>NC_080024.1:136614805-146614805 GCF_030020395.1 Manis pentadactyla
TTTTATAATGTGTGGAGCATTCCTTCATTAATTCCTCTATTGACTGGGATTCCACAGGATTCTGTACTGATTCCCAGGACTGATCACGCTTAAGATTCTCAACTCCCTTCTTGATCTTTTCCTCTCCTTTCCCTTTAAGAAAAACCCATCTCATGAGCAACATGGAAGCAGGAACCAAGTTTTATGAGTCGCTCTACTCTCAGCACATAGCATGGTACCACCTGAACATTTTTTTCCCTTCTTTCGTTCACTCAACTGTTCTATAGCTGGTGTTTAAAATTAAGAAATGTCAGAGCCTTACCTTTAGGTTGGCATTCAAATTAACCTGCATCTTTTGGGGAGGGAAAACGTTACATATATAAGTAAAAGTAACCTGTACATCAGTTATAAGGAGAAAAAATATGGCCCTATTTGTCAAAATGGGTGCCTCCCAAGGAGGAATAACTTCAGATGATTTTTGAACTTTTTTCTCTCTGGTCAACATTCATTTCCTAAGCACCTACTGAGTACCTTTGAGGTCATGTGCAAGATACAAAGATATACAAGATAGGGACCTGCCTTCAGCAGCCTCAATCTGAGGGGAAGGGGGAAAGACATGTAGGTAAAAACTTTCAAAGGAGATAAAACATGTTAAGTGGCTTAAGATTGATAGGATGTTCTGGGAATTCAGAGATGTGAGCTCTTCCCTGATTGAGGGGATCAGGGATTTGACGTAGGTCTTGGAATACAGATAAGCGATGTGTGAAAAGTGTGTGTGTGCACGCGTGCGTGAGCATGCATGGGTGGGTGGGGAGGGGATTTGAACAAGAAAGACCAGACTGAGCAGAGGCAAGGGAGCGAAAGAGACCAAGGAGTGTTTGAGAAAGAGAGAGCTTCCAAAATTGACTGAAGCAAAGAGAGTAACAGAAAAAAAAAAAAGCTGGAAAAGAAGAGTGAGGCCGTGGCTGAGAGCGCGGAATGGCAAACAAGAGCTTGGACTCTATTCCCGCTACTATTTGCAACTATTTAGTCACGCAGCACATGTTTCTTAATCACCTGCTGTGTGCTAGGTGCTGTGGTAGATATAGTGAGAGACAAAAAGAAAATCAAGCATCCCTTGGTCTGGCCCCGGAATTCCACGACAACGTAACTTTCTGTAAGTATAATTTAAACTCAAAAGAGGACTTACTAAGAACAAAACCAAAATGGCCGTAAGTCAAATTGATGATGAGGATGGATGGAATCTTTTTGGATTACTTATTCCCAAGGGACAAACTATCCCAAAAGTTAGTGACTTAAAACAATCATCTGATCACTTGCTCACAATTGTACAGTTTGGGATGTGCTGATGGAGCTAGCTCACCTCTTTTTTCATAGGGTGTCAGCTAGGACAGTTTGCACCACTGGGGTCTGGCTGAAGCAGCCAGTTCATATGTTTGGGCCTCAGACTTCACTGTGGTCTAAGTTCCTCAGTTGTCCTCCACATGGCATCTCCATGTGGTCTTCCTTCCAAAACGGTGATCTCAGACACTGTCTTTTCTTCCTGACGGTCTGACTTCTTACGTGGCAGCTGGCTTCATCCAGAGTGCAAACAGGGAAGCTGCCAGGGCTCTTAAAGCATAGCCTAGAATTGGCACAGTGGCACTTCTGGCACATTCTAATGGTTAAAGCAGGGCACAAAGCCAGCTCAGATTCAAGGGGATAGGTCCACACAAGGATATGAAGATCAGGAGCCGTGATTCATTTGGGGCCACCAAGGTAATAGTCTACCATGAATCCTAAAGTCACAGAATTCAAGAGCATCTTCCACAGCTTTAATCAACTACAGGGCATAAGTTCATAGATCTTTCTACTCTAGAGCATGTCACCTGTCTGTGAATCCTGGCAAAATGCAGTCATTTTCCATGCCCCTCTCTGATCACTTAATAGAACTGGTTCATATTCTAAACCATCCTTGCAACACAGTTTCAAACAGGCCAACACCTGGGAGGAGAGAGGGCTCTCGGCTCAGAACCATCCCACCTGCTCCTGAGCCTGTGTCACAACCAAGAGCTCCTGCCCTCTTGTATTCCAGGTTCAAAATGGGAAAAAAGAAAACCCATCCATGCCAGGTTCCTGCTGCCCCTTCTGCCATCTCCCACATCCTCTTCTCCCCTAGGACACACCTCAGCCCCTCATCTGTGTTACATGGTCCTGCACTGGAGAGCGAGGGCAGAAAACTGAGCTCCTGGTTCCCAGAATGATATTATGATTCCCCTATAGCATTATGCCCTCTCATGTTCTCCATTTCCAAAGCTGAACTCAGTTGGTCCAGGAATGGCCCAAACACCAAGTTCAGTGTTAATATCTTTAGGTGGCACCTGGGAAGCAATCTGGCTGGAGGGAAAATGGGTTGGACTAAGATTTTTCTCGAAATTTTTAATGAGTGATGTGACCCTTACAGAACTAAGATTAATCACCAAAAAATAATAGCCAAGAGGTGATTAATAAAATACATACTTAGCTCACAAATCACTTAATAAAACTGTGTACTTAGTACATATAAAAGCAAAAGTTAACTGGGTTAAATAGAGGAGCAGAAACTGAGGGATTTTTATTTGTTTTGTTTTGTACATTTTTTACCACCTGTTCATTATTCCATAAGGAGACAGTGTCATAAGGTGATTGGATATAGGCTCTGGAAGTCACACTGCACGGGTTTGAATTCTGGCTCCATCATTTACTGAGTCATCTTGGACAAGTACTTTATTTCCCTATGTCATAGTTTTCTCATCTATAAAATGAGGATAATAACGGTGCCTTTCTCACAGGGCTTCTGTGAGTACTAAATAAAACTTGCAAAATGCTTCATGCCCAATAAATTATTATTACCCGATACATTACCATCAGCCTGAGGTTTTTCAACACATGCTCTATAGATTTTTTTCTCTATTAATTCTTGTTTGGAATGATCTAGGAGGCAATGACTAGAAGATCACAAGAAGCTAAAGACACCCCTCTGAACCACCTTCTTGGTATCTTGGCCAACTTTAAATAGATTTTGCCAAGAAAAGGCATCAGGAGCAAATAGCAAGCTAATAATAGCAGGTTTTTAAAAGTAATTTAGGCAATAGTTATTCTTCTAAGCTTCAGAAATTAAAAATGAAAGAGGGGAACAGAGATGAATTTAAAAGGAAAAAGCTGAGACACAAGCACAGACTGCGCATACCTTAAATATTTTAAAGAAAGCGTGTACCTTCTCATCAAATGTGTGTGGGGAGAAAATGTGACATGTAAAAGCAATTGAGAATTTACTTTGGCTATAATTCTATAATTCTATGGTAGTATTTTTGCTGCCGATTGCTCTCCTAGCATCCCCTCTCCTATTACAATCCCAAGAGGCAAGCAGAAGCACCTGAAGAGTGGAAAGAGGGGGGAACATCAACCCTCCAGCAATATGCTCATGTGGAACCATTTCCCTGCCGCTCTGTTTACAGGATTTTATTTGCATAGAAGAACTGCAGGAGCTCTGGATGACAGTAACTCTGAAAGAAATTAGCAAAGACATGTGAGGGAGGGATTCAATAAGCCTCTTCAACCATAGAACTTGTAGACAATTGTCAAATGCAGAGCAAGAGGATCTTCAGATTCTCAGAGGTGGAGATCATGACCTGTGTTCATCTAATGATCTAAACTGGAACTGCCAATAGATTTTATGCATAATCCTCCTCTGGGTTTTGGTTTTGTTGTTGTTGTTGTTTTGCCATTTACATTGCAGTAGAGATCAATGACAATTGAAACATAACTGGCCTGAGGCATTTCATGGGGGCAACTCTCTGGCGTGCCAGCCACCTTCTGCTTTAACACCAGGAGCGCAGGGACTTCTGGCGGGGGGAGGTCCTCTCCTACACTTGCTCACTCACCAGCTGCCTGCAGAGTCTGGGGTTCCTTTGATCTTCTTCACTCCAGCAGCTGGATTCCTTCCTTTGTCTCAGATATGGAGAACAGGCTAGAAGTGTTGTTTTGCAAGCCTGAGAAAAATAGTATTACCATTTGATTATCAAAAATACTAGAGAGTTCTGTAATCCCAACCAAGGAAGAGGGACGCACTCCATCTATGGTCTGGGGGCCGCTGACAGTGTGAGAGTAACTTCCAGGAAGTTTAAAAGCTTCAACCTTAAAGGAATTATGCTTCCAAAATGACCATGTCTATAATTTGGGGCTGGTGGGGAAGGCATAGCTCTATAATTTACCACAGCCCTTGTTATTGTCTCATTCAACATAGTATTTTATGGATTCCTGAATTTAATATCTCTCTGTCTTTCTCCCTCTCCCTCTCCCTCTCCCTCTCCCTCTCCCTCTCCCTCTCCCTCTCCCTCTCCCTCTCCCTCTCCCTCTCCTCTCTCTCTCTCTCTCTCTCTCTCTCTCTCTCTCTCTCTCTCTGTCTCTCTCTCTCTCTCTGTCTCTCTCTCTCTCTGACTCTCTCTCTCTCTGACTCTCTCTCTCTCTGACTCTCTCTCTGTCTCTGTCTCTGTCTCTGTCTCTCTATCTCCTTCATGTGCACTAACAGAGAAGATAAGTGGTTTGACAGGACCCTTTGCTTTCAATGGTTTTGAGACACTCACCCACTCCAAAGCTGGCCTGAAGTTGAGCCAGCCCTGTTAGGACTTATTTTCTCCAAGAATGAAACAAATGTTCTCTAGTGAAATTGAGAAGCATGGGTGGGAAGTCTATACTAGGTGCAGTGACAAAAGCTAACTGGCCTGAGTAAATATCCTCATTATGTGGGTACCCAGGTGAGATCTGTGCCCCTCTGTCTCCACCCTCCACGAACCTGAGCTTGTTTAGCATTGACAGGTGGGGCAAAGGCAAATGGGAAATAACTTCTTGCTCAGAGAGAGATCATACATTCAGAAAGCACCTTTTCCAGGATTTACGTGGACACATTACTAAGTGTCCATGCCAACTGGCAGGACCTGAGGGTCTGGCAACTTAATTCTACAAGAGCACGTCACAGCTCCCGTTATGATCAGCACAGGGGCTTCATGCAGTTGGCTGGAGTGTCATGGACTTACCTTGGCGACCTGGGGGTTTCTATCCTGTAAATGGATCAAGAGGGAATCTCGTGTCTGCTTAACCTGACTGATGAAAAATTTCTTCCACTTCTGCCCAGCAAAGGCAGCCAATTGCCCAAACACGACAAAAGCAGAATATCTCAGGCTGTCATTCTCCTGTGGGATCCCAGGGAACAAAAGAATAAAACTCAGCACATTACTAAAAGGCACATGCATCAGGAACACTGTTCTTTGCTGCAAGTTACAGTGTGGGTCGTCAGACCCAGTCCAGAGCACCTAGCTGGCCGGTGGGGCCAGAGTGGAGACGGGCTGAGGCTCTCCCCCAGCAGACAGGAGGGTTAGACTGGGGGATCACGAGGCTCTGCCCAACTTCCCAGCTTTTTTCTCCATTGTTTAATGTTTTGGAGATAGAATACATTTATATGGTTCAAAATTCAAAATAACCAGAAAGGTTTATTGTAAAAGTAAGTCTCCTTCCTACCTCTCTCCACCTGTCATCAAATTTCCCTGCCCATAAAGTTATAAGCTTTGTGTTATTCCTCCAGAAAAATTAAGAAGAAAAAAGAATAAAATATATATTATATAGCACTATCACATTCTTACGTGAATGGAAGCCCACCATCCCACTATTGGCACCTTGATCCTTCCTCACACAGTCCATCTGAGAGCGCCTTCCCTGTCCATACATAAAGGAATTTTTTTCTTGGTTGCATCATAATTCATTTGACCCACCCCGCAACACACACACAGTTTATTACTCCCAGCATTCATGACAGGTCCCCTCTCTTTACTTTTGGTCAGAGTATCTCCCATCTGGAGTAAAAATAACAATTATGTGTCTTTCCTGACACCATGCTAACTGTCCCTGCTCAGAGTCTGATTGCCTGTGTGTCCACTACCCCTTGAGGGGCAGTGATGGGCATACACTTCATTACATGTCTTCTATAACCCCGGGCACAGTGCTGCTTCCTCAATTAAGATTTCTTAGTCAATAAGTGAATAATAGAGACCTTGTTTCTGAGCAGCACACCACCCAGAGCCCACATTTCTAATCCCACTTTGATTTTAATAACCCAGAATTTCTCAGAGTTGTGTCACTCACATCATCTAATAAAGTCCTGGTCTGAAGAGTGATGTCAATGAAGAAGGAGCCCAGACCTTTTCCTTGGATCTTGCCCAGGATGAGGGTCAGAGTCTTCAAGCTCTCATGGATGACTTCAGAACTCATAGGGTCATACAATCCATGCACCAGCAGGTCTAGGATAATTTTTCTATACTTTTTCACCTGTTGTCAAGGTTTGGAAATCATTAGCACCACAGGAATTGCTCCCCATGAGTTGAAAAGCAACTCCACTTCTAGTCTTCCAATAACTCAGGGCTTGGGCTAAGAGACCATGGCTTTCTTCAGGATCTGCCACAACAACTCTCATCAAAACACACATGCTTCCATTAACCTGACCCAAGAGCTCAGCTCAGTCTTGGAAGGAGATCAGAAGGAGCAGGCTGGAGCACAGCCTATGGATGGATAAGCTAGGGAGGGTCTATCAGGGAGGGTGGTGGGCCTGGACAATCTTCAGCTCTGGGGCATGTTGGGTTCCTGTATAGGGGACAAGATGAAATGGTCACCAAAGTGGATAGATGTTAAAGGAGATGTGGAGAATATCTTTTATTAAATAAATTATTAGAGAATAAGTTAAATTCACCCAAGAGGTGGTATTCAGCTGTGTATTAATCCTGCCTACAGGTCTGTTTCCCAAACACAATAATGATGAGATGTTATTATTCTAAAATGACTCCAAATCAGCCATGTCCTTGTACAATCTCCTTCCCTTGTGTATGGGAGGGGCCAGTGATGCTAGCCTATCAACTGTGGTAACAGTGAAGGGATGCCATTCCCATGGTTACTTTATACTATTAAGACTCCATATCATCAGACATGAGTAGGAGACAGTCTCACATTGGCTTTAAAAAAGTAAGCTGCCTTATCATGAAGGCCTCTGGGAGCTCAAGGTGGCCAGCCATAAGAAAACAGGGATCTTGGTCCTATAGCTGAAAGGAATTTAATTCTTCCAACAGCTACAAAGCTTAGAGAAGTACTCTGAGCTTCAGAAAGGAATGCAGTGGGGCCCACACCTTGATTGTGGTTTTGTGAGAACCTGAGCAGAGGACCTAGTCAAGTATACCTGGACTCCTGACCCAAGGAAACTGCAAGATAATAAATGAGAGGGTCTGTGGCCATCAGTCACACAGCAATGACTACCTAGTACATGAGGCATCACATCCTGGTCCTGGGACTCCAGGTACAAGGACTGGCCCGGCACCACCCACCCTTCCTACCTTGTCTGGGGTCTCACAGGCTATGGTTCCAAGGACCATTATTGCCATGTGACGCTTTTTGGCACTGGGGTCCTGGGCAGTTTCCACCAAGGTAGAAAACATATTCTTCAGACGCTCCTTCTTCTGGAAACTTAAGTTCCAAGAGGCCTGAGTGGGGAGTTAAAAAATGTATTGATCTGGGAGTGTTCAGAGTCATACCCATCCTCAAACCCAATCCATCCTTCTAAAGGAAATCCTGTGTTGCCTGCTCAATCTTACCCCTTCTTTCTCCACCTGAAGATGCCTGATTTTTGCCTGAAATATATTAGTTTAGTCCACATAATGAAGAAGCTGATGAAGGAAGAGGAAAAGGGTAAAGAAAGGTAGTGCAGAACTGGGCTGAGGTAGGTTTGGGGGATACGGAGAGAGAGGCTCTCCAGAGCTGCTGAGGTGTGATGGGGCCAAGAGGAAGGTGGCTTTAGGAGTGTCAATGTGAGTGAGAATAGGGACCCTTCCCAGGACAAGGTAGCTAAATTCACAGGTCAATTCTCAGTACTCACCTAAATCGGTCTGTAACTGCATTTGACACAATTAGCAAAGCTACGCACATTTCAGGGCACCTGAAGGATGTCCCACCCCTCAATGCACGCATTTGAGCAATTAAGATGAGGCAAAGAAATGCACAAATAATGCAAATTGGGAAACACTGTGTAGCTGACACAGAAATCCATACTTCAAGGACTAAACTCTTAGTAACTGAAGGACAAGAGATGGGTCACTTCTGTAGTGAGCATATGTGCCCTCATACCAGGAAGGCCCAGGTATGCTGCATATCACATCACAGGACATGGCAACATGTGTTGGAGTCAGAACATGTTCTGACTGCATGTGTTTGATGATACAAGGTCTAGACAAGATCCAAGAAAAAGCTGCATCCCCACCATCCTTAGTAGTGGGGATGCTGGTAACTGGACCCACAGCCCTATTTAGTGTTCGGTGATGATTACCAAGTCTCATCATTATTTCCAAATATTCATTGCAGTTCATTCTACATTTTTACTCTTAAGGTTGCAGCAAGCTAAATTCTTCTCCACTCATCTTCTCACCCTGTAAACATTCTATCCATTTAAAAGAACTGTCATCAAACCTTTTTCAGAACAAGGAACCTCAGAGGAGGTGACCCAGTTAATGCAGACCAGGCAAGCACACATGTTACACAGCGGCTGCTGGGAAGGGACATTTGTTCATGACATTCTCAGTCAAACCTTGGAAAAGAAAGACATCACTGATGTCCTCTTCTTATTGGGCTGGACAGTGGGGCTGGGGAGGCGCTGGCCCAGGATTCTCTCTGTTTGTTCCATGGAACTAAAATAAAAACAACAAAACCATCATATGAGGTGCAAACACTCTTCAAAGCCTCACCGTTCACAAGCATCAAGCACCATTATATTCAGCACTGTGCCAGAGTAAGAATATAAAGAAGTAACACCTCTGAGGCCTGTCCTTAGAAACCTGTCACCATGGTAAGAAGATGGGACTGTCATGTCAAAAGATAATGAGCAATTCAAGGCAGCCCAAGAGGAATCGCGCATGGGGGTCGAGACAGGCTGGCCCTGGTTCCCATTCCATCCTATGCCTTCTTGTAGCAGAATCACCAAAGGCATAAAATACAGATTCGGGGCCCCACCTGTAGAGATTCTCATGAATGGAAGTAAAAAGCAGCCTGAAATTTTGTGTTTCGTTAAGTTCCCCAAGAATGGCAATTAGCATGGCATTTTAGAGGGGATTTTGATATTATCTCTTACAATTCTTAAATGCATACAGCTTTCAGCAGTTCTTTTGTCCTCCAGACACATTGGTACATCATATCTCAAAGATATGCATGAAGGACAGGCACCACAGCTTTGTAATAAACAACAAATGTCATTTAATAGTTGTAATATAAATGACATGTATTATAAGTATACAACTATAGGATAATTCCCAGGCAGTCATTAAAGAGAATATTGGGCAGATCTACTATGCTAAAATCATCTCCAAAAATACTATTGAAGGAAAAGTACAAAGCAGTGTGTAAATATGATTCCATTTGTGTAAAAACAGACTGAGGGAGGGAACTGTATATGTACATATATGCTGGCATATGCAGGGAACAGGGAAACATATACAAGAAGCTTGTCTCTTGGGTAGAAGGAAGACTTATCTTTTCATATTTTTCCTATATATGCAGTTTGTAATTTTACCATGTGTATAAGTTATTTAAAATATGTATTATAAATAAATACAGCTCACAAAGTGATTCTCACCTACAGCCTGATTTGAGGCTCACTGGTATAAACTAGGACTTCTGAGATTTTAATGTGCACTAGAATCATCAGAGGATCTTGATAAAATGCAGACTTGGACCCAGGAGGTCTGGGTGGGGGCTCTAGATTCTGCCTTTGTCGTAACCCCCCAGTAGACACCTGCTGGTCCCAGAACCATGCTTTGACAGTGAGGGTATGAAGTTAAAAGCTACAAGAGTTTTAAGAGAGAACTGTGGGCTGGAGAGGCTGGTAGAGACCTCCCAGGACAGAGCACATGGTAAGCTTGGAAGGAGAGGCAGATGCCTATTTGACACACTGGGATTCCAATGAGATTCCATGTAATTGATATCATGCTAGGAGTTGTAAAAAATAAGGTTACACAAGTACTGGCGAGGATGTGAAGAAAAGGGACCCCTCCTGCACTGGTGGTGGGAATGTAAATTGGTGCAGCCACTATAGAAAGCAGTATGGAGGTTCCTCAAAACACTAAAAAAATAAATAACCATACAACCTGGTACCTCTACTTGTAGGAATTTCCCCAAAGAAAACAATCCCTTATTCGAAAAGATATGTGCACCCCTTTGTTAACTGCTGCATGATGTACAATAGTCAAGATACGGAAGCAACCTAAGTGTCTATCAATAGGTGAATGGATAAAGAAGATGTGGTACTTATACACAATGGAATATTATTCAGCCATAAAAAAGAAAGAAATCCTACCATTTATGACAACATGGATGGCCCCAGATGGTATTATGCTAAGTGAAATAAGCCAGGCAAAGAAAGGTAAATACTATATGATTTCACTTACATGTGAAATGGAAAAGTAAAACAGCAAAATGAACAAAGCAGCAAAAGACCCTGAGTGGTGACTGGTGTTACTATGGGGGAGGGTTGGGGTACAAGGATAAAATAGGTGAAAGAGATTAAAAGATACAAAATCTCAATCATGATATCAATTAGTTATAGGGATGAAAGTACAGCTTAGGGAATATAACATCTGAAACATCTTTCTATGGTAACAGTAACTATACTAATTGGGGTGAGCATTTACTAATGTATATAGCTGTTGAATCTCTATGTTGTATACTTGAAACCAATGTCATATTGTATACCAACTATACTTCAAATAAATTTTTTTGAATTAAAAATGAAAAAAGTAAGGTGACAGGAAGTAGTTAAAGACAGCTGTGAAGGACTGACTGCTAAAGAGAATAGTTTCAACTATTTTATAGATAAGAGTGAACCACTGGAGTCTTTTTAATTGAGATGAAATCCACGTAACACACAATTAACTATTTTAGCAACGTTGTACTTCTATGTAGTCCTAACACTTTTTCATTACCCCAAAAGCAAACCTCATACCTATTAAGAAGTCACTCTCCATTGTACCCTCTCCCTCAGCCCCTGGCAAACATTAATCTGCTTTCAGTCTCTATGGATTTACCTATTCTGGATATTTCATGTACATGGAATCATATACTATTGTAATATTTGTGTCTGGCTTCTTTCTCTTGGCATAATGTTTTCGAAGTTCATCCATGTTGTGCTATGTGTTGGTACTCCATTCCTTTTTATGTCTGGATAATATTCCATTACATGGATATATCACATTTGTTTATCCGTGCATCTGTTCTCACCTCTGGTTATTGTGAATAGCGCTGCTGTGAACATGGGTGTATAGTGATTTGTTTGAGTATCTGCTTTCAGTTTTGGGGGGGTCTATACCCCGGAGTGGAATTGCTGAGTCATATGGCAATTCTATGGGTAACGTTTTCAGGAACCACCCAAATGTTTTCCACAGTTGCTGTACCATATTCCATTTCTATCAGCAATGTGCACATTCCAATTTCTCCACATTACCAATAGTAGTTATTTTCCAGTTTATTATTTATTGGTATTATTATAACCATCCTAGTGGGTATGAAATGGTATGTTATTGTGGGTTTGATTAACACTTCCCCAATATCTAATGACATCTTTTTGTGTGCTTGTTGGTGATTTACATATCTTTTTCAGAGAAATGTCTATCCAAATCCTCTGCCCATTTTTTAATTGGGTTGTTTATCTTTTTGTTTTTGAGTTGTAGAGTTCTTTATATATCCTGGATAGTAGGCCCTTCTCAGATATGTGATTTGCAAATATTTTTTCCCATTCTGTAGTTTGTGTGAAAACTTGACATTTAAAAATGGAATTGGAGTGGCCATTGCAAAGAAACTGCCTGCAATCTCTGTTGAACTGGGTCAAAATCTTTGGACACAGCAAAATGGTAGAAGAACAGACATCCTGATCACAAGACTGAGAGTTGTGGGCTTTCTGAAGGCCCAAATAAACCCCAGAAAATTGTATCCCCACCAATTTGCAAGATATCTCTGTTTCAGTGAAGTCATTCACATAAGCCTTACGTTAAGCCAGTGGTGCTCACGGCTGAGCAGGCATCAGAATCAGCTGGAGAACTTGGTGAAACACAGCTTCCCAGACCCTGCCCCAGAGCTTCTGATTCTGTACATCTGAAGCAGGGCCCCAAAATCTGCATTTCTAACAAGCTCCCGGGTGACACTGGGATGCAGCTTGTCTGGGGACCCCACTCTGAGAACCACTGCATAAAGAGAAGGAAGCCACAGTATGGTGATGTCACTCCTCTCCAAAATGAAGGGATTTAAAAATTCACACTGAGCCTAAAAAACGTGCTTGGTTGTTTCTTTGGGGGGTTTTCTGCAACATAACCTTTTGTTTCAGTAGACCCTGCCCCTCCTCGGGTTGAATGCTCTGTATCAGAGCTGACAGGTGCCTGATAGTGGGTATAGAAAGCTTAAAAGAAGCAAAGTTCTCTCAAGCTGAGATCTGCTCCCCAAGGAGGGCAGAGGCCTCATTATAAAACAGCTGGTACTCTGTTCTGAGGCATAAGAAAATCATGCCAGCAGCCCTGTTCCCTGTTCTTTTTGCGACTTCTCTCACAGGATTAGCATAGCAGCCAAGGGCTCTAGCCATTCAAGGCAGCTCCCCAGGCTTCAGAAGCCAGCATCTAGCCCTGCCACTTCTTGGGAGGCATGTCCAGAATTTAAAGTCATGGAAGGCTCTTAAGCAAGCAAAGTAAATGAGGGCTGAGCGCTCTGCGGGGAAGATTCAGCATGTGGTTAGAAAAACACACAGAGCTCCACCTCCAGCTCTCTGCTCTGCTAGCAAACCCCTCCCTATCATCACAAGATGAAAACTGTGATCTAGTTCAATCTCACAGGTGGTCAGGGCGCATCTCCATCTGTGGTGCAGGAAAAGCAAAGCCTTTCTCACGGTGTTGGCCGGGCCTCCTACCTCAGAATCCCCTGGAGCACTTGTCATAACTCCAGGTCTGTCCCATAGTCGTTGGATCAGAATCTCAGGAAGCACAGGGCCTGAGCCTTGCCCTTTTTCACAAGGTGCCTGGTGATGGCATACACCCGCTGGTTTACAAGAACCTTTGCACTGGAAATTACATGCCTTTACAATTAGCATACTCCACAGAGCTGAGGCCAAGCTTCAGGAGAGGCCCTACCAGTCAGGGGAGCAGCTGGGCCAAGAAAGAGGGCGTCTGTGCCTGTGCAGAGAACAGGGATGGATGTACATGTTTGTGAAGCATATTGAATTTCTCTCTCAAAATAAAATTAAAATCACATCAAGCTGTACAAGCTGTAATTTGTACTCTCTGCTTGGATACTATTCTTAAATATCTCCCTTAAAAATATTAACAAAAATAAAAGTTAATTCGGGTTCACAAAGCCCCACACCTGGAACTTTGTGTCTCTTGGTCCTGCAGCTTCTTAAAGGGCTCCCACCACCCTCAAGGACTCCTGCCTGCCTGCCGTATCCTCTCTCCTCCTTTCTGAAAAAACTAAGTCCTTTAGGTCCAATCCAATCAAACAAAAGGATAACTTCCATCTGTTGCAATATGGGATCTCAGAGACGAGCATTTTAAGCAAACTACGAACAAACATGATATATGGATTCGGAGATTTCTTGGTGTTCTAACTCCACCTACAAGCCCACTCACCCACAACAGCTACACCTTGCTAAGAGGGTTAGGTTTTTCCAGTGAGGTGCCCTGGTTATCACTGGGACCTAGTCAGTGTGACTGAGTCTGGGAGGCCCCCTGGCCACTTTGAGGCCAGAGGCATGGCTCTGCTTGTATACATTCTTCAACAAATGCTTTTTCCTCAGGAAGTCCTTCCTGTGTGCCCTAATGCCCCCAATTTTCATCATCCCCAAGACTTTGGAACTTGTCTTCATTGCCCTCATGATTCTACTTGCTCTTCCTGAACAGACGTGGATTTGGCGTGACTCCAAAGACTGTTGGGCTTCATGCTGACTCCCAGAAGCTTTTGGAAATTTGAATGCTTCTGACTCAAAATATCAGGTTGAGGGTCAACAATCCTTTTATTTATTGAAGCCAAAGGTATATTATGAAAATGAAAATTACAGAACACTTTGATCTTGTCTATAAAATGAGGGAAAGAAACTGTTAGATTCCTCATAATCCTTCTAACACTGAACTTATTAATGACAATAATAATATTAATTGCTTCCATTTACTGGACACCTTATATGCTAGGCACTATATTTACCACTTTGCATACACTGCAGGTGAAGCTGTTTTAGCTGACCTATGCTTAATGAACTTGACAGGTTAACTTTATTCTCCAGGTCCTCTGTGGATTGTACTAATCAATGCTTCTAGCTGGTAGTACCCACTCCTAACTTCTTCTCCTCTAGTCCTTATATACTTATCAAGAATCAGTTTAGGACAGCTGTACTTATTGCAACTGTGGAATTTAAATATTACAGAAACTGAGGAAATATGAGTATAGGAAGAAAGGAAGTTGTTTCTATGAAAGCAAAATGGAATGTTTTGGAAAGATTCCATAATGGAAATCTGCTGAAAAATTGCTAATTAGAATTAGTGTGGACAGGAGAAGTTTGGAAACATACTACTGGAACTGGAATGATGATGTGGAAAGTGATTTTACAAATGTCTTCCCAGATGTCTTCAAGTTCTCACTACACTTAAAGAAACAAAAAGTAGATGACATTTTATGTGTGTGGCTTATGCAAGAAAGAGAGCTCAAAAAATGCCAACTAGTGGATCCATATGCAAAGAAAAGACCATGGCCTCACATCTGAGTTTGGGAAATTCTGTATTTCAAGGTAAAATACTTCAGGTATGTACCGTCTTTTATAATTCTCTGCTTTAACCAATTTATTCCACCCAAAATCCAGTCCCAATCTCTCAAATAAGAGGTCTTTTCTGAATTTCATTTCTTCACAATAATCTTGAGAACTGCTTTGAATTATGCCCATATTAGAGAATGGCATAGAGTAATGTATACAACTCGTGCAAAGTCAAATAGGTAGTAGAGGCAGAGCAGAGGTCCGGACTCCAAATCTGTACTTTCCATAGTCATGTTCTAAGCTTATATCCTGATCGCTGATCAGGTAAGGACACCATGTGGAGACACTTCATGTGGAAGTGTCTTCAATGTGGAAACCAAGCATCAGTGTCTTCCCGTCAGTCCTCTCCCATCCTAACGCTTTCTGATTACTCAATATACTGATCTACAGTCCATCTATTAGCCATAGATATTTACACAGATGGATTGGCATAGTTTGTGAAAAGAAAAACTCTTGGTTGCATGGTTAGCATTGCCTACTTCAGTTTTACGAAGAGAACGTCAACTCTCTCCGATACCAGTGACCAGGGTGACAGTCTGGAAAGGACTAGGAGCCCCAGTGGGCGGCGGCCTCTCCCCGCTGCCGACGCGCGGTGGTCTTACCTGGGCGTCACGGTCACGTGCGAGGGGCGGCGGGGCGGCGGTCGTGCGGGTCCCGGGCGCCTCCGAGGGCTGCTGTTCCGGCGTGGCAGCCGGACGGGATGAATTCCTAACATGAAGAAGGGAAATAAGAAGGTGAAGCAGGGTCCGTGCAGGATTACCGGTCAGCACAGAGTTTTGAAAACTGAGAATCATAAGAGGGAAAAAATTGGGATGGTATTGGGCTGGAGGAGGGAATCGCCCTCAAATACCGACAAGGTTGTTCCAGGTGAGCACGGCATCAATTGTGCCCTGCACTTCCCCAAACTGTGAAGTGTTTCCCCCCCCTTCCCCTTGCTGTTCCCCCCGTACTCTTCCCTCCTGCCGAGTCTCACCCACACTTCTTAAAGAAAGGACCGCAATTCTGAGGCTCTTCGCCTCACCAAATGCAGCGGCTCTGTGCCCCGCGCCGCCACTAGATGGCGGCATCACTCAATGGACGGGATCCAGGCTTGCCCTGCCGTAGAGGTAGAGCTTTCTGCCATTACGCTGTTGGAGCGGCATTTAATCTAAAGCTGGGACACTGTGTTCCAGGCCAGACTGCTTCATTGTGACCGACTGGTGCACCAATAGCTAGAGTCGCAACTGCTGACGCCCCTTTCTGCTCAACAAACACCGTAGGTCCTAAAAGGACAGACTTTAACTCTCAACAATTTAAATGATTTACTGGTAAAACAAAACAATTGTTTGGGGTATAGCAGTACTTGGAGAATTTGCAAGCCTCTCTCGTTCCATCATGCCTCCTTTCCTGGACTCTCCAACCACATGCATAGACCTATTTATCAATAATTATTTATTGTCTGGCCCTGTGTTGGGTAGCATGGAGGAAAATTATATTTTCAAAGCCCTAGGAGCAATTGTCATGTTAATAGATAACGTTTATTGACTATTTATATGTGCCAAACATTGGGGTAAGTATTACATAGACTATCTTGTTTGATTCTTACAACAAACCCGAGATAAGTGCTCTTATTATGATCCTCATTTTAAGGATGGGAAACTGAGCCACAGAGAGATGACTTTCCAAAGGTCACACAGATAATTGGTAACAAGGCAGCATTCAGCCACAGGCCGACTAACAACAGAGCTTAGACTCTTAGCCACATGCGCCAGCAGACAAGTTTGGGAAATCCAATTAGGAGAAAGGTGGACAATATAAACCAGAGAAGGACAATAGAGTGGAAGGCTGAAAGAAAAAAGTGGAGGGAAAGAAAACCAATGCTCTTGAGAAAAGAAGAAGAATGAGCCTGAGACCCACCTCCCTTTGGACTGGCCCACAAGGGCGCCACTGGTGACCCCTGGGAGTGCAGTTCCAGCAGGGACAGAAAGGAAGCAAGATGGCAAAGCTAAGGGGCTACGTGGAAAGAGGAAATTGGGCTGTCTTCCTGCAAAAGGAAGGCAATAAATAGACCAGAAGAGACAGCAAGGTCAAGCAAAGGCATTTTGGTCTCGTGTGTTTTTGAAATAGTATAAAGCCTGGGCATGTTCAAAAGCAGTTCCAAGGGAGCCGTGGGTGGTCGCAAGTAGTAAACGGTGGACTAGGAAGAGGAAAAAGTAAGGAAGAGATAAGGGCACAAGGGAAAGGGTCAGCTCTGGACAGGAGGAAGAGAGATGCCCCCCTTTTGTCTGAAACTGGAGACAGCCACAGAGATGGAGATGCAGCAACATGAGAGTGAGCAAGATGAGCAACTTCATGTCTTCCAAATTAGCCTTAATCTGCTCAGTAAAAGCAGAGTTGAGTCATTTGCCAAGAGGGGAATAAGACTGGGGAGGACATATTCTTATACTGAACTAATAATCCAAGTAGTGCTTCAAATGCCCAAAAAGCAGATAAAGTTAAACCTCAACAGAGGCACCGGAGAAGGGAAATGTGCACAGCAAAGTGTAAGGATTCTCTGCCACTCTCACTGGTGAACCAGGACTGAAACTTACCCTCACTGCGTGCACAGAAACACAACAGATACACTACGAGTGACCCCTAATGTCTGAAGTTTCTTTGTATTCAGATTTTAAGACATTTGACGGGAATCGTCTTCTTCATTTGCCAAATGGGAAAACTAAAATACAGACGGGTTTTCCTGTTTGGCTTTAAGCCTCAAAGAAAATTAGGGGCAGCACCAGAATGGGTACCCAGGAACTTTGCTGATCCAACTTCAGCACTATTAAATACTCCCCACAAAGGGCATGCACATAGCTAATGTCCCCAGAGGTTCCCAGACACAGGACAAACCAGGACATAATGCCCAGGAAATCTAAGATTCTCCCCATGCAGCCTTAGGACACCACACATTTCTAGAGGGGAAGTTTCTCTGGTAATTTGATTGCAACATATTGCTATACTGATGACACGATGTCCTTCACACACCATAATTGTTTAATTTTATAGTTTAACAACTCTTCATTCTCAATTGATATTTCCTTATAGTCAGATGTACACTGGGGTTGATGCAACTAGAAAAATCAAAGAGGGTAATTTTTAGTCTGCATTACTGATGAAAAGTCCAACAGACAGAACTAAATCAATCAACAATTCACTTTGGATTTAGACTTGGGAAAGAGGACAAATGATAGAGGATCAAAATGGTTTCTCTTCAGGGTCAGATTTTCAGAAAAACCCTCCCTCTGTGACTGCATTGTCTCCTCAAAGGGATGGGTTTAGTTTCTCCCCCCTCGACTTCTTTCAGGAAATAGCCCCAGGTCAGGGAATTTGATTTTCACTGCCCAAAAGAAACACAATCGGCTGCTTGCTCGGCCACACATGGCAAATACTAACTTCTCATTCATTCATTCTGCACCCTTCCAGTGTTCTTTGCGATCCTACTTTCAAAAAAGCAGAGCACTCACCGGGTGGCAGACACTCAGACCCCCCCCTCCAGGAAACGGACCAGGAGAGGAGGTGAGTGTGCATCCCTAGCTATGGACAAGTGGAACAGGGAGGAGTGGACAAAGAGTGTGGTGTCAAAGGGCAGTCCCTCAGGATATCCTCCACAGCGGAAGGGGCGTCTGCACCTGAGCTTAGCAGGCACGCACAGAGAAGAAGGGCTTTCAGCAAGGCAGGTACAGCACAGGCACGGGGTCCAGCTGGATGACCCCGGATGAGCCAATTAACCTTGTGCTCCCCAGATTCTCCCATGAGCTTCCAGTACCGACGGCAGAGCCCAGAGCTGTGGCAAGAGGACATCCTTTGGGAGACCCTTCTCAAACTTCAACCCCCGTGGCTTCCCACTCTACTACATATTGGGTTTGTTTTAATGTGAAAGCAATGGTCTTTTTGTCTCAAGTCTTTGATTAAAGTTGGTGCTACAAGGAGAAACAGTGGGTTTATCCCTTGGCTTCAAATACCCTCTTGCAAGAAAAAAACTCAAGTTTAAACATCCTTCCTGTCTGAGATATTAATTACTCCCACACCATCCCCCAAAACCCTATTTCCAAAAGAAATCCATAAACTTATATAAACATTTTCCTACCTAACTGGTTAAATTTATAGTAATCCATGAACTGTGTCAAGCTACAATGTTTAATAGACTCCATTGAATCCAGAGAATGTTCTGTGCTGTCTTACCTGAACTAGACAGTGAGGAGCCCATCAAGGCTGGCTTCTGTCTCCCAACTCAATCCGATGAAAGGCAAATGTAACTAATCCCAGGAACATCACTGTCCTTTAAATGAGCTTGGGGCCGCTGTAACTACATTTTGTCCTTGAAGATGAAACATAGAGCAGATTAGAATTTTACCATGAGAGGGAAATACATAATAAGGCCTTTTAAGGCTATCTACCCCTGATAGTTGCTAGAGATACATTTCAGGCCATTGAGTTTTGCAAACTTTGAGGATTCTCATGTCAGTTTCCTATTTCTGCAAGGGCCAGTGAGAAGGCTATGTATGCGTCATTGTTGAAGAGAATTGGATCAACAGACAGTACCAGGAGAGGCCAAGCGAACCCCACAGATGTGACCACCAGTCATTTTGTCCCTGTCTTTAATGGCCCAAAGCATTCTTAGGCTATTTGTCACTTTGTCCTAGGAGGGGGGTCATTTGCAGCATCTCTGGCAAGTAAGAAAACTGAGGGGTAGGCAGGGTCGGTGGCGGGGCCTTGCACAAAGTCTCAAAGGGAGTTGATGGGACGGTGGTCAATGTGTTTGGCTTCCCCTCCTGCTCTGACCAGCCAGAGCTGTTCCATAGATTCGGTTGATCACCTCTGCAGACCATTCTTATTCTCTATGGTCTTCCTTTCTCTTGCTCCTTTTACCTTTCCTCACCTGTTTTTTTCTTCATCCTCTCCTCCACTGTCCTTATCTCCAGTTTTCAAGGACATTGCGTAATATGTTCCATCCTCTTAAACTAACCATAGTCTCAGGATTGCATTTACTTTCCCTTCAATTTTACACTGAGAGTAGAGTCCCATGGAGTCACAAATGTGCAGGCATCGTATGTCAGTAAGAGTGATGTCAGGCACAGTTTGACCAACAGAACAATATACCCATGTCCAAAAGCACTTTACCATGTGTGCGGTTGTCATGAGAGATCCAGTCTGTTACTGGGATGGCTGATTCTTCATTGAGGGGCTGGAGAAGACTATAATAATGGGCATTCTTTTATACAGTCCACAACAGGATGCCGACAATCCCATCTTCCATTCAGTATTACCTCCCAACACAACCCCATCACAGCATCGCTGCACATTTCCAAGTATTCTCCAGAAAAGAACAAAAGAAGATAATTTTATTAGTATATATATATGCTCAGAAATCATCTCTACGGGCTTTAGGTGCTCTGGGCCTAGAGCAGCTTCTTCGTTCTCCTGCTGGTCTCTCTCTGTTCCTTCAAGAAACTATACATTAGGTCATCACCAGAAAGGAAGGGAAAGTAGGTAACAAGCAAACTGTCCTTACCCACTGGGAATTTCTGTTGTAGTTTGTAAGTATTCTGTTCTCACTTCCTCCTATAAGCTCAGGTAAATGAAAGTTGACCACAGCTTAACACAATACAGGAGGTTTTAGATTTAGAATCAAACACTCTATCTGTCAAAACTGATGCCTGTTGGAGGGAAAGTTGACAATGTCTATCAAAAGTCTATATACATAGGCCCCTTTGACTTAGTAGTTCTGTTGATAGTCATTTACCCAGGGCCATGAGACTTTTGTGCAAATTAGAAAAAAATGTTTTATGTCTGCCAGAAAATTACCATAATAAATATTTAAAGTTACAGTGTCTTCAAAGTGACTGGTGCTCAAAAGATGAGGCACTTTGTGCAGTGTACAACCTATGCAACTGTATGCCCTAGCCCCAGTTACCTTGTGATTTAAAGAATGATGTCAAGATATATGTAGAAAGGTATTCATGGATATATTACTTGTAATAGCAATAAATTGTTGCAAATGTCCAACAGCAAGGGACAGTTTAAAGAAATAAGCCCGAGTATCTTTACACAAAGGAACATTAGGAGCATTGAAAAAAATGGAGTAGATCTATATGTGCTGATACGAAGAGATGTTCAAGGTATATTATTAAGAGGAAAAAAAAACAAGGTGCAAAGGAGAATATATTACAATTCAATGTATGTAATTTTTTTTGAAGAAATACATGCTGATGTAACCAATTATTTTTCTGAAAAGACTGTCAAGAAATCAATAACAGGAGTCTCCTAGGAGGAGAGTAACTGAAAGAGAGAAGTAAGCTTTCAGTTCAATTTTTTTAAATCTAAAAAATATTTTTTAATTGCTGGGTACATCCCCCAAAAGAATATATTTTTAAAAACTGCAGGGTTTTTCTTTGTTTTTTATATACCAAAGGGGCCGAGGAGGGAAGGAGGAAGGCTGGTGGCAAAGCAGGGAAGCAGAACCCTCTCTGGACCTCTGCTCCGTTAGGGCATTTTCGCCTCTTGAGTTCTTGCTTCTGAAAACAAACACATCCTCAATTCATTTCTCTATTTGACAATCAGTATATTTAATCATGGAATGAGAGTTTCATTAATCTCACTTTCTTTTGCTAATTCAGTTCTAGTTGAGTTGCCCATCATGTAAAAACCCATGTCGGGACCTGTCGGAAAGCTACTAATCGTGTGCTTCCTTCATTTTCCAGTACTAAGTGGGTGTAGAAGAATGAGATTAGCTGTCTTTCTCTTTGATTTTGATCCCTAGAGAAAAGAGAATTGTAGTTTTCTATTTGTTCCAGAATTTAAACTTGTGTTAGAATAAAAGTAAAGCTGAAGTCATTATCACAAATTTTATGCTAAGAATTCTCTCCTCCAGATGCATATTGACTGAGGCTACACATAACACTAGAAAAGAAGATGAAAAGAAAGGTTTTTCTTTGATGAGCAGAAATGACATTTAATATAATTAAGAAACATAGCAACCCCAGATCTAACAATAGTGTGACATTTAGATCTTAAGAAAAGGAAAAGAACTGTTTGTAATTCTTATAAAGAAAAAAATCCCTTCAGGAACGGATGTAGGAGGAGAGCACTCTGAATGTTATAAATTTTACAGAACATTTTCTACTTTGGAGTTTTGTATTTTGAATCACACATTTGTTTCAGTGTCAAGGGTATCAGACCTTGATTTTGATTACAAGTTATACACATTTTGATTATATATTATACACATTCCATTCTTCTACACATTGGTAGAAGAAAATAGGTTTTAAATACTGAATTTATTCGAGGGTGAGGTCTTCTCTCAACATATTAACGTAACAAATACTCTTTTATACATTGCTAAATTTCCATTTAGAGACTGACTATTTAGAACCCCAGGATTTCTTTGCTTACACATTTGCCTTGGTTGTCCTGATTGTGTCATTAAGCAAATATTTATTCATTTAATAAACATTTATTGGGAGTGTCCTTGGTGCCAGGCCCTAGGGCACAGGGAATATAAAGATAAGCATACAGATAAGAATATATGATCTTTGTCCTCAGAGAGGTCACAAACTGGCAGGCCATGGGCTCTTCTGTCCAATGTGCATTATGATATTCATTCTGTACAGTCAGGGTCAGGACTAAAGTAAAGCAAGAGAGATACTTGGGACAAGATTTCAGGAGACACTCAGGGGTGTACACGAGCAGATAGGCACCTGCACCTGAGGGTCTCAGTAAAGTCTGAGCTCTAGGACTCCCAGCTCTTCTCATCCTCTGAACTGCTCTTTCCACGGCTGCCCTTCTCCCAGCTCACTGACACACCCACTCTCTCATCTCAGCCACTCCTTTCATGTCCCTGAAAACGTCCACACTCAGTGTCTTTTGTTCATGCCTAGGGGTATGCAAGCCTCCCTGTAACCAGCCCTCAGGGAACCACTTCTTCCAGGCCTTGTTCAAACCCCACACTGCAAGTCCTCCCACACCTAACAGCCTGATCCAGTCCTCCCAAGCACTTACACTCTACAAAGGCCTTCATCACGAGCCACTTTGTATTCAAACTTACATAGGAACCCATCTCTCCCACCTGGGTTGTAAGCCTGTGGAAAGCAGGACCTGTGCTCCAGGACGTCTCTCCGAACCGGTGGCACCCAGGATCATGCTCTACATGTGGCTGGGCTCTTAGTCCATTCAGGCTGCTGTCACAACTTACGTAGACCAGGTGGCTTAACAACAAATGTTTATTTCTCACAGTTCTGGAGGCTGCAAAGTCCAAGATCAAGGTGCCAGCAGATTCGGTGTCTGGTGAGGTATGGCTTTCTGGTGGTGGTCATCTCCTCACGCGGTGGGGAGCAGAGATAGGGAGGAAGCAAGCTCCCACGTCTCTCCTTAGCAAGGCCTTAATCCCATTCCTGAGGGCTCTGCCCTCATGACCCAATAGCCTCCCAAGGGCTCCACCTCCAAGCACCATCACACTGGGATTAGGGGGCAACATAGGAATTTTGGGGGATACATACATTCAGTCTATAGAGTGGGCTCTTAGCATGATTCCTCCATTTATCTGAATCTTTACAATCTTCACATTTTTAGTCTTTCCTTTCACTTTAACAAAAGCATACATTGGTCTGAGGCATTCACAACACTCAAATTTGATTCTACAGAAGCAAAATAGGAATTATAATGAGTTAGCTTGCTACAAAAATGCATTTTATCATTTCCCAGCAGCTAATTAAATGCAACTGTGGTTTAAGTAAATAGACATTTTGTTCAGAACTAATTTCAGGTTGTATGTGGAGGGAATGGTAAATTTTTTATGACAATAGGCTCTTTCTTCTTTGTATAAAAAAAGATGGGCACTGGATGAAGGTCTCCACAGCCTCTTCTCGGGATAACGCCACTATTGCATGGCTGGCTTCTAATACAGAATTACACTGATGACCCTCTTCAAATTGGCCAGCTCCTAACAAGAGCCAGATCCCGTCTTTACTGATGTTGATAATGTAGCGTGGGCTAGAATTGGACGCAGAGAATTTTATAAACAGCCTTCTTTCTGTATGACTAAGGCACACCACTTTATCAGTGTAGGAATTGCAACCCCTCCTCCCACACCACACCACAGGGGGTCGTCTAAGTGCCGTTGGGATGCTTCTAATATGTTGTTCAGTGCCTCTGTCTCCTTACTTATTTTCTGTCTGGTTGATCTGTCTTTTGGTGTGAGTGATGTGTTAAAGTCTCCTAAAGTGAATGCATTGCATTCTATTTCCCCCTTTAATTCTGTTAGTATTTGTTACACATATTTAGGTGCTCCTATATTGGGTGCATAGATATTTATAATGGTTATATCCTCTTGTTGGACTGACCTCTTTATCATTATATAATGTCCTTCCTTGTCTCTTGTTACTTTCTTTGTCTTGAAATCTATTTTATCTCACATAAGTACTGCTGCTCCTGCTTCTCTCCATATTATTTGCATGAAATATGTTTTTCCATCCCTTCACTTTTAGTCTGTGTATGTCTTTGGGTTTGAAGTGAGTCTCTTGTAGGCAGCATATAGATGTGTCTTTTTTTTTTATCCTTTATGCAACTCTGTGTCTTTTGATTGGTGCATTCAGCCCACTTACATTTAGGGTGATCATCGATAGTTATGTACTTATTGCCATTGCAGGCTTTAGATTTGTTGTTACCAAAAGTTCAAGGACCGTTTCCTTACTATCTAACAGCATATCTTAAATCACTTATTACTCTATTTTAAACACAATCTAAATGTTCTTTTCTTCTCCTTCCTTTTCTTCTTCTTCCTCCTCCACTCTTTAGATAGTAGGTGTCATATTCTGTACTCTTTGTGTATCCCTTGACTAACTTTGTGAGTAGTTGATTTAATTTTGTGTTTGCTTAATAATTAATTGGTCTACTACCTTTACTGTGGGTTCATTTTCTCTGTTGACAGTTATTTAGCCTTAGCATTTCCATCTAGAACAGTGTCTTTAAGAGATCTTGTAGAAATGGTTTGGTGATGATGAATTCCCTCAACTTTTGCTTATCTGGAAATTGCTTAATCCCTGCTTCAAATTTTAATGATAATCTTTATGGGTAGAGGGTTCTTGGTTGGAGGCCCTTCTGCTTCATTGCATTAAATATATCATGCCACTCCCTTATGGCCTGTAAGGTTTCTTCTGACAAGTCTGCTGATTGCCTGATGGGGTTTCCATTAAAAGTGATCTTTGTATTGCCTCTAGCTGCTTTCAGTACTCTTCTCTTGTCCTTGATCTTTGCAATTTTAATTATTATATGTCTTGGTATTGTCTTCCTAGGGTTCCCTTTTTTTGGGTGATATTTGTGCTTCCATGACCTGAGTGTCTATTTCCTTTCCCAAGTTGGGGAAGTTTTCAACAATTATTTCCTTAAAGAGACTTTCTATCCCTTTTCGTCTCTTCTTCTTCTGGTTCCCCTATAATATGAATGTTGTTCCATTTTGGATTGGTTACATAGCTCTCTTGTTATTCTTCCATTCCTAGAGATCCTTTTTTCTCTCTGTTCCTCAGCTTCTTTGTTTTCCTGTTCTTGAATTTCTATTTCATTTACCATCTCCTCTATCTCATCTAATCTACTTTTCAATCCTTCCATTGTATGTTGCATTTCAAATACTGTATTTTTCAGCTATGGGTGGGTTTTTTGAGGATTTCTATCTCTTTGTTGAAATCCTCCCTGAGATCTTGAATACTTTTCTGTAAATCTGTGAGCATGTTTATGACTTTTATTTTGACATTTTTATCAGGAAGATTGGTGATTTCAGTTTCACTAAGCCCTCTCTCTTCTGTTTTTCCTTGAATTTTTGTTTGGACCAAATTCTTCTGTCTCTTCATTTTTTTTAGTGTTTCTTATGGGATAATAGATTTGTGTAGGAGGCACCCTCTAGTGCCCAGAAGGGAGCCCCACCTGTTGGTGCGCAGTGGGTGTGGTACCTGTCTGCCTTGCTTGTAGTGTTCTGATTTCGGGTGGGCTGTGTGGGCTGTCAGCTGATCACGAGAGTGGAGAGAACACTCTCTGGAGCTGCTGGGGTGGAACTGCCCTCCCTCTGGCCTGCTGTAATGGCGAGGGCCACAGGCAAGTGAGACCAGCTCCTGCCAGGAGGAAGGAGCTCCTGAGGTTGGCTGTTCAACACAGCTCCCTGGCTGGCCCAAAATTGGGCTGAGCAAGCTAGGGGTTCTCCCCCTGCCTATCTGGGAGTAAAGTCTGATTTCACTGCTGGTTGGCAGGTTGTGCACCACTGTGAGCAGTCTCTGGGCTGTGTTGCCAGTGAGGGGAATGGAGCATTTGAAGTTCCTAAGGGCTCCCAACCTGTTGGGCTGAGGGCGGGCTGGGGAGGTATTGTCCACCTGACCTTTCTGCTAAACAGAGAGGACTGTGCAATCCTTGCCCCTCTGGTGCCCCTCTCACTGCTGGGAAGTCTTTCAAATGTCTGGTTGACTTTCTTTCTCATGGGGGCCAGTAGAGTATGCCTGTTCTCCACAGGTGGCTGGGATCTCAGCCTCCCCTAGTATTGGTGGGGCTGGACCCATCTCTGTTGTCCAGCCCCACCAATCACCAGGGCACCATGCAGTATGGATTTGTGTTCCCAGAGCAGATCTCCAGGGCCAGTCATTCACTACTACTCCCTCCCCACCCTTGGTCCCAGATCCAAACATCCCAGGAGTCCAGTGCCTGTCTCAGAGAAACCCAGAGTTCCCAGTCCTCAGTGTGGACAACTCATGAATGGAGCAACACAAAAATATTCTAGATGAAATACAGTCACTGAAACTCCCTTCCCTTAAGGAGTTCTTCAGGAACTGAAAGAGAAATTCTTGGTCATTCCTGTGTGATCTGGAAGATTGATTACATTCCAGACTTTTTTCTAATTAAAAAATCCAGCAACTGGCAAGAAGTTTTTAGGCTGTTAGTTGTCTGGTTTGGGGCACTGCAGCAAAATGGTTAAAAATTTGCCCTTGGAATCAGATCTGGGATCACATCCCAGCTTTGCCACTTAACATCACTTAACTCTTCAAGACTCAGTTTCTCTGTCTATAAAATAAGGGTAATACCACAGCTTACCTCATCAGGCTCTTATGAAGATTGATTAAGCGAACCTATATTAAGCACCGAGCATAGTATCTGGCACACAGGAAACAATAAATGTTAATCGTTGTTGTTACAATTATTAGCAATTGTAAGGAAAGTGTAGGATAAGGCAACTTAAGCTAAGACAAGTGATACCTAATTTATAAGGCTGAGTCCTTACTTCAAAGTAAAAATAAATTGATCATATTTCAATGTATTCTACTTTTTACCTGTCCACATAACAATGTGCTAGAGACACAGATCATAGTATAATGGAAAGAACATGGACTTCTGAGTCAGATTGTGCCCTTCTACTTCCTGAGAGATTTGGACAAATTATTTAACCTATCTGAGCCTCAGTTTATTCATCTGTAAAATAGAATAATAAAAATTAACTGGCAGGGTTGTGCTGAGAATTTAAAAAACTTCTCACCCTCATCCTTCCCAGGCTAGCAGCCCCTCCCATGTGCACAAACAATTTTCTTACTCTATCGGAGCCCTTATCACATTGTACCACTTGAGTGTAAATGTCTTGATAAAAGTGAACATGTTTTATTTGTTTTTCAGTCTCTGGTATTTAGTGCAGTCCTTGGTCACACTGGTGATTAGTAAAAGCTTGCTAGCCAATTGAATGAAAGAATAACCAAAAGTGGCAGAAAAATAGAGTTGGTAGGAAAAATGTAATTCCTTTATTACATATATTCCAGGACCAACTTTAGCTGCTATATCATAAGCTGACTGTATTGTATGTTGAGATTTTCTCACTGTAGTAGATGTAATTTTATTTGTGTCCCATCCAAATCTTCATGATAAGTGGCATTGCAATACATCCCACCATATCCCTATGTCCTCTGGGTTCTCTGTTACCTAACTTTGCTTCTAAACAGTCCTCTTAAATGGAACTCTCTTCTCAAATTATTGTTACACAATAAACACATGGTCATCAAGAAAAATCACAAGTTCAAATAAGCTAAACTAAAAATAAACCTAAAACACTCCAAATTCTACCACCAAATAATTATTGCTAACGTTTTGTATATAGGCTTTTACGTTTTTTTTTTTAACTGACTTATTGAGATAAAATTCACATATTGTATGACTTGGCTAAGGCAATGTTATTAGTCAAGTTTCTCCAGAGAAACAGAACCAAAAAGGTGTGTGTGTGTGTGTGTGAAGAGGGGGATTTATTGATCAATTGTAAGGAATTGACTTACACAGTTGTAGAGGTGCAAGTTCAAAATCTGCAGGGCAGGCAAGCGGGCCGGAGACCCAGGGAAGAGTTGCAGCCCAAAGGCAACCTTCAGACAGAATGCCTTCTTGCTCAGGGGAGGTCAGTCTCTGTTCTAGTAAGGCTTTCCGTTGATTGCATAAGACCCAACCACAATAGGAAGGGTAAACAGCTTTACTCAAAGACAACCAAATTAAATGTTACTCTCATCCAAATCACATCTTCACAGAAATATTTAAAATAATGTTTGACCAAATATCTGGCCATGTGGTCCAGCCAAGATGACACATAAAAGTTATCATTGGCCAGTTGGCCATAACAAACTACCACAGATTGGATGACTTAATAAAAATGTATTTTCTGCCAATTTTTCTGGGTGCAAGTCCAAGATCAAAGTGTTGGCAGGGTTGGTTTCTTCTGAGGCCTCTTTTCTTGGCTTGTGGATGGCCATCTTCTTCCTGTGGTTTCACGTGGTCTTCCCTCTGTGACCTGATCTTGTAAAAGACACCAGTCAGATTGGATTAGGGCCCACACTAATGACCTCATTTCTTTTTCTTTTTATTAAGGTACCATTGATATACAATCTTATGAAGGTTTCACATGAGCAACATTGTGCTTATTACATTCACCCATATTATCAAGTCCCATCCGCTCCTGACACCCCACTGCAGTCACTTTCCATCAGCATAGTAAGATGCTATAGAGTCACTACTTGTCTTCTCCCTGCTGTACTGCCTTTCCCATGCCCCTCCTACATTATACGTGCTAATCATAATGCCCTTAATCCCCTTCTCCATCTCTCCCCACCCACCCTCCCACCCCTTCCTTTTGATAACGGCTAGTCCCTTCTTGGAGTCTGTGAGTCTGCTGCTGTTTTGTTCCTTCAGTTTTGCTTCGTTGTTATACTCCACAAATGAGTGAAATCATTTGGTACTTGTCTTTCTCCACCTGGCTTATTTCACTGAGCATAATACCCTCTAGCTCCACCCATGTTGTTGCAAATGGTAAGATTTGTTTTCTTCTTATGGCTGAATTATATTCCATTGTGTATATGTACCACATCTTCTTTGTCTATTCATCTACTTATGGACACTTAGGTTGCTTCCATATCTTGGCTATTGTAAATAGTGCTGCGATAAACAAAGGGGTGCGTATGTCTTTTTGAATCTGGGATTTTGTCTTCTTTTAGTAAAATCCTAGGAGCGGAATTCCTGGGTCAAATGGTATTTCAATTTTTAGTATTAATGACCTCATTTTAAATAAACTGCCTCTTTAAAGACCCTATCTCCAAATACAGTCACACTCTGGAGTACTGGGGTTAGGATTTCAACATAAGCATTTTGAGGAGCCATATTTCAGCCCATAACATATTCCAAACAGTTCACTCAAAGTGTACAATTTGGTGTTTCTAACATAATTCACAGAGTTGTATAACCATCACCAAAGTCAGATTTAGAACATTCTCTTCACCAGCAAAAGAAATTCCATACCCATTAATAGTCACTCCCCATTCCCTGCTCTCAGCATAGGGAGAGGCTAAAGCTCTATTCATAATTGAGGAAACAGATACAGCAATTAATCCAGGATTAAAATCCAGCTGCAAAAACCACAGAGTTTCCTCCAGAGAGGAATTTGAGATACTGCTAGATAGTCATCTGCTCAGTTACACAAATTTTTTTAAGTGTTAAAATAGGAATTAATATCCTCGAGAATTTTTCCATCTGTCAATAAATCCCACGACTATACCAATGGTGTTTTAGTGCTTCTAGAGATCTGCTTCTCCTACTCAGCATGTTACGGCCTTATACTTGAGCATCCTGTTTATTATACCTCGGTAACAGGTACAAAGCACCCTTCTCAGGGAGTAAAGAGCTATCCAAATGAAAAGTATTAGCTTTTTACAGCTTGCAACATGAATGTCAGCAAAGAATCATGATATTAATTGTTAAGAAATGTTTCTGCAATATCCCCACTTGGCAGAGACAAAGCAATTCATTTTATTTACATTGTTTGAAATGAAAGGACAGTATGAAATGTCAAGGTAAATTATGACATGGGCTATGTGGTTCTTGGGTTGAGAAACAAAACAAAGTACAAGTTGGGGCGATTTCTGGTTACATGGGTCCCTAAGATGCTGATTCCTTTTGACTTTTGCTTACTTTTACTTATTAAAGTGACATCAAACACAGTTTCAAAGGTCTAGCCCCATAAATTTCCAGCATTATCACTGTGCAGTTTGAAGATGCCCATCCAGTATACACTGTTCTATAAAATAAAGAAATAAGCAAAATTATTCTGGGGTGGTGGGGTTTCCTGTAAAAGGGAGTGCTGTGGGAGACACAAGTTACAAGAGATTGAAAACCCTGTTCACAGCTTGGTGAGATGGGTTAGAGGCTGGTAGAATGAAAGCAAGCACCTTCTAAGTAGGGAAACTTATTTTTTGTAGAACCTAGTTTACTTGATTTAAGGGCCTTAAAAATTAGGAAAAATATATCCTGCCTTGTTGTAAGTATAGCTATGTGTTGTTTGTCTTCTATTTAACTATGTCAGAACATTTAAGACATATCAAAGTGTTATGGAATTACATAGTAAATCCAGAATTGCCTGTGGTTTAAAGGCTGAATATAGTCCAATTATTAGGGTCAAATGCCTACCAGTGAGATCATGGATAGAGCCACACTCTGGTTCAGCCTTGTGGTGTGAGGATATTCCAGGCCTAAAATCTGGGAACGAGTCCAACGTTTGGTAAATCAGAAGCCAGAGCATGGTCAAAGTTGTTATCATATTCCTGTTCCAATTTATGCCCCTTCTGGCTTGACAATCTAGTCCACACCCAAACTTCCAGCTCTTCAGGTCCAAGAATAGAACTGGAGACATGAGGCACCCTCATTCTAGAGAAAGAGATGTTAAAAAGGTACCCGCCTCTGCCTAGGTTGTATACCTCTCTGCCAGCCAAAACTAATGTAGACTCTGTCTATTGCTGATACAGGCAGTCAAGAAGGATAATCTAGAATTTATATAGAGAATTTTTTTCTTCTCTGTCTTGCAATTCTCTATTACTAATAAAATAATAAATCAAGAAACTACCATTAAAAGCATTAATTGACTTTCAGAAGAACTCAATGATATACAGAATCCTGGATGTATAGAGTCCTGTCATGGAGAAAGAAGACATACTGGGACCCAAACAGTTTTTTCCTTCAATTTAGGGTAAAGGATTCCTTCTCAACACTCCTCCCTTGTTTAGTGCCATCACCAAATTCTCAATCACTTAAAATTCCAGCACTTGGAGCATCATTGACTCTTCTTCTTTGTGTCCCTTGTCCCATTAGCTATTCCTTTTGAGGCATTATTTCCTTGAAAAGCCTCATATCCTCCTTTCTTGTGTCCTCAGCCAGGGCAGGCCTTAGTAACTACATGCTAATTATTACAACTCTTACTTTCAGGTCCTCTCCATCCCATCTGCTTGGAACATTCTTGACGGATATCCCTGAAATGCCGTCTTCACTGAGTCATTCCTCAGCACAAACACATAGGATGACAGCCCCCTGGCACCTCCAATATCATCTATGATCCGTACCAGGTTTTCAAGGTCCTTCATAACTGAGATTCCCCTACTAGCCTTTCACCTCCTGGAGGGCAAGGCTGGTCTTGCTGATCCTCTGTTGTAAGCTGGCACAGTGTGTCACCCAGAGTAGACAGGGAGTAAATTCCAACCAAGGGAACCAACAAACCTGGAAAGCCTATGGAGCAGGCCATTTGATTATCATCACTAGGGCCAAGTAGTTAGTGAGTGGTATGGAGGTTTTGCCCAGATAAGAAAATACAGAAAGGGCATTTTGACAGGACACTGCCTTGCCTGGTCTTGTAATCTCTTGAGATTCTTCTTGAGTGCAGGACAATGAAACACATGATTACATGAGTGACTATAACTAGCAGACTCAAAGGAATTGGCGTTAAGATTTTCTTAAAGCTTACTATACACAATTTGAAGTTATAATAAATACCCTGTCTGATAGGAGTTCACTGATTTCTTTTTTGATCATGTATGTTTACACACAAATCGGAAGCACTATACATAGGGTCACTTGAAAATATTCCAAATAAAAGGATGGAACCCTGGACAAGTTACTTGATGTTTCTCAGATTCTGTATCTGTAAAAGAAGGAGGTTGCACAAACCAGATAATATTGGTGTTCCCTTCAATGCTGACATTATCTTATTCTGTGTGCAAAAAATCCCACTCTGCTTCTTAAATCAGCAGGTTTATTAGTTTGAACATTTAGTTTTAAGATTTCATGGGTCAGTAAAATTCCCTTATCTCCAGTGTTTTACCTGTGGGATCTCCTTAGGGTTAGAAGCCTTTTATTTTAACAAGGAAAGGGAGTTTTTTTTAAATACCATCATCCTACCAACCATGACCGTCATCATTTTAACAAGCCATTGTAAAGCCAGAAATTTAATCTCTGAATAAAAGATAATCCTTGTTTTTAGTACATTTAGTTTATTTAAAGCTTCACTGCAGCCTCCTCATGTTTCTCATTCCACCACAGATTTGCAAAAACCTTGTCACAGATCAATGTCTGTTGTCATCCTGATATATCACTTATTTTTCTTCTGTGTGACCTAGGATGTAGTAAACCCAGCTTCCCCATCTGCATCATAGATATATGAATAAGTTCACCATTTTATCATTCATAAATATTATGAAATCTAAAATTTCAGTATTGGAAGGTATATTAAATGGAAGCAAGGTTAACTAGGTCCATCTATCCATCAGAAAGATGTTTCTGCTAACCACCACCAGATAGTTATCCAAACAACAGCTGACTACTGGGCAGTTCTGATTCTGAACAGGAACAGCTGGCTATGCTTTAAAATGCCTTTTTTAACCACCAGCTTCCCTTTTACAAATCCCATATTGATGAAATATGCACTCTGAAATGAGACTGAGAAGCAAGAATGTGGTTAAGTGTATACATTTGATGTAATACAGATAACATACCTCATTTCTGCATGTTTAAGTTGTCTCCATTTTTCAAAGCTCAATGCAAATGTCCCCTCCTCCAGGAAGTCTTCCCCTCTTCCCCAGACAGAAGCAATCTGCCCTCTTTTAAACTTCCGCAGTTTTGTTTGACCCTGTCTTATGGCACCCTCCAGTTTCTTCCACCTTTGTTATGGTCGAATAGCTAAAAATCTTAGGTTCCTCTACCAGATTGTAAAGTCCTTGGTGTCAGGAACTAGGAATTGTGTCTTTGAACATGTATAGCTAGACATTTAGCAGGATATCCTGCAAGAAACGCAGTCTCAGTAAAATGAGGAACGAATGAAGCAAAGGAAAAAAGGAAAAAGAATAAAGGCCTTCCTACATGGAAAAGTCCTCTAAGGAAGTATTCAAGAAAAAATGAGGAAGCAGAAGAGAAAAGTGAGCTGGGTTAAAGGTAACCGATTAATGAAAGGGATTATGTCTAAACAAATAAGGTGCAGACAGAGGAGGGAGAGGCCGGGCCTTGCCTTTATCTTTATGGGTGAAACTTCCCTTCATGGCCTGACATTCCTTCTCTCACCTGTTGCTGTTCAAGCCCACTTGCTGGAAGTGTTTACTTGCTGTTGGCAAAGAAGTCACAGCTAGGCATGTGCAATCCATCATAGGCAGGCTCTTAGAAGATAGGTTAATTCCTTCCCTATAATGTAAATGCTGTCTTTCTGAGAGCTATCAGCTGATTGAGTCAGAAACTTTTCTTTACTGCAAATGAGCAGATTGTTCCCTCAACTAAATCACTGGAACATCTTGTTCGGCCAAATTATTTGTTCTTCAAGGAATTCATGCCAGTGTTCACAATGCCCGGCTGTTCCTCCCTAACCTTGGATGCTGTCTCGCAAATCAACTTAGCTTGAGTCAGCTTTGGGCAAACCTTCTGGCTCTGACTGGATGAGAGGTCGTGTCACCCACATACTGCCTGCCAGACCGCCCTTCCCACCTTAGAGCCTAGTTCTATTTGATGCCTGGTTTCAACCATTGAGCCCCCACCAAGCCAGGTCTGGCTCTGCATGATGAGACCATCTTCATAGAGCCAGCACCTCAACACAAGTTGTCCAAAACGGAAAACTTCACCTTTCCACACACCAAGGCTGCTTTTCTTTCTGGTTTCTCAGTTCTTGCTGAACATACCTGTCCCCCAGGTCAGGAAGCTTCACAGAACTTTCTGTGACCCAGCCCCCAATGCTCGCTCATTCCTGGGACAACTAAGGTGCTGGAATCGCCTCCCAATTTGCTGCAAACTCCAAAGGTGAAGCCAGGGTTCCTCCTCCTCACCCTGGGGTTGCCATCAAGGCCAAAATAAATTTTTTTTTAAATCTTAATCATTTTTCCTAGGAAGGATTTTATAGCCACTCCCTTGGCACTGGAAACATTAGTTCACTATTAATAAACAACACACAGTTCATAGAATTCAAAAGATCACAGTCTGAGGGGGTTTCCAGCCTCTGTGTCCAAAGGTAAAACTCCCCAAACTTCACCATTCCCCTTCTTTCAGGCCTGGCCGGCAGCCCCGGCAGCCCCGGCATGTGCCATGGGGCCCTCTATCCAGCAGGGGGTCTGCATTTCTAAGACTGTCCTGTTTCTGGTACTCTGCCTGACCAGGAAGTGATCATTCTCCATTTTCTTACTTTTTTTTTTCTTTTAGTCTTAAAACTTTGGAATAATTCCTTCTTCCTCCTCTCAAAACTACAAGGCTCTACCCTCGATCCCTTCCCTTTCCTTCCCACTCCCACTGTCCTGATTCAGGCCCTCCCAATGGCTTAACTAGTCCAGGCTATGCTCTACTCTCCTAACGGCTCACCTGATTTCTGATATAATTCCAGAATGATACTTCTAAAGCTTAATTTGATCATTTCACTACTGTCACCCTCTTACTCCCCCTAAAAAACTTCCAGGAACTTTCCATTGCTTATAGAACAAAGACAAAAATTACTTAGCACAGTATTCAAGTAATTACTGACACCGTGTTTGATCCCCAGCCCACCAGTCTAGTCTTACATGCTCATACTTCAAACTCAAGCTAATGGAACAAGCTCTAAGATTTCAAACCCACCTCTCAGTCTGGAATGCATTACTACCTATCAAAATCCTAGTAATCATTCACACAAAACCTGCACACACATGTTTATAGTAGCTTTATTCATAATTGCCAGAACTTGGGAGCAACCAAGATGTTCTTCAGTAGGTGAATGGATAAATAAACAGGTACTTCCAGACAATGAAATATCATTCAGTGCTGGCAAAAAAAAAGACTTACTAAGCCATGAAAAGACATAGAAAAAACTTAAGTGCATATTGACTGAGAGAAGCCAATCTGAAAAGGCTACATATTATATGATTCTATGACATTCTGGAAAAGGCAAAACTAAAAAAGGCCTTAAAGAGATCAGTGGTTGCCAGGGGTTGGGGAGAGGAAGGGATGCATAGGCAGAGCACAGGGGATTTTTTAGGGCAGTGAAACTATCCCACACACTACTATAATGGTGAATACATGTCATACACTTGTTCAAACCCATAGAATGTACACACCAACTGTGAACCCTATGTAAACTATGAACTTCAGGTGATTATGATGTGTCAATGTAAGTTGTATAAATGTCTCACTCTGGGGGAGGACGTTGATAACGCATGGGGACAGGGAGTGTATGAGAACTCTCTTACCATCCTCTCAATTTTGCTATAAACCTAAAACTGTTCTAAAAAATAAAGCCTTATAGAGGTTCCTCAAAAACTAAAAATAGAAATACCATTTGACCCAGGAATTCCACTCATAGGAATTTACCCTAAGAATGCAGCAGCCCAGTTTCAAAAAGACATATGCACCCCTATGTTTATCGCAGCACTATTTACAATAGCCAAGAAATGGAAGCAACCTAAGTGTCCATCAGTAGATGAATGGATAAAGAAGATGTGGTACATATAAACAATGGAATATTATTCAGCCATGAGAAGAAAACAAATCCTACCATTTGCAACAACATGGATGGAGCTAGAGGGTATTATGCTCAGTGAAATAAACCAGGCAGAGAAAGACAAGTATCAAATAATTTCACTCATCTGTGGAGTATAAGAACAAAGAAAAACTGAAGGAATGAAACAGCAGCAGACTCACAGAACCAAAGAATGGACTAACAGTTACCACAGGGAAAGGGACTGGGGAGGATGGGTGGGAAGGGAGGGATAAGGGGGAAAGGGGATATTATGATTAGCACACATAATGTAGTGGGGGGTGTGTGCACGGGGAAGGCAGTACAGCACAGAGAAGACAAGTAGTGATTCTATAGCATCTTACTACACTGATGGACAATGACTGTAATGGGGTATGTGGTGGGGACTTGATAATTGGGGGAATCTAGTAACCACAGTGTTGCTCATGTAATTGTATATTAATGATACAAAAAAAAAAGTCTTTTTTTTTTAAATCCAAAACCCTAGTTAGCTTTCAAGGTTTAAATAAAATGGCACCTGCTATCCAAGCCGTCCTTGATTTTCTCCATCCAAAATGCTTCTCCCTACTGTGTGTGCTCACAGCACTCCCCCATACCCCCCTTGGAAGCCTCATCACCTTTTTTTTTGGTGTGGGGAGTTTTAGAGGTTTTTTTTATATCATTAATATACAATCACATGAGCAATATTGTGGTTACTAGATTCCCCCCATTATCAAGTCCCCCCCACATACCCCATTATGGTCACTGTGCATCAGCATAGTAAGATGCTATAGAGTCACTACTTGTCTTCTCTGTGCTGTACTGCCTACCCCATGCCCATCCCCCACATTATGTGTGCTAATCCTAATGACCCTTATTCCCCTTCTCCCTCCCTTCCCACACCCCCTACCCCAGTCCCTTTCCCTTTGGTAAATGTTAGTCCATTCTTGGGTTCTGTGATTCTGCTGCTGTTTCGTTCCTTCCATTTTTGCTTTGTTCTTATGCTCCACATATGAGTGATATCATTTGGTACTTGTCTTTCTCCACCTGGCTTATTTCACTGAGCATAATACTCTCTAGCTCCATCCATGTTGTTGCAAAAGGTAGAATTTGTTTTCTTCTCATGGCTGAATAATATTCCATTGTTTATATGTACCACATCTTCTTTATCCATTCATCTACTGATGGACACTTAGGTTGCTTCCATTTCTTAGCTATTGTAAATAGTGCTGCGATAAACATAGGGGTTCATACGTCTTTTTGAAACTGGGCTGCTGCATTCTTAGGGTAAATTCCTAGGAGTGGGGTACCCAGGTCAAATGGTATTTCTATTTTTAGTTTTTTAAGGAACCTCCATACTGCTTTCCATAGTGGTTGAACTATTTTACATTCCCACCCACAGTGTAGGAGGGTTCTCCTTTCTCTGCATCCTCACCAGCATTTGTTGTTTCTAGTCTTTTCTATGTTGGCCATCCTAACTGCCTCATCACCTTCTAATTCCTATTACAGTAACTTGTGTACACATCCTATTTCCTCTTTTGAACCGCAAGCTCCAAAGGTCAGGGAAAGCATGATTGATTTTTATATCCCTTTCACTGCCTAGCACATTCCCTTACATGACCTTAATAAAAGATTTGTTAAATCCATTAATATGCTTGTGGGGTTAGTCAACAACTTTTGTTTATGCATAACTTCAACTTATAAATTTTTTGGATGGTATACATTTTGCCAGGAAATTATGTTACTTATTTCTCAGGTAATCATACTCAGTCCAGAGGTTAATTTATAAGGGCATGAGCTTCAGTTATACTCCAAGTGAGTTCTATTCCAGGTAACTGTGCACTGCCTGCCTAGCACTTTGCAGAAGAGCCAACTCTTCTGTATTCCCTGTGAGTCAGGGGAGGAAAGGACACCAGAGGGCTAAGGGACATATTCAAGGTTCCCAGCAGATGAGGGCAGAGATTAGATTTTGAACGTTGTGAGGCTGAGGGAAGGGTTGGTGAGTCATCCAGGAAGATGCTGATTAATAAACAGCGAGGCGGGCCAGCCTCTCACCTCTCACAATGAGAATATCGGACTTCAGACTTTTACAGTCTCCCTTATCTTATCTGATCCTTATGGTCCCCTAAGAGTGGTGTGAATATTGGAACAGTCAGCAGGCTCATCCACAGGTGATTAAAACATTTCAGAACCCCCAACAGTAATGTCCTGACTACAGGTTTTGGTGGAGATAGATTCCAGGCTCCCTTCCAGACCACTGGCTCCTGTATGGCTTCTCACTAGTGCTGGCCTCATACTGCACACCCTCAGATTCCAGAAGGATGAAGAATCTAAAATGAGAGAAATAAAATGTTTGCTAGACTTCTTTTTTTTTTCTTTTCTTTTCTTTTTTATTTTGGTATCACTAATATACAATTACATGAGCAACATTGTGGTTACTAGATTCCCCCCATTATCAAGTCCCCACCATATACCCCATTACAGTCACTGTCCATCAGCATAGTAAGATGCTATAGAATCACTACTTGTCTTCTCTGTGCTATACAGCCTTCCCCGTGCACACGCCTCCACTACATTATGTGTGCTAATCATAATGCCCCCTTTTCCCCTTATCCCTCTCTTCCCACTCATCCTCCCCAGTCCCTTTCCCTTTGGTAACTGTTAGTCCATTCTTGGGTTCTATGAGTGTGTTGCTGTTTTTTTCCTTCATTTTTTTTTTTGTTCTTATACTCCACAGATGAGTGAAATCATTTGGTACTTGTCTCTGTCCACCTGGCTTATTTCACTGAGCATAATACCCTCTAGCTCCATCCATGTTGTTGCAAATGGTAGGATTTGTTTTCTTCTCATGGCTGAATAATATTCCACTGTGTATAAGTACCACATCTTCTTTATTCATTCATCTACTGATGGACACTTAGGTTGCTTCCATTTCTTGGCTATTGTAAATAGTGATGTGATAAACATAGGGGTGCATATGTCTTTTTGAAACTGGGCTGCTGCATTCTTAGGGTAAATTCCTATGAGTGGAATTCCTGGGTCAAATGGTATTACTATTTTTTTTTTTCAGGAACCTCCATACTGCTTTCCATGGTCGTTGCACCAATTTGCATTCCCACCAGCAGTGTAGAAGGGTTCCCCTTTATCCACATCGACACCAACATTTGTTGTTGTTTGTCTTTTGGATGGTGGCCATCCTAACTGGTGTGAGGTGATATTTCAGTGTGGTTTTAATTTGCATTTCTCTGATGATTAGCGATGTGGAGCATCTTTTCAAGTGCCTGTTGGCCATCTGAATTTCTTCTTTGGAGAAGTGTCTGTTCAAATCCTCTGCCCATTTTTTAATTGGATTATTGGCTTTTTGTTTGCTGAGGTGCGTAAGTTCTTTGTATATTTTGAAGTTTACAGCTTCTTTCCACTCTGACATGGGGCTTGATAGGACAAAAGTGTTGTTTTTGAAAGATAACATTAAGCAGCCATATATAAGGTGGATGAGCACTGGAAGAGGAGTGAGACAGAAATGTGACCAGTGATGAGGTGTGGCAATTCATGAGGGCTGGGAAGGCCATGTAAGGAGCAGGAATCAGGTCTTGGTGATAAATTCATTATAGGGAATGAAGGAAAAATCATATTCATATCCCATTGTTATCTGTATTTATTATATATATATATATATATATATATATATATATATGTATCCAAATAATCCCTAGTTATACATTTGGGTGCTTTCACATGCCCATGTAATTTAGAACAACCCTGCGGAGACAAGTTTTATAGGATATGTTGAGAGAACTGCCTATGATCCCAGTCCCATTATGGATCTAGAGAAGTAGCATTTACAGAAATGGCACAGTTGGAAAGAATGGCTCATGGAGCAGAAATATGCTGGGTTTGATTTTGGACCCAGGAAACTGAGCTGTGGTGGCTCATCCAGTTGGAGATGTTCTGTACTGACCCGGATCACAGTCTTGCTGCCCATCCTCACTCACACCAAACTCCCAGGGCATTCTCCCCCTGGATCACATTGGATCCTACCATTGCAGGTGGGGGCTCAACCCAGTACCCCACTTTCTGCCTACCACTTCCTAGGCTCCCAGGTTTCCAATTCCCTCATTCCCATTACAAATGCCTTTGACTTTTTGGAAACATGAGCTCCTTGATCTTTTAATTTTCTTCCAGTTTTTTATTACTTCTTCCAGGTTTCTCTACCCCCCCCAAATGGCCTTAGACTCCTTGGTGATGATCAAAATCCTGTTCTTACCATCACCTTTGTTTCCCTTGACCCCGTCCCTTCACAGGCCTCTCACACAAACCCCCAAGCCTTGCTCCATGTTACAATCCACCTTCATACTTACTTAGTTGCCAGAGAAAAATTTCTCAGTCTTGAAGAGAAGACTAGCAAATCCATGATCTCCAGCCTCGGCTGGGCCCTCAGCACCCGCCTCAAACCTTTCCCTGCCCGGGGTTCCTCTCTATTGCCTTCTGCATCATGGAGAAAACCTTGAGATTGTCATGCATCCTCTCTGTCACCCTCCCGTCTATAAATGTATCAACATCCAGCCTCTTCCTTACGCTCTTCCTCCCTCAGCAGAGAATCAGCCATCCCTTCTGCCCAAGGCCAGTCCTTGTCCTGCTCTGCTACCTCGGACTCCGCCCCTTCAGTACTATATGTCATCTCTCTGCTTATGCTGGCTCCTTTCTCTTCCGCTTCTAAACAGGCTCCAGCCTCTCCTCTTTGATCTCTCTTGACCTCACAGTCCTCTTAGCCCTTGACCACCTTCCTTTCCTGCTTATCCAAACTTCTCAAAATAGAATCAGTCTACTTCCTCACCTCACACCTGCTCAACACTGCCTGCTGACTCACTTCCATCTAGCCAAGAAAACTACCTTTCTAAGATCTTAAATGTCCTCCTAATTGATACATGTAACTTTTATCTTCCTGGACCTCTCTGCCCTATTTTTTTAAATTGTGGTAAAATACACATAACATAGAATTTATTGTCTTAACCATTTCTAAATGGAGAGTTCAGTAGGTTAACTATATTCACGTAGTTGTGCAATCATCTTACAAAACTGAAACTCTGTCCCCATTAAACAACTCCCCACTCCCTCAGCCCCCTGCAACCACCACCATTCCACTTCCTGTTTCTGTGAGTTTGATTACTCTAGATGCTTTACTTTATCTAGATTACTCTAGATACTTTATATAAGTGGAATCATACAGTATTTGTCTTTTTATTTAGCCTAATGTCTTCAAGGTTTATCCATGCTGTAGCATGTGTCAGAATTTCCTTCCTTTTTAAGGCTGAATAATATTCCATTGTACGGACAGACCACATTTTGTTTATCCCTTCATCTGCTGATGAACACTTGGATTGCTTCCACCTTTGACTATTTTGTGCTAAGAACATAGGTAGACCAATCTCTCTTTGGGGCGCTGCCTTCAGTTCTTTTGGATATATACCCAGAAGTAGCATTGCTGGACACTGTCTGCTTCATTTTATAAAGACTATCATTTCTTCCTTCCTGAAGTGTCCTGCTGCACTGTTCCCATGAGACACTGTCCTCATTCTCACTTCCAGTGATTTGTTCCCTTCCTTCTTTGTCTCCTTTGAGGCTCATCCTCTGCATGCCCTAGGGGGTCTGCGTCCATCAGTGTCAGTCAGAAAAACAGAAACTGCCTTTCAAAGAGAGGGTGTTGGATGCAGAGAACTGGTTTCATGGACACCAGAAAGCTGAAGGAGTACAAAGGCGATGCCGAGGTAGCCCACCCAGATCAGTAACTGTGGGAAGTTACTCTCACTCTGAGGGCGAGGGAACCAAGAGTCCCCAAGGGGTGACTAGAAGTTTTCAAATAGCTCCTTGCCCACTGCACAACTGTACTTGGACCCTCACGCATGGTGCTCAGCTGGCCAGTGCTGGGAGTGAGTGAAGAAGCTCAAGACTGGTGCTGTGGCCTTCTTCTGTGGCTTGAGTAACAACTATAATGATTAGAAGCAGGAAGAAGTCCATTTGGCTTCTTCATGCCTTTCTGTTTTCCTTTAGTGGCTCTGGTTGGCAGCAGCCAGAAGAAGTCCATCTGGCAAGGGAGACTGGGGTAAACAGTCTGCAAACCCTGGCCAGAGCTTCAAAGAGCAGAGTCTAGAAGGGTGGCCTTGGAGCTGACAGACAACGCACAGATGGCCAGCCTAGGGCTCCATCTTAGGTCCACTATTCTCACTAAACACACTTTCTAGAAGTGGTCTCAGCCCCCTAGGAGTATACTCTTACGGTTCCACCCACTGCCTTGGTGCGGTGGCACCCAAATCCACCCATCTAGTGCAGATCTCTCCACTCAACTTCAGATGCAGCTTTCCCTTCAGTTGCCTGCTAGAAATCTCCAGCCTGGTGGCCCTTGAATTAAACAGGGTGCACACTAGACTTGTCATCTTTCACCCTCAGCCTGCTTCTACTCCTCTGGTCTCTGTCTCTGCTGATGGCCTCACATATGCCAATTGGCTAATCCCTGGCTCCTTTGTTTCCCAAATCTTTCTCCAGACCCGCTCTCCCCTCTGCTCCATAACTATACCACTGTCCCAGTTCAGGCCTTCATTCAGGACCTCTGTACATGCCACAAACTCCTCAATTGGGCTTCCTTCTTGCCCCCCTTAAATTCACACAGCTGCCCAAGAAGTCACTTCAAAATCCAAAAATGACCATGTCGTCCCCTTGTTTAAACAAAATCCTTCAATAGCTATTGTCCTTCATCCTTGCTCTGCCTTCCCTCCAGCATCACCTCCTACCCCTCCTTACCCTGTCCCCTGCTCCAGCAATTCTGAATTGCTTGAGCTATGCTATTTTCCATGTTCTGTTCCCTCTGCCTGGAAAACCTTCCCTCCTCCACACTCCCTCTGAGCTAACCCTACTCATCCTTTGAAACTTAGGTCAGATGCCTCCTGCCAAAATCTTCTCCGACATTCAGGTAACTAAGATATTCAAGTCACAAGGTTGTGACATGTACGAAGTGTGGAGAGCAGTATCTTGTATAGTCTTAGTGCCTGGCTTGATAACTGGCACTAAGTCCTTGTATAACTGGTGCATAGTAGGTTCTTGCTACTGTTTGTAGAATGAATTTCAATTAATGTTTGTTAGAATTAAAATTAAATGGGTTAGCCAAGAATGGACTAACAGTTACCAAAGGGAAAGGGACTGGGGAGGATGGGTGGGAAGGGAGGGATTAGGGTGGGGAAAAAGAAAGGGGACATTACGATTAGCATGTATAGTGTGGGGGGCAGGCACGGGGAGGGCTGTGCAACAGAGAAGACAAGTAGTGATTTTACAGCATCTTACTACTCTGATGGACAGTGACTGTGAAGGGGTATGTGGGGGGTACTTGGTGAAAGGGGGACCCTAGTAAACATAATGTTCTTCATGTAATTGTAGACTAATGATACCAAAATAAAAATAAATAAATAAATAAATAAATAAAACATCTTAGACTACTGCCTAGCAGGTACAACATACAAAAAAAAAAATTTTAATGGGTTAGGTGTCTCTTCTCTATGTCCCTGTTATACATTGTAATATTCGTTTTCATTACTGCACTGACCTTGTTATCTGTAAGTGCATCTGGTCACACCTCTCTTCACTCTTTAGTACTTCACCTGCCCCCTCCATGGCCTGAACACTCCTTAAGGGCAGGGACGGTCACATGTTTGTTTGAAACCAAGTAGGCCCTCAAAAAATGTTTCTTTAATGAATGACGCCTTGGCAGGAAAAAGACAGAATCAAAGGGGAAACTCACAGTGGAAGACCCCAATTTGTGAGTCATCTCAATGGATTGAATCTTGGGAAATCACCCTTAATTTGGGGGCAGGAGGAAGAGGAGATGGCACAGGCAAGGCCAGAGATCCGGAGGAGTATTTTGCCAGAGAAGCCAAAGGAAGTGTGTCAAGAAGGAAGGGGAGGCATGTTGGGTCAAATATTGTTGAAAGAATAAGGAAGTTGGGCACTGAAAAAAAGAAAAGGTTTGAATTCCACCAAAAAAGAGGAAGTTTTGCACAGTCTTAGTAGAATTGTGGAGATGGAAGCCAAATTGCATGAGCTGAAGAAGGGACTGGTTTCATGAGAGAGAGCAGAGCTGCAGGCTGTTTGCTGAAGGGACTTGGCGACATGGAAATGAGTCTAGCTCCCCCATTTGGACAGCGTAAATGAGATCCAGAGTGTCCCTTCTCACATTTTCTTCTCACAACTCCTTTCTGCCCTAATGAGGACACAGTGGGCTGAATTCATGACAGAAAAGTTCAATTTCCCTTTTCTTACTATTGGCATAATGCTTTTTGAATGTTATTCTCACAGCTGGCATGAAATAAAATTCTATTCCTTCCCCAGACTTACACCAGGATTGCTGTTACTTTTCATGCTTATTGAGAGAATGTGAATGAAACATAAAATTACAAAGAAGTCATTTTTCTTCACAAAAGGAGCTAAAGTACATTTTACTACCAAAGAAAAGTTGTATAATGCTTAAAAAATATCTTCATGGTAGGCTTTCATGAACATACTCTAGAGCCATTACTCCAAGAGTCAGAATGTCAGTAATAAGTTAGTTTCTTAACATATCTAACAATATGTGCCTCTGGCACAAGGAGAGACATGAACAAATTTCTCCTAAGAAGGAACAGAAGATGACTAAGAAGTTTCCTAGATATGAACCTTAAAGGCTGGGAAATCTGGCCAATTTTCTACTTGAAAACAACTTCTGCAAAGTTTAATCAGGTAAACCTGTGTTTGTGTCATAACATTGAGTCACAGGGATACAGGATAGCCCTGGTAACAATGTCCCAAGCAAAACCTAGTAAGTTGAAATGGAGTACAATTTACTGAAAGTCACAAAAGACCTGTTGACAGAGAATGTCTCTACATAACCTTGAAATGGAGATCTGACAAAAGAAATTGCTAGAGGAAATTATTTTCCAGGACCTTGTTTGAATTCATAAACTGCTGACAGGTAGAATGAGTTTCTTAAAAGAACTTAGATAAAAACAGATAGCCTACTATAGGGGGTTCTTAATGACAAGCAGACCTTGGGCTGAGAAAAATATATTTATTTTCACTAATCTCTAAGTGGAATTTAGCATTTTCTTCAGTTACCAATGTAGACAACAAACCGCTACGATTAACAGAAACCATGGATATTTCTTGTCTCTGTAGAGTTCCCTTGAACAACATGGGTTTGACCTGCAGGGTCCACTTATTTATAGATTTTTTCAATAAATATATTAGAAAAATTATTGGAAATTTATGACAATTTGAAAAAACAAATTTTTCTCTAGTTTATTGTAAGAATACAGTATATAATACCTATACAAAATTTGTATTAATCAACTGTATATGTTGCTGGTAATGCTTCCAATCAATAATAGGCTATTAGTGGTTAAGTTTTGGGGAGTCGAAAGTTATATGCATCTTTTCACCTGAATGGATATCAGCAGCCTTAAAACCCTTGAGTTGTTCAAGGGCCAACTGTACTTTGAAATATCATTTATACTCATTATTACTAGTTTTTAGACCCACCATTAGATTTTTATTTAATGTATTGTAAAGTAGCTCATATGCTATTTAACAGAAATTTAGGGCTTAAAAATATTTTGATAACTTGGTTTCATTATAATTGGATTCTTTGATGATTCTGTACATTTTGTTTTATGCATAAAAAAAAAAAACTTTCTGAGGAATCTGTAGGCTTCACCAGACTGACAGTGGTGTCCATAGCACAAAAGAGATTAAGAAGCCCTAGTCTGGTATTTTATGAATAAACTTAGGACTCATCATTACTAGTTGCAGGCACAAAATATGAACAACAGATTCTGTTTGTATCATTTGGTGCCCTTAATAAGTTGGAATCGAGATATTTTTGCAAGGTTGTGTTGTTTAGGACTAATCATTTATTCCATATTTTTATGTGCAATATAATTTTGGTTCAAGTATAGGGAAGAAAAGATATTCTACTTCCCTTTGGATGCCTGTTAAAATAGACTATTTCCAATGAATCGCTGGAGTTGGTGAAGACACCAAGATACAGCCAAGTCCATGGAAACCAGTGGAACTGAGTCAAACCTCAGAGGTCCTCATGTTCCCAGACATTCCTGAGGTAACTAATTGCCAGGGAAAGAACATCGGGAAGAATTCCCAGCCCTAGGAGTTAAGCTTGGTGTGAGAGGTGTTTCACCTTGTGACACACTTCAGAATACTAGCAAGTCTAAAATCAAACAGTACAGGGAGGAAAGGCACACTTAGACAATTTCTTCTGTGTTTAGACCCCATCTGGTTGATGAAAGATATGTAATAGTCTACTTAACAATGTCAAAGCTGTTTTTAGGATTCTGATATCCCATGTACCAAAGAACCCACCTTTCATTGCTCATTAAGAAAATATATTAGATAATCAAGCCCAATTATCGATTTAGTTTCCCTTAAATTACTATATGTATTGTAGCTACTCACTTGACCAGAGAAATCTTGAACACTTTACAGAAGAATGTCCCTGTACTGCCCCCAAGAGAGAGAATCTCAGAGGTAGCTTTTCACCCCATGTAGTCTGAGAACAACGCAGCCTGCAGGGCCTACTGAGGACCCATACATAGCGTTATGCTCAAAGTACTAGGAACACCATTTGGACGATCAAGGCAAACATTTCCGGCATTTTTTTTCCCAGACATCAGCCAGAGACTTTGATTCCATCCTATTTGGTACAAACATTCTAACCTGGAACCTAGTCTGTTGAATGAATACACTTTTACTGCTCATGGTTTAAGCATAATAAAATATTCTCAGTGTGGGAAGGAAAGAACTGTGTTTAACTTGGCACAGGAACTTTTTGAAGGTAAAGAAAGTACCATGGGCTTCTTCTTATCCCACATGCAGAAATAAAAATCCATTCACAGCAACACAAGTTCACAGAACTCATATGAGCACATCAGGGTCCTCTGTGCTTCTCAAATGTTGATGTGAATGAAACCATGTGGACATGTTGGATTCTGATGCAGTAAATCTTGGATGGGAATCCAGATTTTGTTTTTCTAACAAGCTCCCCAGTGATGCCAACATTGTTAATCCTTGGGTCCTTTCTTACAGTCTCATAGATACTGATGGAGCCAAGAATGAGATTTAGAATGAGCAACCTATGGCTTAGGAGTTTTTAGGAGTGGCCTTCGCATAACTGAATTACTTTCATAAAAAACAAAGGTTATTCCCACAATGACATGGTGCTAGTAAATTTTTGCCTTATTCTTTCCAGTTACCTAATAAGTCTTAGAGAAAAATCAAGTGTGGTGCCCATTAACACCAAAGTGCTGTTTTTCCTTAAGGAGCAAAAGTTCTTCTATTGTTAATCATCCTATGATATTAATTTCTTTGTTCTTCACAAAAAATTCTAGATCATTCCTTAAAATATCTTGGTAATGAAGACACTGCTTATTATGGTATTAGTTTACACTTTTAGACAGCATGAAAAGTTATGTTTATTCTAATTTTGTAAAGAATTGCTAGCACTTTTTTTGGAGGTAATTACCATCATTAGTACTTCATTATATTTTGGGAATAACAAAAACATTATTGTTTCTTAATGATGGTACTTACCTACACAAAATGCCTTTATGTCTCAGTTCCAGACTAGGTTGATGGGTATTTTGTTCATGCAGCATCTAGCACAAATGCCTTCAGATATACTGTTTACTTTCTCTTGTATTTTTATAGAGTTTACATTTTTAATGATCCTAATTTATTGGAGGATAATTCCCTGTGGCACAGTCAGCATTCATTATTAATGTTTTCTATTCTAAGGCAGATGGAGTTGTGTAAATCTAAACATGTGATTAGTACAATCTGTCTGCTTTTGCTGTAGATAATGTGTCAACCTAAAACCAACAACCCTACTCACATATACCCTCATTACACAGAGAATGACCATCCATAACTCTATGAAACCTCAATAACATGGATTTTCCTAAAGGAAACACACTGAGGTGTTTAGATGAAATAAAGCTGCTCTATTTTCATGGTAATTGATATGAAAGTTTTTCCAGGAATCTTCCTTGGTTTTTGAGAAAGGTTGGTGAATGTGTGCCCATCTTGAGATAATTGCCATACATACCACTTTAACTCTGCCTATTGAAGAGTTTTACAGGGAAGTCACATGGCCAGCAATGCCTGGCATGCCTGGCAGCCTGCCCCCTTAGGCTCCTCCCATTTCACAAGTGAATGAGCCAATAGAGTCAGAGATAGCACCTCGAATCCCAAGAGTGCAGGACTCAAACAAAGCCCCACCCACATCTTCCTCTATTCAGTGACCAAGCCTGATACCTATTCCTCTCAGTTTTGTTGATCTGGGCCTTAGTACCTTGTTTTACTTGATCCCCTGCCCTGTATTCCACCCTTCCAGGAAGGACTTCTGTCTTCCTTCCAGGCTTGGCACTGTTTGTATGCAAACACTGTGCATATGGCCATTTTCAGATCTGCAAGGCCTGGTAAGCTACATTCTGGGCAGCCAAGAATGGTCACTTCTTTTCCTGAGAGAGTCCAGTGGAGGACGCTGGGGAAGAAGCCTGTAAGGAAGGCACTGGATCCACAAGAGTTCATGGGGCATTTATCCCAAAAGAAACAGCAGCGCACAATACAAATGGTCTATTTTATATACTGATTGGGGTGGATATAAAATTCATGCTGGAGGTGTGTAAATTACCTCACTCAAGCTTGCTGGTTTTATATATGTTCACACCTGTATAGGCATCATCCAGACTGAGTTATAGAATGTTCTCTTGTGTCTTTTCAGCCAACCCCTCACCAAAGCTAACCACTTTACTGACTTCTGCCAGCAAATATTTCTCCTTAAAACTTAAGTTCTTATAACTCATCCAGTCATTTCCACGCACCAAATAAAATGTCATAACACTTCTTTTTCATTTACAATAAAATTGGCTAACATTATATTAAGCAGTATTTAATCATCTGCTTATTCTCAGCATAATTGAAATTAAGAACTATACATAGTCTTTCCCTAAGTTCTTGTATCATAAAGATTGTACTTTTGGATCATACAAATGGATGAAGCTCTTGGAGCCAGTTGGACTTCAGAACTTAGAAACTTCTGGATTTGGGAAAACAGTCCAAGGAGTATATCATGTATGCTATACACTACCGTCAGAGGAATCTGGGGCAGTGCCCCAAAAGAACATTCACAATTACTGAAGAACGTGTAATATAATAGTATGCAAAGTAAATACAAATATTTACATTGTGCTGGAGAAATAAAGGCTACAGGTAACTGTGACAAATTCTTATTTGTGACCAATTAAATTCTGGCACCACCAAATTACAAACAAACAAACAAATAAACAAAAAAGCTTTTGGATTTGGAATTATGGATAAGAGTTTGTGGACTTGTAGATAATACATTACTTAAGGAACTTTTCTTCTTAGGTTAAAGCTTGCTGTCATGTCATACCCTCCACAAAGCTTTCTAAATAATGTGAGTTTAAGGAGTGTTTGCTTCTTTTGAACTACTACAATGCTTTGAGCTTATTCTTCACATAGTGCCTTTAAAAATTGTTTATAATGAGATGTTCAATTATACCCAGAAGTAGAGAATATAGTACAATAAACTCCCTTGAAGACATCACCCAGCTTTAACAAATAGTAACGTTTTACCAGTCTTATTTTGGCTATCTGTTTTTTCTAGAGTAATTTAAAGCAAACCCCAAATATCATGATCATGTCACTTCACCTGAAATAAACTGAGTAAAACACAGTTTTTAAATGATATGATTAAATGCTTAGTCTCCATATTATAATGTAGACTCCTTGAAGGCAACTATTATGTCTTTTTCATTCTTGTTCCCCAATTAGCTTTTCTCAGCAGGAAATTTGACACACAAAAATAAATTACATTCTGAAGATTGCTTGATCAATGTGTGGCATCAGACAGTGGTTCTTAAACTTGAGTGTGTATCCAAATCACCTAGAGGGTTTGTCAAAACACAGATTACTAGGCCTCAATTTGACCTAATGGGAGTTATGAGCTATGCCACATAAAGAAGTAGATATTAAGATATTATGACAGGCAACAAGATTTATGTGCATTTAATAGTAACTGTTAGAAATTCTTTTTAGCCCCAAACAACAGAAAACTCTATTTGAGTTGATTTATACCAACAAAGGCTTACTTCACAAAACAAGAAATATGGGGGTAGGAACCAAGGCTGAACATGGCTCAATAATACTATGAGGGACCCAGTTTCTTCTATCTTGCCAGTACCCTTAAATGTAGGATTTTATCTCCTCTTGCTTATAATCTTATAGTCCAATGATGGGTGCCATGCCTCCAAACATTACTGGCAAAAAGTGTGAAGCAGCAAAATAACCAAAGGCACATGTCCTTCCAGAAGCTCTATCCAGCAGTTTTCACATACGTGACTCTAACAGAGTCCTCCTAGACCAGCACTGTCCAAGTGATTTATAAAGCAAGCCATAAATGGGAGCTATATATTATCACTTAAAATTTCCTAGCAGCAAGTTTAAAAAAGTAAAAAGAGAGGAAATTAATTCTAATAATATATTATTAAATATTTAACCTAATATATAATTTAAAATTAATGTAAATAATTATTAAACGATTAACCAAAAAATATCCAAAACATTTTTTCCACATGATCACTATTTTTAAAGTGAATATATTTTACATTCTTTTTATGCAATCCACTTCCCATTAACCAAAATAGTCCCATCCTTGATAGCTCTCTACAACCGTTCAACCTCGGATTACTCTAATGTAGGACAAATTGAGGTAATTTTACCTCTATTAATAAAGCACTTATAATGACACTTGTTAGTTTTTGAAGTTTCCCTCATTCAACTTGCTGCATTTGGACAATTTCTGGCAAGCAGGGTTATTTTAGGTTATGCGTATTTATAGGCCCTCTTTTACTGCGGTGGTTACTGTTGCAGCCATACCCTATCATTTATCATCAAACTAAACAGTGTTTCCAAACATGCCCCACACTTCCATGCTCAGAGTGGCATGGTAGGTCCAGATTTCACATGATTGTCCAAGAGTTTAGAAGGGGACAATTCACTTTTCTCTCCTTCCCCTCAATTTTCTCTCTTACATTTCCATCACTATCAATTTTCGTATTCCTTCAGCCTTGCTTCTTTATCCTTTACATCTTTATTTAAAAATACTCATTACCATACTTTACACAAACTCGATTACAGTAAACAATTTTGGTGATAACATTTTCTGACAAAAGGGTGAAGACATATCCCCCAATATCATAACTGTGGGTGGGTTTAGATGTTTTAAATTATGGTCCCTGATGCTTCCAAGATAACAATTTAACATTCCACTGCCTTTCTGAGAGAGAACGCTTAAGATCTATTTATGGTGACTGTGACCGTAGGGATCATTATTAAATTCCCTGCGGGCCATTAACTGTGCCAACAGCCATGGAGAGTGGCAGAGATTCAGAAGAGTGAGTCCTAGAGATCCAAAAATAGCTCAGAAAACACAAAACGTTCCTCAAGTTCCCCGCCTTTCCTGGGTCCTCCTTCTTCTGCTTCTCCATTCTCCTAATCCAGCTCTAAATTTCTCCTCCATCCTCTCCCAGCCACACTGGATGCACCCAAACTCCCACCCTTCCTCTCGCCTCCTCCGGCTCAGTCGCTGGTACCCGCCGACCTTCCCCGGAGCCGCCCGCGCCTGCGCAGAGGCGCCTCTCGCGCGAACGCACTACCGTCACGGGCTACTACCACGGACTACCACCACGCCAGCGCACGGTATGCGAGGTCGGTGATAAGCCAGCCAGGCTCCTTTCGTGGGACAACGGGCATCTCCCGTGTCCGCGGACTCCTGCTACAGGCCGTCTCACATCCCTCGGCCTCAAAAATCACAACCTCGCGGAACTGGAGAGTGGCGGGCTCTGCTGGTTAGGAACGGGAAAACGGGCGGCAACGCCTCGAGGTGGGCCCCGCCCCCAGCCGACTTCGTGCCTGCGCATTGGCCGATGAGCCCGTCAGTCTCCTCCCGGGCCGCGCCCGCGCCCGCGCCCCTCCGGCTTCCTCTCCCCTCCCCTCCCCTCCCTGCAGCTTTACTGGCGGCCTCCGCCGGGGTTCGCCCGCCCGCGCCTGTCCGAGCCTGAGCTGGCGCCGGCCCCGGGGAGCTCGCGGAAGGGGAGGACTGGACTGTCCCGAGCCGAGCATCGCTCCGGTGGGCGACAGGGCCGCAGCCTCTCCGCCAGCAGCACCACCTGTCGCGGGTGCGACGTCGGGTAAGGCAAGGCTCCGTGCGGCTGCGGCGGCCTGGAGGGGTTGCTCCCGCGGGGGAGCGGGCTCCAGCCCCCTCCCGCCCGCCTGGGGAGCCGGGCGCGGACCCGCCGCGTCCCCTTCTGGCGGATGGCGGGGCGGCGGGCTGAAGGGAAGCGGCTCGCGGAGTTAGCGGGGCCAGCGGTCAGGTCACGGCGACCCCATCCTGACTGCCCGCGGTTCTTACCGCGCCGAAGGTTTGGGGGCGCGACTTTCCGGTTTCTCGACTAGCTGCTTCCAGGGCTCCCTACTTCCGCCCCAGAGTGAGGTCTTGTGGCCTCTAGAAGAACAGCATCTCTCCTCTCTCTTCCGAGATCGATTTTGTGGCTCGAAATCCCTTCATCATCCTTCGGCAGGATGAACTTGTGTGTGTGTGTGATTTTCGGCAGGATGAACGTGTGTGTGTGTATGATCGATCATCGGCAGGATGAACTTGTGTGTGTGTGTGATCTTCGGCAGGATGAACGTGTGTGTGTGTGTGATCGATCTTCGGCAGGATGAACGTGTGTGTGTGTGTGTGTGTGATCTTCGGCAGGATGAACTTGTGTGTGTGTGTGTGTGATCCCCTTCGGCTGGGATGAACGTGTGTGTGTGTGTGATCGATCTTCGGCAGGATGAACGTGTGTGTGTGTGTGATCGATCTTCGGCAGGATGAACGTGTGTGTGTGTGTGTGTGTGTGTGTGTGTGTGTGTGTGTGATCTCCTTCGGCAGGATGAACTTGTGTGTGTGTGTGTGTGAGATCCCCTTCGGCTGGGATGAACTGCGTGTGTGTGTGTGTGTGTGTGAGTGAGTGAAATCTCCTTCGGCAGGGATGAACTTGTGTGTGTGTGTGTGTGTGAGTGTGTGTGTGTGATCTCCTTCGGCAGGGATGAACTGTGTGTGTGTGTGTGAGAGTGTAATCTCCTTCGGCAGGAATGAACTAGTGTGTGTGTGTGTGTGTGTGTGTGTGTGTGTTCGTTTTTCGCTTCGAAGGAAGTTTGTTGGAACTAGAAAGTTGTAAGATTGGAACGGTTCTGTCCTTGAGTGAAATGGCATCTTTGGAAAGTGACTGGCAGGTGTTTGTTTGACGCTGATGATAACCATCTCTGCATTTGACTTCCTTGGTTCCAGAGATACTCCTAAAAAACTTAGGTTGCCTTTTTGAGAAGCCAAGTAAAAACAAAAAATCTCAACATAAGCGCTTCCTCACAAACCGTGTTATATGTTTCCTTTACCTTCCTAATGCTTGTGACAGTTACATATAAACAAAGCAATTAATAGCATTATTTTAGTGTTGCAATTGATTAAAACAGTAGAAGCATGTATTAATTGTTAATTGTGGGTTGAGCACTGTTCTTTACATGAATTATCAAAATAATGCTTTGAGGTTGGTAGTGTTATTAAATCCAGTTTACAAAATGAAGGAACTAAGGCTTAGAAAGATTAAGTAACTTGCCCAAGATCACAGGTTTTAAGCGGCAAAGCCCAGATTCAAATTCAGGCAATTTAATTCATAGCTTCCAGTCCCCTCTTAACGGTGTATGCTCCTTCAGCATTGCTCATGCTGTTAGGCTGATGGCAGTGTTGAACTCATAAGTTTTGATGTTTAGTTACCAAGAATTCTGGAAGAGAAGAAACATTCACACACACCACCCCCATATATATAGTCATATGTGTGTGTATATACACACACATGTGCACATATATATACACACACATGTGCACACACACACTAGTTATAGTAATTATACAAAGGGTATACTATTCTCTATATAATCTAAATGTGAATAATCTATTGTGTAAATACTATAGTTGTGTTACATGTTGCTGTGTTACATGGTTTGCAAAAGTACAGAAGAAACAGTTTAATTCTTCTAGTATTGGTCCTTTAAATAATCAACTTTGAGCACTGATTTGTAATCTCTTTTTAACTCTTTTATGGCAGTTATAAAGATTTAATTACAGGTCATGCATAGAGGCCAGAAATGCTGGTAAAATCTTTATCATACACTAATAGGAAATGTTGGGCTATGCTTTTGTAGAATTTCTTCATTTTCTTGAAAATTAAAACCTACTCTTTCTCAGTAGTTATCCCTGGTAAAGAACTGCTTACAGGCTTCACCCTTAGAATGTATTTATGTATAATGTTTTTGTCTTTTAATGTATTTGTTATGAAATCACATTTAAAAATTCATGAAGGAAAAACTCATTTATCATTTGAGAATTTCTTTGGCATATTAACTCCTATAATGCTGTTCATGCATAACTTGTATTTGATTTCATATAAAAGAAAACTGTTCTGAACTACATTTTATATTAAGTTAAACTAAAATAAATTGTAATTTTTGTTGGTGAATTTCAGACAAACAACAGCCACATTTCAAAACAGAAATAACACTAAAACCTATAGTTGTTTACTAAGGATCAATGTTAGAGGACAAAATTCATATTAAATATAAAAATTACTCTACATTTGATTTTATAGGAAGGTAACTTATTAAAAGTTAACTATTTTATTTAAAAGTCATTTTGATTATATGGCTGAATATTATACCTCTGATCAATATATATAACTTTCAAAAGTAATGAAAAACACATTGATTCTTTAGATATTGTTTAGGATGGCATTTGATGTTGCTTGGATCTGTATGCACCCAAATTCTCATTCTTGTCCTAGACGTTTAATTTGAAATAGTTTAAAGAAGTGCTGCCATGATTATCCTCATAATAGGTCCTGTTTATCATCCCCATTTGAGTGATGAGAGAAGACTGCAGCTCTCACTCAGGATATTGTGACTTACTCTGACTTATTCAAGATCACAGCCCTAGTAATGGCAAACCCAGGGTTTAAATCCAGTGGGTGATTTTAGAGCTTGCCTTTGACCATTCTGCTAGACTGCTTGGATATGTATTTTATTGAATAAACCTTCAGGTCAAGTAGTCAAGTTCTCTACTATGATGAAAGGGGTTAATACTTTATATATATGTGTCACTTTTACCACACACAACTCTGCAAAATAAAGTTTCTGCTCCATATTGAAGGGAGAAGTGACACTTCTAAGTCAGTTGTTCCCAGACTTTTGAACTTGATGAGCAAGTGTAAAAAAAAGTGTGTGGGTTGGAGGGTAGTTGGGACCAGACAAAAGACCACGATCTGTCAAGTTTAAGGACCTCTTTAAAAACTACAGCAATCTCCCATCCCTATCCTTTCATAGAAGAAAGGACATTTTACCACCAAAAAGTTAGGAAGATCATAATGACAACATGAAAACAAAGACAATAAATTTAGTATTATGAAAAACTATATTACATTGTCCTAGTTTTTCTCATTTGGTCACAGATCAGTGTAAAATGTGTCGCAGACTCTCAGAGACCATTTGGGAATGCCTGGGTGACACAACTGATTCCAAACAGGTAATTAGCTGAGTCGAGATTCAAACTCAAGTCTGTCTGACCGCAGGGCTTGTGCTCATTGCCACCAAGTCATGACCTCTCTCTAACTCAGTCTCCAGTGCATTGACCTCCTTTCTGCTCCCAAGAAGAGTGCCAGGGAAAGTAGTCTCTAGCAGCCAGTGGCCTAGCAGTTTCAGTCCCAGTCCAGAGAGTAAGTTCCACTGCCTCCCAGGGCAAGGCATATGAATGATGCACCAGGCGAGAAACCATCACGTCTCAGTATCTAAGAAACCCTCAAGTAAGCAGCTTGATTTTACAGATTTATTAAAAATTAGAAGCCCCACTTTTTATTTCCTGTTTTTCACTTATTTTTATAGTTCTTTTTCTATAATATCTTATAATATAAAGAGTTAGGTGTGGGTTTTTACCATTTTACTTTGTTGCCTCTTGCCTGCATAAAACTTACCTGTCAGTTTGTCTGTCTCTTGGTCCTTGGTTCTCATTTTGACATTGTTTTTTTCCCTTGAGTTATTTTTGTTACTTATACCTATTTGTTTTAAAGACGCTATAAAAACTATTCTTACATTTTCTTTTATTCCTTATCACTTAATAGACTAATAATTTGATATACCTATGTTTTAAAGACACTAAAAATTACTCTTATATTTTATTTTATTCTTTATCACATAGTAGAATAATAATTTGATGTAACATTTACTCTTTAAGTTTAATTATAATGCTTTTTTGCATCTATTCTCATTTGATCATCACAATTATCTGTAAGGAAGATTTGACAGGTAGTGTTATCCATATTATACAGACTAAATTCAGTATTTCATAGAAGCAGAATTTTAACCAGGAGCTGAAATAGAGGATTTCGCATATTTGAATGGTTATCTTAGTAAGTTAACTACTGAAAGGAAAAACTCTTTCATCCTACTTACAGACTCGATTCTCATGGACACCACATGTAGGGTATTTTTCCCCAACACCCGGCAATTCTCCAGTTCTCAGCAGACACCAGCTGGATGTGCTACAATTAAATTGATTCTGAAATCTATGTGGAGATAGTTTTAAGATCCCACAGGTTAAGGGCTCCGTCCCAAAAGACTGCCCCCATATCAGATGCCAATCACAAGTCCCAGGTGGTGACCTGTACTTCTGACCAACACTGTAAGTTGAGGCTTCCTATACCCACTTCCTCAGGTTCAGTAATTCACTATAATGGCTCAAAGAACTCTGGGAAACACTTACATGGGTTGCTCATTCATTGTAAAAGGATGCAATTCAGGAACAGACGGTCGAAGAAATGGAGAAATGCACCTAACTAGGTATGGGTTGGAGGAGGGCATGGAGCTTCCTTGCCATCTCAGAGCACGCTACCCCTCAGCACCTAGATGTGTTCACCAACCTGAAAGTTCATCAGATCTCTTTGTTCAAGAGTTTTTACAGACCTTGATCTCCAGCCTGCTGTCTCCCTGTCTGCACCCCTTCCCAGAGGTCCTGGAGTGAGGCTGAAAATTCCTACTCTTTAATCACTGGGTGTTCTGGTAACCAGCACCATCCCAAGGCTAAGTAGTGGCCCTAGCCTAAGTCACCTCCTTAGCACAAACTCAGGAATACTCGAAAGGGGCTCCTTATGAATGACAGAAGATAACTCCTATTGTTCAGGAAATACCCAGGATTTTTAGGAGCTCTGTGCCATGAACTGGGGACAAAAACCATATATATTTATTATAACACAAGTACTATCAGATTGTCCTTGATTTTAAATGAAATAAATGGTATTCCATACTATTTTAGATTTGCCTACCTCACCAGTATACTGCAATACCAATCTTATACAAAAGTTGTAATTGTGATAAATAAAGGTGTCACTCCTGAAAGACCACACAAACATATGATCAGTGTAACTTTCATCTTCTGTCTCTTTAAATTTTATTTTGAAACAATTTGAAAGGCTTAGTTATATATATCATACCTCTTGGCCCCTTAATACTTCACTGTGTATTTTCAGAACAAGAATATTTCTTACATATAATTATCAAATTTAGAAAATTTTTAATGATATAATACTTTTATGTAAGCTACATTGTATCTTCCAGTTTGGCCAGTTGTCCCAGTAATACCCTTCATAGCATTTTGGGGGATCAGATTGTGCATTTAGTTGTCATACATATTTAGTTTTCTTTAACTGGCAGTAGTCGCTTAGTGTTTGTCTTTTGTGACATTAACTTTTTTTTTTTGAGAGGGCATCTCTCATATTTATTGATCAAATGGTTGTTAACAACAATAAAATTCTGTATAGGGGACTCAATGCACAATCATTAATCAACCCCAAGCCTAACTCTCAGCAGTCTCCAATCTTCTGAAGCATAACGAACAAGTTCTTACATGGTGAACAAGTTCTTACATGGTGAATAAGTTCTTACATGGTGAACAGTGCAAGGGCAGTCATATCACAGAAACTTTCGGTTTTGATCACGTATCATGCACTATAAACAATCAAGTCAAATATGATTATTCATTTGATTTTTATACTTGATTTATATGTGAATCCCACATTTATCCCTTTTTTTTTTAATAAAATGCTGAAGTGGTAGGTAGATGCAAGATAAAGGTAGAAAAGATAATTTAGTGCAATAAGAGGGCAAATGTAGATTATCAGATCTGTGCCTATAGACTAAGTATTAATCCAAGCTAGACAAGGGCAACAAAACATCCACGGATGCAGAAGATTTCTCTCAAAACGGGGGGTGACGTTCTAAGCCTCACCTCTGTTGATCCCCAATTTCTCACCTGATGGCCCCCCTGCGACTGTGCCTGTCTTGGGTCGTTCCTCCCTTGAGGAATCTTACCCATCTCTGGCTAACCAGCCGTCTTCCAGGGCCATACAGGGAAATGTAAAGTTGGTAAGTGAGAGCAATATTCTTTGAAAAGGTTAGCTTTTTACTTCTTTGCAGATTTATGCCCTGTGGCTTCTATGCCCAGCATTTGTGTGACATTAACATTTTTGAAGAAGAAAATGATCAGTTATTTTGTGGTATTCTCTCACGATTTTACCACTTTCTACTCCCCACCCGCCTACCATAACCCTCCTCCATAGTAACTACCAGTCACTACTCAGTGTCTCTGAATCTACTGCTTTTTGTTTATTTTGTTTTGTTTTTAGATACCACAAGTAAATGAAATCATATAGTATTTGTCTTAATCCACCAGGCTTTTTTCACTTAGCATACTACCCTCTAAGTCCATCCATATTGTCTCAAAGGGAAAGATTTTTCTTTTTTATGACTGAATAATATTCCACTCTGTATAAGTACCACATCTTTATCTACCCATCTACTGGTGGATACTTTGGTTACTTCCATATCTTGGCCGTTGTAAATAATGTGGCAATAAACAGGGTGCATATATCTTTTCAAATCAGTGACTTTGTTTTCTTCTGGTAAATTCCTAGAAATGGAGTTACTGGGTCATATGATATTTCTATTTTTCGTGTTTTGAGGAACCTGCCTACAGCTTTTCAGAATGGCCACGCCAATTTACATTCCCACCAATAGTTAGGAGGGCTCCCTTTTCTCCACATCCTTGCGAACACTTGTTATTTTTTGTCTTTTGGATGTTGGCCATTCTAACTGATGTAAGGTGATATCTCATTGAGGTTTTAATTTGCGTCTTCCTGATGACTAGTGATGTGGAGCATCTTTTCTTCTACCTGTTGGCCATCTGAATTTCTTCTTTGGAAAAATATCTGTTCAGTTCCTCCACCCATTTTTTGATAGGATTGTTTGTTTTTTGGGTGTTGAGGCATATGAGTTCTTTATATATTTTGGATGTTAACCCCTTACTGGATAAGTCATTCACAAATATATTCTCCCATACTGTGTGGGATCTTGATGGTAGTTTTGTTGTTGATGAGGATGTTTTTTGCTGTACAGAAGCTTTTAATTTGATGTAGTTCCATTTGCTCATTTTTTATTTCATTTCCCTTGCCCTGGGATATGTGTCCAGGAAAAAACTTCTCACACTTCTGTTCAAGAAATTTTTGCCTGCTTTCCTCTAAGAGTTTTATGGTTTCATGTCTTATATTTAGGTCTTTAATCCATTTGAGTTTACTTTTGTGTTTGGGGTTAGATGGTAATCCAGTCTCACTCTCTTACATGTAGTTGTCCAGTTTTCCCAACACTGTTTATTAAAGAGACTGTCTTTTCTCCATTGTATATTCAGGATTCCTTTATCATATATTAATTGACCGTACATGTGTGGGTTTATATGTGGGCTTTTTATTATGTTCCATTGATCTATGGGTCTGTTCTTGTACCAGTACCATACTGTTTTGATTACTGTAGTTTTGTGGTAGAGCTTGAAGTCACTGAGCATAATACCCCCAGCTTTGTTCTTCTTTCTCAAGTTTGCTTTGGCTATTTGGGGTCTTTTGTGGTTCCATATGAATTTTAAAACTATTTATTCCAGTTTGTTGAGAAATGTTGTTGGTATTTTGATAGGGATTGCATTGAATCTATAAATTGCTTTGGGTAGGATGGCCAGTTTGACAATGTTCTTCCTATCCATGAGCATGGGATGGATTTCCATGTATTTCTGTCTTCTGTCATTTCTTTTGTTAGTGTCTTATAGTTTTCACAGTACAGGTTTTTCACCTCCTTGGTGAGGTTTATTCTTGGGTATTTATTCATTTTGATGCAATTGTAAATGGAATATTTAAAAATTTTTCTCTTACAGTTTCTTGTTAGTATATAGGAATGCAACAGATTTCTGTGTATTAATTTTGTATCCTGCAACTTTGCTGAATCCAGTTATTCTAATAGTTTTTTGGTGGGGTCTTTAGGGTTTTCTATATATAACATAGTATCATGTTATCTGCAAATAGTGACAGTATTACTTCTTTCTTACCAATTTGGATGCCTTTTATCTCTTTGTAGTTTTATGATTGCCATGGCTAGGACCTCCAGTACTATGTTGAATAAAAGTGGTGAGAGTGGACATCCTTGCCCTTGTTGCTGATTTTAGAGGAAAAGCTCTCAGCTTTTTGCTACTGAGTATGATACTAACTGTAGGTTTGTAATATATGGCCTTTGTTACATTGAGGTATGTTCCTCTGTACCCATTTTGCTGAGAGTTTTAATCATGAATGCATGTTGAATTTTTTCAAATGCTTTTTCAGCATCTATTGAGATCATACAGTTTTTATCCATTTTTTTGTTAATGTGGTCACGCTGATTGATTTATAGATATTGTACCATCCTCGCATCCCTTGAATAAATCCCACTTGGTCGTGATGGATGATCCTTTCTATGAATTTTTTAATTTGGTTTGCTAATATTTTGTTGAGGATTCTTGTATATATGTTCATCAGGCATCTTGGTTTGTAATTTTCTTTTTTTGTAGTGTCTTTGGTTTTGGTATTATTGTGATTCTGGCCTCATAGAATGAGTTTGAAAGTATTCCCTCATCTTCTACATTTTGGAATATGTTAAAAATAATTGGCATTAATTCTTTTTTAAATGTTTGGTAGAATTGAGCTGTGAAGTCATCTGGTTCTGGTATTTTGTTTGTTGGGAGTTTTTGATTGCCAGTTCAATTTTATTACTGGTAATTGGACTACTCAGATTTTCTGTTCCTCCTGGTTCTTGGAATGTTGTACTTTTTTAGGAATTTGTCCATTTCTTCTATGTTATAGTTTTTTGGCATATAATTTTTCATAGAATTCTCTAACAACTCTTTGTATTTTTGTTGTATTCATTGTGATTATTCTTTTTTCATTTCTGACTGTCCTCTCTCTTTTTCTTGATAAGTCTGGCTAGGGGTTTGTGTATTTTGTTTGTCTTCTCAAAGAACCAGCTTTTGTTCTCATTGATTTTTTTTCTATTTTATTCTCTATTTTATTGATTTCTTCTCTGATCTTTCTTATGTCCCTCCTTACACTAACTGGGTTTCATTTGTTCTTCTTTTTCTTGTTTCTTTAGTTGTGAGTTTAGACTCTTTATGTGGGCTTGTTCTTTTTTCTTGAGGTAAGCCTGTATTGCTATGTACTTCCCTCTTAGAACCGCTTTTGCAGCGTCCCACATATTTTGAACTGTTGTATTTTTTTTCTTTTCATTTTTCTTCATGTATTGCTTGATTTCTTCTTTGATCCATTGATTATTTAGAAGCATGTTGTTTAGTCTCCGTGTATTTGTGGATTTTTTGTGTAGTTTTAGTTTCATACCATTGTGAACTGAGAAGATGCCTGATAAAATTTTAATCTTTTTAAATTTATTAAGGCTCTTTTTGTGTCCTAATATGTGATCTCTTCTGGAGAATGTTCCATGTGTACTTGAGGAAAATAGGTATCGTGTTGCTTTTGGATGGAATGTTCCAAATACAACTGTTAAGTACATCTGCTCTAGTGTGTTGTTCAGTGCCTCTGTTTCCTTATTTTCTGTCAGGTTGATCTGTCCATTGATGTAAGTAGGGTGTTAAAGTCCCTTAATATGATTGAATTGCAATCTGTTTCTCCCTTTAGTTCTGTTAGTGTTTGTTTTACATATTTAGGTGCTCCTATGTTGGGTGCATGGATATTTATAATTGTTGTATTCTCTTGTTGGACTGATCCCTTTATCATTATGTAATGTCCTTCTTTGTCTTTTGTTACTTTCTTTCTTTTGAAGTCTGTTTTGTCTGATTTAAGTACTGCTATTCCTGCTTTTCTCTCCCTATTATTTGTATGAAATATCTTTTTCCGTCCCTCCATTTTCAGTCTGTGTATGGCCCAGGTCTAAAATGAGTTTCTTGTAGGCAGCATATACATTGATCTTGTGCCTTTATTTTTGCTACCCTATGTGTTTTGATTGGTGCATTCAGTCTACTTACATTTAAGGTAGTCATTGATAGGTATGTACTTATTGCCATTTTGTTCATTGTTTTCTGGTTGTTTTTATAGTTCCTCTTGTTCCTTTTTTCCTCTCATATTCTTCACTTGTTATCTGATAGTTTTCTTTAGTGTTTTTATTGGGTATCTTTTTTAAAATTTTTTGTATCTCTATTATAGCTTCAGGTTTGTGGTTACCATAAGGTTCTTAGTTTCCTAAGTGTGATAGTCTATATCAAGTTGATGATCACTGTATTTTGAACACACTCTAAAAGTACCTCTTTTAAATTTATCTTCCTCCTCCACACTTATTAGATGTCATAATCTGCATTTTTTGTGTATCCCTTGACTGATTTTGTGAATAGTTGATTTTACTTCTTTGGGTTTTTTTTTTTTCTTTTTTAAAATCTATACTTAGTAATTGGTCTCCTGCCATTTCTGTGAGTTTATTTTCACTGATAAAAAATATTTAGGCTTAAGAACATTTCTCTCTTCAAAAGTCCCTTCAGCATACCCTGTGGAATTAGTCTAATGGTAGTGAATTCTTTTAACTTTATCTGGGAAACGGTTAATCTCTCCTTCAATTCTGAGTGATAACCTTGCTGGGTAGAGAATTCTTGGTTGAAGGTTCTTCTGTTTCAATACATTAAATATTTCATGCCACTCCCTTCTGGCCTCTAAGTTTCTGCTAATAAATCTGCTGATAGCCTTATGTGGTTTCCTTTATAGGTAACTGTCTGCCTCATTCTTTCTGCTTTCAGTATTCTCTCTCTACCTTTCATATTTGCTATTTTAATTACTATATGTCTTGGCATTATCTTCCTGGGGTTCCTTTTGTTAGGGACTGTCTGTGCTTCCAGCAAGTGGGTGTCTATTTCCTTACCCAAACTAGGGAAGTTTTCAGCAATTATTTCTTCAAAGAGACTTTTTCTACTTATTTTTCTCTCTCTCTTCTCCTTCTGGTACACCTATTATGTGAATATTGTTTCAATTGGAATTGTCACACAGCTCTTTTAGCACCCCATCATTTTTAGAGATTATTTTTTCTCTTGATTCCTTAACTTCATTGTTGTCCTCTTCTCTAATTTCATCTCATTGATTGTGTCCTCTATTTGCAGCAATCTATTATTCATTCTCTTGCATTTTTCATTTGAGTTAATATATTCTTCAGCTCTGAGTAGCTCGTTTTCAAATTTTCTGTTTCTTTGTTGAAGTTCTCACTGAGATCATCAATTCTTTTCTGCATATCTGAGGATATGTTTGTTATGTTGGAATCTTTTTCAAGAAGATTGGTGATCTCTGTTTCATTTAGCCCTCTTTCTGATGTCTTATCCTGTTCTTCTGTTTGGAACATATTTCTCTGCCTCCTCATTTTGTTGTGTTTCTGTGTTTCTTCCTTTGTGTTAGATCCACAATGCTTCCTGGTCTAGAATGTAATGGCTTCATGAAGTGGGTGTCCTGTGTTGCCCAGAAGCTAAAGACCTTGCTCACCAGTGTCTGGTTCTCCTTTGCAGTGGAGCTGCAGTTTCTCTTGGTGGGCAGTGGCTGGTCTCAGTCAACAGTGGCTGACAGCTCCCTCTGTGCCCCTTGTGAGCGCTGTGGAGGTTCTGCAGTGAATGTTGTGGGCAGGGCTTCCGTCTGCCTGCAGGGCAGCAATGGCAGCAGGGCTGGGCCCCCAGTGAGGAAGAAGGAGCTTTTGGAACTGGCCCCTGCCAGCACCTTTGCAGTTGGGCTGAGAGAAGGCCAGGAAAACTGGGAAGGCCTCCCTCTTCCTGCCAGGCAGCAAAGTCTTACCACTACTGGGCAAAGTGGGCCAGGTGGGCAACCTGTGCAGGGAAACATCTTGGGGCTGAGCCATCAGCAAGGGGGATGGAATATTTGGGCCTGACTCCTGCAAGCACCTGACCAGTTGGTCTGAGGGAGGGCTGAGGAAGCATCATCCACCTACCCTTTTTCCTCCCTCCAACCACTCCTCTAACACTCTTCCCATTGCTGGTAAATTGTTCAAACTGCCGCCTCTGTGTTGAGTCTCAGCAGGACCAACAAGTGCCTGTCCTCCACAAGTGACAGGAGTCTGAGCCTCTCCAAGTGCTCCAGCTCTCTGGTGTCCAGCCCTGTTAATCAACAAAGCCCAGTGCAATGTGGATTCATGTTCCCAGAGCAGATCTAGGGCCAGGTGTGCAGGATTTCTGAGTGCTTATCCCCTCACCACTCCATTCCTCTTCTTTCTGTTTATGGACTGGGGAAGGGCTTGGGTCCTGCTCAGTCACGGTTCTGCCACTTTACCCTTCTCTGTGTGGGCTGCTCATCTTCACCAGGTGTAGATCGTCTGTTCTGCAGCCTTGAGGTTTTCAGGGTTAGTTGTATTTCCTGTAGTTGGTACCTTGGTTTGTGTGTAGGAGGAGGTTTCCACCTTGCCTTCCTACTCCATCTTTTCCTAAGCTCCTCCCCTAAGAAGCCTAGATGTCACCTTGTTTCTTAACCTTTCAATTTCTTTCATAAGTAGGAGATACATACCTTGGCACACTTGTGTGAATAGAGAAAAGGTAAATGTTTAGCACACTAGAGTTAGTAATACATAAAGAGTAGCAATGATTATTATCCAAGGACTCAGGAGTGTTGTCAGGAAAAGTCTTGGCCTCCATCTTATTGCTACTCTTACAACCTTCCTTATTTGCTCATTACAGCCTGTAGAAGCATAAATGTATTTTGAAAAAGCCTTTTTGTGTTTGGAAAGGTGAGCTTTCTAAATCTGCTTTAGAAAACTGATACCTGATGTACATACAGTACTGTAATATGTGTCTCATCAGTGCTTTTGTTTATCCCAGGTGAAAGAAAAGATGTTGTCCCGGTTAAGAATAGCTGCCACTCCCTGTACACTGGTATGTCGTTATCTGCACACAAAAGAGAAGGGCAAGCCACTTATGTTGAACCCAAGAACAAATAAGGTTAGTAAAATTAAAACTAACACATTTTTTTTCTTTCTGGTAAGTATTTGATACATATTTGGACTGTTAAAAGTATTAAATTTTTGTATTTTGTAGCTTTACACGAAAACTATTCAGAAATGTTTGCTTTTTCTGCATGAGCTTTTCACTTTTCTGTACAGGGCAAGAATCATGGCTTCTTTATATCTGCCAAATTTCGCCCCTCACAGCTTCTGCCACCAGAAAAGGATTGACTTTATTTCCTACTTCTAGCTCAAAAAAAAATTCTCAGAATAGCAGGCTGGGTAGAACTTTTGGCCAGATGTGGAATATTTAGATTTACCTAGCTCACATCAGGTACTCATCCTCCAATCAGATGAGCCCTTGGAAGATGGGATCAAAATTGTGAAATAAAATTTTGTCTAACCTCCACCCCATCTTCACCCAGCTTTTGGACACACATCATTGCACACAAATGATTTTTCCCATTAAGCATACTATTGCTTCAAAGGAGAGAGATCTCTGGCCCTTTTTACACTGTTATGTGCAGAAGTGATGGGCAAAATTGAAAACTAGTCTTGCCTTTATTCTTTATGCACACTTTATTACTTATGCACAGTGGGCAGATCCCTGACTCTTTTTTTAGTGGCAATATTAAATAGTAAGTAAGCATAATTCTGGAAAGATTTCTTACAAGAAGCTTGTGAGATGATACATTGGGTTTATTATAATATGTGCAATTTATCTTTTGAGAAAGGTGCATTCAGATTAAGGTATGATACATTTTAAAACAACAGTCATCACAAATTTATCATTCCCATTTGTTTCCCATTATGAGTGGGAAATAATTGTATAGTATGATATGTTTTGAGGAGTTTCAGGACTATGAAGGGAAATTTGACCAAGGATCACAAAGAAAGCCTCATCTTGTTGATTTGTGGTACCTATCATCTAAAGAGAATTCAGCAGGCAGTTAGTGAATTAAATGTAGCTTAATGAAGGATATTCGAATCCTCTCTTGTTTTTTGCCTCACCTCCCTAAATCTTGCTTGCTCTTTAAGATGCAGCCCATTCAGAATCCAGTTCTTGGGTACAGCCTTTTCATACCACCATAGACTGGGATAATTGCTCTCTTCTCTGAAACCCTGTAGCAGTTTAATCTTCCTGTTCCTATGGCAAATAATATGTGTGGCTCTGTACTCCTTTTCATGTCTTAAGCTGTCATTGAAATAACTGATAGTATTTACATTTCATGAATTATATGATTTAATTCATGATAATATGAATTAATGATTTTATGGTATTTCTATTTTTAGTTCCTTTTGGGCAGGGATCATTCAAATTTCTTTGTTTCTTATACAGTGCCACAGGTTTAGTAAACATTTGTTAAATGTTAGTTTTATATTTATCCTCATAGAAACTGCTTAAAATCTATCTTGGAGGGGGTCTCAAGAAATTTGTAAAATACATTGTGGCAAATTAATATTAAGGAGAAGGATAAGCTAAAATGCATTACAGTATTTCCATAAAGAAAATAAATTCTAATGCTCTGGTCTTCTGAAATCTCTAAGGTTGGATAGTATCTGTATGATTACCTCATTGAAGGACCACTTCTGGAAATCCCTTAAGCATCAGGAAGAGTTTTTTTGTCGTGTTTGTTTAAGGAGGAATATAGAGTAGTGATTCCCAACTTGAGAGTCGTGAACTCCTTGGGGACTTACCATGTAAAGAAATCAGGTTGTGCTTTAGACATTATAGACTAACAATTTTTTGCATATTTGTAAATACTGTTTTAAATGTATGTTGCTGCTGTAATTCGTAAAAGTGATTAAAAGTAGTACTGAAATATTAATCTTTAATTGTATGTCTGTAATCACTAACTATTGAAGTTGTATACCTGTTGTTATGTCTGTAAAACTTTTATATTGCAGTAAACATAATGCACACTTTATTCTAACCATTTATTTATTTTTGCAATAAAAGAACATAATCTTGGAACATAAAGACCATCCTAAACATGCATCAAATATAGGAACCCGTAAAGAAAAAGATTATTAAAAATGCCTTGGTAACAATTCAATGCCTCTGTACAGGGTAAATGATCACAAAATTAAAAGATAACAAAGAAAGGAGAAAAAAAATTTGTAAAATATAAAACAAAGGGCTTAGATGTAAAATATTAAAAGTTTCTACAAATCCATTTTTATTGAAGTATAGTTGATCTACAATTTTATATTGGTTTCAAGTATACAGCACAGTGGTTTCAACAGTTACCCATATTATTAAATCCTCACCCCCACTAGTGCATTTACTATCTATTAACATCTGAAAGATGTTACAGAACCATTGACTATATTCTCTATGCTGAATTTCCATCCACCTGACCAATTTATATTATGATTGAGATTTTTATGCCCCTTACCCCCTTACCCACCCACCTCAACCCCTCCCCCATGGTAACTACCAGTCACTTCTCAGTGTCTCTGACTCTACTGCTGTTTTGTTCATTTTATTTTGTTTTGTTTTTAGATTCCACAAGTAAGTGAAATCCTATGGTATTTGTCTTTCTCCACCTGGCTTATTTCACTTAGCATACTACCTTCTAGGTCCATCCATGTTGTCTCAAATGAAAGAATTTCTTTTTCTTTTATGGCTTAATAATCCATAATGTATATGTACCATATCTTCTTTATCCATTCATCTATTGATGAACACTTTGGTTGCTTCCATATCTTGGCTGTTGTAAATAATGTTGCGATAAACATAGGAGTGCATATGTCTTTTTGAATCCGGGAATTTGTTTTCTTCTGGTAAATTCCTAGAAGTGGAGTTACTGGAACAAATGGTATTTCTATTTTTAGTGTTTTGAGGAACCTGCCTACAGCTTTCCAGAGTGGCCATGCCAATTTAAATTCCCACCAGCAGTGTAAGAGGGCTCCCTTTTCTCCACATCCTTAACCAACACTTGTTATTTCCTGTCTTTTGGATGTTGGCCATCCTAACTTAATGTGAGGTGATAATGTCATTGTGGTTTTGATTTGTATTTCCCCAATGAGTGATGTGGAGCATCTTTTCATGTGCCTGTTGGCCATCCGTATTTCTTCTTTGGAAAAATGTTCAGGTCCTCTGCCCATTTTTTGTTAGGATTGTTTGTTGGGATATTGAGGCATATGAGTTCTTTATATATTTTGGATGTTAACCCCTTATCAGATAAGTCATTCACAAATATATTCTCCCATACTGTGTGGGATGGTGATGGTAGTTTTGTTGTTGTTGATGGTGTTCTTTGCCGTACAGAAGCTTTTAGTTTTATATAGTCCCACTTGTTCATTTTTTATTTCATTTTCCTTGCCCTGGGATATGTGTTCAGAAAAAAAATTGCTCATGTTTCTGTTCAAGAAATTTTTGCTTACTTTCCTCTTAAGAGTTTTATGGTTTCATGTCTTAAATTTAGGTCTTTAATCCATTTTGAGTTTAGTTTTGTATTTGGGGTTAGATGGTAATCCAGTCTCATTCTCTTGCATGTAGTTGTCCAGTTTTCCCAACACCACTTATTGAAGAGACTGTCTTTGCCCAATTGTATATTCAGGGCTCCTTTATAATATATTAATTGACCATATCTGTGTGGGCTTATATCTGGACTTGCTATTCTGTTGATTTGTGGGTCTGTTCTTGAGTTTTGATTACTATAGTTTGTAGTAGCACTTGAAGTCAGTAAACATAATAAATACCCCCAACTTTGTTCTTCTTTCTCAAGATTGCTTTGACTATTTGGGGTCTTTTGTGGTTCCATATGAGCTGTAGGATTATTTGCTCTAGTTCATTTAAAAATGCTATTGGTATTTTGATAGGGATTACATTGAATCTGTAAATTGCTTTGGGCAGGATGACCATTTTGACAATATTAATTCTTCTTATCCATGAGCATGGGGTAGATTTCCATTTATTTGTGTCTTTAATTTCTCTCATGAGTGTGTTGTAGCTTTCAGAGTATAAGTCTTTCACCTCCTTGGTTAGGTTTATTCCTAGGTATTTTATTCTTTTTGATGCAGTTGTAAATGGAATTGTTTTCCTGATTTCTCTTTCTGCTAGTTCATTGTTAGTATATAGGAATGCAACAGATTTCTGTATATTAATTTTGTATCCTGCAACTTTGCTGAATTCAGATTATTAGTTCTAGTAGTTTCGGAGTGGATTCCTCAGCTTTTTTTATGTCCAAGATCATGTCATCTGTAAACAGTGACAGTTTAACTTGTTTCTTGTTGATCTGGATGCCTTTTATTTCTTTGTGTTGTCTGATTGCCATGGCTAGGACCTCCAGTACTATGATGAATTAAAGTGGTGAGAGTGGACATCCTTGTCTTGTTCCCAATCTTAAAGGAAAAACTTTCAGCATTTCACCAACTCAGTATGATGTTAGCTGTGGCTTTGTCACATATGGCCTTTATTATGTTGAGGTATGTTCCCTCTATACCCATTTTGTTGAGAGTCTTTATCATGAATGCATGTTAAATTTTGTCAAATACTTTTTCAGCACAACTTTAACCATTTGAAAGTGTATAATTCATTGATACTCAGCATATTCAGTGTTGTGCATCTACCACCATTGTGTACTTCTAGAACCTCTCATTGCCCAGAATGGAGACCCAGTACCCAGTAAGCAGTCACTTCCCTATCCTCTTCCCTTTCTCAGCACCTGGCAACCACTAAACTATTTTCTGTTCCTATGGATTTACCTGTTCTGGTATAAATATGAAATTCTTTTTTTTTCCCCCTTTTTTTTTTTTTTTATTGAAGGGTAGTTGACACACAGTATTACATTACATTAGTTTCAGGTGTACAACACAGTGATTCAACATTTATATACATGATAATTCTAGGTACCAGCTATCACCATACCAAGTTGTTACAATATTTTGACTATATTCCTTATGCTATACATTACATCCCGGTTACTTATTTATTTTACAATTGGAAGTCTGTTTATATATATATATATATTTTTGTGTGTGTGTGTGTGTGTGAGGGCATCTCTCATATTTATTGATCAAATAGTTGTTAACAACAGTAAATTTCTGTATAGGGGGGTCAATACTCAATGCACAATCATTAATCCACCCCAAGCCTAATTTTCGTCAGTCTCCAATCTTCTGATGCATAACGAACAAGTTCTTACATGGAGAACAAATTCTTACATAGTGAATAAGTTACATGGTGAACAGTGCAAGGGCAGTCATCACAGAAGCTTTCGGTTTTGTTCATGCATTATGAACTATACACAGTCAGTTCAAATATGAATATTCATTTGATTTTTAAACCTGATTTATATGTGGATACCACATTTCTCTATTATTATTATTTTTAATAAAATGCTGAAGTGGTAGGTAGATACGAGATAAAGGTAGAAAACAGAGTTTAGTGTTGTAAGAGAGCAAATGTAGATGATCAGGTGTGTGCCTGTAGACTATGTGTTAATCCGCGCTAGACGAGGGCAATAAACATCCATGTATGCAGAAGATTTCTCTCAGAACATGAGGGGGGAGGTTCTAAGCCTCACCTCTGCTGCTCCTCATTTTCTCACCAGATGGCCCCCTGCGACTGTGCCTGTCTTAGGTTGTTCCTCCCTTGAGGAATCTTACCCGTCTCTGGCTAACCAGTCATCTTCCGGGGCCATACAGGGAAATGTTAAGTTGGTAAGTGAGAGAGAAGCCTTATTGTTTGAAATGGTTAGCTTTTTACTTCTTTGCATATTAATGCCCTGTGGCTTCTATGCCCAGCATTTGTCTTGAGGTGTCTTTACGACTTGGAAGAATTATGATACTCGGTAAATTCGACATGTGGCACGAGTTCTATTTAAAGGTTGTGATTAGGTAGGAAGAAGAAAAGCTATAGAAGTAGCAGGCAGAAGAAAACCTGGGAAGATTGATTATTTCTTTGACATATCTTCTTGTAGAGTAACTTCAGCATGGATAGGTTTTAAACTACTAATTAAATTGTGCACACACATTAACATAATAGAAGTATAGTTACATAACCAAAGCATATCTGTAATTACCAGCCATCTCCAGTGAAACCAAGAAAACCAGTTAGGCACCTTAGGCATTTGTGAAAACTTATCTATGATATGGTGGATATTGTCCAACTGAACTTGAACAGTCTGAGAGAATTCAGATAAATTAGAACAACCCATTCCTGGGGACTGTTCACATCCCATATGTTCTTTTAACAGTATATAGTCTGTGGTTGTAAGATTTTGGAGCGCTACAATTTGCACTTCTCCTAATTCCTGGTTGAGTTCCAACAGTATAGATCCAGTCAAATTTGTTGTTTTACTGTATGCACAGGCCAGCTTAGAGATCTCCTTCATCCTTCCCATGGCAAATCCAGGAACTGGTGGGATGAGTGCATCTACACCTGTGGCAGTGCGTGGATCTTTGTTGGGGTTTTTTTTTTTTTTTTTTTTTTGCTGATCATCTTCTGTCATGAGTCTTCCCGAGAGTGCTGATGTTGGAAGTTCTTTTTCATATCGTATCTTAGTTCATTTTCGGGGTAGCCAAATTAGGCTTTGATCCTCTGTATAAACACAAACACTTTGCCTACACTTTTATTAAATATGAAATTCTTAATGAAAAGTTTTTAACATTCTTATTCTTGAAAGAATTGAACATCATTATGCTAGATCATGAGCATTAGATACTAATTTGCACTCTGCCATTTACCAGCCATGAAACTTCCATACATAATTTAACTAGACCTCAGTTTTCTCACTTAAATAATTTAGGTAATATGCCATATTGAAACATTCAAAGGGCTGTACAAGTTTAAGGTTGGATCTCCTTTTCTCCTCACATTCATTTGACTAACTTTTAAAATAACTTTTTGAAGCTCAACTCTACATACTTTCCTCTAAGAAGTTTTCACTTCCTAATTTGTATCTGTAGCTCTGGTTTTTTAGTTCTCAGTTCTACAGTGGTTTTATTTTTATTTTAAATTTCCCTGACTAGTTCTGTAATTAGTTAACTAATTCAAACGTTTTTGTCATCCTTATTATTTATACAAATAATACTATGACGAGTAAAAGTAAAAATATCACATTCCTACCTCCCCAATATGTCTATTTTAATTTTACCGTGATCCCCTTAGCAGTGTATCTACTTTTAAGGTTGTAATACACAATTTTCATATGCCATTTTACCATTGAGAAAAGTATATTCTAAATAATCTTTATGATGCTTCATAAGCCTTATGATATATGGCTGCATAGTAATTTAGTAGGTAGATTTGAAATCACAGAGACTGAGAGTCCCAGCTTGACCCCTTAATGACTGTGTAATCTTCAAAATACAATTTTCCTTATAATTTCTTCTTTGACCAGTTGGTTCTTTAGGGTTGTGTTGTTTAATATCCAAATATTTGTGAATTCCCCAAATTTCCTTTTATTATTGATTCCTCGTCTCATTGTATTATGGTTGGAGATCATACTTGAGATGATTTAAGTCCTTTTAATTGTATTGAGACTTGTTTTATGGCCTAACGTGCTCTGTACTGGAGAATATTCCATGTGTATTTGAGAAGCATGATATCCTGCTGCTGTTGAGTGTTGTGCTCTGTAGGTGTCTGTTAGGTTTAGTTGCTAAATGATGTTGTTCAAGTCTTAATTTCCATGTTGACTTTTTAGTCTGGTTGTTTTCTCCATTATTCAACATGTGATATTGAAGTATCTAACTTGATGAGTTGTCTTTTTCCCTTGAGTTTGGTCAGTTTTTGCTTCATGTGTTCTGGGTCTCTTTTGTTAGATGTATACAGGTATCTATGTTTATACTTAATACAATGTCTTCTTAACCTATTACCCTTTCATTATTATAAAATGTCCTTTCTAGTAACAGTGTTTGTTTTAAAGTCTGTTTTTATTTTTTGTTAACTAATACAGCCACTCCAGTTCTTTTTTGATTACTTTTACATGGCGTATCTTTTTCCATCCTTTTACTTTCCACCTTTTTGTGTCTTTGAATCAAAGAATCTTTTATAGACAGCATATAATTGTATCATGTCATTTTTTTTCATCCTATCAATCCCTGCCTTTTAACTGTAGAGTTTAATCCATTTTATGATAAGATACAATTTGTGTCTGCAATTTTGCTGTTTTCTAGACATCTTGTGCCTTTTTTGTGCCTCTACTCTTCCATTGTTCACTTCCTTTGTATTAAGTATTTTCTAGTACACCATTTTAATTGCCTTGTTATTTCTTTTACTGCCTGTTTCTGAGTTATGTGCTTAGTGGCTTGCCCTGGGAATTACAAATGCCATCTTTATAACAATGTAGTTCAGATTGATAGCAACTTAATTTCAATAGTACCCAGAAGCTTTTCTCCTGTATGTCTCTATCCCTGCTTTTGTCCTGCTTTATCACACAAATTACATGTTTATACATTATGTGACCATTAGCAGATTTATAATTATTGTTTTATGTATTTCTCTTTTAAGTCAAGTAGGAAAAAAACTACAAACAAAAAGTACATTTATATTGCCTTATGTCTTCCTATGTAGTTATTTTACCCATGTTTTTTATTTCTTCGTGTAGATTTGAGTTACTGTGTAGTGTCTTTCCATTTCAGCCTAAAGGACTCCCCTTTGGTATTTCTGTGGGACAGGTTTACTAGCAATGAATTCTCTGTTTTTGTTTATCTGGAAATGTTTTAATTTCTCCTTCATTTTTGAAGGATAGTTTTTCAAGATTTAGAAATTCTTGATTGACAGGGTTTTTTTCCTTTTAGCGCTTGGAATATGTCATCCCACTGCCTTATGCGCTCCATGGTTTCTGATAAGAAATTAGCTGTTAATCTTTTTGAGAGTTCCCCTGTACATGAACTCTGCTTTTGAATTTCTCCTTTAGTCTATGGCTTCCCACAGTTTGAATGTGATATATCTTGGTGTAGCTCTCTTTGAGTTTTTCCTGATTGGAGCTGTTGAGCTTCTAGAATATGTGAGTAAATGTTTGAGAAGTTTTTTGGCAATTATTTCTTCAGATATTCTTTTGTCCTTTCTGTCTTGTCCTTGCTTTCTGGAACTGCTGTTACGCCTATCTTGGGACTCCTGGTGGTGTCCCACAGGTCTCTGGGGCTCTCATTATATTCATTGTTTTTCTTTCTCTTTCTCAGACTGTATCATCTCTGTTGATCTATCTTTAGGTTTGCTGATCCTTTCTTCCACCTGCTGAAATCTGCTGTTGAGCCCCTCTAGTGAATTATTTCAGTTATTGTACTTTCGACCTCAGAATTTATCTTTGGTTCTTTTTCACAGTTTCTATCTCCTTATTAATATTCTGTAATTAGTAGGATATCTCATACTTTATGTTAGTTCTTTATATATGGTGTCCTTTAGTTCTTTGAATATATTTAAAGTAACTAATTTGAAATCTTTGTTTAGTAAGTATGGTGTTTGAGCTTCCTCAGGGACAGTTTCCATTAACTGCTGTTTTTCCTGTTTTTGAGCCATAGTTAATCTTTCTACTTGCCTCATAAATGTTGTTGCCAACTGAACATTTTAAATGATACAGATGCTCTGCAAATCAGATGCTCCCCCCAGGGATTATTGCTGTTGTTTATTTAGGATATTTATGAACTAATTTTTTTTAAATGAGGTGTAATTGAACTAATTATTTAGTCTTTATTCTTGTATATGCTCAGCAAAGTCTGTGCTTTGTTAGCTTAGTGTTCTGCTAATGATCAGACAGGGACTTAAATACTTAGAACCAGTAATTCCCCCACTCTCTGCCAAGGGGTTCTCTCTATGTACTGGGGCATGCTTTCATACTCAGCAAAGCAGTTTACAACTACACATCAGCCTTCATTTCCTGCTTACACAGAGCCTCATGTTAGCCAAAGGTGAGAGTTTAGGGCCTTCTCAAGTCTTTCCTGGACTTGCTTACATCTTCTAGATTCTCAGGAATATTCTTTTTCAATGCATAGCTCCCACCCCCATAGGCATCAGGTTCCTCAATTTTTCCTTTTCAGCTTTTTGGTTTGCCTGTTGTTTGCTTCGGCTGTTACACACTGCCTTAGGCAGCTGCCATGTTAAATAATCGCCTCATTATTTTCAACAGGCTTTTCTGGGAGAAAGGCTGGTCTTTCACATTGGTAAGCTCCATGTCAGGTCAAATAAAGACAGCCTTGCAAGTGGGGACTTCCAGGGAGCCAGCAGACAGATCAAGTAATGACAGTTCCCTGGGTATGGGGCTTTAGAAGAATCTCCAGCCCTTTTTGCCCTCTCCAGTGGCTGCCCAGCTCTGATTTCCAAAGTGATTGTTTCACTGATTGCTGTTTTCAGGGTTGCTGTGGAGCTGATAAGGGGAGAATAGGAATAAGCCAAGTTAAAATGCCATGAAGCTTGCTGTTCTTACCAAAATTCAGCTTTTTGTCTTGAATAAATGCCCCCTGATTACTGAAGCCTTTGGTTAATTTTCAGAATTCTGAAATAGTTGGTTCTGATCATTTGGCCAGTGTTCTTGTTGTGTTTATGGAGGAAAATATTTTTGGAAGTTCTAAACTCATATTTTCACTGATATCATTTGATTCAAATAATTTAACCCACAACTGAATACCAAATTGGAAAAAATTTTCTTACGATATAGGTTAATTTTTTCTTTAATGTCATTTCTTGCTACCCCTTCCTCTGCTCAGCCTTACTGCCTTCTAGCAGAGGTAGTCACTTTTAAAAGTTTAGTTTGTGTTCTTTCAAACTGTATTCTGTTGTTTACATTTCTAGTGTATGTATGCATGCATCTGTGTGTAATATGTACTTTATGGGGATTTTCTAAACAAAATTAACAAGTGAGTGTGTTTTGATTTGCAACTTGCTTTTTTTTTCTTAACTTTGTGTCTGGGAGAACTTTCCATTTTACATACTTAGAGATATATGTTTAACTGTGTGATGTTTCATGTTACCGGAAATACCATGGTTCCCTAACTGTTCCATAATTGTTGGACTTTTAGTTAGTTTGTAATAGGCAAGAAACTAGAAACAGTGTCACAACCAACCTCTTTGTAAGTGCCTCTTTATTCTGTGTATGAATATTTCTCTAGGATGGCTATGTAGAAGTAGAATTGCTTTATTTTAGAATATGCACCTTAAAATACTGAAGAATACTTTAAAATTGTCTTCTAAGAAGCCTAAACCTGTTTACATTTCCAGCAATGGTATGTGAGAGTAACACTTTTATGACATCTTCACATTACTAGATAAGATCAATTTTATGAATTTTTGACAGTCTGGGCAAAAATGATATCTTACGGATTTTTTAAAACATTTACATTTAAATCACATTTTCTAGGATAATACTATTGCTACCCCAGTAATAATACTATTTAATCCTTTTCTCCTTTTAGGGAATGGCATTTACATTGCAGGAGCGTCAAATGCTTGGTCTTCAAGGACTTCTACCTCCTAAAATAGAGACACAAGATATTCAAGCCTTACGATTCCACAGAAACATAAAAAAAATGAATGGCCCTTTGGAAAAGTAAGTGTTTACTGATGTTCTGATCAGAAAAATTGGGAGTGTTATGGTTATTATGGAATATGAAATAGATAATCTCACAGGAAGTTTGTATTTTACTCATTTAACTGTTATTTTTATGATTATGTTTTCTTCACTTCAGTGAGTGCTTCATGTGTGGTCACTGTTTAGAATTTAGCAGAAGTAAATTTTTTATGCTTAAAATCAGAGCATTTCGGGTTTGAATGAATGGAATAGCAGAAGTAAAGACTGTCATCTAACTTACACCGTTCTGTTCAACAGCCTGTATTAATCATCTGCTTTACGTGTAATACTATATTAGCCACTGAAATATATCATCCAATCCAAGAAACTTTGGGGAATAAAAAAGGAGTAACTGCAGCTGTCCCAGGCACACTAGAATGTATAGCCACCCCAGTAAAGCACCCCCCTGCCTCCTAGGGGCTCATCAATAGATTCTCACACTGTGACTGTCTCTGGACTCCATACTATAGTGTGTGGGACAGTGAGAACAAGGTACATGCAGAGTGTACTCTGAAAGCACCAAGAGTGGCTCCTTGCCCAACTTAAGGAATCAGTTAAAGTTTGCTGGAACCAAATTTTAAACGATGTGTTATGGGCAGCAGGCAAAATGAGAAAGAAGGGCAAGGTATTCTTGGTACAGGGATCAGTCTGAATACAGGATTAAAAATATCTGTTGGGTTGGTTAAGTATAGGAGATAATGGGTTATTGGTGACTGGAGAGAATGGTTTCTTTGATTTGATGGAGCCAGAAGAACACTGCAATTGATTGAGAAATGAATGGGAGAGGAGGAAAAGCAGGCTCTTTCAAGAAGTTTAGGGAGGAGGAGGAAGAAAGATACTGAACAGTAAGTAAAGCAGGACTTGGCTTTAAGGGGGCACATTTCAGGCAATAAGGAAATTTAATGTCTGCAGCTGTGAGGAATGAGCCCAGGAGAAAGGATACTGAGAGAACAGAATCACAGAGAAAGGAAAAGGGCATGGATCAAGTGCAGAGGTAGACACTGGACTCAAACAAGAAAAAAGAACAGCTCATTCTTTGAGGCAAGAGCAAAGGTAAGTACAGGTATTAGTAAAGATAAACTTTGCTGGTGATGGAAGATCTCCTCATAGTTGATGACCTTGATTTTCCATGTGATGTAGAATATGAAGGTCTTAGCTAACATTTAGAAGGGCCAAGGTTGAATAGAATTGGTGAAGAATGATAAGTGTTTGGAAGAGCCGTTTAGCCATAAGGTGAAGCTGAACAAGGACAAGCTAAAGGGGTAAGTGTGGGCCCTGAAGGCTTAGTGGCATCATCTTGTTCCTATTAATGCCGTTCTGCTCAGCAATGTTATTTTTCTACAGAAAAGGTGAATTGTAACATTAATTCAGGTTTGGGGTTTGCTGGACAGGCAAAGATGCTGCAAAAATTCATTCAGCTAATATTCATTCAGGGCTGTTACATGCCAGACATGTTCAAAGCTCTGGAACTACAAAAATGAAGAGTTCCGGCCCTTGCCTTCAGGGAGTTCACTGGTGGAAAAGGTAGGCCCTAGAAGGAGGCGGCAGTGATGTAGTGTTCTTAAAGGGTGAGGTTGGTTCACAGTGAGAGACCTGAGCATGGGATCCACAGTGGGGAAGGCGAGGAGCCAGAAGGGAGCTAATTGGATGGGAGGAAGTGAACTGATCGATCCCCTGAAGCACCATGAAGCAACGCATGTGTAGCCAAAGGGTAGAGGGTTCAGACTGGGGAGTGAAACACTGGCTTCAGGATTCCAGAGCTGGAACAACCCTAGGTGAGAACAGCAAGGCACTGCGAGGTACTCGGAAGAGTGACCCGAGTGGAGCAAAGGTGAGCATGATGACAGCGAGGAGGCTCAGGAATCACATGGCTTCCCTCTTTCATGCCTGATAGGTCATCTGCTCTTTCCTTAGCCTTTCTGCTATCTACCTCCCAAAGCTGTTCCATCTCAGGAGCCCAGTTGTTAGTTTTCTTCTTATAACTAAGGAGAAATCTCCTTCTCTTTTATTTCTATCTATTGGTACTAGTTCTGCATGTGGTAGCTGTATAGAAAATTTTATTCCTCTTCTAAATGGAATCACTTGTCCTCATTTGTTCATTCATCAAATATTTGCACACACATTATATTCCATGTACTTTGCTAGTTCCTAGAAATACAGAAGTATGTAAGGCGAGAATCCCTAACCTATGATATCATCTACACTGGAGGGAAGGCAGAAAGTCAAGAGGTGAAGTGAGAATTACAGAAGAGGGAACAGGGTGTTATGGGACCTGAAAACAGGGAACTCTAACGTGTGTGTCTGTGTGGTGGGGGAGGGGAGCAGGCAGAAGAGGTCCCGGGGAGCGTGCCACCTGAGCTGCATTGAGAGAGCATGGAAATTGACTGTGCCTGGATAGAGGGGGTTCCAGACAGAGGGTACGTCATGTACCAACACCAGGTTAGAGTTGCGGTGCATTAAGGAGCTGAAGTAAGTTCAGTATGTAGGTAAAGCTGGAGTGTAGGCAGAGGTCTAGCTTAAGTCTGTTTATCTGGTGTTAGGAAGCCATTTGGGATAGTAGAAATGATCAGTTATATTTTTAAGGGAAGAAGAGATTGGAGCAGGGGAGCAACATAGTGTGTATAAGGCTTTGTCAGGAAGTTCATGAGGTGGCCCAGGTGAGCAATGAGGGTGGCCTGGATGGGGGTGGGGGAAGGAAATAGATGGATTTGAAAGATACTTAGCAGGTAGACTCTGTAGGACTTGTCAAGTCATTAGACTGGGGTAGGGTTGGGTGGGAGAGAGGAAATCAAGAATGGGATCTGCAGTTTGTCAGGTGATAATAGGAGAAGCAAGTTTGGATGAAAATTACTGAGTCTGTCTTAGACATATTTAATTCAAGGTGTTTACTGGTTTTTTAAGCTAACATTTCTCTGTTTTCTCAACTTTATTCTTTAAAAGCCATTACTTGTGTATATGAATTGACCATTGCCTTTGTGCGACATCTGTGCTCTTTTATTTTGCCTCCATTTTTATGTCGGTCTCCTTGAAGATAACAGTTGACTCGAACAGCATGGATTTGAACTACACAGGTCATTTATATTCAATAAATATATTGGAAAACTTTTTGGACATTTGCAATAATTTGAAAAAAATTTCTTTTCTCTAGCTTACTTTATTGTAAAAATACTGTATATAATACATATAAAATATAGAAAGTATGAGTTAATCAAATGTTTATGTTATAAGGCTTCTTGTCAACAGTAGGCTATTAGTAGTTAAGTGTTTGGGAAGTCAAAAGTTATTCGTGGATTTTCAGCTGCACATGGGCTGATGCCTCTAACCTCCTGCCCCCTCAGTTTGTTCAAGAGCCAGCTGTAGTTCCTTCAGGGTGGGGTGGGGAGCTTCCTGGTAATGCTTCCAGTGCCTGGCACAGAGCCTGACTTACAGTAAGGGCTCAATGAATGTTAGCTGTTTTTTATGTTTTATTTGCTTCATCATTATCATCTACCATTTAAGTACATTTTTATTTCTGTTAAGTTTTAGTCTTGGGTGTTAAATAATAATACAGGGTTTTTGTTTTCTGGCAGGGTTGGGGGGAAGGTGGGTGTGCCCTAAATATTAGATGTTTAGATTTAACTTTCAAAGGCCAAAACTTTGAACATAATGCTGGCTGATTTAGACATTATTCACTGTGCTTAATTTCAGATACATCTATATAATGGGAATACAAGAAAGAAATGAGAAATTGTTTTATAGAATCCTGCAAGATGACATCGAAAGTCTGATGCCAATTGTATATACACCAACAGTTGGTCTTGCCTGCTCCCAGTATGGACATATCTTTAGACGACCTAAGTAAGGCTTATTTTTAAAAATGTATTTGTAAAAGAGTATTGTGTAGGAAAAACAGCACTGTGTAACACCTGTTACATTTCTGTTTTATGTGTTGCAGTCTTACCTTAACCACATTTGCCACCTCACAAAAGCTTAATTTGGATAAAAAGGGATTAGTAAAAATCCAACATGTTAATATCTCATTTTTTTTATAGAAATAATATTATTCATTCCTAACCTTATTAGAGGAATTGTGCATTTGTGTACCCAAGAAAAGGCACTCTTAATTCTCGTGGCAGATTCTCCAGAATTACTGTTAAAGTTTTTGACAATCTGGCCAAACTAATAGATTGATTCTCATTTTCTGTCCATTTCAATTTCTCTTCTTTTTTCTTTTTTATGAACTTCCACGAATTTTAATTTCAAATATTTCTAGCACTGCCATATTTTAAGTGGAAAGAGTAACGAAATGGGCACTGACTTAAGTCCTTGAGTGAGTGACTTTATCCCTCTGAATCTGTTTTCTCATAAGATAAGGCTACCTGGACCAATCAAAGAGCACTGAGAAGGTCAGATGAGGAAACTAATGTGACAGACTTTGTAAATGTATAAACATTATGTAAATGCTATTTTTACTTTGAGTTTTCTTGTCTTGTTCTTGTAACCTATTATCATTTTTGTCAATTCTTATATGTCTTTTCCATGTACTGCTTACATGTTGAAACGGATATAGAAATTCAAACAATGTGTAATAGCATTATCTTCAACTTCCCCTCATCTGTGTAGCAGCTTTCAAACTTTAGTGTGCATACTAAACACCTGTGGGATTTACTTAAAATATTGATCCCTGCCAACTTTGCTGTCCTTCCCATTCCCATGATTCTGATGAAACAGATAAAGGTCTGGAGGTCTGGATTGTAATGAGCACCATCAGTGATGGGGTTGTGGGTGTTCCCTGGAGAAGACACTTTGACAACACTGTTCTGTCCTGTGTGCTGCTATCAATTGGTGTGTCTTAAACATTTCTTATGTTTAGCCCAGCTGTTGCTCTCATATACTCTTTCACTTGGAATAGTGGTTCTCAATCCCGATTAAAGGACAAAGAGAAACTTCAGAGTATACTGATGCCTGGGCTCCACCCCCAGAGATTCTGATTCAGTTAGTCTAGAGTTGAGCCCAAGAGCTGGTGTTTCATTAAAGCTCCTGATATGATTCTGATGTGTACCCAGAGTTCAGAACTGACATGAAATGAAAAAGAACATGGCTTTTTGTTGAAGACAGATACTGTGTATCATTTATTCAGGGTCCCAGAGATGGTCAGTAGCTTCTGGTTGGTGAATTGATCTGAACTCTAGCAAGACAGTTACATTCGAATCTCTAGGGGTGGGACCCCGGCATTTTGAAAGATAATTCTACAATGCTGCTGTGGTTGAGAAACTATTAAACTGATTTGATCTAGGATAGTAAGGCCGAAGTAAGAATCAGTTTGAAGGCACTGGGGACCTGTTAGCCCTCACCTCTGCCTCACCTATTTTCTAGAACCTGTGTTCCTTTCCCCACCCCTCCTTCCCTTCCTCTTTCTTTTTAAAAAATCTGTATTAACTCTCTCAATTGGATAACAATATACTGTATGTTTAAAATAACTTTTCACTTTTTCCTAGTGCTTCAAGGATATCCTCTCATATGAAATTACTGCAGTTTACTTGTCTCCCTTCCTGTTCCTTCAGATTTCAAATTTTTAGTTTAAGTGAATGTTAACAGTTTACTTAGCCTTCTGCTCTCCTGCATCAGGGGTTGATTTGTATATTCCTTTCACTGGGGGTGTATTGAGTTATTTGAATGTGAGATGTGGATACATCTGTGCTTGGGTAAAATGATCACATCATTTAATAATCTTTGTTGCAGCCTATGTGAGCAATCAGTTAGAATTTGAAGTAGTTGAAAATGTTTGAAAATAAACCGGTAGGCTTGGAATCTGCTTGGAAATTATACCATGTCTTGATGTTTTATTAAAATACCTAAATATTCCAATTATGAACAAAAACTTAGAAAAAACAAAAACTGTTATGAAATGCAAAGGTGTTTTTGTTCTATTGCAGGGGATTATTTATTTCAATCTCAGACAGAGGTCATGTTAGATCAATTGTGGATAACTGGCCAGAAAATCATGTTAAGGTACTAATTAGCACAACCTTCCTTTTCGCATTTTTTTTCATTGTAAGTTATCTAAATTTCCAAGAACAGTTTTTCATTGTTGCTCTGATTTATTTTGCACTTATGTACATGTAGATTTACTGTTCTGAGGAAATCATGGTAGTAATACTTACAAATGGGTTAGTGGTATAGAGTTTGACTCTGGGAAAGAAATGGGAGCTGGCACAGTGAGCCTCCTCACTATCAATACTGGTGTCTCCTGCCCCCTCTGTATTCCTTTTGTATTTCAGTTAATAATCTTGGTAGAGAAAATACATTAAAATGCCATAAAAACTTTTATTCTGGTGAGTGGTAAGAGGATTTATTATGTGTGTTTTCTTTTAAATCTATGATAGATTTAGATCCTTAAGCAAATATAAAACTCTTTATTACACATGTCTTCTAACCAAAATAGTATTTGATAATGATTAATTCTAATAATCTACAAGAAATTGGGTCAGATAGTTAAATTCTCTTTATCACCTTAAAAACCTTATAGGTAGGTATATTTTTAAAATTTTAGGTCTTTTTTTCTTTTCACTATTGCTAAGGTTTTTCTTGTTTGGCCTAAGTTATTATATTGGGTAGCATGTTATTTTTTTCTAAACTCTTATTTTTCTTTTATAGTTAGTCTCTATCAGAAGTTTGCTTGCTTCTCCCCTGTTTAGTCATTGTGAAGATATTTAAGTTGATCCCCCAGTCAGAAGCAGTCCATCTAAACCAAAGATAAAGGGAAATCAAATCTAGTTAACTGACTTTTATACATCCAGATTCTAGAATTCCTATAATTCTAAGTGTGCTTCATTGGTTTACTTTGAAAGTTAATCCCCCAAAAAATCTATTTTTAAAAGTGAGAGTGAAAATATATGAAGAAAATCCTTTTTAAAATTGCTTTTCTGTTTGACAACTTTTAATTTCTTTTATTTTTGTAATTAAGGCTGTTGTGGTGACTGATGGAGAGAGAATTCTGGGTCTTGGCGATCTGGGTGTCTATGGAATGGGAATTCCAGTAGGAAAGCTTTGTTTGTACACAGCTTGTGCAGGAATCCGGCCTGATCGATGCCTGCCTGTGTGTATTGATGTAGGAACTGATAATACAGTGAGTAAAATCACTTTCCCCCTTTGATCCTCTTCCTGTATTTTAAAAGATATATTTTATTACATTCTCTTTTGAATATAATACAAAAAGGAACATTTTGTGTTTAGATGTTAGTCTTTGTCTTAAACTCCACTTTCAGTATTTATGTAAATAATAAATAGTAAAATAAGCCTATTGAAAGTTTCTTAAGGAAGGGCAATAAGGCTTAAAAGGCTATATTAGTGTTTTTTTTATTCTGCAATTTTTGTTTTATAGAATGTATTGAAACTGTTTTGTTTAATTGGGTTTTACATTTGGTCTATTTTATAGGCACTCTTAAAAGATCCATTTTACATGGGCTTATATCAGAAAAGAGATCGATCACAGCGTTATGATGATCTGATTGATGAGTTTATGAAAGCCATTACTGACAGGTATTTTTTAGAAGTATGAGTGTATAAAAGCATCTTTTAAAAAAAAAGAAACCGCAGTCTCATTTTGTTTGCTTTTCTCTCTTGTGAAGATAGGTAAGAGATTAGATTTTTGCCTGATTAGAGGTGCTGGGACGTGGTGATACCCTTTATATACTCTGCCTTGCTTTGCTGAGTTGTCTGACACCTTGAGGGAAGTCTGCATGAGTCAATCCTCAGATCCTGTCGGACTACCATTTAAATGCCTCAGAAATGTATCTCCTCTATTGCCACAGCCTTTCTGCAGAGGCTCATCTCCCTTCTGGATTCTTCTAAACCTTCCTCCAGTTTCTCTCCTCTGCATTTCACCTCCACCTTACCACCAGATTAGTCTTTTAAAGCATGTACTTATTATGTCATTCTTTTGATTGAAATCAGTTGTTTCCTATTGTCATAGGATAAGGTCCAAACTCTTTACGATCTAGCCCTGCACTACCTTATGAATTACTGGGACTTAGAATACATGGAAAACTAATTCCTTTTCAAAGTTGACGTATCCAGAACTAAACTTTCCATCCTCCCAGAGATTGCCATCCTTCCTCTGCCCCTCACTTCCCTCCTTTGGACAATCAGCTAGTGTCTTCTTAGTCATCCTGGTTGCCTTGGCATTTTGACATCTCTCCCCTTACTTCCCAGTTGGTCCTTGTCTCGGTTCTTTTTGTTCATTCTAGTGTCTCATGATTATCCCTTTCACTTCTGGCAGCTTCTGCTTCAGATCTTCTTGTTCACGTCATAGTCACCTCGTAGCTGCTTCTCCTGTCTTTCTCATCTCTCCCCACACCAGTATGTGCTACACATCATGCATAGGTTTATCCTTCCTAATGGAGTCTTACATAAATTCTTCCCTTTCTCTGAAGTGACTCTACATCAGAACAGAATAAAGTCCCCATTCCCTAATTTTGCATTCAAGGTTCTCCCTTATCTGATCCCAGTATACTTTACCAATTTCTTCCTTATATAAACTCTAAACTATATAGCCGAACTGTTGAAAATCCGGGGTCACAAAAGTACACCTTTTCTTCCTACCTCTTTACTTTGTGTTCTTTCAGGGCCCAGATAAAGTCCCGTTTCCTTTTCAAGCTTTCCCTTCCCCCGACTCACCAGGATCGTTGATGTCTTTTTCTGAATGCCAGTGAACTTACATAGCAATTACTTTTTAACCTCTTATTTAATATATGACTCTTCTGTGTTGCTGTTTCACTGCTAATGTAAGAGAATATGCATATCAAATATGTACTTTTTGAGACTTGGAGACAAAATCTTTCTAGGAAGCCATTTCATGCTTAAATATGCTGGGCACCCTCCTAGCCACTTGGAAAGATTTTATACAGATGATATCCCATATCTAACATTCCCATTGTCAGAAATACAGGCCTTTGCCATGGTATACATTCATTTTAAGCACCCCATATAAACTTTTCTGAATGAGTAATACATTTCTACATTTTCACTGTAGTCTTTCATAGTCTCTAATTGCCAGATGTCCTTAAGTGAAATAACAATACATTATTTTAAAATGAAAAATGTGATTATAAGAAATATTGGGAAAGCTGTTTAATGATATTTTCCACACAATCATGGGTTTTGCTATTTTAGATATGGACAGAACACACTTATTCAGTTTGAAGACTTTGGAAATCATAATGCATTCAGATTCTTGAGAAAATACCGAGAAAAATATTGTACCTTCAATGATGATATTCAAGGTAAAGAAAAAAGCAAATCTTAGGGTTTTGATTCCTACTTTTAAAAATCTACTTTAATGTGCCCATATTTTATTTTTTTTTAATCTTTATTTTCTTGTAGGAACAGCTGCAGTAGCTCTGGCTGGTCTTCTCGCAGCACAGAAAGTTATGGGTAAACTGATCTCAGAACACAAAATTTTATTTCTTGGAGCAGGAGAGGTAAGTTTTTGTAAACTTTTAGAACCTAAAACCAACACTGTCCTTTAGAATTGGAAAATGGGGTATAATGAGCTTGGTATTTTTGTTGAGATACAGAATATGAATTCAACCTCTCCATTATAATAATTTAAAATATGTTTAGAGAGAATATCACAAAGAATCAAACTTTTGTGTGATTTGTAAGGGAAGAATAAGCCAAATACTCTTCATAACATATAATCTTCATATGTAATGAAGTAATTCAAGCATTGTAACCTACTCTAATCTTTTCTTTTTAATTTTTGTTATGTTGTACAGGCTGCTCTTGGAATTGCAAATCTTATAGTAATGGCTATGGTAGAAAATGGCCTCTCAGAAGAAGAGGCACAAAAGAAAATTTGGTTGGTTGACAAGTTTGGTTTATTATTTAAGGTAAGGTACTTAAAACTTAGAGAAGCAAAAGAATGTTGCTATAATATTTTAGGTTTGAATTTTTAAATATTATAAAATCTTATATTTCACTAGACTACCCAAATTGTATGAGTTGGGGACCTTCCAGTATATTCTTAACAGAAATTCTCCCATCTCAAACTTTTGTCTTTTATAAAAACACTTTCTTCATATTCAAGTCACAATCTCTTATGTTGGTACCAGACTTGTTCTTTCTTGATTTGTGTCTTCTCATTCTTAAGGTACAATAGCATTGTACTTGACACTTCCAAAGTTAGGTTTTAATGGGAACTCAAAAGTTTCTAATTAAATTGTTAGCAAGACATCTGATATTTGAGCAGAAATTCTTTAACCCTTTAGAAATCATAATCCCCTGTAGCAATCTAATAGAAATCTATAGACCCGTTCCCTAGGAAAGATACATATTCCTGACGCCAATTCATGGGTAATAAAGAGCTGCTGACCCAGATTAATTTATATCTTTTGGACTTGCCTTCCTTCTTAGCATTGATTGCCATTTTTAGTAGTTTAAGAAATGCCTTCTAAATGTCCATCAGTAGATGACTGGATAAAGAAGATGTGGTACATATACACAATGGAATATTACTCAGCCATAAGAAAAAAACAGATCCTACCATTCGCAACAACATGGATGGAGCTAGAGGGTATTATGCTCAGTGAAATAAGCCAGGCGGAGAAAGACAAGTACCAAATGATTTCACTCATGTGTGGAGTATAAGAACAAAAGAAAACTGAAGGAACAAAACAGCAGCAGAAGCACAGAACCCAAGACTGGACTAACAGTTACCAAAGGGAAAGGAACTGGGGAGAACAGGTGGGAAGGGAGGGATAAGGGCAGGAAAAAAAGAAAGGGGGCATTAGGATTAGCATGTATAGTGGGGGGGGCACAGGGAGGGCTGTGCAACACAGAGAAGACAAGTAGTGATTTTACAGCATCTTACTACCCTGATGTACAGTGACTGTGAACAGGGATGTGGGGGGGACTTGGTGAAGGGGGGAGCCTAGTAAACATAATGTCCTTCATGTAATTGTAGATTAATGATACCAAAGTAAAATTAAAAAAAAAAAAAAAAAGAAATGCCTTGTATCTTGTACTGTGTAATACACTGAAGTATAAGTAAATTGTTTTTTAGTTGAACTTCTCCAGTACACAATGCTGTTGTATTTTTGCAATATATGACACAGCAGTTACTTGTTACTGATTTCTTTGGAGCAAGCTTATCTTAGTTTGTTCCAGTTCTGAAATCTTCTTAATTAATTAGTGTCAGTGTTCTATTAGTATGAGAAATTAGTGTGTGAATGAAGACTGAGTAAATTACACAGAAGTATAAATTATGATTAAAATGTAGTTTAAAATGTACCAGACATTGTGATAAAATTTTACATGTATTATTTAATCTTCTCAAAAATCTGTAAAATTATACAAATGACAAAAATTGAGGTTTGAAAAGGTCAAGTGACTTTTCCAAGGTCATCCATCATTAGCTTATGAGTGATGGAGGTAAGATTCCCATCCAAGTAGCCTAACTGAAGTCTGTTCTGTTAACCATTTATCTGCACTGCCTCCCCAGTGAGCTGTAACTGCTGTATTTGCTTTTATATAACATTCAAGGATTATAGGACATTGTACTTTTAGAAAGCTATTGGGGGAATATGTTTTTACTGATACAAAATTAGTTTGGCACTTCTTTTTTTGTGATACTGGTTTTTACAAATGTTCTGTGATATTTTATCTTATTTGTAACAAGTCAGATCTAGAATGAGTAAGGTATTGGTTAACACAGTTGAGAATCCCTGTTCATTGGCAAGTTCAGAGTAAACTTTTCTTTGAGGATGTGTAAATAGCTTGACCTATAGGTTTCAGGCTTCCAGTCTCTCCTGGTGACCCACATTGCTGCCCTCCCATTTGAGATGTGGGATTTCCTTTTGAACCTGTTTGGAGAGCTGTGGTCCTCCTGGGGCAAGAGTAAGAAGGCGCTGTTCCGCAGGAAACTCACAGACTCCAAGAAGGGACTAGCGGTTACCAAAGGGGAGGGATGTGGGAAGGTGGGTGGGGAGGGAGGGAGAAAGGGATTGAGGGGTATTATGTTTAGTACACATGGTGTGGGGGGGTCATGGGGAAGACAGTGTAGCACAGAGAAGGCACATAGTGGATCTGTGGCATCTCACTACACTGATGGACAGTGACTGCAATGGGATATGGGGGGGACTCGATAATATGGGTGAATGTAGTAACATTGTTTTTTTCATGTGAAACCTTCATAAAAGTGTATATCAATAATACGTTAATAAAAAAAAAGAAAAGAAAAGGGAGAACTTGCTTCCTCTCTCTGGTCTCCACCATGTGCAAGTATAACGGGAAGACACCAGATCTGGGGGCCTCCAGAACTGTGAGAAATAAATGTTTGTTGTTTAAGCCAAAAAAAATAAGACACTGTTCCAAAAACCTGGATCTATTGAGGCTCTGTTACAGTCCTTCAGTTATTTTCGCAACCAACCGGTGATGGTTCGCTGCTTCCCAGCCCCTGCTGACTCTTTTCCAGGGTTATCCTGAAGTTCTGATGAAAAAATTCACCTTCTCTTTTGTCAAAATCAGAAGATTGGTCTCTACATCTGGTTGGCTTTTGCAGTCAGTCTGTTCTTGCCTGCTTTAGCTTGTTGAGAAATTCTAAACTGATCTAGTTTATCCATGATACCTCTCCTGGCTCTGCCACACTACTGAAGATTTAATTTGTATAGTTTTTGACGTGATATTTAGTGAGGGAAACATCTTTTCTCTTTCAGCCATATTATACCAGAATTCCCTATTTCTCATATTTCTGAACTCTTGGTAGTGTAAGTCCATGATGTCAGTCTGTAATTCTGAAATCCTAAAAGCTCTGAAATCCTGTTTTTATGAAATTTATTTGGTAACAAATTTGACTGACCTGAACTTATCTGGGAACAAAACCAGAGAGGATGTTTGTAATTTTAACCTTTTGCTCTTGCTGTGACTATTCATAAGTTTTGTTCAGATATGGGATACCATTGGGGGAGGGTATTTATAATATTTGATACATCATCATAATACATTTCTAAAGAAAAATTTTTAATTCCAAAATCATCTAGCCCAAATAAAAAATTGTATGCCTTTGTACCATGTTGGATATAGGAGGAGTTCACAGTGTAAATGAATTTTTGAAAGGGATTAGAGAGTTTCTGGTTATAATGGGATTCTGTTTATGTTTTATATTTGGGCTTATGGACACATGAATTTAGAATTGGAAAACACAGGTTGAAGAGAAAAGTAAGTGAAAATGAGAAGACATTCCTGTTGTAGAAACACATGACTCCTAATGATGAGATCTTATCAGTTAGTCCTCAGTAAGTAAGCATTTACAAAAAAATACTTTATTTTTTCTAAAAATTCAGGGGCGGAAAGCTAAAATAGAGAGTCATCAGGAACCGTTTGCTCACTCAGCCCCAGAGAGCATACCTGATACTTTTGAAGATGCAGTAAATATACTTAAGCCTTCAGCTATAATTGGTAAGTAAAGTTGTTGGCATATCATTCTGTAACTTACCTATACGTTGCCAGTCAAAACTACCACGCGGGATTACTAAAAAAACGAATTGACAGATTTTACCTAGCTTTCAGAATGTATGTTCCCTGTGATAGCCTTTTGGTTACAATGTGTAAAGTTCAGTTAAAGCAGATGCTGCTTGTATTTTTAAGTGCTAGAAGCAGTACCATAGATCATGCTTTGCTTTTACAGTTGGTATGACTGTTGGGCTCAAAACCTGAAAAAGACCACAGTCATTTGACAGACTGTAACCAAGAAAATGCTATGCAGAGTCAAAGATTTTCATTGGCAACAAAGCAGAAAGCTCTTGGTGCGTTTTGAGGGTCAGGCATTGCATAGCTGACATCAGAGTGTGCCAACATGGCATTACGTTCACAGCAGAAAATGTAAGTCTTTCAAATATGGAGCTGTTTCATTTCCTCTGTAGCTATAAGATTTGAATCCATAATTTTTCCTATAATTTTATCAATTTCACATAGGGACCCTATTGAATGTTAAAGAGTAAAATAGTAATAAACAGTTAAGTTTCTGTGGTCAGGAAAACTATGTCTGTATTAGCTTTTTTACTGATTAAAACTCATAATTTTTTTAGAACAAGAAATCTTAAAGGTCATTTAGTCCATTTCTTTCAAAATTCAATAAGGAAAACCTAAGCATCTCTCCATTAATTCCATCTTTGGAGGGTCAAGGAAACAAAAAGATAATTCTTTAGAACTCATGTACTCATAAGAATATGTGAGAAACACTGAGTATAAATTGCTTTTTTATATAAGAAAACAACCAAAGAGATGTTAAGCAACTTGCCCAAAATACGTGACTATTTCTTATAGCCCAGAGTGACAGCAAGCACTACAGCTACAATCTCCAGATCAGTATTTTCCTTTATTACATATTGGAATTAAAAATTAATTACTTCAACTTTGAATATAAGCCTTCTTACTGAATGAGGTGGATAAGTACTCAGCGGAGGTATCACTTGTTCATCCCCAAATTCCCCGCACGGGCTGTGTTCTTCATGCTGTGCTTCTGTAACTGCATCCTTAGCACTTGTTACAGGTTTGCTCATTTTCTGTTTACTTTGCTGTTTTTCTCTCAACTATAAGCTGTCTGCATTATACTCATTTTTATATCCTAAAGGCCTAATACAGTGAGACATTGTAGGGGCTTAATAAAAGGTCATTAAACGGAACTGTAACAAGAAAATGGATGGCTTTAGTCAAGGTGGTCTTTTATCCCTTCTGAATTCCTATTATTTTGTAATGAGTGCCACAGAGATTAGCAATTTACATTTGAGATGCAAATGTCTGTCTTTTTAAAATGTTTAATGGTGGTGAAATATATATAACAAAATTTGCCACCATAACCATTTTTAAGTACAGTTAGGTAGTGTTAAGTTACATACACATGGTGGTGCAACCAATGTCCAGAACTCTTTCACCTTGCAAAACTGAAATTCTATACCCCATTAAAGAACAGCTGCATTCCCCCTGCAGCTGGCAACCACCGTTCTCCTTTCTGTGTCTCAGAGATTGACTACTGTAGGTATCTCAAATAAATAGAATCATACAGTACTTGTCACTCATGACTAGCTGTTTTACTTAGCATAATGTCCTCAAACTTCACTCTGGTCATAGCAAGTTTTATCTTCTTAATTAGAGTGATGGAGATAGTCTTAAATTTTTTTTTTTCCCCACAGTTTACTAAGGCTTGGGTAGACAATATTTAAGTGAAAACTTCTGGCTTTTTATTGTTTTTCTTTTCAGATTGAGATTGGCATTATCTCAGCAATGCAGAATATATCTTTATAATGGGAGTTTGCATGTGCTTTTGTTATATTAAACTTATGTAGAAATGCTGTCGATAAGAATTGCTTTATTTTACTTATAATGAAATTGCTTTTTGTCCCCTGATTTATTACAGGAGTTGCAGGAGCGGGCCGACTTTTCACCTCTGATGTAATCAAAGCCATGGCTGATATCAATGAAAGGCCTATAATATTTGCATTAAGTAACCCTACAGCAAAGGCTGAGTGCACAGCTGAAGAAGCATATACACTTACAGAGGTAGTGATAATAACTATGAATTGGTTATGTCTACTGTACTCCCTCTGTTAGCCTGTTAAACATTCTGGCATAATTGTTTTCATGGTTACTCTGCAGATTGTGATGTGCACTTGTGGACCATCGTGGATCATCAAATTCTGATAGAAATTATTGCTTATATCAGTTTGGACTACAGTTACCTTATATCTGCATTTTAATACCCTTACACCTTTTGTGCATTTTAATTCTCTACATTTTAAAGCCCAAAAGACATTACTGTTTTTTTAAATAAAAATACTCATTTAGATTTATGTACATTTTAATTGTAATATTTTTTTTGCCATTCCACCCTTCCTGCATGTCTGTGTTTCTGTCTAGGATCATTTTCCTTCTACCAGAAGAGCTTCCCTTAAGTGTAGGTCTGATGAATTCTCTTGATAATTCCTTTATTTTGCCATCATTTTGAAGGGTATTTCAATGGTACATAGAAGTAAAAATTGGTAGATACTTTGTTTCAGAAATTTGAAGATGTCCTGTTGTTATCTAACTTCTGTTTTCCTTTTGATACATCATTTTATCTGCGGTTTTAGGTCCACTAGAGAGGACCTACATGTGGTTTTCTTTGTACTTATTCTACCTGGGGATTGTAGAACTCCTGAATCTGTAGCTTGATGTCCTCTTTGTATGTGTGTCTGTGGCCTATTTTGTAAATATCTCTGATATGGCCACATTCTCTCTCTCCTCTTCTGGGACTCCAATTATGTGAATATCAGACTTTTTCACCACATTTCATGTATCTCTTATGCTGTTTTCTGTTTATACCATGCTGTTTGTTATCTGTTTCAACCTGGTGATTTTCTTTGGGTTTATCTTCCAGTATGCATTCTTCTTTTAGCTGTGTTTGTCTGTTGTTAAGTTCTTAATTTTATTTTCATTTGCAGAATTTCTTTGATTCTTTTTATAATTCACTAATTTAGTGACACAGACTTAAAGTCACATATTATAGAAATACTCAGTTTATAAACAAATGCTGTTTTTTGCCCTCACATTTCATGAAATGATTCTTTTTACCCTCTTCAAATGTCTCTTCACCATCAGTGTTTCTGTCTTCATCACCTTTATGAGGGCCATTGTTTGAGTCACATGGCAGCTGTTAGGAACAAATTTTTACTTTCATCCAAAGTGTTTAATATTTAATTCTTTTGAATTATTTGAACTCCACTGCTTTATATCCTAATTACAGGTATCTGCTTACGTATTATTAAGAAAGTTGTTTTTTTCCTACTGTTCTATAGGAATATATTTGTAATCTCTACAATGTAATCACTTTCTGTATTGTTCTCATAAGTGATCCTTAAACAGCACTAGGAAGTATTTTTAAAGACTTGTTTGCAATAATATCCAGCAGTAATAGTTATTAGACCATGTGCTTGAGAGTAATAAACCTGTGGTAAATATTTTTGTCTCCACTTAGTTAAAAAAGTTTTTTGTTATGGTAAATTTCAAACATACAGAAGTAGAATAGTATAATTAACTCCCCCCTAGCTTCAAAAATGATCCACTCATCACCAACCTTGTTTCTTCCACATCTTACCCATACTAGATTATTTTGCAGCAGGTCTCAGACATTATCTCATTATAAATATTATAGTATATCTCTCAAAAGCTAAAGATTCTTTTAAAAATACAACCACAGTATCGTTATCACACCTCACAGTTTAGCAATTTTTTTTTTTTTTTTTTTTTTTTTTTTTTTTTATTGAAGGGTAGTATTGCATTACATTAGTTTCAGGTGTACAACACAGTGATTCAACATTTATATACATGATAATTCTAGGTACCAGGTATCACCATACCAAGTTGTTACAATATTTTGACTATAATCCTTATGCTATACATTACATCCCGGTTACTTATTTATTTTACAATTGGAAGTGTGTTTATATATATATATATATATATATATATATATATATATATATATATATATTTTGTGAGGGCATCTCTCATATTTATTGATCAAATAGTTCTTAACCACAATAAATTTCTGTATAGGGGGGTCAATACTCAATGCACATTCATTAATCCACCCCAAGCCTAATTTTCGTCAGTCTCCAATCTTCTGATGCATAACGAACAAATTCTTACATGGAGTACAAATTCTTACATAGTGAATAAGTTACATGGTGAACAGTGCAAGGGCAGTCATCACAGAAGCTTTCGGTTTTGTTCATGCATTATGAACTATACACAGTCAGTTCAAATATGAATATTCATTTGATTTTTAAACTTGATTTATATGTGGATACCACATTTCTCTATTATTATTATTTTTAATAAAATGCTGAAGTGGTAGGTAGATATGAGATAAAGGTAGAAAACAGAGTTTAGTGTTGTAAGAGAGCAAATGTAGATGATCAGGTGTATGCCTGTAGACTATGTGTTAATCCGAGTTAGACGAGGGCAATAAACATCCATGTATGCAGAAGATTTCTCTCAGAACATGAGGGGGGAGGTTCTAAGCCTCACCTCTGCTGCTCCCCATTTTCTCACCAGATGGCCCCCTGTGACTGTGCCTGTCTTAGGTTGTTCCTCCCTTGAGGAATCTTACCCGTCTCTGGCTAACCAGTCATCTTCCGGGGCCATACAGGGAAATGTTAAGTTGGTAAGTGAGAGAGAAGCCTTATTGTTTGAAAAGGTTAGCTTTTTACTTCTTTGCATATTTATGTCCTGTGGCTTCTATGCCCAGCATTTGTCTTGAGGTGTCTTTACCACTTGGAAGAATTATGATACTCGGTAAATTCGACATGTGGCACGAGTTCTATTTAAAGGTTGTGATTAGGTAGGAAGAAGAAAAGCTATAGAAGTAGCAGGCAGAAGAAAACCTGGGAAGATTGATTATTTCTATCACATATCTTCTTGTAGAGTAACTTCAGCATGGATAGGTTTTAAACTACTAATTAAATTGGGCAAACACATTAACATAATAGGAATATAGTTACCTAACCAAAGCATACCTGTAATTACCAGCCATCTCCAGTGAAACCAAGAAAACCACTTAGGCACCTTAGGCATTTGTGAAAACTTATCTATGATATGGTGGATATTGTCCAACTGAACTTAAACAGTCTGAGAGAATTCAGATAAATTAGAACAACCCATTCCTGGGGACTGTTCATATCCCATATGTTCTTTTAACAATAAATAGTCTGTGGTTGTAAGATTTTGGAGCGCTACAATTTGCACTTCTCCTAATTCTTGGTTGAGTTGCAACAGTATAGATCCAGTCCAATTTTTGTTTTACTGCATGCACAGGCCAGCTTAGATATCTCCTTCATCTTTCCCATGGCAAGTCCAGGAACTGGTGGGATGAGTGCATCTACAGCTGTGACAGTGTGTGGATTTTTGTTGAAGTTTTTTTTTTTTTTTTTTTTTTTTCTGATCATCTTCTGTCATGAGTCTTCCCGAGAGTGCTGATGTTGGAAGTTCTTTTTCATATCGTATCTTAGTTCATTTTCGGGGTAGCCAAATTAGGCTTTGATCCTCTGTATAAACACAATCAGACCCTTTGCCTACACTTTTATATGCCCTTTATATCATTGTGTAGAACTCATTAGAGGTCACCACATAGGAACTGCTTTTTTTTTTTTTAATCATTAATCTACACTTACATGACGAATACTTTGTTTACTAGGCTCTCCCCTATACCAGGTCCCCCCTATATACTCCTTTACAGTCACTGTCCATCAGCGTAGCAAACTGTTGTAGAATCACTACTTGTCTTCTCTGTGTTGTACAGCCCTCCCCTTTCTCCCACCCCGCTATGGATGCTAATCTTAATACCCCCCTACTTCTCCCCCCCTTATCCCTCCCTACCCACCCATCCTCCCCAGTCCCTTTCCCTTTGGTACCTGTTAGTCCCTTCTTGAGTTCTGTGATTCTGTTGCTGTTTTGTTCCTTCAGTTTTTCCTTTGTTCTTATATTCCACAGATAAGTGAAATCATTTGGTATTTCTCTTTCTCTGCTTGGCTTGTTTCACTGAGCATAATACCCTCCAGCTCCATCCATGTTGCTGCAAATGGTTGGATTTGCCCTTTTCTTATGGCTGAGTAGTATTCCATTGTGTATATATGTACCACATCTTCTTTATCCATTCATCTATCGATGGACATTTAGGTTGCTTCCAATTCTTGGCTATTGTAAATAGTGCTGCGATAAACATAGGGGTACATTGGTCTTTCTCATACTTGATTGCTGCATTCTTAGGGTAAATTCCTAGGAGTGCAATTCCTGGGTCAAATGGTATGTCTGTTTTGAGCATTTTGATGTACCTCCATACTGCTTTCCACAATGGTTGAACTAACTTACATTCCCACCAGCAGTGTAGGAGGGTTCCCGTTTCTCCACAGCTTCGCCAACATTTGTTGTTGTTTATCTTTTGGATGGCAGCCATCCTTACTGGTGTGAGGTGATACCTCATTGTAGTTTTAATTTGCATTTCTCTGATAATTAGCGATGTGGAGCATCTTTTCATGTGTCTGTTGGCCATCTGTATTTCTTTTTTGGAGAACCGTCTGTTCAGTTCCTTTGCCCATTTCTTAATTGGGTTATTTGTTTTTTGTTTGTTGAGGCGTGTGAGCTCTTTATATATTCTGGACGCCAAGCCTTTATCGGATGTGTCATTTTCAAAGATATTCTCCCATACTGTAGGGTTCCTTTTTGTTCTATTGATGGTGTCTTTTGCTGTACAGAAGCTTTTCAGCTTAATATAGTCCCACTTGTTCATTTTTGCTGTTGTTTTCCTTGCCCGGGGAGATATGTTCAAGAAGAGGTCACTCATGTTTATGTCTAAGAGGTTTGTGCGTATGTTTTCTTCCAAGAGTTTAATGGTTTCGTGACTTACATTCAGGTCTTTGATCCATTTTGAGTTTACTTTTGTATACGGGGTTAGACAATGGTCCAGTTTCATTCTCCTACATGTAGCTGTCCAGTTTTGCCAGCACCATCTGTTGAAGAGACTGTCATTTTGCCATTGTATGTCCATGGCTCCTTTATCAAATATTAATTGACCATATATGTCTGGGTTAATGTCTGGATTGTCTAATCTGTTCCATTGGTCTGTGGCTCTGTTCTTGTGCCAGTACCAAATTGTCTTGATTACTATGGCTTTATAATAGAGCTTGAAGTTGGGGAGTGAGATCCCCCCTACTTTATTCTTCTTTCTCAGGATTGCTTTGGCTATTCGGGGTCTTTGGTGGTTCCATATGAATTTTTGAATTATTTGTTCCAGTTCATTGAAGAATGTTTGCTGGTAGTTTCATAGGGATTGCATCAAATCTGTATATTGCTTTGGGCAGGATGGCCATTTTGACGATATTAATTCTTCCTAGCCATGAGCATGGGATGCGTTTCCATCTGTTAGTGTCCCCTTTAATTTCTTTTAAGAGTGACTTGTAGTTTTCAGAATATAAGTCTTTCACTTCTTTGGTTAGGTCTATTCCTAGGTATTTTATTTTTTTTGATGCAATTGTGAATGGAGTTGTTTTCCTGATTTCTCTTTCTGTTGGTTCATTGTTGGTATATAGGAAAGCCACAGATTTCTGTGTGTTGATTTTGTATCCTGCAACTTTGCTGTATTCTGATATCAGTTCTAATAGTTCTGGGGTGGAGTCTTTAGGGTTTTTTATGTACAGTATCATGTCATCTGCAAATAGTGACAGTTTAACTTCTTCTTTGCCAATCTGGATTCCTTGTATTTTTTTGTTTTGTCTGATTGCCGTGGCTAGGACCTCCAGTACTATGTTAAATAACAGTGGGGAGAGTGGGCATCCCTGTCTAGTTCCCGATTTCAGAGGAAATGCTTTCAGCTTCTCGATATTCAATATAACGTTGGCTGTGGGTTTTTCATAGATGGCCTTTATTATGTTGAGGTACTTGCCCTCTATTCCCATTTTGATGAGAGTTTTTATCATGAATGGATGTTGAACTTTGTCAAATGCTTTTTCAGCATCTATGGAGATGATCATGTGGTTTTTGTCTTTCTTTTTGTTGATGTGGTGGATGATATTGATGGACTTTCGAATGTTGTGCCATCCTTGCATCCCTGGGATGAATCCCACTTGGTCATGGTGTACGATGGTTTTGATGTATTTTTGAATTCGGTTTGCTAAAATTTTGTTGAGTATTTTTGCCTCTACGTTCATCAGGGATATTGGTCTGTAGTTTTCTTTTTTGGTGTCTTTGCCTGGTTTTGGTATTAGGGTGATGTTAGCTTCACAGAATAAGTTTGGGAGTATCCCCTCCTCTTCTATTTCTTGGAAAACTTTAAGGAGAATGGGTATTATGTCTTCCCTGTATGTGTGATAAAATTCCGAGGTAAATCCATCTGGCCCGGGGGTTTTGTTCTTTGGTAGTTTTTTGATTACCGCTTCAATTTCGTTGCTGGTAATTGGTCTGTTTAGATTTTCTGTTTCTTTTTGGGTCAGTCTTGGAAGGTTGTATTTTTCTAGGAAGTTGTCCATTTCTCCTAGGTTTCCCAGCTTGTTAGCATATAGGTTTTCATAGTAGTCTCTAATAATTCTTTGTATTTCTGCGGGGTCCGTCGTGATTTTTCCTTTCTCATTTCTGATACTGTTGATTTGTGTTGACTCTCTTTTCCTCTTAACAAGTCTGGCTAGAGGCTTATCTATTTTGTTTATTTTCTGAAAGAACCAGCTCTTGGTTTCATTTATTTTTGCTATTGTTTTATTCTTCTCAATTTTATTTATTTCTTCTCTGATCTTTATTATGTCCCTCCTTCTGCTGACCTTAGGCCTCATTTGTTCTTCTTTTTCCAATTTCGATAGTTGTGACATTAGACCATTCATTTGGGATTGCTCTTCCTTTTTTAAATATGCTTGGATTGCTATATACTTTCCTCTTAAGACTGCTTTTGCTGTGTCCCACAGAAGTTGGGGCTTAGTGTTGTTGTTGTCATTTGTTTCCATATATTGCTGGATCTCCATTTTGATTTGGTCATTGATCCATTGATTATTTAAGAGCGTGTTGTTTAGCCTCCATGTGTTTGTGAGCCTTTTTGCTTTCTTTGAACAGTTTATTTCTAGTTTAATGCCTTTGTGGTCTGAAAAGTTGGCTGGTAGGGTTTCAATCTTTTGGAATTTACTGAGGCTCTTTTTGTGTCCTAGTATGTGGTCTATTCTGGAGAATGTTCCATGTGCACTTGAGAAGAATGTGTATCCTGTTGCTTTTGGATGTAGAGTTCTGTAGATGTCTATTAGGTCCATCTGTTCTAGTGTGTTGTTCAGTGCCTCTGTGTCCTTACTTATTTTCTGTCTGGTGGATCTGTCCTTTGGAGTGAGTGGTGTGTTGAAGTCTCCTAGAATGAATGCGTTGCATTCTATTTCCTCCTTTAGTTCTATTAATATTTGTTTCCGGTATGTTGGTGCTCCTGTATTGGGTGCATATATATTTATAATGGTTATATCCTCTTGATGGACTGAGCCCTTTATCATTATGTAATGTCCTTCTTTTTCTTTTGTTACTTTCTTTATTTTGAAGTCTGTTTTGTCTGATACCAGAATTGCAACACCTGCTTTCTTCTCTCTGTTGTTTGCTTGAAATATCTTTTTCCATCCCTTGACTTTAAGTCTGTGCGCGTCTTTGGGTTTGAGGTGAGTCTCTTGTAAGCAGCATATGGATGGATCTTGCTTTTTTATCCATTCTATTACTCCGTGTCTTTTGATTGGTGCATTCAGTCCATTTACATTTAGGGTGATTATTGAAAGGTATGAATTTATTGCCATTGCAGGCTTTAAGTTTGTGGTTACCAAAGGTTTAGGGTTAGCTTCTTTACTATCTTACTGTCTAACTTAACTCGCTTGTTGAGCTATTATAAACACAGTCTGATGATTCTTTATTTCTCTCCCTTCTTATTCCTCCTCCTCCCTTCTTCATATGTTGGGTGTTTTGTTCTGTGCTCTTTTTAGGAATGCTCCCATCTAGAGCAGTCCCTGTAGGATGCCCTGTAGAGGTGGTTTGTGGGAGGCAAATTCCCTCAACTTTTGCTTGTCTGGGAATTGTTTAATCCCTCCTTCATATTTAAATGATATTCGTGCTGGATACAGTAGTCTTGGTTCGAGGCCCTTCTGTTTCATTGCATTAAGTATATCATGCCATTCTCTTCTGGCCTGTAGGGTTTCTGTTGAGAAGTCTGATGATAGCCTGATGGGTTTTCCTTTGTAGGTAACCTTTTTTTTCTCTCTGGCTGCCTGTAATACTTTGTCCTTGTCTTTGATCTTTGCCATTTTAATTATTATGTGTCTTGGTGTTGCCCTCCTTGGATCCCTTGTCATGGGAGTTCTGTGTACCTCTGTGGTTTGAGAGGCCATTTCTTCCCCTAGATTGGGGAAATTTTCAGCAATTATTTCTTCAAAGACATTTTCTATCCCCTTTTCTCTCTCTACTTCTTCTGGAATACCTATGATTCTTATATTGTTCCTTTTCGATTGGTCACTCAGCTCTCTTAAAATTTTTTCATTCCTGGAGATCCTTTTATCTCTCTCTGCATCAGCTTCTCTGCGTTCCTGTTCTCTGTTTTCTAGTCCATTAATGGTCTCTTGCATCTCGTCCATTCTGTTTCGAAGTCCTTCCAGAGCTTGTTTTATTTCTGAATTCTCCGTCCTTAGTTCTTGCATATTTCTCTGCAAGTCCATCAGCATGGTTATGACTTTTGTTTTGAATTCTTTTTCAGGTAGACTGGCTAAATCTATCTCCCCAGATTCCTTCTCAGGGGAAGATGTAGCAGATGCCGAAGCTGTCTGGGTTAGTCTTGTCTGGATCATATTTTTTTGCCTTTTCATGTTGACAGGTGCTATTGACTGTCAGCTGGGAGGGCCAAAATTTTCACTTGCTACTGGCCTTTCTTTACTGGGACAACTGCGACCCCTAGTGGCTTGTGTTGGGTAATTGCGTGTAGAGTGGGTCTTTGTGTCTTGCCTGGCGGGAAGGGAGAAATTTCCCTTTCTGTGGGCGGAGTTTGTCTCAGGCTGCTTCTCTGCTTTCGCAGCGCCCGGTGGGGTAATGGATGGGGGTGCTGCTTGACTGTTTGCCTCCGTGAGGGGTCTCAGAGCTGTTGCCCAGGGGGTTAGTGCACCCGGTTTTCCCTGTAATTTCCAGCTGCTGTACTGTGACCTGGGTTGTTTCCGTCAAGCTGTTAAGTCCCTGTCCCTTTAAGACTTTCAAAAAGCCCCCCGCTTTTCTTTGTCACAGGGGCATCAGCTTCGGCACCCGCTCAGAGGTCTTACTCCCTGTTCCCCCAGTATCCAGGGCCCCCTGGGCACGTACTGTGTCTGCTCTCTGGCCCGGATGGCTGGGGCTGGGTGTTCAGCAGTTCTGGGCTCCGTCTCCCTCCCGCTCTGCCTATTCTTCTCCCGCCGGGAGCTGGGGGGAGGGGCGCTCGGGTCCCGCGGGGCCGGGGCTTGTATCTTACCCCTTTCACCAGTCGCTGGGTTCTCGCTGGTGTAGCTGCAGTCTGGCCACTGTCCTGCGTCTTCTCGTCTCTCTTTTAGGGCTAGTTGTGTTTGTTGTATTTTCAAAAGTATATATGTTTTTGGGAGGAGGTTCCCACTGTCCTACTCACGCCGCCATGTTGGCTCCGCCTCAGTTTTAGCAATTTTTAAATACTTATTTGATCTTTTTGTATAGCTTGCAGTTCTCTGCTAAAATTTTCTATCTTATCATTAAATTTCTCGGATATATGACTCTTAATGTCTAATAGTAACAAATACCTCACTCTGTGAGTCCCTTTCTATCATCTGTCTTTCCTCTTGGTTTTCCAGTTGTTACTTTTTGTAAGCCTAGTTTGATTTTTGCTTTTGTTTCCTTAGAAAAGGTGCTAGAAGTTGTGGATGAAGAATTCTATAGCGGTAATTTGAGGTTCTTCGTGAAGTCATCTTCCTCCAGAGGGTCTCTGACTTCTCTTCTGGTGGCTGTAGACTGGGGTAGCTCACCACAGCCTAGTCAGGATGCAGTCCACGTGATGCATAGTCTGTTTCCACAGTCAACCCTTTCTCCTGGTGTGCCCCCTTTTAGGTATGGATCAAAAGCCCTGGGGGATTCATCAGTGCCCCTCATCCCTAGTAGTCCCTGAATTTTTCTCTCTGTTTCATCATGAGACTCCTGCTGCTCAGGCTCTCGACCAAAGATTTGCTTTTGAAATCAGCAGTCATCTTATGGGGGATGCAGTCATCTTTTTTTTCTCATTGTTAAACATTTTATTTTGACAAATACTGAGCTGTCATATCTTGCTTTCCTCTTCTTTTGGATCTTGAATGTCTCCCACCTTCAAGCTCTCACTATCTTGGTACCATTCCTGCTTCCTTAAAAAATATTTTTAATGTATTCAGTTTTTCTCATTTTTCCCAGAGGGTGAATTGGTATGAAACAACCTAGAAGACCATTGCCAAGAGCTCTCTCAGAACTTTCTGAACTTACTAGTCATGCTCTTAATATACTTAGCATTCTTTTTTTCTCATTGTTAAACATTTTAGTTTGACACCTGTATTCTCCCAAAATTCCTTTTGCATCTATATTACCACTTTTTGTTAGTCAGAAATCTTTTTAAAAAATTATCCACGAAATCAGAATATAGATTTTTAAAAATTCATTCTCTTGAATATACTGTCTCTATCCTTGTATCAAAATGTGGTTACTTTTAACTTGATTGCTCATCCTATTCACCAATCTACCTGATGGTTATTATCGCCCAAATTAAATCTTAGTGTTATATAATGACTATTTGATAAATATACTCAGTGTATCATAGGCTTTGGCATTTCCAAAATAAAAAAATGTTTTGGAAAGTGTAGTTTATCTCTAGAAGACTGCTCAAAATACAAGAATTCATTTTGTGAATAAATATTATTGTAATACATGTACATTATTGGAATGACTCCCCAGGGAGACTAGTTTGATATACTTATCTTTAAATCTGTTCACAATTTTTATAACTTTGAAATGGTATTATCTCTTTAAAGTGATTTTTTAAAGTCACAGTTTAATTTTACATAAAGCCTTTCTTACTATTATGTAAAATAATGACATAAATTTATGTATTTGCAGTCACCCCTTAAATTTTTACTCTCCTTTTGCTTCCAGTGGAGCAAAGTCTAGGTGTTACTCTAACACCCTCTGCTGCTTAGTGAGAAAAATACTTTTTTTTTTAACCTTTTCATATTTTAATGGCCCATTGGTCATAGAACAAGAATAGACCAACCTGGACTTCAGGAGAATACTGTCATTTTTAAGGTCTGGCCATACTTAAGCTATACGTTGATTATGAAAGAAAAAAATAATAATGGCCTAGAGAAGATGAACGGCTATAGAATCTTGCCTTTGAAGAGTGGATGCCCAAGGTCTTTCTAAATCTCCAGATTTACTCATATCATAAAGACATATTTTTACCATAAAAAGCTATATTGTATAATCCAGTATATAAAGCTACTGAAGTTAATGGTACCAGAAAAATAATCTATATTATCATGTACATTGTTATTATGGTAACCTGTATGACAGTAACCATGAATTGACCTTAACCTTCAAAGAAACACATTTTCTTTTTGTCAGAAGTAGAGCTGCACGGGTAGAGCATGATTAAGAGCTATCTGTAGAAAATGATAAAGCTGTCTGGGGTCATAGGTCCAAGACAGCCATCTGGGCCCACCACTAGCATAGTTGACTTGTTTCTGCACTGTAAAGCTTGTATCACTTTGAAATGAAAAGTTTGTCTTGTAATAATTGCTATATGTTGTAGTCCTTCATATTGTTCTAAAGGGTCAAATTCTTGAGTATTAAATCTACTAATGCCAAAGGTCTACTATACTTGGAAGAAGAATTACTCATATGCTATAATACACATTTGTAGGTCTAGGGAAGAGAACACCAAAAGCATTGTTTAAACACTTACAGGAACTCTCAGTGTGCACATGTCATGTCAGTTTCTCTAGCCTATAGTTTAGAGGTAGTTCAGTTTTCTATAAATCACCATTTCACTTAATCTAAGGAGCGTTTATATGTGACTGACTTTAGTTACACCTCAAGTACAGCAGAACTAGTTTTACTGCTTGAGAACTATGGTTTTCTTGCTCTGTCTTTTCAGCTTGGGATGGGTGAAATGGATGGGATTTGTTGAGGGAAAATGATGCATAAAGGATCTGTACATTAACTTTCAGGTACTTTTCAATTTCATGGGCATCTGATTCTCTTAGAAGTACTGAATGTGCTAATAACAGAATACATATGCCATTATAGAGCTCAGTACTAAAATTGATGGCTACAACAAATTTAGAGACTTATTTTTCTTTTTTTTCTTTTGGTATCATTAATCTAAATTACATGAAGAGTATTATGTTTACTAGGCTTCCCCCTTCACCAAGTCCCCCCCAACATACCCCTTCACAGTCACTGTACATCAGGGTAGTAAGATGCTGTAAAATCCCTACTTGTCTTCTCTGTGTTGCACAGCCCTCCCCATGCCCCCCCCACACACTATACATGCTAATCGTAAGGCCCCCTTTCTTTTTCCCCACCCTTGTCCCTCCCTTCCCACCCATCGTGCCCAGTCCCTTTCCCTTTGGTAACTGTTAGTCCATTCTTGGGTTCTGTGAGTCTGCTGCTGTTTTGTTCCTTCAGTTTTCCTTTGCTCTTATACTCCACATATGAGTGAAATCATTTGATACTTGTCTTTCTCCGCCTGGCTTATTTCACTGAGCATAATACCCTCTATCTCCATCCATGTTGTTGCAAATGGTAGGATTTGTTTTCTTCTTATGGCTGAATAATATTCCATTGTGTATATGTACCACATCTTCTTTATCCATTCATCTATTGATGGACATTTAGGTTGCTTCCATATCTTGGCTATTGTAAATAGTGCAGCGATAAACATAGGGGTGCATGTCTTTTTCAAACGGGAGTGCTGCATTCTTAGGGTAAATTCTTAAAAGTGGAATTCCTGGGTCAAATGGTATTTCTATTTTGAGCATTTTGAGGAACCTCCATACTGCTTTCCACAATGGTTGAACTCGTTTACATTCCCACCAGCAGTGTAGGAGGGTTCCCCTTTCTCCACAACCTCACCAACATTTGTTATTGTTTGTCTTTTCGATGATGGCAATCCTTACTGGTGTGAGGTGATATCTCATTGTGGTTTTAATTTGCATTTCTCTGATGACAAGCGATGTGGAGCATCTTTTCATGTGTCTGTTGGCCATCTGAATCTCTTCTTTAGAGAGCTGTCTGTTCAGCTCCTCTGCCCATTTTTTAATTGGATTATTTGCTTTTTGTTTGTTGAGTTGCGTGAGCTCTTTATTTATTTTGGATGTCAACCCTTTATCGGATCTGTGGTTTATGAATATATTCTACCATACTGTAGGATACCTTTTTGTTCTATTGGTGGTGTCCTTTGCTGTACAGAAGCTTTTCAGCTTGATATAGTCCCACTTGTTAATTTTTGCTATTGTTTCCCTTGCCCAGGGAGATATGTTCATGAAGAAGGCACTCATGTTTATGTCCATGAGATTTTTGTGTATGTTTTTTTCTAAGAGTTTTATGGTTTCATGACTTCAATTCAGGTCTTTGAGCCATTTCAAATTTACTTTTGTGTATGGGGTTAGACAGTGATCCAGTTTCATTCTCTTACATGTAGATGTCCAGTTTTGCCAGCACCATCTGTTGAAGAGACTGTCATTTCCCCATTGTATGTCCATGGCTCCTTTATCATATATTAATTGACCATCTATGTTTAGGATAATATCTGGACCCTCTATTTTGTTCCACTGATCTGTGGCTCTGTTCTTGTGCCAGTACCAAATTGTCTTGATTACTGTGGCTTTGTAGTAGAGCTTGAAGTTGGGGAGCGAGATGCCCCCCCACTTTATTCTTCCTTCTCAGGATTGCTTTGGCTATTCGGGGTCTTTAGTGGTTCCATATGAATTTTTGAACTATTTGTTCCAGTTCATTGAAGAATGCTGTTGGTAATTTGATAAGGATTGCATCGAATCTGTATATTGCTTTGGGCAGGATGGCCATTTTGATGATATTAATTCTTCCTAGCCAGGAGCATGGGATGAGTTTCCATTTGTTAGTGTCCTCTTTAATTTCTCTTAAGAGTGTCTTGTAGTTTTCAAGGTATAAGTCTTTCACTTCCTTGGTTAGGTTTATTCCTAGGTATTTTATTCTTTTTGATGCTGTTGTGAATGGAATTGTTTTCCTGATTTCTCTTTCTGTTAGTTCATTGTTACTGTATAGGAAAACCATAGATTTCTGTGTGTTAATTTTGTATCCTGCAACTTTGCTGAATTCCAATATTAGTTTTAGTAGTTTTGGAATGGAGTCTTTAGGGTTTTTTATGTACAATATCATGTCATCTGCAAATAGTGATAGTTTGACTTCTTCTTTACCAATCTGGATTCCTTGTATTTCTTTCTTTTGTCTAATTGCCATGGCTAGGACCTCCAGTACTATGTTGAATAACAGTGGGGAGAGTGGGCATCCCTGTCTTGTTCCCAATCTCAGAGGAAAAGCTTTCAGCCTCTCACTGTTCAGTATGATGTGAGCTGGGGGTTTATCATATATGGCCTTTATTATGTTGAGCTACTTGCCCTCTATGCCCATTTTGTTGAGAGTTTTTATCATGAATGGATGTTGAATTTTGTCAAATGCTTTTTCAGCATCTATGGAGATGATCATGTGGTTTTTGTCCTTCTTTTTGTTGATGTGGTGGATAATGTTGATGGATTTTTTAATGTTGTACCATCCTTGCATCTCTGAGATGAATCCCACTTGGTCATGGTGTATGACCCTTTTGATGTATTTTTGAATTCGGTTTGCTAATATTTCATTGAGTATTTTTGCATCTATGTTCATCAGGGATATTGGTCTCTAGTTTTCTTTTTTGGTGGGGTCTTTGCCTGGTTTTGGTATTAGGGTGATGTTGGCTTCATAGAATAAGTTTGGGAGTATTTCCTCCTCTTCTATTTTTTGGAAAACTTTAAGGAGAATGGATATTATGTCTTCTCTGTATGTCTGATAAAATTCCGAGGTGAATCCATCTGGCCCGGGGGTTTTGTTCTTGGGTAGTTTTTTGATTACCACTTCATTTTCGTTGCTGGTAATTGGTCTGTTTAGATTTTCTGTTTCTTTCTGGGCCAGTCTTGAAGGTTGTGTTTTTCTAGGAAGTTGTCCATTTTTCCTAGGTTTTCCAGCTTGTTAGCATATAGGTTTTCATAGTATTCTCTAATAATTATTTGTATTTCTGTGGGGTCTGTCGTGTTTTTTTCCTTTCTCATTTCTGATTCTGTTGATGTGTTTTGACTCTCTTTTTCTCTTAATAAGTCTGGCGAGAGGCTTATCTATTTTGTTTATTTTCTCGAAGAACCAGCTCTTGGTTTCATTGCTTTTTTTCCACTGTTTTATTCTTCTCAATTTTATTTATTTCTTCTCTGATCTTTATTATGTCCCTCCGCCTGCTGACCCTAGGCCTCATTTGTTCTTCTTTTTCCAATTTCAATAATTGTGACATTAGACTATTCATTTGGGATTGTTCTTCCTTCTTTAAATATCCTGGATTGCTGTATACTTTCCTCTTAAGACTGCTTTTGGAGGGAGGGGGCGGAAGATGGCGGCGTGAGTAGAGCAGCGGAAATCTCCTCCCAAAACAACATATATATATGAAAATATAACAAAGACAACCCTTCCTAGAATAAAGACCAGAGGACACAGGACAATATCCAGACCACATCCGCACCTGAGAGAACCCAGCGCCTCGCGAAGGGGGTAAGATACAAGCCCCGGCACCGCGGGAGCCGAGCGCCCCTCCCCCCAGCTCCCGGCGGGAGAAGAGCAGGCAGAGCGGGAGGGAGACGGAGCCCAGGGCTGCCGAACACCCAGCCCCAGCCATCCGGGCCAGAGTGCAGGGCCCTCGATACTGGGAAAACAGGGCAGCAAGAACAGTGAGCGGGCACTGGAGGCTGGGCGACAGAGGACATAAGAAAAGCGCGCGACCATTTTTTTTTTTTTTTGCTTTTTTGCTGCTTTGTTTTGGCGAGCGCTTTTTGGGAAGTCTTAAAGGGACAGGGACCCCAATATTAGGGAAACAGGGCAGAAAGACCGGTGAGCAGAGGCCTGAGGCTGGCACCGGAGAATAAAGAAAAACTAACGACCACCTTTTTTTTTTTTTTTTAATTAAAAAAATTTTTTTTTTTTAATTAAAAAAATTTTTTTTCTTGTTTTTTTTTGTGGTCGTTTTGTTTTGGCGGGTGCTTTTTGGAAGTCTTAAAGGGGCAGGGCGGGTCACTTAATCCAGAGGTAGGGAATCCGGGATCTCTGGGCACCCTAACCCCTGGGCTGCAGGGAGCAGGGAGGCCCCTTACGGAGATAAATAGCCTCCCAGCAGCTCCTGCTCCAACGCGACTCCACCATTTTGGAGTAGCTGCCCGAGCCAGGCCACGCCCACAGCAACAGCGGAGATTAACTCCATAGCAGCCGGGCAGGAAGCAGAAGCCCTGTCTGCGCGCAGCTGCGCAGCACAAGCCACTAGAGGCCGCTGTTCTCCCAGGAGAGGAGGGCCACAAACCAACAAGAAAGGAAGTCCTTCCAGCCGTCACTCGTCCCAGTTCTGCAGACTATTCCTATCACCATGAAAAGGCAAAGCTACAGGCAGACAAAGATCACAGAGACAACACCAGAGAAGGAGACAGACCTAACCACTCTTCCTGACAAAGAATTCAAAATAAGAATCATAAACATGCTGACAGAGATGCAGAGAAATACGCAAGAAAAATGGGATGAAGTCCGGAAAGAGATCACAGATGCCAGAAAGGAGATCGCAGAAATGAAACAAACTCTGGAAGGGTTTATAAGCAGAATGGATAGAATGCAAGAGGCCATTGATGGAATTGAAATCAGAGAACAGGAACGCATAGAAGCTGACATAGAGAGAGACAAAAGGATCTCCAGGAATGAAACAATATTAAGAGAACTGTGTGACCAATCTAAAAGGAGCAATATCCGTATTATAGGGGTCCCAGAAGAAGAAGAGAGAGGAAAAGAGATGGAAAGTATCTTAGAAGAAATAATTGCTGAAAACTTCCCCACACTGGGGGAGGAAGTAATCAAACAGACCACGGAAATACACAGAACCCCCAACAGAAAGGATCCAAGAAGGGCAACACCAAGACACATAATAATTAAAATGGCAAAGATCAAGGACAAGGAAAGAGTGTTAAAGGCAGCTAGAGAGAAAAAGGTCACCTATAAAGGGAAACCCATCAGGGTAACGTCAGATTTCTCAACAGAAACCCTACAGGCCAGAAGAGAATGGCATGATATATTTAATACAATGAAACAGAAGGGCCTTGAACCAAGGATACTGTATCCAGCACGACTATCATTCAAATATGACGGTGGGATTAAACAATTCCCAGACAAACAAAAGCTGAGGGAATTTGCTTTCCACAAACCACCTCTACAGAACATCTTACAGGGACTGCTCTAGATGGGAGCACTCCTAGAAAGAGCACAGCACAAAACACCCAACATATGAAGAATCGAGGAGGAGGAACAAGAAGGGAGAGAAGAAAAGAATCTCCAGACAGTGTATATAACAGCTCAATAAGCGAGCTAAGTTAGGCAGTAAGATACTAAAGAGGCTAACCTTGAACCTTTGGTAACCACGAATTTAAAGCCTGCAATGGCAATAAGTACATATCTTTCAATAGTCACCCTAAATGTTAATGGGTTGAATGCACCAATCAAAAGACACAGAGTAACAGAATGGATAAAAAAGCAAGACCCATCTATATGCTGCTTACAAGAAACTCACCTCAAACCCAAAGACATGTACAGACTAAAAGTCAAGGGATGGAAAAACATATTTCAAGCAAACAACAGTGAGAAGAAAGCAGGGGTTGCAGTACTAATATCAGACAAAATAGACTTCAAAACAAAGAAAGTAACAAGAGATAAAGAAGGACACTACATAATGATAAAGGGCTCAGTCAAACAAGAGGATATAACCATTCTAAATATATATGCACCCAACACAGGAGCACCAGCATATGTGAAACAAATACTAACAGAACTAAAGGGGGATATAGACTGCAATGCATTCATTCTAGGAGACTTCAACACACCACTCACCCCAAAGGATAGATCCACTGGGCAGAAAATAAGTAAGGACACGGAAGCACTGAACAACACAGTAGAGCAGATGGACCTAATAGACATCTATAGAACTCTACATCCAAAAGCAGCGGGATATACATTCTTCTCAAGTGCACATGGAACATTCTCCAGAATAGACCACATACTAGGCCACAAAAAGAGCCTCAGAAAATTCCAAAAGATTGAAATCCTACCAACCAACTTTTCAGACCACAAAGGCATAAAACTAGAAATAAACTGTACAAAGAAAGCAAAGAGGCTCACAAACACATGGAGGCTTAACAACACGCTCCTAAATAATCAATGGATCAATGACCAAATCAAAATGGAGATCCAGCAATATATGGAAACAAATGACAACAACAACACTAAGCCCCAACTTCTGTGGGACACAGCAAAAGCAGTCTTAAGAGGAAAGTATATAGCAATCCAAGCATATTTAAAAAAGGAAGAGCAATCCCAAATGAATGGTCTAATGTCACAATTATCGAAATTGGAAAAAGAAGAACAGATGAGGCCTAAGGTCAGCAGAAGGAGGGACATAATAAAGATCAGAGAAGAAATAAATAAAATTGAGAAGAATAAAACAATAGCAAAAATCAATGAAACCAAGAGCTGGTTCTTCGAGAAAATAAACAAAATAGATAAGCCTCTAGCCAGACTTATTAAGAAGAAAAGAGAATCAACACAAATCAACAGTATCAGAAACGAGAAAGGAAAAATCACGACGGACCCCACGGAAATGCAAAGAATTATTGGAGAATACTATGAAAACCTATATGCTAACAAGCTGGGAAACCTAGGAGAAATGGACAACTTCCTAGAAAAATATAACCTTCCAAGATTGACCCAGGAAGAAACAGAAAATCTAAACAGACCAATTACCAGCAACGAAATTGAAGAGGTAATCAAAAAACTACCAAAGAACAAAACCCCCGGGCCAGATGGATTTACCTCGGAATTTTATCAGACATACAGGGAAGACATAATACCCATTCTCCTTAAAGTTTTCCAAAAAATAGAGGAGGAGGGGATACTCCCAAACTCATTCTATGAAGCTAACATCACCCTAATACCAAAACCAGGCAAAGACCCCACCAAAAAAGAAAACTACAGACCAATATCCCTGATGAACGTAGATGCAAAAATACTCAACAAAATATTAGCAAACCGAATTCAAAAATACATCAAAAGGATCATACACCATGACCAAGTGGGATTCATTCCAGGGATGCAAGGATGGTACAACATTCGAAAGTCCATCAACATCATCCACCACATCAACAAAAAGAAAGACAAAAACCACATGATCATCTCCATAGATGCTGAAAAAGCATTTGACAAAGTTCAACATCCATTCATGTTAAAAACTCTCAGCAAAATGGGAATAGAGGGCAAGTACCTCAACATAATAAAGGCCATCTATGATAAACCCACAGCCAACATTATATTGAACAGCGAGAAGCTGAAAGCATTTCCTCTGAGATCGGGAACTAGACAGGGATGCCCACTCTCTCCACTGTTATTTAACATAGTACTGGAGGTCCTAGCCACGGCAATCAGACAAAATAAAGAAATACAAGGAATCCAGATTGGTAAAGAAGAAGTTAAACTGTCACTATTTGCAGATGACATGATACTGTACATAAAAAACCCTAAAGACTCCACCCCAAAACTACTAGAACTGATATCGGAATACAGCAAAGTTGCAGGATACAAAATCAACACACAGAAATCTGTGGCTTTCCTATATACTAACAATGAACCAACAGAAAGAGAAATCAGGAAAACAACTCCATTCACAATTGCATCAAAAAAAATAAAATACCTAGGAATAAACCTAACCAAAGAAGTGAAAGACTTATACTCTGAAAACTACAAGTCACTCTTAAGAGAAATTAAAGGGGACACTAACAGATGGAAACTCATCCCATGCTCGTGGCTAGGAAGAATTAATATCGTTAAAATGGCCATCCTGCCCAAAGCAATATACAGATTTGATGCAATCCCTATGAAACTACCAGCAACATTCTTCAATGAACTGGAACAAATAATTCAAAAATTCATATGGAAACACCAAAGACCCCGAATAGCCAAAGCAATCCTGAGAAAGAAGAATAAAGTAGGGGGGATCTCACTCCCCAACTTCAAGCTCTACTATAAAGCCATAGTAATCAAGACAATTTGGTACTGGCACAAGAGCAGAGCCACAGACCAATGGAACAGACTAGAGAATCCAGACATTAACCCAGACATATATGGTCAATTAATATTTGATAAAGGAGCCATGGACATACAATGGGGAAATGACAGTCTCTTCAACAGGTGGTGCTGGCAAAACTGGACAGCTACATGTAGGAGAATGAAACTGGACCATTGTCTAACCCCATATACAAAAGTAAACTCAAAATGGATCAAAGACCTGAATGTAAGCCATGAAACCATTAAACTCTTGGAAGAAAACATAGGCGAAAACCTCTTAGACATAAACATGAGTGACCTCTTCTTGAACATATCTCCCCGGGCAAGGAAAACAACAGCAAAAATGAGTAAGTGGGACTATATTAAGCTGAAAAGCTTCTGTACAGCAAAAGACACCATCAATAGAACAAGAAGGATCCCTACAGTATGGGAGAATATATTTGAAAATGACACATCCGATAAAGGCTTGACGTCCAGAATATATAAGGAACTCTCACGCCTCAACAAACAAAAAACAAATAACCCAATTAAAAAATGGGCAGAGGAACTGAACAGACAGTTCTCCAAAAAAGAAATACAGATGGCCAACAGACACATGAAAAGATGCTCCACATCGCTAATTATCAGAGAAATGCAAATTAAAACTACAATGAGGTATCACCTCACACCAGTAAGGATGGCTGCCATCCAAAAGACAAACAACAACAAATGTTGGCGAGGCTGTGGAGAAAGGGGAACCCTCCTACACTGCTGGTGGGAATGTAAGTTAGTTCAACCATTGTGGAAAGCAGTATGGAGGTACATCAAAATGCTCAAAACAGACTTACCATTTGACCCAGGAATTCCACTCCTAGGAATTTACCCTAAGAATGCAGCAATCAAGTTTGAGAAAGACAGATGCACCCCTATGTTTATTGCAGCACTATTTACAATAGCCAAGAATTGGAAGCAACCTAAATGTCCATCAATAGATGAATGGATAAAGAAGATGTGGTACATATACACAATGGAATACTACTCAGCTATAAGAAAAGGGCAAATCCAATCATTTGCAGCAACATGGATGGAGCTGGAGGGTATTATGCTCAGTGAAACAAGCCAAGCGGAGAAAGAGAAATACCAAATGATTTCACTTATCTGTGGAATATAAGAACAAAGGAAAAACTGAAGGAACAAAACAGCAGCAGAATCACAGAACTCAAGAATGGACTAACAGGTACCAAAGGGAAAGGGACTGGGGAGGATGGGTGGGTAGGGAGGGATAAGGGGGGGAGAAGTAGGGGGGTATTAAGATTAACATGCATGGGGGGGTAGGAGAAAAGGGAGGGCTGTACAACACAGAGAAGGCAAGTAGTGATTCTACAACATTTTGCTATGCTGATGGACAGTGACTGTAAAGGGGTTTATAGGGGAGACCTGGTACAGGGGAGAGCCTAGTAAACATAATATTCATCATGTAAGTGTAGATTAGTGATAGAAAAAAAAAAAAAAAAAAAAAAGGGCAGTTCCTGTGTGGTAATCTCCAACGAGTTCTACACAAGGGTATAAAGGGCATATAAAAGTGTAGGCAAAGGGTCTGTTTGTGTTTATACAGAGGATCAAAGCCTAATTTGGCTACCCCGAAAATGAACTAAGATACGATATGAAAAAGAACTTCCAACATCTGCACTCTCTGGAAGACTCATGCCAGAAGATGATCATCAAAAAACCCCAACAAAGATCCACGCACTGCTACAGCTGTAGATGCACTCATCCCACCAGTTCCTGGACTTGCCATGGGAATGAGGAAGGAGATATCTAAGCTGGCCTGTGCATACAGTAAAACAACAAAATTGGACTGGATCTATACTGTTGGAACTCAACCAAGAATTTGGAGAAGTGCAAATTGTAGCGCTCCAAAGTCTTACAACTACAAACTATTTATTGTTAAAAGAACATATGGCATGTGAACAGTCCCCAGGAATGGGTTGTTTTAATTTGTCTGATTTCTCTCAGACTGTTCAAGTTCATTTGGACAATATCCACCATATCATAGATAAGTTTTCACAAATGCCTAAGGTGCCTAACTGGTTTTCTTGGTTTCACTGCAGATGGCTAGTAATTACAGATATGCTTTGGTTATGTAACTATACTCCTATTATGTTAATGTGTGTGTGCAATTTAAGTAGTAGCTTAAAACCTATACATGCTGAAGTTACTCTACAAGAAGATATATCAAAGAAATAATCAATCTTCCCATGTTTTCTTCCGCCTGCTACTTCTATAGCTTTTCTTCTTCCTTCCTAATTACAACCCTTAAATAGAATTCGTGCCTCATATCAAATTGACCGAGTATCATAATTCTTCCAAGTGGTAAAGATACCTCAAGACAAATGCTGGGCATAGAAGCCACAGGGCATAAATATGCAAAGAAGTAAAAAGCTAACTTTTTCAAACAATAAGGCTTCTCTCTCACTTACCAACTTCACATTTCCCTGTATGGCCCCGGAAGATGACTGGTTAGCCAGAGACGGGTAAGATTCCTCAAGGGAGGAACAACCTAAGACAGGCACAGTCGCAGGGGGGCCATCAGGTGAGAAATTGGGGATCAACAGAGGTGAGGCTTAGAACCTCACCCCCCCGTTCTGAGAGAAATCTTCTGCATACGTGGATGTTTTATTGCCCTGGTCTAGCTTGGATTAACACATAGTCTACAGGCACACACCTGATCATCTACATGTGCTCTCTTACAACACTAAACTATGTTTTCTACCTTTATCTTGTATCTACCTACCACTTCAGCATTTTATTAAAAATAATAATAATAAAGAGAGAAATGTGGTATCCACATATAAATCAAGTATAAAAATCAAATGAGTATTCATATTTGAACTGACTGTTTAGAGTTCATAATGCATGAGCAAAACTGAAAGTTTCTGTGATGACTGCCCTTGTACTGTTCACTATGGACCTTATTCATTATGTAAGAATTTGTTCTACATGTAAAAACTTGTTTGTTATGCCTCAGAAGTTTGGAGACTGACAAAAATTAGGCTTGGGGTGGAATAATGATTGTGCATTGAGCATTGACTCCCCTATACAGAATTTTATTGTCGTTAACAACCATTTGATCAATAAATATGAGAGATGCCCTCACAAAAAAAAAAAAAAAAAAAAAAGGGACAGACTTCCAATGGTAAAATAAATTAGTAACCGGGATGTAAGGTATAGCATAAGGAATATAGTCAAGATATTGTAACAGCTTGGTAGGGTGATAGCTGGAACCTAGAATTATGTATATAAATGTTCTACCACTGTGTTGTACACTTGAAACTCATGTAATGTAATACTGTATGTCAACTACCCTTCAATAAAAAATAATTATTAAAAAAAAAAAAAAAAAAAAGACTGCTTTTGCTGCGTCCCACAGAAGTTGGGGCTTTGTGTTGTTGTTGTCGTTTGTTTCCATATATTGCTGGATCTCCATTTTAATTTGGTCATTAATCCATTGATTATTTAGGAGTGTGTTGTTAAGCCTCCATGTGTTTGTGAGCCTCTTTGCTTTCTTTGTACAGTTTATTTTTAGTTTTATGCCTTTGTGGTCTGAAAAGTTGGTTGGTAGGATTTCAACCTTTTGGAATTTTCTGAGGCTCTTTTTGTGGCCTAGTATGTGGTCTATTCTGGAGAATGTTCCATGTGCACTTGAGAAGAATGTATATCCTGTTGCTTTTGGATGTAGAGTTCTATAGATGTCTATTAGGTCCATCTGCTCTACTGTGTTGTTCAGTGCTTCCGTGTCCTTACTTATTTTCTGCCCGGTGGATCTATCCTTTGGGGTGAGTGGTGTGTTGAAGTCTCCTAGAATGAACGCATTGCAGTCTATATCCCCCTTTAGTTCTGTTAGTATTTGTTTCACATATGCTGGTGCTCCTGTGTTGGGTGCATATATATTTAGAATGGTTATATCCTCTTGTTGGACTGAGCCCTTTATCATTATGTAGTGTCCTTCTTTATCTCTTGTTACTTTCTTTGTTTTGAAGTCTATTTTGTCTGATACTAGTATTGCAACACCTGCGTTTTTCTCCCTGTTGTTTGCATGAAATATCTTTTCCATCCCTTGACTTTTAATCTGTGCATGTCTTTGGGTTTGAGGTGAGTCTCTTGTAAGCAGCATATAGATGGGTCTTGCTTTTTTATCCATTCTATTACTCTGTGTCTTTTGATTGGTGCATTCAATCCATTTAAATTTAGGGTGATTATTGAAAGATATGTACTTATTGCCATTGCAGGCTTTAGATTCGTGGTTACCAAAGGTTCAGGTTAGCTTCTTTACTACCTTACTGTCTAACTTAACTCGCTTATTGAGCTATAATAAACACAGTCTGATGATTATTTCTCTCCCTTCTTATTCCTCCTCCTCCATTCTTCATATGTTGGGTGTTTTGCTCTGTGCTCTTTTTAGGAGTGCTCCCATCTAGAGCAGTCCCTCTAAAATACCCTGTAGAGGTGGTTTCTGGGAGGCAAATTCCCTCAACTTTTGCTTATCTGGGAATTGTTTAATCCCTCCTTCATATTTAAATGATAATCGTGCTGGATACAGTATTCTTGGTTCAAGGCCCTTCTGTTTCATTGCATTAAGTATATCATGCCATTCTCTTCTGGCCTGTAAGGTTTCTGTTGAGAAGTCTGATGATAGCCTGATGGGTTTTCCTTTGTAGGTGACCTTTTTTTCTCTGTCTGGCTTCCTTTAATACTCTGTCCTTGTCCTTGATCTTTGCCATTTTAATTGTTATGTGTCTTGGTGTTGTCCTCTTTGGGTCCCTTCTGTTGGGATTTCTGTGTGCTTCCGTAGTCTGAGCAACTATTTCCTCCCCCAGTTTGGGGAAGTTCTCAGCAATTATTTCTTCAAAGACACTTTCTATCCCTTTTTCTCTCTTCTTCTTCTTCTGGTACCCCTATAATGCGGATATTGTTCCTTTTGGATTGGTCACACAGTTCTCTTAATATTGTTTCATTACTGGAGATCCTTTTATCTCTCTCTGCATCAGCTTCTATGCGTTCCTGTTCTCTGGTTTCTTTTCCATCAATGGCCTCTTGCATCTTATCCATTCTGCTTATAAACCCTTCAAGAGATTGTTTCACTTCTGTAATCTCCCTCCGGACATCATCCTTTAGCTCTTGTATATTTCTCTGCAGCGCCGTCAGCATGTTTATGATTTTTATTTTGAATTCTTTTTCAGGAAGACTGATTAGGTCTATCTCCTTCTCAGGGGTTGTGATTTTGGTCTGTATCAAATTCTTTTGCCTTTTCATGGTGATAGAGATAGTTTGCGGAGCTGGCGCAAGTGATGGCTAGGAGAACATCCCTTCTTGTTGGTTTGTGGCCTTCCTCTCCTGGGAGAACAGCGACCTCTAGCGGCTTGTGCTGGGCAGCTGCGCACAGACAGGGTTTCTGCTTCCTGCCCGGCTGCTATGGAGTTTAGCTCCGTGGTTGCTGTGGGCGTGGCCTGCCTCGTGCTGCTGCTCCAATATGGCTGAGCCGCGTCGGAGGGGAAATGGCCGGGAGGCTGTTTATCTCCGTGAGGGGCCTCTGAGCTGCCCTGCTGTCCAGGTGGTTAGGGTGCCCAGAGTTCCCCGGGATTCTCAGCTGCTGGGCTAAGTGTCCCAGGACGCTTCCATCCAGCTGTGGGATCCCTGTCCCTTTAAGACTTTCAAAAAGCACTCGCTTTTCTTTGTCCCCGGGGTGCCGGCTGCGGGGACCCGCTCACAGGTCTTATTGTCCTGTTTCCCTAGTTTCCAGCACCCCATGCACGCACTGTGTCTGCACTCTGGTGTGGATGGCTAGGGCTGGCTATTTAGCAGTCATGGGCTCCCTCTCCCTCCCCTCTCTGACTCCTCTCCTCCCATCAGGAGCTGGGGTGAGGGGTGCCTCGGTCCCTCCGGGCCGCAGCTTGTATCTTACCCCCTTCGCGAGGCACTGTGTTCTTGCAGGTGTGGATGTAGTCTGGCTGTTGTCCTGTGTCTTCTGGTCTCTCTTTTAGGAAGAGTTGTATTTGTTGTATTTTCAAAATATATGTGATTTTGGGAGGAGATTTCTACTGCTCTCCTCACGCCGCCATCTTGGCTCCCCTCCTCGAGACTTATTTTTCTTTAACAAGACAACATGCCATATTTTTCTGGGGTGACAGTGTGGTTATACCATATACCTGTTTTATAAGTGCCTGAGGGACATTATATTATAACAGAGTTATAGAAAACCTTTGGAGTTACTTAAAAAAATGGTTCAATGATAAAATTGTATATGTGACTTTTTACAAAGTACTTGGAAATATAAAGCTTTAGCTTTCTGAGGTGGTTTTCTCTTTTTTTTTTTTTTTGTATCAGTGAAATGGAGATGATGGTACTCTCATAAGGCTTTTATTTGAGCTAAATTAACTGCATTAAAAATATAAAGCCCCTGATACACAGCCAGAAACAACAGATGCACAGTCAATTGTAGCAGTTCCATTTTTGATGTTTTCCCTTTGTTTGAAGATGTTTACAGCACTCTTTGTTATTTGGGATGATATTTGTAGGCCATCTATATTTTTATGTTTTTAAAGGAAACAGAAGTGTCAGGTTTTTTTAAGTTTATTAAAGGACATTTTTCAACTTCATTTGAATTTGCACTTGTATAAAACCTCATTCTATGGACTAACAGTTACCAAAGGGAAAGGGACTGGGAATGATGGGTGGAAGGGAGAGATAAGGGCGGGGAAAAAGAAAGGGGGCATTACAATTAGCATGTATAGTGTTGTGGGGGGCACAGGGAGGGCTGTACAACACAGAGAAGACAGGTGGTGATTATCCAGCATCTCGCTATGCTGATGGACAGTGACTGTAGTGGTGGTGGTGGGACTTGGTGAGGGGGGGAGCCTGGTAAACAGTGTTTTTCATGTAATTGTAGATTAATGATAGAAAAAAAAACACCTCATTCTAATGATTTTAGTGAAAGGATTATGTTATATAGTATATTGTGCCTGTTTGCAAGTATTATATTGGTCTACTTCACTACAGAGTTTAATTTTCTAGTCCACATAAAGTGACAAAATTGAAGTTATTTTCATTTCTTAATAGGGAAGGTGTCTGTTTGCCAGTGGCAGTCCATTTGGGCCAGTGACACTCAGTGATGGGCGACTCTTTACACCAGGTCAAGGCAACAATGTGTATATTTTTCCAGGTAAATGCCACCAGTATTTATGTCATAGAGCAATAACTAATTACAGTAAAATGTTTCATGAAATTAGAATTTAAGATGAAAATGAATAGCAATATTTACAGGATTTTGGTATGCATGTTCAGGGACAGTCAAGAAATTTTGCAAATCCAATTTGCTCTATTTTCTCTGAAAACTTATTTATTCTAATTGTTCATTAAACTTGTTTTTATTATAGGAATAATATACATGGTTCATAAAAATGCAGGAGGAACAGAATGTTATGATTATTAAACCCTCTTTGCGTCCTTGGAACCTCACTGCCACGCTTAGCTATAACCACTCTTCAGGGTTCACTTTGAGATTTTTCTGATGGTTACCATCATGACTAGTAGACTTACCTCCTCTTATCTTAATTCTTACAACTCTAGACTGTGTGTGTGAACTTCCCACTGTGAAATATAGGTAATAGTACTAATACCTTACTTCTTCTATCTCTCAATGTGTGTCACTACTTTTCGTTTTCCTAGTAGTATCTTGAGACAGTTTTTATTCACCTGCCACAGTGAAAAATGAAAAAAAATTGGTACTTAAGTTCCTTATCTCTTATTATCCATCTCTAAATTTTGGTCAGACAGTATTTCTACATTATAGGGAGGGTTGTTTTTTTTACATCTACATTGTGTTCTGTTGTTTTCCATGTTTGCATATAGATAGATGCTAAAATTATAGATAATGTTATACACATCCAAATAAGGAAGTGATTTGATAGATACAACAGTAGAAAATGTGCTTCTATGTCACAAAATTTTTGACCCTCAGAGTAAAGTGTTTCAAGGGTCAAGTAATGAATCCTCCTCTAATGTGCTGCCAGCTTTCTTCATTCCTCCAGCCCTACTCCCCAGAAAGCTGCTCCTTGTGTCTCATGTAGCTCACTCTTTTCACACACATGTGCACTATTCCTCTCTGGTCTCATTATTCTGGAATACGTCTTTGAATATGTTTTTTTGTAAAGCATGGGTGAAAACTTCCTGAGTTTTTACATATCTGAAAATGTCTTTATTTTGTCCTCTGTCTTGATAGTTTGGTTGGGTAGAGATTTGTAGATTCAAAGTCATTTTTTTCAGACCTTTGAAAACATTTCCCTGTTCACGTTTAGTGGCTGAAGAGAAATTTGGTGTCAGTGAAAGTCTCATTTCCTTATACATATTAGCTTTTTCTTCCAAAATGTTAAAATTTTTCTCTTTATCATTAGATATCTGAAAGGTTACTGAGATGCATCCAGTTTTGGGCTTATTTCCATTATTTATCATGTGTTTCTCTGTGGATGGACCAGCTCACTATATCTTCCTTCCCAAAGAGTTTTTAAAAACTTCTTCCCCGTCATTTCTTTCCTCCTATTATTTCTGTTTTTCCTCATGGAACTTGTGTTAGATTGTGGTCAAATCCCTACATTGTCCTTGATTTGTACGTTATATTTCACATTTTCACCTCTGCCTTTTTTATTCCGTAATATCGGGGGATTTCTATCATGTTCATTCATTCATCTGTATCTGTTCTGTTTTTTTTAGTACTTATAGTGTATGTTTTATTTTAAAAGTCTTATTTATTATGGAAAATTTCAAACGTACAAAAGTAGAAGGAAGAATGAAGTCCCTTGTTCCAATCTCCTACCTTTCAGCAGTTATCAACATGCGGTCATTCTTATTTAATCTCTCTTTCCACCCACTCCTACTTCATTGGGTTATTTTAACATAAATCAGAAACATCGTATCATTTCATTATAACTACTTCAGTATGTATTTCTAAAATAATTTTTAAATTAAATATAATCATAATACTGGTATTATATCAAAGGAAATCAACAATTGTTTAATATCATATATCATCAATTCAGTAGATTCAAACTTTTTTTATTCCCAATACATTTTTCTAGTCCTAGAATCACTCTTCTTTAATAGCTGCTTTTATTTTTTTTAAGGGTTGCAGTATCATCCCTTCAGATGTTGCCTGAGAGTTACTAAGATCCTTTTAAATATTTATTTCTTTGTTCTGTTTATTTTCCATTAATTTATGGTGATCTTTAGTTCACTCATGAAAGATTATGTTGAGTAAAATAGGGATTTAGCACAAACCTTTGTTGTATACCCATTGTGTCTTTCTCCATGTGGCCCTCTCCCTGAATAGTTGACAGCAAGTTCTAACTAAGATATCCTACCATAAAGAGGGAGTAACAAAACTAGGAAGAAGTGGGATTTAGGATATGGACTCAACTTAGAAAAATGCAAAGGGAATCCTCATGAACATAGAGGGGTTTTCTAGAATGACAACTCCATTTCTGGAATGGAGAGCAACCAGACTAAGATGGAGCTTCTGCAGAGACTTACTCTGAAGGATTAAATTAGAGAACATGTGAGGTGACTGAAATACTAGAAGATGATTTAGACAATTGAATGATCATCTCAGCATGAAATAATTTGAAGTGTTAACACATTGCTCAGCTGTGAACAGCACTTTAAGAAGTCGTAATAATATAAACATTGAATATTGATTCAACCAAGATTATATTATAACTATACAGGGAAGAAGAGTGGAAATGTGAAAGAAAGCTAAATGCTTATTTTTCACAGGAAGGAGACAATGATTTCTAAAACTCAGAAGTCAGAAAAAATATACTCAAGCTGTTTAAAAGTGAAAGAGATAAATACTAAAATAGTCAGCTAAAAGAATTAAAAATAGTTGCCTCTGTAGAGCAAAAAATGGAGGGTTAAAGGTGGGCTCAGAATTGATGTTTTCATAGCAAGTGTTGATGAGTTATATTCATTTGTATTTTTAGTAAGTATAAAAAACTAAATTGGGAAAAGCCATTTGATATTTGTAAAATTATTTCTTCTAGTAAATAAGAATTGTAATAGTCATTTGGTTTCAACACTCAGTTTCTATGTTTTCTTAGAGGCTATTTGGGGTGGGGTAAGTTACAATTAATTTGCTTTAAATGAGGAATTTATTTGGCTTCTTTCATAATTTGAAAAGTGACTTTACTGAATAAACAATTTTAAATGTTTTCTAGGCGTGGCTTTAGCCGTTATTCTCTGTAACACCCGGCATATTAGTGACCACGTTTTCCTAGAAGCTGCAAAGGTAAATATTTTAAGTATTATTAGGCTATTTTATAAAGGATGAATTATAAAAATGAATGGATCTCAAAAGTAGAGAAAGAGGGAATGGGTTAAATCTGCCTTATGAATAGAGAGGAAGTTACTCGCCCATTGCTTTTTTGATTTGCCTGTCTACTTCTCCATAAAATGAATTTTTTTATCATGATTTCAGTGTTTTTTAGCATGTCAAAATGTCTTTAAATATGGTTATTTCTATATTGTTTAGTTGTGAACAGTGTTAATTTTTGTAGTAGCTTTAAGTGAATTCCTTCTAAAAATAAAGAGAATTATGTTACCTGTATTATTCTGTACTTGTTCAACCCTTTTTCCATTTTATTAAGTCCTTATTATTCTGTTATTTAAATAAAGTAAAATGCTGTTTTTCTCTTCAGGCATTGACAAGTCAATTGACAGATAAAGAGCTAGCCCAAGGGAGACTTTACCCACCACTAGCTAATATTCAAGAAGTTTCTATTAACATTGCTATTAAAGTAAGTAAGAATTTCTACCTCTTTGCATAAATTTTAATGGCGTTTTCTTATGCAAGTGGCACAAGTTTATTAGAGGGAAATCTGAAACATTTAGAGGGTTTAAAGAAGAAATTTTAGGCCACTTATATTCTTACTACCAGAATATAACCCTCATTATTATTTTGGATTTGTTGCCTTTTAGTCATTTTTTCTTCCCAAACACACACAGATACAAATGCACATACATGCACTGTCTTCTGTGCCTATTTGTCATTGTTTTCTCACTGCACTTTTTTCCACTGAGTATATTACAAGCTTTTCCCTAGGTAAATCAATAATAATTTTCATATGTGTTCATTAGTATAGCATGGTATTATTCTCTTTGTTATTATATCATAATTTGCTAACCAGTTCTGTTTTTGGACTTTTAAGTGTATTCATTTTGTTAGAAATAATATGGTAGTGAACTTAGATAAGTCTTTATGTACATTTGTGATTGTTTTTCCTTAAGATAATCATAAGACCAAAAGGCAGTAACATGCTAAGGCTTCTGATAACATATTGCCAAATATCTCTTCAAGAGGAAAGTATTGATTACACTGTACCTGTTAGATGTGAGAGTATCTGTTTTCCCACACTTTTGCTAATACTTGGAATTTTTTTTTTTAGGATTGCCTATTTAATAGGTAAAACTGTAACTCACTTTTATTTAAAGAATTTTATTACTGGGATTGAAGAATATTTTTTGCTTATTGACACTTATTTCTTCTTTGAACTGCCAGCATGACCTTTGCTTATTTTTATATTATGATACAGTCTCCTTTCTAATATGATTCATAAGGACTCTTCATATATTTAGGGTAGTGATCCATCTATTTGCTGTGGTGCAGGTATTTGTCATTTATTTTCACTATTGTTTGATATGCCATTTTTCAAAAGTTTTTTTATGGAATGACCTGTTTATTTTTTGGATTGTTTCTTCACCTTTTGTGAATGTTAATGCCTTCTCCCACTCTAAAATCATATTAATATCTACCTGTATTTTCTAACAGCAAAGTTTTTAAATTCATCTGAGATTTATGTTAGTGTGTGATGTGAGAAAGAGAAACATTTTTTTCTAAGTAGTCATCCAGTTGCCCCAGCTTTAATTGATGAAAATGCTACTTCTAGTAATGTAAAATTCTTGAATCTGTTCCTGGGAGTCTGTTCTTGACTGTCTTTGACTGTTAGGTACTGTTTATATGTATTATTTGATACTATGTATTTCCCATCATTATGATTTTTTTTCAGTATTTTTTTGTGTGCTCTACACTGTTTATTCTTTCGGATGATCTATCAGTTTTTTGAATTCAGAGAAAACCCTGAAACTATAAAATTATGCCATATTTATATATTAAATTGGTGAAATAAAGTCTTCCAGTATTGACTCCTCCACATTCATTATCTGTAAGCTTACCAAGGTCTTTTTTTTTAAGTCTTTCAATATAATTGTGTTATTTTCTTCACCTAAGTGTGGTATCTCTTATTATTTTCCTAGATATTTAAAATTTTTCTTTCCATATCCATTTCCTCACTGGTCATTTTTAATCTGTGGGAAAGTATTAATTTTTATAAGTTTACTTTATAACTAGTTTATTTCAACATTGTTAACTCTTTTCATAGTTTCTCAGTACTTTTATAATTGTCAAATTTTGAATAGTCTTTAAATGATTTTTCTTTTTAAAATATGGATAGGTGTCTTTTTTCCCCATCTTACTAAATTCACTGGTATTTAAGAACCATTTTAAGCAATTAGGTTAATAAGGACATCCGTGTATTTTAATGTTAAATGTGATGCTAGCTTTTGATTGAAATAAGTATTTTATCTTCTAAAGAAGTAGGCTTCTATTCCTAGTTTACTAAGGTTTTCTTAAACATCAGGATTGGATGTGGAATTTATCAACCACATGTTCAACTTGTATACTAACAATCATAAGATTTTACCCCTTTGACTATTAATGTTACTGTTGCATTATTTTAATGCATAAACTAAGCAAAGATTGGGAATTGGTAAAGGATATATTTAGGAAATAGTAACCAATCCAGTTGAGCTGGAGTGTAAGGTATAGGTAGGAAAATGAGGTAAGACAAAATTTGAAAGTTACCTTAAGGCCAGTTTGTACAGATACACAAATGCCAGACTGGAGTCTGAATACCTCATTATTGCAAAACAACAGGATTTTAGAGCCCAGAATTAGACTGAACAGAGTTTAACTTTAGAATTTACAGAATGATATTACAGATTTGGAAGATACCAGTTAAGAGATCACTGTTGTTTCCAAATGAAAGGTAACACAGGAGGAACAGAAGGTCTGTGCTTGGTGTTGGTGTAGGAGCACAGCCCCAGGGTCATGTCTCTTCCCCTTGCCCTTCTCAGGGCAGACTTTACTCCTTCTCCATTTGCTTAAGGCTCTCCTTTTTAGGAGCAAGGTGTCAGAAAGGTACTGTGTCTGCCCTCCATCCCAACCCAAGGCCACTGAGCCTCTCCTGAGAGCCATCAGTGCCCGCCTGCATGCCTGCCTCACCACGGAGAACTCACTGCAATCTCATGCCTTGCTCCCAGACTTTTCTGTATGTACAAATATTTTTTCTACAGCAGACTAGAAAATAAAAACACATTTTCCATCACAAAATATAGTGATATTAAGCTCCTGGGACCAAGTATTATTTTTAATAACTACCATTTTTTTGTTACATTTTCCTTTAATAAAACGGAAATAAACTTTAATAATGGTCACTATTTGGAATGGGAATTGGAGGAGAGGAAGAATGACAGTTGTTTGAATGTGTTTTTTTTTTTACCATTTGTTACTATATTTTTTTTAAGTTTAAGTGGAACCGTACTGTATGACAGGTACTGTGCCACCCTGTGAGGAAGCTTTGCGTACTTCCTTATTATACATCAAAACTGAGGCTCACAGGGTTTGTCCTCACCACCTGTCATGGTGTGCAGCTTGGCTGCAAATACCATAAATCCATAGGCCAGTGTAGGTGGGAATAATCTAGCTTAACTATTTAGGGTCTAGAATCTAGAATAAGAATGCTTTGGGTTTGAAACACAGCTCAACTACCTTGGGCAAGTTACTTAAACTCCTCAGACTTTGGTGCCCTTATACGGAAAATGAGAATACCAATAATAGTCCTTACCTCATAGGGTTCTTATGAGTATTAAATGAGATACCTGTGTCAAGTACAGAGAACATGCCTGGCACTCGATGATGTGCTGAGTTGCCGTTTATAGATTCTAGCCCTGACTTTACTTGACTAAGAGTTTTAGTGTCCAACACTTGTTTTTAGTAATTTCTGTGTTTTTTAATTCAAGTTCTAGAGCAAAAACATCTGGCTCACTTTGAGTTAGGTTTTCACCCTAGTCCAATCAGTATGGCTGGAAAGTAGAGTGTTCTACACACCATTTCAGCAGGAGTGTAGGGGAAGGACACCGGCTGACTGACGCAGAGTAAAACTCACAACTGCTTGCTGGATTCAGGTATTAAGGAAATGCCAGTGATTTCTTGAGGTGAGGTGGGGGGTAACTTTAAAATATATCAGATTTTTGGTGAGATTGCAGGTGAATTTTATTTCATCTTTTAAACTTCTGATAGTTTCCAAATGTTTGTTATGTTTTATTTTGAAGAAAGAAAAATGCCATTCTTCTAAATTAATTTCTTTGTTTTTTAATAGTACTTTTTCTCTCAAACAGGTTAATATTCATACAGTAATCTCATTTATTTTTCAGGTTACAGAATATCTTTATGCAAATAAAATGGCTTTCCGATACCCAGAACCTGAGGACAAGGCCAAATATATCAGAGAAAAAATATGGCGAAGTGAATATGATTCTCTGCTGCCAGACGTATATGAGTGGCCAGAATCTGCGTCAGGCCCTCCCCAGATAATGGAGTAGAAGTATGACCACCGATACATACTTCCCATGCTTCAGAAGCTCCCTTTTTTCAGACAAAAAGAGATAATGTTCTCAAATTAGCAGTTTTTCGTGTGTTTTATTCTCCCTGACCACTTTGCTTGGCTCATTTTTGTCCCATGAATCTACATCCAGGAGGTAAATGTGTTGGCTACATTAATAATGCCCCACCAGCACCTTGCAGTCAGATAACCATAATGCTTTCATTCTGATTTGTAACTCATACCACATCAAAGAGATGTTAAAATGTATTTGTGAATGTCTTTATTTGTGCTTCTGTTCACACTTGCCAAAGTATTTGCTATTTACTATCATAGTAATAATCTCTCACCCACCTCTTTTAGAGCTACTAAAATAGAAATTTACTTCTGTGGGTAGAATACAGAATTTTGAGAAGCAGCCATGTTTAACCAAATTTTAAGGACAGATTGTCAGTATTTAAAGTGTTCTTTGATTTCTGCTTCATTTTATTATCTTCATGCTCTGAAATTCCTTTCCAGTAGATAAGTCTAGAGAAATATGAAAAATCTACCCTATTACTTATTTTCTGGAACTAAATTAAAGCTTAACTAAAACATTGTGAGTGAAAAATGGGAACTACTGCAGCATTTACACAAAATAGTCGTTTTTTTTAACACTATATAAAATCATAGTGTAATTTTTTTATTTAATAAAGATAATATCTTAAATTTAATTGCTTCAATTATGCTATTTTACTGCCAGAGAAGCAATACCCCTATTCCAATATTAATACTCTTTATTACTTGAGATAATTTTGGAATGCTCCTATGATACATTCTTTCAAATATCATTAGTGACAACTCTTTCTCTATTGAAGATGGACTAAATTTTTTGAAACTACCCAAATTAATTTAGAGCTAAGTGAAGATGAATAAAGTTCTGTTCACACTAGGAAATGCTACTTTTAATCCCAGATTTTTTAAATGGGTAATAATTGACTATTGAAACCAGTCTTCTTCTGTGGCTTACATATTAGAGAGTTATAAAGGAAAATCCAGAAGTATTTTGAGAAGTAGTATTTCTTTGTAGAAGCCTAACAGTTGCTTTGTGGGAACAAAACTCAAATGCTCATTAGAATATTAACTACAAAATACTCATAGCTGTGTGTCACATGCACATGATTCGGTATTTCCCTTGGGGTTCCATGACACGCTGTCAGCTGTGAGATTCTGCAGGGAGAAAAGGGCTTCCTCGTTAAGTTCATCTTTCCTTCTACCTACGGGCAGAGATTGAGTCATAATAATTCTGAATATAACTCAGTGTTTTAGGAATGCTCAAAATGGCATTGCCATTTGGGGTATGAGAAAATGCAATTGGTTAATCCAGTTAACAAATGAGTGAAGTCAGAAGTCTATTCTGTAAATCTGTTTTGTAAAATAAGTAATGAGGTCACAATTTCTTTTAATCAAAGATGAAAGTTTATGTTTTTCATGTTGTCTTTGTCAAAACAAAATTGCCCTCAAAAATATTCTTTGTGACATCTTGATTTTAGTTGAACATTCCAAGTATAAAAATTACAAACCTGTTTTTGCTTCGTGGTTTTTGAAGGCAGGAACATATGGCAAATTAAAGTAATTTTACTAAGATGTTTGCTCATTAAATATGTCTAATACAGTCCTCATGGAAATTATAAATATTTTAGGGAAAACAAAGCCACATGGCCTATAGCCTTATTTAAATAAGACAAACCTTACACATTTTTAAAAAGATACCTATTCTCATCATGTATTATTTACCAACCAGTATTTTAAAGAGTAACAATTATTGGATGTAAATAAAAGAAAAATATTAAATGTTTACACTAAGAATACAGGCAGGAACTCATCAGCATGGCGTGAGGGGAGTGGCATAATGGCATCAAAGTGGAAAAGAAACTAAAACATTTGGACCTTCTTTGGAAACTTTTACCTAGTGGGAAGGTAATTATTTTGAAAAACAGTAATGGAGAGTCATTTTCATTCTTATGAGTAGAAAAGAAATTCTGTAGATTAGCCTGTCAAGTTACTTGGTGGTGAAAAGTGAGAATACATGTTTTTCTAATTCAGCATCACCACCTGCAGTATGAAACAAATTGGATAATTAGGGTAAAGTTTATTGACTAAAATGGGACAAGTTTGGTTAAAGTCTTTTAAGGGATGAATTTTTAACCAGGAAGTTGCCTCAAAATGACTTCTTTAAAATGCAGATACCTCTGCCCTCCCCTTCCAGGCCCACTGGACCATCAGAAGCAGGGCAGGTGTATTCCCCAGTGATTCTGATGCACCTGCTTCCCCTGCCCCTCCAATCTCTGACAGCAGACGTCTGAATCTTGCGCAGAGCTCGCCAATTGTCCCTGCTGATGCAGTGGGTCAGGAGTGGGGCCTGAGATTCTGAGTTTCTTACAAGCTCAGGTGCTGCCCGTGCTGGGGCAGAGAAAGCTCTGGGTGGTGTAGCTGCAGAGTGCTGACTGGTGTGCAGCTGAAGTTTACTGCTCTTGTAAGTGTCTATAGGAAAATGGCAAACTACGTTCTTATATGGAATTTATTTCATTGATTTTTGTTATATAGTTTTTATAGGATGTTTATATGAAAAATTAACACAGAACTCTTAAGCAGATTTTACGGAAAATACCTAACTAGAACATTGTTCAATTCTAAATTACAGATTTTGGATATATTTACTAAGTAAAACCTAGCAACCCGTTTTCATTTATAGAAGGTTATCCATCAAAATGGTGTTTCTTCTTTTTGTCTTATGACTTGACTTACCCCATCCTTTCTTTTCTTCCTCTAAGTTGAGTAAGATTCTATATTCTCTTTTGCAAAGGAATTGCTGATGAATTAAGACCAAAGACGATAATTCTGAAGGGGTGTGGTGCATTATTTATTGCTCTCAGATAACTGAGGAAACCCAGAGGGTATGGTAAGAGAGTGGGAAAACTGTTGCCTTAGTTTAAATACTTCATTCCAAATGCTCCTGTAGCTTGCTTCCAAGCCCATCCAGTATTCCTGAGAGATAAATGCATACTCGAACAGCTCCAGGGTTCTGCTGAATTCACCAAAACAGAATCAGCTCTGTTGAGCATACATAATACTTGAGAACATTAATACAAATCTTAAAGCTCTCTACTGGGATTCCATTTAAAGGGACTGTCCTAAAAATGAAATAGCACTGATATATTTCAAGCCAAGACAAAGCCACACAGTGAGGCACGAGCTCATTGTTGACTTAATAGAAAATGGCACAGATTCATTGTCTACTTTGGCTCTCAACTATTTTGTGACTTGTACTCTGATATGCATCTTAATGTTAAGTCTTCAGACAAGCTGAATGAAGTAAGGTACTTAACATTTAAATTTTCAAGATACTAACTTCAGAAAATGTGTCCCTCATCAGAAATCGGGTTAAGATGATTTAATGTGAGCAGAGAAAAAGCTTAATGCTTTGTTTCAAACTTTAATAAATTAAACTGGGCCTCATTAGGACAGGATTCTTTTTGCATAATTCCCTTAATCCTTGCCAGAAGTTACTCAGATAAACTAGTGATTAGATTTTAAGACAACAGTTATTTTCCTTTCCTAGATAAGGAAAATGATGCCCCTCAAAGAGAAAAGTAGGTCAGGGAAATGTGTTCAGAGTTCAGTTGCATAAAATATACAAATTAAGTGAAACGGTTGGGATGCTTTGTATCTTTCTGTAACAGGCTTTTGCCAATAAACTATTTAATTTTGTTTTTTCCAAATAAAAATTATTTGCCACTTTGGGAAGCTATCTCTACATTGAGCACACTTTTTAAAGTTTTCAGACTAGGGAAATTTGTGGGTTTATATTCTCCAGTTCTCAGTATGTCCTTTTATGTTCTAGAAAAATTACTTTCTTAATTTTAAGTGTATATTCTAGCAAATCACTGATTCCTACATAGTCATAAATTATCACCAACACATTAGGCAAGTACAGTTACTGGACAACGATAAACTAAATTTTATGAAGAGCACCTAGTCTGTGTTGGGCATTGTTCTAAGCAGCTTACATGCATCACATTTAATCCTCACAATCACCTTACGTCACTGTACCTGTTTTACAGAGGGGCTAAATACTTTTCCTTGCCCAAGGTCTCAGGTGGTGAGTGGCAGAGCCACTCTCAAGAAAGGAGGGCCCTTATGATGGGTGATTTTTTTCTGGATCTTAAATATCTTCAAGAATTGCTATTTCAGACACTGAGAAGTGACTGGTGGTTACCATGAGGAAATGAAGGGGGTGAGTGGGTGGAGAGGGTAAGGGGGACAAAAGAATTCTCAATCATAATGTAATGATGGTAGGACAGCATGGAGAATACAGCCAATGATTCTGTAACATCCTCCTATGATGACAGATAGTAACCACTAGTAGGTGTGAGGATTTAATAATGTGGGTAATATTGAACCACTGTTGTATACTTAAAGTAATATAAGATTATACATCAATGATACTTCAAGTTTTTAAAAAAATTTTTAAAGAATTGCAATTTCAGATGAAAAAGTCTTCACCTATTCTTGAGTTTTAGGTGCTTTTTAATGTGTTTTACCAGTTCACTTGATTTATATCTTGTTCCTATTTATAATTCAAGTTCAAAGTAAACCTATTTTATTCGTTAGTCTTCAGCACTTTAAATACTGGATATAAACATAAAAGACTCGGTTTTGAATTTGATAAATTAATACCAAAGATTCTCAGTAGCCAGTTCACTAATACCTTTGGATTTGGTAATCTTCACAGAATCCACAACTGCTATGACTTCAGTGAACATCAATAGGGCTTATAAATCTTGTGACTCTGCAGACATTGGTGTGAATCTGAATTATATATTTTAAATGATATCTATTGTATATGTGCATATATATAACTTCTTCCATAAAAAGGTGAGAACAGAAAGTAGTAATACAAAATACATGTGTAGAATAAGGAATTTCTGAGAAGACCTATTTTAGCTAAATATTTGGTAAAGTAAAATGTCTGCATATTATTCTATTATACTTTGTCTAATGACCTTTAAAATTAACAAATTAAAACCATATTTTTGAAACTGATACTGTGTTCTTCTTGGTAACATCCCAAGCCATTACTCATTGACTTCACAGAAGCCCCGAGTTGGAAAGCATTGCTTAGCCTTTCTTACCTTTGTATTTAAGATAAACAGGAAATAAGTAATCTTGTGGTAATCGTGTGCGGGAATACTAGTTTAAGGGGAATGCCTTGTGCAGAGTCTATCATACCGGATCAACTTACTACAATCATTCCAGGAATCAGTCTAAAAACTTCATAATGTGAGTTTTTTATGATCTATAAATTATAATGAGATGTGTATTTTCTTAGTAAAATTTTCCTACGTGTAAAAAATGTGTTATGACCTCCTTTTTAAAGGCTGCTGTACTTAGGGCACTTAGGAAACTTGTCATTGTCTTAAACCCTAAAACACACTGCAGAATACTCGACCCCTTAGGAATATAGTGTTAAGACAAATTCACACAGAAAGCCCTAGTCAAGCTAATCTTTCCAATTCTTGTCTTTCAGCTTCCTACTCTTTCTTTTCTTATGTAGTTTAATCATAGCAGTAAAGGAATTATATCTCACCTCTTCTCCCTCACCACACCCACATCCCAAGGTCCTACTGTTAGAATACTAAATCAGGAAAGATATGTTGATTCTGTGACAAAAGGATGAGAAAAGGTGTAACAGCTAATACCCTGAGTACTTACCCTCAAGCCATGTAACTGTTCTAACTACTGATATCTATGTACTCGTTTAAACTTCACAACCTTATGAGGTGTAAGTACTAATATTTTGCCTGTTTTATGAATGTCGAATCTGAGGCACAGAGCCTTTAAGGTCACATATCTACTAAAGTGGCAAAGCCAAGATTCAGACTTCTTGCATTGTGGTTCACCAAAACTCCAGTCCTGTTTAAACCCTCCACCTCCCCTGAGCACAGCCCAAGCAGCAGAACATGGCTGCGGAAAATCACAGCCATGCTGTCTACCTCACTAAGTCATAATCACTAACCAAGAAACCTTGAATACTCCTGGCCTTTCCGACCCAGTGACTCTGATCCCCTCCCTGCTGCCAGACTCTGACATCCTCCCTCATCCTTACTCTAGCAGACAGCCTTGCTTCCTGTTTCACAGAGAAATGGGACAATCAAGAGAATGACCCCAAGCTCCCCTTCCCTCCTCATCTATCCAGGTACCTTGAGAAAGTGAAAAGCAGCAGCTCCTGACACCCAGGAGCTGGCCTGATACAACAGGCAGGCCTCGCTCAGGGCAGGAGCTCAGACGAGGCCTTGGTGTTCTCCTGTTGAAACAAACCATCTCATGAACAACAGACAAGGCCTCACTGACCATAATGGATCAAGACAAAAGCAAGGCCACTCCATCATCATAACTACACACGTATAAAACATGGGTATTGTCCAAACCACAGAAATGACCACCCCTGACTCCCATCCTGGCTAGAAGCTGGCGTTACTAATACGTTACCAATTATAGTTTTGGCCTCACTCTAGTCTGTACTCCCTATAGATAAGATTTATTGAGATAACTAATAGAACTGTTCCACTTCTTGACAGCACCCAATCCAGAGTGAACCCTGACTTTTGAGGACCCTGTGCAAAACCACCCACCCAAAACTCAAATCCTGTAAGGAGCCTTCTAATACCCTCTTAATGAGACATCCCACAGCTCCCCATGGTGTGTGTTCTCCCTTACTGCAAAAAGTAGTAAAAATCCAACCTGGTCACAATCAGTGGTATGTTCCTGGTGGTCTTTGGCTGGAGGGCAGTGACCCTGCATCTGCACCCATGTGCCTGAGAGCAAACTACACTCCTGTCAGCCAGCACCAGCCCCTCTGCTTGGGCACTAGCCGCCACTGCCTCTCACCCATCCATTCTCCCTTCTCTACATCATCAATTTCCCCACTACTGGACCTCCAGCATGCTGGCTGGGGCTAGGAGGACTCGACTCCTCTTCACCTTCCACTGTTGCCCCAGTCCCTAATACAGTCTCACTGAAGCCTTTAATCTGTTCATCCAAGGATGGAGAGGGTCTCTGAATTGTTTTAGCCAACCCACCTACATCAAATACCTTGCATTTTAACGATGAAAGCCCATTTCCAACATTCTTCATGCTGATTAACAAGTCACTAGAGTCACCAATGAAATCTATTTTTTTTTACATTCTATATGCTACTATGCAAAGCATTGATATTTGATCAACATGATAATAGCAGAAAGTCTTGTGGTAGCTACCTTTGCAGTGTAGCCCTTTCTGATATAAGATGCTCTCTCTAGAACTCTTGATAATGCACTGAATGACCACCCCTAAAATTAAAACAAATTCATGAACATAAACTTAATATCACAAGAATATACTCAAATATTTTTAAAGTTTTTTAATTTAAAAAAATGTAAATTACAGCCATTGTAGGAGTTCATCTGTACCAATTTGATTTGAAAAATGGTAACTACAGGCAGATTTGAGAGAATGGTGTTTAAAAACACTATCAAGAAGGTAAAGAACTAGCTCATTTGACTGCAATCCAAGTGCTACTATTTGAATATCTTTCAAATGAGGAAAATAAAGTCATGGAGTTTTCCATGTTAGCACTTTGTTGACCGTGAAACTTGTTCACTGCTTTTTACTAATTGCAAAGAGAAACACAGTGTATTTGAGAAATGAATTGGGAAACAAGCAGGTTTGGTTGAAGAAAGCAAAAGTTCTGTGTTTGTCAGTTAATTTTGAGGTGCATATTGGACAGACTTACGGTGACAGCATCCAGCGCTATCATTTTGGAGTGATTCCCCACTACGTAGAGCATTGCAGAAAATAGAAGGTGCTGCATTCCTCTATGGAAGCCAAAGCTAGTAGGGAGAAAATCCTGATTCCCTACCTCATGGCCGCCTAGAACAGGGGTGACTATCTAGTGTTGGTGTGTCAATGGCAGAGCCCTAAGAAGGCACTGAGGCAAGGCCTGGGCTCTGGTTCCTGCTGCCTTCACTAGATCGGGTTTACCCTCAATTCTGTGTGCTCTCCAATTTCCTTTCAATCTGCTTAAATTAGCCAAAATTTATTTCTATGCTTGTACCCAATAATTCTGATTGACATCCTATTAAGACATCAACTATTTCTTTTTTTTTAGAGTATAAGACATCACATGTTTATAAATATGTATATTATTGCCCATGCAACTAGATATTAAGCAAATTAAGGGCTGAGATCTGCTTTTCTGTTTATTTTGTATACTTTCAAAATCCTCTAGTTCAAGGCTCTCTATATTAATTCAAGCGATACTTGATTTCACATAAGCAAATGATCAACAAAAAAGTTTCTGAATATCTTTCAAATGAGGAAAATAAAGTCATGGAGTTTTCCATGTTAGCACTTTGTTGACTGTGAAACTTGTTCACTGCTTTTTACTAATTTGTAATGTTCTAATTTTTTATTATCCTTCCCCTTAATCCCAGGTCATTTATACCTGTATATTAGGTAATAGGTAGGTTCATTTACTGTTTCAAGAAGACCATTATTATATTACGTGCAGGTTACCTCTAAGCAGAGAATGGGAGAAAAAAGAAATGGAAGCTTTCTCCTATCTGTATAAATTACATTATTAGATGTGCTAGGTATCACTTAGGAATGTCTCCCATATGAGTAACAATTTACAAGCATTTTCAACAAACACCATTTAGCTTTTATAACAAAAGGTTGAGGCAAGAAGAGCAATTATTATCCTCCTTTTACCAATGGAAAAATAGAGACTCGGCAAAGTTCAATAACCTGGCCAATGTCATCCAAATAAGACTCAAAGTGTTTTTTGACTCAAAAGTTCATGTTATTAAGCAATGCAAAAAGACAAATGACAAACTGGGGAGATATTTGCAACTCACATTATAGTTAAAGAATTATTATCCCTTATATATTGAAAACACCAAAATTGAGAAGAAAAAACTACCACTATAATAAAAAACTGAGCAAAAGATATGCATAGAAAGTTCACAGAAAAAGAAATGCAAATGGTCCTTAAATTTATGAAAAGATATTCAACGCAGCTCATTTATGTAAAGGAAATGCAAATTTAAACTACAGTAAGATGTTAGATTGGCAAAAATCCAAAAGTGTAACAACTTGAATGATGGTGAGGCTCAGATAAAAGGGACTCTGATAAATTGCTAATGGAAGGCAAAATGGTACAATCCCCATGGAGAGAATTTTAGCAATCTCTAGCAAAATTATACATGCATTTACCTGTTAAACCATTAAACCCATTTGTAGGAATCTATGCAAAATATATACTTGCAAAAATAAAGAAAAATAACTTATGCCCAATGCTACTTGTTACCGCACTGTGATAGCAAAGACTGGAAACAACCCCAAGGACTGACTGGTTAAACTATGCTATAACCATTTGGTATTAAATAGCTGTGAAAGGAGTGAGGATGATATTTGTATGCTGATACAGGGGCATGGCAGTGGAGAATGTGTGCTGCTTGGAACTTCCTTCCCCAAATAATTTTCTGTTGGGCTGCAAGGATTGCATCTTTACTAGTGCTTTTTGTTTTTTCATGTGGATTTCAATTACCATGTGGGGGTCACTTGCTTTCAGCCTAAAGAAATTCCATTAGTATTTCTTGTTAAAAAAAAGTCTACTAGCAATAGATTCTTTGTTTTGTTCACTTGGGAATGTCCTTATTTCACCTTCATTATGAAAGATAGCTTTGCCAGACTTAGGACTTGGTTGACAGGTTTGTAATTTGTGCACTTTGAGTATATTATCCCACAGATTTCTGGCTTCCATTGTTTCTGATAAGAAGTCCACTGTTAATCTTATTGAGGTTTCCCTTATAAATGATGAGTCTTTTTGTTGTTGAAAGCAGCCTTTTCCTGCTTTCAAACATTTCCCCTTTTCTTTCCTTTCAGCATTTTTACTATGATGCGCCTGTTTGTGGATTTATTTGTGTTTATCCTGTCTAGAATTTGTTGAGCTTCCTAGATGAAGAGATTATTGCTTTTTCAATAACTCTGGGAAGTTTCTGACCATTATTTCTTCGAGTATTTTTCTGCTTCTTTTCCCATCTTAGTGGTACTCTTATTACATGCATGGTAGTGTGGTAATGGTGTTGCACATTTGTTTGAGGTTCTACTCATTTTTCTTTCTTTTTTTTTGTTGTTGTTGTTCTTTGGATTGCATAATTTCTGTCAGTCTAGCTTCAAGTTTGTTAATTCTGTCTTCTCTGTAAATCCAAATCTACTGTTGAACCCCTCCACTGAATTTTTTCATTTCAGTTACTATACATTTTTTTAATTGAGGTATCCTTGATATACACTCTCATGAAGGTTTCACATGAAAAACAATGTGGTTACTACATTCACCCATATTATCAAGTCTGCCCCGTACCCCATTGAAGTCACTGTCCATCAGTGTAATAAGATGCCACAGAGTCACTACTTGTCTTCTCCGTGTTACACTGTCTTTCCAGTGACCCCACATACACCATGTAAACTAATCATAATACCTCTCAAGCCCCTTCTCCTTCCCTCCCAACCTACCCTCCCCCACCCCTCCCCTTTGGTGACTGCTAGTCCCCTCCTGAAGTCTGTGAGTCTGCTGTTATTTTGTTCCTTCAGTTTTGCTTCATTGTTATACTCCACAAATGAGGGAAATCATTTGGTATTTGTCTTTCTCTGCCTTACTCATTTCACTGAGCATAATATCCTCTAGCAACATCCATGTTGTTGCAAAAGCTAGGATTTGTTTCTTTCTTATGGCTGAATAGTATTCCATTGTGTATATGTACCGCTCTTCTTTATTCATCTACTGATGGACACTTAGGTTGCTTCCATATCTTGGCTATTGTAAATAGTGCTGCAATAAACATAAGGGTACATATGTCTTTTTGAATCTGAGAACTTGCATTCTTTGGGTAAATTCCTAAGAGTGGAATTCCCAGGTCAAATGGTATTTCTATTTTTAGTTTTTTGAGGAAACTCCATATTGCTTTTCACAATGGGTGAACTGATTTATATTTCCACCAGCAGTGTAGGAGGGTTCCACTTTCTCCGCATCCTCACCAGCATTTGTCATTCCTAGTCTTTTCAATGTTCACCATCCTAACTGGTGTGAGGTGATATCTCATTGTGGTTTTAACTTGCATTTCCCTGATAATTAGTGATGTGGAGCATCTTTTCATGTGCCTGTTGGCCATCTGAATTTCTTCTTTGGAGAACTGTTCATATCTTGTACCCATTTTTTATTTGGGTTATTTGCTTTTTGGATGTTGAAGTGTGTGAGTTCTTTATATATTTTGGATGTTAATCCCTCCCTTGTCAGATATGTCATTCACAAATATATTCTCCCATACTGTAGGATGCCTTTTTGTTCTACTGATGGTGTCCTTTGCTGTACAAAAGGTTTTTTTTTTTTTTTTTTTTTTTTTAACATTGTGAACTTATTTTTCTTTTTTTTTTTTTTTTTTTTTTTTTTTTATTGAAGGGTAGTTGACACACAGTATTACATTACATGAGTTTCAAGTGTACAACACAGTGGTAGAACATTTATATACATAATTCTAGGTTCCAGCTATCACCCTACCAGGCTGTTACAATATCTTGACTATATTCCTTATGCTATACATTACATCCCGGTTACTAATTTATTTTACCATTGGAAGTCTGTCCTTTTTTTTTTTTTTTTTTTTTTTTTTTTTGTGAGGGCATCTCTCATATTTATTGATCAAATGGTTGTTAACGACAATAAAATTCTGTATAGGGGAGTCAATTCTCAATGCACAATCATTATTCCACCCCAAGCCTAATTTTTGTCAGTCTCCAATCTTCTGAGGCATAACAAACAAGTTCTTACATGTAGAACAAATTCTTACATAATGAATAAGTTACATAGTGAACAGTACAAGGGCAGTCATCACAGAAACTTTCGGTTTTGCTCATGCATTATGAACTATAAACAGTCAGTTCAAATATGAATACTCATTTGGTTTTTATACTTGATTTATATGTGGATACCACATTTCTCTCTTTATTATTATTATTTTTAATAAAATGCTGAAGTGGTAGGTAGATACAAGATAAAGGTAGAAAACATAGTTTAGTGTTGTAAGAGAGCACATGTAGATGATCAGGTGTGTGCCTGTAGACTATGTGTTAATCCAAGCTAGACAAGGGCAATAAAACATCCACGTATGCAAAGATTTCTCTCAGAACGGGGGGGTGAGGTTCTAAGCCTCACCTCTGTTGATCCCCAATTTCTCACCTGATGGCCCCCCTGCGACTGTGCCTGTCTTAGGTTGTTCCTCCCTTGAGGAATCTTACCCGTCTCTGGCTAACCAGTCATCTTCCGGGGCCATACAGGGAAATGTGAAGTTGGTAAGTGAGAGAGAAGCCTTATTGTTTGAAAAAGTTAGCTTTTTACTTCTTTGCATATTTATGCCCTGTGGCTTCTATGCCCAGCATTTGTCTTGAGGTATCTTTACCACTTGGAAGAATTATGATACTCGGTAAATTTGATATGAGGCACGAATTCTATTTAAGGGTTGTAATTAGGAAGGAAGAAGAAAAGCTATAGAAGTAGCAGGCGGAAGAAAACATGGGAAGATTGATTATTTCTTTGATATATCTTCTTGTAGAGTAACTTCAGCATGTATAGGTTTTAAGCTACTACTTAAATTGCACACACACATTAACATAATAGGAGTATAGTTACATAACCAAAGCATATCTGTAATTACCAGCCATCTGCAGTGAAACCAAGAAAACCAGTTAGGCACCTTAGGCATTTGTGAAAACTTATCTATGATATGGTGGATATTGTCCAACTGAACTAGAACAGTCTGAGAGAAATCAGACAAATTAAAACAACCCATTCCTGGGGACTGTTCACATGCCATATGTTCTTTTAACAGTAAATAGTTTTTAGTTGTAAGACTTTGGAGCGCTACAATTTGTACTTCTCCAAATTCTTGGTTGAGTTCCAACAGTATAGATCCAGTCCAATTTTGTTGTTTTACTGTATGCACAGGCCAGCTTAGATATCTCCTTCCTCATTCCCATGGCAAGTCCAGGAACTGGTGGGATGAGTGCATCTACAGCTGTAGCAGTGCGTGGATCTTTGTTGGGGTTTTTTGATGATCATCTTCTGGCATGAGTCTTCCAGAGAGTGCAGATGTTGGAAGTTCTTTTTCATATCGTATCTTAGTTCATTTTCGGGGTAGCCCAATTAGGCTTTGATCCTCTGTATAAACACAAACAGACCCTTTGCCTACACTTTTATATGCCCTTTATACCCTTGTGTAGAACTCGTTGGAGGTTACCACACAGGAACTGCCCTTTTTTTTTTTTTTTTTGCTATCACTAATCTACACTTACATGACGAATATTATGTTTACTAGGCTCTCCCCTATACCAGGTCTCCCCTATAAACCCCTTTACAGTCACTGTCCATCAGCATAGCAAAATGTTGTAGAATCACTACTTGCCTTCTCTGTGTTGTACAGCCCTCCCTTTTCTCCTACCCCCCCATGCATGTTAATCTTAATACCCCCCTACTTCTCCCCCCCTTATCCCTCCCTACCCACCCATCCTCCCCAGTCCCTTTCCCTTTGGTACCTGTTAGTCCATTCTTGAGTTCTGTGATTCTGCTGCTGTTTTGTTCCTTCAGTTTTTCCTTTGTTCTTATATTCCACAGATAAGTGAAATCATTTGGTATTTCTCTTTCTCCGCTTGGCTTGTTTCACTGAGCATAATACCCTCCAGCTCCATCCATGTTGCTGCAAATGATTGGATTTGCCCTTTTCTTATAGCTGAGTAGTATTCCATTGTGTATATGTACCACATCTTCTTTATCCATTCATCTATTGATGGACATTTAGGTTGCTTCCAATTCTTGGCTATTGTAAATAGTGCTGCGATAAACATAGGGGTGCATCTGTCTTTCTCAAACTTGATTGCTGCATTCTTAGGGTAAATTCCTAGGAGTGCAATTCCTGGGTCAAATGGTAAGTCTGTTTTGAGCATTTTGATGTACCTCCATACTGCTTTCCACAATGGTTGAACTAACTTACATTCCCACCAGCAGTGTAGGAGGGTTCCCCTTTCTCCACAGCCTCGCCAACATTTGTTGTTGTTTGTCTTTTGGATGGCAGCCATCCTTACTGGTGTGAGGTGATACCTCATTGTAGTTTTAATTTGCATTTCTCTGATAATCAGCGATGCGGAGCATCCCTTCATGTGTCTGTTGGCCATCTGTATTTCTTTTTTGGAGAACTGTCTGTTCAGTTCCTCTGCCCATTTTTTAATTGGGTTATTTGTTTTTTGTTTGTTGAGGCGTGAGAGCTCCTTATATATTCTGGACGTCAAGCCTTTATCGGATGTGTCATTTTCAAATATATTCTCCCATACTGTAGGGATCCTTCTTGTTCTATTGATGGTGTCTTTTGCTGTACAGAAGCTTTTCAGCTTAATATAGTCCCACTTACTCATTTTTGCTGTTGTTTTCCTTGCCCGGGGAGATATGTTCAAGAAGAGGTCACTCATGTTTATGTCTAAGAGGTTTTCGCCTATGTTTTCTTCCAAGAGTTTAATGGTTTCATGGCTTACATTCAGGTCTTTGATCCATTTTGAGTTTACTTTTGTATATGGGGTTAGACAATGGTCCAGTTTCATTCTCCTACATGTAGCTGTCCAGTTTTGCCAGCACCACCTGTTGAAGAGACTGTCATTTCGCCATTGTATGTCCATGGCTCCTTTATCAAATATTAATTGACCATATATGTCTGGGTTAATGTCTGGATTCTCTAGTCTGTTCCATTGATCTGTGGCTCTGCTCTTGTGCCAGTACCAAATTGTCTTGATTACTATGGCTTTATAGTAGAGCTTGAAGTTGGGGAGTGAGATCCCCCCTACTTTATTCTTCTTTCTCAGGATTGCTTTGGCTATTCGGGGTCTTTGGTGTTTCCATATGAATTTTTGAATTATTTGTTCCAGTTCATTGAAGAATGTTGCTGGTAGTTTCATAGGGATTGCATCAAATCTGTATATTGCTTTGGGCAGGATGGCCATTTTAACGATATTAATTCTTCCTAGCCACGAGCATGGGATGAGTTTCCATCTGTTAGTGTCCCCTTTAATTTCTCTTAAGAGTGACTTGTAGTTTTCAGAGTATAAGTCTTTCACTTCTTTGGTTAGGTTTATTCCTAGGTATTTTATTTTTTTTGATGCAATTGTGAATGGAGTTGTTTTCCTGATTTCTCTCTCTGTTGGTTCATTGTTAGTATATAGGAAAGCCACAGATTTCTGTGTGTTGATTTTGTATCCTGCAACTTTGCTGTATTCCGATATCAGTTCTAGTAATTTTGGGGTGGAGTCTTTAGGGTTTTTTATGTACAGTATCATGTCATCTGCAAATAGTGACAGTTTAACTTCTTCTTTACCAATCTGGATTCCTTGTATTTCTTTATTTTGTCTGATTGCCGTGGCTAGGACCTCCAGTACTATGTTAAATAACAGTGGGGAGAGTGGGCATCCCTGTCTAGTTCCCGATCTCAGAGGAAATGCTTTCAGCTTCTCACTGTTCAATATAATGTTGGCTGTGGGTTTATCATAGATGGCCTTTATTATGTTGAGGTACTTGCCCTCTATTCCCATTTTGCTGAGAGTTTTTAACATGAATGGATGTTGAACTTTGTCAAATGCTTTTTCAGCATCTATGGAGATGATCATGTGGTTTTTGTCTTTCTTTTTGTTGATGTGGTGGATGATGTTGATGGACTTTCGAATGTTGTACCATCCTTGCATCCCTGGAATGAATCCCACTTGGTCATGGTGTATGATCCTTTTGATGTATTTTTGAATTCGGTTGGCTAATATTTTGTTGAGTATTTTTGCATCTACGTTCATCAGGGATATTGGTCTGTAGTTTTCTTTTTTGGTGGGGTCTTTGCCTGGTTTTGGTATTAGGGTGATGTTAGCTTCATAGAATGAGTTTGGGAGTATCCCCTCCTCCTCTATTTTTTGGAAAACTTTAAGGAGAATGGGTATTATGTCTTCCCTGTATGTCTGATAAAATTCCGAGGTAAATCCATCTGGCCCGGGGGTTTTGTTCTTTGGTAGTTTTTTGATTACCTCTTCAATTTCGTTGCTGGTAATTGGTCTGTTTAGATTTTCTGTTTCTTCCTGGGTCAATCTTGGAAGGTTATATTTTTCTAGGAAGTTGTCCATTTCTCCTAGGTTTCCCAGCTTGTTAGCATATAGGTTTTCATAGTATTCTCCAATAATTCTTTGCATTTCCGTGGGGTCCGTCGTGATTTTTCCTTTCTCGTTTCTGATACTGTTGATTTGTGTTGATTCTCTTTTCTTCTTAATAAGTCTGGCTAGAGGCTTATCTATTTTGTTTATTTTCTCGAAGAACCAGCTCTTGGTTTCATTGATTTTTGCTATTGTTTTATTCTTCTCAATTTTATTTATTTCTTCTCTGATCTTTATTATGTCCCTCCTTCTGCTGACCTTAGGCCTCATCTGTTCTTCTTTTTCCAATTTCGATAATTGTGACATTAGACCATTCATTTGGGATTGCTCTTCCTTTTTTAAATATGCTTGGATTGCTATATACTTTCCTCTTAAGACTGCTTTTGCTGTGTCCCACAGAAGTTGGGGCTTAGTGTTGTTGTTGTCATTTGTTTCCATATATTGCTGGATCTCCATTTTGATTTGGTCATTGATCCATTGATTATTTAGGAGCGTGTTGTTAAGCCTCCATGTGTTTGTGAGCCTCTTTGCTTTCTTTGTACAGTTTATTTCTAGTTTTATGCCTTTGTGGTCTGAAAAGTTGGTTGGTAGGATTTCAATCTTTTGGAATTTTCTGAGGCTCTTTTTGTGGCCTAGTATGTGGTCTATTCTGGAGAATGTTCCATGTGCACTTGAGAAGAATGTATATCCCGCTGCTTTTGGATGTAGAGTTCTATAGATGTCTATTAGGTCCATCTGCTCTACTGTGTTGTTCAGTGCTTCCGTGTCCTTACTTATTTTCTGCCCAGTGGATCTATCCTTTGGGGTGAGTGGTGTGTTGAAGTCTCCTAGAATGAATGCATTGCAGTCTATATTCCCCTTTAGTTCTGTTAGTATTTGTTTCACATATGCTGGTGCTCCTGTGTTGGGTGCATATATATTTAGAATGGTTATATCCTCTTGTTTGACTGAGCCCTTTATCATTATGTAGTGTCCTTCTTTATCTCTTGTTACTTTCTTTGTTTTGAAGTCTATTTTGTCTGATATTAGTACTGCAACCCCTGCTTTCTTCTCAGTGTTGTTTGCTTGAAATATGTTTTTCCATCCCTTGACTTTTAGTCTGTACATGTCTTTGGGTTTGAGGTGAGTTTCTTGTAAGCAGCATATAGATGGGTCTTGCTTTTTTATCCATTCTGTTACTCTGTGTCTTTTGATTGGTGCATTCAACCCATTAACATTTAGGGTGACTATTGAAAGATATGTACTTATTGCCATTGCAGGCTTTAAATTCGTGGTTACCAAAGGTTCAAGGTTAGCCTCTTTAGTATCTTACTGCCTAACTTAGCTCGCTTATTGAGCTGTTATATACACTATCTGGAGATTCTTTTCTTCTCTCCCTTCTTGTTCCTCCTCCTCGATTCTTCATATGTTGGGTGTTTTGTGCTGTGCTCTTTCTAGGAGTGCTCCCATCTAGAGCAGTCCCTGTAAGATGTTCTGTAGAGGTGGTTTGTGGAAAGCAAATTCCCTCAGCTTTTCTTTGTCTGGGAATTGTTTAATCCCACCGTCATATTTGAATGATAGTCGTGCTGGATACAGTATCCTTGGTTCAAGGCCCTTCTGTTTCATTGTATTAAATATATCATGCCATTCTCTTCTTGCCTGTAGGGTTTCTGTTGAGAAATCTGACGTTAGCCTGATGGGTTTCCCTTTATAGGTGACCTTTTTCTCTCTAGCTGCCTTTAACACTCTTTCCTTGTCCTTGATCTTTGCCATTTTAATTATTATGTGTCTTGGTGTTGCCCTTCTTGGATCCTTTCTGTTGGGGGTTCTGTGTATTGCCGTGGTCTGTTCGATTACTTCCTCCCCCAGTGTGGGGAAGTTTTCAGCAATTATTTCTTCTAAGATACTTTCCATCTCTTTTCCTCTCTCTTCTTCTTCTGGGACCCCTATAATACGGATATTGCTCCTTTTAGATTGGTCACACAGTTCTCTTAATATTGTTTCATTCCTGGAGATCCTTTTGTCTCTCTCTATGTCAGCTTCTATGCGTTCCTGTTCTCTGATTTCAATTCCATCAATGGCCTCTTGCATTCTATCCATTCTGCTTATAAACCCTTCCAGAGTTTGTTTCATTTCTGCGATCTCCTTTCTGGCATCTGTGATCTCTTTCCGGACTTCATCCCATTTTTCTTGCGTATTTCTCTGCATCTCTGTCAGCATGTTTATGATTCTTATTTTGAATTCTTTGTCAGGAAGACTGGTTAGGTCTGTCTCCTTCTCTGGTGTTGTCTCTGTGATCTTTGTCTGCCTGTAGCTTTGCCTTTTCATGGTGATAGGAATAGTCTGCAGAACTGGGACGAGTGACGGCTGGAAGGACTTCCTTTCTTGTTGGTTTGTGGCCCTCCTCTCCTGGGAGAACAGCGGCCTCTAGTGGCTTGTGCTGCGCAGCTGCGCGCAGACAGGGTTTCTGCTTCCTGCCCGGCTGCTATGGAGTTAATCTCCGCTGTTGCTGTGGGCGTGGCCTGGCTCGGGCAGCTACTCCAAAATGGTGGAGTCGCGTTGGAGCAGGAGCTGCTGGGAGGCTATTTATCTCCGTAAGGGGCCTCCCTGCTCCCTGCAGCCCAGGGGTTAGGGTGCCCTGAGATCCCGGGTTCCCTACCTCTGGATTAAGTGGCCCGCCCTGCCCCTTTAAGACTTCCAAAAAGCACCCGCCAAAACAAAACAACGACCACAAAAAAAAACAAGAAAAAAAATTTTTTTTAATTAAAAAAAAAAAAAATTTTTTTTAATTAAAAAAAAAAAAAATTTTTTTTTAATTAAAAAAAAAAGGTGGTCGTTCGTTTTTCTTTATTCTCCAGTGCCAGCCTCAGGCCTCTGCTCACCGGTCTTTCTGCCCTGTTTCCCTAATATTGGGGTCCCTGTCCCTTTAAGACTTCCAAAAAGCGCTCGCCAAAACAAAGCAGCAAAAAAGCAAAAAAAAAAAAAAAAATGGTCGCGCGCTTTTCTTATGTCCTCTGTCGCCCAGCCTCCAGTGCCTGCTCACTGTTCTTGCTACCCTGTTTTCCCAGTATCGAGGGCCCTGCACTCTGGCCCGGATGGCTGGGGCTGGGTGTTCGGCAGCCCTGGGCTCCGTCTCCCTCCCGCTCTGCCCGCTCCTCTCCCGCCGGGAACTGGGGGGAGGGGCGCTCGGCTCCCGCGGGGCCGGGGCTTGTATCTCACCCACTTCGCGAGGCGTTGGGTTCTCTCAGGTGCGGATGTGGTCTGGATATTGTCCTGTGTCCTCTGGTCTTTATTCTAGGAAGGGTTGTCTTTGTTATATTTTCATAGATATATGTTGTTTTGGGAGGAGATTTCCGCTGCTCTACTCACGCCGCCATCTTCCGCCCCCTCTGTACAAAAGGTTTTTAGCTTGATGTAGTCCCATTTGCTCATTTTTTATTTCGTTTCCCTTGCCCAAGGACATGCATTCAGGAAAAAGTTGCTCATGTTTATATTCAAGAGATTTTTGCCTATTTTTTCTTCTAAGAGTTTTATGGTTTCATGACTTACATTCAGGTCTTTCATCCATTTCGAGTTTACTTCTGTGTATGGAGTTAGACAGTAATCCAGTTTTATTCTCTTACATGTAGCTGTCCAGGTTTGCCAACACTAGTTGTTGAAAGTGCTGTCATTTCCCCATTGTATATCCATGGCTCCTTTATCGTGTATTAATTGAACACATATGTTTGGGTTTATATCTGGGCTCTCTATTCTGTTCCATTGATCTGTGGGTCTGTTCTTGTGCCAGTACCAAATTATCTTGATTATTGTGCCTTTGTAGTCACAGTCACATTACTGTACCGTGAAGTTAGGGATTGTAATCTCCTCCACTTTTTTCTTCCTTCTCAGGATTGCTTTGGCTATTCAGGGTCTTATGTGGTTCCGTATGAATTTTAGAACTATTTGCTCTGTTTGTTGAAGAATGCCATTGGTATTTTGATAGGGATCAGTTACTATACTTTTTAACTCCAGAATTTCCATTTGGTTATTTTTTTAAAGTCATTTTTATCTCTTTATTGCTATCCTTTATTTGATGTGACATTGTCATCATACCTTCCTTTGCTTCTTTAACCATGAGTTCACTAGTTCTTTGAACTTGTTTGTAATGGCTACTTTGAAAGCTTTGTCTGTTAAATCCAACATTTGCTCACTTCCACAGGTAGTTTCTGTTGTCTGCCCATTTTTCCAGTGTAAGGGGTCATATTTTCCTGTTTCTTTACATCTTTTGTAATTTTTTGTTGGAAAGTACACATTTTAGGTAATGCATTGCAGCAAATCTGCGTACTGTCTCCTTCACACACCCTTTCCCCTGAGTCCGGGACCTGTTGCTGTTATTGGCTTATTTATTTGTCAAGTGACCTCTTCATTAGTTTAGTGGAGACTATCCTCTCCTCAGCCTACAGAGTTAAGCCTTTGGTATTTCTCCTCAGGAGATTCAGCCTTGGGTATGCACACAATCATCCTGGGAGGACAGTGATTGGTAGGGCTTTCTTTGTCTCTTTCCCTGACTACAACCAGCTATTAAACCCTTCTAACTGACAGCTGATTGCTCTACAATATGTCCTGGGCATAAATTGTTCCACCTCCTAAAGCCATCAAGTTTGAGTTCCTTTGAAGGGATAGGTCCTCAGGTCAGTGTTTGAGTTTTGTTTTGACCCCAGGGAGGCCCCTCCCAGTTATCTCATCTCCCAAGTTGTCTTAGGAAAACTAGCTGCTGATAATTTTGCCTATATATATCTAATGGTTCTACCAATCTTCTCCTAATTCCTTTCATCATCACCTTCATTCTTTTTGAGAGTGCCCTTAAACTTGAATGTCTCCACACTGTTGTAAATGAGCTCCATCTGTTGGAAAAAACTAAGAGATATGGTTTAGGCTTGCTTACCCACCAGGAAAAATCTCTGAGCCAAGGCTCTGCAGCTGGAGCTGGAGACAATGGCATGCTACTCTCTCAGTGACACCACCAATTAAGGAGCTGGGCAGTTGGGGTGGGGGACAGTGACCTCAGGTCTTCTTGGCTGGCCTTTCTCAGCATGGAGCCACTACGTTATGAGCCAGGGCAAGGGTAATCAGGGCCCTAATATACTAGCCATGAGATGCCTAAGCTGAAGCTACCATACCATCTCTTAGCTAAAGTTGCCTCAAATTTAGCCTCAACAACCAACAGCTGGGGGCAAGATAGAAATACTGTCATGCCAGCCCTTCCTGCAAGATAGCCCTCTGTGAGCTAGAAGGAGAGGGAGCCCTGTTATTGGTTGCCCCAGTCTGGACTGAAGGTTCAATCTCACTGATTTGGAGGGGGAAGAGAGGAAGCAGGTCTCAGTTCCAATGCTACAAACTGTCACTGTCCATACCAAATTTTAGTAGAGTTTTTGAATAAAGGTTTCTTTATTTGCTAAATGTTCTTAGGGCCTGTGGTTAAAATTGTAATATTTCCAGAATGTCTCACCTGGCTTTAGTACATCTGCATATCAATAGGCGTTCAGAGGTGGAAAGAAGTATGGCTTTAGTGTATTTGCATATCCTCAGGGGTGGACAGAAGTTCTCTATATCAATGGGTAATTACCTGGGCAACTAAGGGGGTGTCTGAACCTGAGAGGTTAAGAGGAGGGGACTGGCTTGCTTGCTGGCTTCTTCAGGAGCAGAGGAGAGAGATGGCCCTGGACTGCAGTTTGTAAGCAACAAACGGGTTTGAAACTTTATTTCTCCCTTTGACTGATTTTGGTTTTTAGAGGTATTTTGCCCTGGGATTTCCTCTCCCCAGACTTACAGGGCCATTTTCAGAGACTTTAAATGTTGTGGGTTTTTTTTTAACCTTTTTAACCAGTTTTTCTGGGGAATGGGCCTCTGGACTTTCTCATGTCAGAAGTTCCTTTAAAAACTAATTTTAAGAAACTGTTACCTATGGGAGGAAGGAAGTAATACTTTTCTGAATATAATTTTGACTTTGGAACCCATGTAAATGATTTACATCAGAAAAGAAAAGCAAATTTGAAGAAGCAATATCTTAAAAAATTGAAAATAAAGGAATCTAATTGTATATCAGGTGGTGACATAACAATATGGAAAAAATAATCCTTAAGTAACCTAAAAACACAGTATTTTGGCTATACATACTTAATGGGATATATCCGGTGGTGTGCTGGAGTTACTTTACTGAAGCTAAATCAAATAAATTATGTTAATGTCACTGTGGGTAAAATTGTGTTATTTCCAGAATATCTCGCCTGGCTTTAGTACATCTGCATATCAGTAGGTGTTCAGAGGTGGAAAGAACTATGGCTTTAGTGCATTTGCATCATTCCTCAGGGGTGGAGAGTTCATCTCCATATCAATGGGTAATTACCTGGGAAAGGAGGGCTTATCTGTACCTGAGAGGTGAGGGGGAAGGCTGGTTTTGTTTCTGCTGGAGCAGGAAAGAGACAGGGACCATGACTGCAGTCTGTAAGCAATAAATGGATTTTAAACTTTATTTCTCCCTTTGACTGATTTTGGTTTTTAGAGGTATTTTGCCCCGGAATTTCCTTTCTCCAGACTTACAGGCACTAGGAACCAAAATTTTTGATACGTGACATCAGTATAAAATTAAAGAAATTAGGTAAAACCCCTATAATCCTACACTTGCATTGAAAATATCAGTATGAATTAATGATTTTTTTAACCTTCAAATATACATGTATTTCATTGCTCTGTCCTCCAGAAAAGCTTAGAACAAGCCTCTAGATCTAACTCCCACGTTACAGTGTTGTCAGGCAGCTGCATCTGGGAAGGTCTCTCCCTGTGCACTAGGTGAAACCTCAACCGGGACAGAGGAGGATTCTTGACTCTGAGAAAGAATTCCCTTCCAGGTCAGTGGAGTGTAGGTAAGGAAGGAATTCATTATGGCAAGAGTAAAAGTGAATGTCAGCACGCATGCCTGCAGTAGAGAGCAAGGAAGAACAGAGGGAGAAAAGTAAGTTCATTGAACTCCTGGTTGTCCTCAGGCAAATCACTTGCCAGCTCCTAGAGCCAGGGTCACCTGGTGTCCAGCGTCTGCTTGAATCTGCACAGCATGGAAACTAAGCCCCTGAGACAGGGACCATGGGCTTAGACAGAGTAGGGTGACTGCCTCTGGTAAAAGCAAGGCAAGATTTTACAGTCAAAGCAATGTAACAATGTAAAGTCCCTATTGAAACTCTGTGTTCAGCATTATACAAAGTCAAGGTCACACTAATTCTCTAGGGTAAAGATACTAGACTAGGAATAAAGACATCTTTAGTGAGATCAGTTAAAGGTCAAAAGGCCAGGAGTGGCTTGGCCTGGAATGTTTGAGTGTTCAGCAAGGGTATCTCAGCATAACCCGTGACTTCATTGTAAACCACCCTAGCAAACAAGACAACAACCCAGCCCACCTTGATGGCAAGGCAGGTGGTACAAGTCCACACCCTAAGCCCTCAATTCCCCAAAATTCTCAACTGCCTGTAAATCCCCTAAACAACTCACCACCCTGGGCTCACTTGTCCCCTCCTGGCGTGAGCCAGGAGCTCTTTCCTCTCACTTTATTTCTAAATAAAAGCCTTGCTCTCCTACTTGAGTGTTTGCGAAGTTCATTCTTTGGCTCCGCAAACAAGAATCCTGGCATCACCCCTACACCCCAGGAATCAGGGGAGCCATGGAAAACTGGATGGAGTGAGTTTATATTCTGAGAACTTCCTCTTCCTACTGGTCTGAAATAAAACAGGGAAAGAATAAAGGATTGTGTTAAGACCAAGATGAAATAGCAAAGTGGCAAAGACATTTAACACTGGAGGTGGAGGTTGGAGAGTTCTTGCTTTTATTTTGGAGAAGAGTTCAGAGACAAGTGCAATCAACTTATAGAACAAGAAATACACATTCAGACAGGAGTGCGGGTGACCTCAGAGAGGAGGCACGTTTAAAGGTTTAGAGTTTGGGGTTTATATGGCCTTTTTGGTAGGGGTCAGCTTAAGGCATGGTATATACAGATGATTTATAATTCCTTTGAAGTTTTGTCTTAAGAATAAGATTATTTAGGTAACTGTCTTTGTTAGGCAGGAAAATAGATAAAAGTGGGGTGGAAAGAGAACAAAGTCAATAAAGCACCCTAGAAAGGACTCAGAGGTAACCAGTTAAAACTAGAAAGCCAGAAAAGACTCAGAGTTAAAGTTATTCAGTTAAAGCTTGAAAGGTCAAGAGCAGCTTGTTCTTGAATGTTTGAATATTCCCCAGATAAAGAGAAGTATCTGAGTACAGCCAATGTTTTCATTGTGTCAATTAGATCATTGTAAGATTTACTCTAGCCTGCTAAAAAGCCCACCTATAAATAGCATAATACAGACAGGGAGATCCCACCTTAAAGCCAAAATTGCAATTTGAAAAAAAACCAGGAAGTTTAAGAAGAAAGATTCTTAACATACTCTTTAGCAAACAAATAACTCTGCTCACCTTGGAGAAAGGGCAGACAGTCTTGACTGATAAGCTAATTTTGCAGAATTACCTAGAGGACCGACTGATAAGAAACTTAATGTCTCATCAAAGATACTTGAGACCACTTAACAAGCCCACATCCTAGCCCTTTGTCACATTCCTGAAAAATCCTTAAAAGGGGGAACCCCCAACCTCTCAGGGTACCCCTCTCTCTGAGGTCACCCACACATTCTAAGTGTGTAACCTTTTAATCTTAAGCTCTTTCCAACCTTTCAGGGTGCTCCTCTCTGAGGTCGCCTACACTTCTAAGTAACTTTAAATAAAACTTTTATTCTGCTTCACTACTGTGTCTCTGCCCTTCAATTCTTTATCGCGGTGGGGACAAGAACCGAGGAAAATACACATATTGATCTGGATCTTGGCATTCTTTATCCACATAGATTCATTTACACTTTGAAGGCCTATCTCTTGTCCCGACTACAAAGTTACTTAATTGATTAAAGGAAAGAAGAACATCATGTAGATCAAGTTAAAGAATAAGCTGGACTTTTTTCACAGGCTAAGTAGATTTTACAATGGCATGACCCTTGTCCCATTTCCCTGCTCTATCTAGGTAGGAAATGCAGGGGATACACAAACATGTTAAATGATATGATGGAGATGCAATCAGCCAAGTCCAGAATTTGGGAAATTTATAAGGACAAATGACCCAATTTTTTTCACAAATGTTAAGAAAAAAGGAGAGAGAAAAAAAACTATTAAAGTTTAAAAGAAACTTTAGAGATTTATGTCAAATGACTGTATAAGTGTTTTTTGGATCCAGATTCAAACCAACTACATACAAGATACCTTGGGACTAATTAGGGAAATTTAAACATTGAGTAGTTATTAAATGATGTGAATAAGTGATTGGATGTTATAACAAATTAGATTTTGAGGTATTATTGTTAATTCAGATAAGACAATAATATTGTAGTTTTCTTTTTTAAAGAGCTTAAAAATTTTTTTTGACTTTCTGATTTCAACAAGCTTCAAAAAATTATGAGATGATCAGGAAAAATTGAACGACTGGGTATTTGATGATACAAAGGAATCATTGTCTTTTTACAATAGTGTTATGGGTTTTTTAAAAGTCCTCATTTTTTATATTTACATACTGAACTGCCCACCATCATTATGTAGTAATGAGATTTTTAAAAAGAAAGGATTCTGTGGGTAAAGTTGTAATATTTCCAGAATATCTCGCCTGGCTTTAGTGTATCTGCATATATATAGGTGTTCCTCAGGGGTGGAAAAGTATTACTCATCATATCAATGGGTAATTACCTGGACACCGAGGGCTTATCTGAACCTAAGAGGTTAGGAGGAGGGCTGGTTTTACTTCTGCTGGAGCAGGAAAGAGACGGCTGGACTGCAGTTTGTAAGCAATGGGTTTTAAACTTTATTTCTCTCTTTGACTGCTTTCGGTTTTAGAGGTATTTTGCCCTGGGATTTCCTTTCCCTGTAGTTACAGATCCTTAAATGCTTATAGAATCATTTGTGGATAAAATGATATTGTGTCTGGAATTTTCATTAAAATAATCCAGGTTTTTGTTGCTTTTGGAGGGGCAGGTGTTATAGGTGAAACAAGGTGGACCAGGTGTTACTAACTGAAGGTGAGTGACGACTGTACATAAGGTTCATTAAACATTTTTTCAACTTTTGCTATGCTTAAAGTTTCCATTATGAAAAATTCTAAAATGAACAAAAAGTTCTATCCATTATTCTCTTAAGATACAATAACCTCTAAGAAGAGAAGTTGTAGAAAACCTCCATGGCTGGGCAGGAACAAGCCTGGAACCTCTGGAATGGGCAGGTCTATAGAGGGTCCTGCTTAGGGAACACCCCTGCCTGAACTGTGATCAAGATCTAGCTGTAGAATATGACCTGTGTCTTCTGGAATACTGCTTACCTAGGCAAGTGTCAGGATAAATAAAGTTCAAGTTCTGGTGTTTTAACATTTTGCCAAATCAGACCCCACACGACCAAACCCACCTTATTTTCTATTTCCACTATACTGATCTGTCTCAACCATCCAACAAGACTCAGCTCAAGCCCTACCCTCTTCTTAGCTACATGGCCACTGAAGGGCCCCCACCCATAAGATGGCGAACCTCCTGCTTCTCTTCCGGGTCCTCGGTTTCCGCTGGCGCCACCTGAAGCCCAATCACCCCCCCTTCCCAATCCCAGCACCTAGCCAATAGCCACCAGCCCCATAGAAGTGCCACCTCAATCAGCTCATGCCCCTTCGTATATAACCCAGCACCTTTCCCTAATAAAGCGGAATTCTCCGGTGAATTGCTGCTGTGTGTCGCTCCTTTCCTTTCATTGGTGCTGAAACCTGGGAGACGGGACACCCCAACTGGGCCCCGTCTTCCCCCCGCCGACACCAGCAGCAGCTTGCCCTCGTCCTCTTTTTCCGGCGCTGGCTCATCACACTCACCACTCCTCTCTGGCCTTTGGGTAAGTTTTCCCCCTGAGCGGGCCGCTCTTCCCCGAGCTATCGCAGCGCCATTGACCGTGATCGTCCGGCAAGGCCCTGACGCTCGGGGACGAGGAGGGAGCTCTCCCCACCTTAGGCCTTCATGGCTGCGGCGGACCCTCAGCCCCTCCTCCAACAGCCATAAACGAGGTGACTCCTTTGCGGATGAGAACGCTCCCTTCCCCCCACCTCCTTCCGTTCCTTCCGCCGAAAATTCCTTCCGCCGAAAACTCCTAGTACTAGGTACCTCGGACTCCGGCACTCTGCCTTCTTAGAGAAGTCTGGGTGACGACCCACACTTCCTAAGAAACCGACTCATATACGAGTTTCCGCAGACCCCCAAGGATCATCGGGGACGCCCTTTGTCTCCTTGCTGTCTGCTCCCAGTCCGAGGGTCTCCGTTCATCTTCCCCTGTTTGTCTCCTTCTCTGTCCTTTAGCCATGGGAGCCTCCTCATCCCTCCCTGGAAGCTCACCTCTTGAATGCCTGCTCAAGCATCTAGCCAGCCTCTCCCTGACGCCTGATATAAAACCAAAACTTCTCCGCAAATACTGCTCCCAAGATTGGCCGACATACCCCCTAGACAATCACAACCAATGGCCCGCAGGGGGAACTCTTGATCCTAACATCACTCGCGATCTCTTTACCTACTGCCAGCGCCTGAAAAACTGGAAGGAGATTCCCTATACCCAAGCTTTCCGCCTCCTCCCCCTGCCTCCCCCCAAGTTCTCCTAGCCTGCAAGCCGTCTCCCCCGCAAAAGCCTCCCTTTCACTCCCTTCCCCATCCTCTCCCACAACAGCCCCTCCACCTTCCTCCACCACCATCTCCTCCCCCACCTCACCCCCCTTGCAGTTCATGCCTGAGCCTTTCAGCGCCCCTCTAACTAAGTCCCAGGAACCTCCTCCGTCTTTGCCCCCATCACCTGTTTCTCCCCCACAGACTAAGCCTGAACCCTTCAGTCCCCCTCAGACTCAGTCCCGAGGGCCTCCCCAAATTATTGCCCCCCTTCAAGAAGTAGCAGGATCCGAAGGCATCGTGCACGTTCACGTCCCTTTCTCCTTAGGAGATTTAGCCCAACTTGAGAAACGCCTAGGTTCCTTTTCCACTGATCCCACGACATATATCAAGGAGTTTCAGTGGACCCTCCAGTCATACAGCCTCACACATCATGACATTTTCATGCTCCTGGCCAATACCCTCCTTCCTGAAGAGCATAGATGAGTTTGGGACTTCGCCCAAACGCATGCCACCGAAACCCACAGGACTGACCCCACCTATCCCCCTGGCCCCACCGCTGTCCCCGAACAAGACCCACACTGGGATTATAACACCGCCGTGGGTCTCCGCTCTCGAGATATTTTTGCCTCCTTAATAGCAGGTCTGAAAAAGGCAGCTCGTAAAGTAGTCAATTTTCAAAAGCTCCCTCCGAGTTCTTAGACAGACTCACTCAAGCCCTATTACAGTTACCAGCCTGGACCCAGAAACGCCTGATGGGAGACATGTCCTTATGACATACTTCCTAGCTCAAAGCTACCCTGACATTAAAGCTAAACTCAAAAAGTTAGAACAGGGCCCTGCTACCCCACAGACTGAGATCCTAACAGTGGCCTTTAAAGTCTTCCATAACCAGGAGGAGAAAGAATGCTGTAAACAAAAGGCCGATCAGGCCAATTTCCAAATGTTGGCCCAGCTGATAAAACCACAACCTGGGCGCCCCTCTACAAACAAGCCCCCCCAGGAGCTTGTTTCAAGTGTGGACAAGAAGGACATTAGTCGAGGGCTACCATCCCATGCCCCCAGATGCCACAAAAAGGGCCACTGGGAGTCTGATTGCCCAGCCACCAGAAGGGGAGGCTGGATGAACAACCCCCATCCTAAGCCCTCCGTAGTGGGGCTGGCAGAAGAAGATTGACAGGGCCCGGGGGCTTCTCGCCCGACCATTTCCATCACCAAACAGGAGCCCAGGGTTACTTTAATAGTAGACGGTTGCCCCATCTCCTTCCTCCTAGATAGAGGAACCACCTTCTCAGTCTTGCGGGAATACCGGGGCCCTACCACGCCTGCCATTACTCCTATAGTTGGGGTAGGAGGTAAACAGATTTTCCCATTAAAACCCCCCCCTTTTATGCACAATCCAGGACAATCCCATACCTTTCTCCCACTCCTTCCTGGTTATGCCCCAGTGTCCCATCCCCTTACTAGGATGGGACATCCTTTCTCTCCTCCATGTTTCCATGACTATATCCACTCCCACAGCCCCCAGTACTCCCTTTCTGATGGCCCTCACAGCTGATGACCCCCCTCTACCCAATGAAAGTTCCAGTTCCGCCCTCATACACCCTGTAAATCCCAAAGTTTGGGACATTACAAGCCCCTCCGTGGCTCCATGTACTCCTGCCTCTATCAAATTACGTGACCCCTCTCAGTATATCTGTCAGGCCCAATACCCCCTAACCACTTCAGCCCTCATAGGCCTCCAACCCATCACTCAAAATCTTTTAAACAAAAATTACCTCAGACCCACTCACTCCCCGTTTAATACCCCCATATTAGCTGTTAAAAAAACCAATGGATCTTTCCGCCTTGTCCAAGACCTTCACCTCATCAACATGGCCATCATCCCTATCCATCCCTTAGTTCCAAATCCATACACCCTTTTATCGTGGATCCCTGCCTCGGCCTCCCACTTCTCAGTCCTAGATCTCAAGGACGCATTTTTTTTCTATCCCTCTGGACCCCTCCTCTCAAGATTTTTTCGCCTTTACCTGGACGGACCCATACACAAGACATTCTGAACAACTCACTTGGACAGTTTTGCCACAAGGCTTCTGAGATAGTCCCCATATTTTTGGACAGGTCCTAGCTCAGGACCTCAAACAGTTTCATCATGATCACTCTGAGTCCACCTTATTACAATAAGTGGATGATCTTCTACTCTGCAGTCCCTCGTGGGAACAGTCTCAACTTGACACTGCCTCCCTACTTAACCTTCTAGCTTCCAGAGGTTACCGAGTATCCCCTGTCAAAGCTCAAATCTCTTCCCCTTCTGTCGCTTACCTCGGATTTCTTCTATCTCAACAAAGTCCATTACCTTAGACAGAAAACAGCTCCTCTCTGTCCTGCCCATTCCCAAAACCAAGACAGAAATCCTCTCCTTTCTAGGCCTGGCTGGGTATTTTAGAGCGTGGATCCCTAACTTCTCCCTGTTGACAAGACCCCTATACGACCTCAGCAAGGGCCCCCCTGAAGAACCATTATCCTCCTCACCCCAACACTCCTTCATTAAGCTCCGTGGAGCCCTTGTGGAAGCCCCAGCTCTCCATCTTCCTGATTTGTTGAAGCCCTTCTCATTATACATTCATGAGAGGTCCAGTCAAGCTCTAGGAGTCCTAAGCCAATATTATGGCCCATCCTTTGCCCCAGTAGCTTATCTTTCCAAGCAATTAGACTCCACAGTTCGGGGATGGGCCCCCTGCCTACGGGCATTAGCCGCTGGACAGCTCTTGCAGAAGGAAGCTCATAAACTTATATTCGGGGCGCCCCTTACCATTCTGTCCCCACATCACCTAAAGGATCTCTTAACCTACAAAAGTTTACAGACTCTCCCTCCCTCCAGACTCCTGACCTTACTGTCCTCTTTCCTCCAAAATCTCGTTCACCCCCTTTGCCATCCATACCCGAATCATGACTTTTTCCTCCTTTACTGCTCCCTCGCTCTCTTCTCGCCTTTTTTCCTCATTCCTATTGTCTTCCCCACCACCCCAGCCTCCTTTGTATGGCGATTCAAAGTCAGACAGACTTACACACAGCATCAAACAAAAATTACTGCCCTCATTGCCACATCAGACTGCTCTCTGAAAGGCTGCTCCGAGCCCTTATACCTCCACTTTCCTCCCTCCACTGAAGTGTTCACTAGCAGCTACCTTTATTCTCCCTACCTCTGCTTCCTCTATGACCAAAAACAAGCCTGTTGCAGGCGATGGCCAGACACCTACAGAGATGTCCCTACTGGTCTTGTGCCATTCACTACATGGGTAACTCCTGGTACCCACAGTATTACTCCTCCAACCCATTCTCTTCAATACTAACAAACCCCTTCCTCACCTGGCTGTGGCCCATTGCAGGCCCTATAATAATCATTCTTCTCGCCTGTGTCTTCTTACCTTGTATAGTAAAGTTTGTCAAATCCCAAGTCAGTAAAATCTCTAATCAAACTTTCAACCAGCTTTTACTCAGGAACTACCAACTTTTAGCCACAGAAGATCCCTCACCCTCACGTAACCTCCTCACCACACGCTGAGATGGACCCCTCTCTCCGCTGGAAACTGTTCCTGGAAACAATGGCCACAGACGCCTGGCTTCTGGCACCTGTATCCTCTTGGCACCATTAGAATCAACAAGTCCTCGACTTATGGTTACAGGGAACCTTCATTGATTTCCAACCTGAAGAAGTCCACATCTACTCGTCCTTACTGTGGGGAGTCCTATCAACCCTTTCCTCCCAGTCCTCAAGGCCTCACTCCCTTCTCCGCCCCCGTTCAGCAGGAAGCAGAGAGAAAGCAACATCCACAACCCCATAGAGGAGAAAGGGGGGAATGAAGGGCCCCCACCCATAAGATGGCGAACTTCCTGCTTCTCTTCCGGGTCCTCGGTTCCCGCCGGCGCCACCTGAACCCCAATCACCCCTCGCCCCCCTCCCAATCCCAGCACCTAGCCAATAGCCACCAGCTCCGTAGAAGTAACACCACAATCACCCCATGCCCCTTCGTATATAACCCAGCACCTTTCCCTAATAAAGCAGAATTCTCCGGTGAATTGCTGCTGTGTGTCGCTCCTTTCCTTTCAGCCACTAATCTCCCTTTTTCCATATTCTGATCGTTCATTTTGTTTTGTTTGCTCCCTCATCGTGTTGGCTGACTGTTTCCTGACTATTCTTTTCCCAACCTCAACGTATGCTCCTTAAACCAAGGACCAAGACATATTTTTTAAAATTCTCTCAGCATCAAAAATACTATTCACAAAGTTGTAGTTCAATTAGTACTTGAATAAATAAAGGCTTTGAAGAAGCCAAAAAGTAAATGATGTAATGGCTTGTTGAACAAAGACAGTCAAAAGTTAGGGGAAAGGATTCTTCTTCCCTCTCTCCGGGTAGTTTCAAAAATCCCACAGACCCAGCGCTTCTAATTGTTAGGAAGATGCTGTATTTTTTGACCACCTTGAGTGATGGAGCAAAAACCAGTGCATCTGGTTCTGCATCAGAGCTTGGAATACTTTTTTAAAAGTTGGAATTTAAAAGAGTGAGATTTTGCCCTTGTGGTTTGTAATCCCCTCGTGCACTTTCTACACTCGGGCTCTCCACTCGCGAGTGCAGCAGGCTATGCTGTGTGATAACAGAGAGGACAGCTGCAGTGCTCGTGTGAGGGCTGCGCGGCAGCTTCAGATTTTAAGCAAATGTTCCGGTGAATCCCTAGAATAGCCAAGTGGCATACAGCGGAGACTCATGATCTCTAAGTAACGCTGCTATGACTCCGATTCAAAGGCACATTGTTCTTCTTAAGGCATCTCCAGCTGAAACTTTTAGCTTTAGTGATTAAAAGATGAATTCATCCTATCGAAAGAATAGAAATTACACAAACGTGTATGAGCCGAGCCAGGCTCCAGGGAGAACTCCTGTTTGAAAACCTGGTACGGAAAACAAAAAGCAGGACAGTGAACGTTTTCGCTTTGGCGCTCTGGTCCTCAGGGGTCACCGCCACCATCCTAGCCAGTGCGAGCGAGGGAGGACAGGGACCCGCTGGGCGCTGGGACGGGGGCCTCCGCCCAGTGCCGAGTGTCCGCAGCGCCGCCGGCCAGGCCGGGCGCCACTGAGCGCGGACCTCCGGCGCGTCCTAGAGCGGCCGCACGCGACCGCAGCCAGCGGCGCACTTCCGCCCGCGCCGGTCCCTGCCGGGTGGATGGCTGGGCCTCGCTGCCGGCGTGCGGCTCCCTCGGCTCCTGCCGCGGGCCTCGGGGAGTGGGTGAGTGGGGCAGGGCGCGCCGGAGAGGGCGGGCCAGGGTTTGCGCCGCTGCCGCCTGAGCCGCGCGGGCGGGCGCGCTTCCTCTGGACTCGCGGCCCAGGCCCGGCGCGTAGGACCCAGGCCGGGGGAGCGCCGAGGACTGAGGACGCGCCTGTCTCCCGACCCCCTCCACCCCAAGGCGGGAGCGCGCACCGCCGGCACCCCCCTCCTTTTGTGAGACTGAGCTCTTAGTGGTCGGAGACCTGGCCTCTGACCCTGACTCTGCCTCTGCCTTGGCCTCTCACTTTCTCCCTCCGGGTCATCGTTCTTTCAGCCCTAAAATGGAGGATGGCAGTATCTGCCCTACCTACACCGTGGGGTGATTGCAGGTTTGGCGTGCCTGCCTGGAAACTGGTGCTCAACCCAGCGGCTTTTAGAGTTATTCGGGAAGCTTAACAAATGCTGAGGCCCCAGAATCGCCAGGGATTGATACGCAACCGGGAGTGAGAACCACTGGCCCAGAGTGTCGAGTGACAGTAAATGTGGTCGTGTGGTATGTTCTCGACCAAAATATGCATTTGGTCCAAGGTGAATCATACTGGATCATGAGAAAGCAAGCGGCTGTTTTTTTTTGTTAGTTTGTCCAAGAAGACAGGGACCAAATCTGGTTTGGATACTTTGGTCTATGTCACAAAACAAGAACCCTTGATTAAATAAATTAATTTCTGATTACTTCCCGACCTAGTGAAAGGATTTTCATTGTTTGGCTTGTTCTTAAACTTTTTATTACTGCAATTTTCAAACATACAAAAATAGCATAGTGTACTGAATTCCAGTTCATGATCAATCTTGTTTCATCTACTACCCTTACACCCACTGGATTATTTTAAAGCAAATCTAAATGTACCATTTCATCCATTAAATACTTGTTTATGTTCATAAAACACAAATCCTTTTTAAAACATAGTATTATCAATCTAACAAGCATTTCATGTTCTCTACCCAGTCAACGTTTACATTTCCTCAGTTGTCATTTTTTCCCTCCCATTATCAATTTGTCAAAATCAGGGTCTAAATAAGCTATACATTTTACAATTGGTTGACTTCTACATCTCTCTTCATATCTTTATCCCTGCCCTCTTTATTTTTTTCTCTTGCATTTTATTTGCCGAAGAAACCAAGTCTTTGTCCTCTAAAATTTCTACATACTGCATTTTGCCTTTTTCCCAGCCCTGTGGTGTCCTGTAATAACAGGCATGTAGATTACAGCCTTTTTCAGATTCAGGTTCTTTTTTGGCCAGAAAAGCTCATAGGGTTACTGTGTACTTCATATTGCATCAGGAGTTAGATAGGAATCTGTCTTTATGGTATTGATTAATTAGTGGATACATACTGCACAGCAGGGTAACTAAATAATTGACCAGAGAATTACAGAAGTATGCCAGCTAATAGGTGTAGAAGGAATGAGAGAACCTTTTGGCAACCTCTGATGAAATAATGGATCGAGGCAGTGATCATTAATGGCTGTTAACATTAGAAAGAGATAGCCAGACAGTGTGTGCTTCCTGATATAAGTACCCAGTATCACTCATCAAGTATTCCTGGATGAATATTTACCAACTATCCTTTGATGATGGGTGGGGATATATGGATGAGAAAAGATTGGCCATGAGTTGATAATTATTGAAGTTCTCTGATGGATATGTGGCTGTACATTATACTAATCTCTCTGCTTTTGTATGTGTTTGAAATTTTTCATAGTTTTTTTTTTTTTTTAAGTCTGTCTAATTGAATAGTGAGTTAAGGTCAGCGTGATCCTTTGTAATTCTCCATTAGACTTTTACTAAGTGGTTGTTAAACCTGAGTGCACATTAGAATCACAGGGGAAAATTTGTTTTTTCATGCTAAAACACTTGTCTCACTTGCAGATTTTTCTGTCTAGTTGTTCTGGGATAGAGCCCAATCATCGATATGTTTCAAAAGCTCTCCAGGTGATACTAATATGCTCCAGGGTTCTGTACCCATGGCCTGTGTGCATTATTTGTTGGGGATTGTAAAATGACTATATTCTATTATTCCGTCTGCATTATTAGCTTAAAATTTTTTTTTACCTACTACATTCTGTTTATTCTCTCTTGCAAACTGAAATACAGTAGGAAAGCCTCTGCAAATTAAAATATTTAATTGTCAGAGGAAGGCTTGATCTTGAAAGTGAAAATGTGGGGTAACACATTGAAGAGACACTAGCAATAAGCTGAAGATGTGTGTGTAGGGTAGAGAGAGGTACCATCTGTGTGTGGGGGTAAGGGGTGGGGAACTGACTGTTTTTCCAAATGGAAAGGAAGTTCAGGTGATGTGTAATTAGGAAAGCATGTTCAGTCTTAATGACATTTCATTTAAATCATCAGTATCAATTTAATATAAATTAAAATTAAATAAATCAAATGCTCTCATTGCAACTAAAAACAATCCAAAGATTTAAAAGAGAAGTTAATAAGCCACTACCTGTTTCTTCCATACAGACTTTCTTATAGGGGTTTTGGGAATTGTTATAAAAATGCCATAGCCATCTGTAACTCTTCTCATTGTCATCCCTGTAGGACAAGAATTACCGGTCTGACTTAACTGCAGAATGATTAGTTCATGGTATGAATGGATGTACAGTAAAATACTCAAATCATTTTCCTATTAATATATATCCAGATTGCTTCCAATTTTAGCCACCTTAAAAGTACCACAGTAAATATTGTACATAGGTCCTTTATTTGTGTAGGGTAGATTCCCAAAAATGGGATTGCTGGATTAAAGTGTGTTGTTAATAGCAGTATCATTATTATTGGTAATACATATGGCCAGATTACTCTCCCAAAACGTAATAGCAATTCACAACTCCACTACTAGTGAAATAATATGGGTACCCATTTTCCCTCCTGGTTAGCACTGGCTAGCATTAATATTTGCCAGCTGATGTGTGGAAAATGGTGTCTCTGTTTCTTTAATTTGCATTTCTTCTAAACACCTGGAGACCTGAGCCTTTTTCATGCTATTGGCCACTTGGATTTCTCTGAATTTCCTCTGTATATCCATCCATTGGTTATATTTCTCTTGTATCAGTTATTTTAATTTTTTTGATGCATTTGCATGAACTCTTTCTTAAGGGCCTTAACCCTTTATCACATAGTGCAGTTTTCTCCAGGTGTTACTTCAGTTCGTTGGCTTTGTAAGCCTTTTAGATGTATGAAAGTTTTTATATAGTGAAATGTCTTTTTTGTTTTCTTCTGGGTTTCCTGTCTTTCAAAAAGAGCTTTCCCATCTCCTAGGTTATATACTCATTCATCTAATTGTTTTGAGTGTATTTTATTGGACCGTTCACATTTAAATGTCTTAACATGTGGAATATATTTTTACATACAAGTGAGAATCTTGCTTTACTTTTTTCTGCAAAAGTGGCCAATTTTGTCAGAGATGTTCATTAAATAAACCACCCTTTTACATTTTTGTTAAACATTAATTCATACCTAGGTTTATTTCTGGACTATCCTCTCTTTCACCTCTATTTTTGTGCCAATAATTACTACTTTTAATTATACCTGATTAGCATAGTAAGTGTTAATATCTAGAAGGTAAGTTACTACTCACTACTTTATGTAATTTTCTTGTCCATTCACATTGTTTTCTTCTATATGATCTTTGGATTGTGTTTTATTCCAAGATAAATTCTACTGGAAATTTGATAGAATTTGCATTAATTGTATCTACATTAATTGTGAAAAGATGAACATTTCTGTTATATTAAGTCTTCCTATCAAGGAACCCAGTGTGTACCTACCTTTCTGTTTGGGTATTTTAGGGCCTGTTCCTTTCATGTTAACTTTATTTCTAGTGATTTTACAATGTTTTATTTTTTGCACTTAAGAATGAGATTTTGTTCCCATTTGTATTTTTAGCTGGTTATTTCCAAAACTGAGAAAAGTTGTTGATAGTATTTACATTTATTCAGTGCTCCATAAAATTTTCTTAATTTAATAGTGTTTTTTAATCCCTGCTATCAATCTATAATTGGTAATATGTAAGTTTTATTCTCATTTATTCTATTTGATGTACATCTCCCACCACAGAAGTATATCAGAGATGGCAGATGTGCCCAGAAATAGTGAAAGGAAAAAGAGAGATACCAGGAGTCAGCAGAAATCTACACATTCAATATGGTTATTGCTGATCATTTATAATAGCAGAACCCAAGTCCTAACTCCTCATGGACCCTGGCTTTAGGGTAGTGACCCTGACTCAGCGTTAATGTGAGGTACCAGCATTATTGTAGAATGTTTTAGAACATTGCTGTTACTTATGATGGTTTAGAGAAAAGGCTGACATTATGGACACCAGACATACCACTTAGCATAATTAAGTCCCACCACTTGCCTAGAACCTCAGCTAGAGTTGTTTAGTGTTTATTAGGAGAAATTTATTTCTAAATGAGCAGAAAGTACAGAGTTCCTGTATATCCCTTTACCTCCCAGTTTTCTCTAATATTAGCATTTTACATTAGTACATTTGTTACAGTTGATGAGCTGATACTGATACATTATTATTAACTGAAGCTAACATTAGGTTCATTCATTCTTTGTGTTAGAATGATTCTGACCAGTGTATAATAACATTTGTCTATTTTTCCTATATATTTACTTCTTCATCCTTCCCTCCCCCAGACTACTGTCAGCCACTGATCATTTTACTTTCTCTGTGGTTTTACCTTTTCCAGAATGTTACATAGTTGGAATTCAATTACAGTTTTTAATTAACTGGGCTTAGCAGGTTTTATTTGCTTGCTTGTTTTGTGTGTGTGAGCAGTCATATGCAGTTTGGTAACTTACAGTTTAAACTGACTGAGAGAGTTATTAAAATCTTCCTTGGGATTTCTTTGGAAAGAAAGCTATTAGAAAACAGGAGTTCAGACTCTTCTGAATAACCAAAACATAAATAACAGTAAATCTCACAAGAACCTGTTTCTGGTGATTTTGTGCAGTGATGTGTAATAACTTCTAGATGATCTTTTCATTGCAGGGTGGAAGATGTCTATGGATGTGACATTTCTGGGGACGGGCGCAGCATACCCATCCCCAACCCGGGGTGCCTCTGCTCTGGTCCTTCGATGTGAGGGCGAGTGCTGGCTGTTTGACTGTGGGGAGGGAACTCAGACACAGCTTATGAAAAGCCAGCTTAAAGCAGGTTAGTGTACATTCAGCCATCTCATTAGGACTCTCTCATTCTGCTTCATTTTCTTGGCTGTCCTTTGGCCTTTTGCTGAGAAACAGCCTAACAGTTGCGTTCTACTGTAGTGCTAGAGCCCTGAGAAGATCTGGAAGGCCCGCTGCCATGCAGGCATACTCACTGAACTTATTTATTTATTTACTTTTCATTCTTCCTGTAAATGTTGAAAACGAAGATTTATATAGGCTTAGGGGTTGGAGGATGGAGTGGGATACATCAAGTGTTATCAATTGGACACTTCCCAAGCAAAGGAGCAATGTACATACTTGTTTCCATCAGCTGAGAGTTGTAGGTATCATGGAGATGCAAGGGGCAGTAGATGGGCCAGAGGAGTGAGATGTTCTTTTCTACTTGGGGCTCACAGGGCAGGCATCTCAGAGAACCTGTGAGTTGTTGAAGAAGAAGGAGGGAGAAGAAGGGCATTCCAGTCAGAGGGAATGGAGTGAACAAGGGGAGACCGAGAAGTGCAGTGGGGAAAAGGCTTGGCCCACAGTCACGCAGATCTGGGTTCCAGTCCCAGCTGTGTCTCAGCGTGTGACCTTAGCTGATCAACACACTTATGCTTTACTTCCGTCATCTCAAAAATGGGGATAAAAACTCAAAGGGGTATTGTGAAAATTATATATAATAATCGCTTCTCTGTTCAGTTGTCTCCTCATCAGTCAAATGAGCTCAAATGTCATCTCCTCAGTGGCTTTCCCTGAACCTTCAAGTCAAGTAATTCCTCCCTCACCCCAGGCCTTGTACCGCTTTACAGTATTTATATTGACTTATTAATATCATCAGTATAGAAAGTTATGTTGTTTAAATAGTTGTTTCTGTACTGACTGTGTATCTCCTTGTAGGTTAAGGTAAGCTCAGTGATCACTTATGTACCTAGTAGATGCCTAGTAAATATCTGTTCAATCACTGTATGAACAAGATGTTCAGCACTTAACCCAGTGCCTCTCACTTACTAGATATTGATAAATGGTAGTTACTGAAATTATTCCTGTGACTCATCACAGTGTGTGGCATTTGATGACTAAAAGAAAGTTAGGTCTAGCATCCAAGGATCTCTTAGTCCAGTGGTGGAAACTGACATACAAACACTCATAGTGTAATATGTAAGCAGAATAATGGAGGTGTTTTCTAAGTAATTTTGGCACACAAAGGAGAGGGACACTAACTATATCTGTGTGATCAGAGAAAGCATCCCAGAGGTGGTAGCAGCTGAACTAGGGTCTGTCTAAGAGATGAAGTTTCTCCATGGAGAGAAGTAGGGATGGCTATTCAAGGAATAGGCAACAACGTGAGCAACACGTAAGGAAATTTCCAGGAGAGAAGTGACATATTTGGGGAATATTGAGTACTTGGCTAAGGAAGATGAGAGATAAGAATGCTGAAGAAGTGAGGGCAGATTGTGAAGTCTTGTGTGATATGCTATGGCGTTTGGATCTCACTATTCTATTGGCAACAGGAACCATTAAAAGTTCCTATTGCCAGGGGAATGACATGGTCTGATTTGTGTTTTAGGACAGTTTTCTTATGACAAATGTTGGGAGAGAGAGAATAGCAAATAGCATCAGGGAGACCAGTTGCAAGGCAGTTGTATTCATCTGAGGAAAAGGAGAGGTTGAGGATGCTGAAGCAGAAATAAGGATAGGGATGAAGACAGGAGACTCACTTTGAGACACTTGTAGAGCCAAGAGAAGGTGGTAACTGATTGAATGCCTAGCATGTGAAGAACGAGAGAATTATTACAAGTTACAGATGGTGATATCTCAGCTCTAAGCAGGGAGTCAGGAAAAGAGCTATTGAAGGAAGGAACTAATACTTACCACTTGGGACACGTGGTCTTGAAGTGTACACAGTTCAACCCTAATTATATACTGTCTTGTGCTGAAACCCTGAGGTGAGGGCAGGTGCTATGCTTTACTTCCCTTGGATCCCACAGTGGTTCCTTTCATGAAGACTCTCAGGGTCAGGCACAGGTCAGAGTGGAGGCTGTAATATTTAACATTTTAGAGAGTAGAAGCTGAGATAGCAGGGTGATTAAAATAGAAAGAAGAAACTGTTAAATGTGGGTACCAGAGGTTTTGGTGTGGGGTGTTTATGTTTTATTTAAAACCTGTATCAATTATCAAATGCTGCATAACAGATTACAAATTTAGTGTCTTATTTGCATTTACTGTCTCATCATTTCTGTGGGTGGTCAGGGAGTTTGAGCCTGGCGGAGCCGAGTTCTCTGCTTCAGAGTCTCACTAGGTTACAATCCTGTTACACCCAGTGTTGAGGTTCATCAGAGACTCAACTAGGGAAAAATCTGCCTCAGAGCTTACTCAACCTGTTAGCAGAATCCTTACAGTTGTAGGACTGAGGCTGCCCACAGTTCCTAGGCCTCCTGAAGGTCCTGCTCGTGTGGGATTCTGCTTCGTGGTAGCCTGCTTTCTTACCACTGGCAAGGGGGAAAGAAACTCCAGAGCAAGTGTGGTAGCAAGATGGACTCTTATAATGTAATGTAATCACATTACATCCTTGTGCCATGTTTTCCTGGTTAGAAGCAAGTCACAAGTCCCACTCCCACTCAAGGAGAGAGAATCATAGAAGGATGTGAGGGGCCACGGGCCAGGCGGCAGGAACCATGGTACCACCTTAAAGTCTATCTGCCACAATACCTTTCTCTGATACTTCATAGCTATTTCATATATATATATATATATATATATGTATTTTTTAATATTTTAAAATTTTGTATCATTAATCTACAATTACATGAGTGACATTATGTTTACTAGACTCCCCCCATCATCAAGTCCCCCCCACAAACCCCATTACAGTCACTGTCCATCAGCATAGTAAGATGCTATAGAATCACTACTTGTCTTCTCTGTGTTGTACAGCCCTTCCTGTCCCCCCCCCACATTGTATCTGCTAGTAGTGATGCCCCCCTTTGTTTTTTTTTTCCCCCTTATCCCTTCCTTCCCACCCATCCTCCCCAGTCCCTTTGCCTTTGGTAACTGCTGGTCCATTCTTGGGTTCTGTGGGTCTGCTGCTGTTTTGTTCCTTCAGTTTTTCTCTTTGTTCTTATACTCCACAGATGAGTGAAATCATTTGATACTTGTCTTTCTCTGCCTGGCTTATTTCACTGAGCATAATACCCTCTATCTCCATCCATGTTGTTGCAAATGGTAGCATTTGTTTTCTTCTTATGGCTGAAGAATATTCCATTGTGTATATGTACCACATCTTTATCCATTCATCTACCGATGGACACTTAGGTTTCTTCCATTTATTGTCTATTGCAAATAGTGCTGCAGTAAACAGGGGTGCATATGCCTTTTTCAAATTGGGCTGCTGCATTCTTAGGGTAAATTCTTAGAAGTGGAATTCCTGGGTCAAATGGTATTTCTATTTTTAGTTTTTGAGGAACCTCTATATTGCTTTCCACAATGGTTGAACTAGCTTACATTCCCACCAGCAGTGTAGGAGGGTTCCCCATTCTCTGCATCCTCGCCAGCATTTGTTGTTCTTAGTCTTTTCAATGCTGGCCATCCTTACTGGTGTGAGGTGATATCTCATTGTGGTTTTAATTTGCATTTCCCTGATGATTAGTGATGTGGAGCATCTTCTCATGTGTCTGTTGGCCGTCTGAATTTCTTCTTTGGAGAAGTGTCTGTTCAGCTCCTCTGCCCATTTTTTAATTGGATTATTTGCTTTTTGTTTGTTGAGGTGCGTGAGCTCTTTATATATTTTGGATGTCAACCCTTTATCGGATCTGTCATTTATGAATATATTCTCCCATACTATAGGATGCCTTTTTGTTCTATTGATGGTGTCCTTTGCTGTACAGAAGCTTTTCAGCTTGATATAGTCCCACTTGTTCATTTTTTCTTCTGTTTCCCTTGCCTGGGAAGATATGTTCATGAAGAAGTTGCTCATGTTTATGTCCAAGGGATTTTTGCCTATGTTTTTTTCTAAGAGTTTTATGGTTTCATGACTTACATTCAGGTCTTTGATCCATTTTGAATTTACTTTTGTGTATGGTGTGAGACAATGATCCAGTTTCATTCTCTTACATGTAGCTGTCCAGTTTTGCCAACACCACCTGTTGAAGAGGCTGTCATTTCCCCCATTGTATGTCCATGGCTCCTTTATCATATATTAATTGACCGTATATGTTTGGGTTAATACCTGGATTATCTATTCTGTTCCACTGGTCTGTGGCTCTGTTCTTGTGCCAGTACCAAATTGTCTTGATTACTGTGGCTTTGTAGTAGAGCTTGAAGTTGGGAAGTGAGATCCCCCCACTTTATTCTTCCTTCTCAGGATTGCTTTGGTTTTTCGGGGTCTTTTGTGGTACCATATGAATTTTAGAACTATTTGTTCCAGTTCGTTGAAACAAATGCTGTTGGTATTTTGATAGGGATTGCATTGAATCTGTACATTGCTTTAGGCAGGATGGCTGTTTTGACAATATTAATTCTCCCTAGCCAAGAGCATGGGATGAGTTTCCATTTGTTAGTGTCCTCTTTAATTTCTCTTAAAAGTGTCTTGTAGTTTTCAGGGTATAGGTCTTTCACTTCCTTGGTTAGGTTTATTCCTAGGTATTTTATTCTATTTAGTATATATATATATATTTTTTTTTTGAGAGGGCATCTCTCATATTTATTGATCAAATGGTTGTTAACAACAATAAAATTCTGTATAGGGGACTCAATGCACAATCATTAATCAACCCCAAGCCTAATTCTCAACAGTCTCCAATCTTCTGAATATTTCGTATATTTTTAAGTAACAGTTTGCAAAGCTAAACCTTGAAAAAAATAAAATAAAGCCTAAAGGAAGCTTTACTAAATTTTTATCGGTTTTTAAAAAAATTTCTGGCTGCGGAGATCAGGATGAGATGGTAATCCCAGAACATTGTCTATGACTCTAGCATTTCAAAAGCCCCCAGTCTCAAACTGGAATGCAGCACCCTCAATATTTATTGGTTTCTGTGACTAACCCAATATGGACCTATCATTGTGTGATTGATTGAAACCCTTTCAGCTTGTCCTGCCTCCTGGGTTAACAATATTTTATGAGTTGCATATGGAAATACTTTCTATTTCATGCTTTCATGGTTCTAATATGCAAGCTTCTGACTAACAATTATTTGCTTTGTCCATTTCTTTCATAATCTTAAAGAGCAAGCTTAAGCCTTCCTTTTTTTCCTTAAAAATGATTATAAAAAGTATTACAAAAGCATAATTTAAAAAGTGATTATAAAAAGTATACATGCTCATTGTAAAAGTCCAAACAAAGCAGAAAAGTATAAATAACAAAAAGCCTAAATCTCCCTCCCCTAGGTAAATTTTCTGTACATGTAAATATGGTAATGGTATAGGTGTATCTGTGTGTGTGTGTGTGCGCACAATTTTGCATAAATGAAATCACACTACATTTGGTGTAACCTGCCTTTTTCAACTGAATAATGTGTATGAACAGTATATTGAAGATATGTTTCTATTGCAGTAAATATAATTGCACCATCACTTAGAGGATGCTTAATGTTTCACTTCTGTATGGATGACATACTCCCCTGAACTTTCTTGCTGTCAGGTGAAACAGAACTCATGCATTTTTTTTCTTCATTTGATATCTTCCTTTTACCTTTGATAATTGTGGTTGCCATTCCTTCTCCTTCTGAAAGCAAGTTTCCTGAAAAATGAAATGTTTGCCTTCCCTGAAACTGTGATAACCGTGAGAAGTAATTTTTTACTCACTTAATTTGTCTCGCTTGCCTTGTGTTCACAGATTGTTTGGGTGTTCAGTTTTGGCTTTGTTTTGCAGTAGATAGGGAGAGGGCCCAGAAAGTCTGACTTGAGTTTTGAGGTCAAATGAGATCAAGACTCAGCAACCACTGTAGTTCTTTTGTCTGCAGAGTCCTCAGGTCACACTTACGGGTGCTCTGGCAGCCTCGACAGCAGGAAGGGAAAAATGAAAGTGTTCCAGAAGTCCAAAAACAACAAAAACAAGTTACTAGAAAGAGAAAACAAAAAGGAGCATATTGAAGAAACTTGTAGCATGCCTCCTGCAGATTCTCAAGGTCTGAAATCAGCCTCTGCCCAATCTGTTGATCTCTGCTGTGGGGACCTGGGCTTCATGGAGTAGCTTTAGGAAGACACACTTGGAGAATGTTGCCTTGATGTCACAGGACAAGTCACATTACAATAAATTGTTCTTGTTCTTTTATGGTTTCATGTGTTTGAAATGAAGTTAGGACCAGAAGCCTCTGTTATCTTGTGTTAATTGTGATTGCTACTTTTAAAATGCTCTGTGATGCATCTCACAAAAATGCTGATGTGGCATCCTGCCACATGCCAGCAGTAAATTCAGTTTATCATTGGCTGAATTGAGTTACAACCGGAGCTAGTATGCACTGAAAAAGCTGTTGTGTTAGTGCAGACAGAAAGGAATGGACACACATACCTTTACATACCACTTAGGGGATCTGCCCTGTGAGCTGTCTTCTGGCATCTATTGCCTGCCTCCTCTCCTTGGTTCTCCACCCTGTTCCTGTCCTGCTTCCTTCTTTCTCCCTGCTCCTTTTTTCTCCATCCCTCATCCTCTTCCTTTTCTCCTCCCTCTTCAACCTCACTCAGACAAGCAGGCTCTGACTTGGTTAGTTCATCCCTATCCAGTATAGAGTCCTTAAAAGGCAGTTTTGGTTGTAGGCATTGGTTCAGTCAGTTGGAGCCAGGGGAGCGTTTGTTTTGCTGGAAGTACACGTACGCTTTTCCAAGAGGGAGCAGTAGGAGGCAGTGTAACTATCAGATGCGTTTGACGCTTGAGACCTCTTAGTTGAAGTGACTCGATCAATTATTTATTTATTTTTAGTAAGAGGATATGTTAGAAAATACTGTTAAACTGTAGCACTGTAATTTGAAGACGTTACATGGAAATGTTATTAAAACCATCTAGTGAAATAAAGCCTGTCTTTCTTACATCTACAATCATGTAGAAAAACAAAGAAATAAGTTTCTGGTGATAAGTACAACTCCAAATTCACTTTACTACTTCCTGTGTAAGTTATACATGTTTCCAGTAGCTTTGTACAGGTTTTTATGTCTGAAAAATTCCCAATATTTTATTTCTCTGCCTCAATCAAAAGGGAGAATTTCCAAGATCTTCATTACACATCTTCATGGAGACCATTTCTTTGGCCTTCCTGGCCTCCTCTGCACCATCAGCCTGCAGAGTGGCTCCATGGTCACCAAACAGCCTATTGAAATCTATGGCCCTGCAGGGCTTCGGGACTTTATCTGTCGAACCATGGAACTCTCTCACACAGAATTGGTCTTCCCTTATGTGGTCCACGAGCTGGTGCCTACAGCAGATCAGTGTCCTACAGAAGAACTGAAAGAATTTGCACATGTGAATAGAGCAGACAGCCCTCCCAAAGAGGGACAAGGAAGAACTATCGTACTGGACTCAGAAGAAAACTCATACCTTCTGGTTGATGATGAACAGTTTGTTGTAAAGGCATTTCGCCTCTTTCACCGAATTCCCTCCTTTGGGTTTTCAGTTGTGGAGAAGAAACGCCCAGGTAAACTCAATGCACAGAAACTGAAAGACCTCGGTAAGTGTTCTTTTTGCTTCCCATCAGTGGAGATGTTGTTAACTGAAACTGTTAGAAGTGTCATAGAAACCTTCCTTTTCTGTCTCCCAGGTATAAAAGTGGCATTTTCTCCACTTACTTCCTTTGCCCAAAGTTTAAGGGAAAAAAATGCTTCAAAGCAAAACCCAAATAGATACTTAAATCTTCTCTTCAGAGGGTCCACATTCTTAGTCTGCCTTTCCTCAGCTTAGACTGCCTTGATTGGCAGGGTAGTGGTTTTTGTCTTAGGTCTAGGCTCTTATTTTTTTCATGTCTTCTTTGTGAAATGTTTTCAGTGACGTCTTTGGCCTGAGAATTTTGCCATAGCCCCTAACCTTGCAACTGCAGCCATCTATTTTCGGGATTTTCCTTCTCTGTTAACTTTGCCTAATCATTCAAACCTGATTAAGTTACTTTGATGCTTACTTGTTACTTAGATTAAGTTACTCTGGTGTTTAGAACACTTTACCTCAACCGTTCTACCTATCTGGATTGACCAAAGTTGGAAGCAAGCACACAAAGATGGGCTTTGGGTGCCTTCTGAGGCTTCACATACCCTGCATGCAAGGCTCTCATGTTTGGGGTCTTCAGCACTTTGCTGGAAGCAGTGTGTCCCGGTCCATTGTACCTCCAGCACCATTGCCTTCCTTCGCACGGCCACAGCAGGGTCTCTAAAAAAGCATGATAGTACTTTTTGTATGTTTATTTCTTTATTTATATAATTTCTTCCTTCCTCCCCAACTAAAACAAAATGCTAAATAATGAGGAAATACAACTTGGCCAGAAGTATTCTTGTTATTTAAAAGCCTGTGGAAATACGACTATACTGGGACACTTTAAACAGGATTGGTATTAGAATTAGTGAACACATTCTGTTTGTTTGTAGGTTTTGTTCAGAGTGATGATAAGGTGTTATTCTAAATTAATACGAGATTTAAGCCCGGTGTGGTAAATGTGGATCTGCCCCGATCTGCAAAGAAGATTGATTATGTATGATTGCATAAAATTCTCCTTGATCTTGGGATCCAAACATTCCCCTCTAACAACTTTTTTAAATTAAGCCAGTTTGTCATTATTTCAATGGACTCCTTAGTTTTACCCAAAGATGAGCTTATTAAATAAGGCATTCTCAAAAACTGTTATTCCCATGTACAGCAGAGTACCAGGGCTGTTATTTTGACTGTAATGAGGTCTTAGTGGGATTTTAGAGCTTATTGGGACTTTAGAGGTTAAAATTCATCTGACGTGTGCTTGGAAAAGGTTTTAAGTACTAGAACAATGCTAGTATCAATAGCCAATACTGAACTTTTAAAAAATGTATAAATATTCCAGTTTTGCATCAGTAGTAAAATATTTATAACAATTAAGAATCGGATGCCTCTTCCTATTTGCTATTTGCTGTGCTGTTAAAACAGACTCTCTTAAGTCAAAAAGTCCATTCCCGTGATGTGATGTTATCTGCCTCCATCATTAGGTGTTCCTCCAGGTCCTGCCTATGGGAAGCTGAAAAATGGAATTTCTGTTGTTCTGGAAAATGGAATTACAATTTCTCCCCAAGATGTCTTAAAAAAACCGATTGTTGGAAGAAAAATCTGCATTTTGGGTGACTGTTCTGGGGTTGTGGGTGATGGAGGAGTGAAGCTGTGCTCTGAAGCAGACCTGTTGATCCATGAAGCGACCCTGGATGACACCCAGATGGACAAAGCAAAGGAGCACGGCCACAGCACGCCACAGATGGCAGCAGCGTTTGCAAAGCTGTGCCAAGCAAAGAGGCTGGTTCTGACTCACTTCAGTCAGAGGTATAAACCAGTTGCCTTGGCCAGAGAAGGAGAAACAGATGGGATCGTGGATCTGAAAAAGCAAGCTGAATCAGTGTTAGATCTCCAAGAAGTGACTCTAGCAGAAGATTTTATGGTGATTGGCATTCCGATCAAGAAGTGAAAGCAGTGTTCCTGAATGTGTCTTGACTTGTCTGTGGGTCCATTACTGACTAACAGTCAAGTCCAAAATTATTTGGGTCCTAATTATCCTGACAAGGATAGAGCCGCATTGCTGAACTGACTCAGCCATGAGAGGGAGCAAGCTTTTTGATAAATCATTTTAAAAAGAAAAAAAAAACAGGATTCTTCTTAAAGGCCAAACTTGACATGGTTGGTTACTCAGACCCACGTTGTGTCTTGTGACTGCTGCCTCAGGTAGAAAGCCGGTACCCTGTGCTGCCTGGGTTTAGCTTCTGCCGAGCTTCACTGCTGTTGTCGGCAAAGTACACGGGGCTCGGCCCTCCTGGCTGAAAATGGTATTTTAGCAGTCTGTTGAATCTGTTCATGTTATTAACAGAATAGAAATATAATGAGATACTGGACATGCAGGATTAAGTTGGCATGTTAAATCTTGAATTCTTTACTGGAAAACTGAATGCATGATCAGGCTGGTTGTTTATCCTTCAATTAATATTTTACTGAATTTTCTCGTTTGGTCTAAACCTGTGGTTTTCAGCTAGGGGTGTACCACTCCCCTAGACAGCATTTTGAAACTGTAGATATGTTTCTTGTCAAAGTGACCCAGTGGGGAAACGGGACCACAGGGAGTACTACTGGAATTTAGTACGGGCTAAGGATGCCCGATCCTACGAAGTTGGGTCAATCCTATACAATAAGGAATTCTTTCAACCCAAAATGGAAGTTGCAGGCCTATTGTGATACACAACAAGTTAGAACTTACACTCCCATTGTGAATATGTTTTATCAAAATTAGTGACTTAATGAGTTGAACTAAAAGGTAAGTCAGATTCTACAACAAATCCTAAAGAACTAGCTAAATGAATAAGTTGAAATTGGAATGTCATGTCAGATATTATTTGACACAAATGAACCATTAGTCAGAGCTTATGAATTTGGAGGTAAAGAAATGGTGTCTATTAGGCTGAAGTTTAATTTGTGAGTCCCAATTAATAATTCTTTGAGCACAATTTTAATCAGTTTTCTTTCTAGAATAGCTTTTTCTTCTGAGCTGCCTTCCACCTCTCTTCTGTCTGCCATGGGGTATCTGACTCGTTTGTCTCACGATATTTCTAAAAATGTGTTACCTGGAAAGCTAGTCTCAAGTACTGATTCACTCAGAAGAGTTTCCTAATCAAATCAGTTTGATTTATCAGTTTATGCTATGTGTCCCTTTGGGAATGTCTGATTGCCCATCGATACTTAAAAACAGTACTGCTTGAGTGATCATAAATCAGGCTTTGGTGCCAGAAAGACCTGATCTCAAGAGTCCCATTCTGTACTTTATGGTGGTACCTATGTGGTCTGGAGCAGATTACTCTATCTAAGCTTCAAACTGTTCATTCTAAAATGGAAAAAAAAAGACCTTACTCATAGGATCATTGTGAAGATTAAATAAGACAGTTCTTAGGAAGCATAATGATTTGCTTAAAGGCATTGAGAATCCTGCATATAGAGGCCTGTCGACTACTGAATCCCTTTCTCAGTCTTGTTTCATCATATAATTTCTATTAACATCTCAAGAACCTAGAGACTTTATATTAAACATATTTAGAACTATTGTCATGGTATATACTGTTAAATTCCTTTGGGTTTTGGGGCTTTTTTAGTAAAATGTTGACTCCCGGATGGTTGTTGAATTCCTAGAATAGCAATAATCATGATGGGTCTAGTTATTCAAGACCTCGGTCATTCTGAAGCAGTCTCCAGAATCATCTGTTTCTGGCCTGTTCTAGTTCCTTGGCTCACCAAAGCAACCAAGTTTGACCAGACTTTAAGTGTATCTTGGTTTCTGAACTCAATTCAAACAAGCATTTATCAGACAGTTATTGTGTGCCCAAACCTGTACAAGAAGGAATGGCTAGTACTAGTACCTCTACTGCATGGAGTTCTTAAGGGCAGACGGTATCTTAGTTACCTCCACATTCTTGGAAATACCTACCCGTAGTAAGCACTCAGAAATGTTTGTTGAATGAAATAAGACTTTGATACCATTTCATACCGTGTGCAAACTTTAGGGCCTGTGCCTAGCCCATTTCATTACTGTCTTTGTCCAAAAAAAGAAATCCTCCAAGTTGGTAGTATCCCATTCACTGAGAACCAACTACTTAGTTTAGTAAAGCCAGGCTTTACTGTGTTGGAAGTATGTAAATGAATATAAGACAAAATTCCAGGCTCCACTAAGTGTTAGAGACACATAAGTAAATAAAAGTACATTCAAATGTTCTAATTTTGTAGCCTAGCACTCAGTTTTTGCTGTTCCTGATCATTATTTGGTAGCTGACTTGAGCTATGCCCTGAGAATCAGGCTCTGTTAATATATGTGGGCTAAGCCTTCAGAGACCATGGGAATGTGGGAACAAATTGACATGTTGGAGCAATCAGGTGTAGGGGGTCATTCCATGGTGAGAATTCTTTCTTGGACTTTTTATTCTAGCCTAGAATTTGTTCTTAATGGTAGGACACACTAAGAATCTGTGGAGCTAGGATTAAGAATGATGCTTACATTGGACTTCCCAGAGCCTATAATCTGCTCATGGTTGTATAACTCTAAGAGGGGATTAGAATATATATTGTGTCCCAAATTTATTTGATCACTGCATTCTCTTCTGCCAAGGAACATCTTGGAACACTGAGAAATACTGTTCCTTAATACTTCTCAAAATTTTTATGTTTTTTTACCTGCATAATTGAGGTGATGAATAGATAGGATCTATACTTAGTATAGTATTTTCTTTGTCCTAAAATGACACTGAATTGCCAGGAATGCGTATCACTTTCCAGTTCTCAAATGTGTTTAGACTTGCCCAAATAGACCCCAAAATCAGTTCTATTTCTGATTTCATGTCTCATTAGTTCATAAAAGCAGTGTATGCTTGGTAGAGATTTTTTTTTAAAGATTCAAGGAAAGAGAGCTGCTTCTGCATGATTCTGATCCAGTAGTTCTCATACCGAGGTATGAATCATTACTCAAGGTAGCTCATAGGTGGACAAGGGTATGTTAATAGACAGACTCTTAGGCTCTGATACTAAAGACTTTTAATTCAGTAGGTCTGAGGTGGAATCCAAGAATCTGCATTTTTAATAAGCCCCCCAGGTGATTCTGAAGTATATCGGTGGCAGACTCTAGGAGAAAAAACTGTCTTTTTTCTATGCATTAAAAAAATGGGGGTATGTATAGATATATTATATATATGTAAACATGTTTGTATATGTGTATATAGCACACATGCCTATTTTTGTGAGTAGGTTGACTTCAGCTTTTTCTCATTTAACAGTATGAGCATTTTCCCATGACATTAACTGTTCTTTGAAAGCATGAATGATTTAATGATTTTATATTCCATTCTTTAGATAGAATTTAACTATTTCCCTACTTTTGGGGCATTAAGATTGTTTTCCATAAATAATACTGTCATGAATATTCCTGGCTATAAATCTTTGTATCTCTGAGTATTTCCTTAAGATTGGTTTCTCTGAAGGTCAAAACATCTGACTTATTTTTTTAGACTCTGGATAAGAATCGCTTACTTGTTTTCTAGCTCACATTCAGCAGCAGCAAGAGAGAGGCCTGTATCTACTTCATGGATAGATGATACTGAATATCATCAATTAATGACCTGACATGACTCTTCTTCGAGGCATTTGTCTTACGAAGATTATTTTTGCCTCCTAGTGCAAATAATTTTATTATGTCTTGCAACTAGCACATATAATTCAACTGTGATTTCCTTGAATGTTATGCCAATTTAAAAATTTGTCAGTGTTTACTTAAAAGGGTAAAAATCCTCACTGCCTCAAATATGTTCATGACAGATGTACAGTGAAGGTACTTTTGTCTTCACAAAGGTATAAATTTGTAGTGAAATGTACCAGTTCTGTCTTTACTAGTTGATGGATTTTTCAGGCAATAAAAGTATTTTTTCTTATCTGAGAAGAATAAAAAGGAAATTGTGGTAATGCTTTGAATGCTCTCTCTTGGCAGGATAAGAACAGAATTTAAGTGGGGCTGGGCTGGGACTTTGGGTAGATCAAGAAATTCTTTTATTAGTAGGAAGTAAACAGTGTTTAAAACTAAAAAATAAATACAACTTTAAACATCTTATGTTCAAAAAGGGGGTGGGGGAGAAAATACCAGATGAACAGTTAAGAGTGGAAGAAGGGATCTTAGTAGAAGGTGCAAGGGGTATGGAGAAGGATGGTCAGAGGACCATTTTTTAAAATTTTATTTTGGTATCCATGTACAATTACATGAGCAACATATGGTTATTAGACTCCCATTATCAAGTCCCTACCACATACCCCATTACAGTCACTGAGAGGACTACTATTTTTTATAAGCCCAGTAGTTCTAGTACTGTTTGCTGTTTTGGACCATTTATGCGTGTGTGTTTTCATTTACTTTAAAAATTACATTAAAATACACGCATATAGGCATGATTATTCTGCTCTGAATAATCATATCAATTGCTGGTCTCCACCTGGGCACTCCAGACAGTTTCTCTCGAGCCTTTTTAACATTCCAATCTATTCTCCATTCTGCAAAGTGATTTTTTCCAAAATGCAGACCTGCACCTAGCATCCCCTCTACTTGAATTAGTGGCCTTTTTCTTATCTACTCTTTCCAACCCAGTCCTACTCCATAGCCTCACTCATTTTTGCAGCCCAGCCACATGGGCCTCTTTTTAGTCTTTTGTCTGAGGTTTCTGTCATTGCACAGTCGGGGCCCAGATTGCTCTCTTAGCCTGGAATGCTCTTTCTCCTCTCCCCAAATTAACCCTTACTGGGCCTTCCCTTCACAGCTCTGCAATCTTATCCTCCTGGAAGCTTTCCCAGACTTCACCACCTAGGTAGCATATTCTCACAGCATCTGCACCCCACCTTCCTAGTACTGTCACTTCTTATTTTCATTTTGCTTGCATGAGTGTTTGATTGATGTCTCTCTTTCCCATTAGCACTGCTAGCTTCACAAGACAGAACTGTCCCTGATTTTATTTTCCTTTGTATCCTAGCTACTAGCTCAGTGCCTGGAACATATTAGGCACAGAGTAAATAATGGTGATTGGCTCAATTTTCTTTGCCATCCTGTTACTCTGTTAAGATGCACTACCTCATTCTCCAAGGGATTTTCCCTGATAAAAATTAAAAACCAAGAAAGGAAAATCCCTACCCTTAATCTCTGAACTAAAACTGGGGAGGAAAAGAATGGTTGTCTGTGACCTTAATGAGGCAAATCTTTATGAATACTAACTCTGAAACTAGCTTGTTGTCCTAAGATATGTGGACGGGTACTTAAAAGTCAGGGAAAGGTCTGGAAAAAGGAGTTTCTCTGCCTAAGAAATTAAGTCAGAACAAAAAGTAAAAATGAATGAGGGGAGAAAGCCAAGTCCTGTATGCCGGAGTTGAGCCCTGTGCAGGGTGGGGAAAGGGCAGGAGAACCTTAAGACTCCAAATCTGATGTTCAATTTTATGGTGGCTCTGTTGCTTAAAAGTAAATCCCTCCACTCCTCACAAAATTCTTTGAACTCTGCTAGACACATAGAATTTGGGGATCTCTCCTGCATACCAAATGAGAACAAGTTCTGAATTCCATGACTGGGTTGACCTGGGTGGAAAAGGGAAAACGGGAGTGAGAGAATGACACAATCCAAAACAAATACAGTTCACAGGACCTGGAGTTAGAGGCGACCATGAGAACCCAAGTCTCCCAGGAATTTTCAGAATATTGTAAGGAGGGCATTGGTGTTTATATAACCTATGGAATGGAGTGGCCAAGAAAGGTTTAAGCCAATTTCATGTATCTTAAAGGACAGGATAACTCCAGCTGACATCTGGACACAAATACTACTGCATCCTTGACAGACATATTCTAAGGATTAAAAAGTTGTCATATTCAGGATGATAAGGAAGTTATGGGGTGGGGTGCCTAAGTTTATCCAAAGTAAAAAATATTCCCACTCCTAAATAAATGTAGCTGAGAAACACCGTTGCTCAGGTGTCAGTGTGCTAATTATACACTCAGCAGACATGGCAGGTACAAAGATTAAATTCACCCTCGAAAAAGTAAAAGGGGAAAGGTGAGGGATCAAGTTTCCCAGCTATATAAGCCCCCCGTAACTGCCAGAAACTGTTCAGGCAGCTTCAAGTAGAGCTAAGCAGGGTTTAGTTCAGTGTCACCAAAGGAAACCAAGGTTATTTTGTCTAGGTTGTTTTCTACATTGTTGTGGCTTCCAGAGATCATAGGCTTGTCTGAATAAGATCATGTCCCCATCAGACATCCTGGATTGGAATTGACCTTGTAGAAGTGCCCATGACTGGGTCAGTCCCCAAATGTTGTTCCCATCTGGCTTACAAAGGACCTTGCCATGGAACACATCTTTGTATAGCTAGCAGATACTGGAACATGATCAGTTTCCTCCCCCACATGTCTATATAGAGAGGCAGAATAGCCTCCTTCAGTGGCCTTCCAACTAGGATATTTGTACTCCTGGGGATATGCAAAGAGTTTTTTAAGGATACACAGGCTTGTTTTCAAATGACATATTTCCTAGAATTGATCTTCCTGAGAACTAGTGGAGGCAAAGGGTCTTACTGGTTCCATTGTACAGTGCTCCAGGATACAAAAGAAAATAATCAAAATATTGGTATTGGGGTTGAAAACACAAATGATTAGGTAACAGTTTGTTTTGCAAGTTGGGTAGTTTCTAATTCATTGCTTTGGACAGAACTGAAGAAGGAGCTAATCAAGTCCAGATCAAGGAGTATCTAATTTATCCAATAACAGATTTTTTAACTGCTTTATTGAGATATAATTCACATACCATATAATTTAATGTTTTTTCATATATTCAGAGTCATGCCACTATCACCACTATCAATTTTAGAACATTTTCATAATCCCCAAAAGAAACTGTACCCTTTGGCAGTCACTCCCACTTCCCTTCCAAACCCCACAGACCTGAGCTACTTTCTACTACTAATATACCTTCTGTCTCTCTAGATTTGCCTATTCTGGACATTCCTTTATAAATTGAATCATATAATATGTGGTCCTTTGTTACTGCCTTCTTTCACTTAGCACAATGTTTTCAAGATATATCCATGTTGTAGCTTAGATCAGTATTTCACTCCTTTTTTTGGCCAAATAATATTCCTTTGCATGGATATACCAATTTTATTTATCCATTTATTAGTTGATCCAATGACATATTATTAAAAAGATTTTTTACAGTATACTTACATCAGGAATGAAAAGGGAGACATTGCTACAGATCTTATAAATATTAACAAGTTAAAAGAGGATACTATAAAAAACTAATTTTAGATAAAATTATTAAACTTGCTTAAACACAATTTGTTATAACTGGCACAACAAATAATACTGAACTATTTAGATTTTCTGTTTATTAAAGATATTGAATGTGTGATTAAAGCCCTTCTTGTAAAAACAAAAAAGGTCCAGGTGGTTTCACTAGTTAATTATTTTAAACAATTTAGGAAGAAATAAACCTTTCTTCCACAGACACTTCCAGAAAATAGAAAAAAGAGGGAACACTTCCCTCTTTTTATGAAGTTAGTATAACCTTGATGCCAAAACTTAAGGACATTAAAAGAAAGGAAAATTATAGATTAATCTCTTTCATAAAAACCCCAAAGAAAATAATCAGCTAATTGAATCCAGTAACATATAAAAAAGAATAAGACATCTTGAAAACAGAGTTATTCAATGAATGGAAGGGTGTTAACATTTGAAAATATTATTTACCATATTAACAATATAAATGGGGAAAAAGCAAGATGATCTCCATATGTACATTTTTTGATTAACTTTAATAGTCATATGTGATAAGAACTCTTAGCATATTAGGAGCAGGAGAAAATGCCCTTAATCTGATAAACACTATCTGCAAGAAAAAAATACAGTGAGTATTATATACATTTAATAATAAAATACTGAAAGCTCTCCCCTTGGAATAAGAAAGGGACAAGGATGCTCACTTAATGCCACTTCTCTACAACATTGCTTTGAAGGTCTTAGCCAATGCAATAAAGCAAGACAAATGAATGAACAGTATAAAGATTGGAAAGGAAGAAATAAAACTATCATTATTAGCAGATGATATGATTATGTGCATAGAATATCCAAAAGAATAATCAGATAAAACTGTAGGATTAATAAGTGAATTTAGCAAGGTTGCTGAATACTAAATCAGTATAAAGAAAATCAATTTTGTTTCTATATTCCAATAACAGATGGCGATTTTTTTAAATGACACATTTTACTGGAGTATCAAAACAATCAAAAAGCTAGGAACAGATATACAGAAAAAATATAAAACTTCACCATTGTAAATTTTAAAACATGACATATATTAAAGAAGGCTCAAATACATGGAACAGTATACCATGTTAATTAATAAATTTAGAAGATTCAGTGTTGGGAAGATGCTATTATCTCTAAATTTATCTATAGTTTTACTGCAATCCCGATCAAAAGTTCTGCAGGTTTTCGTGTATATATATATAATGGTGAATTGATAAGCTATTTATAGAATTTATATGGACATGCAAAGGACCAAAAATAGAAAAATCTTGAAAGAACAAAGTTAAAAGACTTAACACTACCAATTATCACAACTTATTGTAAAACTACAATCATTAAGACAATGTAATATTGTTTTAAGGAGGACAAATAAACAAATGGGGTAGAAAAAAACCTCACATATCATATGGTCACTTTATGACAAATATGAAATTCTTATGCAATGGGGAAAAGATAGTCTTTTCGATAATTGGAGGGTCAATCAGATATCCATAATGAAAAATAAATACCTTGGTTCCTACCTTAAACAACACATAAAAATTAATTTTAGATGGATTTTATATATAAGTGTGAGGATAATATAGAATAGCTCTTTGACTTGGGTAGGCAAAGATTTCTTAAGCAGAATATAAGCACTAAAAATAAAGGAAAGGATTGTTAAATTTGACATTAAAATCATCAACTTCAGTTCATAAAAAGGTATTGTGAAAAGAGTAAAAAGGTAGGCTACAGAGTGGTAGAAAATATTTGCAATACCTATAGCTGATAAAGGAGCTGTGGGTTCATGTAAAGACTCATTTCAGCTTTCTCATGTAGTTGTTGGCAGATTTGTCCCTTGTCATCTGGGCTTCTTACAGGGCTGCCTTATGACATGGCAGCTGTTTTTCACAGGCAAGCAACTTAAGAGAAAACGAACGCTCAAGACAGAAGTCAGTCTTTTTATAACTTAACCTTGAAAAGACATCCCGTTATTTCCCCTACATGCTGTTTACTAGAAGTGAATCAGTAAGTATACGCACATTCAAGGGGAAGGGATTACACAAGGCATAGATGCCAGGAGGTAAGGGTCATGTTTAGGTGGGGGCATCTTAGAAGTTGCTTAACACAAGAATTCATTAAAAAATCTTAAAAGTTTTGGTTTGGTGGAGGCTATATGGGTATGTTCATGGTGTGAAAATAATTAAGTGACTCATTTATGGAGTTGGGTATTTTCCTGTATGTAATACATCAATGAAAGGTTGACCTAAGAACATCTTTTAGTTATGTCAATTATATCTCAATAAATCCAGGAAAAAAGAGAATATTGATGAGCAATTCTAGGCAGAATTCTGAAGCTTCTTGTATCTTGGTTGCTCAGTTAAGCACCAACCTAAGTAATCCTGTGAATAGATTTTGAAACATAATTAAAGTCCCAAGTCAGTTGACCTTAAGATATGGAAGTCATGTGAGTGGACCTGACCCAATAAGGTTTTGAAAGCACAGAATTTTCTCTGGCTAGTATTAGAAGGGTAAATTAGAGAGGATTGAAGCCTGAGAAGGATTTGACAGTCCTTTTCTGGCTTTGAAGATAGAGGGGGCCTCATCCAATGACCTGAGAGGGGCCTCTGGTACTGTGGGTGATGCCCAGACAACACCTAGTTAAAAACAGGGACTTCACTCCCACTACTGCCAACTTAATTCTGCCAACAACAAGAATGATGCGTATTCTTCCCCAGAGCTTCCAGATGAGTGCCTAGCTTTTCTGACACCTTAATTTTGGACTTGTGAGACCCTATGTAGAAAAGTCAGTCAATTACCACACCTCCACCTGGCAACAGACTTCTCATCTACAAATGGTGAGATAATCATAGGGTGGTATTTTAACCTGCTAATTTTGAGTATTTTATTATGCAGCTTTAGAAAATGAATATACAATTACTATGTAATTAATTTAAAATTTTACCGAGACACAATTTACATACCACACAGTTCACTCATGTAAAATGTACAATTCGATGGCTTCCAGTATATTCATGGAGTTGTACAACCATTACTGCAATCAATTTTAGAACATTTTCATCACCCCAAAAAGAGACCCTTTACTCTCTAGCTATCATCCCTCAGCTTCCCATCCTCCTAGCCATAAGCAATTACCAATCTACTTTCTGTATGGATTTGCCTATTCTGGGCATTTCATGTAAATGGAATCATAAAATATATGATCTTCAGCATAATGTTTTATGGTTCATTCATGTTTTATCTATGTATCAGAGCATCATGCCTTTCCATGACTGAATAATAAATATTCCATAGTATGGGTATACCATATTTTGTGTAGCCATTTATCAGTTAATGGATCAGACTTGGCTTTTTTTTTGTAATTGTGGTAAAAAAATACATAGAACATAAATTTACCCTAACAATTTTTAAATGACATTGCAGTATTGCTAACTATATACACATTATTGTACAAGAGATCTCTAGAACTGTTTCATCTTGTATTACTGAAACTCTATCCCTGTTGAACAAGAACTCCCCATTTCTCTCCCCCAGCTCCTGGCAACCCTAATCACTATGTAATTTTTGGCACACAACTTGGATGTAGTTACAAAAATTGGGTAGCATTATTTGTTAGAAAATTATTTTCATCTGCATTTACTTATGAAACAAGATTCTCAGTGCTTACATCTATAACAGTAAAAAACAGAGATAGTATGAATGTTGACCCTGGTCTTGTTTTAATGTTAATATTTATCAATGGATACAGAATTAATTGTTTGAGAAAGAAAGACTCATTGATCTCATTTAAGGAGTGTATTTACAGTAAAATTTAACTTTTATATTAGTAATTTAGAATTAGGTTACTTTGATTAATTATGCCTATTCATAATTTTAATGATAGGTCAATATGTAAGAAATTTTAACCCATATTCTTGTGGTCATACAAAATTAAAAACATTTTTCTGATACATTCATATTTTTGTTACAGAAAAATAAGATAGTGATAAAAGATTCAATCATAAGAATAATATTAATGAAGGGAAGTAGAATAGAAAACAAGAATAAGAAGAAAATGGAATGATGAAAATTTTCATCAGGAGGACTACTGGTATAGTAGATGAGAGCACAGACACTGAAATAAGACTGAAATGTGGTCTTGGATAAGTTATTTCATCTCTCTTCTGCTTTAATCTCTTCATTGGTAAATCTCGAGTAGTACCAGTGTTGCTAGGAATAAATTGTTATGAAGGTCGAGCGATTCAACATAAATACTTAGAACTGAAAGTGCTATATACAAATTAGACATTATCATTATTAAGCCCCACATCTGACCCTGGGGTATTCCGTTATCACTGACTTCAGCTTTAATTCCCATGGAGTTTGGAAACTGCCCTCAGAGTGCTCCACAAGCCTAGAGGGTAGGTAGGGAGTGCCTACAGCCCACCCCCGACCCTCCCAGCTCGGGGGGGAGGGCAGCTGGGACACATTGCTTTCAATCTGTGTTAAAGCCACAAGCCACATGTGCTGAGCATTTGAAATGTGGCTAGTCCAAATCAAGATAAGCTCTAAGGGGAAAATATTCACTGGGTTTCAGACAGTATGAAAAAAAGAATGTGAATTTCAATTTTTTTAACATTGGTTATACGTTGAAGTGGTGTTTTGGACAGATTAGGTTAAATAAAGTATGTGTGTTAAAATTAATTTCACCTGTCTCTTTTGCTGTTTTTAATACTAGGCAGTTTAAAATTACCTATATGGCTCACATTGTATTTAAATTGGACAGTGCTGCTTTAGACAGGCTTTCTCAATGTCAGCTACTCAGAGTGATCCTTTAGAAATGTAATTCAGGTCACATCACTCCTCTGCTCAGAACTTTCCAATAGTACCGAATCTCACTGAAGAGTGAAGGTCAAAATCCTGACCAACATCTACCAGGTCCTATGTGATCAGCCTTACCCACTGTCACCCCTCATCTCTCTGGTCTACAATGGCATCCAGATTTAGTTTAGAAAAATTAGGTAGCATTATTGTTCGAAAATTATTTTCATCCCCATTTACTTATTTATGAAACAAATAAAGGGAAAGAGGGAAAGGAAAGAGGGACCCGGGTCCTTGCTAAGGAAAAGAATACAAATTATAAAGTTAGCTACAGAACTGAATGTTAATTTTAGGATGAGAAAATAAATCACAATTCAATTCAGGTCCCTTTCTTCTGATCTCTCTTTAGGCGTTTACCAGCCATGTGTGCTAGAAATGCTTCTAGACTGCAGTGTGGCTCCGCCACCCAACCTAGAACTCTCCACGCCTCCTGAAATTCCTCTCAGAGCAGAGGCCCAGGCAAGTGTCATTGACTTCACAGCAAATCCTGCTCTGCTCCGACCTCCTTTGCTATGTCTCCCCACTCTTCCCATCTCTTTGCTGTACCTCAGCACCAAGTATGCACCTGCCTTAGGCTTTTCTACTTACTGTTTCCTGAGCCTGAAACATTCCATCTGCAGCTATCCACAGAGCTCACCCTCTCATTTCCCTCAGGTCTTTGCTCAAATGTCATCTGGTCAGGGCAGGCTGGCCTGACCACCGTACAAAACTTGAAAGCCCTTCTCCTGAGCTTACTATTCTGTTTTAATCATCTCCATAGCACTTATCACTATCTGGCATAATACATATTTACATGTTCCTTGTTGGTTATCTCTCTCCTTCCTTTAGAATGGAAAATTCAAGAGGACAGGGACTTTGTTTTGTTTCTGATAGGTACACCTAGCACCTAGAAAAATGCTTGGCCCTTGATACTCAAAAAATATTTGTTGAATGAATGGATATAAATTGAATGACAAGGAAACCCTATCCATTTTTAACATGGCATCAACTCTTCAAGGAAATAATTCACTTAGCATCTCTAGCCCATATCCTCGATCTATTTAGGACCTATTAGTGTGTGATAGCTATTGTTTTTGGCTACCTAGCATGCACATCAGTCCCACACTTGGTTTCTGCTTCGTAGCCCACTTCCTAGCCCTGGGGGATAAGCACATAGTCTAGGCTTGGCCAATGGGAGTGCTCCAGAGTGAATGGTCAGAGATGAACTCCTGACCCAAACTCAGCTAAGACTTCCTCAAGGTTGGTCTCACTGGAGCTGGGGGAGAGGAAGTATCCCTTAGACTGTTGTGTCACATCATTTAGCTAGAGGGCTGTGAATTAAAGGCTCTGGGGGATGTGTTTTTGAAAAACCAGAAAGAGGAAGAGATGGACTGAAAGAAAGGGAGCTCTAGCAGCAGGGAGCTCTGCATCCAATTTATTTTTAAATTTGTGAAATTAGCCTTAAAAGTAATCATTAAAAATGTTGTTTACTTTAGAAATTAGATTAAATTATGCTATGATATTTTTGGATTTTAGAGCCCCTCTGCTTTCCAGGGCTGTTGTTCTTCCTTGTCCTTTGACCCATGAGCTCCCCCAGCATCTTTCCAAAACATCTCTTTCTGCTTTAACAAATACCCACTGGTTCCTGTGGCTCACAATTAAACCTCCTCACAGGCGATGGGCTGGTCACTGAGGATGCAACTTCAATACTCTCCTTGCCCTCCAGGAGTTTATAGCATCCAGGGAGAGACAAGGAGGGGAAATTACTTGCAAGGCAGTATGAACATACGTAATGGGCATGGATTGGCCAGAATTCAGGTTCTGGCACACCTCTCATGATAGTGGTTAGCTTAAGTTCTGATGTGAGTTTTACATTCAAGCAATGTAAGTATCCAAAATCATAATTGCCCATGATCAAATCAGTAAACACCAAGTGAGCATTTACTATGTGCAAGGCTCAGCATAATTGCTGACCTGTACAGTATTCTAAGAGGGGTAGGTACATTTCTAAAAAATAATAAAGAATATATGGTAAACATGAAATCATAAGACAGTCTATGCCTTCCTATCTGTGTCTTTCTCGAAGAGCACTTCAGTGTGGTAGTGAAGAGTGTGATCTTTGGAATCTCAGCTCTGTCATTAGTCATGTGACCTTGGGCTAAATCCCTTAATCTCTGTGAGACTGGGTGTCCTCCTCTGTAAACTGCAGAACATAACAGTATCTCACAAGCTTCTTAGGAAGATTAAAGGAGTTGATATGAGTGAAACGCTTAGAATAATGCCTCGCACATAGTAAGTCCTCAGTGAATGTTAGCTAACAATACTATGTCTAGATTATATAGATTTTAAACTCCTCAAAAGGAGGAGCCCTTGTATTCTTTGTAGCTCAGCTAACATATAAAGACTGCTCAAGATTTTTCTTTTGGCTTGGCTCCATGGCATTAATTTATTAGCAGATGCAGGCATTGTCTTGCTTGCTGGTTTCTCCATCTGCTCTAAATTTAGGACTAAATAAAGACAGTTGTGGGGGTGGAGGGGGTTTTAGAGATCTCTGTTCCAAATCCACTGGTTTTTTTGTTTTGTTTTAAAGCTGTAATCCAGAGAGAATTTAAGAGCATCTGCTAAAGACCATTTTTAGGCAGGTTTTGCAGAAATTTGTAGCATCTGTTTGCATTGTTATGTGCAGCCATACTTTGAATCTTCAATCATTTACATATAGTAATATCCTAACTGATGTTCCAAATTTGATGTTACTCTCTCTATATAAGCCTGTATAATTCCTAATTCATCATTTTGCATGGATATTAAATAAATTGACTTATGAGAAGTAATTCACTTTTTCAATCTTGTTAAATAGAAGTCACAACCCTACAATACCATAATTAAATTTTACTTCTGTATAGTGCATAATAATACTTTACATCTGCTTAGTGCTTACAACCACTTGGTGAGGTAAGCAGGTAGGGGAGTATATGAAATCCATTTTATAGATGAAGAAATTAGAACCACGAGGTGTTAACTGATTTGCCTAAGTATGCTAAATGTTAATAAATGGCAGAGCCAGGGCTATACTCAGGTTTCCTGGCTGCTATCAGTACCCTATCTACTCTACTGGCAGAAGGAAAAGTCAAGAATTCATTTTCTTCCACCGAGTTTTACAGCTGGATTCTACTAAGGATCTGACAGTATGTGCCGACAGTGGTCTGTTAATGAGCCTTCAGTAACATCTAGGCCTCCTTTGGTCAGTCCCATTTTATAAATGCTATAGGCCCATCTACCTGGCAATGAAGATTTATACCAGGCAAATGTTGCAGATAACATCGTTTAACTGTATCTGCTAGAACTGAGAACTTTGGAATTGAAAGGTTGAAAATGATCATGAGTGAAATAACTTGAATAATTGGGGAGCATCTTCTAGTCAACACTCAGTCTTTGTTCCTCACTTCCAGCTAAAGATGCTTATAAAAATCTCACATGATTTGGCAGTAGATAAGTATTTTGTAAACAGAACTTTGAGAAAAAGCAATAATAGAAGTTTTGCAGTTTGTTTTCACTGGATGAGAGCCACCACCCCAGAATTTCTTGTCAATGAATAAATGGAGGGAGCAGGATTAGACGTAGAAAGAGAAGTAACCCCTATATCTAGTTGATGGGGACTGACTGTGTGGTTCAGAGGAAGTGTTTATACTGCTAAGGAGTTGGCTTGAATGGTAGAGACAGAATGATTAAAATCTCTATGCACTTAGTACATAAATGCTGCTGGACTAGTGGAAACTGGCATAGACAGATATGAAGATTTATGTTGGACATAGGAATGGGTGAAGAGAAAGCCAGACAATGTAAAGGATCTATTCCACATAACACTCCAGCATAATAATTAGGAGTCTTTATATTTCAGGGGACTGAAAACCAATTGAATAATCTTGAACAATAACAGAGTTTACTGATTTATTTTAAGTCAAAAGAACAGGGATGGTACCAGCATCAGATGCAACTGGACTCAGAGCTCAGAGGAGATCAGAGTTTTCCCTGTTTCTCCTTCCAACTTTTAACTCTGCTCTCCTGTTTCCTGTCCTCTTTCCTACTACAGATGGGTTTCCTCCATGTAGTCAGAGACTATAGCTGCCAGCAATGGCAGAGTGATGCGCATCCTAGCATAGTAATCCCAGCACAAAGGAAGAGCGTAGCTTCCATGTATAAATTCCCAGAGAAGGATTGTGATTGGCCAGTGTGCCCACGTGCCCACCCTTGGCCTACTCTCAAGTTCTCGAGCAGTTGAGTGCCAGAATTGGTTGATCCTTGGTCATGTCACCACACTCTAATCCAAGCTGATGGACTCTGTTACCAGAAAAGTGGTGGTGAGTAATTTGGCTGAGCTATCACAGTCCACTACAGCTGTAATTCCCAAATTTACCGGAAGTTAAAAATCCCCTTGACCCTTGTTATAAAACAGATTCCTGGTCTTCTCACTCAGACTAATGGAATCAGAATTTACAGGAAAGAGGGATGGTAATTTGCATATTTAACAAGTACTCCAGATGTGTTTCTTTCCTACTGCTGATATAACAAATTATCAAATCCTTAGTGGCACAAAACATCATGAATTTATTATTTTATAGTTCTGGAGATAAGAAATCCAAAATCAGTTTCAGCACACTAAAGTCAAGATGTTGACAGGATTGTTTTCTTCTGGAGGCTCTGAGGGGAGAATCTGTTTCTTTGCTTTGTTCATTTTCTGAAATTGATATTTCTAGAGGTATTTCTTGGCTTATAGCACCTTCCTCCGTCTTCACAGCACATCATTCCAATCTCTGCTTCCATCTTCACATCATTTTCTCCTTTGACTCTGACTTCTTCTGTGTCCCTTTAATAAGGACCATTGTGATTACATCAGGCCCACCCAGATATTCTCCCCATCCCAACATCCTAAACTTAATCATACCTGCAAAGTCCCTTTTGCTATATAATGTAATATTGGTAGGTTCCAGGGATTAGGACATGACATGGTTGGTTCATTATTCAGCCTAATGCACCAGGTAATTCTTAACATCAGGTAAATTTGAGAAACACCACAAGAAATGGTTAATTAATACCAAAACTATTACATAAGTATTTTGAAATGCAAATACTATACAAGCATAAATAATTATTTAACTGTACATAATACACAGATATCCAAACCAGGTGGCCCAAACACCATGTTTTTGCATGTTTCAATAATCATGCCATTTTATGGTTCTGTAGTAAACCATTGAATGAATTTACCACAATCTGTTCATACATTTACCTGTGGGTGGACATTTAGGATATTTCCAGTTTTTGGTTATTTTTAATAAAGCTACTATGAACATTTGTGTGCAGGTCTTTGTGAAGACATACGTTTCCATTTTTTGAGGGGGTAAATATCAAAGATTGGAATTGTTGGGTCATTTGATACATATATATTTAACTTCTTAAGACACTGCCAAGTGCTTCCCAAAGTGTACCATGTTGTACTCCTAGTAGCATTCTAGGTGCTACACATCCTCAACACTTTGGATGACCACTTTAAAAATGTTTTGTTATCCCAGTGGGCAAGAAGAGTATCTCACTGTGGTTTTAACTTGTACTGCACTGATGACTATTACTCTTGAGCCTCTTCTCATGTGCTTTTGGCCATTTCTGTATCTTTTTTGGCATCTTCTTTCTTTTTTCTTTGCATGATTTCTCTCCATTACCCTTCCCTAATATTTTTGAGACCCTGTTAATGCAAATGCCCTGGAGTATTTTGCATTAATAGTGGTAGCTTCATCCCTGATGGTTTTTGCTAATGAGCCTTTGGAAGGAAGTGAGGTGGCACAAGAGGCTGAGGAGGTGGGGACTCTGGGTTAATGCTGAGGCCAGTAGGAGGAGGAGCAATGAGAGGTTGAATCTGGAAGAGTCCTGTCAAAAGCTGCTGCCTTTGGGTAGAAATGAAGCCTTCTCCATCACCTTAGGATTTTCCTCCTTCGGTTGTTCTTTTTGAAGTATTTGCAACTAAAATTGTAACTACTGTAATCTAATGGGTCACTGTGCTCCCTTAGACATCTGATCAAGTATTAACCCTGACAATCATGGGTAGTAGCTGTGATGTCTTTGGATTTTTCTCTTAGCCTTTGCTAAATGAATGTAATTTAATTCTCACAACAGCCCTAACTTTCTTCTGAGAATGAGCTCAAGAGTGGAACTGCTGGGTTTTAGGGCTACCTAGCCTGATTTTCACACAACACTGACTACTTTCCTGAATGACTGCCCAGTTACACCCCTACCAAGAACATCTTAAATGTCCTGTCTTCCCAGTCAGTCACTGCTAGCAGTTAATGATCTCTGATTTTCCTTATCTCCAATATGAGAGGTGTAAAATGGTAGTTTTAATTTACATTTCACTGATTACTAATGAGGTTAAGCATCTCTCTTTAGACCTGTTAGTCATTCAAGTTCCTCCTGTGAATGCCTCATCATATGCTGTGCTCACTTTGCTTCCTGTTAGATTTCCTATCTTTTCCTTATGATATCTTGAAGGAGTTTTTGTATTATAAATTTTTATTTTGTTTTGATTTTGAGTATTCCAAATAACTTTTCCCACTTGACTACCTATTAGTTCTGTTTATGATGGCCTTCATAAGATAGAAATATTTAATTTTGATTTAATGAAATCTGTGGATTTTTTCCCCCTTGCAATTTGTACATTTGGCATCTATTTAAAGGAAATGTTCCCATCCCAAAGCCCCAACAATATTCTTTTACATTTCTTTCTATTGGTTTTATAATTTTGCTTTTCAAATTTAGGACTTTAGTCTGCTTGGAGGATTTTTTTGTTTTGTTTTATGTTGTGAGAGTCAACTCAATTTTTCTCCTTAGAGTGAGACAATTTTCCTATTACTAAATAATTCATCTACTTTCCACTGAACAGTGATGTTTTTCTACCCCAAGTTCCCCATATTAATAAGGGTTTACTTCTGATCTCTTTTGTTTCACTGCTCTCTTTATTGTTCTTGTGCCAATACCACACCGTTCTGATCATTCTAGCTTTGCAGTATGTTTCATTATTTGGTAGGGTGCATCCATTCTTTTGCTCTTTTGAGAAGTGTCTTGACTATTTGTAGACATGTGGTCTTCCATAAATATTAGAATCAAACTAGAATCAAACTCTCTTTACATTTAATGTATAGGTTAACATTGGGAGAATTGCTGTTTTTACAATGTTATGCTCTTCTACTAAATGAACACAGAATATATTCTCATTTATTCGGGTTTTCTTTTATATGCCCTTTAATAGAGTTTTACATTTTTATTCAGATCATTTATGTGCATTCTTTGGTAGTTTAATTTACATATTTTTATCATTTTATGTTATGGTTTCTTATTTACTGGGTTTTGAAAGTGTAGAGGAATACTACAGATTTTTGCCTGTTGCCCTGCTATCTGGTAACTTTCTTGAACTTGTATTAGATCTAATAATTTGTTAATTCTCTTGGGTTTCCCATGTAAGTGACAATAACAAGTGTCTCTCTTTCCCTATAATCCTTAGTCTCTCTCTTTCTCATGGAATTACATTAGTCATTCCTCTATCTTTATGTTAAACAGCAGTGGAGGTAGCAAGTCTCTTTGTTTTATTTCTGAATTAAACAAAAAAGATCACATCTAAGGGTTCACCATTTAGACTCTGACTTCTAGATCCTCTTTTAAAGGGCTACCCAATTAGGTTAGGCTCACCCAAGATAACTCCCTCTTGATTAAAGTTATTTGGAACTTAATTTTTATCAGCAAAATCCCTTCATATCCTTTCATATCATATCCCTTTGCCATGTAATATAACCTAATAATGGGAGTAACATCTCCTCATATTCACAGGTTCTGCCCACACTCCAGGGAAGGAAATGATACAAGAGCTTGTCTCAGTGGAGATCATCTTACAGTTCTGCCTGCCACACACTTCCAGTTCAGATTCAGGACTACGTAACCTCATCCATCTTATATCCTTTATGGCATTTTTAAAAAACAGTAGTGACCATTGTTTATTATATTATTTGTTTGGCTACATGTTTGTTGTCTGTATCACCCACTGGAACATAAGCTCTTTAAGGACAAAGAATTTGTCTTGCACACCACTATATCCCCATCTAGAGCAGAGCCTGGCAAACAGTAGACACTCAACAAACTTTTGTTGGATGAGAGAATTTTCACTGAACCCCCAGGGAAAAAACGTTTAAAATAAGTGTGATGATACCTACTTTTACAGATGAAGTAACTAATGCTGAGAAAGGTTGAGTAACTTTCCCAGCACACACTGTGATGGACCAGAATTTGAACGCTTGAAGAATCAGTTCCGATTTGCTCCTGTGAGAGCAGCAAGGATGGGAACAGGCTGAAGGGGAGGACAGCTAAGCCTTCCTGGACCTTTGCGTCAAACCGTCCAACAAAGAGTCCTTTCCAAGGAGCCTTTGTGGACTGTGGTTAGGACCTGAGTTAGGACCTGCATTCTTACTAACCCAGGATAGCCTCCTTCACAGCTCCTCTCTGATGCCAATCACCTGTGTGCCAGGAGGGCAGATGGGGTGTCCAGGCTGGAGAGGGCATCTTTCTTAAGAGAGAATTGATTTCATTGTTGAACCAGGCAGGAGCCGACCTGGGAACCAGCCTTCCTGAAAAGGAGGAGGGGAGGCCAGTGGCTTTGGGGCCTTGGCCTTGAGGAAGCCGGGTTTGCATTCGCTTGCTGATTACAGATGATGCATGGATGCTCAGGTGCACAGGTCCTTGAGTGACGCAGGAGGCTCGCTCAGCCACAGACAGGCATCTTGCCCCAGTGCGTCTTAGGAGTGGACCCTGGATGCTCAGCGCTTCTCCGCTGGGGTCACCGTCAAGGGCAGGCACTGTGAGCTCCCAGGTCACGAGCGGCAAGGGAGTGGAGGACAGGAAGTGTGGGGACAGTAAAGAGGCAGCAGCTGGGTTCAGCTTGTCCTTCCAGGGAAAGGAAAGGGTAAGAAGCAAGATCAGAGGTTGCAGTAGCCTCTGGTAGAAAACGAAAGAAGAATCTCAGAACCGGCAAGTGTTCTGGGAGCCTCCCAGCGGTGAGGGCTCTGCTGCCACCTTTTCTTGGAGAAGGGGGACCGAAAGCTGAGTCTTGGAACCAGCTCTCCTTTCCCTCACACAGTTGGGTCCTAAGGAGAATGCTGCTCAAATATGCACAGTATCCTTCTCCTTCAAATACCTCATGTCCACCTCTACCAGGGGGCACTTGATTATCCTTGAATCTTTAAAAAAAATAATCACAACTGTAATTTTGATCCAAAGTAAAGTTAGTTATTTTCCTCAAGATTGTCTCCAAGAAAAATACTTTAAAAATAAGAAATTTTGGTGCTATGAAGATAATTTCCCTGCTCAAGAGTTGAAAGCCAAAACCCCTTTGCGTAAGTATTCATCCTAAGATTCTCTTATCATGCCAGATAAAATGGTGCCAGAGCACAAATGCCAATTCTATTTTTAAAAAATGTTTTGTGTTTGCCTTTGATGAAATTGTCATTTCCAGCACTCCCTGCCTGCAACATTCCCTCTTGTGCCTGTGACTCTGAGTGAGACTGTTAGGTGCCAAGATCACTTGTTCGACTAAAAACTGTCTAGATTTAAGACTGATTTGGAGTCTCATAGGGAAAGAGAAAGACTGGGTAAATTTGAAGTGTTTCAGTCAATGTTCATGGCCATGCAATTCCTTACTCTAAAGTATGGCAGCCAGTAGATGAACTGCACCTTTATTGAATAAAATGATGTTTGAAAGAAAGCTGAACTTACCACTGAAAAGCATTTGAAGTGCATGGAATCACCAACTGTGACAACCTCCTAAATCATTTAGTGTTCTTTTCTAATATTCCTCTACCCATCAGTTTTGCATTTTAGGCCCTGGCAGTATGGGCCCTGGAGTCTAAGGCCTTGCCTCTGGAACTCTGATTGAGTAACTAGCAGTGTGGGTCTCCGTTGGAAGCTTGTTAGAAATGTAGTGTCTGGCCCCACCTTGGATCCACTGGCTCAGAATCTGCATTTTATCAATATCCCCAAGTGATGTGTGTGCATGTTAAAGTTGAGAAACACTGTTTTAAGGCACCCGGGCTGCTTAGTTCCTGAGGCTCCTGGTCAGGAGGCCCTTCTAGGCCCTGGCTTCAGATAATAGCTATTTGGGTTGCAGGGCAGCTCTACACTGTACACTGTGTGGAAGGCTGGGGGCTGCAGAGGGTTCAAATTCTAGCTCTGCTGTTAAAGGAAATTCATCACATGGGTAAGTGACTTAAAATTGTCTTTTAAAATTTCAGTCTTACAGAAAACTTGCAAGAATAGTACAAAAAACTTCTGCATACCCTTTACTGAGATTCATCAATTATTAACATTTTGCCACATGTGCTTTACCATTTTCTCTCTCTGCCTATGTATTATTATTATGTTGGAACTTCTAGAGGGTTATTCTCATACATTAGTGTGCTTTTCCCCTTGATACTTCAGTGTGTATTCCTAAGAACAAGGACATTCTCTTACATCACTATACCAGGGCCAGATCCACAGAGAAGCCAGCAAGCATGAGAGTGAGTGGCCCTTAGAGGGCTTCCTGAAATTTTGCACTCTAGGATCCTTGTTTGCCTTACTCTCGTCCTGGCCCTGCCCACTTACAGTTATCAAAATCAGGAAATCTAACATTGATTCAATACACTACCTAATCTATTGTCCATATTCCAATTTTGCCAACAGTCCCAATAATGTCCTTTGAAGCAATTTTTTTTCCATACTCAATTCAGGATCATGCATAGCATTTAAATATCATGTCCACTGAGTCTCCTTTAATCTGGAAGAGTTCTTCAGTCTTTCTTTGTCTTTCATGACATTGACATTTCTCAAAAATATTGATCAGTTACTTTATAGAATGTCTCTCAATATGGAAACAAGTTATTTTTAATCTCTTGATGGTTAAGTTTCAGTACCTGTAGACTGGGAATAGTTCTTGCTTCAGGTTGAATTGAATATTGATTCAATATTCTCTGGAAGAAAGTCATAGACTTGACATATGTCAGTGGACTTGACATATGGCAGTGGTAGGTGGATTAAAAGGTAGCTAACATTGATTAGGTGCTTGTCAGTACCACGATAAGTGCTTTACACACATTATCTGATTGAGTCCTCCTGATAGCTGTGTGATAGACTCTAGTTTTATCCCCATTTCTCAGATGAAGAAACTGAGACAGAGTAATTTGTCCAAGGTCTCAGAGCTAGTAAGGAGTGAAATGGGGGCCTGAACCAAGTCAGTCTGCCTTCAAGGACTATTTGCTTAGTAATCATGCTAATGATGCTTACCTAACATGTAAATTTTTAAGGTAAAATTTACATAATATAAAATGCACCATTTTAACCATTTTACTTTCCTCCAGCTTTATTGAGATAAAATTGACATATAACATTGTATAGGTTTAAGGTGTACAGTGTGATGATTTGGTACATGTATATACTGTGAAATGATTACCATTATAAATTAGTTGACACATCTATCACTTCACATAGTTACAATTTGGGGGGGAGGGGTGAGAACAGTTAAGATCTACTCTTTTAGCAACTTTCATATATTTAATACAGTATTGTTAAGGATAGTCACTATGCCATATATTAGATTCTCCAGAACTAATTCATCACATAACTAGAAATTTATACCCTTTGACCAACATCCACCCATTTCTCCTACCTACCTAGTCCCTGGCAACCACCACTCTACTCTCTGTCTCTCTGAATTTTAATAATTTTAAAGTGTACAAGTCAGTGTCTTTTAGTATATTCAGTGTTGTACAATCGTCAGCACCATCTAAGTCCATCACCACAAAAATAAACCCGGTATCTTCCAGGTTCCCCCTTTCCTATTCCCTGGCAACCACCAATCTACTAATCTACTTTGTTTCTATGGATGTGCATATATACACACAACAGAATACTACTGAACAATGAAAAGGAACCAACGACCCATGCACACAATAACATTTGGATATCAAAAACATCATGCTGAGGGAAAGAATCCCAGTACAAAAAATTACATACTGTAAAATTCTGTTGATATGAAATTCTATTAAAACCAAACCTTTGCAACAGAAAGCATGTAAGTGGTTGTCTGGAACCAGGAGTGTGGGGGTGGGGATTGACTGCAAAGCAACAGAAGGGAACTTTTTGGAGTGACGGAAGTGTTCTCAAACTTGATTGTGGTGTTTCACCCTGTGTACATTTCCCCAAATTCATCTTACTCTTTACTTTAAAAAGTTTATAAATGTAAGTTATACCTCAGTAAAACTGTAAAAACCCTAACATGAGTTCCCCAGTAGAGTTCAACTCATCGGCCTGTCTTCCTTAATAGTCTGGCCTCAAATCTATCTTCCCAGCTTCATGTCCTGCTTCTGTCTCCATGCGTTCATTCAACAAACATTCTTTGACACTTGCTGTGTTCAAGGCCCTCAGAAGCACCTCCATCCTTAGGGAACTCACAGCCTACTCTGGGAGCAGGAAGGTCACTCAGTCCTGATAAACCATCAGGGATCTGAGAGGATCAATGAGTCCTAAAGGAGAGGAATAAGCATATTATTTTCCTGTCACTTTGAATTTCAAGTTTGAGTCAACTTTCAATTTAATGTTTTGAATAGGAAATACATTTACATGGCTCAAAAATAAATGAAATTATACAGTGAAAAATTTCCTCTCATCCATCCCCCCATTTGCCAGGTTCCCACTCCACTCCATATGACCATAACTGCTAAAAATACATTTTATTTATCCTAATTTTTACAGAAAGATAGCATAATATACACACTGTTTTGACCTTGCTTTGTCATTTGGCAGTAAACTTCTGAGATCTTTCTGTACAGGTACAGTGAAAATTTCACTCTATTTTATAGTTACGTAGTGTTCCACCATATAGATGTACCATAATTTATTTAGCCAGTCTCCTTTTGGTAAACATTTATTTCTAAAGTCTGCTATGGCAAACAATGCTGTAATGTGTAACCTTTTATAACCACACCACTTTTATATCCCTCGGCTGTTTTCTCTGCCTTGAAGGCCCCCACTCAATCCTTTCCTACTAGCAAACTCCTATTTTACCTCAAGGTCCAATTCAAATGGCACTTTCTTGTGAAGACTTCTGAACACCCTCAGGCAAAATTGGGTTGCTCCTTCTCTTTTCTTTCACAGTACCCCATTTCTGCATCCTCAGAATTCTCTATTCCTTCTTCACTCCCCTTAGCTAGACTGGGAGCTACTCAAGGGCATGTTCTATAGTAGATTTATATCTCTGAATCCCTTAGTACTCGGTACCTGGTAGGTACTGAGTAAAATGTTTACTGCAAGAATGGTTAGGGCTGAAAAAGGGGTATAGATTGCTCCTGTCCCTCACTTTTGGCTGCTGCTTTGCCATTGTTAATATTTAGAAGACCTCTGCTAGACAAAGGTGGGCTGTGATTTCCCTTCCCCTCCCACCTAATTCCTTCCTTCCTGCCTCCACCCCTTTCCCCCCTTGGGATTCCTTCCATAGCTGCCCTTGTGGCTTGCAGGATCTGGCATGGATTGCAGCTATTCTACTTTTCAGAAAATAAATAAATAAATAAACAAAACGGAGCATTGACTCCACCCACCTTCTCTCTTTCTCATCAAGTCTTTGGCCTCCTCTAAAAGAACAAATCACTTGGTAGTCAAATGCATACCAGTCATACTCAAACATAACTTTCTACACTTCAACCCAAAGGAGATGACAGTTTACTAATTGTGTTTTTAGGACTTTGGGAAACACAGTGTTCAGGCTAATCAGTGTTAAGTGATTTTCAAGGGCAACTTGAATTATTTTTAAAAACAATGATTTAGCTCTAAAATGTCATAATGCTAACCCCAAGGTGTCAATTGCTAGATCATTTCCACATTAATTAATATTATTATATTCTTTTCTAGGTGGGTGGCGCTGAAGGCGAGAGCTCTGTCTCCACCTTTAGAATGAAAAGGTAAAAGCTCTGGATTCTCCTTACTGTAGGGAAGCTCCAGTTCACAGGTGGTGGACCATCAAAGAAAACAAAAGGGAAAGAAACCTTTCCTGCCTGGGTCAGAGATGACTACGGGAATTGAGATGTTTCACCCAGAGAAGTCTCAGGAAAGGTGATCACTTTGGGACTGTGGTCTTCAAGATTTCTTGCTTGCTTACTTCCTAAAAGAAATTTGAGAAACCATTTCTTCTTGTACTTTCAAAGGTCATATCTAAAACATTTCATCTTAAATTTAAATAATGGCAAAGTTTATTGTTTCTGGCATATTATAAGTATTGGCACTTTTTTTCACCATAAGTCAGTTTTATTTATTCTAGAACTTAATGTAGTTCTGTAAAACATACTATGAACATACAGTAGAGCATATGTATGGACTCTTGAGCCTGACTTATTTTGCGTAGGGTAATGTGTATGGGATTCATCTCTATTGTTGCATGTATTGGTAATTCATTACATTTTACTGATGCATATTATACCATTACATCAATCTATCATGCCTTTAAAATCTATTCTCCTGTTGGTGGACTTTGAGGTAATTTCCAGTTTGGAACTATTATGATTAAGGTTATAAACATTATCATATTGTCTTTTTATAATAATATGTATTCATTTCTCTTGGTAAAGACCTAGAAGTAGAATTGCTGTGATAACAGGCTGTATGTTTAACTTTTATGGTGGTGCCATTTTACATTCTCATCAGAATGTTTTAAGCATTCCAGTGACTCCACATCCTCAACAACATACGGTGTCAGTGCTCTTTTTAGTTTTGATCACTTTAATGGATGTTTTGTGGTACTTCATTGTGATTTGAATTTGCATTTTTCTTATGATGAAAGATGTTTAGCATGTTTTCATTAAGTATTGGCATTTTAAAATAAGATTGTTACATCATTCTTTTAGTGTACCCAAGGAAGTCTAAATATCATAATGCATCTAACATCCACTTAAAAAATACATGAGCAAGCTTCTCTTTAAAAGAGATTTTATATCTCTCTTTTTCTCCTTATCTTGTATTTCCATTCTATTCCCCCCTGAACATTTTAATATAAGATTTTAGGCTGGAAGGTCTTTATTGATCAGCCTATCATATTTCCCTATGAAAAATTAAAAAAAAAATCTTTGAGTCTCTAAGTTTAAAACACTCATCTTGATTGTATTAATATAATTGTGAATTCCTAATTGGCCTATGTAACATATTACAACTTTTGATAAACTATTAAAATTAAAGTATAGAATGTTTTTGACAGAATAAAATAGGGTTTAGAAGCAACTTTATTCCTAGTTTTCATTTTTATGGATAGAAGCTTGAAACACTTCATTCATTCAACAAGTTTTTATCAAGCACTTCCTGTGTGTCAATAGCAACTCTGGGTACTTGGGATTCATTAGTAAGCACTACAGATAAACCACCTCTCTCATGGAGCTTACATTCTAGTGGGCGGTGATAGAAAATAAGCAATTAGCATAACACATAAGAAAATAATAGAGTGCATTATAAGACAAGAGTTATAAGTGAAAGATAAAGCAGGGTAAGTGGTGTGGAGTGAGGATTCAGAATGGGTTGTGATAAAAAAGGTTGGGGTGGGCCTTACTGAGAAAGTAACATTTGACTAAAGTAGGTGAGGGAGTTAGTAATGCAGCTATCTGGGGGAAATGTGTACCAGGCAGAGGGAACAGCCAATGCAAAGATCCAAATTTGGGAGCATGGCTGATATCTTCTAGAGTCAACAATGGAAGTCAGTAAGGCTGCAGCAGAGTCATCCAGGAGGAGAAGAGGAGATGAAATTAGAGAAGAACAGATCCCTGTAAACTGTTGTAAGGACATAGATTTTTACTCTGAGTAAAATGAGGAGCCATTGCAGGGATTTAAGCAGAGGGGTGGGTGACATGATCTACTTTATATTGTAGGAGGATCACTTGGCTGGTTTTGTTGAGAACAGATTCTAAGGGGCAAATTTGAGAGTAGGGAGAGCTTTTGGAAGATTAATCAAAGCATGAGATGATGGTGGCTCAGATAAGGGGCTAGCAGTGGAGGTGGTAAGGGATACTCTGACGCTGGGCTAGACAGGAGATGTGAAAGAGGGAAGTCCAGCATGACTCCAGGGTTTTTGGTCTGCGTAACTTGAAGGATGGACTTATCATCAACTGAGATTAAAAAAGTTGGTGAGCTGAATTTTATCAAACATTTAGTGAAGACCTAATACCCATTCTCCTTAAAGTTTTCCAAAGAGTAGAAGAGGGAATACTTCCAAACTCATTCTATGAGGCCAGCATCACTCTAATACCAAAACCAGGCAAAGACACCATAAAAAAAGAAAATTACAGACCAAGATCCTTGATGAACATAGATGCAAAAATACTCAACAAAATAACAGCAAACCGAATTCAAAAATACATCAAAAAGGTCATCCATCATGATCAAGTAGGATTTATGCCAGGGATGCAAGGATGGTACAACATTTGAAAATCCGTCAACATCATCTACCACATCAACAAAAAGAAGGACAAAAACCACATGGTCATCTCCATAGATGCTGAAAAAGCATTTGACAAAATTCAACATCCACTCATGATAAAAACTCTCAGCAAAATGGGTATAGAGGGCAAGTACGTCAACATAATAAAGGCCATATATTACAGACCCACAGCCAACATCATACTTAACAGTGAGAAGCTGAAAGCTTTTCCTTTAAGATCGGGAACAAGACAAGGATGCCCACTTTCTCCACTTCTATTCAACATAGCTCTGGAGGTCCTAGCCACGGGAGTCAGGCAACACAAAGAAATAAAAAGCATCCAGATTGGCAAGGAAGAAGTTAAACTGTCCCTGTTTGCAGATGACATGATATTGTACATAAAAAACCCTACAGAATCCACTCCCAAACTGCTAGATCAATATCTGAATTCAGCAAAGTTGCAGAATACAAAATTAATATGCAGAAATCTGTGGCATTCCTATTCACTAACAATGAACTAGAAGAGAGAGTAATCAGGAAAACAATTCCATTCACAATTGCATCAAAAAGAATAAAATACCTAGGAATAAACCTAACTAAGGAAGTGAAAGACCTATACCCTGAAAACTACAAGACACTCATGAGAAAAATTAAAGAAGATACCAATAAATGGAAACACATGCTGTGCTCATGGATAGGAAGAATTAATATTGTCAAAATGGCCATCCTGCCTAAAGCAATCACAGGTTCAATGCAATTCCTATCAAAATACCAAAAGCATTCTTCAATGAACTAGAGAAAATCTTTCTAAAATTCATATGGAACCACAAAAGACCTCAAATAGCCAAAGCAATTCTGAGAAGGAAGAATAAAGCAGGGGGAATTATGCTCCCCAACTTCAAGCTCTACTACAAAACCATAGTAATCAAGACAATTTGGTACTGGCACAAGAACAGAGCCATAGACCGATGAAACAGACTAGAGAGCCCTGATATAAACCCAAGCATATATGGTCAATTAATATATGATAAAGGAGCCATGGACATACAATGGGGAAATGACAGCCTCTTCAACAGCTGGTGTTGGCAAAACTGGACAGCTACATGTAAGAGAATGAAACTGGATCATTGTCTAACCCCATACACAAAAGTAAATTAGAAATGGATCAGAGACCTGAATGTAAGTCACGAAACCATAAAACTCTTAGAAGACCACATAGGCAAACATCTCCTGAATATAAGCATGAGCAACTTCTTCCTGAATGCATCTCCTCAAGCAAGGGAAACAAAAGCAAAAATGAACTCATGGGAGTACGTCAAACTAAAAAGTTTCTGTAAGGCAAAGGACACCATCAACAGAACAAAAAGGCATCCTACAGTATGGGAGAATATATTTGTAAATGACTTATCTGACAAGGGGTTAACATCCAAAATATATAAAGAACTTACACACCTCAACACCCAAAAAGCAAATAACCCGATTAACAAATGGGCAAAGGATATGAAGAGACAGTTCTCCAAAGAAGAAATTCAGATGGCCAACAGACACATGAGAAGATGTTCCACATCACTAATCATCAGGGAAATACAAATTAAAACCACTATGAGATATCACCTCACACCAGTAAGGATGGCCAACATCAAAAAGACTAAGAACAACAAATGCTGGCGAGGATGCAGAGAAAGGGGAACCCTCCTACACTGCTGGTGGGAATGTAAGCTAGTTCAACCATTGTGGAAAGCAATATGGAGGTTCCTTAAAAAACTAAAAATAGAAATACCATTTGACCCCGGAATCCCACTCCTTGGAATATACCCAAAGAATACAATTTCTCAGATTCAAAAAGACACATATGCACCCCTAAGTTTATCACAGCACTTTTTTACAGTAGGCAAGATATGGAAGCAACCTAAGTGTCCATCAGTAGATGAATGGATAAAGAAGAGGTGGTACATATACACAATGGAATACTATTCAGCCATAAGAAAGAAACAAATCTACCATTTGTAACAACATGGATGGAGCTGGAGGACATTATGCTCAGTGAAATAAGCCAGGTAGAGAAAGATAAGTGCCAAATGATTTCCCTCATTTGTAGAGTATAACAATGAAGCAAAACTGAAGGAACAAAATAGCAGCAGACTCAGACACTCCAAGAACGAACTAGTGGTTACCAAAGGGGAGGGGTGTGGGAGGGTGGGTGGGGAGGGAGGGAGAAGGGGATTGAGGGGGTATTATGTTTAGTACACATGGTGTGGGGGATCACAGGGAGAACAATGTAGCTCAGAGAAGGCATATAGTGGACCTGTGGCATCTTGCTGCACTGATGGGCAGTGACTGCTTTGGGGTAAGGGTGGGGACTTGATAATATGGGTAAATGCAGTAACCACATTGGTTTTTCATGTGAAACCTTCATAAGAGTGTATATCAATCATACCTTAAAAAAAAAGTTGGTGAGTTAGACAGGTTTTGGGGAGAATATTGTTCAGTATGTTGCATGTTAGGTCTGAGCTGTACAGTAGACTATTGGATATCAGTATCTGGAGTTCAAATGAGAGGTATGAGCTGAGGATATAAGTTTGGAAGTTGTCATATATGATGATATCATATATCTTAGATGGTATTGAAGTCAGGAGATATGATGAGATTGCCAATGAAATGAGTATAGATAGCAAACAGAAGAAATCCAAGGAATGAGTCTGGGCCAGTGCAAGGTTAAGAGGTCTGGGAGAAGAGGTGGAATCAATGAAGAAGAAATAAGACAGGGAAGGAGGTACCAGTGGTAAAGGTGAAAAACCTAGAGGCTGCAGTTTAAAAAAAAGTGATTAGTTGTGTCAGCTGTTACACACAGGTCAATTAAATGAGAATTGAGATTAAATCATTAGACTTAGGCAATGCGAAGTTCATTGTTGACCTTGACAAGAGTAGTTTTGTTACGGTGGTAAGCATGAAATAAGTGGACTTAAGAGAATGTAGGATACCCTCTCATCTGAAGACCTAACATGTCACATGTAACCATGTGTGTGTTATGATTCTCTTATGTATGGATGCAGTCTTATCATACACGCTGTATTTGGCATGTCTATATAAATTATATCATATGGTATGCATTCTGCTACTGCAGAGTGGGAGAACTAGAGACAGAAAGTATACAAAAATCTTTTAGAAGATTCCTTGCAAATGCAGCAGAGAAATGGGGCAGTTGCTGACAGTGGAAATGTGTCAGAGAGAAGATTTTGTAGGATTGGAGAAATAACAACTGCTCATAAGCTTATGGGAATGACCAGTAGAGAGGGAACATTGACAGTATAGAAGAGGGGAGATCATTGCTGGGGTGACAGTGATGATCTTTATTAGGCAAGGCAAGATTGGGATCTGTTGTGTTAGCAGGGGGACTGGCTTTAGCTAGGAGCATGGAAAACTCAACTGTGTAATCAAGAGGAAGTTGGGAAAGAGGTTATAGATGCTGGTATGTGGTTATGGGTAGATGAAACAGTGAGATGCTATGGAAATTTTTATCTCATTGCTTCAATTTTCTCAATGAAATAGGGCACAAGGTTGTTAACTGAGGATGGGCATGGAAGGGAAAGCAGTATAGGTTAGAGAAAAGAGAAGGTATGAAATCCAGAAGAAGGGAGAAGGAAGTAGGATTCCTGGGCAGCACTAACGGTTCACTTGAGGCTCACGGTGATGAAATTCAAGTGAAACTAGTCAGTGTGGTTGTATTTTTAGCTAGCCACAGGCAGATGCATGGGTGCTGTTGTGGTGGAGATGGAGAGTTGGTCTGAATCAGGACTGTGGTTTTGCCAGCCAGCACAACAAAGGGGGAGGAGAGTTGGGGGGTGGAGGGTGTGTGAGAAGGAGTGATTGTAATGACTGGTCAGAGGTTTAAGCTGGGTAAGAATGGGAGACAGTGAATATGCAGGTTGAAGAATTGCTGGACTTAGAGCACTGCAGGGAAATATGGAAATATGGGGAGGTGTTCATGTGTGAGATATTTGAAATTGTGATTATGATGAAGTTGCAAAGTTTGATAAGGCTCATGTGATTATGCCCAGGGGAGTGAGTGGCTGAGTTAGTGTAGGACAAGATCCTTAGAGAAGTCAGGGAACTGAGAGGTCAGGGTATTGGCAAGATCATCTAAGTGTGTATTATTACCACCTATGATTAAGACAGAACTGGTATTGGAGTGACTGACAGGAGCAAATGGTGAAAAAATTAAGGGGAATGAAAACGGTGATGATGACGGGTACTGGAAAACAAGATTAAAAACTGCGGGTTAATAGGGAAGAAGCAGGGGGGATGGTCTTGAAGCAATGTTGAGCAAGGAGGACACCTACCTTACCTCCAGGCACAGTCTAAAAGGCTTATGGTTGAAAACACAGTGTCACTATTTGAGAGGGGGACGAAGAACCAGTGTCCCAGGGGAAAGTCAGGTTTCCCTTAATTAAGCAAGAAGGTGAAGGGAACCTGAAAGGAGATTCTGAGGAGGTTCAGCTTATAGAGGTTGTTATTTACTTAAATAAATAGATGGTGTGGTGAACTTTACTGTGGCCCCATTTGATCCCTGCCTCCAGGTAGTCATACCCTTGTGTGGTCTCCTGTCCCTGAGTGGGGGCAGGACTTGTGATTTGCTTCTGGACAGAAAAGTATGGTAAAGATGACAGGATGTATGTATTGGGTATATGTGATTATGTTACATAAAATTGTAACCATAAAATTGTCTTACACTGAGCCTTTTCTGCTTGCTGGCTTTGAAGAAGCAAGCTGCCATATTGTAAGCTTCCCTCATCATGATGAGGGCCGCATGTCAAAGAACTGAGGGACCCTCCAGGAGACAGCCAGCAAGGGACTAAGGCCCTCAGTCCTGCAGCCTACAGGGAACTGAATGCTGCCAACAACCACATGAGCTTAGAAGTGGATCATTTCTCAGTCAGGCCTCACTTTGTGGCCTAGATAAGCCATGCCTAGATTCCTGACCCACAGAAACTGTGAGCTAATAAATGTGTTTGTTTTAAGCTGTTAAATTTGGTGTAATACACCAAACATGTTATACAGCAACAGATAATTAATACAGATGGGAATGGAAGAAGTTTAGTTATAGCAATGTTGCTCAATTCTTTTAATTCCTTTTAAGGTATATTGCCTAAGAATCTTATGTTGGCCTATTAGCAGTTCACTTAGATCTGCCTTGAATCTGTTGATAGCAAAGAACTGGAAACCACCTGACTTACAAAAGAACTTATAACCCATTCATTTGGGTCATTCACTTTCTCAGAACGGACACCAATTTGAATCGTTCCTTTGAATTGTCCTGGAGGTTTTTACATTTTGGGTTGATGCAGCTTAATAATGGCAAGAGTTTTTATTTATTGTTTGTATGGTTGGAAGGCAGTTTTGAAAGGGGATGCTGTGTCCTCAGGTGCTTTCTCAAGCTGAGCAACTTTATTAAATAGTACATGCACCAGTGGAAGATCTGAAAATAGATTCCCTTAAAACTAGTCTTCGAATGTCTTCATGAACCCCCCAGGTAGTCACCTGTTTTAGAGGCTTTCTGGCAGAAAAGGAAAGAGCCCAGGCTGTGATGGCGGGGAGGACAGCATGGGAGTAAGGGGTGGTTTGCTGTGTGTGAAAGATAGGAGGGCAGTGAGATTTAAGAAATAACTTCAGAACTTTCAATGATAAGTTTTTGTGGGACCCCCAAAGCAAGTATTTCCTGATTGATGAAAAAAGTATATAACTAGTATGTGTTTTCTGAAAAAATTTAAATATAAAAGAAATGCACGCATCTTATAAAATTTTCAAATAAAATAAGTATTAAGTCAAAAGCAGAGTTTACACCTTTCCCTAGGTAACCTAGTTAACAGGTGTTGTACGTCCTTGAAGGTCCCTTCCAAATTCAGGTTCGGCCTAAATCTCTTCCAACGAGCACCACTCACTTCTCGCTAACACCTGGCCAGACTCTCAAATGTGTGATTCCTTGACATCTCTTTAACTCAAGGGGAGAGTCGAGTGAGTTTAGACACCTTTGGATCTAGTGATCCACGGCTGATGAAAGGGAAAGAAGGTGCGGTCATTACCAGTTTCTTTCCAAAGTAAACCACTAACTACCACTACCTTCTCCAGAGCTAGCTGTTAAAATCGTTTTTTTTCCCAAGCAGCTCTTCAGAAAGCAAGGCTGGACTATTTATAAAGACTTACTGGACGCCCACTATACTCCGAGCTTTTCCGCGTTGCATGGGTACATTTTGCAAAGGGAGGCCAGTTTTTCTGGTGACCACTCCCCCAAAGCAGCCTTTCCCCCAAACACTGTTGGGCTGCGCCCCCTGCCAGGGCCCAAAGCCGGGCCAGGACTCTGGGCAGCCGGCCGACTGGCGCTGCCCCGCGGGCGCCTGCGCAGAACTACCCTCCCGTCACTTGGGGCGGGAGGCGGGGGCAGCCAGGAGAAAGGAAAGCTGCGGGGGGAAAAAGGGCCAAACCCTGAAATTACCCGGATGTGGTCTCCGTGCGCGCATGCTCAGTGTCCTCTCGACAAGTTGGCAGCAACAACACGGCCCTAGTCCTCGCCTCCGCTGCGGTAAAGAAGCGGCTCGGGCGGCGGATCCGACGTCGCGCCCGCCCGCCGTCCCCGGGAGGCCCTCTCCGCTCTCCGTTCAGCTCCGCGCCGTCCAGCGGGCGGGAGCGGGCGAGGGGAGTCGGGCGCCGCGGGAGAGGCCCCCCGCCGCGGGGCGGCCCAGTCCGCGCGGGCAGCGGGCGGCGCCGAGAGGGGCGGGGGCCGAGGAGCGCCGCGGACTCCGCTCGCCGTCGTCGTTGCCAAGCAGGTAACGCGCCCTGCCCCCCTACCCGGCGGGCGGGCCCCCCGCGATCGCGGCGGCGGTGGGCGCGCGGGAGGCGCCTGCCGGCCAGCCGTCAGGGCGCGGGGTCCCGGGGCCCTGGAGCCCCGGACTCATCGCGCGGTCCGTCGCAGCGTCAAGCGGACTCGGCCCGGGACTCCCGCGCGGCCGCCTCTTTGTTGTTTCTGCGGAGTTGGCCCGCCGCGGAGCGCCGGCCCGTCGGAGTGTTGCCGTAGGTCCAAATGAAAGTTGTGCATGGTCGGTCTTAATTTCTTTCCTTAAGCAAATCTTTTCTTTGTCTCTTACTTTCCCTTCCTGCTTGTCATTCCAGTTTGTTTCTGGCTTTGATTTGTTTACTTTTGAGCATTGTGGGACGTACGCAGGAAACGTTCTTCGCACCTAGTGACCGCCCCCCTCCCCGCCCAACTCCTAATTAAAAATAAAAGACAGTTTTATCTTACTGCTCGGCCTGCAAGTACTGAGCGTGAAATTGGTGTAAGGGTTAGGGCGGTGGCTGAATCACGTACCCCAAACTGCTGCTATGTATCTTTAGCTGGATTTTCAAAGAAATGGATATTTTTAGTTAACTTGAAAATTTTCTTTGCGGGAATAGAGAGGCTTTGAAAACCTCTATTGAAGATTCATAGTATCTGGTTTCCCCCTGAAAACCCTAATATGTTAAAAACATATTTCTAATTACTTTTTTAAAAATTTAGTTTCTTAATGCCTTTTGTTTTCGCCGTAGTTTAAGGTGAAACTGCCAGTTACTTAGGAATAATAAATGTAAGATGAGGAATCATTTTAATTAGTTTTAATTGACTTTCTAAACGCATGTATTCTTGGATAATTTTTGTCAATAGACGTTTGACTTTTGCTAGAATTACCATCTTTTTAGTCTCAGTAGCAGTTTGATTGTTCGGGTTTTTAAAAAGTAGGCTCAGTACTTTTTGCTGAAAGAAATTATTTAGTCTTAATAGAAAATGCAGAAATCATACTCATAAAGTAATTAGATTTAGGACATTGCATTTGAATAACTTTTATTGCGGATTTCATAAATTGCCTTTGCCGTGTTTTGCCAGGACTAAATATATGTCAGTAGAAATATATATAGCATAAGCATTTCTAATGTAACTTTTCTTTTTCTGCAAAGGACTTATTTTCTATTTTGTAAAATTCTGATATGGTCAATGCATAATATTTTGAGTTGTAAATGACTGCTGTAATTAACATTTAAAAATATTTCTGATTAGTGTTTCTTCCCTAAGTCATGATTTTGTTTTCTTAAGTGGGTTTGTTACACAAGTACACTTGTAGAGGCTGGCGAAGCATTTAGGATTTGGAGTATCTTTAGCTCTAAAGGTGGTGATGAATTATGTAGATTTAAATTGTTGGAATTAAAATTAAGAGCCTTTCTAGAGAAAATTGATATAACATTTTATGAGTCTGTTAATAGAAGTGGCTTTGATTCGCTTTCCAGTTTTTTGGGTACGGTTTCTTTAAAGAGGTATCACATTTTAATGTTTTAATTTTTGAAGTGGGAGTGTTTAAGTAGAAAGTAACCTGTTTCGCTGAGTGACTTCATTTTAAATCTTCAGCTTAGAAAAAACTTAAGATCGGTTTCAGATCTAATGAAAATGTGTGCTGAGAAAGTCAACTTTGAAATTTTTCCCAGTAAGTTTTATGTGGATCATTGACCTTTTCTGAATGCTTTTGAAGCAATTCTGCTTATGCTAGGAAACAGTAAATCTTATTTCTAAAAACCTATGCTTCACTTTTTAAAGCTACATTTTAGTTGAGCTATTTCTCCATTTGTGTGTGAATTCTTTTTTCTGCATTCCCCTTTAGATTTTTTTCTCCCTAAATTAAAATGCAAGTATTCAACTAATTTATGCTGCCCAGTTACACTCCAGCTCCCTGGCTTGGAAGCTGTTTTTTCTGATTGAGCTGGTGTTATAGTAACATCATTAGACACTATTCTAATTGAGCTGTGAATTGCTGAGGCCTCTACTTAGGGCAGTTAACTCATCAGGTTCTGCCTTGTCCATTACATTTAAAATGCATATTTAGTCTTGTCTAAAATTTTGTCTGTTTTTGTGAGAACATACATTATTTTTCTTATGTTTAAACTTTGCTTATTTCAGTTCTATTTTAGCTCATGCTTAGCTTTTTTTTTTTCATTTTTCATTCAGTGATTTTAGAGTGAATGGTTCTTTAAACATCTGTTAGCCATTTCAGTGCTCGTTGTACAAGTTTTTTTTTTTTCCTAGAAGATTATGTAGTTAGGCAGAAACTTTTCTTTTGCCTGAGTGATGATTAAAGGTGACTCTGAGATGATAATCATGTATAAAACTAACCTGGCTGAAAAAGTTCCATTCTCTCCATTTTTTCCACACTAAATGAAAATTAAAGGAGGTGTAAATAGTGTAACACAATTTAGTACAGTTTTTAAAACTTACCAGACTGGGCTTTTTGCTCAACAGTTGATAAAGATTTGATTGTTGTAAAAAACTCAAACAGTTGACAGATATGACAGATATCATTCATTTGAGCGACTTTCAGTGTGATACTGTTTGCATAATAATATGCCAAACATATGCTTGATAATGAGTTAGGTTTAGAACTGCGAGATTTTTTTTGCTCATTCAAAAATGTGTAATTTTAGTGATGGGGAATGTGGCTGCATTCCAGTTTCTCAGGAACAAGGTATTTTAGGTTGTGTCACCTTGACGCTATAATGTGGTGTGATTGGCATCCAGGAAAATTTGTTTTAACCATGAAAGTGGATAAAGGCTAGTGCAGTGCTTACCTGTGTAAAACTAAGATGTAGTAAGTGGTCAAAATTTTATACTCTTAAGTCTTGATTATTAGCTTGCCCAAGTTATATCACAGGTCAGATAACTAATAGAGACTGATGGTAAAGAGTGTTTATTATTGTATCTTAGTGTTGAGGATAATTGTAAATACCCGTAAGCTCAAGGACTATATATTTCATTATTTACATTTTAAATGAGACAGACCTGTTTTCAGTTTGGAAAACTTGTAACTATGTGGGGTTCATCTTTTTTTTTGCATTTATACTCCTAAGGTTCAGGGCAGTGTCTCTCAACCTTGCTACACTTTGAAATCTCTTGGGGAAGCTTTACAAAATACTGATGGCTGAATCCCACCCACCAAAATTGTGATTCATTTGACCTGGGGTGCAGCAGCCAGATCATACTTACAAAGTGGCTGAGCTATAGGATCCTCTAGCAAATTTTTTTTGGAACTATTTCACTTGTGTCAGCTTTACATTCTTTAATACATCGATAGATGTATGCACAGTGTAATCATCTCATATCCAACTCACTGTATCCCTTGAAGAAATTGCCACATTTGTTTTGCTTCCAAGTCTGTCCCTCCATCTGAACCTCTTTCTCCTCTTTTCACTTCTTTCTTCATTTTTCAGTTCATTTGAACTGCCTGCTAGCAAGTTTTAGGAAGTTGTATTTCCCAGGATAAGAAGTTGGTATAACATCATTAAGAAGTTGATCTTTTAAAGTACAGTACTCTCAAGTGCTTACTCCATCTCCATTTAGAGACTATTGATTTTCTTTGGGTGCCAAAGTTAGCATCTAAAATCTCAGTGGAATTTGGTCTTTGTAGGGGGTTAATGTTAATCTGCTTGGAAACCATAAAATTTTTGAGGCACCAATTAATTGGTCACTTAACTGGTTTCTGAGAAGCAGGTCACATTGATGTAGCCTTTTTGCTGTCAGGTGTTAACTTAAACCCTGTGTTGCTCAACAAGCCCAACTAGTTAGCAGTTGTTTAGAGATATCTATGTGCCATGTTTAGTTCTCCATTTGCATCACCTGAAGTAGTTCCCAAATGCTGATCTAAGAGTAGTTGTATCTCTGTCTCTGAAGACTATCTAAAAAAAAAAGAAACAAAATATTCTTTATTCCCTCCCCCATGCCCCATCCTAACACAAATGGAGATTCAAAATGGGAATGGAGTGGAGAAGGCATGGGAATCTGTATTATAAAAAAAGGACCTCTTGATTTTAAAGGCTTTGGCTATTTTAGTATGCTTGTCTTTACTGCTTAGTTTTAATATAGTACAGGCTTTATTTTGCAATCATTGGTGCACTAGAGTAATTTAGTTAAATCCATCAAACCCTAATTTGCATAGAATGCAGCTCTTATTTATGATTTTTTTTAAAGGACTGCTACTGAATATTTGCCATTATAGTAAGGTATGACTCCTGTATCTTATGTAGGAGAATGTGTGCAATTTAAGTCTTTTTCTGTCAAAATGTTTTTCTAAATGTAAAAACTAAACTAAGGACATTTATCAATGATATTCACTAGTGAATTCTAGAGCATTTGGTATCAATAGATGGCCAGTCATTGTAATAATTCAATCATCTGGTGAAAGGAAGGCCAGAAGGAGTACTCAGTGAGATAACATAAACCAGAAATCACTGTGCATGAACACACTAGCTGCATCTATGTTGTAGATATCTCCTACTAAAACCAGTTGAAGGAAGAAGTTTTTTATATATATGTTGGAATTAAGCAACTGGCTAATGTGAAGAAAAATGACATAATTTCTGTGTAGTCTTTAATCAGTTGGGTATATTCATGATATTATAATTTGTCTCATGATCTTTTTGTTAATTTGTAAAATGAAGCATGTAGACTAGTGTAGACTAGATCAGTGCTTTGTAAAACTGACAGCACTTAGACCCTTCGAGTGCTTTTTAAAGAGTCCCACTCTTAATACACATACTTCGTAGGGCTGCGCTGCCCTGCAGGGGTTCTGATACAGCCCCTTTTGAAAGAATAAGCTAGATGACTTGATAGTCTCCTTCTTTTGAACAGTGTTTCCCAAAATGTGGTTCACAGACTCTGGGGTGTCCCCACAACCCTTTTGTTTTAGGGGTTCACAAAGTCAAAATTATTTTCATAAAAAAACTGAGATGTTGTTTGCCCTTTGCTGTCTTGACATTTGCACTGATGGTGAAAAAGCAGTGGTGGGTAAACAGCTGGCACATTAGCATGGATAAGTACCTTACAGACTTTTCTGATGAGGTTGGTCATAATAACAAAATGTGACTGAAACAAAGTATTGTAAAAGGAAATGTGTCAACATTTGGAAGATCTATATAACTCATTGAACCAATACTTTTCCAGATGACCAATGCATGATAATGTAAAATCATGCATCGGTAGGAGATGCATTGAAAGTACAATATAGACCAATGGATTTTATATAACATAACTATGAATAAGAAATTGGTATGGCTTCAGATTCTACATTGCAACTAACCTTTAAGAATTGGCATTGTTGCATTTTGGTGTTGAATTAAAAAAAGATGAATATCCATTATCTAAAAAAGGCTATTACAGTACTACTCCCTTTTCCAATTACATATCTGTATGAGGCACATGTTCTTCAGATTCTTTAACCAACAACATATCACAACAGATTGGATGCAGAAGCAGATAATGAGAATTCAGCTTTCTTCTCTTAAGCTAGACATTTAAGAAATTTGCACAAGTAGAAAACAGTGTCACTCTGAGTGCTTACTTTTTTTGGGAAAAAGTTATTTTTATAAAACTTATTTTAACAGTGGGTTTGTTATTAAATTTTAATTTATTTTGATTTAATTAAAAGAAATAAACAATGTTTAGTTTTAATTTGTAATGTAAATGTCAGTAGACAAAACTCACTTATAAACAAAGGCTATTTGGAATTTGCAGTAGGAATGTAAGTAAGGGAACCTCAGACCAGAGAGTTTGATAACTGCTATTTTAAAGTAACTAGTTATTTGTATTATCGACTAGATTACTAGTTGGTAATGACTGGTTCCAGTAAAACTAATAAACGTTTGATTCCATTGTTAATGTGGTTTGTATTATATTGCTGCTATTTCTAGGATATTATTAAATTTTGTTTAAATATTATATAATGGAAAATGTGTAACAGTTAAAAGGGGAATTCATTGGCTTTTTCTGGAAATGGAGCTGGCCTCACTGTGAGTTCAGATAGTCTCAGGTAAACTCCGGGCTAACTACTCCCAGCTTCAAGTCCAGAGAGGGAGAACATTTTTCCCCTCTGCAATTCCAACAGGAGTCTTGGAGCTGTGTCCACTGACCTGACTTGGGCCCTCTCCCATCTTTGAAACAACTAATGTGGCTAGGAGGTGGCTTTGGTTATTCAGGCTGGGGATTGTCCCACCTGCCCAGATTGGGACACTGTGCTTGGAAAATCAGTACTGTTACAGAAGGGGAATACATGTTGGCAGACTGAAAATAAGTATCAACTGGAGGACTTTGTTGATTCTTCTTTTTAACCTCTTATTTATTAATCCAGAAAAAAGACTTTTTTCTGGCTTAAACAACAGGAATTTATTTCTCACAATATTGAGGCTGGGTTGGTTTCTTCTGAGGCCTCTCTCCTTGGTTTGTAGATGGCGATCTTCTCCCTATGTCTTTACATGGTCTTCCATTTGTGCATGTCTGTGACCTGATCTCCTCCTTTTCTAAGGATATAAGGACCTAATTTAACCTTAATTACCTGGGTAAAGACCCTCTCTCCAAATATAGTCAAATTCTGAGGGAGTATGGGAGTGAGGATTTAAACATGAATTTTGGAGGGGAGACACTTCAGTATGTAACAACCTGTCAAAAACAATATTTGAAACTGATAAGAAAAACTCATATCAGGCACAGCTTACCCTCTGAGATTGTCTCAGTGCTGTCGCCTCCTAGATCCTTAGCTGCCTTTTCTGCTTCAGCTGCTGTGCTGTCCTTCCTCTTTTGTTTGGGACCGCATGGCTCCACCCTTGGAGGTGACCAGTCACTGGGGCCTGCTGTACAGCCAGACTGACCAGTCATCACCCTGAGTTTCTGGCCTTTCCCCCTTTTATAGGACTTGGATGTGATGTTCTGTCGTAGGGCATGGGATTTCATTTCTGGTGCAGCAGCCAAAGGGGCCAGATGATGCAATGCAGAAATGCAGAGGAATTAAATCCCCATTGTAACAAACACTTTTTAAATTGAAGTATAATTAGCATATGTTATCCTGTTAGTTTCAGGTATACATCATGGTGATTTGATATTTTTATACATTAATGATCCCCATGTTAAGTCTAGTTATAAAAATGTTAATTTTTAAATAACATTATTTAAGGTGAAACTGGTATACCAGTATGACATTTAAATCGCTAAAACAAGCATACCTCTAAATATGTCCCTTTTAGTTCATCTTACAAGTTATCACAAACACATTCTTTTTGCTGCTTTGACTGTATTATTCCAATCTCAGATCTTTATCATATTAATACCTGTGTGCATAATCCTTTGTGCTCTTGGAGGGTCCCTTTCACCTGCCCTCAGTTTGGCAAACCTCAGCTGTCTGACATTCCTGTGTTTAGAAATCAGGGTGTAACTTGTGCTATAGGCAGGTGAACTAAGCCTGCACAACTTTACACCTTTTTTTCCCTACTTGTAAGGCTATATCTATGGTTAGCATTTCTTCCTAGTGATATTTCATTAGACCAGGCTTTTTTTTTTTTTTTACTTGTTAAACTTGAGTAGTTTCCTCAAATATTCCCATATTAAGTAATTTACTGATCACTGATCAAAGTACTTATAACTTCTAGAAGGTGTTTCACATACATAATACAGCCAGTAATTCAAAAGTAAACAGACCTCTGAGAAATAAAAAAATGTCAACATTCATTAACTAAAGTTTATAAATTTCCATGAGAGCCTCTCAGGCCAGCACTTAGCATTTTCAGTTTTAGAGAGTTTTCAGTGTAGCTTAGTTATTTGGTTTTGTAGTCCATGAAGTTGCTATTAGACCTGTGGTCAATATCAGATAACAGCTTGTGGTTAATAGTAAGGGTAGAGACAAAATATACAATAGGTAGATAGATACAAGAATAAACCTCTGTTCCTTTTGCTGACTTTCTGCCTTTCATTATGCCTGTCACCATGGGATGGTTTGTTTTATTACAGTGACTTTATCTAATACCTGTATGTTAGAGGCTTTCAGAGAGGTTTAATTTCTTTGAGGTCTTCAAATTTAGCATATTTAAGGTTGAATTTTTTACTTAACCTTTAAATATTTTATTCTTTATTCAGTTAACCTGTCTAGAAAATCAGTCATCTTTTTTTTTTTTTTAGAGGGCATCTCTCATATTTATTGATCAAATGGTTGTTAACAACAATAAAATTCTGTATAGGGGACTCAATGCACAATCATTAATCAACCCCAAGCCTAATTCTCAACAGTCTCCAATCTTCTGAAGCATAATGAACAAGTTCTTACATGGTGAACAAATTCTTACATAGTGAATAAGTTCTTACATGGTGAACAGTGCAAGGGCAGTCATCACAGAAACTTTCAGTTTTGATCACGCATTATGAAATATAAACAATCAGGTCAAATATGAATATTTGTTTGATTTTTATACTTGATTTATATGTGAATCCCACATTTCTCCCTTATTATTATCATTAGTATTATTATTTTTAAAAATAAAATGCTGAAGTGGTAGGTAGATGCAAGATAAAGGTAGAAAACATAGTTTAGTGTTGTAAGAGGGCAAATGTAGATGATCAGGTCTGTGCCTATAGACTAAGTATTAATCCAAGCTAGACAAGGGCAACAAAACATCCACGGATGCAGAAGATTTCTCTCAAAACAGGGGGGGTGAGGTTCTAAACCTCACCTCTGTTGATCCCCAATTTCTCAACTGATGGCCCCCCTGCGACTGTGCCTGTCTTAGGTTGTTCCTCCCTTGAGGAATCTTACCCATCTCTGGCTAACCAGTCATCTTCCGGGGCCATACAGGGAAATGTTAAGTTGGTAAGTGAGAGAGAAGCAATATTATTTGAAAAGGTTAGCTTTTTACTTCTTTGCAGGAAAATCAGTCATCTTTTGACTGTCCCTTTTCACCCTTATACTAATAGATTAAGTCTAGTCTCTTCTACCATCTCATGGGTTCCTGCTTTGTTTCCACAGGTCATGGCCTTAACCTAGGCCCTATCACTCTTCTGATTATTGTCTCCTTGTTTTCTGTTTATCTTTCCTAAGCTAGTCAATGTGCTCTCACTCTAGTTTTCTTTCTGTGCAAATCTAATGCTGCTATACCTCCCCCCTTTCCTATCATGAACCTACTCTAGACAAAATATCCACACTATTATCCCTATGCTTTTTCCTGATTTTCCTTCAGCCTGGCAAATTCTTATTCTGATGTGATAGTTATTAGTACTGTTCCACCAATATTCTGGTGGCTCTCTTGTGGCACCTGGCAATATTGCACTTCTGTCTCCCTTTCCAATCTTGAAATTAGGTGTGGCATTGTTGACCTTTCTGGTGGCATAAATTTTGTTGTGGGGGTCCAGCCTGTGCATCATATGATGTTTGCAGCCTCGGCCTTCACCTACTAGAGACCCAGGAGTACTCTGCCTCCTACCTTCCCATTCTAACTATGACAATAAAAAATGTGTCTAGACATTGCCAAATGTCCCCTGAGGGACAAAATTGCCCTTATTGAGAACCACTGGCATGGCCAAATGACTTTGGCTAGTCAAACTTGAGCAGAAGTGATAGTCAGCCTTGAAAAGACAGTGCTTGAGTTATCCTCTCTCTCTGCCATTTAAGGCCATACATAGCAATGGCACTGTTCTTGGCCTAATCCCCAAGAGATGACAGTTAGCAGTGCTCCCAGTTTATCTGTGATGGACACATTTTGCAGAAAATAAGCCTTTGTTGTGAGCTACTGATCTATTGGGGGTTGGTTATCACTGCAGTATAGTCTAGTCGAGCCTGACTGATACATCATGGTAGGACTTAGCTTCTTGTGGACTTCCATTGCTTTCTCATTTATTGTCCCAAATCATCTTAACACCTATCTCTTTCAGCACCTGTTATTTATTGTAATATGTTTGGATCTTCTAGACCAGTGGTTCTCAGTGGAGTAAGGACTCTTTAAGAGATGTTGTGTAAATTAGAGGGAGGAGCTTTGGTGGATGGGGGCATGGAATGCTATCATGTAATGTGAGAGACTGTGAAAAATTATCTTACATCCTACAACATTTAAATGCCCCAGAAACCAGACAGAAAATAAGGACACAGAGGCACTAAACAACACACTAGAACAGATGGACTTACCAGACATCTACAGAACTCTACACCCAAAGGCAGCAGGATACACATTCTTCTCAAGTGCACATGGAACACTTTCCAGAATAGACCATATACTAGGCCACAAAAAGAGCCTCAGTAAATTCCAAAAGATTGAAATTCTACCAAGCAACTTCTCAGACCACAAATGCATAAAACTAGAAATAAATTGTACAAAGAAAACAAAAAGGCTCACAAACACATGGAGGCTTAACAACATGCTCCTAAATAATCAATGTATCAATGACCAAATTAAAACAGAGATCAAGCAATATATGGAGAGAAATGACACCAACAGCATAAAAGCCCCAACTTCTGTGGGATGCAGCAAAAGCAATTCTAAGAGGAAAGTATATAGCAATCCAGGCCTATCTAAAGAAGGAAGAACATTCCCAAATGAATAAAGTCACAATTATTGAAACTGGAAAAAGAAGAACAAATGAGGCCCAAAGTCAGCAGAAGGAGGGACATAATAAAGATCAGAGAAGAAATAAAATTGAGAAGAATAAAACAATAGAAAAAAATCAATGAAACCAAGAGCTGGTTTTTTGAAAAAATTAACAAAATAGATAAGCCCCTAGCCAGACTTATTAAGAGAAAACGAGAATCTACACACATCAACAGAATCAGAAACAAGAAAGGAAAAAGCACGACAGGCCCCACAGAAATACAAAAAATTATTAGAGAATACTACGAAAATCTCTATACTAACAAGCTGCAAAACCTAGAAGAGATGGACAACTTACTAGAAAAATACAACCTTTCAAGACTGACCAAGGAAGAAACAGAAAATCTAAACAGACCAATTATTAGCAAAGAAATTGAATTGGTAATCAAAAAACTACCCAAGAACAAAATCCCTGGTCCAGATGGATTCACTGCTAAATTTTATCAGACATATAGAGAAGACACAATACCCATTCTCCTTAAAGTTTTCCAAAAAATGGAAGAGGAGGGAATACTTCCAAACTCGTTCTATGAAGCCAGCATCACTCTAATACCAAAACCAGGCAAAGACCCCACCAAAAAAGAAAATTACAGACCAATATCCCTGATGAATATAGATGAAAAAATACTCAGCAAAATATTAGCGAACTGAATTAAAAAATACATCAAGAAGATCATACACCATGATCAAGTGGGATTCATCTCAGGGATGCAAGGATGGTACAACATTCGAAAATCCATCAACATTGTCCACCACATCAAAAATAAGGACAGAAACCACATGAACATTTCCATAGATGGTGAAAAAGCATTTGATAAAATTCAACATCCATTAGTGATAAAAACTCAACAAACTGGGTATAGAGGGCAAGTACCTCAACATAATAAAGGCCATAGATGACAAACCCACAGCCAATATACTGAACAGCGAGAAGCTGAAAGCTTTTCCTCTGAGATCGGGAACAAGACAGGGATGCCCACTCTCCCTACTGTTATTCAATATAGTACTGGAGGTCCTAGCCACGGCAGTCAGACAAAACAAAGAAATGCAAGGCATCCAGATTGGTAAAGAGGAAGTCAAACTGTCACTGTTTGTAGATGACATGATGTTGTACATAAAAAACCCTGAAGACTCCATTCCAAAACTACTAGAACTAATATCTGAATTCAGCAAAGTTGCAGGATACAAAATTAATACACAGAAATCTGTTGCTTTCCTATACAATAATGATAAATTAACAGAAAGAGAAATCAGGAAAACAATTTCATTCACAATTGCATCAAAAAGAATAAAATACCTAGGAATAAACCGAACCAAGGAAGTGAAACACCTATACCCTGAAAACTACAAGACACTCTTAAGAGAAATTAAAGAGGACACTAACAAATGGAAACTCATTCCATACTCTTGGCTAGGAAGAATTAATATTGTCAAAATGACCATCCAGCCTGAAGCAATCTACAGATTCAATGCAATGCCTATCAAAATACCAACAACTCAACGAACTGAAACAAATAGTTATAAAATTCATATGGAACCACAAAAGACCCCGAATAGCCAAAGCAATCCTGAGAAGGAAGAATAAAGCAGGGGCCATTTCACTTCCCAACTTCAAGCTGTACTACAAAGCCACAGTAATCAAGACAGTTTGGTACTGGCAGAAAAACAGACCCACAGACCAGTGGAACAGAATAGAGAGTCCAGATATTAACCCAAACATATACGGTCAATTAATATATGATAAAGGAGCCATGGACACACAATGGAGAAATGACAGTCTCTTCAACAGCTGGTGTTGGCAAAACTGGACAGCTACATGTAAGAGAATGAAACTGGATCATTGTCTAACCCCATATACAAAAGTAAATTAGAAATGAATCAAAGACCTGAATGTAAGTCATGAAACCATAAAATTCTTAGAAAAAAACATAGGCAAAAATCTCTTGGACATAAACATGAGCAACTTCTTCATGAACATATCTCCCCGGGCAAGGGAAACAAAAGCAAAAATGAGCAAGTGGGACTATATCAGGCTGAAAAGCTTCTGTACAGCAGAGGACACCATCAGTAGAACAAAAAGGCATCCTACAGTATGGGAGAATATATTCATAAATGACAGATTTGATAAAGGGTTGACATCCAAAATATATAAAGAGCTCACGCAACTCAACAAACAAAAAGCAAATAATTCAATTACAAAACGGGCAGAGGATCTGAACAGAGAGTTCTCCAAAGAAGAAATTCAGATGGCCAACAGGCACATGAAAAGATGCTCCACATTGTTGGTCATCAGAGAAATGCAAATTAAAACCGCAGTGAGATATCACCTCACACCGGTAAGGATGGCCACCATCCAAAAGACAAACAACAACAAATGTTGGCGAGGTTTTGGAGAAAGGGGAACCCTCCTACACTGCTGGTGGGAATGTAAACTAGTTCAACCATTGTGGAAAGCAGTATGGAGGTTCCTCAAAAAGCTCAAAATAGAAATACCATTTGATCCAGGAATTCCACTTCCAGGAATTTACCCTAAGAATGCAGCAGCCCTATGTTTATCACAGCACTATTTACAATAGCCAAGAAATGGAAGCAACCTAAGTGTCCATCAGTAGATGAATGGATAAAGAAGATGTGGTACATATACACAATGGAATATTATTCAGCCATAAGAAGAAAACAAATTCTACCATTTGCAACAACATGGATGGAGCTAGAGGGTATTATGCTCAGTGAAATAAGCCAGGTGGAGAAAGACAAATACCAAATGATTTCACTCATATGTGGAGTATAAGAGCAAAGAAGAAACTGAGGGAACAAAACAGCAGCTGACTCACAGAACCCAAGAATGGACTAACAGTTTCCAAAGGGAAAGGGACTGGGGAAGGTGGGTGGGAAGGGAGGGTTAAGGGGGGCGGGGAGAAAGGGGGCCTTACGATTAGCATGTATAATGTAGGGGGGGCACGGGGAGGGCTGTGCAACACAGAGAAGACAAGTAGTGATTCTACAGCATCTTACTACGCTGATGGATAGCGACTGTGATGGGGTATGTGGGGGGGACTTGGTGTTGGGGGAGTCTGGTAAACATAATGTTCCTCATGTAATTGTAGATACCAAAAAATAATAATAATAAAATAAAAAGAAAAATAAATGCCCCAGAAATTCGTGTAGTTGGAAAACATATAATTAGCTGAGAATGTAACTCCATCTTATATACTCAATTTTTATGAATTAAGTTTCTCTTAATTTAGTTTCTTAATTTAAGTTGTGTTTGGAAATTTATCAAGAGTTAATCATTTTGGAAAATCCATCCCATCAGCAGCAGTGCCATTGTGCTATTTGAGTTGCCAAAACAAACAACTTGTCTTAGAAGATCTGAATTTACAGCTGTCGTATTTACAATGATCCTATATATAAGTTCAAACATCTAACCTCTTTATTATACTTTCTGAATTTGTTGACATGCCTGAGTATTTTTATTGAAATACATACTGTATTATATATTAGTCTTTTTATATTATAGTTAGGGCATTGTTAAATTGTTAAAAATATGTGTAAGTTGAACTTTGTTTCAGGATAGCTAGCTCTGTGATTTAAACAATTTGTTGCAAAAATGGAACAAAAATGGTATGTTTCATCTGATAGAGCTGAGAGCTGCTTACTGATTATGTACTACTTGTTTTTGTATCTGTAGGGCTTTGTGCATACCAGTAGATAGCAGTGTGTGTTAAATTGGTCAGTTTGTGGTTGCCAGATTGCTTTTATGTACCCTTGCATTTGATTACATGAGTCTATAAAGTTAGCAAGGTATTGTTCCCATTTTATAGATAGGAGAATTGAAAAACATGTTAACTTGCTCAGTCATGTTGCTAGAGCTTTAATTAGAGCATGTAATTTTATTTATACCAGTCTAGTCATCCTTGTTCCATACCAGTCTTTAAAAAATTATAATCAAGAGCTATTCAATGTTGGAAAACATCTGTATACTCCTGCTGGTATTATCTTTATACAAGGAACTTTTATGTTTTAGGCACTTGTGCTCATAGGAATACAACAAAGACAAAAACATGAGAAAGCTGTGTTTGTTAAGTGAGGACATTTTTGTTAGTTTTTAAACAAATGTGCAGTTGAAACAGTTCCTAATATACTATTAGGCCCCCAGATATCTTAAACTTTAGAAATGATAACATCTGATGGTGAGATTGTGGTAACATAATTACACTCAAAGACCTTAATTACATTATTAATTGGTATATATCTTTTGAAATATAATGCCAGAAAATGCGTTCAACAACAGAAGCATTTACACTCTTCAAAATTTATTGCAAGGAAATACCCAGAATAAAAAAGCTGTAGTTAATCCACAGACATTTGCCTCATGTATGTATGTCAGGAACTGTGCATGGTACATTTCGGAGATGAGAAAGTGTTGCTGTTTTCTTGAACTTGTAGATTTGTGGCAACAGAGTGTGAGACAAACACACAATGAAAAACTGTGCTATAATGTGATTGTAATTGGAGTGTGTTTTTAATTTGAGGGAACAGATCAAGTAACATACCAGGGAACAAACAGTGAACACATTGGGGGAGGTAATTCTCCTCCAGGACCTGGGGGAGAAGAGACAGTATATTAGGAAAAACTCTTGGAGAAATTCAGACATCGTAAATTGCACTTTGAAGGATTAAATTTTGAAGAAATTTAGATTGTTGTAAGGTTGGCATTCACTGATTTTAAATTGTTGGTTGGTTCTCTTGGGCCAGATTTTAGATGAAGATGTTTTGTTTGGCATACACAGTAGTTTCATTTCCTCTATATTCCTTCCTCCTCCTCCTCCGCAAATAAGTTACTGATACTTAAAAATGGGATTTCACATATATAAATGGTCATTGAAGATTTGGCAGCAGTGGGCTCACATTCTGAAATGCCATTTCTGCCATGAGTAGAAGCTTCACACTTGAGATGGACATGCACTTGTACTCCCTAGTACTTTTCTTTATACCTGGCATATTTTATTCATTCATATCAGTTGCCTGGCTCCTATATGCCTTTGAATTGTTAGTCCTGGATGAGTGGTTTATTTCTGTTCCTGCCCTCCACAATTTTCTTTGACAAGTTTTAATAGGAGAAAATGCAGAAAAATGAAACTATTCTCGGAAAATCTTTTAAAATAATTAAATGTTTTAGTATTTGGACAATAGCTGCTTTTTACTGAGCATTATGTGCTAGGCACTTCATATAGATTTCTTCTTCAAGCTCTACATACCTTCCTTTTAATCCAGGTTCAGAGATGTTAAGTACCTTAATTTGTCCAACTACTTAGTTAGTGTAAGAGCTGGGATTCTGATCTGTATCTCTGACTCCACAACCCTCCCCCCCGCCCACCCCCCCCGCCCCCCGCGTGCAGGTAATCTTTGGTTATCTAGAAAGTATACTTGCAATATGTATTTGTTAAGTATAGGCAAGTAGGTAAGTATTCAAGGGTGTAAGACAAACTGCTTCTTCTCTGCATGGAGTTTATAATTAGTTGAGGATACAGGCATTTATGTAACAAGGAAAACAGTAGAACAGAGCACATGTTAAATACCACGTGATTGATAAAAATGCTATGGAGGCCCAAAACTACAGCAGTGTCCTAGAGAAGAAAAAGGAGGAGACTAATAAAAATGACTAAGGTGTAGAGAAGAAAGCGAGAGGTAGGTCAAAGATAATTTACCAAGCTTCTAATGCTGGGTAATTGAGTGGGATTTACAAGTGGTAGTTACAAGTAATGGTCATCAGAAGAGGAATAGGTTTTGGTAGAGATTGATGAGTTGGTTTGGTGAAATTGCTGGGTCATATGGAAACACTGTTTAAATTTTGAAGAACTGTCAAGCTGCTTTCCAAAGTAGCTGCATCATTTTGTGATCCCACCAGCAGTGTATAAGGGTGCCATTTTCACCATTTCCTCATCAGTACTTACTATTGTCTATCCCTTTGATTTATCCAAGCTAGTGGGTGTGCAGTGCTATCTCTTTGTGGTTTTGATTTTCATTTCCCTAATGACTAATGATGTTGAGCATCTTTCGTGTTTATTGACCATGCTTCTTTAGTGAAATGAGTATTACAATTCTTTGCCCATTGTTAAATTATTCTTTTTTAAAATTATTATCAGTGATCTCTTTTAACAAAGATGGGTGTTTTAAACTGATAAACAGTAGTTGGTACCAGATGATAGTGAGTTTTTCATGTGTATCAGTGGTAGACTTTTAGACTTAACTAGTTGTTAATATTTTAAAGTGCTCATCTTCATAGAGTAATCCTTTCAAAAATTGCTGTTAAAATTTTACTTTAGGGTGATTAGTACAGTCAATAAGATGACTGAGCATGCCTCTATAATATTGAGAAAACCTAAGTTTAATATTTTTGGAGTGTCAAAAACAGTGACATGTTAATTAAGACATTTAAGACTCTAAGCACCAAATTTTAATTATGTACATTGAGTCTTTGACTTAACTTGAGCAATTCCATCTTCTCCCAAGTAATTGAATCCACTTTGTGAAATGTGTTTTAATATCTTTCTCTCATTTTTTTTAGGTTGTCCTGAATTCCACATGTCTAACAATTTTTCTTGCAACGTTAGCTGTTGTTTTCCACTGCCTCCGAGATCAAAATTGCTCCGGAAATTGGAGAGTATTTGACTTAAAAGAAAAACTTTTAACAAATGGACAATATGTCTATCACAAATACCCCAACAAGTAATGATGCCTGTTTGAGCATTGTACATAGTTTGATGTGCCATAGACAAGGCGGAGAGAGTGAAACATTTGCAAAAAGAGCAATTGAAAGTTTGGTGAAGAAGCTGAAGGAGAAAAAAGATGAATTGGATTCTTTAATAACAGCTATAACTACAAATGGAGCTCATCCTAGCAAGTGTGTTACCATACAGAGAACACTGGATGGAAGGCTTCAGGTTAGTCTTGTACCAGAGTTTTTCTATATCTTCTCTAGTGGCAGATTTTTAAAAATTTTGTGTCCTCTTAAATTACTGTTGGATAATTGTTTGCTCCATCTTTTCAGATACTGTATATCCTGTACCAGTACACATGAGAATAGATGGAAGAATATGCTTTCCTATAATAATATACATATATCTTAAAAGTTTTTAATGTTCTGACTAAAAAAGGTTTAGTGTAGAACATAAAAATAAAAAGCAGAAGAAAACCCACACCTTTATCACTTTAGTATTCTTCCTTGTAGACTTTTTTTTTCTTTTTTGGTATCATATTACATTTAAAAAACTGAGTTAGGCTTGGTCCTTTTGAGACAGGGACGGTGGGCTTAGAGTAGGGTGAGGGCCTCTGGAAAAAACAAAGCAAGATAATCCATGGTGGGATTTGCTTTGGCCTGCTGGGGGGCCCAGTTTCTTTTTCTGACTCTACCCAGATGCTGCTTTTCTTCCTCCAGCCCTAGACAAGTGATTTGCCACCTGGGCAATTTAACAAGCAAACCCAAAACAAACAGGAAGGATTCCATCTTGAAATTAAGATTTTAAAACTCAATTTGTTAAAAAGTAACTTTCTTAACATACCCTTTAACAAACAGACAATAACTCAGCCCACCTTGGGAGCAAAGCAGGCAGTCTTGAGTGATATGCTCCCAGACCAGGAAGCTGCTATCCTGGGAGGAAATCAGAGCAGTAAATTTCTTGTAAATAACCAGGAAGACTAATAAGAAACTTACTGTCTCTTCAAAGATAAACAGTTTGGGACCACTTAGCAGGTGTATATCCCTAGCCCTTTGTCTCTCAACTGCCTATAAAACCCCTAGACAAGACACCACCCCTGGGATTCTCGCCTCCTCCTGGCGTGAGCCGGGAGCTCTGTCCTCTTGCTTTCTCTCTCTAAATAAAAGCCTCTGCCTTGCTCTCCTACCTCGAGTGTTTGCCAAGTTCATTCTTTGGCTCCGCAAACAAGAACCCCGGCATCACTTTTATAATGTAGAGATCTGATATTGTATGTTTGGTACTTATATATGACAAATAATCTGGAACTATTCAAGCGTACCTTAAAAACTTGAGGAAAAACTTACATTTTACAAATTTTCATTTTCACTGATCACATTTTTCTCATAGAACTACGTATCTCCTGTAGTAGTACATTAGATGTAAAAATTTTATTTCTAGATTTTAGGCATGGCTACTACAACAAACTCACATTTCTTTTGTTTTTTTAAAACCTGAGCATGGGCCATGAAATCATACCTAAATTAACTGCCTTGTTACCATGGCCAAGTAAGTTTTAATTTTCTCATTTATAAAATGGGGATTATAATACTGATTTGTGGATTGTAAGCATTAAATGAGATATGTAAAGTGCCTTGTGTGATGTGTGTCACGTTTGCTCAATAAATGTTCATTTATTTTTCCTAGGTGGCTGGTCGGAAAGGATTTCCTCATGTGATCTATGCCCGACTTTGGAGGTGGCCTGATCTTCACAAAAACGAACTAAAACATGTTAAATATTGTCAGTATGCATTTGACTTAAAATGTGATAGTGTCTGTGTGAATCCTTATCACTATGAACGAGTTGTATCACCTGGAATTGGTAAGTAGACTTTGATTTTACCCTTAGAAGCACAAAGGGAAAAGATCTCAGTAGTGTTTTAATTTTTCTAAGTTAAATTCTAAGTTTGGAGATAGCCACCACTTCAGCCAAGGTTAAAGAATTAGGCATTTTAAATTTAAGAAATACAGATATTTAAATTTAAACTTTGGAACAAATGTATTTTGACTGGTAAAACTATATACAGTTGGTATTTTGCCCATTTAGAACTTTTTTTGAAAAGTTAAGATGGAAAGAATTGTAGAATTGAATAGTTTATGAATTGTCAGATAGCATTTATACTACTATTCTTGAAATGGTTTGTGAAGTTTGAATCTCTGCCTTAAATTTACATTCTGTCATTTTGAAAACAGTGGAAAGTATTTTCATAATAATGATTAATGTTTCATTTTCTTTTCCCCTTTAAAAAAATTAAGATCTCTCAGGATTAACATTGCAGAGTAATGGTAGGTAATCTCTTTCTTGTAACTTTTTCTGTTTTCTTTTATCCTGTCCCCTCTATTTTTTATTGACCTAGAATTTGTGTTGATGCTGGAAATATTTATTAAAAAATTATTGCTTTGGAAATGTAGATTATTTTTTTGTCATGCATCAGCATTTAAAACTGGATTTACACAGGCTGTTGGCTCTTTGAATTTGAACTGCTATTTGTGAACCAAAGTAGTATAAAATATATGATGGGGAACATAAAAGACAATATTACTTGAATTGGCAAAAACAAGCTATTTTGTAAGAAAATTTCACAGAGCCCATTTAAGTTGGTGTAAATACATGTGATATTTGAAAATTTGGAAACATGTAGCATTCTTTAAAAATACCAGTATTCCCATTTTTCTTCATTTCAGCCTAATGTATTTTTATGAATAATAGATAATTTTAAGGATGATTTACAACTACAAATTTTATTTTTTTCAGTCTTGTTACATTTTGAGTAAATATAACAAGGCTATTTTAAAGTATATGGTTATCACAGATCTAACCCTATTTTAAAAAGGAGAAAGTGTTTTGAGGTAGGGAAATGAAATAGGGAGGAGTGTTTTTGTATTGCTTTTAGTGTGGTATTTGAGAGCAGAGATCTGTTAAAACCTTAGCTCTGTTACTTAGAACATGTTCATTAACTAAAATTTCTGTAAGAATTAATTAATTTGCAGAGAAACTCTGGTAAAGAACCACTATCATCTTGGAAAGGTGTGTCATTGTTCTGGAGGGAAATGAATGGCTTGGAACTCTTGTTGCAGATCTTAGAGGTGGGTCAGTAATGTCAACTGACCTTAAAATTTAGGAAGAACATGAAAGTGTACTTGTTTTTTTCTTGCACTTTTCTTTCATGTCACTAATAATAGAGGAAGACCCTAGTGCCTTTTGGTACCTGTTAATGGTTAGTAGGTTCTGAGAACAGTGGGTTATTTGGTAATTGAGATTGGTCATGGTGGTCTGGGAAAGGTAGCTTTAAGATTGGTTAAAGTCTTGCCTCTTTGTCACACAGACATTGGTATCACTTTTCTTTGAAGTAAATACCCTTCATATCTTCACCATTCTCCATCCATGTTTTTGGAGAATTAAGTATTTATTTAGCTCGGTAGGTGTTAGGGGTTGGGAGACTGTAGTGGTAACTGTATCAGAATCTCCCTAGGAAGGTGGTTATGAGGGGATCCAAATCTGAAGAGTCATCATGTTCCTTCCTGACCAAAAATACTGCTGTTACCAGTACCTGGTACTGATGGGATTGTGTGAGTTGATAGCCTCTTTTCAGTGGCTCCAGGGCTGTATTCAGCCTTGTAGATCCCCCTAGTGGTGGTTTGCAAAGGCTTCAATGGCTTTATTTCCTCAGAAAACAATAGGTGTTTTTCATAGCTCCTTCTAGATTTGGACAAAGAAGTGATACAAAGTCAGGAAACTAAAAGTTAAGAAAACAGGATAGTTCCTTCACTTTTGAGTTGGAATCTTGGTGGTAATCATTTCCAGCCTATCTCATCTTTCATGAAACTTCCCATGACTGCAATGACCTATGTATGTATTTTAACAAATATTTAATGAGCATGTATTGCCTGGTACTGTGTTAGGTTCCAGGAACCTTAGGGTAAATAAGGTGTGTTTTCTCCACTCTCTGGAGATCATAGTCTACCGGAGGGAAGAAAAAGTACATAAGACAGTGACAGTACCATCAGACAAGTGCTGTGCCTTGCATGCTGGTAGAGATAAAAAGCACAGACCTAGGATGAGCCTGGTGGCTTCAGTTTTTCTTTTTTTTTGTAAATAATTATTTTTTATTGAAGGGTAGTTGACACACAGTATTATATTAGTTTCAGGTGTACAACACAGTGATTCAACATTTATATACATGATAATTCTAGGTACCAGCTATCACCATACCAAGTTGTTACAATATTTTGACTATATTCCTTATGCTGTACATTACATCCCGGTTATTTATTTATTTTACAACTGGAAGTGTGTACTTTTTTTTTTTTTTTTTGTGAGGGCATCTCTCATATTTATTGATCAAATGATTGTTAACAACAATAAAATTCTGTATAGGGGAGTCAGTGCTCAATGCACAATCATCAGTCCACCCCAAGCCTAATTTTCATCAGTCTCCAACCTTCTGAAGCATAACAAACAAGTTCTTACATGAAGAAGAAATTCTTACATAGTGAATAAGTTACATGGTGAACAGGACAAGGGCAGTCATCACAGAAACTTTCGGTTTTGCTCATTCATTATGAACTATAAACAGTCAGTTCAAATATGAATACTCATTTGGTTTTTATACTTGATTTATATGTGGATACCACATTTCTCTCTTTATTATTATTATTTTTAATAAAATGCTGAAGTGGTAGGTAGATACAAGATAAAGGTAGAAAACATAGTTTAGTGTTGTAAGAGAGCAAATGTAGATGATCAGGTGTGTGCCTGTAGACTATGTGTTAATCCAAGCTAGACAAGGGCAATAAAACATCCACGTATGCAGAAGATTTCTCTCAGAACAGGGGGGGTGAGGTTCTAAGCCTCACCTCTGTTGATTTCCAATTTCTCACCTGATGGCCCCCCTGCGACTGTGCCTGTCTTAGGTTGTTCCTCCCTTGAGGAATCTTACCCGTCTCTGGCTAACCAGTCATCTTCCGGAGCCATACAGAGAAATGTTAAGTTGGTAAGTGAGAGAGAAGCCTTATTGTTTGAAAAGGTTAGCTTTTTACTTCTTTGCATATTAATGCCCTGTGGCTTCTGTGCCCAGCATTTGTCTTCAGGTATCTTTACCACTTGGAAGAATTATGATACTCGGTAAATTCGATATGAGGCACGAATTCTATTTAAAGGTTGTGATTAGGTGGGAAGAAGAAAAGCTATAGAAGTAGCAGGCGGAAGAAAACCTGGGAAAATTGATTATTTCTTTGACATATCTTCTTGTAGAGTAACTTCAGCATGGATAGGTTTTAAACTACTACTTAAATTGCGCACACACATTAACATAATAGGAGTATAGTTACATAACAAAAAGCATACCTGTAATTACCATCCATCTCCAGTGAAACCAAGAAAACCAGTTAGGCACCTTAGGCATTTGTGAAAACTTATCTATGATATGGTAGATATTGTCCAACTGAACTTGAACAGTCTGAGAGAAATCAGACAAATTAAAACAACCCATTCCTGGGGACTGTTCACATCCCATATGTTCTTTTAACAGTAAATAGTCTGTAGTTGTAAGATTTTGGAGCGCTATGATTTGCACTTCTCCTAATTCTTGGTTGAGTTCCAACAGTATAGATCCAGTCAAATTTGTTGTTTTACTGTATGCACAGGCCAGCTTAGATATCTCCTTCATTCCCATGACAAGTCCAGGAACTGGTGGGATGAGTGCATTTACACCTGTAGCAGTGCGTGGATCTTTGTTGGGGTTTTTTGATGATCGTCTTCTGGCATGAGTCTTCCAGAGAGTGCTGATGTTGGAAGTTCTTTTTCATATCATATCTTAGTTGATTTTCGGGGTAGCCCAATTAGGCTTTGATCCTCTGTATAAACACAAACAGGCCCTTTGCCTACACTTTTATATGCCCTTTATACCCTTGTGTAGAACTCATTGGAGGTCACCACACAGGAACTGCCTTTTTTTTTGGTATCATTAATCTGCACTTACATGACGAATATTATGTTTACTAGGCTCTCCCCTATACCAGGTCCCCCCTATAAACCCCTTTACAGTCACTGTCCATCAGCAGAGCAAAATGTTGTAGAATCACTACTTGCCTTCTCTGTGTTGTACAGCCCTCCCCTTTCTCCCACCCCCCCAATGCATGCTAATCTTACTACCCCCCTTCTTCTCCCCCCCCTTATCCCTCGCTACCCACCAATCCTCCCCAGTCCCTTTCCCTTTGGTACCTGTTAGTCCATTCTTGAGTTCTGTGATTCTGCTGCTGTTTTGCTCCTTCAGTTTTTCCTTTGTAGTTATTTTCCACAGATGAGTGAAATCATTTGGTATTTCTCTTTCTCCGCTTGGCTTGTTTCACTGAGCATAATACCCTCCAGCTCCATCCATGTTGCTGCAAATGGTAGGATTTGCCCTTTTCTTATGGCTGAGTAGTATTCCATTGTGTATATGTAGCACATCTTCTTTATCCATTCATCTATCGATGGACCTTTAGGTTGCTTCCAATTCTTGGCTATTGTAAATAGTGCTGCGATAAACATAGGGGTGCACTGGTCTTTCTCAAACTTGATTGCTGCATTCTTAGGGTAAATTCCTAGGAGTGCAACTCCTGGGTCAAATGGTAAGTCTGTTTTGAGCATTTTGATGTACCTCCATACTGCTTTCCACAATGGTTGAACTAACTTACATTCCCACCAGCAGTGTAGGAGGGTTCCCCTTTCTCCACAGCCTCGCCAACATTTGTTGTTGTTTGTCTTTTGGATGGCAGCCATCCTTACTGGTGTGAGGTGATACCTCATTGTAGTTTTAATTTGCATTTCTCTGATAATTAGCGATGTGGAGCATCTTTTCATGTATCTGTTGGCCATCTGTATTTCTTTTTTGGAGAACCGTCTGTTCAGTTCCTCTGCCCATTTTTTAATTGGGTTATTTGTTTTTTGTTTGTTGAGGTGTGTGAGCTCTTTATATATTCTGGACGTCAAGCCTTTATCGGATGTGTCATTTTCAAATATATTCTCCCATACTGTAGGGTTCCTTTTTGTTCTGTTGATGGTGTCTTTTGCTGTACAGAGGCATTTCAGCTTAATATAGTCCCACTTGTTCATTTTTGCTGTTGTTTTCCTTGCCCGGGGAGATATGTTCAAGAAGAGGTCACTCATGTTTATGTCTAAGAGGTTTTTGCCTATGTTTTCTTCCAAGAGTTTAATGGTTTCGTGACTTACATTCAGGTGTTTGATCCATTTTGAGTTTACTTTTGTATATGGGGTTAGACAATGGTCCAGTTTCATTCTCCTACATGTAGCTGTCCAGTTTTGCCAGCACCATCTGTTGAAGAGACTGTCATTTTGCCATTGTATGTCCATGGCTCCTTTATCAAATATTAATTGACCATATATGTCTGGGTTAATGTCTCGATTGTCTAGTCTTTTCCATTGGTCTGTGGCTCTGTTCTTGTGCCAGTACCAAATTGTCTTGATTACTATGGCTTTATAGTAGAGCTTGAAGTTGGGGAGTGAGATCCCCCCTACTTTATTCTTCTTTGTCAGCATTGTTTTGGCTCTTCGGGGTCCTTGGTGGTTCCATATGAATTTTTGAATTATTTGTTCCAGTTCATTGAAGAATGTTGCTGGTAGTTTCATAGGGATTGCATCAAATCTGTATATTGCTTTGGGCAGGATGGCCATTTTGACGATATTAATTCTTCCTAGCCACGAGCATGGGATGAGTTTCCATCTGTTAGTGTCCCCTTTAATTTCTTTTAAGAGTGACTTGTAGTTCTCAGAGTATAAGTCTTTCACTTCTTTGGTTAGGTTTATTCCTAGGTATTTTATTTTTTTTGATGCAATTGTGAATGGAGTTGTTTTCCTGATTTCTCTTTCTGTTGGTTCATTGTTAGTATATAGGAAAGCCACAGATTTCTGTGTGTTGATTTTGTATCCTGCAACTTTGCTGTATTCCGATATCAGTTCTAGTAGTTTTGGGGTGGAGTCTTTAGGGTTTTTTATGTACAGTATCATGTCATCTGCAAATAGTGACATTTAACTTCTTCTTTACCAGTCTGGATTCCTTGTATTTTTTTGTTTTGTCTGATTGCCGTGGCTAGGACCTCCAGTACTATGTTAAATAACAGTGTGGAGAGTGGGCATCCCTGTCTAGTTCCCGATCTCAGAGGAAATGCTTTCAGCTTCTTGCTGTTCAATATAATGTTTGCTGTGGGTTTATCATAGATGGCCTTTATTATGTTGAGGTACTTGCCCTCTATTCCCATTTTGCTGAGAGTTTTTATCATGAATGGATGTTGAACTTTGTCAAATGCTTTTTCAGCATCTATGGAGATGATCATGTGGCTTTTGTCTTTCTTTTTGTTGATGTGGTGGATGATGTTGATGGACTTTCGAATGTTGTACCATCCTTGCATTCCTGGGATGAATCCCACTTGGTCATGGTGTATGATCCTTTTGATGTATTTTTGAATTCGGTTTGCTAATATTTTGTTGAGTATTTTTGCATCTACGTTCATCAGGGATATTGGTCTGTAGTTTCCTTTTTCGTGGTGTCTTTGCCTGGTTTTGGTATTAGGGTGATGTTAGCTTCATAGAATGAGTTTGGGAGTATCCCCTCCTCCTCTATTTTTTGGAAAACTTTAAGGAGAAGGGGTACTATATCCTCCCTGTATGTCTGATAAAATTCCGAGGTAAATCCATCTGGCCCTGGGGTTTTGTTCTTTGGTAGTTTTTTGATTACCGCTTCAATTTCGTTGCTGGTAATTGGTCTGTTTAGATTTTCTGTTTCTTTCTAGGTCAGTCTTGGAAGGTTGTATTTTTCTAGGAAGTTGTCCATTTCTCCTAGGTTTCCCAGCTTGTTAGCATATAGGTTTTCATAGTATTCTCTAATAATTCTTTGTATTTCTGTGGGTCTGTCGTGATTTTTCCTTTCTCGTTTCCGATACTGTTGATTTGTGTTGACTCTCTTTTCCTCTTTATAAGTCTGGCTAAAGGTTTATCTGTTTTGTTTATTTTCTCGAAGAACCAGCTCTTGGTTTCATTGATTTTTGCTACTGTTTTATTCTTCTCAATTTTATTTATTTATTCTCTGATCTTTATTATGTCCCTCCTTCTGCTGGCCTTAGGCCTCATTTGTTCTTCTTTTTCCAATTTCAATAATTGTGACATTAGACCGTTCATTTGGGATTGTTCTTCCTTTTTTAAATATGTTTGGATTGCTATATACTTTCCTCTTAAGACTGCTTTTGCTGTGTCCCACAGAAGTTGGGGCTTAGTGTCGTTGTTGTCATTTGTGTCCATATATTGCTGGATCTCCATTTTGATTTGTTCATTGATCCATTGATTATTTAGGAGCGTGTTGTTTAGCCTCCATGTGTTTGTGAGCCTTTTTGCTTTCTTTGTACAGTGTATTTCTAGTTTTATGCCTTTGTGGTCTGAAAACTTGGTTGGTAGGATTTCAATCTTTTAGAATTTACTGAGGCTCTTTTTGTGGCCTAGTATGTGGTCTATTCTGGAGAATGTTCCATGTGCACTTGAGAAGAATGTGTATCCTGTTGCTTTTGGATGTAGAGTTCTATAGATGTCTATTAGGTCCATCTGCTCTACTGTGTTGTTCAGTGCTTCCATGTCCTTACTTATTTTCTGCCCGGTGGATCTATCCTTTGGGGTGAGTGGTGTGTTGAAGTCTCCTAGAATGAATGCATTGCAGTCTATTTCCCCCTTTAGTTCTGTTAGTATTTGTTTCACATGGGCTCCTGTGTTGGGTGCATATATATTTAGAATGGTTATATCCTCTTGTTGGACTGAGCCCTTTATCATTATGTAGTGTCCTTCTTTATCTCTTGTTACTTTCTTTGTTTTGAAGTCTATTTTGTCTGATATTAGTACTGCAACCCCTGCTTTCTTCTCGCTGTTGTTTGCCTGAAATATGTTTTTCCATCCCTTGACTTTTAGTCTGTACATGTCTTTGGGTTTGAGGTGAGTTTCTTGTAAGCAGCATATAGATTGGTCTTGCTTTTTTATCCATTCTATTACTCTGTGTCTTTTTATTGGTGCATTCAGTCCATTAACATTTAGGGTGACTAATGAAAGATATGTACTTACTGCCATTGCAGGCTTTAAATTCGTGGTTACCAATGGTTCAAGGTTAGCCTCTTTAGTATCTTACTGCCTAACTTAGCTCGCTTATTGAGCTGTTACATACACTGTTTGGAGGTTCTTTTCTTCTCTCCCTTCTTATTCCTCCTCCTCCATTCTTCATATGCTCTAGATGGGAGCACTCCTAGAAAGAGCCAGGTGGAGATGTTTTGTTCTGTGCTCTTTCTAGGAGTGCTCCCATCTAGAGCAGTCCCTGTAAGATGTCCTGTAGAGGTGGTTTGTGGGAAGCAAATTCCCTCAGCTTTTGTTTGTCTGGGAATTGTTTAATCCCACCATCATATTTAAATGATAGTCGTGCTGGATACAGTATCCTTAGTTCAAGGTCCTTCTGTTTCATTGCATTAAATATATCATGCCATTCTCTTCTGGCCTGTAGGGTTTCTGTTGAGAAGTCTGATGTTAGCCTGATGGGTTTTCCTTTATAGGTGACCTTTTTCTCTCTAGCTGCCTTTAACACTCTTTCCTTGTCCTTGATCTTTGCCATTTTAATTATTATGTGTCTTGGTGTTGTCCTCCTTGAATCCTTTCTGTTGGGGGTTCTGTGTATTTCCGTGGTCTGTTCGATTATTTTCTCCCCCAGTTTGGGGAAGTTTTCAGCAATTATTTCTTCCAAGATACATTCCATCCCTCTTCGTCTCTCTTCTTCTTCTGGTACCCCTATAATGTGGATATTGTTCCTTTTGGATTGGTCACACAGTTCTCTTAATATTGTTTCATTCCTGTAGATCCTTTTATCTCTCTCTATGTCAGCTTCTATGCGTTCCTGTTCTCTGGTTTCAATTCCATCAGTGGCCTCTTGTATCCTATCCATTCTGCTTATAAACCCTTCCAGAGTTTGTTTCATTTCTGTAATCTCCGTTCTGGCATCTGTGATCTCCCTCCGGACTTAATCCCATATCTCTTGTGTATTTCTCTGCATCTCTGTCAGCATGTTTATGATTCTTATTTTGATTTCTTTTTCAGGAAGACTGGTTAGGTCTGTCTCCTTCTCTGGTGTTGTCTCTGTGATATTTGTCTGCCTGTAGTTTTGCCTTTTCATGGTGATAGGAATAGTTTGCAGAGCTGAAACGAGTGACGGCTGGAAGAACTTCCCTTCCTGTTGTTTGTGGCCCTCCTCTCCTAGGAGAACAGCGACTTCTAGTGGCTTGTGCTGGGTAGCTGCGCGCAGACAGGGCTTCTGCTTCCTGCCCGGCTGCTATGGAGTTAATCTCCGCTGTTGCTGTGGGCGTGGCCTGGCTCGGGCGGCCGCTCCAAAGTGGTGGAGTCGCGTTGGAGGGGGAGCGGCCTGGAGGCTTTTTATCTCTATGAGGGGCCTCCCTGCTCCCTGCAGCCCAGGGGTTAGGGTGCCCAGAGATCCTGGATTCCCTACCTCTGGATTAAGTGTCCCGCCCTGCCCCTTTAAGACTTCCAAAAAGCACCCACCAAAACAAAACAACGACCACAAAAAAAAAAAAAAAAATTTTTTTAAATTAAAAGAATAAATAAATAAATGGCCTCTCGTTCGTCTTTATTCTCCGGCGCCAGCCTCAGGCATCTGCTCACCGGTCTTGCTGCCCTGTTTCCCTAGTATTGGGGTCCCTATCCCTTTAAGACTTCCAGAAAGCCCTCGCCAAAACAAAACAGAAAAAAAAAAAAATTGCCGCTCGCTTTTCTTATGTCCTCCTGCGCCAGGCCTCCGGTACTCTCTTACCGTTCTTGGTGCCCTATTTCCCTAGTATCCAGGGCCCTGCGCATGCACTGTGTCTGCACTCTGGTCCGGATGGCTGGGGCTGGGTGTTCAGCAGTCCTGGGCTCCGTCTCCCTCCCGCTCTGCCTGCTCTTCTCCCGTCAGGAGCTGGGGGGAGGGGCACTCGGGTCCTGCGGGGCCGGGGCTTGTATCTTACCCCCTTTACGAGGCACTGGGTTCTCGCAGGTGTGGATGTGGTCTGGATGTTGTCCTGTATCCTCTGGTCTTTATTCTAGGAAGAGTTGTCTTAGTTATATTTTCATAGATATATGTGGTTTTGAGAGGAGGTTTCCGCTGCTCTACTCACGCCGCCATCTTGGCTCCCTCTCCGCTTCAATTTTTCTATCCCCTGTACATCCCTTACCCCCCTCACAGATCATTTTATAGTCACTGTATATGTGTATGGCTACTCTAAAAAAATAGTTAAATCCTAATAGCTAACATTGTATTCTCATTTTGTGTCAGGTACTGAGCTGAATGATTTGCAAGTATTGTGACATTGTTCTCATAATGCCCCTACGTGGCTAGGTGGCGCTATCCACACAATTAGATGAAGAGACTGGTGCCTGGAAAGGTCAAGGAACTGGAGTACTATGTCAGGAGGAGCTGGAGTAATAAGTTCTCACAGCAGATATTGAAACAATAGGAAAATACTATAAATGACTAAGCTCCATGAAGGCAGAGATGTTTCTTTTGTTTATTGATGTATCCCAAGTGCTAGAACAGTACCTGGAACGAAAATCATTTTAGTGAATGACTTTGTTGAATGCTGGTCCATAAAGAGAAATATGTACTAGTTTGGTGTCTGTTTTTCTGGACTTTAAAAATACATACTATATGGTTTCTTTTTAATTTTATTTTTTTGAATAGGCAATACATGGTCCATAAATCAAAACACTATAAAAAGGTATACAGTGATAAGAAGTGCTCCCACCCCTGCCCCCATTCCCCCTACCTCAGGTAATCACTTTTATTAGTTTCTGGTGTGTCCTTCCAGGGTTTCTTTTATGTAAAAATACATGTATTATTTCCCTCTTTTCTTACACAAAAAACATATTGTACACTGTTCTGGACTTTGCTTTTTTACTCATAGGATATTATTTTTAAAACCCGCATATGATCATAGTGTACAATAGTGTTCTGTAACCTTTTTTTATTTTGGCAAAATATATTGCAGACATCTATCCTTGTTGATGCCAACAGTAAGAAATATGTGGCTTAAATTACTTGATTAAAAATACCTATGGACAGGTAGAAGTCCCAAATGTACACTTGGAAAGGTTTTTTCAAGGTATTAGGCAAGAAAAACTTGTGAAGCAGAATTAAGTTGTTACAAATGTTTATGAAGCTGAAGAGTCAGTTGAAAAGCAAAAGACAATGATTATCAAGTTGTCCAGCTATATATATCCTCAAGTCAGTAGGTTTCTCCTTATATACTAGAAATACCAATATCTTAGTGAAAAGAATCCCAGTCCCTTTAATAGAAACACCTACAAAGTCCAGGAATTAATAGAGCTGTCATTCAGCATCAATATGAAGAAAGTCATAGAACTTTACCTAGATATATAATTTAAAAAAAAAGATCAAATAAATACAGTCATACCCACTTTATGTCCCAAACAATTTTTTCTTTGTCTTTTTATAATTCGGCCAAAATTAGTGATGAGTGGTTGTATCTAGTTTTTTTTACTGATACATAATGATGTATTTAGCATCCTTTTGCTTATCTTTGTTTCCATAGAATTTTCTAAAATGAAACTTCAGTGAAGTGTACTACTTTTAAAAATATGAATGTCCTCATAACTATTGATGCATGGAAAAAGCCCTTAAGAGGTTGTACATAGAAATTTGAACAATGGATTATTATTCTTGCTTTGAAATGTTCTTAATTAACTTAAAATAGCCATGTAACTAATTCATATTTATGTTTAATAGATTTTTTCAAAGATTGACATAGGGAAAGATAAGGAGTGCTATCTGCTGATTCTTAAAGGAAAAGAGAGTTTTTTGTGGACCATAAATTGACTGCTCTAGAAAGAGAACCTAAGTAGTAGAGTTCAGTGGACTGAAATTCTGGGTTACTGTTAGTTCAGAAGGAATAAAAGGTTATTTGCTAAAGATAAAAAAAAAACCCTGAAACAATAGCTTGAAAACAAATGGGAAGGTTCTGGGCAGAGAACAATTGATGTTGTAAATGCAGTTTCAGTTTTCTTTTTTTCCTCAAAGCCAACTAGTCCCAAATGTATTCGAGGAAAGGTGTTTTATCAGCTAGAGTCTAGCTTTGCTTATTAAGGTGTAAGCACATAGGTGAAAGATGTTGATACTGAGTTTTTTTACACCAGATATTTATCAAACAACATTATTTGGATTGTGTTTCTAGAAGGAAATTGCAGTTTGACTTATTTAGGCTTTTTCTGTCTGGCTTTCACCTTTTGGTGGGGACATTCAGTACCCTTCACTTTCAAGGCTATGTTACTCAATAATTCTAGGTCCTGGAATTGGATAGCTATCAGATCCCACTTCTATTTCTATAGTGTGAAATTAGCAAAAAGATAAAGCTAAGTACTTGATCTTAATTTGGTCTTCTCAGCTAGATAAACATTTTCCCCAGCCATTTGGTTTTCATCTATCTCCTGTTACATATTTAAGGTGATTATTCTAGGTTAATTAAGAAACTAAGGAATACCTCTTTAAGACCATTGTTAGAGATTGTTGAAATATAGTCTAGCTTCAAATTTCAGGGAGTCAGCCAGATTGATTGGTAATATATCTGATGCCACTACCTCTGAATAAATAACTTGCTAATAAACTAATATGCCTGTAAAATAGTTAACTCAAAAAACATTCTGAGAGTTATTTACACTATAGTTGATTTTAGGTGTTATGTTACTTACAAGATTTTTTTTGTGGGAATAGAAGCTGATAAGGTTTAAAAATGTGTTTAATTTTCTATATAGCTCCACCAAGTATGTTGGTGAAGGATGAATATGTTCATGACTTTGAGGGACAGCCATCGTTATCCACTGAGGGGCATTCAATTCAAACCATCCAGCATCCACCAAGTAACCGTGCATCGACGGAGACATACAGCACCCCAGCGCTGTTAGCACCATCTGAGTCTAATGCTACCAGCACCACCAACTTTCCCAACATTCCTGTGGCTTCTACAAGTGAGTTGTAGAATCAGATGTAGCCGAATTTCCTTAACCACTGAATATTATATGTACTCACTTGGAGGAAAGCTCTAAGTGAGTAAAAATTAAAAGTACTATGGTATCTTTCATAGGTAAACAAGTATTAAACAGGTTTTTGGATTGGTCTTGGAAAAAATGGTGTTTGTAATTTATTTAAATGTTCTTATGCTGATGTAGTTACCTGGAATTTAATGACTTTGATTAAATATTGATAGAAATTAGTGTTTCAATTTGTACTTTATTACATGCAGAAGAAAGAAGCCTCTCAAGCATTCAGATATATTTAGAGAAATATTTAAGTAGTTAAATAGTTTTGGACCAAGATGTTCATAAAAATCAGTGTTAATGGTATTGTAAGCTTTCCTTTAATCAGTGTTCTTATTTGCTTTATCTGGTAGAATATTACTTTATAATAGTCATTTCAGTCTCTCATTGTGCAAACTTAGAAAAAGGGACTTTGACAAACTTGTTTGTCTCATATACCCCTTAAGATAGACGTTATTTCAGTCAGTTTTGGAAAAAAGCTAAATTCTATCTATCTCTGTTTTTTAAACAGGATGCCTATTTTGAAAAGTTCTTACCATGATAGAGGTGCTGCCTCCTGTGTCACATCACAGAGGCAGAGGGCTATGAGGTTCAGCTCTTCTTAGGGGCTGATCAAGGCAGTAATGGCTTAGTCCTGTAAATGCTGCTATTTATATTCACAGTCACCAAAGGTACAACAATTTGATGTTCGGCAGGTGGAGTAGCTTTTTTTTTTTTTTTTACAATCACAAAGTAGGGTCTTATCATGGGTGTGGTTCTGTTTGCACTGGGTTGCTAAGGAGATTGTATCTAAGCCCTCATCAGCTGTAGATTGTTGATAGATCTGGACTGATACTTTGTTAGCTACTACCAAAGGGAGCAATATTTTATTTTAATATCAGATCAAATTCAATATAGAAATTTGATCTTTGGAATAGATGGAAGGACTGATTTTTATAACTGAGTTTTTGAGTAAAGTATAGCAAATTTCCCCCCTTTATTTCATTTCACCTCTTCAAAGCAGTGTCTTGGATTTGCTACATGGCATGTAGTCTCACCATAGCATATTCTAAGTGGGTCATGTAGGTTAAGGCACATACTTCAGAACCTGAACCCTTAATCACTTGGTGCTCCTGCGATCTGTCTCTTTATTTGCCAGTTTGGGAATATAGTTGACAAACAGAGCAGTAGTGGTGGAGAATAAAAGAAGGTACATTACTGCCCCTTGATCATAGATTAGTGCTAGAGGGCAGCCATTTTCCTCTTGATGTTATCTAGAGATTAAATTTGCATTCCTCTGTTAGTAGTTGCTAGAGTGACTTCATTTTAACTCTTCTATTCTCTGGGGCTGAGTTCCTGTTGAAGATCAGAAAAAGTAATGTGAATGAAATGCAGATAATTTTGTATTGGTGTTGGGTATATTTTCCAATTGAATAGTAGTTTTACAATAGATATATTTCACAATTGAGTGGTAATTACCACCCACAGGTTTTAGAATTTGTTGTAAAGTGTTCCCTTACATCTCAAAAAGTATATTAATAAAATTAGATGAAAGAAAAGAAATTGGACTAAAATAGGGGAATTGGAAGACTTACTTTATATTTTACATGAGCTTGTGTAATGGAAAATTCAGTACAGGTAACTGCAGTGGGCTGCTTTACGCTTCATATTCACTTGGCACCTAAATATCTTCAGGGTTTCTTTCTAAATATCTGTAAATTAAAATCATTTAATTTATCTTGTATCGTGACAGTATTTGTAAGTTGTCTAAGAGTATCTAGTATGTACAGTTGTTAAAAGCAAGAGTAAAATTAATTAACCTTTAAAGGTAACTTGCAAAAATGTTTTTGGGATGAGTAAGAAGGAAGGTTGGTAAAAAAGCAACATTTGGAGAGTATTAAATTATTCTCGTTAGCTTTAATCCTAGCCTTAAGGAAATGTGATTTGTAGAGAAAAGAAAAATGTTCCTTTTCCATGATACTTTGAGCAATGCTGTCATTTATTCTTTTACCTGATTATATTCTCATTTAGATGAGAAAGATTGAGGTGATGCCAGTGACAAATAATGATTATGAAACTTCAGTACTTTCCAAATGAGAAGTAATTGACTTAATTAGTGCTTGCTTGAAGAAATCAAGGTTTTTCCACTTAAAAAGCAAAGCTCTAAAAATTAGGTCAGAAAGCAATATCATAGAATGATTTTGAATAGAAGACAGATTAGTTTTCCTGGTATGTTACATAGAGACAGCAGACTAGTTTCTTGTAAATCCAGGAATATGGTAATATTCTTGGAAAGAGGTGGTTCTTGGTTTTTAAAAGTACATGAAAAATTTTTAAGTATAGGCTGATGATAGGTTTTTTTTTTATTGCAAATACTATACTGATTGGACAGTGGAGTGTGACTTTTTTTTCCCCCAACTTCCTTGCCTACCCATCACATTCCATTTAAAATATTTGCCTGCTCTGCTTTTCTTTTATCAACCCCTAACATTTGCCATTATCAGTAACAATGCTGATAATAGTGACCTTTCCAATTTTCAAAATTTTCTTCAGCTTTGGACTTTGAGAGTGCTAATTAGAAAGGGCTGGTTGGATAACCAGGGGTGAGCTAATGTGTTTCTGAAGAAGTTATAATCAGTTAGATATATAGTGAGATTTTGCTGGCATTTGAAGAATATTTGAAAGGCGTAGTCCTCTAGAATTAGCTAGACATTACTTAAGATAGAATAATTTTGAACTTCTTCAAGTTAAGGTTTGCCTATATAGATAGATGACTGTAGGGTTTTTTATATGATAGGCCATGGGTGAGTTCCACTATTTGCCCACCTTTATAGTTGTGACTATCAGATATAATCGGTCCTTCATTTACTGTATAAAAACATAGGATTGCATCTGTAAATGAACCATGTTAATGTCTTCTTGTTCCTCTAGGTCAGCCTGCCAGTATACTGGCAGGCAGCCATAGTGAAGGACTGTTGCAGATAGCTTCAGGGCCTCAGCCAGGACAGCAGCAGAATGGATTTACTGGTCAGCCAGCTACTTACCATCATAGTATGTACATGCTTTTTAAAATCTTTTCAGTAGTTGAGAAAAAATAGGCAGACTTTATAAAAACAAATTAATCCATATGGGCCTTAATTTTTAGACAGCACTACCACCTGGACTGGAAGTAGGACTGCACCATACACACCTAATTTGCCTCACCACCAAAACGGCCATCTTCAGCACCACCCGCCTATGCCGCCCCATCCCGGACATTACTGTAAGCTCTTGTTTTTGTTGTAAAGGCCTTTTCTTTTTGAGGACTTGTTTTTTATTTTTCTTTAATGTTTTTACATCTTTTATTCATCAATTACAGTTTCATTTCATTAATTAGTGCTTTTCAGTATTTTTTGTAAGTAGTATTTTTCATAGTTATCATACCTTTGTTTTAGAGGAGTGATGTTTACTAAATATATTTATTTCTCTGTTGCTGATGTTTCATTAACACCACATTGATTTCCATTCATTTGTTTGTTTGCTTTGTGTATGTTCTTAGATCCCATGTGTATCAGTGTATCCACCCCAAGTGGATTGAAATGCCATGAGTGTCAAGATCTCAAGGTTACCCTTAACATAGTATTCAGCATACTGTAGACACTCTAGTGTTGAATCTGTCATTACTCTGTGCAGACTTGATTAGGAGGGATACCCTACTGATAACCATGGTTTATGATTTCAGGCAGAATAGGAACATTGTTCATTTGGCTTATTAGTAATATTAAGAGTGTACCTCTTTAATATGTATTAAATCCCTTTTCCTCCATTATATGATTAATAGTACCAAAGAAAACTTGGAAAATACATAAGTATAAATAAGAAAATAAAAATTACCCAGAATCTATCACCCAGAGATATCCACTTCTAATATTTTGTCATATTTTTCCTTCCAGTCATATAAATAGGTATATATCAATTTGGGGGTGGAGGGGATTATACAGTGTACTGTTGTTGTATCCTGCTTTTTATCAGTTATGTTAATATTTTTCCATGTCTTAGAGAATATAATTTTTTATAGCTGTCTGGCCCAGCATAGTGGTTAAGGGTGCTGAGATTGGAACCTTAACTGTGTGACCATTGGCAAGTTATTTAATCTCCCAAAGCTTAAGGGTAATAGCAGTAGTATCTACCTCAAGGGATGTTTTAAGAAGTAAATAAAATAATGTGAGGTGTTTAGCATAATGTTTTAACACATAATAATCTCTCAATTATCTTAGCTACTGTTCAGTTATGTGTAAATATCCTTAATTTAATAAACCATAAGCACTTTTTTTAGAATGGACCTAATAATTTGAATGATTATTATATATTGCATTATAAATCATTTTGTTACATGTTACATAAATAATTCATTCATAATTTACATTAAATTTTGCCTGTATAAATACTGTACATTACTTAATAGGATTTGGCACACAGCACAAATTTCTTGCTCTGCAAAAGTAATTCAGGAGTATTTGCTTTTTATAATTATAAAGTAATCTAAACTAAGCTTTTAAGTTCTTAGACATTACATAAGTTTGATCTAAAAAACTCCTAAGGTATGATAGTTATACTTAAGTAAGGTTTATTAAAAGTTTTAGCAGTGAAAAACTTTTAATAAATAAAAATGGGTTTTTTATTGTCTGTTTTTTAGGGCCAGTTCACAATGAGCTTGCATTCCAGCCTCCCATTTCCAATCATCCTGGTAAGTGTATTTCAGAATTGATTCCCCATGTTTAGGTTTTCTTTATTGTCTTTGAAGCATACAGACACACAGAGGTTTTAATGTAATTTGTAGAGTAACTTAACCTTTCAGATGAGTACAATATTTATTATGGCATTAGTTAATCAACAGTTTATGAGTCGCTGATATAGTCACACATAAATTGTCTATACTGATTCTTTTTAACTGTCTCAGAAAGAAAAGGCAAGAATTGTGTTTTCAGCTACAATATGAAGTACCAAAATGCCAGTTTTAGCCTTGAGTACATAAATATGCAGCAGAATAAAACTAGGTTTCAAAATAGAACAGCTGTAAAACTGTAGCCTAAGAATCCAGGGAAGAATCTGAAGTAGATGCTGAAAAGAAAAATAATTCACTTTATCTGTCTTAGGAATAGATTTAGGAGTCTCTGGTTAACTGGAATTTAGAAACTATTTGATTAAATTACGTTCAGAATAGTAAATAGCCAAGTAGATTTCCTCAATTCAGAGTTTGAACATATCTTTTTAAACTATAAAAGTAATAAAACAGGAAGTCTGGGAATAAAATACTGAAGGCTTCTTAACATAAACAGGATTTTGCTTTGTTTTCCTTCCCTCCCTCCCTTTGTATCTGTTTGTCTTAAAGATACGCAGATACATAATTTCAACCCATCGCTTTAACTTCTTTACCTTATTTTAAAAAGTCACTTTATTATGAAGAATTTCAAACGTATTCCAAAAACCAGAATAGTGTAGGAAATCCCCCCATTGTATTCATCTGTCCGTTTCAGCTACTATGCACTAATGGCCAGTCTTGTTTGAGTCATACCTTCACCTGTTATTTTGAAGGAAGTCCTGTATGACCATTTTTTATATGTAACTATTTCAGTATATATTTCAAATAAAGATGTTTCAAAAATGTAACTACAAAAAGGCATCCTACAGTATGGGGGAATATATTCATAAATGACATATCTGATGAGTTGACATCCAAAATATACAAAGAGCTCATGCACTTCAACAAACAAAAAACAAATAATCCAATTTAAAAATGGGCAAAGGATCTGAACAGACACTTCTCCAAAGAAGAAATTCAGATGGCCAACAGGCACATGAAAAGATGCTCCACATCACTGAGAAATGAAAATTAAAACCACAATGAGATATCACCTCACACCAGTTAAGATGGCCACCATCCAAAAGACAAACAACAACAAATGTTGGAGAGGTTGTGGAGAAAGGGGAACCCTCCTACACTGCTGGTGGGAATGTAAATTAGTTCAACAATTGCGGAAAGCAGTATGGAGGTTCCTCAACTAAAAAATAGAAATACCATTTGACCCAGGAATTCCACTCCTAGGAATTTACACAAAGAGTGCAGCAGCCCAGTTTCAAAAAGATGTATGCACCCCTATGTTTATTGCAGCACTATTTACAGTAGCCAAGAAATGGAAGCAACCTAAGTGTCCATCAGTAGATGAATGGATAAAGATGTGGTACATATACACAGTGGAATATTATTCAACCATGAGAAGAAAAAAAATCCTACCATTTGCAACAACATGGATGGAGCTAGAGGATATTATGCTCAGTGAAATAAGCCAGGCAGAGAAAGACAAGTACCAAATGATTTCACTCATCTGTGGAGTATAAGAACAAAGAAAAACTGAAGGAACAAAACAGCAACAGACTCACAGAACCCAAGAAAGGACTAACCAAAGGCAAAGGGACTGGGGAGGATGGGTGGGAAGGGAGCAATAAGGGGAAAAAGGGGCATTACGATTAGCACACATAATGTAGGTGGGGAGGGGGGCATGGGGAAGGCAGTATAGCCCAGAGAAGACAAGTAGTGATTCTATAGCATCTTACTATGCTGATGGACGGTGGCTGTAATGGGGTATGTGGTGGGAACTTGATAATGGGAGGAATCTAGTAACCACAGTATTGCTCATGTAAGTGTATATTAATGATACCAAAAAAAAATGTAACTACAATAACCATAATGATCAATTTAAAGGATAACTTACAGTTCCTCAAGTACATCTCCATTATTTCTTAAATAATGTTCTGCTTTTTATTTTTTATGCTCCAATTTTTCTTCCATCTGTTTAAAAAGAAACGAAACATTAAGGGTAAGAATTTTATGCTTAGAACTCATCTCATATTTCAGTTTAATAGACTTAAAGAATTTCTGGATCAGAAAGCCAAATTGCTTTAGAGTGATCACATCATAGTGTGAGAACCAGTTTGAGAGTATGAGAGCACATCAGAGCATGCTCACCAGCAGTAGATGGGGTAGTTAAATACACTTTTTGCTGATTATTTAGGAGGCCTATAATACTCAGTTTGATTAGGAGAAAAATGCTTTTGTGGGGCAGAAACATTTTTTTTTTTTCCTGGATAATTATTTTTTTTTGAAGGGTAGTTGACACACAGTATTATATTAGTTTCAGGTGTACAACACAGTGATTCAACATTTATATACATGATAATTCTAGGTACCAGCTATCACCATACCAAGTTGTTACAATATTTTGACTATATTCCTTATGCTATACATTACATCCCGGTTACTTATTTATTTTACAATTGAAAGTGTGTTTATATATATATATATATATATATATATATATATATATTTTTTTTTTTTTTTTTGTGAGGGCGTCTCTCATATTTATTGATCAAATGGTTGGTAACAACAATAAAATTCTGTATAGGGTGGTCAATGCTCAATGCACAATCATTAATCCACCCCAAGCCTAATTTTCGTCAGTCTCCAATCTTCTGATGCATAATGAACAAGTTCTTACATGGAGTACAAATTCTTACATAGTGAATAAGTTACATGGTGAACATTACAAGGGCAGTCATCACAGAAGCTTTCGGTTTTGCTCATGCATTATGAACTATACACAGTCGGTTCGAATATGAATATTCATTTGATTTTTATACTTGATTTATATGTGGATACCACATTTCTCTCTTTATTATTATTATTATTATTTTTAATAAAATGCTGAAGTGGTAGGTAGATACGAGACAAAGGTAGAAAACAGAGTTTAGTGTTGTAAGAGAGCAAATGTAGATGATCAGGTGTGTGCCTATAGACTATGTGTTAATCCAAGTGAGACAAGGGCAATAAAACATCCATGTATGCAGAAGATTTCTCTCAGAACAGGGGGGATGAGGTTCTGAGCCTCACCTCTGTTGATCCCCAATTTCTCACCTGATGGCCCCCCTGCGACTGTGCCTGTCTTAGGTTGTTCCTCCCTTGAGGAATCTTACCCATCTCTGGCTAACCAGTCATCTTCCGGGGCTTACAGGGAAATGTGAAGTTGGTAAGTGAGAGAGAAGCCTTATTGTTTGAAAAGGTTAGCTTTTTACTTCTTTGCATATTTATGTCCTGTGGCTTCTATGCCCAGCATTTGTCTTGAGGTGTCTTTACCACTTGGAAGAATTATGATACTCGGTAAATTCGACATGTGGCACGAGTCCTATTTAAAGGTTGTGATTAGGTGGGAAGAAGAAAAGCTATAGAAGTAGCAGGCGGAAGAAAACATGAGAAGATTGATTATATCTTTGACATATCTTCTTGTAGAGTAACTTCAGCATGGATAGGTTTTAAACTACTAATTAAATTGCGCACACACATTAACATAATAGGAGTATAGTTACGTAACCAAAGCATACCTGTAATTACCAGCCATCTCCAGTGAAACCAAGAAAACCAGTTAGGCACCTTAGGCATTTGTGAAAACTTATCTATGATATGGTAGATATTGTCCAACTGAACTTGAACAGTCTGAGAGAAATCAGACAAATTAAAACAACCCATTCCTGGGGACTGTTCACATCCCATATGTTCTTTTAACAGTAAATAGTCTGTAGTTGTAAGATTTTGGAGCGCTATGATTTGCACTTCTCCTAATTCTTGGTTGAGTTCCAACAGTATAGATCCAGTCAAATTTGTTGTTTTACTGTATGCACAGGCCAGCTTAGATATCTCCTTCATTCCCATGACAAGTCCAGGAACTGGTGGGATGAGTGCATCTACACCTGTGGCAGTGCGTGGATCTTTGTTGGGGTTTTTTCTGCTGATCATTTTCTGGCATGAGTCTTCCAGAGAGTGCTGATGTTGGAAGTTCTTTTTCATATCGTATCTTAGTTCATTTTCGGGGTAGCCCAATTAGGCTTTGATCCTCTGTATAAACACAAACAGACCCTTTGCCTACACTTTTATATGCCCTTTATATCATTGTATAGAACTCATTGGAGGTCACCACACAGGAACTGCTTTTTTTAATCATTAATCTACACTTACATGACGAATACTTCGTTTACTAGGCTCTCCCCTATACCAGGTCCCCCCTATATACTCCTTTACAGTCACTGTCCATCAGCGTAGCAAAATGTTGTAGAATCACTACTTGTCTTCTCTGTGTTGTACAGCCCTCCCCTTTCTCCCACCCCCCTATGGATGCTAATCTTAATACCCCCCTTCTTCTCCCCCCCCTTATCCCTCCCTACCCACCCATCCTCCCCAGTCCCTTTCCCTTTGGTACCTGTTAGTCCATTCTTGAGTTCTGTGATTCTTCTGCTGTTTTGTTCCTTCAGTTTTTCCTTTGTTCTTATACTCCACAGATGAGTGAAATCATTTGGTATTTCTCTTTCTCCGCTTGGCTTGTTTCACTGAGCATAATACCCTCCAGCTCCATCCATGTTGCTGCAAATGGTAGGATTTGCCCTTTTCTTATGGCTGAGTAGTATTCCATTGTGTATATGTACCACATCTTCTTTATCCATTCATCTATCGATGGACATTTAGATTGCTTCCAAATCTTGACTATTGTAAATAGTGCTGCGATAAACATAGGGGTGCACTGGTCTTTCTCAAACTTGATTGCTGCATTCTTAGGGTAAATTCCTAGGAGTGGAATTCCTGGGTCAAATGGTAAGTCTGTTTTGAGCATTTTGATGTACCTCCATACTGCTTTCCACAATGGTTGAACTAACTTACATTCCCACCAGCAGTGTAGGAGGGTTCCCCTTTCTCCACAGCCTCGCCAACATTTGTTGTTGTTTGTCTTTTGGATGGCAGCCATCCTTACTGGTGTGAGGTGATACCTCATTGTAGTTTTAATTTGCATTTCTCTGATAATTAGCGATGTGGAGCATCTTTTCATGTGTCTGTTGGCCATCTGTATTTCTTTTTTGGAGAACCGTCTGTTCAGTTCCTCTGCCCATTTTTTAATTGGGTTATTTGTTTTTTGTTTGTTGAGGTGTGTGAGCTCTTTATATATTCTGGATGTTAAGCCTTTATCGGATCTGTCATTTTCAAAGATATTCTCCCATACTGTAGGGTTCCTTTTTGTTCTGTTGATGGTGTCTTTTGCTGTACAGAGGCGTTTCAGCTTAATATAGTCCCACTTGTTCATTTTTGCTGTTGTTTTCCTTGCCCGGGGAGATATGTTCAAGAAGAGGTCACTCATGTTTATGTCTAAGAGGTTTTTGCCTATGTTTTCTTCCAAGAGTTTAATGGTTTCGTGACTTACATTCAGGTGTTTGATCCATTTTGAGTTTACTTTTGTATATGGGGTTAGACAATGGTCCAGTTTCATTCTCCTACATGTAGCTGTCCAGTTTTGCCAGCACCATCTGTTGAAGAGACTGTCATTTTGCCATTGTATGTCCATGGCTCCTTTATCAAATATTAATTGACCGTATATGTCTGGGTTAATGTCTCGATTGTCTAGTCTTTTCCATTGGTCTGTGGCTCTGTTCTTGTGCCAGTACCAAATTGTCTTGATTACTATGGCTTTATAGTAGAGCTTGAAGTTGGGGAGTGAGATCCCCCCTACTTTATTCTTCTTTGTCAGCATTGTTTTGGCTCTTCGGGGTCCTTGGTGGTTCCATATGAATTTTTGAATTATTTGTTCCAGTTCATTGAAGAATGTTGCTGGTAGTTTCATAGGGATTGCGTCAAATCTGTATATTGCTTTGGGCAGGATGGCCATTTTGACGATATTAATTCTTCCTAGCCATGAGCATGGGATGCGTTTCCATCTGTTAGTGTCCCCTTTAATTTCTCTTAAGAGTGACTTGTAGTTTTCAGAGTATAAGTCTTTCACTTCTTTGGTTAGGTTTATTCCTAGGTATTTTATTTTTTTTGATGCAATTGTGAATGGAGTTGTTTTCCTGATTTCTCTTTCTGTTGGTTCATTGTTAGTATATAGGAAAGCCACAGATTTCTGTGTGTTGATTTTGTATCCTGCAACTTTGCTGTATTCCGATATCAGTTCTAGTAGTTTTGGGGTGGAGTCTTTAGGGTTTTTTATGTACAGTATCATGTCATCTGCAAATAGTGACATTTAACTTCTTCTTTACCAGTCTGGATTCCTTGTATTTTTTTGTTTTGTCTGATTGCCGTGGCTAGGACCTCCAGTACTATGTTAAATAACAGTGGGGAGAGTGGGCATCCCTGTCTAGTTCCTGATCTCAGAGGAAATGCTTTCAGCTTCTCGCTGTTCAATATAATGTTGGTTGTGGGTTTTTCATAGATGGCCTTTATTATGTTGAGGTACTTGCCCTCTATTCCCATTTTGCTGAGAGTTTTTATCATGAATGGATGTTGAACTTTGTCAAATGCTTTTTCAGCATCTATGGAGATGATCATGTGGTTTTTGTCTTTCTTTTTGTTGATGTGGTGGATGATGTTGATGGACTTTCGAATGTTGTACCATCCTTGCATTCCTGGGATGAATCCCACTTGGTCATGGTGTACGATCCTTTTGATGTATTTCTGAATTCGGTTTGCTAATATTTTGTTGAGTATTTTTGCGTCTACGTTCATCAGGGATATTGGTCTGTAGTTTTCTTTTTTGGTGGTGTCTTTGCCTGGTTTTGGTATTAGGGTGATGTTAGCTTCATAGAATGAGTTTGGGAGTATCCCCTCCATATTTTTTGGAAAACTTTAAGGAGAAGGGGTACTATATCCTCCCTGTATGTCTGATAAAATTCCGAGGTAAATCCATCTGGCCCGGGGGTTTTGTTCTTTGGTAGTTTTTTGATTACCGCTTCAATTTCGTTGCTGGTAATTGGTCTGTTTAGATTTTCTGTTTCTTTCTGGGTCAGTCTTGGAAGGTTGTATTTTTCTAGGAAGTTGTCCATTTCTCCTAGGTTTCCCGGCTTGCTAGCATATAGGTTTTCATAGTATTCTCTAATAATTCTTTGTATTTCTGCGAGGTCCGTCGTGATTTTTCCTTTCTCGTTTCCGATACTATTGATTTGTGTTGACTCTCTTTTCCTCTTAATAAGTCTGGCTAGAGGCTTATCTGTTTTGTTTATTTTCTTGAAGAACCAGCTCTTGGTTTCATTGATTTTTGCTACTGTTTTATTCTTCTCAATTTTATTTATTTATTCTCTGATCTTTATTATGTCCCTCCTTCTGCTGACCTTAGGCCTCATTTGTTCTTCTTTTTCCAATTTCGATTGTTGTGACATTAGACCATTCATTTGGGCTTGTTCTTCCTTTTTTAAATATGCTTGGATTGCTGTATACTTTCCTCTTAAGACTGCTTTTGCTGTGTCCCACAGAAGTTTGGGCTTAGTGTTGTTGTTGTCGTTTGTTTCCATATATTGCTGGATCTCCATTTTGATTTGTTCATTGATCCATTGATTATTTAGGAGCGTGTTGTTTAGCCTCCATGTGTTTGTGAGCCTTTTTGCTTTCTGTGAACAGTTTATTTCTAGTTTAATGCCTTTTTGGTCTGAAAAGTTGGTTGGTAGGATTTCAATCTTTTGGAATTTACTGAGGCTCTTTTTGTGGCCTATTATGTGGTCTATTCTGGAGAATGTTCCATGTGCGCTTGAGAAGAATGTGTATCCTGTTGCTTTTGGATGTAGAGTTCTGTAGATGTCTATTAGGTCCATCTGTTCTAGTGTGTTGTTCAGTGCCTCTATGTCCTTACTTATTTTCTGTCTGGTGGATCTGTCCTTTGGAGTGAGTGGTGTGTTGAAGTCTCCTAGAATGAATGTATTGCATTCTGTTTCCTCCTGTTAATTTAGTTAATTTAGTTCTGTTAATATTTGTTTTAGGTATGTTGGTGCTCCTGTATTGGGTGCATATATATTTATAATGGTTATATCTTCTTGATGGACTGAGCCCTTTATCATTATGTAATGTCCTTCTTTATCTCTTGTTACTTTCTTTATTTTGAAGTCTGTTTTGTCTGGTACCAGAATCGCGACACCTGCTTTCTTCTCTCTGTTGTTTGCTTGAAATATCTTTTTCCATCCCTTGACTTTAAGTCTGTGCGTGTCTTTGGGTTTGAGGTGAGTCTCTTGTAAGCAGCATATGGATGGATCTTGCTTTTTTATCCATTCTATTACTCTGTGTCTTTTGATTGGTGCGTTCAGTCCATTTGCATTTAGGGTGATTATTGAAAGGTATGAATTTATTGCCATTGCAGACTCTAAGTTTCTGGTTACCAAAGGTTTAGGGTTAGCTTCTTTACTATCTTACTGTCTGACTTAACTCGCTTGTTGTGCTATTATAAACGCAGTCTGATGATTCTTTATTTCTCTCCCTTCTTATTCCTCCTCCTCCCTTCTTCATATGTTGGGTGTTTTGTTATGTGCTCTTTTTAGGAGTGCTCCCATCTAGAGCAGTCCCTGTAGGATGCCCTGTAGAGGTGGTTTGTGGGAGGCAAATTCCCTTAGCTTTTGCTTGTCTGGGAATTGTTTAATCCCTCCTTCATATTTAAGTGATATTCATGCTGGATACAGTAATCTTGGTTCGAGGCCCTTCTGTTTCATTGCATTAAGTATATCATGCCATTCTCTTCTGGCCTGTAGGGTTTCTGTTGAGAAGTCTGATGATAGCCTGATGGGTTTTCCTTTGTAGGTAACCTTTTTTTTCTCTCTGGCTGCCTTTAGTACTTTGTCCTTGTCTTTGATCTTTGCCATTTTAATTATTATGTGTCTTGGTGTTGCCCTCCTTGGATCCCTTGTCATGGGAGTTCTGTGTACCTCTGTGGTCTGAGAAGCCATTTCTTCCCCTAGTTTGGGGAAGTTTTCGGCAATTATTTCTTCAAAGACATTTTCTATCCCGTTTTCTCTATCTACTTCTTTGGTATCCCTATAATTCGTATATTGTTCCTTTTCGATTGGTCACTCAGCTCTCTTAAAATTCTTTCATTCCTGGAGATCCTTTATCTCTCTCTGCATCAGCTTCTCTGCGTTCCTGTTCTCTGTTTTCTAGTCCATTAATGGTCTCTTGCATCTCGTCCATTCTGTTTTGAAGTCCTTCCAGAGCTTGTTATATTTCTGTATTCTCCCTCCTTAGTTCTTGCATATTTCTCTGCAAGTCCATCAGCATGGTTATGACTTTTGTTTTGAATTCTTTTTCAGGAAGACTGGCTAAATCTATCTCCCCAGGTTCCTTCTCAGGGGAAGATGTAGCAGATGCCGAAGCTGTCTGGGTTAGTCTTGTCTGGATCGTATTTTTTTGACTTTTCATGTTGACAGGTGCTATTGACTGTCAGCTGGGAGGGCCAAAATTTTCAGTTGCTACTGGCCTTTCTTTACTGGGACAACTGCGACCCCTAGTGGCTTGTGTTGGGTAATTGCGTGTAGAGTGGGTATTTGTGTCTTGCCTGGCCGGAAGGGAGAAATTTCCCTTTCTGTGGGCGGAATTTGTCTCAGGCTGCTTCTCTGCTTTCGCAGAGCCCGGAGGGGTCCTGGGGGGGGGGGTCCTGTTTGGCTGTTTACCTCCGTGAGGGGTCTCAGAGCTGTTGCCCAGGGGGTTAGTGCGCCAGTTTTCCCTGTAATTTCCAGCTGCTGTACTGTGACCTGGGTCGTTTCCGTCAAGCTGTTAAGTCCCTGTCCCTTTTAGACTTTCAAAAAGCCCCCGCTTTTCTTTGTCACAGGGGCGTCAGCTTCAGCACCCGCTCAGAGGTCTTGTTGCCCTGTTTCCCCAGTATCCAGGGCCCCCCACCCACGCACTGTGTCTGTGCTCTGGCCCGGATGGCGGGGGCTGGGTGTTCGGCAGCCCTGTGCTCCGTCTCCCTCCCGCTCTGCCTATTCTTCTCCCGCCAGGACCTGGGGGGAGGGGCGCTCGGGTCACACCGGGCCGGGGCTTGTATCTTACCCCTTTCACCAGTCGCTGGGTTCTCGCTGGTGTAGCTGCAGTCTGGCCACTGTCCTGCGTCTTCTGGTCTCTCTTTTAGGGCTAGTTGTGTTTGTTGTATTTTCAAAAGTATATATGTTTTTGGGAGGGGATTCCCACTGTCCTACTCACGCCGCCATGTTGGCACCGCCTCCAACATTTTTTAACTATACATATTTACTAGTTACATTATCCTCTTTTGTGGATTTTCTGTTATTTGTATATTTTTGTAGTTTGAAACTTTTTATGGGTTAGATCTTTTTAATAAACCTTTTTATTGAAAAATGTAATATGCAGAAAAGTACATAAACAAGTGTACATACAATCTAATGAATAGCATTATAGCCAACACCTCTGTAACCACCACCCACATTGAGAGCTGAAACATTGCAGCACCCCCAGAAAACTTCCTGCCTGCTGCATTTTGTCTCAGTCCAAAACTGTCCCTCTCCTCCCCCCAGAAATAACCAGTTTTGCTTTTTATGGATATTATGTTACTGCTCTTTGCAAGTGATGAATGTACCCTTAAACAATCTAGTTTAGCAGTTTTGTTTTACTTGTTTTTGAAATTATTTAAATGAAATAATTGTATCAGAATCTTATTTTGTGTTTGTGAATAAATGTGATGAGTAGAAAATCTAGCATCTTAAAAATGAGAATTATTGCTGGCTTCAAGGCAGCATCATTGAGAGTTAATAGTGGTCCCTGGCAAATTGGGTATAGGGAGGTATCTTAGTTGTTCATATGGCTTAGTAGAAGGTGGTCTGTAGAAGTGAGGGTGATCAAGGCTCTGAAGAAAAACTTACCCTGAATGGAATTATAGAGTAGAGTTGGGAGTGGATGCATTTAGCTAGTTATTTGGACTCAGTTTTTTTCTCTTGATACATCCTTCTAGAGGCAGAACTGATGTTGAAGTCTAACAACTCCTTGTGGTTAGGGAATAGCATTAACTAGTGGTGAGGATATGCATCTGCAGCACCCTGCATTGACACTAAAGCCTCTGTCTTTGAGTAGAGTAGGATGTTGAGGATGACCCTGACAGGTCTATCTAAGTAGTTGCAGAAGGGGATCAGCTCTGCATGTACACCTTTAATGGAGTCAGCTGGTTGGAACCTAGATGGCTATGAACTCTTTGGCTATGCATACTAATAGGCCCCAGAGGAGTTTTATCTCACAACTGTTCTTCATTTCTCCTTTTATACTGTTAAGAGAATATTCTAACTGGTCTCCCTGTTGAAAGAAGTTCCAGTCAAAGTGCGCTCTTTTCCACTATTTAATCTCCACCGCTACTTGGTATTTCTTTTAAAATTTGAATCTAGTTATGTACTGACTCCCCTACTCATTGCTTAGACATAGGTTAAAGTCCAAATTTCTTAGCTAGGCAGAAAAGAGTCTCTGATCCTGGTCCCTGTGTATTTCTCCAACCTCCTCTCTTTATGCTGTAACTATCCAAAACCATCCTTTCTCAAACTTGCTTGACTATATCATCATCCCTCTATGCTTGTCTATTGCTTTGTAACAGTTTACTCCACAAACTTGGCAGGTTAAAACAGCATTAACAATTTGTTATCTTAGTTTCTGTGGGTCAGGAATCTGGGAGTTGTTTAGTGGGTTTGCTCTGCTTAGGAGTCTCTTGAGGTTGCAGTCAAGATGTTGGCTTGGGCTGCCATCATCTGAAGGCATTTCTTGGAGACAGAGGATTCACTTCAGGGTGGTTTACCCACATACCTAGAAAGTTAGTGTTGATATTGGCAGGTAGCTCCCATTTTCACTCCACATGGACTCTCTGTAGAGCTTCTTGAGTGTCTTCACGTGACAGCTAGTTTCCCCCAGAGTGAGTGACCAAGAGAAAGACAGAGCCTTGAGGTCTTTTATGACTTACCTTCAAGTCACATCATTATTTCTGTAGAATCCTATTTCATGGGGAGGGAACCACCCAAGGGTGTGAATATTAGGAAGTGTGAGAATCTTTGGGGACCATCTGCTGTCAATGCACTCCTGTCCTCCTAAATGTGGCAAACCCTTTTAAGAGTCAGCTTGAGTACTCTGTTGTTGGGAAGCGTTTCCTAATCTCGGTGTCCCCTGCTACCTAGTATTCTCTGATCCCACTGAATTAGTTACTAGTTTACATGTCTCCTATCCTTGTTTATGAATGAATAGAAAATAAAACAAAGTAAAAATGTTTGTATTACATGTATGGCTAATGCAGCAGCCTCTTAAAGACTGATTAAGAAATGCAGAAATATTCTACTCCATTTAGACAGGAAATACACATATGCCTCTGAATATGTAAAATATTCTAAGTAATTTCAAATCATCAGTAACATATAGTCTATTTTGAGAAATTATTTTTGAAGATAACACATACATATTTTAGGAAGTAAAAGTAATATAAGTTAAGAAAATGAAAATAATTAGTATTGGTCATTACCTTGGTGTTAAAGATTTCAGACAGACCCATCTACTTAGTGGTTTTTATGCTTCGATAACTAAGTTGAAAAAGTATTTTGGGAAAGGTTAATTTCATTTCTTTTGGACTAACTCTGTTTTTGCTTTTTTTCTTAAAGCTGAGATATAGTCATCAAATTAAATATCTAAATATTGATTGCAAATTAGAGAGTTTCCTCAGTGTCTTTGTGGTTGTGTTGGTAATTCACAAATGATTCAAAATCCACAAATTTCTAAGTTATGTTGTGTTTTAGTGCTTTGGAACTCTACCATTCAAGAGCATACCTTTATGTGTTCATAAAAAGATTCTCATAGAGCATCTTATTCAAGTCTAAATAATAAAAGGATTATTTCATAATGAGTCTCTTAGGTACTTTAACCAAGTTTTAAACTTTCACTTGAATGACTATTTTATTTCAAAAATTGAAGGTAATGCCTTGGAGAGTTATATTTTCCATTATAATTGAACAACATTTACTTGATAAAACTGTGCGTATAGTACAATTCCCCTTTACAAGAAGTATTTAGCTAAGTTCTTATATTGTAAAAAAAAATCTTTTCATGTTGTTAACTGTCTTCTTTTCCTCTGGCTATGATGAGCAGCCCATAGGCTTCATGAGAATGGCTCAACTTCACTAATCCGGAAACAAGAAACTAAAAATACCATTGTCAGCAAACACATAACAGTCCCACTGTCCTTGAGATGAGTTGGGACATTAAGAAAGTTCTCTGAGTGGTTCTGTCCCGCTGTTGTTGCTAGTTTTGAGAAGCTGAGGGCTTGTCACTTACATGGCATTTGGTCCTTGGAACAAAAGAGCAAAGAGAGAGCCAGAAAGGCTTAATGAGTGTTTCCTCTTACCTTTTCCTATTTTAAAGACTAATGTTCCCTCCTGCTGTTTAGCAAATTTAGAATAAAGTAGGAAAGTTTTTCATGTGGTATTTTGTATCCCAACAACGTCAAGTTCTCTGGAACTCACTTAGATTACCTCTAGCTCTGTCTTCACAGATAGTATCCCCCTTCCTCCTGCTTTCCTAGGTCTTAGTAATTTTTAAATAAATGGTCATTTTTCATTCCTGGTCTGTGGTGCTGCTCTGATGCCAGTTTTGTTTTAATCCTCAATTTTCTTAAAACTCTTCCTCTCAGTAAATAGGTCAGCTCAAACTAACCCTGTTCAGAGAGGCAGTTTACAAGCCATTGTTATGGTATGGTGTCTGAAATCCTAGGCAAACAAACAAAAAATACCCTTTGATGACTGGAAAAAATAAATAAGGCTTAAGTGCACTTGGCAGATGTTGCAATTCATGAAGATAAAAAATATTTTTCTTATTTGAACATGGTCATTGTACAACTCCCCTTTTTCCCCCCCAAATGGATTTTTACGTGAAAAAGCTTGCTCGCCATAGAACTTTACTTCTGGATACCGTTCTTCTGTATGAACTAGGAAATGCATGTACTTGGACCTTATTTTTTATTTTTATTTTTTTTAGGAGAGCCAGGGAGACTTTTATTGAGAGAGACAGTGAGAGGACAGACAGAGCTCCTGGCGTGAGCCAGGAGGGGATAAGAGAGCCCTGGACCTTATTTTTTTACCCAGCATTATAACCATTCATGACTTCAGGGCATTTTTTGCAACCAAATGTACTATTTGGACTGATGTTTAAAGACCTCTCTTAATAAGTACTACTTAAGTTTTTGCTGCCAGAACATTGGGTATTGTTATGTGGTCTTAAACAACCTCTTTAGTTTCAGCTTCAACCAGTATACCTGCCAGCTATGTTTGCTGAAGCTTCTTGTATATAGCATAATGAGATGAGATGTCTTTAATAAAGAATTTTACTATAAAGAATAACTTCATAAATGTTTCAAAACTGACTTTTTAAGAAGGTATTTTATCATATCACTAGTTTTTATGTTCTAATGATAATCAAATATATTTAAAGTAATGTTTGTGATTAGGTGATTTGACCTGTGTGGCAAAATTTTGGAATTTTCAAACTCTTTGAATCACTCTATCTTAATGTGGGCTCTTACTAATTCTTCATTGGAAAGCACTTTCTTCTTTGACAGCATTTTGAAAAGCAGTTAGATCCATAGATTTTGCAAGATTAAAAAAAATAGATTTTTTAAGCATCAATGATAGTTCATTTTAAGGTTTTTGGTGGGTTTGAAAAGATGTATTCTTTTTGTCATTCTAAGTATCTTTTCAGATTTTGAAAGTTTTATTGCTTCAAATTCTAGTTCAGTCAGAATTCATAAAAGGCACACTGAGATGCAGATAAATCATTGGTTTATCAGCATAAAGTTTTCATTCTCTAATAAATGTCACTGGCCTTTTTTCCTCCTGAAGTATGTGAAATCCATTTCTACTTTAGAGCCTTTCCATTTGCTTTCCTCTTGAAATGTTCTGTTCGCCATCTTCACGTAGATACTTGGTCTTCAGGCCGTACCCCTACCATGTAGCCTGAAGTATTCTTCCCCAGTTGTCTTCTGTGCCATATGCTGTTTTATTTTCTTACAGTGTTTATCATTACCTGAGTTATCTTGTTCATTTGTTTGCTTTTTTGTCTGCTTCTGACTCTCCAGGAGAATAGGAAAAAATAGCTGTCTTGTTTACTGCTGTTTATGTAGTGCCTAGAATGATTCCTACGTACTCTCTAAATCTGTTACATTAGCTAAAAAGGAAAACCAAATATTTTATATGTATATGATGAGCTCTATGAAATAATTATATTCAAACAAAAATTGGAAATACTTGATCAACTATATTCACAAACCAAACCAACTAGCACCTCCTTTTCCTCCCAATTATTTAAAATAATTTTAAGTCATTTATTGTTCAAATGCATGAAATAAATAAATCTTCAAAGCTAAAATTGTGGTAGTTAACATGATTTTGGCTTCCCTAAAAATACAGATGGAGCAAATGACTTTTTACCCAAGAGGCAATTCAGAATTCCTGCTCACAGCAACTGTGTATTTGGAGTATAATTAACCTTGATTCTAGTCTAGGATGGCTGACTTGCTTAAGCCCTTTCTCTCAATTAGGTATCTATAAAAATATGTTATGGATTGATGTTATTCAAGAGCACTTCCCTGGAATATTATGTCTTAGGGTCTGTGTGTCTTTAAAAAAAATGAATCTGGACTTCATAGAAAATACCATGCTGATCAAATGAAACATCATGATAAACTAATTTATTTTAGATTCTAATTACTTTTGTTTAAAGAACAATTAAAACAATTTAAGAATTCTTGATTGACTGGTCCTGTGAGGTACAAACCAAATTGTAGATTTAAAAAATGACTCTAGAGCTTCAAGAATGCAAGGTACTGAGTTGAAAAATAGAAGAAATGGAAATACCTGTTTTTTTAATGCATTGTAATTTTAATCAAATTCTTCTGAGTGGTTTCCCTATGCATCTATGCTCCCTTCACCCTTTCTTTTAGGAAAAGCTTTGTCTTACGGAGTGAAAGTGAAGAAAGCCTTGTCTTTCTTACATGGGTGGATGTTTTCTCCCATTTATCTCCTGTAGCTCCTGAGTATTGGTGTTCCATCGCTTACTTTGAAATGGATGTTCAAGTAGGAGAGACATTTAAGGTTCCTTCAAGCTGCCCTATTGTTACTGTTGATGGATATGTGGACCCTTCTGGAGGAGATCGTTTTTGCTTGGGTCAACTCTCCAACGTTCACAGGACAGAAGCCATTGAGAGAGCAAGGTATTGATTGTACAGTTAGACAGTTATTTTAAAAATTGAACATAGTACACTATAGTTTATTCAAAGTTATAATTTTCAATGGAATGTATGTTTTTGAACATTAATGAAAGAGGAAAGGTCATCTTGGGAATTCAAAATTTGTAAGCATTCTGTTTTTGTAGATATGTGTTATTTAAAATATGATAAAATGTGTTTTTTTTTAAAGTTAGGTTTTCTCTTCTTTGAAGAGTAATTAGACCTTTGGATTCCAGTTTGAGAACTAATCTTTATTTCCTCTGATCATATATTATTTCTGCAAATCTATTGAAATAAAATCAGAACAAGTTTCTGCAAGTGTTATTGATAAAAGGGAAATGTTCAATTTTGATAAACTCATTTAATGTAGTCATTAAAATGTTAGTGAAAAGTTTATATAGTTAAATATAAATGCTTAAGATGAAGTTTTACAGGAAAACATAATTTTAAGTACTGCATGAATTCAGCTCTAAAGAAATGTATGTGTGTGTAACCAGATAACCTTGGCTCTGTCACTAGCCGTGTTACTTTAGCAAATTACCTATGTTCTAAGTCAATGATGTCTAAAAGAATTCTCTGTAATAAAGGAAATTATTTAATCTGTGTTGTCTAGTACAGTAACCACTAACCACGTATGGTTATTGAGCACTTAAAATATGGCTCATGTGATTAACAGAATTTTAAAATTAATTTAATTTAAATAGCCACATGTAGCTAGTGGCTGTTGATTAGGACAATGTAGCTATAAGCCTAGTTTCATCATTTATAAAATGTTAAAATGTTATGTTAAATGATCCTGACATACAGCAATCATTATATATATGTTCATCAATATTGTATATGAATAAGATACTTTTAAAAAAGGAAATATATAAAAATGTTAACAATGGCTATCTTTTGGTTATGGTGTTACATAATGTCCTTTTTATTTTTAATTTTTCAATACTGGGTATGCTATATAATCTGAACTAAAATTTATTTTTATATACCTATCAAAATGAAATGTAATTCCCCTTTTCTTCCTAAGGTTGCACATAGGCAAAGGTGTGCAGTTGGAATGTAAGGGTGAAGGTGATGTTTGGGTCAGGTGCCTTAGCGACCATGCAGTCTTTGTACAGAGTTACTACTTGGACAGAGAAGCCGGGCGTGCACCTGGAGATGCTGTTCATAAGATCTACCCAAGTGCATATATAAAGGTTAGTTGCAGTTTTACACAAATATTTTAGACTTGGAAAACCATTTGTTGTTTTAAGAATTGAGATGGAGTTGGGAAGGGCAGAAAAATGTCTTTTTATGTATTAAATAATCAGAAATTATGTTTGTATATAAAACACATTTCCTGGGGGAATTTATTGACACGACTGGTTGTCTGGTTTTTTCGTTGCATCTGTGCCCTATTGTGAAATGTTTTAGAACAATATACAGGCTTTTGAAAATACTGAAAACTTTAAATTTGTTTTTCTTGACTTAAAATACGTAAAAATCAGACTTTGGAATTTCATCTTAGCCAATCTTCAGGATTTTATGAATGAGAAATCTCTAATTCCCTTTTCAAATTAAGAACCATGTGAAATGAGAAATAGAAATGAGAAATGGAAAATTCTTTAACACCAGGTTTTTTAAGATTTATTTTGTGCATTTAAATGAGTTTTATTTACTATATTATTTTGCAATTGAAGTCTGAGGTATTTTTCATTATTACATATTCAACCCATTTCAATTTTAGTTTAACATACACTGTCTTTGAAAGAGAAAGATAGTTGTAATTAGGCTAAATATTTTTAATTTTGGATTTTTTGCAGTCATCCTAAGCATCTTCATTGTTAGTTATCATAAATTAGTAGAATTAACTGTACCTCATCACTTATTCCCAGGAAATTGCTTAGCATACAAATAATATAGTCAAACAATATCTGCAAAAATGGAATTGCTTGATTGGCTCCTAACACATTTTCCCAATACCCATTTTCAGTCATTACATTTCAGTTAAAGGATATAGAGGTCTTTTTTTTTTTAATGAAACTTTCAAATATATCAAGTATAAAGAGCAATAAACGTCCATGCACCCATCATCCAGTTTCAACAGTTACCAGCATTTTACCAATCTTTAATGTTTTTCTCCCTCACCATTTTCCCTATAGTAATGTAAAGCCAATTCCAAACATTATATTAAGTTTACTGATAAAAATACTCTAGCATGAATTGCTAATTGATAAATAGTTTTAAAAAACATAATCACGGTGCTGTTTATTGCACCTGACAAAATTAACAATAATTCCTGTTAAAAGTTTTGATAGTAGAGGACCATTTATAGTTTTGATCTGTTGGAACAATGGAATAGAACATTAAAATATTATATTTATTGATAGGGTATTCATGATGTGGAAAAGTTGGTTATTAATGCATAGAATATGATCTCATTTTTGTTAAAGAAATAATATCATGTTTATTTGTATTTGTTTATATACCCGTAAGTCTAGAATAGTGTGTCTTACCAGGAATTGTCTCTGGGAGGTTGAGTTAACTATCTGTATTTTCCAGTTTTCCCACAAGGAATCTTAGTTATTTGTGCTTTGTTAATATTTTTAAGTGGTGTAGGATTTCCTCATATGCTTTGTAATCTCTTCTACATTTGTTGGCACATTTGTCTGAGAATTAATTCATTTTATTTTTATTTTTTCCTCCCTGTCATTGATTCTCTCTCTAGGGCAATTTTGCTTTAGTCTGGAACTCTAGGATCCACATCTCAGAACCACTTATCATATTTAGTAGGTAGAGAAATTTTGTCCTTTGAGGAAATTGGGTTCCTATCTCCAGATATGCTTAGGGCCTAATTCCAATTGCTTAGGTTTCTCTGATACTTACCTCTGCAATGGGCAAGAATTGTATTTCTTGGTATATTTCTGAGTTAGCTGTTAAATACCAAAACTGATTCATGGGCAAGTGCCCAGTTATAGCCTTCAGAGAGCTTGGCTGTTCTCTCTTTTTCTGCATTAGTCCAAGAAGTTGAATTCCTGTCCTCTACACCTGTTTTTGGTCTTGGGTACCCCAAGTACTTTTCGTCTTTAGTCCTCTCTCTCCAGTTGATAAACATATGGATGGTTTCCACTTTTTGGCTATTATGAATAATGCTGCTGTGAACATTCATGTGCAAGCTCTTAGGTAGATGTATGTTTTCATTTTTTGGATATGTAACTAGTAGTGGAATTGCTGGATCATTAAGTGACTGTGTGCTTATTTTTTGAGGGACTGCCAGACTCTTTTCCAAAGTGGCTGCTCCATTAGTCCAGTTTATTTGTTTGGTTGCTTGTTCTTGTGATGTCATATCTAAGAAACCATTACTTAATCAAAGATCATGACTGTTTATTCTTATGTTTTCTTCTAAATGTTTTATAGTTGTATCTCTGAAGTTAAACCCTATGATCCATTTTGAGTTAGTTTTTCTGTATGATATAAGGAAGGGATCCAGTGTTGTTCTTTTGAATGAGAATATTGAGTTCCAGCAACCATTTGTTGAAAAGACTGTTCTTGCCCTCAGAAGTTATCTTGATACCTTTGTTGAAATTCTGTTGGCCTTAAGTGTAAAGGTTTATTTCTGGGCTATCAATTCTATTTCATGGATCTGTATATTTATCCTCATGACAGTACTATGTCTTGATTACTTTAGCTTTGTAGTAAGTTCTCCAACTTTGTTTTTTTTTTTCAGGATTGTTTTAGCTGTTACTAGCTCCTTATATTTCCATATGGATTTTATGGTTGACTTGGAGAATATATATTTTTAATAGTGTTTCTATCCCTTGTATGTGTTTGGAACAGAGAGAAGGAGATTATGTGTATCTACTCATCCATCTTGATTGGAAGTCTCTGGATTACTTGTGTAATTTGCAGTGAATGGACAGGACTATGGTGTTGAATAGATACTATGTGCTAGACTGTAGTGATGAACTTAACTAGATATGGGGTAGTATTTAAAACATTTAAACTTTAAAAATGTGGTATCTTAAATAATTTCCAGCACTGTCAAATAAATGTAACATCTTTACTTGGTGCAAGTGGTTCTTGAAAAGTCCCAAAGGGATGAGACGCCATTATTTAACAAACCACTGCCCTGGATAGAACAATAAACTGCCATGAACAATAAATATCTTGTGGGACATATCAGTGAAGTCAAAACAACACCTCATTTTTGTCACATTAAGGTTTTAAAAAGAATAGTTTCTGTTTATCCAAGTATGTTACTGTTCTTCAGAAGAGTCTTATTATTAGCCAGACAGACAGAGCTGCAGATACACTCTAAATCTAACCTTTGGCATTTTCTTTGTTTGTTTATTTTTTAGGCAGCAGTAACTAAAAGATCTGTATGTTACTGTTAGTTTGTCAGATTCTCACCAGAGGTGATATTACTACAGTGAATTGTGTGCAGATAGCATGAACCTTTGGATGGAGATCCCATGCATTGGGAATATATCACCCCTCCCAACACACACACACACACACACACACACACACAAATCACCCCTCCCAACAAACACACACACATACACACAAATTCCCTGTTTCCCTTTTTAATTAAAATTAGGAAAATACAGGTTTAGAAAGCCATTCTTTCATTTTATAAACAAGAAGCTAGAACTAATTTTTTTTCCTTCTCTCATGACAGAGTAGTCATCTTATGGTCATGAAAATCTGATGTATTGAAATGGCATTTTATAAGCTTTAAATGAATTAAAAGTTTAAAGTTTCTTTAAGTGGCCTTGCTTTTCTTTCAAAATAGTAAGGTTTGTTTTGTGGTACTCATCTACCTTTAGTTATCACCCTACAACCTCCCCTCCCCGCCCAATTTCTCCCAGGCCTGGACAACCACTAATCAACTTTCTCTCTCTACACAATTGCCTATTACAACATTTCATAATAATGGAATCGTTTAATGTGGTCTTCTTTTAGTTACTTCATTAAGCATGTTTTCAAACTTCAGTCATGTATATATGTGTACTTTATTCTTTTTATGGCTGAATAATACTACATATACCACATTTTGTTCATCCATACGTCAGTTGATGGACATAAGGGATTCCACTTTTTGGCTGTATTATGAATAATACTGTTATGAATTATGAATATTGGTGTACAAGTTTTTGTGTGAACATACATCTCATTTCTCTTGGGTATATACTGAGGAGTGGAATTCCTGGATCATAAGGTAACTCTAACTTTTTGAGGGGCTGCAAGTGGCTGTACCATTTTAACATTCCCATCAACAGTATGGGAAGGTTCCAATTTCTTTAGTCTATAATGAATACTTGTTATCTATCTTTTCGATCTTAACCATCCTAGTAGGTGTGACGTAGTACTATAGTGGTGGTTTTTGATTTGCATTTCTCTGATGATGTTGATTCAGGTTTGTTTTTAAACACAAACATGTTAGGGGAAGGGGGCAGTGGATGCTTCTAAACCACAGGTGGGTTAATTGAAGGTTGTTATGATCCCCACTTAAATTTATTCCCACTTGCCATATACTGTGATTCTTCCAGGTCAGGTAATTTAGCAATCCTTAACGCCGTGTTATGTTCACATGTCCAGTATAACAATCTGGATTACATTTTCTGTGTTGATTCAAACTGAGGGTGTTGTAATTAAGCCTTATGAAATAAAAATGCCAAAATTTTACTCCTTTCAGAATTTATCTTTCAGAAAGATAATACCCTGAAAGTGTTGACAGTGACCTTTATAAGACACATTGGTTAAATAATAGGTTTTGTAACAAACTTATGTGAAAGTAACCACAGAAAATATATTTAAATAAATGAAAACCAAGGTAAGTTGTTGATTAGCTCAGGAGTGGTGATCAGAAATACCTTCTGGATCTGAGCCAAAAAGACTATTTAAAACTTTTGGTTAGTTTGAATTGTCTTTATCAACAATTTAGTTCAGTTATAAAAGGAAGATGATTCTATTTCTGTGATAGTCTTAATTTTACCATCTGGTGTAACAGATGAAATCTGTTACAGTTTGATGGATCAGGTATAGTGTACAGTAAGGAGGCAACACAAGTTTAAGCAGTATAACCAGTCATTATAAGTCTTCTGGTTTGAGTGCTGTAATTACATAATCCATTGTGGAAGGAAGGTTTGCTGAGGAGCTTAATGAATCATTTTTATTACATCTGCAGATACAAGTGAGTCACAGTGTCTTATAGTTTCATGGTTGTGACTACCTGTAGTATGTGCTGCTGATTTAGGCTAAGGCAGTCATCATTGCAATTGTTTACAACATATTCTAAACAGCCTCTGTATCAAGATCTGTTGGCTATTTTTTAATGACTCATGGCAGGGGTGGAGGTATGTTGAGAGCATGTTTGAACCCTGGGAATTTGTAAGTAAGTTTTATTCCATGCTCCCAGATGATAAGATTATGTATGTACCGTACTTGGTTAGTGATGGTTAAAAATATTTTTTTAAGTGGTTGTAAAGACCTAATTGTAAAACACAAAACTATGAAACTCCTAGAAGGTAACATAGGAAAAAACCTAGATGACCTTGGGAATGGTGATGACTTTTTAGATACACTAAAGGCACAATTCATGAAAGAAACAATTGATAGGCTGGACTTCATTAAAATTAAAAACTGCTTGTGCAAAACAATGTTAGGAGGATGAGAATTTAAGCCACAGACTGGGAGAAAATATTTGTAAAAGACACATCTGATAAAGGACAGTTATCTAAAATATAGAAAGCTCTTAAATCTCGACAGTAAGAAAACAAACAGCCTGATTAAAAAATGGGCAAAGACCTGAATAGATACCTCACTGAAGAAGATATACCAGTAGAAGTAAGCATATGAAAAGATATTCAAAGCCTTACATCATTAGAACATTACAAATTAAATGCCTAGATGCTATGCCATACCTAGCAGAATGGCCAAAATCCAAAACACTTAACACCAGTGCTGGCAAAGATGTGGAGGAGCAGGAACTCTCCTTTGCTGCTGGTGGGAATGCAAAATGGTACAGTCACTCTGGAAGACAGTTTAGTGGTTTCTTACATAGCTAACATGCTCTTACCATACAATCCTGCAGTCACGGTCCTTCGTATTTACCCACATGAATTGAAAACTTACATCCACATAAAAACCTGCACATAGATGTTTGCAGCAGCTTTATTCAGAATTTCCCCAAACTTGGAAGCAACCAAGGTGTCCTTTAATAGGTGAATGGATAAATAAACGGTGGTACATCCACACAATGGAATATTATTCAGCACTAAAAATAAATGAGCTATCAAGCCATGGAAAGACATGGAAGAACTTTAAATGCATATTGCTAAGTGAAAGAAGCCAATCTGAAAAGGCTACATACATAGTGTATGATTCCAACTATATGACCCTCAGGGAAAGGCAAAATTACAGAGAGAGTAAAAAGATGAGTGGTTTCTAGGGATAAGGGTGGGGAGAGAAGGATGAATAGACAGAGCACAGAGGACTTTTAGGGCAATGATACTGCAGTGTTAGATACATATTATTATGTATTTGCCCAAACCCATAGAATGTACAAAACCAAGGGTGAACCTTCATGTCAATATTAATGTAAACCATCACTTTGGGTTTATAGTGTAGGTTCATTGGTTGTAACAAATGTACCACGGTGGTGTGGGATGTTCATAGTAGGTGAGGTTTTACTTGAGTGCGGACAGGGAACTCTCTCTACTTTCTGCTCAATTTTACTATGAATCTGAAACTACTCTGAAATACAAAGTGTATTAATTTCCTTTTTTTAAAAAAGTGGTTATAGAGCTATTTGGCTTTTCAAATATTTGAATCTCTGCTCTGTGCTGTGCTAAGTAATACCTTCCAAGAGGTCACAGCCTGGCGGAAAAGTTCAGAATCTAATGGACTCTTGGGAAATCTTGAAAATATAATGGTTTCTGGGCATTGTGGGATTTCTCATTTTCAGACCTGACTTTGTTATGCTGTCTGTCCTGAAGTCTTTTAGGAATAGTAGTTTGGCCAGGTAATACATACATACATAATTGACACATTATACCTCTTCAGAGAATGAGATGGTCTAAGTTTTGTCCTCTATTGATGCTAGAAGATAGGTAATGAGTAAAGAAGTAAATAGGAATGTGATCTGCTATTTGGAGAGGATTATTTTGTTTATTGTTATATGCTGTGTATTTTGTTTAAATACATGGTTAAAAACAACATTTTTTCACGCATCTCAAGATTAATGGTTTGGGTTCTAAGCCTTTTGTTTATCTGATTAAGTACTTTTATGCATCCTTTGATTTCTTTTATTGTCAAGGATAATTGTACTTGCTCATATATGGGTTTTAGCTTGTCGTATTTTAAAAAATTTTAATTTCTTCTTTGAATGAGGAACATAGTTACATGGTTTATAAATGAAAGTTATATTTTAAAAAGTTTGCATTAAATAGCCTTGCCTCTATGGTCCTTGTCTTTCTTTCCTACAACTTCTGTGGAGACCATTCTGCTTGTGTCATCTTCCAGTACTTTTTAAAACACAGGTATAAGCAGATACATTATTTTAGCAAGTTGGCTTTTTCCTAGAAAAAAAGGTGATATGATTTATCAGCCATAATTTATTGCATGCTGAAAGAACATCCAGTAGTTTCATAGGGATGAAATAAAAGTGGTAACCCATTCTTGCTCTACCAGCCCATGGCATGGCTGATGAAAAACCTTGAAATTACTTACGAACTCCCTAATTCATCCTGAAAGGCAAATGGTTACAGGGGATATCAAAAATAAAATTATAAGTAACATTTATTGACAGCTTATTATATACTATGCCAAGTTTACAACAACCCTATGAATAAAAGCTGTACACATTACATTCCCATTTTATAGATAAGAAAATTGAGGTTCCATTTAGGTTAAGAAACTCAATTATGCTATTTGCAGATCATCAAAGTGACAATATATTAAGAGCATTTTTAAACATAAAGGTAGAGAGAAACTAGTTCAATGAAATCCTATCTACCCATCACTGAGATTCAGTAGTTAAGATTTTGTATTTGCTTTATCTGTCCTTTTTTCTTTATTTTAAAGCAAGCCTTAGATATGTTATTTTGTACCTGTGTACTAAAGTATGCATCTCTCAAAAAATGCAGATATTTTCTTATATAGTGACAATGCAATTTATTACAGTCCTCCAAATAGCTAGAATGATAAATTTAAAAAAGTTAGCCATATGACCAAGGCCATTAGTTAAGCCTAAAGAAAATTTTCAGCAATTTGGTTATGATTTCTTAACTGTTCCTTTCACGCATATGGGTGCTTTTCCCAAGGACAGTAATGGCTGACCCATGCTGGCTGAGCTAGATAAAGAATACAGAGGCATGTGGCACCGAAGTTATCTTGGTAGTGAAATGAGCCTCTTGCTAAGCTCCAGGCCACCTTTCCTGACTACCAGTTAAAATCTACATAAAAGCTTTAAATTTTTAAATAGTCCTCTTCTGAGAACTAAATGAAACTCTGAGTTTTAAATAAATTGTGTATTGGTTTTTGAGGTATGGAATCTTTTTTGATGGACTCAGTGTTAAACTTACCCTTTTTTTTTTTAAAGGTCTTTGATTTGCGTCAGTGTCACCGTCAGATGCAGCAGCAGGCAGCCACTGCTCAAGCTGCAGCCGCTGCCCAGGCAGCAGCCGTGGCAGGAAACATCCCTGGCCCAGGATCAGTAGGTGGAATAGCTCCAGCTATCAGTAAGTATGCTTTTGATTTTTTTTTAAAGTGTAATAGTTGGCATTTTACCTTGATTTCACTCAGTTGATTAGTTACTTTAAGCAATAATAGAAATTAAAGTTATTTTTACTGGGATAGTAACATTTTTGAATTTGTAGAAAACTTCTTCTGTAATAGTTGCCCTTTGTATAGGACCCTGTTTTCATTCTTTTTGTATCAAAAAAAGGGAGTATGGGATAAAGGAGAAAGGGGGTTATTGTTATATTATGTTGATCAATCTCCCCTTTTTTTGTTGATGCTTTTAATTCCTGCCTCACCAGCCAGGGTGGGTTGTAATTGCTGACCTGTTTGGCTTTATTCTAGAAGGAAAGCATATTTCAATTTCAGAATTAGGTACCTCTCCAATTTTTTTTTTAAGTATGCTAAGCATGGAGAGAAAACTAAGTGAGGGTGGTATTTTGATAACTTGTAGACTTTTTTTTAATTTTAGGGTAAAATTGAACTGTGTGCCAGGTTTCACACTGATGGGGAATTTTTTACTGCAGAGTTAAACTCCTGACTATAGACTTTTATGATGGAAACACGTGGCACCCATCTTCCACGTCTGAAGGCATAACTAGTGATTCATTCAACCCCTGTTCTTAACCTCTTCAGTGTGGTAAGCAAATCACACTGGCTAAGAAAACTGCAGTGGCCCTGCAGGTTTCTCTACAGTACATGCAAATTCCTCCCATTAGTTTCATTGTAATATTGATGAATGCAGATTGACCATATGACTGTATGTTCTGACTGGAAAATTAGATGCAGAGTCTCCATTTGTGACTTACGTTCAGGAGTTTACAATTTAGAGGTAGATAAGGCATATTCATTTAGAGAATTTGATTTTTTTTTAAATTTGGGCATCTAAACCAGTAATTTGCTAGTTTTGATGTTATAAACATGTTTTTGCTAAGGAATCCAGACTGTTACTAAATTTCTCATTCTCATCGACTGCCCCCATTCAATAATTGCATAGTATCTCTGTTACGTTGTGAAACTGAGAGACAGACGTCATCTGGGTCATCCAGGAAGTCTTAGTGGAACCAGTACTGTTAGAACTGTCTTGTTATTGATCATGTCTTACTCTGAACTAGGCTGTTTAGACAGACAGCAAGGTTCTTAGAACCAACCTGTGGACATGTACTATCTCTTAAGAATAAGTTATCACTTCACTCCCACTTCTAAGAGAAAAATAGGTGGGGTGTTGGTGAATTGTGGTAAATTACTTTATAATTGATGATAGCTTAAAGACCCATGTGGAATGTAAATTGTCTTAACCAAAAGTTTTCAGTCCCTGTTGATAAAGTTGAGATCTACACTTACTTCTTGGAACTTTGACAGAGAAGTTATATGCTGGGGAGAATGAAGTAAGAAAGCTGGTCACTTTATTAATGTAAAGTGTAGGGAGGATGGGAAGAGATCAGCCTGTCCCTCTGATGTCTTCCAAATTTTCTCTGTTAGGTTTGTCAGCTGCTGCTGGAATTGGTGTTGATGACCTTCGTCGCTTATGCATACTCAGGATGAGTTTTGTGAAAGGCTGGGGACCGGATTACCCAAGACAGAGCATCAAAGAAACACCTTGCTGGATTGAGATTCATTTACACCGGGCCCTCCAGCTCCTTGATGAAGTACTTCACACCATGCCTATTGCTGACCCACAACCTTTAGACTGAGGTCTTTTATTGTTGGGGCCCTTAACATTATCAGGATGGTGGACTATAAAATACAATCCTGTTTATACTCTGAAGATATAATTCACTTTCGTTCTGCTTTATCTTTTCATAAAGGGTTGAAAAATGTGTTTGCTGCCTTGCTCCTAGCAGACAGAAACTGGATTAAAACATTTTTTCCCCCTATTTAGAACTTTTCAGGCATGACTCAGAGCTTGAAGATTAGGAAAAACACATTCTTATTAAATCTCCACCAGTTATGTATGAGGGAATCATTCCAATGCTGGAAAATATAGTCCTTTAAAATGTCTCAGAGCCTTTTATATGCAGAACATCAATACATGTGTTATTCTACAGAGTAAATTCAATATTGCTGATTTTAAAGACAGAGAAGTTCTCAAAGTTAATTCACCTGTTATTTTGTGTGCAAGTTATTAATGAACATACTTTATCCTAAAATATTGTGCCATGTGGGTGAGTTAATTTTATCAAGAGCAACTTTACTCTGTTTAAAAAATGAGATACTAATGTATTATAACCTTTTATCCAAAGTACTTTTTTTGTAAGATTAACTAGTGAAGATGATTTCAATTCAGATTATCTTGCTACTTTTATTTTTGCCAAGGCAAAAAACTAATTTGTATGTATATTGAGAATTCCTTAAAATTACCAGACAAAGAAATATCACTTAAAATTACATTTGTTATCTCTACTGGATAACTTTTATCAAGAAGTATACTTTTGCCCTGTTAGATGTATTCTTCTTTCTAGACACAAGGTTGGTCACTAAGAAGCCTAGAAATTTCTTTGCTTCATTAATTCATAGGGAAAGGTTTTATATTTTAAAAAACACTAAAAGCAGTGTCACTCCACGTACGATCTCACTGTTCTGCAAAGGTGGCAATGCTTAAATAATGAGTATTTCGGAAACTGCCAAATTCTGTGTTAAATACTGTGCAGAATAATAGAAACATTACAGTTATTAGTAGGTAGTTTGGATATTTTTGTACTTGATTTAATGTGTGACTTTTTTTTCGTATACTGTTTAAATCATGTATGTTATGACATTGTTTAAAATTCAGTTTTTGTATCTTGGGGCAAGACTGCAAACTTTTTTATATCTTTTAGTTATTCTAAGCCCTTTGCCATCAATGATCATATCAGTTGACAGTGACTTTGTATAGAGAACTTAAGTAGAAAAGTTGCAAATGTATTGACTGTACCACAGACACAATATGTATGCTTTTTACTTAGCTAGTAGCATAAATAAAACCGAATCTCAACATGCAAAGTTGAATTCTAGGTTTGATTTTTAAGTTTCTTTTTCTTTTTGCACTTTTGAGTCCAACCTCAGTGGCAAGACACCTTCTACTAAATGACAGGCAACAGCCAGTACTATTGGGCAGCTTTGGTTTTTTCCCTCACGCTCTCCCAGGACTTCCCCATGGACGTTGTGTATCAAGTACAGAGTTGGTTATTTTTGAGCTTTCATTTTACTGTAGCAAAAATAGGCCTGATTGTTTATAAGACTAGATGGGTTGTCTACAGGATAAGTAGTGTGACATAAAAAAAATTATCTTTCAGATGCTTTTACTTTTTTACCTGGAGGGCCTTTCTGAATGTAGTAAGATTCTTTAAAGTGTGCTACAAGTTTGAGATATGAGAAACACCTATGCATGATAATCATCCTTCCTTCAGCTTACATGAACAAGTCTTCTACTTCCTTGCTCAGAAAGTCATCTTAATCAGACCAACCTGGACTGAGTTGGCTTATTGCTGTGATTTAGACATAGATCTTGATCCAAGCTACATGTCTCTTTTTTTAAAAAATAATTTCTCTACCAGGTCATTTATACTCTTGAGTACTTAGAGATACTTTTGTTTAAAACCTAATTTTAATCTGTAAAACTTTGGTGATTTAAGTTTTATTGGTAAATTTGAAAAAATGTATCTTCTCTAGAAATTATTACTGTATGTCTGTTTTGCTGTGAATGAAGAAAGGAGTAAGAGGAGAGTGTTTCAGAGTTAACAGACTTTTAAAATCCAAATTATTTGATTAGAACCATAAGCATGCTATGATATAGTCTCTTGCCTCCTTTTCTGCTTTAAGGAAGGTTTCATGTTTACACATCTGGTGAAAGTGTGGAAAATACTTGCTAAGAAGTCTGTCTTCGAGGCCAAGCCACCTATCTTGTTTTTTTCCTGCTAAGAACCATAAAAGCTCTACAAGCATATGAAAGAATTTCCGGTTATTAATTGCTTTATATTTGTACTAGATTTAGTCACATGCTTTTGAGAAAATATCTAGTATGTTATGGTCAGCTGTTCTGGAGAGCTTAGTTGTTAGGTGGTGTTTCAGTTTCTGAGAGGCAGCCATCTTTGATGAGTAAGACTAAGGTTTAAAATTTTACGGCTACTTTAAGGTTAGAAGAGTTTCAGCAGTTCTTGGAATCTGATTATTATTAGGGTATGGTTCTGGGTGGGTTTTCTTAGCAAATTCATATCTCAAAGACTCTCAAAATATTGAGTCTCCTTGAAAACTTGAGAGATAAACGAAGTACATACCTTTATAATCAGTCTGAGGCCCATTCCACTTTGTCCAGTGCCTTTCAGTGCATTATCAAAAGGAATCCTTAATGGTGTTGCCTTTATTTTCCAGGAAGTAGATTCTTTTGTGGGATATAGTCTATCTCATTTTGTGTAGTGTACTACTCCTGGTGTAGAAAGATAATGATACTAAATACTGCCACATACCCTTGTTTTCCCAGAAGCTTGGCTCATTGGTACTGACCTGCCTGGTCCATAGGTCTCCCATCCCATTCCTCCTGTAAACATTGTAGGTTTTCAGGTTGGATGGTCTGACTTAAGGGTAACCATACTTAGAATATCTCGGTAAACTGAATACACAATAGCTTTGTTGTATTTCAAAGCTAAAGGTCCATTCTTGTGGGAAAGGGTGTGGTGTAAAGGGGGTATTTGTAATAGAAATGTTGAAGTTGAAATAAAATGTCCTGTCTTCCAGATGATAAATACCTTATTTAAAAGTGTATTGCAGTTATCTTTTTGACTGTGCCCATCTGGAGAAGGGAAATTATACATTTTCCCATGGTGCTCCTTAAGTATCTGTGGCGGTTAAAGAATATAAGGTGAAATATGTCTACTCCTAGTTTGGTGGTAACTGGTTAATTTTTACTAGCTGTCTGTAAATCAGGTAGTTAAGATCCTTTTTGAGAACCTTTGGGGAAAAGCAGTTTTGTTCTGAGTTTGGATAGAATCCTTTTTGTTGATAGTTTCTATAATTTGCTGCCTTTATCATTAAGTCATTTTCCAGGCATTTTATTTAACGATTGCAGATTGGGAAAATGGTGAATTTTAGGTCACTGAGGTACATGAGAATATGAAAGCAATTACCTGTAAAGTCAGTTAACTCATTTGTAGATGGGGATTGGCTAAGACTGGCAGATAATAGCATGAAAAAAAGTATTTTTTTCAAAGCCCTTTAATATACTGTTTCACTTGATCTTTACAACAACTCTGTGAGAAGGGGTTAGAGAGAAGGAAATCCTTGTTTTCTCCTTTCTAAAGCCAAAATCCATTGCACTGTAGGTAGCTGTCAATAAATAATTGCCTAAACCGTACTTTGCAAGATGGTAGAAAACAGGCTGTGATAGTCTTCTGTGCAAGCCTTTCCATTTTTTTCTGACAAGTAGATCATTTCTTTTCTCCTGAGATGTATCAGGAAGAATGTAAGAAGTTAGTGTCTATTCACAGCAGTGTCCTCCAGCCCAGACTTGACCCAGTGCTGCCGGGTTGCTTATCTTGTTTATCTGGTATCACTCGAGTGGAATTTTCCGTGTAATCCAAACTTGCCTTATTTAAGCAGTAAAGCTTTTTTATTTTAGCCATTTTTTGAATGGAGTTTTTAATATGTATATCAGAGAACATACTGGATATAACATTTCTTTCTTTGCCTACTGCCTTTGTAGACTTCAGGGGCTGCTAAGACAGGCAGGACTGTTTGGCCTTTGCTAATGGTTGCACCCCACTGTGGTGTTGAGTGTTCGGTTTTGTATACACACCCTCCAGCCTTCTCCCTTTCTGACAGTGACCACTTCCTGTGTGCCTCCCCTCAGTAGTTTCTTCTTCTCTTTCTGATTAATATTTCCACCTACTTGGGCAAGGAAACCAGATAACCAAACTTTTGTAGAACTTTCTTTAAAACACAAGGACAAACTGGGATGGGACCCAAGAAACTTTACTAAGTGTTGAAAAGGACATCAGTTTGACTGCTTAGGGGGCTTCCTGATTCCTGCTGTGTTTCAGGTAGTTGAGGTAAAAAGAAGTGAGTCATACTCATATTTTCCCCCTTTTGAAAGGTTTCATTGCTTCCATCTGAATGCTGCTCATACAACACTGGGCTTTACAAGGGTTACTAAATTAGCATCAGTAGCCAGAGGCAGTACTGTTGCATAGAGGATACCAGCAAATAAAACAAATGAAAAATAAAAAACAAACCTTGGAATATGAGAGGGTGATTTTTATTTTGTTTTGGTGTCCCCCTTTGAGCCCTATCTTCTGGCCTTCCTTCTCTATTAGATGTTTTTGACCTGTGGTGCCTTTATGAGAATTGAGGGTCTGATACTCTGCCCCAAGGAGTAGCTACAGTAAGTGCTGATGTTTTCAGGGATTTTAATATCAGACTTGAAGAATGACTGAACCTTCTTTCTTTTCTTTCTTCCGTTCTTTTGTTCTTTTGTTCTGTCTGCGTAGGAAGGACTGAGAAAACTCTGGTGAAGACAATCATTTCTCTCTTGATGTGGATAATTTTCACAGTTTACTTAAGATGCTTTCTCAATGGGTCTCAGAGCCAGTGTTCTTGTTCAGCCTGAAACTAGTGGCTCTGGATGGGGCCAGTAATATTCTCTGGTTTGCACTCTGCCACTAATTTGATGTATGACCTTGGGCAAGTCATTTACCTTCTCTGGGCCTCAGTTGCCTCATCTGTAAAATGGGGGAGTTGGACTAGATGAGTACTTCCAGCTCTAATCTAAGTGACCTTGCCTACCTTACAGCAATTTTTGATTTCTTTACCTTTGCTCTGCTGTTTGGGAGGCTTTTTACTTATTTCCACGTTATTCAGATGAGACTAGGCTTGATATTTTATTAGTATTCTGTGGACAAGAAGTTACATAATATGTCCTTAAGACTTAAATTTAACCAAAGGCCTAGCACCACCTTGGGGGATGCAATAAATATTTTAAAAAAAACTGAGAAGTGGGGGAAAGCCTTCATTTTATTTTCCCATCATCTCTATTCAAGGTTTATTAAGGCAAATTTTTTTAAGTCGTGACATCCTCCCTTTCGGACTGGTATGTGTGTGACCCCATCTCGCAAGTGCTGTGTGCTCGTAATTTTCTTTCAGCTGCAATGGATTGCAAACCTTAATGATAGAGGTTACTACTTTGGGTCTTTGGTTTCTTAACTCTTCTATGCTCGTAACAGGGAAATTCCTCTGAACTGCATCAGTTAAGGTGGTTTATATGATTCAAGAAAACAATATCAGTAGATGATTATTTACTTTATTATTGGCTCTTTTTTTGTCCATTTTGATGAGAAGACTGTTGGCTGGAGTGTTTCTTTCAGAGTTTTCTTCCAACCTATCCTTGGATGAGTATAATTAATGAACTTGGCTTTTTCAAGGACTTTGAGAGCCTTCCCTGGGGATGGGTGGAGGGTAGGGGTGGGCAGTCCTGGTAAAGGCCAGCTCTGGCGTGGCTGGGAAGGAGGGGCTGAAACCAGCTGCTGTCGCTATGGCTGCTTGTCATTGATAGAAGGACTCATGAGCTTGGACTGGTTAAAAGGCTAAGACATGGGAGTTGACAGACTTCCTCCAAGTACTGAGTTCTGACTGATGCCTTGGACATGTGATCTAAGGGAAAAGTGTGAATGCTTGTAGATGATGAAAAGCTGGTGGGCTGCAGAACCGTTTGGAGGAAGCCACTGGGGTTTGAGGACAGATTTGGTGGTGGTATTTCCTAACTCTGTCTCCTCCCCTAAAGTCAGAGGAATGCAGCTATGCCAAAACCCAGAGAAGAGCCACACAGCTGCTGCATTTGGGAAAACTGGCCAGCGAAAGCTCCAGTAGTTTTTTGGTGGCTTTCTGTATACTTTTGCCTGATTGAAGTCTGTGGCTAAAAATAGTTGAACCTTTCCTGAGAACTCTGTAACAAAAATATGTTTTTGATTAAAAGAGAAAGCCAATTAAATCATTATGTGCTCATTCTTTTTCTTAAGCTGTGAATGTCTTGGATCTGCAAAGAGTTCCTAATAACTTAGCAAATTCTCAGACCTGAGGATAACATTTCCCTTCATTGCTTTGTGACCACTGAAATGGGGAATATGGCATTTCAATACGACTGGAAGAACAATCCTCATTCGTTTCTCATTTCTAAAAGGAAAGGGTGGATGATGGTGATTGGAGAAGAGGTGGGTGATAGGGTATTATGAAAACCAAGATTCTTGAAGTACAGGTAGAAATTGGAAATTGGAGACCTTGTCGCTGCCCATCTAAGGATTAAGGAAAAAGCTGCCTGCTAGCTGCTTCTGTGAAATGGGAGTCACTGTAGGTGGGGAGTGATCTGGGGAGGTGATTCTATGGCAATGGCTTAGTGCAACCAAATCAATATTTTCTCTTTAATCTTGCTGACATAAGTTCCAGAGATGTTACCAGTCCAAGAGACTCATTCTCACTGACCTAAAGTTCATAATATTTTAGGCTAGAACTTGAAGAGGGCAGTAGATTAGCATTCTGTTGGGGAAAAAAATTCCTTTGTGGAGCACTTGAGGATAAAGAGCAGTTATGTATTCTTCATCTCTCAGGCCTCTGCTCTTGATTCTTGATTCCTTGTGCTTCATCCCATCTCGTGCCTCATCACAGTCCCCACAAATGGCAGCCTCAGAAGTCAAGACATTCATGACTCCCCTTCAAACCCTTCCTGCCCCCATCATTTCACTGCGATAAATTTCAGGGCCCTTTCCCCTCAACTCTTTGTGTTCTAAAAGAGTAATACAGAATACTTTCATGTTCATAGTCCTGTTGGGCCACCACTTGGTCTCAGACAGATGGTTAGGATGGGTTCACGGAGACCTAAGAATTTGTGGCCAGCAGACCTACCCTAAATAAATGGCTAAAGGAAGTTTTCTGAACAGAAAGGAAATGATAAAAAGAATAAAAGTTGGAACATGAGGAAGAAAAACATGGTAAGCATAAATAAGAGTACATACAATAGGCTTTCTTCTCATAATGAGTTTTCTAATTTATGTTTGAAAGTTGAAGCAGCAATTAAAACTAAGCTAATGTGATTCTAAATATATAGAGAAAATACTTTAAACGACTAAAAAATCTGTATAAAGAGATACAGTCAGAAAGACTATAGATAAACCAAAATAGAATTCTTAAAAAATGCTTCAATAACTGAGGCACGGGGAAAAAAAGAGCAGAGAAAATAAAATGGCAGACTTAAACATATCAATAATTAAATGTAAATGGTCTAAATAATACTGGTTAAAAAGACATACCAGCAGATTGGATTAAGAAACATGATCCAACTATAAAATGGCAGACTTAAACATATCAATAATTAAATGTAAATGGTCTAAATAATACTGGTTAAAAAGACATACCAGCAGATTGGATTAAGAAACATGATCCAACTATATACTGTCTATAAAAACTCCAATCATGATATGGGCAAGCTGAAAGAAAAAGTATGGAAAAATATATATCAGGTAAACATTAATCAACGAAAAGCAGCAGTGGTTATGTTAACATCAGATAAAGTAGATTTCAGAGCAAAGAAAAATACCAAAGAGAGGGACATTATATAATGATAAAAAGGCCAATCCATCAAGAAGACACAGTAATCCTAAGTGTATGTACCAAACAACTGAGCTGCAAAATATGTGAAACAACAATAGAACTGAATGGAGAAATAGATCTACATCTGTAGTTGGGAACTTCAATACCTTTTTAAACAATTGATAGAAAACTAATAAAATCAAAGCTGTAGAACTCAACACCAACAACCAGTAAGATCTCATTGACATTAATGAACAAGCTTTCCAACAATAGCAAAATAGATATGTTTTTTAAGTGCAAACAACATATACTAAGAAAGACCATATCTTGGATTGACCTAAGACTCAACAAGTTTAAAAGAATTGAAATCATATATTCTCTGACCACAGTGGAATCAAACTAGAAATCAACAGGTAGCAGGAAAATCTTTAACAATTTAGAAACTAAACAACACGCTTGTAAATAATCCACGGGTTAAAGAGGAAGTATCAAGGGAAGTTTTTAAAAAATGAACTGAATGAAAAATGAAAAACACCAATATTTGTAGGATACAGCTAAAATAATACTGAAAGAAATTTATAGCACTAAGTGCAAACAGGAAAATTATTAAACTTTTTAAGCACTGTTTGCATTTAGTGCTATTAAACTTTTATAGCACTAAATGCAAACAGGAAAATTATTAAACTTAAAGAGGAAAATCTTAAACAATACCCTAAACTCCGACTTCAGACACAAAAACCCCAAGCAAGCAAGCAAGCAAAAGGAAGGAAATACAAATGAGGAGTAGAAATTAATAAAGTTGAGACAGAAAACAAATATGAATGAAACAAGAGTTGGTTCTTTGGAAAGATCAGTAAAAATCAAACCTGGCAAGACTGACAAGGGTAAAGACACGAATTATCAATATGGGGAATGAAACAGGATAACACTTCAGATTCTGAAGACATCATAAAGATAAGGGAATAATGCAAACAGCTTTACACACAAATTTGTCAACTTAGATGAAATTGTCCAATTTGCTGAAAAACAAGTTACCACACCTCACCTAATATGAAATTTTTGAATAACCCTATAGCTATTAAGGCAATTGAATTCATAATTATAAACCCCCCCAAAAGAAATCTCCAGTCCCAGAAGGTTTCATGGGAGATTGTAACATGCAAAGAATTAATAACTATGCAGTCTTTTCCAGAAAAATAGAAGAGAGAGGAACACTTCCCAATTCATTTTATGAAGCTAGCATTACCCTGATACAAGACCAAAGATAATACAAAAAAAACTACAGACCAATAATATCCTTCATGAATATACATGCAAAGACCCTTAAGACATTAGCAAATAGAATCCAGCAACATATAAAAAAGAATTATACATCATGACCAAGTGGGATTTATTCTAGGAATCCCAGGCTTGGTTCAATATTTGAAAATAAATGAATTCATATGCCACATTATCAAGCTAAAGAAAAAAATATTTCAGTTGATGCATCTACAAAAATCCTATCGCTAACATACTTAATGGTGAAAACTGAATGTTTTCTACCTAAGACTAGAAACAAGGATGTATGCTCTCATTACTCTTACTCAAAAAGTGCTGAAAGTTCTAGCCAGTGTAACAAGGCAAGAAAATAAAAGGTGTACAAATTGAAAAGGAAGGAATAGAAGTCTCTATTTGCAGATGACATGATCTGATGGGGTAGAAAATCCCAAGGAATGTATTAAAACAACAATGGATAAATAAATCCACTAAGGTTACTGGATGTAAGATTTACATACAAAAGTCAACAGTAGTTTTATTATAAGCAATGTACAATGTACATCTGGACACTGAAGTCAAAATACAATACTATTTACGACTGCTTAAAAAAGCAATACTTATTTATAAGTCTAGCAAACAACTATAGGGTTTATATGCTGAAACTACACATGCTGATGAAATAAAGATCTAAAATGGAGAAACATACAGTATGTTAATGGATTGGAACACTCAAAATAACAGATCAATTTCCCTAAATTGATATACAGGTTTAATGCATTTCCTATAAAAATCTTGGCAGGATTTTTTTTGTAGATATAGACAAGATTATTGTAAAATTTATGTGGAAAGGCTAAGATAATTTTGATAAAGAATAAAGTAGGAGTAAATCAGACTACCCAAATTCAAGACATTATATAGCTTCAGAGATCAAGATTGTGTGATATTGGAGGGGTAGAGATACAGATCAATAGAACAAAATAAAGAACCAAGAAATAGATCCACAAAAATACGCATGACTGACTTTCGATAAAGGTGCAAAAGCGATTCAGTGGAGAAGAGTTTTTTCACCAAATGGTGATGGAGAAACTGGGCAGACAGAAAAAAAAACTTGACCCAAGTCTTAAATCTTACACAAAAATTAAGTAAAAATACAAGACATGTAAAACCTAAAATTATAAAACTTTAAGGAAAAAAGTGGGATCTAGGACTAAGAAGTTCTTAGACTCAATAACAAAGCATAATCCAAAAATGGAAAATTTGATTACTTGGATTTCATCAAAGTTAAAAGCATTTGCTATGTGAAAGACCCTGTTTGGAAGATGAAACAAGTTGCTGAGTGGGAGGAAATATTTGCAAGCCAAATATCTGGTAAGACACTCAAATATATGAGGAATTCTCAAAACTCAACAATAAAAAAAAATTCAATTAGGAAATGGCAAAAGACATGAAAGGACCCTTTGCTGAAAAGGATACACAGATGGCAAATAAGTACATGAAAAGATGTTCAACATCATCAGCCATTAGGAAATTAAAATCACGAGGAGATACCACTATACACCTGTCAAAATGAGTAAAATAAAAAATAGTGACAACATTATGTACTAGTAGGTATGCAGAGAAAATGGACCACACATACATTGCTGGTGGGGAGGTAAAACAGTACAACCACTCTGGAAAACAGTTGGGCAGTTTCTTTAAAAAAAAAACTATACATGCAACTACTACATACCCCACCAATTGCACTCCTGAACATTTATCCCAGAGGAGTGAAAACCTATATCTGAATTTTTATAACCTATAGCTAAAACATAGAAACTGCCCAGATATTCTTCAACAGATGAATGGTTACACAAACTGTGATACATCAACACCATGAACACTATTTGGCAAGTAAAAGGGGACAAACTACTGATACATGCCTGGGCACAAACCTGGATGAATCTCCAGAATATACTGCTAAGTGAAAAAAGACAATCCCAAAAGATTACAAATTATTCCAATTATAAAACATTGTTGAAATGATAAAATTGCAGGGATGGAGAACAGATTAGGGGTGGCCAAGGGGAGGTGCTCTGCTGGAAGGTGGTGGGTATGATCGTAAAAGTGTAAGAGGGATCCTTGTAGCGATGGAAATGTGTACCTTGACCAGTAACGTGGATTTCCTGCTGTGGCATTATACAATATTGTGGTATTGCATTTTTAGTGAGAAGTCATTATTGTTGATTTCTCTGTATAATTTCTTACAGCTGCATGTGACTCTACATAAACTGCCTCAAAAAGTTTAATTAAAAAAAGTCATTACTACAAGGCTTATAACGAAAGACTTTTTCCATTCCCATTCCTGGAGTACACAAATATGGCATACTATGTATGAATATAGCATACTCATATTCCCATTTCTTGATTTTTTTAAAAATTTAAACAACCTGTGACCTTCCTAGTCTGGAAAGTAAGGATTTACTTCTTACACTATGGTCACTACCACCATTATTACCATTCACTGTTGCAACTTTTGATTAATTCAGTACTCACAGCTGAGCTACTACTCAGTGTACATTTTCTTTCTTGTGTAACTTTCTTTGGTTTTGCTTTTTTCCTGAACTTAATCGCCTCAATATTTTTTATTTTTCTATGTAGCCTCTTATTTTAGCCCCAAACTTTGCAACAGAATGATAAAATTCCTTGCATTTTGGGGAGTCACATCAGATAACCTTTCAGTTCCATTAAAATAAATAACTTTTCTGGAGGTGGCCTTCTATCTTCTCCAATTTGCATGAGTAGCTCCTCAGGCCTGCCTTATTGTAGTCATCATGCACATCTCTGCCACTAGTGATGGGATTCTTGGTGGGTCACTTCACTGAGACCAGAAGGCAAAGGTAGGAGGTGGAGGATGTGACACTTAGCAAGTTGCTAGTGAAAAGTGGACAAGTGGGCAAAGCTAAATGCATCCCTCAAAGGGAAACTTAACAGAAGGTGCAGTAGGGTTTTAAAGTAAGTCAGGTGGCCCTGCTACTCGACAGCTAGCTGATGGGACCAGGAAGCAAGGGTCCCCCTAGGGAATGGGATCCGTCCCACTAGTCCTGGCAGCTGCAGCTGGCACCGACGTCAGCGTGGAATCAGAATAGCCTGCTGTGGCATCTAACTCAGTCTACATCCAGGATTCAGGACAGGCAGCAGGCTCAGCCACCCATGCGCGTTCTGCTGTACACTGAGTGGCCAGTGATTGCTTTTCAAAATTCTGTTAACTTTCTCACCATCCGCATTTATTGTGGTTCTTGGCAGGTAAACATTTAATTTTAATTAAAACAATACCATATAACATTTGATAAGTAAAAAGAATGGACAGAATGTATATATGAGCTATGCAGTGTACCAATAAAGTGAATATCCATGAACTCATTTCCCACTTTCAGAACTAGAACAGTTGTGGCAGGAGCCCTTTACAAATCTCATGTGGGTTTGGGTGCTCAGGGCTGCTGGGTATTAGGGAAGCCTTTTAATAGTGGAAAAGCCACAGAACTAGATCACGGGTCCATGTCCTGGTTGCAGGAGCATCTGGGAAAGCAAGTACTTGGCACAGTGCTTTTCTATAGTGGGAGGTGGGCACTACGTCAGGAGGCAGGAATTCCTAGAGACTAGGGAGGTGCCCAGGGAGTTGACTACCTGTATTAGTTTTCTATTGCTGTGTAACAAATTAAACAGATAAAAAAAACACCCATTTATTAATTGGGCAGGACATTTTCTCATGAAGCTGAAACCAGGGTGCTGGCCAGCTGCATCCTCATCTACAGGCCCAACTAGGGAAAGACCTGCTTCCAAGCTCCCTCAGGTTGTTAGAAGAGTTCCTTTCCTTATGGTTGTAGGACTGAGGTCCCTGCTAGCTGTTGGCTGGGGACTGCTGTCTGCACCTAGAACCTGGTCTCAGGTCCTTGCCACGTGGCCTCATCATCTCAGCCGTGAAAGTCCCTCCCTCCGGTCAAATCCCTCTCATGCTTTGAGCTCTTGGACTTCCCCTTATGTGATCAGCTGAAGAAAACTGCTTTTCTAGGTCTCATGTGATTGGATGAGCCCAGCCAAATAATCTTATGTTAAGGTCAACTGTGCCATACAACATAACTTAATCACGGGAGAGAAAACCCCCGTCATCTTCATGATCCCAGGGATTATTCAGGGCAGGTACACCTTGGGTACAGGAAATTTTGGGGTCCATCTTGCAATCCTTCTTACCACACCACCTGAAGGAGTGCAAAAGAAAGACTTTTTTCATTGGATAGGAGGTTATATTTGAGCGTGCTCTGTGCTAGGCACAAGTGTGTGTGTGTGTGTGTAAAGGACCTCCAAAAAAGCCCAGATATAGTATCCACAAGGAGCTCATAGTCTGATAAAATCTTAGCAGTTGCAGGAATCAGCCCCTGGATCTTTGCTTTCCCATGTAAACATTCCTAGCAACCAAAGCTATTTTTCATATAAAGTGGCCTCTACACTTATCTCCATTACTACTTAGTAGGAGTAAAGGGAGTGAGGGGAAGACATAAATTTGCTTCAGACAAAAGCAGCATGTAGTCAGTGCTTTCACTGAAGGCCAGCAGGGCCACCAGTCTCCTGAGGAGGGGGCTGAAGCATGAGGAAAGGCTTCCTGGAGGAGGTGGCCTTTGAACTTGGACTAGAGGATTTGGGAGAATTCTAGTATGAAGAGCTGGATATGGGAAGGGGATTCTAGGAATGACACAGCAAAGGCCTGGATGTGGAAGCCTAAGGGGCACTTCTGGGAAGGGACAAACCACAGTGCACAGGGGGCCCTGAGAACGTGAGAATGGAGGGAGGAGCTGCAGGAATGGAGTCGTGGCTGGACTGTGAAGAGGCTTAGGGACCAGGCAGAGGAGTTAGGACCTCAGTGAGGGCCGGAGGTCAGCTTGACTTATTATGATATTCAAATGCTTCTTCCCACTGCCCAGGAGGGAGAGGCGATAGTCCAAGTTAATATTCCATGTTAACACCTAAAGTGAAGGAGACAGAGAGAAACACAGGCACTTAAGTCCGGAGAAACTCATTCCTGTGACTGCAGAGGCATCGCTGATAAAAAGCGAGGGAGCCACGGGAGTGCCGAGTGCCTCTCAGGGTGTGTGAGGCGACGCTGCCACATAAACGCTGCTGACCTTTTGCTCGCTGTGACCAAGTCCTGAGAGCTTTAGTTTTAACGGAAAGTCAAACCACAAGCAAATTGCCTTTAACAGTTGTTACAGGTTGAACGTGTCCCAGGAAAAAGATATGCTCAAGCGGTACCCGTACTTTATTCAGAAATAGGGTCTTTGCAGATGCAATCAAGAGGAGGTTACTGGGGAGGCCCTAACCCGGTGGGACCCGTGCCCTCAAGAAGAGGAGGCGAGACACAGGCTGACAGAGAGAGGGCCGTGTGAGGATGGAGGTGGAGACGGGAGGGCCGCAGCCACATGCCAAGGGACCAAGGGCCGCCGGCCGCTACCGGAGGCCGGGAGAGACAAGGAAGGGTCCTCCCGGCTGCAGGTTTCCCCGGGGCGGCTGTGCTGACACCCTGACCTTGGACCGCTGGCCTCCAGAACTGCGAGACACCGCCGCTGTTGTTGCATGCCGCCTGGTTTGTGCAGCTCTGTTCTGGCGGCTGCAGGGAAGTCGCACAGCATTCATTCATCCTGTCATTTGTTCATTCTTCGAACATACCGCATGCCTAATGAATCGGGCTCTGCGCGTGGGGACAGGGTGGCAACTCACGTGGTGGCCTTAAGGGATCCGCTGAGGTCCGGCCTGCGGAGGGCTGAGGGGCCTGCGCGGCGGGATGAGCGCGCCTGCGAAACCCCCCAGGACACCGCTGATCACTTCCTGGGGACCTGGAGGCGCCTTTTCTTGGCACATTGAGGACCAACACAAAGATAGGAGGGGGATCGACGGGCAAAACCTTCTGCCCAGGTGAGAAGCGGTGCGGCGAGTCTGGGCCTTCTGCTGGCCGGCACCGGGCACCGAACGGGCTGGCTCGCCCGGGCAGGGCTTGTCCCTGGAGGGGCAGAGGGGCAGTGCGGCCCGCGGGTTGGAAGGAGCGGGGAGCCCCCGAGGGAACAGGCCTCTCCCGACTGCCCGCTTCCGGCGACGACCAGCAGGTGTCGCCATTGCCCCGCGGAGGCAGCGCGGCGCCCGCTCTTTGAGGCTAGTGCTTCCTCCTCCCGGGCCCCGGCCGCTCCGGCTTAGACGTGGTCCCCGGAGACGCCGGCGTTTGCGCGCCCCGGGGGGAGGCAACGGGGGCAGAGGCTGCGTGGGGAGGCTGGTAAGCAGGGGCTTGCGGCTCCACAACCGCGCCGGAAACGCCAGCACCCGAGAGAAGGGGTCGGGGCACGAGGCCCCGCCGGCGCTGAGGCAGGCCCGCCGCCAGAGGCTTCCCCCGGGCTCAGGGCTGGTCCCCAGGGAGCGCGTGTGCCCGGGCCGGAGGGCGGGCCTGGGCGCGCAGCTGGGAGTGGGCTCGGCACTCCGAGAACGCGGGGGGCGTGGGAGCGCTGCAGGGAGCCCTCCCGGCGCTCGGGGGGGGGGGTGCGCAGAGCCGCCGGGCACAGGTCTCCCCGCTCCGGGGCACCCCTCAGTCAGGGTGCGGGCCTCTCCAGGCTGTTGCTAAGAAGAGCCCCGCCCCTGTTGGTTGGCCAACTCCAGGGCGCCGGTCTCCTGCCCCACGCCGCTGCCCCACCGTCGGGTCTCCAGCCGTGCTGCCTGGCTGGGCTCCCGCCCGACCCCTGCTGACCTCAGCTTCTTTCAAAGCGCCCGCCGCCCTGTTTGGGGCCAGCCCCCACCCTCCCTCAGGTCCACGAGCAGCGCAGTGCCGAGCCCTGGGGGTGGTCATAAAACATTTGTTTAGACACAGAGAACAGACCGGTGGTGGACACACGGAAAGGGTTGGGGGAGGACTGAAATAGGAGGAGGGGGAATAAGTTGGTGAGAATGCTTGATGTCTTGATCTGGGTGGTGGTTACATGAGTACCTAGGCATGTCAGAATTCACTGAGCTCAACTCTAAGATTTGTGCATTTTATTGCATGTATGTCAACAGAAAATAAAATTAGAAAATAAATAAGATAAAAACCATTTATTTAGTGATGTAGTAGAAGAAGCCTGAGCTTTGAGGTCTGACCAGAGTGCTACCGCAGTACTCCTGGGAGTCTGCCTCTTGCCGCAGAGCAGCATCCCGGTAGGGCCACCGTGGCCTGTCTGCGCACCAGTCAGGGTTCTAGGGACAGACAATCCAACTCAAAATAGTTTAAGCCAAAAAAAAGGCAATTATTTATGTAAGTAGGAAAACCAGGGTGCTGTTTTGGGCACAGGTGGGTCCAGGGCTTGATGTAATTCCTTCTGGTCACACTGTCTCTCCTTGCATGTCCCTAGAGGGGGCTCCATTGTCAGGCTGGTAAGGGTGGCCACCAGCAACTGTAAGCTTATGCTGTCTTCCTGTTTTAGAATGTAAGTTTTATTATTATTCAGATATGGTGAGGCCAACAGATCAAGAGACAATTACACTGAAAAGATAGTTTGTTCCTCACAGTTCCCAAGAGGTGGGGGCTCACTATGCCAGGAAGGGCCACAGGGGTCAGGAGGGGTCGTCAGGAGGAAAACGGGGACAAGGTCCTTTTTTTATGGCTTTTGTGGGAAGGAATGGATGAGCAGGCTAAGCAGGCTAAGCAGGTTCAGGATTGGCCATTTTGAATAATTTCAGATGGCTCTGGGGCATAGGGGCTGTCCCTAGGGGTCTGATACCAGGCCCTGGGGTGATTAAGGCAGGGGGGACAGGCCCAGAGTATAGGAGCTGAACAAGGGAGGAGGGGTGTGTGTGTGTTGGTTGCTTTTCTGTCTCTAGGAGTTGGCTAGTTAGGGTTCGCAAGATCCAAGATATCAAAACATCAAAAATACAGGAAAAAAAATGTAATTAATGCACCTCACAACTAGCAACCCCAGTAAAGAATATGCCTGTCAACATGGCCAGCTAATGTCTGGCAGAGGCTTGATTGGCCCACTTGTGTTATATGCTTAACACTAAATGCTGGCAAGGATGTGGGGAGACTGGATTGTTTATACGTTGTTGATGGGAACATAAAATGGTCCAGACACTCAAAAGACGGCTACGTAGTTTTTAAAAAATTAAGCAGAAGACACTTACCATTTGACCCAGCAGTGATACCTTCATCCCAGAGAAACGGAAGCCTTTGTCCAGCCAAAACCTGTACACAAATGTTCTTGACAGTTTATTTGGAACAGCTCCCCCAAAAGTTAATCTCAGAATGTCATATATTGCATGATTCCATTTGTACAACATCTTGAAATGACAAAATTAGAGAAATGAAGAGATTACTGGTTGCCAGGGTTTAGGGATGAGGTGAGGGCGGAGAGGTAGGGGTGCTGGGATAGTTCTGTGTCTCGGTTGGGGTGGTGGTCATAGGAGTCTGTTGGTACAATGAAACAGCATAGCACTGCACACATAGTGTATCAGTACCAATTTCCTGGCTTTGATAATGTGCTGTGGTTATGTAAGATGTAACCAGTGGGGTAGCTGGGTGAAGGTACATGGGACCTCTCTGTCCTGTGAAACTTCCTGTAAGTCTATAATTACTTCAAAATAAAAAATGAGCAGATCTTAAAGAACTCTTATGTCTAAGGGGACATAAAACCTTTCGTGGAGGCTCAGCTGTTCCGTCCATGAACAAGCAGAGTTGCCTTAGGGGAAAAGGGTGGGTCCTGGCTCCGTTTTCTGCTAGTGCACTGGGAGAAAAAGTCTCTGTTTTGGTCTCCATTGAGCCTGGGTGCAGCCGTGGTTGTGTTGAGGCTTTAGAGCTCACCAGCCTGGTTACCTTTAGAAGTAAAGAAATAAAGACTGTGGGCTTTTAGAAGCAAGACAGTTGATGGAATTGCATGTATCCAACCAAAATGAATCCTGCCTGGCAGCCGGGGAAATGCTTATGATGTTCAGTGAAACAATCAGGAGGCAATTTTATGTATCCTATGATTGTATCCACATATAAAATATAAATGTGTATGGATAAATACAGGAAGAGAATAAACAAATGAATTTGCTTTTGAGGCAGTAGGATTAAGGGTGGATTTATTTGGAATAGCCCCCCCAAAACTTAATCTCAGAATGTCACATATTGCATGATTCCATTTGTAACATCTTGAAATGACAAAATTAGAGAAATAAAGAGATAAGAGATTACTGGTTGCCAGGGCTTAGGGATGAGGTGAGGGTGGAGGGGTAGAAGTGCTGGGGTACTTTAAAAACTATTATTGTTTAATAATTATTAATAGGGAACTATTATCACTTATGAAGTCATTTGTGGTATTTTTATTTTAAATTTCATTTAATTTTATGTATATTCTGACATACATTCCTTCTGCCTTGTCCCCCAGCAACCATTTTTGTTAGCTTGTTGTGGATCCTTCCATATTTCCCTGATGTAAATCCAAGCAAGCTGAGTAATATGCTTATGTTTCCTCATTCTGCCATAAAAGCAGCATTCCAGACGCACCACTTCTGCTCCTCTTTTCAGTCAGCCATCTTTTGGAATCCGTGCTTGGTCATTTTTTTTCTAAACAAAGGGGAAAGAAAACAACAAGCAAACAGAAGTGTGAATGCTGCGATGGCCAATGGGAGCGACCAAAGGCAGGTTTTGCATCTAGAGGCTCACCTGGTTGCCAGAGCAGCCCAGGCTGCCTCCCCGACTCCTGACCTTTCTCTCCACTCCCTTCCTAGTTAAATGGGAGGCTCACATGCCTTGCCGTTTACCTGGAAAGCTTTGCTCCCCAGTCCAAGCAACTGAGCAAGTATCAGTTTCCATGAGGTTCATCAGTTTGGGGATAGATGTGAGTGGGCTTCTGTCAGCTGCTGGGGCATCTCCCTGCTGCACTTGTCGCTTACCATCTTGCCCCCCACCGGCAATAAAGTAGAGTACTTTTCAATCATGTAAAAAGACAGCGTTAGTTGAAATGAAGCCCAATTCCCTTCCCTTCCTGTTCTCCCGAGGCAGCGTGCCCTCTCCTGCCTGTTCTCTAGGCCACAGGAAACAGCCCACAGGTCTCCTGGGACAAATCAGGCCTTCTAAGCTTTTGGTGGAGTTGCTGAGAGAGCCCTTGGCTTCAGGGGCCACCTCAGTCCAGTCAGGGTGCCCATCTCACACACTGGGAGAGAGGACGGGCCTCCAGGGCCCCAAGGGCAGGGCGCCACCAGGGACAGGGGATGGCCTGAAAGCCAGAAAAGCAGCACAAATGCTGAGTTGAACATCTTGCCCGCAGTGAGTGCTCTCTGGTCAGTTCTGCCCTCAGTGTGACTTACTTTGTGTCTTCTTCCTGCGCCTGGATGTGGCTCGTTGGGAAAGACATTGGGAGGCTGGCTGTGTGGGGTTTTGTCCCCTGAGGTGCATGATCTGTCCTTGGGGCAGAAGCACCTGCAGCCTGGCTGACAGATCCTGGTGACATGGCTCTGGAGTGTGACAGCTGGAAAGAAGCCCCAGGCTTTGGGGTACCCATCTGGAGTCAGCTCCTGTATCCAGTGAGTGGCAGCCTCTCAGTGCCTCCATTTCCCCATGGAAAATGGGAAAATGGCTACCCTCTGTTTTGTCATGGATGCTACAGACAAATTAGATCAGCTGGCAAACTCCAGCGTCCACGGTGGAGGAAGGTGATACAACAGGTGGAGCAGCTGGGAAAAAAGTTTTTTTCCCTGAAACATGAAGCCCTCTTGGCCTAACTTTTATTTCTTCACCTTTTGATAGAGACAGAGGTGTGAAAACCACACTCCATTTTCCCTGTAGCTCTGCTCTAAGAAAAACTAGAGAACAAATTAGGAGGGAGAGGCTCCAGGGTGAGGGCTGTGTGGGGCAGGGACACTATGCTGCATCCAAGGGGCAGCAGCTGCCGAGCGATGGCAGGCGGTGGCCGGGCAGGAAAACAAGCCTAGTGTTGCCGTGTTGCCAGATCTAATTTTTCAGAAGTTAGAACCCGTATTTTTATTCACGTTTCCTAATGTTGAAACGTTGGCAAATGATTCAAAAAGTTGTAAAACACTGGGGTCCAATCAAAACAGTTCTGAGGGCCAGATTTAGGCCGCAGGCTGCCAGTTCATTGACCTCAGACCCAGACCTCCCCAGCACCATGTGCTGGCTGCTGGCACATGCAGCCATCTCCTCCTGCAGTGGGAAAAGTTCCACAGACCTGCCCTCTCACTCCCAGCTGGCATTCAGCTCTGAGACACTGAAATACTTCACTTTGAGGCATAAATGTATGAGGGATTTTCTGGAAGTTTGGCACTGACCTTTTCCACTGTTTAGTAGGATCAGTTTGAAATACTTACACGCTGTGCAATAACAGTTGGTGACCTCAAGCCAAGCTGGTCACTTCTTTCTGGGCCTCAGGTTCAACATCTGTAAAATGAAAGGGTTCAGCTAGATACTCATCCAGATTGAAACTTCGTTGCTCTAGGACCAATTTTTTTTTTTTGGTGGGGAGTTGGAGGACTTTTCCTAACAGGGTATTAAAATGCAACAGTTCCACTCATGTTTTTATCAGTCTCTAAGGATGTACTGTCCAACAGACACATGATGTAATCTAGAATTTTCTAGGAGCCACACTGAAAAATTAAAAACAAATAGGCGAAATTAGTTTTACTAGTACATTTGCTTTAATGCAAATATAAAAATAGGTAATCGATATAAAAAAACTATTAATAAGCTGTTTCGCATGATTAGAAACAGAGTGCATTTCCCACTTACAGTGCATCTCAAGTGCCCAGCAGCCACACGTTGCTAGTGGCTGCCATATTGGATGGCGCAGCTTTAAGGCAGGAAGTAGCCCCTCTGCTACGTTTCCGAGGGAGTTGCTGGATCACCTAAGTGGAAATGAGAAATTCTGCATTTCACCCACTGGGGGAAAGCAGTGCATACCCTCCCTCTCATCCTACCACACGTTTCTTCCCACTAAGACAATGTCTTCATTGTGAGGGCAGCCACACCGTAGTTCAGTTTGCCCAGCACGCACTGCTCCCTGATGCAGGCAGCCAGACAGGTATGTTTCCAGCCACCTGTGCATTAGCTCTGGGGACAGTTGTGAGGAGGCAAGACCCGGAGGGGCAGGATGAGAAGCGCAGTCTGGGACTAGCAGCTGACCGCCACCTGAGCCTGTGAGAGCCGGCGGAGCGTCACTCCTGCCCTTCCCTCAGCCGCGGAGGAGCCACAGGCAGCTGTGCGAGGGAGGGGAAGGAGAAACTTGAGGCAGAAGACACCCACCTGGGGTCCCTTTCCAAAGGCAGGGTCCCAGTCTGCAGCAGCTCTGGGTGAGAGAGTGAGCATTTACTTGAAGTTTGGAAATCTTAGAGCATTTCACTGGGCTGGGCTTACTCAGTACGGAAGAAAAGCTATTTTTATTTTTAAAAGTAATCAGTTTACTTAAAAATATTCTGGCAAAAACAAAGTGTGTGTGTTGGGGAGTGATGGGAATGGTTACAACAAGCATGCCTTGGTGACCGTGAAAGCTGGGTGATTACATTGGGGTTCATTACACCATTTTCTTTATTTTTGGTCATATGCAAAAATTTACATAATAAAAGTTAAAAACAACAACAACAATGACCAGAAGGCTTTTTAAGATTGGGACTGAACAGGAGAGGCAGGGAACCTGCCAGAGATTCACTTAGGGTAGGGTCAGAGCTAGCCCCACAGAGCAGGTTTCAATGGGTAACATATGGGCAAAAATTGTAAAATAATCAAACTGTTCTCTGAGCACCGTCTGTGAGACCCACTTGTGCAATGCACAGATGATTTTTTGTGTGTGGTTGAATTTATATGTTCCCATCTGCCAGCTGGGACCTTCCCCATTCCTTGGGATGCGACTGGCTGAGACTCCGCAGGGCTGGCCCCAGCAGGGTTTGGGCTCCCTGACTGTTTTGGGTGGTTTGATGACAAAGTAGCTCCTTGTGACAGACACCCAGATGGATGTTCCTGAAGTACAGAGGCCCTCAGAGCACAGAAGGATGACCTCTGTGAAGATACTGAGCACAGCAGGGGCCATTAATCATCAAGGATCATTTAACATTTTCAAGCGAACTCATAAATAAGCTTGAGGACTGCATTGCGCCTGGGGCAGGGTGGCCATGCTGGGGTTGGGTCCCTACCTTTCTGCAGGGAGTGCTGCGGGATGCCTGCTACAGCGTCTAAATGACTGTAATGTGAGCAGTGCGCATGTGAAGGGGACCTCACTGGCTTCCCTGAGGCCCCTTCGTTTGGAGCCACAAACCCTGGCAGCTCCTGCTGTGTGGACGGGTGATTTCAGTCACCACCCACATGTCTGACAAGCCTTTCCTGGCTCCTCCACATGAATTTACCCCTCAAGCCTGAGGCCTTGGCCACTGGGCCCATCTGACTGCGCTTTTGCGGACCTGGAAGGTGCTCAGGCAAGAAAAACCATCACTGATGCTGAGTCCATGTCTGGCACTGAGTTCACACCTGAGGTGTCGTCCACAGCTCCTCTGCCTCTGGGAGAAACAAGCCTTTCACTTAGGGTTTTGATTTTTTTCCTGAGTGGTTAGCTAATACTTTCTTAAGTCTTCCTGAGTTTGAGGCATTGTCCCATGCTTTTGTGTGAATTGTTTAATCCACCCTGAAACCTCATGAGGAGATGATCATTTCCCTGCTGTATGGATGAGCAACGGGAGGCTTGCAGAGGTGGCTGCTAAGTGACTTGCTCAAGGACACACAGCAGGCGAGTTGTGACCGGACTCAACCCAGCAACCACAGTGGGGCCCGTCTCACAGGGAGTGCTAGGAAGGCAGGCTCACTGCACACAGATGAGAAAGCACCTGACATGGGCAGGGCTCTGGGGTGGGGTTCCCAGCTGAGACCCTGGGAAAGTCCAACAGCGTGGTGTTTCTAAAACCAGACAGCTGTGGGACACTCCAGTACATGGGGCGGAGTGGAACCCTTGCCAAGTAGGGGTTCTTGGGTGATCTGGGAGAATAATTGTTGAAGGGTAATTTATGTCAAATACTTGTTTTGAAGTTCAGGACATTAGTTTTCTGGGCTAAGTCTTTCCTCCACCAGGCGGCCATAGCCTTCATTGGTTTAGCAAACCTTCCTCTCTGCAGAGGCAAGCTGAAGAAAGGAACTAAGGTTTCTACACTGCAGTTTACAAAGTGCTTTCTTTACACGTTTGTTTTTCTCCCTCCATAACCTAGCAGCAGGCATGTTAGACCCGTTACAGAGATTAAGAAGCAGAAGCCGATTAGTTGGCAGCTCAGCCAGGATGCAAACCACAAATCGGAAATCAGATTTTCCAATTCAAAAAAAAAAGAAGGGTAAGAGATGCCAAGCTGATGGGAATTTAGTACAACTGCTCTGTGCATCTTCTGGATTTCTCTCAAGCCCTGTTCCTCTGTCCTTTCTTGTCATATACATAGATATCCCTTCCCTCCCCTCTCCCAGGCCTTTTTGCTGATGAGTAAACAAGATCCTTTATAGTTGCTCACCTTGGAAAATGAGGGCAGCATTTGAACTGGTCTCATTAGATTGTGCAAGCATAAGTCTGGGTGAGCAGGCTTCCAGGTCCAGATTTCAATAAATGTAGACCCTGCCAGACTGGATGATGATTTAGGGCTAATTAAACTTGAGTTTTCATTGGAGTACTTAGATCCATTACAGGGACATAGAATTCACTGCAGCCCCCTTACTGGCTGAGGAAGGCCTAGGTTGGGAGACACAGGGAGTGGGGAACAGTGTGACTTGCTGGACACGGTCATCTTGGCCCCATTCAGCCAATGGAGGCCCTGTGCAGTTAGAAGGAGGAGCCGAAAGCTGTGCCTTCCCGTTTGATTTCTTGGAGCAGGTTGATGTGTTTCATCATCTCTGTAGTGACCTTGATACTCAGATTGCCCCGTTTTTGGCCAATTGGAGTCCCACTTGGCTCCTGTGTCTCTGATGACTCCTTTTCTGGCCCCTGTGACAAGATGCCTCAGGCCCATCCTGCACAAATCTTGTTGCAGACATTTCTCCTGAAGCACTGGCTGCTTTTAGTGGGAAATTTTGACAGTAGTGAGTTGTCGAAATTTGACTACTGAAAACAGTTGAAAAGATTATTTTGTTTGTATTCTGACCCCATTTCCCCCTCCTCGTCTTTTATGAAGCATATAATTAATATATATTATACTTTCTTTGATATCCCTCATGTAGTCTTAGTTTCACACACACACACACACGATTGTCATTTTGGTTGTCTAAACTTTATTCTCTGGTAGTTTCCTAAGCAAGAGCTATAGACCCAATATTCTCTGAATCTTTGCATGTTGTTGTCTGTATTCTTTATATTTAAAAGTCAGTTTGGCAAGATAAAAAAAGGTCCTTGGCTCTCAAATTCTTTCCTCAGGCACCTTAAATATCTTACCCATTTTCTTCTGGCATACAATGTTGCCATCAAAATGTTTTTCAGCAATTACATTATCTTTTCTTTGTAAGTTACTTGTACTTTCAGCTTGGATGTCCAAAGGATTTTTCTCTTATATTTTCAAAGTCAAGTATTTTACTAAATTATTCTTGATTTTGGTCTTTCTGAGTCAATCAACTGGTGTGTCCTTTCATTTCCCTTCAGATATTTTATTTTCTCCCAAAGTTTCTGGGAGTAACTAGGTTTTCTCTTAGCATATTTTGCTTCCTCCATTTTGAGGCTGTTTTATTATGTTCATTCAAATTTAAATATGCTAGATCTTTCTGGTAAGCCAAACTTTTTATTATTACAAAATAATTTTTTACCTCTAGTAATGTTCCTTGATTTTAATCTGATTTTTCTGATATTAATATGGTTTTCTTTAGGTTTGTGATTGCTGTATCTTTTCTCATACTTTAATTTTCAGCCTTTCTGTTTCTTTTATTTTAGGTGTGCTTCTTGTAAGCAGTTTATACTGGGATTTGTTTTCATCAAATCAGGTTATCTTATTTATATATATATATGTACACACATTTATTGAAGTACAGCTGATATATAATCGTATATTAGTTTCAGGAGTACAACACCATGGTTCAACAGTTAACCCACATTATTAAATCCTTACTCCAACCAGTCCAGTTACTATCTGTCAACACAGAAAGATGTTACAGGATCATTGGCTATATTCTCCACACTGTACTGCCATCCCTATAACCAGCTTATACGATGATTGAGAATTTTTGTGCCCCTTTATCACCCTCACCCTCCCCATCCACTCACCCCCAGACTTTAAGTGGAGCATTTAGTTAACTTATAGTTAATATAACTACTGCTTCACTTGTGCTTAAATGTTATTATTTGTTCTCTCTTTGTCCCAATCAATGTTTCCTTCTCTCTTCTTTGTAGCCTTCTTTAGTTCTTTTAAAATTATTTCATTTTTTTTCCTTTCTTAGTTTGGCAGTTACACTTTCTAAGAAATATGGTTTTTAGTGATCAAAGTAGGAGATTACAGTATTTTTTTGTTACCAAATTCTAAAAGAAATTAGTACTTTTACCTCTTCCTAGACAATATACATATCTGAGAAAAACCCTAGTTGCATTTGCTCCATTTCTGATGTGGACGCTATTGTATGTCACCTGCCCAGCAGACTATTAAGGCTCAGTCTCTCACCTGCTCTCTGTGTAATCAGCAAATGCACCGAGGCTCTGAACACCTGACTTACCTACCTGAGTTTCTGCTCTGCATGAGACCTTAGCCCAGTAAAATTTCACTCTCATGTTAGCTCTCTGATGCTCTCAATTACCTTTGTAGTTATCCAGCTTTTCTCCTGTCCTTAGTGAGGCAGTTGGTCTGATATACCTATTCTGTCATCCATGGCAGTGAAGTCTGGTGCTATTAATTGTTCTCTAGTTGATAGAACCCCTGAGCAGGAGACTGTGAAGGCAGGTATTGTTCCTAACAGAGGCGTCTAACCCCCCTGTTGTTGGCATCTGTGGAGTCTGGGAAAGGTGACTGACAGACCCAGCCTGTGATGTTGTGTTGGGGTTGTGTGTGTGTGTGTGTGTGTGTCAGCCAGCCCTAGGAGCTGTACATATTGCTTAGCTATTCAAGTAAACACAATCCAAAAGGGCACCTGAGGTGGCCTGTGCTGTCCTGAGCAGATTCTGGATCAATGCCCAGTGCCCAGTGCCACTGGGGCCTACCTAGCCTCTGCAGGTCAGCACAAAATAGTTTCTTTGTTCCAGTTTCACAAAGATGGATACAAGTGCTCAGTGCTGGTTCAACAGCCTGTAGTTCAAAAACATGAGTCCGAGCCAAGGGTCAGAGTCAGCCTGACCTTGCCAGGGGCTGGTGGGGGCTCTGCATGACCCTCACTGGTGAGGACACAGTTTGGGTTTGGGACTTCCATACCTTGCACACTGCCAATTTCTTGCAGTTATGGACTGAACTGTGTCCGAGCAAAACTCCTGTGTCAAAGTCCTAACCCCCAATACATCAGAATGTGACTTATTTGGATATAGGGCTTTTAAAGAAGTGATTAAGGTTAAAGGAGGTCATATCTATGGGCCCTAATCCAATAGAGCTGGTGTCTTTATAAGAAGAGGGACACCAGAGATGAGCACAAGAGAAAAGGTCATGTGAGGATACAGCTAATAGGTGGCCATGTGCAGGCCAAGGACCCACGCCTCAGGAGAGACCAGCCCTGGTGACACCTTGATCTTGGACTCCAGCTTCCAGAGCTGTGAGAAATTCTTATTGTTCAAGCACAGTCTGTGGTTCACTACTGTGGAAGGCCTGGCAAACAGTTATACTTGGGATGGGATCATGTACTCTCAGATGATAGGGAGGTGATGTGAGGACCTCTCTCCTCCCTGGAAACACCTCCCCACTCACCTGGTCCTGAGGTATCTGGCTTCTGGACAGTCATTTTCCAGTGCTTTGTTTGCTCTGTGTGTTTGCGTCTGTTTGCCAGCCTATTTCATCTTCTTTTACCAGCCACTCCCTTCCAAGTGAGAAGATCTTGCAGGTTTCTGTCTCAGAAGGCAGAAAGCCCAGATCTCTGGGGCTTCTGTCCTGAGGGAACCTGACACCTGAGGTCCTGGTTCTGCTGGAAGCACCAGGACTGTTGATTGGATTTGTTCCTTGGTGGGGCCCCACATCTCGGAGAGTGGGGGCACCCCGCCACCTCATAGGCTTGTTCATAACTTTCATGAACCATTTCAGACTCCCAGCCTCTTCCTGCTGCATTTGTTGTCTTGCTTCTGTGGACACTGGGGCTCTAAGAAGGTCTGAGAATGACCCAAACTAGGCTGTTGCCCTTGCCCTCCTGGCCATAACCACAGACCTAACCCAGATGACCTGCAAACCACTGGCTACGGAGGCAGGTGAGCATGTGAAGCTTCAGCCCTCCGGAGAGGCAGGTGAGCAGCTGAACCACCGGCTTCACTCCTGGGGGATGACCTCACCTGCCTGTAGCTCCTTCGGGAGGAGACTGTGTATGTTCAAGTCATATTTCATTTTGCTCATTAGGCAACAGCACGTACATGAAGTTCATTTTTTAGTTATTGACCACAAAGTGCTAGAAACTAAGATTTTAGGCACAAGTAATGATGTTGGTAATACACAGCCCCACTTAAATTCAGCTCCTAGTAAACATACTTGTGACAACATACCTCCTACCTGTACCCTCTCTTTGCCAGTCCTAAACCCCAAAAGACTCTTCCATAATTCTTCCAGCATAAACCTTCATTGTAGATAATTCTGGGTGTCTGATTCAAACGCCAAAGTGTTGACTTTTAAATCTGAGTCATGTACCAACCTCTTTAAGCAAAGGAAACCAAAAGTCTCCTGATTCCCTAGGGTTGATTTAAATTATTTTGCTTGTGATATTACTCAAATAAATATTAACATAAAATTATTTAAATTCTGTTTACTTAATAGCCCTTATATGACCCTAAAACCAAAACCAGTGTACAAATGACATAGAAAATGTCCCACAACGTCACTGAAACTAAAGATAGTACACTTACCTTGATGTGATCGGCCAGGTTATTTTTCTGAACCCAGACACTGAATGTTGTGCTTGGTGACAGCACCCATGCGGTGCGATGCTGCAGTTAGTCCATGCTGCCCTCCCCTGGAAGAGGTGCAAACATTGCCCTTGAACAGAATACTGTGATGTTGTCATGCATGAAATCCACTGCTCCATTCTGCTTCTTTCTTTTGGATTTTATTATTTTATTTTATCAAATGTACATCATAGTGATTCAACAGTCCCCCTCCCTCTCACCCCCACTTGCACCCCTCCCTCTAGGTAACCACTGGTCACTTTTCAGTGTCTATGAGTCTAAGTGCTGTTTTCCTCCTTCTGTTTTGCTTTTTTTAATATTCCACATATAAGTCAAATCATATGGTATTTGTCTTTCTCCACCTGGCTATTTCACTGAGCATAATACCCTCTAGATGCATCCATGTTGTTGCAAATGGTAAAATTTGTTTTTTTCTTATGGCTGAATAATATTCCATTGTGTATATGTATGACATCTTCTTTATCCATTCATCTATTTATGGACACTTTTGTTGCTTCAATATTTTGGCTATTGCAAACAGTGCAGCGATAAACATAGGGGTGCATATATCTTTTCGAATCAGGGTTTTTATTTTCTTTGGGTAAATTCCTAGCAGTGGAATTAGTGAATCAAGTTGCTATTTCTATTTTTAGTTTTTTGAGGAATCTCCATACTGCTTTCCACAGTGGTTGTACCAATTTGCAGTCCCACCAGCAGCGTAGGAGTGTTTCTCTTTCTCCGCATCCTTGCCACCATTAGTTTTTTCTTGTCTTTTGGATACTGGCCATTCTAACTGATGTGAGATGATACTTCACTGTGGTTTTAATGTGTGTGTCCTTGATGATTAGCGATGTGGAGCATCTTTTCATGTGCCTATTGGCTATTTGTATTTCTTCTTTCGAGAAGTGTCTGCTTGGGTCCTCCACTTACTTTTTAAAAATTAAGGTATCATTGATGTACAATCTTATGAAGGTTTTACATGAGCAACAATGTGGTTTCAACATTCACCCACATTATCAAGTCCCCATCCAACCCCACTGCAGTCACTGTCTATCAGCCTAGTAAGATGCTGTAGAGTCATTACTTGTCTTCACCGTGCTGTACTGCCTTCCCTGTGACCTACCTTTATTGTGAGTGCTAATTATAATGCCCCTTAATCCCCTTCTTCTTCCCTCCCCACCCACTGTTCCCAACCCCTTCCCTTTGGTAACTGCTAGTGCCTTCTTGGAGTCTGTGGGTCTGCTGCTGTTTTGTTCCTTCAGTATTTGCTTTGTTGTTATACTCCACAAATGAGGGAAATCATTTGGTACTTGTCTTTTTCCACCTGACTTATTTCACTGAGCATAATGTCCTCCAGCTCCATCCATGTTGTTGCAAATGGTAGGATTTGTTTTCTTCTCATGGCTGAATAATATTCCATTGTGTATATGTACCACCTCTTCTTTATCCATTTATCTACCTATGGACACCTAGGTTGCCTCCGTGTCTTGGCAATTGTAAATAGTGCTTGATAAACATAGGGGTGGAAAGTCTTTTTGAATCTGGGATCTTGTTTTCTTTGGGCAAATTCCTAGGAGTGGAATGACTGGGTCAAATGGCATATCTCTTTTTAGTTTTTTTGAGGAACCTCCATATTGCTTTCCACAATGGTTGAACTAATTTACATTCCCACCAACAGCATCGGAGTGTTCCGCTTTCTCTGTATCCTCGCCAGCATTTGTTGTTTCTTGTCTTTTCAATGTTGGCCATCCTAACTGGTGTGAGGTGATATCTCATTGTGGTATTAATTTGCATTTCCCTGATGATTTGCGATGTGGGGCATCTTTACATGTATCTGTTGGCCATCTGAATTTCTTCTTTGGAGAAGTGTCTGTTCAGATCCTCTGCCCATTTTTTAATTGGATTATTTGTTTTTTGGGTGTTGAGGTGTGTGAGCTCTTTCTGGATTTTGGATGTTAACCCCTTATTGGATAAATCATTTCCAAATATATTCTCCAATACTGTAGGATGCCTTTACAGAAGCTTTTTAGCATGATTAGTCCCATTTGTTCATTTTTGATTTTGTTTCCCTTGCCCAAGGATATGTGTTCAGGAAAAAGTTGCTCATGTTTATATTCAAGAGATTTTTGCCTATGTTTTCTTCTAAGAGTTTTATGGTTTCATGACTTACATTCAGGTCTTTGATCCATTTTGAGTTTATTTTTGTGTATGGAGTTAGGCAATAATCCAGTTTCATTCTCCTACATGTAGTTATCCAGCTTTGCCAACACCAGTTGTTGAAGAAGCTATCATTTCCCCATTGTGTATCCATGGCTCCTTTATTGTATATGAATTGCCCATGTGTTTGTGGGTTTATATCTGGGCTCTCTGTTCTGTTGCATCTTTGATCTATGGCTCTGTTCTTGTGCCAGTACCAAATTGTTTTGATTACTGTGGCTTTATAGTAGAGCTTGAAGTCAGGGAGTGTAATCCCCCAGCTTTATTCTTCCTTCTCAGGATTACTTTGGCTATTTGGGGTCTTTTGTGGTTCCATATGAATTTTAGAACTATTTGTTCTAGTTCATCGAAGAATACCATTGGTATTTTGACAGGGATTGCACTGAGTCTGTGGATTGCTTTAGGCAGGATGGCCATTTTGACAATACTAATTCCTCCTACCCATGAGCATGGGATGTATTTCCATTTACTGGTGTCTTCTTTAATTTCCCTCAAGAGTGTCTTACAGTTTTCAGTGTGTACATTTTTCACCTCCTTGGTTAGGTTTATTCCTAGGTATTTAATTCTTTTTGATGCAGTTGCAAATGGAACTGGTTTCCTGATTTCTCTTTCTGTTAGTTCATTGTTAGTATATGGGAATGTAACAGATTTCTGTGTTTTAATTTTGTATCCTGCAACTTTGCTGAATTCAGTTATTAGTTCTAGTAGTTTTTTGGTGAATTCTTTAGGGTTTTTATGTATAATATCATGTCATCTGCAAATAGTGAGAGTTTAACTTCTTTCTTACCAATGTGGATGCCTTTTATCTCTTTGTGTTGTCTTATTGCGGTAGCTTGGACCTCTAGTACTACTTTGAATATAAGTGGTGAGTGTGCATCCTTGGCTTGTTCCCCGTCTTAGAGGAAAAGTTTTCAGCTTTTTGCTATTAAGTATGAAGTTGACTGTGGGTTTGTCATATATGGCCTTTATTATGTCGAGGTATGTACCCTCTATACCTATTTTATTGAGAGTTTTTATCATGAATAGATGTTGAATTTTATCAAATTCTTTTTCAGCATCTATTGGGATTATCATGTGGTTTTATCCTTCTGTTTGTTAATGTTGTGTATGATATTAATGGATTTATAAATATTGTTCCCCCCTGGAATAAATCCCACTTGGTCATGATGTATGATCTTTCTGATGTATTTTGTTGAGGATTTTTGCATCTATGTTCATTAGGGATATTGCTCTGTAGTTTTCTTTTTTGTGGTGTCTTTGCCTGGTTTTGGTATTAGAGTGATGCTGGCCTCAGAACGAATTGGAAATATTATCTCCTGTTCTACTTTTTTGGAATGCTTTAAGAAGGGTGGGTACTAGTACTTCTTAAGTATCTGATAGAATTCAGCTGTTAAGCCATCTGAACGTGGAGTTTTGTTTTTGGGGAGTTTTTTGATCACCAGATCGATTTCATTGCTGGTAATTGTTCTGTTCATATTTTCTGTTACTCCCTGGGTCAGTCTTTGAAGGTTACATTTTTCTAGGAAGGTGACTATTTCTTCTAAGTTTGGAGAACAGTTTATTGGCATATAATTTTTCATAATATTCTCTAAAAATTCTTTGTATTTCTGCGGTATCTGTTGTCATTATTCCTTCTTAATTTCTGATTTGTTTATGTGTATGTACACTCTCTTTTTTCCTTGATGAGTCTGGCTAGGAGGTTATCTATTTTGTTTATTTTCTCAAAGAACCAGCTCCTGGTTTCATTGATTTTTTTTCTATTGTTTTGTTGTTCTTCTCTATTTTATTTATTTCTGCTCTGATCTTAATAAAGAGTTTCTGTTGAAAAGTCTGCTAATAGCCTGGTGGGATTTCCTTTATAAGTAATCTCTTTTCTCTATCTGGCTGCTTTCAACATTCTCCTTATCCTTGATCTTTACCATTTTAATTATTATATGTCTTGGTGCTGTCTTGCTGGGGTTCCTTTTTTTAGGGGATCTCTGTACTTCCATTACATGAGTATCTATTTCCTTCCCTGGATTGGGGAAGTTTTCAACAATTATTTCCTTAAAGAGACTTTCTGTTCCTTTGTCTTTCTCTTCTCCTTATGGTACCCTTATTATGCAAATATTGTTTAATTTGGATTGGTCACATAGCTCTCTTATTGTTCTTTTATTCCTAGAGATCCTTTTCTCTGTTCCTCAGCTTCTTTGTTTTCCTTTTCTCTGATTTCTGTTTCATTTACCATATCCTCTACATGATCTAATCTACTTTTAAATCCCTCCTTTGCATGCTTCATTTCAGATATTGTATTATTTAGCTCTGAGTTGCTCTTTTTCAGGTTTCCTATCTCTTTGTTGAAGTCCTCCCTGAGATCTTGAATACTTTTCTGTAAATCCATGAGCATGTTTATGACTTTTATTTTGAAATCTTTATCAAAAAATTGGTGATCTTTGTTTCATTTAGCCCTCTTTCTGGGGTTCTCTCTTATAGTTTTGTTTGGATCAAATTCCTCTGCCTGCTCATTTTGTCATGGATTCTGTTTCTTCCTATGTATTAGATGTCTCTGGCATGCTTTCTGGTCTAAAGAGTAATAGTTTTATGAAAAGGTGTGCTATGGTGCCCAGAAGTTCAAGATTCTTTACTCTCTAGTGCCTGGTTCTATTTTGCAGGGGCCCCAGTTATTTTCACACTGCGGGTGGCGTGCCTTTCTTTCTGGCCTCTGTAGTGGTGTCAGTCTGGGTGGGCAGTTTGCTTGAGCTGCTGCCTTTGTGATCAGCTCAGGAATCTCTGTTGAGCTTGCTGTGGGTGGGGCTGCCCTCTGCCTGGCCTGCAGCAATGGCAGGGCTGCAGGGTTAATGGGATGGGCGGACCAATGTGCCCCAGCCAGATGCACAGCCCTGGGTTTGGACACCCGGGGAGAGGAAGGAGCTCTTGGGGCAGGCTCCTCCAGGCATCTTTCTGGTTGGGCTGAAATGGAGCCAGGCAAGCTGGGAGAGTCTCTCTCTACCTGCCAGGCAGCAAAGTCTGATGCTACTCTGGGCCAAGGGGGTTGATTCCTAGCAGTGTGCAGGGAGGTGCCTTGGGGCTGTGTTGCCAGCAGGAGGTATAGAGCGTCTGGAGCTCCTGATATGATGGGCTGAGGAAGGTCTGGTGAGGTGTCCTACACCTGTTCTTTCTCCTGAGGAGAGAGTTCCGTCCAACCCTCGTCACCTCTGGTAGCCCTCCCACTGCTGGCAAGTCTTTCAGATTGCCACCTCTGCTTTGGGTCTCAGGACTGCTAGAGTGTGCCTGCCCTCCACACTGGCTGGAGTCTCAGCCTCTCAGTGTTCCGCCTGCCCTTGGCGTCCAGCCCCGGTAATCACCAGAGCCCAGTGCAATGTGGGCTTGTGCTCCCAGAGCGCTTCTCCAGGGCCAGGTGTGCAGAGCCCCTGGGCTCCTACCTGCCCCCACTCCGCTCCTCTTTCTTCCGCCTGTGGGCTGGTGGGCTGGGGTCCCGCTCGACCTCAGCTTCCCTGCCTCTCCCTTCTCTGTGTGGGCCTCTCTCTCCTCAGGTGCAGGGATCTGCTCTGCAGTCTTCAGGTCGTTTTCAGGTCTCACTGCATTTGCTGTATTTTCCTCTTTCATGTGTTTTTGGGAAGAGGTTTCCATCTTGCCTTCCTATTCTGCCATCTTTTCGTCACCTCTTTCTATTCTTTTTAAAAATACTATTTGGCCTTTAATTCCCTAAAAACACTTAGTCATGAGATGATCTCTCATGTGATGTGCGACATGTCACATTGATTTTTAAGATTTTTGTTTCACTGAAAATTAAAATTCTCTATGAAGGGCCACAAACCTCCTGAATGTGACTGGCACTTCTCAGGATGTGTGTAGACCCCAGTTTTAAAATTCCTGGATTTGAGGTTCTGGCTTTCCTGTGAGAAGCTCTCTGACTGCTGCTGTGAGGCCCTGAGGGGGCCAGTGTCTCCCTAAAAGGTGAAGGTGGTGAAGGGGCGTGGGCCTGGCCTGTTTTTGTTTTGCTTGACCTGGGTGGGGCCAGGCATTGTATGTGTGGAATTCAAAACACACAGGGCTGTTAACTGCCCAAGGGGATGCTTCTGTCCCTCTGGGTGCTCGGGTTGTCTAGGAAGTGTCCCCCCTGGAAAGTGGGACTGGCAGAAGGAGGGGCTGCTTCCACGCAGCTGATCCTTGGCTGGGGAGATAGCTCCTGACTGTGCCTCCATCAGTGGAAAAATAGAGTTCTGTCCTTGGAAAAAACTAGCAACTCACATGACTGGAATAGTAACTGGGAACATATTTAAAAACAGAAACACCTGCCTCAGAATTGTGACAGGAAATGAGAGTTCAGAAATGCCAGAATGAAGCCAGGCCAAGCAGCCGCCACTCCCTAGTATTTCCCCTGCTTGTCACTGCCCACTGGGGCCTGCACCCAGGAAAAGCCCTGACCCCAAGCCCCAGGCCTGCCCTGTGGCCTGCACAGTGCGAGGCTGCTGCCAGGGTCCAGTGAGGCTGCCTGGTGCTGTCCAACAGCTGGTCATGCCAGGCTGGCCTCGGGGAGACTCCACGTGCCTGTGTGTGAACCTCGTGAGTGAGAAGAGAAACTCAGGGAGAGCTGGTCATGGGGGAAAGGGGAACGTGTGGCCCCCCGAGACCCACCCAGGTTGAATCTACCTTTGGGGTCAGTGCAGCTCCTGGGAGGTCCTCTTGACTGTTGATGTCTCTTTAGGGCCTCTTGGGGCTTTTAGGGGAAGAGGGGTGCTGTGTTCAGACTGGGCAGGGTCTCTGAAGTGGGGTACATGCATCCCAGAGGGTATGGAACATGATTCATGGGGTTCCAGGAAGAAAATAATAGTTTGTCTGTTTAATATTTTAGTTCGAGATGAAGGAGAAAGCTATGCAATGTTAGTAATGCTGAAGGCTGTTGGACTCTGCACCCCAGGAGGGGGGCCCGCGGGAGGGAGGAGGAGGCATTGAGCACATCACACCTACATGTGCCCACTGAGGGGAACTGAGAGATTCTTTATCTATTTTGAAGTAAACTAACTCTCCCACCAAGGACAAGTACCTTTAAAACAGTGTTGAAATGACATTGAGCAGCCCCCAAATGGCAGAGCTGACCTTGGCATGAGCTCATTGTTGGCCGTGTTATGAAGTAAAAACAAGAGTGCTTTTAAGCAGATTTGACAAAGAGTTGGCCAAAACTGAAATTATCCAGAAGACTAAATGAAATATGACTTTACAGACATAACCGTTTATGTTGAATGTTGCCTGATGTGTATATTGTACCTTGAGAGAATAACAAGACATTTAAAAATATGGTTAATTTCATCTTCATCTCATCCTTTTAAATCTTTTTGGATGCTTTATATTGTGTATAGTATAATAATAGTGCATAGATATAACTTATAAAATGATATAAATAATCAGAACTTGTGTGGACATATCAACAGCTTCCTTTCCCGGGTCAGGGTGGGTGGGAAACATAAAAACAAGGGTGGCTGATTCCAGTGCTGAGGTTCTTAGACTTCAGGTTCCTCAGAAGCACCTGACACTCAGGTTGCTGGGCCCACCTCCAGCGTCCCCCTGCAGTCCATCGGGGGTGGGACATGAGAATTTGTACTTCTCACAGGTTCCCAGGTGCTGCTGCTAGTTGATAGACAGGACTGCAGCCCAGGGGAAGCAAGCTGGAGGTGAGGCCCACCTTGGCCATATAACCTTCCTCACAGTGGAGACACAGGGCTCCCTGAAGACCAGTGATGTCCCCACACAGCCTGCCACAGTGCACAGAAGTTGCCCTCAGAGATAGATTCCTCAGCCCGAGGCCTGGCTTTGCAGCCCCCTCTAGAAAGAGAGGAACTGGAACGAATCTAAGAAATGCTCCGGCTGCCTGGGCCAGTGATGCAAGGAGCAGGGGCTTGCAGCCCCGCTATGGCCTCAGCTGAGGACAGAGGGCTGGGAACACTTGGGCTTGATGTCAGGGGACTTGTTGGATTCCTTGCACAGCCTCTCATTAGCTGTTGACCTCAAATCTTCAATAAGATAACATTTGTGCAACAGGACAAAAAAACCTCTTAGTACATTTCATTCTCTTGTTGCCTTCTAAGAGGAGTGGATTTTGGCAGCTGAAGGTGCTCTTGCCAGGTGGGTATGTAAGCCTGTTGGAGCTGAAATGCCCTATGAGCTGAGCTGCTGGGAGAGGGGAGGCGGAGGAAGCTGTAGTGGGTGTGGGAGATGCGCAAAGGAAGTTAAGAGCAGTGGGGGTGGGCCACTCTGCTCCTGTCCCCTACCTGTCAGCAGCATCAAGGCAGGGATAGCATGCTGAGCCCAGTGTCTCACAGCTGATGGAAGGGCCTGGCAGAGGTCCCTGGGCCCAGAGTGGTCATTTCCCCATCTCCCTCCACCCTGTGGTCCCCTCCACACACACTCACATTCAATTTTCTTGTTTCTTTCATATGCATTTTAATAGAAGATTCTAGAAAGCCAGAAGCAGTAGCACATCATGGGATGGAGTTTCAATGGCAGGATTTCTTGCACAGGCTGTGCAGTGAAGTCAGAACCCTCATGTTGAGGGTGCAGTGAAGTCAGAACCCTCATGTTGAGTCCCAGTCACATGCACAAACACACAGCCATTTACTTCTGCGGGGCAGGTCTGCTGTGGTGTCAGTGTCCTGCACTCGCCTACACCGGCTGCCAGTGAAGAATACTGGAATTGTACCCCTAGGCAGGCAGCCTGCAGGGAGAAGGGCAGAAGCCCCGTGCAGCTCCTGCCCAGCCCCCTGGCAGCCTGTGCCTGGTGCTCACCTGCTAGGACAGGTGTGGGGTCCCTGGGCCCCTTCCTGCTCATGGAGCCCAAGCTTTGTCATTATGGTTGATTATGGAGCCTCCTTTACTGATGACCTAGTGCTCATAAGGGACCAGTGAGAACTGTTGGAGACAAGCTGGGGAATCTGTGAGACCTGGGTCTGGATCCTCACCCCCCACAATGAGCCTCAGCTCCTTGGCCTGTAAAATGGGGTGATGAGAGTGCCAGCTGCGGTGGCCATAGGGCAAAGTGAATGGGTGCACAGTGCCAGGCCCTTTGGATGCTCCCTGGCATCCGTATTAGGCGTTGATCCAATCTGACTGAGTTCCAGAGACCCACTGTGGGTTACTCCACTGAAAGCAAAGCTTGGAGAATCTTATCCAGGCGTTTCTGGGGGCCACAGAAGGTCCGAGAAATCAACTCATTCACTCATCTGGGCACAAATCCTGTGCTGATTGCATGTCAGACAATAAACTGATGACTATTTGAGAAAAAATAGCTACCTGAGCCTCTCTGGGAGGGCAAATCACGCAGGAAGGTCTTTTGGCTCTGGTGGGCTTCCCTGGAGACTGTGCTGCTGGGGATGAGGGCTGGGTAGGCAGCGGGCTCTGCCAGTGGGTGGAGGCCCATTTCCACTGCCAGGCAAAGCGGCCTCCTCCTTGCCCTGGGTGGGTGTGCAGCTGCTGGTCCCTACTGGAGCTCTTCTCTGCACACTTTCCCCCTCAAGTCACTGTGGTGCACTGAAAGCTTTGCAGTCAGAGCTTTAGATGAGACCTGGAGGCAAACCCTGCTTCCCTGTGTTCTTTGGGAAAGTCTTTTTAGTGCTCTGAGCTTCAGTTTTTCCATGTGTAAATGGTAATAATTACATCTCCTTATTCACTCCGCTCAGGAGAACCCAGTGAGATAACGAGAGGAAGGGCTTTCAGGACAACAGCATCTTATACCCAGTGTCTACAACGTGGCAGGTCAAAGTGTCAGTCTGAGGCGGCAGCCTCCTTCTGAAATGGGCATTTTTTGTATCTTTAAAACAGGAAAACCCTTACATTAAGAGCAACATGGAGCAATCTGACCTTGTAGTCCCATTATGGCGAGGCAAGGATTCTCATGATGGGTGTGGGAAGAGGAAACAGGAGCCAAACATCGGTGCGGCTGTGCCCCAGAAAGGGGGAACAGCTGGCTCACCCTTAGAGCCAGGGGACACCAGTGTTAAAGCCACAGCTCTTGAGAGCTCCGCCCACATGGCTCCAGTGCATGCCCCAGCGTCAGTGGCAGCACAGACAGTGCAGTGGGAAGCTGGCCCCTTGTGGATGGACCCCCAGGAGGGCATGGACACAGCAGTAGCCAGACTGAAGATGGCAGCAACCCGTCTGCATCATCACCTGCTTGCCTGGGGCACTTGGTAGTCTGCTGATTCAGTCAGCAGAGCCTTTACCCACAAAGCATAGCCACTTACCGAGGACACCTTTGAGCAAGGGTCTGGCTCTCTGCAGGGTGTGCAAGGCCTATGAGCTAAGAATGGTTTTCACACTTTTGATGGTGTGAAAGTCTTCACAAAATAATATTTTGTGACATGTGAAAAACATGAAATTCAAATGTCAGTGTCCATAAATAGTGATTTGTTATATAGTCTACAGGCTGCATTTTTGTTGCAATGGCAGAGTTGGATAGTTGCATCAGAGACCATATGGCCTACAAAACCTAAAATATTATCTGGTCCTTTGCAGAAAAAGTTTGCCAACTCTTAACTTAGAGATGCCTTCCTTCCAGGAGCATCTGAATTTTAATTCACACTTAGCCCAAGAGATGAAGCAGTAATGGTAGAATTTAGGTACTGAACTATGACAGGTGGCTTCTGCTGGCTGACCTTTCCAGGGGAAGGTGTGAGGAAAATTAGAGTCAAGTAACAAAGAGGCAGCAGGGAATAAAATAGAAGACTGGAGTTTCTAACTAATAATTACTGATTCTGAGCAAAAAGGCTTTTCACATCCTTGTCCTTTTCTCATCCATTCAAAATCTGCCCTCTTGACCACAAACAGGAAGATAATAGCTGTAAAATGCTTTGAGACCTAAAACATCGCTCAGATGCAAAGATTAACCAATTCTAGAGCATCCTGATAAGGTACATTTCTTCCTTTCAAGGCAAGGGAAGGAAGGGTAGCTGTAAGTGTAGTGATTCTTCTCATCCCAAGTCAAGATCCTTGGTTTGACAACAAGACTATTATAGATCCTTGGCATTTGTGCAGTTGACATTTCCATCATTCCTAAGCCACTGAGAAGGTTCCTGATAGGTGTATTTGTCGTTTTGCTAAGGCACAGATCTGAGTTACTCACTTGCTACTTGAGGGAATATAGTGGATGGACTGGCTTCCTCAGCCAGGATAGCTCACTGTTCTTGTTATAACAAACATAGTAACTAATAAAATGATTAACAGCTTCCTTTGTAAGTAAATGCTCTGTATTCATGATATTGGGTCTGTCAAAAGTCTCAGGAGGGATCATCCATGAGTGACCTGGATCTGCAGTATTTATGTGCCATCAGGAGACTGGCCGGGGTACCGCTTCTAGACGCTGTCTACATGCCTTTAAGAACAATCCCAGGAAGTGGCTTCCTTTTATAGCAGTCTGAGTTTCCGGTTCCTAGAAATAGCTGATTCCAACATCACCTGATGATCACAAGCCACCTGAGGGGGCTTAAGCCAGGAGTGGATGACAGCCACACTTTCTTTGGACACCAAACACACATCCTGCAGTCCGCCTTGAGCCACACCCTGCAGCGGTCCTAGAGCATGCAACAGCATTCACCCTTGAGTTTATTTCCATTCCACTCACAGAACTTGTGCTTTTAAAAATGCAAACCCACACTGGAGCCTATGCCAAAGACGGTTGCAGCACATTGCATCACCTGGATTTTTTTGTTTATAATAGCCCATGTTGGCAGTGCAAACTGGCCAGCTGGGTGCTGTTTTAAACCCTTCCTGCTCCTTTTCTCATTTGTGGCAAGCAAGTTGCCCAGAAGGAAAGAATTCAATCACCGTTAGAAGAATGCGTTTAAGTTCTGTTTCCTAAACCCCAGGGGACATCTGGGTGGGAGGGGAGGACCCAGCTAGGGAAGGACGGAGTCCTTTTTATGCATCTCTTTCCCTGGGCCAAACGGTGGCCCAACTGACAAATGTTAGTGGGAGGGGACAATGGAGGGTGGCTGCCTTGCAAGGCAAGGTGAGGCCTGGAAAAGGGTGTGGGGACCAGTCTGAGGTGGAAGCACTTCCTGAGGAATCATCCTGACCAAGTTTTCAGCTGCCACCCCTAGAGCCCCATCCCTCTGCCTGGCCAGGTCCAGTTGGCCCCAGCAGCTGCGGATGGGACCAGTCATCAGGCTGTCTTTACCAGAGTCATCCTGGGCCAGAAATGTTAGGGAGCCAAGTTGCTCTCTATTGCACCTCCAGGCAGGTACCTGGATGGCTAGGCTGAAAATCATCACTTTTCTCTGATCCCTCATCTTGATCAGTCTCGGAACTAATACATTTTTCCCCCCCTCGTCTCCTCTCTGTTTCTGATGATACACAGATCCCACTCTCAACTGGGTTTGGGATGGCTCCACTGGATGCCCTGCATGCTGCCCCCCTCCGTGGGGCCAGCCCACTGCCTGGATTCCTTTTGGAAGCTCACGACTTCACCGCCAGCCTGCCTTCCAGCTCTGAATGGTGCCACCCCCCTGGTAGGTACTGATGTGTCAGTCAGGATGTGGGTCCCCTGCAAGCCCATGTCCCTTGTAAGGCCTCCGGGGTGTCAAAGCACAGGCTGTGTCATGGGAATGATAGGAGGGGAGGCAGTGATGTGGGATCAAGTCCACCTAAAGGCGGCCCCACGCTGCCTTGCTCCTGTTAGGGGGCCAGGTGGCCTTGCAGATTACAGGAGACTGTGTAACCCCATGGCACAGAGCTGCGTGTGCTCAGTAAAGGAAAATGAGGTACACCCATGTCCACGAGAGTATGGTTACTATGAACACCTCGGAATAGACACTGTTTATGAATGAACTATTTCAAACCCAGGGGACCTCGTCTGACCATAGTTAATGTAAGCTGTGAATTTGGAGTGTTAATGCTGAAAACGTTCTGAGAAAAGGTTTCTGAAAAGGTTGGTGCTGGGGGAGGTTGTTTCAGCCAAATGGCTAGCGTGGGTTCAGCTTACCAGTCCTTGTCTGGATCCGAGTCTGCTGGTTTCCAGTTTTGGCAACCCTGCTGACCCTCACTTACCCACTCATTTCAACTGCAAAATGGGGTAACAGCCCTCCCTCACGGAATTGGCAGAAGGGTCAAATATAACCATATAAGCAACTCTTTGCGGGGTGGACTGAAAAAGGAAGCGAGGCATTTGAGTGAGAGCGCCACTCCGGAGATTCTCTCCCTGGCCTGGGCCTCTGGGTCCCCTGCTGTACTCTGTCAGGGTCTTCCCCCCTTTGTGCCATCTTTCCTGGTCAAAATAGAATGTCACTCAACTACGGAGCTTTTTGCTCCTCTTTTGAGTTGGAAGCAACTGCAACCATGCAGCCTATGAAGCCCCTGAAGAACCTGACCAAAGGGAAATCCATGCCCCAACTCAGATGAGAAAGGGGTTTCTGACCTGGAGAATTTCCTCTCAGGACCTAGTTTCGTAGGCTGTGAGAGCATGAAGGGCTCTGAAGCTCTAGATCCCACCCGCTGCAAACAAAAGCAGGAGGTGTGTGGTGTGCGGTGATCTTCTAGGTGTGCCAATTATACTCTTGGAAGTGTATGTGAGGAGCTCACCTATTTTAATATCAAATACAGATGTTTGGAAAATGCGAGTTGCTAATTGATCAAGATTAAATACAAGACTTCAAAGAAATTTTGGGCTTGCATCTTACAGCGGGAGTCCGTAATAAGCCTGGCCTGGAGAGTTTGATACGTCGCCCCCACCCCCTCATCACACACAGGTTCACCTGGCGTGCCCCAGATTGACTGAGTCAGGACCTGAAGGGTGACATCCAGCACCAGCACTTCTACAAAGGATCCCAGATGATCCTAATGTTCAGGTGGAATTAAGCAATGTAGGCTCAAGGGTGTGCTTGCTCTTGAAACTAAGGTGGAGGTGGAAAAGTCTGGAAAGCACTCCCTCAGCACTGGTTTCTGGTCCCTTTGTAGATGGCTTCTAGAGATTTCTTCAAGATCTGAGTGATACAGTGACAGATCCATCGGGGAGCTTTGCTGGATCAAACCAGTGTTAGCATTAAGCCCTAGAACTTGAGGAAGTCCACCGAAGATAGCTCCAAATGGCCTGATTGCTGCATGCATACCCCGTGATACTGGGTCAGGTCTAGCAGAGGACCATGGACTTAACACTTAAGGGGCTTTTTCCATGCTTTGATAATGGGGAGTACACTGTCTAAGGATGCCTCTCAAAGCCCTGTACAGGTAAGACAGTATGGCATCCCCCACCCCCTCCTGAGGCCTGTAGTTGATGCTTCAAAAGCCCTGATTCCTTCATGGAACCAGGGTCCAATGGGAAACCACAGCAAAATGGGACTGCCTAGAAAGATACAGACAGCCTAAGTTTTCAAATAAAATCTTGGCACCCAAAACATGGATTTTTAGGCAGCTTAGTCCTCCATTGTTTGTCCCACAGACAGCAGTCTCTTAGACAAAATAGATTTGAGGCAACTTGATGGAGCTGCCAGGCTTATAGCCATCTGTCCTAGTGGCAAGGGCAGCAAAGGGATGGCCTGGTTAGCTATGAAGCAAGCCCTGGGGCACAGCAGTCTGGCATCTGGCAGTAGAGAGATCTCGAAAGTTCCTGGAATGTGCAAGAGATAGCTTTTAAAAGGGGACCTGAGGTTTAGGAATACTGGTATCTCAATTAGAATGTAAGCTGACCCTGGACTAGGACACCGTACAAAGCAGGGGAAGAGAGCAGACATCAAAATCCCACTGACCAGCGCTGAATGACAGGTCCGCCCTCACTGTGTGACCTTGGGCAAGCTCATTCATCTGAGATGTTAAAGAGGGTGTACCACTTCCCTCAAGAGTTAAGGATCAATGCAACTATGAAATATTTAATAGCATGCTTAACCCAAGTGCTCATAAATGGTGGTTATTTTAGCTCTTTAAAAACATTTTTCTGTCACTTCCTGGAGTGTCAAGTACTAGGACTTGCTCAAGTTGACTGGCTAAATAAGGGTTTGGTCATGTGTTTTATCTAAATAAACTCGTATGTTTATCTAAAACAGTCATTCTCAGTCAGGAGCAATTTTGCCCCCAGTGTATAACTGGCCACGTCCGATGGCATTTTGGATTGTCACAATTTGTGTGTACAACTAACATCTAGTAGGTGGAGGACACAGATGTGACTAAATGTCCTACCATGCACAGGACAGCTCCCCTGTCCTCCAGTTATCAAGCCCCAAATGTCAATAGTTTAAGTTTAAAACCCTGATGTAAAGGGAGATTAGCCCACTCAGATGAAGGAAGGGAGGGAAGCAAATAGGCTTACAAGTCTGAGGTCTGGCAGCAAATGAAAACTACGGACACCCCAGAAGAGGAATCCTTTTCTCCATTAGGACACCGTTAGCAGTTTTAACTCACAGGATTGTTAGAGAAATTAGATTCAGAATTAAGATTCTTAGGTCAGTGGTCTGATTTAAATATCTTTTGGTAAGATGTGGAAAAGCAATAGAAATTAGAGGGTCAGAACAGAAAAGCAGCTTGAAGTTGAAATGTGGTCCTGAAAATTAAAAAAGGCATCATGTAGTAGTAAAATACATGAGGTCCATTCCATATTTTTTCTTTCTAGGATAAGTCAAACTACATACTAAGATACTAAAGCACCAAATAAAGGAAAGTTTCCATGATTCTGGAAAGACCTAATTCCTCAGAAAGTCAACAAAAGTTATCTGACTGGGCCATTATCTGCTCTTGCTGTGGCCTAAGAGATGAAATTAAAAATGAAAGTAAAAACCTGATTCGACCAGTTTCAGCCAATTTTGAAATTTCATTTGCTTGGCAGAGCACTTCAGTGCCCAGTATGAGTCCACAAATCAGTTTTGAAATAAGGATTGGTGCCTTAATCTAGTTCAGATCCTTCATGGTTAGTTTGGGAATACAAATTAACCCTATGATATTAAGTGCTACTGAATCTTGACTGGCATGCCCAGGAATTAGAGATCCACTGAGTTAAATGGAAAATGTTCACACCTCAGTTGCTAGCAACTATTAAGACATTTTCTGTGAAGTCTTTTTGAAAATGCTTTTGGATTTGGTGATTTTTATTCTTATCTTAAGCCAGTTACTTAAACTCTTAAACTTCAGCTTTTTCTCTCTGCAAAATGGAGATAATAGTCCAAACGCCCCTAGGGCTGTGGTAAAGATTAAATAAGATGATGCACCTGAGTTCATTTCCTACTAACTGGGTCATTCAACTTAAGGTAGTTTTCCAAAACCCAAAGTCTTTTTACTTCTACTTTACATTGCTTTTTAGCAGCACTTCAACAGTATTTTTCCAGGGTCATGCTGGGTTTTAAAGTAAATCAGAAAAAGGATGCAGCCTGGACAGCAAATTATTTTACAGCATCTCTAGGTCTTAAGTTTTTTGAGTTTCATATATAAGTACGTAATCCGCAGAATATGAGATTAGATGCCCTCTACTGAAGTCAGAAAATAAGGTGACTTGAACTGAAATACAGTCAAAGCTGGAAAAGAAGCTTTGCAGGCCTGGCCCAGAGCAGTTTCTAAGATTTATGTGACCAGGAAAGTCTGGGAAATAACTGAAAATCAGTTGAACTCTAAAAGGTGGCATATTAAATGCCCTGAAATGTTCTACTTGGATTTAAAGACCTCACTCAGAGAGACAGACTTGGAGTCCAACCGATTCCATCCTTTACCAGGATAAATTTATCTAAGGGTGTCCAAATGGTGGTGGTAGAGGAGGGATGGCAGGATGCGACTGCAGGGGAAAGTTAAAAAAGATGGGGGCAAGAGCGGGAGGAAGGCCACTGAAAAGGTGGAGGAAATGGCATGCAACAGCCAGCAAGGCTGGTCCACTTGTAAAGAAAGTAAAAGGACCACTTCTCTAATTCTTGACCACAAATACATCTTTGAAATGAAGATATTATTTTCTAAGAAGTACTAGCAATCATCTGGGTTGGGAAGAGAAAACAAAGTATGACCCTGACTAGAATTCTCACAAGCTTCTAGGATAGGCTTAAGAGTGATCTCCTTGGGTTTCACGTGCTTCAGTAAAAGCCCCTGGGAACAGGCCGGAACAATTACACTTCTGGAGTTTGCTTTCTCAACTTCAAATGAGATGGCAGCTCTCAGAATTCTCTGAGAAACTTCATACATGTACTAGAGGACAAACTCAAGAGAAGCTATGTCTAGCCTCTGGATAAGTGGAAATTCCAGGATTAAATAAACATCCTAAGCAATATGATTGGTGGCTTAATAACTGTGCTAAGTTCCTAAGAAGTACAAATTCAGTGATGTACAGAATAACAAAGGAACGTTGCTGTTTAATCCAAACACAACCAAAAGCCCATTCATAGTTCATTCTTGGTTTTTATCAATAGCCAGACACAGAAAAGTCCTTAAGTGAGGTAGTACAGACTGTTTCAAAGAAGTAGCTTCAAGAGCTGCTTTCAGATACTCACACCATTATTTTCACACATACACAATTGTTAAGATTATTTCCAGCAAGTTCTTGTAGACTGCACCAATGTGGAAGAAAGGAACTAGCCCATCTATCCAGTTTTTCTGTTTTAGATAGTCTTGCTTTCAGAAAACTGTACTTCATAAACAACACTCACTACATTTGTTAGTAATAGTAGGCATGGCTATTTTTTACTAACTCTATTACCGTATTCTTCGAATTTTCACCTAATAGTGAACCTCAAGGACTTTAAATCTAGGTAATTTACAAATAGTTAGCATTAGCAAAACCCACAATCTAAGTACTTCAACATTTTTTGAAATCTGAGCTCTCTGGTTTTTGATGTAAATGCCTTACTTCAGCATTTTACATCCATGACTCTTGTAGATTGGGAACCACTTCCCCATTCAGGTTTCTTGGTAAATCCCTCGGGATTGCAGGAACAGATGTCAAAAAGTTCTGTTTGCTTTTGATCTTGGGAAATGTCATGGTATAGAAATAAGCCTTGGAGCTTTAAAATAAATACCTAAATTTATCTTCTAGCTTTAAGTGTTACATTCTTACAGTTCTAGAATCAGATTTTAAAAAGCCCTCAAATTTTCATTTCAAATAGAAGCTAACTTGTTGACTTACCCAAGAACACTCTAATTTAACAGAACCACCACCTGAGTGTGTCTGGGGGCTAGGTCATCTTTTGTACAGCCTTTAAGATGGTGAGACTGACTTACTGATCTTGATGTTCACTATTAATGTATGCAGTAAATTATGCATTAGCACTGCTAGAGGCTTTGGATAAACATTGCTATGTTGCTGGTAGGTACTGAACAAAAAAGATTTACATAATCTTGGCCCACATTTACTGACTCTACAGCAAGCTTATTACCAAGCCAGTTCTTTTTCAGTTTTGTGTGTATTCAACCAGTATCATAGCTCCTTCTCAGTACTTTGTATTTAAAAAGCTATTTATGAACACATGCTTACGAAGATTGAAGATTTGTAATTTTAAGTTTAAATTTCCGTGAGACCTCTAAAAACACCCAGAGGGACTAGAAATGTGTGGTCTCTTCAGTTGTTTCTGTTTTTTGCCTTCCAATCCCCATCTCTGATCAATGACTATTTACTATTTAAAGTATCTAACTACTTATCCCCCTTACGGAAGTTCTCCTGCATTGGTGCACAAATACTACTTTAAAATGTAAAAGCAGATGAACATTAATACAGAAGTAACTTAGAAAATCACAAATGGCAGGAAAATTTAACATTTACAGTCTCCAATTATTTCACATGGTCAGCTGAAGACACTTCACGGGAATACTTTCATTAGATACCCAAGTAGGAAGGTATGGCGATTCAAAAAGGTCAAATATTCTTAATCTTTATTACATTGAATTGCTTTATGAGGTTTCTCAATGTCCTTCCTCTTCACTGTGCTCCACTGTCCAGTTATTTGATCAGTAATAGAAAATGCTTGTTTAAGGTATGGAATTGTCATAAAGCAGAGTATTACTGTAACCATAAATTATGTTGTGGAAGTATACTGACATGGAAAATATGTTCACTATAAACATCCCTAACCACCATTATTTATAAAGTTTTGTAATGAGAAAAGTAGAAACAAGAGGGTAGGAGGTTAGTAACAGAGAGCCTTAACACCAGACAGTGGTTCCCTAACAGTAAGTCGTTTAATAATATACCTGTGCCTATTTTCTAAACCTAATCATTCTAGCCTTCTTCACTCCTATTTAGAAGAATCTTAGATGTGTTTTTTATTCTTGCTTTTTAACAAATGGGAACAATGTACTCCAGTCTGCATCAAGTCAAATTCATTAATGGAGTAATATTTTTATGAACCACAAAAACTTTCAGAAGATATTTAGCAGCTGAAAGTTAAAAACTTGTACCTTCATATAGGAGAAAACTACTTTTAAAGATTTGGTGCTTAAAAAGACAGACACCTGTAACAAAAGATAGAACCTGAGTAGAGTCTTAGTTGGATTCAGGATTTTAGTTAATATTAATGTATAAAAGTCATTACTATTTTACTTACAAGTAGCTTATTAGGGGTTATTTGTGGTCAGCTATACAAACATGCAACTAAACAATCTAAAACTAGCTGAATCTCTAATTTTACTATAATGGAACACTCAAAGAAAAAGCTAAACTTGAATGGAGCTTAAGTGACACATTCAACACTAAGAACACATTTAAAAAACTGCAGAGGCAGGAGGATGGGCAAAATAGGTGAAGGGGATAAAGGGGTACAAACTTCCAATTATAAAATAAGTAAGTTATAGCAATGAAAAGTACAGCATAGGGAATATAGTTAAAAAAAAAAAGTCAGTACAACAATGAACACAGTTAGTTGGCTGGAGACAGAGGAAACTTTGTAAAAGGGAATTTTCAATCCTGGAAAATAGCTATTTTCCAGTCTAAAGACTGCACGAAAAACACCAAGGAGAATACATTCAAGTTAATGGAAACAAGTCTTTATTAAGTAACTTTTAATATCAGAAAAATAAAACTCTTATAATTCTCTTTACAGCAAATATATAATATCAGTGCTTTGGCCATCTTAAGTTAAAGGCCCTTTATCATAAAATATATGGTTTTAAACTTTACTCAAATTGAATTTATAATCCCTATGACTTCCCTACATATACATAACAAAAGAGTGTAGTAAAATTAGCAAATACTAAACTATATTGATAATTTATCATTCTTAGTTTGTGGTTTTTAGAAACAGTACACGCACCTAATATATGTCGATTCCTTGGCTTATTAGTTGCAGTGTACGATGCAACAAAATACAAAATACATGCTTGGTGAACATTCGTTCATATCTACAAGACGGCAGCTAAAGATTAGGTTTCAATACTGACATTTAACTATCCTACAAGCAATTAGCATTACATGATAATATGCCATCAAGGCAATTTTTTATACTGAAAAAATCAAAATAAAAACCGTTATTTGTAAACTTTTATACGAAATGTAACTCTTCAAGTGAAAATAAAAAATAAAATTTGTCTATTTACTATTCAATACACATTAAGATTTCAATTTTTGTTATACTGAGAAAAAAAGCTCTTTTGTGTTGGGAAAATAATGCTTCAAAAAATAATTAGTAGAAAAACCCACCAGTATAATGTTTTGTCCTTTCAATGCCAACAGATTTGGGGACATTCTGAGGATGAAGTTATAGACATCCGCAGGTGAAATGTAAAACTTTCCTTGTGATTGGAAACAGTTTTGAAATGACGTAAACTGATTGAAGGTCATCACAGCTGCTTTTGTGAATTATGTTAAGGGCATTATTATCCCTCTCTCCCTCCCTTTCCCCTAAGTTACTAAAAAATAAAAATATATTTATAATGTGCAAGACAAATATGGATTGAACATAAAATGCTTCACATTTTGATCTATAGTCTAAAATTAATCAACAGCTTGATCAGACTAATGAATGGAATGTTCGCATCCTCAATTATTAGCCAATATAGGTGCATCCCAAAGCCCTTCCTGAAATGGGAAGACCCAGGTGGCCATTTATTTCCACATTCACTGAGGGAGGCAATGGGTAGGAATTCACAATCGACACAATTGCATTCCTGATCCACTGATCATACCAGCCGTAAGCACTCTGGGCGAGATGAAAGTCAGTGTAGCAGTTTTTGTCCCAAATTATAACCAGTGATTGAGTAAACTGCCATCAGCCCTATTATTACCACTAAGTAATCACAATGCTTTAAAAAGTTACTTTCAATCCTGCAGAATTAGGCATAAGTTGTTGTAAAATAAAAAACGAACCTGTTTTGTCAAAACTGGCAGTGTAAAGAAGGCAGCACTGGGAAGTGTCTGAATCATCTGTAATGCCAAGTACCCTCCATAAACTCTTAATGTGGTTAGGCTTTGGGACCCATTGTTTTGAAATCCTAGACATATACAAATTTCTCATAGGCTCACACAACCTATAAGTATCTTCGCTCAGCCAAGTTGAACTTCAGCTTTAGCAATTCTTACACAAGCTATGTCTCTGGGTCTACAGAATAGTATTAATAATTCAAACCAAACTAATAGACAAGAGACCACTTAGGTTTAGTGTTACCATAGCAGCCTTTTATAAGTTTACTAACAACTTTAGTCTAATCCCAATAAAGCCTGATAACAGTCATAAGAATTCATTAGGAAGCTTACTGGGGTACCATTATACCCATGCCTTTATGAGTCCATATAGAGATATAGGATTTCTGTATATATATATATATATATATATATATATATATAGTTAAGAGTGAATTTGGATTGCCTGAGTAACAGCTGTCTGGCAAACTGGACATGATGGCGTTCTCTTTTCACAGATCTTGTTGGCACATTCCATGCAGAAGAGGTTGTGGCCACATGGAACTAGGGCAGCGATAACTTCATTCTCAAAGCAGATCACACAGTCGTGCTTTCGTCTTGATTCTGGAGGTGAGCTAGAGGTGGAACCACCATTGGAAGAGGAGTAACTGTTGGTACCATTAGAAAAAGCAGGGATGTATATTGGAAGGCCAACATGGTTGCCTGTACTAGGTGGGTCGCTCCTAACACTCCGAGCAAGTGGGTGTTCAATGCTCTCAGGAAATGTAGGAGACAGACGAGGAGTAGATGGCTGACTTCCTCTACGCTGGGTCTTCATATTACCAGAAGGATCACTCCCAAAGCCAGAGAGTGGGTTAACTGGTTCAAACGGAGTCCAGATAGTTTGAGCGGATGTTGGTAGAGAGTCAAAGGCAGGAGAATCAACTGCAAGATCTTCGGAGCCTACAGATGGTAGTGTATCTCCAAACCAAAAGTTTCCTGTGCTAAATGGGCTTGTTGGACTAAAGTCAGCCAGCCTATTGCTTCCAAAGTAGGAATCTGTGGAACCACTTCCCAGAGAACTGGAACTATCATTTCGATAATTGGATATCATTCTTGCGCGGCTAGGTGGAACTGGATTGGAGGAGAGCCATGCAGAGCCAAGAGTGCCACCTTCAAAGCTTACATCGGTACCGTTGTAATGGAAATCATTCTCTTCATTGAGCTCAATATAATTCCCTGTACGCATGGCAATATGCATTTCTATCTCTTCCCGTGCTCGGTCAACATTTTCGGGCATCCCTGTCACTTCAAAGACAGGTTCTTTATCTCTGCTTGGAGTTACTATGTATGTGTGGGTCTGCTGCTGAATTCTTTTAATGGTTGCTCCTTTTGGTCCAACTACTAATCCTACCACACGATAGGGGACCCTGACTTGAACGGTGGTTTGACCAGGCAGATTAGGACTACATGACAGCCCTCCCAGGGCAGGGCCATTTTTGTTTCGAGATGCACGAATCATGGAGAAGTGCTCTGCGGCTGAAAGGATTTCTCTTTTGGCCATGGCAACATCTTCTTTCCGTCCAGTGACAACAAAAATAGGCTCTTCCCCACGAACAGGTGTCTTGATATATGTGTTTGTCTTGGCTCTCAGTGCTTTAATTTTACAACCTGTTAGAAAGAAAACATTTCATAAGAAACAACACTTACTTCAACAATCAGTATTGATAAAGACAAATTCCAAAACTCCTTTCAAGCTAATCTTCTGTTTCTGGGCAGGTTTTTCTTTCTTTTAATTTTAGAATTTTTTCTTATTATAAACACTTCTCCCTAGATGGCAAACAGCTTTTCCTAATTCCACTAATGCTCCTAGATCCTCAGGTATACTTGTCTGGGGATCTTAACTCACAAGTCAGGCTTATTGTTTTCTTCCTCCTATTATTGGTCATTGCAATTGAGACATGAAGTACCCTATACAGTCAGAACACTAATGGTTTATGGCTTTGCAGGGTGTTGGTGGTAAAGAAAAACCATCAATGCACATGTGAGACATTTAATATCTGTTCTCATATAATCTACACAACAGCCCTAAGACTATAGACTATTATACTCATTTTATTGCCAAGGAAAATAAGTATAGAATAACTGTATACCTTGTCCAAGTTCACACAGCTAGTAAGTGGCAAAGCCAGAATTAAGCCTCGTATGCCTTCAAAATCTACAGTCTGTCAGTCCAAGAACCTGAAATTTCACACAACTATACAATAGCAGCTCTTTAACTAGCTTCTGCTTAATTGTCTTACCATTTTAGCTTAACACTACCTTTTCTTCTGTAAAATTCAACTGCTAACAACAGCAAAGTGCTCATGGCTCAAAGGTCATCTCATTTCTGCTCGCATCGGTTGAATTTTAGGCTAAGAATCAGTTGTGCTTATCCCTGTATGTGTTTATACTAGCTGTACTCGTACATTAAATTATTAATCAGTGAAATAGAATGAAGGGCATTTTATTTGTATGAAAATTGACTATTTTTGACAATTTCAACTAAGATGTGTACCTTAAAGAAAAAAAGATGCTGTTGAACTATGTATGGGTGAGACAACTATAAAAGACTGAGGTAGGAAACTGACACAGAATCATTCTGCACTCACTGTAAAGTTCTTGCTAAATTCAAAAGAAACATTGGAAACTTACAGAATGCGAGCATTGGGATGTAGATTTACCAAAGGAGGATGACTCGGACTGGCAGAGCCATTCTCAAACAAAACACTTTGGACTCAAATCCCACGTATATTTAACTTAAAATATCTAAGACACATATGCCTAACTATTCATAATTGTCATCCTTTAACTTTTTGGGGGTAATTACCCATTTCAGTGCCAACAATGTGAGACTAGAGGCCTTCAAACTGTACTTAAAGGGGAATAAAACTCTAGGGAGTTAACATTTTTCAAAGATCTTAACATGAAGCATGCCTAGCTTGTATAACTGCAATAGTCCCCCGAACACAAAGTAGCTCTCCTTGCCACCAGTTGGGCCTCACTCCAATCTCTTCTCTATATTCACTTTAGTTAGATAATGCTTTCTAAATACAGCAGAGATCACATAATTACTTCTTTGAAAAAGTGTTTTAATGGCTCCGTTATCTTAACGATAAAGTTCACAAAATATGGCACACAAGGTCCCTCTTTACTTGGTATCTGATTACCTCTCACTAGCTTTCTCTCTCTACCACTCCTTTCTCTCCTCCCCAAACTCTGCAGTGTGCTTCCACCATATTAAATTCCTATCCGTGCTCCCTTGCTTCCATGACTAGAATGTTCCTTTGTCCTTGCCTCTTTATTCCCAGCTCTGCTTGCTTAACTCCTGCTTAGCCTTTCAGATTTTAGTATAGATGCTTCATCTTCTATGAAGCTTCCTCTTGCTCAGTACTGGTTTGTGTGCCCTTGAGCATTCCCAAACCACTGTGTGGCTAACTGTCAAGTATCTACCATGGGGTGGCCTCACAATAATTGTTGAAACAAAGATCATTGTTTCTCTGTATGGTCCTTTCTTATGCATCTTGCTTTGCATCTAAGCTTTTTTTTTGGAGCTTTTTAAGACTTTCATATTCTGGCCCCATGCTGCTAATCCAACCTTTCTGAAGGGAGTTGATTATGCTAACTTCAATTATAGCATACTCAACACAACTTCATTCAACCTACCACTCAACTTTTAGATTTTAACCACAAATGAAAAGCCTGTTCCCCCTCCCAACAAACTGTGAAACTTATAAAGAAATGGCTGCTTTCTCACTGCTGGATCCTCATACCTATCATGAAAACCCTTTCAGAGTCAGGTTTACTCTAACCTGAAGGCTATGTTCATTTGAGAAGCAGGGGTGGTGGGGTGGTGGTGGTGTGGATGGGTGGGTAAAAGCAAAGCTGCAAGGAAAGCACTTAGAGCCAGGGGGAAGGGGGTGGCTTAAGGCTATCAAGAAATTACTACAATGAGTTGAATTTATGCTACTGTAAAACATGAAAGGTTTTATTATAAAGAGTATTGCAGTAAGTTTACCCTTACCCAGAACTACAAGAAGATTAAATTGACTGGATACCTTTTTGAGGGTAGGAAAATGCTTTATTTGCTTTTGTTCCACAAGAGAAAGTGGGGTTAAATACAAGAGCTATAAAACTTCTTTATCTATTGATTATTTATACAGGCTGAATCTCCAGAAGACTCCCTCATTCAGCATAGTGGGTGTTGCCTGGGCCTATGAACTGAGACCACTTTCTATTAGCCGGTATGTGATTGATGGAGAGATGCTGACGAATTCTGAAAAGGGTGATATGAGCACACAACTATTCACATCATACACTCAGGGGAGTTAACTGTTATAATCTGAATACATGCAGTTATAGTCTGGGCTACTTAAGAAGGCAGTCAGTCTGCTACAGTCACATTCCTAACAAAGAGGGTCCTGATCATTCTACAGAAAAACACCAGGCAATTTCTATTAAAGACAAAAGGAGAATTAAATCAGCCTAAGGGTCTATCTAAGGTTCACTCCTCTCAACCTTTAGTAATACTGACCATGTGGAAACTTCTCCAAATAAATACTTCCAAGACTATAAGCAATAGTCAGTTGCACCTTAGTAGAATATTGTTTAATATCTAGTAGGTATATTATTAACTAAGAAAGTATGCTTAATGGTATACAGAACACTATTTGGCCTATGGCTGATACTAATAAATAGGTGTGTAATACATGGCTTATTAGGAAGACAGAAGATGAATGTTTTGAGCATTGATCATTTCTGAGATAGGGTATGACAGGCCAGAGGTAAAAGGAAGACAGCAAAGCCAACCCCTTTTTAGGCCACTGCCAACAGAATAGAAAAAAGTATTTCTTCTCTCTCCTAAATTTTATAAGACATTTTTAACACAGTAGTCTGAATTCAGATTAGGAATACAGGGAACATCAATGAATTATAATAGTGTTTTTATAGGAACCTACACATTTTCTAGAAGTTGGAGACAATTTGAATATGCAGAGTTCTGAACAGGAACACAAAGTAAAGGAGGGAAAAAACCTTGTTTTATTTTGCAGGTACAGAAGGTAAAACACCTTTGGAATATTTTAGATTGTTTCTATTTGGAAATTTGAAGATATTTAGAAAATTATGGAACAATCTATAATCTCAAAGTGACACAAAACTCATAAAGTACTGATAAATTAGACTGTACTTTAAAAAAATTTGCTGTTCTAGCGTAAGTCATCAAAAACAAGGTAAAAAAGTCATTTTATAACTCATATCCCAAATAGCTGATTTCTCTCTCTTATACACATACACCTACTCTAAAAGTACCAAAATCCAATAGAAAAATTGGTTTAAAAAACAGCTCACAGTAAAGGAAATTTATAAATGGCTCAACATGAAAATTCCTGTTTTCAATTGAACTGAGGTATCATTTTCCACCTGTAAGACTGTCAAATATCAAAAACAAGAGATGGTAAGAATGGGAAAAAAGGGCCCTCATATTTAGCTGCTGAGAGTATAAATTTGCATAGAGGTGCAAAATGAGCTTTGTATATATTATTTACTGTTCATGTTAGTGTGAAGCTGATACAGCTATAAAATGGAATACTATGCAGTCATAAAACTGGTTTACTTAATGGTGTAGGCTAGGAGACTTAATTTTTCCTTATACTCTTATTTTTTATAAAACTTGAGCCAGACAAAAATACATTAGTTTTTCAAAGCAATATAGTTAGAACATTTAAAAATTAAAGATAAAAATGATGATTTACTAGGATTAGCAAAGCATATCAATTAGACTTTTGGCTAGTACTTGAGATTATTTTAAATTGTATGAACATCAGGGTAAATTATTTCATAGCCTCAAAGCTGAACAAGGTTTTTAATTCTAGGAAGTAAGGACTAACAATTGTTTTCTTACAGCTACAGATAAAAACCAGCATATGGCAAGCTGTCTATCAGACTGTAGAGGTTAAGAACTAGGAAGGCACCAACAGCTTTCTTGGTTGTAATTTTATTTTGATTTGGAAGTAAATTCCCTAAATAAAAATGGCTTCAACTTATCTCTGTGGTATAGGAATCCATTTCCTCTTTCTGTAACACTGTGGTTGGGGCTGTGTTTCACTTTAAAACTCTCTAGCTGCAGCCAGAATTCTGGTCCTCTCAGGATAGCAAAGGTCCTGTCTTGCTTCTTTGGGGTAAAGAGAGCCCCTCCTACCAGCTGTCTCAGCAATTAAGAGAGGGAGAGGGCCTCTGTTATTGGGAGAGGAGTTTAAAGGTGAAAAAAAGGAATTGAAAGATGGTATCTCCAGTGTTTCTCAAACCATGTGTTGTAGTACCAATTTAATGGGCTGCAATAAGCAACAGAAAAAAAAAGGGAAAAGAGAAAGGAAAACTCAATGCATTTCAAATGTTTCAGTGAAGTCTGTGTACAATGGGCTGCAGTGTAAATGTTCTTTTGTTGGGGGGAGTGGTGTCATAGTCAAAAAAGTTTAAAACCACAAGACCAGACCATCTTTAATTGCATAAAACATGTGGAATGATGTACTTATAACAAAAGAACCAGGTATAGAATTACAATCTGCAATGTAGATATTAAGTACACAAATCAATTCACTTTAAAACAGGAAGATTATCCAGATTATCTGGGTAGGTCTGAGCTAATTGTGAGTCCTTTGAGTTTTCTCCAGCTGGTCTCAGAAGTGCAGCCTGAAAGCAAACAGTCCATGGCTGCAGACAGCCTCTAGGAGCTAAAAATAAGGAGGCCTCCATCCAGAAATATTTTTCTGTTCTTTAATTTTGCTTACTGCCTGCTTTAGTTTCCTAATGCTGCCATAACAAGTTATCACACAAAGTCACTTCAGAGTCTATTTTACAGTAGGTCAGAAGTCTGACCTGGGTCTAATCAGGGCTAAAATCAAGGTACTGGCAGGGCTGGGTTCCCTTCTGGACACTCCAGTGGAGGATCTATTTCCTTGTTCATTCAGGTTATTAGCAGAGTTGAGTTGCTTACAGTTATAGGACTGAGTGAGCTTCCTCAGTTTAAGTGTGTTGGGCATTCTTACTTCTACTTCCTCCATCTTCAGAACCAGCAATGGAGGCCATATTCTTTTCATGCTTCAGATCTCTCCCCTTCTCCTATCTCTAACCTAACTGGGAAAGGTTTTTTGCTTTTAAGACCTCATTGTGATTACACTGCACCCACCTAGGTGATCTCAGACCGTTTTCCAATCTCAAGGACCATATCCCACATACAAGCTCTCCTTTCTAGGGTTCAAGTGTCCTTCTAGCTCTTTAGAATTCTCAGAAAAAATTTTTAAGAATACTCTCTCACTTTAGGTATCACTTTTGACAATACTTCAAACAGCTTCATTTGTGTGATTTTAGCTTTGTTTATTGTGGGCATACATACAAACATCTAATGCATTAAAACCAACTGGCATCTACTACTCTTAAAACAAAAGCTGCCAACAACGTAAAGTTGACTGGCTCCTTAGGTGAAGGGTTAGGAATAAAGGCAAGAGGGAATAAAACCCCAACTATTGCAATATGGAAACTAAAATGATAAACAATAAAATCGCAGGTTTCTAATCTAACAATTCAATAGAATAAACAGTGAGTGTCTACTTTGTGTGAGGTACTTCAGCTGACATTGAGGATGCAAAGATGACTGAGAATCAGTTCTACCTTCACTGACTTATATCAACTTCAGTTACCAAAAGGATCTGGTGTCTACGCATGTTTGTATACAGATGTCGATCTATTATTTTCTTTTATTGTTGGTGATTGTTGGTGTTCAAATCTTCTGTATCACTGCTGGTCTTTTGACTACTTGTCCCGCCTTACTGAGATAGGAGTGTTGAAGTCCCCAATTCTATTAGCTTGAGACCCCAAGTAAGTTACTTATCATCTCCATAGGTTTCTTTCCTTATCTGTATGGTAGAAGTAAAAATGCCCAACACACTTAAATGTTTGTTATTTAAGAAAAAAATCTAAGGAATCAACTTTCTATAGAAAGTTAAAAACACTTAAAAAATTTACTTCCTAAAAGATTAAACTTATATTTGGATTGTGAAAACCATGTTAAGAAATTATAAACTTTACAAAACTGGGAGGAGATATGTTGAAGTCAATGTGTTAATTTGAAATCTGGTATATTTTTGCATGATTTTAGGGGCTCTTTTTGGACCAAAATCAAAATATTAGAGCTATCAGAGATCATCTAGTTCAATCTCACTTTATACATGAAGTGAAGCCTTGAACTGCCCAAAATTACAAATGAATGACTCCTAAATACACCACTCTCAACCTTTTTTTTTTCCTAGTTCTCCTCTTCCCAGCATGTACAGAGTATTTTTTTAAATAGAGGTTAAACTATAATCCCCCCTATTTTTTCACTTAGTTTGGAGAATAGGATCAAAATGCTTAAAAAAAAAAAGAGGCTTATATATGGCCTTTCTTATGTAAAGCTGAAACACCCAGATGATGGAGTAAATAGTGATGAAAGGGTGAATAATTTCCCTAATGGAGGATTTTAAAATTAGGTTCATGCCCTTTACAGGATGTTAATAGAAACCTTAGAATTATCTCTGTTTAGGTACCATATATAATGGAATCGGATTCATTTGTAAATGATTCTCTTCTAGACCAGCTTAGCTCTTTACCAAGAAACACATTTCAAAAGCTCAGATTGAAAATAGATTTTAAGACATACTGTAAATTTTAAAAAATACAAATCATTTAGTTACTGGTATAGCCCGGGAAAAACAACTAAAATGATAATTTTTAGTTTCAACTAGCATTTTCTCAGAGTACAAATCTAGCAATAAAAAAACTATAAATTTTACATTACTCTGTATAATTTATCATTATACTTTCAATTGTATAGTGAGTTTGCAGAAATGGCATCCTCTCAAACTTGATTCTCACAACAAATGGGTATGGGGGAAGGGCCGGGAAGAACAAGTAGATGGAGCAGGTTTATTTATTTATTTTCCACAAGAGGAAACTGAGACTCAAAGTTAAGTGATTTGTCCAAGGTCACAGGCAACAAATGGTGAAGCCATGTCCCTAGTGAGTTTTCTAAGTCCAAGTTCAGTGTCCCTTTCTGCAGTATACCAAATGGTTCTGAAGATAAACCAGAGGGAGGGGAGAGTGTACAGAAAGGGCATGGTAATAAAAAGGTCTGCCCGAAGTATACTTTCTGGGAGATTTCCTAGTTGTTTGGAACTATTCCCTCTTCACTGTCCCCCAGCAATGTTTAAAACAAACTACGTATGCTTACTTTCAATTACATCTGTTCTCATTACAGAACTGTCTTTATTATTTTAAGGCCCAGTCTTACTACTCCACGATACAACTTGGGGTGAAGTCAGGCTTCCCTGAATGCAATGAATTGTAGCCTTGGCTTACTGGACAAAGGCAGCAAACCAGGCCCACACGAACTGTACTTAAATCCCCAACAATGCCATGAAAGAGGTTCTAGTTATGCAGTATAACTTAACATTCTCAACATCAGCCGTGTAATAAAGACTGGGAACTATTCAAATAGCAGTAGGCTGTGCCTACATTCAATTTAAACAGACAATTATTTTAAAGGTTCAAATATCAGATTTAGTCTTTATAAATGTCTATATGGTAAGTAATGGCAGAATGGGAAAAGTTAAAAGTAACACCACAAATTATGGTATATAAGCTATTTGGGAAGCATTAAGACACAGTTTAGTTAAGAAAAATATCACTTTAGAATCACCTGAAGATCAATGGGGTTTTAAAATAGATTACCCATAATCTATTTGGAGTTTCCTAAAGAAGGTTTTAAACTGCAAATACACTTACCAATTTAGTACCTTATTATGAACCTTACTATCTGGTTTTTCATTTAGAGCTTAACTTTACAAATTTACAGAGCATAATTACATTTAAAAAAATTCTGTAGCAACCCCATAGACTATGAAACAATAATGTAGTCATCACGGCTATTTACTAATACTCTGGCTGTCTCCTGTAGCCACATGGTTGGAAAGCACTTTCTCACCCACTTGAAGTTAGGTGTGGCCAGATGACTTGATCTGATAAATGAAACATGAGCAGATGTGATAATTATTACTTCCGGGTCTAACATTTAAAGACCAACATGTGATATGCCACTGTCTCTGATCCCTCTGGCACAGGGGAAGACCAGTCAATACTTAAGATGGTGGCTGCTTCTTTGGCCTGAAAGACTAAAATGAGAGAGCCCCTGTGAATAAAAAACAAACCATTGTTGTTTAAATATTGAGATGTGGAAGTTCTTTGTAATCACAGAATACTATTTAAACCTATCTGGACAGAAGTGTCATATATCTAACAGATATTCAGACATCAATTGGTTCTAGTTCTACCACATTAAAATATGATGTGTGAAACTGTCTGCTAAAGCCAAGAGAAGGTGAACAAGATTAAACAGAGTGGTTCAAATTAATTTCAGATTTAACGAAAGTAATTCACAAAATATTAAGCATTATCTTATAAGTCATACAACATACACACACTACAAATGCTACCTTTCCTTGCAGATTTAAGATGTTAAGAACCACCTAGAATTCCAGTCTATTAATGTCGGTGGAAATTTTTCTAAATTGAAATCTCTAACAGACTAACAGTTCACAAACACTTGACTCCTTGGATCATTTTTATGTGGCTGATAACCAGAGGATAGAATATACACCCCTGAATTAATATTTTATTGTCCAATTCCTCCCCAGTGAATCAAAATATTAGCTGAGTTCATTAGTTGAGTAAGGCAGGAAGAAAAGATAGTAGTACCCATTTAGTATTATGCAAAACAGTAATTGGTCCTGAACTAATACAAACTATTATCAACTAAATTTAAACACTGAAGCCTAGAAAAGTTATAAAACTTAATTTTTAAAGGTAGCATGTATATACCCACAAGTGAACTTTCTGAACTATAAATGATAGCAAATTTTTAGTTAGACACATTAGAACTAGAATGATAACTGTGCCTTTGGGTAATAGAGACACCAGAATTATTAAGTAAATTAATTTTGATAGTGATAATTTAAGTTACACATGCTAGAAATACAGTATCTCAATTCATGATTGGGGCAGAAATTAGCCCCAAATATTCTGAACCTTCCCAAGCACGATGCTTCAATACTGAGGCAGCAGTATTCTCATTAGAATGATTATTTTTGATGTCTAACAACTGGTCTAAATCCAGTTCCATTATTTGACTAAGTTACTTTTCAGAAATCTAGTTTCCACATCTATAAAATGGGGACAACTGCCTAGCAGGGTTAACAGCTCCAGTAAAGCACCTAACATCGTACTTAGCAAAGAGAGGCCAACAATCCCTCATCCTTCATAAAAGATGACAGTGCTTTAGCATTATTCTGAAACTACTTCTCATGAAATGTATATTTCTTTCTTCAACAGAGAATTTATGTACCAAGCGTTCTTTTTCTCCTGAAAAAACATGCTCACACCTTATTTCAGTTGTGTTAGAACTTGAAGAGTGGCTCTACCCTAAGAAAACTGGGGGAAATTGTCACAAGGACATATAATAGAACTTGAAACAGTTTAACATATTAACCCTTTAAAATATGACAATATACACAACCACAGAGGATCAGTGAAGACAGGAGTAGCTCAATAAAGAAAAAAATCCCCAAAAGGATCTAGCTCATTGATAACCAATTCACTGGAACACAGGGGGAAAAAAAAAATAGAACTCCAGCTTCCATTTTTACTCATCTTTAAAGCATTTTTTTACATGTTTCATAATGTATAATATATCAGCATACATATGATTCATACACAAATATTCAATTTGGGGGATAAAAGCTTATTTTTTTTTTGACAGGTTGTATGTATAGTCAAAAAAGTTGTGATGACTTTTCTAGGATATAAGGACAGAGCACACCCGTATATCATCAATTAAAGTCAGTAATGAAAATAGTTGAAGACACACATTAATCTTATATATAAAACCTCAGGTTTTGAGTCTTTAAAACAATTGAATTTATGACATTCAGTGTTTCTTATAGTACAGTTAAGAATGGGCATAGAGTTCTATTTTAAATCCCTTTTTAGTTTAACTGGATTATCAATGACTATAAACTGGAACAAAGTTTGTTGACTGAAATTAGACCTATGTAACCACTGTGAGTATGTCCTGCAGGTACTACATTTTTTTAAAAGTTATGTCTTAAATGTGTTGTCATATTTACTTCCAATGTCTTTCTTAAAATTTCTTTGATAATCAGTAAGCCTCTTTAGTTCCTGGCTTTATTTTGCAGTATTGTTGGTTTCAAAGTGAGAAGCACAGCTTAAAAAATGGGGCCAATTTAACATTTGGAAATGACCATATGCTACTGGGGAGTACAAATATGAGGTCAACATTCTGCCAGCTTTCATCACTATCAAAAGCTGTGGCTTGTTTTTTTCAGAGACTTGAACCAGAGGCCATCTACATGAGCTGCTAGTCTATATGACTCAGAATTCCATTTGTCCTACTATCAGAGCTGAAGTCATAAATGTCCCCATCTGTGACATAATTATTTCCCAAACCAATTAAGAGATATCAAACAGAAAATTATGACTTCAGGTAATGAATAAAATGACAGGAATGGATAATTCTTAAGGACGAAAATTTAATTCATCCAAAGCAAATAAGTAAATTAAATCATTTGCCCTTTTATTCACTTGGGGAAAAGGGAAATTATTACACTGTGAAGGATGTACACATTAGAATTTGGCCTAGTTCTCTGTAGAAATGGGAAACTACAGATTTTATTATGTTGCTGCTGAAGGGTGGGGGTGGCAAAGGAGTCAATGATCCACTAGTTGAATGGTTCAGAACAGGAAAAGGGCAAGAACTTCTGCTCTTAAGATAAGATAGAGGATGATGACATACTTTTAACAGTACTGTCAACTCTGGGAAAATATTAAGTGCAAAAGGAATAGTCAGCAAGTTGTTTCCATGTCCTAAGACATAAATAGATTCACTTTTCCTTATTAACCAATAAGCACAGCTTTAACAGAAAACTGAAGACTATATCTCATTTGCTATAATTTAATAGATGGTACAAATAAAAATTTGGAATAAATTCAGTTTACTTTTAAATAATGGATGTGTGTAAAGATAAAGTTTGTGCAATTATGGACCATACCATAGTGCTTTTAAGGGTATAACAGAGAAGGACAAAAGTTTGTATTAATTAAACATACAAAACATCACTTTCTTTTCCCTTAGGAAAACTGGTATGTAAATGTTCTTTTTTTAAAAATTATTCTAAACTGTCACCATAAGCACACTGAAACAACTTGTCCTGAGGAAGGGGCATCTTGCCATGGTGTGGAGGGTTTTTCATACTCTGGCCGGAACAGATACCTTCCCAGCCCTTGTCACCACTCTCCTTTCCAGATTCTCGATGAAAAAACAAAAACAAAACCCCAAACACACCTTGCCTCACACTGTTTCTCAGTCTTTCTTCCATTTTCATTTGTTTTAAAGTCCTATCCATTCTGCAAAGAGGGTTGATGTTCTCATATGTGACTACAACACATTACTGCCATTCCACTATTAGACTGCTAGCTTTTTAAGGGCAGCAAATATTATCTGAATCAACCTTACATTCCCAACTGCCATAAACTCAATGCCTGGCAAAATATAAGCTTAAAACATAGCACTTCCTTGATGTTCCTTTAATTGAACAGCCAACTCATTCTTGATTTATAAATTCTATCCTATGTAAGGTGAAGCAATTCTCTCCTGGATTAGTGTCTTAAGTATTGAAACAAAACAAAACAAAACAAAATCCAACCAATCAAGGCATGCAAAACTTATTTACCGAACTATAGGAATAAACTCTCAATTGGATGGTACCAGCTTTGAACAGCGCCTTTAAGTACCATCATCAGGCAGTCTGAAATAAGCTATTTCTTCTATCGAGATTTCAGATGGGTTTTTCTTATTAAAATCCTAGAGGTAAGAAGCCAACACTGTTACCTGAAACCACCATTTCGACAGACCTCTTATTTGTGTGTACTTTAGACCACTTGGGAAAGATGAGATCATTTTATTTGACCCCAACAGTGCTCTAACAATAAAGAGACATGCATCACCCAGGCTAAACCATACTGTAATAAGGCAGCTGCAAGTAATATTTAGTCCTTCAATACAGGGGAAAAAGCTACACTAAAGAGCAGAGGCCCTTCCCTAAAAACGTCAGATGCAGAGGTGCTCTGGACATCCCCTTCCCCCACCTTCACAAATCTACTCCTGGAATCTGAGACATAGGTCCTTTGTCTGAACAACGTGGGAGGAGTCTGTCTGCAGTACTGGTGTGCTGGCAAGTGAAGAGAATTTGAGAAAACTGTATAAACGCACAAAGTTCCTTAACTCAGTTACCTTACTGTCCAATTTTTCTTTATCGCGTACACTAAAGTGATCTAAAAGATGGAACAATGTGCCTCTTGGAGGGGTGGATTTTATCAAAAGGAATACGGTAAGATCAGCAGAGTTAGGCTGCTCTTCAAAAGCTAAGTTTATGAATAGCGGAGAGGCAGAAGGGGGTGGTGGCGTTACCCACCACTTGAATACCCCTTTCCCTCTCCAGTGAGCTCTTTCTACAAGCCTCTATTTCTGTCAGTTTCTTCATCTGAACAAGCTGTTTGTTGTAAGGAGAGCTGGGCGCTTTCACCAGATACTCGGCTGCGCAAACTTGCAATCTCGAAGATTTCAGTGTACAACACCGAACCCCCAAACGAACGACCTTTTACCGCCTCACTTGAGGTTTTTGGTGTCACGCCAGCCCGGAGTTCCACGAATACTGCCCGAGTAAAGTGAACACCGCCGGACAGGATGGCCCGAGAAACTTGACACCTTTTATCATGCAAAACTAGCGGATCACCGTGGGTTTTCGCAAGGTGACCCATCTCCTCATCTCAGCCACACTCGGCTGCTCCTGGACCCCTTCGTGGTGGACCGGGGAGACTGGCCGGGTTCCCTTATTTTGCCCCAAGCCCGTCTTTCGTCTCCCCACCCACACCCAGGACATCCTCCCCGCACTCACCCTGGCGACCGACAATCTCGGCGACATGCTCGGAGCTGGGCACAGGGACGCACTCGGTGGTGTTGACGCTCTTCCTCCGGAGCAGGGCCGCCTGCTCCCCGTTCAGGGCGGCCGCCGCCGCCCCGCAGCCGCCAGGGCTGTAGGCGTGGGACAGCATCGCCGCCATCATGCCCTGGGCATCGTCCCCTCCGTAGAGCACCCCCGCCGCCGCGGCCGCTTCCCGGGCATCGAAGCCGGCGGGGGGCAGCAGCACAGACCCCAGGGGCCCGCCCGGGATCGGCTGGGTCTGGGAGGCGGCGGCCGCGGGCGGCGACAGCAGCAGCAGCGACGGCCGGTCCTCCTCCTCTGCCTCCTCCAGCTCTTCCTCCTCCAGCAGATCCCCGTCCAGCTCCGCTTCCTCCCCCTCCTCCTCGTCTTCTTCCAGCTCCAGCTCGGTCGCCTCCGGGGCCCCGGGCCCGCCGGGCGGAGCCCGCTCCTCCGGAGACAGCCCTGCCGCCCGCCGGGCCTGGCCCTGCGCTGCCACCGCCGCGGCCCTGGCCGCCGGGGTGCCGGGCTCCGCCGGGCTGGGGTCGTCGAGGCCTAGCGCGGCCAGGCGCTCCCTCAGCAGGAGCCCGTCCCCCTCGAGCTCCGGGCCGCCCACGGGCGGCGGCGGCGGCGGCGGCTGCGGCAGGGGGACCGGGGCCGCCGCCAGGGCCAGGGCCGCGGAGCTGCCGCTCGGCATCGCGGCGGCGCGCTGTCAATGGCGGCGGCGGCGGCGGCGGCCGGGTCAGGCGCGGCGGGCGGCTGGCCCCATGGCGGACAGGGCCCGGGCCCTGCTCAGCGCGCAAACACCTTTCCTCTGGGGAGGCGGCGGGGCTGGCGACCGGAGCTGAGGAGCGCCGGGGCCGCCCAGAGACCGGAGAGGGCGGGGTGGAGGGGCAGGGGAAGGAGGACGAGGTAGGTAACTAGGTGGGTGGGTGGGGACGGCGGCGGGGCGGGCTGGTGGAGGTGGCAGCGGCTCCCCTCTCACGGTTTCTTTTGTTTCATGGCCTTAACCAGCCCCCAGCGCGCGCCGCGGCGGCGGCGACGCCCCACGCCGCTCCCCGAATGAAGCCGGCGCGCTCTGATTGGCCGCCTTTAATCTCTGGGAGCCCACCCTCTTGTCCCCGCAGTCTTCTAACTCCTTTCCCTAGCCCCACACCCCACCCTCTCTCAGGCCCCGCCCCAGTCCTCCCCAGAGCTATCTGATTGGGTAGCTGGGACTAGCCAGCCCCCGAAGCCTGCTCCTTCCGTCCTTTCCCCACCCCCCCCCTTGCCTCCCTCCCCTCCCGCCCCTTTCCCTACAGACTCACGAGGAGAGGGGGACTGTGATTGTTCGCCTTACACGTCACTCTGTGACGTACACAGGTGGGGGCGTAGAAAAGGCGGGACGGAGGTGCTCCAGCACAGCCTAAAGGGGGGTAGGGGAGCGAACAGGGATTTTCGCGCAGGCGCGTAGAACTTAAGCGCACACCTGGGTCAGTTCTTTTTGCCGCACGCTTGCTGCCTGCCAGGGTCGGGTGTCTAAGTGTACTGTGTGAGGAGCCTTGGAGTGGAGCGTAGGCGTGCGCACGGACAGCGTTGTTTCCCCAGGTTGAGGAAGAAATTTCCCTCTTTCAGGGTAAGGGCCTAAGGAGAGTCATCCAAGGAGGGGCTAGTGAAGTGTCCTGTCCAGCTGCGGGGGTGGTTTCCTGGGCCGCGTGGCTCCTGGGCCTTTGCTGTACTGCCCGGAATGCTCCTCCCTCGGGGCAGGGCCCTTCCACGACCAGCTGGCCAGGCTTCTAATGTAAGGCCTCTTGGTTATGTTTGGAGCCTTGAAATGCTGAACTTTAGTTCTTCGGGGCTTTTCAAGGAAATGAACTCACTGTTTCTTCCAAGATGCTCTTCCCCCGGTATGGCCCAGGTGATTCTACCCAGTAGCTATCTTCCTAGGGGTCTGTTTTTAAATGGCTTGTCAAAAACAATGCCTATTACTTTACTCCATCTTAAGCTATGATCTCTTCAATCCCATAGTCTCCCCAGTTTAGTTACAGCATTGAGCTATAGCTTGTAGTGTTGTCTTGTAGAGATGTAGGGCAAGCAACATAGTGTAATTTTAAGGTTTCTAGGCTCCATTAGAAACAGTAAAGTTTTAATAAATTAAGTTCAACATAACCAAAATACTATCGTATCAACATGGTAGTCAATATAAAATGATACATTTTACAGTTTTTTAATGCTGTTTTTGAAAATGGTATTTTACATTTAAATATACTCACTGAATATCTCAACTTAGTTTGCTCACACTAGCCTATTTCAAGTACTGAGTAACTACGAGCAACTCCAGACACCAATTTTTAAATTGTAACTTGGGTCTCTTTCTGTTTTGGATTTCTTTAGTATGCCTTCTGCCTCAAAACTGTTATCTTCTGAGTGAACTTTAATTGAGCACCTACTTTTCTATATTGTCTAGGATGTTACTCCAGTAGTCCAAGAAAAGGTTGCATCTTTATAGTTTGTGCCCTCTTGGCCATGTGCACAGTCCTACTTCAATTTACCCCTCCAAACCAAAGGCCTAGAGAATTTTAGCTAACTGAACATCTTTCCTGTGACTCCAAGGTTTTCCTTGTCTTGGACAACTCTGCATGTTGATTCAACTCATAGCAATAAGTTCTGGAGCAGTGATTTCAACCGTGGATCTGTATCAAAGACAAGAAAGCCTTTCAAGAAAGGTAAATGTAGAGCAGTGAGAGGCAAACTCTAGATATTTGGACTTAGATCTGGTGTGGGGACCTGGACATGTTTTTTAAAAGCCATACTGGTTGTTCTGAAGCACAGCCAGGGTTGAGAACACTGATCTATGGTTTGAATTTCAGGTATACAGAAGGGATCTTGCTGTTAACTCTACTGAAAATGATCTTTCTCCTCTACCTTCCCAATTAGGCATAATTTTGACTGATTTACTACATCTACACCCTTTTTGTGATACCCCCGAAGGACATATTATTTCATGGCATCTTAATAAAGGTAATGAATCTTTTTAAACGTACAGTGAATAACTTGTACATCTAAATACTTTTGGAATATACAAATACAGTCTGCTCACTGTCTGATATATCAGTTTAAACAATGACCATTATTTGAAGGGTAGATCTTTTAGCAAAGCACATCTCATCAAGAGAGAAAGTCAAATAAAATGTGCAGTGGCCGTTCACAGGGTACATTGGTCATTGGGAAGAAATGTGTAATAGAATTACAAATGAAACTCTGTAGAAGTTCCTTCTCCACCTCTTTTCCTGAGTTGTCATTTAATCCTCACCCCTTGATCTTAATTCTCTTTCCAAGGATGTACAGCAAAAGTTGTAGCAGGAGTGATAGTCATACATTTTTCTTTTGAGATGGGAAGATGGGAAGAATAGATTCATGTAGATAAGATCCAGCGAAATGTTCTTTAAAAAGCTAAATGGTCTAATTTAGGTGTTCATAATACAAAAATTGCTTTCTACTTCATTCTCACAAAATAAATCAGGTTTCATAAGTTCCCATACACAAATGTATACATGCATGCATTAATTTATATTTGATCAATATTGTGATTTATGAACAAGGCAGGAGATACTGAAGCTCATGAACCCCATTTGGGCCTAAATTTGTCTTGCATTTAATCTTGTTTATGAAACAAATTTAAGATTTGCCTTTAAATAAGTGACTGAGATTCTTTCATTTAAATCCATTTAACAGCATAATCACTTTACCCTCCATTCAGCCACACAACACACTGATTTTCACCAACTAAAGTTTCTCTTTAGTTCCTATGCTGCTGTTTATGTCATAGGTTGATACATCCAGGCAGAAGAGTTGCTTTAAGAAACTTAAGACAAAAAGAAAACTATAGAATTGACTGCATCAACTATTAGGCTGACTGCTGAATTAGCCTTTTAAATCTATCTAATTGTAATGATAATCAGGTTGGAGCAATTCTAAATTAAAGAAAGCTTAACAAAAATATCTGTCCTAGCAAGAACATTGAGATAATGAGACAACAGTTTTGAAGCAAAAGCTTGGTAAAAATTCTGCGGAGACCCTCACCTGGAACCCACAGCTAAATGTCTGCTTTGTTTTAAGGCATGATGAGTTTCTTTACAGTAGGATGTCCCCTGGGAGCAGCAGCACCCATCTTCCTAGATCACAACAATGAACGTGCCCAGATTCCTCTTACCTTCTATTCCTACCCTCCCTGTCTCTACCTACTTTTAAGCCTCAGCATAAATTTGACTTCTTCCCATTTACTTTCCTAATCAATACAGTCAGGGCTAGTTGTTCCTTCTCACTCCCCAGGAAAATGCACTTGGAAGGCAACATTTTGAATACATCTTCTGCATGCTCGAACAACCTCCTAAAGTCTCTCCATAGATTCCATAGACTTGTGACACAGATGGGGTAGATATTCACTAAACCTGTTCCCTGTTCTTCCTGAATACACAGCTAGACTATACTTCCTGATCTCCACTGCACTTGGGAGTAGCCATAAGACTGAGTTGTACACCACTCTCAGACCTACCCCTCAAAAGATCTCTCACATTATGTTTCCCATTTCTTTCCTATCTGTGTAGGTAAGTACAATGACCATAGAAGCCACATGTTAAAGATATCAGAGCTACAAGATAAAAGGAGTCTGATACCACATGGAGCAGAGATGTCCTCCAATCAGATATATCTGTTTTAGACTTTGTGAGAGAAAAAATATTTTCCTTGAGTTTGAAGTATTATGTATTTCTGTGTACATTTGTTATAGCAGTTAATCTATCTTAACTAATATAAAATGCAAGGTTAAAACCTCTGGTTTGTAAAGAGACGGTAAAATGATCAGTGGTTGCCAGGGATTAAGGGGAAAGAAGGGATAAATTGGAGGAGCACAGAGGATTTTTAGGGCAGTGAAACTATCTGTATGTAGCTATAACAGTGGATACATGTCATTAAACTTTTATATCAAGACCCATAAAATACACAGAACCAAGAGTGAACCCTAATGTAAACTATAGGACATTGGGTGATAATGATGTGCCTGTATTGATGCATTAGTTATAACAAATGTCCTGCTCTGGAGTGGGATGATGGTGGGGGGATGCTATGTGTGTGTGGAGTCAGGGCATATATAAGAACTCTCTATATTTGCTGCTCAGTTTTGCTGTAAACTTAAAACTGATTTAAAAACAGTCTATTTAAAAAAATGGAAAACCCTATTTTGCATGTTGAAAATATTTAGTTTGGATACACATATGTTCTGATCATAAATTGTCTAGGATGATCTCACTTTATAACAGAGCCTGATAATATTTCCATGATGAACAATTCACTAAGATGACACAGCATCTTATATGTGTTTGCACCAAACAACAGAGCTTCAAAATATATGGAAAATAAACAAATAAAAAAATCTAATAGAGCCGAAAGGAGAAATAGAAAAATCCAAAATTATGGTTGGGGCCTTCAATACCCCTTCCTTAGCAATTGATAGAACTGTTAGACAGAAAATCAGGAAAAATCTAGGAGAAATGACTAACACCATCAACCAATGGGATCTAATTGATACTTATAGATGACCCAACAACAGCAGAATATATATACACTTTTTTCAAGGGCCCATGCAACATTAACATACACAGACCATATCCTAGGCTGTAAAACAAATCTCAACCAATTTAAAAGACTTGGAAATCATATGGATATGCTCTCTGACTGTAATAGAGTCAAACTAGAAATCAGTAACAGAAAAAGGACAAGAAAACCTCAAAATGCATGGAAATGATACCACATACTTCTAAATAATTCATGGGTCAATGAGGAAGTCCCAAGGCTTGTGGGTGGGGGAACAATGGGGGGGGATCTTCGGAGTGGAACAATGGAATGGAATGAAATGAAAATGAAAATACAGCACATATAAATTTATGGGACACAGCTAAAGTAGAGCTGAGAGAGTAATTTAAAGCAGTAAGTGCTTTTATCAGAGAAAAGATGGCAAATCAGTAATCTAATTGTTTATTGCAAAAAAAAAAAAAAAAGGCAAAATAAATCCAAACAAGCAGAAGGAAGGAGTTAGTAAAAACAGCAAAATCAATGACATTGAAAACAGGAAAACAGTAGAGAAAATCAATGCAAGAAACTGATTCTTCAAAAAAATAAAATTAAATTGATAAACCTTTTTACAAGACTGACTGACAGAGAAAACACAAATCACCAATAGCAGCAATGAAATGAGCTGTCACTACAGATCCTGCAGCCATTAAGAGGATAGAAGAATACTACAAACAACTTTATGTTCACAAATTGGAAGAATTGTGAAGGAACAGTTCCTCAAAAGCTACAAATTAACAAAAATACAGTCAAGATGAAATAGACAATTTTAATAGTCTATAATGATAAAAGAAATTGAACTAATAACAGTTCCTGATAAAGAAATCTCCAGGGACTAGGTGGTTCCACTGCAGAATTTTACTAAATATTTAAAGAGGAATTAAGACCAGAAAATAGAAGAGGAGGAAATACTTGACAATTTTTTGATTAAGCACAGATACTGAAACCAAAGACAATACAAACAAAATAAAACTACCTATCAAAATGTGTTACAGACATACACAAAAATCTCAAAATTTTATCAAATCTAGCAATGTGTAAAATGAACATAGATTACCACCAAGTGGGATTTATTTCAGATATTTTCTAAGGCTGGCTCAGTATTTTAAAGTCTATCTGTGGAAATCATATGTTCACACAAAAACTTGTACAGGAATGTTTATTGCAGCATTATTCATAATGGTCACAGCCCAACTATTATCAACTAATGAATGGCTAAACAAAATGTGTGTGTGTTTGTATCTCCACACAGTGGAATATTATTCAGCCGTAAAAGAGAGTGAAGTACTGATAACATGGTATAACACAGGTGAAGTTTGAAAACATAATGCTAAGTGAAAGAAGTCAGTCACCAGAGGCCACATGTTGTATGATTCCGTTTATATGAAATGTGTAAGATAGGCAAATACAGAAAATCAGAAAGTACATTAGTAGGTTCCAGGGACTAGGGAGTGGGAAAAAAGGGGGTGAGTGATGAAGGGCACAGAGTTTCTTTTTGGGTTGATTAAATGTGCTGGAATTGGGGATGGTTCAAAACCTTGTGAATATACTTAATAATGAAAGACTGAATGCTTTTTCCCTAAGACTAAGAACAAGGCAAAGATGTTCACTTTAAGCACTCTTATTTGACATAGTACTGGAAGTTTTAACCAGAGCAATAAAGCAAGAAAAATAAATAAATAGATGAGAAAGGAAGTAATACTTAGATGAGATTATCAAATATAAACAGAAAGTCAGTTGATAATCCAAAAAGACAACTCAAGTAAAATATTTCAGGTTTCAAAATAAAAGGAGAAATATCAGCAGAATTGATCCCCAAGTTTATATGGAACAGGTTTAAAAGGCTCCATGTTAAGAAGTAGTTATCACAAAAAAGTAGTCAAGAAAAGTGACATAGAGTTATCAAAAAGTTGAGAAAGGTAGAAAAAATTTTATTGACTAAGTATAGAGTTAAGTCCATTGAAACATAGGGATAAGCTATGGAAAATACCACATAAAATATATAAAACAGTAAAAATTGACCAAAAAAAACCCCTAGAAAAGTAAAGAAGGAAATAAGGTACAAGTTGTAGAAAACAGGGAATGCAAAAATATTGAAATGAATCTGGAATAAGTAAGTGAAGATTAGTTAGTAAAGAGGCTAAAGAAAATGCCTTTATAATGTTAAAAAGGAAATACATTGCAAATAAACAACATGGGTTTAATACATTTAAGGTTACATTTAATAAATCGTAAAGAAGTTTGATGAACACATAGGTAATTACAGTCTTTAATTTTTATCCTTATTTTGGGTGATACTAACATGATGTGGGATTCTTCACTCTCCTTTATTCTCCTCCACTTCTAGTAATCTCCCTGTCTTTAACATTTTAAGTTTAAATTAAATTATCTTGAAATTATTGTGAAATGTTGGTTCTCCTAACTCTTGAGGTTCATTAATGTAGAACTCAGCATCTCTACAATTGAGTTGTAACCCACGGAATATGTCTTCTGGAGACAGTGTGAAACGTACAAAACGGGAGTTTGCTACTTTTCAGTTTGACAAATCACTATTTTATCTGTGCCTCAGTTTCTTCACAGATAAAATACGGATCATTCATTCATTCATTCATTCAGGTGATAGTTATATAGCTTCTGCTATGTCCCAGGCACTGTTCTAAGTATCTGGAATACATTAGTGAACAGGAAAAAGATCTCTGTTTCCATGGAGCCTTACACATTTTATAAGGGGGGTGTTGGGGAGGGAAAATTTTCCTCTACTCTTCAAGGTTCTTCTGGCTGGTATAAGAATTAAATTGACATATTAACAGGATAAAAAACCCCACAAAGTTTAATTATGTGTACATGGAGGCCCAACAGTGAAATTGAGACCTAAATAAATGACCAGGGCAGGAAGTTTTTATACTTTGGAGACAGTAAATCTGTGAGGAATTAACAGGACAAAAACAAAAACATGGTCAGGAACTTCAGTTAGTAAGGAATTCTAAACAATTTGGGCTAGAGTAATCAATAAGTAAGAGAACAAAAAATATTTGTTTATGCAGACTTCTTGCCTCTAAATGCTCTATCTCTGGTGTTGAGGATGTCTTACCTCCCTCTTACATAGGAAATTTATTTCCTGATTTCAGTGGGACAGAGGGGCTCAGAGTGTTCTTGCATTGGCTGTTACCTAAGTAACTTAATTTAAAATAATCATATGACAAAGTGGCACATTTTGGGACAGCCAGCCCTTGGCTCTACAGGGGCATATAAACAAACAACAAATTTTATAAGTAAGTAGACTATGTAGAAGGTGATAGTGCTATAAAAAAAAGGAACACTAGTAGAACAGGGGAAGGCAGGTAGGGAGTTCAGGGGTTTGGGGCAAGGTGCAGTTTTAAATAGGGTGGGCAGTCCTACTTGAGGAGATGTCTGAGCAGAGACTTGGAGATTGAACAGTTAGGCAAGTGGAAATATTGGGAGAAGACCATTCCGTGAAGAGCAGCACATCAAGAGTGAAGGTCTCAGTTGGGAGCAGATGGTGCAGAGCTTGGTAGGCTATTTAAAGGACTTTAGCTTCACTCTGCCTCGAATGAGAAACCACTGCTGGATTTTAAGTGATGTTTTCTAAGGTGCTGAAAATGTTGACTGTAGCGGCACAAAGGTAGGAGCAGGGTCATTAGAAGCAGTAGGATTCAGGCTGTAATTTTGAAGACAGTGCCAGCTGACTCCAAGGTTTTGACTTGAGCAACCAGAGGATGGTGAGTGGGCTGCGAGCAGAGCAAGTCGGGGACTATTGTGATTTGAATCCAAAGACCTGTTTGCTCATTTGTTGTTTCTTAAACCATCCCTACTGCCAGCCCTGCTCTTCATCTTTGCAACCCTCTTAAGTCTTAGCTTTAGGATTGGCCTAATCTTCCAAGCCTGCCTATTGGCTGCTTCCCCTTCGCCTTAGAGCTAATTGTAAAATCTTTCTGCTAACCTCAGGGCACTGGTCCTTGAGGGAGTATGAGTGGCTCCTAGTTGGAAAAAACCAAACCTACCTCCTAAAACTTTCATGCTATTTAACATTTTTTTCCTCAAATTAATTTTTTCTTAACATCGTATTTTACAATAATTTAATTTTAGAAGAAAAATTGATACTCATTTTGCAATATTTGAGAGTTAATTTGTTTAGGTAAGGAGGGTATGGAAGCGTTTTTTTCCCCAGTTTTTAGCAGAATGTTTGGAGCTTGACTGGGAAAAACTCCTTTTAAGGATGAGCATGTAATACACTTTCCATATCAATCCAATCTCTGACTTCTTTATTTTGGATCCATGTGTAGGAGTTCTTGAGTTTACAGTGGATAGAATGAGTTTTAAAATATGCCAGCTGTCCACCAGGACTTGGGTTGAAACTATAAACTTACTTTATTCAGGTCCCTGCATAATTGTAATAGAGGCATTGGTCCCTGTGGTCAGGTTTGCACTAAAGTCATTGCACAGCAAAACTTCCCCAAGGCTACATTTTTATGTTTCATTTTCAGACTGTTGGTGCCATAGGAGCAATTAAAATTTGTGAATAATGTCTGTTTCCCCCTTGATAAATAATGTGGATGGCCTGCAGTCTGTTTATATTCATGGCAAGGGATTTAACAGGCTATTGTGTTAGTAACAATGCGGATGCAAATTGTAAACATTTATCATTTCCAAAGTTTCATGCAATTTTCATGCTCTAAACCTCCCAAATAAAAATCTTTAGATGATTTCTCTACATTGTCCAAAAACATTTTGTCTCTCAGTAACTTATATTTCTTTTATCAAATATTATAAAATCTAAAAAGTACATAGTAATGAATAAAAAATTTAATGTAATACCCTCTAAAATTGATTTCCTGTCTCTTTAGGTACTGTGAACTTTTTAAGATATATCAATAATAGTCCCCCTATGCTGGAATGTAGTAGTAAATTCCCTCTGCATATTAATTAGCAGGTAAATTACATATATGTTAGTGAAAATTTTCCAGCATTTTACCTACAATCTCAGAATTACACATTTGATACTGTCTTCACTCATGAAAATCACTGATCATAATACGAAAGTCCAAAGATTTGAAAGTCTTAAAAGTGAACTAGTAGCTTGCCAAGGGGGAAAAACTTTAAGAATTATTATGTTTCCTAATACAGCAGGTTGAAAAAGACAAACATGGATCAACAGGCATTGACTAATTTCTTATAAAGACCTGTACTGAGCATGCGGAAATGCAAAGAAATACCCATCACAGACTTGGCCTCAAGAGGCTTACAATCTAGTTGACAGGATAGTCAAAAGTTAAAATGTACGCAGGTATAAAAGACAATCTCACAATTAAATGGATATCAGAGAAGCCGGTTTTAGGTATTTTGAAAAAAATACTATTTTTATGAGATAATCAGGAAAGACTATGGAAAAAGCAGAAATTCAGGGGACTGAATCTAAAAAGGTGAAAAGTTGGGGAAGGCAGAGTATCGGTGAGAAATACCCCATGTACAGAAATGAAGGCAAAAGAGAAGATTCCAGGCTTGGGAGTAGTAGTGGGATTGGGAGGTGGTAGACAAGTTTGATTAAAGTGAAGGACAGATATATGGCAATGAGAAGAAGCAAAGCCTGGAGCTTTAAAAAAGCCTAAGGTGTTGAGTCTGTACTCTGAGGCCCATCCACTGTTGGGAGGTTGGTTTCTTATTTAAGGATCCAGGCAGAATAGAGATTTAGTCCCAGTTCCACCACATCCAAACAATAGGTTAGTTAGTGACTCAACTTCTTTGAACTTCAGTTTCCCTTCTTTACAATGGAGATTTTATCTATGAGAGTGGTGAGGGCCTCATGAAATACATCTTCATTGTCACATTAGCTATCATCTCCTCTCTAGTAAATAGGTGCAACAGGGAGGCTACAGTAAAGCTTTGGAAGAGGAAAATGATGTCATTAAATGGGCGATGTGGTGTTTGGGGAATAGTAATTTGGTGGTGGTGTGCAGGATTTACCCAGGAAGGGGAGTGTCTGTGAGTGTTGGAGGTGAGGGGAACCAGGAAAATGAGCTCATTGGACCACACACAGACTTGGGGCCTTGAACTGGTCATTCTGACTATGGCCAGGCCGGTAGAAAGGATGAAGTGAACATCGGAAGGGAGGAATGAAGAGATTGGTGAAGACAGAGCCAGATATAAAAAATGAAATCCAGAAGAAAAATTTACTAATTTCAGAATGAAGAAAGAAGCAATATACTAGTAGAAGAAAGCAGTAAGGAAAAACTTCTAATGGACATGTGTTTATGTGTTTCTTTGTTTCTGTTTTGTTTTGCTTTGTCTGCCCACTCCCTAATCTAGCCTTTCCTTTGAGTTAGCTGCTCTCTTCTCTCTTGATACATCTTTTATCTGGCAAATTAGAGTTCTATATTTTCTTGGCACAATGATTGTTCTGGAGGTAAGCATATCATAAAGTTGGGCTAGCCAGAATTCCTCCCCATTATCTTTCTACCTGAAAATAAATCAAATCCTCTTGGCCTCTGGATATAGAAGCAGAAGGCTATTAATCCATCTGATAAATTTGCTGTTGGTAGGAATATGTTAAGTCAAATGGAGACCCCAGGAGATTAGAGGAGATTTACAGGGTTGGTGATGCTGAGATTAGTTTCATTTCCCTCTGGTTTCTGTAGGATCTCATTTAAATTTCTGTGAGCTAACTACTCTCCTTCTAATAAACACCTTTCCATTTAAGCTGGGCTATGCAACAGATTCCAGTATAGGTTTGACTGCACAAAAGCTAAGAATTTCTGCAAGCCAAGATCAAGTCAAACAAATTGGAAAACATTTGCACAAATACCTTATGAAAACATGGTTAGGCTGTTCTTATTGCAGAGAGAGTTTATACATCAATGAGAAAATATTAACATTTCAAGAAAAAAATTAGAGGCCATGAACAGACATTTTGCAGAAGAGGAAATATTGAGTCAATAAGTAAGAATCTGCTTCAATAACAATCAAAGAAATATAAATGAAAACAGCAATAGATGATATTTCTCTTATTAAATTGCCAAGGTGAAAAATATGGTTAAAATGCTTGAGTATAATGTGAGTGTGGGGTGTTACTCCACTTTTATTGAGGGCTTTTCTCTGCTTTATGTATCAAGAGCCTTAAAAATGTCCATAACCTTTGACTGAAACATTTCCCTCGTATATCCTAAGGATATAACAAAGATGTGCCCAAAGATTTACATTCAAAGATTTTACTGCAGTGATATTTATAGTAGCCTAACTGTAAATGTCTAGTTGAGTGATGGTTGAGTAAATAATGGGGAGTGGACAGTCATGTGATGAAAAATTATGAGCCAGTAAAAACCACACTTTTGAAAAATACTTCCTTGACATGGGAAATGCTCTTTGTATAATACCAATGAAAATCAAGTAAGATGCCAAGTGATGTGATATGATTCCAATTATTATTTTCTGTGTGAGTTATATATATATGGAATATGGAACTTCTATTGTTAAAGCCCAAAGCTAAGAATAATTAATAACAAGTATCCTTATATTCTCAAGAAAGAAGTTAAGACAGTCCCACAGTATTTAGAATAAATTAAAAAAAACAAACAAAAAAACAAAGAAGCCTTGCAGCCCCACCACCACCACCAGGAACTGTCTATAGAAGAGATTTCTCAGAAGGGATTATCTGAAGTGAATTTATAGGGGTAGAGTGTGTGCTCAGCATAGACCCGGGTGCCTGATGCTGCCTTGGAGGTATCTGGAGGTGGGAGTAGTCCCCAACGGCAGGACAGAAAGAGAGGGAGCAGCAGTGGGACACAGGTCCCACTTTCATCCTTGAAGTAAGTAAGAGTATGTGGATCTTCCCACACAAGAGTTAGGTGGGTGAGGAGAATGAAAGACCTGGCCATTGTCTTCTTCGGTCCCGTGAATGACTGTGAACTACATAAATGCCTGGGTTTAGGGAAGAGAGAAGCATTGCTTTGATCTAGATGGAGCAGGACTTTTTTATTCCTGCACATGAAACTGTTCCTGTGTCTGAAAGCGACAGGAAAGCTATGGGCTCTGCTGGATCATGGCAGAAGGCAGAGAATGGCAACCTTATGAAGCCAGCTTGAAGTCAGTGGTTGACAAAATATTTTGCTGCCTCATCTTTGTACTCCACCTAGTCTCCATCCTTTTTGATGATCACTCCTAAATACGTCGATCAATGTTGAGAAAAGTACATCAGGATGTTATCTGAAATCATCTCTGAGGGGTAGTAGTCTAGGTTCTTTTTAATACCTTTCTTTTTTGTATTTTTCAAATTTTTTAAACAAAACAGGTTAACTTTTATAATAATTTTAAAAAAGACATAAGAAAGGTGGAGAGAAAATAGCTCAAGAGAAAAGAGAAGAACCAATATCAAAATTTTAAAAGGGAAACGAATTGTCTCCTACTTAAGTCTAGTGAGCTGTGCATTAGATCTGTATTTCTGTTAAATGCCTTTTGTGCCTCTCCCTTTTTTCATTTTCATACTACCACACTTGTGCTGACACTTACATACCGTGGAGAAGACTGAAGTGGCCTCATAATTGATAATTTTCCCTCTGTCAGCCTCCATCCCACTGACAGGACCATCTTCCCAAACACATTCTCCTCTCCAGACTCTTTCATTGCTCCCCGATTGCTCCAAATCAACCCCCAGCTTCTATCAGGCCAAATTCTTCCCAGCTCTTCTGAGGGCTAAACTTGACTTACTTGGGCTCTTGTTCATTTCCAACATCCAATATGACCTTTCAGTCTATTCAAATTATAACCATTTCCAGGAGCTCACCTGTGTTCCCACCCCTTCTCTCACTGCCAGTAGCAAAAGGCACTTGGTTTGGGAGTTGGTTACATGTTAAACAGACATCTCTACTTTTATACATGTAAATCGAATAAAGACTTATTAAGTCTACAGGTGATGGGACCGTGCAGTGTACTTTTGTGGTGTATCTCCATGTCACGTACTACATTGTTTAGCACCTAATAGTCTCAGAAAATATTGCTGAGTTGATTGAATCTTAGTAGTTACCATGGAACTATTTAATCTATTGATTCACTCCCAAAGCTACTAGGATTCTGGCACTTAAAAAAAGCCCATCCATTTCCTGAATCTAGTAAATTTTCTAAATCATGTTCCTTTATTTTTACTTCTGGAGTGTTGTCATGTGAAAGCAATTTGACATCATAATATCTAAAAAGTAGAATAAGAGACTTAGATCAAACAACCCTTATTTAAATCCATTTGTCCTGTCCTACTGTTATTGTCATTTAAAATTTATGTTTTTGAGTCTCCATTCAAGAGTTACTGAAAATATAGAAAATTTTTTCACCCTTCCTCCTATTCCACCACCTAGGAAAACATTTTTTTTCTTGACTTTTCTGAACAGATACAAGGTAATAATGCAGAGGCACAGACTTGTTTTCTTCACACTTAAATTTTTTTCTTTGTAAGTAAATTTACCCTTGGGGTAAATTGACTCCATGCAAGTCAAGTATTAATTAAGTATAAATAAGAGAGATTGGACATAGACACCAAGGTCAAGTGTTCTCTCAAGTTTACGGAAGGATCATGTCCAGTAGAACTTACAAACATTAAATATTTAGTGAGCTGTGTATTTCAGAAGCCATGATACATTGTATAAACCTTGATTTTACCTCATTAACATAGGACTTACCACAATACCAGACTAGCTTTAGTTTTAAAATTATTTCTTTAACTACTTATTTGAGCTCATATAGAAACCTACCACATGTTTTCCTTAGTCTCACCCCCACTTACACTGAGACCCCAGATTTTTTGCTCTCTGCAGCGGCAATGCTGTAGTGTAGACTGGGTACGTCTTCTGGGTTGAGGGTCAGGGGAGCAACCTGATTCTCTGGAAGACACTGAAACCCAGAGGCAGCCAAGTTCTTCCTGCCTCCTCTCCTCTGACCCATCCTGCCCCTCTGAACCCTCCCCTATCTATAACCTAGTTTCCCTTCCTAAAGTCACACACTTCCCACTCCCCCATCCCTTTCTTAAAAAGATAACTCCCTAGGCTTCTGGTGTTTCCCTAGCATTGAGCTGGCAGGCAGCGGAAGGAAGCCGGCCTGTCCTGCTGATGACAGAGGCAGAGGTTGTTCACTGCTGGCATTCAGAACTCATTTTCCCATAAACACAATAGAAACTGTGGTGTACTGTTAGGTAGGTTCTAGAGTACATTTAGAACTCCACATGAGGCAAGTGAGTCAAATGGACTTTTGTGAGTTCTCCTGGGCACCTACCTACTTTATTAAGGTTATTTCCTTAGGAAAATGGCTCTGAGTTGGGGGTCTTATAACAATATAACCAACTAGCAGATCATAAATTATCTTTGTGTAGTTTAGGGGCATAGGCCTAAACTGTTTGTTCACTATGAATCCAGACAGGTATGAGCTCCTTGGAGGTACCCAGCCCACTCTACCCCAACTTCAGGCCCAAGACTTCTGAGCTGTCAGAGAAAACACGAGCCCCCTTAGGGTGAACACTCTAAAGGGAAATAACAGACTGGAGTGGGGAGAGGGTGCAAACAAACTTGGTATAAGGACCATGGCAGGTAGGAAGGGCAGGAGGCTTGCGGGTGGTATCAGGGTAAAGGTGTCCAGGTCTATTGGCCCAGCCCTTACAGATTTTAACAGTGTTACTTTGTTAAGGTTTCTACAGACTTGTGCCAGAGTGTTTAGCAGGAGGGTTGTAATGGAAAGCAAGTGAAGCAAAGAACTTTAGAGTCTGTACAAGATGGAAGCCAGAGATGGAGTTATCTTGTGGCCTGTAAATAGAGTACATCACGGATGTGTGTATGTGTATGTGTGTGTGTGATCCATTGTTGAGTGGAACAAAATGTGTAGCTGTAGCCTAGGCCACACCAACCTGGTGATGACAGGAAGTGTGACATTAGCAGCACGGAAAGAAGGAACCCTTATAAAATGGTGAAAAAACTAGAAGCCACCCTCAAGGAGGAGAAAAAATGATCAAGGTCTTTTATGAACTTGAATGAGGTCTCATAGGATCAGAAGGAGGAAGTTTGGGGGCACTGAGAAACAGCAATTGAAATGGAGGGATCTGCTCAGTTTAACAAATAATGACTGCTTTTGTGACTCTTGATGGTGCCCTGGGTAACCTTGGCTGCTTTTATATATCCTTTGGTGTTTAGTATAGTGTCATGCATAATAAAGTATCCCTCATAAGTGTTATCACAGCCTAACAAAACTAAACAAAATCGAACAAAACTAAAATATATTTAGGTTTAGACAAAAGCCAAAAAGTATCATGTGCTGCAGGTTAGACACACTTTGCGGGTTTAGAAGCCAATTTTAACTTTTTTTGTTGATTATTATTATTCAGTGTGCACATCCAGTTCTTTGCCTCAATAGAACTGTGAAAAGAAACCAGCCTTTACTGTGATATTTTATTATTTGGTGTATGGTCTTTAAAAGTGCTCTATTAGGAAGAACCTTGTTTAATCCAAAATCCCTCAAACACCAGAAAGAGGGCTCAGTGAGACTGAAATCACCAATCTTCCTGAAAAAGAATGCAAAACAAAAGTCATGAGCATGCTAGTGGAGCTACAGAAAAATATCCAAGAGCTAAGGGAAGAATTCAGGAGGGAGACAGACACATTAAAAAGCACAGTAGCTGAAAAGAAACATACAATGGAGGGATTTAAAAGCAGATTAGATGAGGTAGAGGAGACGGTAAATGGAATAGAAATTAGAGAACAGGAATACAAAAGCTGAGGCACAGAGAGAAAAAAGGATCCCTGCAAATGAAAGAATATTAAGAGAACAGTGAGACCAATCAAAATGGAACAACATTCATATTATAGGGGTACCAGAAGAAGAAGAGTTTAGGGGGATAGAAAGTGTCTTTGAAGAAATAATTGCTGAAAACTTCCCCAGTCTGGGGAAGGAGAGAGTCATTCAGGCCATGGAAGTACACATCTCCCAACAGAAGGGATCCAAGGAAGACAACACCAAGACATATAATAATTAAAATGGCAAAGATCAAGGACAAGGACAGTATTAAAAGCAGCCAGAGAGAGAAAAAAGATCACCTACAAAGACAAACCCATCAGGCTATCATCAGACTTCTCAGCAGAAACCTCTTATAGGCCAGAAGGGAGTGGCATGATGTATTCAGTGCAATGAAACAGAAGGGCCTTGGACCAAGAATACTGTTTCCAGCAAGATTATCATTTAAATTTGAAGGAGGGACTAAACAATTCCCATATAAGCAAAAGTTGAGGGAATTTACCTCCCACAAACCATCTCTACAGTGTATTTTAAAGGGACTGCTATAGATGGAAATGCTCCTAAGGCTAAATAACTGTCACCAGAGAAAATAAAACAACAGTAAAGGAAGAAGACCAATTAATTACTAACCAAATGCAAAATCAAATCAGCTACCCACAAATTCAGTCAAGGGATACACAGTACAGAATATGACACCTAACATATAAAGAGTAGTGGAGAAAGAAAAAGAAGGGAGAAAAAAAGAATCTTCAGATTGTGTTTATAATAGCATAATAAGCGAGTTAAGTTAGACTGTTAGATAGTAAAGAAACTACCCTTGAACCTTTGGTAACTATGAATCCAAAGCCTACAATGGCAATAAGTACATATCTATCGATAACTGCCCTAAATGTAAGTGGACTGAATATACCAATCAGAAGACACAGGTACAGACTGGATAAAAAAGCAAGACCCATCTACATGCTGCCTACAAGAGACTCACTTCAAACCCAAAGACATACACAGACTAAAAGTGAAGGTATGGAAAAAGATATTTCATGCATTAAAAATAGGGAGAAAAAAGCAGGATTGCAATACTTGTATCAGATAAAATAAACTTTAAAACAAAGAAAGTAACAAGAGACAAGGACATTATATAATGATAAAGGGGTCAGTTCAACAAGAGGATATAACCATTATAAATATCTATGCACCCAAAAACGGAGCACCCAAATATGTGCAACAAATACTAACAGAATTAAAGAGGGAAATAGAATGCAATGCATTCATTTTAGGAGACTTCAACACACCACTCACTCCAAAGGACAGATCAACCAGACAGAAAATAAATAAGGAGACAGAGGCACTGAACAATACTTTATAACAGATGGACCTAATGGACATCTACAAACACTCCACCCAAAAGCAGCAGGATACACATTCTTCTCAAATGCACATGGAACATTTTCCAGAATAGATCACATACTAGGCCACAAAAAGAGCCTCACCAAATTAAAAAAAGACTGAAATTGTACCAACCAACTTCTCAGATCACAAAGGTATAAAACTAGAAATAAATTGTACCAAGAAAACAAAAAGACTCACAAACACATGGAGGCTTAACAACATGCTCCTAAATAATCAATGGATCAATGACCAAATTAAAAGAGAGATCAAGCAATATATGGAGACAAATGAAAACAACAGCTCAGTGCCCCAAGTTTTGTGGAATGCAGCAAAGGCAGTACTAAGAGGAAAGTATATAGCAATTCAGGCCTCTTTAAAGAAGGAAGAACATTTCAAATGAACAGTCTAAATTCACAATGAATGAAACTGGAAAAATAAGAACAAATGAGGCCCAAAGTCAATAGAAGGAGGGATATAATAAAGATCAGAGAAGAAATAAATAAAGTTGAGAAGAATAAAACAAATAGAAGGAATTAATGAAACCAAGAGCTGGTTCTTTGAGAAAACAAACAAAATAGATAAAACCCTAGCCAAACTTACAAGAAAAAAAGTCTACATACATAAACAGAAACAGAAATGAGAAAGGAAAAATCATTACAGACACCACTGAAATACAAAGAATGATTAGAGAATAGTATGAAAAATTATATGCTAACAAACTGGATAACCTAGAAGAAATGGACAACTTTCTAGAAAAATGCAACCTTCCAAGAAGGACCCAGGAAGAAACAGAAAATCTGAACAGACCAGTTACCAGCAATGAAGTTGAATCAGTAATTAAAAAACTACCCAAGAACAAAACCCCCAGACCAGATGGCTTCCCTGCTGAATTTTATTAGACATTCAGAGAAGACCTAATACCCATCCTCCTTAAAGTTTTCCAAAAAGTAGAAGAGGAGGGGATGCTTCCAAACTCATTCTATGAAGCCAGCATCACTCTAATACCAAAACCAGGTTAAGATACCATAAGAAAAGAAAATTACATAGCAATATTGCTGGTGAACATAGATGCAAAAATACTCAACAAAATATTAGCAAACCGAATTCAGAAACACATCAAAAAGATCATACATCATGATCAAGTAGGATTCATTCCAGGGTTGCAAGGATGGTACAACATTAGAAAATCTTATCAACTTCATCCACTACATCGATAAAAAGAAGGACAAAAATCACGTGATCATCTCCATAGATGCTGAAAAACCATTTGATAAAATTCAACACCCATTCATGAAAATACTCTCAACAAAACAGGCATAGAGGGCAAGTACCTCAACATAATAAAGCCCATATATGACAAACCCACAGCCAACATCATCCTTAACAGTGAGAAACTGAAAGCTTTTCCTCTAAGACTGGGAACAAGACAAGGAAGCCTGCTCTCCCCACTTTTATTCAACATAGTACTGGAGGTCCTGGCCACGGCAATCAGACAACACAAAGAAATAAAAGGCATCCAAGTTGCTAAGGAAGAAGTTATACTGTCACTGTTTGCAGATGACATGATATTGTACATAAAAAACCCTAAAGAATCCACTCCAAAACTGCTAGAACTAATGTCTGAATTCAGTGAAGTTGCGGGATATAAAATTAATAGACAGAAATCTGTTGCATTCCTATACACTAATGATGAACTAGCAGAGAGAGAAATCAGGAAAACAATTCCATTCACAATTGCATCAAAAAGAATAAAATACCTAGGAATAAACCTAACCAACGAAGTGAAAGACCTATACCCTGAAAACTACAAGAAATTCTTGAGAGAAATTAAAGAAGACACTAATAAATGGAAATACATCCCATGCTCCTGGATAGGAAGAATTAATATTGTCAAGATGGCCATCCTGCCTAAAACAATCTACAGATTCAATGCGCTCTCTACCAAAATACTGACAGCATTCTTCAATGAAAAAGAACAAGTAGTTCAAAAATTCATGTGGAACCACAAAAGATCCTGAATAGCCAAAACAATCCTTAGAAGGAAGAATAAAGCGGTGGGGGATTATGTTCCCCAACTTCAAGCTGTACTACAAAGTCACAGTAATCAAGTCAATTTGATACTGGTATAAGAACAGAGCCATAGGTCAATGCAATAGAATAGAGAGTCCAGATATAAACCCACAGACCTATGGGCAATTAATATATGATAAAGAAGCCATGGATATACAATAGGAAATGACTGCCTCTTCAACAACTGGTGTTGGCAAAAGTGGACAGCTACATGCAAGAGAATGACACTGGATTACTGTCTACTTCCATACGACAAAAGTGTATCAAAGTTCTGACTGTAAGTCATGAAACCATTAAACTCATGAAAGAAAACATAGGCAAAAATCTCTTGAATATAAACATGAGCAACATTTTCATGAACATATCTCCTCCGGCAAGGGAAACAAAAGCAAAGATGAACAAACTAAAAAGCTTCTGTACAGCAAAGGACACCATCAGTAGAACCAAAAGTCATCCCACAGTATGGGAGAATATATTCATAAAGGATATATCCAACAAGGGTTAATATCCAACACATATAAAGAGCTCACACATCTCAACACCCAAAAAGCAAATAACCCGATTAAAAAATGGGCAAAGGATCTGAACAGACACTTCTCCAAAGAAGAATTTCAGATGGCCAACAGGCACATGAAAAGATGCTCCATGTTGCTAATCATCACAGAAATGCAAATTAAAACCAGAATGAGATATCACCTCACACCAGTTAAGATGGCCAACATCCAAAGGACAAGAAACAACAAATGCTGGTGAACATGCGGAGAACCTCCAACCCTGCTGGTGGAAATGTAAATTAGTTCAACCATTGTGGACAGAAATATGAAGGTTCTTCAGAAAACTAAAAATAGAAATTCCATTTGTTCCAGGAATTCCATTCCTAGGAATTTACCCTAAGAAAACAGTATCACAGATTCAAAAAGACATATGCACTCCTATGTTTATTTCAGCACTATTTATAATAGCCAAGAAATGGAAGCAACCTAAGTGTCTATCAGTAGATGAATGGATAAAGAAGATGTGGTACATATACACAATGGAATATTATTCAGCCATAAGAAGAAAATAAATCCCACCATTTGCAACAACATGGATGGAACTATAGGGTATTATGCTCAGTGAAATAAGCCAGGGAGAGAAAGACAAGTACTAAATCATTTACTCATCTGTGGAGTATAACAACAAAGCAAAACTGAAGGAACAAAACAGCAGCAGACTCACAGAACCCAAGAATGGACTAGTGGTTACCAAAGGGAAAGGGGTTGGGGAGGGTGGATGAGAAAGGAGGGATAAGGGGATTAAGGAGTATTATGATAAGTGTACATAATATATGAGGGGCATAGGCAAGGAAGTATAGCACAGAGAAGACAAGTAGTGACTCTATAACATCTTACTATGCTGATGGCCAGTGACTGTAATGGGGTATGTGGTGTGGACTTGATAATAGGGGGGAATGTAATAACCACAATGTTGCTCATGTGAAACCCAAGCGTAATATTGTACATCAATGATACGTTAATTTAAAAAATGTGGTCTGCTCGGACTCTGAGCCTTCTTTCCTAAGTAGGAGTGTGGTGGATAATAATGTGTCAGGCATGTTCATGGGAAGACCTTAATGGTGCTGATGGCAGTAGGGGTGGTGGTTAATAGGAGGAATTTTTGATGAGGGACAGAATGTGTATTCTGACTCTTGTAGCCTGAAGGAGCTTTCCTAGGTGTTGGGAACAGAGTATGACTGCAGAAATGGGACCTTCCATTAAGAAAAAAAATTCTATCAAGAAAATACAGCCTATGTGCTGCATATTAGCGCATAAGTTGGTGGTGGGACTGAGGACTGCCTTGCTCTGGTTTGTGTAACAGACAAAAATATATTCAACCAAACTACTTCATAAATGCCAAATGATCTTACTCATGTGGAGTGCCCATTAATCATCCTTTGGTTTTACAAACATTTATTGAGCTCCTATTTTGTACCAGGATTGTGGTCAGCCCTCTGGAGGTAGTGGAGATGGCCTTAAGTTTTTGTGCTTTTATGACTGTAATTCCTCAAGAGCAGGGACTTAGCCTGTTTCATCTTTTTTTTATTCCTTGGGGCCCCTCCTGGAATTTTTCAAAATGACAGTGAAAAGTGTAGCTTGCTTTCTTCTTAGATTGTGGAACAATGGGCGGACATGTCCCTTGCCACTTAAAGCACCTTGAGAGAATATACCCTCACTATAGGCAGAAGCCAAGTGGAGAGGGAGAACAATGAAGAGGGAAACAGACAGGGCAGGACAGAGAGCAAGTCCTGATGATTTTAGAATTACGTTGTGAAGTTTGTTACCCCTACTTTCCATTGTTTGGTTTGATGAACCTGTGAAGTTGCTTAAGGGAGTTTGATTTGGGTTTCCAGGACTTGCAGCCAGAGTCGTGATTTACACAGTGTTCAACAATGAACCCATCATCTTTCTCTGGCAAAGCTGCACCTCTTCCTGCATCCTAGTTAATGGTTCTACTCATTATCTTGTCCCCTCAGGTCAGAAACCTGGGAGTCATTCTAGAATCCTTCCTTCTCATCACCCCTGACAGTCATTGATGATCACCAAGTCCTAATGATGTTGCTTCTAAATAACCCTTGAATCCATCTCTTTTTCCCCATTCTTATCATCATTACCTTAGTACTGGCCCTATTGAACTCCACGTACCTGGGGTTTTGCAATGGCCTTCTCTTGGGCTCCTTTCAGTTTCATCCTGGTTAAATCCATCCTCCATATAGAAGCTACTGTAAGATGCCTGAATGCAAACCTAGCTTTATCAGTACAATGCCTGTGTTTCCCGTGACCCACTTCTACTCTCTCCAGTTGCTCACTTTTCATCTTATACTGCTTAATTCTTGCACAAACCAAGTTCAGGCTCTTATTTGAGTAGCTGTGTTGGCTTCCATACTGAGGAAGAGCAGTGGTGCTGTTTCCATTGACTTCAATGGACTTCAGCAGTCTTCAATACTTAATTTCCTACAAGACTGAAGCCTAAATTTTATAGGTTTTCATTTACTACCCTCCCAACCTTTTCAGCGCCCCCTACCCTACTCCCCAACTAAGACTCTACATAAGAATCAGTGCTTCAGCCAGACTCTTCTATACTACAGTTACCTACAAATGTTTTTCCCCCTCTGGTGGTTTATTTGCACAGATCTTCACGCCTGCAGAGCCCTTAAGTTCTTTTCTGCCCATTCACTTGTACCTACCTTCAAGGCATTCCACCCCACACTGATTTTTTCCTTTTCAGTATTTAAGTTCTTATTTGCACAACTTTTATCACTTACTCCATTTTACTTTATATGGATATTTGACTCTTCCTGAGTTGTCCTATCTCTGCCACAAGATTCCAAGCTCTGTGAAGACAAGGACCATGCCTCAAGCCTCTGAGTGTGCTTAGCATGTTGTCTTATATATGGTGGACACTCAGTAGATGTTTAAGAATTTTCTTCTGCTGGATCCACTCTCTTCTTTTGGGTCATGACAGCCCCACATTTGGTAAATTTTAAGTAAGTGGTTTCTCACAAGACAAGGCCAGTAAATTTTAACTCCAAATTGTTAAAGTTATTCAAGGTCAAATTCCTTAGTTTCCACAAAGGGAATAATCACTTTTGTGAGGTGCCTAGCAACGTTCGTAAGTTCTTCTGAGCAAGTCCCAGGAGTCTGTAACTTTTGTGTCAATGAAAATTATAATTACTGAGTAGAATTACAATGCTGTGGAAATCATGAATATTATAATTGAAGCATCTGTAAAATTGCCATTTCAGGGCTCTTGAAAGATACAAGCTCAAGACAGAGGAGAACAAGAAAACCTTGGAACCAGATTTCTGGTCCCAATAAGGAAGTTACTTTTTAAGACAGGCTGGGACTATAGTTCTCAATTCTCTTTACATATATTCCAATTTATATTTGAGTGATTCACCTTAAGTTGGAGCTCATGAACCTAGAAACTTGTCCAGCATTTCTATTTTACTTTTCTGCTTTCAAGTTTCTCTTGTCTGTTTTCATATACTCTTACCATTGTGACGAGAATTTTTGTCAGTGCCTTGATCATATTGATATATAAGGCATTTTTTTACTAAAGATTTTAGATATGGGTTGCATTTCATTTATTCTCCCACAGAGTTTAGTATTTTTTTCCATTGTAAGTGACATTTTGTACATACTTGGCTTTTTCAAAAAGGGAGTTTATTGGCTTATAAGTTGAAAGTGTAGGGCTAGATCAAGCTTTCAGACACCTAGTTTTCATCATGTTTTTCTTCTGCCATGTGTTGCCTTTAGTCCCAGACTAGTAGCAAGATGGTAGCAATAGCTTCAGACCCTAAAGCTTCTCAAGTTTCAAGACAGTGGAAAGGGCGATACTCTCTCTCTTAGAATTCCAGCCAGTGACTCTTACTGGCTTTCAGTCATTATGTGCCCAACCACATGGCCATATAGCCACTCACCATGGTCATGATTTACTCCCCTGGTGGGGAGATGTGGCAGGCACCCCTGGCCTTAAGGGTGTAAGCTGCACCAAATGCTCCACCAGAATGTCCTGGACTGATAATATGGGTGGACTGGTGTTGATCTTTCAGAAATCCACTTACTGAACTCTCGGGAGCAATCCACCTTGTTTAACACATACTCTTTTAATAATGTTATTTCCTTGGCTTTTGGATGCCTCCTACTCTTGGCCCCTTTTTTATCTGGTCATTATCTCCTTTCTCTGGTCATTAAGTGTTCAAGTCTCTCAAGGCTAGGTCCTAGGCACTCTTCTAGCTGGCTTCTCTTCTAGGTGATGCCATTCATACAAAGGCTTTAATGACCAAGGATTTTAAGTTCTTTAGCAACCCAGAGGAAACTGCACTTCTGTCTTCAGCTGCCCACTGATACTGTTTGGTTCTCTAAAAGTCACTTCAAATTCAGCATGTTCAAAACCACATCCCTTATTCCCCCAGCAACATTGCTCTGAGCACAGTGCTTTTTGTTGTGAACTGAATCACTATGTATCTAATTCAGCAAGTTGGAAACCTAAGCACCACATTTAACATGGCCCTCATCCTCACTCCCCATCACTTATCTACGAAGTCCTACAAATTTTACTTCCTTAATATTTCTTAAATCCTTCCACATCTCTCCACCTTTACAACCACCTCCTTAGCCTAAGCCATTATCTTCGATCATCTAATTACTACACAACTTCTCTACTAATTTCCAATGTATTTCCATCTATTTTGAATTTTGTAGTTAGAATGCGCTTTTTCAAAATGCAAATTCAATGATTTTCCATTGGTCTTAAGAGGCAGAACATAATCCCCACCAGGGTCTATAAAACTTTGCTGATATGGCTCCTCCTTAGCACATCATCCCCATAACTCTCCATATTCCCCTCATGCCCTTTGTCTCTACCATAGTGGCCACCTTTCACTTTCTTGACACACTGGTAGAGAGAATAATGGCCCCCCAAAGATGTCCATGTCCTAGTCACCAAAACCTCTGAATGTTAACTTACATAGTAGAAAGGACTTTGTTGATGTGATTAACTTGGGGGTCTTGAGATGGGAGATTTTCCTGCATTATCCAGGTAGCCCCAATATAATTACAAGGTTCCTGATAAGATTAAAACAGGAGAATCAAAGGCAGAGAAGGAGGTGTGATGCTGGAAGCAGAGGTCAGAGAGATAGGAAGGGGACGGCTGTGAGTAAGGAATATAGGCAGCCTCCACGTGGAAAAACCAGGGAAACAGAGCCTCCTCTAGAACTTCTAGAAGGAATGCAGCCCCTAAATTTTGGGACTTCAGAACTTGTAAGATAATAAGTTGAAGTCACTAAATGTGTGGAAATTTGTTACAGCACCAATAGCAAACTAATACATACACCGTTGAGCTGAATATCTTCAGTTTGTCCTTCCAGATTTATTCTCCACCTTTCCTGGTGCTACTTCATGCCCTGAGGCTGACCCATGTGTTCTGCATCAATGAACTCTCTTTGCTTCTGGTCCTGTCTGGGCTTGGCCATTGGAGGCACACACAGGAGATTGTAGGGCAGAAGGAAAGTGAAGTTGGGCTGTTTATTTCCCCTGCTACCCTTCCTGCTGGATCTCTGTGGCCTGGTTGCATCCCCTATCCTGGAGGCGACAGATTCTGTCAGATGGCCTTACCATTACAGCTAACCTGTTTCAGGTTTTAATTGCTTTATTCTCCTGCCCTGTTAAACTGGGGTCATGGTGGTGGTGGTGGTGGTAGTGGTGGTAAACAGCTTCCTGCTGTTGCCAGCCTAGGACACTGCATTATTCTGTATTACTTTCTGTACTATTTTTCCTATAAATAAATATATTTTCCTATATACCCTGCCTCATCTTAAATAGCCTATTCATTAAACATTCCTTAAATTTCTCAGTTCAAAGGGGCCATCTGTTTCCTGACGGGATGCTAATACAGACCTCTTTATTTTCCCATCTGCCTCAGGGCCTTGATACATGCTGTTGCCTTTGCTAGGAAAGTCCTTCTTCCCATCTGTATTTTCTTCCTGTATCTGTCTTCAGATTCTTAAATAGCACTTCCTCAAGTAAATCTTTCTTTTCCCAGACAAAATCAGGTGTTATACAATCTCATAATACTATTATACTCCATATAACTTATCACAATTACAGCTTTATAATGTTTATGAGTTCATTTGATTATTGTTTGTCTTTCCTTCTAGCATTGTATTACCCTGTGTGGTAGCCAGTAGCCACACATGGCTATTGAGCACTTGGAATGTGGCTAGCTTAACTGACTAAACTGAATTTTAGACTTAATTTAATTCTAATTCAATTTAAGGACTAGCTGAAAACTTTTATGTCTGGAACAACTTGGGTGTATAAATCTACTTTATCAACTGTCAAATTTATGAAATCTAAATACAGATAAAATATTTCTGATAAAAATTTAATGTTTGAATAGAGATGGGCTCCAAGTTTAAAATACACACTGGATTTCAAAGACTTATTAAAAAAATGTAAAATGTCATTAATAATTTAAAAATATTGATTACATGTTGAAATGATAATGTTTTGAATCTACTGAGTTAAATAAGATATATTATTAGAGTCATTTTTACCTGTTTCTTTTACCTTTTGTAGATATGGCTACAAGAAAATTCAGAATTATGTTTGTGGCTCACATTGTTATTTCTCTTGGTAAGCTCTTCTCCAGACTAGAACATAATGTTCAAGTGGGCAATTTTCTCATCTTTCTGTCCTTTCACACAGTGCTTGATGCTTCTTACTAGATGCTCCACAAATGTTTAATATGTGAACAAACAAATGGAAAAGCGAGTGTACTTCAGTGGAGCACTGTATCTCGAGCATCAACAGATTTCTAGTCTGTTTCATGATATATCTTAAAAGTCAAAGTTTTAGGAGCAACAGTGACAAAACCTGAAAGTTTAATAAGATTCTAGGCATGTTTCTATCTCCTGGAAGTTAAATTACCTGGCAGCCTGGTAGGTGTAGTAGCCGTGTCCAGGCAACAGCAAACTAGACCTTACTTGGTGAGGGGGTAGGTTGTGTGCCTCCTGGTAATGGTGGAGTAGACTTTACTGCACCTGGTAGGAAGCAGGCTTCTAGAGAAAGAGATAAGAGCCAGCTGTGCCAAAAAAATCTCCTGGCACTCAGTATAAAAATATACCAGGGCTGCTCCCTTCCCTACGATGCCCAGATTTCCTTTTTGTGATTCTCCCCTCCTTTTCCCCAAGAAGGTCATCCTTGTCATTTTACTTTTCACCCAGCCTAATCCCACAGGGTGTCTCGCCCAAGACTCTGCATACTGGTCTGGATTTCAGAAATCCACAGTAGGCCTCTGTTTACTGGTGTGGAATCTTCAAAGGAGATGGGACAGCTTGGTTAGGGTGACAATTAGATCACCCCCCAAATTTGATTTTTGTTGGAAGGAAGTCAACCGTGTTAATAAGATTTCTGCATTTCAAGTCACACATCTCCATCTCTTCAGCTCCAAACACCTCTTTGTAACTTGTGAAGTGGCATTACCCCAGGTGGCTTATCTCTTGTCCCCTGTTGAACTTTGAAAAGAAATGCATATAGACACAGGCAAGACAGCGACTTTGTGTCCCTTGGGTATTCATTTGCCTGACTAGTAATGCTGTAGGGTCTGAGTCATGGGGAGGCTCACAGGGGGATTTATTTGCTTGCCCAGTCCTGCTGCTCTGCCCATCTCCCTGCATTCTACAGATCTCACACAAGCCTAATCCAGCAGCTTATTTTCATTCATTCCATCTTTACACTTGCTTTGGAGCAATGACCTACTTAAGTTAAAGGGAAATACAAACCCCCAAGGAAATTTACTGACAGTTGTTTCCTGGGCAGAATTACATTGGGCATGAGTCTGAGAGCTTATGAGCTCTAAGAATCATTTTGGCTGGGGATGGAAGTGGAAATGAAGGGACTGAGGTTTTAAAAAAAGTGTCAAATGACAAGTGTGCCTGGGGAAGTGACTGGAGGCTGACGATGGCAGGGAGGGCTGGGTAAGAAATAGTTTTTCAAGGGCAGATTTAAACCAGAATTTTGATGTTCTGTTTAGTCTGCTGTCTCCATGTGCTGCTCAGAAGCTCCATTCCTAAGGTCATAGGTCTAAGGAGTATCAGGGTCCACATGGAGCAGATAAGCCAAACCATAATTAGAAATAAAGTATGCTTTTGGCAAGCAGTACATGAGAGCACGGTTTGGAAGATAACTCAAGGATTAAAGACGACAGGTTGGAAACAACTTCAGGCTAAGAGAATGGACACTTGAATTTTTACCTTGAATTTGCCAGGAACTGGCTATGTACCTTAAGCAAGTCATTTTGACACTGCTAAGCCTCATTTTTCTCATCTGTGAAATGTATGACTAGGCTAGATGATGGCTAAGGTGCCTTTTAGCTATTAAATAAATGCCTTGAAACACACAAGATGATTTACGTATTACTTGGATAGCTAATAATCACTATTACTTAGTAAAGTTAACGAGTAGACTAATTAATGTTTTATCCTTTTTCTTTTGAAAAAATCTTTTTTTTTAATAAAAAAAGTTTTACAAATTTTCCTTTTTCTTTTTTTGATGGAGATATTTTGTACGATGGCCAAAAGGTGGGGCACAGAAAAGATTAAAGATCCAAATAAGGCCCCAACATACAATTGTTCTCTGAATCACCAATCACACACTCACTGTGGACTGTAGACTGTAGAGTCCTTTTGCCTAGGCCCCTGGTATTCAATCCAGTGAGGCTATCCTTTCCTTATCTATTTGTCTGATATATGGGAGGACTAATTACTTCCATGACTAACAGCCTAGAAACTCTTTCCTGAGCCCTTGTGCATTTCGCATGCTTTCTTCATTCACTTGTAATGTCATGAATGCAGTGGGCACTAAATAATGTTTGATGCTAAGTTCCACAATAAACCATCTGCTGTTTATTAGAGGAAACTTCAAAGTTAGGTTAGCAGATAGAAGTACTCTCAGGTCAGTTTATAAGCTTACAATAACACTGTTATAGAATTTTAGTGTTAAAAGAGACAAATACATCTGATCTAACACTAATACTTTAGAGAGGAAGTGAAGGTGCAATGACTTGTCCAAGGTTACAAGTTAACTAGTGTAAAAATCAGACTTGAAAACACCCCCAGGTTCTCAGGTCTGTGGTCTTTCTACTATACTGTGTTGCTTATGTCAGAACCTGAGTACATTTTAAATACAAATAATTTCAAATATCCAGTGCATGCACTATAAAATTTAAAAGACATCAAGGGTTTACAGTAAAAATTTAGTCTCCTATCCACTACTGTCTATAGCCACTTTGTCTCCTCCCTCTGATCAATCTGGACTTTAATTTAGTACATGGTGTGAGGTAGGGATCCAATTTTAAATTCTTTCAGATGACTATCCAGTTACTTTAGTAGCTGATAAGGTACATTTCCCTTAATTGGGCTTCTCTTTTGGTACTTCTGTATTCCTTTTTTTTATTAAGGTATCATTGATATACACTCTTATGAAGGTTTCACAAGAAAAACAATGTAGTTATTACATTCACTCTTATTATAGAGTCCCTCCCCATACCCCATTGCAGTCACTGTCCATCAGTGTAGTGAGATGCCACAGAGTCCCTATTTGTCTTCTCTGAGCTACACTGTCTTACTCGTGACACCACACACACCATGTGCACCAATCATGATACCCCACAATCACCTTTTCACTTCCTCCCCACCCACACTCCCTCCCCCTTCACCTTTGGTAACTACTAGTCCCTTCTTGGAGTCTGTGAGTCTGCTGCTATTTTGTTCCATCAGTTTTGTTTTGTTGTTATACTCCACAAATGAGGGAAATCATTTGGTATTTGTTTTTCTCTGCCTGACTTATTTCACTGAGCATAATAACCTCTAGCTCTGTCCATGTTGTGGAAATGGTAGGATTTGTTTCTTTCTTATGGCTGAATAGTATTCCATGTGTATATGTACCACCGCTTCTTTATCCATTCATCTACTGAATGGACACTTAGGTTGCTTCCATTTCTTGGCTATTGTAAATAGTACTGCGATAAACATAGGCGTGCATACATCTTTTTGAATCTGAGAAGTTCTATTCTTTGGGTAAATTCCTAGAAGTGGAATTCCCGAGTTAAATGGTATTTCTGTTTTTAGTTTTTTGAGGAACCTCCATATTGCTTTCCACAATGGTTGAACTAATTTACATTCCCACCAGCAGTGTAGGAGGGTTCCCCTTTCTCTACAACCTTGCCAGCATTTGTTGTTGTTTGTCTTTTCTATGTTGGCCATCCTAACTAGTGTGAGGTGATATCTCATTGTGGTTTTAATTTGCATTTCCCTGATAATTAGCTATGTGGAGCATCTTTTCATGTGCCTGTTGTCATCTGAATTTCTTCTTTGGAGAAGTGTCTGTTCATATCCTCTGCCCATATTTCTTTTTGTAGATAATTATTTTTTATTGAAGGGTAGTTGACACACAGTATTACATTAGTTTCAGGTGTACAACACAGTGATTCAACATTTATATACATGATAATTCTAGGTACCAGCTATCACCATACCAAGCTGTTACAATATTTTGACTATATTCCTTATGCTATACATTACATCCCGGTTACTTATTTCTTTTACAATTGGAAGTGTGTACTTTTTTTTTTTTTTTTTTTGTGAGAGCATCTCTCATATTTATTGATCAAATGGTTGTTAACAACAATAAAATTCTGTATAGGGGAGTCAGTGCTCAATGCACAATCATCAATCCACCCCAAGCCTAATTTTCGTCAGTCTCCAATCTTCTGAAGCATAATGAACAAGTTCTTACATGGAGAACAAATTCTTACACAGTGAATAAGTTACATGGTGAACAGTACAAGGGCAGTCATCACAGAAACTTTTGGTTTTGCTCATGCATTATGAACTATAAACAGTCAGTTCAAATATGAATACTCATTTGATGTTTATACTTGATTTATATGTGGTTACCACATTTCTCTCTTTATTATTATTATTATTATTATTATTATTATTTATACTTGATTTATATGTGGATACCACATTTATCTCTTTATTATTATTATTTTTAATAAAATGCTGAAGTGGTAGGTAGATACAAGATAAAGGTAGAAAACAAAGTTTAGTTTTGTAAGAGAGCAAATGTAGATGATCAGGTGTGTGCCTGTAGACTATGTGTTAATCCAAGCTAGACAAGGGCAATAAAACATCCACGTATGCAGAAGATTTCTCTCAGAATGGGGGGGTGAGGTTCTAAGCCTCACCTCTGTTGATCCCCAATTTCTCACCTGATGACACCCCTGCGACTGTGCCTGTCTTAGGTTGTTCCTCCCTTGAGGAATCTTACCCGTCTCTGGATAACCAGTCATCTTCCGGGGCCATACAGGGAAATGTAAAGTTGGTAAGTGAGAGAGAAGCCTTATTGTTTGAAATGTTTAGCTTTTTATTTCTTTGCATATTTATGCCCTGTAGCTTCTATGCCCAGCATTTGTCTTGAGGTATCTTTACCACTTGGAAGAATTATGATACTCGGTAAATTTGATATGAGGCACAAATTCTATTTAAGGGTTGTAATTAGGAAGGAAGAAGAAAAGCTATAGAAGTAGCAGGCAGAAGAAAACCTGGGAAGATTGATTATTTCTTTGACATATCTTCTTGTAGAGTAACTTCAGCATGTATAGGTTTTAAGCTACTACTTAAATTGCGCACACACATTAACATAATAGGAGTATAGTTACATAACCAAAGCATATCTGTAATTACCAGCCGGCACCTTAGGCATTTGTGAAAACTTATCTATGATATGGTAGATATTGTCCAACTGAACTTGAACAGTCTGAGAGAAATCAGACAAATAAAACAACCCATTCCTGGGGAATGTTCACATCCCTTATGTTCTTTTAACAGTAAATAGTCTGTAGTTGTAAGATTTTGGAGCACTACAATTTGCACTTCTCCTAATTCTTGGTTGAGTTCCAACAGTATAGACCCAGTCAAATTTGTTGTTTTACTGTATGCACAGGCCAGCTTAGATATCTCCTTCATTCCCATGGCAAGTCCAGGAGCTGGTGGGATGAGTGCATCTACAGCTGTAGCAGTGCGTGGATCTTTGTTGGGGTTTTTTGATGATCATCTTCTGGCATGAATCTTCCAGAGAGTGCTGATGTTGGAAGTTCTCTTTCATATCGTATCTTAGTTCATTTTTGGGGTAGCCCAATTAGGCTTTGATCTTCTGTATAAACGCAAACAGACCCTTTGCCTACACTTTTATATGCCCTTTATACCCTTGTGTAGAACTCATTGGAGGTCACCACACAGGAACTGCCGTTTTTGTCTGTTGTTGTTTTGTTTTGTTTTGTTTTTGGTATCACTAATCTACACTTACATGACGAATATTATGTTTACTAGGCTCTCCCCTATACCAGGTCTCCCCTATAAACCGCTTTGCAGTCACTGTCCATCAGCATAGCAAAATGTTGTAGAATCACTATTTGCCTTCTCTGTGTTGTACAGCCCTCCCTTTTCTCCTACCCCCCCATGCATGCTAATCTTAATACCCCCCTACATCTTTCCCCCTTACCCCTCCCTACCCACCCATCCTCCCCAGGCCCTTTCCCTTTGGTACCTGTTAGTCCATTCTTGAGTTCTGTGATTCTGGTGCTGTTTTGTTCCTTCAGTTTTTCCTTTGTTCTTATATTCCACAGATAAGAGAAATCATTTGGTATTTCTCTTTCTCCGCTTGGCTTGTTTCACTGAGCATAATACCCTCCAGCTCCATCCATGTTGCTGCAAATGGTTGGATTTGCCCTTTTCTTATGGCTGAGTAGTATTCCATTGTGTATATGTACCACCTCTTCTTTATCCATTCATCTATCGATGGACATTTAGGTTGCTTCCAATTCTTGGCTATTGTAAATAGTGCTGCGATAAACATAGGGGTGCACTGATCTTTCTCATACTTGATTGCTGCATTCTTAGGGTAAATTCCTAGGAGTGCAATTCCTGGGTCAAATGGTAAGTCTGTTTTGAGCATTTTGATGTACCTCCATACTGCTTTCCACAATGGTTGAACTAACTTACATTCCCACCAGCAGTGTAGGAGGGTTCCCCTTTCTCCACAGCCTCGCCAACATTTGTTATTGTCTGTCTTTTGGATGGCAGCCATCCTTACTGGTGTGAGGTGATACCTCATTGTAGTTTTAATTTGCATTTCTCTGATAATTAGCGATGTGGAGCATCTTTTCATGTACCTGTTGGCCATCTGTATTTCTTTTTTGGAGAACTGTCTGTTCAGTTCCTCTGCCCATTTTTTAATTGGGTTATTTGTTTTTTGTTTGTTGAGGCGTGTGAGCTCTTTATATATTCTGGATGTCAAGCCTTTATCGGATCTTTATTATTATTATTTTTAATAAAATGCTGAAGTGGTAGGTAGATACAAGATAAAGGTAGAAAACATAGTTTAGTGTTGTAAGAGAGCAAATGTAGATGATCAGGTGTGTGCCTGTAGACTATGTGTTAATCCAAGCTAGACAAGGACAATGAAACATCCACGGATGCAGAAGATTTCTCTCAGAACAGGGGGGGTGAGGTTCTAAGCCTCACCTCTGTTGATCCCCAATTTCTCACCTGATGGTCCCCCTGCGACTGTGCCTGTCTTAGGTTGTTCCTCCCTTGAGGAATCTTACCCGTCTCTGGCTAACCAGCCATCTTCCGGGGCCATACAGGGAAATGTAAACTTGGTGAGTAAGAGAGAAGCCTTATTGTTTGAAAAGGTTAACTTTTTACTTCTTTGCATATTTATACCCTGTGGCTTCTATGCTCAGCATTTGTCTTGAGGTATCTTTACTACTTGGAAGAATTATGATACTCGGGAAATTTGATATGAGGCACGAATTCTATTTAAGGGTTGTAATTAGGAGGGAAGAAGAAATGCTATAGAAGTAGCAGGCGAAGATTGGGAAGATTGATTATTTCTTTGACATATCTTCTTGTAGAGTAACTTCAGCATGTATAGGTTTAAAAGTACTGATTAAATTGCACACACACATTAACATAATAGGAGAATAGTTACATAACCAAAGCATACCTGTAATTACCATCCATCTCCAGTGAAACCAAGAAAACCAGTTAGGCACCTTAGGCATTTGTGAAAACTTATCTATGATATGGTAGATATTGTCCAACTGAACTTGAACAGTCTGAGAGAAATCAGACAAATTAAAACAACCCTGGGGTTCTGTTCACATGCCATATGTTCTTTTAACAGTAAATAGTCTGTAGTTGTAAGATTTTGGAGCGCTACAATTTGCACTTCTCCTAATTCTTGGTTGAGTTCCAACAGTATAGATCCAGTCAAATTTGTTGTTTTACTGTATGCACAGGCCAGCTTAGATATCTCCTTCTTCATTCCCATGGCAAGTCCAGGATATGGTGGAATGAGTGCATCTACAGCTGTAGCAGTGTGTGGATCTTTCTTGGGGATTTTTGATGATCATCTTCTGGTATGACTCTTCCAGAGAGTGCTGATGTTGGAAGTTCTCTTTCATATCGTATCTTAGTTCATTTTCGGGGTAGCCCAACTAGGCTTTGATCCTCTGTATAAACACAAACGGGCCCTTTGCCTACACTTTTATATGCCCTTTATACCCTTGTGAAGAACTCATTGGAGGTCACCACAGAGGAACTGCCATTTTTTTTTTTTGGTGTCATTAATCTACACTTACATGACGAATATTATGTTTACTAGTCTCTCCCCTATACCAGGTCCCCCCTATAAACCCCTTTACAGTCACTGTCCATCAGCAGAGCAAAATGTTGTAGAATCACTACTTGCCTTCGCTGTGTTGTACAGCCCTCCCCTTTCTCCCACCCGCCCATGCATGCTAATCTTAATACCCCCCTTCTTCTTCCCCCCCCTTATCCCTCCCTACCGACCCATCCTCCCCAGTCCCTTTCCCTTTAGTACCTGTTAGTCCATTCTTGAGTTCTGTGATTCTGCTGCTGTTTTGTTCCTTCAGTTTTTCCTTTGTACTTATATTCCACAGATGAGTGAAATCATTTGGTATTTCTCTTTCTCCACTTGGCTTGTTTCACTGAGCAGAATACCCTCCAGCTCCATCCATGTTGCTGCAAATGGTAGGATTTGCTCTTTTCTTATGGCTGAGTAGTATTCCATTGTGTATATGTACCACCTCTTCTTTATCCATTCATCTATTGATGGACATTTAGGTTGCTTCCAATTCTTGGCTATTGTAAATAGTACTGCAATAAACATAGGGTTGCATCTGTCTTTCTCAAACTTGATTGCTGCGTTCTTAGGGTAAATTCCTAGGAGTGGAATTCCTGGGTCAAATGGTAAGTCTGTTTTGAGCATTTTGATGTACCTCCATACTGCTTTCCACAATGGTTGAACTAATTTACATTCCCACCAGCAGTGTAGGAGGGTTCCCCTTTCTCCACAGCCTCGCCAACATTTGTTGTTGTTTGTCTTTTGGATGGCAGCCATCCTTACTGGTGTGAGGTGATACCTCATTGTAGTTTTAATTTGCATTTCTCTGATAATTAGCGATGTGGAGCATCTTTTCATGTACCTGTTGGCCATCTGTATTTCTTTTTTGGAGAACCGTCTGTTCAGTTCCTTTGCCCATTTTTTGATTGGGTTATTTGTTTTTTGTTTGTTGAGGCGTGTGAGCTCCTTATATATTCTGGACGTCAAGCCTTTATCGGATGTGTAATTTTCAAATATGTTCTCCCATACTGTAGGGATCCTTCTTGTTCTATTGATGGTGTCTTTTGCTGTACAGAAGCTTTTCAGCTTAATATAGTCCCACTTACTCATTTTTGCTGTTGTTTTCCTTGCCCGGGGAGATATGTTCAAGAAGAGGTCACTCATGTTTATGTCTAAGAGGTTTTTGCCTATGTTTTCTTCCAAGAGTTTAATGGTTTCATGGCTTACATTCAGGTCTTTGATCCATTTTGAGTTTACTTTTGTATATGGGGTTAGACTATGGTCCAGTTTCATTCTCCTACATGTAGCTGTCCAGTTTTGCCAGCACCACCTGTTGAAGAGACTGTCATTTCGCCATTGTATGTCCATGGCTCCTTTATCAAATATTAATTGACCATATATGTCTGGATTCTCTAGTCTGTTCCATTGGTCTGTGGCTCTGTTCTTGTGCCAGTACCAAATTGTCTTGATTACTATGGCTTTATAGTAGAGCTTGAAGTTGGGGAGTGAGATCCCCCCCTAGTTTATTCTTCTTTCTCAGGATTGCTTTGGCTATTCAGGGTCTTTGGAGTTTCCATATGAATTTTTGAATTTTTTGTTCCAGTTCATTGAAGAATGTTGTTGGTAGTTTCATAGGGATTGCATCAAATCTGTATATTGCTTTGGGCAGGATGGCCATTTTGACGATATTAATTCTTCCTAGCCACGAGCATGGGATGAGTTTCCATCTGTTAGTGTCCCCTTTAATTTCTCTTAAGAGTGACTTGTAGTTTTCAGAGTATAAGTCTTTCACTTCTTTGGTTAGGTTTATTCCTAGGTATTTTATTTTTTTTGATGCAATTGTGAATGGAGTTGTTTTCCTGATTTCTCTTTCTGTTGGTTCATTGTTAGTGTATAGGAAAGCCACAGATTTCTGTGTGTTGATTTTGTATCCTGCAACTTTGCTGTATTCTGATATCAGTTCTAGTAGTTTTGGGGTGGAGTCTTTAGGGTTTTTTATGTGCAGTATCATGTCATCTGCAAATAGTGACAGTTTAACTTCTTCTTTACCAATCTGGATTCCTTGTATTTCTTTGTTTTGTCTGATTGCCGTGGCTAGGACCTCCAGTACTATGTTAAATAACAGTGGGGAGAGTGGGCATCCCTGTGTAGTTCCCAATCTCAGAGGAAATGCTTTTAGCTTCTCGCTGTTCAATATAATGTTGAGTGTGGGTTTATCATAGATGGCCTTTATTATGTTGAGGTACTTGCCCTCTATTCCCATTTTGCTGAGAGTTTTTATCATGAATGGATGTTGAACTTTGTCAAATGCTTTTTCAGCATCTGTGGAGATGATCATGTGGTTTTTGTGTTTCTTTTTGTTGATGTGGTGGATGATGTTGATGGACTTTCGAATGTTGTACCATCCTTGCATCCCTGGGATGAATCCCACTTGGTCATGGTGTATGATCCTTTTGATGTATTTTTGAATTCGGTTTGCTGATACTTTGTTGAGTATTTTTGCATCTACGTTCATCAGGGATATTGGTCTGTAGTTTTCTTTTTTGGTGGGGTCTTTGCCTGGTTTTGGTATTAGGGTGATGTTAGCTTCATAGAATGAGTTTGGGAGTATCCCCTCCTCCTCTATTTTTTGGAAAACTTAAGGAGAATGGGTATTATGTCTTCCCTGTATGTCTGATAAAATTCCGAGGTAAATCCATCTGGCCCGGGGGTTTTGTTCTTTGGTAGTTTTTTGATTACCGCTTCAATTTCGTTGCTGGTAATTGGTCTGTTTAGATTTTCTGTTTCTTTCTGGGTCAGTCTTGGAAGGTTGTATTTTTCTAGGAAGTTGTCCATTTCTCCTAGGTTTCCCAGCTTGTTAGCATATAGGTTTTCATAGTATTCTCTAATAATTCTTTGTATTTCTGTGGGGTCCGTCGTGATTTTTCCTTTATTGTTTCTGATACTGTTGATTTGTGTTGACTCTCTTTTCCTCTTAATACGTCTGGCTAAAGGCTTATCTGTTTTGTTTATTTTCTCGAAGAACCAGCTCTTGGTTTCATTGATTTTTGCTACTGTTTTATTCTTCTCAATTTTATTTATTTCTTCTCTGATCTTTATTATGTCCCTCCTTCTGCTGACCTTAGGCCTCATTTGCTCTTCTTTTTCCAATTTCGATAATTGTGACATTAGACCATTCATTTGGGATTGTTCTTCCTTTTTTTAAATATGCTTGGATTGATATATAGTTTCCTCTTAAGACTGCTTTTGCTGTGTCCCACACAAGTTGGGGCTTAGTGTTGTTGTTGGTGTCATTTGTTTCCATATATTGCTGGATCTCCATTTTGATTTGGTCATTGATCCATTGATTATTTAGGAGCGTGTTGTTAAGCCTCCATGTGTTTGTGAGCGTTTTTGCTTTCTTTGTACAGTTTGTTTCTAGTTTTATGCCTTTGTGATCTTAAAAGTTGTTTGGTAGTATTTCAATCTTTTGGAATTTACTGAGGCTCTTTTTGTGGCCTAGTATGTGGTCTATTCTGGGGAATGTTCCATGTGCAGTTGAGAAGAATGTGTATCCCTGTTGCTTTTGGATGTAGAGTTCTGTAGATTTCTATTAGGTCCATCTGCTCTACTGTGTTGTTCAGTGCTTCCGTGTCCTTACTTATTTTCTGTCCAGTGGATCTATCCTTTGGGGTGAGTCGTGTGTTGAAGTCTCCTAGAATGAATGCATTGCAGTCTATATCCCCCTTTAGTTCTGTTAGTATTTGTTTCACATATGCTGGTGCTCCTGTGTTGGGTCCATATATATTTAAAATGGTTATATCCTCTTGTTGGACTGAGCCCTTTATCATTATGTAGTGTCCTTCTTTATCTCTTGTTTTGGAGTCTATTTTGTGTGATATTAGTAGTGCAACCCCTGCTTTCTTCTCGCTGTTGTTTGCCTGAAATTTGTTTTTCCATCCCTTGACTTTTAGTCTGTACATGTCTTTGGGTTTGAGGTGAGTTTCTTGTAAGCAGCATATAGATGGGTCTTGCTTTTTTATCCATTCTATTACTTTGTGTCTTTTGATTGGTGTATTCAGTCCATTAACATTTTGGGTGACTATTGAAAGATATGTACTTATTGCCATTGCAGGCTTTAAATTCGTGGTTACCAAAGGTTCAAGGTTAGCCTCTTTAGTATCTTACTGCCTAACTTAGCTCGCTTATTGAGCTGTTACTTACACTGTTTGGAGGTTCTTTTCTTCTCTCCCTTTTTATTCCTCCTCCTTGATTCTTCATATGTTGGGTGTTTTGTTCTGTGCTCTTTCTAGGAGTGCTCCCATGTAGAGCAGTCCCTGTAAGATGTCCTGTAGAGGTGGTTTGTGGGAAGCAAATTACCTCAGCTTTTGTTTGTGTGGGAATTGTTTAATCCCACCATCATATTTAAATGATAGTCGTGCTGGATACAGTATCCTTGGTTCAAGGCCCTTCTGTTTCATTGCATTAAATATATCATGCCATTCTCTTCTGGCCTGTAGGGTTTCTGTCCAGAAGTCTGAAGTTAGCCTGATGGGTTTTCCTTTATAGGTGACCTTTTTCTCTCTAGCTGCCTTTAAAACTCTTTCCTTGTCCTTGGTCTTTGCCATTTTAATTATTATGTGTCTTGGTGTTGCCCTTCTTGGATCCTTTCTATTGGGGGTTCTGTGTATTTCCGTGGTCTGTTCGATTATTTCCTCCCCCAGTTTGGGGAAGTTTTTAGCAATTATTTCTTCCAAGATACTTTCCATCCCTTTTCCTCTGTGTTCTTCTTCTGGTACCCCTATAATATGGATATTATTCCTTTTGGATTGGTCACACAGTTCTCTTAACATTGTTTCATTCCTGGAGATCCTTTTATCTCTCTCTATGTCAGCTTCTATGCGTTCCTGTTCTCTGGTTTGAATTCCCTCAATGGCCTCTTGCATCCTATCCATTCTGCTTATAAACCCTTCCAGAGTTTGTTTCATTTCTGTAATCTCCTTTCTGGCATCTGTGATCTCCCTCCAGAGTTCATCCCATTTCTCTTGCGTATTTCTCTGCATCTCTGTCAGCATGTTTATGATTCTTATTTTGAATTCTTTTTCAGGGAGACTGGTTAGGTCTGTCTCCTTCTCTGGTGTTGTCTCTGTGATCTTTGTCTGCCTGTAGCTTTGCCTTTTCATGGTGATAGGAATAGTCTGCAGAACTGGGACGAGTGACGGCTGGAAGGACTTCCTTTCTTGTTGGTTTGTGGCCCTCCTCTCCTGGGAGAACAGCGACCTCTAGTGGCTTGTGCTTGGCAGCTGCGCGCAGACAGGGCTTCTGCTTCCTGCCCGGCTGCTGTGGAGTTTATCTCCGCTGTTGCTGTGGGCGTGGCCTGGCTTGGGCAGCTGCTCCAAGGTGGTGGGGTCGCAGTGGAGGGGGAGCACCCGGGAGGCTATTTATCTCCGTAAGGGGCCTCCTTGCTCCCTGCAGGCAAGGGGATTAGGGTGCCCAGAGATCCCCGGATTCCCTACCTCTGGATTAAGTGTCCCACCCTGCCCCTTTAAGACTTCCAAAAAGCACCCGCCAAAACAAAACAACGACCACAGAAAAAAAAAAAAATTTTTTTTTTCAATTAAAAATATAAATAAATTAAAAAAAAATGGCCGCTCATTCGTCTTTATTCTCCGATGTCAGCCTCAGGCATCTGTTCACCAGTCTTGCTTCCCTGTTTCCCTAGTATTGGGGTCCCTATCCCTTTAAGACTTCCAAAAAGCGCTCACCTAAACAAAACAGAAAAAAAAAAAATGGCTGCTCGCTTTTTTTATGTCCTCCAGCGCCAGGCCTCCGGTGCTGTCTCACCGTTCTTGCTGCCCTGTTTCCCTAGTATCCAGGGCTGCACGCACGCACTGTGTCTGCGCTCTGGCCCGGATGGCTGGGGCCGGGTGTTCGGCAGTCCTGGGCTCCGTCTCCCTCCCGCTCTGCCTGCTCTTCTCCCGCCGGGAGCTGGGGGGAGGGGCGCTCGGCTCCCGCGGGGCCGGGGCTTGTATCTTACCCCCTTTACGAGGCACTGGGTTCTCGCAGGTGTGGATGTGGTCTGGATATTGTCCTGTGTCCTCTGGTCTTTATTCTAGGAAGAGTTGTCTTTGTTTTAGTTTCATAGATATATGTGGTTTTGGGAGGAGATTTCCGCTGCTGTACTCAGGTCGCCATCTTGGCTCCACCTCAGTTTATGCTCTGCCCATATTTTAATCGGGTTATTTGCTTTTTGTTTGTTGAGGCATGTGAGTTCTTTATATATTTTGGATGTTAACCCCTAGTCAGATATGTCGTTTACAAATATATTCTCCCATATTGTAGGATGCCTTTTTGTTCCACTGATGGTGTCCTTTCCTGTACAGAAGCTTTTTAGCATGATGTAGTCCCATTTTTTCATTTTTTAATTTTGTTTCCCTTGCCCAAGGAGATGCATTCAGGAAAAAGTTGCTCATGTTCATGTTCAAGAGATTTTTGCCTATGTTTTCTTCTAAGAGTTTTAAGGTTATTTTTTTATTCTTGCTTTTTTTTTCCTATATGAACTTGAGAATCAGCTTGCACATTTAAAATAATTATGTTGCTGTTTTAAAATGGGGTTGTGTTAAATTGATAAATTAATTTAGGGAGATTTGACGGTATTATGAAAACTGCAATAGACCTTCAGGACATAACTTTCCTTCCTGATAAAAAGAAACATGATAGGAGATACTATCCTTTCTACCTTTTCGTGTGGTTCCATGAGGGTATGGTTGTCACATCTTTAGACACCATACCTTAACTCATGTCTTACACTTAAGTATCTTCTCGCCACACTGGCCTCATTGCTGTTTCTTCAACTCAACTGGCAGGTTCTCTCTGCTCAGAACACCCATCCCTACCACTAGCCTCAACCCCAATATCTGCTTGATACTCCCTCACCAGCTTCGAGTATTTGCACAGATGTCACCATCTCATTGACCCTACTACCCGTGACAACTCTGTTTAAAATTGCTACTGCCTCTGCTCCCAGCTCTTCTAATTTTCCTTATCCTGTTCTACTTTGTTTTCCATGCCACTTACCACCTTCTAACTTACTGGATAATTTGCTTAATCATTATGCTTACTATTTATTGTTTGTCTCCATCATCAAAATGTCAGCCTCAAGAGGGCAGAGATTTTTGTCTGTTTTAATCATTGCTATATTCCAAGTGCCTAGAACCATGCCCATCGTATAGCAGTAAGTGTTCAGTAAATATTTTTGATTGAATTATAGAAAAAAAATATTTACCCAGTTAGATATTTTATTAAGAGTAGATATTACATTTTTATCAAATGTCAAATATCTTTTCAGCATCCATGGAAATAATCATATGACTGTTTTCTTTTTTCATTTCTGGACATAGTAAATGGTACATTAAATTTCCTAATAGTGATAGATCCTTGCATTCCAAGAATAAACCCCAGTTAGTCCTGGTGTATTACTCTTTACTGAGTTGCCTGATTTTGTTTGCTATTATAATTATTATATTTAGGTTTCTGTATTGATACTGTAAGTGAGATTGGTGTGAAGTTCTATGACAGTTTTGATTGGTTTTGTTATCATGTTTTGCTAGTTTTAAGAAACAAGGTAGAATCCCCTCATCCACTTTTTTATATTAACTATTAAAAAATGATTTTGAAGTACAGTTAATATGCAATGTTGTATTGGTTTTAGGTATATAACATAGTGATTCAATGGTTATATACATTGCAAAATGCTCACTATGGTAAGTGTAGTTACCAACTGGTACTATACAAAGATAATATATTATTAACTATATTCCCTATGCTGTACTTTTCATCCCTGTGACTTATTTATTTTATAATTGGAAGTTTGTCCCTTTTTATCCCCTTCACCTATTTTGCCATACCCCACTTCCCCTCCATTGTGGCAACCACTAGATTGTTCTCTGTGTTTATGAGTCTATTTCTATTTTGTTTGTTTTATTTTTTAGATTCCACATATAAGTGAAATCACATGGTATTTGTCTTTTTCTGACTTACTTCACTTAACATAATCCCCTCCAAGTCCCTCCATGCTGTGTCAAATCGCAAGAGTTCATTCTTTTCCATTTCTGAGTAATATTCCTTTGGGTATACATACTACATCTTCTTTATCCTTTCATCTATCAGTGGACACTTAGGTTGCTTCCATTCCTTGGCCATTGTAAATAAGGCTGCAATAAACATAGGGGTGGATATATCTTTTCAAATTAGTGATTTTTGTTTTCTTTGGGTAAATTCCCAGAAGTTGCATTACTGGGTCATGTGGTATTTTTTTTTTAGGTTTTTGAGGAACTTCCATCTTTTTCTCCATAGTGGCTGCATCAATTTACATTACCACGAACAGTGAGTGAGGGTTCCCTTTTCTCCACTGTCTTTTGGGTGCTAGCCATTCTGACTCGTGTGAGGTGGTGTATCATTGTGGTTTTTGTACATTTGTACAAATTCCTACATTTGTTTTCCCTGATGATTAATGATGTTGAGCATCTTTTCATGTCAGTGTCTTCTTTGGAAAAATGTCTATTTAGGTCCTCTGTCCATTTTTTATTTGCTTTTTTTTCTGGTGTTGTATGAGTTCTTAATATATTTTGGATATATTATTTGCAAATATATTCTCCCATTCAATAGGTTGCCTTTTCCTTTTGTTGATGGTTTCCTTTGCTGTGCCGAAGCTTTTAGTTTAATATCGTCCTACTTTTTTTTTTGTTTGCTTTTGTTTCCCTTGTCTGTCACCCACTTTTAAAAAGTGCTCTGCAATAGTCCAAATTCACTGACTTTATTCTTCCTTTGAAGTATAGTTACTTACGCATTCTCATGAATGTAATCTGTGGATCCTCAACTTCGCTATTTTCTTATGCTTAGTATTTTATAAATGTAGTTAAACTGCTTTTCACTTACACATTCAAAATTAAGCTACAGTTAATTATCTCAGTAAATTATCAAGAACAAATAATTTCATAGCACACATTCTTTTTAACAAAGTTTCACTTAACTTGAGAGTTTGGGTAACATTGCTGTGATTCCCCTTGCTTGCTTCTTTCCAACTTACTTACTCCCTTCCTACCTTCCTTCCTTCCTTCCTTCCTTTTCTCTCTCTGTCCTTCCTTTGAAATAATGAAATCTTTGCCCCAGTTTTAGCTTCATTTTTTTGTATAGGCACATTAGGAAAAAAAAACCCAACTCCTAAACTTTCATTTTCCTTCTTGAATGCTTATTCGATCCTACAGCTCTAAAGTCCTTGTCTTCTAGATGGTGAAATGGAGGCCCAGGAAGTTTAGGCACCCTGACACCACCTTCATTTTCACGGGAGGGTCAGAATTAGGTCCCAGATCTGTGGAGCCCTTTGTATTACAGCACTGCTTCCCTCCATTGGTTCTGTGAGTGTGTATCCCTTGTTCTGCTTTTCCTTCCAAGCCTTTTCCCTTCCACAAATGTTAAACACCAAGTATGTGCCAGTCACTGCTTAAGATGTTAGGAGATAATGAAGATGAACAAAACAGTCGTTGTTTTCTAGAAATTTGCTGTTTAGTGAGGGACTCAGAGTTCACAAGTAATTACAGTACAGTGTGAAGATGGTGCCTGTAAAACGTAAATAGGTGGAAAGCCTAGTGAGGGGAGCAGTTAATAAATGTGACTGGAGGGCGAGGAAACTTGACAGTCTCGGGCTTGACATGACAAGGAGGCTTCTGCTCATGTTTGCCATTCCACCAACTCAAATGTTCTGTTAAGAACCACACATACCTAAAAATATTCTCATTCTAGGGAAATTGCTTCTGTCTATAGAGCCCTGTGTTTAGAGACTGTGCTCTCTGTAGTACAATCTCTGTAACTCTTTCTTCCTGTTCATTGATATGGGCCCCAAACCACTTTGGAGTTCACTGCTGCATCCAATAGGGCTTCTACTTTCAGATCCTCTAGATGGAACCATCCCTTTGCCAAGGATCAAAGCCTTTAGCAGTTCTAGGAAGGTAGGAATTTGTCCTTGAAAGGGCAGAAGATGAAGACGTTTACTTTTATGTTTTAAGCAAGGGTCCTCTGGCAAATGGTCATACTGTATTCATTTGGTGCATTGAGGTCACCACTCTCAACTTATCTATCCCAAGGAATTTCTCCACTTATTTTTACCAAAATTTCTAAACTACTTCTTTTATTAACATGTTGTGAGTGCCTGCTGTGTGCTTATCTCTGGGTACGGCATTTTGTGAATACAAAGAATTCAGAGATAGGATCCCTTCCTGAAGGAGTTGTTAGTCTAGTGGGAAGATAAGACTAATGGAAACCAAAGATAAATAATAAAGCAAATCACTGTATAGTATGTCTCAAATGAGTGGTATAGACAATTATTGCTATTTGTGTGCAGGAGAGGGAGTGATTACTATAGAATATGCCAGTTCTTATTTGCCCCAGATCTGCCCATCTTCAAACCTGTTATGGTTAATTTTATGTATCAAGTTGGCTAGGTTATGCTACCCAATTGTTTGGTTGAACACTAGTCCAGATATTGCTGTGAAGGTATTTTTCAGATGTGATTGACGTTAAAATCAGTAGACTTTAAGTAAAACAGATTGCCCTCCACAATGTGGAAGAGTCTCATCCAACAATGGAAAGCCTTAACAGAAAAGACTGAGTTCCCTTGGTAGGAAGAAATCCTACTTCCTAACTGCTTTCAGACTCAAAACTCCAATATCAGCTCCTCCTTGGTCTTCTAGCCTATTATTGGCCTGGTCTGCAAATTTCAGACTTACCAGCCCCCACAGTCATGTGAGCCAATTCCTTAAAATAAATCTCTTTCCATCTGTAAATGCATCCTGTTGAGTCTGTTTCTCTGGAGAACCCTGACTAATATAAAGCCCGAAGATTCTTGTTCTCTTCTAACCTGGTGCCTAAGGTAAAAAGACCTGGTACTGTATTCCCACTGAGATGCAATCTTGTTCATTTCTTTATTCATTCAAGAAATATTTTACTAGCTATTTATTAGTATGATGAATTAAGAGTGTAGGCTTTAAAACCAGCCTATGTAGGTTTATTTTCTAGTATAAGCCGCACTTTTCTCATCTGTAAAATGGAGATATAATGGTACCTATCTTTTATAATTGAGTTAATAAAAATATGCTAAGTGCTTTGAACAGCTTCCAGCATGCAGTAAGCATTCTATACATGTTAGTTATTTTTGTTATATGCTTGTTTACCAAGAGTACTGTGCCTGGTAGAAACAATGATACACATTATACAGTTAGCCTTTAAGTTGTTCATGGTCTCTTTGGAGGGTTAGAGAAATAAATGTACAGTTCAAATAGAATATGCTAGGGATATAGATTGACATGTACACTGGGCCATGGGCCGTTGAGAGGAGCACGGAGCTGGTTATCAGAATTCTGAGGAGTCTAGACAAGGAAAATTGTGATCTGAAGTGTGAAGGCAGAGAGAGTAACCTGTGGGAAGGCTGGAGGCTGAGGAACTGTGGTGAATTCAAAGAAACTGCCTAGAGTACAGAGAATGTGAGTTTGAGCTGGTGGCAGATAACACAGAAGAGATTAGCTCGGGGCCGTATGATGGAGGGCTTTGTGCCAGAGTAAGACATCATCTGATCTTTATCTTGCTGATACTTTAGAGCACCACTGTCCCAAAGGCCTAAAATGCTTTGAAGTATTTCAGGAGGAGAAACAACATGGCAAAACTAAGAGGCACAAGCATATATACATCTACACTTAAATAAATACATAGATGAATGAATGAATGCCTTTTTTTTTTTGATGGGAGAATGAAGAGTTGACCTGAATATCGGATGTGTGATGTTGCTATAGAGTGGTGGCTCTCAATTGGGGTGAATTTGCCCTCCAGGGAACATTTGGCAAAAGTCTGGACACATTTTTGGTTGTCCTAATTGGGGTGGAGAGTGCTACTGGCATATAGGTGGCAGAGGCCAGGGATGTTGCTAAAAGTTCCAGCAGGCACAGGACAGTCCCTAACAGCAAAAAATCATCAGGTCCAACATGTCAGTAGTGCCAAGATTGAGAAATCCTGCTGTCAAGAAACTGAACTTTGAAATTGGAGGAAGAGGTTATGTGCACCTAATAGCATACCTTTAATGCCTCAACAAGCATTTTGGAGTTTATTTTATAGGTCATTAGGGAGCCACTGAGAGGTTTCAAGTAAAGAGTGATGATGAAGGTCATGTTCTGGAGAGCTAATCTGGCTGCTGTGTACAGGGAACTGAAGGAATTCAGTACATACAACCCAAAACATACCACTTTGGTATATTGGATATTTTGAGCTGTAGGCACTTGAAAAACAGCAAATGTAGGGAGAGCTCCCCTTATCTGCCTAAACACAGGTCCTCCAACAGTAACTCAGTTGTCATGGATCCCTTCCCTGGGAGTGTCATTAAATGGGGAGGATTGACTGTTAGCACAGGAGAGGAGACTAGAAGTCAACACCACACCCAGACACACTCTTCTTCTAAGGGCATGTTCATCTTTCTTTAAAACTCCTTACTCTCCCTTAAGTTGCCTACATTGCCTTCCCTTTTTGCCATTAAGACAGTGGCTAAGCTGTCAAATCTCATGGGTTTTGGGGATATTCACATTGTCCCCCATGATGCCCCCATACATGTAAAAAATAAATTTGTATACCTTTTCTCCTGCTAATCTGCCTGTTGTCAGTTCATTTCATAGATCTAGTGGAGGGTGGGGGTACTAGTGGCAGGATTATCACAGGGGGCTTTTGTGATTGTTCAGACTCAAGTGTTAGAAGCCTGACTGTTTGGGAGAAGACAGAGGGCAAAATAATGAAAATTAATGGACATAAGAAGTCTGGGGAGGAAATTATTTTAGAAGATGAGTTTTTTAAAGAAAGCATTCATTTTAAGGTGATAGTTTAATTCATGCAGAAATATCTCCTAAGCAGACAGTTGTGTGCTTAGGAAAGAAGACAGGACTGAAGATGTTAAGAATCAACAGCCTCACATGACAGATAAAATATTGGTAGTGTACAGGTTCTATAGGGGAAAGGGTTCTGTGGCATAGAAAAGCAGTAGATTGAGGACTAAGAGCAGTTGATGGCATCTCTTTCCCTGTTTTATTATTATTTTTTCAAGGACCCTCATTTCCCAGCAACGTTGTAAATGAGAAGAATGGAGATGGGTGCTATTCTCAGATATCCTGACTCATTGGTCTTCAAGACCCTTAAACGACTGTTTATTGAATCGATGAGTCAGATGTTTTCAGGAAGATTGACTCCCATGTGAGGGGTAAGCACTGAAAGTTAGCCTGGTCGTCTTCATGTTTGTTGTTACTTTGGTCCTCGGCCGGGCTAGACAGTATATTTGTGATCACAAACAGAACATTGGCTAGATGCTCTCCTTTCCCATCATGCCTGAATTGGTGGCATTTCTTTAGATGTTTTCCTAGATCATATTTTTATTGAATCTCGATTACTGCCTTCCCTTGATATGGGTTCCTCCATATCTTACCACTATTTTTCTCACCCCATACCATATTAATCACATAATTCTAGAGTCTCTGCAGATTGAAAACTTGATTGGGGTATATAGCAATGCAATGAAAGAGAAGTTGAGGAAAAGAGACAGATTTGGTTAAAAAAAGAGAAATGCCGTAAAATGGCTTTTTAGTCAAGAGTTATATACAACCGTAAAAGAGGAAGGAAATCCTGTCATTCGTGACAATGCAGATGAATCTGAAGGGCATTATGCTAAGTGAAATAAGCCAAATGCAGAAAGACAAATAATGTGTGATTTCACTTGTATGTGGAATCTAAAACGGTCAAATTCATAGAAGCAGAGAGTAGAATGGTGGTTGCCTGAGTCTCAGGGAAGGGGAAATGGATACAAAGGATATGAAGTTTCAGTTACACAAGATAAATGAAATTCTGGAGATCTGCTGTATAACATAGTACCTACATCTAAGAAGATTGTGTTAGATATTTAAAATTTTCTAAGAGGGTAGATCTTATGTTGAGTGTTCTTACCATATACACTGAAAAGGGTGAGTAGAAACTTTGGGAGGTGATGGAGAAATCTATGGCCTTGATGGAGGTAATGGTTTCACAGGTATACATTAAATCTGTACAGATTTTTACATATCAGTCATAGCTCAGTAAAGTATGTTTTTAAAAATTACATAGATAATGTTTTAAATGGTTATTATATAGTAATGATCACCTGTTATTGATTTCCTATAACAAGAATTTAAGATAATACCGTATAATGTAAAAACACACATATACTTTGAAATTTAAACCCCAAGACAACCTTCTAAAGCAGGTATTATTTAAAAAATGCATGTATACTTTGAAATTTAAACCCCAAGATAACCTTCTAAAGCAGGTATTATTAGTTTCATTTCACAGTTGAGGAAACTGGAGCTTAGAGAGCTGAACCTCCAGTCTCAGAAGAAAATAGTGGTATTAGGCTGTAGGTTAGTTGTGGTGCTTTCTGTCCTAACTGCTTTAGTGTAGAGATAAACATTTTTGTGTGGGTGGGTTCCCTTTCTTTCTTCTTTTTCACATTGGTATCTTAATAGTCACAAGGTCTGTTGTTTCCTTGGAGACCATTCTATCTCATAACACAGGGAACATCTTATTACTCATTTTAGTGGCTGTGTAGTATTCTATTCTAATGGCTGTAACTTACTCAGTATTTAGTTTTGTTTTTGCTTTTCATTATTTTTCTATGAGAAACAATACTGTAGTGAATAACCTTGTGCATAGATCATTTTGCACATATGTAACAAGGACATTGTATTCCTAGAAGTAGAATTGTTGGGTCCAAGGGTATATGCATTTGTAGTGCTGTTAGTTATTGCAAATCACCCTCCATTGAGGTTATACCCAATTCAGGCAACTACTCCCCCAAACAACATATGGAATTGGCTTGGTGGTCTTAAACTTACTATTTTTTTTGTCCTTCTGATAGCTAAATCATAGCTTCTTGCACTTATCCTTTTACAGTGTGACTGAACATGTTCGGTTCAAGATGTTCAAGGGGCATTTGTATCCAGTTTTTAAAAATTAGCATTCTTAATGTCCTCTGGGCCTGTGAATCCTAGAAATGTCCAGTTTGTCTATAGATCTGCTGAGTCAGTAGTTTACTGCCAATAGGCAGGACCTTAGCTTTCCTTCTTGAAATGATGTTTACTGAATTGGTTGGCTTAGAATTCCTCTTCTTGTGTGTCTGCAGAGGTTCTCCTTGAGCAAAGGGTATCAACCCCTCTGGTCCTTCTCTGTGCTCTGCCCCAGCCTGGCCACCAGCATCCCCTGCCCTGACCCAGCCTTTACCCTGGATTTTACTGAGTCTCTTGTCTTCCAGGCCCATCTGGAGTTCCCTACTTTCCTAACCTGCCTCTGGTCACCTTATCTCAGTGTCAGCGATGCTGTTTAGCACAACACCCGTGAGAACAACCTCTATTGAGAGGGTACACTGTACCCAGCATTGCTCTCTTAGTGTGATTGGGCTGTTAGACCAGAGCACCATAGATGGGTGGCTTATAAACAACTGAAATTTATTTCGTGCAGTTCTGGAGGCTGGGGAGTCCAAGATCAAGGTGCAGGCAGATTCGGTGTCTGGTGAGGACCTCTTCATGGTTTATAGATGGCTGCCTTCTTGCTGTGTCCACACAAGGGAGAAGAGGCAAGGAAGCTCTCTGAGATTTCTTTTATAAGGATATAATTCTATTTATGGGAGTTCTACCTTCCTTACCTAATTACCTGCCACAGGCCCTACCTCCAAATGTCACCACAGTGGGCATTAGGATTTAACATGTGAATTTGGGAGGACATGATTATTTAGTCCCTGGCAGCAATGCTAAGTGCTTTGCTGGAGGTATTTCATCAAGCCTTTACAAGAACCCTATTTTATAAATGAGGAAACTGAAGGTCAGAGAGGTTCAGTAAACTTCCTAAGGGCAGACGGGTAGTGAGTGGAGGAACTAGAACTCCGTCTCTGTTCCGCCCTGAAGCCACGTTGTGAATCGCCCAGTGGTAGTGGCAACTGGACTGGACCTCTAGGGTTCACTTTTTGTCGCTCTCTGGGGTTGGCCATCATATCTCTTTAGCTCATATGAACCTTTCTCTCTCTCAGTCTGATTAAAAAATGTCTTTCTCTTCAAACTGGTCAGGTCTATTTTCAGGGGGATTAGAGAATGGCAGTAAGCATTGTGGGGGTGCTCTAGTATAGGAGCTAGAGCCCCGGGTGACCTACTTCTGTCAGTTTTACCATTCAGGTTTTCTCCCCCTATAGCACATAGGCGCTGGAGCAGAGGAGGCCATGGCAGGTATGGAGGGAGTGGAGAAGGACAGTAACTGGCCTCACGCTGTAGAGGTCCTAGCACTCCCAGCCAGCACTCCAGCCCTGCTGCCAAGTCTGGCCTATCCCATGGTTCCAGACTTCTTCTTCACTCGGGGGGACTTTTCTCTCAGGAGCCTCTTTGTCCTCCTGACAGTCTGGCTTCTATCAGGTGACCCAGGCCATCAGATCCATGCATAGGTGGAACCCTCATGCTGTGTGGTCTCAAAGATCCCTCAGGGGTTCTGAGGGTTTGTGCATCAGGGGCCATCACTAGACCATCGCTTAAGGGTCCCTGAACGTTGCAGCAGACAGGAGGTTGACTGTGTGCTGAACAACAGAAGGCCAGCAGGGTGTGTGGCCAAAGGCACATATAGACCTTCTCGGGCCTTTCTCCTGGCTCTGCCAAACCATCCCTTTACATAATCTAGCCCCTCATCTAAGCTGTGTGCTGTGGTCTTCCCTGGAGGAAGGATGACAGACCAAACAGCCTCCTGATGTTGAGCTCACTTCCATCTGTATTTCTGTCCCATGTACTCTTAGTACCACTGTCTCTTAATTATCCATTTGACTCCAGTGCCACTGCCTGGGCAGCTGCTCCTTCCCATTCTAAATAGCTTGGCTCACACCCTTCCTTCCCACCTGCCCTCTTCAGACCTGTTGCACATACCTCTGCTCATCCCACCCCTTGGCAGCCAGCAGCCCCAGCTGTCCCTCCAGTGGCCCTTCCCAACTGTCCTTTTCCCCCATCCCAGCCACTGAGACAGCTTGGTTCTGGCCTTCTAGCCATTCCCCAGAGCGCACAGCCATACTCTAGAAGTGTTACATCCACAGAGATTTTGAAGTTTCTCTGTCCACTGGAGGACATAGGCAGGAATAAGATCAGTTATCCAGACTGGAGGATTTGCAGCTAGAAGCTGTTTACAGATGATGGAAAAACTTGATTCAATTTTCACTGTTTTTTTCTCAGGGTGGAAGTGGTAAAAACAAGAGTACTAGAGATTGAAAGAAATACCAAGGTCCTTTGATGTCCTCTTTAGCTCCTAGCTGTGGCCTGGGTGGTTAACCTACTCTGCCTGCAATCAGGGGTCCATCAAGATGATCTCTTGAAGTCCCTCCCTCTTAGAGAAAGGCAAGTCTGTAACTACTTGTAGGTGTCAAACACACACACACACACATTTGGAAGTTCTAAGGTTTTGGAAAAAGAAAAAAAAATCTTCCCAGAAGATCTTATTTTGTAACTTGTGGCACCAAAATTTTGGCTAAAAATAGGGTTAGTTTGGAAGAATGTGGCCTAGTGAAGGGACACAGTGTAGGTACGTTAGCCTTGGGGGTTCAGTACCATGTTCTCTGCTAACTTGTGTTACTTCAGGGGAGTCACTTCATACTCTGAGCGTCAAGTTTTTCCATCATCTGTAAATGATGTGGTTGGACTCACCAGTCTCTGGATTTCTGAGAAGAGACAAGCAATTGCTAGCCTTCACCGAAACAAATAACCAAGGGTACCAGCTCCCAGCCCCAGAGGGGAAGAGCACACACCTTTTCCTTAGCTAGTGTGCCCCAGGTTTCTTCTTGGCCTGTAGACATGCAGATTCTCTAGGTCTACATCTGGACTGAGGTTTGTGGATCTGCCTTTAGAAAAAGCCTCATGTGATTTTGAGGCTTGCCCATGGTTAAGAACTGTAAAGACTGAGATAAAACTCAGGCTATTCTTCTGCCTACTCTGATGCCAGAGAGAGGAAGCCGTATCATACAGAATTGAACTACGTACCCAGATATCCTTACCACAGTTGTGCTTTTTTTTCCTACATTCTAAAGAAGTATAGAAATGTGTTGGGAAGGAGAGATTTGATGTGAAGCATGATACAAAATACCAGTATGAGATGAAAGTTCTCTCATTCTTCAATAACAATAATTATCATTAATGACAATAAACCCCATTGTATTTAGAAGTACAGACATTATTAGTGTGGAACAGATGTTTGGGAGAAAAAACACAGCCCCACTCAGCTGGTGGAGTGTGGGAAATGACTCAGCTCTGATCGGCTCTGCCTCCTTGCTTGTAAGGCGCATGGTCAGCATCTGCCTCAGTAAACATCCTTACAAAACCCATTCTGGGATTATGGGGGGAGGGCGGGATGCAGAGGACATTTAGTCCAGTAACCCCATTTTCGAGATGAGGAAACAGGCTGGGTGGCAGGGTGTGAAGTGACCTCAGGGACTGTAGCCAGTTAATGGAAAAGCTGGTTTCCTGACTCTGCCAAGTATATGCACACTGGTTATTCCTGAACGATCTAGTTAAGTGTCCCCGGGTTGAGGAATAGCCTAGTGATTCCCGGGAGTCCCCAGAGTGGCCTGATTACTCAGTCATGCCCCAGTCTGACCTGTATGATCCTTTCAAACCTTCTCCCACTTTTGCCTCCAGTTATTTCTCTGAAACTCAACACCAGTCAGTGCCTTCCTCTTCACCACAGAGACTTATTCTGGCTTTTCATGGTCATAAAATAAATTCCAAACTCCTTAGCAAGGCTCTACAGGCCCTTTGTAATTCAACCTGAGCCTGAGTCTGACGCCCTTTCCCACCCCTCCTCCTCTGTGGTGGTGATGAGCCCTGTTGCCTGTCTGCCATACTCATTTTAGACTCTCCTTTTCCATCTGGCAGAGCCCACCACTAACTAGAGAGGTTGCAAGTCCCAGGTACTCACTTTCCCAGCTTCCTTGAACCTAGAGTGTGGGTTTGAGCAGGCGCTAGCTGACGGGATGAACCCCTGGAAATCTGCAGGGGAGGGTAGAAGGTTACTTCTAGTAGGATTTTCCCCTAAAACAGAGAGGTAGACACAGAGCAGCCCTCCACCTTCTTCCTTGTTTTGGAGGTTGCAGCGTTGAGTACCTGGCACCTGAAGCTGTTGCAGCCATTTGCAATCCCGAGGGAGAAGTCTAAAAGAATTGCAGAGAAGCCGACCCAGAGCCAGACATCACTGAACCACCCCAACTAGCTCTGCGGCTCCCCAAATCTGGATTTAGTGTATATGATATAGAAAGGTATTATGTGATAACATCTCTAATAGTACATTTCCAAATAATAAACTTAGAGATAGGCAACTACTTGGGTTTTCCATTGCTGGTATCCTACCTGATCCAACAGCTGTTCTTTAATCAAACTAGGCCTGGGGTTTGAGGGGAACAGGACCTCCCTCCCTCAGCTGACTCCTCCAGAAATGGAGGCCAGAGTTAAAACTACAGAAAAACTTCCCCTCCTTGCTTCCCTGCTTGTTCCTCTTGCCTGCCATTCCTAAGTTCCTGGAGAAGTTGTTTCTGCTTCCACAAGCCCGCTTACAACCCCAGTAGCAGGAACTCAGTGCCCTTGAATTGCTCACTGGACTTAGACCCACAAATCATTCTGTCCAATTCTAGATTCTTCTAGTCAAAGACTTAACTGCTTGTTTTCCTGTTTTCTTTTTAATCTCACACTTCAAAGTTGAAAGAACCACGGTCTCCCCAGTGAGGACTGTGGCTTTCTCTCTCAGTTCATCTGCCTCTCTACTCAGCAGGTCTCTTTGTGCTACATCAGGGGACAGCCTTCCAAATTCCACCCTACTGAATGAAGGATTCTCTCTTGTTTTAAGCTGGTCTTCACATTAGAGATGAACATTTCCACCATTTTCCCCCCCTAAGGCTAGAGGAACACCGTTTCCTTGCAGGCTTCAGAAATTCTACTTCTCTTCTACCTTAGTTATTTCCTGCTCTGCGGATGCTCCCTCATGTCAGCATCTCCACATGCTGAAACCTTCCCGTCCTTGAAAGCCTCACCCATGGTCATGTGCCCTGTGCGCTCTCTTCCCTGTCGGCACTTGCAGGAGTACATACAGTCCAGACTGATCAGTGGTGTGTGTGTCACATTGTCTTGCTTTGAAGTTGTGATCATGAGTCTCCTGACTGGACGCTAAGCCCCCCAGGACCACAGTTTATGTGTGTTTCTCATCCTCTGTGGAGTGGGCGCTGCAGGGAAATTCAAGTCCACTCAGATATCTTGTGCTTTGTGGTGCTATCTCAGGACTTCTTGTTATGGGGAGAAATGAATGTATTTATTGTTCAAAGCTACTTTTATTTGGGTTTGTGCTTCCTTGTAGCCAAAAGTACCATCACTAATACATTTACCAACCAAGTAAACAGATGTGGGAGAGGCAACGGGTTTCCTAGTTTATTTCACTGTGGGGAGTGTATGAAGGGGAATGACCAAGAGAAGGGGGAAGCTAAGGGTTGAACTGTGTGTGTGTAAAAGCACAAAACTAAAGGAAACCAGGAGTAAATGTGGGTGTGCAGGAAAATGGGGGTGGGGGAACAGGAAGGATGTTTATTTAAAAGCAGGACTGAAATGATGAACTGCATGTACAGTGTTACCCCAAAATGGATTAGTAAAATCTAGATAATCTTTTTAACAATAAGCATTTCTTGAGTGCCGCAGGTAATGCTTCTTAACATGAAATTTGATTTTACTCTTAATAGATAAAGAAAATAGTTTTTATTCTCTATTTAGGTCAAAAGCAATTTTGGCAGCGGTTCAAACACTCCTCGGGGCACTGAGAATAACTAGAAGCTTATCTTTGTGAATGTCTTTTTTTTTGGGCCTGATTCTTATTCTCAGCTATTTTTCTTCTCTAGTCCTTTGAATTTTCTTTTTTAAATTTAAAAAAATTTTGCAGTTTTCATTCATTTTATCATCATGTCTGTCTTCTTGACATCTCTCCACAGTATCCTTATCTAGGTTGCCTTTTAAACTTGTCTGAGATGACAGTAACATTTCAATAACTCATATAATGAAGGTGGGAGATTTGGGGCCCTCAGACAATAGGAGAGCAGTTTGGTAAAGTAGAGGAAGTCTTGGACTCAGGTTCAGAAGACCTGGATTTTCATGCAGGGCTTCATCACTGCTGAGCTGGATGACCATGGGCAAAATTGCAACTTCTTGGAGTCTTAGGGTTCTATCTCTAAGAAGAAGGATTTGACCAATGTGATCTCTAAGTATTCTGTGATGTTTATAAAAAGCAGCTTTGTTCAAGAAATGAGATTTGCAATTGTATTTGAAAATATGGGTTTTGGTGATAATTAAGACTGGATTTTAAAGTTAGTTTGTATTCTGCATCTTTGTGGTGACTTGAGCTTTATAAATGAGGGCTGGGATTTGGGAACAGTATTTGCCAGGTTGTCATCAATCAAATACTGGAAACTTCTCCAGATAGGAGGTGACTCTGAAGGTAATAGAGAGAATAGTAATAGTCCTTGACTTATTTTTATTTTTATTTTTTTTGGTAAAGACACATAACATCAAATCTATCCTATTAACAAATTTTTAAGTGTATATATATATCATGGCATCGTTAAACTATTGTTGTACAGCAGATCTCTCTCTAGAATTTTTTCATCTTGCATGATTGAAGCACTATATTCATTGCATAGCAATTCCCTGTTCTCTCCCCTCCTTCCTGCCCCTGCTCCTGGCACCCACTGTTCTGCTTTCCGCTTGTGTGAGTTTGACTGCTTTACATACTAAACAGAAGTGGAATCGTGCAGTATTTGTCCTTTTATGACTGGCTTATTTCACTTACCATGATGTCTTCAAGGTTAATCCTTGTTGGAGCATGTGACAGGATTTCCTTGTTTTTAAAGGCTGTATAACATTCCTTGACTTGCGTACTACACTAGAATTTTTTCTGAGATTTGACACAAAATTAAAACACATGTTTTTGTCTCAACACCCTTTGCTACCTCTGTAAACTTGGCCTTTCTGGTGGGGTGATCAGACTTTTGGGGGACAATCTAGATTCTTGTCTTGACTCTTGCACAGTCTTGGGCAAAGTTCTTCCCACTATGGGCTTCAGTTTCCCCATCTGTAAAATGGAGAGGTTAGACTAGTTCAGTGGTCCTCTTGGGGCCATTTTGCTCTTTAGTCACCATTTGGCAATGTCTGAAGACATTTTTGTTCATCACACCTGGCCTATCATTACCTCTACTGGGTAGGGGCCAAGGATGCGGCTAAACCTCTCGCAATGCACAGGACAGCCCCACCCTCCCACAGAATGGCCTAGTCCAAATTGTCACCCCAGTGCTGAGGTTGAGAAATCCTGGACTAGCTAGTCGCCAGGTTCTCTGGCATTTCTGCGATGCCAGGACTCTTTCCTTCTCTCCAGTGTTCCCTTCACTCAGTCACTGGCTTGGGCCTCAGATGAGAGTGTAAAGAAGGAGGGTTTAGCCGATGTCTTCCTTCTTCCATAGTCTGTCCTTCCCAAGCTTTTCTCTTTCTCCTTCTTTCACTGTTTCATCATAATCTGGGGCAGGTTTAAGAGTGTGTGAATTTGAACAGGGTTTAAATTCTGGGTGGCATCAGGCTGGTTTGAAGGAGAAAGACATTTGATCAGCCTGGGCCTTTGCTGCCGCGTTGCTTCCCTCTCAGGTTTTGAGTCCATGTGTGACCATCTCCTTCCTCCCTCCACCCCCTGTATGTAAGCTGGAAGTTGGTGGGTGGTGCACTACACTTTGGTATTACAGTAAGATGATGTCTTGTTTTAGTTTTTTGCTACTGTTAGCTTTTGTTCCTTTCTCATTCATATCCTGACAGCTGCTGTACTTTAATGCGTAAAAGTACAATAATAGCCGTACTTGCCCATGCAGGTTTACGGCCAGAGAACCAAAGACACAATATCTTTTGTGTATACCTTGCCTTTAAGATACAGTCTCTTTGAGAAGACAAGTAGTGACTCTATAACATCTTATTACACTGATGGACAGTGACTGTAATGGAGCATGTGGTGGGGACTTGATAATAGGGGGGAATGTAGTACCACAGTGTTGCTCATGTGAAACCCGAGCATAAGATTGTTTATCAGTGATACCTTACAGTCTCTCTGATACCATCTAATACAGCTTCTACCTCAAATAGCAGGGGAGCAATGGAATGGTTTTCCCAAGATCACATCATGTATGAAGGGCAGAGGAATGGCCAAGCTCACTGTGTGCCCTTATAGTACTTTCCTCTTGCTGTCTGTGAGAAGGTTTTTAGCTACAACAGAAGAATACACTGAATATTTCTTGAGCTAAAAGGAAAATTTGTTATTTACATAGATTGTGGTAATGATGTTATCAAGGATTCAGGCTTTTCTGTTATTTCTTTCATCTGCTCTGTCATTCTCAAAGTGTTGTAGTCTGACATCTAGTGATTGAAGTATGGCTTTAGTATCACTTCTCCACACACAGAAATATATTCCCCCATTCTTGAGATCATTCTTAAAAATTCTATTTTATTTAAAAACTTAAAAAAAAGTTTAACTATGGTAAAATACACATAACAAAATTTACATTTTAACTATTTTAAAGTATACAGCTCTATAGAGTTATGTTCACATTGTACAACTAACCTCCAGAACTTGTTCATTTTGCAAAATGGAAACTTCATTCCCCTCCTCCCCCCAGCCTCTAGTAACCACCATTCTACTTTCTGTCTCAAGTAAACTACTTGACTACTCCAGTAAGTGAAATTACACAGTATTTGTTTTTGTGTTTGGCTCATTTCACATAGCGTAATGTCTTTATGACTCATTCATGTTTGTAGCATGTGTCAGAATTTCTTTCCTATTTGAGGCTGAATAATATTCTATTGTGTGTAGGTATCATTTTCTTTATCAATTCATCCACTGATGGACATTTGGGATTTTTTTCAACCTCTTGGCAATTGCAAATAATGCTGCTCTAAACATGGGTGTACAAATATCTCTTTGAGTCTGGAGACCCCTTTTAAGAGTTAGGAGAACTTTTCCAGAATTCCCCAAAATGTTCTCCTCATATCTCCTTGGCTGGAATTGTACCAATCAACAGTAAGATGAATGAATTTACTGTGATTTGCTGAGACTGGAGGTTCTCAAGATATACTATGCATACCTAGGTGGGTACATGTATCATTTAAGGGGATCTGCAAGATCAAACCTATTTTTACAATAATAATAATGTTACTTGCCTTTCCACTGTATTGACTTTTCTAATGGTAATGATGCAAAATCAATGTTGCATAAAGCTCCTGGTACTTTATCACTAATTAGGGTGGGGCTATGTTAGTAGTTTAAGAAAAAAAAGCCAGTTGCACCTAAGAATTATCTGATGAAATGGTGTAACTCTGGATTTTATTAAGTTGCAAACTTTGAGCACGTGTATTTTAAATATTCTGTATAAAGTACTTCTGCAAATCAAGTGTTTGATGACTATCTCAAAGAAGAGCATTTTTATTATTGTTTGTGCTATAAGCTGAGCTAGCCATTTTTTTTCCTTCATGGAACACCATTTTTGAACACTTAAAGAGCTGTCACAGTATGGCTATTCAAACTTGGGTATTTGCAAGATATATTTTTGGAAATGAACAAAGTCAGCCTTTCCTAGGAATACAACTGACAATATTTATTGCCAGTGATAAAATTAGAGTATTAAGCAAGAATTAGAATGTAAAAACTTGTATCTGTCACTGCGATGACAACTTCCAGTCCTTAAGGACTTTTATGAGGAGAATGGTAATGATGTAAATCATTGTGATTTTTTTTGATACTGTATAGTGAACATGTTAACATTTAGAAGATATGCATAGTTTAGTAAACCAGTGTCTCAAATAACCAATGCATTATGTTACAAAATCATGCATGGGTTAAAGATCAATCCAAAGTTCAAGACAGATGAATGGATTTTAGTGTAACAGAAAATAAAAAAGATTCGTGAGTTGGTTTCAGACTAGATATCACAGCTAACCTTTAAGACTATATCACTTGTTAAGTTTTAGGGTGGTAGCAGAGAAGAATATCCACAAGTATTGGAAAAAGCTATTAAAATACTTCTTCCCTAGTAGTAGATTTTTCATCTAATACCTGTGTTGGATTTGTTTCATTTATCTCAACAAAAATAACATATTGGAACATACTGAATGCAGAACAGAGATGAGAATCCATCTGTCCTCTATTAAGTGAGACATTAATTTGCAAACATATAAAACAATGTCTCTTCTCATTACATTTTTTTGTTTTTTTTGTTTTTTTTTAATTTTTTTTTAATTTTTATTTTTTGTGAGGGCATCTCTCATATTTATTGATCAAATGGTTGTTAACAACAATAAAATTCTGTATAGGGGAGTCAATGCTCAATGCACAATCATTAATCCACCCGAAGCCTAATTTTCGTCAGTCTCCAATCTTCTGAGGCATAACAAACAAGTTCTTACATGGAGAACAAATTCTTACATAATGAATAAGTTACATAGTGAACAGTACAAGGGCAGTCATCACAGAAACTTTCGGTTTTGCTCATGCATTATGAACTATAAACAGTCAGTTCAAATATGAATACTCATTTGGTTTTTATACTTCATTTATATGTGGATATCACATTTCTCTCTTTATTATTATGATTTTTAATAAAATGCTGAAGTGGTAGGTAGATACAAGATAAAGGTAGAAAACATAGTTTAGTGTTGTAAGAGAGCACATGTAGATGATCAGGTGTGTGCCTGTAGACTATGTGTTAATCCAAGCTAGACCAGAGCAATAAAACATCCACGTATGCAGAAGATTTCTCTCAGAACGGGGGGGTGAGGTTCTAAGCCTCACCTCTGTTGATCCCCAATTTCTCACCTGATGGCCCCCCTGCAACTGTGCCTGTCTTAGGTTGTTCCTCCCTTGAGGAATCTTACCCGTCTCTGGCTAACCAGTCATCTTCCGGGGCCATACAGGGAAATGTGAAGTTGGTAAGTGAGAGGGAAGCCTTATTGTTTGAAAAGGTTAGCTTTTTACTTCTTTGCATATTTATGCCCTGTGGCTTCTATGCCCAGCATTTGTCTTGAGGTATCTTTACCACTTGGAAGAATTATGATACTCGGTAAATTTGATATGAGGCACAAATTCTATTTAAGGGTTGTAATTAGGAAGGAAGAAGAAAAGCTATAGAAGTAGCAGGCAGAAGAAAACCTGGGAAGATTGATTATTTCTTTGACATATCTTCTTGTAGAGTAACTTCAGCATGTATAGGTTTTAAGCTACTACTTAAATTGCGCACACACATTAACATAATAGGAGTATAGTTACATAACCAAAGCATATCTGTAATTACCAGCCGGCACCTTAGGCATTTGTGAAAACTTATCTATGATATGGTAGATATTGTCCAACTGAACTTGAACAGTCTGAGAGAAATCAGACAAATAAAACAACCCATTCCTGGGGAATGTTCACATCCCTTATGTTCTTTTAACAGTAAATAGTCTGTAGTTGTAAGATTTTGGAGCACTACAATTTGCACTTCTCCTAATTCTTGGTTGAGTTCCAACAGTATAGACCCAGTCAAATTTGTTGTTTTACTGTATGCACAGGCCAGCTTAGATATCTCCTTCATTCCCATGGCAAGTCCAGGAGCTGGTGGGATGAGTGCATCTACAGCTGTAGCAGTGCGTGGATCTTTGTTGGGGTTTTTTGATGATCATCTTCTGGCATGAATCTTCCAGAGAGTGCTGATGTTGGAAGTTCTCTTTCATATCGTATCTTAGTTCATTTTTGGGGTAGCCCAATTAGGCTTTGATCTTCTGTATAAACGCAAACAGACCCTTTGCCTACACTTTTATATGCCCTTTATACCCTTGTGTAGAACTCATTGGAGGTCACCACACAGGAACTGCCGTTTTTGTCTGTTGTTGTTTTGTTTTGTTTTGTTTTTGGTATCACTAATCTACACTTACATGACGAATATTATGTTTACTAGGCTCTCCCCTATACCAGGTCTCCCCTATAAACCGCTTTGCAGTCACTGTCCATCAGCATAGCAAAATGTTGTAGAATCACTATTTGCCTTCTCTGTGTTGTACAGCCCTCCCTTTTCTCCTACCCCCCCATGCATGCTAATCTTAATACCCCCCTACATCTTTCCCCCTTACCCCTCCCTACCCACCCATCCTCCCCAGGCCCTTTCCCTTTGGTACCTGTTAGTCCATTCTTGAGTTCTGTGATTCTGGTGCTGTTTTGTTCCTTCAGTTTTTCCTTTGTTCTTATATTCCACAGATAAGAGAAATCATTTGGTATTTCTCTTTCTCCGCTTGGCTTGTTTCACTGAGCATAATACCCTCCAGCTCCATCCATGTTGCTGCAAATGGTTGGATTTGCCCTTTTCTTATGGCTGAGTAGTATTCCATTGTGTATATGTACCACCTCTTCTTTATCCATTCATCTATCGATGGACATTTAGGTTGCTTCCAATTCTTGGCTATTGTAAATAGTGCTGCGATAAACATAGGGGTGCACTGATCTTTCTCATACTTGATTGCTGCATTCTTAGGGTAAATTCCTAGGAGTGCAATTCCTGGGTCAAATGGTAAGTCTGTTTTGAGCATTTTGATGTACCTCCATACTGCTTTCCACAATGGTTGAACTAACTTACATTCCCACCAGCAGTGTAGGAGGGTTCCCCTTTCTCCACAGCCTCGCCAACATTTGTTATTGTCTGTCTTTTGGATGGCAGCCATCCTTACTGGTGTGAGGTGATACCTCATTGTAGTTTTAATTTGCATTTCTCTGATAATTAGCGATGTGGAGCATCTTTTCATGTACCTGTTGGCCATCTGTATTTCTTTTTTGGAGAACTGTCTGTTCAGTTCCTCTGCCCATTTTTTAATTGGGTTATTTGTTTTTTGTTTGTTGAGGCGTGTGAGCTCTTTATATATTCTGGATGTCAAGCCTTTATCGGATCTTTATTATTATTATTTTTAATAAAATGCTGAAGTGGTAGGTAGATACAAGATAAAGGTAGAAAACATAGTTTAGTGTTGTAAGAGAGCAAATGTAGATGATCAGGTGTGTGCCTGTAGACTATGTGTTAATCCAAGCTAGACAAGGACAATGAAACATCCACGGATGCAGAAGATTTCTCTCAGAACAGGGGGGGTGAGGTTCTAAGCCTCACCTCTGTTGATCCCCAATTTCTCACCTGATGGTCCCCCTGCGACTGTGCCTGTCTTAGGTTGTTCCTCCCTTGAGGAATCTTACCCGTCTCTGGCTAACCAGCCATCTTCCGGGGCCATACAGGGAAATGTAAACTTGGTGAGTAAGAGAGAAGCCTTATTGTTTGAAAAGGTTAACTTTTTACTTCTTTGCATATTTATACCCTGTGGCTTCTATGCTCAGCATTTGTCTTGAGGTATCTTTACTACTTGGAAGAATTATGATACTCGGGAAATTTGATATGAGGCACGAATTCTATTTAAGGGTTGTAATTAGGAGGGAAGAAGAAATGCTATAGAAGTAGCAGGCGAAGATTGGGAAGATTGATTATTTCTTTGACATATCTTCTTGTAGAGTAACTTCAGCATGTATAGGTTTAAAAGTACTGATTAAATTGCACACACACATTAACATAATAGGAGAATAGTTACATAACCAAAGCATACCTGTAATTACCATCCATCTCCAGTGAAACCAAGAAAACCAGTTAGGCACCTTAGGCATTTGTGAAAACTTATCTATGATATGGTAGATATTGTCCAACTGAACTTGAACAGTCTGAGAGAAATCAGACAAATTAAAACAACCCTGGGGTTCTGTTCACATGCCATATGTTCTTTTAACAGTAAATAGTCTGTAGTTGTAAGATTTTGGAGCGCTACAATTTGCACTTCTCCTAATTCTTGGTTGAGTTCCAACAGTATAGATCCAGTCAAATTTGTTGTTTTACTGTATGCACAGGCCAGCTTAGATATCTCCTTCTTCATTCCCATGGCAAGTCCAGGATATGGTGGAATGAGTGCATCTACAGCTGTAGCAGTGTGTGGATCTTTCTTGGGGATTTTTGATGATCATCTTCTGGTATGACTCTTCCAGAGAGTGCTGATGTTGGAAGTTCTCTTTCATATCGTATCTTAGTTCATTTTCGGGGTAGCCCAACTAGGCTTTGATCCTCTGTATAAACACAAACGGGCCCTTTGCCTACACTTTTATATGCCCTTTATACCCTTGTGAAGAACTCATTGGAGGTCACCACAGAGGAACTGCCATTTTTTTTTTTTGGTGTCATTAATCTACACTTACATGACGAATATTATGTTTACTAGTCTCTCCCCTATACCAGGTCCCCCCTATAAACCCCTTTACAGTCACTGTCCATCAGCAGAGCAAAATGTTGTAGAATCACTACTTGCCTTCGCTGTGTTGTACAGCCCTCCCCTTTCTCCCACCCGCCCATGCATGCTAATCTTAATACCCCCCTTCTTCTTCCCCCCCCTTATCCCTCCCTACCGACCCATCCTCCCCAGTCCCTTTCCCTTTAGTACCTGTTAGTCCATTCTTGAGTTCTGTGATTCTGCTGCTGTTTTGTTCCTTCAGTTTTTCCTTTGTACTTATATTCCACAGATGAGTGAAATCATTTGGTATTTCTCTTTCTCCACTTGGCTTGTTTCACTGAGCAGAATACCCTCCAGCTCCATCCATGTTGCTGCAAATGGTAGGATTTGCTCTTTTCTTATGGCTGAGTAGTATTCCATTGTGTATATGTACCACCTCTTCTTTATCCATTCATCTATTGATGGACATTTAGGTTGCTTCCAATTCTTGGCTATTGTAAATAGTACTGCAATAAACATAGGGTTGCATCTGTCTTTCTCAAACTTGATTGCTGCGTTCTTAGGGTAAATTCCTAGGAGTGGAATTCCTGGGTCAAATGGTAAGTCTGTTTTGAGCATTTTGATGTACCTCCATACTGCTTTCCACAATGGTTGAACTAATTTACATTCCCACCAGCAGTGTAGGAGGGTTCCCCTTTCTCCACAGCCTCGCCAACATTTGTTGTTGTTTGTCTTTTGGATGGCAGCCATCCTTACTGGTGTGAGGTGATACCTCATTGTAGTTTTAATTTGCATTTCTCTGATAATTAGCGATGTGGAGCATCTTTTCATGTACCTGTTGGCCATCTGTATTTCTTTTTTGGAGAACCGTCTGTTCAGTTCCTTTGCCCATTTTTTGATTGGGTTATTTGTTTTTTGTTTGTTGAGGCGTGTGAGCTCCTTATATATTCTGGACGTCAAGCCTTTATCGGATGTGTAATTTTCAAATATGTTCTCCCATACTGTAGGGATCCTTCTTGTTCTATTGATGGTGTCTTTTGCTGTACAGAAGCTTTTCAGCTTAATATAGTCCCACTTACTCATTTTTGCTGTTGTTTTCCTTGCCCGGGGAGATATGTTCAAGAAGAGGTCACTCATGTTTATGTCTAAGAGGTTTTTGCCTATGTTTTCTTCCAAGAGTTTAATGGTTTCATGGCTTACATTCAGGTCTTTGATCCATTTTGAGTTTACTTTTGTATATGGGGTTAGACTATGGTCCAGTTTCATTCTCCTACATGTAGCTGTCCAGTTTTGCCAGCACCACCTGTTGAAGAGACTGTCATTTCGCCATTGTATGTCCATGGCTCCTTTATCAAATATTAATTGACCATATATGTCTGGATTCTCTAGTCTGTTCCATTGGTCTGTGGCTCTGTTCTTGTGCCAGTACCAAATTGTCTTGATTACTATGGCTTTATAGTAGAGCTTGAAGTTGGGGAGTGAGATCCCCCCCTAGTTTATTCTTCTTTCTCAGGATTGCTTTGGCTATTCAGGGTCTTTGGAGTTTCCATATGAATTTTTGAATTTTTTGTTCCAGTTCATTGAAGAATGTTGTTGGTAGTTTCATAGGGATTGCATCAAATCTGTATATTGCTTTGGGCAGGATGGCCATTTTGACGATATTAATTCTTCCTAGCCACGAGCATGGGATGAGTTTCCATCTGTTAGTGTCCCCTTTAATTTCTCTTAAGAGTGACTTGTAGTTTTCAGAGTATAAGTCTTTCACTTCTTTGGTTAGGTTTATTCCTAGGTATTTTATTTTTTTTGATGCAATTGTGAATGGAGTTGTTTTCCTGATTTCTCTTTCTGTTGGTTCATTGTTAGTGTATAGGAAAGCCACAGATTTCTGTGTGTTGATTTTGTATCCTGCAACTTTGCTGTATTCTGATATCAGTTCTAGTAGTTTTGGGGTGGAGTCTTTAGGGTTTTTTATGTGCAGTATCATGTCATCTGCAAATAGTGACAGTTTAACTTCTTCTTTACCAATCTGGATTCCTTGTATTTCTTTGTTTTGTCTGATTGCCGTGGCTAGGACCTCCAGTACTATGTTAAATAACAGTGGGGAGAGTGGGCATCCCTGTGTAGTTCCCAATCTCAGAGGAAATGCTTTTAGCTTCTCGCTGTTCAATATAATGTTGAGTGTGGGTTTATCATAGATGGCCTTTATTATGTTGAGGTACTTGCCCTCTATTCCCATTTTGCTGAGAGTTTTTATCATGAATGGATGTTGAACTTTGTCAAATGCTTTTTCAGCATCTGTGGAGATGATCATGTGGTTTTTGTGTTTCTTTTTGTTGATGTGGTGGATGATGTTGATGGACTTTCGAATGTTGTACCATCCTTGCATCCCTGGGATGAATCCCACTTGGTCATGGTGTATGATCCTTTTGATGTATTTTTGAATTCGGTTTGCTGATACTTTGTTGAGTATTTTTGCATCTACGTTCATCAGGGATATTGGTCTGTAGTTTTCTTTTTTGGTGGGGTCTTTGCCTGGTTTTGGTATTAGGGTGATGTTAGCTTCATAGAATGAGTTTGGGAGTATCCCCTCCTCCTCTATTTTTTGGAAAACTTAAGGAGAATGGGTATTATGTCTTCCCTGTATGTCTGATAAAATTCCGAGGTAAATCCATCTGGCCCGGGGGTTTTGTTCTTTGGTAGTTTTTTGATTACCGCTTCAATTTCGTTGCTGGTAATTGGTCTGTTTAGATTTTCTGTTTCTTTCTGGGTCAGTCTTGGAAGGTTGTATTTTTCTAGGAAGTTGTCCATTTCTCCTAGGTTTCCCAGCTTGTTAGCATATAGGTTTTCATAGTATTCTCTAATAATTCTTTGTATTTCTGTGGGGTCCGTCGTGATTTTTCCTTTATTGTTTCTGATACTGTTGATTTGTGTTGACTCTCTTTTCCTCTTAATACGTCTGGCTAAAGGCTTATCTGTTTTGTTTATTTTCTCGAAGAACCAGCTCTTGGTTTCATTGATTTTTGCTACTGTTTTATTCTTCTCAATTTTATTTATTTCTTCTCTGATCTTTATTATGTCCCTCCTTCTGCTGACCTTAGGCCTCATTTGCTCTTCTTTTTCCAATTTCGATAATTGTGACATTAGACCATTCATTTGGGATTGTTCTTCCTTTTTTTAAATATGCTTGGATTGATATATAGTTTCCTCTTAAGACTGCTTTTGCTGTGTCCCACACAAGTTGGGGCTTAGTGTTGTTGTTGGTGTCATTTGTTTCCATATATTGCTGGATCTCCATTTTGATTTGGTCATTGATCCATTGATTATTTAGGAGCGTGTTGTTAAGCCTCCATGTGTTTGTGAGCGTTTTTGCTTTCTTTGTACAGTTTGTTTCTAGTTTTATGCCTTTGTGATCTTAAAAGTTGTTTGGTAGTATTTCAATCTTTTGGAATTTACTGAGGCTCTTTTTGTGGCCTAGTATGTGGTCTATTCTGGGGAATGTTCCATGTGCAGTTGAGAAGAATGTGTATCCCTGTTGCTTTTGGATGTAGAGTTCTGTAGATTTCTATTAGGTCCATCTGCTCTACTGTGTTGTTCAGTGCTTCCGTGTCCTTACTTATTTTCTGTCCAGTGGATCTATCCTTTGGGGTGAGTCGTGTGTTGAAGTCTCCTAGAATGAATGCATTGCAGTCTATATCCCCCTTTAGTTCTGTTAGTATTTGTTTCACATATGCTGGTGCTCCTGTGTTGGGTCCATATATATTTAAAATGGTTATATCCTCTTGTTGGACTGAGCCCTTTATCATTATGTAGTGTCCTTCTTTATCTCTTGTTTTGGAGTCTATTTTGTGTGATATTAGTAGTGCAACCCCTGCTTTCTTCTCGCTGTTGTTTGCCTGAAATTTGTTTTTCCATCCCTTGACTTTTAGTCTGTACATGTCTTTGGGTTTGAGGTGAGTTTCTTGTAAGCAGCATATAGATGGGTCTTGCTTTTTTATCCATTCTATTACTTTGTGTCTTTTGATTGGTGTATTCAGTCCATTAACATTTTGGGTGACTATTGAAAGATATGTACTTATTGCCATTGCAGGCTTTAAATTCGTGGTTACCAAAGGTTCAAGGTTAGCCTCTTTAGTATCTTACTGCCTAACTTAGCTCGCTTATTGAGCTGTTACTTACACTGTTTGGAGGTTCTTTTCTTCTCTCCCTTTTTATTCCTCCTCCTTGATTCTTCATATGTTGGGTGTTTTGTTCTGTGCTCTTTCTAGGAGTGCTCCCATGTAGAGCAGTCCCTGTAAGATGTCCTGTAGAGGTGGTTTGTGGGAAGCAAATTACCTCAGCTTTTGTTTGTGTGGGAATTGTTTAATCCCACCATCATATTTAAATGATAGTCGTGCTGGATACAGTATCCTTGGTTCAAGGCCCTTCTGTTTCATTGCATTAAATATATCATGCCATTCTCTTCTGGCCTGTAGGGTTTCTGTCCAGAAGTCTGAAGTTAGCCTGATGGGTTTTCCTTTATAGGTGACCTTTTTCTCTCTAGCTGCCTTTAAAACTCTTTCCTTGTCCTTGGTCTTTGCCATTTTAATTATTATGTGTCTTGGTGTTGCCCTTCTTGGATCCTTTCTATTGGGGGTTCTGTGTATTTCCGTGGTCTGTTCGATTATTTCCTCCCCCAGTTTGGGGAAGTTTTTAGCAATTATTTCTTCCAAGATACTTTCCATCCCTTTTCCTCTGTGTTCTTCTTCTGGTACCCCTATAATATGGATATTATTCCTTTTGGATTGGTCACACAGTTCTCTTAACATTGTTTCATTCCTGGAGATCCTTTTATCTCTCTCTATGTCAGCTTCTATGCGTTCCTGTTCTCTGGTTTGAATTCCCTCAATGGCCTCTTGCATCCTATCCATTCTGCTTATAAACCCTTCCAGAGTTTGTTTCATTTCTGTAATCTCCTTTCTGGCATCTGTGATCTCCCTCCAGAGTTCATCCCATTTCTCTTGCGTATTTCTCTGCATCTCTGTCAGCATGTTTATGATTCTTATTTTGAATTCTTTTTCAGGGAGACTGGTTAGGTCTGTCTCCTTCTCTGGTGTTGTCTCTGTGATCTTTGTCTGCCTGTAGCTTTGCCTTTTCATGGTGATAGGAATAGTCTGCAGAACTGGGACGAGTGACGGCTGGAAGGACTTCCTTTCTTGTTGGTTTGTGGCCCTCCTCTCCTGGGAGAACAGCGACCTCTAGTGGCTTGTGCTTGGCAGCTGCGCGCAGACAGGGCTTCTGCTTCCTGCCCGGCTGCTGTGGAGTTTATCTCCGCTGTTGCTGTGGGCGTGGCCTGGCTTGGGCAGCTGCTCCAAGGTGGTGGGGTCGCAGTGGAGGGGGAGCACCCGGGAGGCTATTTATCTCCGTAAGGGGCCTCCTTGCTCCCTGCAGGCAAGGGGATTAGGGTGCCCAGAGATCCCCGGATTCCCTACCTCTGGATTAAGTGTCCCACCCTGCCCCTTTAAGACTTCCAAAAAGCACCCGCCAAAACAAAACAACGACCACAGAAAAAAAAAAAAATTTTTTTTTTCAATTAAAAATATAAATAAATTAAAAAAAAATGGCCGCTCATTCGTCTTTATTCTCCGATGTCAGCCTCAGGCATCTGTTCACCAGTCTTGCTTCCCTGTTTCCCTAGTATTGGGGTCCCTATCCCTTTAAGACTTCCAAAAAGCGCTCACCTAAACAAAACAGAAAAAAAAAAAATGGCTGCTCGCTTTTTTTATGTCCTCCAGCGCCAGGCCTCCGGTGCTGTCTCACCGTTCTTGCTGCCCTGTTTCCCTAGTATCCAGGGCTGCACGCACGCACTGTGTCTGCGCTCTGGCCCGGATGGCTGGGGCCGGGTGTTCGGCAGTCCTGGGCTCCGTCTCCCTCCCGCTCTGCCTGCTCTTCTCCCGCCGGGAGCTGGGGGGAGGGGCGCTCGGCTCCCGCGGGGCCGGGGCTTGTATCTTACCCCCTTTACGAGGCACTGGGTTCTCGCAGGTGTGGATGTGGTCTGGATATTGTCCTGTGTCCTCTGGTCTTTATTCTAGGAAGAGTTGTCTTTGTTTTAGTTTCATAGATATATGTGGTTTTGGGAGGAGATTTCCGCTGCTGTACTCAGGTCGCCATCTTGGCTCCACCTCAGTTTATGCTCTGCCCATATTTTAATCGGGTTATTTGCTTTTTGTTTGTTGAGGCATGTGAGTTCTTTATATATTTTGGATGTTAACCCCTAGTCAGATATGTCGTTTACAAATATATTCTCCCATATTGTAGGATGCCTTTTTGTTCCACTGATGGTGTCCTTTCCTGTACAGAAGCTTTTTAGCATGATGTAGTCCCATTTTTTCATTTTTTAATTTTGTTTCCCTTGCCCAAGGAGATGCATTCAGGAAAAAGTTGCTCATGTTCATGTTCAAGAGATTTTTGCCTATGTTTTCTTCTAAGAGTTTTAAGGTTATTTTTTTATTCTTGCTTTTTTTTTCCTATATGAACTTGAGAATCAGCTTGCACATTTAAAATAATTATGTTGCTGTTTTAAAATGGGGTTGTGTTAAATTGATAAATTAATTTAGGGAGATTTGACGGTATTATGAAAACTGCAATAGACCTTCAGGACATAACTTTCCTTCCTGATAAAAAGAAACATGATAGGAGATACTATCCTTTCTACCTTTTCGTGTGGTTCCATGAGGGTATGGTTGTCACATCTTTAGACACCATACCTTAACTCATGTCTTACACTTAAGTATCTTCTCGCCACACTGGCCTCATTGCTGTTTCTTCAACTCAACTGGCAGGTTCTCTCTGCTCAGAACACCCATCCCTACCACTAGCCTCAACCCCAATATCTGCTTGATACTCCCTCACCAGCTTCGAGTATTTGCACAGATGTCACCATCTCATTGACCCTACTACCCGTGACAACTCTGTTTAAAATTGCTACTGCCTCTGCTCCCAGCTCTTCTAATTTTCCTTATCCTGTTCTACTTTGTTTTCCATGCCACTTACCACCTTCTAACTTACTGGATAATTTGCTTAATCATTATGCTTACTATTTATTGTTTGTCTCCATCATCAAAATGTCAGCCTCAAGAGGGCAGAGATTTTTGTCTGTTTTAATCATTGCTATATTCCAAGTGCCTAGAACCATGCCCATCGTATAGCAGTAAGTGTTCAGTAAATATTTTTGATTGAATTATAGAAAAAAAATATTTACCCAGTTAGATATTTTATTAAGAGTAGATATTACATTTTTATCAAATGTCAAATATCTTTTCAGCATCCATGGAAATAATCATATGACTGTTTTCTTTTTTCATTTCTGGACATAGTAAATGGTACATTAAATTTCCTAATAGTGATAGATCCTTGCATTCCAAGAATAAACCCCAGTTAGTCCTGGTGTATTACTCTTTACTGAGTTGCCTGATTTTGTTTGCTATTATAATTATTATATTTAGGTTTCTGTATTGATACTGTAAGTGAGATTGGTGTGAAGTTCTATGACAGTTTTGATTGGTTTTGTTATCATGTTTTGCTAGTTTTAAGAAACAAGGTAGAATCCCCTCATCCACTTTTTTATATTAACTATTAAAAAATGATTTTGAAGTACAGTTAATATGCAATGTTGTATTGGTTTTAGGTATATAACATAGTGATTCAATGGTTATATACATTGCAAAATGCTCACTATGGTAAGTGTAGTTACCAACTGGTACTATACAAAGATAATATATTATTAACTATATTCCCTATGCTGTACTTTTCATCCCTGTGACTTATTTATTTTATAATTGGAAGTTTGTCCCTTTTTATCCCCTTCACCTATTTTGCCATACCCCACTTCCCCTCCATTGTGGCAACCACTAGATTGTTCTCTGTGTTTATGAGTCTATTTCTATTTTGTTTGTTTTATTTTTTAGATTCCACATATAAGTGAAATCACATGGTATTTGTCTTTTTCTGACTTACTTCACTTAACATAATCCCCTCCAAGTCCCTCCATGCTGTGTCAAATCGCAAGAGTTCATTCTTTTCCATTTCTGAGTAATATTCCTTTGGGTATACATACTACATCTTCTTTATCCTTTCATCTATCAGTGGACACTTAGGTTGCTTCCATTCCTTGGCCATTGTAAATAAGGCTGCAATAAACATAGGGGTGGATATATCTTTTCAAATTAGTGATTTTTGTTTTCTTTGGGTAAATTCCCAGAAGTTGCATTACTGGGTCATGTGGTATTTTTTTTTTAGGTTTTTGAGGAACTTCCATCTTTTTCTCCATAGTGGCTGCATCAATTTACATTACCACGAACAGTGAGTGAGGGTTCCCTTTTCTCCACTGTCTTTTGGGTGCTAGCCATTCTGACTCGTGTGAGGTGGTGTATCATTGTGGTTTTTGTACATTTGTACAAATTCCTACATTTGTTTTCCCTGATGATTAATGATGTTGAGCATCTTTTCATGTCAGTGTCTTCTTTGGAAAAATGTCTATTTAGGTCCTCTGTCCATTTTTTATTTGCTTTTTTTTCTGGTGTTGTATGAGTTCTTAATATATTTTGGATATATTATTTGCAAATATATTCTCCCATTCAATAGGTTGCCTTTTCCTTTTGTTGATGGTTTCCTTTGCTGTGCCGAAGCTTTTAGTTTAATATCGTCCTACTTTTTTTTTTGTTTGCTTTTGTTTCCCTTGTCTGTCACCCACTTTTAAAAAGTGCTCTGCAATAGTCCAAATTCACTGACTTTATTCTTCCTTTGAAGTATAGTTACTTACGCATTCTCATGAATGTAATCTGTGGATCCTCAACTTCGCTATTTTCTTATGCTTAGTATTTTATAAATGTAGTTAAACTGCTTTTCACTTACACATTCAAAATTAAGCTACAGTTAATTATCTCAGTAAATTATCAAGAACAAATAATTTCATAGCACACATTCTTTTTAACAAAGTTTCACTTAACTTGAGAGTTTGGGTAACATTGCTGTGATTCCCCTTGCTTGCTTCTTTCCAACTTACTTACTCCCTTCCTACCTTCCTTCCTTCCTTCCTTCCTTTTCTCTCTCTGTCCTTCCTTTGAAATAATGAAATCTTTGCCCCAGTTTTAGCTTCATTTTTTTGTATAGGCACATTAGGAAAAAAAAACCCAACTCCTAAACTTTCATTTTCCTTCTTGAATGCTTATTCGATCCTACAGCTCTAAAGTCCTTGTCTTCTAGATGGTGAAATGGAGGCCCAGGAAGTTTAGGCACCCTGACACCACCTTCATTTTCACGGGAGGGTCAGAATTAGGTCCCAGATCTGTGGAGCCCTTTGTATTACAGCACTGCTTCCCTCCATTGGTTCTGTGAGTGTGTATCCCTTGTTCTGCTTTTCCTTCCAAGCCTTTTCCCTTCCACAAATGTTAAACACCAAGTATGTGCCAGTCACTGCTTAAGATGTTAGGAGATAATGAAGATGAACAAAACAGTCGTTGTTTTCTAGAAATTTGCTGTTTAGTGAGGGACTCAGAGTTCACAAGTAATTACAGTACAGTGTGAAGATGGTGCCTGTAAAACGTAAATAGGTGGAAAGCCTAGTGAGGGGAGCAGTTAATAAATGTGACTGGAGGGCGAGGAAACTTGACAGTCTCGGGCTTGACATGACAAGGAGGCTTCTGCTCATGTTTGCCATTCCACCAACTCAAATGTTCTGTTAAGAACCACACATACCTAAAAATATTCTCATTCTAGGGAAATTGCTTCTGTCTATAGAGCCCTGTGTTTAGAGACTGTGCTCTCTGTAGTACAATCTCTGTAACTCTTTCTTCCTGTTCATTGATATGGGCCCCAAACCACTTTGGAGTTCACTGCTGCATCCAATAGGGCTTCTACTTTCAGATCCTCTAGATGGAACCATCCCTTTGCCAAGGATCAAAGCCTTTAGCAGTTCTAGGAAGGTAGGAATTTGTCCTTGAAAGGGCAGAAGATGAAGACGTTTACTTTTATGTTTTAAGCAAGGGTCCTCTGGCAAATGGTCATACTGTATTCATTTGGTGCATTGAGGTCACCACTCTCAACTTATCTATCCCAAGGAATTTCTCCACTTATTTTTACCAAAATTTCTAAACTACTTCTTTTATTAACATGTTGTGAGTGCCTGCTGTGTGCTTATCTCTGGGTACGGCATTTTGTGAATACAAAGAATTCAGAGATAGGATCCCTTCCTGAAGGAGTTGTTAGTCTAGTGGGAAGATAAGACTAATGGAAACCAAAGATAAATAATAAAGCAAATCACTGTATAGTATGTCTCAAATGAGTGGTATAGACAATTATTGCTATTTGTGTGCAGGAGAGGGAGTGATTACTATAGAATATGCCAGTTCTTATTTGCCCCAGATCTGCCCATCTTCAAACCTGTTATGGTTAATTTTATGTATCAAGTTGGCTAGGTTATGCTACCCAATTGTTTGGTTGAACACTAGTCCAGATATTGCTGTGAAGGTATTTTTCAGATGTGATTGACGTTAAAATCAGTAGACTTTAAGTAAAACAGATTGCCCTCCACAATGTGGAAGAGTCTCATCCAACAATGGAAAGCCTTAACAGAAAAGACTGAGTTCCCTTGGTAGGAAGAAATCCTACTTCCTAACTGCTTTCAGACTCAAAACTCCAATATCAGCTCCTCCTTGGTCTTCTAGCCTATTATTGGCCTGGTCTGCAAATTTCAGACTTACCAGCCCCCACAGTCATGTGAGCCAATTCCTTAAAATAAATCTCTTTCCATCTGTAAATGCATCCTGTTGAGTCTGTTTCTCTGGAGAACCCTGACTAATATAAAGCCCGAAGATTCTTGTTCTCTTCTAACCTGGTGCCTAAGGTAAAAAGACCTGGTACTGTATTCCCACTGAGATGCAATCTTGTTCATTTCTTTATTCATTCAAGAAATATTTTACTAGCTATTTATTAGTATGATGAATTAAGAGTGTAGGCTTTAAAACCAGCCTATGTAGGTTTATTTTCTAGTATAAGCCGCACTTTTCTCATCTGTAAAATGGAGATATAATGGTACCTATCTTTTATAATTGAGTTAATAAAAATATGCTAAGTGCTTTGAACAGCTTCCAGCATGCAGTAAGCATTCTATACATGTTAGTTATTTTTGTTATATGCTTGTTTACCAAGAGTACTGTGCCTGGTAGAAACAATGATACACATTATACAGTTAGCCTTTAAGTTGTTCATGGTCTCTTTGGAGGGTTAGAGAAATAAATGTACAGTTCAAATAGAATATGCTAGGGATATAGATTGACATGTACACTGGGCCATGGGCCGTTGAGAGGAGCACGGAGCTGGTTATCAGAATTCTGAGGAGTCTAGACAAGGAAAATTGTGATCTGAAGTGTGAAGGCAGAGAGAGTAACCTGTGGGAAGGCTGGAGGCTGAGGAACTGTGGTGAATTCAAAGAAACTGCCTAGAGTACAGAGAATGTGAGTTTGAGCTGGTGGCAGATAACACAGAAGAGATTAGCTCGGGGCCGTATGATGGAGGGCTTTGTGCCAGAGTAAGACATCATCTGATCTTTATCTTGCTGATACTTTAGAGCACCACTGTCCCAAAGGCCTAAAATGCTTTGAAGTATTTCAGGAGGAGAAACAACATGGCAAAACTAAGAGGCACAAGCATATATACATCTACACTTAAATAAATACATAGATGAATGAATGAATGCCTTTTTTTTTTTGATGGGAGAATGAAGAGTTGACCTGAATATCGGATGTGTGATGTTGCTATAGAGTGGTGGCTCTCAATTGGGGTGAATTTGCCCTCCAGGGAACATTTGGCAAAAGTCTGGACACATTTTTGGTTGTCCTAATTGGGGTGGAGAGTGCTACTGGCATATAGGTGGCAGAGGCCAGGGATGTTGCTAAAAGTTCCAGCAGGCACAGGACAGTCCCTAACAGCAAAAAATCATCAGGTCCAACATGTCAGTAGTGCCAAGATTGAGAAATCCTGCTGTCAAGAAACTGAACTTTGAAATTGGAGGAAGAGGTTATGTGCACCTAATAGCATACCTTTAATGCCTCAACAAGCATTTTGGAGTTTATTTTATAGGTCATTAGGGAGCCACTGAGAGGTTTCAAGTAAAGAGTGATGATGAAGGTCATGTTCTGGAGAGCTAATCTGGCTGCTGTGTACAGGGAACTGAAGGAATTCAGTACATACAACCCAAAACATACCACTTTGGTATATTGGATATTTTGAGCTGTAGGCACTTGAAAAACAGCAAATGTAGGGAGAGCTCCCCTTATCTGCCTAAACACAGGTCCTCCAACAGTAACTCAGTTGTCATGGATCCCTTCCCTGGGAGTGTCATTAAATGGGGAGGATTGACTGTTAGCACAGGAGAGGAGACTAGAAGTCAACACCACACCCAGACACACTCTTCTTCTAAGGGCATGTTCATCTTTCTTTAAAACTCCTTACTCTCCCTTAAGTTGCCTACATTGCCTTCCCTTTTTGCCATTAAGACAGTGGCTAAGCTGTCAAATCTCATGGGTTTTGGGGATATTCACATTGTCCCCCATGATGCCCCCATACATGTAAAAAATAAATTTGTATACCTTTTCTCCTGCTAATCTGCCTGTTGTCAGTTCATTTCATAGATCTAGTGGAGGGTGGGGGTACTAGTGGCAGGATTATCACAGGGGGCTTTTGTGATTGTTCAGACTCAAGTGTTAGAAGCCTGACTGTTTGGGAGAAGACAGAGGGCAAAATAATGAAAATTAATGGACATAAGAAGTCTGGGGAGGAAATTATTTTAGAAGATGAGTTTTTTAAAGAAAGCATTCATTTTAAGGTGATAGTTTAATTCATGCAGAAATATCTCCTAAGCAGACAGTTGTGTGCTTAGGAAAGAAGACAGGACTGAAGATGTTAAGAATCAACAGCCTCACATGACAGATAAAATATTGGTAGTGTACAGGTTCTATAGGGGAAAGGGTTCTGTGGCATAGAAAAGCAGTAGATTGAGGACTAAGAGCAGTTGATGGCATCTCTTTCCCTGTTTTATTATTATTTTTTCAAGGACCCTCATTTCCCAGCAACGTTGTAAATGAGAAGAATGGAGATGGGTGCTATTCTCAGATATCCTGACTCATTGGTCTTCAAGACCCTTAAACGACTGTTTATTGAATCGATGAGTCAGATGTTTTCAGGAAGATTGACTCCCATGTGAGGGGTAAGCACTGAAAGTTAGCCTGGTCGTCTTCATGTTTGTTGTTACTTTGGTCCTCGGCCGGGCTAGACAGTATATTTGTGATCACAAACAGAACATTGGCTAGATGCTCTCCTTTCCCATCATGCCTGAATTGGTGGCATTTCTTTAGATGTTTTCCTAGATCATATTTTTATTGAATCTCGATTACTGCCTTCCCTTGATATGGGTTCCTCCATATCTTACCACTATTTTTCTCACCCCATACCATATTAATCACATAATTCTAGAGTCTCTGCAGATTGAAAACTTGATTGGGGTATATAGCAATGCAATGAAAGAGAAGTTGAGGAAAAGAGACAGATTTGGTTAAAAAAAGAGAAATGCCGTAAAATGGCTTTTTAGTCAAGAGTTATATACAACCGTAAAAGAGGAAGGAAATCCTGTCATTCGTGACAATGCAGATGAATCTGAAGGGCATTATGCTAAGTGAAATAAGCCAAATGCAGAAAGACAAATAATGTGTGATTTCACTTGTATGTGGAATCTAAAACGGTCAAATTCATAGAAGCAGAGAGTAGAATGGTGGTTGCCTGAGTCTCAGGGAAGGGGAAATGGATACAAAGGATATGAAGTTTCAGTTACACAAGATAAATGAAATTCTGGAGATCTGCTGTATAACATAGTACCTACATCTAAGAAGATTGTGTTAGATATTTAAAATTTTCTAAGAGGGTAGATCTTATGTTGAGTGTTCTTACCATATACACTGAAAAGGGTGAGTAGAAACTTTGGGAGGTGATGGAGAAATCTATGGCCTTGATGGAGGTAATGGTTTCACAGGTATACATTAAATCTGTACAGATTTTTACATATCAGTCATAGCTCAGTAAAGTATGTTTTTAAAAATTACATAGATAATGTTTTAAATGGTTATTATATAGTAATGATCACCTGTTATTGATTTCCTATAACAAGAATTTAAGATAATACCGTATAATGTAAAAACACACATATACTTTGAAATTTAAACCCCAAGACAACCTTCTAAAGCAGGTATTATTTAAAAAATGCATGTATACTTTGAAATTTAAACCCCAAGATAACCTTCTAAAGCAGGTATTATTAGTTTCATTTCACAGTTGAGGAAACTGGAGCTTAGAGAGCTGAACCTCCAGTCTCAGAAGAAAATAGTGGTATTAGGCTGTAGGTTAGTTGTGGTGCTTTCTGTCCTAACTGCTTTAGTGTAGAGATAAACATTTTTGTGTGGGTGGGTTCCCTTTCTTTCTTCTTTTTCACATTGGTATCTTAATAGTCACAAGGTCTGTTGTTTCCTTGGAGACCATTCTATCTCATAACACAGGGAACATCTTATTACTCATTTTAGTGGCTGTGTAGTATTCTATTCTAATGGCTGTAACTTACTCAGTATTTAGTTTTGTTTTTGCTTTTCATTATTTTTCTATGAGAAACAATACTGTAGTGAATAACCTTGTGCATAGATCATTTTGCACATATGTAACAAGGACATTGTATTCCTAGAAGTAGAATTGTTGGGTCCAAGGGTATATGCATTTGTAGTGCTGTTAGTTATTGCAAATCACCCTCCATTGAGGTTATACCCAATTCAGGCAACTACTCCCCCAAACAACATATGGAATTGGCTTGGTGGTCTTAAACTTACTATTTTTTTTGTCCTTCTGATAGCTAAATCATAGCTTCTTGCACTTATCCTTTTACAGTGTGACTGAACATGTTCGGTTCAAGATGTTCAAGGGGCATTTGTATCCAGTTTTTAAAAATTAGCATTCTTAATGTCCTCTGGGCCTGTGAATCCTAGAAATGTCCAGTTTGTCTATAGATCTGCTGAGTCAGTAGTTTACTGCCAATAGGCAGGACCTTAGCTTTCCTTCTTGAAATGATGTTTACTGAATTGGTTGGCTTAGAATTCCTCTTCTTGTGTGTCTGCAGAGGTTCTCCTTGAGCAAAGGGTATCAACCCCTCTGGTCCTTCTCTGTGCTCTGCCCCAGCCTGGCCACCAGCATCCCCTGCCCTGACCCAGCCTTTACCCTGGATTTTACTGAGTCTCTTGTCTTCCAGGCCCATCTGGAGTTCCCTACTTTCCTAACCTGCCTCTGGTCACCTTATCTCAGTGTCAGCGATGCTGTTTAGCACAACACCCGTGAGAACAACCTCTATTGAGAGGGTACACTGTACCCAGCATTGCTCTCTTAGTGTGATTGGGCTGTTAGACCAGAGCACCATAGATGGGTGGCTTATAAACAACTGAAATTTATTTCGTGCAGTTCTGGAGGCTGGGGAGTCCAAGATCAAGGTGCAGGCAGATTCGGTGTCTGGTGAGGACCTCTTCATGGTTTATAGATGGCTGCCTTCTTGCTGTGTCCACACAAGGGAGAAGAGGCAAGGAAGCTCTCTGAGATTTCTTTTATAAGGATATAATTCTATTTATGGGAGTTCTACCTTCCTTACCTAATTACCTGCCACAGGCCCTACCTCCAAATGTCACCACAGTGGGCATTAGGATTTAACATGTGAATTTGGGAGGACATGATTATTTAGTCCCTGGCAGCAATGCTAAGTGCTTTGCTGGAGGTATTTCATCAAGCCTTTACAAGAACCCTATTTTATAAATGAGGAAACTGAAGGTCAGAGAGGTTCAGTAAACTTCCTAAGGGCAGACGGGTAGTGAGTGGAGGAACTAGAACTCCGTCTCTGTTCCGCCCTGAAGCCACGTTGTGAATCGCCCAGTGGTAGTGGCAACTGGACTGGACCTCTAGGGTTCACTTTTTGTCGCTCTCTGGGGTTGGCCATCATATCTCTTTAGCTCATATGAACCTTTCTCTCTCTCAGTCTGATTAAAAAATGTCTTTCTCTTCAAACTGGTCAGGTCTATTTTCAGGGGGATTAGAGAATGGCAGTAAGCATTGTGGGGGTGCTCTAGTATAGGAGCTAGAGCCCCGGGTGACCTACTTCTGTCAGTTTTACCATTCAGGTTTTCTCCCCCTATAGCACATAGGCGCTGGAGCAGAGGAGGCCATGGCAGGTATGGAGGGAGTGGAGAAGGACAGTAACTGGCCTCACGCTGTAGAGGTCCTAGCACTCCCAGCCAGCACTCCAGCCCTGCTGCCAAGTCTGGCCTATCCCATGGTTCCAGACTTCTTCTTCACTCGGGGGGACTTTTCTCTCAGGAGCCTCTTTGTCCTCCTGACAGTCTGGCTTCTATCAGGTGACCCAGGCCATCAGATCCATGCATAGGTGGAACCCTCATGCTGTGTGGTCTCAAAGATCCCTCAGGGGTTCTGAGGGTTTGTGCATCAGGGGCCATCACTAGACCATCGCTTAAGGGTCCCTGAACGTTGCAGCAGACAGGAGGTTGACTGTGTGCTGAACAACAGAAGGCCAGCAGGGTGTGTGGCCAAAGGCACATATAGACCTTCTCGGGCCTTTCTCCTGGCTCTGCCAAACCATCCCTTTACATAATCTAGCCCCTCATCTAAGCTGTGTGCTGTGGTCTTCCCTGGAGGAAGGATGACAGACCAAACAGCCTCCTGATGTTGAGCTCACTTCCATCTGTATTTCTGTCCCATGTACTCTTAGTACCACTGTCTCTTAATTATCCATTTGACTCCAGTGCCACTGCCTGGGCAGCTGCTCCTTCCCATTCTAAATAGCTTGGCTCACACCCTTCCTTCCCACCTGCCCTCTTCAGACCTGTTGCACATACCTCTGCTCATCCCACCCCTTGGCAGCCAGCAGCCCCAGCTGTCCCTCCAGTGGCCCTTCCCAACTGTCCTTTTCCCCCATCCCAGCCACTGAGACAGCTTGGTTCTGGCCTTCTAGCCATTCCCCAGAGCGCACAGCCATACTCTAGAAGTGTTACATCCACAGAGATTTTGAAGTTTCTCTGTCCACTGGAGGACATAGGCAGGAATAAGATCAGTTATCCAGACTGGAGGATTTGCAGCTAGAAGCTGTTTACAGATGATGGAAAAACTTGATTCAATTTTCACTGTTTTTTTCTCAGGGTGGAAGTGGTAAAAACAAGAGTACTAGAGATTGAAAGAAATACCAAGGTCCTTTGATGTCCTCTTTAGCTCCTAGCTGTGGCCTGGGTGGTTAACCTACTCTGCCTGCAATCAGGGGTCCATCAAGATGATCTCTTGAAGTCCCTCCCTCTTAGAGAAAGGCAAGTCTGTAACTACTTGTAGGTGTCAAACACACACACACACACATTTGGAAGTTCTAAGGTTTTGGAAAAAGAAAAAAAAATCTTCCCAGAAGATCTTATTTTGTAACTTGTGGCACCAAAATTTTGGCTAAAAATAGGGTTAGTTTGGAAGAATGTGGCCTAGTGAAGGGACACAGTGTAGGTACGTTAGCCTTGGGGGTTCAGTACCATGTTCTCTGCTAACTTGTGTTACTTCAGGGGAGTCACTTCATACTCTGAGCGTCAAGTTTTTCCATCATCTGTAAATGATGTGGTTGGACTCACCAGTCTCTGGATTTCTGAGAAGAGACAAGCAATTGCTAGCCTTCACCGAAACAAATAACCAAGGGTACCAGCTCCCAGCCCCAGAGGGGAAGAGCACACACCTTTTCCTTAGCTAGTGTGCCCCAGGTTTCTTCTTGGCCTGTAGACATGCAGATTCTCTAGGTCTACATCTGGACTGAGGTTTGTGGATCTGCCTTTAGAAAAAGCCTCATGTGATTTTGAGGCTTGCCCATGGTTAAGAACTGTAAAGACTGAGATAAAACTCAGGCTATTCTTCTGCCTACTCTGATGCCAGAGAGAGGAAGCCGTATCATACAGAATTGAACTACGTACCCAGATATCCTTACCACAGTTGTGCTTTTTTTTCCTACATTCTAAAGAAGTATAGAAATGTGTTGGGAAGGAGAGATTTGATGTGAAGCATGATACAAAATACCAGTATGAGATGAAAGTTCTCTCATTCTTCAATAACAATAATTATCATTAATGACAATAAACCCCATTGTATTTAGAAGTACAGACATTATTAGTGTGGAACAGATGTTTGGGAGAAAAAACACAGCCCCACTCAGCTGGTGGAGTGTGGGAAATGACTCAGCTCTGATCGGCTCTGCCTCCTTGCTTGTAAGGCGCATGGTCAGCATCTGCCTCAGTAAACATCCTTACAAAACCCATTCTGGGATTATGGGGGGAGGGCGGGATGCAGAGGACATTTAGTCCAGTAACCCCATTTTCGAGATGAGGAAACAGGCTGGGTGGCAGGGTGTGAAGTGACCTCAGGGACTGTAGCCAGTTAATGGAAAAGCTGGTTTCCTGACTCTGCCAAGTATATGCACACTGGTTATTCCTGAACGATCTAGTTAAGTGTCCCCGGGTTGAGGAATAGCCTAGTGATTCCCGGGAGTCCCCAGAGTGGCCTGATTACTCAGTCATGCCCCAGTCTGACCTGTATGATCCTTTCAAACCTTCTCCCACTTTTGCCTCCAGTTATTTCTCTGAAACTCAACACCAGTCAGTGCCTTCCTCTTCACCACAGAGACTTATTCTGGCTTTTCATGGTCATAAAATAAATTCCAAACTCCTTAGCAAGGCTCTACAGGCCCTTTGTAATTCAACCTGAGCCTGAGTCTGACGCCCTTTCCCACCCCTCCTCCTCTGTGGTGGTGATGAGCCCTGTTGCCTGTCTGCCATACTCATTTTAGACTCTCCTTTTCCATCTGGCAGAGCCCACCACTAACTAGAGAGGTTGCAAGTCCCAGGTACTCACTTTCCCAGCTTCCTTGAACCTAGAGTGTGGGTTTGAGCAGGCGCTAGCTGACGGGATGAACCCCTGGAAATCTGCAGGGGAGGGTAGAAGGTTACTTCTAGTAGGATTTTCCCCTAAAACAGAGAGGTAGACACAGAGCAGCCCTCCACCTTCTTCCTTGTTTTGGAGGTTGCAGCGTTGAGTACCTGGCACCTGAAGCTGTTGCAGCCATTTGCAATCCCGAGGGAGAAGTCTAAAAGAATTGCAGAGAAGCCGACCCAGAGCCAGACATCACTGAACCACCCCAACTAGCTCTGCGGCTCCCCAAATCTGGATTTAGTGTATATGATATAGAAAGGTATTATGTGATAACATCTCTAATAGTACATTTCCAAATAATAAACTTAGAGATAGGCAACTACTTGGGTTTTCCATTGCTGGTATCCTACCTGATCCAACAGCTGTTCTTTAATCAAACTAGGCCTGGGGTTTGAGGGGAACAGGACCTCCCTCCCTCAGCTGACTCCTCCAGAAATGGAGGCCAGAGTTAAAACTACAGAAAAACTTCCCCTCCTTGCTTCCCTGCTTGTTCCTCTTGCCTGCCATTCCTAAGTTCCTGGAGAAGTTGTTTCTGCTTCCACAAGCCCGCTTACAACCCCAGTAGCAGGAACTCAGTGCCCTTGAATTGCTCACTGGACTTAGACCCACAAATCATTCTGTCCAATTCTAGATTCTTCTAGTCAAAGACTTAACTGCTTGTTTTCCTGTTTTCTTTTTAATCTCACACTTCAAAGTTGAAAGAACCACGGTCTCCCCAGTGAGGACTGTGGCTTTCTCTCTCAGTTCATCTGCCTCTCTACTCAGCAGGTCTCTTTGTGCTACATCAGGGGACAGCCTTCCAAATTCCACCCTACTGAATGAAGGATTCTCTCTTGTTTTAAGCTGGTCTTCACATTAGAGATGAACATTTCCACCATTTTCCCCCCCTAAGGCTAGAGGAACACCGTTTCCTTGCAGGCTTCAGAAATTCTACTTCTCTTCTACCTTAGTTATTTCCTGCTCTGCGGATGCTCCCTCATGTCAGCATCTCCACATGCTGAAACCTTCCCGTCCTTGAAAGCCTCACCCATGGTCATGTGCCCTGTGCGCTCTCTTCCCTGTCGGCACTTGCAGGAGTACATACAGTCCAGACTGATCAGTGGTGTGTGTGTCACATTGTCTTGCTTTGAAGTTGTGATCATGAGTCTCCTGACTGGACGCTAAGCCCCCCAGGACCACAGTTTATGTGTGTTTCTCATCCTCTGTGGAGTGGGCGCTGCAGGGAAATTCAAGTCCACTCAGATATCTTGTGCTTTGTGGTGCTATCTCAGGACTTCTTGTTATGGGGAGAAATGAATGTATTTATTGTTCAAAGCTACTTTTATTTGGGTTTGTGCTTCCTTGTAGCCAAAAGTACCATCACTAATACATTTACCAACCAAGTAAACAGATGTGGGAGAGGCAACGGGTTTCCTAGTTTATTTCACTGTGGGGAGTGTATGAAGGGGAATGACCAAGAGAAGGGGGAAGCTAAGGGTTGAACTGTGTGTGTGTAAAAGCACAAAACTAAAGGAAACCAGGAGTAAATGTGGGTGTGCAGGAAAATGGGGGTGGGGGAACAGGAAGGATGTTTATTTAAAAGCAGGACTGAAATGATGAACTGCATGTACAGTGTTACCCCAAAATGGATTAGTAAAATCTAGATAATCTTTTTAACAATAAGCATTTCTTGAGTGCCGCAGGTAATGCTTCTTAACATGAAATTTGATTTTACTCTTAATAGATAAAGAAAATAGTTTTTATTCTCTATTTAGGTCAAAAGCAATTTTGGCAGCGGTTCAAACACTCCTCGGGGCACTGAGAATAACTAGAAGCTTATCTTTGTGAATGTCTTTTTTTTTGGGCCTGATTCTTATTCTCAGCTATTTTTCTTCTCTAGTCCTTTGAATTTTCTTTTTTAAATTTAAAAAAATTTTGCAGTTTTCATTCATTTTATCATCATGTCTGTCTTCTTGACATCTCTCCACAGTATCCTTATCTAGGTTGCCTTTTAAACTTGTCTGAGATGACAGTAACATTTCAATAACTCATATAATGAAGGTGGGAGATTTGGGGCCCTCAGACAATAGGAGAGCAGTTTGGTAAAGTAGAGGAAGTCTTGGACTCAGGTTCAGAAGACCTGGATTTTCATGCAGGGCTTCATCACTGCTGAGCTGGATGACCATGGGCAAAATTGCAACTTCTTGGAGTCTTAGGGTTCTATCTCTAAGAAGAAGGATTTGACCAATGTGATCTCTAAGTATTCTGTGATGTTTATAAAAAGCAGCTTTGTTCAAGAAATGAGATTTGCAATTGTATTTGAAAATATGGGTTTTGGTGATAATTAAGACTGGATTTTAAAGTTAGTTTGTATTCTGCATCTTTGTGGTGACTTGAGCTTTATAAATGAGGGCTGGGATTTGGGAACAGTATTTGCCAGGTTGTCATCAATCAAATACTGGAAACTTCTCCAGATAGGAGGTGACTCTGAAGGTAATAGAGAGAATAGTAATAGTCCTTGACTTATTTTTATTTTTATTTTTTTTGGTAAAGACACATAACATCAAATCTATCCTATTAACAAATTTTTAAGTGTATATATATATCATGGCATCGTTAAACTATTGTTGTACAGCAGATCTCTCTCTAGAATTTTTTCATCTTGCATGATTGAAGCACTATATTCATTGCATAGCAATTCCCTGTTCTCTCCCCTCCTTCCTGCCCCTGCTCCTGGCACCCACTGTTCTGCTTTCCGCTTGTGTGAGTTTGACTGCTTTACATACTAAACAGAAGTGGAATCGTGCAGTATTTGTCCTTTTATGACTGGCTTATTTCACTTACCATGATGTCTTCAAGGTTAATCCTTGTTGGAGCATGTGACAGGATTTCCTTGTTTTTAAAGGCTGTATAACATTCCTTGACTTGCGTACTACACTAGAATTTTTTCTGAGATTTGACACAAAATTAAAACACATGTTTTTGTCTCAACACCCTTTGCTACCTCTGTAAACTTGGCCTTTCTGGTGGGGTGATCAGACTTTTGGGGGACAATCTAGATTCTTGTCTTGACTCTTGCACAGTCTTGGGCAAAGTTCTTCCCACTATGGGCTTCAGTTTCCCCATCTGTAAAATGGAGAGGTTAGACTAGTTCAGTGGTCCTCTTGGGGCCATTTTGCTCTTTAGTCACCATTTGGCAATGTCTGAAGACATTTTTGTTCATCACACCTGGCCTATCATTACCTCTACTGGGTAGGGGCCAAGGATGCGGCTAAACCTCTCGCAATGCACAGGACAGCCCCACCCTCCCACAGAATGGCCTAGTCCAAATTGTCACCCCAGTGCTGAGGTTGAGAAATCCTGGACTAGCTAGTCGCCAGGTTCTCTGGCATTTCTGCGATGCCAGGACTCTTTCCTTCTCTCCAGTGTTCCCTTCACTCAGTCACTGGCTTGGGCCTCAGATGAGAGTGTAAAGAAGGAGGGTTTAGCCGATGTCTTCCTTCTTCCATAGTCTGTCCTTCCCAAGCTTTTCTCTTTCTCCTTCTTTCACTGTTTCATCATAATCTGGGGCAGGTTTAAGAGTGTGTGAATTTGAACAGGGTTTAAATTCTGGGTGGCATCAGGCTGGTTTGAAGGAGAAAGACATTTGATCAGCCTGGGCCTTTGCTGCCGCGTTGCTTCCCTCTCAGGTTTTGAGTCCATGTGTGACCATCTCCTTCCTCCCTCCACCCCCTGTATGTAAGCTGGAAGTTGGTGGGTGGTGCACTACACTTTGGTATTACAGTAAGATGATGTCTTGTTTTAGTTTTTTGCTACTGTTAGCTTTTGTTCCTTTCTCATTCATATCCTGACAGCTGCTGTACTTTAATGCGTAAAAGTACAATAATAGCCGTACTTGCCCATGCAGGTTTACGGCCAGAGAACCAAAGACACAATATCTTTTGTGTATACCTTGCCTTTAAGATACAGTCTCTTTGAGAAGACAAGTAGTGACTCTATAACATCTTATTACACTGATGGACAGTGACTGTAATGGAGCATGTGGTGGGGACTTGATAATAGGGGGGAATGTAGTACCACAGTGTTGCTCATGTGAAACCCGAGCATAAGATTGTTTATCAGTGATACCTTACAGTCTCTCTGATACCATCTAATACAGCTTCTACCTCAAATAGCAGGGGAGCAATGGAATGGTTTTCCCAAGATCACATCATGTATGAAGGGCAGAGGAATGGCCAAGCTCACTGTGTGCCCTTATAGTACTTTCCTCTTGCTGTCTGTGAGAAGGTTTTTAGCTACAACAGAAGAATACACTGAATATTTCTTGAGCTAAAAGGAAAATTTGTTATTTACATAGATTGTGGTAATGATGTTATCAAGGATTCAGGCTTTTCTGTTATTTCTTTCATCTGCTCTGTCATTCTCAAAGTGTTGTAGTCTGACATCTAGTGATTGAAGTATGGCTTTAGTATCACTTCTCCACACACAGAAATATATTCCCCCATTCTTGAGATCATTCTTAAAAATTCTATTTTATTTAAAAACTTAAAAAAAAGTTTAACTATGGTAAAATACACATAACAAAATTTACATTTTAACTATTTTAAAGTATACAGCTCTATAGAGTTATGTTCACATTGTACAACTAACCTCCAGAACTTGTTCATTTTGCAAAATGGAAACTTCATTCCCCTCCTCCCCCCAGCCTCTAGTAACCACCATTCTACTTTCTGTCTCAAGTAAACTACTTGACTACTCCAGTAAGTGAAATTACACAGTATTTGTTTTTGTGTTTGGCTCATTTCACATAGCGTAATGTCTTTATGACTCATTCATGTTTGTAGCATGTGTCAGAATTTCTTTCCTATTTGAGGCTGAATAATATTCTATTGTGTGTAGGTATCATTTTCTTTATCAATTCATCCACTGATGGACATTTGGGATTTTTTTCAACCTCTTGGCAATTGCAAATAATGCTGCTCTAAACATGGGTGTACAAATATCTCTTTGAGTCTGGAGACCCCTTTTAAGAGTTAGGAGAACTTTTCCAGAATTCCCCAAAATGTTCTCCTCATATCTCCTTGGCTGGAATTGTACCAATCAACAGTAAGATGAATGAATTTACTGTGATTTGCTGAGACTGGAGGTTCTCAAGATATACTATGCATACCTAGGTGGGTACATGTATCATTTAAGGGGATCTGCAAGATCAAACCTATTTTTACAATAATAATAATGTTACTTGCCTTTCCACTGTATTGACTTTTCTAATGGTAATGATGCAAAATCAATGTTGCATAAAGCTCCTGGTACTTTATCACTAATTAGGGTGGGGCTATGTTAGTAGTTTAAGAAAAAAAAGCCAGTTGCACCTAAGAATTATCTGATGAAATGGTGTAACTCTGGATTTTATTAAGTTGCAAACTTTGAGCACGTGTATTTTAAATATTCTGTATAAAGTACTTCTGCAAATCAAGTGTTTGATGACTATCTCAAAGAAGAGCATTTTTATTATTGTTTGTGCTATAAGCTGAGCTAGCCATTTTTTTTCCTTCATGGAACACCATTTTTGAACACTTAAAGAGCTGTCACAGTATGGCTATTCAAACTTGGGTATTTGCAAGATATATTTTTGGAAATGAACAAAGTCAGCCTTTCCTAGGAATACAACTGACAATATTTATTGCCAGTGATAAAATTAGAGTATTAAGCAAGAATTAGAATGTAAAAACTTGTATCTGTCACTGCGATGACAACTTCCAGTCCTTAAGGACTTTTATGAGGAGAATGGTAATGATGTAAATCATTGTGATTTTTTTTGATACTGTATAGTGAACATGTTAACATTTAGAAGATATGCATAGTTTAGTAAACCAGTGTCTCAAATAACCAATGCATTATGTTACAAAATCATGCATGGGTTAAAGATCAATCCAAAGTTCAAGACAGATGAATGGATTTTAGTGTAACAGAAAATAAAAAAGATTCGTGAGTTGGTTTCAGACTAGATATCACAGCTAACCTTTAAGACTATATCACTTGTTAAGTTTTAGGGTGGTAGCAGAGAAGAATATCCACAAGTATTGGAAAAAGCTATTAAAATACTTCTTCCCTAGTAGTAGATTTTTCATCTAATACCTGTGTTGGATTTGTTTCATTTATCTCAACAAAAATAACATATTGGAACATACTGAATGCAGAACAGAGATGAGAATCCATCTGTCCTCTATTAAGTGAGACATTAATTTGCAAACATATAAAACAATGTCTCTTCTCATTACATTTTTTTGTTTTTTTTGTTTTTTTTTAATTTTTTTTTAATTTTTATTTTTTGTGAGGGCATCTCTCATATTTATTGATCAAATGGTTGTTAACAACAATAAAATTCTGTATAGGGGAGTCAATGCTCAATGCACAATCATTAATCCACCCGAAGCCTAATTTTCGTCAGTCTCCAATCTTCTGAGGCATAACAAACAAGTTCTTACATGGAGAACAAATTCTTACATAATGAATAAGTTACATAGTGAACAGTACAAGGGCAGTCATCACAGAAACTTTCGGTTTTGCTCATGCATTATGAACTATAAACAGTCAGTTCAAATATGAATACTCATTTGGTTTTTATACTTCATTTATATGTGGATATCACATTTCTCTCTTTATTATTATGATTTTTAATAAAATGCTGAAGTGGTAGGTAGATACAAGATAAAGGTAGAAAACATAGTTTAGTGTTGTAAGAGAGCACATGTAGATGATCAGGTGTGTGCCTGTAGACTATGTGTTAATCCAAGCTAGACCAGAGCAATAAAACATCCACGTATGCAGAAGATTTCTCTCAGAACGGGGGGGTGAGGTTCTAAGCCTCACCTCTGTTGATCCCCAATTTCTCACCTGATGGCCCCCCTGCAACTGTGCCTGTCTTAGGTTGTTCCTCCCTTGAGGAATCTTACCCGTCTCTGGCTAACCAGTCATCTTCCGGGGCCATACAGGGAAATGTGAAGTTGGTAAGTGAGAGGGAAGCCTTATTGTTTGAAAAGGTTAGCTTTTTACTTCTTTGCATATTTATGCCCTGTGGCTTCTATGCCCAGCATTTGTCTTGAGGTATCTTTACCACTTGGAAGAATTATGATACTCGGTAAATTTGATATGAGGCACAAATTCTATTTAAGGGTTGTAATTAGGAAGGAAGAAGAAAAGCTATAGAAGTAGCAGGCGGAAGAAAACATGGGAAGATTGATTATTTCTTTGACATATCTTCTTGCAGAGTACTTCAGCAAGTATAGGTTTTAAGCTACTACTTAAATTGCGCACACACATTAACATAATAGGAGTATAGTTACATAACCAAAGCATACCTGTACTTACCAGCCATCTCCAGTGAAACCAAGAAAACCAGTTAGGCACCTTAGGCATTTGTGAAAACTTATCTATGATATGGTGGATATTGTCCAACTGAACTTGAACGGTCTGAGAGAAATCAGACAAATTAAAACAACCCATTCCTGGGGACTGTTCACATGCCATATGTTCTTTTAACAGTAAATAGTCTGTGGTTGTAAGATTTTGGAGTGCTACAATTTGCACTTCTCCAAATTCTTGGTTGAGTTCCAACAGTATAGATCCAGTCAAATTTGTTGTTTTACTGTATGCACAGGCCAGCTTAGATATCTCCTTCCTCATTCCCATGGCAAGTCCAGGAACTGGTGGGATGAGTGCATCTACAGCTGTAGCAGTGCGTGGATCTTTGTTGGGGTTTTTTGATGATCATCTTCTGGCATGAGTCTTCCAGAGAGTGCAGATGTTGGAAGTTCTTTTTCATATCGTATCTTAGTTCATTTTCGGGGTAGCCCAATTAGGGTTTGATCCTCTGTATAAACACAAACAGACCCTTTGCCTACACTTTTATATGCCCTTTATACCCTTGTGTAGAACTCGTTGGAGGTTACCACACAGGAACTGCCCTTTTTTTTTTTTTGCTTTGTTTTTGGTATCACTAATCAATACTTACATGATGAATATTATGTTTACTAGGCTCTCCCCTATACCAGGTCTCCCCTATAAACCCCTTTACAGTCACTGTCCATCAGCATAGCAAAATGTTGTAGAATCACTACTTGCCTTCTCTGTGTTGTATAGCCCTCCCTTTTCTCCTACCCCCCCATGCATGTTAATCTTAATACCCCCCTACTTCTCCCCCCTTTATCCCTCCCTACCCACCCATCCTCCCCAGTCCCTTTCCCTTTGGTACCTGTTAGTCCATTCTTGAGTTCTGTGATTCTGCTGCTGTTTTGTTCCTTCAGTTTTTCCTTTGTTCTTATATTCCACAGATAAGTGAAATCATTTGGTATTTCTCTTTCTCCGCTTGGCTTGTTTCACTGAGCAGAATACCCTCCAGCTCCATCCATGTTGCTGCAAATGATTGGATTTGCCCTTTTCTTATGGCTGAGTAGTATTCCATTGTGTATATGTACCACCTCTTCTTTATCCATTCATCTATTGATGGACATTTAGGTTGCTTCCAATTCTTGGCTATTGTAAATAGTACTGCAATAAACATAGGGTTGCATCTGTCTTTCTCAAACTTGATTGCTGCGTTCTTAGGGTAAATTCCTAGGAGTGGAATTCCTGGGTCAAATGGTAAGTCTGTTTTGAGCATTTTGATGTACCTCCATACTGCTTTCCACAATGGTTGAACTAACTTACATTCCCACCAGCAGTGTAGGAGGGTTCCCCTTTCTCCACAGCCTCGCCAACATTTGTTGTTGTTTGTCTTTTGGATGGCAGCCATCCTTACTGGTGTGAGGTGATACCTCATTGTAGTTTTAATTTGCATTTCTCTGATAATTAGCGATGTGGAGCATCTTTTCATGTGTCTGCTGGCCATGTGTATTTCTGTTTTGGAGAACTGTCTGTTCAGTTCCTGTGCCCATTTTTTAATTGGGTTATTTGTTTTTTGTTTGTTGAGGCGTGTGAGCTCCTTATATATTCTGGACGTCAAGCCTTTATCGGATGTGTCATTTTCAAATATATTCTCCCATACTGTAGGGATCCTTCTTGTTCTATTGATGGTGTCTTTTGCTGTACAGAAGCTTTTCAGCTTAATATAGTCCCACTTACTCATTTTTGCTGTTGTTTTCCTTGCCCGGGGAGATATGTTCAAGAAGAGGTCACTCATGTTTATGTCTAAGAGGTTTTTGCCTATGTTTTCTTCCAAGAGTTTAATGGTTTCATGGCTTACATTCAGGTCTTTGATCCATTTTGAGTTTACTTTTGTATATGGGGTTAGACAATGGTCCAGTTTCATTCTCCTACATGTAGCTGTCCAGTTTTGCCAGCACCACCTGTTGAAGAGACTGTCATTTCGCCATTGTATGTCCATGGCTCCTTTATCAAATATTAATTGACCATACATGTCTGGGTTAATGCCTGGATTCTCCAGTCTGTTCCATTGGTCTGTGGCTCTGCTCTTGTGCCAGTACCAAATTGTCTTGATTACTATGGCTTTATAGTAGAGCTTGAAGTTGGGGAGTGAGATCCCCCCTACTTTATTCTTCTTTCTCAGGATTGCTTTGGCTATTCGGGGTCTTTGGTGTTTCCATATGAATTTTTGAATTATTTGTTCCAGTTCATTGAAGAATGTTGCTGGTAGTTTCATAGGGATTGCATCAAATCTGTATATTGCTTTGGGCAGGATGGCCATTTTGACGATATTAATTCTTCCTAGCCACGAGCATGGGATGAGTTTCCATCTGTTAGTGTCCCCTTTAATTTCTCTTAAGAGTGACTTGTAGTTTTCAGAGTATAAGTCTTTCACTTCTTTGGTTAGGTTTATTCCTAGGTATTTTATTTTTTTTGATGCAATTGTGAATGGAGTTGTTTTCCTGATTTCTCTTTCTGTTGGTTCATTGTTAGTATATAGGAAAGCCACAGATTTCTGTGTGTTGATTTTGTATCCTGCAACTTTGCTGTATTCTGATATCAGTTCTAGTAGTTTTGGAGTGGAGTCTTTAGGGTTTTTTATGTAGAGTATCATGTCATCTGCGAATAGTGACAGTTTAACTTCTTCTTTACCAATCTGAATTCCTTGTATTTCTTTATTTTGTCTGATTGCCGTGGCTAGGACCTCCAGTACTATGTTGAATAACAGTGGAGAGAGTGGGCATCCCTGTCTAGTTCCCTATCTCAGAGGAAATGCTTTCAGCTTCTCGCTGTTCAATATAATGTTGGCTGTGGGTTTATCATAGATGGCCTTTATTATGTTGAGGTACTTGCCCTCTATTCCCATTTTGCTGAGAGTTTTTAACATGAATGGATGTTGAACTTTGTCAAATGCTTTTTCAGCATCTATGGAGATGATCATGTGGTTTTTGTCTTTCTTTTTGTTGATGTGGTGGATGATGTTGATGGACTTTCGAATGTTGTACCATCCTTGCATCCCTGGGATGAAACCCACTTGGTCATGGTGTATGATCCTTTTGATGTATTTTTGAATTCGGTTTGCTAATATTTTGTTGAGTATTTTTGCATCTACGTTCATCAGGGATATTGGTCTGTAGTTTTCTTTTTTGGTGGGGTCTTTGCCTGGTTTTGGTATTAGGGTGATGTTAGCTTCATAGAATGAGTTTGGGAGTATCCCCTCCTCCTCTATTTTTTGGAAAACTTTAAGGAGAATGGGTATTATGTCTTCCCTGTATGTCTGATAAAATTCCGTGGTAAATCCATCTGGCCCGGGGGTTTTGTTCTTTGGTAGTTTTTTGATTACCGCTTCAATTTCGTTGCTGGTAATTGGTCTGTTTAGATTTTCTGTTTCTTCCTGGGTCTTGGAAGGTTATATTTTTCTAGGAAGTTGTCCATTTCTCCTAGGTTTCCCAGCTTGTTAGCATATAGGTTTTCATAGTATTCTCCAATAATTCTTTGCATTTCTGTGGGGTCCATCGTGATTTTTCCTTTCTCGTTTCTGATACTGTTGATTTGTGTTGACTCTCTTTTCTTCTTAATAAGTCTGGCTAGAGGCTTATCTATTTTGTTTATTTTCTCGAAGAACCAGCTCTTGGTTTCATTGATTTTTGCTATTGTTTTATTCTTCTCAATTTTATTTATTTCTTCTCTGATCTTTATTATGTCCCTCCTTCTGCTGACCTTAGGCCTCATCTGTTCTTCTTTTTCCAATTTCGATAATTGTGACATTAGACCATTCATTTGGGATTGCTCTTCCTTTTTTAAATACGCTTGGATTGCTATATACTTTCCTCTTAAGACTGCTTTTGCTGTGTCCCACAGAAGTTGGGGCTTAGTGTTTTTGTTGTCATTTGTTTCCATATATTGCTGGATCTCCATTTTGATTTGGTCATTGATCCATTGATTATTTAGGAGCGTGTTGTTAAGCCTCCATGTGTTTGTGAGCCTCTTTGCTTTCTTTGTACAGTTTATTTCTAGTTTTATGCCTTTGTGGTCTGAAAAGTTGGTTGGTAGGATTTCAAGCTTTTGGAATTTTCTGAGGCTCTTTTTGTGGCCTAGTATGTGGTCTATTCTGGAGAATGTTCCATGTGCACTTGAGAAGAATGTATATCCCGCTGCTTTTGGATGTAGAGTTCTATAGATGTCTATTAGGTCCATCTGCTCTACTGTGTTGTTCAGTGCTTCCGTGTCCTTACTTATTTTCTGCCCAGTGGATCTATCCTTTGGGGTGAGTGGTGTGTTGAAGTCTCCTAGAATGAATGCATTGCAGTCTATATCCCCCTTTAGTTCTGTTAGTATTTGTTTCACATATGCTGGTGCTCCTGTGTTGGGTGCATATATATTTAGAATGGTTATATCCTCTTGTTGGACTGAGCCCTTTATCATTATGTAGTGTCCTTCTTTATCTCTTGTTACTTTCTTTGTTTTGAAGTCTATTTTGTCTGATATTAGTACTGCAACCCCTGCTTTCTTCTCACTGTTGTTTGCTTGAAATATGTTTTTCCATCCCTTGACTTTTAGTCTGTACATGTCTTTGGGTTTGAGGTGAGTTTCTTGTAAGCAGCATATAGATGGGTCTTGCTTTTTTATCCATTCTGTTACTCTGTGTCTTTTGATTGGTGCATTCAACCCATTAACATTTAGGGTGACTATTGAAATATATGTACTTATTGCCATTGCAGGCTTTAAATTCGTGGTTACCAAAGGTTCAAGGTTAGCCTCTTTAGTATCTTACTGCCTAACTTAGCTCACTTATTCAGCTGTTATATACACTGTCTGGAGATTCTTTTCTTCTCTCCCTTCTTGTTCCTCCTCCTTGATTCTTCATATGTTGGGTGTTTTGTGCTGTGCTCTTTCTAGGAGTGCTCCCATCTAGAGCAGTCCCTGTAAGATGTCCTGTAGAGGTGGTTTGTGGAAAGCAAATTCCCTCAGCTTTTGTTTGTCTGGGAATTGTTTAATCCCACCGTCATATTTGAATGATAGTCGTGCTGGATACAGTATCCTTGGTTCAAGGCCCTTCTGTTTCATTGTATTAAATATATCATGCCATTCTCTTCTGGCCTGTAGGGTTTCTGTTGAGAAATCTGACGTTAGCCTGATGGGTTTCCCTTTATAGGTGACCTTTTTCTCTCTAGCTGCCTTTAACACTCTTTCCTTGTCCTTGATCTTTGCCATTTTAATTATTATGTGTCTTGGTGTTGCCCTTCTTGGATCCTTTCTATTGGGGGTTCTGTGTATTTCTGTGGTCTGTTCGATTACTTCCTCCCCCAGTGTGGGGAAGTTTTCAGCAATTATTTCTTCTAAGATACTTTCCATCTCTTTTCCTCTCTCTTCTTCTTCTGGGACCCCTATAATACGGATATTGTTCCTTTTGGATTGGTCACACAGTTCTCTTAATATTGTTTCATTCCTGGAGATCCTTTTGTCTCTCTCTATGTCAGCTTCTATGCGTTCCTGTTCTCTGGTTTCAATTCCCTCAATGGCCTCTTGCATCCTATCCATTCTGCTTATAAACCCTTCCAGAGTTTGTTTCATTTCTGCGATCTCCTTTCTGGCATCTGTGATCTCCCTCCGGACCTCATCCCATTTCTCTTGCGTATTTCTCTGCATCTCTGTCAGCATGTTTATGATTCTTATTTTGAATTCTTTGTCAGGAAGACTGGTTAGGTCTGTCTCCTTCTCTGGTGTTGTCTCTGTGATCTTTGTCTGCCTGTAGCTTTGCCTTTTCATGGTGATAGGAATAGTTTGCAGAGCTGGGACGAGTGACGGCTGGAAGAACTTCCCTTCTTGTTGGCTTGTGGCCCTCCTCTCCTGGGAGAACAGCGACCTCTAGTGGCTTGTGCTGCGCAGCTGCGCGCAGACAGGGTTTTTGCTTCCTGCCCGGCTGCTATGGAGTTAATCTCCGCTGTTGCTGTGGGCGTGGCCTGGCTCGGGCAGCTGCTCCAAAGTGGTGGAGTCGCGTTGGAGCAGGAGCGGCCTGGAGGCTATTTATCTCCGTAAGGGGCCTCCCTGCTCCCTGCAGCCCAGGAGTTAGGGTGCCCAGAGATCCTGGATTCCCTACCTCTGGATTAAGTGACCTGCCCTGCCCCTTTAAGACTTCCAAAAAGCACCCGCCAAAACAAAACAAAGACCACCAAAAAAGAAAAAAGAAAAAAAAATTTTTTTAATTAAAAAAAAAAAAGTTTTTAATTAAAAAAAAAAAGAAAAAAGGTGGTTGTTCGTTTTTCTTTATTCTCTGGTGCCAGCCTCAGGCCTCTGCTCACCGGTCTTTCTGCCCTGTTTCCCTAGTATTGGGGTCCCTATCCCTTTAAGACTTCCAAAAAGCGCTCGCCAAAACAAAACAGCAAAAAAGCAAAAAAAAAAAATGGTCGCGTGCTTTTCTTATGTCCTCTGTCGCCCAGCCTCCAGTGCCTGCTCACTGTTCTTGCTGCCCTGTTTTCCCAGTATCGAGGGCCCTGCACTCTGGCCCGGATGGCTGGGGCTGGGTGTTCGGCAGTCCTGGGCTCCGTCTCCCTCCCGCTCTGCCTGCTCTTCTCCCGCCGGGAGCTGGGGGGAGGGGCACTCGGGTCCCGCGGGGCCGGGGCTTGTATCTTACCCCCTTCGCGAGGCGCTGGGTTCTTTCAGGTGTGGATGTGGTCTGGATATTGTCCTGTGTCCTCTGGTCTTTATTCTAGGAAGGGTTGTCTTTGTTATATTTTCATAGATATATGTTGTTTTGGGAGGAGATTTCCGCTGCTCTACTCACGCCGCCATCTTCCGCCCCTTTTCCTAAAATCAAGTTCGGTCAAGTTTCACGGTCTGCTCGGTGGCGCAGTCTCCCGGAGCAGTCGGGAAACTCCAGGCTTAAATTTATACTCTCCGTCGTCCCTGTTAATTTTAAGTACGCTAGTCCCGGTTCTTTTTCGGAGCTCCCTGGACGCCTGCTCTTCTGACGGGTAGCCGGGTCAGTGAGAGACCCATTTTTTTGTTTTAAAAAAAGTTTTTTCAAAAAATACCTTAGCATATAATGGTTTTATTAGCATTACTTTAAGTGAATAAATATTTTAAAATTTATTCTTTTGTTTGCAATCCTTTAATTATGATTGAGAGCATCCTGGTTGTATTTGTTGAAAATACATGAAACAAATTCCGTTTTAGTTGATTTTGGGAAAATAACTATATACTGCTTTAGGTGTTAAGAAGGTAGGGTGGCTCCAGAGGAACCCTGAAGGTTTCTCCTCTTCTTCCTTCCTCAGAGAACCCCAGTTTTATTCAGGTAGGAGTATAAATGGATGCGGCCTTTATTATTTTTGGGAAAAGGGGTTATGAAATTCGGTGATACCTATTAAAATTTCAAATGCTGATTCCCTTTGATCCAGCATTTAAATGTTGGAAATTTATCCTACAGTTGTACCCCAAAAAGTATGCTAAAATACTCATTGAGGTATTGTTTGAAATGGAAAAATACTGGAAACAACCCAATACCCATCAATAGGATATTGATTGATTTAATATGGAACATCCATACAATAGAGGGTTAGATCATGAAAATAAACAATTTAGGTATGTATGTATTGTTGAAAGATCTCCAAGGTATTAAACACAGAAAAGGAATTTTGTAACAGTGGGTAAAATATGATTACTGTTCCAATTATCTGTTGCTGTGTTAAAAACCATCCCCAGCTTACTCACTTCAACTACAATAGTCATTAATTTTGCTCACAAGTACGCAGGTTGGAAGGGTTTAGCAGCGACAACTTTTCTCAGCTCCACGTAGAGTCAGCTGTAATGGCTTAAAGTCTGGGAGTGACTTGACATTCGGAGGCTGGAATCATCTGAAGGTTTTCTCATTCACATATCTGGCAGTCTGATGTTGACTGTCACCTGGGCATGTTGCCTCTCTCTAGCTTCTCAGCTTTTTCACAGAATGGTGGATGGGTTCCAAGCACAAGTATCTCAAGATAGGGAGTGGAGGCTGCCAGTTTAAGTCCTGGGGCAAGAACCTAGCATAGCATCACTTCTATCATATTCTGTTTGTTAAGCAGTCAGTGAGTCCAGAAAAGGGGAGGTGATTTAGACTCTACTTTTTGATGGGATGAATGTCAAATAATTTATCATTTATGTTTTAAAACCTCCAGGGTCTCATTTGTATAAACTTTTAAAAGCACATACATGTAAAACTCACATATTTGAAACATTTGTTTCAGAGCGGATAAATGAAAAGTTGTTAATGACTAGTTTTTGTGGAGAGGGAATAGGTAGAGTGAGTAGGAGACTTTAGTTTCTAATCTTATATCTTATTGTACTACTTGGATTTTTGTCAATATGGCTATATTATTTTTATTCAAAACAAAAACCCATCAACCCAGAGGAGGAGTTTGGCCTTTCTGAGGCTTCCACATCAAGTATCAGCAGTTCTGTGAGGTCATTAGGGCATATGTGACTGCCCCTATTTTCAGATGAATATCAGAACCAGGCCTCAACTTCCAGTTCGGTGTCTTTTTCCACTTGCCATGTAATTTTGAAAGACCCAGGTCTGGAATTGTGCCTATTCATTTGGAGGGGCAGATTTTGAAGGGCAGTCTTAGCAAAGGTTGGAAGAAGGTCAGGCTGGGAGCTTGATTCTGAATCCAAAGCCATGTGGTGATAACTGTAACTCCCCCAGTGTCTAGCACACTGTCTAGAATCAGTTTGCTGAGTAGAAGGAATGTAAGTCTCCTTACTGGTCAGATCTACCTCCTCCACCCTCAGCCACAGTCAGACTGATACCGTAAAGTGGAACCTTGATCTTACTGGTTTCTTGCTTAAAATCCTTCAATGTTTTCCACCTTCACCTATAGGAAAATAAGAAATCTAACATCTACACTTTGTACCAGATACCGTATTAAATGCTTTGCAAGAGTGAACTCATTTGATTCTTTCAACACCTCTGTGAAATAGGCACCATTTTTGTTTATTATACCCATTTTACCAATGAGAAAAGCAAGGCGCAGAGAAGTTAGTTTTACACAGCTCATAAGAGGAATGGTGAGGCCTTGAACCAAGGCAGTCTGACATGAGAGCCTGCACTGTCAACCATTTCATTCCTCTGCCTTCCAACTTCCCAGCACCATTGACAAGGCCCTTTGCTGCCAATGGGCACTGTAAGGGAGAAGATGCTGAGATCGTGTACTTGGGCTCTCCAGATAAACAGAACTGATAGGAGATACAAATATAAAAATATATAAACATATACATATTGTTATGTATGTGTGTTTATTTATATATGAAAGAATTATTATGATGAATTGGCTCATGTGATTATGGAGGCTAAGAAGTCCTATGACCTGCTGTCTGCCAGCTGGCGACCCAGAAAAGTGGGTGATGTAATTCAGTCTGTGTCCCAAGGCCTGAGACAGGGGAGGTGATGGTGTACATCCCAGTCTGAGGGCAGGAGAAGATGAGATGAGGTGTCCCAGCTCAAGCAGGCAAGCACATTCTTTCTCCCTCCACTCTTGCTTCTATTCAGGCCCTCAACAGCTTGGATGGTGCCCACTCACATTGGGAAGGCAACGTACTTTACTGAGTCCATTGATTCAAATGCTAATCTTATTTGGAAACACTTTCCCAGACACACCCATAAATAAGGTATAATCTGGGTACCCCGTGGCCAGTCAAGTCTACCTGTAAAATGAACCATTGGTGATGGGAAGGAACAGGGTATTTGGATGAATTGCCCTAAGGCCCATTAGACTAGAATGAGACCTACAAAGGAGGGAGAAGGTTGATACTTCCGAGGTAGGAAGGGCCAGGTCAAATAGGGCCTTGTTGACCTGGGCAAGGGGCCTGGATTTTATTTAATGTGGATGGAAAGTCCTTGGAGGATTATGGGACTTAAAAATGTTATGTATATTTTACCTTCTGTAGTTGCTGCGAGCTTCTGCCAGTCCCCCAGGTGCTGTGCTGGGCCTTTCCTAGTCCCTGGCTCCCATTGTCATTTCTTCCATTGTCTAACTAGTGAATACCTGTCATCTTTTAAGATCAGTCAAAACCTCCTTTCTGAGGCTTTCCCTGACTCACTGCCCCCAATAAAATCATTCAGTTCTTTGTGCCTCCATGGAACTCACTTGGAATATTTTACCACTGCGGTATAATACAAAAACATATTTGGGCTTTATCTCTAGTTTCTGGCAAAGATGAACTAAAAACTGTTATTTCCTGAGCGTAGAAATGTCTTTTGTTATCCATAATAAGCCTCTTTCATGACACCAGAGCTTAAGCTACTGGGTGACAGGTTGGGGCCCCTACCTAACCTCAGGATGGGTCTGGTCACCCAGTTGACACGGTGATGAAAGGATTAGGCCTTTCAGCCCCACCCACTGGTGTTGGAACAGAAAGGGGACTGGAGAGTGAGCTCCATAAAAACTACTGAACAGGAGATTTGGAGAGTTTCCAGGCTGGTGAACAAATGAAGGTGCTTGGTGGGTGGCACGCCTGGAGAGGGCAGCCCCTCCCCCACATCTTGCTCTCTCTGTCTCTTCCTTGTGGCTCTTCCTGAATTGTATCCTTTGTGATAAACCAGTAAATGTAAGAAACTGCTTTCCTGAGTTCTGTGAGTTGTTCTAGCAAAGTATCAAAACTGAGGAGGGCTTGTCAGAACCTCTGACTTTGCAGCCAGGTTGGTCAGAGGGGTGGGTAACTTGGGGACCAAATACTTATGACTGGCATCTGAAATGGGGGCAGTCTCGTGGGAGTGAGACCTTAAAACCACAGAGTCTGACACTGACGTCTCTGGGTAGTTAGAGTCAGAATCAAGTTGAACCGTAGGATATCCAGTTGGTGTCAGAGATTTGGTTGTTGGTGTGGAAAACCCTGACATTTGGTGTCAGAAATACTGTCAGGGGAAGAAAAACCTCTTTAACCACTGTAGCATTGTTTCTGTTTCTGTTTCCCCTTTAATAAGTATGAACTCCTATGGGGGGAAGTAAAAGAACCAGCCATTCTTATTTTGTGTTTGATTCCAGAGCTGTCTGCCATATTGCACATGCTCAATAAATATGTGCTGGTAACTGAAAAAACAAACTATTATCTGGAGTACATTTGGTCAACCTTGTGTCGATCCCCGTAAGTTCACTCCTTGTTCTCCTAGGATACAGTACTTCTGAATTTTTAGAATTAATCAATTTCTGACTTTTGTGAGTCTTCTTTAACTTAGTTATAATTCAGTACTTTGTATCTAAGGTATATATTTATATTGTGGAATGCATTTGTTTCCCCATGAATAATTGGTTCCATTCCTTAATTAAATAGAAATTATTTTTCCTTTTTCTCCTCAGAGTCTCTAGCAGCTGGTAATCAATTACAGCTGCATCTTAAAAGCACCTTGGTATGACAATGGTTTCTCTTAGTGAGTCTAGGTGGAGACAAGCGAGACTGTATTCATCCTGTGGCTTTTGTCAAAGTCAAAGCAGCCTCCTCGGGTGTAAGCCTGTGGACAGCTGTCTGCCTTACTGGGGCCAGAGTGGAGGCCTAAGCTACTGTTTGTTTTCTCTGTATTCTTGGCTGGAGGTCAAGCCCTGAGTTTCTTCTGAGCTTGGGGAGTGGCTTAGGCAAATCTGGCCTGTTCAGCGACTGTCAGTTTCCTTGGTAAAAGACTGTCCCTTTTGGTGATTAGAAGGGAATACTGTCCTCCACAGCCTGGCTAGTGGGATGCTACAGTGAAGGCAAGCCTGACAAAATTCTCCTGTATAATCAAACGTAAATCCAGCCTTGCAACCTGCTCTTGTAAGCTCAGGAGAAGCTCCTCTCATTGGCTTCCTGAGAGCGTTACTTCACCGTAACGAGTGCTCTGATTTCTGATGACTTTGGAGTGGAGCCAAGCTTAGGCTCTCCATGCCATCATAAATCAGTGCGTCCACATTAGATTGGATGTTCACATGAGTGCTTGATGGAGTCCCTAAAGCATGGGGACAGGACTTCTCCAAAGGTTTCTCCAAAGGTATCCTTAGGCCCTAGCTTGCCTTATTCTTATACTTCGTTCATTTACGTAGGCATGGAAGGGCCTGGAAAACTTTTTTTTTTAATTTTGGTAAAATATACATAAGATTTTTAAGTCCCACAATTCAGTGGCATTAAGTACTTTCACACTGTTGCGCAACCCTCACCACCATCCATCTCCAGAAATTTTTCATTGTCCGAAACAGAAACTCTGTATCTGTAAAACATTCTCCCGTCCCTCCAGCCACTGGTAACCAGCGTTCTACTTTCTGTCACTGCATATTCGACTATTCCAGGAATCCCATATGAGTAGGATCATATTTGTCCTTTTGTGCCTGGCTTATTTCAGTTGGCATTAATGTTTTCAATGAGCTTGGCTAATTTTTATAGCAACCATGTTTCTTGAATACTGCTTGTTTCACTAAAATAAATTATTTCTAACATCTTTAAGGCTATTTAACAAATCTGTGGAATAGATTTAAGTACCAAATTTCAGGGGCTTAGTAGCTACCTTTTAATTGTGGATTCTTGCTTAGGGTTTTTAAATGCTAACTAATCACCTTTTGCACATTACATAGTTCAAACTTAATTCTTTTTAAATACCGTGCTGACTGTGGCATAGTTAAAATTCAAAAGCTCCTGACAGAGGGTAGAATGCTGAGGGTTAATCAAGGGATATTTCTTATTGAGTAGCATAATCACATTTTGATTCTGTGAAGCAGTAGGGTTTCTGGGATGGGCTTCAGGATGTCTTGAGTTTTGCACAAAACCGTGTGTGTGTGTGTGTGTGTGTGTGTGTGTGTGTGTGTGTGTGTGTGTGTGTGTTACTGGAGTAAGAGTTCACACTCCTACGGATAAGACTTTTATCAGATTCTTAGGGTGGGTCACGATCTCCCTAAGAATGCTACAAGCCATGTTGAAAGGGAAAATTGTATTTTTGATAGTGTTTTGGAGAAAATAGATGGCAAAAGGTCCAAGTAGGGTGATGCAATGCTGATTGCTTATGTTCCCCCCAGATTCGTATGTTGAAATCCTAAACCACAATGTGATGGTATTAGGAGGTGGGGCCTTTGGGAGGTGGTTAGGTTATGGAGGGCACAGTTCTTATGATTGGGATTAATGTTCATATTAAAGAGACCCTCAGGAGCCTCTTGCCCCTTATGCCATGTGAGGACACAGTGAGATGTCCATCAATGAGCCAGGAAGTGGGCCTTCACCAGACACTGAATCTGCTGGCGCCTTGATCTTGGATTTCCCAACTTCTAGAACTTAGAAATAAAATTCTGTTGTTTATGAACTACATAGTCTATAGTATTTTGTAATAGCAGCCTGAACTGACTAAGACATGTGGGAATATTTAGAAGTTCAGGTTTATTGCTTCTGAATTCTTGTGCCACCCAGAGCTGAGGCCACTTGTTGATGATGGTTCCCAGCATCAGGCTGAACTGAAAAGAGCAGCTACAACCCTCCTTATGGTCTTGTGATCACTTCCTCTAAACAACAAGTCTCTGCTATCATTGCTGCTGTGCATCCATAACGGTATATTGGTTAATAGCTCTGATTGTCACCTGGTGTATTTGTGTGTGTGTCTCTGTTTGTGGTCCCTTAGCTTTAATTATGTTTTGGCCTTTGGTATGGGTGCCCATGTTTTGTAATTCCTCGTATCAGAATTGGCAATTTCGTATTAGACCTGCAGCCTTAAAGCTTTTCCTTACCCATGAAGGCAGCTGCATCTCACACTCTAGGAGGTACTGTTCGCTTTCATCCTGTGTGAGTGGTCCCTCTTGGAGTTGGGCAGTGCAGCAGCCTTGCTAATTACCAAGGCTCTCTTGTGGGTGTGAAGGCCACCAGGGTCTTCACCAACACCATTTTTCTCATGGCCAATTTACTCTTCAATATATAATGTTTAATGTGGGCTATGGAAAAGATCAAAGAAGAATCAAGAATAGGACTCTTGCCTCTGTTTTCCAAATAAACAGGGTAATTTTGAAAATTTACCCTTGGCAAAGTCTTGGCATTTTGAAAAAGTTTTTATGGTGATTGGCTAATGAGGGAATTCAGGGAGATAAATAACATCAGAAGGCTTTTGAGGCTAGCAGTACCCTAATTTTCTATTGTGGTCTTTCCTCCCTAGATTCTAAATGATACACCAATTTAGCATGCTGATATAAACCATTCCTTCCTACCTGGGATGCTCTTCTTTATTCTGCCTGTTTAATTTCCCTACATTCTCAAAATCCCAATGCAAGTCCACCAACTCCATAATGTCTTTCTGATCACTTCCACCCATAGTCCCTGCTCCCTCTTCTCAGTGGCACTCAGAGTCTGCATCTTTTAGCATTTGCCATGTTTTGCTCTGCACTGCTAGTTTTCTCTTTGTTTATGCATGATGCAGTAATATCTTGAAATGTTATCTGGTATGATTCTCATTGCTGTTAATTTCTGTTGCTTTGCAGCCCTCTCCTCCCATTGAGACTGAGTTGTCTATTGAATCAGGAGGCGCACAGTTAGAGGAGTAGCTCCCAAGACCGCCCTCACTTCTGACACCTATTGCAAGTTCAGGGGGTTCCCAAGACCATCCTCAGGTTTGATAATTCTCTTGGAGGATTCACAGAATTCACTGAAAGCTGTTACACACATGGTTATGGTTTATTTCAGAGAAAAGATAACAGTTTGAGAGAAGAGACTAGGAAAATTCCAAGTGTGGAGCTTTCAATAGTCCAATTCCAGCTTCATGGGCAGTGTTACTCTTCTGGCAAGGATGTGTGGTAATGTGCATGAAGCACTGCCAACCAGGAAGCTCCCCTGAGCCTCAGTGTCCAGTGTTTTTATTGGGTTCCCATGGTCAGTTGCCTACATGGCAGACCTCAGGTTTCAGCTCCTCCAGAAGTTGAACTGATACCACGTAACTCAAAGGCCTCACCATAAATCACATTGTTAGACTTTCTGGTGTGGTCCAAAGCCCCTGGGTAAGCAAAGACACTCTTACCAGGCAAGATATTCCACAGGCTTAGAGATGACTTCCCCAATGGCCAAGGGCAAAGGCCAGACCTCTCTTTGGACAAGTTCAATTCTTTACTATACATGGGGCTTCTCAGAATCTAGCTGAAGAATAGAAACCAATTTCAGTGACTGACTTCCAAGATAGGCTCTCAAAGTGAACTTCAGAGACTACAGTTCTGTTTTTCATTTGCAGGATTTTTGTGTGCAGAGCCAGCTTCTTTGAGAGAAGTGGGATTTGTGGGTTCTATGGGAACCAGTGCTGGAGGATTAGACTTTAGAGTTATAAGATTGAACAGTAGAAGAGGGAACTAGGAAGGATGTGATAGATGGGTGGTTTCCCATCACATAGGAAGGCAATAAGAATGCTTCCTGGGCTGGGAGGAAGAGCTTGGGGAAATCAAGAGGGAAAAAAAGGGAGATTTGGCTGGTTCCACCTGTGGGGTTGAAACCAGGGGGTGGAAGTGGGGGCAGAAGCATTTGAGGATTTGGGTACAGAAGAGACACCTGTCCTTCTTTCTGCCTGGAAATCTTAGAGGAGACCAAGTCACAGAATAAGCCGTACTGATGAACTACAAAGATGGAGCACACATAAAGCTTTATGGGTTGTAAGCAAATAATATCTGCATGTCAGAGTGACACATGAGGGACCATATGCTTATCTGTTATGCTGTATGATACCTAGAAGTCCACCTATATCAATAGCAAGGATTAGTGTTATGTTTTCAGGCACAGTTGGCAATTTATGTCTTTCTTATCTTTCTTGAGTAGTTGTCTAATCTCTGAACAAACATGGCTGTGAGCAATTTATAGCTGATCACATCTGACCATGTCTTCCTTGCTCAGATACTGTTGCTAAAACTCCCTGGTCCTTGACATGGCATTCAGGCCTCCAGAGTCTGTCTCAGCCTGCAAGCCCAACTTACCTTCTGTTCCTCTTCCTTAGAAGGTCTACCTTCCCCTTAAACAGGACCCAGCAGCTCCTGATTGCTCTTTCTCACCTCTGTGCTTTTGCTTAGGCTATTGTTTCTCCCTGGCCTGACTTTCACCATCCCCTCCATGAAGACCTCCTTAATTTTTCAGACCTGAAGTTGGCCTCCAATGCACATTGGTTTTACCTCTGTTATAGGATCTACAAAATGGTGCCATTTGTTATTATTATCTGAATATAGGTAATCCCCTGTGCTGGAATGTCAATTGCTTGAAGGCAAGGACCATACCTTTTCTTTTTTAATCTCCTTCTCTCTAATAGCACCTGGCACAGACCTGCATGGTCAAACTGTCAGTGAGTATCTGCTGAATTGACACACGCACACACACACCCCTTCAGTCTCAGTTTTCTAGTATCTGGCAGTATTAGGGCAGAAGGAATGATGATGTCATGATTTGGGGGGCATGTAGTGGGAGCTGAGGCTGATCTCTGATGTGGAGGGTGCAGGAGAGGGGTAAGTGGATGCTTGGGATAGGACAGGGTTTGCCATTTGAGTAAATGTGGCTTCAAAGTCCCAGAGCTAGAGATTAAAAAGCTGGCACTTTTCATGAGACCAGACCCATGTTTCTGTGTCTCTCTAGTCAAATTTGGGTAGCAGTCTAGGGTTGTGGGCTGGGGTTGGGATGGGCCCCAGGAGAATGGCAGAAGGTCTCTTCTGACTCTTGCAAAGCTCCCAGACAGAGAAAACCAGGTTTCCTTTGTTTTATCCTAAGGTTCCATGTGGTGGATGCCAAGAGGTCCAGGGGCAAAAGTCAAAAACTCACCATTCACAAAAGAAGAGAGAAAAATAACCTATAACTGTTCTCAGAAATATTCACTCTCCCTAGCAAAGAGCTTTGAATTAAGACAACAGGTGGGTTGGTCACCCTACCCTGTCTTTTGTCTTTTTAGTGGTAGCAAAGGTGAGGATGAGGTAAAGGCCATTCCTTCTGAATATTTTGAAACACAAGTCTAAAATTGATACAACCTTAGCCAATTTGACTATTTTAAGAGCCTTAAAAAATATGTTCATCTTTGATATAGCAATTCTACCTCTAGAAATTTATCTTCAGGGAATATTTACGACAATGCACAAAAACCTGGTAAACAGGTTCATAGTGATTCATTTTTAATAATCTTGATAATAATAAAGAAACATTCTAAATATGTAATAATAGGAATTGGATAAATAATAAAAAACCCACAAATATATGTTCTTACCATAGAATATTCTGGTCAGTAAACCTAATATCAAAGGTTTTGGGTAGCTTTCCATAAAACTCAAGTCCCTGATTCAGGGCTAGTTTGTGTAGATATTTTATTGACCATAAGAGGCACCTCTTCTGTGCAGTCCCCAAGAATGAGGCACAGATCCCTTTATCTTTGAGACTGTCCTGTGCCTGCTTGATTCAAACCTTACTGAGGCCAGAATGGGCGGAAGGTAAGAGTGGGCCTAGGTATTGACGCTCCCAAGCCCACATTTCAGGAGCTGGGCTTGTGCGCAGGAACTGAGCTGGTGGGCCCCTGGGTGGGGTGGTTGCATGAACAGCCCCTCCTAGAAGGGTGCAGCTTAACAGGGAGTCTGGTGTTTATCTTTGGTGTCTACTTTTCTAGTATCTAATCAGTGGAGGAAATGACATGGATGTTAGGCTAAATTGCTAACATTTCTGACATTAGGAGAATATTTCTTGATATGGAAGGATGCTCAGTATACAATGCCCAATGAAATAAGGAGTTCACAAAACTGCAGAGTATCACTTCATTTTTTTTTTCATAGAACCATTATCTATTTCTCTGTGTATACTTACATCTCCACCTCTATGATTTTCTGTATATAGGTAGGAAAATATCTAGAAAGAAGGCTTACCAAAGTGTTGACACCTGTTATTTCTGGGTTTGGAAATGCAGTCATTTTCATGTCTTTATTAGTATTCAAAGGTTTTGTTTTCTTTCTTCCTCCTTTCTTCCCTCCCTTTCTTTTTCTTCACCATAAAAATATATATTACTTGTGTAATAAAAGTTGAAAAGAAAACTGAGCTTTGGGGAGTTGCTCCTCTGATTTCTTCTCCCTCTAAGCCACAGGAAGGCTTTCCTGATTCCAGGGCCAGGAGTAAGTGGCCTGTAGCAAGTCAGGTGGGAGGAGCCATTGTTATGACTGGAGCATCAGGGATGGTCATGGGGTGGTTGGCTTTAGAGCAGGTGGATCCTGTAAAGAGATGAGGGAGGAAGGCATGCTATGCTTGTGAATGGCTTCAGTGGGAGTGATGGTCAACTCCAAGCCTCTGAGGATGTGGTGCTGAGGGCAGGGTGCGCAGAGATGTTGGTAGCCTGGGCCTGAGCTGCTACTCACACTTACCGTCTTCCGTCCAAACCTGGGGTGCTGCCTGTAGTCATTTTTTCATGATTTTATGTTTGAAAGTCTTGCAGGACAAGTGCTTCTGGTTCATGGGGGCAGACACTTCTTAGGAGTTTCCTTAGGAGATTTCCCAGAGTAGAGGGGAGATGTCCAATGAATTGGCAGGATTTGAGTTGATGTGAGTTCGTTCCGTCAAGGCAGTGATAGTGAATAGCTCCCTCCCTCATGTTATGGGTCTAGGAAGGTTAGAAAACAGCCTGTTTGAAGAGTTTCCTTCTCTAAGGCTATTCTTAATGGAGCCGTCAGGGTATTCTGAATAATTTGGTACTCAAAACAGTTAAATTTAGCTTATAAGTAATTCCCTTTTTATTCATCAGAATGGATTTTGAGATATCTGAATGTTTGTTTGTTCATTCATTCATTCATCTATCTATCTACCTATTTATTTATTCACTTATTCATTCATTCATTTATTATTTTGGTATCATTAATGTAATCACCAGCACTCTGACATACTTCTTTCCTGGAAAACTACCAGCCTGCTGAGAATAATGTCTAATCTGCTACTTTTATGATCCACACAGCTTAGTGAGCCATTTTCACTAATATACCCTTAAATTTCTCTCACACTTATTAAATGTTCCTCTAACTACCAAGTCAGGAACAAAGAGAGCTGGCTGAACTATGTGGGGTCTTGTCAAGATATGGTTCTGACATGGAGATGCATTAGAGGTCAATGACTTGCCTCCCTGAGTGTGTGAAGGGTGGACAGTGGTGACACTCTGTGGCCCTGAGGTAGACCTGCTGGAGAAGGGCTGTGAGGAATGCTGGTGTGAGCCAGCTGAGAGGAGAGAGCTAGGTGGGCAGGTCGGAGGCTTAGAAGCCCCTCTCCCTTGCTCTCCAGAACAACCCAGTGACAGCTGAGGGCAGCTCAAGGCTCTCCACCAGGCAGGCAGACTTAGAAGGGCTGTTTGTTTGTTTGTTTGTTTATGCATTCATTCGTTCATCTATCTACCTATTTATTTATTCACTTATTCATTCATTCATTTATTATTTTGGTATCATTAATGTAAATTACATGAGCAACATTATGATTGCTAGACTCCCCCCCAGTATCAAGTCCCCACCACATACCCCATTACAGTCACTGTCCATCAGCGTAGTAAGATGCTATAGAATCACTACTTGTCTTCTCTGTGTTGTACAGCCTTCCCTGTGTCCCCCCTACATTATGTGTGCTAACCGTAATACTCCTTTTTCCCCCTTATCCCTCCCTTCCCACCCATCCTCCCCAGTCCCTTTCCCTTTGGTAACTGTTAGTCCATTCTTGGAGTCTCTGGGTCTGTTGCTGTTTTGTTCCTTCAGTTTTTGCTTTGTTCTTATACTCCACGTATGAGTGAAATCATTTGGTACTTGTCTTTCTCCGCCTGGGTTATTTCACTAAGCATAATACCCTCTAGCTCCATCCATGTTGTTGCAAATGGTAGGATTTGTTTATTTCTTATGGCTGAGTAATATTCCATTGTGTATATGTACCACCTCTTCTTTATCCATTCATCTACTGATGGACACTTAGGTTGCTTCCATTTCTTGGCTATTGTAAATAGTGCTGCGATAAACATAGGGGTGCATCTGTCTTTTTCAGACTGGGCTGCTGCATTCTTAGGGTAAATTCCTATGAGTGGAATTCCTGGGTCAAATGGTATTTCTATTTTAAGCATTTTGAGGAACCTCCATACTGCTTTCCACAATGGTTGAACTCGTTTACATTTCCACCAGCAGTGTAGGAGGGTTCCCCTTTCTCCACATCCTCATCAGCATTTGTTGTTTTTTGTCTTTTGGACGGTAGCCATCCAGCTGGTGTGAGGTGATATCTCATTGTGGTTTTAATTTTAATTTCTCTGATGATTAGCGATGTGGATCATCTTTTCATGTGCCTGTTGGTCATCTGAATTTCTTCTTTGGAAAAGTGTCTGCCCATTTTTTTTTTTTTTTTGTCCCTGGTTTTCTGAAGACATCTGAAGCTAATCTGATTTTTCTTCTCTTTCTTGGTAACCTTATATTTCTCTTCATTGACTTTTCTAAATCTTCCCCCTCCCCTTTGTTTCCTGTATTTCTATTTTTTCCCTCTATCTAGCAATCAATTTTTCCATTATTTTTGTCTGAGACACACAAAAGAGGAAAAGTCCTCTGCCCATTTTTAATTGGCTTATTTGCTTTTTGTTTGTTGAGGTGCATGAGCTCTTTATATATTTTGGATATCAACCAGAGGGGCTGTTTTTTATAATTGGTAAACTTGGCTTATTGACAAGGGGTGGTTCCCAGGCTCTTGAAAGGAATAACAGAACATGGAAACCATGTGACTATCTGTGAGTCTGGGGTCCCTGGGGAGAAGGTAGCAGTCCTAAAGTCCTAACTTCTGCCACAGTTAGCCAGCGGGAACGATCACAGCGGTCAGTTTGGAAGTTACACTTGCACTTTCTCGTTGTCCATCTCTCTGGAGGTGAAATGAGTCTTCTCGTTCCAGAAAGGAGTCACTTTGCCGATCTCCTTTGGCCTTTCCTGGCCTCCAGAAACCCCTAAGTGACCTGTGAGATTTTTAGAATGTTTGTTGTTTTCTGGACTCCAGAGGAGAATCCTGTCTTTGTACACAATGGTGACTTAGAAAGTGTTTGTTAACGACTGGCAGCTAGACAAAACCCTGTGAGCAGTGTTCACGTATGAACTCACATATAACCCAAATCAACACTCATTTTAGCCTCAGTCTCAATCCTAACCTATGTCAAGTGACATTATGTAGGAGGAAAATCTCTTTCAGAAGCCCTTCTGTGGACTTCTGCTCAGGTTCCAGAGGCCCCATTTAGGTCATTTGCTCATTTCCCAGCTGCAAGGGAAGCTGGGAAAGTGAGTCAGTGGCATTTCACGTCTGCTGTGGGAAATGGGCTAGTCAGCAAGGACTAAGGATAAAGGGGATGCTTGTTGAATCAGCAGCCAGGAGTATCTGCCATATTTCCCTGGTATCTGGTTCTCCAAACATCTGATCAGGGCCATTGACAGCAATGTCCCAAAGTCCAACTAATCCCACTTTTCTTTGTCAGCTTGTTTCCTTTCTGGCTTAGAAGTTATTGCTGAATGTGGAGGTCCTGGTTGGAGCCCATGGCACACCATCTCCTGCCATCACCTCTTACCACTTGCTGTGTTGGCCAGAGCCTGAGTCAGAGGTACCAGTGTGCCAGCAGCCTGACTGGAGGCCCCTACACCTGTTCCACCCCTTCTCACTGTCTCCTTGAAAAGCTGTCTTCCTACTACACCTATATCCCTACAGCTCCTTCCCCATCAAGGGAGTACCAGTCCTGTCTTCAGGCAGGGGTGACTGACTCATGACAGCCTTATTGGGCCAACCCTAGTGAGGCCTTTAGCACCTCATCTGGTTACTGCTTTTAGTCCACTTACCTTGAGTCTAGAGACCATGGTGTATAACAATAACTACCTCATGGGAGTGGACCTCCCCATGGGGCCACTACTGTGCTGCTCCTCCCAAGCGGTTGACCTCCAGGAGAGCAGAGCGTGTATGCAGTTATCTGGGGTGCGTTTCTGACTCATCGGTTATAATTACATTGGCAGTTTGTAATAGAAACCTGATTGTGATGAACCAAATAGAAGTTCTGTTTTTCTCCTATGAAAAGAATGCTGAGGATGGCAGTCCAGGATTGATGCAAAGTATCTACAGTGCTCACAAGGACTCATACTTTGTCCGTCTTCCTGCCTGGCCATCTGGAGTTTGTGGCTTTTGTCCTCATGATAGCAATATGGCTGTTTCACCTATAGGCAGCACATTTTGTTCCAGGTAAGAAGATGGGGAGAGAGAACAGAAAAAAGGCAGATTTACTTTTACTTTTTTTTTTTTTTTTTTAATAAGGAAACAAGTTTCCCAGAAGCTTCATGCTGAAGGCATCTATTTATATCCTATTGGCCAGAATTAGGCCACATGGCAACTTCCTTACCTGTAAGGGAATCTAGGAGAGACAGGATGGCATATTGCCAAAGCAATCGATGTGTTCTTAGTTAAGGAAGAAGCAAGAATGGATACTGGGTAGGCAGCCAACACTGTCTGCCATTGGAGCCCACCCCTTTGGGTCAGGTGTGTTCTGGGGAAAAGGGCAGTATGCCTGAGTCTTGGAAACCTGCCATTGTCCATATTCCCACAAGGCACTCAATCCCAATTTGTGAAGGACATTTTGCAAAATTCCCATTTTCCCCAGAGAACTGTATGTATTTGCATAGGGACATTTCTACAGGGTTCCCAGCTTCCTAATAGGACAGTTATTTACTTCTAACTTCTGTCTTGTTCCGTCCATCCCTCTTTTCCTTCCTTCTACAAATACTTCTTGAGTTCCTAATGTGTGTCAGACAATGTCGTAGGCACATAGGAGTGGTCAGTGGATGCCAGAAAAAAATTGTGGCTCTCCAGTGACAGTCTCCTGTTAGGAAGTAGCCAGGCAAGGGATGTGTGCCCATGGCTTGTGAAAAGTTATGGTGACTTCTAGAAAATGTGTTTGAACAGTCTACAATCCTGTTGAAAGTTTGCTCTGAGAGGGAGAACACAGGCCCTGCATCTCCCCGAAGAACTAAAGCCATCCCCAGCCGTCCATCTGTTGACTTTGCACACGTGAGTGGGAAGTTTGTTTTCCCTGTTACAGATGGCTGGACAAGCTAAATCAACGTGACACAGCTGTAACACAAGATATCCCCTGCTTCTGCTCCCAGCAGCTGGGAATCTTGCTGGTGAGTGATGCAGGGAGCAAGCCAGCTCAGAGGCCAGGCTTAAAGAGGTTTATGGCAGTGCAGTTGTATATCCATGTCTGTGTGAAAACTCTTCTTCGAAAAGTTCTCAACCTCTAAATGAGAAAGATGTGAAGGATACTCAGTTATGTACAAAAAGAAATTATCTGCTGGAGAAACTGTGAATTCAGGAATAACTATTAACGTTTTATATTATTAATAACCACTTACATTTGTTTAGCAAGTTAAATCTTTCAAAATGCTAACATATACTTGATCTCCTTAGGTCTGTAAAATAATTTTACTGTAAAATCTGTTTCATATTATTTATTTAAGTATTTACAAATCTTTTCCTACCACCTAACAAAGCCAATAAAGCTTCCAAAGACACTGAATATCAGTATCTTAGGAACCCTAAACCCCAAACATTTTACCTTCCCCTTGTGCTTGCCTCACGATCTTCTTTTATAACAAGTTTTGTTCTACTTCTCCCCCTGACTTTCTCACATTTCTGTTACCCAGTGTGTCTTTCTCCCTGAACTTGTATCTTTGGCATCATGTGGTAACCCATTTTATAGTTTGTTTTGCTGTTTGAGTTTTAATTTTAATATTTTTCAATATCACTTTTTTCAATGATTAAAATTTATGTTTTACTTGTTTAAAATTGAAGCACAGTTGATATACAAGCTGTTTGAATTTTTGAAAACTATTTCATTGAGGTACAAAGGACGGATTTAAAAGTGATAATTTTTTAAGTTTTGACATAGGTATAAACCCATAAAACCATTACCACAAACAAGGTAGTGAACATAATTTATTTCAAATATCTTAACGGTCTTTAATATTTGCAATCAAGACACACTTAACTGAGATACCATTTCATTTACATTCCCTCATTCTTGAATATGTCTGTGGAGCGCACTCGTTCTGGTTCTCTACTCTTGGGGCTGTCGGTTCATACTAGACCTCAGCTTTAATGAATGATTCTGTATTCTGTGTCTCACTATCTCTACTTTCTCTTCCAGCACGTTCTGTCCACATCATGGGGTAGGTGAAAGAGTGTAGTTTGGAGCTGGAAGACCTGAGCCCATGTCTCCTCTGCGTTGTTTCCTTTTTAAATGTATGACCTCGAACAATACTGCTAATCAGGTTATATACCTCACCAGGTTGTTTAGGTTCACATGAGGACCTCCTTATGCAACAGGATGTTAAAATGGAAGTTTCTATATAAGACACTAAGTCATGATACATTTATATTCCAAAACCAAACCACCACATGGACAATTTACAAAGAAAATGTCCCCAAACTGGTTCATGGCCTTTTTAAGATAATAGAGTGGAAGAGGAGAGGACAGAGACTGTTTGTGGGACTTTTCCTCGGTGAGAACTGTTGCCATGGTATAAATCCCCCCACCCCCCGTCTGAATTGCAGGGCAGGCTGGACTCCAGGGAATGTGGTGGGTGTCCTGGTACTAGGGGAGCCACCAATGCGGGGCTGCTGCTGCATGCTTGAGAAAGCCACAGAGGCCCAGGGTAGCAGGGGAGGCGGCTGCTTGCACTCCTGGGCATCTGGGGGTGCTCAGGGCCTCTTGGGATTGGAGCTGGTTGGCCTCATGCGAGTGAGAAATGGACGGGAGACGTTTAGTGTCTTGCCCTGCCTGGAGAAGCAGAGGGGAGAGTGAAGGAGACCCCGAGAGTCCATGTGCAGTGGACTTAAGAGGGCTGGGGGTGATGGGGCACAACCCCCTGAGGGGCAGAGGGCAGGGCCCCTGTACGGGAGTGTGCCCAAACAGGCCCCACAGAGTGGCCTCCAGCGAGCCCAGGAAGGTGCCTGAGCGGGAAGGGCCTCTCCTGCCCAGCCAGAGAGTGAAAGCCATCAGTCACCAGAATGCCCCTTTCCCCCTCCGAAACATACTATCACCACCCCCACCCCTAGGGGTGTGGGAGGATGGAGTTGAAGTCTCACCTTTGAAGGTGTCTTATAATTTCTGAATTAAGAGATGTTGCCTCAGGGTGAGTAAAAACATTATATGACATGACCATGTCTTCCTCTAGGAACAGGTGCAATTTACTTCTACATTTTAAACACAAAGGGAAAGATAAAGTTGTGTTTCAGTTATATCACAAATTATGCTTGTTCATCATACAAGTTACACTCCTAAACTGTAAAATGTCACACAAATCTTGGTGACTGTGCTCAGGACACCCCTTACCCTTATCTCTTCTCTTCCCTCATGCTTAGACAGGGCTCTCAACTCTAGGCTGCATCAAATTTTCTGGAGTGCTTGTGAAAGCACAAGTCACTGGGCCCCATTACCAAGGTTTTTATTTAGTGTGTGATACTGCGATATAAGATAGATATATTTAGTCTTCCTCCCATTTCTGGCATAAAGCTCCTAAAACCCTTGAATTTCCTAAGTGACGAAAGTGATAAAGTGTCAGTGTCTTTTGTTACGTTAGGAGGTGGCTTTTAGAATGCGCCCAGGTCACGGGGGGAATGGAGATTCCTTGCCCCTTCCCAACACCTTGCCTTGTGAACCTCTTCCATCCAACTGTTCCTGAGTTCTATCCTTTTATAATAAACTGTTGATCGAGTAAGGTGTTTCTGAGTTCTGTGAGCTACTCTAGCAAATTAATTGAACCCAAGCAGGGATTCATGGGAACCTGTGATTTATAGCCAGTGGGTGACAACCGGGACTTGTCACTGGCATCTGAAGTCCAGGGAGGGATTGTTCTGACCTCCCATCTGGTCAGTCAGAAGCAGAGTGGTAAAGGTGTCATAATGAGGGCTTGTGCCCCACCCTCATAAGTGGGGTGGGGGTAGTCTTGTAGGACTGAGCCCCTAGCCTGTGGAATCTAATGCTATCTCTGGGTAGTGCCTGAACTGAGCTGAATGGTGGGACGTCCAGGTGGTGTCTGGAGACTTGCTCCTTGTTGGTGTGGGGAACATTACCCCACGCATTGGAAATTGGGTCTGAGGTGAGGGGCCAAGAATTTGCAAAACGACGTTTCTGTTGATTTGAGGCCCATCCTTGGAGAACTGTGGCAGTAAAGCCCTGGTTCCCCACCTTGGCTGCACACTGGAATCACCTGGGAACATTTAACTACTGATGCTTGGCTTGGGTCTCACTCCCACAAGAAATCTGACTGAATTGGGGAATCCAATTCATGGATTAAAATTGGCAGGACCAATTCAGGGACCAGTTCATGGATAAAAGCTGTCCAAGGAATTAGAGGAAAAGTATTTATTTTTATTTCTCAAGTCTGATTTACCTAATTGAAGGTAGAGACTCTGCCTGTTGCATTTTGATATTATTTGAATTTTTAACAATGAGTATATGTCACTTTTAACTAGCAAGCAAACATGTGACTTTATTCTTCCCATCAGTGTGTCTATTTCAGCATGTAACATAACAAACTCTTTGAAATCCTCAAGGACTTTTGAAGCTCTACATTTCTTTGATCATTTAAAAAAATTCCCTCAATCTAATAAAATCTAGATCATTCCAAATTCTGCCAAATTTATTATATATTGAAAAATTAATTTTAGCTATTACTATGAAATGTTGAAAAAAAACTTTATCTTACACCTTATACTTAATAATCTCTAATCTTTCTTTCTCTCCCATAATTCAGGAAAGTCTATTGAGCCTTTTCTCTTTCTGGTATGTATATTTCAAGCATGTGTATGTAAGTAGATGATCTTTATTCACATGTTCTCTTAAATCAGTAGACATTACTGGTTATTGAGGGCTTATGCCAGACACTGTGAGAATTATTTCCATTTTACAGATCTAGACAAAAAGCTTAGAAGTTCTCCAAATTCATTCTTACAAAGTTTTGTTTGTAGCTGTAGGTCCCCTTTCTGCCCAAATACTTATTGACTATCAACCATTAATAAAGAGAGAGAAGAAATGTGTTTAATTTCTGACTAAATGGGTATTATTGTCAATAATTCTTCAGTCAGCTTTCCCAGACTCTGCTCAGAGACTCTATTTATTATAGGTTGGTTTTTGATGACTTCTCACTTGTCCACCTTTTTAAAGACACAACTGACATATTCTTGTATAGAGGAAAGATTCCTTTTGGGAGGAAGTTATGCATTATATGATTCTCAGGCTCCCGTTCACATGCAGATTATAAATATACATCTGGCAACTGAGATTACCTTTCTTTCAAACATCCTCCATTTGGACATTAAATAAAATTCTATTTCTGTATGACTCCCTTTCCCTATTATTGAGCTGTGTGAAGACCCCCAAACCCACTCCCTTTATGTACAATAAAATTCTCTCTATGTAGTAAGCTTTATTTCTTGTACTAAAATCACATCCACTTTCTTCTCTCTCAGGGACATACCAACTGTGGCTTTAATGTTTTTCATTTTACTACTTTTATGTATTTCTAAATTGTGCTTTTTCTATATAGATGTAATTTTATTAAAACCTATACAATTTCCTTTGATTGCTCTCTCCTCATGGTTCCAAATCTTTGTTCTTCAAAGACTGAGGCTGCTCCGTCCTGAACCCAGGATTCTCATTTTCTTTGGGCTTTCTCCCCCCTAATTTCTCTGTTGTTTTCTTCCTCTCCTCTGTTGATTCATTCAGATATAATTGACTATTTCCCTTCTGTGGGTTGCTATTCCCCAGAGTTTTTGCCCATAAGATTTTATTATGCAAATTTAAAAAACATAAATAAGTTTAAAGAATTTTATAGTGAAATACCTACTACTCAAATTCCACCATTAACATTTTAGTGTATTTACTTTACCACATATCTATCCACCTGTCTGCTCTTCTTTTTCTATTTGTCACATCACCTTAGTTTTTGGTATATTTCTAAGTAGATGGTAGGCATCAGAACCATTTGCCCCTCAATACTCCAACTGCATAATATGAGGGTTCAGTATTTTTTTATGTTTTTTTCTGTTTCTTTGAGGCAATGTTTATATACAGTGAAATCCATAAATCTTAAATTTAACATTCGGTGTGTTTTGATAAAATACCTGCCACCTAGCCTGACTCCGCAGACTGGGAACACAGCTCGGGGCGCAGAATTCCTTTCCTGACCACTGAGGCAGTGACTGCCTGTTTGATCCGGCGATTTGGCTGTTCCTTTCTCAAACATCAATACCATACCCACTCTGCAGCTGTTTTCTCTCTCACTCTCTCTGCTTCTGTTTGCTTCTGCTATTCCTCTCTGTATGCTTCTCTACTTCTGTTCTGTCGGCCTTCCTCTTTGTGTATGTCATGAGCAGACTTGGTATGGAAGAGAATCTAATTGATTCAGTTAGTCGTTAGCCAATATAAGCCATTCCTGTTAGGTGAAGCTTGCCAGACTTCGAAGGCTGTGTTTTTGAGTCAGATGTCCCAGTTTGGGGGTTGGGGTTACCTGGCACCACAGGCAAAGTACTGCTTTGCCTGCTTTCTCTTAAGGGGGCTTTGCAGCAGGCAGGCTCAGAGCAGCATCTCCAGGACACAGAGTGAACTTAGTTTTGTCCTCACAAGCTAAGACTTCGTAGTCCCCAAATAAAAAGTACCATGCAATATGGCTAACCCTTTCCTTCCTTTGCTATAGTTGTCTCATTTTATGTCTCCCAAGGTAAACCCCCTTTCTGTCTACTACCTTGCCAAAGTTGTTAGTCTATCTTATATAATTCAAGCAAAGTTTTCCTGAAGGAGACAGGCCTTGAGCTGCAAAGAGCTAATCACTCTATATAAAGAATTTCTAGAAATCATCAAGAGAAAGACCTGTAAACCAATAGAAAAGTGACAAAGCACATGAACAGCCAGTTCATAGAATAGACAGCTTATCAGAAAAATAAAACACATGGAAAGATGGTCAGCCTTGCTTTTAATGACAAGAAAGCATATAATATGTAATATATATATATAATTACAAATAACATGTATTATATAATAAAATATATATGCATGTGATAAAATTATAAGGGAAATGTCTATTGATAGAACAAGAAGATATATCTTACCTATCAACTGCAAAACCTTAATCCTCTAACTTTTAGGAACCCATAAAGATCAAGTCTGGCACTTAGGTCAGCTTCACATGTCACTTTTCTCCATGGTATTAGTCAGTGTTAGAAAACACTGGAGCAATGATTAGAGCAGTGATTATATAGTCCTCAGGGGGGACGGGGGAATGTATACCTGGCTGAACTGTACAAAAGTAAATTAAGCACTTTAAGAAACACTTTCAAAATATGACAGAACTAAAAGAATGTAGTCATGGCTGCCACATATGGCTACTCCTTACATATGCTATGCTCTGAGTGGTGCTCCTTCGAAATGTGCAGTGGCAATTATGGCTACAGAACACAATGTGTTATTAAGGAAGGCAATGTAGAAAACTAATTTTAAAATTCAGGTGGTAGGGAGGATGATACAATGGGCAACAGTGTAAGTATGCATGGATTTTTCTCATTTTCATACCAGGTGATGAAAATGAGATCCAAAGATATTGTTTAGATCTGCCAAGTCAAGCAACAGGATGTAATACACATAGAAATATAAAAAAATAGAAGAAGAGGATATAACAACCAGAACTGGGTAATAGAAGGGGGAGAATGCTGGTAGGAAGAGAGGTATTTTCATCTTCTTTCGTAATGTAGGACCAATAAGTTTCCTCAAAATAAGGAAAATCAAGTTTGATTTTTAAAACTATATTGTTAAAAGAAATGATAAATAAAAATGATAAATATCACCATTTGAAAAGCAAAAACATTGTGGTTAAAAGACTAGGCTTTGAAGTTAGACTGATTGGCTTTGAATTCCATTTCACTTGCTAGCTGTGATATGTTGAACAAATTCATGGAACTTTCTAATTCTCAATTTTCCCATTTGTGACGTGAGATTATAATAGTGTCTATTTCATAAGACTGTGAGGAGTCAATGCAGTAATGAATCTAAAATGCTTACTAGTAAGTACTATTAAATTTTAGCTATTATTTTTGCTCTTCATTATTTTTATCACTAACCATGTATTAGGTTTGTATAGAACACCAAATGGAAATAAATTCCAAGCCATTGGGGTCACAATGTATATCCAATAGACAGAAATAGCACACTGGCATGTCTCAGATATACTGAGAACAAAATAGCATTACTGTTGACGTGGAGATGAAAGTTTAAAAAAGTTCACACTATCAACACAATCGGTTGACCTATCATTTTAATCTGGTAGTAGTCAAACGTCAGCCTTTTGCAGACCTTTATTATGATCTTGTAACATCTGAGTGAACCTTATTATTTTTCTTCACTATTTACCTCATATTTTAATTATATAAATAATAATTTACAATTTATCATTACAGCCTAAAATCATTTACTTTTTTATCTGTTTTAATTTTATTTAAAGTCTTTTATTATATGAGGTTTTTCTGTATCATTCCATTGAGATGCTCTTTCATCTCTGAAGTTACTTCTTTGCTTTGCTTTACTTTGAACTGGATACCCAAGTATTTTATAACTTACTTAGTTCTTGTAAAACTTAGGTAGTTTTGAAATCGGTATTACTGTATCAAAGCATTAACAGTTAAAGTAACATTTGTTTATTTTTTTGAATTTTTTATTAAGGTATTATTGATATACACTCTCATGAAGGTTTTGCATGAAAAAACAATGTGGTTACTACATTTACCCATATTATGAAGTCCCCACCCATACCCCAATGCAGTCACCATCCATCAGTGCAGCAAGATGCCACAGATCCACTATGTGCCTTCTCTGTGCTACAGTGTTCCCCCATGATCCCCCACACCATGTGTACTAAACATAATACCCCCAATCCCCTTCTCCCTCCCTCCCCACCCGCCCTTCCACACCCCTCCCCTTTGGTAAACACTAGTTCCTTCTTGGAGTCTCTGAATCTGCTGCTATTTTGTTCCTTCAGTTTTGCTTCATTGTTATATTCCACAAATGAGGGAAATCATTTAGCATTTGTCTTTCTCTGCCTGGCTTATTTCACTGAGCATAATGTCCTCCAGCTCTATCCATGTTGCAAATGGTAGGATTTGTTTCTTTCTTATGGCTGAATAGTATTCCATTGTGTATATGTACCACCTCTTCTTTATCCATTCATTTACTGATCAACACTTAGGTTGCTTCCATATCTTGGCTATTGTAAAAAGTGCTGCGATAAACATAGGGATGTATATGTCTTTTTGGATCTGAGAAGTTGTATTCTTTGGGTAAATTCCAAGGAGTGGGATTCCCGGGTCAAATGGTATTTCTATTTTTAGTTTTTTGAGGAACCTCCATATTGCTTTCCACAATGGTTGAACTAGCTTACATTCCCACCAGCAGTGTAGGAGGGTTCCCCTTTCTCTGCATCCTCACCAGCATTTGTTGTTCTTAGTCTTTTCAATGCTGGTTATCCTAACTAGTGTGAGGTGATATCTCGTGGTGGTTTTAATTTGCATTTCCCTGATAATTAGTGATGTGGAGCATCTTTTCATGTGTCTGTTGGCCATCTGAATTTCTTCTTTGGAGAACTGTCTCTTCATGTCCTCTGCCCATTTGTTAATCGGGTTATTTGCTTTTTGGGTGTTGAGGTGTTTAAGTTCTTTATATATTTTGGATGTTAACCCCTTGTCAGATATGTCATTTACAAATATATTCTCCCATACTGTAGGATGCTTTTTTGTTCTGTTGATGATGTCCTTTGCGATACAGAAACTTTTTAGTTTGATGTAATCCCATGAGTTCATTTTTGCTTTTGTTTCAGTTGCTCGAGGAGATGCGTTCAGGAAGAAGTTGCTCATACTTATATTCAGGAGATGTTTGCCTATGTTGTCTTCTAAGAGTTTTATAGTTTCATGATGTACATTCAAGTCTTTAAATCCATTTCAAGTTTACTTTTGTGTATAGGGTTAAGCAATAATCCTGTTTCATTCTCTTGCATGTAGCTGTCCAGTTTTCCCAATACCAGTTGTTGAAGAGGCTGGCATTTCCGCATTGTGTGTCCATGGATCCTTTATCATATATTAATTGACCATATATAGTTGGGTTTATATCAGGGTTCTCTAGTCCATTCCATTGGTCTATGGGTCTGTTCCTGTGCCAGTACCAAATTGTCTTGATTACTGTGGCTTTGTAGTAGAGCTTGAAGTTGGGGAGCATAATCCCTCCAGCTTTATTCTTCCTTCTCAGAATTGCTTTGGCTATTTGAGGTCTTTTGTGGCTCTATATGAATTTTAGAACGATTTTCTCTAGTTTGTTGAAGAATGTTGTTGGTATTTTGATAGAAGTTGCATTGAATCTGTAGATTGCTTTAGGCAGGATGGCCATTTTGACAATATTAATTCTTCCTATACATGAGCACGGGATGTGTTTCCATTTATTGGTATCTTCTTTAATTTCTCTCATGAGTGTCTTATAGTTTTCAGAGGATAGGTCTTTCACTTCCTGGTTAGGTTTATTCCTAGGTATTTTATTCTTTTTGATGCAATTGTGAATGGAATTTTTTTCCTGGTTTCTCTCTCTGCTAGTTCATTGTTAGTGTATAGGAATGCCACAGATTTCTGCATATTAATTTTGTATCCTGCAACTTTGCTGAATTCAGATAGTAGATCTGGTAGTTTTGGAGTGGATTCTTTAGGGTTTTTTATGTACAGTATCATGTCATCTGCAAACAGGGACAGTTTAACTTCTTCCTTGCCAATCTGGATGCTTTTTATTTCTTTGTGTTGTCTGATTGCCATGGCTAGGACCTCCAGTACTATGTTGAAAAGAAGTAGGGAAAGTGGGCATCCTTGTCATGTTCCCGATCTTAAAAGAAAAGCTTTCAGCTTCTCGCTGTTAAGTATGATGTTGGCTGTGGGTTTGTCATATATGGCCTTTATTATGTTGAGGTACTTGCCCTCTATACCCATTTTGTTGAGAGTTTTTCTCATGAATGGATATTGAATTTTGTCAAATGCTTTTTCAGCATCTATGGAGATGATCATGTGGTTTTTGTCCTTCTTTTTTGTTGATGTGGTGGATGTGTTGATGGATTTGTGTTGATGGAATGTTGTACCATCCTTGCATCCCTGGAATAAATCCTACTTGATCATGGTGGATGATCTTTTTGATGATTTTTAATTCGGTTTGCTAATATTTTGTTGAGTATTTTTGCATCTATGTTCATCATCTATTTACTTTTTAAAAACTTAATTTTAGACTAGGCAATTATAACCATGGAATAATTTTTGATGTTATTGGAATAATTTTGGTTAATTAATAATTATGATAGTATGCAATAATTTTGATGTAATAGGCACCATTTCGGCAATGGAGGTACAGTAGTAAATTTAACGTGCCAAAATTCCTACTGTCACAGAGTTTATATTCTGCCAGGAGGGACAGATAACAAACAAAATAAACACACACAATTCATGGTATGTAAGGTGGTGAAATACATTATTGAGAAAATCATGCAGGCAAGGGAGATAGGTAGTGTTGGAGAGAGACAATTTAGTGGATTGTGATTTTAAATAGTGGCCAAGAAAGCCTCACCAAGAAGGTTCCCTCTGAGAAAAGCTGAAGAGGGGTGAGTGAATAGGCCATAAGCCTACTTGTGGAAGAGATTACCAGGCTGATGGAGGAGCAAGTTCAAAGGCAGTGAGGTGGAGCATGCCTGGGATGTACAAGGATCAACAAGGAGGTCAGGGGTCTGGAGTACAGAGCCCGATGGGGAATCTGACAGATGGGGGGAGGTCAGAAAGTGGGGAACGTAGCTGATCAGGTAGGACCCGCTGAACTACTTACTGCTTGAGTCTGTCGCTGCTGCTACTAATTCTATTATTATTTTAGGGTATAAGGAAGAAAGAGAGAGAGATGGCAAGGGGAAATAAAATTCACAAGTCAGTTTACATTTAGAGCCTAATTCTTCAGGTTTTGCCTGTGGCTGTCTTAGTCCTTGCAAACCACAAACTCCACATGCAATTTAGAAATCCACCACCTAAAATATTCCAGTGAGGACTAATGGAATAAATGTGAGAAAACTTACTGGCCATTAATCACTCTACTAGGCGCTGTACAGAATACAAAAGAAATAAAACTTGGTCTTTGACTTCAAGGAATCCATAGTCTTGTTGGAGTAGAAAGCTCTGTAGACAGATTGGAAATTTTCTGAGTACAGTGCTCCCTGAGGTTCTGTTTGCTGCCTCAGTGCAGGAGGTAGGAGGGAATGATGACTCTCAAAAGGATGGTTAGGGGAGTTTCCTGGACAGGACAGGTCTTGAGTTGCACCTTGAAAACGGACAGAGGGAGGGAATTCTAAGCAAGAAAAAATGAAGAAGCATAGAATAGCAGTGAGCTTGAGCTTGGGTGTGGAGTAGGTGATGAGTTACACAGTGAGATTTGGGAGGACCTTTAAAGCTCAACAGAGGAGTTTCAATAGTAAAAGATTAATTTTCTTTTCCACAAGTGCAAGCAAGAAACCTTATTGGTATATTGTAAAACTTGCTAGAGAAGACATTGGCCAGAAGCCCACCTGGACATACTGTAAGTAGCAATTCACTGGCTGAACCACTGCGGGGAGCCTTATGCTGAAAGGTTCTCCCTAAATGCTTGACCCCAGAATAACTGGATTGTTTCCCCCTAGACTCTGGGTCTGATTACCTACATACATGCCTGCCTTTCACAGCCCAGAGATGGAACGCCGTCTCTTCAGCTTCCTGTGTGCTCATGGGTCTGATCTTTAATCTCTTAAGGAAACTGAGCCAGAAAGTGGAGATCACCACTGTGGGGGGAGTTTCAAGTTTACCCCAGCTGCTGCTGCCTGATTTGTAGGTCCCAGGTCTGCTCCTTAGGTAATTTTTTGAGACTTAAGATGTCCAAAGCATCACTAGCAGAAACACACTCTCAGCCCCATCCCACTGAGTCAGAATCTTCATTTTACCAATATCCCCCACCAGGTGATTGGGACACACATGGAAGTTTGAGAAGCACTAGTCTAGCTCACTCACGGAGAATCACCACTTCAGAAAGAGGCTTCTCAGACTGCAGTCTGAGTAGACGGGTCAGCGCTGCTGTGTGGTTTGGAGAGCCTGGCTCCCTATACCTGGTCTGGCCATGTCCCTTGCTGCTGTCTCTTCAGCCTGTAAACATTACCGAGCTTCCTTGCTGTGTGCTAGGTACCAGACTAGGCTCTGGGACACAAGCATGAAAGGATAAGACCTGGACCTCTGGCAGCTGATGATCCCCTGGGAACAAAGCACACAAGTGCCAGGGTCAAATACAGGGAGGCCCGTAGGTGAGTCCAGTACTTTCCCAGTGGCCCCTTCTCCCCCCCAAATTCCCAGGCAAGCTTCAGGTCTTGCTACATGACTTCCAAATCCCTTCTTCCTCCTTACAGGTCATGGCCATCTCCTTGGGATGCTAGACCCTCTTCCCGTAACTGATTACAATGTCTGCTCTTCAGTTCTCTTATTAGTAAAGCCACTCTCTTCCCACATCAAGTCCTGTCTTCTTTGCCTCTGCCAATTCTGGAACCTGTCCCCTTTCCTTTAACTTCAGTATAATTAGCCTTATCCAGGCCCTCTGTCTTTTTTTTTTTTTTTGTAGATAATTATTTTTTATTGAAGGGAAGTTGACACACAGTATTACATTACATTAGTTTCAGGTGTACAACATAGTGATTCAACAGTTATATACATGACAATTCTAGGTACCAGCTATCACCATACCAAGTTGTTACAATATTTTGACTATATTCCTTATGCTATACATTACATCCCGGTTACTTATTTATTTTACAATTGGAAGTGTGTACTTTTTTTTTTTTGTTGTTGTTGTTGTGAGGGCATCTCTCATATTTATTGATCAAATGGTTGTTAACAACAATAAAATTCTGTATAGGGGAGTCAATGCTCAATGCACAATCATTAATCCACCCCAAGCCTAATTTTCACCAGTCTCCAATCTTCTGAAGCATAACGAACAAGTTCTTACATGGAGAACAAATTCTTACATAGTGAATAAGTTACATGGTGAACAGTACAAGGGCAGTTATCACAGAAACTTTCGGTTTTGCTCATGCATTATGAACTATAAACAGTCAGTTCAAATATGAATACTCATTTAATTTTTATACATGATCTATATGTGGATACCACATTTCTCTCTTTATTATTATTATTTTTAATAAAATGCTGAAGTGGTAGGTAGATACAAGATAAAGGTAGAAAACATAGTTTAGTGTTGTAAGAGAGCAAATGTAGATGATCAGGCGTGTGCCTGTAGACTATGTGTTAATCCAAGCTAGACAAGGGCAATAAAACATCCACGTATGCAGAAGATTTCTCTCAGAACTGTGGGGGTGAGGTTCTAAGCCTCACCTCTGTTGATCCCCAATTTCTCACCTGATGGCCCCCCTGCAACTGTGCCTGTCTTAGGTTGTTCCTCCCTTGAGGAATCTTATCCGTCTCTGGATAACCAGTCATCTTCTGGGGCCATACAGGGAAATGTAAAGTTGCTAAGTGAGAGAGAAGCCTTATTGTTTGAAAAGGTTAGCTTTTTACTTCTTTGCATATTTATGCCCTGTGGCTTCTATGCCCAGCATTTGTCTTGAGGTATCTTTACCACTTGGAAGAATTATGATACTCAGTAAATTTGATATCAGGCACAAATTCTATTTAAGGGTTGTAATTAGGAAGGAAGAAGAAAAGCTATAGAAGTAGCAGGCGGAAGAAAACATGGGAAGATTGATTATTTCTTTGACATATCTTCTTGTAGAGTAACGTCAGCATGTATAGGTTTTAAACTACTAATTAAATTGTGCACACACATTAACATAATAGGAGAATAGTTACATAACCAAAGCATACCTGTAATTACCAGCCATCTCCAGTGAAAACAAGAAAACCAGTTAGGCACCTTAGGCATTTGTGAAAACTTATCTATGATATGGTGGATATTGTCCAACTGAGCTTGAACAGTCTGAGAGAAATCAGACAAATTAAAACAACCCATTCCTGGGGAATGTTCACATCCCATATGTTCTTTTAACAGTAAATAGTCTGTAGTTGTAAGATTTTGGAGCGCTACAATTTGCACTTCTCCTAATTCTTGGTTGAGTTCCAACAGTATAGATCCAGTCAAATTTGTTGTTTTACTGTATGCACAGGCCAGCTTAGATATCTCCTTCCTCATTCCCATGTCAAGTCCAGGAACTGGTGGGATGAGTGCATCTACAGCTGTAGCAGTGCATGGATCTTTGTTGGGGTTTTTTGATGATCATCTTCTGGCATGAGTCTTCCAGAGAGTGCAGATGTTGGAAGTTCTTTTTCATATCGTATCTTAGTTCATTTTCTGGGTAGCCAAATTAGGCTTTGATCCTCTGTATAAACACAAACAGACCCTTTGCCTACACTTTTATATGCCCTTTATACCCTTGTGTAGGACTCATTGGAGGTCTCCACACAGGAACTGCCTTTTTTTTTTTTTGGTATCATTAATCTACACATAATGACGAATATTATGTTTACTAGGCTCTCCCCTATACCCGGTCCCCCCTATAAACCCCTTTACAGTCACTGTCCATCAGCATAGCAAATGTTGTAGAATCACTACTTGCCTTCCCTGTGTTGTACAGCCCTCCCCTTTCTCCCCCCCCATGCATGCTAATCTTAATACCCCCCTTCTTCTCCCCCCACCTTATCCCTCCCTACCCACCCATCCTCCCCAGTTCCTTTCCCTTTGGTACCTGTTAGTCCATTCTTGAGTTCTGTGATTCTGCTGCTATTTTGTTCCTTCAGTTTTTCCTTTGTTCTTATATTCCACAGATGAGTGAAATCATTTGGTATTTCTCTTTCTCTGCTTGGCTTGTTTCACTGAGCATAATACCCTCCAGCTCCATCCATGTTGCTGCAAATGGTAGGATTTGCCCTTTTCTTATGGTTGAGTAGTATTCCATTGTGTATATGTACCACTTCTTCTTTATCCATTCATCTATCGATGGACATTTAGGTTGCTTCCAATTCTTGGCTATTGTAAATAGTGCTGCGATAAACATAGGGGTGCACTGGTCTTTCTCATACTTGATTGCTGCATTCTTAGGGTAAATTCCTAGGAGTGCAATTCCTGGGTCAAATGGTAAGTCTGTTTTGAGCATTTTGATGTACCTCCATACTGCTTTCCACAATGGTTGAACTAACTTACATTCCCACCAGCAGTGTAGGAGGGTTCCCCTTTCTCCACAGCCTCGCCAACATTTGTTGTTGTTTGTCTTTTGGATGGCAGCCATCCTTACTGGTGTGAGGTGATACCTCATTGTAGTTTTAATTTGCATTTCTCTGATAATTAGCGATGTGGAGCATCTTTTCATGTGTCTGTTGGCCATGTGTATTTCTGTTTTGGAGAACTGTCTGTTCAGTTCCTCTGCCCATTTTTTGATTGGGTTATTTGTTTTTTGTTTGTTGAGGCGTGTGAGCTCTTTATATATTCTGGATGTCAAGCCTTTATCAGATCTGTCATTTTCAAATATATTCTCCCATATTGTAGGGTTCCTTTTTGTTCTATTGATGTTGTCTTTTGCTGTACAGAAGCTTTTCAGCTTAATATAATCCCACTTGTTCATTTTTGCTGTTGTTTTCCTTGCCCGGGGAGATATGTTCAAGGAGAGGTCACTCATGTTTATGTCTAAGAGGTTTTTGCCTATGTTTTCTTCCAAGAGTTTAATGGTTTCATGGCTTACATTCAGGTCTTTGATCCATTTTGAGTTTACTTTTGTATATGGGGTTAGACTATGGTCCAGTTTCATTCTTCTACATGTAGCTGTCCAGTTTTGCCAGCTCCATCTGTTGAAGAGACTGTCATTTTGCCATTGTATGTCCATGGCTCCTTTATCAAATATTAATTGACCATATATGTCTGGATTCTCTAGTCTGTTCCATTGGTCTGTGGCTCTGTTCTTGTGCCAGTACCAAATTGTCTTGATTACTATGGCTTTATAGTAGAGCTTGAAGTTGGGGAGTGAGATCCCCCCTACTTTATTCTTCTTTCTCAGGATTGCTTTGGCTATTCAGGGTCTTTGGAGTTTCCATATGAATTTTTGAATTTTTTGTTCCAGTTCATTGAAGAATGTTGTTGGTAGTTTCATAGGGATTGCATCAAATCTGTATATTGCTTTGGGCAGGATGGCCATTTTGACGTATTAATTCTTCCTAGCCACGAGCATGGGATGAGTTTCCATCTGTTAGTGTCCCCTTTAATTTCTCTTAAGAGTGACTTGTAGTTATCAGAGTATAAGTCTTTCACTTCTTTGGTTAGGTTTATTCCTAGGTATTTTATTTTTTTTGATGTAATTGTGAATGGAGTTGTTTTCCTGATTTCTCTTTCTGTTGGTTCATTGTTAGTGTATAGGAAAGCCACAGATTTCTGTGTGTTGATTTTGTATCCTGCAACTTTGCTGTATTCTGATATCAGTTCTAGTAGTTTTGGGGTGGAGTCTTTAGGGTTTTTTATGTGCAGTATCATGTCATCTGCAAATAGTGACAGTTTAACTTCTTCTTTACCAATCTGGATTCCTTGTATTTCTTTGTTTCGTCTGATTGCCATGGCTAGGACCTCCAGTACTATGTTAAATAACAGTGGGGAGAGTGGGAATCCCTGTCTAGTTCCCGATCTCAGAGGAAATGCTTTCAGCTTCTCGCTGTTCAATATAATGTTGGCTGTGGGTTTATCATAGATGGCCTTTATTATGTTGAGGTACTTGCCCTCTATTCCCATTTTGCTGAGAGTTTTTATCATGAATGGATGTTGAACTTTGTCAAATGCTTTTTCAGCATCTATGGAGATGATCATGTGGTTTTTGTCTTTCTTTTTGTTGATGTGGTGGATGATGTTGATGGACTTTCGAATGTTGTACCATCCTTGCATCCCTGGGATGAAACCCACTTGGTCATGGTGTATGATCCTTTTGATGTATTTTTGAATTCGGTTTGCTAATATTTTGTTGAGTATTTTTGCATCTACGTTCATCAGGGATATTGGTCTGTAGTTTTCTTTTTTGGTGGGGTCTTTGCCTGGTTTTGGTATTAGGGTGATGTTAGCTTCATAGAATGAGTTTGGGAGTATCCCCTCCTCCTCTATTTTTTGGAAAACTTTAAGGAGAATGGGTATTATGTCTTCCCTGTATGTCTGATAAAATTCCGAGGTAAATCCATCTGGCCCGGGGGTTTTGTTCTTTGGTAGTTTTTTGATTACCGCTTCAATTTCGTTGCTTGTAATTGGTCTGTTTAGATTTTCTGTTTCTTCCTGGGTCTTGGAAGGTTATATTTTTCTAGGAAGTTGTCCATTTCTCCTAGGTTTCCCAGCTTGTTACCATATAGGTTTTCATAGTATTCTCCAATAATTCTTTGCATTTCTGTGGGGTCCATCGTGATTTTTCCTTTCTCGTTTCTGATACTGTTGATTTGTGTTGACTCTCTTTTCTTCTTAATAAGTTTGGCTAGAGGCTTATCTATTTTGTTTATTTTCTCAAAGAACCAGCTCTTGGTTTCATTGATTTTTGCTATTGTTTTATTCTTCTCAATTTTGTTTTTTTTTCTCTGATCTTTAGTCTGCCCCTCCTTCTGCTGACTTTCGGCCTCATTTGTTCTTCTTTTTCCAATTTCGATAGTTGTGATGTTAGACTATTCATTTGGGATTGTTCTTGCTTCCTCAAGTGTGCCTGGATCGGTATATACTTTCCTCTTAAGACTGCTTTCGCTGTGTCCCATAGAAGTTGGGGCTTTGTGTTATTATGGTCATTTGTTTCTATATAGTCCTTGATCTCTATTTTAATTTGTTCGTTGATCCATTGATTATTTAGGAGCATGTTGTTAAGCCTCCATGTGTTTGTGAGCCTTTTTGTTTTCTTTGTAGAATTTATTTCTAGTTTTATACCTTTGTGGTCTGCAAAGTTGGTTGGAAGAATTTCAGTATTTTGGATTTTGCTGAGGCTCTTTTTGTGGCCTAGTATGTGGTCTATTTTGGAGAATATTCCATGTGCACTTGAGAAGAATGTATATCCTGTTGCTTTTGGATGTAGAGTTCTATAGATGTCTATTAGGTCCATCTCCTCTACTGTGTTGTTCAGTGCTTCCATGTCCTTACTTATTTTCTGCCTGGTGGACCTATCCTTTGGGGTGAGTGGTGTGTTGAAGTCTCCTAGAATGAATGCATTGCATTCTATTTCCCCCTTTAGTTCTGTTAGTATTTGTTTCACATATGCCTGTGCTCCTTTATTGGGTGCATATATATTTAGAATGGTTATATCCTCTTGTTGGACTGAGCCCTTTATCATTATGTAGTGTCCTTCTTTATCTCTTGTTACTTTCTTTGTTTTGAAGTCTATTTTGTCTGATATTAGTACTGCAACCCCTGCTTTCTTCTCGCTGTTGTTTGCCTGAAATATGTTTCCCATCCCTTGACTTTTAGTCTGTACATGTCTTTGTTTTGAGGTGAGTTTCTTGTAAGCACCATATAGATGGGTCTTGCTTTTTTATCAATTCTATTACTCTGTGTCTTTTGATTGGTGCATTCAGTCCATTTACATTTAGGGTGACTATTGAAAGATATGTACTTATTGCCATTGCAGGCTTTAAATTCGTGGTTACCAAAGGTTCAAGGTTAGCCTCTTTAGTATCTTACTGCCTAACTTAGCTCACTTATTGAGCTGTTATATACACTGTCTGGAGATTCTTTTCTTCTCTCCCTTCTTATTCCTCCTCCTCGATTCTTCATATGTTGGGTGTTTTGTGCTGTGCTCTTTCTAAGAGTGCTCCCATCTAGAGCAGTCCCTGTAAGATGTCCTGTAGAGGTGGTTTGTGGGAAGCAAATTCCCTCAGCTTTTGTTTGTCTGGGAATTTTTTAATCCCACCATCATATTTGAATGATAGTCGTGCTGGATACAGTATCCTCGGTTCAAGGCCCTTCTGTTTCATTGCATTTAATATATCATGCCATTCTCTTCTGGCCTGTAGGGTTTCTGTTGAGAAGTCTGATGTTAGCCTTATGGGTTTTCCTTTATAGGTGACCTTTTTCTCTGTAGCTGCCTTTAAAACTCTTTCCTTGTCCTTGATCTTTGCCATTTTAGTTATTATGTGTCTTGGTGTTGTCCTCCTTGGATCCTTTCTGTTGGGGGTTCTGTGTATTTCCGTAGTCTGTTCGATTATTTCCTCCCCCAATTTGGGGATGATTTCAGCAATTATTTCTTCCAAGATACTTTCCATCTCTTTTCCTCTCTCTTCTTCTTCTGGAACCCCTATAATACCAATATTGTTCCTTTTGGATTGGTCACACAGTTCTCTTAACATTGTTTCATTCCTGTAGATCCTTTTATCTCTCTCTATGTCAGCTTCTATGCGTTCCTGTTCTCTGGTTTCAATTCCATCAATGGCCTCTTGTATCCTATCCATTCTGCTTATAAACCCTTCTAGAGTTTGTTTCATTTCTGTAATCTCCTTTCTGGCATCTGTGATCTCCCTCCAGAGTTCATCCCATATCTCTTGCGTATTTCTCTGCATCTCTGTCAGCATGTTTATGATTCTTATTTTGAATTCTTTTTCAGGAAGACTGGTTAGGTCTGTCTCCTTCTCTGGTGTTGTCTCTGTGATCTTTGTCTGCCTGTAGTTTTGCCTTTTCATGGTGATAGGAATAGTTTGCAGAGCTGGGGCGAGTGACGGCTGGAAGAACTTCCCTTCTTGTTGGTTTGTGGCCCTCCTCTCCTGGGAGAACAGCGACCTCTAGTGGCTTGTGCTGGGCAGCTGCGCACAGACAGGGCTTCTGCTTCCTGCCAGGCTGCTATGAAGTTTATCTCCACTGTTGCTGTGGGCGTGGCGTTGTTCGGGCCGCTGCTCCAAAGTGGTGGATTTGCATTGTAGGGGGAGTGTACGGGAGGCTATTTATCTCTGTAAGGTGCCTCCGTGCTCCCTGCAGCCCAAGGGATTAGGGTTCCCAGAGATCCCCGGATTCCCTACCTCTGGATTAAGTGTCCCGCCCTGCCCCTTTAAGACTTCCAAAAAGCACCCGCCAAAACAAAACAACGACCATAAAAAAAAAAATTTTTAAATTAAAAAAAAAAATAAATAAATAAAAAATGGCCACTCGTTTTTCTTTATTCTGCGGTGCCAGCCTCAGGCATCTGCTCACCGGTCTTGCTGCCCTGTTTCCCTAGTATTGGGGTCCCTATCCCTTTAAGACTTCCAAAAAGCTCTCGCCAAAACAAAACAGAAAAAAAGAAAAAATGGCTGCTCGCTTTTCTTATGTCCTCCAGCGCCAGGCCTCCGGTACCTGCTCATCATTCTTGCTGCCCTGTTTCCCTAGTCTCCAGGGCCCCGCGCATGCACTGTGTCTGCGCTCTTGTCCGGATGGCAGTGGCTGGGTGTTCGGCAGTCCTGGGCTCCGTCTCCCTCCCGCTCTGCCTGCTCTTCTCCCGCCGGGAGCTGGGGGGAGGGGCGCTCGGCTCCCGCGGGGCCGGGGCTTGTATCTTACCCCCTTCGCGAGGCGCTGGGTTCTCTCAGGTCCGGATGTGGTCTGGATGTTGTCCTGTGTCCTCTGGTCTTTATTCTAGGAAGAGTTGTCTTTGTTAATATTTTTATAGATAGATGTGGTTTTGGGAGGAGATTTCCACTGCTCTGCTCACGCCGCCATCTTGGCTCCACCTTCTGATATTTCTTATTACAGTAAGACTCCTCCAATTTTCAGTGTAACCATTGGTGATAAAAATGCAATGAGCTGCTTCATGAGGGAGAAAATTTCATATGCCTTTTTAGTAAGCAAACACTTTGGCAAAAAGATATGATTTCTCTTTAGAATGCTTATGAGTAGATTGGTAAGACATCAAAAAGAGACATTTTACACAGAAGCAAAGGAAAGATGGTTAGTTTACTTAGGAAATAGAACTCATGACCTATTTGAAGGAAGCAGCATGGACAGACAGCTATAAAAACCTCTGATGAATTTACAATAATGATGATAGTAATAATGATCATAGCTGACAGTAAGCATTTTTGTCAGGGTACTGTTATATGCTTTAGATGTAATAAATCCATTAATCCTAAAATTATCCTTGTGGTAGTTTCTATTAATTATCCCTATCTTATAGGCCAGGAAATAGGGACACAGAGGTGTTAAGTGCCCAGCTGTGTAAACTAGCAAGTTGCATAATTGAGACAGTGAGTTAATAGTAATAAGTATTTAAAAGAGGTAGAATCAGCCAGAGGTTAGAGACATTATTTAGCATCTCTGATGAAGTCTTCCAGGATAATGCCCAGCAGATACAGTTTATGCCCTTTCAGTGGTATTCGTGAACTTTAAACTGGGCAGGAAAAGTTTTTGAGACACGTGACTCAACAATTTTAAATGCAGTTTGAAAATCCTGGGAATGATGGAAAAAAACATGCTTACTTTTGCTTCAGTGAGATTGACCAGGAAGAGATGTCATATTTTGTCTAACCTTCAGGGCATTTTCATTTTAAGATATTTCAACTGGTCTAGTCCATGTTGAACCTTTTCAGGATTACATTTTTGTTATTTGTATTCTATAATATATTTGTGTTTAATACTTAGTTGATATCTTAAAAAGCATATGCCAGTAGGTGCATAGGGTATATATGGTATTTCTAGGGTATAAGGGCTTTCCAGGAATGCAGCCTACATTTACACAACTATAGCTGTAGGAGAGAAGCATTCTGTTTATGATGGCCTGATAGCACCCCTTGAGAATGTTGGCCAGAAGTCAAGAAGGTTGTAAATTTCTGCACAGGTGGCTTCCTCAATGCCTTCTGTGCATGGTTTTTCAAGGCCCAGCACTGGACTTAATCATCTTTTTATCCAGCACCTGACACAGTACTCTGCATGCTTATTGAACCAAACCAGTATCAGTGCTAATGTGAATTGAGTGCTTTCTGTGATCCAGGAGCTGTGTAAGTGCTTTTGTAGGGATTTGCTCCTGAAAGCCTCCCCATGAAGCCATGGGTCACACAGGCCCAGGCCCTCCGATGAGAGAGCCACCCTCTGAGTTGCCTTTGGGCTTGGGCTGCCTTGAGGCCGCATGTCCTTCCATCTGCTAAGCTGCATACAACTCCCAAACTATTCTCAAACGACATCTGACCTCCTTGAGCTATTTGAGGGCTTCTCTCTCACATGGCTCATGAGCTGGGCAGAAAAGCTGCTGACATGCTTTGAACCCAAGAAGCCAATATTCTGCGTAGCCACATCCTGAGATTCTGACTGCTAGATCAGATATATTTTTACCCATTTGAATTTTTGAAGAGGTAACGAGTTACATTTGCATTCCAAGATTCTCTCTGAATCTTAATTCAGATATTTTTTCCAACTTGAATTTTTAAAGAATACTACTATACTTTTACATTCAGACTGTACATATAGTTAGATGCCTTAAATGTTGTCCCTCCGTGGACTGTCAAATAGCTTGTGATTAAGGTCTTTTCTCCATTTTACCAGGAGAAAACTGAGACATAATAGTGTTTTATTTGCAGTCGCACAGTTTGCCCGTGATAGAAGCCTGAACCCAGGATGCCTGACTCCAGCATCATTGCCCTGTTCCTGCCTCCACAGCCCACGTATTCACACACCCACACGTAGCATGTGGGCACATCCCTTGTTTTCAGTTCTTCAGCCTTGTGTGATCCTCACTCTCTCTTGTGAGTAGTAGCTCAGGTATTATTATCCCACTTTATTGTTGACAACACTGAGGCCCAGAAACTTGAGAACATGCACCTGTTTCTCAGGTTGCTAAGTGGAGGACCTGGGACTTCTGACAGGTACGTGGAATTTACAGAAGTAATGACAGACCTTGAGGAGAGAAAGGTCGTTTTATCTCTTGAGTTTTCCAACTAAGGAGTGCAGGAGGTTTTGCAAATGTGAGCTGTGCTTTTTGCTTTTGCCAATGTAGATTCTGAGACTGGGGGAAAGGTGACTGGGGGAGAGGAAGGCAGTACTGAACCCCTCTGGTACCTTCCCAGATCTGTCCCCATCTCCACTTTTCACAGATGAGAAAACTGAGGCCCAGACAGGGGAATTTCTTCATCTGTGTAAGGAGGTAAGACACCACCTTTGGGTTTGGGTGTCTTGTCCATGTGGCCCATGTAGCCATGCCTGAGGAAGGAAGGCCCTGTTCCCTTTCATTCTGATAAAGCCTGCGCTCCGCTTCCCCATCAAACACCTGCTTCATACAGCTTCTCATCTGTGGGAGAACTTAGAGTGGCTTGCAGGAAGCCTAATTTCCTCTTCTGACTATCCGTCTGGCCCCACCCTCCTCACCTGTATATTACATCCCTTTCCTTCCCAGGCACACACAGAGATATGCAGGGGGTCATTGGTTTTGGTCTTGCCCTGCCTGCCTTGCCCTTTCCATAAGTGGCACCTCAGTGACTTCAGGGTAAGCTTTCTGTTCTCTACACCTCCCTGCATTTCCTCTGTTCTTTAAAACTTGGCCTAGCTCAGGTCCTAGCTTTCCTATGAAGCCTTTAAAGGCTCATTAGCTTCCATCCATAGCCCTCCCCTTTGAATGTGACATTCAATTTAGGACTTAAATATGTCATGTCTTATGATATTTGCCATATTTTATGTGCATTGTTCTAAACTACATTCTAATAGCTGGTAGCATTTTTGAACATTTACTACATGCCAGACTTTCTTCTAAGTACTTTTCATTTATTTATTTGTTCAGTTCTTTCAGCAATAAATACATGATAAATATTATCACTATGTTACAAATTAGGAAAACGAGGCACAGAGATGTTAGTTACATGCCCCGAGTCACACAACCCCAAGAGTCGGACTCTATGGCCCACTGAACCACTACACTGAACTGCTATTTTTAGAATAAACTTAAAAGACTCTTTGTTCATTCACTGGAGATCGTGAGGATGAAGTGGTCATACCAAGGCTAGCATGGTGCCTGGCACTTTGTAGGCACTCAGATATTTTCTGGACAAGACTTAGGGGCTCTTTGGACATACCACTTCTCGCTGCTGTGTTAAGAAAAATAGCTATTTTTGCACAGAAAAGAGAATCTCTAGATTGTGTGTCATTTACATGTGAATATAAACATTTATTTCAAAGAAAAAAATGTTGAAAAATTAAAGCCAACTACTGCAATCAGTACTCAAGGTCCAGTTCACCTGAAACATAATAGTTTTTAAAAAGTGGTTAATCTCCTAGTCTATATTGGGAGATACACATAAGCGTCATGCCCAGATAGGCACTGTGCAGATTCATGGAGGTATAGGAACCGTAAATGTGGTCCTTATTTCAGGTAATTTAACTAGAATGACTTTATGGCACAATTATATAGGATTATGAACATAATAGAGATGTTTGGGATACTAATTCTCCCCATAGCCTCCTTTTCTGGATTCTGCTATCCCCTCACCAGTAGCCTCAGTTGATGGAGGGGTGGAGTCTGGAGGGGCCAAGCATCCTCCCCTCCCCTAATTGTTCCTGTGGTGAATACCTGAGCAAAGTCCAGCCAAGCACTGGCTGACCAGCACCCAACTCCCTCTTTTGAGAATTTGAAACAGGAGACAGAGATTGAAGTAGTTTTCAAAGTTCTAGTAGATGTAAGCTTGTGGATATATTGCTGAGGAATCCCTCTAAGAGAAATAGAGAAGGGACAAAGAGCTGGGAAAGAATGCACAGCTTCAAGAGGTGGAATGAGGTCTGTTTAGTGTGTTGGAATTTCTGTGAATCCAGTAAGACACTCCATTTTGCTTTAGGGGTTTCTATTCCTCAAAACCCATTAAGGAGGTTCTCAAGATGGTAGCATGATTGGGGGGATGGAAATCTCCTCCCAAAACCATATATATTTTGAAAATACAGCAAATATAACTATTCCTAAAAGAGTGACCAGAAAATACAGTACACCAGCCAGGGTACATCTGTGAGAACCCAACATCTCATGGAAAAGGGTAAGATACAAAGCCGTGACACAGTGGGACCCGAGCACTCCCTGCACCGCAGCTCACTGGCAGGAGGAAAAGAATCAGAGTGGGGAGGGAGTGGAAGCACAGGACTGCTAAATAACCAGCCCTAGTAATCTGCTCCAGGAGCACATACACACATTGCATGCTGCTCTGGATATTAGAGGAGCGGAAAAGCAAAGTCTGAGACCAAGACTGTGAATAGGTTCCCACAGCCGGCTGCCCTGGGACAAAAGAAAAGCAGGCACTTTAAAAGTCTTAAAGGGTCAAGGGTTTAACAGGTGGACAAAATCATCCTGGCACACTGAGCCCAGTAGGCTGGGGACTTTAAGGAATTTCAGACGCCCTAACCCCCTGGGTGGCAACGCAGCTCCAAAGCCCATCATTGCAGTCAGCAGCCTACTGTTCCTTCCCCCCTGCTGGCACTGCAAGCAAACCGGCTGACCCGCCATTGCTGTGGAATAGCTGGGGAGCTACCCTGCCTACAGCAACCACACAGCTTGACACAGAAGCTTCTCCCTGTGCGCGGTTGACTGGCACAGACAGTGGAGAAAGGCGCAGAGTCCAGGACGCCCAAAGGGAGCTCCATTCTCACCACAGAATACACGCTGCTCACATGTGACCCCCGCCAGTGTCCTAGGCCATCCCGAGGGCCACACCGCCCATGGCAGCTTAGGGGATTAACCCAGCGGCTGCTCCCTGTGTGTGGTTGACTGGCATAGACAGCAGAGACCGGCAGAAACAAAGAGGCACAAAGGGGCTTTGTTCTCGTGGCAGAACACATGCTGATGGCCTGTGACCCCCACCAGTGCCCTAGGCCATCTCGACGGCTGCCCAGCCCATGGCAGCTTAGAAGATTAACCCAGAGGCTGCTCCCTGTGTGTAGTTAACCAGCACAGACAACAGAGACAGGCAAGGCAACCAGCAATCAGGAAGGGACTTTGTTCTCCCAGCTGACACATATGCCACTCACCAGCTACCACTTCCATCACCAAGAAAAGGCAGAAGAATCTTGTTCAGTCCCAAATCCCTCAAACACCAGAGAGAGGCCTTGGTGAGATTGAAACCAACAGTCTTTCTGAAAAAGAGTTCAAAATAAAACTCATAAGCATGCTGATGGAGCTACAAAGAAATATTCAAGAGCTAAGGGATAAATACAGAAGGGAGATAACAGAAATGAAACAAACAATGAGAGCAGACTGGATGAGGTGGAAGAGACTGTTAATGGAATAGAAATCAGAGAACAGGAATACAGAGAAGCTGAGGCACAGAGAGATAAAAGGATCTCTAGGAATGAAAGAATATTAAGAGAACAGTGTGACCAATCCAAATGGAACAATATTCACATTATAGGGGTACCAGAAGAAGAAGAAGAGAGAAAAAGGGATAGAAAGTGCCTTTGAAGAAATAACTGCTGAAAACTCCCCAATCTGGGGAAGGAAATAGTCTTTCAGAACATGGAGGTCCACAGATCTCCCAACACAAGGGACCCAAGGAGGACAACACCAAGACATATAATAATTAAAATGGCAAAGATCAAAGATAAGGACAGAGTATTAAAAGCAGCCAGAGAGAGAAAAAAAGATCACCTACAAAGGAAAACCCATCAGGCTATCATCAGACTTCTCCGCAAACTTTACAGGCCATAAGGAAATGCCATTCAATGCAATGAAACGGAAGGGCTTTAAACTAACAATACTGTATCCAACAAGATTATCATTTAAATTTGAAGGAGGATTAAACAATTGCCAGATAAGCAAAAGTTGAGGAAATTTATCTACCAGAAACCATCTCTACAATGTATTTTAAAGGGATAAAGGGACTGCTCTAGATGGAAATATGCCTAAGGCTAAATAGCTGTCACTAGAGAAAATAAAACCACAGCAAAGAAAGTAGACCAATGAAATACTAACTAAAGGCTCAGTAAAATCAGCTATCCACAAAATCAGTCAAGGTAAAAAGGAGTACAGAATAAAACACCTAACATATAAAGAGTGGAGGAAAAGAAAAAGAAGGGAGAGAAATAAAGAATCATCAGACTGTGTTTATAATAGCATAATAAGTGAGTTAAGTTAGATGGTTAGGTAGTAAAGAAGCTGCCCTTGAACCTTTGGTAACCAGGAATCCAAAGCCTGCAATGGCAATAAGTACATATCTTTCGATAATCACCTTAAACATAAATGGACTGAATGCCCCAATCAAAAGATACAGAGTAATAGAATGGATAAAAAAGCAAGACCCATCTTTATGGTGCCTACAAGAGACTCACTTTAAACCCAAAGACATACACAGACTAAAAGTGAAGGGGTGGAAAAAGATATTTCATGCAAACAGGTGTTGCAGTACTTGTATCAGACAAAGTAGACTTCAAAACAAAGAAAGTAATGAGAAGGACATTACTTAATGATAAAGGGGTCAGTCCAACAAGAGGATATAACCATTCTAAATATATATGCACCCAACACAGGAGCCCCAGCATATGTGAAACAAATACTAATAGCATTAAAGGAGGAAATAGAATGCAACGCATTCATTTTAGGAGACTTCAACATACCACTCACTCCAAAGGATACACCAACTAGACAGAAAATAAGTAAGGACACAGGCATTGAACAACACATTAGAACAAATGGACCTAACAGACATCTACAGAACTCTATACCCAAAAGCAGCAGGATACACATTCTTCTCAAGTGCACATGGAACATTTTCCAGAATAGACCACATACTAGGCCACAAAAGAGCCTCAGTAAATTTAAAAAGATTGAAATTGTCCCAACCAACTACTCAGATCACAGAGGTATAAAACTAGAAATAAATTGTACAAAGGAAACAAAAAGACTCACAAACACATTGACGCTTAACAACATACTCATAAATAATCAATGGATCAATGACCAAATTAAAACAGAGATCAAGCAATATATGGAGACAAAGGAAAACAACAGCTCAACACCCCAACTTCTGTGGGATGAGCGAAGGCAGTTATAAGAGGAAAGTATATAGCAATACAGGGCTATTTAAAGAAGGAAGAACAATCCCAAATGAATAGTCTTAATTCACAATTATTGAAACTGGAAAAAGAAGAACAAACGAGGCCCAAAGTCAACAGAAGGAGGGACATAATAAAGAGCAGAGAAGAAATAAATAAAATTGAGAAGAATACAGCAATAGAAAAAATTAATGAAATCAAGAGCTGGTTCTTTGAGAAAATAAACAAAATAGATAAACCACTAGCTAGACTTATTAAGAAAAAAAGAGAGTCTACACACATAAACAGAATCAGAAATGAGAAAAGAAAAATTATGATGGACAGTACAGAATTACAAAGAATTATTAGGGAATACTATGGAAAACCATATGCTAACAAATTGGATAACCTAGAAGAAATGGACAACTTTCTAGAAAAATACAACCTTCAAAGACTGACCCAGGAAGAAACAAAATCTGAACAGACCAATTACCAACAATTATATTGAATTGGTAATCAAAAAACTACCCAAGTACAAAACTCCCAAGACCAGATGGATTCACTGCTGAATTTTATCAGACATTTAGAGAAGACATAATACCTATTTTCCTTAAAGATTTTAAAAGATAGAAGAGGAGGGAACACCTCCAAACTCATTCTATGAAGCCAGCATCACTCTAATACCAAAACCAGACAAAGACACCACAAAAAAAGAAAACTACAGACCAATATCCCTGATGAACATAGATGAAAAATACTCAACAAAATATTAGCAAACCAAATTCAAAAATACATTAAGAGGATCATACACCATGATCAAGTGGGATTCATCTCAGGGATGCAAGGATGTTACAACATCCGAAAATCCATCAACATAAAGGACAAAAACCACATGATCATCTCTGTAGATGATGAAAAAGCATTCAACAAAATCCAACATCCATTCATGATAAAAACTCTCAACAAAATGGGTACAGAGGGCAAGTACCTCAACATAATAAAGGCCATATATGACAGACCTACAGCCAACATCCTACTTAACAGCAAGAAGCTGAAAGCTTTTCCTTTAAGATTGGGAACAAGACAGGGATGCCCACTCTTCCGCTTTTATTCAACATAGTACTGGAGGTCCTTGCCACAGCAATCAGACAACACAAAGAAATATCAGGCATCCAGATGGGTAAGGAAGAAGTCAAACTGTCCCTGTTTGTGGATGACATGATATTGTACATAGAAAACCCTAAAGAATCCACTCCAAAACTACTAGATCTAATATCTGAATTCAGCAAAGTTGCAGAATACAAAATTAACAGACTGAAATCTGTTGCATTCCTATACACTAACAATGAACTAGCAGAAAGAGAAATCAGGAAAACAATTCCATTCACAATTGCATCAAAAAGAATAAAATACCTAGGAATAAACCTAACCAAGGAAGTGAAAGACCTATACCCTGAAAACTACAAGACACTCTTAAGAGAAATTAAAGAGGGCACTAATAAATGGAAATTCATCCCATGCTCTTGGGTAGGAACAATTACTATTGTCAAAATGGCCATCCTGCCTAAAGCAATCTACAGATTCAATGCAATCCCTGTCAAACTACCGACAGCATTCTTCAACGAACTGGAATAAATAGTTCTAAAATTCATATGGAGCCACAGAAGACCTTGAATAGCCAAAGTAATCCTGAGAAGGAAGAATGAAGCAGGGGGCATCTTGCTTCCCAACTTCAAGCTCTACTACAAAGCCACAGTAATCAAGACAATTTGGTACGGGGACAAGAACAGACCCATAGACCAGTGGAACAAAATAGAGAGTCCAGATATTAAAGCCCAAACATATATGGTCAATTAATATACAATAAAGGAGCCATGGACATACAATGGGGAAATGACAGCCTCTTCAACAGCTGATGTTGGCAAAACTGGACAGCTACATGTAAGAGAATGAAACTAGATTACTGTCTAACTCCATATACAAAAGTAAAGTCAAAATGTATCAAAGACCTGAATGTAAATCATGAAATCATAAAGCTCTTAGAGGAAAATATAGGCAAAACTTTTGAATATAAACATGAGCAACTTCTTCATGAATATATCTCCCTGGGCAAGGGAAACAAACGCAAAAATGAACAAGTGGAACTATATCAAACTATAAACTTAAAAGGTTATGTACAGCAAAGGACTCCATCAGTAGAACAATAAGGCATCCTACAGTTTGGACAATATATTCCTAAATGACATCTGATAAGGGGTTGAGCTCACACAAATCAACAAACAAAAAGCAAATAATCCAATAAAAAAATGGGCAGAAGATCTGAACAGACACTTCTCCAAAGAAGAAATTCCAATGGCCAACAGGCACATGAAAAGATGATCCACATCGCTAATCATCAGAGAAATGAAAATTAAAACCACAATGAGATATCACCTCACACTAGATAGGATGGCCACCATCCAAGAGACAAACAACAAGAAATGTTGGCGAGGATGTGGAGAAAGGGGAACTCTCCTACACTGCTGGTGGGAATGTAAATTAGTTCAACCATTGTGGAAAGCAGTATGGAGGTTCCTCAAACAACTAAAAATAGAAATACATTTGACCCCCGAATTCCACTCCTAGGTATTTACCCTAAAAATGCAGGAGTCCAGTTTCAAAAAGTCATATGCACCCCTATGTTTATTGCAGCCTATTTACGATAGCCAACATACGGAAGCAACCTGTCCACCAGTAGATGAATGGATAAAGAAGAAGTGGTACATATACACAATGGAATATTTTTCAGCCAAAAAAATGGAAGAAATCCTGCCGTTTGCAACAACATGGATGGAGCTAGAGGGTATTTTGCTCAGTGAAATAAGCCAGGTGGAGAAAGACAAGTATCAAATGATTTCACTCATCTGTGGAGTTTAAGAACAAAGCAAAAACTGAAGGAACAAAACAGCAGCAGACCCACAGAACCCAAGAATGGACTAACAGTTACCAGAGGGAAAGGGACTTGGGAGTATGGGTGGGAAGGGAGAGAGAAGGGACAAAGGAGCATTACGATTAGCACACTTAACATGGGGGCAGGGTGCAGGGAAGGCAGTATAGCACAGAGAAGACAAAGAGTGACTCTCTAGCATCTTTCTATGCTGATGGAGAGTGACTGTAATGGGGTATGTGGTGAGGACTTGATATGGGGGGAATCTAGAACCACAATGTTGCTCATGTAATTGTATATTAATGATATAAAAAAAAAACCCACGACCCATTAAGTCCTGAGGCAGTGTTTTTAACCACATGATTCTCTCTTTTTGTGGAGTGTGTATTAGCTTATACTGGGCATGTTAACTGGTGTAAATGGAAGACAATGTAACTTGTTTTGTTCAAAGTGAAGTTGTGTTTTTCTTGACAAAATAGCGTGAAGTCTCCAGAGTAGAATCCCCAGTTAATGTTCAGCAAGTATTTGAGTGCCTGCCACAGGCCCACGGAAATCACGGTTGGATATATTAGCACTAGCTTCAGACAATATTGCGTCAGCCTTTCCTAAGAAATAGGATTGTCCAGGTTGTGTGCAATACATGCTGCTTGCTTCTCTGGCTTACAACTTTTGCTGTGTATATCACAGTCACTGCTCCCTGGGTGTCTCTGCTATTGAGTAGAGGAAAGGATAGAAGATGTGCAAGGAAAAAATGTAACACAAGTCAGTTTTACTTCATACTTTGAGTTGTAGTTCTAAGTTTGGTGTAGGACAAGGTTTATAAACTGACCAGGAGGAGTTTAGTTAAGAAGTCTTTGCTTCGGGGGATTAAAGATGGTGACATGAGATGTGAGACAGAGACCTCCTCCTAAAACCACATATAATATGAAAATGTAATTTAATGCAACTAATCCTGAAAGAGCAACAGGAAAGAAGGCTGCACCAGACTGTATACACCTGGAGAAAAGAGCAGACCTCCTGGAGCAGGATAACGTACTAAAGCTGTGACCTCATGGGGCTTAAGTCCTTCCCCCACCTCAGCTCACTGGCAGTAGGAAGAGAAACAGAGTGGGGAGGGAATGGAGGCCTGTGACTGCTGAACACCTAGCCCTGGAGATTTGCTCTGGGAGCATGAACCTACATTGCATGGTGATCTGGTGATTTAGTGTGGTTAGAAAGCTAAGACAGGTGGAATACCTGGAGAGATGGAGTTTCCAACTGCTTGTGGAAAACAAGGATTCATATCTGGCTGATCTGGGTGGGCTGTCTGAGAGACTTCCTAAAAGTGAGAGGGCTGCTAAAGGGGCAAGGATTGCACAGAGCTTACTGCTCAGGAGAAAGGACAGGTAGACAAAATTGTCCGGGTGCACTCTGCCCAGCAGGTTGGGAGCTTAAATGATCTTTAGGCACTCCATCCCCCTTGCTGGCTATGCATCTCCAAGGCCTTGCATCGTGTTACACAGCCTGCTGTGTCTTCCTCCTGCCTAGCCTGCACCTGGCTCAGGTTCACAAACCTGCAACCCCTGCCCTGGCGTCAGGCCAGCCAGAGGGAAGCCCTGCCTATGGCAGCTACAAACACAAAGCATAGAGGCTTACACCTGTGTGTTCAGCCCAGTCTTTCTGGTGGAGAGAGGCATAGCAGCTGGGAAACAGGAAACAGCTCTTTCCTCACCACAAGCACCAACCCTGCTCCCCTGCGACCCCCAACATTGCTCCAGGGGCTGAGCAGCTCCAGAGAGTAGAGCTTCTGGGGACTAGAGGGCACCACAGACAAATTATGAAACATCAAAGGAACTTGGTTCACAGCAAAATTATGAATACATCTGATAAAGATTCAAATGAAATTGACCTCATGAATCTTCCTGAAAGAGATTTCAAAATAAAAATCATTAACATGCTCATGGAGGTACAGAAAAATATTCAAGAACTCAGGAACTAATTTAGGATGGAGATCCAATCATTGAAGAACACAGTGGAGGGTATTTAAAGCAGATTAGATATGGTGGAGGAGACAAATGAAATAGAAATTAGGGAAGAGGAATACCCAGAAGCTGAGGCACAGAGAGAAAAAAGGATCTCTAAGAATGAAAGAATACTGAGAAAACTGTCTGACCAATCCAAACGGAACAATGTTTGTATTATAGGGGTACCAGAAGAAGAAGAGAGAGAAAGAGAAAGTGTCTTTGAGGAAGTAATTGCAGAGAAACTTGCCCAATCTAGGGAAGGAGGTAGTCTCTCAGGCCATGGATGTGCACAGATCTCCCAACACAAGGGACCCAAGGACGACAACACCAAGACATATAATAATTAAAGTGGCAAAGATCAAGGATAAGGACAGACTATATCAAAAGCAGCCACAGTGAGAAATAAGATCACATACAAAGGAAAACCCCTCAGGCTATCATCAGACTTCTCAGCATTAACAGTGTTGTTCATTTAAGGGTATATTAATGATACCAAAAAAAATAAAAAAAATAAAAAAAAGAAGAAGACCACAACATGGCAAATACAGAGGTCAGTCATGAGAGAAAGTTGTTGAAAGGGTAAAGGTTAAAAAGAAAAAAAAAGCCTTTGCCTCAGAATCACCACCCACATCTCCATTAGATTCTGTAGATTCCTTGTCCTGTGGAGGCAGCAGGATGTAGTGGGAAGAACCTGGCCCCAGGCCTGTGTCCTTTCCAATCTTGGCATTGCTAGCTGGGGAACTTGGCAAGAACACTTCCATCTCCAGGACTCTGTTTTCCCATCCATAAAAAGAGCATTCATAATGCCAGTTCTGTCTAGCTCACAGGGTGGTCGTAGGATCAAATGAGAAAAGAGATGGAAAGAGATTTGCAAACCACAGTAGTGAAGAATGTATGTGGGATCATTAGCAAGGACACAGTGGGGGAATGACTGTATCTGGGCAGCACAAATCCTACCCTACTCTAACTTGCAGCAGCTCAGGATTCTGGACTTCTTCAGCCACCTCACTCTCAACCTACTGACTTCCTCAGTTTTCTTTCTTTTTTTAGCTCCTTCTGCAACTTTCTCTTGGGGATATAAAAACCTGCTGCCATTGAGGGCTACAGAACAGAGAAACTAGCCTTTATTTGGGAATCTCTGTTGAGGATTCCTGAGGTAAATCTTTGTCAATTTGAGTAGAAGTTATTGAGATTTCCTCTCTTGTTCAGAAAAAAGTGAAAAAGCAGAATCACTGAAGGCCTGGAAGTTTCTTGTGTGTGCACATACCTCTGGTCATTGCTCACCAAGATCCCAACCCCCAGTGATTCTGCCTTAATTGTTTTGAGGTATGGTCTCTGCTTTCAGAAAGTTCCAGAAGATTCTGATATGAATCCAGAATTCAGTACTTACTGATCTTATCTGAACCTTCAATTTACAGATGAGGAGTTGGGGGCTCTGATTTCTCTCAAACTACAGTCTTTCATTTGAATTTTTGTTGGCATCCCTCTGGAGGTTTTGGCCAACACCGAAATTTCAAACAATCTAAAATAGACAAATATTCCTCACCAACCAGCTTAAATTCTTAATGTCATTACCATCATTATACTCAACATCTTCCTGGAAAACTCAGGCATCTTTAATATCTTCCTTATCCTCAAGGTGAACTCTGGAAGTGGGAGGAAATTTTTCACCATATTTCTTACTTTAGTCCATTTCTTTCTGTTTCTGCTGCCCTCATGCTAGCTCATGTCATATTGGCTTGCATCTGACCCAGGTCTGTCAGCCTGCAGACTAGTCTCCTGCTCCGTGGTCTCCTTCACTTTATTCTACCTGAAACATGATGCTGGATGGGGATGGGGTCTCCTCAGCCTGGCCTTGAAAGTTTTCCATCTTTTGGCTTGGTCAAACTAGACCTTGGCTTTCTGAACACATTTTTTGGATTACATGGTCCTACTGCAGGATTGAAATAAAAACAGTTACATGACTTTTGCAAGATCATCTGGCTTGTTTGATGGGCCAGGTTGGAAAAGAAGCCACATCTTGACATCTGTATTCTATACCATATCACGAAACCCATTTTGCTTAAAGATAGTTCACAAATAGCTCACTTTAGAAATTGGTTGTCTCATTAAGGAGGCTTGTTGGCTAATTCAGGAAAAAAACAAGTAAGAGGAAGTTGAACAAGTCAGGAAAGGAGAAAGCTATCTCATGAGTACCTCAATCAAGACAACCCGAAAACCAAATAGTAAGTGTTGTGGAGAGTGACACTCTCCTGTCATTCCTGGGAGGGCCTGGGAAACTGGATCAGTGAGAAGGAAGGGAGAAGAAAAAGCTGTTTCAGAAGGTTAAGTGCCTCCAGATCTCTAACAGACCCAGCTCTACCTGTGATTGACGAATGCCTTTGACAATGACAGACTTGACTTGGTGCAGCCTGGTTTAGCAAGGGTTAGGACGGTTTCTTCCCCATTATCACCTCATTAAACTTGTGAATGCTGAAGCTTTGCTAGCAGATTGTATTAGGTTTAATCTCTCCTAAATTCTACACATTTCATTTAAGCTGCACAGTTAATTGCCTAAGGGGTAATTGAAAATGCAGCATGAAATGTGTGGTGAGTGAAGGCTATTATAAAGACCTTAAGTCTATATTTCTGATTAACTCTGGAAGCTTAGCACTCATTAATGGCATTCCCTTTGATTACCAGCATTTGGTTCAGGCCAGTGAGTTAGCTCTAAGCGAGTGCCTTTTAGAATCTTAACTGCTACCTTGATCCTTTTCTCTCTCTCCCTTTCTCTTAACATGCACACGCGCACGCACAGTCTCTCCCTCTCCTCCTCTCTATTCTTGGGATAGTGGATTTCTCAAACTATTCACTATCTTAAGAAATCGACTTTTTGAAATGAAGCCTAGAAAAGCAATTATTTGGTGCTGGTGGATGAAGAGTCTGGGGGTGCATTTATCTGACACCCTGGCTTCCCAGTGAGGTGCCTGCCCTGCTGCCCACAGTGGTGCTCAGGAGTTAGGGGCAAGTGCCCGGCCTCCGCCTGGTTTCTTCAGCTCTGCGATGATGCGTGAGGGTTGTGGTGAGTGCTCCCTGCCTCACAGGTTAGTGTTTAACCTCCACGTGGGGCATTATATTGATGTAGTCCCTTCCCCCTGACCAAAGTAGGAAAATAAATCCTTGCTGTCTATTTCTTAGAAGAAAGGTCTTGCATCTATGAGGTCTGCTTCCCAAGGTGACCCAGGAACCCGAGCTGTCTGCCATTCTGCAGAGATGCCGGTGTGTCCTGCCAGCACCTGCCGCTGGCCTGCGGGGTGGGGACAACCCTGTGGAAGACGGCTGGGGAATGACTGCACCAGTTGCCTGTTCCGAACTGTGTAGGATCAGAATAGTGGTTTGTTAAAGTGCACAGGTGTGTGTGATGTGTTGGTAGAGAGGAGGGCAGTGTAGTGCAAGAGCTTTGAACTAAAGGTTGGGGGCCTGACTTCTGGCCCCTGAGTGTGTCCAGCCTTTTGGCCAGCTGCTCCCTGTCTCTGAGTCTCCCTTGCCCTATGCCTAAGATGATCTCTTGGGGCCCTTCCAGCTGTAGGAGACTGAGATGTTTAAGAAAGCTCTCATGCATTGTCTCCAGTTCTCAGAAACTGGGTGGAAGTAAAGCGGCATGACATGCACTTCCAAGGCCAGAAGCAGAGCCGTGGAGCCAATATTAAATCCTAGTTAGGTCTCAGCGCCCCAGGATGGCCCACATAAGTTCAACTGACCTTCATTAATCTGTTGCCTAATTTAGTCTAATCTTATCCCTTCTGTTCTGTCCAGCCTTGTTCAGGATTGTTCATTGCAGATTTATAGATTTTTCCTCTTCTCTGTGGGCCTAAGCAATTGAAGTCTGCTCGGTTGAGATTGGGAAGTAGTGATTAAATTAATAGCTCTTTCCAACAAGGATAAACTTAAACAAAGGTAACAGATAGAATGCCTAATTAAACAGGCATATCAGTGTCTACTTTGAGTCTAAATAAATTTACCACTTCACTTGGGTTGGCTAAGAGGTTAATTAGAAAAAGGAACTGTGACTGCACCTGCGTGCTCACTGACAAATTCAGGGTCTGGTTTGAGAAGGCAGGGGAGTGACTCTTTCTAGTATGATTTCTACCCAGTGTGATTTCCATGCAGTGCCCTGCTTTGGAAGGACACTGGTGTGGCGTGGCCATGCTGCGTCCCCCCAACCCTCCCAACACACAACACACACACAAGTGTGGAATCAAGGGTATCTCTTCCTGTGTATGAAGATAACTCACAAATGTAGAATGGAAGGGGATGACAGGAAACCGAGGGAGGTTTGTCCCTGTTGGTGGATGATGGTGATGTGAGGACAGCAGTGTGATTCGGGCTCAGCCACATTTTGCATTATTTGGGGGTGGAAAATATTACTTTAATATTTCTCTTCTTCCCACTTCCAGGCAACTAATACTTATTTAGCCCTTTCATGAGGTCTATGTTTTTTTTACATTTTAATTGTTAAATACATACATTTACATTTTAATTGAAAATATACTTAACATGCCATTTACCATCTTAAACATTTTTAAATGTACAGTTCAATTGCATTAAGTATTTTCACATTGTTGTGCAGCCATCCCCGCCATCTATCCATAGAATTATTTTCATTTTGTACTGAAACTGTACCCATTGAACACTAACTCCCCAGTCCCCCCTTGCCCTTCTCAGTCCCTGGTCACCACCATTCTACTTTCTGTCTCTCTGAATTTGACTAATACTCTATGGAATCATACAGTATTTGTATTTTTGTGACTGGCTTATTTCACTCAGCATGTCTTCAAGGTTCATCCAGGTGGTAGCTATGGCAGAATTTCCTTCCTTTTAAAGGCTGAACAATATTCCATTGGATGAATATATTGCATTTTGTTGATCCATTCATCTGTTGATGGATACATGGGTGGCTTCTACCTTTTAGCTATTTCAAGTAATGCTCCAATAAATATCGGAGTACAAAAATCTCTTTGTGAGATTGTTCTCGAGATATGTTTTTAAAGTACAATTCCACAATGACCAAGGGTGTGTGTGAAACTGTGCTGTAACTAATCCCCCTCAATTACAAAAAGATAGAACTTGTTTTAAAGTGTTCTATTTTGTAAATCATTCCATTTGAAACTTTTTAATGAACCATATTACTATCCTGAATCTGTTGTTTTAGTGACTCTCTAAAATGAGCAGAAATAGACTTTTTAGAGTAGAATGAATATAAATTTGTACCTTTCCAGGAAAAGTTTTAAAAAGATGTTTAGATATATTTAAGTATTCAGATCATGAAAATAGAAATTGCTATGCCAACTAAGAAGATAGACTGATGGGAAATAACACACCTGGTTGACTTAACCATTAAGCAGACAGTGCTGTAAAAACTAATGGCTTCTCTGATATTTATTATAAGGTCTAGTACTGATGTCTTTTTCCAATGCTGCGCACTCCTGTGTTTGGACCTTTTTTAAAAATAGCTTTGCAACAGAACTCTGTATCCAGTTTCCTATAATTTAAGTGAAGAAAAACACATCCAAATAAAAGATCTAGTATTAACAGACCAGATAGCAACAGAAATTATGTGACTTACTGTGATTATCAAAACATATCTTATTACTCAAACTGAAAGTTCTAGCTTAAGTGTTGGCACCTTTGTGGGAAAAAAATCACTTTTGAAACTCAGACTCAGTGTATACCCAATTATTTAAAATCATGTGAAATGTTTTAAATTTGTGAACTCGTAATTACTGTTTTGATGATTCAGTTTCTTGATAATGGTAATTGTATAAAAGTGCTATTGCAGCTTTATTTTCAATATGATGTGCCTGTAAACCATGGGTTTTACTCCATTTGTAAAAAAACATTGTAGATAATTGAATGTTTGATTATAGAAAGGTCATTAGTTTCTTGTTAACACATTTTGTTAGTCTGGTTTTTGTTGCTTACCGGGTTTAATATTGTTCTTGAAAATAGTTGATGCTATGTTATGTATAACTTTTCTAATAAAAGTTGGTTATAAGCTAAAAAAAAAAAAAATCTCTTTGTGCCCTTGCTTTTAATTATTTTGGGTATATACCTAGAAGTAGAATTGCTGGATTATATGATAACTATTTTACATTCCCACCAGCTGTGCACAGACGTTCCAATTTCTCCACATCCTCGTCAACACTTGTTATTTTCTTCCTTACTCCCTCCCTTCCTTCCTTTCTTTTTTTAAGTCATAGTCATCCTAATGGGTAGAAGGTGGTATCTCACTGTGGTTTTGATTTGCATTTCCGTAGTGATTGGTGATGTTGTACATCTTTTCATGTGCGTGTGGTCTACATTCTGCTAGGTTTGGAATAACAGTTCACAATTTAGTCAGGAAGAGGTCAGTTAAACAAAGAAATGCCAACACCTTTTTGCCAAACTGAGGCTTTGACTGCAACTTTACACAAAAACAGTGTCAAGAAGAATCCGGAAAGACAGTGTATTTGAGCTGTGCAGAAGAAACAGACCTCAAGAGGTAGGAGGCTGTCCCATGGTCACATGGCTGGTTAGGGGAGGCCTCCTGTCTTCCAGCATTCTCAACCCCCAGTGATTTCTTCAGTGTACATGAGACTCATTTTGAGCATTCTGGGGTCCTGCCTTCCAGCAATTCTGATGAAGTAGGTTTGAAGTGAACTCCGGACAGCGTTTACAGCCCAGTACCCCTGGTGATGCTGAGGCTGATGGCCATTTGGCCCTGGCTTTAGTGCCACTGCCTTGCCTGTGTCCAGTTTCCCTCTTGAGTTCAGATAGGGACATGGTGAGTTTGGTGGGTCAGCAAATATATGAATTTCCTACTGCTGCTGTCATGAATCATCACAAACTTAGTGGCTTAACCTAAACACAAAGGTGTTATCTTACAGTTCTGGAGGTCAGCAGCCCAACATGGGTCTTACGGGCCAGAAGCAAGGCAGAAGCAGGGCTGTGTTCCTTCTGGAGGCTGTAGGGGGCAGTGTATTTCCTCACCTTTTCCAGCTTCTAGAGGCCACCCATTCCATGGCTCATGACTCCCTCCTCCCTCTTCAAAGCCAGCAGTGTAGCATCATCAAATCTCTCTGATTCTGACTTCTCTTCTGCCTGCCTTGCCCACTTTAAAGGACCCTTGTGGTTATGTTGGGTCCACTTAGATAGTCCAGGATAATCTTATTCTAAAGTCATTTGAAAAGCAATGTAATTCCCCTTTACCATGTAACATACATTCCCAGTTTCTGGGGATTAGGATGTGGACATTCTTTAGACTATTATTGTGTCTATCACAGCAAAGAAAATGTCTGGCAGATTGGAGCTCAAGAAAGAGATGAGGAAGGTAATTGTCTCCTCTCCTTTCCTAGGTCCCACCAGTTTTCTTTGACTCTCTTTGGTAACCAGTCATATATCCTCATTTTCAGAGGAGGGAGCCTAATGGCAGAGACTCTTGGTTTGAAAGTCTGACAGATTCTGGGTTTGTGACACCAGCCGGAAAATTGTCTGTGTGCATCTGTGCATACTCATGCCCACTCATATGCTAAGTATAAATGAGTAATGGACAAATCCAGGCCATGTGACCCCAGAATTTATTAAATTCAATCCAATTCATCAAATGTTTATTAAGTATTTTAAGTACCACTGGGCCCTAGGGAATAAAAAGAAAAAAGTTTAGATAATCCTTGAGCTGGAAATGTATGGGAAGAAAAATTTTTTCTGACAAGAATGAATGAGAAGGATACTGGTCAGTATATAAGCAGCTGCTAAGTCAAATATAATCAAATTCCAATATAATTAGTTAGAATAATGTATTGGTGGTTGGGGAGAAGCAGAACTCAATGGTCTTAGCTAAGGTGGTTTCAGGTTTCTTGTGAGTCAGGAAGGAGGAATCTGATGGGAAAGAGGAGAGGAGGGCTGAGAAGCTGGGGAGAGGTGGAGAGATACAGGATACAGAAGGCTCTGCAGAGTCCTTTCTACTCTTGTCCCAGAAACAGAGAAGCCACACAGATGTACTAGTGCTGTTTGGTGACCATCTTGACTATGAGCCCCAAGAGAACATCCAGTGGTCACAGGTTCCCTTCAACTCTGATGGGAAAGCAATGTGTAGACCTTGCAATTAAAGAGAAATTTTCCACCTACGGATTGGCCTCACCTTCCTTCAGACACCTACCCTGCCCACTCTTACGTTTTCCCATTCATGAGTTGAATTTCTGAGCTCCTCTTTCTAGGTGTGTCAGACACCTTCCTTGGGAAAATAATAGGAATACTTTCAGGAAATTCTCTTCTGGTGTTTAGGGGTGGAGCTAGCCTGTTTTTAGGAATCCTCTGCTAATATCCAACTCTAAAAGCTAAAAAAAGAAGAAAGATGTGGATTGGTCATTGTAGAAAAGCCATTTCTTCCAGAATTAATTAGTAGTGTTGCTGATGCTCAGGTGATCTCATGGCTTGTCTTTAAAACCCAGGATATGTTAATACTTCTATCTCAGTGGAAAGTTATCTAATCAGAATTCATAGGTACAAGCCCCATGGGCTGCTCTTTGTTATGGTTTCTGAGAGAAGTAGTTAGAGAACAAGAGATTGAAGTAGTCTCTTAAGGTTATAAAGGTCTTTGTTTTTATTTATTGTCCAAAAGGCTATCTTTTTTTTGAGGAGGTGGCAACTTTCTCTGTAAGATTTGCTGTTGTTTTATAGAAAAGGGTGTCTTTTTATAGAAAATAGGACAAATTGATTAGATATTAACACACCATTTCAATGTAGTAGTTGACTGACCTACTGTATTCTAGCTCAGCTGCTTAATGTTGGGTCCTGTTAGTGGGTACAAAACTTATCTGACTACTCTCTGTTTTGTCTTTGCTTTTCTTTCCTTTTAAAACGTTTTCTTTTCAAAGACAGCCCAAGGTTAACAACAGATAATTTGCCACTGTTTGCCCAGAGCAGCTCTTTCTGAAGGCTGTTTTCCTATGCTGCATGGAGGAAGCTTGATAATGATACAGCTTTATCTGTGAAAGCAAATGTCCTTTCTTTCAGTGGGCATCCCACACCCTTTCCAGGGTTAGTTAATGATCTACACACTGGAAATAAGAAATGACAGTGGAAGGAAGGGAAGGGAAGCAGAGCTATAAGCAAAGGAGAAAAGATGACACCTCTTAAATGCTAAAGGCATCTTGGCAAAGCCGGTCACCCAGCTGCAGTACGGACTGTGTTCGGGGTGACTTGAATGCTTATTGAAAAGGTGAAAGAAGATACATCCAGGTACCAATGTGGTCAGATATTTTCTGGTATTATATGAAAACAGTAATAATGATGATAATATGGCAGCTAACAGCCACAGAGTGTAGTCCGTGCATCAGGCATTGTTAAATATTGTTAAATATTTTACATTAGGGTTTCCCTATCTCAACACTATTGACATTTGAGACTGGATAATCCTTTGTTCTGGAGACTATGCTGTTCATGTAAAATGTTTAGCAGCAGCCCTGGTCTCTGTTCACTAGATTCTAGTAGCACTCCACCTCCTTATTTCTGGCAATCAAAAAGATCTCCAGTCATTGCCAAATGTCCCTTGGGCAACAGAACCACTATTCTACATGATTATGTTGTTTAATCCTCCCTTGAATGGAGTGTGAAAGACACTATTATGATCTCCATGGTCAAATGGAAACCCAAGATAAGGAGAGGTTAGATGGCCTGGCCAAGGTCATAGCATATATGATTTTAGACAGTGAGCATCCTAACCACAAAGTCAAGTGGTCTTTTATGAGAAACAAAAGTTGAAGGAGTTTATCACCACTACACCTATCTTACAAGAAATGCAAAAGGGAGCTCTGCAAGTTAAAATGAAAGGTCGCTAATTAGTAATACGAAAACATATGAAAGTGTAAAATTCACTGGTAAAGGTAAGTATATGGTCAAATTCAGAATAATACCATAACAGCTGTATGCAGATCACTTTTAACTATAGTACAAAAGTTAAAAGAAATATTAAAGATAACTATAGCTATAATCATTGTTAATGGATACATAATATAAAGAGATGTAAATTGTAATGTCAGTAACAAAAAAAATGAGGAGGGAGGAATAGGAAAATGTTGAGCTTTTGTATGCAATTTAAGTTGGTATCAACCTACAGTAGACTGTTATGTTTTGTGTAAGCCTCAGGGTAATCAGAAGGAAAAAATCCTCTAGAAGTTACACAAATGTAAAGAGAAAGGAATCAGAGCATATGACTACAAAAAAAAATAATCAATCACAAAGGAAGATAGCAAAAGAGAAAGAAAGGAGCAAAGGAACTAAAAGCAGTGAACAAAATGGGAAGAATAAGTCCTTACCTATCAGTAATTACTTTAAATGTAAATGGTTAAATTCTCCAATTGAAGGACACAGAGAGATTTAATGGATAACATAAACTAGATGCAACAGTATCTATAAGAGACTCATTTTAGTTTTAAGGCACAATAGCCAAGATATGGAAACTATGGAAACAACAATGCGTCCATCAGCAGATGAGCAGATTAAAAAAAAAAAGTGGTACACACACACACACACACACACACGCACACAGGAATATTATTGAGCCTTAAAAAAGAAGGAAGTCTTGATATTTATGACAATGTAGATGAACCTGGAGGGCATTATTCTAAGTGAAATAAGCTAGACATAGATAAGTACTGCATGAGCTCATTTATATGTGGAATCTAAAATAGTCAAACTCATAAAATCATAGAGTAGAGTGGTTGTTGCCAGGGCCTTGAGAGGATTGGGGGAAATGGGGAGACGTTTGTCAAATGATACAAATTTCAGTCATATGGGATGAATAAGTTCTGGTGATATAATGTAGAGCATGGTGACTGTAGTTCATAATATAATGTATACTTGAAATTTGCTAAGGGAGTAGATCTTCAGTGTTCTTACTGTAAAAAAAAAAAAATCCAAACTGTGAGATGATGAATATATTAATTAGCTTAATTGTGGCACTCATTTCACAGTGTATGCATATATCAAAGCATCATGTTGTCCACCTTAAATATATACAATTTTTATCAAGTTTACCTCATAAAGATGAAAAAACTAATTTCATATAGTGCTAGAGCTAATTAATTTGTGTGTAAAGAGCTTTGAGATCTAAAATTGAAAATAGTTACAGAGTATAAAATATCATTTCAGTGATTTATTTGTGTCCTGCTATTTAATGTTATTTTATTGCTGAGGTTATATAATTTATTATCATGAGGTGAAGGAGAGGTCATTGCATACTAAAATGAAAATATACAGTAGATACACTACTGTATCTATTACATATATTTTAATAGGGAGTTGTGTGCTTGCATTTATCACCTGTGTTATGTGAGGGTGAGTTATGAGACCTCACAAAAAAAGGTATATCGTATATCTCTTTTTATACACTCATAATTTAGAAAGAGTGCTTGAATGGATTTTGGAGAAGCTCTCTCTATCTCAAAAAAAGAATGATCACCATAGGACCCAAATCAGCTCAGGAATTTGAATGACTAGAGCAATTTCTCTCTGTAGGGGTGTATTTAAGTGACCTAATGAGAAAGTACCTGGAAAGAAAAGGCTGTACATTTTGCCTTTATTTGCTGTGGTCTAGTGTGGTAAGCTGAAGACTCCCAAACTAATGTGAATATTTTGAGGTATCAAGCTAGGATAGTCTTTTTTTCTATTTTGGTGGTGGATCCATCATTCCCATTTTATAGGTTGAAAAACTGACCTAGATGGAGATTATTTATCTGAAGATCTATTTTTTTGAAGATCTAATTGGCTTTATTAAGTCATGAATCAGGCAGCATTCCATCTAACTAGTAAAGAGATGCTCCCCATCCTACATTTGTTGTAGAAATTGCTTCATCCTTCAGTACTATTCATTGAGCATAATAGCCTCTGTAGATTTCTGAGGACCAACCATGTAAATTAAATGGCACAGAGCCCAGCACATGTGACCAGGATGCTGCTTGCCAGGCACATGCTGAGGGCTTTACTTGGATGACTTCATTAGATCCTCACCTTAGCTCTAAGAGGTATTCATGCCCATTTTAGAGATGCAGAAATGGAGGCATGGAGAAGCTGAGGTAGTCAGTGATGGATCAGGATGCAAACCCATGTCCCTCTGATTCCAATGTCTGTGTCATGAACCAGTGGCTTCCGAGCTGCTATCCAGTGCCATAGCCAGTGGCCATGCGTGGGTAACGAGCACTTGAAATGTGGCTAGTCAGAATTACAATACAGAATTTGCTGTGAGTGTAAAATACATGCTAGATTTTGGAAGACAGTACATAAGAAGGAATGTAAAAATCTCATTAATACTTAAATATTAATTACATCTTGAACTGATAATATTTTGGATATATTGGGTTAAGTAAAATACTATTGCAAATAATGCAGCAATAAACATAGGGGTGCATATATCTTTTTGAATCAGAGATTTTTTTTTTCAGATAAATTCCTAGGAGTAGAATACTGGATCACATAGTATTTCTATTTTTAATTTTTTGAGGAACCTCCATACTGCTTTCCACAGTAGCCATACAAATTTACATTCCCACCCACAGTGTAAGAGGGTTCCCTTTTCTCCACATCCTTGCCAACACTTGTTATTTCTTGTCAAATACTAATTTGTTTCTTTTACAGTTTTGGTGGCTACTAGAAAATTTAAAATATGGCATTGTATAAATTGTGTTGGGAAAACTGAACAGCTACATGCAAGAGAATGAAACTGGACTACTGTCCACCATACATAAAAGTAAACTTAAAAATGGATTGAAAGAGGAGGAGCCAAGATGGTGACATGAGTAGGGCAGTGGAAATCTCCTCCCGAAACCATATAGAGTTTTGAAAATACAACAAATACAACTATTCCTAAGAGACCAGTGGATGCAGTACAACAGCCAGGCTACATCTACATCTGCGAGAACTCAGCACCCCACGAAGGGGGTAAGATACAAGCTGCAGCCTGGTGGGATCCGAGTGCTCCTCCCACCCCAGCTCCCCAGTGGGAGGAAAGGAGTTGGAGCAGGGAGGGAGTGGAAGCCCAGGACTGCTAAATAACCAGCTCTAATAATCTGCACTGGGAGCGCAGACACACATTGCATGGTGTGCTGGATATTAGAGAAATGGAAAAGTAAAATCTGTGAGCAGGTCTCCTGGTTCAAAAGAAAGCGAGTACTTTTTGAAAGTCTTAAAGGGACAGCTGGACGGAAGTTTCCCAGCACACCCAACTCAGCAGGCTGGAAATTCTGAGGAACTTCGGGCGCCCCAGCCCCCTGGGTGGCAATGCACCCATGAAGTTGCTCATGGCAATAGGCAACCCGCCAAGTTGTTCCCCTGGCTGGCACGGCCCCAACACAGTGGCCGAGCAGCTGGAGAGAGGCTGTGCATGCCTGTGGCAGCTGAGCAGCTAGAGAGTGGTGGCATGTGCTAGTGGCAGTGGAACAGCCTGAGAGAGGCTGCGCATGCCCGTGGTGGCGGAGTAGCAGGAGACTGGCCGTGCCCACCCACAGGAGCAGCCGCACCCAAAGCACCTGCACAGAATCTCCTCTGGGCACGCAGCCGCTTGGGCCAGACCCAGAGGCTGCTGCTGGCATGCAGCTGTCTGGCACAGGCAGAGGAAACCGGGGCAAGGTGTGAAGGCGCCGTTCTCTCAGAAGAGCACACCCCGCATGCCTGCCACTCCCAGCAGGGTTCTGGGCTACCCTGAAGGCGACCCTGCCATGGCACCTTAGGGTATTAATCCAGAGGCTGCTCCAGGTGTGCAGGTAACTGACACAGACAGCAGAGAAGGTCAAGGTGACCAACAAGCAGGAAAGGACTTTGTTCTCCCAGCTGACACACATGCTACGTGCCTACAGCTACATCTATTGCCATGAAAAGGCAGAAGAATTTGGTCCAGACCAGAATTACCCAGACAACCCCTAAGAGAGGGCCAGGGGAGATAGATTTAACCAATCTTCCCGAAAAAGAATTCAAAATGAAGTCATAACCATGCTGATGGACCTGCAGAGAAATATGCAAGAGCCAAAGGATCAAGGTGGGAGGGAGAATACAGAAATAAAACAATCTCTGGAGGGACTTAAGAGCAGACTGGATGAGGTGCAAGAGGCCATTAATGGAATAGAAATCAGAGAACAGGACACAGAGAAGCTGAAGCAGAGAGAGATAAAAGGATCTCCAGGAATGAAACAATATTAAGAGAACTGTGTGACCAAGCCAAACAGAACAATATTCGCATTATAAGGGTACCAGAAGAAGAGAGAGAAAAAGGGATAGAAAGTGTCCTTGAAGAAATAATTGCTGAAAACTTCCCCAAACTGGGGAAGGAAGTAGTCTCTCAGAACATGGAAGCCCACAGAACTCCCAACACCAAGGAAGACAACACCAAGACACATAATAATTAAAATGGCAAAGATCAAGGACTAGGACAGAGTACTAAAGGCAGCCAGAGAGAGAAAAAAGGTCACCTATGAAGGAAAACCCATCAAGCTATCGTCAAACTTCTCAACAGAAACCTTACAGGCCAGAAGAGAATGGCATGATATATTTAATGCAATGAAACAGAAGGGCCTTGAACCAAGAATACTGTATCCAGCACGATTATCATTTAAATATGAAGGAGGGATTAAACAATTCCCAGACAAGCAAAAGTTGAGGGAATTTGCCTCCCACAAACCACCTCTACAGGATGTTTTAAAGGAACTGCTCTAGATGGAAGCACTCCTAAGGCTAAATAGATGTAAACAGAGAAAATAAAATCACAGCAAAGAAAGCAGACCAACCAAATACTAACTAAAGGCAAAAAATAAAATCAACTATTCACAAAAGCAGTCAAAGGAAACACAAAAGAGTACAGAATAAAACACCTAACATAAAAAGAATGGAGGAGGAGGAATAAGAAGGGAGAGAAATAAAGAATCATCAGACTGTGTTTATAATAGCTTAATAAGAGAGCTAAGTTAGATGGTTAGATAGTAAAGAAGTTACCCTTGAACCCTTGGTAACCACAAATCTAAAGCCTGCAATGGCAATAAGTACATATCTTTCAATAATCACCCTAAATGTAAATGGACTGAATGCACCAATCAAAAGACACAGAGTAATAGAATGTATAAAAAAGCAAGACCCATCTATATGCTGCTTACAAGAGACACACCTCAAACCCAAAGACATACACAGACTAAAAGTTGAAGGGATAGAAAAAGATATTTCATGCAAACAATAGGGAGAAAAAAGCAGTTGTTGCAGTACTTGTATCAGACAAAATAGACTTCAAAACAAAGAAAGTAACAAGAGATAAAGAAGGACATTACATAATGATAAAGGGGTCAGTCCAACAAGAGGATATAACCATTATAAATATATATGCACCCAATACAGGAGCACTAACATATGTGAAACAAATACTAACAGATTTAAAGGAGGAAATAGAATGCAATACATTCGTTCTAGGAGACTTCAACACACCACTCACTCCAAAGGATAAATCCACCAGACAGAAAATAAGTAAGGGCACAGAGGCACTGAACAACACACTAGAACAGATGGACTTAACAGACATCTACAGAACTCTACACCCAAAAGCCGCAAGATAGACATTCTTCTCAAGTGCACACGGAACATCCTCCAGAATAGACCACATACTAGGCCACAAAAAGAGCCTCAGTAAATTCAGAAAGACTGAAATTCTACCAACCAACTTCTCAGACCACAAAGGCATAAAACTATAAATAAATTGTACAAAGAAAACAAAAAGGCTCACAAATACATGGAGGCTTAACAACATGCTCCTAAATAATCAAAGGACCAATGACCAAATTAAAACAGAGATCAAGCAATACATGGAGAGAAATGACAACAGCAGCAGAAAGCCCCAACTTCTGTGGGATGCAGCGAAGGCAGTTGTAAGAGGAAAGTATATAGCAATCCAGGCCTATTTGAAGAAGGAAGAACAATCCCAAATGAATAGTCTAAGGTCACAATTATTGAAACTGGACTAAGAAGAACAAATGAGGCCCAAAGTCAGCAGAAGGAGGAACATAATAAAGATCAGAGAAGAAATAAATAAAATTGAGAAGAATAAAACAATAGAAAAAGTCAATAAAACCAAGAGCTGGTTCTTTGAGAAAGTAAGCAAAATAGATAAGCCCATAGCCAGACTTATTAAGAGAAAAAGAGAATCCATACATATCAACAGAATCAGAAATGAGAAAGGAAAAATCGTGACGGACCCCACAGAAATACAAAAAATTATTAGAGAATACTATGAAATCTATATGATAACAAACTGGAAAACTTAGAAGAAATGGACAACTTCCTAGAAAATACAACCTTCCAAGACTGACCCAGAAAGAAACAGAAAATCTAAACAGACCAATTACCAGCAACGAAATTGAAGTGGTAATAAAAAAACTACCCAAGAGCAAAGCACCCGGGCCAGATGGATTCACTGCTGAATTTTATCACACATATAGAGAAGACATAATACCCATTCTCCTTAAAGTTTTCCAAGAAATAGAAGAGGATAGAATACTTCTAAACTCATTCTATGAAGCCAGCATCACTCTAATACCAAAACCAGGCAAAGACACCACAAAAAAAGAAAATTACAGACCAATATCCCTGATGAACATAGATGCAAAAATACTCAACAAAATATTAGCAAACCGAGTTAAAAAATACATCAAGAGGATCATACACCATGTTCAAGTGGGATTCATCTCAGGGATGCAAGGATGGTACAACATTCGAAAATCCATCAACATCATCCACCACGTCAACAAAAAGAAGGACAGAAACCACACGATCATCTCCATAGACGCTGAAAAAACATTCGGCAAAATTCAACATCCATTCATGATAAAAACTCAACAAAATGGGTATAGAGGGCAAGTACCTCAACATAATTAAGGCCAGATATGACAAACCCACAGCCAACATCATACTTAACAGCGAGAATCTGAAAGCTTTTCCTCTAAGATCGGGAAGAAAACAAGGATGCCCACTCTCCCCCTGTTATTCAACATAGTTCTGGAGGTCCTGGTCATGGCAATCAGACAAAACAAAGAAATACAGGGCACCCAGATTGGTAAAGAAGAAGTCAAACTGTCACTATTTGCAGATGACGTGATATTGTACATAAAAACCCCTAAAAACTCCACTCCAAAACTACTAGAACTAATATCTGAATTCAGCAAAGTTGCTGGATACAAAATTAATACACAGAAATCTGTTGCTTTCCTATACACTAGTGATGAGCTAGCAGAAAGAGAAATCAGGAAAACAATTCCATTCACAATTGCATCAAAAAGAATAAAATACCTAGGAATAAACTTAACCAAGGAAGTGAAAGACCTATACCCTGAAAACTACAAGACACTCTTAAGAGAAATTAAAGAGGGCACCAATAAATGGAAATTCATCTCATGCTCTTGGGTAGGAACAATTACTATTGTCAAAATGGCCATCCTGCCTAAAGTAATCTACAGATTCAATGCAATGCCTATCAAAATACCAACAGCATTCTTCAACTGGAACAAGTAGTTTTAAAATTCATACAGAACCACAAAAGACCCTGAATAGCCAAAGCAATCCTGAGAAGGAAGAATAAAGCAGGGGGGATCTCACTCCCCAACTTCAAGCTCTACTACAAAGCCACAGTAATCAAGACAATTTGGTACTGGCACTAGAACAGAGTCACAGACCAGTGGAACAAAATAGAGAGTCCAGATATTATCCCAAACATATATGGTCAATTAATATATGATAAAGGAGCCATGGACATACAATGGGGAAATGACAGCCTCTTCAACAGCTGATGTTCCCAAAACTGGACAGCTACATGTAAGAGAATGAAACTGGATCATTGTCTCACACCATACACAAAAGTAAATTCGAAATGGATCAAAGACCTGAATGTAAGTCATGAAACCATAAAACTCTTAGAAAAAACTATAAGCAAAAATCTCTTGGACATAATCATGAGCAACTTCTTCATGAACATATCTCCCCGGGCAAGGGAAACAAAAGCAAAAATGAACAAGTGGAACTACATAAAGCTGAAAAGTTTCTGTACCATGAAGGACACCACCAATAGAATAAAAAGACATCTTACAGTATGGGAAAATATATTCATAAATGACAGATCCGATAAAGGGTTGACATCTAAAATATATAAAGAGCTCATGCACTTCAACAAACAAAAAGCAAATAATCCAATAAAAAAATGGTCAGAGGAGCTGAACAGACATTTCTTCAAAGAAGAAATTCAGATGACCAACAGACACATGAAAAGATGCTCCACATCACTAGTCATCAGAGAAATGCAAATTAAAACCACAATGAGATATTACCTCACACTAGTAAGTATGGCCACCATCCAAGAGACAAACAACAACCAATGTTGGCGAGAATGTGGAGAAAGGGGAACCCTCCTACACTTCTGGTGGAAATGTAAATTAGTTCAACCATTATGGAAAGCAGTATGGAGATTCCTCAGAAAACTAAAAATAGAAATACCATTTGACTCAGGAATTCCACTTCTAGGAATTTACCTGAAGATTGCAACAGCCTAGTTTGAAAAAGGTATATGCACCCCTATGTTTATCGCAGCACTATTCACAGTAGCCAAGAAATGGAAACAACTTAAGTGTCCATCAGTAGATGAATGGATAAAGAAGATGTAATACATATATACAGTGGAGTATTATTCAGCCATAAGAAGTAAAAAAATCCTACCATTTGCAACAACATGGATGGAGCTAGAGGGTATTATGCTTAGTGAAATAAGCCAGGCGGAGAAGACAAGGATCAAATGATTTCAGTCATTTGTGGAGCATAACAACAAAGCAAAACTGAAGGAGCAAAACAGCAGCAGACTCAAAGACACTGAGAAGGGACTAGTGGTTACCAAAGGGAAAGGGGTTGGGGAGGGTGCATGGGGAGAGAGGGAGAAGGGGGTAAGGGGCATTATAATTAGCAATCACAATAAAGGTAGGTCACAGGGAAGGCAGTACAGCATGGAGAAGACAAGTAATGACTCTATAGCATCTTACTATGCTGATAGTGACTACAATGGTGGGGGGGTATGTGAGGATTTGATAATAAGGGTGAATGTTGAAATCATAATGTTCATGTGAAACCTTCATAAAATTGTTTATCAATTATACTTTAATTAAATAAAACATTTTCCTCAATGAGAAAAAAACTTCTCTTTCCTCCTTGGAACCATCCCTAACAGCTACAGCTTATAGAAATTTCTCTTTTCTCTGAATTCTTTTTGCACCTACCGTCTACTACTCAGCTGCCCTATCTATTTATTCATTCATCTGTTCAATTTAAAAGGATTTATTGAGTCAGTTTTATAAAATCTATGATGTAGAGTCCATGTCTTAGATTACTTAATTTCCTCCAAAGCAGCTTATTCACTCAGCAGATACCAACTTGTGTTAGGACTCTTCTGGTCAAAAGCAAGAGAAATCCAGCTGAATATAGCAATAATAGCAAAACAAACCCGAAAACCAAAAAAAAAAAAAAAACCCAGAAAAAAGGAAAAGAAAGAAAGAGGTGGGGGGAATCATTTATGGAATATAAGAATCTCAAACTATATTGTTAGACTGTCTCTCCCTTACCATTCAAATCCTTCTGGTAGAAGATGGCTGCTCAAGCTGCAGTTCCCCACCCTCCAAGCTTGTAAACCTTTTAGGAACAGCTACTGTGTGTGTGTGCACACATGTACACATACACACGCATGTCTTCCCACATCTATAAACTCATTCGGGGGAGGCCTGATGGGCCTTCCTGGATTGTTCGGTCTACTTGGCCATTCCCTTTTGCCATGGATGTGAGGTGCTCTGACCGACTCAGCCTGGGTCATGTGCCCACTTCGTGGCTGCACATTGTCTAGAGTCAGGGCACTATTATCTGACAACCTCACCATGACCAGTGAAAATATGGGAGGAGGAATTCTCCCCCCACAATAGGGACAGTGGGCAGACAAACACCACAGAAGTCTTCCACATGTCAGCCTGGAATTTTGCATATGGTAGATGCTTAATAAATAGTTCTTGATCAAAGGTTTGATTTTTAGTTTCAAAACTTTTTAATTTGGGGAAAATCAACTCATACTTAAAAAGTAACTTAATCCTAGGATTACTGAATGTTACTGTTAAAACTTCTTGAAGTCCCTCTCTTGAAGTAATGTCTTCCTTTTGGTGCTGTTTTTTTCCCCTGGGGTACCTGCAAATATTCTAATCCCACAACCACAGATGGCCCTTGCAAGTACTAAAGGCAGCTGTCTCTACCCTTTGAAACATACCACTTTCATGCTGAACACTCATTCCAGTAACTGCTTCTTATTTGATAGGTTTTCCAAACACTTTCCATGGCTTTTGTTGTCTAGTTTTTCATGGTCTGGCTGAAATGGGGCCCCTGGAGCGGAGCGGAGCAAAATATTTTTGAGGTAATCTGACTCTGTTTCACCTCCCTCATTCCATACATTATATATTTATTAATTTAGTCCAAGATTTTATTAAAATGTTTTAATAACCATGTTATTGTTGATGAGTACTCCAAGTTTTTAAAACAATCAATTAGCAGAAATCATCCAGCATACTTTTCTCAGGAGCTTTCATATATGGTTTGAGGTGTTCAATTAAGGGATCCAGTCTGGTTACATCTCAGTTCCACTGACTCTTCCAGGAACCCCTCCAGCAGCCTAGCAGGTACTGAACACCCAGAAGAAGCTGATGATCCAGGTTCCTTAAACCTTGGAATGTCACCTCAGTGCCAATCCTCTCCAGTCCTCTTTGGTTTAATTTGCCTGCTCTTCAGAGCCAGGAGCCAGGAATGACCTTCTCAGATTATATTCCAGGGGAGGGGAACTTATCCAGGCATGTTGAAGACAAATGAGCTGCTGCATTACTTTTCTCAGGCTTCCGTAACAAAGTACCGTAGCCTGGGTGGCTTAAACAACAGACATTTATTTCTCACAGTTCTAAAGGTTATATGTCCAAGATCAAGGTGTTGGCAGGGTTGGTTTCTTCTAAGGCCTCTCTTCTTGGCTTATAGAAGGCTGTCTTCTGCAGGTATCTTCATATGGCTCTTTCTGGGCATGTTTATATCCTAATATCCTCTTTATATTTTATAAAGACATCAGTCATATTGGATTGGGCCACCCTAAAGACCTTACTTCACCTCTCTGAAGATGCTGTCTCCAAATATAATCACAGTCTGAGGTATCAGGGGTTAGAACTTCAACATGTGAATTTGGGGGGTGAGACAATTCAGCCCTTAACACAACTAACCACCTGAAGGTGTCTGTGTGCATGTGGGTACCTGTCTGTACCAGCAGCAATGGCTGCAGTCCCTGGGCGGGGGAGCTCAGGCGGAGCAACTACACATCCTAGCTGAAGCCCAGGATTGAGGTTAATCAGCTAAACCAGGACTGAGTAGGCAAATGCCAACCAGTGCTGAGCATGTTCCCCATTCTTATTTCTAAAGAGCTCAGGGCCCAGAATACCCTGCCAGGAGCCAGGGAACCAATGACAACGTTTGTACCTAAAAAGAAGCTTTTCAGTACTTTGGGTCAACTTGAAAGACACACTGAGTAGAAGTTCTTATTTAATATTTTCTTAGTGATCAGGATGATGGACTAGCAAGTGAGCCTGTTAGGTTTGCTGGGAACACTGTGGGCATCATTAAGTAACATGCAAATCATTAACTAGGAATGTAGACAGGGTGCCCAGACTTCATCATTTTTATTCCCACCCCTGGGTAAACCTGGCAGCATAAATGCCCTCACCCCTGCCTTGAGGAACTGCTCTGAAATGCAAAGTTTGACTCAGACAGCAAAGTAAAGGAAACTGTAATGGTCTCATTTCTATCTTTTTGAGTAATGATATGCCAGTTTCCCCCCAATAAATTGCATAAAGGTAAAGAAGAAAAATAAGTCTTTGACCTTTCTCATTTATAACCATACTTAGATATTTCTTCTCATATCTTATGCTAGCCACGGAGCTTTGCATAGCGGCAGTTTAATTTCCTGCTGCTACAGGCATTAAAATGAATGGGACCTCCTTCCCTCCTTGCCTTCTCCTCTGCAACCTGAAGCCTTCTATGCACCTGTCATTCACAGGACCTTAGTGGGGGGGGCGTTGCAGGTAAATCCTTCCTTTGAAAGCAAACTGTTCCCACAGTGCAGAGCAAATAGATGCCGGATGGCAAGAATTACGAATGCTGAGCATGTATGATATGGCAGTCACACCCTCTGGGTGATGAATATCTTTTATCCAGATAAATGTACTTATAATTTGTTAGTTTAATTACTGCAGCCTTGCAAAGTCTTGCGCCAGTAATTCCTTTCTCAGCAAATTAGAGGTCTTAAATAATTCTGTGGGAAGACTAATTCCTCACTCTGGTTTTTGGACATTTCTCTGAAACGTTATTTCCAGAACTCAACTGGGTGCCATTAACAGCTTGGTGCGATGCTTCTGGTTCCATTGTGACCTATAAACTCCTCTTTGGACTGGCTCCTTTATTTCTGACATTGAAGCGTAAATCTCCTTTCAATAACTACTTTCCCCAGCTCCTTTTAGGATGTGAGAAAGATTTCATCTTTTTCAAACAACCAGCATTCTTCATTCCCAAGATGAAAGTAAGATAGTCCTCCTCCAGCTGGACCCCAGTTGGGAGTCTTGACAGAAGGGTCTGCTGAGGATACAGTACTTACTGGTATCGTCAACTACTCTTCATCCCTGCCTCATTCCAAGGTTGAACACTGAAAGGGTCAAAGTTTACATTGGCAAAAAATGTATGCTTTCTCCCACACTTTGTAATTTCTATTCATTTCCTCTGTTTTACTAAATAATGTCTTCTCCTCTGAGTGAGAGCCAGCTTAGCTGGCTTTCTGTCAATAGGAAATCTCTGCTAATTGGCATTTGTCTGCTTTGCAAGCAGAATGATAACTGATATTCATACTGATATTCCAGAGACTGCAAGATTCTGAAGGCACCCATGAATTCTCAAAAAAAGTGATTGACTTGTGTGCAGAATAATTCTGGTGTCATGTGTATTTTATGGTTTTCTGATTCACTGCAAATTAGATGTCCATGTATGGGATATAACTTTCTACTTAACAGAATATTTATTAAGTAGAACCCAATTCTGTTTTTGGAGAAATGGAAAACAGGACTTTTTCAATATGGAAGCTTCTGGTGGTTGGACAGGGATCAAGTCTAATGCTTCTTTTATCTTTGATGTACTTAATAGGGGCTCAGAGGGTGCTTAGTGGGTAATGGAGCAGTGCAGGGACTTGGGTAGCTGTAGGCTTGACAAAAGATCATCCCCTAAGCAGGCCTGAACCAGAGGCCTTGAATATTCTTGTTAAACCTGAAAGTTCAGATAGATGGGACTGGAACAGGCTGCAAAAATGTAGAAGTCGGGAAAATCATAAAGAATGCAGGTCAGAGCAGACAAAAAGATCTAAATATGAAGGTTTGAGGTATTGAGAACAGTTCCACAGGGTAGAGGTATCAAAGTGAACCTTGAGCCATTCTCCTGTCCACTGCGTGTGGGTAACTGTCATATCACCCATGATCATGTGGGGCCAAAGGTGCTTGACCTCTGCAGCTCTTATGGAAAACGGATGCAAATGACTGGTTGCTGAGACAAGCATGGCAAACCAGCTGTGTCTTCTCCTTTGTGACAGATTCCAGCGGCAGCAGCCAGATCAATCATGCGTCAGTCTGCTTTGAAGGCTGAGATGGCCAAGTCTATTCATTCATCTTTGCTGCTGTCTGTCTAGTTTGTGTGCACAGACAAGACCTAAGGTTGGTGCCATTTGACTTCACGCTAAATTCTCTTGTACTCTGTGGTAGAACAGCTTCCCTTTTTTATTACAGGAGATACATCCCTTAACTTGTATTAAGTAACTCTGAAATTTACCCATCTCACTGAGTCAAGGCTCCTGTGTAACAGAGAAAAATGAGAAAGAGTTCATTGTCCTTGTGTGACATAGATAATTCAGTGTAATAAGCTACCCTAAAACTTAGTGCCTTAAAACAACAATGATTTATTATTTCTCATGAGTTTGAGGATTGACTAGAAGTTCTTCTGCTGGTTTCTGTTGGGGTGTCTCATGTGGCTCTCTTCAGGAGGTGAATTAGCTGACTGAAAGATTTAAGAAGGCCTTTCCTATTCAGTAGGTTGCCTTTTCCTTTCACCAGTGGTTTCCTTTGCTGTGCAGAAGGTTTTAGTATAATGTAGTCCCTCTTACTTATTTTCGCTTTTGTTGCTTTTGTTTTGGAGGTCAGATTCCAAAAATCATCCCAGAGCCCTATGTCAAACCACCTACCACCTTTATTTTCTTCTAGGACTTTTAGGAAGGGAGGAGGGTCAGACCTGAGCAAGGCGGTGTGGTGATGGCTGCAGAGAGATGTTAGAGGATGCTATGCTGCTGGCTTTGAAGGTGGAAGGGGGCCATGAGCCAAGGAATACAGGTGACTCTAGGAACCAGAAAAGGGAAGGATGAATACTCTCCCCAAGAGCCCCCAGAAAGAATGCAGCCTGCTGACACCTTAATTTTAGGCCTTCTGATCGCCAGAAACGTAGAGAATACATTTGTACTGTTGAGTCACTAAGTTTTATGGTAATGTGTTACAGCCATTGAAAACAATACAAGCCTCAGAGGAAAAGACTGGGGTCTGTGAAAGAACGATGTGAGGAACCTTACTAAGATGAGGGGGGTTAGTGAAGACCATTCTGAAAAATGAATATTTTGGCTAAAGACCAATTCAGGAGAACACCTTTTAAAAAGTGTAGGGTGTTGAGACTTGCATCCAGAGAAACAATGCCAGGAAAAAAAACCTTAAAAGAGAGAGTTCTGTCTGTTACAGCAACTGAAAGAAGCCTGGTGGGATTGGAAATAAGAGGAGAGTGGCCTCACATGATGGCGGTTGATTCATAGGTATCCATGTCCGCTTCCAGCAGGTGCATTCTTCCCTTCTCCTTGACTTTCTAAGGCCTTCCCATCTTCTCATCCAGATGTGACTACATTGTTGCCCAAAGCCTTCCATGCCCTGAACAGCTTTCTTCATCCCCATCTTTCCTATAACCATGTTCCCTTCCTCAAACTCGGTGCCTGGACCTCTGGAGACTCTCAGATTTATCCTTGGAGATATATCCTCAGATTTTACAAGATTGTTCTAATTTCAATGGTAAATTTTAAAAGAGCAGACGCTTAGGCCATCATATGGGTGTACGTGCTTAAGTTCCCTTTTAAGATTTCAGTGCCTCAGTGGTACTAGTTGAAGGCCAAATAATGTCCAGGCAAGTCATATAAGCAAAGGATTTGAAGAAGCTTCAACAGAAGAGAATGGAAAGAAATGAAATGATCAGAGGGCACAAAGCAGTGTAAGAACTTGAACAGCGGCAGGCAGCACCATGCTGGCCCTAAGCACATGGATTGTGAGGACTCATTCTTTCTATGAACCTACTTGTAACACTTCACTACTAGTAAGTGGGTTTGAAAGTAGATACAATGGAGATCTTTTCTCCAGTCTCGCATTTTCCATTAAGTTGATAAGTGTATCAAAGCAGTGCATCAATGGTTAAAAGTGAGGTCTGGTCCCCTTGCTGGTCCGGGCAGCTCCATCCCATGTAGGTATGGGGCTTGAAATGTTGGAGCTAGAGCTGTACAAGTAGAAACAAATTGATTGCACCGGGAGAATCTTACGGTTTTCATTTTCAAAAATCTTTCTTGTTGATAAAGTGTCTGGCAGCCTCCTCTGATCACAGATCACACTGAGTTGTGTTTACCCTTTTGGATTTCCTGATCCTACTGGAGTTAACAGAGTTGGTTCACAAGCGTATTTGTCAGAAACAAGAGCCTTACAAGTCAAGATCTTGCTCTCAGTAAATAATGTCATCTTTCACCCTCCTGATGTTCCCCTCAAGGCTTTCCACACCCCAGCTTCCTAGAAACTTCAAACTGTCCTTGGGCTCCACTGACACCTCCTATAGTTTACAGGTAAAGGAAGATCAGTCTTGAGCTCTAATGGTGCCAAATGGAATATTATTTCTCAGAGCAGACAGCCTACAGTGCATATGCCAAGGTTCCTCTCAGGGGAATTTCAGTGATGTTCAAAGGCTGTTACAACCCGAGCTTTCTGTGAAACTGCATTCAGAAAAGGTTGCTTATGGTACCAGTCTAATCCTTAAAACCTATAGCTCTTCTTTGCCATGTGATTTGGTTCAGTTTTCTTTTCCATTTTTTTAAATTAAAAATTTTAATTTTGAGGTCATTGTAGATGTGCACACAATTTTAAGAAATAATACATCAGGAGCCCCTGTACCCTTTACCAAGTTTCCCCCAATGGTAACTTGCAAAATTAAAGTACAATATCACAAATCAGATATTCACATCATACAGAAGGGGGTGGGGAGCCCTGGCAAAGAAGAGTGGGTGCTCCTCCCTCCTACTGGCTGGAGGTAGGAGTTCTGGCCACCAAGTAGTTTCCATTGACACTGTAGAAGGGGTTTCATTCTTTCCTGATGGACAGGGAAATTCCAGATCCCCACCTAGCCTCTCTGACACCTCGGTTATGGGATTTGGGACATCTCGATACAGCCTGGTGAGTGGAATCTGGGCTTCTAGGCTTTGCAGGTGTGAGTGGATGTAGGACTACAGCTTTTTCTATGGTGCTTGGCTAGAGTAGAGCAGTTGTAAGTTTTGTCTTTCTAGGCTGCTCTTCTCCTGGTCCTTTGGCTAGAGAGAACATGTCTTTGCTGGGGCATTTTTTTTGTCTGCACCCGTTGGCATTTCTGGGTTACTGGGTACATTGGCTCCAACTCTGGGATATGTGAACCAAAAAAACATTGAACTTATCACTGTGTTATTCCTCAGGTCCTGAGATCCCTCCCTGGTGTGCCTTTTTCTCTCCACTTTTGAGAATCTTATTATTTATAATATCCGGGGATTTTAGTTGTACTTAGTTGGAGGAGTAGGAAAAAGTACATGTAAGTCCATCTTTTTGGAAGTGGAGAGTCCCAGGTGTCTTTTTCTTTTTAAAACACAGAATGCCATGAGCAGTCCTCTCCTGACCTCTCCAGACCTCTCCACAGCTCATGCCGCTCCCTGCTTTATGCCTGCTGATCAACCGGCAGCTCCCTCTGGTCCCCTTGCCCACGTGTCCACTATTAACAGCAGGCACATGTACAGCGCTTACTATGTGCTGGGCACTTTACGTGTAATATCAGGAGTTAGGTACTATTATTATAGGGATGAAGAAACTGAGGCCCAAAGAAAGTAATTCACTTAAGCTCACCCAGCAAGTACCAAGTATGCATGGGTTTGGACCCGGGCAACTTGGCTCTGAAGCTGCATTCCTACCTGCCTGCCTTCCCCTCTCCGCCCCCGCCGATCTGGCTCCCTCACTTGAGTAGGCAGCAGAAGCCCCTGGAGGGCTTGAAAACAGGTTGCTGGGGCCACCCCCAGAAATTCTGACTCAGTTGGTCTGGGGTGGGGCTTGAGAATTTGCATTTCGACTAAGTTCCCAGGTGAGGCTGTTTCTACTTTTAGGAACCCACACTTTGCAAACCAACCACCTCTCCACCCTTTTCTTCACCCCAATTTGCTTTTTTAATTGCTCCACAGCCTTTTTGATTCAGCGCAGGTAGCACCTCACCTGATTTAACCCACCGTTCCCTCTTCCACCCTCAGATATCCTCCCAAGCTCTCTTAGCCGTGTCTGCGGATCTCAATCACTGTAGTTGCCTCATGAAATGGAAATCACCGTTTATATGTCTTGTTTCCATCCCGCAGCCCCTTGAGGGCAGAGAGGTCCGTGCAGAACAAAGTGAGGTCATTCATCTTACAGTCACTTGTAGTGACTGTTGAAAGCAAGAAAACTCCTGGGCACAGGCCCCTGAGTTTCTGAATCAGTAGATATAGGGTGGGGTCCAAGAACCTGCACTTTAGACAAACAACTTATGTGATTCTGATGCGGCCAGTCCTCTCTGAGAAACTGTCCTAGAACTTCGCATTGTATTTGGCACTAAATGCTCAATAATCATTTATTCACTGGATTTTATTGAACTGAACTTCGAAATAAAATGCTAAGCCCCTGATCTTTCCTGTGCTTTCTCCCTGTCTCTCCCAAAACCCCCACAGTGGCAGATTATGGTGCTCATCCTTCCAAAGCCTAATATGCCCCCTCCCCATCCCACAAATAATTTCTTTATTTTCCTCTCAGTCCGAACGTCCATTCACATGCTGCAGCTTACTTTAGCTAGGTGTTGAATAAGCTTGGAAACATTTAAGCAATTTTTGTTGAGGGCATCTTGTTTTTTGTTTTAAATGTTGAGACATAACTTACATAGAGTCAAGTGTACAAATCTTTGGTGTTCCACCGGTAAGTTTTACCTATGTATACACCTGAGTAACCACCACTCAGATCCCCGTGTGGAACATTTCGGCACTCAGCAGGTTCTCCTGAGCTCTTGCATGCAGTATACCTCCTGCAAGCTAACTCTCTTCTGACTCCTCCTATCACCACAAGTTAGTTTTGCCTGTTCTTGAACTTGACATAAGGTAATTGTATAGAATGTACACTGTCATAACTGGCTTTTTGTGTTTAACATTATGTATGTAAGATTCATTTGTGTTTTTGTGTACTGTAATTGTTCTTTTTCATTGCTCTGTTGTATTCCATTTTATGAATAGAAAATAATCAACTATTCTTATGTTGGGTATCTTTTTTTGGGCTGCCATTTTAGCCACTTTTAAGCGTACGTTTCAGTGGCATTAAGTACCTTCATAATGTTGTGTAACCATTACCATTATCCATCTCCACAACCTCTTTCATCATCCTAAACAGAAACTCTGTTCCCATTAAACAATAACTTCCTATTTGCCTTCCTCCAGCTCCTGGCAACCGCCATTCTACTTTCTGTGTCAATTTGACTACTCTAGGAATCTCATGTGAATGAAATCATATAGTATTTGCCTTTTGTGACTGGCTTATTTCACTTAGAATAATGTCCTCAAAGCTCATCTATTTTGTAGCATGTACCAGAATTCCTTTCTTTTTAAGGCTGGATAATATTCCATTTTATGGATAAAAATAAATGTTTATCACTCATTTGTTGATAGACATTTGGGTTGTTTGTACCTTTTGGCTATTAAGATTTTTAGTGTCAGGGTGTCCAAGGCAGGCCAGTGCTGCTTCAGAAGAATGCACACATGTAAATTCCTAGGGCCATGTGATAATAGGTTGGTCACTGAGTTATTCCTTGGAGATTCTGCAGCTACAAGGAAGTTTAGTTGGAATTTAGGGAACAAAACAGGAGGATCTAGAGCCTGGGAAACATGTTAAGTGAGATGTTCCATTCCGTAAAAGTACAGGAGAGAGGGTGGAGAGGTAGGGTGAAAATAGATATTGGTGAGTCCATCAGCTGGTTGGGAAGTGTTTCCACGAAAGCCAGTTATCTAGTGGACATTTCCAGTCCTTTATTACATAGCTGAGGGTCCTTTCGAAGGCTGAGTTTTCAGAGTTTGATCCAGGCTGGTTACTGATACTGGGTTCTACTGCTATGACTTCTACCATTATCTATTTGCTGGCAATTTCCAAATCTGTCTTATTAGTACTAACTTTCTCTTGGGCTCCAGAACCATAATTCCATCGGCCTAGTTGACACATATACCTATGTCCAAAGATACTTCAAATTCAGTATGCCCCAGATGACAAGTTTTATCTTCTCAGTCTTGATGGATGTCATTACATTTTACCCAGCTATGGAAGCCAGAATTCCAAGAAGCGTCTTTGACTCCTTCCCTCCCAGGGTTCCATCTATTAATTTTACTTCTGAAATCTCTCTAGACCATGTCCTTTTTTCTCTTAGTTCAGATTTCCTTGCATGAATTTCACCCCATGTCTTGTTCCATAGATACTCTTCCCTTCTGTATTGCAGTCAGGGTTTTTCCAAAGGAGATCTGGTCATATTTGCAACTCCTCTTCTCTTTAAATCTTTGGAGTCTCCCCATTGCTGATAGAATGAACTTCATGTTCTTTAGTATGGTTTGTAAGGCCCTCCCAGACCCACCACTTAATCAGCATCATCTTTGTTTTAACATCTTTCACCACATGCTTCACCCATGCTGATCATTTTCACATTCTCTAAAACTGGGCATTATTTTGTGTCACAATGTCTTTGCATATTCTTTTCTTTCTAAGAGCAGAATGTTATTCTTAAAATTTTATTCATTTTTGAAAAAGTGGGTTCCCCTGCCTTCCTCCTCTTCTCATCCTTTTTGCTTGGAGAAGGTAGAAGTTGTGCAAGGTCTGTAGTAAAGGCTTTTGGGGTTCTTTATACTGTGTTACACAGCTGAGGGTTCCCACTTAGTCCCTGCGGGTCACTATCAGATTCTAGGCTTAATGCGCCCTTATATATAACCCAGTGCAAGCATCCTGACCCTTGGTGGAGATGGCAAAATTTGCTGTATTTGAGTCTGCTGCCTTCTATTTCCTAACATTATGATCTTTGGCATATGACATTCATTCTTCAAATTGGGATATTATCTACTGTGCATGAATTTTGAGCAATCCATGAATGCTCAAATATGAAAGATTTTTATGTAAAAATCTTTTATAAGCTGTAAATATTATAACTTAGTTATTATTGATATGTACTTTATTCTTTTCTTTTACTCTTTCCTTTTTATATTTTCCTTCTTCTCTTTCCTCTTCCTTCATTTTCCTCTATCTTTTCTTTTTCTTCCTATATTTCTCCTATATGTTTTCTTCTTTTCTTTTAACTGGCAGTCATGCTCAAGCAATTGTTAGCTCCACTTGGTGCTCTTTAGATTCTGACACCTATACTTGCATAGAGCACCACCCAATTGCCATGTGAACTCAACAATGCTTACGTTTCACTGCTTTGTTCAAACTTCTCTTCTGGGCATTAACAACTCTTCCTGGCCTGGGGAAGAGTTCTCCAACTTACAGTCTTTATTGATGGACTTTTAAAAAGACTTTCTGTGTAACACTGTCAACTGATTAACCTTTAGGCCTGAAAAAAAATGGAAATATCGAAGCAGTAATATTTTCAGCTGTTTCCGGTGACAGGTGCATCAATCATAGAAGTGTCTTTGACTCCTGTTTGGTTACTGCACCAACAATCGAGTATAACTTTCTGAGTTAGCAGGAGATAATGGTTTCTTGGGGTAATAAACCTGTCAGGAGAAGGGAGACTTGTATCTAACTCCATAAAAAATGTGAAAGCATTGGGTGGCAGCACAAGGACATTGAGGTGACGGCAACATCTGGAGAATCTAGAGACCTAAACAGTTCTGTAATTTATGGCCCTGAGAGAAATGCATGGGGCCAGGAGCCTGGCAACCTGGTTTCCACTCTGGGTCCCCATCACTGATTTCCAGAGTGACCTTGGGCAAGTTGCCCGCCCTTTCTTTGCTTCTTGTATTCATTCTGTAGGCAAGTGTAATAATACTATTTATATTTATCCATTTGTTACCCGAAGATTGTTTTTCTTTCTTTTTTTCTTTCTCTTTTGGTGGATAAATGAGGCACCCTTTTTGAATGCAAGGTCTTATTCTCACCATACATATTTTTTATTTACAAAGAGCTTTAATTTATTTTATTAGTAATTCATCAGACCTGGAGTGCCAAGAAGTTTAATATTAAGGCCATGCTAATTTTAAATAGGAAGTAAGTGCAGCTCAGAAATACTGGTATTTTCAGAGTGAGAACTTTAAGATCCTATTAATCACAGTAGTTTTCTTTTACTTAATCACAGACCCACAGGACAAAAGAGGAACTGCAAATAAAATCAGAGGACCTTAAAAGTACAACTATCTATATTTAATTATTGGCAAGTGGGTCATATTCATTATGGAATAGCAGTGAAGTATCCATGGTCCAGGTGGGTGTCACACAGCAGAGCAGAGCAGGGGCAGGTATAGGCCTTAATTCAGGTCCCTCCTTCTCCGAGCAAACTTTCCAAGGCACAATGATTATCACTTACCTTGGTACTCATATGTCTTATCACTTGCAGCATTTATTTTTGTTATAATCTATTTTTTATTGCTTTCTTTCATTGTAATTTGACTTTTGAGGAATAGTTATTCCTGTGGTTACAGATTCATTCATTCCACAAATACTAGTCGGCTCCATAAAGGGTCTGTCAATATGATGGCTTGGGAGGTAGAGTGGTGGGCACAGCAGATGTGGCTCCTACCTTCACTGCTTTGGGATTGAGGGGAGAGAGACGAGGAAACTTTGCCATTGTAACTCCGGGGAGCAGAAATCCCGGGGCAAATTACCTAGCTGAAACCGAAATCAGTCAAAGGGAGAAATAAAGTTTAAAACCCTTTTATTGCTTACAAACTGCAGTCTGGGGGATGTCTCCCTCCTCTTCCCACAGAAGTAAGTGAAACCTCCCCTCAGCCTCTCAGGTTCAGATAAGCCCTCAGTTGCCCAGGTAATTACCCATTGATGTGGAGATGAGCTACTTCTGTCCACCCCTTAGCAATGCCTGTTCATATGGAGATGCACTAGAGCCAGGTGAGAAATTCTGGAATATTACAATTTTACCCATAGCCATACACGTAACTGACTGCAATGCTGTAAGTGTGCAGAAGAGAAAGCACCAGGAGCTATGTTAGTAGAAGTGGTGATTGTCCTGTAAATGATTTTACCTGATGTTATTATAGCTCATAAACCTCTTCTTTCATCTTCCTTGAAACCAGTCCATTTGCCCCACCAACATCTCTCCTTCACTGTGATGTATTTATTTATTGTTATTTTTAGTTATTCATTTTTAATTGTGGTAAAACACACATAACATAAAATTTACCATCTTAACCATATTTAAGTATATAGTTCAGTATTGTTAATTTCCTTCATTGTTGGGCAGCAATGACCTCCTTTCATCTCCAGAACATTTTTCGTCTTGAAAAACTGAAACTCCCTATCCTTTAAACAAGTCCCCAACCCTTTTCCCCTCAGTCCCTTGCAACCACCATTGCATTTTTAGCCTCTCTGATAGGTACTACCTATAAGTGGGATCACACAGCATTTGTCTTTTTTGTGACTGGCTTATTTCACTCAGCTGAATGTCTTTGTGGGTAAAATTGAAACATTTCCAGAATTTCTCGCCTGGCTTTGGTGTATCTGCATATTAACAGGTGTTCAGAGGTGTAAACAAGTAGGCTGTAGTGCATTTGCATATCCTCAGGGGTGGGGAAGTTCATCTCCATATCAATGGGTAATTACCTGGGCAGCAGAGGGCTTATCTGTACCTGAGAGGTGAGGGGGAGGGCTGGTGTTGTGGCTGCTTGAGCACGAGAGAGAGAGATGGGTCGGACTGCAGTTTTGTAAGCAATAAACGGGTTTTAAACTTTATTTCTCCCTTTGACTTTGGTTTTTAGAGGTACTTTGCCCCAGGATTTCCTTTCCCCAGACTTACAGTCCTCAAGGTTCATCCATTGTGTAGCATTTGGCAGGATGTCCTTCCTTTTTAAGTTGAATAATTGTATCCACTGTGTATGCCCATTGTTGGTATCTGTTGTGTGTATAGACCAGGTTTTGCTTACCCTTTGATGGGCACTTGGATTGCTTTCACCTTTGGCTATTATTAATAGTACTGCAATGGAGTTGAGTATACAAATATCTCTTAAAGATCCTACTTTGAGTTTTTTTGGGTATATATACCCAGACGTGGAATTGCTGGATCACGTGGTAATCTCATGTTTAGTAATTTGAAGAATGTGTGTGTATTTTGTACTTGGTTTCTGCTCTGACTATGGGTACACCATCTCTGGTCAGTCCCAGACCTTGTAGCCAGTGCAGGGCATGTCTGACCTATATTTGTTAATTCATTTTTTTCTCCCTTAGGATTTTGCCAAAATCATGGTACACTTTTGCTTGTTCTTTTCCTTCCCTGATCCACTCAGACTTTAGTTAAGACCCCCTGAGGCAGTCTTTTTAAGGCACACACACACAGTGTGTTTTCTGGTCTTAATTCAATGAATTATAGATCCCTAATTGTGGTAGTAAAGTAAGTATAAGATCATCAGTGAAAACTAGAAATCATGGGGAAAAAGGCTCTTTGTTTAAAGTGAATGTAGAAACTATAAATGACCAAAAAGTCAGTGCCATCAACCTCAAAAGCCCTTGGAATGCTGACAACTCTCCTGTCAGAATTTGTACAAGCTTCCCTTGCTTTCCAACCTGCTTTTAATTAGTTCTTCTTTTCCTCAAACTTCAGCATTCCAGATAATGAAAAAAGCGATTTCTTATTCAACTCTATTGTTTTTCTCTGCTGTCCTGTTACCAGTTTCAAAACTTGTTTTCCACTATTTTTCATCGCAAATGTGTGGAATTTCAATTACATTAAGATTCCTTCCAACCCTGGAATTCAATAATTTTCTATTATAGAACAAATAGGCCTTTTGAGTGTTAACTTAAGAACTTAACCACTGTTGATAACATTTTTTTTCTTCCTTGAGGCTTGAATTCTAACCCACAGACTTATAAGTAAATATTTAGAATACAATTATTTTGTGAGTAGGCCCATGCAGATTATAAACTCTTTTTGGTACTGGGCTGTTTTACATACAATCATCTCTTCCAAAGTGCCTATTACAGTGCCCCACACAAAAGAGGTGTTCCATGGATAAGAAAGAGGGAGATTTCACATTCTCTCTGGGCAATTGAAATTTGGGTTTCACAGATCTTTTGTCTTCTATCGGGCAGCTGAAATCAATTTCTACTTGCTTTGTCCTTTGTTAAACAAGAACCAACTGATTTTAAATGTCATTAGGTTTTTCAAAACTATGAAATGCCAACCGTACAGAAAAGTACAGAGAATGATATCCCATACATCCCCCATTTACACTTAGCAGATATTAACATTTTGCAATATATACTTCCAATAGGCTTTTTCTTTAAAAAACAAATGTTATAGTTAAAGTCTGTCTACATCAACTATATAGTTAAAGTCTTTCTCCCTCTCTCCCTCACCAGGGGTAACCAACATCTGTAAGTTGCTCGTTTTATTCTCAAACATAATTTTGTATTTTACTATATACTTATGTTCCCATAAACAATGTAGGTATGGTCTGTGCATGAAAAGAGATGTTAATAATAAAATGCTGTATGTATCCTTAGACAATTTGCTGTTTTACTTACCATTAATTTTGTAATCTGTCCATGTTGATACATATAAATCTAGTTCATATGTATTAACCATTACATAGAATTCCATCACATGAATAAACCACAGTTTGTTTTCCCATTCCTTCTTGATGGACAGGGTTTCCTAGGAAACAGAACCTAAGACCAAAGCTTACATGGAAGCCAAAGCCTCTATGGAACCCAAAGCTGCTTTAGGGAGTGTAGTCCCAGGAAGGAGTGAAGAAAAGGGGCAAAGTCAGAGAAAGAGGAAAAGCTGATATGGGAATGCTGGCCCCTACTTGTGTCCAGGGCTGCTGATTGCTTGACCTTGTGGAACCAACCACTTTGTGCTGACTTTATGGGACACATTGTACTGTATGAACTGCTATGTCTCAGGACAGTCCTTGGGAAGGGAGAAGAATTTAACCACCACCTATCTCCCATTTATCAAAGATTTGCCTCATTATAGAGTTGTCAGATTTAGCATATGAAAATATAGTATACCAGTTAAATTTGAATTTCAGATTTATTATTTGTTGTTTATCTGAAATTCATATTTAACTGGTGTTGTTTGTTTTTTCTGGCAACCCACCCTGTGTGTTCAGAGTGCTGGTGGGAATACTGACTGTGTCCTAACAACACCTTCACACCAGAGAAGTACAGATCTGGAGTTGGAAGGCACTTTGAAGGCCATCTAGAAGAGTAGTTCTCAATTTTTTTCCACTTCCACGAATATTTTGAAAATATATTAAAAAAATTCTCCAGTTGATTCTAATATATCCTCCAATGGTTGGTACCCCAACTGCCTCACCAAATCACTGATTGTCTTCAGGGATCATGGAAGACTTTCTAAGAAAATGCTGTTTGAGTTAAAATTTGAGGCTTGATTAGGAATTAACTACATGAAGAGGAATGGGATAGAGGAAATCATTTCAAGTAATGAGAACTGCTTTTCCAAAAGCCTCTAAGTGGGAGGGAGCATGGTGTGTGTGGGAGAACTAAAATATGGCAAGAGTGGCCAAGGGGAAGGAGGAGGGTGCCAAGAGGTATGGCTGCAGAGACAGGTGGGGTCCCCATCCTGTAGAGCCTAACACTCCATGTTAAGGATTTTGGACTTTACCCTAACAATAGTGGGAAACTGTAGAATGATCTGAATTGAAGAGAGTCATGAACTAGTCTGTTTTTTATAAGAACAAGATTTGGCCCCAGTGTGAGCAGATTCGAGGAGGTATCATTTAGACAGTGACTGTCTAGCCAGGACATGATGTTGGATTTGATTAAGGAGTGGCAGTGGAGATTCAAGAGGTAGATGGATTCAAAAGATCCTTAGTAGGTAAAATCAACAGTACCTAGTGCTTCAGATGTGAAGGAGAGACATTAATGAAGGATTTTTCATGGTAGGGTGGTTAGAGTGCCAGTCATTGAGATAAAGAACTGTGGAGCAGGACAGGTGTGGAATTAGTATGGACCTGATTATTATAAAGGGCCTTTATGACATCTGAATGGAGATGATAAAGGCTATTAAATGTCTGGGTGTGATGTTTGGAGTCATGATTTGGGCTGGAGTTAGAGGTTGGTGATCAAAGCCGTGGGCATGAGTGACGATGCCTTGGCATACATAACCTATAGGTTAAAGAGAGACCAGACAACCAGGGTTTCTAAATAGTAACTAGTAAATCTGATAAACTAATTCTGGAGAAAATCTCTTGAAAGAAGAGATTTATCTCTTTGGCAACCATTGGAAACTTCTGGAGAAATGTCATATGCCAAAGGGATAACTTTGATGGAAGAAATTTAAGTCATGTGACAGGTTTGGGGGGAGGATATCTTAGAGTGGGCAGGGCCTTTTGGTGTCTCATAAACCAGACTGGGCTGGAAGCTGCCCTCTGGCCCTAGAAGAGCTATTCTGGTCCTTCCCATATGATGTGCTCTAGACCAAGCATAAGCAGAGAGACGCTTAAGACATCAACTTTGTGAATTTGTGAGACCGACTCAGCAGAGTAGTTCTCTCTGTTCTCTGTATTTTTTTTTTTCTGGAGAAAAAGGCAAGCAACAGAAAAATAGGCAGGTTTTGAAGATTTTTTTTTTTTTTAAGTAACTCCTAAAGGGCCTCCTGGAATCAATACAGGTTTAGCCCCATTTCCTACACCATCTCTGTTTTCTTCTACAGCCCTAAAGGAAAATCATGATGTAAGACATCATTTGATGTCTTACATATATCAAGCACATGGAACTTTTATGGAACATCTATGATGTATTATCCCCACTTTGCGAATAATGAAGAAAAGGGAGGCTCAGAGAGGTTGGTAGTTTGGGCAATGTCATTTAGGTAAGTAAGTGGCAGGCTAGGAATATGAATATAATTCTGACTCTCAAACAGTGCCATCTCCTAGTCACTGTACTACTATTAAGCGTTCTGCATGAAGAAAGCCTAAAATCTAGATGAATCTGGATTCTAAAACAAAGATTCCATTCTGTCCTTTAGAATCTACTCTGTAATGTAGGAAAGTAGACTCAGATGTTTTGGAAACTTTGTGGGGCAGAAAGGGTTGTTAGGAACTAGCCTTCCTTAACTAGCAAATTCAATTAAGTAGAACGCTGCATTCCCCATATGCTCCTATTAATTGCTGTTTTACTGTGCCACAGGGAAAAAGTGAGGGAATAGCTCTGGGGAAAGAGAATGAGCAATGCAAAGTTTGAGCATCCCATGGGTTTTGAGGATAAATTATCTGGTTAAGATTGGGGTTCTCTCTTTGTGCTTGAGGTTTTTATTGACTTTGAATACAACTCAAATGCTTCACATGAGTTCTTCCCATCAGAGTAACAGCGTTAGGAATGATCACTATGCCTCCTATGGTTTTTGAGCTGCATCTTGGAAGCTGTTCTTGGTCCTGTTGGGCTGGTCAGCTTTCTCATTTTTCCGCTGATACCCTTTTGGGTCATAAGTCAGAAGATTATGTATTTTGCTTTGCATTTAGACCTGAGAGATCTTTGTGTAATTATGACCTCATTGTTTGAATTACCTCCTTCTTAAGAGAGGAAAGAAGGAGATAAAGTGCAAACACTTTGGAGCCAGCCCCGCAACTGTACATGTGTTCTGTGCTCTTTTGGTTATTTTCAGATAGGAAAAGAACAGCGAGAATGAACACTGTGCAAGGACATGCCCCGGGGTGTCATTTCAGAGCAGCTAAGAAGTCCAGGCTTTTGGATGACACCAACTCTGGAGGAAATCCAAGATGTCAACTTTCCAGAAGAGGGAAAAAAGACACCTGTTGGTCTACCAGGTCACATCTTTGGACTTGAGGAGGAAATGGTCTGAATAATAACGCCACTTACAGCAAGAACAGTCAATATTCTTTGTGTAATTGCTATGCGCCGGGCTCAGAGCTCAGTGAATTTACATTTCCCTTTTCCCTTTTTGTCCTTACAGGGACCCTTTTGGATGGGTGTTGTGTTGGACACTGCAAATCCTCTGGGCCCCCATCTTGCATCCACCCCTATTGCTGTGACAGGCCGAGCAGGCTTCAGTCAGCTTTGTGTAGGTGCCACGAGAGGGAGCCTCTTTGGCCTGAGCCTCCTACCTCTCACTTCCTACCGTAGGCTTCTCTGTTGTCTGGGCTTGGGGTGCGAAGCTCAACCCAGAATTGTGGAAATGAATGCTCACATGGCCGCCCTGAGCAATGGGGGGTGAGAGGCAAAAGGTAAATTCTTCCCCCTTTTGAGCAGGCAGGCTCTTCTGAGACCTATCTCACAAGGCTCCTCTGAAGGTCTTAGTGAGATGGGCACCAGTCCCCTGTTCCATTCTCCCTGAGCTCATGCTTGCTGCCTGGGATCACTTTCCAGATGAACTCTCTGCATGCAAGCCTCTGCTCTGGGCTGTGGGGTGGTGGTGGGAACACAGGCGAGGTAGATGTGCAGAGGTTCTGAACAAGCAGCCCTCTTTTTTGCTGTTCCTGCTATGCCTGTTGGCGATTCCCATTCCCAACAGGAAGGGCTCACAGTGACTTTCTCACTGGGAGAAACCCTTTGTTGGCTTTTATCCAAATATTGTAGCAGCTACTACCAAGGTATTTGACCACCAACTCAGAAATTTGCATTAAATGCCCTCTTTGAGCTCCCTGTACCAGCTCCTGTCCAGAAGTCTGACTCAGAAGGCTGTCTGAGTTGGGGCCTCAAATGGCAACCCTGAAATGGTTATCCTAAAATCATGTTTATTTGCGTTTCACCTTTATCTTGTTCCTTGGGAACCGTGAAAGTTCTGGAGAGAGTTCTGGGTGGGAAGGTTTTGAGAGGTTGAGCCTGCCAGGGTCTGTGGTTCTAGCTACATCTTCCTCAAAGAGAGCCTCAGGCTTTAGTCGGCTCCTCCTAGCTCAGTGTGCTGTTATCCTCATTTCACAGATTAGAAAGCTGAGGCTTGGGGAGGCTAAATAAGTAACTTGCCCAAAGTCAGATGGGTCCTTAGGTGGTGGAATTAGCATTCACATCCAGGTTTCCCTTGCTCTGGATCCTGTGCAATAATCCTGTGCAACACTGTGTAGGGGAGGAAAAACTTAAGGAGCCCCACAAAGACATGACAGCCAGAGATAGTCAGATACTTGAGGCTTATGTACTATCCTGAGCTAAAGAGAAGGCGGTAGGAATCTAGGGCTTCAAAGAGTAGGAAGACGATTCACAGGAAAATGGGAAGAGCAAATGTTTAGTAAAGGAACATTTGTCAGGCCCTGTGGAGGCAAAGGGACCCAGAGAGGAATTTGAACACACAGGCCCTGGGGCTCCCCCAGCCTACCACACCCAGCCAATACTCTGTACTTATCTCTGGTGATACTTCTCTTCCTGTACCAGGCCTTCTGTGTAAATTCTTCTAGGCAGTTGAGTCTTTTGGGCCTTCCTTGAGTGTCTTCTGCTCAAAATAATCCTCAAACCAAAGTGGAACATTTTGGGGAGGCTGGTTCTGAACCTCAGCTGCCTTCTAGATGGCCTGCCCTCTGTGGGGCTGTTTTCTGAGCTCCACTTCCAGGAATACAGGCTAAAGGCAGCTCAGCTGAGACATCCAAGAGCATCTGGACTTGGAGACCAGGGAGCCCTACTGTGGGAACTTTATGGGCTCTTATCCCCTCTGGTTGTTGTTTTTGTTGCCCCTTGTCTGACGCAACCCAGAAATGAAGAGTGAAATCCTCAAGGTGAACATGCACTTGATTTGGGGGCAGGGGAGGGACGGTGCTTCCTTGTCTGTAGCCAGGACTGTGGGAGAAGATGGAGAGTAGAGTGGGTGGGGAACCACGAGGCAGAGGTGATTGGGACAAACTTACAAGGACAGCAGTCTGGTCCAGGTGGCCCCCTTCTGCTGCTCTTAGCAAAGACAACAGAAACTCCCTTCACTTCCCCGTCCCCTTCACTCCCTGCTCTGCCGAGCACCCACTCCCTAGGTTCACTCTCTAAATTCATTCCCCCTTGCCTGCTCGCTTGCTATGCAGGTAGGAATGTTACAGACACAGAAGCAGAAAGATATATATTGCTCTCTTTGCCTTTGTTCGGGTCTCAGACTTTTGGGAGATTCCTCCCCTCTGAGCCCGCTGGTCTGAAATAAAGCCTCAACACTCCAAGACCTCCAGGTGCTGCTTGGTTCTTCCGTCGTTGATCCAGTCCAGGTTTTTTCAGTATTTTCCGTAACAGAGGGAAGGAAGATGGGAGGGTGTGGGCCTGCAGCTCCCTGGAAGGGAGAGCCCTGGTATACCTCTGGGGCCTACAGGGAACCCAGGCTGTGGGTAGGGTCGGCCTCATGGGCTGTGACCTGTGTTCTGTCTTATGCTCTGCTGTTTGCAGTCTTGAGGTTCTTAATAAGTTTTGAAGAAGGAACCCTGCATTTTTATGTTGTACCAGGCCCTACAAATTAAGTAGCCTACCCTAAGAGTGGGGTTTCCGTGGCCTCCTACTGGTGGGATTTTAGAAGGACAGCAAAGGGCCCTTTCCTTCAAAGCACTCTCTCAACCCTCCCTCTTGCTTGAGAAGCAAAAGGAATTAAGGATTAAGATGCAAATTCTCCTAGGAAAGAGAGTGATGGTTTAAATTTCTGCTAAAATTTAAAGAGCGAAATGCAGCAGTCTTTCTTGGGAGTAGGTTTTGATGAGGGTGGGGAAAGGTTGCTCAACCGTACCTGGAGCTTAAGGTGGGGATGGTGAGGGGGGCAGGCAAGGAGCATTGACTTAGGAACATCAATGTGGAAGCTGCATATATTGAAAACTTTTTTGAATTTCATTGCTTCTGAGAGCTCCTCTTATATGCAGTCGAATTAAATTAAATTCTGTTCCCCAAACGTCTTTTACTTTGAGCCTTGGTCATCTTTTGTATAATGGAAATAGGGTTAAAGTGAGGATTCAGTGATCCAACCTTCAGAAAACTGCAGTGGTGTGCTGAACACCGGCCCTGCCCTCAGCCAGTGTCTATTTCCTTTCCCTCTTACAGCACCATGGGTGCTTTGAGTTCCAGACAAGTGGAAGGGCTCACGTATTTATCTGGGGTAATTTGGGCCAATGCCTCTTATTGAGGGGCAAGAGGGGTTTGAATGAATTACCAGGTTTGGCACTTTACAGGACATTTCTAAAAGCTCTTTTGTGCCTTAAAGGCACAGCTTCCAATTACAACTTTATTCTAGCTGAACAAGAGATTTTCTAGGTCATTAGAGTTCCTAGAAACCCTCTATGAGACTTCTGTAGAAACTACAGCTTGACTTTTAACAGATTTATTTGCCTTGGTTTAATCTACATGAGTGTTGTCTCGGGAGGGCCCTATTCTGGGCATCTATCTATACTACACTGGGTGTTCCACTGGGGCCTCTCGGGGTGTGTGTGTGTGTGTGTGTGTGTGTGTGTGTGTGTACATGGGCACACGTGGATCAACTTTGCTCTTACTGTTTAGTCTCGTAATCTGTTAACTGGATGTAGTCAAAGAAAAAAATAAATTTAGTTAGACTTCCTCTTTTTTCACCAGTAAATACCCTTCCAAGTGTGTTCTCCTTTGTCCACTATTATTTTGTCTTAAAGTATTAATTTAACGGAAGACATAGCTTAAAAAAAGATGTTTCACCCTAGTCAGCCTCAGTGTGGGCAGGGGGGAAGGTGTTTTTGACTAGTATATTCCTCCTGTTTGTGACTTAAAATTTGGCCGATTTCTCAGCTAACACCAGACTGGAATTTATAGGCAATATGAATTTGCAGTGGAAATCAAACTAAAAACATAGCAAACCAGAAATATTTCCAGTTTTCTCAAGTTCTTACCTTTACTTTAAAAAGTATACAAGTAATCCATGTTTGTTATGGAATATTAGAAGGTATATATTGGCAAAAAAAAAATGAATAGAGAATCTCTGGTAATTCCTTCTCTTCACATAACTCTCCCTTACTCTTCATGTTTTTGATATATATATTTTTTTCTCCAAATTACATTATACTCTACATTCTGTTTCTATACCTTCTTTTTTTAATACTTAAAAATATTTTGTTAACACAATTTCTTGTCAGAGTGCAAGTTTTATAATAAAATCATTATGCTTATTTTAGTTCCAACTCCATATAAAGCTTATACTTTCAAAAGCTATAGTTTATAGCACCCGTGTAAAGAGTAACTGGCTCAGCTATCACGTACCTCTTTTGTCTGGAGAGCTTTGTCATGGGCATTGGCAGCCTGTGAATAAGCTACCCTAGACCAGGTGACCATCCCTGTCCGGTCAGAATTGGCTGAGCCAGTGGGCAAGAAAGATCCCCTAGGAGGGATTGTGGGTGAGCCAAGACCCTAACTCAGGGACAATAAATAACTCTGTATTAATATGTAGTTTAAAAGTTTTAAATATAAAAACTCCATTTGTCTTTAAATTATTCATGGTGTGTAGCCCCACTCTCTTTCTCTTCTACCTTTGTGACTCCAATGGCACAAATGTTTGATCTTTTCTAATAGTACCAGAAGTCCAGGAATGTCCCTTCATTCTTTTTCAATCTATTTTTTCTCTGTTGGGTACTTTCTGTCGTTTTATTATTAAGTTTACTCATTCTTTGTCATTCAAGTTTACTCATCCAAACTGCTGTTAAGCTCACTAGTGTTACCCCAAGCACTCTGGCTGCACAACTCCAACCCTTGACTGTCTTCACATGGCCTTCTCTTCCTTGGTGTTCACCTGCTGTCTTCTGCATCTTACAAGGACACTTGGCATTGAATGTAGTACCCACATGTAATCCAGGGTGATCTCTGAAGACCCTTAACTTAATTGCAACTGCAAAGGCCCATTTTCCAAACGAGGTCACAGGTCACAGGGTTAGATCAGTGTTTCTGGGGGTGGAGTGTTAGGAACTCCCATTCCACCATCTGGCCCTGAAAACAGTATCTGTTGATTTCCCTTCTCATTCAACTTGAGGTCCTCCCAGGTCTTGGTATGATGGGGGATTTTCAGTTGAAACCTAGATATTTTGGATATAGTTATAAGACACTAGATCTTATTTAAATCCTGGATCTTATTGTAGCAGGGTTTTTTGACACCACTGTGGCGGGAGAGGAGCACTGCCATCTTACTGCCAGTGTGGTTAGAAGTCCAGGTGCCCCACTGGTCTTTGTTGACACCTAGGTCAGGAGGCTCCTCGTTACTGCTGGCCAGGGTGGGAGTTTAAGGTCCCACTAGGCCTCCTGACACCTTCCTATCTGGGAGGAGCTCCCTACAGTTGACATTGTGGAGGGACAACTCTATACAGTGGGGCTTACTCCCACCTAGGTTTCCTTGGGCACCACACAGGTAAGGGAGGAGGGTTCCTTGTTTCCATCAGGTGGGGGTGGAAGTCTACATTTCCCACTTGGCTTTTGCTGCCAGGGGTAGGGTCTAGGGTCTGCAGCTTTCTCAGTGGTGTTTACAAGAGTAGAGCCGTTACTGTCTAAAGGTTTTTGCCCTGCTAGACTGCCCCTATCCTGGTCCTTTGGTTAGAGAGAGCAGGTGTTTGTTCTGGCATTTTTGTGTTCACTCATTGCCATTTCTGGGTTGCTGGCTTCATCACTCCCCAGTCTGGGCTCTTCGAGGCAAAGAGGAACCCCAGGGAGCTCACTGCATGTCCCATGGTCACTAGCCATTCTGCCTTCTGCTCTCCGCCTTTCAGAGGCTTCTTATGTGTGATTTATACAGAATGTCTAGAGTTTTTAGCTGGACTGAATGGGAAGAATAGGAAAGAATGTCTGCTTATCTTGTCAGAGATGAGGTCTCTTTATTGATGTTAATGTATAATAAAGAGTGTTTACATTTTCAGAGTCAAATCCTTTTTTAAAAAAAATTTAGATGTGTCCGGCCTGCCTCCTAAATATTATGTAAATACTAATTTTTTAAAGTGATTTCATAGTTTCATCTTTTATATTTATACCTTTAAGCAGGTATTTGTCGAAGGATGGCCTATAGACCACAGTTTCTGGGGCCCACATGAGAACTACTAAATCAGAATCTGTGGAAGTCTCTCTTTATATCAGACTTTCCAAGTAATTAAATATGTGCCAGAATTTGAGATCTACAGCTTTGTCCATTCAAAAAATTTTTGCATAAGTTGTAAGGCACAGATTTCACTAATTTTTTTTCCGAAGTGGTTAGTCGACTTTCTTAAGATCATTTATTAAATTGTTCTCTTTTCTTCACTGATTTAAAATGCCACTGTGATAAATTCATAAATATATATGTGTTCATATAAATATTTGGGTCTGTTTCCAGATGTTCCATTCTGCTTCATTGATCTGTCTGACCATTCTGGCGCCAGTAACTTACTTTTAAAAATTGCTGTTAACTATAGTCTGTGTGGACTTCTGAATGTTGCCTTGCATCTGTCTCTAAAAGCCGCCTAAGAAACCGTTTGCCAGGAGAGAATTAGATGACTCATATGTGAAGATGCTTTGTAAATTGCTAAGATCTCTGGCCTCTCAACACACCCCTGACACCAGCACTTCCTAAAGCACTGATCTCATCCTGTCCCTTCCTGACTCCAAAACCTTACTCATAAATTGAAGTTCATTATCCTGGCATCCAGGGGCCCTTTCTCTGCCACCTGGTCTCCACCTTCCTCTTCAAAATGACCTCCCCTTTGCCTTCAATAAAGTCCTCTTCTCTAACCATGTTTATCTACTTTATGTCCTCCAGTCTTGCCTGACACATTTCTTGCATTTTTCTTTTTCTCTCACCTTGAAGTGTGTCCTTCAAGGACACACTCCTTCCAGAAAGCTTTTTCTCTGAATTTTCCAAATTCCCTGACCTCTCTTGGCACTAATAGCTCTTACTTTACATTTAACATATATTCACCTATGAATCTTCTGTATTATGAAGTAACTTTGTTATTTATGTTTTCTGGAGTGTATCTGTCCTCTTCCCCAGTGACATGTCATATCCATCCATCCAGGGCGTTGGCCTTCTTCTACCTGTGCTCCTGTGTTCCCTTTGCAAAGTGGGATGCACAGTAGACAGTCACTTGGTACATATTTACCGGCCAAATAAGTCCAGGTAATACTACATTTTGGTGGAAGTCCATGATCGATTTGTGTGGTTCAAACCTAGGTAGGGGATTGCTCTCCTTGTTTCATTTCTTTCCAGGTACATGTTCAATTCAGAGCAAAGTCATGGATAAACCCTGTTTTCTGAGACATCACTACTTTAATTAATGAGCAAGACAGTGATTTCATGGGACTCAATGATCCTCCGTAGAGATGGAACCATGGATATCTTCTTTAGATCCTTGCAAACATCTCCTTGCAGTTTAGAATGATCACTGTGGGACAGAACAGGGGGATGTTTAAGAGATACTATCATTGTCTCCCCTGCCTACAACCCCATGCAGGGAATTTACCCATCTAATGCCCTTGATGCCTCAGCAACCATTAAAAAAAAATGTTTTTTTAACTCATTGATCCAATTTCTCTGAGGCCATGGCTGATTGGACTGATCAAAGGGTGCAGAGTGATGAGCTGGGCCAGCGGGGCTCTTGCTCTGGAGAATTAGGACTAAGAACATGGAGGATAGCTGCTAGTTGGATATGGGCACTGCAGCTGAGAGATCCTGCAAGCAGAGTCAGGATAAGGGGGGCTGGAATGGCAAAGAGAAGCTGAAGTGCAGAGCAGGGGAGAACAAGAGAACGGGCTGGAGAAAGAACTAGTGATAGATCTGGCAGAGGGATAGGGAGAATATCTATCTCTGGAGCAACACTGATAGCTCCCTATCCAAGCTCTCTTGAGCTAATAATCTCTTTTCCCCTAATATGGGGTCTCCTCTGTTCCTTTCCTGGAATCCTCATGAGATCATTTAGGTCTAAAAATAAACCCCACTTTTAATGACCCAGCTTGAGGGAGAAGGGTGTCTCTGCTCCTTTCAACCAAATTAGCTTGGATAGAATAGGTGACACTGAGGCAAGTGGTTCTCAGCTGTGTTTTTGTCCAGAGAATATATATTTAAACTCCAGGAGGAGTCACATAACTTAGAGTAGCTGCATGAACTTAAAAAAAAAAAACACTTCTTAGCATGATTTTAAGCCTTTTAATATTTTTGATCATGAAAAATTTCAAACATATGGAAAAGTAGAAAAAATAATAGAATAAGCCTCATCAATCTACCATTCAGATCAAACAATGATTAACATTTCTTCATATTTGTCAACTCTCTTTTTTTGGGGGTGCTGAACCATTTTAAAGTAAATTACGTGTATTACAACACATTACTCCTAAATATTTCAGCATCTTTCTCCAAAAGAGGATGTTTTCCTATATACCCGTGATGCTATTCTTACTTATCTCCAACCTGACAGTATTTATTAATATCACTCATAACCTGCCTGATTGAAATATTGCCAATTGTCCTCGCTTTTGTAGATATCTTTATAGATGTTTTGAGCCAGGATACAAACAAAGATGACACTGCACTGGCTTGTTATATCCTTTAGGTTTCTCAGTGTCTAGAACAGTCTCTCCCTGTTTTTTTAATGAAGAAATTAGGCCAGATATGTTGTAGACTGACTGCCTCATATTCCAGAGTTGCCTGATGGTTTCCTCATAGTGTTGTTTATCTAGTTACCTAGTTTCTCTCTTGCCTGTAGTTCCCCACAAAGCAAGTTAACTAAAGGCCAGGTTGGATTTAAGTTAACCATTTTTGGTGACAGTAACTCATAGGTGGTGATGACATGTGCTTCATATTGAATTGCATCGGGAGACACAAAATGTCTGGCCAACTGGCCCACTATTTGTGATTCCACATTAGTTATTCTTAAAGATGGTGGCAGCCAGATCTGTCTGTTGTAAAGGAAGATACTTCTTTTTGTGATGAGCAAATAAACTGTGGGTGGTACTATCCAGTTTTCCCTTAACCTTTCATTAGTACCTTTCAATAGCACAGATAATTTTGTAATTATCCAGATAAATACTAATGATTTCATTAATAGTAACTAATTATTTCATTAATACTAATGATTTTAGTATCCATTGTTGATTCTTTTCTGAATGGATACACTTTCTCACCGCCTAATGCTTTCTGACAATAGATCAGGTTACAAGGCCAACTGAGAAGTCTCCTTTATTGGAGGTCATCATGTACGTGACTCTTAATGTGGATATACTAACTGTTATCTAGTGCAGCTGCATAAACCATGCCAAGGTATAGTGACTCAAAACCGCGAGAGCTCTTTGACGACCTATGAAGGTCTCTGTGGGTCAGGGATTTGGGAAGTGCATGACTGGGTGCTTCTAACTAAGTCTCTTAGGTAGTTGTCATCTCACAGGGCTGGAGCTGGAAAAGCAGGAAATTAGAATACCTGGGGGCTGGCTTGCTCTCTCTGCATGGGCTAGTTTGGATTTCTAACTTGGAGGGTGGCCTCAGGGTGGTAGGACTTCTTTACGTGATGGCTCAGAATTCCAGTGTGGTTCCAGCAACTGAAGTAGCAGTGGCATCATCTTTTGTAACTTAGCCCTGGAGGTCACATAACTTCACTAATATCTTAGTAGACCAGCCATTGAACATGGCCCAGATTCAAGGAGAAAGGGCATAGATCCCACTTCTCCATGGCATGAGTGTCAAATAATTTGCAGACATGTTTTAAAACCACCACATTATTTTTTATGAAGAAAATGTATTTACATGTGCATTTATTAATTTTTTTCTTTAAAAAAAATGATCTGAGTAATTTATCAATGACAAAACAAATGGAGCAATGAAAAATGAGATTAAAACAAAAAACAATGAAAGGATGAAAAGACACATGTACCAGGCACCTGGAGTAATTCTAGTTCCTTCCACTAAGCACCATGTTTACTTCCTGGTAGTGAAGGTAAAACATGAAGGATGTTGGTATTTTGGTGTTCATAGTTCTAGCTGTTCAGTAAAAGGAAGTTTACAAATGTATCTGGAGTCATTTTTTCCCCTTGACACTGAGGCTTAGGAAGACTGTTGAATGGGTCCTTTCATCATAGCCACTGAGAAACAGAATAGTCAATGCCTGGCTTTTGTTGCTGAAAAGAGAAAGAAATGCTCTTTAAAGTGGACACTTGTGATACCATTTCTCTGTGAAAAAGAGAATAAATATTATTATCAGCCTTTAGCTTGTTTCCATGGGGGGGTACTAAGATTTGATATGGGTGTGTTTCCTTCTGAAAATCTAATAGGATCTGTCTTAGGGAACATGTAGCAGTGATTTTTCAACTCTGGCTGCACATTAGAATCAAGGGGCTTGGGACACCTTTGAAAAACTCAGTTGCCAGGCTATTCTTCAGATCAATTGAATAAAATCTCTTGGGGTGGGGCCCAGCCATCAGTGTTCTTTAAACTTCCCCTTGTGATTCCAAAATGTTTAGAGACAAGCTTGGCAACTTTTCCTGCAAACAGCCCCTTAATAAATACCTGTGGTGTTTTGGGCCATACTGTTTCTGTTGCAACTATTCAACTTTGTCTTTATAGCTGAAAAGCAGCCACAGATAATAAGTAATGAATGGCTGTGGCTGTATTCCAACAAAACTTTATTTATAAAAAACAGCCTGTGGCTGGGTTTGGCCTGTGGGCTCTAGTTTGCAACCTCTGATTTAGAGGATGGGTTAGGTTAGTTTACAGTTCTCTTCAACAGTAACATCCTCATGTACAGGTGTGAAGGAAGAGAATTCTTTATGATTATTGTGACTGCCACAAGGACAAAGTAAGTGGTAGTTTAAGTTATTTACTATCTCTTTTAAAAGAGGAAAGGGGTTAATTCACAAGTTTATGTAATTGCTTGCTTGCCTAGGTACCCCCAGCTTCCAGCACTTCTCTTACACAGCTCTCTTTCCTCAGGACACAGATCTTTGGAGCTAAGAGAGATCTTAGAGGTTATTCCCAACCCCCTCTCTCCAGAAGGGCTGAAGCCACCTATATTGCTAGGGCTGAGGATCCTGCCCTCTGATGTAGAAGAGCGTCTCTCTGTTTCCACTGCCTCCCCATTTGCACTCCTATGTTCCAATTTCCTCAAACACTAATGTGCCCACAGAGCTCCTGCCCTTCTGCCTCTTGAGAACACTCACTGCCATTGACCTTGGCATGGTTTGGATTTGTTTCCCAGTCATTGTAAGTTACTTGAGGATGGGATGATGCAGGGATCTGCACTCTCCACCCTGCCTTGCAATAAATGCCACCTCCCACTTCTCACCCTCAGTAATACTCCTTCACACCCAAATCCAAAAGCTCCCTCTTTCTCTGAAAGCTCCTTAACTTCTCTGCTTGTTAAGGCTGGGCAGTCGTGCCTGCCCCCAGTCTTATCTCAAATCCCTTTCACTGCGACTCAGAGAGCCCTATCCTCTCCTGGCCTTGTTTGTAGGCCTATTTCTGGTCTTTCAGCATCTTTTAAAAGACAGTTCACACTGTGTTTTGGTTAGTGCTGGCTTAATCCCAGGTTGGTTTCCATCTGTGTAACCTTTTTCGTAATTTCTTCTGCTGTCATGATTTTGGATTCCAGAAATGCTCACACAGCTCCCTTATCTCTGCCTGGTATTGCAGTCACCTACTAGTTAAAGTAGTCAATCAAAAATTCTTGTCACACGTCAAAGAAGTGACCTGTTCACATTTTGACTGCATTTCCTAAACAGCTCTATGCTGGCTTTATCAGAACTCTTTACCCATATAACTTTTTTCCTTTTAATTATTTCATGTGGATAAATTTTCAGTTGTATGGCAATTAAGAGTTATTAAATGGAAAGGTATAAAATTTGTGGGATCTTGATTTCTTCTGGTCTTAATTACTGACTGTTTTCAGTGTCTAGATAATTTGATTCTGAGGTAGTTCTTAGGTAAATACTGTATATATTCCTATATAAAAAGGCTAATTAAAATAATGAAATATCATTGCTTATCTGTTAAACCAGCCTTAACTATTAAAATAGTTATTTTCTGTCTTGGTAGGACTTTGGTAAACCAGTAGCAGTGTAAATTGAAATACTTCTTTTAGAAAGCAATTTGGCAACATCAAAAGGGTGATTTTACAGTTGAAATGCAAGCTGTATCATACTATGTTTGAATGTCCTTAAACTGTTCAGAAAAAGAAAATAAAGCTGTTTGGATACAAGGACAGGGAGGTGGGGGATGAGACGTTGTAACACTGGGCTAGTTCAGACATAATATTTAGATTTTCTCTGTGCTTGGGGTGGGGCTTCATAGACTCTAGGAGAAGGGCCAGGGCCTTTTATTTTAATGCTGAGGTTTTTTTTTTTTATTAGATAAGGTGTTTTTGATGGGACTAAGAGCTCTCTTTACCAATGTTCCAATTATTATATCTCCCCAACAAAAATTTCCAGTAGAAAATAATGAGAGGGACAGGGCAAAGCTATGTGACTAGTAGGGGAGAGGGTTCTTCCAGTCCCTCTGCCCTCAGGGTGGCTGCTCACCAGTCTGGCTAGTAAATTTTTTCTCTGAGAGAAGCAGGAAACCAAAAGGCAGATCACGGGAAAACACGGATTGGCTGGTGGGGCATCTTCAAGGCCCACCCATTGTTCAGCTATATTGCGGGTTTTATACTCTTGTGCAAAACAACCTGAATCAAGACAAAAGTATACCTAGAATCCTATCACATTTCTTCCAGATTTGATTTTTCCCACCATTAGCCAAGTGAAAAACAGGTGGTAAATTTGAGTATCCCAGCAATTAGTACCTGTGTTTTATATGGAAACAAATAAGGATTCACAGGCTTTGTTGAGCCATTTGGTGAGTTGATTGTACTGAGTTGATTGAGTTTTGTGAGTAGATTGAATTTTGCATATACACATCAGATGAAGCAGGTAAAACTCTGCTCATCTTGTGACAGAGCTGAGAAAGCAGAGACCTGGTCCAGCGCCTGGTTCCCTGAGTTCTCTAGGAACATTCTACCAACTTCCTCAGTGAAGCTAAACAGGTCATTTGGGGGGAGAAGTTAGTAACTGGGTTATAATTTTAACTTTTTCTGGTTAGGGGAAAAAAAAAAAGTAATGGGGCCCTGAACAGTCTGGGAACAGAGTTGTGCCTCTGTTGTTTTGTGCCTGGAACAGAAGATACATTCGCTAGTAGATGAGGCTGAAGGAGGATTTCTGAGTTGCCAGCAAAGCTCTGTTTCAGTTATATGTGGCTGTGAAACACAAAATCCCCAAACATAATGGGCTTAAAGAATGATGGGTGATTTCTCACGTTCTGTGGGTCAGAGACTGGGGCAGGGCGTGCTTGGGTGGTTCTGCTCTGTGTGATGTTGCATGGGTCATGCAGCAGCTGCATTCAGGGGAGAGCTTGGCTGAATATGCAAGGTGGCCTCTCATCCTTCAGAGCTTCTCTCCTATGGCTTCTAACGTTTCCCTAGTCTAGTCTGGACTTCCTTATGACTTCATAGCTGGCTCAAAGATTGTGAAAGTGAAAGTTGCCAGACCTCTTTGGCCTGGACCAGAACTAGCACAGTAATGGCACTCATTCTATTGTCTAATACAAGTCACAAGACCAACCCAGACTAACGGGCAGGGCATGTAGCCTCACCTCTTGATAAGAAGAGAAGCAGCTTACCTCTTGGAGAATCCCAAGCAATGATAGGGGTATGATTTTCTTCAAAGAACTGAACTTAAACTTATGCAAATGTCACTTGTGACTAAATAATTGTTATTTAGGTTGGTATTTCAACAAATGAAATGATGGATTTAAGAATTTTATAAATGGCAAAATACTATAAGACATCAAGTTCTAACTTGAAAGAAAAACATAATTGAAAGGCTTCTAGGAAAATGTAAAGCTTGGGAGTCCTTACTTAATATGTGAGGAAAACAAGCCTGCTCTAAATAGTGACCTTGTTTAAGTTCACTGTTTTTCAATTCTGAGTCACTACGTCTTTATCATCTTGACAGAGTAAGGACTAGAAATACCTCATGACTCCAAGCTCTGTGCTTATTCCTTCTCTGTACCTCCTGATCATATGGATAAGTGCTGTCAAACCCAGCAGTTATGCCAAAAGAAATCTGTTATCAGTTGCTTTTCTTTGCGAAAATCCAGTTTTTTGCCTTAGGCACTATTGACATTTTGGTCTGGTTAATTCTTTTTTTCCGGGGGGTGGCGGGGGAGTGGGGTGGTAGGGGATGTCCTGCTCCCTGTAGGGTGTTTACCAGCTTCCTGGCCTCTACCCACTATAGGCCTATGGGAATCAACCCCAGCCAGTGTGACAATCAAACATTACCAGATGTCCCGATTGAGACCCCTGCCATAATCCAATGTACTGATGTTTGCCAGGTTGCAACTTCCTAAACTGTTTACATAATGTTTAAGAATGTACTATTTTCTAAACCAAAAGCTAGGGCATTGGTCTGATAAAGGATATTACCCCCTCCCCAACCCTACCCTCTGCCCCCCTGCCCCAATTTGTACATGCATATTTCTAAAACATGTTTTATGTTATAAATTAAATGTATAAAATTAAAATCACGTTTGATGACATACACTACACAGATCACTGTTAATGAAATGGCTTAAAATCCAGTTGTTTTGGAAAACCTATGATGTATAGCTTATAGAAGTGCTCTTGCAAACCTAAACTCATAACTGTCGGCAGATGGTCAGTGTTATCTTTTTACCTTGCTTCACCCTGGATAGACTGAACTGGAGAGGCGAAGTTAAGTAACAGCTTGTTCATAAAACAAAGTGAAGCAGAGATTTGGCGAAATGTTTAGTTGATTTGAAACACGTAGACCAGAAAATATTCAGTTTAAAAACACTTCCTGATTCAAGTATTATTCAGACTGACTTTCTACACTGATCAAATTGTTTAAAGGATTCATTTCACTTGATATGGTGTCAAAACAGCTGAAGTGTCTTATAAATTATTCTTTTTGAGTTGTTTGTGATTCCAAGTGTATGTATTACAAGACTGAATTGGATCTGACAATTTTCTCTCTCTCTTTCCCATGTAAATGATAATGTTGATGGAACTATAGAAGCAACACCGACAATGAAATTAAATAATTTCAAGGTTTCTTGCTTAGAAAATCCAAGGCACCACTAGGAAGTGCCCGAGGAGGCAAAGCAGAGTGCAGCCACACGCTTCAAAGAAGTCTCGATTGTTCAATGGTGGTTCAAAGCCAGCCAGATCACATTTATTTCTCCTTAGATATAAATGGACTACCAAATAAATCTACCCGGCTTCCCATATAAATGCATGCTTAAATTTGTTCTTTCCTTTGTATTTTTTAGCTCTCCCACATGTACAGATACCTATAATTTTCCAATATGCTGTTCTGCTCATTTGGAAAAGCTGCCTGATAGTTTTCCCTTTTGCATTTTGAATAACTACTAGCTGAAGATGCTAAATAATTCTCAAGTCTGTGCAAGTTAATATTTCAGCCCAGTTCCTAATAAAATACAGCTGAAATCTCAACCAGGAGATGTTATCTATCGTTTGACATGCATCTGATTGTGATAATGAAATGCCGCCTGCCTCATTCCTAAATGTTGAAGTCTAGACCCACCTGGGATAATCTGGACAGTCTGCTTACCCCCAACGTTTTTATTGCATATGAGTTTAAAATTGTCTTGCCCAGTGATAGAAATAAAGATCTGATATGGTTAAGGTGGATTTGGTGACATCATACACTTAAGTATTTATCATCTTAATCACCTCTTTCCCGGTGGTATCCCCCTCTCCCTTTCCTTCCCACCCCCGCTATGAGATCTGACATGGAGCATCTGTCCTCATCTTCTCTGCCTCACATCTGGATTTGAATTACCTATAATTATATCCTCAAGGAGTCCAATTTTCTCCACAGAAGAATTCTCCAACAGAGCTCCATCGTTACATAAGAATCTGGTCCATTAATTTCTCTGCTGATTTTAATTTCTCCTATCAGATCTCTGGCAAAAGTATAAAACTTCCCTGAGAGACTAAGGCAGAAAGACAAAGAAACAACAGTTCAGCTCAGAAATAATGTATATAAAGAGACAAATCATTGTAAGCCATGAGGACATTTGGTCCCCTAAACCAGAATGTTATTAGCCCAGCTACGTGAAATACTGTATGCCCAGGCTCCAAAAGAAATTTAATAAGATCTGCTGTTTTGATTAATTTCTTGTTAGACTTTTCCAGAATGCAGAAGAGTTTCCTACCTTTGTTTTCCTGAGGACTTTCTTCAGTTCAGGGTTGCAAAGTAAGATGTTTTAGAGAAATGACTTGCTGGATCCACCTTGAATAACTGTATGTGAAGATGGGAAGGGCTTCCTTTGTGAAGACCATAGAGCTCTCTCTCCCACCTCCCACTTCAGGTTCATGGAACTTCCTAATATCTTGGCTCCAAATAGCCAGTGTAAAGCCTGGCACTGTTAAGATCAATACATCCAGTCAAATGTCTTATCCAAGATGCATTGCACAGAATAGACATAAATTTTAAAAAAGGCACTTAAACTTAAATTGCTTTGTGAAAGCTCTTTATATTGCTGACTTGACTGTTACTCTTTTCCTAATTTCATTTTAGATTAGGGAATATTTCATTTTATATTTATTTCACTTTGTCACTTAGCGTATCTGTCACCCACAGGGCCATTTCCTCGGTTTCATATGTTCAGGGTTGTATTAAGGCACCTGGACACTAGGTGTCTTGGGTGGTGGGAAAGTTGAGTAGGAGAGTCCTGGGGGGTGTTATTCAGTCTGCCTAAGAATTCTCCCTGCTCTTATAGAGCATGCGTTCAACAGAGATGATGTCCTGGAGGAGTGAAAATTGGTTCTTGGAGGATTAAAAAACCCTTGGATATTACAATAGTTCGTGACCCTCCAAACCTCAATCCTAAATCATAGTCCTTAATACTTAATTTAAATCTTATTAATTAGATTTAAATTAATTTTAAATTAAATGAATTATCTCCTTCAGGGGACAAGAATGAAAAAAAAAGGGGCTGAGAAGCACTGCTCTAGCATATGTATCTTCTCTGTGGCTTTAGAAACTGCCCATGATAAGCATATGTGTATTTTCTTTTGCACTCTCCTTCAGATAACACCAATACTTTAAAAATATTCCCCACTGTGGTCTTCTAAAGATGAACTCTTGGAAAAATAATTAGAAAAGGACCTTCCACAGATGCTAGGGACAGACAGCCAAGTGTTGCCTCTAAGGGATTACTTTAGGGTAGGGTAGTTAAAACAACGAGCCCTGGATTTCCCCATACCTCCTTGCCCTAATTACCCACCGTGTTTCCACAAATATTCCATCTCTCCCACTTCAAAACTTAAGCTTTACCTGAGATGTAACTTCAGTCCATATTTTTCTTCCAGCTTTATTGAGGTATAATTGACATATAACATTGTGTAAGTTTAAGGTATATATAATATGATTTGATACATGCATATATTGCAAAACATGTAACACAATAAGGTTAGTTAATTACCATTTTGTTGGTGTTCTTGTTATAGTGAGAATATGAAAGCTCTCACAGCAGCTTTCTAGTATACAATACAGTATTTATAACTATAGTCCCCATGCTATACTTTAGATCCTTGGAAATTATTCATCCTGTAACTGAAAGTTTGTACCCTTTGACCAACATCTCAAGTGTTGCCCCATACCCCCAATCCTTAGCAATCACTATTCTACTGTTTCTATGAGTTTGGCTTTCTTATATTCCACATATAAGTAAGTTCATACAGTATTCCTCTTTTTCTGTCTGACTTTTTCTCTGTCACCTAGCATAATGCCCTAAAGTTCCATCTATTTTGTTGCAAATAGCAGGATTTTCTTTTTTATTGCTGAATAATATTGTACTGTATGTAAGTTCCATATTTTCTTTTTCCATTCATCCACTGATGGACATTGGGCTCTGTTTCCATGTCTTAGCTACTGTGAATATTGCTGCAGTGAACATGGAAGTGCAGATATCTATTTGAGATAGTGATTTCATTTCTTTTGAGTTGATACCTACAGTTAGGATTTCTGGATCATGTGGTATTTCTATTTTTAATTTTCTGAGGAAACTTCATATTGTTTTCCATAGTCACTGCACCAATATCTGTTCCCACCAACAGTGTTCAAGGGTTCCCCTTTCACCACATCCTTGCTGGCATTTATTATCTCTTGTCTTTTTGGTAGTAGTTATAATAATAGTTGTGAGGTGATATATCTCACTGTGGTTTTGATTTGCATTTCCCTCGTGATTAGTGCTGTTGGGCACTGTTTCATGTATTTGGTGGACATTTGTGTCTCCTTTGGAAAAAATATCTACATCCTTTGCCTGTTTTTAAATCATATATATATATTTTTTTGCTATTGAGTTGTAGGAGTTCCTTATATATTTTGGATATTATCCCCTTATCAGATAAATGGTTCGTAAATGTTTTCTCCCATTCTGTAGGTTGCTTTTTCATTTTGTTGATTGCCTCTTTTGCTATGCAGAAGCTTTTTAGTTTGATGTGGTCCTATCTGTTGATTTTAACTTTTGTTATTTGTGTTTTGGATGTCATATACAAAAAAAATTATTGCCAAGGCTGATGTCAAGGGACTTTTCCCTGTGTTTCCTTCTTGGAGGTTTATGATCTTAGGTCTTAAATTTGTGTCCTTAATCTATTTTGAGTTAATTTTTGTGACTTGTGTAGGATAGGAAGAGTCCATTTTCACTTTTGTATGTGGCTGTCCAGTTTTCCCAGTAACATTTACTGAAGACACTATCTTTTCCCATTGAGTATTCTTGGCTTCCTTGTCAAATATTAGTCTGTTGGTCTACATGTCTGTGTTTATGTCAATACCATGCTGTTTTGATTACTATAATTTTGTAATATAGCTTGAAATTAAGAGGTATAATGCATCCATATTTGTCCTTTCTGAAGATTTTTTTGGCTATTTGGAATATTTTGTGGTTTCATATGAATTTTAGGAATTTAAAAAAATTTCTGTAAAAAATGTGACCATATATTTTAATTTGAATTCCCATAAAACTGGACCCTAAGACAAAGCCTTGAGTTCAGCATAGACTATTTTGGAAGTGATTTTGGGAAACAAAAAGGAGAAAGTGGGGAGGTGAGATAGGAAACTGTGGACAGCTAGTGCTCAATCTTGTTGAGGATCCTCAGAGATACGTGGATTGTACCATAAAAAGCAAAGGGGTTCTGGGGCATTTATCACCAACTCCAATCCTCCAGTTGTTGAAGGTTTTCCCAGTGACATTAACATCCTTATATTTCTGGACCAACTTCATGTGTGGAACAAGCTCTGATGTTGATGAAAGCCCTTGGGAAAAGAAGACGAGAGAAACAGGCATTTGAGGTGAGAAGCCATCAGCTTGCTTAGAATCATACTATAGTTCCAGGTAAACTCAAGTGACTGAGGAGGTTCAGGATAAGGCCTCAGTTGTATCTGCTACAGTGCATACCTTTCTTTGGTCAATGGAAGGTGCACAAAAGTGATGAATGTCACTTCTTGGTGGGGGCTTTAGGAGACAGTTCATGATTTCCATATTCTTTTCCCCTGCCAGAGCAACAATGATGGTTCAGATGAGGGGGGCTCCCTCCTGGAGTGAGAAGATGTGGGGCAGAATTGGCAGCTCACTCACAGGGGACTGACCTGTAGCATGAGGGAGAAATAAACCTGTTTCTTACAAACACCTAAGATTGTAAGGCTTATTACTAGTGTGTGTAACCTAGCATGACCTGATTGATACATATCCACTCCCAAACTGATTTATCACATCATGGTTAATTTGGGTACATGATAGTTCATTTTGATACCAGAAAAATCCAGGGGCACAAATAAGAAGTATATCTGGTTGAAGGTGAGCTGCACAGGATGGCTGGGGTTCTCCTCCACTAGCTTGCTGGGGACCCAGGTTCCTTTTATCTTGCTGCTCTGCCACCCACTAGGACAGGAGTTAGCACACTTGTTCTGTAAAGGGCCAGAAAATAAGTATTTTAGGTCTTGTAGGCCCTATGGAATTTTTTTGTTAAAACTACTCAACTGTCACTGCAAAGTGAAAGCAGCCACAGCAATAGGTAAATGAATGGGAGTGGCTGTGTTTCAATAAAGCTTTATTTTTATGAACACAAGCACTGAAGTGGGTTTTTTCCATTTGCCCATTGGGCCTTGATTTAGACTTTAAGTATAATTCATGTGCTCATTTGGGTAGCCCAAATACTGGAACTGAATAATTCCGAGAAGGTTGATATTTTCCCTATGCAAGGACAACATAAAGAATTCATGAAGTGCATCGTTACAGGTGACAAATGGAATCATTTAGAAACTCTGTAATAGCTTTAGGATGTAAGTATGTCTAATGAGCAAGTACGAAAATAGCAAGAATTCCTATAGATAATTGGGAAAGGACATGCCCAACCAATTCATGAAAATGTGATGTTAGTAGCTATTAAATCTATAAAAGAATATTCAACATCCAGAGAAATAGTGGAGAGGCAAATTCTCGCCATTGTGACCGAGACGGGTAGTGCTCACCAAATGTTCCATGCCTTCCATGACATATTCAAGCCTTCTTTGAAGTTGGGCTGGGTTCATATGGCTAGCTTGCTTAGTGGACTAGGATCAGATGTAACATACGTGGCTACTGGGCCAAGGTAATTAAGAAAGAGTGTGCCTCCTTCAGCCCTGTCTCCCCTTTGCAGCAACCTTGGAGACATGTGTTTTAGATGCTGCAGCTGCAAATGGAGGATTTATGTGAATCTGAGATTAAACTTTCATTGTGTTAGCCCCTTGGAATTTTGGCAATGTTTGGTGTGTTCTAGAAACAGAAGGCCAGCAGAGTTGGCCTACAGTGGACTAGGGACAAAGTGGCAGGAGATTGCGTTGGAGAGGGAGGTAGAAGCTGGATCAGGCAGACCTGTGTCGACAATGTGAAGAGTTTGAATTTTATTTGTAGTGTAATGCAGCAGTGTGTCGAGAATATGCCCTCAGAACCTTAAAACTGTCCCTACTCTCTGAGCCACAAATATGCAGAATCTATTCTAAAGATTCTAAAGAATTCTGAGGACATTCTGATATGTCATCAAAGATTTATATATAATAATATCTTTTTCTTAAAATTATAACAACAAAAGGCCAAAAAAGCTTAAATATTTTAAAATACAGACATGATTAAAGTATAATATTGTTTTTACTAAATATATCTTTTCCTAAGGAAGTTTAAAGACAATAAGTTCTTATGGTGCATTTACAATAGCAACAAAACTTAGAAGTAAGTTAAAGAGAATGTAGGTCTTTAATGAAGGATGGAAAAGATGACCTGAATAAATGGAGGGAAATAGCATGTTTTTGGCATGCAGGGATTTAATATTGTAAAAATTTCATTTCTTCTCTTTTTCAACTATCAATCAATAAAATTCCAATTAAATTCCCTACCAAATTTTAATTAAGCTTCCAAACGAGTCTAATGTTCATCTAGGAGAAAAAAAATGTGTGAGAAAAACTAAGAATAGTTTGAAAAAAGAACAGTGTGGGCTCCTGCAGAGTTGTGAACATTGACTCAATGGAAATAGTAGGAATACTAAATGTTTATAGGAAGATTTAGTGTATGATAAAGTTAGAGTTTCAAAACCTGTTTATAGGAAAATTTTAGTGCATGATAAAGTTAGAGTTTCAAAGCCATGGGGGAGAAACAAACTATACAGTAAATGGGTCTAGGACAATTGAATATACACTCATATAAAAATAGAGTTATCTCTGTCCACATGTAAGGCCCAGAAAAAAATATCCCTTGTGAATTGAAGGACTTCACCTTTTAAAATAGCCCACTAAAAAACCAGAAGAAGATGTTGATATAAAAGTCAACCAGGAATTCTTCAAAAAGTTAAACAAGAGAATTAACATATGATCCAGAAATTCCACTCCTAGGTGTATACCCTCCACATTGAAAACAGGGACACAAACAGATGCTTGTACACCGACGTTCATAGCACCACCATTCACAATAACCAAAAGGTGAAAACAACCCAAGTGCTTATCAGCAGATGACTGGATAAACAAAATGTGTCAGATAGATATGATACAGTATTATTCATCCTTGGAAAGGAAGGAAACTCTAATACATGCTACAACATGGATGAACCTTGATGGCATTGTACTAAGTGAAATAAGGTCATCACAGAAGGATCAATATTATATGATTTCACTTATGGTAGGTATCTAGAATACTAACCAAATGTATTGAGACAGAAAGTAGAATGGTGGTTGCCAAGGACTGGAGGAGGAAAGAGAAGTAAGAAGCTATTGTTTAATGGATATAGCATTTTAGGTTGTGCTGATAAGAAAGTTCTGGAATGGATGGTGGTGATGGTTGCATAGTACTATGCATGTGCTTAATGCCTCTGAATTGGTGGCACTTAAAATGGTTAATATGGTAAATTTTATGTTGTGTATATTTTGCCACAATAAAATAGCAAAAAACAGTTAATGAAGTACATCAAGGAAAAAGGCAGCCTCTAAGAAGGTGTGTGTTAGATTGGAGATGAGCACCATTTCACAGTACAGGGAGGATTTGAGGGACAATAGTTCTTAGATCACTGAGAGCGAATACAAGTCAAGATTGTATATAAATTGACATTGACAGTTAAAAGGGTAGCTCAGAAAAAGAAAAAAGGCTAAAAAAGAGAAAGTTTTCAAAGAAATAGCATTCTTAAGTTTTTATAATTTGAAAATGATCAAAGGGAACCAATTTCCATTAAAATTACCCATGTAAGATTTGCAAGCAGGCACTATAAATTTCTTATTTAATGAGGATTTAATTTTTGGTCAAAAAAATAACATGAGTCATAAAATTCTTCTAATTAAATTCATAACTTGAACAGATCAGAAGAAATCCCTGTAACTTCGTATTCTTTCCTGAGTGAAGATTTCATTATGATCATGAAATGTCATCTGCACACAAAAAGCTCACATGTAATTACTAGGCTGGAACAAACAGGCTGAACAAATAGCAAACAATAGTATTCCACAAAGACAGGTAAATGCAGGATATTGACAGAGGCAGAGAACACTGGCCCCCCCGCCAGTCACCATCTCTGTCTGGATGAATCTGCCTACTCTGAGCACCCATATTAGAGGAACTGTATAATACTTGCCTTTTTGTAACTTGCTTATCTTGGCATAATGTCCTTAAGTTTCACTGATGTTCTTAAAAACAAAGCATAACAAAGATTTTTGTGATGCAATATTTACGAAAAATGAAGAGAAAATTTTCTAAGTGCAGAAGTAACTTAAAAATTTAGTGCTAGAAGGGCTGAGTATGTCAGATGACAAAGAAATTGCAAAACAAATGATCTCACTCTAGGATGGAGAATTCAATATATCATTATTGACCTAGTAGGTAATTAAGTGAGACCAAATACTGTGCAAAAAATTAAAGAATCCTATATTGTTCAGTTCCATCAGATTGTGGCAGGGACAAAACTTGTGTTCAACACCTAAAATGTATACATATTGTTGAACCACAAGACAGAAACTAGGAGATCTAAATTAATAATTATTTCATTAATTTTTATATCTATCAAAGTAGATTTTTCTTTTTTTAAATTAAGAACTGAAAAATCTCCTTTAGATATTTGACATTAATGTAAAAGACAGAGGAGGACAGCCTAAAGCAATAGTGGTGACATGGTTGGTAAGGAAAAAGATGTACAAGCTGAACTTTTGTCTGAAATATTCAGAACTATCCTTTGTGTCTAATTAAATTCTTACTGTGCACAGTCAGAATTTGTTACTAGGAGATACGGCTTCAACTGTGCCAACTTCAGTTTTTGGTGAACAATTCAGAGATTAGATATGATCAACTCTGGGCCAGTGTAATGATAGCTTATTTTGAAAAACCCCTATCAAATTTGATCTTGCAACCACTCTCAGATAACATCGTTGGAAAATGTTGTTAAAGCAATTAAATTTAATTTAGATACAAGATGCATTAGAAGTGTTGGGCAGAGCAGCAGCAGATCCTCAAATAGAGCAAATGATAGAATTTGGCAGAAAAAGAAATAAATATTGAATTTCAACTCTGATTGCTCTTGAGTATGAGCTGATGTTTGCAAAAGGTCACAAGAGAGCCAAAGAGAGCTAAGTGTAGCTATTTACTTTAAAGGGATTAAAAATGTTGTAGAAACTTTTAGAGAAGACAGTTTTCCTAAATCAAGATGATATGAGAAATATGCAATAAAAATGATATTGCAATAAATATAAGGAAATTAAAATAGGAAACAAAAACATGTCAGTAACTATGAGGGACAAGATTTATGTATCAATTTTGAAATCAACTTCTATAGAGACTAGTTACTGAGTATTATAGATAAGGCATAGTCACAAATGAAAGCAGATCTGAAAAATTGGGTAATACATTGTTATAAAGTAATAATATTTTGGTTTTATTTATAACATGAGCATTGATAAATTTTAGTAGAACTTAAGAAATATGGATAGTATGTATGTAGCATGTAAAAGGTGATATAATAATATAAGTGAATTTGGTGCCTTTCTTTTTTCTTTTTCCTTTGTTTTCTTTTTTTGGTACTGAAGAAATTTGGTGCCTTTCTTTCTTGCTGTTGAAGGGGATCAGAATATGCTACTCCTGAATATGCCACTTTGGCTTAAGGATTATTTCGAGCTGGAGGCAATTAAGAAGCAGCAAATGCAGAAAGAGCTCTTTGCCCTCCCCTACTGCCTAAAAGCAGGACATAAATTGCCCTTTTTGAAGGTGTTCCCTCTCTCCTATCCTGCACCAGGAGGAGGACCCCATCACTGGGGACAGAAAATCAGCACTGAGATAGGGCTGCACAAACCAATGTTACCCAAATAACCCTTGTTCTTCCATTAGTTTCCCCCATGTATTTACTTTCCCACAACTGACCACTCCCAAAGAACCCAAGTCCTTTGGTCTTGTCACATCTCCACAATTTATTGCCCTTTGTTAAGATGGTATATAAGCTCCTCTCTCTCCCCTCCTGCGTTTTATCGCCTCTTTGCATCTTCATTTCCTCTTCTCTTTGGGCCTCTGTGCATGTAAAATTAAAATACTATCTTCAAATAAAATGTGTATGCCTTTTTTCCTGTTCTGTCTTCTGAGAGTCTAATTTGAAGGTCCTAGTCACAGAACCAAAGAGAGCAGAGGAAAACTTTTTCTTCCCCTACACTCTTGTTATTCTGTAATGTTTGTGTCAGTGTTTGTGTCCCTCAGCTCCAAACCTATGCTTTGGTATTTGGCTGGTGATTCTGGAGCTGAAACTCTTCAAACCACTTTTCTGCTTGTCCCGCTGGCTCCATGTTAGTCTGTGCTGTTCGGGGTTGTCAGAGAGAGACGGGAAGGCTCCTGCCTGTTGCTTCTTCCTAGGAGAGTCCCTTCAGGTTTCCTCATTCTGGCAATAGAAGCTCTCCCAGCTGAAGCCAGTGTGCACCTTTCCAACCTTGCAGAACCAGCCTTATGATGCCCCCTCGCTGATAGGCCAGCACCAGTTGTCTGGTGCCCTTTTCATTGGGATATGGGTTACATGCCCTTTGAACCCTCCTTTAAATTCCTAAGATTTAATAATTCCAACTTCCTTTTGTTCCCCCAAGCCCTAGAGGTAGTGGTTGTTTCTTGTCCTAGTTAGCTCCATGATGCCTTAGAGTTCTCTGACAACATTTAAAACAAAAACTTTAAACTTAAAATATTGTGGTAAAATATACATACCTAAAATTTACCATCTTAACCCTTTTAAAGTGCAGAGTTTGGTACTGTTAAGTGCATCCACATTGTTGTGCAACCATCTCCAGAACTCGTTTCATTTTGCAAAATTGAAACTCTGTACTCATTAAACAATAACTTCCCTGCTCCTAGCCCCCCGCCAGCCACCATCTCTGTCTGGATGAATCTGACTACTCTGAGCACCCATATTAGAGGAACTGTACAATACTTGCCTTTTTGTAACTTGCTTACCTTGGCATAATGTCCTTAAGTTTCACTGATGTTATATAATGTGCCAGAATGTCCTTCCTTTTAAAGAACGATTACTATTCCATTGTAGGTCTGTACCACATTTTGTTCATCCATTCACCCATCCATGGACACTTAGGTAAGAATTCTCTTTTGACCCTTCCAATTACCTTTAATAATTCTTCCTGTTTAGTTAGCAATTTTTCATATTAAATTCTCTTTCCAAATAAGTGGTATGATTTCTCCTTCCTGACTGGCTTCTTACTGATATGATGGTCTACAATTTTGAAAAAATATGATTCTATTTGACTGGGGGTCCTCTGTGACTAGGCAGCTTGTGTAGGAAGCCTGTCTTCGGGTGTAGGAGCTATTGTCCCTGGGGAGAGGAATAGCTGAGTTGCTGGAGGCTGCAGAGCTGTTGGCACGGGTTTAGCAGGAGAGGCGATACCAGGATGTGCTCCTTGCTTGTTCTACCTGCTGCTTGCCTTGTGGGCTTTGGGGGATATTTGCGGTCCTGTTTCTCCCCTGCTACCTCCAACCTTGGTGCCAGGAGCCCTTCCCAGATTGACCATTGCTCAGTTCTGGTGTCCTAAAAACAGTTTAAAAGTTAACCCCCCTGCCCCAACCCCTCCCATCCCACCATGTCTCTGCTTGCTCTTGGAATCTGTGGATGTTGAGCTGGGTGGCCTCGAATTGCTCTGCTTTCTGTGGCGGCTTTCTCCCGACCTGCATTTTTGGATGTGTACTTCTTTGCCGATCTGATCTTCATGCTTTCTACTTTGCAGGAATTCTTCTCTAACCTCTTGATGCCATGCCTTCAGTTTTCTAGCACTATATGCATTTATTCTTTTAAAATAGTATATTTCTTTCACTTCAAGGGATTTTGAATTAGAATGGAGATGTTCTTAGTTCAGTATTTTAATCCAGTTTTCTATGTACATCTTTACAATTGTTTTCCTCCAAAGTTTTTTATAAGTGGACTTTATTTTATAATTAGAAGAAAAAGACAAAGCTAGATTCCCCCAAAGATTGTGTTACTTGCCTTGTAAACCATTCATCCCTCAGGGAAATAAACTTTTAGTTACTTCAGAAAGACACATAGCTATTATAATTCATGAAATCTCTGGAGGCAACACATTGCAACTTAATTTCCTATATGGTGTTTTATTCATTTCATAATTGCATGGATAAATAATGTATGAAAATGAAATGGCAATTATGTTCATCATATCAGGAAATATTCTCAAAGTCACTTGAATCAGTTCAAGCCTGACAATTTGTTATACATTTAGAAATGTACTTCTCTAAATATCTTTTAATATTTGGGCCCAGAATCTCCAAGGATTTTCAGAAACTAAAGTAAAATAGAATCCTCCTGAGAGAAACTGAGAGTGAATGAGATGTTTGCATAGGCAACATGTAAATATTGCAAATATTTGTTGTAAATGTACCATGTACACATTACATAGGTTCTCAAGTACTTAGGGTCATAGGTAAATGATGCTCATTACTTAGACCTTGCTTGCTGAATGCTGGCTGCATTGTTCTAGTGCTGGGAATACAATAGATAAACAAAAGAGACAGAGTCTCTGGTCCTCAGGGAACTTATGCTCTAGTGGGGAATATAGATGTGTAGACAGGCAGTTATCCCATGGTGTGCCACATAATAGCATGAGATAAATCCAGGGACACCAGAAAGCTTAGAGGTGGGAAACTTCATTCAGTCTTGAGTATCAGAGAATTATAGAGTGTGACATAAAGAACTAATACAGGAACTGAAGAAAGAGCATTGAAGGCAAGTGATAGAGGCATGTTCTCTCTGCTTCAGACTCTTGGGTATCCTGTGGCCTCTGCCTGGAGTCCTACAGCAGACCTTCTAGTCAGCGCCTCCTGAAGCAGGCATGTTTTGTAGGCCTTGTACTTCTCACACACTCTCTGGGATCCGCTTAATCCTTGGTCCCATAACCAAGCTGTGTTGTTTCACCTCTATCTTTTCTTCCTTTCTCCTCGCTCACTGTCCCTCTCTTCTTTACTGCTTCTCTCCCTCCTCCACCCGGGTTGTACCTCACTGTCACCAGGGTGGACCCTTGTTGTCCACCCTGTTGGCTGGACATTAACAAGATTGTGTCGTCTTCTTGATTTCTCTAGAGAATTTGAATTAAGAGGCCCAGCAATTGAAGCACTGTCTGCTGAATGAACAAATAATCACTCCTCAACTTGATCCCTAGGAACCAAAGTTAAAGTACATTTTTGGAGTTTTCAGAATAATGTTCTTATCTTTATTATTACCACTATAAAAATTACCTTTATCAAATGTATTAAGATTATATTTTAAAAGTGATAGTAAAGGTAATCATATTATAAATGCATACCAATAATGTGTTAGTTCCTCCAACCAAATCATAAACTGTCAATATAGGCACTAATGTATTTAAAAGCAGATACTTGTGTTCCAATTTGGCATAGACCAAAGGTTTGTTAGGTCATTTAGAATTAAGTTAGAATGATTTTAATTTAATCCTGAATTGTAGTGCATGCTTTTTAAATAAGACTTGAAGGGAGGAGTTACCATCTTAATTATAAATCTGTAGTGAAACTGTTGTAGATTTGTGTTTCAGAGTTTAAAAAATCAACTTATTGAAAGGTGATGTTGCACAATGTAAAGGTTAGCTATTGCCAACATCTGCATAACTAACCATTTCAAAACTCAGTGGTAAACAGTAATTATTCTCATGGACCTGAAAATAAGCTACGGGAAGTTTGATCTGGGCTGGGCCAGACTAGAGGGACTGGGCTCCGCTCCACAGGCCTGTCATCCTTCTCCTGGGACCAGTGGGCTAGCCTAGTATGTTCTTCTCAAGGTGATGACAGGTAAAGGGAGCAAGTAAATACACGTAAGACCTCTGGAAGCCAAGGTTCAAGAATGGATACACTGTTACTTCTGCCTCATTCTATTGACCAAAGCAAGTCTTCCCACCATATCCAAAGGCGAGGGAAGTATGCCACAAATGTGAGAGGATACTGCAAGGTTTTATGGAAAAGGACATGTATAGCAGAGATGAGTAAGGGACAATGACATAGTGTATACACAGAAGCTATCTAGTTATTCACTAAACTGTATCTTCTTCCTGGTACTCACAGCCAGATCCTATTTCCTTGCATCTCATGCAGTAATGTTTGGCTGCATGACTAAGTTCTTACCAATAGAATGTGAGCAGAAATGACTTGAGTCTAAAGAGAACTGTGTGTTATTTCACATTTCTTTGGTTTGATGCAGATAAGCTAGGAAAATTAGCAAGTCATATATTAAAGATAGTGAAAAGTGCAAGATAAAGGAAACTGTGTCCAATCAGTAACTCCCATTTAGAGTTTATATGAGAAGGAAATACACTTTTGTTGTGTTGAAAGCATTACTAATTTTGGGGTTTATTTGTTATTGCAGCTAGAGTTCTTTATATGGTACCCATGGTACATATAAAGGCTCTAATATGCCTCCAGAATTCCTCTGAGCACTTTGAGGCACACTGCCTTCATGCTGGTTAGAGCTGACTTCAGTTCCATCAGAGGCAGCTTCTCCATATATGCCCAAATCAGTGAGGAAATACCTTGATTGTCCTATGTTTGGAAAGAAATTATTCCTGGTCACCAGGGCAGGACAGAGCAAGAATAACACTTTAGTTATCAAAATGAGTGCCTGCAAACCAGTCAGGCATGGAAATGTCTTTCAGCGTCAGTTAGGCCTTTTTTTTCCATCCCTATCTTGGCTCCACTGGATTCCTTTCGCAGGAACCAAGGAGGAAGAGTACAAGGGGATGAAGGGCTGGGTGTGTGGTTTCCGTCTGGCCACGTGAGTGAGGCTTGTCAGGCTGTGCCCGTGGCCGAGGCCCAACTCGCTTCAGGAATCCTCTCCCTATAAACACCAATATGCTCCTGTTTAGAATTTAGAATGTCTGTTTTATTTTACGGTTTAGTTTTAGGCATGTAATCCATTATAAGTTTTAAAACTATCTGTTTGTGCATATCATCTTTCAGCAGTCATCAAAAGACTTTTTAATTTTTTAAATTCAGAATAATTTTGCCTCATAAAGAAGCACCCAGTATTTATAAGAGATTATATCACCCTGCTGCATCCATCACATAATTTAACCCCCTCTTTTCCAAGTCAGGAAGGCTGCATGCCTCTAAACTCTTCGATAGGTTTTTCCCTCTGCTTAATAATAAGTGGAATGTACCATTACGTCAACAAACCTGAGGGTAAGCCTGTGGAAAACCCCTCATTTTATGAATTAGAGAAAATGCCTAGTCATCTAGTTTACTAGATATTCACCAATGCTCCCTTGGCCCTTAGGAGATATAGAAGAAAAAGAGATTAGTATGAGATGAAAATAGCTTTCCTGGGCAGAATAGCACTCTTTTTCTGTCCTCTCAGTCCAGAAATTCCTCACTTTTGGTGGATTTTTCCTTACAGTTAATAGTAATAATTAACAGTTATTGAATACCTCTACTGGGTCTCAGGCATTTATTTAACCTATACTCACTCACTTAATTCTCAGAGAAATCCTGTGAGAAAAGTGCTGTGATCCCCATTTGATAGATGAGGAAACTGAGGCATAGCAGGTAAGAGATTGGGCCATGGTTTGAACCCAGACAGCTTGACTCCACAAGCTGAGCTCTTCTGTGCTATTCTATATGCAAATAACTAAGTCTTATGATTCTCAAGATTGATTAGACTTTTGCCGTACAAAGATGATTAACTCTGCTGAGAATCTCTGATAACCTCTTGTTGGCTGATTTGAGGTGTCAGGTACATGAGGATGGCCACTTCTTTACATACTTCAAGCCCATGGAAAGCTAGATCCTCATGTGTACATAGCTCAGAGGTCATAATGTTGACTGTTGAAATCAGGTGTTCTCAGTCTATCTTCCATGGGAACGGGACCAGTACTCAATGGGAAACTACCCCCTCCTCTGAGATTTCCATCTCTCCATACCATCCAGCAACTGAAGAGTTAATGTCTGGCACAGCACAGGGTTTCCTGAACCTGCTTCTGCTCTACAGCCAGTGTCCATTGCTCTGGACCCCCATTAATTCATCTGTACGGTAGAAAAAACAATATCTGCTCTTCCTTTGTTACTAGGCTGAGAGGAGGATTGCGGGACAGAAAATGTATGAAAACTTGCTTTGCAAACTGAGAAATCCCAACACCAGGGAATGTCACCATGCATAGGAATTTCATTCTCAGCAAGGCAGGGGGCAGCGGATGACCTCTGGGTCCTGCTAGTGTTCCTCAAAGAATGGCTGGGAATCTGCAGTTTTTTTCACAAGTGGACTTAGGTGTTAGATACTTCTGTGGAGGTAGCTTTTTATATTTTAAGTTCTTGTAGAATATATGATTTTTTACCTCAGTTTATTTTTCTTTTCTCCAGACTGCACTCTCATTTTCACTCCTTCTGAAAGGAAAGGAGCAACACACAGCAGCAATTCACTGGAGAATTCCGCTTTATTGGGGCAAGGTGCTGGGTTATATAGGAAGGGGCATGGGGTGATTGTGGTGTTACTTCTACGGGGCTGGTGGCTATTGGCTAGGTGCTGGGAGTGGGAGTGGGGAGAGAGGTGATAGGTCCTTAGGTGGCGCTGTCGGGAACTGAGGACCCGGAAGAGAAGCCGGAAGTTCTCCATCTTACTGGTGGGGGCCTTCATTCCCCCCTTTCTCCTCTATGGGGTTGTGGACGTTGCTTTCTTTCTGACTGCTTCCTGCTGAACGGGGGCGGAGAAGGGAGTGAGGGCTTGAGGATTAATGAAGGGCCCCCACCAGTAAGATGGCGAACTTCCAGCTTCTCTTCCGGGTCCTCAGTTCCTGACGACACCACCTAAAGGCCAATCACCTCTCTCCCCACTCCCACTCCCAGCACCTAGCCAATAGCCACCAGCCCCGTAGAAGTAACACCACAATCACCCCATGCCCCTTCCTATATAACCCAGCACCTTTCCCCAATAAAGCGGAACTCTCCGGTGAATTGCTGCTGTGTGTCGCTCCTTTCCTTTCATTAGTGCCGAAACCCGGGAGACGGGACACCCCAACTGGGCCCCGTCTTCCCCTGACACCAGCAGCAGCTTGCCCTCGTCCTCTTTTTCTGGCGCTGGCTCATCACACTCACCACTCCTCTTTGGCCTTTGGGTAAGTTTTCCCCCAGAGTGGGCCACTCTTCCCCAAGCTATCACAGTGCCATTGACTGTGATCGTCCGGCAAGGCCCTGACGCTCAGGGACGAAGAAAGAACTCTCCCCGCCTCCGGCCTTCACAGCTGCTGCAGACCCTCAGGCCCCCCCTCCAACAGCCATAAACGAGGTGACTCCTTTGTAGATGAGAACGCTCCCTTTTCCACTCCTTCCTTCCGTTTTACCTGCCGAAATCCGTTCCGTCCGCCGAAAACTCCTAGTACTAGGTACCTCGGACTCCGGCACTCTGCCTTCTTAGAGGAGTCTGGGTGACGACCGACACTTCCTAAGAAACCGACTCGTATACGAGTTTCCGCAGACCCCCAAGGATCATCGGGGACGCCCTTTGTCTCCTTGCCGTCTGCTCCCAGTCCGAGGGTCTCCGTTCGTCTTCCCCTGTTTGTCTCCTTCTCTGTCCTTTAGCCATGGGAGCCTCCTCATCCCTCCCTGGAAGTTCACCTCTTGAATGCCTGCTCAAGCATCTAGCCACCCTCTCCCTGACGCCTGATATAAAACCAAAACTTCTCCGCAAATACTGCTCCCAAGATTGGCCGACATACCCCCTAGACAATAACAACCAATGGCCCGCAGGGGAAACTCTTGATCCTAACATCACTCGTGATCTCTTTAACTTCTGCCAGCACCTGAAAAAATGGAAGGAGATTCCCTATATCGAGGCTTTCCGCCTCCTCCCCCGCCTCCCCCCAAGTTCTCCTAGCCTGCAAGCCGTCTCCCCCGCAAAAGCCTCCCGTTCACACCCTTCCCCCTCCTCTCCCACAACAGCCCCTCCACCTTCCTCCACCACCATCTCCTCCCCCACCTCACCCCCCTGCAGATCAAGCCTGAGCCGTTCAGCTTCCCTCTAACTAAGTTCCAAGAGCCTCCTCTGTCTTTGCCCCCATCACCTGTTTCTCCCCCACAGACTGAGCGAGAACCCTTCAGTCCTCCTCAGACTCAGTCCCAAGGGCCTCCCAAAATTATCGCCTCCCCTCCGAGAAGTAGCAGGATCCGAAGGCATCGTGCGCGTTCACGTCCCTTTCTCCTTAAGAGATTTAGCCCAACTTGAGAAACGCCTAAGTTCCTTTTCCACTGATCCCACAACATATATCAGAGAGTTTCAATAGACCCTCCAGTCATACAGCCTCACACATCATGACATTTTCATGCTCCTAGCCAATACCCTCCTTCCTGAAGAGCATAGATGAGTTTGAGACTTCGCCCAAACGCACGCCACCTAAACCCACAGGACTGACCCCACCTATCCCTCTGGCCCCACCGCTGTCCCCGAACAAGACCCACACTGAGATTATAACACCACTGTGAGTCTCCGCTCTTGAAATATCTTCGCCTGCTGCTTAATAGCAAGTCTGAAAAAAACCGCTCGTAAATAATCAATTTTCAAAAGCTCCCTCCGAGTTCTTAGACAGACTCACTCAAGCCCTATTACAGTATACCAGCCTGGACCCAGAAACGCCTGACGGGAGACATGTCCTTATGACATACTTCCTAGCTCAAAGCTACCCCGACATTAAGGCTAAACTCAAAAAGTTAGAACAGGGCCCCGCTACCTCACAGACTGAGATCTTAACAGTGGCCTTTAAAGTCTTCCATAACCAGGAGGAGGAGAAGGAACGCTGTAAACAAAAGGCTGATCAGGCCAATTTCCAAATGTTGGCCTAGCTGATAAAACCACAACCTGGGCGCTCTTCTACAAACAAGCCCCCCACAGGAGCTTGTTTCAAGTGCAGACAAGAAGGACATTGGTCAAGGGCTACCACCCCATGCCCCAGATGCCACAAAAAGGGCCACTGGAGGTCTGATTGCCCAGCTACCCAAAGGGGAGGCTGGACGAACAACCCCCATCCTAAGCCCTCCGTAGTGGGGCTGGCAGAAGAAGATTGACGGGGCCTGAAAGCTTCTCGCCCGACCATTTCCATCACCAAACAGGAGCCCAGGGTTACTTCAGTAATAGACGGTCGCCCCATCTCCTTCCTCCTAGATACAGGAGCCACCTTCTCAGTCTTGAGGGAATACCGGGGCCCTACCACGCCTGCCATTACTCCTATAGTCGGGGTAAGAGCTAAGAAGATTTTCCCATTAAAACCCCCCCCCCCTTTTATGCACAATCCAAGACAATCCTATACCTTTCTCCCACTCCTTCCTGGTTATGCCCCAGTGTCCCATCCCTTTACTAGGACGAGACATCCTTTCTCTCCTCCATGTTTCCATAACTATATCCACTCCCACAGCCCCCAGTACTCCCTTTCTGATGGCCCTCATAGCCGATGACCCCCTTCTACCCAATGAAAGCTCCAGTTTCGCCCTCACACACCCTGTAAATTCCAAAGTTTGGGACATTACAAGCCCCTCCATGGCTCTATATCCTCCTGCCTCTATCAAACTACGTGACCCTTCTCAGTATATCTGTCAGGCCCAGTACCCCCTAACCACTTCAGCCCTCATAGGCCTCCAACCCATCATCCAAGATCTCTTAAACAAAAATTACCTCAGACCCACTCACTCCCCGTTTAATACCCCCATATTAGCTGTTAAAAAAACCAGCGGATCTTTCCGCCTCATCCAAGACCTTCGCCTCATCAACATGGCCATTGTCCCTATCCATCCCTTAGTTCCAAATCCATACACCCTTTTATCGCAGATCCCTGCCTCAGCCTCCCACTTCTCAGTCCTAGATCTCAAGGACGCATTTTTTTCTATCCCTCTGGACCCCTCCTCCCAAGATTTCTTCGCCTTCACCTGGACGGACCCATACACAAGACATTCTGAACAACTCACTTAGACAGTTTTGCCACAAAGCTTCCGAGTCCACCTTATTACAATACGTGGACGATCTTCTACTCTGCAGTCCCTCGTGGGAACAGTCTCAACTTGACACTGCCTCCCTACTTAACCTTCTAGCTTCCAGAAGTTACTGAGTATCCCCTGTCAAAGCTCAAATCTCTTCCCCTTCTGTCACTTACCTCCGATTTCTTCTATCTCAACAAAGAAAGTCCATTACCTTAGACAGAAAACAGCTCCTCTCTGACCTGCCCGTTCCCAAAACCAAGACAGAAATCCTTTCCTTTCTAGGCCTGGCTAAGTATTTTAGAGTGTAGATCCCTAACTTCTCCCTGTTGGCAAGACCCCTATACGACCTCAGCAAGGGCCCCCCTGAAGAACCGTTATCCTCCTCACCCCGACACTCCTTCATTAAGCTCCGTCGAGCCCTTGTGAAAGCCCCAGCTCTCGATCTTCCTGATTTGTCGAAGCCCTTCTCATTATACATTCATGAGAAGTCCAGTCAAGCTCTAGGAGTCCTAGGCCAATATTATAGCCCATCCTTTGCCCCAGTAGCTTATCTTTCCAAGCAATTAGACCCCACAGTTCAGGGATGAGCCCCCTGCCTATGGGCATTAGCCGCTGGACAGCTCTTGCAGAAAGAAGCTCATAAACTGACATTCGGGGCGCCCCTTACCATTCTGTCCCCACATCACCTAAAAGATCTCTTAACCTACAAAAGTTTACAGACTTTCCCTACCTCCAGACTCCTGACCTTACTGTCCTCTTTCCTCCAAAATCTCGTTCACCCCCTTTGCCATCCATACCCGAATCATGACTTTTTCCTCCTTTACCGCTCTCTTGCTTTTTCTCCTCATTCCTATTGTCTTCCCCGCCACCCCAGCCTCCTTTGTATGGCGATTCAAAGTAAGACAGACTTACACACAGCATCAAACAAAAGTTACTGCCCTCATTGCCACATCAGACTGCCCTCTGAAAGGCTGCTCCGAGCCTTTATACCTCCACTTTCCTCCCTCCACCGAAGTGTTCACTAGCAGCTACATTTATTCTCCCTACCTCTGCTTCCTCTATGACCAAAGACAAGCCTATTGCAGGCGATGGCAAGACACCTACGGGGGATGTCCCTACTGGTCTTGCGACATTCACTACATGAGTAACTCCCAGTACCCACAGTATTACTTCTCCAACCATTTCATGAAATACCCCAACGGCTCATTCTCCTTATCAATCCCAGATCCCTGGGACTCTCGATGGGCCGCCGGGGTCACAGCCTCAGTTTACTATGAGGAGTCCTTGACCCCCCACGGTACCCTTCATATCTCTCGAGAGTACGTTCCCTCTCACTACCAGATCTCTCAAATTGCATCAGATATCGGACATTCCGAAAAAGTCATTATCCAAACTCTTGACGGCACTTCTTCATCTTCTTATTCCTCCTACTCTTAGTTACAGCTTATTCAAGACAACACCATCTTTCTCAACCACACCCTCAACACCGCCAATTGTTTCTTGTGCGCATCACTACAGCGCCCATTGCTGGCCGCTGTGCCCCTTAATATTTCCAACTACTCCTTCCATGCAGAAGGACAACCCCTCCGCTCCCTGGCAGACATACCCCTATGGGAACCAGAATATGCAGATAATCTCACCATCCACCACTGTGTAGGCCCAGCTCCACCCCCCTCCAGCGTACTTCACTGCCTCTCTATCTACACCCCTACCTCCAGCTCTAAGACTTTCACTCAACCAGGACACTTCTTTTAGTGCAATGGCAGTCTTTTCAACTCACTGCCTCCCAACTCCGATATACCCTGCATTCTCATCACCCTAATCCCACAGCTTACACTTTACAACATGGCAGAATTCCTTGAGCTCCAACCTCCCTTGCCCTCGCACACAAAAAGGGCTGCTTTCCTTCCCATCATGGTCGGTATCTCTTTGACCAACTCAGCCATTGGTGCAGGGTTTTTGAGAAGAGCCTTGAGTCACTCTCTATGGGCAATTAGAAATCTCAACGACAAACTTAAAAGAGCCCTGACATCCACTGCCGATTCCCTAGCCTCTCTCCAAAGACAGGTCACTTCGCTAGCTAAGGTCACCCTTCAAAACTGGCAGGCCTTAGATCTGCTTACAGCCGAGAAGGGCGGCACCTGCATCTTCTTTCGAGAAGAGTGCTGCTATTACATCAATGAATCCGGCATTGTAGAAACTGACATTACCAAACTCACCGACCTTGCCTCCAGCCTCCACTCTGCTTCCAATTCCAACCCATTCTCTTCAATACTAACAAACCCCCTTCTTACCTGGCTCTGGCCCATTGCAGGCCCCATAATAATCATTCTTCTCGCCTGTCTCTTCTTACCCTGTATAATGAAGTTCATCAAATCCCAAGTCAGAAAAGTCTCTAATCAAACTTTCAACCAGCTTTTACTCAGAAACTATCAGTTTCTGGCCACAGAAGATCCCTCACCCTCACGTAACCTCCTCACCACACGCTGAGATGGACCCCACTCTCCGCTGGAAACTGTTCCTGGAAACAATGGCCGCAGACGCCTGGCTTCTGGCACCTGTATCCTCTTAGCACCATTAAAATCAATAAGTCCTCGACCTATAGTTACAAGGAACCTTCATTGATTTCCAACCTGAAGAAGTCCACATCTACTCGTCCTTACTGTGGGGAGTCCTATCAACCCTTTCCCCCCAATCCTCAAGCCCTCACTCCCTTCTCCGCCCCCGTTCAGCAGGAAGCAGTCAGAAAGAAAGCAACGTCCACAACCCCATAGAGGAGAAAGGGGGGAATGAAGGGCCCCCACCCATAAGATGGTGAACCTCCTGCTTCTCTTCCGGGTCCTTGGTTCCCACCAGCGCCACCTGAAGCCCGATCACCCCTCGCCCCCCTAATCCCAGCACCTAGCCAATAGCCACCAGCCCCGTAGACGTAACACCACAATCACCCCATGCCCCTTCCTATATAACCCAGCACCTTTCCCTAATAAAGCGGAATTCTCCGGTGAATTGCTGCTGTGTGTCGCTCCTTTCCTTTCACCTTCTTTCTTAAAAAAAATTTTTTTTGAAGTACAGTTGACATACAATATTATATTGTTTTTGGATGTCTAACAGTGATTTGATAATTATATATATTATGAAATGCTCACTACGGAAAGTGTAGTTACCATCTGTCATCATACAACATTATTACAATATTATTGACTGTATTCCCTATGCTGTACTTTTCATCCTCATGCCTTATTTATTTTATGGTTGGAAGTTTGTTCCTCTTTATCACCGTTACCTATTTCACCTATCCCCCGAGCCCCCTCCCCTATGGCACCACTAGTTTGTTCTCTGTATTTATGAGTCTATTTCTGTTTTGTTTGATTGTTCATTGGTTTTATTTTTTAGATTCCACATATAAGTGAAACTCATTCCTATGTGTTGTCAGAGTGTGTGCCAGAGAGTTAATAGCATGTGAATAGGTAATTGGAGACTAAAAAACCTATTTTCTTTGTTAACTATACTTTGGTAACCAATGTAAAAATGAAAAAGCAAGTTTGAAATTTATTTCAAAATTCAATTTCCATCCTTACACTTAGCACCCTAATATTTAGTCTTTGGTAAATTAATATTTCAGTCACCTTGTGCTTATAGCATAGATCCTTATTTTGTTTATAAGCATATTTTCGTTTTCAAATGATTTTCTTTAACATTAGTAACACCTTACCACTTTGCTTGAAATTTTATAATTTTTAAGATAGATTCTGTTAGTTTGTGGGTTCATATTTCCCACCTGTGAGATCCTTTTTTCTTTTCTAAACAGCTTTAATTGAGATATATTCATGCTATACAATTTATGCATCTAAAGTGTACACTCTGACAGTTTTTAGTCCATTCACAGAGTTGCACAGCCATCACCACAACCAATTTTAAAACAGTCATCATCCCCAAAAGAACCCCATACTCTTTAGCAAAGACTCCTTCTTTCTTCCCAACCCCACCCCAGCTCCAGACAACCACTTATCTGCTTATCATCTCTATAGATTTCCCTATTCCGGACATTTTGTATAAATGAAATCATACAAAATCTACTCTTTTGAATGGCGTCTTTCACTTGGTGTACTGTTTCCAAGGCTGTTTCTTGATAAGAGATCATGTATTCTTTGAATAGCTCCTGTATTTCATTGTTCTATGTGTTTCTATATCTTGCCTCACCATATAGACCCTAAACATTTCAGGACTCTTGACATCTGTGGATTTGTAGGCCCGGAACAGACTGCTCTCTCCTGGGAAATGCTGCTTCCAATCCTGGTTCTGGGGAGAGTCTGAAGGGGTCTTTCAACAGGCCCTTTCCCCTCAGCGGTCAGTGGGGTGATGGCTACCTGACCCAGCCGATCCTTCCCCGGAGTTTTAGAACTGAGAATCAAGACATAGGTCCTATGCTTTCTGTGGAGGTGAGGGTGAGGCGGTCATCTCTGCTGCTGTGTGGGAGAAGGCGGTACATGGCAGAAGAGCCTGAAACCCGCACAGAGAGACAAGTCCCACTTGGGACACCTGGCAGCATCCACACTTCTGACTCCATTTGTGCCTGAGGCCCAGGTGCATCCCTGGCCCTCCTGTGTTGTCTGTAGGGCTCATTGTTACACGTTTCCACATATTCTGCAACCAGTATTCAGACATGGGCATGATCACGGCATCTAAAGTGTCTCAGGAGGGCTCACAAGCTGGGTTAGCTCTCTCTGGGGGCTTCATTGTCATAGATAATTCTGACCTCGATTAATTGACACTAATATTTAGCATCCTAGGTATTTTATATTAGTTGAAGATGTCTTCCATGAGCAAACTCAGGTTCTCAGTTCACATTAATGAGATATCATTACACATTTTACGTGTATTTTTTCAATCATTAAAAAATACATTACATAGCACATGCCTATATCGAACACAATCAGACCTTTCCTCCACATGTCAGTGGTTTGAACGAATAGATGTTCCTTCTCATTCAGACTTGCTTAGTATCATGAAATAAGTAATTGAAAATAGAAACGGGAGGAAATCTCAGGCATGCAGAGCATTTTTCTGCTTTAAATCTGCATTTTAGCATTTTATGCATGCATTGAGTACTTAAAAAAAACCCTGAAATGCAGAGTTACTCTATTATTAATTTATAACATTGCATCTATCTATTTTCTGTTTAAAGAAAAGGTTTGGTCTTGACACCCTAAAATCTATGAGACTACAAATATTCTTGTTTATTCAGGTGCATGAAAAAAATCCTGACCCCTTTTACTATCTTTCTGCATGGGTGTGTGCTGTAGGAAGGACATCTTGGCATTTATAATAATTCTACATGTTTGGTGGAGATTCCTGACCTTTTGGAATGCTGCTCCACACCCCCACCACCAGTGGCCTGTGTTACCACTGTTTGCAGACAGATGTTAGCATCATTTCTTTTCCTAACTTCTGAAATGGTTGCTTGGGTAAAGCTCTGAAGGACAAAGATAAGAGAAAGAAAAACAGGTCTAGGGAGGGGGGATGGGAGAAGAGAAGCAAATAGTGGGTCAAGAAGAGGCAGTGGGCTCTGAACCAGATTTCTGACAAGCCAGCGAGCACGTTTCCTAGGGCAGGTGCAAGAGGCAGATGGTACTGGTCCCAGCAGGAAAGGTCCTAGATCTGGGAGGGTGAGCATCGGGCCCTGTGAGCACCATGTCTACCCAGGGTCCAGTGTAATGAGTCTGTACTAAGACAGAAGGTCCAGGGCCTCACAGAGTGTGCAAGCCTTCTCATTCAGAGCGAACATGGGGATCCAGGTGGGTTTATTGTGATGAGATCTGGCGCAAAGCTGGAAAGCTCTAGAGTGCAAACTTGTGAAGCTTCTCTGAGCCACACTTACCATGCTGGACAGCGAGTGTGATAAACTGCTTTTCTGGAGCACTGCCACGGGGTGATAGAGGCAGAGCTGGCTGCGTTCTGAGCTCCAAACAATGCTTCGACCATAAAAATTACATTTATCTGGTTTTTGTACTAGTGTTGGAGGGAGGAGGTTCTGTGACATGTGAGAGAGAAAAAGCATTCTGCTGCTAAGATATTTTAAAAAGTTAGAAATCGTCCTGCAGAAGTTATTTCTTCAGCCTGATGTTACAAGGAGGCCCAAAGCTGCTGGGGTAGGAGCTGACCTTGTCCTGGGTCTGAGAATGGATCTCCTCTTTCAAGGACATCTCATAGGCTCTGGCTGTCAGGGTAACTGATGTCACAGTGAGCCATGGAAGAGGTACGAGGAGGAGATGCTTCCTGGGAGAAGAAAGGCGATAACTCTACATCTTGTATTGCAGGGAAAGTACTGTGTCTGGAGAATTGCTGTACTGGTGATGGGCATGAATCTTAGGGTAAGACCTGCCTGTGACCACTCGCTGGGAGAAGGGAGGGGAGGGGAAATCTCGGGACAGGGAAGAAAGACAAGAGCTGTGCACAGGAGGGGACCCCTATGAAGAGTTTTTTAGCTCTTTTTCCCTTTGGACTCTGGGGATAGTTATATTTGACATCCAGGTTAACTCCCACTTCAGTGAATTCTGGTACACACATACCATGTGGTTTACCTGGTGTCATGGGGCAAATTAGGGACATAGCAGGAAAAGGAAGTGTGGCTTCCCTAGTACCACCCCAGTGCAGAGGCTGCCTTGTCTGAGACAGAGTCAGTTAAAGGCTGAGCTTACCCAAGTCCAGGCAGGGGCCACAGGGTAGTGAGTGATGCCAAGGAAGGGCAGGGAGGGCAGCATGGCAAGGGCACCAGCCATCAATTACTACCGTCCTTACTCCTGCTCTTATTTTTTCTTGAACCAACTCCAGATTTTTGTCTCTGTTCTTCCTTAAAACTGCTCTTGTCAAGGTCACCAATGACATCTAAATTGCCAAATTCAATGATAAATTCAGAGGTCTTCTCTTTGACCCCTCAGGAGGTATTTGACACAGCAGACCATTTGCTTCCTGAAAACCTCATCCCTTGTCCCAGATCAGCATGAAATCTGGGTTTTTCTGCTCCTGATTGGGGGCCCTGTTTAAGTCTCTGTTAGTCGGTCTTAGAATTGGCATGAGCCAGGGTCCAGTCATTGGATATTTTCTCTTCATTCCCTTCATTCATCCATGGACTGATGACTTCCAGTATATTTTTCTCCAGCACCATTTTTCTCCTCACTTTAAATCCAACTGCTAACTGTCCCTCTCCAGTGGGATCTGAAATTAGACTAATTTAACATGTCCAAATCCAAACTTACGTCTCCTCCCCATGCTGCTCCAAACTTGCTCCTTTTCATCTTTCCCCAGGTCTCTAATTGCTTGGGCCAAAAGACTTGGAGTTATCCCTGACTCTTCTCTTACTGTTACTGTCCAGTAACAAACCCTGTTGGCTCTGCACCAGCAAAATGCAACCAAGATCTGCCCACTTCTCACCATTAACACCCTGGCCCAAACCTTTATTATCTCTTACCTGGATTTTTGCAAGAGGTCTAGACAAAACCTAACTTGCCCCTGCTTCCTCCCTTTACCCCAGTGCATTAAAGGATTAACTCAGCAGGTCTGTGTTGTCCAAACCTTGCACATTTCAAAGAAAGATTGGCCCTTGCCTGTCCCCTGGGAAATAACCTCTACGATTTTGGAATATCCTACCCAGATGAGGTTATTTCCCAGGAGACAGATGAGGGCCCAAATTTTTTATTGTGATAAAATATACATAACATGAAATTCACCATTTTAATCATTTTTAGGAGTAAAATTTAGTGGCATTAAATACATTCACAATGTGCAACCATACCACTATCCATTTCCAGGATATTTTCATATTCCCAAATGGAAACTCTATACCCATTATACAATACACTTCATTTCCCCTTCCCTTTAGCCCCTGGTAACTTCTATTTTCTGTTGTTATAAATTTGCCTGTTCTAGGTACCTCATATAAATAGAATCATAAATATTTTTCCTTTTGTACCTGGCTTATTTGGCTTTGCATAATGTTTTTAGGATTTATGTTGTAGCACATACTGGAATTTTATTTCCTATTTTTGCTTAATCACACTCCACTGTATGCATATACTACAGTCAAAAAAATCCATTCATCTGTTGATGGACATTTTGGTTGTTTTTACCATTTGACCATTGTGAATAATGCTGTTCTGAACACTGGTGTACAAGTACCTGAGTCCCTTTATTTCAATTCTTTTTGGGGATACACCAAGGAGTGGAATTACTGGATCACATGGCAATTCCATGCTTAGCTTTTTGAAGAACTGCCAGTCTATTTTTCATAGCAGCTGCATTGTTTTATATTCTCACTAGCAAAGCATGAGGGTTATGATTTCTCTGCATCCTCACCAACACTTGTTTTCAATCTTTTTTTAGTAATAGCCTTCCTGATGTTCGTGAAGGGGCATTCATTGTGTCTTCTGAAATCTACTACCTCATTGCCTTGCACCTGGATCGACAAAGCAGTCTGTGGCACTGAACCTGCCCTCCCTATTTGCCTTCCTTACTGCATTTAACCATGTTACTCTTGGATCTTTGTAGAATGTACCTTGTAAAAGATCATCTTCTTGGCTTCCTACTCCCTGAACCAACAAGTCAACGCTCTTCTTCTGCCTGGCACACAATTTTCTGTCTACTCAAATTTCCTTCTCTTTTGTATTTCCCTGCAGAGTAGGTGTTCCCTAAATAATTGCTTAGTAAATGAATTCATGGACTTACTAGCCAAGACTTTTCCAGGAGAACATAGATCCTAGTATACAAGGTAAAAAAGGGATAAGAGTCATAAGAGAGGCCCAGATAAAGGGGAATCAAAAGAGAGGGGCTTCTTGGAGGAGAATAAGTGGGAATTTGGAGAATGAGCAGCCCTTTGGAGGGAAGGGAGAACATGGTGTGTCTGCTTGGGCTGAACCTCAGGTATGCAAGAAAGACACATGTTCTTATTTAAAAGATAAAGTGGCACCAGATTCTGAAAGCCTTGAATGTCATGGTTAGGAGTTGTGAATTCATTTAGTAATTAGTTGTGACTTCATGAAGGGTTTAGGAGTCCTAGTGTTGTGCTGAAAGAAGACACCTCTGTGTGCCCCACATGGTTTGCTCCCCACCAAGAGAAAGAAGGTCCCAGAGGTGGAAGAAGAGCTGGTAAGGCTATTGCAACAATACAAGTGAGTGTTAATGAACATGTGAACTAAGACAGTGGTGCAGAAAAAGGACATTGGAGGTTGTTTGGATTGATAGTGTAAAAGATATTAAATAATGAATCATAATTAAAAGGCTGTATGGAGGAAAGGGTAAAGGATGATTCTGAAATTTTGAGCCTTGGGAGTGGGGAGAATAAAAGGATACCAACAAAAACATGAAATCCATGAGCAGAAGCAAGTTTGGGATAAAAACGTTGAGTTCAATTTTGAAAACACTGAGACTGAAGTGTTGCCGTAATATTTCCTAGGAAGAGACTGACATGTGGAATTGTAGCTCAAGGGAAACTTCAGGCATAGGTTTGGGCAATGTCTTTATCAAGATGACAATGGAAACAACACAGTGTAGAGTTTGTGTAGAGAAGACAGTATGGGAAGAGAGGAAAATGAAGGCAGATCATTCATGAATGTGTTTAGAGGAGGAAGAGGGCTCAAAGATGGTGATAGGGGTCCTTTAGTAGGCCAGGGAGGAGGGAATTTTGAGGAGTTGGTGATCAGCACTCTTCTGAAGTTGCAGAGAATCACGTGTTTCAAAGATTGATCACTGGATTTTGACCATCAATATTAAGCAATTCATAACCTTTGAGAATATAGTGTATATTCACTGAAGGAGATAGGGTGGAATAAGATATCAGGGAATTGACCAGAGAATGGGAGGGGGATGAGTGGAGGCTCTCTTTCAAGATGATTAGCCGTGAAGGAAAGGAGGATAGTAGGAGAGATGGAGGGAAGGGATTATCAGAACGAAAGCAATAGCTGAAGCCCAGCCACAGAGCTGAAGCCCTGGGCCTCCGTAATGTGAGCGAGAGAGTGTTATTGAGTTACTTTATACCAGTGATAGCATTTTCTGTTTGTTTGTTTTTAATGGCAGCTAAAGGTGTATGGACTCTGTTAATGGTTTGTATTTTTTAAGATACAGCTTCTACAGTTTGTTTAGAACATGTGAGTCTGATACTTACAATCAAACGAAGTATTTACTAAATGAATTTTCTCCTAATTCTGGATTCATCATGACTTTATAATACCAATGAATTGTGATATTCACAATATTTGCCAAAACTTAGAACTTTGCAAATATTAGGTTATTACCACTGCTTCTTTAATAAACCTTGCATGCAAAATTTGAAGTTTCAACATTGGCACCTGAATGAGATGCAGAATATATGTTTGTCATATTTCAAAATTCATATCGAAACACAACTTGTTTGGAAAATAGACTATAAAATGTAATAGTTTTTCCGTTTTATCAACTGGATTGCCTTGCTTTGTTTTTCATTGCACATTCCTCATTTTTTGTTCATTTAAACTGCCAATTATTATTTTTTATTGTAAAGCAGATTTTGGTATTTGCTCTTACTTTATTTTTTATTGTTGCTTTTTCAGCTGGCATATCTTTAGTTTTCTTCCTTGATTAAAAATGTATGTATGTGCAAATCCTACCATTTGCAACAACATGGATGGAGCTAGAGGGTATTTTGTTCAGTGAAATAAGCCAGGCAGAGAAAGACAAGTACCAAATGATTTCACTCATCTGTAGAGTATAAGAACAAAGCAAAAACTGAAGGAACAAAACAGCAGCAGACTCACAGAACCCAAGAATGGACTAACAGGTACCAAAGGGAAAGGGACTGGGGAGGTGGGTGAGAAGGGAGGGATAAGGGGAAAAAGGGGCATTACGATTAGCACACTTAACGTGGGGGGGTAGCACGGGGAAGGCAGTATAGCACAGAGAAGACAAGTAGTGATTCTCTAGCATCTTACTATGCTGACGGACAGTCACTGCAATCGGGTATGTGATGGGGATTTGATATTGGGGGGAATCTAGTAACCACAATGTGGCTCATGTAATTGTATATTAATGATACCAAAATTTTAAAAATGTGTGTATGTGCCTTTGATCACTTCAATTTTAGCAAGTGAAATTAAGTCATATTGTTTTTGAGCCAATTAAGAAAAGTAATTTGTAAAAGATGTAACATTTTGAGGTGATGAATGTATGTGAAATGACTTACTATATCTAGGCTGTTGAAAGAAACTGCCTTAAGAAATTCATGGAAAGGTTTATCTTTGTCTGAAAAGCAAGAGGGAAGGCAAACAGACTGGTACTAGTTTAAAAAAGAGGGAAGAAGAGAGTAGTTTTGTCAATTAAAAAATCTGGTTATGCCAGAATTAGAAAGAAGACAGTAAAAGCCAAATTTGGCATGTACAGTAAGTTGTAGAAGGCTTGAAGGGAAATTTTATCTACCTGCAAATAAGTTTGAAAAGAAACAACGAAATGTATGAAGATTTAACAGTATTCATTTTGAATAAACTGATGATTTTGTTCATAAGATGGAGAAAATGCTAAAAAGTACTGCAAAATATTACATCAGTGACATGGTGAAAGGGTGAAATTACAGTTTACTTTTTCTGTTAAAATAACAGTGAGATCAGAGTCTTTAAGAATGGGGGTGGCCTCATGCTTTGGCTGATTCGTAATTAGCAATAAATTCAAGTACATGTTGAACATTAATATGAAATATATTTGGTCAGTGGAGATGAAAATTGGAAAAGACTGTAAATAGATCAATCCAAATGAATTTTCGGTATTAAAAAATCATGCAATTAAACAACCAAAAGCACAGAGAAAAAATGGAAAAATCAGATTTGGGGTGTAAGATGTAGAGGAGTGGGCTGGGGAAGGGTGAGAGGGGGCAGTGTGTGGGGGCTGCGTTGCTGAGGCTCCTTCCTCTGGGAAGGGGAGATGGAAATGGTAGCCACGTGCTTGGAGTTTGGGAAGAGAGAACTCAGGGAATTCTGGTAGGTGACCTTGGTTTTTGGAATATAGGAGGAGGCCATCATCTTACTGAGTTGTGGGAAGAGGCTGGAGTGGAGATTTGAGCAAGGGAAAGATTTGTGTGAGTGCAATGGGGTATGTGTCAGGGAACCAGAGAGAAGTAGTGTGAATACAGGTCAGGTGTTTATCAAGAACGTGCGGAGAAGGGGGAGGATGTGGGGTCAGTGGTGTCGGGGGAGGAGTGAGCATCAGGTCCTTTTGTTACCTGTAAAAAGTGCAGGGCTCAGGTAGGGGGCTGTCTGGACTCCCCCACCCCCATACTCAGCACCCCTCCAGGCGCTCAGGCCTGTGGGGTTGGGGGGTGATGAGTCAGCATCCCGGGCTCAGCTTGCTTCAGCCTCCGTGCCCTGCGGCTCCCTCTCCCTAGTTCATCCGCTTCCTCCTGTTGAAAGAACCTTCTTGAGACTCAGTTGACATGATTTTGGTTTTATATACTCTCCCTTATGAATTTAGAATTTACTCTGTGATCTGGGAAACAAAACCCAGAAGAAAAGAAAAAAGAAAGAAAATGAAATCTCCATCCACGTACTCCTTACAAGAGTCCAGGTATGAGCACACACGCCCGAGGCTGATTCCTGTTATCTGGCCCAGGAGGAGTGCTTAAAGAGGCCAGGGAGGGAGTCCAGGGGAAGGAGACCCAAGGAGTAAGGTGGCTGGTCTCATGCCCAATTTCCTTTTCCTGACAAGGTGGTGACTTCTAGTAATTTCCTCACAAAGTCACTGTGACCTTAGACCATGGTCCCACATTTTATTCCATTGCCCTTCTCTCTCTCTCTCCTCTCTCTCAACCAATGAAAGTTCTTCAAGCTCTGGGATGCACTGTCCATTTCAATGAATAAGATAGCTATTTGTTTGCATTCTGGTTTAAGAAAATTAAGCAAACATTTATGGAGAGACTATTGTGGCAGAACTGGGTCTGATGCTGTGAGCAAAACAGAGCTGAACAAGAAGTCACAGTGTGGTGAGAGGCCACCTTGGTGAACGTGGGGGCTGCAGGAGCGGGACAGCAGCCTCGTGCAAGGGCCGAGAGATGGCTTCCAGCTGGGAGGGCCTGGGAACGGTTCAGCTGTGTGATTTTAAAACTGGGCTTACAGGGTGTCTTGCCAGTGGGTTTCAGCCCTGGACAAGTTCACTATGGATTCAATGAGACCAAAGAATGACAATAGATTGGGCTATGCCCAACTTTATCTCCACGGTGGCAGGTCAATCACTAGAATCCCGTCCGCTCAGAGCGAGTCTGCATGCAGCAAGCCGGTCTCTGCCTCTGGGCCTCTGGGCCCCCTGCAGCCATCTCAGTCTCTGTCCTCGGCACTGCCACCACTCCAGTCACATTTCTGCTCTCCTGTGGCCTTGCAGCCATGCCACCGTGTTGCCCAGAGCACTGGGCGGAGCTCTTCATATAGAGTCAATAATGACGAATATTGTCCAAACATGTGTAGTGGGCTAGCCAACCAGGGCCAGGTGAGAATCCTGGCCACAGGAACCTTCAGTTTATCCACACAGGGTAAAAAGAATGTGGCAAGATTTTGACCAGATGCCAGGGAGTCATCCTTCGTGGTGGAGGAAACAGGTGAGCAGAGGTGGGAGAGAGGGCCAGGAGTGGTTGGGGTTGGAGTGAAAATAGTGTGAGGAGGGGTATTTGCTTGCTTGCTTTGCTCAGGAGTTTGGATTTCGTTCTGTGAGAGATTCAGTCTTTGAAAGCTGCCTGTACTTTGGTGCAAAGCTCTCTCGTTTTTCTGCCTGTTTGCAGTTAGATCTGTGCCTCCCAGCTTCCTCTGTTAAGAAGGGAACTCGGGAGCTTCTCTGGCTGCTGCAAAGCCGTTTCTGAACCCTGTGCCCCCTGCTGACCCCTTTTTATGGAGGCCCCACTGTTTTGCTTGGCTCTTCTTGATGGCCTCTCAGTGCTATCTACACATGGCGGTTTCATTTGCTTTGCAGCTTTTGAGAGTTTAGGATCACAATTTTGCCAAATTTAAGTTTAATTAGTTTCCTCACCTTTTTATGGCTGTGTTGAAAAAGGAAACGTACATACATGTACTGAGCCATAGATGGCATTCTGAATATTTTTTGTTATGTTACAGCCAAGATTAAACATTAAGAAACACAGCAACATTTCATTCTCTTGGAATACTTTTGGCCCTAGAAGTTGACAGATAAGAAAATTGACAGGGTGATCTTCATCCATGTAAATTTGGTTAGTAAGCTCAATAAGTTCTTCTTGTGGTGTTTAGTAGGTGCTCAATTAAATACTGATCATTAGTTCTGCTCTGAGAGAGTTCACAACTAGGTGGGAGGCAGTAGGAGATTTTTCTCCCATGCTGGGTACAAATAATTCTTATTCCTCATTTAGACCCAATACTCCACAGTGCAATGTATGTTATTTTTAATAAAAAAGAGCAAGCCATCTGACTGTTTAATCAAAAGGAGCAGTTTGGCAAATACAGACATCCACTTGATGAATGCTTATGTCATTATTAAAAAGGGGATTCCTAAGACCATTAAGGAAAAATGTTATGATGTCATGTTAAGGGGAGGAAAGCAGAATGTAAAATTACATATCAACTGAGATTCAAACACTTTAAAAATGAAGAGGGTATATTGTACAGATAGCCTCTTGGAGACTGAAGCCTGAATCCCATGACTGGTCAAAGGTGCCCCCAGTAGGAGCTGACCAAATGCAGGATTGCAACTCAGTTTTGAAGCTAAGTGAGCAGTAAATACCCTAGAATATGAATAAACATGTTTCAAAAGACAGAGATCTGCTTTAGGTAAATAGTGTCATTTACTGCCAGCTAGGTTATCAAGAAAAATGAACTTGCTTGCTAGGCACTTGCCTCTCCATTTTATTGTCTCCTCTTATCAAATGCTTTCCATTTGGGTTGTTTCCTCTAAAATTGATGTACAGATGACCTTCATCAAATTATGTTTGCGTATCTCCAAACTCAGACCCCCTAGTTAGGCACACTGCTATGTGTGGCCCTGAGCATTCTCAGAATCATGAATTATATCTGTCTGTGACAGGTGTTAGTAGAGAAAGTCATCCACATTAAGACTTGTGACTTGCCTCCTTCCCAGAGTGTCTAGGAACAGAATAAGCAATCAGTTGATTGCCTGCCTTTCCCAGATGTGCAGAGGGTGGAAGGTAACTTAGGCAGACGAGCAGGTGTTGGGTTTATGGTGGAGGACCCCGGCATATTGTCATGAAGTGGCCTGTATACTTTGGGAAGATGCAAAGATAAAAATCCTGCTGTTAAAAAAAAAGAAGGAAGAGGCCAGCAGTTTCTTGTGTTCTAAGCCCCCTGCCTAAGAGCATGAGGGCCATCACTAGTGTTGACTGTATTTGAAGAAACTAAGTTATTTCAGTGCTTCCTCCTCTCTGATGCCTAGCCCTTGTTTTCTTTTCCCCCTTATAACCCTTCTGCTCTTTCTCGCTGTCTTTTTTTTTTTTTTTTGAGAGGGCATCTCTCATATTTATGATCAAATAGTTGTTAACAACAATAAAATTCTGTATAGGGGACTCAATGCACAATCATTAATGAACCCCAATCCTAATTCTCAACAGTCTCCAATCTTCTGAAGCATAACAAACAAGTTCTTACATGGTGAACAAGTTCTTACATAGTGAATAAGTTCTTACATGGTGAATAAGTTCTTACATGGTGAACAGTGCAAGGGCAGTCATCACAGAAACTTTCAGTTTTGATCATGCATCATGAACTACGAACAATCAAGTCAGATATGATTATCCATTTGATTTTTTTTTTTGAGAGGGCATCTCTCATATTTATTGATCAAATGGTTGTTAACAACAATAAAATTCTGTATAGGGGACTCAATGCTCAATGCACAATCATTAATCCACCCCAAGCCTAATTCTCATCAGTCTCCAATCTTCTGAAGCATAACGAACAAATTCTTACATGGTGAACAAATTCTTACATAGTGAATAAGTTCTTACCTGGTGAACAGTACAAGGGCAGTCATCACAGAAACCTTCGGTTTTGATCACGCATTATGAACTATAAACAATCAGGTCAAATATGAATATTCGTTTGATTTTTATACTTGATTTATATGTGAATCCCACATTTCTCCCTTATTATTATTATTATTATTATTATTATTTTAAATAAAATACTGAAGTGGTAGGTAGTTGCAAGATAAAGGTAGAAAACATAGTTTAGTGCTGTAAGAGGGCAAATGTAGATGATCAGGTGTGTGCCTGTAGACTATGTGTTAATCCAAGCTAGACCAGGGCAATAAAACATCCACATATGCAGAAGATTTCTCTCAGAACAGGGGGGGTGAGGTTCTAAGCCTCACCTCTGTTGATCCCCAATTTCTCACCTGATGGCCCCCCTGCGACTGTGCCTGTCTTAGGTTGTTCCTCCCTTGAGGAATCTTACCCGTCTCTGGCTAATCAGTCATCTTCCGGGGCCATACAGGGAAATGTAAAGTTGGTAAGTGAGAGAGAGGCAATATTGTTTGAAAAGGTTAGCTTTTTACTTCTTTGCAGATTTATACCCTGTGGCTTTTATGCCCAGCATTTGTCTTGAGGTATCTTTATCACTTGGAAGAATTATGATACTCGGTAAATTCGATTTGAGGCATGAATTCTATTTAAGGGTTGTAATTAGGAAGGAAGAAGAAGAGCTATAGGAGTAGCAGACAGAAGAAAACATGGGAAGATTGATTATTTCTTTGACATATCTTCTTGTAGAGTAACGTCAGCATGTATAGGTTTTAAACTACTAATTAAATTGTGTACACATTAACATAATAGGAATACAGTTACATAACCAAAGCAGACCTATAATTACCAGCCATCTCCAGTGAAACCAAGAAAACCAGTTAGGCACGTTAGGCATTTGTGAAAACTTATCTATGATATGGTGGATATTGTCCAACTGAACTTGAATAGTCTGAGAGAAATCAGACAAATTAAAACAACCCATTCCTGGGGACTGTTCTCATCCCATATGTTCTTTTAACAGTAGATAGTCTGTAGTCGTAAGATTTTGGAGTGCTACAACTTGCACTTCTCCTAATTCTTGGTTGAGTTCCAACAGTATAGATCCAGTCAAATTTGTTGTTTTACTGTATGCACAGGCCAGCTTAGATATCTCCTTCTTCATTCCAATGGCAAGTCCAGGAACCGGTGGGATGAATGCAGCTACAACTGCAGCATTGCCTAGATCTTTGTTGAGGTTTTTTGATGATCATCTTCTGGTATGACTCTTCCAGAGAGTGCTGATGTTGGAAGTTCTTCTTCATATCGTATCTTAGTTCATTTTTGGGGTAGCCAAATTAGGCTTTGATCCTCTGTATAAACACAAACAGACCCTTTGCCCACACTTTGATATGTCTCGCTGTCTTTTTTATGGGCTGTGCTTTCTTGATGTCCCTTGTCCAGGGTTCTTGGAGCACAGATAGGGTTTGTCCAGCTCCCTCCTTTACTGTACCCTACAGCCCTGTCGGCTTAGGACAACTGGGAAAAGGCAAAAATGCTTTGTCAAATCTCTTTCCTTCCTGCTCCTGCAGTGGTGGAGTTCAGACATCTCCCTTTTGAGAGATGTCCAGCCTGAGAAATTATTAAAAATATGCTTAAATAAGCCCATCATTCTCCTTCCAGCTCTCCCTGTAGACACCTATCAGTCGCTTTTTGACTGGAATACCTCCCAAGTACATGCATTCGTAGATGTGCTCCTGAGTTATTGCTCCTCAGTGGTGGTGTCACTGAACAGAAGCGTGCTGGTGAGAGGTGGATGACTACTTGCCTGCCTTTCCTTCTGACCTCTTTCCTGCTAACCTGGGAGCCCAAGGGATCATGCAGACTTTAGAAGTGAATGGGCTCCAGAAATGGTCTGACTCACCCTCCATGAGGAAACCGATGCCCAAACAGCTTTATTTGAGGTCATAGATCGATAGTGACAGCTGTGGAACAAGATCCCAGATCATGTCCATCCCAGTCTGGCGGCCTTTTCATTATGTCCTCTGCTTACTTGAGTTATTTTCTGGACCCCAGAAACTTCTAAGATGCTATTCAGAAAGAGCCCAGGATTCCTTCATAGCTTTCTCCAAATGCCATCTCCTTCACAATGCTTTGAGAGATGGATCCAATCATAAGAGAACTCTGCATCCCCCAATTGCCTTTAGCATTTTTTAAATCATGGGAAGCATTTGTAGTCTGCAGTACTGCCATCAATTAGAGTGAATTATGTGCATGTTTTATCCTCCTTACTGGACTACAAGACTTGCTTGAAGGCAGGAAGTATACTTTTCTCATTTTTGTTTGTCTCATAATGCTGGCATGGTGTTTGCCAGTGGTGGTTGGATACTCAATAAAGGTGTGCTGCACGCATGAATGAGCAAATGAATGGAAGAAGAGAGTGACCCTGTGACCCCACTGGAATAGCACCATTGTTCCCTCCTGGCGCGGGGAGCTGTAAATCAAGGTGTGATGAATCTCTGGGGACTGGGTGCTTTGTGAGTTATGGGGAGCTCTCTCTGTCTCTCTGGCTGAGCGGGCAGTGATAACATTAAAACTGCAACTTTGGAGTAGCTAACAGTGATTTAGGGAGTACATTCATAGGGGCGCTTCATAAATAAATCAATTAAATTGCTGCCAGTAACCTGTCAGGGCAGGTCTGCTCCTCAGCAGAGCAGGTTTCTGGTGTTCACCTGGCTAGGATGTTGGTTGCTGGATGTTGCTCCAGCATTACTGTCTCTGCTCAGCTTGGGGCTTCCTGTTAGCAACGTCTGCCTCTTTGAGGACGTTCCTCACCCAAGGAGGAGAGGGCAGAAAGAGTCACTGTTCAGTCCCTGTGGTTGTGGCAATCAGGGGCAGCTGCTCCAAATTCAGGTCTTCCCTATGTGTGGTTGATTTAAAAAAAAAATTTCTTGGCCTGGATTTCTTCACTTGGTAAGTTTTCTTATGGGGAGTCAGTGGCTATGGAGCTCGAAAGTCATGTCTCAGTAAAGAACTGTGGGAAGCTCTGCTGATAAGGAAAATTCTCTGAATTCAGATCCTTCTGAAAGAATAAATGTATTTTGAAAATGATTAAGGAGTCCATGCCTCCTCCTCCCCTTTAAAACATTTTTGCTGCTTCATCTTAGTCCCAAAGGCTGGGATCTCTGGATTTGCAAAGCAGCAATTAATTGAGTTGAAATGCTGATTTACATTTCTGAGCTAATAGGAGATGATGAGTGAAGATTTTCCAAGTTTCTTCTTCTTCTCACAATTCATTCAACAACAGATACTTACTGAGTACCTAACATGTGTCAGGAATCATGACAGGTTTCGGGGACATCAACGTGAAATAGTCTTAGCTTTCAAGGATTTTGTAATTTGTTGGGGTGGTAGATACATAGATTGATGAGAACAGAAGAACAGCCCTGTGATGGAGGCTGGGTGAAGGGCTCTGGGCATGGGAAGGAGAGAGAGAAGCGTGTTGGCTTGGGGAAGGTTAACTAAGCTGGGATGTAAAGAAGGAGTAGAGCCACTCCAGACAGAGGGAGCAACATGCAGCAGGGACTTGATGGCGCATAGAGGGCATCGGCACTGGCCATTCAGGCACCATCCAGCCACAGATATTGCACGTGGCAGCTCTGGGCTGACCACTGTGTTGCTCAGGTACATGTGGAGCTGCCTCAACCGGGGTCTCTGTCTTCCAGGAGCTTGAAGCTCAGACGGAGGGTGGAATCCCTGTGGAGAGAGTTGGGGGATGAGACTGGGAGAAGCTCTGGTCACAGACCAAGGTGTTTGGACTCAGGCCAGCAGTGCCTCTGTTTATGGTTTCCAAACCAAAGACCAGTCTGTGAACGAAGGACACAGTGTTTGCCAATGGTGGCTGGATACTCAATAAAGGTGTGCTGCATGCATGAATGAGCAAATGAATGGAAGAAGAGAGTGACCCTGTGACCCCACTGGAAATTTCCATTTAGTTTGCTTTTACAAACCTTATTACAATGAATACCTTTGTACATACATCATTGCATTTATGTGACAGCATACCTGGAGTAACTGTTCCTAAAATGAAAGCACTGGATCGAAGGGTGTGTGCATTTGTAATTTTGGTAAATGTTGTGAATTCCCTTCTTTAGTTTTTTGGTATTCACTCCCAGCAGCAGTACTGAGATGCACTTACCTCTGAATACACACACACACACACATGCACACATGCACATGCCAGAACATGGACAGTCTTTCATTCCATTCCCCACCAGTTGTCACTCCTGTGGGGGCCCAGATGGTCAGGCTCCAGCTCTCTAAAGGTACAAAGGCACAAGTTTGTGATGGATGAAATTCTGTTCTGGAAAGATCCAAGAATACTGTTTTGCCTCAGTTCAGATTTCTGTCCCCTGGGAACCCAGAGTGAAACATTGTGGGAAAAAGTGGTTGGCCTTCAGGCTGTCGGACTCAAAGCTTAGGAGTGTCCTCATACATAGCTACTAAATGGTGCTTTCAATATAGTGCATGGATCATTGATGAAGTCACTTTCCTTGATTTTTTTCCCCTGTGTTTTCAGCTTCCTCCACTTTCTGGGGAAATAATTGCTCTAAGTCTCATTTGTCCTAAACTTTAAGTCTTGGAGTGTACAGCCTCCTTAATCAGTCTCTCACATCAAAAATAGTTTACAAATATTGTCATTTTCATGGGACAACTATAAACTAGTAGCATATGGCTACTGGGACATGTTGTATGAACTTCAAACTTAATTCTGTATCTTTAAGGCCCCCATACATGTAAGTGAAAGATGAGGGTGGAAAGTTGCAGTTTCCAGGCACAAATCCCAGGCCTGTGACATAAAAGATCACTGACATCTGGCCCAGCTGTCTCAGTCATCCCCCTTTCCTCTGATCACCCGGGCTAAGCGCTGACAATACACTGTTCTCATTAGCGAGGAAGGTTCCTGACAAAGGCTGACAGGGAACCATCTTTCAGCTTTTAGCAAAGATGTTGAGGGCAAGTTGCACAGTTAAGTGACAGAAAACTGAATTTGGCAGAAGTTTTGCAGTCTCTGTATTAAACGGATACTCTCTTAAGGAATTTAAAAAACCAAGCAAGCAAGCAACTTGCATTTATTAAGGACCTGCTCGGCTGAGGTGCTGTATTAGACAGTAGAGAAGGTAATTAATAAGTACATAGATAAACATAAATAATCAGGGTCCCAGCTCTTTAAAAAATTTGGAAGGGGATGGGAAGAGAAGGGAAACATACGTGACCAATTCAATGACCATATGTGAGTTATCAGTATGAGGTCACAGACATGTGAAGCCATCACTGTGATGAGCGGCTTGAATAGTTCTGAACTAATAGCATTAGGGTTCCCACCTTGAAGGCGCTCATCACAGCCTGAGGGAAGTTTGTTAGGGAGCTAGGGTGTGTCTCGCTCCCTACTTGTACCCACCAAGCTCCTGTTCCTCCATGTCATTCATGTTCTTGTGAGACATCTCCCCCGTGCTTTACATGCACCCTTTGCTTTGGTTCTTCTCTTTAGGGGCCTTCAGGATTCCTCCCTCCTTCTCTCCACACGCTGGGACTCCGCTCAGGACCCCCTGCCTGCCAGCCTTCCTAGGTGAGTTGCAGGATGTAGAATAAGCAAATGACAGTAATTCCCCATATGGATGCAGAACTTTAAAGGGTTCTGGTGCAACATCTCATGTGCCCTTTGAAATGTCTCTCTCCTTGCGCCTTCTCGCCTTATCAGCCAAAAAAGATCACATTTCACACTTCCTGTCACATAGAATAAAGTCATCGTACCTCTGTTTGAATCTGATCCACTCACTAAGGCCCATATCCAGTGCCATTCCCTGAAGCCTCATCTGGAAGTGCAAGCACATTCCGGTTGCCCCAGACTCTCCTAGGGTTTATGACGGCCCCTGTTAGAAGCCAAGCTAACTAATGCCGACTTGGGCAGAGATGACACGGAGTTTTAGAAGGTATTTGATGTTTAGACACTTTATGTGAATAACAATCATTAAACAATATTGGCATTGTTCATAATTTGAAGGTGTGGTGGACACAAAAGGTGGTGGAAATCATAGTCAGAAATGAGTAGGTCAAGTGGGACTTACTAAGTGATGGGTTAGTAGAGCCCCTTGAGGGCAAGAACTTGCGGGTATAGTCATCACATCCACTGCCTTTGTGGCATTTGACATATAGTTGGTCATTTTAAAATGTTGACTTAGTTCTTTTATTCATTCATTTACCCATTCCCTTTTGGGGAGAGGATGGGCCTCAGAATATAAGTGCCCTGAAGATAGGACCATACCCCTCTTATTTCCCAGTGCCTGATGGAACTGCAGAGTGCTCGTTATAACTGGTGCTCTAACTGCGTGGAGGCAGTGTGAGCTCTGGAATCCGGCAGTCCTGTGGTTACATCCAACTCTGCACTCATTAGCTGTGTTGTCTTGTGAATAAGGGAGATGGATAAGCCCAGTTTTATAGTTTAGTCCTGGACACGTTTAATAAATGGTAGCTATTATTTATCCATCAAATAATTATCAAGCCTGAACACCATGCAAAGAATAACAAAAGCAACTCCCTTTGGCCATTTAAAATCATCCATTCTTATGCTTTGACCACGTGAACCTGGCTGAGTATTCACTTACTCATTTGTACAACAATTATTTATGGGGCTCTTACTGTGTGTCAGGTTCTGATCTAGGAGCCATGAGAGGCCACTGGAGGGTTGCAAACAGGAGTAATATGCTTTGACAATGCATTACAAAATTCCTCTTCTTTGCCTTGTGAGAAATGGCTTAGAGGCTGGCAAGATGGAGCAAGGAAGAACAAGAGAGTGAGAGAATGTATCGCGCTTGTCTTGATGGAGGGGAAGGTGGCCTAGGCTAGAAGGGAGGCGGTGGAGCTGGTGAGGAGATTTGGACTACAGTTTGGAGGCTGAGCTACAAGGACTTGATGATGGGCTAAATATAGGTGCGGGGAAGGAGCAGGAGGCTTAGGTTTATGCCTCAAGTAATGAAGTGAATGGAGCTGCTGTTTCCTGACAGGGCAGACACTTCACAAGAGACCTGGAAGGGGGTTTTGACAATCATGATTTAGAAAGGATACTTCTGAGATGCCTCTTAGGTATCAGCCTGAGGCTCAGTAGAGCAATGGCGCTATACATATCTATTTAAAAGTTGGCATAGAGGGTGCTTAAAGTCATGAGAACAATGAGATGCCCTTAAAAAAGAGAGGGGAAGGCCTGGGACTCAGCTGTGAGAGGCCCCTTCCTGTATTTAGAGGCTGGGGAGAGTAACTCAGCCCGTGGGCTCATGGAAGCCATGGGAGAAGAGTGCTTCCAGGAGGGGGAGCCCCCGCCTCCATCAGCTGCTGCTGAGAGGACCGAGGGGAGAGCAGAGGGGGACCGCAGAGACCGGCAAGTCCGCGCCATTTGTGATTTGGGAAAGGCAAGTGCAGCCAAGCAGCAGGGACGAGAAGCCCAAGGGAATGTGTGGTGGGGCCCCCGCGAGGTGTGGGGATGGAAGCCATGTCGACCACTCTCTCTCAGGAAGTTTTCTGTGAAGTGTCACAGTGGCATGGCTGACAGCTGGATGTGGATGTGGGGTCCAGGGTGTTTTTTTTTTCAGTGGGGGAAAACCCTAAAGCATGTCTGTATGTTGAGAGGAGGCATCAAGAAGAGGGGGAGATGGTTAATTCAGGAGGAGGGGAGATGACTGCTGGAGCAAAGGACCAGAGAAGATGAGAGGTGAGGGATGCTCTTTCGTATTTTGAGAGGCTGCTCTGGAAAGATGGAGGACATGAATGTAATATCCATTTTGAGCAATTCCAGGCGTGACTGGAGGGAAGTGGACCATACCCCTCTAGCGAATTTGGGAAGACCACACACACAGTATGGGAAGGCACAGTGCCTACCTCAGACCAGGTGCATCATCATTGTCTTTAAACAAAAATGCAATCTTTAAGTAGAGGTCAGAGGGGAAGGCTGGGAAGGGAGGAGGCACACAGACTGTGAGGGCAGGGAAAGGAGGCAGAAAGGGGGAGAGAGAGAGAAGAAAGTGGGGAGGCAGAGAGGGGGGAGCAGCTGTGTCAGAGGCAGCCCAGGGCACCTGCAGCTTTGCCCCTTAACTAACAGCCAAGGACAGGGGTACTGCGTGTCGTAGAAAACCGCAGTGACCAGCACAGGCGCAACAACACAGCCCAGCTCTGCTCCTGGCCTGTGAGAAGGGAAGTGCGGCCACAGGGTCCAGGCTGATTGGTGCCCACCGGTAGCCTAGAAAGGGCCCTGCTCTGAGGTTGGTGAGTTCAGAGCCGGTACATGGAAGCAGGAGTGCGAACAGCCCGGGGAAGAACCCCAGCTGGAGGTGGGCCTCAGGGTCAGCATCTGCTGTGGGGCTCCAGGAGCACCGCCTGCAGGCTGCTCACGCCGGGCCCGGCGCCCAGAGCCAGAAAGGCTAATGCCAGGGTTGCTGGACCACCCCATGTCTGTCTGGGCCAACGTCCCTCACGGCTGGCTTTCCTTGTCTCCTAGGCAGCCCTGCCGTGGAGGGGCACTGCCTCGGCCGGCGCTCAGGGCAGAGCTTTCCCGAGGCTTCGTCCCCCTCGAGTCTTCCTGCCGCCTTGGTGCGCCCGGGCCCTGCTACCCCGCGCAGGCCAACCTTTGGCTCCTCTGCTCGTTTCCTGCATGGGGACATCTATTTTTTCTCTTTGCCACCCTCCCCAGAGCTGCTTCTCTTTGTGTATGTGTGTGTGTGTGTGTGTGTGTGTGTGTGTGTGCATGCACATGCATATGTGTTAGGATGGAATTTAGGAGGGGAAGATAAGAGGGCGTGATTGTTTTTGCTGCACTCTAAACAGTGAACACAAATGTACCCCTGCTGCTCCTCTGTCAGAGACCCATTAAGTCTCAGCCTTGGGCGCATCTGTTCCGCCCTCCCGGCTGCAGGAAGCAGGACTGCTAGCCCTGCACAGGGGTTTTCAGGGCCCAGCCCTGCCCTCTGCCCAAGGCTCCTCCCTCCCTGCACCTGTCTGATCGGAAGAAGTTCTCCCTTGTACAGACACCACGCTTAGTGTCCCTGTCACTTTCCATCTTCCATCTTGGTTTTCACTACATCCCAAGGTTATGTGACTCCCCCTCCAAATAAGAGCCTTTCCTTTGTATTTGTCAAACAAATAATTATTTCCTGACCTTTTTCTTTCCCGGGCTGATCATCCCCAACTGCTTTGACTGCTCATTGGTTCACCAGATACCTGTTTCTTGCCAGCTGAGTGCCTTCTATTCTGCTAGGTGCTGGGATGTATCCATTAACGAAATGCAGCCCTGGGAACCAGAGGAACTCACCTATTTGATTAAAGGGATACCAGTGGGCAAAGTAGGAACATATCATAAAATTAGAATATGGGTTGATAAGAATTTAGTAGAGATAGAAAACTTCTATGGCCTATTGAAGGCTTATCCATTCTGGTGCTAAGTGTGCTGGGCACACCATCTCAAAACTCACAGCATCACCATCAACTTAGAGGCCAGTCAAGTGCTCTGCCCAGCTTTACAGGCTTGTAGTAAGGTGGTTGCCAGCCTTGTACCGAAGGGTGGATTCAGGATTTCAATCCATTGAAACAGATGCAAAGTCTTACCCTCAAATTCATACACCAAGGATTTGAATTCAGGCTATCTGGCTACTGAGTACATCTGTGTGGCCACTATGCCATCTTGCTTTCCTGGTGGGAAATAAGATGTGGGGATGCCCAGGAAGCAAGGACGAGGAGTGTTCTTAGCAGGGCTACTGCCTCCAGCCTGTGCTGGGAGGTCTGTTTCAGATACTCCCCTGGCAGGAAGCTCCCTATGCTAGCTCTGACCTTACGATGGCTCTTGGCATTCGTTAATCAGTTTCACGTTACTAACATCTCTGCTGCTCTGAACACATGCTTTCTTCCAGCTTTCTCTTCACATTCTAAAGAGAGCTAGCGTGCAAAGTTAAGGCCACTCCCATGCACCTCTTCTTAGAGCAGTCACCTTCCAGAGCCTTCCAGGGAGCTAATGAATGAAATCCTTCCACTTGGACGCCAGCAGTTTTCCTGAGGAGGGTGCTCTTTGCCATATTTGGCAGCGTTGTCCAAGCTGCTGGGGGAGAAGGGGTTGCCCTGGCTGTTCTTGGCAGGCAGTTCTTGGCAGAGCCGGTCAGAGCTCTGCAAGCTTGAGCAGCCCAACGCGAGACCACATTGTGTTCCATTCTCCTGGCTCCAAGCAGCTTTTCTGATGATTGTGTAGTTCAGTAAGGGGTTCTGTGTCTGCTTATTATTTCATTCTGCGTGGTGGTGTGACCTGTACTGAACATGACATGCAGGAATAATTACTATTATCGTTATTATTTTTAACATCAGTTGTGCACCATTGACAGCAGTAGGCATCGTCAGAGAACAGAATTAGACCTAGTTTTCTTTTCTTTCTTTCTTTCTTTCTTTTTTTTTTTTTTTCCCAGTTGGCTCTCAATGTAAATTAAACAAAGATTACTCATCAACAGGAGGTTAGGATGGTGGTGTTAGGGTGTGTTTGGCACAGGAAAATTTAAATCATTCGTTTCAAAGTTTTTGGGGGACAGATAATAACTCTTGTATTTCTCCCCTCTGATATGGATTAATTTTTTTTCTCTTACTGAAAACCTACAGCAAAGCTATGATATTTTGCAGAATTTGGACTGCTCAGGTAACATTTTTGCAATGGTCTAAACATTCTGAAGAAACCAGAATTCATTGAATTGGAATTCACATCTGCAAGAGACAGTGGGAAAATGCCACCATGGTTTTGGGGAGGCCTGGGCTGATGAGGGTCTGAGGTTTTGCTACTCTGACTCTGCTTATTTGCTTGTTTTCTCCTGAGCAGGTAACTAGTTTCTCTGAATCATGATTTCTTTGCCAATGAAGATGTCCATGACTCCGTCAGTTCTATGTGTCCTTTCTAAGAATCGTTGCCCCCACTCCCAGCATGAGTTCTAGAGAAATCTTCCCCAAATAGCAGTTTCATCCCTGCCAGTCCACTCCTCAACCATCTGCACTACTTCCCCGTGGGGTTGGCGCCTCGGAGCTGCTTCTTCAGTCGGGGTTCCCAAGCTTTTATGGACCTGCTTCCCTCCCATTTCTACAGCCTCACTTTTTAGTCTTTGGTCTTAAAACTGCAATTTCCTCCTTAGCCCGCAAGCTCATCTTGCTTTGTCTGCTCTGGGGCTCTGGTCGAGTCCCGCCCCTCGCCCAGGTCATCCCCTCTCCCTCCTCTCCTCTACTGGGCCCGTGTCCTGGCTCGCCATTCTCCCGGCTCTCCTGCTCTGGGCCTCTCCTGGTGGGTCCATGTTCCTGTTCTCAGAACGCCTCTGGCCTCACGTTCTGTTATAGGTGTGTTACATCCTCCACAAAGTCATAGATGGAAGCTCTAACCCCCAGGACTCCAGCATGTGACTGTATATTTGGAGCTGGGCCTTCAAAGAGGGGACTAAGTTCAAAGGAGGCTGTTAGGATGGGTCCTAATCCAATCTGACCAGCATCCTTACAAGAAAAGGAAATTTGGGCACAAAAAGAGACACTAGGGAAGGAGGAAAGACCAGGTGAGGGCAAGGGAGACAGTGGCTGGCTTCCAGCCACGGACGGAGGTCTCAGGGAAGGCCAACCCTGCCTTGATCTCAGATTTCTAGTCTCCGGAACTGTGAAGAACTAAAGTTCTGTTGCTCAGGCTTCCTGGGCTGTGGTACTTTGTCATGGCAGCCTGAGCACGCTGGCACTTGCTGGCCCTTGTTATTTGTGAGGATATGCATCCTTGCTTTTGGCCATGACTGGTGGTGCCCCTCCCTACACTCATGGGAGAAGTAATCCTGGCACTGTTGGGTGCGGCCATGTGACTTGCTTGACCAGTATGGTGAGAGTGGACACGGTGTGTGTGTACCATGTCCAGCAGAAGCTCTAAGGAAGAGCCACTGTGTGGTTGCCTCTTGCCCTTCCCCCTCTGCTGAAAGAGCAGCAGGTCCCACATAGTGGCTGCCCCTTTAGCCTGGGTCCCAGAATGTGAAGACACATGGAGCAAAGCCACAACAGCAGGAGCTGGCATATAACAGGAGTCAGGAAAAACTGTTGTAGTAGTAAGTCCAAAGACTCTGGGCTTATTTGTTTTTGCAGCAAAACTAATGCATAGCTTATATCATGTGGTTTATTCTTTAACAATAAGGGGCACTTATTACTTTTGCCACATCTTCTCCTCTGGCAAGCCTTCCTGAGGCCCTAAGCCCATCACAAGTACTCCAATGTGTTCTCCACCCTCTCACTTACCTTCACCATGCTCGCTCATGCAGTACTTACTGAGCATCTGCTTTGTGCCAGGCACTGACCGAGGTGCACTGATTCGCTCTCTTAACCCTTGTCTTCTCTTCTGGAGGGTGAGTGCCTTTAGGTCAAGCACCTTGTTCTCATTTGCTATTGTCTCCAGTGCCTGTGGGGTGACTGGCACATAGTAGTACTCAGTAAACATTTGTTAAGTAAGTGCATGACTCTGCGTGAGTCTGTTCAGTTGGATGGCAAGAGCTTTGCAGGCTGGGTCTTGTTTTCTCTGTCTCTGGGCTCTTCCTGAAATCTGCCACAGAGCTAAGCACAGAGTACCTGCTCATCAGAGGCGAACTCATCTGCTGGGACTGGGTGTGACTTTTCATCTCTTTTGGATCCTGACTTTCCTTATAGAATAGGAATAGTTCCAATACCCACAAAGATGGTTAAAAATGTGTGTGACCTCCTGACATAAAGGATAAGGCTCTATATCGACCTGCTCTGGTATTGCAGTTGTTACCTGCCAGTGCTGCGCTGGAACTGGGTGAGGAGAGCTCTCGAGAGAACATGATGTGTGTTTGGTCAGAATGAAACTTGCCCCGATTCCAGGTGGGGAAGTCCAGTGTGGCCCGAGAGGCCCAAACCGCCAGCCTCAGTGTATCCACACAGTCAGCGGCTCTCAGTGGGCTAATGGCAGCCTCCTATGGACCTGAGGGTCTCTTCTAGCTCAAAAATTCTTTTGTTTTATCCTTGCCCTGTTTTAACCCTATTTATGAGGGGGCACTTATATCCCCTGAGCCATAGCATTTAGCTTTGGGACCTTGTGGTAAATTGGATAATGTCTCCACAAAGATATGCATGTCCTCATCCCTGGTCCTGTGAATGTGTTAATCCAGATGGCAAAAGAGACTTTGCAAACGTGATCAAGGATCTTGAGATGGGGAGATGAACCTGGATTTTCCAGCCGGGCCCAGTGTAATCGTACAGGTCCTTATGAGAGGGAGGCAGGAGGGCCAGAAGCATTGGAGATGTGATGTCGGAAGCAGGGGTCAGAGGGGTGTGAGGGGCGGGCCATGACCCAAGGAACACGGAAGGCTTCTTGAAGCTAGAAAGGCAAGGAAATGGAGTCCCTCTGAAGCCCTCAGAAGGAATATAGCCTTGTGACACTTGACTTGAGATATCTGACTTCCAGAACAGGAATATAATAAATCAGTGTTGGGAGCCTCTAAGTTTGTGGTCCCTGGACCAGTAGGAAGCTGATGTAGATGGGGGTGAAGAAAGACCCTGTGCTGTGCCTTCAGACTGCCCGACCTCACCGTGAGCGGGTGGCTCTGCTGGGGTGTAGGTGCTGGTCCATATTCTCTTTCAGATGACCGATGCTTTTCCTTCCAGCTTCCTCTTTCCTTAAGTGTAGGAGAGTCTGGCTGGGCTTTGGGGCATCCTTTGAAGCATGTTACATGTGATCTCATGTGGGCACCAGAGGATAGGGTGATGCTTTCCTAAAGCAGACCATGAACTGCCACAGGCGTAAAGGACACACAGGCATAATGAGGAATTCATGTTAGACATTTCCCCCAAGTTTTCCACAACCAGTTCTTGACTGGCTCATATTAAGGACATTGTCATCTCTAAGAAGAGAGAGAAGCTAATAAAGGAACTGCTGGACTGATTTCTTACCGAAGGGAGGGGACTGGTCAGTGAAATAGCAGGAAATCTTGGGGAAATGTGTCACTGTAAACTCTGCAACTGCCAAGTTACGGAGTTTTGGATCAGCTGTGCACACACTCTGGATTTTTCTAAAGGAGGGTTCAAGAGGAAAAGGAAAGATAAGCAGACAGCCTGCTCTAAAAGGGCAGCAGTTCAAACTGAAAAAAACTACCCCAGTGAGGGTTTAAAAAGGCTCTCTGGGGAGTGCTCTGGTGAATTCTGATGGAAAACACACACACATCCCCCAAAACCAAAGCATACAAAATACGGAGGCAAATACACGCTGAAGATAAATACAAAAGAATGGTGTGTGATGTGTGAGATATGTGCTTGGGAAGGTAATGAGGAAAATGGGCTGGGACTTGTGAAAAAATGCTGAGAAAAAAAACTGTTTATGATGTCTTGGTGGATCCTGAAGAGGAATCAAGGGTTGCCAGGCATTGGGCCAGGCGCCATCATAATAGCCAGTGTTGCCCTATCCTGGAGAGCAGTGGTCACGTTGTACAGGAAAGACAAACAGGATCGAAGGAGAGGTGAAAGCCAGGTGAGGTGAGAACGTAGCAAGGAGATCCCCTAGGAATCTTCAAATATGTTCACATCTCTGGGGCCAGATGGATTATTTTCTCAAAGTGTGGTCCCCTAGCAGTGTCAGAATTCCTGGGAATTTCTCAGAATTGGAAATCTTCGGGTCCACCTTAGACCCACTGAATCAGGCACTCTGGGCCTGGGGCTTAGCAATCTGTATTTTAACAAGCCTTCCAAATGATTGTGATATGTGGGAATTCATAATCTGGACCTCACATATGGATTTCAGGGAGTCAGTGAACCCTCTGGTATAAGACACAAATATTTTTTGTCACTGTGCTCTGTGTGTGTGTGTGTGTATGTGAGGAAGATGGTCCATGGGTTTCATCAGATTCTCAAAAGGATTTGAGACCCTGGAAGTTTTAGAATCATTCTAGCATGGAGAAAGAACTCACTGCTTATGTTACAAAACTGCTGATGGGGCTCTGAGATATAATGACTCAGATGTTAGCAAATAAAGTCTATCTAGTGTTTTAAAATTAAAGTTAGATGGGTCCTGAAAACTACAGTTTGGTTAACTTGGCATTGATCTCTGGCAAAAATCTAAAATTCTTCATTAGGTGGTTGGGGTGTGGGCACTTACCAAAAAAAAAAATTGTGGTTCAAGAGCCAAAAGAGGTTCACTAATATCCAGATACACCAAAATAGATTTTGCACTATTTCATATGTGCTATTAAAGAACATTACTTATGTTTAAATACAGAGAAGTATAAAGAAGGAAACAAATTTGGTCCATAATCCCAATTTGGTCCATAAACTGAGCCCTCCTCCATCACCCATTGAGGCTTTTGTAAAGGTTCCTTGTAAGAAAATTGCATAGGAAAGGATCTTTTTATTTCTCTCTTTTTGCAAGTACACTGTTCTGCACTTTGCTTTAAAAAGATTAATTGTATACCTTAGAGATCATTCCATGTTAATACCCACAGAATCACCTCATTAGTTTTCATGGATGTATAGCTTTCCCCCCATCTTTACTGTTCTATGGATATTTAAAAAACATTGCCATTATTTGTTTGTTTTGTTATTGCTAGCAATGATTCAGTAAACCATGTTGTACACATATTTTGTTTGTATTTCCTTGTATATCCATAAGATAAATTCCTGTAGGTAGAGTTACTCAGTCAAAATGTACATGCATTTTAATACTGCAAAGTACCACCAAATATGGTTGTCACTTTATTACGTACACAAGAAGGACATGAGAATGCTTGATTTTACACATCATTGATACTCCTAGACAGTACTAGGTTTTAACATTCTAAAAAATTGCCAATCTGATGGGGGAAAAAGCATTCAAAAACTTAAGTACTGTTTCAAAAGTTTGTTCGCTCTTCAAGTTTTTCTTTTTTATGAACTCCTCATATCCTTTGTTCACTTTTTATAGTTGCTTTAAATAGTTTCTTTAAAAAGTTACTCAACTTTTTATTATTGATTTGAATGATATTTATAAATTAAGGAGAATTACCCTTTGTTTGTTTTATGTTGCAAATATTTTTCCAGTTTGTCATTTATCTTTTAACTTTCCTTATGGCTTTTTGTTTTGTCACATTGATTAAAAAAAACATGTAGTCAAATTTATTGTCCTTTTTTTTGTTTGGCCTAGGAGCTCCTCATTTTGAAGAATTCTAAATGGAGTTTCTAGATTGGCAGATTAGGGAAATGCCACAAAGCCCTTTTATAAGGACTTCATCCACATGTTTATGAAATTTGCTAAAACATCCTTGTGGACAAAATGGAGAAATGAGATTTGGATGATGTGCACATCAAAGTGTCTTTATAGTTTATTCAATGAATGTACATGGAAAATGCTGACCAATAGATCCATCTCAACTTGGATTCCTTTGGTCTTGATGAAGATAGAAGACATATTCTCACATTTTCAGACAGAAGAAAGGTCAAGATAGGGTATTTAATTTCCTGGATAACAAAATCAAGATTCAAGATCTTGACAGGCCAGAACAATGAGTTTAAAACAGCAAGGCAAATTTAAAAGCGATAAATCAAAGATTCGTGTTTTCCTAAAAGTTCGAGCCTACCGGACAGATGGGAAGACCTGAGATACCAGATATGCATGTGAATAATATCACACCAAAGATCCAGCTCTGTGAGTTAATGGTGTGCTAGGAATACCAAGAAAGTCAGTGAGGTCTTAGGTTCTTTCTGGACTATTCAACAACTTCTAAAAAAACTTTTAATTTTGAAATAATGATAGCCGTAACAGAAATTTGCAAGAAGAGTACAGAGAGGGCCTGTGTACCTTTTCATCTCGATTTTCCCAGTGGTATTGTTCTGCATAACTACAGTACAGCATTAACACCAGAAAGTAGACAATTGTACACACTCTGTACACTTACATTTCACCAGTTTTTACACTAATTAATTGGTGTGTGTGTGTGTGTGTGTTTGTATAATTCCTGAAGTTATATCACATGTATAGACTCATGTATTCTTAACAATTTTTTAATGGCAAATAAGGTGAAGAATAGACTTATTTTAGAAAATGTTTGTTCCTCTGTTTCAGACAAATCAAGCTGGAATTTTCCATTAGTGGCATGCCCTGGAGAAAAGTGTACATGCGTGAATTGGCCATGGTCTTGTACCCTGACCATACTAGATTTGCATTCCTAGGGCTATTATTAAGCAGTATATTGGAAAACCATAGAACTGAAGGGAAATCAGACTTTTCCCTATGATTTCCAAAGGTCTCTCATGCAATAAGCGGGTTAGGCTTATTCTGTGTCGTTGCAGTAGGTAAGGGAGAATTGGGGGCAGGTACAAGAAACTGCCTCCCTGGGTCTGACTCAAGGAAACTTTTTCTAGCAAGGAGAGCTTTTAAACACTGACATTTGGTCACCATGAGAACAGTACATAGGAGTTAAACAAAGGCAGAATGACCACATTCCCAGAGGGGCTTACGGGTGATTCTGAAATTAAAGTTTTTATTATAAGATCACTGATGTTCTTCTTAAATCAGACTCTAGGAGTCTGTTTCAATGAATATCATAAAGGAGCTGGAATGTTTGAGAGACTAGGTTTTGCTGTATACCCCAGACTGGGGAAGGAAAAAGAGGGAGAGGGAAGGGAGAGAGAAGAGGTAGAAGGAAGTGCTGGTGGTCCTAGTGGAACACATGAAGTAAAGAAATAAACAATAGCAGTTATGAAGCTATATCTTTAAATGCTTTCTTTATTGAACCTTTCCTATCTGCTTTGTAAAGAGCAATGATTGTATTCAGCTATGTTGCCTGTTAATCATGGAGGTAAAGTTAGAGGTTTGGTAGATATTTTGTTACTCTCTGTCATTCTCTCTTCTTTGCCTTTCTTTATTTTCTAAGTTGATAATACATGTTTTACTATAAAGAATGCTGCACTTTGTAGGCCCCTGATACTGTTTGGTCTGCTTTTTTCTAATATAACTTGACCAGACCTAGGTTACTGGCTGGTGAGTTTGCAGCTCTTTATGTCCCACATGTTTGTTGATGGAAAGGATCCAAGGAGCCTGGGGCTTCCTGAGAGGCAGCTGCTCTCATTCTCTGAGGCTTGGTGTAAATAGGGGCCTGGTAAGTCTGGAAGCCTGTCTTCTGCAGCTGTAAAGAAGAACATCTTCTCTAAAAGCACCTTGAGGGAGAGACGTTGTCGGGTGTATCAGTTTGGATTTCATCTAATTGGTGTAATAGAACACTCCAGTAGAGGGACTTGAACAAATGGGGTTTTATTTATTTTTCCCATAACAAGAAATTGAGAGAGAGCAATTTCCAGGTTTAATTCAGGAGCTTTATCATGTTAGGGCTACATCTTTTGAGTTTTCCTCACTTTTTCCTCATGGTTACATGAGGGCTGCTGCAGCTCCATTCAGCATGTCAGTATTCAAGAAAAGAAGAAGAGCGAAGAGAGCAGGGTAAAGGAGAATAGGAGAACAGGAAGGTTGGCGCCAACTTTTTCAGGAAATGTAAATGTCTTTCCAAAGCCTTATCCCATATCTCACTGCTAGAATATTCCTTCCTACCCACAGCCTTGGGTCACACAATTTTACTGAGGTATTGTACTGTGCTTTAGTGATATGAAAGGAACCAAGAGAGGGAAACGGAGTTTTCTATAATATGCACAAGGTTTAAGACTTTAACCTGTGAGGGTGGATTATTTATCTTGGAGACTTAACTTGACAGTTATTTGCAGAGTCTTCTTTAAATACTCATTTATGTCTGGGATTAAGAAAAAGAGGTAAAGCAATAAGGATCTTGATGACTCTCCACTGAACTGAAATCATCTGCCATATGGGATATGAAATTGGTCATAAAAACTCTTCTGATTTTGCTGCAGCCATTCTCTGGAAAAATATCAATTTAGAGCAATTTTTTCATAGTCTTTCTGGTTTTTTATTGAAAACATGTTGGGATGATATTCTGGGATGTTGCATTTTGGAGCCCAAGGAAGTTTCAGGCGACTGTCCCTCTCCATTTAAGAGCTGTATTTTAGTAATTGAAACCAGAGCTTGACTCCTTGTGTCCGCAATGCTACTAAATTGAATTAGGGGTTTCATGGAAAGAACAATGAAAGTCCAAATTCTGCTACTATACTATGTATTTAATATGTATGAACATGCAGATCTTTTAATTGGTGATATAAAACAGGCACTGCATTCTTGGGCTCTCAGTGTGGGTTTTAGAAAATGTGTTTAATAACATAACTCTGATTGTTTAAGGGGACTTTGGGCATCTGATGAGGGAAGTTTGAACTAGCCCCTTTTTATAAATGAATAAAGGGTCAGGGGAGTTAAGGAACTCGCCCACAGTTCCCCCAACAGAGCTGAGATTCAAACTGCATCTTGTCTGATCCATGGAAGTTCCTTTTCTTTAGGAGGACACCCTAAGCTAGTGCTAAGCTCCATGAAGCGAGTAAAATCAGGCATATCTTACTAAAGAAATGAGGCTCAGATTGAAAAGATTGTTCTGTAGGCCTGAGGTCACATGGTTTGTGGGGGCGCCTAGCCCCTGTGAGTTAGTGCATGCATGTGACTCTGATTTATATGAGGATCTGTGAGCTCAGTCTTGCTGTGGATATGGGTGCTGTGTGCAGTCTCATACTCATCCCCAAAACAAAGGGGACACAGGCCTCAGATATTTGTCCTCTGGCTATCCACCTGGTCCCTGGCAGGTGCCCCTGTGGACATGTCCCACCCTCCTACTGTGGCCACCATTGCACACCCAGCCACTAGTGGTGCACTGACCTGGCCTCACAGACAAGCACAGCCCTGGTTCCCCTTAGCTTCCCAAGCTCTGAGAGGAGACTGGACTTTTCCAAAGAGGTTTTACTTAAGTGATGGGAGAGATGTAAAAGATGAAGAATTATAAAAAGAGATAGACCCATAAAAACTGAAAACAGACTTGGTTACCATAGGGAGGGGGTGGAGGGATGGGTGAAATAGGTGAAGGGGGTAAACAGGTACAAACTTCGAATTATAAAATAAATTAGTCATAGGATTGGAAGTACAACATAGAGAATATTAACCAATAATATTGTAATATCTTGGTATATGGTAACGGGGGTAACTACACTTACTGGTGTAAGCATTTAGTAATGTATATAATTATCAAGTCACTATGTTGTACATCTGAAGCCAATACAATATGTAATATTGTATATCAACTATATTACAATTAAAAATCAACGTAAGGTTTGATTTGAAGGCATCAGAAATAAAAAAGAAAGAGAGGTGCATTTTGCGGGAGTTTTCTGGCTGCCAGTGTGCTTGCTGGGTACAGTTCATTTCTCTTCATTTCCATCCTGTCTGCGGGAGCCTCCTCCATAGCCTGTCCTTGGAAGTTTCTCCTTTCTCTTCTCTCCTGTGGGTGCCTATCCCATCCAGTGCAGTGGTCTGCCAGGGCAAGCGTATATCTATTCATTTCTCATTCAAAGGCTTTTTTAAATGATGGCAGAGGTTGGTGGATATTAATAATCCACTGGTAAAATAAGAATAAAGTGAACAGAAAGGTTTTATTTACATCTGTTTTCATTTCTAAGTCTCTAATGTCAGGCTTGACACTCCTCAAAACAAACCATTGTTATTATGTATATACATGTACATGTGCACATCCCTGTATGCATGCATTTTGTGCATATGCACACATGCTTCTGTGTTTGGGATATAGTGCTGAGAGCTCCAGAGTAATGGATTGAGCATACCTTTATCCATTAGTTTTCAATTTAAGCAATTTAGCCATTCCTATCATGAGTCATAAAAATGGACATACTCTTGCACACAGTAATTCTTCTTTGGGAAATGATACCAAAGAAATCATTTGAAAGAAAGAGGAAGTTATAAAATATACTCTTGTATTTTTTTTTTTTGACTGTTAAACCTGCTTTAATAGCTGGGGGTCATTTAGCATATTTTTTTTTGTCTTGGTTTTTTAAAATTTTTATTAAGGTATCATTGATATGCAATCTTTTTTTTTTTTTTTGTAGATAATTATTTTTTATTGAAGGGTAGTTGACACACAGTATTACATTACATTAGTTTCAGGTGTACAACATAGTGATTCAACATTTATATACATGACAATTCTAGGTACCAGCTATCACCATACCAAGCTGTTACAATATCTTGACTATATTCATTACATCCCGGTTACTTATTTATTTTACCATTGGAAGTGTGTACTTTTTTTTGTTTGTTTGTTTGTGAGGGCATCTCTCATATTTATTGATCAAATGGTTGTTAACAACAATAAAATTCTGTATAGGGGAGTCAATGCTCAATGCACAATCATTAATCCACCCCAAGCCTAATTTTCGTCAGTCTCCAATCTTCTGAGGCATGATATGCAATCTTATGAAGGTTTCACATGAGCAACATTGTGGTTACAACATTCACCCATATTATCAATTCACCCATATTACAAGACCCCATTGCAGTCACTGTCCATCAGTGTAGTAAGATGCTATAGAGTCACTACTTGTCTTCTTCATGCTGAACTGCCTTCCCCATGACCTGCCTATACTGTGAGTCCTAATAGCCCTTAATCCCCTTCTCCCTCCCTCCCCACCCCCTTCCCTTTGGCAACGGCTAGTCTCTCCGAGTCTGTGAGTCTGCTGCTGTTTTGTTCCTTCAGTTTTGCATCATTGTTATACTCCACAAATGAGGGAAATCATTTGGTACTTGTTACTGGTGTATTTTTAACATGCAAGGGTGTATTAACTTATAGTTTACAGGTCCTTCCCACACATACCTCATTTCATCTTCACACCAACCTCTGGGGTAGGTGGTTTTATTTTTTCTTCTTATTCTATACATGAGAGAACAGGATTAGAGAAATGGTGTGGTTTCCTTAAGGCTGCACAGTTGACTGAGTGGTAGAGTTTGGAAAGTTTTGCTTAGTGTGGAAAGCAGGGAAACCCAACAAGAAAGATCGGGAACTCGTCAGAAAGATCCGCAACAAAGCACCTGGATGCGCATGTGCTTAGAGAGGCCAGGATGAATCCAGGTCTTCAGCTCCAAGTTTATTGTTCTCTTTACCACATCATTCTCCAGTGGAAGAACTTCATATTAACCTATGTTGTGCCAACTGGACATCGTGGAAGGCTTCCATACTATAATTGCAGAGACTGTGAAACCAGATGGAATGGGGGGTGAGGACTTGATAATATGGGTGAATGTTGAAACCACAATGTTGTTCATGTGAAACCTTCACAAAATTATGTATCAATGGTACTTTAATTTGTAAAAATAAATAAATAATAAAGGTTGATATGTAAGATTAAAAAAAAGGAAACAGGATGGAAAGTCTTTATGGCATAATTTAAGTTATAACATAAATGTTATAGCCACAGCATGATTACAGACATGTAATGTTTGTATACTTACGGATAAAAATTGGAAGAGAACATGGAAAATATGGACAGTTATGTTAAGGGGCTTGTAATTGAATTTTGATAACTTTTTCCTTTAATATACAGATAAAATTAACAATAAATTTTAAATCCAAATACTTATAAAAATGGACACTTATTGAGTGCAAACACTGACTGAAGTGCTTTTGATACTTAATTACATTTGATCACAACTCCATGAGTTAAATATTATTATAATTTCTACTCTGTAAATGAGAACCTCATGTCTTAGGATGATGAAATAACTTCTCCAAGGTTATAAAGCTGGAAGTCAAGATCAGGGCACTTGGGCTCATGCTGTTTCCTTCAACCCTAAATACCAACAGTCCTTCAGTATGAGCCCTGTGAAGGGGACTGTTGGTCATTAAATTGTCCAACTCATCTTCTGAGTTGATATGTCTGCACAAACTCTTCTGTCTCATCATGGAAGAACTTTAGTTGATTGACAGACATTAGCCATTCAGAGGTCCTAGTTACTCAGGGACTCCTCTTTGTGGACCATCCACACATACTAGGTGAAATGCATGAAGAAGAGAGATTTCCGGGCAGTTCCACAGAACAAGGGTCCAGACTAGCAGGGGCTGCTGTGAAATGTGACTCTCAGTGTGCTGCCAACCCTGGGTCTTCGGCAGGCTTACCGGCAGGGTTGACCAGAATTCTAGCTCACGTGGTAGGGCCGTTTGACAGTCCATGGGATGCAGAGGTGTTGCTGCATCTCCCATCCCAAGGGACAGGGCTGGCCTCAGGCTTTTCCCTTAATCTCTGGGAAGAAAAACAGTATTTTATTGTTTGTGGTCTGAATTGTCAGGATAAAGTTCTCCACTTTGTCCATGCTTTAATTCTTTGCTGTGAAGAAAAGAAAAATTATAAGGGAGCAGCCTGAGTTTCTTGGTTCCAGTGGGGCTGGGATTTTTCCAGTGGCATGGAATTTCCCCGAAGGCTTGAGTCATGAATCCACTGTAGAAATGTCCTTTCTTGCTGCAGGTTACAGCATCGCTGGTCTGAGGGAGCAATGCTCTTTGAAAGAGAGATTTACAGAAGGCTTTGGAGATTGGAACACAAAGCTGTTCTTTCACACAGCCTCTGTGAAAGAGCTGGCCTCAGGGTGCCTGTCCTTTATAGGATGGAGGTTTTAATCTGCAGGATCCAGCCACCTTGCTCCTCTCCTCTCCCATTTCCTCTTTCAAAGCACGTGTGCTTTCATGTGCTTTGTCGTGCATCTTTTTGATTCATGCCCTATCTTTGTTGGTTGGGTTTCCCTGCCTTCCAAACCGAGCAACATAGAATCATCCCACTCTGTCCCTGACCCCCTTTTTTTTTTTTTTTTCCAGCTCTCAGTTATTTTAAACCTTGAAATGTGTTCTTCTTCCTGGGCTTTTCTTCTTTGTTGTGAAATTGGTTGCGTATGAATGTTCCTTAATGTGATGCATAGCATTCCTCTGCTGCAGAACACTTTACAGAGATTAACTAATTAATCCTCTCAACACCCCTTGTCCTGTGGGGACAGTTAATAGTTGGCCAACAATAGGGAGGAGAAGGAAAATGATTCTTACTCTTTCAGTAAGTGACTTCAAGCTTCAAACACATTTCGCATGATTAGCTAGAATACAGAATAGGGGAGAGAAGGAGAGGAGAAATTTTGAGAGGTAATTCCCTCTGTCACCTTCATGAAATTCTCCTTCAAAGTCCTTGATGGGGCTAAACTATATGGAGCCAGCTTTGTCTGAGGGCTTGAGTAAGAGCTTAATTCTAATCCAACTTTTCCTTCTGATTTAGAATCACAGCATGTTAGAGGAGTCAGACCTTGGAGAATCAGATTTGACTCAATTTTACAGATGTGAAAACTAAGGCAGAGAAGGGTTAGATGACTTTAAGGTCAGCCCAGGGCTCGATTGGTTTGTCCTTGGCAAACCCTTGGCTTTTCTGTTAGATGAGGTGTTTGCTCACCTTGAATGCCTTGTAAGAATATATTAATTGATTGTTTAAGTGCTGGGCTTAGATATTGGCTGTGCTCAGTGGCTCCTAAGTGAAGTGGAGGTTACTTGGTGTAGCCATTCCTGCTGGTGTGCCTAAGAAAGCTAGGAGGACTGCTGTTGTACAGAAACGTTCTCGTAGTGCATCTGGGGAAAATGGGATATAGAATACATCATTTATCTTCGAAGAGAGTCAGTGGATATTTGATTTAAATAAACAGTCCATTATGGTGTTCACTGTAGCAAATTCTGTAATTATAAGTTTTATGGCAACTCCCATTACTAAACCATTTTCATCCCTCAGCTAGCTGTCTGAAAAACTATAAATGGGGTGGACATTTTCATGGCTACGCCCTGCCTGGTAGAGAATGAGTGGCTTCTGGGAGCACAGGGAAGGAAAGAAAATCTCATTAGCTGTCTCCAAGTTATTGTTGAACAGGAAGAAATGTAAGCTTATTCCTTTTCCAGTCTGCAAAAGAGTTGGATGTTTCTCTTCTTTGTGTTGTGAAATTGTGAAAAAGAGACAGAAAGACCTCATTTCCAAAGCTGTATAGAATCACTAAGAAATGGTGGGGGACAGTTACTGAACCACTTCTAAGCGTGCCGAGGATGGGCGGCTCATGATTTCAGCATCTGCTCAGCCAGTGTTCACATTTTACATTTTTCTCTGCTCTGTCTTGATCATTGTGTCTTTGGAATCCTGGGTTCCTGGAGTTAGAGAATAGATATGAAACCCTTGGTTGGGGGAGAGAGACTTGGCACGCATCCTAGTTGGTGGTTGTTTGTGATGTGGCAGGATCTGGCCTCGAGGGTTAAGTGAATGGCTTTGTGCAGGTTGATACAGTGCCACCTGCCAACAGGTGCCTGACAAACACGTTTGGAGGACACATAGTCTGGAACTTAAAAAGTCTCTCCTCACCTTGTCTTAGAATACAACTTTCATAACGAGCAGATTTCTTACCCCCAAGTCTTCTCTGTGTTGTGTTTTTTACTTTGAATACCTCACCCCATCTTTCCATGGATCCTGATTCCAAGTCATTTTTCAAGGTCTGCCTCAGTTTCTTGGCTGCCTCTAATCCCCACAAGTATCTCCTGATATTTTTAGGCTTATAAGTAAGTGTTCATTTTCAAAAATCAGGGAGCATTCACTTTCCATAATACCCGATTAAAACATTTGCTTAGAAATGTTTTATATGGTTCATAAATTATTTCATATAGGTTGCTTATCTCCTTATCTAGATTATGAGTGCTTTGGGGTCAGGAGTCATCTTCCTTTGTGTATCCAACTTTAGTTTTCAGAGGATACTAGGATGTAGTACATGCTTAATGAACAGTTGCTGAGTTGTAATACAGATATTTTTTTCTTTCCCTATAGGTATAAGCAGTTTGAGGACAGATCTTTTAGGAATTCATCTTTTTGTGCCTTATACCTATTTGATGCTTAATACATTGTTAATTGGAATTTGTTTATATGAATGATTTGTGATCACTGAGCTTTCTGAGGGACATTTGTCTTTGCTTCCCCCCAAATTGCCAGGTGCTCATCACCCTTATAGACACCGATGACTCCACTTCTGATGGGACATTTTCTTTGCCACTGCTAGTTACTTGTAGTGATTATATGCATTTGAGGTTATTTTTGAATGCTGTGACTTTTCCTTTAACATCCATGGTGCAAAAATTGTGTGGTGAGTGCCTATTGTGCATTTTTTTCTTCATCCTTCATACACAAAGACCCAAATTTGAAAAGTGGTATTATTGCTCTGTTATGTACCCCACTTCCACGTGCTATTACTTTCAGCTTCCTTAAACTTTATTTGGAAATAAGTGGGCATAAAAATATTGAATGCATGTATTCTCAAAGCACTGACATGTAGGACCTGAAACAGATATTACCATAGCCAGCTTCCGGCCTCTTTCCCTTCTTCCCTAAGGCTGTGGATCCAGAACTGTCCAGCTGTGCGGTGCTGTCAGGATGGGCTTCCTGGGTTCTTCCTCCCCACCACATGGGATCATGGGCACTTTGACTGAAAGCCTCAAATCCTAGCTTCTCTGTTGGCCTACTTAGCCTTTCTTAAAAACTAAGTTTCTTACTTTAAAAAAGACTCACCAGTGTTGTATCCTAAAATATTATTTTTGAGCTGGGTTCCTTGATCACTCTATAACTATTTCATCACTAGAAATGACTAAATATTGTAATATGCATCGTTCCTCAGACATACTAAATATTTTGAACTATGCAAATAGGAAAAGATATTTCATTTACCTCTCCATTTAACAAAGATGTTCTCAGCATCTACTCTGTGATGTTTACTGAAACACTAAGAAAAAGGGTGTGTCTTATTCCTGCTTCCTGGCGTTTGCTCTCTAGCAGGTGCTAGACAGGTAACAACATCAGAGCTGAGGATCTGAGACCTAGAATAGAGGCAGAGACTGCACATCTGGGGCCTGGGGCCTCAGAGAAAAGAACCATTGGTCATGATTTTGAGTAATCTGAAAAGCCTTTCATAAGGGGAAGCTTCTAAGTGAAACCTTGATGGTTGAGCAGATGAAGAAAGGGGTGGGGTGGGAGTACTGTAGGCCAGGGAAAGAGCTGGCCCAAAGGCCAGTGGATTAGAGTGCGTGAGTAGTTTAGGGAGAGGGAGCCCAGCAGACTGGGGTGGAGTGTCATGGGGCTGCTATTTGGGTTTGTGAGAGATTACAAAACATTAAGATTTCTTTTTTCTGAAGTAGAGCATAATACTCATTCTTCTGTGTTATTTCTTACTGCTGAAATGATTAATGTGACAATATAATTAACACTGTTCCTATAAATGGACTGAAAGTGCTGAGGCCAATGCCAAGAGAAAGGAAGTGTTTTGGAAAGATAACAGTGGATATAGAGTTCTGAATTCATCAGAAGTGGCACCTTGAGGGACTGGAAGAGACTATTGCAGATCAGTGGGTTGCCCCAGTTGATCACTGGAGCTTTCCTGTACAGACAAGAAGTCTCCACGGACCAGCAACCATTGCCAAAACTCAAAGACAGGTGTCCTGAGGTATAAACTCGCTGTGTGGCCGTGGGAAATCACTTCATCTCTCTAGATCTTAACATCTTCCCTGAAAAATGAACTACTTGGACATGAAAGCCTTTAAGGTTTAGTCGGCTCATCCTATGATTTTTTTAGGCCAGTGATTTTTCAAGCTTCCTTGAACATCTGCTTCCATTAGGGAACCTCAACTCCTGAGAGTCAGTATCAGGAGGCAATTGCATTTTTCACTGAGATTCTGAAGCTCTCCCTGTCTCCCACAAGGATTCTCCTGCAGATCGTCCATGCTGAAAAATCTGAAGTTTTACCAGACCGATCCAGTCTACACTGATCTTGTTCTTTCCAATTCTAGAGTACTGATTCCTGGAGGATGAACACCTGTATTTTAACTTTTCCTTGTTTTTTGGCACTGAGCCTCATGGAGTGTTAGACTTACTAATTTCAAGAAATCTTTGTTAAGAGTTCCTGAGTGGCAGGTACTGAGTCCACAGATAAAAATTTCCCATGAGGACCACTGTCTAATTGATAGGACATCCATGCAAATGAACCAAATACCTGGCAGTTGGTTGATTAATTAAATGGACATTTAATACTTTTTCTAACCTGAGGCCCTAAAAAAATATTTACTGATTTTTCCCTACCAACCCATTAAATAATAATTCTCCAATATCTTTGAAGGAATATGTCATAGAAGAGCAAAGATCATATCAGTTATTGAAAATATATCAAACACTCACACAGTGAAGGATGATTTATAAAATCTTGACACTAGTGCTGTCTTGATGAGCTAGTCATAGGTCATATGCATGTTCTGTTGATTTCTAAAACTTCGGGGTTGATGGCTGCACAATTTTATGACTATTCGGAAAACCACTGAATGTATACTTTAATAGGGTGAATTTTATGATATGTGAATGGTATTTTCAATTTAAAAAAAGCCCATTAAAAGAATGTGGAGTCCTTGAAACCTTCAATGGATTTCCATGCCCTCTCCCAGCCCACCATCGTGCATGTGGTTGCTGTGCTCTTAGGGTAATTTCAGGGTGGAGCAGTCTTATTTCACATCTTTTTAAACCCCCAGTACGTCTCCTTCCCTCCTCTGACTTCTCTAATTTTTACCCATTTTCTCTCCTTTCCCTCTGTTCCCTCCATTTTCCTACTCTTTGACCAATTTACTTCCCTCATCCTCTTACAGGCACCCTTACTAAGGGTTAATATGTTCTAGGCACAGATCATTATTTTATAGAGGTCATTATTTAATACTAAAAACAATATTTTTATAGAGAAAGAAACTGAGGCTTGATGATGCTGTCATTTGGCCAAAGTCACAGAATAAGGGAGCAGAGCTCCAAGAGGAACCTAGGTCAGTCTGATGTCTCAAAATCCAGCTTGTACGTCTTCCTTGCGAAGCAGTTTGCTTTTGTCAATTAAGTGTGCCTGAAACTTTTCAGACAAGCTTCTGAAAATTAAACTGGCTGTGTCTTCTTTTATAATGGATATAATTATCTGAGAAACCTTGCAAAGTCTGCAGGAAAGAACTTTTGGGCCCTTTGGCATTTTTTGCCAAGTACCAACATCTCCACAAAGGCAAGAAACAACAATTATGATACAAGAGACTAGGAAATAAAAAGCATAAGAAAATGTAGTGATTGCTCTGGAAAAACCATAGCTCATCTTATATTTCCCTTTTAGTAATGACCCTTAATCTTTGCAGAGTTTGGAGCATGGGTATTATCTTAAAACACTTTTTGAACTTTGGCATTTTCTCTACAAGGGTAGCCATTGTGAAGAGGAGACTTTCTTAGCTGCAGTGAATGGAACAGTGAAATGTCTTTACCTGCTGACACTCCGTGCCACTTCGTGATTGCAAACAAAGGGGTGAGCCAGCTCTGGTGTTTATGTGAGAGCAGTTTTGGGTTTCTTTTTTTATATTATTTTTCTGGAAGCTGTTTGAGTGTTATCTTTTGATTTTCTTTATAGTTTATTTGAACTGGAAAAGAATAATGTAAATTCAGAGTGAAGTGTAATTGCTGATAGCACTTTCATTTTATATTGTCTGCTCACCCAATAGTGGATGGGAATTTATCCCAAGTTGAGCTGGTTATTGAATTCCTCCAAACCTGACTGGAGAACCCAGGAACCTGATTCATTTTCTTTTTCTTTATTTCATGAGGGTCTCACGTCTGGTAGTAGAATTTCCCTCAAGAGGGAAGAACTGACTTGTCAGTTGCTTTTGACACCTGATCTAGAACCTTCCTGACTTGGGAATTATAGTGCTTAATATTCTCCTCAGTTAGGGCTGCACAAACTTAGCTTAGGGCAACAAGAAAAGGAAAGGCTGCCTTCACTATCATGACCCAGGGTCTCTTCCCAGAGCTGCTGTTGAGTGGCAATGTCAATCACTGTGAAAGATGTGGCTCTTGGGCGCTTTCAGCAGAGTCCCTAACTAAGGATGAAGGGAAACACGTCTATTATAAATAATACTAATGTTGTGATTTAAAGTAGTATGTGTCCTTTGAACAACTTAAAATGTGCCAAATTATATCACGATCAACCAGCATTTGGTCAGAATTTACTATGTGGCAGGCACTAAACTAAATACTATGTATGCAGAACTAAATAAAGCAGTCCCTGTCTTCAAGGAGTTTCTTTATCCAACCAGAAAGTAGAGCAAGCTGAACTTTTCTAGTGAATTAGAATTAGAAGGAAAAATGTTGATTGCATCCCTTTGTTAGTGAAAATAATGAACTCAGACTTGAAATGGTCAATTGTTGCTATTACTAATTACTGATGAACTAATTGTCCACTGTTAGTAATTTTTAGGCTATTATGGATAAAGCTGTTATGTACAAGTGTGTAAAACTCTTTGTGTGGACAATATAGTTTCATTTCTTTTGAGTAAATACCTTGGAATGGAATCGCTAGATCACACGATATATATATATATGTTTAAATTTATAAGAAGCTGCCAAACTTTCCAAGTGGTTGTACCCATTTACACTCCCACTTGCAGTGTATGAGAATTCTAGTTGCTCCACATTGTTGGCAACACCTGGAATTACTGGTCTTCTTAATTTTAGCTATTCTAGTGGGTGTGAGAGGTATTTGTGGTTTTAATTTTCATTTCCAGATGACTGTTGATATTAAGCATCTTCGTCAACACATGGTCAAGACAAGACAAATACAGATTAGAATCAGCACCAGACTCACTCAGGCATTCTGTTCTTAAGTTAACAAGAAAGCGCAGTGGTGGTGGCCATCCTTGTGCTGTCAGTCTCGAGGTGCTCTGCTCTAATCTCTTGTTGCCTTCTCCGTTTAGTACACAATAATCATTCTAGGATGTCTGCTCATTGTCTTCCTGGGAACTCCCTTCACTTCTTTCTTTGTTGCATTTGATGTTCTCTTGATTCACTCTGTGATACTGAACAGGTATCATCTAGTAATATCTTGAGGAAGAGCACATGGGAGATACAGTTTTTGCGACATTCCATATTAAAATGTCTTTATTTTCTCTTTATATCTGATGGATAATTTGCTAGACATAAACTGGAGACAAGTTGGAGATGGTTTTCCTTCATGATTTTAAAAGCATCGTTGCATTGTTATCTTGCTTCTAGTGTTGCTTGAAAAAAACTGAAGCCATCCTGACCTCTCAGACTCTCCATGTGACTCGCTTTTCTCTCGGAGACTTGTCCTCAGTCCTAGTGCCATGGTCTAGTTTTATCCATTGTGGTCAAAGTTTAGTGGGCCTTTTTGATCAGGGAACTCAGTATCTTTCAGTTCTGGGAAATTTTCTTGAATTCTTTTATCGATCATTTCCTTTTTCATGCTCGCTGGTCTTTTTTTTTCTTTTTTATTAAGGTATCATTGATATACACTCTTATGAAGGTTTCACATGAAAAACACCGCAGTTACTACATTCACCCTTATTATCAAGTCTCCCCCCATACCCCATTGCAGTCACTGTCCATCAGTGTAGCAAGATACCACAGAGTCACTACTTGTCTTCTCTGTGCTACACTCTCTTCCCTGTGACCCCACATACACCATGTATACCAATCATAATACGCCTCAATCCCCTTCTCCCTCCTTCCCCACCCAGCCTCCCTCACCCCTCCCCTTTGGTAACAGCTAGTCCCCTCTTAGAGTCTGTGAGTCTGCTGCTGTTTTGTTCCTTCAGTTTTGCTTCTTTTTCATACTCCACAAATGAGGGAAATTATTTGGTAGTTGTCTTTCTCTGCCTGAGTTATTTCACTGAGCATAATACCCTCAAGCTCCATCCATGTTTTGGCAAATGGTAAGATTTGTTTCTTTCTTATGGCTGTATAGTATTCCATTGTGTATATGTACCACATCTTCTTTATCCAGACATCTACTGATGGACATGTAGGTTGTTTCCATATCTTGGCTATTGTAAATAGTGCTGCAATAAACATAGGTGTGCAGTTGTCTTTTTGAATCTGAGAAGTTGTTTTCTTTGGGTAAATTCCTAGGAGTGGAATTCCTGGGTCAAATGGTATTTCTATTTTTAGTTTTTTTGAAGAACCTCCATATTGCTTTTCGCAATGGTTGAACTAATTTACATTCCCACCAGCAGGGTAGGACGGTTCCCCTTTCTCCACATCCTCGCCAGCATTTGTTGTTCCTAGTATTTTCAATGTTGGCCACGCTAACAGGTGTGAGGTGATATCTCATGGTGGTTTTAATTTGCAATTCCCTGATAATTAGTAATTTGGAGCATCTTTTCATGTGTGTTCAGGAAAAAGTTGCTCATGTTTATATTCAAGAAATTTTTGTTTATGTTTTCTTCTAAGAGTTTTATGGTTTCATGACTTATATTCAGGTCTTTGATCCATTCTGACTTTAATTTTTGTGTATGGGGTTAGACAATAATCCAGTTTCATTCTCTTGTATGTAGTTTTCCAGTTTTGCCAACACCAGTTGTTGAAGAGGCTGTCATTTCCCCATTGTATATCCATGGCTCCTTTGTCATATATTAATTGACCATGTATACTTGGGTTTATATCTGGGCTCTCTAGTCTGTTCCATTGGTCTATGGTTCTGTTCTTGTGCCCATACCAAATTGTTTTGATTACTGTGGCTTTGTAGTAGAGCTTGAAGTCAGGGAGCTTAATCCCCTCAGTGTTATTCTTCCTTCAAAGGATTGCTTTGGCTATTCAGGCTCTTTTGTGGTTCCATGTGAATTTTAGAACTATTTGCTCTAGTTCATTGAAGAATGCTGTTGGTATTTTTATAGGGATTGTATTGAATCTGTAGATTGCTTTAGGCAGAATGGCCATTTTGAAAATATTAATTCTTCCTAGCCAAGAGCATGGGATGAGTTTCCATTTGTTAGTGTCCTCTTTAATTTCTCTTAAGAGTGTCTTGTAGTTTTCAGGGTGTCTTGTAGTTTCAGATCTTTCACTTCCATGGTTAGGTTTATTCCTAGATATTTTATTCTTTTTGATGCAATTGTGAGTATAATTGTTTTCCTGATTTCTTTTTCTGCTAATTCATTGTTAGTGTATAGGAATGCAACACATTTCTGTGTATTGATTTTGTATCCTGCAAATTTGGTGAATTCAGATATTAGTTCTAGTAGTTTGGGAGTGGATTCCTTAGGGTTTTTTATGTACAATATCATGTCATCTGCAAACAGAGACAGTTTAATTTCTTCCTTATCAATATGGATGCCTTTTATTTATTTATTTATTTATTTATTTATTTTTGTAGATAATTATTTTTTATTGAAGGGTAGTTAACACACAGTATTACATTACATTAGTTTCAGGTGTACAACACAGTGATTCAACATTTATATACATGATAATTCTAGGTACCAGCTATCACCATACCAAGTTGTTAAAATATTTTGACTATATTCCTTATGCTATACATTACATCCCGGTTACTTATTTTACAATTGGATGTGTGTACTTTTTTTTTTTTTTTCTTTGTGAGGGCATCTCTCATATTTATTGATCAAATGGTTGTTAACAACAATAAAATTCTGTATAGGGGACTCAATGCTCAAAGCACAATCATTAATCCACCCCAAGGCTAATTTTTGTCACTCTCTAATCTTCTGAAGCATAACGAACAAGCTCTTACATGGAGAACAAATTCTTATATAGGGAATAAGTTACATGGTGAACAGTACAAAGGCAGTCATCACAGAAACTTTCGGTTTTGCTCATGCATTATGAACTATAAACAGTCAGTTCAAATATGAATACTCATTTGATTTTTATACTTGATTTATATGTGGATACCACATTTCTCTCTTTATTATTATTATTTTTAATAAAATGCTGAAGTGGTAGGTAGATACAAGATAAAGGTAGAAAACATAGTTTAGTGTTGTAAGAGAGCAAATGTAGATGATCAGGTGTGTGCCTGTAGACTATGTGTTAATCCAAGCTAGACCAGGGCAATAAAACATCCACGTATGCAGAAGATTTCTCTCAGAACAGGGGGGGTGAGGTTCTAAGCCTCACCTCTGTTGATCCCCAATTTCTCACCTGATGACCCCCCTGCGACTGTGCCTGTCTTAGGTTGTTCCTCCCTTGAGGAATCTTACCCGTCTCTGGCTAACCAGTCATCTCCCGGGGCCATACAGGGAAATGTGAAGTTGGTAAGTGAGAGAGAAGCCTTATTGTTTGAAAAGGTTAGCTTTTTACTTCTTTGCATATTTATGCCCTGTGGCTTCTATGCCCAGCATTTGTCTTGAGGTATCTTTACCACTTGGAAGAATTATGATACTCGGTAAATTTGATATGAGGCACGAATTCTATTTAAGGGTTGTAATTAGGAAGGAAGAAGAAAAGCTATAGAAGTAGCAGGCGGAAGAAAACATGGGAAGATTGATTATTTCTTTGACATATCTTCTTGTAGAGTAACTTCAGCATGTATAGGTTTTAAGCTACTACTTAAATTGCGCACACACATTAACATAATAGGAGTACAGTTATGTAACCAAAGCATACCTGTAATTACCAGCCATCTCCAGTGAAACCAAGAAAACCAGTTAGGCATTTGTGAAAATTTATCTATGATATGGTGGATATTGTCCAACTGAACTTGAACAGTCTGAGAGAAATCAGACAAATTAAAACAACCATTCCTGGGGAATGTTCACATCCCTTATGTTCTTTTAACAGTAAATAGTCTGTAGTTGTAAGATTTTGGAGCGCTACAATTTGCACTTTTCCTAATTCTTGATTGAGTTCCAACAGTATAGATCCAGTCAAATTTGTTGTTTTACTGTATGCACAGGCCAGCTTAGATATCTCCTTCTTCATTCCCATGGGAAGTCCAGGAGCTGGTGGGATGAGTGCATCTACGTCTGTAGCAGTGCGTGGATCTTTGTTGGGGTTTTTTGATGATCATCTTCTGGCATGAGTCTTCCAGAGAGTGCTGATGTTGCAAGTTCTTTTTCATATCGTATCTTAGTTCATTTTCGGGGTAGCCCAATTAGGCTTTGATCCTCTGTATAAACACAAACAGACCCTTTGCCTACACTTTTATATGCCCTTTATACCCTTGTGTAGAACTCATTGGAGGTTACCACACAGGAACTGCCCGTTTTTTTTTTCTATGGCATCACTAATCTACACTTACATGATGAATATTATGTTTACTAGGCTCTCCCCTATACCAGGTCCCCCCTATAAACCCCTTTACAGTCACTGTCCGTCAGCATAGCAAAATGTTGTAGAATCCCTTCTTGCCTTCTCTGTGTTGTACAGCCCTCCCTTTTCTCCTACCCCCCCATGCATGCTAATCTTAATACCCCCCTACTTCTCCCCCTCCCTTATCCCTCCCTACCCACCCATCCTCCCCAGTCCCTTTCCCTTTGGTAATTGTTAGTCCATTCTTGAGTTCTGTGATTCTGCTGCTGTTTTGTTCCTTCAGTTTTTCCTTTGTTCTTATATTCCACAGATGACTGAAATCATTCGGTATTTCTCTTTTTCCGCTTGGCTTGTTTCCCTGAGCATAATACCCTCTAGCTCCATCCATGTTGCTGCAAATGGTTGGATTTGCCCTTTTCTTATGGCTGAGTAGTATTCCATTGTGTATATATACCACATCTTCTTTATCCATTCATCTATCGATGGACATTTAGGTTGCTTCCAATTCTTGGCTATTGTAAATAGTGCTGCGATAAACATAGGGGTGCACTGATCTTTCTCATACTTGATTGCTGCATTCTTAGGGTAAATTCCTAGGAGTGCAATTCCTGGGTCAAATGGTAGGTCTGTTTTGAGCATTTTGATGTACCTCCATACTGCTTTCCACAATGGTTGAACTAACTTACATTCCCACCAGCAGTGTAGGAGGGTTCCCCTTTCTCCACAGCCTCGCCAACATTTGTTGTTGTTTGTCTTTTGGATGGAAGCCATCCTTACTGGTGTGAGGTGATACCTCATTGTAGTTTTAATTTGCATTTCTCTGATAATTAGCGATGTGGAGCATCTTTTCATGTGTCTGTTGGCCATCTGTATTTCTTTTTTGGAGAACTGTCTGTTCAGTTCCTCTGCCCATTTTTTAATTGGGTTATTTGTTTTTTCTTTGTTGAGGCATGTGACCTCTTTGTATATTCTGGATGTCAAGCGTTTATCGGATGTGTCATTTTCAAATATATTCTCCCATACTGTAGGGTTCCTTTTTGTTCTATTGATGGTGTCTTTTGCTGTACAGAAGCTTTTCAGCTTAATATAGTCCCACTTATTCATTTTTGCTGTTGTTTTCCTTGCCCAGGGAGATATGTTCAAGAAGAGGTCACTCATGTTTATGTCTAAGAGGTTTTTGCCTCTGTTTTCTTCCAAGAGTTTAATGGTTTCATGACTTACATTCAGGTCTTTGATCCATTTTGAGTTTACTTTTGTATATGGGGTTAGACAGTGGTCCAGTTTCATTCTCCTACATGTAGCTGTCCAGTTTTGCCAGCACCATCTGTTGAAGAGACTGTCATTTCGCCATTGTATGTCCATGGCTCCTTTATCAAATATTAATTGACCATATATGTCTGGGTTAATGTCTGGATTCTCTAGTCTGTTCCATTGGTCTGTGGCTCTGCTCTTGTGCCAGTACCAAATTGTCTTGGTTACTATGGCTTTATAGTAGAGCTTGAAGTTGGGGAGTGAGATCCCCCCTACTTTATTCTTCTTTCTCAGGATTGCTTTGGCTATTCGGGGTCTTTGGTGTTTCCATATGAATTTTTGAATTATTTGTTCCAGTTCATTGAAGAATGTTGCTGGTAGTTTCATAGGGACTGCATCAAATCTGTATATTGCTTTGGACAGGATGTCCATTTTGACAGTATTAATTCTTCCTAGCCAAGAGCATGGGATGAGTTTCCATCTGTTAGTGTCCCCTTTAATTTCTCTTCAGAGTGACTTGCAGTTTTCAGAGTATAAGGCATTCACTTCCTTGGTTAGGTTTATTCCTAGGTATTTTATTTTTTTTGATGCAATTGTGAATGGAGTTGTTTTCCTGCTTTCTTTTTCTGTTGGTTCATTGTTAGTGTATAGGAAAGCCACAGATTTCTGTGTATTGATTTTGTATCCTGCAACTTTGCTGTATTCTGATATCAGTACTAGTAGTTTTGGGGTGGAGTCTTTAGGGTTTTTTATGTACAGTATCTTGTCATCTGCAAATAGTGACAGTTTAACTTCTTCTTTACCAATCTGGATTCCTTGTATTTCTTTGTTTTGTCTGATTGCTGTGGCTAGGACCTCCAGTACTATGTTAAATAACAGTGGAGAGAGTGGGCATCCCTGTCTAGTTCCCTATCTCAGAGGAAATGCTTTCAGCTTCTCGCTGTTCAATATAATGTTGGCTGTGGGTTTATCATAGATGGCCTTTATTATGTTGAGGTACTTGCCCTCTATTCCCATTTTGCTGAGAGTTTTTATCATGAATGGATGTTGAACTTTGTCAAATGCTTTTTCAGCATCTATGGAGATGATCATGTGGTTTTTGTCTTTCTTTTTGTTGATGTGGTGGATGATGTTGATGGACTTTCGAATGTTGCACCATCCTTGCATCCCTGGGATGAATCCCACTTGGTCATGGTGTATGATCCTTTTGATGTATTTTTGAATTCGGTTTGCTAATATTTTGTTGAGTATTTTTACATCTACGTTCATCAGGGATATTGGTCTGTAGTTTTCTTTTTTGGTGGGATCTTTGCCTGGTTTTGGTATTAGGATGATGTTAGCTTCATAGAATGAGTTTGGGAGTATCCCCTCCTCCTCTATTTTTTGGAAAACTCTAAGGAGAATGGGTATTATGTCTTCCCTTGTGTGTCTGATAAAATTCCGAGGTAAATCCATCTGGCCCGGGGGTTTTGTTCTTTGGAAGTTTTTTGATTACCGCTTCAATTTCGTTGCTGGTAATTGGTCTGTTTAGATTTTCTGTTTCTTTCTGGGTCAATCGTGGAAGGTTGTATTTTTCTAGGAAGTTGTCCATTTCTCCTAGGTTTCCCAGCTTGTTAGCATATAGGTTTTCATAGTATTCTCTAATAATTCTTTCTATTTCTGTGGGGTCCGTCGTGATTTTTCCTTTCTCGTTTCTGATACTGTTGATTTGTGTTGACTCTCTTTTCTTCTTAATAAGTCTGGCTAGAGGCTTATCTATTTTGTTAATTTTCTCAAAGAACCAGCTCTTGGTTTCATTGATTTTTGCTATTGTTTTATTCTTCTCAATTTTATTTATTTCTTCTCTGATCTTTATTATGTCCCTCCTTCTGCTGACCTTAGGCCTCATTTGTTCTTCTTTTTCCAATTTCGATAATTGTGACATTAGACCATTCATTTGGGATTGTTCTTCCTTTCTTAAATATGTTTGGATTGCTATATACTTTCCTCTTAAGACTGCTTTTGCTGCGTCCCACAGAAGTTGGGGCTTAGTGTTGTTGTTGTCATTTGTTTCCATATATTGCTGGATCTCCATTTTGATTTTGTCATTGATCCATTGATTATTTAGGAGCGTGTTGTTAAGCCTCCATGTGTTTGTGAGCCTCTTTGCTTTCTTTGTACAGTTTATTTTTAGTTTTATGCCTTTGTGGTCTGGAAAATTGGTTGGTAGGATTTTAATCTTTTGGAATTTACTGAGGCTCTTTTTGTGGCCTTGTATGTGGTCTATTCTGGAGAATGTTCCATGTGCACTTGAGAAGAATGTATATCCTGTTGCTTTTGGATGTAGAGTTCTATAGATGTCTATTAGGTCCATCTGCTCTACTGTGTTGTTCAGTGCTTCCGTGTCCTTACTTATTTTCTGCCCAGTGGATCTATCCTTTCGGGTGAGTGGTGTGTTGAAGTCTCCTAGAATGAACGCTTTTCAGTCTATTTCCCCCTTTAGTTCTGTTAGTATTTGTTTCACTTATGCTGGTGCTCCTGTGTTGGGTGCATATATATTTAGAATGGTTATATCCTCTTGTTGGACTGAGCCCTTTATCATTATGTAGTGTCCTTCTTTATCTCTTGTTTTGGAGTCTATTTTGTCTGATATTAGTACTGCAACCCCTGCTTTCTTCTCACTGTTGTTTGCCTGAAAAATGTTTTTCCATCCCTTGACTTTTAGTCTGAACATGTCTTTGGGTTTGAGGTGAGTTTCTTGTAAGCAGCATATAGATGGGTCTCGCTTTTTTATCCATTCTGTTACTCTGTGTCTTTTGATTGGTGCGTTCAGCCCATTAACATTTAGGGTGACTATTGAAAGATAAGTACTTATTGTCATTGCAGGCTTTAAATTTGTGGTTACCAAAGTTTCAAGGTTAGCCTCTTTAGTATCTTGCTGCCTAACTTAGCTCGCTTATTGAGCTGTTATATACACTGTCTGGAGATTCTTTTCTTCTCTCCCTTCTTGTTCCTCCTCCTCGATTCTTCATATGTTGGGTGTTTTGTGCTGTGCTCTTTCTAGGAGTGCTCCCATCTAGAGCAGTCCCTGTAAGATGTTCTGTAGAGGTGGTTTGTGGGAAGCAAATTCCCTCGGCTTTTGTTTGTCTGGGAATTGTTTAATCCCACCATCATATTTAAATGATAGTTGTGCTGGATACAGTATCCTTGGTTCAAGGCCCTTCTGTTTCATTGTATTAAATATATCATGCCATTCTCTTCTGGCCTGTAGGGTTTCTGTTGAGAAATCTGATGTTAGCCTGATGGGTTTTCCTTTATAGGTGACCTTTTTCTCTCTAGCTGCCTTTAAAACTCTTTCTTTGTCCTTGATCTTTGCCATTTTAATTATTATGTGTCTTGGTGTTGTCCTCCTTGGATCCTTTCTGTTGGGGGTTCTGTGTATTTCCGTGGTCTGTTCGATTATTTCCTCCCCCAGTTTGGGGAGGTTTTCAGCAATTATTTCTTTTAAGATACTTTCCGTCTCTTTTCCTCTCTCTTCTTCTTCTATAATACGGATATTGTTCCTTTTGGATTGGTCACACCATTCTCTTAACATTGTTTCATTCCTGGAGATCCTTTTATCTCTCTCTCTGTCAGCTTCTGTGCATTGCTGTTCTCTGATTTCAATTCCATCAATGGCCTCTTGCATCCTATCCATTCTGCTTATAAACCCTTCCAGAGTTTGTTTCATTTCTGCGTTCTCCTTTCTGGCATCTGTGATCTCTTTCCGGACTTCATCCCATTTTTCTTGCATATTTCTCTGCATCTCTGTCAGCATGTTTATGATTCTTATTTTGAATTCTTTTTCAGGGAGACTGGTTAGGTCTGTCTCCTTCTCTGGTGTTGTCTCTGTGATCTTTGTCTGCCTGTAGCTTTGCCTTTTCATGGTGATAGGAATAGTCTGCAGAACTGGGACGAGTGACGGCTGGAAGGACTTCCTTTCTTGTTGGTTTGTGGCCCTCCTCTCCTGGGAGAACAGCGGCCTCTAGTGGCTTGTGCTGCGCAGCTGCGCGCAGACAGGGTTTCTGCTTCCTGCCCGGCTGCTATGGAGTTAATCTCCGCTGTTGCTGTGGGCGTGGCCTGGCTCGGGCAGGGGCTCCAAAGTGGTGGAGTCACGTTGGAGCAGGAGCTGCTGGGAGGCTATTTATCTCCGTGAGGGGCCTCCCTGCTCCCTGCAGCCCAGGGGTTAGGGTGCCCAGAGATCCCCGGATTCCCTACCTCTGGATTAAGTGTCTTGCTCTGTCCCTTTAAGACTTCCAAAAAGCACCCGCCAAAACAAAACAACAACCACAAAAAAAAAAAAGGTCACTCGCTTTTCTGGTCTCCTCCGGCGCCAGGCCTCCGGTGCCCGCTCACTGTTCTTGCTGCCCTGTTTCCCTTGTATTGGGGTCCCTATCCCTTTAAGACTTCCAAAAAGCACTCGCCAAAACAAAACAGACAAAAAAGAAAAAATGGCCACTCACTTTTCTTAAGTCCTTCGGCGCCAGGCCTCCTGTACACGCTCACTGTTCTTGCTGCCCTGTTTCCCTAGTATCCAGGGCTCCCTACGCATGTACTGTGTCTGTGCTCTGGCCCGGATGGCTGGGGCCGGGTGTTCGGCAGTCTTGGGCTCTGTCTCCCTCCCGCTCTGCCTGCTCTTCTCCCACGGGGAGCTGGGGGGAGGTGTGCTTGGGTCCCGCGGGGCCGGGGCTTGTATCTTACCCTCTTTATGAGGTACTGGGTTCTCGCAGGTGTGGATGTGGTCTGGGTGTTGTCCTGTGTCCTCTGGTCTCTATTTTAGGAAGAGTTGTCTTTGTTATATTTTCATAGATATATGTGGTTTTGGGAGGAGATTTCCGCTGCTCTACTCACACCGCCATCTTGGCTCCAGCTGTGCCTTTTATTTCTTTTTGTTGTCTGATTGCTGTGGCTAGGACCTCCAAAACTATGTTGAATAAAAGCGGGAAGAGTGGGCATCCTCGTCTTGTTCCCAATCTTAAAGGAAAAACTTTCAGCTTCTCACTGTTAACTATGATGTTAGCTGTGGGTTTGTTGTATATGGCCTTTATTATGTTGAGGTACTTGCCCTCTATACCCTTTCGCTGGCCTATCTTTATGTGTTTCTGTTATTCAAATGCTGGACCTCCTGGGCATGTCCTTAATTTGATCTTTTCTCTCCTATTTAACATAATTTCATCTTTTTGCTCTAATGTCTGGGAGATTGTTGCAACTTTACCCCTCAGTCTTTCTACTAAATTTTAATTTATAAGAGCTCTTTGCTTTCTGAATATTTATTTTAATATTTTATTGTTGCATGCATTCAACGTCTCCTGCCTTTGTGAAGATAATAATTGCAGTGTTTCTCCTTGCTCAACAGGTCTGTTGCCCCTGGGTTTCTTTATTTTCTCTGTTTTGGTCTCTATTTTCCATGTGGGAGTGCTCAGTATTTTCTATTTGCTTCTCAAAACCTAGTCTCCTCCTCACTCCACTCTGAGCCTCAGTGGCTGGCCTCTGTGGACCGATCAGTGGGTTCCCTGAGGCTTTCATGTGGGCTTGATGGGTGGTGAGTGCTAGCAAGAGATTGGGGGAGTAAGGAGAGTGATGCTGAGATATTTATTACCCCAACCCCTTCCTGTGGTACTGTTCCCAGGTTGTGCCCTTGATCAGAGGTCTTGTCAGGAGGTCCTCCTCCCATAGCCCTCTCTGTCACTGGGTTCTAGTAACCTTTTCCCCCATTGCCCTTTCTGGCCTATGGGTAGCATCATGACTTACTATAACTAGCCCCAGGATAGGCCACTGTCCCTTGTGGTTCATTTCTGGCTTCTATTACTATAATAACAGCAGAACTCATTTCTCAACCCTCTGTCTTCCCTTTAAATCCATTCTTCATTCAGCCACTAAGACTATGATTTAAAAGATTCTTCAATGGCTTACTGTCTATAGGATAAAATTCAAGCCCATATAAATAAAGACAGTGAGAGGAAACTTCTGGAGGTGATGGATATGTTTATGGCATAGGTTCTGGTGATGGTCTCGTGGGTATATATTTATCTCCAAGTTCATCAATTGTGTATATTGAATATGTACAACTTTTTGTTATGTCAATAATCCCACAATAAAGTAGTTAAAAAAATCCAATCCCACAGGTTGAGTTGAGCCTGATACATTGTTTCCCTCATGTCCCTTCATATATTCCTTCTTACTGGTGTCCTATCCCAGTTTACCACCAGTGAAAATTTGACAATTATACCATGACACCACAGTGGAGGCTTATCAGCGTTCAGCCTGCCAACAGTATAGAGTCTTCATTGTTCATCTGGTGGGTGATCCAGCCCCACATCTCACTTTAGGGTTTGTTTCCTGGGACCACTTTCTAGTACCCATGGTCTTGGGTTCAGTTCCCTAGGAACAGACTCTGAGATAGAGAGTACTCTAGGGAATAGTACCCGTGAGAGAGGAAGCAGCCTTAGGCAGTGGGAGGAGATGAACGGCGGTGCAGTAACAACAGAGGCCTCCACTGACCCCACAAGAAACTAATGAACTGAGGAGGCCCTTCAGGGTCATCCAATATTAAGGCAAGGAAGAAGAACCTTTTACCCATTCACCAGTCATAGACTGGGAGCTATCTCTGGAGAAGGGCCTTGTGGGTGGCCCCCTTTAGATGAAGTGATCCACTCGTCCCATCGTGGGATTCAGTTGTGACCCATGAGCAGCCAGCACTCCCAGGGGCTGGTAGAATAAACATGTTGGTCCTGCATGGAGAGTCTGAACTGTGGGCTGTCATGGCCCATCACAGTTATAATTCCATTGCAACACACAACATCTGTATGTCTGGTTCCTGCCCCTCTCACCAGCTCATATCTTGCCATTCCTTTTTCTATATATATACCATCCAGTTATTCGGAACTTTTTCCACTTCTGTGGATAAAGTCATGGATTTTCTTGTGTCTATAACTTTTTTCATTGCTTCTCCATCTACCTGGAACACCCTTCTCCAGTTGTTTCTTGTGGTTACCATTTGACCTTTAATCTTTATGTGAGCTCTTCATGTAAGACTTGCTCAGAGTTACTTCTCTGACCCCTATTCTTACTACAGTCTGAGTTTGGGGTCCCTTATTTGCTTTCAAAGCCCATTTACATAACACAGAAGTCCTTACATTATATTGAGGTTGTCTGCAAACCCATCTGTCTCCTTGCTAGATTCTTTCCCCAGCCTAGCAGGCTGGGTGGCATCTTATTTATCTTTGAATGCATAACACCTGTAACATGGTTGGAACATGATAGATACTCCATAAGTGTTTGTTAAAGAAGTTAGTTGTGTAATTGTCACAACTTTTGAAATATTCCTTTTAATTGGTTTTATATTGCTACTAAGAAGTGAGGCTCAAGTATGTTTACTGAACCCCAACTATGTACTTAGCCATGTGCTTATAATTTTTTTTATATATATCTCACATATTACAGTCCCTGACTTCTCAGAGTTCTTCATGTACTAGGAAAACAAATCTTAGTAGATAATTATTTATTATTCACAACAGGAATTTAGTCAAAATTTGGACATATGAATTGACTAATGGATCTTTCTGGCAGTAGACATTAGCATCTCTTGTTCTTAGTTGTCACCCAGCTTCCTATAAGGAAATGCTTCTCAAAATTTAATATGCATCCTAACTGCCTGGAGATCTTTTCAAAATGAGGATTCTGATTCAGCAGGTCTAGAGCAGGGCCTGAGATTCTCCATTTCTAACAGTCTTAAAGGTGATGCCAACATGGTTGGTCAAAGACCACCACTTTAGAATAGCAAGAATCTAAGACACATATTTCTGATGTTTTAATCATTTATATTTAATAGATACATGTTCTAGTTTATCCTCTTACTGATTTTTTCCTGGGAGCACTTTTCACATAAATCTTTGTTTCAGGGTCAACTTCTAGGCACTCAGTCAAAGACGTGCCCTTCACCTCTCTTGCCATCCAAATACTAATTGCTTAAAGTAACTGGTGGTATTAGTCTTTGTTCCTTTCCTCACCATAAACAATTCTAATTCTCAATTTCTCCAAAAAAAATTTTGGTGATTAATATCTTTAGTGAATGAGTATTATACTCACTATTAATGTTCATTTAAAGTTCAGGTTTTCTAAAAACAGGTGACAAACAGAGGCTTTAATCCAAAGAGCAGCAAAGGCATAAAGGGCTGGAGGCCCTGCAGGGGCTCAGGGCAGGAGGGGCCAAGAAGGCAGTGGTCCGGACTCTGGGAGGGAGGCAGGCACTGGACCTCTTTTGGGAAAACTATTTGTGTGAGTCTTGAGTCCTAGTGCCTGCGCGATCCAAGGGTCAAGGTCTTGTGCTTCTCGGGTACTTTCCCTTCCCAATGGGTATATGGACTCAGATACAGGGAGAGGGTAGTAGAAAAGGGCAGGCCTGGGCTTGGGCAGGGGAGAGCCTGTAAGAGCCACGGAACAACCTAGGAGAAAATTTGGGAACTGGCAGGCCAGCACCCCATTTAATGTGTGTATGTGGTAAATGTCATAGTCACCATTTAATGTTACTAAATGATTTTAGTAATGAGGAAATGCATCTGTTATTTCTTCCTTCTCCCTTGCATACTCGGCATAAATTAATTTTAATTAGAGTTTATCAATTATATAGTTGTTGTCTGTTCAGATACTGAACGTTTTCTGTTGGAATTTGACTCTGGTTCTTAAGACTGGGTGACTCTTAATGAGAGATCACTCCGACAGTGACACAGCTCTTAGGGAAGGAAGGAACGGTTGCTGCTAGTAGAGGTGGATGTGTTCCTGCGTGGAGTCCTATTAGTCATGGGCGTCCAGCCTTCAGAAGTGCGCTGGCTCTTCCCGAATGTCTTGGAGGAGGAGGATGCAGAGCTAGTGAGTTGAGCCCTTCCTGAGATTGCTTTCTCTCCTTGGGATGAAAAATGATCAAATGTGAGGCACTTTAAGCTCACAATTGGGCAAAGCTACCAGTGAATTTATCTCCAGAAAAATTGATTGCTCTGATTCCTAGTCCTTGAAGAGCACTACCCAATCGAGGGTCAACTAAGAGTTAGATGATTAGGGTGTTATTTTCTGAAGCTGATTCTAATCCACACTGCAGCAGAAAAGCTATTTATTTAGATGACTTATGGTTTGGAGGACACATCTACCTTGGCTGAAGTCCTGAGACTAGAGAGGTGATATAGAATCACCTTTCCATAAGGCCGTGTTCGCATAATTGGGTATCAGCTGGGCTGAGGTATATGTGGGGTACACACCTAGGAGATAGTTCCCAGTTCCAAGTATCTGTTTACATTCACCGAGTGGCCTCCTGGGTGAACAACGACAACAATGCTGGCCACAACAACGTAAACTCTGTCCACAGTTCGAGCTGAAGATGCGCATGGAGGCTTCTGTTGGGTATGGAGAGTGGGAATGGTACGGGGGAGGGGTGTGGGCAACCAAGACAGCAGACAGGAGGCAAGGTGTGCCCTACAGAAGGTGTACTATAAAGGAAGAAATTGTTCCAGAGAGTAAGCTAGGCCCTGCCACAAGGCCTGTGGGTCAGAGAGGAACAGGGTTATGCTGGGCTGTTACTCAAGCTCTTCTTACCCAGCTGCGCTCACGATGCCGGTGGGCCCAGGGACCCTCCCTGTGTACAAGTGAATAGCAAGAGCTGAGAGCACTGTGGGGTTTCAGCAAGATCGCTGTGCTTCCCCATTTTAAACACAGCATAAGTCAGAGGAAAGAGCATTGTCCTTATAGACTCTCAAGAGCGTCATTGACCGCACTTGGGTGTGAGCAGGCCAGCAGGGTCGTCATGGCTCCAGCTACGGACATGGTTCTGAAGGCCAAGAGAGGCTCTTCCCTGTAGAATCCTGGCTTGGCTGGTTCCCGAAAACTGGTCCTTGTCAACAAAGTGAAAGCACAAAACACAATGACAAGGTTTTGAGGAAAGGAAAGGAATAGTTTATTAATTTGCCAGCAAATGAGGGAGTGGCAAGCTCGTGCCTTAACAAACCATAGTCCTCCTGAAGCGCAAGCAGTTTGGGATTTTGAAGGGGAAATTGTGGGAGAGAGGCTGCGGGGTTCACAGACACATCCAGTAGCAACTCTCAAAGATCTAAGCAGACATTCTTGTACTGATGCAGTTGCTTTTTGTTTTTCTTATCAATTTCTCCTCACTACTCTGGGACAGGATGGCCTGGGTTCTGCAAAATCAGCTTTCTGCCTTCTCTCTGACCCTGAGACTCAGGAAACAGGGGGAACAAAGAGAAACTGCCACCTGTTAGTGGTTGCAAAGTTTTTGGGGCTGCTTGAGTTCATTTTCAAGTTAATGTTAGTGTTAAATTTTAAATCCCAGAGATCTAATTCCATTCTCCTCTGGTGCAGGCTCACTGCCACTCACAGGTGGGTGAGGCAAAGTAGAAGCAGGAAGAGTGGCCTGGAGGTGAGATCCCCGAGGTGGCCTCCCGTTCTAGAGGAGGGGGTGTATGGGAATGGAAAGGCTGGGTGGCGACATGAGGGTGAAACTGAGGGATCCTGCGCTTTCCAACACACCATGGGCCAGGAGTGGGTGGGGAGAAAGGAGACAGGAACTCAGGTTGCTGGGGAGACCGCCTGCTCGGGAGCCAGGGGCGCTGGGGGCAGCGAGCAGGAGTAAGCCTAGGCAGGACACGTCTCTGACCGGAGTTCGAGTGCTTTTAGAAGTGGAGGAAGGAAGCAGGGTGACCTTGAAAAAAGAATAACTCAAGTATCTAGGCCAGAAGAATCAGAGGGGTAACCGAAGAGGCATGTGAACAGAATGAACTTTGGAAAACTAGTGAGGCAGCACACCCTTGCCAAGTGACTTCATTAAATATGAGCATGGATGCATGTAATTTATCATAAAAGTCAAGATTCCATCATACTGTCATAAAAGTATATGTGCACAGGAATGGCTTAGCCGCCGTGCAGAGGACCTGTTTGGGGAGAAAAGAGGGAAAAGCTAAGATACTAAGGGCTAGGTTTTTAGGGGAAGAGAGGCCTCAATCTAATGAACAAAAAACACAATAAATACTACCTATGGGGTGCCCACCCCTGTGCAATATGCTGGAAACTCAAAGTGTCTGATCTCAAATGACTTTGCCTGGTAGGGCTTTATAGCAGCCCTGTACTAGGATAATCAGAGAGGGGGACAGAGGGACACATGTCACAGGCTGGGTGATGCCCAGGCTGATGAGGGACTGTGGGTAAGATATCTTCCTGGGCATAGTCATTGCTTCCCTGGGAACATTTTGAATGGAATAGTTCAGACATATGAAAGTTCATAAAGGATAAAATAATGGTATTTATGTGCCCACCACCCAAATTAAAAAATAAAAATAAACCAGATGAAGTGACTTGTGTAACCATTCCTGAGATATTTCAGTAAGTCTCAACTTGTCTTTAAAATCCTAGCTGGGCCGACTTCTGTCTAATAGGACCTGTCTTAGCTGGGGTGCTCTCACACTGGCTTATAAACAACGGAACTGTGTTCTCACGGTTTTGTAGGCCTGGAAGTCTAAGGTCCGGGTGCTGGCAGATTTGGTGTCCAGTGAAGCTCGTGTCCTGGTTCATGCGTGGCTGCTCTTGCTGTGCCTCACATAGTGGGGGCCTTGCGGGAGTTCTCTGAGGGCCTGTCTTATAGTCACTCACCCCATTCCTGAGGGGTCCACCCTCATGACCTAATCACCTCAGAAGCCTCACCTTCCAAACACCATCACATTGGGGGTTAGGTTTCAGCATGTGAATTTGGTTGGTGGGGGATGCAAATATTCAGTCTATATTAGGGCCTTAATGCCTGCAGGCCCCTAGATGAATTAGGACTGTGTGTGTAAGAGGGCTTGAAATAAGGAGGATTAGACCCAAGAATACTAACTGGAGAAACCTCTCTTTTAAAACCGAGTCTCGTTCTTTCGCCTCAGAACTTGGGAATCAGGAAGACCTCCTGCCTAACGCCCAGGCTGGGGACTTGATTTCTCTGAGAGGCTGAGGGCTTGCAGTAATCCAGGGCAGAAATAAGAGTGTAGAGGGGCACTTAGTTACCCCATAAGCAGGCCTAAGCTTATGAAAGGAACAATTGTCTCTCTTTGAAGAAACTGTCAGTGGAAAAGCTTTTAAAAATAATTTCCTTGTGAAGTGCATAACGCTCTTAAGCAGAACTCTCTGACACTGTTTAGCAGACTTCCATTTGGATGAGCACTGGAATATTAAACATTCCTGTGCAGAATCACAAAAAGCTTGCTTATCACACCGTGGCTGTCAGCTGCCTGCTTGGGTGCTGGCCCTGGCACAGTGAGGCTGTGGGCTAGGCAGGTGCTGCGTGATACGTGTGTGCCGCTGACATGGGGCCTTTAGAAGTCCTGGTACTTCTGGGTTTATAAAGGATGGGATGGGTTAGTAGGATCTTCCTCCCCAGCAATCTGCCTGCCTTTCCTTCCCAGAGCTCTGAGGGGCTAATGGTTCTGTTGGGTTCTTGGGGCTCAGAAGAGCCTGCGTCAGAGGCTCCAGTGGTGGGGAACAACAGAGGTGGGTAACGCCAATCTCCCAGTTTTGGCTCTTATGATCTGCAGCAGGGGAATAGCTAGAAGGTTCCAGAAAGATCCAGCAGCTCCAAGGGCCACCAGCAGCTCCGAGGAGCATTTGTCTAAATTTCACAAAACCATGATGACAAGAACAGCAGCCTGCAGTTATTGAACACCTACTCTTGTGAGCACATACAATGGCCTGAGCATTTTTCACACATCGTATTGATTCTTACCCCAAACCCCATTAAGTAGGCTTAATTTTCCCCATTTTAGAAATGAAGAAGCAGCTGAATAACTTGCCTAGGGTCACACAGTCTAGAAGTAGCAGGGCTGGGTCCAACCCTAGGTCAGTCTGACTTCAATGAGTGTGTTCTTTTCACCTTGCCAATGGTTCCTAAATTAGTGTACCTACAATTGTTAACTGTTAAAAAAATCATATACTTGGTCCTTACCACCTTGGTGTTCTTATTTATTTAGTCTCAGGTGGGGCTGCTTTTTTTGCATGCATTTCAGACACATTTCCTGGGTGATTTTGATGCAGGTGGTTGAGGACCACATACTCTGAAAAACACTGGGATGTAGCTAATGGCCAAATTACTTTCTGGGTGTCTGTAGCCATGCGGAAGGGGAGAATCTACCTTAAAAAGTGGAAAGTTAATTCCGATGAGTTGATTACCTTGTCCTGCAGACCTACGAAGGATGGACTTCACCTTCCCCAGTGGCTTGGTGTCCAAGGCCAGGTTGGCACAAGTGTATGTCATCAGCCCCTGGGTCTGCTGAAGAGAAGCTTGAAGGCCCACATGTTTCTAGAACTTCTCTGTTGTCCACTTAGGGTCAGAAATTCTAGGGGGAAGCCACTGGAGTGAGGGTCTGTTTGGCCTTCCCACATCTAATTTGTCTCAGTTCCAAATCCATGTATTATAATTGGTTAGAACCGAACTGATTTGGGGCAGGACATGAGACCTCATTCTTGGCAACACACTCCCAGTGCTCCAGCCCTTCCTGGGGAGCCGCTGGGTCCAGTTCTGCTTTAGACTGAAGCCGGCAAAGGAAGACAGTTCAGATCAATCCTACTGGGTCTGGCAAAAAGTGAACTGTGAATAAATATTTATTGAATGATTTTTCCTTGAGAAACCATTTCAGCAAGTGACAGCCCCCACCAGGCTTTGCTGCAAGCAGGTAGGAAAGGGCAAATTGCAAGGACTCTTCCCTGTCCTCTGCTTCACTGCACCAACTTTTGTTTTCTTCCTCAATGCTGGGGTCCTTGTGCTCACAGACGACCCTCCAGAGGGGAGGCCTCTCTCATCAATGTCCATGCACTAATTAAGATTTTCTGGGGTTTGTTGGGTTAGGATTAGAAAACCTCTGCTCAAATAGACACACTCAAATTCAGCCAGTTTTGTCCTGGCATGTAGGAGATTCGGTGGCACAGCCACCCATTGAGAAGATCTGGGAGACATAGAAAACTTCCACAGAAAACAAAGATGGCTGACATGTGTCTAATTTCCACAGGACCTTGAGGTCAAAGGTTTTAGCTAATTCAAGATAAAATATCAATGATTTACTGTGTTCTCCCAGGGAGGTTCACCTTCTAAAGGAGAGAGCATGAGAGAAAGAGAGACAGAGAGACAGTACTCTAACAAAGGCAGTTCAGGAAGTGGCAGCAGCCAGGTGCCTGGGAGGAAATGATGGGAGAATGATGCGTGTGTCTGAGCCAGTCGGACCAGAGACCCCTGGAAGGATCCGCCTGTGACCTACCCTGTTCTGGGCATGGCTACAGATGTCCTGTGCCTCCGGGCGCACCTTGCGGCTAAGCACTTCCGAGTCTCCAGGTGAGCCTGGGCATGTGTGGGGGTGCTGGCTGTAGTGGCCACCTCCACAGCCACCTGACGAGGGAGGTTCCTGGCTGTGCTGGGGTCTCCTCCTGAGAGTGGCTTCTCCATGTCACACAGATGGTATGGGTCCCTAGTTGGTACTCAGAGGTCATCCAAGCAATTTTCATTATACTAGAGCAGTGGTTTTTAACAGGGGCTGATTTTTGCCACCCGGGGAACTTCTAGCAATGTCTGAAGACGTTTCTGGTTGTCATTACTTGGGTAGAGGTGGTGTTACCGGGGTGTTGTGGGTAGAGGCCATGGATACCTCTAAATTCCCTCCTGCAAGCCTTTCCCACTCCCTGCTCACGTTGACCTCCTTGCCTTCCTTCTCTAAGTTCCAGTGACACTTGAAGTCTGGCACAATTCTGTGTAACTTCAGCATGTAATTTCAGTCTGTTTATTGATTTCCCTCAAATTGATTGAAGATCTGGCTTTACCTAAGGTGTAAGCAGCTTATGTTTCTGAGGCTCTCTCACAGCCTGAGGCAGTCCTGAGCCTCCAGTGGCCACTCACTGCTTGTGAATGTCTTGCTGGCAGCTACACAATACTTGATGTAAACTTGATGCTCTCATTTGGGTCACTTGCAGTGCACTTTTCTGGGGCACAACTATCCTGCCGGGGTTTGGATATTGATAGGCTTTCCTGGTTCATTATGAAAAACTCTAAAATGCACATTGTCCAAAAAAATCATAATGTATTTTTTAAATTATGAGAACAATTCAAATACTGGAATGCTTAATTTAAGGAAACCCCTAATACCAAAGTATACACATAACTGATTAAATGGTGGGACAGGGAAGAAAGAATCTTTGATGAACAGAAAGATTTTTTTAAATGTTTTAAAGTTTAAAAATGCCTAACAAGGTGTAGAACATTTTTTTCTCTTCGATAACTTTTGTAACTGTTTCTATTTGTACATTTCACAATGATTTTGACTAATACAACTTTCTGGGTACATGTACACTATATAAACTCGGTATACTTATACTGAGGCTGAACAAAACTTTAAAAAACAAAGAGGTAGACCTTTTTCTAAAAAGGCTCTGTAAATGCATACATGTAGGTCTGTGCAGAAAACACCTTTTTAAGTGGATTTAAGGAAATGGCAGTGGTGACTGTCCCTAGAGAGGGGAACCACAGAAATAGGAGTCAGGGGAGGGAAGAAAGGGAGACTTTTCAGTTTATACTATTTTATGCTTTTTTTTTTTTTTTAAAACCGTGCATGTTTATGACAGGAAGAAAGGAAGGGAGGAAGAAAGAGAAGGAGGGTAGAGGAAGGTAGGAAAGGGGTAGCGGAAATAAAAGTGGATCAGAGCGGAAGACAATGAGAAAACAAGTACAAGGTCTGTAAAAGAACAGTGTGGGCTTGGCTATGGGGAAAAGCCATATTCTCATTAGGCTTTTCATGGGGCAAGATAATGTCCTTCCTGATGTAACCCTAAGCTGCTGAGGCAGGATTTCTCTGCTAGTTTAATTGCCCCAAGTCTTTGTCCCAGTTCCTCTCCTTAGGGAAGCTGTCACCTTGGTCCCTTTGAAAACCACAGACCTCTCTTGGGCCCTCTTCCTCTATGGAGTACTTCCCCATGTCATTTCTCCTGCTAGGTGGTCTCATACTATGCCTCTCTCTCTTTCCTTATGAATCACATGCAGCAGATAACAGAATGAAAGTGTTTTTGAACTGGAGGGAATGCTGGAAGCAATAGACTTCAATCTCCTGAAGTCCCTTTGGAACACTAAGAGGGAATGTGCCCAAGTCACGCAGCTGCCTAAGTGGCAGAGGTGGGATGAGGTTGTAGGGCTCCTAACCCCTCTCCAGTGCTCTTTCCACAATTCTGCAGGCTGACAGCATATCACACACCTCCTGCTACATCAGAGTGATGGGCAGAGCAGGGAACCTTGGTGGAGATGCTGTGAAGAATGTTTGCGATTCAAACAGGAGCAGAACTGAGTTATTGACAAAACTCTTAGGTAGATCATTAACTTGAATGTGTTGGTTAACACCATTGAAGGACCAGTTTCTGGATGCCTCAAACATCACACCCTCTCGACTGGGTCTGATTCACTGCTGCATGAATCCTTACCAGCCCAATGCCTGACACTTGGTACACATATCACAAATTTGTGTTGAGTTAGTGCACTGACTTACCATTTATATAGAAGGGAACATCCAGTCCTTTGCTTTTATAACTGTACTGAACACATTTGGGAGAAGAAACCAGCTGAAAAGAAGTGTGTTAGAGGAAGAGGAAAGGTAGAAACATGGGCTGTGTGAACCCATCTCCTGGTGTGTGTGCAATGAAAAGGAGAAGAAGGGAACTAGAACTGGCTCCATGCTCTTTGGCCCTCTGTGACAGTGGGATCGCCCACGCTGGGTGGCATGGTGCTTCTGAGGAAAGAATGCAGCTTTGGAGGAGGTGGGTGGACAGGCAGCAGGGCTGTGTGTTCTGAGAAACAGCCAGGAACCAAGAATGCACACTAAAGGCATGAAAGTTGGCAAGAGGCACATGGTGGTGATACACAGGGATACAGGTATACCAAGCTCCAAGACCGTGTGTGCGGGGTTGCCCACCCCCTACTTCTATGGCCCCCCACCCTCTCATATAACCCCAAAGAAGCTGAAGCAAACATACCCTTGTACTGAGAGTCTGCAGACACTATTACAGCACAGGGCCTCTGTGGACTGAATTTATAGCCTGAGTTCCTAGACCATCAAGACTCTTAGGTAAGTCATTCTCTTGACTGAGTGAGAATTTTAGAGAAGACTATTGTCCCATCATCCAGAGAAATATAAAAAAGGAGCACAGCAGACTCTACTCTTTGAATCAGAGCTTGAAGAAAGGGTTAAGTTCACATGCTCTAATCCTCATTTTACAAATCAAGACATTGATGTGCAAAGGAGGGATCATGACTTACTCAGGGTCATAAACCAGCAAGAAGTAGAAACACCGATCAAAACCAGGTCTTCCTGTTTGAAATTGCATGAGCTTTCCAGTCCAGCAGTGTCCTCACTACAGGGTGTCTTGGGGTTCAAGGTTGATCTAAAATGTCACTAACACCAATGTTAGGCCACAAAGGATAATCAGCAGGGCCCATAGCAGAATAACAGAGTGGGTTATGGCTTCCGTTGGGCTCTTTCATTTGCCTTTTCCAAGCCCTCTTTCATTTCCTGGTGCCTGATTTCCTCTTGTTCTCCTCCAGCCTCATGCTGTGCCCAGTATCTGAATGCCCAGGGGCAGTGTCACCTGGTCAGCCATCCGTTCCCCTGCGGTGCTCAGATGCCCAAACACCGTTTCTTCATCTGCAACATGGGTCTTGGCTCAGAACTTCTATGGGTCTCCCCAGCAGAGCAGCTCTCGGCTACACGGTTGGCTGGGTTCTGTGACTGGAATAATTCAGAGGGTGGCATAAATCCATGATTCATGTTTAACCCTACCAGAAGAAAGCCTGTTAGTCCAACTCACTCACTGGTACCCTGTTTTATTTGCTGATGCCCCCTTTCTAATTAGGCCCACTCTTATGCCAGCGTAGTTGAGGGGGCGGAGGCAGCAACTTGGCAAAAGTAATCACTCCTGACACAGTCAGTATTGAGGCAGGAGTAGAGGGGCAAGCAGTACGAGATTCATTTAATAAGCACGGAGTCTCAGGTGTTCCCTGGTTATGCACACCTACTTCATATTTGTGCACAACTAACAGCCCCTCTCTGAGCAGTGCTCTGGGGGCTGCATGCACATTGCCTCATGTAGTTCTCCCAGCCTGAGATGCAGGCATCATCCGCATCTTGCAGACAAAGACAGAGGCTTAGGAGGATCAAACACCCTGTTAGTAAGAGGAGCCCGGATTTTAGCAGGCCTCTCTGCTTTGACGTCTTCCATGCTTCCTGGGGCGCCATTCCACCTCCCCAGATCTAGAGCTTTTTTTGCCTTTCTTCTTCTGTGACTCCCATAAGAGACTCTTTTTCATCATGTGCTGTGGCATTGACTTTCTGTGGATGAATGATGTAACTTTTCTTATTCTAAAGAGAAAACCCAAGCAAGGGAGAGACCATCTGATCTCAGTGTGTGATGCAGCACTGCTCCTTAACACTAAGTTATGGGATGGCTGTCATTTAGCCTGACCTCCCTGCAGTGTCAGGACGGGGAATTTTTGTGTTAATTTGAAAAATGGGTCCATGAATGTTCAGCATTGTTCTTTCTGTGGTAAAGAGAATGACCCAGGGGAATACCTACCCAAGCTGGCCTTGGAAAGCCAAGTTGCTGGGTCAGCCTGACATGGATGGCTGGGGCTGATGGAATTCAGCCAAGAAAATAGTTCTGCTTCACTGGCCGTGGAGAGGCCCTAGGACAGGCTCAGGAGCTGAAGAAGAAACAGGAGAAACCGCTGTGGAGCTTGTGGCACTGTGCGAGGAGCACAGGCAGGGCATCCAGAGACCTGGGTTCTTCCAGACCATTGGAAATGTCCCCTTCTGGGTCCCAGTCAGACTATATGGTCTTTCCGTCTCTCACATGTCTAGGTTTTCTAACTCTGGTCTCTCTTTCCCATCACAGATTTGAAAAATATTTCAGCCAGCGTTCGCCAGTCCCCTTAGTGCTCTCCTCAGTAGGCTAAGCGCTCTTACGCGATCCTCTTCCTAGGCCCGAATCCTCTGCTCTCACCCAAGCACCAGAATTGATCATAGTGCTTCAGATGAGCTTGTCTTTGGGGAGAAAGTGCAGTAGGATTTTCTTTGACCTGACTGCTGTTCTTCAATAGCACCGTCTTCCCGGAGGTGTCCTCCACCTGCAGGTGACCTGCTGGATAATAGTCATTATTGTGTTTGCATCAGTTGTAACACAAGATAGTCAGTGGTGCAGAGCACAAGGTTCTCATGTTGACTTATTAAAGGGCTGGGAATGAATATAATTCTGCTTGGGGAATGTTGGTGAATTTGACCAATTCTCTAATCTCTTCAAAAGCTTCCTTTAAAAAGAAACCCTTTCTTTCAGTTACTGACGAGGACCTAGTAGTCCTGTTCTAGCTCTGGTTCTTATTTTAGGAGAAATTGAAAGAAAAAGCCTAAAAAATTTAAAGAGGAAGTAGTAAAAGAGTGAAGCCAAGTTTAGACAATCTGACCCCATGGAAACCTAGGGAATATCTAGTCCCGCTTATTAAAGTAATAAGCTCCACTTGGTAAGTCATTTTACTGCAGTCTATCTCATATCAGTCCTAATTCCATCATTTGACAGATACCAGAGGCTCCTGCTTCACACCAATGAAGGTAAACCTGTTTTTCAATAGGGGCAGAAGGCTTAATTATAGGGTAAAGGCCTTGAACACTCAGGAGCTGACCTGGTCAACCAGACCATAGCTCCGTGAAGAAAAGCCATCAACCTGGGACAGCTTTTGTCATGTCAGAAGGGCACCCAGAGCTTCCATTTAATAATCCAGCTTTTAATTCTGGCTGGTGACAGAGGAGGGGGTGTCTCTCTGTCATCTTACCTTTGATCTTGAGCCCTGTGTTTCTGCCTTTCACTCTGATTACTCTAAACTTTGTATCCTTCTTGTCCCTTTTCTTAGGGACACCTGAGCCCTGCAAAGCCAACCTGCCTCATCACTCCCCACTTAGTTTGGCACAGGGAGTAACATAACAGAAATATGAAGCCCCACTTGTCTACCCGAAGGGAAGGTTGCACTGTGCCTGGGCATTGTGCATAGTTCTGGGATTCACGGCAGGAAGCGAGGGAACAGCTCTTTGTGTGGGACTCTGGGTCTACCTTGGACACAATTATGGAGTCAGAGGAGCTAGGCTTTGGCTGTGTGTCCTTGAGGTCCTCAGAGCCCTCACCAGCAATGACCCAGACCTTGGGAATTGAACATTCCTGAACTTATTGCTGACTCCCATACCAGTAGTCAAAATGAATGCATGTTCAGATATATTAAGGTTCTCAGGGATATTTGCATCTCAACATTCTGTAGTGTAGGAGTTGGCAAACTTTTTCCTTAAAGGGATAAATAGTAAATATTTTAGGTTTTGCAGGCCATATGGTCTCTTTTGCAACTACTCAACTCTGCCATTGTCACAGAAATGCAGCCATAGGTAATACATATATGAATGAGCATGTCTGTGTTCCCATAAAACTATTTGTGAGCACTGAAATCTTTATTTTCATGTGTTACAGTATTGTTCATCTTTTGCTTTAAAAACCTATTAAAAAATGTAAAGAAAACATAGCTCTTGAGAAGTACTAAAACAGTGGGCCAAATGTGATCTATAGTTTACCAATTCTTGATTTAACTAACAACGATGGTCACCTGGGAGGCACCACCACAGATGATTAGCTCCTGCCTTTTTGGAACTTCTGTTCTTGAACCAGTGACAGAGCTGGAGTTACTATTGTTGCTGTAGGTATCATTGCATCTTAATTTCTCCTTAGAGAACTTGTAGAATTTGTGGAAATACTTTTCTTTTTCCTCTCCAGAGTGGCTTGGTGCATGCATTAGTTTTCTATTACTACCATATACATTATCACAAATTTAGCAGCTTAAAATAACACGAATTTGTTATTTCACAGTTCTCTGTGTCAGAAGTCCAGGTTTAGTTGTTTAGGCCATGTTGAATTGGGTTTCTACCACTTGCAAAGGGAAGAATTCTGACTAATATGGTGATGTATAACATAACTACCATATGTTCTGTTTATTATGCCTCTACCAATAGACTGCAGACTCTCTAAGAGCAGGAATTGAGTGCCTTATGTGTACCTCCTACAGTAACGGGCATGTAACAAGTGTCTGAGTTACGAGGCAAGAGACCTTGTTGTGGGGGAGAAAGAGAGACCAGCTGAGCACGAGAACGAGAAGCTGAAGCAAACTCAATGCCGAAGAGCCAGCAAAGGAATACATGTGTGCACACAGGAGTTTGAGCTGTAGGAAGCTCAGGAGAAAGAAGGGGCAGATGTGGGTCTTACACCACCGTCCCTCTCATTCCTGTCTATGTCTGTCTCTCTGTCTGTCAGTCTGACCATCTAGTCAACAGTAATGAACTTAGCCACAGTTTCTAACCATTAAGTTTTTAACTCCTACATTTCTGGGACTTCTCTACTTCCTGAGCCAATTCAGACCAGGTTAGGGAGGTCCCACCTGTGACAGGAGCTGGAGGTCCCTTGTTGCTGCAGATCTACTCTACACGTATGCATACTCTGTGCATTATCTCTCTCTCTCTCTCTTTCTCTCTCCTTCTCTCTCTGTCCTCCTGTGCCTGCTTCACTCATACCTTTTCTCAGTCCCTGACTTCCCAGAAGGTCCACCCTCACCCACATCAGCACTTTAGTCCCTACCATCTTTTTTCCTGTGCTGGGAGACAGAAAGGTTGATGAAATTATTTCTGTAATTGAGGTGGTGAGGGTGGAAAGTAGGAGAGGAAATATCTTCTTGGTTTAATATGTATGAGCAGATAAGCCTTCTTCATTCACATTCTGACACTGGCTCTAGTGCCCAGTGGTTAATAGCTAGCTGGGCTCCATGGTCAAGTCCTACCTCTGCCCTTCACCTCAGTGAGACCTTAAACTCAGTGTCATTATTTGCATAATGAGTAAAATAATATTAGTGCTATCATGAGGTTACTTATGAAGATTGAATGATATTAAACATCATCAAATGATATACAACATTACTAAATAATATGAAATGTGTAAAGTGCTTATAACATGTCTGAGACTTACTGAGTGCTCCGTAAACATAACCCATTATTATTTTTATTATTCTTTTCCATAATGAGTAAAGCTTTCAGATGGACCCAGCTCTCAAAGTGTTTTTATGTTGACCAGCTCTAAGGATGTATTTCATAACAAGGTGAAGAATAAATAAAATTTCTATTAACTATAATAGACAATGTTGACCTGTTGGGGTGGCTTTAGCACAAAGGTTGTGGCTGCAAAGGGACAGAACTGATGTGTAAATGTGACTCATGTAGAACTTTGACAAGTCACATTAGATTCCAAAAGATGAACTTCAAATTTACCAAAGGAGGATTATCAGTTCAGGGGTTTTGAGGAAAATTATTACTGTCTTAGTTTCTGAGTCCCAAGAAAGGGATCAAAAGTAATTTTCAATATGAATAGGAATTTCCATAGTCTGTGTGGGGAAAAGATTTTATCTTTTCTTGTATATAATAGTCATTTTAAGAGGAATGATTAGCTTTTACATCCCAATCTGAAGTCACATATTCCAACTTTATTGCTTAGATTTAATATTCTATCAAGCACATTTCCAATGAGAAATCACAGAAGAATTATTGCTGGGGAGGAGACATCAAGATTTCCAATGGGTGAGCATGAAGGAGGTATAAAAAATGGGCTTCTGGTTTTTTTTTTCAAAGAGCTTATAGAATTTTAAAGTTTCACTCTTTGGAGTTGGTTGGAGCAGGTGGTACATTAGATCGCTGGACACAGCTCTTTGGTTACATAGGTTGAAAGAGATCCCTGTGTCCTTTGATTTCCTTCAAATACTGTGCCAGTATGACACTTCTTGTGCCTTCCCCGCAAATCTGTTCATACCTGTGCTTTATTTTGCTTTCTAGATTCTGAACTTTAAACTAGAGGGAAGCACATTTTATATATATCCAAGTGCCCATCTTCCCTGATAGCTAACTGAGGCTCCTGTATGTAACAACAGCACTTGATACATGGGCGGGCTTGTGGAAGTTAAGCATAGTGGACTGAGTGATTCCAGAATTCTATAGAAGACCACAGCCAGAGGCCCTGTTCTTGATCTCATGTCATCCACTTTCTTGGTGAATGACCTTGGGCCTCAGTATTCTCATCACCTTGAAATTGTGGGTGATAACACTGACTTTGTAGGGAAGATTAAGATTCTGTACATGGTGGAGGTTGTTATCTGGCATGAAACAGGCCCAAAGATACATAAGACTTTGGAATGACAGCCATTTACAGTCATATGGATATTTAAATAGCTTACAAGGTGTTTTCACTTTCTCCCCCTTGCTCACTAATTGGGGAAGTCATCTTACAGTCTTGAGAGAGTTTAAAGTTTCAATTTGTCCTATCTTCAAAGCAGAATCTATGTAATCTTTGCATCATGGCCTTTTAGAGTTGGAGAAGATATTTAAGACTGCCTTAAGCCTTGCTCCTGATGAACCAACTGAGTCTGCCTTCATGGGAGGGGGCAGGTGGGCCTGGAACTTCGAGAGTAGAATTGGGTTAGTGGAGAACTGGGAGATGGAGATAGTGCCGATTCTAGCAGGGGCATGGAGGCGATCGTGGGGAGGAGGTGTAGGACACAGAAGGAAGTCAAAACCTCCTAGACATGTTTTAGAAATAATGAGAAGACAAGTCTGACTTGTGAGCAAGGGTAAGAAGTTGAAGGGAACCTGCATTTCATAAGCCAGGCACTATGCCAGGTGCTTTACTTAATGTTCACAGTAATTCCATTATGTCCTTGATGTTCAGTCCATTTTACAGATAATGAAGCTGCTCATAAAAGTTAACTTCCCATCACTCACATGATAGCCTGTGTTTTCCCATGTATTATTCTGTGAATGCTCACAGAGGTGAACAATTCAGTGTCATTAGACAGGAAATGAGATTGGGGCTATTTATAAAGGCTTTGATGTCAAGCCAAGGAGGATAGACTCATCTTAGAGACAATGGAGAGACATTCAAAGTTTTTAGTTTGGGACTTGGGGAAATGAGGTTTATGATATAATAAAAGAGGTGTTAGGAAGCTTTAACCTGGAAGCTGTAAATCCCTTAGCTCATCTTTGAAGTGTGAGCTTTTCACTTTAGTTCCTGCCGACCCTAATTTGTTTATTAGGTTGTACCTGCTTTCCAGGGGGAATGTGGAAAGGGAGAGTGCCTAAGACTCCACCAATACACAGTTGCCCTTATTACAGGTACTGTAATGAGAAGCAGGAAGCTTTCCCACTTGCTGTTGTCAGAATCCAGGACAGAGAAGGGCATGCTAATGCTTTCTTAGCAACTTTGAACAATTGGACCCAAGGTAGCATTCTAAGCATTTGTTCTGAATTTTTCATATCTTCCCCAATCCAGTTTTATCCCCTCAAGTCATGTGCTAACTTCAGGGCTGAGATTTTTTTTCTTAACTCATTGTCAGTTTCCTTACTGTTGAGGAATAGAGGTGAGTCATTGACAGTATTACATTATTGCCCATAATAAGTTTAATGTGAAATGGAATTATGTGACAGGACTCGATGGCTGTCTATTGCCTTGAAAATTAACACCTCACCTTCACCCTGGTGTTTATATTAATAGGTGCTTTACCTCATCATTGTCTTTCAGCAGCACCATTATCCGTCCCATCATGCAGTTAGAGCAGCTGACTGTCTCATTAGCCAGGAATCCATCTTGGCATGGACTGCCTTCCCTCTTTGTACTGGGGGTCTGTTGAGTTCCAGATCTCCTGGAACTAACCCCTGAGCTGCCAGGGGGACCTTGGAAAACATTTTAAGCAGGTGAAAGTAGTTGACATTGTGTGTCTCTTTCTAATAATGCCTTCCTGCTGACCCTAGGCTGCTCAGAAATGCCCAACACAAAGCCCCCAGAGGTGTGGGCCTTGCCAAATTCTTGGGACTTTCTTGGCTGCCTTCTTCTCTATTAAAACCTACTCCTTTTCTTTTCTATGCTGCAGTGTCTTATTCTCAGCTAGATGATCATGAGGCAATAAATTAGTCTAAAAAATTTTAATCTCCACTAATGAGTAGGTAAGCTAATGTATTAAACTTTCGAGGTAACATGGTGCAGGCACCTTTCTCCGTTTCTTCTCCTTCTTATGGAAAATGTACAGTTGCAAGAAATGTACCAGACCATTCTAGTCCAAGCACCAACAGTTCTGAGTCAGCAAATCTGGAGTGGGGTTAAATATATGAATTTTAAAAAGCTTCAGTTGATACTCCCATGTCACCCTGGATAACAATACTGCTTTTGTGAGATGACTGGAGTTCTAAAGCTGCACTGTTGAATATAGTAGCCACTTGTCACATGTGGCGATTTACATTTAAATTAATTAAAGTGAAATAAAATGGAAAGTACAGCTCCTCAGTCATACTAGCCACATTTCAAGTGCTCATAGCCCCATGTGCTGGTGGCTACCACATTCAATAGTGCAGATATGAAATATTTACATCAGTGCAGAAATTCTGTGGACAGTGCTGCTATAAAGCATGAGTCCAACATTGGCTATTGTGTATTCTAAGTGAAGAAGCAGCATTTTGGGAAGCAGAGCAGGATGAAAGGTCAGAGGGAGGTCTCAGGACCTACTTGCCCCAAGGTTCTAGTGGGCATTTCCCTGGTGCCAGAGTATCACTCCACTCTGGTTAGATGGTAACTTCCAGCCTAGCTCTGTTTTCATCAAGTTTTTAGCAATTGGCATAAATCCCACCTTACAGTGACACGAATTCTAATAAAACTTATATTCTGCTACTCAAGTTTCCAGTTTATAAAGTAGCTTCATATCCATTTGCTTGCACAATGCTCATAATAATTGTAGGAGAGGTGGTATTATTCCCACTTAGGAGCCTAAGAACATGAATACTTAGCAGAATAGTTACATGAATAATTAATCAGCCATAAAAGGAGTGTTCTAGAGGAATACCTGTTGATTTGGAGGGATCCCCCCGACCCCATAATCTTTATTGAATAGCAGACACAGGGAAGCGTGCACAACATTATATGGATATTTGCTTCCTGATTCATTCCTCACTCCTCTCCTGCTCTTCCCTGTATTGCCAAGTGACAGATCCCTGAAGGTTGTGGTTTCCAGGCTCCTGTGTCAGTTGGCTTCCCCTTGAGTTCAGCCAGTGGGAGTCTGGTGGATCTGTAAGGGGGATAAGCAAGGGAAGCCAGGGCATCTGCCTTGGGCAGCGTCTCTGGCGGTCATGGCTCTGCTCCCTGGCTCTGGCCCCACTGGAGAGTTTCACCGAGGTGCTGGCCTCCACCGGGTAGCCGTGGCTTCTGATGGCATATCATCACCTCCTTTCTTTGCACCTGCAGCCCTAGGGCTGTCAGCAGTTCACTGCTCTTGAAACCTGGGCTGCCTCACCATTCCATGTTTGGCTTCTTAGTTCTCCCATTACCACTGTAACCAATATCCTGCATTAAATTCTCTCTGAAATATCTTAGAGTGGATTCTGTGTTCCTGATTGGGTCCTAATGGAAACGAACACGACCTTTCTGTGTAAAGAATGATAATCTATGTGAAATGAGTCTGTGTGTTGTGTATGTATGTGTGTTTGATCATGTGAGCATGGAGAAAACCATGAAGGATAAGTACTGAGTTGTTAACTTGGAATATGGGGAGGGGATGAGTGCCTATAGTATGAAGCTGAAGTAAAAAGGAGGGGAAAAGATTGCATTAAAGATGCATGGGATGGTAACATACATGTAGTTATGTAAAATCATGTGTGCTTATGTTTAAATAAGAGATGATAAACCAGTTGGAGTGGTTTACTGGCTTGCCTATAGGTCAGTAAGTGGTAGAGCTCAAACTTAAACCCAGATCCTCTGACTCCAACATTGGGTGACACTGTGGTCAAGAACCCAGGGTCTGGAGCCAGACCAGCAGTGTCCATGACCATGGCTTTAGCACTTGCTACCTGTGCAGCCTTGGCCTGGTGTCCTCACTGGAGAAACAGTTAATGAGAATGACAGCTTCTTAGAGTTCTTGAAAGGATTGAACTTGAGTCAATATTTTTGAAACACCTAGTTCTGTGTTTGGCACATTGTAGGTCCAATATAAGTGTCAAAGGGGTGTTTTTCCTCAGTATCATTAGTTGTATTAAATGTATCCAGAAAGTGTGAATATTGCTTCCACTGTTTCAATTCTTGCATTTGCTCTTTGATGGAGAAAGTAGCCTTAAGATCTGATCAGAGGACTCAACCCAACATAAACGAAACAATGTTCCTTTACCAAGGGACCAAAAAAATGAAAGAAATCGAAATAGAAATTTCACTTTGGGGAATCTATGTTAGTGAAATAAAGCTGAGTGTGGAATAAGCCTTATGTACAAACATTTATTGCTGCATTTTCATTATAGTGAAAGACTGGGAGCTGCTTAAATGTCCTACCATGAGGGATTAGTTAAGATAACTGTTAAATATCTACTTAATGAAACATCATAAACTTGTACAATTGCTTAAGAAAATAGGTAATAACATGTTAAGTACTCATACTATGTTATGTAGAAATACAGAATTTTAAATTATATACACATATTAAAATTTTCACATGGAAAAGACTAGAATGACATATACTGTTACAATGAAGGGAAATGATCATATACAATTTTGTTTCAAGCAATCAGGGACCGATTTGAGGTGAAGCCTTTCCAGTTCCTTGCTGTTTGATACTGGCAGTCCTGGGGTCTCCAGGCCTCCCCTGATATGTATGCCCACCTGCACTCTGGGGTGAAAAGAGAGGGTGAGAGGAGCATGAGGGGCGGTGCACAGGGCTGTGCGTCTGTTCACGAGCCGATGTTGCACTGGCATGTGTGTGTGCAAGGGGTCACTTATCTTTTAAGGGAAGGCTGTCTAGGTTTGTGGAGTGGGAAGAAATTCTCACCATCTTGCATCTCTTTTCCTTTCTTCCCACAGTAAAGGTTTACCCTTAGGTCAGGCCTAGAGTGCCCATCAGATCCACTCCTGGCATGAGTGATCCAGGTGACCCCGATTAAGCCTTGGGTCAGAGCATCCTAGGGAGATGTAGCAGTCCCTTCTCCCCAAGTACTGACCGTGTTTTGCTTTGCACTTGGGAGGGTCTTCACTATGAGCTCGGGAGGGCAAGGCAAGGACAGTGTGTATTTTTTTTTTCAAGAATTTTTATTGATATATAATTTACATACCATACAATTCACTCATTTAACATGTACACTTCAGTGGTATTTAGTATATTCATAGAGTTGTGTGACCCTCAGCACTAGTTTATTTCAGAACAATTTTATCACCCCCTTAAAAGAAATCTCATACCCATGAACAGTTACTCCCTGTTACCCTCTTTCTCCAGCCCCTGACAGCCACTAATATACTTTCTGTCTGTGTTTTCTGATGCCGGACATTCCAAATATACAGGAACATGCGATTTGTGGCTTTTTGCATCTGGCTTATCCATGTTGTAGCATTTGTTCCTGTTCTTATGAAACTTATAGTCATTAGACAACTAATCACATGAAAAACCAAATAATGATAAATTATAGATCTTAGATGAAGCAAAAATTAAGATCATATGTAACTTGGTAAAAAAGGGAAGTCTTTGGTAAGAGAGCATTTGGAACTGGTCCTGAAAGATCAGTAGACGATAACCAGGGAAGGATTGAGGACTACAGGGTTAGCACGTGAAGACTCAGGGGCAGGAATAGGAACGTGCATGGTAATTTCCACGGAAGGAGAAAAGGCCACTGCATCTGGGGCATCGTGAACAGGGATGTGGATGACTTATTTTGGCTGGTGAATTAGACAGGGGTCAGATTGTATAACATTTTATGGGTCTTGTTAAGGGTTTTAAAATTTTATCTCAAGTGCAATAGAAAGCATTAGAGTGTTTTAAGCAGGGAAATTTTAAGAGTCAATGTTTATTAATAAAAAATCATCCTGGAGTCTACGTGGAGGAGGGAGGCCAAATAGGAGAGTTTTTAGTAATTCAGGGGAGAGCTGACGGTAGTCAGACTAGGGTAGTGGCAGTGCAGAAGGGTGAGCTTGAGGTTTATACTGGAAACAGAACCTATGGCTATGGTCACTGATCAGATACTAGCAGTGAGGGAAAGGCCAAGGATGACTCCCCAGTTTTCTGGAATGAACCACTGTATGGATGAAAGGGCCATTTACTGAGATGGAAAAAGCTGGAGGAGGAGCTAACTGATGGTTTGGGCCTGGGAGGGTTAGAGTTCAGTTTTGAACTTTCCAACTCTGAGATGTCCCTGAGACATAGCATCTCATAGCAGAGAGCAGATAGGCAGCTGGATAGTCTTATCTGAAGCGCAGAAGAGAGGCTTTGGCTGGAGATAAGTATTTGAGAGTCTCTGGCACATGAAGGGCTCTGGGGCGTTTGGCATTGCCAAGGAGAGAAGGATGGGTGAAGAGTGAACAAGGCCAGGTCCTGGCCCTGATTAATGCCAATAACGTTCAGGTGGAGGAAGAGAGCCCACAGAGCAGGCTGGGAAGGAAGAGCCAGAAAGGCAGGAGGGAAGCCAGGGAAGTGGAGCATGGAGTCACAGAAGCCACGAGAAGACAGATTTTCAAAAAAGTGAGTGCAGCCGCGGAGAGGACCAGTAGGGTTTGGGTAGCAGTGGGATTTTTGATGTGCCTGATAACAGCAGGTTTCATAGAGCGCAGGAGCTAGGTGCTAGACCAGAGCAAGTTGATGAATAAAGGCAAAATGAGGACTTAAAGATAGGATGTGTGGACAATTCCTTTGAGTGCCTGGGTTGTCAAGGGAATTAGAGAGGGAGGGCAGTCTCTGGGTGAAGGGAAGTTCTTTAGTTTTAATTTTGGCTTCTTTGCTTTCATAACTGGAGAGAACAGAACGTGTTTGGATGCTGATAAAGCAGGTTGAAGGTACTCGAAGGAGTGAGAGGCGACACTGATGTGATCGGTTCCCAGCAGGGTGGGAAGGAGAGGGATGCAGAGTGCCCCGGGCTGGGCTGGGCTTTTCGAGGCTGGACATTGTGACCGGAGGAAGCAGGAAGATGGGTGAAGACACAGACGGGCAAGGGGCTTCGTGGGGAGCAGGGGAGGCATTGTCTTCTGGTAGACTTCTGCTTGCTTTCCCCGTGAAGGGAGAGGTGAGGGTCTCTAAAAGTGAACAGTTGGGTAAACCTGTCAGAATTTTGAGAAGGGTGAAGAAGGGATAGAATAATCGTTGTGGGGGACAGAGAGCAAACTCCCTAGAGACACTGGGGAGGAAATACAAACTCTTTTGCATGTTATTCATACAAATGCTCCCTGTTCTATGCCAAGATGACTAAGACATATTCCTTGTTGTCAAGGTGCTCACTAGAGTCACAGCCACAAACACATAATTTAAATGTGATTAATGCCAAAAGAGAAGAGTGCGGAGTGGACTGTGGAAGGGGAGGCAGCGAAGGAAAGGCAGTCTGGGTACTGGGAGGCACTGGTGATGGTTATGGAGGGGTTCTTGGAGGAGAACACATCCCGGTGAGTTGAGAACAGACCAGTAAGAGACAAAAGCCTGGAAAGGGGAGAGAACACATGTCTTGAGAAAATCCCGTGGGTTCAACAATGCTGGAGTCTAACATGAATGTGGGGTGGGGAGTTGTATGCGATGGGGCCAGAGGGCTGGACAGAGGCCAGAGCATGGGGGCAGAATATGCATTAGGGGCTTGGATTACATCCTGTGCATGTGGGTGACCCAAGGCGGCGCTCTGTGTAGGCTGGCAGCTGGATTTGCCCTCTCAACAGATTGGTCCGGTTATTGTGAAAGGGGGTAGGGGGTGTGACCCGATGGGGACATCAGGTAGCACGTTGTGGCAACAGTGCAGATGAGAGTTTGGATCAGATGACTGACTGTCACTCCACCTTTGCCTTGTTCCCTTGAGATCACACGTCCAGGCAGGAATTTCCTGTTGGTCAGACCTGGCTCATTTCCTGGCCAGGGTTGGGGTGAGGGAATTTCTGCCCCTCTCAGCTTCTCATCGAAAGACACAGCCTTGCCTCCCCATTGTCCCTCTGAAGCAGAGAATTCTCTCAAATAGGAAGTTTTTGTTGTGCCAGACAGAACAATGGCAGATGTCCACCACATTATTCATCCTTAACTTTCCTTTGGACTCAATCATATGCTCTTTTCTTCATATTAGTAGATACAAATTTATTTCCTTTTTAACTACTGCATGATTAAATTCTTAATAAATGTATCTTAAAATATGATTTGTCTGGATCTTCTGGACCTACCCAAACAGACCTAAGTATGACTTTGACTCATTTATTTCCTAGCTTTAGGCCAAGGCTGGGCCCTTTTGAGTGTCAAAGGCCTGGCTACAGAGTGAATTATAGTTTATTACATTACATTTTTTTGAGTTTGTTTTCCAGATATACAGAGAAAAATTTGAGCCTGGGTAATCCCAATCCTGGGGCTTCACAGGACTGAATAAATGTATTTCATTTTGGACAATAGAAATATTGCCATATTCTAATTAAGTTTTTAAAAGGCTAAATACCAACAGATAAGGAAAAAAGGAATTTTGTACTTGTTATATTCCAGTAGCTTCTTAAGGAGCTTTCCCATCTGTTACGTTGCTTCATTGAGAGGAGCTGTTTTCAGGAAAGGACTGGTTTGTTTGCTCTCCTCTGGTCCCTGCCTTACCTTTTCAAAGCCAAAGGGGCCTCCCCAGAGTAGGCAACTACAACCCCAGGTAAGAGAGAAGACAAATATTTCCCAGACGCAGGAAGAACACCAGCTTCCAATTCAGTGGAACCAGTTGCTGCGTCCCCTAGTGGTAGTATTTTCCCCGTGGGGGCTGTTACTACTAAACCAGCAGAGATCAGAGCTCTAGGGGATTAAGAGAGATGCCACTCCCAAGTTCACCTCTTGGTTTCCAAACCTGGGTTTCCTACTATGAGAGAGACAGCACCATATATTGATTGCTGGGCAGGGAATATTCCACATCCTTTAGGATAGCAGGATAGCATCTCATCCTTGCAAGGAATTTTCTTCAAGATAGTGGTCTAACTATTTTCAACAGGTGAATCTATTTTGTAAGATCAGCTGCTTCTGGAGATGACATATGTCAAACCAGTAAATCCTTACATCTCTTGTAAATTCGTTCCTTGGTCAGAAACAAAGTTGTGGCATATATTGATGGTGAATAGGCATTCAGTAAATTCAAGTCTAATGGTGTTGGCAGAAGCACGGTGAGCCGCAAAGCATATATAAGTGCAGAATAAGTGGTTATTTCAGTGAGAATCCCCCTCTTAATGGCAGAGGGTCAGTGTACCCAAGCTGCCACCAGGTGGCAGTGTTGGCCACTAGGGTCATGGTACCATATTGGGGACCCAGGTCGGGTACTCCTGTTGGCAAACTGGGCACTCAGCAATTGAATCACTAGAGAGAATTTATACTAGTGTTTCTGTAAGTTCAAAAAACCTTTTAATAAAGATAAAAACCTTATTATCACCCTGTACTGATCTTTGGATATATTCACCCTAGCAAGGAATCCTTTTGGTTGAGAATCATTGCATTTTTTATTATTCTCTATATTCACTAGCCAGAATATTTTTGTGAAATTTTCTAGTTTCAAAATAAGTTCCTTTTTAAAAATACAAAACAGTTCATATTAGAAAAAAAATTTTTTTTCAGTTGGCAGAAGCCTTTCCCTACTCCGTCTCCCTCCACCAAGAATTTTTAATGTGCACAAAAGATTATCTGTCCTAATGTGCTTAGTTTTGTTGGTTTTAACTACTGCTTAAGACATTATCTATCGAGTTTTTAAAGAACTGGTGACCATGTGTCCTGATGTTCAGTCCTTTACTGGGTTTCAACAGATAATCTAGGAGTTGTAGTAAAGGTATTTCAGTGATTTGTAGGGACAATTAGACATAATATTTCAATCGAAACAGGGAAAATCCAGTATATATGATGAGTATGAAATCAGTTGTGTGACAGTGGATAAGTCATTTTTGCTTTACAGGTCTGAGGTGTCTCAGCTGTGATTTATAGAAGTTGGTCTATGGCAATAGTCTCCATTCTAATAGATGGAACAACATCTTTAAGTAGTAACTGTTTTGAATTTATCCTTGATATGATTGTGCTTCAATGTCATCTTTGTTGTCCTGAAATAAAATTGATATGTAGTATAAGCTACCAGAACACTTAATCTTAAAACATCTGTATATTATCCTAAGTGTGATATAGAGGGGAAATGAAAAGTAAATAATCATAAAGTGATGTGTTTTAAGTGACTGGTCATTGGCTATATAAAAAGAGAACTTAAGTAATCAGATGTTCCCACTTACTTGGAGAATCATTGTGACTACATTAGCTACAAGCGCAGCTGTAGTGCGTATGTGGAAAGTCGACTCAAAACGCTTTGAGAAGTGGCAGTCAATGATTTTACGAAATCTGTCAAAAATTTTACGAAACGTTGAACATCTCATAATGAAGTTTTGAACTAATATAAAATTATCATTTTTTCTTTGATTTATATAGTAGTTGCATTTTGGATAACCCTGAAAAATTTGTTTATGTGTATATTAAATTTAGTGTCTAGGTTCAGATAATTATAAACAAATTTTTTAATACATAAGTCTTAATTTTTTTTATCGATTTGGACAACCTGTCTTTTCATTAGAGTAGTTAGAACATTTATATTGAATGTTGTTATTGACATGGTTGGGTTTAAGTTTACCATTTTGCTATTTATTACCTGCTTCTCCCATTTATTATTTGTTCTCTTCCCTCTTTGTTTTTAATTGGGGCTAATTAAATTTAATTTATGGTTCCATTTTGTCTCTCGTGTTGTCTTGTTGGCTATACCTCTTTTTTCTTTTTTTGTCACTACTTGCCTTCTCTGTGCTATACTGCTTTCCCAGTGACCCCCTATATTATGTGTGCTAATCATAATACCCCTTAATCCCCTTCTCCCACCCTTCCCACCCACCCTCCCCAGCCCCTTTCCCTTTGGTAACCGTTAGTCCATTCTTGGGTTCTGTGGGTCTGCTGCTGTTTTGTTCCTTCACTTTTTGCTTTGTCCTTATACTCTACACATGAGTGAAATTATTTGATACTTGTCTTTCTCCACCTGGCTTGTGTCACTGAGCATAATACCCTCTAGCTCCATTCATGTTGTTGCAAATGGTAGGATTTGTTTTCTTCTTATGGCTGAATAATATTCCATTGTGTATATGTATCACATCGTTATCCATTCATCTACAGATGGACACTAAAGTTGCTTCAATTTCTTGGCTATTGTAAATAGTGCTGCGATAAACATAGGGGTGCATATGTCTTTTTCAATCAGTGATCCTATTTTCTTAGGGTTAATTCCTAGGAGTGGAATTCCTGGGTCAAATTGTATTTCTATTTTTAGTTTTTTGAAGAACCTCCATATTGCTTTCCACAATGGTTGAACTAATTTACATTCCCACCAGCAGTGTAGGAGAGTTCCCCTTTCTCCACATCCTCACCAGCGTCTTTGAATGTTGGCCATCCTAACTGATGTGAGGTGATATCGCATTGTGGTTTTAATCTGCATTTCCCTGATGATTACTGATGTGGAGCATCTTTTCATGTGCCTGTTGGCCATCTGAATTTCTTCTTTGGAGAAGTGTCTGTTCAGATCCTCTGCCCATTTTTTAATTGGGTTATGTACTTTTGGGTGTTGAGGTGTGTGAGCTCTTTATATATTTTGGATGTTAGCCCTTTGTCAGATATGTCATTTATAAATATATTCTCCCATACTGTAGGATGCCTTTTTGTTCTACTGATTGTGTCCTTTGCTGTACAGAAGGTTTATAGTTTGATGTAGTTCCACTTGTTCAATTTTGTTTTTATTTCCCTTGCCTGAGGAGATGTATTCAGGAAAAGGTTGCTCATGTTTATATTCAAGGAATTTTTTTCCTATGTTTTCTTCTATGAGTTTTATGGTTTCATGACTTACATTCAGATCTTTGATCCATTTTGAGTTTACTTTTGTGTATGGGGTTAAACAATAATCCAGTTTCATTCTCTTACATGTAGCTGTCCAGTTTTACCAATACCAGCTGTTGAAGAGGCTGTCATTTCCCCGTTATATGTCCATGACTCCTTTATCATATACTAATTCACCATATATGGTTGGGTTTATATCAGGGCTCTCTAGTCTGTTCCATTGATCCATGGCTCTGTTCTTGTGCCAGTACCAAATTGTCTTGATTACTGTGGCTTTGTCGTAGAGCTTGAAGTTGCGGAGTGTAATTCCCCCCCACTTTATCCTTCCTCCTAAGGATTGTTTTGGCTATTCGAGATCTTTTGTGGTTCCATATGAATTTTAGAACTATTTGTTCTAGTTTGTTGAAGAATGTTGTTGGTATTTTGATAGGGATTGCATTCAATCCCTATTTGCTTTAGGCAGAATGGCCATTTTGACAATATTAATTCTTCCTAGCCAAGAGCATGGGATGTATTTCCATTTTATTAGTATCTTCTTTAATTTTTCTCAATAGTGTCTTGTAGTTTTCAGGGTATAGATCTTTCACTTCCTTGGTTAGATTTATTCCTAGGTATTTTATTCTTTTTGATGCAATTGTGAATGGAATTGTTTTCCTGATTTCTCTTTCTGTTAATTCATCTTTAGTATATAGGAATGCAACAGATTTCTGTGTATTAATTTTGTATCCTGCAACTTTGCTGAATTCAGATAGTTGATCTAGTAGAATCTAGTGGTGGATTCTTTAGGGCTTTTTATGTACAATATCATGTCATCTGCAAACAGGGACACTTTAACTTCTTCCTTACCAATCTGGATGCCTTTTATTTCTTTGTGTTGTCTGATTGCTGTGGCTAGGACCTTCAGAACTATGTTGAATAAAAGCGGGGAGAGTGGGCATCCTTGTCTTATCCCTGATCTTAGAGGAAAAGCTTTCAGCTTGTTGCTGTTAAGTATGATGTTGGCTGTGGGTTTGTCATATATATGGCCTTTATTATGTTGAGGTACTTGCCCTCTATATCTGTTTTGTTGAGAGTTTTTATCATAAATGGGTGTTGAACTTTCTCAAATGCTTTTTAAGCATCTATGGAGATGATCATATGGTTTTTGTCCTTCTTTTAATTGATGTGGTGGATGATGTTGATGGATTTTTAAATGTACCATCCTTGCATCCCTGGGATGAAGCCCACTTGGTCATGGTGTATGATCCTCTTGATGTATTTTTGGATTCGGTTTGCTAATATTTTGTTGAGTATTTTTGTGTCTATGTTCATCAGGGATATTGGTCTGTAATTTTCTTTTTTTATGGTGTCTTTGTCTGGTTTTGGTATTAGAGTGATGCTGGCCTCATCTAGGATTAATTGGGTAGTATTCCCTTCTCTTCTACTTTTTTGTAAAATGCTAAGGAGAATGGATATTAGGTCTTCTCTAATTGTCTGATAAAATTCAGTGGTGAAGCCATCTCGTCCAGGAGTTTTGTTCTTGGGCAGTTTTTGGATTACTGATTCAATTTCATTGCTGGTAATTGGTCTGTTCAGATTTTCTGTTTCTTCCTGGGTCAGTCTTGGAAGGTTGTATTTTTCCAGAAAGTTGTCCATTTCTTCTAGGTTATCCAATTTGTTAGCAGATAATTTTTCATAGTATTCTCTACTAATTCTTTGTGTTTCTGTGGTATCCATAGTGTTTTTTCTTTTCTCATTTCTGATTCTGTGTATATGTGTAGCCTTTCTTTTTTTCTTGATAAGTCTAGCTAAGGGTTTATCTATTTTGGTTATTTTCTCAAAGAACCAGCTCTTGGTTCCATTAATTTTTTATATTGTTTTATTATTCTCAATTGTATTTATTTCTTCTCTGATCTTTATTATATCCCTACTTCTGCTGACTTTGGGCCTCATTTGTTCTTTTTCCACTTTCATTAATTGGCTATACCTCTTTTTTATTTTTTAGTGGTAGGTTTAGGGTTTATGGCACACATCTTCAGTGAATGATAACCTGCCTTCAACTAATATTATGTTACTTTATGTGTGGCATAACAGCCTTATTACAGCATATGTTCTTTTCCCTCCTCCTGACCATTGTGCTATTATTGTTCATTATGTGTGTTTGCATATATCTACATCTGTGTGTGCATATATATATTTATTTTGTTTGTTTAACTTCTTAGATATATGGGTTTATTTTCTTCAAGTGTTGAAAAATTGCAGCCATGATTTCCTCAAGTATTTTTCTATCCTTCAAGACATCAATTATATGTGTTTGAAGCTCCTCACTGAAGCTTTGGTCTTTTGCTTTTCAATATTTTGTCTCCCTCTGATTCATTTTAGACAGTTTCTATTGCCATATTTTCAAATTCACTGGTCATTTCTTCTTCAGTGTTTCAAATACTATTACTTTCATCCAGTGTATTTTTCATTAGTCACTGTTTTCATCTATAAAATTTCATGTTGGATCTTTTAAACAAAATCTCTTCCATGTCTCTACATAGATGCTCAATCTTCCCTCTATACTCTTGAACCTATAAAATATAGTTACATGTTTAAATATTTTTTCTTTACCAATTCTATAATTTGGTTTCATTTATGGACCAGTTTCCATTCCATAATATACCCCATAATATGGCCCATATTTGCCTGTTTTTTTTTTTTTTTCATGCTTGGTAAATTTTTATTTGATGCCATATATTCATAATTTTATCTTTATAGGTACTAGGAATTTTCAAAGACACTACAAAAATATCAGTACAAAAACATCGGACCAATGTCCCTGATGCACATAGATGCAAAAATCCTCAGTAAAATATTAGCACTGAATTTTAAAATGTGTTATAAATATACTTGAACTTTGTTCTAGGATGAAGATGAGGTACTTGGAAATAATTGGTTTCTTTTGAGGATTTCTTTTAACTTCTGCTAGCCAGGACTAGATAAGCTTTTAGTCCAGGGATAAGTTTAGCCCACTACTGAAACAGTACCATTCTGTATACTGTGTACTCTAGTTAAGTGCCTTATGAATCACAAGGATTTCACTCTGGATGGCAGGAATACACACCACTTCTGGCCTGTGCAAGCTTTAGGAATTACTCCCTCTGCTTCACTGGCTGGTTCTTTCCTCCGAATTAGGTAACTTGCTCACATACATACATAGCAATGTACTCAACTGAAGACTTGGCAGGGACCCTCTGCTGATCTCTTCAGCTTAGTCTGTGCAGCTTTATCTTCTCAGGTCCTTTGCCTTGTGAACTCTAGTCATCATGGTCTCAGACTGCCAGCTCTGTCTCCTCAACTCAGGGAGACCACTGGACTCCATCAGTGTTCTTCCTTCCAAACAGCGGTCTGCAAACTCTCTCCAGGCAATAATCTGGGGCAAGCCTAGGGCCATGTCATTGGTTTCTCTTCTTTTAGGGACCACAGTCCTTTGTTGCCTGGTGCCCAATATTGTCTTGGGTATTTCATTCTTTTTTTAAAAAAATTGTTTTTGGGGAGGGGAAGGTAAATCTAGTCCCTTTCACTTCACATTGGCTGGAAACAGAAGTCTCTTGTGCTGAATTGCTGGTTTATGTATCTAGGTAGTTATCAACATATTTTTGTAGTTATTTATTTAAATACTTTCTGTCTTTAACATATTTATTTCTATATCTCATTGCTTCCCTTTGGGCATATTTTTATTCTTACTGGTATACTTTTAAGTCCTGGTAAGATTGAAAATATCTTTATTTCATCTCCCCCAAGTAAATGAAACTATAAAAGTTATTCTTTGTTTTCTACTAAAAGTATTCTGTTGAGGAGATGTATGTCTGCTTTTTCCCTCTGTAACTTTTAGATTTTTCTGTTTTTGATGTTCCTAAATTCTGATATACTTGACTGGGCGTTTATTTGTTTATAATTATTAAAAAATATGACTCTCTATCCTTGGTAGGCATTCTATGATCCTTTGCAATCTGTACTATAATTATTTATAATTACTAGAGAATTTCTTGGTTATTATATATCTTCAAATATTGCCTCTCCTATAGCCTCTTTTCCTATCCTTTGGGATTCTAATTAAGTTTTTGTTGGCAGTCCTACTTTTGACCTCATTTCTCTTAACACTGTAGACTTTACATCTCTTTATTCCTCTCTATTTTAATTTCTCCCAGATTACAAACATACTCTTTAGCTTTTTCTAGTCTGTCTTTCATATGTACATCAAGTTGTTTATTTTGACAAATTTTCATGGCCACTCTTTACTATTACTACCCATGCAAGTTACCACAATCTGAGAGACACAAATTTATTATTTCACAATTGTGTAGGTCAGAAGTCTGACTTACATCTCATATGGTTAAAATCAAGGTGTGGGCAGGGCTGTGTTCCTTACCAGAGGCTCTGGGGGAGAATCTGCCCCCAGGTTCAGATAGGCTCTTGGCAGAATCCAGTTTCATGTGGGTGTAGGACTGAGGTTCCTGTATCCTTGCTGATAGTCAGCTAGGAATAGTTTTCAGGTTCTAGTGGCTGCTTAAGTTCCATGGCTCATGATTGCCTTTGTCACTGAAGCTTGCAACTCTGCTGAGTCTGTATCATGCCTTATCTCTCACTGACTTCAGCTGGATTTAAGGGCTGTTGTGATTAGATTGACCCACTTGGATAATCCAGGATAATCTCAAAATCTGTTACCTTAACCATATCTACAAAGTCCCTTTTGCATGTAAGATAACATATTTACAGGTTCTGGGGATTGGAATGTGATTATCTTTAGTGGCCCTTAAATCATCCTAGTACAATAATCTATTCTTGCTTTGTGTTTTCAATATCAATGATCCCTCTAAGTGTATTACAATGGCTGGGTTTTAACTTTACTTTCAATCTTTTTAGCTTTATTCCTCTGTGTAGGCATTTTATTTGTTGCCTTTCATAGTTAGCACTCAGGCTTCTTAACATTTCATGGTCTTTCTATGTGACCTTGAGACTGATGGCTGCCTCTGCTTTTCACATGAAATATTATATGTTTGTAAAAGCTGTGATTCAAGCGTGTGTGTTTCTCCCTAAGGTTGGGTATGCTGTGCCTTACATTTGAGGGCCTAAAATTTTGAAGGTCTCTTCTGATCCCTTGTGTGGGACTGGGTTTTGAGTCACTCTGCCTCTCACTGGCACTGCTGTTCACCTACACACCCATCTATAACCCTTCATTGAGGCTGTGTTATTTAGGGGGCTGAGGCTTGGAGCAGACAGGTTGTTTGGTAAAGACTGTGTTGTAGGGACCCTGACTATGCAGGAAAGGCTCAGCTTAGCCCCATCTGGCCAGGGTCTGTACTGAAGTCCCTGCCCAGGCAGTGCTGAATGAAGCTAGGAGAAGAGCATGTACCCAGGAATCTCCACCTGCCCTTCTGAGCCTGTGACCTTCTGGTCTTCTCTGTGGTCCTCTCTCATTCTAGGCACTCTTTCTACCCTACACGAGGTCCACCAGCTTCAGATGCAATGGGTTTTTTACAGTTTTCTCCCAACTTCTTGAATGTAGCTGGATATGCCCTGCCTTCACATGTCTTTTCTGGCATTTTCCAGTGCTAGTGCATGGTGAGTGATGGACTGTCAACCTTAACCAGTGTTTAACTCTATCAGCCACTGCAGCAGGGACTATGTATATCTATCTAATGCATTCGAGACATGGAAAGCTTCCTGCTTGGAAGTGAGAGAGTCTATATCCTGTCTACTTAGTAAGGTACAACTCACCACCAGTTAGGACTCCTACAGCCCTGAGGGAAGGAAACACCACAATTCAGCTTAAATAAAACTGGAATTTGTTATTTCCCATAATGGAAGCATTCAAGAATGGTTCTGTCTTCAGGCACAGATGGATTCAGGGCTCACATGGTATCACTAAGAATGAATTTCACTTTCTCTACTTCTTGGCTCTGCTCTGTTAGTTTTAATTCTTAAGTCTGTGTGTTAGATCCTGGTAGCTTCAGCAGGAAAACTGAGCATGTTTTCTACTTCTGACAGTTGTGGTCAAAGAGCTTTGACCTCTCATTGGCTCTAATGGGAGCATGTGGCTAAGAGGTCCTGGTGCTCTGATTGGCTTAGCCTGAGTCACATGCCCTGCCCCCGGAGCTAGCGTCCTATTGCTCCTTATCTTCCAGGAGAGAGGCAGGTGCCAGAGGGTCAGGTACTTGCAGGTACCAGAACAGAGTGACTGTTTGCTGGAAACAAAATCTTCCATGTCTTGATTCCACATCAAAGCATTTAAACAAATTTGTGAAATGGGAATAAAATGACTAAGTACTTTCAGCCATCAAATTGGTGTACTTGGACAATGGATTCAAGTTTGTATTTGCTGATAGGAAACAAAGAAACATGATACCATTTTCTGTTGGGAGAGATTATAGATGTCCTTCCATAGAGACCAAACTTCTGAAGTTAACCTCAGGGCAGGCATTTTCCACATGCTGTGTGTGAAGCTGAGTGCTAAGGTCAGAGCCAGGTGAGCAGGTGCTGGCCCAGTCCTCATGCTGGCAGTCCTAGCAGCCAGTGACCATGGTGGCAGAGACCTGACATAAAGACAGTTGTTGAATCTGGGCATGGATTAGCCCAGAACTAAGTGTGTTGCTGAGGTTTTGCCGAGTTCCTTACTTTCCTCCTACTTTGCTTGGCCTTCCACAAGCTTGCATTCCTCTAGCAGCTTCCAAAGGCTAGTTGGCCGATTGTGAGCATGCTGGTATCTGCACCCAGAGCTAATCCCTCTGGTGTTACCGATCCTTCATTCAGGATACAGGAGCTCCACCAGCACCAATATCTTGTATTCATTTATACAGCTATTTGTAAGTGTCAGGAGCTTTTTAATTTGTACAGTACAGGTTCTTTGTTCTAAGAATAGTATGCAAGTTGCATTTCATTTCAAATTAAATTACTTGCTGCTCCTTATAAGGCAGGCCAGCAATTTTCTCTGGATTTTCTTTCTCACATAATTAGTCATCTGGTCAATAAGTCCTTCCATCCCTCCCCATCCCATTCTACAAACATTTGTTGGGTGCCTCTTAAGTGCCAGGCCCTGTACTGGGTGCTGTGGCCACAGAGGAAGCTCCTATGTCTAGTGCATTTTTTGTATGTTTCTATGAAGACAGCATGAAGTTGCTGAGAGCACTGATGAAGGACTAGTTTCGGGGATAGCGGAAGGGAAGCCTGGGCCATTCCTCCAGCTCTCAGTCCAGTTAAACTCATTAGCCAGGTCCAAACACTCCCTTGCCTGGCCTTCTGTGGGCCTGACTGTCTATTCCTCTCTGCTTACGCTGCACTCCATCCTCCCCATAAGCACCCGGGTAATCTTTGTAGGACAGCATTTGTGGCACACACCCCTGCTGTCTTCTTTCTGTGCTCATGTCCTGCTGCCTAAGCAAGGTTGTTTCAACCTTTCCACCTAAGCTGGTCTCTGGAAAAAGAGTAAATACAAAATTCTGTGGCCTGAGGATAGAGCTCAAATAAGTGAATTCTGCAAAATTGCAAAACAAACAAACATTTTTCAAACTAGATCTTGTGTTTGGTCTTTAAAAGATATAAAGGTTTTACATTTGATACCATACTTCTGATTGTTTTCATGTAATCAACTTAAATAATTACAGTTAAATTTCCGGTTTCTGTATGTGCCCTACTATCATTCTTTAAAAAATTCGACCTATTAGAAATAGACACCTAATTTATTTTGTGGCTTCTTAGAGTCTCTGGCCCACCACTGTGTATTCCCAGGGATGCGGTAATTCTGAGTAACGGAACTTAAAGAATTAAAACCCAGATTGTTAGCCTGGCTGTCAGGGCCTCCAGCAAGCCCCCTTCCTGGCTATTACATTTTCTTCTCCAAATCTATCTGCTTCTCAGAAGCGCCCAGTCATGGTGGTCATGTGAGGACGGCCCCCCGACCTTCAAGGGTGTAACTTGCTACCTCCAAAGACCTGCCAGTCTGGGCAAACAGTTCACTCCTATCGCAGATGGAGGTTAGGGCAGCAGTGCTTTTTCCTTATTTCTCCTTTCCCCATTTCTCCTGTCCTCCCTTCCTTTACCAGCTTCCTCTTTTCTTTTCTGTTCTCTCTTCTCTTGCTTCCTTCTCTTATTTACAAAAAATTAGGTAGAAGTATTCATGTCTTGATAAATTAGGAAATCATTCCTACCACTCTCTTTTCCTGGCTTCTACTCACATTAAAGTGGAGGTGCCATGCTTCCCAGGTCCCAGGAGCACTGGTCATCCTCGTGTGGCCACCAGTACTTCTCCTTTCACTCTCAAAAGCGCCTGTGTTTGGCTATGATGGATTATAGCACTACCCTGCTGTCCTGTGAACTTGCTGTTCCTATTAAATATGTGGTGGAGTTGGCAGCATTGATCTCTTTGGGTGGAATGGGTAGGATACTCTATGGGTAGCGACCTCCCACCCCTCTAAGCATGTCCCACAAAGAGTGGCAGAGAATGGATGAATCAATTCAAAATGATCCTTTCTCCATATGTCCTGCTGCTGAGGTTTTTAAACTGTGGATATGAATACATCCAATTCCAATGTGGTAGTAATTTAAAAATAGGAACAATGTAGATGAGCTAATAAAAACATGCCTCTTTACCGTGTTTTTTGATTATTGATGGTGGGAAGTGGGTTTTGATAGCCTGAACAATAATCTAACAAATCACTACATTTCACGGTGATTTGTAACTTTTCAAACAATTTTATCTCCACTGCCTCACTCTCATGATAACCCTGCAAGGTAGTGATCACAGGTGTTATTGTTATCTACCCTGTGGATGAAGAAACTGGGGCTTTAAAGAGTTTAGCTGATTTGTCTCTGGTCACATGGTAAGTTAGTAGCAAATAGGACTCCTAATTGTGTTTCATTTGAGCCAGGCTAGGCTTTGCTGAGATAAAAGATAAATTCCCCCATTTTAGTAGGTTAAGAAAATAAAGGGTTACTTATCACATAAAATCTGCTGTGAAATAGCAGCCTCCTGCCAACCTTATATCTGTGTCACTTGGGACATCAGAATACCAAGGTCACTGAAGCAGGAGAATACAGCAAAGGAGAAGCACCCTGGCTCTTAATCCCTTGACATGGTAGAACATCAGTTATTTCTGCCCATAGCTATTGGCCAGAACAGATCACATGGCCCTGACCCAGGTATAAAGAAGACTGGGAATTGTAGAGGAGCTCCTGCAAGATACAGTGGACACCAGCCCTTTCTGTCCCAGCCACCTACAGAGTAATCATCCAGGAAGTCTTTAATAAATACACATATCAAGCAAAATACCATTTTTCCTTTAATAAATATGCATATCAAGCAAAATACCATATTTCTTGAATCTTGCTTTAACATATAAAGAAAAAAAAGTATGGAGGACTGAATGATGAAAGAAAGTTGGTGAAATGTCAACTATTAAAGATGAGGGATGAATAAATGAGAATTCATGGTATTATTTCATTTTGGGGGTCTTTAAACATCTCCATTATAAAGTTTGAAAAGCAAAAGAAGAAATACTGAACCAGGGAGCCCTAATTCTGTACATCTGAGGTGAGACTTGAATATTTTGCAATATTTTTTTCAAGTTATTCTGATGGTCAGTACATAACAGCTATTATACTTTCAGTTCATGAATATCAATTTTCATTATTTACTTTCTGATTCCAAGTTGAACATTCCTTAACCTTGAGTTTTTTTAATACCAATTGGTCTTGATATTGTCACAAAATAAATGTTTCTTTTCTATGAAGAAATGAAAAAAGAGAAAACTGCTGAGGTTAAGACTATTCAGTTCCCTCCTTCTCTGTTTTGGAAATTAGATGGTGTGGTTGATTTAAAAGGGCCACTGATCCTTTGCAGTTTCTGCCTTTGAGAGTGGGTTTGGACTGGTCTTGAGGCTGCTTTGACAATAGAACACAGCAGAAGGGACATTGTGTAATTTCTGAGCCCAGGCTTCTGGTCTCACCCTCTTATAATCAGCTGTCCTGTGAGGAAGCCCAGGTCAGCTTGCTAGAGGCACATGATCCAGCAACAGCCACACCAGCCACTGGACACGTGAATGAGGCCACACCGAACCACGGCAGCTGAGCCTCCAGTTACCTACAGGTATGTGAGGGGCCCTAAGTGAGACTAGCAGAAAAACACCCTGCTGAGCCCAGCTCAAATTGTTGACGCACTGAATCATGAACAAATAAAATGACTGTTATTTTTAAGCCAGTAAGCTTTCAGTGGTTTCTTATGCAGCCATAGACAACAGATCAGGTAGTGTTATACCCAAAGGCCTTTAAGTCAATGGTTAAAATTTTAAAATGTGTTTCCTATATTTTTTAAGGCTTTTTCCTTCTTTAAATTCTTGAAAGTCTCTAGGCTGCACATTTCAGAGATGATAAGAACTGAGTCTCAGAAATCACAGAGTAAAAAAAAAATATATATATATCAAACTGTATTTCCCTCCAAGGAGAACTGGCATCCTTTATTCACTCAACTCCAGTTTTATCTACTTTTACGACATCTGAATTGCACTAGAATGTGATTTAATTTTGGGCTTGGAACAGAGTTTACATTGGCATTGAGGGAGTTTTCCTGAGAGATAAATTTTCAAGGAAACACACATTGTAATTCAAAGGAAAGTGTGTTTCAAATTAGCATAGTTTCAAAAACAACACAGTTCAGTCACTGAATCATTAACTTACTCCCCAGATTCTGCTGATAATGTTTACCTCTTCTGGGATTAGCCCAAGAGCCCCATAAGGCAGGGATAATATTAGTTGTTCACTACAGAGGTGATGAAAATAGGATTGAATGGAAAGGCCATTTGACTTTTGCTAGTTTCTTACCATCACAGTTGGGAGTGGTATAATGTTTTGGAAAATCGCACTAAGGACCTAGCTTTCGATGAAGCAAACCTTCCCTTGGCCTGTATCAATCCTCAGTGTATCAGAGACAACCACTGCTTCCCAACCATTCTGTTCTGAGTCTCTTCGCATTAAGAGAAATTTGAATGAGAAACTTGCATTCCAGATAGAGCTGCAAAGTGTCCTAAAGCAGATTAAAGCTGTCATGAATTCCTGAACTACACCAGTGAGTGTGAGCATCCTTGGGAATGCTTTGCTAAACTGCTGTTCTTAAAGTTCAAGTGCCTTTGCAACAGATTGAATTTTGCCTATGAGAGCTAGTCTAAAAAAGGATCATGAATTAAAAGGTATCACTTTGGTGGGTGACTTTAATCTTGCAAATAATCACTATATGCAATATTTCAATCCAGATTCTTTGACCTTAGTTAATCATTTTCAAAATATATCTTAACCAAGAATAACAATTGTTCCCTGTCTCAAAGAGGCTATATTAAATCCGTTTTTAAGTGATGTAGCTATAGTTCACATCTTTTCTACTTAAAATTTTATGAATGAGAAGAAAGGCATGTATGATGAGAGAAGTCTGAGCACTCTATGAGGGGCTGAATCGCAAAGATAGACAACTTCTTCAAGCCTGAAAACCTGCTGACAAAAAGATCAGCTGAACGGCAGGAAGCCTTTCAAGGGAAACCTGGTAAGATGATTTTGACGAGCTGCTTCTCTGTGCAGGGCTGTGTTGAATCCAAATATAATGAGGCACAGCCCCATCCTCAGGAGCTTACCATCTACGTAGCTGTGGAAGTCATGAAGGGTCTAGACAATTCAAAGTGATGGAAGAGGCAAATAAAAGTAAGGACAGATAGGAGACATCACAATAGTGTATGCTCCATGTGAGATGAGTGCCTGGTGTATGCCATAGGAACTCAGATGGGGCAGAGATTGTTGAAAGCTTGACTTGGGGAAGATCATACATGTTATGCAGCTGGGGTAGATTTTAGATCCTAAAGAATGGACAGGATTTGGAAAAGTCGAAGGGCTTGAAGGTAGCGATTTAGTTTGAAACGGGATAGAGAAATTGGTATATGGGATGACAAAGGAAAGAGGCAAGCCAGCACATGGCATGAAGCACATTTTGGAGACAATGAGTTGCATTAGAACAGAGTAAAGATGTGTGTTGATGGGTGGTTGGGCAGTGAACTGTGTTTGACCCTGACTTCAGAGGCTCTTAGTCGTCATAGTATTGGATCTACATTCTCTGGTAACTGGGAGTTTATGTCAGTCTTGGGTGTCTTCAAATGTTTGTTAGGATGCCCCAGACACTGGGGACTATGGGAGGTCTTGATGAATGGACAGATACTGTCCTGAGAGTTACAAGCTGAAATAAAATGCACCACTCTTGTCACCTTTGGACTGAAAAAAGTGGTTAGAAGCCCTGCCAATCTATTTAATCTGGATCAGTTTGAGAACCTCCCTATACCAAAATACGAGCTTGGTTCTGTAATCTAAAGTCAAGTTTCTCTACATAAAACTGAGCATAAAGAAATGAAACACTAATCTTCACCAAGCTCCCCCACCAAACACACTTCATCTTCCCCAGGGCCCACATATATATATGTGCACTCAAAGGTGATATTCAGCATATTTAACATTCAGAAAGTAAAATGACAGATTAATGTTATATATAATACATGTATAAAATATATGTATTATGACATTGTTCACTGAGTGGTTTAAAATGAGGTACAAATTGCTCATCAAATCATTCTAATAATTTCCAGTTAATTTATTGATAATCAGAAATGGTGGTTGTAATCTTTTGTTCGAAGTTGATGCCGGGGTTCTTGTTCGGAGTCGAAGAATGAACTTCACAAACACTTAAGGTAGGAGAGCAAGGCTGAGGCGTTTATTTAGAGAGAAAGCGAGAGGACAGAGCTCCTGGCTCAGGCCAGGATTTGTCTAAGCCCATGGTCCCTGTCTCAAAGTGACTGCCATCCAAAAAATGATGTCCCAGTCTGAACCTTGGTTTGATGAAGGAAACTACACCAAATTGTTCCAAAACTACTTCATTGAATTGTGAGCCATTAGGTCATTGGAACCAGATGCTTAGTGACAGCCAGGAGCAGCTAGGTGCCCAGCCTATGCTTTGTGGCTTGGTATACACCTGGGTGCCAGGGCATTCCATGAGGTCTGGACCTGGGGTTCTGTGTCTAGGCCTCAGTGACAGCACTGCCTCCCTGTTCCCACTGCTTGCCAAAGGTGGCCCTTGGGCAGGAGGCAGAGATGCATACACCCCTGCTTCCTCATGTGTGCCAGCCTAAATGAATCTCATTATCATTAGGGCTGTGTTTAATGATGTTGCATAGGAAATGACAGTAGCAGGGCTTCCATTTTCTGAGCAATGAGGGCTCCCATTTCTGCTTTGATTTCAGTAGGAAGGACCTATGCCTATAACCCTTCCAGCTGTAGTCAGAGAGGACTCAGGCACGGGCTGACCTCTATTTTCTTATGTCAAGTGTTGGCAAAAATGTGCACAAGGATGAGTGTATACAATTCTAGCAATAGAGACAGCATCAGTGTCCCAGGAGAAGAGAATGTAGCTTGGATGAGCTTCAGCCTATTTTAAAGAAAGTCACCATTTTTTTCCATTAGGAGATTATGTTAAAACCTCAGTTACCTACAAGTATATAGAAAAGTTATTCTACAAGTATGTAGAAAATGGGATATGGTTTTCTGTATATAATATCTTGAACTATTCTGTCATTTTCATAAAATCCTGAGTGAAATAACCCTCTTTGGTTATTGTTTTATGTAGATACTTGGACTAGGTGGACCCTTCTTGCTATAAACATCTTAGATTAGGTGCCCAGACAGGTAAAGTCAGGTTAGCTGATTCCATTTCAGCATTCCATAACCATGAAGTCTTTTACTATCTGGGCACACTAAATATTGTTAAATTCTGAGTTAGATAACCAGTAATTATGGCAGAGAAGTTCAAGTCTTAAAGTGCTTGGCTATTACCAAAGGAGGTTATTAAAAGTGTAGATCTTGGGTCCCACTCTCCAAGATTCTGATTCCTATAGGAAGAGCTCTGGAAACTTCATGTTTAGCAAATACCTAAGGCATTCTGGTGCCTGAAGAAGCACTGTGTACTGTGTACTGTGCCTTAAGAAGCACTGAACTAGCACTTTGTGTTTCAGGAGATTGTAACTGCAGATCTTTTGAATGAAGGGGGGAGTGATTAAGGGTGTGGGGTAGAGGGAAGATAAAGATGGTATTCTTTATATCTAAATCAAGAAATAAAAACACCAGTGAGGAGAATCCCTGTTCTGAAGAACTGCCCAAACGTGCCACAGTTCTCTACAAGCTATACAAAACAGGAAGCTGCATGGTTAATTCTCACAAATTTATGATCAGATTAAGACAGAAGTCATTAGGATAGAGACAGCCAGCAGGGAGTTGGGGGGAATGGTGGTGTGTCATCCTGCCATTCTCAAACTGTTTTCATTTATGAATGAAACGAACACACTCCAATTCTGATTCTAGGACATTAACCAAGTAGGCAAATTTAATAAAATTCCAGACTAATCCAGACAATTGGCGGCCAACTAGAAACTTTCTCATCGAATTCTTACATCATATTTACTTTTATAACATGCTGAGGGATTCGAAGTCAATTATTATGCTAGAGAATACTATGTATGAGTCAGAAGAAATGAGCTACATTTACATGTAGCAACATGGATAGATCTCAAAAACAAAAGACCAAAGTAAAGCACAGAATGAGATTGACAGTGGGATACCATTTATGTATATAACATGCATATACACAAAACAATGTTATTTTTCAAGTCTAACTCTCATATCTAAATGAAGGTATGAAAGATGGACTAGAAATATATGCATTGAATAGACTAAAGTGAGTGCCTATGTTGGAGGAAGGGAAGCTGAGATTAGAGATGGGCATGAAGGAGAAAAACAACAAACCGAACAAGGACCTTGCCACAGATCCGTGACGATTGTGGACCTCGAACTGAGTTGTTATGATGGGCTCAATTCTGAGCCTCTTAGGGACAAAAGGGAAAATATTAAAGGCTTGTATCTGCCTTTATGTAGTTGCAATTTAATTGGAGTTATATGCATGACATAAATACAATATATTTTCATGTGTAAGGAAGTACCAATAAGTACTTGACAGAGAACAGAGAGGAAAAAAAAGAAAGAAAAAGTGACAAAATTTTAAGGCAAAAAGAAAGGAAAAAGCAAATAAATGTTTGGTGTTTGCCAGTGGTCCTCAGATGCATTCCTCCATGGCCAGGCTTTGAAGGCCCTGGTTTTCACCATCGTTTCAGTGGTCTGTAGGGATTAGCACCAGTCTAGAGCTTCCAGTCCTATTCCAGTTCCCCAGGACTATTCAGTTTACTTTGTTCTTTTCCATATGCATGGGAGATACAGATTGAATTTACTTAAATGAGGAAAATGCTATTTAAACCTAATTTTATTCATTTTTTCCTTATTCCTTTTTTTCACACTGATCTTTATAGTGCTCAGGCTCTGTGAGGTCAGGAGAGATTTGCAAAAATTTTCCAATGCCAAAGTATCCTCTTGTACTTGACATTAAATAAGATAATGCTAACTGCTGTAATCTTTGTCATGTTTTATACATGACTCTTACTTGGTCCTGGGGGCCTTTTCCATACCAGCCAGCTGGAAGGGGTAAAGAACATAGAAGACTATGTTTGAAAAGTTCTGATGGGCCAGGATTGGAAGAAGCATTACATTTTTTTCTTATTCCCATCCCATTGGCTAGAGCTCAGTGATAGGGCTGAGAGGAGGGCTGGCGAAGGAAACAAATGTATCAAAATGCTCAGGAGGGTGGAGAGGTAGGCCTGCTGAATATCTCTTTGTTTACGCTGATCTCTTATTCATAATAAGTATAGAAATGGGGAATGATAAAGGCAATAGGAAATATACCTTTGATTTAACTTGATGTATTTGATGTATTTAACCAGAAGTTGGACAAAGACCTGGTGTGTCTTTTTAAAGTCTTTCTCATCAACATTCATTGATCCTAAAACAAAGAAAGCTACATGAACAGAACAATTGTATGAACTGGAAGGGCTAGCAAGCCTTCACCTGAAAAATATTCTGGTATGTAGCCTTCGGGGGCAGTAATCAGCTTTGTACTTCCTTCTTCAGCCACCGTCCCTGACTTCTCTGAGCCAGCACCTAGATATCTGAATCTTCCGGTCTTGGTTAAATGTTTGAGATTTTACCCCTGATCTCCCCACTCCTTTGAGACTTGCCTGGTCCTTTATGACTTAGGTAATTTCCTTGGATTTCACTTCTTGACCCTCCTTGGACTTTGTTTCTCTGCCTCATTGTCTCAATCCTGGCTGTGCCTGTGTAAGCTTTCCTCCTAGTTTGTTTGAAGCAGTGATCGGCTGCCTCCTAAGTAGCTGAATTCTGGGTTGTGGTTTATCCGGTTAGTATTATTTTGTTGCTCTCCGCATCTCAATGTGTTATGGCATACAAATAGTCAGGATTTCTGTGTGAAATCGCCACAGAAGAGCACAGTATTCTATCCCATGTGTATTTGCCTTTGATGAGAAGAGTGCTTAGTCATGTAGATATTTCAAATAAAATTTAAATTTGAATCATGAAAGGAGTTTCTCCTGGAGACATCTTCTCCAGCGATTCTGCCACGTGTTTAGGAATTTGCTCATCATATTTGGTAACTGTTCAAAATGTGCTGGAGGGAACTGAGCCAAGTTTTCAACACAGGCCTAGGAAAGTCAATGAGACTGAGTTCAAACTTTGTTCTGTAGGATAACCTGGGGTCTAATATGTGTGCCTTTGGGTAACCAATTCATGATGCAAATACTGAAAATACATCTTTTCCTTACACATGAACTGATTAATAATATATAGTGCAATAATTTATTTGCCTTTGATTTATAAAGGCCAGGCATTGACAACCTCTAGTCTGTAGGTCAGATTTGGCCTGCTATTTTGGTAAATAAAGTTTTATTGGTATTCAGCCATACTCATTCCTTCACACATCATCTATGGCTGCTTTTAGCTGTAATGGCAGAGTTGAGTAGTGATAACAGAGATTGTATGTCCTTCAAAGCCTATAATATTTACTGTCTGGCCCTTTATAAAAAAAAGTTTGCCTCCCTTTGCTTTAGGAGAATACATTAAAAGCATTTATATAATTGCTAACAGAATACATAACTGATAAGTGCAAGTTTTCTATCCCAGTCCTCCTTCGCTTATATTGTTCCATCTACCTGGAATGTTTTGATGCTCCAATCATCTGTTCATTTACCCACAAGTACTCATCATGTGCCTCTTTTGTGGCAGGCACTGCTCTTGGTGCTGGGACAGTGAGGATGACACACAGCATCTCTGTCCTCATGGAACTCATTCTACTGGGGTGGGGAGACAAGAGGCCGATAAACAAGTAGATGTATGATGTGACTTCTCTTGATTCATGTCATGAGGTTAAATAAAGCAGGTAAGGGGGGGTCTCTGCCTGTTTGGTTCTTACTTGTACTCCAGCTTCCTTCAGGGGATCATCCTTGGTCTCCCCATTTGGTTTTGCCTCTTTCCCTCTCTGTTAATTCAAAGCTCTTTTTATTTTAACTTTCAAGGCATTTATGTCATTCTGACTTGAACTGAATTTCTTTATGGATTTCTCCTTCTCCACCATACATCTGAGCCCATAGTGGTAACAAGGGCAATGAGCCAGTTTTTCTTTCTCAACTGCAACTAACAGAGTGCCTGACTATTGCTAGAAAATTGGTAAATATCTTGAATTAAGCCAAGTCTTGGTTCTAATAGTGGAGACTTTTCAATATGACAATTTGATGCATCCCCTTTATAGTCTGTGGTCTTCCTGAGTTTGTGACCATCACTGTGGCCCACTGTCATTTACAGAGTTAGAAGGAGAGACTTTCTCACACTTTCAGGAGCTGGGATCCCTCAGGAATTAACTGCACCCACAAGCATATGTGGACCATAAGATTTATCTTTTCTCTTAATATAGAAATCAAGTAAAATCTTAATGGATTGTAACCTGAATTTCCCCCAATAAGGGGGAAAAAATCCAACCAATCAACCAAATAAAAGGCAGAAAAGGAAGTTGCACAAGTAGTTACCAAATAGGTTATTAAGCGAGAAATTCCTGGCCTTGTGTTGTGTGTTAAACCATATGCACACCCCTCAGAGTTCATGGGCTGGTCTGTTGGAAGACAGTTACTTTGTTGGAAAGAAACTAGCGTTGGAGGTTGCATTAATCAGCATGTGGGGTTCAGCCAGTTTCTCCCATGTGTGGGATGAATGGGCTTATTCATGAAAGGGCATCTGGGCAGGAAACGGGGGAGTTGTGGCTAACTGAGCCAGGCTAGCCCCCGAGAGTTGAAGGGAAATCTGTCGTCAGAACAAATGAGCATCAGCTGGATGACAGAGAAGGCCAGAGGTGCATGTAGGTGAGTGAGAAGGAAATGAAGAGTTGCGACCTGTTACCAATTAGCTGGATTCTCCCAGCAAAGCCACAGACTGCTGGCTGCGGGTCATAAGCATTCTGTTCTATTATACTCAGCACTGAGCCCTCCATGGAAAAGACTGGTCTCTGTGACTGTTGGCCTAGAAGAGGCCAATTTTGTTATTGTTTCATTCTCCTCAGCACCATTACTAACATTCCCTCTGTTACTCAGCAATGGGAGGAAAAGAGTTAGCACTGGTAATGCCTAATAAAACAGTGAAATTCTTAAATGCCTTTAGCATCTATCTCAGGACACCCAATTTCTATGGAAATAGAAACTGAAAATTCCTGTTAACTGAGGGAGTGTTTCTATATTGGAGACATGGCAATATCTTGCTGTAGGAAAGACTGGGTAAGATTCTTTCCTCCCCCCTCCCCACCCAGTATAAGCCTTCCCTTTGAACTTGGGAGGTCTGCCTGGGTGACCCAAACTTCTTTCCACTGTGCTACAACCACATATCGTTAAACAAAGCAATCAAGGACTCTGGTATGCTGGAATCCAGGCTGCGTTCTTGAGGAGCAACCTATTTTCTGGACAGCATGTAGGTACCTGGGAGAAGAGGAGCGTCTGGGACAGAAAGCGAAGTGAGCGGTCAGGCAGTTGGCTTGCTTGCCCTGTAGGTTTACACCTCTCTGTAAGATTTAAAATCTTTCCCATGAGGATTGTACCTCCAGATCCTTGTGTTTGTACATATTTATATACTAAGACTAATTCAATTCCTAGGATCCTATGTCTGTGTTTCTGGTAATGCCTAAGTTGCCCAGTGGAGCTGGTAGAAAAACAAAAATTGATCTTCGGAAGTTGAAGACAATATATATCCATCATTGGTGAACTGGTGGCTATCTATAATGACAAGCACAATGACATTTTCCTTGTAGTAAAAGTAAGTACATGTGTGTAATACTATTGGTATTACTTGTGTAATAACAGCTAAGATTAATTGAGCACTTACTAGTGTGTGGCACTAAGCTAAGTTTATGTTTAAAAACATAATCTAACATTCACAATACCAATATGAAGTAAGTACTAATATTATCCCCATTTTATAGATGAGGAAAGTGAGGCTTAGGTTAAATAACTTTCCCAAAGACTCATAGCCAGTAGGAGGCAGAGTCTGCAGACCCTGTTCCAGAATACAAACTCCTAACTTAGTCATTGTGTTACACATTGCCTCATTTACATAGCTAAAAAGTGAAGGAAAGGGGGTTCAAACCCAGGCAAGCTGATTCAGGACCTCAGTTTCTCGCTGCACTATGCTTCTATTTTTGTCTGTGTTTACATGTACTTCCACCAGATGTGCTGAATTGAGTGCTGGCTCTATTCCTTCTTGGGGACAGGGGCAAATCAGAATTCATAGCCTGTTGCTTAGTCACCATGGACTCCCTAGTGTAGATTATGCATTTATGGGAGAATAATACTTTTTTATTATATTTAGATGTAGAAATAGAGGCACCTTTAAAAATTCACACCTGTTGTAAACTAGGGCAGGGAGATTGCATTCGTATCTATTTCAGACATTACCAGGTTGCACTGACCTTTTTTAGACTTTGTGTAATAATAGACTCAACTGACAGTGGAAAAAGAAAAATACAATGACTGGAGTAAGATCTCTGTCAGTTACATCATACCTGAAATGATGAACTTATTAACATTAAGTGTAATAATGAACAATTGCAGGTCACCTTCTATGAATGTTCAAAATTATCTACAACGTTTCATATTTCAGGCTGGTTTGGCCAGATCTATACTAAAAGAATTTAACAGTAAAAGAATCCTCATCTCTTTTGCATTGAATGTAAGGAAATGGAGAGAGGGTTTATAATTTGTGATAAAAGTTAGAAATGGTCAAATATACTCTTATTTGAAACATTTTCTTCCATGTCATTAGCCTGGTTTTCTGTTTAGCTAACAAAGAGAAGGGGTTTATAACAGTTTCTGGAATAAAGAAATTTGTGATCCATGTGACCTGCTTCGTAATTTTTCTTTAATATAAGCAAAATGAATCCATTCTCTGATTTAATAGTTTCCACTCTTCAAGAGGTAACATGCCATTCTTTTCCACAACATTTGTCAGAGGTTTATTTAACTGTGTCTTAGTTTGAATCTAAAATTCCACAAAATAAATGACTAGGTAGATCCTGGGCAAAATGATGCTGTAGGATTCTTTAGATTCTGAGACCAAGCTCTTAGCTCTCTGCACTGTTGCAGTTCTGTAATCCTGTTGGAAGCCTGCTGAGTCCTTCAAGGTAATCAATCATGCATATGGTAGTTGTTATTCAACAAATTATTTTGTCTGCCTTTCAGATACATGGTAGATCAAATTTCCTGGCTACCTTGGAGTTTGGTGGGACAATGTGACCAATTATGGGCAATGCATTATGTTTGGAAATGTGTGTGTCATTTCTTATCAGAACATCACTTTGATGGTGCACCACCCTCCAGAGCTCCCTCACTCTGCCGTGGACCTGCCGTGAACCCTGTATGGCTGTCTTGATAGCCTGATTTATGGGTGGGGTGTCTTGAAAAAGAGCTGACACAAAGGATTATGTAATGTGAGGAAGAAACCAGCTTTTTTTGTTTGTTTTTAAACCACTGAGATAAGTGGGTTGTTGATTACCAGAGCATAAGCTAGCCTATCATGAGGCCAATGTTACCTGTTAGAATGTTATATGGAATAGCCAGGCCCAAGATTCACCGAGGTAGCCCTGAGGGACAGTTAAGTGGAAAGATGGGGAGAGTTTTTTCTGTTAAGCTTTGTTATAAAAAGCTATAGTAATTAAAACAGTACAGTATTGAGCTGGAGAAAGAAAAATGAGAGTTCAGAAGCAGCCCTGAGTATATTGGAAAATTCTATATTTGACATAGGTAGTGTTGCAAATCACTAAGGAAAAATAGAATAGACAAGAAATGGTGCTGGGAAAGCTGATGTTCCATCTGGGGGAAAAAATGAATTCAGCCTCCTATCTTGTACACAAAAATCAATTCCCAAGTGGTAATGTGTTAGATGTGAAAGGTAAAAATTTTAAATTCTATTGGGTGCTTTGAATAGGAAAAGATCTCTTAAAAGAGATTTTTAAAAAATGATTGGTAAGTTAGATTACTTTAAAATCAGGAAATCAAAAGCCTTCATCAAAAAAATATGAAAGATAAGCCACACACAGCAGTGCATATAATTTGCAAAGGATTACTTATCAGAAAGAAAAAGATAAATGAATGATAATAATTCAGTTCATAGAGAAAAAAGATCACAGCCATTTCACAAAAAAGAAAGTGCAAATGGGAAATAGATATAAGACACATCATTAGTTACCAGAATGCAAATGAAGGACACATAAAAACTCAAAAATTAAGAAGTCTGTTAATACCAGGTATAGATGAGGATGTGATCTATGGGAATTCTCATGTCCTGTGAAGTTTGAACAAAAGACGTCTCTTCATTGGGAATCTCTTTCCAACAACATGGAAATTCTTCATTCACTAAGCACCTTTTAACAATGCTCAAAATTAGAGTTGCCTTTCCCAACATTTTCCATTTCTGATTTAAGTGCTTGTGAATGCCTCCGACATCCTCATAGTGAATAACAGAATTCTTTCCAGGGTAATGTATTCATTTCCTCCTCCTCTTTTTTTTTTCTTTCCATTTTCTTTAATTTCAACTGAATTACTGGTAATTTGTTGCTTGATAGTTTGTTATTAGTTTTTCTTCCTTGGATGTGCCTCATTTCTAAGACATTTGATGCTAAAATACTTCTTTTTTGTCAATTGGAAACCCCTTTCTCAGACCATAGCTTGTCTTTTCAATATTTTAATTTAACTCTTCAGATAATTCTTCCTTGTCTCTGTCAATGCTTGGAATTTCCCTGGAATTCCAACCATTACAGGAGCCAAAATTCATAGAACACTTACTACGCTCTAGGTTCTAACCTAAGTGTGACCTTGTTCAATCCTCACAAAAACCCTGTGGTATTAGCCCCATATTGCAGATGAGAAAGCTGAGGCACAGAGAGGTTAAAAATCACAAGCGGCAAAACGGGAATTCAAACCAAGCACTGTAGTTACAGATTTCATGCTCCTCACCAGCTCCCACATCCTCATGGTGCCCCTTAGATTTTATATCAACCGTTTTCTGTCTGAAGCAATAAAAATATCTACTGCTTGCAATAAAAAATTTTCCACTGGGTATCTTCCAACACACTTATATTGAATTTATCTCTGGACGAAATGCACACCTTTGCCAAGACCATTGCCTGATTGGCTGGTATTAGATTGGCTCTATCTGATCCTAGAACACGCAAGTATAACTTGTCTAGCCTGCTAAATGAGTTCGGGGCACAAATCAAGTTCTGTTTCTTTTTCAAAAATGAATTAAAGTTAATTTTTCATTGCATGTGTAATAAACTTATGTGATTCACAATTCTGAAGTTATAAAACAATTTATACAGTCTGAAACATTTCCCTCCTGCATCTTTCATCCAGCTACCCAGATTCTCTCACCAGTAAACCTTACCAATTTCTTAGACCCTGCAAAGAAAATATTTTATATGCATATTTAAAAAATCCTTCTGATGAATTAAACATTCATTTTATACTTAACTTCATGTCAGGAACTATGCTCGACCTTTCATTTAATCCTTCCAACATTTCAATGAGGTAGTTTTGCTATATTCCCACTTTACAGACGAAGAAACCAAGGCACAGAATCACACAACTGTACAAAACACAGCTGATATTTGAACCTGCCTCCAGAGTCATTGCTGGTAATCACTACAATTTATTGCCTCTCCATGCTGAATGGAGAAAATGAGAACTATGTGATAAGTAGATTCTTTAAAGTTTATGTAGTTTACATAGGAGAAAAATTATCTCCATTTGTCTAGGGAGAATAAAATATGTACTTGTGTATTTTTTTCAAAGATCTTTATGGAGATACAGTTTGTATACCATAAAATTTACCCATCTCAAATATACAATCTAATGATTTATAGTATATTCACAGAGTTGTACAATCATCACCACAATATAAGTTTAGAACATTTCCATCATGTCAAAGAAGCCCTGTATTCGTTAGCAGTCACTGTCTGTCACTCTCTCCAACCTAGTTCTAGGCAACCACTAATACAGTATCTGTCTCTGTAGATTTACCTATTCTGGACTTTTCACATAAATAGAATGATATAATATGTAGCCTTTGTACTGAGTTCTTTTACTTAGTATAATGTTTTCTAATTGATTGTACTATTCCTGACAAGTCCTTTTAGCAGGCAGCTAATATTTCTACCTTGTGGACTTTTCCCTGTCTCCAATTTCCCAATCAGTTCAAGTTTCTGGTGCAATAACTAGAGCAACAGGTCAGCTCTGCTGGAGTTTTTGTAGCTGCTTCATCATATGTCACTTGAAGGCTAGTCTTGCATGTTCCAACTGGCTCTGACGATGAGATGATGCTTTTACTCACCAGATTCTGCCTGTAGTGCCACATGCTTGATCTCTAGGGCCTTTTTGTTGTTGCTGATTGTATTTATGTGCTCACCTATTGCTTTTTAAAAACAGAGGAGTCATGGTGGCCAAGGTGATCAAGTTCAAAAGTCTTGTGCCAAGTTCTGAAGTGCTTCTAGGTCCAGGCTGGACCAGAACACTTAGATTCTTCTCTTGGCATGGGGACACCAGCACAGTCATATTGGTAAGTTTACTTTTAGGGTCCTAGGGGTCTTGTCTGACCAGCAGGCCTTGGATCAGACATCCCTGGTTTACTTTAATAGTCTTTCTTAACTTTGAAATTTAGGGAGCGGGTGTCGGGGGATCTTTGTTCCTTCCCTTCCAAAAAGCCTTAAGAAGGATCATTCAACTTGGCACACCCTCTCCTGGCACCAGTTCTACACTTCAAAAACCTGAATTTGTTGGAACATTAAAAAACGTGTTATGCACAATCCTAGAGCAATGAGTGCCTATCAAATAAAGAAGACCCCTTAACATGTTTCCTTGACTGAGGAAGACCCTTTCCAAGGTGACTTGCTCTATCCAACTAGGCAAAGAAATAAGGCATGGCTTCACCACCCCATTACACAATGTAAGATTTTCCATCTGATAAATAATTCCTTCACATTCCATGTATTGCATTGGTTCAGTGCTCCTCATAGTCTTCATATATGTTTCCTTGAACTTCAGAGTTGTGTTTGTGCATTGAGTGTGACAATCTGGACTTGCAAGTTTGCTCATTCACATGCATTTCTCCTACCATTAAGTTAAACTCTCATGTTCCTTTTCACAGGAATAGATTGTCTTGCTTTTTTGGGGTAGATTGGACATTCTGTGTATTCCATCAAATTTTCTTTGAAACAGTAAAGAGCAAATAGTTTAAACATTTAAAGAAAGTTTACAAAGATAAAGTGTAGAGCAGTTTGAAAAGTTTCACTTCCTCTAAGTGCACCTGCAGGTGATGTTACTTGGTGTAGGGACCAAGGACAGGTTGCCCCAAGATGTCCTTTGTGACATGCAGATTATTTCAGAGTTGAGAACAAACATGGCCCAAGAGACTCAGAAAGAAACTTTGACCTCCCACCCCCTTCAACTGCATAAAAAGAATTTAGATAGAGTAACATACTCCAGGAAGAGAGCTATTACCTTAGATAGCTATATGATAATGTAAGCTAAGTGGTAGACCTGGAGGGATGTGGCTAAATCTGTCAGAATTCCTCTTTGTGCCCCCCTTGTTTCTGTGTGGCTCAGCAAACATTTGTTTATCAAACATTTACTCTTTTCATATTTCTCTTAATTACTTACCTTTTCGTTTGAAGTCTCAGACTGTGTCTTGCCAATGGGTTTTAGCCCTGGGCAAATTCACTATGGATTCAATGAGACCAAAGAAATGACAGTGGAATATTTTTGTGGTGAAAGGGTTTATACCCAACTTTATTCCCATTGTGGCAGGTCAATCACTAGAATCCCATACACTCAGAGCGAGTCTGCATGCAGCAAGCCAATCTCTGCCTCTGGGTCTCTGTGCCCCTGCAGCTGTCTCAGTCTTTGTTCTCTGTGCTGCCACCACTCCAGTCTCATCTCTGCTCTCCTGCAGCCTTGTAGCCATGCCACGTGTCACCCAGAGCACTGGGCGGAGCTCTTTATATAGAGCCAATAAGAACATATTGCCCACACATGTGTAGTGAGCTAGCCCTTTCTCCTTGGTTTAGGATGACATATATGGAGTGAGAATATAATCTTACTCCATCTAGTGCTCTGCAACTCCCCCAAATCCTGGGGTGGTGGGGGCTGAGTTCCCACACTGTGCAGATGCAAGTGGGCACTGGATGCCAGGTGACCCTGGCTTTAGGAGTTGGCAGGTATCTGCCCTATGCTAAGCTGGAGTTCAATGAACTTCCCTCTTACTCTTCCTTGCTCTTTGCTGCCTGCAAGGAAATTGCCATTCCCTGCTACTCTTTCTTTAATGAGTTCCTTCCTTACCTACACTCTTCGAGAGAGTTCTTTCTCATTCAGAGCCAAGAACCCTCCCCCATCCAAGTTGAGGTTTCACCTGGTGTGCAGGAAGAGACCTCCCCAGACCTAGCTGACTAGCAACAAGGCTACTAATCAGATGCTGAAGTGTTACTAGCAGAAATTAGAAGTCATCAATATCAATATGGGGTTTGGTCTTTCCAACAGCGTAAAAGTAGGGAGCATTACTTCAAATCCAGGGTTGCCTGTATTAGAATTATGAGATGTGTATTTGCAATTGGAGAAGACTTATTACACGAATTTTGTTGACATTTTTCCTTCTAGTTACCTGCAAGGTAAATCTTTTACAGGTCGAGTTTGTTCTTCTCAGTTCTTGTCCCCACCAAAGCAATTAATTGAAAGGCAGAGACACAATAGTGAAGCAGAGTGAAATTTTTATTTGAATACACTCCAAGGAAGGAGTGGGCCAGAGTCCATGTGTACAAAGGCACTGAACTTTTAGGGAGGGTCTATTTATCATGTCCTAGGTGGGAGGTGCCTCTTTGATCTGACAGCTCTAGTTAGACACCCATTCCTCTTGGTGCACATGTCTTTTCCCAAAATGCACACAGAAAAACCTGGCAGTGGGAGAGGGGGCCCAAAACTGCAATTTTATGTTCATGAGATATGAAGAGGTGTGGTTTGGGTGGTTCTTAGTTTTGTTTGATTGCACCTGGGCTGTGCTCTGGTTGGGGCTGGTTTAGTCTGGTCTTGATAGGCAAGGAAGTAATCTCCCTGCAAAGCCCCTCTTCATGTGGGACCCCCTAACTGGGCGGTTTTTCCTTGAACCTATCTTCCCCTTCCCTGGCTGCTCATGTCTATCTTTTACCTAACAACTCTACTTTTGCTATAATTGGATCTCAGCCAATCTGAGAGCAGAGAGAAACCAGGTAAATGGAAAGGCAAGATTTACTTATTTTTTCTTTAGGAGGAAAGTAGATATTCCACGTGTTGATTTATGGTTACTTATCATGGAAGATTACTGACTGTTGTGGCCCCAGACAAGCCTTCATTTCCTGCTTGAGGTTTAGAAAGAATCACATGGCACACATGGCAGGGAGATCACTAGGGAGGACTTAATGGCTACACTTCCTTCGCCAGCCTTTCCCAGGTGAGGGAGAACGCAGACCAGACAGGAAGCAGAGCTCCGTAACATCCATGTCTGAGTTCCTTCTTCAGGCCAGGAGCAGTGCTAAGCACTGCCCATAATGTGGAAAAAGAAAATTTAAATCCATATTTTTCTATTCACAGTTTTTCTTAGGTCACAGTTGTGACTGAATTATTGCTATAAATCTCAGAAGTTTCAAAGGAAATAAGAATGGAAAAGAAGACATAACCCAAAAGATGGGAATGCAAAGCCTCAGGCTTGTTCATTCTCCTTTGCCTTGAAGATAGGAGAGGAGGTTAAAGAATATTTACAAATCATTCACCATAAAATGACCAACCGTGAAGACCTTTAAGCCAGGTGTGCCAAATGTTCCTTTGAAATTATATCTATACATATTCTGAATTACTAGATTAAACTTCTCACTATTTGCTGAAAGGGATAAATTCTGTGGTCTCTGTGGTAGTCTGCCCTTTAAGTACAGTATTTATGCTCTCTCCTATAGAATGTGACCCTTAATGTTTTGGCTGTGTTATTGCAAAATTACAGTTTTTGTAAGAAATCTTGATTATTCATTGTAAGTTCAAGAGGAAAATGTAACATTAGAAAATAAGAAATTTTACAGAAATTGATGTAATTCACCTCAGTTTTCATGTATACACTGTGATGATTAACTCACCATTTGACATTGTTCAATAACTTCATTCTGTCACCTCAGCATACGAGTGGCAAGAATTCACTTGTTGGTAGAAAGCATGAATGTCCCAGAGTTTGACTTTTCTTCCTTTGACCCCTTGAGTAAAACAAATTAGTGATTCAGATTCATTTCTAACCACATGTGAAATTTGTTTCGTTGTTGTGTGTGTTACTATATTTAGTCTTCAGCCAATCCCTGAAAGAGAAATGGCATCATTGCCAGGGAATTATCAGAAAGGCTAAGCCCTGGCCCGCAGACGTTGAGGTGTCAGAGCCAGGAGCCACACGGGGCCTGCCTGCCTCCTGGCCCAGCTCCTTCCAGGTACTCTGCTGCCTCCTGAGAGTAGCTCTTAAATCCCGTGGGTTAAGAGGCCGACAGGAAGTGTCTGTACTCATAATCCCATTTCCAGGCTCCCAGTGGCCTGTGTAAATCGCAAAGCCAGCAGCTCCAGGTTAAGGCTTGTAGGCAGTGGGAATGCGGCTGCTGCTCTTTTTGCTGCTTCTAGGAGACCGGCAGGTGGGTTCTGTCTCCATCCACACTTTTGGTTCGTTGCTTTGTTGGTCCCAGTGGAGCAGCCGTGAAGGTGGTTGAGCCTCAGTGGACAGCTTGGACAGTCTAATTTCCAGGAAGGTTTCAGATGTTCTTTTATGAATCCTGTCTCCTCAGCCTCGCTCCTCTCCTCTCCATCACTACGCCTGCTGCCGCTGCTTTTATTCATTTACCCATTGCGTCTTGCCTGAATGATTGTCATGGAGTGGGAATTCCCACTCCATGCTGATTTTTATGCTCCTAACCTTTCTTGTATATCTACCCTAAGACTTCACTTCTTTTCAAAATCAGAACTCGTCATGTAGCTCCTGGTTTAAAATCCTTCCATGACTCACCACTGCTCTCAGGATAAAGTTGCAACTCTTGAGTGAACCACATGAATTTCTCCAAAACCACCAGTCTCAGCTCTCAACCCCCTTGCCATGCACATCCTGCTCTCCAGCCATACCGAAAATTCTTGCAGGTTTCTGGACATGTGTTATGTAACATCTTCATGCCTCTCTTTGCTTCATCTTCTTCCTGGAACGTTCTGGACCCTCCTCTCCATGGTCTCTCTCTGACACAACAGGTGTCTGTATGAGTATCTTTTTACCTGCCTAGTATCCATCCACTTCCTTCCCTACTACAATAATGGAAATGTGGGGAGGCTGGCAGGCATAGCATCTGTTTCACTGATCACAGGAGTGGGTATGTGACCTCAGGTATGAGCCATCATAGAACCTTTTTGAACATAATGACTGGCTCAGTGGTGGGCATGTGGACCTAGTCAGGCCAATCAAAGTCGGTCGGTCCTGGGATGGGATTGTTCATAAGCTAACTGAGTTTTCCCTTGGACCCCACTGACACTACTTTGGTCATGATACTGTTAATAGTATGAAAATATTTAAGACAGTACAGAATAACTGTATGAATGTGGCCCAGAACCACTTTTGCCTATGTTTGCTGACACATTGAGGAGGCTGAGGAATAGAGTCGATGCTTACAATGAAACAGAAATGAGAGGTAGAGAGAAAGGCCTGGGGCAGTGGGTTCTCTGAGATCTATTGTTTGTTAGCCAGTAGACCTGGGTAAAGTTAATTAAACTTCCCTAAGCTCTGTATTATTTAATCCACAAAATGGGGAAAATAAAAGTAATACTACCTACCTAATAAGATTCTTATGAATACTATATGAAATAATGCATATAAAGGGCTTAACACAGTGCCCAGCATAGAGTAAATGCTCAGTAAATATTAGTACTGACTGGTGTTATAATTAAGGCAGGAGAGAGAGTCCTCTTTCTCAGCCATGGTGATCCTGGGCCTCTTTGTTTGTATGTAGGTCTACTTATCACTGATTGTGGGCTAATTGTGGATCATTCCCCTTCCCTAGTATCTTCTTAGCCCATCTATCGGGTTAATTACCATCTTCAATGTGGCACCTTACTCACCTTTACTTCACTTGTTTGAGACATCTAAATAAGTTAAATCTTAATAAAAGTACTTGGAGAAGATTTTCATTTAATTGAAGTAATATTAAAATATTTAAGTACTAAAATGCATTATGAGATGGAACCAGTGAAGATGTTTTCTCTCTTACTGGAAACCTAATACATTGTAACACAAAATAATTTTGATTGTTCCAAGTACCGAATTACCAAGTTGGTGTATTATAGTAAGGATGTGTGTAATAAGGGCATTGTGTGGGCGGTTCAGCTGGCTCAGCACAATTCCTCTAAGAACTTGCAATACTTTTCTCTTATTAGCAGTCTGACCTCATATTTTTATATGAAAATTGATAAACTTTCCTTCTTGGTGCCCTCTTAAGATGCATAGGAAAAGTATTTCAAAGTGGATAGTCAGTAACCTTGTTTCATCTCTCTCTTCTGTGTCTCTGACCCAGCTCTTTAAAGACATGCAACATCAGCATCTCTCTCATCTCCTTTAGCTTGCCTAAGATCTAAGCAAAATTCCCCAAAAATCCATTGGTGAGTTTGTGGTTGGGGAGACACTAATGAGCTCAGCTATTGCTCCTTAACTGTGACCCCTTTCACCTGCTCCAGAGAACATAGTCACTGGGAAGAGCAGACATGATGATGGCAAAGTAACATAGAACCCTGGACAGTGTTAGGGGACCCGATTCTACCATTTGCTGTGTGACTGTGGAGTGTGTCCCTTCTTTCCTCTGCATATCTTTTCCTCTTCTATAAAATGAGAAGCTTCTCCTAGTGGATAGCTAAGATCCATAACTCACGTATACTTTATGATCTAACGCTGACTTTACTATTTTAGAATCAGTATGAGTCTGAAAATTGCTCACCCTCTTCCCCTGTTTAACTTTAAAAATATTTGGCATTGTTTTATTCCAGCCTTGCTAATTGCAGAGAACAGAAATCCATCAGACTAGTCCAGATATAAGTGGAGATTATTGAAAGACTGTAAGAGACATCTTGAAGGCATCCCAGAGAGGAAATGGAGTTCTCCAGGCCACAGGGGACTAGGGCAAGCCAGGAACTCGTGCCAGTCTCAGGGGACCTCAGGTTTCTCAGTGCTGTTTTCATTTAGCATTTGTGCCATTCCCATTTCCTACTGCAGATCGGTTTCTTCTAATTCATTCTGGATCTTCTGCTCCCTCATATGGCACAATGCCAGTGCTGCTTAAACTCTCTGACCTTTAATGGGCTACAGCTCCCATGGTCCAACTTCCTCAGACCCTTAGAGACCTCTTTCCTCCACCCCCTCAACATGAGAGGGTCCAGTTTGGATTAGGTATCCATCCCTGGTCCAGTCTCTGGTGTCCAGGGAGAATGTGGTGCCCAGAGCCACCCCTGTCAGGGGCTGTGGACAGAAATGAAGGCAGTGAGATAATAATGGGCATGTTTATTAGAGGCCTAAGGAAAATCCAGTCTAGGGACCCTGGGGCTTAAACTAGGCCTTTGTATCATTTACTAAAGCCCATTGATGAGATTGGGGAGGAGCAGATACTAATGAGCCTCCCAGTCAATCAGGTGCTCAGCAATACTCACTGAGCTCCCTCAGAGTGGGGTTACCATGCCCTAGGTAATTATGTGGAACGCCTAGTGTGGAGCCTGACACTAAGTGTGCACCCCCTAAGCTGACGACTGCCCCCCTCAAGAAGTTCCAGTCATGTTGTAGAAACAAAATAACCATTTATCCAGTGAAATACAGAAAAAAATGAGATGGATTGGATTTCAAAGGAGAGTGAACTCATTGGGGGTTGGGGTTGGGGGTCAGACGAATCTTCTCAGGCATCTGTCAAGCCTTGAGTAGTGGGTAGAATGAGGTAGAACCTGGAGAGAGAGGAGTAAAGAATGCATTTGGATTTAAGAACATGAAAAGGCACAGAGGCCAAATGATGAGATTTATGGAGCAGAAAGTAGACCATTTCTGGTCTGGGGTAGAGGGTTTGCCAAGTGAGTAGCAAAAGCGCTAACCCTTCAAGATTTAAGAACCTCCCAGGGACCCCTCATTAGTTGGGTAAGAGGTGTGTCAACTCCTTAGACAGACTCTAGGATCTTGATTAAGCATGCTTGACCCAGAGATATGGCCAGTAGCCCAGTTTGCCAAGCTTTATGACTGCAACAGATAAGGATCTTTATGGATTGATGCACAGATGACTTACAGGCTTATTAGGTGAGCACTGAAGAGGTCCTGTGTGTAGGAAGGAGGAAGCCTTGAAGGCAAGTAGAATCCCTGGTAGCAAGTGAGAGCTACCGGCTAGAGGGCATAATTATGACCTATAAAGTGGACTTTAAGGGGCAGAGTTGGTCCCGGCTTGAGACTCTTCTGTTGGAATCAAATAGATAGTATCACCAAAAGGCTTTTAAGAATGAAAAAAAAAAAAAGAGCATTATAAAGACAGCAGTGTGTTCTGTCTTGCCAAATGCACAACTTATTTTCTTCGCTAAGTTTCCTCACCACCGAAAATTCTAGTGTATCTGGAGTTTAAAAGCTGCTTGTATTTCTTAGAGAATATAGGATTCACTACCTTGGGGATGATAGAGAGACATATCCAGTACCACTATCGTGTCATGCTATTGCAGAACATATGTAGCTCGAGGTTATCAGTTATCTGTTGCTATGTAACAAATTACCTGAAGTAATGCAGCTTAAAGCAGTGAACATTTATTACCTCCTAGTTCTGGAGAGTGAGGAACCCCAGAATGGCTCAGGTCTCTAAAGAGTTGTAGTTAAACTGTTGGCCAGGGCTGCAGTTATCTGAAGGCTTGACTGGGGCTGAAGGATCCACCTCCAGGCTCACCCAAACGGTTTTAGCAGGTCACAGTTCCTTGCTGACTGTTGGCTGGAGACTTCAGTTCCTCACCATTTGGGTCTATCACAGGTTGTATAAGTGTCCTCATGATATGACAGATGGCTTCCTCCAGATTGAATGGTGAGAGGGGATGGAGAGAGAGAGAGAGAGAGAGAGAGAGAGAGAGAGGAGAGAGAGAGAGAGAGGAAGGATCCCCAAGACTGGAGCCACAGCCTTTTTATCACCTAGCATTAGAATCACATACCATTGCAATGGTATCACATACCATTATTTCTGATGATTGCTGTTGGTCACATAGCCCAATACTGGTACAATATAAGAGGCAGGGACCACTGAGGGCCATCTTGGAGGGTGGCTATCACACCCTGAATCTTTGGACAAGACAGCTAACTTCTGTGAGCCTCACTGCCCTTCTAGTATGTGGGAATAAAAATTCTGACTAGAAGTACTGACTTACAGGGCTTTACTGAGGATATAGTGAGGTGCTTGATGAGAAAGCCCTTGGCAAACTGTAAAATATATTGGATGAAAAATTTGACATAGCTGATCTGGTGGTAAACACAAAGTCAAAGGCAGTGGAGAATTCCAGTCCAACAAAGAGAGAAAACATGGGCTGTTTTGGGCCACAACTCCCTCCCCCTCCCTGCTGACACTCTAAGCTCCTTCTATGGCTTGGCAGATTGAGACCATGTAGAGTTTGGGTTTAGCATGTTTAAATTTTTTTTCATAATAAACTTAATTTTTCTAAGGAAAATAACTGAAGAAACAAGCCTTACTGTAAGCTTTGAAAAGTTTGAGAACATCAACTTGTTCTCATCATACAGTTTGTTAACGAGTCAATTGTCCATGAATTAAAAACCTGTGTATGTAATTTTACTGAAAGGATTCATAGCTTGGAAAAATATATTTTGGGGTGCATTGGATATATAGGCATTGAGTAGTGTGACCTATTAAAAAATGTCCCATGTCCTGATATTAACACCCTTCTTCAGGTCAGCATTCAGGTTACAGGATATTTTTCATTCGCACATCTTTTGACATGATCAGAGTTGAGTTTAGGAAGGTTATTTTGACAGAAATATGCAAGATTGACTCAAAAGGAGAGGGGGTGGGTATAAGTACATGGGATAATTTCACTGAAATAACCATTCTGTTCAAGCAACTGAAATAGCTGGAGAAAAATCTAAAAATTATTTTCTTTAAAATGTCAAAGAACTAAAAAGATAGTTAGGAACTATGAACTAAGATCTTTGTAGAGATGAGAAACTAAAAAGGTGAACTCATTATTCAAGACCATTTTGTTCTTGATGGCAGTTGCTGAACTTGTTCTGTGGGTTGATTTTCCTTTTACCTCTCGAGTCCATTGCAAGACTGCTCTGTATCTCAGGGGCTGAGCAGTCCTGTGCCACTGACCCCCAGTTAGGTTCCGGCACTGGGATATACGCATGGGAAACTGTAAGTAGAAGAAAGCAATGAGAATATAAATGGAACTCAGACTGACAAAGTAAACTCTGCCCTGCCATTCATCAGGCTGATAGACCAGCTACAGACAGAGCCGCCTGCAGAGTTAATGGGAAACAATATTTCTCCAAGGACATGCTCACGTTATAAAGTGTCATAATGACTTTTTCTTTAAGTGACCACTGCTTTCTTACCAGAAAAATATTTTTAAAACATCATTTGTTGTTGGACATCATATCAGTAAGAATGAAACGGCTGAGGAATCTTAGCTGATTTGATGTAGTGAAGCAACCTTAGTCTTTAGTCCATTTGCAGATTTTGAAGAAAGTGGTTGCTAGACACACTATTCTGCATCTGTCTTAACTTCTTAATTTCTAAGGAAATAGGACCCTGAGTCCACTTTGCAGTCCACGCCCTATGTTGATCCCTTTGCTCATAGTCCTGCTTTGCTATGAGTCTATTCTAACACTTCTTCATTTAAAATTCCCCTAAACACCACTCGTCCCCCAAATCCTAGAATAAGTCTATTGCTTCTGTTGTCTGGTGAGATGCTCTGTGGCTCCTCTGGTGTTTCCTCTGTTGCGACAGGCCGGTACATCTGACTTTGTAGATACATGGGTGTGCCCCTGGTGGTCTTATGCTGATGGGCTAGTAAGGGAAGAAGCCATTTCCCCATGTCTGACAGTGACTGTAGGGCTCAGCATCTTTAGGGTTGGTTTCTGCAGCATCAGTGGGGTCAACTCCTGAGCTAATTAGATGCAGGGGGTCAGTTTCAACAGCAGAGGCAATTGCGTGGGTTAGGTGGCACCGAGCCAGGACTGCTATGGAAAGCAGTATGGAGGTTCCTCAAAAAGTTAAATAGAAATATGACTAGTGGAGCAATATGATCTGACCCAGTAAATTTGCTCCTAGGAATTTACCCAAAGAAGATATAAATCTCTGATTTTAGAAGATATATGCACCCTTATATTTATTGCTGCATTCTTTATCATAGCCGAGATATAGAAGCAACCAAACTGTCCACCCATAGATGAATGGGTAAAGAAGAGGTGGTACATATATACAGTGGAATATTGTTTAGCCATAAAAAAGAAAGAAATCCTGCCATTTGTGACAACATGGATGTACTTAGAGGATATTATGCTAAGTGAAATAAGCCAGGTGGAGAAAGACAAATACCATATGATTTCACTTATATGTGGAATCAAAAACAAAATAAAATGAAGAATTCAGCAGTAGACTCAGAGACACTGAGAGGTGACTGGTGGTTACCATGGGGGAGGGGCTAGGGCGAGTGGGGTGGGTGAGGGGATAAAGAGGCACAAAAATCTCAATCATAATATAAATTGATCATGAGGATGTAAGTGCAGTGTGGAGAATATAGTCAATGATTTTGTAACATCTTTCTATGTTGACAGTAACTGCACTAGTTGGGGTGAGAATTTAATAATGTGGGTAACTGTTGAATCACTGTGTTATATACTTCAAACCAACCAATATAATATTGCATATAAACTATACTTCAATTAAAAAAATAGTGAAGAAAAATAAACTTAAATGTTTTTACCCCAGGGGAAGGAGAAGGAAAGAAATTAAGCAGCTCTTACATGTACCACAGCTTGACTTCCAGTCCTGTGGTTAGACCAAAAAACCTTAAGTCTTGAAATTTGAATAAGATACTCCTGGACTACTTAAGCCCTCTAAGCTGCTTACATTAATTAGTTTTAGAAAATTCTCAATCTTATAGTCTCAAATACTGCTTTTGCTTCTCTCTGAGGAATAGCAGTTAATTATGTGTTACATATTTTTGCTACATATTCTGTCTCTTACCTACTCCTATGCATTTTCCATCCTATTGTCTGTCATGATTAATCTTGATAGAATCTTTTAACCTAAGTATCAGTTCAATAATTTTTCAGCTGTGTCTTATGGGATTAAAGCCATCCATTGAGTTCTTCACTTTTGTTATTACTTAATTTTTTTAATTCCAAATTTTCTAGGTTTTTTTTCTTATTTTTCAAATCTATTGTCACTTTTTTAGTCTCTATTTCCTTGCTGGATTTCTAAAAATTTGGCATTATCTACATTTTTAATTTGTATGCTCTTAATAACATACTCAAAATGTATAAATAAAAAATGTATAGACCACAAAGAGAAATAGACAAATCTACAATCATAATGTGATATAAAATATCTCAGTATTTGACAGAAGCAGACAAAACTCAATATAGGTGATTTGAACAAAGTGACTTAATGTCCATATATAGAATAGAGCATACAAAAACTGTAGAGTGTCTATTAATTTTTAAACCCACATGGAATAATTACAGAAATTGACCACAGACTTATAGATCTATAGATTCATTAGGGAAGATTTATATCGAAGATGTCAGTTCTTCCAAAGGACCTGTAGATTCAATGTAATCCCAATCAAAATACCAGTGAGCCAGAACTTGACAAGCTTATTTTAAAATTTGTACTGAAATCAAAAGACTGACAATAGTGAAGACACTCTTGAAGAAAAAGAAACTTAGGAAAACTTGGTCTACCCACTGTTGAGACTTACAAATATAGAACAATTAAGATATTGGTGAAAGAATTGAAATAGACTGGTAGAGGGTAAGAAATATCCCAGATACTTTTTGACATATGTATGGACACCTGATCTGTGGCAAAGATGACCACAGACTACTAGGAAGTGAACTTTTCTTTTTCAATAAATAATGCTAGGATAGTTGGATATAGACAAAATGAAATAGGATCTTTTTCTCACACTATATATAAAAAACAATTCCAGGTAGATATACAGCTAAGTGTGAATGGCAAATCATAAAAGCTTTAGAAGATAATATAGGTTAATATCATAAAGCCCTCAGGGTGTGAAAATGCAAAACTCAAAAAATCCTAATCATAAAAATATGGGATTGATATGTTTGACTATATTACAATTAAGATTTTTTACTCACCAAGAGACAAATAATGAGAGACAAAAGGCAAACTACAGAGTGCAAGAATATTTTCATAACATCTATAACAAATGAAAGGTTTATAGCTAAAACATTTTAAAACTTTCTGATTAATAAAAATACACATTATTCAATAGAAAAATGAGAAGAAACTAAAACAATAGTTTATTGTCTAGTTTCTGTCACTAGAATGTAATCTCCATGAGGTCAAGGCTTGTTTGTCTGTTATGTCTGATATGTCCTAGTGCCTAGGACAGTGCCTGGTACATAATTGTTGCTCAATAAATGTTCATGAATATTCTCATTTAAGCCTTACAGCAAACCCATAAGGAAAAGATTATTATTATTCCTAGATTTCAAGGAGAAAGTAGAAGCTCACAGTGATCATGAACAGCTGGCTCAGGTTCACTAGAGAGTAGATGATAAAGTTAAGGCTTTTGAAGGGAAATAATACAGGCCCTGGAGAACTGTGCTTTTCAAAAAAAACAGTGTAGTGGCTTGAAAACCTGGAATAGGCACAGTCTTCTTCGCGGAAACTGTCATATCCTGTTCTTATAATTTCACAGTTTTCAGACGGGATGATCCCTAGAGAGGATAGGACTGGGTAGTCTCCATGCTACCGGGTAAAGGAAGAGGCCTTCTTCTCTGGCTTGGCCAGTGTACTAATTTCTGATGAGACAAGCAAAATGAAAACCACGGTTTTTCAACTGCCAACATTCAAAAGGCTCAGCTAAGAGTTATCTCCTCTTGTTATACTTTGGCACTGCCAGGATTCATTATCGTAGCTTCTGAGCTTGATGTATGATAAATGCAAAGTGGATTATTGGGATTCTGAGATCTTATATTCATTTTATTCATTCTTAGATTTAAACAACAGATACAGAATAAAAGCTCATGAAAATGCCAGCCATTTATTGTGAGTTCCTCATCTGCCTGTCCTCACTTTACGAAGTCGGACACGACAGTAATATGCCGCGTGCTGACTCCGGAAGCCCGGTGCCTGGCACCCAGGATGGCTGCGCTTCAGCACTCCCGAGCCAAAGATGGAGAAAAACCCCAAGGCCCAGCCCATTCAGTGCAGTGGTCTTTGAAAGAAGCCAGTAACAGGTTTTTTGTTTTTGCACAGAGATTTTTTTCAGTGTGTAAGAGAAATTAGGACCCAGAAATTTTTGGTCATGCAGGAAAGATGCTCTCTTCACTTTCACAGAAATTCAAAGATGTTACTGTTGGTTGGAGCTTTTAATCAGATTTGTGGTTTGATTAAAGAATAGGGCTATCTCATGTCTTTGTTCATGCTTTTTTCCATGTATTACTGCTCTGCCTTTCACATTTCAAAACCTTTTTTCCATTCTGCAGGGCCATCTTCCTTGCTCTGCGGGTTAATGTCTCCTGCTGCCTTGGCCCAGCTGGTTGGGAGAATAAGAAATTGTGGCTGGGGATTTCAGAGCAGAGGCATGGCCCCACCTGGGAAGTTAGCTGCAAACTTAAAGCCCTCTGGCATCACTGACTTGTGTACTGGGGTCATGCCCAACAGTCTCTGAAACATGCTGATCTTTCTAGAGAGATGGCTGCCAGCATCCTGGTTTCAAGGATCTGTCCAAGTTTAATGTACAGTCCTGCAAGGGAGCTTAATGAGAACTGGGGTGGGTTTGTCCAGTTACCAGATGTGGTGGGTTGCATGGCGGCGCCAAAAGGTATGTCTGTTCTACTCCACAGAACCTATGAAAATGACCTCATTTGGAAACAGGCTCTTTGCAGATGTAATTAAGTTAAGGATCTTGAGATGAGATCATCTTGGAATATACAGGTAGGCCCTACATCTGATGACAAGTTTCCTTGCGAGAGGCACACAGAGGAAAAGACACAGAGGCTAGGAGGCCATGTGATGACAGAGGCAGAGGTTCGAGTGATGCAGCCACAGGCCCAGGGGTGCCCACAGCTAGCAGAGCTGGGAGAGACAAAGAACAGAGTCTCTCCTAGAATCTCTAGAGGGAGTGCAGCCTTGCTGACACCTTTATTTTAGAATTCTGGTCTCCAGAACTGTGAGAAAATGGATTTCTGTTGTTTTAAGCCACCCAGGTTGTGGTAATTTGTGACAGCAGCCCAGGGAACTTGATGCACCACGCAGTGGAGCTCAGACTCAGGCCGGTTTACAGGCCCCCTAGGGACTAGGTACAACCAGTAAGTAGGAGTAAAAGAACCGGTTAGAAGGACGAGGACTCCAAAGGGACCAGGTGTAAAGGAAAGGCTGCGGATCAGTGAGTGCCTGGATGGCCGGGAGCCTGACTCCAAATGTCCGGCTGATGGGAACATGGTTTACAACAAGCTCAGCTGTTTTTGATGAAAAAATAAGTGTGTTTCCCAAACTATGGGACACTGCCCATTAGTTGATTGTGAAATCAAGTTAGTGAGAAACAGTAGTTTTGTGTGTGTTTGTGTGTTTGTTTTTTATTTTCATTTTTTAACAGCAGTGGAATACAGAACCTCAGATTGCATCATACATGGGCACATCAGGGATTTGTAGCAGAGCCCTGTTAGGAAGCAGATGACATTCGAACTGAGTATAACTTGGAGACACTTTAATCAAAGGACTATTTACAAAGGCAAAGCAGCAGAAGGTAGTGCAGTATCTGGGCCTAGGAGCAGCAGGCAGACCTTCTGGTTCCTAGGCCTAGAGAGGCAACGAGAGAGAGAGAGAGAGCTTCCAGACTGTAAGGAGAAGACTGCCTGACAGGGGCTGCGATTGTCAGAAGAGGCAGGCAGACATCCCCAGGACGCTGGCAGGTGGGAGCTGAATGAAAAATGCCCAGTGCCACTACCCTCCCGCCAGCCACGTCTCCTGCTGGTGCCTCCCATTGGCCAAACCTACCTTTGGCTAGAGGGCTGAGTGCCATTGAAATGGTCCTTATGCAGCAGCTGGAGAAGGGTGGAGAGTGGATCTAGAAGAGCAAAAGGAACAAATCCATTTAGTGCTGTTCTTGATGCTTTTGTACATAAATGCTGAGTTGCAATAGAAAGTGTTGTTCTTACTGTGTGTTTGGTCAAAAAGTTGAGAAAAACTGGGATAATGGTTGGAACTGTTCTGGAGCTGCAAGTTAAAGATTTTCAGACACTGTAGCCAGGCTGAGCTGGGATGGGCAGCACTGACTCTGAAGAATCTTCCCTGTATCTCCAGACGATATTGATCGCTCCTTATCCCATCTGCCTGGGGCTGCTACTGTACATTGTGACCTGTGACTATATTTTATTTACCACAATATCTTAAGCTCTCATTTAAAATTCTTTGTTTCAGATCTATGAATCAGATCTCCCATGGGGTTCCAAACGCCTTGAGGGAAGAAGCCGGGTCATAGTCTTATGTAACCTCCCCAGTGCTGAGAAGGTAGTGATGCTGCCGCCCCACAGATATTTAATTACATGCGAACTGGAAGAGACCAAATGGCCTCCTGGTCTTTCAGTCAAACCAGATGCTCAGACCTCAATTCACTCTGAGGAAACTCCAATGAGTTGAAATTAAAATCTGATTCTGCCTAAGAAAAGTTTCATTTTAATGGGCAGTAAGGCTATATGCTAAAGGCAGGACTCTTTTAGAATTACTAGACTCCATTGCAACCCTCACAGGATCCATCTTAGAATTTTCGCCCTAGATTTTGGCATTCTTATCTGAATTCCAAACCCAGCAACCATCCAGACCCTACGTTTCCACCTAAATGTCTGAAAATCTCAGTTCTCTGCAGAGCTGGAACTTATAAAAGAACCTGAAAAATGGATGGTTTACAACCCAGTCCTGTTCTACTGCCCAGGCCCAGGCCTGACCAGTGACTATGTGAGTCACCCTGAGCAGGTGAGGTGGCCTCTGAACTTCAATTGTCTCATCATCAAAACCCCAAGGAGGCGCTTGAAAGAGAAATGACAAACGGGGTTGAGATTCAGAAAGGAAAGTGCCAAGGGCGCAGATGGAATGCTTTTCCTGCCCTTTAAATTCCTTAAACGAAGCCAAGTTTACTTCCAGTCTCCTTCAGATTACTTTCCAGTTGCACACAGACACAGACACACAGACACACATAGACACACAGACACACAGACACACACACACACACACACACACACACACACACACTCTGAACTTCCCTGTCACTAAAAGATGACACACCACTGGTGGGGTGGGACACCAGTTGTGTTTGCCCAAAGCCTGGGTGAGTGTGAAATCGAACTAGTCATGACCACACTCAGACCGGGTTTCTGAGGAAGCAACGTGGATTCCAGTCATACTGCATTAGGGCGGGGACGGATGGGGCTCAGGGGACCTGCTTCACATCTTTCACTATTAAGGAAAAGAGATAGTAAAGGGTTTTGAAAAACAGTTCATTTACCATGTTTGAAAGTTTGTATACAAACTGTATGTTTTTCAAAGTCCTCTGACATCTATTATCCTCAAGAATAAGTAGTCAGGAAAGATGCTGCTGGCGGATATGGGTTGGGTCGTGTCCTCAAAAAGACTCAGTTGAAGTCCTAACAGAGCCCTGGTACCTGTGAATGTGACCATATTTGGAAGCAGGGTCCTTGAGGATGTAATCAAGTGAAGATGAGGTCATACTAGACTAGGGTGGGCCCTAAATCAATAGGTGGGTCCTCCTGGGGTCCAGAGAAGAGACATGCACAGGGGAGATGATGCAAAGGCGCACAGGGAGACCCCATGAGGTGCAGGAGGCGGAGACGGGGCTGGCGCTTCCACAGGTCGGGGAGCGCCAAGGATTCCAGATGCCTCCAGGAGCTGGGAGAGGGGCATGGTGCAGTCTCCCTCCGAGCTTCAGAAGCAGCGAAACCTGCTGACACCTTGATTTCTGACTTCTAGTCTCCAAAACTGCAAGAGATCATGTTTCTGTTGTTTTAAGCCACCCATTGTGTAGTACTTTGTCACAGTGAACCTAGGAAATTAATACTCTACCTTATTTTATAGCTGAGGAACACGAAGTATTTTTAGCCACTACCTGCTCCTAGGTAACTTCTATGATGTGCATGTTTAATGTTTCAAAGTTGTGGTTTTTAACTCATTACATAGCCTAATAGGTCAGGGACATGTTATATATTTAGCACGTTATGATGGTACCCTACCTACTTTTATCTTCTAAAAAATGGTGTGGCTGGACCCAATGCTCTGAAGATCCCTTTTAGTGCATCCTCTGATCGTGGCACCCCGCCTAACGCAACCTCCGGGAATGAAGCTTGTTAAAAGTGAAGTCAGATAAGCACAGAGCTGGAGAGTGACCTGTATAAAACTTTGCTTCCTAGAAATGGAATTTCATTAACCTAAAAGCTCCTGGTGATGCCGAAACTGGTGGGGAGCCTGCTGCTGAAGGAGACAGCCTGGCAGTGGTGGGGGGGTTCCCCTCCATGGAGGACAGGGAGCAGGATGCAAGGAGACTGAGCCATGGCAGACAGACGCCCTTCTTCAGATATGCCCCCTGTGGCTCCTGAAGGGCCAGCAGGCTTGCACATCCCATCCCTTTAAAGTGCAGGTGACAGGTCGCCTTAGGGACTGAGACCCTGAGAAGCTAGGCCCAGCCCCTCCGCCCTCCCCAGGAAAGTGAGCCACAGAGCGGCTCCTCACCACGCCAGACAGCTTGTTGGCTCTTGTTTTCTTTCACTCCTATTTTTCTTTTTCAAGAGCTCCTCACAGGAACGGTTTGGCAGGCACTCAGGGCCCTGCTGAGATGACAAGTCTAACAAGTGTGTCTCTCTGATTGATTGAACACAACGAGCAAGCGTGGAAATTCCCGCGCTGATTGTCCTAAGGGCCAGCTTACTAATGGACGGGCCTGATTACGGCCCAGCCTCTCCAGGGCCTCCTGTTGCCCCAATCCGGGGACCCTCCTGTTTCAAGTGCATCTTGGAAAGCAGAGTGCTCAGCAGGAGCTGGTGTGATGGGGCCAAGAAGATTTTTTCACCTAGTCGTTGCTCTCAAATCTCCACACAATTTGGTGATTCCACCCAAACCAGGTGCTTGCTAGCAAGGCCACCTGCTAGTAAGAAAGGGGAAGAGTCAGCTTCATAGATCCCAAGCTCTTAGGCCTGGGTGCTCCTGACCTGGAGTCTCTCTCAGTCCAGGGAGAAGCCTTAAGCGTGTAACTGCTCCTCCCAGCAAGGCCATTTCCCCGTATTTAAAGCCCTGGAGGACAGTGAGGCTGCCTTGTTCGCTGCTTTTACGTGCGCGGGGCTCCTTGTCAGTGACCGACAGGAGGGGCCTGCAGGCGTTAAGTTATTTCCTTTTCTCTCTCTCTTTCTGTCTCACTGAGTTAAATGGAAGTTGGTCCTTCATTTGTAAAAGAAGCGCTTGAAGAAATCTCCTGGCTTTATAAGTCTTTTCTATTTTATTTTTGTATTTCCATTTTCACTATTTTCACTTACAGGTCCTCTTCTGCAGGCCCAGGGCTTCCCATCCTTTAGACTGTGTTTCAACTCCAGGAAGCACATGAGAAACCGAACAGGAGACTTGCCCTCGGAATCAGATTCACCATGGAATGTGGCCGGACACGAAGGCCTCCAGCGAAGCTCTACACTCGAGGGAGTCCCCCTCCCGCCAGACCAAATGCAGACGCATTCTCCTGAACTCGCACTGGGTATCCTGCAGCTCTGACCACTGGTCTGCTGTGGCCTCTGCATATCCTGCACTTGTGCCACACTCTGGGGACTTGTCACTGCTTTGGGAGTGCTACCCAGCCCGTGTGTGCCACACTCTGCAGAGAGCTCTTTGGTACATACATGACAGTTCATACTTGACAGTACATACACTTCGGTACATCCCATGACAGGAGCCACCTCTGGGCTCCCCCGGAAGAGCTTTGCCAGCTTTGAACATGTCCCTTGGTCTAGTATCTCACTGTATACCCTCCTAACTCCATCTCCCAGATCAAAGGAGAATTTTCAGGGCCTGGGGCTGATCTCCATGAAGGTTAGTTGGCTTTGTGGATAGTTTGTCAAATCAACAGGGATTGGGAAGTCTAGTCCACTAGTAATAGCTGGGGGCGGACAAGTGAGGAGGTTGTTGTAAGGCGACCGAGCAGTGGGCACCAGACTGACACTGAAAGACATAGGGAGTCTATGTCAAGGACACTCAGGGGCAGGCAGGAAGGGACGCTCTGGCTGGGCTTGCAGAGGCTGGACTCTAGTTCCAGTAAAAACACGAGACAGAAAGGAAGGGCTGGCAGCTGAGCACAAGGAGAAACGTGAACCTTCTTCCAAGAAGCGTTGTTCAACAAGGCTTAATTTTAGGAGATTAGATTACAGTAGGCCAGTTAGAAGATCCTGGCTATGAAATGAGAACTGTCTTCTTAGCTGCTGTGGATTGAATTGTATCACCCAGGAATATATCTTAAAGTTTAACCCCTGGTATCTGTGAATGTGACCTTATTTAGAAATAGAGTCTTTGTAGGTATAATCTAGTTTAGGGAAGGTCCCACTTGATTAAGGTGGGCCTTAAATCCTGTAGGACTGATGTCCTTGTAAGAAGAGGGAAATTTTTACACAGACACTCAGGGAAGAAGGCCATATGAGAACAAAGGCAGTAATTGGAGTCATGTGTCTATGAGCTAAGGAATGCCAGGGATTGCCAGAAACCACCAGAAGCTAGTAGAGAGGCAAGGAACAAAATGTCCCTTATAGCCCTCAGAGGGAACCAACTCACTGTAACTTCAGACTTCTAGCCTCCAGAACTATGAGATAATAAACTTACTTTGTTTTAAGCCACCCAGTTTGTGGTAATTTGTTACGACATCCTTAGGAAACAAGCATAGTAACCAAGCTCATCTCATGTGGAATCACTGAAGAGCTTTTGGTCCTTTTATTTCTCTGTATGTAGGAGGATATGATTGGTTTCAAATTGGCAAAGGGGTGATAATCTTCAATTGTAAGGGCAGTGGTTCTCAACTGATCTGGTGGTAGGAGTGTCATGAAGGTGGATACAGTGTGTGTGTGGTGGTACATATTGTAATTACCAGGACATTATTACCAAATGTGTGTGTGTGCCATAGTTACCAAGATGGGATATTTCTTTGAGGGGGCTGGAGTAATTTAATAGGCCCTTTCTATATCCCCTGTCCTTGTCCTTTAAAGCGTGGGATTAGAACTCCCCACCCTCCCAGCCCAACTCCCTCACCTGTCCCCAGCACACAGGTTGGGAAACACTATGTCAGAGGAATATAGGGGCAAAGAGAGAAGCATAGTTCTTCTGGTACCCCATCTTTGCTAGGGAAATGATAGATTATATAACCAATAAGCCCTAAAATGTTAATGGTTTACATAATGAAATTTCTCTCTCACTAATGTAATAGTTTCATGGAGTTGTTCCTGGACAGTGGCACATCTCTCCACACAGTGATTCAGGGACCCAGGCCTCCTCCTTTTTATGGCTTACATCTTCTATGGTTTTACAGTTCTCTGGTCTGGTCCACTGAGGCAAGAATATTTGTGAGAGTCCCATGTACTTCTCAAAAGCATTGGTGTGTAAGTGAAAAATACCACTTCCTTCACATTCTGTTGCAAAGACAGCCCCATGGCTCCACCTGGAATTCCGCAAGTGGGGTTGTGCTAAGAAATGTAGTACCTGGCTGTATGTCTGCTTTCCAGTAATACTGTACAGAGGGCACAGTTTTTGGTGCTCAGCTATCCGTCTCTGTTGTGGTCCCTCACATAGCTCTCAGAAATTTCATATCACAGAAATTTCCTTTTACTCTTTGCTTGAAGTTTTATATAATGGATAATAAAATTGGCAGCTAACTTCAGTAAAAAAGAGACAAAGATTTTTGAGTGAGATCTGTATTTGAATCCTGGCTGCAACATTTAATAATTGTGTTAATCTTGGGCAATTTACTTAAATTCTTTGACCCTCAATTTCCAAATTTGTAAAACAGGGATAATACAATTTCTCTATAAGTGTAATGGTTGGAGATGACATTTATAAAGGACTTGGCATAATAAATGCTTATAAAAGCATAGCTTTTATTTTAATTTCAATAAAATCATTGCCAATGGATTTTTATCAGTTAACATTACTGTCAAACTCACAATTTCCTTAAGTTTGAGATTTTTTTTCTTGTAACTTTTAATTAGTTTCCACTTAGTTATAGAAGGCCCTTGGAGATCATCATATTGATTTCTGGGGAATTTGAATGGCTTATTCAAGGTCAGAGAGGTGATTAGTGGCAGAGATAAGACTTAACCTTAAGTCTTTCACCTCTGGTTCAGTGCGCTACCCAAACCTTCCTATCATATTTACTGAAAATTAAATGTACCCCCTAAGTGGAGTTTCCAAGTTGGAGCTTTTGAATGACCCATTTGCCTGATTTGGCTGGGTATGATTTCTGGGCTAGCTGTCATTTTCCTGAATTCCCTGTCCTTTTTAGTATCATTGAGCAAGAATTGTCTTCAGATAATGAATTTTGTTGTTTTCAGAGAGGTTACTTCTACCTAGTCATTAAAATGTGACTTTTCAGTTCATTTTCTCCTGAAAGAAGTAGTGCTTTAAAGGACATTAAAAACAGTTCTCTAAATGCTGTATTTTAAACCTGTATTTTTTTTACTTTTCCAAACCATTGGGCCTTGTTTCTTTCAAAGGTTTTTCCAACGATTAAGAACATTCCATTTCTGTGTATTTGTATGTGGGGGGGTACTTTCTCACTCAATAAACATGTTTTAATATTAAACAGTGAAAATCCCAAATGACTCAGCAACATTGTTTTAAGAGAACTGAATTTCTGACAAGTATTACTAATAAAGACCTAGACCTCCAACTCTGTACGGTCATGTGTTGAATAGTAAAAGGAAGAACAAGTAGTCCTTGCCAGGCATTGCAGTGTATGACCTGGATCTACCACCGTCCCTCCTTTTTCTCTAAGGGGTGGTCTTTACCAACCGCAGTAGAAAGGGTTCAGTAATCAGGAAATATGCTCTGACTGCCCTGTGTGCCCTGAGGTTTTCTGCTGTGTTTCTACAACTTGACTAGGTGAGGATCTTTTCCTGCCTCATCGGACGTCACCATTCTAGGTTTAGGATGCCTAGAGGGGTGGAATGTCAGAGACTGGACCTCCTGCCCCAGGATTAAGTCTGCTATACAGTACTTGCAAAGGGTGGTTCAGGCTTAGGCCCATGAATGGAGGATAATCCATGATGTTCCCGCTCTTCTCTCTGTCTTTGCCTGTTTTCTTGCACTCTCTCCTTTTAAATTCATCAATCTGGGTCTCTCCAGCCACAGCTTCATGAAAGGCCTTTTCTTCCCATCATACCCCCCAGAAGCAAAGGTGGGATCCTTGGTTCTTCAATTTCTTGCTAATAAGAATGCTTCATTCTTTGGCCATCAGATATTAATAGAGTGCTCTTTGACTTAGCTGCAGTAGATTGGGAAGAGTGAGTTCTGGCCCCAGTAACTGCGATCCATTTCTTCATTGTTCACCTAAGAAGCAAGCACAGTTGACCACAGTGAGAGTTCTAAAATGCCACACAGTTTAATATCACATGAAGATGGAGAGTCCTAGAGTTAACGTGGATTTAAACTTACTTGTTTTGAAATATTAAACCCTTGCATTATTGTGTTCTGGAGAATTTGACTTCTTCCTAGGCCTAACGAGCCTTACAAGTGTTTCCCCATCCGACTTACTATGAATGTCTGGCACATTCATGTTGCTCTGGAAAGTGAAGTACTAGTTCTGATTATTCTCTTCTCTTCAAATATGCCTATTCTCTTCAAATATGGGGATCTGCGCCCAACCTGTTCCCATTTCATTCTCTTGCAAAAGAACAAGTATAAGACATGAACTATGAACACAAGTTTATAATTATAGTGGAAAGATGTGTGAGTTATGACCCTAACTGGTTCAAGTGACAGAAAGTTAACTGAGTCTAACTGAGAAGAAAGAAAGGATTCGTTTGTTAAATGTTAAGCTCATGGGGAGTACATTCAGCTCCAACTATGGCTGGATCCAGAGGGATCAAGAAATAGTCTCTCTCTCCCCATGTCTCAGCTCTGGTTGCTTTGCTTTGACTTTATTCATGTGTTAACATCCTGGCCATTGGCAGTCCCAGGGTCACACCATTGTTATGGCTCCTGAACCCTCTTGGAGAATGGCTCCAGAAACACCGCATCATGGGATACTGTTAATTCCAGAACCACTCACAGGGGTGGGAGACAGTTTCACTGATTAGCCAAATCTGGATCCTATGTCCAACCTTGGGTGATGGTGGTGGTGGGGTGCAGGGTTATCCCTACTCCAGTCATAGAGATTGAGCAGAATTACCTTCGAATTACCTTAGAATGGGAGAGAGGGTATTTCTCATTGGAAGGAATGCTGTACAGATAACAAAGCTCTATATGTCCCCTGGGCAGTATGACATTCTGATGAGAAACAATGAATAAATAATACCAGACAGTGTGTACTTAAATACTGAAAGGCTGAATGAACCCAGAAGGGCAGTGTGGAAGGAGCTTCTAAAAAGAGGGGAATCATAGAAAGATGAGAATATTTCATACAGAGGTGCTCTTTGACCTGGATTTCAGAGAAAAATTTCAGAGAAAAATTTCAGAGAAAAAAGACAAACGGTGGTTAATAAAGGAAATAAAGACACAGGCAGGAAAACCGAGTGAGGAAGCCCAAGATAGTGAGAATCCATGTCCAGGCAACAGCACGGCTCATCCCGGAGGATGGTAGGAAGCACACAACTCCCCACCTTTGGGGTTCATTTTTTAGCAAATTTACCAATGATGTTATACTTCTCGGTGTTCCTTTGGCCTGGCCTCCCCCAGGACTGAATCAAAGAACTGTTTGCATCTGGGGAATCTGAGACCAATTAAATGGTAGAAGTTTTGGTGACTGGAGATGAAGGGAGCAGAGAGCAGGACCAGCCTTCTCCATCAGCAAAGCAGGGGTGCCTAGGAGGAAGGAAGCTCCCTTTCTCCTCAGACCTCCTCCTTAGCTGGTGCTGATTCCTGAAGTTACATCAAGAAGACAATGAAATTCTATGTGTCCATTCAAATGTGTTATTAATTCATGCCTTTTACTCGTTCTTTTGCAGGAGGATGAAATGGAAACAGGTTGGGTGCTGATCCCCATACTTGAAGATAGAGGGGCTTTGTGACAAATTCTTTCATGTTACGATGTGTGTAAATGAGATCAGATCCTTGGAAGGTCAGACTGATAAGAGGAGGAAAGGACTGAATGAAATAAATACGGGCAGTGAAACTTGGGGTCTAAGGTAGAGGGAGAAAGAGTTCAGAAAGAGGAGGGAGGCTTGGCCAGGGACATGCTGCCTTCTTTACCCACCAGGGAGCTGGTGGTGTGGCGAGCAGTGTTTGGTGCCTAACAAATCCATGCCCATCTGCTCTGTGATCTCGTAGAAACTACGCCTCTCATAACTCTTATTCTGGAAAAGCAATGTAAATATTTATTTGTAGGCACATCACATTTTATATGCTGTGAGTGTGTGTGTGTGTGTGCACACGTGTGGGTGGTGTTATCTCAAAAACTGACCTTTTGTTCTGAGTCATGTTATGCTCAGGGAGGAAGTGTCACATGCTCATGGGTATGTCTTCACTCCTGTGCACAGCACATGAGTGAACAGGAGAAGCAGGCAGAGCTGCAGAGTGGGAGGGCAGCTGTGAACCTCTGGCCCGCTTTGGGTGTAATCAGGAGAAAGGCCTTGCTCCTGGGGGGCCTTTGTGGCTTACTCTGGGCCGCCCTCCCATATTTATTTTGGGAGCAACAGAGACTCAGAACCCAGCATGACACTTGCATGACGATTTATTTTTGCAGGGGTTATAAATATGTAATTCTCAGCAAAAAAGTCAAAGCTTTTTGGATATATTTTATATTCAGTTACCAGCAATCCTTCCTCTTTCTGAAATAAGCTAGGTTACATTTTAATGCAATTTGCACTAACGATTTCATTTCCATTTGTTTATCAGCATTTTCTTTGCTGGCCTGTAAGACATGTTCCCAACAGTTGTCGGCTTCAAAGCTGCAGTCTGAGGCCCTTCGCTGGATCTCGGAGGGCGTGCTTCCCACTGAGTCTGACTTGGAGTTCATGTCCCCTTTCTCACTTCTTGATACATTCACTCCCAGTTTTCCTTCTTTTTATGAGCTTTCCTTTCTCATACTATCATGAGCAGAAGTCCCGGTGGAGCAGAAGAGAAAAATAAAAGACAGAATAACGGCAGTAGGTATATTTTGAATAACTTTCTGTGGTGGACAGTGTGGACTTGAGAATTAGATACGGGTGGTGGGTTCAATTCCAAGATCAATCACGTACTGTTAATTTGGAACAGATTACTTAACTTTTCTGAGTCAGGGCTTCCTTATTTGTGAAATGAGGATAATACTTTTTTCCTCAGGGCTATTGAAAAATGGAAAAGATCCTGTCTGTAAAGCACCAGGCAGGTAAGGTCACTTAAGTGTTAAGTTCCTCCTTTACGTAAAGCAGAGGCAGGAATCTTCCAGCTTGTGAAAAAGGTGCAACATTTATTTTATTTGGTGGAGTAGTGTATCAGCCACGATAGGTTAGATTATGTTTCAGTAACAATCCCCAAATCTCAATGAATTACAAAAACAAAAGCTTACTTTTTTTTTGTGGGACAGGTTATCGTGGGTGAGTTGCATCTTTCTTCCTCTTCACTGTGGGATCCAACAGGACAGAGCAGCTTCTATCCGGGACACATTAACTATGGTGCAAAAGGAAAAAGGCTAATGGTTCTTTTTTCCTGAGTGATACGTTATCACTTTGCCCACATATCATTGGCCAGATCCAGTCCCATGGCTAAGCATAACTTTGATGGGGGTAGAGAAGGAGAATTATTTATCCCGTTGAGGCTAGTGGGGCTGACTTGTTGAGAGCATGAGCTAAAACTTCGGTCTGAAACAGGATATTGCATGACAATCACCTGGACACTTGACAAAGCCCCAGTTCATCAAAATCTTGTGGTAGGCCCAGGAATACACATTTTTGTTACTTTCCGCAGGCAATTCTAGTGTGCCTTGTTTGGTTAACAGCCACTGTGCTAAAAGGTTATGAATGACCTAAAAATCAATATGTTAGTAAGCTAATTAGCTTTGAAGGGAAGCGTTAAAAAGAGAGAATTCTTTCCTTTTTTTCCCCTAAGTCTTACACGTCTCTGTCCTTTCTCCTATTGTACTTTTATTGAACTTTTCCATGGCCTCCTTATTTATAATGTAGGAAGCAGGCAAGTTGAATACTTTCTATTTCTCCAAGGAAAAGAAAGAACTAGGTTGCCTTTTATTTGTTGTGCCCCTCCATTGATTTTTGAATGGGTCACTGGTTCACAGTGGAAAACAGTGTTACCACCTTTGACTTAAATCTTTCTGGGATGCATGAAGATGGTTATTGAAGAAGACTCAGGCCTTGCTTAGCCATTTACTTTAGATACTATATACCTCCTGCTCTACAGATAGTCTTCAGCTAGCCTTTTATTGCTTTGCAAGTCCATCGAGAATATTGGGTTTGCCTTCCCAGCATACTCTTTTTTTCCTGCAGTACACAGTAAGGCTATGAAAGAAAACCACAGGGAATGGGGGGTGTGAGGGAGGAAGGCACAGGACAGCAAAAGGGCAAAGGAGTGTGTCTAGACTGAGCATCCTTTCTCTAAATTGCCTCTTGGACAGTGATGTCTCTTTAGTCTTCATTGATCATATCCTCCAGTCCCAGATGTTCCTTTGACCAAAAAGAGGGGTCAGACTCAGCACCTTCCCATATACTACTGGGAAGAGACCCAGCCCATATGCCAGCCCTTACAGATGTTCAGTGAAGATATCCCACCTAGGGGTGGGGATGGCAACAATTATTTTCTTGGGTCCCAAAACACAGTGAACTTCAAGACTACATAGAACTCTCAGTGGGATTACTGGAGTTGGTATGGTTTCCTCCCATTTGATGCTTCCTCTGGGGTTTGGGTTATTCTTCTCATTTTAGAAAACCAAAGGCTGAATTGCAGGAAGTTCATGCACATGCTCAATACCCTTAAAAGTCAGGGCACACCGGTTGCAAGATCATGGTCTGCCATTACTTTGTTCTTGCATCTTTCATATTTGTTTCTCTTTGTGTGTTCAAATGCCTGGGGAGTGCCTGACAGGACTGACCCTGTGTTTTGGCAGAAGCTGTGTCTGTAGTGAGGTCTCAGAGCCTCAGAGAGATCCCTCAGCTACCCATGTGTGTTGCTAGGTGAATGGTTGACAGCTTGAATTCCACTGGCTGAAATATTTTTTGGCTTAAGATTTCAGCTTTTGTTAAAACAGAAATGCCTCCAGGAGAGTCAGATCTCATTTTATGTGGTGTGTATGTTGCAGGGCTTGGCGGGGGCATATGCTTTTTGTGAAAGTAAAATATAGTGCTATGCAAATTTTTAAAAATGCTCTACGAATGTTTGCTGATATTTTCCCTGGGAGTGAGACATAGACGGCTAGCTCTTCTGCCATAGTACAGATTCATCACTGGGAAGGAGCTGCCCAAGATCCACTCTCTACCATACTCTTCAGCATCTATGTGTGGCCATGTGACTGAGTTCTAGCCAGTAAAGTGTGCCTGGAAATTGTCTAGCAGAGTACTGTGCACCAGTTCCTATGCCAGGGGAGGACTCCAACTACAAAGAGGTTAGCAAAGATCATCAAAATGCCGTCCACCAGGAGTAGAAGTCCAAATGCTTTTTGCATCTTGGTATCAGAGTCACTGAGGAAAACACAATGCAGTCAAGCACTGGATGGAGTAACACTTTATTACATAGAAGAGACAGAACAAGACCAGTTCCAATAGTGGGCATCAGTTCCCTGTGGCCGGTGAGTCTCTCCTGGTAGCTATCCACCTGGTAGCTCCTGGAGGGAATCCACTGACCATGTGAGGTCAAATAAAGCAGGGCTGGAGGACGTTTTACAGGTGCATGAAATGATAGGGGGTTGACTGTAGCCCCTTTTCTCATAGGCTTTCAGCAGGTCTGAACAATCCATGGCTCTATCCAACAAATAGTCACTGATGCCCAGGGGACAGGGGTAAAAGGGGTAGAATAAGATTCAGGCATATAGACTGGCTATTTCCACATGGTGAGCCCAGAATCCTGGGAGCCCAAGGGGAGACATCAATTGCGCAGTTGAGAAGTGACCCCAAACTAAGTTGTGAAAAGTGACGAGAATGTAGGCAGATACTGGAAGGGATGGAGCAAGCAGGTGGAGGCACTGAGCTATGGAAACAGAGGTCTCTCCCATGCCCTGGGCATCTCCTCTGTTAGGCTGTGGGAGAGACACTCTGGGCTGAGGCCAGCCAGCACCAGAGACGGGACCTGCCCCTTTCTCCTCATGCCAACTAGAGGCAAACGCGTAGTAAAGTTCTTGCACGATGATCCTCGCAGACATGCTTCTCCAGACACCTGTGCCTCTGGCAGCTGAGCTTATGGCCCTGAGGTGGGAACTCTGATCCCAGGTCCTGTGGAGCACAGGGCCGAGTGAACAGCTGCCATTCAGCCTGATTCATTGAGAGCAGTGACCACACTCAAAGACCCAGGTGAGGAGTAATGACTGGACGACACTAAGGACCTGACCCTCAGAACTGGGGAGCAGGTTTCCCTTTGCTCTGGGTCTTTCCCAACTTACAGTCAGCCAGACCTGCCACCTTTGCTGAGACACCTGCCTATCTACTTAGAGCTTTAGTTCTGTTGCTGACTGTCTAATTCTGACCACAGCCTGCCTGTCTACACAGCCAAATGCCAGGTTAGACACCAGGCTTCTTAATTGTCTCCTGGCCTGGATTTTAGCAAAGAGTGTAGAAACCCATCTTTTTTCCCTGGTCCTCCCCTCCTTGTCTCTCGGTCTGTCTGGGTGAGCCCATGCAAATCACAAATGTACTTCCCAGCCTAATCTAGCATCAAACAGACTTAGGAAGTAGACGCCCCAAAGGCACCAGCATTAGCAAAGATGAACTTTTTTGTTTGTTGCAGTATTTCTGATGCATTCCTCCTTCCCCACCCACATGTGCATGATCATTGAATACTTCATTTATTCAAAGGGATAAATAACCAAAAACTGAAAAAAGGATCCTTAAAGTGTATTTTCAGCAAAACAAAGATTTAATACAAAGGTGTCAGAGTGGAATTTCCAGGTTTTGCCAGTTGGTAGGGAGTATTTTGGGGGTATAGTGTCAGGAATTTCCTATTCCTAGAATCATATCTCATAGTTTGAATGCTCTAGTGAATCATGAGGGGTTGTGTCTTGAAATCGAGCAGAGAAATGGGATGGATATCTGGAGAGGGTGTGACCTGAAGAGAAGTGTTTGCTTTTTATTTATTTTTTTAAATGGACTAAATTAGAGCATGCATGAATGATCGAAGACAGTGACTAAGTAATGGTAGCTTAGATTTGCACTGTCCAATGGAACTTTCTGCAGCGATAGAAATGTTTTCTGTGCTTTCCACTATGGTAGCCACTAACCTCATGTAGCTACTGAGCACTTGAAATGTGACTAATACACCTGAGGGACTGAATTTTAAATTTTACTTAGTTTATATTTTTAAAAATTCAATGTAAATTGCGTAGACATGTGTGGCTAGTGTCTATCATATGGGACAGAGCAGGTCTAGGAAATGACAGTGGGGTTTGTAACTGAGGTGTAGTGGACTAAAAGTCAATATTACAATGAGGGTCAGAAATGGAGAGGCCAAGGGTTGGAAGGATAAACCACATGGAAGTGAGGTCATCAAAGCAATGATGGGATTATGATGGAGAGGAAGATGGAGGTGAGTTGTTAAAGTCAATGAGGGGGTTAATAGTGAGGTGGAGCCAACTTGGTGGCGTAAGTAGGACAGTGGGAATCTCCTCCCAAAAACATATATTTTTGAAAATACAACAAATACAACTAATCCTAAAAGAGAGACCAGAAGACACAGGACAACAGCCTGACTACATCCACACGTGTGAGAGCCCAGCGCCTGGTGAAAGGGGTAAGATAAAACCCCCGGCCTGGTGGGACCTGAGCAAACCTCCCCCCAGCTCCCGGCGGGAGGGAGAGGGAGCCCAGGACTGCTAAGCACCCAGCCCCAGCCACCCGCACCAGAGAGCAGACACAGTGCATGCGTGGAGGGCTGGAAACTAAGGAAATAGGGCAGCAAGACCTCTGAGCGGGTGCCGAAGCTGATGCCCCTGTGACAAAGAAAAGCGAGTGCTTTTTGAAAGTCTTAAAGGGACAGGGATTTAACAGCTGGACAGAAACAACACAGGTCACAGCCCAGTGACTGGAAATTACAGGGAAAACTGGGCGCACTAACCACCTGGGCAACATCTCTGAGACCCCTCACGGAGGTAAACAGCCAAACAGCCCCCCGTCCATTACCCCTCCGGGCGCTGCGAAAGCAGACAAACAGCCAAGGCAAAACAAACCCACAGAAGGAAAATTCCTACACTTCTGCTGGGCAAGACACAAAGACCCAGCCTACACGCAATTACCCAACACAAGCCACTAAGGGTCACAGTTGTCCCAGTAAAGAAAGGCCAGTAGCAAGTGAAAAGTTTGGCCCTCCCAGCCGACAGTCAATAGCACCTGTCAACATGAAAAGGCAAAATAATATGATCCAGACAAGACTAACCCAGACAGCTTCGGCATCTGCTACATCTTCCCCTGAGAAGGAACCTGGGGAGATAGATTTAGCCAGTCTTCCTGAAAAGGAATTCAAAACAAAAGTCATAACCATGCTGATGGACTTGCAGAGAAATATGCAAGAACTAAGGAAGGAGAATACAGAAATAAAACAAGCTCTGGAAGGACTTCAAAACAGAATGGACGAGATGCAAGAGACCATTAATGGACTAGAAAACAGAGAACAGGAACGCAGAGAAGCTGATGCAGAGAGAGATAAAAGGATCTCCAGGAATTAAAGAATTTTAAGAGAGATGAGTGACCAATCTAAAAGGAACAATGTATGCATTATAGGGATACCAGAAGAAGAAGAGAGAGAAAAAGGGATAGAAAGTGTCTTTGAGGAAATAATTGCCAAAAACTTCCCCAAACTAGGGGAAGAAATGGCCTCTCAGACCACAGAGGTACACAGAACTCCCATGACAAGGGATACAAGGAGGGCAACACCAAGACACATAATAATTAAAATGGCAAAGATCAAAGACAAGGACAAAGTATTAAAGGCAGCCAGAGAGAAAAAACAGGTTACCTACAAAGGAAAACCCATCACGCTATCATCAGACTTCTCAACAGAAACCCTACAGGCCAGAAGAGAATGGCATGATATACTTAATGCAATGAAACAGAAGGGCCTCGAACCAAGACTACTGTATCCAGCACGAATATCATTTAAATATGAAGGAGGGATTAAACAATTCCCAGACAAGCAAAAGTTGAGGGAATTTGCCTCCCACAAACCACCTCTTCAGGGCATCCTACAGGGACTGCTCTAGATGGGAGCACTCCTAAAAAGAGCACACAACAAAACACCCAACATATGAAGAATGGAGGAGGAGGAATAAGAAGGGAGAGAAACAAAGAATCATCAGACTGCATTTATAATAGCTCAACAAGTGAGTTAAGTTAGACAGTAAGATAGTAAAGAAGCTAGCCCTGAACCTTTGGTAACCACAAACTTAAAGCCTGCAACAGAAATAAGTTCATACCTTTCAATAATCACCCTAAATGTAAATGGACTGAATGCACCAATCAAAAGACACAGAGTAATAGAATGGATAAAAAAGCAAGATCCCTCCATATGCTGCTTACAAGAGACTCACCTCAAACCCAAAGACGTGCACAGACTTAAAGTCAAGGGATGGAAAAAGATATTTCATGCAAACAACAAAGAGAAGAAAGCAGGTGTTGCAATTCTGGTATCAGACAAAACAGACTTCAAAATAAAGAAAGTAACAAAAGACAAAGAAGGACATTACATGATGATAAAGGGCTCAGTCCAACAAGAGGCTATAACCATTATAAATATATATGCACCCAACACAGGAGCACTAACATACCTGAAACAAATATTAACAGAACTAAGGGAGGAAATAGAATGCAATGCATTCATTCTAGGAGACTTCAACACACCACACACTCCAAAGGATAGATCCACCGGGCAGAAAATAAGTAAGGACACGGAAGCACTGAACAACACACTAGAACAGATGGACCTAATAGACATCTACAGAACTCTACATCCAAAAGCAACAGGATACACATTCTTCTCAAGTGCACATGGAACATTCTCCAGAATAGACCACATACTAGGCCACAAAAAGAGCCTCAGTAAATTCCAAAAGATTGAAATCCTACCAACTAACTTTTCAGACCACAAAGGCATAAAACTAGAAATAAACTGTACAAAGAAAGCAAAAAGGCTCACAAACACATGGAGGCTTAACGACACGCTCCTAAATAATCAATGGATCAATGACCAAATCAAAATGGAGATCCAGCAATATATGGAAACAAATGACAACAACAACACTAAGCCCCAACTTCTAGGGGACACAGCAAAAACAGTCTTAAGAGGAAAGTATATAGTAATCCAAGCATATTTTAAAAAGGAAGAACAAGCCCAAATGAATGGTCTAATGTCACAATTATCGAAATTAGAAAAAGAAGAACAAATGAGGCTGAAGGTCAGCAGAAGGAGGGACATAATAAAGATCAGAGAAGAAATAAATAAAATTGAGAAGAATAAAACAATAGGAAAAATCAATGAAACCAAGAGCTGGTTCTTCGAGAAAATAAACAAAATAGATAAGCCTCTAGCCAGACTTATTAAGAGGAAAAGAGAGTCAACAAAAATCAACAGTATCAGAAACGAGAAAGGAAAAATCACGACGGACCACGCAGAAATACAAAGAATTATTAGAGACTACTATGAAAACCTATATGCTAACAAGCTGGGAAACCTAGGAGAAATGGACAACTTCCTAGAAAAATACAACCTTCCAAGACTGACCCAGAAAGAAACAGAAAATCTAAACAGACCAATTACCAGCAACGAAATTGAACTGGTAATCAAAAAAACTACCAAAGAACAAAACCCCCAGGCCAGATGGATTTACCTTGGAATTTTATCAGACATACAGGGAACACATAATACCCATTCTCCTTAAAGTTTTCCAAAAAACAGAAGAGGAGGGGATACTCCCAAACTCATTCTATGAAGCTAACATCACCCTAATACCAAAACCAGGCAAAGACCCCACCAAAAAAGAAAACTACAGACCAATATCCCTGATGAACGTAGATGCAAAAATACTCAACAAAATATTAGCAAACCGAATTCAAAAATACATCAAAAGGATCGTACACCATGACCAAGTGGGATTCATCCCAGGGATGCAAGGATGGCACAACATTCGAAAGTCCATCAACATCATCCACCACATCAACAAAAAGAAAGACAAAAACCACATGATCATCTCCATAGATGCTGAAAAAGCATTTGACAAAGTTCAACGTCCATTCATGATAAAAACTCTCAGCAAAATGGGAAAAGAGGGCAAGTACCTCAACATAATAAAGGCCATCTATGAAAAACCCACAGCCAACATTATATTGAACAGCGAGAAGCTGAAAGCTTTTCCTCTGAGATCGGGAACTAGACAGGGATGCCCACTCTCCCCACTGTTATTTAACATAGTACTGGAGGTCCTAGCCATGGCAATCAGACAAAACAAAAAAATACAAGGAATCCAGATTGGTAAAGAAGAAGTTAAACTGTCACTATTTGTAGATGACATGATACTGTACATAAAAAACCCTAAAGACTCCACCTCAAAACTACTAGAACTGATATCGGAATACAGCAAAGTTGCAGGATACATAATCAACACACAGAAATCTGTGGCTTTCCTATACACTAACAATGAACCAATAGAAAGAGAAATCAGGAAAACAACTTCATTCACAATTGCATCAAAAAGAATAAAATACCTAGGAATAAACCTAACCAAAGAAGTGAAAGACTTATATTCTGAAAACTACAAGTCACTCTTAAAAGAAATTAAAGGGGACACTAACAGATGGAAACGCATCCCATGCTCATGGCTAGGAAGAATTAATATCGTCAAAATGGCCATCCTGCCCAAAGCAATATACAGATTTGATGCAATCCCTATGAAACTACCAGCAACATTCTTCAATGAACTGGAACAAATAATTCAAAAATTCATATGGAACCACCAAAGACCCCGAATAGCCAAAGCAATCCTGAGAAAGAAGAATAAAGTAGGGGGGATCTCACTCCCCAACTTCAAGCTCTATGATAAAGCCGTAGTAATCAAGACCATTTGGTACTGGCACAAGAACAGAGCCACAGACCAATGGAACAGACTAGAGAATCCAGACATTAACCCAGACATATATGGTCAATTAATATTTGATAAAGGAGCCATGGACATACAATGGCGAAATGACAGTCTCTTCAACAGATGGTGCTGGCAAAACTGGACAGCTACATGTAGGAGAATGAAACTGGACCATTGTCTAACCCCATATACAAAAGTAAACTCAAAATGGATCAAAGACCTGAATGTAAGTCATGAAACCATTAAATTCTTGGAAGAAAACATAGGCAAAAACCTCTTAGACATAAACATGAGTGACCTCTTCTTGAACATATCTCCCCGGGCAAGGAAAACAACAGCAAAAATGAACAAGTGGGACTATATTAAGCTGAAAAGCTTCTGTACAGCAAAAGACACCATCAATAGAACAAAAAGGAACTCTACAGTATGGGAGAATATATTTGAAAATGACACATCCGATAAAGGCTTGACGTCCAGAATATATAAAGAGCTCACACGCCTCAACAAACAAAAAACAAATAACCCAATTAAAAAATGGGCAGAGGAACTGAACAGACAGTTCTCCAAAAAAGAAATACAGATGGCCAACAGACACATGGAAAGATGCTCCACATCGCTAATTATCAGAGAAATACAAATTAAAACTACATGAGGTATCACCTCACACCAGTAAGGATGGCTGCCATCCAAAAGACAAACAACAACAAATGTTGGCGAGGCTGTGGAGAAAGGGGAACCCTCCTACACTGCTGGTGGGAATGTAAATTAGTTCAACCATTGTGGAAAGCAGTATGGAGGTTCCTCAAAATGCTCAAAACAGACATACCATTTGACCCAGGAATTGCACTCCTAGGAATTTACCCTAAGAATGCAGCAATCAAGTATTAGAAAGACCGATGCACCCCTATGTTTATCGCAGCACTATTTACATTAGCCAAGAATTGGAAGCAACCTAAATGTCCATTGATAGATGAATGGATAAAGAAGAAGTGGTACATATACACAATGGAATACTACTCAGCCATAAGAAAAGGGCAAATCCTACCATTTGCAGCAACATGGATGGAGCTGGAGGGTATTATGCTCAGTGAAACAAGCCAAGCGGAGAAAGAGAAATACCAAATGATTTCACTCATCTGTGGAGTATAAGAACAAAGGAAAAACTGAAGGAACAAAACAGCAGCAGAATCACAGAACTCAAGAATGGACTAACAGGTACCAAAGGGAAAGGGACTGGGGAGGATGGGTGGGTAGGGAGGGATAAGGGGGGTGAGAAAAAGGGGGGTATTAAGATTAGCATGCATGGGGGGGTAGGAGAAAGGGGAGGGCTGTACAACACAGAGAAGACAAGTAGTGATTCTACAACATTTTGCTATGCTGATGGACAGTGACTGTAAAGGGGTATATAGGGGGGACCTGGTATAGGGGAGAGCCTAGTAAAGAAAATATTTGTCATGTAAGTGTAGATTAATGATAAAAAAAAAAGCAGTTCCTGTGTGGTGAACTCCAATGAGTTCTACACAATGATATAAAGGGCATATAAAAGTGTAGGCAAAGTGTCTGTTTGTGTTTATACAGAGGATCAAAGCCTAATTTGGCTACCCCAAAAATGAACTAAGATACGATATGAAAAAGAACTTCCAAGATCAGCACTCTCTGGAAGACTCATGCCAGAAGATGATCATCAAAAATCCCCAACAAAGATCCACACACTGCTACAGGTGTAGATGCACTCATCCCACCAGTTCCTGGACTTGCCATGGGAATGAGGAAGGAGATATCTAAGCTGGCCTGTGCACACAGTAAAACAACAAATTTGACTGGATCTATACTTTTGGAACTCAACCAAGAATTAGGAGAAATGCAAATTGTAGCGCTCCAAAATCTTACAACTACAGACTATTTACTGTTAAAAGAACATAAGGGATGTGAACATTCCCCAGGAATGGGTTGTTTTAATTTGTCTGATTTCTCTGAGACTGTTCACGTTCAGTTGGACAATATCCACCATATCATAGATAAGTTTTCACAAATGCCTAAGGTGCCTAACTGGTTTTCTTGGTTTCACTGGAGATGACTGGTAATTACAGGTATGCTTTGGTTATGTAACTGTGCTCCTATTATGTTAATGTGTGTGCCCAATTTAATTAGTAGTTTAAAACCTATACATGCTGAATTTACTCTACAAGAAGATAGGTCAAAGAAATAATCAATCTTCCCATGTTTTCTTCCGCCTGCTACTTCTATAGCTTTTCTTCTTCCCTCCTAATTAGAACCCTTAAATAGAATTCGTGCCTCATATCGAATTTACCGAGTATCATAATTCTTCCAAGTGGTAAAGACACCTCAAGACAAATGCTGGGCATAGAAGCCACAGGGCATAAATATGCAAAGAAGTAAAAAGCTAACCTTTTCAAACAATAAGGCTTCTCTCTCACATACCAACTTTACATTTCCCTGTATGGCCCCGGAAGATGACTGGTTAGCCAGAGACGGGTAAGATTCCTCAAGGGAGGAACGACCTAAGACAGGCACAGTCTCAGGGGGGCCATCAGGTGAGAAAATGGGGATCAACAGAGGTGAGGCTTAGAACCTCCCCCCTCCGTTCTGGGAGAAATCTTCTGCATATGTGGATGTTTTATTGCCCTTGTCTAGCTTGGATTAACACATAGTCTACAGGCACACACCTGATCCTCTACATTTGCTCTCTTACAACACTAAACTTTGTTTTCTACCTTTATCTTGTATCTACCTACCACTTCAGCATTTTATTAAAAATAATAATAATAAAGAGAGAAATGTGGTATCCACATATAAATCAAGTAGAAAAACCAAATGAGTATTCATATTTGAACTGACTGTTTATAGTTCATAATGCAAGAACAAAACCAAAAGCTTCTGTGATGACTGCCCTTGTACTGTTCACCATGTAACTTATTCACTATGTAAGAATTTGTTCTCCATGTAAGAACTTGTTCGTTATGCTTCAGAAGATTGGAGACTGACGAAAATTAGGCTTGGGGTGGATTAATGATTGTGCATTGAGCATTGACCCCCCTATACAGAATTTTATTGTTGTTAGATCAATAAATATGTGAGATGCCCTCACACACACACACAAATATATATATATATATATACACACTTCCAATTGTAAAATAAATAAGTAACCATGATATAATGTATAGCACAAGGAATATAGTCAAAATATTGTATCAACTTGGTATGGTGATAGCTGGTACCTAGAATTATCATGTATATAAATGTTGAATCACTGTGTTGTACACCAGAAACTAATGTAATACTGTGTGTCAACTACCCTTCAATAAAAAGTAATTATCTAAAAAAAATATGTTAAAATTTAAATAAATAAATAAAATAAAGTCAATGAGGGAAGATGAGGGGTCTGAACTGGAGGTGTTTAGATGACAGAAACACAAAGGGAAGATAGTTCTATAGCCGATGGCATATGCATCAAAAGAGCTGAGGCTTTTGGGAGAAGAAGGAGGTTAATAACTTGGAAGTATCAACATGGAGCAAAGAGGGCATCCACTCAGTGCCCAAGCCTGTGCGGCATGAGACAGAGGAGAAAAAATAGCAACAGACTGTGAGTGGCAGGAAAGGAAGATTTAGATCAGGGCAATACAGAAAAGAATATGAGGATGTGAGAACCAGTAGATGGAAATAAATCCTGTGCTCATAGATAGGGAGAAGTAATATTGTCAAAATAGCCCTCCTGCCTAAAACAAACTACAAATTCAATGCAATCCCTATCAAAATTCCAACAGCATTCTTCAATGAACTAGAAGAAATAGTTCTAAAATTCATATGGAACCAAGAAAGACCCTGTATAGCCAAAACAATCTTGAAAAGGAAGAATAAAGCTGGGAGTATTACACTCCCCAACTTCAAGCTCTACTAGAAAGGCACAGTAATCAAAACAATTTAGTATTGGTACAAGAACAGACCTTTAGATCAATAGAACAGACTAGAGAGCCCAGATATAAAGGCACATATATATGGCCAATTAATATATGATAAAGGAGCCATGGATATACAATGGGGAAATGACAGCCTCTTCAACAGCTGGTGTTGGCAAAGCTGGATAGCTACATGTAGGAGAATGAAACTGGATTATTGTCTAACTCCATACACAAAAGTAAACTCAAAATGGATCAAAGACCTGAATGTAAGTCATGAAACCATAAAACTCTTAGAGGAAAGCACAGGCAAAAATCTCTTGAATTTAAACATGAGCAACTTTTTCCTGAGCATATCTCCCTGGGCAAGGGAAACAAAAGCAAAGATGAAAAAGTAGGACTATATCAAACTAAAAAGCTCTGTACAGCAAAGGACACCATTAGTAGAACAAAAAGGCATCCTACAGTATGGGAGAATATAGTCATAAATGACAGATCCAATAAGGAATTAACATCCAGAATATATAAAGAGTTCACATGCCTCAACATCCAAAAAGCAAATAACCTGATTAAAAAATGGGCGGAGGATCTGAACAGACACTTCTCCAAAGAAGAAATTCAGATGGCCGACAGGCACATGAAAAAATGCTCCACATCACTAATCATCAGGGAAATGCAAATTAAAACCACAATGAGGTATCACCTCACACCAGTTAGGATGGCCAACATCGAAAAGACAAGCAACATCAAATGTTGGCGAGGATGTGGAGAAAGGGGAACCCTCCAACACTGCTGGTGGGAATGTAAATTAGTTCAACCATTGTGGAAAGCAGTATAGAGGTTCCTCAAAAAACTAAAAATAGAAATAAATACCATTTTTTGACCCAGGAATCCATCCTAGGAATTTACTTGAAGAAAATGAGATCCCAGATTCAAAAAGACATATGCACCTCCATGTTTATTGCAGCACTATTTATAATAGCCAAGATATGGAAGCAACCTAAGTGTCCATCAGTAGATGAATGGATAAAGAAGACGTGGTACATATACACAATGGAATATTATTCAGTCATAAGAAGAAAACAAATCCTATCATTTGCAACAACATGGATGGAGCTAGCGGGTATTATGCTCAGTGAAATAAGCCAGGTAGAGAAAGACAAGTACCAAGTGATTTCACTCATTTGTGGAGTATAACAACGACACAAAACTGAAGGAACAAAACAGCAGCAGACTCACAGACTCCAGGAAGGGACTAGTGGTTACCAAAGGGAAGAGGTTGGGGAGTGTGTTTGGGGAGGGAGAACTGGATTAAGGGGCATTATGATTAGCACACGTAATGTGGGTGGGTCATGGGAAAGGCAGTATAGCACAGGGAAGACAGCTAGTGACTCTATAGCATCTTACTATGCTGTTGGACAGTGACTGCAATGGGGTGTCTGTGGGGGACTTGATAATATGGGTGAATGTTGTAAGCACAATGTTGCTCATATGAAACCTTCATAGATTGTATGCCAATGATGCCTTAATAAAAAAAGGATGTGAGAATAGTTGTCCATAGTGTCCATGTAGTTTCCTATGTTTTTTGTAAAGGGAGTGATTGAATTTGGGGGCTTACATATTGGGTGATTCCCATATTAGGAGGTCCTTCCTCCATGCAACAACTGGAAAGCATTTGGAGGGTGGGGTAGCTGGTAGGCCCTTAAGGAGCACAGGCTTACTCCAAGTAATTGTGCCTGTGGTTAGGTTTCTGATAAAGAGTTTTGTATCTTGTACAGAAACTTTGAATGTATACAATATTTTTCTATGTTAAAAACTGCAAATATGTGTATTTCACCTACTTCTGTAAGCTGGTTTGGGAACCCAGTAATACAGTGACAACAAGGTGCATGGCCGAAGGGTTGGAGTTACTCTGAAGGAGCCCTGAGTTTGAATTTAGCTCCAATAGTTACTGGAAGTATAACTTTGTACAAACACTAACCTCTATGAGCTTTGTTTCCCTTATCTATAAAATAATATTGATATCCTAAGTCCTTTAAAAGATTGTGGGGTTTAAGCAAAATAATCCACATACAGCACAGTATCTGACACATAGTGAATGTATTATTATTATTATTCGGAAGGAACTGTTAGTTTTACTATTATTACTCTTATTGTTACTTTGGAAGGAATTTTGCATTGCAGATATTGTGCCAAATAAACCTTGACATGAAGGTTTTAAGGTAACAACTATCTGTATTTAAGAAAACCTGACCCACAGTGTCTGCAGTCAGAGGCCTGTTGCACTTCCTGTGGGGTATTGATTAGAGGGCGTGCCAGGAGTTCGGAGGAGCCTTAGCAACACTATTTATGAATGGACAGTGAGGCCCGAAGTTGTAAAATGTTTTATGGGGAAACCCATGAAAACTTCAAGCCTTCTAGAAAGCCTTTTAGAATAATTATTCTTAAATTATTCTAAGAATAATTTAAATCATTCATATTTTATTGGAAAATGTCAGTGGCTATGAGTTAATCCATTTCAAATTGATTTTATTTGTGTAAAATTGGCTTTTTAGGAAGTGAATGTATTGCTCACAGTTACCTTTTCCAATGTGAAATTATTGCAATATTACTAGTAAATGCACTCTGATTGGATCAATGTCATTAATCAAATATTCCCAAATTGAACTCCTAATAATGTCTTATAAGGTTAAATAAAAAGACCCAGATGATGCCAGCTGCTTTTCAAGGGCTCAACCAATGGGGAGGAAATGGTGACTCTATAGGAAATTTGCTCTCTTTTTTCTGACTGCCTGGAGTCTGACACCCTTCCTGTGCTGGAGGAGTCCCCTACCTTATGAGGGGTGGCAGGAGTCAGAATCCTCCTTCACCCAGAGAAGGGGGCAGGGTAGCAAGCTGAAAAGGCAGATATTTCCCTAGTCTGCCTTGCAGCTGGAGTTGGGCCTGTGAGCAAGGGTCAGTCAGGCAGGTCCCCTCACCCCAGATTCATGAATCCTTGCTGACGAAGTGTAGAAGGAGGCAGCAGAGAAACTGTCTGGCAGCAGCAGTAGTGGTGGAAACAACTCCAGGTCTAAGGTCAGTGGCAGGGACGGTGCGGGGTGGTATCAGTGTCCTTCAGTTGTAGCAGAGGTGTCGCTATAAGTCAGTCATAGGTTGGATGACAGTAATCCTAGCTTGCCTGGGACAGTCCCAATTCATGCCCGTTACCTCGGGTAATTATTGATAGCATCCTTCTTTACTATCAAAATTGTTTCAGTTTGGAAAGTAAATAATTTAGCCATCTAAGTTATAATCAAAATCCCTTATATCTACAACTTCCTCTCAGACTGCTCCCTTCATCTTCTTGCTTTGCAATTGGGCCCTGTCCTGAGAACACCTCTTTATTGCAGCTCTCCCACAGTGGCTGCGTTACCTCCCACACTCCTCACTCTTTTGGGCTGGGAAGGAGAATATAGGTCTTCCTTGTTATCCTTCTTATTACTACTTGCAAATCATTCCTTATTTCTCCATGACCCCTCAGACCCAGTGGAAACATGTCGTCTGACTGCACGACTGTGCTGCGGGCAGCCACTGCGGCCTGCTCGCTCCTGGATGACTTCAGTCCTTGATGCTGTCCCAACCCCTGACACTCCTCCTGTCAATATTCTGGGTGATTTCAGCATCCAAAGTAGATCCAAGTAGATTGGCCTCCTTTCACCAGCCTGTTTGTCCCTCTACAGATCTTGTCTTCCACCACCTCAGCTGCCAGTCCTGTGATCAAGGGCTAGACCTTATTTTACTAAAAACTGTTGTTTCCTGCTGTTTGTCTCCAGCTGCTGCCTGTTACCTTTCAGTTCACTCTTCCCAGTACCCGACTCCAAAAACTTTTGACTCCACCAACGCCTCTAGTATAGGAACCCTACCATGTTCTCACCGTCTATCACATTCTTCATCATGTCATTCACTGTCTTTCTGGCTTGAATTCCTTGTTTTACACCATCTACTCTCTTGATCCTTCTCTCTCTGACATACTTGCCTGGAAAATCTTTAACCCAGATTCTATCCAATGGCAAGCTTGAGATTAAATAAAGGGAAATCACACAGTTTCTCTGTGACAGAAAGCCAATTTTCTACTCTTCAACCCTTTCTCTCTCTTCTCCTTAGTAGCACACCTGAATTTTAGCTGGACTCATGGCCACGTGGAAAAAAGAGTCTTTCCACTGAGATATAGGCAGGGGTGTTTTATGCAATTTTAGAGAAGTGTTCTTAAAGGGAAGGTACATGTGTGTGTCAGCTTCTCTGTTTTTCCTTCCAGTTAGCTGGAATATGGATGTGAAGGCTGGAGCCTGAACAGCTCACTTGGGCAATGTGGTGGCATGTTAATGATGTAGAATTTGGGTTCTAATGTCCATAATGAGCATAATGACCACAATGTGGTGTAGTCCTAGACCCTCTATTTCTGAATTTCATGTAAGACAGAAATAAATTTCTTTCTTTTTGTGGTAAGAGGACTAGTGACTAATGACATCCAAAGATGCCATTCCCAGCTCCCCAAATCCACAGATAAGTTCCCTTACATTGGCAAAAGGGACTTTGCAGATGTGATGAAATTAAGGACCTTGAGATGGTGAGAGGAACCTGGATTATCCAGGTGGATCCAGGCTAATCACTTACATCCTCAAAAGCTAATGTTTCCCAGCTGTAATCAGACAGAAAGTTGTGAAGACGGAAGGAGACTCAGAGAGATGCAGTGTTACTTTCTTTGAAGATGGAGAAAGGACCGTGAGATAAGGAATGCTGGGGCCCTTAGAAGCTGGAAAAGGCAAGAACGTGGAGTCTCCTTCAGAAGTTTCAGAAAGGAATATAGGCCCATCAACATCTGGATTTTCACCTGTAAGACCCATTCTGTATTTTTGACCTATGTAATTGTAAGCTGATGAGTTTGTGTTGTTTTAAGCCACTAAGTTTGTGCTAATTTTAATATCAGTGATAGAAAACTAACACACTTGGTTAATACACTGTTCAGTTATCTTTGCATGTTACTCACAACTATACTGAGTTTCAAATCATATTCACACCAAATGGTTTTAATGCAAGACAAGACCGTCATCTTCACATGGGTTCTTGAAACTCCCCAGTCTAACTTATTTCCCTAATTCATACTTCCACTCTTCCCAGTGTCATGGTGTCACTATTTTTCCATCCATCAAACATCTACCCTCTCCTTCCCATAACTGATTCAAAGGCAATGACCTTGCTTTTTATTTCATTTAAAGAATAGAAGCAACCAAAGGGAAACCCCTTCATGCTCCCACCAACAAATTGCTAACCTACTCACATTTTACCTATTTACTTAGCCATCTTGCCTTTTATAGTAGACTAAGTATATAAGTATATGCATTTGTCTTGCCTAAGGATTTCAGCCCCCGGACAAGTTCATTGTGGATTCAGTGAGACAGAAATGACAACAGAACATTCTTGGGGTAAAAGGGTTTATACCTGGCTTTATTCTCTATGACGATAGGTCAAGCACTAGAATCACGCCTGCATCCATCAGTCTGCAGGTCTGTAATCCACCTCCATCTCTGCCTCTGCCCAGAGCACTTGGCAGAGAGAGCTCTTTGTATAATGACTCAGTCCATAACAGCTCTTTGCCTACGGCTGTGGAAGCATTAGCCCAGCAGTAGGCCGATTACATCATCAGGTGTGGTTTAGGGTACGGTGAGGATCCTGATCATAGGAACTTATTATTTTCCCCACAGCACTCATAGAGAGCCTGTGCACTGGATTCCTCCCGCAACCCTGGTTCAAAGGTGATGCTCCTTCACTTACACCCTCCTGCTCCACCATTGTTTTCCTTCTTGGGGTCATTCCTGCCCTTTTTTCCATGCTTTCTGCTTTGATAAGGCAGAAGTGATAGATTTTGTGTGTGTGTGTGTGTGTGTGTGTGTGTGTGTGTGTGTGTGTGCATGCACAGCAGGGAGAGCTACCTAATTCAAATCAAGTTATTTATTTATGATCTATAAAATGCATATTTACTTATTAAGGAGTAATGAGGTTATAAAGTAATGTGAGTGCTGATCACAAGTCCTAGATTATCCATAAAACTTCTGATATAAAATATTTTGCCCACTATCTCCATAACTATGTCAGCCTAAGTAACCAATCGTGTGGGTTCAAAAATAGCGAAATCACGTAAGAGCCATCTCTGTCTTTGAGGTCATTTGGGGATATTATGTATAAAATGCTAAAGAATAAAAGATGCAAAGTCCTGCCTGAATGGACAGGATTTGATGGTAGACGAATCGGGTTCCCTGGACTAGCAGAGCTTCTGTCCAGTCCTAATGTGACTGGTGTTAGGCAGTGGGTTGAAGTGCTATGGTTTGGTTAAAATTGTCCTGCAGTATTGGCAGGTACCCAGCTTTGCTGGAAGCTGCCATTGGTCCTCCAAAGTGGCTGCACCCCTCCCCTTTTACACTCCCACCAGCAATGTAAGAGGGTGCCACTTATTCTACATCCATGCCAACACTCTTATCATCAGTCTTTATCATTTTTAGCCATACTAATGTATATGTAGTGCTATTTTACTGTGGTTTTAATTTGTGTTTCCCTGAGGAGGAATTATAGCAAATACCTTTTTATAGGTTTATTGGCTGTTTGTAGATCTTCTTTTGTGAAGTGCCTGTTAAAATATTTTGCCTGTTTTTATTGTGTTGCTTCATTATTATTGATTTGCAGGAGTTCTTTATATATTCTGAATACAAATCCTTTGTCACATATAAGCCGAAAGTATTAATGAATACACATAACAGAACTTGACTAGTGGTGACCTGGTGACCTTAGCAATAACAACATTGGTTATCTGATAAAACAAAAAAATCCAGAGTGAGGCCGTCCATGGCTTACTAAGTACATCTGCCCTTCTTAGCAGTTTGCTTTTCATGCTTGTGCTTAAAACCTCATGGTTGCAAGAGGGCTGTCATTGCTTTAAGCACTATGCCTGCATTCAAAGGCAAAAAGCAGTGGGGGTAACCAGGGAGACAATATGAAGAAATAAAAATTATTTCTTAGCAGTGCTCTCAAACTTCCTTTTATTTTTTGTTGGCCAGAATTAGGTGTCCTACATATATACCAGCAATAGAAAGCCTGGGAAAATGAGCATTAGGGAATGGTATACTATCTTATCGTCATGACTAGATTAGGCAATCATGATTCATGCACTGGGACAGGGCACATTGTATGAATACAGGTGCTATTAGAGAGGTTAGAAGAGAGGAACAAGTCCATATTAAAAGCCCCAAAGCTATGATGCAGTGAGGGATACTTGGGAAATTTTGGGAGACCTTGATAAGCTTATGGACAACATAGAGGCAGCAGGAAAAAGTGAGAAAACAAAGTCCTTTGATTTAAGTGCACAAAACAACAATAACAACACATTCCCATTAAATATCTGATCTCAGAGAAGCCCTGCTGGCTTGAAGTGCTGAATTAAATTATTAGTTCTGATCACATTTTTTTTTGCTACAATAGGAAGGCTGGCTTCAAAACCACATTGTCCAAGGTCAGATGACATCCTATTGGATGGTGTTGAAGGCAAATGGGGGTTGAAGGTTCATGTCTTTGTCTGGGTTTTCTCTGAAAGTAGAGTCTAGACAGGACATTTTAGGAAGTGTATTTTGAGTGAAATGAAGGTGGGAAGGCAATGCCAAAGCATATCAGGAGTTGGTCATTTCTGTGGGGAGCCTCTGAGGAGCATATAGAATGCATGGCAGAATTGTTTTCCAGGTGTGGCACTCTAACCAGCTGCATGGCATCACCTGTCACTGTTATGCATGTGAATTCTTGGGCCCCACCCTGACTTCCTGAATCAGAATGTAGGGTACGGAGGGGACCAGGGTATTGTACTTTTACAAACTCTTCAAGGGATTCTTATGCATGTTCGCATTTGAGAACAAGAGTACTGCTCTACAGAGAGGGCATTTATCGATCGGCTCACATGTCCCTATAGTCAGGCTGAGCGGGGTTAATTGCCTCCCTCTTTAAGGTTGCCCCTGCCTAGTGTGCCCTCACCGCCTGTCAGAGAAGCCGTGGTAGAAAGGAAGTGCAGCTGAGGCAAGGCCAGTCCACGAACACTCAAAGGATGCTGGTTTGCAGCAATGGCTGGAGTAGGACGGCGAAAGAATGTGGCACAAGATGTGTCTGGATCAGGAAAGAAGAACCGGATAGTCCAGTTGAGATCTGACAGCTCTTTTAATACCCAAACTTCTTGGAGGAAGCCAGAAAATCACTTTCTAAAGCGTTAAGCTCTTTGTAAAGGGCCTTCAGCTCTTAGAAGGAAATACACTGTGTAATTGCATGGACTTTAGTGTACAGAAAACATTAACAAGGCACACGAGAAATAGTGGCTATTTATGCTGTAGCATATCCTTGAGGCGGGTGGAGTGTTTCCATCTGTTGAAAGTGGCCTCAGTGATGTCTCCCTGTTGGGATCAAATTAAAGAGAATGGATTTTTTTCACTGTATTGGGAAGAGCTCCTAAACAGAAGATATTCATCAGCCTTGCTTGGGTTTCTCTGGGAATTGTAACCTGTGCAGTGTTCCATCTCTGTTTTCTTTCATACCGCCCCAGGAAAACTACTTCTTTGCCAGTCAATGCTTCCCCTCCAGTTTTCCCCTTGTTCCTTTGATCCTCAAAGTGTTACTGGTGGTCATGATCAGATTTGGATTTTATGAAGAAAGGAGTATAAAAGCCTGTTGACATTAGACGAACATGGGTTGGTGGGTGGGAATAATGAGCTCAGGTGTGGAGTAGAGCGATTCTTCCCCTAAGTCCTTTGTAAGTGGTTTGATTGAACACACAGAACTTCAGATTTTTCTTCAGAAATATCAACAAGCTGGAGAGGCAATAACATGAGCTGCAAAGATTATGGGACATTTTTGCAGGCTGTTTCTGCTGTGGGTGGTACGTTCTTTAAAATTCAACTTAAAATGGCACAGCTACTGCAATATGGAATTTAAGAGTCCATATGTCCAGAGATTCCCCCGGGGAAAAATGGTCTCCCTTTCCCTTACTTTTACCACTTTAGGTCTTCCACTCCAGTGCATATGTCCCCAAACACCAACCATGCCTGGATGACACTGTAGCATGCCTGTTGCTGGGGCCTCAAAGTGTCCCCCAAGTAGGCCATGGCATGGACTTAGAAAGAGTGAACATGCTCTTCTAACTTCCTTTGAAAGAAGAGATGGTAGGATTCCAGGAAGAAGCAATTCTCCTTTGGAGGGGAACTCTTAGATTCATCTTCTTACCTTTCTATTATCATGATCATACTGAGTTCTAGAATCTAAAATGCACATCTACTAGAATAGCCCATATGCAAACCTAGGCCTCTGCCTCAGGATCTAGGCAAAATAGTCCCAAACCTTGCACATTGTAGGGCCTCTGATCATGCCTGTGGTCTGTGACTCACACAGGATGTGGTTGTCAAACCAGACTTGCACCACTTGAAGACCTTATTCCGTATTCAGTTTTACTAATTCCTTTCTGGAATATAGAAAATCATAGGCTAGATTGCTCTGGGGCAGCAAGGACAGCTCCTATGTCCTTCCTTTCCTGATTCTGGCCTAGGATAGAGGTCTCTGAGTGGGACTGACAGGGATCCTCCTGCTGAAATATCTCCATTGTATGCCCAGAGTGGCACAGCCCGAGTGCCAACTTCCCAGAGCCAGGCCTCATATACCAGGGTCTACTTGCTCTCAGTGATCCTTACCCAGAACATCCTGCTAAGGGCGTTACAGAGATGAAGTCTCTCTCCTAGCTCTGTCTTCCTGAGTTAGAACTTCCCTTTGGGATGCCCCTCCTTCCACCCACTACTGTTCCCCTTCTCTTGCTGGCCTCTGGCAAGTGGGCGGCATCTCTAGAGTTGTAGTCAGAACAGAGTTGAATCTCATTCTTTCTATTCCTTTTATCACAACTGAGATGAGTCAGTTTTCAAAATGGGCCATTCATTTACAAATGAAACAAACATGGACACAAAGGTAAAATATTGGAAACAAGAGACAGGTTTGAAAATGCTGATTTCTGTAATTACCTTTTCTAGCTCACTCTTGGGCTCACAGGCTCTTTCACCTTCCCAATCCTGTCCTGGGAAACGGAATGTGCAGTCCTGCCAGCAGAGCTGGCTTCCTCCCCAGCGCCAGCTTGCCTCCACGTTGAGCACTCCATCAAATGGCCCACAGGTCGAATGCTGCAGGTCCTGTGACCCACCAGGAAGTCATCTCCCTAAGGAGCAGCGCCCTTTCCCTATTTCCTGGTAAATCTGTTGAGGCTGAAGCAATGAATGACCTCAAAATTCTGATATCACATATTCTATACACAGGGAATCCCTTAAAACCTAAAAAAGGCCCCAAAATTTATGTTAAAATAAAAATAAAAGATATTATGCAAATACCCTGAGTGTTTAGAAGCAGGTAGAAGAGAGACTTTATTTGGGAATCCAACCATTAAAATCTCCAAGCAATCAATTTATTCTGAAAGAATTTTAAAATGATTTCCTCTATTATAAATCATTCCATTGTCCTAATTCAAGACTCATTTTATACTCTAGTTCCCCAGGCTGGGATTGATCAGTCTGTGATTCCACAGTTGTTCAATCTGAGAGGTGTTTTGGCAGGTAGATACTCTTTGTGAATAATAATTGTGAAAATATAAATTATCCTTCTTCTTTAATTCTACACAGATAGTAAATTACAAAGCTGGACTGGATCTCGGCTCTCTTTGGCTCCAAGTTTGCTTGAAGTTTAGTTAAATCAAAAACTGCTACCGTAAGACACTAATCTTAATAGCAATGATAATCAACAAATATCCCAGATACTTTTGCAAGCAAGTCTTAACCATCATTACCTGCCAGTGTGAACTAATGTATTTTATCCTTTCTTTACGTTGTGTTTGAAGGCAGAGGAAGAGGACAGTGACACAGAAAGGCCTGAGGGCACTGAGGCTGACTGCTACTTTCTTGATGGTACCTTCACAGGTTATCACGATGCCTTTAATCTGTATCAGGAGAAACATAAAATTACACAGGACACCAAAATATGACTGGTGTAGCTTTAACACATCTCTCCCTTGGTGAGTTCTAGAAACAGCTTTTTCTCTTGCTCATTCATGACAGTGGGTGATGAAAAAAGTTTAATTCCTTATCCTCTCCAGCATCTCAGCCTGGGAATAGGATTTCTAGAATCACATCACTTTTACTTAGATTCCAGCAGATCAAAATATTCAGCAGGTCTTGTGGATTTCAGTAGAACATGATTTTTTATGCTGAGAGTTTCCTGTGATTTTTTGAGGCTGAGTCTGCTCTAGGAGACTTCCATGGGGATGTGCTGAGAAAGACACCAATAGTGAGGGGCTTAGACACAGCAGAATACGGGTCCCAAGTTGCCCAGCTCATAAAGACATCAGGAGTCCGAAATCCTGTTGAAAAGCCCTCATCACTCCACTCAGTTCCCCATGGGAAAGAAGGTCTGACCTCATCCGTCTGGGAATGGGAAGAGACTCCTGTCTTGGAGAGTACTGATGGGTAGTGTGTTTCCAGAGACCCCAGATGACATCAATGGTGCTGGGCTTGTTCAGAATTTGCAGTCAGGTTCCTGTGCCATTCATTTCTTGATCAGCCATACCAGGGCTTGATTCATCAGGGAAGTCAGAGGTTCCATAAATTATAGACTGGGTGGTGGGTCTGGGGCAAGAGAGAGGAACAGGGCTAAGTCTCCTTTTGGCTGTGATGAAAGCTTGAGGTCTAAGAGCAGATGGGGCAGATGGAGGTGATAATGGAGAGGGAAATTAGCCCCTTCCTAGGCCTGCACCAGGAAGCTTCCCTAGTGTGATGCAGGAAGGGAAACCACCACAGCCTCAGTTAATACTTGAATTCTACAGTAGTTCTATGCAAGCAGAAAAATTACCAGTAGAGCATTTTTTTTAAACTTGGCAAACATAATGTTCTATTTTAAAACATCATTTGTACCAATTTTGTGCATTTCCAAAATTTTTGTTTTCAAACTTAGGGATGCTCTTTAAAAATATTCACTAACAGAAATTGCCCAAACCTGTTTTGTTTTGTTTTTAGTATTGTGGTTTATACCTTTGTTTTTTTCAGACAGAGTTTGAACCTCTGAAAGCTTAGATCCAAGGAAAAAGTGAACACACTATGGATCAATAAAAAAACTGTAAGAAATAAAAAGATGATGAATACAAGATCACTAACATGGGTGCAATTCTGAGGGTGTGTTTTAACTGTAAATGACTTTCAGGAGGTAGTGTTCATAGAAAAAATTCTGGGCTGTAAGTCTGTTGGTTGTGTCATGCCTTCATAAACAGTTGTGTAAGCAGATTATCTGAGTCTTCTTAGCTTCTTTATTTGTGAAATGATGGAGCTGGGCTATATAATGCCAGGCACCCTTTCTCTTCTCATGTACTAGATCAGGTCTCCTTTTCCTTTGGGTTTAAAATAACAACATAAAATTTGGAAAAGTTTTACATTTAATTAAAATCTAAGAAAATACTTTGCTGTGTTTAACCCATCAGTTTAATTTCAGTTGCACAAAACCTCTTAGCCAGACTATCTTTTGACTCCCTCAATCATTGACTTGAATGGTACCTCCTCAGGTATGATACTTTGCCATGTGAATGGAGGGGGAGCTACGGTCATTGGCTGCTTAGGGCTTCCTTCAGGAAAGCTGGACAGTTGAGAGGCCATTTTCTCATCCAAGCCGTTTTATATACCAACTGGTTCTTGTATTGGGTAAGAACTGCTCCTAGACTTTACCTCCTGTGACTCCAAGGGCCAGATAGCCAGACACCTGCCATTCTTTCCCATTCACTGTCTTAACCTGGGATGACCTGGAATGGGACCAGAGCGTACCTTTCCAGAGGAGAGGCACCATACTGACAGATAAATCAGCAGATGAGCTTTGTGACATGCCACCCCCCCTGGCCCCCCGCAAAGGAGAAAGCATTGCCCTTACTCGTGTACATCGCCATTCACTGATGGCAGCAGGTCAGGGAAGCTTCCTTACTGACCCTGTGGTTCTCAGGGTCACTTAGGGGACAGACACCTTGGCTGGAAGTTAGATCAGGTCGCCAATCCTAATTGATGGACGGACTTGAAGAACTCCCTTCCCGTGCCCGGGCCTGAAGTGGTGTTTGTTATTGTTTGTTTTTCTCACAAAGTAAATGAGGAAGTTGGACTGTTTCATCATTTTCCTCACTAGAACAATATTTTCCGAGGAGTGTTAGGCTTGAAGAGTTTTAGGTGTTACAAGAAAAAAGGGTTCCATGGTTAAATGTTTGGGAAATGGTTTGGAACAATGTGAACAGTTTTTACTACAGAGCTCTTCCTAGGTTCTACTGTGCTGGTGTGCTTTTGACCTTCTAATAAGGGAGTTAAAACGAAGCTTTTCCCATATTTATTTGAAAATTATTTTTTGAGGTGCATTTTATGACGTTAGTGTTCACCAAAATTCCTTCAGCTTTATGAATCCCATAATAAAAGAGTCCACTGCAAGCATTGGAAGATCCACCAAACCCAATGTTCTTCAGGGCCCCGGTGAAGATCCACATTTTCTGAAAAACTACTCTATTTCCCTGTTTGCCAACAGGAATCTTCTGCTCCTCTCAGTGGAGAGACTATTGCTTGTGAGCAACTGTATTACCAAAGAGAATGCTTCCAAATAATTGGAAGTGAGTTTTCTTGATTTTATTGAAAGTAAGATCTTCCATGTAATGATTTTTCCCTCTATTTTCTGAAGTACAGCCTTATGTGGAAGTCAGTAAATGAAAATCCAAACATATAGAAGCATAAAAAAATGAGAGGGGAGGTATTCATATAACTGTAAAATTCTTCATTTTACAAATGATTCTTCCCAGAGTCTGTTTTAAAGAGGGAGAGTTGGAGACAGTGGTCTAACAATTTTCTCTAAGTTCCGCAGCATTTATTAGCCTTTTAGTAGCTTTACCCTTTAGAAGTATTTTCTTAGATTCCTCTGCTTACCCATTTGTTGAGATTGCAACCTTGATTCCCTTGCCTTACCCCATTGAACCCCACTGGGGTGATGGGCATATCTAGCTTTAGAAATGGGATGCCTCCTCTCTCACTCTACCAGCGGCCTTCTCCCAAAACTCCTTGCTGGTCAAGGAGGACTTGTTTAATGTCAGACAAGCTCCAAGCTAGAACCTCATTATTCATTTTCCCATGTTGCTTGAAGCTTGGAAACTTAATTTATTGCAGAGATTATCATCCTCTGTTGAAAACAAATCTTTGGATATCATTTCTTTTATCATGCATCTGAAACCTACATTCTGTTTTGCCTGATTCAAGTTGCTGCGACTTTTTTCCTGTTGATTGGGAAATGGTTTCTACTTCAGACAGCTGCAATGAATCAAGATGTACGCAAACGTGATTTTAAAGATGTTTCCTGCCTTGTTAACCCAATCATTATGAAGACAAAGAAACAGTTGGATCATTGATATGTTGGCAAAAAGCATTAGCTTTCTTATAGAGGTGATTTGCTATTTAAGGCATAATTGCACCACTTAAACACTTCTCTTTATTAGTCAATGGCTGGGAGGTCTTTATCCTTATCAACAGTGATGTAGTTCAAAGAGAATCTCAGCTCTAAATGGAGATGCCCATTTAGTGCAGGTATTTCCTATCGGGCTGCTGGACATTTCAATCTCTAGACCTAACCAACCGCCTGGTATATATACCCTTGGAAATCTGTCACTTCTAAAATATTTCTTCAGACCCTCATTAAATAGAATTTGATATCCTTGATGACTCTCTTTTTGGAGATTAGATGGATGAACAATGCCCTTTAATGAATTCACAAATCTGGGAGAGAAGTAACCAATTAAAAAACCGAATCCTGAGAGTGTTTGTTCTTTTCCAGATCATCGCATGCTAGCTGTTTGAGAAAAGAGAATGTAGTGTGCAGGATGGGGTGGGGAGGAGACCAGGACACCCTTGCATCCCACCCACTCACACTCTGTCTGTAGCTTGGGCTCTAGGGGAGACACAGGGGATGGCAGATGGGTGTGCTTGGCTGGTTTCTCCTGTGACAGGGAAGCATGCTGACCTGCTCCCAGAGAAAGCTCTACAGATCCCTGCTTTCCAGGCTTGTGCCCTAAAATTAGTCAGTAAATCTCTTTCCTGTATAACCCAGGTGCTTGTCAAACTGCTGCCTCTGTGCTGGGCCTTGGGCCAACTGGCATAGTGCACTGGCCCTTGAAGGAGAGGGTCTTGGTTTCCTATAGCCCATCTGGCTCTCCAGGGAGTTAAGCCCCACTTATTTCCAAAGCTGGGGTGATTTGCACCCCAGGGTGGAGGTGCCTGGTGTGGGGCCTGTTCCTCTTGCCCCTCAGGGAGGCCCTCCATACCTGTGCTATTCCTGCCACTTGTGGGTCACCACACTGGGAGTTTGGTTCCTGACAGCATCTCTGTCCCTTAAGATATGAAGATCTCTGTGACTGTTGTATAGTTTAGTAAAAAAGAAAGAGAGAAATATCGATATTATTTTTTAAAAATTCAGTGCCAGATGGCTGGAAAGTTTTTATAGGTCACAATTAAAAGACACATCACAAAAATCCTAAAATATAGATAAAACAAAAATGTGCAATTAAGTACCCATGTATCCATGCATTTATATATTTTTATTAAGGAATATTTATAAACAAAAAATGCAGAGATATCAAGTATACAGTTCAATGAGTTTTGATACATGTATACATTCAAGTAATTATGACCTCGACTACAATATAGAACATTTCTATCACCACCTCAGGTTTCCTTGTGCTTCTTTCCATTCAACAGTCCACTCTATCCCCAGAGAAAACCAGCTGTTCTTAATTATAGCACATTATGTTTGTTGTGCTTGTCCTTGAACATCTTATAAATAGAATATATAACTCTTATGCCTGGCTTTTCATTTAGCATTATGTTTTTGATATTCGTCCAAATTGTTGAATGTACCAGTAGTTAACATTTTATTTTATTAATATACCATAATTTATTTTTCCATTTCCCTGTTGCTGGATGTTTGAGTTGTTTCCACTTTAGAATTATGTGTGAATAAAACTGCTTTCAACATTATTGTACACATTTTTCTTGAAATATGTGTCTTGTTCAAGAAATCTTTGCTTAGCCCCAGGTCATAAAGATAGTTTCCCATGTTTTCTTTTAGAAGCTTTTTTGTTTTTTCTTTTAAGTTTGTGTCTATGATCTATTTCAAATTAATTTTTATGTATAGTGTGAGGTAGGGCTCAAGGTTAATTTTCTTCCCCCATCGTTATCCATTGTTCCAGCCCTAATTGTTGAGAAAAAAATTCCTTTTCTTTCTTCATTTGATACTTTGCATCATCTGTTTAAAACCAACCAACTATGTATGTAGATCCATTTTAGGACTTTCTATTCAGTTCCATTGATCTCCTTACTTACTGTTATGCTCATAATATACTGTTTTAATTGCTATAGCTAGAGAATAAGTCTTGAAATCATATATTGAGTATCTATTTATGTATTTATATCTCAATGCACATTTATGGATCTCTTTACATTGGAGATACTGTTTTATCAACAGTAGTAAATGAATTTCTTATGGCTCTGTTAACATTTCTGCCTTTACCATGAGGGTGATTCTGAGTAGTAAATCTGACCATATTAAATAATGGCTTTGGGGACATAGTAATTGATGAATGTGCTTTTATTTACATTTTGGTCCCCAGTAACACTTTTAGCACACTTCTTGCCCCAAATATCCTCCTTTCTTTTCTTTTTTACTGTTTTTAAATGCTTCATGTTATTCTGTTTTCTTTTGTTTTTAAGTCAGCCCAGGGCGAATAAACATTGACTATAGATAACTAAGTGGTCTCATTTCTCTTTTTTCAGTGATTGGTTGAGATGAAGGAATGTGGCATAAATCTAGATAGTGTGAGGTAATGGGGTAAAGTGGCTTAATGAGCTTTGGAGTTTCTGTAAAGATTTTCTGACTGATAAAAAGAAACTGGAGATTTGGGGCAAGTTAACAGTTTCTGTCCTGCTGGTGTTACTGTTGGATGTTGTGATGTTGGACTGTGACACATGGAGCCATTGCAGCCATCTTATGACCATGAGGAGAGCTACAAGCTGACTTTACTGAATTAAACAGAGTGGAGAGAAGGAAAAAAAAAATCTGAGTTCTCAAAGAACTCAGGATGAGGGAGCTAAAAACAATGTTCTAATCTGTCCCCAGTTTTACAGTTATGGGATTAAAAAAATTGTTCATTGTTCAAACCTTTTGAGTTAGGTTTTCTCTTATTTGCTTCCTAAAACATGCTGTTAAAACCACATTGCATTTTAGCAACTCCTTGATGTGCTAAGAACTTGTGCTGAGAAAATTAAATAGACAAGGTATTAGATTAAGAACAAAAGTGAGCAAAGGCATAATTTTATGCAGGAGAAGTAAAACCAACTGTAGATTTTGAGAGAAAATCCATAATCATACATTTCCCCTTCCTGAAAGACCCCTGGGCTTTAGAAGACTTGAGTAAGGGCTAAACTTACAATGGAGGTTGAGTAGCTTAGCTAAAAAGGCTGAAAGCAAGGCTGGATCAGACAGTAAGTTCTGGAATGTCTGTATCAAAGGGGCTTCAGGGTTGCAGGCAGGCTGGGACTTGGTGCTGCTGTTGCCAAGGCCTTTTCCTATCAGTTGTCTGTATCGAAAATGGGTGGGACAGTGGCTATAGTGTTGGTTACCTTCTTTGATTCAATGATTAAGGCCAGACTTCTCCTGTCTTGGGTTATGAAAATCCACCATCATTAAAAGCAAGTAAACCTCAAAATCTACATCTGCTCTATTTTAAAATGAAGGTATTATTACTTCAAGTGAAACGTGCATAAAGAATTCCAAAGAGTTATCAAGGTGGAAAATTCCAGTTCTAGTTGGTTTGAAATCACAGGTAGTCTTTCAGTTTTCAATTTCATCACAGGTGATGCCCCATAATTTGAACTTATGATACTGAAAATTGAACTGAGACTCTTACTGTAGTTCAACCAGTGCCACCTTATTGTGTAATTATTAGTAGTAGGTTATCCTGTCCCTGTTGGAGGAAGACAAGAGACTCAGTTCTTATCCTCAAGGTAGCCAACTGCAGTCCCAGGAAACACTTTTTCAAAATAGCCTGTGCATAATGGGGATTGGGGTCTTCACTGCCTTGAGTCATGGTCCTTTTCAAATCAAGCAAAGGGGACTTCGCTGAATTTCTACATTAAAAAAATTCTTGTACAGGAAAGACATACTTATAGCAGAGAGAATGGCTACATGGAGTTCACAGACTAAATCACTTGGGTTCTTTCTAACCATTGTACACAGGCAGGGTTGGAAGTTTATGGGGAGACCTATATTTCTTGCTAACATGTTAACATGATACTTTTCTTGGTTAATGCATTTATGTATTTTCAGGGGTCTCTGGAAAAATAATGTGGAAAACTATTTGTTCATAACTCATTTACCCTACCATGGGATGAATTGAGATTTTTTTTGAAGTAATATATTTTTAGCTCATTAAAAGCTATAGACTCAGAAAAAGGACCCACATCAAGTATTTTCCATTTTAAATTTAACACTGGAGATTACTATCTTTGTGTTGTCAGGTTTACTGTGTGTGTGTGTGTGTGTGTGTGTGTGTGTGTGTGTGTGTGTGTGTGTGTGTGTAGAGAGAGAGTTTAGCCTTCAGGATTAAGCTTTTTCTGTCATTGAGCACATTGTTTAACTTGAAAAAAAATACTATCAGTTTTACAAAAAATTCAGCCCTGCATCTAACCACAGAAAATTGTTCAAAACAGCTGTGCTGTAAAGTATATGTGGGTCATAGTGAGGTAGATGCTCAAGAGACAGTTCATGTCATGTTGCTTAGTTGTTAGTGGAAAAACAAGTTGGTTTAAGCCACATACTGATAATGTTGAATGATAGATAATTTTTTTGCCCTTATTGTAAATGTGAAGCACTTCTGATCTGACTCTAACATATATGAGAGGAAACAGAAACTGGTGTTCAATATTATCATGTGACAGAGGTAAAAATACTGAAGTGTGGGTGGGTGCTGTGGCTGTTTCCCTTCTTCACTTTCAGAGAAATGACAAGTTCCCCTGCATGCTTTTTGCACTTACCAGGGTAATGGCAGGGGAGCACAAATGGAGAAATCAAGAGATTGTACCAGGAATGACAAGGATGGGGGATGAGGAGAGACGAGAAGAGGGGAGTCTGGAGAGGAGGATGTTCTTACAAATGTTTCGTGGGGAAGACAAGAGAGATTCTGGGGGAGCAGCAGCCGTAGTGAGTGGGACTCTGAGGAGATAAATAGGAGAACGTAATCTTTGGTATGTTTTCCTTTGTGTCATTTTATTTCCACTTTCTGAAATCTTCAGAAAAAATCTGACCAAAATTGCCTTTACCACTGAGAACAACAGGAGATGGCCCCCGTTTTATGTATGTATAATTATTTACTTCACTTTATACAAAATGTTTCTGCCACTTGTCTTTTGAAGTTTCCAGATCAGTTATTGAAAAGTTTCTTAAAATTATTCCTTGGTCTTGTTCAGCTATGAGGTAGAAAGTCCTTTTACTTAGTGAAGGTGTATGAACGGGCATGTGTCCCAGTTCTGGACAATTAGCCGTAAGAGAACTCTCTTAGAGTTTCTGGAAAAGGTGTTTCCCTGATACAGGAAGAGGGTGGTCCTACAGAGAGGTCTCTTTCTGTTCTGGCCACCCTTTTTGAGGGCTCATGACCATCAAGTGACTTCCTAGGAGTTGAAAGGACAGTCTAGGGATGGCAGAATGGAAGGGTGAAAGATCTGAGTCCTTCATGACATTGTAGAACTATTGAACTAGCTCTCCATTACCTACCTTTGTTCAAGTCTTCTAGGCCACTATATATATATATATTTTTTTTAAGGGTATCATTGATATACAATCTTATGGAGGTTTCACATGAGCAACACTGTGGTTAAAACATTCACTCATATTATCAAATCTCCCCAACCTTACACACCCCATTGCAGTCACTGTCCATCAGCATAGTAAGATTAGGCCACTACTTGTAACAGGCACACTTTTCTGTATTCTTGGCTTTGGCTTTGTTAACCAACAAAAAATATCCTTATGGTTAAGCCTCTGACATTTAACTCTTTTCTTATGTGCAGCCAAAGGCATTACTAACTGGCATACAACGCATTGAAAATTTGTAACCACTCCTTCATAAGGTGCAATCCAACAAAATAGAAATAAATTAGAAGTTAAAGCATACAGAAATTGCCCATGTCATCCATAACATCTGATTTCAAATGTATTTATCAGAATCATTTGGCCTCATTGGTTGACTATCATAAGCAAATGTCATACTTGAACTCAAATTATAAATGTCTGTTAATAAAATGGTGCAGTTTACCTATTTTACATATTGGTATTCCAAATAAGATTTCATTTGAAAAAAGCTAAAATAATCAGAAACCACAGCAAAAGCCAAAGGGAAGCAGGGTAGTCAGGTGTTTGTGTTTGTATATATTAGCATGCATTCATCACTGCATTCATCTGAACTTATTATGCCCCTTTTATGGGGGAATCCACTGTTCTGGGAGCTAGAGATACAAAGCAACATTTGACACAGCTTCTGGCATGTATGAGACTCCAGTTTGGTCAATGGTGCCTTGATTTGGCCACATGCTCAGTAGGATGAAAACCACGTAGTCATCCTTGAATCACATCTTTGTCACACATCCATATAAAATGCATGCGCAAATCACTTTTGCTCCACCTTTGCAACACTTCCTGGTTCCAGAACCCTCTCCAGCTCCAGATCCCACCTCTAGCTCATGCCTTCATCATCTCCCTGCAGCTTCTCTTCTACATGGTGCCAAGAGTGATTTTTGAAAAACATAATGGAGATCATATGCTCCTTTCTTTTCAGCAATTCCATGGTTTTGCATTACTATTATAAAATAAAAGAACTCTGGCTCCTCTCTAGCTGTGTGAGCTTGGGCAGGTGTTTCTACCTTTCTGAGCCTCAGTTCTTTCATCGAAGTCCTGTCCCTAGCATATTAGGCTCTGTGATCTAGGACCTCTCAATTTTCTTTCTTCCTGCTATGCCCTGTTCATTCCTACTGGGCGTTTTGGCCTCGTTGTTTGGCACATGCATGAAGTGTGTCCGTCTCAATAACCTCGCATTTATTGTCTCATTTCATTCAGGTCTCTGCTCTAAGTTACCCCAGGGAGGCCAACCCTGACTCCTCTATATTTTTCTCTATCTCCTTAACCTGTGTTGTGTATTTGTTAATTTATAGTCTGTCTTCCTCCCTTAAACGTCAGCACCGTGAGGGCAAGGACTTCGCTGTTGTGTAAATCTGAGTGAATGAATGAATGGATCGGTGAATGAACGAAGGAGCCGTGGGCGAGTTGCTCATTTCTTTCTGATTCTGATTCTGCCCTGACTGGCGATGTCTTCTGGGCCAGTTTCATCCATTCATTGTGCCTCTGTGTTTGCATTTGTGAAGTGAGGGGAAATTTCAGGCCTGGGGTTGGGCAGATTTTTAAGGACAGGCCTGTTGGCTCCCTCCAGTTCCCACAGTTTGGGTGGCTTGCTACTGTGTTTATGCATCAGAGCAGCCTGTTGCTAGGCCGGATGGGAAGCTGGACGCATGAAGGTGCTGACTAATGCAAGCATCTCTCTTCTTATCCCCGGGAAGAAAAGCCAGCTCAGGCTGCCTGGGCAAACAGACATGCCAAGTCAGCAATGCTGTCTTCTGGCTCTGTGTCTCTGCACTTTCCCCCCAGTGCTGCCACTCCTTCTACCAGGAACTTAATGGACTCCTGATGCCCTGTTTTCTCATTCTAACAGGGGGAATTAGAAAATTTAACTCATCCACAAGTATTCAGCATATAGTTATTCCTCTTGCAAGTGTTCTTTGCATGGAGTTTCAAGCAGAGCAGTGTCCTTTAGAACCATGCCCACCTCTGCCCAACTGTGACTCTTCTAGCTGTGTGAGCTCAGGCAGGTATTTCTTCCTTTCTGAGCCTTAGTTCTTCCATCTGCAACATGAGAACAGTAAGCCGCACTTCGTGTTGTGGAGATGGCAGTTGAATAAGGTAGAGTATAGCAGTTACCCAGCCCACTGACATTGCAGTAGATTGCAGCCAGCTGGCAATGGGCAACTCGATGGCGTTTTGACCCACTTTATCTTTCTAGCCTCCTTCAAATTCACTCTGCACTATTTCTGTTCAAATAGATGGCTGCTCTTGCTTATAAGCATGGAACTGGGAGCTGCTGGAAAGGAGACTAGACAGATGGAAAACCACAGTGAAAACAATACACATTCATAAACCTGGAGCCATCTCAGCAGAGACTGCAGCCTGTATGCTGTTTGCAGCACCAATAATCTCAGGCTGGAGAAGCTAGTGAGCCCCATGGCCAGATTTCTTTCTCCCCACTTCCCGTTGTCATTCCTCTGCAGGGAGGGGAGAGCAGGCCCTTGGTCGGGTGAGCCTTTGGGAATAGGTCTGGTCTGGACTCCATGTCCCTCATTTGTAACTAAAGCCTGGCTGTGGGGAGATGGCTTCTCTCCTCCTCCTCACTGCTGCAGGGTGAGGGTGGGGATGCGGATGGGGCGCCCTGCTCACTCATCGATGACGGGCGTGTGTCAGGCTTGTGAGAAACGGGGCAGGGTGAGCACCCCGCCAGCCTGTCCTCCCTGCAGCCCTGCTGGTCCTTACCTCTCACATTTTGGGCTCCTCTGTGGGAGCAGGAGTGGGGCGGGAGAGGGTCTGCCTGGGGACAGGTGGAGTCTTGCCAACACCTCTACTTGATAATGGAGTTTCTCAGGAACAGAAAGCCTGTGCTGAAAGGCCAGGAATCTGTAGCTTCCTGTCTGTAGGGGGACAAATGGGTTTTGTTTAGCTGGGAGAGCTAGTCTTAGGGCCCCTGGCAACACAAGTTTGGGGGCAGGGTTACTCTGAGATGTCTGCTTTAGACTAAGGGCTGGCAAGGCCCTAGGTCTACCAGAGACAGGCTGGCTGGCCTCTGGGCTAGGGTGAGGGGTTGGGATTCTAGCCAGGCGGGGACAGAGAAGCCAGAAGGAGAGTTGTCCGTGTTCTGACATGTCGAGCTCATCCCCACCTCGGAGCCCTTCTGTGTGCTCACCCTGGAATGTTCTCCTTCTGAATCTGTACGGCTTCCTCCTCGGTGCATTTGGAGCTTGTCCAAAGGCCGTGTGGTCTGTGAGGCCTTCCTGGAGCCCCTGTCTCTCAGCATCGAATGCCCTCTCCCTCACTATCTGCCATGTTGCCTTTATGTTTTTTACTTGGTATATTCAGCAAGTTTATGAGGTTCTAAATTAATGGTTAAGAATCAATTTTATACCAGAAACCCCCAATCGCTGAATATCTCTACTTTGTAATCAATTTCTTTTATGGGGGAATCCACTGTTCTGGGAGCAGTTTGGGGGCAGGGTTCATTGGCTAAGGCTTTCATTTGGCCAAAAGGAATAACGTTCAGATGAAGTCTGCACATATGGCCTCCCCTTATCATGAACTGACGCTGTTTCTCTCCAGGTGTTTTAGGTTTCCTCCCACACCCTCATGACTGTGGAATTAAACACAGGCTGTTTTGGTAAATGCATTATTAATCTAGTGCCAAAGGAGTCACAGTTACGATTTTTCCTTTTACTTGAAACTTCCTTCCCCAACCAAATGGTGAAGGCCATTATTAGTAGGACAAGATTCACTTTTTAAACTGCAGACATATGGTAAGCTTAGGTAGAGTGAAAACATTTTGCTTTAAACATCCATGTGTATTTTTAATTAAAGAATTTGAAAAAGAAATGCTGTAGAAATGTTTATTGCTGTGTCTGTATGTTTTCTCCAGCTTGGGCGATTTCTAATTAATTGAATTGATTGCTGTGAGATTGTTACACTTTGGTAGAGAGGAAAAGCTGGCCGAGTAGCCACGTCTAGCTCTTTCATGGATCCCTTTATGAAGCTGTGATTGGCTCAGTCACAGAGCCAGGCACATAGCAATCTCATTCATTCACTCACAAAATATTTATTGATCACCACCACATGCCGGACATTTTCTAGGACTTGGGGTTCAGCAGTGACAAAACGGACAAGCGTGTCTGCCCTCACTGTGCTTGCTGGCTGGGGAGCCCTCACCGTCCTTGCATTCTCACTGGGGAGACAGATGATACTGAAATAAATGAAGTATATATTATATCAGAAGTGACACCTGCTTTGGAGAAAAGACAGAAAAGGGGATGGTGACACATTGTAAAATGGGGTTGTCACAGAGCTTTTGGTGACATTTGGGCAGAGATTAAAGGAGGTCAGGGGGCTAGCTGGGGGAGGGCCATGTAAAACAGAGAGAATGGCCAGTGGGAAATTCTGAACTTGTTATAAGTTTAGCAAAGAAACCAGTGTGTCTGGACCACAGTGAGCAAGTGAGCAGAATAGGTGAGCCAGAGAGGAAAGGGGGTTCCTGTCACTCAGGGCCTGTGCCCATCGGAGGGACTCTTGGGCTTTATACTGGGTGGAACATGAAGGCAAGCAGGCTTTCACAGAAGAGGGGCATAATATGCTCACAGGGTAAAAGTATTTCTGAATTGAATTCTTTGACAACCTGTGTTATTTTTTTTATTAAAGTATCATTGATATACAATCTTATGATGGTTTCACATACACAAAACAGCGGTTCAACATTCACCCATATTTTCAAGACCTCACCCCCTCTGTTGCGGTCACTGTCTATCAACTTAGTAAGATGTTATAGAGTCATTCATTGTATCCTCCATGCTGTACTACCGTCCCAGTGACCTACCTATGTTGTGATTGCAAATTATAGTGCCCCTTACTACGCTGATGGACAGTGACTGTATTGGGGTCTGTGGTGGGGACTTGATAATGGGGGGAGTCTAGTAACCATAATGTTGCTCATGTAATTGTACATTAATTATACCAAAAAAAAATTTATAGTGCCCCTTAATCCCCTTCTCCTTCCCCACCCACCCTCCCCAACCCTTCCCCTTTGGTAACCACTAGTCCCTTCTTGGTGTTTATGAGTCTACTGCTTTTTTTGTTCCTTCTGTTTCACTTTGTTGTTATACTCCACAAATGAGTGAAATCATTTGGTACTTGTCTTTCTCCACCTGGCTTATTTCACTGAGCATAATACTCTCTAGATCCATCTATGTTGTGGCAAATGACAGCCTGTGTTATTTTGGTCAAAACATCCTAATCCAGAAGGGGCCCGAGGTAAAGTCCCCCCTGGGCATAGCGAGGAGCCTGGTGCAGATGGCTGCCCAGGCCTGTGGGCACGTGCAGCCCTCTACCGCCTCCGCTCCTCACAGGAATGCAAGCAGCCAAACTAGGGCCAGAACCGTTTTGGCTCCACAAGGTCAAGGTTCTTCACACCCTTCATGCTTTGCACCCTGATTAAAAGAGGAGGAAACTGGGAAGTGGACAGGGCTCCGGGCTGGGATAGTCATGTTAATGTCCTGCTGGCCATTCCTGCTCCCAGAGGACCTCATCCTAGAGAGTCTGTGCTAAGATTGTCTCAGTCAGTCTTCCCTTCTAAACTTTTGGTATTGATGCAACTGTTTATTTCATGGCTTACGATCAGCAATTTATGTCAAACCTGGGGCACTTTATTTAACAGGATTTTTGAACTGTTTTAATGTTTGAGACTCAGCTTGGGATATGTGGTTTGGATGTGAAATGTTGGTGGTGGAATCACTAGGGTTTTGATTTGTCATGAAGACAGTGAGGCGGTGCGTCCTGGCCACAGCATTCTGACAAGTGGCATATGGGCAGGATGCGCTTGGCTGTGCTCAGTGAGCCAGAGGTAGGCATCCAAAGGTGTCAGGGGCTGGGGAGGGTAGAGCAGATTTATCATCTGAGACCTCCCACCCGCCTCCTAACTGTTCTCTCCAGAGGACCCCGAGGGCACTCCCTTCATCAAGGCTGGGTGAGATGCATGTTGGGGGGTGAGTCACAGAATCCTTGAAGAACTCTGTGGTGGCTCTTCTCTGTGGGCCAGGAGTTACCATCAGACTGGACTTCCTGACTTCAGTGGGGATCATGGAATCTGAGACCAAGAGGAGGTATTTAATCCCCTAAGGCAAGGAGGTTGTGGTTCCTGTGAGGATTAGAAGGACCTAAGTAGTGATCAGAACACTACGACTCACAGAGCTGCCGTACTGGCTGGTTGGCCACGATATTCCTTGGACAGAAATAGATGGATGGGCTACTGAAGATTTACCTATTTGCTTAAATAGAAAAGTTTTGATCAGGTGAACAGAATCACCACAATGGAGGGTGATGGCGCCTCCACCAGTTCCCGGACCGGAGCCGGTCTGTAGGCCTGGAGTGCCTTGAATGTCAGGGAAGGCAAGTCCCACTGAGGAAATCCTGCTGCACAGCCCATCGGTCAAGGTGTAAACCTTCCTCCTAACCTCCCCTAAGGGGACCTGTGGTGTGGCTGCATATTAGGGTGCTTGTGCATGGGGAAAAGGGGTGTAACCAGACTTTTGGGGACCAGTGGCCACTGGAGACCCACAGTGCCACTATCACTCAGCAATCAGGTGATTAACGGAGTTTGGCTCTGACGCATCTCACAGTGGGCCCAGGGGGCCTCCAAACCCACTCTGTGGTCATTTCTTCAGCTTCAAAATCATAGCTGGCAGCACCCTCCCACTGGTTGCCATTGGTTAGATGATAAAAGCATCTCCTTTCAGGTTCCTAAGTGCTGTTTACCAGATGCTCAGAGCGCTTCCCACTCACTCACAGACGGCTGTCCCTCGGGCTGTGTCTGCAGGGGTCACCACGCTGGCTACCTGGCTGTCTGCTCCTGAGGCCCAGCGTGCCATGTGGCCAAGCATGAGTCATAGGCCTTGGCAGGCTGAGGACAGGGAAGAGAATGCTGGTCCCAGTTCTGCCATTACTTCCCTGTGTGTCACCCGGCAGGTCACTTTGTCTTTCTGAGTCTTGGTTTTCTCACACTTAAGAAGAAAGGTCAGGCTAGAAGCCATGGACTCTCAGCCTTGGCCGCATATTGGAATCACTCAGGACACTTAAACATTGCTAGTATCTAGGTCCTACCTGTGAGATTTTGATTTAATTGGTCTGGGGTGGGGACCTAGCATCGGCATATTTGACATCCCCTTTGGCAATTCAAATGTGCGTTCAGGATGAGCCCCACCGAATGAACGCATCCCTGAGGTCCCCTGCTGCTCTGACAGGCTGAGTCTCCCCAGTGATCCTCACAGAGAGACAGAGAGTCTGACACAATTGACACAAGTGACAGAAAAATTGCAATATTTCTTTGTTGAGGGAGAAATTTGACTGGCCAGACCTCAGAGAGATTGATTGGGGAATAGACCGAATACTTGCTCCAGCAATTTCAATGATCTTTTGGAGAGCTGCTCCGAGATTTGTCCACCGTGTCTGCCTGTGTCCGAGGCCAAAATCTGTCCTTTTGATTAATATGTGTCTTACCATACCACTGTCATCACTATATATGTTCAGAAAGAGACTCATACCTTTGCATACTGACGGATGCTCTCATTTTTGTGTCTCATTCTCTTATTCCTACCTTCATCTTTGACTTGCCTTTGGAAGCACCTTTGGGTGCACCCATTGTTCATTGATAGCTGAGGTGGGTTCGTGGAAAGCTACTTTCCAACTTGGTCAACCTCAAAAGCACGTCTGGCCTTTTCCACCTGGCCCAGTAACAATAAACCTAGCTTTGAAGGACTGAGAGCACGGGCTGTAGATGGCGCTGTTTCCCCAGATTTCCAGGGAGTCTCCATTTTAGCAGATGGCTGTTGAAGAATTAACAATTAACGCCAAAGCCCGCAGAAAATATGTCATCCTCCAGAAACTGCAGCGAGCTGAGATTGCTCAAAGACCTTCTGCTGCCAACCTGGTCCTTTGCTGGCCAAAAATGTAGTCATACGCAGCCCGTTCCATCCACAAATTGGTCCCACAAATAAGGAACATTAATAACAAAGGTAAATAAGGATATTAAAATAAATGATTTGTACGCTTATTTTCTCAGCTTTATTACATCTTATTCTGGAAGTTTTCCGTGGATAGTAAAGTTAGAAAACAATCACCACTGGGCTGGAGGGTGATTATAAAGTAAAACCAATGCTAATGTGAGCTTGGCTTTCAAACAGCTTAAGAAAGGAAACCACCGAAGGAGACGCATGGGCTTCTGATCTGAATTCACATGGACATTTTTAGGGTATCGCAAATGAGGGTGCAGGGGTGGGACGGTAGGTAGAAAAGATTTCTTGTGTTTTCCTGACCTTTACTATTTTATAATAAAGCCGTTTGAGTCAAGGATTGCTGCCCTGCGGGTATCACTCCCTTCATCAAAAGGCAAAGATGTTCTTTGTCACATCAGGAGTTAGTGAAGTCAGGAAGAGGAACGGGTGAGGGGGTCTTTTGGCCCTTTCTTAATTCTGCTTCTTGCATTTTTCCTCGTAATCTTTGTAACTGTCATTACCATCATTTCCATCAATGCCCAGCTGGAGTCCTGAAAGGAGAGGAGGGCGCCATAAGGTTTTGCTTCCCTGCCTGTCCCTTTATCACCTTTTTACTTGTAGCTGCGGCCATATTGAGGGGCAGTGAGGGGTGCAGTGGCCGGGTGGATTAGAGGAACCACAGTACAGTTCTCTTTTGCAGGCAGTGGCCATGCTCTGAAATATCAAACCTGTATCTTCCACCCCACAGTGTCCCCGTCCTGTTACTTCTGCCTCTTGGCTTCTCCCTTGCCCAGAAACAGCAATCTGTCAAAATTAAATCATTAACTGCTCCCCCTCCCGCTGCCATGCCCTTTGCAGCTCCCTTTTGCAGGCTGGGGACACAGAAAGAGTGAAACCCACGCATTCTTCGTGTTTCCCTTCTAGTTTAATTCTGCCTTTCGTGAATTCATGGTGTGCATTGTGTAGATTTAGAAAAATGTTCCCAGTGCCAACTCCTCTGGTGTGCATGTAAAAAAATCATTTTCAATCAACAGCATCCACAACTCAGACTCCAGGCCGACCAAGGGGGTGAGTTGGGGGCTGGGCACCTCCCCTTCTGGCAGGGAACAGGAGGCCCCTTGACCTGAGGCACCGCTTCCTATTTTGGCCGCCCTTCCCCACAGCCCCAGAGGCAGCTGGAAAGGGAACTGCGCGCTGGGAGTTCCCACAGTGCCTTGCTGGCCCCCTAAGGCTTCCAGGCATGTGCCCATCTGGCGAGGCCTCCCGAGTAGGGGGCCTAATTAGGTGTCATCTGGCCACCTGAGAAGGCTCAGTGGGTGCCCCCGGCTTTCCCCTCCTCCAGGCAGGATTCCACTCTCCCAGCTGTGGATCTCGGGAGCTCGTTTGGTTGTGCAGCTGCCCTGGCTAATTATTGGAGAGCAGGTCCCCAGGTGGCTGCCTCCGACTGGAGGGGCGCGGGCAGTGAGAGGGCTGAAGCACATAAGGGCACAGTGGGGGAACAGTATGAGAGGGGCTCGGAGAGGGGTCAGAGGGAGAAGAAACTGAGCAGAGTTCAATAGTTCGATGAGCATCACAGTTCACATCTGAGTGGGAAGATGGGGAGGGTTTCCTGACCCGCCTCAGGGGTATTGATCCCAGAGGGGGCCTACCCAGGAGAACACCCCTCAAGCTCTCCCACCCCAATATGATATTCTGTGTTCCTGCCCTTCGCGTCCCTTCCAGCCCCGGCCCCCACCCAGCTTTCTCCTCCAGTCTAGGGAGTAACCTATGGTTTTCCCTTAGAAGAACATGACCTTAGAGCCCTTATTTTGGGGAGAGGTGTTAGGAAGAGAATGTTATTTAACTTAAAATTATTCTTGGCTTTTGTTGGACTTTTAGGGCTGTGGGTATGTTTGCATTTTAGGGTGTTTGCACCCTAGTGTCCCTAAACACTGACAGGTGGTGTACAGTCGGTGATATGCAAGCCAGGCTCTGCGCACCCCTTCTCGGGCATTTTCCCTCTGTCTTCTGGGCAATTGTTCCATAATATGAGACAAATGGGAGGAATATTAGGACAAATTAAGAGGAAGCAGAATGGAAAGTACAGTTGTCCACAAGGACTTTCATTGGTAAAAGACGTGACCTCCAGGTCACTGATGTACTGCTGGCAGTTTGAACCCTCACTTGCTAGCTGGGCTGAGCTGCAGACACACTTAATTTCATGGTTTTCTCTCTTGTGATGTAGGATCAGTTGAAGCAATTAGATTGCAGTTGTGGGGGTGGTGTCCCTGGACCAAGTCAAAATGAAGTCTCATTTAATTTCTGGTCCTGTTATATCTGGGGTATGAAATCATTGCGTTTCCTCTCTCCTCCAGGGTTCCCATGGGCAAATGCAAGACAATGCTTCTTTTAAAGTGCTGGAAGTTACCGTTTTCTGAGCCTATTAGAGGGTAGAATTTTATGTTTCAGTACTTGGTTTAACAGGGCCCAAGAGGGAATGGCCTGTTCGCCCCTTCCCCCAAACAGCCACAGTGCTGTTGAAGGCAGTTTTGCTCCAGAAAAGGAACACCAGTGGATAGGGAACGGTGGTGCCAAGACTCGTGCTGTGTGCCCCACGCATCGGAAGGGTGGGCTATACAGGTGGGTGTAATGTGGTGACAGGCTGTAGCAAGAATGGGAAGGGTGGTGGGATTTTCAAGGCGGCAGGAAGATAACGTCCTTAAGATGCTGAAGTCTTGTCTGGTTTCCTCAAGACTGCTCATCCCTTGTGAATCCGGAGGTGAAGTGGGAAGTCACAGCCTGCAGTAGAAAGAGCAGAGATTTGCATCCGTTCCACAAAATTCACAAGGTTGCACCACCCTCTTCAGAACACTAGGCTCTGATTTCGTTAGTTACAGGCTGTGGTCATTTTTGGCCTCTCCAGAGGACCCTAGACAGAAATGCCAGGTCCAGAGTGGGCCCAGTAGAAGCAGAGAGGGGGGCCAATGAGGAGAATCTTCCTGCTAATGGGGTTGGCTTTCAGCTGGGTGTAGAATGGTGGGAAGTTGAATTTCCTGAGTCTTAGAATGAGGGTCATTGTTTTAAATAACTCTGGGAGCCAGGATAAATCCTAGAAGATAATTGTCACTGGTTTTTTGCAGGCCATTAAGCATGCTAGCTTTCTCCTCGAGCTCTAATAGAAAATGACCGAACCTTTCATTAAAGCCTATAGTTTCCACAGGGAACTTGGAGGCCTTTGAGGGTTGATCTGGCCCAGCACGTCCTTTTGGCGGGCACCTCTCCAGTGTCTCTGAGGGCTGCAAACCAATCCTCTACTTGACTGAGCCCCACAAAATTTGCCCAGTGCATTCCACAGTGGGCAGTTCAAGTGCTTAGAGGATTGCTCTTTATTTTGAACTGAAACCTGCTTCCTTGAAACTTCTGCTCACTAATCCTAGTTCTGCCTTGTGGAACTACACAGGATAAATATAATCCCCTTTTCAGATGAAAGCGTTCCAGAGAGGTGAAGCTGGTTATCACATTCCCTAAGTCTTCCTTTATGCAAGGCACACCTTCCAAGGATGACGTGGTGTCAGACTCCCTCTCCATCCTGCTGTGGACATCATCGGCATTTTTAGCATTTTCACAAGGTAGGATCCAGAAAGGAGGATAGGAGCACTGTCGACATCTCCGGTGCTGGAGATTAACATAGGGGCTTTTCACATAGCTCTAGAAGGATAGAGGCAGTGAGAAGGCAAATGTGAGATAATCCAGACATTAGTAAATACAGGAAGCAGCTACCATGCCTACGGCCGGAGAAGGAAGGAGAGGAGGTGTCTCAGAGCCCAGACCCAGAGGGGCTGCCCACCCGGGGCAGGGAGGGGCCCGGCAGTGCTGGTGCTGGGACCTCTGAAGGGGCATCGCCCTCCTGATGCTGGGCGCACCAAGGCTGTGCTGGTGCCCCTGCTGAGCTTGCCATCAATGAAACCCCCATTGACATGAAGCTGGGGAGGCCAAATCTGTATCTTTGGAAAGCAGTGTTTGACTGAAGTTCAGGTCTTTAATGGATCTGTTTTATTTCCTTCTTTCTCTGAATACTGCACCTTTCTTCCGGCCCTCTTTTCCTTTGGGGAAACTGCCATCCTCGTCCTTGTGGCTGGGCTGTCAGTCACATGACCCAACAGCCTGATCACAGGGGAGGGAGCATGAGACAAGCTGAGGGGCAGATGGCTGGTGGAGCAGAGGCTGTCGATGGCGCTCCCCTTCAGAGGCACTGTTTGCCTTCTCTACAGACATCCCCAGAGTTTCTCTGATTCTGGGCCTTCCCAAGAGCTGGCTGTTCACACTGGCTGCCACTACAGGCACTGGCCAGTAACCTTCCTGTAAAGTCCTGCTGGCTTAGGTTAGCCAGGGTCTGTCTCAACTGTTTACAATAAAGAACCTGGAATGATATGCCATCTTTATTTGTATTCCCCATAGGCAAGAAGACACCATCTGGCTTGGTGGAGATCTATCAAATATTGACTCTAAAGCCAGCACACCAGCTAACCCTCCACCTTTCTGTCCTCACAAATATCAGAAGCACAGTGAATTACTGCCAGCCTGGAAGGCAAACCTCTTATGGTGTGCTGAAGAGATCTATCCTATTGACATGCAGTCACAAATCTGTGATTCAGGTGAATGTATGGAAATCAGGTTTGGAAAAAGATTTTGATGGGACTGCTTTGATGGGGTCATATCAAAATGGGTGCATCCAAATATAAAAGCATTTTTTTTTCGTTTCCTAGCAATGTGAATAGCAAACCTCTCAGAGCCTCATCCCATCCCTGCATTTGACCTTACTGTACCTCTTAAATTCACTCAGAAGTGGGATTAAGATGAGGAAGGTGTATGTAATTATGTTAATTGACACTTTAGAAGAATTCTTTAAAATTAAATTGTTTTACAGGACTGTCAAAATCTCTTCAAAGCACTTCATCAAAATAGCATGTATCTGATTTCTATATATCTGTATGATTCATCAAAAATGTGCCACATAAAAAAAAGAGTGCCACATATATGGTTTTTCAAGAAGAGCAAGGAAAGCATTGCCCCTCACCTATCACTACACACTATTTTCCAAGAGGACAGAAGGGAGTTTATCAACAGTGCATACATCTGGTTATTCTACTAGTTAAGAAACCTTTGCCTAACTATCATTCAGCCCATGTTTATCCTGATTGTCCATTGGGATAGTTTGATAATTATTTCTTGAAATCTTGATCCAGGAAAACTCTGACTTCCCTTGATAACTTCTCAACACAGAAACAAGGTTAGCTTGGTAAAGCTTGTTTTAGAAGAATCACATTGGCACCAGTAATTATGCTTAATAATTATATTTTAAATATTAAAATATATTTATTCTTTTAAAAATTGGCCAGGTCTTTGCTTCCAGCAGGGAAGGCATAGGAGGAGGAGTGTTCGAAAGAGTGCTGACCGGTTGCCCTTCTCAGCGCTGCAAGCCGACCCCATGTTTGTCCTCTGAGGAGTCTGGCCACACAGCCACTTGCCCCTCCAATGTGTTTATCTTCTGCAGTGAGGGCACCAAACAATAGGATGAAATATTCTGTGAGTTCCACACTTATTGTCCTAACCCTCGAAGATACATGAATCTGTGGAAAATATTGAGAAAAATATTTGTCTTCAGATGGCTCCCTCTGAATTGGTTGGATCCTAGAGTGCAGAATTTGGAGGCTGAATGAACAAAGTGTTTCATGTTTGGAAGTATAATAGTTTTGCTCGTGAAACTGAAGTTTGGAAAAGCGTGGCTGAAAATATGCAAAAAACAATTCCACATTCCAAATTTGGCTCTCATTGATAAATAAGAGTTTGAGATGACTTATGTGGTACCATGGTGCAAAATAGGAAAACGTCCAGAAGGAGTCTAGGGACTAGTTATTTTTCAGATGAAACCTGGCTAGTTCTGTGGGGTGATGCATTTAAAAGAGCAATTGATAACCACATTAATTTAGGCTACACAGAGCTAGTGGGGGTTGTCCACCCAGAATATGTATCCCCCAGCAGAGCTCATGTTTTTTGTAAAATAAGAGTGCAGATAGTCATGCAGGTGGGAGACATCAGTCTCATGAGGATCTCAGAATTGTGGTGGCTGCTTGGGGAAATGTCAATTTCCATACATCACAGCAGAATACGCTCACTCTGGATTCCTACGTCACTTTCATCATTGAAATAGTTTTCTACTTAAATACAAAGCATTTCATTAACCACTGTAAGATGTCTGCTAAAAGGCTTAGATTCTCTCAAGAGATTCTCACTTTTATGTCAAGTGGAAAGTTAATTAGCTATGACCCATGCATTTTTGCAAGCCACCTCTGTCCTTTGTCACCACCACTCCAGGAGATAGTTCTGTTCATTTCCCCCATGGCATTTCAGTATCTGGTATACATTAGAAATTGTTTCCACTACTTCATGATCTTGAGTTTTATTTATTTGAGAATATCTCTTCTGTATTTTGGCAACCCTTTGCTTTATAACATTTTATTATATTCAAATGATGATGTTACAATTCCATAATTGTGATAATATTTTAACACTACTTATATACAATGTCTGTCTTTTCATCATATCCGTTTCTTTCTGCTATTTTTAACACATTTTTGCCCAGTAAAATTTATTCTGTGATAGCAGATGTGATTCATAAAAATATTTGATCAAATAGATTTCTTTACTTTGGAAAATTATCATCTGTGTCATCGGTATTAATTTTCATGTGATTATGTCTCAATGTTAAAAAAAATACTTCCAGAGACTTGTTGGCTAGTATGATGAGACACATTCATTTGTAATTAATTTTACCGATTTTTACTCCATTTTAGATCGTAACTTAACAAAGACACTTGGGACATCTCTGTTTTAAAGAGATTTTTATGGCTATGGAAATGCTTGCTCTAATAAAAGTCTACATATTCATAAAAAATACTGCCAAGGTCTCGGTACTTTTCACCTTTCTGTAATCCATCCATTTCCTATCTTTAAAAATTGGAGCATGTTCCTGTTCCCTACAATCCCCCTGGGTCCTCTACCATTCCCTGCAGCTGCTCTGTACCTCCACCTTCCTCTGTGGAGTGGGGTGTCACTCACCTGGGCTTTTGGACTTGGATTCATTTGAGTGGTTGGGTATTTTCTTATGGTCTCCTTGTCAGTCTCAGGTTTCAGTTTCCTAGTAACCGTATTTGTTCTCCCCTTCCCAGTTTGAAGATCCCTTTCCTAGATAGAGAAAGCAATGTAAAAGTAGAATTGTCCTGTTATTCTCTGCTAGCTTCCAAAACGACCCCCCTTGCTCCTGAGCAGTGGGCCCTTGCAGGCCTCATTGTTTCTCTTGCTCTGAACTCTGCCCAAAGCCCCCTGCCGGGGCCCTCACACCATCTTCTTAAGCCTCACAGCAATTTGGACTCTGTCTTTCCTAGTATTTTGACTGCCTAGTATTCCTTGGTTATAAGTACTTCTTTTCATAGTTCAGGCATTTCTTTTAAAATCTGAGTTGATTAGGAAGCTCTCTGCATAATTTTTTTGGTTTTGTTGTTTTTGGTCTTTGACCAATGCCACTTGTTGTTATGGACTGAATATTTGTGTTCCCCTAAAATTCATACGCTGAAATCTGATGCCCAACATAATGGTATTTGCAGATGGAGCCTTTGAAAAGTGATTAAGTCCTGAGCATGGACCCTCATGAATGGGATTAGTGCCTTAATAAGAAGAGACCGGAGAGTAGCTCACTGTCTGCACCATGTGATGATACAGTGAAAAGCGGTACCTGCAACTCAGAGGAGGTTCTTGACAGAACTCGACCATGCTGGCACCCTGACCTCTGACTTCCAGGCTCCCAAACCACGAGGAATAAATTTCTGTTTTTATAGGCTACCTGGTATATGGTACGTTGTTATAGCAGTTCAGATGGACTAAAGCATTTGTGATCATTCGCAAGGAATTGTGAAGAATTCCTTTCTGTCAATCTTCTTTCCTCTTTTAGCTATTTCAACTATTATAGTGTCCCAAGGAGTCATACCTACTTTTTCTCTGAACTTTCTAAACTCTTTTTTCTTAAAATCTAGAATTTATGTCTGACTCTGGCTTATGTTTCCTCCCTCCTCTGGCTGTTAATAGTTTTGCACTGATGAGAGTCACTTTATCCATGTTTATTTGACTATATTCTACGCTGGTTGTGCCAAGCAGTTAATATGAAGCTGCAAGGTGTAAAAGAAAGAGTAGGGGCCTCTGAATTTGGCAGATCTGGGTCTAGATCTCCACAGACATGCTGGTGATGTTGGGCAATCTACTTGACCTGTCTGACTCACAGGGTTAAAAAATAAGTTAATTCTATAGCTTTGCAGGCAGGCTTTTAAAATTAAAGAATGCAAAACACCATTAGTTCAACAAATGGTAGCCAGTATTATTACTGCCTGTGTATCTTTTGGGAAATTTTCTTTTTCCTGGCATATGTGCTAATATATGTGTATGAGTTGATTGTGTAGTGTGAATAAGTTAAAAGCCACATTAGGGCTGAATATAGACATATTGGTGGCAAAGAGCATGCTGGCTGAGCACAGTTTCTGAGGCTAAGCTGTATGACTCAAAGGGCTGCTGTAACACGTATTAGCTTTGTGATCTTGGGCAAGTGGCTGGAACATTCTGTGTTCCCATTTCTTTATCCATAAACCAGCTCTATATTATGGAGCTGTTACAAAGATTTAAATGAATAAGCACATGTAATTGCTTCAAACATCACCTGACACACAGTCAGCACTTAATAATGTTAGCTCTTATTATTGTCATGCTGCAGATAGAACTCTACGAACACAGAGCTGAGAATGCCAGGAGCACCAGCATTTCCAACCAGTGGATTGGAAACAAAACTGAGAAACCCTTGGAGATGAACAAGGCTACAGAAATGAACAAAAGAAAGTTACAGAAAAATGTTGACAAGCAAGCTTAGACTGGTAAGTCCTCCTACTGGGAAACATACAGACACCTGCAGGGAACAGTTTCAGAGTCATGATGCTGCGCAAGCCTAGTTTATAAGGGCAGCTGAACAGTACCATCCATTCTGGGTGCATCTTGCTGGATCTCAGAGCCCTCATCTGAGTGGGCTCTGAGAGTGCCCCCTGCCCTCTTAGGAAGCTGGAATTATGTGCCATTCTCCAGGATGGTTTGTGAGTGAACATACGGGTGGGCAGTTACACATCTTTATAAATACTTCTTCCAGTTTGATTTTTGGCAATTGAAAAGTCAATCCAGCTTTTAAACTATGTGCCTCAAAGGCTAAATTGTGAGATTAAAGTCAGGGAGACCTGCAAAAAGGAGAATCACTTAAAACAAGGTCAGTGCCCTTCAGGACTACTCCTCAGACTCTAAGGAACAAAACACTGCTCAGAATTTGGATAAACATGTTTTCAAATGTGAGAAACTCTCTTCAGGGAATGAGATTGTTTGCCAGACAGAAACAGACAGATAAACAGACCTCTCTTTCCTTCAATCTCTTACTTAGGTGGTTTACTCAAACACTGATATTCTGATGCCCTTTACTTTCAAAACATGATCATTTATACACCACAATGAATACCAGCAAGTCCTTTGTCACATCTTTCTAACTTTTCTATTTCAATCTGGAAGGCTGAGCCAGATTCCCCAATGTCCCAGCTCATTGGCATAGCCTATAGTTAAGGGATCAAGCTGGCTGTTAGGGTCTAAATCCTGTCTCTGCCACTTCCTACCTGTTCCATCTTGGCCACGTTTATGTCATTTTAAAACTGGCAATCGTAATAATCACACCTAACCCAAAATGTTTTTATAAGGATTAAATGAGTCAGTAAATTGCCTGGCACACAGTAAGTCCTCAAAATAAGCTTTATCCTTTGAGAGCTGTCAAGGAATTGATTATAAACTGAGAAACTTTCTTTGTTCAGGACCTTGCCTCTCTCTGTTCCATAAATATTCTTGTTTATCAAAAGAAATATTTGAGGTGACTTTTTGGGAGATTCTGGTCTATTTAAACACACACTCTATATGAGGTTGAATTAATTCAAATTTCTACTGACTTTTCAGAGCTGATTCAAAACACCATTTCCTCTAGGAAGCCTCTCCAGCTACTCGGAATTATGAGGAGACCCGTTCTCAGCTGTCCATGGCACATGTGACCCAAAGTTCATATTTTGCCAATTAATTTACATCACAATTTGTATTTCTCTCCCCTGTTTCACCAGAAAAAAATCTTCTGTTCTGAAGTATGTTGTCAAATCGTTGAAGACAATACATGCTTATATATTTTAATGTAGTAAGTGTATCTCTCAGGTGTAATGCAAGTGTGGTATATAAAGGGCAAACTGTGTGGTGTCATTTTAAAAAATGCATTAAGCATCACGTCAGTTTGCCTGTGTTTAAGGCCTGGCTTCTGCCCTTATTTTGCTCTATGACCCTATGCAGGTTCTTGAAACTCGTTGAACCTTGATTTCTTTCATCTATAATATGAAAAGAATTGAGAGGAATTAAATAGTATAAAACACATGTTCAAGGGCCTGATCTAAAGTAGGTACTGGACATATGTTGGTTTGTAATCAGTATCAAGGGGTCCCCTTGTCTCCGCCAGTCAGACAGCCTTGAGCTCCACCCACCCCCCTGGGTCCTTAATTGGTTGGCAGCCCAATTTAGTGATCAGTTTCTCATATGTTTTTGTATCAGTCTTGTGTTTTGGTTGGACTTCCAAGACCTTTTTTTATGGCCATTTTCAACTCTCAGGGGTTCTTAAACTGTATAATGATAAATGCTACCTGAGTATTTATTAAAAATGCAAATTCCAGGACCCCATTCTGAATGATCCTGATTCTTTAATTCCAGGGAGGAGCTCAAAAATCTGTGTTTTCAGCATGTGCTAGGTGATTGCACCAGGGGATTCTGATTTAAGTGCTGCAGGAACCACACTGAGAAACTGCTGGTGCTTTTCTAGGTCCTGTAAACACACTCCTCATCTGTTCTATCCCAAAAGGGATAAGCAGGAGTTCTTAACCTTGGATGCATGCAGAGACTTCAGGGACCCTGGAAGTTCCCCAAAACTGAAGGTAAATCACATGTGTATATATGTGTTTGGGGAGAAGTTTGATCTAGAGCTTTCAATGAACCCTGTATGCCGCTGCCCTTTCCTGCCAAAAAGAAGAGAAGACAGAACAAATTTTCCATCCATTTTCCATCCAACCCTCAGGATCTGTCTTTCTGCAGTGACCAACCTGACAGAGCTCTGTCAGCAACTATCCTGTCCCCCATGGACTGATCTCACACCAAACACCTCACTGGTCTCTGCTGCCAACAGGGGATTCTTCCTTGCCAGACACAGCTGCAAGCCTGGATAGGAGGACGTGCAGTTGTGACTGATCTGACCTATCTTTAACTGTCCTCCAGTTGATTTACACCCCTGCTGAGCATAGGTCTTGTTGAAACCCAGCCAAGGGCCCTACTAGGTGCCCAACGGCAGTGGCCCATCGTGCCTTCTCTGGATTACAAGTTGTCTGCCGAGGTCTACTACCAGGAGTTCTATTTTTCACAGGCTGCTCATGGAGTATCTCCACATGGGTCCCAATCGTCTACCCTGGAGAAGTTCTGAGCCCCTGTGTCAGGGGAATCTGGCCACACAGCAGCTCCCTGGGTCATTGGACCTAATCTAAGGTAAGAGTTTTTCTTTCTCTTTACAAGACAGTTTCCTGGCGGATGAAGAGCTTTGCTCGCTGCTTGTATTCAGTCCTTTTAATTCCATTTTCTCTGCCCTAAGCTTATGGGGTAGTATCCATCTGGACCCGAAAACATTTAAGTAATGATGTCTCCTAAGTTCTTGATAGAGAAACATCAAACATCTCTCCACCATCACACTACCAATTCTGCATTTATGAGAATCCTAATTCTCCATGTATGAGAATCCTATTTCCCCTCCAACAGCCGTAGACACTGTCCCAGCTTTGGGTATCTATGGCTCAGGATATTTGCTGATGATACCTCCATGCATGTGTTCTTCCTCTGAACACACTCTGTCCCAGTTGTTAGACCTGATTATCTCTGGGTTTCATGTTGCATGTTACTGGGGTGAGTAAGAAGAGGTGGGATACTGGTGTGGCTAAGAAGCTCTATTTGATGGCCCTTGTGGTCTCTGAGTCCACCCAAGTCACTACCTTTTTGGTCCCATTTGTCCTTTACTGCTATGATGAAAGCTGTCCTGAAGCAGTCCAGCATTGACTCCTATACGACTGGGGTCTACACTGCTGGGGAAAATGGTGCTCTGAGCCTGGAGGTGGCAAAATGCCTTCTGTACTCACTTCCACCCCTCCAACCACTCTGTTCTCCTGCATAGTAGCTTATTCTGTGTGAAGAGCTTAGCAGCGCTGGGCTCTGGAACAGAGCAGGCAAATATGGTGATATAAAATGCTAACAACAGCAGATGGCAGGAAAATTTCTTTAAATTCAGATGAGCAGTTGCATCTTCTGATGGGTTTTTATTATTAAATTTACTTCCATCGTTTGGTTAGATAGGTCTATCCTTGTGCTCACTTATCATGTGCTGAAGTCATCTTGCCTTTAATATCTGAAATAAGGAGCTGTTCATTATACCAATTATAAATATATCCATATGGTCCCACGTGCAATTGTCAGCTCATTTATATGGATGCAGCCTTCGTATCTGGAAAGAGTAAATGCTCCCCTCATTTTAAAGAAAATGCTAAGGTTTTGAGCTTTTAGGCTCCTACCAACAATGTTCTTTAGGATAAGGTGAGACTCTCTGGGAGCCAGAACTTACTGATTTCAATAAATCAATAGGCACAAGAGGTCCTGACTCTAATCCCAATTTTACAACTATTGAAACATAGCACCCTTATAAAGCCATCTCTGCTTCCTCTATGAATTTGTGATTTTTCATTTTCAACTTCCAATAAAAGGAATAAAAATTCATCAAATTCTTTGGAAATTGAATTCAAATGATTCTTTTTTTTTTTTCTTAATTGAAGGGTAGTTGACACACAATATTACATTACATTAGTTTCAGGTGTACAACACAGTGATTCGACATTTATATACATGATAATTCTAGGTACCAGCTATCACCATACCAAGTTGTTACCATATTCTGACTATATTCCTTATGCTATACATTACATCCCGGTTACTTATTTATTTTACAATTGGAAGTGTGTACTTTTTTTTTTTTTTTTTGGTGAGGGCATCTCTCATATTTATTGATCAAATGGTTGTTAACAACAATAAAATTTGGTATAGGGGAGTCAATGCTCAATGCACAATCATTAATCCACCCCAAGCCTAATTTTCGCCAGTCTCCAATCTTCTGAAGCATAACGAACAAGTTCTTACATGGAGAACAAATTCTTACATAGTGAATAAGTTACATGGTGAACAGTACAAGGGCAGTCATCACAGAAGCTTTCGGTTTTGCTCATGCATTATGAACTATAGACAGTCAGTTCAAATATGAATACTCATTTGATTTTTATACTTGATTTATATGTGGATACCACATTTCTCTCTTTATTATTATTATTTTTAATAAAATGCTGAAGTGGTAGGTAGATACAAGATAAAGGCAGAAAACATAGTTTAGTGTTGTAAGAGAGCAAATGTAGATGATCAGGTGTGTGCCTGTAGACTATGTGTTAATCCAAGCTAGACGAGGGCAATAAAACATCCACGTATGCAGAAGATTTCTCTCAGAACAGGGGGGGTGAGGTTCTGAGCCTCACCTCTGTTGATCCCCAATTTCTCACCTGATGGCCCCCCTGCGACTGTGCCTGTCTTAGGTTGTTCCTCCCTTGAGGAATCTTACCCGTCTCTGGCTAACCAGTCATCTTCCGGGGCCATACAGGGAAATGTAAAGTTGGTATGTGAGAGAGAAGCCTTATTGTTTGAAAAGGTTAGCTTTTTACTTCTTTGCATATTTATGCCCTGTGGCTTCTATGCCCAGCATTTGTCTTGAGGTATCTTTACCACTTGGAAGAATTATGATACTCGGTAAATTCGATATGAGTCATGAATTCTATTTAAGGGTTGTAATTAGGAGGGAAGAAGAAAAGCTATAGAAGTAGCAGATGGAAGAAAACCTGGGAAGATTGATTATTTCTTTGACATATCTTCTTGTAGAGTAACTTCAGCATGTATAGGTTTTAAACTACTACTTAAATTGCACACACACATTAACATAATGGGAGTATAGTTACATAACCAAAGCATATCTGTAATTACCAGCCATCTCCAGTGAAACCAAGAAAACCAGTTAGGCACCTTAGGCATTTGTGAAAACTTATCTATGATATGGTGGATATTGTCCAACTGAACTTGAACAGTCTGAGAGAAATCAGACAAATTAAAACAACCCATTCCTGGGGACTGTTCACATCCCATATGTTCTTTTAACAGTAAATAGTCTGTAGTTGTAAGACTTTGGAGCGCTACAATTTGCACTTCTCCAAATTCTTGGTTGAGTTCCAACAGTATAGATCCAGTCAAATTTGTTGTTTTACTGTATGCACAGGCCAGCTTAGATATCTCCTTCCTCATTCCCATGGCAAGTCCAGGAACTGGTGGGATGAGTGCATCTACAGCTGTAGCAGTGCGTGGATCTTTGTTGGGGTTTTTTGATGATCATCTTCTGGCATGAGTCTTCCAGAGAGTGCTGATGTTGGAAGTTCTTTTTCATATTGTATCTTAGTTCATTTTCGGGGTAGCCCAATTAGGCTTTGATCCTCTGCATAAACACAAACAGACCCTTTGCCTACACTTTTATATGCCCTTTATACCCTTGTGTAGCACTCATTGGAGGTCACCACACAGGAACTACCTTTTTTATTTTTATTTTTTTGGTATCATTAATCTACACTTACATGACGAATATTATGTTTACTAGGCTCTCCCCTATACCAGGTCCCCCCTATAAACCCCTTTAGAGTCACTGTCCATCAGCATAGCAAAATGTTGTAGAATCACTACTTGCCTTCTCTGTGTTGTACAGCCCTCCCCTTTCTCCCAACCCCCCATGCATGCTAATCTTAATACCCCCCTTTTTCTCCCCCCCCTTATCCCTCCCTACCCACCCATCCTCCCCAGTCCCTTTCCCTTTGGTACCTGTTAGTCCATTCTTGAGTTCTGTGATTCTGCTGCTGTTTTGTTCCTTCAGTTTTTCCTTTGTTCTTATACTCCACAGATGAGTGAAATCATTTGGTATTTCTCTTTCTCTGCTTGGCTTGTTTCACTGAGCATAACACCCTCCAGCTCCACCCATGTTGCTGCAAATGGTAGGATTTGCCCTTTTCTTATGGCTGAGTAGTATTCCATTGTGTATATGTACCACCTCTTCTTTATCCATTCATCTATCGATGGACATTTAGGTTGCTTCCAATTCTTGGCTATTGTAAATAGTGCTGCGATAAACATAGGGGTGCATTGGTCTTTCTCATACTTGATTGCTGCATTCTTAGGGTAAATTCCTAGGAGTGCAATTCCTGGGTCAAATGGTATGTCTGTTTTGAGCATTTTGAGGAACCTCCATACTGCTTTCCACAATGGTTGAACTAATTTACATTCCCACCAGCAGTGTAGGAGGGTTCCCCTTTCTCCACAGCCGCGCCAACATTTGTTGTTGTTTGTCTTTTGGACGGCAGCCATCCTTACTGGTGTGAGATGATACCTCATGTAGTTTTAATTTGTATTTCTCTGATAATTAGCGATTGTGGAGCATCTTTCCATGTGTCTGTTGGCCATCTGTATTTCTTTTTTTTTTTTTTTTTTTTAAATAATTATTTTTTATTGAAGGGTAGTTGATGCACAGTATTACATTACATTAGTTTCAAGTGTACAACACAGTGGTAGAACATTTATATACATAATTCTAGGTTCCAGCTATCACCCTACCAAGCTGTTACAATATCTTGACTATATTCCTTATGCTATACATTACATCCCGGTTACTTATTTATTTTACCATTGGAAGTCTGTCCTTTTTTTTTTTTTTTTTTTGTGAGGGCATCTCTCATATTTATTGATCAAATGGTTGTTAACGACAATAAAATTCTGTATAGGGGAGTCAATGCTCAATGCACAATCATTAATCCACCCCAAGCCTAATTTTCGCCAGTCTCCAATCTTCTGAAGCATAACGAACAAGTTCTTACATGGAGAACAAATTCTTACATAGTGAATAAGTTACATGGTGAACAGTACAAGGGCAGTCATCACAGAAACTTTCGGTTTTGCTCATGCATTATGAACTCTAAACAGTCAGTTCAAATATGAATACTCATTTGGTTTTTTTTTTTTTTTTAGATAATTATTTTTTATTGAAGGGTAGTTGACACACAGTATTACATTACCTTAGTTTCAGGTGTACAACACAGTGATTCAACATTTATATACATGATAATTCTAGGTACCAGCTATCACCATACCAAGTTGTTACAATATTTTGACTATATTCCTTATGCTATACATTACATCCCGGTTACTTATTTATTTTACAATTGGAAGTGTGTACTTTTTTTTGGTTGTTGTTGTTAGGGCATCTCTCATATTTATTGATCAAATGGTTGTTAACAACAATAAAATTCTGTATAGGGGAGTCAATGCTCAATGCACAATCATTAATCCACCCCAAGCCTAATTTTCGTCAGTCTTCAATCTTCTGAAGCATAACGAACAAGTTCTTACATGGAGAACAAATTCTTACATAGTGAATAAGTTACATGGTGAACAGTACAAGGGCAGTCATCACAGAAACTTTTGGTTTTGCTCATGCATTATGAACTATAAACAGTCAGTTCAAATATGAATACACATTTGATTTTTATACTTGATTTATATGTGGATACCACATTTCTCTCTTTATTATTTTTAATAAAATGCTGAAGTGGTAGGTAGATACAACATAAAGGTAGAAAACATAGTTTAGTGTTGTAAGAGAGCAAATGTAGATGATCAGGTGTGTGCCTGTAGACTATGTGTTAATCCAAGCTAGACAAGGGCAATAAAACATCCACATATGCAGATGATTTCTCTCAGAACAGGGAGGGTGAGGTTCTAAGCCTCACCTCTGTTGATCCCCAATTTCTCACCTGATGGCCCCCCTGCGACTGTGCGTGTCTTAGGTTGTTCCTCCCTTGAGGAATCTTACCCGTCTCTGGCTAACCAGTCATCTTCCGGGGCCATACAGGGAAATGTGAAGTTGGTAAGTGAGAGAGAAGCCTTATTGTTTGAAATGGTTAGCTTTTTATTTCTTTGCATATTTATGCACTGTGGCTTCTATGCCCAGCATTTGTCTTGAGGTATCTTTACCACTTGGAGGAGTTATGATACTCGGTAAATTTGATATGAGGCACGAATTCTATTTAAGAATTCGTTGTAATTAGGAAGGAAGAAGAAAAGCTATAGAAGTAGCAGGCGGAAGAAAACATGGGAAGATTGATTATTTCTTTGACATATCTTCTTGTAGAGTAACTTCAGCATGTATAGATTTTAAGCTACTACTTAAATTGCGCACACACATTAACATAATAGGAGTATAGTTACATAACCAAAGCACATCTGTAATTACCAGCCATCTCCAGTGAAACCAAGAAAACCAGTTAGGCACCCTAGGCATTTGTGAAAACTTATCAATGATATGATGGTTATTATCTAACTGAATTTGAATAGTTTGAGAAAAATCAGACAAATTAAAACAACCCATTCCTGGGCACTGTTCACATCCAATATGTTCTTTTAACCGTAAATAGTCTGTAGTTGTAAGATTTTGAAGCGCTACAATTTGCACTTCTCCTAATTCTTGGTTGAGTTCCAACAGTATAGATCCAGTCAAATTTGTTGTTTTACTGTATGCACAGGCCAGCTTAGATATCTCCTTCATTCCCATGGCAAGTCCAGGAGCTGGTGGGATGAGTGCATCTACAGCTGTAGCAGTGCGTGGATCTTTGTTGGGGTTTTTTGATGATCATCTTCTGGCATGAGTCTTCCCAAGAGTGCTGATGTTGGAAGTTCTCTTTCATATCGTATCTTAGTTCATTTTCGGGGTAGCCAAATTAGGCTTTGATCCTCTGTATAAACACAAACAGACCCTTTGCCTACACTTTTATATGTCCTTTATATCATTGTGTAGAACTCATTAGAGGTCACCACATAGGAACTGCATTTTTTTTTTAATCATTAATCTACACTTACATGACGAATACTTTGTTTACTAGGCTCTCCCCTATACCAGGTCCCCCCTATATACTCCTTTACAGTCACTGTCCATCAGCGTAGCAACCTGTTGTTGAATCACTACTTGTCTTCTCTGTGTTGTACAGCCCTCCCCTTTCTCCCACCCCGCTATGGATGCTAATCTTAATACCCCCCTACTTCTCCCCCCCTTATCCCTCCCTACCCACCCATCCTCCCCAGTCCCTTTCCCTTTGGTACCTGTTAGTCCATTCTTGAGTTCTGTGATTCTGCTGCTGTTTTGTTCCTTCAGTTTTTCCTTTGTTCTTATACTCCACATATGAGTGAAATCATTTGGTATTTCTCTTTCTCTGCTTGGCTTGTTTCACTGAGCAAAATACCCTCCAGCTCCATCCATGTTGCTGCAAATGGTTGGATTTGCCCTTTTCTTATGGCTGAGTAGTATTCCATTGTGTATATGTACCACATCTTCTTTATCCATTCATCTATCGATGGACATTTAGGTTGCTTCCAATTCTTGGCTATTGTAAATAGTGCTGCGATAAACATAGGGGTGCACTGGTCTTTCTCATACTTGATTGCTGCATTCTTAGGGTAAATTCCTAGGAGAGCAATTCCTGGGTCAAATGATAAGTCTGTTTTGAGCATTTTGATGTACCTCCATACTGCTTTCCACAATGGTTGAACAAGTTTACATTCCCACCAGCAGTGTAGGAGGGTTCCCCTTTCTCCACAGCCTCGCCAACATTTGTTGTTGTTTGTCTTTTGGATGGCAGCCATCCTTACTGGTGTGAGGTGATACCTCATTGTAGTTTTAATTTGCATTTCTCTGATAATTAGCGATGTGGACATCTTTTTATGTGTCTGTTGGCCATCTGTATTTCTTTTTTGGAGAACCGTCTGTTCAGTTCCTCTGCCCATTTTTTAATTGGGTTATTTGTTTTTTGTTTGTTGAGGCGTGTGAGCTCCTTATATATTCTGGACGTCAAGCCTTTATCGGATGTGTCATTTTCAAAGATATTCTCCCATACTGTAGGGTTCCTTTTTGTTCTATTGATGGTGTCTTTTGCTGTACAGAAGCTTTTCAGCTTAATATAGTCCCACTTGTTCATTTTTGCTGTTGTTTTCCTTGCCCGGGGAGATATGTTCAAGAAGAGGTCACTCATGTTTATGTCTAAGAGGTTTGTGCCTATGTTTTCTTCCAAGAGTTTAATGGTTTCATGACTTACATTCAGGTCTTTGATCCATTTTGAGTTTACTTTTGTATATGGGGTTAGACGATGGTCCAGTTTCATTCTCCTACATGTAGCTGTCTAGTTTTGCCAGCACCATCTGTTGAAGAGACTGTCATTTCGCCATTGTATGTCCATGGCTCCTTTATCAAATATTAATTGACCATATATGTCTGAGTTAATGTCTGGATTGTCTAGTCTGTTCCATTGGTCTGTGGCTCTGTTCTTGTGCCAGTACCAAATTGTCTTGATTACTATGGCTTTATAATAGAGCTTGAAGTTGGGGAGTGAGATCCCCCCTACTTTATTCTTCTTTCTCAGGATTGCTTTGGCTATTCGGGGTCTTTGGTGGTTCCATATGAATTTTTGAATTATTTGTTCCAGTTCATTGAAGAATGTTGCTGGTAGTTTCATAGGGATTGCATCAAATCTGTATATTGCTTTGGGCAGGATGGCCATTTTGACGATATTAATTCTTCCTAGCCATGAGCATGGGATGCGTTTCCATCTGTTAGTGTCCCCTTTAATTTCTTTTAAGAGTGACTTGTAGTTTTCAGAATATAAGTCTTTCACTTCTTTGGTTAGGTTTATTCCTAGGTATTTTATTTTTTTTGATGCAATTGTGAATGGAGTTGTTTTCCTGATTTCTCTTTCTGTTGGTTCATTGTTGGTATATAGGAAAGCCACAGATTTCTGTGTGTTGATTTTGTATCCTGCAACTTTGCTGTATTCCGATATCAGTTCTAGTAGTTCTGGGGTGGAGTCTTTAGGGTTTTTTATGTACAGTATCATGTCATCTGCAAATAGTGACAGTTTGACTTCTTCTTTGCCAATCTGGATTCCTTGTATTTTTTTGTTTTGTCTGATTGCCGTGGCTAGGACCTCTAGTACAATGTTAAATAACAGTGGGGAGAGTGGGCATCCCTGTCTAGTTCCCGATCTCAGTGGAAATGCTTTCAGCTTCTCGCTATTCAATATAATGTTGGCTGTGGGTTTTTCATAGATGGCCTTTATTATGTTGAGGTACTTGCCCTCTATTCCCATTTTGCTGAGAGTTTTTAACATGAATGGATGTTGAACTTTGTCAAATGCTTTTTCAGCATCTATGGAGATGATCATGTGGTTTTTGTCTTTCTTTTTGTTGATGTGGTGGATGATATTGATGGACTTTCAAATGTTGTGCCATCCTTGCATCCCTGGGATGAATCCCACTTGTTCATGGTGTACGATGGTTTTGATGTATTTTTGAATTCGGTTTGCTAAAATTTTGTTGAGTATTTTTGCGTCTACGTTCATCAGGGATATTGGTCTGTAGTTTTCTTTTTTGGTGGTGTCTTTGCCTGGTTTTGGTATTAGGGTGATGTTAGCTTCATAGAATGAGTTTGGGAGTATCCCCTCCTCTTCTATTTCTTGGAAAACTTTAAGGAGAATGGGTATTATGTCTTCCCTTTGTGTCTGATAAAATTCCGAGGTAAATCCATCTGGCCCGGGGGTTTTGTTCTTTGGTAGTTTTTTGATTACCGCTTCAATTTCGTTGCTGGTAATTGGTCTGTTTAGATTTTCTGTTTCTTTCTGGGTCAGTCTTGGAAGGTTGTATTTTTCTAGGAAGTTGTCCATTTCTCCTAGGTTTCCCAGCTTGTTAGCATATAGGTTTTCATAGTAGTCTGTAATAATTCTTTGTATTTCTACGGGATCTGTTGTGATTTTTCCTTTCTCATTTCTGATACTGTTGATTTGTGTTGACTCTCTTTTCCTCTTAATAAGTCTGGCTAGAGGCTTATCTATTTTGTTTATTTTCTCGAAGAACCAGCTCTTGGTTTCATTGATTTTTGCTATTGTTTTATTCTTCTCAATTTTATTTATTTCTTCTCTGATCTTTATTATGTCCCTCCTTCTGCTGACCTTAGGCCTCGTTTGTTCTTCTTTTTCCAATTTTGATAGTTGTGACATTAGACCGTTCATTTGGGATTGCTCTTCCTTTTTTAAATATGCTTGGAGTGCTATATACTTTCCTCTTAAGACTGCTTTTGCTGTGTCCCACAGAAGTTGGGGCTTAGTGTTGTTGTTGTCATTTGTTTCCATATATTGCTGGATCTCCATTTTGATTTGGTCATTGATCCATTGATTATTTAGGAGCGTGTTGTTTAGCCTCCATGTGTTTGTGAGCCTTTTTGCTTTCTTTGAACAGTTTATTTCTAGTTTAATGCCTTTGTGGTCTGAAAAGTTGGTTGGTAGGATTTCAATCTTTTGGAATTTACTGAGGCTCTTTTTGTGTCCTAGTATGTGGTCTATTCTGGAGAATGTTCCATGTGCACTTGAGAAGAACGTGTATCCTGTTGCTTTTGGATGTAGAGTTCTGTAGATGTCTATTAGGTCCATCTGTTCTAGTGTGTTGTTCAGTGCCTCTGTGTCCTTACTTATTTTCTGTCTGGTGGATCTGTCCTTTGGAGTGAGTGGTGTGTTGAAGTCTCCTAGAATGAATGCATTGCATTCTATTTCCTCCTTTAGTTCTGTTAATATTTGTTTCAGGTATGTTGGTGCTCCTGTATTGGGTGCATATATATTTATAATGGTTATATCCTCTTGATGGACTGAGCCCTTTATCATTATGTAATGTCCTTCTTTGTCTTTTGTTACTTTCTTTATTTTGAAGTCTGTTTTGTCTGATACCAGAATTGCAACACCTGCTTTCTTCTCTCTGTTGTTTGCTTGAAATATCTTTTTCCATCCCTTGACTTTAAGTCTGTGCGCGTCTTTGGGTTTGAGGTGAGTCTCTTGTAAGCAGCATATGGATGGATCTTGCTTTTTTATCCATTCTATTACTCTGTGTCTTTTGATTGGTGCATTCAGTCCATTTACATTTAGGGTGATTATTGAAAGGTATGAATTAATTGCCATTGCAGGCTTTAAGTTTGTGGTTACCAAAGGTTTAGGGTTAGCTTCTTTACTGTCTTACTGTCTAACTTAACTCGCTTGTTGAGCTATTATAAACACAATCTGATGATTCTTTATTTCTCTCCCTTCTTATTCCTCCTCCTCCCTTCTTCATATGTTGGGTGTTTTGTTGTGTGCTCTTTTTAGGAGTGCTCCCATCTAGAGCAGTCCCTGTAGGATGCCCTGTAGAGGTGGTTTGTGGGAGGCAAATTCCCTCAACTTTTGCTTGTCTGGGAATTGTTTAATCCCTCCTTCATATTTAAATGATATTCGTACTGGATACAGTAGTCTTGGTTCGAGGCCCTTCTGTTTCATTGCATTAAGTATATCATGCCATTCTCTTCTGGCCTGTAGGGTTTCTGTTGAGAAGTCTGATGATAGCCTGATGGGTTTTCCTTTGTAGGTAACCTTTTTTTTCTCTCTGGCTGCTTGTAATACTTTGTCCTTGTCTTTGATCTTTGCCATTTTAATTATTATGTGTCTTGGTGTTGCCCTCCTTGGATCCCTTGTCATGGGAGTTCTGTGTACCTCTGTGGTCTGAGAGGCCATTTCTTCCCCTAGTTTGGGGAAATTTTCAGCAATTATTTCTTCAAAGACATTTTCTATCCCCCTTTCTCTCTCTACTTCTTCTGGAATGCCTATGATTCTTATATTATTCCTTTTATATTGATCACTCAGCTCTCTTAAAATTCTTTCATTCCTGGAGATCCTTTTATTTCTCTCTGCATCAGCTTCTCTGCGTTCCTGTTCTCTGTTTTCTAGTCCATTAATGGTCTCTTGCATCTCGTCCATTCTGTTTTGAAGTCCTTCCAGAGCTTGTTTTATTTCTGAATTCTCCTTCCTTAGTTCTAGCATATTTCTCTGCAAGTCCATCAGCATGGTTATGACTTTTGTTTTGAATTCTTTTTCAGGTAGACTGGCTAAATCTATCTCCCCAGATTCCTTCTCAGGGGAAGATGTAGCAGATGCTGAAGCTGTCTGGGTTAGTCTTGTCTGGATCATATTTTTTTGCCTTTTCATGTTGACAGGTGCTATTGACTGTCAGCTGGGAGGGCCAAAATTTTCACTTACTACTGGCCTTTCTTTACTGGGGCAACTGCGACCCCTAGTGGCTTGTGTTGGGTAATTGCGTGTAGACTGGGTCTTTGTGTCTTGCCTGGCCGGGAGGGAGAAATTTCCCTTTCTTTGGGCGGAATTTGTGTCAGGCTGCTTCTCTACTTTCGCAGCGCCCGGTGGGGTGATGGATGGGGGGGCTGCTTGACTGTTTGCCTCCGTGAGGGGTCTCAGAGCTGTTGCCCAGGGGGTTAGTGCACCCGGTTTTCCCTGTAATTTCCAGCTGCTGTACTGTGACCTGGGTTGTTTCCGTCAAGCTGTTAAGTCCCTGTCCCTTTAAGACTTTCAAAAAGCCCCCGCTTTTCTTTGTCACAGGGGCATCAGCTTCAGCACCCGCTCAGAGGTCTTACTCCCTGTACCCCCAGTATCCAGGGCCCCCTGGGCATGTACTGTGTCTGTGCTCTGGCCCGGATGGCTGGGGCTGGGTGTTCGGCAGTCCTGGGCTCCGTCTCCCTCCCGCTCTGCCTATTGTTCTCCCGCCGGGAGCTGGGGGGAGGGGCGCTCGGGTCCCGCAGGGCCGGGGCTTGTATCTTACCCCTTTCACCAGTCGCTGGGTTCTCGCTGGTGTAGCTGCAGTCTGGCCACTGTCCTGCGTCTTCTGGTCTCTCTTTTAGGGCTAGTTGTGTTTGTTGTATTTTCAAAAGTATATATGTTTTTGGGAGGAGATTCCCACTGTCCTACTCACGCCGCCATGTTGGCTCCGCCTCCCTGGTTTTTATACTTGATTTATATGTGGATACCACATTTCTCTCTTTATTATTATTATTTTTAATAAAATGCTGAAGTGGTAGGTAGATACAAGATACAGGTAGAAAACATAGTTTAGTGTTGTAAGAGAGCAAATGTAGATGATCAGGTGTGTGCCTGTAGACTATGTGTTAATCCAAGCTGGACCAGGGCAATAAAACATCCACGTATGCAGAAGATTTCTCTCAGAACAGGGGAGGTGAGGTTCTAAGCCTCACCTCTGTTGATCCCCAATTTCTCACCTGATGGCCCCCCTGCGACTGTGCCTGTCTTAGGTTGTTCCTCCCTTGAGGAATCTTACCCGTCTCTGGCTAACCAGTCATCTTCCGGGGCCATACAGGGAAATGTGAAGTTGGTAAGTGAGAGCGAAGCCTTATTGTTTGAAAAGGTTAGCTTTTTACTTCTTTGCATATTTATGCCCTGTGGTTTCTCTGCCCAGCATTTGTCTTGAGGTATCTTTACCACTTGGAGGAGTTATGATACTCGGTAAATTTGATATGAGTCACGAATTCTATTTAAGGGTTGTAATTAGGAGGGAAGAAGAAAAGCTATAGAAGTAGCAGACGGAAGAAAACATGGGAAGATTGATTATTTCTTTGACATATCTTCTTGTAGAGTTACTTCAGCATATATAGGTTTTAAGCTACTACTTAAATTGCGCACACACATTAACATAATAGGAGTATAGTTACATAACCAAAGCATACCTGTAATTACCAGCCATCTCCAGTGAAACCAAGAAAACCAGTTAGGCACCTTAGGCATTTGTGAAAACTTATCTATGATATGGTGGATATTGTCCAACTGAACTTGAACAGTCTGAGAGAAATCAGACAAATTAAAACAACCCATTCCTGGGGACTGTTCACATGCCATATGTTCTTTTAACAGTAAATAGTCTGTAGTTGTAAGAGTTTGGAGCGCTACAATTTGCACTTCTCCAAATTCTTGGTTGAGTTCCAACAGTATAGATCCAGTCAAATTTGTTGTTTTACTGTATGCACAGGCCATCTTAGATATCTCCTTCCTCATTCCCATGGCAAGTCCAGGAACTGGTGGGATGAGTGCATCTACAGCTGTAGCAGTGCGTGGATCTTTGTTGGGGTTTTTTGATGATCATCTTCTGGCATGAGTCTTCCAGAGAGTGCAGATGTTGGAAGTTCTTTTTCATATCGTATCTTAGTTCATTTTTGGGGTAGCCCAATTAGGCTTTGATCCTCTGTATAAACACAAACAGACCCTTTGCCTACACTTTTATATGCCCTTTATACCCTTGTGTAGAACTCGTTGGAGGTTACCACACAGGAACTGCCCTTTTTTTTTTTTTTTTTTTGCTTTCTTTTTGTTATCACTAATCTACACTTACATGACGAATATTATGTTTACTAGGCTCTCCCCTATACCAGGTCTCCCCTATAAACCCCTTTACAGTCACTGTCCATCAGCATAGCAAAATGTTGTAGAATCACTACTTGCCTTCTCTGTGTTGTACAGCCCTCCCTTTTCTCCTACCCCCCCATGTATGTTAATCTTAATACCCCCCTACTTCTCCCCCCTTATCCCTCCCTACCCACCCATCCTCCCCAGTCCCTTTCCCTTTGGTACCTGTTAGTCCATTCTTGAGTTCTGTGATTCTGCTGCTGTTTTGTTCCTTCAGTTTTTCCTTTGTTCTTATATTCCACAGATAAGTGAAATCATTTGGTATTTCTCTTTCTCCGCTTGGCTTGTTTCACTGAGCATAATACCCCCCAGCTCCATCCATGTTGCTGCAAATGATTGGATTTGCCCTTTTCTTATGGCTGAGTAGTATTCCATTGTGTATATGTACCACATCTTCTTTATCCATTCATCTATTGATGGACATTTAGGTTGCTTCCAATTCTTGGCTATTGTAAATAGTGCTGCAATAAACATAGGGGTGCATCTGTCTTTCTCAAACTTGATTGCTGCGTTCTTAGGGTAAATTCCTAGGAGTGCAATTCCTGGGTCAAATGGTAAGTCTGTTTTGAGCATTTTGATATACCTCCATACTGCTTTCCACAATGGTTGAACTAGTTTACATTCCCACCAGCAGTGTAGGAGGGTTCCCGTTTCTCCACAGCCTCGCCAACATTTGTTGTTGTTTGTCTTTTGGATGGCAGCCATCCTTACTGGTGTGAGGTGATACCTCATTGTAGTTTTAATTTGCATTTCTCTGATAATTAGCGATGTGGAGCATCTTTTCATGTGTCTGTTGGCCATCTGTATTTCTTTTTTGGAGAACTGTGTGTTCAGTTCCTCTGCACATTTTTTAATTGGGTTATTTGTTTTTTGTTTGTTGAGGCGTGTGAGCTCCTTATATATTCTGGACGTCAAGCCTTTATCGGATGTGTCATTTTCAAATATATTCTCCCATACTGTAGGGATCCTTCTTGTTCTATTGATGGTGTCTTTTGCTGTACAGAAGCTTTTCAGCTTAATATAGTCCCACTTGTTCATTTTTGCTGTTGTTTTCTTTGCCCAGGGAGATATGTTCAAGAAGAGGTCACTCATGTTTATGTCTAAGAGGTTTTTGCCTATGTTTTTTTCCAAGAATTTAATGGTTTCTTGACTTACATTCAGGTCTTTGATCCATTTTGAGTTTACTTTTGTATATGGGGTTAGACAATGGTCCAGTTTCATTCTCCTACATGTAGCTGTCCAGTTTTGCCAGCACCATCTGTTGAAGAGACTGTCTTTTTGCCATTGTATGCCCATGGCTCCTTTATCAAATATTAATTGACCATATATGTCTAGGTTAATATCTGGATTCTCTAGTCTGTTCCATTTGTCTGTGGCTCTATTCTTGTGCCAGTACCAAATTGTCTTGATTACTATGGCTTTCTAGTAGAGCTTGAAGTTGGAGAGTGAGATCCCCTCTACTTTATTCTTCTTTCTCAGGATTGCTTTGGCTGTTCGGGGTCTTTGGTGTTTCCATATGAATTTTTGAATTATTTGTTCCAGTTCATTGAAGAATGTTGCTGGTAGTTTCATAGGGATTGCATCAAATCTGTATATTGCTTTGGGCAGGATGGCCATTTTGACGATATTAATTCTTCCTAGCCACGAGCATGGGATGAGTTTCCATCTGTTAGTGTCCCCTTTAATTTCTCTTAAGAGTGACTTGTAGTTTTCAGAGTATAAGTCTTTTACTTCTTTGGTTAGGTTTATTCCTATGTATTTTATTTTTTTTGATGCAATTGTGAATGGAGTTGTTTTCCTGATTTCTCTCTCTGTTGGTTCATTGTTGGTGTATAGGAAAGTCACAGATTTCTGTATGTTGATTTTGTATCCTGCAACTTTGCTGTATTCCGATATCAGTTCTAGTAGTTTTGGGGTGGAGTCTTTAGGGTTTTTTATGTACAGTATCATGTCATCTGCAAATAGTGACAGTTTAACTTCTTCCTTACCAATCTGGATTCCTTGTATTTTTTTGTTTTGTCTGATTGCCGTGGCTAGGAACTCCAGTACTATGTTAAATAACAGTGGGGAGAGTGGGCATCCCTGTCTAGTTCCCGATCTCAGAGGAAAAGCTTTCAGCTTCTCGCTGTTCAATATAATGTTGGCTGTGGGTTTTTCATAGATGGCCTTTATTATGTTGAGGTACTTGCCCTCTATTCCCATTTTGCTGAGAGTTTTTATCATGAATGGATGTTGAACTTTGTCAAATGCTTTTTCAGCATCTATGGAGATGATCATGTGGTTTTTGTCTTTCTTTTTGTTGATGTGGTGGATGATGTTGATGGACTTTCGAATGTTGTACCATCCTTGCATCCCTGGGATGAATCCCACTTGGTCATGGTGTATGATCCTTTTGATGTGTTTTTGAATTCGGTTTGCTAATATTTTGTTGAGTATTTTTGCATCTACGTTCATCAGGGATATTGGTCTGTAGTTTTCTTTTTTGGTGGTGTCTTTGCCTGGTTTTGGTATTAGGGTGATGTTAGCTTCATAGAATGAGTTTGGGAGTATCCCCTCCTCTTCTATTTCTTGGAAAACTTTAAGGAGAATGGGTATTATGTCTTCCCTTTGTGTCTGATAAAATTCCGAGGTAAATCCATCTGGCCCGGGCGTTTTGTTCTTTGGTAGTTTTTTGATTACCGCTTCAATTTCGTTGCTGGTAATTGGTCTGTTTAGATTTTCTGTTTCTTTCTGGGTCAGTCTTGGAAGGTTGTATTTTTCTAGGAAGTTGTCCATTTCTCCTAGGTTTCCCAGCTTGTTAGAATATAGGTTTTCATAGTATTCTCTAATAATTCTTTGTATTTCTGCGAGGTCTGTCGTGATTTTTCCTTTTTTGTTTCTCATACTGTTGATTTGTATTGACTCTCTTTTCCTCTTAATAAGTCTGGCTAGAGGCTTATCTATTTTGTTTATTTTCTCGAAGAACCAGCTCTTGGTTTCATTGATTTTTGCTATTGTTTTATTCTTCTCAATTTTATTTATTTCTTCTCTGATCTTTATTATGTCCCTCCTTCCACTGACCTTAGGCCTCATTTGTTCTTCTTTTTCCAATTTCGATAATTGTGACATTAGACCATTCATTTGAGATTGTTCTTCCTTTTTTAAATATGCTTGGATTGCTATATACTTTCCTCTTAAGACTGCTTTTGCTGTGTCCCACAGAAGTTGGGGTTTAGTGTTGTTGTTGTCGTTTGTTTCCATATATTGCTGGATCTCCATTTTCATTTGGTCATTGATCCATTGATTATTTAGGAGCGTGTTGTTAAGCCTCCATGTGTTTGTGAGCATTTTTGCTTTCTTTGTACAGTTTATTTCTAGTTTTATGCCTTTGTGGTCTGAAAAGTTAGTTGGTAGGATTTCAATCTTTTGGAATTTACTGAGGCTCTTTTTGTGGCCTAGTATGTGGTGTATTCTGGAGAATGTTCCATGTGTACTTCAGAAGAATGTGTATCCTGTTGCTTTTGGATGTAAAGTTCTGTAGATGTCTATTAGGTCCATCTGCTCTACTGTGTTGTTCAGTGCTTCCGTGTCCTTACTTATTTTCTACCCAGTGGATGTATCCTTTGGGGTGAGTGGTGTGTTGAAGTCTCCCAGAATGAATGCATTGCAGTCTATTTCCCCCTTTAGTTCTGTTAGTATTTGTTTCACATATGCTGGGGCTCCTGTGTTGGGTGCATATATATTTAGAATGGTTATATCCTCTTTTTTGACTGAGCCCTTTATCATTATGTAGTGTCCTTCTTTATCTCTTGTTACTTTCTTTCTTTTGAGGTCTATTTTGTCTGATATTAGTACTGCAACCCCTGCATTCTTCTCGCTGTTGTTTGCCTGAAATATGTTTTTTTTCCATCCCTTGACTTTTAATCTGTACATGTCTTTGGGTTTGAGGTGAGTTTCTTGTAAGCAGCATATAGATGGGTATTGCTTTTTCATCCATTCTATTACTCTGTGTCTTTTGATTGGTGCATTCAGTCCATTTACATTTAGGGTGACTATTGAATGATATGTACTTATTGCCATTGGAGGCTTTAAATTCGTGGTTACCAAAGGTTCAAGGTTAGCCTCTTTAGTATCTTACTGCCTAACTTAGCTTGCTTATTGAGCTGTTATATACACTGTCTGGAGATTCTTTTCTTCTCTCCCTTCTTATTCCTCCTCCTCCATTCTTCATATGTTGGGTGTTTTGTTCTGTCCTCTTTCTAGGAGTGCTCCCATCTAGAGCAGTCCCTGTAAGATGTTCTGTAGAGGTGGTTTGTGGGAAGCAAATTCCCTCAGCTTTTGTTTGTCTGGGAATTGTTTAATCCCACCGTCATATTTGAATGATAGTCGTGCTGGATACAGTATCCTTGGTTCAAGGCCCTTCTGTTTCATTGCATTAAATATATCATGCCATTCTCTTCTGGCCTGTAGGGTTTCTGTCGAGAAGTCTGATGTTAGTCTGATGGGTTTTCCTTTATAGGTGACCTTTTTCTCTCTAGCTGCCTTTAACACTCTTTCCTTGTCCTTGATCTTTGCCATTTTAATTATTTTGTGTCTTGGTGTTGTCCTCCTTGGATCCTTTCTGTTGGGGGTTCTGTGTATTTCCGTGGTCTGTTCGATTATTTTCTCCCCCAGTTTGGGGAAGTTGTCAGCAATTATTTCTTCCAAGATACTTTCCGTCCTTTTCCTCTCTCTTCTTCTTCTGGTACCCCTATAATATGGATGTTGTTCCTTTTGGATTGGTCACAGAGTTCTCTTAATATTGTTTCATTCCTGGAGATCCTTTTATCTCTCTCTCTGTCAGCTTCTATGCGTTCCTGTTCTCTGGTTTCTATTCCAGCAATGGCCACTTGCATCTTATCCATTCTGCTTATAAACCCTTCCAGAGTTTGTTTCATTTCTGCAATCTCCTTTCTGGCATCTGTGATCTCCCTCTGGACTTCATCCCATTTCTCTTGCGTATTTCTCTGCACCTCTGTCACCATGGTTATGATTTTTATTTTGAATTCTTTGTCAGGAAGACTGGTTAGGTCTGTCTCCTTCTCTGGTGTTGTCTCTGTGATCTTTGTCTGCCTGTAGTTTTACCTTTTCATGGTGATAAGAATAGTTTGCAGAGCTGGGAGGAGTGACGGCTGGAAGAACTTCCCTTCTTGTTGGTTTATGGCCCTCCTCTCCTGGGAGAACAGCGACCTCTAGTGGCTTTTGCTGGGCAGCTGCGCGCAGACAGGGTTTCTGCTTCCTGCCGGGCTGCTATGGAGTTTATCTCCGCTGTTGCTATGGGTGTGGCCTGGTTCCGGCCTCTGCTCCAAAGTGGTGGAGCCCGTTGGAGGGGGAGCGGCCAGGAGGCTATTTATCTCTGTAAGGGGCCTCCCTGCTCCCTGCAGCCCAGGGATTAGGGTGCCCAGAGATCCCCGGATACCCTACCTCTGGATTAAGTGTCCCGCCCTGCCCCTTTCAGACTTCCAAAAAGCACCCGCCAAAACAAAACGACCACAAAAAAAAAAAAAAAAAAATTTAAAATTTAAAAAAAATAGGAAAGGAAATAAAAAATGGCCGCTCATTTTTCTTTATTTTCTGGTGCTAGCCTCAGGCATCTGCTCACTGGTCTTGCTGCCCTGTTCCCTATTATTGGGGTCCCTATCCCTTTAAGACTTGCAAAAAGTGCTCGCCAAAACAAAACAGCAAAAAAAAAAAAAATGGCTGCTCACTTTTCTTATGTCCTACGGTGCCAGGCCTCCTGTACCCTCTCACCGCTCCTGCTGTCCTATTTCCCTAGTGTGCAGGACCCCATGCACGCACTGTGTCTGCGCTCTGGCCCGGTTGGCTGGGGCTGGGTGCTCGGCAGTCCTGGGCTCCGTCTCCCTCCCGCTCTGCCTTCTCTTCTCCCGCCGGGAGCTGGGGGGAGGGGCGCTCGGGTCCCGCCGGGCCATGGCTTGTATCTTACCCCCTTTGCGAGGCGCTGGGTTCTGTCAGGTGCGGATGTGGTCTGGATGTTGTCCTGTGTCCTCTGGTCTTTATTCTAGGAAGAGTTGTCTTTGTTATATTTTCATAGATATATGTGGTTTTGAGAGGAGATTTCTGCTGCTCTACTCACGCCGCCATCTTGGCTCCTCTCCCAAATGATTCTTATACCCTATGGTCCCCTTCCAACCAAAGTAGAAGTCTTCACTCATCACTTACAAGCAGCAGTGGCATCTCCATTATTACTATAATCTTCCTGCTCTAAGGCCGTTCCCACTGACATTGATTAATTTCACAGGCAGCAGACACAACATCAAATTATGTATATTCTTACTATTTCAATATGAGGAATCCTAGATTCAGAGAATTCCAAGGTCATCAAGGCACATCAGGAGGTCATCTAACACAAATCTCTGCTTTCCAGAAAAGAAATATCCAAACCATACAGAAGGAATTTATTTTCAAGAAAAATACTCTTTGTGATGAGTTGACTAGTGAAAGGATAATGGACAGCAACAGGAAGTTAAAATAAAATGCCTCCTCTTCTTTCACAAGACCTCTAGTTAATAGTAAGGAACCTTCAGTGCAACGGGGAAAGACCATCACAGGTAATTCTGTGAACCCAGTGATAATCTTCCTATTGAAGGGAGAGGTGCAGTGAACCTGATTATTTCTCAAAGAACTGTCATTTTTCCCAAGAGCTCGCATTTTCAGCCTCTTGAAGAACACCAACCACTGTTATCACAGCTCTAACATGAGGGGTTTGAAACTTGAAACTCGAATATATAATTTCAAAGGGGATAATTTTTGGCAAATTCACCCTGAACTGAAACAGCTTCAGTCAGTCCTTCTTCAGCAAGAGGGTCACTGCCTGCTCTTCCTGGCACTGACTATTCCCTCCTCACAGTCTCCCCATCTTCCCCTGGCTGGAGGAAATGGGGTGCCAGGCCATGGATTTATGTGATTCCCTGAAAAGAATACCCAGAAACTTCCAAAAAAAGGCAAGTAGAGGCTACTTGGGAGAACTGACTCCTTATGCTAGGGGCAATTTCCAGAGTAGGGATAATAGAGATGGAAAAGGTAGTTTGGAACTTGCCTCTGGCCCCATCAGGTCTCATAATTGATATAACTTTTACTTTGAAAACACATCAAACCAGCTTAAATTTAAGTTTGTTAGCTAATTGTCATGGCTGATCACATAGCTCTTAATTTCTTCTTAGCTAGACAAGGGAAACTGATGGTATATCAAAGATTTTTTTGTTGAACCTAAGCAGAAACTTATCATTAGGCTAAAAATGAAAAGCACCATTTGAATTTCAAGAAGAGACCATTTGGAATTTGGGAGATGTTTCCATTGCACAGATTTGGTAATCTAGACCCCATCGTCAAAGTCTAGTATGAGAGCTGATAACCATCTTTGTTTCTGTTTCTGGTAATTGCCTGTGTTGTAGTTGGCTGATGTACCCTGTTCAGCGTTATAAATGCCTCCGTGTAGGCAATGTCGGGTCAGATATTGAGCAACTATCCTGCAACAAAAGGAATAGTAGAGGCAAGCCCGAGGCCCACTACAGACCGTGTGCTGTGCTGTGTTCAACCTCCTAACCTGTGAAAGCTCAGCGATGGTGACAATCTGAACATCCTAGATGAATGTCCTGCAGCCTGACTGTATCTGTCATCAGCCACATGGGGTGACTAAGAAAGGAAAGCAGCCCTGGCAGCTGGGAGCTCACACGGCCTAGTGGTGTTGCTAGGTGCTCCCTGCCATTTGTAGCTAGGCTGTGGTCTTCCACCATTGAAAAAAAAGTAATTTCAAAGAACATCAACATCAGGCAAGGCATCTTAGACAGGATACAAAGAGTTCATTCTGTGATCATGTCTGAGCATAGACAAAAACATAAATATTGTCCATACCACAAAAATGGCCAGACATCACCCCACCCTGGATTCTGTAAGCCTGATTCATCTTTGCCTATCACAGCTTTCACCTCACCCCATCCTTTTCACCTTCTGGATCAGAATTATGAAGTTGCCCCACCAGAATTTACTTCCTGCTTCCCAACAGCATCCAAAGTAGAGCAAAGCCCGTTCCTTGTATAATCCCCAAACTGCCTGAGAGAAGCCCAAATTCTATAATATGTTCCTTCTACTGCAACTTACTGAGGTGCCCTATGATTCCCCACTGGGTGCACACCACCCTGTTGGAACATCAAGTCAGTAACCCCAACTTCGTTCAGCTGCAGGTGTGTTCCTGGAGGTCTTTGCTGAAGGGCATTGACATCCTCTGCACCCTTTCACATCTCAATAAATGTCACCCTTGTCTCAATTGATATATTACATATACAGGGATCAAATGTGCAGGGATCAAATGTGCAGGGATCATGAAGTCTGAGATCGAGGGTCAAGGCGCCATCAGTGTTGGTTTCAGATGAGGCCTCTCTCCTTAGCTTGCAGATGGCCACCTCTGGCTGTGTCTTCACATGCCTTTTCTGTGCATGGAGAGAGAGATTTCTGGTGTCTCTTCCACTCCTTATAAACACACCAGTACTTTTGGATTAGGACCCCACTCATATGACCTCATTTAATCTTAATTATCTCCCTAAAGGCCCCATCTCCAAATCCATTCACACTGGGGGTTAGGACTTCAGTCTATACATTTGGTGGGGGGACACAATTCGGTCCATAACCTTAACTCTGGATTCCTCCCTTGTAACAGGAATAATTATGTAGGTCTGTTCCCTGGGAGATATTAGTAAGGCAAAATGGGGGCAGTGTCTGTGAAAGTCCCTTAACACATAAGAAATGCTAACCAATGGAAGGTGGTAGGGGTCCACTCTTTAATTAAGAAGGATTGTTCTTAATGTCCTCTGAGTGTAGGAAACATTTGCATATAAGAGAGCCCATAGTGGGGTGGAGGTGGACGTGGGGATTCTTTTAGTTCAACATCAGAAACATAACAGATAGAGTTGAGGTGTTTGGTAAAGGGCTAGTGTCTTGGAAATTATGAGTCCTCACTTCTGCAGGGCATTGTGTGGAGTGGGAGGCTGACCAGGTGTCTTTCAGATTCCCTTCCAACTTCAGGCTTTGTACCTTCACTGTGTGATATGTTGCCTTTACCTCATCAGGAGTGGGCCCTGCACTAGTCTCTTCTGATGATGTATGTTAGAGGTCAGCAAACGTCTGAAAAGGGCCAGATGATAAATAAGTATTTTATGCTTTGCAAGCTATCTGGTGTCTTTTGCAACTACTTAACTCTGTCATTGTAGCAGGAGAGCAGTCTATGTAAGTGAATGAGTATGGCTGTGTGTCAATAAAACTTTATTTATGGATACTGAAATACAAATTTCATATGATTTTCTTTTTTTTTTGAGAGGGCATCTCTCATATTTATTGATCAAATGGTTGTTAACAACAATAAAATTCTGTATAGGGGACTCAATGCACAGTCATTAATCAACCCCAAGCCTATTTCTCAACAGTCTCCAATCTTCTGAAGCATAATGAACAAGTTTTTACATAGTGAATTAGTTCTTACATGGTTAACAGTGCAAAAGCAGTCATATCACAGAAACTTTCTATTTTGATCATGCATCATGAACTATGATTATTCGTTTGTTTTTTATACTTGATTTATATGCGAATCCCACATTTCTCCCTTATTATTATTATTAATATTTTTTAAATAAAATGCTGAAGTGGTAGGTAGATGCAAGATAAAGGTAGAAAACATAATTTAGTGCTGTAAGAGGGCAAATGTAGATGATCAGGTCTGTGCCTATAGACTAAGTATTAATCCAAGCTAGACAAGGGCAACAAAACATCCAAGTATGCAGAAGATTTCTCTCAAAACGGGGGATGAGGTTCTAAGCCTTCCCTCTGTTGGTCCCCAATTTCTCTCCTGATGGCCCCCCTGCAACTGTGCCTGTCTTAGGTTGTTCCTCCCTTGAGGAATCTTACCCGTCTCTGGCTAACCAGTCATCTTCCGGGGCCATACAGGGAAATGTAAAGTTGGTAAGTGAGAGAGAAGCAATATTGTTTGAAAAGGTTAGCTTTTTACTTCTTTGCATATTTATGCCTTGTGGCTTCTATGCCCAGCATTTGTCTTGAGGTATCTTTACCACTTGGAAGAATTATGATACTTGGTAATTTTTTATATGAGGCATGAATTCTACTAAAGGGTTGTAATTAGGAAAGAAGAAGAAAAGCTATAGAAGTAGCAGATGGAAGAAAACATGGGAAGATTGATTATTTCTTTGACATATCTTCTTGTAGAGTAACTTCAGCATGTATAGGTTTTAAACTACTAATTAAATTGCGTACACACATTAACATAATAGGAATACAGCTACATAAAAAAAGCAGACCTACAATTACCAGCCATATCCAGTGAAACCAAGAAAACCAGTTAGGTACCCTAGGCATTTGTGAAAACTTATCAATGATATGATGGATATTGTCTAACTGAATTTGGATAGTTTGAGAAAAATCAGACAAATTAAAACAACACATTCCTGGGAACTGTTCACATCCCATATGTTCTTTTAACAGTAGATAGTCTATAGTTGCACAATTTTGGAGCACTGCAACTTGCACTTCTCCTAATTCTTGGTTGAATTCCGAAAGTATAGATCCAGTCAAATTTGTTGTTTTACTGTATGCACAGGCCAGCTTAGATATCTCCTTCTTCATTCCAATGGCAGGTCCAGGAACCAGTGGGATGAATGCAGCTACAACTGCAGCATCACCTGGATCTTTGTTGTTTTTTGATGATCATCTTCTGGAATGACTCTTCCAGAGGATGTTGATGTTGGAAGTTCTTCTTCATATAGTATCTTAATTTGTTTTCTGTGTAGCCAAATTAGGCTTTGATCCTCTGTATAAACACAAACAAACCCTTTGCCCACACTTTGATATGACCTTTATACCATTGTGAAGAACCTATTGGAGATCACCACACAGTAACTCCTCTTTTTTTTTCTTTTAAGAGAAAGGAATATTATCAGAAAAATGTACTTCCATAGCTGATCATCTGACACCCTTTAAAAGATCAAAACTAAGGATAAGTAAAGCATGCATTACTCATTGATTTGCAGTTAGTTTTATCCTATCAGGGAGTAATCCCCATTTTCTTTCTCTCTTTTTTTTTTGTTATCATTAATCTACAATTACATGAAGAATATTATGTTTACTAGGCTCTCCCCTATACCAAGTCCCCCCCACAAACCCCATTACAGTCACTGTCCAACAGCATAGCAAAATGTTGTAGAATCACTACTTGTCTTCTCTGTGTTGCACAGCCCTCCCCTTTCTCCCAACCCCCCATGCATGCTAATCATAATACCCCCTTTCTTCTTCCCCCCCCTTATACTCCCCTACCCCCCCATCCTCCCCAGTCACTTTCCCTTTGGTACCTGTTAGTCCATTCTTGGGTTCTGTGATTCCGCTGCTGTTTTGGTCCTTCAGTTTTTCCTTTGTTCTTATACTCCACAGATGAGTGAAATCATTTGGTATTTCTCTTTCTCTGCTTGGCTTATTTCACTGAGCATAATACCCTCTAGCTCCATCCATGTTGTTGCAAATGGTAGGATTTGTTTTCTTCTTATGGCTGAAGAATATTCCATTGTGTATATGTACCACATCTTCTTTATCCATTCATCTACTGATGGACACTTAGGTCGCTTCCAATTCTTGGCTATTGTAAATAGTGCTGTGATAAACATAGGGGTGCATCTGTCTTTTTTAAACTGGAATGCTGCATTCTGAGGGTAAATTCCTAGGAGTGGATTTCCTGGGTCAAATGGTAAGTATATTTTGAGCATTTTTAGGAACCTCCATACTGCTTTCCACAATGGTTGAACTAATTTACATTCCCACCAGCAGTGTAGGAGGGTTCCCCTTTCTCCACAACCTCGCCAACATTTGTTGTTGTTTGTCTTTTGGATGGTAGCCATCCTTACTGGTGTGAGGTGATATCTCATTGTGGTTTTAATTTGCGTTTCTCTGATGATTAGCGATGTGGAGCATCTTCTCATGTGTCTGTTGGCCATCTGAATTTCTTTTTTGGAGAACTGTCTGTTCAGTTCCTCTGCCCATTTTTTAATTGGATTATTTGTTTTTTGTTTGTTGAGGCGGGTGAGCTCTTTATATATTTTGGATGTCAAGCCTTTATCAAATCTGTCATTTACAAATATATTCTCCCATACTGTAGGGTTCCTTTTTGTTCTATTGATGGTGTCTTTTGCTGTACAGAAGCTTTTCAGCTTAATATAGTCCCACTTGTTCATTTTTGCTGTTGTTTTCCTTGCCCGGGGAGATATGCTCAAGAAGAGGTCACTCATGTTTATGTCTAAGAGATTTTTGCCTATTTTTTTTCTAAGAGTTTTATGGTTTCCTGACTTACATTCAGGTCTTTGATTCATTTTGAATTTACTTTTGTGTATAGGGTTAGACAGTGGTCCAGTTTCATTCTCTTACATGTAGCTGTCCATTTTTGCCAGCACAATCTGTTGAAGAGACTGTCATTTCCCCATTGTATGTCCATGGCTCCTTTATCAAATATTAATTGACCATATATGTTTGGGTTAATGTCTGGAGTCTCTAATCTGTTCCACTGGTCTGTGGCTCTGTTCTTGTGCCAGTACCAAATTGTCTTGATTACTATGGCTTTGTAGTAGAGCTTGAAGTTGGGGAGTGAGATCCCCCCCACTTTATTCTTCTTTCTCAGGATTGCTTTAGCTATTCGGGGTCTTTGATGTTTCCATATGAATTTTTGAACTATTTTTTCCAGTTCATTGAAGAATGTTGCTGGTAATTTGATAGGGATTGCATCAAATCTGTATATTGCTTTGGGCAGGATGGCCATTTTGACTATATTAATTCTTCCTAGCCAAGAGCACGGGATGAATTTCCATTTGTTAGTGTCCGCTTTAATTTCTCTTAAGAGTGTCTTGTAGTTTTCAGGGTATAGGTCTTTCACTTCTTTGGTTAGGTTTATTCCTAGGTATTTTATTCTTTTTGATGCAATTGTGAATGAAGTTGTTTTCCTGATTTCTCTTTCTATTGGTTCATTGTTAGTGTATAGGAAAGCCACAGATTTCTGTGTGTTAATTTTGTATCCTGCAACTTTACTGTATTCTGATATCAGTTCTAGTAGTTTTAGAGTGGAGTCTTTAGGGTTTTTTATGTACAATATCATGTCATCTGCAAATAGTGACAGTTTAACTTCTTCTTTACCAATCTGGATTCCTTGTATTTCTTTGTTTTGTCTAATTGCCGTGGCTAAGACCTCCAGTACTATGTTAAATAACAGTGCGGAGAGTGGGCATCCCTGTCTTGTTCCCTATCTCAGAGGAAAAGCTTTCAGCTTCTTACTGTTCAGTATGATGTTGGCTGTGGGTTTATCATATATGGCCTGTATTATGTTGAGGTACTTGCCCTCTATTCCCATTTTGCTGAGAGTTTTTATCATGAATGGATGTTGTATTTTTGTCAAATGCTTTTTCAGCATCTATGGAGATAATCATGTGTTTTTTGTCCTTCTTTTTGTTGATGTGGTAGATGATGATGGATTTTCAAATGTTGTACCATCCTTGCATCCCTGGGATGAATCCCACTTGGTGATGGTGTATGATCCTTTTGATATATTTTTGAATTGTCTTTGCTAATATTTTATTGAGTATTTTTACATCTACATTCATCAGGGATATTGGTCTGTAATTTTGTTTTTTGGTGGGGTCTTTGTCTGGTTTTGGTATTAGGGTGATGTTGGCTTCATAGAATGAGTTTGGAAGTATTCCCTCCTCTTCTATTTTTTGGAAAACTTTAAGGAGAACAGGTATTATGTCTTCTCTGTATGTCTGATAAAATTCCAAGGTAAATCCGTCTGGCCCAGTGGTTTTGGTCTTGGGTAGTTTTTTGATTACCATTTCAATTTCTTTATTCATAATTGGTTTGTTTAACTTTTGTGTTTCTTCCTTGGTCAGTCTTGGAAGGTTGTATTTTTGTAGGAAGTTGTTCATTTCTTCTAGGTTTTCCAGCTTGTTAGCATATAGGTTTTCATAGTAGTCTTTAATAATTCTTTGTATTTCTGTGGAGTCTGTCATGATTTTTCCATTCTCATTTCTGATTTTTTTGATGTGTGTTGATTCTCTTTTTCTCTAATAAGTTTGGCTAGAGGCTTATCTATTTTGTTTATTTTCTCGAAGAACCAGCTCTTGGTTTCATTGATTTTTTCTATTGTTTTATTCTTCTCAATTTTGTTTATTTCTTCTCTGATCTTTATTATGTCCCTCCTTCTGCTGACTTTAGGCCTCATTTGTTCTTCTTTTTCCAGTTTCGATAATTGTGATGTTAGACTATTCATTTGGGATTGGTCTTCCTTCTTTAAGTGTGCCTGGATCACTATATACTTTCCTCTTAAGACTGCTTTCGCTGTGTCCCACAGAAGTTGGGGCTTTGTGTTTTTGTTTTCATTTGTTTCCATATATTCCTTGATCTCTATTTTAATTTGTTCATTGATCCATTGATTATTTAGCAGCATGTTGTTAAGCCTCCATGTGTTTGTGAGCCTTTGTTTCTTTGTAGAATTTATTTCTAGTTTTATACCTTTGTGGTCTGCAAAGTTGGTTGGTAGAATTTCAATCTTTTGGAATTTACTGAGGTTCTTTTTGTGGGCTAGTATGTGGTCTATTCTGGAGAATGTTCCATGTGCACTTGAGAAGAATGTATATCCTGTTTCTTTTGGATGTAGAGTTCTATAGATGTCTATTATGTCCATCTGTTCTAGTGTGTTGTTTAGTGCCTCCATTGTCCTTACTTGTTTTCTGCCCAGTGGATCTATCCTTTGGGGTGAGTGGCGTGTTGAAGTCTCCTAAAATGAATGCATTGCATTCTATTTCCCCCTTTAGTTCTGTTAGTATTTGTTTCACATATGCTGGGGCTCCTGTGTTGGGTGCATATATATTTAGAATGGTTATATCCTCTTGTTGGATTGAGCCTTTATCATTATGTAATGTCCTTCTTTATCTCTTGTTACTTTCTTTGTTTTGAAGTCTATTTTGTCTGATACTAGTACTGCAATCCCTGCTTTCTTCTCTCTGTTGTTTGCCTGAAATATGTTTTTCCATCCCTTGACTTTTAGTCTGTACATGTCTTTGGGTTTGAGGTGAGTTTCTTGTAAGCAACATATAGATGGGTCCTGCTTTTTATCCATTCTTTTACTCTGTGTCTTTTGATTGGTGCATTCAGTCCATTTACATTTAGGGTGACTATTGAATGATATGTACTTATTGCCATTGCAGGCTTTAGATTCGTGGTTACCAAAGGTTCAAGGTTAGCTTCTTTAGTATCTTACTGCCTAACTTAGCTTGCTTATTGAGCTGTTATATACACTGTCTGGAGATTCTTTTCTTCTCTCCCTTCTTATTCCTCCTCCTCCATTCTTTATATGTCGGTTGTTTCATTCTGTGCTCTTTCGTGTTTCCTTTAACTGCTTTTAGTGGGTAGTTGATTTTATTTTTTGCCTTTAGTTAGTATTTGATTGGTCTGCTTTCTTTGCTGTGATTTTATTTTCTCTGGTGACATCTGTTTAGTCTTAGGAGTGCTCCCATTTAGAACAGTCCCTCTAAAATACCCTGTAGAGGTGTTTTGTGGGAGGCAAATTCCCTCACCTTCTGTTTGTCTGGGAATTACTTAATCCCTCCTTCATATTTAAATGATAATCATGCTGGATACAGTATCCTTGGTTCAAGGCCCTTCTGTTTCATTGCATTAAATATATCATGCCATTCTCTTCTGGCCTGTAAGGTTTCTGTTGAGAAGTCTGACGATAGCCTGATGGGTTTTCCTTTATAGGTGACCTTTTTCTCTCTAGCTTCCTTTAAAACTCTTTCCTTGTCCTTGATCTTTGCCATTTAAATTATTATGTGTCTTGGTGTTGTCCTCCTTGGGTCTTTTGTGTTGGGAGTTCTGTGTATTTCCGTGGTCATTTCAGTTATTTCCTCCCTGAGTTTCTAGAAGTTTTCAGCCATTATTTCTTCAAAGACACTTTCTATCCCTTTCCTCTCTCTTCTTCTTCTGGTTCCCCTATAATACAGATATTGTTTCTTTTGGATTGGTCACAGAGTTCTCTTAATATTGCTTCATTCCTGGAGATCCTTTTATCTGTCTCTCTGTGTCAGCTTCTATGTGTTCCTGTTCTCTGGTTTCTATTCCATCAATGGTCTCTTGCATCTTATCCATTCTGCTTATAAATCCTTCCAGAGTTTGTTTCACTTCTGTAATCTCCTTCCTGGCATCTGTAATCTGCCTCTGGACGTCTGTAATCTCCTTCCGGACTTCATTCCTTAGCTCTTGTATATTTCTCTGCATCTCCGTCAGGATGTTTATGATTTTTATTTTGAATTCTTTTTCAGGAAGAGTGGTTAGGTCTGTCTCCTTTTCTGGTGTTGTCTCTGTGATCTTTGTCTGCCTGTAATTTTGCCTTTTCATGATGATAGAGATAGTTTGCAGAGCTGGCACAAGTGACGGCCGGAAGAACTTCCCTTCTTGTTGGTTTGTGGCTTTCCTCTCCCGGGAGAACAGCGACCTCTAGTGGCTTGTCCTGGGCAGCTGCATGCAGAGAGGAATTCTGCTTTCTGCCCAGCTGCTATGGAGTTTATCTTCACTGTTGCTGTGGGCGTGGCCTGCCTCGGGCTGCTGCTCCGATATGGTGGATCTGCGTTGGAGGGGGAACTGCCGGGAGGCTATTTATTTCTGTGAGGGGCCTATGTGCTCCCTGCTGCCCAGGGGGATAGAGTGCCCAGAGTTCCCCAGATTCCCTGCTGCTTCACTAAGTGTCCCAGGACACTTCCATCCAGCTGTGGTGTCCCTGTCCCTTTAAGACTTCCAAAAAGCACTAGCTTTTCTTTGTCCCAGGTGCGCCGTCTGCAGGGACCTGCTCACACGTCTTACTGTCCTGTTTCCCTAGTATCCAGCATCCCACACATGCACTGTGTGTCTGCGCTCTGGTCCGGATGGCTGGGGCTGGGTATTTAGCAGTCCCGGGCTCCCTCTCCCTCCCCGCTCCGCCTCCTCTCCTCCCGCCCGGAGCTGGGGTGTGGGGTGCTCGGGTCCCGCCAGGCCGGGGCTTGTATCTTACCCTCTTCACGAGGTGCTGGGTTCTCGTAGGTGTGGATGTGGTCTGGCTGTTGTCCTGTGTCTTCTGGTCTCTCTTTTAGGAAGAGTTTTCTTTGTTGTATTTTCAAAAATATATATGGTTTTGGGAGGAGATTTCCGCTGCTCTACTCACACTGCCATCTTGGCTCCTTCTCATTTCATATGATTTTCATATGTCATGAAATATTAGTCTTCTGATTTTTTTCCCCTTCCATTAAAAATGTAAAACAATTCTTCTCTGGTGAGGCTACAAAAATAGATAATGGGCTGAATTTTGCTTGTGGGCCATAGTTTGCTGGCCTCTGATGTATAGCATTAACTCAGAACCTAAATGCTGTTAACTTCCTGGCATCCTTAGACCACCAAGCTCCACTGATTTTCAGGCCTGGATGGAAAAATCTACTCTTCTCTAATTTGACTCACTGGCTAGACAGAACATTTACTTTATTGTTTCCATAAGTTTCATTTCCCTGCTGGCTGTGAAGAGATTACTTATCCATTTGCCAGGTTATAGCAGCTGACGCTAAGGCTCTTAAGCCAAACCTGGCCTTTTCCACACTCCCTCTGCTCCTGGCCAGCCTCTAACCTGCCATATTCTCTGAGCCCTTTAGCTGCTACCAGTGCCAAGCCCCCAACCTCTAAACCAGCCTCTACCATTAAGTATTACCAATCTCCAGATTTTAAAACTACCCCGATGCCATCGTGAGATTCAATCACAAAGCACAGACAGGCATGCAGAAGAAGAGATGGGTAAAAAGTGGCTGACGTTCCACCAGCAGCATTTAGGCCTCTTGGCAAGAATGCTCTATCCTGTTTAAGAACTGTGGGTAAATATACTGTCACATTTCCCCAAATCACCTCAAATTAGAGGACACAAAGCCTTCGTCAAATTCCCAACTAAACATAATTCTTTTCTGGATGTTTTTAGTGCCGACATTTTATTTGGTGATGAAGAGATGTATGGAACCATAGCTTTGGACTTCCTCTTGACTATTGAATGGTCACCTCTGCCTCCAGCCTTCCTCTCCTTAACAGATACGAGCCTGATTAGGCAGCTGTCATCAGAGCCTAGCAGCAACCAGCTGTGGCTCATGATGTACACTTCGTCATCTGAAAGTGTAGAATTGCTTCTGGTTGGCCAAGGGTAGATTGAGTATTCCGACTGCAGAGTTTAAGCTTTGCAATTTTAGTCTTGGGGCTATTCTGAGAGAAAGTTCATTTATTGATGAATATGTATCGAGATTTTCCCATGTTTGATGCCCTGTGAAACTTCCTGTCATATAGCTGCACGCCCACATCCTGATTTTAAAGGTGCCAATTTGTGTCATAAATGTGTGTGTGCGCCCATGTCAGGCATTATGGTTATTACAACCACCTGGTGAACTTCTCAGGCAATTCTTGTCTAGCCATACCTCCATGGTACAATCATTCATTCCATCCAGCATTAATTCTGTCTTATGCATTGTAGGAATTCTTTCAACAGATGTTTCGATTGTGCAACAAGTACAAGGGAAATATTAGATATTGAGGATGGAAAGGATAGACATAGGCACTTTAAAAAAAACAGCAGGCACATTTAGTTGTGGGGGAGTCAGGCATTTAAAAAACTTATCAATTCAGTGTATAAATGGCATAGCAGAGATATGGACCAACTTAGGACTAGTGAGGAAAGAGATGGAAGTTCGGAAGCCAGCAAGGTTATAGGAGACTTCAAAGGCAGCTTATTAACTGGGCTCTGAAGGATGAGTGGTCTACCAGGGAGAAAATGGGAAGGAACGTTTTAGGCAGAATGGACAGCACAAGCCCTTTACTTGCCTTTTTTTCCCCCACAGTCAAGTTCAGTCCTATCTGCACCTCACCCATAACTCATTTGCCAACTTCTGCTGCTCACCTTCCTTTGTGAGCCTTTCCTTGCTAGGTTGGCGTATAATGAGCTTCACTGAGTGACTAGTGGAATATAGGTGTTATAATATAGGGAGGGGCTTGAGAGCCGAGCCAATCATTTTTGACCTGTGGTCATAGATAGGTTTCTGAGTGGAAGAGTAAGTTCACGTAAGCAAATTGTGGAATGGCCCTGGTATGTAACATGAATTGGAGGGAAAGGCTGGGTGTTGACGTGTCACCTAGGAGATTGTATTGAGGATGTACTTTCTGCCTCCCTTAGCACAGTACAGGCCAAACGGTGAGTGTGCAGTGGGCCCTGGAGGAGTAATTTCTTCTGCATACTCCCCTATAGCTCCAGTAGAGACTGAGAACGAGGCAGAGCCTTGGAGGAGAGGCATAACTTGCAGCTCACTCAGCCCTCTTGGGAAGAGCCTGGAATTATTTAGCAATCAGGGAAATTTGGCCAACATGGCAGATGGGCAGGAACAACACTTGTGCTTGGCCTGAGGTTGAAGATGAGGTAGGCTGCCATCAGGCTGAATGGGGACAGGAAAGCAGAGGCCCACAGGAAGGCTGCAGAGAGAGCTGCCAAGGTGCGTGTCAGGCAGGACCAACAGAGTTCCCGGGGCCCGAGCCAGAAGGAGGAAGTGATAAGCAGATACAAGCTTCCCTGCAGAACCCTGGCAGGCATAAAGTCTTATCAGGAAATACCCTCTTCTCACCATGGAAGGGAGATTGTTAACTTGCCAGGTCCAGATATTTCAAAAGCTGCTTCCCTTGAAGGTATAATCAAAATTAAGATGTCAAGTGATGGCAACTGTGCAACACTGCTGTTGAAGAGATAAATAGATTGTAAAATTGTTTTTAGATCTCTGGGAGACAGTGTGGGGACGTGGGGGCAGCAGGCCTGGCTCTAGCCCAGCTTCACTCCCCAAACTGCTGTGACCTTGGGCAGGCCATAAACTGGCCAGACCTCAGTTTCCAAACATATAGGAGAGGGAGGGATAATTACATCCTCTTTAACATGTCTTTTATATTATAATTCAAAACATTATGGTTGTGTGTGTATTTTAAAGAAATTATCAAGTTTTAAATGATGGGAAAATCCAAATCAGTTAGTTGGGGAAAAAATTAGCCCAACTCATTTGGAAAGCAATTTGGCAATCTATTTCAAGAGCCTTGAAAATGTTCATACCGATTGACTCAATAATTTCTCTCCTATAAAACCACTTTAAAAAGTGTTCTGAAAGTAAAAAGAAAAGAAAAAAAGTGTCCTTATACTATTATTTTTAATAGTGGAAAATTGTTCAGGTTTGGGGGGAATGTTTAATTAATTGTCTATCCAATGGATTTTTTTAGTCATTAAAAAATGATTATTGAGCATATGAAATGACAATTTTAAGTCATTTAAATAGCAATTTATTGAAATTATTGAAGTAGGGAAATGTTTATATTATATTATTATGTTAAAAACACCCAGCATCTCAAGTTATATAGAGATTATTGTCTCAAATATGTAAAAAGGGATAAACATATTGGAAGAAAATATTTATTTTAAATGTTTTGGGATTATTGACTTCATTTCTTTTCTCTTTGTTCCCTTCTAATATTCTATAATAAGCTTGTATTACTTTCATTATAACAGAAACTGAAATAACTCAGGTTTATCATTATTAGTTGGTAGTATATTAGGAAGCTGTCAGAAAAATGAAAATAACTATAATTATAGAACTCTGGTTATTATACAGTCTGAAATGATGTATCATGGAGCTTGGTGGTAGGTGGGTTAGTAGAAAGATTTGTGAATTCACATTAAAGCTCTAATTCAGATTGTGGTTCTTAACTTTCTAGCCATATGGCCTTGAATAAGTTAGTTCCATCTCCGAATATCAGGAGTGTTATCTGTAAAATAGGAATTCAACAAATATTTGTCGGCTACCTACCACATGATACCTACCTGTGAAATGCAGTAGTGACACAGAGTTAAAGAAAATGTGATTCATGCCAACAAAAAATCCATTAATTAACGGGTATCTTCACTGAGTCTTTGAACTTGAACAGTGAGTGTGAATCAAATAAGGACATTGCAGATAGAAGAAACAGCAAAACCACTTTCAGGGACCTACTGAAATGTTTCATGCAGGTGCCTGGCTCCACAGTCTTAGTGTCATCCATCTGCGTACACCCTGACTTTGCCTCTTACTAGCTGTGTCTCCTTGAGGAAGTGCTCAACCTCTCTGTGCCTCGAATTTCTTCACCTGAAAATGGAGAGGGTATTACCTACATCTCACATGTGCTGTGATGCTTGGAGACAACTTTGGTCCAGTATGTGACAAAGCAGTGATCAGTTGTTTAAAAAAATATATATTAAATTCCAGTAGGTGCAGCACATGGTGACAGATATACTGAAGATAAATAATAAACCAGACAGACACCTTCTCTTGCTCTTCTATCTGGAGTAAATGAGACTATTATTGCTATTATTGTTTTTAGTAATATAATTATTGAAATGAAGTTCTCCGCACTTCCTTTGTGTCACGTGGTCCCATCAGCTTTCACGGCTGCAGTGATTTTCCGCCTATGGGCACCCAGGTCATGGCTTCAGACGTCGTGATACGGATCGTCCATATGCTGACGGAAAATGTGCTCTGGGATTCCCTGCGATGCCCTTTCCTCCTGGCTGCCCTGCTGAGTCTCGCTGAGGGGGGCACTGATGTGTGTTGATGAACTAGGGTGGGCAGGATGGGTCTGCAACAGCTCTGGAAATGGGGTGCTCCCAAACCCCCACTAGCTGGTTGGAGGTGGGGAGAGACAAGCTGCAGACTCCTTCCAGAGGGCTCTTAGAGACACGGGAGTAATTATGGCAAATGTTTCAGCAACTGTGAGGGGAGTGAGGGGGAGGGATGCAGGGGGAGGAGGAGGGTGATGGAGGGAGAGCCGCTTAATTATGGCACAGATGCCCAGCAGCACCTTGGGGCGAATGCATTAAGGATGGGAGTTGTCATCTCACTCACCCCCTCGCATTTATTCACAGACTCCTGGCACCCAGCTGGGGCTGGTTTAGTGTGGGTTTTGCCTCAGTTGGAGAGATCTGCAAGTTCAAAGCCTTCTCCCTATTTCCAAATGGGATCTTCCTCCCGCCTTCTCTCGCTTCCTTCCTCCCTCTGCCGCCCCATCAGGACTCGCCATGCACCCCACAGGGCTTCTGTGCCTGCAGACAACTTTAATTGTTTTGCCACAACTGGTTCAGTAAAGTGAGCCCAGACCTTCAGGCAAATGGGAGGAGGGGGCTTCCAGGCTTCCTTCGGTTCCCCAGCCCACTTCCCCTCCTCTCTGACCTGCCCCCCTATGGCAGGCGCCCAAGGCACCCAGCAGGCTCACTGGCAGACTGTGCCTCTGCAGGCAGTCTTCAAAGCCCTGCTCTAGACCTGCTCCTCGCCCCCGGCGCCCCCACCTCCCCCCGCCCCGCCCTCAAAGCCCAGAGAAATGAAGTCAGACAGTGCCAACACAAAGGGCAGCGGCCCCAGTGCCCTGCCACACTACCATGTGCTACCCTGATATTGCAAGGTTTGCATCCTGCCCACAGTGGTTGGGGCCTGGGGCAAAAGCCGCCAGGCCCACATGGGGATAGAAAACAAGCCTCCCTGGGTTCTCCTCCCCTTGCCTTCTCTGCATGCACCCTGCCCCCCAGTACTGTCATTCTCCCAGGCTGCCAAATGGAGATCAAACCTGGAAATTGAAAGAGGGGAGCAACTTATATTTCACCCTCTTTCTCCCTCCCAGCATTTTCAAATATGACTCATGTCCCTGGGGCCCTGGCTCAATCCACCTCTGCCCTGAAAAATCTTCTAACTCCCCCGCACCTCTCCTCTGTCTTCCTGCTGAATTTGTCTCCAAGTGAGCACTTGCTTTTCTGCTAATATAAGATCCTTTCTCTCTCTGGCTAGAACAGAAAAACTACGCTCACTTCAGGGCCACTCTGATTTAATCTGGTAAAACCCATAGAATAAATGGTAATCTTTTCATACAGCCTGTCCTACTTTGCACATGCTCACCCCATGGATAACATTTATGGTCAGTAAAGTAAAATGCCACTAGTTATTAGCACAAACATCCAAAAATAGATTGAGAGATAAATAGGTCCCACTTATGTTGTATCTGCAGTGCCTAATTCTGTGATCATGTTTCCTCCATAAATGAGATGATTGAATACTTTGAGTAATTTAAACCGGAGACAACAAATGAACTCACTGGATATGAGGTACTTAATGCATCATTGGTTTTATCATTGTTATGCTGTCATTATTCTCATGATTTCAAGATGTGGGCTGTCAATTAGATTCAGAAGTGACCCTTGAGGTCACCTAGTCCAATGTCCTACTCGAAAGATAGCTCTTCAGCTTACCAAAAGCTGAGGCAAAATGCTAAATCAGTTTATAAGGCAGAAACACATGAGGAATATGAAATTGGGATGAGGCATTTGCCATGCTGTGCAGAAAGCCCAGGTTCTGAAATAATGGGATCTGTTTGGCCCTGTGCTCTGAGATCTATAACCTTCCGTGAGCCCATTTAAAGCAGAGGCTGCAAATTGGCTCCTCAAGGGTTGTCTCCCACCTGCCAAGATGTTTAGTTTGGCCTGCATAGAATTCATTAGTTTTTTTATATGCGTCAATATTTTAAAAATCAGGAGAGTTCAACTAAACCATATCAGAAATTTTTGCTTTTCTTTAAAAAGTAGATTTGGAAACAATGGCCTTGCAGTTATACTTAGAAGTGGTTAACTGGAGGAGTTTCCTTGGTGAGCTCTGAATTTACCACAGTCCTCACCACTCCCTATTACTCCCTGTCCCTGAGGCCAGGTACCAGCTGCCACTTATTTTTAATGCTTGTTTTTAAATCTTTTCTCCTTCCTCCATGCCTTCCTTCCTTCTTTGCTTCTTTTATTCCTTTATTCTTTCTTTTAGCAAAAATGGGACAAAAAAAGTTAAATTAACATTATCCTTCAGAATGCTACCCCCTTCACGCTTCCTTTCACAACACTTGTATTCCCATTACTTGCTTCCTGCTTGTCTTCCTCGCTAGATTGTGCATTCTGAGCAGTTAGGAACTACCTGTCTTGCTCACGACTGTACCTAGCCCTGTGTCTATATTCAATGTATATTATTAGGCTGATGTTAAATTTATCTTACTCTTCTCTTCCAAGTAGAGTAGTGAGATACCTCCTCAGCCAGAATTGACTAAGACCTTGCCATAACTAGGCTCCAAAAATTCAATGATATAAAACTCATCATTGGGGAGGTAGTGAAAATAGTATTTTCAGTTGGTCTGCACTTTCACAAGAAGCTGAATGGGTAAAACCTAAATGGTCACAAATCAGTCACTTCCTTACTGCTGCTCCCACCAGGAGATAAGCTGACCCACCCCCACCCCCACCCCTGAATTTGAGAATGGGGGCTAGCACACTGTGGGTGCCAACCAGCACTGGAGATGTTCAAATACCCATGGTCCCAGTGACGCTTTCTTGGGACCCATAATCAAGGGGTTTCAGTGAATACTGATGTTCTTGCTAGTAGTTGTGCAATAAAAATTTTGCATCTTGCTTGGGTAACTGTGGTGCCCAATCAAGTAGCCCAGCTATTCTGATGCAACCCTCGGTGCTGGTGCTGTCACCTTCCCTTACTGTTAAGCCTTAAGAGACAGTGCTCTGTCCCCCGCCCCAAGCAGAGTGCTGGCCCATAGCGTGTAGCAGAAACACTTGCCTCTTGGTCCCGTGTGAGCTCTCCAGACGTCTTCTTCTCTGCTTGGCCCTGATCTCCAGTTCTGAGCGCTGGAGGGTCTGCCTTTTTTCGTGGACCTCAAGATTCCCTGAGCAGGAAGCTTGAGTAGGGAAGAGAATGGTCAAGCCTTCCCTGTGTCAAAACTCTGGTACATCAGGCATTCCCACTCCTTTGTGTGGGGTCTCAGGGGATATGACTCCTGGGAAGCTTGTCTTAGAATCTCCTACCATCTAGTCCTTGCCTGAAATGAACACCTGTTCTTTGTGTTTGCTCACTCTCTCCTCCCTCTGGGCTTTGCCGAACTCCAGGGTGTTGGGGCCTTTTGCCTCTTTAGGCCTGTGACGGCCGCAGACTGGAGGTTTCCATCCTCCCTCATTACTTCCGCGTTCGTGGCCTAACTAGCTTCCCGCCGCTCTTGGCCCTAACTCCGCCTCCCCACCTAACCCGAAACCTGCCTAGAGACCCTAGTGACAGATGAGATAATCAATTCCCATTGGTTTCTGTTACTTCCTTATCTTCCCCTATATAACTAAGCCTCTGAGGGAATAAAGCTGAGTTTGCTGCGCCCTTGAGGCTGACACATCTCCTGGCTTGGTGTGGTTTTGTTTTTCCCTGGATCTCAGGGGAGGGTGTCCAAGCCGCCAACACTTGCCCTCTCGCTCAGCCCCGGGGACAACGGGCTGGTCCTGCTTGTCCCCCCGCCTGCTTGTTGCTGAAGAGCAACACCTGGGAACTGGCTGGAGCACATGAGGACCACCCTCTACCCATTACCCAGTCCTGGCTCTATCCTAGCACCCGGCTGAGGCTGCTTGCTAACTTAGGGACATTTAGTGTCTGCTTGACATCCAGCCCTGTCTCCTTTGACTGATTGCAGGTGACTATTTAAAGTTGGACCCTCTAATATGGAAAACCATATGGAAAGTGACAGTCTATTTTGGCTCTCTGCTTTACTACTTTTTGTTGTTAATTTTTTTTCTTTTGTGTATCCATTTGTGTATCCATTTGGCATTGGTGTGGGTCAGTGCTGAGGCCAAAGGTGGCCAGGCCCTTGTGGGGACTAGAGGTGGACTTGTGGGAAGCCATGGTGATGACTGACAGGGCAAATGCATGTACTTAAGGAACAGTACACTGCTTTACGATTCTGATGATTCTACGCACTTTTCTTGCACTAGAACAGTGATTGTGCATCCAGAGGGAGCAAATGGGCCAATTTTGATAATCCAAGCTGCCCAGCAGGCTTCACTGGCTTCCACAAGCAGTCAGTAGAAATCCCACTGTGCTAGGATGCTGGCAGGTTTTTGCTAGGATTCTTAAGTTACCTGGGGGTCATGTCTAATCCTTTCTGATATAGCACATGCCTTCCACTCTCACCCTTGTGCCCCCCACTTCTCCCCTAGACCCTGCCTTTGTCAAGAAGTACGTTTCAACTATGGCTTTATCAAACCTCACGCTGATGCATTTAGCACCTTATTCTTGTCAACACCTTTCACGAACCCACTGCCTCAGCTACCCTGAGTCTTTTCCCACTGAACACATCCCTTCATTAATACTCCATTTCTCTGATGAGGTCCCCCCTGGCCTGCTTTCTTCATCTGTTTAATTTGTTTACTGTGCACTTTGAACCCTTCCCTTGGAAGACATGACATAGCACCATCTATTTCTGCTTAAACTGTTATTCAGGACATGTTTGAAATGTGCGTTATTCATGTATTATTCATGGACATTATTGGAGATCAGTGTGCAAATCAGCTTCATTGGGCACCCCAGAGACTGCAGCATAGTCCTATGTACTTATAAATTGCATAGTGTCATTTCCTGAAAAGCGGACTGGCTCTGCCTTCTGGGGGAAAATGACAGTTTCATGGAACTGCTGAGAACAATCATGCCTTTGAAAGAAATCATGCAGCCATTTCATTTGCCATTTAATGCACATTCTTCAGCCAGGCTGGGCAACTCCTCAACCAGGTTTGATTCATATGGTTTTGAAATCTTCCTGAGACCCAGACTTTGGCCACGATCCTGCAGAAGTCATGGTAGAATTGTGGGCATCAAACAAACCTTCAGTCAATGCTTAGTAGGAGATAGAAAGGCTATTGTAGAGAACTCCCCAATCTAAGGACATTCATGAAGAGCAGAAGGGTCAGACATGGTTGTGAGGGTAAGGCCAGTGCGACTTTGGTGCTGTCCTTCCTTTTCTAAGCCTGTCCCCTCTGTTCAAAGTTCCCTTCATGCTCTGAGGACCTCTTGTCTTGGAGAAAGTGATCTATGTACTGGGCTGTAAAAGTTGACAAACTGTCTCTTCTAGGGATACTTACTGTCAGAAAGACTAAGTTGAACCCCAGTTGGGTTATTTATGTTGATGGAGATCAAGTATTGTGGCTCTTGGATGGGGAGACACTTGGGGGACCAGATGGCTATCCTACAGTCCCGAAATCTTATTGCCGTTTCGATTTAGATCCTCCTAAACTCTGAGAAGGCAACTCCTTCTCAGCATACGGCCAATGTGAGCTAGACCCTTGTGTTCTTCTTTCTCTGCACTAGTATTCCACATGCTTCCCAGTAGTCCTCAGAGGTAAATTAGAGTTTTTGGACAGCACTCAGTTTTTGAGGCATCTTTACTTATGCTCAGATTGGATTCTAAAGACTACAGATGTTAATCGTTCTAAGAGTCTGAAGTAGACTATTAAAAGCGGCTGCTTCTGCCATTGATTGGTGACGGGCAGAGTTCACACACCTCTGCCATGGGTTCTGGCTTTGCTCTGTCTATAGAAGTTCTTATAAGGAAAGTTTTAAATGAAGGGCTTTTGTAGAGGAAAATGAAGATGAATGGCTCCCTTAAAAATTTGAAGGGGAAATATATTTCTGTATGCATTTAGCTCCTCACAGAAACATCTCAAATCGTCAGAGCCCAATAACCTAAAGCTTTTGGTTGATTAATTAAATAAAAACTGTAAATATTTACTGCACGCTTGCACAGTGCTAGGCGCACAAGATAAAACAGAGAACAAACTCTGTAAGGTGTGTGTATGTATCCTACACTCACATATGTGCACACACATGTGTTGCATGACATCAGTCCCACAGTTATAATTCACTGGGATGAGGGTAAGAATGGAAGGAAAGTGAGAGTATTTTGGAAATGAAGAGACTAAAAGCATCCAACTCAATACTGGTGGTTGTGGCTGGGAAGATAAGCTTTAAATAATGGGGAATTGCTGCAAATTTTAAATAAGACAGCATGCTTTTGTAAGACCATTCTGACAGTAGTGGAGGCTAGATCAAGGGACAGGAGAGGAGAATCAGGGGGCCAGTTATGATCCTGTGACAGCAGTCTAGGTGGGAAAAACCCAGTGAAGACGGTGGGAAAGGATGCCAGGGAGGGGCTGAACCAGAGAGTCACCGAGGAGGGAGAACTAGCAGAAAGGCCAAGATGACTGACATGATGAGAGACAGAAGGTGGCTCTCAGGTTTCAAGTCTGCTGACTGGATGGTGAACAGACCATTCCCTGAGATGAAGATCTTGAGGTTCCTTATGTAGGAGAAAGAGACCCATATTGGAAGAATATGTGTCACCTCAGAGAACTCCTAGAAAACAGAATTAACTTGCATTGACTAAAAGAATTTTTTTTAAGATATAAACAAGCTGCCCACAATGTTGAGTGCAAATTCTATGCTCAGTGGAGTATCCAGTCATCAGCTCTCTCCATGGGTGATAAAGACCACCGATATTTAAGATGATGACCTTGAGGCCTTGTGAATCATCATCAAGGCTGAAAGATTCAATTATTTTCATTAAAGCATGAAAGTGAACTTGGGCATTTGAATTTGAATTTATTCCAACTCTGCATGCTGCCCACTTTAGAAACAACTTGAAATAGTTTTACAGATTGGGACGGTTTAAGAGAAGATCTTTTTGAGGGATGCAGAAGGAATAGGATCCTTCCAGGCACTGAAGTTGAACAGATGCCAGAATTTGATAATAAAATAACACAAAACGAAAGTTTTGGGTGCTTTCTACTGAGGCAAAAAAAAAAAAAAAAAAAGAAAGAAAATTGAGCTTACTCCTTTTTGATAATGTAAAGCATGTGATTTCATAGTTGTAAAAATATTTTTGTAATAAGATTTCAATAAAATCCATTAATTATTTTCAGTAAGGTAATACCAGTCTTGAAGTCATCCAGGATTTACAGGGACTGTTTTTATCCCCAAGATCAGAGTTTCATCCTTTCAACGGTCTTTGAGTCTCTTTTTCTGCTATTCCACTCCCAGACCTCCGACCTTGTGCTCCTGGGCTGTTGGGTGACTTCCCCGTGGCCTTCCCCCTCTTCACTCCATGTCCTCTCTGACCACCCTATGCGTCCCACTGCTTGCTCATCTATACACTGATGACATCCTAATTTATATTTCCAGCCTGAAACTCCCTGATTCATACATCCAGCACTCTGCTCAACATCATGACGGTCAGCTAAGCGACATCTTTACCGGAACACATCCAAAACCAAACCGCTGATTTTACACCCCAAACATGCTCTTCCTGCAATCCTCCCATCTCAGCTGATGGTGAGTCCTTCCTTCTGGTTGCTTATGTCAGTAGATTCTGTGGGCTCCACCTTCAAAGTATATCCTGATTTGGAATCCCTGCTACCACCTCTGCTCCACCACTCTGGCACGTCATTATCACATCACTTGGATTGCCAAAAAAAACCTCCTTCCGGGTCCCCTGCTTCCAACCCTGCCCCCTGCAGAATGGTCACAGCAGAAGAGCCAAAGTGAAGCTGTTAATATGTAAGTGAGACTGTGTTCCTCCTCTGCTCAGAGCCTCCTGCAGTTCCCGTCACCCCCACAGTAAATCCAAAGTCCTCCCAGTGGCCTCATGGCCCCCTAATCTGGTTTCCAGCTACTTTCCTCATTTCTTTCCTGCCAGTCTCCCCTCAACTGACTGCGTTGTAGCCACACTGACTTCTTTCTTTTCTTACATTCTAAGTCCTACCTTGCCTCCAGCAGGAGCTGCCTGCCCTGTTCTGCAGTCTGGGTTCAACATGTTCTCTCCTGGGTCCTTTCCCCAAGGCCCACAGCTTCCTCTTAGCTTAGCGCTCGCCTCCAGCTCACTTCCTCCTGTGAAGACTTCCTCGACACCTCAATGATCTTCCTTTTCTTCCAGACTCTGATGTTATTTTTTGGCCGTTGTGTTCCTCTCCTCATGCATGAGAAGCAGCCTGGTCTTTACTTGAGTGACAGAGCTGGCTTGGTGCTGACCAGCCAGTGGGATGGTAACGTCCCAGAGGCGCAGGGACATTTCTTTTGTTTTTGTTTCTGTTTCCCAAAGACCCTCAGGATGGCATACCTGTGAATAAATTTCGCTTGAATTCCATTTGCATTGCCTCTGTATCAAGCTAGGAAAGAAAGTGTAGACGATCTGTGGGATTTGGCTCTTAAAATAGCCCTGCTGACTACTTAGTGATGAGGAGGGATGGACTCCTGAAGCACAAGACAGCGAGGACGGATCTCAAAGGCCTTAAGTTGGGTGAAAGAAGCTACCCCCAAAGACATACAGTCCATGATTCCACTTATGTGATGTTCTGGAAAAGGCAAAACCACAGGGATGGACAATAGATAGTCGTTGCAAGGGTTGAGTGTGAGGAAGGTGTTGACTACAAAGGGACAGCATGAAGGAATTTTTGAGGGTGATGGATCTGTTCCATATCAACTGTGGTGTGGAGCTCTGATTCCACGCATCTGTCAACATTCATAGAACTGTATGCCAAGAACAGTGAGCTCTACTATTTGTATGCTGAAAATAAATTTAGGGGGGGAAAAGCCAATAAAAAGCAAACCCAGAACCAGTCTAATACATATAACTGCTTAATAAACATTTCCATTATTAAGGGAAAAAACCCTGCTTTGTAGAAAATGAGGAATATATCAATGTCAAAAATTAATTTAGTTATGGAATATTACCTGGACAAAATGGAAGATGGTTGCAAAAAGATTTTCCAGTTTGCGGAATCTCCAATTGTATTTATGCTTTCTAGGAATAACATTTTATCTTTAAAATAATGAACGAGAAAATTATGAAGACATTACATTACAGCTAGGTGCTAATTATTTAAAATAATCTGAAATAAAACTATTTTGGTTAAATATGTATTAAAGTGCCATTGTCCAAAGAAATACATCTTCATTGTTACAAAGCATGTGCAAAAAGTTTGGAAACGCACTCATATGCAATCAATCATAAATAAGTACCATCTCATTTTCCAGAGATAACAACTTTAAAGGGAATTTCTATGGAGTCTGTTTGTGCTAGATGTAGTCGCATTCATGAGTTCTTATAATAGTCCTCTGAGGAAGACAATATTATCCCCACTTGATAGACAGACAGACCAGGGAGGTTAAGTGATTGAACAAAGATGGCGCGGCTGGTGAGTGGCTGGCCCGGGATGACACGCAGGTCCGTCTGACTCAGATGATGCCCTTCCCACAGACACAGCTCCTCCTTGCAGCATAGGTGGAAGGCGGCCAACAGCAGCTCACGGCAAGGAGGCCCCCTTCTGAACAGCCCTCTAGAGTCTGGCCTCTGCTGGGGACCTCTGTCCAGTGGAGGGACCAGTGACCCCAAAGCTCCTGCCCCGTCAGCGGTCTCAGTTTGGTCAACATGACGAGGGAACTCTGCGCCTTTGCAGAGTCCCTGAGGCAGGCCTGCTCTTGCTCAGCTGCAGTGCCAGCTCAGAAACAAACAGCCTCTCAGGGGGCCGTTCTGTCAGGAAGATAAATGCTCCCTCATTGATTCCCTCACCAAGGAGCTTGTCCGAAACGGCAGCTGCTAGACTGAAACGCTTTGACAGCTGAACCCAGGAGTCCAGTTCCAGCCTCTCTTGCTGTCTGGCCTCGCAATTCAAACTCCTATGACAGATTTAGGTCCCCATCACGGGCTAGGATAAAAAGGACAACAAATGAATAACACAACTTTTCCAGGGAGATCCCTAGAGAGTTGCCGGTACCAGGACCGATCACACCAGCTATGCCCAGCCACCGTATTTATAGCCACCCCCCAAGATTTATAAAATTCATTTATAATGAATGTCAAGGATGAAGGGGAATCCTGAACGATGATGAAGTCTAAAAAGGGAAAGTGTAGTCTCTCCCTTCACAGGAGACCGTGAAAGGTGAAGGGTCCTTTAGGAGTCTGTGTGTGTGGTGTGAACGTACTTGTACACCGAGATGTGCGGCCCAGAGGTGTTTGTGCTGTGCCCGCCGATGGCTCACCCCTTCCCTCTCACCAACCCTCTCCCCCATGTCACTCTCCTGTGTCACCTGCTACTCAAAGCACGAGTCCTCAGAGGGCAGGGACTTGGGCAACCGCTCCTAACTTCCCATGTGTCAGGGAAGTTGCATAATGTTGTGGATGAGTGGGTGGGGACGGTAGCGGATGGTCAGATCCAGTCCGCATCCCCCCTGGCCTCTCACATTGGAGAGACCACTGCAGTGGCAGATCTGTCCACCAGGTGGCACTCGTTGTTTAGCTTTGTTTTTATTTCTATCGACGGGAAAATTTTGTCCTACTATCACTGTTGAGCAACACATGACCTGGGCTTCCCAATTCATGTACTTATTTCATGTGTTTTCATGTTTTCACTTCTATTGTCTCCAATTGCAGTTTATCCTTTCGCTCTGGGAACTTGGCAAGGGAGAGTGTGAGGTGATGGCCAACCTGAGTGGGAAGAATCATTTTCACACACACACACACACACACACACACACACACACACACACACACACACACACACACACACACACACACACACACCTGCTCTAAGGGAAATTCCTGCCATGTTTTTTCAACTGATACACTGTGGTTTACTAGAACCTAGCACAGGATCCACCTTTTCAGTATTCATGTCCATTACATAGTGGCCAAAGCTTGGATGGGCAGCCTCAAAAAATGCTCACCCCTGGTCAGAGGCCAAAGGGAAAAAGATGATGGGTAGGCTTGTCTTTGAGGGAGGACATCAGAAACACATGGGTCAGAGATGTGTCACTGGATTTTATACGCCATTCTTTCTGGGGCTGTCCATGGGGCCAAGCTGACTAAGGTTCTCAGAAGCCTTATGGTAATATCAGTGGACATGATCTAGTTATTAAAGTTTAAGACATTAGATGTGAGATATGGACCTTGTCCTCAAAGCATTCAGTCTGCTTGGGAAGATGAGAAATTTAGTCACTTCAACAGCATTATTGGAGTAACATAATCTCTGCTAAGAGCGTCATGTCAACAAATTTGCTCTGGGAGTTGATAAGAAAGCCTGTCCCTGAGTCCTGAGAGGTTGGGGAAGCTTTCAGGGTAGCTGAAGTATAAGCCTGAATAGGATTAAGGCAACAGAAGGTGGGGAGGGTATACCCGGGGAGGAAGGGAGAGAAGCATAGATGTAGACCTGCCAAACCACAGAGAGCTGGAGCTCAATTATTTGGCACCTTCAATGATAAATGGTTTCTTTACAAACTCTATTTTATGAAAAGACCAAACCACAGTAAATTCCCAATCCCCTACCACATGGAATGATGATGTCCCCAAATCCCAGCTAAATTGTTCATCTTTAAGGCAATATATGTTCCTATTCTTATTAACTACCGAGAGTGACCTCATTCATTCAACACATATTTATGGAGTATTTTTATTATGCTGGATGTTTTGCGGGAAACCAAGATATATCAGGCAGGATCGTTTTCTCAGGAGCCCTCATGCTAGGAGGAAAGAAAAGAAATGTGAATATAATAATGATGATGTCAGAGAGAAAGACAAAGTCTCAAAGGTAAGAATAGAAAAATAATATAGGAGTTAAGCCTAAAATAAAAATTATCTTTGGCTGGTGCTTCAGTGGTGGAATACATTCATGTAACAATGAGGGGCAGGGAAGAGTATTTTGTATGAGGAAATGGCATGCACAAAATTAAGAGGCTGGAAGGAAAAGACCAAATAGGGAACACAGTATAGGAATGGGATAGTGAGAAAGGGCGTTACAAGTTTAGGCCAGGGCCCCCTGGCAGCCAGCCTTGCACGGCAGGTTAAGGAATATGAGTTCAGCAGGAAGTTAGTGTATACTTTTGAATAGTTAGATAAATTGCTTTTTAAAAAGACCTGTGTTTTAAAAGATGAGCTCCTAACCCCAACATAAAGATGGACAGGCCAGCAGAGAGAAGGGAAATGGAGGGCTCTGGGAAAGTCTGTCTTGCCAGCTCTGGAGCAAATATGGCTTCATAAGTTGACATTCATTCTCACCATTCTGGAAATTATCAACTTACTTAAAGCAAAATTGAAGAAGCAAAGCCCTGAAAGTTATTTCTGGTGATGTTATAGGAGACAAATATAATTCACAGATCCCCAAGTATGTGTGAAGGGTCACCAGAAGTAACTGAGAACAGAAATAAAGAATATGAATAAAGGAAGTGAAGAGAAGCCTAGAGAAGGTGAGATGCAGCCACTTCAGAAAGTCCCAGCATCTCCTGAAGGGTTGGGATACCCGGAAGTGCAGACCCCACATCCTTGGTTTACAGTAATGGATGTCAGCGTGGGTTCATCAGCGATGGCAGAAGCTGTTACAGAATGGGTTTGGTAGAGGATCTGAGGATGGGGGCTTCATTGTACCCAGTGAATTGGTACCATTTGGGGGCAGATTGTACCAATGTGCCACATTTGCAGAATGTATCTTCTATGGCATCATAGATTGCACTGTAAATGCCTGCCAGCCTGCTCCCTTTCCACAAAAGGCATTCTTCCCTCCAATAAAGGCATTTCCTGCAAATCAGCAGCCCTGGGATTCAGTGATGACTAAGAAAAAGATGAGCAAATACTGAATCAATACAAAGGTACTTTAAAAGAACTAAAGAACATCAAAACTTACTAACAAATGGAGAACATTTACCAGAAAATTATGACCAAATATTTCACCACAAATTGAAAAAAAAAGAAAAGAAACCCACACAAAACAATTACTTCTACAGTAGAAATAAAGACTTTAACAAAAAACATAAGAAGTAGAGAAACAGATGGCCAGGTAGTACGACAAAACATGAGGGGTCAAATCTCAAGAGAGAAGTTGAAAACAAACAAAGAGCCAGCAGAGATATGAGGACGAAAGTAAGAAGTACAATGGCAAAGAGATCCCTTTTGGATGCAGAGGAAGAAATGAGAAAAGGTACAAAAGTGAATGAGACGCTAAAAAATAGATGCAGGTTTAGATAGAACATTATAATTAGAGAGGAATGGCAAAATAGATTTAACATTTGGATAATTGGAGTCTCTGAAGATGAAAAAAACAGAAAAGCAAAAATAAAACATGAAATTTTATTTAAATAAAAAAAATAACCTAACCACCCATGTCTAAATTTCACACCGTGAGATAAGAAATATTGACCAAGAATGGTCAATACTGAGACAGAGTCAAGTAAATTCGTTAGGTGGGAAGATTTTAAAGCATTCTTTGGGTATCCAGGTCAAAGGATCAAAGCACCTGCAAAGGAATAAAAATTAGGAAGGTCTCAAATTCCACTATGGCAATATTCCATATCAAAGTATCATGGTGCAGCACTTAGAAAAACCTCAGGGGGAGAGAATGTAAGTCAAGAATTTTTTATGCATCCAAATTGTCCTTTAAGTATAAAGGCTGTGCAGAAAAGTTATATAAACAATAAGGAAATAGAATTACAAGGAGCATCTTTTGTTGGGTCTTTGACCCTGGCTCCTGATACAGGGCTCCTGAAATCATTGTTATTCCTGGGTGATAGGAGTGTCTTTGTTTGAATGAGGTGACTCTTAGTGGGCTTCGGATGGCAGCTGGTCACCAGGAAGACTAAGCCATAGTTAGGAGCTTGGCATTGTCAGCCCCAAACCTCATCCTCTTGAGAAGGGAAAAGAGTTGGAAATGGAGTTCATGATCGGTCAAAATCAAATGAAATCAAAACTTACTAACATGTGATGAAGTCTAAAAGTAACTAATAGGTGATGAGGTTTCCATAAAAATCCTAATAGTGTGAGGTTCAGAGAGCTTCCAGATTGGTGCACACATCCACATACTAGAAAGGTGATGAACCCCAGCTCCTCGGAGATGCAAGATCCTGGGCTCGGGACCCTCCCAGACCTCACCCTGTGCATCTCTTCATCTGGCTGTTCATCTATGTACTTTTACCATATCCTTTTCATCAGTCATTTTCTGGGAAAATAAAATTTGTCAAACCTACCCCAGAAGAGATAAAACACACCATTATGCTAATTTGAACAGAAGTTAATAAAGAATCACTAGATTCTTTATATTTGCATAAAGGAAGTCTATGAAACCACTGAAGAACAATATTTAAACCTTTCAAGAATAACAAATAAGAAGGAATAAATTCATATGTTTTTTATAAAGTGAGTAAACTATCAATTAGATAAGATAGAGAAATTAGAAATTGAATGGGGGGGACTAAACCTTTAAAATTTGGATTTGATATGAATAATCTGAGGTAATTAACAGAAATCAGCAACAAACAATAAGAAAACTCACTAAGGTCATGCAGTAAAGAAATCCATAGCTTTCAAGTATAAAAGCAACTACCCATTAGAAAATATAATGGAAGAAATACTCCATTTACAAGAGCAACTAAAGAGGTAAAGTATCTATGAGTAAAACTAGTCAGAAATGTGCTGACCTATAGGAAGAAAACCTGAAAACATTCCTGGAAGACACAAAATTACAAACGACCAAATGGAAAGACATGTGATAGTGTATTAATTATATTGTGCTACCTGGCATAAAAAATTGAGACTAAAATGTAATAATAAGCTAAGTATATTAAAACTGATTTCTTGCCTAGTCCGAGGCAGGTATCTGTTGCTGGAGGGTGTCCTCCATAAGTGATTTGGGACCAACCTCCCTCCATCTTGTAAGAATTGCCTGGTCTTCTGACTCCAGAGTGCAGAAGGGGAAAGCGGACATGACAAAGCCACACGCTTCGCAAGTGCTTCTGGAAGTAACATAGTGAACCTGCTCACCTTCTGGTTGGCTTCTGTCTGCTCACCTTCACATGACCACCTAACTATAAGGGTAGGTGGAGAATATAGTCCCCAGCTAGGCAGCCACTTTCTAGTAGCATCTTTGGAGCTGTTTTGGTGAACAGAGAACTGTCTTTGACACATGTCCTGTATAGGTGGACCTAAACAGTGTAAAAAAACCAATTCTCTCATGTTAATTTCTAAATTTCACATAATCAACATTACAAATGGTTTCTTGAGACAGACAAGGTGTTTTAAAGCTCAACTAAAAAGAAGCATAGCCAAAAAAACTGAAAAAAATAAAATAAGTGAGGTGTTAATAGTTTTGCTGTGTATTAAGTCATTATTATTAAGTCTCAGTGACTAGAATGGTGGGATACCAGTGCATGAATGGGTGAATGGACTAAAGGAAAATAATTGAAAGCCTAGAAATAATTTAAAATGAATACAAGAAAATGATAGAATACCAAGATAAATGCCAAACAGATCAAAGATTTACAGATAAGACAACCACAAAAATAAAATTTAAATGTAGGAACATTTTTTATCTTAGCATGGAGACGATCAGTAATTCTAATTCAATACTCATGAAGTACTAAAAAAAGGTTACTTGGACCACATTCAAATAAAAGAAGAATGTTCTTCATTTCTGGTCTTTTACTACATTGTTTTTCATGTCAGGCCTAAACATATTATTCAGTTTAATTGAAGTAATAGTAATGGAACATTTATGACCGGTTTCATGAAGAGTAGGCAATAGCAGCTACATTAAAAATGCCACCTGCTTGACATTTCTACCAATGATTATAAGATCAGAGATGTAAAAAATTTTGAAACAGAAGGGTCAATATCAATGACATGTGGTCTAATATATATGCTTGTATTATTGAAAGTAACACAAGCATCCTATATACCAGTTTGAATCCAATTGGAACAAATATCTAATGATTGATCATTAATGACATACTTAGGGCCTCAAAAGATTGCCATAATAATTTGTGTATCACTCCTTGAAAGATTAATTCTATTAGTAATCTTATCTAAAAAGAGTGTATCAGTAATCATCTTAGCTCTAGATTGAAATGTTCAGAGCATTTCTCATGCTCATTTGGTAAACACTTACTAGTTGCTATTTGTTTAATAAAAGAGAATGAGGGGAGTTACATTTTATTGACTATTTATACTAACATGCACACCCACTCATGTGCATGTACAGAGCCCGCTTTCTCAATATGTTCCAGGGCTAAAAAGGACTAATAATGTCCACAGCAGGGAGGAATAAGTAAGAGCATATTCATGAAACAGATTTCTGTTTTTAGTTCTATTGTGATGGATAATTGTTTGTTACCATAAATAACATCATATGCCGTGCTGCAGCCTTCAGCATGGAGAAATAGTAACTGTCTATATCTCTTCTGTCAAGTGCAGGCTCTCCCGACTTACTTCTAAATAAATCTAACACAGTGCCACTTACTATGTAACGCTGAGTACTTAAATGGACACAGAGACTTTATTTCACTCAATCGTTGTCAATATAAGTAACAGAGTGGCCCAAACCATTAGTTTTATCACCTAGAACTTCATTCAGTAAAATTACAGAAGATAAGCCCATTTGAAAATTTCCAGTCACTATTTCTTTTCAAGATGACTGATTGACCCCCCCAAATCAAATTCCAGGGTTTTTTTCTTTTTTGTGCCCTTCCGGGTTACAAAATTTGGTTTAAATCACTTGATTTTTTTTCTTTAAGTTTATTTTGGAGTAAGCGACTTGTCATGGCAGAACACCAGGCAATTTTTTGAAACTGAAAGAACACTTTTTTCATTGAATATTTTATTGAATAAATGTGTTAATTGTTCTTTTCTGCCATAGATTTTAAATCAGCTTTTGTCCTTCACTCTGACACATGTGAGATGCTGCTTATAAATCTAAAAAACTGGGAATGTAGAGCTAATGGCTGTGACACTCAATTTATAGTATCTAATACTAGCAACATAGGTCTTCCAGAGGTGGCTTATAAATATTGATTTTAAAATGGAAACCACCAAAAAGCATATAAAAACCATTTTAAACACACAGCCTTCTGTAATTTTTTTCTTTTAATTTGAGGACTTAAGAAAACCTACTCTGAGGGTGGCTGACATCCTCATTGCCTTTGTCTGGGTGCTGGTGGCCCCCTGGTCTGGTGACATGGCCTGCTGCTAAAGAGTTAAACCTATTGACATGTTTGTCATACTCCTGCCAAACGATCCCTTTAGCAAGCCACAAATCTTCCCTGCTCTAGATGACAGTTAATGACCTGTAAAAGTCTTGCACCAATATTTCTACTTCATCTGCAAGCTTGAGGAAGGAGAGTTTGTTTCTCATCCTCAAAAAGAACCAACCATATTTCTTAGGCAGATGAGGATGATTTGTTTGCGTGGGCCTCTTTTTAGTTAGGAGGACATCTTTTGAGCTTGGGTATTTGATTCAGATAATCACAAGCTTCTAATTATTCTTAGGATGTTTTATGTTCCTGGATGTGTTTTATTAGCTTAACTGTATTGTAAGATCTACAACAAAGTAACTCTATGAGCTTGAGCAAGTCACTTAACCTCTCTGGGCCTATTTCCTCTTATGTAAAATGAGAATTCTAATACTTGGTGTTACTGCTTCACAAAATTCCTTTGAAGATCAACTGAGATAATGATTATTAAGTTTTTTAAAGATCAATAAACACTACCTGATTAATGCTCAAAATCTTGAAATCATATCAATCACAATATATGTATGCATATATGTATATATACATGCACACATATATTTAGATATATGTACTTATATATGTTTAGATAAATATTTATTGTTATACCCTTTGAGCCATTTCTGTGACCTATATTTGTTTTTGAAGACTAAGCAAAATGAAACATAATTTGACATGAGAAAGCAACTGTTGAGGAGCAAGAGTAATGATACATTTTAAGAAGCATCTATTATATATTCTGGAATAATTGTTTTATGCATGCCCCTAGTCATATTTTGCCTTAAATTTTGACTGAAGCCACCTTATAGAAGTTCTGATGTCCTTCTAAATTGTTTCAGTTGAGCTCTGTTTCATTACAACAACGGTACCATTAGAAATGCCACTAACTTTTCATTTCATTTCTAATTTACCCTTCCATGATTAGAAAGAATTCTGATCCTTTCAGTTGCTCCTCTGTTTTCAGCTGCCATCATTTCTTGTCTTACTCAGCTGGGATTAGGCAGCACACTAGCCTTGAACCAAGTGTTCAAGTCGATTGTTGATGCGTTTTCTCAACTGTTAATCTTTTTCAGGGTTCTACTAATTTCATTATGAAATTTATCCAAAAACATTCTTGGGTCTTCTTTAAAGCAGATAAGTAGGTTTAGCTCTACTTTTGTGCTGGAGAATTTGCTCAACATAAATAGATTTTTTCAGGTCTTAATTGGCAGTCCAAATCACAGTCCAAATTCAGTTGTGAGAGAACATCGTCTACCACCAGGTAGAATTCTCTGTGCATCTGTTGTCAAATCCAAGAGAGCGTCTTGTCTGACAGGATTGTTCATTCCACTTGCTGGGTCTGTGTCTTTAAAATGCTGATATCAATATGGCTTTTATCACTGGCTGTCTCCTTTTCCAAAATTTCATCTACTTTTTAAAAAAATAAGGTATTGATATAGAATCTCATGAAGGTTTCACATGAGCAACATTGTGGTTATTACATTCACCCATGTTATCAAGTCCCTCACCCCCACCCATTGCTGTCACTGTCCATCAGCATAGTAAGATGCTATAGAGTCACTACTTGTCTTCTCTGTGCTATACTGCCTTCCCTGTGACCCCCCTACATTATGTGTGCTAATCTTAATACCCCTTAATCCCCTTCTCCCTCCCTACCCACCTGCCTTCCCCCACCCCTCCCCTTTAGTAACCGCTAGTCCCTTCTTGGAGTCTGTGAGTCTGTTGCTGTTTTGTTCCTTCAGTTTTGCTTTGTTGTTATACTCCACAATGAGGGAAATCATTGATATTTGTCTTCTCTGCCTGACTTATTTCACTGAGCATAATACCCTCTAGTTCCACCCATGTTGTTGTAAACGGTAAGATTTGTTTTCTTCTAATGAAGAATAATATTCCATTATGTATATGTACATCTTCTTTATCCAGTCATCTGCTGATAGATACTTAGGTTGCTTCCATATCTTGGCTGTTGTAAATAGTGCTGTGAAAAATATAGGGGTACATATGTCTTTTTGAATCTGGGATCTTGATTTCTATAGGTAAATTCCTAGGAGTGGAATTCCTGGGTCAAATTGTATTTCTATTTTTAGTTTTCTGAGGAACCTCCATATTGCTTTACACAATGATTGAACTAATTTACATTCCCACCAGCAGTGTAGGAGGGTTCGCCTTTCTTTGCATCCTCACCAGCATTTGTTCCTAATCTTTTCAATATTGGCCATCCTAACTGGTGTGGGGTGGTATCTCACTGAGGTTTTAATTTGCATTTCCATGATAATTAGCAATGTGCAGTATCTTTTCATGTGCCTATTGGCCATCTGCATTTCTTCTTTGGAAAAGAGTCTGTTCATATCCTTTGCCCATTTTTTAATCAGGTTATTTGCTTTTTGGGTGTTGAGGCATGTGAGTTCAATATATATTTTGGAATGTTAACCACTTGTCAGATATGTCGTTTACAAATATATTCTCCCATACTGTAGGATGCCTTATTGTTCTACTGATGGTGTCCTCTGCTGTACAGAAGGTTTTTAGCTTGATGTAGTCCCATTTGTTCATTTTTGCTTTTGTTTTTCTTGCCAGAGGAGATGTATTCAGGAAAAAGTTGCTCATGTTTACACTCAAGAGATTTTTGCCTGTTTTCTTTTAATTGTTTTATGGTTTCATGACTTACATTCAGGTCTTTGATCCATTTTGAGTTTACTTTTGTGTGTGGAGTTAGACAATAATCCAGTTTCAATCTCTTAGATGTAGCTGTCCAGTTTTGCCAACACCAGTTGTTGAAGAGCCTGTCATTTCTACACTGTATGTCCATGGCTTCTTTATCATATATTAATTGACCATATATTCTTGGGTTTATATCTGGGCTCTCTATTCTGTTCCATTGATCTATAGATATGTTCTTTTGCCAGTACCAAATTGTTTTGATTACTGTAGATTTATAATTGAGCTTGAAGTTGGGGAACATAATCCCCCAGCTGTATTTTTCCTTCTAAGGATTGTTTTGGCTCTTCAGGGTCTTTTGTGGTTCCACATGAATTTTAGAACTATTTGTTCTAGTTCATTGAAGTATGCTGTTGGTATTTTGATAGCAATTGCATTGAATCTGTAGATTGCTTTAGGCAGGATGGCCATTTTGACAATATTCTTTCTATCCATGAGCATGGGATGTATTTCCATTTATTAGTGTCTTCTTTAATTTCTCTCATGAGTGTCTTATAGTTTTCAGGGTATAGGTCTTTCACTTCCTTGGTTAGGTTTATTCCTAGGTATTTTATTCTTTTTAATGCAATTGTAAATGGAATTGTTTTCCTAATTTCTCTTTCTCCTAGTTCATCATTAGTATATAGGAATGCAACAGATTTCTGTGTATTAATTTTGTGTCCTGCAACTTTGCTGAATTCAGTTATTAGTTCTAGTCATTTTGGAGTGGATTCTTTAGGGTTTTTTATGTACAGTATCATATCATCTGCAAACAGTGGCAGTATAACTTTTTCCCTACCAATCTGCATGCCTTTTATTTCTTTGTGTTGTCTGACTGCCACTGCTAGGACCTCCAGTATTTTGTTGAATATAAGTGAAGAGAGTGGGCATCCTTGTCTTGTTCCTGATCTTAAAGGAAAAGCTCTCAGCTTCTTGCTGTTAAGTATGATGTTGGCTATGGGTTTGTCATATATGGTCTTTATTATGTTGAGGTACTTGCCCTCTATACCTATTTTGTTGAGAGTTTTTATCATGAATGGATGTTGAATTTTGTTGAATGCTTTCTCAGCATCTATGGACATGATTATGTAATTTTTGTCCTTTTTGTTAATGTGATGTATGATTTTGATGGATTTTTGAATATTATGCCATCCTTGCATCCCTGGGATGAATCCCACTTGATCATGATGTATGATCCTCTTGATGTATTTTTGAATTCGGTTTGCTAATATTTTGCTGATTTTTGCATCTATGTTCGTCAGCGATATTGGTCTGTAGTTTTCTTTTTTTGTGGTGTCTTTGCCTGGTTTTGGTATTAGAGTGATGCTCGCTGGCTTCATAGAATGAGTTTGGAAGTATTCCCTCCTACTTTTTGGAAAACTTTAAGGAGGATAGGTATTAGTTCTTCACTAAATGTTTGGTAAAATTCATCAGTGAAACCATCTGGTCCACGGGTTTTCTTCTTAGGTAGTTTTTTGATTACCAATTCAATTTTGTTGCTGGTAACTGGTCTGTTCAGATTTTCTGTTTTTTCCTCAGTGGGCCATGGAAGGTTGTATTTTTCTAAAAGTTGTCCATTTCTTCTAGGTTATCCAGTTTGTTAGCATATAATTTTTCACATTATTCTCTCATAATTGTTTGTATTTCTCTGGTGTCCATGGTGATTTTTCCTCTCATTTCTGATTCTGTTTATGTGTGTAGACTCTCTTTTTTTCTTGATAAGTCTGGCTATTGGTTTATCTATTTTGTTTGTTTTCTCAAAGAACTAGCTCCTGCTTTCATTGATTCTTTCTATTGTTTTGTTTTACTTGATTTTATTTATTTCTGCTCTGATCTTTATTATGTTCCTCCTTTTACTGACTTTGGGCCTCCTTTGTTCTTCTTTTTCTAGTTTCATTGTGAGTTTAGACTGCTCATTTGGGATTATTTTTCTTTCTTGAGGTAAGCCTATATTGATACATACTTCCCTCTTAGAACTGCTTTTCTGTGTCTCACAGAAGTTGGGGTGTTGAGTTGTTGTTTTCCTTTGTTTCCATATATTGCTTGATCTCTGTTCCTATTTGGTCATTGATCCATTGAATATTTAGGAACATGTTGTTAAGCCTCCATGTGTTTGTGGGCCTTTTTGTTTTCTTTGCCTAATTTATTTCTAGTTTCATACCTTTGTTTTCTGAGAAACCAGTTGGTACAATTTCAATCCTTCTGAACTTATTGAGGCTCTTTTTGTGGCCTAGTATATGGTCTATTCTTGAAAATGTCATGTGCATTAGAGAAGAATGTATATCCTGCTGCTTTTGGGTGGAGTGTTCTGTAGATGTCTGTTAGGTCCATCTGTTCTAGTGTGTTGTTCAGTACCTCTGTGTCCTTACTTATTATCTGTCTGGTTGATCTGTCCTTTGGTGTGAGTGGTGTGTTGAAGTCTCCTAAAATGAGTGCATTGCATTATATTTCCCCCTTTAATTCTGTTAGTGTTTGTTTCACATATGTCATTGCTCCTGTGTTGGGTGCATAGATATTTGTAATGGTTATATCCTCTTGGTGGACTGACACCTTTATCATTATGTGATGTCCTTCTTTGTCCCTTGTGACTTTCTTTGTTTTGAAGTTTATTTTATCCGATACAAGTACTGCAACACCTGCTTTTTTCTTCCTATTAGTTGCATGAAATACCTTTTTCAACCCTTTCACTTTTAGTCTGTGTATGTTTTTGGGTTTGAGGTGATTCTCTTGTAGGCAGCATATAGATGGGTCTGGTTTTTTTATCCATTCTGTAACTCTACGTCTTTTGATTGGTGCATTCGGACCATTTACATTTAGAGTGATTATTGATAGATATATGCTTATTGCCATTGCAGGCTCCAGATTCATGGTTACCAAAGGTTCAAGGGTAGCTTCCTTACTATCTAACATCTCACTTAAATCACTTAGTATGCTATTTCAAACACTATCCAAAGGTTCTTTTTTTTTCTTCCTCCTCCTCTCTTTGTATATTAGGTATCATATTGTGTACTCTTTGTGTATCCCTTGACTGACTTTGTGTGTAGTTGATTTAATTTTGCATTTGCTTAGTAATGAATTGGTCTACTTCCTTTACTGTGGTTTTATTTTCTCTGGTGACAGCTATTTAGCCTTAGGAGCACTTCTATCTATAACACTCCCTTATAATACTCTGTAGAGACAGTTTGTGGGTGGTAAATTCCCTCAACTTTTGCTTATCTGGAAATTGTTTAATCCTTGCTTCAAATTTAAATGATAATCTTGACAGGTAGAGTATTCTTGGTTTGAGGCCCTTCTGTTTCATTGCATTGTATATCATGCTACTCTCTTTTGTCCTGTAAGGTTTCCTGAGAAGTCTGACAGTAACCTGATGGTTTTTCCTTTGTAGCTGATCATTTTTCTCTCTCTGGCTGCTTTTAATACTGTGTCCTTGTCCTGATCTTTGCCATTTTATTTATTATATATATCTTGGTATTGTTTTCCTTGTGTTGGGAAGTCTGTGCATTTCCATGGCCTGAGAGACTATTTCCTTCTCCAGATTTGGAGAGTGTTCAGCAATTATTTCCTCAAAAACATTTTCTATCCCTTTTTCTCTTTCTTCTTCTTCTGGTACCCCTATAATGCAAATATTGTTCCATTTGGATTGGTCACACAGTTTTCTTAATATTCTTTCATCCCTAGAGATCCTTTTTTCTCTCTGTGCCTCAACTTCTTTGCATTTATGTTCTCTAATTTCTATTTCATTTACAATCTACTCTACCTCATCTAATCTGCTTTTAAATCCCTCCATTATATGTTTTATTTCAGATACTGTATTTTCTAAAGTTTCTGTCTCTTTCTTGAAGTCTTCCCTCAATAGTTTTCTATAGTTCCATGAGCATGTTTATTATTTTTATTTTGAAATATTTATCAGGAATATTGGTGATTTCAGTTTCATTGAGCCCTCTTTCTGGTGTTTGTGGGATTTTGGTTTCTATCAGCTTCTTTTGTCATTTCATATTTGTAGTGATTACTCAGGAATAATAACTTTGTGTAGGTGGTGCCCTCTAGTGCCTAGCTGGTTCACTTTCTGGATCTTCCCAGTACCTGGAGCAATGGCAGGGCTGGTGCCTGTTGGGAGAAAAGGGCTCTTTTCTGCTTCCCTGCTTCCGTGCCTGCCTCCACTGCCAGGACCAGTGGGCCAAGCACGCAGGGAGGAGCCTTTGTATTATGCCCCTGTAGCTGCCATAGGCAGAGCCACCCTCTGGCTGGTCTGTCGCAGTGGCAGGGGTAGCAGGTTTGTGAAATGGTCCCCACTGGATGGAAGGAGTGGCAGGCTGCATATCGCCGTGCGGGGCCTCCATGCACAATGCCAGCCAGGGTGATAGAGTGCCTGAAGCTCCTTAAAGTCCTCAACCTGCTGGGCTAGTGAGCTGGGATGATTTTGTCCACCTGAGCTTTCTCCTGAGCGGCAAGCTCTGTGAAATCCTTGCCCCTTTAGCAGTCCTCTCACTGTTGGCAAGTTTTTTAAAGTACCTGCCTTTCTTTTGTCCTGGAGCGGCAGGCTCTGGGTACCTGTTCTCCACAAGCAGCTGGTATCTCAGTCTCTCTGAGTATTCTGCTTATCTTTGCTTTCCAACCCCACTAATCTCCAGAGCACCATGTATTGTGGGTTCATGCTCCCAGAGCAGATCTCCAGGGCTGTGTGTTCAGCAGTCCTAGGCTTCTACCCACTCCCTGCTCTGTTTCTCTTCCTCCTGCTGGTGAGCTGGGGTGGGGGAAGGGCTTGGATCCTGTTGGATCATGGCTTTGCTACTTTACCGTTTTCCATGAGGTCTTTTGTTTTCCCCAGATATAGGCAGTCTGTTGCAGTCTTCTTTCTGGTTGCTCTTTCAGGATTCATTGTATTTGCTGTATCTTTGTAGTATATGTTCTTTTGGGAGGAAGTTTCTGTCTCACTTTTCACACTGCCATCTTTAAGACTCTCTCTCTTCATCTACTTTTCATTTTAAAAATTAAAGTCCATACTTTATTTAGATTTGCTTAGTTTTGTTTTGTTTTTTTTTTACCAATATTCTTGTTCTGATCCAGTTCCCCATTCAGGATAACACATTATATCAGTTGTCATATCATAGGCTCCTAAGACAATGACAGTTTCTCAGATTCCCTTGTTCTCTGGGAGTAGGTCCCAGGCATCAGTACTTTGTAAAGCTCCCCACCCAGGTGGTTCCAATGTAAGGCCAAGGCTGAGACCTGCTGGGTTAGAGGAAATCACCTTAGCAGTGACAGTCTTTGCCAATGCCTGCCAAGGTCAGGTGAGTTAGCCTTTCACCTAATAAGGCGAGGCTCATTATTTCACAAGAAATGGAAGAATGTAAACTTTTCAGGTTGATTAAGAAGAAACATCTACTTATTAGTTGCAAATGCTTGTATGGCACGTGAGCATGCATTCCAAACACTTAACATATACTCTCACATCTAATTGTCTCCACAACTCTATGGGGTAGGCATTTTAAATCTCCATTTTATAGGTGAGGAAACTGAAGCACTGGGGTGGGTTAAGCTATTTCATGAGGAGCCCGCCCACCTATTAAGTGGGAAAGATGGGATTTACACAGGGCGGTCTTGTTCCCAAATCCCTAACAAAATCTAAAGTTCCCAACCTGCTGAACTAGTGTGCCTTCCAAGACCCTCTGGGTAGGGAGAGGAGACTGACCACAGATACTTTAAGAACACTTCAGTTGCAGCTCAGATGGGGTTCCCAACATATGATTCCAGCCAATGGCTTATGTTCGTCTCTATGAACTGGACAGAGCTTAGTCTCCATTCATCTTGCTGATGAAGCCAGCAAAAAGGGAGACCAGTGTCAGCCTTCTGCTCCCAGAGGATCAGCAGAAAACTGGGCAGAAGAGCAAAGCCCCTTATATTCTGCAATGCCTGGGGCTGAAGTATTGTTAAGCTATCTTGATTAATTAGAGAAAAGGGGTGGGGGAGTAGGCAGGAATTGCATCAATAAGAACTAAAGCAGAGGACAACAGGGAGGGGAGAACACTAGCCAGTGGGGGTGGGGTGGGCATGGGTCAGGAGGGCTTGGCCCCACTACTGAGCCTCTCATCAGAGGGCCCCAGTCTGCGCTGAAGGAGAGGCAGGTGAAGTGGTATCCAGACCAGTGAGGGCATGAGCAGTCCACTGTCTAGTGGAGACTTCCAAGGACCAAGTACTGGGCTGTGAGAAGGAGCTCCCTGCAGAAAATATCCATCAGAAAAATAGCAAAGTCAACTCCCAACTCCTTCCTCCCAGAGATAATTAGAGCATCAGAATTACCTGGGTGCTTGACACCACAGATGGGGGCCCACTCCCCAGGGTTTCTGATTCGTAGATCTGGGTAGGGTCAAAGATTTTGCATTTCCAACAGGCTTCCCAGTGAAGACCATGCTGGTAAGACAACCAGTGAACTGGAAAGGTCCCTGCGAGGCAGGGTGGAGCTGAGGGTCTGCCGTCAGGAATGCCCTTTGGAAAAAGCCTCTCTAGTCCAGTCCTGCTTCTGGGCATCTTCTGACCCTACTCAGAGGGAGTCTCCCTCACCCCTCTGTCACCAGCCATGCTTCCTGCTGGTTCCTCCGATGCTCTAACCTCACAGTTTTCCAGGTCACCCTGTGCATTAGGAGACTTGCCAATAAAAATATCTCCTTTCTTTCACCAGAAATCTTTCCATTCCCTAAGATGTATAGGAGGAAACCCATCAGCAGGACTGTGTACCACAAGGTCCTTGTCCCTCCCAAGCCACTGGATTGCTGACTGTCACTAGCTAAGCAGAGTCACAGTACAGGAACCGGCACCTCTTTCCAAGGGGAATGTGAGCCTGACCTAGGGTCTCAGGTGAAATCCCAGATCCTTCCACAGGTTTAGAGGGATTATGGGAAGGAGCCTCCAGGACCTGCCTGGATCAGCTGAGTTCCCTTAGGCAAGTATGTGAATGAGGCCGAAATAGTGACCCTGGTTTATAAAAATAAAGTCAACACTGGTTTCATTTCTTCTGGGCTGTTGTTCTCTGCCTGCCTTCTTATCTCAGTCTCTCTACCTTGAAAAGACATGTGCTTGATTTTATGCGCTAAAAAACTGTAGTGATGCTCACTTAGGCAGCTGAAGGTTAAGAATCATGTTACATTATTGTTCTCTGCCCTGTATTATACACAAAAACATATGTCAGTGGGCTTTGAGAGCAGGTAGGAGGCCTGAAGGGGCTAGCCTCAAACAGGAGAGGCAGAATGGAAAGTATACACCCTCTCTTGTCATAGAATTCCTAATTGTAGTTTATCATTCAGGATTCTCTACCTTTCAGATGCCATTTAAAGCAGACAACCTGAAATTGAAACAAAGAAAGAAAGAACTGAAGGTGTATCCTTTGCCTTCCCCAGTGTGGAACGGAAGCTTGTACCAGCGTCCCATAGCCTCCAAAATGAATGAGAGGCAAGGAGTGGGTGATGCCAGGCTGACTGACATATTTGCAGCCACATTGCTACCTTTCAAGTGCTGCACGTGAAGAAGCAGGAATTTGCTCTCATTGATGTTCTTGCTTCTGTATATATACATACACACATGAATATAATACATACAAATACTAAGTACTGTATATAACACAGATAAATACATAAATACTAGTCACTAGGCACTCTGTGAGGCACTGTGCAAACATATCCTACTCAGACTTTACCATGTTGGGGAGGACAGTATCAACCCAGTTTTCCACAGAAGCTGCAGAGGTTGGAGAGGTGGGTAACAGTGAGCTTGCAGACCTGGGCCTGGGCTCCAGCAGACGTCAGGCCGTGTGCAGCAGCCTCTGCGCTGAGTCGCCTTTAGTGTGTTTCCAGGTCCAGATGTGTTTTCATCTTCCTGTTACCTCCAGGTTCCTTAAGCTGTCCTGGCTGCTCCCAGAATTCCTCAAGTTCCGTGTTCTTGCCCATTGCCTGTCCTTCCTCCCTTAGGGCTCTCCTTATGAACTGGACATTTAGGGGCCTTAGGCCTGCCCTGCGGCATCATCTCATTGCTGGTGACGAGTAGTTGCTGAAGAATGACCTTTGGAATAGGTCTTTGAGGGCCTGGTCTGGGAAAGAATGCAGAACCCAGAATCACCTTGGGCCAAGAAACTTGTCCTCCTTTGAGAGAGTTGGGAGGAGAAAAAGTTGGAAAAAATGCAGAAGAATTTATTGGAATTGTGAAGAAGGAAATGTAGAGGATTCAATGGCTCATGGCTTCTGTGTTCTTTGAATGACTGGAAGCACTTTTTATGTGGTATCTCCTGTTAGGTCTCATTTCATCTGAGTATCTGTCTTTGGCCTGGACCAGTGTTTTGAGCAAGACAGGCTTTGAGGGCTCTTTGCTACACTTCATGCAAAGGAGGCCCTGGCTTTGAGTTCTGAGTTCTGCCACTTAGTGGACTAAATATTACACCTTCCTAGGGGAGGAGGCCAGTTAGCTTCCCTAAGGGAATTTATAAGGAGACTTAGAGAAGTTTTATTTAAAAAGATCACACTAAACTATGACAAACATACCTCCTGTACTACTGGGAAGAGAGACAGTATGTCCAGATGATTAATGACTTGTATATTAAGAACCAACTTAAAAAAAAAAATCAACCTTTTCTGATAAAATATTTCTATATTAGAAATATTTTTTAAATAAGTCAGACAGAAAGACAAATACTGTATCATCTCATTTATATGTGGAATCTAAAAATAAATCAATAAATAAATTGAACTCATAGATACAGAGAACAGTTTGGTGCTTGCCCATGATGAGGTGGGTGGGGATGACAAAATGGGTGAAAGAAATCAGAAAGTACAAATTTCTGGTTACAGAAAGAATAAGTCCTGGCAATGTAATGAATAGCAGGGTGACATAGTTAATAATACTATATTACATATTTGCAAATTGCTAAGACAGTAGATCTTAAAAGTTCTCATCACACAAAAACTTTTTTGTAACTATTATGGTGACAGATATTAACTAGACTTATTGTGGTGATCATTTCACAATATATACAAATATTGAATTATTATGTGTATATGTGAATTAATATAATGTCATATGTCAATTATACCTCAATAAATTAAAAAATAATCTCTAGAATATGTATGAATACTAGGTAATGTTAAGAGGAAAAAGCAGGTAACATCTCTATGCATAATTTGATGCCAAGTTGCTTTTTTAATGATTTTAAAGGGGAAAAGGGGGAGGTAATCTAACTGTAGACCAGTAGAATGAGTTATTAAGTGGTGGCTTAGTTATACTATGGGAAAAAAATATTTCTGAAATGCATTGAGCACTTCACTTTCTCTTGAAAGGAGCACAGGAAACATAAATGAACATTTTCTTTGTCCATTTATGGACCAAGACTCTCTTATACCCATTAAAATCTGACAAGGCTGTGATGCTAGAAAGACCTCAAGGGTATTAAAGTTTGAGGGTTGCTGAGTCTTCCACTCACTGGCCTAGGGCTATGCAGTATTATTTGTCTCTGTGTCAGTTTTTTTATAGTTTTTCTGGCTCCTCCCCATAGTAATTCCCTGCCTAGTAGGTAAATATATATATGTGTATAGATATAGAATTCTTTGTAATGCATGTTGCTATGAATTTGAATGGAAAATTTTTATTACAATAAGTATAGCTTTTCTTGAAATTGTATATGAGCTTCATGGCCCCTTACTTTTCTTTAGGCAGACACAATCATAGATACAATCTTGTTTACGACTGATGGGTGACTGTGCAACTTTTTAATTGCTTTTTTTTTGGTACCAACAAGTGGAGGCCACCATTTTTCTTAGAATAACACCAGGACTTCAAGCCAGTAATTGATTTTGTAATCAGTCCTTCTGGTAGCACTTTATAATGTTCTCACATATGGATTTAATTGGAATTTAATAAGACAGTTAGTGCATAATAAGTAAAAACCACATGATACTAAAAAACATATTTACTGAAGATTAACCACCATGGTGATACAAATCCATTATGTAGAAACCCCCATAAATATTTTTAGAATGTTAAATCATATGTAAACACTGTGTATTGCTCCAAGTAAATCTAGGTCTTCAGTTTCATTTAATTATTTTCTCTTCTGAGTAAACGTAGCTGTTTACTTCAACTAAATTCATTTTCATCGTATACAATTGGTTTAGTAAAATTCAGAGTCAGGGTGAAAAATCCTCAGCTTTAACATAAAGACGACTTTCTCATTCAGTAAGTCCAGGGTGAGACCTGAGAATTTGCATTTCCAAGTTCCTGGATGATGCTGCTGGTCTGGGGAATCACACATTGAGAAGCACTGATGTCAAGCATTGTCTTATTTTAAGATTGAAGAAAGGCTTTGGATTCTTCTGCCTTAATTTAAGGTGTGGTCTTAGCAAAATCTGCAATAGTAGTTTGAAGGTGGCTACAGGCTTTGTTATCACTGTCTGCGTGGAGAGGTGTGGGTTCTTTCTCCACCATTTAATCTGGATTCGTTCTACGATGGCTTCATCAATAGAATGCAGAGGAAGCGATGCATTAACGTGACTGGCAGTTTCTCCTTCCCCCCTCGTGGGCCCCGTGGCCACGTTCCGGGTTAGCCCAAGCAGAGAGATCCGCGTGGGGAAGAGCTGAGGCCACTGGCCGACAGCCTTGGCTGAGCTCCCAGGCAGCAGTGAGCACCAACTTGCCAGCCACGTGAGTGAGCCTTCCTGGGACTGGAGCTGCCTCAGTTTACACAACGTGGAGCAGAGACAAGCTGTCCCTGCCCAGATGGCAAAACCAGAGTAAGTAACGTGGTTGTTGCTATGAACCGTTAGGGGCTGGGTTATTTAACAGCGGTAGATAAGCACGATTGACCTGCCTGTAAATTGATGTGGGCCCAGAGGTTTTTCAAGAGGAGTCAGGCATAGATTTTGACTTTCCCCTTCAGATTATGTATTATAACATTTAAGGAGCTATGTTAACCAAATGAGTTATAAACGGTCAAAAACTCACTTTAGAATTTTATTTTTCAATTTTGCCAGTTCTTATACACTGAATTTGACCTTATGTGGGGGCAAAATAAGTAACTATCAACAAAGGCTTCACTTCGGGGTGTTGGGCAGGGTTTTCCATCCCTTAATATGTAAACCCATAGGGTCACTGATGCCTGCATTTCCTTAATATGACTCAATTCTTTTGCTTTGAATAAATGAAGCTTTGCTGTTAAAATGCAAAGAACGGTGGATGATTTCATACCTTCATGCTCAGGCTATTTATGGCTTAAAGTCAGTGCTCTGTTTGTTCTTCCCTAAGGGAGGCTGGCTACGTCCAGTTTCTTTGCAGTGAGCAGGTGTGGCCCCTCATACCACAATCAGCAACTTTGTGTGTATTTATGTAGGAATTTTGCTCTTTTATTATAGAAGCAATGCCACTGTTCTCATACGTGCAGCAGATTCCATTCCTGGAAGAAGCAATGAGATTGAAAACATATTTATTCATGGCATAAAGGTCATACTTGAAAGATTTACATTATTGATCAAGAAACTTATATCCAACTTTAAAAATGTATGCTCATTAACACTCTCCTTAGCAATTATCACTTACTTAGATGTGGTATACAGTTTATTCAATGTCCAAAATGTATTCAGATAGACTAAATAGAGTGCCAGTTTCAGTGTGATCTTAGACATCCAGTTCAGGAAAATAATATGTTGTTGTGCTTTGTAATACGTTCCTTCTGTATTTACATTATAACCACCAAAAAGCAAAGCAGTATTCTTATAATAAGGGATGTTCACCTCAGTTCAATAGCTTATTGTCCAGAATACCCATTGTGTGTAAGACAGTCTGCTGTGCACTGCAGGGGACTGAACAATCTCAATGATCTCAATGAAGTCTAGTTGGTGTAATAAAAACAGAATAAAAATGACTTTAATGCTAAGCAAACTTCTGGCAGCATCAAAAAAGAAATACAAAGCATTATAGGTATTCAAAGAAAAAAGTGCTAAAAATCTACCTGGCAAGATAGAGAAGCTTTAAAGGACTCAGTCTAAGTGGAAAGTGAAAACAAGACTCCCTTATACCAATACAGAATTGTATGCCATATAGAAGTATTACACATACTGTCTTAATTGACTCTGTAATATGTGGGGGAGTGATTTTCAAAGTATGTTCCTCAGACTAGCATCATTAGCATCTCCTGAGAGCTTGTTAGAAATGCAAATTCTCAGGTCCCACTTCAGACGCTAAGAATCAGCAGCTCTAGGGAAGGACCCACCCAGATCTGTGTTTTCACATGCTCTCCATCTGATTCTAGTGCATACTAAAGTGTGAGAACCACGGATGCAGGATTTTTTGATTTCATAACATTCTTTTGATTTCCTGTATGATAAGATTAAGAGTTATTGAAGTTGGATTTTGCCGAGTTCCTAGAACTATTCCAGGAAATCTAATATCAAATTCTTTCAGATTGAATGTATAACTTTCTTTTGAATTGCATCTTGAAGAGCAGTTAGGAATTTCACACATGACGATGGAAGAGTATTGGAAAAGCCTGGGGTTGTTTTAATTGGATGGAAAATTATCTTGGAGATTTTGAAAGATACATTTGAAGGAATTTTGGCTTTTAGGTTCTTTTCCCCAAGAAATATGTCCTTGGATGTTTTATTTGGAACTATGTGTCTTATTACATAAATACAGATTTAAAAAATTATGTCATAATTCTTTCTGTTGTACTGGTTTGAAATTCATTTCCCCCAAATGTTTGAATCTTTACAGTCTTTATGTACATTTTTTTTCTCACAGTTGCTTTGAGAATCGTCTTAAGAACCAGGGACTAAGCCTATTTCTCTCTTTACTTGAAAGGTAGGCACATTTTTTATTTGTAAATTACTCATAATAAGGGATCAGAAACTCTTGATAAACTTCAACATGTGCAGGGATGTTATGGATTGGTGGAAATCAGACTGGGCCAGTTCCAGGCAGACTGAGGCAGGGATCCCCAGCGCCCACAGCCTCACTGTGTCTGGAACCCTGAGGCTCTCCTGGGATATCCTGAGAACTGACCAACTTACCAACTTAAGGTTTTGATAATTTGGACAAAGACTTTTTAAGGGAGAGCCTTAAAAGAAGGAAACTAGCTTTTGATCATTTTATTGGAACACTATTAATATGGGATAAAATGTGGCCTGATTTATGTTTTCTATCTGACAATTATGTATCTTTACTTTTATCAACCATTTTAATGAACTTTAAAACCTTGACTTATTTAATTCTTTTTTGTAACAGAGAGTAAATTATCTCTTGGTGGTGAGCAGTTATATGAGTTTTGACAGATGCATATAGTCATGTAACCACCATCACAATCTAGATGTAGAGCAGCTCTGACCTCAGATGTTTCCTCATGCTGTCCCTTGGTAGTCAGCGCTTTACACCATCCCCAAGCCCTGGGAACCAGAATCTGTTTTTTATTCCTATAATTTTGCCTATTCCAGATGGTCTTATAAATGGAATCATACAGAATGTAGCCTTTGAATCTGGCTTCTTTCACTCAGAATGCATTTGAAATTCATCCATGTTGCTATGTGATCAATAGTTTATTTCTTATTTATTGTTGAGCAGTATTCCACTGTATGGATGTGCCATGCCACAGATTATTCATGAATTGTTAGATGTTTGCTTGTTTTAGTTTTTGGCAGTTACAGGTTTTTGTGTACAATTTTTGTGTGAACATGTTTTCATTGTTCTTGGATAAATACCTAAAAGAGATCAGTGGATCATATGGTAAGAGTTCACTTAACTTTATAGGAAACTCAGTTTTCCAAAGAGATTGTATCATTTTGCATTCCCATCAGCACTGTGTAAGAGTTTCTAATGCTCCACATTCTTGCCAGAATTTGATACTATCTTTTAAATTTAAAAAATATATAGCTATTCTAATAAAAGTATGTGACATATTGTGGTTTTAATTTGCATTTCTCTAATTACTAATGATGTTGAGTATCTTTTCATGTACTTATCTGCCTTTGTGCATCTTCTTTGGTGAAGTGTCTGTTCAAATCTTTTGCCTAGTTTTTATTGGCCTTTTTGTTATTACTGAGTTTGAAGAGTCTTTGCATATTCTGGGTACATACCTTTTTTTGGAGATGTATTTTGCAAATAATTCAGCAGATACTGGAAAGCTTCACACTTTCTCCTTGCTCTGTGATCTGATACAAACCTTGCTGTCTAGTCCTGAGTTGTGGCACTGATGCCTCACCTGGTCCATGTCTGCATCATGAGATGATCTCCAATGAGCCAGTTCTCTCCCTGTGAACATGAGGGAAGGAATTTGCATTCAGGTTGAAGCAGGAATACAAGGCTCCAGAAATGTTATTCAAAGTGGTTCCAGGAGACTAGAGAAATAGAAGGGCTGGAACTAAGGGGATAGAGCTGTATTCTGAGCATATTAAGAAGTGGTTTGACATCCATTTGTGGGCCTTCTCTTATGTATTATAAATACCACTGGTACAACTGGTAGCCTTTCTCATTTGGGGTTATACATAAGGGTACAAGAACAACTCTGTTTGTATATATACCAATGGGCATATTAACTTCAAATTACATTGCCTTTGCACAGAAATTCTTTGGGGCACCAAACTGTCTTTTTTGGTCTATTGTCTTATCTTTAATCACTGATACTTTAGAATGTTAGATTTTTAATAACTTTATGACCTGAATATAACCATTTTTATTCATTTGTGAAGATGTTGATGATGATGTGGGCAGAAATTGAATGATGAGCAGTGGCTTCCTTTTGAAAAGTAAATGCTTCCTTTTTTATATGGTGACTATCTCCCTTGGTCATACTCCTGCTTGACTTCTGTTCAGTCAGATCCGGCCTTGGAAATAACTGGAGTTATTTCTGCAAAGTATTGGCTGCAAAGTGTTGCTCTCAGCAGCTGGTATCAGCATCATGCCTTAATGCCTGAAAGGTCCTCTTTCCCAGTATTCCCCGTTGTATTGATGCTTTCCATTCCCAGGTCCAGTAGCCAATTCTCACCAAAGCTGGTGCTGAAAAAACGCAGTGCATATTGCGTCACCTGCTGGTCATGTCTGCCTTAGGGCTGGGGGTGCTCTGGGCACCAGCGTGTTCCTCCCATTCCATTCAGTCCTTATCCAATCTCTGTCATGTTTATATGACTGGAATCCTTTTCTGTGTGTCTCTTGAACTAGAGTCTTGCCCTCAACTGAAGCTAGATGGCTACTGAGCATGCTGTTTAGCCACTCCCAGTCCTCTCTCCCGGGGCTAGTTCTTGAGCCTCACGACTTCAGTACCTGGCTTGAATTTTGCTCTTCTCTCTCCACTCCGGGGCCTGCAGAGGGGTCTTTATCCACTGGCCCTCCCTCATCTACACAAATATCTGCCACCCTTGGAAGGCAGGATCTATAACATTAGTGTTTGACCAACTTCTTCCTTCTCCATGGGTCCCAGGTGTTGAGTTTTCCTCTTTAAAGCTTTGCCAAAAGCAAACCATTTACCACTTAGACAAGAGGAGATTTATTACACTCAAACAAAAGGATAAAATGTTTCTCTAGGAATACTCTATGCCATCAGCCAAAGAGCTGCCCCAGCCGAGGCTGAGTCAGCTGCCGGCACCTCCCTGGGCCTCCCGTCTTCTGTCACAACTATATAGTAACTGCGGGTCCAGCGTCCACCTTCCAGAACATGACCCCAAAGGGCAGTCAGACCCCACATTCTTCTGCTGAGATGACAGCCTGCAATTCCAGCCAGTTTCCTCGTGTAGACTAGTTTTATAGATTTGCTGCCTCTCAAACTGGCTCTTGGCTGTCTATTTATTGGTCAGTCTGATCATATGATCTAAATATTCCTCAAGTCATTAGAAAGCAAAGAGGGAGTAATAAGGTCAGATATTGGTTGTATTTCAGGCACCAATTAGAATCTGGGATTACTTGCATGCATGGGGTTCTAAAAGAAGTAAGATTATTTGTGTTACTCCCAGATCAGGACATTTCATTTCTTTAGAAGAAATATTTTATTGAGACGCTTCTACAGTATCTCTCTTTGTGATAGCCAGATTCATTTTTCTGTTTTCAAAAGCCTATTTAACACTCTAAAGGGTATAGTGGATGTATCAATTTAGACATGTGGAATGGAAAAATTTATGTATGGTCTTGTACAAGCATATTACATGTTAGAAAGAGCCCTTGAAGTCTGCTATATGATCTTAATGCCTACTCTTGTCACTGCTTAGGGAATCCTGTTAACCTACAGTCTTTGTACAGGTCCTCTTTGGATGCGGCTATTGGCTGAGTTTGAGCCCCAGTTGGCGAGACCCCTCTGTGCAGCCTGATGTGGACCAATCCCATAACAATACGCTGGAGCTGAGCTGGTATTTCCTGTCCCGCCTTTCCCTGCTTTCCCTATAAGCCTGTGTTGTCAAAGTCCTGGCAGGCCTCACAGCTGGAAAAATAGCCAACTGCGTCATCATGTAGTGCCAGGAAGGGGGCACACCTGCGATCTACTTGATTGTCATCCATTTGATTGGCTATTAAGGTGTCCCTGGATTACAGGTAACAAAGGTGATTTGCAGCCGTATCTGAGTTCCCTTTCCTTTCCTTTGTACCTTTCTCCTCATCCCCTTCTTCTGGGGAAAGAAACCTTTGTATTTTTGCATCAGAGCCAAACAAATTTAACATGCTTGCAAGCCATAATTTTTCTCATTGAAAATGAAAATAGATTTAATGAAGACAAATTTAGAGATTCGTTATTTTATTCAATAGAAGAATAACAATGAGCAAATTGGCCTTGTTCTTTAGGTGCTAAAATGCTCATGCCTGGGCGTATTTGGGAAATAGGAATACATCTTTCTACTTGTCATTCTGATATTAGATCAAAGCTGGGTAGGACAGTGGGGACTCGGCATAGCTTGTTACTCATCACTGTTCTACTGCAATGTCACCTAGATCTCTAGATAAAATGCAATTTCTTTGGCTTGTTCTCTGGAGATTTTGGGGTGAAAATTAATAATCTGTATATATATATATTTTTAAACCAGTGCCCAAATGATCCTTAGGATCTTTCAAATTAGGGAAACACTGTCCTAAAGGAACCATGCTTGACTCTTACAGAGTCGTGGGAGTGTTGAGGTAGAAGGATCTTGAGGGGTCATCACTTACCCTCTTTTTTAAGAGACAGATATTGTGGTACAGGGAGTGGCTGGACCTTGCTCAGCTCATCCCGTCTATTGGAGGAGAAGCCGTCTGGAGAACCTGTGTGTCCAAATTCCTGCCGAGGCACTGGGTGTTGTCTGTGCCTGACCACGTTTCCTACCTGAAGATCGCCATGATGGACACACATGCTCGGGAACTTCATGGAGACCAGATTGGATGGACAGCAAAGTCTTAATCTGAGAGGGCTTCCCTTTCCAGTAATATCCAAGAATGCTCTGCTCCTAAACAGTGCTCTTCCACCTTGGAGGGCTGTGCAACCTGCACTGAAGCCATCCTTCCTGCCTGCAGCCCGAGAGAGCAGGTACTGGCCATGTTGAGTCTTGACATCTTTCTCTCAAGGGCTTCTTTCTCTTTTGTGTTTGCATCGAAGTTATTAGCAAATTTAGATTGTGAGTCTGTTGGTCAAAAACTGTAGCTGATTTTGTTCTGTACACAGGCAAGGATGGGTCTTCAGGATATGGGGGAAATGATACAAAACCAGCCTTTTCTATTCTTTTGACTTCTTAACAGTGGTTTTAACAGAGTAAAAGTTAAAAAAGTGCTCTTTGACAGAAGCTCTTGTATCTGCATATTATCTGGTATCTTTAATGAAGTAGCTTGTTTAAGGATATGTATGAAAATAAGAGAAAAGATAATTTAGTGCTTGAGGGAAAAATATCCATGTTTCTCCAATACATATATGTATTATACACATGCTGTAAGTATTTAGTATTGGGGCTATTCATTCATTTTTTAAACAAATGAACCTAAGTTTCCATCCCCTTCAAAAATGTACTCTCAAAAATTAACTGCCACATTTTAAAAAACAAACTAACAAAAAGCCTACCTCATTTTTGGTTCAAAACTCTATAATTCCACATGATCATTCATTTTATTATTCAAATTCCAGGTGACTTTTGCAGGGGTTTCATGAATCAAATTTTCCTATGAACATATGCATTTAAAATACTTAAATGCGTGTGTCACATGTATTAGAGAAATAATACTCTCAGTCAGCTCAAGCTTCTGTAACAAAAGTCCATAGACCAGGTAGCTTACACAGCAGAAGTGTAGTGCTCACAGTTCTGGAGGCAAAGTGCAAGGTCAAGACCCTGGCAAATCTGGTGTCTGGTGAGGACCCTCTTCCTTATTTGCATATGGCTGTCTTCTCATTGTTTCCTCATGTGGTAGAGAGAGAGGTCACCTCTTCCTTGTCTTATGAGGGCACTAATCCCATTCATAAGGGCCCCACCTTTATGATCTAATCACCTCCAAAAGGCCCCATCTTCTCATACCACCATGCTGTGGATTAGACTTCAACATATGCATTTTGGGGATATGGCCGTTGGGTCATAGCAAACACAATCCTCTGACAGAAGACCCCTCAGTAACAATATAGGAGAGAAACTTAAGAGGTAAGCATGATCAGGTTGACATATATGTAAGGTAGCACAGAAGTGGCTATGAAGCCTGGACAGAAATGATCACACATTTATACAGTAAACAGAAGAAAGACTAATTGGTACAGCCCATCTCTGTAAAAGGCAAACAATGCACCTTGTGATTGTTTCCTCTGCACTTCATGAGAGATTGTTAATTTTGGAGCTATGTGGTTATAATTCCAAAGAGTTAGAAGACCGGTGACTTTGCTTTGTTAAATCAAAAGTTCTGTGACCTCTTAGTTTTTAAGGAGATACCCTAAAGAGATGAGGGCAGGAAGTTAACCACATCCCTTCTCAGAGAAAATTCCATTATATACTTAGGCATGCCCTAGACAAGTCCCTGGGAAATGGTCTAACTGTGATGTGAGCAATGACTGCATAATTGAAAGAAGTATGTTACCTGCTAGGGTGATTATTTTGAATAAAAACACTAATTTGATATAAAAGTCTTGGTATGTTTACTTAGAAAATCAACCCCATCACAGTTTGCATGTGGGCTGAATTGCTAAATATGAAAGCTCACTTAAAAAGTCACTCTGCTGAGTCACTCATTCAGAGAGAAGCTGACAAGGTAATTAAACAGTGGGAGCTGAAGACGGAGACAGCAGATGTCTTGAAGTGAGGACAGGGTGTGCAGAGTCACCAAAGGGCTGAGCTTAGAACTGCCTGGGTGCAAGAGTGGGTTGTCTGAGGGACAAAGAGGAGTCCAGACACATCCCCAACGCCGGGGACATGCTACTCTGGGGCCTTAATGCTGTGACTTTGATGACCTCACAGCTAAGTGTAAGCTGTGAGGGAAAGTACCAAAGCTACAGAAAAGAGAAGAGGGAGAGGATTAATTAGCCCATGAATAGTAAAAAAGTGAATGGGAGGCAGACTCCTTGCTAAGTAGATTACTGTCCTTTGATCCAGTTAGCTTTTGAGAGCAGCTCTAGCTGGTGGAATTTTCTGCAATAATGGGGGTGTTTTCTCTCTGTGTTCTCTGGTGTGGTAATGGCTAGAGACTGAAGTTTTTATTTTAATTAACTTCAATTTAAATAGCTACGAGGGCTTAGGGGCTACCATATTGGAGGGTACTTTAGTGAGGAACTTAACTATTTTTAGTGTAGTACTAAGTACTTCTACAGAGAAAGGACACAGGCTTTTCACTTTTCTCTTACGAGTGACTTTTGCTAACTTGTTTTCTTCTTTTATACAGCTGTATTGCTTACTGAGCACACAGAATGTATGAGTGTTTTAAATTCCTTTTTGTTTCCTTTTCCTTGTTCAAAGTGACGTATCCCTGTGTCTGCAGCATTCCAGGCCACAGGGTGAGGCTCGTCCACTGGCCTGGAACTCCAGGGGAGCCCGAGGGCCTGGGGTCCCTGGCTACATTTTGGGACTTGTTGGTGCCCAACTGACCAAGAGCTTGAGAGCAAATGCATCCTAGCTGACAAAGAAATAAAAAAATCCCCTTTCTTCTGGTCCTTGTGTTCTCTTCCTTCCCTGATCGAAGACACTGGGTAAGTGAGAAATTGCGCTGTCCCTTGCGGCATTCTGCCCAGAGATTTCATTGCTGAAACCAGCATATGTTGCTGTGGGAGCTTTCAAGGAACTGCATGTGGACCAGGGCTGGAGGAGGACTTTTCTTCTCAGATATAATTCTTTACCCCTGTCCCCCACCCACACAAAAGCACTGGCTCTTTCCTTTCAATTTGTTTGTGAGATTTAACATCTCTTCCAACATAGGGCCATATGTTTAGCATATAGCAGTAGAATGATAGCAACATATAATTGCTTTCATTTCCTATAATTACCTCAAATCTTGCTGGCTTTATTTATATTCCTTATACCAAGTACAAGGACACTCAGGGATGCTGTGACTGAATTGGAAAATGTCTTCATTTTCTAAGCGACTGTGCCTCAGACCCAGGGAGGGCGAAATGCCTTGTTCAGGGTCAGGGTGGGACAACTGGTCCCTGCAAAAGCCTGCATTTAGTTCATTCATTCTTGAGATTGATTTGTATTGATTGTATTTTCTTCATCATTGAAAACATGATATAGTTGATGGAGGGGCAGACTACGAATAATAGTTATTCTCATTGCTCCAGAAATTGAAAAAAACCTTTGCTTTAAATTTTCTCAGGTTGCCGCCTGCAGTGAGCCCCTGCAGTAGAAATAATCTGCTAGAGCTGTAACCCCCGCTTGGTGTCAGTACTTTAATTGGCATCAGGGTCTTGATCAAAGACCTCAGTACCAGGATTCCTGGCCCAGCATTGGGAAATGAATTCAGTAAATATGACTTGAGCGACCCAGCGTCCACTCACCCCACAGGTGACTCTTTGCAGTTAGCCCTACTCCTGAACCAGAGGGGAAGCCTCTGCCCCGCTGGAAAGAGGCCCCCTGTGATGACTGTTGCTTGCTAGGGCCAAGTTGAGCTTCTCCGGGAATCCCATGGCACTCCTATAAAGAGTGCCGGAGCCATGAGAACTACTTTTAGGGGAATAATCCCTCTGAATGCTGCCTCTGATCTCCGCAGAGTGGCTCTCTGCCCACTGCTTCTGTGAGTTTACTAGCAGCCTTAGCCTGACTTGATTCAGGGATTTCTCCTCTAAGTCTATGCCACCTGAATTCCTATTGCCTCTTTATTTTCCTGCCTTGTTCTTGGCCGTTTCCCTTGGTCCGTGGCCCAGGCTTGCCCTGTGCTCCTGACAAGTCCATCTTACATCCCGATCCAGTATAGGGGTCACCTTATTTTTAAAGGTCTTACTCTGTCACCCAGCCTGCCTCCTGCGGTCACCCTGGCCAGTCTGCTTCTGCCACAGAAAGCAGATTCTGACTTCCTATCGCCAGTTCCAGACCCCATAAGTATCTTTCTAATACTCCCCTGGATGAAGAGGGAAGAACGCTGCCCTGTACGTCGGGCACTCTATTTCCCCTGTCCCGGCTGCGGGTCAGGAGGAGAGAGGGCTGGACTCGGGGGCACTTTGGCTCAGGTGCCTGGGGTCCTGGGGTCATGACACGATACATTTTTGTTGAATGAACGCTAATGAGGATCCTTATTTGCATATATTCTCATAAACTTTTTCCAGGCACTTCCCTGTACAGGATTTTATTTGCCCCTCTTGACCTAGAGTAAATAAATGATGAGATCACAAGACAAGGTGGGAGATGAAACAGAAATAATGCAGGTGTTTGCACTCACTGCATTTAGAGGTTTCACACCAGCCTTTTCCATACTGTGTTTCTGAGAACTTGTTACTTCTACTGTTTCCCTTGTTTCAGTTGATATCATCAAAATCTACCACATTACCCAACTTAGAAGCCTCTGGCTCGTCTTCCATTCCTCTCTGCCCACTCACACCCAGCAGTCACCAAGTCTTATTCTTCCTTTCCACTCTTGCTCTGCTTCTCTGAGCAATAATAGGAGTGTAATTCCGGTCTTTCTCATGTATATTACCTGGACAATTAAAATTGTCTCCCAGCTGGGTCTTCCTCCACCACTCTTACCGAATGTATTTCATACACGCATTTGCTACACTGCTTTCAGGGTTGCCAGGATTGTCTTCTAAAACTTGTATTTCCAAATTTCACTCCCCTTGTTAAAGGCTATACAGCCAGCAGGATAATGTCCCAACTCCTTGGCAAGGTTCTCTCAGACCTTATTTGCAATACATCTCCACCACATAGCCTAGATTCCATCGAACATACCTTCTAGGCCTTCCTGAGATTTGTGCAACCATTTTTTTTTTTTTTTACAACTGAAAGACCCACCTGTTTTGCTCAAAGGATTCCTCCTTAGTTTTCTAGATGCAACTAAAGGTATAACTGTTTCCTGACTGTGTATCTGTCCTTATTCCCTCCCCCAGGCACTTGTGGCTTACCCTGTGTTCCACCGGTCTATTGTCCATTCCATGTCTTTTTCTCTTGTCACTGGGTGCAACATATACTTAGTGTTCTGTTTGTCTAACTTATAGCCAATGGGTGGGCTGAAAACCAGTTCTTAATCTTATAATTCTTGTATTCCATTTGGCATTTTTCTTGCTATCACATCAAGTGTTGGCAATAGTATCGAACACATATTAACTGTGCATCAAGTGTTGATTTTCTTGCCCACTTCAAAAATGTAAAAAAGTGACGGTCATTTGTTAGGGATTACTATGTTTTGGTCACTGTGCTTTGCATAACTTACTGAGTTTTGGTATTATTATCTCTATGTGGTCTGTAAGGACACTGAGGCTTCGTCCCTATTTGCTTTTTCTCCCAGGGCATTACAAAATGACTCATCAGTTACCCTGCCGTGACTTGTTTATGGATTCTATTGGGTGATTGTGTTGCCCTCTCAGGCAATATATATGTATTCATTAGGGACCTTCTAAGCTTTTCTCTGGAATAGTGACACTAATGAATAGATGGGGTAGGTCAGTTGAGTGCCAGAGTCAGATTATACCAGTTCCTGAGGGTCAATTATTAAAGTTCATGAATTTCATTAGCTGGTTGTTTAAGTCAGCTTTTAGTAAAAATTCAATTATGTGAACATGTAAAGCAAATTATAGTTAAAAAGATTTATGTTAAAAACTCATCACTTTATAATTATTTTACTACATTTTGCTATTATCTGCACTCTTGAGCTTATACATTTATTGTATCTGTATCATATAAATACTGTATGTGGGGGGTGCTACTGTGAATCTCTTCCTAACTCCTTGATTTGTGACATCACATTGGTAGATTAAAATCGGCTATGGTAAGAGTACTTACACCATAGGAATTGGCAAACACTGTAACTCTGGGCTTCTACTCTTACCCCTCGCCTGGTTATTAAACATTTAGCAAGACAGCATTGGGATGGGAGCATATTCAAAGGTGGTATTCTACAAATATACACCAATATGGCCATAATGATTGGTAAATTATAAGAAAACCTTTATACTTATTGGCAATAAAACCTGCTGCTCCAAGATCCTAAGGGCCCCCCAGCTGCCTAGACCATCTAGTCCCTTCATTGGGCCCTCTGGGACTTAGCCATGAGCCAGCCATTAAATGACCAATGCCTGGTCCAACAGGGGCCTCCTAGACTTTGATCCTGTGCCAGCCCTTCATCTCTTCACTATTTAAGTCACAGTGAAGGGACAAGGGAGAGCTTATTTTAGATTGGAAGTATCCTGCATTGGTTGTCAAATTATACCATGTAGGCAATCACTTATTCGTTGACACATAGCACCAGCCTGAAAACATCAGTCTTCCTTATTCGCTGATGGAAAAGATTCCTAGTATCATGGAACAGCCTATTCTGTGCATTTCATACCACAATGGGTCATCATTTCGTGTAACAGGTTGACTTCCAGCCTTGGATATATATATATTTAAGTTTACAAAGGAACTCTTAGAAAAAATAACAACTCCCAGGCCCAGTGAAACTGGAATCTTTTGGGTGTGTGTGTGAAAAATTGGTGCCCTGATACCATTATTTATTAAAAGCTCTCTGAGTGATTCCAGTGAGCAGTCACTGATCCAATATACAGGATGAGGCCAGAGAGTGACAGTCCACACATCTTGGTTGGACTTAGGGCTTTACCATTCACCAGTTGTGTGATACTGGGCAAGTCACTTAAACTCCCTGAGTCTTGGCTTCCATATCTATGCAATGGGAAGATTAATAACCTGTCTCACAGAATTCTGTAGAGATTACATGAAAGCATAAGGGAGCAATTTCTGAATGGCAAAGTGCTAAATAATACAAGTGACTCTGGCTGGTTTGTTCAACAAATAAGCTTGTAGCCAGGTTGCATATATCAGCATTAGAGTGCTTTCTTAATACCAGCCAAAAATCCTCTGCCACATCTAGGGAGATGGAGAGGGCTAATAATTTTAAGCATACCTGGTGTAACTGTGGGCTCTGGTTTGAATGTATATCACCTTCCGACACCATTTTTTGAAGCCACCTGAGATACTGGCCTCAGTACCATCCCTGGGCAGGGAGCTCCAAAGGTTAATTACAATTGGATGCTCCTATACCATTTCTAATGCCCTGCTGTTATATGTCACCCAGTGTCAACTTACTCTTTTCATGGAGCAGGAAAGTCAATGACCACCATGACCTTTGACTTACTTCCCTTTATTTTAGAAGCAAATACGGTTTAGCTTCCAGGATTAGACAAGTAGAAAATTGTGAAAACAATGTTTCAATTCCTTTGTTTGCTGAAAAATGCAGGATCCTGGCTAGATGCTTGTATGTCTGAGAGTAATAGATGAGAATGTGCACAACTTAATTCAACACCATCCTGGCCAAAGATGGGGCCTTAAGTTTCTTTTTTTTTCAGGTACTAAAGCTTCAGGAGGGTAGAAGAAAGGTGGTAACGGGCTCAGAAACCTGGAAATGCTGCAGCTGATATTCAAGAACAAGCTGTTGTGTGCAAGCACACCAGATGTCCCAACATCAGAAAGCGGATGTCACAAATCCAAGAAGAGCTGTAGCAGGAAAGAGCCAATTGACAAGATTTTTTCTTCTTTTTTCTAATTAGCTGTAATTTTCTGATTTTCTGATTAATAGTAAAAAATTCAGCACAGAAAGGGATCATACATCTAAAGTATCCATAATTACACCTAACAGATTATCGTTTAAAATTTTGGAGTATGCCCTTTGGATATTTTCTTTATCTTCGCAGAGTTTCTGCTTATAACATGCCTTCCATGATCTTTTTTAAATAATAAACTATTACGAACAGTTTTATTATGTAAGACCAAACAGGTTAATATCACCTTCTCTCTCTCTGTCTTTGCATGCATACCACACACACACCACACACACACACTCACAAACCACACACACCACACACACATACACACACACACACATACCACACACACACACACACACACAGTGTGGTAAGTGCTGGGCTATCTGCTAATTTTTAATTAGAGTCATTTTGAAAAAGGGTGTTTGTTGTCAGTATCATCACAGAATTTCTGGGTGGGCAGGGATAGCCAGAGTTCACCTAAAAGCTCTTTTGTGCCAGGTGGGTTTCAAATTTGCACCCACAATACTCCTGTGAAGAATAGCTGTATCTGCATCACTCTCTGCTTCTTATCTTAGAAAACCAAACAAGGTTAAAAATAACTTCACTTTGGGTAATATTAGCTGGAAAGAAGATCTTGGTCCTAGTCAGCTGTGAAAGGGGCTAATGAGGAGTGGGGAGAGGACTGCTGGGTTGTATGGCCAGAGACCCTCATGACCATCCATCAGCAGAAGTTCTCCGGAAGGTTGAAGGAGGGTCAACACTCTTGGGAGTTATTTTGAGCAGCCCAGGAAAGGGCCTCTGTAAACAGCCAAGTGTGGCCAGAAACAGATCGCCATACTGGAACATTCAAGTTAGCTTGTCAACTGGGTCATGTCCAACTTCTGCATTTCCATATGGGATAGAAGAGACACATCAGTTTGAGAAATTGTTGGCATACCAAAAGTCTAATGGTCCTTCCTTCAAGTCTGTATCAGCCTGCCACATTTTCCAGCATGGAATCCCATCCCTTTCTTATTGCACCCTTCATGTGTCTCCAGCCCTTCGGGGGGTTGAAGGTTACTGATTTTCTTTTAGGCTTGGTGCCTTACCCAAACATGGTTCCCTACTAGCTCATGGATATATATTTATTTATCATCCATTTAATAACCCATTAACAGAAATTTATGGAATATCTATTAAATGCATCAGGGAATACAGAGGAGTATAGGACCTGATCTTTAGCCTAAAAAGCTCCCTTTCTGTAGACATAAAACTAACACATATGAAATGTATCGGAATTGCTGAGGCAGAATATGATTGAAGATAGATTTACATAGTATGTAGAAAACATGTCAGAACAAAGGAGAGCTGATGAAAACCAAGGGGTCTGTAGGGCTTCCTCCCAGAAGTGGGGCTTTATCTCAGCTCTGATGAATGGGTGACAAAGACGTAGATGGATGGGGGCCAGACAACAAGAGAGGTACATATTCCTCATGCAGAAATGAGCAGTAAACATGCCGGATTCATGGGACAATGAAGAGACTGGATAAAACTGTAGTAGAAAGGTACGTTGGTTGCTGTCTACACCTGAGATAGATTGGATTCAAATTCTAAAGGGAGAGGGGAAGATGGTCAGAGGGAAAGAGAAGCTACATTGTAAGAAGTTCACAAGTGAGTGAGGCTGAATGTCTCCAACTTTCCTCAGGTGTCCTTTAGTGAGCAAATGCTGCCTCCAAATTAAACAGTTCTCTGCTTCATGACTGGACCTTGTTGCACTGGAAATCCTTTTTCACTGAATTTCAGAGGCTCCAAGTCAGTGGTGGAAAGGCTGATGCCTTATGAAGCCTTGTATAGCTATTTGGTACAGTTAGGGGTAGTCCTTCAAGGTGATGAAGCCACTGACTGTTATTTAATTTTCCAGTAATGGTCCTAAATTGCATGGAATCAGCCCATTTTCTCTTCCTGTGACCACATGTATGTATTTTAAAGATCCCTGGTCATGGACTTGAACATGCTCACCAGGATTTTCATCTAGATCTTTAGCTCTGTCAGCACTCTTCTCCCCCTAGACAAATTTACCAGCCCAGACAGAGAGCAACTCAAGAGACTATGAGTGATTTAGTCCTCATGCGAATTGATCATTTAAAACATGCCATGGCCCCTGTGGCTCTCCCCCAACCCCCCCACCAATCTTCTCTTTAGGTCATTGAGAGATAGAGAAGATGAATCCTAATGCTATCTTTGTGATGAATCTTCTGGCTTTATGGCTGGCAGTTTCAATACAAGGGTTGAGTCTCTTGTGGTATTCAAATATCATGGTACCCATTCTAAATCTCTTGGGCCTGAAATGGTCTAGAATAGAGTTAGAGAGTATCTAGGAGATCCCTTTCATACTCAGTATGAAGAAACTGAGGACCTAAAGAGAGAATGTGACTTTCTAGTTAGGGCATGCCCAAGCCCCAACTGCCTCTTCTTTCATTACTGTGCTGTTTCTGCTCCAGTAAGCCCCCATCTGGCTGCCCTTCTCTCCCATGACCACGTATCATGTAAGTGTGTAAAATGAAAATATTCAAATTAAAAAATTAAATCACCAATAATACCCCTATAATAATATAATTACGGTTAATATTTTGATTTTATATCTCTTCAAACTTTTCTCTTTGTAAATATGGCTACTGGGTGCATAACATATACATTTTATTCAAATGGAACCACAGTCATATTTGTTCTGTTACCTATTTTTCTTACCTACATTTATCACGAGCATCTTTTTACATCACCCAATATAGACTAGCATCTGCAGTTTCAAAGTCTGCATTGTGTTCTCTTTTACGGATGAACCATCACACAGCAGACACTAACATTTTCATTCTCCTTTTACAATCTGATAGGTAAACCATTTTATGCTCTTTCTGTTCTATTTGCATTCTTTGATAACTGGTGAGGTTAAGTAACCTTTTTTTCATAAGTTCATTGGCCATTGGTAGGATAAAAATATTTTCTTGAAGCCTAATAGGCTCCGATTTTCCACAACACACTGACCTTCATGGATCCAATTAAAAGGACTGTGAGGAGGAACTAACTGGTTTATTAGACCCAGTACATGTGGGCTAGAGATTGTGAACTGCATTGCCCTTCAAGATTTTCTGGGGCTAAAAGCTAAGCAGAAACAAATGAACCTACATAGACAGCAAAGCGCCTTTATATTCCTAATGCTGTATAGGCATGATTTATACCCAGAAATTAAAGGCATGCTAGATTGATACTTTTTTACAATTGCCTAAACATTAACAGCTATATCTTAAAACTTGGCCAAGTCCTGTGGAACCTCCTGTGATACACTTTTTCCTGTGAGAATAACACCTGGTTAGGGGTGGTGACTCTCTCCATTTATCCTAAGTCTATGATCACTTCAATGCTACCATCTTTGCCAACTACAGTGAATTGCAGCTGATCAGCATTTCCCTAAACACTTTCAATTATATGCATGCAAAATAAAAGCCACCCATCTTTGTCCAAGTAGATTTTTCTTAGCCTGGATATCATTCTCTACCAAACAGTCACTATTTATAGAGATATGTATATGTAAATATACATGTGTATCTATTTATTCCTGCAGGCTTATTCCAGTGATACAAACATCTCTAAAAAGTCTTTGTTAACTTTTTGTTGGAAACGTGATTTCCTTTCTCTCCTGGGATTCTTAATCAGAGACCAGGGTCCTCCTAAGTGAAGTTTCTAGCTCCTAGTAGAGGGACCCCCTTCTCTCCAGCCTTATAACTATTTCTCTAATATAGTTCTTAGATTGACTTATGGTTTATTTTTATAGAGATCTGTCTTCCTCATTAAGTTACGGGTGTCTTCAGAACACAGAATTATGTTATTCCTTTTTATAACACCTGGAACATAGTAACTGGTCAATAAATACTCCTTGAAAAATTCAACTGGATTCTCAATGGGAGTTGCAAGGAGGTAGGGGCAGTTCTTCCCAAACTAGAGGGAAATCCAGAGTAGCCTGAAAGTGTAAGGTTTCTGGACAGGGAATGACATAGTCAAACTTGGTCCTGAAATTTTCTCTTAAGCTAGTCCTATGGGCTACTGGTTCCTAAACTCCTAGATTTCACATAATAGTAAAAATTCAAATACTTTTTGACCAAATGCTAAAAAGCACCAAACTTCTATCGACATTTTCCATAAGAAATTTTGATACCCTAAAAGGAAGAGAAAAACAACATGAGGATAGAGGATAGCTTTTAAAAAAAATTAAACATGTTTAGGTCATGACAAAATCTGCATTGTCTCTATTGTTCTGTTCTCCTGTTGGACTTCAGAAGACTTCATTACACAGTAGCGCCCACATGCAGACTGGCATTCTGAAACTATTAGTGCAGCCCAGTATTTGCGATGAGTGAGGGCATACTGTTGAGTACAGAGGAATTACCTCTGACAGACGGATCATGCATCCTTTTTTCTTTTTTCTGGTCACAGGAAAAAATTGCCAAGGAGAAGATAAATGTCAAAGAAGAGGATCCTGCTCTTTTAGTTATTTATGGAATAAGAGGCTTGATGCGACACTTTTATTGTTGTTGTTTTGTTTTAAAGAACAAAATGAGGACAGATCAGGAGCAGAGATTAACAGGAAAGGAAGAAAGGTGACCGTCTGGACTCCACGCTGGATGGGACTACAGACAAGCAATGCCCCCTGAGCTACTTGCTGACTTCACAGTGTCTGTCTCGACTGGACAAGAATCCGGGACTCTATTGCAATAGTCATGACATTAACAATTGTTCTGCCAGAAGCTGAAAAAAAACCAAAAATCCTAATATGTTGGGGCAGGACTTCATATTTGATGACACTGAATTTGAATCAAGTGGGATTCTGAGGGATGACAGTCAGTCATTTTGGTGGCATTACTTTTTCCCAAATGCATTAGCTGGAAGTCTGCGGAGACTAGAGAGGGATCAGGACAGGAGGGGAAAGATGGTGGAGGAAAGGTAGTTTCTATGGTGTGGCCACAAAAAGGGCTCTACAGGGAGTGTTTCTCAGGTCTCTCTTCTTCCTTGTCTTTAGGTTTCCCCAGAGTCAGGCCCTGGTTGAAGGATTCAAGTGCAAGCAGTTTAATGGGAGGTGCTAGGAACACACGTAGCATGTGCAGCGGGAGGAGACTCAGCAGGGAAGGTGGCCAGGGAGGGGTGCACTGTGAACCAGCCACTATGCCTGCACACTGGACCTTAATCCCAAGGGGGAGCGCCGGAAACGACCTCACAAGTATCCAGGTCAGCAACAAGAGCTGGAGAATTCCTTCACACTAGTTTATCACAGGTTAGGGGCTGCTCCTGGGTGGGGGGGGGTGGTGTTAATCCCCAGGTAATTGTGGTCCACATTGTCTGCATGCAAATAGTTCTGGCAGCCCCAGGCAGCGCTCTGACAGCCTCAGAGGCACTGGCAATTGGAATTTAGGCCAACCCCGTGGGTAAGGGAGGAACATGGACGGACCTCCTCCCGTGGATTGGATGCACTCATGTATTTTACTCTGAAATTAAAATATTGTAAAAAAATGAGAGAAACAAGCCAAACACAAAGGATTTTCCGATGTGAATGAGTCCTGCTTAGAGCCACAGCTCTGACCTTTCTAAATGCAGACAGGTCAGGAGCAGAGATTAACAGGAAAGGAAGAAAATGGTACTCTTGCTAATTATATCTATTTCTGCTTGTTGCATCTATTTTGTCCTAAGATTGTGTTCTGGAAAGCGAAATTGCAGTATTTCTTTCTAATGGTCTAGGGTAAGCTAAATGTCAAGTTTGGGAATTTTTATCCTTGCTTTCTGTGTCATGCTGGAATAATCATTTCTCAGTGGTTCCTAAATGCTCATTTCTGATAATGATGTTCACTGGCACAGAACTATGCAACATGAAATATTTTTTCTATTTCATGGTAGGTAAGAAACAAAATGCGGTGAACTAACTGGTTATAGAAATTCAGCCATCTCTTACATCAGCCTCATCCCAGAGATATTTATCCAGCATCAGCTGTGTGCCAGGCAATGTGTTAGGCATTACAAATGAGAAACAGCAAAGGGCTTGTTAAGAATCCATCTGAAAATCATTTGGCTGGGAAGAATGAGAAGAACTAATACTCACTTTGCACAGAAAAGAGCATCTCCTGGGGAGGAGGAGAGTGATGACACATGAGGGCCTTCCCGGCCAAGTAACACTCAGCTGAAAAGCAGAATTTCTTTCAGTCCACCCACTAGTTGTATACTGGCTGGTATTGGACTCCAAGAGGATGGAAAGAAGGAAACATCAATTTGCTCTGCACTGTGCTAGATGCTTTCACATACATAAATGTGTGTGTTGCTATGGACTGAATATTTGTAACCCCCCCACCCCTTTATATATTGAAGCCCTAACCCGTCCTGTGCTTGTGTTTGGAGGTGGGGCCTTTAGGAGATAATTAGGTTTAGATGAGGCATGAGGGTGGGGCCCTTATAATGGGATTAGTGCCCTTATAAGAAGAGGAAAGGATTAGAGCACTCACACTTGCAAGTTCTCTCACCCCCTCTCTCCCTCTCCTCCCCTTTCCTCCTCCACCCCTCCTCCCTCTCTCCCCCTCCCCCTTCCCCTAGCCCCCTCCTCCATCTTCCCTCCTCTCCCCCCTTCTCCCCACTCTCTCCTTCTCTCTCTCTCTCCCTGCCATGTGAGGACACAATGAGAAGGCAGAGTCTGCAAGTCAGGAAGGAGGCCCTCACCCAGAACTGAAAATGCTAGCACCTCGGTTTGGACTTCCCAGACTGCAGAACTGTGAGAAATAAGTATCTGTTCTTTAAGCGACCTAGTCTATGATATTTTGTTATAACAGCCTGAGTTAAGAAACATTTTCACATAAAGTATCATATGTCTGTGAGTAGATCTTATTCCCATTTTATGAACAAAGAAACCAAGGCCCAGGAAGGTTGAGTAAATAGCTTATGATCAAAGAACAAATTCCAAATTTGTGAATCAAATACAGGTAGGTATCTGGTGCTAAGCCCAGGGCATTGTTCACTGTGATGTGAATCTGATTGCCTTAACTAGGTGAATATAATAATGTTATTTCCGGTTCTTCATTAATTAGGTATGCCACCTTAAGTAATTGTTAACTTCTCAGTCACCATTGGTTACTCTGTAGATGGGAATACTAGTATTTATAATTTTTGTTTCACATATGTGGAGGAGATTTCTTTCCCTTCCTACTTTTCTTCTCCTGGAGCCTAACAAATCAAGCTAAATTAACACACACACACACACACACACACACACACACACACACACACACACACACACACTCACACACACTCACAAGCAAATAAATACCTTCTTCCTCTTAAACAGATACTCTTTAATCATGGCTGATTATAAGAAATGCCATAAGATTGTCATGTGGCTTCTGTGAACGGCCTCTTCCTGCAGATTCCACACTCTGTGGTAGAGCCCTGGGAATGCCACTTCCTCCCCTTGCTCCCCAGCCCCAGGATGCACACCCAAGGACCTTCCAGGAACTGCTGACATGCCTTCTGGAAGCTTAAGGGGAGACCCTGGGAGCGAGGAGAAAAGGCAGTAAGAAGATCCAGACACTGGGAAGAGAAGTAAACAAATACATCATCCCCAAAGAAAAGTGTTTCCTTCTCACTGTGCGGTAGTATTAAAGAAGCCCTTACCTGGCACAAGAGCATGGGAGCTGTACACAAGGACACAGAGCTGAGGAGCCCTGTGATGCATTTGCCACAACCCTGACTCTAAAGTGAGTTCTAGACCCTGCAATTCCTTGACCTGTTAACAGTAAGACCCTCTGGGACATGCATTGCTTCCACTTCCATGGCAAACCTGTAGCACTGAGTCAGCCTTTTTCTTTCTTTTTACAAGGGGAGAGGCTGAATTCTGAAATGTAATAAAAATTGAGTCTCAGCATGCAGGAAGTGTTGCAGGGTTTTGCTTCTAGTCACTGCCCCACTTCCTTCCCCTTTTTGGTCAGATTTTTTGAGGCATAACTTACAGTAAAATTGATTTGCATTATCACTGTTTTACAAGTTTCGACAAATGCATACAGTGTGCATGTGTGTATACACAGCTTGAGTCAAGACAGGGAGCAGTTCCACCACCCACAAAAGTTCCATCTTAACCCTTCTGTAGCTAATCCCTTCTCCTGCCCTTAGTGCATGGCAACCATGAACTGTTTTCTGTTGATGTAGTTTTGCATTTCCAGAAGGTAATAGAATGAAATAATATGGTATGTAGCCATTTGAATCTGGCTTCTTCTATCAGCGTGATGTATGTGAGATTTATTTATGTTGTTGCTTGTTTCAGTAGTTCATTCCTTTTTATTGATGAGTAGTATTCTGTTGTATGGATATACCACCATTTGTTCTTCCATTCAGGGTATACTTCTAAGAAATGAAATGATACATACATGTCACAGTTTTGGAATGATTAAGTCTATAAAAGTTAAGGTGGGTGGCTTGTTAATTTGCTTACTTTTGAGGGGGTGCTCCAGTAAAGTACAAATCTTTCATGAGGGGTATTTTCTTGCTCCAAAAGACTCATTCTATTAGCATTTGGTAAAAGAAGCCAGTGGCACCACAGGAGAAGGTATTTGATGTAAGTTTGACCTGAAACCTTAAAGGCAGTGATTATGGGGACTGCCCACTGGATGGTTATGTCAGCTCCAAAGTGTCTTTGATCTTCATGTTGTCCAGCTTGTTCAGTGTTTTCACCTGATCCAACCCTACCTTCTGCCTAGATTGGGGAGTATGATTAAAGGCCCTCTACATTGGGTCTCTTGCCTCAGGCCACTTGTTGGCTTTACTCCCCAACCCGGTCCCCCCACATCTTAACCTCACACACTGAAAACCATCACACACATTTTACTTTGGATTCAGTTTTGCTTTGCTCCCACCTCCGTGAGTTAGATGTTTCAGATTTTCTCTAGCTCCCAACAACTGCCAGGTTATATTAAACTTTTATTTCCAAGTCCACAGCTGCAAGTCAGCTCTGTCTTATTACTGTGCTAGAACAAAATACCTCCAGCACTTATTAAACAAAAATTGTTAATAAAAACTATATGCCAGGTACTAGACTAGGTTCTGAAGTCAAAATAGTGAAACAGTGCAGGTGTGGTTCCTTGTCTGCCTTAAGTTCATGACCTAATGGGGAGATATGTGTGAGGGAAAATGGGTAAGGAAACAGGTAGTGAAAATGCAGTATGATAAGAGCTATATTGGAGGAAGTTAGGGTGCCTGGAGAGCAGATAAGAGGAGTCCCTACTTTGGTCTTAAAGGACTGGTAAGGGAAGATTTCTAAGGGAGGCAACACTGAAGCAGAGACCTAAAATATAGGGTTACATGAATAGTGTTTTATCAGATGGAAGGATTGGAGAAGAGAGAACACAATCTCCTTAAGACAATGGTCAACCAAGGGCCCAGAAGTGCCAGCCAAGATGGAGAGCTCTGGGAACCGAGTGGAGAGGATGTAGGGGCCAAATCACCACATGTCTTGGGAGTCATGTTAATGACCTTGTCCTCTGGCCTGAGGTTGGAACCTATTGAATTATTTTGGGGGGATGGCAGAAGAGCAGTGATATAAATAGACTTAACATTTTTGGAGGATCATTTAGGCTACTAGGTAGAGACTGGGGTGAAATGAGCAGACTGGAGACAAGAATTTTGAAAATTTCTCCTTTCTGAGAAAAAGCCCATCTTCCTCTTATTTCTTCAGCCAGTATTTCCTCAAGTCTGTAGTTATCATTTTTTGTTTATTGGTTGGTTTTCTGTGTGTTTTGTGGGGGAGGAGGCTGTTTGGGAACTTGATCTCAGAGTCTTTGGAGCTTGATTTCTCCCCCAGCCTGATTCCTCCTCCCTCTAATTTCTGTTCTGCCCTTAGAGCCCACGGTGTGGGACTGGGAACCTTGACCAGTTCTTGGTTCCCTCTTCACCTCTTGTTCTCTCCTTCATTGCTAATCAGGATCCTGATTTCATTCTGCTGCTTATGGACCAGAACCTTGAGTGCGATTGGATAGCCCATGGCATAGATGATTTCTATTCCCCTTTGCTAGTGGTTGCTTCAAGGGATGAACATAGTAGCAGTTCTGAATGAGATATGAGGGGAAATCTAAGAAGAGCTTAGAAAAAGTTTCTTTTTCTCTCTAACTTTCTGCTAGGGGTGCCTGTGGATGAGGATGTGATGGTCAGAGCTGTAGCAGCCATCTGGTGACCATATATTATATATTAATGATGTTTTGAAGAACAAAATGAGGAAAAGGCAGAAAGCATTTTGGGTCTTTGATGACACCTTAGAACTTCTGTTGCAATGCTGGAATTTCCTAACTTCAAACTTTATATGTGAGATTTAAATGTCTTCACTATTAAAGCCATTGTTAGTTAGGCATTCTATAATTGCCAGCCAAAGCACCTTTAACTGATACAGCTTCCTTCTCCATGTGGACTGTTCCAACTCCTGCTGCCCACCTCCCTGCCCACATTTTCTTTCTTACAAGTTCCATATTATCTCTACGACATACTTGGTTCTTGTGTTTTGCCAACTGTTTCACATATATACATCTTGCCTTTCTAAACGTTTCATAAACTTCTTGTAGACAAGCATCAGATTGCCTATTTGTAATTTTAAGTGTTCCACACAATGACTTTCTTAGGATGGAATGACCAAATTCTCATTGATTACCCAAATGATGTTTATCCTATAGGTTAAACATCTCTAGCCCAAAGTACTAAAGCCTATTACTTGCCCATGTTGACAGTCCAAAAATAGCCCAAAACAGCCTTCCTTTTTTTATTTTGTTGCTATTTTGATGGACTATGAATGAACAGAATTGGACGCTGAGATACACAACGAAGTTTCTATGAAGGGGAAACTAATGTCCTTTGGATAAATGCAGAGTCCACTGGGTGTGTGTGTCCCTTTTAACCTCTTAGTTGTATGTTTTTAATGACTTCTTTGGTCTGTGGATATGTGAAACATTAGCATAATTATCTATCTTAACATATTGTATTTACCACCTGCTGGGCATGAGCCATTGAAACCATCACTAGTAGCTCATTAACAATAATACTAGTGGCTCATTAACAGTGTTGACCCAATTACATGTTGTATATCCCAGAGACAAATAACTGTAATTGCAACTCAAAAGTGATTTCATAAACACGAAGATCCTTTTTTTGAAATGCAAAGTGTAATGCGTTATTTGAATTTTCCACATAAATACAGGTTTAAATGAAAGAGAATCGTTCAGCCAAATAAAATAAAAATTCAATCTAAAGAGAAGCCATTTGGAATCAATTGGTACAGTGCACATTCTGCTTTGAAGGATCAAAATACTTTCATTGCTGGCTGCAGAAATTAAACAAGTAAGCTGCAATGAAAGCCAGACATCTACCCTGGCTATCAGCAGGTAGTGATTTTCTTTTGGAACCATTCAGAGTATTGTCTGTTGTCTGGACAATGGAAGTCCGATGAAGCATTGATATAATCTGCCTGGAGATTTAAAGCTCCATTGAAGAGATGGAGAGCCAGGGAGATTTGTGTGAAAAAAAAATCCTTTATATGTACATATAGATGTAGACATAGATAATTATGCCTCTCCCCCTCATGTGGAAGAGACCTGTATAAATAGAAGCAAGTGTAGTGTGATATATTTGCAGATCTAGGAGATGTTCTTTTATGGAGACAATTACTAAGATATAAAATTAGGCAAAGATAGCCCAGAGAAACTGGCAAGAGGCAGCTCCCAGAAAGAAAAAAAAATCTGTGCTAAGGTCAAGATGTCAAAAGCTGAGGCATTTTTTCAACATAGGCAGATTGCTCCCTAGCCTTGCTTTCTGTCCACAGAGAAATGCTCTCAGGGGAATGGGGCTGAGGGATGCAGAAGGAACGACAAAGAGCAGAGTGGAAGATTCAGCTCTGAAACTTACTGTCCAGACAACCAACGTCCAAGATTTCGTAGAAAGTCTCAGTTCCGTGAATGTTTAGTGTGGTGGGCTGGTTCTCATCCTCTAATGTAACAGGACGATGTGGTTGATAAAATGCTGTGTTTATACTCAAATTGTCAACATAACCAAACACATGCAGAGTGCAGAACTCCCAGGCACTGAGAGGAACGTCGAGGAGGCGCTCATGTAGAGTGGACTCAACTTGGGCCTGCCTTCCGGGGGAGGGAGCTCTCTCCTGTATTAACGTTATGTAAAACATTGACGAGAAAATAGCCTCTGACAATTTTATTTGCCAATTATATCTCAATATCGCTGAAAGAAAAAAAGAAGATAATCTTAGTAAATACTATAACCGAGGAAAAAATCAAGTCCTAGAACTTTCCTGAAGAGCTAAAAGAACATAAGAAACAGAGAATCTGAGTTCTGGCTCTGGCACAGGCTAAATGATACAGAGTAAAACATTGAGTCTCACTTTCCTTGTTTTTGAAGTCCTGTTACCTACCTCCAGGCAAATGGGAAGCAAGCAGAACAGGTTTATGAAGAGCGCCTTTAAGATGACAGCACACAATGAAAGCGTCAATGCCATCTATGGGAAAGCAGGCTGGTGGACAGCTCACTCTGGGAGCCCCAAGAAACTCTGCAACAGTGCTGGGGTGCCTGACTGCCTGGAATGTGCTGAGTTTGGGAGTTCATCTGATCCAGCAAATCGATTGTAATTGACTTATGTCACACAGATTGTGCCAATTCTGCAGGAGTCTTTGATGGAAAGTCACAGGGGCATTATAAGTTTCTAAACAAGTACAATGTGAAGGGAAATATTTCTTTGCTTGCTTTCTAAAGTGAGCCCACTTCCATTTCATTCTTCCATATTGCTGCTGTATCTTTAATATAATTGTAGAAAAGCATGTAATTTGTCCTGCCTCATGTCTTAGCTCCCTGCAATTTTGAACATGTCGTTTATTAGCTTATTTCCGTTTTACAACAAACCTCAAGTACAGCGTTTTGTCTGTTTCACCAAGGAAGTGAAGGAAGCCCAGGTGTTTGCCAGGTAACTCAGTGCTTCCCAGGGGCAGAGTTAATTGAGAAGTTGAGGTTTCTACTTTCTACCATTTTCACAACACTGTCCTTCTTCCCTGAACTCAGCATAGATCTGGACATGTTCATACCCAGAAAGAAGTGCGGAGTCATAGAAAAATGTCATGTGACCCACACCCTCTGTCAGACTGCTGCTGTGTTGCATTATGCCAACCCCTTCCCCAAAGTGAGGTGTACTTTAACTGGTGTTTCCCAGGACTGAAGATTTGATTAGACAGTTATCTATGCTTTCTACACAATTAAGGAAAATGGTAAGATAAATCAAAGACAATACCTATCTTTTTGGTCATTTACATACCCATCCTAATACCATGACGATGGCAAGCATTTATTTTCTGATTCTGACATTGGTTAAATTTATACACACACACACTCACACACACTCACACACACACAGAATAGGCCATTCGCTTGCTGACTGTGAAGTGATTCCTACCTTCTTTATTTGACTATGAAGGTTTTTTCCCCTCAGGGTTAAGGGGATGACAGCTCCAAATTTGGTATTTTAATGGATCCTAACTCCATAGGTGTGGGAAAAAGGGCCTCTAATACACCATTTAAATCTTGAATTCGGGGTCAGGACCTCTTAACTTCATTCCTTGCAATCTATTCACAACAGTATTGTGTAGCAAGGGCTCTTCAGTATAGGAACATGCAATTTAATCTGTCTTGACTATATTGGAACAGCAATTAAAAAGGAAATTTGGAAAACTGAGTAATGTCATTTTAGAATTCCAATCATGCGTTTCCTGAAGAGCTATAAGAAACAGAATCCGAGTTCATGGCTTTTACCCCCAAATCAATCTCCAGATCAATCCATAGGATGTTATTTCAACCACCAAAATGTCTGACTTAACAGTTTGAGATATAAAAAGCAAGTTTTGCAGGATAAACAAAAACCCCACAAATTTTAATTCAGTAAATGAGGTTCTCTTGGCAGAGGTTTGATTATCTGCAATAGAGGAGAAGTTAGCTGTATTATATCTTGGTATATGAAGAAATGTTAAACCAAACCAAAATAACAGAAAGAAACTTAGCTTTTTACACCTGGCAGTGGTAAGAATCAAGCTAACATGCATGCATATAAAATTTGAAGTGTCAACAATTTTTTGTATCTGTTCACAGCTGCTACAAAGCCTTGTTTTCTAGGATATCTTGTTTGATCTTCCCACTACCACTGTGAGGGAAAACCCAGCCAGTAAAGTGACATGTACTTGTCAGGTAAGATGATAATGCTTCTGATGATTTATAAGAGCAAAGGAAAGGCACCTGTCCCCTACTGTCCCCAACCTCATCTTTCTCCAGCTCTGAGTCTCTGTGATTCCTGAGTTGCTAACCAGGTAACAAGACTCAGAGGTAGCCAATGTGAAAATATCAAGGGATTTTTAAAAACAATAGAATTATCTGGAGAAGAGGATATTCACCTTTTTGGATTTCATGCATCAAGAACAAAGCAAGCTTAGGGCTGGCCAGCATCATCCTTGTCACTGCAAAGACAGTCTGTCTGCATAAAGCCATCAGAGAGGACAGCAGACTGAGACACAGGCAAAGGCAGACTGAATCCTTGAAGTCTGGCCTTTGCTACCTAAGTGATAATTAGAAAAACGTGTTTCCTTTCAGGGACTGCCAAGCTTGGTAAGTAAACACTGTGGGAGGAGGTCATGGAGAGGATGTGGCAGCCAGATGACCCTGGTCCTAGCAATCAAAGGCTCCTTACTCCCTTCTCTGTCCTTAGAAGGTAAGTTCTGCCCATTATTCCCACAGTGGGAGCTGTTTTTAAGGACAGAAACTTGAGAGAGCAATGTTTTGTTGAGGCCATCTGAGCAGTGTATGTGACTGAACCCAGTTAAGGTCTCTCTATATACTTTTAATATTCTAGCAGGTATGGAGGTTTACTTGCAGTGTAGTGCTCATGACAAGGTTTATATGCAAATTCTCTTGCTAACTGAAATTGCCACCTACCAATTTGGGGTGGCCTGTCTCTTCATTTGGTCTCTCCTTTCCCTCTGTGTACAGGGGCCAGTTTCGGATTTCTCCCAGGCAATACCCAGAGGTAAAAACTAAAAACACTTTTGTGAAAAAGAAAAGAAGCCTTTTCCTCTGGGTGGATGCAACTCATGACAGGGTTCATGATTTGGGGAGTGGAGTGTGGGCTGGGTACATATGTGCAGCCCACACATGAGTAACTATGGCCTAATCTGTTGCCATTGCTTGCATCCCTGGATCCAGCCATTCCTGAAGCCACCATATCCTTGGACTTTGCTATGACATTAACCAGTAACTTTCCATTCTGCTCAAGATGGTGAGACCTGTGATCAAATGAGTCTTGCACTTGGTAAATGGAAGCAGAACACTGCAAGTGTCATATCTCAGAATATGAACTGATTGAATCAGATGGGGTGTGGACTGAAAATTTAAGCTATAGCTAAGTAAATGGTTAAAATACAGTTTATTGAATTTTGGGACTCAGAATAGTTTCTAATAGGCTTGAGTTTTAGAGTTTAGGTGAAATTAGTCTGTTGTTTCAAATTTGTTTTGCTTCCTAACATTTCTATGCAAGGGTTATGCCTTCTTTGCAAAATCAGGTAAGAGCTTCATTTGAAATGGAATCATCTGATCCTTAAATATGCTCGAACTTACATAGACAACTGTCTGGGATTAATCTTTCTTGAAATAATTCATCGGAAACAATTTATTTCTTCTATAGTTCCTGCTCTACTCAACTTCTCCACTTGTTATTAAGTTTTGCTTGTTTATATTTTTCTAGAGAATTTTCACCTTTCATTCTTGATGTCATGCATTTATACTTACACTTATTTCTGGATTAATCCTTGGCAGAACTTTTATTACTGTGTATTTTTAAAGAACCAAGATCCTCTTTTAAAAGGTTGTATACTATTTTTTAAATTTTTTTCTTTTGGTATCATTAATATACAATTACACGAGCAACATTGTGATTACTAGACTCCCCCCATTATCAAGTCCCCACCACATACCCCATTACAGTCACTGTCCCTCAGTGTAGTAAAGGTTGTATACTATTTATCCTTGTAATAGTTTTTTGCTTTTTTATCATTACAATTTCCTTATTTCTATTTTTCTTAGATGCATGTTATTGCAATTTTTCTCATTTCTAGAGTTGATTTTATTCTTTTCCTTAATAATGAATGTATTTAGGCTGTGGATTTTTTGCTCAGTACAGCTTTTGCCATATCAGTTCAGTTATGGTGTGTTGCATTTTCAATATCATTACTTTCTAAATAATCTGTAAATGTAGTTTAGATTTCTTCTTTGAACCAGAAGTGACTTAACAGTATGCACTTGCTGTTGTGTTTATTTCCATGTCACTGAATTTGTTTTTGTTAATTTCTTTTATTACCATATAATTGAATGACATTGTGCTTATGATACATAAGGGTCCCAATATGTTAAAAGAAACTGGAGAAGAGTCTGTCCCATAATATTAAGGGATTTTACGGGCCTCAAGGTATGGGGGCTTACTTTACCTGAATTCAAGACTTAAATTTTTTTAAAGAAACTATTGCAGAAGGATGAATCAAACCATCCACCCAATATTTCCACTTTTTAAATAATTTCCTCCTGATCTCCACCCCCAACTTTCATCTTATCATTATGAATGCCTAAAATCCACAACAAACAGCTGGAGTCGTTAATGAGTAAAGACCCAGGGGAGACTTCTGAGGTTTACTCTGGGAGGGTTTGCTTTCTTATCTTGATTGCCCATGTTCTACACTACCACCAACAACGTTAGACAGATCATTTCAATCATTTCAAACATTTTTGAGCCTCCAAATAATTTGATTCCATGTGCATCCTCCCTAAATCCCCAATGCCAACATAAAGCTATCCTAAGCTATGGTATTTATATATTAAGTAAAGAAGGAGTTGATTAAAATAATTTTGTCTGGAAGTTGTTTTAAAATGTGGTTGAATAAGTACAAAAATGTATTCTCTTTTAAATCCAAAAATACTGCTGTTGTGGTTTTTAAGTTTATGGTCCAAAATCATCAAGGACCCAGGTTTTCCTTATCTTCCTGCTCTACCTGATCTTCACATGTCACTGTAGATAAAATGAGAGTTCCTGTGGCCAGGATTCTCACCTGGCCCTGGTTGACTAGCTCACTGCACACCTGTGGGCAATACATGGCTGTTGACTCTATATTAAGAGCTCCGCCCAGTGCTCTGAGCACGATACGGTGGCATGGCTGCAAGGCTGCAAGATAGCAGAGCAGAGGCTGGAGTGGTGGCAGCGCTGAGGACAGTAGGCCCAGAGGATGGCTGTGTGGAACAACTGTGTGGGATGGCTGTGCAGGCAGAGAGGCCCAGAGGATGGATGGCTGTGTGTACAGAGAGGCCCAGAGGCAGAGACTGGCTTGCTGCATGCAGACTCACACTGAGTGGACAGGAATCTAGTGATTGACCTGCCACCATGGGAATAAAGTTGGGTATAAACCCTTTCACCCCAAAGAGTGTTCTGCTGTCAATTTTTTGGTCACATTGAATCCATAGCGAATTTCCCCAGGGCTGAAACCCATTGGCAAGACATTATTTATGCCCTTCCCCCCATCCCAACCCCAGTTTGCAGGCATGGTCTGGCAGTTCCAGGTGCATATCTTGTACCATATTATTCAGGGGGCAGAAAACCTGCTTTTATAAAGAAAAACTTTCCCAGAATGTCCCTAGCAGATTTCCCCTCAAGTTGCTTTGTCCAAAATTGTGCCACTGGTCAGTTCCTAAAATAGTTACTGTTAAAGGGAATAGGTTACGTTTATTAGCTTAGACTAATCAGGATTCCTCTCCTTAGGTAAGAGGGAGAGAGCCTAGCTGCCTCTGAGCAGTGGGCTGGCTGATACATTAACCCACTCAGAGGTAGCTCACCAAGGAAGGAGAAGGGATAGCTGTTGTTTAAGCAGCTAATAGTGTCCGCCAAGAGGAGCATTACTTTCCCATCAGGAGGTCTAGAATGAACAATAAAGAAAAGACAGTGTTCTTCAGCTGGGTTGACTGGGAATGAAGATTGCTCAATACAACAAAGGAAAAGAGGGAGATAAAATAGATTTTAAAATTTCCTGCTCTTCAGTATAGTTTACATTTCTACTTGAATATTGGATTTCTATGATAATAAACAACACATAGGTAGATTTTTGATTTGGCCTGTTTTGAGAATTTTTGTCCTTAGTGAGGGAATTTGAACCAATTTAGATATACTGAGACCACTGATAGGTTTGTTTTTACTCTTCATTTTTTTTTTTTTAAATAATTTTTGTTCTGCTCTTGGATAAAGTTTTCTATATATTGTTATATTGTCTTCTTTTTTGTTTTGTTTGGCTTTTATCTTCTTATTCTCTTTATGTTTTACACAAGCTCTCTGTTTCTCCAAATGTCAAAATCAGAAGAGAAACAATAATATGTAAGAAGTTTAACACAATTTTACTGCATCTATCCCCTATGAAATATGTTATTTTGGGGGAGATTTTTTTAATCAAAATTCTTTTTACAACTTTGTTGTCTTGTTTTTAATATAATAGCCTTATTGAGACATAATTCACATAGTTCACTCTTTTAAGGTGTTAGTTGTAGTTAGCAACAATTCAGTGGTTTTTAAAATATATTCACAAAGTTGTATATTGTTCACTTCTACCAATTCCAGAACATTTTTATCATCCCCCAGAGAAACCCCATAGCTATTAGAGCCATACCCTATCCCCCTTTTCCCAGCTCCTGGACAACTACTAATCTAATTCCTATCTGTATAGATTGATCCATTCTGGACATATTGGATCAATGGAATCATACAGTATGTAGTTTTTTGTGACTTTGTTAACTTAGTATAATGTTATCAATGCATTATGTATCAGAACATCATTCTTTTTTATAGTTGAGTAATACTCCACTGTATGGATATACACATTCTGTTTATCCATTCATTGGTTGATAAGACATTTGGTTTGTTTGTTATGATTATTATGGCATTTGGTTATTGTGAATACTGGTGCTCTGAACATCTGAGTACAAGTTTTGTGTGGACAAAAGTGTTCATTTCTCTTGGCTGTATACCTAGGAGTGAAATAGCTGGATCAGATGGTAACTTTAGCTTAACATTTACATGAATGCCAAACTATTTTCCCAAGCAGCTGCACCATTTTATACTCCTCCCAGCAATGTTTGAGGTTCCACTCCACATTCTCATCAAAACTCATCTCTATTTGATTATAGCCATCCTAGTGGGCTTCACATTGTGATTTTGATTAGCATTTCCTTAATGGTTTATGATACTGAGCATCTTTTCATGTGCTTATTGGCCATTTGTGTATCTTCTTTGAAGAAATGTCTGTTCAAATCTTTTGCCCATTTTTAAGTTAGGTTATTTGATTTTATTGTGGAATTATAATCATTTTTATTTATATTCTTCATACTAGGTCCTTGTCAAATATATGATGTGCCAACATTTTCTCCCACTATGTGGCTTGTCTTCACTTTCTTGATAGTGCCCTTTGAAACCCAGAGTTTTTAAGTCCCAATTTATCTATTTTTTTCTTTGATTGCTTGTATATTTCATGTTATTTAAGAAATGATTGTCTAATGGAAAGCTAAAAAGACTTACACCTATGTTTTCCTCTGGATGTAAAAAATACTCCTAGCGCATACTCCTATCCTTAACTGTTTCTGACTTTCCCTGGTATGAAGAATATTTTACTACCTTTAGAGAACAAATCTTCCCTCTTTTGCCAGCACTGGAGATGGAAAGGCATCAATCTGCCTGGCTTAGGGGATGGGATTAGGCACTAACAGCATTTTGAAGAAACTTAATGCTCCTCTTTGAAGCCCCACCTGCTCCTTTACCTCAAAGGCACCAGGAGCGCCACCCCCACCCCCACACTTAAGATAATCAGGTGTAACAACTACGGTATAAATTGGGCAAGGCTATAAATTGGGTGGTGTCTGCACTTTCCTTACAACTCCTTCAGGAGTCCACATGCTGAGGTCTGGTAAGTTGTTTATTTTCTATTTACATTTCATTTTTAAAACTTGTGCTGCTGTTTTATTCTTTTGTCTTCTTTTCTTCCTGTGGTGTTAAGACGGAAATAAAATCCATCTTGTAGTTTCAGTAAGAATTCAGAAGGGAGCAAAAGTAAATGCCTGTTTTCACTGCCATCTGTATCCAGAAGTTGGAAGAAGCATCTTTATTAAGTTTGCTTTTTCCTGCAGCAAAATCGAGCTGTGCTGTATGAGTTTTCCCCACTCTCGTACTGTCTACTTAATAATTAGTGTCAATTCCTCTCATATTCTGTGCTGACGTTTTCTGACATCCTCGGTTTCCAAGGTTGTGGTGAATCTTTTTAAAAAAATATCTTATGGGTAGACTGGCAATGGGTTGATAGAGGTGGCACTGGAATCCTCAAATCAGAGGCCATTTTGAACCAGAAACCACTGATTTTTGTTTAGAAAATTGCGTGACATGATTGGATGAAACACTAGAATTTGGTATGTTGGCTTTGATAGTATATATCTTAAAAAGCCTTTTGCCACATTAAAAAATGAGTTTTCTGCACCACCTGAGGCCTATTTCAGTGTATCCAGGGCCTCTCACACACAGCACTAAATGTGCTCAGGCAGCTCCTTTTATGAGAGCTTCTCTGAACAGCAAAACTCCTCCAAAGAGGTGTCCGTGGGTGCTTCATTATGCTCACCCCCTGGCTAATGCCGTCCAACTCCATGACTTTAAAATGCTGTCAATAAGATGATGGGTCCAAAACTTATAACTTCTATCTCTTTAACTTTGGGCTCTTTTAACCAATTACCACTTGGATGTCTAGTAGGCACCTTCAAAGAGTAGTCTGCGTTCCATCCTCCTACCAGTTTTTTCCTAGGTTGTTTCTGTCTTGGAAAATGACTCTACTGTAGTCTTCTCTGTGGTTCCCTAGAAGTAACTTCTGTAGGATGACCAGCTATCTTGGTCTGACTGGGAGTTTTCCCAAGACGTGGAACTGTCAGTGCTAAACCTAGGGAATTCTCGGACAAATAGGGATGATTTGAGCACTAAGGCCAAGGTTTTTAATATGTTTTGAATAAATGAACACCTGTCATTAAACTATGTGGTAACTTAGGGAATCCCAGTATAAGTGGCCAATTTAAGCAAGCAGTAAACCCCACCTGTGTCCCTGTCCCTTTTGTAATTACAAAGCCTAAAATAGAGTTTGTTGGAAAAGCTGGAAACTCATATAGAGAAATAGCAATCACTTGTTATATTGGGAAGTGAGTTCTGAATTTGAAGCGACTTGCCTTGTTCCCATTCCACCAGAATTACTTGAAATTGTGTGCTAGTCATCAGCTTCCAATTCAATAGCACACTCTCTGTTAGGAGGAGGTTCCCTAGCACAGTTGCTGACTGTCACTGGAGTCATAATTAGGTTGGGAGTATCTCTTTTTCATGTGGTCAAGTAACAGCAATATAACATTTTTTTAGGACAAATATATATATATTTTTTGTTGACAGACATGCAAGTCCAACTGGCTTATGCCAGAAAGGGAAATTATTGGTTAAAAACATGTTCATTAAAAAATTTTGAGGGTAAAATAATGAATATGGAAACAGAGAAAGGAATCAAATATGACTGCAAATTTTGGGCTTGAGCATCTTAGAATGAATAGATCTGCTGTTTGCTTAGTGGGAGACTTGGTGGTAGTGGTGGGGGCGGTGGCAGATCTGAGCAGGTGGCACATCTAGTTTAATTCCAGGCATGAGTTGGAGATGTCTATCATATGTGCGAGTGGAAATGTTGAGGAGGGAGTTAGGTAAACATACGTGGAATGCCAGAGACACAAACTAGGAGATGTCAGTGAGTAGATTGTGTTCAAGGCCAAGAGATTGGGTGAGATAGCCTAGAAGATTGAAAATGGGGCTGAGATCCAAAAATTGAGGTTGGGTCATTAATGAGGTGATATCTGCAAGGCACTTAGGAGAAATATTATTTAGCAAATACTGATTCATGTTAAGTGTTTATTAAAGTAAGTAAAAATCCCTACACTTAGAGACTTGGCAATGAAGACTGAGAGTACCTCACAAAGTAGAAGGATAACTGGGAGAGTGTGGCATTGTTAAAGCTATAGGGGGAAGAGATTCAAGAAAGAGGATGTAGCCAGCTTTTGTTAGAAGCTGCTGAGAGGTAAGTTACATGAGGCCAAAAAATGAAAAGTCCTCTGGTGCAATTCAACCAGATAGTCTGAGGGAGAGGGAAATGGGGGCCTTGTGCCTCAGGCTGAAGAAAAGAACAGCCCAATCACCATGTGTTTATGGCGATGGGATTGTAGGTTGGGGATGGGGGAGGACAAGTTCCTGAGTCCCTGGCTACGTCTTGGAGGTGGTGCTGGCAACCTGTGTGGGTGCTTAGAAGAACCCCACCTTAAGTACATTTGTTTTGAGTCAGAATAAGGGGTTCTCCATGAAGAAAGTCAAGCCGTCTGCAAGACTGCCCAGCTCCAAATGGACAACAGTGGCTTTGGCAGCAAACTGGGCAAATGAGATTCTGCTTTAGATGGAACCACAGTGCTGGACAGATGGCGAAATCTGGTGCTAGTGGTGCATCTTGGGGCTCCAGCAACAATAGCTGCCACTGAAATTGTGGCTGAAAGACCTCTCTGGAGAGCTGGGTTAATAATGTGGGGACTCTAATATGGTATCAGGAAGGCTGAAAAGTGAGCAGGATTTAATCTGACTTTACCAAATGAAGACATGAACAGTACTGACACCTTAAGTATATGGTGGAGCCATTTGCACGTAGCACACTGAGGTCTCTGCTCTGTGATTGGAGCTCTCTCAAGAGGTCAATGTTGCTTCTGCGTGTCTGGGTGTGAGCACTATAGTTAATCTTATCCATGTTGGGGTGACCTTTTCCTTTAAGATGATTGACAATGATCAGAAGTGAACATGCAATTGGCAGCTCTCAGTTATAGACATGCATGGTGCAAATCTACCTTCTAATGAATGTTTTCTGCCAACACAACCTTTTGATAGCATTGTGGAAATAATGTTTGCAAACTGTCTCCTATCATCTATTTTCCCTTGCACTGCATAAGGTTTCATACACATTGAACACACCAGTCTCCCATGAAAATACTTGGGGCATCTACATCACTAGGGATAAATGTGTGTCAAAGGATTCTATAATTATGTTATCTTAAAATAGCCTCCAGGATTTAATCATGAGGTTCCCCAAAGACTAGCAGCATCGAATTTCTGACCTTCAAATTGCTGGGAATGGTAGCTAAGCATCTGACATCACAAATGTCATTTGAGTGACTCAAATGTGGAAGGTATTATGGTAGCTGAAAGCATTGAGTCCAAAGCACAGATGCCTAAGTTTAATTTCTTTTTCTAGCAATTACTAATTCATGTATAGGAAAAAGTTACTTAATATCACTGTGTCTCAGTTTTTCACTGACCTAATCTTGTTACCTATCTCATAGAATTGTCATTTAAGGAATTATATGCAAAGCTCTTGGAATAGTGATCAACACTTAGTAAGCAATGAGTTCCCTCTAATTATTAATGTATGATTTTAGAATAGTGATGTTCAAAGTGGATCTTGTGTTGAGTTTGTACAAAACAAGATAGAGGTAAAGGAAGAAAACATCAGGACTTGTATTTAGATTTTTAACTTCAATAAGAAATGAAGCTTTGTGAGTATTAGCATAGAGGTTGAAACTGGTGCTCTTGTCCAACAATATGGCAGACAGTTACATGTCACAAAGTACAGAGAGCAACTCAGAGGGTTATAAGTATGTCCTTATATATTGGATTGCTCTTGGTATATTGAAATATAATTTGGTGTATCTTGGATAAGTGGATCAAGAGAGTATTATTTCATTTTTTATTTTTTTGGAAAAATTTTTGATATTTCAAGCAATAAGCTGCAAGAATAGTACAAGGATTTCCTGTATACCCTTTACCCAGATACACCAATTGTTTACACTTTTTCCCCTCAATTTGCTTTATCATTGTGTGTATATATATATATATATATATATATATATATATATATATGTGTGTGTGTGTGTGTGTGTGTGTGTGTGTGCATTTTTTTCCTGAACCATTTGAATTAAGTTGGACACATTGGGCTCTATTACTCCTAAACATGTCACTATGTATGCAGAAGAACAAGGAAATTCACTTAAATAACCACATTACAATGATCAAAATCAGGAAAATTGAACCTTAGTTATATCAATGTTCCTTGCTCCAGGATCCAACCCATGTCACACATTCAGTTGTCTTGTCTTCTTTAATCTGAAAAAGTTCTTCAGCCTTACCTGGTTTTTCTTGACCTTGACATTTTTAAGTACAGGCCAGTTATTTTGTAGAGTGTATCTCAATTTGGATTTGTCTATTTCCTCATGATTGGGTCTGGTATGCATTTGGGGCAGGAATACCACAGAAATGGTCATATGAATATCTCTGTGCACCATGTCCAGAGGCGTTTGATGTTGATTTGTTCTATTGCTGTTGATATTAACTTTAATCCTTTGGTTAAGATGGTGTTCAGTTTCTCCACTTTTAAAGTTACTATTTTGCCCTTTGTGCTTAAGTAGTAATTTTTGGAAAGATGCTTTGACACCAAGTAAATGTCCTCAGACTTTCAACAGCTTTGTTTTAGTATTTACTGATTTTCTAACTTAATTCCTTCTATGTTTATTAGTTGGCATTCTATAAGAAAGAACTCTTCGTTTTCTTATTTACAATGGTATGAACTCAGATTTTTATTTTGTGGACTATAGCCCATTATTACCATTTTTGAAGCTCAAAGTGTCCCAATATTTGGCCAGTATGATACCCTTCAAACTGGTTCTTGGGTCTTTTTTACCTGTCTCCACTATTCTTTGAGCACTTCCTTACTTTCTTGAACAATAAGGTGTTCTAAGCTCATCTTATACCTACCTTGCCCCAGCCCTGGAATTAGCCTCTTCTCCAAGGAGCGTGGGTTGCTTCTAGTACAAAATGGTAGCAGACTAGGAAGAAAAGTTCTCTATCAAAGGAGCTCTCAGATGATTTGTCCACCTTTCTAGGGAGTTGATAAAAATGTCCCTAAAGAGTTTTTGGACTTAAAATGCCATCATTCAGGTTTGAGATTCAAATTTATATATCCTACATTATCTAGGGACACTCAAATGTATGTATTAACAAAGATATTAACATTAAAAAGTCCCTTGCTGGAAAACTGCTTGAGTAAATGGCAGAGAAGGCACAAAACATCTTTGGAGGGATGAAACCTCACTCTAGGTTTCATAATATTCCCAAAGATAAATTCTTGCTGAATATGAGCTCAGATTCAGAATTATGAGCCATACAAGGAAAGAGCCCTTCATGAGCTAGAGTTAACAAAAGCAATGGATGAATTTGACTGGGCCTCATCTCCTCCCCCAATAAAATACTTCATTTAATAGAATTACCAGAAAGACTATTAAATTTGTTATTAGACACTGTGCATCTAAAACGTAAGAGAAGGGAAGGATTCCGTATTGTTTTAAAAACAAAAACCACCAAGATTTGAAAAAGAACCAGATTAGATTTAGAAATGAAAAAAATTATCATTGAACTTAATCTTTTAAATTCATTCATTGACTTTAAAAATAGAGATGAGAGGGACTAGTGAACTGAAAGATATATTTGAGGAATTTACATATTATATCCTATAGAAAGGCAAGAAGATGTGAAAGAAAGATTAAGAGGCATGGATAAAAGGTTCGATATCTATTCAGAGTTCCAAAGGAGAGAATGTGAGAGAAGCAGTGTTCAAGGAGATAATGCCAGTGATGTTCTAGAATTAATGAAAGACATATATCTAACCTATACATATTACAAGGAAATTGCAGAACATCAAATGAAAAGAAGAGATCTTAGAAACAACCACAGAAAAGAGATTTAATTATAATATGTAACAGTTAACAATTCACTTGAGAATTAAATACTAGAAAACAAAAGGTACACGTCTGTAATTTTGTTCAGTAAACTTTAAAATCCTATACTCTGGTATTTTACAAGATTTTGCCAAATTGAAGCACACACAAGGGGAGCCCTATTTGATACAACTTACTGAGTAACAAGGGTAAAAAACCACATGCTAATGTGGAAACATTCATTCTTCTTGTTGTGGCAAGAATGGCTGATTTAATCCAAAGAAAATAACCACAAACTAAACTCATTTATTACCTAATACTTGGATGACACATTAGAAAACATTGCTGATGGTTTGAAGAGATAAACTTTTAAATACAGAGCATGGGTGGTTTGTTGTATAGGTGAAGGAAAGTACATGCATTTTTAACGAGTTTCAGTATTTATGGTTATTTGCTATATTAGGTTTAAATATTGAAATGGATGAAGGACTTATTTGTGATTCAAAAAAAGGATATACTAGAAAAGGTATACTAGAGAAGACCTATTCTCCATAGTAAGAATATGTTTAATGTTAAGTATTTTATCAAAAAACTAAGCATAAGCATTGATAGAACAATTAGTTTGATTGGAATAAAAATAGGATTTAAGTTCTGGGTTAGGTTTAGAGAACATCCCACATGTGAAATTTATCAGTTGCACAACTTAGAGGCAAAACATTCCAGTAAATGAGTTGAAGCCTGAGTTGCACAAAATTAGGCTGTTATCAGTAATAATTAATTTTAGATATCAAGTCCTTTTAAAAATATAACTGTAATACTATGTAACAAGATGTTTGGTTACCATGAATATCTCTTGTATCACATATTGTTTCATGGGTTACTTTATGGGAAATTACTTAGATTTTTCCCACTAATAAATACTTTGTGCATCTATTCTTAGCTGAGTGTTCCAGATGAGCTGATATTTTCTGTAGTGATGAATGGCTGCTTCCCTGGTATTGAATGGTCTGCTGCTAAGAAGGTAAATAAAAATTAAAATAAAACTCTGACAGACAAGGTGAGTTTTTTGAACAATAAGAAAGTAATAGATTTACCACCAACACCCCACTCCACCCCCTGAAAAAACAAACAAGAAAATACAAAAACCAGGAAAATTACCACCATCACCAGTCCATGGACAAAGGAGTTGAAACACTTTGAAACAGCCTTTTTTTCCTTTCATGATTTTTTCCCCTATAAATTATAATGTTTGTCATAATTAAACATTATATCTGTATTATTAAACACAATTTTCTAACACATGATCCAGTTGAGTGTTTCAGAGTGTCTTGAATACATTTGTCTAGGTATAGAAAAATGTAAAACTTAACAATTAGGTTGTAAGAACAACTGAGTGACATCAGAAGAAATAGAGATCTATTAACTGAATAGTTGGTGGATAGCATTGGGTTGAGGAGATGGAAAAAAATAAGTATTTATGAAATGCAGCCAATGATGTATTTTTTCCATCTAAACTTACATAATTTTTAAGGTATCGTTTTCAGCTATGTGGCTACTGAAACAGGTATTGTAATAAGCTGAACATAGACCCAGACTTTTAAGTCACTCTATTACAAAGTATTTAACTGAGGTACTAAAAAATATGATGAAGCACATCTAATTACATTGCTTTCTCTTTGGAGTAAAATGGCTTACCTCTTTATAATATTAAACTTTTAAAATTGTAATTCTTTCAACTTACTTGAATGTCTCCTAAGCAAATGAAATGTCTGAAGATGGTTAAACATATATATAATTTAGGATTGTTAAACATTTTTTACTGACATGGGCTCACCTTAGGGTTGGAGGTCAGGTGACTAGGGCAGGGAGAAATTGCTTCTATGTGGCTGCAGAGGCAACTTCAGAGGTATGGGACAGTGCAGAAGGGAGTAAGATTTAGGAGGTGGGGGGGTCTTCCATCAGGGTTGGAATGACTGTAAACATATCAGCTTTCCCAGAGGAAAGGGGATAATCAGCACACTTTCCGTGTCTTCCATGCAGTTAACTTTGTCCTGTGAAGCTGGACCATAGGAAGCCGTGCCCTTAAGGAACTAGAGTCTTGTCCTTCAACAATTATTTCTTGAGCAGTTTTCATGGGCTCTTAATGCTGGTGAGAACTGGTGTATAAGGCAACCAGGATTCTTGCTCTCATGGAACTTCCTATATAAGATTAAAAACAAGTGACAATTGTAGCCAGTTTATGCCAAAGAACCTAATGGATGGGACAGATGGTAAGAGAAGTTCAGAGAAAAGGCAGATTTTTGCCAACTAGACAGACAGCTTATAGGATTTCCAGTCTCTTTTCCTGCCTCTCATCCTGGTTCCAAGTCCTTTGTCATTCCAAGCTTTCGCACACCCTGTTATCCAGACCTGGAATGCCTTTGGGACATCTGGTTCCTTTTCATATCTTAAGTCTTATCTCAAATAGCTACTCTTCAGAGAGGTCTCTGACCACTAACGTAAAGATCAATTACTCCATTGAAATCAATTTCTTTCTGTCATAGGTGATTACCTTCACAGCAATTTTTGTATTTTGCTATTGCACATTAATATGTTATTTTGTTTCTTGTTTCTCCTTCCATGACCCTCAACTCGGTTGTGAGCTTAAAGCACCATTGCATACCTGATTATACCTAGCATATAGTATAGGACTTGGCATTAAAGTAGCAGTTATTTATTCAACAAAAGAAAGAAATAGAATTGGATCTTAGAGGGTGGGTAGAATCTGGATAGATGGTGAGAGAAAGAGGTGTCTGAGGATGGGGCAACAATGGCCTCAACAAAAATGTGGAGGTGTGGGATAGCAAAAATGTTTGGAAGACAGATAAGGCCAATTTAGCTCTAGTAGAAGGCTTGCGAAATATAATAGCTGGGTAGGACATGAAATAGGAAATTCAAGCCAGAATGTGGGAGATTTTGAATGCCAGCCTAAGCATATCATAAGGCAATTTGGACTTTATCCTGTACATGGTTGACAGGGAATCACTACATTTTGATGGAAATTATAAATTAGAAAGCTAACCTGACATGTCGCTTGGCAGTGAGTGACTGAACACATTACAACACCCAGTTGGTTAAGTTGCTCTAGAGATTTCTGTCCAGACAATGCTAGAAGGAGATTTGGCTGAATGCATGAAGTAGTGGGAAAGACACATCATTTCTTATAGGTATAAAGCTAATTTCAGTGAATCCCCTGCATAGAGAGGAAGTAGGTGGTATACTTTGAAATCCAGGATGTAGGTGCCCATTTCTTTTTCTTCTAAATGTATCCTACTTTTAAAAGCTTTACAGAAGGCTTGACTCTAGACCACCACTATGTAGACTGACCACCAATTTCTGTAAAAATTCAGCTCTGCCACTTATTTGGGATGGTGGGCAAGTTAGGGTAACTTTCTCAGCTTCAATTTCTGAAACTGTAGAATGAATAGGTTAGTATTTTGCTTGTGAGGATGAGCGGTGAAGGATCTTCACCCCTGGCATGTTCTTACATAATAAACTTTATCTCTAATATTTGGCTCTATTCAACCCCAAAGGCAGTTAAATAAGGGATAGGAATGTTTATTTGGCACTTACGTAGCCTAACGAGGAAACTAAACCTGTGTAATTTTGTATACCCTTAAAATACTGCTATCAGTACTTTTATGGATTTCAGTTAGATTTTTCCTATCATTCACATATTTCTGAACTTGTCAAAAGCCGGAAATATTTTCTGAGGCTCTGGATACCAAAGTGTCTGTATGCAATTTTAAGGTGGAATTCCATATTTTTTTATAACCACCTAGTCCCAAACATCATTTTCCAAATAACTTGTCAAAAATAGGTAATAAAAGACTTGTCTGTGATTTATTTTTAACATTGCCTTTTAAGACTTTAAATTGAGGAAGTATAGTTTGAATCTAAATGGTCTGCTTTCTGGGCCTACTTCTGGGGACAAGTGGTAGATGGCCCTGAAGAGGTCATTTGGACACTTTGAACCTTAAATTCCTTCCCTGACAATTGAGGGGTTGGATTAGATGATTTCTAGGATGATTTTCTCTTGTAAGATTATAGAGTTTGGGGAAGAACTCTATCCTAAACTCTCTGATAACTGCTGCAAAAAGAGGCTTCTGTGTGGCATGGGAGGTGAAACCACATGACCTCTAAGGTCCTTTCAATTTCCAAATTCTGTGACTAAATGGATTCTGTAGATTCTCACAGATAATAGCTACTTAAAGACATTGACATCATCCACTTATCCATGTTAGTGAAACTATTCATTGCAAAGCTTATAAATATTTCAGAAAACATGCCAGAATTCCATCTCTCCATCTCTGCTTAGATCATCCTTAGGTAATTGTCCCTGTAAGGTCCCCATGACCTCTGTGTAAAGAAAGCTATCCAGGGTAACCTGAGTACTGCCCTGCAAACTCAAGCTATATGATCCTTCTTCAAATCTTTAGCAGCTTTGTGTCTTTGGACAAATTGACTTAACCTCAGGAGTTTTAATATCTTCATCTAGGTAACTACGTATAGCATAAAACATGACATGTGATTTAGCTGTTAAATGATAGGAGGACACTCCTGGGCTAGGGAAATGACTAGACCCTGAGCACTGGCCCTCTCTCCATGAATGATAGCCCCCAGAGGCCAGACCTGCTTCCCAAACCGCATGAAGGTTGGGAAGAGTGGAGTTGTGACGTGAGCTTTATAGAAGTACTGACTTTGACTAAGCTGGGATGTGGGCACCAGTTAGTACCTGGTGGGATATTTGAACTTGTCATTTTTTCCATTAAGAAGTTTGTCCTTCAATATTTGTCATGTTTCCCTCTTAGTTTACACCACACCGTGACCACCTTCAGTAGAAGGTGGGCAAGTTCCTTGAGGGTATTTGTGTACATTTATTTTTGTGTCACCATTCCATTCCCTTCCTCAGTACCAGCATATAGCAGCATCTCAATATATATAGACTTGTATGTACAAACTTTAATGACATATGCATAAGTTTATAAAATAAAATTAACTATAATTTAAAGAGCATTTATTATACAGCAGTTATAGAGCTAAATATTAATATACTTAGTGCCATGAGGTAGGAAATATTGTCATCTGCCTCTTAAAAATGAAGAAACTGGGACAGAGAGAAGTTAAGTAGCTTTTTTGAAGTCCAAAGCTGCTAAGTGTGGATTGAACTGGGTAATTTACTAGAGCTATGTCCTCTTAACTATCACAAATGACTACTTCTATGCAATTTGGTCCAAGCTGGATGATCTGAATGCCATAGTAAATGGCAAATGAGTGTCACTGTGGCTCACACTCACAGCTGACGTTGATAACTGTTCATACATTTCTTTCCTTCTAAGCTCATATGTGGTTTCAAAATCAGACTTAATAGTGTCACTGCATTAACTGTATCTGTTGGAACAGCCACGTAAATTGAAGCCCGTTTGCCAACTCTGGGTTGGGTGTGAGTTGTGGTGGGCTTGGCATAGCCCTTGCCCTCTCAGCCTTCACAGCCACGGCTTCTTCCCTGAGGACCATAGCTAGGTGTCCAGTGGCCTACTGGACATACCTACTTGGATGTCTAACAGATATAAACATTATTTGCTTTCTAACTCTGCTATGCTTAGCCTTCTTTTTCTTTCCCCAAAGCTCTGTCTCAGTTGATGACAAAAACATCTATCCAGTTTTTTAAGAAAAAAAGTAATTTTTACTCCTTTCCTCTCCTTCAATCCCTGACAGCCATTCAGCCACAGAGTCCCCTTGACTTTCTAAAATGCCCTCCCTGATATTGGACCCTTTCTTTATACTTTGTTTTGTGAGTTTATTTGTCATATTAGTAAAAATCTTCAGCAGCCACTTAATGGGCCTCTTGCTGGCCTGATCTACTCCCTGAAATCGTTCTACCCTGTATTCTAGGTCATCCCACTCCTTGGTTCATGATAAGGGAGCCCCCTCACCCACAGGATAAAGTCCAAACTTCCTCTGTGCCTCTTGCTGCTTCTCACTGCTTTGCTGAAGCCTAGTCCTGTACCTACGGCTCAAGTCACTCCACTCCCTTTCATGGAAGCTGTGGCAGGGGATATACAGTTCTGAAATGCACTGTATGTGTTCACAAATCTTTCTCAGCTCACTCCTTCGTCTCCAGATACTCTTAATCCTTCTAATAAACTGCCACTTACTTTTCAAGACCCAACTCAAAAGGCTCTTTCTGTTCATGTGCCTTTGACCTCTTTTATTTATGAATCTTATTTTGCAATCCCATTTTAACTTTTTATTGGCTTATTAATCCATCCAACAAATATTTTCAGTGTTTAGTGTATGTCAAGCACTATGCTAGTCTGGTCAGAGATAATATCACATAAAATTCACATTAACAAATGTAAAATTTTACCTGTTGTGGGGCAAAAATATTTTTTAAAAATAATATTTGATCGGCCTCTAAAGAATGAGTAAGAGCGCAGTGAAAAACAATGGGTGAGGGCAGAAGGATGGGCATATTTCTCTTAAAAACCCTGTGGCCGGGAACAAGGAACTGTGCAATGAAGGGGAGGGGGATTCCTGGCCTATGGTGAGACTAGCGGAGGGGATGACACAGCCAGAGTTGTAGTTTAGAAAGAGCCCTCTGGCTCCAGTCTATAGGGCAGATTAGAGGGGAGCCAGCCTGCACGGCGCAGAGCAGTTAGAAGCTATTTCAGTCACCTGGGCAATGACATGAATTAGATTGCTGGGGCAATGGCAGCTGCTCCAGACAAATACATAGGCTTCAAACATGGCAAGGTGGTCACTTCAGTAGACACACTGAGAGATTAGATTTGGGGGTGAGAGTTTGATGACCATTAGGTCTCTGGTTTGTGTAATTAGGTAGATAGGTAGAGAAACACTGGAAAAGCACCCTCTTTTCTTTTTTTTTTTAGAGGTTGTGATGATGTGCAAAGGGGAAGAATCTCAGTAGTTTACCTCCTGCCCTCATTAGGATAAGTAATATGGGTATTTCCTCAAATAGCTTGTGAGCTCTTTTGGTCCAGGAAACATTATTTGCTGGGCTTAGTTCAAGGTTGGTCCATTTGTCTAATAGCATGGCTTTCCTAAATAAAAAATACTTTTAAATAAAGTTAAGTTCAGTGATATTAAAAAATAACCTTCAGTTGCAGTTAAGACAGAGTATAGGATTGAAATATCTATCTTGAGGTATTATCTTTTCTTGCTAATTTGGACCATCAGAGCTTAATCCAGTCTTGATCTTATTTTTCAATCTCAGAATAAACCTTTAAAAAAACATCCAGAATCCCTATATTAGAGTCAGAACTAATTCCTAGGGTTAGAGTCTGTCCTCAACCATCTTGCTTCTCTTTCAGCTTTTGACCTCAGGTCCTGTGAGTATGAAGACATCTAAAGACCACATTTTCTAGTCCTGCAACTTCTCTGCTTAGTAAAGCTCTCATTTCTCGAGAATCTTTAGAACCCTTTCCCTGCTACTGCAGAGTTTGCTATTTCAGTCTTTCTCCATCAGCTATGAAGGCCCTGAAGACTGCACTTCTTTTAACTTTCCTCTGTGTTGTCCCTCCCATCCCTCCCTGGGGCAGGAAGCCATGGTGACAGGTGGCTCACAGGCCTCTGTGGTGACTTTTTCCCAGTGAGAACATCTGTTTTTGAGTTGCTTGACTCTTCCTTTTGTGAAGATACTACTTTTTCTATCTCCCACCCTAGATCTCCTCTTCCTAACATGTGAATCTTTCCAGAAAGTGCTATATAAACGTGATTGGTATCCCATTCTAATCTTTATAATCTACTAATTCACCCTGGCCAGGGAAGGACAGTCACATATAGTTCTTCCTCCTAGGCACGTGTTCATTCTGAGCACCCGTCAATATTGATGGAGAGAGAGGTTCTTTCAGAAGAATGGAACCAATTTTGAAAATCATTGAGGGTAATCAGTGGGACAGTGTGGTGGTTAGAAATGGTTTTTTGTGCCTGAAGGAGATGAGAAAATCTTCCTGAGAAATGTCAGATGATGGATAATTTGAAACCCCTTGAAATTATTTATTCAAAACAGCTACTAAAAACTCAGCCACAGTTTTCAGCTTGACAAGACAAGATTGTTTCATATTTTAAATGTTCAAAGGAAACAGCAGGAAAGCTGTCATTAAGAGATCAGTGAATCAAGCCAATGAGTGAGATAATTGTTCACTAAGAAGAGGCAGTTGAATTTTTAATGCCTCCTCGGTGATGGAGGGACGAGAAGAAGAGGTATTGCTGGCTCCTTCCTGAGTGAACTGCCTGATGAAAGCGGGGCTTGGTGATCTAAAGCAGAAGAAAAATATCTTTGGGAATCTGGAAAAAATAAAGCAATCCTGGATTACTTTTCTCAGGTTCGTGCCAGATAGAGCTGCGATAATCTGTTGGTGTTTATTTTCCTGTTCCAATCACAATGCAAAGCTTTTTGGGAGAGATTCTCTTTAAGTGGCAGCCTTGGAGAGGCAGCTAGTGTTGAGCGTGGCTAATCGAAGGAGCTATGGTCTTTTGAGTGAAATCAGAGGCAACTCACAGTGGAAAAAGAACAAAAACAGTAGCAGAAAACACCATACCTTGGAGAAGTAATGACAGAAGGAGGCTCTGGGGCTGCTAAACCTAGTAGAGAAACATCTCCCATCCTTGTACTGCTGAGGATTTTATGGCAGTGAAGTAGCCCTGGGGACGGAGGGGGCTCTCAGAGTAACAACCCCAGTTTCCCTGCTGGCATTCAGAACCAGCTGAGAAAGAAGGGGAGTCAGGAGATACCCCTTATCTTTAATCCAGGTAGATCTCTGTGGAGAGCATGCCTCATCCAGATGATAGAGGGCTGGCTTGTATTATATGCTAGAAGGACACATATCTCTTTGGGCTTGGGAAGAGCTGGAAAATTGTAGGCCTGCCTTCTAGTGGCTAAGTCTACTGCAGGCCAGCATATACCAAGCTCTCCAAAAGAAGGCAGATCTCAATAAAAGATATGGGAGGTTTCTCTGGGTTCTGCCATTCCTGACAAATAATTAGCTTAATCACTGCATGAAGGGCTGGTGAGAGGCCAGAAGTGTTTCTCTAAGGGAGGTCCCTATATCTAGAAATAAGAGGGGGTGGGTAGTGTTTCCCCCAGCAAGGTAATTTGAGTTATGATGTTGTAACACACAGCATGTCATTTAGTAAAACTGTATGTTCTCCATGTTTATTAGATTTTGTGTGTAGTGTGTATTTCGTTTTGGTTTTGAATATCCATCACCCAGTGCTGGAAGTCACTGAACACTGATATCACAGGTACCTGTGGGTGGTTTTTGCCTTCAGTGGATTATCTATTGCACCACTGTGGTAGACCGCAGAGTACATCACAGCTCAGGGTGCACCGTGAACTCTCTGTACACAGAAGCTGGGCAGGGCTCAGGCGGGCCTCTGGCATTCAGGGTGTGGACTGGCTGCCAGGGGAGCAGAGGGGCTATGGAAGTGCCCTTCTCTCATTTCTATTTGGAGTAGCAAATTTAAGTGTTCCAGGGAGGTTTCTGAGAGGAAAGAGAAAAGGCTTCTGTTGGCAGTCAGAGTTCATGTTCGGAGGCAGCAGCTGTGGAGAGAAACTGAAGGGAAGGCGGAGTCTGGTCGGGGTCATTCTAGGGTTGGAATCAGCTATCCCAACCTCCCCCTAATCCTTTGTCATCCCAATGTCCTCAGGGGACTGAAACAGAAAGAATGTTTTACACTCACTAAGGAAGAGACCAAATCCTCACTTCTGGGGAGAAGGTGCATCCTTTTACCCTTGCAGCTGCCTGACAGAGGTGTGGTTGAGGATGCTCATGCTCACATCATTCCCCTTTCACGCTAAGTAGCTGAACCTCAGAGTTCTGAAAATGGTTGCTTCCGAGTGGAAAAATTTTCCCTTTGTGTTTTCCAGTTATCTAGCTTACATTTTTAAGGCAAAGGATTTACCTTTGCCAAGAGCTCTGCCTTCAGCTTCTGAAAGATAATCTCTAAACCCTTGAAAATTTGTTTGCCTGAGGTCTTTGGATCACACTAGATAATCTAACAACGTGATTTAGGTTGGGGACTTTGAGTCATTCAATATCAGCTTGACTTCCAGGGGGCTATAAACTGAGATCGGGCAGCCAGTCAACTATGTTTATGTGATGGAGCCCCAATGAAAACGCTGGATACCAAAGCTCAAGTGAGCTTCTCTGATTGGTTATACTCTGTGCATATTGTCACTCATCATTTCTGGGAAAAATGGTGCTGTCAAAAGTAGTGGTGTCCATGACTCCCCTTGGAGATGGCAATGTGTAGCTTCATGCTTGGAACTTCTCTGGACCTTGCCCCATGTATTTCTTCCTTTGGCTAATATAATCTGCACCCTTAATTGCAGTTATGGTTTATTACAATGTACCAAAGCTTTCAGTGAGTTCTATGAGTCTTTCTAGCAAATTTTTGAATCCCGGTGTGGTCTTGGGGACCCCTGAGCTTGCAGTTGGTGTCAGAAGTGAAGGTGGTTTTGTGGACTTTTCTCTAACTTTGCATTATTATTTATTTTTGGCCAAAGAAGGTCTCATTTTTATTTAAGGACCCCTCTGCTTCTGCTGGAGTCACCTCAGAGTCATTTAATTTAAATGTTTTTTCCAAACTGTGTAGGAGCAGGGCCCTACTTGATGTCTGATTTATTCTGGGATCACCAAAAGTTTATCTTCTATGCAGTTCAGTTAAATGAATCATTTATTAGTTTGAAGGTCCTTTTCTACAGGATAGATTAGCAACATTCCTGAATTCAAGGAACTTTTCAGTTTGTTCAGGAAAGGTGAAAACTGCCAGGAGAATAATAAATTCTAGCTAGTCTGGAGAATTAAATGAAGAGTAGAAGAGAGAGCACTCTTGGAAGTGTGATTTAAGGTGGAGACTTTGAGTCATTCAGTATCAGCCTGACTTCCAGGGGGCTATAAACTGAGACCGGGCAGGCAGTCAACTATGTCTATGTGATGGAGCCCCAATAAGACTCTGGATACCAAAGCTTGAGTGAGGTGAATTGGAAGATTCACCTCTGGGGATATTGTATCTGAATATTGAAAGTACTGGAGTTATGAAGAGTCTTGTATGTTAGAGATTATGTGCTTTTTATAAAATCATAAAATATGAAAACTAGTAGGAAATCATAGAATATAAAAGCCCAGTGATTTTCAGATATGCTCTGTAGGCATGATTGAGGTTTTCCCTGAAGGGCTTATGGAGGGGTAGAGGCTCCCAGTGGAAGTATGACTGGGAAGAGTTCATGCTATTCCTCCGAGCTTCATTAGGAGTCTCTGTGTGTGTGTTGTGTGTATATTGTAATATATTTTATCCATGATCTGATTTTTATAAAAGAATGTACTATTAGAACATGCACACATACACACCCAGATATGTAGACCTAGCAATCCTTTCATCTTACCGACTTTGTAAGTAATATAAAACTAGTGAAAAGTTTTGAATGAAGAGTGAGATTCTTGAGGCTGTACTTCAGCAAATCTATCAGTGATGAACACGCCAGTTATAAGGGGAAAGAGGTGACAACATATTTGATAATTACGGAAGGCTGAGTTAGGGCAGTAAATGGAGAAGCAGGGAGAGAGGTGAGGGATGTCTTGGGAGCAAGATGGACTTACTGGATACAGACAACTAGAAAAGGAAAGCAGAGTCGAGATCACTCTTGAGGGGACTGGGTAGCTCTACTCATAGACACTGAAAGAACAAGAGGCTGTTCTTCATGAGATTTGACAAGGCTGGTTTTCTACAGGCTGAAAGTAAGATGCCAGGAGTACCAGTAGGTAGCTGGAAACATAGAAAAAATAGTAATCTGCTCAAGCATACTCCAGAATCCATTAGGATGATCAACACCATTAAAGAAAGAAAAAATTCCACCCAGGAGACAGATGCTTTAAATACCTTAATAAATGCTTGAAACATGTGTTTTAAATGCATTTGAGTTGTACTGCACATGAAAGATGACTTACTGACACAGATACATTTTAAAATCTAATGTTTTAATGGGAATGTTAACACTCCTGCTTTTTCTTACCTAGGAGAAGAAAAAATCTTTATAAAATATTGTTTTGATCATGCCAATTCCCTGACCAAAATATTTGGTAGTTATCTGTTTTCAGATCTGCCAAAATCAGGGAAGCCTTCCTTCCTGGATCAGATTTTATTTCAATTATTTGAACTGCAATGGGTATAAATCTTAGGAAACCAAGACAAAGACTATTCGGAAGGGTTCCCAATTCCCCTACTTGTAGCAGATGTAATGGGAAGTGATGTCAAGATACTGTCCACACACTGCTGCTGGTTTTCCACTGGGGGTATAGATCTTACGTTGTTCAAATGGTCCTAACCCCCAACCCCAGCCCCAACACTTCCCTCTACCCAGACAAGAATATTACTTTGCTCACTGGGAGTGAGGGACTGTGCTAAGAAAGGGGGTTTCCCCATAGCTCATGTGCAAATGGTGGACAACTAGACCAGAAAATTTTGTTAGGTTTTCACCTTGGTTACAGGTTACAGTATACTTTTTTCCTTTTGCCTCTGGGAAACTATTAAACCCTTTAGGTGTTTTTGGGGGAAACTCAAAATCTATAAAACATACCTCCAAAGGAGGCCTTTGCCTGTGTTGCTCATCCTCTCCCAGGGTAGAAATGTTGGTATTACCTGGGAAAGGAATGATGACCTAGGACTTAAACAAGGTGCTCCAGTCTGTACTCAAAGTTCTCCATTAACTTTAAATCCCAGACTCTTGTGCTTGTTGTGAGAGCCAAACAATGTATGTCAGAACCATAACCAATGTATTCCCCCAGCACTTGAAGCTCTGGGGCCTGCTCACAGTTTTAGAGCAAGGGTGTCTGAGAAAGGAATGAAGGTGTCATTGTTCAGCTTCAGTGCATTAACAAAGGTTCCTTAAGTTTGCTGTAAAGACCATAGACACAGGGCTCATTTATATGTGGAAACCTATATCAAGCTCATAGAAGCAGAGAGTGGAATGGGGAACTGGGGAGAGGGGGAGATAGTGTCCAAAGGATACAAAGATTTAGTTGTGTATTTTGTATGTATCTGAATTAAATAATTTTAGTTATGCAAAATGCATAAATTCTGGAGATCCAATGTATAACACTGTTACTGTAGTTAACAATGCTGCACTCTACACTTGAAATTTTCTAAGAGGATTCATTTTATGTTTTCCCACTATACCCCAAAAAAGATTATTATATGAGGTAATGCATTAATTCACTCAATTGTGGTGATATTTGATATATGTATACACGGAAATCAAGTTGTATACCTTAAATATATACAACTTTTAATTGTCAACTATATCTCATAGGTAGAAAAAAGGTAACTATTTTTGAGTGTCTCATCACTCTGTATATAAGAAATAATTGTGTTGAAGAGATATAAGCATTTGTGTTGCCTGTTTTCATAAAGGTTACTAATATGTACACTGTGTATGAGAGACAGAGGAGCAGGGTGGGGCAGGGATTGAATACCTCTATGTGCAAGTGACAGCTATTTCTGAACTCCTCTACTAAGCAGTTCATCCATTTAGAAATAGCATTGATTTTTGGGGGGAGTCTGTTTAAGATTTTTACCTCTTAGATATGTCTCCCTCCATAATGAGAAACAGGATAAAAATATGCATTCTAATAATGATTTTTAGGTGTCTATTCTAGGACATATTCAGCAGTTCTTCAAATTAGCTGTCAAAATAAAAAATATCTTACTTTTGGGACAACTAGCACCATCATGTCAAAACAAATTTCTGTTTGCAACTTCCTCACATAGATGTTGAGAGACCTCATAGCACCGAGCATATTTTGTAGAACATTCTTCTAGAGACTGACTGGAGGACATCCTGCTCCTTCCAGCCTGATGGCAGGTAGCCTTTTAGAGCAACTTCTCCTGAAAGACATTGCCTACTGGCATTCAGGATGTGGTGATTGAAGAGGTGGTGTCACTTGGGTGTTAACGTGCTACATGGGAGCTGAAAGATGGCCTGAATGTGGACATCAGGTGGTGGGAGCTGTTCTTACATCTTTGGACAGCCTCAAGGTTTAAGGCCTGAATCCTCAGCAAAATGAATAATACCCTTGCAATTTAATAAGGTCAGTATCTCTCTGTGTACACCATGTTTTCTCATCTCTTACTAATGTAGAAAGTGCATGCCAAGCTTTTGACAGGGAAAAACGAGGGAGAAAACAAGAACAAGAGCACTCATAATTCCCCTGTGTTTGTTGAGGCTGTTTAATGCTGTTTACTTAAATTTCATTTCCTGCTCTCAGTGGTTTTAATTTGTGGACACGTCCCATAGGACCCAGAGCACACCACATTGGACAGGGTAGCCTATAAGTTTGGGGTCTCCTCTGAGAATGGTTTTCTTACACAACCTTATACACCTAACATTTCAATCAGTTGAATAGGGAAGAAAATTCAGTTCCTCAACAAAAAATGAAAGTTCCAATGCTACGTGTTGTTAAAGGTGAGAAGGTAAAATTATGAAAGACCCATTTTTGAATATCTAGCTGTACATTTTATGTTTGGTCATCCCTTAATTTAAAACCCAAAGTAGACTATTCAAAGCATACTGTTCAACCATTGGGGGGAACTATTTTTATCCTGATGTAATTTCTCATGGCATTTTAAATTTAGTCATTTTAACAATACCTTTAAATATTTACTGACAAAGAAGCACTGTTGTCTTTAATTTCCTCTCTCAGAGGATCTGAGAAACTCAACAAGCTATTGTTTATGACTTTCATTTGATATGACCTCCTTCAAGATTCTGGCACTTTACATCTAGAATTTGGCTGTGCTTGCAAGGGTATGGTGAAATAGAGAGCCAAGCAAAGAGTTGAGGTACTTTAAAGTGCAAGTGATTGCCTAATGAGTATTCTGTGAGATATTTGGAGATGGTAACTCACTGGAGGCTTGGGGTTCTCCCCACACACCTTTTTACTGCTTTCAAAATGTCTCCAGTTTTGATTAAACATAATAGATCAAACACAAGCATTCTCTATGCCTCCTGAGATCATCCTTACTCAGAAACAAAGGATAAAAAAGCCAAAACCAATTGAAACCATGAAGGACAAGAGAACATGAAAAAGACAAACGCGTCAAAATATTGCAAGCTGAGTAAGTATACGGACATGTGATAAATGGACTTAGCAGATCCTAGAGGAATGCATGCCAGCAGTGGGAGAAGCTGAGGTTTTGATTTTGATTTTGATTTCAGGCCCCTAAGAGACACAGCAACTGGCACCATCAGGAGGATCTTAAAGTGAGGTTGAAAAAGGATGGGCTGAAAGTCTGAAGGATCAGTTCAGATCCCATATCCCATTCACCACTCTTCCCAATGGGGGACTTTCCTTCTCAAGCCCAGGTAAAATGGTGGCATTTTATCCTCGGGAGGGTGGTGGACACTTAGACTCTGCCGTTAACACATCCAGGACATCATGTTGATAAAAAGAAGATAATGTGTAATTATTGTTAGGAACCTTGAAATCCCCAAATCCCTTCCCTCACTGCAGCTACAGTGATCTTAATGCAAAGATTGAAATATTCTTCTTGGGAATCTAAATACAAGAGAAAATAATTAATGAAATATATGATTAAGTGACCCATTCTTCCATATGAAAGGATAGCCAGGGATCATCAGTCATGTTTTTAGCACAGCATCACGTATGGCAGACCTATGTTACAACAAGAAAACCCAGAAAAATTTTCATAAGCCTTCTCAAAGAGCTAGGAGGAGAGACATCCATGATTCCCAAACAAGGTGCCATTAAAAAGTTACTTTCAGAGGGAAGAAAGAGTGCTTGAAAATTAAAAATATAGTAGCAGGAATGAAAAAATCAATAGAAGAGTAAGAAGATAAAATTGAGAATCTCTGGCAAAGGAAGAGGGCAATAACATTATCCATGACACTAACAAAGGTGTATAAAAGGGGAGAAATGGTGAGAAAAGTATTGGATCATAAAAAAAAGTCCACCATATGACTGATAGGACTCAGGAAGAAGAGGGAAACTGATGGGAGAAAATTATCAAAGAAATTAAGGAAACTTTTCAGGGATGAGGAAACTTAGTTTCAATATTTAAAGTGCTCACCCAGGACTGAACAAAATTACATGAAAATTGATAACAAGGCACGCCATAGTAAGATTTCATAACATGGTGATTATGCTAAAATTTTCAAGAGACTAGAAACTGCAAATACGACAAATTGACAAAGGAATGTCTACAGTGTGTCAGAAATTAGAACTGAGCTGAATCTTACCATCACAGCAATTAAAGTCTAAAGGCCTAAGCTTCTCTTTCCCCAGATCCTCTTGTAAGAATGTAGAAGACATTTTCAAACACTGTCTATCATGCCCTTCCAATTAGGGAGCTGCTTCAATCCTCATGATATATGTAAGCACAAAATAAATATACTATGAATGGAATAAAAACGTGGCAAGTGAATGAAAGCCAAGCTAGAGCTTGTTCATTCTAGGCCAGTGAATTTAGGTTTTGCAGCCAAAGATTTATGGAGGTGGCTGTTGAATTAACTGGAGTAGGGTTTTTGCCTCAAATCATATATTAGCTTTTTGGGGCTTCGAAAGAGGCCAGGTTGTATGTGGGTAGCATCTCTTCATACACTTCTTAGACCCTAAGAACTGAGGGACTATGGACTGTTCAAATCTGGGAAATCACTGTTTTCCCAGCTGAGAACATGTAGGGTTGAGTTGGTCTTCAAAGTCGGAGCATTTACAGAGTATCACTCCCTTTGCAGCCTCAGTACCCCAGTCTTCCCTTAGTTTGTGTGTCCTGTATATCTGCTTCTCCTAAAAACGCTATGATGCCCTTTGTGTGCTATTTAAATGAGGCTGCCTAATAGGGGTAACACAAAACTGGTAAGGAAAGCTAACCAATGGCAGTATCTTGCATCTGAATAATGCTCAAATTTTGGAAAGCATCTTAACACACTATTTGAACCTCAAAACAGAACTAAAGTAGAAAGGTCAGCTCTTTCCCAGTTAAGTGACTAAGCAAATTCTAAAGCAAACAGAGTTAAGAAGGAGCTTGGTCCTGGGACCTAGATCCTCATTGCAGGGCCTTTCCCCCCCTTTTATGGGAATTCTAAGGAAGAAGAGCAGAAGCAGCAGAGACATGCCTCTGAGCATGAATCCCCATCCTCTTTATCCTTCCCCATCCCACAGAAGCCACTTCCTCTGGGTTCCCCCGGTTTGATGACCACTGTCTTCTCAGAACTAGACTATGTGCTTGGAAGGGATGGGCATTTCTTTTCATTTGTCCTTGCTGCCCTTCAAACTAGTCCTATTTTCAAGATTCTTCTTCAAAAGTCTTAAACATTCTCCCCCTCACCCCAAGCCACAAACAGAATATTTCACTGAAGCATGTTTTGTTTTTACCTAGCCTTAAAAAGCTGGGTCCTTCCACAAGTCCCTTACCTTCCCTGGGAATTTTGTGAGCTGTTTTATTTATTTATCTTTAAATAGAACAAAAGATTGAACTAGATATTCTCTAGGATTCTTCTAGTGGTAGTATTATCTATTCCATAATTCATTTCTCAGATTTGATGGGGTTACACTGCTTAGACAAGGGAAATGAGAACATTTTATGATTTTCCTATATGGTTACCTAAGAAAGATGAGAGTGAAGAAGAAAGAGTGGGGAAAAAGAGCTAGAATATTTCTTTTTTGTGAAATAAAATATAAGTCAGAGCCATCTCTTTTGAACATTTACAATGTGCCAAGTGATTTCCTGAGCATGTTATATTATCACTAATCTTGATAGCATCTTTTTAAAGCAGGTATTATTGTTTTATTTTCATTAACCATTTTTTAAAGTTGCAGAACAGGCCCATTTGCACATGACATCACACAAAAGAAGAAAAACAATCAAATGATACAGAACATTATAAGTTAGGCAAGCAAAATTGCCTCAGTGACTACAGTTCATCCCCAGAGCAACTCATAAGCACTTAGCTTCCTATATGTCCTTCTCAGTACTGTGAGAGCAAGTGGCTGGAAGTAGAATTGCTGGGATGAAGAATATACTCATTTTTAATGGTGGTGAACTGGGAGGGCCAGAGTGTTCTCCTAAGAGATTGTCCTCCTTTACATTTCCACTAACATGCAAGAAATTTTCTGACAATCCTATATCCCTCTGTGGCTTATGTCTCACAATCTAGTCAATACTGGATATCATTAAATCTTTAAATCTACACCAACCTAGGAGGTAGAAAATGTATCTCATTGTAAATTTAAAAAGTTTTGATGGTGAATATGCTTTTTTCTTATTGGCCAGTCGCATTTCTTTTTTGTGAAATAGCTCTTCAGGTACCTTGTTTTGTTTCTATTGAGTTATTTATCTTTGTTTTCCCGGTTTATGAAAAGCTCTTTGTACCTTAAACCTTAGGCCCTTTTTGTCACGTGTTAGAAATAGTTCTCAAATTTGTTACACTTTCTATGCATTTTTTTCCCTAGCAATTCCAGTGCTTTTCATGGCATCTGTTTAAATGGTAAAAAAGTCTTCATTTCACCAAAGCTATAAAAAAATTCCAATCAAGGTTTTGTATTTTTTTTGTTGTTGCTTTATATATGTCTGCGTTTCTGAGACTGTTGACAAACTTTTAGGTGCTTTCCTACAAGGGATGAAATGGGGATCTACTGCAGCTCTTCTAATCTCACCTCCCGTTGATAGTAGGGTGAGTGTCCTAACATAATGCACGTAGTGTCTTTTTCTCACTGATTTAAAAATTGCCTTGATGACATGGTAAATTCCTGCATATATTTTGGACACTGTCTGAACTATTTTTATTCCAATAGTCACAGAAATTCTTTTCAATGTTTCTGTCTTCCTGAGTCAGCACTACATTCTTGAACTTTTAAAAAGTTTTATCTTTGGATAAAGTCAGTTCAACTCATTTTTTTCTTACAGTGTTTTGGCTCATGTCACATCTACTTTACCAAATAAATGTGATCACTGTTTTCTATGCTTCTGATGTACAATAGAATTAATATTTAAATTTTTTCCTTGGCATTAGTATTCATATGTAAAAATAATAGTTAAGGATGGCTGTTTTTGTTTTTTGTTTGTCTGAAAGTGTGAGCAGTTGTGGGGTAGCTATATTTTTCTGGTTTTGTTATTTTACACCATCACAAAGGATTCCAACCTTTCCCATGGTAGAATAACAAATTCCCATTTTAAAGATGCAATTGAAGCTACAAAATTCAAGTAAATTGTCCAAGATTATCTATTTCTTAGAGAACAGAGCTATGACTTTTTCCCACTAAATATAGAAGTAGTTATCCTGATTAGATAAGTAGAGACTTAGAGCGTTTGTTTCAGAGTAAGGCACTGGATATTAATAATCATCCCTTAAACTTAAAAATTTTGCAGCCAATATAATTTTGTAATTTTTATGAATAATCACAATACATCAATAAAATCACATCTTGTTTTGCAAATTATTATTGTGCTCATTAAGCCATTTTTTTTTTCTTCCCAATATCCCTTCTAGTACAGAGAGGAAACTGAAACCCACACAAGTTTCAGGACTTGATCAAGGTCATCTAGCATCCTGCTAGTCAGACCAGAGCCAGAAACCAAGAATGATAATGAACCAGGCAAGTCCTCTTTCTGTGACTCTACATAGCCTTTTCCAGGGAGAGTCTTACCTTAAGAATTAGGCATAGTCTTTCCTCACTCAGAGGTATATGACAAGTTTTTCTACAAAGAGAGTCAACATATTTTGGTTGAAACTTCACCCTGTCAGAGAGGCTGCTTTGCTACCATTAGTGCTTTTAAGCAAGGATGAGATAATCACAATAATTATCTTCCATTAGCAAAATGATCTGGCACCAGATTCTTCCTCCAGCCACCTTTCTAGGTGCGGGGAGCATCTAAAATGGGCTTCAAGAACGTGGCGGTGAAAAATAACCAGTAGTACAAAAATGAACTGAAGGAGGGTGAATTTATCAAGGAATCGAGTGATTAAAAAGCCTAAGATCAGAAAAATCTGAATCTGGGCTCATAGGATTTTTGTTTTCCAATAGATTCATTGCAGAGCAGCCTTCCAATTAGCAGGTTTGTATCATAGCATTAGTAAGGGACAAAACATTTCAACATATCAATGCAACATTTATCTATCTAATTCATTCCCCCATAAGGACAGTAAATATGGCTTATAAAATTATACTGATTGCTTTAATTCAAGGTTTATTGTAAGCGCAGAAAATACCTATTTCTATGGGGAGTGCAAAAGAAATTCACAATTTTTTGGCTAGGTTTTCCCTTTTTTTTACCCAGATCTAATTAGACACTGAAATTTAAAGAATTTTTCTATTTGGTGGCTTTGTGGATTTTTAATCACCACTTCTACCACCACCACAATCGTCGTCATCCCCTTTATCATTTCCTACTGTGGGTGTGTAATACTGTTCTGTTCTTTGAGGAGGTTGCAAAGAAAATCAGCTCTGCTTGCCCAGAGAGCCTTTATGTCAAAAGGGGAAAGTACATTATTGCACTGATGAAACTGTCAGTAAATGCAAATGATGCACATCCTAAAATAGTCATCTATGACACACACTAAAGGAGTGGGAATGAAAGGGCTGCAGATTTATTAGACTCACTGGATTGTGTGTTCCATGAATGCGGGAGCTGTGTTCACTTTGCATTGGTGGTAGGTATATAGTGGTAAACAATGGCTAGCACTTGGTTGGGGCTCCATAACTATTCATTGAAATGAAAGTTGGGACATAGTTAAATGGAAAGTCTACCTCTAGTCATTGAGGGTAATATACTTGTTCCCAAACTTCACTGCACATTAACATCCCCTGGGATCTTTAAAAATACAGTTGATTTTTGAACAACAGGGGGAATTAGGGCACTGACCCCCATACAGGTGAAAATCCATGTATAACTTTTAAATCCCCAAAAGCTTAACTGCTAACAGCCAACAGTTGACCAGAAGGCTTACCAATAACATAAACAGTTGATTAACATGTATTATATACTATATTCTTACAATAAAGTAAGCTAGAGAAAATGTTTTTTCTAACTGTTGCAGATCTCCAAAAAGTTATCCAATACATATATTGAAAGAAAATCCATGTACAAGTGGACCTTTGCACTTCTAACCCATGTTGTTCAAGGGTCAACTGTACATACATCTGGTTCCTATATGCAGACATTCAGATTTCATTGGTTTTGGGTACAATATTCTTAACTGAATTTTTTAAAGTTCCTCAAGTGATTTTAATGTTCAATGACTTTTGGGAACCACTGTATAAATACAGTTAAAAGAATTCCAACTTTGCACACAAGGCATTCCTAGCTTATCTCATTAAGCAATCAATCAAGTTTGTAAACATTTACTTAGCGCCTGTTCTGTACGGGACATTTTACATGGCTATAGGGAATACGGAGGACACAAGACATGGCTCTTGGAATTTCTTACTGACCTAGGAGACAAAACACTAAAAAATGATGAAGTTAAATAATACAAGGTGATACTACGAGATATTGTAGAATATAATTGGTATATGAATTATAAGTGAGCCAACAAGTATTAAGGGGCTTAGAGAAGGGAAAGATCTTTCCTTCTGAAGTTGTCAAGCAAGGCTCCACAGAGAAAGTGACTTTTAAGCTGGGTCTTGAACAATATGTTTGAGAAGAAAAGATATTCTTAGAGAGAGGACAATTCAAAGTAAGGGCACCCCAAGAATCCAAGAAATGACAAAGTCTCAGAAACGACAGTTTCACAATGTTGATAGATAATTCAAGGGTCTCATTCTTTGTAGGTTGTTAAGAGTCATTGGCATGTTTCCAGAGCTATATCACTGTCAACAACCAATATGGTATCTCTCCTAGAGTGAGAATACTTGGTTGGGAAATATCAGTCAGACCAGGCTGGAAAGTCTCCGTTGAGTATTAATAAAGCAGTGAAGACAGGAAGGGTTCGACAGAGTGAAGGAAGCCATTTCTAGCAGAAGTAAGGGTGTGAACAAGGATATAATTGTAGGGATGAACTCAGGGGCCATGGAAACAGATTCTCTTGGTGGGAAAGAAATGGGGGTGGTGTGGGTCTAACTATGGTAGCTTAATAATTTAGGCCTGTCTTGTATCTGCCTTTCAGAAGGCCATTGACCCGGGGTCAATGTGGTTTAATTATTGCTTTTGTTAAAATCTTGATGACTTACGATTTATTTTTAATGAGGTTGTCATTCATTATGTTTCTTACTTAAATGTCAAGATGGTGAGGAAAACAGGGTAAGCCTGTCTTGGTTCTCTCTCCTGTCATTACTGGAACCCTATTCCTTGTCCACTGCTTTTAACAATCTATTCTTGGGTAAAGAAAGGAAATGCGTTCCTGGAGAAAAGAAAGGACACTAATTCCAGTAGCTTAAAACCCCAGTTTAATAAAGAATAAGTTGAAACAATTAGAAAAATGGAGGCAGGGCTCTCCCTAGGGTCTGCTAATTTAGGTACTTGTCTTCAGGGGATCCTGGGTTTGTAAACAGATGGGAAGAAAGAGGTGGATTAGCTAATTAGTACTAAAACAGATCCAGTCTTTATTTTTAAAAAGTTCAGTAAAAATCTTCAGTTATTCTCCTCATAAAAAGATGGGACTGCCTCTTCTGTTTTATTCTTTTTTTGGGCAGACCTTTAAAAAGTTTTCTTTCTTTCATATTTGTGGAGTTCATTAGCATGGTAGATTGATGATGGGGAGAGAAGATGATTGGGAAGTAGAGTGGTGATAGGGTCCCAGTGGACATCTTCCTCAGTTCCCCTAGGATGAGCTGAGCTGGGAGGTTGCGATGGGGGTGTTCACAATACAGTGGAATCAGCAAACTCCCTGTAAAGGGTCAGAGGATAGATATTAGGTTTTGTGGGGCACATAGAGTCTCCGTCATGTAGTCTTTTCTGTGTTGTTGGTTTGTTTTGTTTTACAGTCCTTTAGAAATAAATTTTCTTGGCTGGTGGGCTGTAAAAAAATGGGCCATGTGACTCCATTAAGGGAATATATCATCTACATTGTTTCTCTGGTGTAGAAAAAGGCTGTTCGTTGCTACACTCCACAGGTCTCAGAGAAGAGGACAGTTGTCAGGAAGAGGTTGTCAGCCTTACCTTTGCTCTTGGAACTGCTCATTCACTTTCCTTCTCCCACAGAGTTAGGAAGAGTTACTTTGTGATTTTTGTTGGAGAACACACATGTGAGAATTTTCTCTTCAGATTGTTTTTGGTTGACCTTTTATGCTAAGAGGAATTGAAGTCAGGTCAGTAGGGATGAAAAATCATATCAAACATTCATTGAAAGCTTCCATATACCTTGTTTTAAATGCTATATTATGTGTTAACTCATTATGTTCTCAAGCTCCCTATGAAGTCATGTTCTCATTCTCATTTGACAGGTGAAGAACCTGAGGCATGGAGAGACTAAATTACTCTCCATGATCATAAAGCTTATGAACGGCAGGACTTGGATTTGAGTCCCTGTGTTCTAGCTCCACATCCCACACTCTTGATTACAATGCCTTCTTATCTCACTCACCACATACTGAGTGTGTTGACGTGTACCAACAAGTTCTCATAAACTTATGGCATTTATGCCAGTCAAGATGAACCAGATGGGTGATGCCATAGTGATTCACTCCCAAATCTTAGTGGCTTTATACGACAAAATTTCATTCCTACGCTCATGCCATTTTTCACATGGCACAGAATCCTGCTCCCCCGTCTCTCAGGAGCTAGGCTGATGGAGCGTTCACCGTCTTACACTGCATATTCTAGAGCACACAACCGCCTCGGTCCCCACAGCAGGGTAGGAGAGACTGAGAACCTCATACGAAGTGTTCACTGCCTCTGCTCAGAAGTGTTGAATGTCATTTCTCACACTTACTGTCCACAACGACTTATTTTTTTCCCATCCAGTTGAATAGTGACTGGGAATTGGAGAGAAGCAAGGGGTTTTTGTGATGTGCTTTAGCTCTCTGCTATAGCACTTTGTAATATTCAACGTATCTTCACATAAAGTAGTTGTTCAACCTTTATAACCCTTTCAAAAAGACAAAGCAGGTATTCTTATCTCTGTGTTACTGATGAAGAGGCTAAGGTTAGAAGAGGAGCAGTGATCTGCCCAAAAAGCATGACTGAACAATGAAAGGGCCAGGACATTGGGTTTAAAAGAGATTTTGGGTTAAAAGTGGCTATTGTTGCTAATTTGTGGCAAATTAGCCTCTTTGGACTTCATTTTACTAATCTCTGTAGCAGGAAGGCTTATCCTACCTTATAGATTTGTTAGAATAAAGAAGAGGTGCATAAAACACTTTGCCTTAAGCCTGACTCAGAGAACAGGTTCAATTAAATGGTGGCCAGCTTCGACATTTTCCTCAAGGTTGCATATCTTAGTAGGGCAGAACTGGGAGAAATATTCAGGGCTTTAGGCATTGAGTTGAGGGTTTTCCTCCGTGCTCACTCACTGTGCTGTGTGTAAAAGACCATCTAAATGAAGTATAAGACAGAATGCCTACAGGGCAGAAGGGAGATTTTCATACATGCAACAATGGGAGGATAAGCCATGATTGTTCTTATGAAATTAGGTAAGATGGTTACTACTGTGGCAATTTAGAAAGAGTCTATGGGACTTGGAATAATAAAGGAAGGATTGTAGAGGAGTTCAGGTTGACCTCACCTACTCCGTCATAGTCTCTGCTATTTGTCCTGTAGAACACCGTGTTGCCAGGGCTCCATCCTCCATCCTCGGCTCCTGCCATTCTGTATGCAATTTCACACTCATTATCTCCAAGTTCCTAGCATTGATTACCCCTCTATGATGGTTCCACAAGCCTACATCTTTTCACTGAGATGCTCACATATATATGTCTATTTAACATTTCTGTCTAATTGTCTAACAGATAAGTTTAAGTTACTATCCCTAAATCTGAGCGCCTCCACTTCCTCACACAGGCCCGTTCATTCTGTTCTGTTACTACACCTGTCCTCTCAGAGGTCAAGACAGAAGTGTTAGAGTCATTTTAGAGTTCACCCCTGCATATTCAATGTGTTGCCCAGTTATCTGCTGATCTTACGTCCTCTTTGATATATTTTCCCCCTATGTGTCCCCTCCTCTCTATTCCCCTCTTGGAGAAGCAACTCATGGGGACCAGCATCTATCTTCCAACTCGGTTCCCTACCTCCATTCTGGCCACAAGCCTGTCCTCACAATCCAGCCAGAAGGAACTTTCTAAAACGTTAAACTGATGGTGTCACTCCCTCATTTAATGTCCTTCAATAGGTCCCCACCAGATAAAAAGAAGCACCTTGTCTTAGTCACCAGACTGTGTGTCAGTCCCTGCCTGTCCCTAACCTCATCTCTGGGCAGGCCTACAGGTTCAGTTCCATTCCAGCCAGATCAAAACATTTTCAATTTCCTGAACCCAACAGATTATTTTAAGCTACCGTGACTTCACATCCAATCATTTTTGCCTCAAATATTCTTTCTTCATGTCTCTAGTTACAATATGACTTCAAGACTCAGCCCAAGAAAGAATTAATCCTTGTTTAAGTTCCTCCTCTCTGCTCCTGTAACACCCACTTATGTCCTGTGCTATCATTTTTGGTATGTTTTGCTTTTCCTTCCACTGACTGCTAGATAGGTTCTCTCTCCTAGTTAAGAGTAAAAGAGGCATTCTCAAATTTCCTTGGAATTATAAGAATATGAAGCAAATGAGGACCAAACATTTCAGTGGCTGGGTACCAAGACCTACTGGAGAACTAGGATGTCATTTATCATTTAGGTTTCAATAACTCTGGCTGTTCAGTAGCTGCTCTTGTGAGTTAATATTCTAGACTGCTTTGCCTGTGACTCAGCAGCAGCCCCATCTTTGCTTCTCTTTCTAACCCGCCTCTCCTTTCCTCTGCTAGCAACTCTGTGTCAGAGCTTCTGCTTGGTCAAAGCTTCTGTTAGTCTGTCGCTTCTAAGGTCCCATGGTTTCTAAGTGGTATCTTCTTTTGGTATGTTTCTCCAATGTCTTTTTTTTTTGCATACATACTTGTGTCTCTTACACTAAAAGTCTCTCTTACTCGGTTTATACATTACTCCCCAGTATTGAGTATCTCTGTCTGATACCAGACAATTGCGGTGATCTCTGTGGTTCAGTTAGCCACAGGCAGGATGGTGAGGTCCTGTGGTAATAAGCCATAACCGCCTGTACATAAGATATCCTTCAGCATGGGGCTGCAGGCATGGCAAGGTTTCTAAGACACATTAGAAGGGAGTATTTTGAGCTAATGGTGCTGTGTCCCAATTGATCAGAACTATGCCTGGTACCTGGTGTATGATAAATACTAGATTTAAAAATGAATTAATGTAGAAAAATGACCCTTGGCGGAAAGAGGGGGAGAAGGCATTGCAGACAGGTGGGGAAAGGGGTCAACTAGGAGCCAAATTACATGTCTAAGGTAATTATTCAGAAGGCTTTCAGAGTTACCAATTTTACATAACCCTGTGCTAGTAGACATCTTTGAAATGATTTTGACTAGTTGATAGAACATTTTGATAGTTTCCAGACAGAAGCCTATAAAACTAATTTCGTCTTCCCTGATGTAACTAATTTAGAAAACTTGTCTCCATTCCTATAAGGCCTGTAATGTATATATAATTTGTGTTAGCTAAACTCTTTGTCTGAGGATTATGGTATTAGCGAAAATGTTGATCTAATAATTTCATTGTCATTAATTGAGTCTTCAGATTCTTGGTTGAACAGCTTGAATCCCCAGTCATGCTATATGGAGTGTCAATCTGAGGAAAGCACAGGACAGCTGACTCACGGGAGTGGGGGTGGGACTGGAGCAACAGCAGTGAAAAGGCTGTGTGATGCAGCCATGGCTAATTGGCAGCCTATTTGGGAATGTCTAGGACTTTAACATCTTTTAGAACAGATTGACATTATTGGACAAGGGAAGCAATTAGCTGAGGCTTTGGGTTAAAAATAACTTCCTTGCCTCAAATTTTTAGACATTTCAGATAAAAGCAATGTATTTTCTGATTAGACTGCCTATTAAATAGCTTTATCTATTGTTCACAAAATAAAGAATTCACTGAGTTCTAACAAGAAATCTCTGAGCCAATGTTTTGTTCTAGAATGGACTTCACAATTCTCATCTGTATCATCCATACCTGGAACCTATAGATGTATGATAGGGAGTCCCTTCGTTTCCCTGAAGCTCTGGCCCCAGTGAAGCCTTGGTGGAGGAACATGGGAGGGTTGTGTTGATGGTGGTTCTTCAGAAATGTCATAGCTTGAGTTCTGCCTGAGGGACTGAGGAAATGGCTCTGAGAATGGCAGGTAGAGAACAAGAGAAAAACAATTCCACTCACAATTGCATCAAAAAGAATTAAATACCTAGGAATAAACCTAACCAAGGAAGTGAAAGACCTATACTCTGAAAACTATAAGACACTCATGAGAGAACTTAAAGATAGCAATAAATGGAGACACATCCCATGCTCATGGATAGGAAGAATTAATATTGTCAAAATGGCCATCCTGCCTAAAGCATCCTGCCTAAAGGAATCTACAATTCCTATCAAAATGCCAACAGCATTCTTCAATGAACTAGAGCAAATTGTTCTAAAATTCACATGGAACCACAAAAGACCCCAAACAGCCAAAGCAATCCTGAGAAGGAAAAATAAAGTGGGGGTATCTCATTCCCCAACTTCAAGCTCTACTACACAGCCACAATAATCAAGACAATTTGGTACTGGCACAAAAACAGAACAATAGACCAGTGGAACAGACTAGAGAGCCCAGATATAAACCCAACCATATATGGTCAATTAATATATGATAAAGGAGCTATGGACATACAATGGGGAAATTACAGCCTCTTCAATAGCTGGTGTTGGCAAAACTGGACAGCTACATGCAAGAGAATGAAACTGGATTATTGTTTAACCCCATACACAAAAGTAAACTCGAAATGGATCAAAGACCTGAATATAAGTTATGAAACCATAAAACTCTTAGAAGAAAACATAGGCAAAAGTCTCTTGAGTATAAACATGAGCAACTTTTTCCTGAACACATCTCCTTGGGCAAAGGAAATAAAAGCACAAATGAATACATGGGACAAATTAAATTAAAAAGTTTCTGTATGTACGGCAAAGGACACCATCAACAGAACAAAAAGGCATCCTATGGTATGGGAGAATATATTTGTAAATGACATATCAGATAAGCAGTTAACATCCAAAATATATAAAGAACTCACACATCTCAACACCCAAAAAGCAAAGACACACACACATCTCAACACCCAAAAAGCAAATAACCCTATTAAAAAATGGGCAGAGGATATGAATAGACAATTCTCCAAAGGAGAAATTCAGATGGCCACCAGGCATGTGAAAGGATGCTCCACATTGCTGATTATTAGGGAAATGCAAATTAAAACCACAATGAGATCACCTCACGCCATTTAGGATGGCCAACATCAAAAAGACTAGGAACAACAAATGCTGGCGAGGATGTGGAGAAAGGGTAACCCTCCTACACTGCTGGTGGGAATGTAACAAGCTAGTTCAACCATTGTGGAAAGCAATATGAAGGTTCCTCAAAAAACTAAAAATAGAAATACCATTTGACCCAGGAATCCCACTCCTAGGAATTTACCCAAAGAAAACAAGATCTCAGATTCAAAAAGACATATGCACCCCTATGTTTATCGCAGCACTATTTAAAATAGCCAAGTTATGGAAGCAACCTATGTGTCCATCAGTAGATGAATGGATAAAGAAGAGGTGGTACATACACACAATGGAATACTATTCAGCCATGAGAAAAAAACAAGTCCTACCATTTGCAACATGATGGAGCTGGAGGTGAAATAAGCCAGGCAGAGAAATACAAGTACCAAATGATTTCCCTCATTTGTGGACTATAACAATGAAGCAAAACTGAAGGAACAAAACAGCAGCAGACTCTTAGACTCCAAGGAGGGACTAGCGTTTACCAAAGGGGAGTGGTGAGGGAGGGAGAAGGGGGTTGTGGGGTATTATGATTGGTACACATGGTGTGTGTGTTGGGGGGCGGTCACAGGGAAGACAGTGCAGCACAGAGAAGACAAGTAGTGACTCTATGGCATCTTACTACACTGATGGACAGTGACTGCAGTGGGGTGTGGGGGGGACTTAATAATATAGGTGAATGTAGTAACCAGAATGTTTTCATGTGAAACCTTCAAAAGAGTATTTATCAATGATACCTTAATAAATAAATAAATAAAAGTTACATAATCTGGGTATTTTTTCCCCCTGTCCATAAGAGGTCTGGATTAGATGGTCTGGTGGGGAGACTTTCATCTCCAAATGCTAATATCTAACTTAAGTCAGCCTAACTGTTTATTCTTGGATGATATAGACAATATTCCCATCCCCAGCACACACCTACAACATCTAATTCTTTTCTACATTCACTTTCATGGGAGTTTCATTTTTAAATAGCTTAAGAATTTTAGTGGAAAGAAGGGAAGAGAGAGGTATTGGGATTTTGTTCTGCAAACCAGGTCCCACATACGGTCTTTGGATACCCATGGAATGAAGTATTAAAGAAAGAAGTTGTTGCTATTTGTTATGGGCCGAATTGTGCCATACACCCCCCCCCAAAAAAATCCCTATTGTGATGTTCCAATCCCTAGTGTCTCAAACTGTGACTATTTGGAGATAAAGTCTTTTGATGAATAATTAAGTTAAAATAAGGCCATTAGTGTGAGATCGTAATCCACTGTGACTGGTATCCTTGTGAGAAGCGGAAGCAACACCCGGGGCACATGTAACATGTATGCAGAGAAAAGGCCAAGTGAGCACACACTGAGAAGACAGGCATCTACATGAAAGCTCCCAGCATCTTTATCTTGCCCTCCTGGCCCCCAGAACTGTGAGGAAATAAAGTTCTGTTGTTTAAGCCATCCATTCTGGGGTTTTGTTATAAAAGCCCTAGCAGACTAATATGCCATTGTTCAAGACAATGGCTGTTATGTGCTTGGATCAGCAAAGTAGGTACAAAAGGGTGCAGAGTAGAAAAGAAAGCCGTTAATCTCAATGCCCACTGCACCTGGAGCCACAAGGGTGGGGCCACAAGGTGCCTCCGGAGGCAGCGTTACTTACCTGGATGTTGGCATTCTTTTTTTTTTTATGGATAATTATTTTTTATTGAAGGGTAGTTGACAACAGTATTACATTACATTAGTTTCAGGTGTACAACACAGTGATTCAACATTTATATACATGATAATTCTAGGTACCAGCTATCACCATACCAAGTTGTTACAATATTTTGACTATATTCCTTATGCTATACATTACATCCTGGTTACTTATTTATTTTACAATTGGAAGTGTGTACTTTTTGTTTTTTGTTTTTTGTTTTTTGTTTTTGTGAGGGCATCTCTCATTTATTGATCAAATGGTTGTTAACAACAATAAAATTCTGTATAGGGGAGTCAATGCACAATCATTAATCCACCCCAAGCCTAATTTTCATCAGTCTCCAATCTTCTGAAGCATAACGAGCAAGTTCTTACATGGAGAACAAATTCTTACATAGTGAATAAGTTCTTACATGGTGAACAGTGCAAGGGCAGTCATCACAGAAACTTTCGGTTTTGCTCATGCATTATGAACTATAAACAGTCAGTTCAAATATGAATATTCATTTGGTTTTTATACTTGATTTATATGTGGATACCACATTTCTCTCTTTATTATTATTATTTTTAATAAAATGCTTAAGTGGTAGGTAGATACAAGATAAAGGTAGAAAACATAGTTTAGTGTTGTAAGAGGGCAAATGTAGATGATCAGGTGTGTGCCTGTAGACTATGTGTTAATCCAAGCTAGACAAAGGCAATAAAACATCCACGTATGCAGAAGATTTCTCTCAGGAGGGGTGAGGTTCTAAGCCTCACCTCTGTTGATCCCCAATTTCTCACCTGATGGCCCCCCTGCGACTGTGCCTGTCTTAGGTTATTCCTCCCTTGAGGAATCTTACCTGTCTCTGGCTAACCAGTCATCTTCCGGGGCCATACAGGGAAATGTAAAGTTGGTGAGAGAGAAGCCTTATTGTTTGAAATGGTTAGCTTTTTATTTCTTTGCATATTTATGCCCTATGGCTTCTATGCCCAGCATTTGTCTTGAGGTATCTTTACCACTTGGAAGAATTATGATACTCGGTAAATTTGATATGAGGCACAAATTCTATTTAAGGGTTGTAATTAGGAAGGAAGAAGAAAAGCTATAGAAGTAGCAGGTGGAAGAAAACATGGGAAGATTGATTATTTCTTTGACATATCTTCTTGTAGAGTACTTCAGCATGTATAGGTTTTAAGCTACTACTTAAATTGCACACACACATTAACATAATAGGAGTATAGTTACATAACCAAAGCATATCTGTAATTACCAGCCATCTCCAGTGAAACCAAGAAAACCAGTTAGGCACCTTAGGCATTTGTGAAAACTTATCTATGATATGGTGGATATTGTCCAACTGAACTTGAACAGTCTGAGAGAAATTAGACAAATTAAAACAACCGATTCCTGGGGAATGTTCACATCCCTTATGTTCTTTTAACAGTAAATAGTCTGTAGTTGTAAGATTTTGGAGCGCTACAATTTGCACTTCTCCTAATTCTTGGTTGAGTTCCAACAGTATAGATCCAGTCAAATTTGTTGTTTTACTGTATGCACAGGCCAGCTTAGATATCTCCTTCATTCCCATGGCAAGTCCAGGAGCTGGTGGGATGAGTGCATCTACAGCTGTAGCAGTGCGTGGATCTTTGTTGGGGTTTTTTGATGATCATCTTCTGGCATGAGTCTTCCCGAGAGTGCTGATGTTGGAAGTTCTTTTTCATATCGTATCTTAGTTCATTTTCGGGGTAGCCCAATTAGGCTTTGATCCTCCATATAAATACAAACAGACCCTTTGCCTACATTTTTATATGCCCTTTATACCCTTGTGTAGAACTCATTGGAGGTCACCACACAGGAACTGCCCCCTTTTTTTTTTGTTTTGTTTTGTTTTTGGTATCAATAATCTACACTTACATGACGAATATTATGTTTACTAGGCTCTCCCCTATACCAGGTCTCCCCTATAAACCCCTTTACAGTCACTGTCCATCAGCATAGCAAAATGTTGTAGAATCACTACTTGCCTTCTCTGTGTTGTACAGCCCTCCCTTTTCTCCTATCCCCCCATGCATGTTAATCTTAATACCCCCGTACTTCTCCCCCCCTTATCCCTCCCTACCCACCCATCCTCCCCAGTCCCTTTCCCTTTGGTACCTGTTAGTCCATTCTTGAGTTCTGTGATTCTGGTGCTGTTTTGTTCCTTCAGTTATTCCTTTGTTCTTATATTCCACAGATAAGTGAAATCATTTGGTATTTCTCTTTCTCCGCTTGACTTGTTTCCCTGAGCATAACACCCTCCAGCTCCATCCATGTTGCTGCAAATGGTTGGATTTGCCCTTTTCTTATGGCTGAGTAGTATTCCATTGTGTATATGTACCACCTCTTCTTTATCCATTCATCTATCGATGGACATTTAGGTTGCTTCCAATTCTTGGCTATTGTAAATAGTGCTGTGATAAACATAGGGGTGCACTGATCTTTCTCATACTTGATTGCTGCATTCTTAGGGTAAATTCCTAGGAGTGCAATTCCTGGGTCAAATGGTAAGTCTGTTTTGAGCATTTTGATGTACCTCCATACTGCTTTCCACAATGGTTGAACAAGTTTACATTCCCACCAGCAGTGTAGGAGGGTTCCCCTTTCTCCACAGCCTCGCCAACATTTGTTGTTGTTTGTCTTTTGGATGGCAGCCATCCTTACTGGTGTGAGGTGATACCTCATTGTAGTTTTAATTTGCATTTCTCTGATAATTAGCGATGTGGAGCATCTTTTCATGTGTCTGTTGGCCATCTGTATTTCTTTTTTGGAGAACTATCTGTTCATTTCCTCTTCCCATTTTTTAATTGGGTTATTTGTTTTTTGTTTGTTGAGGCGTGTGATCTCTTTATATATTCTGGACGTCAAGCCTTTATCGGATGTGTCATTTTCAGATATATTCTCCCATACTGTAGGGATCCTTTTTGTTCTATTGATGGTGTCTTTTGCTGTACAGAAGCTTTTCAGCTTAATATAGTCCCACTTACTCATTTTTGCTGTTGTTTTCCTTGCCCGGGGAGATATGTTCAAGAAGAGGTCACTCATGTTTATGTCTAAGAGGTTTTTGCCTATGTTTTCTTCCAAGAGTTTAATGGTTTCATGGCTTACATTCAGGTGTTTGATTCATTTTGAGTTTACTTTTGTATATGGGGTTAGACAATGGTCCAGTTTCATTCTCCTACATGTAGCTGTCCAGTTTTGCCAGCACCACCTGTTGAAGAGACTGTCATTTCTCCATTGTATGTCCATGGCTCCTTTATCAAATATTAATTGACCATATGTGTCTGGGTTAATGTCTGGATTCTCTAGTCTGTTCCATTGGTCTGTGGCTCTGCTCTTGTGCCAGTACCAAATTGTCTTGATTACTATGGCTTTATAGTAGAGCTTGAAGTTGCGGAGTGAGATCCCCCCTAATTTATTCTTCTTTCTCAGGATTGTTTTGGCTATTCGGGGTCTTTGGTGTTTCCATATGAATTTTTGAATTATTTGTTCCAGTTCATTGAAGAATGTTGCTGGTAGTTTCATAGGGATTGCATCAAATCTGTATATTGCTTTGGGCAGGATGGCCATTTTGACGATATTAATTCTTCCTAGCCACCAGCATGGGATGAGTTTCCATCTGTTAGTGTCCCCTTTAATTTCTCTTAAGAGTGACTTGTAGTTTTCAGAGTATAAGTCTTTCACTTCTTTGGTTAGGTTTATTCCTAGGTATTTTATTTTTTTGTTGCAATTGTGAATGGAGTTGTTTTCCTGATTTCTCTTTCTGTTGGTTCATTGTTAGTATATAGGAAAGCCACAGATTTCTGTGTGTTAATTTTGTATCCTGCAACTTTGCTGTATTCTGATATCAGTTCTAGTAGTTTTGGGGTGGAGTCTTGAGGGTTTTCTATGTATAGTATCATGTCATCTGCAAATAGTGACAGTTTAACTTCTTCTTTACCAGTCTGGATTCCTTGTATTTTTTTGTTTTGTCTGATTGCCGTGGCTAGGACCTTCAGTACTATGTTAAATAACAGTGGGGAGAGTGGGCATCCCTGTCTAGTTCCCGATCTCAGAGGAAATGCTTTCAGCTTCTCGCTGTTCAATATAATGTTGGCTGTGGGTTTATCATAGATGGCCTTTATTATGTTGAGGTACTTGCCCTCTATTCCCATTTTGCTGAGAGTTTTTATAATGAATGGACGTTGAACTTTGTCAAATGCTTTTTCAGCATCTATGGAGATGATCATGTGGTTTTTGTCTTTCTTTTTGTTGATGTGGTGGATGATGTTGATGGACTTTCGAATGTTGTACCATCCTTGCATCCCTGGGATGAATCCCACTTGGTCATGGTGTATGATCCTTTTGATGTATTTTTGAATTCGGTTTGCTAATATTTTGTTGAGTATTTTTGCATCTACGTTCATCAGGGATATTGGTCTGTAGTTTTCTTTTTTGGTGGGGTCTTTGCCTGGTTTTGGTATTAGGGTGATGTTAGCTTCATAGAATGAGTGTGGGAGTATCCCCTCCTCCTCTATTTTTTGGAAAACTTTAAGGAGAATGGGTATTATGTGTTCCCTGTATGTCTGATAAAATTCCGAGTAAATCCATCTGGCCTGGTGGTTTTGTTCTTTGGTAGTTTTTTGATTACCGCTTCAATTTCGTTGCTGGTAATTGGTCTGTTTAGATTTTCTGTTTCTTCCTGGGTCAATCTTGGAAGGTTGTATTTTTCTAGGAAGTTGTCCATTTCTCCTAGGTTTCCCAGCTTGTTAGCATATAGGTTTTCATAGTATTCTCTAGTAAGTCTTTGTATTTCTGTGGGGTCCGTCATGATTTTTCCTTTCTCGTTTCTGATACTGTTGATTTGTGTTGACTCTCTTTTCTTCTTAATAAGTCTGGCTAGAGGCTTATCTATTTTGTTTATTTTCTCGAAGAACCAGCTCTTGGTTTCATTGATTTTTGCTATTGTTTTATTCTTCTCAATTCTATTTATTTCTTCTCTGATCTTTATTATGTCCCTCCTTCTGCTGACCTTAGGCCTCATCTGTTCTTTTTCCAATTTCGATAATTGTGACATTATACCATTCATTTGGGATTGCTCTTCCTTTTTTAAATATGCTTGGATTGCTATATACTTTCCTCTTAAGACTGCTTTTGCTGCGTCCCACAGAAGTTGGGGCTTAGTGTTGTTGTCGTTGTTTGTTTCCATATATTGCTGGATCTCCATTTTGATTTGGTCATTGATCCATTGATTATTTAGGAGCGTGTTGTTAAGCCTCCATGTGTTTGTGAGCCTCTTTGCTTTCTTTGTACAGTTTATTTCTAGTTTTATGCCTTTGTGGTCTGAAAAGTTGGTTGGTAGGATTTCAATCTTTTGGAATTTTCTGAGGCTCTTTTTGTGGCCTAGTATGTGGTCTATTCTGGAGAATGTTCCATGTGCACTTGAGAAGAATGTATATCCAGTTGCTTTTGGATGTAGAGTTCTATAGATGTCTATTAGGTCCATCTGCTCTACTGTGTTGTTCAGTGCTTCCGTGTCCTTACTTATTTTCTGCCCAGTGGATCTATCCTTTAGGGTGAGTGGTGTGTTGAAGTCTTCTAGAATGAATGCATTACAGTCTATATCCCCCTTTAGTTCTGTTATTATTTGTTTCACATATGCTGGTGCTCCTGTGTTGGGTGCATATATATTTAGAATGGTTATATCCTCTTGTTTGACTGAGCCCTTTATCATTATGTAGTGTCCTTCTTTATCTCTTGCTCCTTTCTTTGTTTTGAAGTCTATTTTGTCTGATATTAGTACTGCAACCCCTGCTTTCTTCTCTCTGTTGTTTGCCTGAAATATGTTTTTCCATCCCTTGACTTTTAGTCTGTACATGTCTTTGGGTTTGAGGTGAGTTTCTTGTAAGCAGCATATAGATGGGTCTTGCTTTTTTATCCATTCTGTTACTCTGTGTCTTTTGATTGGTGCATTCAACCCATTAACATTTAGGGTGACTATTGAAAGATATGTACTTATTGCCATTGCAGGCTTTAAATTCGTGGTTACCAAAGGTTCAAGGTTAGCCTCTTTAGTATCTTACTGCCTAACTTAGCTCACTTATTGAGCTGTTATATACACTGTCTGGAGATTCTTTTCTTCTCTCCCTTCTTGTTCCTCCTCCTCGATTCTTCATATGTTGGGTGTTTTGTGCTGTGCTCTTTCTAGGAGTGCTCCCATCTAGAGCATTCCCTGTAAGATGTTCTGTAGAGGTGGTTTGTGGATAGCAAATTCCCTCAGCTTTTGTTTGTCTGGGAATTGTTTACTCCCACCATCATATTTGAATGATAGTCGTGCTGGATACAGTATCCGTGGTTCAAGGCCCTTCTGTTTCAATGTATTAAATATATCATGCCATTCTCTTCTGGCCTGTAGGGTTTCTGTTGAGAAATATGATGTTAGCCTAATGGGTTTCCCTTTATAGGTGACCTTTTTCTCTCTAGCTGCCTTTAACACTCTTTCCTTGTCCTTGATCTTTGCCATTTTAATTATTATGTGTCTTGGTGTTGTCCTTCTTGGATCCTTTCTGTTGGGGGTTCTGTGTATTTCCGTGGTCTGTTCGATTATTTCCTCCCCCAGTTTGGTGAAGTTTTCAGCAATTATTTCTTCTAAGATACTTTCCATCTCTTTTCCTCTCTCTTCTTCTTCTGGGACCCCTATAATACAGATATTGTTCCTTTTGGATTGGTCACACAGTTCTCTTAATATTGTTTCATTCCTGGAGATCCTTTTGTCTCTGTCTATGTCAGCTTCTATGCGTTCCTGTTCTCTGATTTCAATTCCATCAATGGCCTCTTGCATTCTATCCATTCTGCTTATAAACCCTTCCAGAGTTTGTTTCATTTCTGCGATCTCCTTTCTGGCATCTGTGATCTCCTTCCGGACTTCATCCCATTTCTCTTGCGTATTTCTCTGCATCTCTGTCAGCATGTTTATGATTCTTATTTTGCATTCTTTTTCAGGAAGACTGGTTAGGTCTGTCTCCTTCTCTGGTGTTGTCTCTGTGATCTTTGTCTGCCTGTAGCTTTGCCTTTTCATGGTGATAGGAATAGTTTGCAGAGCTGCGACAAGTGACGGCTGGAAGGACTTCCTTTCTTGTTGGTTTGTGGCCCTCCTCTCCTTGGAGAACAGCAACCTCTAGTGGCTTGTGCTGCACAGCTGCGCGCAGACAGGTTTTCTGCTTCCTGCCCGGCTGCTGTGGAGTTAATCTCCACTGTTGCTGTGGGAGTGGCCTGGCTCGGGCAGCTACTCCAAAGTGGTGGAGTCGCGTTGGAGCAGGAGCTGCTGGGAGGCTATTTATCTCGGTAATGGGCCTCCCTGCTCCCTGCAGCCCAGGGATTCGGGTGCCCAGAGATCCCCAGATTCCCTACCTCTGGATTAAGTGTCCCACCCTGCCCCTTTAAGACTTCCAAAAAGCACCCACCAAAACAAAACAACGACCACCAAAAAAAAAAAAAGAAAAAAATTTTTTTAATTAAAAAAAAAAGGTGGTCGCTGGTTTTTCTTTATATTCCGGTGCCAGCCTCAGGCCTCTTCTCCCCGGTCTTGCTGCCCTGTTTCCCTAATATTGGGGTCCCTATCCCTTTAAGACTTCCAAAAAGCGCTCGCCAAAACAAAACAGCAAAAAAGCAAAAAAAAAAAAACTGGTCACGCACTTTTCTTATGTCCTCCGACACCCGGCCTCCAGTGCCCGCTCACTGTTCTTGCTGCCCTGTTTTCCTAGTATCGAGGGCCCTGCACTCTGGCCCGGATGGCGGGGGCTGGGTGTTCGGCAGTCCTGGGCTCCGTCTCCCTTCCGCTCTGCCTGCTCTTCTCCGGCCGGGAGCTGGGGGGAGGGGCGCTCGGCTCCCGCGGGGCCGGCGCTTGTATCTTACCCCCTTCGCGAGGCGCTGGGTTCTCTCAGGTGCGGATGTGGTCTGGATATTGTCCTGTGTCCTCTGGTCTTTATTCTAGGAAGGGTTGTCTTTGTTATATTTTCATAGATATATGTTGTTTTGGGAGGAGATTTCCGCTGCTCTACTCACACCGCCATCTTCCGCCCCTCCTGGCATTCTTTTTATGATGGTCACTGACCATAGCTCATCATCTCATTGAGCTTTGTAGCGAGCAGCCAGTGTGGGCAAGTGGGAGCCACAGATGGGGTGGGAAAATTAAGCAAGAGGCTGGTAAAGAAGTACATAATTCCAGAAACACCAGGTGGCCCTTTATCCGCACTGATGTTCTGCTATTAAACCAATGGACCATCTGGGTCACACAGGTATTACAAAGAATCCATATTGCATAATTTCTTTAATATATTTCCTGTGCATGCAGCTCATATTTGAAAAAGCTTGTATAATCCCCCAGGAGGTGTCACCTCTTTGATGACTAAGGTTTCCCCAAGTCCTAATAAAAATTGTCCAAATGATTGATCTTCAAACTATCATGATCTCTTCACATAGCGTAATTGTTCTGCATTTAAACCAAGTCTTATATGCTTTAATGATCTTTTCACCCCCTTTAATTTCCAAGCAAAATTGATTCTTCAGATCAATATTCCTGGAGGCACAAGACTGGGCTCCTGGTGGAGTCTGAGTGGGCCTGTCGGAATGTTAATTGCTGCTTCTGATGCCTCTTGGAATGGGGATGCTGCTCCCATTTTTCAGAGCCAAACTCTGGCTACACGTCAAAATCTATAGCAAAGCACCAGAGTTATTTTTCTCCAAAGCCCCAAATAAAAGGAGATTAATCACATTTGTCTCTGTTACTACCTTTTCAAGAGACTTTTTATATTGTAAAAGCTGCCTGCAGACTTAACTTTGATGGCCTGTAGAGCATGGTAAGCGATGATGGAAAGGTTTGGAAAGGCCTGTGAAGATGCTCTATGCCTAGGACTCTACTGTTTCAATTCTCTCCTTCTCAGGTCTTCTTCAGCAAAGCAAATGGGAAACTGAGGCAAATAATTGAGAGGAGTGGTTCTCCAAATGTGGTTGTCAGATCTGTAGCAGCACCTGAGAACTTGTTAGAAAAAATTAAACCATAAATGACACTACAGTTGACTCTTGAACAACAAGGGTTTGAACTGTGTGGGTCCAGTTCAATGTGGATTTTTTTTCAATAAATATATTGGAAATGTTTTGAAAATTTGCAACATTTTGAAAACATTTTCTTTGCAAGAATACTGTATATAACACATAAAATATGTTTTAATTGACTTTTATGTTATCAATAAGGCTTCTCATTAACAGTAGGCTACTAGTGTTTAAGTTTTGGGGGAGTCACAGTTATACAAGGATTTTCTGTGGGGAGTTGGTACCTCTAACACTTGCATTGCTCAATGGACAACTACAGTTATTATAAAGGGCTTACATGTGTCAGGCACTAAGCTGACCACTTTACAGACTGTTTTATTAGAGCACAAAATAACCTATCTTAGAGATTAGGAGACAAAGTGATGGAGAAGTTAACTTTGCCAAGGGGCAGAGTCATGGTACTCATATAGATCCTATCCAGAACACTTACTTGGAATAATGAGTTGATACTTGTTGATGTAATTAGAAGGAGCTGCTCAGCTTGGATGATCTGTATGTTGGTCACATGTCTTTACTATAAAACTGAAAATAGGAATGTAATGTCTTTGTTTTGTAATAGTTATATTTTTCACCTACTATGTTTCTCCAGGAGATTGGCAACGAGAGATCCATAGTCTCCTGCCTGATATTTTTGGTGCAAGAGGCACATAGTCAGTTACCTCTGTTAAAATTTGAAATTTAAAAGGTTGAAATTTGAGTCTCCTCCAGGGAAAAAAATTCTGATCCTTACTTATAGTGCTTGGATTTGTGACAGGATTTCATTAATAACATTCATTATATAAAATAGCTGATTTATGTCAACTGGGTTTATTCTTCTATCAAGGAATAAGAGAGTGACTTTATTTTAATCTCAACTATTCATGACTCATGTAGGGATAGTAAATAATTACTAGATGTGTGAAAAACGCTGATGCTGAGTTAGGGAGTTAATTGGCTTTGAGACTGAGAGGTATAAGCATTTGAACAAAAGTTCATGTGGAAAGGTACCAGGTAGGGGTGTAAAGATTCGGCTGAGTCATGACTTGCATGTGACAATGCGTAGAGCTCTGGTAGACCTTATGAGTCAGTGTGTGTGTCTGGTGTATGAATTCTTAATAAAACGACACAATTCTCTTTTCACAAGAAAATGCTTCTATTTAGGAGAGCAAGACCTTTCTACTTCCATGATTCCATTTCTTTCCTCCCTGCTGGGATGGTCCTGAAAGAACACTTCCAAATCCTGGATGGCAGGGATCTCCTAGAATCATAGGAAACGAGGCTTAGTGTTGGGTGAAACCCTGAGGAACGGAGTAGTTCTGGGTCCATTTCTGCATTGTTGAATTTTTTAAGTGGAAAAAACTGCCTAAAACCTCCTTGGACCTTCATTTTCTCATCTGACAAATGAGAGGACTGGACTAGATAATTATCAGGACTAGCTTACCTGTTATGAGGGATAAACCCAATTCTTGAGACTGACATTAGAAAAAGCCAAAGACTTTGATGTCACTATCAAGATTCATCATGACAACATGGAATTTTGTCTGATGTAAGGAAACCGTCCGCATCATTTGTTAGGTAGAGCCATTCTCTCTATATTTCTGTGATTACTATTTTGTCCTCCTGGGGAAAGGTAGCAGGAGTTCACTTTTCTTACATTGGTACATAGTTTTCAATTTAATTTTATTCACATATATAAATTGTGGTATTTGTTGTCACCTTTAATTTTCAACTTGTTCCTCTCCCCAATCTACAAATATCAATGTCCCCTTCATTTTATAATAACCCACAAAATAATCTGATGTATATCCTCTCACACTCATGTAAGGAGCCTATACACACATACATATTGTTTTTTTAAAATTTTTTGAGTCTTTGTTTAGAATTAAAGAATATATGGAATGTTTTTCTGTATCACTTAACAATACCTCATCACGATCTTTTCTAGTGTCTGTAATTCATTTTTTAAAATGACTACATAACATTCCATGGTGTGACTGTGCCTATATTATTCAGCCGTCCCTCTACTAACTGGCAAATAACAATTTATTTCCAATTTGTATCCATTCCTATTAATTTTGCAGAAGGTTTCCAGGAAGAATTCATAAGTGCTTGGTTAAAGACTTTATTACAGTTTAACAGCTGTTATCAGACTGTTATCCAGAAGGGCCATAAGTTTAAGTTCTTTAAGTTCTGCCAACAATTTATGAGCATTCCTTTCCCCCATATTCCTATAAACAGCAGCTACATAGAATCTTTTGATCAGTGTGATGTAAAATAATTCATCATCATTTAATTTTGTATTCAACTAGATTTTCATCAGTATGAGAATCTTTTCACATATCTCTTGGCCATTATGATTTTTTTTTTTGTAAATTGTCACATATCCTTTACCAATAGGTTTTTCCTCCTGAATTATCTTTTTCTTGGCAATTTGTAAGAGTTCTGGACATACTAAGGAAAGTGTCCCTCTGTCTTATATTTGTGTTACATTTTCTCCCCAGATACATTCTATTGACTTTATTTATGGTATTTTTCTTGAAGAACACTTTTTTAACTTTAAATTTTCCAAGATTTTTTTCTGTATTTTCAGAGTCTGAGGTTTCAGCCTTCAAGTTTCCCTTAACCCTATCCTGTACAATAGCCTTCTTGACTTGCTTTTGCAGTGTTTATCATATATTTAGTTTTTAGACTTAAGCCTTTGATCCTCCACATAAAAATTTTAATTTAACATGGGGGCCCATCTTTATTTTCCTCTGAGCAGAAGGTCAGCTGTACCGTCACCACTTATGAAATAGTTGATCCTTTTTTCACCAAGTTAGAAATCCTGATTTTACCACATACTTAATATAGTGGGATTTGATTCTAGATTATCTGTTCAAATACCTAAGTGTTTAATTTTTTATCTGGAAGGGCAGCTTCTCTTATTTTTCAGTTCTTGTCTATTCTCAGGCATTTATCCTTTCACATTGATTTTTTTCCTAATTGGAATTGAATTAGCTACATACTAAGTTTAGAAGAAATTACATTTCTTTTATATGGACTCTTCAATTTATAAACATGTTATGCCAAGTCTTGTTTATTTTAATAATATCCTTTAGTTTTATTCATGTAAGTCCTATACCTTTCTTTTAAAATCTGTTCTTAAGTATTGGCTGGTTTTGGTTAGGTTGTAAATGTAAGTATTTTTCCATTTTGATTACTTATTGCTGGAATAGAGTAAAGCTATGGACTTTATCCTGCATCCATCCATCATACCAAACTCTTTTCTTAGTATGATGAGGTTTTAATTTTTTTCACTAGCATCTCATGAGTTTGCTAGCCATAAAATCATATAGACTTTACCATTTACCTTTTAATGTCTATATGTTATTTAATTTTCTCACTTTATTGCATCTATTGAACTGGCAAGTTAATTTTAAATAGACATAATGACTGTGGATTTCTTTTTAGTTCTTAATTTTTAATTGAAATAGTTCATTTTTGTTACATAAGATATTTGTGTTTTTGATGAACTTAAATGTCATTTATTTATAATTAAATTATACTTAATATTTTATTAGTCATGTGATGAATTTTATGAAATGCTTTTCCAGAACCCACTGGATATAATAGTTTGTTTTTTCTTCTATTTCTTTGGTGTGGTGGGTTATGTTAATACATTTCCTAATACTGAAATACTATTGCATCCCTGGAATAAATTCAACTCCTTCATAATGTACTGTATTTCATATATTGTCATATTCTGTTTCATAAAATTGTAGTTAGAATTTTTATTCTACAGTGACATTGGTTCATAGTTTTCTTTCTTATGCTATCTTTTCAACTTTTGATAATAGTTATGCTGATTTCAAAACTGAATCAGAGAGTCTTCCATTTTTTTCCATTGGTTTAGAACAGTTTGTTTATTTTCTATAGCCTAGACAGATATCCAATGACTTTTCTAATCCTTTCAATAATTATTGATATATTCTTTTTTTATTGAAATATCATTGATATACAATCTTATTTTGGTTTCAAATATACAGCACAGTGGTTCAACAGTTATCCATGTTATTAAATCCTCACCCCCTCTAGTGTGGTTACTATCTGTCAACATAGAAAGATGTTACAGAATCACTGACTGTATTCTTTATGCTGTGCTACCATCCCAGTGACCAACTTATATTATGATTGAGAATATTTGTGTTCCTTTTCTCCCCCTCATCCTCCCAACCCACCCACCTCAACCCCTCGCCCATGGTAACTACCAGTCACTTCTCAGTATCTATGAGTTTGCTGCTGTTTTGTTCATTCAGTCTTGCTTTGTTTTTATATTCCACAAAGAAGTGAAATCATATGGTTTTTGTTTTTCTCTGTGCGACTTACTATTTCACTGAGCTTAATACCCTCCCCTCTAGATCCATCCATGTTGCAAATGGCAGAATTTCTTTTCTATGGCTGAATAAAAGTTTTAATAAACTTTAGTTTGTCTTTGACCAATAAATACTCAGATTGACTGTATCTTGTTCAGTGTTTTTAATCTTTAGAACCAAGTTGTTTGCTATTAATTTTGCCTCTTTTGTTATCACACAGTTTGCAGTGGACTGACATCCTTTTGTCCATTTCCAATTTGAATAATGAACAAGTTTAAAAATCAAAATGGTCCTAAACTGTGTAGACCAAATAATGTCAGTTAAGTACATAAACCAAGTTCAAACTTTTTTTTATCACTTTCTTTTGTTTTTTTTTTCTTCCAAATAAGCTATAATTAGGATCTACTTTTAGTCCAATCTGGCAGTTTTTGTCTTTTAATAGAAAAATTGAGAATATTTCCATTTAATGGTACAGTTTTCATACTTGATTTTTGTTTTTTTGGACTAATTTCTCAACTTGGACACTACTGACGTTTGGGGCCAGATAGTTCTTTGTGGTATAGGCTATCCTGTGTGTTGTAGGATATTCAGAAGTACATCTGGTTTCTGCCCACTAGATGCCAATAGCACCTCTATTTGTGACAATTAAAAATGTCTCTAGACATTGACAAATGTCCTGGGAGTGGGGTGGCAGGAAATACCCACAACCCCACTCCAGTTGAGCTTTCTTTAGACCTTTAAGAACCTTAGCTGACTCACTCCAGGCTAAGTAGTTCTACACATAAGTTGTCCTGAGTATTTGTTGAGGACAACTTCATCTAGGTTATGTGCACCTAGGGTGACCAAACATCTGGTTTGTCTGGCCTGAGTGGATTCCTGGGACATTAGCCTTTCAGTGGTAAAATCAGGAAAGTCTAAGGAAAACCAGGATGAGTTGGTCACCTTGAATGTATCTCTTCAGTCCTGTTGTTAAAGAAATAGACTTGACCAAAGAGAGTAATACACTAAGGTCCATTCAGCCCCCAACACAGTTCTCGTTTCTCACTCTGTTTCCCCAATGAATGCATCCTTGTTCAAGTACATTCTGAATTTAGAGATGTGAAATCATATTAAAAATTCTTAGTTATTTGTCTCTGAGAGTTGTACAAACATGCTCCTGGACAGTTATAAGGCCTATCCTCTACCCCTTTAGATGTAATCATATCTATTATCATATTTATTCTTTACCATTTTTTCCTCTACTCTCAGTCTTTCCTTAGTCTTTGACATCCTTTCTGGATCACCTGTTTTATTAGTCTCCCCACTCCCCCAAAGTATTTTCCTCAGACAGGGTGCTTGGGTAAAATACTTTGAATATTTGCTTATCTTTGAAAAACATTACCTTACCCTGATAGGTAAATCAAGTGGGTATCACTAGGCATAGAATTCTTGAGTTTCAGTGATTTTCCTATGAGTCTTTTGCTCGTATGGTCTTCAGTCATCTAGGGCTGCATATGAGCAGATTAGTGCCAATTTGATTCCTTTAGATTTGTGCTTAGGTGATTTTGTCTTTATTTTATTTGTAAACACAATAAGTATGTATTTATCTTTTCTATCTAATATCTCTTTATTGCTACTACCAAAGATTTAATTTTGTGATGGTAGAGAGAGTGTTAGGGGGTGAAAAGAACTGCCTCTAACCTTGTTTAGCTTAAGGGCAAGGATCCTTTTTCCAACAGATTTTTTGTTTGGTTTTAAGGAATTCTGTATTCATTTAAAAAAATCCACCTGTCATTTTTCTGGGAGTTCTCAGCCTCACTCGTCGTCTCCAGGGGAAATAGGCATGAGAGTGGTGTGGGAGGTAGAGTGTCTTCCTGTCATGCAAAATTCAGACAGTTTTGAAAAGCATAAGGAGCTCCGCTTGTGGTCCCGAGCCTCTTCTGGGTCAGAACGCTATGTGGGTAGTGTTTTCATGAGACTGTGACACCTGGAAGAATTTATTCAAGAAATTTAGCTTCTGCAGCTAGTGTCTGAGACTTGTTGGTATACACACATTAAATGCAAAAGAGGACCTTCCTCACTGAGCTGGGCTTTTCTTCCTTTCTATCAAAGCAATTTTTAAAAACATATTTTATAATAATCACATCTTCTGAGGAGACTGTAGTGGAAAAGAAATCAGGCAAAAACCCTTTGAAATCTCCATGAGTCCACAACTGGAAATGGAAGGAAGATGAGTCAGTTATGACACTTTCAGAATGTTAGCCCCATCAAGGGTGTACAGAGTGCCTTTTATTCAGTGTTCTGGGGTTCCTTTTTTGGATGAGTGGCTTTGAAAGTAAACTCATCCTGTAAGGTCCCAGACCTACGCTATCTTCACCACAAAGTTCTTAGCAGGAAATGGTTTCTCCCTGCTCTGAGTTCTGAGGACACTTTAAGTCATTCATGACACTCATGCTGTCTTGGGTCTTGAGTTGTTTTGTTCATATCCTCCTTTTCCATCTCAGGGAGAGTTATTATAGGCAAGGACTGTCTGATCCATGTCTGTATTTTCTCAGCCTTTAGCCCAGCATCTGAAGCATGATAGGTATTCAGTACTGAGAAAGGTGGGTAGATGGATGGATGACTAAACGAAAGAAACTTAAATCCTCCTATTTGATTTTTTTGGTTGGGGGTAGGAAGGATCAACTCCCTTCATCTATTTGGTTAATGTTGGTTTAGGTCTATATTCCATTCCATTGCTATCTGCCTTCAAGCCATACATAGTTTTTCTTCTGCTAATTTAGTTTGGTGCTTATTTAAATCCAGATCAGAAAGATCTTGCATTAAATAAGCCTCCAGGGTGTCAATAAACATCAGGTAACTATAAAGTATCTTCTAACCATTAATTTGCATTCTGAAAGTTTTCCGATTTCTCTTTATTCTTTCTTCTTCTCTTATTCTTCCTATCCTTGTATTGTCTTTACCTCTCCTTGGCCATCCTTTTGTCCAACCCCCGTATACAAATACATAGTTTGTTACTTTGTTATTTTGTTTATGGACAAATACTGGTATTGCATTCTGTCCCTGTTGTGAATTTCCTTAGGTTTTGTTTTTTGTTAAGATTAAAGATATTCTTCCCCTAGTAAGGAAAACATCTTAATAGGATATGGATTTTAATGTGGGCACAGAGAATAGGAGAGAATTGAGATTTTATAAGATTCCACTACATCACAGGGTTCTGAATATACATCTGTGAGTTACAACAGAAAATATAGACTAGAGTATTAGCCTTTAACCCCTTCTTCCAAACCACTTCCAAAAATCCTTTTTTGTGATCTATATTTAATAACAAATTAAAAGCATTTTCAAGTGTCAGTGATTTCCACCAAAAATATTCCCTTAGCTGTAGGACTTAATTTCTGAGCTTGCATTATGATTGGATCTACATATTGATAGGGTTCTCCTGCAACCTTCAGAAAAGGATAACCCAGTGCATAGGAAGTTGAGAGAATTGGGGTCTGTGTACAACAGGAAATTGGTTATTAGATTTGTTCATGTTCTCTGGTTAATGTAACCAGTTTGGTTGAAAGAAAAACCAGCTCAAAGTGAGACTAAAAGGGACCTACTGGATTTTCTGTACCCACTGAGAATGTTAAAGGATGAATGTATAGTCATGCCTCAGTGTAATTGGATATAGGATCTGGAAACCAACAGTTTTTTTTTTCTCTCTGCATGTTGGAATCACTGATGCAAACTACCTTTCTTCCCAGGGCAGGACACAGGGCCACCATTAGCTCCAGTGTCCGGTCTCTCTCACCTTGCTTTAAATCTCTCTGTGGAGGCAATCTCTTCAAATTTAAAAATCATTAAACAACACCTTAAGTTGACCTGTCTTGGATGAGAAACTAAGCCTGCGTCAGTGGTAACCCCAGAGCATGGTCAGTATATCCATGTTGGTACCCACCTATTTGAATCCTCTGTTTAAGATGGGGTTGAGACTGTTCCCAGAAGACAGGAGCTGTTCTGGGCAGACTAAATACTAGGTTCCTATTTGCCCTTTGAAGGATAAGGGGTAGACTTTTGAGACAAGAACTCTGAGGAAGAATTTTTAAAGCATGAAAACTGCTTCTGGCTGCTTGGTGAGGTGGTCTCCCAAGGGTAAGATTCCTAAGGATGAGTATCAAGGACTCCCATTTTCTTTTTTCCTGCAGGTTGATCCAAGGATCTCTCTTCTGTTGAACTCTAAAATTACAATGCCAGGTGTAAAGTGGGTACTCAGTAAGCCCTTGTAAACTTAGAGCCCTTAGTATCTGAACTTAAAGATCCCACACATAGTTATGCAAAGTGACCTCAACATTCATGGGAATGATTTGTGGTTTCTTGTATCTGTCAAGTCACTCTGTGTATAAGATTTGTAACAGGAAGAAGTGGAAGGTAAGGATGAAGGGAATTTCAGGCTCAGATTCTGCAGGATCTTATATATCCTGGCTGAAAAGATTCCATGACTTGGTCAGAATGGACCTGATCCTCTCAATTTACTTAATCAGGTGTTTCTCCAAAGGTCTATAAAATAGCCAAATTTGATATTTTCCAGTTTTAAACTTCTCTTTAAAAGTCCAAGAAAGCAAATCAGCATTTTCCAGCAATGGTGATACTTAATCTTTTTTGTTTGAAATGGGGCTGGGGATGTGTCCATATAAGCTGAGTGTCCCAGCTTGTCACAATCCCCAGATGTCATGTCAAGGGAACTGGCATTGGAAAAAGTGGACTGTTCTGTACAAAGAAGGAATCCTTTATTAAATATTAGGTTATTCTCCCAAAGTCTGCAGATGTCTATTCACTTAACTCTGTTTCTAGCCCTGAATTGAATTAATCCTTGTGGGGAAGCTGAGAATCTATCCTACTCGTCTTTGTCACAGCCTCTTGGCACTAGAAAGACTTTATGTTCATCTGTTTCAGTGCTTCTGAAACTGTAATGATATCAGCATAAGCTGAGGAGTTTGTTGAAAATGTAGATTCCTGGGTCCATCTCAGACATCCTGGTGCAGGAGGCTGGGGATGGAAGGCAGCAAGGAATCTATTTTTGTCCCATAATCTGAGACAGACAGCCTGAAACCATGCTGTGAGAAAGCCAAGTCTGGCTCCATCTTCCTCCCAAAGGGTTGCCTTTTCTGTCAGTGGACGTGTTACTCCAGCTGAGTGGCCAACTGGCAGGGGATTTGTGGAGAGGATTCAAGGCTAAGAGATAAAGCTGGATTGCAATGAACTTTTTTGAGTTCTGAGATCTACATTTTGATCTTTTCTATAACATAAGTGACTGGTGGTTTCCAGACACTCTTGGAATATTTCTAGTGAGATGATACCCACTACTTCACAAAAAAGCCTTATTTTATTGTTAGATAACTTTAGTTATTCATTAATTATTGAACTAAAGTTGTTTTGACATGGACCCTCAGTCTACTCTCTGTATAGCAGAGCAAATCTGCTTTCTCTGCAATTTGGCCTTCCAGATTTTTAGAGACATCCATCCCATCCTAATAAGGGTTTTCTTTTCCAGGATAAACTTTGCTTATAGCTTTAGTCATTCTATGATACAGCTTCCAGATTTTGACTACCCAGGTTGGTCTTCTAAACTTGTTTAAATTATTCAAATATGCATCTGACAAAACACAATTACCTAGACTCAGTCTGACTACTGGGGAAAACAAGCAGCTGGGTTTTTGAGGGATGGTGTGTATTGGGGAGGAGGGATTAGGGACAGATTATAGGCATTACTCCCCCAAACTAGAGACTATACTTTTATTGCTGCCATTTTATTATTTATCTGTTAAATACCATATTTGCCTTAAGAAAAAAAAGTCAAGAATTTTTTGGCTCATATAGAGTCAGCAGTAAGCAGACTCATAGATCATTTTTTTCTATGAGCTACTATCTAGCCATTTCACCATCTTACTTGTGTATTTGCTTTTCTGAACCTATATGAAATCATGTACATGAAAGAATGGATTTATTTTGGCCAGTAAGACATCCTTTAGACCATTCATTCCTTCCCCAGCAACAATTTTCTTGGTGCCACCTAAACAAGGGAAAACAGTTAGTTCACATAACATTTTGAAATTTGCTAACATGATATAGGGCTCCTTTAAATTTGATCTTTTAGCATATGCATACACACACACAACACACACACGCACAAATGGTAACTATGTGAGATGATGGATGTGTTAATTTAATTGTGATAATCATTTCACAACATAAATCATCATATCGTATGCCTTAAATATATGCAATTTTATTTGTCAATTATACCTCAATAAAGCTGGGGAAAAATCCCCAAAATTCTGAGGGCTGAGATCTATCTAACTTGCTTAAAAAGTGTGTTTACAGATAAACCCAAACTATACATAGCAAAGCCCTTGGAATGTGGTGATGAGGAGGGAAAGAACTTTTTTTAAAACAAATAATTCATCTTCTTCCTTACCTGAGGTACATAGAGGTATACCCACTTTCTCTAGTGCCAGTTCCCTTGACATGACATCTGGGAATTGTGACAAGCTGGGACACTTTGCCACACAGAGCTGCTGAATCATATTGGCCAATTAAAGATCTTTCATCCCATACTTCCAAAAGTGGGACAGGGAGCACCTGTCACTCTATGCAAACCTACGTCAGAAGAGATAATTAAATCCACACCCAGAGACTCCAGACTTTGACTAACATGCAACACATCCCCTATGTACTTCAGGTAAGAAAGAAGATGAATTATTTATTTTAAAAAATACAATTGATCTTTTGGCATATGGAAATTATTTTGCTTAATTTTCTAAATTTTTTGAACCCTGACAAGCTAGGGAACATTTAGGTCATTCATCCCCCAGTTCCCACCTTTCCTGTCAAATCATCACAGGGATTTTTATAGTTTTATTCTACGGTAGCTTAAAAACTCTTTCCCTCCTCATCACTAAATTCCAAGGGCTTTGCTATGTATATAGTGTGGGTGCAAATTAATGAAAAATTGATTTCATTAATTACTCCAAACAGCAGGTGACTTGCAGTTAAATAATTTAGGGAAAGGCAAAAATACAGTTCATATAAAAATTTGTTATGCATTTTTGTTTACTCATTGTTTCTTTAAAATGTTATTTTAAATTAGTAGGTCTCTGTAACACATTTGAAGGTTATACCATGTTCCCCTATTTGTATCTACATATAAATGGTATATATACCATTTAACATATAGTATATATATATATATATATATATACCATGTAACATATAGTATATATGTATATATCTCTTTTTATATCTCTTTCATCTATTTCTATGTCTCTAATGTATAGGTATGTATGGATAAAATTTTGACTTACATCAATTAAACCTGCTTCAGTTTAGTTGAGGTTATTGGTGTCATTGCTGTGCTTAGAACTAGGTCATTAATCTAAATTAAACATCTAAAAGGTGCCAGCAGATTTAGTCTCCCCTAAAATAAAGGTCTTTCTAAGATTCGAGAGTGACCAAGTATCTTTTCCTCAAACTCATCTTCTGGGTCTCTGAATTGCTCTAAGAGACTCAACCCCAAACCATTTTTTCAGACCCTTAAATACACAGTTTTTTTCCATTCTAAGAATACAAGTAGGTTCTCAAGAATTCCATTTTGCTTTTGGGTTAATATCCATCTGAGGATTTTGGCAGGGACATTTTGACAATATGAGAATGCCTTTCTGAATTTCTCACAGCACCATTCTGAACTTTTTGTAATCAAGAAAAGAGAAAATAATTTCTCTTTTCCATTAAATATTCAGTAGGCAAATACTAATTTGAAAGAAAATTGAAATTCTGTGGCAAACTCAATAAATGACAGTTTAGATTATTACAAATATTATAATTCTCTTCAGGTCAGTCAACTGAATAAAAAATGGAAATCTAAAATGAAGCTACAGTATTGTATTAAGAGTTACAATGTATGCCTCCATCCCTAGGCAATGTGGGATGGTGGAAGGTGTACAGGCTTTGGAGGCAGGATAGATACTAGTGACAATCTCGTCTCTGACACACAGAGCTGAGTGGTCCTATTTGATGACATTCTTTGAATCCTTTTCTTTTTAAAAAAATTTTTCTCCCACCTGAATCCATCAGGTTTCTGGACCCTTAACCAAGTGAAGGCTCAGATGAAACATTTGGAAGTCCAGATTTAAATCTAGCAGGCTCTGGACAAGCATGGGTTTCCTTGGGAATGGTAGACATCCCCCATTGACAGCAAGCCTTTGGCAGATGTTCACTCTTGGCACTGGAGGCCCAGCCCCTCAGTGGTCCCCCCTGGGCTCCACTGATCTGCAACATTTTGGGAGCTGGAGTATTTTCTCCAAAAAAGGCTGAGATGAGTCTGCAGCTTCCTTTTCTCCAATAATTCTCTTCTTTTGTTTGTTTCTTTATCCAAGGAAGATATCCTTTAGAGCTCTTTAGTATTTCAAAGAGGTATTTGTTCTGTTTATTTCCATATCTGCTGTTTGCTTTTTAGTGCCTGTGTTGCGTGGAGTGGTACCAGTGCACCGCCAACTGTTTTGGTGCAGGCACATCTTTCTCCTGCTGCCCAGGTGGCCCCATGATTGAGTGACTGAGTTTTCTTATCCACAGTGACCCCCCTTTCCCATCACCTGCACTGGGCTTATGGCTTCCTTCCCTTTTGACTTGTACCCAAAGCAGAACCACGCAGTTTCCTACTGAATGTGTGAGCTTGAAGGTCACTGAAATTAAAGTCAACTCATAAGTTTGATAAGGAAGTTAATGTCTGAGCTTCATTTTCATTTCTTGATGGCTTCACAAAATGGAAATTATCATCATAATCTCTCTAGTGGAACCCACTGGTCAAAGGCCGTTTGCAGATCGCTGTTATTCTCAAGTAGAAAGTTTGCAAGATCACTGAAGACAGTTTATGCACAAGGATCTTCTTTGTGTGAACCACTTGCCCTAACATTGAGGAAAATAAAAGAGAAGGATGCTTTTATTTAGACCTGTCCATATTCGTCCACAATCCCCTCCCTGAGGGACTCTGTTCTCATCCTTATAAGTTTATTGGTGGTCCAAGGACCACCTCCCTTTTTGGGTCCCATTCAAGTCCCTCCTATCTAAAAAAGGGTTCAGTCCTTCCTGTCTGTGTTTTTTTAAAGGCCCCTGAATGTGATTGAGTTAACCTCGGGGTTAGAAAACGATGGCCAGGCAGCCCAAAATTCTATTGGAAAACATCTAAATTCATTCCTTTGCCCAATGCCTGTGGCTGTTTTTGTTCTGCAAAGGCAGAGTGGAGTTGTTGCAACAGAGACTGTATGTCCTATAGAGCCAAAAAGTTTTTACTATCTGGCCTTTTAAGAAAAAGTTGGCTGATCCATTAGCTAAGCTAAAGGAAACATATCTGAGATAAAAATGACAATGGCAATTTTGGCACCTGGAGCTATTCATCACAGATTGCCTATTTTCACTTTAGTAGGGCTCTTGCTGTTTAAACTCAAGAGACTGATGTCAAAGGACACAAACTGGGAGAAGTCATGTCATTCATGGCATCCTGCAATTGCTGGTAGGTAATTGTGTTAGGAAGGAAGGAACTCGGCTCCGTGTCACAGGGAAGTCAGATACAGTGAGATGAGAAAACAAAGTCAGGAAGGCAAAGTAAGTTTTAATGCACACTGTACAGAGTAACACAGTGGGCCTGCCTAAGATGAGACCGGCCCTGATGCTCATTCTGAGGCCTCTTTTATGTGTTTTTGGCAGGGCAGAGAGGTCCTTGATTGACAGCTCTTAGGTCTCTAGGCTTGTCCTGACTGGTGAAATGAGGACAGGGGCTGTGCCATGCCTGTGCTACTGATGTTTCTTATCTGGGGAGACCGTGGACATTTCCTGAGTCACTCTTGGACCCTGTGGCTTCACCTAATTAACTCTCTGAGTCATTTCTGGCTCTCTTGCTCTATCTGATCAACTTCCTGAGTCATTTTTGGGGGACCCTCTCTCCATCCCGTTCATTTCTGTCTTTTTGCCTAACAGTTGCCTGCTACCATAATAGTCTTGAGATGAAAAATGTCAGTGGTTCCCAAGGCACAGTCTCTAAGCCATCAGCATCTCCTGGAATCCTGATAGAAATGCAAATTATCAGGTCCCACCCCCAATCGACTAAATGAAATTCTGGGGGTGAACCCAACAATCTGTGCTTTTAACAAATTTTACAGGTGATTCTGAAGGATGCTGACATTTGAGAATCACAGATGGATAATAAAAGGGTTTTATAAAGTTTAAGGAGTTAGATAAAAGCTTGCACATTCTGTTACATGTTGAACCAGCATTGATGCTATAGAAGGAAGCAGGAGGAAGGAAATTATTGGGCTAGAATATATATTGTTTTCTGGTATCAAAGCAGCTGAATAAAAGGGTTGTCCAACATGCTACAGTGGTGAGCATGAGGATCCTCACAGAATGAGGGTCCTGGGTTCTTCATTGCATCGGGAGAGAGAGGAAAAAAAATTGGTCAAGTTAACCACTGAGCAAGTGGTTCAATCAAAAAAGATTCCTGTATATAAACTATCTTCGGTGATCTTTCAAACTTTTTACCTGAATTAATGTTGATCTGCAAATGGCCTTTGACCAGTGCATTCAACTGTAGATAGGATAATTCCTATTTGGTGAAGCCATCAAAAAATGAAAATGAACCTCAGACATTAATTTACCCAAGCAAACCCATCTGATAAAGTGACAGAACCAAGGCAGACAGCAGGACTGTCTGTCACTAGAGGTAGTGGTCTTTCTGCTATAGCACATGCTTTTCCAGGTTGGGAGGAATGGAAGGTTCTCTAAGACCTTACCAGTGGCACCTGTTAGAACTGCTTCTGTTAAGATGTTCTGCATTTGTCTAGCTGGGTTTGGACTTCCCGGATCTCTGACTGAATATAAAGTGATTCGAAAGCCTCGTGTTTGGCAATTAAGTGTGGTGGGTCCATAGGAGCACAGTGAGTCCTTCATAACCTCATGGAAAGAGCATCCTGCTAGGTTCCCCATGTGCAGAAACCAATGAGCATGGTAACCTGGAGAAAATTACTTCATTGCACCACAACTTTAATGTACTCATTGGGACCACAGATTCTCCAGAAGCATGCCCAGTTCACCCACAGAGTGCTCGACAGAATTACTATGAGGGTGGGGGAAAGTAGGCTTTGGCAAAACATTAAAAATCCTATTTTAATGTATTCCTATTGTTTTTCTAAAACAAATTACTGAAATTATCGTTTGACATTATATTCCTGGGGGTATGCAAACAGGGTACTACAAAAGCATGGAGCAAGCATGAATTTAAAAACAAAACTTGAGGAAGTACTGCAGGGGATTATGGACCCCTAGAGCATTCTCCAGGCCCTGCCTGGAGGCTCTCTGTATCCCAGCGCCTGCCACAGCAGCCTGAAAATACAGGGTGCTCAGAATATGCTCAGAGGATGATAAACCTGTCAGACATTAATTACCATAGCCATGCTAGAGATTCCTAAGTACAGGAAGTCCGTTTTCAAGACTATTTTTAACACATCAAGGTCGTATACTATTATAATGGACATTAATGAATGGGTATGCTACAGATGTTGATAGGGTCTTAGTCTCTTGCCTGCAATCCATCATCTTGTAAACAAGTTTTATTTCCTCTTACTGCTTTGCCGTGGCCGTGTCATAGTAACCTTAGAAAGGCAGGTTGCTTTAGCAATTTGATGGGCATCCTACCTTTGGCAGTACTGCCATCTGCCAGTGCCCTCCAGCCCAGATGACTTCAGAGTGCAGCAGAGGGAAACCTGGGGCTGGGGCGGGGGTGGGAGTGGGGCTACACTGCACTAGCCTCTCACCTAGATCTGCCCACCCCCTACTCAATGACCAAAACCAAGAAATGAGAGCACTCTACTTTAAGCTCTTATTAATACTGTGCTGTTGTTGTGGGCGAGAACTTGAAGGGGAATGATGAAGGGGGCTAAGGAAGAGAGAGATGTAATCTTAAACTCTTCTGGATATGGAGAACTTTGGAAAGAGTCCAAGTCACTTTGGTGTAGATTGGGTGCTGCTAAAATAATTTCAGTGAAAATCCAGATTCGTAGAAAACAGATATAAGTGACTCCAAATAAGGTATCGATCTTATTTCCCGCTCACCTCTCTTCTGGTGATAAATCATCCTCATCTCAAATCACAGCTCCCTCAAGATGAGAACTTTATTTCTTGACTGTGAAGTCTAACACTCTGGTCTCATCCATTGTGTGACTGGGACAGAGGAGCCGAGGGCACTGGACTGACATTCTGTAGAGCCTTGCACAGTGGCAGAGCTGTGGAGCCTCTGCAAGAACAGCTAGGCTGCTATGAGCACTCAATGTCCCAGCATTGTCACAATGGATATGGCCACAGGGGCAGGTCAAAGAGGCTAGGGCAGGTGCTGAGCACCAAGGGGACAGACACTGTCGGTTCCCTACTGAACGGCTGTCCTGGTCTTCTCCCTTGTCTGTAAAGTTGGACCAGACTACAGTGCACTCAAGAAACACTGGCCCTCTCTGACTCCAGAGCACGTACTGTGATTGATATAAGCTACTCATGGTTATCCTGTTTTCCTTTTCTTGTGATTGACTTAGCTGGAGGCCATGTGATGTAAGTCAGGCCATGGAGACCGAAAGAGAAACTTGCTGGAGGCTCCTGGAAAAAATTTTCCTTTCTGGTTTTGTTTAAGCAAGAGGGTTATTGATACATAAGATGTTTTTCTCTTCTTCTAGAATCTGTGTGGTACCTGGATCTGAGGAAGTCATTTTGTGAGTGTTACTAGTTTCCTGTGGCTGCTGTAACAAATTTGCACAAATGTGGGGGCTTAAAATAACAGAAAATTATTCTCTCTCAATTCTGGAGACTACCAGTCAGAAATCAGTATCCCCGGACTAAAACCAAGCCCCTGTAGGCTTCAGGGGAGAATTCTTGCCATGTTCTGGTGGCTGCTGGCATTCCTAGGCTTAGGGCGTTATCATTGCAGTCTTTAAGGCCAACGTCTAAATATCTCTCTGCTCCATCTTCACATCCCCTCCTCTGTTGTCACATCTCCCTTTCCTTCCCTCTAATTAGGATATATATAATTCCATTTAGGCCCCACCTGGATAGGGGCTCCCATGTCAAGATACTTAGTTCTACAAAGCCTCTTTTTTATCATATAAGGTAATATCCTCAGGTTCCAAGCATCAGGATGTGAATATTTGGACAGGAGGAATTTTCTAGTTTGCCACAGTGACCATGAAGGGAAAGCCAAAACAAAACAAAACAGTTTTGGGAAACATAATGCCACTGACCTTCTGACTCAACCAACAGTGGGTATACCTAGTTGTAGACTTCAGGGGCCCCGTCGCTGAGAAATGATGAGATACCAGACACAATGCCAAGGGTCTTGGGGACAGCTAAGTCTTCCATGAAGGCCTGGGTGCCATTCAGGGTCAGGTGCATGACCTCAGTGAGCTCCCTCTGCTCCACCAGGCCCCCACCTGGGCTGCCACACTGGGCGTCTGTCACCTGTGCAGAAGGTGGTTCTGGCTGAAGCTGGTCAGTCTCATAGCAGACCTGCAGGTGGAGACTCGCTCAGTGGAGACCGAAGGCCCAGGTGGCTGTCGCACTTCTCCCAGGCTGGCTTGCAGGCCCCGTCGTCCCGCGAGAGCCGGGGCCGGTCCACGCGGCCGGCACGCAGGAGTCGACGCCTGCACGCGCAGCTGGCCGGAAGTGCGTCACAGCTGGCGGGTGCTCCTGAGAAGGGGCCGAACGTGAGAATGGTCGTGCTGTGTGTCTTCAGGAAGCCCCACAGTTGCTGGGAGACGTCCGGGTGAGTTCAGCGAGAGCGGCCGCAGGTAGGGGATGAAGCCGCGCCTTGGTGGCGGCGGTGTGGCAGCGGGGCCTGCGCCCACTGGAGCCCTCCCTAGGCCGTTTCTTCTGAGGGAACTTAGGTTTGTTTTAAAAGCCATATTTTATCAGGTATCTTGCTCCTTAGACTTAAAAATTCTGACTGAAAGAAACATTTGTGACAACTTCGAGATTTCTTAAGCTGTCTAGGGGATAGCAGAGGGGGGTGAATTACAATTTTGGGGCAATTGATTGCTGGCATGTAAGGGTTAAATGTTAGCAGATTAGCTGGTGAGGGTTGTATCCCGGGTTTTCTACCTTGGCACTGTTGCTGTTTTGGGCCATATTCTTTTTGTACCGTAAGATATTTGGAAGCATCCTGGCCTCTATCCCTAGACCCTGCTAGGAAACCTCCCCAGTGTGGCAACCAAAAATATCTCCAGATGTTCCCAAATGTCCCCTGAAGGCAAAATTCCTCCCAGTTGAGAACCTCCAGGCTACTCCTATAATATTGTGAAAAATTAATAGAAATATAAATGTACTTTGTAATAAGAGATGCCTGACTTCAAATATTCAGATTGTATTTGCCTGGAAAATACAACTTGTCATCCTTCAGTCCCCTGTAGATGGACTAAAATTGGTTTGTGTGGAGACTGTGTCTGGAGTATGAATGCTACAGGACAGCCACCTGTGGGTATAAATTAGTTATGTTTAGGTATATACAACTAAAAGTAACTGCCTTTGGTTATATAGAGCATATTCATTCAGGTGTTTTCCTTACTTGAACTGTTGTCTGTGCCAGAAAGAGAAAGTATACCAGGACTATTGTATTTTCATGACGCTTGTTTTTTAGATTTTGCTGCACACCCTTGCCAGCTCCTCTGGCCAGGATGATAGTTTCTTCTGTCGTGCAGTAATCTCCATGTCGAGTTTTTATACTTCTATACTTCCTTTGCTTATGGTAACACGTGGTGAGCCTGTTTATCTACATGTGTCCGTCAATCTCTACACGTGTCTGTTCAGTATCCCATCACAGCGTTTTGTTCATGTTTACTCTGAACAGTTCTGTGCAACTGAATTCCATGTATCCCCCAAGAGCTGGCTAGTCCATGTTCAGTAGAAAATGGTTCCTGGTTAACTCCAGTCAGTACTACATTCACAGTAAATACTCAAGAGTATTTACTGCTTGGCATTTGTACTTCTTGACATTTGATTGGAGATTTTAGATGGATCAATATCTCGTAAGTTCCTTTAATTATTTCACATGTCCTAGCTTTGTTTCCTCAGCCAAAGCATCAGCTCCTTGAGGGAAGGGCTGCTGCTATTTACTATAATAATTTGTGATCCTCACTCCCAAGAGTGCTCAAAAAGAGTGCTGAGCACATAGGCAAGGTATTTGTTGAGCTTGCCTGAAGGAGGACTGTCTCAGGACAGCAGCAGCCTGGATTTTCATTTCATTCAGAAAAGGCTACTCTGAGGGTGAAGTCCAGCCTGACTCTCAGCTGGGAGTCCTGTTGGAAGCCAGCGAGGACAGAACAGTTTTATGCAAACCAAGGACATGCTCAGTGTATACTGTGGAAAAGAGTTTGACATTAAAATATATGGCATACAAAAATTAGTCTGAAAGCTTTAAAAGGCATGGTTTGCTGACCTTTCTGTGCAGCCAAGAAGCTGATGTGTAGCAGTGACTGTTCAGAGGCAGCAGGTGATGAGTTCAGGATTTTAAGAGGTGAATTGCTTCAGCCCAGAAACTCCAGAGGAGAATTTCCTTCAAAACGAGACTCCAAAAAACAGAGCTTTTAATCTCATTGTTACATTAAGGAAGAGCATCCTTCTATAAACGAAAGTGAGGTGGTTCTTAAAATCAAGGGTATTGCTTCTCTGTGAGCTCTCTGCAGTATTAAATGGGTTTTCATATTTCATCAACTTTAACACATTTAAGAAATATTTTTACATCTATAAATTCAAGGTACATCTTACAATCATAATAGGCTAGTGGTACTGGGCTATAATGGTTATTTTGGGGCATGGAAATCAAAACTGGAGAATGAATGTTTGGAGCTTACAAGAAATAGAGGTAATAGTTCATCACTAACAGTGCAATTTTTTTTTTAAATTGATGAACCAAGGCATGGCACGGAATGGAAAAGGACATGCATTATGGAAGAGTCATGCAGTGATTGGTAAGTGTCAAATGCAGAGTATGAAGTAGTGATGGGATTAGCTTATTTTTCCTCTTGATGGATGCACAGACTGATATATGGAAACTAAGTAGAAGTTTAAAAGAAATCCTTCTGTAAACTTAAAATTCTACTTCTAGATGATAAGCATTGGGCCACATTTTTTATTGATAGAATTATTTCTTAGTGATACATACTGTAATGGTACATCTAACATACAAAGTTTTCTTAGATTCAGTGAAATCATCAAAAGGGTTTTGATGACATGAAAAAATGATTCAAAATTATTCTCAAATAATATGAAAGACAGTACTATAAGATTCATTCATAGAATTTAAGAAATGGGAAGGAATACTGAGTTCTAGTATGCCTAGTGAGTATTTAGCAAAGATGCTTTCCCTTTAAATGACTTATTTTTTCTCTTCTCCTTGCTTAAGATGTTTGTATTTTAATTACTTTGGATAATTGGGAATCCACTGTTATTAATAAGAAGGGAACCAATAATATTTGTTGGCCTTTATGTTTAAAAGGTCTAATCTTGGTGCTGAGTCTCAGCTGGCTTCCTTTCTGGGTTCTGTAACAGAGAGCTTCCCAATCATGTGCCAGGAATTGGTTGAGGGAGAAGAAAAATTTAATCTCTTTAGCTAGGTTGGGGGTCAGACACCCAGAGAACCTCAGATGCTCTTTCTCAGGCTACTTATGCACATGTAGAGCTTGTATTTTCTCCCCAGTGTTACACAAGCAGTATCCTATTCTAGGTATATCCTGACATGGAAAAGGTTGGGAAGCAGTGCTGTAACAGGCAAGTGGCTGCTCTGAAAGAATATGGAATGGACAAAATCAAGGACTCCACTTTTTCCAAGGTTCTGCCCCTGTTTGCACAGGTTATATCCAAAAGTTTCCTAGCAAGAGTCCATATCAATACTGTACTTGTATGGAATACTTCTTTCCACATTTGTAATCCCAGGAAGTTTCATCAGAATTTATACTCTTATTTCCAAAAATTGGAAGGAGGAACTGTGGTACTAAAGTTAAGAGTTAAAGCACTGAAATCAGCATCAGTTCTACAAAGGGGGTCCTCAAAATGTGGTCTCTGGACCAGCAGAATCAGCATCATTGGAAACTTGTTAGGCAAAATCTTGTGCCCCACTCCAGATCTCTAGATCAGACAGTCTGGGATGGGGCCTATTCTTCTATCCTTTAAGAAGGTCTCCAGATGATTCTGATGCTTACACAGTTGGGTTTGAGAACCACCCATCTATAGTTTCCAGAACACGAAAGGTAACAGAATAAAGTAGAGCTCTTGGTCTCTTGCCCAAAAGACACTGGAATATGGGTCTCAGAATAGGGGTCATATTTCTCCTACTTTTCTTTTGTCATTGGGCAAATTACTTAGACTCTTTGGGGGCTCAATTTCTTCCAGAATAAAATGAAGGCAAGGGGCTAGATCTTGTCTTTGTTACTTGTGATTTTTTTTTTTTTCATTGTCTTCTGTGTTTTTTAATTGCATCAGGTACTGTGTAGTATCTTTTACAGAACCATGGAGACAGGGACTTGAGTGGTAGTTGTCATGTTTTCTGCATTCTTTCATGATGTAGAGGAAGGGAAGAACCATCTTTTTCCATACAGGTACCCAACCAGGAGGTAGCCCAACCAGGGGCTTTTCCCACTTGATGAACAGGAAATGACTAGGAGAACGATAAACACTCAAGACTTAAGTACGAGACTCTGGGTTGTAATCCCGGCCCTGATATTAACCCTTTCTATGATATCAGGCAAGTCTTCGTCCTGGATCTCAGCTCTTCTAACTTTGATACAAGAAATCAACTAAGGGAAGAGTTTTATGTATCTAGTACAATGATCAGAGAGCAGGTATCCAATGTTTCATTTTCTTTCCTTTTTAATTCACATATTCTTTGGAATTCTCCAGTGTTAAAGACTGCTTTGTAGACATTGAGTCTTGATTCCCAAATTATTATTCAGTTCTTAAAGTTAGCTCTAGAAGAAAGCATTTGTTCACAACTGGTTATGCCAGCTTGTGTGGTTGTCCTAATCCAATGAAAACTGACTACCTGCCTTCTATTCAATATTTATTGAGAGTTCTAGGCACTTCTGATGCCTTATTGTTTATATGTACCAGCAATTTCAGGATATCTCATAACTCTAGATTTCCTCTCTAATGCTGCTGGTGAAATTACATAGCATACATGTATTTAAATGGTGGCAATATAAACTTGTGGATATCAATAAAATGTCTTACATTTAATAAAATGTCATGTCCTACCAATAAGCAATTTGAAGCAAATTAATACTAATTAATAACTAATTAATAAATGCAAATTAATAAATACTAATCAACCAATTAGTATTTATTGAAGCGTTTTTTTAGTATTTACATATTTTGTGCATATTATTTTTTCATCGATTTTATCATTTTTAATGTCAGAAAAGTACCACTTTCCAATAGGTCTTTCTGTTTAATTCTTACAACAGTTTTGTGAAATAAGTGGTGTTTCCTCCATTTAAGATGAAACTAAGTCTCACTCTGCGTAACTTTCCAATGTCTACTCAGTATGTGACCAAATCAAAATATGAACTCTAGCGTTTTATTTTTTTTACAGGGTCAATGCTCTTTCAACAAAAGCAAAGCTCTCCTGAAAACTTATGTTTGCTGGGTAAATGACTGATGTGTTTGCATAAGGGTTTCTCTGATTCAGGAAGGTGCTGAGATGGTGTTAAAATTCAAGCTTAATCAATCAACCAATTAGTATTTATTGAATGCCTGCTGAGTGCAAGGATTGTGCTTGGTGCTGTGGGAAATAAACAACAACAAAAAGGATCAGACTGATCACAGTATAGCAAAGAAAGAAACATACATATGAAGTGATGGACGGCTCATCCTGTGAGCTACCAGTAAGTATTCTAAATGAGGAGAGAAGAGTGGCTTAAGGTCAGGGCTAAGCAGCTCCCTTGCAACCATTCTGATCAGGAAAAGTTTTTCTGACTTAGCATATCTACCAGGTTTTATTATGTTTCTGGTATCGTTTAATTTCCACAACATACCCTACTTTACAGTTCCTAAACCAAGTCCCAGAGAGGTGAGATGTATGTATACTTTGTATACTGTGATATGTATACTTGACAAAAAGTAAGGATCAGAATGAAACCTGGTCCTTCCAGTCCAAGTCTCAAATTCCTTCTGTGACATCATTTATCAGAATTCTAGAAAAGGCTTGTTAAACATTTATGCTTTCCCCGAAGTAGGCCCATAATTGTTTAAATGCCAAGAAACAGGTTTAAAGATCATAAGATTTTATCTGTTGAGAGTTTCAAGGAGTGCATAGAGGAAGAGCAGCATTCCTTTGAAGGAAAGCCTTTTCTTTTTTTTTTTTTAAGTAGCTATGTCAGTGTGTGTTCCAGTGCATGCTAAGGTTCAAACATTAAAAAGAACAGTTTAGAATTTTGTACAGCTCTTTAGAGCGACTCCCATTCCCCACTCCCCAAATGCTTCCCTAAGTGCTAAATGGCCTTCTGGTGGGAAGGAGGTGTAGCCTTGGTGCGGTAGAGGCTGTAGAAAGCTGTGAGCAGCCTTGAATGGTGAGGTGTGGCTGACAGGCTAAGTCTAGTTGGGGTGAGGGGAGACATCCGAGAGAGTAGGGTCATCATTAAGCTCAAAGCATTACCTTCCACCTGGGAAACCACCAGCAAAGCCAGCCAGGGGAGCAAGTTCAGGCAGCATCTCAGTAGCCCATCTCTGTGGGGAGAGCACCAGGAGCCTGGGAAGTGGCATCTGCCCGGTTACCTAACTGCAGTCGTAAACTTGCAGGGGCAAAGCCTGCAGGGCTTTGATGGGAGGGAACAAAACCAGGCAGTGAGTGAGTCTTTCCCACTGTAAGAAAAGCAAATGTCAGCTCAGCCCTGAGGAGGAAAGTTGACCCAAAGGGGAGCACAAACTCTTTACTTAAGGAGAAGGTACCCAAGGAGAAATTTGCAGAGCCTGTTTTTATTTTGTTTTGTTTATAAAGGAATTGTTTAAAAGTGAAGGCTTTTGAAGCTAGAACCTTCTATTTTGGATAAAAATGTCTAATATATTATCAGAATGTAGCCTAAATATAAGATGCTTGCTGCTCATAGTACTTCCTGATAATGGAGCAAAATTTAACCTCCATAGGGGGTAAAGGAATGATCTCAATTTAAAAAGTCAATATATTAAAATGTCCTTAAGAATACTAACAAACTAGAAATTGAAATCATGTAATACTTACCACAAAGATACGTAACAAACATTCATATTCATTGGTTAAGTCAACCTTATATTTTCCACTTTGATGGCTTTTATCAAAATCCTAATCTTCTGGATTCTCATAGTAGTTCTGTGTTGAGTCTGGTATTAACTTTATTCTAATTCATAGAGCCTTATTAATATATACTGTTACTCATTTCATAGATACTCAAACCACACTTTACCTGCAACGGAATGGTTAAGTGGATATAATAAGCAAAATTAACAAATAATAACACTCTAAAATGGGCCTAGCTAAGAACCCATTTTCTCTAATGAATCACTGATAGTGCAAGATTCTGTTGGCTTGTTCTCATTGTAAAATTTGTATGGATCACTTGCTACTTCCTACTTTTTTTATCCCACCCTGGTTTATTAGCTTAGATATCATGAACGTTTCCCCACCTACACCCCTGAGCTATTTTCGCGTAATATATAAATATTGAATGGAAACTTAGATTGTTAGGTCAAGAAAGCCAAGGAAATACAGGAGTCCAGATTGGTGACAGCAAGAGTTAATAGAAGACCTCACTACAGAGGGAGTGAAGGGCTGAGTTGGAGATACTGTAGTGATGAAAGGAAAAAGGTTTTGGGTTTTATAATATAAGTCCAGGGAAAGGAAATCCCAGGGCAAAATACCTCTAAAAACCAAAATCAGTCAAAGGGAGAAATAAAGTTTAAATTCCATTTATTGCTTACAAACTGCAGTCCAGGGCCGTCTCTCTCTCTCTCCTGCTCTGGCAGAAGCAAAACCAGCCCTCCACCTCAACTCTCAGGTACAGATAAGCCCTCCATTGCCCAGGTAATTACGCACTGGTAGATGAACTTCTCTCCACTCCTGAGAATATGCAAATGCACTAAAGCCAGGCAAGATATTCTGGAAATACTGTGATATATATAGTGATCAGTTTTAGCCAAACAGATGTTCCCAAGAGTCTGGGCAGGACACAGGTGCAAGAATTTCTCTCTCTTGGTTAGCAGGACTTGAGCCCCACAGATATTCTGAGAGTTTGGGTACGATGTTTTACAGCTTCTCTCTGGACCTGTGATTTCTCTAAGAATTGAACTCAAATAACGCAATTAGTTTTCTTGTTTCTGCCATCTCTACATAGTTTTCTTCTGTTTCACTTGTCTTAGGGTAGAGTTAATAAAGCCCAAAGAAGATAGGAAACTCAGAAGTAACTCAATTAAATTTTAGATACAGAAAGAACTAGTAATTATCAAAACCAGCCAATGTTCTTTGTTGTAAAAGTGGAGTCTGACAGCAGAGCAGGTCAGTGGCTTGTTCAGCCTCACCCAGCCAGTGGCAGATTTGTTGTGACCACGCGGGACTCATCAGGTCATTGCTTTGCCCACCAGGTAATATTTGCCAGCTGGTTCTTTAGACCACCTACTTGTGTTTCATATGCCTTTGTAGCAGCATTATTTTCCTTGGGAGCAAAGGGGTGAACTAGATGTTGATCAAATCCCTTTCCAGCACAGTGTTTTCAAACCAGCTGGAAAATCTGAAAACACTGTCATTTTCCTTACCAGTAAATGGGCAGTTGTGGGTAAAATCTCAATATTTCCAGTATCTCCCCTGGCCTTAGTATATCTCTATATCAATAGGTGTTTCCAAGGGGTGGAGAGAAGTAGTCCATCTCCATATCAATAGGTGATTATAAGGGGGAGCGAGGACATATCTGAACCAGAGAGGTTGGCTGGGGTCCCTTTTTGCAGCTGGTTCCTGAGAGAGACAGGCGATCAGAAGTGGACAACTGCTTGTTAGCAATGAACGACTTTCTCCCACTTTGTTTCTCCCTTTGACTGATTTTGGTTTCAAAGGTAATTTGCCCTGGGCTGGGAGACAGATTTTCCCCCCAGAGTTACAGCAGTGCCCCCACTTGCAAGGATGCGCCAACAGTTAGGAGAGTAACAGAACCAACAGTAAACTTTAATCAACACAGATATTTAGATTACTTCCAGATTTTGGTTATTCAGTATTGCTTCAGCCTCCTTGCAGCCACCAGGCAAAGATGTGACTGCCTTATTAGCACCATCCTCTCTTAACTATGCTGTGGTGCTCCTTTCAGGACCATTTGTCATCTTTTCTCTTTGGTGTGTTCTTTTACCCGTTTGTCATCTTTTCTTATTGGTGTGTTCTTTTACCTACTTCCAGTTCGAGTAATTTCTCTCTCCACTTGGATATGAGCTGCATTTTCTTATCATATGCTTTCCATTTTCCTTAGTGCTTCCATGCTTTCTTAAAGAAAAACCTTGTCAACATTCAAAACTCACCAAAATAATTATAATAGAAAATATCCTAGAATAGTACTAATATATAACTTATATTATTGGCCTTATTAAAATTTCTCCCGGGCTATACTCCGGGACATGCACTAGGAACCAGATCAGAGGGACCTTTACTATCTGTTGCCAGCTTCCCAGTCACCCTGTCTCCTTATTTTTTGAAGTCAGGTTTATTGAGGTATGATTTATATACAATAAAACTCACCCTTTGGGCATACAATCCTATGAGTTTTGAAAGATGCATCTATTTGTGTAATTACCCAGCAATCAAGATATAAAACATTCATTTCCATTACTCAGAAGAGTTCCCTCATGCCTCTTTGTAGTCACTTCCCTCCCCACACTCTGAGCCCTGGCAACCCCTAATCTTTTTGTCTTTTTTTGCCTTTCCTTTAGAATCATATAAATGGGATAATTCAGCATGTAGCCTTTTTTTTTTCATTTAGCACGACTCATATGAGAACTACCTGTGTTTTGGAGGTGTTCATTCTTTTTCATAATGAAGTAGTATTTGTGTGCATTTCATACTTCATTGGTATATGTATACATATACCATAGTGTACCTATCCATTCTTTAGTTAATGGACATATATTATGGTGGACAGACTCTCAGGTGGCCCCTCTGATCCCTACCTTCTGTGTTCCTGTCTTTGACTCATCTCCACTGTAAGTGTGATTCGTTTCTAAGGAATAGAATATGGCAAAGCCCAATGCAGTGTCACTCTCCAGATTATACTACCTTATATAATACTATGTATTAATTAGAAAACTCATTTTTGAGGCTCACTTTGCTGGATTGAGAAAGTGAGCCGTCAGTCATACTGAGGGAGTCCATAGAACAAAGAGGTGAGGGCAGCCTCTAGGAGCTAAAGACAGCCTCCAGCCAGCAGGCAGCAAAGAGCTGGGGCCCATAGTCATGATGAAGCAAGGAAATGAATTCTGTCGTTAAGCAAAGTGAGCATGGAAGTAAATTCTTCTCCAGTCCTGCAGTCTCTAAGTGAGATTGCAGCTTGACCAACCAACACCTTGAGTGTAGCTTTGTAAAAACCTAAGCAGCTAAGCCATGCCTAGACTCCTGACCCATGGAAACTATGATATAATGTGCATTTTTTAAGCCACTAAATCTGGGTTAACTTGTTATGCTGTTGCACAGCAATAGGCAACTAGTATATGCTGGTTGTTTCCAATTTTGGGAGATTAAAAATAAAAACAGATGCTGTAAATATTCATATACTGCATGGGTATTGACCTATATTTTTATTTATTTTGGGTAAATAAGAGTGGGATTGCTGAGTCATATGGTAAAATTATGTGTGACTTCCAAGTAACTGCTAAACTGCTTTCCAAATACATCCTCACCAGCAATTTATGAAAGTTCTGGTTGCTCCACCTCTGCAGCTAGAATTATGTGATATTCAAACTTCTGACTGTTTTGATAGGTGTGTAATGGTATCTCATTGTGGTATTGATTCATACTTCTCCAATGACTAGCGATGTTGAACATATTTTCATGTGTTTTTCCCCATCCATTATGTCTTCCCTGAAGAATCTATTCAAATTGTTCACCCATTTAAAATGTTTGTTTTGACATTACTATGTTGTGAAAATTCTTTATAAACAGTGGATATAATCCTTTCCTAGATGTATTTTACAAATATTGTCTCCTACTCCATAGGTTGAGTTCAAATTTGAAAGACCCTTAAGTATATGAGAACTCAACCTATGGAGCAGGAGATGTTATTTATAAAATACATCAAACTTACTAATGTTCCTTTATGGATTATGCTTTTGGTATTGTATCTAGGAATTCTTTGTCTAATCCAAGGGCACAAATATTTTTGGTTTTCTTCTAGAAATTTTACACTTTTAAAGGCTTTACTTTTAGGTTTGTGATCCATTTTAAGTTAAGATTTGTTCAGGGTACAAAACATGTATTGAGTTTTATTTATTTATTTTTAAATTTATTTATTTTTATTAAGGTATTATTGTTATACACTCTTCTGAATGTTTCACATGAAAAACAATGTGGTTACTACATTTACCCATATTATCAAATCCCCACCCATACCCCACTGCAGTCACTGCCCATCAGTGTAGTAAGATGCCACAGATTTGCTATTTGCCTTCTCTGTGCTACACTGTCTTCCCCGTGACCCCCCACACCATGTGTACTAAACATAACCCTCAATCCTCTTCTCCCTCCCTCCCCACCAGCCCTCCCACACCCCTCCCCTTTGGTAACCGCTAGTCCCTTCTTGGAGTCTGTGAGTCTGCTGCTGTTTTGTTCCTTCAGTTTTGCATTGTTTGTTATACTCCACAAATGAGGGAAATCATTTGGTACTTGTCTTTCTCCACCTGATTTATTTCACTGAGCATAATACCCTCTAGCTCCATCCATGTTGTTGCAAATGGTAGGATTTGTTCCTTTTTTATGGCTGAATAGTATTCCATTGTGTATATGTACTACCTCTTCTTTATCCATTCATTTACTGATGGACAGTTAGGTTGCTTCTATATCTTGGCCACTGTAAATAGTGCTGCGATAAACATAGGGGTGCATATGTCTTTTTGAATCTGAGAACTTGTTTTCTTTGGGTAAATTCCTAGGAGTGGGATTCCTGGGTCAAATGGTATTTCTATTTTTAGTTTTTTGAGGAACCTCCATATTGCTTTCCACAATGGTTGAACTAATTTACATTCCCACCAGCAGTGTAGGAGGGTTCCCCTTTCTCCACATCCTCACCAGCATTTGTTGTTCCTAGTCTTTTTGATGTTGGCCATCCTTACTCGTGTGAGGTGATATCTCACTGTGGTTTTAATTTGCATTTCCCTGATGATGAGTGAAGTGGAGCATCCTTTCATGTGCCTGTTGGCTATCTGAATTTCTTCTTTGAAGAACTGTCTCTTCATATCCTCTGCCCATTTGTTAATCGGGTTATTTGCTTTCTGGGTGTTGAGATGTGTGAGTTCTTTATATATTTTGGATGTTAACTGCTTATCTGATATGTCATTTACAAATATATTCTCCCATACCATAGGATGCCTTTTTGTTCTGTTGATGGTGTCCTTTGCTGTACATACAGAAACTTTTTAGTTTAATTTGTCTCATGTATTCATTTGTGCTTTTATTTCCTTTGCCCAAGGAGATGTGTTCAGGAAAAAGTTGCTCATGTTTATACTCAAGAGACTTTTGCCTATGTTTTCTTCTAAGAGTTTTATGGTTTCATAACTTATATTCAGGTCTTTGATCCATTTCGAGTTTACTTTTGTGTATGGGGTTAAACAATAATCCAGTTTCATTCTCTTGCATGTAGCTGTCCAGTTTTGCCAACACCAGCTATTGAAGAGGCTGTAATTTCCCCATTGTATGTCCATAGCTCCTTTATCATATATTAATTGACCATATATGGTTGGGTTTATATCTGGGCACTCTAGTCTGTTCCATTGGTCTATTGTTCTGTTTTTGTGCCAGTACCAAATTGTCTTGATTATTGTGGCTGTGTAGTAGAGCTTGAAGTTGGGGAGTGAAATCCCCCCCACTTTATTCTTCCTTCTCAGAATTGCTTTGGCTATTCAGGGTCTTTCGTGGTTCCATGTGAATTTTAGAACAATTTGCTCTAGTTCATTGAAGAATGCTGTTGGTATTTTGATAGGAATTGCATTGAATCTGTAGATTGCTTTAGGCAGGATGGCCATTTTGACAATATTAATTCTTCCTATCCATGAGCATGGGATGTGTCTCCATTTGTTGCTATCTTTAATTTCTCTCATGAGTGTCTTACAGTTTTCCGAGTATAGGTCTTTCACTTCCTTGGTTAGGTTTATTCCTAGGTATTTTATTCTTTTTGATGCAAATTGTGAATGGAATTGTTTTTCTAATTTCTCTTTCTGCTAGTTAATCATTAGTGTACAGGAATGCAACACATTTCTATGTATTAATTTTGTATCCTGCCACTTTGCTGAATTCAGATAGTAGATCTAGTCATTTTGGAGTGGATTCTTTAGGGTTTTTTATGTACAATATCATGTCATCTGCAAACAATGACAGTTTAACTTCTTCTTTACCAATCTGGATGCCCTTTATTTCTTTGTGTTGTCTAATTGCTGTGGTGAGGACCTCCAGTACTATGTTGAATAAAACTGGAGAAAGTGTGCATCCTTATCTTGTTCCCAATCTTAAGGGAAAAGCTTTCAGCTTCTTGCTATTAAGTATGATGTTGGCTGTGGGTTTGTCATATATGGCCTTTATTATGTTGAGGTACTTGCCCTCTATAACCATTTTGTTGACAGTTTTTATCATGAATGGATGTTGAACTTTGTCAAATGCTTTTGCATCTATGGAGATGATCATGTGTTTTTTTTCCCTTCTTTTTGTTGATGTGGTAGATGATGTTGATGGATTTTCTAATATTTTACCATCCTTGCATCCCTGGAATAAATCCTACTTGATCATGGTGGATGATCTTTTTGATATATTTTTTATTTGGTTTGCTAATATTTTGTTGAGTATTTTTGCTTCTATGTTCATCAAGGATATTGGTCTGCAGTTTTCTTTTTTTCTGTGTTCGCCTGGTTTTGGTATTAGAGTAAATCTGGCCTGATCAAATGAGTTTGGAAGTATTCCCTCTTCTACTTTTTGGTAGGCTTTAAGGAGGATGGGTATTAGGTCTTCAGTAAATGTTTGATAAAATTCAGTGGTGAAGCCATCTGGTCCAGGAGTTTTGTTCTTAGGTAATTTTTTGATTACCACTTTAATTTTGTTGCTGGTAGTTGGGCTGTTCAGATTTTCTATTTCTTTCTGGGTCAGCCTTGGAAGGTTGTATTTTTTTAGAAAGTTGTCCATTTCTTCTAGGTTATCCAGTCCATTAGCATATAATTTTTCATAGTGTTCTGTAATAATTCTTTGTATGTCTGTGGTGTCTGTAGTGATTTTTCTATTCTCATTCTCTTTATGTGTGTATACTCTCTTTTTTTCTTGATAAGTCTTGCTAGGGGTTTATCTATTGTTTATTTGCTCAAAGAACCAGCTCTTGCTTTCATTGATTCTTTCAATTGTTTTATTCTTCCTAATTTTATTTATTTCTGCTCTAATCTTTATTATGTCTCTCCTTCCACTGACTTTGGGCCTCATTTGTTCTTCTTTTCTCGTTTTGTTAATTGTGAGTTTAGACTTTTCATATGGGATTGTTCTTCTTTTCTGAGGTAGGCCTGTATTGCAATATACTTCCCTATTAGCACAGCCTTCCCTGCGTCCCACAGATTTTGTGGTGTTGAATTATTGTTGTCATTTGTCTCCATAAATTGCTTGATATCTGTTTATATTTGGTCATTGATCCATTGGTTATTTAGGAGCATGTTGTGAAGTCTCCATGTGTTTGTGGGATTTTTCTTTTTCTTTGTGTAATTTATTTCTAGTTTCATACCTTTGTGGTATGAGAAGCTGGTTGGTACAATTTCAGCATTTCTGAATTTACCGAGGCTCTTTCTGTGGCCTAGTATATGATCTATTCTTGAAAGTGTTCCATGTGCACTTGAGAAGAATGTGTATTCTGCTGCTTTTGGGTGTAGAGTTCTGTAGATGTCTGTTAGATCCATCTGTTCTAATGTGTTGTTCAGTGTCTCTGTCTCCTTACTTATTTTCTGTCTGGTTGAACTGTCCTTTGGAGTGAGTGGAGTGTTGAAGTCTCCTAGAATGAATGCATTGCATTCCATTTCCCCTTTTAATTCTGTTAGTATTTGTTTCACATATGTAGGTCCTCCTGTGTTGGGTACATAGATATTTATAATGGTTATATATTTTTGTTGGATTGACCTCTTTATCATTATGTAATGTCCACCTTTGTTTCTTGTGACTTTGTTTTGACGTTTATTTTGTCTGATACAAGTACTGCAACTTCTGCTTTTTTCTCCCTACTAGTTGCATGAAATATCTTTTTTCATCCCTTCACTTTTAATCTATGTATGTCTTTGGGTTTAAAGTGAGTTTCTTCTAGGCAGCGTATACATGGGTCTTGTTTTTTTGATTGGTGTCATTTGATTGGTGCATTCAGACCATTTACATTTAGGGTGATTATCGATAGACATGTACTTAATGCCATTGCAGGCTTCAGATTCATGGTTACCAAAGGTTCAGTGTTATCTTCCTTACTATCTAAGAGTTTAACTTAACTCACTTAGTATGCTACTACAAACACAATCTAAAGGCTCTTTTTTTCTCTTCCTTTTTCTTCCTCCTCCCTTCTTTATATATTAGGTATTATATTCTGTACTCTTTGTCTATCCCTTGACTAGCTTTGGGGATAGTTGATTTAATTTTGCATTTGCTTAGCAATTAACTGTTCTACTTTCTTTACTGTGGTTTTATTACCTCTGGTGACAGCTATTAAACCTTAGGAACATGTCCATCTACAGCATTCCCTCTAAAATACGTTATAGAGATGGTTTGTTTAGGTAAATTCTCTCAGCTTTTGCTTATCTGGAATTTTTTTTATCCCTCCTTCAAATTTACAAGATAATCTTGCCAGATAAAGTATTCTTGGTTTGATGCCCTTGTGCTTCATTGCATTAAATATATCATGCCACTCCCTTTGGCATGTAAGGTTTCTGCTGAGAAGTTTGATGATAGCTTGATGGGCTTTCCTTTGTATGTGATATTATTTCTCTCACTGGCTCCTTTTAATAGTCTGTCTTTATCCTTGATCTTTGCCATTTTAATTACTGTATGTCTTGGTGTTGTCTTCCTTGGGTCCTTTGTTTTGGGAGATCTGTGCACCTCCATGGCCTGAGAGACTATCTCCTTCCCCAGACTGGGGAAGTTTTCATCAATTACCTCCTCAAAGACACTTTGTATCCCTTTTTCTCTCTTCTTTTCTGGTACCCCTATAATATGAATATTGTTCCATTTGGATTGGTCACAACATTCTCTCAATATTCTTTCATTCTTAGAGATCCTTTTTCCTCTCTGTGCCTCAGCTTTTTTGCATTCCTCTTCTATAATTCTATTTAATTTATCGTCTCCCCCACCATATCTAATCTGTTTTTAAAACCTTCCATTGTATGTTTCATTTCTGATACATTGTTCCGTAATGATTGGATCTCTGACTGAAATACATTCCTGAGTTCTTGAATATTTTTCTATACCTCCATGAGCATGTTTATGATTTTATTTTGAAATCTCTTTCAGGAAGATTCATGAGATCGGTTTCATTTGACTCTTTGTCTGGTGTATGTATGATTTTGCTTTTAATCAGGTTCCTTTGACATTTCATATTTGTATGTGGCCCCCTCTGGTGCCCAGAGGCTCTACTCTCTGGAGCTTCTCAGCCCATGGAGCAAGTCAGGGGTCTCAGGGGTGCAATGTTGGTACTTGGGGGGAGGAAATTGCTGTTTCCTGCATCCCGGCTGCTATGCCTGTCTCCAGTGCCAGAACCAGTGGGCTGTGCACACAGGTATAACCCTCTATGTTTTGCATTTGTAGCTGCTGTAGGTGGGGCTTCCCTCTGGCTGGCCTGATGCCAGGGAAGGTTTTTCTGGTTTTTGAGCCAGGTGTGTGCTGGCTGGGAGGAAGGTGCAGCTGGCTGCGTATCACACTGGGGGTCTTGGAGCTGCATAGCCAGCCAGGGCCTGGAGTGCCTGAAATCATGAATGTTCCCAACCTGCTGGGCAGAGTGCACCCAGACAGTTTTGGCTAACTGTCCTTTCTCTTGAGCAGTAAGCTCTGCGCAATCCTTGCCCCTTTAGCTGTCCTCTTGCTGTTAGCTAGTCTCTCAGACCTCCTGCCTTTCTTTTGTCCCAGAGTAGCCAGATCTCTGTTTTCCACACGTGGCTGGAATTTCAGTCTCTACAGGTATTCTGCCTTTCTTAGCTTTTCAACCCTCCTAATCATCAGAGCATGGTGCAATGTAGATTTGTGCTGCCAGAGCAGATCTCCAGAGCTAGTCATTCAGCAATCCTAGGTCTGCACTCCATCCATGCTCCATTTCTCTTCCAAAGGGCTTTGGTTTTGCTGGGTTATGGGTTTGGTATGTTACCCTGTTCCATGAGGTCTTTTCTTTCTTCAGGTGTATTCAGTCTGGCATAGCCTTCTTTTCCATTGCTCTTTCAGGATTAGTTGTATTAATTGTATTTTTGTATTATATGCGGTTTTAGGAGGAGGCCTCTGTCTCACCTCTAATGCCGCCATCTTTAATCCAATCTTGAGTTTTATTTTTTGCTTACAAATTTCAGTTACTTCAGCAACATTTGTTGAAGGGACTACTCTTCCATTGAACTCTCTTGGATGTTGGTCCAAAATCAATTTCACAGAGTTCTGTTTCTAGGCTCCTATGCTATTCTAGTGGTATATGTATTTATCCTTTCATCAACGGCACACTGTTTCGATTATGTAGTTTTACATAAGACTTCAAAATCAGGCAGTAGATGTTTTTCAGCTTCTTTATCAAAATAATTTTGGCTATTCAGTTTCCTCTGCTATATAAATCTTGGAATCTGTCATTTCCTACAAGACGCTTGGTGAAATTTTAATTGGGATTGCTTTAAAAGTTATAAATATTATAGGTGAATTTGAGAAGAATTGACATCATTAATAATACCAAGTATTTTAGTCCATGAACATGGTATATCTATCCATTTATTTAGATCTTTGATTTCTTTCACCAATGTTTTAGAGTTTTCAGAAAACAAACTTTGCACAGTTTGTTAGATTTATCCCCAAGCATTTCATGTTGTTTGATAATTTATAAACGGTGGTGTTTGATTTTTAATTTTACTTGTAACCATTGCCAATATACATGCAATGTATATTGCATGTATCTGCAACTGTGCTAAGTTCACTTTTAATTGTATTAGTTTTTGGAGATTACTTATGATTTTTTATATAGATAATTTTGTCATCTGTAATGGAGATGGTTTTACTTCTTCTATTCTGTATGCATTTTATTTTTTTTATTGCATTGATGAGGACCTCTAGAATTATATTTAAGAGGACCAGTAAGGCAGACATCATTAACTTGTTTTGTATTTGGAGGGGAAAGCATTCAGGCATTCACCATTAAATGTGATGTTAGCTATAAATATTTTTGTAGATTAATTTTATAAAGTTGATTGAATTTCCTTTAATCCCTATTTTGCTGAGATTTTTTTTATCATGAATATTGAATTTTGCCAAAAACGTTTTTGTCCATCTACTAAAGTGATCACATGGTTTTTTCTTTAGTCTGATCTTAAATTATATTTATTGATTTAAAAAAAAATCAGTCTTACATCCACAGGATAAGCCCCACTTTGTCATGATTTGTTATCCTTTTATATATTCCTGGCTTTGATTTAGTAATACTTTGTTGAGGTCAATTTCTCTTTAATTTCATTTCCCACTCTGCAGGCTATGCTTAGGTCTCCCTGCCATGCTTTTAGGTCTTTAACCTGGGCTGTCTCACATCTTTGTCAGATAACTTCTGGGGTGTTTGCTTAGCCCTCCAAATCCCTTACCCATTAAGAGTTGTATCCTCATCTCTCTCAAGAAGGTTGAGACCCTGACAGCCATGTTTGTATTATATGACCTTAGGTATAGCTGATTAGACCAAGAGTGGGCACCTGACCTGAGCTGGAACAAGCATATCCTCTTTCCCAGGAATGTGGAATTAAGATTCAAAGACACCAGTTAGTTTGTGCTAATTGCTGGAAGTGAGAACATAACAACTCAGGAGCAGACTATGATTATGGGGCAGCCAATTTCAGCCATTGCAAGGATAAGAGAAAATATTCTGGTTTGGAGAGAAAGACAGAAATAGAGAGAAGACTATTGAAGTTTATAGTTCTTTTCTTTGGATTTTATGACTTACTGCTATATTCTCCCCCTATCACCAATATATTTCCTTTCTTGCTTAAAATCTTTTTGTCAGTTTTTGTACTTGGAACCAAAACTTCCTCAGGCAAGATATGCTTCAATGGCTTCGCACATTCTGTTCCTATGCCTTGGAATGCCATACCCTAACTGGTTTGCTGCTCTTGATTTCTTTCAGACATCTAGGCATCTTCTGTTTGAGTTAAATTTACCCTGAAACCCTTCTCAGGTAGAGGTAATATTTCATTATAATCCCTTCTGTCACACTTATATTTTTATAGTACTTGAACTAGATTCTAGGCTCCAGGATTTTAGTCTTTAGTATTTTGTATCCCCTGGAACTAGTGTTTGACCCATGCTTACATGCTGGTAATGTCTGGAATGTATAAACAAATCCAGACATTTTGCCTTTATAATCATCTCAAGGGCCTTTTTTACCTTCAGAAGCAATGGTTAGAGAGAGAACACTTTCAACTTTTGTCTCTGTCCTCTATAGGAGTGGTTCTCAAATCTGTGGTACACATTAGAATCCCCTGGGGGAACTTTGAGAAAATCCTGATGCTTAGGCTGCTCCCTACACCAATTAAGTCAGAATCTCTGGGGAAAGGACCCAGAATTAGGTTTAAAAAAAAGCAATTCGCTGGTATGGGGAGGTTTAAACAATACAAACAATACTGATGCCTGGGTTACACTCATAAATGCTGGTGTAATTGGTCTTTGATGTGACTGGGTGGCAGGGGTTTCAAAAATTCCCTAGGTGATTCTAATATGCAGCCAAGTTTGAGCCACACAGCCCTAGAAGTGGCCTCATTCTCTGGTTCACAGAACAATTCTTTACCAACTGAAAATCCATGGCAATAATGGAAAGTTGTAACTTCAAGACTGCATAGGAAGCAGGTGGGGAAATCTGCAATTCAGATAATATGACCTCATTTTGTAGCCTTGGAACTTGGTACTAATTTGTCTGATGCAGGGATCTCAGTTATGCACCTGCCCTAAGTTTTTCCCTTTCGCAAACTGTATCATAACCTTGGTTATAGGTCCCACAGATACATAGGTTGGTAAATAGGAAGTGGACCACAGGTGCTAAAGGATGGCAATGAGGAAGGTGCTGACAGAAGCAGCCCACACTCTTCATTGGGTTGTCCTTGGTGCTGACTTTGGTAAGGAAAGCAGTGCCTCTACATCTTGTTGCTCCTTCTGTTTTGACTTTAGGAATTAATGGTGTTTACACTGGTGGGGAAAATTAATGCTGTTGCATTGTTATGAAACACAAAGTAAGGATAATAAATATTTAGGTTAGTAATTAAGAACATATCTTCTGATGAGTTTGACTTGCCTCCTTTTAGCTAGTTTTATGTGTGGCTGCTGCCCAAGACTGCTCAGTGGGTTACAGCTGAGAGAAAGAAACTAAAAATTATGATCACTTTACTGAGGCATGGCAAAGCTGCAAACCAGGCAGAAGGTAACAGTGAAACAAACCCACGGTGGCATTCCTTTGTTTTCATCATTCAGTCTGGGCTTCCTTTGTAATCAGAACAAAGAGTTTCTCAGAATCAGTTCCTAAACCTACTCTTGTGACTCAGCTGCTATGGCTTTAATATTTGGTCTCTCCCTAACTGTCGGCCTTCCTGAACTCTACCCTAATCTGTCTCAGGTACTTGATTTTGCAACATCCAAAGCCTTCATCCTTATTGTTATTGGGAAAATATTTGCCAAGCAATATCATAATGTAATCCCTTAACAACATGATATTTCCATTTCAAATAACTGGACTCTGTGTTATTCCTTACTCTACTTCTTCTAACAGCCCACCCAAATTATAATCTTTTTGAAGTAGTGTTCCATTAGCCAAATCTCAGTAGCCTAACCAAACAAATATTCACTATGCTCATGGTCCGGGTTGATTGTTGGTTGACTGGAGGCTCTGCTTTATCTGCTCCTGGATCTAGGGTAGTGGAGCAGCCCTTGGATACAATATTGTCAGTAGTTGTGGCAGAGGGGAGAGTGTTGAAAATTATAGGCCTGCTCTGTTATCACTTGTCACATTTCATTGGCTAAATAATACTGTATGATCATGCCTAATCCAAAGGGACAGACACATGTGACCCTACCTCTGTCCAGTAGGAGAAATGGGGAAACTGGGGAACATGCAGGAAATCCTATTTTGAGTATTATAGCAGTTCAACTCAGAAGAAAACTGAGAATTACAACCAAAAAACAGCTAAAAGGAGACACATAAACATTTACAAGAGCATTCCTCTGAAATGAGAGACCAGCAAGTATCCCCAAAGATGACCTTAGGCTTAACAATGGAGTGTGCATAGACCTCAGGGATGGAGACCTAAATACTTAGGGCCTACATTAGAACTCTGTTTATATAATGAACACTTAAAATTAGAACCAAAGAATACTGGATGCAGTAAAAAAGACAACTTTGAAACCTTCACATGATAGATGAAGTAATTGGGGCTCAAAGGGGTGAAGGTCTCCCCACCCCATTATCATACAGTAAGAGGCAGGACTGAATATAGAACAGAGTTCTGATTCTGGTCCAGTGGCCTTTATGTAGTGTAGTACTATTTATCTTAAGTTATTCTAATGAAAGTTTGAAAAAGTAGGTTCTCCTATTTTCCAGCTGTACCAGCTGTGGACTTCGAATATGAGAACTTAAACAGATTTGCTTCCAACTGTTCTTTCTGACTCTGCTCTTTGGCTGAGGACACCATCCAATTTCTAATAGGACTTAGGATTCATTGCTTATGGCTTCTAAGTGTTAATCTGTGGTATAGATTTTTTTCCTGTTTGTTTAATGGATGAGTTAGGTTTGATCAACATTCTAGTAATGTCTTATAAAAATAAAAGTTTAGTGTACATAATCCAGCAGCTTGTGGGAAAATTATTTTCAGGGAAAATGAGTTCACCCCAATCAGACGATAGGATTAGCCAGGCTTGATCTGCTAAATTGAATCAGACAGTTAGCATCAGATGTTCCTGGCATTGACCTTTTTAATGAGAAATGGGTCTATAAGATCTGTTTTACTCTTCTGTAAAATATTTTATGAATTTGAACAGAGCTTTCCATCATTTAGATACATATCAGGATCTGGAGATGGATTAAGCTGAGACCAGGTAAAATTAGTTTTTGATGGCCTGGCTAGGTGGAACATGTCTAATTTGTTAAATTGCTGACCATCTTTCTTCCCTCAGCCAAAAGCTCAAAAGACCAAACAGTAGTGAATACTTCTTATAAAGAGAAGAATAAGACCAAACCAATCCAGCAGAGAAGCTCTTTGGGAAAATCTCATAAAGTATACAGTCTCTCTTGCTGGGGGGAACAAAGCATCTGTGTGTCTCTGCTTTCATGTCACATCCACAATTCCTGTTCTTAAATGCAGCTTCAGGGCCTGACAACTGGAGTTGACTAGTTAAGTGGGTCTTAAGTTCCATCTTTAAAATCACCCAGCTGTTCTCTTTCTCAAAAATAAAACCAACCCAGATGGTAGGTGGGAGCATCCCACTGTGACACAGGAAGCTGAGGCCTGGAGACAGGTGTGGATGGGAAAAATGTCAGGGAAGAGGGAGCAGGAGGAGGAGGCTCTTGGGGGAGGCTCAGGAGGAGGAGGCTGGCTGTAGGCAATGGGGTGCATTGCCTACAGCCAGCCTTCTCCTGGTCTACTGGAGGCACTGTGGGTGGGGCTGCCCACATAGAGGCGACCTGAGGGGTGACTTGAAGAGGAGGCTTATTTCTTGCTGTGCTCTGTAGATGGGCGGGAGTAAAGGAACAAGGTATAATAGGATCACTGAGTGTTAGAACTGGAGGAGGTGCTAGAAATGAGTCTAATCATCTTATTGATAATGGAGCTGACATCCATAAGGAGGCATGCTTGGTGCATGGATACTTAACTAATTGGAGGCTAGTTATTCCAACTCCACTTAGAAGAGTTCTTTGTCCTATAACTCCTAAGGCAGTATGGGACAGATGCATATGATCTGGACCTTGACATTAAAGACCCTACAAGATCATTGGAGACATAGTATAATAACAAACAATATATAATTAATGTTTATAAGCATTAAAGTTCTTATCTGCATTCTACTGGATATGCTGAATATACCTGAACAAGTTACTTAACCTCTGTGTTTTGGTGCCACTTCTCTAGGATATAACACACACACACACACACAGACACACACACACACACACACACACACACACACAAATATAGGTAGCAAACAATTGAATTAAAGATGAAAACTTAATATTTAAAGAGAACCCATCTCATGGCCCTGGGGGTAAGGGGAGGAGGAAAGACTAGCATATGCTCTTATCCTTTCCCCAGCACAGCTGCTCAGAGGCAGAACCCTGAGGTTCTTTTGTGGCATTTACCCTCTCCTTCTCTTCCATGCACACAGAGTCCTTCCCCGACTGCCCATCTGTGGGGTCTTTTATCTTAGATGTAGCCCCAGTATGTTCCCTTGAATATACCCCTATTATGTCTTTAACCAAGACCTCGATAAAGGAGTATATTTTTCTCACTCTTTGAACCATCCGAGTGACAATGTAACTATAATAGAGTGATCATCTAGGAAGGCAAAGGATAGAGAAGGGGTGGGTGCTCTATCTTGTCCTTCTCTTTCTCTCTAAGGTGACAGATGGTTTAGCAGGTACCTTTGTGGTCTAAGCCAAGAACTGAGACAAATGACAGTAACTGAGGAATATGTCTTGAGCATTCTGATAATCCTTTGAGGACTCCTGCATAGATTCATTGAATTCACTTGTCTGTATGTAAACTTAATGCAGACTAGTCCAGACTGGAGCCAGGAAACCTGGGTTGTATTCCTCACTCTGCCACAGCTATGTGATCTTGGGTAAGAACTTACATCTCTGACTTCCAGTTTCCTTGTCTTTGAAAGGGATATAATTTTTTTTCTTTCCTGTGTGACCTCCATGGCTGTTAGGGGGAGGTAAAGAAATAATGTATGAGAAAGCCCTAACTATAAAGAATAAGACTTCTGAAGTACCTATCTAATGAATGCTGGTGGGAGGGAAGGACTCACCCACAGGCTGAAATGAAAATGCTGAATGGAAGTGTTAACAAAGTGAGCTTTACTGTGACTTCCCTAGGTCAGCTTTTAGCTGTGATATGCCCCTGGAACCTAAAGTGTGTGTGTGGGTAAAGAACTGGACAAGAAGTTGATTGGTGTTGAGTCCTTTTCTTTTTTTCTCGATTCATTCTCTTATTCCCCTCTTCTACTCACCCATCCTGACCTTTCTCACATCTCCTCACCTTGAGGCTGCATTTTCCATCAATATCATTAATTGCCATTGGTGTCAAGTTGCCCAGCAGGCTTGGAACCTAAACCTCAGATGAGTGTGCACCTGTCTCCTGCACCCATTCTAGGAGAGAGCTGCGTGCCATTGGGCAGGGTGCAGAATGTAACTAACCTCCCACCCTGTACTCAGGAGTCGAATCTCCTCAATCTGTCTTTTACACGTTGCCCTCCTGCCATCCCAGCAGATGAACTGGAGCCACAAGCCAGCTGTGCATTGGGAGGAACAGCTGGCCTAAGCCTGTATCTGCCTCGATGCTGTGCTAGTGAGTCCAAACTTCCCTTTCTCATGGAGGGCTTTACCCATGCATTGTTTCTCTGGCTAGACTATCTTCTGATAAAAGCTATAAATAAATCCAAAGTCTAAAAAGGTATTATGAAGATTTTGCCAGTAACCCCTAGCCTTAGGCCACATAAGAATTGCTGAAGTTGAAGTTAGAGAAATACACCCCCATAGCATTTGAAGAAGAGATTCAGAAACAATCCTTTGTAGGAAGATACATCATGGCTAGTCATGGGGTTTGGATGGAGAACAGCTGCAAGGGCATCTGGGGTTCTGCAGGGCCCTTGCAGAGTAACTATTTTTAGGTGTATTCTCAGGTGGAGAGAAGCATAGGGGAATGTCTTTGACTCCTTCTGGCAGGCAAATGCTGGCTGTAGTCAGGTGGGCCTCAATTCTTCCCTCCCAAACTTTAAGAACTTCCATTACAGTATAGTTTTGCCCTGGGATCACCTATTCAAACTAAAAGAAACCCATAAACAGAAACAAAACAGACAAAAAAAAACCCAGCCAAATTTAACTTTGTATTTCAACCTAAAATTTCAGGCTATTGTTTTATTTAACTTTGTATTTCAACCTAAAATTGTCAGGCTATTGTTTTATTTGTTCATGCATTTATTCTTTATTCATCCTATACTTCAGTGCTAAGATGTGCTAGGCACAGCATAAATAAAACAATACTTCTTGTCCCTGGTCTCACAAAGAGTACAGCACAGGCTGAAGCTCATACATAGCACAGTGTGAGAGTCCATACCTCACCATCTTGGGCAAAGTCATCTGATTTGGGAGCAGAGATCAGTTGTAGGAGTATATTTTACATATTATGTATTACTCTGAAATCTTATGCTTAAAGTTTTTGCCTCTGGAAGGAGGATCTGTGAGTCCACTTTAATAAACAGATATGCTGTAACTAGATGAACTATTTACAAGTAGATTATATTACAGGAATGAAAACCCTGGGGCCTTGACAGACCACCGGCTCTTTTCTAGGACTTCAGTGCCTTTCAGCTGAAGAGGTAAGATTTGAATGCCCAGGGGCTGTTTTCAGTGGAAAAGCTTCATGAGAGGGAGAGAAGTGTACATTTGGCTCCAGCTATATCAAAGCAGGAGGCAAATTTGTATATTTGGGTTTGCACAGCAAACAGAAAGCAGATGGCCCTGAGGAGTCTTGTCCAATGAGCCTCTGAGCTGGTTACAAACCTGACTGCAGAAATTAAGTTGCTCTGCTTAAAAGGATGATTCTCCCACCCCAGAAATGGTATGGACAGAAGTGCCGGTGGATCATCTATCACTCGGGTAAGTTGCTCAAGTCGTCTGCCTCATGGATAGATCTGGTCACATACATTTCCTGAACTCCAAGCGCCTCAGCAATCTGGACGCAAACCAAGCTGCTATAATCTTTAGAACAGAAAAAGGTAAGCTAAGATAAACAAGTTACTGAAGACTTTAGGGTAGAGGTCATCGGCTACTCCCAATCATCTAAGAGATTTTCTTTTTCCTCTTGTCCATGTTCTAGCCCTGGGCGCATTCCTGTGCTCTGCATTGTCCACTGGAGAATCCATGGGGATAATCAGCTGCCCAGGCCCTTCTGTGTCAGGCACAGGCTGAAGCTCATACATAGTACAGTATGAGAGTCCATACCTCACCAGGCCTTGGTGGTAGCTAACTGGCTGTAGATTCTCAAATCCTGGACTGCTCAGATGCCTTAGATGGCGGCACATTGGGAAGGGTGAAAGGCTTTGTACCATGTATTTCTGGGCCCAGTATTTTACACAGTGAAATCAGACTCAATGGATGATCAGGGCAGGTTTACACATAAAAATCATTGCAGGATATGGAAGAGAAGAGAGACAATTCTTTTTTGCATTGGAAAGTGGAGAGAAGCTGATTATCAGTATATGCATGGGCTTCACATGGTTGAGCTCACTGAGTAAAGAACCATCCATGCTGCCAGGCCCAGGGCAATCCCCCAGTTGGCTGAGTCTTGGGCATGAAGGTTTTTGCTTGCTACAGACATGCCATCTGGCCTCTGGAGCAGTTTCAACAGCATCGCTTATAAGTTATGCTTAATAGGATATGGCCAAAAAGGCTCCACACCCTAAGGCCATGCCTCTTCCTACACACAATTCTGTTGCTCTGAGAAGAAACAGCAGGAACCCTAACAAGTGCTTGTGATGCCCCCAAGTTTGGGGGCTAGAAGCTGAAGATCATCTTAAAGACCTATGAGCAAGCAATGTGATTGCATGCCATTCTGCTGCAAAACCCCAGGAGCAGACAGTACTCCAGAGCAAGAGGAATGAGGTGGCCTTCAGCAGCCAAGGGGTAAGGCATTGGCTAGAGTTGGCATTGTTAGGTGCCATGTCCCATGTCGGACTTTGCTGTCTACTCTCATAGATACTCACTTCAATTCAAGAAACATTATTTAGGATCAACTATGTCCTAAGGATTGTGCTAGTCAAAGCCCCTGAGAATAGGAGTCTATAGTCCATCACTTTCCTGCTTCTACCTTAAAAAAGGCCATAGTCTGAGAACAATTACTGTTCTAGAAAGATGTCCATGACAATTTCCTCATGGGGAAATCTAGGTAGTCCTGGCACTGATGTAGCGTCTTTTCTTGTCTTACCTATTTTTTTTTCTGCCCAACCAGTTTCTGTGATTTTGATTTTTTTTTAATTGCCCAACTAATTTTGACCAAAGAGATTTGCCTTGACTTTTTGTATTTTTATCCTGCTTCATATTGTTTCATTTATTTCCATTGCTATTCTTAAAATTTTACTTAGATTATTTTAAATAATAAGGGGAACAAATATTCCTGACATGCAGGAACATAGAATGGACACATATGCTATCAAGTATTAATGTTTACCCTATTTGCTTCAATTACTTTTTAAAGAGATTAAATGTGACAGAGTTGAAATGCTTCAGCTACCTAAAATGTGAACTGCTGCTTGCCTTGAAAACTAAGGTGTAATTTATAGAGGAATAGCAGAGTGAAACTGCCTCCTGGAAAGGGAGACAAGAAGCCTTATTTAGCTAATCCGGAGGTTCTTGATTCTCTTTTCTTTGTCGTCCTTTAATGGCAATGCTTTGAGTGGAACAAAGAGAAGGATTCCACTTCTTCATGAAAAAATAATATGTTTTTTATAATAATGTTTCACTTCAAATAAGGTGGTTCCAGAGGGCAAACTAGTAGTTGAAAGATCAGTGCCTAGCCTCTTTTAATAAAAATCAGCTGATGTTTATTGAGCACTTAGATGTGCTATCACTGTTTTAAGAGTTTAACATGCAACCTCTAATCTTCACAATGGCTCATTGAGAGGGCACAGTATTAACCCCATTTTAGGGATGGAGAAACTAGGGAGTACAGATATTATTTATCTGAAGCCTCACATTTAGGAAATGGTGGGCTAGGATCCAATCCAGGCAGTCTGTCAGCAGAAAATGTACTATGAACTTGATTTCTGTGAGTTCCTGAATATAGAAATAGAGGTAGCTCTTCACATGATGGTGTGATGTGATGGGCTTGGTGACCATCTCCCTGCGCATAACTATCCCTTCTGCAGTGTCGTGATGGCCGCAGTACCACTGTACTGATGTCCAGGGCTCCCATAGCAGTTTACCACAATCCTGGCAGCTTAGAACACTAGTTTTATTCTGTCATAGCTCAGGAGGATAGAAGTCTGAAATCAACATGTCAGCAGGGTCATACTCCCTCTGTAGGCTCTAGGGACTTCCTTGCCTCTTCCACCTTCTGATGGCCCCTGGTGTTCTTTGATTTACAGCAGCATAGCTCAGTCTCTGCCTACATCTTCACATGCGTCTCTGTGTTCTCTCCTCTTTAAGGATACCAGCCATTGGATCTAGGGTTCACCTTAAGTCTACGATGAATCTTAAGATCCTTAACTAATTGCATCTGCAAAGACCCTGTTTCTATGTAAGGTCACAGGATACTACACTTGCCACTTAGGATTTACTCTTTTGGATTTAGGATTGCTTTGTACAGACTCACCTTTCAACAATCAAGTTCTCATAGGGAAGACCTTGTGGCTGTATTTTGGAGTTGCCTCTTCTGGGACAATGGAAATAAGGAGTCCTTGAAGAAGGCAGGGAGTGAAGATGAGGCACAGAAAGGGCAGATGGGAAGTGAGGAATTGAACACAAATTTTAATGTATAGTTTAGGTAAAGGTTTTGCTGAGAGCATATTCTCCTGAGAAGCTTTCACAAAAGGGGATAGAAGGAGCAGTCAACCACTCAAAGAAAAACTTCACCTACCAGTTTGCTAACATGAGCTCTTAGTTGCACTGGGGCCTGCATAATTCTTTGAAACAGTATTCAGAAGTATGGATTGTAGATCTCACTTGCAATGATAAAAACAATTTCTAATTGCATAGAAAGCAAACTGCCACCAGCAAAGCATTTCGCAATTGTTACAATGCCTCCTCATTTTATGAAATGAGTAAATTGTCTCTCAGTTACTTTTAAACCCCCAAAATGTCAGCTTTGTAGAATCCATCTGGCCCTCTCTCTCCATGAATATTTTGGGAGCATTTTAGGAAAAGCAGTACTAACTGACTAAGAGGATAGTACTGAACATGAGACTAAAACCATTTCCCACTGACATCTCAGTGACTGCAGGCCAGATTTCATGTCTCATTGCCTCAGTCTCTCCATAAGCCAGTTTACTTCCCAGGGATCCTGTGAGTATTGCAGACACACATTTAGACAAATGTAGGCAACCTCAGTGCCAAGCATGTATAGAGCTCTATGTTTAATCGTGCGCCTCTAAGTGCATATATGTGTTGTGATGGGAGGTGTTAGCTTCTTTCTGAACAGGCAGGTATTTGTAAATCTCTAAGAAACAGGTCTTGTTTACCAAAATAATCCCAATGTCCTCATCCCCATTCTCTGTAAAAAGAGGCTCCAGAGCTAGCACTTAAGAATATTAAACTGGAAAAAGTACTGCACTAAGTTTGCAAGCATTATGAGCATCTCACTTCTAAATTGATGAGGAGGATGCACAGAATTAAATAAGTTGCTAAGGTCAATGATTGCATTACACAACATTGATTAGGACAGAAAGACTTGTATTATAATATTCATCATCCAGCATTCACTGTAATGTTCCACCTTTAAAATAAGCCCCCAAATCCAATCACTTCCCACCATTTCGTCCTCTGTTAGCCTTTCTAAGGCATCATTCTTCCTGCCTGCATTTTTGTAGTTGCCTTCTAGCAGTTCTCACTTTTTCTACCCTTGTTCTTCCTCCAGCCTCTAATCTACATAGCGGTCTGAGTTAGCCTTTCAAATTGTCTGTTTGATCATAGGTTTCTATGCTTAGAACTTTCAATGGCTTTTCGCCTCACCCAGAGCAAAAACCAAAATCTGTTAAATCATATATAATGCCTTATAAAATCTGATCTACTCTCTTATGTTTCTCTGACTGTTCACTATGGTCTAGCTATACTTATCTCCTTGCCATTCTCTGCAGTTGCCTAAAGTGCCCTGGGGGCCTTTGCACTTACCATTCTCTCTGTCTCTAATACTTTTTTGTAGTCAGCCCCAGGTCTTGCTCCATCATTTCCTAAAGGTCTCACATCTTCCCTCACCACCCCATATAAAATACCGCCCCTCGTGCCATTAGTCCTCATTCCCCTTACCCTGAATCATTGTTATTTATGACATTTATTTCCTCAGGATGTAACATGTATTTGTTTTTTTTTCTCTGCTTGTCTCTTGCCACAGGAATAAATAAGCTTCATGAAGGAGAGGCTAGGATTGTTTTCCCACCTCTGTATTCTCAGTGCCTAGAAAAGTGCCTACCATGTAATGCAAATTTAATAACCCATTAGGTAATTGAATGATCTTGTATCTACTGGCAAATAATAGTAATGCCTCTGCTTTGTTTTCCTTAGGATTCTGTGGGGCTCATATAAGATCCAAGAAGTGAAAGTGTTGCATAAACTACAAAGTATAATAGACAAATGTGAGGTGTATTATCACCTCTGGCCTATGGTCAAAGGTGATTCTAGATGAGAACTTTACCTTGAATTTAAAAGAGCAGGTGGCATTTCCTGGGTAACATTGGTATACACTTTGTAGTATAAGCTAATATAAAGTATTAGAATCTGAATTTGAAAATAACTTAAAAGTTACATAGTCTAACAACTTATTTGATATTTAAATTTGAGCACACTCTTGACATCCAGTCTCTGCTTGAGTACTCCAAGTGGATAGGGGCTCAGTTCTTGTTTAAGTCAGTCCCTGCTAGTGATGAGTGGTTTCTCTCTCAGCCATCTGTATCAGCTCTTCTTGGCTTAGGACATACCCCTTTTCCCACTCACGCACTGGGGAAATCTGGGGACTTCTGTCTGAATACGCAAGACCCTTCTGACAAGAATGGCAATCATCATTTAAGCTGCAGTTCAGGAACAATATGTGCCAGCTCCTTCCCACCAGGGTTTCCATTAGCTTTGCCATTTTCTTGGGCTACTTTGCTGCTTCCATGACAGGGACATGCCAGCTATCAAACATTTCCTCCAGGTCCCCATTTTGTCTCTCCTCAAGTGCTCCCAGTTGTAACCATTTGTTTTCTTGCTTACTGCTTTGCCCTGATGCTCTCCCAACCCCCCTCTCATTATCTGCAAAAGGAGAAATTGTTCACCTCCTGCCAAAGTGGCCTGGTCCCCCATTGATTTTCCTGGCTCTGCCACTGACTGGCTGTGTGACCCTGGGCAAGTCATGTCTTCTTTCTATGACTAGCTATTCTCTCAGGTGTTTCCCACATCTGAAATGTTGAACTTAAGATTCTGAGTGAGTCCTAGTTCTAAAAATTAGAATTTAAAAAGAATAATTAGACCCAAATCTGGTTAGGAATTTAATTTAATAAATATTTATTAAGTACACATTAAGGACCATATACAGTTCTGGATATCAAGGGAATACAAAACAATCCTGGACTGCTTTCAAGCCTATTAACCAGTTAGTCCTTATTGAGTAGTAAGACATGTGTAAAACAGGAAACTCATTAATTTTGGAATTAAATTCTACTTGGATGGATCAAAAATGGAAAATTGGTAGAAAACTGTCAGTTATCTGTATTAGAAACTTGAATTTTATATTGCTTTTTTATGGCTAGGCTACTGGCATAAGGCACAGAATTTAGAATCAGATTGCTTGATTCTGAAACTTAGCCCCCTTTTCACTGATAGGTGAAGAAAAAAGCACATTATTTAACTTGCATATTTCTCAGTTTCTGTATTTGAACTTAGGTATGATAAGACTATGTAGGTTTGGTGTGAGGATAAGTCAGTTAATGCATACAGAGTCACGGGAGCCTGGTATGTAGAGTAGTATGTATGTATGTTTTCATTAAGTGGTTGCTCTTACTACTCTTGCTGGTGGACTTAGTTAACATTTTACAGGCTCTGTGTTGTATTTCCCTTGGTTATTGTTCTCCTCCTCTACAAGTGTTCCACACAATGCTTACTGTCTCATTGCCTTGAAGTTCTAAGACATTTTTGGAATAAGAAAAGGTTAGCACTTGATTTTTAGTTTTGCAGACTTATGGTTAAGATGGCAGAGTAATGAGTTTGGGGATGGAGGTATAAAAATCCCTGGGTATTATGGTAACTTAGGGTTGTTTAAATGGTGTAAATAGAAAAAAAAATCAGGTCCCCATCAAAGATTGGTAACATTCCTTTTTGTTTGAACACTTTTGCATTAAATGACAACAGCAGAACTTTTGTATTTCAGGAAGAGGAATTGAGTTGACTAAGTAAGGCCATAACTCTCTGTTGAGGGGTCAAGGATTTTTCTGTTTTTATGATTGAAGATATACTACCAAAGCATATAAGGAAAATGCCTTAATGGTAGGTGATATGCAAGTGTCTGACTGTAGTATCATAGCACTTTACCTGAAGCAGGGAAAGGGTAACCATAAAATTCAAATTTAGACCCGTGTAATGGCCTTCTGGTCAAGACTGTGTATACTAGAAGTGAAATATTCTATTTTCCGGCCATTGATGTTTTTTCTGGAAGATTATATTGCTTTCACCCTGCTTCCAGCCACTCTTTGTCTCGGGGTGAGGGGAAAAAGTCATATTGTTCAGTCTTCCTCCCTTACATATCCATAGCGGCATTGGGTGGGTGGACTGACAGCAGTGCAGAAACCTCTACAATAGCTCCAGAATTCCATTTATAGAAGTTGAGGGGAACCCATCTCTTCCATGTACCAATACTGAAGGTACTGAAGGTAATGGTAGTTACCAGTACTGGAGGCAGGATGTAAGTTTCAGCATCAAGGAGAGCTCCCATTGAGTGAATTACAGTGAAACAAAGCATTGTACCTATTTGGGCCTTGTAGGCCTATCCTATTAGAATCTGCTTCCTGGATTGATGTATTCACTGGTTTATTCACCAAATATTTCTGAAGTGCCTACTAACTTCCAGACATATTGCTAAACCCTAGAGATAGGATGGTGAACTGGCATGTGCCATTTTGTCCTGTGAAGCTCTCCACTTCGAGGACTGGCACTCTCAAACAGGTCCATGATCTTTTCGGGTCAAATAGTCCTTTAAAGGTGGAGTCATTTCAATACTTAACAGCTATTCATTTGAAGTGTGTAGAAAGGATTTCTGTATCTATTGGCCATTTATCAATATAACCATTAAGTCTTATATATGTTCAAAGAGCTGTGATGATGAAAATGAGGAAAAGTGAAGTAATAAAAACTCAGCCAGAAGTTACTGTGCAGTGTCACTTCCACCATAGTCTGTTGGTCCAAGCAGCTCACAATTCTTTTCAGAATCAAGAGGAGGGGAAAATGACCTTGCATATGGATGACGTGATCTTGAGTGGAAAGATCACCTTGCAGATGAGTACATAATATGGGGTATAATGTGGCCATATTTGAAAACATGTACTTTTCTAGTTCATCTTTCTGTAATAGGTCTTAATGTATTTTATTTTTCATACAATGAAACCAAGGCTACTTAAATATTTACCTTTCACATATGGAACTTGACAGAGAAGAGGGGAAAAGAATCCTTCATCTGTGACAGATTTGCTCATTCATGGGGACTCCATATTGGTTACTAATGCTAACTATATTGAGACCCAAAAATTCAGTAAATATTTGTTGGGTGAGAGAATGAATGAATATAAACTGGGGTGCCTGGGTCTTCCTAGTTGTTGTAGACATATTTAAAATATGATTTTTGACATTTAGTGACAAAAGCTTCTAAATTATATGGTTTGGTGTACACTGAGAGTCATATGAAGTAGGGTCAGGACTAATTGGGTACTGGAGCTATTTTGTATAACCTTGGGAAAGGCAATTGTTAAATATTTAGGAATTGTAATCTGATGGTGATGGTTATGGGAAGTATGTACATCACATAAAAAATTGACAAATAGTTCAATTATAAGCTGTTTGTTTTGTTTGGTGCTAGTTTACCAGAATATTGCTAGACCATGGTGGGCAAGATTCTTTACCTCTCTCTCTCTCCTTTGGTGCTAGTTTACCAGAGTATTGCTGGACCATGGTGGGCAAGGTTCTTTACCTCTCTCTCTCTCTCTCTCTCTCTTTCTCTCTCTCTCTCTCTCTCACACACACACACACACACACACGCACACACACATGCACGCACGCACACATACACACAAACAAACATATACACAGGAAAAGTACAAATGGGGTAGTCAAAAATTGGCTTTTAAGGTTTGGAGACCTTGTTATCTTCTTTGGATAAATGATATGCTTGGATTTTCATATGTAAGTTAGTTACAGTTGCGATTAAGTTGAGAAAATGCACAATGAGGTGATAGTTAGGCCCTGAATAATCTCAGAAAGGATTGAAGGGACTAGAAGGATGATGTTTTGTGAATCCATCTAGACACCCTGAAGGAAGATGAAGTGTCTCAGCATTCTATCTGGGTTAGAACAAATATACATCTTTTAAGCTTGGAGTAGAGTCACCATTCTTGGGGACAGGCCAATACCAAGCAAATAGGAGCAATATTTTGTTCAGGGTCTTAGTATACATTAAAATGTCTTCTAGATACACAATTATGTAGCAGTCTAAAAGGTCAAAGAATGTATCATTCATGAAATGCTGAAATACCTATATTATATTATTGAAACTGAACACATTGTGGTATATTTAAAGGGACTGTCATGTAACAAATTTCAATCTTTGTCTAAATTATGTCTCTTTTCTGAAGTTGATTATACATTTTTAAGAAATGCATTTAGGTGTAAATGATAGCTAGTTTTTAATACTTTTTTTTCTATTAAGTTGGGTATTAGGCTGTTGAATAGACCGAATATCCAGAAGTTGTTAAAAAAGATGGAGCTCTGTACCACTTAAAAATAAATGTAGAGATTTGTACCACTTAAAAGTAAATTTAGAGATCTATGAAGAGGAATTATTGGTTGAATCCATAATTAAAATTTTTGCCTATGAATTTTCAACATGCCCTTGTCCTTAATCTTAGTAGTGAATGCATATATTTCTTAACCACCCATTTTGGGATCCAAGCTCAACATTGTGGAGTGGGCAGGATGTAGGTGGTAGTTTCCTAGCCTAAATGGGGTGGAACATAATCCTGAAGTGATGATACTTCTTGGAAAGGATTAGTGCAGTTTTTCTTAATTTTTACCTGTGTACTCTGTACTCCACTAGAGTAGTTCCAACAATTATTGTTAACTGCACAATCGTTAACATCAACAATTAACATTTTGTTTTCTCTCTCTTTCCCTCTCTGTCTCCCCCATGTCTCCCTCATGTCTCCCTTTTCTCTACCCACCTACCATTTATTCTTTTGCTGGGACATTTAAAAATATATTGCAGACATTATGATACTTTATCCCTAAATATGTCTTATACATGTCCTAAAAATAGGGACATTATCCCCTACTAGTTATATTACCATTATCACACTTAAGAAATTTAACAGTAATATCTCCATATCACCTAATATTCACTCCATATCCAAATTTCCTCAATTGTCCCCCTGAAAAAGTCTGTCACAGATGTTTTTTAAGACAAAATCTAAGGCTCACAGATTGTGTGCCCATGTTGAATATTACAGTTGGGAAAATATGCTAAAAAAATTAAGGTTACATGGGCATCATATGTTGTAGTTTGGATTTAAACCCTGGACTGACTTGCTCTGAGGCCCTTGTTCACTTAATGGTGGCGTAGATGGTTCCCCATGATTACAAGAGAGAGTGTGGCCCACTGTACCTGGAGGTGACATCTTAGCGTTTTGTATTTTTATGTTAAGTTTTGTTCGAGAGTGAATTAGGTGGCCATGATCTCCACTGTCTCAGACAGAACACAGAGTAGAGGGTTGGCCATAATTAAAGCAAGACAAGAAGAGGGTAAAAATACAGCACAAGTAAGAATTCCCAGTTAAGGTTTTTGGAGACCTTAAGAAAATTTGAACATTGGCTTTGGGTACTTCATAACTTTTTCAGTTCTCTATGCCCTAGGATGGCTCCTTCTAGATCATAAATGGCCAGTGTATGTTAGTGCCATAGAATCCTGGAGAAAGGGAGTTCGATGTTTTGTTTTTTGTTTTTTTAGCTGGGAGGCCCCTCTTTGTGTCTGGCTCAGCAGTGGAGCCCTGCTGGATAATTTGGGGCTTTTTTGTGGTGATGAATTTTCCTGTTATCACATGGTCCTAGTTGTTGATGTCTATTTTTCCATAATTTGAAAGCCCTTAGGACTACTTTGCAAATTCCTGATAATTAAGCTATTTCTCAGAGTCCTCTCATCTCTTAGGATATTCTTGTTGTGTTTCTGTTGTCTGTAGGAACATCACTGTGATCTTCTCAGTGATGTAAACTTTATTCATCATTCATGCCAACGCAACCCTTGAGTAAATGCCATGAGTCAAAGGTGCATCAGGGTCTGACATCCACCTTAGTGTGGCTTAAGCAACCCTGGTCCAGCCATGTTTCTACCTATAGCTTTTCAAAGCATGTGAGTTATTTTTTTTCTGGAACTAAGCTTGCTACAGGTTCCCAAAGTCATGTCTCAATATTCATCTCTTAGTGTATAGTCTCTAACTCTAATAGATAATCTTGATACCTTAAACTGTCCATGAAAAATTATTACTTCACTATTATTTGTACTTAAAGATTATGAATTTATTTATTAGGGCTACTTAAAAGGTACCTTTCATCCTGGGTCTGTGATATTTAATCCTCTTTTAAGCCCTGGCATCTCGCCTGTGAGTAGATAAAGATTCAGATATCCCTTGGTCTGAAGATGTGTTTTGGGGCAAACGGGACTTTGCATTATTCTCTCCCCTTTGTGACATGAGAATTTACTCTTTATTGTGAGGATAATTCTGTGGTAGTCTGCTCTACTTCTTAATATTATAGACATAAGTAAGAAACTCTTATTAGAGTTCTCTTGCAAAAATAAGTAGTATTTCATGTAGGCCTTCCTAGACAAATGCATCAACCTCTCAGAAAATGCAGAAATAAAGCCATGCCTTAATTACTAAATAATGGATATCTAAATTAGTATCTTCTTACACTAGGAACAGAAATATTGGGCTTTCCATTAGTTGGTAGAATAGAGCACCATGCCAGTTTTGGCCCCTGTAAATGTATGTATGTTCCTACTCTTTGGCGATCCCATTGGTCCTTGTTGAAAAGAGCTGTCAGCATTCAGATAAGCAATGAAGTAGTTAACTGAACCGGAAGCTGACAGAGTGAGATGCTGGCAGAAGATGGTGTGGTCAGATAGAGGTATAATTGCATTTAAAGAACTCCCTTCAAAATAGTTTCTCAAGCTTTAGGTAACTTAGATGACATTTAGCAGGCTCTGAAAATCATTTAAATGGGTACAGAAATGAAAGAATTACAGAGGAAAATGTCACAATCTGAATTTGTCTTGAGTCTTACTGAGTCAAGACGTTCGAGGGCCTTGTTAACACTTAGCAACTGTTTACAGCCCATAGAACAGAATGTGTCATTGTTGTATTGCTTAGCTCATTTTGTGGGGAAGGTCTTTTGTGGCAGTCTAGAGAAAGTAATGGATTTAGTCTCCAAATTATGAAGTATGTGGGAAAAGAAAAAGTATAAATTATCTTAAATTCAAATATAGAAAAACTTACTGGAGCTTTTAGAGAAAGGTAATTCCCTTTTTCCATTTCATAGTTTTTCACTATTACTGAATATGACACAGCATGAATTAAATATGAAGTGCTTTCATAGCATTTAGAAGTATTGCAAATGTTGATGGGGAATCTAAGATTTCTTTTGTTGGATTGGGGTATAGGATAGACCTGAGAAGTTTACTCATAAAAATTTAGTGCTAGAACAAAGGTGAAATTATTAAATTTAACTTCTTGTTTTTTAGGTAAGGAAAGTGAATCCCAGACATGATCTAGAGCTAAAACTCTTATCTGGCCCAAAGGATGTAAACCCTTTATACTTCTTCAAAATCTAAAAGATTTCATGGTCAAATATATCTATATAAACCAGTTATCTTAGTACAACAATGAATTTAAAGCCAAGCCCAGCTTGCAGAAATCCTAGGGAGGCATAAGATGATACTGATGACATCATGGGATCAAGCCCTGGTTCTATTTCTTATTAACTTAAATGAAGGTACTTAACTTGCCTGACCATGTTTCTTCTTTTGGTCAAGTGTACAGTTATTATCAGGGCCCAAGAACTTTCTTGCAATGGTAGAGTTAGTAAATGCTGAAGAGAGCATCCAAACCCCTGGTACCACCGTTTTGATTCCCCAGTTATGACTCGCCACATGTTCTGTACAGCATTCTAGCCACAAATATTGTTTTAAACATCACTGGATCTCTTAGATTATAAGTAGCAGAGATATTTACATTAGAGTCTGAATACACTGAAGAATGTTCTCTTCTTTTAGGACAGTGGTTCCCAAACTGTGATCCCTGGGTTACAGCAACAATATCATATGAAAGGTTACTACCAAAAGTGCAAATTATTGAGCCACTCTCCAGAACTATTAATCAGAAACTCTAGTGGAAGGGAGCATCAGAAACTTTTAAACCAGAAATCTGTTTAAATAAACTCTCCAGGTGATTCTGAATGTATGCTTTAATTTGAAAATCACTGGCCTAGAGAACATTAAAAGTTGTTAGCTTTTTGTATTATCTGGTAGATGTGTAAGAAAAACAAGTCCAGGGGTGGTATATTTTGCCACCATAATCCAGAGACATATTAAAATTGCAGAGTGTGCAAGAAACCATCTGTTCTCCCCTCAGAGTATATTTTTTAACATTGGCCAGGTCATTCCTCTGGAGAGTCTTTAGAAGTGTCAGATCCTTATATTTTCATGGGATCATCTCCAACTGCTGGCATGTATGTATTATACCAAGGCACTTAGGGGACTTTCAGTTCCAGTTTATTTAGCATCTCTCAACGTAGACTTCTCACCTTACTGGACAACCTTGATGCCCTGTGGGGCATGGGTAGATGATCAGAACCCCTGCAAACTAAACTGTGGCACAGAACCAGATAGCTGACATAACCTTGAAAGAGGGTGAAGGGCAGTACACCTTCGGTCTTTCCAATGGGAAATCACCTATGGTTACTTCTCCGGTCCTGTCACCAATTCCAGTATCTAGCTTGTCTTGCCTCTAAAACATAAGTGATGGTACCTTGCCTTGGACCCATGAGGATCCTAGCATTTCCTCTGAAAGAAGGAAGCTAACATTAATTGTGACTTTTCCACATCCCTGACATACAGGAAATCACAAAGTGCTATAATTTCCAAGATTTTGGTGGCCTCCACAATAAAGTAATTTTCAGTGCGTTGTTGAAAAGAAGAATGTCTTCTGGGTCCACCTAGAAACATAAGAGAAGAGTGACTGGCTTACACAGGACAAATTCACTCCAACATTTCTATCTATTTGAATTCTGCATTGCTTTTGTATACTATATGTTAATGAAATTTTGGCATCTCAACTTTATTTACCCTGGGGCACTCTGGATCCAGATTTTGGTCATTCAACTGAGCAAGTAATTTGAACAACTCGCAGTAGCTTATGCAAACACATTGAATCCAACATCTGATAATTGCACCAATATTGATGCATTCAACCCAATTTCAAATCGGCTTTCTACTCCTTTGTCTAGTGTCCTCAGAATCCATTCCCATAAATGTTCTTCAGGTTTTAAAATTATCAATATTCTACAAGTTTCTTTCTGTGACTAAACCTTTCTTCCAGGGTCTGATTTCTGTTTTATCTTGTGTCATCTTAATTAAGTGTTGGGAGCTATTAAGGAGCATTTGGTCAGAGCATGAAGAGAATTGCACCCCTTTTGTTAAGACAGCTGCCACAGCTTGGACCATTACTAAGTCTTCAAGCTACTTCAACCCACTAAAATGGCAAGGAAGAAAGTCTCCTGTCAGGGACTTGTAGATATGGAGTGGCAGGTATTATGTGGGTCATCTATATCCTTCCATATTTTCCCCTTCCAATTTTCTAGATTTCATTCTTTCCTATCAATATTTAAACTTCCCTAAAGAAACCTGTGAATTCATATTTGATCCAGCAACCAGCAGGATCAAACATAGAGTCTGATTTTTCAACCCTTACCCTTGCTTGTAAGGGATTATTTCAGTGCAGCCATAGAGAGTTCTTGATTTTTTTTTCTCTTTGCCTGTGCCTTGAGCCAAGAATTTAGAATTTTGAGCTTGTCATGCTCTTTAAGTTGTTCAATGCTATTAGAAGGATTCCCCCAATCCTACCATCCTTAGATTTCTCAAGCTCTTCATTCTTATTAAAAATAGAACTCACGTGGTTCTATCAACTCTTGCCTTCAGTTGGCACATGATTTCAAGAGACCCTAGGAGATAATTTCTATTTCTGCACTGCTTGCCATGGGCTGCCAGATTTATGAATCACCATTTCACTGAGGCCCTATTTTACCTTTCACTTGAAGACTTATGGCCTGTATCAATCAGGTTTCTTTACTGCAAACACTATAAATCAATATAAGCTAACTAAAGCTCCAGAATAATTAACTGAAATATACTGAGACTCTCTAGAAGGTTCAGGGAACCAGGCTTAATGGCAACAGATAGAAACAATGTAAAAATTGTATTATTGCTCTTGACATGCTAGTTGGCCCACTGACATAGAGCCCTGTTGCTAGTGCCACTGTCATGCAGTCTTGGGAAAGTGGTCCCTACTATTGCCACTCCAGGCAGCATTCCCTGCTTTGTCACTGGCTTCCCATTAAAGTTTGACATGGGTGCAAATGGTTGAAAAGCCTGGCCTGTCTGTACATACTCTACCTGTGGGAGCAGAAATAATGAGTATTGATCATTTTCATCTTTCAAAATGGGGTAGATCTGAAGATCTCCCTAGATTTCTTTAGAAATATGATGAAGTAATGTTTGTAAAGCACTTACCCAGCCAGTACCTGGACACAGAGCAAGCTCTTGAAAATAAAAAATATATAATACACATGATGTGAGGGACATCTGTACTCTGAGAGAAAATCTGGTAACAGAAGGATGCTAAATCTTATCTTTGTAACTTCTAAAACTTTCTACATGGCTACCTTGTGTCTTGAGAGCTTAATTGTCACCTTTGGTTCATGACAGCTAAGTTTGCTGCATTTCATGGGACAGTGCCATTTATTCATTCAACAATATGTGTTTGTTGTTTCCTATCTGTTTCTTCTTTAGGCTATCATAAAGAATTGTAGGAGAAACACACAGGAGAGTACTCACTACTTGGCCCTCAGACTGCATATAATCTGAAGAGCAGAGAAGGAGAGATACCAGCATCAATGGAGCAAGAATTTTGCACTTTTTGGGGTGTTAAACACATTCTTTTATTTACTCTTCTTAATAGCTCTGTGGCTGTTATCTCCATTTGGTAGGAAATGGAGCTTAATAGGGTTAATTAACTTGCCTAAAGTCATGAAGGTAGGAAAGAGAAAGGTCCAGTTCATATGAGGCTGGGTTGTGCTTTGAATCTCAAGGGCTAGGAGGGCCAGGACAGAGGAAATATATGGGATTTGAGAATTTGGCCCCAAGTCAAAAGATTCTAACTTTAGGAATGGTAAAACCTTCAAAGACAATATTAGCAGAAAAACAATAGATTTTCTTTAAGTTGTCAAGACTACAGTGAGTACATGTCTGGAATATTGGATGCACCTCTTATCACTGAACTTGCTACAAGGTGAAGAGAATCCACATCCTGGCTCAAAGTAAAAGACCAGGTAGGCAGTCTGTTAAATGAGCCAGCCACTGTATCATGTTACTATTAGTACTCACAGTCCTTCCCAGCACAAAGCAGCTCATAGTACTAACCATTCCATTGACTATTTCTAGACCCACTGTACTAGCGGTTTGGTTTGTCTGGCTTATGCTGATTGCCTCAGGACTGAGACTTGAGGCTGCATGTGACTGGAAGTACAGTGTCTACTGAGATTTGGCCCAAAACAGCCAAAGACTGATAGAGGGTAGCAACCACCATTTCTCATTAAAGAAACATAGGTTCTCAGGTCAGAGGTAGACAGTTGCACTAGACAGTTTGGAGTAATTTGTGGGGTGAGCACTGTCGGGGATTGTGGTCACAGTTGTGTTGCTAGCCATGGCAGAGGCAGTGGTGACATCTGGGAATATATGTGAGAGATCTTACCAGTGTGATGACTTAACTTATAAAATCCCTGGAGAAAATTTCCTTAAATAATGGCACCACAGTGACTTAGTATGTACTGGTAGAAATAGGTCTTCTTTGTGGATTTCAGAGTTAGTTATGAGGCTATACTTCTTTCTAGGACAATTACGAGTTAAAAAAAAATCCTACTTCCATAATAAATTAACTGAACAGCTTGAAAAATTCTTGTCTTTTGCCAGGCAATCTGTATCTTATAAACTTTTATACCTTATATACGGTATTAAAACTCTTTATTGCATAATATTCCTAATTTTAGCTATATATGTGTATAAATATATATTACTTACATGCATAAATATATTGCTATTGATATATTCAACTTAGCCATTGGACTTCAACTTTACACTTAGATTCTGGATTTTTAGTGTAGAGCACTATTGCATTTGCATTAAACATTGCATAATAGTGTAGTGTGTGCATCTTCTGGAGGCAGTATTTGTATTTTGTGCCTATATGACAAGCATATGGTATTCTAAAGAGAACATTCTTAGTCTCAAATTTCCCTCCATTCTGGGAACCTAATGACACAGCACCATTGTCTGTTTTGAGATTGAAAGGGAATTGGGGAGCATTGTGGTTTATAATTGAATGATCCTGACTTAAATTTGGCTCTGCTATTTACTAGTGTGTTACAAGTTACACAGCAAATGTAGTCACTTGACTTAGTCTCTTCACCAGTAAGGTAGGTTTAATAATTCTTCATCCTTAAGGCTATTCAGAATACTAAATGAGTGTAGATGTTGCCTCGCCTGGTATCTGGTATGTAGAAAACATTATGATGTCTGACCTAGAAGGAATCTTAGAGTTAATAATGTAGAGCAGTCTTCTCATTCTGCATATGAAGAGTCTGAGGTCCAGAGGGATGAGAAAACTTACCCAGAATTTTTACCTAACTAGTAATTGAGTTGGAAATGGACTCCAAATAACGAAATTCACATGAAATTCTAAGGAAAAGAGGTTAATATTTTATTGTCAGTGAGCAGATAAATCATGTAAATAGTGCATAATGCAACAAATTTCTTTTTGCATTTACATTTCCTGAGTTTTAAGAAAATTCTGTAGTATTGGCAAAGCTTCCCAAATCAAATCAAATATCCCCTTTTGGGTTTTGGGATATCACTACTTGATATCTGAGCACTGTTTCTAGAATTTCCAGTTAGTAATCATGTTAGGAATTTTAGAAAGCCTGAGTTGTCTTAAAAAAACCCCAGACATTTATTGAGGTATAATTTACCTACCATAAAATTCACCTCTTTTAAGTTTGTAAGTCAATGATTTTTTGTAATAAGTTGTGCTATTATCACCACAATCTAGTTTTAGAGCATTTTTATCAACCCACCAAGATCCCTTGTACCTATTTGTGGTTTACATTTCTCATCCCCAGCCCTAGGCAACCAGTAATCTATTTTATGTCTCTATAGATCGGTTTTTCTGGCATTTCATATAAATGAATTTATATAATAGGTGGCCTTTTGTGTCTGGCCTGTTTCCTTCGGCATGTTTTTGAGTTCATTCATGTCACAGCATGTTCAGTGTTTTGCTTCTCTTTATTGCTGAATCCGTGTTGACTTTCAATATAGGTTCTACTGATGTAACAGGAAAGTGGGTGGGGAGCAAGAACGGGTTTCAGCCTCTCCAAATTTGTCATCTGTTAAGCCCAATTCCACAGAGATGCCCAAAGAGTAGCTTCCCACAGGGAATTCACCGAGGTTGAGTCCTCTGGCCCCCTTCCCAGGCTGCAGGGAGGACATGTTTACATCCTGTGTCTGATGATTATGCCACTAAATGGTTGGAAAATTGCCCAAGTAGGAGGCAGCAGCTCAGGTTCCAGCAGGTTAATAACATCCTTGAAGTACACATTAGTGAGAGTACAGTGATGCACCTGCCGTTGAACTTGGGAGTTTGAGGAAAGGCGTGACTCCTCATGGGGAGGCCAAGGAATGGATTGTGTAATTGCCACAGCTGGAGGTGACACTGGCAGGGGGCAGGTGTGCTTCCTGGCTTTTCTGGTTGTGAGAGCAACGTTCTATTGGAAAGTGGTTCCACACACAGATGGAATTGGGTTGACTGTGTTCGGGCAGATGGGGAAACCTTCTCTTGGAAACTGTGTTTCCTCATGTTAATATAGCATATAGTCCATACCTCTGTGCAAATTAAATAAGATGATGCAGAGAAAATGCTTAGTAGGGTTCTAGCAGCTAGAAAAATATACACTAGACCTTAGCTCTTAATTTTTTAAACTCCTTAACATTGGAGAGTCAAGTCTAACTTAGTGCTTTGTTGGCTCCATTTTTGTGTCTTTAAAATTCTCTGGAATTAAGAAAGTGCTACATTTCTGAAATAATAAAAATATTCAGGTTGACAGAAACAGTCTTACCTTAGAACTAATAAACTCATTTGCTGCTTTATTCTCTTCCTTTTTCTTGCTCTCACTCATCTTCCTCCCTTCATTCCTCATAATAGAACTGAAATCATAATGTAATTCCAACAGCTAATATTTATGGTGCTCATTTTATATTATGAAGTGTTTTTTGTAATTTTACCACATTTGATCCTCACAGCAGTTCTAGAGAGAGTATTATTATTATCCTCATTTTTGTATTGGAGATAATGTGATCTAACCAAAGTCACACTGCTCTGGCAGATCCCGTCTGCGGTATTAGATACTAGGAATTAGATACTGTATGAGTTTCCTAGGGTTACTGGAACAAATTGCTACAAACTAGGTGGCTTCAACAATAGAACTGTGTTCTCTACTGCTTGGAAGCTAGTGGTCAGAGTTCAAGGTGTTGGCAGGGTGGATTTGTCCTAGGGGCTCTGAGGGGGAATTTCTGAGCTCTGGTTGATGCTGGCAGTCCTCCTCGTTCCTTGGCTTATAGCTGCATCCCACCCAGCCTCTGCCTGTCTCCACGTGGTGTTTTCCCTTTGTGTGTAGCTTCTGTGTTTCTGTGTCTGAGTTGCCCTCTCTTTTCTCTTATAAAAACACTAGTCATTAGACTTAGGGTCCACCATAATACACTATGGCCTCATCTCAACTAATTTTTTCTGCCAAGACTTTATTTCCACATAAGGACACATTTTGAGGGTCCAGGTGGACATGAATTTTGGGGAATGCTCTTAAATCCCCTACAGATCTGGAAACGCAGTTCTCAGTCTAACATGAGAGGCAGGTATCTAAAAAATTATCATTAATGTAAAGTTTCCTCAGTATATTAGAGATTGAGAATGGCAAGGAGGGGAGTTTGGACAGAGGCCTCTGCTGGAGCAAAGGGTTGCTATGTCCTGAATAGTTTTTGTTGAGTAGTTGCCTCCTTCAGGCCCAGCAGACGACAGGCAGGACAGATGCAAAGGGAATACCAGATGCATTTTGAGAAGTGGAGGACCTAACACATTCATCAAAGGAGTAGACAGTAGTAGAGCCACTGAGCATTTTGGAAGCTTTCAGTGATTTGGCTTACAGACCATTGAGAGATGACCTTTGAGAGATGACCTTCTTTGATTTTGTTCATTTACTCAGGAGCTGGGTGGAGTGAGGCAGAAAGGCGATTAACTGAGCTCAGCTGGTATACCCAGCAGCCAAGAGGAGAGGTGAGTTGAGGGAGGAATAGATAGGGAGGGCTAGGGAGGACAGGTTGCCACAGATATCTGGGATTTGTCCGTGGCCTCCTTGGTTGGCAACAAATTTGACCTTCCAAAACTGAACTCTTAAAACAGAGGGTGGCAACATCTCTCTGGTGGAGTGAAAGACGTATAAAGGCTAAAACAAGTATATTATATGAAAGTAAAATTCCAACAAAATATCCCCTAAAGAACAGTGTTAGCAAATAATAGGCCAAGAATAGTAACTAGCATTTTCAAGGATTGCTTGCCAGTGAAACCGTAAAGAGCAAAGGGGCTGAGTTCATGATGGGGGAAATGGGGACTAAGATTCCTACTCCAGTGTTGGACAGGTAACTCAGGGAATAAGATGGATACAGGCAGCTTTATAGAGCAGTGTAGTACTGGGCCAGTGCTATAGGCCTGTGAGAAGAGCACAAAAGGTGCAGTGGATCCCAAGGAGTCTGAGGAAACAGGGACAGGATCTGCTGTGGTCACTGCTGAGTCCCCTGTGTGGGGTAGAATCAGAATTTAGCAAGTGCTCAGTGAAGGTTTTCAGCTCAGGGGATAAAGGGCAGTTCAGAGGTCCTAGTACAGCCTGGGGGCAGGAAGGAGCAGAGTGGGTTAATGTGCACATGGTCCTCTACCGCAGGTGGATTAAAAGATGCTACTGGTTTGGGCCTAAATTCCTAATCAGCATCCTCAAATCTGCCAGGTGTGCCCTGGCTCATCCACGCTGGCCCTGGCGAAATCTCTGAGCTGCCCCATTTGGCTTATTCTTAGCGTATAGCCTTGTCTGTGCTTGACACTCATAGATGCCAAATCTGCTTCTCTTTTTTTCTGTGTCTGCACATTGCCTTTGGATTAGACTCACCATTTCCTTCCCAGCTGGAACTTTGCCTCTACCCTGTTTCAACCATGCATCCTTGGAGACTTGAACCTACTCACTGTGGGTACCATATCTGGGCAGTATGTTTACCTGGCTATCCCTGGACTCAAGAGTGGGACCTACGTGCATATTCGGGGAGTAATGGGATACAGATGCAGATCCACATAATACAGGGCTAGACAAAGGTGTCTGTTCTTAAAGAAAGAGAAAAAAAGGAAGAGGTAGTTACTGAGTTTTGGGAAAATTCGTTTGTATGTTTGAGCACAGTATTGATTAGTGGAGTTTCTATCCACTATCTCCTTCATATTGATATTAATGAGGTGTCAACAATCCCCCAAATTTAACCCTTGAAAGCACCACAGGACCTAGGTTTTATGAAAAAAATGGCTGCTACATTGTAGTTCATTCATTCATTCAGTAATCATTTCTTCAGTGTGTACCCTGTGCAGTGTGCTAGGCTTCACAGTGGAAATAGAGATGAGGACACAGAATTCCTACTCCCCACAGAATTCAATAGATCATGTGGACTGGTGAACTGTATACACTTAACTAAAATACAAGGCCAAAAAAAAAAAAATACAGGGCAGAGAGATCACCCTGAACAGGGATTCCAAAGCTGAACTGGAATCCAGCTGCATTGTGGCTTCCCTCGCCAGTTGACTCAAAGGGTGACTGGGCCAGGGAAGCAGGTCTGTTGTCCAGAATTCTAGACCAAAGCCTGCCCTCTGCCTGGCTGAGGAGTGCAGCTCACAGTGGGAGGGACTGCCTGCATCTCCAGACAACTGCTCTTCAAACTTGCCCAGGTGATTGCTGGAACCATGCAGTTGGCTGTTCTATAATTAACCCTGCTGACAGTCCCCACATCATCCTCCTGGCAAGTGGCTTCATCAGCAGCAGTTCAACAGAATACCCCCTGCTCTGCTCTTTTTCAATGTTGGGGGTGGGTCTTAGGTATAAACCGATATATCCCTAACAGAGATTTTCCCATCCAGAGAGAAGGAGTGATAAGGGCCTTTGGCAGATTTTCAGTCACTGAAACCACAAAATGAGAGTGGGAAGACTCATTAACCAGCATAATTTGTCCCCTGAGCCCAGCTCAGTGTTTATGTGCATTTGTCCTTTCTCTGCTTGCTGAGCCCGAAGAGGTCAAGCCCCAGAGCATTTTCTGTCTCCAGTGGTTCCTTCTGCCCACTTCTTCCTTTGGCCCTTTTGGCATTTAATTCATTTCTACTACACACATGGAATATCTCTTATTTGCTCAGCACTTAGCAAGGTGAACTGTGTTGCAGTGAGTGCCTGGCCTCAGATTGTTCACATTATTTGCATGAGGCAAACATGTCTTTCTTTCCTTTTGTTACTACTGGTAGATATTTGGAAGGTCGGAAAAAATTGCTTTCACTAAGAAGTCTCTACCACCCAAATTCCACAACCCTCACACATAGATTTTCATTATAATATTTACATGTCTTTTTAAATCTTTTAATAAGCTATAAATATGATATAATAAGCTTTGCAGTCAGAGACATTGCAAGTCAAACTGTAGACTCAGTATTATTAGCTGTGTGACCTTGACCTCTTTGGCCTTCCTTCCCTTAAGTATAAGGTAAAAGGGCTGTTTGAGGATGAAATGAAACAGCTCAATGCAGCAGCAAGACAGGTGCTCAGGAAATGTGTGTTCCCCATCCTTCCCTTTGTCCTAGAGGTGGATGGTTGCCATTTTTTCCTTTGCCTTCATCTGAGCATTGCACATGAAAGGCACAAAGTAAAAAAGTCTTTCTTGATTAAAACAAATGAATAAATTGGATGAATAAATGAATGAAAGTCTACCATTTTCAGAGGCAGGGCAAAGAGAGAATGGAGTCAGACTTAGGAACATAGGCAGAAAGCAGAGCTTTTTCCTGTGCAGTCTTGAAGGACTCTAGTGCACATAAGCTTGAAGGGTAATAATCCCAGGAGAGAAATCTACATCTGGATGGTGAGTTAGCTCTGCCAAATCTGGTGACTAGAGGGCTATTCCCAGAGCCTTCTGGGACAAGGTCTGTTGTCTGTGAAGTTTGTTTGACTGTGAGCCTTTGTCAAGAGGTCTAACTCCTTCTGGCTATTCAGTACGTGCCTAACCCTTTCTACTGGTAAACGTCACTGTTCCTTACCAATCCCTTCCTCCAGTACAATCCTTAAACTCAGGCAAAAGAGGCACCTGCCCAAATCTGCACTTAAATAAGCTCCACAAATAGCCACCCCTCTACATATAAGCATTTTAGAAATACTTTGTTTCCTCTGCCAATTTTTAAGATCTATAATGATCTATAATTCTAAAAATCTGTTCTTTGACATCACTGTTCAGGAGCAAGGGGAAAAGTTTCTCCACCTCTCCTGCAGCATATCTTCAAAACAAAGGTGACTATGAAGGAATGTTTGAAGGCATTAGCTGGCTGGTGGCTGGTTTCATAGACTGATTCTGTTTTGGCTTGCAGGAAGGATTGGAGCAGAGGTGCTTAGCTAAGAGAAAAGACAAATTAATTTGTCAAATCATTCCTCTCAGCATGAATGCAATAAATTCTTGCATAATGAACCATCATTTCCTAGGAGTGACAAGTGTCCATTTTTTAAAATTCTCTTCATGTTTTGACCTGTACATCTAGAAGTACTCAAAGGTGAACACAACATCCTTGACAGTCACTCATGATGGAAAGAAACACTTTATAATATTGGACAGTTTATATTTTAAAGTAGCTTTAAAGGTAATTTGCATGATGAATGATACTGATTTTTTTACATTACTGTATGGGCTTAGATTCTACTTTAAGTGATAGTGAAAAACATGGCATAAGTCATAGTGAATTGTTCATTGAAATTAAAATACTTTTGCCATATGATGATCTATCCCCATGACCCTTATAATATTTAAACATGGTATGTACAGGTCATTCTTTCTGAATCTAAGTATTGCTTTGAAATGGTTAATTCCAGTTTTCAAATACAAGAACAGAGTTACTACTTGTGTGACCCTGACAGTGGGCTTCCTTAAATTTTGTTCTGTAGGTACCTTATGTGCCCCACCCTAGTCCTAACCCTATTGTAAAGGGCTAGCCAGCAAGTATTTCCTGGCTCGTAGGCCATACAGTTTCATTGCACCTATTCAGCTCTGCTGAAGTAGCATGAAAGCATCTATAAACAATATGTAAATGAATGGACATGGTTGTGTTTTAATAAAGTTTTATTTACAAGACGTGTTAACTATCTATTTTGGATCACTGTGGTTTCTTCCCCACATTTCTTCCTGAAACCCAAGTGGATGGAGCTGAGATGATCTTGAATATTGGTAGTTGCAGAGACAGAGGGAAAGGAAAGGGTTTTCTACTTGCCTTAGCAATTAAGTGCTTAGAGCCAGAAGAGACACAGATTATTTCAGCTCACTACTCATTGGCTAAAAATTAGTCATAGATCCCCACCTTACCACAAAGGGGCCATAAAAGCTATAATAAAGTTTGAAATTGGGTGTTATGAGAGTTTAAGAGGAGGAAGAGATGAAATATAATTAGTGAAATTAGGGAAGAATTCACAGAAATTACATTTATTCTGGTTTCCAAGTAGGTGTGTTTCACAAATCTACTTTGAAATTATAGACAAAATGATTTATTTGGCATATGTGTTTCAGAGTTAATGTGTGTGAACATTACATACCATATTAACTCTAATTAATGTTTATATTTTAAGTTGTTTTCTTAAAGATGACATATAGTTGGGTGCTGCATTTTTGTTCAGTCTGAAAATCTTTTAACTATGTCTCAACATTTAAAGCTATTATCATGGCTGATGGATCATCTTGCTAGCTGTCTATTTGTTCCTTCTGCTTTTTGTTGTTCCCTGTATGTTTTATAATTCTTTTATCTTTAATATTAGCCTATTACTCACCCCATTTAAAAAAACTTTTTAGTAGTTTGCCTGGAATATATAGGCAGGATCAGTAAGAAAGTCCTACCCTTAAGTCCCAGACACAGGGCCTGCTTGAGTCTTGAGGCTGGACATACGTGTAGCTTGTATCTTCAAATATTTATAGCTTGTGTTCAAATAATACACCGCTTCACATGTAGTGTATTAACTTTAGATTATTTTGTCTAATTGCCCACTTTCTTAATTTTTGTTATCACATTTCATTTTTATATATCCCTTGATACCCCAAATACATTGCTATTATTTTTGACATACTTAATTTTCTTTTAGAGTCATTAAAAATAAGACAAATGGGTTTTTTATATTTACCTGCTTTTGAAATATTTACAATAACTTTATTAATTTTTAATTCCTGTATGTGTAGTATAGGTCTTCTAGTAGTTAATTCTCTAAAATTTTGTTTGTCTAAAAAGAGTTCATTCATTTTTGAAAAATAATTTCACTCAGTTTGTAATTCAGCATCATAAAGAGGTACACAATTGTGTTACAGCTTGCAAAGATTTTGATAAGAAGTCTTCTGTATTTCTTATATTTATTTCTTCTTTTGTGCTTTAAATGCTTGCGGTTGCCATGAAAAATTTCTTTGGTTTTTTAGTAGCTCAACTGTGAAGCATTTTAAGTTTTGTTTGATATTTATCTGGATTGTGGTCCACTGAGATTCTAGAAAATGTTTAGCTACAATTATTAAAATATTCATTTTTTTATTCTCTTGGAATTGCTGTTACTATGTGTTTGGTATTGCCCCTTAACAATAACAACAACCACAAAATTTAGATGCTATGTTCTGTTTTTCCTCTGTACTTTTTTTTCCTTTTTCAGTTTGTAGCTTCTGTTGATGTCTTCAGGTTCACTGATTCTTTCCTTGAATCCACTGATCAGCCTGTGTCAAGCATTCTTGATATTTGTTACCATGGTTTATTTTTTGCTTACTATTTTCATTTTACTCTTTATTATAGTTTCTATCTCTGTTAACATTTCCTATTTATTCATGCATGTTCTGTGTATTTTCTATTAACATTCATGATATTGTGGTAACGATTGTTCTTTTAAATTCCATGTCTGGTAGTTCCAATATTTGGGTCATCTGTTATTCTGGTTAGTTTGGTTTTATTTTCTCTTGAAAGAGGGCTGATTGCACTTGTCCTTTTTATATATCCTGTTGTTTTTGAGCAAATGATAGATTTTTTGTGTATAATAGTAGTTATAATAGATACTGAAGTAAGAATATGTATGCCTTCTATTAGGCAGATCTCTTCTAATAGGCTACTATTGTGGAATATTGACTGAATGTAGTGAATAGTTGAGCTGGATTTGGATTTTGTTGCTGCTCTGCTTATCTTCAGTACCGCTGACGTTCAGCTTTTCAATCCTTGCTTTGTAGTTATTAGGGTGGAATCTGATTTCCTGGAGGTTTACCCTCAGTGTTTCTTATTGACCCTCAGATTTTAGGCCTCTCCTGTACTCTTCCCTCATAAAAGATCTCATTGCTCCTGACCTTCCACTGGCAATCGACTGCTGTTGGTTGATACTTTGTACTTGCTAGCCTTGTTTTTGGGACAGGGACCTTCTTGGTCATCTTGGTCCAGCTTCAGCCTCAGTCAGACCCTGTGTCTGGGACTCAGGAGCAGGTGTTTCTCACTGATTCTGCCTCTCCCCGGGAAGTCGATCAACAGTCTGTACCCAGGATAGTTTCTTACCTGTCTCCCATTCTTTCTCCCATTCTTTACCTGCAGCTGGAAAAGGTCTTCAGCTGTGTTCTGGGGCCACAGTTTTTTATGCTTTTCCCACAGCAGCTTAAAGCTTTTGGTTTTGAGGGGAAGAGGGTGCAAACAGGGCTTTTCTACTTTCCTATCACAGTGGTGTTTGTTCCCCTCCATGGGGCTCACACTACTGAGATTTTTCCTGGTTTCTTGCCTTGCCTCCAGCTTTTCTCATGAGCTCCCAAAGAAGGTCTGTGGAGAAAAGCCAGAGAATGAGTAACAGCTCACTTTGTGTTTGAAGCTCCCTCAAAGCAGGGTTTTTATACCTCTCACACTATTCCACATTCAGCATCTAGCAATTCATTAACTATTTCATTTAGCTAAATTCTTTGTATCCATTTATATGGTAGCCCTGTCTCCCTCTTATGCCACAGATATATCAGTGCCTAACTTTTCTAGTCAGGGTACTTGGTAGTCAGGGTACTTTGTTGCCCTGCAACCCAACCTTTCTGGCAGGCTAAAGAAAATTTATGATTTTATAGATGAAATTTTTGTGGTGGTTGTTTTTGTGGGAATAACTTGGTTCTTTCTGAATTTCTGTATCCTAGCCAGAAGTCAGAAGTCTGTGTTGTTTTGGACTGACATCTACTCTCTATGAGGACTGTGTTCTGCTTTATGCACTTTATACACTTTGGATAACATTAGTTGAGAATGAGGCCATTTTCTATGGCTTCATTATAGTATCTAGTTTACAGCAAGAAACTGAGCTATAATCAGGCTGTGAATTTATGTGAAATTACTTAAATTATTTCTTAGTACATTTGATTGAGTACTCTTACATGGGTAAAACAAAAGCTTATTCTCAGCTGTCTAGACTTAGGTCATGATTCTAACTCTGCCATTTTCTAGATGAGTGATCTTTGAGCAAGTCACTGGACCTCTTGGTTCTCAACTTCCTCTCGGTAAAATGAGGATGCTGAGGTAGAATTCTGTGGTCCACAATCTAGTGTAAGGTCAATAATGCTTTATTAATCTCCTTTATCCATATAATTATAGTTCAGATATTATTATTGTCATTTAACAAAGACACAATTCGAGAAGAAGCCAATATTATATACTTCAGCATTGAATTCTAAGTACAAGCAGAGTACTCAGTTGTGCAATTTGAGTTGTTCTTGAAAGAGAATGGGGTTAGACGGAAACAGGAAGTAGGTGGTACATTTTCAGCACACCGAATTCTAATGCAGAGTTGCATTGTCTCTGTTTCTTGCAGAAGGCCTAATTGAACCACTCCTAAATATGCTGGATATGTCATATGCTACTGAGTGTGTGACTCTACTTATTATGTGCATTGATGTGGGTATGAGAAAGAGACAAGGGGAAGTGGGTAGAGATAGAGATAAACAGATACATGCCCACAGGTAGGGGGTACTAAAGAGTTGTGGATTGTGTACATTGGGATATGTAAAGAGTTGGAATAAGATATGCGGTGTCAACTTTAACACTAGTGTCCTTTTACTGGGTCATGCTCAGTTTTTACTCTCACCACTGAGTTGTCCTAAGGAATCAGAGCCCTTTGGCTCAAGGACTTATTGAAAGTTAGAGTACATGTTCTCTAAATTCATCTTTACTGTAGTACAGGAAATGCAGCACAAAAACCAACTTTCCTATTTGGAATCACATCTCATAGAATGTAGCCCTTAGAAATATAGTCCTCTCTTCTATCCAATGGTTCTGATAAGAGAGGTCATTTTACTAGCTTCATAGAAAGTGTGAGGCAAGAGCAATGATATTGATTCTGACATGAGAATTCATTCTCACCTTCCTCTCAACTTATCCAAAATTTCTCTGTCCTTCAAGATATAATTCAGATTCTACCTATTACAAGAAAATCCTCTTGAACAATTAGTCCCATTTCTGAACTCTTGTAATACGTATATATTAAGTAGTTTAATTTGACAAATTAATATAAATTGACTTAAGTAATTTTTCATAATTCTACCTTTTAAATCCTCAGCAAATGAATGTTAGGAACATAGCACTCAATGAATATATTTAAAACTAATTTTTGTGAAGCTTTTTAACATTCTGGACGATAAGAAAAATATCTTCTTTATTTGATTTTAAAATAAATATCTATAGGTCAATGACAAGTTCCAAGCACTTTTCTAAACACCAGAGGACTAAGTGAAATAGAAAGATTCCCTGTCATCAATGAACTGAAGACACATAAACACAAACATTCAAATGATGCTGTATTTTTTGAAGAAAAATCAAATGGGGTGAGAGGTCTAGACAGTGACTGGAGAGGGGTGTGTCTTATTTTATACAAGGAAATCTTTGAATAAGTGGCATTTGAACAGAGATCTGATGAAAATAAAGGAGCAAGCTGTGATGATCTCTGGAAGATAGTTCCCATGGTAAATGTACAATAGCATATATGATAAAATATTGCATTATATTGTCACAAATATTAATGAATTAGAAAAGGGTAAGGTTATTGTGCAGTTTGCTTTTGATTAGGGATTTGTGATAATTTGTGGTAAAGAAACCTATTTTTCTTGTTTCCAGAAGCCAGAGACAATAGATATAGAAAATTAGTTTCTTAGGAGGCTGATCTTATTAATAATACTCTCAGTGAGCAAGCCTTTTCTTTCACAAGGATGAGGTACAAAGATAGCACCAGCTACACTGAATTCAAACAAGAGAAGTTGTAGAGTCCAGATAGTGTATGAAGTGGGTAATGTCACAGTGGAAAGCAGAATAAGCAGAAGACTTGCTTTAAAGCTTCAGAACAACAAAACAGTTGCAGAGAAAGTGGGCTCAAAAGTGTGACAGATAATTTATCAGGAGAACTAGGAATCAAGGTTATGGGAGTTAGAGGTTAAAGCAGTTGAAGAGAATGGATTCATGAGACGTGGTAGTTAAAAATCAAAGGACTAACCAGACCTAGCTCTCTTTGGTCCATGGGCTATCAATCGCTGTGCCAGTTCCCTGAGTGAGGAGGGATTCTGCCTAGTTTAATTTTAGGTACAGTAAAAAGAACTTTTTTAGTTATGAATGTTTTATGTTTGTATTATATTGTCATTTAGTTCAGGAAATAGAGAATCATTTAACAGTTAAAAGCATGAGTCTGGAGTCAGACTGCTTGAACTAGAAACCTGGCTCTGCCTCACCTAATTAGGTAACCTTGGTAAGTTACTCCATCATTCTGTGCCTCAGTTTCCCCATCTGTAAAATAGGATCATAATAACACACATCTCCTAGGGTTATGAGGATTAAATTAATTTAAGTAAATTAATTTAAAGTATTTAGATCATTATTTTTATTAATCCCTTATGATTATGTTCCTATTTAGGAAACATCATAATACTGGTTGGCATGATACTTAAGTATGTATAGACTTCACTGTCCATGTTTGCTACCTTGACTTCTAGACTGCAAATGACAACTTGCTTCAATCTACCTACCTATTATCTATGTAATGACTAGATACAAAGGGGAATGAGGTTTAGCCAATTCTTTTTAACTTAAAGAGGGATGACTACAATTGTACAATTACAATTTCACCATTAATCACTAAAATATGTCAGCAGTTCCAGGCTACCTGAAACAGAATGATAAAGGTGTTACTAAAAATAACATAAAGTCTGTCAGGAGAGATACTATGTCAATCTCAATTGCTATTGCATCTCAGTGTCAGGTTCAGTGTAGAAGCTCAATAACGATTTGTTAAAAGAGTGAACCATGTGCATTTTGCCAGAGTACCAAAACTTAGAAACTCAAGAGTCACCTTCAACAGAAGCTATACATGATCCCACTGATGTCAACATGACCTTCAGGTCCAGATTTTAAAACAAGACAGAACCAGTCACAGTTAGATCAAGTAAAGCTATAATGCCCAAGTGCTATCACCTAGCTTTGATCATTAACCTTATTCACCATACTCAGATTGTTATAATAAAATGGACTTTTTAAAAAAGTAAACTGTCCCTCAAATATGAGAATTGGTCCACTGATACATTAGTTAAACAAATATGTTTGGGCTGTGAATGACCTCTTCTAACCCTAGATCTCAGACAGAATTTAAACACTATGGGAACATGGGAATTAGGTATAGGTTTCTGAAGATGCCATTTGAAAAGGCAGAGGCGAGAACTCCTTTGTATGTGCACTCTCTAGAACATTTGTTAGGAGGTCAGTCATGTTATCACTGCTCCTTATATTGCATTTCTGAGAAAAACAAATGAAAAGAGGTGTTAATTTAGATGACTGAATGAATCACTGCAAAGCTCTGAAAAACTCTGGGACTCTTAAGAGAATATTTGTGAATATTGGTGAATTGACCTTTTTTTCAGTGGGTACATTGTCCAGCTAGAATCCTCTTAGAATCCATCCTATGCATTATTTAAGAAGGAATAATTTTGCTTCCAGTCAGTTTCCTGTTTCAAGATTTAAATGATTTATGAATGAAGGCTCTATGTTCAGTCATACTGGCCCTTGGTGGGTTGGTGGTCTGATCAATTCTCAGTAATTAGATGGTTAATTCAGTTTTGTAGATCTGATGACTAGATTAATTAGACAGCAAATGATTAGGCCTAATAGAAATTACCACTTGGCATTAACCAATATGGTAACTTAACATGGAATTGATCTCAAAATATTTAATATAGTGCTCAGTATAGAAAAGGATATAATAGTTGTTACCTAGAGCAGTGGTTCTTAAACTTTGGGTGTATCAGACTCACCTGAAAGACTTGTTAAAGCACATTTCTGGGTGTATCCCTAGATTTTCATTCAGTAGGTATGTGTGGTACTAGAGAACTTGCATTTCTAACAAGTTCCCAGATGTTGTTGTTCCAGTTTAGAGATCACAATTTGAGGAGTATTGCTCTTTAAAAATCAAAGCTATGTTAGGTGAGTTTAACAAATCAAACAGGTATAGGTCATAATAATTTTTTCAGACAGAGATTTGAACTAGAGTTGTATGAAATATATAATGTTCACAACCCAAAGATAAAAACTTTGAGCAATTACACCTTCAAACTCTTGTTCCATAACCAGAAATTCCTGTTGATTGAGCTTAAAATAGCATACATTTCTAATGAAGCCTTCTGAATACGGCAAGTTATTGGTAAAAAAGAGTTCACTTTTAATGAAATAAGTAAGCAATGGTAAGTATAAATAATGAAATCATAATAAAGTATATGCCAGTCCACCCACTGCCATACAATGCACTGAAAGGATTTGAAAGATTTGTAGGCCAGTGTGGGGAAGTTGGGGTTCCTATGGCCAGGATCCTCACTGAACTTAAACCACCTGATGATGTAATTGGCCTGTTGCTAGGCTACTGTTTCCACACCTTTAGGCAATAAGCTATTATTACACTATATAGAGAGCTCAACTCAGTGCTCTGGGCAGAGGCAGACATGCTAGTGCTCGACCTACTGCCGGGAGAACAAGACCCTTTCACCCCAAGAACGTGGTACTGTCATTTCTTTGGTCACACTGAATCCATTGTGAACTTGCCCGGGACTGAAACCCATTGGCAAGACAACTAGTCTTTGTCTTGAAGTACACAAGGTAGTGAAGGAAACGTGTTCTAAACACTAAGAAATAATGTATTTTGGAGGCCATATTGGGTGGCACTGAGAATTTATTATACTGAACACAGAGGGAAGCTGATGCTGGGGACTAAAGTGGCTAAGCTTCCTGGAGAAATTGAGTTTGGCTTAAACTCAGTGCCATTCACTAGCATGCTGTAAATGCCAAATAAAACCAAGAATTGAGGAGACTCAGTGCTTGGTGCAATTTCTGCTGCATCACCTCTTTTGGGAGGAATATTCCCAGAGAAAGGAAGCAGGTTAATCAAGATGCTAATTGCTACCACAATTTCTGGGCAGATTAATGCCATGTAAGATTTTGGTATAACTAACTGGTGTTTCTTCCTGCATGCAAAAGCTCTGTTTGTACAACTGGGGTAGAGTCCAAAAGAACTGAAAGAAGTTAATTACTTCAATTTGCTAAGGCCTTGTCATCTGATCCCAGGTCTTGGGAAAAGGACAAATCTAATGAATATAAATCTGTACACATATATAAAAGACTGTGGTTATGACTTAAGATGAATGTAATTATTCATTTTCACATTACCAAAGCTTTGGTTAAATACATTTTTAGCTGCAAATGAAACACAGGTCAGGAATTTTATGATGGAAAGGGAGAAATGGGGAATGTTTATTCAGATTATCAGTGGTTATCATGGCCCAATGCCTCAACAATCACCTGTGATATTTAAAAGCAATACAGATGCCAGGTTCTGATCTCTAGAGTATGTTTCATAATATAAGGAATGTGTCTTGGAAATCTGTATCTTTTAACCAGTTCACCTGGTGATTTGGTTTCATAGCCATGTTTGGAAAATAATGGTCAAAACATGCATACAAAATGTGCATACAACACTGTTACACACTAAAAGGATTGAAAAGACTTGTAGGCCAGTCTTTGTCTAGAAGCCCACAGTCTGGTAAAAGGAATGTGTTCCAAACATATGAAGTGATCAGCAACATTCTGAAGCAATGCATTATTGTATCCATATTGGGTGCTGCTGAGGGTCTGTTTAGGCGTGGTAGGGAGAGGAACCTACAGCATCCCAGTAAAAGATCCTTGAGCAGTAGGTGACCAAGTCATTTCCTAGATATCACAGTCAAAAGATAATTGGTTGAGGATCTTTATCCTTTTCTGTGGCATGGTACAGTGAAAGAGTTTCTAAGCTGTCTTGTGGGTAGGAATTTTTTATACTGAGAATGCCTAGGAGAGTATCCGACACAGGGTAGGAGCGCAATGCAAATGTAAGCAATAATGAGCAAAGCCAACCTAGTTAGTCATCAGGCATTGCCAGGAGACCCAGATGATACCAACTCATGAAAGTGCTTTGCACAGTCCAAATGCTTTGTTACAACATGGCCAGTAGTGTCACTGATATTATGTCTACTCATATTTATTTTATTTTTTAGCTAATTAGTTCTCTCTGGCCACCACAAATGGCATATTCCATTGGCTTCATTGTGCTATAAGCTGATATACAGAGAACCTATTACATTGTTATCAGTTTAATATAAAATTCTGTGTCCTGTGTGATCAGACAGTGAGTAGTTCCCCTCAAAAAATGTAGTGAGTCAGATGCTTCTTACTAGCACCTCAGTTGCTTGTGGACCCAGAGCCAAGGAAAAGAGAATACATCACCATAAAGCCACGTTGTCCTCTTTGGTCACTTCTGTTTATTGCTTCTACCCCACCAGATATATTTAATGAAGTTACAGCAGTAATCCATACCTTCATCCATGTAATCTGTGGCTCCGTGTTGGAGGTGTATTCTGAAGTCTGTGGATGGGAGGCACCCTGAGGACACAGCACATCTAATACCCTGGAGACGGTGGAACAGGGAAAAATGCTAATGCCTCAAATGAGCTGAAAATGATGATGTAGCACTTGGAGCTTTCCAGTTGTTCTTGTGATGAGGCAGGACCTATCCTTAGTTTGATATATAACTATGCCTTAGAGAAATCTTGCAGGGATATTTGTCTCTCAGTGATGGAGAATTCATTAGCATATGGAGCCTTCTCCAGTGGCAATTACCTGAGGATGCATGTGGACTGCCCTTGCACAGATATTGCAATGTAATTGTGCTTAAGGGGGCATTTTGACAAACAAGGCAAATCCAGTATTTTTATCCATCTACAATTGCAAATTAATTGAACAATTTGTAGTAATAGCTTGAATGTACATAACAAGGCATCTTGCATCCCAAAGTACTCTTCTGACAAAATACGAACATTAATGCTCCTCCACTAGTGAGAGATGGAGCAACCCTCTTCACTGTTTCCAGTCAGTAGAAAGGGAATAGCATAACCAGCTGAAAGCAAAGAATTCATCAAAGAAAATAGAGCTGGCTCATATATGGCTGTAGGATTATTACAAAGAGAGTAAACTACACATTCCATCTGTTGATCACAGAAAGAGGTTAAATCACTAGATACATTATATATAATTTGAAATATTGAAATAATAGTTGAGGTTAATACTAGCACCAATGTCTGTGCCTCTGTATTTAAAATGAAGTATTTATGGATTTGGGAGGCTTGATAGGAGAGAAGGAAGCTGAGAGCCAGGGACACGATGGACCTCTGTTTTCATATTAAAGCACATCTCTCCTCAAGGATTCCTGATTTTGATTGCAAATCACCATATGATTATCAGCAGTACTATGTTGGATTGGAATAGCTCTTCAGGAGCCCATATTCCATAGCAGGCCTGTTCCATGTCTGCTTCCATCCTGCATAAACACATAGCATATAAATACAGAACTGTTAACAGGTGTAATTAGCATACATCTCCATTTCAGACAGATACCTGTAAGCATAAATGATGAGATACATAACTCATAGCACTCTGGACTTTGATAAGTTTAGAAAAGATAATTTTCAAATGATTGAATAATATTGTAATACCTTCTTTTACTACAGATTGGTTCATATGAAATACCTAAGTTTTATAAACAGTTGGTTATTTTTACCCAAAAGAGGGGAGAATCAATACATAACACTATTAGCACCCTCTTCCTAGCACATAAATCTCTATATACTCATACACTGCCAGACTATGAGTGAAGTAGAGCAACCCTTCTGAAAATATTTACCTCAGGCTAATACTCTGTGATAGATTCTGCTCTAGGGGGGCCCTTAGAAATAATTTTCTTCAACTTTAGGCTTAAATTACTTTCTTTGCATTCTATCGTTATTCTATCCAAATGTTACCTAACTCTGGCTGATGTAACATTTCATTAACCATCAATTTGACTTTTATTTGCCAATCGAAAATATTATAATTTTTCTCCTTGCCTTAAAAAAATCATCTCAATGTGTACCATCTTTTTCAGGTATTGAAATAGTCTTTCCAAAATACTGTTTCCACAGTCTCATCCACCTATTATGAAGCTCTCATGGTTTTCATTTGCTTCCCAAATAGAATCCAAATGTGCTGCACTGGATCCCAAAACCTTGTATAGACTGGTGCCAATTCATCTTCCTAGAATTTTGTTGCCAGAATTCTTCAGGACACATGGTTCATTTTGATTAGACTGCTAATTACCATCCCAGAAACCTCTATTTGCATTCTGGTTTCTGTATCTTCAACTCATAAGCTCCCCACCATTTAGAATATCCACTTTCTTCTAATTCAGTTACCTTCTGTAAATCTCATATAGCTTTAAAGATTATTCTCTGACTATGTATCATTGCTCTGTGGGAAATAAACTATACTTTTCTAGCAGGGCATGAGGCTAAACAGGGCTCAAAAGATCCAAAATAGTGTGGAGTTTTAAACATTCTTATGGTGCTTGGGTGATAAAAATTTGAGTGAAGAGCCCATCATAAATGAGGAGCTCTAAGAAACTATCCAAATTCTCATATGGATATATGCTTGGAGTCAGGATAATCTATAAATAAACTGAACTTTACAGGGTGTAGATTGGCCTTGAGTTAGCTCAATGCCATATTAGACAGATAATTTATACTTCTAATACTTCCAGCAGATAGAAATGAGTCCAATTTGGAGGGAGACAAACTTGTCCAGAGCCTCTACAAATTTTCATACATAAATAAGGTTCAGACAGTTACCGGGCATATCACAACCACAAAAGAGGACACAGACAATAGAAACAGACCCACAAGTGACCTAGCTATTGGAATTAACAGACAATACAAATTCCAATTTACAGCCTTTAAAATAACGGTAAACGTATTCAATAAAATAGATGGAAAGATCTTGATTTTTCCCCTTAATTTATAGAAAAGAATCAAATGGAAATGCTAGAAGAGAAAAATTTAGTAACTCACATTAAGATTTTAATACATTGATCTAACAACAGACTGGGCACAGTTAAGCGATTAGTAAGTAGGAAGATAGATCAGTAAAATATTTCTATAGAGGAAAATGATGGAAATTACAAAAAGTGAAAGAGATGTAGGGACATGGTGAACACATACAGAATATTAGGTTCCCAGAAAGAAAGGAGAAAGAGAATGAGAAAAACTAATACATGAAGAAATACTATTTGAGAAAATCCATACCTAAAGAAAAATAGCAAGCCACATATTCCAGAATCTCCATGAACCCCAGACAGGATAAATTAAAAAAAGAACCCATGGACATACTGTTGTCTAATTGTTAATAACAAAATGAAGTATAATATCCTAGAAACATCCTGAGGGTAAAAAACACATTAATTTCAAACAAGCAATCACAAAATTGACAGCTAAATTCTCAATATAACAGACAATTTGATAATTTAAAGTAATTTTTGAAGTGCTAAAGGAAAATGACTAACAACCTAGAATTGTATGCCCACTTACAATATAATTTTAAAACAAAAGCTTAATAAGGACATTTCCTACATCAGCCAAAAATGAAATTGTGGCTAGCAGACTCAGAAGAAATGCTAAAAATTGTTCTCCATGTTTAAAAAAACAAGGGGGTGGGGGATGCCATATGGAAGCTTTGTAACATAAAAGGAGCAGTGGTAAGGATAATTATGTATGTAAAACTCTAATAATAATTCTTTTGAATTATATTGTATGCTCTGTTAAAACACAGGACAACAAGACATAAGCCTGGAGTGTGACAAATGGAGATAAAATGTTTAAAGATCTTGCATTATCTGTTTAGTGACAACCCAGACAATGTGGCCTATGTGCCGTTATAACTTCTTACTAGATATTAGTAAAAGTTACTAGGCTCTAATTAGTAAGAAGGTATGTTGTAATCTTTGTGTAATCACTAAACAAATAAATATAGGGAAAATTATAATACTTGGTAATTTAAAAGAAAAGTAAAAATGAGAACAAAGAACAGATGAGACAAAGTTTTAAAAATTAGATTTAAATCCAAATATATCAGTAAATTAAATGTAATTCTATTAAATAAATAGAATCCTCCATTTAAGAGAAACATCATCAGACTGGATTAAAAAGGAAAAAACCTCTAAATTGCTCAAGAGACACATTAAATAAAAGAATCAAGAAGGTGAAAGGATGGTAAAGATGTACAATGCAAACACCAATTAAATGAAAGCTGAGTTAGCTTTATTTGTACTGGGAGACTAAATTTTAAGAAGTATTACTAGATACAAAGAGTGATATTTCATAGTAATATGCTTCATATGCCAGGAAAAAGAACAATCCTAAATTTGTATGTACCTAATAACTCAAAAATATAAAACAAAATATGAAACTCAATCAAACTGTTGGTTGTGAAGGTATAATAAGGACATTTTGAACCATAAGAATTCAGAACATTTATCTCTTATAAACCCTTACTTTGAGAGATGGTATGTACTCAAAATGAGGAAGTTATCCAAGCCAGAAGATAGGATGGGTTTCAGGAATAAGCATCTAATGAAGAACAGGATTGTAGATCAACAACCTAGATTAGAGAAAGACAACAGCTTTAGAAGAGACACCTCTTGGACAAAGTGGGAACTCACAGAATACCTTGACAGAATATCTGCAAGGGAACTGAAAATATATGGGAGACGTTGGAAGAAGAAGATAAAAGGAAAACAAAGAACTTGCAGTTACAGAAGAAAACATCAAATAAGAAAGGGAATACACTTAACTGACTAAAAATTAGTCATAGCAATAGAAAACCTTTTGTAAGATAACCAAAAATATCCAAGTATATTATGAGGATGGAGAGCAGGAGGAGATATACGGTAGGAGATCTAAATTGACATTTACTATGGTAAGGCAAAGAGAATATTTAAAATTAATAATAGTATGGTATAAACATTGCTGAGCTATATAGAGGTAACTGTGAGGAGGGAAATCGCAGAGTGGTTGCTTCTGGGCAGCAGGATTGGGGTAAGTATGGGTTACTTCAAAGGGCAGTTATTTTTCATTTATTATGTTTAATTATTTGAGGTAAAAATTAAAATATTTTAAGTGGGGAAAATAATATGCTAGTTACAGGAAATACGAGAAAAAGAAAATGATAAAGTAAAAATTACTCTAATTCTGCCACCCAGACTGTTCAGTTTATGGCATATTCCTTCAAGTCATTTATGGAACACACAAAACTTTTTAAAAAATGGAATTGAAATTATATTGCATTTCAGTTATTTATACCTAAAATATGAGCAGTTCCCCTTTCTATCTTATAAGTCAAAACCATACATTTTAATGTCTGAACAGTTTTCTAGCACTAACTATTGAGATTTTATTTAACCGCTAACTAATGGTTGAATATTTAAGGTGTTTCTAAATTCAGGAGTATTATAAATAATGTTGCAATAAATATCCTTTTACATAAACATTACATATCCTTTTACATAATTAGAGGTTATATAAATAATGTAGCAATAATTGTCCTTTCCTCATAAAAAATACTGATTATTGCCTTATGATAAATACTTAAAAATAGAACTACTTTCCCAAGTATGTGAATCATTTTAAACTTCTTGATACATATCATTGTAAAATTACTTTCCATGAAGGTTGAGTGAATAATGATACCATGAGTTGCCAAGCTGAGTGGTAGAGAATATGGGATATGAAGGAAGGGGCAGATCCGGATGGTCTGGAGTGGGCAGGCAAGGCCCCACATACGAGCTCTGCCCCTTCTAACTTTTGGGAATGTACATTGTATTACTTTGCCAAGGAAGCAAAATAGGACTGATAAATGAAGAAGCTCGTTTCCTTGGGATTTCTGGGTTTTTTAAAAATGAAGAATGCTTCCTAAGAACTGAAGCAAGTTAATTAAGATGCTAGGAAGCCTGGCACAATCTGTGCGCGGATCAACATCACTCGAGACATCAGTGTAACAGCATGGGTTTATTTCTGTCTGCAAAGGCTGCGTTTATGCAGCTGGCATACAGTCCAACAGGACTGAAGGGAAGAAAAAGGCATTTGTTCTGTTAGCTGCAGCCTTGTCACCTGGTACAGTTCAAAGGCTGTATGAGTCTGATTATTATTAATATAATTCTTCATTACTTCATCTGAGCTTGGGGTTAAAAAAAAAACTATTCACTATAAATAGGATACAAATTGGAAAATTTATAGTGGAGAATATGGGATGGTTCCTAAACAGTGGTCCATGCTCTAGCAGTCTCAGATTTACCTGGGGGAGCTTTTTAAAGTGATTGCACCTGAGGGTCCATTCCCAGAGATTCTGAAGCTCTTGGTATGGAGTAGGGCCTGGGAGTCTGTAGTTTCAACAAGCTCTCCAGGGCATTGAGAGTTCAGATCTTGATCATGGAGGGAGTACACCACAGTGCTTATGTTACTTTACTGTTACCAAAAACCTGGGGGAAAATACGTGTGTTATTGATCCTGTAGGGCAACTGAAGTCATCTTGGCACAGTTGTGATTTCATTTCCCTTGATCCTAGAGATAATGAATATTTTAATATAAATCGTTTGTATATATTTTTAATTAAAAAAATTTTTTTTGATATCATTAATCTATAATTACATGAGCAACATTACGTTTACTAGACTCTCCCAATCATCAAGTCCTCCCCACATACCCCATTACAGTCACTGTCCATCAGCGTAGTATGATGCTATAGAATCACTATTTACAATAGCCAAGAAATGGAAGTTCCTATATATTTTTATCTTTAATTTGCCTCTCTACATTTCTTTCTGTCATTTTTTTCTGTCAGGATATTTAAAATTTGCTTCATTGGTTCTTAACAGCCGTTAAAATATTAAGATTTGTTTCTTATCCCTTAAGAATTTGGAGGTGACAAAAATAAAATTATTATGAGAATTCAATTTAGGGATTAACAAATAATAAATTAAAGGGGAAATGGCAACCTGATTGTCAAGAGTTGACCAAAATATTGAATTTATTACCATATCTAAAAAAAAGATCATGGCTTTTATAAGATAACCTTTGGAAGTGAATAAAAATGTGAATTCAAGTGTCAAATTTAGGTGGGACAGTAAGGATTGTGGTCTTGAGAATCAACTTAGTCCTATCAACACATTATCTTAAGTCAATTTTATTTAACATTCAAATCATGCCACTAAACATTATTGATTCATTCTCCCCATGAAACTCCTTCAGTTGCTCCCTATACACCTACAGGGAGAACATGTGCTATACAGAGAGCTTGATGGTTTGATGTCTCAGCAGTTTTGATTCTAATTACAAATTAATAAACCAACATCTTGATTTTACTTTGCATCCTGGACAAGAATGGATTGGTTGGCATTTAAAATCTACTAGTTATTTTTGCGGTCGTATTTTTTATTAATGGAAAAAATGTCCTGATTTTATATATCAGTCTCATGAACTTGGCAAATATGAGTCCAGCTCTGATAGATTCATGTATAGTCAGAAAAAAAAAAAAACACGCTGAAAACATGAAGGTCAGGCTCAGGACACCAAAGTTTTCACTCTGGAGCTGTTCTTTGGAGTCAGCTCCCAGCAATTACTTGTACTAAATGAACCCTTCTGAATATCAGAAAGATTCACTTTATTAATCCAGAAATAATTTTTATAGTTTTTCATTTGGTTTGTAGTGTTTTAGGGTACTCAAAGATGTCAAATGTAGAATACAATTATGTATTCATAATTATATGAGTATAATTTCAAATTATTGCATGTTTAACCTGATATTCTGTGGATGCTCCATAAATACTTGATAATGCCAAGGAACCTATGGTTTCTGCATTTTAAACATCTTTCCAGTGAAACTGATCTTCTCTAAGCAATAAGAGAAGTGAAAATATAAATTTGAGCCCAGAGGCTGGCCCCTGCTTCTACATGTCCTTCATCTACTCTTCATGATATCGTGGTGCTTTATTTCTGAGTTTAGTTACTCCAGTAGATTAAAGAATTCAAGACGTGGCAAGATATGTGCAGGAAACTATGAGCAGTTCGGTGGTGCTACAGGTAAAGTGTGTGGGGTGGGAGCAGAAACCAGAGGGGACAGCAGCAGCAAGAAGAGGAACTCCTCATAAAACATGTTAAGACACTCGGAATTTATTATGTGGGCAATTGGGAGCCAATGATGGACCTTGGAGCTGAGGAATGGAAATGAGATTTGGATTTTTCAGCTCAGTTCAGCAGAATTGGAGGAAAGAAGCGATACCAGTCAGGAGGCAGTGACTGTAGCAGGAGATAGAAGATGAGGGCTGGCACTAGGCCAGAGTGGGGAGGAATGGAGAAACAGAAGTAGCTTTAAAAAAAGTATTTAGAGCAAGTGAAAAGCCTTTTGGAAAGTCACTGTTGTTTTAATTTAGAGGGTGGTTGCATAGAAGTACCATAAATCTATTTCAGTAAGAGTCTAAGCATATCAGAGTATTTTGAACATCCTTTAAAGTTTCCCACCAAACTGTCAGGTGTGGTGTTGCTTTCAAAGTCACCAGGAACATCATGGAGTAGCCTAGGCTGGGATTTGGCCTCTGTGCCTCTTTTTTCCCCTTTTATCTTAATTAGCACTTACGGGGCAGTTTCCATTTTCCAGATAAGCTCTAGCATCTTTCTCGTTACTTCTCTACCTCTTTTACTTCCTTTCAACCCCAAGTTCTTATTCTTTCCTGTTGTCAGGTCCCTGATATTAGAAAGAAGAGCTCTGGTCATTCAATAACATGCAAGTTAATCTGTATTTCAGGAGTTGCCTTTGGGATAAGACTCCAGGAACAAAACTCGGAAGGAGCTAAACCCTGCAGGTGGAAGGGTAGAGACTGGCAGCTTGAGTAGGTGGTAGAGGGATAGTGCCTTCAAATCCCCACCTTAAACATCAAGTATTGCCACCTGGTCATTCTCATCCCTCAGAAAGGGGCTCATAATACAGGCTGTGCTACTCACCTTCTTGGCAATGGTGGAAACAATACTTGAGTAACTTGAGCCTTTTATTTACTTTGAGTCCACTGGAGGCAAAATTAGAGTAACTGTCAGTTTTATAATTAACTGGATAGATCAGAAAATTGATTAATTTAGAATCCCAAGTGACTCTGTGTCAAAGAATGAGAGTTAAATTTTATAACTGAGACAAAAATCCAACCTGTACTCATTAAGGGCCCACTTCTCCTTGTATAGCTCCATTCATCTGCACAGTCCTTGCCTTTAGCCCCTAAGCTCTGTTCTACCAAGTTCCTTTGCCGACCTTGATCAAGTTGTCTGTCAGGTCTGAAGGGACCTCACCTAGGTTTGGAATTAGTCCTGTGCCCATAAGCCTGGCTTACCTGCAGTGAGCAGCTGTCTGTCCATCTAGTCTTAGCCTGCTGTGTCAAACTGTATGGGACAGTCCCTGTGATGGGTTTCGTCTCCTTATTTCTGTTTAGTACTTCAGTGCCCCTGCTGGACTTGGAGACTTGCCTTGAACTGCAGCCCAATTGACTCAGATCTTGTCAATATGCTTAACACTTGACATTCCCTGTAATTTGGCAGCTGGATGCTGTCTCCCTTTGTTCCAGCCACTGACAGTGTTCTTGTTCCAAATTAAATGGACCACCCAAATTCTGAGGCGGCCACCCACCTGACTTTTTACATTGCCTTTGCCTGGTGACTCCTGGCGTCCAGCAGATGGGATCCTCATTCACATCAGGGCTGCTTGGAAGTAACACCACCCCTTTGGACTTGGATATAAATTGTCCTCAATTCCTGGTGGGGGTAGGGGGTTAAGGCAACTCTAAAGCCTGCCAGTGCTCTTCCCTACCCCTGGTTCTGTCTGTTCCCAGCTCCCTGTCCCCAGTCCTATCCTACACATACCAAGGCTTAGCATGCCCTGCTGCCCATATATGAAGCTAATATATTAAGATTCTGGTTTCTTGTAAACTAGGCCTTATTGACACCAAATTTAACCTCAGCATGATTTAGTATTTCTGCTGGGTCTTTATTATGTTCAGCAAAGCATGTAAACTTACAGAATAAAGATATTGGAGATTTGTAATTTAATGCCATATATCTGGAAGGCAGTAGTTGACAAACCAATATTATAGTGTACTCTTCTAAAGTTCATATTAGAAATACAGCCAAGATTGATGAAACTCTAAAAGATAAGTTGAAGGAGAAGGATACATAGCTGTTCTTGGTCCAAGGGTAAGAATGCATAGAAAAGACGCTCATTGTTCGATATTTTTTTTAGGCTTCTAAAGGGAAAGACTTTTCTTGTGGAGTCATTTGTGTGGAAAACAGTGTACATAGAAACTTGTTGAGAAGACTGGAGGGAGAAAAGAGAAAATAAATGGCTATTGTAAAGCATGCCATTATCAGAATAAGCATACAATGAAGGCTGAATATAGGGAAGTACATTAAAGCATTTGGTTACCCCAGAATTATGCTTGAGAATCACATTTTCCATACCCGAGTTTCTAATTTGACACAAAAAAATGCATTTGATGAAAAAAAAAGACTAAAAATATTTAATTTCCTCTTAATGAATCAAGTTTTTACAGTGCCACAAGGCAGGTCAACAGAAAACTATAGAATATGCCAAGTTTATTTTAACCTGAGTTCTTCCTATTTAGCTTTTCGGATGTCTGCTCCTCCACTGCCCCATCCCCTTCTGCCCCCAACTTAGATCCCAGTGCCCACATGCTTTTTGCATTTATCCCCATTTATTTATTCATTCAGTGAATATTTAGCTTCTTGTCTGCCTTCCCATGCCATCTGAACATTGCACACTGTACCCTCTTGACAGTGCCTCTCCTGGCTAGGACCCTGCTGCAAAGAATTAACCTAAATCTCAAAAGTCACAAATTGAAGAGGGAGGATGAAATTAAGATAAAAGAATTAAGCTCTAATGCCTGACTTGCAAGTGTCAAACAGTATCGCCCTTCTTTGGCAGTAAAGAAATTCTACTGACTCCATAAAATCACTTCATATAGTTGGTAGCTGATTTCTCCTGCTCTGAAGATCTGCAGAGGTGTAGACTAGGACTCTGGTAAATGGGATACTGGCTAATTGGCTTTTGCATTTCTTCAGTGAAATGTTCTAAACCTGAACCCAGGCCACACTGACATTATACAGTTAGGCCAAAGTGTTGTGGTAATAGAATTAGGCAGAGAATGTTTTATAAATCAGTTGGTGGTAGTATTTTTCCCAGAAAAACAGAATGATTTTATTTGATTACCTTTAATACTGTCCTGCAGCATGATCTACCTTATAAGAATGACATACAACAAATAGTTATATGTATAGTATAATTGACATATATTATTAATTTCAGATGTACAGCATAGCATAGTGATTTGACATGTAAAATCACCACAGGAAGTCTAGTTACCTACCATCTGTCACCACACAAAGTTCCTACAAGGTTATTGACTACATTTACCATGCTGTATATTACATCCCTATGACTTATTTGTTTTATAACTGGAAGTTTGTACTTCGTGATTTCCTTCACCAATTTATGTACCACACCTTGCCTGACAACCACCAATCTATTCTCTGTAACTGTGAGACTGGGTTTTGTTTTGTTTGCTATATTCCACATATAAGTGAAACCATGTAGTATTTGTCTTTCTGTAGCTTCACTTCACTTAGCATGTACCTCAGGGTCCATCCATGTTGTTGCATGTGGCAAGATTTCATTCATTTTTTTCACAGCTGAGTAGTATTCCATTGGGTGTACCACATCTTCTTTATCTGTTAATCCTTCAAAAGACAGGTTGTTGCCATGTCTTGGCCATTGTAAATAATGCTGCAATAAACATAACACATTTTATTTTTGTTATTTTTAAGTTTCTAAAACATTTTTATTGACAGGTAGTTGATACAATATTAAATTGTTTCAGCTATGCAACATAGTGATTCAACAGTTGTATACATTATTAAATCTTCCCCCCACTAGTGTAGTTACTGTCAACAGAAAGATGTTGCAAAACAATTGACTATCTAAGCTCTACTTTCATCCCCATGACTAATTTGTATTATGATTGAGGTTTTGTGCCTCTTTATCCCCTTAACCTATTTCACCCACCCACCCTAACCCCTCCCCCATGGTAGCTACCAGCCATTTCTCAATGTCTGTAAGTCTATTGCTGTTTTGTTCATTGTTTTTATTCCACATGTAAGTGAAATCATATGGTATTTGTCTTTCTCTGCCTAGCTTATTTCACTTAGCATAATACCCTCTAAGTCCATCCATGTTGTTGCAAATGGCAGGTTTTTTTAATGGCTGAATAGTATTCCACTGTATGTATGTACCACATCTTCTTTATACATTCATCTATTGGTGGGCACTATGGTTGCTACTGTGTCTTGGCTATTGTAAATAATGACAATAAACATAGGGGTGCATATATCTTTTTCAATCAGAGATTTTTTTTTTCTTCAAGTGCATTTCTAAAAGTGAAATTACTGGGTCATATGGTATTTCTAATTTTAGTTTTTTGAGAACCTCTGTGGGTAAAATTGCAGTATTTCCAGAATCTCTCACCTAGCCTTAGTGTGTTTCCAAGGGGTGGAGAGAAGTAGTCCATCTCCATATCAATAGGTAATTACAAGAGCTGTGGAGAGGCGAGTGGGCATGAGGACCAGAGAGATTTCTTTTTGATTTCTTCCCAGCCAGGGTAGGGAGAGACATGGGTGAGTGGGAGTAGATGACTTCTTGTAAGCAATAAATGGGTTTCTCCCACTTTATTTTTCCCTTTGCCTGATTTCAGCTTCAAAGGTTTATTTGCCCAGATTAGGAACACATTACACACACACCCCACCCTTAACTGACCCACCCTGAGTTACACCCTCCATCCATATTATTTTCCATAGTGGTTGCACCAATTTATATTCTCATCAACTGTGTAGGAGGGTTTCCTTTTCTCCACATCCTCACCAATGCTTGTTACTTCTTATCTTTAGGGTAGTGGCCATTCTGACTGGTATGAGGTGATAATTCACTGTGGTTTTCATTTGCATATCCTTGATGGTTAGTGACATGGAACATCTTTACATGTGCCTGTTGGCCAGGCCACCTTTATGTCTTTGGAAAAATGTCTATTCAGGTCCTTTGCCCATTTTTTAATTGTTTTTTTGGGGGGGTGGGTTGAGTTGTGTTGAGTTCTTTATAAATTTTGGATGTTAACCCCTTACCAGATACATCATTTATGAATATATTATCCCACACTGTAGGTTGCCTTTTTGATTTGTTGGTTTCTTTTGCTGTGCAGAAACTTTTTAGTTTGCTGTAGTCTCCCTTGTTTATTTTTGCTTTTGTTTCCCTTGCCTGGGAGATGTGTCCAGAAAAAAATTACTCATGCTTATGTTCATGAGATTTTTGCCTGTTTGCTTCTAGGAGTTTTTATGGTTTCAAGTCTTATATTTATCTTTAATCTATTTTGAGTTAATTTTGTATTTAGTGTAAGATAGTGGTCCAACTTCATTCTTTTAGATGTCTAGTTTTCCCAGAACCATTTGTTGAAGAAACTGTCCTTTCCCCATTGTATATTCTTGCCTTCTTTGTTGAAAATTGGCCATAGATACATGGACTTATTTCTGTGCTCTCTGTTGTGTTCCATTGATCTATGTGCCTATGTTTGTGCCAACACCATACTGTTCTGATTACTGTAGCTTTGTCATATAGTTTGAAATCAGGGCTTGTGATACCTCCAGCTTTGTTCTTGTTGAAGATTGTTTTGGACATTCAGGTTCTTTTGTGGTTTCATATAAATTTTAGAGTTACTTATTCTATTTCTGTGAAAAATGCCATTAGAATTTTAATCGGGATTGCATTGAGTCTCTAGATTGCTTTCAGTACTATGGACATTTTAATTTTAATTCTTCTAATCCATGAGCAGGGGTTATCTTTGCATTTATTTGTGTCATCTTCAGTTTCTTTCATCAGTGTCTTGTAGTTTTCAGGGTCCAGATATCTCACCTTCTTGGCTAAATTTATTTCTAAGTATTAAATTCCTTTTGATGCAATTGTAATTTTTTTTCTTTCTTGATTTCTCCTTTTGGTAGTTCATTATTAATTTATAGGGGTACACCTGATTTTTGTATATTAATTTTATTTCCTGCAGCTTTACTGATTCATTTATTAGTCCTATTTTTGGTGTAGTCTTGGGGTTTTTTATATATATAGTTACATGACATCTGCAAATAGTGACAGTTTTATTTCTTCCTTTCCAATTTATATGCCTTTTATTTCTTTTTCTTTTCTAACTGCTCTGGCTAGGACTTCCACTACTACATTGAGTAAAAGTTGGGAGAGTCTTGTTGCTGATCTTAGAGAAAAGCTTTTAAGCTATTTACCACTGAATATATTAACTGTGGGTTTGTCATATATGGCCTTTATTATATTGAAGTATCCTCTATACCTAACTTGTTCAGAGTTTTTCATCACAAATGGATGTTGAATTTCATCAAATGCTTTCTATGTATCTATTCAGATAATAAGAGTTTTATCTTTCATTTTGCTAACATGAATTACCATGTTGATTTGCAGATGTTGAACCATCCTTGCATCCCTGGAATAATTTTCATTTGTTCATGGTGTATGACCCTTTTAATGTGTTGTTGAGTTCAGTTTGCTAAAATCTTGTTGAGGATTCTTACATCTGTTTTAGAGATATTGGCCTGTAATATTCTTCTTTTGCAATGTCTCTGTCTAGTTTCTGTATAGGGAAATGCTGGCTTTCATAAAATGAGTTAGGAAGCATTCCCTCCTTTTTAATTTTTTCAAAGAGTCTGAGAAAGATATGTATTAACTCTTCTTTGAATGTTCAGTATGATTCAAATGTGAAGCCCTCTGATCCTGCATTTTTGTTTGTTGAAAGGTTTCCATTACTATTTCAAATCTCCTTACTCATAATTGGTCTATGCAGATTTTCTATTTCTTCATGATTCAGTCCTGGAAGATTGTAAATTTCCAGGAGTTTGTCCTATTCTTCAAGGTTGTTCAAATTACAGGCATATATACTTCTTCATAGACATCTTTTATGATTTTTTGTATTTCTGTGGTATCAGTTGTAACATCTTTTATTTTTGGTTTTATTTATTTCAGCTCTTCCTCCTTTTTGTCTTGATGAGTCTTTCCACAGGTTTGCTAATTTTGTTTATCTTTTCCAAGAAACATCTTAATTTAATCTTTTCTGTTGTGTTTTTAGTCTCTGTTTCATTTATTTCCACTTTGATCTATTTCCTTCTAACTTTGGGCTTAATTCTTTTTCTAGTTTTGTTAGATGTAAAGTTAAGTTGTTCATTTGATATTTTTCTTATTTCTTACAGTAGGCCTGGAGTGCATTGAGCTTCCCTCTTGAACCACCTTTGCGGAATCGTATAGGTTTTGGTATGTCATATTCAGTTTTCATTTGTCTCTAGGGATTTATTTATTTTATCTATAACCCAGTAATTGTTCAGGAACATGTTGTTTAATCTACATGTAGTTCTACTTTTTCCAGTTTTTTTTCTTGTAATTGATTTCTAGTGTCATACCATTGTGGTTAGAAAAGATGCTTAAATTATTTCAATCTTCTTGAATTAATTGAGACTTGTTTTGTGTCCTAACATGTCATCTATATTGAAGAATGTACCATGTGCACTTGGGAAGAAGGTGTGTTCTACTTTTGGATGGAGTGTTCTGTATATAGCTGTCAAGTCCATCTGGTCTAATGTGTCATTTAAGGTTTATGTTTCCTTATTGCTCTTCAGTGTGGATGATTTATCTGATGATACAAGTGGGGTATTAAAGTCCCCATTCTTATTTTATTGCTGTGAATTTCTCCCTTTAGGTCTGTTAATGTTTGCTTTATGTATTTTGATGCTCCTATATAGGCTGCATATGTGTTTATAAATGTTATATCTTCTTGCTGGATTGACCCTTTTATCATTATGTGCAACCCCTCTTTTTTTTATTATAGTCTTTGTTCAAAAATCTATTTTGTCTCATAAGAGTATAGCTACACCATCTTTCTTTTCATTTCCATTTGCTTGACATATCTTTTTCCATCCCTTCACTTTCAGTCTGTGTGTATCCTTACATCTGAAGTGTGTCTCCTATAGGCAGTATATAGATGTGTCATATTCTGTTTTGTTTTGTTGTGTTGTGTTGATTAATTCAGCCACTCTGTCTTTTGATTGGAGAATTTAGTTAAAGCAATTATTGATAGATTTATACTTATTGTCACTTTAATTGTTTTCTGGCCGTTTTATAGTTCTCTCTGTTTCTATCTTCTTTTCTTGCTCTTTTTCCTTGAGCTTGATTATTTTCTTTAGTGTTATGCTTAGATTCCTTTCTTATTTTCTTTTGTGTAGTTACTATAAGTTTTTGCTTTATGGTCACCATGAGGTATACATATATCATCCTATGTATATAACAGTCTGTTTTAAGTTGATAGGAACTTAAATGTGAACACATTCCAAAACTCTACACTTTTATCCTCCCCATGTTTTATGTTTTTGATGTCACATTTTACATCTTTTTATTTTATGTATCCCTAACTTATTATTATAATTTTTTATTAATTTTTCTACTTTTGTCTTTTAACCTTCATAGTAGCTTATGAATGATTAATATACTACCTTCAGGGTAAGTTACCTTTTCTATTAGGATTTCTATTTTCATATGTTTTCTTGTTATGTTATTCATAAGTGCCATTTCTTTTCAGTTTAAAGAAGATCCATTAACATTTCTTGTCAGACCAGTTTAGTAGTGATGAACTCCTTTAAGTTGCTGCTTGTCTGGAAAACTCTTTCTCTCCTTCAGTTTTGAATGATAGCCTTGCATGTAGAGTATTCTCGGTTGGTAGGTTTTTTTCCTTTTCAACCCTTCTTACATATCGTTTCCCTCCCTTCTGGCTTGCAGTTTGTGCTGTGAAACCCAATGATAGCCTTAATGTTTTCCTTTATATGTAACAATTGTTTTTGCCTTGCTGCTTTTAAGAGTCTCTCTTTATCTTTCACTTTTGACTTTTAAATTATAATGTGTCTTAGTGTTGATCTCTTTGGGTTTGGCTTATTTGGAACTCTGTGCTTCCTGGGCCTGGATGTGAATTTCCTTTCTAGGTAAGGGATGTGTTCAGCCATTATTTGCTTCAAATAATTTTTCTGCCCCTTCTCCTTCTGAGACTCCTATCACATAAGTGTTATTGGACTTGATATTGTTCTATAGATCCCTTAAGCTATCTTCACTTCTCAAAATTCTTTTTTCTTTTTGCTGCTCTATTTGGGTGAGTTCCACTGCTCTGTCTTCCAGATCACTGATCCTTTCTTCTGCTTCATTTAGTCACTGTTGAGCCTCTCTAATGTATTTTTATTATTTTTGTTACTGTGTTCTTCAGCTATGTGACTTCTGTTTCATACTTTCTTATATTTTTTCTCAGTTGAAGTTCTCATTCTGTTCATCCATTCTTTTCCCAAGATCAGTGAGCATCTTTATGACCATTACTTTGAATTCTTTATTAAGTAGGTTACTTATCTCATCATTAAGGTCTTTTCCCAAGGTTTTATCTTATTCTTTTGTTTGAAACATATTCGACTGCTTCCTCATTTTTCTTGACTCTCTATGTTTATTTCTATGTATTAGGCAAAGCAGGTACCTCTTTCAGTCTTGAAGGAGTGGCCTTGTATACTCAATACACCTTCTCATTTAACCTTACCTTACCTCTTGGTTCTCTCTCAGACCTTTTTTATTGTCTAAACTGCCTGATTTATTCTTAATCTGTCCTTGTTGTGTTGAAGATATGCTAAAACCTGTCAGTGTTCCAAAGGAGGAATCTCAGTTGACACCTAGTTTCAGGCTGATGAGAAGCCAAACCCTCAGGCAGCAGCTTTTAATGTGCACAAATATATATAGCCATGTTGGGCAAGATTGTAATCCCTGGCCTTCAGACCAGATCTGGTGGTGTCCCCTGATGACAGTTTCAAAAATCAGGGCTCCAGAAAATGTATAATCTTCTTTTTGGGAGGTCTGGTTGAGTTGCAGCCAGACCAAGGGGGTGTACAAGGATGGTGTCTCACTGCTTACCTTCTCTGGGTGTGCTTCCTTAGCCTCTAGATGTGTGGGAAACCTGAAGCCTGCCCCTCAGGCCTAAAGTTCCAGGCTAAGTAGGCCTTTTTCACAGTAAGACTGGAGTTGTGTTTCAGTCTACTGTCTGTGCGGTGCCCTGATGGTGGTGGCCTACCAAGAACTGTCTTTAAATTGTTACCTTTCCGTGGAGTTTAGGAATACCAGATTCCTTGGCTTCCAGGGCCAGGTTATCAAGGGGTCATCCGTGTGGATTATGCATGCCCACTGGCTTTAGCTAGGCAGCTGGAGAATGCAGTAGGTGGGGCATGCTCACAGCTTCAGAAAGACAGTGGGAAAATATCTTGACTGCATGTACTCATGGGCTTCAGGAATACAACGTGAGAGTGCCTTGTCTGTGCACACACCCTGGCTTTAGGCTGGGAATGGGGGAATGCATGACTGCTTGTGCTCGCTTGCCCAGCCAGGGAGTGGGGAAGTGCTGCAGCCACCCACACACTCTGGCTTCAGCAAGGCAGCAGGATAGTGCCACGGTCACTTGCCCCAACTTTTCATAGCAAGGTGGTGGGAGGGTGCTGCATCTAAGTTGACCCATTTGTCTTAGCAGTGTAGGTAGAGAGTGAAAAATCTTGGGGGGGGGCAGTTTCAACTATCCCCTGCCCCTCTAGCAGATGCTTTTAGGTTAGAAAAATGAATCTCCTTCATACGTGGACTAGTATGGCCATGATACTTTTTAAACTGCTGTGCTTTTTTTTTTAAACTGGGTCTTGGGTTGAGTAAGACTTCATACAAGTACTTTAAAAGGAAAATCTGTTTCCTGTTTCATTTTGGGTCACTTAGACAGAAGCCCTGTTGATTTTCTAAGCCGGATATTTTGGGGGCTCATCTCTCTGATGCAGATCACAGGTTGGGGTGCCTGATATGGCCTTCAGCCTGGTGAGATCCCTCCCTCTTGTGTGTCCTACCACATGGGGTTTTTGGAGAGAACAATGTCTCTGCCTCTCCTACCCACTTAGATGTGTACTTTTTATCTTTGTGTGGAGAAGCAGTTCATCTTCATTTCAGATATTTTTTTAGAGGGAAAAGATCCATATGTAGATGTAGATTTGGTACCACCACGGGAGGAAGTGAGTTCAGGATCTTCCTATCCCACCATCTTCTGGATAGTATTTTGATTATGGGGTAACAGCTGACTGAAGTGAATGCCAGCATTGGCTCTCTGATGGTGGAATAGTTGACTGATCAGGCTGAGTTATACAATACTAGGTTATCTAACCACAGTATTAATTTCCACCTTCACACAACAACTCAGAGAAAAGAGTCCTTATTTATTTACAGAAATTATGAGGTCTGAATATATAAAAGGAAATGGAAAGAAAAGCTGGACAATTGAGGCCAAATAGACTTATATCGATATCTTGGGAGAAAATACCTGGAGTCTAACTCTAATGTTTAGGATTTAAAAAATATTTAATAGAGTAATTTGCCAAAAAATTGCTCAATGAAGATAATTGTCTCTGCATACTTTGATTTATTTTCTCTTTATACTATCGATACTGTCTTGCTCTATCATTCTTAGTGTTTAGCCTCTTTTTAAATGCTAGTCTATCAAATAGGAAAGTAAACTCAATTAGGCAGCATCGTAAACAATACTTTTCAAAAGTTGTTGAATCTAAATAATGTGGTGGTGATTTGGGAGAAAATATGGGTGATATTGTTGAGGGAAAATTTTTTCAGAGAAAAATTACACCTGCTAAAATACAAAGCTAAAAGCTTTGGAGTTTTACAAGGAAAAGAGAACAGCTGCGAAGAAAAAAGGTCAAACATCGATGATACCTCTTTTAAATTCGTACCCACTTATTTTTAAAATTCACTCTTTCTGGTGTTCAGTCCTACGGATTTTGATGAATACATAGATTTGCGTAGCCACCACAAATTAAGATACAGAAACATTCCTCATTCCCCCAATATTCCCTGCTCCTCCCCTTTTGTAATAAAACATTCCCTGGACATGACCCTTTGCACCTGCTGCTGTGTCCTCTGCCTGTAAGCACTACGTTCTGATAGCATCACAGTCCAAGAAAACAACCATGAACAACTAAAGTCTTAAAGAAAATAATTTAAAAATTATGACTGACTTTGGAAAAATATGTTTTTGCAGAGACATGTCAAAGGGTAGAAATTTAAGAAAAAAACTTTTAAACACCTGAAATTCTAAGGTAGAAGCTGAAGAAAACATGTGAATTTGTGGAGAAAAATCATAACCTTTCTGAGTGTTAAAGCTTGTTCACATCAAGTTGTAGTGAAAAACTAAAAGTGTTGCCTTAAAAATGGGACTGATTGCATAGTAGCTAAAAATTATTTTTTTAAGAAAAGTGAACAAAAATATTGAAAACCAGCCAACCAAAGGATTGGTCCTTTTATAGAGAATTATTTCCTCATAATAGTTTTTTCTGTCCCCTACCCTTTGTTTCCTCATTCTCTCTTCCAAAAACTAAAATGAGTCCTTGTGTTTTCCTTCCATACCCTCTGTATTTCTCCTCTTCAGCACTTTAATCACTTTTAATTATATATTTAATAATAATATTTCTTACACAAGTGTTCAAATATATTCCCTGTCTGATTCAATTTCTGTATTTTATTTAGGACCACGCCTGAAAACCTTGAAGTCAAGGAGCACTTCTCTGTATTCCCAAGGCCTCCTACTGTGCCTAGCACATAATAATTTCCAAAAAATATTTCATTAAATAATTACTAAAGTTGTGAAAGGAGAATGTTACAAATTATTTAAGGAGTTGAGGAGAATCTTTTGGGCACCATGATAGAGTTGGCCAACTGTCCACCAAAATCTCACGTTCACCCTTCCATAATTTGGAGTTTTTATGAGGAGTCAGTGACCCCTCCTCGACTACATTTTTCAGTTCCACAGTCCAAGGGGATGTGGACAGGAGGATGCCTATAATTTATGGGCTTGCTTTTGTTTATGACAAAGTCATTGAATACTTCTCTGTTCTTTTCCCAACCACTGACTGAATGTGGAGGTCTCCAAGACCCCAGCTGATGGAATATGCCTGAGAGAGAAACAGCCTGGATCATGGTATTACTGCTTGGAGGAAAGTTTCTTGCTGATATGCAGCACCCACATATAACACACTGGCATATACATCAAATAAAATTTTGTTGTGTTAAGCCATTGAAATTTGGGGATTGATTTGTTAATAGCAACTACTCTAACCACAAAAGTCAGTGCCTATACTGCCTAAGGGAAGACCAGATCCATGTCTGTTTAGAACAACAGCAACAAGAAAATTTCAGCAACAATAATATGAACAATAAGGGAGGACTGGTGTAGTCAAATTCCAGTGATTAAATGAGTAAGATTTACTAGCTAAGAAACTTAACATTTCAACCAGGAGTCTCTATCAAAACAGTAGAGTGAAGTAAAAAACAACAACAGATAGCCAGCATAGTCTAAATAGTAGGAATCCAAACTATAGTGTTACTGAGGGAAAATAATCAATAGAAGAAGAAATGGCAAGAGAGCCTTTAAATCTGTGAAAAGGATGTAGACAGTAATTGTCAGTGAGGCCTTCGTGGCACAGAAGCAGGGAGCAAGAGGCAGGGGACACAATATTGTCGAAAGCATGAATGGATGTTTCTTATGCATTGATTAAATACTCTGAAGGTCACATCTTGGCTACAGAACACATGCTTCCAGGCTGTGGGGTGCATGGTGAAGAGCAACTTTAAAAGTCCTTTTCCTTCCCTTTCCTCCCTCCCTCCCTCCCTTCCTCTCTCCTTTGGTCCTTCCCTTCCTCCCTTCCTACCTTACTTGTAAAGAAAAAATTGTTATTGGGACATTTAAAGGTTGAGAACACCCTTCTGGCTCAGATGAAGAATGGCCCATTTCATATACTTAGAAAATCTCAGCCAAGGGAATGAAAATGATTTCCACACTGTTCCATATTTCATCCAGTTGGTCATGAAACAACTGTCTACAATGAACAAAGTGCCTTGGGGAATGACACAGCTTGTCCTTAGTAAGTTCCAAATACTTGTGTGTTGGGGAGGGGGGCAGTGCAGGTGGAGGGGAGGACAGGCCTGAGCACAGACAGCTTAGTGATGCAGCAGCTAGGACTGCTCCATGACTTTACGAACAACTCAGTCTCAAGAGGACTTTTTGTTTTGGGAAAGAGGGCGAGGACTAAATGGCTTCAAGGCAATTTATAAATGCCCCTGGGAAGCTGGTATCTTGGCCACATGGGATTGCAAGAGGCAGTGAAACAGATTTTTCTGCAGAAGTGTGGCTGATTCTGAGGATATGAGCTATAGAAAAAGATCCTCCAGATCTGGGTTTGCTAATTTAGATAAAATTGACAGCTTCATAACACGTCCCTGGAAAACTCCAGTTGAGGACTGACTGTCGCTGCCAAGCTTTGGGAGATGGCTTAGCTGGTTTTTGTGAACCATGTCCTTGTAAATATTTTGAAGGCACAACCTGGGGTCGATAGTGACATGCTTCATTTGTTAGGAGGCTTTGCTCATTGTTTTCCAGTATTTGGAACATACGCCATATTGTACTCTGTTTCACCAAAAAACAAAATAGAACAAATAACAAAGTGGCATTGCATAGATGGATAAGGAGCAAGTAGGAAGGAGAGAAATTTAACTTCAGCAGAAGGAGCTGGTCTGGATAGTTTATGTACCATTGTTAGGTTGAGGGGTCAGCCAAAACCCAGATGTAAACAAAGTCCTCATATCTTCTTTTCCAATTTTCTCCATTTATTGCTTCATTTTAAAAAAGTCTTTCTTTTTATTTACCTAACCCATGTCATATATTGGCATTGTGCCTAAAATTCAAGGCATGTTAATTAAATGTCTTGAGAGAGAAAATTAGGGCCATAGGGAACCCAGAATAAGAGGAAAACAATTTCTGAATGGGAGGGCTTAGCAGAGACTTGATGGAAAAAAGTAATTGATCTTGACTTTGAAAAATAAATAAGAATTAAAAACACCTTTTCACTATGTGTAACATACATGTAGAAACATACACAAACCTTGAGAATACAGTGGATGAGTTATTTTGAAGTAGAAGTAAACATTTTGATCACTCAGAAGTCATGCCATCTCCTAGTCACTATCCCTTCTGCCTCCGTATGAGTGACACTCTCTTGACACCTAACACCACAGACCAGTTTTATTTGTATTTGAACTTAGTATAAATCGAATCACACATTATGTATTCTTTCGTGTTGGGTTCTTTTGGGTGACATTTTGTTTCTAAGCATGGTCAGCATGTTGCGTATTGTAGCTTTTTGTTAATTTTCATTGCTCTGTTATTAGATTTGGTGTATATTATGCAGTTTATTTATCCACTATACTGTTGATGAAAAATTGTTTCCACTAGCATTGGCTCTTACAAGTAATGAGGCTATGAATATTTTTTTTTCATGCTTTTGGTGCACAGGTGTATGTATTTTTCTTGATTACTTTATCTGAGAATGGAATTGTTGGGTCATACGTTATATGCACATGATTAACTTCACCTGATAATGTCACACTGTTTTCCAAAGTGGTTGTTGAATAAATTTAACTAAAGAAACTATGGGGAAGAAAACTGGAGACAGAAAAATATTCATGATGAAGATGCAGAGAGATGAAAGAGCTTTTCATGCTCTAGGACCCCCAAGGAGTATTTTAGGGTGGCTAGAGTTTTGAATGTATGAAGAATGGGTTCAATGGATAAATCAGGTATAGGTAGGGATGAGAATATGGAAGACCTTAATACCTCTCTTGGAAATGGAACCTTATAAGTAATGGGAAATCATCAAAAAAGCTGAGGGAGTGAATAACGACCTCTGTGCTTTAGGAAGAGGAATCAGTATGAACTGACTGCAAGGGATGGTAGAAGATAAGATCCAGAATCAGGGTATTGAAGTGGAAACTGAGAGCCATCTAGGAGGTCGAATAGCTAATGTTCCTATGTGCTAAGTGATGTCTCTTTTGCAACTCAGGGCCCTTTTTCTGATGAGTTCTGAGATTGCTGGGTTTTGCCGTAACTTTCTCTTATCTTCTTAGCAACCATGGCCATTGATTTTTTAAAGAATTTCTTAATTTATTTCCTATTAAGGTTTTTTAATTCTAATAAGAGCTTCTGTGTGGTTTTAAGTAGAGATTAAGTTGGGGAGAAATAACTAAGGGGACCATTTAATAATCTGTAATGAATGTTAGGTATAAACAAGAGGTTACCCAGGAGCCTTTGGGTTTAATAGTGCTGTGTAAAAAATTGCTGTCAAAAAGATGCTGAAGGACTTTATGATTTCTAGTCCACACACCCAAATATTGGGAAAAACCCTGTTAATATGCAGTGCTCTGTTTATAGTTTTAATAGGAAAGGCTTCATGGTTAAGAGTAATTTGTTTGAAACCATATTAACCATTGATCACCAGAGAACCAATTTAATCTGATTGTTTTATGATGGTATTAGCACACTGTTAAGGGGACCAGATGGGTCAACAGAGAAGTAGATAATTATGTGGTAAAGAATGAATTCTGTCAATCAGTGTTTTCTAGCAGCACAGAAAAATACATTAACAACAACCCTCACCCCACACCCCCAGTGTCAAAGGCTTGACATTACTCCTGTTTTTCAATGAGAATCTGCCATTATTTAATAGCTCTGGGGTTTGGGCTCAATTAGTTTCAATCTTTGTGGTATAAGCCTGAAACCTAGGCTGAGGCAATCACAATAAATATTTGGTAGACTCCAGAAGAATAATTGTATTCCTTAGCTACAAGCAATTAAGCACTAGATGTATTCCTTGTAAGCCTTTGCAAATGCAATGAAAAACATGTTTTAAAAGACAAATAATTAAGTGGCTTCTTTCATCTGATGGCATTTAGGTAAAAGAAAATTGAAGTTTGTTGTTTTACCTAGGCAGAAAAGATATTTTCTGCTATTAAAAACTATGATGTTTTCTGTCTAATCTAATGATAATCTTTCAGAAATCATGGAGAATGGGATATATACCAGAAGACAGATGAGCAAACTTCCCAAAATTTGAAAGGGATAAAGAATCACTTTTACAGACTACTGGGGAGAAGGTTAATTTCAATTTCTTTCCATTTTCTAGAATATATTAATGATAAGAATTTTAAATTTGGAAGTATTCTCCAATTCTCTCCAACACAATAACCTCTCTACAACATTGAAAAATATATCTGTTATCCAGATAGAAAAAAATGACAAAATTTAAGTTGTGTAAAGTCATTAGGGCCTTATGAAATGGGAAGGCTTGTACACTTACCTAATGAAAGAGAAGTTTTGTCACACTCTTGAAATTTTTATATATGGATTGAAAGTAGGAGAGGAAAAGGACATTTAAAGAACTCCTTTAATATCATTTAAATCTTTACAACATATGTGAAATGGATACGTTATAGCATAAAGTGAAGAAGACCAAGGCTTCAGGAGATCATGTAATTCATCCAAGGTCACTTAGATAGTATGTGGTGAAAAAAAAAGATCCTTTTGATTTTTTTTCCATCATATCTCAGTATTGATATTTTCCTCCCTGCATTGGACTCAGCACTGTGCTTAACACAGCTGTCCAAACATGACATACATTTTCTGCATGAATAATTCCTATGGTGGGGAGCTCATTACCTATGATTTTACAACTTTTTCTTTGCATTGGCTTTTCTTTTACTTCTCTGGTTACCCTTCCCAGTTACCTTCGGTGGCCTTTGTCATCAGCCTGTCCCATAGGTAACTTCCTTCCTTAGTACTCCTTCTTTCAAGTAACATACTCCCTGGAGTATCTTGCTACACACAAGGCTTCACCTAATACCTGTATACGAATAATCTTCACATTTTAAACTGGGGCCCAGATTGCTCTTCTGAGATTCATGTATCAAATACAGAGTCACCTGGTATCATGAAACTAAACTCAGTCATTGGGCCAACATCCTTCCTAGCGACAACTTCCCCAGTCCCAAATCTGTTGCTCTTTCTGTAATCTCCCTCTGTGTCTCTGCCCACCCATGCACTCAAGTCAGAAACATAGTGGCTATTTATCATTTTTGCCTGCCTTTGCTCCCCACATTCACTTAATCATTAATTTCTGTCTCTTCTTGCTGAAGATATTCACATCCCTTCCCTTCTCTGCATTTCCACTGCCCTTTAATTCAAACCCACCTCACAGTTTGCCAAAATTACTGCTCAGCCTCAGAAATTATCTCTAGTTCTGGAAGGGCACCTTCCTTATGGCAGTTATAATGGCTTATATAAAACATTTATCTTACTATGTCACTTCCCTTCCTAAACATTTTCAGCATTTCTGTGTCTTCGGAATAAAAGGAAACATCTTACTATGGGATGAAATAATATTCATTCTTCTAATTGAGCTGCAACCCCTTCCTCTGTAGTAGCCATTGGTGTGAGAGAGGATGTCACAGTAACTGAGTATCAGTGGTTCCTCAAAATAAATGTAAGTCTGAATCCCTTGGAAAATGTTAAAAAAGAAAAAAGAAAAAATTAGACCTCTGGTTCTTACCCTAGCCTGATAGAATTAAAGCACCTTGTCCTGAGTCCACAATTTTAACAAGTGTCCTAGGTTGTTCTGGTCCAAGTTTGCATTTGGGAACCACAGTTGCAATTTCAAAAAAAAAGAGGGAAGTAGGAGGACTTGTTGCTCTCTTAATGACCTTACATTGAGTTAGGCATGTTAATGCAAACATACTTGGAACAACTAGGACGTAACGAGGCAGATAGTAAAAGACATAGACCATGAGGAGTAGATTATAATTTTGCTGTTTGAAATCAAAGGCATTTGGAGTGTACCAGGAGCCACTTTTGTCAAGGATGTCTTTCTGAAATTTAGGTGTTGGTTTAGCCTCTCTGAGCTACATTTTCTGCTTTGACATGAGTCAAGGGAATGTGTATTCCATAGGCTTGTCCTTTTACTGTATTACTTACATCTTGCAGAACTGTACTCAGTTCCTCAAGGGAAAAGCCCATTAAGAAATTTAAAAAATAATTTATTAGCATAGAGGTGAGAGCCGATAGTTCCAAGGTCAGCTGACAGGAGGTAACACTACACTGAGAACCTGTAATTCTGGTTCTCAGAGATGACGTGAGAGTAAGCAACCTTCCAATGCCATCAGTTTTCCAACGGTCCTTCCCCCACACTGTGCTGTTCTCACCTCCGTGTTTTCAGTCAAGCATGCTGTGTTCCCCTATGCACTTCCCTAAATCTTCCCTATCATTCAAGCTGTTTCTTCAAGGCCTCTGTCTATTCTAGCTCATGCTAATCCTTTTAGGATCTGAATTAGTGAACCCTGCCACTCATAGTCATTGACATCCCCTTTCCTCAACATTTACTAAGCATTTATTTTATACCAAGCTTTGGGTTAAACATTTACACAAAGTATCTAATTCTCATGATAATTCAATGAATCCAGTACTATTTTTATCTTCATTTCACAGATGAGGGCTTAGAGAAATATGTTAAATTGTCCAGCCACACAGCCGGTAAGGGGCAGAGTAAGGATTGGAACTCAAGTCTCAAAGATTCCCTGGTCTGGGACAGAATACTGCAGCTGTTAGCTTCTTTGTAATTATTTCCTGGGAGTCAGTTTGTTCTCCCTCCCCTGGGCCACTGGACTCCCCAGAGAAGGTCCTTGGGTAGGAGTCGGCATGATGATGACAGCTGTCTTGCAGATTCAGTCTCTGTTTCTCTGCCTATCTCTGTGTTCGAGGAGGCTGGCTGCTGGGGACTGCATCATCCAGAACTCCCTTGACTCCTGCCTTCTTTTAAGTTGGATCAAGTTGACCAATGGGAGTCAGGAAAATGGAGGGGAGAGAGGCCAGGGTATTTCTTCCATGCTTCATCTCTGCTTTGGACCAACTTTGCCAATTACTGCATCCCTCCACCAATCAGATTTTGAGTTGTTGCCCCTCCTCCATTTCAGCTCTCAGTGGTCTCTGGTCTTTATTTCTCTCTCTTGTTCCCTTGGCCTTAAAAACAGTAGCCATTCCGCACTGTTGGTAGTTTCCTGGTGCTTCACTTCCCCAGTTTGTTCCCTTTCCCCATACTGTTGTTATTGTTCCCTTCCGTTCTGCATTTGAATCATCTGGGGTTCACTGATTCCTGCTGAGAGATAACGTGGTAGGATCAGCGTACTTGACTCCACATTAAGTTTTGCAGTAACAAGCCAGCTTTTTCTTGCAGCTCCAGCTATATAAATCTAATTCTATAACTAGATCATCATTGCCTGGATACCCCACACATGTCTCAAATGTTTGTAAACCTGAAGGTATATGTTTCCACAAATTCTGTTTTTCACCCTTAATATCCTGTGCCGATGACTGGGTCACTCCAGCTAGAAACCTGAAAGTCATTTTCAGCTCCCCCTCCTTCGTTTCCCCACAGCCGATGCCACCATGTTCCTGAGTCTGCATCCTTAATATCTCTCAAATCCACCTCCTTTTCTCTTTTTGCCTGATGCTATTGCTTCTGTTTAGACTCTTATTGTCTATCATTTGGACAATTAAATTGCAACCGTTTCTTAATTGGTTTCTTCAGCTCTGGTCTTGCATATCAACTGCTGCCAGAGTGAGCTTTCTTTTTAGTTCAAAAAGTAAGTAGATGTTTGTTGGAGAAATTCAAATAATATGGTATTTTTAAAGTTAAAAGTCCTGTCTCATCACCCAGAAACCACTCCGTGGTGGTGACTACTGAGTTTATTTTGAATATGGTCATTTTCCTGTGCATCTGAACCATATATACACAAACATATACAGGTTTGTTTATAACAGTAGTATTATACTATATGTGCCTTTTACCAATGCAGATTACTACAGACAAGAGTTATCTTTTAAAAACTAAAATCAATAATGTTATCTCCTTTCCTCCATAAAACTCATCTATAGGTTCCTTAATATTTTTAAGATAAAGTCCAGGTGCTTTTATATGGCAGCCCAAGGCCATCCATGATGAAGCCCTTGTTAGATTTTCCACCCTCCTCTCTTCCCATGTTCTCTTTTTCACCCTATGGTCCAGCCATACTGAAGTGCTAACTGCTCCCTAAAAACATCTCAGTGTTTCATGCCCTTACTTCCTGTCTAAATATTCCATTTATACAAATTTGCTTCTCTTTGCCTAGTAGATATTAAGCTGCTTACATGGGAAGGAGGCCAGTTAACAATTTCTGGCTTTTGAAACTTCCAGAAAGTATAGAGACTCTCTGAATACTAATTTAATTTTTATTGTCATCATCTATTTCTTAGATTTCTTAGTTTTGATTCATGAACTAGTTAGTGGCAGTAAGCTAAACAATCTTTATATTTGGAAAGGTGTGTCTCTGAATGTCACTCCCCATTCTCTAAATGTTTCCACTGCTCTATATTGGTTTTAAAATATCCTCTCATAACAGGTATTAGAGAGTAATTTTCTAAAGCCTAGATGCCAGAAAATGAATAAAACTAAATAGGATATCATACTAATCCCTTAAAATTCTGAGATAAAACAGATTTTTAGGTTTAGAAATCTAGATATGGATGTCTACTGTGTCTTTAAAATAAAGATGTTCACTAGGAAATAAGAAAAGATAAACACATATTAAAACCACCATAGATATTATAATAGCAGGTGGCAAAAAGAAGAGTGGATACATATAAAGTGTTGCTCTTAAAATAGTCTTGGGAAGTTTAAGTTGGGCAAATGTGTAATTTTCTGCCTTCTTAAAAAAAAATAGCAGGGTAGGAATAACTGGGTAGCTTATCTAAGTCAGAATCTTGCTTCTTATATTGGAAGTGATATGGCTAGAATACCAGTTGGGTAAAACTCTCTAGCACTCATACCTTTCTAATTGTGAGAGTACCTGTTGGGGTGCTATGACAATGTTTTCAGTTATTTTTATAAATTTATGTTTCTTTTACAAGGGACGATGTTCAATTTGGTTCTGAGAGTATGTAATATGAGAGTGATTAATGATGAACATAGGCTAGTAGCAGTCCTCACTGCTATTATAACTAAGTTCTCATAAGTGAAGACTTCCCAAGAGATATCTATAGAAAACCTCTCTTTCTAGCAATTTCTTACTGAGAACAGAGACAGTCTAAATGTCACCTCCAAATACTTAAGACATGATTATTAAGAAGGATTTATACTGTATACAGTCTACTTGTCTACTTTCTAGAATGTTTTGTAGCAATAATACTCCAAAAGCTATCTTACTGAGACTTTCCTTAGATGCACTAATTAGGTCTTAAGTATATTCAAGATGTGTTTCTCTTGGCTGGCAGATGGGCAGAGTTGGTGAGACCACTGCTACCTGCTCTCTTCTTTCAAACTCTTGCAGAATTTTTTTCCCTTTTATTTTGTACATTTCTAAGTCCTTATATCCTAAAGGATGGTAAAATGATGAATAAATGATATTGTCCAGGTAGAAGTTAATCTTTAAGGATGAGTGAACTCTCACCTCACAGAGGAAGGTGTAGGGAAAGCCTTCTACACAGCAGAAACAGCATGACTGAAGGCAGAGTGGTAGAGAATTGCCTGGTATGATCACCACCATTATCTGTACAAGGAAGACAGGAGCAAAGATGTGGAGACTTGGATGCTTGTCCTACTGTACCATTAACTGTGTAATCCAGGTCCTTGGGCCTTAGTATATGGATGAACTGTGTGAGTATATGCATATGTATATGCATTAGGGTTTGAAATTATAGAGTTAAACCACTCCATCTTGAAGGCTCCTCCTAGCTCTCCCTTCTAGGAAACATAACTAATATCTGTTGAAAATCTCATAGAATTGATGGTCACTATATTAATGGTTCACTTAAATAGTTAATGGTTAACAGATCTTACATTGCCATCATACCTCCAATTTCTGAAAAACACAACCAGTGTTTTCTGCTCAAAAGAGGTAGTAACTTTGGTTGGTTGATTTGGGTGTCCATTTGCTGGTTGCTTCCCACTGAAGGCTGTACGAGCCTCTCATGTGAAGTGATTCTGTAAGGACTCTGAAGTTAGGATAAGGTGAATAAAGGGAAATCTGAAAGTCCTGTATTATTTTCTAGCCTGGCTGTGATTGCTTTATGTGTTGTCAACATGGAACATCTTCAGCTAAAAGAAGTTAAATCAAATTAAGCCCCTGGAGTAGTGCTCTCAAATTCTGTCCGTGGCTCTGTTCTGTTAAAAACTTCTATAAATGTCTTGTAACTGTTTGTAGAAGGTTACTATACTTCATGTGAAAAATAAATGGAATGATTGTCAACATTGTATATTCATTTATTACTTGAAGTTTACTCCATATGACTCAGATAACTTGCTATTATCTGGCCATACAAATATTTCCAGCCAATGGACTGTGGGCAGCATCTTTATGACATGGTATGAGACTCTCTAGTTTTCTTTTATGCTACTGCAGGTGTTTATGGAGGGTTCATATTTTACATGGTGCAGTTGCAAAGTGTTGAAGCCTACCCCAGCCTGGGTCCTTGAGTGACTGTGTAGACTAGAGCCCCTTGCTAGTCATGTTGGATAAATGTTATTGTGTTAAGTCATTGAGATTTCAGGGTTGCATAGTTACCATAGGCTAGACTTTCTGACTAATATGCATAAAACAATTGATATTGCAAATTATCTCTAAAGCTCAAAATACTTGGTAAGTCCAATACTCAGGCCAAAAGTAATTCAGAATAAGTAGAGGATGGCTTGATAGTAGTTCACGTAAAAGGTTATGGGTAGGGGGATGGTTAAAGAAGTTAAATTTCAACATACCTGTGGTCTTCAAATATTTGAGAAGTTGTCATAGAGGGATCAGCTTGTTCTGGGTTCCTGAAGAGGGCAGAAGCAAGACGAATATGAGAAATCTATAGTCAGAGACTTAATGTAGTAAAGAATATCGATTTGAGCTGTTCATGAGTGGATAGAGATACCGTGGAAATTACAGGCTCAGGAATGGTTGAAGCAGTCAGCTGAGGCAAGATGCTAAAGAATTGGGAATGCTGTATGAAACATTCTTCACTACATAAAATCTTGGCCTATAAAATCCTCCCAGTGTTAAGATGCTGTCATTTTTTTACATCAATATTGGTCAGAGTATCAGTACATGTGTTTTAAGATAGGATACATTTTATTATTTACCCAGAAGGGGACCTGACTTGTAATAACTTATCTGCAATTTCATGCATCCTTTCGTGATGACATGGATGCTACCTGCTGCCATGGAACAAGCTTGTGTCAATGATGATTTGGCCAGACTGAGTTGGATGTGGTCAAGAAACTAGAGCAGTGGTTCTCAATTTTGGTCCAAAGATAGTGAAGGTTGATGCATATAGGCATCCTATGAGGATATTAATATAAGTACTGATACACAGGCTTTATCTCTTGAAAGTTTAACTTACAGGTTGGGTGCAGGGGTGTGGGAATATGTATTTAAATTTAAATTCCCAGGTTATTCTGATGGGGAATATGATTGGGATTAGAGCTCTATAGAACTTGTTTCTCTATTTCTGTGGGTGTTTCATTCTTTTAGGTTTGTCTTCTCCATTTCATAGAAAAGATTACTTTTCAAATCTCTAGGCCTGTCTCAACTGAACAAAGGGAAAGGGGATTTCTTTATGCAGTGACCCATATGTTTATAGAGGGAAACATAAGCTCACTTGAGCTGTAAACAATGGTGGCAGAAGTGACCACAGCAGCTCCAGAATCTGGGTGGAGAAAAAGTCACAAAGGCTGAGAATCAGAACCTGCTGTGTCCACCAGACTCCTCATGCCATCACCATCTCCTCAGCAGTCTGGGACAGGCACAGAAACTCCCTTGGTCGCAGCCAGGGGAACATTGGAAGCCATGTAGTCTGGCATCTTTTTACAGCAAACATTTCAAGGAATCAATGCAAAGGGAGCACAGTCGGGCAGGTGAGCCCAGGTTGCACTTTTGGGGTGCTGCAGAGGGCTCCTCAGTTGTCTCCTAATCCTGTGGCATCTGGCAGTGACTGAGTTCAGAGCAGTCCAGGACAGCGCTGCGGAGGATGAACTTCTGATGGGGGGCCTGGCAAGACTCCCTTTCAGGAGATGGGATAATCAGAGCCACAGGTCCATGCCAGAGAGCCCTTAGAAGAGTGAATACTGGCTCTTAATCGAGCCTTCTTCTCAAGCTTCCTTCCTTATTCTGCCCTCTCTGCAAAAATAGACTTGATTCACTGTGCACACTAAGTCTCTCCATGACAGTGTCTTTTCCCTGGATGGTAATTATTTTTTAACAGGTTGAGGTAACTACACAGTCATTTGTGTCTGGGGATAAGTGTCCTGGCCTATTTTCAGTACAAGTCTCTCTCTTCCTGTAATTGTCACACTCTTTAATGAGGCTCGAAACACTCAACATCCTGGCCTCTGTCTCAAAGACTTTGATGTTCAGTGCCTGCCAGGGCAGTGTGAGCTCCCTGGGGATGGAAGGCAGGGCTCTGGCCACTGCTTGCCACCCCCAAATACTTGGTCTCAAAGCTCTGGCACTGCTGTTACTGTTCCTGCTCCTATACTCTCCTTTGGATCTTTGTTGTAATGCATAACCAATTCCAAAGTTTTAGTTAGCTGAACTGTTTGGGAAGCTGTATCAAAACCCTCAAGTAAGTCTAAAATGTTAGAAATCTACGAGCAGTTCAGCAACCAAGAATCTGTTTATAAGCTGTAAACCTTATAGAAACACCTTACTTATTTCTGTCTGGCAGCCTGAACTCCTATGATCTCTTCTTGTGTGTGTTTTCCATTTTCATGTACTTTCAGTGCCTAGCACACAGCCTTGCACATAGAAAGGGCTTAAGTAATAATCCTTTAGCTTACAATGCATGGGTAGATGAACAAACATGCTGTCCAGCATGCTGTTAAGAACCAGACAGGAATTCAAAGAAATTTTATGACACAAATACACACATTGCTCATATGTGTGGCATAACCCTGTTATCCATATATATAGCCCTGGAGCGGTCATGGTGGTCTATGCCTTTGGTATCTTCATTGATAGTACCTCCTTTCACTCAAATATATTGGACATTAAATATATAGTTGTCATATTCATAGATCATCTTTTTTTACTCTTGTATTTAATTTAAATAATCTTGGCTATCTCTTTTCTTCATTTTGCAACATATTAGCATATTTTAAATGGCCAGTAGGAGGTAGAGAGGCTTACCCTACCTACCAAGAAACCTCTTAAAGATATCACTATTTTATAGCATAAATGAAGTTTATTCCACAAGGCAGGGAGTCAAGGGATGCATTTAATACAATTTTAATCAAAATTATTACAATTTTAAAGTGTTGGTGTTTTGCTTATCTGGAAAAATTAACTTATCCTCCTATATATCAGATAAATGAAGTGTTACTATAATAAGTAGCATTTATTCCCGGCCACAGGTTGGGGGTGGATACATAGAGAATAAAGTTAAGGTCTTGACTTTTGAGTAGATTGTAAAATATTGTAAAGCCTTGATTAACTACATTCCAGCTTCTAAAGTCATACTTAACTATTTTTCTCTTTAATGGCTTTTCAAGGGAAAGAGACATGTCACATGAAGATAAATTGGTACCATAAATTTCGTCTAAAAAGGAAGGGAAAAAGGAACAGCAGTAGTCCCCTTGATTTCTTGAGATTGTCATGGATTCAGCTCTTAATCTGCCCAATTTCCTGTAATTTCTCTTTCTTCTCTTCTGGTGTGAGGCACTGAGACTGTGCTCAAATTAATGGCAAACTTAAGGACCTGTGGCTTCCCAGACCACCAAGAAAGGGTTCAATTCCCTTCACTAGCCTGTCCATTGAGATGGAATTGTGGACTTAATCATTACTTGAAAGGTTTTCAGCATCAAGCGATGAACTTGTTAACTGGGAGTTGAGTGAAAAATTCAGTTTACCAGAAATCCTCCTTCCTAAATATCAGCACGGACCCCCAGTTCCCTGTGTTTTGGATCAATATGATTTGCTGTCACTGGGGATGTAGGGTGTGCAGAGAGTAGATGCCTGTGTGGCTGGCAGTGCCCAAGCTTCCTGGAGCAGCGAGGGTTACAGAGCAGGATTATCACAGTGTGTAGGTTAGGGCATGTGGCTACTTCTTGGTAAAGCTTTGAATGAAGGGCAGATAAAGGACTTCCCTTGGGGAATATGTTTTCACTTCTGCAAATGGGAAATGGTATATTTCAACCTTAGTCCTTTGTTCAGAAATAAATATTTTAACCTAGAGAAAGGAAACCCAAGGAGTAACTTGTTTAGTCCACTAACTGTGCCCTGAGCAAGATGTACTTTTCCCTTACTCAGGGCCAATGCAGAATGCATCCATACCTCCTCTCAGCTTCTCTGAACTTATCCTTCTTTCAAGTCAGCTTCAAGTTCTGAGATTCTCTGTTCTCAGCCTTCCTTGTCTATACACAAAGCAATTATGATCACTGTCCTCATCATCTTCAATTCACAGTTGGAGCATTGACTCTGACTTCTTTCTCATGTCAGCTTTAAAAATGGCATATAGCCTCCTGTCTGTAAAATGGTCTAAACAGGACCCTACCCAGAGGCAGCCGACACTGAACACTTCCCCTGGCCTCCTCTGGCCTAGTGAGCCCTCCATGATTGTTTGGCATTGTTAAATGTCAACAATAGGATGGCTCCCCTCTGGTAACTCAGTGAGAATGGCAAGAAATATATGATTAGAACTAAGGAACCAGACAAAATAGCTCTTATTTATTGGCAAAGGGGAGAAACAGCCACTCAGCACCACCCCAGTGTCCCTCTTTATCATGTTTTTGACTTCCCCTTTTTCCTCCTTGAGGGCAGCAGTTCTATCTCTGTACAATGTGACACATCAATGTGACAAGTTTCATTTCAATAATGGTATTAATAATGGAGTTAGAAAACAATTGCCAGTTGTTTAAAAGGAAATTTAAGCTACATGCGTCCTTCCTGCCCATACTCTTCTGTAAAGACTTTCTCAGACTTTGAGGCTGGAGATGGTGAATCTAACCCTCTGGAAGCTTATCTGGGGAGATGGCTTGCATTCACTGAGTGCTTTCTATGTGCCAGGCACAGAAGCACATGTCTACATTCCTCATCTCATTTGGGTCTTGAAATCACTAGTGAAGTAGGTCTCACTGACCACTTTCATAGTTGAGAGAATGGAGTGACAGGAGGTGAAGTACCTTACTGAGGTCACAGGGCTAGTGGTAAGGGGTGGAGTGGGAATTCAAGCCCAGAGCAACTGCTATGCTCCAAAGTCACCTGCTTTGCACAGACAGTGGAATGGCTTGGTGGGAAGGGGTTGGAACCGAGGATAGGAAGGGTAGGATGTCCATCTGTGTCTTAGTACTATTTGGGGATTCCTCACCTGGCTGTCATATTACTGAGGACATTTTCATAAGGGTGGAGAGACAGTCCAGGTTAGTGTCTCTTCTACTTACATGAAGATCTGACAGTTAAGAGAAGGACCGGTACTCCCTCAGATACCTGCTCTCATTCAGGCACTGCCGCTGGCTTTCCATGAGGCCTTGTGTCTTCACCTGGGAAATGGGGACACCAGCAAGTGTTCTTGCCACTCCACAGTGTTATCCTGAGTCCCACAGCAAGGTAGTGTCAAGGGTTCTCAAGGTGGGATGACTTTTGAGATAACTTTCAACCCTGAGATTCTGTATTACAGATGCATTTTAAAAGCACTGAACAGCATAAATCCCTTTACAAATGCAAAGGATTTTTAAGAGCATGGAGGTGTGATACCCACAGGCATGTACAGGTGCCAGATACAACTCTGTGATTTTCTGCTTTATCTGCCTCTTGCAAAAGATTTGGGAAAACCATGAGGGTTTTTTTTCTTTTGCATACCTATGAAACATGTTTTCCCCTCCCAAGGGCCTGGAACTGATAGGGGGAGACTGAGGAGCATTTAGACATGGATAGGGTACAGTGTATCTGGGTGCACCAACCCACAGTGAGGATCAGTGCTGTGTCCTGCTCTCCATTTGGGCTGTCCTGGTCATAGCATTCAGCAATTTCATTTACCAAATGAACATTTAAGAGTGCATTGGAGAATCATACAACAATAAAAAGAGGTTGCCTTAACTAGTTTATAGCTTTTTCTGGAAGTAACTGGCTACATTTTATAGACACAGGTTATTTAGACACCTGCTTTTTTATAAATGATGTTAATGGTATTTTCTATGGTAAGTGTAGTCATTCCAAGAAAATAATCTGCATGAAATACTTAGTGTATATCTCTTTGTACAAAAGCAATGGCATTAAAAAAATCCATGTGATTTATAAAATGAGAATTAATTTTCCTCTTTTTTTCTTCTATGTACAATGAACAATTAAAATAACAAGTTAGGAGAAACCAACGTTAACACTTCTGTAATGCAGAGTAGACCAGTGCTGATCCAAAACCATGAAATACGGATGTTCATTCACACAGCTTTTTCTCATCTCAAATAAATAGAGTGAAGGAATGACTGACACCCTTCCTCAAATAGAGAAAAAGGAATGATTTTTCTGCTCCCAACTTGTGCATTTGCTATGGCATACTCAGGGAGGCAAGAAGCCCAATGTCTAAGTGACAGCTTGGCTACCTGGGAGTGAGTAGAGCAAAGATGGTCTTACTGTTTCAACATCTCTTTTACATCTAGCTCCTTATTATCCTTGCACCCACATGATCTGCCCCAAGCTTAGTGGTAGTGGACCTATCTATCCCCTCTGGGCTCATGGAAGTCCATTGTGCACATCTCAGTCATTGGCAAATGCTGCAAATCAGAGGACTCATTTCCCCTCGAGAGCTTCAATTTCTGTTCTTACTATCTTGTGAAAGAAGCACAAGATTTTGGGATTCATATGGAGCACTATACAAATTGCCATTTCCTCTGTGTAGACTTAGATTATTTTTTGTTCTCTGCACTAAAATAGGATAGTAATTTAATAATACCTTTCATACAGGCTGGTTGAGAGGACTGTAGAATAGTGGTCCCTAATTGTCCAGAGCAGGTGGATAAGCAACATTAGAGCTTCTTTCAGTCCTCATTTTCATATATAATTTATATTTTATGTGTTTTTTAAGGTATAAAATATAGAGTTATAACTAATATGATTTACAAATATATATCTGGACATATTGAGATGTAAGAAAAAATTACTGATGAGTTGCACAATCAAAATAATTTGACCTATCTGCAGTGAAATTTGTTACTAAGCGGGATTGACATATTCATATTAAGTCATTAATTAATAATAACTTATCATGTATCAACAAGCTGTGTTCACATTTTAAATGAAATAATTTGATGTTTGAATGTCTTATAAAATAAAAAGAATCTCTAAGCATTGAAGAAGATTAACATTCTTCACTGTTTAGAATATGTTTTCACATTCCCTAATTTCAGGCACCAGCTAACTATGGCCCACAAAGACTCAAATACAGACTACATAGCCTTTTACAGAAAAAGCTGCTGTCCCTTGCCCCTTGCCTTATTATCATTAACTCATTATAAATACTAAGCATTATTAAGATAGAGAAGCTGTGGTTTTTTAAAAATATATAATACAGTATAAAGGCAGGATTTATTCCTAGATCTGTGTTCATTCTACTAAATTGTACTGCAGTTTCCTGTAGTATTTATGGCATGTTGCAGGTAGATCAAGTGCGAACAGTAGGATAAGATGGTGCCATTTGGGGTCAGGGCTTTTTGAAGAAGACTCAGATAGTCTTTTGTTATATAACCCTGGTGTGTATACTGCTATTCTCTGATCTTTTACCTGTGGTAGATAATACTAATTGATTAAAGCATTATTTTTTGCTGAGCCAGGATGCAGCCACAGAATCCTTCCTAACACAACTCTCTAGACATAAAATATGGGAAACACAATTGGCGTTCCTGAAAAACATGAGTAGAGGGATATATGGGTATCAGAATCCAATAGAATACTTTGAGGTAGAGATGGACAGGAATCCTCTTTGCCCACCATGTGGCCAGGACTGTGGAGGAAGTAGGAGAGCAGAAAACAGTCAAGTATAGTGGTTAGGGTTGTGGACTCTGGTCGGAATGTCTGTGTTCAAATTCAGCTCTGCTTCTTAACTGTGTGATTTGGGGCAAGATGTGCTTCCTTGTTTCTCAGTTTCTTCATCTGGTAAAATGGGAAAATAGGAGAACCTACTTTATAAGATAATTGTGAAAATTAATTTACATAAAGCACTTAGGGCCATGCTCAATGTGAGGGAAGTTCTTGTATAAATGATGTACTACTATGGCACGGCCCTTAATGTGCTTGATGTTAGTTGTGCCCTCAAGACAAACATACAGAGAAACTAAGAAAAAAATAGAAGAGAATGTAATACAAACCATGCCCCAAAGTCTTTATTTTTCTGTGTTGTATGCTTCTTACCCCTGCTTCTTCTATCTCTAAAACTCAAAGATAACGAAAGCCACTGTGAGTCACCATTGTCTGCATTTATGCACGGTGATGTTCCATCCAAGTGAACTGTATCCATCACCCTGTAGATTTGTCAATAGCTCCCCAGACAGCACAGTCTCATGATAGATCTTGCCGACCTATCAGATGTCCTGTTGTGTTTTTTTTCCCCAACTGTAGACAAATAGGCATTCTTGCCATTGTGGCAATTTGGAAAATAATTCATGTCACTCTAGTTCTTTTCAATAATGACTCACCAGTGCATTTAATCAGAGTTAAGGTAGAGTTAAGGTCTTATTATGCCATAAAACATCTGTAGGAAGGATTTACCTTTAAATATTCAAAATAATGCATTCTATGTTATGGGAACCATTTGTGTTATATTCAGCTACAATACCCCTGGGACATCTGGGCAGTCCCTAATGAGCTAGACTAACTTTTTAGCAATCATTTAGAGAAACAAAACTTTTATGATACATGATTTTAAATATCTCTTACATATGTTTTTATGTCTGCCATGTTAAATGCTAAACTTTGGAAATGATATTTTCTAAAGTAAGTTCAAAGGGAGAAAAGTATCAAATTTTAGTGTTGCCCCCTCACTGAGCAGAGCCAAAGATGAAAACATATATAGTTTTTGCTGAAGTTTCAGATTCCCTCCTATGCTATTTTAATCAGTTTTTTAAAGTGATTCTCTCCAGGGGTTACTAGAGTTGTCCTGTTCCTGTGTGAAGAAATGAACACTCCCTTTGGTCACTAAATAAACCCTGAAGCCTTAGTCCTAGAAACAGACTAAATTGTATATCCACCAAATACAATCTCCTAAAGATAGAAGTTGTAAAACATGGAATCCAGCAGTTAAACCTTTGGGGAAGCATTCAGGCCGAGACACTTATGTTACTGTTTCTGCAGGCCAAGGCTCTGACCCCAAAGGTTTCAGCTCACTTGGAAGGCAGAAACCAGCTAGGCTGTCATTCAACTGCATGGAGGGTATCACTCCTCAGATACCTCCTAACAGAGATTCTAAGGCATTGAAATAGATACATTTTGAAAACATCAAAAGAACTAAGTGGTGGTGATGATTATAAGGGAATTTTCTTCTGTCTGGATTGTTATCTGAAGTTAGCCATGTTTTCATTAGCTAGGCTCTTTTCCTTCAATTATTGGTAGACATAGAGATGTAGCATTCCTGATATGTGGAAACACGGCTCTAAACAATGGTACTGGTCTTTGGGTGTGGCGGATTATCACCAGCAGGGATGCTCTTCTCTCATCTGACTTCTGTGGGAGGTGCACGCACCACACTGATGTTTCGTCTGATCTTGTTGGCTGGCTCTGGCCAACAGAATGTAGGCAAAAATTGAGAATCAGTTTTGAGCCAAAGCTTCAGGGGACTTTTTGTGTTCCAGCTCAGACCTCTGAGGGCTTGTGACCTCAGCCATTAGAAGGACATTCCTCAGGTAGCTGCTCTTCCTCTCGCCCAGGCCTAAGAATGAGACATAGACCAAACTTAAACCAAAGCAGAACCATTGTGGCCAATCTGCAAACTCGTGAGTATGAAAGATAAATGCTGGTTGTTTTAAGACACTTAGCTTTGGGGTTGTTAGGCAGCATTATTGTGGCAATAGGTGATTAATATGGGCCTTAGGCTTAAAGGTTCCTGGTTGGAGGGGATTTCCCTTAAAGGATTAGTTGTCTGATCGTCATATTTTACTTACAGACAGGGCTGTATAAGGCATGGGAAGAAATTGGGTAGTGTACATCTTATTTGTCATTCTACTACTTTTGATCAAATCTCCCAATGCTCAATTCATTTTCAAACTGAACTGTGATTTAGTTTTGATTGAGTGCTGCTACCAAATTGGAGGTTTTGACATGAAAAAAATTTTTTTCTTACGTTCCTGAGCATGCTGTGCTTTTTGGATACACATGTCTTATGTAGCCTAGTTGGTTCGTTCATTGATGAAGAGACAGAGTGGTGTAGTGGAGAGTGCATACGAGTAAGAAAAATCTAGGTTCAGTTCCCTAATAGGTCACCTGCTACCAATATATTCTCAGCAATAACTTATTTTACTGAGGTTCAGTTTCCTCATCTGTGAAATGGCAATGATACTTCTCTGTAAGTTTGTGTATGAGTTTTAAAGAAACATGTAAATTAATTGAAATGTCCATTATAATGCCTGATAGAGGCTTTAATGATGGAGTGCTTGCCAATACTAGGCACCAAATGCTTTGACATGTTTTTTCTCTTGTCATTTTCATTAAAAATGAGATCAGTACTATTAACATCCCCATTTTATGGAGGAGAAAACTGAGGTGATGGAGTTTAAGTAATTTGCTCAAAATTACACAACCAAGGAATAGTTGAGCAGAATCTTTTAACCCAGTTTGGAAGGTAGAAAGTTTGCAAGAAGCCATCCCTTAAATCCTAAAAAGAACAAACTGAATAAGTTTAAATATTGCAATTCTTAAACCTATAAAATACCTAAGAACATAAATCAACTAAATTTCAGAAAGGAATAGGCTTTTCCTTAGAAAGAAGAGTCTTGAGGCTGTTTTCCTCCCTAGGGACATGACGTGAAGAGGGTTCAACCCCTCACAGAATGTGGGTAAGGAGAAATCTGACTTTTGGTAATCCTTTAATGCCTGTTTTTGGACAGGCATGAGGAATGGGAGTCCCAAGGATCCACAGACAAAAACCAAATATGCACCTGATCCCCACATATTTCCCATGGTGCCTTAACTGAGTGCACAGCAGGGGTTGCACACCAAAGATGAGGGCAGAGAAGGAGAGCTGAGAGAGGACATCCTGAGGCAAAATGGGGCTTCCCTCAATGCAAGACAGCAGTTAGCCAAAACAGCAGAAGAAATGAGCAAGATCCCCACCTTCGTCCTGAGCTGTGTGGGTTTTTTTCTTTATGATTGTAAGAAAGTGCCACCCCCAAAGGATGGGGACAAAGCAGAAGATCTAGGAGAGAGCCTTCCCCTCCCCCAAAGATGAATGGGGCTTTACCCCATGAACAACAGTGGCCAACTGGGATTGGGATAAGGCAGAAGAATTGAGAGAATCCTAGAAGTATACCAAGTCTTCACTGAAAGATCAGGGTAGGACGACAGGATGGAGAGATTTCCTGAAGCATAGAAACCAGGTGCAGGGTTGAGGAATAAGACTCTCCAGTGATCCCCTGCCCAGCAAAAAAGGTGGTCACAGTGCTAAAAAGTTGAGAGTTCAGAACTATCGCACCTGTAGTTCCGAAGGGTGATGTCGGGCTGTACAGCATAAAAAGATCTCTGGAATGTCGGTGGTGTTCAGATCCTAGGCTCTGCTAAGGGAAGTTCTCCCACCATTAAATACTTGAAGTCAGTGGTGGACTGAATCTTTCAAAAGCTACAACAAAGCCCCAACCCAGCTCGATTATAGATTAGATAGACTCAACCTCACCAAAATGGAGGTTTGAGAAAGGAAGTTGTGTGATTTTATCTGGGTATAAACATTATTTATTTAGTGTCTACTGTTTTTCTTTCCTTCACATGATGTCTGGTTTACAAAAAAATAAAAATAACCAGGAAAAAAAGAAGCAGGAAAATATGACCTATTGTCTAGAACCAGAACCAGTAGTACCACAAAACATAAATTATTTACTGTCTTGCCACTTACAGTAAAAGTTTGCCAACCGATGATCTAGGGAAAGAAGAAGCCATATGTTTAGGGAAGCAATACTAAAAATGTGAGCAGACTTGTCATTAAAAATAATGGAGGCTAGAAGCCAGTGGAACGACATCTTTAAAATGCAAAAGAAGGAAGGAATACTTTCTAATTTAGCTGTGAGACTTTTAATTCTGCATTGGCATTCATTGCCATTTATCAAAATTTTTGCTGTGGAGAGCATACAATCCAAGCCTACTGATCTTGATAATTGAACCTAAGAAGGTGAAATTAAACAGTGTCAAGCATAGTATGTATAGTTGAATTAAAAAACAAAACTGCTCACAAAGAAGTTAGGGGGGATGTGCTTAATAACCTGTGAAATGAGGCAGGGCTTTGAAGGGTTGGTCACTCAGTTTGGGCTTGCAGTGTTGTGTGGTGAACACAACAGAATGAAGTTGTCCTTGGACCTGTGCAATGCCTTTAATGACGGCTTCTCTCAGATGTGGCTTCGTTCTTTGTAAAACAGAGTCAGTAATTGACCTACCTACCTTGCATGGTTGATTTGCAAATCAAGGGAATGAAAGTGAGTGTTGTGAATGAAAAGGACTTGAATACTTCTAAAATATAGTTTGAAATATTACTGGCAAAACAACAAAACAACCAAAATTCCTCCCATCAATAAAAACCACAAAGTGTATTCTATTTCCGTGGATACAATTATAGTGAAAGAGAAAGGTGTTTTTGTTCTACTCTCCTGATAAGACTGCTCCAGAAGTGTTGAGTTCTGAATGTCACACATAAAGAGAGAAATTGACCTATATTCAGAGAAGAGTGGTGTTAAGTAGAAATAAAAAAGTCTTAGGGGAAGAATATTTGAAAGAATGGGGAATTGTTCCTGGATGAGAAGTAGCCTTGTAGTAAAGAGATTTGGGGGTCCCAAGAAACACAATGCAAAAGTATGGACTTTGTGCAAACTCCCAAGTTTGGCATCTCAGCTCAGCTGCTCCCTGGCGGCATGGGCTTGGAAAATTAAGCAACTTGAGTCTCATTTTCAACATGTGTGAAATGGAGACAATGTGATTGAATATAATTTTGTAAGGATTTGGTGAAGTCAGTAAAAGAATATATAGGCTACTTTTATTGTAACTCTAAGGTAATGTTGTAGAATAATTTTAATTATAAAGGATTTTCAATCAGTGGGAGCTATTAGAAATGGAATTGACTGCTTCTCTTTGGTTGAGGATTTGGCTATAAGCTTGGTAGAGGGTATTCAAATGTTGGACTGTATGATGTTTTGGTCTTTTCCAACCTTCACATCATATTTGGACAGTATCAGTGAATAGCACAATGCATCAATTTGCCAACTTTATTTTCATTACCATGCAGAATTTGCATGTATCTATACATAAAACAGAGTAGTTTTGGAGGGACTAGGACAGATTTATGTACCAGCTTCGTCAGAAAAGCAGGGCAAACCGAGATTATGAGAGACCCAAACAGGCTCTCTTACTGGGTGTCAGCCATGGTCCTTGTCTTTGTTCCATAGGTTTTCATAGTAAGAACAGAAGGTTCTGAGTGGAAGAGCAGGAAAGCCCTATAGATCTCCATGGAAAGTTTAAAAAATTTTTCTAAATATCAGATGAACTTTTGGAGTTGCTTAATAAATGCTAGGTGTTTTATATTCTTCAAGCTAAAAGACAGGAAATATTATGCTTTATTGTAATTCTGCAGACATTTTATTTATGGAAGCAACAAAACTAACAATGGCAGTCATGTCTGCAAAAATGGCTAGAAATTTTCATACTGGTGGATATGTTGCTCTTTGTCTCACCCTTTAATAATATGCAGAAGCCTGGTTTAAAGAAAAGGTCTGTTAGTATTTAATCAGCAACAATGACTGGACTACAAAGGAATGTATAAAGGGAACTGCTTTTAATGGAATACTTGTGGCTGTCTGAGAGACCCACCTGGAGAAGGAAAATACATTCTGGCAAAAGAGATGTTATGATTGTCATGGACCTGCCAGGAGATGCTCTTTCCTGAGAAGTTAATGATTGCCAAACTGAGAGGTCCTACTTTTGCATGTTGATTAAATTAAAATTTTCACAAAAGGGGTTTGTTATCATGATTTACTTTTACATGTCCTGATTATTCATATTTTCTTTCCCCATTTACAGCTGCATATATGCAGGAAAAATGAGCCTTAAAAATTTTAGGAGGAATCAGAGTCTTGCCCCTAGAGTCAAAGATTATTTGAGGCTCTCTGTAGGCAAAATAGCTAATTACATACATGAAGTTTTTTTGCTGTTTTTAGTACCTGCTCCCTGGTACTTTTGCCATTCTCAGAGGTGCCTTTCCCCCATCTCAATCATCACACTTTTAATTATTTTTAATGGCTTTATTGAGATATAATTCTCAAACCATGCAACTCACTCATATAAAGTTACAATCCAATGACTTGTGGTATATTCAGAGTTGTTCGTCTGTTACCATAATCAAGTTAGAACATTTTTATTATCCTGAGAAGAAATTCATATCCCTTAGCTGTTTCCCCAACCCCACCACCCAGTAGTCTGCTTCCTAGTTTTTCACCCTATCCTGAATACTTCGTGGAATCATACAATAGGTGGCCCTTTGGGTCTGTTGTCTTTCATTTAGCATAGTGTTTTCAAGGTTCATTCACATTGTAGCATATATCAGTACATCATTTTTTAAACTGTCAAATAATAATCCATTATATGGACCTACCATATTTTATTTATCCATTCATCAGTTGATAGACATTTGGACTTTTTCTGCTTTTTGGCTATTATGGATAATTCTGCTGTGAACATTTGTGTCCAAGTTTTTGTGAGGACATATGTTTTCATATCCCTTCGGTATGTGTCTAAGAGTGGAATTTTGGTGTCATATGGTAAGTCTCTAGCTTTTTAATGAACTGTTTGACTATTTTCCAAAGCAGCTAAACCATTTTACTTTTGCCCAGCAGTATACAAGGGTTTCAATTTCTCCACATCCTCACCAACTCTTGTTATTATCTGTCTCTTGGACTATAACCTTCCTAGTGAATATGAAGAGGCATCTCATTGTGGTTTGATTTCTATTTCTTTTATTGCTAATGATGTTGAGCATCTCTTCATACTCTTGTCAGCCATTGGTCTATCTTAAGAGAAATGTCTACTAAAAAAATTGTCTACCATTTTAAGAGTTAGATCATGTTTTTATAATTTAGTTGTAATCATCCTTTTTATTTTTAGATACAAATCTCTCATCAGATATGATTTGAAAATTTTTTTCCCCATTCCGTGGCTTGTCTTAAATCACATTTCATCAGACTTTTCTTTACTTACTGATATTTGGCTATGGAAATAACTTAGTCAGTTTTTGTCATGACAGTTTTAACCATATATATATATATCATCCTTTTTCCCATAGCTATTTCATTCACTTATCTGAGCACCTACTAGGTGCTGGTCTTAATCACTGGGATGCAATGGTCAGTATGTAGTGTTCCTTCCTTCATGGCACTTATAATCAATGGTGGGAGAAAGGCCTTAACTAACCATTACAGTATTATCTTACTGTTAAAAATTAGCATCCAGATCACTTACTTTTGTATATAATAAACTCATCTTCCAGTGCAAGTGCCTCTTTTATAGCTTTAATCTAGCACATTCTCTTTTCTTTTAAAGGGCTTGGATTTGTCTGCAGAATGAACCATTTTAAGAACAGGTACATGGATTAGAGAACATTTTAAGGTAGGGGTACAAAGTAAACTCTGCACAAAGGATCAGAAGTTTTGTCAAGATTGGTGTGAACACAGGAAGTTATCTAAATAAACTCTATATGGTAAACCTTATAAAGAGACTGCAGAGAATATGGAGGAAGAAATACTCTAGCACAAGTGACAATAATGAGCCCCTTGTGCAGTGGTCCACCTGCAGAGTAGAGAAGGACTATATTTTGTATCCAACGAAGTCTTACCTAATGAGGAAACTTGTGCTTGGTAATTCTGATAGTCATTTTACACTGGCTTTAGGTTGGCCTTTGGTTCCGTAAAATGTTGCAGTGAAAAGGGAAAATCCAGTAGTCTAAGTACTGAGAAGTTCAGATTTCTCATTTCTTCTAAGATAAATAGGCTAGAATCATCACTGGTTCAGAAAGGTGGCAGCTATTTGGTGTTGTATTGCATGTAGGTAGTATGTAAAGTAGATAGCAATGATGGTGGTGATGATGGTGGTAATAATTCATTACACCACTTCAGCGTTTGGATTTTCCAAAGCATTTTCACATACATTGTTACCAGAATCTTAACAAGAACTAAGCTAGATTGCTATAAAAAATACTTTATTATCCATGCTCCTTCAAACTTTTTAGCAAAGTATAACATACATACAAGCACAGATTATAACTCTATAGATCGATGGATCTCCACAGATTAAACATTCCATGTAAACAGCTCAAGGAACAGATCATTTCTAGTATCCCATTTTGCCCTTCTTTATGGCCATTTAACACCCTTTTAATATCATAGCTTACTTTTGTCTGCTCTTAAACTACAGGTGAATGAAATTATACAGTATGTACTTCTTTTTGTTTGCCTTCTTTCACTCAGCATTGTATTTTTTTGAGATTTATCCTTAATTCTCATTGCTATGTATTTGAATACACTATAATTTACCCATTCTATAGTCATTTGAGTTTTTTTCTAGTTCATGGCTATTACTAATAGTGTTACTGGGAACATACTTCATCTTTTTTTTCTGGGTGTATGCCTAGGAGTAAAATCTCTGGGTCTTAATAAGGTATATGCATGTTTTTAGGTTTAGAATAGGCTGCCAAACAGTTATCAAAAGTGTCTAATGCAATTTAACCTTCACTAGCAGCATATGATGAAACTCTGGACTAATCCAAATCCTCAAACACTTGGTATTTTCAGTATTATAAAGCCATTTTTGTGGGTGGTTATTCACGTATAGAAAATGGAGACCTAGAGGCACTGTCACAGGGAAAGCTGAGAACACAAGTCAACTGGCACAGTGATAACAGTGTTCTTTACAGTAAAGAACACTACATTCTTTAAGCCATCTATTTTGACACTGCTTCACTTGGCAAAGGAAATTAAGGCCTAACAGCCCAGAAGATGACAAAAATATCAAAATGTATATTAGGACTTCCAGTTTCAGCTGTGGCATGTAGGAGTATACTTACAGCAAGAAAAAGCTGGACAAACTGAAAACTGAATGACTTTTCTTGGACTCACCGGGGAACTGGGGTCTCAGGCAAACTGTTATCCTGAAATCTAGAGAGAGAGGTGAGTCCAGAGAATCAGAGCTGAGATCCACTCACATGGAGCCAGAACCATCTAGGCCGTAAACTAGTAGGTGCACTTAAGTAGTAGTGTTGATGAATAGCTGGAGGCTGATTCTAGAGAAGCATGAGAGTGAGAAACTTCTGGCCCCACCCCAACACACACACGCTATCTCCCTCTGTCTCTGTCTCTCTGTCTGTCTCTCTCTCTCTCTCTCTCTCTGATCCTGCTCCCCAGGGGAAAGGATTTTGAGTCCGATGCATGCTTTATTATGAGTCAGGATCAAGTCGTCTCTTCAAATTCAACCCCGCATCTTTGAAAAGGGAATTGAACATCCTAGTATACTCAGCTCTTATCAGTTCTCTACCACTCAGTACTTACTTGCTCAGTACCAAAAAGGCAGACCTTTTGCTATGAACAGTTTACCTTAATCTGTTAACCTCTAAATAGCCAGAGGAGAGGCGGTACAAAGGACAAGGTTACAGTGCTAGAAGTAGATCACAGCTTCTCAGAGTACCTTGCTAAAACAGGTCTGTAATAAGCCTAGCAACAGAGAAAGGCAATTACAGGTGTTGCCCCTGCAATTTATAATGCAAATTGGCTAGAACACAATAGATTAATTAGAGAACATGGCTTGAATTTGTATTATGCAGACAGCAATTGGGTATAATGTGATCGAGTTCAGGAACTAGCACCTTGGGAGCAGGAGAAGAGGTCTTGGCAAGATGCGTAAATGCATACCTTCTCTTGTGTCTGAGTGGATGGCTGCTCGGTTGGCCTCCAGTTCATTTTTTACTTGCAGCATAGACCCTGGGAGGTTAGGGGTATGCTGAGGTAATGGAGAACTGAGTAGGTGGACAGGGCTGTATATTTATAGATTACAGAAGAGAGCTAAGTTGTGGGCTCAGTTAAGCCCTCCTCTAGTCATTTGGAATTCTCTTTTAGGTGTTTAGAGTCTTAGACTTAAGATCTATTTTGTTGTGTATAATTTATAGGAATTCCAGGATCCCAGCGTCCAGTAGCTTTGCAAATAAATCAAAACCCCACAAATCTACACCTGCCAAGTGACTCAGTGAGGCAGAAGGGATTAGGAGAAGTGCCTGGGGACCAATGGGTACAGGGGCACAAATTTCAATGTATTTTCTCCACCTCTTCCAGCTTCTCAACTTCATCAAGGAAATGTGAACATCACTCAGAATGATTACGGAAAGTCTTTGCCTTTTTACAGTTCCTAAAGGGCAGTATAAAAATGAACCCCCAAATTTCTATTTAAAATATTTATAGAAGAAAGAAGACTGAATTCAAATATCTCTTGGAAAATGTGTGCAATTGTGAAATGTGAGGTCCTGTTAAGGTATAGGGGTCAAGTAAACAAGAAGTGAAATGTGCTCATCTGATTTGGCCAATGTGTCTATTACTAGCCCAATGCTAGGCATCACATTAGTCCAAAATAAAGCAATACAATACACAAACAGAGCGTAGTCTGATCCACTCTTTCCTCTGAGAGCTAGAGACACATTTGCTTACCCAGCCATGTAGATTTTGGATCAAAGTTTAGGAATGGTTGTAAGTGGCTGGTGAAGCCATGGGCATGGCAGAGCTCTAGACTGTAGAATAGGAAATGACTGAGCACAGAGACCTGGGCCATACTGGTATTTAAGGGCAAATGGAGAAAGAGAAGTTCATGAAAGATGTACTAAAGGAGGGGTCAGAAAGGAACAAACAAAACTAGAAAAACATACAGTACCCCAGCAGGGAAGGGAGGAGGGAGTCCCAAGAAAGAGATGATGGGGTCTGTTAAATGCCACTCAGAGGTTGTATTGGCCTGGGTTACTCTCAGAAAGCAGATCCTAAAACACAAGTAAGTGCTTAGGTACTTTATTTTGTAATGCCAAGGAAGGATGGAAACTAGTACCAGGTTGAGTACCTGATGGAAATACCTAGTTGAGCCCCACTGGACAAGCAGGGCTCGACCTTCTCAGGAGTTGTAAAGAATCAACCTCTGAGTTGACTGAAGGATGGAAAGGGGAAACGGTAATCCACCTCTGCTTTCAGGTTTGCTCCCATGGGAAGGGAAGCCCCTTGTATTTCCAGGTTTGTGCATGGTGGCTTCCAGAAGCTCCCTTTCAGAGAATTAAAGATACCCAGGGCAGAAAGTGAAAGATTCATGGTGTAGGTGAAGCAATACTTTGCAGATGCTCTGAGTTTTACCTGCATGGAACTGATGGCCACAGCAACAATAAAGGCTTAGCAGAAATGATGTGAGGCAAGGCACAAAAGGTGTCCAATGGAGAGTTGAGGTAAAAAATCAGAACAATTTGGAAGAAAATGGTAAATTAGCTTGAGCAGTGCAGGAACATTTTTAGCTTCAGTGACCCAACAATTTAGGGCTTCATTAACTTCAGGTAGAGGTGAATCCAAAGGGTCAATTGGTATCTTCAGCTTCCTTGAATTTTCTGTTTTGCTTCCCTTTGAATTGGCTTCATTCTCAGCAAGCTCTCTCCAGAGTAGACAAATGGCATCTTCAGGTTATGTGGTATTTATAGGTAATGCTCCCATGAGAAAAGTCTTTTCTCTTCTCCATCATGGACATCAGACCCTTAAAAATAATTGATTGGTCTCATTGGCTCATGTGCCCATTTGAGGTCCAATCACTGTGCCCAGGGTGTTGCGGTTTGCATGTGTCTCTGCTGGTAGGGAGCCCTTCAGGCAAGACCCAAAAGCAGGGCCCACAAAGGGGTAGCTGCAAAAAAGGAGACCTTAGGGAGACTGCAGATGGAGCCGAAGAAAAGCATAACACATGCTCTGTATGGTATGGGCAGGAAAATGTTCAGGATATTGGTAATATGGAGTCACTGAATGACTTGAGTACCACTATCTCTGTTGTCAGCTGTGAGACATTGGGCACATTACATAATGTCTCTGAGTCTCAGCTTCTCATCTGAAGTGATAGTGAGGTCAGTGAATATCCTTCTTTATAAAAATATGTTTTAAGAATTTTTAACATGAACAACTGTGTAAAAAGTATCCAGGTCCAAAAAACTCAACTGCCACCAACGACATTCCTGTGGGCATTACAGACATTAGAATGCCTTCTTCTTTTGAGACACATGCTGAACTCTTGGGTGAACTCTGCTTCCACCATAAACCTAAGTCAATATTCTCAGTCATAATCCTCCATCAGCATCAATTCACAAATTCCATTTATGTATCAGAAAAAGGCAATAGCTATTATACATCATTCACAGCATTGACAAGGGGCTAATGTAAGCATCATTTCACTTAACATAGATAGCCTAATTTATTTACCCGTGACTAAAACTTGCTCAAAGTCTTTCCACAGATGTGGATACCCCTTGCATGGAAGAAATAGCCATACATTATTTTCTATCAGTGCTCTTCACAAGCTTTCTCACCAAAGCTGTGGTTCAGGGCACACATCTGGATTAAGAAAAATTGTCTTTCACACCATTCAGTCTTTGCATGTGCTCTCTGCTTTTACTCACCTGTGCAGCCTTTTATAGCTCACCATCCACCATCATCAATCCCACCAAAGACCTCAAAAATTCAAACACCTTCTGGTTCTGTATCACAGACTTGCATTCAGAGTTGATATGACTCCATGGAATGAAGAGTGGTGGATAAAAATGGGACACCCACTGTCAAAGACACAGCAGTACAGTTTGATATCATATTCTTAACTGAGAAAGTATGTAGACAGAAGAAATTCGATGCAGAATATTTACAATACCATGAAATGCTTTTTCCATAGAATTTGAAATAAGACTAACAACAGAGATTAATGGAGCTTTATATTTTATGCTATGAAGACACAATGTTAAAAATAATATAAGCAAAACAATAAATACTATCATTTCTGAGGAAGATAATTTACTAAGAAAAAAATTCTGTTCTAGAGTTTAAATCAAAAAAAAGAAGGAAAGAATATAATTTAAACTTTTAAATTCTATTTTGAACATTAATTTACTGATGTCTACAGATAAACCATCTAGCAGGACTCTTTATATTAATTATATTGTGTTGGTTTGCCTACCTGCAAACAACATTTCCTGTTCAACCATTGAATATTTCTACCCTTCGGTAACAAAACTTCACTCTTTTTCTTCTCTTTTTCTAAAGAATAATGTCTAAAACACTAATAAATATACTTCAAATTGAACATAATAATTCTCAAAATGTTAGTACAAAAGTATTCTTACAACATACTATCAGTTTAGAAAATTTTGAATTTTCACCCTTCTATTCCAACCAGAACCCTGGTCTGTGTTGCCCAGCCAGAAGCATTGGAACCGGTGTTTTTGCCAACATCTGCTCTAAACCCCTGTCCAACTTATCAGCAGACCCAGAGATGGGTAGTAGCCAAGGAAGGGGCACTCATAAGGAAGAGAGAAGGATAGAAACATCTAGTAAGAGACAACAGAGCAGGGAGTGGAGCAGCCACACGATTCCTTCTCACTACATTGTAACCCCTCTAGGCTGCTTTTTTCTGATAAAATCTCCTCCTGCTACCTTTCTCTGGTAAGAAGTGCAATTCCATCAGGACAGGCAACTTGTGTTCATTTTTCCTGTAGGCGCATCATAGCTGAAGTCATTAACATTTCAGAGTTTGCTATATTAGAACAGCATTGTTATTTTCGATCCATAAGCAGCCCAGGGCAAACTTCGATTCTTCAGATTTCATTCATTCAGTTTTACTGAGGCTGATTTTGTGCAAGGCACAGACAAGGATCCTTCAGGGATACAAAGATGAACAAGACATGATTGCTATCCTCAAGGAATTTAGCGTCTAGCTCAGGCAATGAAATATGTACCAAATATGTAAGTGTTGAATAAATGTTGAACAATGTAGATCAAAAAAGGTAAAAAAAAAGAAAATTCCATAAAAGATATAATGCTTCTTAAGGTCATAAAAGGAAAACTTAATTCTAGTTTTCAGGGAGGACAGTAGAGATTGGGAAGGTCTCCATTGTATAGATGGTATTCCATGCATTTGATTTCTTGAAAAGATGCTTGGGAAGTGGGTACCAACCATATGCCAGGCACTGTGCTTGGTGTTTAGGCTAAATCTGGAGAGAGGCTTTGTGTTTAGACCTACAGCAGCTGGGATTGGGAGTTTTAGGGTATAGTAGTTGGTAGTTTGCTGGAGCTAGTTATTAGTGGCTCAGAGAGCCAATTGTTAAATGTTCAGGAATTTTGCAAACAGTTTGACCAATCCTTGGTTGAAATCATCATTATGGTGGGGGTTGCTATGGAAATCATCAAGCACTACAATTCAGGGGCTCCCACCTCCACCCCTGTCCCGAGCTATTTGTTATACTTTTGCTGGCATGGATATGTTCCAGGGGGGAACATAACATAACCAGTAATCTACTAATTAGTTATGTGATTTCCAGTAATTACCATGCTAGTCGATGGCTTTTCCCATCTGTAGGAAGTTTGATACTTAAGATTTTCCTTACTCTAACATCCTATTATTTATAGAGAGGGAAGTGGAATGAAACCCAGCGATGTAAGGGTTAATAAGGAACAGGGTTTTCTCTGGCCTGTCTGCTTCATGTTGGGCAGAGAGAAGTGCTAATAAGCATTGCTGTCTAGGCTGAAGGTGAGCCTCTCCATGGGTGTGCTGTTTTCCCTGCTACCAGGTTGTCTGAAGTGGTAGAACAGAGCCCTGAGCTGAAGAAATTGGGAGCTCTCCCTGAGTCTCTGTGGGACTCGGGGCAGGTTATTTAACCTCTCGGCGCCTGCTTGTCTTCACCTGCAATCAGGCTTCCTCTCCTTTCCTCCTGCCCCCACCTGGATGATGTTTGGAGGACTTGCATACCAAGGCAGGTTGTCTATAGGTTTCAGTAAGCAAAGTATCATGAGAGTGTTATACATTGTTGCTATTATTTATGCAGGAAGGGAGGAAGGCCAGCCTGTGTAACAGCATCACGCAGCCCAGTCCTAATGGTACCTGGATATAGAGATGATGAATGCTATTTTGATACCACTACTATTTCCTACTTGCCCCTGGCAGGGGCCTCAACTGCTGCTTTTTTGAACCTTTATACCTAGATTTCCCTTTTTCTGCTCAGTGAGCAAATGCAGAGGGCTATGATGCAGGGATGTAGGGAGCTGTACAGAGGAATGAATTTCCTTCCCTTTTTGTTAACATGTACTAGGAGGTTTCAAGGATAATATTTTCTTAACCATCAAGTCATTCCTCCATGAAGTTTCCAAACATTACAAATGAATTCTGACTCTGTGGAACGGCCTTTGGTTCCTTTACCAAGGAACTCTGTCTTCCACAGTGGAGCATTCTGGGCATTCGTGAAACTGGCACTGGAAACATCTGGAGAAGAGACTCGGACACAGCGTTGGGCCCACCTATCAGCTCTGCCATTCACTGAGTGGTATTATGGGTCCCTTTCTTAATTTCTTATCAGCGAAAGGAGTTTGTGTTAGCCCTGGCCTGGGTCCCTTTGTCCACAGGTACATGGCTGCTCTGCTGCTTATTGGAAAGTTTCACCCTGCAGGTGGCAGATTCCAGGTGGTCAGCTCAGCTGGCTTCTGACTGGGTTTGGCTCTAAGAAGGCTCTGGTGGGAGAGTAGGAGAGTGGGTGGAAGGCAGAAGCAAGGAAGCTGCTCTGCCCCTCCCTCAGGCGCTGTCTCTAGAGCAGATGTATCTCTGTGATTCTCACTGCTCCTCAGAAAGTGACCCTGACCCCAAGCTATGTACCCCCATCTTCCCCTTTCATCCCTTGTTGTCTTCCTGCTTTGGCTAATTTGTGCTGCCTCAATTTCTTGCTTTACATGTCCTTGGTTATAAAGATTGGAAGCAGTTTGTTTCCTTGGCTAGACTGGCTGGTATAGAGTTGATGACACATCTGTTTTACAAGGATGTTGTGAGAATTAAAATCCTATACAGTTCCAAGTGTTCAAACATGTCTGTAGGAGCTCACCTGCAATCATGCCTTCTTTTGCTTCCACACATCACCATTTTTTTTCTTTTCTTTCTTTTTGGCTCCTGGAAATTCTAAACATCCATCAAAGCCCAGTGCACACGCTATTTACTTCATGAAGTTTTACTCATCCCTAATCAGATAGGGGCTTTCTTGATTTTATCTCATAGCACTTTATGAATGGATCTCTAGTAGAATTTAGCATATTCTGCCAAATAATTAATTATTTGAAAATCTGGCTTCTTCTCCAAATCTTTAAAGTTCTTTATTGTCTCTTCCATCTTTGTATCTCTTCCAAACTCCCAAAACAGAAAAGGTATTTACAAATATTTGCTGAACTGAATTTAATAGAAATGCCCTTATGCTACTGCTTTCTGCAACTTGATTCCTGTACTCTGAGCGGGCTGTGGCAGATATGGGACTGACTCCAAATTAAGTAGTAGATGGATTTTTGATCCAGTTCATAATAATAGAAACTTTTTGAAGAGTGCAAGTGTCCCATACATTACTGGGCTTACGTTTTATATGAGAAACCCATCAGACATTGCATCCATCCTAAATTCAGGAGATGTCCTACAGTAACAACCTTCGTATCAAAGTGTGTGGGATGTGAGAACAATGTTTGTTTGTGTAAGAGAGTAACAAACACTCAGATGCTTGATTGTGTTATCGTGTGGGATCCGAGCATATATATGAAACCATGTATCTAGCGTCTGGGATTTTGCCTGTCACATTACAGGTGCTCAATAAATATTTGTTGAATGCTTGAATATATATGTGTTTGTGGTAAGATTTTAGAAAACATTAATGTTTGTAGTTACTTTCCGGAAACCTTTCTCTCATGAGAATTTCAAAATGATTTTTCATCATTTTTTCCTAGGCTCACTTATTTTTAATTTTAAAGGAACCCCCTACCCCTCAGGCTATCTCTTCCGTCTTACTTTTTTTTTTTTCTTGTTCAGATATGTTGTCCAATATTCGGCCTCTGCAAAGCATCTTTAAAACATGACTTGGTTTGAATTGTCTCAGACGTTAATGGTAGAAAAGAAGTTAATAGGAGACAGCCATGCCCTGGAATGAAGACTGCTCTTTTTCTTCATCTTCGTCTTTCCCAGCCAGCTCTCCTCCCTACCTCTCCTCCAGGTCACTGTGCTCCCATTCCTGTTGTGGGCCTCTTCCCCAGCACCCCCACCCCTAAGTACCCTGCAGGTGTGGTCTAGGTGGTGGGAGCTGAGGGTGACTGATTAGAGAGCATTACAGGTGAAAAGAGTCCTGGAATTTAATCTAGTAGAATCTCTTGATTTACAGATTAGCAAACCAAGCAAGGCCAAGGGTGAAGTGATCCCCTCAAGCTCACAAAAGAAGTTAGCAGAGGAGCCAGAATTGTGGGTTCCTTGATTTCCAGTGGAAGAGCGAGTAGTGACAGTAACTCAGTATTGCCCTGGCAGCATCTGACCTGCAGGAATTGCCTCTCTGGGGCTGTGTTGTCCGGGCCCAGTACACCAGCTGATAAAATGCAAAGGTTCTTTGGGACAGTCTGGATATAGCGGCTGCTGTAGTTTTTCCTACTATGACCCTTTCTTTCAGCTTTCAAAACTTCTCTTCTCCTCGAATATTGTCAGTCTGAAGTTTCTGTTAGCTCAGGCAGTATTTTTCTTAACCTCCCCAAGCCTTGGAGGGTTGAGCTGAGTTTCCCTGGAGACACCGGCCACGCTTCTGGCTGCTTGTTTCATCTTCCCTGGGGTCTCTGAGCTGGGGCTCCTTCCATGGACTGTTGCTTTTCACTGAGCTTTCTTGCCAAGATTTATGATGATACAGTAAAGAGAAAGAGAGCCATGTCAAATGTCCTGTGAAAGAAAGTGAGATTGTGCTAAATTTAAGGACATTTTACATGAATAAAAAGATCAGCAAGTTAAATACTATGAAGGAGGATAGTAAATTACTTTTAGAAAATACAGAAGTCATCCTAATCACAGGTACAACATAGTATAAAGCTGGATGAGTCCCATATAGTCCTTTTATAAACTGTGACATAATTAAAGGATGGTTCATTTTATAGATAAGACCAGTTCTTTCACATAGACACTGTGTACTGGGAAATTATCCAGTCTGGGCCCTTAACCTGTCACATCACCTAAAAAGGCCAAGCATATTCAGGGCAGCACTAATTCTTGGGGTAAAAACTGTGGGCTTTGGGAATGAAAGAGAGTTCTCCCTTTAAAAAAAGAAGTGTCAATGCTGGAGTCTATCAGTAACAATCCAACAGTTCACCCCAGGTATAGTGATGGTGGAGTCAAGCAGCATAATGAGAAGGTTTAGCCCTGCCCTTATAACACCCCTCTGTCTACCATGTCCGGTCTCTGCTATGGCCAATTGATGCCGTTTTCTTAATGTTATGAATTACAGCGTCAGGACCATCTCCCTAGTTCTTCCCTTCATTTCACACTGCCAAGGCCCCAAGGAAATTCTGGTCCCAGTACAAAAGGTCTTTGTGCAGTTTAAATCAGTGTACATGAAATCACTATTTTCTGGGTATTTTATACTTGCAGCTGGATATCTTCTGCCTGGACATCTTTCCCTAGATGCTCCACAGGCTTCTGCCCTCTCAGTGTCTCGTCTGCCCTCCTGATTCACTCTCCTCCGTTGCTCAGCATCTAACATCAATGTCATCATCGATTTCTGTTTCCTTGCTTTTCACTTCCAGTTCGTTACCAAGTCCTGTGGGCTCTTCTTTGGCACAATTTTCATTTAAATTACCCCCTACCCACTTTTCCATCAGCACCACTTGGTATTAATTCCGTTTCTTGACAACACCACTGAACTTTAAAGTATGTTTTCCTCTCCTCCAGCATTTCTTTCACATTCCATCCTACACATTTTTTCCCAGTATACTTTTTTGAGTCATTCAGTCCACATTTGTTAAACTGTATTATATGTTAGGTGTTGAGTGAGGAAAGATGGAAAAAAAATCATGAATCTCCATGTCAAGGAATTTAGGCTGGAATGAGATGGAAACCCAGGGACAGTGGAAGGCTACAGTGAAGAGCGTAGTCAGATGGCCTTGATTCCAGTTCTGGTTCTGACTCTTCCTAGCCACATGATTCTGGGTAATCTTGAGTGCTCCATGCCTACAAAATGGAGATAATGATAGTACCCACCTCATAAGTTTGCAGCAAGGATGGAATGAGATATTCATGTAAGCATTTAAAATAGTTTTTGATGCATAATAAACAGTAACTAACAGTAGCCCTTATTAAAAAGCACTGCTCCTAAAATCTGCTGTGTTAAAGGGCCATGGTTAGTTGGTTTGTTTGATTTCTAGTGCATTACGAGCCTATTTGTGGCCCTGATGTGCACAGCTTGTAGGAGCTCTCACGTGTGCATGCAACTCAACATGAGTCTGGTGATGTGCAGACTGGTCTACAACCTGATCAGTGAGATGAATCTGTCACTTGGGTGTCGGTATGTTGGGGCAGTGTCAGAGTGTGGACCCATAACACAGTTCATGGGCCAGAACCAATCCCTGAGCCACAGGAACTGGGTAGTACTGTAATAAAGGACAGCTTTCATTATTTTCACCTTGCTCATAAGTGAGTCCCCATGAGCTAAGCAAAATCCTTCATTGTGCGTTTAGGAACTTACACATTCAGGACACGTCCTTCCTTTCAAACTTCATGTCTCATGACTGCCTTTTTCAAACTTTAGGCTCTGCGGGTTTTCACATGGCTTCAAGGGCAAGGTATAGGCATGGAGGTTGAGGATAATTCACATTTCATCTTCTTTAAAGACATATTTGAAGTTAGCTTCTTTATTATCTGTCTCACCTCAGGAACTAGTCTGGTCTTGTTGGTTACTATACACCTGATGCCTAGAACAGTAGCAGTGTAAAATAAGTATTCAATAAACATACATTGGATGAATAAATGAATAAGAAGAAGGGTCTACTGCTGAAACATTTAAAATTCAACTTACTGGACATATTATTCAACTGTTACTGCTTTATAATTTGGAATTTCTTGTTTTTAGTGAGAAGCAAGTCTTCTTTTTCACCTAGAATGACATTTTCTTCCCATCCTTCCTTGTCATTGAATTTTTGGTTACTATTAATCCTCTAACACTCAACTGAATGGCTTTCTTCAACACCGCCTCTAGGAAGCTTTCTTCTGATTTCCCATTATGCACTGTTACAGCACTTTCTAACATGTTTTATTATTTATGTTGGATGCCCTTTACTAAATTACAAGGTCACTGGGACAAGAGCTTGGCATAATTCATATTTTCATTTTCGAAAGTGTTTAATACAGTGTCTAATAAGTAGTGGAAACTTTATGTTGAATTGTGTGAATTATAGCTGAATTTCTTAGAATCTATTTATGCCTCAAGAACCAGTTCAAGTTTTGCCTCCTAGAGCCTTTCCTGAATATTCGCACCTGCAGCAGTATATCTGTTCTGTTAATCCTTACAGCCTTTTTGCTGTTTATCCTTTAATTAGCATTTTAAAATTTCATTCTTGATTTTATTTCCTTAACAAATGTTTATGTTTCACTGTTGTGTTTAGGGAATTGTTATAGATAGCAAGGCAGATAATGAAGAGTAAGAAAACCCTGCCTTCAAAACTGTACAATAGGATATTCGTGGTGCAGTTTCTAGTAGCATGTGTGTGCTTTGTTTTGTTTTTCTCAAGTTGAATACATACATATACATCATGAGATCTTGAGGTTAGGGTTCATTGTGAACCTTCTACACAACATAGCTTAGCTAATACTCAATACAAATGGGATTAGTTGGTGTTCCACACACACATACTGGTATATATATACATGATGCAAGCTTATTATTGCTTATTAGAATGCAATTATCTGTCTTTTTAATAGTGAAACGTGATAACCAAGTGTCATGTCAATAGGTTTCTGCCCTGGACAAGTTCACTGTGGATTCAGTGTGACCACAGAAATAACAGTAGAATGTTCTTGGGGTGAAAGGGTTATACCCAACTTTATTTCCACGGTGGCAGGTCAGTCACTAAAATCCTATTCACTCAGAGTGAGTCTGCATGCAGCAAGCCAGTCTCTGCCTCTGGGCCTCTCTGCCCACACAGCCACCCTCTGGGCCTCTGTCCTCAGCGCTGCCACCACTCTAGCCTGTGCTCTGCTTTCCTGCACCCTTGCAGCCATGCCACTGTGTCGCCCAGAGCACTGGGCAGGGGTCTTCATATAGAGTCAATAGTGATGTATTGCCCACATGTGTGTAGTGAGCCAACCAACCAGGGCCAGGTGAGAATCCTGGCCAGAGGAACCTTCATTTTATCCACACCATGTGACACTGATACTATGGACCACTAATGCAGGTGAGGTCTGGCAATGTTGACCTCTTCACCTGCTGAGAGAACCTATAATAAAACCTGTGTTTCATAGACCACTTAAATCTGGTGCCTCAAGAAATAATTAGATGCAAATAGAGTGTGATAGGAAACATTTACCAGTCAGGTAGAGTAAAAACTTTGTTAATTTGAAATGCAAGGGACCAGAAAAATGAGCTCTGAATTAATTGGGTTTGGATTATCTGATATTTTTATTAAGGATGCTTAGTCATTAGGCTATAATAGCTGCTGTTTGAATTTTTCAGTGTTACCCCTCTGAGGTTTTACTATCAAGGCATGATTTCTTATGGCAGTAATGTAATGAACACATTTAACTGTTAACCTTTGCATCTGGACACACATATCTAGCAATCTGATTGGATTTTCACCAGCCTACCCAAGTTTCCATCTATCAGGTTTTGTTTGGTTTCATTCCTATTTTTACTGACTTTCACTTCCCATGACTCTCTCCAACTTAATTCTTTCCTCTCTGATAGCAGAGAGAATTGATGGGTCCCTTCCAAGCAACCAGAGGAAAAGACCATCTGATAGTCTGCTGCTATACCTCAAGTCATCTGAGTGTTTAATTGCCCATCTGATCTCTCTCTCTTTATTTGCATGATAAATATTGTAGAGATCTGTCTATTAAAGAGTGTGAAGGAATAGTAAGTCCTTGACTAAGGTGGGAAACTGTGGGATTATTATGTATCATTTTTACAAGGTGATATTCACAATATACAAGTCAAGGTTATCCGTGATGTTCTCTAAGTAGACAATACAAAAACTCCTTTAGAATATATTCATGAATTTTTCTAAACTTGAAAACTTTGCTTTGATGATTTTGTGAGGCAAGAAGTGACAGCTCACTGGCAGAATTTAAGGTGAACTCTTATTCTGCTTAGCTAAATCTATCAACAGCCTACAGTTTAGTAAGAAAGACAAGATAACTACACATAAAAGGTAACAGCACATAAATAGACCCAGAGCCATATACTGTATCAATTTAATGATAGAGTCAGTGCTTGCCAGAATTTAGAGAAGGGGTCCTCATCTGATTACATGTGAGGATAGACCTCCTGATGGAACCAGAGTTCAAATAATGTTGAAGGTGCTTCACATATAATGGGCGCTAAATACATGCTTATGCACAACTGATAGGCTCTGTATCAGCTGGCAAGGCTAAATGATTGTTAATGGCACGTTTCCATTTTACTTATTGATATGGCTCTACTTGTAATACTGCCAACATTTCTCCCACTCTTCCTTAAGTTACTGCAGAGCCTCATAGTCTATCAAAGCTGGGAGGGATTCTCCTGTGGAGTCCTGTCATTGTACATGTGTGGAGATGAGTGACTTGGCCTACCTCCCAGAGGCAGAGGGGGTTCACAGCCCTGGGCCCTTGACTCCCTTCCAGTCTTAACTCCTGGGGTCTCCTTTACCCTCCTTCATCACCACTGTCCCATTCATCTTTACAGAAGAGAGACTTGTGTACCTGTTCTGGGGGAGCAGAACATGAACAAACTGCACTCCTTTCCTTTTTAGATAATGCTTCTCAATTGTGTTCTGGTATTTTTTATTATTTATTTATTTATTTATTAATAGACTTAACTTTTTTAGAGTAATTTCAGGGGAAGGTACAGAGATTTCCCATATGTTCCCTGTCCATGCACATGCATGGCTACCCTAAATACCGGCATCACCTACCAGAGTGTTACATTTGCTGTAATTGACAAAACCTACATTGGCACATTCTAACCAACCATCATTTACATTAGGGTCCATAGTTTACTTTAGGGTTCACTCTTGGTGGTGTACATTTTATGTGATTGGACAAAGTATAATGACATGTGTCTACCTTAAGAGTATCATACAGAGTATTTCACTGTCCTAAGATCCTCTGTGCTCCTCCTAAACATCCTTCCCTCCCATCCCCTGATCTTCTTTATGGTCTCTGTAGTTTTGCCCTCTTGTTTCTTAAGCTTGCTTTTTTCCCCCTCTTTCTCACAGAAGGTATGTTGTGGAATAGATGAACGTGGACACTCGGGGTAATTTGTAATAACCTCGTGTTCAGTGAATAAGTGAATGGATATATTTTCATTAAGCTTTACAGTCACATAAGTGCTAATTACCGAAAATACATTTTTGGCTCATAAGGAAGACTGGATTTACAGGCTTCTCCTAAAAGTAAGCTGACTTCAGACTAATGACCTTGAGATGAAGGGCTCTGTAACTCAAACCCACTGAGCCATCCAATACCTGGTCCTTTTTAATAGGTACAAATTACATTATTTATGAGATATGGAGAGGTCATTCAACTGACCTGGCTCCATCCCCTGAATGAGTTAGAGTTTGCTTCCTTTTTCAGAATTCCTAATCAGTTCAAGCTTTCTTCTTTTAAAATGTGAGATGGAACTAGTTTAAAAAAGTTAGTTTTAGAGTGCAAAGTTTTAGGGTTGGAAGTTACTTTAGCTACCTCTAGACAAATGCAGTCTTCTGGTATCACCAATGACTGACTAGAATGGCTTTTCTGGGTCTTGTCTTTGAACAACTTTCCCAAGGCAGTGTTTGGAAGAGCTTGGAATAATATGCTCAGAGTGCTATGAAAGAATATTCTCTTTACAAGGTCTTAAAATTCTAGGGGAAAAGTGCTTGGCTAAGTATATTGAAAAATTCCCTGAACTAAAAACTTCAGGAAAAGGGTCTGAGTTATAATTACCATATCTAGGAGAAGACTGTGAAATGAAGAGAATAAAAAATAAGAATGAAAGTCTAGGAAAGAGAAAAGCAGGTGTCTTAGTCTTTTTGGGCTGCTACAACAAAAATGTGAGAGGCATGGTGGCTTATAAACAACAGAAACTTATTTCCCATAGTTCTGGAAGGTATGGAAATCTAAGATCAAGGTGCAGGCAGACTCAGTGTGTGGTCAAGGCCTGTTTTCTGGTCCTTCGCCATCTCGTGCCTCCTCATATGGTAGCAGTGAGGGAGCTTTCTGGAGCCTCTGAAGGGCACTAATCTCATTCCTGAGGGCCCCACTCTCATGACCTAATCATCTCCCAAAGGCACCACCTCCAAATACCATCATTTTAGGGAATAGGTTCCAATATACAAACTGTAGGAGGACACAGATATTCAGTCCATAGCAGCAGGGTAGGGGATTAGCATCAGCAAAGGGACATGCATAGATTTATCACCTACATAGTGCTTGCTGTGTACAGTCATTGTAAACGTTTACAGACACTAGCCATCCTATCTTTATCAGGACTCTGTGTGGTCGAGTACAACATTAGACCCATTTTACAGATTAAGACCTTGAGTCACAGAGAGGTTATCTGACCTGTCCAAGGTTATCCAACAGGGAAGTGGCAAAGCTGGGTTTGAACCTAGGCATGTAGGAGGCAGAGTCAAGGCAACACTCAGTGTCATTCTCCTGCTCTCAGGGAGCCTCATCATAAAGCCAGGAACCAGGTGCAAAACAGGATATTTGGTGGTGACCTCATAAGGATAGTTCAGAACCCATTATTATACCAGTCAGCAGAGGAAAGGTGGGGAAGGCAGGGAGGGGACAGGGAGGCATTGAGCTGAGCCGTTGGGCAACCATCTCAGAAGCAGAAATTCAGGCTCTCAAGCCAAGTAGCATTTATGCAGAAGTCGTTAGAATACCAAGCATTCATTCAAACAGTCCAGGGTTTGCTGGGAGTCTGGAAAGCAGGCTTGAGCACCCTACCACAGAGATATTTTTATTCTAAGAACAAGTATCCTCATTGGCAGAAAGCTTCTTGCTACTTCATGCTGATGTAGAATGGAATCAAGAACACAGCAGCTCAGATCCTAGAGAAAAGAAGAGATAACTGGGGCTTTGATGGGAAGAAGTAGGGGATTGCAAGGTCCTGATAATTAATTTAGAAACTCAGGTTATTAACATATTTATTACTTCACTGTGGTTTTCCCAATGAGTATTTCAAATCTTCTTCTCTCTCAATCTCTCTCTCTCTCTCACCCCCACCCCCCACCCCCCACAGTCTATAGGAAAAGTCACCACAGATGGAATAAGGATTTCTGGAGGTCTTTTTGCAAGGTGAAAGGCCTCTGAAGTTATGATGCTTTGATTCTCAGGATTGCCTCTCATTTTCTAGAGAAGATTCTGTTGAATGTGTCAAGGGCTTCCTCATCTGCTCCAAAGAAGTATGACAATGTGTTAGACTATTCCTCAGGGATTCTGGTCCCACCCGTGGGTTATTTTTCTGACACTTCTGTGCCCTACACAGACTTTCCATGCTTTCAGGCTCTGGTTCTGCCAGGCCTGTCAGCTGCTGGGAATTTGTGTGTGTCGGACCAAGGAAATCTTTTACTTCCATCCTGAACTCCCAGCTCTTCATCTGCTTTGCTCAGAGCAGTGAGGTATAGAAATGGCTGCAAAGACAGCCTGCTCCTCTGTGATGTTATCGGCATCTCTCAGTCATGGCCTTGCCCAGCTCAGAGGAGCTGCTCTCAATGGGCACCAAGCAAACATTTCTTTCTGCTGCATTCCTTTGGTCATGCTACATGGCATTTAGACACACTACCTAACTGGTGGGCAGAGCCTCCAGAGTGGACTCAGGTGTATGACAGCTACCAACAGTCAGCTTTTCATCTGTCGGTCATGAAAGCACTCATCCCTTGCCTGATGACTCTCATTTTGCTCGGGTTATACTTCATTGCTGCATAGTACATGTAGCTGAGCTGATTTTTTTCCCCAAATGTATTGACCTGGTAAGCAGAAATCCTGAGTCATCATGTTACACATCTGGTGAAATACAGTATAAACTCTTGCCGTGACTTAGTTTCCTCCATGTAAAGTTGGATTAATTCATGCTAAACAGGAATCCTTTGTATATTAGATTGTCCTTAAACTGTATTGCTACATTTCTTTGAAACTCTGCTGAACATTAGAGAACATTTATTTCTCAGACAATTCATGCTACTTTAAATCTCTGAGAGTCAAGATCCAAAGAAATGTTCACAAGGCTTGTCATAGCCTAAGTTTGGCAGAACTATAGAATAAGAAGTATGCTTGAAAAATCATTTCTTTGGTTGATGCAAAAATGCAGCCTGAGAGTCAACACATTTTTCAGGCAATTTGTTGGAATTTCTTTGAACAGTGCAACTTAGCACTTTGGCTACATCTTACCTCCTTCAGAGTTCCACACTGTCTATAGTGTGAAGTAATAGGTCTGCATTTAGAAATATGCCAACAACATAAAAATGTAGGTTACTTTTCTTAAACTGGACAGACCTTAACTTTTCAGAAATCTGTGATAACACTTTCTTCCTTTTTGATGCTTAAATGTTCGGTGTGCCAGCTCAGAAAATGAGACCAATTAGGCAAAGTTATATTTTGCACATGCAAATACTTCAACATGTTTGTGTTGAACAAGTGTATTTTCTTTTTTCTTTCCCATTGTACCTGCTTTTTAAAAACTAAGTGCTATCCAAATGCATCTGACTGAAACAGACTCTAACTTCAAAAGCATACAACAGCTGTAGCTGTTTTAAATAACCCTGCTGAAGCAAGTCACTAATGTTGATCCAAACTCACAAGATTAATGTGAACTCTTGCCCTCCAAACCAGTAGCTCTCCAAGTGAATTCTTGGGACCAGTAGCATGAGCATTAGCTGGGCTCGACACTAGACCTACAGACGCAAGCTGAGGGTAAGGCCCAGCAATCTGTGTTCACCAGGTTCTCTGGGCATTTCTAATGCACCTCAACTTTAAGAATAAAACTTCTCTGCACATTGGAATCACCTGGTGAGTTTTTTTTCTAAGTGTACAGAGTTTCCACTCCCAGAGATTCTGAAGTAATTGGTCTGGAGTGAAGCCTCCAGGGATTTTAAGAGTTCCCTAGGAGATTTTTAAGATGCGGTCAGTGTTAAGACCAGTTGAAAGTCTTGCTGGTAAAAATTTGAGAAGTTTCTCCAACTGTAATATGCAGGACATTTTGCTAAAATGTCGATACATTGTGGCAGGGCTGGGAGTGGGCCCCAGGTTCTGCATTTCTAAGGGGCTCCCCAGTGATGCCCATTCAGATGGGGGTCACTGAATCTCAGACCCAATAAGCACCTTATTACTGGCCACTCCATGGATGCCCAAGGCTAGTGCAGGCCCACTCCTTCCTTGTTTTAGTTGAGAATCAGCTGTGTTAGCTCCCAAAGTGTCACCCTGCTTACAAAAGGTGTAATTTACAAAGTTTCATTAAATATTTTGAAAGTCAATAAAATATTAGTGTGAAAAGGCATTTTATTTTTCCCCCTACATTACTCTGAAAAGAAACTTGAGAACTTTTTTTTTTTTGATATCATTAATGTACAATTACTTGAACAACACTATGGTTACTAGACTCCTCCTATTATCAAGTCCCTTCCCACATGCCCCATTATAGTCACTGTCCATCAGTGTAGTAAGATGCTAAAATCATTATTTGTCTTCTCTGTATATACTGCCTTTCCTGTGTCCCCCCACCCCCCACTACATTATGTGTGCTAATTAAGAACTTTTGAAAATCTCAATAAAGACAAATTGTCCTGGGGGCGGAAGTGATCTCCAATTAAGTGTGGGAAAGTCACTCAGCATCATCAAAATCTAGATAGATTTTACACTCAGAATGTTATGTCAGTGATTTTTAAATTCTGGTTCACTTTAAAGAAACTGAAGTAGAAATACTAAGGGTGTGACTTACACAATACAGATGCTATAGAATTCTGATCAGAGAACTAATACTCTATTCCTAAATCAAAAGTTATGCAGATAAGTCAATATTTACCTGTTATAGTTAAAATATCTGACACCTGTATATATCATTTAAATTATTTCCTGCTTTAATGGACTTTATTGATTGACTTCCAGTTTTCATTATGACAGGTAGAGGGTGTATTATAATTTTGTTTTGTAAGAGCATTACTGATAACTACTTTGTTAGGCACATTAGCTGCATACCTGTGCAGCTGCATAGGAGCTATGAAAGGTGTTTAGCATTTATTTTAGTTAGTCCTTACAACAGTCCCAGGAAGTAGCATTAATATTCTCATTTTAGACCTGAGGAATGCAGCGTGGTTTCTTCTATTCTCGTGTTTTGCTGGTATTCTCTCATCCAGCATGGACTAAGAAATATGAGATTTCCTATAGTCTAGTAAATTTGTTCAAGACAAAAGTTAGAAACATTCAAGATTCATTGACTAGCAATTGCATAATTTGATACTGGAGTACATCTGCTTATAGGCAATACCTTGTTGTGTTCTTAATTAACAAAGTGGTTGTATTTACAAAATGTAATAATTCATAATCTGGCCCAACCTGGCTTTCAAGTTTCATCCCCACCTCCAACCCTAATGTGCATGTACACGGGCACACATCTGCAGAGGCCCAGGCGTAGTGTCAACCATGCTCATGGATGACATTGCCATGCTTTATGAGACATGCTGTCTTGCTAATGGGTTTCAGCCCCAGATGAGTTCACTATGGATTCGATGTGACCAAAGAAATGTCAGTAAAACGTTCTTGGAGTGGCAGGGTCATACCCAACTTTATTTCCATAGTGGCAGGTCAATCACTAAAATCCCGTTCATTCAAAGCAAGTCTGCATGCAGCAAGCCCGTCTCTGCCTCTGGGCCTCTCTGCCCATACAGCCATCCCAGTCTCTGTCCTCAGCACTGCCACCACTCCAGCCTCTGCTCTGCTTTCCTGCAGCCATGCAGCAGACATGCCACTGTGTCGCCCAGAGCACTGGGCAGGGCTCTTTATATAGAATCAATAACAACATATTGCCCACACTTGTGTAGTGAGCTAGCCAACCAGGGCCAGGTGAGAATCGTGGCCACAGGAACCTTCATTTTATCCACATGTGCATTGTTCCCAAATTCTGTTTCCTGCTGCTTTGCCTGCACTTGCTGAATTTTTCATACTTAGTCCTGGGCTTCAGTTTAGCTAGTGTCTTTTGGACCCTCAGGTTCTCTGTTTAAATTGCGAAGGTCAGCCTTGCTTACTCATCCTCCAGTTGGCTACTTAGGAAACACATATTTATATAATTTTAATTGAATTGACTTTATTTTATCTCATGTAGTTATATGTTCATATTCTGTTGATTGTGATTGCTATCCTAGACCCTCTGGGGCTATTGTAGAATATACAGTGTTAGCTATCTAAAACCTGAAATATTTTAAGTTTAGATGTAGTGACATGTAACAGTTTCAGGGGTACAGCACAATGATTTGATATTTGTATATTCTGCAAAATGATCACCGCAGTAAGTCCAGTTAACATTTGTCAGCATACATAGTTACAAAGGATTTTTTGCTATGATAAGGACTTCTAACATCTACTTTCTTAGCAACTTTCAAATATGCAACACAGTATTATTAATATAGTCATCATGCAGTAGATCACATCTGCAGGACTTATTTTATAACTAGAAGTTTGTACCTTTTGACACCCTTCACTCATTTCTCCCACCCCACCTCACCCACTGCCTCTGTAACCCCCAATCTGTCCTCTGTATCTATGAGCTTGTTTTTTTTTTTAATTCCACATGTAAGAAAGATCATATGGTATTTGTCTCTGTTTGAATTATTTCATTTAGTATAATGCCCTCAAGGTCCATCTATGTTTATATATATATATATACACACAAACAAGTTCATATATATATACCACATTTTCTTTATCCACTCGTCCATCAATGAACACTTAGATTGTTTTCATATCTTAGCTATTGTAAAAAAGCTACAATTAACATGGGATACATATATCTTTTCTAATTGGTCTTTTCATTTTCTTCGGATAAATACCCAGCAGTGGAATTGCTGGAAGATATGGTATTTCTCACTTTTTGAGGATCTTCCATACTGTTTCCCATAGTAGCTACACCAATTTATATTGCTCCTAACAGTTCATGATTCCTTTTTTTCCACATCCTCACCAGCACTTGTTATTTCTTGTCTTTTTGATAGTAGCCATTCCAGTTGGGTGTGAGGTAATATCTCATTATGGTTTTGACTTGCATTTCTTTGATAATTAGAGATGTTGAACATCTTTCCATGTACCTGTTGGCCATCTGTGTATGGGGGGTTGCTAATAGCATCTAGTGGATGGAGGTCAGGGATGTTACTATATATCCTCAAATGTACCCAGAAACTCCCCACAGCAAAGAACTATCCAGCCCATAATGTGAATAATGCAAAGGTTGAGAAATCTCTTCTGGAATACCCCACTCACTTTACAGAAAGATAAAGTAGCTTATGCATGGCACCACTGCCAATCAAAACTACAGAGGGAATATCTTGATCCCTGGCCCATTGCTTTTATTGCTTGTATTCCCAGTGTGGGTTTGTAGCTTAAAGATTATTTCCAAAGTGCTTGCATGAACTTGAATAAGATGTGCTATTTTTTAAAAAGGGAACTCTTCATATAGCATTTTCTTTGCTGAATCTATAAACTATACAACCCAATAATTGCTTTCTCCTCTACTTCCACTGAAAGTGGTCTTAGGAATAAGTTGGTGTTTGCTAAGTGCTTTGAGCTCCTTTCAAAAGAGGTGCTAAAAACTTCTCTAAATTATTTTTATCATCTCTATAAAATTTAAAAGCAAAGTATCACTCCTTGTCAAAAGCAGGCTTTACCCTGGCTTTCTTAAGTTATAACCTCTGATTAGCTATTGAAACTCCTTGATTACAGACTGACATTGTGTTATTCTGGGAATCACACCAGTTAAATCTGTGAACTAATTGATTGTAGCCTGAGAAGAATGAACTATTGTAGTTAGGAGAAGAACTTCCAAATATTATAAAAAATTTGCTGCTAAAGCTCTCCTGGTTTTAAATATGAGGCCAATGCTATGACCTTATATATTGATTAATACTCAATTTGATTTATTGCTAATTACTCAGAGGACTTTCTAAGGATTTATCGCTCTTCATGAAAGACCATCATATTGGGAGGAATCCTGAGGAGTCTTCATACTTTCTGTGCTTGCCTTCAGGGAGGACCACAGCCTGGTGAATTCCATCTGTCACCACCAGCACTCCCCCTTCTAATGTAAGCCACTTTCTCAGTAACCTCCATCATAAGAGTTCATTATTCTTTCTACATAGAGGAAGTGAGGCGCAAACAGAGCCAACTCATCTTGGAAGTTAGTAAGAACGGATCACAAATAACCTGTCTCCAACCTCTGGTCCAAGAGAGACTGTATAACTAATAGGGATTAAAATTGAAAGACATGCACATGCTCGGGCAAGTTGATCTTTAGGGGGTCTCCGAGGAAATATGGTCAATAAGGCCATCTTACCTCTGTCAGCTGTAAAGCGCACAGATCATTAACGGAGAGGGATTGCCCCTTCTTCTTATGGCCCCTGGGGCTTGCTTAGACAAGGATGTACCTTGGTGTGCTCCAGCAGCAGTTGCACAGTTTCCACTCAGCAGACCAGCAGGAGCAGCAAATTGGGTGGGAAGGTTGGCACCCAAGGGATTTCTCTCTGAAGATGCATTTGCACGGCAAGCATGTGAGGCTCTATTTAGATTGTATGCTAGTTAGGGAATGTGGCTTGGAAGGGCAGTGGTGATTATGGAGAGGCTAACAACTCCAGATTGCCTCTTGGTTCAGCTACTTTGGTTCTCATGTTTAAACTTGCAGTTGAAATCTGCTAAAATGTGAGTGGGGGCAGAGAGCAGGCAGCACGGCCAGAGGGTGGGATATTAGAGGCTCTTCTTGAGGGTTGTTATAAACTGTAGATGATTGAGTCAGGGCCTTATTCATTTATAATTCTCTGAGTGTTAGAGCTTTTTCTCTTTGGTTGGCTTTTTAAATTCCTCCCAACTGCTCAACTTGGGTATTCCACATGATGCTATTGTCCCCTACTTTCTATTGCCCCCTACTCCAATTTCCTTGTTACTCACCCTTGGAGTTGTCACTTATTAGGCTACAAAATCTCATCTCCAATCAGGTGACCCCAAGTCTGTATCCCTAGTCTTGTCTTCTTATGCAGCCCTAAACTGGAGTTTCTAGCTATTCACTAAGCATATCCACCTTCATGTTTGATTGGCATCTTAACTCAGTGTATCTCACACCACACTCATTGGTTTATTCCTCTGATCATCCCCTATTCTGATTTTCCTCATTCCCACCAGTGAGGTCTCTGTCTTCATAATTCCTCCAGTCTGAAGCTTGAGGCAGCTTGTATTCCCTCATTTTCTTGGCTCCCCAAATCTAGTTTTATTGGCTCTTCCCTTCCCAGATCCATCAGTTTGATCCCTTCCCACTTGCATTCCCTGGTCACAGTGGCTCTCAGCGCTTGATATTCTGTAAGACCACAGCTTCTGTGCCTGCCTAGCATCCCACTTTTTCCTGTCATGCAGTCTACCTGATTGCCTTGAGAGATTCCTAAAATCATTTCGGAGGAATTTTTATTGTTAGCAAACATTCAAGGAATATTTATTGCATCCTCTACATGCTCCCATGTGCCCTGTTATGTGCTCATTATGGAATGATAAAAGACGCATTGTCCCTACTCTTGCGGATTTTAGTGTAAGGAAGGGGCAGACAATTAAATGTGAAAAAAAAGTGAAATTACCATTAATAATTTTAATTTAGTAGGTACTATGAAAAATAAAAGGTAGAATAATAGAGAATAACTGGGACTGAAAGTAGCGATGTCTAAGGAGGGACCTAGGAGTTGAGAAGTACCTAGTTGTGATCTGTGGCTCCATTTTTATTATATTGAGTTGGCTTTAGTTTAGACAAGAAATTTCATTATGTTTTAGACTTTTTTGTTGCTTCCTTTATAAACCTCATATGCCAATCCAAATAGCCCATATGTTATCATTGAATACTGCTTTGTACATTCCCTTCTATATCTTTCCCAAACATTTCATTTCAGATCCCTGCCCTTACCATCACTTTCTAGTAAGATCATGTCTATCTTTAAATGGACAACCGAAACGTACCTACATCATGAGGCATTCATTAGTCATCTTAGTTAGAAACCATCTATTCATTCATTGTTGAATAATGAAAATGTATTATTATTATTGCATCTTCTGTCTAGCACTTACCTTACACTGTAATACACAGTAATTAATTGAGAGTATGCTTTGCATTCAGACAACCTCATGTTCTTTGTTCTCTGAAATTGTCCAACACAGTCCCTTGATCTGTATAAGCTTCCACTGATCATCATTTGTTGAATTAATAAATATACTATCTTTAAACAGAGTTCCAAACAGAATCATATCTAGTGACTGGCACAGGAAAGGAATATGTTCTATTCTTCTTTGGATTTCTAGAGCTTTGTATGTTATCTAGCACGTAAGAGGTATTCAGTAAATATTCATTGAACTAAAGGTCCAAGAATACCCAGAAAGTCAGCAACAAGGAGGAGACTGTAGCTCGTGTCTTCTAATCCTGGAATTCCCTCGAGTCCTAGTGAAGAGTTTGCCAACTACAGGACATTTGACTCTTAACAATCCCATTTCTTTTTGGCCTGATTTTTTCCATAATGTCGGTATCATATCACCCCATCATTGCAAGGAAATAACCAGATGCCACAGTTTGTACTGACTTCTTTTTCATGTTGGTAATCACTTTGTCTCCTGAATATTACAAAATATGTGGGAGAGTTTTTCTATCCTTTCTTGAAAATCACACACAGAAACATGTCATTTTCAGTGCTTCGAAGCTCTGGCTCTTTCAGTGGCACAGCTTGACCCTCTGGCTTCCACCACTGTGTTCTTGCTTTTCCTCAAAGCCAAGCCAGATAAAAATATACTCCACAGAGGCTTTTCTGAATGTGTGTTCATCAGCACAGATGTATATGGAAGGAAGATGAGACAAGAGGCAACATCGCGTCAGCCTGTTAGAGGTGCAGTGCTCCAAAGGGCTGAAACGTGAGCCCTGAAGACCTGGAAAGCTTAGTGTAAAGTCACTTCAGCTTTCAGGTAGAGATTTCCAGGAAGCAAAATTTGCTTTGTCCATGGAGGAAACACCTACCAGCAACAGCAGCAGTGACTTGTGGAAGGAAGAAAGGAAGGAAGCCTTTTATTGGATTCTCGTGTATAGTAACTCAAGCATGAATGACACTCCTCAGTTAAATTAGTCAAGATTGTAGTCCTCATTATTATGAGAGAAAATTGAGCCATTAAAATAATTATTCTAAAATGCATATGTTGATGATAAGATATGTTTTATTGCTTCTCTCTTTCAGGTTATTGAAATCCCTTAAGAACCATTATCTTATTAAGTCTTATTATATGGTTATAAGGTTGGAGTTGGGGAAATATTCCTCCTTTGCAGTCGAGGAGATAAAGATAGAGGGTTGTTTGAATTGTTGTATGCCACTCTGCAACAGAGATTAACAGCAGAAATTATAGTGGATTTCATAGCTATTCATTCTTGAACTAATAAATTTCCCCTTTGTAGTTCATCTTGACTCATGCATAAACTACTGGCTGACTTGTCTGAATGAATCTAAAATGCCTCATTTAGACTTCTTACATCTCTGTTTATTTCTTTGTTTCTCAGAATTAAAGAAAAACCTACAACACAACGGCAAAAATACTTTGTCTCAAAGAAGCTAGAATCTTGCAAAGTATAAACCAGGTGGATTATTTCCCTTGAAAATCTTTAGTTCCTATTAAGAGGAACAATTATCTTCCCCAAGGAGAATGTCCCTTAAATCTCAAGAGACAGTCATTCGACTTGCAAGCATTTCTACTTCTTTGTTTACCATGATCCCTTTCTCTTATCCCTTTGGGAGGAAAGAGACTGACAGAATCTGGCAACTTGCACTGTTGGCATGTTCTTTGTCCTAATTTTTATTTCCCTTTTCTTAATTATATGCTTATCGGAATATACTATTATGTTCTTTGTGGCTCCCTGTTTCTCTTTGCCTTACTAGAAAAGCTGTTTTAGGGGTTTCTTTCCCTTGAAGTGGTTGAATTAATCAATTATAGTCTGTTTTTACCTTTTCAGGGTTAAAGAGATGTTGATATGATACCTAAAACTCTGAAAAGCCTTTGAGTTCAAATCAGAATCTTCCATGTCAAGTGAACTTTTTGCCCATGGGTTCCTTTGCTTTTCTCTCTTGGGGCTATTAACATGGTGATATTACCTTTTAGAGATAAAATTTCCCCTGGCCACCAGTGCCTCTTTTCTACCTGAAATCCTAATCTTTCATTTTTGATATCACAGTCATTTTCAAAGTAACAGCCTGACATATGTAACCACTTGACATTCTTGAAAAAGATGGAATATATTTTTAGCTGCCTAATTTCATATAGCATTTGGAGAAATAGGCTTGCTATGTAGACGGTTTATTTTTCTTCTCAAATGACGATAGAAGAGTAAGGAAAAGAAAATCCTTTTTTGCAAGAGTTTTTTCTTTAATCACTATATAATTTTAAAACTTCAGATTGCAACTTGATTATAAAAATTCACAATAGATCATACCCTCCAATGCTAATGTTCTTTGGAAATACAGGAAGTGATGCTAAAAGACATGTCAATGAGAGAGAAAATGAAAGAAAGGGTTTGAGGTTGTTGGATGAAGAAGATGATAGTGCTTTTGGGGGAGCAGCTCCTGTTGCCCCTCTCAGCTCAGCTCCATCTGCCTGCTGTCCATGACCTATGAGTGCCATTTTCTCTCTGCAGTCCTCTGGTTTCCACATCCATTTTTCTAACCCAATTACTTTTTAACACTGTTCTCTCCTCTGTTCTTGTCACTTTAAGCTTCACTGTTTCCTTCTTTGTTGATGATCTTTGTAAAGTTTCACTCAAAGTCGTGGTCATTGCCAAGGGTAAATTTGGAACAGGTGCTTCTCCTAGTTTCCTGATGAAGGTCATTGGCCATAGAAAGAAAAGGATGTTTCTTATGTTTACCGGTGCGGATGAGGAGTACACACCCAGACAATTAACTCTGTTCTCTCAATCTCTGAATTGCAGGAGAGAGTACTTGTGCCCCTGGAAGAATAATATTCTTCAGAAACATACTGCACACTTTTGGTTGAGGTCTCTGATAGTCTATGGACATTTTGGTCACAAATATTCTCTCCTGAAATACAGTGTAGGCCAGGCAATATATTCCCATGAAGGAATAAGATGGTGCTCTTTGAGACTCAACAGAGAGTATCATGGCACCATCTTTAAGGGGCTTTCTAGTGTGGAAGGGTCACCTGCACCTTGTGGCTGTATCTCAGTCTCTTGTCCCAGCTCCTGCTTCTCCCTGGTGATCAGTAGTACATCTCTTATCCAAAATGTTAGCAGAAGCAGGAACACAGTGAGTTCTAAACTTATCTACATTTCAGATATTTTCTTTCTACTCTGAAAATATATTTCAGTAGTGGGAGTCTCTCTTATGTTTCTATTGGTGATTTTTAGAAATACATTAAGACATCTGGATTTCACTTTGCACCTGAGCATCCCCATGGAGTCATGCAGAGTTGCATCGGTTACCAGGGCCTTCAGAACAGTAGGTTACTAATATGTCTTCAGGGAATGTTGGCAGCATAGCTCTCCTGAGGTCAGATTATCCAAGTGAAGACAAGAGGCCCAAAGTAGAGCCAAGATAATGTATATAAAGTCTAAGTGTTCCGTGGAGGTGGCCTGAGAACATTCCAGATAGAGCGGGGAAAGCACTAATACATAAAATCGGAAATGGACTGTCAGGAGAGACCTGTATTCAAACCTTGACTTCATGACTTATTAGCTGTTCAGGTAACCTAGTTTCTCTGAAAAATCTGAATTTTCTGAATTAAAAAAAAAAATACATAGATTTTCAAGCCAAAGTTCATAATCTTGAACATATAGGCTCTGAGCCAAATAATCTATATTTTAATAAACTCATTGGGGCGATTCTAACAGCTAGCCTTGCCTTTGGGGTATGCATTTGGGATGTCTGCACATAGACATTTGGGAATCACTAACTTTACCTTTCAAAGCCTCATCTATAAAATGGATAGAATAATATTTGCTATACAATGGAAGTATTATAAATATTGAATAATATAATAAATGTTAAATGTTTTGTACAATGCTTGCCATATGGAAGATACACAGTGGTGGCTGTGATTAAAGAGGAACTGAAGCAAATAGGTCCTAAATTAGGGCTGAAGATACTAGTATGAAGCCCGAAACAATTCTGAGCTAGCAGCTGATGACGATGGCCTCTTAGTTTCTGCTCTGTTTTATTAAAAAAGTATTTAGAAAAATTATCATGGGTTGGGCCCTTGAAATCAAATCCCCTACTGCTAAAAAGTCCTTGTGTGTTCTGCTTATCTCTTGCCTTCATTTCCCTTAGGTGCCTATAGCAATATTTATTTTCAATTTCAGATATGAGAAGTACAAGTCACATGGCTCCTAGCTGTGGCACCCAAATAACCTTTAGGTCTCAGTATGTCCTTTGTTCAAAGAAACTGAAGTCTACTGCATTCTGCTTTGACCTTTACTCTGTGGTCCTCCTGTTTATTCACCTTCTTAGACTCACATTCACACACTGGACAACACCTCTGAATCTGGAAGCAGACTACAAAAATGATCTGTTGTTGACCAAATTATTATAAAAGTACCCAGCTATGTCTTATTCCTTCCTCCTGTATGTATGTGTGTGTCTGTGTATCTGTGTGTGCTAGTTCCAGTTCACTGTGTACTTTTGGCCATTTCTTTGGAGCTTCTCATGAATGAAAAGATTATCTTGGAATTTACTGGACCCTCCCAACACAGTGTACCATTTGGCTAATTGAGGCTGGTATGTGTAGTTAGGATGTTGTCAGTGATCTCTTGCTATGTGATAGACATTTGGTTGTATATTTTATATACACGTTTCATTAGCCAGTTACTTACTACTTGATCTCAGGCCCCCTAGCTCCAGGTTCAATATTATCTTTTTTAAAGAAATTTCATTATTCATAGATCTTCACTCAGGATAGGTAAATGTCTGGGTATAGTTCCTGAAATTGTAAAATAACTTGGAAGTACTTGGCCTATAAATTTATTTAAAAATTTTAAACAGCATTCTCCCAAAGGATTGGCATCTTACTTTCCTTGTTTTGCAGATTGTAAAATATAGAACCAGTGGATGGACCAGTTTAGTTATATACAGTGAATTTGATTTAAAATTAGAATTGAATATGGAGCTTGAATAATGTGGTAAATATGGCTTACTTAGTAAATATATCTTTCTTGTATCATGAAGAGTCATTGGAGGCAGGGGGGGAATCTTAATGTATAGAAAATGACAATAGATTGTTTCATTAGAATATAGATTGTACTTATATTATTTTTCTAGATTGTAAAGGGGAGAGGAAAAATATTGGAAGGACCAAACCATTTTGCATATTCTATCAAGAAAAACTTCCTAAAATGTTTTATCATTTCATATCTCTGCATAAGTTTCTTCAGTGGATTAAGTCCAAACTCTAAACCGAGGCCTAATCTTCCACTCAAGTCTCAAGTCCTACTGATGCCCAGTGTGACTTCTCTCTTTTAGCTAGACTTGGCCACTCACCATGCCCTGAACACACACTGCCCCTTCTCTCTTCTGGAACTATACTTATCTATTTCTTCCTAGTCTGTGGGGCTCCTCCCCAAGGTACCTCCAGTGCAAAGTGATTTCTCCCTTTTATGGGAATTAGGGAGGGTAATGATCATGTTTTTTATACCTCTCTTACTCTTTTAAGTTTGCCACCTGGGATGGCCAGTTAGGTGATGTAAGTTCTTTAGGACAAACACTGTTTCATCTTTCTGTCCTCCATAATACCTAATACACAGTATGGTTCCCAACAAATACTTCTGTGATCACTTGAGTCCTCTATTGCTATAAAAGAGACAACTCCCCATGCTTTATGTATATTAACCCCAGGTCACATTGTTGTGGACCAAGTTTCCCACTATTAGACATTATAGCATTGTTTCCAAGAGCATTTATCTGTGTTCCTGCTGTTATTTTGTAAAGCTATATTATCTCAACAAGAGAGTCGATACCATGATCCAGGCTATTATTTTAACAGTTATTAATTGAAGAGTGAGTGAAGTGTTCTGCTCACCTGTGATTGTGTAGAGGACTATAAATACATGTGCAGTTCTGTAAATATCTCCACTAACGCTACCTTTCAAAACGACTAATTATCACAAACATACGAAATGCTAATGCTGTCTCTAGATGCTTGCTGTTCAAAAGAACTCATGTAGCTACTATAATTCTTTTAGAAATATCCACTGTGATTCCATTTGCTCCATTTTATAGTGCCTGGCATGTTGCTTTCCTGATAACTTGTGATTCTGGCTTGCCCTCCAAGACCCCAAGGATTGGACCAATAATTTTGATGACTAATTCTTGCTTGGAACACTAATTTCCAATAGCTGAGTTTCCTAAGCTGGAACCCCAGCCTTTCCCTGACTGAGTTCCCATACTTGTAAGGTTCATTGCTTCTGATTATTGGATCCAACCACTAGCTGTGTGATCTAGGAAAAATTACTTCTGTTTTATATTCTGTGAAATGGATTTATACTGAATTCACATGGTTATTATGAGAAATAAATAAAGCACATCACACATGTTCAATATATGTTCTCTTCCAATTTCCTTTTCCCATCCTGCCTATTCTTTAGCCAACTGGTTTTGATTCCCAACTTCATTGTCCCTTGCTGTTCCTTTGCTCCTGCTCCAAGACCAAGTAGCAGGGACAGATGTGGCCATTGACTAAGCATACCTGAAATGTGTCAAATCATGTCAAATAGCAATTTTTAAAAAAATGTTTGTTATGCCACAGAGACCAACAAATTCATTTTGGTAAAGAAAGTGTACTATTTCTGCTAGAGCATACAAATTAAGGGTGAAGAAAGATGTAAAGCTGGAAAGCCAAACTAGAACCAGATCATTTAGAGCCTGGGGAGCTGGGTAAGAAGTTATATTTCTCAAGATTCTGTCACTGATTTCTATTCTTGGTTGCCTCCCTTCTTTGGAGGATTTATCCTCTCCAAATATATCAAATGCCATCTCTGCAGTATACCAGTTGATCCATACTTACTATAGGATTCCAGAAATGCATTTTTACCTGCTTTATGTATATGTCAAGAGTTAGACTCCTTGTCCTCAGCTCCTTCCTCATGCTTTTCTGATTCCTCCTCTCATTCATTAAGCCCCTACCTGGCATCTTTCTAGAGTTCAGCATTTATTTATCCATGAAAAATTTATTTTTGAGTTTCTGTAGATACTGTGCTGGATATTCATAAAGGGAAAGATAGTTCCTACCATCATATAGCTTACATGTTGTTTGGGAAATAATTCTGAAAAAAATCACCATGGTTTTTCTCCTGCAGATATTTTTTTTTAACCATTCATTCTAATCTTTGCTGTTTCTCCCTCATGGCTCCAACCTCTAAATTTTGGGGTATTCACGGACTTGGTATATAGATCTCTCACTTCTTGGTCCTCAGATTTATATTACCAACTTGAATCTCTGCTCTGAAGTCAAGGCTTTTGGTAAATATAAGCCTGTCCTTGTCAATTGGGCATCTTGCTTATTATATTGTGAGGACTTCAAAAATATGTCCAAAAATGCTTAGACACTCCTTTCCCCAAGGTGGAGTCTAAATCCCCTTTTCTTGAAAGTGAACTGGCCTTAATGACTCACTTCTAATGAATATAATGCAGTGGAAGTGATGCTGTGTGACTTCTGAGAGTAGTTTAGAAAAGCTACTGAGGTTAATAAGTTCTGCCTGGCTTCCCTCTTTTAAGACACATCTTGGGAGCCATGAGTTAACATGTAAGAACTCTGGCTACCCTGAAACTCACTCATAGAGACTGTGTGATGAGACCACACAAAGATAGAGATTCAGGAGGGGCCGCAGCTCTTCTTAGGCCCTAGCTGTGTGAGTCTTCCCAGCATTAACTGCCAGACACGTGAGAAAGCAAGTCTTCAGATGGTTCCAGCCCCTGCCTTCAAGCTGCTCTGGCTGCTGCCAAATGGGGCAAAGATGAGTTATTTCTCTTGAGGCCTTCCCAAAGCACAGATTCATGAGTATGATCAATGCGGTTGTTTATAATAAGCCACTCCGTTTTGGCTGCTATGTTTTGCAGTTATCTCATTGGGACAATGGCCAAAATAAAGGCCCTAATATTCTCCCTTATGCCTGTTTATTGTTTAGTCTTTCCCCCTCAATTAATACCAAGTCTTGCATCCACATACTCAGGCCAAACTTTGGTCAACCTCAATTTTTCTCTCTTGTGTCCTCATCTGATTAGTCAGAATATGCTATCATCTTGACCTACATAAAGAGCAAGAATTTGATTATTTTTCACCATTCCCACTGCCACCTGGACATCACAATTTTTTATATGGAATATGGCAATAGTCTCTTTGGTAGATTAATGTGTTTATAGCCCCAATTATTTACCTTGTATCCATGCATTTCACACATGGCTTTGCAGCTGCTTTCATCTAGAGGTGAAGTTCGAAGAGGATTCCCTTCTCTTTGATTTTGAGTTCAACCATGTGACTTGTTTTGATAAATGTGAGACAAGCAGACAAATCTTGATGATTATCTCAAGTACAAGCCTGGGTTGTCTTCCTGGAGAATCAAAGATATGTGGCACAGAGTCAAGTCATTCCACTTGTCCACCTGAGATCATTCCAGATCAGCAAAGCTGCCTTGCCAACCTCCAGCTGCCCACAGACATGAATGAGCTTAGCCATGGCCAGAAGACCTGTCCAGCTGACCTACAGGTTCAGGAACATTTGCTTACTATTTTAAGCAACTGTGTTTTGTGGTAGATTATGTGACTTTTTTTGTGACAGAAGATAATTTATACAGAAACTGATGCCAGGAGTGAGGTGTTAAAACCTAAAGTGTATGTCATTGGCTTAATTTTTGGAAATGGGCCAAAGGCTGGAAAAATGTCAAGGAAATTGCTATAGGAAACTAGAAAAATGGAGGCCATTCTGTATAATTGTGTACTAGTTGGGAAAACAGTCACTTGTGGTAATTTGGAAGATGGAAAATGTAACTAATTATCTTTTGGATTTGACAACGGGATCTCCAGGCAAAATTGAGAGTGTCAGCTGGCTTTTACTAGCCTTATAGGATACATTACCTTAAGGAGAGGATTAATTCTACAAAGAACTGTCTAGCTTGAAAATAGAATTTAAAGAGATTATATATCCCTGGTATCAAGAATAGTGCTTGACACTCAGTAGGTGCTCAATATTTTTGGAAGGAATTACTTGTCTCCAATTTCAATAAGTATGAATAAAAAGTATAGAGCTCCATGAGAGTCTATAGCAAAAAGACAATTACCTCCTTAACCCACTCCCAGGATATTTGAACTGAGGGTTCTAGGAGGCTTAATTCCTTTACCATTAAATCATAGTGGTGCTCCAACATGAATCTTTTTAATAAACTTCTCAGCTACTGTGAAGTTAAGGCACTCTTTCTGAGGTCACTCACGTAATGCTTCTTAGAAATCCATGTACTTGGTATTTCCTGCTTATATAGTTCCTTTTAGGTCATCTTTCTCAGCCATATCACCATGTCTGATTTTTAAAATAACTTTCAAAGCAGACATTAGAACCCATAAATAAAAAGAGACCTCAAATGATACCTGACTGACTCTTGATATAAAAGTGATTTTCTTCCATTGTCTATGATTCACAGCTCAGGTTTTCTGGCTAAATACTGACTGAGGGCTTCTTATCTATCCTGACTGCTAGGCTTAATTATAAGCAGTTATTCACTTCGTTTCTGGCCATTACCTTTACCACATCTTAAGTACTTCTTATGTATTTTTCTTCTACACCTTTCCAATTCACTAACATAATTTGAATTCTGTTCTTGTCTCCAAAAGCAGCTTCCTTCCTGGCTGTTTAGTACCATCTTCACCCTCCAAGAACCTGTCATTTTTCAAGGGTCAGGACATCATTAAGCAGTACTGATACCAGGACTAACCCCTTCCAGCATCAGCTAATATGGTCCACAGTTTGGTCCTATTTAAACAGGAGACTGTCTGGGTTGTTCCCAGGGCCAAAAGATAACTGTGAAATAAGTTTTCCCCATTTCTTCAAATACACATTTGTTTAGGTAAAAACAATTTTAACAAGGTTGGTCTCTAGAGAGGTCGTTTGAAAACTGCTTATTATGTGAATTTTGTATTTGGCAGAAAGCTTTCACAAAATAAATCTAGCAGAATCTTACCTACTGAGCAGGCTTTCCTGTTTGCAAGAGAAATCCTCAGCCTCAAAGCATTTCTCCAATTTACAAATGGTACTCCTACAGCTCCAGTTACCAGAATCTACTCTGAAATTTGCCTCACAGTATCAGATAGTTCTATCAAGTAAAACCAAATATAAACTATGCTGGTCACCCACTCAACCAGTTTAGGAAAGGTTCCCATGAGAACTGAAGAGTCAGAGGTTAGTAGAGAGTCCCTGGGTTTAAGTGTGAGGGTACATCATCTAACTTTAACATGTAGAATTTCAAAGTGGCATAGGACATGGCTCTGTTCAGCACAGCTGCCTGGGAGACTAGATGCTTGCCCCCAAAGCTGATTTTGTTTTAAATTTTATTGCTTTTATGCCTCCCTTCCTCCTTCTCTTCCTCTCTTCCCCACTGCTCTTTCCCCCTCTCTTTCCCTTTCTCTCTTCAGTATTTTCTTTTTAAATCTCAAAGATAACAAATACAGCAAAAAAATCTGCTGCATAATGAAAAATAAATGTATGTTTCATTTCAGACTTTCAATCTCTTCTTCAAAGACAAATACTAAGATTTTCTTCTATTCCTTCCAGAAGCTTGACCTGCATATGTGAGCACATTGCCTTATTTTAACAAGATAAATAAGAAAAGACTATTTCCACAATTCTGAAGTCCTTCTTTATCCCTTTAAAATATTGACAATCTTTTCATAATCAATACTTAAGGATGGACCTCATATTCAGTAATGGCTATCAAGTATTTCATTGCATAACATACTTTATTTAGTTGTTGGGCAAATTAAACTGTTTTAGTCTTTTACAACTAGAAAAAAATACTATAACAAATATCTTTGCACTTTCATATTTACACACAATACTATATATTTCTGAGAAATTCCTATCAGTTCAATAGATGAAAAGTCACATATGCTAGATGCTGTTGAGAGGTCATAGAAATTAACTCTTTCCAAAATGTATGAGACTTTGAGGGTTCTTCATACTTTCAGCAACACTGTGTGTTATTAAACACTTATATTTGTAAATATTGATGAAAATGGTATTTCAGCTTCAAAATGATCAGTTTGTATATCTACCCTCATTCATAAACAATCTATAATCATTCATTTCCTTATTGAAAAATAGGGATGGCAGTAATGCCAAACTTGAAGTATTTCAACAAGGTTTAAATAATTAATACAAATAAGGCATTTAGGACAGTGCCTGATACAACAGAAGCACTTGGAAATTTATTGCTACTTATCATTACCGTTATTCTTGTAATCATTGTTGCCTTACTGTATGCCTATGCACACTTTATGTTTCTGTACATGAGAGTAGTCTATTCATGTCCTTTGCTCATCTTCTTGTTGAATTATTAGTATTTTTCACACTGATATTTAATAACTTTTTGTGTGCTAAGTAAATTAGCACTTTGTTATTTCAGCTTGATATTTTCCTCATTTGACCTCATATTTTCAAGCATGTTTGTATATAAAAAATGTATGTATAAACATATAAAGTATTTTTATTTCTTGTGCAGACATGTTAAATTTATATAACCATCAATATATCCTTATGGTTTCTGAGTTTCACATTGTCTTGGGAAAACCAGTCTATCCCCATGATCATGGAAACAATCTCCCAAACTGGTGCACTCTTGTTTAATTTCTCCATGGTGAATTGGACTTTGCGAAATAGCCAAGAATCGGTTATAAGATATAAAGGAAAAGAAATCCCCACTAACAGCAGTCACATAACAGTGAACAACTTAGGAATAAACTCACAACATATGTGTAAAACTTGTGTGAGTGAAACTTCAAGTACTCCTGAAAGGCACAAACATAGGCTTGGACACTTAGACAATTCTTATTCTTGGATAGGCCTTACTCAAGGCATAAGAATATAAACTATATATATATATATGAATTTAGCATGAACTCAATAAAACACTACCTTTTTTTTTTCTTTTTAGATAAGTTGGTTCTAAAGTTTGTATGGAAAAATAAGTATGACAAAACAAACAGCTAGGAATAAAAACATTGAAAAAAGAGTCCCAGTAGATGTTAGAACATGCAATATACTATTGGTAGTAAAAGTAGTGTGGTATTTGTCCTTGATTAGAAAAATAAAATAATTGAACAGAGTTCAAGGTCCAGAAACAGAAATAAGTACATAGAGACATTGATTCGTTATAAATACAGCATCAAATATCATTGGAGAAAATACTAACTCCTGAATAAATGGTGCTAGGACAACTGGGCAGCCATTTGGAAAAAACTGAAAGCCAGATTTATATCTCAAACTACAAATGGGTCAGAGATCTCAGAGTAAGAATGATATAACCTAAAACTACAAGAAACTACTAGAAAACATGGGTACATTTTAAAATTTGAAGTGTTTATAACAATGATTAAAAATCCAGAAGCAAATAAATTGATAAACTTTATTAAATAAAAGTTTATGGTGAAAAATGCCATGACCAAGGTCAAAAGAAAATTTTTACAACATAAACCACAAGTTGTCTATAACTTTGGCATATACAAAACTCTTACAATTAAGAAGAAAAAGAATAAACCTGATAGAAGAATAGATAAAATACACAAATAGGTAGCTCACCAAAAATAGACAAATAGCTTTAAACATATGAGAAAAAGTTAAATTTTACATACAGTAAAGGAAAATTACAATTACTCATGAGATACCATCAAACAAGCAAAGTCCAGAAGCTTGACATAACATGTTGGTAGAGCTGTGGAAAAAAACAGGAAAAAACTCAAACTCTTTCCTCATAGAAATTCAAACTAGGCAATTGCTAAAGAGGATACTTTATCAAAAAATTGCATATGCATTTACTTTTTGGTCATTAAATGTCAATGTTTTGGAGGCATAATTGATATTAATACTATATTAGTTTCAGGAGCACAAGATAATAATTTAATATTTGTATATATTGTGAAATGATCACCACATTGTCTACTTCACATTTATCACCATACAGTTATACAATTTTTTTGTGTACTTGGCGAGGGATTCTAAGATCCACTTTTAACAGCTTTCAAAAATGCAAAATGGAAAGATGGCGGCCTGAGAAGTGAGACAAAAACCTCCTCCAAAAACTACATATAATATGGAAATATAGCAAATACAATGAATTCTGAAAGCAAGAGGAAAGAAGGCTGTGACAGACTGCCTACATCTGGGAAAAGAGCAGACCACACAGAAAAGAGTAAAGTATGAAACCAGTGATCTGGCAGGACCCAAACCCTTCCCCCATCCAAGCTCACCATAGGAAGGAAGAGAAACAGAGCGGGGAGGGGTTGGAGGCCTAGGACTGCTGAACACTCAGTCCTGGAGGTCCTCCTGGGGAGCACGAACCTACATTACATGGTGCTCTGGAGATTAGTGGGGTTGGAAAGCTAAGACAGGCAGAGTACTTGGAGAGACTGAGATTACAGCTGCTTGCAGAAAACGGGGATCCATATCTAGCTGCTCTGGGACAATAGAAAGACTGGTAGTCTGGGAGACTTCCTAACAGCAAGAGGGCTGCTAACGGGGCAAGAATTGCACAAAGCTTGCTGCTCAGGTGGACAAAATTGTCTGGGTGCACTCTGCCCAGCAGGTTGGAAACCTTCAGGAGCTTCAGGGGCTCCATTCCCATGGCTGGCAACACACATACGAGGCCTCTGCCACTATGATATGCAGCATGCTGTGCCCTCCTCCCAGCTGGCAACAGCTTGCAAACCAGCTGCCCCGCCATTGCGCCAAGCCAGCCAGAGGGGGCCCAGCATATGGCAGCTACAAGGGCATAGCATAGAGACTCCTCCCTCTGCTCTCAGCCCACGGGCCCTGGCAGTGGAAGTAGGCACTGCAGCAGGGAAGCAGGAAAAGAGTTCTTTCCTCCTGGCAGGCACCAGTGCCCTCTTGCCTGTGATCTCTACTATAGCCCCATGGGCAGAGCAGCTCCAGAAGTAGAGCTTTTGGTACTGGAGGCCACCATGTACACCAAGATATTACAAATATGAAATGTCAAAAGAACCTGGAAAAACCAAGTCTCACAAACACCAGAAAGATGGCCAAGTGAAACTGAACTCACCAATCTTCCTGAAACGATTTCAAAATAAAAATCATAAACATGCACATGGAGCTACAGAAAAATATTCAAGACCTCAAGGAGGAATTCAAGAAAGAGATGGAAACTTTCAAAAATACAGTATCTGAGATGAAACATACAAGAGAGGGACTTAAAAAAAGATTAGATGAAGCATAGGAGACAGTAAATGAAATAGAAATTAGAGAAAAGGAACATAAAGGAGCTGAGAAATATAAAGAACAAGAACAGAGATAAATGCAAAAGGACCTCTAGGAATGAAAAAATAATAAGAGAACTGTGTGACCAATACACATGAAACAATATTTGCCTTATAGGGGTACCAGAAGAAAAAGAGATAGAAAGTGTCTTTGAGGAGGTAATTGCTGAAAAATACCCCAACCTGGGGAAGGAGATAGTCTCTCAGGCCATGGAGATGCACAGATCTCCCAACACCACAAGTGACCCAAGGAAGACAACATCAAGACATATAATAATTAAAATGGCAAAGATCAAGGATAAGGACAGAGTATTAAAAGCAGCCAGAGAGAGAAAAAGATCACATACAAAGGAAAACCCAACAGGCTATCATCAGATGTCTCAACAGAAACCTTACGGGCCAGAAGAGAGTAGCATGATACATTTAATGCAATGAAGCAGAAAGGCCTCAGACCAAGAATACTCTCCCTGGCAAGATTATTATTTAAATTTGAAGGAGGGATTAAACAGTTTCCAGATAAGCAAAAGCTGAGAGAGTTTACCTCCTATAAACCATCTCTTCAGTGTATTTTGGAGGGACTGCTATAGATGGAAGTGTTCCTAAGGCTAAATAGCTGTTACCAGAGAAAATAAAACTACAGTAAAGAATGTAGATCAATTATTTACTAAGAAAATGCAAAATTAAATCAAATACCCCCAATGTCAATCAAGGGATAGACAAAGAGTACGGAATATGATACCTAATATATAATATATGGAGGAGGAATAAAAAGGAGAGAAAAAAAGAACTTTTAGATTGTGTTTATAATAACATACTGAATTAAGTTAGACTGTTAGAAGGTAAAGAAGCTACCCTTGAAACTTTTGTAACCACGAATCTAAAGCTTGCAATAACAGTAAGTACAAACCTATTGATAATCACCCTAAATGTAAATGGTCTGAATGCACCAAACAAAAGACACAGAGTCACTGAATGGATAAAAAAACAAGACCCATCTATAGGCTGCCTTCACAAGACAAACTTCAAACCCAAAGACATACACAGACTAACAGTGAAAGGATGGAAAAAGATATTTCATATAACTAAAAGGGAGAAAAAAAGCAAGAGTTGCAGTACTTGTATCAGACAAAACAGACTTCAAAACAAAGAAAGTCACAAGAAACAAAGGAGGATATTACATAAGCATAAACAGATCAGTCCAACAAGAGGATATAACCATTTTAAATATCTAAGCAACCAACATTGGAGCACCTACATATGTGAAACAAGTACTAAGAGAATTGAAGGGGGAAATAGAATGCAGTGCATTCATTTTAGGAGACTTGGATACAACAGTCACTCCAAAGCATGGATCAACCAGACAGAATAAGTAAGGAGACAGAGGCACTGAACAACACATTAGAATAGATGGACCTCATAGACATTTACAGAACACTCAACCCAAAAGCAAAAGGATACACATTCTTCTCAAGTGCACATGGAACATTTTCCAGAATAGATCAAGTTCTAGGCCACAAAAAGAACCTCAGTAAATTCAAAAGGATTGAAATGAAATCAACCAGCTTCTCAGACCAAAAAATGTATGAAACTAGAAATAAGTTATGCAAAGAAAACAAAAAAGCCCACAAACACATGGAGGCTTACCACAATGCTCCTAAATAATCAATGAATCAATGACCAAGTAGAAACAGTGATCAAGCAAAATATGGAGACAAGTGACAGCAGTGACTCAATACTGCAAAATCTGTGGGATGCAATGAAGGCTGTGTTAAGAGGGAAGTATATTGCAATACAGGCTTACCTCAGGAAGGAAGAACAATCTCATATAAACAGTCTAAACTCACAATTAATGAAACTAGAAAAAGAAGATCAAATGAGGCCCAAAATTAGTAGAAGGAGGGACATAATAAATATCAGAGCATAAATACATAAAATTGATAAGAATAAAAAAATAGAATCAATGAAAGCAGGAGCTGGTTCTTCAAGAAAATAAACAAAATAGATAAACCCCTAGTCAGGCTTACCTCAGAAAAAAAGAGAGTCTACACCATAAACAGAATCAGAAATGAGAAAGGAAAAATTACTATGGACACCACCAAAATACAAAGAATTATTAGAGAATACTAACAAGTTGGATTACCTAGAAGAAATGGACAACTTTCTAGAAAAATACAACCTTCCAAGACTGACAGAGGAAGAAACAGAAAATCTAAACAGACCAGTTACCAGCAATGAAATTGAATTGGTAATCAAAAAAATACCTAAGAACAAAACCCTGAATCAGATGGCATCACCACTGAATTTTACCAAACATTTAGTGAAGATCTAATACCCATCCTCCTTGAAGTTTCCCAAAAAGTAGAAGAGGAGGGAATACTTCCAAACTCATTCTATGAGGCCAGCATCACTCTAATACCAAAACCAGGCAAGGACACCACAAAAAAGAAAATTATGGACCAATATCCCTGATGAACACAGATGCAAAAATACTTAACAAAATATAGCAGACTGAATTAAAAAATACTTCAAAAAGATCATTGATCATGATCAAGTAGGATTTAATCCAGGGATGCAAGGATGGTACAATATTTGAAAATCCATCAACATGATACATCACATCAAAAAAAGGACAGAAATCACAGTCATCTCAATAGATGTTGAAAAAGCATTCAACAAAATTTAACGTACATTCATGATAAAAACTCTCAACAAAATGGGTATAGAGAGCAAATACCTCAACATAATAAAGGCCATATATGACAAACCCACAGCCAACATCATACTTAACAGTGAAATGGTGAAAACTTTCCCTTCAAGATCAGGAACAAGACAGCGATGCCCACTTTCCCCATTTTTATTCTACATAGCACTGGAGGTCCTAGCCTCAGTAATCAGACAACACAAATAAATAAAAGGCATCCATACTGGTAAGGAAGAAGTTAAACTGTCACTGTTTGCTGGTGACATGATTGTACATGAAACCCTTAAGAATCCACCCCAAAAGTATTAGAAGTAATAACTGGATTCAGCAAATTTGCAGGATACAAAATTGATACATACAATTCTATGGCATTCCTATATACTGATGATTAACTAGCAGAAAGAGAAATCAGGAAAACAATTCCATTTACAGTTACATCAAAAAGAATAAAATACCTAGGAATAAACCAAACCAAGGAGGTGAAAGACCTATACCCTGAAAACTACAAGACACTCTTGAGAGAAATTAGACACCAATAAATGGAAATCCATTCCTTTCTCATGGATAGGAAGAATTAATATTGTCAAAATGGCCACCCTGCCTAAAGTCTTCTACAGATTCAATGCAATCCCTATCAAAATACCAACAGCACTCTTCAATGAACTAGAGCAAATAGTTCTAAAATTCATATCGAACTACAAATACCCCAAATAGCCAAAGCAATCCTGAGGAGAAAGAAGAAAGCTGGGTGTATTATGCTTCCCTGACTTCAAACTCTATTACAAAGCCATAGTAATCAAGACAATTTGGTACTGGCACAAGAACATCAGTAGAACAGACTAGAGAGTCTAGATATTAACCCAGGCATATATGGTCAATTAATATATGATAAAAAAGCCATGGATATACAATGGGGAAATGACAGCCTCATCAACAACTGGTGTTGGCAAAACTGGACAGCTACGTGTAAGAGAATGAAACTGGATTATTGTGTAACTCCATGCACAAAAGTAAACTCAAAATGGGTCAAAGACCTGAATGTAAGTCATGAAACCATAAAACTCTTAGAAGAAAACATGGGCAAACATCTCTTGAATATAAACATAAGCAACTTTTACCTGAACACCTCTCTCCGGGCAAGGGAAAGAAAAGCAAAAATGAACAAATGGGACAATAGCAAACTAAAAAGCCTTTGTACAGCAAAGGACAACACCAACAGAACAAAAAGGCATTTTATAGAGTGGGCGAATATATTCATAAATGACATATCTGACAAAGGAGTAACATTCAAAACATATAAAGAGCTCATATGCTTCAACACCCAAAAAGCAAATAACCTTATTAAAAAATGGGCAGAGGATTGGAACAGTTCTCCAAAAAAGAAATTCAAATGGCCAACAGACAGATGAAAAGATGCTCCACGTCACTAATTATCAGGGAAATGCAAATTAAAACCTCAATGAGATACCACCTCACACCAGTTAGGATGGCCAGTATCCAGAAGACATGGAATAACAAATGCTGGCAAGGATGCAGGGAAAGGGGAACTCTTCTTACACTGCTGGTGGGAGTGTAAATTAGTTCAACCATTGTAGAAGGCAATATGGAGGTTTCTCAAAAAACTTAGAATAGAAATACCATTTGACCCAGAAATTCCACTCCTAGGAATTTACCCAAAGAAAACAAGATCCCAGATTCAAGACATATGCTCCTGTATGTTTATATCAACACTATTTACAATAGTTAAGATATGGAAGCAACCGAAGTGTCCATCAGTAGATAAATGGATAAAGAACATGTGGTACATATACCCAATGGAATATTATTCAGCCATAAGAAGAAAACAAATCTTACCATTTGCAACAACATGGATGGAGCTAGGGGGTATTATGCTCAGTGAAATAAATCAGGTGGAGAAAGACACGTACCAAATGATCTCACTCATATGTGGAGTATAACAACAATGCAAAACTGAAGGAACAAAACAGCAGACTCACAAACTTCAAGAAGGGACTAGTGGTTACCAAAGGGGAGGGGTAGGAGAGGGCCGGTGGGGAGGGAGGGAGAAGGAGATTGATTCGTGTTATGTTTGGCACACGTGGTATGTGTGGGGAGTCTCAGGGAAGACAGTGTAACACAGAGAAGCCAAGTAGGGACTCTGGCAGCTTACTATACTGATGGACAGTGACTGCAATGGTGTGTGATGGGGACTTGATAATATGGGTAAAATGTTTTTCATGTGAAACCTTCATAAAACTGTTTATCAATGATACCTTAATTTTAAAAGATGCAACATGATACTATTAACTCTAGTCATCATGCTGTATATTACACTTCCATTACTTATTTTATAACTGGAAATTTGTACTTTTTGACCTCCTTCACCCACTTCTCCTGCCCCCCCCACCTGTGGTAACCACCAGTGTATGCTCTGTATATGTGAGCTTTGTTTTGTTTTGTTTTGTTTTCTAGATTCCTCATAAGAGATCATACAGTATTTGTCTTTCTATGATTTATGTCACTTAGCATGATACTCTCCAGGTCCTTCCATGTCACTGTAAATGTCATTTCATTCTTTTTATATAGTTCATTCCATTTATGTACATAACTGCCTTTTTTTATCCATTCATTTGTTAATGGACACTTAGGTTGCTAGCATGTCTTTAGTTATCCTAAAATAGATTTCCACATTATTTACTAATTGCCAGGGTAGAAACATATCTTAATGTGGAGAAGTCTGGTTGCTTTTTTAGCCAATTGATCAAATTTGGCATCAGCAGCGGTGAGACATCTTGACCTTTGACAACCTTTTAAGGTCTGTGTTGTTATCCTTGTAAGGTAGCAAACATGTCCGTAACATATTCTTGCTTCCAATGATTAACTCAAGTTCAGTCAGGCCTCTAGTTCAAATGTAGGGTTTACAGGAAAGACAGACAGTAGAGAAACAAAAGAAATTAAAAAGAAAAAGAAGAAAAAGACTGATCCTGAATGTCAGACACCTATAAGAAAAGTAGCCTGTGTTCTTTATAAAGAACAGTGTTAGAAAAAAAGAAAAAGGTGAAGGCCATTGTTTATCCTGTTAAAAGTGATTAAAATGCCATAAAAAACAAGTGGAATGCATTAACCTTGATAGGATCTTGATTCAGTAACATAGACAGCATGAGGGAAGGAGGCAGAGGCAGAAGGAAAAAATAGCCATAGCAGACTCTCTTGGGACAGCTGGGGACATTAGCATATGGGCTGAATATTAAATTATACATGCCTAAAGCCATGTTTGAAAAGCAATATATTGGACTGAACTAGATTTATAGGACTAATTAATTGTGTGATTTTTCAAGTAGACTCTAAAGACCTTTCTCAAAGAAGAATAACAAAAATATATGAGCCATTCCTGCATTATTAAAATAAGTGTAGTAGTCACTAGGGTTACTATTCAGATAACTATATATAACTATATAACTAAAATTATACACACATATAAATAACTAGAGAAGTTTTTAAAACTACCTATTCTTTCTACTCATAGAGAATAATAAAAAAGGGATGGAAATTGATTACTGTGAGGATGAGGGAGGGTTATGGGGCTCTGGTGATCTGAGATAATCTGCCCCTCCATTTATTTCTTTTTAGAAGCCCTGTCCCTGAGTTGGCTCTGTCCCAAGCAATAAATTCCAAAAGGCACAAGGAGTTGAAATTCAACCCAGGTGTCCGTGTTTGCATGCCTGGTCTCTGACTAATCATACAGGTTTAAACATAAAGCAGAATGAAACCCAACTGATAGCTTCTTTAAAAAAAAAAAATGTTTAGTGTTTCTTTAAAAGTTTTTTCCCTGTTACTTTTTTTAAATTGATGTATAGTTGACATCCAATATTGGTTTCAGGTGTATGGCATAGTGATTTGACAATTATATATGTTATGAAATGCTCACCATGATGAGTGTAGTTATCATCTGTCATACAAAATTATTATAATATTACTGACTATATTCCATTATTTATTTTATTACTGGAAGGTTGTACCTCTTAATCCTCTTCACCTATTTCACCTATTTCCCTACCTGCTTCCCCTCTGGCAACCATCAGTTCTCTGTATTTATGAGTCTATTTCTGTTGTGTTCTTTTTTGTTTGTTTATTTTGTTTTTAAGGAAAAAATGTGAATTCAGTGTATTTATCTTTCTCTGACTGACTTCACTTGGCATAATACCCTGTAGGCCAATCATATTATTGAATGTCAAGATTTCATTCTTTTTTATTGATGAATAATGTTCCATTGTATGTGTGTTTCTGTATCATATATTCTTTATTCATCTGTTGATGGACACTGATGTTGCTTCCATATCTTGGCTATTTTATATAATGCTGAATAAACACAGGGGTGTATATCTTTTCCAATTACTGATGTTGTTTCTCTGGGTAAATTCTCAGAAGTGGAATTACTGGGTCGTTTGGTATTTTCATGTTTAGTTTTTTGACAAACCTCCATATGAATTCCATAGTGGCTGTACCAATTTACTTTCCCACCAACAGTATATGAGGGCTCCCTTTTACATCCTTACCAGCACCAGTATCTTTTTAATACTAGACATTCTGGTTGGTCTGAGGTGATACCTCATTGTGGTTTTGATTTACATTTCTTTGCTGATTAGTGGTGTTGAGCATCTTTTCATGTCTCTGTTGACCATCTGAATGTCTTCTTTGGAAAAACATCTATTCAGATCCTCTGCCAATTTTTTAATTGGATTTTCTGTTGTTGACTTGTATATTTTTTATTTATTTTTGATATTAACCCTTTATCAGATACATAATTTGCTGATATATTCTCCCATTCAGTAGATTGTCTTTTCATTTTATTGATAGTTTCCTTTGCTGTGCAGAAGCTTTTTAGTTTGATGTAGTCCCACTCATTTATTTTTTTATTTTGTTTCCCCTTGCCTGGGGAGACATATCCAGAAAAAAATATTCTAAGACCAATGTCCAGGAGTTTACTGCCTATATTTTCTTTCAGGAGTTTTATGATTTCATGTTTTACATATAAGTTTTTAATCCATTTTGAGTTTATTTTGGGGTATGGTGTAAAAAAGTGGTCCAGTTTAAATCTTTTGCATCTAGCTATCCAGTATTCACAATACTATTTACTGAACAGTTATTTTCCCACACCATTGTATATTCCTGCCTCCTTTGTAGTAGATTGACAATATAAAAGTGGGTTTATTTCTGGGCTCTCTATTCTGTTACTTTGATCTATGTGTCTGTTTCTGTTATAGTAGTATAATATTTTGATTGTTATAGCTTTGTAATATAGTTTGAAATCAGAGTATATGATACGTCGAACTTTGTTATTCTTTCTCAAGATTGCTTGGCCTGTTTGGGGTCTGTTGTTGTGGCTCCATAATAATTTTAGGATTATTGGTCTACTGTGAAAAATGCTGCTGGCATTTTGACAGGTATTACACTGAATATGTAGATTTCTTTGGATAGTATGGATATTTTAACAACATGTATTTTTCCAGTCCAGGAGCATGGTATATCTTTACATTTATTTGTGTCATCTTTAATTTCTTTCTTCAGTGTCTTATAGTTTTCAGAGTATAGGTCTTTCACATCCTTGGTTAAATTTATTCCTAGGTAATTTATTCTTTTTGATGTAATTGTAAATGGGATTATTTTATTGATTTCTTGTTTTGCTAGTTTGCTATTAGCATGAAGAAATGCAGCAGATTTCTCTATCTTGAATTTGTATCCTGCAACGTTACTGAATGCATTTATTCTAATTGTTTCTTGGTGGAGTCTTTAGGTCTTTCTATATACAGTATCATATCATCCACAAATAGTGTCAGTTTGCTAGTTTCTTACCAATTTGGAAGCTTTCTATTTCTTTTTCATTGATTGATGTGGCTAGGACTTCCAATACTAGTGTTTGCTCATTGATTTTCTTTCTGGATTAGCTATTCATAGATGTGAGGGTGTTAAAGTTTCCTACTATTATTGTATTGCTGTCAATTTCTCCCTTTATGTATATTAATATTTGCTGTATATATTTATGTGCTCTTATGTTGGTTATATATTTACAATTGTTATATCCGCCTGTTTGATTGATGCCTTTATCATTATGTAATGCCCTTCTGAGTCTCTTGTTGCAGCCTTTGTTTTAAAGTCTACTATGATAGAAGTGTTACTACAACAGTTTTGTTTTTCACTTCCATGTGCATGGAATAACTTTTTCTATCCTTCATTTTCAATTTGTATCTGTCTTTAGGTTGAAGTGAGTCTCTTGTAGGCAGCATAAAGTTGGGTCTCGCTTTTCTGTCCATTCAGTCACATTCAGTCACCCTATGTATTTTTATTATAGAATTTATACTATTTATTTGTAAAGTAATTATTGTCAGGCATGTACTTATTGTCACTTTGTTATTGTTTTCTGTCTTTTTTTGTAGATCTCTCTAACTTCTCTTGCTTTTTTCCCTTGTGAGTGATGACTTTCTATAGTATTATGTTTGGATTCCTTTCTCTTCATTTTTTAAGTATGTAATAATAGACTTTTGGTTTGTGGTTATCATGAGGATCATGTATGACATCTTAAGCATATAGCAGTCTATACTAGGTTGATGTTTGCTTAATTTAAAGACATTTTTACTCCCCTCTCAATATTTTATGTATATTTTACATACTTTATCCCACATTTTATATCTTTTTAATTTGTAAACCCCTTAACTAATTTTTAAGATATAATTGATTTAACTACTTTTGTCTTTTAACCTTAATACTAGCCTTTAAGTAATTGAACCTTTACTATATGTTTTTGTTTTACTGGTAAAATCTTTCCTTTTACAGTTTTCTTTCTTCTACTTATGGCCTTTTCTTTTATACTTCAAGAAGTCCCTGTAACATTTATTAGGCTGGTTTAGTGATAATGGATTCTACCTTCAGTTTGTCTAGGAAACTCTTTCTCTCTCTTGCAATTCTGAATTATCACCTTACTGGGTAGAGTATTCTTGATTGTAGGTTTTTTTAATTGTGTGCACTTTGAATATATTATGCTATTCTCTTCAGGTGGGCAGAGTTTCTCCTGAAAAATCATCTGATAGCCCTGTGGGGTTTCCCTTGTATGTAACTAGTTGCTTCTCTCTTGCTGCCTTTAAGATTTTCTCTTTGTGTTTAATCTTTGACATTCTAATTATTATGTGTCTTTGTGTGAATCTCCTTGAGTTCATCTTTTTTGGGGGCTGTCTGTGCTTCCTAATCCTGGATGTCTGTTTCCTTCCCTAAGTTAGGGAAGTTTTCAGCTATTATTTCTTCAAATAAGTTTTCTGCCTCTTTCTTTTACTTCTGGGACTCCTATAATGTAATGTTAGTACACTTGATGCTGTTCAGAGGCCCCTTAACTTATCCTCATTTTTAAATTATTATTATTTTTTGCTGTTCAGCTTGAGTGCTTTCCACTGCCCTATTTTCCAGAACACTGATTTGTTCTTCTGCATCCTCTAACCTGCTATCGATTTCCTCTAGTATGTTTTTTAAAATCACTTGTTCTTAGGCTCTGAAAGATTTTAAAAAATATTTTCTATTATTTTGTTAATGTTCTCACTGAGTTTATCCACTCTTAAGTCCCATGAGCGTCTTTATAATCATTACTCTGTTCTCTTCATCAGGTAGATTGCTTAACTCCATTTTGTTTCTGAAATTTAGTCTTGTGTTTTCATTTGGAGCATATTCCTCTGTCCTCATTTGTCTGACTTTCTATATTTATTTCTGTGAATTAGGTGAAACAGCTTCTTCTTCCAGCCTTGAAGAAGTGGTCTTATGTTGGAATCCCCTGTGTAGACTGGCTACCTAGTGGATTTGGCTGGCTGTCAAGAGCTGTAGTGGAAGCAGACATAGCTCCCTGGGCACTCCATGCTGTAGCTATTCTAGATGGCTCGATCTGAAGTGGGAATGGGCCAGGGATGTCTCAGGATATTTTGCACTTGGGCTGCCTTGACAAGACAGTTGGAGTGGTAGTGGGCACAGGCCAGGGGTGTCCTGCTGTGTCCTGAGAATTTCTCCAACCCCAGATCTCTTGTCAGTCTGACTAAATTTAACCATATTCTTTGTCTCTTCTGCTCTTCTAGGAGGTGCCCGGGATGAGGTAAATATTAGCTAACATGAACAGCTATCTTGTATAGTGTTGCCAGCTTATAAAATGGTTTTCTACACTGTGTATTTTCTAATCTTTACATTAAATTGTGGGTCATGGTTTTACAATATACAATCTTTCTTACTTTATAGATGAGAAGAGAGAGACTTTGAAATATCATATTCTTTGCTTTTCTAAAAATTTCATAATCTGTGAAACTTCCTACCACCTAAAGGAATTTGGAGCAGTGCCTGGCACACAGTGCCCTCCACAAATTGTTGACAAGCCCATGCTTCTCAATTTAGAGGATGCACACCCCAGGAGGGTGCCCAGGACACCAAATTTAATGAACATTCTTGGAGCATTAATTTCACTTTATGTGAAATAATTTCAAGCATTATTTGTATTAAAACAAATATCATGGAGTAAAAATGTGAAATTTACAAGAATTTAAAGATGAACTATATGAGATGTGAAAAGACTTTCAGCATGCTACTTGATATATATCCCAGACTTTCTGACATACACTGCCTATTGCAGTTACTTTAGTGGACAAATTGGAAAAGCTCTGCTATAGGTGTTTTCCCCACTTATCTCAGGCTCTGGGGGATGTGGTTAGGTGGTGACAGGGATGATCTGACAAGACATTAGAAGACACTTTTTTTGTAATTCACCAGCCTTACAAGATACTTTCTCTCCAAAATAAAATCAAAATTTGTACATTGATCTAGTTCTTGAGAGATGCTGATGGGTTGATGAAAGATCTCATGAAATTCTCTTTCCCCAAATATTATCTACCTATCAAGCCTTCCTAAGAGCCTTACATTTTCACCATAATTATTAAATTTGAAAGCAAATTTCCAGCAAGTAATTGTTCTAATTTGCTGATTTTACAGATTAGGAGCTGAGGACCTAAGAAGTGGAGCTATTTACTCAAAGTCACAGAACAATTTAAAAATAAAATTAAAGTGGATTTTAGTTTCTTAGCCCCCTGTTTAGTGCTATTTACTCTTTATTTCAAAGCCTATCTTGGGCAAACAATTATACTGCTTAGGAGGGAGATATCACACACACACTAATAGCCAATGCACAGAGGAACCAGGAGCCTAGGCATAAATGTATGTGCCTGTTATATAAGCTCAGCTCATGAGTGGGACGTGGAGTGTAGGGGGAAGTCCCAGAACACAGACCCTTCCCTGCCCCTGCCAATTTCCCTCAGCAGCCTGGATGTCTGGAATTGCCAGGAGGTAGTACTCAAAGGACTCTGGGTATCAGTAACTTATGACAAAGAAGATTAGCGGGGAGAGGGAGAGGTCCATCCAGTAAGGTGGAAGGAAAAAAAGTGAATGTTTTAATATTGGGGGCAGTCCCCTGCCCCCTGCCTCTGTGAAGCTCTCCAGGGCCTCAAACCCAATTCCTCCCTGGGCTCTTTGCTAAAGCAAACACACTGAGAACACTGTTTACTAGAAACAGCCAGTAATGCCCCAAGGAGCAGTATCCCTGAACTTGTAACGCAGTCAGCAGAGAAAATGCTGATGTGATACGTGAAACTCAGAGTTCAGGGGATAAAGCACCTGGGCCAGAAAAGGAATGACTAGGCATAGCAGTGTTTCAATATTTGGTGCCTTTAAATGTCCCCCAACAAGGGCAGCATGTACCAGCATCACTCTGAGTTCGGTTATTAGAACTGACATCTAAGAATCACATTCTCCAAATTTCCCTAAAGTGATAAAACAGCCCAAGGTGACCATATATATAGTTTGATCTTGTTTTACAACTATTTGGCTTGAGTTGATAGGCTTTCATGGAAAACCTGCTACAACTAATCAGAGCAGACATAGGCAGTTTATTCTGTGTCAGGCACCATTCTTAAGCTAGTACTTTCATTAACTCATTTGATCCTCACCACAAATTTATGAGGTAGGTGCTGTTACTGTTTCATTATGCAAATAAAATTACACTCAGAGAATATAAATGACTTGTCCAAAGTTTCATGGCTACTAAGTCGTGGGACCAAGATTCAGCTGGGAAGTTTGTGCTCTTAACCTGTACCCTCCAGGCAGGAGATCAGATACCAAGGGATCAGGGGGAACTACACAGAGAGTAATGGGAGCAAGGGGCAGAACCCCAATCCTGGGCAAGGGAGTCAGGCAGAGTTCCTGTGCAAAGATGTTCAGTTAGCCATATGAATAAAGAGAAAGAATTAGGCCAACAATGACTTGGTCCCTGCAGATAGACAAGCAGTTACCATGACCTGTAGGGGAAAGAGATGAGCATTTTCAGGGAAATGAGCCCATTTCAATGACTGGAGTACAAAATATGAAAGGAAAGAGGGAGAATGAGAGGCTGAAAAAGTAAGCAGGAGCTAATCCCCTGCAGTTGCCTTAACAAGTGGGGTGTGTATGGGAGTCTGGATAGAGCACTCTCTTTCCAGACCTCCTTTTAGACTAAATGGGCAGTGTTGCATGATTTTGCTTTCTTTCACATTTAACATATGGCAGTGCAGTTGCCGACATATTTGTTCAGCATTGGTAAGCAATTCACCAGGATATTGGCTATCCAGACTCCTCTTCTCATTCCAGTGTAGCTTCAGAAAAACGTTTCCTCTGGCCACCCTCTATTTCTCTTAATGATTATTTCCGCATTGTCACAATCACCTTCTCTTCCAGACCCTGCCTCAACCACAAGAGCACACAAAATAACTAATTCTTGCACTGGATTGATTCAAAAATATGTAGCCCAGAGAAGCAACATGGCTTGACATGGTCAAGAGCATAAACTACAGAAACAAACAATGTATGTGTTCAGACCTTAGCTATACTACTTTCTAGCTACAGAATGTCAGGCAAATGCCTTAGCGCTCTCTGCCTTAGTTTTATCATTTGCAAAATAGGAGCAAAAGGAGCAATAATAGGGCCTACCTCTTAGGTATATAGAGATAATTAAATAAGTTATTATATATTAAGCATCTTGAACAGTACTTACTAAAAACATTAGCTGTTATAGGTATTTGTCACAGAGATGGTGGGGTGAGCAAAGTCCTACAAGAATATACAGAAAGCAGCAATTTATTGGGATGAAGTATTCAGGAATGACATCAGAGAAGATTTGGTATTTTCTGAAGTCTTTTTTGGAGGAAAGACAGGGATAATACTATTTTTTCACCCCTGTCATAATTAGAGCAAGTAACTTTTTTCTCTGGAGGAACCATTTATTGCAGCCGTCTTGAAAGGTGGTAATTAACCTGTAGATCACCAGGTCAAGCTGTCTCTCTCTGATACAGAAAGACTCAGGACATCATATGTTAGAATCATGTCCTAAAAGTTGATGTGTGCTCCTATTTTAAGAAATCTCACTTATAAAAATTTATACTTGAACAATAAGCCACTGGTCACATTTCAGTAAGATTATTTACTCAAATGATTTGTAGCAAGGTTATTTTTTTTAATAATAGGCTCTCCTTGAATATTAATTTACAACATCTTGATATGTACTTGCCATTGAACTGAAAAGATATTAGGTGTGGAATTTGAATTGCTCAGCTGTGTTGCACTGAGCAACTGACTCACATTATTTCTAGTTCTTACAACAGCTGCAAAATGTGTGACATAGGTATTGTTATCCATGTTTTACAGTGAAAGAAAGAGAAGCTCATTAGTTGTCTTAGTTAGCAAAACTAGTACATTAGAGAGCCAGGATTAAAGATGAGGTTCCAATGCCCATACTGTCCTCTACATGGTACAATTTCCAAACACATAGGTTTAAACATTCTCCAATAGGAATTATCATATTATTGTAATCTCTCCATTAAGAAAACTACTGGTCATTAAGTCAAAAGAGATTTTCATGTTCTAATATGCTTCTGCCAGAGTTGCTTTGCTCCTTTTGGTCTTTCGTTTTGGTAACAATGTAAAGCCACCAACTTAACTTCCTGCTCCAACATAATTCAGACTTCCACCTCATTTAGCAAAATGCTAGCTTGATGATGGAATTCTCTGCTTTCCACAACATAAGATGTTGAGTGGAAATTTTACTTAATAACCCAATCCTTTTAACTCTCATTAAGCTTATTTCAAGCCTCTTTCTAAATTTGGAACTGATAACTGGTTGATCAAGTAGAAGAGGAGAGAGAATGCTGTCTTTACCTAGGTTAGGACTAGAGCCATAATCCTTTTTACATTGGCCAGAAAGAAAAATCTCCAAAGTGTAAATGGCTCCTAATGCAGTAAAAATTTCCCATGATGCTCTCAGATTTTCAAAATCACTTCTGGAGATCATATTTCCTCCATTCATTTCTCCATGATTGGTTAATTCCAATCATCTTTCTCTCTGTGGTCGATATTGCTGAGCCTTTGCCTTAAATCCATGCAAGAAAGCATTACCTTAACTGTTACTCCAAAATATAATCCCAAGAATTTGTCTAGCCATATTTCTTCTTCCAGACCACACTGTTCTCAAACTGTCCAACTAAGATGGAACTACTTCCATACTGCCTAACAGATTGCCTAGAGTTGGATCCTGTCTTGCAAACTTACCAGATTCCATGTTTCCTGTAGGCAACAGGCTACTAAAAAGCAGTGTGTGTGTGTTTTTGCATGTGTACATATTGTTTATTTATTTGGTCCCAGCACAGTAGGTCAGGAGGTCTACTTGGACTTCAGTAAAACAAGGACTTTAGGGAGAGATGAGGAAAACAATGGAAAATGAGCTCCAGAAACAGTACAAAGCTCCAATCTTAACAATGTATAAGATAACAAGGAAATCTTTTGCCTCCTCTCCATTAGTCTTTCTTGATGATGCTAATTTGGGGTTGAGGGGAACACTGACAAAGATAAACAAAAATGTCAAAACTGAAATGGGCCTCAGAGATTACCTAATCCACCTCCTTCCCTTGATTAATGATTTTACTGTGATTCAAATAGATTAATTGCCCAAGGTCATAGGTAGCCAGAAAACCAGGTCTCTGATATTAGCCTATTGCTTTACCCACCAGAACCTAGGTTACTTATCAATTTCCAGGAGTTTAAACCTGCCATCATTTAGTATATAGCATTCTTCACTTTCTGTAGCAAACAAAGTAGGAAACTACACTACAGCACAGAGCCAGAAAGAGGCATGAATTTAAAACAATAGAAAACTAAGAGATTGTATACAGAGATGATATTCTGGAGATAGAATGCTTCCTTGTCTTTTAAACTTCCAATATACTTAGATGTGGTATTTAGGAGCTTTTAAAATGTAATTTTATGAGTAGATTTTTGTTTTAATTGGTAACACAGTACCCAGAAATGAGAAAACTGGTATGGTGCCATATAGATTTGGCTCCATAGATCCAGTGACCCATATTATTCCTAAATTCACTGGTATCACCAAGATTTTTCCCTTTTGCTTTCTGGTTGACTCTGACATGCCATCCAGTCATCACATTCCAGTGCATGAGATATCTAGAGATTTTAAGAGGCCTCTAATTTCTAGCAGGGTTTTTTCCTTCACTCAGATCCCGGTTTCTTGCAGGGAATGGCTAACAGTATCATAGATATTGGAGATGCTAGCCAAAGGACTGAGCTCCAGGAGTCGGTGTTGATTGAGGTTCTTTCTCACTTAGCCTACTTTGTGTGCAAGTAGCTTCCTCCTGGCAGTGCTAGGATCTTTGTATTTGTTTTGTGCTTCCCTGGTCAATTAATAAATTGATCCAATATCCCAATTCTCCTTGGTTTTTGTTTCAGCTTTTAAGAGCCTATAACATCTGTCTTTTTCTAAATTGCTATGGGCAGGACTGGTTTTAACAAAACTTTCAGGTTGAAGAAGTTGATCTTTACCTGTATCTTCCTCTCCTGTGTTCTTTCTTCATTCCTGGCTTCCCCCTGTTATACCCCTGCAGGAACAAGATCTCCAAAGGGGTATGAGTTTATATCCCTTGATAAAGCATCAGTCATTAAGTCCCTTCATTCAACAATTTTTTTATTGAGCACCTACTGTGTTCAAGGCATTAGTTGTTTGTGTAACATTCAATTTCTGTCATCAGTTCATCCCCTTTATACTATCTCCACAATTTCTGCCATGTTTACCTCAAAAACAACTCAATGTATTTCAATCAATTCACTTTTTACTTAAATTTATATCAAAAGTAGATTTTAGAGTTTGTGTTTCTTGTCAAGAACATAAACAGCACTCGCTGCATATTCTGTCTTTCGTGTCAAACCTGGCAGATCCAAAAAAGAGTATGTTTAAGTGAATGTGGAGCTTCTCTTAACAAGTGACACAAAACTTCGAAACATACGTTAGGAGGCTTAAAGTCTCTGGGTTTCTTTTTAAGTGAAAGAAATGGCAGCCTGGAGCAACAGGGGAAGGGCTGGGTGGAGGGTCCAGGGTTAGGCAAACCACTGTTACCTCTCTGCCAGGTTGCCTTGGGAAGCTTGGCTAAAATCCATGGCCTAGCTGGGCACTCCCTTGGCTGTAGAGTGTGACTCTGGTATAGTGATGTGTTTGGCTTACATTCACTAAGTTCCCAGAGGGCTGAAAGAACGAGATTGGATAAACAACTACAGGCCTACCTTCGAGATACTGTGTGTTCCGTTTCATACCACCTCAATGAAGTGGATATCACAGTAAAGTGAGTCAAATGAATTGTTTGCTTTCCCATGGCACAAAAGTTATGTTCACGTTATACTGTTGTCTCTTAAGTGTGCAGTAACATTATGTCTAAAAAATAATGTACATACCTTAGTTAAAAGGTACTTTATTGCTGAGAATGCTAACCATCATCTGACCTTTCAGCAAGTCATAATCTTTTTGCTGGTGGAGCATCTTGCCTCGAGGTTCATGGCTGCTGACTAATCAGGGTGGTGGTTTCTGAAGGTTGGGGTGGCTGTGGCAGTTTCTTAAGATAACAGTGAATTTTGCTGTATCAATGGACTCTTCCTTCACAAATAATTTGTGCAGCATATGATAGCATTTTACCACAGTAGAACTTCTTTCAAAATTGGGGTCAGTCGTCTCAAATCCTGCCTCTGCTTTATCAACTATGTTCATCTAATATTCTAAATCCTTTGTTGTCTTTTCAACAATCTTCACAGCATCTTCACCAAGAATAGTTTCCCTCTCATAAAACCATTTTTTCTGCTCATCCATAAGAAGCAGCTCCTCATTCATTAGTTTATCATGAGATGCAGCATTTCAGTCACATCTTCAGGCTCCGCTTCTGGTTCTCCTGCTATTCCCACGTATCTGTAATTACTTCCTCCGCTGGAGTCTTGAACCCCTCAGAGTCATCTATGATGGCTGCAATCATCCTTTTCTAAACTGTTAGTGTTGTTATTTCAACTATAAACCACAAATATTGTAAATGGCATCTAGAATCGTGAATCCTTTCCGGAAGGTTTTCGATTTACTTTTCCCAGATCCATCAGAGGAATTGCTGTCTAGGGCAGCTATAGAGAAATACATATAGAATATATATTTCTTAAGATTTGAAAGTTGAGAGGACTCCTTGATCCATTAAACTCATTGTCTATCTCCATCATAGCTCTTGGGTAACCAGCTGCATTGTCAGTGAGCAGTAATATTTTAAAAGGAATCTTTTTTCTGAGTAGTAGGTCCCAAAGGTGGGCTTAAAAGTTCAGTAAACCATGTTGTAAGCAGATGTGTTGTCATCCAGGCTTTCTTGTTCCATTTCTACAGGGCAGGCAGAGTAGATTTAGCATAATTCTTAAGGGCCCTAGGATTTTCAGAATGTCAATTAGCATTCATTTTAACTTAGTTATCAGCTGCATTAGGCCCTAATAAGAATAATAATGAGAGTCAGCCTGTCCTTTGAAGCTTTGAAGGTAGGCATTGACTTCTCCCTAGTTGGGTAAGTACTAGATGGGATCTTCTTCCAATAGAAGGCTGTTTCATCTACATCGAAAATCTGTTTAGTGTACCACCTTCGTTATTTTAGAAGCAAGAGCTTCTGAATAACTTGCTGCAGCTTCCTCATCAGCACTTCCTGCTTCACCTTGTACTTTTATATCATGGAAATGACTTCTTTCCTTAAACCTCATGAACCAACCTCTGCTAGCCTCAGACTTTCCTTCTGCAACTTTCTCATTCCTCTCAGCCTTCATAGACTTGAGGAGAGTTAGGGTCTTGCTTTGGATTAGGCTTTGGCCTAAGTGAATATTGTGATTGGTTGACCTTCTATCCAGACCACTAAAACTTCCTCCCTGCTAGCAATAAAGCTGTTGCATTTTCTTATCATTCATCTGTTCACTGGAGTAACACATTTAAATTCCTTCAAGAACTTTTCCTGTGTATTGACAACTTGGCTTTTTGGGCCAAGAGCCCAGCTTTTGGGCTGTCTTGGCTTTTGACATGCCTTCCTCATTGAGCTAAATCATTCCCAGCTATTGATTTGAAGTGAGAGACGTGTGGCTCCTCCTTTTGCTTGAACCCTTAGAGGTCATTAGAAGGTTATTCATTGGCCTAATTTCAATATTGTTGTGTCTTATGAAATAGGAAGGCCTGAAAATAGGGAGAGAGATGGGGTAATGGCAGGTTAGTCGGTCAATCAGAACACACACATTTATGAATTAAGTTCTATGTCTGATGTAGGTGTGGTTCATTGTGTCCCCAAAACAATTACACAGTAAAAGTAACATCAAAGTTTACCAATCACAGATCATCATAAAAAACATAATAATAATGACAAGGTTTGAAATATTGTGAGAATGACCAAAATGTGACACAGAGACATGGAGTGAAAAAATACTTTTGGAAAGATGGTGTCATCATACTTGTTCCATGCAGGGCTACCACAAACTTTCAATTTTTCAAAAACAAATTTGCAAATTGCAATAAAGCAAAGCACAATAAAGCAAGGTATGCTTGTCTATACTGTCTTGATTATTAGATTTTCCCTACTTGTGGTATGATCAAGCAGGCTATAATAAAAACATGAATGAGTCACCATCAAGTCAGCCCAGAGCCCTGCTGGACTAGGTAGATGATTGCTATGTTTGTACATCCAACAGATATTTATGGACTGACTGCACTGCTCTATGCTAGGCATGGTTCTAAGTGCTGAGTCAACAGTACATGCTTCCCACCCTAAGGAATTTACATTCTAAAGGAAGAAAATAGACAATATACATGTAGTAATTGGATAACTTACCATAAGCATATTCTCCCATATTCTGTTTCCATCATGGGCCAGACAGTTAACACAAAGGATGAGGATCTCTAGATAAAAGAGAGCCTGGGATGATGTGACAGCTCATGTCATAGGGGGCAACATAGTTCCAGGATAAGAGTGAACGTGTTTAAACAGATTATATTAATAGATAATCCACAGCTCTCCTTTCCCCAAATCACAGCTGGACAGCTAGGATTAGACTCTAGCCTTCCCAGAAATAGCGATTATACTTTGAGGGATATATCCTGTAAAAGGAATTTTGATAATGGTAAAAATTTTAAAAATCACAAAAATTTCAGTATGACAATATAAACAACAACAGCAAAATACACAGTAGAGAAAGCAGAGCTAATGGGGCAGGAAGAACAGAAACCTTGAATAAGCATAATATGTATCCTAAGGGAAATAAGGAAATTTATTGCTGACACAGAAGGGGGCAGATGTTTCTAAAGAAGAACCAGTGAGAAATTGGATGTGAAACAATGTAATTATTTCAATACAGAATTCAATAAAAGATTTAAGTAGAATACGCATAAAGAGTTAATGAATGGGCTGGAAAATCATATTGAGAAGATTTTTCAGATTAAGAGTTTGAAAAAATTTCAGAGACATAGAATATCAAATTAGAATGCAAACATTCATTTAGTGGGAATCCCAGAGGAAATATTAAAAAGACAATGTAAGAAGGTAATCTTAGAAAAAAAAAGTATTTTCTAGAACTAAAGGATGGCACATGATCTTGGATTAAAAATGGTTTCAGGGGGTGGAGCAGCACACTATAAACAAGAAAATAAAACCACACATCCAGACACATCAGAGTGAAATTTAACAAAGAGCGTCTAGAGCGGAAGAACAACTCACCTGTAAAGCCACAGGCATGAGATAGGACAGCAAATTTCTCAAAAACAAGACTGAGATTTTGTGTTTTGGGGAGTCAGGAGAAGAAACTTATTCCAGATACCCAGAAAATAGGTGGTTTATAGGGTATAATAAAAATCTTTTACCTTAGCACTCATAAATTCATCTAAAGCAATTTTTCAAGTGTATTATCTAATAAGAATATAAATTAGTCCATGAGGAAGCAGTAATTAGGGCAAGCAAGAATAAATGAGGGCATTAATATTATTTGTTTTAATAAACAATTAAAAGGAAATATGTGTATCAACACCAAATCTATGATGAGTTTTCATATATAAATTTCTAGGACTCATGAAAACTCTAGGATTAGACAATGGTTTCTAGATATAACACTGAAAACGCTACCTTCAAAAGGGAAAAAAATGGTTACACCAAAATTAAAAACTTTGGGGCAGCAAACAATACATCAAGAAAGTGAAAAACTACCCATAAAATGGGAGAAAATGTTAGCAAATGATAATCTGAAAAAAGAAATTAGAGTATATACAGAACTCATACAACTCAATAATAAAAAATAAATAACCCAATTGATAAATGGGCCAAGGATCTAAATAGACATTTCTTTAAAGAAAATACATGAATAGCCCATATTTTGTATTATTAGTCATTAGGGAAATGCAGATCAAAACCACATTGAGAGAACAGTTCAAACCACGGGATGGCTAAAACCAAATGTGTAGGATGTTGAGACATTAGAAACCTATATATTGATAGGATTGTAAAATGGTGCAGCTGCTTTGTAAAGGAGTTTGGCAGCTCCTCAAAAAGTTAAGCATAGAGTTTAACATACCATATGATCTAGCTACTCTATGCTTAGGAACATATGCAAGAGAAATGAAAACACATATCTACATAAGAGCTTGAACATGAATGTTCACAGCAGCATTATTCCTAAGAGCTAAAATACAGAAACAACCCAGATGTTTATCAGTTGATGAATGGATAAACAAAATGTGGCATGACCATACAAAAGAGTTATTCAGCAATAAAAATAAGTGAAATACTGATACATACTACAAAACGAGTAACTCTTGAAAACTTTATCTTACGGGAAAGAAGCCAGACACAAAAGACCACATACATGACTCTGCTTATGTAAAATGTGCAGAATAGGAAAATCCATAAACACTGAAAATAGATTCATGGTTTCCAGAGACTAGAGATAGAAAGGAATGAGGAGTGGTTGCTAATGTGCACGGGTTTCTTTTGGATGTAAGGAATGGTCTAATTTAGAGTGGTGATATTTGAACAACTCTGTGAATAAACTAAAAACCACAGAATGGTGCACTTTAAAGCAATAAACTTTATGGTATGTAATTCTATTTCAATACAGCTGTTAAAAATAATTTAGAAAATGTGAAGACCCCAAAAGTTTGATAGAGAACACATTTTTTCTTTGGCGTACATGAATGTTTTCTTGAAACCAATCATGTATCAGGCCTCTAAGGAATTTCAATGAATTGAAAGAATCATCAACATACACATTGGGGTCTTTGACCACCATGACATAAAATTGGAAATTAATGACAAAAGAACACTTTTAACATTCCCATGTGAATGGGAACTATGATAATCCTGCTTCTAAATAAGTCAGTGAGTTAAAAAGGAAATCAAAAGAGAAATTGTAAACTGTTACAGCAGAATGAAATGAAAGCCATGTATTTCAGAGGGCGTGATATGCTCCTGGAGGGTACCACAAAGGCAGTATATAGGTTCTGGCTATAGTTATCAGAAAACCAGGAAGGCTGGAGATACTTGAGGTTCTACTCAATAAACCAGGAAAATGGAAACAGCACACTTGAAGAAATAAAGAAAAATTAAAAAAATGAGGGCAGAAGTCAATGAAATAGAACACTGGAAAACAGCATAATTTTTAAAGCATGTTCTTTCAAAAACCAAATACAGCAGATAAACTTGTGGTGAAACAGATCAAGATGAAAAGAAGAAACATATAAGCAAATTAAAAAATAAAAATGGGAAAATCTGTAAAATATTACAGATTGTATAAAGGCACAAATTATAATGAACAATTACATCTGTTAACTGATTGGAAATCCAGGTAAGGAAATTTCTGGAAAAACACAGTGTCAAAATACAAGAAGATTTAGAAAAACATGAAAAAACAATAGTCATCCAAAGATTGGAATGGTAACGAAGGGCAAATTGACCCTTGGACACATACTTTCTCCCCCTCTATGACATATTTTCCTCACTCAATTCTTGGGCTACTAGTTGTGCTCTCTCCAGACCTTGCTGCTTGACTGATCTTTTGTAACAGCAAATATGGTCATGACCTATCCTGCCTCTCATGCTGACCTGGGCTGCCTACAGGTTTAGGGTGAAGTTCCTAATATTTGGCTTATTTTTTGCCCCAGTCATTTTAAACTGTAGATATGGAATAGGTTGTGTTTCTTCATCTTTTCATGCCTTTGCTCATGCTTTTCCCTCTCCCTGGAAAGCCCCTTTCAGCAGTTCCATCATCTTACTATTTTGTATCTCTTAGAACTTAGCTCCAGTGTTATCTTTTCCTAGAAGAGAGAACTCACCCCAATCTGGTGGAGCTTTACTCCCTTTGCCTTCTTCATGCAATCAACACACAGGGAAGTAGCATTTGCTCTCATAAATGTAAAACCAGCATCCTGTGCCATAAAAACAAGGTAGGTGAAAAACTAAATAATTTTTAACATTATGTTTTCAAGGGGTACTGTGGCTTCTCCTGACTCTCTGCCTGAGATCTGTTCTTGTTTCTTAAAAAGGATTATTACCACATGTTGGACAAGTGGTAAAAAACAAGTACTAAACCAAGATTTTTCTTTTTGATGTTACTGAAAAAATGAGAGAGACAGAAAACTGTAAATGGAATAATTTCCTGAATTTCACTAGACATCTTTTATGTCCCATACATAGAAGCACAGAAATCTGCCTAAGATAGGATTTGTGCACTTATGTAGTTCATTTAAGGTGCCACCTTTGCTATGGAAAACAAAACAAAACAGACAAAACAACAATATGGACTCCCAAAAAATCAAGGGCAAATTTGAACTTAGAAGGAGCTAGTGGAGAATAAGTGGTATTCTTAAATTTATACCTTATAAGATGTAGTTGGCTGCCTGCTCCTATATTTCATGATGGCTATTGATTCATGGTTGTGGATAGGGAAGCACTCTCTAACTCTACGAGAAGGACCCTGTGAGAGGGACGTTGCCATGGCAAGTATAAGCCTGAACAGAGTTGAAAGTGGCTAATCTGCCTAGGCAGGCATTGTCCTTATTTTCCTTGAAGACCACATCCAGGTCTGAACACTTGCTGAACAGGCTACCATTTCCAATAGATGGACTATAACATTTAAGGTATAGATATAGCTATATTAAGGTACATAAAATTTAAACTTAAATGTGCATTGCTGGAGGCGGAGCCAAGATGGCAGCGTGAGTAGGACAGTGGGAATCTCCTCCTGAAAACATATATTTTTTTGAAAATACAACAAATACAACTAATCATAAAAGAGAGACCAGAAGACACAGGACAACAGCCAGACCACATCCACACCTGCGAGAACCCAGCGCCTCGCAAAGGGGGTAAGATACAAGCCCCGGCCCGGCGGGACCTGAGCGCCTCTCACCCCAGCTCCTGGTGGGAGGAGAGGAGTCGGAGTGGGGAGGGAGAGGGAGCCCAGGACTGCTAAACACCCAGCCCTAGCCATCCGCACCGGAGCACAGACACAGTGCATGCGTGGGGTGCTGGAAACTAGGGAAACAGGACAGCAAGACCTCTGAGCAGGTCCCAAAGCCGGCACCCCTGTGACAAAGAAAAGTGAGTGCTTTTTGAAAGTCTTAAAGGGACAGGGACGCCACAGCTGGACGGAAGCATCCTGGGTCACAGTCCAGCAGCTGGAAATTCCAGGGAACTCTGGGCACACTAACCCCCTGGGCAACAGCTCTGAGACCCCTCACAGAGGTAAACAGCCAAACAGCCCCCCGTCCATTACCCCTCCGGGGCCCCGCCAGAGCAGAGCAGCAGCCTGAGGCTGGCCACGCACAGCAAGGGAGCTTCCTCCATACCGGCCGGGCAAGATACAGAGACCCAGTCTACACGCAATTGCCCAACACAAGCCACTAGGGGTCGCAGTTGTCCCAGTAAAGAGATCAGTAGCAAGTGGAAAGCCTTAGCTCTCCCAGCTGACAGAAAGCCAATAGCTCACCACTGCACCTATCAACATGAAAAGGCAAAAAAATTTGATCCAGACAAGACTAACCCAGACAGCTTTGACATCTGCTACATCTTCCCCTGAAAAGGAACCTGGGGAGATAGATTTAACCAGTCTTCCTGAAAAAGAATTCAAAACAAAAGTCATAACCATGCTGATGGACTTGCAGAGAAATATGCAAGAACTAAGGAGGGAGAATACAGAAATAAAACAAGCTCTGGAAGGACTTCAAAACAGAATGGACGAGATGCAAGAGACCATTAATGGACTAGAAAACAGAGAACAGGAACGCAGAGAAGCTGATGCAGAGAGAGATAAAAGGATCTCCAGGAATTAAAGAATTTAAAGAGAACTGAGTGACCAATCGAAATGGAACAATATCCACATTATAGGGGTACCAGAAGAAGAAGAGAGAGAAAAAGGGATAGAAAGTGTCTTTGAAGAAATAATTGCTGAAAACTTCCCCAAACTAGGGGAGGAAATGGCCTCTCAGACCACAGAGGTACACAGAACTCCCATGACAAGGGATCCAAGGAGGGCAACACCAAGACACATAATAATTAAAATGGCAAAGATCAAAGACAAGGACAAAGTATTAAAGGCAGCTAGAGAGAAAAAAAAGGTCACCTACAAAGGAAAACCCATCAGGCTATCATCAGACTTCTTAACAGAAACCCTACAGGCCAGAAGAGAATGGCATGATATATATACTTAATGCAATGAAACAGAAGGGCCTCGAACCAAGATTACTGTATCCAGCACGATTATCATTTAAATATGAAGGAGGGATTAAACAGTTCCCAGACAAGCAAAAGTTGAGGGAATTTGCCTCCCACAAACCACCTCTACAGGGACTGCTCTAGATAGAAGCACTCCTAAAAAGAGCACAGAACAAAACACCCAACATATGAAGAAGGGAGGAGGAGGAATAAGAAGGGAGAGAAATAAAGAATCATCAGAAATAAAGAAACATCAGCTATGTTTATAATAGCTCAACAAGCAAGTTAAGTTAGACAGTAAGATAGCAAAGAAGCTAACCTTGAACCTTTGTTAGCCACAAACTTAAAGCCTGCAATGGCAATAAGAACATACCTTTCAATAATCACCCTAAATGTAAATGGACTGAATGCACCAATCAAACGACACAGAGAAATAGAATGGATAAAAAAGCAAGACCCATCCATATGCTGCTTACAAGAGACTCACCTCAAACCCAAAGACATGCACAGATTAAAAGTCAAGGGATGGAAAAGGTATTTCATGCAAACAACAGAGAGAAAAAAGCAGGTGTTGCAATACTAGTATCAGACAAAATAGACTTCAAAATAAAGAAAGTAACAAAAGATAAAGAAGGACATTACATAATGATAAAGGGCTCAGTCCAACAAGAGGATATAACCATTATAAATATATATGCACCCAAGACAGGAGCACCAGCATATGTGAAACAAATACTAACAGAATTAAAGGAGGAAATAGAATGCAATGCATTCATTCTGGGAGACTTCAACACACCATTCACTCCAAAGGACAGATCCACCAGACAGACAATAAGTAAGGACACAGAAGCACTGAACAACACACTAGAACAGATGGACCTAATAGACATCTAAAGAACTCTACATCCAAAAGCAACAGGATACATATTCTTCTCAAGTGCACATGGAACATTCTCCAGAATAGACCACATACTAGGCCACAAAAAGAGCCTCAGTAAATTCCAAAAGATTGAAATCCTACCAACCAACTTTTCAGACCACAAAGGCATAAAACTAGAAATAAACTGTACAAAGAAAGCAAAAAGGCTCACAAACACATGGAGGCTTAACAACACGCTCCTAAATAATCAATGGATCAGTGACCAAATCAAAATGGAGATCTAGCAATATATGGGAACAAATGACAACAACAACACTAAGCCCCAACTACTGTGGGATACAGCAAAAGCAGTCTTAAGAGGAAAGTATATAGCAATCCAGGCATATTTAAAGAAGGAAGAACAATCCCAAATGAATGGTCTAATGTCACAATTATCAAAATTGGAAAAAGAAGAACAAAAGAGGCCTAAGGTCAGCAGAAGGAGGGACATAATAAAGATCAGAGAAGAAATAAATAAAATTGAGAAGAATAAAACGATAGCAAAAATCAATGAAACCAAGAGCTGGTTCTTCGAGAAAATAAACAAAATAGATAAGCCTCTAGCCAGACTTATTAAGAGGAAAAGAGACTCAACACAAATCAACAGAATCAGAAACGAGAAAGGAAAAATCACGACGGACCCCACAGAAATACGAAGAATTATTAGAGAATACTGTGAAAACCTATATGCTAACAAGCTGGGAAACCTGGGAGAAATGGACAACTTCCTAGAAAAATACAATCTTCCAAGACTGACCCAGAAAGAAACAGAAAATCTAAACAGACAATTACCAGCAACGAAATTGAAGCGGTAATCAAAAAACTACCAAAGAACAAAATCTCCGGCCAGATGGATTTACCTCAGAATTTTATCAGACATACAGAGAAGACATAATACCCATTCTCCTTAAAGTTTTCCAAAAAATAGAAGAGAATACTCCCAGACTCATTCTATGAAGCCAACATCACCTAATACCAAAACCAGGCAAAGACCCCACCAAAAAAGAAAACTACAGACCAATATCCCTGATGAACGTAGATGCAAAAATACTCAACAAAATATTAGCAAACCGAATTCAAAAATACATCAATAGGATTGTGCACCATGACCAAGTGGGATTCATCCCAGGGATGCAAGGATGGTACAACATTCGAAAATCCATCAACATCATCCACCACATCAACAAAAAGAAAGACAAAAACCACATGATCATCTCCATAGATGCTGAAAAAGCATTCAGTAAAATTCAACATCCATTCATGATAAAAACTCTCAACAAAATGGGTGTAGAGGGCAAGTACCTCAACATAATAAAGGCCATATATGATAAACCCACAGCCAACATCATACTGAACAGCGAGAAGCTGAAAGCTTTTCCTCTGTGATCGGGAACAAGACAGGGATTCCCACTCTCCCCACTGTTATTCAACATAGTACTGGAGGTCCTAGCCAGGGCAATTAGACAAAACAAAGAAATACAAGGAATCCAGCTTGGTAAAGAAGAAGTTAAACTGTCACTATTCGCAGATGACATGATATTGTACATAAAAAACCCTAAAGAGTCCACTAACAATAACTAATAGAAACAATAAACTAATAGAAAGAGAAAACAGGAAGACAATTCCATTCACAATAGCATCAAAAAGAATAAAATACCTAGGAATAAATCTAACTAAGGAAGTGAAAGACCTATACCCTGAAAACTATAAGACACTCTTAAGAGAAATTAAAGAGGTCACTAAGAAATGGAAACTCATCCCATGCTCTTGGCTAGAAAGAATTAATATTGTCAAAATGGCCATCCTGCCCAAAGCAATATACAGATTCGATGCAATCCCTATCAAACTACCAACAGCTTTCTTCAATGAACTGGAACAAATAGTTCAAAAATTCATATGGAAACACCAAAGACCCCGAATAGCTAAAGCAATCCTGAGAAGGAAGAATAAAGTGGGGGGATCTCACTCCCCAACTTCAAGCTCTACTACAAAGCCACAGTAATCAAGACAATATGGTACTGGCACAAGAACAGAGCCACAGACCAATGGAACAGAATAGAGACTCCAAACATTAACCCAAACATATATGGTCAACTAATATTCGATAAAGGGGCCATGGACATACAATGGGGAAATGACAGTCTCTTCAACAGATGGTGCTGGCAAAACTGGACAGCTACATGTAAGAGAATGAAACTGGATCACTGTCTAACCCCATACACAAAAGTAAACTCCAAATGGATCAAAGACCTGAATGTAAGTCATGAAACCATAAAACTCTTAGAAAAAACCATAGGCAAAAATCTCTTAGACATAAACATGAGTGACCTCTTCTTGAACATATCTCCCTGGGAATGGGAAACAAAGGCAAAAATGAACAAATGGGACTATATCAAGCTGAAAAGCTTCTGTATAGCAAAGGACACCATCAATAGAACAAAAAGGTATCCTACGGTATGGGAGAATATATTTGAAATTGACAGATCTGATAAAGGGTTGACATCCAAAATACATAAAGAGCTCACGCACCTCAACAAACAAAAAAGCAAATAATCCAATTAAAAAGTGGGCAGAGGAGCTGAATAGACAGTTCTCCAAAGAAGAAATTCAGATGGCCAACAGACACACGAAAAGATGCTCCACATCGCTTGTCATCAGAGAAATGCAAATTAAAACCACAATGAGATATCATCTCACACCAGTAAGGATGGCTACCACCCAAAAGACAAACAACAACAAATGTTGGCGAGGTTGTGGAGAAAGGGGAACCCTCCTACACTGCTGTTGGGAATGTAAATTAGTTCAACCATTGTGGAAAGCAGTATGGAGGTTCCTCAAAATGCTCAAAATAGAAATACCATTTGACCCAGGAATTCCACTTCTAGGAATTTACCCTAAGAATGCAGCACTCCAGTTTGAAAAAGACAGATGCACCCCTATGTTTATCGCCGCACTATTTACAATAGCCAAGATATGGAAGCAACCTAAGTGTCCATCAGTAGATGAATGGATAAAGAAGATGTGGTACATACACACAATGGAATATTATTCAGCCATAAGGAAAAAACAAATCCTACCATTTGCAACAACATGGATGGAGCTAGAGGGTATTATGCTCAGTGAAATAAGCCAGGTGGAGAAAGACAAGTACCAAATGATTTCACTCATATGTGGAGTATAAGAACAAAAGAAAACTGAAGGAACAAAACAGCAGCAGAAGCCCAGAACCCAAGAATGGACTAATAGTTACCAAAGGGAAAGACCCTGGGGAGGAAGGGTGGGAAGGGAGGGATAAGGGCGGGAAGAAAAGAAAGGGGGCATTATGATTAGCATGTATAGTGTTGGGGGGAGCCCGGGGAGGGCTGTGCAACACAGAGAAGACAAGTAGTGATTTTACAGCATCTTACTATGTTGATGGTCAGTGACTGTGAATGGGGATGTGGGGGGGACTTGGTGAAGGGGGGAGCCTAGTAAACATAATGTCCTTCATGTAATTGTAGATTAATGATACCAAAATTAAAAAAAAATGTGCATTGCCTTTTGAGGTTCCTAAGTTTCTTTTGATGGTAAGATTAGTTTGAACAATACCAACTAATTTTGAAATTTACCTTATTTTCCAGCCGAAAGTACCTTCAAATATTATCATCTTTCAGATGTGATTAGTCCCATTTTAAGTTAGGACACTTTTTGTTATTGTCTGAAATGTTGGTTTTATAGAAGCTCCAAACTTAATAAAATAAAAAAAATGGCAAAACATTACCTTGCAATTAAGTAGGTCTGTAATCTGAAAAATATTTTATTAAACCTCTATTTTTAAGCCACTGAGATACTAAAAAGGTAGGCAAACATTAAATTAGTGTGCCTATCTTGACAAATTATAAAATCTCAAAGTTAAAATAACCATAGACGTCTTCCACGTGGTGTGGTATAAGGAGAAGGTGAATCACAATTGTGGAATAATTTTCACACTCCTTGCCTTTCACAAGAAGTATGGGGATGTAGAATCCCAGAAATAATATTTAATATCCAAGGTCAAACAGATAGAAATGGCAGAGAAAAAAAAAGGCTGCAGGTCTGCTTGTCTCCAAATAATGTTTTTTGCAGTGCCATACTGCTAATTTCACCCAGGTAGTGACTTCTAATTCAGGCTGGAGTTCTTGTTCTCCCTAACAAGCTGCATGCCTTTGAAAAAGTTACCCACACCTTAACAAATATTCAGGTTTATTCAAGTACAGTTTATAAGGTATATAAAATATGTCACTCAATCTAAGTTCAGTGAATTCTGACAAATGTATTCAATCTTATAACTACCACTACAAATCAGGAAATAGGTTATTTTCATACTTCAGCCCAGATAAGAGTGTAGACCCATTTTTCCCCATACCTCTCTTCTATATATACTAGTATAAATCTCATAAATGGCACAAGAAACAACGAAAAGATTATTTTTTAAAAAAAAGGCAGTCTGGCTTGGGACTAAGAAATCACTGTAATCCAACAGGATCTAACCATTTTATAGAACACCCAACCTTGCAATAGTAGTACACACATTTTTTTCAAGTCTCCACAAAGCATATATTAAGGTAGACCATATTCTGGGCCATAACAACAAACCTGAAAAAGTTAAAATAATTGAAAGTATAGTGAATTTGTTCTCTGATAATAATGGAATCAAAGTAGAAATCAACAGAAAGACCACAGGAAAATCAAACATGGAAATTAAACAACACATTCCTAAATGATCTATGGGTCATAAATGTGGGAGTAAAAAAAAATACACATCACTGAATGAAAATGAAAACACTCCATAAAAAAATTTGTGTGATTCAGCTAAAGTAATGCCAAGAGGGAAATTTATAATACTAAACTGCATATATTAGAAAGGGGAAAAAATATTCTCAAATCAGTAATCTATACTTCTACCACAAGAACCTAGAAAAAGAACAAAATAAACCCAAGGTAAGCAGAATGAGAATACCAAAAATAAGAGCAGAAATCATGAATTAAAAATAGGAAAAATGAAACAAAAATCTGGTTCCTTGAAAAGAAAATTGATAAAGCTCTAGTAAGACTGAAAAAATATGAGAAATAAGAAACGGAAGACACAAAGCACTGGTATTAGGAGTGAAATGGGAGATCTCACTACAGATTTTGTATCCATTATGGGTTAATGAATACTATCAACAAATTGATGCTCACAAATTGGAAAACTTAGAAGAAATGGGCCAATCCTCAAAACCAAGAAACCGCCAAAACTCAACTAATGTAATAAAACTGAGAATCAGAGTAGCACTATAGCCATCAAACAAATTGTATTCATAATTGAAATACTCCTGAGAAATTTCCATGCCATGATGATTTCAGTGGAAAATTCCTACAGACATTAAAGAATTAACAACAACTTTATACAATGTCATCCAGAAAACAGAAGAGAAGGGGATACTTTCCAAGTCATTTTACCATGCCAGGATTATCCTGATACACAAACCAGACAAACATAGTACCAAAAAATAAAACTATAGGCCAGTAACTTTCATGAACTTAGATACAAAAATTCTCAAGATACTAGCACGATGGATCCAATAATGTATGAAAGCAATTATATACTATGACCAAGTGGGATTACTCCCTGATTACAAGGCTGATTCAACATTCAAAATCAGTTCACGTAAATCACTATATAAATTAGCTAAAGAAGAAAAATTATCTCTCAACTGATTAAAACAAAGCATTTGCAAGATCCAATACCCATTCTTGATAAAACTCTTCAGCAAGCTAGGATTAGAGGAGTATTACATCAAACTGATAAAGAGCATCTACAAAAAACCTACAACTAACATCATACTTAGAGGTGAAATGCTAAGTGCTTTTCCTCTAGGGGAATAAGACAAGGATATTTTTTTTTTCTCACCACTCTTACTCTATCCAATACTGGAAGTTCTAGCCTGTTTAATAAGGCAAGAAAAAGAGATAAAAGGCATCCAGATTGAAAAGGGAGAAAGAAAATGGTCCATAATGCAGATGACATGATTGCTTACATAGAAAATCCTGAGAAAATTTTTTTCTAAAACATCCTAGAAATCAATATCCAAAGACAATAGGGAAAAATTATGATGGCACCAAATGCTGGCAGAATATAGAGAAATTGGATCACCCATACATTGCTATTGGAAATGTAAAATGGCACAGCCACTTGGGAAAAGTAAGTTTCCTAAAATAATAAACATGAAAATACATATAGTCCAGCAACTGCACCTGTAGGCATTTATCCCAGAAAAATGAAAGTTTATGTTCACATAGAGGTTTGTACAAGAATGCTCATAGCAACTTTGCTTGTAGCATTGAAGTGGAATCATCCCAGATATCTTTCAGTAGGCCAGTGGTTAAACAAACTGTAAATATGCATATCATAGAATGTAACTCATTAAAACAATGAATGAATAATTGATAGATCCAAAAATTCTGAAGAATCTCCAGGAAATTATGCTGAGATAAAGAAAACTAATCCAAAAGGATATATACTATATTCTTCCATTTAGATACTGTTTTTACATGGTAAAATTTTAGTAATAAAGGATAGAATAGTGGTCTCCAGGGTCTTGGGATAGGGGTTGGGGAAAAAGGATGGAGTTGGATGATATAAAAGGGAAATAGAAGAGATTCTTAAGACTTTGGAATGGTTCTGTATCTTGAGTGTGGTGGTGGACACACACACCTACACAGGTGATAAAAGTTTTATAAAACTGAATACATACAAATGCGTACAAGCAAAATGGAAAATCTAAATAAGATAGGTGGATTGATATTATTAGTAACCTAGTTGTGATATTGTAGTATAGCTTTATAAAATGTTATCTTTGCAGGAAATTGGGCAAAATGTACATGGCAGCTTGCTGTATTATTTCTTGCAGTTGTATGTGAATCTATAATTGATGAAAATTTCAATTAAGAATGCACCTTCTCATGCCATGACCTACTAAATTAGCCACTTTAGAAAAGGAACCTGTGAATCTGTTTAAAAAATATTCCGTTGTATTCCTTTGACACCTCACAAAATACATCAGAGCTATATCAATAGGTCTTATGGTATGTTACGCTTTTCCTATTGAAAATGTATGAGCATTCCAGTTGTTCTGAATCTCTGCCAGCAATTTATATTGTATGTTTTTTATTTTTCAATAAGCCATTCTAGTAGTTTTTAGTGTCCACCCTATCCTTCCTTGCCCCCATATTTACCAGTGGTCTTTTAGAACACTGGAGTGATTACTGATATGTAAGTGGAGACCAGATACTTATTGCCTGTTAGAGAAAACATAGCATCCTCTGCATGGTGTTGAAACTGTTACATTGTTTGCCCTCAGATAACCTTTTTCTATGGTTACTTTACTGAACTATACCTATATCAGTATCCTTCTTTCTTGCTTTCTTGCTAGTTTCTAAGCTTCTCAAAAGCTATTTCATTCTTTTATGCATCACTACTTTTTGTTTTGTGCAATTATGCTGTTCCCTCTATTCTGACTCCCTTTCTGACTTTCTGCCTTCACAGACCTCCACATTGTCTTGTAAGATCCAAATAAAACTTCAATACTTCTCTGTATCATTTACCAATGCTACCAATAGGTTTGTTTGTTCCTTGCCTTTTTTGTGAAGACACTGTATGTGCAACCCTACTGAGTAAGTAGTAAGTATCCTGTTGTGTCGCAGGCATCTGCTTTGGGAGAGATATTCTTGTGCTTGACTATGAGTGGTTCCTGAAGAAATGAACATTGTGTCTTATTTTTATATTCCCTAGAATATAATAGCACCATCATTTGTTAAATTGAATTTAATGTTGGTTTTGTAGTTTTGCAATATTCAGAAATGTTCTCTGAAATCTTAAATATAAACATTTTCGGTGCATTTTACCAGTGTTGCAGGTTTTGTGCTCTGGAAGCAGATGTGAGAGAGCATCTCTAGCACATGTTTCTCACTGACTGTTCTCCATGTGCTAGACTCCTTTACCTCTAAGCCAGTGTTTCTCAACCACATTTTTCCCAACCCCCCTAGGAAGAATCTGTACTTAGGTTGTCTGCTACTGCCCATCAGCCAAAATTATTATTATTTTTTTACTTTATGAAGTTTGTATTATGAAATCAGTAGGAATTTTGAATATGCTTTTCCAAACTACATGCAACTCCTGGTCACCACTTCTACCCTACCCCATCCTATGGTACCCTACCCTGTCTTGAGAATTTCTGCTCTGAATCAGTATTCCCAACCTCAACAACTCACAGATTTCATAGAACTTGTTCAGTAATTGTGTGAAGAGTGTTGAGGACCCAGTTTGAGAAAGTCCATGTGAAAAGTTAAGCACAGTTGATCTTCCCTTGGTGCTACAGGGATCAGAGGTACAATTATAGCTGCAGTCTTGTATAAGATGGTTGTCCAGGTAATCCTGAATATGTGTGTATTAATTTGATTTAAATGATCAACAAAAGTAAAACATAAAATTTAAATCATTATCATAGGGAATGTGCATCTCCATCTCCCAATAATACATCTGTGAAGGGAGCCAAATTTGAGGAACACCACCCCAAATGATCGTCTCTCTTCTTTTTTCCACATTCTTTGAAAACTTTAGAATCCTTTACCATGAAGTTCATTTTAGAATTGCAGGATTAAGTTAATTTTCTTCTGCAATCTCTAGTGTGAACAGTTCATTTCTTTTCTAATAAAGAAGTACCCATAGATGAAAGAAATAAAAGAGGAACTGTGATGTGCAAGGCATTATTAGGGAACATTAGACTTGGGTGGGAGGGGTATGCAGAACTTTGATGCAGTATCTATTACTAGAGCATTAGCTGAGCTGAGAAGTTCCTCTTCAGTAGTGTCCCGTTTTGGACCAAATTTTCTTCACCTTCATCTCACTCATTAATTTGGATGTGAGCTGATTCCGGAAGGGCATGGATTTGGGTGAGGTGACTCTGGAACTGAAGCAAATCCTGTAATAGTTTATAGCTGGAGTCTTTCTGCTCTTGGGTAGGGTGACAGGTCTTTCCTTGAAGGAGGATCTGGGTGGCCAATCTCCAGCTACAGTTACCATGATTAGTAATGAGCTAATATTTATTGTTCACTGTGTGTCAGAATACTGCAAAAATTCTTTTATATACATCATCTCATTAATTTTCCCCTTCTCTCTCTGAAGTAGGTATTATAATTCTTCCTATTGTACAGTTGAGACAACAAATTGGCTTGTCCCAAGTCACATAATGAGTTTAAGTAGTGAGACTTAGATTATAACCCAGGCAGTCTGACTCCAAAGCTCAAGCATTTAAGCATAATAGTATCCTGTACCCTGTACTTCAACTCTTTGAGACCTGATAATCCACATGCAGTAGGAGAAAAGGAATGTCCGTTTGACTCCCATTCTTGTTTAGAATATTTTATTTAGCATATTTTATTTAGCACAGTGTTTGTTTGTTTTTTGAGCCAAGTGTGGTGTAGCCTGATAGGAGGAAAATTTCCTTCCTTTTTGATTTCCTGCAAATTTCACAGACTGTTATGCCACTGGGTCTGCCTTTGAGGTGAGTCATGAGTTAGCCCCACCTGCCTGCCATGTTTATTTTAATGAAACACAGGGACTGGTGCTGAGAAGCTGCAGGGAGCAAGCTGCAAGTATGGCCATCAGCATTTCTAGGCTGTCCAATTTATAACCTCTAGGGACTCAGATAAAAGTACAGCAGTCACAAAGTTGCTTTCAGCTGAGGAGTTTTTCAAGATAATAGTTCACCTTTAGATTTCCATGCAGCTGTAGGTAACAGCATCAATTAGCACTGCCTAATTCAGAGGTGGACCTAGTTTTTCTTCAGTTATCTTTAATCTATATTAAATAACCCAAATGAACTTTGAACAGGTGTGATTAAAAAAGATTCCTGGGCCTTCTTGATCTTATGTATTTATTGACAAGGTAATAATACATACATGTATTTTTTATTTTAGAGATTTTTTGTGATTTTCTATGCATTATCTTTTTCTTTGGATAACTCAGAATAAAGATAGACTGTCCCAGTTATTATTTGAAGTGATAATTTGCAGTCTGTGTGTTGCCATGGATACATAAGAAACCCCCCCACCTCCAAAGACTCAGGCCTGGGAGTCAGGGCCTAATCCTGAGGTGCTTTTCAATAGCACCAGCTGTCCGGAGCCTGAAAGGCGTGGCAAATTACACCATTATTAGAGTGAAATGGTATGGCTAAGCTAATTATTTGCGGGCTTTAGACACAGGTGTTCATAAAAGACTGAACGTGCACTCCTAATCAAGTCTGATTGGGCCAGAACAACAGCCCAGCATGGGACTATCAAGGAGTTGTTTATAGTGTCTTTCATTTAAATAATAAAAGAGGCCACTGTAGGCCTTCTGTTCAGTAGAGGTTTTCATGTTGCTCTGAGTTCATCATTACAAATGTTTCCCTTTGACTTAGTCCAGTCGTGGAGATCTGTTCTAATGATATTTTAGTTGATAGGCATACAATAATTGACCCATTTCATTTCCTGACAATTTCCAGTTAATGTTACTTTTAGTGAATGCAACTGAACTTTATACAACTGAAGATTAGAACTTTATCACAAGCGTTATATTTTGGCTGTTACTCATTCAGAGAGTTGTTAATGCTCCAAGTATTTCCATTTTGTTACCTGTGATAATTCTCTGATAATTTTTGTTCATAGTATAATAGGAAGTTGATTGAAATATATGCTTTAAAAATTTCCCTCATTTAGTATTTGATTTATTTAATATTTGAATATCAGTTGTTAAAATGCATGCTTTATGGGAAATGTTATATGGATTCATCATAGCTTAATATTACACTGAGTATGATAAATTATTCTGATTAGCAAAGCAGGCCTGAATTTGCCTGTCTTTGCTTCTTTAAAATAATGAATACTTCTTTGATGTCAATAGGCCATAAATAAATTTACATTCAATAGTTCTAAAGCAATACTTATACACCTAACATTTAGCCTCCAAATAATAGTAACACAGTTGATGCATTATCCTGACACTACTTCATCAGGAATTAGTTTGTGTCTTTTAGTTTTCTATGACCAATACAGCAGGTGCATATTTCAGAAAGTGATATGATTAACACCACTACATAATGCTACTTGAATACCTGCTAGATATTTTGCTTTTTTTACTCCACATCCTCACAAATGCTTGTAAATTCATAAAATGTGAAAATGTATTTCTTTGCAGAAGTAGCCTCTGCTACCACAATTGGGTGAAGATGTACTTTCCAACTCTCTGGAGACCAAGAGTGAACTATTAAGAGACAGTTGACTTCATAAGTGTGTCTATGTACAGATCAATAAGATGGAGCCTACTATGAGGATAGACATGCTCTTGGATGGTTAAGAGCACCAAGTTGTGTCTCTAAGTCCATTCAGGCAAAGAATTCTTCCTCTCTGCCATTCTTCTATGAATAGGTGGAGAATGAGAGTTGGTAGTTTCTGGAAATGATGATGTAGCTTATAAAGACATTTATCAATAGCTTTTATGTCTTATGCAAAGGCAAAAGACTTCCTACGTACAGATAGAAAGCAAATACATTACCTCCTTACCCGGATCGTATTGTACGCAGGAAAGAGTGCTCTCAGAGATGATTAGAGGAGACCTTGGCAGTGGCCACCTTGAACCTAAAGTAGTTGCAGGCATTATCATTCAGTTAAAACTGAACAGTTATCTACCAAACACCTACCATGCTTTCAGCTCTTCAAGAACTGGTCTTACACACAGGTAAGCACCAGCACTAGTTGCTCTTACATTTTTTTCTAATAAAATACATTTTTCTGCTTTCACCACCCATGGCTTAGAGACCTAACTAGTCAATTATTCTGGGGAACATAATCATATCTTAACTCATTGTGATGCTGTGTGGGGAAAGAAACCTACCTATATTTTGTGAGGAAACATTTCTAGTGATGAGGAATTAAATTCAAGACCTCTGTTATGGAAAGGAGTTATTTGTGCAAATGTATCAACAGGAGTGGATAGGCTATGATGTAGCAGTAAACTCCCAAACTCTCAGGGGCTAAATAAGTTTATTTCTGCCCATGTGACATGTTCAATAAGGTGAACCAGGTGATTTTCCTCATATTAGGGGCCCCAACCAATGGATGCTGCATCTTGATTCCAGTTTCTGTAATCGCCATAATAGAGGGAAGGTGAATCATGAACTGGCTGTTAAAGTTTATGCACTAGTGATACAAGATACTTCTGCTTATATTTTATTAGCCCAACAAATCCTATGGGCAAGCTTAAACTCAAAGGGCAGTTGAGTAGGGCAGAAAGCAGAGAGTAGAGAAATACTTAGTGAAGTATTTCTACTACAGCAGCCTTTAAATCACTTGTTACAAGTGAATTCTTCACAGATTAGACCAGTTCAAGAACTACACACCTAACTGATACCTAATTAAAATGGAAATTCATATATAAAGAAAATAGAAGAAGAGACTGTATCAAGATATCAGGCATGAATTTATTGTGTTTTCTATTTGAAATCACCTGCAATGACAAATAGAGAAAAAAAATAGAGAGAGAGAACAGAGAGAAAGGTTCTCAGGAAAATTCTTAAATATCTGTATTAGAAACAAGTTTAAAGTTAAAAGAATTAAATCTTCAACTAAGGAAATGAGAAAGAAAATTGTAAAGAGCCTGAAAGAAAGAAATTAAAAATGTATTTACAATAGTAATAATGAACTGAAAATGCTAAATTAGTAAATTTGATGTTTTTAAAAATCTAGTTATTTCAATATAGTGAAATAGAAAAGCCGCTGCTAAATTTGATCAAGTGAAAAAGAATACACACTAAACAATATTAGCTATAAGGATAAGTACACATACACATGATTACAGAGATAGAAGAAATTTAAAACTTAATAATATGTACAACTCTCTGCCTTAAAAAAGTTACTTAAATTAACTCTTGAAAAGAGAAAAATTAGATGCAACTATAGAAAAAAAAAGACAGTCAGACTTTCACCTATAAAAAAGGAACTAATTAAGTCCAAATAATTTTGTGGATGAGTTCTACCAAACATCCATAAGGAGAAAAATGCCTATCCTATGCACTATTCCAGAGAATAGAAAACGATTTAAAACTTCCTAATTTCTCCCAAGCCAGTTAGGGAGAGTACATACCCACAGAAAGAAGAGAAACCCAGAACCAATTCTCACTTACATACAAAAAAAGAAAGAACCCAAATTTAATGTTAGCAAATCAAAGCTAGGATTTCATGAAAAGAGAATTGCATTATGATCAATAAGGGCTTAAGTATAAATGCAAATATAACTTACACCAACAAATCAAATAGCTCACAAACAGGTTAAATGACAAATCTTGATAAGATACACAGAATTCTAAAGTTTGACATGTATATAGATTTTAAAAAACAATAACGTATACGTACCAGTAAAAAAAAGAAACATACTTAGTAGTGAAACATTAGAATAATTCGAATATAATCAGTGAAATGGTAAGAGTGCTCATTATCATTATATGAATATATGTTGGAGATCTTAACATAAGTAATAATATGAGAAAAAAAGGAATAATTTAGATAACAAAAATCAACTTGATTTAAAAATTTTTTAATGAAGGCAATTACAGGGATGGACATTTGATAGGATAATAAAAATGTAAGGCTATAAAGAGGACAGGTACTTTATTAGAATTCTTCTGAGAAACAGAACTATTAGGTTATGTATGTGTGTGTATCTCTTTATCTATCTAAGAGAGATTTATTTTCAGGAATCTGTTCACATGATTGTGGAGGCTGGCAGGCTAGAGACCCAGAGAAGAACTGATGTAGTTCTAGTCTGAAGGTAATCTGCTGGCAGAATTTAATCTTCCTAATGGAAGGTCAATCTTTACTATTAATGTCTTCAACAGATTAGACTAGGTTTGCACATATTATGGAAGGTAATTGAATATTATCAAAATTGTGCATGTTTTCTTTTTTGCAAATGACAAGTTATAAACTAGCAGTTCATAAGAAGAAATAAATGTCTAACCTCATCCATAAGCAGAAGTATACCAAGTGAAACAATAAATTATATTTCACCTCTAAGGTTTGGTAAAATTTATAATTTTGATAATTTTTTTCAATTAATCTTTTCTTAATTGAGATATAATTGAAATTTAACATTGCATTAGTTTTAGGTGTACAATGAAGTGATTTGATATGTGTATATATTTCAAAATGATCACCATAATATGTTTAGTTAGCATCCATTGCCAATAGAGTAAGTTTTTTCTTGTGATGAGATCAACAACTCTTAAATACACAACCCAGTATTGTTAATTATAGTTACCATTCTGTACTTACATCTCCAGGATTTACTTATAACTGGAGGTTTATACCTTTTGAACACCTTCACCTATTTCACCTACATCCCACTCCCTGCCCCTGACAACCATCGATCTGTTCTCTGTATCTATGAGCTAGGTTTTTGTTTTAAGATTCCACGTATAAATGAGATCATACAGTGTTTGTCTTCCTCTAACTTATTTTGTTTAGAATAATGCCCTCTATCCATATTGTTACAAAGACCCATCCATCTGTAAGTGGCAATATTTCCTTTTTCATGGGTCAGTGTTATTCCACTGTATGTATATACCACATTTTTAACCATTCATCTGGGAAAGGACACACTTAGATTGTTTTTATATCTTGGCTAGTGTAAATAATGCTGCAGTAAATATGAGGATGCAGGTAACTTTTTGAGATAGTGCTATCATTTCCTTAGGATAAAAACATAGGAGTGGAATTGCTGGATCTTATGGTAGTTCTATTTTTAATTTTTTGAGGACCTTCCTTATAGTTTTCTATAGTGAGTGCACCAATTTACATTCCCACCAACAGGACATAAGGATTCTCTTTTGTCTGCAACCTTGTCAACACTTGTTATTTCTTGTGTTTTTGATAATAGCCATTTTAAGAGATGTGAAGTGGTATCTCATTGAGGCCTTTATTTGCATTTCCCTGATGATTAGTGATGTTAAGGACCTTTTCATGCACCTGTTGGCCATCTGTATGTCTTTGGAAAATGTCTATTTACATCCTCTGCCTAATTTTCATAGGATTTTTTTCTATTGAGTTGTATCAGTTCTTTTTATATTTTTGATATTAACCCTGTATCAGATATATGATTTGCAAATATTTTCTCCTATTTATAGGTTGCCTCCTCATTTTGTTGATGGCTTTCTTTGCTGTGCAGAAACTTTGTAGTCTGATGTGGTCCCACTTTTCATTTTTGCCTTTGTTGCCTTTGTTTTTTGTGTCAAATCCAAAAAATCATTGCCAAGACTAATGTCAAAGATCTTACTACTATGTTTTCTTCTGGAAGTTTTGTGGTTTCAGGCATGACATCCAAGTCTTTAGTCCATTTTAAGTTGATTTTTATGTATGGGATAGGGTAGTGGTCCAATTTCATTCTTTTGCATGTAGCTCTCTAGTTTTCCCAGCATCAGTTTTTGAAGAGACTGTCCTATCCACCCTACATATTCTTGGCTCTTCTGCAATAAATTAATTCACTATATATGTGTAGGTCTGTTCAGGGCTTATGCGGATGCTGACTCTACTGCCTTGTAGGTAAACCCTACCTCCCCTTTTAAAAATTAATTTGGGTATTTTCTCCCTATGAAGACTTTTCGTCTTCCTCTACAGCTAATCATCCAGGCCCCATTATAGTCCCAGCATACTTACAGACTATCATTGACAAACATTAGTGCATTCATTGATTGCCACATCTATTTTCCCACTGGACTCTGACATCTGATTTCCTTGAAGGTAGTGGCTATACCAATGAGTTAATCAGACTCTTTCCAGTGGTAAGAAGCAAAACCATCCCCTGGCTGGTTCATTTAATAGGTTTCATTGTACAGATACATAGAGAAATAAGAACAGAAAATACTCCCTGTGGTTTCTTGAAGTACTGGACTGTTCTTTAGGATATAGCCCCTCTGTTGCTCTGTTGGGGACTTTGCACTGGGAAGTTGCCTCCTCCCTGATGATAGTGCTTGCTATTCTGATGGTTCAACTTCTGCCTCTCTCTTCAACTGTACCTGATTTTTCTGCTGCTGACTCACATTTTTTTCTATGTGTCTCAAATGCAAATTTCTCAAGAGACTTAAATGAGACATTGCTCAGAATAGTGAGCCATTGCTGACCAGCATTCATGTAAAGATACCCCAGAATACCAGCCATTCTATAGCTAGTCATATCTGTGCCAGGCACTGACTCTTATATAATCAATTATGGCTAAAGAAGTAATCATAGTATATAATGTCATACCACGGTGATTTATGAATAACAGGCCCCTGAGGTCAGTTCCACCAAAGGGATATTTCACCATGGGACCAAGTTCTATGCAATCATATAGTTATTTATATATGCAAAGACTCTAACTCAGTGCCTTTCATATATCAGACATGTTGTATGATTGTGCATGAAAATGTCCTGATATGATAAAAAGGATACATCAAAGAAAGCAGGAAACTAAGTGATTTCCTGAGTTTTACATTTGTTCAATCACTTAGCATTCATTTACGAAATGTATATGACACCCAAAAGGTATCAGACCATGTACTAGAGATACAACATGGAATTATGTATAAGGTCCCAGATTGAGGAGTTTTGTCTGATGGAAGACACTGTAAGTAAACTGACTATCACAATATAAAACTGTAAGTGTTGTGGGGGAATGTCAGACTACTTTGGGCTTGGGGAGAAGGGTCAAAAGGTTTGCTTCCCAGAATCTGAGGGTGAACAGAGATAATCAGGATGACAGCGAGGGAAGTATAAAGAATTTGGAAATCAGCTATAAAAGAGTTTACCACAAAATCATTGAGTCGTGGAGCTGAAAGATTTTTTAATAGTCTATATTAAATGAAATTACTGGATTCTAATTACTGCCCCTTGAACAAAAGCTACACATTATGAAGACTCTCAAGTGAGCTGAAGCCTACCCAACTACAATTATTGGAAATGATCAGAAATGGCAGAATGTGAAGGATTAAGTTGCCTTTTGCCCTTCCTTTTTTCAAATTAGTTACCAGGACTCTGCTACTAAGCTTCTGCTCTGTAGTCGGTGATCTATATGGAATTCGGTGAATGTACTGTAGGGCATTTAAATGAATTATCAAGATGTTTGAGCTTTCTCCTGCTTTTAATTCATCATTTCTAAATAGATAAGCCTTGGGAAGGATATAGTATATGCATTGGAGAAGCTTCAAATGCTTGGAGCTTTTTTTCAGTCCTTCTGATAGGACAGGCAAGATAACATCTCCTTAGCTGAAAAGCATACTTTGAGTGGTGTTTACTAAATGGAGCTGGTATTCCTATGGCTGCATCAATGTTCTCCCTGTGTGGCAAGTTACTGTTAGGGAGAAAAATGTGGAGATACTAAATATCTTCTAAAGCAGTGGGAAGTATGGTGAGGTATCTGGAGGCCATTTTGCTTAACCAGAGAAGGTGCTAAGGATGTTTAGTCAAGATAGAAGCTTAAGGGAGAAAGGAGATTGAGGCATATCTGCAAAACTAGAGTATACACTAAACTAGGGAGGAGATTGGTCCTGTAGTCCTCAAGAGGGAAAAATTAGGATCAGGGGGCCAACAATTAGAACTGTATCATATATATAATAGTTGAATGGTCTGTCTTTATAATAGTGATCTTCCTGTTCTTGGATGCATCAAGATGCCAGAAAATCATCAGAATAAATTTGAAATGCTATAGAAGAAATCCATGCATTGTGTAGGCCATGGGGGAGGGAGAGGGAGGCTGGTGAGATGGTCTCTTACGACCCCTTACAAATACAAGAGTCTTTATTTGAGCTACAATGAAAAGCTCTGTGTTCTATAAGCATATCTCTCAGTGACTGGTCAAACTGCTTGACATATCCACATGTATTCATTCATGCATGCAGATCCTGATTTGTTTCAAAAATACTTACATCAGAAATTTCTACCCTTACTGAGTGTAGGGCACAGACATCACCTCCTGGAGGCCTGGTTACAATGCAAACATGATTATAATAACTCTTTAATGATCTCATTTGACCCCTCACTACAACCTTGTTGAAAGAGGTAGATGAGATATTATTCCTGTTTTACACATGAAGAAACTCATTTCAGGTGGACTATGCTACCTGGACAATGAAAATAGGGCTCATTAAAAGATCATGAGACATTAATGTGGATGGATGAGTTTTCTCATCAGAGGAGCTTGTGTTGGGAATCTTTATCAGCTGCTATGACTGGACACAGGGCCATTTTTATGGGTATGAAGGACCAGAAGGATCCTGAGGATCTAGTCTCTTGCTGAGCCAACACTAGACCACTAAATATTTACTTGGGGTCAAATAAACATTGTTACTTAGCTCATTTGCTGAGAGGGCAAACAATTGAGCCAAATGGGCCATGGATGATATCAAGTATTAATCTAAAGGCAAGTGAACTAAAGACAAGTATCAGTTTACCAAGGTGACAAATCCCCATCCAGGTTGCAGGTAATAAGGAACCAACAGGCTGTTTGCTTAAACCACTGTGTTTAGAATTGTTGTACTGGCAGTATTTTTAATTGACATATATGCATTGTGTGTGGTACTTGAATGAAATAGTCCATGCATTGCTATTATTTCTGAGATAATTCAAGAATATCTACTGTCACTTATAAAACAAATAACTAATATTTATTGTGGATTTACTGTGTGCCATGAACTTACTAGTCAATTCATATATTTTACTCATTTAGTCTTCACTTCAGCCCTTTGAGGAAGATGGACTATTCATATCCCCATTTGAAGTTGGAGAAAGTTAGGCAGAAAGAGGTTAAGATAATTTACTCAAGCTAGTTAGCAGTGAGCCAGGATTTGTACTCAGGCAATCTGATTTCAGAAATTTTTTGGTTTTGTTTTGCACCCTAGCCCCATTTATAAGCTCCCCTGTGCTCTCAGGCTTGTCCTAAACAATAGCCATTAACCATACAAAATGACCATCTTGTAACTATAAACCATGACAATAACCAGAAGCCATAATAACCTTAAACCATTGAACATAACCGTAAAAACTAACATTTAACTCTCACCACAACCTTAAACCATAATTATAATCCATAACCCTAACCATACCCCTTAGCCGAATCATCATTCAGCCCCAACCCTGTAAACCCTATTGCAGCTTCTCTCCTTCACAGGGTCTACTGCATCCTTCCGAATTAGCTCGTTCATGCAATAAGAGTGATTGGCGCCAGAGGGCAGTGGCAGGGCTCAAGGTGGGGCCTTGCTCAGGCTCTCGTGGACCACGACACAAACGTAGCGCTTTTCGCGCACAATGAGCCCCATCCTCTACACGGAGCGGGCCGGTGGCGGCAGCTCTGGAGTCTCAAGTCCTTCAGGCGCAGTACCTGCCCTGGTGTGGCATGGGGTCACCTTGTGCTATCGCTTCTGCAACCTGATGGCCTTGGCCTGCGGGTCAGTGATGGGATCCAGAAGCTGGGCAGCGCTTTACCCTTGTCCTTGATGAGGATCAGGCATCATCTGGGCCGTTCCCCAGGGCAGCCCTGGGCTTGAGGGCCTGGAGGTCAGGCTCGCGCTGGCTGCCTCCAGCAGGAAGTCGGCACTTGCTCATGTGCCTATTGCTCATGTGCCTACTGGTGCTATAGTGCTTTCCACTGCTCACGTCTGGCCCCCTCTTGCTTCTCCTAGGCCTCCATCAGCCTGCGATCTTCTGGTGCAAAATGTACTCCAGGATGGCCTCACGCTAATACAGGAAGTGATCAGGGGGGACGATAGGGCTGCAGAGAAAGGCAGCAGCAGCTGAAGGTCTTCACAGCATCATGGCGCAGGGAGAGGTTCTGGGTGCCAGAGCACGAGGCCCCTGTGTCCTCCTCCTCCTCCCCACTTAAGTGTGGTCGGCAGCAGCGCATTTGCAAGTGAGTCCTCGTTCGTCATGGCTTCTTCAGCTGTGCCCCTAGCACCAGAAAGGAACCAGGTAATTCTGTCAAATATTAATTTAGCCAGCTCCCGTTTTGGTTGGTGTTTTCATGCCCTTTCTCCATCCTTTTACTGTTAAGCTTTGTGTTCTTTGTACTGAAAGCTGGTATTTTGTGGATGAACAAATAGTTCTTGCTTTTTATCCTGTTTGACAATCTGTCTTTCATTTGCAGTGTTTACATTCAATGTTGTTATTGATATGGTTGGATTTAAATCTACTCTCTTGCTAGCTGTTTTCTATTTATCCCATCTGTTCTTAGATCCTTTTTCTCTCTTTTCCTGCTTTCTTTTTGGTTAATATAGTTTTTTAATGCTATGATTCTTATAATATCACAATCGAGATGAACAAACTCTTATTCTTATAAAAGAATTGTCTTTCCAAATGTGTGGACTGTTTGCCTGGATAAAGTGGGTTGCGAGAATTTCCCTAAGATAATAGTGAAGTTATTTATTAGCTTGCCATCTTATCTTTCTGCTCAAGACTGTTCTGGAGCAAACAGTTTCATTATGTTGACCCAGGTCATCTGAGCTCTCAGCCCAAATAGCTAAGTTTAATTTATTCACAGAGTAGGAGAATGGAGAAGATATGGCATTGTTATACACTTGAATATTACACAGCAGTGAAAATTAATGTAGCAATAAGAATTAACATGAAAATGATGAACCTCAAAAACAGTGAAAAAAGCAAGTTGTTCATGAATACATGTGTAAAATTATTCATGTTAATTCAAGGCTACATAAGCAGTGCAACTACAAATTAAAACAGAGGAATGATGAAAACAAAATTCAGAATATTTCAGAAATTCAAAGTTCCTTGCCTCTTCTTCCACATGGTAAGATAAGAGGATGTGATCAGAGAATGTCACAGTGAGAGCTTCGGTAGTACTGCCTGTTTATTAAGGTGAGTAGACTGTTCATGATCCTGCAGTTTATACTTGTTTCAATCCTGCATGTATTATGTATTTTTTAGTTTTAAAAATATTCATTAATTTGAGATGGCAAAATGCTAAACATATAATACTAGAAACATACTGTCATCCTCTTTCCTTTTCTAATCAGGTATCACCTGGCATTCAATCACTAGTAATTGAAACATTCTCAAATTACCCACACACTCCAGCCCTCAGTTTTTTCTCTGCTAGGTAAGGACAAACCATTTTTATGACCACTGAAGATCCTTACAGAAATAAAATGCTTTAATTTACAACTATATTTGATCCTGCTAACTGCAGACTACTTCTTAATTACAATTGATTATTATCTAATTACTTATCTGTGATCCCGAGACTTCAATTAGGTAGAATCTTACATAGATTTGGTATGATTTGCAGGTAGGTAGTAGGAATAAAGGTCAAGAAATAACTGTTTTAGTGAGGGGATGGAAATGTGACTATGCTAAGCTTTTCCTTCCTATAAAAAGCTTTTCCTGGAGGTGAAGATTTTTCACATGTATAATTTTTGGTGTTCTTTATGGAAGACTTGCCTTCATAAGGATTACAGCTTTCTGGAAACTGGCTTAACTCTCCTTTTTCCTTTAATGCAAGATTTAATAAGTCTTTAATTCCTCTCTGTGTAGTTAACACTAATATCTGACACACGGAATTTTTTTTGCTGATATCTTTTTGGCAAATTGTGTTTTTCTATGATTTTTTTTTACAAGCCAGCATTTCCCATCATGGAGATACTGTTATGCCCATTAATCAAGGGCCGCATGTGTGTTAACATGAAGTCATGTACACGTAGCCATGGGGACCTGGAAATAATTGTTAATGAACTTCAGTTGATCTGCCAGAGCACCCAGCCTCTGACATCCTGCCTTATCCCAATTTTTCCTCTCATTCCCCCTTAACCTGTAGACCCAACCAGACACTCTTCAGTCTTCTCCCATTTTTCTTGCCCTCAGAATGCTCAGACTATAACCATCAGGTGCGGACTGCTCATTTCCCAAGATTTGGATTTGCTGGAAAGGAAACTTAGAAGCAAGGCTATTGCATCTGACTGTAGCATTAAATCCCCAAAGAGCAAAGGCCTCCTGGAACCCTCTTCAGATGCTAATATTCACACAAAGTAATCTGGCCCCAGCTGGCTTTCACCTGCAGCCCTGACAGGCAGGAGCCTCCAGAAGGAGAACCTGGTTTCCATATAAAAGGAAGGACACACATGGTAAATGGCAGAGATGTAGCATAAGCTATAAAATTATTTAAAGTCAGCTTCCAGTCAGTTAAAACTAATTGCCGTGAACACAAAGCCCAGGCGGGAGCCCCCTTTCTTCTTTCTTTTTTGTTATTCACTTGAGACAGGGTAGCTTGAATCCTCTGCTAATGCCCACACCTGAAATTAAACGATGCCACTACATTTAAGATGCAGCCAACATTGTTAATATTCAAGTATATTTTAAGCATAGAGGAAACATGTTTCATGGTAGTGTGAAAGTATTAATGGGTCATTTAGAATGGTCCCTGGGTTTCTTTGGTTTTATGGGGGTCCCTTGTTTAAATGTATTATTATTGTTATTGCTGGTCCAATGGCTGATTTTCTGTTATTGCTGGGTATAGTTTGCAGCCCATTCATTTTACTTTCTGTAAAACAGTTTTGTAAGTGAAAAGTTACTTAATTCACCAACATAGTCCAGCATTCAGTAAATTGAATACGTACAAGACAGGAAGATGCCTTCTTCCATCAGGCTCTTTTTGGAACCAGTTTAAAGAGCTGTGGAATTCTTTTCCTGTCCGTCTTTTCTTCTCATGTGCTGTAGCATAGAGGTTATCAGTGAGAGAGCAGGGCACCCCCCTTATCAGATTTCAGAATTCTCCTGCTTCTCCCAAGTTTGTAACTAACACATGAGACCTTTGTTTAAAGAAAATTATGATTTGAAGTGGTGGTTCCCTTGCTTTTCCAACATTAGCAGAACGTTAAGAGTTTCATAACATTAGAAGAAAGGTATTCATTCAACATTTCAGATGCCTTTTAGTTCCTGTTGCCTTGGAATATGCATGGATAGTGTGAATTCAGTAACATTGTTATGGGTTGGGCTTGTTCTCCTTGGTCCTTGTCCCCACTGCAACAAAGAATTGAAAGGCAGAGACACAACAGTGAAGCAGAGTGAAAGTTCTATTTGAATACACTCCAAGGGAGGAGAGCGCCAGGATCAAGGTGGACAAAGGCCCCAGTCTTTTATGGGAGGGTCTATTTATCATGATTTAGCAGGAGGCACTTCTTTGATTGACAGGTTGAGGTCATTTGATTGACAGCTCTAGTTAAACACCCATTCCTCAGGTGCATGTCTTTTCCCAAAATGCACACAGAAAAGCCCATAGAGGGTGGGACAAAACCACAATTTTATTTTAGTGAGGTTATGATGAGGTGTGGTTTGGGCAGTTCTTAGTTTTGTTCCATTGCACCCGAGTTGGGACCTGGTTCTGATGAGTTTGACCTGGTCCATTGGCGAGATGTTATCTCCCTGCAAAGCCTTCGTGTCTTCAGGTGGGACCTGCTACCTGGGTAGTTTGGGCAGTTTTTATCCTTGAACCTTATCTTCCCCTTCCTTGGCTGCTCATGTCTATCTTTCTACCTAACATGCCTAACAGCATCTTAAAGTGAACTTATATTTAGCTAGATAAGTTATTTAGATATATTGAAAATATATCTAAATAAACAAATTTAGAACTTATATCTGAAAACAGTTGTACATGCATGTGTAAGCCATTTATTAGGTTTATTGTCAGTATCTAGTACATATATGTACGGATTCCAGAGTCTTCAGGACCTTTCCAGGAGGCCTCTCTCTCTCTCCTCTCAGCTAAAGAGCTGGAATCTAGAGGGAGAAAAATCAATGGAAGGACTCAGGAGCTAGAGTTTTGTTTGTGTTCGATCATTTTGGCTGCTTTCATCTAACTTATCCATGCTGTTTCCCCATTGTAAATTAAGGATAGCTTCTATCTGACACATTTATTTATTTCATAGCTTATTTATAAGTGATATCCAGTAAGACTGGCTAAAAACATATGCTCTGCAAAGTATAAAAACTACTATAGGGATCCCCTGTTTTTCACAGTTTGTGTTAACCCCACTCACTTTCCTGAAAGATCTGCATTAGTACCTGTTCTCACTAACCAGAAGAAATCTGAAGATGATTTTGCTTTTACTGTGTCTCAGCATCTGTGCTCTATGTCAATTAACTTTGTGCATCTGTTAGCAAGACATGTTCTAACATATCAGGAAGGCCTAAGGAGAGGTGATTTTTTGGGTCCAGGAGGATTAAAAAATGTTAATCAGTGGTAATTTCTTTTTCACTTTGTCATTCCATGAAAGGTTTCATGGGAACATTCTGCTTTTGGATAGTCGGGCAAATCAGAGTATTGTTATCTATTTAATAAGGGCTATGCATTTCATACTTAGAGGAGAAGGTACTGCATATATTCTCATACAGAACCAGACAGGGAAGCTTGCGATTAAAAAAATACATATATAATGCTAAAATCAGGAATTGGATGAAATATCAAAATGTCTTAAAAATGGCAATGTTTCTTGTTCTAAATTTCATCAGATCTCAGAAGAAAGTAAATTCAGAGGAGTGAAAGCTACTTAAAAAAAAAAAATTGCCCACAGTAAAAAATGCATATTGAGTTTCCTGCCAGGCCTACTGCTTATTCTCAGGACTCAGAAATAATTGCATTTAAGTTTGTCTGTAACTAGATCATTCTTACACTAAATATTTTCCCTTTATTCTTCCTTTTTCTTTCCCTTCCCTTTTTGCTCCCACTTCTCTCAGTTTTGTTTTCCCTCAGGGAACAGCTTCACATTTATGCAATTATAAATCTTAAATTTGGCTGCCTGTTATTTGTAGAGCCAGTATTTATAGGTTCCAGAAATAATAATATAGGTTAGGGGTGAACTGTTTATTCTTTGGGGTTTTACATCATCAGCAGTATCATTAGCTATGAGGAGGAATATGCTACTTTGCAGGTTAAGATGAAGGTGTTCCCCTATTAACATCACTTTTACTAAGTAAATAGAGAAATAATTAAATGGGGGAAATCCATATTTTCTAGCAGATTCAGCATAAATGACTCTTAACTATCACCTAAAATAATTTTGTCATTAATTACTATCTATCCTAAAACCAAAAATTTAGCCTGTGTATATTTTCTTTATGCTGGTTTTTAACTATTAGTCTAATCTAGTTCATTATTAATAAGACCTCCTTTATGCAAATGTGAGGGATTCTATAAAGTTGTAGGTAGATACTCTTGTTGGTTGGTTAATAAATTCAATGGTATTTCCCCATTGAAATTCCAAAGTTGTTTAACTTCGTTGAATATTGATTTTCAATCAGCATCTTGTGCCCCAGTAGTAGTTCTGCAATAGGTAGACTGCAAAAGGAGGGAGGCCACACTGGTCTCTGTAATAGTAAATTTGCCATAGGTTTTGGGGGAGAAATGGAAAAGTGTTAAAGGGGTAATAGTGTGGTGATTTACCACTGGCACAAAGGGGTGAATTGTGCCATAAACAAGTGTTAAATATTTGTTAAATATATATCCTAACACAATTTGTTTAGAGGGAGAAAGCAATAGGGCCATATCACGATGCTTTGTGGCATACTTGTGCAGAGGATAAAACTGCTGCAGTAAATGTATGGTTAAATTATGAAGATTGTGTTGACTTCCAGGAAGATGGCGTAGATGTTCTTTTCCTTCTCCTTATGTCACATACAACTAAAAGCCTTGGACATTACTGCAGTGTAGGGCCTAAAATTAAGGTTCAATATTATCTGCCTTAACATCTGAAACCAGGATGGCCTCAAAAGACTTATGTATGAGTTCCCCTGCTCTCACCAGATATGTTCTCCACCCAGAAGGGAAGGCATCCTACTCAGTTCATTCCCTATCAGCTAGACCCTCATGCAGCTGCTCTCCACCTGGACTTCAACCTAATGGACTTCACTTCCCTGCCAGCCTGCAATATACTCAGACAAGCCGATCACATTCTCCCATGGGAGCCAGGGACTGGTTCAGTCTGTTCCCAACTGTATCTCCCATGTGACCCTGTGTGACTATTGGTGCCTAGGGATTTTGGAAGTTGAGGAATGCATGCTAGTGAGTTCCCTGGGTCTTCTTTCTGTCTCATATATCTCCGACTTGGAGATGAAGAAAAGAGTAACTTGGAAACACAAGTGTGTGTTGCAGGGAAAAAAACAACCCTGACTAAAGCCTGTTCTCTGTAGTCAAAGGACCAGAAATGGGGGCAGACTAATAAGAGAAAACGTTTTAGACAGTAACCACTGGAGGATAGCTAAATACCACAGAAAAAACTGTGGCCCCCATCCTCACACATCACTGTAAAATTTGAGTGCGGCACTTAAGATTTCCACTCTCTCCAGGCGGTAATGAGGCTCAGCAACTTGTTTGGCAGAGTGGTGTCAGAGAAGGCACAGTAGGGAGCTGGGCCTGTCACCTCCTTTGGGTAACAAACCCTACCTGCATATAGTATTAGTGGACACCATCTCATGACCCTGAACTTGAACACCTTTCACCCAGAAATTACTCAGGAATCTGCCCACTTCTAATGAGGGTAGTATCAGGAGAGGCCTGATGGGAACCGAGAACTCCAATCCCCACCCAGTAGTCAAGGAACTTCTCCCACCCTTATCAAGGGTCATCCAGTAGGGAACCTGGACTTCTGCCCACATCTGACATTAATAACGAAGCACCAATTTTTCCATTTGGGAGTGATGTTAGTAAGCTAGTTGAAGCAGAAGACTTAAATAAGGACTGGAGTCTCATAACATCATACTCTGAAAGTCCAGGTTTCAATGACAAATCAATCATTATAAAAACTAGGAAAATTTCAACCTGAGTGAAAATAACAATTAATAGATGTCAGCACATGCTTTTTTGTATCAACTGATACAATCATTTCACAAAATTCAACAGCCATTTATGATCATAATTTTCATTAAGCCAGGAATAGAGGGGAACGTCACCAACCTAATAGATAGCATCTATAAAGAAACCTAAAGTTAATATTATACTTGAAGATGAAATGGAATGTTTACCCCCTAAAATCAGAAATAAAGCAAGATTATCTGCTCTCATTCCTCTCATTCAAATTAGCACTGGAAGTTCTAGCTATTATGATAAAGTAAAAAAAAAAAAGCAAAAATATTAAGGATAGATAAAACTGTCTTTAATGGCAGGTGGCATGGTACTTCTGTGTAGAAAGTCCTACAAAAATAAGTAGAACTAAAAAGTGAGTTCAGCAAGATTGCAGGAGACAGGATAAACATAAAATTAATTTATTCTATGTAATAACAATGAAGCATGTAGCCACTGAAATTAAAAATATACCACAATTGCTTTAAAAGAAAAAGGTAAACCTGACAAAACATATTCAGGATTTGTGTAATCAAAACTACAATGCTGATGAAAGAAGTTAAAGAATAGCTAAATAATGGCGACACATACTTTGTTCATCAATTGGAAAACTCAGAGTAAAGATTTCAGTCTTACCAAATTGATTAACAAGTTTAATATAATTCCCTTTAAAATCCCAGAAAGATTTTCTGGGGAGATGGAAACAAAATATTCTAAAATTTAAATGCAAAGATTAAGAATGAGAATGGCTAAAACAGTTTTAGGGAAAAAAAAGAATGAAGTGGGAAGAATTAGTCTACCTGATTAATAATTGCTTAGTAAGCAAGACTTCTTGGAGAGGGGATAGACAAGTAGATTGATGAAACAGAATAGAGAACCCAGAAATAGCCTCAAACAAACATGCCCAACTGATTTTTGGCAAAGTTGCAAAAGCAATTCAATGGAGAAAGGACAGATTTTCAACAACCAGTATTAAACAATTGGACATTCAAAAGCAAAGAAAGAAAAATAGTCATAATATTACACCTTAAACTGAACTCACATGTATCAGTAACTTTCCTAGTTTTGCAGTTTATATTAAAATTGTCTTTGAAAATGTAGAAAATCTTTAGGATCTAGGTTGAAGAAAAGAGTCCATAGGCTTGACATCAAAGGTACCACCCATAAAAAGAAAAGGAATTGATATATTGGACTTCATCAAATCAACAAGCTTTGCTTTGTAAAACAAGCTGTTAAAAGGATGAAAAAAGTTACAGGTTGAGAGAAAATATTTGTGAATCGCTATCCAATAAAGGGTGAATATCTAGAATATATAAAGAACTTGGAAAGCTCAATAGTAACTAAATAATTCAACTAGAAAATGGGCTTTAGACTCAAAGAGACTCTTCACTAAAGAAGATATGCACATGAAAAATGAGCATGAGACAATATATTTATTTTTTCATTATCCATCAGAGAGATGCAAATTAAAACCTTAATAAGATATCACTACCTATCAGATTAATTATAATAAAAAATAGTGATACCACCGAATACAACAAGATGTAGCCAATCTGTATCATTTGTACGTTATTAGACTATAAAATGATATAACCATTCTGGAGAATAGTTTCTTAAAAAGCTAAACATGCAATATCCATATGACCCAGCAACTTCTCTCCTAGATATTTATTCCAGAGAAATAAAAAACTTATATTTATACACAAAAACTAATAAAAACATTCATAGCATTTTTGTGATAGCCAGAAATCAGAAACACCCCACTTGTCCTTCAATGGGTGAATGGTTAAACAAGCTGTTGTACCCCCATACTGTGAAATATACTTACTACTTATCAATCAAAAGCAACACACTACTGATACACACAAGTTGGATGGATCTCCAGAGAATCATACTTGAGCAAAAAAATCAATCCCAAAAGATTACATGATTCCATGTATTACAAGATACATGGTATGATTCCATTTATATAACATTTTTGATATGACAAAATTGTTGAAATGGAGGACACATCAGTGGTCTCCAGGAATTAAAATGTGGTAGAGGAGAGTAGATCGTAGAGGAGAATGTGAGGGAAGTGTGTGGCTATTAAAGAGCAGAATGAGGAATCTTTCTTGTGACGGAAATGTTCTGTACCTTGACTGCATCAATGTCAATATCCTGGTTGTGATATTGCATATAGATTTGGAAAATGTTCTCATTGGGAGCACCAGGGTAAAGGGGATCTCTATACTGTTTTTTCCCAGTTGCATGGAAATATACAATCATCTCAAAATTCAAGGTTTTAAGTAATTATAAATATCCTCCTAGTTTGACCTATAATTTTTACATAAGCCACTATACAATTCCACAAAGATATCTGTGAAACGGCAGAAAGGTCTTCACTGTGTTCTATTAGTTTCCAGGTATAGAATTTCCTCATGGCCTTAGTTTGTAGTGTTCCTGGGTAAATTTTTAAAATTTGTATTTCTTCTGGCCCCTTAAGATGGAAGCTTTCTTTCTTATAAATGATATGCTCTTGATGAGTACCACAGTGTTTTCACGGTTCACCACAGATTAGAAAAAAAAGCCAGCACCATTCTCTCTCACAGGCTGGGCAGCCTTTCACCTTCATGCCACTGGAATGAGTCTCAGTGGGAAGGAACAAGGCTCATTTGAACCCATCATTTAATAGTAATAATAAAAAGAAAGCTCAGAGGAATGGAGCGTAAGGCCCATTCATCATATCGGTAAATCACATCACATTCACATTTAAAAGCAACTCCTGTTTTTGCCCATTAAGTGCACACAAGAGGTTTTGGTACCTTTTGATTTATCATCTCACATTTTCAGCCTTCTCTTTTTTAAATATATAGAAAGCTCAAATTCCAAATCAATATGCATGGTGTTTTACTGGATTTGAGGTGAGTGGCAAAAAAAAAGAAAACGTTACGAGGCAGTTTTATAATCCACCATGGAAAGACAATCTCACTAAAAGGGTAGAGATAACAAGGTACAAGTTTTCCTATTTTCTTTCTCCACCAAAGTTTAGCATCAAGATTTCAAACTCAGCCCCACAGATGAGACAGTGAGCCCCTGCGATGCCATTTTACACCTCTATGGCTTTGTGTACCCTGCTTCCTTGGCCTGGCTCTTGGTACCTCAACTTGCATGTATCAGTGCATTTTACCAAATTGTGTGGAAATTATCTCCACACTAAGCACTTTGAAACAATGACCTATGGTTAATCCATTTTTACCCCCAGTACTTTATACACCGTACTTAATAAATGTTGGTAGAATCAGGACAGTGTGGAACATTTATATGAATATAGTTATCAGAAAAGTGGGAGCATATCACACAAGAAAAGTAAATGAGTTTATTAGATTTTTAGTATAGGGAATCCAGTTTGAATTCAATGGGTAGCATCAGATGTGGTTTACTGGATGCATTCCATGTCTAAGCTATTCTAAATGAAGGGAATGGCTTTCATATTTTCATTATTTCTGCAAGATTATAAGTGCCATGAGGAACTGTTGCTCCTGCTTACAGAATTGACCTCAAACAGTGTGTCTTTGCTCACAATTTTATTGCCCTAAAATATGTTACTACAAGTAGATCAATAATTCCAAGTATACACACTGAATGTTTTTATATACACAATTTAAATACCTGCTAGAAAGATTTTAAGAATTTGTACCTCTAACATTTTATTTCTCTAATAAATGGTAGTGTAATTTAAAAAAATCTATGGGTGAAAATGGTAATATAATTTTCATTCATATTTAAGAAACATAGTTTAGAGATTAGTACATATCTTGGAAGCAGACACAACTGGATTTGAATCTAAACTTCGTGACTTTAAGCTTTGTGACCTCAGGAAGTTTATTTAATATCTCTAAGCCGCATCTCTAAAGTGGGATTAATAAACGTCATCTTGTAGCAAGACTGGAGAAACATTCAGATAATGTGTATAAATTTTAAGGGCAAATGCCTCATTCAATGTAATTATTCAATAAATGTTAGTTTTTATTTTTACAGTTGTTAGTCTTTCATTACCAATGAGTTGAGCATTTGACTTTGTCTATGAAAAAACTTATCTCTCTGCTTTTGACTATTATCTTCTCATATCCTTTATTCATTCATATATTGAAGGTAATTTCCTCTTACTGAATTGTTAAACTTTACCATACATAAAAGACAGCAAATCTTTATGACACATGTATTTTAAGTATTTTTACCTAATTTTCCTCTATTATTTAATGTGATCTATAGTATTTTGCTTTTATACCCAGGAAGGTAGTAGACAGTTTTTTTCCCCAAGCATTTGTAGCTCTCTGCACTTTCCTGCCCCCTTTGAACTTAAACACAGTCATATGACTTGTTTTGGCCAATAGCATGAGCAATAGTGCCTGATGATAATCATTTTTTGGCCACATGCTTCAACAGTCAGTGCACAATTTCTTCTTCCATGCTGATCTTGGCAGTGTGTGTAAAAATGCAGACTATGTCAGTCTTCACCCTCAAGTAACCAAAGTAAGGGGCACCCACCCTACTACAGAACATATAAACAAAATGAACCAAACCTTTGTTTGTGTGGAACTATTAAGATCTGTGGTTTGTTTATTACTATAGACTAATCTAGCTTGTGCTTATCAATGCAAGGATATTTTTGGTTTATTATTTTTTCCAGTTTTATTGAGATATCCCTGACATACATCAGTGTTTAAGGAGTACAACATAATGACCTGACATACATACCTGTACTGTGAAATGCTTACTGCAGTAAGTTTAGTTAGCACCCATTATCTTATATAGATACACTAATAACCATTTTTTATGGTTTTATGATGCCATTTTGGTGGCATCATTCCACTGCCTTATTACTATTTTTACAGGTAGCCACATTTAGCTATTCTTTCCTTAGAGGTGGTGCCTTTGATGCTATGCTGAGAAGGTGCAGAGAGGCTGTTCTAGCTATTGGAGTGCCTAAACATAGAGTGAATAGCTTTTTGAGGTAATAACTTTCCTGTATATTGCATGTTTTTAAGCAAAAGTTACAGCTGTGTGTCAGGAATACTGTGTAGTTACATTAGCTGAGTATTCAAAGTAGTTGACCTTTAAGTTTCCTTCCAGCTGTTTAGATACTAAGTATAATGCATAGTTACTACTCTCAGGGGACTTGGAATGTACCTCAGTATTTGCAAAGACAAGGTAGAATCTGCAGAAAAGATTCTTCCATATTTTTCCAAATAACCAATGATAAACATGCAGATATAAAATCCTCTATTTGTAGAATGGGTGTACATTTCTATAACTGTATTTTTAAGTTCTGCGCTCTTCAACATCTCTCAGTGACTCAATTTGGCCCAAACACTATAAAATAAAAAGTCATACTTTCTTTTGTGACTTGAACAGATTCCTTTATGAGAAGATATTTTATGCTGTTCTTTAAGTTGTTCTATAAGCCGAACTAATAAAGCTATAAGGATATAGCATCTTAGAGGATCTATGCAAGGCATGATTTCAAAGCACCATTAATGAAAGGAAATAGAGTTTGTCACCTGCGCTAACCAGGGCAACACTAAGAAGTTGACATGGAGAGGTTGGCAGCATCTGAGCCACTCATCTCACATGAGCAGCTTCCTTTTTCTCCATGACACCAATGACCCTTCAGTATGGGGCAAGCTCATCCATTCACCCAGCTCCTAGAAGATATTTTCCATCTACATTTGCCACCCTCTTCCTTTTATTACTCATGGTTCGTGAGTTCTGGGAAAGACTTAATAAGTGTAAGGCTAAACAAATATATTTTGAAGGATTGTATAAAAATATTCTCACAAACTATGTATTCAGGTTCTTTTCAGAGAAGCACCATACAATGAGCTCTTAAGAAAAATGTAACCTCATTAAATTGTGGTTAGGAACATTTCTGTTATTGTCAATCTCATGTACTTTTAAAAACGACTTTTCCCTTCATCATAGTAAATTTCTTGTTCCCACCTCCCTCAGCTTTTTCACTTTTGGCATCCAAGTGTGTGTGTAGGTATCTGTTGCACTGAGATGTGTTAGAGAAAGCAGACGGGAAGTCTTAATTGAGTCCTTTGCTACTCATTCAAGTTACAAATATTTGAACTTGCATCTTTTATAAAATTACCCTCTAACTTCTTTAACAGTGATGTTGAGTGGCTAATTTTATATACTGGTTTCAAAATCCTAGGAGGAAACATCTGAAATAGGTATCATTTTCTCCAAAATCCACAGACTACCGTTCTAAATACAATTTTGAAGTTTAGGCATGCGTGAATTTGCTTAATCCCCGCTCGCTCTCCTCCCATTTTCAGTGTGGCCTCTCAGCTGAACCTAGGATACCCCTGTCCAGAGTCCTTCTGTTTATTTTCTTCAGAAATTAAGCATCCTGTGTTCTGTTGGTGTTAAGGTAATTCCCCACTGATGAAGGGATCTAATAATATAAATGTTCTGTAAACACCCTTTCACTCCATCCTAACTTTTAGAGGTAGCTGATACCACCATTTCTGGACACAGTAAATCAGGTTGGTTATTGATTTGCTTTTTCCATTACTGGCCTAGAATTTAGCTTTCTCAGATTTATGTCTTAAATATATATCTCTTTATTATAGTTTTAGCTGTGATTTATGAGGAAGAAAAATGACATATGTGACTTCACACTACCTCCTTCTCACTGAAGTTTTCCAGATTCTGTTTTAACTATAATGATTATGGTTATATAACCTTCAGCTTGAAGAGACCATGGTGCTTATTTTTCTATTTATTAGGAAATATGTTTACTTGTCATTTGTGTGTAATAGGAAATCAGATTTGATTTTTAACCAAACTTGTAATATTGAATCCTGTGATCAAAAATTCACTTCTTAACTCAACAAATGTAAAAACAATCAGCTTCTGTTGAACTGAGAAAATGACACGTATTCTCCCCCTTCCTTCAAATATAGTGAAAGTTACTCTTAAGTTTTGATTTTAATGGTAACACTATAAAGAGTCTTGAATTCATCCTCAATGTAATGATTTTTTTTATTAAAGTATCATTGATATAAAATCTCATGAAGGATTCATATGAAAAACATTGTGGTTACAACATTCATCCATGGATCAACTGCCCCTACACTCTATTGCAGTTACTGTCTACAGTATAGTAAGATGCTGTACAGTCAACACTTGTCTTCTCTGTGCTCTACTGCCTTCCCAGTAACCCACCTGCATTATGTGTACTAATCGTAATGCCCCTTAATCCCCTTCTCGGTCACCCCAATCTACCCTTTCCAAGCCCTTCCCTTTGGTAACTGCTAATCCCTTCTTGGAGTCTGTGAGTCTGTTGCTGTTCTGTTCCTTCAGTTTTGCTTTGTCATTATGCTCCACAAATGAGTGAAATCATTTGGTACTTGTCTTTTTCTGCCTGGCTTATTTCACTGAGCATAATACCCTCCAGTTCCATCCATGTTGTTGCAAATGGAAGATTTGTTTTCTTCTTATGGCTGAATAATATTCCATTGTGTATATGTGCCACATCTTCTTTATCCATTCTTCTGTTGATGGACACTTAGGTTGCTTCCATGTATTGGCTATTGTAAATAGGGCTGCAATAAACATAGCGGTGCAGATGTCTTTTTGAATCTGTGATTTTGTTTTCTTTGGGTAAATTACTGGGTCAAACTGTATTTTTATTTTTCATTTTTTGAGGAAACTCCATATTGCTTTCCACAATGGTTGAACTAATTTACATTCCCACCAACAGTGTAGGATGGTTCCCCTTTCTCTGAATCCTCATCAGCATTTGTTCCTTGTCTTTTCGATGTTGGCCATCCTGACTGGTGTGAAGGGATATCTCATTGTGGTTTAATTTGAATTTCCCTGATAATTAGTGATGTGGAGCATTTTTCATGTGCCTATTGGCCATCTGAATTTCTTCCTTGAAGAAGTGTCTGTTCATATCCTCTGCCCATTTTTAAAATGGGTTATTTGCTTTTTGGGTGTTGAGATTTATGAGTTCTTTATATGTTTTAGATGTTAACCCATTTGTTGGATATGTCATTTACAAATATATTCTCCCATACTGTAGAATGCCATTTTGTTCTGCTGATGGTGTCCTTTGCTGTACAGAAGGTTTTTAATTTGATGTAGTCCCATTTGTTCATTTTTGCTTCTGTTTCCCTTGCCCAAGGATCTGCATTCAAAAAAAAACGTTGCTCATGTTTATATTCAAAAGAATTTTGCCTATGTTTTCTTCTAAGAGTTTTATGTTTTCATGACTTACATTCAGATCTTTGATCCATTTCGAGTTTACTTTTGTGTATGGAGTTAGACAATAAGTGAGTTTCATTCTGTTACATGTAGCTGTCCAGTTTTGCCAACACCAGATGTTGAAGAGCCTGTTGTTTCTCCATTGTATATCCATGGCTCCTTTATCATATATTAATTGACCATATATGCCTAGGTTTGTATCTGGGCTCTCTATTCTGTTCCACTGATCTATGGGTCTGTTCTTGTGTCAGTACCAAATTGTTTTGATTACTGTGGCTTTGTAGTAGAGCTTGAAGTTGGGGAACATCATCCCCCAGATTCATTCTTCCTTCTCAAGATTGCTTTGGATATTCGGGGTCTTTTGTCATTGTATATGAATTTTAGAACTATTTATTCTAGTTCATTGAACAATGCTGTTGGTATTTTGATAGGGATTGCATTGAATCTGTAGAAGGCTTTAGAAAGGGTGGCCGTTTTGACAATATTAGCTATTCCTATCCATGAGCAAGGGATGTATTTCCATTTATTGCTGTTTTCTTTAATTTCTCTTGAGTGTCTTGTAGTTTTCAGACAATAGGTCTTTTATCTCCTTGTTTAGGTTTATTCCTAGGTCTTTTATTCTTTTTGATGCAACTGTAAATGGAATTGTTTTCCTGATTTCTCTTTCTGCTAGTTCATCATTGGTATATAGGAATGCCACAGATTTCTGTGTATGAATTTTGTAGCCTGCAACTTTGCTGAATTCAGATATTAGTTCTAGTAGTTTTGGGGTGGGTTCTTTGAGTTTTTTTATGTACAATATCATGTCATCTGCAAACAGTGACAGTTTAACTTCTTCCTTACCAATCTGGATGCCTTTTATTTCTTTGTGTGGTATGATTTCTGTGGCTAGGTTCTCCAGTACTATGTTGAATAAAAGTTGTGAGAGTGGGCATTCTTGTCTTGTTCCCTATCTTAAAGGCAAAGCTTTCAGCTTCTCGCTGTTAAGTATGATGTTGGCTGTGGTTTTGTCATATATAGCCTTTATTATGTTGAGGTACTTGCCCTCTATACCCATTTTGTTGAGAGTTTTTATCATGAATGGATGTTAAATTTTGTCAAATGCTTTTTCAACATCTATGGAGATGATCATGTGGTTTTTGCACTTCTTTTTGTTGATGTGGTGTATGATGTTGATGGACGTTTGAATATGGTACCATCCTTGTATCCCTGGAATAAATCCCATTTGATCATGATGGATGATCTTTTTGATGTATTTTTGAATTTGGTTTGCTAATATTTTGTTGAGTATTTTTGCATCTATGTTCATCAGGGATACTGGTATGTAATTTTCTTTTTTTGTGGTGTATTTGCCTGGTTTTGGTATTAGAGTGATGCTGGCCTCATTGAATGAATTTGGAAGTATTCCCTCCTCTTCTACTTTTTGGAAATTTTTAAGGGGGATGGGTATTAGGTCTTCACTAAATGTTTGGTAAATTTGGCAGTGAAGCCATCAGGTCCAGGAATTTTGTTTTTAGCCAGTTTTTTGATTACCAACTTAATTTCATTACTGGTAATTGGTCTGTTCAGATTTTCTGTTTCTTCCTGTGTCATTGTTGGGAGGTTTTATTTTTCTAGAAAGTTGTCTATTTCTTCTAGGTTATCCAATTTATTAATGTATAATTTTTCATTGTATTCTCTAATAATTCTTTGTATTTCAGTGGTGTCCATAGTGACTTCCTCATTTCTGATTCTGTTTATGTGTGTAGACTCTCTTTTTTTCTTGGTAAGTCTGCCTAGGGGATTATCTATTTTGTTAATTTTTTTGAAGAACCAGCTCCTGTTTTCATTGATTCTTTCTATTGTTTTATTCTTCTCAATTTTATTCATTTTTGCTCTGATCTTTATTATTTCCCTCCTTCTACTGACTTTGTGTCTCATTTGTTCTTTTTCTAGTTTCATTAATTGTAAGTTTAGACTTTTCATTTCGCATTGTTCTTCCTTGAGGTAAGACTATGTTGCAATATACTTTCCCCTTAGAACTGCCTTCGCTGCATCCCACAGGTTTTCTGGTGTTGAGTTATTTTCATTTGTTTCCATATATTCCTTGATCTCTGTTTTTTATATGGTCATTGATCCATTGATTATTTAGGAGCATGTTGTGAAGCCTCCATGTGTTTGGTGGCATTTTTATTTTCTTTGCATAATTTATTTCTGCTTTCATACCTTGTGGTCTGAGAAGCTGGTTGGTATAATTTCAATCCTTCTGAATTTACTGCAGCTCTTTTTGTGGTCTAGTATGTGATGTATTTTGGAAAATGTTCCATGTACACTCGAGAAGGATGTGTATCCTGCTGCTTTTGGGTGGAATGTTTTGTAGATGTCTGTTAGGTCCATCTGTTTTAATGTGTTGTTCTGTGCCTCTGACTCCTTACTTATTTTCTGTCTGGTTAATCTGTCCTTTGGAGTGGGTGGTGTGCTGAAGTCTCCTAAAATGAGTGCAGTGCATTTTATTTCCCCCTTTAATTCTGTTAGTATTTGTTTCACATATATGGGTGCTCCTGTGTTGGGTGCATAGATATTTATAATGGTATATCCTCTTGTTGGACTGACCCCTTTATCATTATGTAATGTCCTTCTTTGTCTCTTGTGACTTTCTTTGTTTTGAAGTCTATTTTGTCTGATACAGGTACTGCTACTCCTGCTTTTTTCCCCCTATTATTTGCATGAAATATATTTTTCCATCCCTTCACTCTTAGTCTGTGTATATTTTTGGGTTTGAAGTTTGTCTGGTATAGGCAGCATATAGATGGGTTTGCTTTTTTATCCATTCTATGACTGTCTTTTGATTGGTGCATTCAGACCTTTTACATTTAGGGTGATTATTGATAGGTATGTACTTACTGCCATTGCCATCTTTAGATTTGTGGTTACCTAAGGTTCAAGGGCAGCTTTACTATCTAACAGTCCTACTTAACTTGCTTATTACACTATTTTGAACATAATATAAAGGTTCTTTTTTTTCCTGTCTTTTTCTTCCTCCTCTACTCTTTATATATTAGTTTTCCTATTCTGTACTCTTCTTGTATCCCTTGACTGACCTCGGAGGCACTTGATTTAATTTTGCATTTGCTTAGTAATTAATTGGTCTACTTCCTTTACTGTGGTTTTATTTCCTCTGGTTGAAGTTCATTTGCCATAGGAGCACTTTCATCTATAACAGTCCCTTTAAAATACACTGTAGAGACAGCTTGTGGGAGGTAAATTCCCTAAACTTTTGCTACTCTGGAAATTGTTTAATCCCTGCTTCAAATTTAAATGAGCTTTTCTGGAAATTGCTTAACCCCTACTTCAAATTTGATAATCTTTCTGGGTATAGGGTTCTTGGTTGGATGCCCTTCTGTTTCATTGTATTAAATATATCATGTCACTCTCTTCTGGCCTGTGAGGTTTCTGCTGAGAAGACCAATGATAGCCTGATGGGTTTTCCTTTTTACATGATTGTTTTTCTCTCTCTGGCTGCTTTCAATACTCTGTCCTTGATCTTTCCCATTTGAATTATTTTATGTATTGGTATTGTTTTCCTAGGGTTCCTTGTTTTGGGAGATCTCTGCACTTCCATTACCTGAGAGACTATTTCCTCCCCAAGATTGGGGAAGTTTTCAGCAATCATTTCCTCAAAGAGTCTTTCTGTTACTTTTTCTTTTTATTTATTTTCTGGTACCCCTATAATACGAATATTTTTTTGTATGGATTGGTCACACTGTCCTCTTAATATTCTTTCATTCTTAGAGTTCCTTTTTTTCTCTCTGTGCCTCAGCTTCTTTGTATTCCTGTTCTCTAATTTCTGTTTCATTTACCATCTCCTCTACCTCATCTAATCTGCTTTTAAATAATTGTATGTTTCTTTACAGATACTGCATTTTTCAAATTTTCTATCTCTTTCTTGAAGTCCTCCCTGAGAACTTGAATATTTTTCTGTAGTTCTGTGTGCATGTTTATTATTTTTATTTTGAAATCTTTATCTAGAAGATTTCTGATTTCAGTTTCAGTTAGCCTTTTTTCTCATGTTTGTGATTCTTGTTTGTACAAAATTCTTTTGCCATTTCATATTTCTAATGATTACTGTATAATCATAACACTAAATCTGATCTCTAGTGACCAGAAGCTCTACTCTCTGGAGCTGCCCAGCACCTGGAGCAATGGCAGTCGTCTCAGGTGAGGGTTGCAGGCCTGTGGTGCAGGTGCCTGCTGGGAGGAAAGAGCTTTTTCCTGCTTCCTGGCTGCAGTGCTTGCCTCCACTGCCAGGTCCAGTGGGCCAAACCTGCAGAGAGGACCCTCTGTATTACACCCCTGTAGCTTTCATAGGTGAGTCCACCCTCTGGCTGGCATGTCATGATGGCCAGGGCAGCAGGTGCGCATACCACTGCATGTCAGGAGGAAGGAACAGCAGGCTGTGAATGCATTGGTGGTCATTGGTGGTGTGTTGCCAGCCAGGGGATGGAGCATCTGAAGCTCCTGAAAGTTCCCAACCTGCTGGTCTGAGTGTGTTGGGATGATTTTGGCCATCTGTCCTTTCTCCTGAGCAGCAAGCTCTATGTAATCCTTGTCTCTTAACACCCTTCTCACTATTGGGAAGTCTTTCTGTGTGCCTGCCTTTCTTTTGTCCCAGAGCTGCCAGTTGTGGGTACCTGTTCTCTACAAGTGGCTGGAGTCTCAGTCTCTCTGAGTATTCTGCCTCTCTTTGTTTTCCAGCCCCTTGATCTCCAGAGCACCATGCAATGTGGTTTCGTGCTTCTGTAGCAGATCTCCAGGGGTGGGTGTTTAGTAGTCCTGGGCTCCTATTCCCTCCCTGCTCTGTTTCTCTTCCTTCCAACTGTGAGCTGGGGTGGGGGAAGGGTTCATGTCCTGCCATATCTCAACTTTGCTACTTTACTCTTTTTTCTGAGGCCTTCTCTTTTCCCAAGATGTAGGCAGTCTGTTGCAGTCTTTGGGTTACTCTTTCAGAATTAGTTGTATTTGCTTTATTTTTGTGTTGTATTTGTTTTCAGGAGGAGGTTTGTGCCTCAGTTCTCATGCCTCTACCTTTTTCCCCAAAATCTGAGCAAGTTATTTTTGAGATAGTAATAATTCAAGCAATTTGCCCCAAATTGAATAACATGAGTACCCCAACTGAAAGGGTCTCCTGAGTCTACAGCACGTAAATCAAAAATATTCACAAAGGAAATTTCAAATCCCAAGAATTAAGAGAAAATTCTGAGAACTTCCATAAACGTGAAACCAGGTCACATACAAAGGATCCAAAATTATAATAGCATAGAATTTAACAATAAATGGGAGGCTTGAAGTCCATGAAGCATTGGCTTTAATATTAGGAGGGAAAGTATTTCACACCCAGTATTCTAAATCTAGCCACACCCTTTGACAAGTATAAAGATAAAGACCTTTCTTCCAGGCAGACTAAAACTCAAAGAATTTACCTCCTATGTATCAGATAATGTATGCCTACAAAATAAGGAAGTAAACAAAGAGGGAAATGTGGGCTCCAAACAGAAGGACTAGTGCTATATGATTCTACTCAAAATCATAGAGGCAGTATGTAGAATGGTGTGACCAGAGGATGGAGGAGGGGAAGTGAGCTGTAATTATTTTTAACTAATGTCCATTACTGATTGATTACAGTTTTCTCATTTTGGAAGATAAAAGGGAAGGAGAATGTCTAATTTTTGTCTTTGAAAAGTTTGTATCCTGATTCAAAAGGTAAAAATAATTATGGATATGTATATAATTGGGGATAAAAAAATAGTACATGAAGTAATAATAGTACCTTAAAATTTATCTTTAATACCCCTAGAAGTAGGTTTTTATATACCTTCACTCATATATTTTGAGAAATAATTGCATACATCACTATGTAAGTTTAGGGTGTATAGCATAATGATTTGATTTACATATATTGTGAAGTGATTGCCACAAAAGTTTCAGCTAACATCTGTCTTATACAGATACAATAAAAAGAAAAGCAAGAAGAAAAATAAGGAAAAAAATTCTTTTTGTGGTGAGAACTTTTAGGATTTACTCTTCTAACAACTTTCCTGTATATTACAGAGCAGTTTTAGCTATATTCATGTACATTATGCCCATTGTACTTATGTATCTTACAGCTGGAGGTTTGTACCTGTTTACTGCTTTCTTCCAGTTTTCCATCCCCCAACCTTCCACTTCTGGTAACCACAAGATTGATCTTGGTTTCTATGAGTTTTTAAAATTTTTAAAAATGTCCATACATAAGTGAGATCATACAGTATTTGTCTTTCTTTTTCTGACATTTCATTAACATACATCTTCAAGGTCCATCGATGCTATTAGAAATGGTAGAATTCCCTAGTATTTTTATGGCTGAATAATATTCCATTGTATATATGTAGTGAAACTTTTTTACCCACTCTTGCATCCATGAACACCTAGGTTGTTTCTGTCTTGGCTATTGTAAATGCTATGACAATGGGAGTACAGATGTCTTTTTTGAGGTAGTGTTTTCATTTCCTTTGATTATAACCCAGAAATGGAATTATTGAATTATAGGGCAGTTCTATTTCTAATTTTTTGAGGATTGTCTATACTGTTTTCCATGGTGGCTATTGATATTTACAATCCCACCAACAGTGTACAAAGATTCCCTTTTCCTCATATGATGGCCTTTCTAGCAGCTATGAGGTGATACCTCATTGTCTTTTTGATTTGCATTTCCTCAAAGACTAGTGATATTGAGTATCTTTTCATGAACTGTTGGTTCTTTGTGTATCTTCTTTGGAGAAATGTCTATGCAGGTCCTTTGCCCATTTTTAAATGGGATTATTTGTTTTATTTTCTATTGAGTTTTATGAGTTCTTTATGTATTGTGGATATTAACCCCTTATTAGATACATGTTTTGCAAATATTTTTCCCTTTCCATAGGTTGTCTTTTCACTTTTCTGATGGTTTCTTCTGTTGAGCAGAAGTTTTTTAGTTTGGTGTAGTTCCCCTTGTTTTTGATTTTGTTGCTTATGTTATAGGTGTCACATCCAAAAAATCATCACCAAAACCCATGTCAAGGAGCTTTATTCTTATGTTTTCTTCTAGGGGTTTCATGGTTTCATTCTTACACTTAAGTTTTTAATTCATTTCAAGTTAATTTTTGTGAGTGATGTAAGATGGAAGTCTAGTTTCATTCTGTTACATGTGAATATACAATTTTCTCAGCACTGTTTGTTAAAGAGACTCTCTTTTCTCCATTGCACATTATTAGTTCTCTTGTCAAACGTGAATTGAAAGTATATGCTTAGGCTTATTTTTGGGATTTAAATTCTGTTCCATTGGTCTATTTGTCTGTTTTTATTCCAGTACCATACTGTTTTGATTACTATAGCTTTATAGTATAGCTTGAGATTGGTAATTGCCATGCCTCCTACTTTGTTCTTCTTTCTCAGAAGGTCTTTACCTATTTGCGGTCTTTTTTTGTGGTTCCATATAAATTTTCAGATTGCTTTTTCTACTTATGTAAAAAAAAAATACCATTGGAATGTTGATAGAATTTTCACTGAATCTGTAGATGACTTTTGGTAGTATTGATATTTTAACAATATTAATTCTTCTTATCCTGAACATGGATACTTTTCTATGTGTGTCTTCAATTTCTTTTATTAATGTCTTGTAGTTTTCAGGATAGACATCTTTCACCTCCTTGGTTAAATTTATTAATATTTTATGTTTTTGATGTCATTGTATATTTTAGTGTCCATGTTTCAATTTTTTAAAATATAAATTTAAATGTATACAACCTGTATTTTCAAATTATCTCCTTAGATTGTGAATACCTTAAAGGTAGGAATTTTATCTTTGTGTTTTTAAACCTCATCTCATTCCTGTCCCAGCGAATGCTATGAGTGGTACCAATTCCTGCAGTAATAAAGTTTTGGCTAAATTTTGATTTCTTGGAAATTGCATACAGACCAGGTAAAACATTTAATTATCCAAAGAGGCAAGCCACTTAATAACAGAAATAAGCAAAAAGCAATAAAACAACTTTTATTTAAACATTTCCCTTAAAAAACAAAACTGCTGCTTTCATTTAGTTTCCTAGGATTTAGTTCACCGCCAGATAATCTTCACATCTACACCTAGTGCCCCAATCTTTAAGGAATTTACTCTCCAGATGGAGGCCTTGAGGTGCACTCCCACACATGAAGGAAAGTACTTATTTTGTTCTTGGGCTCTACTTAAATATGGGAATTATATTTGAAAGATTATCTTAAAGAATCTTTATTTTCTAAGCTCTTAATATTTTCCAAGTATTATGGTAGGTGCTTGGGGAATATGAAAATAAGACATAGACCCCGTCATTAAGGATTAGAATTTAACTGAGAGATAAAATAGCCCCAAATAAAGATTTAACCAACAGTTCAAGTGTCAAGTCAGGATGCTATGTGAGTTCAGGTAAAGAGAGACATCATCAGTGATACTACTACTAATAAATTTAGGTAATATTTATGTATTATATAGCATAATAATGGTAAGCACCAGAAAGATAAAGATAATTAGGAAGTTCAAATTCATGTGAGTCAAAGTTCAAAAGTAGGATTGAAAAATTATTTCAGTCTTGCAGGAGCTGAGATATTATCTAAGTATAAAATGAAGGTAGATATGAAATAGTAGCCATTTTTTTGTGCCCTGAAGGTTGGTGCATTGACTGTGACAATATGCATGTTATTGATGACCTGCTAGTTCATGTTGATAGCATCAGATTGTATAATAACCAGGTATCTGTAGAAGCAAGACTCCCTCTTATAAAACTCTTGTGAGTGTATTGGATCTGCCTGGATAGTATAGCATAGTCACCCTATCTAAGGATCCTTAATCACATCTGTGAAACCCTTTTTGAAATATAAGGTAACACAGTCACAGGTTTGGGGATTGGGATGTAGACATTTTTGGGAAGATATTATTTTGCCAACCACATACCTCAGTGAAATTCTAAGGGTCCTTTGGTCTAAGGCAATCAGTACACCCTTTTCAAAGTGAAGGGCAATTTGCTGCATTTGGCCCTTCCTACCGATGAGAAATACACATGGTAATTGATGGGCCTCTTTGTATTTGTATCTCATTTGTGCATGTACTATAACTCTCTACTGAGTACTTTGAAAAGCTACCAGTTTTGAGTGGGTTCAGACAAGAAAGGGAAAATTCTTTAATAGATCCAATCAGCAATGTAAGCTTCTCTGCTTCCTGGACTATATGACCCATCGGATCCAAAGGTGCTTGAAGTGTCAGATGGGGATGCCTTTGGAAGGTTCCCAGAGGCAGATCACACTGCAGACCCTCAGCATTTTGGAACATCACTATGCTAATCCCTGCAGAGAGTGAGTACCATTTTGAGAAACTGCCTCTGGCTTGCTGCTCATTTACAATTAGGGCTCTAATAGTTAGGAGTATATCATCCTTGTTTTTATATGAATATACTTTCTATATTAAACAAATCAATTATTTTTTTCCCTTTACTATTTCTCTACCATCTAACATACTTGGTTTTGTATCTCACTATTTACTTACAGCACTTACAGGTGATAGGGAGTGTGACAGAGCCATATGAGGAATGAACATTCTCAAAGATGAATAAAAGCCCTTGTATCTTTTGGAGGAAAGTAAAAGCATATTTTCAGTTTTATGATGGATAGTTGCACAAAGTTAGGTGAAGCATAGTTTTTCTGTTTTATTTATTTTGGAAGTGAAGTATGATTAAAAGAGGAGTGTGTGGATGCCAGCTTGGTAGTAGCTGTGTACTCTTTCAAATTAGTTAAGCTGAAATTACCTTTTCCACAGTTCTCTAATCTTCACACTACTAGTAGAAGGTTGGTCATGAGAAATTTGTTTGATATTTGGAAATAAAACAACAACCATTTTCTGTGCTCTGAAACCTGGTGTGCAACACTAGGAACTATGGGAGCTCATGCATCTTGTTGCTGATCTGCTGGTTCACCATTTTAGTGTGTGTATCACCCATGCCTGCAACTTGTCTAGTTCCTGAAACATGTCCTCTCAAACCTCTCAGTGTCCTGGCTCAGGTGCATGTGTGCATCCATGGTCAAGGGCATCAGGCTCCCCTGTGGAAAATCCACTCTGAGGTGGGAGGATCTGAAATGTCATATAAGTTCCAGTTGATCCTCATGGGATCCAGTTTTATGTCCTTGTGAGGTCTACTTTTTGCTCACTTTTCCCCACTCTTTCCTGACTTCTGAGCTGGTTTGCTTATAGTAAGTTCAGCTCAAAACCAGATGAGAGGTAACAGCCTTGCATAAACATCTCCACCAAATTCCATAATAGCATAAAATGTAATTTTGTATAAGTCCCTTTTTTATATCACTCATGGTTTCTGCTCCTCTGATCAAATTCTGACTGCCACACTTTGTTTATTGAATGAATTAGTAATATATGACTGGAGACCTCTCAACCTGACTTTAAAGATAACACCTGTTCTATTCCATTCAAGAAATGAAAACTCAAAAAATGTGCTGGGGGTAGGGATATAGATAACACTTAGAGACATAGCAGTTAACCAGACAGAAGGGTCAAATAGTGTATAAATGTGTACATGGAACTGAACTTTGGGAATGTCAAGATTCTCAGGTCCAGTTCCCAATCTGTATAAGGAATATCTCATCCCATGTTGGGTCATAAGGGCTCAGGAACCAATATGAAGAGTAAACCACCGGCTAGAAATGGGGCTGTCTGAGAAACAGTGATGATAACCTCAGAGGATTAAAACATTTCAAATGCTTTTGAATGTAAGAATTATAATAAAAAAAAACCCATAGTGATCACTATTAGAGGATGCTTGGAACCAACTCATTACTTTGAAACTGGTAAATAAAATAAATCACTTTTTCCTGGCTTTCCTATATAAACTGTAGCACTGGGTAACTAAATAGAATAGAAGAAGTTTTTATTTATGACAGTTTTTCAACTAATAAATGAAGTACAGATGATAGATTTAGAATATTACCATTTTGCAACCCCTAATGAATTAATAGAAGTTGGCATTCATCATTAACAGCTGCTGACTTTACAATAAGAGGATGTGTCCTGATAAAATACACACTACTACATGTATGGGTATTCTAGCTAAAGGTAGTTCATACCAATTATTCCAACTATCAATTTATAGTAAATAATAAACAATTTATTTAAAACTATAGAAATTATCTTAATAAAATTTGTATGTGAATTTATAAAAATCATAAATAGTAAATTTATTAAAACTAATAAGTAATAAAAAAGAGAAACATATAAAACTATAAAGAAGAACTCAATAAAATAAATAACCTGGGAACCAATGGAACAAATGACCAAGTTTCTTCAACAAATAAACTACAGGGAAACACAGAAATGGAGGGGAAACTTATAGATTAAAAGAGACCATGTAAAGTTGCCGAAGTGATCAATATGTATCTTTACAATGAGTAAATATTATGGTATGTAAATAATACCTCTATAAAGTTGGATAAACTGTAAAGAGAAATTTAAAAATCATATCAATCAATGACTAGATCTTAGTCATTAGATCAAAATGCAATTCTTGCTGTGCTGGCTCAATTGTGATGCATCTTGTGACCTCTGCCTTAAGGTACTCTTCCCACTGTTAATGGACAGATCCACTGCTAGTTCAGAAAAATATTTTACAAATTGTATGCACATATAGAGACATAGGTTAAATACAAATAGAGGCAAAGATCAAATACACAGTAGAGAAAATCAACTTATTTATTATTTATTTAAAATCACCTTATTTCCTACTCTGAAGCATTTCCTAATTTGGGTAATTGCTAGGTTATTCAGATCACTTAAATTTCACAAATGTCGTTTTGAAATTTGTGTTAAATAGAATGCCAATTTTGTTAAGGATCATTTATTCCCTGGAAGCTTGAAAAAAATATTTTTTAATGTACTTGATTGATGCATGATTGGAAGTGCATAACTGTGACTGAATTTATATCAAAGAAGTAGGCAATTTTTCGGGCATTAATAATGATTGTAGCCATGCAGGCCAAGACAATGATACGGGTAATTGAATCTCATGCTTCAGCACACAAAGTGATCACCGTGAAGAAGTCAAGGGAAAATGTCCTGCCCCGTGCACAGCATTATACAGTTGGATACTTAGGTAGAGAGAGATGAAGAAGGATCACCTTTCCCTAAGGCGTGAGGGATTTTGTGCAGAGGAACGTCTCATTGGGTAAGGCAGTGCTGCATTAAAATGAATCATAATTTCCTTTCAACTTACATGTTCTGTGGGACTACAGGTAGGGTTATGGCAAACCTGTGGTTCTGTGAGTGACAGCTCTTGTTTGGCATGTTGAACAGGCAAAGAAAACAGTGGCCTGAGGGATACAAAAATGGAAGGAAAGGGAGGAGTGGAAGGCGCGAGCAGGAGGAAGGGCTGGAGGGAGGCCGCTTTCTAAAGTTACAGCACCGAGGACACCTGAGAAATAGACTGAGCCAAAAAGTGCTGGGACTATCAAAAAGAAGAAAGACCAAGACAGCTGGTCTTTGAAAAAGGGTCATTTTAGACACATATTCAGTGTTTTGTTTTGTTTTTTGACTAGTGGCAGCTCCTACAGAAGATTTTGCCTTTGATTCCTCACAGCACAGCAAGAATGGCACCATCCAGGAGCTGTCCCCTAGAAAATATGGCCATGCTTCCCTCTCAGAAAGCTCTACAGACAAAATGTTCACATGCATTCTGTTCACTCAAGTAAGAGTGGGGCATGCGTTGTGCCTCCATGTCCCGGGAGGGGAAGATGCGGAAGGATCATTCCCAGCTTCCCGCCACACTTTGGGAAACGCAGCAATAGTCAGTGGAGTGTCCACCTCACATATCTGTGCACCTCACAGTTCACTTTGATCGATTATCCTCTTCTTCTGAAGTTCTGGCACCCTGTTCCCATGAAGGGTTTCTTGGGCCCCATCCCACACCAGCTTGGATTTAGGGGTTAAAGTCTAGATTGAGTTAAAAAGTTGAAATGGATTTGAGGTTCCTTTTGTTTTGGTGCTTTTCTCTATTGCAGCACTAAGAGCATTGTATTAAAACCAATGGTCTATTTTCCCTGTTTTTTCACTACTACTAGATAGTCGCTTCTGGACAAAGAATATTTCATGATAGTGTTTTCTGAATTGAAATTGATTGCCCTCTCTAGCTTATTTATAATCTGATTACCTATTATATTTGACATAATATCTAGATTTCATATGTCTGATGATACTCCATGCAGCTCGCCAGGAAGGGCTAGTAACTATGATGTCCTCGTCATACCAGAGAGCTGCAGAAAATTCTCTCACATCCTTCTCCTTGTTAGGAGAAAAGGTTGAGGTGACACTCTATGGTCATAGGCATCTTTGTGAGAATTATAAGCTGTTCCTCTTAACCAGAATGTGACTTTGGCCTCTGTAGCTAATCACCATCCCATTAGGGTTCCAGCTATAGCTTCTCTGTTTGTTCTGAGCCCCTTTTGCTTAGATCTGGTCAAAGCACTGGCTTACCACAATATCTACATAACTATGTGTCAAATCCTTGCTTTTTTCTCTTTTCCAAGTATAGTGTAGTAGAAAGAGTTTTAGATTATGAGGGCATGCCTAATTGATGGATACTGAGCAAATCATTTAACTCTCAGGGATTGGATTCTTCTTAAAGAACATGGATGAACTCTTGGGTTCTTCATTTTCTGAAATGTTGGAGTTGGAACTAGAGATTGCTTAGGATTCCTATAAGGGTTTTAAAAATAAATTGTATTTCTAAGATGCCTTTCTTAATTTATTCAGTTCATGTATGTCTTCTTCTCTAAAGTCCTAAAGCAGGTAATGTTCTCTATGACACAGTTTCTCAGTTGCTTATATATATTGTCTGGTAGTGTTCACTAACTTTTTCTTATGTAAAAATCTTGTTTCTATAAATAGATTGTATACTCCTTGGGTTTAGGAAACATGTCTTCTGCTTCCTCTTATTCCCACACATCAGCGCTTGCTTAATCTCCTTTTCTGCATCTAGGTAACTCCCTAGTCTGTCTGTCCTTGCCTTCAGTTCTAACAGGAATGTTTAGAGCTTTTCATAGTTTTCAACACTTTTTTTAAATATAGTAGGTTATTTGTTTCTCATCTAAATCCTGGGAATTAAGCATTACAATTTTTCCCATTTTTTGTACATGAGGATGCTGAACTTCAGAAGCTAAGAGGTTTTTCTCAGTGTTTACTTGTGTGGTGGAACTGGAAGTGGAACTAGATTCTTTCCATCAAAAGTCCTATACTGACCATTTATCTTGCCTGTGGTAAAAGAAAATAAAGACGAGAACGAGAAAGAAAAATAAGATATAAGATACCAAGATTCACTGTATATTAAGTTGTTGTGACTAAGTGGACTAGTACCGTAAAATACTTGCAGACAAGGGTTTTTATTGAACTCTTGAAGAATGTGAAAGGAATGTATAATATACTTAAGAGTATGTGGTGAAGTTTTGACAAAATTCCTACCTTTGTGGTGAAATCCCTAGAACAGGACAATATTGTTTCAGTCTATAACCAGCACAGGTGTGAATGTGATTATTTTTCCTTTATCTCATGACCCTGACTGTTAAGAGTACAAATGAGGACCACACAAGAAGAAAAGGTCTTCCGAGAGACAAGAATAACATAGAAATTACCTGCCCTGAAGATTATGTACTTTTTTCATGAAGTGTTCAGAGTCCTCAGAGCCTACCTACTGGTGTGTAGCTTTACTAACTTTATCGCAATCTTGATGACCTGTGGTTCTTCATCTCACAGCAGAGGAGAAATAAAGTCAGGAAAGTGAAACTCCAGGAAGCCCTTGTAGAGAAAGGCTTGGTGGTCAATGGAAAGAATTGATTGCTTGACAGTAAAAGATCTGAGAACAGAGCAATACAAAGATAAGTCAAAACTCCAGTAGTTCAGGGCCGTTCACAAAAGATGGAATGATGCACTCATCTGTCCATCATTCATTCACTAATCAGTGTAAGTTGCTAAATAGGAACAAGTCAGAAAATGACATGGGAGATAGAATTCTCAGTGGTGTGTGTGTGTGTGTGTGTTTACGCATGCATGTATGTGTGAATAATGCCTTCTGGGATTTGTCTTTGCAGAGTCTTTCAGCCATAAGGAAGTAACTACATTAACAAAGATTTGTACCTCCTTTAAGAGCTCTTTCTGAACAGAATTAGCTGCGTAGGTAATATGATTTGAAAATGTCTCTACAGTAATTCTGCCTCCATGTCTAAAATCCCATCAGTAATGATTCTTTAAAATATTGAAATCCCTTGTTGAGATTCATTATTATGTAGTAGGATTAATGTATTAATCTAGAAGTAGTAGTTAACATAACCACTACTTTAATTTATCAGAGCTCTCAGATAATGATGGCTTGCAGGTATGTTTTGGTGTGTGTGTGTGTGTGTGTGTGTGTGTGGGTGGGTGTGGGTGTGTGGTGAGAGAGGGTAAGGAAAGAAAAGGTGGTGATTTCTTATCAGGGATGCTACTAGTTCCTGGTAGGGCTTCTGAGCAAACTTAAAGACTTGCAGGATGACTAGTAGGGAGCACTACAATTTGAAAAGACCCAGAAAGGAGAGAAAAACGGACAGGTCAGTGTGAGCTAGGAGATATTCATACATTAGGTGTATGCTTGTCCTTTCCAAGAACCAGTCCAGATTGATTCCATGCACAGGAACTGTGACTGCAGTCCACTCCTCACATATTTTCATTGTTGTCATCAAGAGTAAGGGAAAATCGATAGAACTCACCTCTGCCACTCCCTCCAGCACACAAATTACCTCATTTATATCAGTTATCACATGGAACTCCAGGCCCCTTGGTCACCCCTCATCTCCAAACTCAAATTCCCATGAGGATCTGCACATACTCTCTTCTTCTCTCTCCTTATCTCATTCATCACAAAATCTTAAACACTCCCATTGTGCCTTCAGGAATTCACAATCCATAACTGGCAAAAATCTTTGTCTCCTCAACCCTGTCTTTAAACTTCCTTTCTCCTTATTTTTCTAATGAAGTTTTCTCAACGCCGACATTATTGACATTTTGGGCCAGATAATTCTTTGCTGTGGGAGGCCTTTATCCACTAGATGCATGTAGCATTTCTGCCCCATCTTCCACGCACTGCCGAGTGTCCCAGGGGAGGAGAGGCTGAGTGGTGTAAAACTGTCCCCCATTGAGAACCACTTGCTAATGGAACTGGCTCACTCCAAAAGACACTGCTTCCCCAGAAACTCTCAAGTCTTGGCTGCTGTCTACTCTCCTCCCTCCCCTACCAGTCCTCCTATAGGGACTGAGCTAGAATAGGTGCCTTTTTGCTACTTTTTGTCACGTCAGACCATTCTCCTTCCTTTATCCCCCCACCTCCCAAACAAACATTTTAGTTTGGAATATTATGTCAGTAGATTACATCACCCTCTGCCACTTAATTGTGATTTCATGTACTGATCTTATATCATTTCCTGCTCATTTTTATTACTTTAGCTCTGGCTCACTGTTATTTGCAGTTTCAGAACACATAAACATGATTCTTCCAACATCCTTGCCTCAATTCCTGGGGTTCTTTTCCAGCAATGATCTTGTCCTTAACCCCACCTCAGCCTCTGTCTCCGTGGACATATCCTAGACATTGTAATTACTAACACCTGCTTCTCCATGATCTCAATTCCATGCATCCTGTTTTCTTCAGTTGTTACCTCCTATTTTCCCAAGCCATTCACTCGAATGCCCTGAGTTACTTCTAATTCTCTGAGATTACAAATGCAGGAGAGTTATTAGGAAAAATAGTGACAAAGACCAAAAGAAGCTGGCAGATTGGGAGAACGCTGATTGCAGTGCAGGCCCCTGTGGAGGAGAGAGGCAAGGAGGAAGGCTGGGCAGCACAAGTGTTAGACTCTAGTGTGGTTCTAAGGAAGTTCAGGCAGAGCTGATTGGGAGTCTTTGAGCCAGAGATGTCTGTCAGAAGAGGCCCACATTTCCCAGAAACTGCTTTAGTAACTCTGTTTCCCCTGCTTTCCCTGGTCAGAGCTGACTGTGGGAAGCTGGTCCTCAGTGCCTTGGGCAGTTACACTCGCTGTGCTTAGAGACTGAGAGGAGCCTTCTCATCGCCACCAGGTCCCTGTTCCCTAGTCCCACCTGGGGACTCACCTGTCTTAATCATTACAACCCTATTCTTCCAAAAATCCTGAGTCGTCCTTTTTCCTTCCCTTTTTCTTACTCCCTGTGTCCAGTCTGTCAGGAAATCCTGTTGGCTCTACCTTCAAGACATCCACAATCTGACCACTACTTCCACCTTCACGAGACCCCTCAGGTTTTTGTGCCTCTGTGTGTAATACTGCTGTAGCTTCCGTAGTGACCCACCTGTCTCTACACTTGTTCGTAGTCTATTCTCAACATGGAAGTGTGATAGTTCCAAAACAAATTTCAAGTATATCGTCCTCTGTGCAAACCACTGTAGTGAGTTCTTGGTCAGAAAAAATGCCAGTGAATTTACAGTGGCTTATAAACTCTGTATAATGTGCCTACCTCAATTCCCAGCTCCCCATTAGCTCCTGACCTCACAGCTCCCCGATTTACTCTGCTGCAGCCACTTTGGCCTCTTTACTATTCCTTGAACATGCCAAGAGCACTTCCACCTTAGGCCTCTGCACTGACTTCCCATTGCCCGGATCTCTCACATATTCCCTTTCTTTAAGTCTGCTTAAGCGTCACCTTTCACTGTAGCCTACCAGGCCACTTTTCTTTAAATGGCAATTGGCCTATCCAATTGCTTCATATCTTGCTCTGCTTATTCTTTTTTTTTCCATAACACATATCACTGTCCAATATTTTATGTGGTTTACTTGTTTAGCATTTGTTATCTCTCTTTTTTACTAAAATATGAACTCTAGGCGAGCAGGTATCACTGTTTTATTCATTGATGTATTCCAAGCACCTAGAATATTACCTGGCAGACAGTAGGGCTCAATACATGTTTGTTGAATGAATAATGAATGAATGAGAAATTAAATGTGGTTGATTGATAAATTTTGCCTCATTCCATGCATCCCTCTGGTGGTGGCAGCTGTAACTTAGGTATCTTTTATAGTTGTCCTTAAGGCTTTGTGGGGACTTCTTTCATTTACATATTCATTGAGTATTAATTAAATGTTTTACATTGTTCTGATTTATATCAGTAATTGAAAGTAGAATTTTGCTAAGAATAAGCAATGTCTAGTTATATTTCTGAAGAAGATAGATGTATCTGGTAGAAAATTTCTTCTGAATTTAAAACATTATTCAGTAGCTCTACAATTCCTTCATGTTGTCATTCATTTACTATTTATGGAGGGCCACTATCCAGTGTTTTGAGCAATCTCCAGCCTTACAGTGATGTTTGGATGAGGGCTAGGATTGGGAGGAAGAGATACACGATTTTCTCCTGGGTGTGCATTTATGCCATTTATGCCACTGTGATTTATTCTGTGACCAACAAACAAAAGCTAAGGCACATGATAAAAATCTTATGTTCATAAGGCAAAAATACTTCTCTCCCAAAGAGAAGGCTTTCTGGAATATACAGGCGTAATTATAAAATGGAAGAAAACACACTTTGTGTCCAAATGCAATTTTGGGCACTGTTTCCCTACCTTAAGCCCCTAAAGGAAAACACTGTAATGCATCCTCTGGCAATAATTTGGAAAGCCCATACCAAGTCCAGAATTGTGAATTATTTTGAAGTATGATGTTTAAAATTTGGTATTTCTGGAAGTGATCAGGAAAGTCAAATGTTTTGAAGTCAATTGATTATTAATGATGCGTTCTTAAATGTTGTAAGAGCTACACCTTACTCACACCCTCCAACCCACCTTTCTATAAAAACTTGATTTTACGGCTTGATGTACAGTTTAATTATTTGAGGTATTTATGAAAATGCTCTCTGAATGTTAGAGGTAAGAAGCACTAGTGTCCTCTGTAACCCCTGACTGTAACTTCCTGTTAAGTGTTTGGTTAACACCGAAAAGCACACATAAAAGGGGATTGCTTTGCTCTGAATGGGATGGCCACTGTAACTCAGGCAAATCCATTGGCATAGGTTGACAATCCTGGTTCATCTCCTAAGAAAAAATTCTTGCTGCTGTTGGTACTAAGCCAACTGGACAGCAAACCTCCCTGGACACTTTACTACAAAGGACCCTTTCCCATTTCTCTGCCCAGCTCACCAGGGACTGTGCTCAGTTTTTAGGTTTGAATTTCAAATTCATGTGACAGCAGGAAGCACTGGCCCACGGGCATTCCTGTGTGGTGACCAGTGGTTTTCTGTGCATAGTCTCTGGGCTGAGGTCTAAAGAGAGCCACACAAGATCTCCTGCCAACAGTCTAACCTCTGGCTTCCCAAAACTTCTCCTCACAAGGCTATACGCTGGTCAAGGGCAGCAACTAATGTTGTGGTGTGTGTTGGATGTTAATGTTTGTTTTTTGTTTGGGAAAATCTTACAAATTCTTCCAAGGGTATAATCTTGAAAAAAGGGTAATGTGAATGTATATTAAACAAAGGTTGATTACATTTGCAAATATGGGTGACATTATTGGAGGTTTCCTTGTGGATAGGCAGTGGCAGTCAAGGGGTAATTGCTCATCTCTGTCTGAAGCTGCAAAGAAGTCATTTTCCGTGATTACAGTTAATCCTCTCTTCAAGAAATAGTGAAAGGGAGGTAGCTGAGGTACTGTTTTCCACCTCATTTATTTTATATCAAACAACCTGTTGTTGCTAATGACAACTTAGATGTGAAAGAGAAAATCAAAGTGAAAGATTTGAACTTTGCTTTAGCATTCTAATGTCCATGCTTGTTGCACTAGGAGATACAAGCTTCACTAAATCTTGGTAGCTGGTTACACTGAATCTCGGTTGGAGTAACAGAAACAGAATGGCCTAGTGAGGAGAGCAAGCGTTTCTGGTTGGATGGCTCAAGGGTTCATTCCTTGCTCTGTTCACACATAGTTGTGACTAATTTCTTCTTTGAGCCTCAATTCCTAGCCAAAATATAGGTAGTATAATATGTATTTCATAGTATTCAGAAGAATTACTATTTCAAAAAAGGTTTTATTTTCACTAAAAACATGGAGATCAGTAACTAGCACTTGGTAAGCTCTCCATGAAAGTAGTTTTTGTTTTTAATATAGAGGCAGTGATATAAGCAATTAAAGCAGTAAATAATGTAAAATTATTTCATATTGTATTTGTTTTTGTATTATTTTTATTTAGTTTTCTAATTCTGCATAGGGCTTTTCTGGATAGGCTAATGACATTTTAAGAATGTGGAACACCTTTCTTCACTTTTCCTTATGATATATCCAAATGTTGTATTGCTAAATTTCCTCTCTAGAAAGACAGTAAGAACATTGACTTCTATCATTTGCTGATTTCTTTGGTATGAATATTTCCAGCATGGCTGACTTCAAACTACCAGCATTTTAACAACCATCCCACAAAAGTTCTGAGCATTAATAGTTGGCTCTTGTGAGCCTGTGCAAGTCAGCACAGCACGCCCCTGAGATCCTACCTTAGGACGTGAGGAACCTGAGGCTGAGCCATGTTTATATTCTTGCTAGTGATCATGCAACTCCTAAGAAACAAAGTTAGAGTGGGAACTCACATCTGCTCACCTAGTGCCCTTGCTCTAATTCTATTCTGTCTGCCTAAAATTGTCTGGGATTAAAAGGTGGGTTAATAAATAGAAACCATGGGAATTATTTCCACATGGGTTAGTAGTTTTCCACAGAAGAGCGTAAAAGTACTCATTGCCCCACATACTTGCCAATACTTGATAGTGTCAGATTTACATTTTGCTATTTCTTAATCTTCATGAATAAAATTACACCTTATTGTTACAGTTCATATAACTTAAATAACTCATGTGAAAACAAAATAAGCCTCCTTTTTGTCAAGCATTAAGTGACTAAAAAATATGTCTCTATTGTAAGCAGGGAACCAGTTTTAATTAAAAATAAACTTTAAAGTAAGGCCTTTAGACCTAAAAATACTTTTTTGGTAAAAGTTATGTACTGTAAATTGTTTCTCTCTGTTGATAAGAAAAGCCCAGGTTACAGTATATTTGTGACTCAGAAGCTAAACAAAGAACATGCCTAGTAAAATATCAGATTGAGACAAAATGAGACTAAAAAGTTAGCTCTGCACAGTTACAGTTGACACATTTCTTGCATGAGAATATTTTATTTCAATCACTATAAAGAGATAAGGGCTCTTACTGTTCAGTTATTTCCCTCTTCATGTATACTGTGAAACTTTGTCTGAATTATGAAACATGTTTAAAATTATGAAAGCCATTAAGCATAACTGGTGTAGAAGGTAATAATAATTCATGAATGCAACTTATTTCAATAATTCATATACAACTAAAATTACAAACCTCAACCACACTGTCTTCCAAAACTGTAAAATGAACAAAACTGTTCCTGGGTTTTGAGATCACTTCATTAATAAGCCCTCTTTCTTTTACAAAAAATTAATTATAAAGAAGATACTTTGAGTAGCATAAAAGTTTAACCATAATATAGAACTTTGCTTAACTTTGGAGCCAATAGATTGAGCGTATTTTCAATTGTTTATTGAATACCATTCATGTGAAGTTTTGGAATGCAGGTTAAGCAAGATGTTGGCCTTTTCTATTTGAATTGCAACAATTCTTTATATATTCCTGATAGTAATACTTAATTGGTTATCTGCATTTTTAAATATCTTCTTTCTGCCTGTACCTTTTATTTATCTTTATGGTGACTTTCCTTAAAAATACCCAAAAGAGAACATTTGCAAAAATTTATAGCTAATATTCCACTTAATTGTTAATGACTGAATGCTTCCCCCTTAAGGTAGGCAACCAGACCAGGCTGACTACTCTCACCACTCCATTAAGCATCACATTTGAAGTTGTAGTCAATGCAACAAAGTAAGAAAAAGAAATAAAAGGCAAACAGATAGAAATGATAGAAGTGAAACTGTTTATACTTATGGACAACATGATTGCCTATATAGAAATGCTACGGAACCTACAAAAGTGCTATGGAATAAGTGATTTTAGAAATGCTTTAGGATACATAATGTGCAAAAATTAAATGTATTTCTTTATTTTAGCAATAAGCAACTGTAAACAAAACAATTGTTCCATTTACAAATAGCTTCAAAAAAGTAAAATATTTAGTTTTAATTTAACAAAATATGTGCAAGACTTATATCCTGACAACAGCTAAATGCTGATTAAAAAAATTGAAGATAACCTAAATAAATAAGTTAGGCATTGGTAGTCTCAACTGGTAGGTGTCAATGTTTCCCAACTTGATCTGTAATTATAATACAACTCAAATAAAATCCCAACATAATTTTTAGACATGGAAAGCTAATTCTGAAATTTATATAGAAAGTTAAATAAACTAGAATAGCCAAAAAAAATTTCGAAACTGAAGAACTTGGCAATACACATTCCCAGATTTTAAGACTTATTATAAAGTCTCAGTAATCAAGACAGGCTTTGGTGAAGTTAATGAAACCTAAATCAATGGGTCAGAATAGAAAGTACATATAAAAGCCTGTGTACATAGTCAATTCATTTTTGATAAAGATACAAAATGAATTCAATGGAAAAAATCATCTTTTGAGAAAACAGTAATGAAATGATTGGACATCTACTTGCAAAAAAGTAAACGTGAACCTCACACCTTCATAAAAATTAACTTGAAATGAATCAAATACTAAAATGTACAATTCATAACTATAAAACTAACAATAAAACTGAGAAAAATCTTTGTGACCTTGAGCTATGCAATGACTTCTTAGAAATAACACCAAAAGCATGCTCTATAAAAGAATAAATTGATAAATTGAATTTTTTAAAATTAAAAACCTTTTTCTGTAAAAGACACTGCTGAAAGAATAAAAAGAAAAGCTATAGAGTAGGAGGCATGTTTTCAACCACATCTGACAAAGGCCTTGTACCCATGATGCATAAAGAACTCTCCAAACTAAAAAATAATAAATTAATCCCTAAAAACATCGGATAGATGATATGAGCAAACATTTCACCAAAAAAGATACTCAAATGGCAAATAAGCACAAAAAGACATGCTCTGCTTCATTAATCATCTGGGAAGTACATTCAAACCACAATACAAAGCCACATTATAAACCTCTGAGGATGGATTATAAACTAAAGACAGTGTCAAGTGCTTACAAGGATGTGGAGCAACTGAAACTCATGCATAGCTACTGGTGGCAATGAAAAATTGCACAGCTATTCTGGAAAATGGCTTGGAAATTTCTTGTAAAGTTAGACATGTACCCTAAGGTCACGGAATTCCATTCCTGGACATTTACCCTAGAGAGATGGAAGTTTTATGTTTAAGCAGAAAGCATACACAAAAGTTTTGAGCAGCATTATTCATAATTACCCCAGACTAGAAACAATTCAAAAATGGGTAAACTGTGGTTTATCTATAAAATGGGGTGTTTCTATAAAAGAAAAAGGGATGGATCATCAGTACACACATGGATGATCTCTAAGGGATTATGCTGATTTGACATAGTCGCAAAAGGAATCATATAGGCCCTTAGTGATACACTCTGTAATGTAGATAAGTCTTATCCGTCTAAATTCATTGAAAACCCATGAATGATAAGGACCTACTTGAAGATGTTATGATGTTCTTCTATGAGTCCTTCTCAGAAGCTACATTCTACTAGTGTTCTTGGAGGGCATGAAAGATGCCACAGCAGATGCTCTATGAGGGTCATCTTGACATTATTTCGAAGTTGGCAAGGAACTTGTTTTTGCTGAAGCTGAGAGGTTGGCTATGGTAGGAGACAAAGTTACGGTGGCCTCATATTGGCCCCCAATCTGACAGGATGGTATCAGAAACTTTCTGGGCTGCACCCAGGCCTCTGAAGTCACATCATCATCACAACAGCTGAGGCATCCAGCATCATGGAGGCCAAATCCTTATTCTTACCTCCCAGACTTTGCACAAGAACTTCAGTCTATCTATAGACAATGTCACTACCCCAGCTCTACAGAGAGGAAAAAAAGATTTTACTCTAAACGAGAAAATGTTAGATTACAACCAGGTCTCTTGCAAAGAAAAGTAGTTAAACTGTAATGGAATTAATATAATTAATAAATTTCATTTCCTGCAGGGGAAAAATAAAAGTGTTTTCCCCTAAATTTTGCTTTCTCCTTCAGACAGTGCCTGTAATAAAAAAAGCTTACTATCATCAAATTGATTTAATCAGTAGATTTAAATGGTGCTTGACATTGAACCTAGTGATTATGACTTTGCTGTATTTATGTGTTTAGCACATTTGCTCATGGCATGTTTATTAAACATAGCAAATAATTTGTGACAAAGTCTGCTGAGTCTTTCAAGCTGAAAGAAGTCTAAAGCACTGTTTTTCTTTTCTGCTCTCTGAACAGCTCGTTCTTTCTAAGGCTGAGAGTATATAGGTATACACGTGTTACAGTAGACATGAGCTGCAGATTAACTTGTTTCCATGAACCTGGAAGAAAACATTTCCTGTTTTTCTTACTCATCAAAAGAATCCTTTAGTTCTGGTAATTTTAAGGTACTCTAATTGGGAGAGAAGAAATTATGCAGATTTATTTCCTGTTTCAGAATGGACATAGCTCTGAGGTCACGAAGGCTCCCATTAGGTAAGGAGACAGCAATAGGGAAGAGAAGTGGCCAAAGTAAGGTGCTTCTCTGATTTAACTGCCATCACTGTTAAGTCCCACCCCTTCCACGAAGCCTTGCCCGGTGACACCATTTGTATTTCAATTACACAGTAGTAATGATCAGTACCGTGCAATTTAATACTGTTCTGTGTTGTTTTAGAATGGCTATTAAAAAGTTTTTTCAGCACTTAAATTGGTTTTTCTTGCTTTTCCAGCATAGTGGAGGCATACTACTCACTCTTCTGTGTCTCCCGTCACCCACGCTGTAGTGTAAGCATGCAGTGGGTGCCCAGGAAATACTATACCGCTTGTTTCCTGAAGAAAAATGCTTGTCTATTTCCCCACATTGGCATATGTACAGAGAGTACTAGATACTCAAATGTTAATTTCTTGTCATTCAGAAAAACATACTTTCTTTAACTTGACCAGAGACCTAATTGTCCTTTTGACCTGCAATATTTTCACAGTTGGCTTAAATAGAGCATAAAACTTTTGATTCCATGAAATATTTTACTTCCATCAACCTTATTGGTTTTGCCTAGTTTTAATGGGAATGTAATCAACTGTGAAAGATCCAGTCATTTAACTTTTCCATGGAATCAGTATACCCAACAGCTGCGTCCCTCAGCTGACCAGCCTCCACTTCCCCCAGTCCAATGAGGAGAGCAGAGGAGGTGTGTCTGTGAGCCTTGTTAGCAGGGAGCTTCTGCAGAGAGTCGTTAGCAGACCTCTGATAAGCACAGCGTTTTACATGCAGTCTACCTCTTCCTCTCACTCAACCTCCTTGACCATCAACCATGCAGTTGTGGTCTCTGCAAGTCTGCTGATCAGCAGCCCACTTTGAGTGTTATTTTCTCTGGAAGTGTCATCGTCCTTCCTGGTTTTAATGTCGTAAGGCTGGCACAGCTCTGTAGTAGGCTTGCATTCCCCTCCTACCTCAGGGGTATCTTACCCTGTCCTAATGAGGTGCTACTTTTGAGTTCTGAGAAATCCTATGTTATTAACATAAGAGGTAACAAAAATATTTCATCTTATTTGGGAGTTCTAATGATGGCAGGTGGCCCACTTTGGGCTGTACTACGGGATGAGTGTTTGTGTCCTCTCAAAATTTATCCATCGAAGCCCTAAACCCCCTGTGATGACATTTGGGAGTGGGGCTATGGGAGGTAATTGGGTTTGGATGAGGTCGCAGAGGTTGAGCAGTGCCCTACTCTCTACCCCCCATGAGGGCACTGATGCCCTTATAAGAGGATCGAGTGCAGATCTCTTTCCCTCTGTCATGTGATGATACAGTGAGAGGGCATCACTCTGTAAAGCAGGAAGAGACCCTTCGCCTTGGAAACCAAGAAGCCAGCCCAGGAAGCAAATGGATCAGCCCTTGATATTGGACTCCCCGACCTCCAGAACTACAAGACATAAATTTCTATGAAGCCATCCATAGGAAATGCCTAAGACAGGCTGTCTTCCTCTCTATGACACTGTTAAGTATAGGAGCTTATTTGCTTAAGGTTTGGTTATCTGTGATTTCCTAGCTACTGATAAAGAAGCACCAATACTTTCTGCTCATCTTTGCCTTCCTCTTTGGACACTTGACTTCTAAACTGTCCTATCTAGATGTGACACCTGGAACTGGGGCAGCCATTGTGTGACCCGGACTGGCGCACGCCAAGTGGCAAAGCTGACACACAACATGACAATGTGAGTGATGTTCTAAAGAATGAGAGTTGATAACTTGACATTATCCCTGTGCTGCAGGGTCAGCCAGCCCTGGAGCTTACTATACCATTGAACTGCTTGATATGTGGGAAAAGTAATCTTTATATTACTTATGCTGTTTTGAATTGGGATTTTCAGACTTGAAGCTGAAGGTATGACTGATGCAGTTGCTTAAGTGACTATTGGTTATCAGCGCTTATTTTTTAAGTACCACAAAGAATTCTTGTGAGAATTTGATGAAAATATGTAATGATTATTGACTGGGCACCTATGTGATCAGTAAGGAACAGTAGGCAGTGGTAATACAATGGTAAATAAGAAATTTCCCTGCCCTCATAAACCTTACCCCAGGGAAAGGCAATATTAAAAGAATGTATATAATTATTTCCTTTCAATAATAAATGAGTGCTTTGAAGGAAGAATAGAAGAAGTGACACAAGAGTATAAGTATTAATAACTGATTTGGTGTATTTGTCTGGGGCTATTTCTCTGAGGATTTGGAATTTAATCTAAGATCTGAAGAAGAGGAAAATGCTGACTCTGAAAGCACTAGGGTGTTCCAGATAGAGGCAGAGTGGGGGCAGGGAGTCCGTAATGATTGAGGGAGCAAGAGAGCCTGGCTGGAATAAAGTGAGTAAATAGTGTGCATCATAGATGTATGCAAAGGGCCTGTTAAGTAATTGGCACTTAGTGTGGTTTCAATGATAGTAGCTAAGTATGAAAATAATACAATAGGAATTGTGGGTTTTGCTTTCAGAATTACAGGATAAAACCGACAATTGCTTCTAACAGGTTTAGATGATTAATGAGTATAACATTCATTGTAGATTATTAAGAAAGCAGAGACTGTCTAGGGGGAGCATGCTACTCTTTGAAACATATGTCATCCTAAACTAGATATGTTCAGGGCCACTGCCACAGCCATGGTCCTGTGCCAGATGGACAGTGGGTCAGCAGAGACCTATGGGCCCACTGTCATCTCCTTGTCCTGCAGTTCTGGCCTTGTTCTGCAGCATCGTTTCCAACCTCACATCCCAGCTCTGTGGAAAGATGTGATTGCATCTCAGGACAGGGCAGCCCCATTGCTTTGTAAACTTGCAGAGTAGATTCTTTATGAGGATGATATTAATACTTTCCTGTCTCAAAAACAGATCCTGCTTTCTAAGAGCTTGTGAATCCCACAAGTGCTATAAAAATGTTCTGGTAGTTAGCAGAGAGTAGCAGAAAGCCTGGGAGAAGGGAGCTAAAGGGGAGGCTTTAAGGGGGAGTGGGGGAGAGTCATGTTTATTTTGGAGATCTTTATATATTCAGGCATTTCTTTTAAAGTTTTGTGCTAAAATGTATCACTCTGCTTTTTAGGTGCTGGCAGGTATCAAAAAAGTAAAGTGATGGAGTGTTGATTTTTAATAAATCCTCAGGAATAAATGTAATAGCTCATCCATGAAGGATGGCTGTGTTTCTTTCACTTATGAAGAGACCTTGATAATACATTAATGAGCAGCATAATGCTTACCCTTCAAGGGTGACATGCTCCATATATATGCAAAAGCCACATCACCCCACACTGAACTTTGGATGATGTCCAAATGTCCTCCCTCTATCCTGGTTGTGTGCCTCGTATCTGTTTGCTAGCTGCTTGCTGTGGCAGTGCTTAGGCATAAATAATAGTGTCTAGAGGTTAAAGAATCTAACCATGTTCTGCTGATTGATGAATTAATCAATTTCCATTGATTACCAGAATGTTCTCTTAGTTCCATTATGATGTCTAAAGGGGAATCCATAGCAATTAAACAAAAAGACATTTGATAGTTTTTGCAGTAATTGAATTTGTAAATTTATTAGCTCTCAGATGTTTACTTCCAACATAAGTAATTAATATTTCATGTTACTCTTTTAAAGGGGGAATGCTTATGAGATCATTTTAATTAAGGAGCAGATATTGGTTTGAAATGAAACCCCTAAAAGCCCTGAGTTTGTAATTGGGTAATACCTCTGTTATCAAAGATGATTTATTTTGATTACATTTGTATTTCTCAGAAATCTTACTACCTGGCACAGAAGGCATCTGGATCTGTGCTTAGATGGCTAAGATAAAGGCAGAGAAGATAAGACAAGTCTTGGTGCCCAGGCAGATGAAGGAGGAAGGGATGTTGAGGAGGCATTAGGGAAGAGGCTGCTGGGGGCCTTGAAGTGGAGGCTCAGAAGGCTTAGTTTGTAACTATGAACACAGGCTCCTCTGACCCAACTGTGAAAAGGGGGCAAAGCCTAGATTTATAGGTCTTCTAAATGTGGAACATGGATGAAAGTCTTTCATCGTGCTGTAACTCATGAGTACCAAGGACCCTGAAGAGGTCACAACATGGTGAAGGGCCTGTGGTCCAGGTGATTAGAATCCATTCATTGAGAAGGAATGAATACAAGTGCAGAGAGTGGGTCAGTCATCAAGGAATGAACCTCATGTGCATGAGGCCAAAAGAAGAGGAGGCAAGAGGACTTTGTTTCAGGAGGCAGGGAAATTAGCTGACAGCCATAAAGGCTGGCTGCTGGGAGGACAAACTGTCTCTGAATTGTCCCAGAACCTAGAACAATGTTGAGTGCATCATAAGTCTTCATAAATGCATGTTAATGCAGCAGGCATATGGGCCCACTGGAGAAATGGGGCATGGGGAAGGGGAGGGGAGAGGAACTTAGTCCCTTCAGGCACTATAATAAAACACTACAGATGGCTGGTGGTGGAGGGGGCAGCTTGTAAACTTGCAACACTGCAAACTTGTTGCTCACAGTTCAGGAGGCTGGAAGTCCAAGAACAAGATGCCAGCATGAATGGGTTCTTGTGAAGACCCTCTTTTGGGTGGCAGACTGCTGACTTCTGAGTGCACTCTCAGTTGGTGAAGGGGGCAAAGGCGCTCTCTGAGGTCTCTTTTATAAATCAGTAATCCCATTCATGAGGGCAGATTATCTCCAAAAGCCTCACTTTCTAATACCATCACCTTGGAGGTGAGATTTCAACATAAGAATTTTGGGGGAACACATACATGCCGTAGTAGGGTGCAATAGAGTATATAGACAGTAACTTTAAAATGGCTTGTTTTTTAAACTTTCACAGTTGTCTTCAGTTTTTCTACTACTCAGGATCTATCTTAAAGTTCAAGATTGCTTGATTCTTACCTGGATAATTCCATGAAATGCCACTATTAGAGAAGAGTTAGGACTTACATGTTACTATTACATATTATATGAATGAGCTTTAAATTGACCAGCCAGTAAGTATGGGTGACTGATAACAGATCATTTCTTGTTTTTGTAGTATATCAAGGGTTGGGGAGAGGTTCAGAGAGAGTAAGAGAGCTTAGCAGTTTTGAGATGGTCATCCTTACCAGGGAGGGAGGGTACAGGTTAAAAGAGAATGCTGTCAGACTTGACAAGATTGTGCGTGTATTTGTATGGGGTCAGCTCTTATTTACCTGTACTATGAGCCACAAGTAAAAGCTATTCTAGCTCCTAGCCCAAATGGCTTGTGATATTATATATTTTGTTATAGTTTTATTTACAATAAAATGATTATCATAAATGGACTTTAAATCAATTTTTAAAATAAAAGTTACCACTGATATTTCTTCCATTTGATCTGTACAAAGAAGTAGTCTTACCAGTTGAAGCCCTTTAGATGACACAGGACAATTGCCTTGATCTTTAAAGATCCCTGCAAACTTTAGATTCTTTTTTGAAACTGCATCATAATTTTAATAAGTTTAATAAATTGAGATACTAATCCCCAGAAAAGGAATGTGGAAAATTGGAACACACTAAGATGTCATGATTTCAGTTCTAGTCCTGTCTCGTGAACTAACTGGGTTACCTTGGTCAGGCACTTCACCCTTCTGGGCCTTACTTTTCTCATCAGCTGAATTATAAAATTAAACTCTATCATCTTCTAGGTCACAACTAACTCTGACAATCTAGGGGTAGTGTCTGTGGCAGCATTGTCCAACAGAAAGACATTTTGTGAGCCATGAATATAATTAAAAATTTTTAGTAGCCATGTTAAAAAAAAGGTAGTAAGAAACAGGTGAAATTGTTTACTAGTACATACTTAAAACAGCATATCTAAAATGTTACTTCAACATTCAATAAATCTAAATTTTTTTTAGTTATTTCATTTCCTTTTTACCAAACTACGTCTGAGAAATACAAGTGTGTGTTATACTTACAGCTTATCCCAGAGCTGACTAGTTACTTTTCAGGTGTACAGTAATCATGTGTGACTGGCAGTTAGATAAACACAGGTTTATAACATTTAGCTAGAAAATATTTCTATTAGATGGAAAGAGAACTTTCTGAAAACTGCAGTCATCCTACACCTGCAATTTCCTCTCTCCCCAGCACCTGCGACCACCTACCTCACATGCACACAGATACATTGAAGAAGTGGAAACAGCTATCACATAACTGTACCACCTTTTTCCTCTTTTTGGTCCTCATACACAAGGAACTATAGTGATTTTACTCCCAAGTAGAGGGCTGAAGTCAGGTCAGGTTGCCTTTGTATGGGATCCAGGCGTAATTCCAGACAAAACCGAGGAGCAGGGAAGGTACATTTTTCTCCCCTCTTAAACTCTCTTCATTCCTCCATATACTTTCTGCTACCTGCCTTCGTGATTTCGGCTTCTGAACACCCTCCTCTGTCCCATTATGATTAGTCCCTCAATACACTATTTACATATAGTCAAAGTGTTAGTCTGTAAAAGTTCATGGCAGGAGTTTGCAAATTTTGTATCATGGCTATATCCCTCTATTCATGCTTCTTTTCATACTGATGGGAAAATCGCCTTGAGACCTGTTGAACCTTCTGAAAGATAAAGTTGCTAGTTAGTGAGAGGCATTATCTTGTGAACCCCATAGTGGCCTTCTTTCCACCAGGCTGTGGCTGACTCGGGTCTCTGGCTGGCACTATTTACAATACCATGTCTATTTGGCTTTCGTGAATCTTCATCAAAGGGTTGACAGTATGATTCCAACCAAGTTTCCTGGGCTTCCTTCAAGTGTTTTTGAAATGCAGAGCTGTCTCTTCTCCACTATGAGTTTTTTTTTCCTTCAGGCAGGGTATGTTCTCCTTTAACCATCATTTGCTAATAATTCTGCCAAGTGCCAGTGACATTCATGAACTTGAATGGATTTCACTGAGTCAAATGTCTCAAGTTCATTTTGTTTACTATCTATACTTCTTTCATTGCTGTAGACACTCAAATTGTCAAATTGATTTTCTTCCCTCTTACTTCCTTTTATGAATTACTTGGCATCTCCTCCACTATTTAATTTTTTTCCTTCATGTCTAGTAACCTCCAAGGACAGCGTTTTATAGTGCAAGCTATGTATTTCTCCCTTCTCTAAAGTTTCAGTTGAAATCTCTCCTTATCATTTTGGTAAGTCTTCTAGAAAAGGTTCTTCTCAGGCCCTGTGAAATAAACTCTGTTCCTTGCCAGGAACTTTTCATTTTCATGCCATAAGTAATGATTTAAAAAGAAAACAAAAAACCCCCACCATACCCTTTTCTTTGACACCCTCTCTATAGCCAGCTCTTCATGACTTATAACCACTCACTGCTTCTCAAGTCAAGACTTTTAACTGGAAAAAGAGATGAAAAATTCACCTCTAGCCTTAAATGTAATAATTTGTAGAAATGGGAAACATTTTCCCTATTTTTTGTAGAATAACTTCATTTCGCATCATTCATATATATCAGATCTCTGTTGTAATGAAAATATGATCAAAGAAATAATAGCATGAATATATTAAAAGCATTGTGTACAATGAATGATTATGAGGCATAGGTTCCAGAGAGGTGAGAGCTGAGGCTAGGGTATGCTTATATATGGAATTAGTCAAATCCAATCCCTAGTTGAATCCAGTTTAGGTCACTTATTTGTGAAGTTCTCAAAGTCTCCTTGAAAGGTAACTTAACCTTATTAATAATTGGGCTTAGACATTAACACATGTATTTGGTGAACATGAGGGGTTTAGTGGCTATGACAGCTAGATTTCAGGTGGGTGAGAGGACAAATGAACCTCCATGGAAGAGACATCCACCTGAATGGAGAAAGTTGTTGGGCATGTGGGTCAGATTAAGCAACTAGTCTTGAATGTGGGAGGCATGTAGTGGGTTGTCTAAAGCACTACGTAGAACAGAAATTGTTATTAGCTTATTTCCCTTGGTGGCTCTTATGTACCTAGAGGAGGAGGGGACTCTACAATGAAATTAAAATAATCCTGTCATTATAGGCCATAGAAATTTTGTGGGAGTTTAATAAGGGGACTTTGTTTGCCTCTTAGATGGCTATATTAGCACCTGAAATACAGGGATAGAAAAATGTCGGAGAGGAGCTATAGATAGCCACAGAAAAGTCATGCTATGTTAATGCCCTCATGTGAACAGATAGTTCCACTGCCAATTAAAGCTGCAAGCAAAGCAATGATGAGATAGATGGAAAGGAGCGCTTCCAGCTCAGAAGGAAAGCAGAGGTCTCAGATTTGATTTGTTTTAATTAGATATGGTGAAAGGAGAGAAACAAAATCTGCCTTTGAAAGAAGAGTTTATTACTCACAGTTATCAAGAGGAGGCAGCACACTACGCAACACAGAGCCACATGGGAAGCACCGGGGCTGGTTAAGAAGTAAAAGGAGGAAGGCGAAAGCATGGGCACAGCCTTTACTTCTATAGTGATAGGAACTTGTTGGAATTTGTGGTTGGAGAGTTTGTAGTAGATTTTCAAGCACCTGTGAAATCCCAGTGAAGGTGTAAAGAACTTGTTCTGTTCACATGGCCCTATGGCATTGGCTGCCAAATCATCAATTACAGAATCTTAAGAATGACTTGTTATATGCAACAATGCTGCAATGTAAGTGTCTTCCAAACCCTGCTTTGGTGTCTTTAGAGAGAAAGCAGAAAAGGAAGGGGATGAGAGGATATTGATAAAGTGGCCTTTGGGAAAACCGAGACCCTCCTGCTGTTGAGGGGAGAGAACATTCTGATTACACTTGCACTCATGTTGTTAGCAGAACCTTGATGAGGTCTTCATCTAATAGAACATTTTACCAATCTGAGATTCCTGATGGATCAGTACCTACATTTTGAAAATACAGAGGCATCCTGACACTAATTCAGTTATATAAAAACGAAGATGTTTCTCTCCTTGAGACAAAAATTAAAGAATGGAGGAAAATTTTTTTCTAAAACTTGTTGAGCCTTCCAGAATATGCCAAAAGAGGAAGGTAATTTTTTAAAATTCATAGTAATGTTAGCCATTCTTGCAGGTAGTGTTATCCGAATACTCATAAATCATTTAAATCAGTATAAATTTGGGTACACAGGAATAAAATATGAATGAAAATGCTTTCATGGTAGAATACACATCATCATAATGTCAATTATCTGTAAAGTAATGGGAAATGTTAATGCAATCCCATTAAAGTTGTCATAAGTTTTTTTATGGATATAACAAAATTTATTTATAATATTAAAATGATAAGTAAGAATAGCTATAGAAACCCTGGAAAAAAAAACCTATATGGGAGTCATATAGAATGAATATTTGTGTCTGCCCAAAATTCATGTATTGAAATCCTAACTCCCAATGTGATAATATTAGGACAGTACGGCCTTTGGGAGGTGATTAAGCCATGAGGGTGGAGCGCTCATGAATGAGATCAGTGCCCTTATAAAAAGACCCCTGAGAGTTTACTTCCTCATCCACCATGTGCGAACAGCAAAAACACAGCCATCTGTGAACAAGGAAGTGGGTTCTCACCAACCACTGAACTGATGGTGCCTTGATCTTAGACTTTGCAGCCTGCAGAACTGTGAGAAATAAATTGCTGCTGCTTGTAAGGTTCTGAAATCTATAGTATTTTGTTATAGCAGCCTGAATGAAATGACAGGGAGTGCTAGTCCTATAAAATATTAAAAAGTTATAAAACCTATATAATTGAAATGGCAGGGTACAGAATCAAAATTCTAGAACTTTTGAAGTTGAAATTTTATATTTAATACTGTAGTGTCACACATCGATTGGGAAAATGCAAACTTTTTTTAATACAAAGTGTTGGGACAATTAGATAACCATTTGAAAAATATAAATCTGTTTCTCACATCATACATTAAAATAAGCTCCAAATGATATAGATACATAAATATTTTTAAAAATACATGTTATCAAAAGAAAACATAAGCAAATCCTTCATAATTCAGAAGTGGGAAATTTGGAAAATCCTTTCTAATGGTAGAGGAGCACTTTTCTGGGGAATCTGAGAGGGAATATGTTTCTTGTCTTTTCCAGCTTTTAGAAGCTGGCCACATTCCTTGGCTCGTATCACTAAGACCTTCATTTTGAACTTCATGAATCTTTCCCTCTGACTTTCACCTTCCTGCTCCCCTCTTATAAGGACACTTGTGATTAAACTGGATATAATCCATCCATCTCAGGATCTTTGAAGTCCTTTTTGCCATGCAAAGTAACATATTCACAGATTCTCAGAATTAGGATGTAGATGTCTGTGGAAGACCATTATTCTGCCTACTGCAGTCTTCCCAGTCTTCCCACTGATTCCCAAAGATTCAATATCTATCCACTGTGCCAAATACATTCATCCTATTCCAATGTCAACGAAAGTCTCAACTTACCATAGTATCAACTCGAAGTCTGTACTTTCTTCTAAATCTCATTATCTCAAAGTTAACAAATTTCATTATCTAAACCAGGGAAGTTTGTGGCTCTGGGTATTATCCATCCTGGGAAAAAATTTCAATCTGTGGGCTTGTGAAACTGGAAGACAAGTTATCTGATGGGGCTAATATACATGATGGGGCAGACAGAGGAGAGCAGTTCTGGACCTTCTCTTTAAAAATGGAGAAAATGGAAGGAAAAAGGGAGTCGTGGGTCCCAAGCAATTTTGAAATCCAATTGGGCAAATGCTCTCAAGTTTGAAGTCCCAGGAGTAATCCTCTGAGGCTTAAGGCTCTGGGTTCAAGTTCCCACCCTTAGTGTCATCCTTCCTTTCATGTGAAGGGTTGTACATATTTTCAGCTGAATAGTTTTCATCAGCCTCTTTTCTGCATATAGGAATTCCAAAAGAGGATTTGATAGCTTTCCTTTATTTTGTCTTCTCTCTCTTTTTTGATCCAAGCTGGTAGTGTTGCTGTTCATATAAAATTCTCAAGAATCTTGTAGGTCTCCGATGTATGCTTTGGAGATTCACTGCATTTGATGAGAGGCTCCTCTGTAGTGTGTCCTGGCACCCTGTCTCTATTCTGGCTTCTGCCAAGTTGCTGTGGATTTGTGGGTGGCAAGTTTAATTACATATACATTCAATAACATGGATGGGTCTTAGATACATTATGACAAGTCAAAGAAGCCAGATTCATTCATGTGACATTTTGAAAAAGGCAAAACTATAGGGAGAACAGATCAGTAGTTTCCAGAGATTACTGGGCTGGAGAAGGTCTGACCGAAAAAAGTGGTACAAGGTAATTTGGGGGAGGTACTGATGGAGCTGTTTTTTTGGTATTTATACAACTCTACTCATTTGTCTGAACTCACAGAACTGAATACAAGAGTGGAATTTATTATACATAAATGGAAAAAATTAACAAAAGTATTTAAAAAATCAGAGGTAAAAGGAAGGAAATTGAGAGTTCATATTAGATGATTTCTCTTTTTGTAGAAGTTGCTGGAAGGGTGCAAGTGAATATAAAAAGAAAATAAGCCATTTGTCTTAGGAAAACATAATTTGTACAAATCCCTTCTGTCTCTGCCTGGTTCATGCTTTCCAAGGAGAGCAGATCTTATAGAAATACTTATGTTTGAAATTTCCTGCAATGAAATTCAAGGTTCAAAAGCTGAACCTTCATTTCTGCCACTTTAAAATAAAATTCAACAAAACTAGGGGTAAGCTCTCCATTTGAAATGGAGAACATTTACTGACCTTTCTTTCATTCATTAGTAATAGAATAAATTGGACTTTATACTATTAAAAGTCACTTGAGGAAAGATCTGGCTATGCCTCACTTTGATTTTCTCAAAGTTCATATCACAATCGCTTGCTAAATACTGTAGACCCTCAGTATACCTCCACTGACTGAGTACATCTGTCAACAAATGTTCTCATAGAAATGCAAATATCCTACAGGCTTTGAGAATTTTTGCTTTTTCTCTTGCTGCTTTATATTTTGTATGATTCCTACAGTAAGTGTGAATTATTTTTATAATTAGGAAAATGCAATGAAAGTTATTTTGCAAATACAGAACATCTGGGAGGGGTGTTTGGACCTATTGCTGTACTTGAAACAACTGAGTTCAGTTTCTTAGAGGAAGGGATTTTCTACTTGGGTAGGGTTCAATAAGTCATTTAAGATGGGCCTTAGAGCTATCGGAGAACACCAGAAGGTTGGTGAGAGGTAGGACAGATAAAGAAAAGGAGGTGGAGGGAAGGGATACAAAATTAACTTTCATATTTTCAAAACATTTTTTATGGTACCACTACATTAATAATAATAGGAAATATTTTTGCCTTTTTCTCATCCCTCTAGACTGAATTGATTCCGTACCTTGGGAGTAGGGATCCTGAAAAACCTCATATTTGCCAGAACAGTGTTCCCCATCCAAAAGTCCAAAAGCTAAGGTCAATTTGTGACACAATTCTTCAGGCTAGCAAGAAAATGAGAAAAATAAGAGAAGTGTAGACATTTTTTTCATAGAGCTGCTTACTCATATTTTAAAAATTTTGGTATAGCCTCCTGCCTAATTGTGATGTGAAAGTATTCTTTAGAAGCAACATGATGGTAGGGAGTATACCTTTGTCTTCATCTCCCTAGTCAGTATCCCTGTGCCCAACACTGTCCAGCATAAGTTTGCCCATAAATATCTATTGACTCTCTGACAGTGGCAGTTCAGCCACTGTATGTGTTGTCTGTATCTGTGAAGTAGCTTGGGATCTAATAATCCCTTCGAATGACTGTTCAGGTAGTGCATTCCAAGTTGACAGAAAGTTCCTAAACAATATGATTGCGTGTTACAGATTTCAAATATAACTCTTTTGTATCCCATTTGGGGTAATTCCAGCACTGTTTATCAAATCCATATTTCTTAGTTTGTTAATTTATGTATAGTCTTGACACCTTCCAACAAGATGTAAGTTTCTCTGTGTCTAGTACAGCACCTGGCACATGGCAAGTGTCTGAACTTTTTTTGGCAAATGAATGACTGTTAAACTTTGCCATCTGCTTATGGCAATGTCTTGGTTATGTTATATCCTGTGACGGCATGTACATCTGGCATTGAGTAATCATATTTCTAACTTTCTCTCTCACCATCCCCTACCCCTACATATCATGTGCTACTGTGACTCAAAATGTTTAGACATGATGTCTATGCTGTGCATAAAAAAATAAGTACAAAATTTCCAGGGGTGAGTGTTGAGGGGTTGGAGGATGGAGGACAAGGGAAAATTCCAAATAGAGGGAAGAGTGTATCAAATAACAACATGTGGTTCCAGCTTGTTTGCCCAATTGTTCTCTGTCTGGAAATATTTTCACTTTTCCAGGACAGTAGATAAAAAATGACTTAGTGTGACTTTGGGTTATTCTGTTGATCCCTTCAGTGGACTAAACCTTTTTAGAAGGCTCAGACCACCTCTTATTTACTTTAGGTTCTGTAAAATCTTGCTCAGACAAGCACTCAATGAATATAACTGAATAAGAATTCGTATGAAAGTTTCTCTAATAATGACAATAAAATATTTACAGTCTGAAAAGTCCATTGTCAGATTCATAAAGCTTTTAGAGGAGGTATTTATCCTCATTTTACTCATAAAAAGCAGTAAAAAGAAACTGAGTATAGGGACTGAATATTTGTGCCCCTCAGAATTCGTATTTTGAAGCTCTAACCCTCAATATGATGATTTTGGAAGGTGGGGCCTTTGGGAGGTCATTAGGTTTAGATGAGGTCATGAGGATCGAACCCACATGGAACTGAGGCCCTTATAAGAGAGGCGGAAATGTCAGAGCCTCCTCTCCCCACCACCTGAGGACACAGTGAGAATGCAGCCATCTGCAAGTCAGGAAGAGGGCCCTCACCCGGAACTGAATCTTCCCATTTCTTGACCTGGGACATCCAAGCCCCAGAAGTGTGAGAAATAAGTGTTTGCTATTTAAAACACCTAGTGTGTGACGTTTTTATATAGAAGCCTGAACTGACTAAAATACTGAGGTTGAAAGATTTAAGATTTAGGCATAGTCTAAGATAATATGGTGGTTAAGTCAGGACTTGATTCCAGGTCTCCTGATCTCAGGCCCAGTGCTCTTGCTATTCATTCATTATTTGGATATTTTGTTCATTCTTTAAACACGTATTTATTAAATATCACAGCTCTTCTGACTTCTTAAATTTTAATGCACTAGGTAGATTGCATTTAGAAAGGTTAAGGAATGTAGTTCTCAGAAGGACCTACAGGGGAGAGTAGCAGTGGTGTTTGGGATACCTGAAATCAGATATGAGAAAGAGTGGGCTAGAAATAAAACATTGTTAACAGCACAATTCAAAGTTCATGACTAAGAAAGGGTTAGTCCTAGGGAAGCCATTTCAAGGAAACTATGAGTTAAAAACCAAGAGAGAGAAATTCAGTGCACAGTCTGGGTGCAATTTCCAAGGTGACTGCTGAGGCAGGGGCCGGGCTCAACACAAGGGTCTGGAGCATCTAGGTAACAGAGTTGAAACAGCTGTGCGAGTGAGTGGGCATGCTTCCTGAGAGGGCCAGATGTATTTCAAATGCTGCTGCAAATGGAGTTCTGATAAAGCTTTTTCCCTGTACATATTTAGGTATGCCATTGATCTGGGATAAACTGTATTTATTTTTACCCTAAAGCTGAGAAGTTAATCAGTTTAGTTTGTGAAGTTTCTTGTGGCCCTGCTTTCCTGGAAAATATATACCAATAATGATTGAGTTGTAGTGAGTCATGTCAGTGGACATAAATACAGATTATTGAACAGTTTTGCCATATTGGAAATTAACATGGATTCAGAGTAGCCTGCCCGGATGATGTTGGCTAAAATGATTATTATCATGTAGGGCAATTATCCCCTTATTATGACATATTTTATAGCTTAAGAGCTAGTTGTAAAATTCACTTTTTAGAACATTAAATAAAAACTCTACTCTTGCTTTTGCTTGAGTTTGAGGGTAGAAACTAATAACAATGAGACAAATGCCAGCATTGTGAGACCAAATTAGGTTATATATCACAGATGAGAAATCTCTTTTCTCTCTTTTCCTTTTCCTCTTGAGCTGTAATCTGTGCAAATCTTGTTTTGTAGCTGTATTTCTGCCACAAACCATTTGTCTGCTCTAAAACTCTATGCTCTGTTTTCCTTTACTTGGGGTCTCTTAATGATAGAATGACTAACTGGAATCCCAATATCTAATCAAGATCCATGCTTGGAGTTCCAGAATTTTTAATGTTCTTCATGTAAAGACATGTATTTCCTGTGATGAGTCAACATCATGACCCACTAATGAAAGACTGAGGGCAGAATGTAGTTAATGCCTCACCAGAGCCGTGTCAAGCCTGGACAGAGAGTGATGTTGCATTGTATAAAAACCCCATGACACATCACAGAGGTGAGAAAGGACCAGCTGCCACTACAAATAGTCTTATCTCCTCAGAATTACTCAAATTGCTATTATTAAGATGTTTACCTTTTCAAAGACTTCATAGATCTGTGATAGAAAATGAACATTTTTAGAAGTCCCTAATCTTCTGGGTAGACAAAGTTGTCAAGTTCTTATTTAATAGTCTTATCATTTCCAGCCTCTCCATATTCCTCTTCAAATGCATTTTTTTTTATGAGAAAGTCTTCTGCCCTTGTCTTTTAGTATTTGTTTGGCTAATGTGGGATTGAGGTTTCCATGACTGTTATCTTATCCTAGATAGATCCTTTGCCCTAGAATAAGAGAAATTTTTAAAGCAGTGACAATCCAGCTTTACCTGTCCTTTCGCCACCCTTGAGAATCCATTCCAGTCAATATCAGTAATGGGAATGTGTCAAAATTATTAGGCTTCTTTAGGTACAAAGAAGCAATGAGAACCACACTACTTCAGCTCTGAAGGAGGAGGCAGAGTTGTGATGGAAAATTCAGAGACTGGCTTGGTATAATGGAAAAAGGAAAAGGGAGACAAATGAATGGAGACTTTCAAGTCTTTCTGAAAGCCTGCTGAAAGTGTACCCTTTGAAAAGATTGTAAATCATCAGTACCGGAGGAACTGGGCAGACTGGTGCAGAAAGCCTATAGAACAAGATCAAGGTCTTTCTTGTATTCTTGTATTTTAGATAATTATGTAACAGTTGGCATGATCAGAGCAGAAAAGGGGCTAAGATCTCGATTTGCTGTGTGGCCTCACTGGGTAGCCTTGCCCTTCCACTTCTCAGTTCCTTCCTCTGTAGAATGCGTTGCTGCAGATGATCTCTAGGAAACCAGTGCTCTGGCATTTTATTATCTTTTGTTCTGTGACCATGGTGGCTTTTCATATATGTAACTTTCTTTTTTTCCTGTTCTATTTGCTAAGGAAAATGGAAGTTAACCTCCAGGGAAAACTGGAATGGCTGTTACAGGTCCTAAAGGACCATATGTTCAACTTGATTCAAAGAAATAAGCATTTATTGAGTGTCTAATATGAATTTTAGCTAGTAATAAAGTAGGATTCAGAAGAATAATGTGGCCATCTTTTTTTGACAATGAGCTAACACTCTAATGTGGTAAAACAAAGTAGTTAGGATTAGAAGAGTCTAATAAGATTCTGAACTAAATACACTTAGGCAATAAATTAGATCATCCAATAGAAATTTTCTTAGAGATTTCGTGGGCATCCCTTAGGTTTGTGGTAAAGGTATTTCTGTGCCACCATTTAGTGTCAGGACTCTCAGAGTTTTAGGTCAGAGGTGGCAGGAAGTCAGGGGAGTGCAAAGATGGGATTGCCACTGTGCCTTGAATTGCATGTGAACACAGCAACTGAGCTTATTTTATTGGTAAAATCCACTTTAACTTTCTCCTTTGATTCATGCTCAGCTCTGTGTCTGCCTCCCCCACTTCAGCCCCCAGTGAGGACATCTGTTAGAAATTCTGCATTGAAGACATACCAGATAACATAAGTTTGATCATTCAGCCTCAGATATAGTCATCCAATTAAAGGTTCAACTTGCTCACACTATTGCTTGCATGTTATTTATAGGATTGACATTATTTGCAATATACAGAAAAGAGAGAATGAGGTTGAATATTTAGAGACTGGCTTATATTTATTAGAATTGCTATTAAATTACCTTTAATTAATGTCATATGCATAAGCATTTCTATGTAGAAAAAAATGTAAGTGGGAGTCTTTCAAAATGTAATTGGGAAATCCTCAAGTCAGATGCTTAGACTAGAGCCCAGTTCTTTAAAAATGAACCAGAGAGAATATGAAATTTTCTAAGTTACAGAAAACGTATCATGTATTCTGATAGTGTACGAGGGTTTGGGGGGGTGAGTGGGTGCTAGTGCACATGATGGCCTACTTCTGGAATCCTGTAAAGTAAGATTGTCCTATGTTATGCACTAAAAAATACTGTGTGTGTGCAGACCAGTCAGGAATTAAGAAAGGCTTTGGGTAATAGTTATTCATCTATCTCTTGAGAAGTAGACTATTCTGTTTTGAACTAGAAGGAGCCACAAAGAAGGATTTTTATAGATAAGCATTGTAGATAAGAGAGGCAATAACTTAATAAAGAGAACTGTAACAGACACTGAGACTGTTAAAATAAAAGAAACAAGGATTGAAAATCTTCCAAGCAGACAAAATCATTTAAGCCACATAAACAAAACTTAATCTAGCTTTTTTCATGACTATAAGCAAAACTAAGGTTATTTTTTATAAATTCCTCTGATAATCATAAAAATCAAATTAAGTCATATTCCTAAAATAGTACAAGATAATCACTTCCAACCAATCCCCTGCCCTCTAGAAACCTCCATTGTAATATCCAATCATTATAAAGGTTAAACAACCTCCTCACTTTCACTTTGTTAAGTCATCCTTTAAAATCATGCCTCTGAGCTTCTTATCGGTATTTTTTTATTGAATTATAATTGATTTATAATATCCTGCTAGTTTCAGGTATACATCATGGTGATTTAATATTTTTATATATTATGAAATGATCACCATGACAAGTCTAGTTACCATCTGTCATCATACAAAGTTATTACCACATTATTGACTATATTTAGTATGCTGTATATTATATCTCCATGACTTATTTATTTATAACTGGAAGTTTGTACCTCTTAATTGTCTTCACCTATTCGCCCTCCCTACTCTGGTAACCAACAATTTGTTTCCTATACCTGTGAGTCAATTTCTGTTTTGTTTGCTTATTTGTTTTACTAGATTCCACACTAAGTGAAATTATACAGTATTTATCTTTCTCTGTCTGGCTTATTTCACTTAGCAAAATCCACCTGGGTCTGTCCATGTTGTCATAAATGGTAAGATTTCCTTGTTTTTATGGCTGAGTAATATTCCATCATGTGTGTGTGTGTGTTTGTGTGTGTGTGTGTGTGAATGCACACACACCCATATACCACATCTTCCTTACCCATTCCTCTATAGATGGACAATTATATTTCTTCCATATCTTGGCTATTGTAGATAAATCTGCAGTGACCATAGTGGTGCATAGATCTCTTTGAATTGTTTTCATGTTCTTTAGATAAATACCCAGAAGTGGAATTGCTGGATGATATAGCAGTTTTATTTTTAATTTTTTGAGGAACCGCCACACTGTTTTCCCTAAGGGGCTGACCCAGTTTACATTACCACCAACAATGTACAAGGTTTCCCTTTGCTTCGATCCTTGCTAACACTTGTTATTTTTTTGTCTTTTTGATAATAGTTATTCTGATTGGTGTAAGGTGATATCTTATGGTTTTTATTTACATTTCCCTGATGACTAATGATATTGAGCATGTTTTCATGTGCCTGTTGGCTATCTATATATCTTTTTTGGAAAAATGTCTGTTCCAGTCCTTTGCCCATTTTCAATTGTTTTCTTTTTATATTAATTGTAAAAATTCCTTATGTATTTGAATATTAACTCCTTGTTGTATATATAATGGTAAATATCTTGTCCCATTAAGTACTTTGACTTTTCATTTTGGTGACACTTTCCTTCAGTATACAGAAGCTTTTTAGTTTGATATAATCCATTTGTTTATTTTAACTTTTGTTGCCCTTGACTGAGGAAACTGGTCCAAAAAAATACTACAAAGATGAATGTAGAAGAGCTTACTGCCTATGTTTTCTTTTAGAAGTTTTATGGTTTCAAGTCTTTAATTTATTTTGAATTATTTTGTATATGTTGTAAGGTAAGTCTGGTTTCATTCTTTTGCATGTAGCTGTCCAGTATTCCCAATCCCAGATATTGAAGAGGCTATCTTTTCCTTCATTGCATATTCTTGCTTCCTTTATCATGGATTAATTGACCATATATGTATGAGTTTATTTCTGGGCCTTATTCTTATTCTGTTCTACTGACTTATATATCTGGTTTCATGTCAGTACCACACTTTTTAAATTATTATAGTTATGTAGTAATTGTAGTTTGAAATGAGGCAGTGTGATACCTCTGGCTTTGTTCTTCTTTCTCTAGATTGCTTTGGCTATTTAGAGCCTTTTGTGGTTCTGTAAAAATTTTAGAATGGTTTGTTCTAGTTCTGTGAAAAATGGCATTGCTATTTTAATGGACATTGCATTGAATTATAGATTGCTTTGGACACTAACAGTATTAATTATTTCAATTTCTTTCATCAGTACCTTATAATTTCAGAGTACAGTTTCTTTCACCACTGTGGTTAAATTTATTCCTTGGTATTTTATTCTTTTTAAAGCAGTTCTAAATGGGATTGTGTTCTAAATTTCTCTTTTTTATAGCTTATTAGTGTATAGAAACAACTGATTTCTTTATATTAATTTTATTTCTTAAGAGTTTGCTGAATTTATTCTAATAGGTTGTTTAGCAGAGTCTTTGTGGTGTTCTGCATGTAGTACCCTGTCATCTGCAAATAATTACAGTTTTACTAATTTGGAGGCTTTTTATTTCTTTTTCTTGACTCATTGCTATGGCATGGAGTTCTAGTACTATGTTGAATAAAAGTGGCAAGAGTAGACATCCTTGTTTTGTCCCTGATCTGCGAAGAAAAGCTTTTAGCTTTTCACCAACAAGCATGCTGTTGGTTATGGGTTTGTCATAATTGCCTTTATTATGTGAGGTATTTCCCTTCTATACACACTTTGTTGAAAGTATTTTTTAGTCATGAACGGATGTATAATTTTGTAAAATGCTTTTTTTATATCTATTGATATGACCATATGATTTTTATCCTTTGTTTTATTTAATAATTTGGTGTATCAATTGATTGGTGTGCAGTGGGTCATTCTTTCATCCCTACAGTAAGTCCCATCTGATTATGGGATATATATGATCCTTTAATTTTCTGTTATTGTTGTATCTTTGTCAGGTGGTATCAGTGTAGTGCTGACCTTGTAAGATGGGTTTGGAAGCATTCCTTCATCTTCAATTTTTTTTTCCATGATTTTATGTATTTTTTTATTTTTATTTTTTATTTTGCTATCATTAATGTACAGTTACATGAACAACATTACGGTTACTAGACTCCCCCTATTATCAAGTCCCCACCACATACCCCATTACAGTCACTGTGCATCAGTGTAGTAAGATGCTATAGAATCATTACTTGTCTTCTCTGTGTTATACTGCCTTTCCCTTGTCCCTCCCCACCTACCCCCACATTATACATGCTAATCATGACTTCATCTTCAGTTTTTTTGGAACAATTTGAGATTGGCAATTTTAATTACTGATTCAGTTTTATTACTTGAAATTATTCTATTCAGAATTTCTGTTTCTTCCTGATTCAGTCTTGGTAGGTTTAGTCTTTCTAAGAATCTATCCAATTTTCTAGGCTTTTCCTTTTTTTGGCATATAATTGTTCATAGTAGTCTTTTATGAGTCTTTGTATTTCTGTGCTGTCAGTTGTAACTTCTATTTATTTTTACTTTTTATTTATTTTGGCCTTTCCTTTCTTTTTTCTTGATGAGTAGCTAGAGGTCTATCAATTTTGTGTATCTTTTAAAAAAAACAGCTTTTAAAAATTTCATTCTTTTTGGCCTCTATTTCATTTATTTTTGCTACAATCTTTATTATTTCTTTATCTCTACTAGCTTTGTGCTCTGTTTGTTCATCTTTTTCTAGTTCCTTTAAGTGTAAAGTTAGATTGTTTAGAATTTTTCTTGTTTCTTGAGGCAGGCCTGTATTACTATGAAATTCCCTCTTAAAACTGCTTTTGCTGCATTCCATAGATTCTGGAGAGTTTTCATTTGTGTCAAGGAACTTTTTTATTTCCTGTTAAATTTCTTTGTTGACCTACTGCTTGTTTAGTAGCATGTTGTTTAGCCTCTACCTGTTTTGTTTTTCTTATTTTCTTTTTGTAATTTATTTCTAATTGCATTCCATTGTGGTCAGAAAAGATGTTTGATATTTCAGTCTTCTTGAAATTATTGAGACTTGTTTTGTGGCCTAACATGTGATCAGTCCTGGAGAATGTTCCAGCATACTGGAAAAAAATGTGTATTCTTCACTTTTTGGATGAAATGTTTTGTGTATATCTATTAAGCCCAATTAATCTAATGTGTCATTTAAGGCCAACGTTTCTTTATTGATTTTCTGGGTGAATGACATGTCCATTGATATAAATGGGGTATTAAAGTCCCTTAACGATTATTGTGTTACTTTCAGTTTCTCTCTTTATGTCTGTTGATATTTGCTTTGTATATTTAGATGCTTTTATGTTGGGTGCATAAGTATTTATGAATGTTACATACTCCTCTTGGATTGACCCCTTTGTCATTATGTAATACCATATTGATTTTTTTTATAGTCCTTGTTTTAAATTCTCTTTTGTTTGATATGAATATTGATACTCCAGCTTTCTTATTTCCATTTTCATGGAATATTTTTCATCTCTTCACTTTGTGTTTGGCTTTAGATCTGAAGTGAGTATCTTATAGGCAGCATATAGACAGGTCTTGTTATTTTTAATCCATTAAGTCTCCCTATGCTTTTTGGTTGGAGCATTTAGTCCATTTGAATTTACAGTAGTTATGTACTTATTGCCATTTTGTTAATTGTTTTCTGGTTGTTTTTGTAGTTCCCCATTTCTTTCTTCTGTTCTCTTCCCTTGTGGTTTGATGATTTTCTTAGTGTTAGGGTTGGGTTCCCCTTCCTTTACTTTTTTTGTGTATCTATTGTAGGCTTTTAGTTTGTGGTTACCATGAAGTTCATATATATTAACCTATTTATACAGGAGCCTGTTTTAAGCTGATAGCCTCTTAAGTTCAAATGCATTTTAAAAGTACTAGTTTTACCCCACCCCCCAAACATGTTTTGTTTTTGATATCATATTTAATCTTTGTGTGTGTGTGTGTGTGTATCCCTTAACTATTTATTGTAGCTGTAGTTGCATTTACTATTTTTGTCTTTCAGTCTTACTACTACCTTTTTAGGTGGCTGATCCACTGCCTTTGGTGTGTTTTTACCTTAACCATGAAATTTTTTCTTCCATGTATTTTCTGATTTCTAGTTTGGTTCTTGTCTTACTGTTTAGAGAAAACTCTTTAACATTTCTTGTAAGGCCACTTTATTGATGAATTCCTTTAGCTTTTTCTTTTCTGTGAACCTCGTTATCTCTTCTTCAGTTTTGAATGATAACTTTGTGTTCTTGGTTTTAAGTTTTTCTTTTTCAGCATTTTAAATAAATCTTGCCACTCCCTTATGGCCCTAACAGTTTCTGCTATAAAATAAGCTGAGAATTTTATGGAGTTTCTCTTTTATGTGACTATTTGTTTTTCTCTTGTAATTATCTTTAACTTTTGCCATTTTAATTATAATCTGTCTTGGTGTGACTCTCTTTAGTTTCATCTTGTTTGGGGTCCTTCTGTGTTTCTGGACTTGGATGCCTGTTTCCTTTCCAGGTTAGGGAAGTTTTCAGCCATTATTTCTTCTAGTAAGTTTTCTGCCCCTTTCTCTATTCCTTCTGGGACCCCTATAATACAAATGTTAGTATGCTTAGATCCTCATTTTTTTAAATTCTTTTTTCTTTTGGCTCTTTAACTTGAGTGATTTCCACTATCCCATCTTCCAGATCTCTGATCCATTCCTCTGTGTCATCTAATTTGTTGTTGATTCCCTATAGTACATTTTTCATTTCAGTTATTTTTCTAACTCTGTTACATTTCTGTGTTCCTCCATTCTTTTCCTAAATTTGGTAGTATCTTTGAACTCTGTCAGCTAAATAACTTTTCTCCATTTAATTAGGGTTTTTTTATTTCCTGTGGTTTTATTTTGCTCTTTTGTTTGAAATGTATTCTTTTGTCTACTCATTTTGTTTGGCTTTCTGTGTTTGTTTTTATGAATTAGGTGGAATATCTACCTCTGCCAGATTTGAGGGTGTATAGGAGCCTCACCTGTGTAGACAGCATGTGCCTGGCAGCTTTGGCAGGCTGGCTGGAGCTGGAGCATGTGTGGGTGTTTTTGTGGGGAAGTCCCAGGACATGCTGTACTATCAATCTCTTTGAGTTTTCTGATTCTTTCTTCCTCATGTAAACCCTACTGTTTGTACCTTAACCACTGTTTTCATTTAGTTATTGTACTTTCTAACTCCAGAATTTCCATTTAGTTATTTTTAAAATATTTGTTTATCTCTTTAATGATTTTCTCTTTTCAGTGAGAAATTGTCATCATACCTTTATTTCTTTAAACACAGTTTTCATCAAACATATTTATTATAGCTACTTTGAGGTTATTGTCTGCTAAATCTGCCATCTGGGCTCTCTTAAAATCTATTTATATTACTTAGTTTTTCTTAATGTATGGTAATAGTTTCCTTTTTCTTTTTATGTCTTGTACTTTTTGTTGAGAATTGGCATTTTAGACAACATGTTGTAGCAACCTTAGGTACTAATCCCCTCTCACCTTGGGCTTTTTTGTTTTTTGTTTGCTTGTTTGTTCATTTGAGTTCACTGGAGCGTTTTCATGAAGGCTGTTCCCCCAACACATAGGGTACAGCCTCTGAAGTTGCTCTTCTGAGGGCTCAGCCCTGAGCATTCACACAGTCACACTGGGATCGTGGCTCTAGCAAGCTTCTTTTTGTCTCTGTACCTGTTATCTCTCCCAGTATATCTGCCTCTGTTGTATCACACAAACTATTAGGTACCACTAATTTCTGACGGATTATGCTATTGTTTTCAACAATGTTCAGTATAGTGTACCACTGTCTCATCCTGCTAAATTCGGATACCTTTTCAGCAACGGTTTTTGAGACCAGTCTTTGAGATTTTTTCTGAACCCAGGACATACCTTCTTAGCTGACTCTTTTTCCATGATCCTCTCTGGTAAACTGGTCTGTAGTTTAGGTTGTTGATCTCATGAGGCTATCAACTTCTTAATTTCGTACTACCAAAAACCTCTTAAAAAAAGCAAAACAAAACACCCTTTGACTTGAACTTCCCACATTCTTGTTATAATAATGTCAGGTGTTTTTGAGAGATACACAAACTTCTTTGTTCTTAAACACCTCCTCTCTTCTGATAAAAAACCAGTTACTCATCAGTGAGGATTAGGATAGTGTTCTGCTTCTTAACACAACCCTACCTTAACAAGAGGGTGCTGGATGGGGACAGTAGCTTTTAATCTTTCTGGCTTACTTCTCCTGGATAAAACTTCTACTCTATTAATGAGCTTGAATGAAGGAAATTGGGCCTTTCTGCATCTGTGGTAAACTTTCTGTCCTGTGAATGGTGGATAGATGGAAGAAGGAACCTATGGGTTCCTCTCAGCCACACTTGCCAGGCCTCTGAAACTTGGACCTGGAGTGAAATTGGTGAGAAATACTGATGGCCTGTCTCTCCTAGTGAAATACTTTACCTTTTGGTTGAGAGATAGAGTGACAAAGCCCTGTCTCCTTGGCCATACCCATCCAGAGCGCAGCTTCTGTCATGATACGCTGAATTGGGAGGGAGAATGGGCTATGGCTCCAATGTCACATACTCTCGCTGTTCTTAGCAAGGTTTAATAGATTTTTATGAATAAATATATTTCTTATTTACTATCCTAACTGACAATTTAGTTGTCCTAATTAAATTAAAACAATTTCAAGAGGCTTGATAAATGGTTGCTTTTTAAACTAGTTTTCATCAGTTATGGCTGTTTCACCGGAGAGTGGGGCCACAGAGCACCTCACACTGCCACTCAAGAAGTGGAACTCCAATGAATGTATTTTTAAAACTTTATAATTTTACTCAATTTTCTATAATTTCCATCATGGCTATGTATTACTTGTATTAAAATAATACAATAAAGAAAAACAAGTAAAATAAGTGAGGAAAAAAGTTTTTCAATCTAGGAGAAAGTGTTATTTAGTATGCTTTCAGAGGATAGTTAATGAGTAGAAAAGAATCATTTATATTTAGAATTCCAATCTTTTTCATATAGACAGATAATGTCAGCTTGAAGGCACTTTAGAATTGATTCTCTTAAATATTTGACCTCCCCTTTTGCAGTTAAGGCTTACACCAAGACTTTCCAGGTTTTAGTCGTGCCTCTGTGTGAAACAAAATAATTGTTCTGTCCATTGTTTCTTGGCTGATAATTCTTGAGGCCTCCATAAATTCCTGCTCATCTTTGGAAAACTATGGTATTCATCATGATTGTGTACTTGAGACACAGTTGGTCCAGAATTGATGTGTGTCAAAACCTCTGAACAAACTGAGATTTACTCGACTTACAAGCCAACAAATTAGCATGCCACGGTTTCATGGATGTTGGCAGAACACACAAGATTCTTAGGTGAAAGAAAAAAGGCAGTTTATTATGTGAAGAACCATTGCTGCATCATTTTGCTTTGGTTCCCTGAACCCCAGTTCACACAGGGCAACACCATGAGGGTCAGGTGAATTTTACATGTGCAATAGATTGCATTATAGGAGAGGAATCCCAAGTTTAGAAAACCCCCATCTTTTATAATGGACAATAAATCTGCCTAAACCAGAGAGAGAGATTATATTTATTACACTGGACAGTAAATTTTTGCTTCAGAGGGAGACATTATCTTAATCATCTGAAGTTGTTTATGGACAGTCCAGAACAAAGTTAGTCTGTAGTGCATGCAATATGTGCATAAATGTGAGAGATCCATGGGAAATAGTACCCAAAGTGTGAATCACTTATGTTCAACATTTTGCAATAACAACCTTTTGAAAAAGCAATACCCGAAAATGGGAACTTCACTGGAAATGAGTGTTTCATATTGGTGAAATTTTCATATGTTTACAGTTACAAAAATTTGAGGAAGCTATTGTGATGGAAACATTTCAAAAAATATATAACAAATTATTGTGTCATCTTAAATAGATGGTAGAAATACTACAGATATTTGTAATTGTGCCAGCACAAAATAGTACTTATAACCTGTAGTAAGATCCCTGTGTTTGGGGCAGATCTGACTGGTACTTGCATAAAAAGATCCCCCCAAGCAAATTGACAACAGTCTAGTGTAGGAATTGGCTAACCATCTAGTCAAATTCAATTGATTAAATCCTCAGAACCAATAGTTATTTAGGAACAATTATATAAGAATTAAGCCCTGGACACTACTTCTAAGAATAAATAAATTCTAGGTTCTCATACCCTGCCCATGGAGTGGTTGAAAATGTCTTTACAATATATTAGCCAATCTACATCTTAAATATCTAATTTTAATTAACGAGAACCTGTTACTAACACCCCTTAAGTTAAGTAAAACACACTAACATTTGGTATGTTAAATAACAAAACACTCCATATGTAACAGAATAGTTAAAAATGCTTATGGTGGCTGGGTCTTTTCATATTGAAAGCTTGAAAGTGTATTCTTGATTAGGGCAAAAGACTGCCCTTAGAATGTAAGTAAAACTCACCAATCTAGTCGTGCATATTCACTGTCTTTGTTAGCATACAGTATAAGTAATACGCCTCATAAAAAGGAGTTGCTATTTAATTACATATTACAGCTGAGGAAATGGAGGCACAGACTGGTCATGGAACTTGCTCAGGGCCACAAAGATAGGAAATGAAGTACTTCAGAGTCAGCATGCACTTCTGCTCTGTGCTGTAATTCACCGCTGGGTTCTGTTGCATCTTTTGTTTTCACCTGGCTCCACCAAGTAGTCGATTTCTATTATTTACTTCTTTATGGGACTCCTTTTCCTGCTTCTACTAGTTAACAAGTTAAAATTCCAAGGGGGCTGAAAAATCCAAATATATGCGTTCTTTGGTCTTTGCTTTTAAATAGCAGTCAGTAGGGTTCCATGAAAGAATAGGGCCTAGATTTGGTACTGGGACCTGGTGAAAGCTGCTTCCAAGACTGCTAAAGGCTGCGGAAATCTGACCCCTCCATACTTGGTTTGTGATTGTGTTTAATTTTAAGGTTAACAAAGGGGGAGAAAGGGAGCAGGTGATGGCTGGGTTGTGCTTGATGACTCCAGCTCCATTTGGGAGCACGTTTCTGTGGTGACCGGCTGGTATTGTGTAAGGATGATTATTAATTCCAACGATCAGCAGGGCCTGAGCCAGATTAATCTCCATATGGCAGAGAATGCAAGAGATCCAAGTGTAACCATCGATACACACACAGGTCCCAACCTTATCTACTTGCTGGCACAGAGCATGTCAGTTTCTAATTCTTCTTTGGGAATATATCATTTGATTCATGTGTGAAAGATCAGTGAGGGAGGAGTATAAATCCCACTTTTGTTCAACCTCCTGAGTAGTTGGAGCCTGCTAATTTCTACAGTATGCATGATATATAACAGAACTGCAACCTTTCAAATTTACAGTGTCTCTTTTGAGTCAAAATTAGGAAGGTGACTATTTATTAACATTTCAAACACATAGGCCTATGTTCTGGTTAGCACTACAAGTTTAGAGAATTTTGACGAGTGAAAAACTCTTCTAAATCTCTTTACCCAGGAAGTTCATTTACGAGCATGTGCAAGCACATGTGAGGGTTGGAGAGTGTGTTTTATCCTGGTATCAACCGGCTTACTGTCGCACTTCAAACAGATCCCTGGTCAAATGTTCCTTTATCTGACAGGTCTTGCTGACCACAGCATATAAACAGAACTCCTTTCCTGCCCTTGCCACTCACTCCCACTTCCCTCCTACCTTCTTTATGCAGCTTCAAAGGATTTGTCACCACCCAATGTGTACTTATATGCTGGCTGACTCTCCACTCAGAAATCAGACTGACGAGAGCAAGGACTTTCTCTCACTCATGATTATATCCTTAGAGCCTAGAACGGAACCTAGGATGGTGCCACACAGTAGGGATTCAATAAATATTTGGTAAAGGAATGAAATGGAGTGTTTTAAAAAGTTTCTTCTTTTTCCAGTGGCAATGGGGAAAATGTAGTTAATATCACTCAACATTCAAAGTAAAGAACTTTAATTTGCACAATGCTGTTGACAAAGAATATTTCATTTAACTGCCATTAGCCCTTGTCCTGGAATAACTCCCTGCTGTTGAATTACAAATATTTCTGCTTTCATTTGGAGGGAGCAATGAAATTGTGTGGTAGTAACTAAATTTTCCTCTTTTTTTTAAACATGCAGTTTGCTATCTATAGATGATCCTTAATGGCGAGACACAAATAATAAGCATTTTGATGAAGACATGTTGGAGAAAGGCCAAAAGCTAATAAAATAAGGGGGAAACATAACATGGATTCCTCAAATTAAGTAAATTAACTACATAATGAATAAAAAGTTTAAATTAGTTATCAGTGGTCCCAAAATGAAGAATTTAGTAATATTTATTACTGGAAATCTCCAGGACCTAAAATTAATTATTCTATTATTTTTCTTTAAAGCTTAATTTAACCAATACCCATAATGATTCAGAAAACCTTTCGGGGAAGAAGGGAATTATGGAAAAGACAGGTGGGATTTGCCCAATAATTCTTCGATATTATTAATATTGCCAAACACTCATATTGCACAATATGCTGTTTTCCAGAGCCACCAGCCTTTATGAAACATTTCCTTTTAATTCTCCAGTGGAAAGGCAAAAATTTTCCTATGCCAAAATTGATAGCTGAATTCTAAAATTCAGTAGGACAAGGGCTCCCAGTGTGGCCCCATTTCTTCATCTTCTGTGTCCATGGTATGGTGGAGTCCAAGGCGAGGTAAATATTAACACTGTCCACCAGCCTCAGGTGAACAAACCCAACTTGGAGCATCACACTTCCAAAGGCCGTTGGCACAGGACTCTCAGTTGGTCATATCTGCCCACGTTCATTATGTCCTTCCTCGCACCTGTGAAGGTCTTTCCTCACCCCCCATTTCCCTTTCAGTCTTCAACCAGCTGACATTCCCTCCCCCATCTTAAGTCCCAATCCAGTTCTGCCTTTCTTGGGAAGCCCTGCCTGGCTACTCCAGCTGATGAGTCTGAATATTCACTGCCATATAAAACTATAATGGTGGTGATGATGAAAAATATTTATTAAACTTGTACAATGTGCCAGGACTGCAGTTTACTTATATTATCTCATTTAATTCTCCCAACATCCTGTGAGGTAGATACTACCATTGTCTACATTTTTGCAAATGAGGATTTAGAAGGATTAGTTTATGCCTGAGAACATAACTCTATAGAGGTGAGGTCTTTATAGTCAAAGGGAGTTTCCACTACACAGAATTTGATTCCATGCTGCCATATAATTGTTATTGTCTCATGTCTCATTTTTGCCTGCCCAACTAGCTTGTAAGGTCCATTAAGGCAGGAGACTCACCCTGTGTTTCTTTGGTACACTGCTTAAATACTTCATGATCACCAAGTGGACTTACATAAATAGATGCTGATTGTTTGATGCTGTGGTCTAAGAGTATTTTCTTTTTTGGAGTTCTAGAGGAGAGCGAGGGCTGTCACATCTTGTTTATTGGGTCCCTGTTGTCCTGTACTTGAGAGTCTCTTGAGGCAGTTTGCTTACTAACAGATGAGTAGTTTGATTTTCCCAAAACCAACATAAGGCAGTGCTTTTCTCTCAGTGACTTAATGAGTGGGGTAGATAATACCTTCTTTTTGATATGAATACCTTCTTTTGATATGAAATACCTCTATGAGAGCTTTGGTCTGCCATGAAACTCATCTGTGGCAGCTCATTCATTGTTTGGCACTCAATCACAGAATATTTGAGCTCAAAATGACAGAGAGGAAAATCCAGTTTACTCTTGCCCTTCTTCCAGACAAGGGAACAGACTAGTTGGCCAGAGCAGGCACCATGCTTCTCAGTATTGGTCTTAGTTCCTTCTTCTGCACCATTATGCACCACTGCAGAAGCCATGAAAGATATTGAGTGAAGGCTTATCCCTGACCCTCCTGGATCTGAAGTCCTATGCAAAGGAAATAGCAACAGGGAAAAGTAATTGGTAACAATCTTCTAAGAGTTCAGAGGACACAGAGGGTATTCAGTGTGGACTTAGGATGCTCAGGAAAAGTTCTTGGAGGAAGATACAACTGAGTTGGGAATTGAAGGTTGTGAAAGATTTTTGACAAGTGGAAAAGATGGAAAAGGATTCCTGACGGGAGCAATATAGAGTAAAGCCAAAGCCATAGCCATGCTTGGGAGCTCTGAGAATATTTGTCTGGAGGGAAGCTTCTTGCAATAATTGGAAGAAAATTCTCTCTGCCTGAGATCCATGCATCTAGAGAACAATCCTCAGAAATTTGACAAATGGAAATTATGAAAGTTTTTGAGCATGAAGGTGATGTGATAGAGGTGTTTTCATGAAAATGTATCTAATTGTGGCTTGCAAGTTGAACTTGAGTGGGAAGAAACTGGAAGCAGACCAACAAATTTATAGGCAACTTGAAATGCTTTAGGGCCTGATTACCTCAGAGTTCCCACATGTTTTAATGAAATCAGTTAGGATCCTATGACTCTGAGAGATGAGATTTAATTTTGATGCAAACCTTTTCCTGGTAAATGAAAAGAAGGCTTTTTATGGGGGAAGTGGGTTAGACATGGAGATGGTCTGCCCAGATTCGCCTTCGAGGAAGGACTTGATGCTAGGGGATGAGCTAGGGATAGCCTGTAGCTCCCAGCCTGCTCAGGGTCCATTGCAGCGGCTGGAAGCTACTCAGGCATGCCTTCCAGTGGCTAGCAAAGGCAGGTTATTAGGTTTGGCCATTTCTGCCCGACTCTGGTCATCCCAATGAACACCACTTTCTCTGTGGATCCCAGGTGGGTGACTTGCAGCTTCGTGGATCTGCTTTGAAGCGCAGCTGCACTCTTCCTCGGTGCTACTTTCACCCGCTCCCTTCCCACGGTGTTGGCACCTAACAATATCTTGCTGCAGAACCCCATCATGTCGTTTCTTTCCAGAGATGCCAACTTGTGACAAGAGGGAGAGCAAGGGCATGGCTGAGGAAAAGGCAGCTCCTAGCTGTGGGTGTGACACCAAAGCAAATGCTGGTGGCACTCTCCTGCTTCCTGCTTGTGGGATGTTTATGGTTAACAATATGATTGAAAAGAGGTCTGGAGAACTGTTTGAATCTGCTCTTGAATAGGCCTTGTAGAGAATTAGTAAAATAATAATTTCCTCATCAGAGAAGTGATGGTGGGTGACAGTTGTGCTGACAGTTGTGCAGTTATGGAAGTCGGGGGTGGGGTGGCTGTTAAAGCTTTGCCCACTCTCTGAGCCATCTCTTTTCACTGCCAAGAACCTTTCCATTCCTTTCCATGATCTAGCTACTTTTGTTATTATTCCTTATAGAACAAGGGTGGAAAGGCTTATTCTCCACTTTAAACAACCTCCACATCTCAGTGACTAAGAACAATGGAGATACAGTTGTGTCACAGGACATATGCTCACTGCAGGTGTCCTGGGGGCTCTGCTCTTGCTTTGCCTGAGCTCTGAGACCTGTGATCTTGCTGGGCAAATGTACAGTACTGTAAACCTCTCCGTCCAGTTATCCTGTTGGCTGTATACCATGCTGGTGGCCACGGCAAAAGGAAGGAGAGTTCTAGAGGCGCTCACATTCAAATTAAATGCTTTAGCCTGGAAATGGCACGCATGACTTCCACTCACACACATCGGCCATAAGTCGTCACATGAACTCACCCAGCTGCCTGAGAAGGACAACCTATCATGGGCCCAGAAGGAGGGACCTACAAATGTGTGGTGAAGACTACAGACAGTGAACAGGCTTTCATTTTCTCTTTCTTTCTCTCTCATGTTCTACCTCTTTAGTTTCCACTTGGCTGCCTAAACTTTAAACCTGCCAGCATACCTGCTGACGGTTTTTAAGAATTACCAAAGATTGAGGATCATTGAGAGGTACTTCCTTCTCTGAAAATAGGGTTTCTGTGTGTGTGACATTCTTTACAATACAAAGTGGGCTTAAAGGTGACTATTTCATTGTAGAATTAGGTTAGACATTTGCTTAGCAACACAGAATGGGGAGAGGAAGAGAGTGGGGCAGGAAGGAAAAGATATAATGGAAATCCCATTTTGGTGTTCATTATAATGTCACTCCTGTGGCATAATTACCTTGTATCCCTGACAAAGATTAAAGGTTTGATGCCTCTTGGTTCTCAGTAACAACTCGTCTCATTAAACGTTCATCTCACTACTTATACAGCCATATATCCAAATGTAAATGTAAAATCAAAAATAAATAAAGGAACTAATCCATAAGGGCACACTAACAAAGGCAGGTAAGGGGATGGGATGGGAGAAATGCTAGGAAAAAATGAAAAATAATATTAAACCATCTTTCACAAGGCACAGGAAAGAGATTTCTCATTAGCTCATCCATCTCATTAGCTTCTGAGAAGACATTTCAATATTCTCTTTCACCAAGACAGTTTGTAAAGCTTCAGTTTTGTCTTGCTTAGATGTGGATTCAGCCATCTGGAGAAAATGCATGTTTTCTAGAAACGTCCACCTTTACCTTTAATGTTGACTCAAGCTAGGGATTAGGGGAGTTTATTCTTCAAAACCCAGTGATCTAAAACCCTTCAACAACACTAGGGGTAGAACAATAGAGAAAATGCCTGAATCACAATTAGAATGATTTAGGTTAGAGAAATGAAGGCTTTCTTGACTGAAAAGATTACTGCACACTGAGTAGTTTATGATAACAACATAAGAACTGCCATGTATTATGAGCCTCTGCTTACTGTATTCCTAATGTTGAGTTCAATATTTATATACATCATTCCTAATCTTTACACTGACTCCATCATGTGGGCTTATATTTTATCCTGATGTCCAATAAAAAAGGCTTGGAAAGATTGGATAAATTGTCTAAGGCTAACACACACAAAAAAAGCAGAAACAAGATGCACACTCAGGTCTGAGAGAACCTCAGCTATTTGTTGAAGTGGAATTTATTCTTTTAAATAGTGAAATGGTGATGATGATTATGACAGCAATAACAATAGCAGATAATAATTATTAAGCACTTACTACATGCCAGTCTCTCCCATAAGCACTACTGATGTATTAACTCATTTAATCCTCAAAAAATCCAATGGAGTGAGTACTAATATAGCATTTCATAGATGAAGAAATTGATGCAAAACTAAGAGTTGTTAAGGTGGTAGTGGTAGTTGTTAAAAAGGTAACCTGGGCCAATCTCAGTTAATCTTAAGTACCTGTGGAGGGCATAGCATGAGGCAGACTCACAGAGCTGTAGTTCTTTCTACCCATTTGTCTTCTTTGCCATCCAGTGCCAATACCATGACCCACAGGATGTTGTGAAGGGGGGTGGTTAAGCATGTGAACTCTGGAGCCAGATCATCTGAGTTCTAATCAGAGCTAAATGGATTTGGAGGAAGTCCCTGTGTTAGTTTCCTAGGGCTGCCATAACAAATCACTACAAGCTGATGGCTTAAACAGCAGAAATTTACTGTCTCATAGTTTGGGAGACCAGAAGTCTGCAATCAAGGGGTTGGCAGGACAATAGTCCCTCTGAAAGTCCTAGGGAAGGCTCTGTTTCAGGTTTCTCTTCTGTGCTCTGGTGGTTGTCAATATCCTTAGGATTCCTTGGTTTAAAGACACATTGCTCCAATCTCTGCCTCTGTCTTCACTTGGCATTCTGTGTGTCTCTCTGTTTTCAGATTTTTCTCTTTCTAATAAGGACACCAGTCATATTGGATTAAGGATCCACCCTAATCAAGTGTGACCTCATTTTCACTTGATCACTTCTATAAAGACTCTACTACCAAATACCCTATTTGGCAGTCCTCATTTAGTAGACTACCTTATTTGGTAGACCCTGTTTTAGGCATGGTACTACCTAAAATTCTCTTAAGTTATTTTCATGAGCAAAATAGGGATAAAAATCACACCTATGTCATAAGAGTGTTGTGAAGCTTAATGTATGTAAAGAAAATTAAGAAAGAGCTCTGCCCAGAGTGTTACTTAGGCATTAACTGTTTCAATACAAGACTGACTCCTACTTGAAACTTGATACAATCAGGAGTTATGTTAGGACTGCTCCTGTTAAAGATGGGTATGTGCATTTTCCCCTGGCACTTGAATTTTTTTTGGAAATTAATCGAGCTCATGGTTGAAACCGATGCTTACAGAACTTGGTTTCATTGTAGCCAGGCAGGCTTTGATCCTAATCAGTGCAACAACAGAATTAGATCAATATACAAGTCGTTCTTTATACAGTGATATAAAAAATAATGTATTTCATTCTATACCTATTTTGGAGGGAGAATGTTCCCCTTTGCTCTTCTTTTGTTTATTACTTTTCCTCTTCTCTCTGTCAAGAGAACATACATATATTGAGTGAGATTTTCAGCCATGAGCTCGATTAATTTCCAAAAAAATTCAAGTGCCAGGGGAAAATGCACATACCCATCTTTAACAGGAGCAGTCCTAACATAACTCTTGATTATATCAAGTTTCAAGTAGGAGTCAGTCATGTATTGAAACAGTTAATGCCTAAGTAACACTGTGCAGAGCTCTTTCTTAATTTTCTTTATATACATTAAGTGAGATATGTTCAGGATATCAAAGGGAACTTTCATTGTGGCTCCAACATAAGAAATTATTAGACTCACACAGCAAATAAGTGAATTCAGACAACAATTGCATCTTGCTTCTGTAAATAAAATGAGATTTCACTTTGGGGCTTGCTAGCCATCCAGCCCTGAAACAAATTAAAATAAGATTACCTGACAGTGTTAAGAGGTTTATGTGTTTTAAAAATAAATCTTGTTGTCAGCTGCTGATTCTGCTTAGTATTTCTTAATAAACCTAATGATTATATCACTTGATTGAACCAATGTTTATTTTCAGTATCATAGGTCTTTGAACTGGCAAGTTCTTTAGAGTAGCCAGGGCCACCCCCTCATTTTACTGTTGAGGATTATTTATTTACTTTGGTTTGTAATGGACTGTGACATGTCTAATGCCCCCTTTTCTTTCTTGACCAATCCTCCCTCAACAATTGCATTCCATTCTTAAAGCTGTTAGTAACACCTGAATATGCAGAAGTGATTTTTGAAAGCAAAACTTTGGTTTAACAGAACAAGAAAGAATCACAGAAAAGGAAAACAAACAAAAAACTTGCCTGTTAGTTATTACCAGTTAGAGCCAGAGAGAGTTAAGGGAAGTCCAACTCCGTAGCACAGTGCAGTTTCTGAACATTTAAGTTTAAACCCTGCTGAGTTGCAGTTCTTTTGGGTCCACATCAATTAAAATTTTCAAGTTTAGAAAAATGGTTGTGCAAGCTCTCGTTTTGCTCAAGGTAACTTTATTTGCAATATTACTTTTGGCAGTACTCCCACAAATCATGTTAAAGATTAATTTTGCTTTGCTGTGTTTGGATTTTTAATGAATGCATGTTTTGTTAGAATTTCCTTTAATCCTGGGCATGCTTGGTGAAGGTTTGGATTTGTTCATAAAGTTCTTGGTATGAACTCGCACCTACACTAGTCATTTCCAGGGTAAATGCAGGAAACATTCCATTGAGGCTCTGTCTCAAAAGAATTTATGATGTAGTTGTGATGAGTCAGATTGGCAATAAGAGAAAAACTAATAGAGAATAATAAGAGAGACTAGAATGAAATGTTCTATCTTATTTCCCCCTTGAGAGCATGTGCTATTTACATTGAGTTTAGAGAACCATGCTGGGCTATGGAAGGCACACTATGTTTGATCTGAGTTGCCATTGAATTCAATCTCTGAAGTTAATGCTAGTTTTATCCTTGTGCATTGTGGGTGTCTTGGACCATCATTTCTTCACCTGTAAAATTGGTCTCCTGAGCTCAGAGAACTTAAGTTTCTTCTTGCTCTGAAATTCAGAGCTTTTGTCATTCTTTAATATAGATGGCCATCACCCAAAGAGCTTGAGGCACTTTGTGAGTCTGCTTCTTTAACTGATCTAAAGACACTTCAAACAGAGCAAGCAAGTCCACTTAGAAGGAAGTGTCCCAGGCTGGTGAGCCAGCTGCTGTCTGTCTCCCGTTAGAGTGGGTTATAAGAAAGAATTTGCATGCAGCGTGGAATCAAAAGATGAGGATTCACTTTGCAATTCCTGGGAGAGTCTCCTATTCTCTTTAGGTTTCACTTTCCTTAACTGTAAAGTGAGAATAGCAATACTTTCTCTATGGACGGTTTTCACGATGAATCAGTGAGATTTACATTTGAAAGTCATAGTGTTCTAAGCTGAACCTTCTGCCCTAGATATTTTTAGATCACGAAGAACATATGAACATCTTTTTAGGAGAGAACATCAAATTTCACTTTGCTCCCCTTCACACAGATCCTAGATATTCTAGCACCCTGTACCCTGCATATAGGTTACTCTGTAACCTAGGACTGCACCCTACAAAATATCTGAGGAAACACTTGAACAGGAAACAGGCACCCAAATATCTGAAGTGCTTACATTGTTTCTGGTCACTTTTTCATGAGTACTATTCTCAACTCTACACAGTCCCTAGAAAGAAATTCTGGATCTTCATTTCCTGTTCTTGGCCATGAGGGTTCTGACACTTCCCTCTATAAATGCAGTAGCCCTGAGATCTCCTCTGGCTTAGCATTTCTCTTTTAGATCTTCCCATGTTTTTAAGAAGATCTCTAGTTTTTAATCCTTCATTTAATAACTTAATATTATGGAGTATTATTATGTACTCTGTACTCTTAATCCTGAGAGTACAACTTTGTACTTGACAAAGTCCTAGTCCCCATGGACCTCATAAAAGATAAAAGGCATCATCTAAAATATTTCTGCTCTTTAGGACTTCTTGAGCCATTTTTAGAGTACATAGGGAAAGCCCCTTCTTTTTCATTTCTTAAACACATTCCTTATTAAATCTGCCATTTTCCTGAAAAAAAAAATCTACAGAAGGAGTATTCCTCCTTTATTTTATTCTCTTGAAAGGAATTGCTTATAAATACTTAAGAAATAGCTGTTTTTAATGTGCAGTTAGCATAGTATGGAGACCTGCTTTGCATTTATTTTCCTTGGAAGTTATAAATTCTGATGGGCTTAGAAGTGGTTATTAAAATCAAAGTGGAAGTTGAGAAACAGAATTCTTTACATTTACCTGATCATGTACATTTACTTTATTTCAATTTATGAGCATTTCTCTCTCTGTAGACTGACCTTGTCCAGGAATCATTTCTGGTGACTTTGTCTTGTCATTGATGTTCAGATGATACTGAAAAATCGCTGTAAATCACGAGTAACACCTGTGGTAGAGCCCCATCTCACAGCTGCAAGGAGATCAGAGCTAGCAATAGCTTTGAAGAACAAAGTTGTGAGCCTGATGCCGTATAATTGCTCATCATCATCAGTGTTAATTGGTCTATTGAAGGTGACAGAATGAGTCAGCATCTGTCAGCCACTGCTGTCCAACAGGTGAGAAGACTGTTGGCAGGATACCGTGGGTGTCATGTGTCTAGATGGCGTGGAAGTGACGTAGAGCCCAGATTGAGAAAGTGTAGCAGTCCAACATAGCTGCATTGCCTCAGCTAGCTGGATTCCTGTGCCAGCATCAGGACACACAGTGTCAACTGACATTTAGATGAACATCTATTGAATCTCTCTCTTGCTCTCTCTCACTCATTCTCTGTCACTAGCTTCATTGAAATATAATTTCTATGCCATAAAATTTGCCTGTTTTATGTATGCAATTCAGTGATTCTTAGTCTACAGACTTGTGCAACCATCAACTCAAACCAGTTCATAACATTTTCATTATTCCCCAAAGATCCCTCATGTTCATTTGCAGTCAATACCCATTTCCACTCCTGGTCTCAAACAGCCACTAATCTACTTTCTGTCTCTAAGGATTTGCCTTTTCTGGAAATTTCATATATAAAGAATCATACATTAGTTTCTTGTGTTTGGCATCTTCCCCTAAGCATAATGTTTTTGAAGTCTGCCCATGCTCAGTAGCTTGTTAAAATAAAATAAAATCAAATCACGTTTTATTTATCCATTTACCCACGGATAGACATTTGAATTGTCTACTTTTTGGCTGTTAAGCATAGTGTTGATAATGTATGACTATTTGCATTCATATTCCTGGCCTTGCATCCACCAATTAGCGTCTTCCATAACTGAGATTACTTCTGTGCTAGGTATTTTTTCTTAGCTCTTTATGTTTAGAATTCTTCTAACTGTGTATGTATATATATGTGTTTTACATGTACACATGAATCTACATAGACATTTATACCCTATATATGCTCAATATGTTTCCCTGCTCTCTGAACTCATGAGGCATCATTCCAGGGTATCCCTCATTTTCCTAGTGATAGTAAGTAAATGATCAAACTTTCCAGAGAAACTCAACTACTTAATGGGTGGGGAAAAGGCCAAGGGCAGCAGTACTCTGCATCATCCTACTTGCCCATTTCTAGGTGGCTAGTCTCATGCAGATGTGACTGTAGTGAAGTGAGATAATGACAGGGGAGCAGGAGAGAGGTCAGTCATTTTCCCATAAGTTTGTGTAAAAGGAGGCAAAGGAGAAGGCATGAAATATTAATTGTATGTGCACTGATGTCAGATAACCTGTTGGTTGTTTTACATTCCTCATTACATTTAATCTTCACAACTATCCTAGGAGATAGTTAGAATTATACCTATTTAATGCGTGAGAAAATCAGGGCAATAAGAAATTATAGGGATATATTACTCACAATAAAGACCAAACTCAAATCTAAGTGTTTATGATTACAAAGCCCAAACCTTAAATAGAAGCCTGTAATTGTCTCTCCATATTGTGAGGTAAGAGAACAGAAGTGTGTCCTGACGTTCCCAGCCATCTTATACAGTATTTAATGATAAATTTGGAATGCTAGGTAATCAACTCCATGGTTGCCTTTCCACTCTGAAGCCAAGGAGAACACAAAAGTCAGATCCAAACTTTCACCAAGCTTTCCATATTCTGAGAGGAACCAAGTGTATTATGCTAAAATGTGGCATCTAGCCCTAAAGTGTGTGTGTGTGTGTGTGTGTGTGTGTATGTATGTATGTATGTACAGTTAAGCCCATTGAATCAGAAGAGAAGCTGGGAATATAAATTGGAAACTAGTTTGCTGAACCTGTTAGGGAATTTTCTTTGGGTGGATGCAATAATTGTAATAGCAGCTACAATTAATATAATTCTACATATCAGTTCACATGTTAAATGTTTTATGTACATTATAAGTTTCATTCTCACAACAAACCTATGAAGTGGGTGTCTGTATCAGAAAATAGAGGTTAGGTTTTGCTGTAATAACAAAACAAACAAAAGTCTCATAATCTCAGTGCCTTAAAAAATAAAACAGTTTGTTTCTTATCATGTTATATAGCCATTGCAGGCAGGCAAGAAAGTTTCCAAATCACAGTGTCTCAGAAACAGAGGCTGACAGCCTCTTTGTGACACATTTCCGTGGTTGCTGAGAATGAAAGTGAATGCGGTGAATTGGGCACTGGCTATCAAAGCTTCTGCCTTGACACCTGTGCTACATGTCACATTCATTCATATTTTATCAGCCAGAGCAAGTCACCATGGCCATACCCAATTGTATGGAGCATGGAAGTACAATCCTGTCATATGACCAGAGGTGAATAAAGAACTGGAAGTATTTGATAAACAGTTTTAATGATTAACATAGTTCATCCTTATTGCCACTGAATATTTGGCTCACTCTCCTTTCTCTGTGGAAAATGTCCTACTTTTGAGTAACTGCCAGACGGTTTCCCAAAGTAGTTGCATAATTTAACATTCTCACTATTAACATACAGGATTCCAGTTTCTCCACATCCTTACCAATATGTGTTAAAACCTATCTTTTTATTGCAGCCATTTTATTGGGCATGAAATAGTATCTTATGCTTCTGAGGTGCAGGTCACTGATGGCTAATGATATTTATGTGCTTATTGACCATTTTGTATATCTTCCTTGAAGAAATGTCTAGTCAAATCTATTGCCTATAATTAATTATTTGTCTTTGTGTTACCAAGTTGTAAGAATTACTTATATACTCTAGATACAAAACCCTTGTCAAATATGTGACTTGCCAGTATTTCTTCCATTCTGTGATTTCTAGGTGGTACCCCTTGAATCACAAAGGTTTTTAATATTGATGAAGTCCAACTTATTTTCTTTAGTTGCTTGTACTTTTGGTATTATATCTGGCAAACCACTGCTTAACCCATGGTCATGAGGATTTGCTCCTGTATTTTGTTCTAAAGGTTTTATACTATGGCTTTTACATTAGGTCTGTGATCCATCTGGAGGTAATTTTTGTGTATGGTGTGAGGTAGGAGTTCAAGATTTCCAAATTTGTTCTTTTGCCAAGGATATCCAGTTTTACCAACACCATTTGTTGAAGAGAACATTTTTTCCCCATTGAGCTGCCTTAGCACACTTATCAAAAATCAGTTTAGCTTCAGTGTTAAGGCTGATTTTTGAAATTGTAATTCTATTCCATTTAACTATATTTCTGTTCTTTTGTAGAACCACATTGGCTTGATTATTAATTCTTAGTAGTAAATCTTGAAATTAGGCACTGTGAGTTGTCCAACTTTGTTCTACTTTTTCAAGTTTGCTTTGGCTACTCTGGATGGCCCCTTATGTTTCCATATGCCATTTGAGAGTCAACAATTTCTGCAAAAAAACTCAGCCAGGATTTTCATAGAGATTGCATTGAATGCATAGATCAATTTGGGGAGTTTTGCCACCTTACTAATATTAAATTTCTAATAGATAAACATGAATATGAGTATCCATTTAGGTCTTTTAATTAGTTTCAGTTATGTTTTATAGTTTTCAGAGTATAAACTTTGTACTTTATTTGTCAAATTTATTTTTAGTAATTTATTCTATTTTATTCCCTTGTAAATGGAGTTTTATTTTTAAATTGTTCATTGCTAATGTATAGAAGTAGTTGATTTTGTATACTGACATTGTACCCTGCAACTTCACAAGTCTTTTATTCCAATAGTTTTTTAGTGAATTTCTTATAATTTTCTATATATAAGATTATGTGATGGCATGTAAATAGAGTTTATTTTTTCCTTTCCAATCTGGATGCCTTTATTTATTTATTTATTTTTTATTAACTGCATGTGCTAGAACCTGTAGTACAAGGTCAAAGAGAAGTGCAGAGAACAAAAATCTCTGTCATGTTCCTTGAGGGGAAAACATTCCATTTTTCACCATTATGTATGGTACAACTGTAGGTTTTTCATAGATGCCCTTTATGAGGCTGAGATATGCTCATCCAATCCTGATTGTTGAATGCTTTTATCACAAAAGGGTGTTGGATTTTTTCCAAATGCTTTTTCTGTATCTATTGGGATAATCATGTGATTTAAAAAATTGATATGTATTAACTGATTTTCAGCTATTAAATGAACTTTGCATTCTAGGGATAATTCTACTTCATTATGCTGTATTATCCTTTTTATATGTTGTTGAATTCAGTCTGCTAATATTTCGTTGAGGATATTTGTGTCTATATTCATAAGAGATACTGGTTTATAGTTTTCTTGTGATGTCTTTGTCTAGTTTTGGTAGCAGGGTAATACTAGCCCTATAGAATGAGTTGAAAACTGGTCCATTTCTTCTATTTTTTTAAGATTGTGAAGTGTCTTAGAGGAGTTGGTATAAATTCTTCTTTAAATGTTTGGTGAAATTCACCAGTAAAATCATCTGGCTTTTTCTTTGTAGATAGTGATTTTGGTTGATAACTCACTCCCTTTAGTTTTTGTCTTTTCAGATTTTTTTTCTTGAATAGTTTCAGTTATTTTTGTTTTCTTTAGGAGTTTGTTCATTTTATTTAAGTTATCTAATATTTTACCATATAGTTCATAATATTCTGTTAAATCTAGTTTATTTCTATAAATTTGGTGTTACTGTTCTCTGATTCCTGATTCTAATTATTTGAAGCTTTTTTCTTGATAAGTTAGGTAAATGTGTATCAATTTTGTTGATATTTAAAAAAAAAAACAAGTCTTTGTTTCCATGATTTTCTCTATTGTTTTCTGTTCTCTATTTCACTAAGTTCCTTTCTAATCTTTATAATTTCCCTGTTTTTGCTCTAGATTAGTTAGTTCTTTATTTACACTGTCTTAAGGGGGAAAGGTTATTATTTTGAGATTTTTCTTGCTTTTTAATATCATTGTTTACAGCTATAAATTTCTCTAAGCATTCCTTTAACTGCTTCCCATAAGTATGTTGTGTTCTTTATATTCATTAACCTGAAAATATTTTCTAATTTCCCATGTGATTTTTTTTTCATTAAATCATTGGTTATTTAGGAGTTAATTTCCACATATTGATGAATTTCCCCAAATTCATAATTATATTTATATGTAACTTCATTCTTTTGTGGTCAAAAATCTATTTTTAAAGTAATTCCAATTCTTTTATATTTTAAATTTATTTAGGCTTATATTATGGCCCAGCGGATGGACTGTCCTCACAAAAGTTCTATGTACAATTAATGGGAATTTGCATTCTACTTTTGTTAGGGAGGGTATCCTAAGGTATCTGCTAATCTAGTTGTTTTTTAGTGTTGTTCCAGTATTCTGCTTCCTTTTTTAACTTCAGCCTTGTTGTTCTGTCAATTAGTGAATGTGAGATATTGAAGCCCTTAACTGTTATTGTTGAATTGTCCAATTTTCCCTTTAGATGTGTCAGTTTTTGCTTCAGCTAATTTGGAGTTCTATGGTTAGGTGCATATGTGTTTATAATTGTTTTATCTTTCTGATAGATTTATCTTTACTATTAAGTGCCTCTCTTTATCTGTATTATTTTTTATTTTAAAGTCTATTTTATTGATATCAATCTATCTACTCCAGCTGTTTTCATGATACATCTTTTACTTTATTTTTTTTTTCAACCTAAATATATCTGAATCTAGAGTGTGTCTTCTGTAGACAGAATGTAGTTGGATGCTGTTTTCTCCCCCTCATTTTGACAATCTCTGTCTTTATAATGGATTAATCTGTTCACATTTAATGTTATTATTGATGTATTTGGATTTTCACTTGCCATTTTATTTTTTTGTTTTCCATTAATCTCATGTCCTCTTTGTTTACCAGTTGTACCTTTACTGCTTTCATTTGCATTTAGTGAATATTTTCTATTTTAATTATTTAATTCCTTTAATGACTTTTTCAGTATATGTAGTTTTAATTCTTTCCTCAGGAGTTCTTCCAAGGCTTACCATATATCTTAGTTTATCAGAATCTGTATCAGGTTTACATCTTAATTCCAAGAGGTACATAAACATTATTTCTATTATCTCTGCACTCTGTTCCTCTTTTTAGTGCTATATTATTATACATATTATAGGTATATGTATTACAACCACCAAAATACATTGTTATGGCTATATGCAATTTATTATCTTTTTAAAAAGGTGATAGAAAAATAGAGATGAAGTGTATTTAATAATGTTTGTTATGTTAAATTTATTTACTTTTTCTGGTTTCTTATTTGTTCCTGTAGATTCACATTATAGTTTGGTGTTATTTCCTTATTCCAATACAGGTTTTCTTCCACTAATTCCTTTATGAGGCTTTGAAAATATATTACATATCTGTGTGTTACAGTGGCCTATCAATACAATTATATTCATGTTATTTTGTGAAATTATTTTTTTAATCAGTTAAAAGAATAAAGAAGTCTTTTATAATTGTGTAATTACTTTTGTGGATATTCTTTCTTTTTCCACATAGCTTTGAATTACTCTCTGGGGTCAGTAATTCTCCCTGAAAAACTTCCTTTATTATTAATCTCTTGTAGATGGATCTGCTAGCAATGGATCCTCTATTTTCATTTGTCTGGGAAGGTGTTTATTATACCTTAATTTTTTTGAAAGATAGTCTTCCTGGATATAAAATCCTTGTATGGCATTTATTTATTTATTTATTGTTCCTTTCAGCACTTCAAATATGTCATCCTGCTGTCTGCTGGCTTCCATTGTTTCTTATGTAAAGTCAGATGTTGATCTTACTAGGATTCCCTTTTATGTGATAAGTCTTTTTATTTTTGCTGCTTACAAAAATTTTTGCTTTGGATTTGGCTTTCAGTGTTTTGTTATGATGTGTAGATGTGATGCCCTTTGTATTTGTTTTTCTTGGAATTTGGGCTTCATGAAATTTGGGAAGTTTTGTACTCTTTTTGAACATTTTTATGCTTCCTTATTTTTTCTTTCCTCTTTCTTGTACTACATTTACATAGATTGTTGGTATATTTAATGGCATCCCACATTTCTCTAAGGCTGTTTAATATTTTTTCATTCTTTTTTCTCTCTGTTCTTTAGACTGCATAATCTGTATTAATCTCTCTTCAAGTCTGTTGATTTGTTCTGCCAGTTCAGAGTTGAACTTCAATCTAGTGAATTTTTTATTTTAATTGTACTTTTCAAATCCAGAATTTCCATTGATTTCTCTTTTATAATTTCTTTCTTTTTATTGATATTCTCTATTTGGTGACATAAAGTCATGTTCTTTTACTTCTTTAAGCATGCTTTCCTCTATTTGAAAATATTTATTATAACTACTTTGAAATCTGTATGTTAAATTCACCATCTGGACCCTCTTAAAGGCCATTTCTGTTGCCTGCTTTTTTCTTTTTTTTCCTGTATATTGGTCACATTTTCATGTTTCTACCAGAAATGGTAACTATGTGGGTATTTTTCCCTGTTCTTTCTCCCCATTGAAGAAAAATACTTGATTTTGTGAACATTTTAGTGAAGATATGGGATGGGACACAAAGCAAAAGGAGCCTTAAAGTCTTGGGCTTTGTGTTCCACCAGACTCAGTTCCTTTGGTTAATTTAGGGGATTTTAAATAAAATGGTTGACAAAAGCAGAAGAAAGAAAGTGGTGTTCCATGCATATTCCCATCCATACTAGAAAAAAAATCACATGGATGGAGAGGAAAAGAGGAGATATGGTAAAAGAATGATAAAAGAGGTAAAACGCAGGATCTTTGAGAATGTGGGACCTGGGATATGATTCAACAGGATGTTTAAAGGGTTCCAGAGTAGAGAGAATCCATCCATGATAGTAAATAATGTCTGTACAATGGGTCCAAGTGGACAGAGCAAAGATAGATATGCAGTTCTCTCTATTCCATGGCAGAGTAGAAGCTTCAAAAAGATGTCTATGTTTCTGCCTGCCTGGTCATAGCAGAGAAGTGAAAACAGACTTTAAAAAGCCTTAGGGACAGAGACACGAACTGTCTCAAGGGTGACTTGTATGTTTCTGTGACTGAGGACCAAAAATCAGAAACTGTAGGTCTCCAGTGTTCTTGTTTATATAGCTGACTGAAGGAGAGATGTATAGTTGACTCAAAGACCATGATATCTTATCCCTATATAAATCCCTGAAATTTTGAAGCAGCCAGAGCATTTTTCTACAATACGAAAACTGAATAAAAACTAATTTTTGAATTAGGAAAAAATAAATTTTTTTGCACACACATGAGAATAAGAAGACCTAGTAAAGAAGAGTAATAAGAGGGAGCTAATTCCACCATAAATTGAAGTACACAGCTCTTACCTTTAGAACAGTGTGGTATTGGCACAGGATAGGCAAATCAAAGGGACAGAAAAAATCCAAAAAAGAAGTCTCAATTGTATATAAAAATCTAGTGTGTAATAAGGGCAACCTTTGAATCAATGAGTGAAATTACAAATTTTTTAAAATAAGTAGTTTGTGATAAGTGAATATTTTAAAGATATCAAGTTGGATCCCAGATTGCACATCAGGTTAAATTCCAAATGGTTTAGGTATTTAAATTCAAAACCAAGCTAAGTACCAGAAGAAAATACGGTGAAATGGATGAATTCCTCTATATCCAGAGAAAGGCAAAACTCTTTCCTAATCATGAAAAAAGATTAATCCATATACAAAGTAAAATGAAAAATGACAAGCTGGGATTACGGTATTGTAACTTAGAGTACAGACTAAAAATTAACTGAAATTTAACATCCTTAATGTATGAAGAAATAAAAACAAAAAACATACCAACAATTCTGTTTTTTTTTTAAATGGGCAAAATAGAGGTTACAAACAGATCACAGAAACTGTCATTTGCCCTTATACATTTGAAAATTAATTATCTCTCATATAGTAATAAATACACCAATATACATTTCAGTGATTAACAAAAGGAATGGTTGGGAATGGGGCTCCTGCAGCTCCTCACAGTTCTAGCACGTTTCTCCCACACCCTCAACACAGTGTGACTTGTGTTATGGTTTGTACAAGTTACTTCTCCTCCCCTGCTATATACTCTTCACCTTACCATGGGCAAAATTGTGTTAATTTTTTTCTTTCTAGTCCTTAATAGAGCGTGTTTACTTGATTTGTGATTTAAAACCTTATTCAAATGCTTAGCAAAATGGTAAATTCATATCCAGAAAACCAGCAGCATCTCTTTTATTCTCACTTTCTAGCAAGATGCAGCAAAGCGTGCTGGGTAAATACACAGCTTTGGAGCAAGATTATTTAGGTTTAATTCCTGGTTTTGCAATTTACAGCTGTGTGACTTTGGGCAAGATATTTATTCTCTCAGTGTTTATATTTCCTTTGGATGAAAATAGTTTTACCTACCCACAGGGTTATTTTGAAGGCTAAATGATTTATTACATGTAAAACTCAACAGTGCCAGCTTGTAAGTTTAAGTGCTATATAAATATTTTCCATTATTATCAATCAAGGAAATAGCACTTATTTTCAACCCCAAAATATTGGAGAAATATCTTAGGAAAAGATGATAAAAGAGAATATATTAGGCTCTAGGTTGGGGGCAGGGAACTCTGTCTTTTCTATTTTCACCTCCTTGCCTCCTGTGATAATTCGTACAATTATTGCTGCATTCGTAGCAGCCAGTCCGGCACTTTTCCTTTTACTTAAAGTAAAACAACACTAACTTCCCACTGCATCCTTACTTACCTCATGCACTTGGAATGACCAGTGAATTTTATGCCAGGGGTTATTTTGAAAGACGGCGTTCCAGGCCTTCCAAAACCATCCTGAATAAATCAGTGAAACTGAAGTGATCGCAGTCATGCACATCATGCTCAGCGTTTGTCACCTGGCTTAGGAGAGGTACCTGGTGAACACCACTCCTTGGCTGTATTTGGGGAAACAGATGTTTGTCCTTGTGATCTTCTAAGGAGTGGCTGAGGATTAGGACTTCAACTTCCCCTAAAAGTTCTATCCTCTCAAAAATGTTAATGATAATGATAATAAAAGCAATAATATTACCTGACATGAAAGACTAATATTTATCATACACAAAGAGGTTTTCTAAATAAGAAAGTTTATTTTTATTGACCTCTGACATAAAATATAAACAGACTTAATCTGCTTACTGTGAAAATACAATTTCCAGATGAGTCTCCTGCTCACCTTTTACTCCTAGGCCCCTTCTATATAGAAAATGTGGGGCTGCCTGCTGGCTGGATCCACTGATGACTGAAGACCCTTAACAATTTGTAAGAGGAAGAGTCTGCTGAAGCTCTCCAGGATCTAGGGTCCATCTCTGCTCACGTATCTAATGTTCTTGCTGTTCAACTAACCTTTAGTTAAGAGTTACAAATATCTACTTGTTCAAGGACATGGAGTTGGAATAATTCATATAATTTTTTAACAAACCCGAAAAGAAAACAAGAAGCCATGTGGTCTGGAGGAAGTCAGTCAGTATTGAGATTTGGATCTACCTCTGAACAACTGCCATGAATAGATAGAGCATACTTTAAATATTTGTTTTACTAAATTATCAAATAGGGAAATCTGAATGTAAATTCAGGTTTGCAGGTTCAGGGGCAGGACCAGCAGCACATGCCAGGGAGGGGAGTCAGACTGGACCAGAAATGGGGAAATGGCTAAGCATAGAAATCAAACTTTGGTGACAAGGAGTTTTGTCCTTGGGGAAAGGGGCTCCAGGCAAGAATGTGCAGGCTGGTAATCAAGGAACCCAGGGAATGGGGAAATAAGAACCACTATCACAGTGACACTGGCACTGTGGGAAGGAAATTGAATCAGCCATTTTTCATAGACATCTCTTGGAGAAGGCTGACTCAGTAACCATTTGTTAGGCTACAGTAGGGTTCTTTGTGTTGCCCTTTCTAGGGACAGAAAAAGGCCCAGAACCTGGAATTGGGCCTGGCAATGAGAGGAAGAGATTAAGTGAAACTTGTTTCTAAATTTAAAGGCATAGAAGAGCAGGAAGCCAGGAAAGCCTTTACAGAAAGTAACTTCCTGCATGTCTGCTTTCCTCCCAGAGCTTCCCTGAGTGGCCCCCTGTAGTGGGAAGTGCTTAGGCTCTGGAAAGAGATACACCTGGGTCTGCATCCTGGTTCTACCACTCACTACTTGCCCCATTATTTCCAATTTCCTTAACCACTCTGAGTCACAGCACCATCACCTAATCAATGCTAATGATAATTATTCCTGAAAAGCGTTATCCTAGGGTTAGATCAGAAAATCTAAATAGTCTGGCACAGAGTCAGTGCTCAAAAATTAATGTTACCTACTTTGAACTCTTTTTAAAATTCTCCTTTTTACATCTAAGTAACTCAAAATTTGGGAGTCAATACTTTAGCATAGCAAAATTTAAAACTAACATATGTATTTATCTAATAATTCAGCTTTTGAGATATTTTTTTACCCCCCAGTGATATGAGAAATGCATGTACAAAGGAATTCACATAAGTAGAGCCAACCTAAACATCAATGGGGTAGGGTTAAATGAATGATAAACGCAATGATATGCCATGCAGTCACTAAAATGAACAGTCTCTGAGTTGATTTAAAAATATGCTGATATGTATATGTGTGTGTGTGTGTGTGTGTGTGTATACACACACACACTATATATATATACACACACACACACATATGTGTGTGTGTGTATATATATAAAACAAGAGAGAGATTAGGGGCGTTGACCTCCCATGCAGTTAAAAACTCATGTGTTAACTTCTGACTCCTCAAAAATTTAACTATTAATATCTTATTGTTGACTGGAAGCCTTACCAATAATATAAAGTCAATTAATACAGATTTTGTATCTATATACTGTATTCTTACAGTAAAAAAGCTGGAGAAAAGAAATGTTTTTCAAATTGTCACAAATAAAAAAATTTGCCAATACATTTATTGAAAAAAAGTCTGCATGCAAGTGGACCCAGACAGTTCAAGTCCTTGTTGTTCAAGGGTCAACTATATGATCACATTATGTTAAAAGAAGGGTATTTGTTACATGCTTGTTTATATAACTATTTTATGGATGAAAACAAAATACTTTTTAAAAAAATGTACTACATTTAGGGACTGATATAAATATGTTATGGTTTGAGAGTAAAGAAATGAAATATTCACTTTTTACTTTACTATAATATTTAAATTCTAATCCTGACCAGTTATTACTTCTATAATTTAAAAATAGTAGATAAAAGTGGCTAACCTGCTTTTTAAATTCACAAAATAAGAAAATGAAGAGAAATTTGGATTGGCTTATGACATGAATACAGTAATACTTTCTTTACTATATGTTCTACTTTTTTTTCTTTAAATAATTGAAATATTTCAGTTACACAGGAGGTTACAGGAAAAAATGAAAACAAAAACCAAGCCATGTACAACTCCAGACCTAATAATTGCCATTTTAATATTTGCTGTCTTATATAAGCAAACATATACGATAGTACCAATATATTAGAAGTTCTGCTTTTTTACCTTTTCTCATACTATTTCCAGTTTTCTTCTGGAATCATTATCCTAAAGTGGTTTAACTCTTCCTCACACATGCATTTTTGTCATTTACTCTTTACAGCAACTCTATATGGTTGTTATTATCATCAAGGCTTAAAAAGGCATAGTAACTGGTACTACTCACATAGATAGTTAACTGTTTAATTAATTTCATTCATTAAATGATGAAGCTTAAATTCAGACCCAGGGCAATCTGACTAAACCTTCAGGTATGTTCCACTAAGAAGCAATTATTTCTTCTGGTGAGTGAATTTACCTTATCTAAATCTTACTGTTACGAGTTGAATTGTGTACCCCCAAAGATATGTTTGAGTCCTAAACCCCAGTGCCTATGCATGTGACCTTATTTGGAGATAGGACCTTTACAGATATAAACATGTGAAAATGAGGTCATACTTGATTAGCTTAAGCCCTAATTCAATATGACTGATGTCCTTGTAAGAGAAGAGACACAGACAGACACAGAAGGTAGCGTGCCATGTACAAATAGAGGCAGAAATTGGAGTAATGCAGTGGCAAACCAAGGGACACCAGGGATTGATAGTCACCCCCCCAGAAGTTAAGAGAAAAGCAGGGACTAGATTCTTCCTTAGGTCCTTGAGAGAGAATATAACCTCGCTGGCACCTTGGTGTTAGACTTCTAGCCTCCAGAACTGTGATATAAAATAAATCTGTTATTTTAAGCTATCCCAGCTTATGGTACTTTGTAACAGCAACCTTGGGAAAATAATACATGTATTCATTCAACAATGTGTTGAATAATTTAGAGAAACAGTTAAGGAGTATGTATTCTTGAACCAAATTAGGTCCAGATCCTGGTTCTCCTACTAATTGCAAGGTTTGCGGCAAATTACTAGCCTTTCTGCTTCATCTTGTCAGGATATTAAGAATAATATGAGTCTTTGCCTCTAACATAAAAAAGTGAAAGAAATAAAGTAATAAAATTAAAAGTATATCTTAGCAGTATATAAAACCAAAAGACTATAGAGATTATCAACACAACTAAAAGGAAACATTAAAAATAGATAAAATTACCAAGCCTAATCAATAAAAACAAATGACACAAAATATTAGAAATGAAAAAGAGGCACATAATAACAGGTACAGTATAGATATTTTGGGTCTTAAGAGAATCCTATTAACAGTATTTTGAAAGTACATTTACAGATTTTTTAACAAGAATGAATGTTTTCTAGAATATAGAGTACTCCAGAATGTATTCTAGACTATATTAAACAAAGAACAGCAAAAATCTAAATACGTACACACAATGAAAGGCATTGAATTGATGATCAAATGACTGTTCTGAAAGACACTACTGCTAGATATTTCTATGAATTCTTTTGCCAACCCTTTGAAAGACAAGAGTAACGATTTCAGAAAAAGAGAATTGTCTAGAATGTCATTGATAACAAAATTATCCAGAACAACACAATCAAGATAATCTCATGCAATTTCATTTTTAAGCAGTGATACAGATATTTGAAATCAAATATACAAATATTACTTAATTACTAAGAAGAGAATATACCAGAAATATGAGGATGTATCAACATCAGAAAATGTAGAACATGATTTTAGCAGTAATGGGTTTCTGGAGAAAAATCTTATGATTCATTTTAAATGAAGTTAGGATAAAATTCTTAAAAATGGGCCTTTGTTAACATATTTACTGAAATCTGACTAAGAGCTTGCTTAATGGTTAAACTTTATAATCTTTTTCACAAAGAATTTGCACAGGTTTTGTGAGTTTTTTTTTTTTACCATATGTTTATTGCTACTCTATATAGAATGTTTTCTTTGCATTTTCTAATTATTTTATAATATATGCAAGTTGCTAATTTTTGTATATAGATCTTTTATTCAGTAATCTTGCTGAATTGTCCTAGTTTGTCTGACTCTTAGCCTATGTAGACAAAGAGAACTTTATTTGCCTTTATAACAATTATCTTTTCTTTCTTTTCCTTATTGCATTAACTAGGACCATTAGTGATAACAAGGATACTCATTGTTCTCAATACTAGTCAACAATGCAACAAGGTAATTCACAGGAGGTGCACTCTGAATGCCCAATGATCAAACAACAGAATGCACCATCTCACTAATAAAGTAATCCAAATTAAAACTACAGAGATGCCGTTTAACTGACATCAAATTGAAAAATCTGACAGTTCCAAGTGTTCATAAAGGTGTAGAAAATTTTAAAATTGCTGACAGCTATGCAAATTTATACATTCACTTTGAGCAGGGATTCTCAAAGTGTGGACCCCAGACCAGCAGAATCAGCATCACTTGGGAACTTGTTAGAAAGGCAGAAATTCAGGCCTCATCCCAGACCTACTGAATCAGAACCCCTGGGCAGGGGGAGCAGCAGTCTGTGTTGTAGTAAGCCTTCCTGGTGTTCCCAAAGCATGCTAAGAGTTCCTGATGTAGAGGAGTAAGCGGGAAAGCTATTTGACATTATCTGGCAAAAAACGAAGGTATACCAGTTTCACTTTTAAGTATAAATTCGAGAGAGATTCCTAAGCATCTGTGCAAAGAAACGTGAGCCAAAAAATTCATGGCTGTGTGGTTGGTAATAGTATAAAATTGGATATTTATTGTAATTGCCTTCAATATGAAAATGGATAAACTGTAAAATAGTAAAACAAAACAAAACAAAAAAAGCATTATATAGTTCTTAAAATGAATGAACTGAAGTGGGTAAATCTGGAAAAATAATGTTGAATGATAATGCTATGCTACATAATGCTATTTAGGAAAGTGAAAACTTATTGAATGTTTAATGTATTTTAGCACTATCTTAAGTACTTTATGTGTATTTCCTCATTTAATTCTCCAAGCAAGCCTTTGGAAGGTAACAGGATTAGATCCATATTTTAAAACAAGGACACTGGCACAGAGACGTCAAACAACTATCTAAGTTCATTCACGTAGCTAATAGGTGGCAGCCCGACTCCAGAGTCTGGGCTCTAAGCAATACTGCTTGTTAGTATGGAAAATGTATCATTGAATTTAAGCTTACCACAATGCAGAGCAGGATCGTTTATTATCAGTGGATAAAAACCAAATTCAGAAGAGTGGCTGCCTTTAAGGAGCAAGAGAGAGAGTAGGTCCTAGGAAGGTTTCAACCTGATTGGAAATGTTTCATTCTTTAAAAAATTTTGAAGCAAAGATGCTGATTTTTAATTTTTTTAAAACAACTTTCCATTTTATATATGTTTTCTGTTTATAGTGTTAAAAATATTTAAGAATAGTTCTAATAAATCATACCTCATCCCTCATACTATAGAATCATTGTCATTTATGTTTTCAAATTTGGACTTAGAAACACATTTTCAATTAATTTAAGAACCCAGGAAAATGCACAAAGTAACTTTTGAATCACCCAAATCTGTGACCTGATGCAAAGTTAGTAAACAAACTATATCCATGGAAAACCAGGAATAATTTTGCAAGTGATCTCCTGAGCAAGGTTAAATTACTATTAAGCCTTGTGGACATGGAGATAACTAGACAGTTTTATTTAAAAGGACAATGATCTACGTCTATTTTGCTCTTTGAAGGTTAATTTAAAAATTAAGAATTTTATGTTTGTAGTGTCCAACACAGAGGCAGTGTCTGGATTACTTAAAGATATCAACCATCCTTAGAAAATTGCTTAGAGCAAGAGATGACTCACATGTGTAGTTCTTGGACAGAGGAGCACATATTTCAGACCACCTACTGTTACCACTAACTAATAGAGGCCAAGCTATTCCCCCCTTCATTTCTTAAGCAACATGTGTCTTGCCATCAGTCAGAGTCAGATGTAGACAGAGTAAGATTAACATCATCCATTCTCCCTGTCGTGGTCAATGGCATAGAAAATGAACCCAGGTAGAGAATTTAGGAGGTATGTGTACTTGTCCCAACTATGTTATAAAAATAATAGAATTTTAGACTGTTAGCGGTAAAGGGACCTCATGGGTCATATCTCTTAGCACCATCATTTTAAAGATGAGAATCAGAGTGAGGAAGTGACTTGGTCAGCACCATATCCAACCCATCCTCAGTTATTTATTGAGAAACAGATGAATTGAAGGGAACAATGTGCTCCCATGGAAATCCTGGACTCAGAATCTCAGACACACTACAGAGCCATGTGATTGTAACAGGGGCTGAGCAGTAACCTCTCACAGTTCTCTTGATTTACAGCACAGTAAATGGGGATGCAGTGAGCCCCCTGACTGCCCTCAGGTTTACTGTGAGATAAGAACAACAAAGGTACATTTCCCTACTTTTTTCTGCTTTGCTTTTGGCTGCAACTTCTGTTGCTCTTATCCTTCTTTTTTATTAACTGTGTCATAAGGAACTCTTGTCCATCACCATCTCTTCAGGAGATCTTAGCGAGCATTAAATCTAAATGTAGAAAGTCTCCAAAGAATAAAGCATTATACAAACACACGAGGTAATTGGAAAGTGGTTTATCCATTGTTTGATAGACTCTGATTTCTCCACTCAGCCATTGTACTGGAAGTGTGGGGGCTGTGGGTGTTGAGGGTCAGGGAAGTAGAGACAGTTGGGGCAGGGGAAGATGCGTGAAGCACAGGGAGAGGCAGTAACAATTTGGAAAATAGCTCAACAAGGGGACAGTGAAGGGGGACTAGATATGGAAAACAAACTTCCAATTTCATAATCTGTGCAAAAGCCAGTTCTGACCAAATTGCTCTTACAGAGATTAAAAAGAAAAATAGCAAATTGGTCTGGATGTGCCAAGTTACCACTTGTACCCACACCGAACTCCATTTAACATCTTCATAGGTGGCCGAGACAACTCAAGGGCATCCTGCGTATGTCATAAGGAAATATTGTGGTTCTTGAAAATATGGCAGATGCAAGGCTTTAAGGGTGCTGTACAGAGGTGTTACTTGTCACTGGCCGAACTAAGCTCCCAGTCAGTTCCCAGGCAGCCTTTTCCACCTGACGCAGTTACCGTGAGGTCTGACCAGAGATCAGCACTTCTCAAAATGGGAATCTTATTCTTGGTGTTTAACTGGGGCCATAGAGACGTAGAATGAGTAGAGTGTTAATTTTATTTTTGTTGTGTCGATTTTAGTTGACAATTTAGGGGAGGAAGATAATAAGTTATTTAGCAAACATTTAAAAATATTTTCACATAAAATGAAAGTTTCCTAGAGTAGAATGCAAAACCTATATGCTTTTAGGAAAAACTAAAAGTGACTAAAAGAAATGTCCAATAAACTTGTGTTTGGGGTGATCTTATAAGCCCTCAAGGCTTTGCCTTTATTGCCTGTGCTGTAAGGAAGAAGTGTCCCTGATCTCCTCGCTGTGTCCCAGGCATTGGATGGGAGGCACTCTGACCCTGGGTGACACAGGGATGGCTTTCGTGGTCTGAAGTCAGGTGCCACAGAGGAACCCAACTGCGAGTTGTCAGCGACCATCTATTTGCAGCTGGAGCAATGAGTGCCTTGGTCCTGAAAGGGGATCTGGGTGAGGCACCACACTCCACTACACCCTGTCTGCTGGCTGCTCCCCTTAAGGTGCTTACCCTGTCCCCTCTCACCACAAACTGCTGGTGAGAATTACAGGGCTCACCCTGAGTCTATTGTGCAAACACATGCAGCCTGAGAGAAAGCAGCCATTTCCAGTGAGAACCACCTTTTCTTCAAGGGCTGATGTGTAGATTAAATGCAAAAGCAAGTAAATACAGGACAAGCCTTTTCAAAGGCTACCAAACAAGCTTATTTTCCTAAATTACCATTGCTTTGACTCCCATCCTGTCCCCCTCAAATTATTTCCATTTCAGAGTGCCAGGATTTGCACTTAATGGTTGGGATATTTGGGTGTGAAGAGCCTTTCCCTCCTTTATGTAGGTGTTCACTTTTGTAACATAATGGTTATAAAATTGATCCTGTTACTTAGAATTCATAATAGTATTCTTTAGGCCTAAAAATTTCCCATCCAAACAGTCTTATTTCCTTGTTTTTTTAAGATAAGGCTCTTTTATGAGTTTTCTTCCAGTTAAAAGAAAGGAGGATAATGTACTTTAAAATGCCTAACAAAGTTTTCTTTATATAAAAGTCTACTGTTTCATGGTTGAAAGAATTTGTGGATGCATCTTTATTTATTAATTTTTTTAATTTAGAAAGTTCAAAAACTTAAAATTTAAAAAAGCATAAAAGAGCACTTAGGTATGTCTCAGGTGTAACACAACCACCTGATGCTAAATCCTGATGTAAACGCTGTCTTCATACAAAACTGACCTTTACTCATTCCCATCCCAACTCTCAGGTTAATCCTTTTCCTTTAGCCTTCCCCCTGAAGGTACTAAGGCAGGATAAAGAGGGATAAGCTTAGACACATGTGACAGAGCAATCCCAGATATTAAAGTACTAAGAAAAAGAAAAAGAAAAAGAGGAGCTGAGATAAAAAATGGTGCTATATCATGAACTGAGGGGGCTGAGGAAATTAACTTCTATGCCCCTGAAGATGAGACAAGAAAGGAAGGGGACAGGGGAACAAAAAAAGAACAAGCCTTATGACGACACAGAGGAAAATGAGTGCATTTATTTGGGTTTGGTGTTAGTCATGGTTTCAGGCAGCTATAAAAAATAATCATTTTCAGAGAGACAGTAAGACAATGAATTTAGGAGGAAATGATGCGGGGGTTCTTGCTTGCCGAGTCAAAGAATGAACTTAGCAAACACCCAGTGTAGGAGAGCCAGGGAGAGGCTTTTACTTAGAGATAACTGAGAGGGCAGAACTCCCGGCTCACGCCAGGAGGGGACAAGAGAGCCCATAGTGGTGCATTGTCTAGGGGTTTTATAGGCAGTTGAGGATTTTGGGGAACCGGATAAAGGCTTAGGGATATGGACTTGTTAAGTGGTCCCTGAATATTAAAAGATAACTTAGCACAAGAAATTTACTGCTCTGATTTCTCCCTGGGATACTGGTTTCTTGGTCTGGGAGCATATCAAACAAGACTGCCTGCCCAGCCCCTAAGGTGGGCTGAGGTATTGTCTGTTTGCTGAAGAGTAAGTTAAGAATCTTACTTCTTAACTTCCTGGGTGTTAAAATGCAATCTTATCTTTAAGATGGAATCCTTCCTGTCTTTTACTATGTTGTTTGTGACTGGACTTACTTGCCATATTAATCACCCAGGTTATATATTACTTGATTACGGGCTGGAGGAGGAAAAGCAGCATCTGGGCAAAGTTAAAGGAGATAAGCCGGGCCTTTGAGCAGGCTAAAATAAATTTTACAATAGCCTTATATAATTGACACAATGAAGACCGGGCTATGCTGACCTCATTTTCTTGCCTGGGGATATTCAAACATTCCAGGCCAAGTTACTCCTGGCTTTTTAGTTTTAACTAATCTCACTGAAGAATGCTTATATTCCTGGTTTGATATTTTTACTTTAGAGAATTAATGTGACTCTGACTTTGTTTAATTGTTTAATACGGAGTTTCGATAGGGGTCTTTTTCTGGAGGCCCTCACCCTACTCTGACTACACCCACAGTCCCTGTCTCAGAAACACATTAACAAGTTATTGAAAGTGAACTATTACATAGGTTTTGATTTACTTTTATTCAGTTTATTAACTTTCGCGTTTAGAATTATCAGCTCTATTTTTTTTAATTTTAAGATCAGCTTTATGACCTAAAAACCATTAGATTTTATTCAGTAATGTCATCTCTTTGTTTCCCATTTCCAGAGAGAAATAATACTATTGCCAGAATACAAAATCTCCTTATTTATTATTATTTGCGGCCCAAGCAGAGACCAGCCCATTGAAAGCCTCCATCAGTTAGCAGTTACAGTGAGAAAACAACACGAAACAAAGCACTTAGGAGTCTGTGGTGGTGAATCATATAGTGTGTCAACTTAGGTGAATTTGAACCATATTTCCCTTAGTTGCCTAGTTTTAGGGAAGTATGGGCCATGAGAGACATTTGGCTCAAGACACAGAAGAAGGGAAGACTCCTGTCTGTGTGCTGGGGTGTTTGGTGTGGCGATCTATGGTGCTATGACTATTACTGGAGAGAGGTGCTTGGTCTTGTCATGAAAAGAATTCAGAATGGATGAAAAAAAGGGGTTGAGCTTTATGAATTTATTGGGAGAATATAAGAGTTTAAAGAAAAGTGAGAGTACACACCTTAGAGCAGGTGCTGGCAGACCCACAGGGAGTCACATCCAGGCATATGGAGTATTCTAGAATGCTGATAAATGTGTCATCTTAGTAGGAAGTTTCAGAAATTTGTTAAAGCCTAATCTCCTGACCCCACACTTCACCTACGTAGAACTTGCTTCATTTTTCTCACTTTATTACTATGAGTTTAACCAACTTTTTCCAGTGTGACCTTTGCATCTCTAATGTTAATACTTTATGATATTGGATGTTTGACTACAGTTTCCCCGATTACCTCTGATATTGACAAGACAAAGCTTGGGGAGATTTGGGGAACCCTATAAACTATTTTCAGTCTCCTCAAAGGCACCTAAAATCAACAAATTATCTAAATAAGTTTTGTGTAGATTCTGTGCAAATACAGCTTCATAGATAAATCCTTTAACTTTTTTCCCATTTATCTAATTTGAGCCATATGAACTTGCCAACTTTCAATCTTTTTGACCCACAAAAATGGTAATTTCAGATAGTTTAACTAATAGATTACTGAAAAAAATTTTTTTTTTCCTTTGGTACTGTGTCCTCAAGATGTCTCCCGGCATTTAACACCACCTTGAGCTCCCACCTTATATACTCCTTTCAGGAGCAGCTCCCCTCATGCTTGGCCCACTTTGTGGGCCAGCTCAGACATTTAGATGGAAACCTTTCCATTTAAGTGAAGGATCAAAAGGCAACAAGACGAAGCTAGTAAGCAAAGAAGGCACTAAAGTCTCCTTCTTTCTCCTGTGAAATGTCAATGTCCCCTGGAGGTGTACATTCATTTCATTCTATGATTGTGTTTGAACTATATTGGGGTAATAATAGTATGGAATTTAAGGCAGTTTATATGAAGACCTTCCTGTTGAATAGTTACCAAGTGTTGGTTAGAATCTTATAAAAACCTTTATTAATTTTTAATATTGCACTTAGAATTAAAATTTGCTTGGGATTTGGAAAGTAAACAGGTCAATGAGGATGTATGTGGAGGTAAATCCCACAAATGTGGTGTGAATAATAGGAATGGGGAGTTCATATTTTCTTTTTTCGTCTTCCTCTTTTTTTTTTTAAGATTTCACTATGCTTTTTAGTTAAGAGAGACAAATCTGGGATGTTATATTTCTGTTATTGTATAAAAGCCAGTAGTATATATTTACAGTTCATCACTATAGACATTGAATCGTAAGTGTTTAAGCTAGGGAGGAATCTCAGCAGTATACAGCTTGACTACCCAAGTCTACTTGGAATCTTATTCCAACATCTTTCCCAAGGGGTATGACATTTAGCTGATTCTTGATCCCCCATAGGGTACTCCCTCAATGTGAAGCAGTCTGTTCTATTTGATGCATTTCTGATAATTAATAGTCTTCCTAAATAAGGGAAAATCTGCTTCCCTGAAATTTTCATCCATTGATTCTATTTTTTCCCATTAGAAGACTATACAGAAAAAAAAAATCCATTTCAGTTACATAGCACAGTTAGGAATTGTGATTTTGTGTGAGTGCGATAAATTAGAAAGAACTGTATGCAAATAAGTGCTATTGTTATTGTTACATATGAAAAAAAATCAAGCATTTGAAATCAACTATTATGTCAATGATTTGGATAATTAATTCAAAATGACCTAAGCTTCTCCCTGTAATTAAGTTCTGGAAGAAATATTACCCAAATGCTACTTATTCATACTTAATTGAAAGTAATATTTTTAGAAGCTTTTTTCTAGAAGTGTAAGTTGTATTTTACTTTTTCAAAGATAAATCAAGGGATGAATATACATTTTACAAGTAGATCCATAATGTTCACTTAAATATTAATCTAACCTTTGTGGACTTCATGTGATTTATCTTACAAAATGTGATTTACATACAGCTATTTGTAAATATTTTTATTATTAGAAGTAGGTTTATCTGTAACTAAATAATTTGAATGTCTTATTCTTTATTATAAGTAGCTTATCAAACACTACATTCCTACTTGGAAACTCATGTTTTTTTACTAGGTACTCTAATCAAGAAAAGATTCACATGAGTAAAGAGCTGGTAGTATATAATTATATACATTATTTTGAGAGTTCATCTGAATATGAGTAGCTGTCATTCTGAGAGTTTTTTTTTAATGAATTACTCCATTTTCCTTTTTTTGTCCTCATAATCACACCATAATGTTATTAGTCCAAGTTATGGAATCTAAAAATTGAGTGGCTGAGATACCAGAAGATGAAGTCATCAACCCATGTCTCTTGCCATAGCTGTGAAGTGGGCCCGTCTGTTTGTGGAATACGTGGAGGTTCCAAGCGCTCTTTACGGCTCCTGGTGGCTCGGTGTTCTCATCCGCTGTCCCACCCATAGCTGCCTTGCCTCCCAGCTTTATTTCTCTCTTTATCCTCTTAAGGAAAATGCCTTGTGTAAATTAAGTTCTTTGGGTGTTTTTACTCAGGTTTCTATTTGTTCTCATCCAGTCTGATGTACTCATTTTCCCTGAGACTTCCAGCCTGCCCTGCCCTGCCCATGCTTCAAGATGACACCTGTGATCTTTAAAATAATCGAATCACCACATTTCCTCCCCTTTTCCCACCCCCTGGAATTAACAGTTTGTGGCTTACTATATAAAATTTATTTAGCAGCACAAGATGCTAATAGTGCAGCTGTAGCTTGCTTTTTTAGAACTATCTTCTCTATGAAAGCCCTCCAATGTACCTTATACCCATCCTCACTAAACTTGTCAAAACTCCTATACTGTATTAGATTCCTAGGGCTGCTGTAACAAATTGCCACCAATTTGGTAGCTTCAAATAACAGAAATGTATTTGCTCACAGTTGTAGTGGCCAAAATCAGTATCTGGGGCCAAAATCAATGTTTCGGAAGGGCCACACTGTCTCTGGAGGTAAGAACATGTTCTTTGCATCCCCTGGCATCTGGTGGCTTCCAGAGTTCCTTAATTTTTGGCCATGTCACCTCTTTCTTGGCCTCAGTGGTCACATTGCCTTCTCTTCTGTTTATTCCAAACTTCCCTTTCTTCCCTCTTACAAAGATGCTTGTGATTCCCTTTAAGGCCCATCTAGATAATCCACGATAATCCTCCTGCCACCTCTAAGATCCTTAACTTAATCACGTGTGCAATGTCTTTGCCATATAAGACAATATTCACAGGTTCTGGGGATTAAGGGCTAATATTTAGCTACTACTACTCGATTGCTGCAGCACAATGACTCCCAAAATTTAGTAGCTTAAAACAACAGTATATATTGTCTCACAGAATCTATGGGCCAGGAGTATGGGTATGGCTTACATGGGACCTCTGGCTTAGAGGCTTAGAGTGTCTTACAAGGCCACAGCCACCACAAGACTTGATTTGGAGAGACCCACTTCCTGGTTCACTCACATGGTGCTTCAGTATTCATTTCCTCCTGAGCTGGTGGACTGAAGCCTCTCTTCCTTGTGAGCTGTTGACTGGAAGCCTCTCAGCTCCTTGTTATGTGTACGTCTTCTAGACCATTCCATGTCATGGGAGCTTGCCTCATTAGGGTGAGCAAGCGTTGGGATAAGAGACAGTGCCAGCGAGAGATGTTAGCAAGACAGGGAACCCAGGTATCTAACCACGAAAGCCACATCCTTTCACCTTTGCCTTGTTCCATTCATGAGAAGAAATTGAGTAGCTCCACCCCATACTCAAGGGGAGGGAGTTGCACAGGAGGGTGAATACTAGGAAGCAGGGATTGCTGGGAGCCATGTCAGAACCTGCCTACCTCCGCTCTCCAGACATGTGCACTTTTATTACTGCATTCCTTGGCGTTTGTTTTCTCCTTGTGCTTGTTCCAAGCTGTCTGCTTGGGTAATTCTTCCATATGCATCTATTCTAATCTCAAGTGGCATCGCCACAGTCACATGTGTCCAAACAGTATTTGGAATCTCATAGCATTTTATTTACACCTTTGTATCACCTGCAGCTGTTCACACATTTGACTTTCTCATTAAGCTGGGGGTTCTTCGAGGTCAGGGACTCTACCGTCTTCCTTTTCTCAGTGCTTCTCTGGCATGGAGTAGGCAATAAACATTCTTCTGAATAGTAATTATTTTCACAACTGCATGACTTGGTGCTTACTTGATTGAAATGTGATCACTGAACTTTACAATTTTCCTTGAAGAATTTGACTTAGTCTACTGTGTTTTGGCAGTGTTTCTTCAACTTTATTGTACAAATAAATCCTTTGAGAATTCTGTTAAAGTGCAAGTTCTTGTTTTCTAAGCCTGGGATGGAGCTCTAGATTCTGAATTTCTAACATGTTTCAAGCTGATGTCAATGTTCCTCCATAGTGAAATGGAGAAGAGAAGTATGTAAAAGAAATTTTAGAGAGGGATATTTGAGTTTAAAGTAAGGGAATTTTCCAGTAATAAGATTGATATGAAAATACAATATGTATGTGGAGTGTGTATCTTTGTGTGTGAGGGTACTAATGAATTCATTTTCCCTGGAGTCAGTCATATGTAGACTGAAGTCCAATTGTTGGGAACAGTGTAGACTCAGGTAACAATTAGAATAAGTTGGTATTTCCTCAAAGTGATCTGTAGGTGCTATGTTTCTGTTTAAGTCCTTAAGGACATCCATGTAAGGAAAACTTTCTAACATATCTCTAACTTTATACATCTTACCTGTTGAACTTCTGCATAAAACTTAACTTTTTAAGAGAAGTTAAACTGCTTAAAACACACACACACACACACACAACACACACAAAAATACAATACTACACCAGAAGAGTTTCTCTGATTCTGTAAGCCCTGATCAGAAAACCATGGTCAAATGTTAAAGGAAAGATTCCCTAATGCACAGTTTTTCAACTTGATATATAGAGTTTATTTTCCAATCTCCAAATCCTTGATTAAGTTGCAATGAAAACTCATGATCTACCAACAGTGTCCAAATGCAAAATAGCTCAAAACCCCACTGAGTAAGCAAACTGGCTCACAAAATCCAATGACCCTGTGTTCATGTGCTTTGTTCATAAGAAAGCCCCTCAGGCCTTCTGTCATTCTAAGGCCTATTTGTTCTTATTTCTCAGACAACTCTAAGAGACAGCATGACATAATGGAAGGGGCAATAAAACAGGAGTCCAGAGATGTGGCTGAGATTCAGCTCTGTCAGGAGTAACTCTGATAGTTTCGGTCATGTCTCTTATCTCTCTGGGCCTCAGTTCACTCTCCAGAGGTAGTTCTGTATTTTGAGGGTTGGAAAGCTTTTCTGTAAAGAGCCAGATAGTAAAGTTTAGTCTTTTTTTTTTTAATTGCATATAGTTGATATACAATCTGAATGTTCATTTCAGGTATACAACGCGGTGGTTCAACAGTTTACGTACATTATTAAATCCTCACCCCAACTAGTGCAGTTATGGTCAGCATGGGAAAATGTTAGAGAATCATTGCCTATATTCTCCACATTACTACCATGGGCCACACAACCTTTGTCACAACTCTGGCATAGACAACCTGTAAACAAAAGAGTGTGGTTTTGTTCCAGTCAAACTTTATTTATAAAAACAGGTGGTAGGCTTGATTTGGTCCACGAGCCATAATTTTCCAGCTAACCCCTGTTCTACAGGATCACTATGCACCTGCCCAACGCAGAAAATTTGTGATTTAGTATTAGATATGATCTGGTAAGCTTTCCCTACGATAATAATAGATTATACTGTCTTGAACTCTATTTGCTTTTGAACAGAGTTAACAGTCTTGTAACTTGAAGGGACACAATTCTACAGAAGATTTTCAGCACCGAGGTCAGGCAACAAGCAGTAGCAGGAATATTTTTGAACCAAGGGTCTTTGGAAGACCCTGAAATTGTGCCACATTGGAAGGTACTTGCCCCTTTTGCAAGTGAGGTCAGTCTGGTTACTCAGAGTCATTAGCCTTGAGGGTCCCTGCTGAAGCCTTTGTGGGACGGCTTGCTTGCCAGGACAGCTGAGAAGCCACAAGGGGAACAGTGAGCCTTGTTGTTGGAACTGTAAGTAATGAGCTGACTGTGAAAGTTCTGCTCCACAGGGCCCCATGCTGACTGCTGTCTTGTTTTGCTTTAGCTGACACAGGGCCTTTCCCTTGCTGATCTATTAAATAGCTGGGGAGATGTTTTAGAGATGCATAAATTAATATTCATTTAACATCTAGTGTCTATTGCTGTCATTAAGACCCTGGCATGGCTACCGAACAAATTAACTCTTCTTCTAGATGTGATCTTTTCATATGCCATCTTCCTCAATTGATGCCTGCTCACCTGCTCTTTGAACTTTGAGATTCTGAACTCTGAACAATGGCTTGTTCCTATGGATCCTGCCTGTTTTGCGTCCATTCTCTGACCTTGAACTCCAGGCTGTCATGATTCCTAATAAGCTTTCAGAACTCTTGCTGGCCAATTGCTAGAGCAGGACAGTAGTTCAAAAAGTAAATGTGTAGCATTTAGAACTTAGAGACCCTAGACGTCGTTAATGATGATAACCTTTATTTTAAGATGAAAGCCATGAGGCCTAGAGATGTTGCCTGATTTGACAAGAGTCATCCAGATTTCATCCCGGTGTCACCCTCTGCCTGGGCAGGCACTATAGTTCTAGTGTATTTGGGGAAAGTGTATTTTCTCAAGACTTGTTTCTACCCTTAGGTTATGAAACGAGTGGCTCTCAGAATTTCTGGCATCTTCCAGTTCTTTGTTGATATACGCCCCCACTCTTTAAGGTGCCGTAAATTTCAGGATGCGTCTGTAGCACACTTTCCCCAAATGTCCAGGTAACATACCAGTGGCACTTTCTCAGCACAGCATGATATACTTAAAAATGGAACAGAGCTGTAGACATCCATGCTGTTAAAAAGCCTTTAGTCTAAAAAGCTTCTGTACAGCAAAGGACACCATAGCAGAAGAAAAAGGCATCCTACAGTATGGGAGAATATATTTGTAAACGACATATCTGACAAGGGATTAACATCCAAAATATATAAAGAACTCACATGCCTCAACACAGAAAAAGCAAATAACCCAATTAAAAAATGGGCAGAGGGCAGAATCCAAGAATGGACTAACAGTTACCAAAAGGAAAGGGACTGGGGAGTGTGGGTGGGAAGGGAGGGATAATGGGAATAAGGGGCATTACAGTTAGCACACATAATGTAGGGGGGACATGGGGAAGGCAGTATAGCACAGAGAAGACAAGTAGTGACTCTATAGCATCTTACTACACTGATGGACAGTGACTAATGGTGTGTGGGGGGGGACTTGATAATGGGGGGAATCTAGTAACCATAGTGTTGGTCATGTGATTGTATATTAATGAAACCAAAATGAAAAAAAAATGGGCAGAGGATATGAACAGACACTTCTCCAAAGAAGAAATTCAGATGGCAACAGGCACATGAAGAGATGCTCCAGATCACTAATTATCAGGGAAATCCAAATTGAAACCACAATGAGATACCACCTCACACCAGTTAGGATGGCCAACATCAAAAAGACTAGGAACAGCAAATGCTGGTGAGGATGCGGAGAAAGGGGAAACCTCCTACACTGCTAGTGGGAATGTAAACTAGTCCAACCATTGTGGAAAGCAATATGGAGGTTACTCAGAAACTAAAAATAGAAATACCATTTAACCCAGGAATTCTACTCATAGGAATTTACCCAAAGAAAACAAGTTCTCAGATTCAAAATGACATATGCACCCCTTTATTTATTGCAGTACTACTTACAATAGCCAAGATATGGAAGCAACCTAGGTGTCCATCAGTAGATGAATGGATAAAGAAGAGGTGGTACATATACACAATGGAATATTATTCAGCCATAAGAAAGAAAGAAATCCTACCATTTGCAATAGCATGGATGGAGCTAGAGGGTTTCATGCTCAGTGAAATAAGTCAGGCAGAGAAAGACAAATACCAAATGATTTCCCTCATTTGTTTTTGTATAACAACAAAGCAAAACTGAAGGAACAAAACAACAGCTGACTCACAGACTCCAAGAAGGGACTAGCAGTTACCAAAGGGGAGGGTGGGTAGGGAGGGAGGGAGAAGGGGATTGAGGGATATTATGATTAGTACACATGGTGTTGGGAGGATCATGGAGAAGACAGTGTAGCACAGAGAAGACAAGTAGTGACTCTGTGGCATCTTACTACACTGATGGACAGTGACTGCAGTGGGGTATGTGGGGAGATTTGATAATATGGGTGAGTGTAGTAACCAGATTGTTTTCCAAGTGAAACCTTTGTAAGAGTGTATATCAATGATACCTTAAGAAGAAAAAAAAAGAAAGAAAACGCCATTAGTTCTTAAGTCTTTGAAGAATTTTTCACTTTCTTTTTAAATAAGCCCCAGTCTGCAGATATATTGCTCAGGTATCTTCTAGTTTTATAACCAAGAGTCCCTTCAAATCACCTTATCTAAGTCTTCTTTCCAATACCCTTACTGCCCATTTAATCCTGTAGAAGAGTTTAGCGTGCTCTCTCTCTCTTTTTAAATGAGTTTTCCACCTAGATGTCAGCCTCTCTCTGCCCCCTGCCAACATCCTCGCTGAGCAGTCCACTCTTTCTAGTAAGTTTGGGAGAAGGCTTGTGTTTCCTCACATGCTGGACTTTTGTCCCCTGGTAGCCTTATGCAGCCATTCTGAGAACCAGGCCATCCAGTATAGGGAGGACTGAGACTTTTCTTCGTGAGTGAGGAAACTTATGAGTTTGAGTAGCATCGTTTTCCTTCTTACTCTCTCATACCTAGGAAACAGGCAGAGAATGTATGTGACACTCAAATTTCAAACATCTTCCAGTTTTAAGTCAATGTTTTGAACATTTTAAATAAATATAGGCATTGGCTTTGGGGGAGAGAAGGAAAGGAATCTTTACCTTAGTTCCCCATCATGAGAGTATAGACTATATTATATGATATGTACTTCAGCATTCTTATTCTTATGATTTTTTTCTCTTTTAATGCTTCTCCAACTTTTTCTGATCAAAAACCAAGTTAGGAAGAGGGCTCATGAATCAGCTTAATCCATTTTCACTTGCAGTCACAGCAAAATGGCCTCTCCTGAGGAGCTGTACTGTGCAAGCAGGATATAGTCAGAGTCTCTATTCTTGGAATCCAACTCTCGCTCTGCAAATAACTTAGCTGCATGACTTTAGTTAAATCATTTTACCTGTTTGGAATTCAATTTCCTGAAGGCATACTTTGGCTGCAAGAAACAGAAAAATGGAGCAATGGTAGTTTTATCAAATAGAAGGTTATTCTCTCCAGTAACAGGTATCTGACCATTAGCAGCCACTGCTGTTGTTTCAGCAGCTTTATAGTGTTAGGTCCAGCAACTCTGCAGTTCTCCGGTCACCTTATTGTCTCAATAGGCAAGCTGTAGCTCCAAGCATTAGGTTTGCATTTAGAGCAGGAAGAAGAAGGGAGCGAAGCAGCAAAAGGAAAGCCATCCCAGAAGCTCCCAGCTGACTGTCACTCATTTAACAGAATCCCATGAAAAAGCTCAGGAAGGCTGAGAAATTAAGTCCTTAGCTTCTCCAGTCTTAGTGGTGGAGGGCAGGCAGAATAAAGAGCTTGTGATTATTTGTGGAGTTAGTCAACACAGTGTCCACCACACCTTTCTCATGTGTAAAAGGCAGAGGCTGTGCTAGAAATGATCTCCAAGACATTTTTCAGCTCTGTTTGTGAATCTCTAAATAGGGAGAAAGAATTCAGTATGCAGGATCACTTTTAAGTGTATAGCAATTCCTGGTTTCTATGTAAGTCCTTGCCCAGAAGAGCATCCTCTGATATTCTAGGTACAGACTGGGGGAGGAGTTGGAGAAAAAGTTTAGAGGAAAAATTGATGCTGCACCTCTCTGGGCTTCTCTATACAGTAATATATTTCTCATGTGGTGGCATGGTGTCATCCCCAGAAGGAAACAGAAGAAACCAGTATTCACAAGATAACACTGTTTTGACAGTACAGATCTAGGAAAGGAAAAACAACAAAAACATTTATTCAGATAGAAATATTCCTAAGAGAGATAGCACACATATTGGCATTACATAATGAATAAAGTATATTGAATTTGCATTAATGATTTTAGAAAATTCAGAAAATCAAGAAAAAGCATTTTCATTTAAAAAATTCCCTTCTGCATATAAATGAAACCGTACAGGCTGTGGTTACAGAATGGAAGATGGGAGGGAGCAGGGGAAAGTGGAGGAAGGCGGAAACAATATACAAATTTCCAGTTATAAGATAAGTAGGTACTAGGGATGTAATGTACAACACAGTGACTATAGCTAACTCTGCTGTGCAATATATATATATTCCTATATACAGGCAAGTTGTTAAGAGAATAAATTCTATGAACTCTCGTCACAAGGATAACTTTTTCCCTTTTTTCTTTTTTTCTTTCTGTTTTATCTACATGAAAAGACAGATGCTAGCTGAACCTATTGTCGTGATCATTTCACAATGTATGTAAATGAAGCCATCATGCTGTATGCCATAAACTTATACAGTGATGTATGGCAATAATTTCTCAATAAAACTGGGAAAAAAAACCCTTTCAGTCTTTACTCACATACCCGATTTTGCATGGTTGCAGTCTCACATACATTCCATTTTGTGCCCTGATCTTTCTACTCAGCATCATCAGATTATTATCAGTTTACAGAAAGTGGTGTAAGAGGAAATAGAAGGAAGAGGAATGACTGAATGAAATTATCATCGAAGTGTGGACAGAGAGGGCCAGGACAATCTTGGCATCTGGATGAGAAATGTAGCTCCTTCACTGATGTGTTCATTTTTTTGTGTGATTACAAACATAGATACCTCAGAAAGCGGAGTGATCTGTGGCTACCAGGATTCTTTTCAGGAATCCAAAATAGGTGCTTCACATCCAGCTACTTCTCAGCTCTTCTTCACCTCTTGCTGTAGGAAATAACTGGCCTACTGAACTCACTTCCTTTTGGAGTCAACAATTACTTTTATGAAGAAAGGAGTTTTATTAGTATTTCTTTAGAAGGGCATGTTTGCTTTACTGTATGTTATAAGCACAACCCAGGAGAAGTACTCTTTGACAAGCAGGGGTTCCTCCAGTACCAGGATCACACACACACACACACACACACACACACGTGCAAGCCTGTGGAAGAGAATGTAATGTGTGATTTCCTTAGTGAACATAATGGGGAATGGTAGAGCAGCAGTAACTGGGGAGTACCTCGACCTCCTCAAATCTTCGCTTGTTTACTACTATGTGAATTCCTGGGTGTTTGGGTCTCTGATGCGGTTCACAAGAGGTGGGAACTTCAGTTTTGAGTGTTTGGTTTGGGTTGCTCACAAACCATTATGCTTTGCCCTGTTTGATATAAATTACATTGCTGGCTCTTCTCTCTGCTTGTAGACACAGAATTGTGGAAGGTTAGAAATGATAAATATTTCACGAGTCATTCATGCAGTTTGCCAATGATGTTCAGTTTTTCTCCCTTTTGAGCACACAGTTGGGTTATATTTCTTGGCTTCTTTGTGATTGTTTGGGGCAGTGTAACTAGATTTTAAAAATGGGTTATGAGCTAAAGCAATGAGTTTACTTCCACACTAAGGAATTTAATTGGATATTGCATATGTGAGAACCTTTCGTGCTTTCTTTTCCTCTGGCACGAGTAACTAACAATATTCAAGGTTGTTCCTTCTCTGTTAGTCTGTTCACAAGTAATTCCAGAGAACAGAGCCCTTGATTTTGATTAATAATAGAAGTGAGAAATATGCCTTTGTTATTAAGCCACTCAGGTTTTGGAGGGTATTTACTGCCATTCCAAAACTTAATCTATCCTGACTATAATGCTGCCTTATGACCAGGAAAGAATTTGAAATCTTTTACCTAAGGCCCTAAAAAATGGTGAAACTGTCAGGGACATACCAGAGGTCTAAAATTCAGCATGTAAGTATATATTTATTCAATAGAAGGGGAACTGGACCTAGTTCTGCTTTCTGCCTCTGATTAGCTATGTAACTCGTGGCTCATCACATGATTGTCCAATGGTACATACTATAGTTCATATAAGGAAGGCAGGCTAATAGTCTGGCTTTCCTTTATTTATCCAGTTTTGAAGATAATGAATTGGTTAACTGTCAGCTTCCTAAGGTGACCAGTTGCCTTGAATTTTAATCCACTGTATTTCTTACCCTTATTAAAATCAGATTGTCCTATGTAGAAGTCTCTTTCATTGGCTCCTGTGTTCTTTTGGCATCATCCTGGTAGTCTTTGGTATTTCCACTCTCTCTGTTATGACAAGATATTCTAGGTCCAAATTAAGAATCAGCCATTTTTCCAAGAAGCTTTAGTTTCCTTTACTGGAAAAAGGATTTTAAGAACAGTCTGGACTTATTATTGGTACCAGTTGGGTCACATTTTTCTAAACCTTCAGTGGACAGAAGTAGGGAAAAAGATATGTGGTGACCTCATACCAGTATTTCCAATTCAAATTCAGGACTGTAAGACTTTTACTCAACTTCTGTGTTAATGATGGAAATAATTCTCCAAGGATTTCTCATGTTTCTGAAAATCTTGAGAGCAAAGGTATTGACCATCTTTATTCTAGACTATCTTATGAAAGATATTTGTATAGCAAACAGCCTTGAAAGATAAAGGTAATGTCTCCCTCTAGAAAAAAGGGTGGATTTGTCTACTGTCAAGTATTATAAAGGTATTATCTCCCTCCAGGACAGAGTTCTGCTACGAATTTGAGATGGAAATATTGGTATGAGTGCACCACTTATCATATATACATATTTTGCTTGTTTTCCCCAGAAAATTATTCATGAACTAAAGTTTTTACTATTGATTAGCTTTTATTTTTGTTCAGAAAATGTTATTTATACAGCATTTATATGTGTTGAATCTTCTTTGCTTATCTTTAATAATTGTCCATTTCTCTCAAATGATTATTTCTTCTTGATCTGAATTTACTTAATATATTCTGGAAGGGAAGACTAAAGTAGAAGGAAAAGAAAAGAGAATTATCACAAGAAATAATGCCTTAAGATGAATAGAAAGAAAATTTCAGAAATCAAGAAGAAACCATTTGACAGAAAAGATAGATAGCATTTTCTGAACAAAAATAAAAGCTATCCAATGCTAAAAACTTTATGAGCAACTTTATGGGGAAAAAAAGCCTTAAAATATTGAAAGAGCCCAGCATATACTTAAGATGACCAACTATCACAAAGACATATCCAAATAAACTTCCTGAACTTTAAGGTAAAAAAACCTTTGGTCCCCTAAGCAAGAAGATCTTGAGATTTACAAGGGAATGAAAACCTAATCATTAACAGATATTTTGACAGATGAGTATTGAGTAATATACTTCCGTCATACAAGAAAGAAAATAATGAGACAAGGATTTTATAACAAACAAAACTGATCTTCCAGAATAAAAGACACAGACTATTACTGGCATACAACAGTTGATGCAATATTGTCCTCAAAACACCTTTCTATGAAGATAGATAAGATAGGTAGGTAGGTAGATAGATATAAAGAAAAAAAACTTTTTTAAGGGATTGGCTCATGATTGTGTAAGCTGGAAAGTTCAAAATCCTTAGGGCAGGGCCAGCAGCACCCTGGAAACTCAGGCAGGAGCTGATATTGCAATCTTGAGGCAGAATTTCTCCTCCAGTTTCTACTTTTAAGCTTTAGATTGAGTGAGGCCCACCCACATTATCAAGAGTAATCCTCATTACTTAAGATCAATTGATTGTACATGTTGATCATATCTGAAAATACATTCACAGCAACAACTAGATCAGTGTTTACTTAAATCAGTGGATATTACCACCTACTCAGATTGATACAGAAAACTAACCATCATAGGGAGGTTTGCTTGCAAACTACTATAAAAAATTCAGTTTCCCTAAACTCCAAGTTATTCAGCTTGATGCACACTTGCTACATGTGCAGCAAAGACCTAGACTCCTTGTGTCACCATTATGGGTTTCCGGGGGACAAAGAGAACTGATGTAAACATAATGCTCATGCTCTTGCTGTGCCTAATGAAGCAGTGAATAACACATCCCTTTGTCTCCGGCCCAGTCTCGGGTGTTCTGTCTGCATCCATGCAACTGGCAGGCTCACCTGTCAGCTTTCAAGTATGGCAAAACCTCAGACCACTGACAGTTCTTGAGTTACACCTCTTTTCTTTCAGCCTGAGAATTTTGCTTTTCAAGAACACAGTGGATAATAGAATTTGATGTTCTGTATTTATGTATTTGTTTTATCCCACCTTACCCACACCGCAGTCTCAGAAGGAAAACAGTATGATACCACCAACTTATTATGATTATTGAGAATAGTTACTTTTTTTTTTTTTGCCTCTCTTATCCCTACTCTTCGCTGATTTTTTTGAGGTCATACTATGTCTACATTGTCAGATTACATAGTCATTACCTTCTCCCTTATAATCCTCATGTAGTCTTAGTTTTACAGGTAGTTATCCATGTAATGCTCATCATCCGTCCCCACATTGCAGTTTCTCTAGTAATTTTTGTTGTCTGAAGTTTGTTCCCTGGCAGATTCTATAAGAAATTCTTTTGGGGACAATATTACAAGGATTCTTCTCAGCTTTATCCCATAACCTGTTGGTTCCTGTGCTTTCTCCTGCCCAGATGCCAGTAGCCCGGAGGTCCTGTGCTGTCAGTCTCCTGTCCCTTCCTGGTTCCCGTGGGTGCCTTGTCTCCCAGCTTTACCGAAAATATTGCCCTAAGGTTTTTAGTTTCTCTCTCTAGTTCCTCTACTTTTATGAGGGTGTCCAAGAAGAGCAGAGACAATGTGGCCACCACTCTGTTATCTTTCCACAATTCCCCCCTTTATTTATTTTTTCATTAAAAGTAAGTGTTATTTAGCAGCTACCATTATGTACATGCCAGAGAAGTAAAAGTGAATAAGATGCTTCCCCCTATGTTGAGGGAGTACTGCAAAACAGAGAAAAAGATTTGAATTCTGTGGCCTTTTTCCCTTCAGTTTTATAACTTAAATTCATTTTAAAGTGTATGTATATAGAAAAGTGCACATTTCTTAAGTGTATACAGCTCAGTGAATTCTCACAAACTGATTAGATCCATTAACCAATACCTACATTAGGGAACAGACTAGTGCTAGAATCCAGAGCTTTCCTCTGCCTCCCTGCCTGTTCGTGCCCTCAGGCTTAGAGCAACAGAGGAGGAACCACTCTCGTGACTTACAACAATACCGATGAGCTTTGCCTGTTTTTATTCTTGGTGTGAGTGGAGTGATACAATATGTACTTTTTTGGCCTATCTTCTTTTGCCCGACAGTATACTTGTTATGATCATCATTATTGCTGTGTATAGTGTACTTTGTTCCCATTTCCTGTGAGTATACCACAAGTTATTTATCTATTGTGCTGACTATAGGTATCTGCATATTCTGGTGTGGGACTTACAAATAGTGGTGTTATGACCATTCTAGCACATGTCTTTTGACAAATGAATGTATGCATCTTTGTTGGGAAATACCCAACTAGGGATGGAATTTCTGAGTCAAAAGCATTTATTCAGCTTTAACAGATAATTTCAAACTTTTTTCAAAGAGATTGTGCTGTCAGTTGAATTTTCATTCAGTGCTGTATGTGTGATTGGGTAGGGAAAGCTATGACCAAAGCTGTCTTTTAGGAAGACAGTTGTGGGAGTTCTCTGTAAGAGGAGGTTGGAAGAGGGAGACGGCAGAAATATAGAGACTGGGTTAACTATTATAGACGACAATAATGGATTAGAATACGGTCAATTGGAATAAAGGAAAAGGTATGGATAGGAGAGTCACTGTGTGCTGGTAGAATCTGCTAAACCTGTGTGAGGGAGAAAAAACAATGACAGTTTGTATAGAATTTTGAGTGGGATGAGGATGGTGATTGAATTTGAGTGGGATTCAGCTAGGCTATGCCAGTGCGGAAAGCCTTGGGGCTTGCTTACATGCACCTCTGTCCCTCTCCCTTATTTCCCATGACTGCAAGTCCTGAACTGATCCCAGGAGTTTCCTGGAACCATGTAAATTAACAAATAGAAGACCATGTATTTTTTACACCTAAGTAGTAATGCAGTGATTTCAGTAATACAGAGTCCTAGTAACACAAAACACCTATTGAGAGGAATCTGCAATTACTGCCTTGCACTTCACACTACTGTATCATTTTTATTTTATGTCACACACAAAAGTTATTTAAAGGAGCTAATGGAGATTGACAGCACCTGGGCTGCAGCTCTTCCCTCTGAGGCAAACAAGGGAACACCCACCTCTTTATGCCTAGGCAGTGCTGCACATCCGGATCCCTGTGCTAAAAGCCAAAAGCTCTAGATTGTAGTGGCCTAGTTGCTGTGCTTTTTCCCAGCACCTCCCCCAGGCCCCAACATATTAACACCAAGGAAGCAAAGTGTTCCCTCATGGCCTGCGGAAGGGCTTGTGGCACCAGGCATCCCTCCACGTCCCGCAGCAGTCTCATTTTGGGAAAGAGCCGTCCTGTGTTCTACAGTTTTCTTCAATCTTTGGGTTTTGATGAAATTTGCATGTGAACAGACTTTTTGCCCCTTACAGGCCCATCTGTTCATGCTGTTAGTTTTTCACCTGGAGCCCTAATTATAACTGACTCCAGGCAGAAATGCCTATAAAGTCACTGTCAGGAGATCAAGGCTTCAGGTGGGAAATAAGGTGCTGGAGCAGATGGACATCCTCTGAGCAAAGATCTTGGTGGTTTGCAAATAACTACTGCATAAGAATGAAAGTGAAAGGAAATACTGAAAACAAGGAAACAAAGAAAATAACTCCTAACTACATTGCTTCTTTGTCTTGTCCTTTTCTGACATACCACATGGCACCAGTAGTGTGAGTGACATGATTTGTGGGTATTAGAACCACACTTAGAGGTAGCCTGGCTTCCCTGGGGTCTAGCATAATGAAGTACATGCCCACTGGGCTTCCGGGTCAACAGGAGGCTCTGGGTGCTGCGACCTTGGCATCCCAGGAGGAGCCAGTGCAACCCCTGGAAGACCACTTAGGAGGAGACCATCACAGAATGTATGGAGTGCAAATGTCTGTCCACATCATGAGCAGATTCATAATCTTCCAGATTCAGCCCTACTCTCATCTCATGATATAACTCTTGGGACTGTTGTTAAGGGAGGCAGGAGGGGAAGATCTTCTTTTCCTTTATGTCTCTGTAATGTGGAGCTTCAGCCAGTCAGCTGTCTATGAAATTACCTGAAATATGTGCTCCTGATGTGTGTGCGCTAAGAATATGCAAACTTCTTCACCAAAGATGAAATATACGCCTACCAAATACGGAGAAAATGAAAAAGATATAGGATGAAAACACAAAATTATAACCAATACAATAGGGAGAATTAGAATTCTAAGTGTCCAAACAGTAAAATACCCAACGCCTAGTTAGATCTCTTCCCTTCCCTTTTTGAAAAATGTTTTTCCAACAGAATCTTTCCTTTATGGCTATTCCATTGACTTCATCAGCTCATAAGCCATTACTTGGTAGAATAGGTCAGTTTAGGACAGAAAGATCTGACATAGGGCATCTAATTAATTGAAGTTTTAGTCTTGTTTAGTTTAAGTTTAAGCCTTGTTTTAGTCTCCATAAGCATCACATATCCATTTTCAAGGATAAGTTATTAGCAGGTTTTTTTCCCCCACTAATTGAGCAGGACTTGACATAGTCAACCAGCCTTATGGAAAATGTATATGTATATGTATATGTATATGTATATGACAGGTCACTGTTATGAAATGATCTTCTCGTTTGCTCTTATGTCCCCGCCTCCAAGGAGTTAAAATGCAGTAATTGACTTTTCAGGCCGAGTCCAAAAGAGAAGGCCAGTCTGCTGATACTGGCCTGAGACTTTCTTTTTAGTAGGATGGCTTCTCAGAGAATGAGTTCATTGGTTTCATTGTCGTAGTCTTCATTTGAAGCCTTGACTTAGAAGAAATAGCTACAGTTTCTTTCATGTCAATTAGATCAAGGTTTGGCTGACTACAGCCCATTGGTCCAGTCAGCAGGCTGTTTGTGTAAATAAAGCTTATTGGCACATAAATACACCCTTCTTCAGTGTTGTCTATACTAAAAACGGCAGAGTTGAGTAGTTGACACAGAGACTTCATGTCCTGCACAGCCTTAAGTATTTACTCTTTGTCCCTTTACAGAAAAAATTGGCCAACCTGGAGAAAACATCTCTCATTTCTCTCATTGTAGTCTTGGTGAGCTTTACCATACAGTCCCAGGAGGGAACTCAAAGTCTCCAGACATCTCTGTGATGTTGTAGAGAGATCCTGGGGATTTAAGCAGACTGTTGATGTCTCTTACAAAGACTTGGCCCCAGTCATTATGTGCTAGATGTTTCATGATTTATTTTACAAAATAACAAATGAACCTTGTTCCTCTCCATCAGGGAAAAAATAAATAAATAAACAAATAAAATACAGGGTTCCTGGCTCCAGCCTTTCTGCTGATGGAAAAGGAGAGGTCTTAGCACTGTTTTGACAAGGCCTTCTAATCAAATATTCTTACTGCCTTTTTGGCAGGCATATGAATAGAAAGCAAGGTGGAGAGAGAAGTATTTCCCTGAGATATCTGCATAGTGGTCCCAACCTAATCAATCAGCCTCAGTAATTTTCTATTTTATAAATACGTGAGGATGTTCTAGAAACAACCGTAGGACTTTGCTCATTTTATTCTTTCTGATGGCCTTCATACATTACTGCAAATGTTTCAGGTCTCTTTTTGCAGAGTAGAAGGCAGGGGCCAAAGCATTGCTTCACTGGCAAAGCTAACTTCCTCCTAATAGAAGCAGTTGCAACTCAACAGGTGATTTAAGACAACTTACTTTCTCTCACCGAATTTTGTCTTCCATTTTCTGTCAGATTCTCTAATTGGCTAGTTATACCACTTTCAGACATTGTGTACTGCCATAGGATAAAATTTTAAAATGTAACATGTGTAGCCAGTTCACAATTAATGGAGGAGTCTCAATTATTTTTTCTTGAAGGTAATTGTTAGGAATTCAAAATTTATTTTTCCATAGAAAAATATTTCAAAGCATGGACAGGTTATTAATTTAGATCACTATATTTTATTTCTTTAGAGAATGTGGATGAATATTAAAATCTACTTAAAACACTGTTTTCTCATTCATGATGCTGTTTCTCTGTAGAATCCTGTAAATTCTCAGATTTCACATATCATAAGCATACTTGTTAACTCCTCTTTGCGCCATGTCAGAGTAGGGGGTAAAGGACAGCTGAGGTCCTGGGGATAACAGTGACTACAGTGGGGAAAGAAGGAGAGAAAGTGTCCCTGACAACCATAACTCAGTTTGGGGGGGTATGGGACTCAATCCCCAAACCTTAGGCATCTTTTGTTTCATGGGTGAAGGAATGAGGTTTCTGAGCATCTCCAGTGAAAACAGGAAAGTTATGAAAACTCTAGCAATCTTTTTGTTGAGGCGAAGCTTTAGGAGGGTAAGCATTCATATGAAAGGAAGATTTGTACTTGAGCATCATTAGTCTTCTGATGATGTCCAAGTTCTTTGTCTTATTAGTTGTTTATCTACAGCACCTAACACAGTGCCAAGGAAACAGTAGGCTTTAAGTTAAGTATTGAATTGTCCTGGGAGATTATCCTTGGAAGGGTAAAAATAAAGCACTCTGGATATAATCTAGCTAAAATAATTCTGCTCAAATTTATATTTCACTGTCTAGAGGGTTATAAGCTTACAAATGTTTGCAAAAATTTGTATACTGTGGTGTATACAAAGAGCAGGGATAGAGATTGTTGATGGAGCAGAGTTATGATCAGAGCAGGAACTCTGCGACCACCACACCCTGAGGATTCAGAGAGCCATCCAGGAAGCAGAGCAGAGAGAACAAGAGCCCACATTTTAGAATCCAACAGAACTTGATCTCAATCACAGCTCTGTGTGGCCCAGCCACTTTTCTGTTTTCTCAAAACCTCCATTTACTTACGTGTAAAAATGGAAGTATTGTAAGAAAAATTTACTACCACATAGAATTGTGGTGGAGAGTCAATGAGATATTGGGTGTAAAGTACTTAGTAACTTAAATCCTAGTTACAATATTTCTCACTTTTAGAAATGTTATATGAAGATAAAATGCAAGCTTTCCTGCAGACCCTGAGACCAGAGACATACCGGAGCCAGGAACCAATTTCAAAGCTCTTCTACTATATCTGGACTCCCTTGAATAGTGATCACAGCCATTTCAGTTCATCAGGATGGGAAAGAGACAGAGGCAGACAGGCATAAGGAGTGATAACCACAAGCCCCCTGTGGGTGTGTGGGGCCCACCAGGACTTCCCCAGCTGCTGTACTCCTGCTTCAGGCTGCCCTATTAGTTGTGGCTGCTGTGTCTCCTCCAGCCGTGTGCGCATCAGGGTCCGTTGCCGAATACCAAATCTGTCCTCATTAGGCATAAAAGCAGTGCACAGACCATTAAAAAAAATTCCCAGAACTCTAGGCTTCTGAAAGTCTCATCCTTTAGTAACCTCACCTTTTGGAAGACATTGTTTCAAAAGTTTCCAAGGTCTTCTTGGTTATTTGCCTCTGCCAGTTTTACTTGCAGCTTGCTGCTCTGAACTAACTAGCACCACAGCGAAACCTTTGACACAACATTATGTCTTTTGATGTTATTATCTGTTTCCTTAGCAGAGAGAAGTCAAAGTCAAGTATCTTTGACTTTGAGAGATTATCATTTCATTCATCCTGAAAGTATGTAAATGTCATGTTATCTTCATTCCCTGCATTCAAGTCATGGTCCTCTGGCCAGTATGTCATTACCTTACCTGTCACTTCTACCACAACCTTTTATTAATTGTGGTCATGATACAAAACTGCCCCAATTTGCTTCTGATTTTTCTTCCCACATCTCTAAAAGAATTTTCTTTTCATTAGTCTGTATCTCATATGTTTTTGTGTCTATCTTACCATTTACCACTCTTGGGATATAGTTTAGAAACACAGGCCTGTGACACATGGAGCCGGTTTGGTACTTTTAGTCTTCCTGCTTTCCTAGAGGACTTCATGTCTGCACAGCACAGTCCTGGGTTGGATGTTGTGTGGAGTTTTAGTGTTTCCAGTAGTGTTCACTCCTCCTGTTCTTAAATCATCAGTTTGTTCACAAATTCTTCTTCCTCCTCCTTCCTGTCTGTCACCTGGAAGAATTGGACAAAAAGCTACTTAACAAACATTAGATGATCATGTTGTGGTTACTCTGGGAGTTAGAGGGAACCAGAGTAGAAGGGAAAGACAGAGATGAACAGGACTCGGGGAGCAGACTAGAGTAAGCTAGAGAAAACATTCAAAGCAAGCACAGGTCCTGTTATATGCCATGTTGTATATGTGCTAAGCTATTTAATACACAAAAACACAGTTAATTCTTGCACTAACCACTTGACATAGGTCCATGAAGAGGATACTATAGCATATTTGCAAAGAGTGGGGACTTCAGAGGCTGATTGCTTGGGTTCTAATCCTAGTTCCTCTATTAACTGATCATGTGGCCTGGAGAAAGTTACTTAGCTCCTCTGTGTCTCAGATTCCTCACTTACAAAATCAAGTTAATAATACCTACTTTGTAAAGTTTTCCAAAGAAATAAGTACATTAATACTGTATGTGAATAGTTAACACTATTAAATCTAAAATAATAAACTATGTAGAACAGATCCCACTACATAGGCATTTGGTAGGAATTAATTATTATTATTATTACAGTTATTTATGCATTAAAATTGGTATTCTTGTCTGCAGAGCCTGGCTATCGTTATAGGATTTTTCCACCAAGGACAGTGCAGCCTGATGTGATCAGTCATATCCCTTTGACTAGGCAGACACCCTTAAAGGTCACTGCCTATGGTCCTAGTGACCGCCTTTGCCCTCCCCTGTGCATCAGTAATGCCAGTAGCTGCTCACACTCTGCTCGCTAGCAGATTTTGGCATATGTTTCAAGAGCATTTCAACCTTTTGTGTATTATTACCATAAACTGTTAAATCCCTTCTGTTACTAGAAGCAAATTGGGAACTAATTAAACATAATCTTTCTGGAAAAAAAATCCTGTTTGTACTTTTTCAGAGTGGGACAGACTCTATTTTATAATTCTGAGAATTCCCCACTCCCCATTTAGAACTCTTTATTTATTAGCTCAAGAAAAATACCCATGAACGATCCCTGGACAGATGAACATACAGTGAAATAAAGTACATTTTCTTATTAGAAGCCTTATCTATTCTGATACTCACAGGCTACAAACTTCAGAGGAAGTGAAGGATTCAGCCCATCTCTGAATCCCTGTGACTCTTTGAATCATTAACAAATTGTTCAGCCATTGCTTGATATCTAATTGTTCATGTATTAAGATGCCTAATTCTTAATTATAAACTCATTGAAGTTACAGACTATGCCATGTATGTTTTCCTTATCATGTCTGGCAATTACTGGACTCATCCCTTACCTGATAAGCACAGATTTTTCCCTGCAACCTCCATCTTATGCAAACACCCAGTTACCATTGTCCTTAAGACTGATATACTTGACCTGGCCCCACCTGGATGGCCAGCTGCCACCTCTCCATTCTTGTCACACATGTGCCCCGTTTACGTGAGCCTGCTCACTGTCTTGAAAGTTCTGGGGAAGGCCCTTCCACCGTAGGGTCTTGGCACGTACTATTCCCTCTGTCTAAATGTTCTCCCTCTCTCCTCGTTTCTCTCAGTATTACCCTTTCTCCCACCTACTTAGTATCTATTCATCTTTCAGTTACTTCCTTGACCACCCCAACCCTCCGCATCAACCTTCCTCACCTCCAGTCCCATCTAAGTGCAATTTTCTGATATTTGCAGTCAAATAATTATCTTCATTTTATTGAAGGTACTTCTCTGTATTTGTAATTAAACTGTTAGGAATGCAATTATTTTGTGAATGCCATTCTCCTGACTAAGCTAGAAATCCGTCAGAGGGGGAACTGTCTTTGCTCATTCTCAGCATCTAACACAGTGTTTAGTACACAGGAAGGTTACAGTAAATATTTGAGTTAATTAATGCCCAGCAAGTATTTGTTTTCCAGTGATTAAGACCTAGTAGTTGTTAGATTAGTGGACTCAACAGTCTTCTAGAACAACAGTGGAGTATAGGGTTTCATGATGGGGTGTAAGTAGTTCCAGGTTGAAATGTATGCACTATTAGTGGATATGTCTGGTGTGCAGTAGACAGACGTACAAAGGATAATAGGTTAGAGGTTACTGCCTGGTAGGTCATTCTGGTCTAATGTGTGCATGAGTAACAATATCAGGAAAAGCTGGTATGAATCAGGATAACAAACAGGAGACAGGATTGTAGAGTACCCAGGGAAGAAATCCAGATGATAGGCATGGGATCTGAAATTCTCTTTAATAAATTCATTTATTTATTACAAATGATGTGCCACATACTATGCTAAACACTGGGGATCTATAGACAAATAATTGTTCCTTCTCTAGAGTCCTGGTTCACAATCTTCAGGCTTTATAGAGGCATTTTGGAAGAGATGACACCTGAGCTGATGCCTGAAGAATTAGAGGGAGTTAGGGCATGGCTACTAGGGATGGGGTGATGTAGTCTATGTAATAGGCAGCAAGTACAAAGGTCCCAAGACTGAGGAATGCCCAGAATATTTGGGAAACTAGAAACCTCTCGTAGATGACTAGATTATGGAGGGTAAAATGGGAGTGGAGGATTTAGTAAGCAATAAGGCTGCAGTAAAGGACACAAATGTGATGTGGTAGGACTTGAGAAGCCATTGGAGATCCATCTGTGATCCAGTCTGTGCTTAGAAAGTGGCTTCACCATCAGAGTGGGAAATGAATCAAAGAGGAACTGGATTGATATTGGGGATATCATTTAGGAGATAAGCATTTATGGAGGTGACACATAATCATGATAGGACCCAGGGAAGTGGCATTAGAGTTTCAGGAGAGGAGACAGACTTTAGGTGTATTACAAGATAGAGTCACGAGAGTTTAGCCCAACTAAATATAGGAGGTAAAGAAGGAGGAAGTTTCTGACTTCGGCAATTTGCCATTTACCAAGAGAGGAAACATGCGAGAGAAAACAGCTTTTGTTGTTTGGAGGTGGATAATTTTACTTTTAAAATATGTTGAGGGATAATGAGGCTGCTTGCTGGCCCTAAATATCCATTTCTTCACTTTGCTTAAAAAATGAATGCCCATAGACTAGCGATTACCAAAGAGGAGGGGTGAGAGAGGGTGGGTGGGGAGGGAGGGAGAAGGGCATTATGATTGACACACATGGTGTGTGTGGGGTGGGCACAGGGAAGGCAGTATAGCATAGAGAAGATAAGTAGTGACTGTGGCATCCTATTATGCTAATGGACAATGACTGCAATGGGTTGGGGGGGACTTGATAATATGGGTGATTGTAGTAACCACAATGTTTTTCATGTGAAACCTTCATAAGAGTGTATATCAATGATACCTTAATAATAATAATAATAATAACAAACGAACAAACAAAAAACTTGTGGTATGAGAAGGTAGCCTCAAATGAGAGAAAAGACAACAAGAAAAGGATTAATGTATATGACTAAATCAAAATCTCACATTTCTATATGACAGAAGACTGCATAGACAAAGTCAAAATGCAAATAGTGTGTGAGAAGAACAGAAAAAACAGTAATAAAGCACCCCTAAATATTCGTGGTTCTCTAAATCTTACTGTAAATTATCTTTAAAATAGAACATAATGGTGTGGGCAAAGGATTAATAAAATTTTTATACTTTTATATGACAATTTGACTCTCAAAAAAATAATGAATGCCCATATTTTAGATAAGCCTTTTCCCAGCTTGCTTGCAGCCAGGTATGACCACATGACCAGTTCTGGCCAGTACGAGGTCAGCACATCTGTTGGGTACCTCTTCCACTCAGTGCTTTCTCTCATCCTCATTTTCTCAATCCCACTGTTGAGGGTATGGACATGTTGGCTGAAGTTCTAACAGGCTTCTTAGACCACGAGTTCGAAACTGTATACTGAGATGGTGGAACAATGAGATAAAGATAAAGTGCCTTGAGACCCTCATGATTATAGAGCCACCTTTTCAGGCTTTGCTGCCAGCTTATCATTCTTTGGATCAGTCAGCCTTTTTATTCAGTCATTATTGTCATTACCCAATAATCTTATGAAGAAAGTGGCCACAGTTGCAGAGATGGAGATTATACATGGACATAGCAACATGGACTTCTACTCGCCAAGACTGACTGGGCTATGGCCACTGCTGAGTGCCTGAGTCTGTCAGAAGCAGAGATCAACCCTGAGTCTCCAGTATGGCACCTTTCCCTGGGGTGATCATCTAGCTACCTGGTAACAGACTGTTTATTTTGGAAGGGGCATTGTGGAAGGGACAATGTTTTGTTCTTATTGAAATAGATACTTACTTTGGGTATGGATCTGCCTTCCCTGAACACAGTGCTTCACCAAAACTAACATCCAGGGATTTAAAGAATGACTTAATCTACCATCACAGTATTCCACACAGCATTGCTTCTGATCAAATTGGCTCACTGGACAACAAAAATGTGACAATGATTCTTGCTCATGGAATTCACTAGTCTTACCATGTTCCCTGCTATCCCAAAGCAGCTAGTTTGCTAGAATTGTGGGATAGCCTTTAGAAGACTCCAAACCAAATAAACATCTCCTTCCTTCCTCTCCCTGTCTCTTTCTCTTTCTAGCTAGCTATACTATGGCAAGATATAATATATACATATCCTGATAGCTGCTATGGCAAGATATATACATACATATATATATGAATGTGTGTGTATAGGTAGGTAGATAGATATTTTTTCCCCCTTCTGTATCCTCTTGGTTCTGTTTCTCTGTAGTATCCTGGCCAATACTGTGGAGAGATGAGATAAAATATCTTATGATTCTGATGATAATAGAGCTGCCTTTCTATCCTTGGCTGCCAATGAGCAAGAGAAATATACATTAATCTCACTAAAGTCTCTGATATTGTTAAATTCAGTCACTTATGGCTGAACTTAATCCTGGCTAATACTTTTCATTTGAGATGCCCATGGTGCATGGACATAGACATCTGGAGCTCATAGCAAAGGTCTGAACTCGCAATGAAAGTTTACACTCATCAGTACAGACCCATCAGGAGGGTGAGGCCTTATAAGGAGAGTGTGTAGTGTGAGAATCACAAGCATTTAATCAGTAAAAAGAGGCGGAAGAACCTGAAAAGAAGATTGAAAGAAAGCCACTAGAAAGTTAGAAAACCAAGACAGCAAGTTGAGAGAATGAGAAGCAGATAGCAAATTAGCAAATGCTGCTGAGGAATTGATCAAGTAGGCCAAGAATTTAAAAGAAGCTTTAAGATTCATCAACCAGGAGATCCTTGGTGCCCCTGGGCTGGACAGTGTACTTGGAAAGGCCATGGTGGCAGACACCTGCACTGATGGGAGAATAGATGAGGACAGGGAAATGACAACAGCAAGCTTAAAACACCACTTTTCAAAGTCTGTTTTTAAGAGAAGGAAAGAAACAGTGTCGTAACTTAATGGCAGTATTATGTCCAATGGGTGGTGTGTTCTCCTTTCCTTCTTTCTTCCTCTCCCTTCCTTTTAATGGAAGATGCTTGAGCTTGAGTTTATGCTGAGATGGAACCAATTTGGATGCTCCTACATGAACCCTTTCTACACGTCTTGTGACTGTCCATGTTAAATGCAGCATAAAGCTCTGTTCTTTTACTCACTCTTGGTCTTATACTCAATTTCTAGTAACTGGGTCAGTGTTTGTTTCTGCAATTATGAATGTGCAGCATTTAAATGCACACTAGCCCTCAAATAATGAAAATATAAATATGCAAAATAATTTGTTGGGGCTAATGGCTCTTGAGGTATTCTGGATCAACAAAGGGAAAGTAGCCTGTATACTGCAATGTTGAAAGGATATTTATATTTTTTAGCTTCCTAGAAGTCATTATTGAATCAAGAGAAGACCCAGCTAACCTTGCCCACCACATCGACACATGTAAACACACACACACACACATGCCATGGCTATTAACTTGTCAACTTAATGGTATAGAAAATAGTGTTACCTTGGAGAAAAGATTATGTTTGAAGGAATGGCAACAGAAAGAGGAGGAATTGGGAATCTAGCAAAGATCAAGGTCTGCATCAGTCTGGCTGACCAGTATCTAGTAATGGGACATGTTGGGAGAAGGTGACAGATTGCAGTTTTCAACTTTAGGCTGTGAGGCAGGTGGGGTGTGAAGAAAATGAAGAATGTCTAGTTTTGTAGTGTGCTTACAATGTTCCAGGCAGGAATGGATTCCCATTCTGCAGTGCCTAAAGTCTATATGATTTGGTAGTTTCTAAGAAAAAGAATACAAAACTACAAACACAAAATTAAATACAAAAATTAATATTTAGGAAAAGAAAATAAATTACAATGGACTGTAAATGTATAAAAGCAACAAGTACCACAAAGCTAAAACTTTAGAAAAGTAACATAATAATTTACTTTTTATTAGTCTGTTAACTTCCAGACAAACCTTTATGATCCTTTTTTTTAACCTTTATGTTTTTGGCTGCATACTCTTCATTTGAAATGATTTTTAGTATTGTTGTCTATAAGGATAGTAGCAAGACAATACAATCTTTCCTCAAGAGTTTTTCCTCTAAAATTTGTTTCTCATTAATAGTTTAATTTTTTTTTTTTTTAGTTTTGCAACTTGTTATGGGTTTTGTGGATTGTGGCCAACCTTGGAAAAACATCTCTCATGGTTTGTTTAGAAATGAGCTATTACAGATGTACACAGTGAAATAACATTGCTGTAGTTTTGAATAACCACAGGAATTCAGATAACTTCTACTTAGTCCAGTTCCTATCGAAAAGAAAGAAAAAGTCTGAGGTGTGTTTTCTAGAATCTTTTTGACTTGGTGTTCAAGAGACTTAAATCCCCCACTCATAATGTTACACATCTGATGATTGGTAGAACTTTCCAGAAAAGCTCTGGTTTTGTGCATTTCAAACTTAGTTCTTCCTCCATTATCTGCATGCACCTGGTGCTGAGAGCATGCGCTATAGCCCTGTACCTTGCTGAGTTGGCACCATGGAGGTTTGGACTCCTCCCAGAAGCCATTTCCATGCTGTGACTGGTAGCAAATTACATAGGGAGTGACTGTGAACCATATTAATAGATTCAATAAACTTGAACCGAATATATCCCTTGTTTGCCTTCTCTTAGAGGTTCCAAAATATGGACAGCCTGATGGAAGTAGAGGTTGCAATGAAAAGAGACAGCAATATTAACAGATATGTGATTAAAACATTTTTGTGCAAATATAAAAATATAGATGTGAAGATATTACTGGATCTTTGGAAAAGCACTGAAGCTTGAGCCCCATCAGTTTCATGGCTCAGCTGCTCTGATGATAGAAGTTCTAAAAATCCAGATCTTTCAGCGTCCCTGTGCCCCAGGGCTCAGATCTTAACCCATTTCTTTTGTATTTCCTTTTCTTTTCTTTTTCATTTTATTTATTCCCTCCCTGTTGATCTCAACTGGCCTTTAGGCTTTAAGTGCAATCTATGTTCAGACAGTACCCAGTTTCTTTTCTCTTCTCCCAGGAGCTTCAGAATCCTGTATTTGAGTGTCTTCTCAGTATCTCCATTGGGATGTCTAAGAGACACTCAGACTCAACAGCCTACACTGGACTCTGGATCTTTTTGCCTAAATCTTCTCTACTCACAGGCTTCTCAGTGCCAACTTTACCTTTTCGATAGTTCACACGAAATATGAATGTCATCCTGTCTTTTAGGAAGTCCTGTACTTTCATATATATATATATAACGTAATCACGTCTTAGTCACTCCACAGCTACTACCTTGAACATAGCCAATACCATCCTTCACCTGCTCCCCTATGGTGGTTTTCAGTAGAGCAGCCTTTAAAATGTAAATCAGGTCTTGTCATTCCTCTGTTCAAACCCAGTTTACTGCAAGAAGCCCAAGGCCATAAAGCGATGTAGACAGCTCTTAGCGATCTGGCCTCACATTGTCGGACCTCTCATGTCCTCCCCTTCTTCCGGGGCTGTAGCTTCTATGGAGCACACCAGGTGGGGGTCTCAGGGCCTTTATCACAGGTATTCACTTGCATAACTCCTTTCCCTCCTTCAAGTATTCATCAAATCTTATCTCCTCCATGAGACTCCTGGCTACCCTATTTAATGCTGCTTTTGCTACCCCTTCAGCCAGCATTTCCTGTCCTTTTTACCTGTCCCTACTCCTTTTGCATTATCACAGCACTAATCACTTGCTAACACCATGTTTACATGTTAAACGTATTGCTTGTTCACTGTCTTGATCTCCATTAGAATGTAACCAACAGAAGGACAGGGATCTTCATGTTTTCTAGGCTGTGTCCCATGAGCCTAAAAATTCAACTGATTCTCAACAAACAAACTTCTGAGATAGGTACTACCATTTTTGTAGATTAAAAAGAAAAACTGACATAGAGAATAGTTAAGTAGCTCACCAGGATCACAAATAGAGCTGGAATTCAAACCCAGAAAGCCTCCAGGGCTGCCCCTGTAACCAGTATGCAATATCGCCTCCTAGAGGACGAGGAGAAGGGATTTCCATGGAGTAGGAAACTGAGAAGGCCTGGAGACGGCTGCTCCTGCTGTCTCACTGTAGGTTGTTAACCTCTGAGTTAAACCCTGATCTCATAGATAAATGTTCCAGGATTAAAACTTCTTTTTTAAAAAAATAAGTCACTTGCATGTATGGAGTATAGTCATCACTTAATTGTTTATATTGTTAATTGTTAATATATCACTTAATTGTTATATATCCTAAGGAAATAACAATATTCTCTCCTCTTTTTGAGTCAGTTGTGTATTCTGTTTGACCCTGTTGTATGTTCCAGTTATCTTCACCAGAAGAGATGTGTGTGATATGCTGGGCTATCATTCTATGTTAATGAGAGAGACGTGAAAACCGTAAAATCCCCAAACACATTATTATAACAACACATTGTTTTGGAGGTCAAGGTGGTTTGCAAAGTGCAAGAATCACCTAACTCAGGTGGAAGAACTACTGCTGAGGGAAGTTAGTACAAATAGAGAGACGGTTTATGACAATGGAAGCTATTTGTATAATGTAACTCTGTTTAGGGAAGAAAATTTTTTTCTCTGCTCTTTAAGATTCTTTTGGCTGGTCTAAGAATTAAATTGACATGAGACAGAGTAACAGGAGAAAATCAAATTTAATGTACATTATTAAATTCACATAAATGTGAGAGATTCCAAAGACAGGCAAAATGAGGTACATATGTCATTCTGGACTTAGGAGAAAGGGGTATGGGTCTGGGGCTTCAAAGAGAGGGAAGGCAATTGACAGGAAGAATGGAAAGAGCCAATGTTGGTAAACAGATGTTTGCTTCCATACAGTGGAACAGAGAGAGGACTTGGATCAAACAGGCCTTCCTAGGTTCTTCCATGTCTACCATACCTAGTTCATATTATGCCATAATTATCTATGATGATAGCTTCCTTCTTGGAGGAACAGGTCCTCTATCTGAATTCTTTTAGATATTTTAGGAGGGAGGCAAAACAAAAACCCAAAAGCTTTGAGTCCTCTGTTTCTTAAAAAAAAAAAATGAGCCTAAAATAATCCATGCCAGAGAAACACATTTTTGGATGACATATTTTGTTCCCTTTCACTTGTGTTTATTTGGAAAAGGAAAATTAAAATCTATAAAGATAACAGTTCTTTACTATGTCTTTATTTCTGAGTATAGATCAATGGGGAAGAGTTTTGCAGATGTGCAGTGGGGCTGGAATGAACCATTTTTGAGAATACCTTTCTAACATCCCACATACCAGTACAAGTGAATACATGTATGCACACACACACGCACACACACGAGTGTGTGTCTAGATTCTTGCAAAAGTTTTATGTGTAGTCCCTCAGCCTCCAGCTTTCCTCATCCAGGCCCTCTAACACACGGCCCCTAAATTACCTTTCGAGAACTAGACTACAGCAAGATCCCTCCATCTGCACTTCACCTACTAGAGAAAGCACATATTTTCCCTTTTGACCATCAGTCATTCATACAGGCAGACTCAGTTTTCCTTTATCTACCCTGTTACTTTCTATTTCCTAATCACAGTGTATTTCCCAAACACACCATGTTTTGCCAAACCTTTGTGCTTTTGGCTCCTGTTAAAACTCCCTCTCCTCAGGATCTGTCTAGTCAAATTACACCCATCTATTGAGAACTAGCTCAAATATTGCCATTTGAAGCCTGCCTGGCTAGATCTCAACTCCCAACCAGCCCCTACAAATAGGCAAACACATGCACACATACATACATAATAGTTTTCTTTACTTCTACAGGACTTCATTCATCAGGGACCATTGGTCCTGCTTACATTCTGGTGATTTCCCTCTGGTCTACCATGATTTGGAGAGTCTCCAAAAGTCCTTAAGAACTGAAAAATCCCCTTTGGTGGTTTTGAAAGTATGTGGCCTGGTCTCTTGTGTGTCTAAACTGTCTCTAATACAGATTGTTACCTAAAAATTCACTTGGAGGAGCACAGATTTGGTGACAGAAAAGGTGACTAGAAAGTTCTCTGAGTCCATCTGTCCACTCACTCAATTCAACCAACAAATGTGGAGCCGATTGTCTGCCAAGCACTGTCCTTGGTGCTGGGACTGGGATGGTGGGCACACAGATGCTGGCACCTGCCCTCCTGCAGTTTAGTGCACAGAAAACAATTGTGCTACAGTGAAGTGTGTGCCAATCACAGCCATGCTGGGGCTGTGCAGCTAGTTCTTAAGTGCAAGAAGAAAGGGTTTGTGTTTTATTCACTTTTGTATCTCGTACATTGACTTTAATCAACTGTCATTAGAATGGTAAATATATTTTTTGTACATAGAGGCCTTCAACAAATAGCTGATGAAAGAAGGGAAGAGGGAAGAAGGGGAGGAGGGAGGGAGAGAGGGAGAAAGGGAGAAAGGGAGAGTGAGCAAGAGAGAGGGAGGTCTCCTGGTTATTAAACCAAGGTAAAGCTTCTGATCCTAACTGTGGAAGTAAATCACCATCTCTTCACTAAAAGATGTTACTGCAAACTCTTGAACACTGGCAACAAAACCTGGAGTAAGGAAAAACAAAACAAAATAAACTGAAATCCCTGGGAAAAAGCCTAAGTATGATTAGAACATTAGAAAAGAGCATTCCCTGACGATGTAACCCCTCAACCTGTCTCCTTTCCATAGGCCTTTTCCTTAAGTGACATTCAAAACACATTCTCAGGGGGTTTGCATGCCTAGGAGGCTTTAGGGATTTGATGGAGGGAAGCAGAATACATTTAACAGGATCATAATTATCTCTTCCCTGTTCATTCCTGTGGGGCCCTAGAAATGTCCTTGCCCTTATTTAATGCAGTGCAGTGCATGTGGGGTAAAGTCGGACTTGCACCATGAAAATCCCTCAGCAGTTTGCAGCACTGAGGGGTGCAGGATGGAAGGCGAGATTGAAAGAAGCTGAAGTGGGCCGTATTGATTGAGACAACTGCAGCAACTAAACCCTTGAGTCTCCCAACAAGCGGGGAGGGAGCAGCGAGGTGGGACTGATTTGAAAGGATTAAAGGGAGGCAGAAAGCGGTGCTTTCCTCCCCTCATTACAAACTGAATCACCAGACTTTCAGGGGAGAAAGCTCAGGGCTCAGGCGTGTGTGTCCACTGCAGAGGAGAAACAGCATTCTACTTACCCTTGTGTTTCTTTCCTGTCAGCAAAGAACCAGGAAAGGGGCAAGATCATTGAAGATTGGGGGAATTCTTTCTACATTTTTTTATTATCCTGTTCTGTCTCAATCATCTCAAAAAAGTAGATTTATATATTCAAAAAAGTAGATTTATATATTCATATTCAAAAAGTAGATTTCAAGGACGGCCAGCATAAAGAAAAGAACAGCCAAGCTGCTGAGCGCTGTTGAATTTTTAATCCCCTAACACTTTTCTCCCCCTTCTCTATTTATTATCTATTTTCAAAGCCCTGGAGTAAGGGCTTGTCTAAACCTTGTTCACTGGCAGTCGTTCAAAAAGCTTCATCTTGTACCATGACTAGGGGAAAACTAGGAATGAGTTCTTAGAAGAATTTTCTAATAATGATTATCAGAAACTAAAAGTTTAGCATTGAGGTGAGAAATATAAGAAATAGAAATGATGGCTCAGTGCTTACAGCACAGGCAGCTCTCTGTCCGTGTATCCTGGAGCTCTGTATTCCCCTGACCCTGTCCTCGTCCCCCTGGCAGAGAACCCTCAAGACCTAAGCCCAGGATGCGTGCCTGCCCTCTTCCCAGAAAGCACCTTTTATTTCCTCCCCCTGACTCTGAGACCTCCCCTCTGCCCTCAGGTGTCGGGATTTGCTGCCCTGCCTCCAATGGCTTCAGGCTTTCTCTTAGGCAAGAAGGGAGTAGGGGCTGCTCTTGCTCAGCATGCTCCTCCCTCCACCTCCCTGCCACCAGGCACCAGGGAGTCTTCTTCCTTCTCCTGCACTGCACCCAGCTTCCTCTCAGACACTATAAGGTACTTGGCGAAGCCTTGAGGGGGTACAAAGCCTCCTTGGGTTTGTGGCTACCAGGGTTTATATTCTCACAAGAGTCTGTGTTCAGCCTTCAGCAGTTTGTTTACACTTGTAGTTGCTTGCTCCTTACCAGTGTGTGCAGTGTCCACCAGCATCTGTTCCAGGTAGGCGTGGGTTTGCGTCCCTCCTCTCCTTAGGGTCTTATCTTCCCTTACATTTTGAGTTAGTTGGTTGCTCTGCAACCAGGTCTCTATTGGAATCAAAACAATTGTCAGTCTGCAGATTGTGTGTTTATGTGTTCTGTTGTTTTTGGGAGACAGGACCATTGTTCTTTTCAGCGTTGTACATCCTAAGTGGAAGACTGAAGTCAACTGATGTGTTGATTGCACTCAGTTTCAAAGGATGTTTTCAGACTGCAGTTCAACCAGAGGAGGTCGGTTAGGGTGATTCTTGGACTGGAAGCCATGGTATTGGGACTCGAATCATCTAAACTGAAGATAAAGGTCTGAGGGGAGGACTCTTCAGGTATTTTTCTGAATATCTGAAGATAATTAAGATATTTTCAGATATCAGCTTAGCCATTTGGGAACAAGAAGAGCCTGAGTTGGTATTACTGCAGAGGCACAAAGTAATAGGTGAAGATCAAAGGGAAACAGATCTCTGCTCAGTGCCAGGGAAAATGACCTATTAAAGGCAGCTGTCACAGCTGGTGGTGGTTTGGGAGGTCATGATCTCCCCCTCTGACAGTGGAAATGGTAGAGCTGAGCTTGCTTGAAATTTTATCAGGGTATTTTTAAAGGTGGTTTTAGCATTCAGTTAGACGTTTGGAATAGATGAGCTCTGACATACTTTCAATTCTTACCATTATGAAGAAGACTCCTCTTTTTCAGGATCTCTTTTAAGTAGACTCTCAACTCTAGGGTAAGAACCTACTGACTTTCAAATCCCTACGTGGTTAAATGAAGTTGTGGTTTCTTAAAACAAAGAATGTATACCATTGTTTTGAGCACTTAGCTATTAAACAGGGTTCTTTTCTGACTTGGTCCAAAATGAATGTCACAAGTTATGGGTAGTCAGCACTAGGGCTGTTTTCTGCTTAGACTGGAATCTTGTCAAAATGCTCAGAAGTAAACAATAAAATTGAAGACAAAGTAATGATGATTTACCCCAACAGAAGCAGCATAGACTTGTGCAAGAGTAACTTCAGTGACTTTTTTTAAAGGCCCAAACTAAGAGATCCCAAAAGGTCAAAATTTGGTTTTGAGAAGAGAAAAAGGAAGAATTATATTAGCTGAAGCAGGTTGTGTGTGAATGCATACTTAACGTGAAGTGAAATACAGGTGGACCGTATGGTTATTTAAAGGAGAATATAAGTATGCTTTTTTCCACAATGCCGCAGTTAGTCAGTGGTCCCATGAGACCAGTCAGAACCTGGAAAATCCAGCTGGGAAAAAGAAGGCCATTTGGAGAAAATCCTCCAGGGAGCAGAGCTCTGGGTGGTGACAGAGCAGGGGTGAGAGGCATGTCTGGTTTCCTAAGTGCTGTGTTGTGTCCCAAAACATGATTTTCTTGCCAAGAGTGAAGCTGATTTGCAGATATTTCTGGTTTCCTGTATGGAAATGATAGTGCCAGAAACATGAGTAGCTTCTGTGATATTGTCTAGTCTTTGCCTCTGATGTATTCTATATGGAAAGGTAAAATAATAAACTTTCCTTTCTTCAAAATGTCACAGACAGGACATTTGCAGCCAGGTCAATACACAAAGGAATCTGAGGCACTGCTGTAATGTAAGCCACCACTTAGCTCCTGCCACCTCTCATTTCTGCAGTCTTCCCCCTTCTGCATATTCAATCTCTCCTATCCCCTCCACTGTAAGCCTCCTCTCCTTCAGAAAGACCCAACCCTAAAATCTTACGTAGCTCCTGGCTCTGCGATGGTGTACCAAATGTTGGGCTTACAAGGACCCATCTGGCAGACATACTAGCACTGAGAAGGGGGTAGGTGACGGATCTTTCAGCGCAAAAGATTGTACCTCTTCTAAGCACAAAATTGATTCTGCTTAAAACACAGACTTTAAAATATCTTGTGCTATACTTTAAGACATAAAACCAGCAGTGTGGTTAGTTACTGTGTACCTTTTCCAGGTCTCTTGGTTCTCCTCCTGTTACTTTTATTTCCTGCATTTTGAGTATTTCTCTGCTCTTCACACTTCCTCTTGAAGGATCCCCAGAGAGTCCCCAAAATGAAGCTTGGGAAAGAAAATGGAAATTTCCCTAGATTGCTAATTTTAGGTCCTCTAGTTAAGAGTTTTGATAGGAAAGAATTTGAAACTGCCAACCAAAATCAGGTTACTGCATTATAGGTAACTTATCAGTAGATTATATTTCTAATTTCCATGACTTTCTTGAAAATCAGTGTTGATTCTTATGTATATGCTTTTAATAAATAATAATTTTTAATATTTAAAAATAATTAAATTATTTCAGCTCTGTCTAGCTTTGGATTTTAATTACATTTATTTCATCATTAGTTTATTTAACAAATATTTGATTATTACCTATGTGCCAGGTACTGCATTAAGTTCTTAGATACATAGAAAAATAATAAAATTCAACGTATAGTCTCATTGGGGTTCTTCTGTGCTACGTTCTATGGGGATATAGAGATGACTTAAGCTCTGGTTCCTGCCTTCCAGAGGATGTATAGACAAGGAGGACAAAGAGAATTTTTTGATAAGGAAGTGTAAGGGAGCGTTGGCCAAGTGCTGGCAATTACATAACATCTCAGGAGTCTAGTAAATAAAAAAGGAGACTGAGTAAACCCTATAGGATGAGAGAATGTGTACAGGAGCAGAGCTGGTATGAAGGTTATTCAGGTACTGTTGGTGGGACAGTGACTGTGGTAGTGTGTTTGTATTAGATGCTGTGAACACAGCAGGGGGAAAGTGGAGGAGGCAAGTAAGCTGGTACTGAGTGCCTGCTGTGTGATCATCTCTGATCCCAAGCGTACAGGGCATGCACGAGTAGTGAAAGGTACAGTTATCATCAAGAACTCATGAGTTTGTTGGTGCCAAGAATAATTAGAACACTCTTACATAATAGAAAGTGATTAGATGCTAAATAGTGTGGCTAATTCTAAAGTTTTGTTTGAATTACTAAGAGAGGAGACCAAGAGGGCTGGTGAAATCATGGATGCCTTCATAGAAGTTGTAGGACCTAATGAGACACAGAGGCTTTGGATGGGGATGGTGAAAGTGTGAATAAAAGGGCTTTTTCCTTTTTTTTTTTGAGAAGTCAAGAGTATTTAAAGATTGGCCAGTGAAGAGCAATGTAAAGTGATGCTGGACCATAAAGTCCACAGCCTGTGGATATTTTGTAAGCTGGCAGGAACGGCAAGAAATCTGATGACACTGAAAACATAGAACCTTTGGAAAGTATTTATGGGTATGATTAACAGGATGGAAGGGACACTGTAGAATAACTCTAAGTAGGACTATAGGAGACTTACGGAGTTGATTCATCAAGGTCCTGGAGTTAGAAGAGGTACAAGAGTAGAATGACAGACAGAAGAGAAATGTTCGTGGTCTGAAAGGAAGCAGTAGAAGTTCTGTGGTGTTATGATCACCCTCTTACTCAGTGCTATTTATGTCACGAACCATGTGAGCCAGTCATTGCCTGACTGTCCTAAGATCAATTCTCCCCCTATTTTTCCAACTCCATTTAGCAGACCCCTTTGCTAACCAGCTTCCAACTAGGTTCAGCTGGTGCCAGGCACAGGTAGAGAACTGGCAGGAATAGCTGGGGGAAGTCAGGTCATGTCTCCCTCTGGCTCTTTCTCGGAAGAAAGTGACTGGGCTTCTCACCACTTCTGCTCTTTCCTTTTGGCTCCCAGTTCCTGTAGGAAGGCCACGCTGTGGTTTTATAACCTGCCAGATGACTCTGGCTTTTGAGCCCTGGAAATTCCACTTCTTCCTTGTGTCTCTCCAGTCCTTGGGTAATTTTAGCAGCCTTTTGATGCGGCTAACCTCTGGGTTAATTAATTATCCCTTGGTTGGCTCCTTAGCTTTGTTTTTTCATCACAGTGCAATCAATTCTATATGTGACATTCTTGTTTAAAATGCCTAGAAATATTCCTGTTTTCCGCCTGGACTCTGACTGACACACTATGTAACCGATGGGTAAATCTTTTTGGCCCTAGTTTTCATATTTTTAAAGCCACAGGTATGAACTAGTTGATTTGTAATACTTTAACAAATAACTGATAAACTCAGAATATCAGATACATAAGATACTATAGTCTATGAGTTTATTATTTTATATTTCTTTTGTCTGTATATAATCTTCCCATATGGTATGTGCTGCTGTTTCTAACATGTGCTAAATTGAAATTTTGAAAGAATTATCCAATGATTGTAGAACTTGAAAATGGTGAAGATTGATCCAACATAGGTCAGCCTTTTTAAAGATCAAGACTGATAATCTGCTTGGAGATGCACGGAGAGTAGAGGAGAGCATAGAGGGAAAATTTAAAATAAGATACCAAGGAATGCAAATCATTTAGCTCCAAGAGACTGAGTATTTGGAGTAAAAGTGTCAACAAGCACAGAAAAAGAGAGGCATCCTCTTCCTTAGCATTTCTGACATCCACAGAGTCACATCTTTCATCTGGATTTCTCTTTAGTGACCAAGACCACCCTGTTGCCTTATAAATATCTACTTCAATCACATGATAGGCAATTTAGAATTTTTGTAATTATCTAAGGATTAGCAGTAAAGTACGCTTTGTTAGTTCGAATTGAATGGCTAGTTTTAGAGGCATAATTGGAAACATTTCCAGTAATTTGTGTAGTTGTATTTAGTAAAAGTAATAGAGGTGATTTTTGTTACTTTATTCCTTTGTTAGCTCTTTATAATCCACATTTGGCAGAGGTATGAGATAATCTCTGGCACTACACATCTTGGACAGAAATTTACTTTGTGACCCAACCTCAGAGGAGGCAGCACATATTCTATTCTGCTACTTATTTACCCTGTCTGGGAATATCAGTCATCACTACTCTTCATACTATCAGACAGTGCTATTTTTGTGTTGATGATCATTGGAAGTAGGTTTTGCCCAAAATTAACAAGTCCATTTTTTTAGTCTGTGATTGAGTTATTACATAGTTGATGGTTGAGTCAATGCTAAATCATCAAAAGTGATGTGCATGAAATGATTCATTGTGTCAGTATTGTGGTGTGCCTTAAAGAGCGTATGTGCAAAGGCATAGGTTTTGCTTTCATTGGTTAAAATGAAAGCCAGACTGCCTGAGTCCCACATACAAAACAAAATGGGATAGAAACCTCAAGTTCTTCATTGAATGATACCAATGAAGCATTGATACTAAAACTAACATATGCAGATATGTATCTATTTGCATAGATGTCTGTATGATACAAATGGCCATCAATAGTCTGTTAATTTGATTAAAAATTAACACATTTATAGATCAATTCTGATTGACCAAAATTATATGCTCTTTGGGAGATACGAAAATAAATGAGGTGATAGCATGTTTCTTTTGTTTTCATTAAATTTGCAGACCAATTGTAGATCAAATAGTAATGAAAATAAAACTTTTTATCTAATTTGTAGCAGTTTTAGAAGTAAACCATTGACTCCTTTTGCCTTATGACATGCTACTATTGTAGGCATGGTAGCCTGGGAAGCTTTCATGTTTTACTTGTCTCTTCTATAGAGATGTAAGCACCACCAGGCCTAGGGTTTTATCTAATTTTTTAATGTATTCCACAAAGAAGAGTTAAGGGCCCATATTCATCGCTTAAAGAATATTCAGTTGGTGAAACAGATTATAAAGTGAAAGACCTTGGTTTATCCTAATAGTTATTGGTCTTCATGCTGAGGTGTCAGAATGAGGTCACATTATGACTCATATATCTTTTCCTTAGGGAAGTGAGCAAGCCTAAGGATAAAGTTACAAAGGAAAGTGATCAGTTCTGAATTCAATATATCAATCACAAGTATGTGACTGTGTCTCCTTGGCTTGCTCTTTGAGAGAATTGAAGCAGTTAATTGTAGGTAAGTGACATGATGAATTTCACCTATTCTGCCAGCTACAGTGTACAGATTAGAAACCTGAGTCTAGTTCAAATTTATTGCCTTGAGCCATACTGCTGAACCTGAAAATTATTTTTCTTCCTAATACCATCATATTCTTAATTTGGAAACAGTGGACAAACAAAAACACTTTTTTTTCTAAATAGCATCTAAGTCTTCCTAAAATTTTTAACCCCAAACAAAAATTTTCTTTACCAGTGGGCCAAGAATTAGAGAGGTAGAGAAAGAGCCAGACTTGAAATCAGAAGTCCCATCTTATTCACTTTTCAGTGTGTTGTTTTGGGAAAATCTCTTATTTATCTCCACCTCACTTGCCTATGTTGTAAGAACACCACTTTAATATGGATTATAAAAATCAAAAGATGGACATCATGAGGAAATTATTAAACTGAAAATGAGTTATCCAAATATGAATTATTTTTATATATTTACTATTTAGTTAACCATTCACAAGGGTAGAAAACAATATATCACTGCCACATACTTGAATTTCTTTGATATTATAAGAAAAAAAATGTCCTCTGCTGTCTCAATTGCTCTCTCTTTCTCTCTGTGTGTGTGTGTATGTGGGAGAGAGAGAATTCAGATGTGGATTCCAAAGATACATTCAAGGAGATGAGATGTCATTCTCTTTCCTGAGATTTGTAAATTTTCTTCTGTTTCACACTTCAGAATTCACTGTTACATGTTGCTTGTGTTGTCTGTTTACTCCCTTTCCTTTTTTGTTTCCATCAGTGCATAAGTGTTTTGAAAATATAACTTTGTGACAAAACTAAAAATACATTGTTAACACTTCCTTACTTTACATCCTTATATATACATGAGTCAAAGTGTAAAAACTTAGTGAAGATTTAAATACTATTTTAAGTTTATAGTAGATAAGATAGGAGTTTAAAGACAATATTCAGAAGAAGGATTAAAATCTGAGGATGCAGTGGCCAGCAAGTGATAGCGCGGTAGTGCTGAGTTGTGCTGGATCTAGAAGGATGCATGGGGGCCACCTGAGACGCACACAACTGTGTGTCAGATCTGGGTCTCAGATTCTTTGTGAAAGCTGGGCCTCATGGATGACCATTCTTCCCAACTTCAAAAAGCCCATGAATATACTGTCTGGAAAAACAATGAAAATGAGAAGAGAGATTCCTTGTGAGTGAAACAGTATGAGAAAATACTCAAAGATGGAAGGTAGGATTAGGATACTTTATAAATATAAAAAGGCATGTGCCCTTCCTCTTCCCTCCTCTCCTCTTTTCCAGAAATGGGAGTGAACTGGAAAGAAAGACTGACCTCAAATAGACAAAAGTAGACTGAGTGCCTAGGCAAAAACGAGTGAGGTTGAGGTTTGTAGCTTGCTGAAATTACACGCATCAGCTCTCCAGGAGTCTGAAATTTATCACTTTAGCAAGTTATTCTATACCACAGAGTCAGGAGAAACAAGAGATATCATCTAACACACATGTACATCCACACATGAAAATGAAAACAAAAAAGTTAAGAAATAAATTCATATGTTATATGAGCCTTCAGGAATCTGCTCTTCAGCATCAGTGTACAAATGCCAGGCTGAGAATCAGTGACGTGGGATGCGTAATTGAGTCCTAATACCACCATAGGAGTAGGAAAAGGGAGAAGAGACACCACAGCACCTCTGCTTTTTCATACATGCTTTTTAAATGCAATATCCATAACGTCTAAGTTTGACTTTTTCTTATATAGTAAATGTTTAGTAAATATGTGATGGATTCATGCTGATTCTTCTAGGAGGGAGATAGAATTTTGTGAGTTATAATGGTAGAGAGGTATATAAGTAGAGTCATTATATATTCCCATAGTCCTGGTATAATTATTAATAGTTACTCCTTTTACTCTCAAAAGATCTTACCTTGTACAATGAGTCCAAGTTATCACTATTTGTATAAGGAAACTTACATACAAAAATACCATTCTCGAAAGTTATGTGTGGCAGACATAGAGTTGTACAGCTCAGATTCCCCTTTGAGAAAGGACATGCCTCCAGCTGTGAGGAATATCATTAACTGACCAACTCCACCTGTCAGAGAGTCAAAGTCTGTCTCGTGTTCTGAGAAGCCTTCAGCCAGTGACTGAGGAAGGTGGTGGTGACTGAAGTAGCACTATGCTCAGGGGGGTCTCCAGTTACGTGGTTCAAGGGCATTTCCACTGAGCACAGTACTCCTCTGATGGAAAAATCTTCACCCCAAAATTCCTGTTGATCTGACTTTGTCAGGTGTGCATCATAATCTGACAAATCTCCTTCTTCAAGTCCTTTTCATATCCCAGGAAATTTTTTGTGTGCCTATCTTGGGAATGTTCTCAGACAACCAATACCACAATCTGTAACACTTTCTTTTAAAAGTTACCTTCATCTAAGTGTTGAAATTTAGGAACATCAAAATATTTTAAAGCATCCTGGTTTAAATCAGATGTCAAATTATTAAATGTAGCACTGTTTAATGTTTCAAAATAACACATTCCATAGGTATCTAGCAATAGACTGGCAAGGCCCATGGAAAAAAGAGGACATCCTCAAAGAGAAAAGGCCAATTATAATTTGAAAACTCTTTGCTGAGGGACAACTACCCTTGAAATCCATGTTGCTCATGGGCAGACACGGACATAAATTTTTTTCTCATTTTTCCCTCTGCTTTGCTGCAAGAGAGAAAGGAAGCAAAGGCTTGAGCAGGGAATTTATAAGGGCAAATATAACCTTTGGTTTGATGCACAGTAAGCTGACAGTTAAAGGTGTATCATGCTAGATAAATGTCAAAAGCTAAATAAAAGCCTTGATAATAAGCTGTCCAGAGGCTAAAATCCAGAACCCTGAAGCATGAGAGAAGGATTGGTCTTTAAAAACGAATTTTAACCCAAACTGAAACTGTCCAAAGTGGCTTAGAATATTGCAGTAAACTCAGGGTTGGGGATGGCGAATGTGGAGAAGAGGGACCTAAACCAAGGTGGAAGAGTACCTAGTTGTTCTAAGGTTTTTGTATTTATGTAGATGTTACTCTAAATAGTAGAGTGGAGCCAGACCCAGTATGTATTGCTGCAAGCTGAATTGTAACAAATTTTACAATTCCCCAAATTTTATGTTGATGTTCAACTCCTAATACCTCAGAGTGTGACTGTATTTGAAGATAGGGTCTTTAACAAGGTAATTAAGGTAAAGGAAGTCATTAGGGTGGTTCCTAATCCAATATGACTGGTGTCCCTTTAAGAAGAGGAGATTAGGAGACAGACACAAGGGGATGACCACAGGAAGGGGAGCACAGGAAAAATACAGCCATCTCCAAGCTACATGGGGACGTGCGAATGGAGAGGCCTCTGCCAGAGAAGGCTGGACCAGGCATTAAATGCAATGAGGTGATTTATTTCCATTAAAAATAAGTTCTCTGTGGTTTTGGTGAAACTGAAGCACAGCAAGTTGGAGGAGCATTCATATAGCCATGCCACAGGATAAAAATAGCACTCTGTCCTGCCTTCCATCCTCAGTCTGTTTCCATAGTCACCTTTGACAGCACTGAATTTAGATGTTTGAATAGTCTTAGTGCTCATGATTAAAGTCTATAAAGAAAAATTCAACTGTGTTGTAAATATTTTCCACATACTATCAAAGGATCACTTTCTCCAAATGGTTATTTTGATTCCTGCAGGATACAGTCTTCAGCTTGTCCTTTGCTTTGTTAGAATTAAATCTCTATAAAGTAAAAACATTTTCCCCACTTGGAAGGGGTTTGCCAGTCAACCTAAAAGATAATCTACTTATATTTTTAGGATCACAAAATCTTGTAAGAAGAAAGGGTTCTGTGGGGTTTGTTCATTCGAAAGAAAAAAGAAAATGTGTGCTGAGTTGACAGTGGGGGGGGGGGTGTCTGTATTGCTAATCCACTATATAGTGCATTTGGTGAGAAGTCTGATGATAGCCTGATGGATTTTCCTTTGTACATGATCTTTTTTCTGTCTCTGGCTTCTTTTAATACTCTCTCCTTGTCCTTGATCTTTGACAATTTAATTATTATATGTCTTGGTGTTGTCTTCCTAGGGTTCCTTGTGTTGGGAGATCTCTGCACTTCCATAACCTGAGAGACTATTTCCTTCCCCAGATTGGCAAAGTTTTCAGCAATTATTTCCTTAAAGAGGCTTTCTATCCATTTTTCTTTCTCTTCTTCTTCTGGTACCCCATAATATGAATATTGTTCCTTTTGGATTGGTCACACAGTTTTCTTATTATTCTTTCACTCCTCGAGATCCTCTTTGCTCTCTGTGCCTCAGCTTCTTTGCTTTCCTGTTCTCTAATTTGTATTTCATTTACCATCTCCTCTACCTCAACTAATCTGCTTATAAATCCCTCCATTTTATGTCTGATTTCAGATACTGTGTTTTTCAGTCTTTACCTCTTTCTTGAATTCCTCCCTGAGGTCTTGAATATTTTTCTATAGCTCCATGAGCATGTTTATGATTTTTATTTTGAAATCTTTATCATGAAGATTGGTGATTTCAGTTTCCACCATATAGTGCATTTGGGTAGATGGACTTTTTGAGGTCCAGGACTCATTGAGACACAACTAGAGTCAAAGAGCTCAACTCTTGCTGAATTAATCTTCCCACAGTAGCAGCACTTGTTTTCATCATACTCATTTCAGCTAGAGATGAGGCTCCATTGTAGCCCATTTTTCCAACTGGAGACCAACCAAATCTTTGTCTTTCCTCTTGCTGTCACTGACTGACATGACTTCATGGGCAACTCCAAAGCTAAGATGAATAAATTACCAAAGGCTGTGCCTTCCTGGCTCTCAAGTTGGCTCTGAGTATGTGCTCACAGGGTTATCCTAATAAAGGAAAGGCTTGGCCCACAGGCCTATGGAGTGTCCTAGTGCCTCTTATGGGCTTAGCAGAGGATGAGAAAGAGCATGATTAGGGTGCACTGGCCCACTCCAGTGTGCTTTGCTGGGGTTATAGCATGATTTTTCTTCTGCTTACAGCAAAAGAAAGGGCTTTCAGAATTCAAAGGGTCTTTTGTGTCTGTGATAGAGACCTAAGTCAAGAATAATCAGAGTTTCATGCATCATAGAGCTAAAAACCTGGATGGCCTCTTCAGAAACTGGTTTGGAGTCTTCATAGTTATGGAGACCTTAAATAAATGAAACAGCTGAAGCATTCTTCTACTGTTTTCTTCTCACTACCTCCATAGTAACTTTGGGCAGCTCCCCCTTTCTGGTGAGCATTCTTTTCAGCCATCATTTTCCCTGTATCTTATGGGTGGGGTGAGGCCTTGAGAAATAAGTTGTGACCTACACTGTTATAGCCAAACCAAGTCAATGAGGGTAAATATATTTAAAGCATGTTGCATACTTGTCTTGATGGTGTGTGCTTGTATAGTGAGACATTCGCTAAGAGAAGTAGTGGAGGGGAAAGAAACAGGTTAGCTTCTTGGCCCAAATATTTTATGCCCAGTTCAGTGCTTCTGGACACTGGCTGTACATTAGCATTACCTGGGAAGCTTTTCAAACATATCCATGCCTAGGTCACACTCCCCAAAAGCCTGATTAAATGATCTACAGTGAGGTTCAAGCATTGGTATTTTCAGTTGTTTCTCTGAGTTCTTCTTAGGTGCAACCAAGATTAGGAATGTCTGATAGTTGGGACACTCAATTATAAACATAAGGATGAATGTGCCTATTTTTTAAAGGTCAAACTAAATAATTATGGAAACTGCATGAACTTAACACTTATATAGTAAGGTGATCAAAATAAAAGAGTGTGTGTATGTAATTTACAATCACAATATAGGGAGGTCATGGAGAAGACAGTACAACACAGAGAAGACAAGTAATGACTCTATAGTATGTTACTATGCTGATAGACAGTGACTGCAGTGGGGTGGGGGAGGACTTGATAATATGGGTGAACGTTGAAACCACAATGTTGTTCATGTGAAACCTTCATAAGATTATATATCAATGATACTTTAATAATAAAAAAAAGAGTCTGTGTGTAGAATTGGAATTATTCAGTCCAGAAAATTGAAGCTTGGATAAATCTTTGTTGAATTGTGAGTTCCTTGTTTTTTTATTCTCTATTAGGGTCATTCTTGGAAGCAGGATCTGTATTATTTAAAGTGTGGATCCTTTCTTAAAGTTTCTCAGAGTTAGACTTTCCCCATATGATGTCTATTTCAGGTTTCCCCTAAGGATGTTTCAAACTGAGTTTTTAAAGAAGTGAGAAACATAGATAGGACTGGCAAGTCGGGGAAGTTACATTTGAATGGAATATTGGGAATGGAAGAAGCAAGAGAGGAGGGGATGGAGAGAAGGGACAGAACAAACATGCCCCCCGCCCCGCAGAGGAGCCTCAGCCCATGGCTAGGTGTATCTATGATCCAATGACCTCTTGATCTTTGGACTGGGTTTTAGATCACCTCTTATTAAAGTAGTCCAACTGTCCATCTTTTTGGATGTTCCTGTGATTCTATGTGATGTATGCATGATTTGTTTAAATCTAGGCTTCATTATAATTAAGTCATATTCCTACAAAAATATTTCATGAAAGTATCATGAGATTATTGGTGTTTCTTAAATGAAATTATGAAAAAGCTTATTTGTGTCCATTGTAATAGATTAATAGGAGAACACAGGTAAGTATAAGGGAGGGATTTAGTCATTTGCAATTCTATCACCTAAAAATAATTATCATTAATGTTTTGTGCACTTTTTGGCAATTTTGGAAAGTCAAAAACTTAGATTTCCTTTTTTATGTATCACTCTCCTGATGGTAGCACACAGTGAGGCACACGGTTTATACTTTATATATTGAATAAATGCAGTGATATTGACCTCAGTGATGTCAGATCATCGACACCCATCTGGTGACTTTCACCTCCATTTAGCTTTCAGCTTCTTGCAGTCTAGGCTCCGTATGTCTTCATTAGAAGTTTGGTCCATGAAGCTTTACTGATTTCCTAGATCAAAGAGCAAACAGAAAAGAGTTGCTCAGTTTTGCTTGAGCTGAAAAAATAGCAAAGGATTTTAAATTAGATGAATGGAAAGATGCTAAATCCATTGCACCAATCATGATTTGAATCTCTGGAGCAGCCAGTTTTGTCTGTGTATTGGTAGAAGGAAAGCTCTCTCCCTTCCAAAGGAAAGAGCTAATAAAGTCCACTGTTACAGTAATCTCTATCTTTTTAAAGCAATTATCATTAGCTTGACATAATTTTCTTCTGCCTACAATTTAGAATTTCTGGATTTATTTGGGAATTCAGATTTATGATGCAAATATTATAATTGTATAAGTTGATCTTTGTTGCATTGATAGTTTGGTTCTGTGTGTAGAATTGGAGTTATTCAGTCCAGAAAATTGAAGCTTGGATAAATCTTTGTTGAATTGTGAGTTCCTTGTTTTTTAACTCTCAATTATACATGTATACAGCCAGCATATCTGAATTTCAGTCTGCCTCTGTTGCATTGATAGTTTGGTTGAGAACTAAGACAACCATTATACAAATTTGAATGCCTTCTGTTAACCTCAGTGGTCATAGGTGAAGTTTTCACTCTTTTGCCCCCTTTCCATCCCTCTCCAATCTATCTTAACACACCTGTAGTACGTCATGCTGCCTTTTAGCTTCAGGGACACCCAACACATTATTGAACTCCTCTCTTCCAGGGAGGCAATTCATACTCTTCACTTTCTGTCTTCTGTCCCTAATCTGTTATTTCTGGTTTAGGTATTGTTTCTCAACCTCAGCATTGTTGGCAATTTGGGTGATTCTTTGTTGTGCAGAGCTATCCCAAACAATTTAGGGTGTTCAGAAGCATCAGTAGCCTCTGTAGGTGACAATTGATTCCCCCAAATTGTGACACCTAAATCTGTCTTCAGACATTGACAAATACATGGGAGCAAAATTGCCCACAGTTGAAAATGACTAACATGATAACCGCACACTAGCTTTCTGTACTGAACATCTAAGGTAACACATATGCGTTTCAGCTGGTGATCTGATTTCAGCTCTTTAACACTAGGCTAGTGGTTCTCTGCAGTGCACTGTAGAACCACAGATCTAAAAATTATTAAGGTCCAAGAACATCTCCAGGAATTGGGTCTGGAATTGGGCCTGAGGCATGTTTTTTTAACTCCCCAGATGATTTTAATGTGAAGAGAGAGTTGAGTGTCCTTGAGCAGATAACCACAGTTAGAGAACTGCACTGCTGTACTCGCCTCAGAGCATGAAGGGAGTCTATTCAGCAAGCATCCTTCAGCAACTTTACAGATCTGGCTAGGCCTTCCCTGGCGCTTTTGGAAAGGGAAGTACAATGCCATTTAGGTGTCAATCTTAAGAAGCATATTTATCTTCTTTTTCCTGGTATTAGAAAGTGTTATCTGGAATGTGATTGGTTCAGATTCAAGTATTTTTAAGTAGATAATGTGTTCTTTCTATGTAATTTTATTTTTACTTGATAAGAATAAAGAATATATTGAAGGCTTAAAACTAAAAGCTTATGAAAATTTAACTCTTAATTATTGCCTTAAATGGAAGGGAGAAACATAGCATACATAAAAGAAAATTCAGGTGACAGTGGTGTATTTGTTCTGTCTGTGTGTGTGCCTGGTAAGTGTTTTATAGATCATAGCCATCAATGATCAGTAAATTTGTTCATAAAGCTAGAGATGATATTTTTCACTATGTTCTGTTCATAAAAACAGGATTAGAATTTGGAAAAGAAGACTCAATAAACACCATTTGTTATACTACAGCATCTAATAAATATAGTATGTCCCCTGGGATTTGTCTGCCCAGCATACTTTTCCTGCTTCCTCCTAGAGAGGTGCTTTCCTTTGGGTTATATACCCTATTCCTCATGTCACTGTGGGTCATCACACGCAGTGTTCCATTCTCACCTCCAGTCATAGGCAGGGGTGTGTGGCACAAGCTGGGCCAGTAATAATATGAAGATAACCAAGAGATGTGAGATACAAGTGGAGCCAATTAGAATCCTCTCCTGGGACTTTCTGCATTGGAGACTGAAAGATAGCTCTCATTTCCTCTTGGAACTTGAGCCAAAATATGTATAAACTTAGATATTATCAACCACTTCAGATGACAAGTTGCCCCAAAGCACGTGATCCAATGAAGGGAAACTGCTTCACTGTCACATTGCTGCTTTCCTGTAAACAGCCAGCATATCTGAATTTCAGTCATACGAATAGCCAGTGAAAAATTGCTTTTGTTTTCTTTTTTTGTTTTGTTTTTATTGTCTATATGAAAGAAAGGTAGTCCAGACCAAAGCCTCCTGAAATAAGGTGAAATTTGATTTTCATTGCAAACAGGAAGGTAGGTGATAGTTGTCTATGGATGTTCCTTTTTTATGTATGTTCCTTTTGCTGTGATTTTAAATATATCTTTATTTCCATTTAAGCCAAAGGGAATCAGATATTTTAGATGTTAACACTACCCAAAAATGACTGTGACCATACTTGTGCCATACTAGATTTCAAATCATTAGTATAGCAATGCCATAGGACATTACCACTTGAAGGGACTTTGGAGGTCATCTTATACTTTGAATCTCAAATCATATGAGTGGTTGAAGAGGAGACATGCACGTGTGCAGTGAAAAGCTAAGATGAACGGAATATCATTTACTAATAATAGTTAATGAAGTTTGCAATGATTTGGTTAGTCTCATAGACTAGAACCGATTTGGAGTTGAAAGTGAATTTCCATGACTAGTCATCACTTGGTCCCATATTCCTCACAATGGGAACACTTATCTGTTTACAAGTCAGACTGAAGTGTCTGTCCCATCACAGAGACCCAGAAAAAAAAAAGCTTCTCTTTATGAATAGGGATTCATAGGTAGTTACATCCCAGTCTGGAGTCTTCCTAACACTTGAGACCTTTAGATTACTGGATGTCATGATCCCAGCTTGGAATACAACCTCATCTCACTTGAGTTCCTGCTTGAGGTCTCCAGGTTCAGATGACACTTCCCCTCCCAGAATGCTCACAGTTCCTGACCAGTGATATATATATAAAGGGAAATGAGCTGTTTTCTCTGTAAGTGACCAACTTCTTTCCCATCCCTGTATTTTGGTCTGTGTCATCTCCTCAACAATAGAAATCCTATCTTCTTCTGCATATGCCATGTAACTTTGAATAGGAGTTTCCAAACAGTGAGCACTGAGTATTTTGCTTGTTAATTTGAGGAACTTTATGTCCTAATCTTGCTAACAATTAGAAAAAATAAGAACATAGAAAAGAAAAATTTTTTAATGTGACCAAACTCAGATAATTTGTCTTAAGCAATAAGAAAGAATGAAGAATCTCAGTATTGTTGCTCAAGATCTTCTGAGTCTCAACAATTACTTGTGTTCAGATAAACTGAATGCTTTATAAATCAGGAAGGGGAAAGTTTACAGTGGGTAGTCAAGTATGTCAAAACTTTTAGAAATGTGGTAAAGATGGTAAATTGAGGTTTATAGGTGTAACATTTTTGCATTAATAGCTGTTTCAAATGTCACTGAAACAAATGATTTGTATAAGCATGATAACACTCTTTCATAAGTAGGCACCTCATTAAGACTAGCACAGCACCTCCTCAGCTGAGCTAAAAACCACTTTACCACCTATTTTATAGGTTCATTCAAATGATTTTCAGCCTTTCAGGGAAATTGTTTTGCATCAGAAAAAGAAAAAGCCTGAAAACATTTCCCAGTGAAAGCAATAGCATTCTTGGTTCAAAGTATCAGATGTGTTCTCTATAAATATGTGCTCAAAGTATCAGATGTATTCTCTATAAATATGTGCACAGACAATTTGTATGTATAAATGTATATATAATTTTAATTGGCTTTAGGGTAAAATAATCATATTTGATTAATTTTGCTTTATGTAGAAGTGTCCTTGAGTCACTGTTGTTTTAAACCAATTAAATGACTCCTTCAAGGTCAAGAACATCATATTTTCGAATGGGATAATCCTTTTTCCCTCAACCACAATGGTCTGTATAGTATAGAAATTTCATTCCTGTTAGGTCTCATTTGTCTCCTTTTCCTGACTCAGTGGGATAGACCATCCAAAAGTCAACCATGCACTTGATAGATTCCATGTAGGGAGAAGGTGGAAAATCACTGCATCAAACCTTCAAACACATAAATGTTCTCATGGTGTAGAGAACTGGTACAGAGACATGCTATCAAGGCCAGAAGAGAGGGCAGTCACAAAACTGAACAGGCAAGGATAGGAAACAAATTGGTCTGGAATCAGTCTTTCTCTTGCATAAGTGTGCCTCTCCCTAATGACTTAGTGATATTGGGTCTGACATGTATTCTCCTTCACTCTGTGCCTGACAGCTTGATGGGGCCACTCCAGTGTCTGAAAAAGAAGACCGATGGATTGATGCTTTTATGCCCACACCTGATCTCTAGGTCTCAGCACACAGATGGCCTTTCAGTCATCAGTCATCTATAATTAGAGACTGTGATGTCTAATGGCTCATTTCTTTTTTTTTTTAAAGACATCTGGGTTCCCTATAGTACTAAGGAAGTTCATAGATAACATCTCAAATTATTTAATCAAATATAAGATTTTTTTGTTTGTGTTGCCTTATTTAATAAAAGCTAGAGGCTAACAGAAGAGGGAATGCAAGTTCACGTTGTATGTGTTGACCCTCTTGGGAGAATCCATGACTTTCTCGTTTAGATTCTAGGATACGAGCTCCAGAGCTGCCCTGCCTGGGTCTACAGCTTGGCCTGCCATGCCCTGGCAGTTCACCTCTCTATGCTTCAGTTTCCTCCTCTATAAAATGAGGATGGTATTGGTAACTATTCTCAGGACTGTGGCCAACGTTACAGAAATGATGGCTATAAAGTGCTGAACATTGTTCCTGGTAGATACTGAGCACTCAAAAATAAGTTCTTAGGAACATTATATAGACATGTTTGCTACTTACATTGCTGTCTACTCACTGGCAGTTCTTTATATCTACCCTTGTCCACCTTGAGGTCTGTTAGGATTGGCATTGTATTCATTATTTGCAAAATAAACTAGCAGCAGGTTTTAAAGACAGTATTGCAATGCCTGCAAACTTGTGATGGTTAATCCACTAATCAAGAACATTTTGGATATATCCCACTTGTTCCCAGAACATTCTGTAACCACAGTATCTGCATTTATGATTTAGTAATAGCTCCTGTATTAAATTGCTTACTGTATAGTGTTTTAGCTTATAATTTAAACTGAATTCTTGAGACAGCAACATACCAGACATAGGGTGACTAGAAATTAATATGACTGGAACTGAACTTGGATATTTCCAGTGTTGGTTATCTTCCCTGCAGCTATTAGGTTGGAAGTGTGGCAGAGATCCCCTAACTGCCAGTCATGTTCCTTCCATATTATAGAGCTGTTTCTCTGGAAGTTTCCCAGACTCCTTCACTTATGAGTGAAATGAAGTAGCAAGTTCCTACAAAATGGAGTGTGAATGCCAGGAATGTTCTGTCAATTCCAGGATGAGCTGGAAAGAAGCAAATGTGCTGTCTCTCTCCTTTCTTCCTCTGTCAAGTGTATAGTGGAGTCAGGCTCAAAGGGTGCTAGTGCTGTAAGAGAGCAGAGGTTGCATCCCTGAATCACTGTGTGGAAAGCCATCCACTGATTAGGAATGCCTGCACTGATAGGTTGTATAGCAATGAATAAGCTTCTATTGTGTTAAGCCACTGAGATTTTGGAATTTTGTTACATTAGATCATGCTTCTGTAACTAATATACAAAGTAATATGACTACCCCAATGATTCACTGTTGCTTCTTTTGAAAGTATTTTCAAATGTCTTTTGAAATTTGCTATTAGGGCTATTTAACATTGGTCAAATTTCATTGTTTTAACTTAGAGTTAATTTTTTACACATGGCCAAAAACTATCCAGAGCCCTGGTGCAGAAATTCTCAACATATTAGTAGAAATCAGTCTCATGATGTAATCCCAAGACAAAATCCCCTTAATAAGTGACTTTTTAACGTGACAGAATTACACCAAGAGCTGTGCAACATAGCTTCTTTATCATGTTAGAAAGTCTTACACTGAACCAAACTACTGTTCAGTAGGTCTAGGTTCTGATTCCAGTTCTCTTTCTTACTTTTTAACTGAAGTCTAATTTTTTATTCCAAAAATCAAGAAGATGACAAATTGTGGGTGTAGTATAGAAACATTTTTATAAAAGGCTCAAAATTAAAAAAATAAATGCCAGGCTACACTTTGGTAACTGAATATCCATATGGCAGTGTTATCAAACATCCCTACTTGGTGCAATGCATGATGGTATTATTCCCTAGATGCATTCAAATTGTTCTTTATGAAAATAGTTTTATTTAAAATGCTAAAACCACCTTTCAGTGAGCTAGCTCACATAATCAGATGAATAATATCAGGATATGGAATTGTATAATATTTATATCAGCCTGCATGTTACCAGAAAGTCAAAAACATCTGGAAAGAAAATGTTTAAAGGATTCCTGATACGGCTAAAGTGGTCTCTGGGAAAGGACTGGTTCAGTAAAATTGTGAAGAAGGGAAAGTTTCTATCTGCCCCCTCCATTCAGATGTCTGCTGTGCCGCTATCCTCCTCATGGGCTTCCTTAGAGCTGCAGCTCCTGGCTTCAGAGCTTGGCCTTGAGTAGGTGGGGACTCATGAAAGTATTTTTTCAAGACCCCTATCTAAATAAATAATCTGATTTTAAAATGTAATATAAATTCAAGATAAGCTTAGGGCATCTTATAGTGCCAGCAAGTAAAGAAATACTTAAAAAAAAAAAAGTGATGGGGGAACACTGATAGAGCTCCCAATGGTCAAAGATGGAGCAACTGGAGAAACAAAATTAAGTAATAATGTATTATATCCCAAAGTATAAAATAAATATTCTAAATCCAAGCTGATTTAAATAATTACAGAATAAATGGGGAACATACAAATCTCCCATTGAGAAAAATTGCAAATATTTTATGCAAATAGTCACCCTCATGAAAGTGGAGCATAATCCCCCATTCCTTAATTGTGGGCTGGGTATAGTAACTTCTGCAAGTACAGTATAGGTGAAAATGTAAATTACCACGGAGGACCCTGACCAACACGACGTCAGCCAGGTAATCAAAGCCAATCAGTGGTGCTAGTCATGCTGATACTATTTTTGTGATCCGTGTGCTTAGAAGACACTTTACCTCTGTGGTCTTCTCCCCTAAAATCTGTAGCACCAGTCTAATCATGATAAAAATATCAGACAAATCCCAATTGAGGGGTATTTTATAAAATCCCTGACCAGGACTCCTGAAAGCTGTCAAGGTCATGAAAAACAAGAGATGCCTTAAAAAGACTACTACATTCAAGAGAAGCTTAGAGACATGATAAATAAATGTGCTGTCCAGGGTGGGCCCTAGAACATAAAAATTTAGAGGTAAAACCTAAGAAATCTGAACAAAATATGGCCTCAGTTAATAGTCACATATGAATTCATTAATTCTAACAAATGGACAAATAAAACCCTACAAATATAAGATGTTACTACTACTAGGGAAGTGGATGTGGGGTATGTGTGAACACTGTGTATTATCTTTGTAATTTTTCTGTAAATCTAAAACTGTTCTAAAGTTAAAAGTTTATTTTAAAAAATCATGAACAAATTTCAAGAGCTGTGTGATTGATGACTTAAAACCGAGATTGGCAAATTTTTTTAAGAAAGGGTCATATAGTAAATAATTTGGGCTTTCTGAGCTATAACTGATCTCTGTCACATATCCTTGTTTGTTTATAACCTTTAGAAATGTATAAGTTATTCCTAGCTGTGACAGAAGCAAGCAGCGTACTATGCCAAAGTCCATAGTTGCAAACTCCCTGATTTAAAGCAACGTGTAAAAAAGTACTTACAAATTTGTTTCTCCCAACAGCACCCATGTGGATTTTTCTTAGTATTCAGGCACCGTTTCTTCTTCAGGTTCAAGAACCATTCCTTCTTTATCAACATTATCAGATCTATCATTCCTGGTTAATTTTGTCTTTCCCCATGTGGCACATTTAGTAGCAATGTTATTACCCACAATGCTCTGTGTTACTGAAACAATATAGACCTTCTTGCCTTTGCAGTTCCCTGCTACCCTTTACCCATGACACTGCATCATCCATGGGGCCACCAATGAATTCTGGCTTCTAATGATTCTCTTCAAGGTTGTTAATGTGCATTCTTGATGACAACTTTAAAAGAGTCTTATGCAGAGTATGCAGGAAAATGTGTAGTCTTAATTTTCCAGACATGTTAATTGTACTGTTCAGGATTTTGTAGTATAAAAGTTGAACAACACCTGTCGCAATCATGTCTTGCCTTAACTCTTTAGACTATAAGCACTGCATCCCTAGAATATGTCTTTCCATGTGGACCACCCTTCTGCCTGCCACACATTACCACCTGTGGGGAAGAGAGGCAATGGCCCCTTGTATAGGTGGGAAAGGCATTCCCATTTGCACAAGGGATGTCCTTCCTTCATCCAGGATGGTTTAAGACCACTCTGGGAAAGCACAATGTCATCATATTGATCAGACGCAAAAGAGGATGTGGATTAAAAGGGCCAGTAGGTGTTGGGAAGCCACTGTTTCAGAAGCCCACAGAGGAGATAAGTGTAACTCTTCCCAGTAGTTTTCAGTCATGCACAAAGTCTGTGGAGGAAGTACAAGACTTCCCTGAGTGATTTATAACTGCAGAAGCAAGGGAAGCATTGCCACCATAAGGACCCTCTGCTGCCATTTCCATGGGCAAATTCCCTTCCTGCCAGGTGCCAAAGATGAGAGGCAGCCCTGTGGTTGCAATATGGGAGCTCGAGAGCAGGTTCGAGATCTGTGGTAGATCCATACCCTGGAGTCCTGAACCTGTCCAGTGGGTGAGAGCCACTCCAGCTTCGTGTGTCAGCACCATTCTGGCAGCTCAGTCTCAAATAATCTACCAACAGAAATTTCCTATTAGCCAGCTAGAGTGATCTGCTCACCTTCATGGAACTGGAGCTTGGCAACTACAGTGCTCTGGGACGACCATATTAATCAATCTTGGGATACCTCGTTGACCTCAATGCACAGCATAGTTGGAGGTAGACAGAGATTTGTGAATGAGAGGAATGGGGACTGGGATGCCTGACACTGCCTGCTGCAGCTGGTCCAACACACCAGAAGGAGAGAGTTTGACAATTTTTTTGAAGACTCTCAAAATGCAGGACCCTCCGAGTGGGAGTCCCATAGCAGAGATCTCTGCGTATCTGATCTAAGAGCAGCACTGTCTCTCCACAGTTCAAGAGACAGGCAATGCCTCTTTGCTCACCACAGAACTCCAGCCTCTGTCTGAAACTCCTCCCAGAGTCATGCAGAAGCATACTGCAAATCTTCATTCAAACTCATTTTTTGCCCCTGTGATATGCACTGTTGATAGATGAAAAACAATTCTAGAACTTTTAAAAAGCGTTTGTATTCTGCATTCTATTCCTTTAGGCCTCTACTGTCTTGTTAACTAATTGGCAGAAGAAACTCACACTATGATGTTAATCCTGATAATATCTTAATTCCAGAAATGCACTTTTATTTAACAAGATCTTTTTTTAATGCCAAACACTAAGTGGTAACCTCTGACTATGCTTACTGAACATGTAGATTCACAACTGACTGGCCACAGAGCATTGCTGAGCTTCAGATACTTAACAGGGATTATCATTTTAAATCTACGCTGCTAAATATATTTTAAAAAATCAATTTAGAGAAACAATTTTTACTTAGGATTTGGGGATGGGGTTGGGAGATAGTCCATTTATTCTTCAAGATACTCCAATATCTAGCCTTGAATTGCACCGGATAATTAAGAAACCAGGTTCTTAGATTGAATATTGCTTCTGAACTCTGCCCTTCCCAATTTTCCAAATCCTGTGCTTAGAGTTGCTTTTATTGACTTGTGTTTTGATTTAGCATAATTAATCTAACTTCAGAGGAAAAGAGTCTAATTAAACTCGACACCCAGTTTTTTTGAAAAGAGTGTTGTTGAACATGTTGTTCATCAAAACACGTAGTTGTATGAGGAGGACTCAGAGCAGGAAAAAAAAAATCAATCTAATTTTTCTGAGTAATTGGTTGGCTTGTATAAACAGAATTTTGGGCCTACGTATGTTTTCTTGTTCACTGCTAGAAAACTGAGAGCCAGATTTGAGCCTGACCTCCAAACTGACTGAATGGCATCATGAAATGCCCTAAACTGACTCCAGATTCTATCTTATTTTTCTGTCCATATTTTCCTATCTTATTCTGCTTTTTTATATAAGCTTTATTTGATCTTCTTGTGATGTTGGCATGTTTGTAAGTTAACATTATATTCTTTTTGGAACATGGTTGGTTATAAATTATTAAGAACTGTGACCAAAGTGCTTTAGAGTGATTTTGTGTTGTTGAGGAGAGTGTGGGCTTTGGAATTACACAGGTTTGGATCAACTATTAGGTCTGCTTATGAGGTCTGTGACCTTTGACAACTTTCTTACCTTGGTATGCATACTCCAGAGGTGTCAGAACTGATGATTAATCCTGTTCTCTTTGTTCCTAAGGCCACCTTCCCTTTGGCTTTTCTAGGCATGTTATGCTTCCAAGAACCATATTACTTTATGCTAGCAAATGAGGTAAAACAGTCTTAGATAATTTTCCCTTAGAGATGAATACCAGCATGAGAAATGATCTGGAGACTGAGATAAGAGCTAAGAAAAATAGGAAGGAGCTTCAAAATCCATTGTTTATATTATGGTAAAGTGTATATCTCTTAATTTTTAATTCTTTGTTCCACCAGAATTCATAATCTGCCTGCTACTTAATTTGTACTATTGACTTTGGTAGTTTCAATCAGAAACAAAAGATAGAGCACTTAATTTTTTGGCTGTCATCAATATTTTTCCCCATTAATACAAACAGGGCTACTTCTCAGTAATATACTATATATCAAAGAGATAGTGTCTATCCTTGAAACAACAACAAAATAATGTATCAGAGTTTAACAAGTCTCTTCTATCTAATGAATGAATTTACGGTTTCAAAGAATAGTAAACCTGTCAAAGGGAATTAAATGATATGTTGCACCAAGAATAACTTCTGTGTCTGGCATTTGTGTTAGGTTGTTAGAGGGAAATAGAACATGTGGACCTTGATAATAAACCTGTCTTTGGTATTACTGTTAAGCTTGACTCTTCTGGAGATTAAAGTGGCAGGTAGTAAAATGTATCATGCGAACGTGAATGTGATATTTTTGTTCTATTTTAAGTTTCTCATGGAAAATGGTTTTGTGATTGTTCTTTGAACAGAACTTTATTTATAATCCTATTTGCAACTTGGAGAGATTTCACCTCAGAAGGCAAGTGAGCATACTGCTTTGGCTTTTGTGATTCTGAAAATGTCACTGCTGTCATTTGTCAAATATGCCTGAAATCTGCCTTTTCAATAAATGACATCTCCCACTCCTTTTGGGTGAAACTTTTCACCCCTCCCCTCACACCTCTTTTTTCCCCTTCAGAGAGAGAAGTCTAGATACTTGGATTCTTATTTTTACAACAGGGACAAGAAATTAATTTCTTTTATATTATAGCTACTAAGCAGTTATTTCAGTACAGCTCAATTAGACAGCATATAACTTCTTTTATGTTTTTACCTTGGAATGGAATACCATTTTAGTGCATTCATAAACTGGATTATATTTCTTTTTACTTAGGAAAAAAAACTGCATGGAGCAGAAGTTGCCTTCCCAGTGCAAGCAGACTTTTAGCTACTTTCCTTCCTTTTCTTTCCATAAACCTTGGGAAATGCTTTCCTTTTTCTTCTGCTTACCTGTGGAAGTCCGCATAGTTGCACTTTCTTCCCTGTGGCTGGGAATTTGCAATCCCTGCCATCATGTCTTCAGCTGACCTGTCTGTCTTTGGCCACTGGCTTAACTTCTTGCCTTCTATGTTACATCATCTGTAAGATGTGGACTGCACCTCCTCACCTTTGGGGGATGTTGTAGGGATTAATTGGTGTTTGCAGTACATTGAAGCCCAGGGCTGCAAGATGCTTTATAAATTCAAAATACCACTATGTTAATAACAGGCTCAGTTATGAGAAAGCTACTAAGTACAACCCTTCCCCTCTCTAGAGCTTAGTGACCTTTTCCGTCTATCCCACTAATTCCGTGGTATCGCCCAGAGGAGCATTCTGTGCCTCTCCAACTTGGATTTGCTTCTAACTTAAAAATGCAGCAAACCTGGAATGCATGTACAGAGAAAAGAAGGGATTTATTTATTTAAGTAATGCTTGTTCACCTGAAACAAAATAGCAGCTGGATTCCTGCTTAATCAAGAATCTGTTTGTTCCAGCAGATCATCCAATGTTGTTTATCAATTTTCATTCCATTAATAGGATTAGCCTCCCAAACCATTTCTAATCCGTTTTCTCTCCTCCATTTTGGAGGCTTTCAATTGAAGGCATACATTTAGCACGGTCATAGCCCATTATGTACCAGAGGAATGGTAGCTTCTCCTTTGTCTATGTCAGAGCCAAGCTTTTTAAGAAACTGTCTCCTCCCAAGATTTCAACCAATGTGCAAAACCATCTATTCCATGTGGATCTTTGGGAGTGGCAAGGTTTAAATCAGGTGCTGTGCAGTTTCCTGAATATTATGGTCATATAAAGGTTTTGTTTTTAAGATGACTTTGTTATGAACTATTTATCATAGTAATCAAACTTAGGACTAAGACATAAAATCTTGTTTTTTATTTAAAATGTTATATTTATCTCAAATGAAGCCATTTCTTTTTACATTGTCTTTGTAATAATGAGTAGAGGTTTAATCTGTGGACTCAGTGTATGTCTTTGTCTTCAGAGGGACAAGGCATCAATGACTTACAATGTCATAACTGGGCCTGGTGAGCAGTGAGACTCTCCAAACCAGAAATGGACAGTCAGGAGTTTATTTAGAAGTAAAGGGAAATACAGACTATAGCCAGTCCTCCAGGGCTGATTTATTTATGGCCATTCTACGAAGAAGCATGCAAGAGTTTGAGTAAAACTGGGGGGTTAAGGCCATGAAAATACCTCCATGGAAGAGAGCAGCAACTTAATGAATACTGGTGAAAATTCAGATGGAGTCCAAATCTACAGGTGAGGTCAGCATTCAGCCAAGTATACTGGTTCTGAGAGCACTGGGTGGGGGAGGAGCACCTGGAAACCCTGGCCCAGCATGGAAAGCGATCATCTTTCTACTCTGCTGGATGTGAACATCACATGGTAAGCACTCTACTTCCTTACCCTGATGGCAAAACCAAGTGCACAGAAGCTGTGTGGCAATCTCAAGATTACAGAGCAGACCAGTAGAGGGTGGTTCAGCTTTAGATGCAAGCTCTTGAAGAAGCATAGGGTATAGTGATTAAGAACATGGGTTGTGGAATCACAGAATCTGGAATCTGTGTGATCTTGGGCAACTTAATTTTGCTCTCTGTGCCTTAGTTTCCTCAGATATAAAAAGGAGATAATAATAGTACCACCTCCTAAGGTTATTGAGAAAATTAAATAATACATATAAAGCCTAGAGAGAGTTCTTGATACAAAGTAAGTAAGCAATAAGTATTAGTTACTGTTAAATTACAAAGGAACCAACAATGTAGAATAATCAATACTAGTAGACTAAAGTAGTTAAATAGAATATAATCCAAGAAAAGTGTGGGGAAATGCCAGGAGATACTTTTTGTTGTTGGTATTTATTTTATACCCACAACACTCACATGTTAGAGTTCCTCCTTCTGGAGGGGATGTTAAGATTTTGATGGTTTTGTGGGTTTCTCAATGGTAGAATTTACACACATATTTACTTCTTCTTCTGATACCGTACTCAAATGAAATTAACTTTAAAGATTAGCCTAAATCCACAAAAGTACTGAGACTAAGAGGGTGGCCATCAGTGGATTAGAGATTTCATTAGCTTTCAGAAGATTAAGATAGATGAAGCAGTGATAAGGGCAGAAGTAATGTGATTGGAGCCACAATATAATCTATACTGTCCAGAATAGTAGCACTAGCCATACGTAACTGTTGAATGCCTGAAACGTGGCTGGTCTCAATTAACATGTGCTATAAGGATAAAGTACCCACTGGATTTGGAAGATTTAGTATGAAAAAAAAAGAATGTAAAATATCTCGGTAATGTTTATACTGATTACATGTTGAGATGATATTTTTGATATTTTAGGTAAATAGTTATTAAAATGAATTTCATGTTTTTAAACTTTGTAATGTGGCTTTCAGAAAATTTTAAATTACACAAAAGGCTTTCATTTCTAGATTGTACTTTTATTGGATGATTCTGCTCTTGTTTAGATGTGCCGAAGGGTGGTTGATTGAGATCCCTAAAGAACTTCTTGTGTCTGAGATTCAGGTAGTGAAGAAGGGCAAAGATGGGAAGGAGTGAATAACTGGGGGTCAAATTTGAGGTTTATATAAGGAAATCTGACTGTTTACCCTCATACCCCATCCCATGGCCCCACTGCAAGCAGATCAGAGCCAGGTATGGATGCTACGGCTGGTGGTGAGGCAGATCATTATATTCTAAAAAATGGTGTCAGGGTGCACTAGAGGAACTAATATCAGAAACAGGGCTAGCAGTAATGTCCTCACCATCCTGGCATTTAGAGTTTTCCCAATATGATTGCTCCTTGACAGTCTACTCGTCCCAAATCAAAGTCAGCCAGTTGGGTGACTGTGTTGATGTATACAGAGATCCCAATCAGCTTTACTAAGAATAACTGTTTAAACTATGTTTAAATAATTAAGGGTCACCTGATATTTGAGAAAATTTTGCATAAATGAAAGAGAAAGTCTGAGCTGGAGTAAAGTAACATTATAGGGAATAGACGCTTTAGAAATCAAAAGAAAAAAATTAAAACAAATAAAGCAATACTAATTAGTGTCCTCAGAGAGATTTAAGAAGATACTACAGCCATTAAAAAGAAAGTAGGTTTTTTTTTCAATGAATAATTAGGTCTAATATAGTTCCCTAAAATGTAGCCATTGGGGAAAACTAGTGGAAGTCTGCACAAGACTTCTCTGTACTCAATTTGCCACTTCTGTAATGATTTCAAAATAAATAATTATGAAAAAAGAAAAATCAATTTGAAACAATAGCTTCCCCAAATTGTAAAGAAGTATATTTCAACTAGATAAGCATAGGAAGTTTTGAAGGTAGAGTTGAGAAAATCTTTGAGACCATAAAATTGAAAGAAAAAGAGTCAGGAAACATGAAATATGTCTATGGAAGAGGATAATATTTTGTCAGACATTAAAATATTTAGTCTTAATAATGTAAGCATTGTTTATTTTCAAATTTTGGAGTTAACCTATAAACCATTCATAAATCAGGAAGTTAATTTTTCAACTATCAAGGGATGAAGTCACAGTGGCCATAATTATAACTGTCTTCTTTTTTCTTTTCACAGAGCTGAGGCAGTGTAGCATTTTACCAGCAGCCCCAGCCCTTGCTTGGTTCTCCCATATTCTCTGTCTCCCTCTCGTGACTCTCTCGATCTTTTTGTCTCCCTCCCTCCCCCTTTCCCTTCTGTCCATCCTCACACCCTCCTTTCATCCAAGTGGCAGTGAGACTGGAAGGTTTTATCCCCCAGAGAAGGTCTCAAGTTTTAGCCTCCGGCAGCTCTGTCCAGAAGGCTGGGAATGTTGTGAGTGGCAGCATGGGAGAGGGCATGGATATTTATTCTGGCTGGGTTTCTGCTTTAATTCTTTTCCTTTGACTGTACTATGTATATTTTCATCAAACCATGCAGGCCATACTTGGGTAAAGATATTGTCCAGGTGTTCCAGACCAACTCATGACAGTTTTGTACTGACATTGGGGTCCAACCTAATAAGACTTGCATTACCTTTCAATACCCTTGTTTCCTGCAGATTGTTTTCCTTGCCCTAAAGAAGAGTGGTTGGGTCAAGGTTAAATATGGGTATTTCTTGGTCTTTGACTCAACAAAATAATATAATCCCTTCAGAATGCTCCATTTGGTGTCAGCCTGCTCTTATTCCTATTCCTCAGGTTACTGATGACTGTCATTCCCCATTTACTGCTTCTAGATCTACTGTGGTTTATTGTCCCGCCTGCCAGGAACTCTATAAAACCTCACATGATTGGAAAAGATGTTTGTTCCTCATTACTGACTTTTATTCCATTGGGTAAGAGATGGAGGTGATGCCAGGAGGTCTGGAACTGAGATGATCTAACTGGTTACGTGAAGGCAAGTTGCAAGTTCTTTCATTAATATTGTCAGAAGAATTCTCCTGTCTCAGAGTCAGGGTTAGTTTTCACAGATACCACCTTCCTGAGAAATGTGGCAGTCCTCTCATATCCTAATTCTAACCTGATGGCTTTAAAAAGCCCTAGTCTAAGCCCCATTGGTGTAACCCTTCCCATTTCAAGTATCTTTAGGAAATGCATATGCCTCTCAACTTCACAGAATGTGGGTGATTGTATGTATGGTCTTATTGCCTCATTTTTCAAATGAGGAGGCTAAGGCATTAAAGAAGGTGTATGCTTTGTACAGGTTTCTAAGGGCAGAGTGTACCTACAAACCTTTCATACATATATACATACATATATATATATATGTATATATATATATATGCATATATATGTGTGCGTGTATGTATGTATTTTTTTTCCTAAAATGGCAATACCTGTTTAAAAAAAATTCAGCAGTTCTTCAAAAGTCAGAAAAGAGATTACTTGTATTTCTGCAAACTGGATAAGAAACACTCTAATCCTGTCTTCCTTTATTTTACTAGATTAACCTGCCCAATTTTCTTGACAATGTAAAGGGCTTCTTTATTGGCTTGTGTTCTGTCTGTGGAGCAGAGGACCTCTTTCCTCAAACCTTCCTCTTTGTTTCAAATATAAAAATTTCCAGTGAACACCCTAAGAAATTCTGATTCAGGAATTTGAGCACAAGATATTTTTAACCATGTATTGCCAGATGATTCTGATACAAGAGTCTGTAGAGTGTACGTTGAGTAACTTTGCACGAGACTGTGAGCTCTATCAAGATCTAAATCTAAGCCTTATTCACATATGCCCATAGTGTAACGACAATATTTTTACAGGGCAAAATTAGTTATGTGGTCAGACAAGTGATTTGACAATGGGGCAGAATATTTTTTTATCTGGGATGTATATTGACACATACATAACAGACTCTCAATCAGAATTTATTGATAAAATGTTAGCACCAGGCTTTATCAACCAAATAGAGAAGAGCTTCTTCGTTCAGTCTGTTTTCTTGGGTGAATGAAGTCTGGTTAATTATAAGGTTTGAGATACGGTGCGATGTGATTCTGGAACTCCTTTCATTGGTGCCTTCTCATCTATCAGGCAGGTCATCAGTTCTGGAGGTTTGTCACTATATTGACAGTCCATTTTTCTAATCCCTGGGAGATATAGAGTGGGAGATAGAATATTTTGTCTGTTTTTCTCTTTGCATATTTAAGATGGAGGTATCATTCAGGGACCCATGAAGTATGGAAAGGGGAGATGCAATGGACCCAGAAAGACCAGGGTATAAATTTCACTCCTGCTGCTTAGTGTGATCTTGGGAACCTCAGTTTCCTCTGTTAAATTAAAGTATTCCCATTTATCTTTTGGAGTTGGTGAAATATAAGAATTTCTGATGATGTTCAATGATATTTGCTCATCAAATTGGTTTCATTATCTTTCTTTTCTCCTATCTTCTCTACCGTGTTGCTAAATATCCTCTACCAACTTTGAGTTATTCTGACCTTATATGATAGATCAGACTTAGCTGAAACTAGAGATTTTTTTTCAGTCACAGATTCTTTGTTCAGCTGTATAGTGGTTGGTCTCATGGAAAATGGTGTAGTGTGATAGAAACTTCTAGTGTAACAATGAATACGTGTTGGAGGCAGAGCTAATAGGAATAGCTGTTGGGATTTGATATGTTGACTTACAGAAGGAGAACCAAGGATTAAACACATAATTTTGGACTGAGCTACTAAGTGGGTATTGGAGCCATTTAATAACAAGGGAAAACAGAAGGAACAAGAGTATTTGTAGGGAACAAAGAGTTACATCTCAGGCATGTGAATTTTGAGGTGCCCATTGTACAACCAAGTAAAGATACCATATAATGGCTACATATATGCATCTTAAGGTTAAGAGGAGAGATCAGGGTGAGACATAAATTTGGCAGTTATAGACTTACAGACTGTATATATAGAGCCATGGGACTGAATAAGATCACACTGCAGAGGGCAACAATATAGGGGGAAAAAGAGGCCTAGTACCAAACCTTTGTTATTCCAACACTTGGCAATGGAGTAACAGAAAAGGAACCAGCATAGAAAACTGCTAAGGAAGACCCAGGGAGGTAAGAGGAAAACAGAGGGGCTATCAGGAGGTCACAAGAATAAACTGATTTAAGAAGGAAAGAATGGTCAAATGTGTTGAGAGGATGTTGCATGTAGCAACACAGAGAACAAGGATAACTGACAAAAACAGTTTTCAGTTGAATGGTGGAAACTAAAGACGATTTGGTATAAGCTGAGGAGAGAATGCAGATGCCATTTCTTTGGTTACAGGATCAATTTGTACATGGTGGGACATTCAGCATAAACAGAAAGGATAGTCTTGTAAGTTTAGGAAGCTTTCTCAAACTCTACTTCCTATAAAGGTAAAAGGTTGAGTCACAGGTTACAAATGTTAGTGTGCTATATTTTCTTAAGACTCTATCAAATAATTACAACCAGCTGTTTTACCTTCTGTCTGATATCCAACCAGCACACTTCCAACTAGTCTGGCAGGCCACAAAAACTTAGCTAGCATTACTCACATTCTGGTTGACCAGTCTTGATCTGTGGTGGTCCCTCTGCTGTTGCTGGGAAACAGCCAATCTTACTATGTCCATTACATAAAGAAATTGAGAAGATAAGAAGGGAAGGCCAATGCTGAACTTCAAGTTAGGAAGAAGAACAGAGCCTAATTATGTTGAACCTTTCAGAGCAGAGCCATACTGACATTGCAAGAGAAAAAGAGATTGAATTTACACAGATTGAATTTACACAAACAGGAAGCCTTGAGTGGTCAAGAAATTGCATCCTAATCTCAATGGTTGTCATATCTGGTTTTGCATGTTTAATAGTTTGATGCGTGATTAGATGTTATTTTATTACTATGAACAAAAGATACAAAAAAGATACATTTATCAGGGTGGTGGTGTCTGGGGTGAATTTTCCATCTGATGGAAATTAGTAACTTATAATTAAGAAAGAATATAGAGCTCCTCGTCTTTAATTTAAATGTTTATAATCATATTGCCAGGACATAAAAAAACTAATTCCTAATAAGACTGAGAAAGCTCAAGCCTTTTGTGTGTTCATCATTTCTATTTATTGGCTTGGTATTTAGGAAAACCTCTTCCTAACTTTAGTCAGTCATTTAGTCTCAGTCTCATCGCCCAAAATATATACTGCATTTCCTGTCTCTGTACTTCTGCTCATATTGTCAACATGGTGTTGACTTTTCTTGTCTTTCCCTCCTTTGAAATTAACTGAAATTTTCCTTATTGTCTTGTACATAACTTTTTAAAATAAATATTCCGTATGTGCATGAAAATGATGTGTAACCTCTAGCTGCTGGGTACAGTATTCAAATATGTATATACATTTACATATATACACATACCTTGAGTGTGCATGTGTGTATGATTAATTGTGGTCAAATTTTTTGTGATGTGATAGGATTCTGCTTCCTTATATATTTGATTTAAGGTTTCCAGAGAAGGGAAAAGGCCTGTAGGATTAGGAATGGGAGGATTTTATGAATCAGGCCAGTAAGTGGTCCATAACTTCCACATCACATTGACTAGAGCTCAGTCACATGGCCACACCTAACTTTAGTGGTGGCCAGAAAATGTAGTCTGTGTCCAAATATTCTAGTAAATTTTCTAAATATATGGCTAGTCTCTACCGCATGTCTTCTTTTGAATTCCACCCTTACCCTCATTATAAATTTTCTTCTCTACTTACTTGGAAATTATGAACACTATTTCAACTCAATTGTTTGTTGCCTGATTTTTAAAGTATATAGTACAGTAATATTAATTATAAATCACCATATTATACATTAATTAGACTCCCAGAATTCATTTACTTTATAACTGGAAGTTTGTACCCTTTGAACAATATCAAACAATTCCCCCCATCTTTAGCCTAATAACCACAACTCTACTGTTTCTAAATTCAACTTATTTAGATTTCACATATAAGTGAGATAATATAGTGTTTATCTTTTTCTGTCTGATAAATTTCACTTAACAATGCTTTCAGAGTTCATCCATGTTATTGTAAATGACAGGGTTTCCTTCTTTTTAATGACTGAATAATATTCTATTGTATGTGGATATACATACATATCATTTCTTCTTTATCCACTTGTTCATTGATGGACACTTAGATTATTTCCTTACCTTGGATATTGAATAATATTGCAGTGAGTGTGGGAGTGTAGATATCTCCTGAAGATACTGCTTTCTTTTCCTTTGGCTTTATATCCAGAAGTGGGATTGCTGTATCAAGTGGTAGTTCTATTTTTAATTTTTTGAGGAACCTCCACACTGTGTTTCACAGTGTCTGCACCAATTTTCATTCCCAAGGCTCCCTTTTCTCCACATCCTTGCCTACACTTATCTTTTGTCTTTTGTGGTTCCATACAGAATTTAAGATTGTTTTTTCTATTTCTGTGAAAAATGTAACTGGAATTTTGACAGAGTTTGCATTGACTCTATAGGTAGCTTTGGGTAGTATGAGCATTTTAACAATACTCTTCTGACCCATGGGAATGGGATATTTTTCCCTTTGGTCTCCTCTGACTTCTTCCATCAGAGTCTTATCGCAGTCAATGTATAGATTGTCTAAACTTTTAATATCCACATTACCAGTGAAAGAAGCCTCTTTCTCCTTGCTTACTCAAAATTCTTTTCACTATTTTAAGGTCCATTTCAAATGCCACCTCTTTCATAAATTTCATTCTCCTACCTCCAGGCAGAGTTATTTTTCCTGTTTTACAGATAGGATATTTCTCTTAAGTGTATCATTTGTAGTTATCTGCCTTATCATAAAATTCACAGTTTATATGTTAATGTTCCCTAAGATAGAATGACTCTTGAAGGTAGGAAGCTATGTTTTAAGTCATCTTTCTCTTGGCCAAGGGAATGGTACATGTTAAGCATTTAATGTATATTGAATAAGTAAGTAATTGATGAATGAGTGAATGAATACAAACATTTTTATTTTTGGCAGTAGCAGATGTCTCATTTCAAGAGATGTATTAAACACCAAAAACATCATACATGTTGATAAAGGCTAAGTAAATTGAAATAAATGAAACAAACTCCTTAAAGAGAGGAACTGCTCTTTAATTTTCCAAAATGAAGTATGTGGGGGAGTGTGGAATATGTGATTTCCTTGGATGAGAAGAGACTATATAAAAATTTGGTTGTGATCAATGAAGCAATCATGAAGAATTATAGAAGAAAAAAGGATTCTTGTAGGTCATCTCTTCATTGTTGAGATGCATATTGTGCATGTCAGCAAAACTCCTTCACAACACATTACTGGAATAAGACTGGACTTGCTGGGCCAAGGGTCATTCTTGTGTGTGCACACATGTGTGTGTGATTTACAAACCAAGAATTATTACCCTTACCCAAGCATTCAGAAAAAGAATTGTGATTATGCAATAGATTATTTTTGACTCATAAGAGTGACACAGAAATATTCTACTTTTGTACATAATGCATTCTTAATGTGTATCAAAATTGATTGTGTAAAAGCCAAACAACAAACTGACATATTATAAGGAAGTAATGGACCTAGGCACGGAGAGCTAAAATATCCTCAGCTATGCTTTGTCTCCTATACAAATCTCTATGGTTATTTTTAGAATTTCAAATGTGTTCTTGTTTGTTATCTTCTATTCACAAGTGAACAAACAGTTGACTGGCTTAAGCCCAATGGGTGTCTTGTTGATTTACCACTTCTGGCACTCAGAGTGATTTCCATCTTTGTCTCAACTATATGAGGTTTACAAGATCTACACTTCTTGTATCAGCACTTTCATCTTCCATTTGTTTTTATAAAATAATGAAGACAGAAGGCAATAAGATATTCAAAACACAAAAACAGTGCTGTACAAATATGCTGCCAAAAGTGTGCTGCTGGTTGGCAGTCAGAAACCGTGTATTACCTGAACAGTTAAGCTTCTCAGTTATATATAGAAGGCTGAATTTTACATACAAAACCTAGTTTGGGCTATTGATGTATAATGTGCAAATGAATGGATTGTGTGAAAACAGAATTAACAAAAGCAAAGGAAAACCTCTAGGTAGAATTATGCACTTTAAGTCTCTTCTTTGCATGAGGCAAAGAGTAAACCTCATATTTTGAAACCATGAATCTCTCTTTAGGAATATACCACATTTAAATACTCTCTGAGCATCTAGAAAGGAAAGCGCTCAAAACTGCATATCAAGGTTAGCAAAATGATATTATTATGAACAATAATAATAGTGATTATTAATGATATTGACATATAGGCATTCATTTAATTATTCTCTCTTTTTGGGATATGCTTGAAATTGTCCATTAAAGAAACTGGAAGGGTAAGACTCTCCCTTACTGATGAGAAGTTTCTTGCCATCTTCAAGGGCTTACCACCTAGGTGTCCATATATGTATAATTCTATATAATGTCTTTCCTTTGTGAGAGCCTAGCAAGACAATACCAAGGTTCCAATAAGGTTTGTCTTTCCATGTCTTAGATTGTTTTTTTTTTTTTTTTTTGCTTTGTGGCTTCAAGCTTCCTTAACTTCTCTCTCAATAATCTGCTCTTGGGAAAGGATGTGTGATTTACCATTGACATTTTGAATACAAGTTAGTGTGATATGTTCACTAGCAGTTTTCCAGTTTTATTTGTAATTACCAAGTAAAAGGATTAGAGCCATTTTTGTTGTCAAGACAGCAGACATTTGGAAAAATTACCAATAAGTTTATTTCTGCATGAAAGGAGACTTCTGGTCCGTTGACTTTATGTCAAATAAGTGGTTGCTAAATTCCAGCAGCCACAAGAACAGATGCTCTTGGTCAACTTTACTCTTGTTTCTCCTTGCCCTGACTTAGACTGACATAGAAAGGACTCTATGACATGGTCTGCATGTAGACTTCTGGAGCATTTATTCAGTACTACTCCAGATAAATAATGCTGAGGAAATGTGTGGTCTCATGAAGAGACCCCTGGACTATGAGTCAAAGTACTTGGGTTGTTGTACATGTAGGTATTCATTTAATTATTCTCTTTTTTTGGGATTTGCTTGTAATTTTCCACTAAAGAAAGTTTAAAGAAATTGGAAGGGTAAGACTATCCTCCTTACTGATAAGAGAAGTTTCTTGCCTTCTTCATTCAAGGGTTTTTACCTAGGTTACATTCCTCTGCTGTCATTAAACTAGTATGAGATTTGGGGCAAGTTATATTCCATCTTTGAACCTTAGCTTTCTCATGCGTAAACAAGTATGTAGGAGTAAATCATTGGTTTTCAATCTTGGAGGCACATTAGGATCCAGGGAAATTAAAAAAACATTAATTCCCAAGCTTTCTCCCTCCCTGGGTATTCTGATTTAATTTGTATAAGGTGGAGTTGGGTTATCAGTACTTTGGAAAAGCTCCTTGGGTGATTGTTTTGTGCAGCCAGTGCTGAGAACTGCTGGATGAGATGATCCCCATAGTCTTTTCCAGGGAGAAAGTGTGTCATAAATATTTAAGAGAATAAGCATTGCAGTTAGACAGTGTTGAATCTGAATTCCAGCTCTCCCACTTTCAGGCTGTATAAACTGGAGCAAGTTTTAATTTCTTTAAGTCCCAGTTTCCTTGTCTTTACAGTGAAAATATACTTGCCTCATTGGATTGTTGTAGATTGAATGCAATAATGGATGTAAAGTAAATAGCTCAGGACTTTAGTAGGCATTTAATAAATGCTGCTGATGAAGATGAGTACTGTGATGAAGTTGGCTATACCCTCCCCTTCCAAAAAAATCCCTGCCAAGGAATAGTATTTGTACAAAAATGAAAAGTAGAATAATAGAACAAAATAAAGAACCTGAAACAACCCCACTCCATGTCTCTAGATTTCATATATTTTACAAGTTATTTTGTAATGTCAGGGACTATGCAATAAATGGTGCTAAACCAATTGGATACAAAAAAGGAAAAAAATAACAAAAATAATGAATTTCTGTCTTGTATTGCTCACAAAAATAAGTTCCAGTTGGATGAAAATATCTAAACACAACGAAGTAAAATTTGAAATATTAGGAAAAAATAGGACAATATTGCTATAATATTAGACTAGGCTAGATCTTTAAACACAAATGACAAGTCATAAGGGAAAGGATAAAAATGCTGCTTTGAAATGTAATGATTATATGTTCCAAAAATACTAGGAAGGCAAATATTTTCAACTCTTTTAAGCAAGAAAGCTGTACTAGATTAAAAATCTCTACAAATCAAGATAAAAATCAACTAAGGCAATAGAGAAGTAGACAAAGTTTAGGAATTGGCAGCCCATAGAAGTAGAAATAAGCAAGTGAAACACTATACAACTTTATTCTTTATCAGGGAATTGTATATTAAAGCAAGATCATATGCAAATTCACATTCATCAGACTGACAAATTAAAGAAATCTGACAATGCTATAAACTGTTGGTAGAAATGCATATTGCTTGACAACTTTTATGAGAAACCCTAGCTTATGTACATAAGGGGACATGATATGATCATGAATAATTTCAGCAGTATTTGAATAGACATAAAACTTAACCAATTTCAATATATCAACAGAAGTGATAAATGTATTATGGGATTAATAAAGTAATACTATGCAAGAAAGTAAATTAATCGACTAAAGCTACATTTATTATAAGTGTGGATGAATTTTACAAACAACAAAATAGTGTTTGTACAATTGTTTGAATGTTGGAGAAAGACATACACAGTATGTTACCAAAAGCACTTTGAATATTGTACTGATAATGTATAAATTGGGGTCAGGAGAATACACTCTAACTTCAGGTTAGTTAATAGCTGGGGAGACAGAGTAAGTGAAGGTACAAAGAAGGAATTACAACCTTTCTCTAATTTTATATTTCTTTTTAGAAAGGCTTGAAAGAAATATGGTAAAATTTTAAGATTTGCTAATCTGGGATTATGATCACAGGGTTTAAAAATTATACACACGCACACACACACATATACACACAATTGTTTTCTGCCCTTTTACCTTGGTGTCTTTATATGTTATTCTTCAAAATAGTTGCACTAATATTTTTTAAGTTTGTATGTTCACCCTGTGCCAGGCCCTGGGATAGGACTACTATATGCATTTTCTCATTTCATCACCACACCAGCATTATAAAAGCGTGGGTATCCCTTTTGACAGATGAGTTACATGAGGCTCAGGGAAGTGATATGACCTCGCATGACCACAGTGCTGTGATTGGAAGGTTGGCTGTGGAAACCCAGGGCCCCCATTATTAACCACCATACTTTGGAAAAGGTCAAACTAGTTTACTGTGTAACTGAAAGGTTTATCATGTAAGGTCACTTTGCTCTGTCATTGGCGGAAAAGAAAATGAAATGGACACTGTGAATGACTTGCCTGGTGGGGCTCCAGTAGGAAGGTTTAATTGTTCACAAGTGTAGAGAGAAACATGTAGAGGCAAAGCCTTGAGGCTTTCCAGACAAGCTCATGTCTTATTTTTCTGGGCTCCTTATATCTCATGAATCCCTCCAATTTTCCATAACCTCAACTCCAAGCCCTAGCCTCCTTCTCCTTAGGCAGGTTTTCTTCATACATGCTGAAGGCCAGGGTTTGGAGCAGGTTGAGGAAATAATTTTCGACCAAATCATAGATTCTCTGCCTTACCTCAGAGTTACACCTTTAACCCTTAAATCCATTAGTCTGAGAAATGTCACCTCACTCAGAAGTCAAGAGGAAATATTCAGCAACTAAGTATCAAGAAAACTCAGTTTCCATCTCTGATATGAGAAGTGGGGGTCAAGTATATGAGCCACATAATTAATTTTACTTTTTGTTTTCAATGACCACACTGATCATTTCAGTCCCAAATCCACAAAGATTTGCTTTAATTTTTCAGGATCACAGTAGTGATTAGCATTTTGACCTGGTAACATTGTAATTTCTCAACCACTGTGACTAGTGGATACATATACCACAGAATCTGATGTGTTCTGAGGAATAATTTCAACATCTCATCTACATTACAAATGTACTGAGTGTGAGAATAGAGAGAAGAAAGAGAAAAGGTTGGGATTTTAATAACTTCTTTGCTAACTGTAAGGCCCAGGGACATTTTATGAACATTTTATTGGGAATTGAAGCTTCAGTTTCAGAGGACTGAACTTTGAGTAACTGTCCCCCATTCCCCTCACTTTCCATGCATGGAGTTTCCACCAGAGGCGCCCTCCTAGCCACTCACTGCACTCCTAACTTCTCAAGTCGACACAGGCAGAAACTTAGTGAACCAGTGGATTTGCAGACAGGAGTTTGGTTTAAAATGTACTAGATCTCAAAATACCCAGCTCCATTCCTCCTGTTCCTTTCAAAGCTGGCCTGTCCTGAGGACACACAAACACGCAGCTTTGTGAGCTTGGGGAATCTCCTTGTGTTAGAGGGGGTTGCAGTATTCCAGGGCTGTGTGACTATATGGCTATATCTGTCCAATACCAGCCAGAAGCCACATTCTCTACAAACAGCTTCATTAATGGTAAACGCTGATATTTTGATCTCCGTTTGCTTGTTGCCTGTTACTTTTAATTATTTTCCAGTGGGTTCTAAATTCAAGAGGAGGAGAAAGGGGGTAATTTATTTGCCCCCTTAAAACCTTGACACAGTATCATGAGGACAAAAAGAAAAAGAGGAGCAGTGTAGAAACTGCAGCACAATCCTTCATCAGCTTTGGGAAGGCTGTGGGTAGGAATGAAGCCAAAAAAATTACAAAAGAAAATCCATGTGTTTTAAAATGGCTTATTGAAAGAAATAATAGTAACAGGGAAATCAATAAACTACATGATGCAGAATAAAAAGTAATGAAGCCTGAGGTAAAGGCAAGCAATATTGTGTTCAACAGAAGGAATCATGGGACTAATAACAATTATGTACTTTTTATTATAAAAGCAAATAAAGTGTTTCCTATTGAAAGCACTGATCCCACTAACTTGGAGTGCTTGAGAATCAAAACAAGCATCTGGAATATTTTTTAAAATGCCAATTGAATGCTTACAGTATATTTATCAATATACATGAAGTGATAAGGGAAAATAAGTCCCCCAGAATTATAATGCCAGTTATGCCTTTGAAAATATGTAAGCAGTGTTTTCTCAGGATCATTTTTGAAAATCTTTTTTTTTTTTTTTAATTGCTGGAAAGTCAGATGAGGACATTAGTCAGATGTCTTTTTTTTTTTTTTCCTTTGAGGGCCTAAAAGGGAGGAGTGTAGTGAAGAACTTCTTCAACATCAACATGGTAGGAAAACACAAGGTAATTCTGTGTGCACAGGAGAAATCTTAGCTTGTTCCTTCTTCACCAGACCTGTAATCCTTAAAGACAGAGCTCTGAGAAGGCCACTAAGAAGGAGCCTGTTGCCAGCCACTCCTGGCTAAGGTTACTCTTTTTTTTCAATGTCTTGGGAAAACTTTACATTTCTGGGGATGAAACATTGTCCCAATGTACTTTTTTCCCTTTAGTCTGTCCATCCATCTCTCTTAAATTGGCATAAATTCCCTGATTACACTGATCACGGTAAGCCTCCCTTCCTCTTTAGTTGTATGACAACAGTTTGTGCTCTGGGTATCTTTCTTCAGACAAGACAGATCTTAAATACAAACAGGAAATTGGTTTTCCATGTTGAAAGGTTGTACCTCATTCGATCTACCCCACCGCAAAACACCTGTAATGAAGTTCTAAACCCTTTGACATTTATCAATGAGCAGGAATCTCAAGAAGGGGATTTGGTCTATAGAATGGGTCGTATTTTTTTTGGAGATTATGGTGAAAGATCATGGCATTGAAGACAATGGGGCCCAGCGGCTGTGAGGCGTCGGAGAGAGTGATGAGACATTAAGATGAGGGAGAAAAGGCCTCTGGAATTTTCTCCACCTCTTGTACCCTCTGCCTGAAATGCTCGTTTTATTTTTTCTTCATGGTGGATTCTTACTCAATCTTCAAAGTCCAGCTTAAACATCATCTCTTCTACGGAGTCATCTTTATTTTCTCTTCCTCCTCTGCTTTTCTTCCCTACCCCCTTTGTCCTCTTCCGCCGTCCTCTGGGCTGTGTCATTATGTTCACTTGTCTTTCTGCTGACACATGCCTTACACTAAATTAAAGGATTCTGGGTACCCCTTACCCCCCAGAGTGTGAGAGCTGTGGAGGCTAAGATCATGCCTTCCTTCCCTTTGTATTCTCAGAGATTGTTAAGAACCCTGTAGATAAGCAAGATAGTAGGAATGAATGAACTCATGAAGACATGAATGAGTGAATGAACGAAATGTTGCCATGGTCATCTGTACAATCACCGCTCTCTAATTAAATGGTTTAGCAAGGAATTCCACAGAGTGATTTCCAGGAAATTAGTGCTGACAACTTTCCCACCTGCCCAAACCAAAACTTTGAGGATCATTTTATTCCTCTCCTATCCCATCTCCTCCTGTTGATCCCATGCCCCCTTCCCTTATATCAGTGTCTTCTGTACCACCAGTGTGCATCCTCCTGGCAGCATGCTTGTCCAGTATCTCATTCCAGCCCCTTCCCATCACCACCATCCAAATGGTTGTTTCATACCAAGAGTAAAATGGATGTGTTTACAGAGATAACTTTAGAATGTACTTGCTAACTGTTAGAAGCAAATGATATATGACAATAAGTTAAAATTATCTGAGATGTGAGGGATGTTAATATAATAAATTGGAAAGCGATGTGCATGCAGGCCCCTTATCATTCATGTTAACAGAAGAAACTCAAAAGCAGACTCCCCTGGGTAACCGAGGAGAATGTTTTATAAGATTAATATGTTCCGAACACTTTTGGCTCCGACAGCAGCATTAAACAATGTCCCATAAGGAGTGGAAATAAAACCAGATCTAATAACAAGAACCTGTATGTGGCTGCACAGTGAGAAGACAAAAGATGAAACCATTGCAGAAAGGATGGCCCTGACATGCAGGCATGTCCAGTGATTCACACAATCCTGCAGTTGTGTAGGTTTCCGCCTGATGCCTGAATGACACGAATATCTCATTTTAACTGGTGTTATCTTATGTTTCCCCCTGGTCTTTCTGTTTCTATATTTTACTGGAAGCAAATAACCTAGTATCAACTCTTAATAATAAGTGACTTGAGTCCTGAAGCTGAATCATGGGAACTGGTGAATGAGGCATTTCTGTTCACATTTTACTGTGGAAACATTCTTGATATTGGTATTTCTTTTATTTCCTATGCCTTAGCTCAGTACGGTGCTGAATTTCAGTAGAGATACAAATGTATTTGCAGCTTGGCATTGATTAGTATTGATATTCCCTGCAAGGGGAAAATGGAGGTTGTTTTTGTAGTACAAACTTCTCAAGAAGAGTTTGACTTCCAACACCTTTGGTGGATAATCTGATTGGGTTCAGAAGACTGTATGAGGCTCATTCAGAAAGAATGGAAGGAACATAGGGATCTAAAGGCAGCTGCCATTTATTTACTAATAACACACTTTATTTTAAAAGTATCTTTAGCCAGTGCCAGCTCCTGAGATTACATCAATATTTTGACCCATAAATGGAAACAATTTAAATCACTAAAATTTGATACTGTTGGAAAACAAAATTCAACTAAGTAAATGTAAAGATCAAATTGGCTTTATTCAACTATTTATGAATTGGGCAATATCCCATCTACCAAGTAGAAATAGCTCTGAAGAACAGAACAAAATGGGGGACTTTAAAGGCAAAATGGGCAGGGACATGGAAAGAGTGGATTTCCTCATCCTTCTTTGGAGGATGGAAGGAGTCTGTCACGTGGATTACTTCATAAATGCTGAACAGGAAATTCCACATTTGCTGCTTTAAGATCATATTCCTGGAAGATATTGAAACTGCAACTAGGTTACACAGTAAGTCTTGATTTGCTGACTTGGGGCTTAGCACAATTAACTCCATTTTGGGCCTGTTGTTTCTTTTTTTTTTTTAGCAATACATTTTCAGTAAGATCTCTTAGCTGTAATTTTAATGGGCTTATGCTTTATTCCAAGTTTAACAATTCCAATTTAGTCTCTTTTAATATTTAGTAATTCTTTGCCAATTTATCTGGTCTTAATATCAATTCATATTTTTCAAAAACTAGAAGACAGCTGCCAATCATTAGGAACTAAATGGTAGGTGGGATAGACACCATGAGGTCCACATCGCTGATAATTATACACTGGGCTCCTCACAAAGAAATCCCCAAATGTCAAAGCATAGAAGAAGGAACAAGACTTTCTTCAATTTATCTTCTATAATAAATGGATTTTATGGACTTCATTGAGAGAACAGTTGAGTACACCATTGGAAAGTGGAGAATGGTAACAGTGTAGAGTAGATGATTGAAGAGCATCTTTTTAATTTATTGGATTAACCAAATTTACTGCAGTGTTGGTAACCCTCTACTGAGAAACAATGAAAGTGCAAACTATTCTGTTCTAAGAGGTTATTCTATAAGGCATGTATATGGAAAGCCTGGGTGTGAATATGCATACATGATGTTTGGAGAGAATGCCAAAATGTGAGTTTTCTTCTTGACATTCCTCTATTAACAATATTCATCAACATTTTTCATTTTCTCAAAGGAGCTATGGTTTCAGGAGGAAGCATCTCACCAGATACTTTACATATGCAGCCAGGAGAAAGACAAATATACTACTGCTCTCTCAGTAACAGGGCTTCTCCATTTCACCCTTTCAGCTGGAGGATACAGCAAGACTTCACAGGAAAACTTGCTATTGTTGGCCTTTAGTAAGAGAATTACCTGATCACGCACCACTGGAGTTGGTACCAGGAAGCACAGTGCCCACCTTCAGGTGTGTTTGTTTTGACCCTGCCCTGTATGGGTGGATTTACTCAATACCCTTCCCCTTCTTCCTAAAGGTACCAACCCACTAAAACAAGAGGAGAGGAAGGGCAGGACTCTGGATGTACACAAAACATTTGGAAAAGTCCAAGTTTTCTAAACCTGAAGGAAAGAAGTGTTTATCATTTTTAGTCTTACCAGAAGACTCCAGACTCTGCATTACTAGTTTATATAATTAGCTGAGAAATCAGAGGTGGACACAGAGGCAGCACAGGAGACTTGTATTTTAAATAGCTTCAAATCCCTGACACACAGAGGGTGATACCATGAACCAAGACAAAGAGTGAGACCTACATTATAACACCCTTTCCCACAAACCAGCAGATACGAATCTGGGATCTACAGCCCCAGACATTCTATCCTTCTACTTCCGATAAACCCAGGTATCACACCAAGAAAGATCATTGAGTGACAACAATGACCTGGTGGCACCTACTTGCAGAGGTTGGGAAGGTCCGGGTGTTCACAACCTATCTCCTCCTCAATAAACAATGCAGTGTGGTTTATGCTAGCAGCAGAGTAATGACGCTAAGCGATTGAATGATTAAATGCCAGTCTGCCAGCCAGAGTACATTTGTTTTCTTCTTGAAAAAGCCACTTTCATTTTGTATGACAGCTTTCTTAACTGCAACATAGCTCAGAAAATGACAGAGAGCGAATGAGAATAAGTGATTGTAAACTGGCAAACAAGTATTTGCTACTATTTGAACTACCATTAAACTGTTCATTCAATTTTTAGTCAGAAGCCATCACTCAGCTGTGGAACCAGAATGTAAGCATTATTTATTTGGTGGCATTACAATGCCATCTAATCTTGGGGAAAATCTTTTAGACAAAAATCAGAATATCCAAAAATCGCCTTGACATTCAGTGGCAAAATATAATGCTTAACGATGGCTTTACTTCTCTGTATTCTTTTTCTCATTGCTATTGCTGAAATACTTGAATTCAGTATCAGAAAACACTCTTATTCTCATCCCAATGCTACCCCTTCAATAGTGTGATATTCCCACTAGCTGTCTATTTTAGCCAGCTCTTATTGGCACTGGACAAAGCTGAAGTTTTATCAGATGTACATGGGCTAGACCTGACTTCCATGTAGTACCTTTAATTTTCTTTGGGAATATGCCTTTTCACAGCTTGCATGGTCCCTGACAGTTGTTCTGCTTTGAAGAAGAATGAGGAATTATGAAAATGAGGTCAGCTACTAGGTGTTCTGCTTACTTAATATTATTTAAACTTCTTGACAATCTTAATGAGGGTAGGTAGTTTGCCTCTGTTACAGAAATGGAAGTTGAGGCTTATGTAGGTTAAGTGATTTACCAAAGAGTTAGAATTTGACCCCAAGTCTGACTGACTCTAAGCCCACCTTACCACATGCTTCTCAAAGGATGCTTCTGGTGGTATGGCCTATTCCAGCTAAAGGAAATACATTTAAATATTCAAAGTGAGTCAGTATTTATTGTGTGGAGGTGTCAATTTGAAGTAATGGGACAAATTCTGTCTGATGTGGAAATAAAACAGCACTTCTCTAGAAAGCCCTGGGTCTCAGAACAGTTCTGTTAAGTTCTAGGAAATTGCAAAGAAGACTTAGTTCTCCCGAAGAAGACCTTCAGAAGTACTGTTTGTTTTCTGGGAACTAGCTAATCCCTCAAAGAAAAAAAAATGATGGTTGAAACAGTAATAGATAAAACTTTTCTTTCACTCTCTGAGGATCTTCTCAGAAGGCACTTGAAATTAGAACAGCAAAGAAAATAAGTATGAATCTCCAACTTCCAGAATTCAGCCACCTCAGTTTCCTTCAAAGGAAGAGGTTAATCAGTAGACAGTCCTATATGTTGTGAAGAATCCTTACCTAAATGAAAGCGTTTCCTTTTGCCAGGGAGCTAGAGGAGCTGGGCCAGTGTCAAACTGAAGTAAAAGAGAACACACGGACTCAAAACTAAGATGTACTGTTTGGCAGAATTACTTAGCTTTGCAGTTACTGGGTTGAAATTGACCTTTCCAATTCATATTTCACCAACTCCTTATAATTCTTGGAACACAATCTGATAGCAAATCCCTTTCAGAGTATTATATGTTAGATGGACATTAGTCATCTCATTCAATCTCAGATAAATCACTTTTAGAAGAATTCAGCATAAGCTGGTTCACCTTTGACTGCATGAAAATGAAGTGAGTTCTCAGTTGTGTGTTTGATGTTTGTTTTTTCCAATTTTCTTAAAAAACCAAAATATAAAGCTAAGAAGATGAACATTGGACCAACAAAATTGTAAAAGCAAAAAATTATCCAAGCTACATTATATGTAAATATCCAAATGAAAAGTCAGAGTCCAATCATTAAATATATCCAAAGGTGTCTACTGAAGCAAAACCAGAGTAGCAATTAGAGAGAAAAGATTTATGTAAATGTTCTATCTTCAAGTGCTTCTATGTTGTTGTGTATGATGGCTCTCACATGTTAAAAAGAAATCAAAACAAAGTAGAGCTCAACTATTATAGCTGGGCCTGGTTATGAGTCCCTAAGCAAGGACATCTTTATGTCAGAGAATGCATGGATAAGCTCCATTTTGCTTGTGTCCTAGCATAGATTTTATTTTGGGATCAACAGTCATGCCATTCTATGCTCAGAGTTCCTATCTAACTGATTTGTAGAATCAAGAAACAGCTCTGTATAGGAATAAATTGGCCTTTCTGGAATTTTAAGAACCTGACAAATATATGGGGGATTTAGCTTTGAAAAGGCTGTCAGCATTCTGCCTCATCATTAATGTAGACCTAAGGCCTTGCTGTGAGGCTTTACTCAGCTTCCTCATTTCCTCAATTTACTGAGCACCTACTATGCGTCAGGCATTGTACTAGGTATACACTGATGCATAAGACATGATTTCCACTCTCAGGGAGACCCTTAACACTCCCTGTGAGAACAGTAGTTCTGCCCATTAGGTTTTTAATGTTGTTCCGCAAAGCGAGAAGCAAGGCAGAAGGGATCCCTTACCAAACGCATTAATACTGAGGATCTGATCTGTGGCATGAGGAGGTCCCATTTCCTTGAGTAGGTGGGATGGAACTGGTCAAAGAAGAAATGTAATTTTATGAAAACATTTCAGTCCTACTATCAGCTTGGTCTTCTTTTTTTAATGATAACAGAATTGAACCTACAAGGAGCCCATGATTTAAAAGTAAAATGGATACAACTCTATTAATGTTTTTATATATATTCATATAATATATATACACACATATAACATATATTGAGAGATTCATGATCTATATAATGGAAAATATTAGCATCTGTCTATATAAATATAAATGTTTATACTTCTTTTTATTTAGAAAATGTTTGATAAAAGAATGATTGCCAAAATATTAGTGATTGAGTGTGGGACTTCAGGTGACATGTTCCCTCAGATAGTTTTTCTGAGTTGTTAGAATATTTTATGATCCGTATGTGTTACTTACACAATTACATTAAAAAGGTGTTTTCATTGTGAAACAAAACATCTGTGTCACTGAACACCTCCATTCCAGATTCTCACCAAAGAATGCAATCTCAAGTTGACTGCCACTAGACTTTTTCAAGTGCTCGGTCAGGAGAAACGATACTTAAGCATAATCATTTGAAAAACATGCAGTCCATTCACTTCTGAACCTCGTCGGCCCCGGTTGCAGCCGGAGCACCACCCCAGGGCTATGTGTGCAGGTCCTCTCGCCTTGTTCTCATCCCCCCGAGCCATGTACCTCCGCCACTGACATTTTGACATTGTATTAAATGAACCAAACAAGAAAACCTACTGAAAAACTAACTCACAGAAAATCTGCTGAAAAAAAAGCTTGCTTGCTTGTAGAATTTGGTAGCTTTATGAACTATGAGAATCTTGCCATTGATAGTATTTCCTACTTTGCTTTGCCTGACAAGAGTTTCTTAGTGTGGATTTTGCAACCCAACTTAAATCACTGCTTGCTAATATTTTTCCACCTGCCCCTCCCCATTATTGTATCCCTAAGGAGCCTTTAAGGTATATTTTTTTCTAATCATCACATCGTACCCCTTCATGAAATTTTAATACCACAGATATACTGTGTATCTATTTAGGTGCCATATGTATATCTGTGCTTTATACAGAAAAAGAGTAAGGTGGTTTGTTTTTTTTTTACCCCCATGGAGAATTTATTAATGCCATACTGTATAGAAACCAATGGCATTACATTAACATTCTTCTGTCTTAACTTGCTGTTATATATAATTTTCCCTGGCTCTGTGTGTGTGTATGTATATACAGCAGCACACACATAGATGTATAATCAAATATATTAAATGCATTTTTGTAAACAACCTCAAATCCAGATTATTTGATGTATCGTTAATTTAAAATGAGACACTATAAGCAGTGCTATTCCTTACCATAGGCAGACTTTGAACTGGAAATAAAGAGGTTCTTCAGGTACTGACTGATCATACTTATCAAGGTAAAACTCGAATGGCATGTGTTGATCTGACATGGGAAAGAAAACAGGCAGAGAGCCTATTCTGAGTGTGCTGATGCATCAGAAAAACCTATCAGGGATGAATGCAGGATGCAAGAAAACATTATAAACCAGAGTATTGTAAGCAGATGTTTCTGTCCCAAGATATTTTTTTTAATATGTCTATTTCTTCTAGTGCATGTTTCTGTTTTACCAAGGACCTCATACTTTTTGAGGTTCCCTTCTATTTCCCATTTCTAATAATTTTCATTACTCTTTCCTGGACCCTTTTGATCCCATCTATCTTAAATGGACACCACCTAACGCACAAAGAGTCTCACAAATAAAAAGGAGTGCCATGTTATAAAACAAATTTCCTGTTTTGATGCACCTGGATATACAGAGTACTGTGGTTTTCAGGATTGATGTGCACATTCATTTCAAGACACAAGTGAACACTGTCAACCTTGCTGAAAGTATTTAAAACCTGAGTTTTTGATGTGGATTGATGTTGGAACTACATCTCCAAAGTTCAGTAATAAATAAATTCAAGATACATGGACAGGCCCAGATTGGCTTTCCAAAGCAGGCCTCTATTGTCTTATTCTGGCAAATGAACCCACAGAAATATAGTAATTGGGCAGTACTTGTTTTAGAAAAGTCAGCTGTCTTCAAATGTTTGAGAGAAAGAAAAAGAAAGAAAAAAATTATAAAGATGGGCCTCATTAATAATTTTCCATTTCTGAGAAATATGTAGGTACCAGTGGAAACAAATACAACATCATGAGTGTAAGGGACTGTTGAGAAAAGTCATGCTTTTGAGTAGAAAGAAAACCAAAAACAAAAGCAAATTGCACTGGGATTTATGTGACAGTGGCATTTTTGCTTGATTATAAAAGAAACATTGAGGTATTTAAATTTTTTATACAGCCATATAACTTCATGCACACGTGTAAAATGCTCCTGAGAATTAAGTGAGGGGAAATTAGCAACATTTTAGGAGGGAGAAGGACTCATACATATTTGTAAAGATTACAAGGCTGTTTATATCAGTTAGGATCATTTAGGTGATGGTTTAGGTTTAAAGTTAAAAAAAAAATCATTCTTTTTAAGTCAGCAATTATTTACTGAGTCACTTCTAAGAGCCAAGCATTCTTCTGACACTTGGGATGCATCAGGTTTGTACACAAGGATTCCCACTGTCCTAGAATTTATATTCTGGTAGTGGAAGAGGCAGATAGTAAGTACTGCACACATTAAAGTAACTAAATTATAGAAGGTTATAAATTAGGAAGTTATAAGTTCTATGGACAAAATGGGAACGTGGAATATGGGAGGCGAGGAGCATCATTAGCTCTGGCGTGATGAGGCGGCGCAAATTAGCGTAGCCACGAGTACTTAGTAGTAGAGGCAATACTGGTCTGTAGACCTCCCTGATGTTTGGGCAAAGACTTTAAAAGGGATGAATAAGGAAACTTATAGATACTTGGGAAAGCTGTATTTCAGGTAGAAGGGAGACCAGTACACAGTTCCAAGCTCTGCTAAGGTGCAGACACTGCTGGGTTGTTCAAAGAACACCCAGGAAGCCAGTGTGGGCAATGTAGAGGAAAGCATGAAAAGAAAAGCCAGAGGTTACCTGGGTCTAGATTTTAACATGTCCTGTGTACCAGTGAAAGGACCTCCAGCTTTTTATATGACTGAGGAGAAGGGCTTTTGGGAAGTTTTAAGCAAGGAGTATTGCAGTTTGATCTGGCTTTCATGTGTTGAGTATAAATCACGCCAGGACAAAGTGGCTTATGTGTTAAGGGAATATATTACTGCCCTGTATTTCCTAGGGCTGCTGTAGCAAACTGCCACCCACTAGGTGGCTTAAAATAACAGAAATTTGTTTTCTCAACAGTTCAGGAGGTCAGAAGTCTGAAATCAAAGGGTCACAGGGTTGGTTCATGCTAGAGACTCTAAGAGAAAATTGGTTCATTGCTTCCCTCCTAGATCTTGTGGCTGCAGAAAATCCTTAGCACTGCTTGGTTTATAGATGGATCACTCCTATCTCTGCCTTGATTTTCACTGCTGCCTTCTCTGTGTCTTCTCACGGCCTTCCTTTCTGTCTATTTCAAATCTCCCTCTCCTTTCCTTGGTAAGGACACCAGTAATTGGATTTAAGATTCAACCTACACCCAGAATGATCTCATTTCAAGATCCTTAACTTAATTACATCCACAAAGACCTTATTTTCAAGTAAGGTCACAGTCATATCTTTCTGAGAGACACAACCTATTACACTGATCTTCTGTCCAGAAGAAGGGTGATTCCAGGGTTGCTTAGTTTGGATAAAAATATATCACCTGGGCCTCAGATTCTTTTTATCTTGAGACTCTTTCTGCCACCCTTGTGCTGGTTCTGTCTTCAGTCTGTCTTCATAGCTTCAAAACGACTGCAGCTGTCACAGGTGTCAGATCCATCTTCATCAGCCGTAGGAAGTGAAGGCAGCCTCTCCTTCGTGTTTCTTAGCTCCGTGAGGGCTGGGATTTGTCTCTTATTCACTGCAGTTCTCCAGCACCTGGAAGAGGGGATGGAGCATTGTAATGGCTGCAAGCACTGTCTGAATGAAGTACTTGGCAAGCATTCCCTCATGTGTTCATGCCTGACCCAGAGCAGTGCTTATGGGCATATGTGTGGGGCTTTGAACAGTCAGCATCCTTAAGGCTGAGGATAGCTTAGCACCAAGGGGCAACAACCTTGCTATTGGTCCCGCAAATTAGCCTACTTAGAAAGGAGAAAAGGACAGTGAAAATGGTTATTGGATGAATTATTTCAATGTTTTATAAAAGGGTGTGTTAAATAAGTTTTGGTATATGCTGAATTGAATCTTCTCAGGTCTCTGACCCCTAAGAGCTGATGATGCTTTAGAAGAAGTTTAAGTCTTACATATTTATGCCATTTCTTATAGACTTTCAATGGCTCGCTATTATCTAGACTTCAGCCTGGACACAGATTCTTTTTACAATCTCGCTTCTGTCATTCTGTTAGCTTACATTGTATCTTTATACACAAGCCATTTTCATAATGGAATAACATTAGTTTAATAAACTAGAAATACATTTTTAAATGATTTATAGTAGGCAGGCCTTCAGTCACAATGGTGGGATCCGTTTTCATAAGCAGACAAGCCTGAGACCACAGTGATTTTTTTTCTGAAGTATTTTAGGAAAAAAATAAATCCCCTCTAGGTTTTCCCTTATGAAAGATTACATGATGTATTAATGTCATGAAATGAAAGCATCTATTTTCTGAATTAGTACCTATGGAATTCATCCTATTTTCTTCATATTCATGTCAAGATAAATTAATTCCAAAATAACTGCTGTAAAAAAGTTCTCAGTACATGCATACATGCCCACATATGAATACAAATACAGTTGTTTTATATTACATATTATGTGCCTAGATGCATTTTTTCAGACACTCGACTTAACAGCCAGAACAAAAACTAACCATAGTCTCCATTGTATCCAAGGTCTGAAGGGGGAAATGGGGTGTGAAATAATATATCTGTGTGGTTAGCAGGTCACCCTTTCAGGATTATTGATTGTTCTGTAGAGTGGGCAATTAGAAATGAAAGAGCTCAAAATCCTGATACAGCCAGATACTTATTTGAAACTTTATAAAGCAAAGACATTAAAACACATTTTATTCTTCCATATTTCCTTGAAGGTAGAATGGGATTCTGAAACTTGCTGTATTATATTCTCATCAGAACTTACAGGCAAACATCAGTGCCCCTGGGGAGGAAAGGAACAGGGGCAGGAGGAAATAAGACAGATGTGCTCATAGCCACATCATGGGGCCTAAGGGCTTGCACCCCAGACTTTTTAAGAGCTTGATTTGTCATTTTGTTGAACTACCACAATTGAAGAATTTGTGTTGAAATTGTATAGTCCCTAAAGGATGAAAAAAGTAAGTTTCTTAATTAAAAAATGGGAGAAATGGTGGGGACTGATATATTTAGAACAGGAAATGGTAGCCATAGAAGAGATATATTAAAAATATCTGGGGAAGCAGTTGAGAAGGCCAAAGAGAATCATCTAAATTTCTAAGAATACTGTACATACCTGGAATTAACCCACACTATTTTGTAAAGAACAGATACTTCAAGAGAGTCTGTGACCAACTAGGGAAAATGGATTTAAAAAAGAGTTTTCATCCTGTTTAGTATGAGAAACCCTCAGGACCAGCCCTTTGTGGAATGGATTAAAGCTACTATGTCGTGGTTATATAGCTCAGTGTCAGGACACATCTAGGGAGCATTTTCCACTGACAGTGACCATGTGCCTGGAAAGATCTGCCCAAAAAATGCTATTAGTTATATTGCTTCTGTCCCACCTGAATGACCCTTTTAGTTTATTTATTTATTTATTTTTGGAAGCATTGGTTAGACTGTTTGGATGACAATGAATCACCTGGTCGGAACAAGTATTTACTAAACACCTGCCATGTGGAAAGCTCTGTGATACATGTTAGAGGATGTATCATGTATCTCCTAACATGGGGATGTTTCTGTGAGCAAGGCCCTGAGCTAGATGAGATGCTGTGGGGATGGGGTGGGTTAGAATTATGAAAAATATGTGCTCTTTGTCCTCAAGGAACATACTATTAAAAGCTAAGATAGCTAGGAAAGTTCTCATCTTTAGTAAATATTTTTGAGCATCTAGTATGTGTCCTAAGGAATCCATGGTCTGCAATATGGTTTCTAATTACTGACAAGGAAGTGATTAGAGGATGTTGGAAAAATCTTAAAGGATAAGGAAGCATTTCAATGGATTGTGAAAGAAAGGTAGTATTTCAACAGATGGGGATGAGTGACAGTATGTCGGTCAATAGGAAAGGTATAAGCAGTGATATGGAGATACTAATGCTTAATGTATTAAGTTCAAACAACCTGACAATGGATTTTGGTCAAGGACTAAGGAACATGAGGGGGAATAAAAATGAGATAACAAGACACATGGAGGTCAGATCCTATGTAATTTGAACTTTGTTCTGGTTACAATAAAATAATAAAAGATTTTGGAGAGGGAAGGTGTGACCATAGATGGACATTTTAAATGCTCATCTTGTTGCTATGTATAGTTGATTAAAAGGCAGTACATTTTAGAAGCAAGGAGATGAGCTTTAGAAAGTTAATGTTTGATGTTGGAGCTAAGGTAGGGCCTTTTGTGGTGGCTGAGGAAACAAAAACAAAAGATGGATGGTAGAGATTTATGCAAGTAATAATCAACAAAGAAAGGCTGACAAATTTGATACTCACTTTAAGTGCGGTTTCAGATAATGAAGAAATCAGTAAGACTGATACTATTTTTTTTAGCTCATTGACCTATAGTTACATATCTTAAAACTAATGTTTGGCATTGTAATATTAATATCATGGTAGTATGTATTCCTCATTGACCCAGCCCTGGTCTACTCAGTTCCATTCCCTACATTCAGAGCTGATTTCTCTTCCGTATAGGTTTCCTAGATGACTGGAGTTCCCTTTGTTCTTACCAGTGTGTCATGGGACACTGGGGCCAGTCTCCTCAGTGGAGCCAGACAAGAAAAGAGTGAAGACCTATCAGGTTCTGGGCATGTCCCCTACTGAACAGCAGCCACTGAGGGCACAAGACTCTAGCCATGCAGTTATCCTTCCACATAAAGAGGAGCTGGTAGGCACAGATCTTTATTACAGCCTGTAGGCAGTTCCTAATCACAGGAAGTCTGCTGGTGAGATCTGTATCCACCATGTACATCGCAGGTCCTGGCCTACCACCAGGCCACCTTCATGACTGGGGACTTTGCAGTTCACAGCCCCCTGTATCCTTCTCCCATGCTCCTAGCCTTGCCACTTTTCCTGCTTCCATACTCTATATTCCTGATCCAGAGCCCGATTTGTTCTCTCTCTCATAATTGCACCTCCTAGCACAAGAGAAGGTGAATCAGCTGCCCACTGACGGCCAAACCATTAGCAATAAGAAAAGTCGTTCCCCTCAAGGACAGAGGAGACTCGATTTTTTAAATCTAATAGCTTTGATTCTGACCTGGCTGTGGGGGCAGTTCACCCTTTGCACCAGAGGGTATTATTGAATGACAGTGTGATAAAGAGCAGAGCAAAACAGTTCGTATTTCATGTTTAAAATAGATTTAACTCCTTTTTTTCAACTACATTAGATTTTTTTTTTTGCAGAAACTTACACGTAGAATGTTTTCCACATGTGATATCATTTGATACTTGTCACAAGCATGGAAGTCAATCATTCCCTTTGCCAGTTGGGAATCTGAGGCAGGGGCATCAGCGTGCTGGATAGCATATAACTGAAAATGATGAAGTTGTAAAGAGGAATTAAGGCTGATTCTCCAACTCTACTTGTTTAATGTGTTGGCTACTGTCCAAAGCACTGAAAAAAATACCTGTATATGCTAGAGCTTACCTTTAAAATTTATTTTATTAGAATAATTATAATATATTCTGTTTTTCTCATTGACCAATACAAGGAACTGGTTAAATTTGAGGGCCCATTTATTTTTTTGTAAGGAATTGCTTCACTGTATGACTTCCCTCTGTGTTTGATTCAATATTCACTTAGCCATTGATTGTGTACTTACGGTGTTGCGGGTACTGTTCTTGGTTCTGGGGATACAACAATGGAAAAGTCACAATTCCTTCCCTGCTGGCATTCAATATCCAGAGAGGGCCACATCAATGACAAACTGTACTGCAAATAGGTATATAATATCAGTTATTAGGGATAATGTTGCAAATTAAACTTCCTTTTTACACTTTTTTACACCTCTCACAAATATTTGATCCCTGTGACTATTTTCTGTCTCCCTAGTCTACTTCTCTCAAAAATAGTGGTTTTCATTATTTTGCTCATCCCACCATTTTTGCAAAATGGTTATTGCCCCAGTCTTCACACCTTCACACAACTGCATGTGAAGGAGATAGGGGAGGATTTCCTCCCCAAATCTCTTGCAGATTTCTCTTGATGTTTTAGGTGTTTTGCCTGTGCTCTCACTCCAAGAGAATTTGGAGAAGTAAATAACAAAGCAGCCCTTGTGGTATAAGCAGGTCCCACTAGCTACAAAGAAAGGCATTGTGGTGAGAAAAAAGACTATTGAGTAACCAGGCAGGGAGTCTGTCATGGGAAGTCACAGAAATTAATGATACTTAATTTTTGAGTGTGTTAATATGATCATTTCTCACTGATGGTAAGATCTTGATATTATGTGGCGGAAATTGGAAAGAGACACATCATTTATAATACTCAGTTACCATGATGGTAGTTGAGTATCATAAATAAGATCTGTATTCTCCAAATAAAAAGTTACTGCTTCAATTCTCAGACCATGACCAGTTCACGTTTACTATTGTCATCACGGGGATCCTCATCGTTACTCTGAATCACTCTCATCAAACAACATTCATTTAGCTCTTTACTTATACAAGATGCTGTATTATCTTTTGTTTCTCTCGAAGATGTGGCAAATAATGCTTCAGAGAAACTGGGGCATTGGAAGGATAAATAAGCTCTTGCAGGTGTATTTCACTGTATGCAATAGACAAGCTCCTAGAAAGTCAAGTATACATTGAATTTTTATAAATTGAACCCATTTTAAATGCACTTGAAAATGGGAGCTTGGTATTTAAAGGAACATTATAGTGAATCTGCATTGCCAGGACTCCATTTGAAACACAGATACTCAGTCCCAAGGTCAAAGGCTTTGTGAACTTGTATTTATTTCATACTGGGCTATCCTTAAGTTGGTTATGTGTTTTATACTTTTTCAGGGAAAAGTCATTATGAATCTAAGATTATCTTTATTATTATGAGCAGAATAATACCTAGGTTTTTTTATTGCTATCTTAGAATTCTCATCATTTGCATTATTATTCATAATTTCAGTTAAGTTTTAATTTGGATTAACCATTTTGGAAGATTCAGATAAAGTATCTCAAAAGTGGGAAAAAGCTTGGAAATGACATAGCTAATGGTTTTAAACATAGATAGTTCAACAAATGATTCATGGTAAACACATACACATAGAACCTCAGGAAAAAGGATGGAGCAGCGCTGCTTGGGGTGAAGCAGAAGTGAGGGGTAGAGGCTCTTCCGGCCTGATCCCTTCTTAGGTTCTCGCTCTCAAGGGGGCGGCACTCATGTCAGGTCCTTCTGCGGACTCCGGAATCAGACTGCCGGGTTCAAATCCTGCCTCTGCCCCCTCTGAGGTAGGCAGACCTGGGTAGTTAGTCACTTATCCTCTCTGTGTCTCAGTCTTCATGTCAGATTGTAAATGGGGGGTGGTAATGGTAGTCATTGTGTCATGGGGGGTGGGGGGGTGGAATAAGTTAGTACCTGGACAGTCCTGGGAATGGCCTCTGACCTGTTGAAGTCACTCAGGAAAGTTAGCTTTAAACATTGTCCTCTACAGAGACATCTTCATGACATGAATGATGACACCGAATGACATCTTTTAAAATGTACTAATTTATCCCAAGCCCTCATTTTACCAATGAGCAAATAGAGCCCCTGAGGGAAGAACTGATTTTCCTGATGTCAGGCAGGAAAGTGGTAGCAGGAAGGATGCTTAGCTTTGGGCTTTGAGTCCCGCTCAAGAGGTTTCCCACTGAGGCTGACTGGACTCTTGAAGTTATTGGTAGTTTATTCCAGGGACACAAAGATAAGACATGCCAAAACTCCACTTAGAGCAGTTTCTCCAACTGTGCGCTCCTGACATTTTGAGCCATATCATTCTTCATGGTGGGGAGCTGTCCTGTGCAGTGTTAGACGGGCAGCATCCTTGGCCTCCACCCAGTATATACGAGTAGCAGAAAATGTATTTAGACATTGTACAATGTCATCTGGAGGACAAAACTGCATGTATGTGAGAGCCACTGTGTTATCACAGGAGAGCCGCAGAGATGCTGCCGGGAATACCCATGAAGAGGAAGACAGCCCCACAAGAGGCTGATACTTCTGTAACCCCCAGGGCATCCACCCAAGGCACAAATCTTAGTTCTATTTTATACACATGCAACAGTCTCCCTTAAAGTCTCTGAAATAGAGGGCCACACGATATTTAGTGTATGAACAACATATTATGAAACAGCTACTCATCAGCATAATGCAGAGCATCCCAAAATTGGTTTGAATTTCAGGCTCTGAATATTTAAACTTGACCCAAGATTACTTATCTGAAGCCCACTGTTATTATACGCCATGTGAGTGAAAACCTCTGGACCTTCAAAATCAAACAAGATGGAACGTGTGTGTGTGTGTGTGTGTGTGTGTGTGTGTGTCCGTCCATCCGTCCGTCCGTCCATCCCCCACGCACTGGGACATTACTAACTCCAGCCCTGGGCATTTTCTAAGCCCAGAAACTTCCTTAATCTGAGCCTCTCCTTTCCTCTTCATCTTCTTCCTGCCCTCATTATAAATGGGAGTTTCTTCGTTAAAATTCATATTGTATTTTTAAAAGGAACATCTGGTAAAGAACATAAACTCAATTTATAGAATATAACTATCAAAAAAGGAGATAGATTATTTTCCATCAAATACTGTTTATCACTCCCATGTATACTACTTTAATTATTTTATTCACATTATAATTTGTGTAGCACATTTTAACTTAAGAGCTTCTTCCTGTATATTACTGTATTTAACCTTTCCAGCAATATTTAAGGGAAAATCAATTCAAAGAGGTTAAGTAATTATTTGAAATCACCCCATCAGAAACAAACAGACCATTACCCTCACTAGATCCTCTGAAGGAAAGACCATGTACCCTCATATTGCTTTTTTTTCTTTGAAAATTATTACAGTTAGGGTATTGTTTAAACTATATTGCCATTTTTCAGAGCTGATTGGGATTACCTTTGGAGGCTGCCTGTAAAGCCAATGAAAATCTGGAAGCTAGCAAGGGAAAGAGAACCAAACATTTTTCCTAAGGCATTTCTTCAGCTAGTTAGAGAGCCATGGTCAGTGTTTAGGGTATAATCTGGCTTTACTACCAGAAATCATTTACAGCAGATTTACCACCTCAGATGTTGTTGATCAACCGGTAAACCAGTTCTTATGCAGTCTCCCCTTTGGCATACTTGTAAAAGATTATGTAGGATTACACAACCAGGAAATCTAGAACTCACTGAGCTCTAAAGATCATCTAATTCAGTGATTTCCAAATATTGGCCAGTGGCCCAATACTAGGCTTCCTTCATAAAATTTCATAGGAAGATGTATAAAAGTGTAGATGCCTAGACATCACCCCCAGAGATAATGACTTAGTACCTATGGGACAAAGCCCATGAAACTACATTTTTAACAAATATCCCCAGTGACTGTGATGTGCAATGCCATTCTGGAACCACTGATGTGGTCAGCTCCCTCATTTTATAAATGACCTCGCCCCGAGTCACAAGTGGGCTAAATCCCAGATTGTTAGCCTCCCAGGCAGCCCCCCTTCCTCCGCCTCATAGGAAATCATTCTCCAGTCAGTGTGGCTTTATAATGTCTTGCTGGCTCCTTGTGCCTGCAGCTCCCCAGCTTTAAGAGTTGAAATCAGTTAACAAAAACTTGAGGGTCTGGTCTGCTCCACACTCAAATCAGTTCCTTCCTAAGGTAGAGAAAAATAGGAAGAGCGGCAGACAGGAGACTGTGCATCTAGTTAGTTCAGCTGCTGCATGGTCTACATTTTACATTTTTTAGTTCATTTGATCTGTCATACTCTAAAAGCAGTTTGATGGTTATGATACCATATTTGTGGGTTTTCTTCTGTTTTTCCTCATGTTTCTAAAATATTGTTTTATATATCTTGATAAAGTATTAAAATCTCATGGCTGCAAGACACAATTAGTAAACAATAAGGGGATGCCTAATGATACTGTATGTGTGTGTGTGATACTGAATGTGTTCGTGGTGTAGCAGCCTCTTCCCCCTCCTACGCCGTCAGCTCCTTGACGGAACTTGAAGATGCCTTCTGTCTCGTGTCCTGTGTACCACTTTGCACCATCCTCATGCACCATAACAGCTCATAATGTATTTTTGGGTGAGGATGCCACTTTTGGAAGTGCATCACAGCTCCTGTTAAGCAGATGTGTCCTGCTCTCAGCAGTGCAGACCTGCTGGCAAAGCCATGGTTGGTGGGGGGGCATCTCTGGGCTGATAGGCTTTCCCCATAGTGGAGCTGACAAGGCTTGGCTCACATGGCTCTTTGAAATGGATTTCACATCTTAAAATTTCAGGCACTTTTAAAATCCTGAATATGGCCTCTAACACTAAGGCTGCTTCTTTCTAACATTTCTCCATCTGGCAGGGAAATGCCATATTGTCCTGGAAAACCCTAGAGCTTTGAAAAACTGGGACTCTGTTTTTCAGGTAGTGTCCTCAGCAGCTCCCAGCACAGTGAAATACTGAAACACAGCAATGAGCAAACCTACCAACCGTTAGGTGACCTCTTGAGAAAAGGATCAAGCTTTTGCCTTAAGGTTTGCAGTGTTTCATTCACCTGTGCTTTTGCAGAGATAGTCCTTCTGTCTGGTGGTGTGTGCTATTCTCCTGCCATCTGCAATCCACCTTTCACCCTCCTGCATGTGCACACACGCGCGCGCGCGCACACACACACACACACACACACACACGCACACACACACACATTTTCTTTGTTCATTTTAATACATTATTTAGGGGCCACCTAACTGCTTCTTTCTCAAAGCAGTCTTCTCTCATCTCTGGAGTCCAGATAGAACCTCCCTCTTTTATGCCTCCTCAGCACACTCTACTTCCCGTGAGATAGTGCTTATCACACTGTTTGTACATTTGCTTCACTGTCCAGGCTCTAAGCTCTGTAAGAGCCCAGAGCATGTTTAAGCTGTTCACAGTCACACCCCAAAGTATCATATGTGCCCCAAGCTGATTGTTTTTCCTAAGAAATTTATCTTTTGCCCTGTATTTGAAGATCTTAAGGAGCATATCTTCTATTACTTTATTACAAATAATCAAGCACCTTTCATAAAACATTATGTTTGAGATGATCTCAATCAACGGCAGTTTTGTATGTTTAAACAGGTAACTAACAGTTTTTTTACAGGTTAAAAAAATAGGACAATAGTTAATTATTCCTGGTGATCTGACTTCAAGATTTTAAGTATTTGAGTTAATCATAAACAAGCCTTTTAATGATCATTTTACAAAAGCAATACCAAAAGCAGTTTGTTTTGAAGATACTATTTCTACAGCTAAGGAATATTCCCATGGAGAAATAAAATTGCCCCAGTGTTATGGAAATGACCACTTCTGATTTGGGATACCCATATACAGATACCCATAATCTCAGCTTAACAGAATGAGATGGCATCTGAAAAATGGTGGTAGACGTGAATGAGAAAGGCTCCTGTGAGAACATAAATGTTGATGTTAACAATGCATGTGAAGAATATGAGTACAGTTGCTACAGTGTGAGAGTAGAAAAGTATTTCTAAAAAAATATACTATTTATCCTTTGTCATGTAAAATATGCATAGGAGTCCAAATGATATATTTGGATAATTATATATTGTAAGTAGAATTCCACTATTTTATCAATATTCCCAAAAGGTATTTTTACATTTATAGTAGCAAAAAAATGTCATGGGGATTTTGTTACCGTAACTATGGAGGAGAACATTATTTATGGAAATACTATATATTTGGAGAAAACACACTGGTTTGCTGTGTGTTGATTCAGTGAGTACTTCAGTGACAGGTACAGGAGGTGGGGCTGTAACGTATGCCCCCCAAATGTGGTGTTCAGACTGACTAACTCACAATCTCTCAGACGCTCCGGAAGACCCAAACCATATGGTAGGCAGAACCGTGGCCATTGCGAAGGCTTGCCTCATTCTGTACCCATCCCACCCCTGCCCCCATCAACCATGCACAGGGGGATGAGAAGGACATTTCCCATGTCACTCATGACCTCATTGGTTGCAAGAAAACCGAAACCAAATTGAATAAGCAGAAAGGATGTGATAGCATAAGTAACTGAAGAATCTGGGGATATGACCACTTTCTACCCCACCTTCATCAGGCCTCCAAAGCTGCTACTAGGACTATGTTCCCCTCTGTCTCTCAGCTATGTTCTCCATCCACATGTGGCACATCCTTAGACAGACTCCCCCTCACACTGAAGCAAAGGGCAGCAGCTCCAGGCCTGACATCCTCTCAGCTCAGGTCCAGTGGGAACACACACGGGCTCTGCCCAGCACAATCTCTGTGCATCTCCTTTGTCCTGGATGGATTGTAGTCATGTTTCTAACACATCACCATGGCTGGGGGATATACCAAAGAACATCCTGAGATGAGAATGAGGAAGGTCTGGTTTCTTAAGGGATGATGGAGTTTCAGCAATCTGAAGAAAGATAGATGAACATATGTAGCAAAAACAGCAGATGCCCACTGCATTTTCATATGTTCCTGATGTTAACAGTAGTCCATATTAATTGTATATCATTCAGAAGAAAGAAAAGGAGGAACAAAAAATACATGCCCCTCTTAGGTTCAGCTTCCCCGGAGATCTATGAGTAGCAATTTGTCATGTTTCATCCTAGCCTTTTCTAGCTGTGTACTTTTTATACAATGACAATCATAGTGTACACAGTTACAGTTTCTGTGTTTCTACTTACATTAAGTAATAAGAATTTTATCATACTGTGAACAACCGTTTATAAATAATTTTGATGGCTGCATGGAAAAGTATCACATTTTATGTACCCATTTCCATTGCTGCTGTATGTATCCTTCCAGCTGTACTCTCTCAGGGGTTAATCTCTGTCTTCCAGTTTAGCCACCATCCCCTGTCCAGTCTTTAGTGATGACTTTGATCTTCACATATCTGCTGGGACTGCACTGTGGTCAGTCAGCTGCCAGTCTCAATTCCTGGCTGTGGCTTTGGTACAGCATACTGTGCTGGGACTGTCCTTCTGCCTTGTCTATACCTGGTCATCAGCTGTGTGTTGAGAAAGGTTAAAGGGGGCTGAGTCCCTGGAACCCAGATCATCAGACCTTTTCTTCCACAGCCACTGTATGCAATAGCAATGTATCCATTCCTTCAAAAAGTACACACTGAGCACCTATTATGTGCCAGCCATTATACCACTGCTGGGAAAATAATTGTGAGCAAAGATCTGTTATCTTCATCTGGATTATAATCTGTGAGAAAGACAGACGAGAGTCACCACTGTGATAAGTGCAGTGAAGGATAGAGACATGGGATGTAAGTGGTTATACTGTGGGAATTTGATCTACTCAGTGGTGATTTTTCTGGGCAAGCAATGATTGAATTGAGATCTGAGGGACTAGTAAGCAGTAACTAGCAAAAGTGGTGGGGTGGAGAAAAAATTCAGTAACAGAAGAGAATCTCCTGATCCCATGACTCACTGACTTAAAATTGTACTCCTTCTTTGGCAAATTCTCCAAGAAAGTAGGTCAGGAAAGACTTTTCTGAGAAAATGATGTTTGAGCAAAGACATAAAGAGGTTAAAGAGAGAGCTGTTCAGATATCTAGCGAGGACTGTTCCAGAGAGAGGAAATGCATGCAAAGCCCCTGAGGTGGAAGGGCACACTGTGTGTTTCAGGAGCAACAGGAGGGCCGTGGGGGGAGCAGTGGACTGAGTGAGAGGACACTTACCAGGCAAGGTCAGACAATGAAGGAGAAGGGAGATGCAGAACCCTTGGGTCTTTACTGCAACCTATCAGAGGGCATTGTAAAGAATTTGAATTTTGCGAGATGAAAAAGATGTAGAACCATGGAAAGGTTTTGAACAGAATGGTTTGATCTGGAAAGAACTGTCTGTGTTAAGATTGTACAAAGACTGCACAGGGATTCTTGGAGCATATTTATATCTCTATTTTACAGAGGAAGAAATGACGTTTAGAGAGTTTAACCTGACTGAAGTCATACTGTACCTTGACTGGAGTTGAACTTAAGCTTAGCTGACCTTTAATCCATGTTCTTTCTATTGCGCTAAAATGGTATATGTGTGTGCTTGGCGAGGAGGCAGACTAAGAAGAGAAGGATCATCCACTTCAGATGTCCTAAAGTCTTGTGGCGTTAAATATTTTTTCTGTAGCATCATTTTCTTAAGGCCTACACCTTAGGTCATTGTACAGATGTATTGTCTTCAGATAACCTGTTCCCTATTGTTATTTTTTTATTACACTGAAAGTGTAAGAAGATGTTTGCATCAGGAATGTTTCCATCCTCTTCAGAGAAAGGGCAAAATACCCAAGGAAAGGATTTTAAAATGTATTTCTTGCTGATGAGAATGTAATCTTTCATATGTAAAATTTAAACTCTAATGCATTCATTTTAAATTAATGTCTGAACAAGTCACATTTTCACATTTGTGACATCAGCATGAAACTACTCGAAACCACTAATGAAGCAGATTTAGAGAAGCAGTCAGTATGTTCATGATAAGAGGCAATATTGTGAGTAGAAGCTAAAGTACCTGTATTTTCACGTTAAAAAAACATTAGTGGTCAGCTATTCCTCCCTCACCCTCTGAAACATTAGGTCTTAATGTTTTTGGTCTTTTTTTTGGTTTGATGATGATTTAATCAATTTATCTGTTCTCCTTTATCTTATAGCAGCTTAAAGTTGTAATTTCTCTCCTGCTGTGTTATCTACTACTTTCCTTTCAGTACTCACCCTCTTGTTCTAGGCTTTTCAAGTTGTTCTTGCCTCCTTTGCCACCCCACCTCAAAAAAAGGAGCTTATATCCTTTCCCTCTTTTTTACGAGCTCTCAGTGATATGGACTTGAGAGAGCCCATGTTATATAGGAAAAGGAATCACAAGTTTTCTCATGGATCAAGGCCAGCAGTTGGACCTTCTGCAAAACTTCACATGATGGAACTAGAAACAGGAAATTATTCAATTAAACCTCTGTAGTTCACCACTGTAGCAACAAATAGGCTATTTCTGTGACAGTTTTACCAGCCTCAGAAGGAAAATTCCCATACCAGGGAATAGAGTTATACCAAAGTGGCAATTTTCAAGAGTATTCAACTGCAAAAATGACACTTTGCTACTTGCAAAAGAACTTGCTTTTACTTTTTTTGAGATAGAAGAAAAGCTCCTTTCCCATTTTGGAAATCAATAAGGCTTTTTCCTCCATTGCCATGGGTTATTATAGGGGGAAAAAAACCCACAACTACCCATGTTCCTGAAGATAATTTGTAGAAGGCAATTATTGAGATGGAGCCAGCTCTGCTCTCCCTGTGGGCGGCCATCTGGTGGCTGGGGGCTATTGGTTAAAAAGATGTGAAGAAATCCATTCCGGTTTCTAACACTCAGGCACCATAGCCATTTCCAGAAGTTTGCTGTAGAGTATTTTCAGCCAGCATCTCCCAGAAGCCAGAATAATTTACCTAGCCATTTCTCATAGCACACCATTACCAGAACTTATTCAGGGCACTCTTCTTGAATTCTTTGGCTGGGATTTTCCAAAAATACATGAGGTAACTAAAGATGCAGCCCATATTCAAGGAAGGCATTACTCTCTATGGAGAAGCGAAGGTGTCTCTCTGAAGAGCTTCTTATGACTGCCTGACTTTGTTTCTAGTTAGGAGGCAATGGGGGTGGCCAGGTTCACCAGGTGTCCGTGGAGTAGGGATTGCTCAGGTTCTTGTACTTACTAACTATGTGAGGTTGGACTGGCCATTTTAACTCTCTTAGTTTCCAGTCCCACCCCTGTGAACGAGAAGAGCAGTACTTCACAAGGTTCTTAGGAGGATTAAGCGAGATAACATATTTAAATTGCCTGGCATAAAGCCTGGCACGTAATAGGCATATAAATGGTGGCTGCATGCTCCTCTTCCATTTCACATGAAATCCGGTCTGTTCCCAGACTGGTAATGAGACACTCTCACCCCTCTTGTTCCACAGACATGACCATAAAAAGCCATTTTCATAGTTTCTCTATTCAGTCTTATTTCCTCATAAAGTCTATTTGGATTTTAACCACTTGGGATTATTTCAAAATCATTAAATCTATATTAAGTATTATTAATTATATAGTATTAATGTAAAATTAATATATAGTATTAATGCAATACTAAATATATGCAATTTATATATTTTCTGGGACTCAATACTAACTTTAATTCTAAACTCACGTGGAGGTATCCACATTTATAGGATAATAAAGAAGAGGTAATTTAGAAAATAAAGAGGTATGGCATACAATTTTGGATTAAAGCACTCTCCAGACAGGCAACCCCAGGGTGTACTGTTGGGCATAGAGCAGAGTGGTATTTGCCACCTTAGCTTGGGTACACCGTTGTGTCTAATTTGGTATAACATGACATTGGATTTTTCAGTGGATGTCTCACATAGTTTCCTCCTCTCAAGTTTAAAGTCATTTAAAATGCTTTTGTTTTTTTCACACTCAGTTGAAGTTAAATTCCATTTTTCCAATTCTTTCCAGAATTGGGCTTTTTTTTTTTTTTGGGTGGGGGGAGAGTTATTAAATGCAATCCTTAACAAGAATTCTTATTCATTTAAATTTTTAGATTAATTTCATTGTCCCATCCTGCTGAGATCTTGAATTTTAAATTCACCCACAAATATATTAGTTATTCCCTCTAGTTTTATATCACTAATTTATTAAGCATGTTAATATTTCCATCCTAGGTATCAATTTAAAAACATTCGATCTGAGGTAAAGGGAAACAGCCCTATATGATAAGTCACAGGAGAAGAATCTTCAAAGTGGGCATTAATTGGCATTGAGAAAATAACCTAGCACCTCAGCAATAGTTACTGTGGATTTACCACACTGTATCACTGTTTAGGTCATATTTTAACTTAGGTATTTACAATTATACTATGAGTGCATTGTAAAATACCTCACCGAAATACAAATACGACTTTCCAGCTGCCTCATTCTGCAATAATTTATTCTAAGTTAACCCATGCTGGTTCTCAGTGATGTTGCATTTTTCCTAAGTATCTGTAAATCATGTATTTAGTCATTAATAGTCTTCTCTTTTTTCCTTTTTTTTTTGTGTGTGTGTAAATCAAGGAAACTATTTGCAGGCATAAATACCTCTCCTATTCTTTAAAGGTTAAAAAAAAGTGACTCAGCCATCTTTTATAGCAAGTAATTTTTTTAAATTTCCCCAAAAATTTAAAAAATATTTAAATTTTTTGGGAAAATTTTTAATAAAGATCAACTTTGTTTTTAATTGCTTTATTTAGGATCCTTTATGTTATAAAAGGTAGACACTCTCCTTAACCTAGAATAAATAACAAAATAATTGACTCCTGCAACTGAGAAATTTAAAAGCAGAGTGACTGACTCCACTGTCACCAAGAACTCAGCTTCTTTCCTTCCATTCCTGCTAAGTGTACAGTTTCAGCTTCTTTCTTTAGTTCTGTATCGTCTTCTATTGCTGCTGTAACAAATCACTGCAAAGTTAGTGTCTTACAACACAAATTTATTATCTTATGGTTCTGGAAGTCAGAATTCTGAAAGTCCAGCTCTATATTACCACAATCAAGGTGTCCAGAAGGCCATATTCCCTCTGGGGTCTTTAGGGGAGAGTATGTTTCTTGCCTTTTCCTGTTCCTACAGGCTGCCTACATTCCATGCCCTGTGTACCCCTTCCAACGATGACATCACAGGGCCTCTGGTTATCATTGTACCTCTTTCTCTCACTCTGACTTTCTGCTGCCTCTTCCCATTTTTAAGAACCCTTATGACTACAATGTGTCCACTGCAATAATCCAAGATAATGTCTTCTTACATCTAAAGTTACTTTTGCTCTTAAAGATAACATGTTCACAGGTTCTCGGTATCAGGAAGTGAAAACCTGTGGATGGCCATTATTCTACCTACCACAGTCTTCCCTCTGGCCCCCAAATACTCACATTTACCCACATGTGAACTGCATTCACCTTTTCCCAACATCCACCCAGCTTTTAATCCATTATGTCATCAACTCAGAGTCTAAAATCTCATCTAAATGTCATCAACTCAAAGGACCCAAATTTCATCATTTAAATCAGTTATGGGTAAGAGTCTGGGTACGAGCCATAATGGGGGAAAGTTCCTCTCTGCATACCTTGAAACTAGAAAACAATCTGATTTCAAAATACAGTGGTACAACAGGCATAGAAATCCACCTATAGACATTCCCGTTTAAAAGGGAGGAAGTGGATGAGAAAAGGAGTTAGTAACCCAAGCAATTTTGAAATCCAACCAGGCAAATAATATTAATTTCAAGGCCTGGGAATAATTCTCTGTGGTATGTGCCCATGCTCTCTAGGTTCACATCCCTGCTCTTGGGATCTTTCATCTTTCTCATGAAGAATAGCATTTGTGTGCAGCTGAGTACTTTCATCAGTCTGTTTCCTGCCTAAAGGATTTTAAGAGTCCAATAGCCTTCTTTCACTTAGTCCTCTCTCTGTCCCTTTCAGTCCACCTGGCAATTTCTACCCTTAAAACATTCTCAAGAACCTTGTTGGTCTCCCATATATATATCTTGGGGATTCACTCCATTAGATAAAAGGTTTCTTCTACAGATCTTTCCTGGGTAATTGCCTCTCTCCCTGTGACTTCTGCTGAAATAGCTGAGAAGATCCATGAGTCACATGCCTAATCTCCTCAAAGAGCCCTCCATGTACCTCCAGCTAACTTTCTGATCTTTACTGGAGCAAAAGGTTGTCCAGCCACACACTTAGCTTTCTCTCCAGAGCAGATGTTCTTGACTGTGGATTTCTTAAGTTCCCTGTCATGTAATCTGGATAAACTGAGATTTTCCCAAATTATCATATCCTTGTTGTTTTTGCTTAATGGTTCTTCCCTCAATCTATTTCTTTTATTATAATCAGCAAGGAGAAATCAGGTCACATCTTCAATGTTTTGGAGATCTGCTCAGTTAATATCCAAATTCATCCCTTAAAAGTTCTGCTTTTTGCATAAGTGTTAAACACAGTTGTGCTAAGTTTCCTGCCAGTATATGACAATGAACTGCCTTCCCCTAGTTTCCAGTAACATGTTCCTTCTTTCCTTCTAAGCCCTCACCCGCAGCACCTTTAAGTTCCATATTTCCACCAGCAATCTTTTCAAGACAGTGTGGGTTTGTTCCTTCTGTACTCCTTAAAGTTCTTCCAGATTCTGCCCATAGATTGATTCTAATGCCACTTGTACAGTTTTAAGTACTTCTTACAGTACCACCTCACTTCATGGTATCAAAATCTGTGCTAGCTTTCTATTAGTCCTAGAGCAAACTACCACAAATTTAGTGGGTTAAAATGACATTTTAGGATTTTACAGTGAGGTCAGATAGTTAAAAAAAAAAAAAAGTTTTACCAGTCTGAAATCAAGGTATTGCTAGAGCTGCATTCCTTCTGCAGGCTACAGGGGAGAACCTGTTTTTTTTTTTGCCTTCTCCAGCTTTCAGAGGCCACCTGTGTTCCTTGGCCCATGACCCCTCTAGCAATGGCATCTCTGCCCCCACCCCTGCTGTTGTCATCGCATCTCCTTCTCTGACTCTGACTTTCAGCCTCCTTCTCCATTTTCTGAGAACTCTTTTGATTATTTTGTGCTCTCTGGGATAATCCAGGATAATCTTCCCAACTCATGATCCATAATTTTATCATATTTGAAAATCCATTTTTCCATTTAATCTAATTTCATCATTGACTGCTTCCAGGGATTAGGATGTGAGCATCTTTGGAGGGGAGAGGGTGGAAATTACTCTGCCTACCACAGGGTCCTCCTAGGAATCTGATGGAAGCTCCAAGATTTCTCCTAAGTTAGCACTTTCACTGATGTTACAGGCTTTGACAATCCAGAGGGAAAAGAGGTTTCCCCTAGCAGTACTTTCATGAGAGGAAGCTGCTCTTTTCTAGAAGTCCCAGAGAATGTCTCCTTTGCTCTGATTAGCTGATGAGCTCAACTCTGAGTTCATCACCATGACCAGAAAGATAGATAACAAGGTCAGGATCTATTTCCTTAACTTCGTAATTGAGAATGAGGAGGAGTACCCTCAGCACAAAATATGAGACCTGTTACCAGGATAAGAACGAATTGATTCTGCGAAAAACGAACAAACAGAATATTAACTAAAATACATCCCTTCGCAGACTATAAATTAACCAACAGCCATGATCATATCTTGTTTATAATTATATAATCTATATAGATACCACATGGCCCAAATGTCTAATACAATAATTATAAATGTTTAATATATAATTCTTGAATGAATGACTGAATGGTGAATTACTGCACTGCTGTGTTCACATGATCTGATTTGCAGTGTAGTCAGATACATAGCCTTACGTGTACCATTTGACCAGATGTTATTGTTTTTGCAAACACATTTCTGAAACATAATAGAAAGCATCTTTTAGAATCAAATCATGATATTGGGAGAATAGAAATAGACTTAGGATAATTTTCTGAATTAAAAGGTAGGACAAGAAATGTAGTTTCATAATGGGGATTGGGGATCCTAAAGGAATTACACATTTTTAATTTGACTCATCCTCTTGAGCTAATCTCAGAAAATCTCAATGTTTTAGATGTCCCATCCCCAAATAGGCACATATATGCATAACTTAGGGTACATGTGGTTTGAATACATTTAAGTATTGATTAACTTGCCTTCAGAACTCAAAAGTGTGTCTGAGTATCTATATGTTTTATTGCCAAATGAAACCCCCAAACTGGGTTCTTAGCACCAAATGTTGTGAAGACTATGTGAAGAGGATTAATGATACTAGACTCTTTTGTGGTATTCACATTTATCTCTTCTTCCTGTCTGATATTTTGGTTTCTCTTTTTCTTGATAAGGAAGCTAGGGGGAAGGGCCTGACACCTCTGAAAGGAGCGATGGGAAGATGCTATGTCTCCCGTGTTTAAATTGCTATATTGTGGATGATACTGTTTCCAAGAGGAGACTCCAAAATCGAGCTGGGGTCATCTCTTTAAGAAGAATGCGAGTGTATTGGGAAAATGAGTGCAAGCAGCTGTCAGAAGCTGGCTGTGCACCCAGATGAGGATCTTAGAAGCTCACAATCCAGAGGGAAAAGAGGTTTCTTCTAGCCCTGCACCCATCAGTGGGCAGATGGCCTGGACTACTCAGGGTACAGGAGTCTAGGACCATAGAGAGGAGTTAACCACCAGGCATCCTGTGTTAGACTGAGTAGTGTTCATTTAAGGGGGTTTGAACAGCATGGCCCATTTTTGGTTCCTACCCTCCCGTTCTCTGTGGACATCCTTTTAGTGATGAGAACAGAGGACTTTATGGCTCTCTCAGAAGGGGACTACAAGTCTTTCCTCATACCATACTTTCTAACCCAGTGTTTCTTTCCATCATTTTGGCAGGGGGCATGCTTGAACTCATTTTGAACATCTAGTGAAAATTTCAGATTTCCTCCCCAAGGAAAAAAAAAATGAAGAGCATGTGCCCAGAAGCCAATCATTTTTCATAAAATTTCAGGATATTCATGAACTCCCTGAAGTTTGTCAGCAGGGACCTCCCAGGAAGACCATGGACCCTGCTAAGGATCCCTGCTCTAGACCCCTGAGCTTGCATCTCCAGAGACCTCATTCACAGCTCAGGGAGGCATTGGGTGTTTGGGGAAATTTGGGGGTCACCGAAGGGTTTCATTCCATTTTAAAGGATTACTTATTTTAACTTTTCTTAGACAGGAAGGGATGGGCATGGCTTATGATCTAGAAACACTGTTGTCCAGTTCAAGTTTCATGAGACTTCTCCTGATTATGATTTTATCCCATTTTTTTTCACACTTCTCTCCTCTTCTTTTTAAGGAGATCTTCACATTTTCTCTTTTTAGAAACTAATGAGTTTGAGAAAGTGACAAGAAGGTGTGGGGAAGAGGCAGACAGAATGAATAGACAATCTAATACAGTGGGGAATGGAGGGACCTGGCAGCTGAGTGACTCCTTAGGAGACAGAACTTTTACCGGAGTAGCATTTCTATTCAGCCTCCTTCCTGGAAAAATTCATTCATTTGTAAGTTCACTTATTCAGCAAAAACATAAGGGCATGTGCCGTATTCCAAGTCCTATGGTAGGTCTCTGAGGGGTGCAAAATTGAAGGACATGCAACCTCTTCTCTCAAAAATATGAGCTTGAGGTCCTGAAATGGAGATAAGATATGCGAAGAAAGCCAGCTTGAAACAGTTTGACTGCCTTCCCTAAATTTCTTGCTTTCTCTGTGTGTGGTTGCTTTATTCATGTTACAAGGACTAAAAAAGTGTCTCTATTGTTCCCCCAGAGCACCTCCTCATTAATGGACCATATTTATCATGATATTTCATAATTATCCATTTATGCGTCTCTTCCAACTGATCACAGACCCCTTGAGGATAAAGGCTTTGTCTTATTAAATAGCATTATCTGTATTTCCTAGGAGCTAACAGGACAGCTGCAAACATGGTAAATGCTTTAAGAATTGTTGAAGAAAGCATTGAACTATATGTAGAGGACAGCATAGATGAAATAAGAGTACAGAAAGAGGACCCCAGCTTTTATATCAGGAAATAGTATTGGTCCCTCGAGTTTCTGGATCTCAGTTTCCCACCTGTCCTGGAAGGGAGTTGGATTACATGATTCCCGATGAAAAATTATGTTTTAAATAATACGGAGGGCAGAGAAAAAGTAAATGCCCTGGCCATCTGATCCAGCTTAAACACCCATCTAGGATTTACAGTCAAATAAACATAATTTCCCAAACGTTGAGTGTCAAAAGAGGTAGCCGCAAAACCCCCGAGGCTCAGGATATTCACCGGCTCCATTGACAAAAGTGACTTCCCACGCTTTGCCCACAGAGGGCATCCCTGCTCATTGATATGTAGACCAGGCAGCTGCTGGAAGCCTCCTCGACCGCTCTTTTTTCCCTTCGCCGTCATCTCTCTGCCCCCACCCACCTTCCCGTGGAATCTTTGCCTGATCCAGTGCGCTTCTCTCCGGTCTCCACATTTTCCCTCCCAGCCCTCCACTTCTCCGGATCAATGGATAGTATGGCTTCAACTCCCAGCTCACACACCGCTGGCGGACACCCCAGTAACAAGTGAGAGCGCTCCACCCCGCAGCCCCCGCCTCTCCTCCCTCCGTCCCCTCGGCTCTTGGAGAAAAACGAACAGCCTCCCCAGCTCTCGCACCGATTTTCCTCTTCAACTTTACCCAGCAGAGGACAGGAAAACAGCCTCAACCTTTTCATGCACAGCCCAGTCACAGGATTGCTTTCCATCTCCTCTTGATCCCTCCGGGATATTCTGTTGATTGATGCCTAGCAAGCCCCGCGGAGAGCAGGCTTCCCTCTTTTTGCTCCCTCTGTCTCCTTGAGTTAGTTTTCCAAGGTTTTACTGGGCTCGGGAATCTCTTGGACCGAATGGAACTTTTTGCTGCTTTCTTTTGCTGCTGATTCTGTCAGTGGACGAGAGAAAAGGCTTCGGAGGCAGAAGAGGCACAGGGGAGGTGGAGAAAGAGGTGGAGGAAGAGGACGAGGAGGAGGAAGCCGAAGGGGCTTGGCGTTTGTGTGTGCATGTGTGCATGCGTGTGTGTGCATGTGTGTGAGTGCCGCCGCTGCCCAGGACCCCCGGCCCCGAAGGTGTTGGCTGAAATATGGAGAATAGTCTTGGATGTGTTTGGGTACCCAAGCTGGCTTTTGTACTCTTCGGAGCTATCCTGCTCAGCGCACATCTTCAAGTCTCTGGTAAGAGGTCCTTTCCTTTCTTCTTGGTGCACCCCCCTTACCCCCTTTCCTTTTCCCTTCTCATTTCATTTGGCGAGTAGTAGAGTTGGGGTAGAAGCAGGAAGAGCAAGATGTTTGCTTTTTTCTCTGCCCCCATTTCCTCAACAATGGTAAAAGATGGGAAGACTTTTTTTTTTACTGGGGGCGGAAGATGTTGGTGGCTGGGGAGAGGGGCGCCCCTCACTCTTTTTTTAATCTGGTGCTTTCTTGCTTATTTGCTTTTGCAAATACTTGGGTTGGTTGGAGAGCTGGCTCGCTGGGGCAGGGAAGAGGCAGGTGATGGGTATGTTGAAAAGAACTGGGTTGTGTCCGTAAAGCCTAGGAAATCTTTGAGGGAGGGGGGCTTGGGGCAACAGGGCCAAGCGGAGCAGGTCATCTAGGGGGATTTAAGGACGTCTGTGCCCATTGTGGATGGTGGGACCGAGTCGCTTTTATGTCATTACATGTGCCTTTGGTTTGGATTTTTAGACTCTCTGATAGACAATCTAGAAAGGGACAGCTGATGCGTTTTGGTACTTCAGAGAAGGGGGCAGCGGTGCAGAGAACGGTGCAGAGTTGCCAGGAGGATGGAGGCAGTGTTTTATTTCATTTTTAAACAGTGAATGCAGTCTGTACAAGCTAAGTCTCCAAATACCTCCAGGACACTTCCAAACTCCAAATGATTGATATTCCTGGGAGCGGGCACCTCTGGCCATGGCACTTAACAAGCGCAGCTTCTAATTAAAAATAGCAAAACTGGTGATTGGATTGGGTTATCGCAGGAGAAAGAGGGATCTGAGGGTTGTTCAGGGCTGCTGCAGTCTCCGAATATGAATGGGGGCTTCAACCGCCAAAAGAATTAAAGAAAAAAAGATTCCTTATAAGGTTGGCCAGTTTTGCCGGGCTCAGCCCAAGTGTAGATGGCCACTGGGGTACAGGAAGCAGGCCTGGCGGGGAAGGAGGGCAGAGCAGATGGAGGAGCATTCAGATCCCTTCGGAAACAACCTTTGCCCAAATCCAAAAGAAAAGGAGCTGCGGGCAGGGGCCAGGCATTGGGTAGGAACCCCTTGACCCAGGCCTTGGGTATTAACAGGGAATGGACTGTAAATCACCGCAAGTCTCCCGGGAGCTTGAAGCTCTGACTTGCTTATTCTGTCTAAGTGCTGCATGGCCCAGGGTTGCAAACGCTAGTGGAGAATGTGTCTCGTGCCTCCCTGGGTGGCTAGAGATTCAGACAGGGAAGCGTGGAGCTGGACAGAGGCTCCCCAGATCCTGGCGCGGCTAAGCGCCCGCGGGAGTCTGCGCATCCACCGCGCAGATCCTCACCTTCTTTTGCCAGACAGAGCGAGAGAGGGTAGCGTGCGTGCCTGTGTGTGTGTGTGTGTGTGTGTGTGTGTGTGTGTGTGCGCGCGCGCGCGGGCGCCCGTGTGTGTGTGAGCGAGCGAGCACGCGCGCTCGCGCACCCGCCTCCCGTGCCCAGCGGCCCGCGCTCCCTCCCCACCTCCCGGCTGGACCCCTCCCCCCTGGCTCCTCTCTCCCGGAGCTTTGTCCTCGTCAGTTACTCCCGTGGAAAGTGGGAGGGGGCCATCCTCGCAGTAATGAATAGGTGTCATTTTTAAATTCCCTCCTCTCTAGACTCTAAACAGTGAGGAGGACCCTCCTTCTGTATAGATTGTGCCAGCCGGCAGTTTGGGAGGCCACCGCGGAGGGGAGAGAGGAAGTTCAGAAGGGGCATCCCTCCTGGGTAGACAGTCTATCAGGCTGGGCCTGAAATGTTTTGGCTTGAAAATACTGCACTCCACACAATGTGCAAAAATGATCATTGATATTTTGTCAATTACACTAAAATATTTTAAAGCCATTTAGCAAGTGACTTTGGTGAAGGGTGGGGGCATAGAAGGATTTATATATGTTTTGCCAATATCTACATTAATTGAATATCCCCATATTTAAGTTACTTGTCTAGAGAGTTCGAGCCATAGAGTATTTCTGCTTTATTTTAATATCCTCTTCAATAGACAAGTCGGCTTGTAAAGGCAGGCAAAAATATACATGTACATTGGCTATACCCATGGATAGGCTTGTGGATCTAAATCTTTAAGTTCCTCTATACTTCTAAATCCATTTCTCTTATTTGCTTATGAATCGTGATGCAGTTTTCACAGGTCTGAGGAAAGTGGATGGAGCAGTTTTGAGATGTTCATTCAGATCACTCTGGTCTTTGCTCATTAATCTGTTTCTCCTCTTTCTCTTAGTAGCAATTTCCCCGCTTCAGGAACATGGCAGGAAATTGATGAAGAAAGCATAGTTCACTCTATGAAAGGACCAGTAGGAGGTGCCCTTAAAAAGGCCAAGTGCCTAGTTTGCTGGCAGTGAAATTCCCATTCAGAAGGATGTTTTTAAAGACTTTGTTGATTGGTAACAAAGGATTATGGAGACTAGCACAATAGCACTAGGTGTTTTCCTACTTCCTAGACAAAGTCTAAAGCTGCTGTGGGTTTCTATGAAATTGCTGTGACATAACAAAGGGCATCACTGAACAGTGCCAGCATAGGCTGAGAGCTTGGTGGGGGGAGGACGCTGGGTTTTTAGTTGGCTTTTGTAAGAAGTCATCTTATATATTTGACTTGAGTCACAGCACAAAGGTACTAAGTAGAGTCCCAGAGTCTCAGATAAATTGAAAAATTTGGATGTTAGATGTTAATGAATGAAATAGCAGATATATATTAATTAATTAGTTCTTCGTTTATATGTTTGAGTTACAGCCTGTTGAAAAAATTATGAGAGTTTCTGTGGTCTGGACATGGTGAAATGAGGCTTGCTGCCTCTCCTGTCTGCCCCCTTTATATCCCCCAAGCAAAGTACCCCCATCTGGGTCTGCTGAGTGGAGCGTGGCAGGACCTGAGGGCGCCTGGGCAGCCTGGCTGTCCACTCCTCTGTGAGTGCTGCAGTATAAATCACCAGCGACCTGTCACAGCATCCATTTCCCACAGAGCTGCTGTTGCCCTCTGAGTTATGAAGCATGCGGAACAGCCACCACATGTGTTATATGTGAATAGATTAGGTTTAGTGCATTTAATGCTTTTAAAAGCTGGGCTGGCTTCAGCAGCTGATAGGCATTTTTTTTTTTTTTTCCTGGGGAGAGATTTATAACTTCTCAGTGTGTTTGACTTACATTTATTCTCTGGCAAGTTAACCTTTCAACAAACTTCCCTATTGTTTTCATTGAAGAGGAAGAACTTTAATCCTATGTGTGTTCCTGAATGAAGGCCTGCTGAAAGTTTCTCCTGGAGTACAGGGTATTTGCAGGCTGTAATATGGTTTTCTCCAGCCAGTGGGAAGCTGGACAGCCAACTTGGAATGGTGATTTTTTGGGTGGAAGAGGTTCTTTTTACTTGTTTCTGGAGACTGAAGGGATGCCACTGCATCTTCCAAGGGAATCCCAGCACTCTAGTTATTCTCAAAAGCATCTTTTATGAGAGGAAATATTTCTTCTTTTCTGGCCTGCATTTCTTTTTTCATGTGTTCAGTAGGCTGAGATTTTTCAAATCATGTGATTTGCTCCCAGAATGTTTTCTGCTCCCTGCAGTGGGGTCATCTAGTGCTGTCTCCTTCCTTTGGAAATAAACCCTGATTTAAATCCTGAGTTCTCCACCAAACGCTTGTTATCTTTAGATGGTGCCACATGTTCACAGGCAGTGCTGAAGTTTCTGAGAAGGCTGTTTCCTTCCATGGAAGAGTGAGCCCTAATATTACATCTTAAAGCAAATATTCTTTGGGGAATCTTGCATCCTAAACCTGCATGTGAAACTTCTTCCTCATGCTTTTCAGATAGAATAACTGTATTAGAAATAAATGCAGTTATTTCTGGCATTATCTTAAATTAAAATACAATCATACACAGAGCAAGAGGAGAGGGTTTCCCACCCTCCTTGCCACTGCCCAAATGTATGCCTTTGGGCTGAATTAAGATAATGCTGGTAAATACCCTTGTGGAAACCACTGTGATTTCACTAGCAAGTGAGCGCTCCTTGCCTACCTATAGATCTTCTCACTTTCTGTAGTATGGCCTGTATCACTCTTAGAAACTTGTGCCAAGTAAGGAACACATTGCTGTTTTGGTATTTGCTATACGGCTACCAGCAACAATGATAAATTTTTGATGGATTAATCTACCTCAGATGATAATCTCTTAGGTGAACTGTGTATGTAAATTTCAGCAGACATTCGTTCTGCCTGTATAAAAAGAATAATGACAAAAGCCTGCTGAGGATTACTTGATTAATTATCTAAAGATAAAAAGTCACTTGGTTCTGGAAATAAACTGTAGTCCCTGAAGTGGGGTGATAAATACTTTGCACATTTACAATTCATAAAATATAAATGTGGAATCTCCTTTTTTATTTTCCCTCTTTCTTCATTATGATTCCCCAGAGGAGCAGTGCAGGGTTTCATGCATTGTCACACAGTAATACCTGAATGAATCACAGCCTGGGATCTCACTAACTCTTGGTGGAAATGCACTGACTTAGAGAGCACGATGCCCAGTGAATTGTTCTCCAGCCTGCTTAGTGGCTGCTTACCTCTCTGCAGCCTGCCTCTGCAGAGCCACCGCTCTCCTCTGAACTGTTGTAGCATCAGTTCTGCTCTCCAGGAGAGCCTTACTGTGAATCCAAGGTCCTGGTCCACAGGCACTGTGTTTAACGTGCTGTATTACACCTTGCAAGGTTATGGAGATTTGCCTTAAAAACAAATTTTTAAGTTTTCCTGAGTGTTTCTTTTGGTGGCATGTTAAACTGTGCTCTAAAGACAGCTAAGTACTACTCTTACCACAGGAGACTCGAACCTGTGGCCTCTCAGTCAGGGTTACTGAAATTCAAGAGATCATGTGCATTAAGAAGAGATAAACGGGAATACTTAGAGGGTAGTAGGTTGTGCCAAGCAAGGTATGTAATTTTTTTTTTAAGGAGGCTGTTACTGGATAGGAATAACATAAATATAATTTTCTTCAAAGTTAACTACTTTTCAGAGATCAAAGCATTTCTTAATGGTATTATAATATCAGTAGCATGACACTGACCCAAAGCATTTTAGATGTTTTCTTCTAAACAAAGCCTCAAGTAAAGCAAATGTTAAACTTGTCAGTAAGAAAGGATGAACTGTCCAGATTATTCTGCCTATAGGCCAATTTGTAAAAATGTGCAAGATAAAATTACATGTTACCTATGCCAAGTGGGAAATAGCAAAAAACAAAATGCAAATTATGATACCCCTTTATAATTGCAGCACTCAGGCAAATTACAGCACAATTTAGAAACACACTTTTGCTTCCTCCCACAGCAGTGTGGATGCCTTGTCATCTGTCTCTCTGGTTTAGCCTGTACTAACGCAGAGGCAGAGGTTGGCTGATCGATGATCAAAATTACTATAGTGCTTTAAAGTTCTTTGACAAAATTTGGCCTGAAGTTAAAAACAAAACAAAACAACAGGCCCCTTTAACTCAACTGTTAAGTAAATATGTTTTCCTTGGTGGTTTAGAAATGTCTGAACTCTGTCCAGTGGTATGGTTTAGAAATAACATAATAACATGTATGATTAAATATTACTTTTTTTTACTACTGATGGTAATTTCCTAATGGTAATACTAGTAGGACCTGTTGCTTTTTATAAGTAGTTACAAAAAGCCATATTATTCAGAGCTTCTATTTCTTGGGGGGAAGTTCAACTGGAAAACACACCAAGTCATTCCATGTTTATTGATCATATTTTTGAAGTCTGTTGTTATGACATGACTTGGGTGGGAAAGATTCTCGTCTCTGCTAAATTCTGTAAGCCCATTGTCTGTAGCCTACTTCGTATTGTTGTGATGTAGTTCAGCTTAATTTTATGCATCAAATTCTGTGACTTCTTGCTTGCTCTGTCATTTCACAGTGTTGAGGGAGGAAGGGCCTGTATACAACTTCTGATTACTTTGATGGGACTTAACAGGAATATGCATTTCAATTTGAGGATTTCACCCTTGTCTTTTATTCATCCTTTAAAGTTTGTTTCTTGCTGGAAGGCTATTCTTCGGAGTATTGAGGGCAAAAATGTGTGTATTGAATCTTTATGATGCAATCTAATGAAAATATCAAGTCATTGGTGTATTGTGACCTGATTAGAGGGCTTATCAATTCCAACATTATTCTGATATCTGAATATTCTTAAATCTGCTTTTACATTTTTATAGTAAAGGAGTTAAATGGTTAGTATAAATGTTATTTACTCAAGTCCTTTTTCTTAGTAACTGAACTTTCTCATTGAACGCCAGCATTTTTTATATTTTAATAAGTTTTTCCACAGTCTTTAAAAATTATTTATCTACCTACTTAGCTGTCTTATGTATTTAGGACAATTTAGCCTATTCTTAATAGATCTAAGACATCACTATGGCTCAGTTATTATATTATCTGATGTTATAGGCATGCTGTATGAAGATATTATATCAGACTAGGGTGTTCATTTTTTCTATCAAATGGCCATAGGCTGCTGCTTTTATTTTCTTAAGACTTTTAGTCATGACTTATAAAATGCATTTTACTTACTTGTATATGTCCAGCTGGAACTTCTCCCTGTTGTAAGCCTTCTTCAAAGCAATCCTTGTCTTTTCTACTTTTGATTTGCTAAGAAGTAGGAGACTGAGTTCTGTTGAGATTGTGTCTAAAGTAAAAGATTTTAAATCAGACTTGAGTCCCTCACTAGAGGGGGAAAAAAATGGTTTTAACAAATGGATCTGTAGTATTTGGTATTATGCAGTATCTGGTATTATGTTGGATGCCATTTTTCTTTGCACAACATGTTTTTACTTGTTAAGTGAGGATGTGGACTAGATAACTTCTAGTTATATTACTATTTTGACATTATTTGATTTATTAAAATTACAGATTCTATGTAATTTTGGTAAAATTAATAATAACACTAATGATTACAACAGTTATAATGAAACAAATAATCCACATATGCACAGCAATTTTCTTAATTTTGTGTTAATTAGTTCCTCTCTTTCTTTACAGCTTTGCATTTATAACATATTACTTTGCTTCTTCTTAACCTTTAGAAAATAAACATAATGTGTATATTCTTCTTGGCTTGCATTTTTGCTAAACATTAAATATTTAAGATTCATCTATAATGATACATACTGCTTTATTTAAATCATTTTGCTGTATAATATTCCATGATATTAATTTATCACATGTAATCCAGTCTACAATTTATGGGCTTTTGGGAAAAAGAGCAATATTTTACTATTGCCAATAATGTGTCTATGAACATTCTTGTACATGTCCCCCAGAAGAAATTTGCCACCATGTTGAGGGTGCATATTTAGCAATAGAATTGCTGGGTTGTGGAAAGGACATCTTTACATTTAGGAGGCAATGCCAGGTTACATTGAAACTCCCCATAAGAAGCAAAAGAAAGTCACCTTTGTTACATGTTTCCACCAATACTTGGTACTGTTGTATGTTTCACTTGCTCTTATTTGGTGGATGTGATTTAGCATCTCACTGTGGTTTTAATTTGCATTTTGCTGATTGTGGATAAGTTGAATGTTTTTTTCCATAAATTTATTGGCCATTTGTGATTTCAACAGGATGAGTCTAGGACTCCATTTCTTCAGCTGAGTAGCCATTTGCTTTGAGGCACCAATATTATCAGTAGTTATTCTGTTTTTCCTACTAAGCAACTTTTGCTTTTAGGCTTAGATGTTATCAGTAGTCTAACTTTTAAGGAAGGTGTTGCCTGATACTGTATCATGTTTATTTTAGCCCAGACTTCCCTTACACACCTTTCCAGGATGTAAACTTATTTTAAACTGTGACAGAGATCTCTAGCCATTGGAAGATTATTGATCATCTAGGGCTACCCTTGCTTTGTCAGTACCCTGCCTTATCTATGTTTATTATGTCTATGTAGCATATCACTTAAAGCAAGCAGGATGCTGGGGTGCCTGGCTTAAATTGAGGAACATAATAAATCCCCTGAGTGTAATGAAACTAAAAGTGACTGAATCATAGTTATAATGGTATATACCAAATCTGAGTTAAAAATCCTATTCTTACCATTTGAACTTGGGTTTGGTTCCAACATGGTGAAATACACAGGCTCAGGATCATTGTTACAGATGTGACTGTGGGTTTCAAAAACACCCATGCTCACACATGTGCATATGTATGCCTTCCAGTTTTTGTTTGGGTTCACAATTATTTCACCTTTTCCCATGGGACAGACTAATGAAGGGCCTTGGATGAAATAAAGTATTGGCGATGCTGGCAGTGGCTTCTCTGGTGTATTACCTGTGTGCCGACTCATTAGAGATGTGAGCCAAGGCTGAGCCATCTAAGCAAACCCCCTACACCCGGAGTCCTCAATCCATTGTTCCCACATCTTTTCTCAGCCTCATGGGATCCCAGAAGAATATAAATTAGAGAGAAAATCTGCAAGCTTTCCCTTTCATGTCTAGTGTTTGGGCAGAGCTGTTCCCTGCAGGACAATTTCTAAGTTATTTTCTCTCTCTGGTTTGAGATGTCTCCAGGGATGGTTTGTTCACTGTTTCCCTTGGGAAACTTTTCAGGAGTATATCCGTTTTTACTGTTAAAAATTTATTTACAATTCATCTTGGGTAGTCCTGTTCTAAATGCTCTTCCCACCGCTCCTGTCACTCAGTTCCTGCCTCCTGTTTTCCCTCCTTGGTGACACTCTGCCTCTTCCAAGCTGAAGTGTGTTAGGTAATGCCAGCCATAAGTCATTCCTGCCTCCCCCTTAGTCTTTACTTAACCATCTTATAAATATTTAGTTCATTTCATCTATCTTCATACCCCTCCAGAAGCTTAATCATGTTTATTTCTCTTACCTAAACTCCCTCTAGTTTGTTTATATCTTTCTGGTAATCAGCAACCCCAAATTTAATGTGCTTTTGGGAAGTAAACTCTCCCAAGTCATATATTAGAAAATGTATACTTAGCATAGTCTTTAACTTGCTGTATAGTCATTCATGGGTACATATTTTTTCTCTGTTAAAATTTTGTTATTATTTTTCAGGTAGGACTGTTAATACCTAACAAAATCATTGAGGTATTATAAGGATCAAATAAGATCAATAATTTGATTCAAGATAAGAGTTACAGAGAATTAAATGAAAGGCTTAAATTTGTTTCTGTCCTCCAAGGGTTTTATCATCAAGTGAAGGAGGCAGGCACAGATGTAGTTAAATAGGATACACAGCAGAACAAAGTACTCATTAAAAATAGAAACACAAAGTGGGCAGACTCTGAAAAATATTAATTATAGTGTTTATGCACTATATCATTAATACATTAATAGTAGCCAGATGGGCTGAAAGAGCCCATTCATTCATCGCTACATCCTTAGATTGATTGGCAAAAACAAAACAAAGCACAACAAAAACAAAGAGAAGGGAGTGGAAAAAGTTGTCAGTCATGTTTAAACCAAGCTATAGGTATGGTAAGAATGAGGGTATCAGAGTTTTTCCTGGCAGATTTGGCAGACTGGTGCTGTAAATACATCCCCAGACTCCCATGGCCCTGGCTTCCCTTATTTACTGAGGATGTGCCAGGCACCATGCTAAGATGGAGATGGAGCTTTGTGCCTAGTGGGAGGGAAATGTTAATTAAATAAATGTATTCATAAATCCATAATTTCAAATGAGAAAAGGTTTTGAAAAAAAAGAAAGTATTAAGGAAAGTGGCTGAGAGAACAGATCACGAAGCCCTCCCTGAGGAGGTTGTGGCTGACCTGTGGAGAATGAGTTTACTTAGTTAAAAAAAGAGGATGTTTTGGGAGGGACAGGGGAAAGAATGTGAGGTAAGAAAAGTGAGTGCAAAGGCACTGTGTTAGGAAGAAGCATAGTGAATTCCAAAATTAGTGTATTTGAGGACTAGAACTAAGCATGGTCATGGCTTAGCTGAGGCTGGAGAATACCTTTGGATCCTCTCTTCAACATACTAGCTACTCATCCTCAGTAAATAATGGTCAAATGAATCAAATGAGTTCTTGACAAAGACCTTTTTCTAACCTCAGCACAATCATTTAGAAATTGCAAATACATAGGTACTCCTTGCCCTGATTTTTCTATTTATGAATTTATGAACCTATCTGTCCTATATGTCTAGAAATAACTTATGGGGTTATGTGGGCACAACTAATGTAACAAGGGGAAAGAACTTTGAAAAGTGTAAAGATCTAGATAAATGCAGGTGATTATTAATAAGCATGTGTAACACATTGCTTCCACTTTGAAAGCTTTCACCGAGCAGAGGAAATGGGGTCTCACCTTTTTTTGTACAAGTAGGTTTGTCATAGGTTTCTTTTTCCTGCAGCCTCCTTTGAAACATGTATCTGATCACTCTTTGTGAATTAAAACAGAAAACTGAACCAGATACAATTTTTTACATCTTCGCAGGTTATTTTCTTAATAAGCTCCTTTTGTATGTATTTTCTCTCCATTACTATTTTTTAAAAATATGGATGAGTGTTGTTTTAGCTTTAAGTTATGGCTCATTTAGAGGTCATTTAGCTTTCAGCCTTTCCTCCCGTGCTTCAAGTTGCAAAGGAGTCAGCTGCGCGGTCCTGTTGTCTTCCGCAGTGATGAGCAGCATGGCGCAGCCAATAGGGAAAAGCCTCCCAGCAAGTGGGCTTGACCTAGACTTCCCCATCAGTAAAATGGGGACAAAATCAAGCTCTCCTTCCCAACTTTAAATTGGAGCTAAAACTCACTCCAACAGTTAGATAAAAATAAAATATCTATCTCAATGCCTGACACTTCATAGGTGTTTCATAAACTCCAACTATTTTTAGTATTATCTTAATATAGACTGCATTTATACTGGAATAGTCTTTATAAATAGGAAATTTCATGGCAAGCCATTTTAGAACCCTCCATGATTTGTTGTAGCTGATGATTTTAAAGACATAGAAATAGGATAGACTTGAATTGCAGCGTCGAAGTTAAGCGCCTGCTTAGTTTCATGGGCCAGCGTTTTGTGGGCCACAATCCATTCCCTGCCAGGTTTAGAGGCTAACAGGTTCAGCTAAGTTAGATCTGACACAGTGCAGTACTGATCAAACTTGGCACCATATAACACACTTCCTGTGGATTCCTCATCCAAATTAACCTCTTCCATTAACTCCTCTCTGGGTAACCACATCCATTTCCAGCAGACCCATTGATTCCAGCATCCTCTCCACATGAACACCTGGAAGGTAGTGCTTGCTTGGTTAATGGGCGTGATAGGTAGAATTTGTCCTGAGGGTCTTCTCTCTGGAGGAGGGGCTTGAACCTCACCTTGGCTGTGTTGTCAGTGCCCAGCCCCACCTCATACACATTTAGAATCTCTGAGATGAGGCCTCGCACAAGGAGTTATTCAATCTCCACAGGTGATTCTGAGGTGTAGCCAAGTTCCCTTGTCAGTGTCCCAGGGCCTTGCTCTTTGAGTGGTCCATTCACCAGCAGTATTTGCCTCTCCTGGGAGCTTTTTAGAAATGCAGAAACTCTGGCCACACCCAGATTTAATTGATTAGAGTGTGCCAAGTGACTGAAAACACTGCCTGAGGAGGCTGAAAACCCACCGAAGGAAATACCCTGTGTCTCTTTCTTTGTAAAAATTGAGTCAATGGAAGAACGCTCCATCCATACTGCTTCAGTCTTTGTTAGCTTGCAGCCTCTTTGGAGGCTTTGGCTTCAGGAGCTGGTCTTTCAGTGTTAAACTGTGCAACATCAAAGTCTTGTGGTTTGTGACTTAGTGGCTAGCATATTTCTTGGAGGCCGTGACATGTTTCATTTTCCTTGAGATTAAAAGCCCTTGAAAATGCTCTTTGGGTGTTCTGACTGCCTTTTCCCTTCTTTTCTCATCAGTGCTCAAGATAAGAAGGCACATTTTAAAAGGATCTGCTGGTTTTCATCCCATATTTTCCTCTCCCTCCATCCTCATTCCTCTTTCAAAATTCTCAGACCCAAGGAAAAAAGCAGACATTTGAAAGGGGCCCTGGGGCCCTGGAGCCTTCCCATCCCTTCCTCTGCCTCCCAGGTCTGATGCTGAAAACACAGGTATTCAAAGTGAGACCCTGACAGGGTGAGTCCTTGCTGAACCTGGCCCTTTGATTGGCAGTGTCCTTCAGGGCATGAAATAGACCAACTGCTCCTTTGCCTGGACCTCTGTGGCAGGGGAGAAGGGGCATAACAGGTTTTTGAAGAAGGGTAAAGCTTTACAGACAGAAAGCTCAGTGCGAGGTTTTGAAGCTTTCGTTCTGCACTTACTGGCAAAGAGGAGCTTTAACTGGTGTGCTCCACATCAGACTCTGCAAAAGGAGAATGTGGGGGCTCAGCTGTGCAGATTAGAGTCAATCTGAATGAAAATCACTAGTGTTCCTCCTGGTGAGAGAAGTTCCTGCCTAACTCATATGAACTGTAGGGCCTTTTCTGGGTGTGATGAAACTGAGCAGGGCTTTTGTGAAAGGTTATGTAAGGCTGCTGGGTTCTCCCTACCCCACACCCAGAGTAAAGTTCTATTTATAGAGAGGTGAACTGCTTCTCAGAGGGAACAAAAATGCATTTCATACCTTATAGCTTAAGACAGATAATTGAATCAATTCTCAAGAAAGAATTAAAGGAAGAAATCACAGGCAGAGAGAGTGGGACATGCACAAAGAAATAGGAGTGTGAGAGAGCATCGCTGCTCAGACCCTTCCTGCTGTAGCGTTTACAGCTTTTCCTGTTCTCCTGGGACTGAGAGGTTTCCCAGGACGCAGGACTTTCAGCGTTAATAATAGGACAGCCCCAGATAAACTGGAATGGTTGATCACCTGAATTTAGGTACCTGTGGTAGGGATGGGTGTGGACAAAATCTTGAAGGGTTTGCAGCAGGGCAGTGGTGTTTCAGACAGCACATTGTTAGCCAGATGGAGGGATAATTAGGGGCTGGCAGCAAAGCCTATTAAGAGGGGCTGCACCAACAGTCCAGAGAAGATGGGTGCCCATTTGGAAATTTGGAAACAACTTATACCCTGGCCATAATATCTGGGTCATAGAGTCCTTAACCCATAACACTGTGCTAATGTCAAACTTCATGTCCAAAACTGAGAGGTGTTTTTTTGGCCAACTACATTGTCAAACATCTGTCAGAACTAGCTAGCTTATTTTCAATATCAGGATATCTTCTGGAGATGGTAGGATAACATATTTGTCAGATAATTCCTCTCTAATACTTTTGCTTTGTGTTTCATTGTGCCTAGAATAGTGCTGGGTGCATAATCATTCAACAAATATTGACTAATTGATTTCCATATGATTATTCTCAAGTTTGCACATAATCTGAAGTTACTCTTGTGCACAAGCCATGAAAGATTCAGTTGAGGATATGCTACATTTTAGAGTACTCAACTTTTAACTACAAAATTTACTCTCTTTTTCCCTTTCTTCTATTTTTCTTTACATGGTACTATTACTAATTTTACTGGCAACATTCTAGAGTTTTTATGAAAAATTCAAAATCAAGCAAATCTTGCAAGTACTAAAATGCAAAGATGTGAAGTCTATAGAGTTTGCTCTCTTGAAGTCCTGTTACTAATGCATCTAGGACATTGTCAACTCAAATGTATGAAAATAGAACACAATACAATGGGTGGATAATTATTTCCTAGATAATAATCCCAGAGATAGACTCTCTGTTTTCTTAGGAGAACCATTTCTAAGAGGTGGGATGTGTCAAAAAATTTAAAAAGTTATTTTTGTAGACGTGAACAGATGATAGAGATTAGAGGCACCCTGAATGAAAAGGTTACTACTTCATATGTCTCAACACACCAGTAAAGCAGGAAGGGACCTCGGCCATTGTTTGACATGACCCTCATTGTACTGAACATCAAACATGGCTCCGGGGAAGTTAACTGAGCCCCAAAGTCACAAATGTAAGAATGAATTCCATGAACCATTTTTGTACACATGGTATAAAATCTTGGCTCTACCAAGATTTAACTCTATAACCGTCATTATGATTCAGGGTCCTCATCCCTTAAATTGAGAAAAACATTGCTGAGTAAGTTAATGAAAAGTGTATCACACTGAAGGATTATCTTAGTCCTTGGCACATAGTGAGCACCGAGCTGTTTCTGTTTTTATCTGTTCCTTCAGCAGATGTCTGTTGAGGTCATGTTTGGTTTATCATATTTATTGGCCTCTGTAGTAGATGTAACAAGCCACACACACGGTCGTTGTTCTTTTAGACTTAACAGAATGCTTGGGGAAATAAGACCTAGGCGATTTAAATAAGAAAAACCGAAAAGTAAGCAAAGTCACAAGACAACGTATTTGGAACCAAATGAATGAGGAGTTCAGATAGAGGAAAGGAAGAGAACAGAAAGGTTTCATGAAGAGGGCTTGAGTCTGTTGGGCAAGGTGGCTGAAGAGGAAGAAAGAGTTCCTGTGTGGACACTCTCCTTTACCTGTTCAGGCTCTGGAAGGCAAGAAGAAGGATGGCGGACACCTCGCTTCCAAGAGCCAGCCATCTCCTTGACACAGGTCCTAGTTTCCATCACTAGCAAAGGTTCCTTTGTTTGCCAGCCTCTTCCCGAGCAGATTAGTGATAGCCTATGAGAAAAAGCAATGCAGGAGTGACAAGGTCACCTGAGAAGTTACTTTGGCAGCATAAATAATATAATTTTAACATGAAGAGGTTTTACCTGCAAGACTTTACCCAATAATTTTAGGGAGGTCTCTGAAGGACGAATTGCTCAGGAAAGGACAGATGTGGCTCATACACCACATTTTGAACTCTGAGATCTAACAGCTGAGAAAGCAGATTCAGGCCCCTGTGCTGCTGGAATAAGTCTGTGCTGGAAATTAATGTTTTCATCTTTTTTCCTTTCAGCATAGCTTCAAAATGTACAGAAAACTTTGGTTCGGGGTGCCAAATCCTTTATTACTAATGCATAAAGGTTGTTAGCTAGCCTATAAAATATTTTCTATACATTTTACAGCCAAAGGGCAGATAGCCCAGTCCAGAATTTTCAGCTTAAATAGCTCTTCCTTTATCTTTTCTTCCATAACACTCAGTTGTATAAGGTTATGAGAATTACTAATTGATAAGTTATGATGTTGCTTTATTTTTGTCTGATAGTTCTATTTTCACATCTAGTATCCAAACTCATCTCTCCATACCTCTAAAAAGTGGGCAGAATACCTAATTCACCTCAAGTGTTTTGTGAAGGAGGTTATAAAGGCTGGTGTTCTGTTATTTAAGACCACACAGAAGTTACTAGTTCTGTAAGAAAGAAAAAGTCTCCCGACTTTTAATCTACTCACTTACTAGTATATATCTGACATCTTCTGAAAGACTAGGGAAAAAAAAGAGCAAGGGCACTCCACTGTTTTTTCTCCAAACAGGCATGCACTAAAAGGAAAAGAGAGAGAGAAAAAAGAAAAAAAAAAAGACATCCAGCACCCAAATCTTAATTTCTAAATAAATCCTCCAATAAAGGGAACAAGGGTCCCTTGGAGAAATGGCCGATTCTAGCACCTAGGCTGGAAATATAAAAAAATAAGCCTATGGCATCTTATAGTACCAGAAAGTAAGGAAGTTCTTAAAAAAAAAGAGAGAGAAATAGAAAAATTAAAAATAAAGGAGTATGTCAAAGGAACACAGGGGATAACTGAGAGCTCTTAATGGCCAAAGCTGTAATTATCTGAACAACAGAATGTAAATATTCAAGGGTCCATACAGCTATAAATGAATGAATGAATAAATAAATAAATGGGAGGGAGCAGACAAATTTCCTGTGCAGATGAATTCTAAAAAATTTGTATGGATAATCTACCCTCAAGGAGGTGGAATATAACCCTCACTCCTTTCAGTGTGGGCTGTGCACAGTGACTTCTTGCAGAGAATACAGCAGGAAGGGGTTGGGGGAGAGGGGAAAGCTGACAAACACTGCCTCAGCCAGATGCTCAAGGTCACTGTCAACAATAACAAATCAGGGTAATGGCGTGTACCCCTAGTATGATGTGATGAGAACAGCACATCCTCTCTGTGATCTTCCTTCCCCAAAATGCACAATCCCAGTTTAATCATGAAAAAAAGAACAGACGAACTCCAAATGAGAGACATTCCACAAAATACTTCTCACAACTAATAAGGTCATAAAAAATAAGGATAGTCCAAGAGGCTATCAGTGCCAAGAGAAGTCTAAGAAGACATGACAAAATGTAATATACTGTCCTGCATTGGATCCTGCAACAGGAAAAGAGCTTTAGGTAAGACTGAAGAAATCTAAATAAAGCGTGGGCTTCAATTAATAAAAATGCCGTCAGTATTGAGTCGTTCATCTTAATAAACATAGCCCATTAATATGCTGTTAAAATTGGGGAAACTCAGTGTTGGGTATATAGAAACTTTCTTCAATATCTTCACCATGTTTCTGTATTTTTAAAACTATTGTAAAATATAAAAAAATTAAAAATACTGTTTTGTTTCCTAAGTGGAACACTGAGAACAGTTGCCACTAAACTTGTTTCTTCCTCTTTAAAATAAGAGTGATAATTTCATCCTTTTATCGTTATTCTGAGGATTATAGATGATGCTTCTATAACCCTTAGCGTCTCTGCCTGTTTCTCAAAGTGTGGTTGCGTCATCACCACTTGTGTGTGTTTTAAAATGCACATCTCCAGGCTCTGCCTCCCACCACCTGAATCAGAGTCCCTGGGAAGACCAGGAGGGACTAGGAAAGCTTTTTCAACATGTTTTCTAGATCATTCTGATACTTAACTTTGACAACCACTGTACTTTGCTGTATAGTCTCTCGTAAAATTAATCACGGTAGCTATTTATTGAGACTGTCTTTGAGCTCAGGGTTTGATTTTGTGTCAGACTTGATCCCACCCCTAGAACTTCCTAAATGGGAGAACTAGGGCAAAATGCTCTACCATTTTGTCCTTTCTGTGCCTTGGTTTCCTCATCTCTAAAGTAGGAAAAGAATACTTAAATCAGAGTGTTCATAATCTTTGAGAAATTGGATGGAAATTATTTAGCATATCACCTGACTTGCACTGAGCACCAAACAAAAGGTAAGAAGCATGACTATCTAGTACTGCACTGGTCTGGATTAAATAAATTAACGTACATAGTCTGAATTACTCCTCATTGTCGCTAATACTCTCAGCCTCTAAAACAAACCTTCAACATCAGGCAGTGCCTTCTTTATGTATTTGTAAGAATCCCTGGAGGTATGACATTAGCAGGTGGGCCTGCTGATCACTGCCCTACAGTTTGGCAGTCTGGCATGCCCACTGGGCTTCTCCCATGCCCTCAGGTAACTTCCATCTCCTGCCAGGTGCCTTGCCTTCTCTACTGAATGACTGCTGCAGTTTTGTGTAGGGCCATTAAAGTTCTAGAACCTTTCCAGTGCCAAAGCATTACCATGTCCAGTCACAAAGTGTCCTGATACTCTCTCCCTCTCTGTCAAATTTTATCATTACTGGCTTTAAGACAATAATAATTTAACTAGGGTCTGTAACTTCTCTCTGCATGCAATTCAGACTCAGTTGAAGGGCTGAAGTTGAGGACAAATGTCACAGTCTTTTTCCCTGTAGATGTAGCTTTTCTGTCTCCAGGTTGTCCATGGAACTTCTTCTTTAAGTAGTATTTAAGTCTCCCCTATATAAATGAGTTCCTGCAAAGATATGCCTGTGCTTTTGGACTCATGCACCATGGTTAGTCACACTGATACTGAAGCATATATAATGTACAGGAAAAGTAGACTAATAATAATGGCCAATTTATAAGACTGCATGGTTTAAAGTGACATTGCATTTGAAATGTTTATTACCCAGTTATTTCCTTACTTATTAAAAGGGTAGTTTCCATTCTGAGCAACAGAATGCCAGTTAAAAAACCCTATTTCCCAGACTCCCTTCCTACTAAGAGTGGTCATGTGACATAGTTTTGGCAAATGGCTGAGAATCAGGAGACTCCTTGGGATTTTGGAAGAAGTTTGCTCTCCTGACCCAACAATCACTCCCTTCCCCCTAGTTGCTTCCTCCTTTCCAGATAGCGGAAGTGAGGCCCAAAGTTGGAACAGCCATTGTTCATTACATCACCTATGATGAACAATGAGGAGGAACTGAGCAGCGACTTGAGTCTATGATGACTTCTTGTTCAGCAATACCACCTCGGGAATCCCTTCTAGACTTCGTGTTAATGTGAGGAATTAAACTTCTGTTTGGTTTTAAACCACTATGACAGGGTTTCTGTCATGTGTATATAATACTCAGTCCTAACTGCTATGTGTTACTACATTGCTACTCCTCCCAGTAAAACAATGAGAGAGGAACTGATACTATACCAACTAATAGTATGCCCTTTTCCAGGTGGTGGAAGTGAGGCACCAGGAGGTGAGCCAATTTCCCCCTGGCTCCATGCTAGTAAATTGCAGGCCTATGATTCAATTCCTGGCTTCAAAAAAGATGTTCTCGAATCCATACTGTAATTCCTAGATAAATAGTAGATGTTATTATTATACTGTTGTTTTATAATATTCACTTTTCCTCTCCAAATAGGTGATATTTTCCTATGAGCTATTTTTTACACACTTCTAGACTACTAACTAAATAAAAACTCAATTTTCTGTTAATCATTTTCAAATGTCACAGTTTTCACTAACAAGTTTTAAGACACCTTCATGCACTTTAATTTTCCCTGAAAAGAAATCCACTGCCACCTTACAAAAGACTAACATTCCAGCTACTGCTTTGGAATGCTAATGTCCAACCTTAACAATCAGGCTTACCTCTGTAAGTTGCATGTATGTGGTAATTTCTCCCCTATTGTAGTATAAGACTGTTTCACATAGTTTTGATATATTGTGTAAATTAGGTCAACAGAGTGCTGTGCTATGTCTTCATTAAAATGGGAGACAGTAATAATGCGACCATGTAGCATGGTCTTGCAGGCTTTGAGTTATGAACATTCAATAGCATCTCCTTACTCATGCTTAAGTTGGCATTTGTTAGCGGCACATAATCAATTAATCAATAACCCAGTTTTCTGTTAAAGAGATGGTGCATCATTTAAAAAAAAAATCAGGGACCATTGTATGATTTTATGAAAAGAGCTGTGTCAGCAAGGAACCTTGTTCGAAAAACATTGGAAGCCTTTATTCAGGGATGATGATTTTGCTTAACTAAGCCAAAAGTGAAATTGGATACAAATGTTCAGTTCCTGAACCATTTTATTATTTTGCAACTGCTAGAAAGGAAAGCACCAATTTGAGATTGCTGGTAAGAATGCATTGTTTTTGCTCATTATTAGATATGGTAAGTGGATTCATCTATGAAATACACAGTGAAAATAAATTAATCCTAAAACTTTAAAGTTTAAAATGGATTGATTCTATTCTGTTTCTTAAAATCTTCAAGTATATACCAAGTGGCCTAATTTGTCTCACAGACGGTCACAGTCGCAAAAATGATACTACTAGGATGTTAGAACTGACAGCCATGTAGAATGAAGGCCTAACCCTCTCATAGTTTTGTGCTTGTTTGTATCCTTATCTTTATGATAATTTTTGCCTAAAAAGATGTATATGCTTATTGTGAAATTCAAATATTATGGAAATGTATGAGCTGCAGAAGGAAATGTCCCCTTCACTCCATCCCCTCATGCTGAACCACCAGGCATGGGTTTTGCTCCGTCTTCTTTGTCACTTTTACTACATGCCATACAATTATTGAAACTTGGGCAAAGTTATGTTTATTTTATCATCCCATTAAAATATTGACTCTGTTTTCTTTTTACCAAATAAGCAAATAGATAGATCTTAAAACAGTAAGAACAAAACAAAAACTCAACCATTTGCTTTATCATTTAGAGGACATGATCAAGGTGAAAATGATCTCCAAAAAGCAGATCACCTTCCAAGAGAGATAAGTGCTAGACATGGCTGTCTTCTTCCCATGTGGAGGAAAAGTTAGCTCCAAGGCCTCACAAATACCCATCTAGTCTCTAAAACCTTTCCTCTTAAAACATGGCCTGCAGACCAGGAGCATCAGAATCACATGACCTCTTGTGAGGAATGCAGAAACTCTGGTTCCATCCCAGATCTGCTGAGTTGGAATCTACATTTTAACAAGATCCCTTTGTGATATGTATGCAAGTCGGTTTGCAAAGTGTCATTCTAATTCCAGCTCAGCCATGCCTCCTGTTCAAACCTCTACCATATTCTAGGTGCTGGGTTTGCACATGTGTCAGCAGTGTTGTTAGAGAAACAGCCAGTGTCACCACAGCTCTTTCATGTGACTTCCGAATCTGCTCCAAAGGACTGAGTGGTGTGCTCCTGTGAGGATCAGAGTAACTGTCCTGAAATCCGTCCTCTTCATTGAGGTCCCTCTGCATGTTCCTCACCTACACCTCTGCAGTCCAAAGGCACTCAAGTCCACAGTGGTTTGAATAAATATGCTTCCTACTACAATAATTTGCTACTAATCATGTACAGCTTGGTGTTATTTTGCTAATACATGTGAAGACTCTCCCCAATGAAATCATTAGCTACATAAAGAAGAAGACTTAAGAAAATTTTTTCTTTATTTCAGACCCTCAGTGTTTGATTATGATAATGATGATGTAATAGTGCAGAAAACACCAAAGAAATGATTAATGCTCTTCCCTTGGAATGTAGGTGGAAATAAATGTAGGTTGGCTTTTCCTGCTGTGATAATGTCACAGGGAGACAGTGTATTAAGCCTAAGATTCTATCAGCTCTCTGCAGGCAGGGAAACAATGGCATTGCTAGTTTCCTCCTTATTTTCTCTCATGGCCATGTCACCATTAAGCCTTCATTTCTCTTCAAATTTTATCAAACAGATTTTCAAATATCAGAGATTTCTTCTATTAACAAATGGGAGTTAATTGTTTGCTTCTGTGGCACCTTAACTATGCCTTGTTGGAAATGAGTATTGAAGGGACCAATCAAAATTCAACTGAAAACATCCAATCTAAATATTATTAGAGGGTGAAGAGATAATGAGAAATAACTTGAGAGATTTGAAAAAGAAATTTCATTAAATTGAACTACAACATATTCTCCTTATTCAAACCACTGTTCATTTCTGTTTCAGTTAGTTACCATTGCTAGTCCAGCATTTAAATGGATTAAATGAGAATAAATGATATCTGGGGCATTATAAATGTCATAATTTTGAGTGATGGATTATCCACTAGCTTGAGAAATGCGGTTTTCAATAGGAACATGGGTATGTACTTTTCAAACAGTCTCCAGGCTTTTTATTGTAGTGAAATCTGTAGGAAACATTAGGTTTTAACAAAATTTTGTCTATGTTTTGTTGCAGAAGTATTGGGGAGGAAGGGAAATCATACCTCACCTTCTCTCATATCACTGACTCAACCTATAAAGATATGAATGTCAAGGAGTAAAACTAGAAGGCACTGAATTTTCTTTTTAACGAATCAAAGCCGATCTGCCTATAAATATTACATTTGGGGGTATTTTTCATGTACTTGCACACCTTCTAAAATTTTCAGATCATGAGTTATTCTAAGCTTGAGATGTATAGTTTCACTATTTTGTGATAGCATTGCTTTCTTTCCAGGAATAATGTAATTAAAGTCTTGATTGAATGAAGAAACGTGCCCTTGGCTGCATATGGCATTTTGATTTTGGAAGCCTTCTTCTAGCTGAAGCTAATCTGTTTTAGATAGAAAGGTCAAGTGATGCCTCAAAAGCTAGAGCCATTAGACACAGACTATGAGTTCCTTTCTTTAAGAATGGCAGCCTTATTCGTAGAAGCTTGGCCATTCCCATGAATGGGCGAATGATGGTTATTAGTTATGTTAGCTTTTTTTTTTTTTTTTTTTGCAATTACTCTGCTTCCCACGGATCCACATTAGATGGTTATTTTTCCTACTGGGAGCTGGGAAATTAATGACCTTGATAAACAGTTGATTTCTTTCTTGAATTTATGCCAAGAATTTACACATCAAATCTTTCTATAGCCTAATTCCCAGCATTAGTTGGTTATGTGGTTGAAAATAAGATGAGGGGCAGGGGTGGGAATGGTCCAATGTACATTAAGTACACTTTCATAAATTCCTAAGGGGAGACTAGGAAGAGGACATTTGAATTTCATAATGGCTTTTATATTTGAGTCCATACATTCTTTTTTTTCTTAGTCTAAAATCTTTAATTTAGAGTTCCTGTTCTGGGTGTTTGTCAGTCCCTTGAACTGAGGATATCAGAAGAACCTGAAAGGAAAACGGAATGTTGTAATGTTATCCAGTGCTGAAGAGGAAAGGCTGAATCTTTCCTTATGTTCTTTGGTATAGATAGCCTGGAGGAGTGGGGACAGAATCAAACAAACCTCCTCCTTGTTCTTTTAGCTTCCTACATTAAACAAAAAGAGCATTTACTTACTTAGGCTGCTTTATAGATGCCTTACTAGGGAGTTATTTTGCTGGTTTACTGTCTAACAGGAGACTCAGAGCTCATCATGAGGTCTCTATTCAGATCAGGTTCAGCTCAGACTAATTAATGGAATTAAGTAATCGATTGGTTCTGTTTCTATTTCTAGGACTCTTATATTTTGAAATGAGAACATAGAAGTGGCAATCAGGTTCATGAGCGTACCCTTCAAAACCCCTCATTTCTCCTTTCTCTTATATTGCACAGCCTTTAAAGAATGTAGCATATTTTCCTTCCTTGAAAGATTCCTGGCAGTTATCTTTGGATAAAAAACCTCCCTTGTCCATTACTTCAGTCTATGTCTTCTTTGACTCAGAGCCAGGAGATGTCATAGCCCTTGAAGGGCACAGGGCAAAAGCAGGAGAATTCTGTGCCAGTGGTGAATTAAACAAATTGTTTAAACACATTGCTGGTGTGCAGCTAGCAGGTACCAGTACAGATGCTCAGATTGCTAAAATATTAAAATATTTCTTCACTAGTTCATAAATAAATGCCACCCATTCCAATGTGCCATACCTTCTCCAAACTGTTTGGCCTGTACCTATACCAGTTAGCTCCCATATGTCTAACTTCTAAAGTACCAGCGTTGACTTCCCACTTTGGAAGGGAAGATGTTCCCTTGCCAGGGGCAGGTCACCTTGGCACCCTCTAGTCTGCCTCCTAGATTGCCTAGCATGGCTCCCCTGGGGGCTGGCCTTCAGCAGCCCCAGGCCCCTCCTGTGCTTCTCTGGGTCTTTGAAATTGTGACATCTGAGCCAGTTGGTGTTGCCTGAACACTTTTCCATGGATGTTGATGGGAACCTCAGCTCTGAGAGCTGGTGAGGCCAGCGGAGGTCTGTGTCTCGGCCCTACTGGATGTTCACTTTTGACTATCACACATGCTTCTTTGTTTCTGTTCTGTGGAGACAGCACCGACTGCCCTTGTGACCTGAGGGGTCTTCATAGAACAAATTATATAACATGTAATGAGTGGTTCTGTGATTTCTCTAATGATCTTTTTAAACTTCTGTTGTTTTTATCTTATTTACCAAAGTAATCGTGTTCAATGAAGAAAGCTTTAAGAAAGATAAATAGAAAAAAATATATAAATCGCTCATTATTATATAACCCAAAGAATTGCTGTTAAAATTTTGATATTTTAGATATATAAGATGCATATTATATTATGCATAATAGTAAAAGAATCATACTATATATGCTTGTAACTTTTTAATGACTTTTTAACTTGTAACTTTTTAATGTCTTAATTTTTTAAAAATGGGACACTCTGTGGTGAATACAGTTCCACGATTTGTAAGAATTGGGTGGGAACTTTAAAATCATCTAGTTTATCCTCCTGACCAAGGGGAAAATACCTCTATATAACATGTCTCTCAAAGACCCTCCAACTTCCTCCTTGATACCTCTAATGATAGGGGTCCGCAGCCTTGTTATACCACTCCCTTCACTTTGGGGTCATTATTATTCCAGAAAGCTCTGTTTCACTCTTGATCTAAATTCTTCCTTTCTATCTTATACCCACTGATCCTGGTTTTGCCATTGTTTGTGTGCACAAAGGGGTACAAGTGGCTCAGAAAGGGCAGGCTTAGAGGGCAGTCAGAGCTGGCTGAACCTTTGCAGAGACTGGTGGCTTTGCTGAGCAATACTATTTGGTCTGACCTTGCAGGAGTCGCTTGGGTGATCCTTTTAACCTGTTGTTCCTGTTTTCTCTTTTCTATAGAAACTTATGTTGGGAATTATGCCTTCTCTGTCGAAATGGAAAAACTTAGAGGTGTTAAAATTTCAGAAGAAATAAATCATGTTTACCAATATGGCTGGACTCAATACATTTTAGAAAAAAAAAATAGGATGTGTTTGAAAATAGATTGAGTTGGAAAATATTCAGAGGTTAATTCACCATAAGATATGTTTAACTTGTCTCTTTGTCACCTTTCATGCTGTCTGGTCCTGAGACGATTAATAAGATGATGATGTTCAGTGCTTCAGTATTTGGAAGGAGAGTGCTATGCAGATGTCAAGTATTAGTGTCACCCTGCGCAGCAGTGATTGACCATAAGGTGGCTCACATTATCACATTGTATTCACTAATTCACTCATTCATCAAGTACTGAGGCAAGGGGGGTCTAGTAGTGGGCAGCAGACAAGTTCCTTGATTACTTGATGTAGTGTAAAAGGTGAACAAGTCACACATGTTGCTAATTATTTTAAGGAAAATTCAGTTAAAATTGTGCTAATATATTCGCTAGGAAAGATATCTTTCCTTTTAAGATGTCTTATGCCTTCTTTATCTGAAAGCATCCAGAAATGGGGATTTGGGGAGTACTAAAGACCAGTGAGATTATGGCCTTGATTATTATGAGTCTCAGTTGCTTGGGTGGGATTTATGGTCTGAAACATTAAGGGAGAGCATGCTAGTGAAGGAAAGATGACTGAGAAAAAAACATGAATAGGGTGGAGTGATGCAGCAGGTAGTTCTAAATCAGGTTGCTTAGAGCACTGTTCTAGATCAGGGTCAGCACGCTTAATCTGTAAAGGACCAGAAAGTTAATATTTTAGGCTTTGAAGGACACATGGTCTTGGTAGCAATTACTCTACTCTGCCAGAGCAGCATAAAAACAACCACAGGCAATAAGTAAATGAATGAGTGTGGCTTTTTCCAATAAAACATTATTTATAATGACAGTTGGCATTCAGCCTGTGGGCCATAGTTTACTGACCCCTGTTCTAGCTCTCATCATTCCATCACAAAGCTATGAATGGAACTTAAGATATAACTTTAAGCATTTGTTCTGCTTGGAATATAGCTCCTTCCACATCTATGCATTGCTTTTAATGTAGGTAATTGTGTACATTATCTCCCCCTTTGAGTGTCTATCATTTCTGGCTGTATGGGGTTGGCGGTAGAGATTTTTGCCTGTGATAATCTGCCGTGTGACTTGTGATTTTCCTCCTCTAAACGTTTAATTAAAATATGAATGTTAATTATAAAAGAGTGAGACCTCCTCCTTGAAGGGGACAGGGAGATGCTAATCCCGCATCCTTGTCACCATATCGTCCTTGTTATTGGCTCTGAGAAGAGCCAATCTTTTCTTTTTTTCCCTAGCTCAGTACTGGCTGGGGTGGCCATGCTCTGTCTCGGGCTAGTTTAGCAAATCGAGTGCCTGCATCTGGCTACTTCTTCCAGTTAATGTCAGTCACTTCTGGTGAACACCGACTGGGTACAGAGAATCTGAAGAGGTCCTTTGAATCCAAACCAGTGAGAAGTTTGCACTGAGGGATAGAATTGAAATTGGCTGTTCACAGAAAAGTCTGGGCATGTGACAGTGTCCTGTGGGAATTATAGGTATTCCTCCTGTAAGGGAGGCCCTTCTGTGCCGCTCAGTCACAGAGGTATTGATCAGACAAGCTTTGTTCCTGTCTTCCTTTTCTGTGGAAGGGTTGTTTCAGTCCAGATGGCGGACATCTGTGAACTTGCTAATAAGCAAAGAGGCTGTCGTAGTTGAGAAATTTTGTAGTTTCCAGACCTTTTTAATTCAGAAAGACCCTGCTGTTTGAGACTGGGTTAAATCTGCTTTAGACTGGAGGCAGAGGAAAAGAATTTATGACAGCTTATAAGCCTGCTCACCCTGTGGCTAGACTTAAACATATATATTTACCTTGAAGGAAGAGTCAAATAGTCATGAGGTACAGCCTGTTTTATTTCTAAAATTATTTTTTGAGTATCTTGAATTATTTATACCTATTGTTTTGTTCTGCAATGCCTTTAATGCTGTAGGGTCTATGTTTCTTTATATTTCCCATAGAATTGGTTAGTAGTAGTTTGGTCTGGAAACTATTTGGGATGTATGGATGGGGGAAAGAAGACAAATTAATTTTTAATCTCAAAGCATGTCCTTCTGTGCTCTGAATGGTTGTTCTTTCCATGCTGAGAAAAATTGGCAGGTTTCAGTCTGTATCTTTAGTTCTCTGTGTGTCATTCTGCAGGAAAAAGGGCCCTGTCACACTTACATGCCTCACAAAGCAAGTACTGTGTAATCAAGTCTGAGTCTCTGAGACTTACAAGTGGTGTCTGGCCAGTGTTGGATGACTTCTTCTCACTGTTTAGGGTATGGTAACTGGGGGAGTCTCCTGCGAAACAAGATGGGGGGGTTCTCTCTGCAGTTTCCACGTGTTCACTCTTTGGAGGTAGAGTAGACAAAAACTCTGGGCCTTGCCAGACTGGTCCACTGTGTTGCCCAGACATTATGATTTGCAAAATGGAGATAATACTGTTAGTCTTGTATCCATTGATAAGTGAGTATGAGAGGCAAATGAAATAATGTATGGAGAGCGCCCAGAAAAACACACAATGTATAACAAAGACACAAGTTAGTTGTTGTTTGTGGTGGTGTTGAACCCTGACATAGTGGGGAAGGATCAAGATCAAGTTCAGGGAGGGCCAGTTCTGAGTGTATTTCCACCAGCTGGGCTATCATCCTTATGATTGAAAATTACAAGCCTTTTTCTGAAGGTTACAAAGGTAGTTTATGCAATTTCTTTACATGAAAAAGTGAGATGGAAATTGCTTGCCCCTCCCAGGATGAATTTGGTGGTGCCAGTGGGGAATCTTCCTTCTCAGGAAACTGTGACAACATCAGAAGGTATGTCAGGTGCTTCCCAATCCTGTTTAAATTGTACTTCTGCCATTCTTTGTTTTGTTTTTGCTTTGCAAATGGGCTGTTTCTCCTCATATGTCCTAAGTATATTGTTCTATAGTTGAATTTTTTTCTCTCCGAAATCTTACTTGAAAGAAAGATTGAAAATTCAGGATATGGCTGAATAGAGTTTGAAGAAAAAGTGTACATTGCCAAGCGTACACTGCCATTTGTTTGGTGTGCACATGTTGAAAGACCAGACAGAAAAAGTGCATGAGTAATCGAGAGGGCAGTCCTTGGTGGTGTTTCTGTGTTAGAACAGTGGCACCAGACACTTTGTAAATGGGAGAAATCGCCAGGGTGTGAGACCTTTCTCTCTCAGCTTGGTATGTTTATTTTTTTCTTCAGTTGCTAAGTGCTGAAATGTATGTGGTGAAAACTAGGTCTGTATTAAAATAGCAGCATGCCATTTGTAAATCCCAAAGGTGATGCTATTTTAAAGTTGATCTTCATTCATGAAGCTTCGTCTTCAAGTATGGAGATGATCCTTTATTACCATATGTCATAATGAAATTGGAATATAATTGCGAGAGTAAACATAGAGTTTTTGTGATACATGTACAGGATAAATACTCATGTACAACCTGAATATGATTGGAATCATGGTATCCTAGGATGATGGTGGTAACAGTGTCTGACTTCAGTTCCCTTGTTTTTACTCCAAGATATAGAAATAATTGTGGAAAAGAAAATGCTGGCAAACGTGAAAATTCAAAATGTAACAGGTGAGATTCAAACTAGAAATTAACCAAAAAGTACTAATGAAAAGAGTAATAATTGATGAAAATAACTGAAGAGTAAAGGAAATTAGTTGCCTACTTAAAAAATTACTTTTTAAAGCAAGTTTAAAGGGTGTGGGAAACAGAAGCCAAGATGGTAGATAGGGTCTCAAGGAAACCACTGTGTTCTTTTGAGATTGCTACTTTCAGACTGTTGTTTGAAGCAGCCGTATCAGAGGTGATGGAATACAAAGAACATTCCAGAGTTCCGTGGAAGGAGTTCAGTCGCCAGTGGGGCAGTTTTCCTCAAATGTGAATCCATTACCAAGAGGACCCTTCATCCGAGGAGTGGCCCCTTTCTCACTGGATGCCACCTCCCTATGGTTCTGGGGGAGACATAGGCAATGTTGAAAGAACCGTATTTTTGATGACTTATTTTCATCTTAATAGATTATCACCCCTTGAAAAAGGTATTTAAAGTATTTGTCTTATGTCCCCAGCAATTAAAACAGGGCCTAGATGCCAAGTAATTTGTATGCTTGCTTCTATGAATGAATGAGTGAATAGAGTCGGGAGGTGCCAAAGTAAAAATAGCGCTTCTGCCTCTGGATGAGAGGTACTCAAAGGGCTACTTAAATTGTGTGACTTCTGTTAAGCACTCCAGAAGCAATTTGTATTTTGTAAAGTATATTTAAGTGAGGAAGAGCCCAAGATGTCACCCAAAATATAATATACTTATTTTTGAAAAATGAGAAGTTTAATTAGTTAATGGTTGCTAAGAGCTTTGAGGAAGAGAAGTGCTATTTTAATTGCTAACAGTTTCAGTTCTGTTTGTCCTTTTTCACCTTCTTAAATTCTTGATGATGTTTAGCAGATCCAGGAAGATGACTTCTAAACTAGACCTCCTTCCTCCCTGCATTCCTCTCTGGGTGTGGATGGAAATGTGTGGGGTTCACTTATCGTGGTGTCATGGGAAAGCAGGACTGATATGAAAAATATTGTTTGCATGAATCTAACAGACTTCTCTCTGCTTTGTGCTAGTTTCTTCGTGGAGTTATGTTATGGCCCTAATGGAGTTTCGGGGCCCAGGGAATGAGAGTTTCCTGAAGTCCTTCACCCTAGGTGTCTCACTCACCTTAGCCTAGTCCCACCTTGTGTGTAACCCAGGCAAGGCTCTGATGGTAAACTCGACCAGGATGTAGAATAAGGAAGCACTTGCTTGCAAGACCCTCAGTTGAACTGTTTATTCCCTGATCATGCCCCGTTTCTAGCCATCTACTCATTTGGGAAGTTTTTGCATTTTATTAAATTCTGTACAAAGGGATGGAAGACTTACAAAATATCTCAAATTCTCAGGCTCTGAGCCAGTTAAGTGCTGGGGCGTGTAGTGTACTTCGGTTATACTCAGGAATTCAGTTTCCAGTGACCAAAAGGGTTCACTATCTAGCATATCCTGGACAGATTTCTAACTCAGTCTTCTTACTATCCCATCGAAGTGACTTCTGCATAAACTGGGCTTTGTGTACCTACAGCATTGAGAAAACCCTCTGATTATTGGTTGTGCAGTTGGCTGGTGCCTGTTAGGCTGAGGGAGTTCATTCCCTCTTGCATATCACCTATGCAACGTTTGAGAGGATGTGCATTGGCTGGCTGCTAGGGCGGTGCTTTAGGCTAACCAAGCCCACACTATGGAATGGGTGAATGTTCTTTGGACCTTTGGAAATGAGAGCAGCCATTATACATGGAGATCAGCTCTGTTTTAAAGTGTGTATTGTATGGACATGAGCCTGAATATATGCTTATGTGTGTGTGTGTGTGTGTATATATATATATATATATATATACACACACACACATATGTAAATGTACATGAAGCAGAACTTTTTGACATTTATTAATACAAGTGTGAGACATGATGATGTTTTTGTATGATTAAGTTGTGCATAAATAAATGTGCACGTAGGTATGAATGTGCTTAGCTTATTTTATTCACCTTCTTCCCATTTCCAATTCTTACCCCCTGGTTTAGACATCAGAATGTTCTGATAATAGAGAATCAAAAAAGCAGCGTGGCTGCTGCACATGCACGGAATTTGTAAGCTCCGGGTAGCTTTGGGATCACTTAGAGGATGGAATGACAAAAAGCTGAGATTGTAAAAGAAGAGGCAACCATCGGAAACAATTTGTTGTTTGTATGGGGAATGCAGTACATTTTACTAAAAACCTGTACTTAACGCCATTATCTTGTTAGGGATGCAGGAACCTCTGGGTTTGATTGTGTTGACAACACACCTGTGGCTTATAATCAATGACCCACCTCTCCAGCAGTGGAGGTTTGTTTTTTAGAGAGAGTGATACAGAATTTAAAAAATGTAAACGTAGCCAGAGGAAGAGTTTCATGGGAGAAGATATTTGAATTCAGTATCATTATCTATCTGGCTCAAAAGGTGGATTGACACAGTTTAGAGGACAAGAGATTTTTTTCCCAAAAAATATGCAAGTCTCTCCCGTACCAACCCTGGCAAAAGTCAACCTGTAATGAAAGTATAACCCTGCACAGAAGTCAACTGCCAGAGTGCACTATTTTATGACAATGTAAAAGAAATATGAGAATGTATGATGCGGGCCTCAGGACTCTATGTTCTGTGTTGTTTTTCTTTGAAGGGGGCTTTCACAAATAGAGCCCCGAAGTCCATTTTGCAGCTGCATATTCCTAACAGAAGTGTGGATGGAAAAGGAAGAGCTGACTGTAACTCCACGCGGGACTTCCTCAGTGGAACCAGTTAGTCGTGTTTTTGGAATTGCAAATTTCTTCTCTGATATGCATACTGACAATTACATTTTGCTTCATGACTCAAAAGTTCTGCTCCTCTCCTTGGTGCTGTGCTTTTTAGAGAAGCCGGCCTTATTGGATTTTATCTTTCAAGTAATGCCCTCATTTAATTTCCTCCTCCAGGCTCAGCTTTTGCAGGTTGTATGATACTAACAACCTAGTCACTATTTACCTCAAACATTCTTTCTCTCCCCAAACAGGTGACAGGCTTTGCTGTACGGAACCAATCAGCTGGGATCCATGAGGCACATTTATTTGGTTGTCTCACCTTTCCTAATTTATATCAACCTTTAGAAACACACAGAGTTTACTGAATGGAACGTGGGGATAGTGAATACACATTTCCAAATGGATTTTTGGTTTCTAGTGAGGGTATTCGTTATTTGGACTTGCTTCCTTCTTCACGTGATAGCTAAACATTTTTGAACCCTTTGCTTTAAACTCCAGAAGCTCCTCAAGGACAAATTTCATGTTCAGCTCACTTTCTCTCCTTCTCAGTATCTGAGAATATTGGGAATGGACTAGGTACTCGTGATATGTTTACTTGAGTAAATATAAGTGCTGTATCTATTCAGGCACCTTCATCAAGAATTATTAGTGACAGGGCAAGATGCAGAGAGGAATCTAAGGGTATCGATAAGGCCAGCATTAGAATGTCTGGGCTGGATCTTTTGAATCCAAGGAAATGAAATGATTTATGCCTGTGGTGTAAGCACACAAAACACACAAAGCACAATAACATTACATCAACTTTGAGCTGTAATAAGTTATGTTGTTGAATAGCCTAAGACTCACCTGGTCTCAGGAGTCTTGACTCAGATCCAGTGCTTTGATGTGATCTAGAAAGATGAGTACCGAGAAAGTCTTGTTACTTCAAATGCTGATTTCACACAGCCTGTGGTCAGGTTTGTATGAGAAAGAGAAAGTTGAAAGGCAGAAACCAATGTGTATTTTCCTCCTTCCCATATTGATTTATCAGCCATTTGGGATGCTGACCTTATCTAAATGTCATGGCCATCCCTTGAATTAATTATCTGATATGAGGCTGAAAGTTGCTGAAAGGGGACCTCGGAACTTTTTAGTTCTTTTGGGTCCCTTTTGTAGCTGCCTTTGGACAGAAGTGTTTGTTAGGACCTTAATTAAAAGTCAACCCAGATTTTTAGGTCTGTGTAGCCCTTAATTCTACATACTAAGAATTAGTATCAGTGGCATTAAGATTGTGATCCTCTTTACTATGGGAAGAATCCAGACATCAAAGCCAATCAAAAGGAGGACAAAAGTTGGAGCAGAGTTGGAATGTAAGAAAAGTGAAACTATAACACACACATTAGAGATTTGGCTGAGGTTAAAGGACTTAGCAAACCACATCTGCTCTATAATTTCTTTATTAATAATATACCAAAATAATGAAATGCTAGTCCTCGTGTAACTCTTTTGAGACATTACTAATAGTATCATATAATTAATCTTTATCATTCATTGTGAAATTTCAAATAACTCCTCAGAACAAGATTGTAAGAACAAATCTCGCCATGCTGCTAAGTGTTTAACATAGAAGTGTCATTTCTCAGTGGACCAACTGTGGAAATCCTGAACCTTCATTTGGCATTCTCTTCCTGATTCAGAATGTGACTTTGAGAAGTTTGTGTTTAGAAGTCTTATCTCTCAATTTTAAATGGAACTGTAGTGGTCAAAAGTCTACGAACACTGTCTTTTTGGGTAATTCAGGCCAGTGTGAAAAGATATAATGGCTAAAACTACTTTACTTAGGAGGCATTTGAGACATTCTGAGGTGGGGGTGCATCTTTAGTGTTTCTGGGGACACCTGGTCAGATCCAGACCTCAATCTGGAGAAACCTTATGAAGTCAGGGTAACTTACTGGTGTATTAAATCAATGAGAAAGATGATAAATGCTCTTAGTGGCTATAGAGTTTTAGAAAAAAGTAGAGATTTCCTAGTCCTTTAGAAGAAATGAGTGTGACAATAGCATTGTATTTCAGTCCAGAAGATCCAGATCTTGGAGCCCATTAGGCTTTTACCTATAATTTTGGGCAGGCCATCCCCCTTTTTGAGTTTTCTTTTTTCACATGTAAGAAGATGGCTTGGACCAAATCTGTTAATTGTAATAAAGTGCTATAAAATAATTCTGGACTGTAAGTCACAATGCAATGCCTGATCCCAGATTTATCTTTTACTCTGAAAAATCATTCTGTTCCTCAATTGAAATAGCATTCTGTGCAATGGCATATCACACAAACTCCTGTTAAAAAGTGCAGGCAATCATACTGCGTTTTTAAATATGAATAAGTGAAAGCATCCTGACTCATCAAGAATGTTGAGCTGTCCAATAAGTAGGCAAATTCTTTAAATTCATTCCAGTGACTAGGAAAGAGGGATTCGTTCATTTGTCTCTCAACATTTTCCTTGTGTAGTCAAAAGTAGATTGGAAGGAGTTGAGTTTCTCAAAAACAATAAGATGGTTCTGTGCTTAAAACAAACCGAAGTATTGTCCCTCCTAACATTCCCTCTGTTTGTTGATCACCTCTGTGCTCTTGTTGTTGTGATTATTCCCCAAGGGATGGTTCCCTTTCTCATCTTCTCCATTCATTTAATCATTCATTGACTTTCTCAGCAACCGTTTTGTGGATATCTACTTGGTCACTATTCCAAGCACTTTACATATATCATCTCAATTAATTAGGTATCTCATTGTCTCATTTAGTACTTAGCACATATCTTAGATATATGGTTAGTTAACAATTGTGACAGTAAATGAAATAGTGAGCAAGGCTACATACAAGGGGCAGATGTGTAAAAGTGGTGTAAGGGAAGGGAGAAGGAACAGCATAGTGGACATAAGGTCAGTGTAAAGCCATTAAAGCAACGTCTGGAGTATTCAGGCAATTAGATCAGATCCTCAGGCAGCAACTGTGCCTGGCCCTGACTAGCCTCTCTCTCATTATTTCCCTCTGCAGGTGTCATTAATAGATGATAATCTCTGACTTTAGGCCAAAAATCCTTTTGAGAAATGGAGCTGTTATTCCAATGTTCTTTGAGCAATTTTACTTAAGGACGTTTTTATAAACAAGTGCTCAACTTCAGCTTTTTTCCTTCCTTTTCTCATTGGTTGAAATATGAAATTAAATTAGCTGCAGATGAATAGTTTCTGTGCGGTTTAAATTATGATTTTTCCAAAAGAGGGGAACCAGCATACATTACTATCCTAAGCATTTTCTATTCAAAACTTGAATGGATCACTTAGAGATATGCCTAGTTTGTCTTCTCTTAATAGTGACAAGTAAAATGCACATCAGCTTGTGATCAGAGATGTTTATTTATGAAGTTTCTTTGAGTTCACATGCCCTGAAGTAATTTTTCTTGTGAATCACCAGGAATGACCATGGACTGCCACATTCCTATTTTGTTCCTTATTGGTAAGCTCCTGAAAAAGCCAGAGCATCGATGTGACTTAACAGCAGCCATGTAGATGCTGTTGCCCTTTGTTCTAAGCCATGGAGACCTGGAGACCTGCCTCAAGCAATCATGTTCCCTTAAATAATAGTAAAAGCGGCATCTTTGCCACAAATTGTAGCATTCATGATTTTTCTCATAGATGCTTCAAATATTAAACACTGCAAAACATAGCAGAACATTTATAAACAATATAGCCCTTTCTTTTCCTTTTCTTAATTATGTAGATTCCATAGGACTTGATCCCAAGGATTCAGACATCTGGATTTTTCATGTAGACTCTTTGTGAAACAAGTTTCAAGGTGCCATAATAAGAGTCAAAGAAAAAATAGATTAACTAGGACTCCAGATTAATTAAAAAGGGTAGACCTAAGCTATTCATTCTTATTTAGGAAGGTGAGCATCTTTATTAACTTTTATAATTATGTAAATACAAATAATTAAATTTGGTTAGAAATTGAGAATACTACAAAACATTGAAATCTAATGTATAGAAGACCATAAAAAAGAAAAGAAATCCAGAATTTCTCATTTAGAAGATTCAAGAAAGTGATTTAATGTCATGACTTAGGCATCTTTCCATTTTAGGCCAATAAGCCTTTATTGAGCACCTACTACATACCTCAGCAGTAGAACATAAGAAAAATATATAAAATGAACTCTACACTGAAAGAAGTTGTTATCTTGTTTGTGAGGCAAATCATGAAGTAGGTAAGGGATGGTTTAAATATATTTACTATTTTAATATAGTAATGGTATAGGATGGTTATTCTTTAAATAATCATTTTTTCCTCTTCAAACAGAAGAATATCACACTTAGTTTTCACTGGAATTTGTGTACATACTCTCGCAAAGCTAACATGTATATACAAACCAATTCATCTGGAGTCATAAAAGTGAGTGAAGCTGGTTCAAGCACTTGTGGTCTCATTTTTATTGTCATCAGATACTTGCACAGCAAACCTCTCAGGTTCCAGGAGGAATGTGATGATTCTTTTAAATGTTTCTTATCCACAGATTCTTTTTCAATAGCATTTTGAGTACATGTCTGTTGCTTAGTGAGAAATCCAAGTGTAGCAGAGAAAGCTGAAGCTTTGGCATCTAAAAGATCTGGTTAAATCCTGGCTCTATTGCTTATGATCTCTGTAGTCCTAGTAGGTTATTTAAGTTGGGGACTTCCGCCCATTGAAGTATTTCACTAGTAGAAAACACTTATGACCAAGTATTTAATTTGTTCTGTTGTTCAACACTCTCATCTCTGCTGCCATGCTTGTTATAGCTGTTCTCAGCTATAATTATTATTAGCAGTAATGGCTCTTTAATTCACTTTCCCAGCTGCAGAGTTCATTTAATATTTGTACGCCACTTAGTGGCAAAGTCTTTCCAATGATTTTATTACCTTTCTTCCACCACTTGTGGTATAGGGAGTGAGCCCTTAACTGGAAGTCAAGAGTTAGTTTCTAGCTCCAGCTCAGTTAGTAGGCCCCTGCCTTGTCTTGGGACAGATATTCTTATCCATTGGGTCCATTTTCTTTAAATGGGAGCTGCTGAGCATTCTGTGAGGCACAGCTACTTAAGATTCCTTTTAGCTTTGAGATCTTCCATGGTTCGAAGCAGGGTGTGTGTGTATGGGTATGTGTGTGTGCGTGTGCATAGGAGTTGGGTTAGTGTAGGCTTGGGTGCTGCTGAGGATCTTGGGAGGAAGCATAGTGTAGTGAGAAGCAGGCTTTGGGAAACAAGACAGACGTGGTTGTGATTCATAACTCTGGGACAAAGTGACTTCGCCTCTCTGAGCATTAGTTTTTCTTTCCATGAAATATGAATAATAATAGCATCTCCATTGTGGATCTGGGGATTACATTATCCATGAGATCCATGGAAATTATGTGGCATAGCATTTGGCAAGTAGTAGCAAGCACTCAGACCATTAGTATTTTTGTTCCAAGAAAAAGGAAATTGAGGATAGAATGGGGGGAAGATCCAATACCAAAATTCTGAAGAGCACAGAACAATGATTCTCCTTGGGGGCTCTGTTCTCCTTTTAGACTTCCTCATGCACCTTGCAGAAGGCGGTGTGAGTGGATATAAAAGCCTGAAGCTGCTTGAACACTTGGCACTTTGGGAGTTCCACCAGAGGATCTTGGTCTCTTCTGGTATCCCAGGGGTTGAGACCTTTCCGAGGTCTTCAAATTCTGTGATTATATAATGTCCTCTATGGATGAAGTTTCTACTCTCTGAGATAAATGAGATGTGCTGTTCAATACCATCTAGCAAATTAGGAGGAGAATATAACATTTCAAGTTTCATGATGCCTGTTATGTCATCTTACCAATTGAACCAAGTGGCCTCTTTAAATTGTAGCCTGTGGTAACCAAGCACATAAGCAGTTAGCAGAGAAAAAATCACCAAATTGTCAAAGCCCCTAAAAAGACAATCCCCTCTATTCCCCATGTTATGATTTCTAACCATCAATGGTCATTCCAAAGGGCATTTGCTTCAGTGGAACAACACTGGCTTTTGAGTTATAACCATGGGCTTTTCATTGTTTTTTAAGTATCTTAGATTAATTCAGGAACTATGTCTTTTGAGTCTCAGTTTCTTTTCCTGTAAAATGAGGATGTTGAGATATGTAAAATGGAAATAACTTATAAGGTGCATTCCGGATCTAAAGTTGTGTGAGTCTGTGGTGTCCATAGCTCCTTAGTGCAAATGTCTGAAATGGTTCTACCTGTTCTTTCTGGCCTGCCTGTAGGAGGCTGGCCTTGGCAGCACAGAGAGTCTGCAGCAGAGGCCAAATGGAAAGTTTTCTTTGAGTCTTCTTCAGCTTGGGCAAAATAATCTCAATGTTTGCCAGATATAAAGGAACTGTTTTAAGGCTATATACCTGCCATTAGGGAACATACGCAGATCAATTAAAAAAAAATTATTAAGAACAACTTGGCATTGTAATCTTCACTAGCAGCTTAAATATAAAGTATTAATTAGGCAAGATGGGGGACACTAATTATTTCTTAAGTGGAATAATTAGTGTTGCTGAATTCATAAGTTAAAGGGTTTCATTAAGAAAAAATATCAATTCATGTTTGAACTGTAGGAATACCACTGTGAAATTATAAATTTCTTCTTGAAGATTGTATTTTAATCCTACAGTAAAGGAGAAATTTCTGTTTTAAACTATTTAGATTTACTTAAGGGGAAGACGATGCATAAAGTTGGTGTAGCGTTATAGAAAGGATGATTTTTCAGAAACTGAGGGTAGACTCTTATGCTGAAAAAAATCTTATCAAGTGATGAACTATTTCTAAGGGTAAAATCTCTGGGCAGCTGAGTTATATAAATTTCACTGGGTATAGGGGGTAAATCCAACATTGAACTGGTTCAAATTGCAGAGCAGGAGCATAATCCAGCCCTGCCCTTGATGTGATTACAGGAATGACTTGACACCCTTGTCCCCACCCTGAGGGGGCTTCAAACCTGGTTTCAGGTGCTGATATTGCAACAGAAGTTGCAGATCCTCCAGTCCCTTCACTCTGGCTTCAAGGTCTGCTTTATCTAGGCTAGTGTTTCTTGTCTCCCCTTTTTTCTGTGCTGGCCAGCTCATTCTTTGGATTTCCTGCTTATTATTGATCTTATTTTCATATTACGGAGACAGGGTGTTTTTAAGACATCTCCAAACAAAATGTTAAGCATTGCCATAATTGTACCTTAGAAACTAAGAATCTAGAAGTAGAGCTACGAAAGAAACTGAGATAATATTCAAAAGTCTTGGAATAAAACTCTCTCCTCAGTTCATGCTTTAGGATCAACTTTTGGGAGAAACACGTAATGTTATCTTTTAGGTCCTTCTGGAGCCACATGCCTTTGGATGAAGATCTGAAACTGACACTAGGAGCCAGACGCACAAAACTCCCCGCTACAAGCATGCACACTTTCCTCTGTCACACATGGAGGGGCACTCTGTGCTAACGATATCCTCAGGTAAACTCATATTCAGAGATACAAAAATGAGTAGGAAATACTTTTACTTTGTTGATCTCTGAGACCACACAATCAGTAAGTAAAAGATATAAGTAACGGGACACAATGATCTGTGTGCTATAATAAAATTATTTACAGAATACTGAGGTACTCAGAATACAGCAAGGACTTTCAAACTTCTTTTCACTGTGGCCCACATATAATTGAAACAAAAGTTGAAAAAAAAGACAATATTTAACTACATGCAGTGACTGGTATTTTCTGTTCTGTTGGTTTTATATTTAAAATGTATACTGTGAGCCAATACATTGACTTACTGGCCCTCTAATGGAACACAATCCAAAGGGTGAAAGTCCCAAGAATTGAATCTGGGTTTTTTAACATTTCCTAGAAAGAGGGTAGGGAGGACTTAGTAAAGGAGTTACATTTCTTCTTTCCTCTTAAAGTGATAAATCTAATAACATAAATATTTGTATGCATTATAGCAAATAGGGAAAAGCATACTGACACTGAGGAGGTAACACTGAAGTTGTAGGTATGTGTCAAAATATCAAAAACATTACTTACCAAGCTACCCATTTTGGATTTACCCTTACATGTAGCAGAACCTTAAAATGTCTTAAGCAGGAAACTGCCATAATCACATTTCCATTTTAGAGAGAACATTCTGATAACATTTATAGGACAGATTTTACTGAGATAAAGTCGGAGTCAGAGAGACAGTTTGAGGACTATTTCAAGTATTTAGATTAGAACTTTTTTTGGAAGCTAGCCAAATATTCTGGTGTTGGAATCATAATGGTGACAAATTAGAGATATATTTTGGAGACAGCCAACAATGACCAATTTTATCTGTGAGATGGCACAATTTAAAAAATTGAGGGTGACTTCCAGAGCTCTGTCCTGCATCTGTGGGTAGATTGATGATGACCTTAATGGAGATCCGGAACACAAGCGACAGACGGAGTTGAACCGGGAGCATTTACCAGATTCTGTTTTTATACAAAGTGGCATATAATGTCTGTCATTCATAATTATGCCAAAATAATATCCTCATGTTTTGAAAAATTCACCACAAATAAAATTTAATTTTTTTTCCATAATGTGGTATTATAGAGGGATATCATAATTTATTTAATAATTTCCCTAACTTTACACATTCACTCCCAGGTTTTCACTATTAAACGTGATACTGTGATGAACATCTTTGTGCCAGGTGCTTTTTCATACCTGATTCGTTCCTTAGAATAGATTCCCAAAGATAAATTCTTGAATTAATATAATGAATATGTTAAAGGCTCATGATAGATATCAGTAAATGGTTCTCTGGAAATGATGTACCGTTGACCATTTATTCTAAGTTTATTTTACCATAACCCATCCAGTAGTAGTTGTTACCTGAAACAATCTGTTAATAAATCCTTTCATGTTTTAAATTGAAGGTCTTTTATTACTAGAGGGATTAATGTTTTTATATTCATTATATTTTTCATATTTGTCAAAAACTGTACTTCTGTGAATTACCTATTATATACTTTGCTGATCTTTTTTCTATTTATATCTAATTATTTATCTCATTGAATTTTATGTTTACTATATAGCATTTATTCGTATGCATTAAGGATATTATTTTTGCCCTACTGATGTCAAATAGATTTTTCACTTTTCTGAATATTTATGCCATTTTTATACTCTGGAGTTATATAGTTTTATGAGATAAGTCTATTTCTTTATTATTTTTTTACTGATTTTATACTTTAAAAAATGTTGATTCATAAAAAGATATTTTCCCCCTTATCCCTATGATCTTTTTTCCTGATTTTTTTTGTGTCACAGTATTACTGTAATTTTCCATGTTTATTTCTTCAACTTGGAGTTCCTGTTCAGTGTATAATGTAACAACATTTCAAAACTCATTGCCCAACTTTCCCTAATCTAATTCCATTATTATCCAGTTAGTTTCCAGGGCTCTATACACTCACTATAGAATTTTTTCATTCCAGTTAATTTTTCTCTTAGTTTTCCTTCAGCCTGGAATGGCACCAATTCATTCTTCCATATATATCTGGGCAAATCCTATATATCTGCCACATAGTGCTTTCTACAAGAATTATTTTTCTGATCAATTAAAATTCTCCCACCCCTAATTACTTTTTATTACTTACAAAATTACTTATGTTACTATTTTTTAATTAATGATTGTATTCTAAAATATTATTCCATTTATTTCCTGTTTGTCTTCTTAATTGGATATAAATTTCTTATGACAACAAACTACATAGTATACCTGTTTTTCAACCTCTCAGTTCCAGCCAGACTTTGGGCAGAAGGGAGCACAGGTTTGCGGGACTGGTATGAGTGGTTGATGGCACATGACCCCCACAATCATCAGAAACTTCTCTGCACTAAGGGGCTGTCATTGACACTCAACTTCATTTTGGAGTGAGGTTGGGATACTGGCATGTCTTTGCTGAAGCTCTTTGAATCATTTTTCCTTTATCTTAGCCATAATTTAAGTTTGTAATAATATCTGAAAGCACATTCACTAGTAAGTAAAAATCAAATGTGGACGTGGTCGTTGTATTGCTGTGGAGACCATTTTATACAGTGTGAAGGATGAGTGTACAGGTCCCCCAGGGTGGTTAAAAGTTAGAAAAAAATCCGTAACATGAAATATCACAGAGGCTTTTGCTAATGTCACTGGGGATGGGGAAGTGAAGGTTATGAGGGACACGGGAAAGGGGAGTTGATGTTCAGGGAGGACTACATGGGCCTGTTACCAGGTCTTTCATTTAATGCCTACTTTTACATGCTCAGTTCAGAAACTGATTCACTCAAGTACATTTGGAAAATGAGCAGAAATGCAAGATACTTGTAAAACAAAACCAAAAGTGTATGTTCAGATAGTCTACTCCAACTTCAGAGTCACTTAACTGCATTCATATTTGACTAAGACTTTTCACATTCCCGAAGAGTCTATTTTGCTTCTAAAATAGACAATCATAACAGAAAGAAGATATATACTAGGCTGAAGTATATAGGTTGAAGTACTAATGTAATTAACAGGTTTTCCAAATAATACATTTGGAGAACGTACAGCTCTCAACACAATGATAAAACACACAGATCCCAAACACAGTGGTAAAATACATGACTGAAGTTTAGAGTTCTTGAGAACCAGAGGACTTTTATAGAAGCTCAGATACCTTCTAGGATGGTAAATAGTGTGCAGGACAAAGGAAAATTAAATGTTAATGACTCAGAACCATTGCCTAAATTTCCTTTAAAAAGCAAATGTAGAGGCTAAAGGAGAAGGCACTTGGCTGGGTGCTCTGTTTCCTTGTCCCCAAAGAAAAGAGGCATTGAATGAAGTAACCGGCAAGTCTTCATTTTGAAATTATGCTCCCCTAGAGCAGCTAGTTCATTTTCAGCTTCTGAAGAAGCTGCCATCCCAGGAAAACAGTTCCACAGTTTAAAAATACCCAGAGGATGAGGTGATTCTATAGAACCCCTTCTTCTTCTTTTTAGTAGTAATAGTAGCGATAGCAACAGTATTTTCCTGGGATATAAATTCCTCGGATTCAGAAACTTGAGTCTAAGTTTTAACCTGGCTTCTCTCCAAACAAATTTATGTCTTTTTCTTCCAAGTAATTCTAGTCATCCATGACTTTCAATGTTTAAATATTGTTCTCTGGTGCTTGATTTAGTTGCAATTGGCTTTCCTCTTTGCAGATTACCTATTCATGTATTATTAGTTATAACAGTCATTTTATTAGTAGAAAAGAATATTTCTTTGGTGTACCCTATGTGTCAGGGATCATGGTGAATAATGGTGTATATGCATATGTATTTGTATAGTTGTGTATACATTTATATACACATATAGATATGTACATACACTCACATTCTATATAATATATAAAGTATAATATATAAATCATAAACGCATATTATATATGTGTGTGTGTGGGCACACATGCATATATATATTTTTCTTGTTTAATCTTCACTTCAAACCTTGAGGTTGTTTTTCGATGCCTGACATATGGTCAAACTCAGTATTAGCCAACATTAATAATGTCGTGTTCCCATTTCACAGATGGCAAGACGGGCTGTGGGAACTAAAATAACTTTCCCAGGTGGCAGAACAACATTCAAAGCCCAGTCTGCCTGAAGCCCTGTGTTAGACTGCCTCCAATGGGCCAGATTACTAAACAACAATGATAGGCGGGGTGTTTGCCATGCTCAAGAGACCTGCATTCAATAGCACTTCTAAGATCTCAACAGAGATATAGCTCTCATTTTTGCCCTCAGAAATGATTTTAAATTTAGACCCTGTGATGCAAAGTCATTAGGGGATCTTGGTAATTCTCATATTAGTTTTTCAATCAGTAAATGATGTTTTTTCTTGAGTAATATTTCCCTAGTCATTTATTTTCATTCCTCTTCTGTTGGTCCAATAAGCCTTTTGTGAGCATAATGAGTTTTGAAAGAAATGGAGTGATATATTAATTAACCAAGCTAATTAGCTTGAAGAGACTTGATTTTTCAAATCCCAAAGTATATACAGTATTTCTGAAAATATGTGTTGGGAGATCTTGTTTGCGATGGTTTAGGCAGAGGGAAAAGCAGCCAAGCAGGATTTTGCAGGAGAAGCAGCTCTTGGTTTTAGAAGTTATGGAGGGAACTTGTTGGGAATTGACTTCTCAGTGACCACTTGCATTTCAAACTCGTGTGGTTTCTGATATATCAAAAATGCACACACAGTTTGTGCTTTTTGCGTGGCGTGTACTTCATTAGCAAAAGTCACCTTTCCCTGTAAGTACAATATCCCCATTGAAACTAACTCTCATACAGAAACCATTTTAGCACTGGCTCTGTTTTTTTAATGTCATAAATGGTAGCTAATGAAAAGCCAGTAGTTAAACTCAAATTTGAAGAACAGAATGAAACAAAGTGAAGAGTAAATAGGATCAGATGTATGATGTTTTATTTCATAAGTAGCAAATTATATCAAGTTCAGCTGAAACTGTCTTTTCCATATTTTTAAGTCATTTTGATTGAAATAGACATACAGAAGGAAAATTCCTAAACTCTAAGAACTATTGATAATGTTTTCTTTGTGCTTACTGTACTAATTGATCATTTAGTGTTTTGCAACAAACATGCCCCTGTCCATCAGCAACCGGAATTTTGTGAGTAGATTTCTTGAAGTTGTGCAAATGCTGATGGCATAATGAGTATCAGGACAGGGAATGGATGAATAGTATGGGAAGGAAAGCATGAAAGTTTGGGAAATTATAGGAGACCAAGAGGGGATTTGGGATGATCATATTTCCTAGATGTATCTGTGCACAAGAATGTGTGTTTTGGTTTGTACATATGTTAAAGCTGCTGGAGTCTTTTGCAAAGTCTTGCTATGTGTTTGGACACAACCATCCCAGAAGCAGGATCACCAAAAGGCAAAAGTTCCTTTAAGACCTTCTCAGTGCAGGGGAAGGCTGAGCCAGTTTGTTCTGTCTTCTTTCTTTAAGGCCCTTTGCAGCCCCACCTCTCTCAAACCTATGGCAATAGACAAGATCCTAGCAGGTTAAATCCAAAAGGTCTCTTTTTCTCTCTACATTTTGCTTTATATATGAAAGTAGTACATGTTTGTAAAAATTCCAGTGCTATCTAGGTTTACAAAGTAAAAAGTTAATGCATTCATTTACTTCCCAACCCTGATCATATTCTGCAGCCCAGAGCTAGTCCTTGGCAGCTGTAGTGGATATTCTTCAGCGACATTTAGATGTGGCTCACCACAGTGCGCACACCCCAGGGAATGCCACTCATGCTGTGATCTGTGCAAGTGGCTCTCCCTGACCTGGGCAGAGTTCAGCCTGTGCTGTGCCTCCTACAAAAGGGATTTCTAAAGCCTTTTCTACCTCTAAAGTTCTATAAATGTGCTGTGCATCTTCCTGACAGTTGGTTGCTTTGCAGCTACAGTCTGTCCAACAGGATGTTGTCCTCCAGTTCTCAAGACCCTCAGATCAAGTGGGATATGACAAGAGAATTGATTTGTGACTTCTTATTTAGGCTCTGCCAAATGATTGTTTCCTGATTGTAAATTAAACTTTCACCACAGAAGCACTTTCTTTTATGAGTTCTTGTTTTCTCAGTGCAATCCATCCTGAATTTTGCCTGGCTATCCCACTACCTTCAGAATGTGTGAGCACCACCCCTTTGTTAAGATGTTCCAGCAAAGCTGTCACGTGGCCCATCAAGATTCTGTTAGCTTCCTGCAGGTGGACCAGAGGAGGAAGGGAGGATGTTATTTTCTGGGCTTGTTTCCTTCAAGGACTTCATTTTCCCCTTTCAGCAGCTTTTCTAAGCTCACATAAACATATGTAGAAGATGAGTGGGTTTTTTTTTTTTGGAAATGAATTTTCCAAGCATTTTAAGCTTTGTGTTCCTCAATGTGTGATCCACAGGGAAGAAGAAATGGGATTTGGGTTATCAACCCAAGTGCATTTGGGCCACCTTTGAGCCAAAATGTCTCCACACAATATAAATCCAGTGAGGCTAGCAATAATTAATAGCTAGAGGTCATTTAGGAGTGAGGACAACTTTCTGTTACAAGCTGTGTCATTTCCTAGGTGTTAAAAATTGTGTCCTCTCGGCTTTACGTGCACAGAGAACATAAGGCTTCACCCTGATTCCTGCACTCTTAGAGAACTTCTCGATCTCTGCTTATGCTCACACAGGGTTAGTGCACCTGAGAGCCCCTCTGTGTTTCTATTTCATCTTGTCGATGAATCCATTTTTCGGTGGTTCATAACCAGAGGACAATTTTGCCTCCCAGGGGATGTTTGATAATGTCTGGAGATATTTTTGATTGTCAAACAGAGAAGTTTCTTAGTGTAAGGTTGCCAAATAAAAATGCAGGATGCCCAGTTAAACTTGAATTTTCAATAAACAGTAAGCATTTTTCAGAATAAGTGTATCTTATATATTATATGGGATATAATTAAGAAATTGTTCACTGTTTATTCTATTTAAATTTAACTGGATATCCTATACTTTTACTTGCTAAATATAACAACCCTGTATTATTGAGACCTAGTGGCCAGAGTCTAGGGGGTGTTTTAAACATCTTACAGAGCAGATAAGAAAGGATATCTAGCCCAACATGTCAATAGTGATGAAGTTGGGAACCTCTCTACTGTTATAAAATCTTATATGATAACATAGTAAATAGCCATGCAAAATACAGTTTGGACTTCAGTAAGAAAATGGGTGACTTGTAAAGGAAAATGGTCCCATTACAGGAGTTTAATTTGCAGCCAGGAAACACAGTAATTTGGCAGAACATAAACAGGTCAAAAATCAATTCTCTTGCTGGATCACTGACTCTTGGGGGCTGTGTGCACCTTCCTGGGTCCCCTACCATTTGATCTATTCCATGAGGACAGGCAACACCTTCCCCTCATGCAGGTCTAGCATACATGTGTATCTAATTAATGATTGTAGATTGAGTCAGTGAATTAAGAACACAAACTCCCTAGCAGTGAGGAATTATCACGTGCAGTTAAGATGGGCTAAGCACTTCCCACATATTGCAATCCAAACAAGGAGATGATTATCTCAGGAGAGACGGAGACTCAAGTTACACTGTGCCCTACATTATATCCCTAGTAAATGGCAGAGGTGGGATTTGGGTCTAGGATGTTTTGCTCCCAAAGCTTCTATCCTTTCCTCACCAGAAACAGAAATCCCAGGCAGCACAATGTCTTCAACAGGGGAAACAGTCTTCTCTCTGAGAGGCTCCTTTGTCCAATTTTCAAGTTGTAGACTCCACAACAGACTTTTCTTCCGTGAGTTTATTTCTGGTCCTTCCCAGTTTCTCAGTAGTTGAGCAGTGACTGCAGATCACTTTGCGGTGGGTGGTTCTATTTCCAAAATTCTCCTCACTGGGAGACACCCCGTAACTTCTCGTGCTGCTTCTGCCTCTCTTCTGGAGAGCACACCAGGGTGGGCAAGTGAGGAGCGGCTGTGAGAGTGCTGGGCTCCCGGAGAGCCTGGCAGAGGCTGGCCCTACCCACGGGCACTCCAGCTTAGTAGCGATTATTGGCATTTTTTTCCCCCCTAAAGGCTGCTAAAGTGAAGAAGTTTGCAGATAGTTTATTTTAAATTTGTGGACAAGATTTCACATTATTTACTTGCTTTTTTTGGTGAGTGAAATGGTTTCTGTCCTTCACACCATTGCATCCTCATGCGCTGCAGAGCTCCAGGCTGGCACCTGCTCCTCAGCATGTGGACTAGGAGTCCAAGGAGAATCATGCTGTCTTAGGATGATGGGAAGAAAGGGGAAGCAGCATACTAAATCCTGGGAGGTGCTTAAATGGCCAAGAATCATGGTCACTTGTCACATGAAGCAAAATGTTAGTTACTCTGTATATCCCCCCTTCACCGAGGTCAGGAATTGTCAAGTTGTTTTCGTTATTACTTTCTGAGAAGATACAGTGCCTCACACACAGTGAACACTAAGTGTCTTAGCAGTTGGGATCTACACAGCCTATTTTGTAAATTTTGTCCCTCCTTTGACAGAGATGTTACCATCTTCTTGCTTTTCACCTTGGTGTAGGCATAGAACAACTTACCACTGTAGAGAGTGTGAGTCTGTGTGCACATGCATCACACTTTTAGGCTTCCATGCACATGCATGCTGTTATTTGATTCTCAGACCAGTGTTATAAAGTCATATTATTTCCATCTTGCAGATGAAGGAAGAGACTTAGACATATTAACTGACAAATCCTAAGCTTTGATAGTTTGTGAATGACAGAGTCAACTTGGAACTCAATTTGTTTTCCAGGGATTTTCATTCTTTGTCACACACCTGACCCAGCAGGGATGAGGCATTCAGACTTGCTTTTCCTTCTAAGATATGAAGACAAGCTTCCAGGGTCTTTGAACTGCTTTGATCACTGATTGTCAGGGACTGTTATCTTTCAGTGTTCAGAATGACTCAGGTTCAAATACCGTCCCAGTTTGAGTGGACTAGAAGAGAGGAAAATACTTGTGTCATTTACAAAGAATATTGCTCAGACTTCGTTAGGTACTATATTGTGATTGAACACAGTATCATATTAAGCTACTCTGTTCTATTTGGACTTATCTCTGGATTTGTTGGGTTAGGTGACCCAAAATATACTTAGTATGCTTGTGTTGCCATACTGTCATGCTTCTTTTTCACCATATCTTGGGACAGTGACTTGCAGATGCATGGCTGGGAAAGTGTTGGGGACTGCTCCCCTGGGACAGCTAATGTCAGACGCAATTCCATGTATCAGCTTTAAAGCTGCCAACATAGTGTTATGTGTGAACTCTTCAATTCCCTGAATTCTTGGCATAAACACTCATAAGTCAAAATCAAATCTGCTTTATGAGGCATACAGATTGCCTGCCTGTTAAAGCACACATGCTCATCCAGTTATGTGTGAATAAGGACACTCTTGGTCTATTAATTATGCTTCAGAATCAACATGAATCTCTAGGTAAGTGACTGATAGAAGAAGGATAGATGGATATAGAATGTAGTAGAGTAATTGTCTTGGGGTTCTCGATATGCAATTTAGTAAGCTGAAATATGATGGTGTTCAGCCTAATAACAGAAACTCCTCCATCTGTGCTGTAAGGGTGGCAGTTGCATGAGTCACCATCATGTTAAAAAAAAAGTCACTCAACTGATTGGAAGCTTGGCTGCTACATCTCCCCATGGTGATGTTATTACAGGGTGGCTGCACATGTGTTCTGATAGAAACTATGATCATAGTCAAGTCTAATTTAAAAACAGATAGTGACTATACATAGTAAATATGGGTAGTATATGTATAAACTCAATTCACATTCTCTTTACCCACAATGCAAATTGATGGGATAAGAAGAAAAAATTACAAATGTTCTAATAGACAAGAGATTCTATGTAGTGCACCATTATTCCTCAATGACATCAGGGGTTTGAAAATGTCACTATGTGTAGGAGGGCACTTGCAATACTGCTGCTGGTACAAGTGCTGCACTTCTTGGCGGTACATTATTTGATTTTGTAGTTTCCATTTATTCTAATAACATAATGATGTTCAATTCTGTTTGTGGAAATAGAGGAAGACCAAAATAACAAAATTGTAAGATGAAAAGACCATACAGTGATTTCCATTTTCCAGTCTTCTGCAGGATTGGAATCAAACTATACAATACCAATAGCATCTGCTTCAGGCATCAAGATCTGGGAGGCAGAGAATCACACCATGTTCCTTTAGGGTGTTCTCCTAGTTTAATACAGGTATTATAACTTTTCTTTGCAATGGAAGCCATTTGCCTTTCTTTGCAATGGAAGCTGTATTACCATCTTTGAGTACACATGGTAAAGTTAGGGTCAGCCCAAGGCAAAACTAGGAAGTGATGAAATTAGTCTCCCATCCTGTGTCTTCCCTCTATTTGCCCTTGAACTCTTGTCAGGGCTTTTTCTCTGAGATGAGATGTGTTTGGCAGGTGCTGATCATAGGCTTACCCCCATATCTGTGTGGTCATGATTGGGTCATTTACACTCTGAACCTCAATATCCTTTTCTATTAGGTGAGATGGATGTCATACACATTTGTAACATAATATCATTTATATTAAAATCATCATAAAATTCAATTATAAATTAGAGATGAGCTTCTAATTAAAAAATCAGAGTGAGCTTATCTCTTACCTGAAAGAGCTTATCTCTTACCTTTTATTTTTTGAGAAGAAACGATGTTTCTATCAGAACACATAAAATCATTATAAGATTCATTATATCAGTGATTCTTACCCTGGACCATATGGGATTGTACAGAAAGTTGAGTGCATATGTAGTTTGAAAAAACACTTCAGATATACTTCTATATCCTTGAATAATCCAAATCAGGGGTTCTTAGAGTGTAAGCCCACCTGGGGACTTGTTAACACGCAAATTCTTGAATCAGAAACTCTGAATGTGGGGCCCAGCAACCATTTGTCAACCCCGTATTTCTTTTTTATTTCCATGCACAATGAAGTTTGAGGACCGCAGGAGCATATGTGGACCAACAGTGTGGTACTTTGACCTGGGTCAGCATCATCACAGAACATCTTATAATTGCAAATTCATGTGCCTCACTCCAGATCTACTAAATCAGAATCAATGGAGCTGAGGCCCAGAAGTCTGTTTTGATAAGTTTCTAAGGAAGTTCTAAAATAGGTTAAAGTTGGAGAAAAACAACTTTAGTTCTGAAAACTGAGTATACATTAACATCATCTGACAGAGCTTTTAAACACTGCCAATGGCTGGACCCCAACCACAGACCAACCATCTGAATTCTAATATGAAGCTAGGGTTGAAAATTACTGGACTAGATTATCTTTGAGGTTCTTTCCAGATTCAGGTTCCATTATTTTCGCATATTTGTGCTATTTCCCTAACTGCTCTCAATCCATTGCGTACTTCTCAATACACACCATAGTTTTGTTCAGTTCATAATAGGCATCTCATATATCCTTACTGGCATATTCACCCTTACAAGACTGAGTTAAAAACAATAGATTCAGACTGAGAAGTTCATCTATAAGCTCTACTATCAGAAACTCTTTGTCCTAATAGATCTCCATTCCTATATTCAAGACATATGGACCTCATCTTTCTATTGTTATATTGATAGCATTGGTCTTCAGGTTTCACTTGAATATTGTTTGCAACAGATTTGGAATTATTCTCCTTACTACTTCCTTGTTTTTTTTAAGCCAGAGCCAGTGGGCGACAGACTTTGCAGGCCAGGCCTTTAGGATTGATTTCCTGTAGCTTCCCAGCCCTTCATCCTAATGATGAACATCTGTGTTAGATGGGTCACATGGGCAGTTGCCTGGTGACCACTGGTTTTCAGGTAACCACAAGGAGCCCTGATAATACAGGTTTTTAACCTAAGGCTTAGTCTAGATCCAGTGGCATCAAACAGAGGGCAGCCAAAATGAGCTGTTGCAAGTGAAGATTTGTGTGAAAAATAGTTAATGGAAAACTTTGAGAGCTGTGGGGATGTCTGACAGATTGGCAACTCACTTTGAGAAAGAAACTATCCTCCCTTCCAAGTCCCAGACACACAGCCTGCGGCTAAGTCATCAGAAATAAAATAAACAGGGAAACAGGAGAGGGAAAAACAGCACCCCGTAACATCCATCAACCGTGTGAGCCAAAGCTACTGGTGCAGTTAGACAACAATCTTTTGTGTTTATTTTCTCTTCGCTGAGGTTGCCAACTTGCGCTTTCAGAGGACTAACACTACAATTAAAGGCAGGCAGGTTCTAGGGGAACACGGTAAAATCCAGACCAAAACAGAGCATTTTGATGTTTAGATTGAAATTTGTTGGCGAGGAAAGGGGTATTTATTGTGTTCGAAGACAATATTACTATTATCCACCCAACAATTATGGTCACAGAGCCACTCAGACGAGCAGCAGGCTGTTCAGTTACAGCGAAAGGGCCAGGGCTTCGCCTGCAGCATTGCTCGGTATGTGGGCTTGGCTTTTGCATGGTTTACTGGCCTGGGAGCTTTGGCTGCTGTCATCATAGGGATGAAGGGACTTCTTGGCTGCCCCAGGGCTGAGAATATGTGTCCACTAGTGCCTTCAGGAAAGCCACAGATGTTGAGGCCAGAAGTGCAATCAGAGAGGATTCGCCAAATGGAGTGGCCCAGCTATGAGGGTGCAAACTCTCTGGGCAATTTTAGATAGATAGAGGAGATATGAAGTCCAGTCGAGAAGCCAAACATACTGAGGGTTCTCTAGCTGACTATCTAAGTCCAGCTCCCCCTGAATGCAAAGGCCTCTCATTTCCATCATCTACACTGATTACTACATGGATATCTACTTTTCTCTTAATGCAGCTGTTCAACAATCCAGAGCGTTTTAGCCTCTTACATAGAATAGGTAATATTTCTAAACATTTTTACAGATTCCCAGAAGTCAGGATATATATCCAGGTGGGTCATACTCCCTGATGAAGTCTGATCAATTACTGAGTATAAAGAAGCCAGCTTTTAGTGTGTTCTGAAGACATCAATGAGACCATCTCAAATACAAGCAGTAGCATGGTAACTGCCGGGTTTTACCATTCCTGGCAAACTGTGAACCTTTTCTGGGGTTTCCTATTTAATGGCCTTAAAGCAGGAAAGAAACTAAATGCTACAGTAATATGCATATTGCTTGATTTAGCCATGTTTTTCTGCTTGGGGCAATAAAGTACTACTGATGTGTTAACTTCAATAATAATAGAACAACCTTGTAGAAACTTGCCATCCCCTGAGAAGACATGGAAGAATATGTTCACATATCAAGGGCATAAGCCTCAAGCTATTGGAGAAGCTAGGGCTTTTATCAAATCAGAAAAAAAAGGGACTCAACAATTGGAGCGGCCCTCCATTTTCCTGACAATCAGGTTGTCACAGCATGCTGATTCGCAGCATGGACTTGCCAACTAGTTCCTCCAAACCTCTTTGGTGACACCTTTACAGGAGAAACCTAGAGGTTAATTAATAAATGATTGTTAGCTCCTGAACGTTGGCCTGAGCCTACTCAAGAGTCCTGAAATTGCCTGAGCATCTTCATCCCTCATTAGGAAAACGCTCTGTTGTTCAGAATTAATTTCTGTAGCTCTTAAAATTTCCATTGGGATTAATATTTAATCAACAGAGCAGTTGCCTTTTTATTTCATTATTGAAAAGTTTCAATAAAATAGAATAGTGTATGTTGTAATGAATGACAAACACTGGCAAATTTTCATCTAAAAATCAGTAAGTTGAACCAAGTAGTTATTTGTAATTGATAGGTCATCTCAATTTAATGAACATCAACTAAAACATATTAAATAAATGCCTGGCATGCAGAAAGAAGGCAGAGCAAAAGAGGAATTATTGTTCCACTAGGCTTTGTGATCCTCAAAGAGAGTGATTTTTTTTCTTTTTTCCTTAGCCAATGCCCAGAACAATACTAAGCATGTAGTAGGTACTCAGTGACTACTTACCAGATTGGATAAATTAACAAATAAATCAATGTGTATAAAGGTATCATCGTTTAGAGAAAAGGATGCAGTACTTTGCTAATTGTGGCCACCTCAGTGAATGGTGCTGATTGCAAGGGATTATGTAGACATACTCCTTTCCTTTCCTAAATGCTTACCGAGGTGATATTTAAAATGTGAACTCTCATCAGAATTACCCAGAGTTAAAAAACAAAATTCCTGGGTCCCACTCCCAGAGTTGCTGATTCAGCAGGTCTGGGGTGAGGCTCTGAGAATTTGCATTTCTAAGTTCCCAGGGGATCTGATGCAGGCCTTCTGGATATTACACGGTGAGAATCACTGGCTTATGACATCTTCCTGTACTGCCCATGTGGGAGTTTCCATTTATTCATCTGCAGGTGAATCCCCTACAGCTCAGGTCCTCACACATTGGAGGAACCTGGGGAACATCGGCTGCCCACGTAAATGGTTCCAGTCTGGCTGAGTGGACCTTGTTCTGTGTGCCTTACTGGCTTTGGTTTCTGAGACTCTTTTACCTGTGAAGGGCAGCGTACCCATTTTTCTGTTAGCTTTCTCTTCTTCCTTTTACTTCATCTGATAAAGAATTGCCACTAGCTGACCCAGACATATACTACTTTCTTTGGGAACCTAACATTGAATGTTGCTGACATTGCCCACAGCCTCTACAGCTATGTGTCTGAGTCATTCGGCCTTCACACAGTGTGGCTGTCAGGGTAAGAACAGGACCTACTGCCATGACAGCCTGCCGGCAGTATTGACTAGATTTGCGTCTTTAAGTTAGTATAATAATTTTTTTTTTTTAATTCTGAGTTTCTCCCCTTCCTATACTGTGTGACCTGGGCAAGTGCATGTACCTCTCTGAGCCTGTTAGCTCATCTGTAATATGGGGAGGATGAGGACAGACCCACCTGATACAAAGGCACACTGGGGAGGATGAGGACAGACCCACCTGATACAAAGGCACACGGAGATAAAGCAGGTCAGGAGCTTCCCTAGTTAGTGTAATAATTTTTGTTCCAATTAACCCTTCCCAGCTATATTTGCTTCTAGTTACAAACTGTTAATTCTAGGTGGTTCTAGATACATCTGATTATGCTGGACATGGAGCTTCTCTCCATTTCCTATAAAAATGTGAAAAAAACCTCTTACTATGAAAAGAGTGGATGAAACAGCCATGTATTTTGATCCAGGTGTTTGTTTGCTTTCAGGAAAAGACTGCATTGCAAGGCCTCTTTAGCAGCTTCTCACCTGGTTTCCTTGCTCAGCGACAGCACCAACTATAGGATAGTTTGTTAATTTTGGATGTATATTTGTAATAGAGAACAGAGCTGATTGATCTAGTTTGGTCGGTGGTAGATTTCACAACCTTGGCCCTGTTACCTGTAATCTCTTAGCAAAGTTTTTAAGTTATGTTAAATGAGCCTGATATTTGGAAATTTCCATCCATATATCCTAGAGCTACTTACACCTATTGATCTTTTCTTCCCTTTCCAAATTTGATTTTTTATTCTTCATGTAAAAGCTCATTTCTCTTTCATCAGTGTTTTTCTCCCATCATGAACTCTTAGGACTTACTGTCTCAATCATTCATCTGGCCCTCATTACATACTGCTGTGTGACATCCTATGTATTGTTACTAATTTTGTATATGTGCACATATGTCTCCTCCATTAGAATGAAACTTTACTCATTCATCTCTCCTTTTAATATATAATTATTCAGCATCTACTATGTATAAGACACCACAGTGTATGCTGGAAGAATACAAAGAAGCCAAAGAAGCAGAATATATGGTCTTCAGACTCTTCAAGAACTTACCATCTAGAAGTAGAGCCAGGCTGTGTACGCACACATGCACATGTACAAATACTATTCAAAATAACTTGAACTTGCGAAAGATCATCAGTTAGAAGTGATACAAGTCTTTGTTTTCCCACTGGGCTTCCACATAGTTTCATAAACAATAGGCACTGAATACCCATTTATTATCTTCTTGTCTATGCAAAGTAAGCCTTATCTCATTTAAACATGTTTAATTTTTTTTATTGAGTAAAAGAGGCAGACCTGTCATCATGTAACCCAACATAAATTTCTAACTCCTTTGCCTGTTTATTTTTTATACTGTATACCACATGATCCAGTGTTGCTGATGTACTCAGCATTCCCAAAACATGTATTCTGAGAGACACACTTGGCTTTTCTTGCCTGTTGTATCTCTGCTTTATCTTCAAGGCCTGCCTTAAATGTTAAACTGTCTGAGAAGCCTTCTTAAGCTTCTAGAAACAGATATTCGGTCTCATTTTCCTATATTGTCACAATCACTTTATATGATTACATTAATTATAGTACATATATATTTTATTAAAAGGAGTTATTTATATGTCCATAATGTTCATTGCAGTCTGAGTTCCTCAAGGTTGAGGAACTTGTCTTACTCAGATTAATATATTTCACATTTTCTAAGATAGTGTATCTGGCCCATAATTGTCTGGTTGACCATATGTTTGCAGAATGAATGCATGAATTAACTTACTAAGTAAATGAGTGAATCAACACCTAGCTCAAAACAATAAATCAGTAAATATTTGGACAAATAAATGAGTAATACATAAGTACAACTGTGCCAAATACCATGCTATGGTCTTCTTTCATCATATTTTCATGTTGTGATGGAAATATACTTGAAAGTGACATATCCCATCAATAAAAGTTCAGAGCTCAACCTAAATGTGTGAAATTAATTACAAAGCTAAATATGCCTGCTTTTGTTTTGGCAGTTTTCAACCTGAATATAGAGCAAGTAATGTCAATCCTGGTTCCAATTCCTAAGGGTAGCAAGGAATATAAAATAAAGAACTATATTGTGTTTAAATGGTCATCCTGAAATCAGTAGTGTTGGCCGTCACTAAGAAATGTACCTTTTCTAGTACATTAAAATTTCCTAGCAAAACTTATGAACAAAGTTATATTTTAGGGGAAAAATAGAATCTGGTCAGTCAAAAAATAACAGTGTGTCCTAAACTTGTTGGTCAAAGTAAATAATGCATGTAATTCAAGTGGATAAATGCTGGTGGCCCTTAAAGCATGGAAAAAAGGGGTATTAATTAGGGCTGGAAAAGTTCATCAGAATGTCATCAATATACTTTCTCCAAGGACATAACTCTGACCACATTTCATGTGATGTTGCTATCTGAATTTACATGGTGTATGACATGCAGAATCAAACTTCTCCATTTTTCCACTTTTATTAAGAACTTACAGCACTACATGTTACATCTTGACTTGGAACCCCTTGATTTTCCAATATCTGGAGTAAAAATGGATCAAAATTTACATTGTAATCACTTAATGACTGAACAAAGCTGACCTTCATCAAGGCAGCTGACAATGTAGAGAAGCCATTCAAACACCCTAAGAAAGTCCACTGTGGCTGTGACTTAAAAATGTTCTAGGAATTACTGACTTAGCCTAGGGCTACCGTTAGAGCAAAAAAGTAAAAATGATCCCTTCCTCTGAATTTGTCTTTTAAAGATCTTTCTTAGGTACATTCAAACGTATAGACTCAGCAGTGATGATTTGAGGATCTAATTTTGAATGCTGCTCTAATTCCTAGAGCAGTAAATTATATCTATTCTTTCAAGAGTGAGATTTACCAGGAAAAGAACAAGGTTTCTTCAATTAAAACTTCATTACATTCAATTTTAAGCAGGCTTAACAGAACTGATCCATGCTGAAGAGTTTCCAAAGGGGAATATTTATGACATAGCTTTTCTGTCATCAATTCTTCTGCCTATTCTATAAATATAAAATTGTGTTTCCTTTTCAGTAATTTTCCTGATCAATTTTGATACATTTATAGAATGTAATATCTTTTTAGGAAGGAAATTTCAATTTATAACATAAGACATAACGTTTGACTTAAGATGGATGACCTGCAATTGTTTTCCTAGTAAGCAAGTGTATGACTTCAAGGGTTGCCTGTACAGTTCAGGGAATATGGACATATCTGACATGCCTGTGGACATACCTTATACTTCAGAAATCCTTTTAGTTTGGGTGTTTTGTTCTCCCATACTACCTAAAAATAACTACCTGGTAGTGATGGGATATGGCAGAGTTTACCTAGGAAGTAGGAAAGGTGATAATTCACCCTCTGAACATATTAAGCAGGTTAGGAACTGTGCATCTGGCCTGGCTTGTTTTGGGTGACCAGACCACAATATTTCATCCTATATGCATGAATGCATTTGATTCAGTGCAGTATGAGATGTGCAACTCGGGCCTCCTCTGTGGCTTGTTTTGAAACTAAGTCCATTCTACCAATTGATTTTACCCGTGGTATTTATTCTCTTTGTCTTCCCTTCTATTCTCTTTATCCTTTAAGCACCCCCAGAGAGGTACACATCAAACTGTGACTTAAAATTTCAGGAAATTATTATTCCACCTCCTCTTTTAAGAGTTGGCTACAGTCCTAAATCTTCCTACTGAAAGGTTTTTTTCCCTTTTTACTTCTTTCTTTCTTTGATAATAAGCTGATTTTTTCCCTGTTGCATTTTAAATTTTAAAATGTGTAACTAATGAGACTAATTTCCCTATCTTCTTTATTTAGCACTCCTTTATATACTGTACTTATGGTCTGGAATCATCACCAATTAGTTAATGCTTATAAAGAGTTTGCAAGAAAGAATTTAGTGATAATGGGGAGAGTAGAGAAAACTTGGGCTGCTAGTAGGAGGGGGAATACCAATGAATGTTAGTCCTGAATGCTCACATGGTGCCTTTTGTCCTCAAAGTGGTAAATGATAGACTAATTAATTATCATCCTATAGGATCATGATTAAAACGGTATAGTCAATGTCCAAGTATGCCTGGAACAAACAAAGCAGCTCAGTTACTGAGTTATGGGCTAAGTTGATGAGGTATGTGCTTCCTATGCAGAGGAAATGGCATGAGACTGTACCATCAAATGGATGGAATTGCTTAAGGAAGCAGACAACTGATCATATGTGGCCATCACTTTGGACACTACCTAAAATTTGGGGTGTGGCATAAGTAAAACATTAAGTTCCTTAATAGCCTGAGAATCAGATATTAGATTCTGAAGACTGAGATATTGGAAACATTTTGAGCATGGAGACGAAGCACTTGGTTTTTTTTCTTTTGAGAGGTTTAGGCAAAGGCTTTATTCAATGTACATTTTCTAATACTTTTAATGCAGTCTCCCTACAAGTGAGTCAACAAAGGACTGCTCTTGTGCTGATGTCCGTCAGGTGGGCCGCGTCCTGGTGGCACATCCAGGGTCGGTCCTTGGCCTCACCTCCCACGCGTGGGCCCCTGTGGAGGAGGCAGAGTCAGGAGGAAGCTGACATCCCTTAATACTCTTGCTTCTCCTCCAGTAGTTTCAAGACCTTCAATATCCCTCATTCATAAGGCAGCTCACCTTGGGGGCTCCTTGAGGAGCCCCATACAGTTATCATACAGTTCATGATTAGAGTGTATTTTAACAACTCTTCTAAAAGAGCCATTGATCAGAGCCCATGGGGCACAATTTCCAGAGGAGATAGTTTAATAGAAACATGCTATTTTGTTCTCCCTGATTCTCCTCATTCTCTCCCCCTACTCCCTCCTCTGCCCCACAACTGTCCACATTCCTTATAATTGTTTGCTAGACTCTGTGGAAGACTGATGAGAAGGAAATGAAACAGGAAATGCTTCAGGAAAGACCAACTAAAGAGGGGAGGAGGGAGCGATGCTTTTGTGTTTTTGCCAATGTTCAAAGCATAACCCTTCCCCTAATAACGCATTTGATACTAACTCAATAACATAGTTCACACGTGAGAAGAGCCTCCTTCGCAGTACTTGATGCCAAACCAACCCTTGTGTTCTGAAAAGCGGACCTCCTTTAATGTGTATTTGATTACTGCCTTGTGCACTCCGAGATGAGGTGCTATTTGGAATTCTCTGTGTCACTAGACACTATGTGGAGCTCTCGTCATGGACAATTAGTAAGCACTGACCCTCACTGTGATTCACACTGCATTTATGGGCTCCAAATGGTCATTTTCTGGAAGAACAAAAGTATTTTCCAGTAGGGCAGGTCCTCTGGGTAGACAGAAGGTTCTCCCTGACTTTAAGAAGGAGGTGGGATCCTTGAAGACAGAGGTGCAATAGTGCATGGACTGATCAGGCAAAAATATGGTGTCAGTTCATTATTTCCCTACAACTCAAGACATCATTTATCATGTATTGAGGAGGGCAGTGATTATGTTCATAATGTAGAGTTTTAATAAATTGAAAATGTACAGACATCATTAAGCAACATCTTTTTGTAGGTCGGGCTGATTGTGCTTTTGTTGAAGAGGATGGATTAGGTCTATGAAGAACAGTCATCCTCATGGATGGCTAGTGTCTGACACTCATCCTGAAAGATAGCTAAAGTGTATAAGGGATATATTTGGACTGTGTCCCTCTCTTTGCCTACAGAATGAACACTTCTGTAATGTTGAGGTCATATTTGCATATCTATGAAATTGGTGAAGGAAAGAATCTTTCCTAGAGCATACACAGAAAGCCTGTATTATTCTATTACTCTCACTGTAATGCAGAGATAACAAAAAAAAGAGTGACTGTCCCTTATCCTTAGATTAGTAAAAAAAATGGATAGATTTCTGTATTAACAGCCTTCAGTCAAGATTGGAGTTGTTAGAGTTTTCTTCTAAGCTTGTAACAGCATATTGCTTACTTTGGACTGTGGCTCACAAGCTGCAGATTCCTATACACTCTGGATTAATCCTTTACACTCTCTGTGTGCTCATGGAAATATTCAAACACAATAAAGATGATAGATAATCCTGTCCCTTTTTACTCTTTCTCCTTTACTACATGCGTATTTGTAAACATCACATGGGATCTTATAAAATGAAACCAAAACAAAAAAAATAATTTATAGTTTGGGGACCACCTTAGAGTTTTGTTCCCAAAGCCCTTTGAGACCACTTATGATCGTGGCCTGGGGTAGAAATCCACCCAGGTAGATTCAGTGCAATTTAGAACAGCCTGAATTAACAATTACTTATTTTTCATTTAATGAACCCATTGTGGGAATCTGTGAGTCTGTGTGTGGTTGCATTCTATGCCAGGTTTTCTTATTTTTAGATGAATACCTTCACTGGAAATTGCCTCAGTCCTTAAAAAATCACCATGTTGTATTTTTTTTTATTTCTCCTACCAGCTTGCTAAGCTTGATTACTGTGGTCTTTTCCAAGTATGACTCTTCACAGCTTTTCGCTTTAGGGACATTTGGTGACAAAATTGCTCCTCCTGCAGCCGGAGGTTGATTAGTAACAACCAATTATTTTGCTCCATTATTGCATTCTTTTAAATTCCCAGAAATTGGGCCTGACCTATCCCGATTCTATACTACAGTCAATTCATGCTGTTTATGGACAAGAGTCAAGAGAAACTTTGTACCTTGACTTTGGAAAGGAAGAGTTTTTCTGAGATAAATATGGGATAGTTTTAGTAGAACATATTAAAAGATGAGAGTGATATGGAGTAATAAGGATACAATAAGAGATAAATGTGTATCAGATATATTACTAGTTGTCCAGGTTAAAAAGAGATCTCTGTCTTCAAGACCCAAAGGTGAAATATGCCAAGAAGCTGGTCACACTCTAGTTACTTCCTTGATGTTGATTTTCTGAGTATCTCCAAATATCCATGCCCTTATTTGGAAGAATTTCTTAGAACAAAAATGTTCTTTCATTGTTTCAACTTCATGTGTTCTCTTTCAATTAGATTGAAAAAAATATTTACTGTCTAGGACAGAAACCCCATTTCTTCTTCTGTTCTCATCTTCTCCCATCTCTTTATACAATGTGTGTTCAGATGCAGCTTGTTGAAGGGATGGATGAATACATGACTGAAGGAATGGTTACCTTTGAAAGCAGGCATTTCAGAATTTTCTCCAAAGTTAAAACATAAAACATATCTAGAAGATAAAGTTCTTTATTTTTAACCTGGTAGTGTATTCTGTGTATAGCTTCTGTGTTCAGTTCTTTTGTACCAAGCTTTCGTGGGCTTTCTTTTCTGTGGAGGTCACACGTGGAAAGCAACAAGACAGAAGAAAATTATTTTGATTTTTTGACTCTTGCTTTGTCCAGTGCTAGCCTGTTGATTTACATATTCTTCATGAAATAGAGTTAAGATTTAAATCTCACTGCTTCATTAAGGTAAATTTTATATCTACTTTTTTTTGAGAAATAAATGTGAATAATGCCTTCCAAAAATACATTGTTCATCCAGTAAGCCTGTGAAAATCACATGAACCACTTAATATTTATCATAAATCACATATCCAAATACTATATATTATATTCTAAATAATAATACATTATGCATGTAGTTTATAAGGTTTATATGTGAAAAATTCAGAGATTTTTCTTTTTTACATCTGAAATGAGATTAGATTCAATACCAGTTGTTTATATAGAACTAGTTAGGAGATATTTTATTTCTTATTTTTTATTTTTCCTGGGGGAAAGTCTTTAAAAGAGAAATTGTTTGTTGAATTTTCATAGGGAACATCTACATCAACAAATGCAGAATTCAGAATGCTTGGAGAATTATGAACTGAAATTATAAATTTTGAATTTCATTTCAGAACTATGAGATATATTTTTATGAGGCCCTGTTGGCAATGAGAATTCCTGGTATGGACCATAAAACAACTAGGGCTTACAAATTAATTTATATATAATTACACCCCAGGTTCTTAGACTCTCAATTCAGATGAAGAAGTTGAGTGCACATTGATGTTCGTTGGTTGTATAGTTTTTTATTGAATATTTCCTCTGAAACATCAGACATCTAGAGTTTCCAGAGAACTCTGGATTTACAATGCCATGCAGTCTTGGAAAAAATATAATTTTATACCCTAAGCATTCCACAGTCTAACTGATCATTGTGTCAAGTATTGGATTTCCTCTTATTTTCCAAATAACTGCATTTTGTAATGGGTTTGTACAGAGTCTGTAAAGAGTCTTTTCATTTGCAACTTCCAAGTTCTCTTTAAAAGGCAGACACAATTATTTGGAGAGTTTGGGGACTCGTATTTATTTTTATTAGGTTGAATTGTAAGGCTCATGCCATTCTTATGAGATTAGCCTTAAAGCAGCCCATCTTTGTTTGTTAAGGTCAAATGAATGTGTTGGGATATATCCCAAAAGACAGTTCTGAGTGTTCATCAGCACAAAACATTCTTGTTACAGAGAGAAATGTTTTGGTTCATTATTTTAGGAGCCAGTTCCAGAAAAAAGCAGTTCTTACATTTTCTGAGCTGTTGGAATGTATTGTGTATTTCATTTGTGTTGCACCTGCCTCACATATGGAATGTAACTACAGAAAACACACGTTGGCAAGTAACACTATGGTGCATGTTGTTCTAAGTGGAGATGCTATTCAAGCAGTTGATTCCATTGTGAGTAAGAATGGTCTGGAGACTGCTAATCCAGCATAGCTTGTCACAATACCTTGTATATGTATAAACCTTAACATATTTGTAAAGTAACAAGTTGAATCATATGAAATTGTTGATATTCAGTTGTCTTCACTTAACTTACAAAACCAGAATTTCATGGAGCTCAGTCTAACACTTCCACATTTATTATTCCCCTTTGAAAGGCCACCTGCCATGGTCGAAAGCACAATGGATTTAGTGCCAGTGGCATGGGTCCATGTCCCAGTGATGCCACTTGCCTGCTGGGTGACCTTTATTAATCCATAGGAGCTTGAGCAGTAGCATGTGGGAACAAAGAGAAATATAATTCATGAGATATTTATCAGTTTTTTGACCAAAAGTTACTAAATAGAGAGCCTCCTTCACAGTGGTAATATGAATGTGCAGAACTGTGTATACACAAAGGCTAATAAACAATTCAACTGTAATTACTAATATAATTACTGATCATTAATAGGGCATATCCAGCCATCACTATCCTTATTTTACAGTTGGAGAAAATGGAAGGTAGGGAAATTCAATACAGGTGGCCAAGGTGACTCAGTGGCTCAGAAGCAGAGTCTAAGTGTCTAGGGACTGTTGCTCTTTTAAGGGTACCCTCGGATGACTCTCTTAGTATTAGTGACTAGAGATCCTTCTCCAAATGATTATAGCAGTATTACTAAAACATACCAGTTAGTTAAAAGATCCAGCTCTGTGATGCTACTCATTGCTTCATAAAGTCTTGAATACCTGAAAACTATTTCTTTCAATATCTTTATTCTTCCCTCAAAAAACTTCAATTGCCAAACCTAGGAAAAACTAAGACGTCCCTTAGCAGATGTGTGGATTATTGAATTATTTCATCCAGGCAATGGAATATTATTCAGTACTAAAAAGAAATAGCTATCAAGCCATGAAAATACATCGAAGAAACTTAAATGCAGATTGCTAAGTTAAAGAAGCCAGTCTTTAAAGGCTGCATGATTCCAACTACATGACATTCTGAAAAAGGCAAGACTATGGAGACTGTAATTAGATCACAGAGGGAGTAGATGAATAGGCAAAGCACACAGGATTTTTAGGGCAGTGAAACCACTAGGTGTGACACTATAATGGCAGATACATGCCATTATAAATTTGTTCAGATCCAAAGAATGTACAACACTAAGAGTTAACCCTTAGAACTAACTATGGGCTTTGGGTAACTATGATGAGTCGATGCTGAAAGGTAGTTGCCATAATTTCTATTCTTTGGCTGACCAAACAGGCTCAATGAAGCCTGTGTACCTTGCCTTAGATCCCACCAATAGGAGTGGGACAGCTATGAGGGAAGCCCAGCTCCATCCAGGTCAAACGTCTGTGCTTGTACTGTTAAGACATTCTGCTTATTCATGTTGGACCTGGAGAAATTAAGAACACTAGATAGTTTGGGCAATCAAAATACATACACAAAAAGCAGAACATTATTCTGCAGTGACATATGAAGCATATGAGTAGGATCAAAACTGAATACAGTGAAATTCAGTATACAACTTTGGATAGAGCAAATGCTCAGTTGGATAGAGAATACAGTACATTTTTGGTACAGACAGCTTTCAGAAAATGTCTCCGCCTTAACTCATACTTAAAGCACCCTACAACTCTTTAAATTGTGTTATTACTGGTCCCAGGCTATTTCCTAGAAGGGAAATAGTAAGTTACAAAATAGTAAGTTACAAAAAAAGTCAATTGACTTTGGAATTAATATATTTTAACATCTATGTGGAATGTATTATATATATTTGGAATTCACATATGACACTACCTATCAATGTTCCCAACTCACCCTACTTATTATAATTTTCCCTTTACATTCTAAGCATTAAACTTTCTTTGTGAGATTTTAATGTTACTCTGGCTTACATGCAGTGCTCAAGGACCTCGTGCAAGGATTGCTTTAAAGGAATTCCCACGGATCTCTTCAGGATGATTTCTCACTTGAATTCAGTTTTTAGTGTCTCTGCACCCAGATAATGAAAAGAGTGTGGCCCCTCTCAGGAGGTCTCTGTAATGCTGTGCCTTCTTTACTGATGAGTTGTTGGTCCTGGGTGAAGATGGTTTTGTCCAGCTCTGACACAGACACAGGATGTTAGACCTGCATGAAGGGAAAGCAAGTTATCCCTAAACTGGCATTACTTGGGGCAACCAGTACTCTCTTGATGCAAGAGTACAGCCTTGACTAGCTTCTCATTCTTGTCAATGGGAAGATGTTCCCAGGTATTTGGACACTTGGTCTCACCTAAGAATTAATCCAAGGTGGGGGTCTGCCTGCTGGCCTGAGGCTGCTTCTGGTTGTGTTCAGTAGCTATGGGAACTTTCCTTCTTTCATTTACTATGACGAATAGAGAAGTACTTAATATTATGGATCCAGAGTCAGACTGCCTAGTTTTGAATCCAACTTCCTCCACATGTTAGTTAAATGACCACAGGCAACTTTCTGGGCATCTGTGACTCCATTTGTCAAATGGAGGAAATGGCCTACCTACCTAATAGGAATTTCATGAAACTAAAGAGATTATTATATGAAAAATATTTAGAACAATGAGCTTACCACTCCAGCTTCCCGGACAATCCATGCACAATTGTACACTTGTTTTCTAGCCATACAGGACCCTACATAGACATGCACATGTCCCATTAGCTTGGATATCTCTCCTGTCACCTCCACTAGTTAGTTTTACTCATATTTCAAGAACCAACTCAAATACTACTTTGTCCTTGAAGTACTTTCTCTTTTGTGCATCTGTGCTCTTGAACTATAATAGCACTTACACTGTAATTTATAATGGCACCTATAAATACCTAAATAAGTATAAATGTATATAATTAGTCTTATATGTTCCTAAATATATGCATGTATGTCTATGACTGTGAGTTTGTATAGGCATGTGTGTTTATTTCTATACAAATTTATTTAACAATCACTCATTATGTGTGCCTATCATGAGCAATACACCCAGTTATATGAGGGATATATGGTGAATAAGATATAGTCCCTGACTTCAAATATTAAACAATATAGAAGAAATATTTTTTAACTAAAATATACTATGATAAATACTGAAATAATTTGGATGAGATTCAAGGAATATCTAATATTGTGTATACACACACATAAATAAATTCATATTTATGCAGACATGTATTTACAAATATACAACTGAAATTTGATGAAAAGCCAAATTTCTAAGATAATATCCAAATGCTATTCTTATTTCAGAATAATTCTTATATGGATTAAATAACAAATCATGGTCTCATTTTTATATATCATAACAGAAATAAGCACCATGTCCCCAGATTTTCTCCCTGAGTTCTACATGACTATAAATCTAATTTTTCTAGCTTTTCCATTCTGATGGTATCTCCAGTTTTCTGCCTCACTCCTGTACTTTTCATACTCCTTTGATAGATTTTGTTGACTAAAATTATTCTCCATAACTTGTCATTGTGTTTCTTCTGTAGAATATTATTCATTTTCTTTTAATAGATATAACTTCATGTCCCTTTTTCCGTGCAATACTGTGTCCAAGAGTACAACTTGTCACAAATAATTTTAGAAAAACTGATTCATCCAGGTTTAACTAAATAGAAAGGATTGTTACAATGCATTTGTGCACGGACAATTAAACTTACTTTTGAATAAGCCCTATAATAGATTCACTTTACCTCGATTGTGTTGTTTGACATTTGTCATCTCCGTTGCCTTCAGTCTTGACAGGGAAGTTGAGTTTGGTTACATGCAGAAAGTTTATTTTTTTCCTGAAAGATCATTGCCTTTATTTCTTTGCTTTAAGATGGTATATTCACATTAACCAGATGAAGTAAAGAAAATGGATAGAGAACCCAAAAGTGTTGATTAAGTAACTTATTAAGAAATAGGCAAACCTCACAGCTCTTAAGACATTATTTCTAGCCTGGTTTTTTATATTAGAAAGAAAAATAAACCAGCCAGTACATATTTCAATACAAACAGGATCTTTTGTTTTTTTCTGTAGCCATGTCTAAATGATTAAGTTATTAATTAATATAAATAGCATGCATGTTATTACATTTTGTAAAATTACTGTGTTCTTCTTTCTCTGTACTTACTTTTCATCTCTCCTTCTGATTATGCATATGTATTGAGTAAATGATTTTCATCAAATGATAATCAAGTTATTTCTTGGTAGTAGCATATGGGTAGTTATTTTTAACTCTGTTAACCGTCTCCTCATAGCTTGGTAATTTTATGCATAACAAACGTGTTTTTGTTATTCATTGTAACAAAATTTAGTCTATTTAGCTCTCTTTGGAGTTTTAGCTTAATTTGCCTAAAAGAGAAAAAATATGTATATCCATATTTTTTAATCACATGCTAATATAGATTGCAGGCACAGTTTGGACTTGAACATTTGTAGCGTCCACTTTGGATGAGACCTTAAGGGAAGTATTGGTGAATTTCAGTATCTTTTCTCTTTAGAACGATGCTCCTTTATGTTATAATTATGTACAGAGCACTGGACATTTATGTACAGACACACATACTGTTGGTAGGAAGATGCTCGTCAAACAATGATTTGTCATTACACTCACGTGCACCTCTAAGCCTAAAAATAGTTGTGTTTATTGCACACCTTTTATCTTTTAGATACTTGAAGATAGTGATGGTATCTTTGATTTTTAAACCTTTCCTCTGCCTTGAAATGTATTTAAGATGAGATTTTAATATGACTTCTCTTTTCCTTGACCGAAAGCTTTCACTGGCTTTTAGCCCTTTTGCTTCCCCATCCCACTGACTTACTATCAGTGAGCACAGGATTTTCCCTGTTCTCAAATGGTCAGAGCAGGTGGGTCAGCTCTTCCTCTCTTGTGAGTCCAGCAGGATTCTCCTTTCCTTATCTTTACTAGACCAACAAATTGGTCGATTAACTGCATAGGTAGGTGTGAAAAGCAAGATGAGACCCAGTTCCCAGTACATTTCCAAGGAAGCCATGAGACTCCCGCAAGGTGGAAAATACTTGTATGTTGTGTTCATAGGAACCTGCATGACTTACAGGCCTTTGGGGAATTCTGTATTCATTTTTATTAACTTTAATTATAGGAGCACTATAAAATGTTCTCATTCTGTGTTGTGTGAAAAATGCAGAAGTTAATTGCTCCTGACACTTAATTGGTTTATGCTTCTCTCTAACACAATCTTGAGCTGCAAGAGACAGAGGAAACTAGTTGGCATGTTTATGCAATTGCTGAGGATTATACACTAAGAAATTTGTCTTTTTGTTAGTTCTAGCAGTGAATTACAAATGCAATTTCAAAAGTGTGGGGAGAGAAATAAAACCTGTGAGTCTCTACATTCTACATATGCTAAAAGACTGACAAGGGCTTCCCTGAATGCTTTGTCTGATGTTGCCAAAATTGCTGAGGTTTTTCCATTATCACTGTACAAGTTTTAAAATGACATATTTTTATACCTTTGTGGACATGTCAGGTTGTTTACAGCCCTGTTACAAGCCATCTGGACCCTTCATAACCTTTTCATATATTTTTTTCAAATATCATCCCATCTGGCATAAAAAGCATAAGGTGCCTGGCTGTTACCAATTATAATATGTGATGGCTGGAGGGAGTCAGATTTCAGTGTGGCAGAGTGCCTCTGATGTCAGGCCTGGTGAGAGTCTCTGGAAAACATCCATTCCCTGTGCTGTGCTCTGAGCTCCAAGGGAAAAATGATAAGCAAAGTACAAAAAGCCAGTGCTAATTTCCATTTGACACACAATTATGGAGCATGTACCATATCAAGACACTGTGCCAGTGTGTGAAAGTCGTGTTCCAGGATGAAGGCGGCAGGCATCTTGCCCTCCAGGCATTTGTAATCTAGAGGGAGTAATGTCCTTATACGTGGCAACTAAACGCGGGGTGGATGGGTTAAGTGCATGAATGTGTGTGTGTTGGGGGGCACAGGGAGCGATGAGTGAGACTGTAAGAGGGACTGCGTGGTCCTGCCACATTGGAAGCGGAACTGAGCCGGCAGTGTGGGGGCAGCTTTTTGGAATGGAAAGCCTGGCTTGCATCATCTAGCGCAGTACCTCCCTTCTAGGTTTTACAGGTATCCAGAACGTTGACTAAGGAGATCTGAACAGAAACAAAATGTCAAATACTGTTCTTTAGTCTGCGTGTCCCAGGACCTAAAAATTGTTTAAAGCAAGTGAGCAAAAAGATTGTCAGAGACTGAGCACACTTGTCCAAGTCTGTTTCCTTTATTTTATTCATTAACTAATCCACGGATTACCAATCACAGTACTTCAAGGTTAAGGAAGAAGAGAAAAATCCTAAATTCATCTGCCATTAATTCTTTAATAAATGTAAGGATGCTATTCATGCCTCCTGAGAATGTGGTAGTTCTCCATCTTTACCTGTGGAAATCATTGTATCTCATAGATAAGAGAAATTAATAAAACAATAAATACTGGAACACCTATAGGCAGGCACAATGGGTATAATTAGACTAGATACGTCATGTCTTTGAGTCTAGAGCAGGATGGCGGCACCTCCCAGGGGTTATATAGGGGCAAAAGGTTTGTTAGGCTGTGACAGAGCCCGGACAGGAGTACTGCCATTTTGAATAAGCCCACCCACCATCTCAGAGAGACCTAGGTTTCATCTTACTTGGGCTACAAGCATTCTCCAGAGGACACGTCAGCAAGCCACAAGCCCACCTTTTCCCTGACCCATCCCCTCAAAAGCTTGCTGAAAAACCTGGCCATAAAAAGCCTCTTAGCTTGTAAGAGATGCCTTCTTTGTTCTGCTTGCCAGCCCAGAGAGGTCCCTCTCAGGTTTAGCAATAAACCTGCTTGGACTGTGGAGTTTGCATTCCTTCTTTTCCTTTTAGGCTGAATAGAACAAGAGGAAACTTAAGGGCAGCTTGCTAGGAAGACCTGTCAATATTTAGCAAAGATGTCTGAAGCAGGATGCAAACCCAGGTTTTGGTCATTGTTGACGGGCCAGAATGCTGAGACAAAGCACAAAGGTGAAGATGTCACGTAGATTGAGGAATGTGGGCTAGAGGTGGAATTCAAGAGGAATAGAATACAGAGCAAGGCCCAGAACTGGCCCACAACTGAGGAAATCCATTCTCCAGACCCGAGGTGACCTCTGGGAGGTACCTGTTGGAAATGCTCAGACGGTGCTGGCCAGGATGTATGGGTTTCTTAGAGGTGTAGCTCCAGGAAGACCACACCAGCCTTTGTCCTAAACAGTTTAGGATCTAGATGAGCATTTCTTAAAGTATGGTCCATGGTCTCTCTGCATCAGAATGCCAAGATGATTGTTAAAAATGTCCATCTTCAGGTCTGATGGTGTACCTTGGAAGGGAGATTTGGACAGCCTCTCTGGGTGAATCTTAAGGAAACTAAAGTTTGACACATTTAGATCATCAGATCAAGTGAACACATGAACATCAATGACCCACCCAAGGCCAGAATATGGCATGAGAAATTATTGGACCAGATAGGAATTCAGTAGGAATTTAGGAAAAATAAAGGTGAATTTGAGCTGAAGAAGTCAGAGCACATTTTGAAAGATGTGAAGAATTTTATTCAGTGAAGAAGTGAGAGCATGCTTGATGGGAGAAAAAGCTTAAAATGAGTCCCTGAGGGAGAAGTCAGTGTGGCTTAATGGAAAAGGCCATGAACTTTGAAGTTGAATCCCACTCTAGCCATTTCCTATTTATATAACCTTTGGCAAGTTAATCATTCTGAATCTCCATTTTTTCATTTGTAAAATGGGACTGATAAGAGCTATTTTCTAAAGTTATTGTAAGGATTAAGTGCAATGTGAAAACCATCCAGTTCTTAGTAAGTACTCAATATTCACAATTTCCCTCATACTCAGATATAATATTCTGTGAATATATATTTCAGCCTGGTTGAGTTATACCTGTCTGTGTCTGAAAGCAAACTATCAATGATTCCCTAAAGAAGGCTCAGAGTACCAGAAAAAAGTGGATAAAAATTAGGTTTCAAGAGGATTGAAATTAGGAGGAAGAGGGTTGGAATCCGGTATGGGAAGAATAAATGTGATGTAAGTATTTAAAAGTAAATCAGAAGTTAAAGTCTCTGATTCAGGTCAATTCATGTTCATTGCTAGATATTTGCAAGCTCAGAATTCAGTGAATTAAGGACCTTGGTGTTGCTTCACTTACTGAATTGTATTTTCATCATATTGAATTTGTGACTCTTCACAGTGCAATGGATATAACTCTAATATTAATGCTATGATGTGAAATGAGGGGAAAACACAGTAGTTTTTGAAAACTATACTGTTTCAGTATTGTAGATTTCATGTTCTTGTGAGCTGGAGCTTTTCTCTTTAAATGCTGAAGCAGGTGGCCTGTAAAGAAGGAAGGGGAGAAGGCAGATTCTCTTCTCTGGAGCAGTGTAGTCCAAGTGCCAGGATCAAAGTGCCACAATCAAAATGGGAAATGCAGCTGATGGTGGGTGGCTGCCTTTAACGCTGTTGGGGCTAGGTGGCTGGAGGTCAGGTTGCATTCCTGACCCCAGTGTGTAGCTAACTGTGGGGAGTGGCTCCTGCAGTTCCCTGCCCTAAAGGTGAGCACAGCAGAGGTCCCCAGAGTCCAGGTGCCAAATGTCCCTTTGTTGTAATCCCTGTGCCCCACCCCCCCCCAGCCTCGCTGCTGCCCTCAGCCCAACCCTTTTAAGGTCTGGTCTTTCTTTTGAGGGCTGGTGTCTTTTTGGCACAGAGCATTGCATCTGCTGCATTTCTGTGGAGCCCACCTTGATAGAGGAAAGGGAGTCAGTGGGGTCTTGGCACTTGGGGCCTTATCAGATTTGCTTCGAAGAGTTACTGAGTGGTTCTGGCATGAGGAGCAGTCTTGATAAATCCCCTGGGTGGATGGTCTTCTGTGTTTGCCAAGAACAGGAGAGGGAGATCAATGATGACAGATTTTCATTTAACCTTGTAGTTCCTCCTCCTTCAGCTCTCGCCTGCCTAGGGGCCCCTGGACTCCTTGTCACACTGTGACACTAACGTCTGGTCACCCAGCACATCAGTCATGTCCCCATGAGACCCAGCTCTCCATGGGAGGGCCAAGTGTTCCAAACCTTCCTGAAATATTTCCACTCTGTCAAGTTTTAAGAAATTTGTCTTACTGTAACTTTTTTTTTTATTACAAACAATATTAGAAAACAGAAAAATAAAATCGTCATCAACATGTATATGATACAATTCCTTATTTCAGTCTAAATTTTACTTTGTTAGGTTCCAAGGAAGTACGGAATAAACAAAAGTAAGAGTAGTGAATGAACAGGCACAACTTACCAATGCATGTATGATTTCATCTCCTTAAGGGCCTGCTGAGTGATTGATGGACTAATCAGAGAATATAATTCACAACAGTATGGCTGATGATATCCTAATGTATTTTCTCTAAAAGAGGCAGAAATAATTCTGAGCCTTGTGATAATATCTTATGTAGAGATATTTTGCATGTGGCTGGAACTTGGTCCACTTAAATCCCATCAGAACTGTCCACTCTGCTTTACTGGTTCAGATGTTGAGAAGAAGTCCCAATGAGGTGGCTGTACCATTTCCCCTCTGCCCTCCTCTTCACACTTCACCTGCAAGAAGGTAGTTGGCAAGGCTGTAGATAGTCTCAGAGTAAGGAAGCATGCATAACTTGGCACGAGCACTCCCTTGTAAGATTGTTCACACTCACTCCAGGATGACACAAAGAAGTTCTTTGCTGATGCACCATCCTGACAATGCTGTGTGAAGATGGAGGAGAAGAGCCAGGGACCAGGTAGAATAGAGCAGAAAATGAAATGGCCAAGGTGAAGTCTGTAGGGCAACTCCTGCTTCACAGTCCCTCATGATGTTTTCTTCTCATTAGGGAAAAAAAAAACCAACTCCATTCTGTCAGTGGACAGAGAGGGGAAGAGAGAACAAATTCTGGCTCAAAAATGACAATTAGTTTCTGCTCCTACTTATGTGTCATGCTTTGTTTTCAAATCAAATTTCTGCAATCTGTCTTCAGCTGTTGTGGTTTATAGCACTGATGAGTAAGAGCTGCTTTCAAAAGGAAAAATGCACAGCAGGGAAGTAAAGCAAAATGTATTTTGGGACTGAAATATTTCTTGAACATGCTTAAATTGAGATCTTCTTTTTTAATCTTTAAAAATAGGGTAATTTTTTGAAGACAGTAATATGTTGTAAGTTAAATATAACTCTCTGGTAGTGCTCTGGATGGCAAGAATTTTTTTCCCAAGACTTTGCCCTCCAGGACTTGTTTCTTCTTCGCCCTTCACGTAAGGTCCACTCAGTGCATGGTGAGAGTTCAGTAGGTTCTTGCTCTGGCCTACTTTGTGTGTGTTGATGAACCTGTATGTGTATGTGTCGGACTCTCCGACCCCCGACCAGCGGAAAGGAGAGAGACACGATGAGTTGTCGAAGACTTGAAAGGACAAATCAATTAACAGAAAAAGCTAGTTTGAACTCACATGTATGTAAATTTATTTGCTTATTTTATTAACTTTGAGTTGCATTGGAGCCCATTCTAGACAAACTGGCTTCACTACTAAGTATTATGTTAAAGACGGTCATTTATTAGGCACTCACTGTGTATATGATAGTGTGCTAAGTATCATATGGCTTGACTCTTTGTGCTAGGTGCTGTCAGTACCAGTTTATGGATAAGGCAGCGAGATCAGAGTTGGGGTGGGGTTGGAGCTGGGGCATTTGCCCGTGTTCAGGAGCTAGTAACCCCACAGTGACCAGAGCCAACACCTTTCTGACTCTGAAGTTCATGCTGCCAACCACTAAACCAGACTCTCTCCCATTATTCCTTCCAGTGCCTGGCCCTTCTCCTCTAAGGGACAAAGTTTGTAGGGGAGGCACCAATGTCAAACAAGAAAAGCCATAGATTATTTTAGGTATGGTTAGTACATATTTGAAAGAATACCTATGCTGTGAAGTAGGGAATAGTTTCTCCCTCAACATTTTCTGAATTAAGATACGGGTGACTTACTTTGAGTCACATGGACTGCTATTTGTGGTAGAGCTAAATTGGGCCTTGATCGTTTCTAATCCAATGTTCTGACGAAGCTATAGTCTCTGCTTAGATCCTATTCAAGAAATAGCCACAGTGCTTCTAAATTGTGAAGAGCCTTTACCAAGTTACATTTGTCAATTCATAATGGGAGAACCGGTGGGTGGGGAGACTCTAGGCCCTAGAGCAGATAATCTAATGAGATTCATTCTAAACCAGTAGGTGGAGAGTTCCCTTCCATACATCAGACCTAAGGTCATCACCAAAACGTTATTTTTTTGAATTCTTTCTATTTTTTCTCATATATTTCCCATTATCTCTATTTTCTGTTTCCCTTTTATTCCCCATTTTTTTCACCACTTGTGAGGCTGCCCTGATAAGTCTAGACATTACCTATATCACAAAGTTAATAGCCCACAGTAGCTTAAACTATATTACAAAATGATATACTAGCAAAGCACATGTAGTTCTGAAGTTATTTATAAGTTCCTTCCAGTGAGGTGTTGATGAAATAGGTAGCCAATATGGCTAAGCTGGGGCCCCTCTACTCTTCCTGCTTCCTCTCTCCTCATCCTCAGATAGATCCCTGAGTATCACAGAGCTCTAGGTACCATGATGGGTCATGCCTCCCACATTAGACAGGTCCTTTCCTAAATGAGAGCTAATGCCTGAATTTCAGAGTTGCAGTTGGTATCTGAAGTGATTTCAAGTTTGGTGCTATAATGCAAAATTTCTGGTTTCAACCACACCATATACCCTGGTTCTAAAGCTATGAGTATCCCACAGAGAGAAGCTATGACTATCCCAGAGACCAGAATGCTAGACTATCCCAGTCACATCCCAGAGAGAGAGAGAGAGAGTTTTGGGGGACTGTTAGACTGAGTTTGAATTCCAGCCCCACTGGATAGCAATTATGTCATTTTGGCTTGTGATACCTAAAGTCCTCATATATGAAAGAAAGTTAACACTTATCTTCAGTGGTTGTTGGTAGAATTTAATAAATGTTATTGCCTATGAACACACAGTATAGTCAGTTAAGGTTAATGTTCTCCTTCACTACTGTGACTTCCTATTTCATGATTACCAAGTGTTACCCTAAACATTTGGGCTAAAGATCTCACACTTGTTATCTCCATGGAGTTATTCCTTTAACTGTTTCATACTCATACAGAAGCACTCAACAATTCCTATTTCTCCAATTCATTGTACAGATCATCTAGGACTAGATGTGAGTTTAAAATGTCATTTTAAAACAGCTTTCATGAGCAGTGTGCTAGTCTGAATACAGTACTTAGGCACCATGATGTTGGTAAAAAGCTGTGTTCTCCAGCTTGTCATGTAAATCACACTAATTTGCCCTGCAGTAAGGACACAGAAGAAAGCAGCCAAGCACCTTACTAAAGTTTGCTCTATTGCCAGGGCTTATTTATTTATTTATTTTATTATTTACTCCAGCTTGACAGCTTGAGCTAACGCTGTGCCCCAGTGGACACGACACCATTCAGATTCTTCCTTTCCACTTTGTAAACCTGAGCATAAAGGTCATGGTTGAACAGCTCAATGGGTACAAGGAACATAATTAGACTGAAGTGATGAACAGCAAACATGATCAGTTATATTTATACCAAGAAAGAGTCCATGTTTGCCAAGCAATGAATCCCCAAAGGAAAGTGGATAGTTTTCCAAACAGATCAATAACCACATCAGCAATCATCAGCAAAAAATCCATAAGACAAATATCTATTTAATAGACCTGATAACATGTGACATCCACTGATAGTTCTGAGAAGGAAGTTTCTGTTGGTCTGTTCTCTTTAGTATTTTTAGAGGATCCACATTACCAACCATTCTAAATTCTAGACAGAATTTATTTCACTTGATCCTGATAATAATCCTAGATTTAAATGCTGCTTTTATTCACATTTTATAGCAAGAGAAACTGAAATTCAAAAATTACATAACGTGTTCAAGATTATAAAACAAATTCGTAGTGACATTGGGACTGTAAACCAGATCTAGTTTCCCAATCTAAGTACTTAGCCCTTTCACTAAGAACTTACAAGTAGGAAGAGGAATTAGAGATGATCTGATATCCGTTCCTCATTGTAATGAAGAGGAAACTAAAGCCCCGAGAGCTGCAGTGGTTTGCCCAAGGTCACACAGCTACCCAGTGATAAATTCAAGATGAGACCTCAGATCTGCTAATGAACCTTAAAGTTAACATATCCCTTTCTCTTACACTACATCCAGGGTTATTTCTCCCTGGCCAAGTTCTGTTAATTTTTGAGAGCATTTAAAAAATATTTAAGAGAAAGAAGGAAGGAGGGAGAGAGGCAAGGAAGGAGGTAGGGATGGAAGAAGAGACAGAGACAGAGGGAAAGAGAGGGAAGGCAAGACAAGAAGGAAGGTCAAAGAGAGCAGGAGGGAAAGGAAGAAAGCTTAAATTCAGATTCAAATAAATTCCATCAAACGAAACATCGGGTTTACCTGGAGGAGGCGTGAGTCTGAACCAGCTTCCTGGTGAGCCAGGGGCCATGGCCACAGGTACTGAAGCCTGCCTGCACCCTTGCTCTTAGGCATGATTCCTCTCGTAAAGAATGGGATTTGAGCTTTCCAGTTAGCTCCCGGAGGTCACCTGGTTGCATCACAATATATGTGATCACTGTTCTTCTCCATCTTCTCATAGTTCAGTGCCTTTTCTTCCCCCGAGAAATCAGAGGACATATAAGCTATTTTTTTTTTCACATCTTGTGAAGCACTCAAGGTATTAAGTCAAGGCAGCTGATGTGGGACCCAGAGGCAAGCACCCCACCGAACAGCTCTCGCTAACCCAGGCTGCTCCTCCAGCACCCAGGTGGCTTGGCCCTTTGCTCACTCTTGCTTTCCCCTGGCCTGGCATTCTGCATGCTCCTGTCCCTATCAGATTCTTTTTAAAATATACATGCATTTCTATTTTTTCCTTTCTCTCCACCTTTCTTTTCTCTTTTCTTAGGTCTGCTTCCACCAAAATTGCATCTTTGTGTATTTATTGGCTCTAATTTCTTTCTCTGAGACCGTCTGTTGCTGCCCTGCTTAATGGCAGGTTGGTGAGCAGAATTATGTTTAATTCAAATTATTTCCACAAACCTATTCTCTGACTCCTTTATATGAAGATTTCAGAGAATGTGTTAGCCATGCTAGTGCAGAAAAAGTTTTTCTCATCATGAGATCAGGTGACAATATGGCAAATGTTTATCATAAGAGGAAATTTCAAAGTTTACAGCATACATAGTAAGAATGGTCTTAGGTAGAGCTGGAGGGGGATGCACTTGACTCAGGGAAGATTTGTGTTATAATATGAAGGATTAAAGCCCAATAACAATAAACCATACACCTGTTTTTAGAATTTAATGGATGATTTAATCAAATGTGCTTTAATTAAACCACTTACTTATGTAAATTATTATTGTCATCATTAGTCTTATTGTTGCTAAACTATTGCAGAATATAAACTTGGTACAGGGCATTTTGTGGGAGACAGAGGAATTCATACAATTAATTATAATTTTAAAAATCTTTATTTCACTGAAATAAAGTACCAGACAAACAGACTAACAAAAGGTCCTGCCTCCTTTATCAGCAAGTAGGTTATTAACCCAACTATGTTTTCTTTAAGCATTGGGACACAAAGCATATAATTGAACAAAGGGGAATTAATACAGTGGCTAGTAAAACTATACATATGAACATCATAGAAGCAGTGGACTGCCTTTGGAATACACTGTTGAACCATTCATATTTTAGAAGGGAAAATTTTGCAGATAGGTAACTATCTTTCAATCTCTTCTTGAAATCATTGCCAACTCCTGTCCTCTCTGGTCATCTCCAAACATATCACAATTTATGCATATTTAGATAACACAAAGAGTGACTAATTTTCACCAATGTCTTCATACCTGTGTTTGAGCTTCATTAGTTGAGTGCCTGTTAAGGACTAGGCTTTGCATTAAACACATACATTATCTCACTCTATTCACCCACCTATGTAGTAGGTGTCACTATCCCTGTTTACAATGAGGAAACTGAGGCTCAGACAGCTTAAATAAGTTGCTCACAGACACACAAGTAGTAACTGACAAAGCCTGGATTCACAGTAAAAAATTGTGACCCAGAAGCCAGCGCTCTTTCTACAAGTATACATTACCCATAGAATTTTCTAAGAAGCATCTGCTGCTTTTCAGGATGCTAAAACACTCTTAAAATTTGCTATTAGAGTAAAGCATATTAATGAGTTTTCACTATCAAAGTTGCCTTTTAACTTGCTTTATTTAGTTGTATGAGCACTTTCTGTATAATGAAATGAATTTATCATGGGTCTCTTTGAATTTATTTTTTTGTGTGTCTGAAAATGCTTATCAACATAAGCTCCTCTGATCTGTGTTGATCAACTAAGCCTAATCTAAATGGAAAGATAGCTCTGTTTTCACATCTCTAATTTAAGAATACTGTCATTTCATCAGAATAACGTTCATCCCTACAGAGTCCCATTATGACAAATCTGGATTGAATTCTATCCAACTCAGTGTGTCCTTTGTTTATTACCATTAACTGTCATAGATATACTACAATATATATTACTTCTGGGAATCCAAAAGTAATTAAAACCTGGTTCCTGCCTTAAGAAGCTTATGGAGTAGAAAGAGAAGCAGATTTTGCCCAATCAAGTCAAGAAGTGTATGGGGTATTGGGACTGTGATGAAATAATGGCTGTTGAGCTGGGCATGGGAGGATTTACAGGATTTGAGAGGTGGGTGAGTTATGCAAGAATATTTAAGGAAGAGGATAAGGTATAAACTGTGAAGAACATAAAGCTGATCATAGCAGTGTATAAAGTATATGTAAAGTATACATGGAACAAGGGTTGTACCTGAAAAGGTGAACTGGGACCAGCTGAGACTGAAGAGCTTTTTTAAGACCCCACAAGAATCCTGGTCTTCATTCTCTTTGTAGCAGGAATCCTAGGGAGGTTTTGGGGTATGAAAGTGATAGGAACACATATCTTGGAAACAATGCTGATAATTGAGTGAAAGGGAAATGAAAATGGAGAGAAACTGAAGATGGGTGATTGATCAGGGGTTTAGTACCATGGTTCCTGTGAATGAGGATATATTTCTGGACTAAAGAAACAGTGGTGAGGGAGAAAAAAAGATGTGGATACAACATACTTTAAAGTAACAGAAAAAAAATTCTTTGGCCACCTGGATGTGAGATGTGGGGAGAAGAAAGAATCAAATGTGACTCAGAGGTCCTTGACTAAGGCAGCCAAATAACCTGCTGATTCTGTTTGCTACAGTGAGCAAGCACGGTAGGTGATGAATCGTGGTTGGGTGCACTGAGTTTGACGTAGAAATCTGTGGAGGATGATGGTAAAACTCATCATTAATTCTCATCTCTAATGCATAATACAAATGACAAAGAGGAACTGTGCAAAACCTCTGTGAAATAAGCCAGTCTCTGGGTGCAGTTCCCCAGTTATGGGGTTTCCAATAGGGAGTTTTTAATTAGAGTGAAGCACAGTTGTTCGGGAAGAAATAAAACAATGGTGAAAGAACTCACACAGGGAATTTAGTGTGGGGACAAACACTCTCAAATTAAATAATTTAACTTAGAAAATCTCAGGCTGTAGCTGAGATTACCACTGCTTTTATATGACACTTCCAAGCACTTACTATATACCTTCTTGGTCATCTTTTAATGCCAGCTCTTTTAGAACACTACAAATTCCTTATTCTTATGTTTTAATCAGAATGAGTGGTTTAGGTTCATTGCACAAAACTAGCATTGGGGACAATTAACCTATCCAAAGATGGGCACATGTTGAAGTCTATTTTAGAAAGATGTTTTGCCATTAATGCTCAAGACTAGTGGTTTTCTAAGTGTTGTCTGGGACCACTAGCACCAGAGAACTTGCTAGAAATGCTAATTCCATGACGCTAACCTAAACCTACTGAATCAGAAATCTTATTCACTTACCTGGGGAAATCTGAAACCAGAAATGCTGGGAATGCTTTTATAATTGCTCCAGAAGATTCTGATGCTTGCTAAAGTTTGAGAATGACTTCTCTGGACCCAAAGGTAGAAATTGATGAACAAATATAGAAAAAAGGAAAAAGGAAGATAACTTTAAAGTCACATTCAGTTTCTCTTTGAACCAATTAGTGAATGTTCTTTGGGACTTTAATAGCTATACTCCTATCACTTTCAATATCCATTCACCAGATGATTTTCTGAGAATCCAATTAGTGCCAGAGACTGAGCTAGGCATAGCATATTCAACAGGAAAAAACTGTAATTATTCTGTGTTCTTAAATTTTTTAAGTTAGTGTTCATCTTAAAGCTAAATACTGTGCTGTGAGCTGTTGAGCACTCCTGCAGGGAGTGTCATGAGAATGTGTGGCTCTGCTCAGCCTGACCAAATTCTAAGTTCCTGGGTCACAGCAGTCTTCCTGGAACACTAGCCTTTCTTCAGTGAGCAGAAATGCCACCCAAGAAATGTCTCACCACTGAGCTCTGTGTAACAGAAACATCAAGCTCCACTTGATGCATCTTGCACTACCTACTTCTCGCTGAGGAGGGGACGGCTTTCAGTCCCTCCATGTGTCTTCATGATCCTTTGGAGCTCAGCTTGAGAAATCATCCCTCAAACTGACATCTTTGAAGCCCAAGTGCATTTCAGAAAAGTGCCAGAAATGTCAGAAATGCCTCTGCCCATTCCTCCTGCTCCTATTTTATCTCTTACACACTCCTGTTCCCTGTTCACCACTTTTATCTTCATTCCTTGACAGCATTTTTTTTTTGTCCAAGCTTTGAAAACACTGCCGCTCCTCTTTGTTGCCCTCACTGTCAGGTCCCTGGGTTGCACTGACCGCTGCTCGTCTCCAATGTGTTGCATGTGTCTCGTTGTTCCTTTAATAATGCATCGCTCTCACGATTGGGAGCAGACAGGCCCAGATCGGGCTACCTACCTAAGCTAGAGATTTATCTTGCTGACTTGGGTCTCCTTTGATATGAGGACATTTGCAGCTCAGCAAAAGATTTTTAGCTTCTTTGATGTGCTCTCCTTATTCTGATTTGATGTACACTATGTGCCTTTTACATTCAAGAGGAACTGAATAAAGAAATGTCCCTCCTGTTTCTCACATCTAATTTTTGCCTAAGCTCCCTCTGATGTTTTAGAGTAAGGGAGTGTTTCTCTTGACAATGTGTAATACTATGTCACTAAAAAAAAAAAACAAAGAATACCAGACAGGTTGAAGTTAGTCATTCATAAGGTCTTAGGGAGCTTTTTATCTCTCCCCTTTGCCTCATGTTGCATTTGCATAAATGGCTCTTTAATGCAAGGAGAATTGGCTGAAGATAAAAACAAGTTAAATTCTAAAGGATGTTTAATATTTGATAATCACTTATATACATTATGATTAAATATACTATGAATCTATTTTGTTAAGCTATGTAGTCAAACCCAAGTACTGTGAGTGGATTTGTTTTGAAGCCTGGAGCACACAGGAATGCTGTCGAACTTACCTGTGAATTACACTGGCCCAGGTTTTGACTGCCCTAGAGACTTGAGAGAGAAGATTGGCAGAGGGTAATTCTGCCCTGACCACCCACCTCTAAGGCTCCCTGTGCTGTCTAACATCTGGCCACTAACAGCAGTTTAAGCCTTTGATCTGGACATAGGCAAACACATCAACGCACAAAAGAATATGAAATGCATCATAGATTTACTTATTCATTTAGCTATTTATTCACCTTTACTGGTGAGGAAACCAATTGAGCCTACTCTTGTTAATGAGGTTTATGGTTGATATGAGGAATTCATTCATTTTTAATATCCCAAAATTTATTTAACAGGTAATTGAGTGATGGATATCTAGAAAATGTTATATAAAATCTATTACTTAGAGTTACTTTGCTCTCAGAGATATTTTTTTAATGAAGCTTTTTTGCCTTCATTGAAACCCTTCAGTGGAAGAAGTTTTAATTGCAAGATCATGTGTGAACATCAATGTCTTACATGCATTCAGTGCTCATGTTTTCATATGCATTCGTTCGTTTGAATCTCATTTGGGAAGAAGGGCAGGGTAGTTATTATTAGTGCTGTATTACAGATGAGGTCATGGAGGTGAAAAAATTAGTAGTTGGTGGGACTGAATTGATGCACTTCAATGCTCTGTATAGCCTGTCGCACTTCAATGCTCTGTATAGCCTGTCAAGTCCGATTTTGCATCTCTTGCAGTGCACAACACTTCGGGAAAAAGAAATTGTTTCTTAGATGTGCTAACAATTGCTTATCCATCATAACAAAAATATAAAACCCCACATTAATTGTAATGCATTAAGCATGTGTTTTTGTGGTAGTTGATGAAAGCAAAGCTATAAAAAATTATAGAAAAATTGTAAAGTGACCAAGAGAGTTTTTAATTTGTCCTTTAAATTTAACACTGGGCTTCTTTTTCTAAATCTGGTTATTTCGTTTTGTCACCAACAATAATTAATACTCACATTTGGTCAGTCCTATGTTTGTCTCTATCACAATGACAAATCAAAAGGAATTTCATATTTTAGGATACAGCCTTTGATAGTGATTATATCCTGAGACTCAAGTGTTGTTATGTTCTCTGTGACATGGGCCATGACAGCTGAACTTGGGTACGACAGTCACATATTACCAAGGTGGTAAAAAAAAATCACAGATGCAGGTCCATGGGACACAAGTGAGACGGAAAGCAAGAGCTACTAATCAAATGTGTGATGTAAAGCCATTTGATTACTGATCTGTAGTTTCTTGCAGAACCAGGCAATCTTAGAAAATCCTTAGAAGGTATTGAGTGGTTATATAAGCCATCTTCTGATCAATGCATGAAGTCCTTTATTTCTTTACAGTTGTAACCCTCGAATTTACCTGTGTTGGTAGCTAGGTAGCTAGAATTGGATATACTTTAGCCTACTGGTTCTCAAATGAGAATAGTTTTGCCTCCTCCTGGGGCCTTTGGCCACATTTAGAGATAGTTTTGGTTGTCATAACTGGGGTGCTTCTGGCAGCAAATGAGTAGAGGTCAGATATGTTGCTTAACATCCTAAAGGTAGAGTGAGCCCCCCATGACTAAGAATTATCTGGTCTAAAACATCAGTAGTGCCCAGTTTGAAAAAACCTGATTAGACAAAATTTTAAGTTGCTGCAATTACTCATAAAATGCAACTCTCCACAAAACTATTTTTAAAGGAAATACACCAATAAGAACAGTGGTGATATGCTAACATGAACTATTTTCTGTAATTAAATTGCTTCTCTGTTTCATAATGTTTGTATGCATATTTGACAGTATTCATAAACCAGCAGATTAAAAAATTTCTCCTACCAGACACCCTTTAAAAGGCAAAGGAATTTAGGGATCTTGTAACCATTTGGTTACTACAGTTGACCTTTGAACAGCACAGGTGTGAGCTGGGTGGATTCACTTATATGCGGATTTTTTTCAGTAAGTATATTGGAAAATACTTTGGAGATACATGATAATTCTTTTTTAAAAACATTTTCTTTATCTTATTTTTTGTAAGAATACAGTATATTATACATAATTATACAAAATACGTTAATCAGTTATTGATAAGGCTTTAGTCAACAATAGGCTATTAATAAAGCTTTTTGGGGCATCAAATGTTATATGCATGTTTTGGATTGCACGGCGGGTGGGTACCCCTAACACTTGGATGGTTTAAGAATCAACTCTATTTTATTTGCCACTTCCTAAATATATCACTAACATTTTTCTCTTAAAATAAGAATGAGGTGATGCCCACTTCTTTTCTTGTTAACCCCTTAACCATAAGACACCTAGTCATTGCCCCCACCCCTGCCCCAACTGAGCTCCCTTATCTCAGGGGCCTCCCTGATTCTGTAGTAATGTCTCCTTCCTCTGAGTTTTGATAGCATTGTCTACCCCCAGATCTTAGCATATGTTCCTTAAACCAATAAATCTGTGCACGTACATATTTCTCCTCCTAGATTGCAATCAGTTTTGTTTTTTTTTTAATTTTTCTTCCCAGAGAATCATAGTGCTTTGTGAGGAACTAGCTGATTTGGTAAGCTCAGACTGTTTCGAACTTGACATTGGTCTCTCTGGTATTATCAGCCTCCTCCTATGTGTGTGCTCATGTTCTGAGCCCACAAGGCCAGTATTAGTGCTGGTGCCTTTTCAGTCCCCTCTCTAATCTGCTCACCTTCTTGCCTGGCTAACCTGTCAGGCCTTTGCCATTTGCAATATTTCTCCTTTAGCAATCTTCCCTGTTACCTTGCTGATTGCTTTTCTGCACCAAGAAACTCCCAGCCCAATTTGTCTCTGAGAGTGTGTGTACGCGCGTGTACGTGTGAGAGAGAAAGAGAGAGTTAAATAGCTCTGTTTTCCTTCAGTGGCTTCCCTTGTACCCCTGTGTGGCATTTTCTGTTTCTGAGTGGTCTTCTTCATGGACAGGGTGGTCAGTAAGAGATCCAGGGTCTCTGCCCAGCTGTGAGCGTTGCCTCCTCTCCAGCCCCAGGTGGACGGGACCATATGCCCTCACAGTCCCTGCAGCTTTGTTGGCGTTCTGAGCTGCTCTGATGCTCACCCAGCTCTGACTTGTTTCTCAACACTGTCTTGCAGAGTTGAGCTTTGTTTCCCATGTATCACAGGGGTGATAGCAATCCACCTTCCTGGCTGTCCCTCCCAGGCCACCTGGTCTCTTGCCAGTCTTTGCAATTGATACTTGCCATTTCCAAGGCTGGGTTTCTTCGGGCCTCTGTGGGCATGTTCGCTAAAAGGAGCATCATTCTTACTGCCCATATCATGGGGCAGGAAGCTCCATTATAAACTCATGGTTGATCATTCTTCTGCCTCCTCCCAGCATCAGCCTCTGTCTGTGAGTGTGGGAGTAGCTGCCCAAAGGGATTTCCCAGGAAGTTCCCACCTCCAGTAAAAGACTCTCATTTCTGCCAGCAAGACCAGGCAGGCCTTGGCAAAGCTAGGATGACCCATGCAACCATTTTCCCCAAGATTGTAGTTGTTTTTCTTTCTCTTCTTACTCAGCCCAGAGTTCTCTCGGGAAACATTGTAACAGTGTAACAAGAAAATCCGGTGTTATGCACATTAAAATGTGAGGTGCTTTGCTCTTTCTGTTGCTGAATTTAATCCTCAGAATGTTCTTCTGAGGTAATTATTAAATTTCTAATTTTAGGGATGGGAAAACTGATGCTCTTGAGTTGTAAAGGGGGGTTGCCTGTTGCCACTGGAAATCGAATCCTGTCTATACAGACTAAGGCAACATCTTTTTCATTGTCGTCCACTACCCTATTAGGTATTCATAATGAGATTGATATTACTTATCTATCTTTTGAATACACTTAAAAATATTAGGAAGGAAAATGTTCTGGTCTTTGTGAAATGTCAAATTGTCAAATGGGAAAAAGAAATTTAGTTGGGTATAGGGATCTTAGAGACTCAACTGAGTGGATGCTTGCAGAGACAATACATCCTGCCTGAGACGGATGCTCAGGTGAGTTCATAGCCATGAGGAAGAAAAAGAACACACCGGGGCTCTCAACAGACTGGTGGCCACAGTAAGATAAATTATGTGTTAAGGAGATAATTACCACGGCCTTTCTTCCAAACAGCAGCTGGAAATAGGCTTGAACAGATGGAGCCAGAAATAGTGAAAAGGTGGCAGGGAAGCCTCAGAAGAGAGACAGTCAGCCTCAGAGCAACAGTTTGCATATGAAACCCTGGGTAGTTAAAGAGAGGGACACATATTCTGCACCTAGGATTGCATAGGGATTTTTACTCTTGCTCTAACTGGATGTTTATACTTGCAAGAAGAAAGAACAAAATGAATCAATGAGATTTATTTTCACATTGTGTTTTGTTGACATATCACAGGAGATTGGTTTATGTATTTTACTTTATGCTTGTCCCAGTTGTCTCTTCTTAAGCAAATTTTAACCAAAGGAGTGATTCTTCACCTACATTCAAAAAGAGTGCTGAAATTCAGACTATCTTCTTCCTTTTCCAGTGGTAGCAAATATAACAATGCTTCTAGAATTCACTCGGTTGAAAAGGTCATCTATTTGAACTTTCCTCTGGTCATCTTCTAATTAGCATTTAGATGCCAAATTTTAAGCCAAACCACAGCTCACTCCTTTTCACAAATATCAATATTAAGAGCCAATGGGAAGATGAAGGCTTTTAGGTATGATGGTGATGCGTATAGATTCGCTGATTAGATGACACTTGCTATTGCTATTAACCATCCCTAATTAAAAAAAAACAGATTGCAGAGGCTGGACTTTCTTCATGACTTGTCTGTGCTTCCCCACTCTGCTACCCCATAGTATACATGTAGTTTCTATGGCTTCACTGAGCTCTTGACATGCACAGAGTTGTTGACAGGCAATTGAAACTAAGTGACGTACAAAAATGATACTGAGAAAATGGATTTCCGCCACTTTGTCTAATCTTTTGGCTTTAATCAAAAGAATTCTAAAGTACTATTTCTCTATGTGGGATTGCAACAGATGTTATTTTGGGTTACTAAGAGTGTTGTAAAAAAGATAGTTCCAGTACTAATGGTCCGCCTGGAACCATGAAGTCGAAGTTTATTAATTTTTCGCATTAACACAATCTACTAAGCTCACAGACTACCTCCCCTATGGAAAAATCTGGAAGATTTAGTCATATGGCTCTAAACATTATACATGATTGCTCCAAACCAAAGTTTTAAAATAATGTGAAAAAGGAACCTTTTAAAAGTTACATGTGGACATTGATATAAACAAAGAATTCTTTAAAAGCCAATCCTCTCTGTAGATTGAGATATAAATTAAAATGCATATTCTTCACACCTAAATAGAATGAGGCTGCAATAATAAAATAGTGCTGTGTATTTACTTAGCACTTCAGATTTCAAAGTGGCACCACTATATAATTATATTGTACATCCTACCTCTAAACTGAGCAGAGAGTCTACTGCTAAAATGTCATAAAGTATATTACGCAGTAAATGGGTTATGGCAATACATTTAGGTAAATTACTCATGGTCATGACTTGAATAGCAGTGAACCCAAGGGACCCGTAATTCCCACCCTTCAGACACTAGGAAGACTTGGAAAGATCAGTTGAAGAGGTGTGAACAGTGGATAATCACTTTTCCTCTTCTTTTGAGCAAAAGGAATTATGAATTTTCTTTATACTTATTGAGCTCCTATTTCTCCTACAAAGTGTAAGAGCCAGATGGGAGAGGCAAATGAGATAAAAAATTAATGTACGTTTTCTTCCAGGCTTGATTAGGGAAGTACAGCAGGGAAAAGCCCAAGTAAACACTCTTTTAATATTTTAGAAGAGCTGTGCTATATAATTTGCATAATTTATTGAATCACAGGACACTGATTCGATAGTCAAGGTGGAGAGTAGGTATCAATAAGAAAATTCAAGCTCAAAGTGAAACATGTCATCTGGAATTTATGAACCCATTAGTGGTAGTTTACTTTTGGGCAAGACACTTAATCCCCTAATCTCTCATGTTTTCTTGCTACTAGCTCAAAAATATGTTAAGAAGAAAAATGGCCTTATTTCAGGGGAGGTATATTTGCCATTGTTGAGCTTGCTGCTGTGTGCAAATTTCCATCTGTAGCTACAGGGATAAGACACTGAATTCCTGTTAAAAATTCACATAGGATCTAGGTTCTTGTTGGGGTGTTGGCATTTTAAGATAAGAAATTCTATTGAACTAAGACATTTTCATTCAATCTGTTAAATAGCAGACCTTTAATGGATGTGCTGTGGGACAGGATCCTTCGATAGAGAAGAACTTATATCAACTCTCTATCCGCAGAATCTAACAAAGTTCTCAATAATTATTTGCTTATTAAATAAGTAGTTCAAAAAATAAATAGTTTTTCAGTTAATAAGTAAATGAACAGATAAATACATGATGAAAACTGTAAAGTAACAAAGGGGCATAGATGTATTCCCAGGAAAGGAATGATGGTATGTTGTTTACATAGGACAAATTTGAGGATGAAGGTATAAACACAGTTGGATTTAAGAAAGGAGAATGTGGCAAAGGTATTGGAATAAGAACCACCAGATTTTGCTCTCTCATGTGTCTGTTGCTAGCTCTGCTAAGTGCAGAATTCTCAGTACACCCCAGGTTGAGCCACACACCTCTTCCATCTCCTCGCCTTTGATCAGGGCTAGTCCAAAGGTTGAAATCTTCAAGAGAATTCCTTCAGATTAATACACCCTCTCACTTTAAAAGTCCCTCCTGAGAAAACACTGGTGCTCACCTGCTTCAGAGTGAGAATCCGCAAGGATAGTTCCTAGAAGCTTGGTGAGATTTTCTTGGATTTTCCTTCTTTCATCATTTTTTTTCTTCTTTGTTTTTAATAAGCAAGCTTGATATTTATAGTGCTTCTACATCCATTCATTTCAGGCCTGTGGAAAGGGCTGTTTGCCTGCCCATTGAGTGTGAGTTATAGGGCTGACATTTAATGGTGCAGCTTCTTTTGCTCAGTGCCCTCAACAATTGAGAGATGAGCTGGAAGAGGGTGATATTGCACAGTAAATGTTTCACACAATGGGGACTCGCCATTTTGATTTGATTTGATTTCTTAAACGTAAGGTTTGAAAAAATACCGTGTGGTATATTGACATTATTCTAAATTGCACTGTTAGGAGAACATTAAGTTTTTCATTTCACACTTTCTGAGTCTTAAGCACCATTGCTATATGGGGAAATCAGTCATTTTCTGATGATTCATGTGCAGATTTGTACCAATCAGAATTGGCCATAATAATGCTAAAGCTCTTCTTTCAAGGAAGTTCATTGAGGGCATGAAAAGGGGAGGTAAAGGAGAATCATCCTCTGCAAGTGCTCTGTGTAAATTCACAAACCATAAAGGTACAAGTAATTTCATAGTACAATGGACATCTACTTTGAATAGACTACTGTTGTTATAAACCACAGATACCAATACAACCATCTGGGGATCACTTGATAGGGACTTAATGGCAAATCTGTAGGCATTTATCTTTCTCAAGTTTGCCTTGAGGCTGTGGACATAAGAAAATAGCCAATAACATCTCCCTATGATTAATTTCCTATGAAAATCCCTGAGAATTTTGTGTCACTGATTTTTATCACTGGCTTCAAGAGTAGCCAGAAAGTCATGAGAGATGTTCACTTGTGTGAGACTGTTTATTTTAAGAAACAGCAATCCTTACAGCGTGATGGTGAATCAGAAATGAGAATAACAGGAGGCTTACGAAATGGGATGAGTGACTGAGATACTAGGACAGAGAAATGTTTGTGTTGATTCACATGTGAAAAGAGTACTGTGTCTGTTTTACTCTTCCCTACTCCTCCAGGCGCTCTTTCCTCCAGGTCTATGAAATGTTATCACGGATCTGCTCTTATTTTATTTTTACCTTAATTTTAGTCTGGAGTACATTGTTTTAAATCCTATCGCCATAAAAAAAAAATCCGAGACACAATTATTTCTCTTCAGACATTCCTCTCCTTTTCTCTTATTCAAAGACCTGACTACTGAAAGGTTAAACATTGGCATTTTCATCTTCTTCAGCCTGACATAGTCATTTTGGGAAATTAGAATCCATAGAGGTATTTTCTAGCTCCGTTTGGTTTGATTGTTGCCCTTCCTTAACCTTAAAGGTATGAAAGGACGTACTCCAAGCACCTAAGGGAATTGGGCAAGTATTAGCAAACAAAAGTTCCAGATAGATCAGCTCCCACCAAGGAAAATTAAATGTATTATTTTCACACAACAAGATTAGCAATTCATCCATAAACCTCAGCCACTCTTTTCTTCTTTTTCTTCTAATGACTTTAGTGTGCAATAATGATGGTACAGTCTTCATCAGAATTCTGCCTGTGAAGGGGAATTTTCAAACTCCGTTTGCAAATGAGATCTGCTCCATAAACCACAGTCATCCATCATAGAGAAGTAGCTTGTGCCTGATAAAAGGCTGTCTGGGCAGAGTCAATCAAAGGAGCGTTATTAGAGCTTGGTATTACACTGTCCTTTAGATGATGGAGCAGGGATGTAATTCAGTTATGGAATGGAATTTTTTTATGCCTCTGTCCCTTTAGGAAGACTAAACTCTATTCTAACATGAACATCTTGGAGTGACATCCATAATCTTTGTTACAAAAAGGGACCTTTTGCTATTTCTCTTCTGTCAAGAGCAGTTAGAACTGTGTAGAGTTTTCATGATGTAGTTACAAAGAAATTTCATGGTCTAGATACAAAGAAATTTTTCGTTATTCATGAAAGCAGACTGAGCACTTGTGTTAACTAAATGAAGACAAAACATGTAACTTTTAGTGTACTTTGGGCATGATTAAATATAGTTACAGCAGAGGATTTTGAGCAGATAGGTTCTTTATATACCATCTGATTTAGTGGTTTTCTAACTCATTAATATTGGAACCCATTTTCCAACCAAATATTATATGGCATCAGGATATGAAAAACAAAGTATAGGAGGTCACATTTCCGGAAGGGGGCCTTCTCAGCTCTTCTTAGCCCTCCTCATCCCCTGCCTTTATGGATATTTGGAGGCTTTGAAACACGCTAGCTCATTTTTCTAATCTGTACAGATTAAGATATTAATGGCCAGAAACATTAATAGAAGAGAATAAGGCTTCAGAACTTACTAATTGTAAGACAAATATAAAGATTTAGAAGTCCTTACTTCTACACACTTTCCCCACCGTGCACGCGTCTTCCATTACTTTGCTCTGCATTTGGGTCAAAAAGCAAATACCTGCAGGGGCCAGGCAGTTGTCAGGAGTAAAGCAGGTGGTGAGCTGAGAAGCTCATGCCTCAAGTGAGGAGGACGACTGTTGCATAATTTCAGGCAGGGCTTGTCAGGAGCAAAATAAGGACTAGGAGTCCTTGATTTTTTTTTTTAAGCACAAATGAGAAAATCAGATTTTTACTGTAGTAATTATAAAAATGTAATATTATAATTTAATAACAATGAAAAATCATGCAGGTGAAACAAAACTCCTTTACAAAGCAAATTCAGGCAGTGCCACTAGTATTATAAATACTGCAGTGTTTAATATTCAATGTTGTATTGTGATGTATTGTCAAGAACACTAAAAATTAAAACATCCTTGTGATGAGATCTATGATATAGGCCTAATAATTACCCTTATGAACAATCCTTAACAATTTCCTCATTAATTTATTCAATAATTATTAATTGAAGACCTACTATGCAGCAGGCTCTATTACCTGGAAAGCTCATACTCCCAGACTCCCCAGGGCTCCTGTTTTAGTATTCAGGGCCAAATACACCAGAGATACTTGCAAGAGGGTGGAAAGAACTAAAGTAAAATAGAGCTGTGCCTATGGTGTTGCATAGGTAGAATTGCATAGTTTTACTCAGATAGGACACTTTCCCCAGGGGGTGGGATGGGTGTTGTGAAGGACGCATAGGAGTTTGCAGATCAGGCAAGAAACAGGACATTCTAGGCATACATACAGGAAAGGCATTGAGGAAAAATCATGTCTTGATCAAGGAACTGCCAGTAATTTGGCATGATGATAGCATGGAGAATGGCAAGAAAGCAGAAAAGGGACGTTAGGCTAGAAATGTGAACAAAAGCTAATCTATGAAAGATTTTCAAATCTGTGCTGAGGAATTTGGACTTTATCGTGTAACTACTCTGATGATGTTGAAGGATTGTAACCAGGGGGAGGGCATCACATTTTTATTATAGAATGATGATTCAGATGACATGCATGAATTGGGAGAGATGGGGACAAGAGAAGGGAGGACAAGTATTGAAATATTGCAGGTTGGAATTGGTGAGCACAGCCAAGGTGGTGAGGTTGGAAGATGAGAAGGACAGGTTTGCAGCCACAGAATTCACCCATCTGGCAGCTGATTGGCTAAGAGCGAGGCAGAGGAAAAAGTCGAGGAGACAAATGCTCAGGTTTTTGGCTGGGAAGTCTGGAATGATGGCGGCCATTTAACTGAGGAGGACACTGAGGAGCTGGGAGATCATGGCCTCAGCCCAGAGGGCCTTGTGGAAAGTGGCTGCCTTCTCCAGGCCCGGGAAGGCCACGAGCCTGCCAGGTATCCAGCCACTGGCCTGAGGAATTTACCACTGAACTGAAGTGTTTTCCTAATTTTCTCCAGCACGTTTTCCAAATATAAACTAAAATATGACTTTGAAAATCAAACATCATAAGTAAAACAAAAACCAAAAAAACTAATATTATTAGAAATAGCCCAATCATTGGGAAACTTTTAGGCTAAGCTTAAAATCAACTGAAATTTTTTTAAGCAACACACATTTTAGTGCTAAAAACAAACAATAGCAAAGCCAATAAATGCCTGCCAAACATGACCAATAGTATTTCTCAGCTGACTTAATGAGCACTAAGCCAGAAGGTTGAGACAAAAGCAAACAAGAGTGTTTTATTCCCCAAGAATACAAATTTAACATGTTTGGTGTTCTATTTTTTTTTTTTTTGAGAGGGCATCTCTCATATTTATTGATCAAATGGTTGTTAGCAGTTAACAACAATAAAATTCTGTACAGGAGACTTGATGCACAATCATTAATCCACCCCAAGCCTAATTCTCATCAGTCTCTGATCTTCTGAAGCACAACGAACAAGTTCTTACATGATGAACAAATTCTTACATAGTGAATAAGTTCTTACATGGTGAACAGTACAAGGGCAGTCATCACAGAAACTTTCTGTTTTGATCACACATTATGAACTATAAACAATCAGGTCAAATATGAATATTCATTTGATTTTTATACTTGATTTATATGTGAATCCCACATTTCTCCCTTATTACTATTATTTTTTTAAAATAAAATGCTGAAGTGGTAGGTAGATGCAAGATAAAGGTAGAAAACATAGTTTAGTGCTGTAAGAGGGCAAATGTAGATGATCAGGTGTGTGCCTATAGGCTAAGTATTAATCCAAGCTAGACAAGGGCAACAAAACATCCACGGATGCTGAAGATTTCTCTCAAAACAGGGGGGTGAGATTCTAAGCCTCACCTCTGTTGATCCCCAATTTCTCACCTGATGGCCCCCCTGCGACTGTGCCTGTCTTAGGTTGTTCCTTCCTTGAGGAATCTTACCCGTCTCTGGCTAACCAGTCATCTTCCGGGGCCATACAGGGAAATGTAAAGTTGGTAAGTGAGAGAGAAGCAATATTGTTTGAAAAGGTTAGCTTTTTACTTCTTTGAAGATTTATGCCCTGTGGGTTTTATGCCCAACATTTGTCTTGAGGTATCTTTACAACTTGGAAGAATTATGATACTTGGTAAATTCGATATGAGGCACGAATTCTATTTAAGGGTTGTAATTAGGAAGGAAGAAGAAAAGCTATAGAAGTAGCAGATGGAAGAAAACATGGGAAGATTGGTTATTTCTTTGACATATCTTCTTGTAGAGTAACTTAAGCATGTATAGGTTTTAAACTACTAATTAAATTGTGCACCCACATTAACATAATAGGAATACAGTTACATAACCAAAGCAGACCTACAATTACCAGCCATCTCCAGTGAAACCAAGAAAACCAGTTAGGCACTTTAGGCATTTGTGAAAACTTATCTATGATATGATGGATATTGTCTAACTGAATTTGAATAGTTTGAGAAAAATCAGACAATTTAAAACAACACGTTCCTGGGAACTGTTCACTGGTGTTCTAATTTCCATTTGAATATGCAATAACTGACTTTATAGCAGGAAGGAAAGGTTGAAAGATTTTTTTTTCTCCTGCTCTGGCTTAGTGCATAGCAGACCACATTCTTACATGTTCTGTTGTTTTGAAATCTAGTCTTTCCATCTCCATAGGATTCTGTGAGTAATCATCTCAAAAACTCATTGACACCTTTCAGCTAGACAGCCACACTCAGTGGCAGAGTAAACTGAGAGAGCAATGGATCACCTATATTTTCAAATTAGAATTAGCCCAAATGATAAGTATAGTCAAGAGCAAACACAGGTTTTCTGGTCAGTAATCCACCAATTATGAACACTTAGTGTGGATCACTGTATATTTCAAAAGTAATGTGTCTCAGTGGATATTTCATAGGCAGGCTACTAATTTATGTAATTTACAAATTCAGTGCTTTTTTTTTTTTTACTTTGAGTTTAGTGGTGGTGGGACATGTAAAGCAGATACAAATGCAAGAGCAATCAAACAGTCTTACTAAGGACATTACACAGAAAAAAGAGAGAAAACAAGCAGCCAAAACCAATAAAGCAAGCTGATCACTTTTAGTTTAGTCCCTAAATAACAATTCCTTTCCAGGGAATTTATGGTTCTTTATAACTAACAAGTGGCAGCATGCTCCACTCAATTTAAGAATAACAACTGCAACTAATAATAATAACAATTTTCACTGAATGCAGTGGTTACTGTAGCCTCTGATTTAAAATGTAGGATTTAGAACAGCAGGGGTACTACTGATGATATTCGATTTTCCATGAAGATGAGCCATAAAGAATCCTGCAGCGGCACTTATTTACCTCTCTCTTCATAGCATCATTATGCAGACATGGATACAGGGAGAAAAACACTGTAACGAAATTTAAGAGACTGTATAATTCTTTATAAATACACCCACTTTATATATTCACATATATTGTGTGCTCTTCAAATGCAAATTTTAAATGTTGTTTATCTGCTACTTCTGTACTGTGACTCTGTGTGTATTCTCTCCTTAAGGTAATAAAATGGTCAGATGCTCAGTTTTTTCATATATGAGTGGGAAAGGCACCAACAGATTTTTAATATATGAGTGGGGAATATTTCAATGATACAAAAGGACAAAAGGGATTGAGACAAAGTAGTGTTTTGCTTGGAAACTAAGACGCAGAGTACGCTAGAGATATTCAGTTAGGACCCTTGATCTTCTAGTAACTGGCCCCTCATTTGGGAATCTAACGTTGTAGGTCTGTTGGGGGGAGAGTAGTGTGGTTAAGAGATAGTAACTCCCGAGTCTCTGAAAATAGAAGGATGTAGACACCATAGCCTGTAACCTCCTCAGCACTCTTTGTAACTTCATAATTTCTCTTACTTCTATACAATAGCCCCTGTGTTCTTTTAAACCTGGATTAAAAGGGAAAGATGGTGATAAACTCAGTAGGATGTTCTGCTTATCTATAACTTACGTGACCCTCCAAGTCTACAATGCCAGACAAACCTGTAACAGGTAGACGCTTCACCCTTCCTTCTTTTTCTGACTTTAGTAACTCCATCAGCTACCTTTCCAGATCGTATCGGATCCTTCCTTGACTTTGGCCTTTATGATTCATTGGCCCTTCTTCATAAGTGCATCTGAAATGTTGATTTCCTTGTTTTGCAAATAACTCTAAAGAACACTTTTTGTAGGACTACATGATATGGGTATGCATTCTACTTTCCATATGACTGATATACAATCATGTGTCACTGATAATCTCATCTGGCATTCATTTCTCTTGTCACTGTGCTTTGGCATTGACGCTGTTGTACAATTTACATATGGGTGTCACGGCATCCTCCTTCTCTCCGCATGTTGCTGCCATTAGGATGGAAAGGGGTGCTAGAGGAGGCTCACCACACCCTCTGAGATTCCTGAGCTCCTTAGCAGTTCATTTTGAGGTGAGTGAGCAGAACCTTATCACCAATTTTAAATCATGGGATTATGTTAGATTCAGCATAATGCCCAGAGATACATTTGAATTCAATTGATTGATTTTTATGTTATATTTTCAGGACCAGCGTTTGCCAGTTTCTACCCTCTGTCTGTCTGGGTAGTTCTAGTAGAGTCACACTGTTCCACAATAACCTCAGAACAATTTTGAAGTAATTCTTTTCTCTGTATTCTCAAAGGGACCTCAAAGATTTCAGTACTTCCATGAAAACAAAATATTTCTTATAGTTGGCAGAGACACAAGGGACACTTTAGTGTGTCTAAGGATTTCAAAAAGAGCAAAAATGATTCCTTCATAACAAAGATGACCTCCATTTTGACCCATAATATTCTCATTCTTCTAACTTTTTGGTATTATGACCATTAACCCTGAATTAACATTTTTAAATGCAGGGATTTGAAGAAGTCTAAGATGGCTCCTCCCTTCAAGAAATCTTCAGCATAGTTGGGAAAAATGGGCATAAAATGAAAAAGATTTATATATATCCAAAGCAGTGTGTGTTAGTGTCAATGGTTCTGAGGCAGGAGATAGTTGCAATACACAGGGAGAGGCACAGGACAGTGGTGTAGACAAGGCAGTTGGCACAGCCTTCATAGAGGAGGAGTTACTCCTTTAGACCCCCAGGGATGGGCTGGCTCAACCTCATCTGAATGGAAGGTATTCAAGTCTGGGGACTGGTGGGATAGCTAGTCTAATATTAAAAGTGAATTAATGCTTTGCTTGGTGGATAGAGTACACTTTTATATAGAATAGAATGTTCATGAAAGAAAATAGTATTAGATAAGCTTATGGAGACTTTTTTACTGGCTGCATAAGAATTTTGAATTTATTCAAGGAAAATGGAGGCCATTGAAAACTCCTGATGACTTTGAGAGGAAAGACTTTCTAACATTTAACATTCCAGAACTGATTGAAGGAGTTGGGTGGGTGGTGGTGGTAGTGGAGGGGTGAAGGGTAGACTGCATCTCATTAGAGATCAGGACATTTCCTTAGAGATTTACAAGTGAGATCTGGAGCATTCATCCTCCTGTGTAGTTTCCACATAGCAGAAACCCAGCTCAGTGTGAATGGTGTGAGAAACTCTTTGTGTATGTACCTTCCTACCTAATGTCCATACTTCTCACCCTAGTTGTTCCTAGTAACTTGACAAATGTATTGAAATGAATTAGGAGAATAGTTTCATGGGAAATAAAACAGAGAAATTAATGTTTGCTAGTTTCCTTAAAATGGTAATCTTAGAGCCCTTTGAAAATTAGACAAAAGTGATGGAGTCTTTCTTAGAAAAAATTCACTTATAAACAAGATGATATATACAGTTTCAGGGATTTGTAGACACTTTGAAACACATTCATAGATGTAGGAGTCCTTAGAGCAATGTTTCCTTAATAAATTAGTGTAGGTAAATTCTGAGCTCTAGTTACAAAGTCCAGACAAGTGATAGCACTGTGGCAATCGCTCATAGTTCAGAGGAAAGGGAAATAACAATGAAATGATGATACTTGGGCTGGCAAAGCTTTAAACAAAGAAGAGTTGATTGTGAGCGTTTTATTTCAATTAGAGCCTTATTTGGGACTGTACTTTGATAAATCTAATATATTAAAATGAATGACACATAGGTATAATATATAGCTGGGGACAGAAAATATGGAAGGCAGAAAAATTTCAGAAATAACTTTTCCTCAAATAGAAACTTAAGTAGAGATTCCTTCAGTCTATGTGATTTTTCTAAGTGATCTTGCAGGAGTATTAACCAACAGCCACATTATTTCATCATTAAATGGTGAGACAGGTAGGAAGTAACAAAGGTTTGATTAAACTTGCCTATGTGGATGGCAGAGAATGAAAAGTTGGTAAGGAATAATTGTTATTTTCTTTAATAATTTAGTTGGATGGTACTTTTTACTCATATCTTTTCAACTTGCTTTGTAAATGCTTATTGGGCATCCAACTAGGTTGCCAGACACTGACTGATAGATGAGGTGGCCATCTATCTGGTTTTGCCTGGAAGGTCCAGCTGTATGCCTAATGACCCTGCGTGATTATTCACAATGCTACTTTTATTCTCAATAGTGTCCTGGTTTAAATGATAAATTAGTCTATTTGGGGAGCTGTCACCTCAGGGGAAATCTACTCAGTTTGTCTAAATGTGCCTCACTGAGTTATCCAGACCACACTACAATTGCCTATAGTATTTTTAATATAATGTAAAGCTTATATGGGTAGGAATCTTGCCTATTTTGTTTACCAACACATCCCCTGAACCTGGCTTATTGTTGGAACATGATAAGTACTCAGTAAAAATGTGTTATAAATGAGTGAATCATCTAAAACAGTTTCACCATTTGAGAAAATTGCTGCCACTAGAGATTGTTGTTACCTAGAGGTTTGCTATCTAGAGGGCCAAGAACAGCCAATGACCATTAAGGCAAGCAGGTTTCATTTGAAGAGGATCAACAAGAAATCAAAAGTTATTTTAATAGTTCAAGGAAATTATTTGGTTATCTCATTTTATTTTGGAAATATGATTAGAATGTGTTTATTTTGCTTTTAAAATCAATATTTAAATAAGTAAAAATATTTTAAAATTGCTTCCTCTGTAATTAAAGCTTTGGGTTGCAGTATCTACTGCTAAATTACCAGGCAAAACATAAGAATTTCACTTTAGGAATGTTGTGAGGCAGAGATCAAATATCTGTGACCAATGGAATTGGCGAGCATCTTCTTGGAAGAGTGCCAGACCCAAAGTATGTTTTTTTGTCTTTCCTCTTTCTGTTTGTCATGATTTTACTGTACATAGATTTCATATTTTAAGGAGGTGACCTAGGGTATATGAGCCATGTTCTTATTTTATATAGAAATCCATCAACCTTGATTATCTTGTTTTCCAGCCTCCAGAAATTTAGAAGCAAAAAGTTAGAAAGGAAGCTGTTAGAGGCAAGCAGATTTATGGTAATAGGAGAAATTGCAAAACCACAGAAAGGAAGCTAGGGACTCAGCACTCATCATTCCCAAGGCCATTTGGGGAGGAGTTAAAGGGCCTGGCAAGCCCAGCAGTCCAGAAAGCACCACTGTGTTATACCACCTTGCAGTAGTTGCCATTAATGATGGCCCCAGTCCACCAAGAAAAGGTTAGAGTAGGTATACTGTGTTCTGTTCAAGAAGAAGACATATTTTTAGTGAAACTGTGGTTTTTTACTTGGGCTTTTTTGGCTGCAAGTAATAACGAGTCCCTGAATACATCTTAAGAGAAAAATGTGTGTATATGTGTGTGTGTGTGTGTGTGTGTGTGTGTGTGTGTGTGTGTGTGTGCACACATGCACCACATGCACATGCCTAAGGATTAGAAATTGCAAGTAGGAAAACTTAAGTGATCAGTAACTGAGTCAGCCCAGGGACTGGCTACTGGATCTATCTCTTTTGTAGATCCCTGGTATCTTTTTAAAATACATATATATATGTCTTTCTGATTGTGGCTTTTCATCATTTTGGTCTGCCATTACCCCTTCTTTGGATTCTTCTTGCAAGGCTTCCTTTGAGTTTTAACTTCTGCTTCTCTCTTATTCTCTCTGGGCTTTTCTGATAAAATTCTAAGAAAGAGAATGTGATTTCCCCAGTTCATCTTTCCACACTGGCCATGTCATGGTTTGCTGATTATCCTATGGTTTGCCAGCTCTGAATTGCCTGTTGCTCACCTCAACCCTGCATTTGGGAGCAAGTTTGCATATACAGGGAGCAACTGGGTTTGCTTATCTGGTCTAATTTTAATAATCCACTAAGCAGAGACTGTAGGTAAGCTAATTTCACAGACTCAACTAAAGGCATGGCAGATACCTAAACAAATCCAAAAATAGCTAAGTGTTAAAAAGTTTTGAGATTTAGCACAGTGAGGTTCAGTTATTTGGAAAATTTGCTGTAGGTGAAAATATGTTCCATTTAATATTATACAAATAAGATATATACATAAACACCTCAGGCAAATTCAGAACTCGAGTAAAATATTAATAACCTTAATATGCATCTGTATCTATTTTATCTCACTGTCAATCTTTTGTTTCCCTCTAAATATTTGAAAATAACTTCTGCATTCTTTGAGTCTATATTACTCATTCATAAGCATGTTCCAGTATCCACTTTTATATGGTAGAGTGGATGTGAATGATGTATGGCCATCATCATCTCCTGCTCCGCTCCTAATTCCTGACCCAGATTCAGCCAAACCGAGGCAGATGCTTTTACTCTGAAGAGGAGGGTTGGTGTTCCAAGGGGTGAATGTGGGCTGCCAGGTTTGCCAGCACTGGATTTTGCTGTAAGAAACTAAGAAGGTCCTCAGAACGGTGATTCATGTCATGACAAGTGCAGAGAATTATAATAGAGGTATGGCTTGCTGAGGTACAACTCACCTGTCACCAGTTCACAGCACAGCATGGATGTGACACAGCATGTGCTCAGGAAGTCCTGGCTTAGAGAACCAGCAAAGCTGAGGCAAGAAAACAAAAAGTTAATTGTTAAAAAGGTTTGATTTTTTCAAAACTTTTTCAATTAGAATCTCCAAAAGTCACCCTATGGAGAGATCAACATTTTGTTTTCAACTTACATATGGATGTGGGGGTACTGTAATCTTTTCAATTCTTGGGAATTCAAAAATACCTGACATTCATTGAGTGCTTACCACAGGCCACACACTGTCTCAATACCTCACACATATTTGCTAAGTTTAATGCTCATAACAAATCCTGTGGAATAGAAACTAATAAGCCCACTTTACAGTGAAGGAAATATTGACACGTAGAGGTTGAGTAAGTTCCCCAGGATCACAGAGCTACTGAGCAGAGAAGTTGAGATTCCATCCCAGTCGTGCTTAACTAACAGTTCCACTGAAAGTCCTGATTTGTGCTTGGGCCTTGCTATAGCACAGGGAATTAAAGGCCACAGGCCAGGACTGATTCATTTAGAATCCCTGAGTCCTTGTCAAGCTTCATCATTTTCTACATGCAGAAACCATTACTCATTGACACAGAGATGTGTGCGGCAGGTCATGTAATTGGTTAGTGACAGAGTCCGATTTGTTTGGGAATTGGGGAAGAAAACAGAGACCTCTTCAAAGTAGTGGTAGGTCTTAAGGAAAGACCCAGTGGCTCTGAAGTAGAGTAATTATCCACTGCCTTGAATGATCAGAAAGGAAAAATAGATGATAGGAATAAGGGCAGGAAGCAGAGAGTCTGACTGAAATGTTGAGAGAAAGGATACATTGAAACATATTGATGGTGTTCCTGTATCTGGGAAAAAAAACACACAGGAAATGAAATGGAATTAGAATTATCTCTAAATAGTAACCTAAGTTTTAAAAAGTGAGTCAAAATGAATATAAAAGTTATAGCAGAACTTAATAACTTAATAAAGGAATTTTAACCTTATTTCATATATTGCATTCATAATATAGAGCATAATGGGTAATGCTATAACAAAAAGAAGCTAAGGTGAATAAAACAGGATGAAGCACACTTGGAAACAATTGCACTAATGCAAAATGAATCATTTAAACAGCCTAGTGGTATTTTTAGCTCATGGAGGAATTGTATGCTATGATACTGCAAAACCAGCAGCCTTGCCTTTAGGGTGGGAGTGAAGACAGTGAACTATGGAAATGCTTTTTCTCTTCATGAAGATTGGAAATATTATGGTCAGAGTTAGTGTTAGTGCTTTTAGAAAATGTTAGAAAGTGAAATTAAAACATCACCTTCAAAGTTAAATGTTTGTTAATGCTTTACTTAAAAGGCATGCTGAAGAATCAGTAGTATAATCATAAAGGATCAAAGTAATTGCCAATAAATGCAAGTAATAACATTATAAATAAAACTTTTAGATGAGGTGAGGGTCAAACTTCCTGTTTTATGTTAATATCATAAATTGATGGACTATATAGTAGCCATAGTGAATAGTAGTGGAATCAATTTAACAATGCAATTATGTGCTACAGATCACAAAATAAAAATAGTACATAGCAGTATTAGGGAGAAAAAGTTGACTTGTGGCCAAAACATTCTGATTTATATAATTGATCATAGATACCTCACTGTGGATCATGCTATGCATACATATATTTTAGCTTTACTTGACAAAGTTATCCTTATACAATTTTGTGAGCACTAAGACATGTCTTAGTAAATAGATTTTATTTTTTGCTTTCATGGGCTCTAGTGTATCAAACTAGCCGAAAAAAATTGTTCATAAATCACTACAAAATTTAATGATGCTTTTTAGAGTTCTTTTACTCCAAAATACTGTACATGTGAAAAAGCCATAGCAAGAAAAATTTCCAGAGATTCCTTCCTTAGTGTATTTTTTTGAACTTTACAGCAGATATTCAAAGAAGCCTTATTTTTTAGTGAACCAGTCGGAGCTAGAAAGGGTACTGTTATGTGGACATGTCAAGTTCCAAGGTTCCTTCCTGACCCCAAAACAAAGAAGGACTTGAAATGTTTGAGCATGGATGATTAGTTCATTCCTTATGTGCGATTCAGGCACAAGAGAATAAAAGATTTCTAGTGACCTGTTCTGCAGTCACTAATTCTCTTTCAAGATGCAACAAGTTATTTCATTTCTTGTAGGTACCAATGGTTCTATAGTTGACCTGTCCATATTCTGGGGTTATGCTTTTTCAAGGTTGAGGTGATGAGATGAGAGGAAAGATAAGTCAGTTTATCATGACAGTCACAAAGCGAGATCTTACAGGAGAATATTCTTGTACGTGAAGTTCAGTCTGTCGTTAGCAACACTTTAAATTCAGTTGCTGTACATTCTCAAAATAAAAGGGGATTAAAGGCTTGGAATAAAGGTGGAATCTATTTCTGTGACATTAAGATTTTGTATAGTTTAAAAGCTACTGGCCATTTTATTCAATTACTTTGGTCTGCAGAAATGCATGCTTAATTAATAAAGCCAGGCCATAATCATTTATCTTATAATGAAAACCTTTTATGGATATGCTCTAATGAGATCAGACTTTGCCTTTCCTACTGTGCCCATCCTGTGGAGCAGGAGCAACCTGCATGATGATTGAGGGACGGGCAGATGCCGTGCCCTACATCATTTGGAATTGTCATTAAACATCCAAGTATCAACTATGTCACACCAAGTTTATTAATGATGTACTTATCAAATATTCATTGTATGGTACTAACACTTAAAGAATGTGTTTTACTAAGCTTAATGGATCTGTGCTTTGACTACCTGGGTTATTTAGTGAATTAATTCCAGGAAACAATTTGAAATAATGAAATCGGAGCTGATGCAATGTGTCATATTCTGTAAGAGCTTAGCTGCTCTTTTATTTGGGGGTAGTAGTATGCTTTCCTGATAAATGGGAAGTGGCAGGTGTGCTATGACACAGAGAGGGTGGCATGGACCCATGCATGCATGCACAGCAATGCACGCAGAGTCATTCTACACACACACACACACACACACACACACACACACAGAGGCACACCTATTACTGAACCCCCACATGGGCCACCATTTGTTAGTTATTGAAACATGCCCATTTTGTTTTTATATCTAGTCTTGTCATTAAATTGCCTGAAATGATTCAAATTAGTAACTTCAATCAGAATCTCTGTGTAAGTCGTATTGATGTTGTGCAAGCTTGTCCTGCTGGGTCTGCACAGTGAAGTTTGAAAGAGAATTGCCATTCTGTTCCTCATTTTATGGAGAATGTATTTTCAGCTTATATGTATTTAAACATATTGTAGGTGTTCATATTTGAAAATAACATTTATCTACAGATAAAGCTTCCAATACTTCTGGAGGATTTATTCTTAGGACTCAGGTTTCAGACTTAAGTAGGTGACCTATTATATTCCAGTAGTGAGGGAAACTAATGACAAACTACAGTAATTTTATAATACTAATTATTATTACATCATTATTGGCATTTGAAGTAATAAATATACCTCATGCCACATTTGTCATCATTTATGTCAGATACCCATGTGTGTATTAGTGAATATTGCAAATTTTCTGGTTCCTTCCCGTGAAACAGTTGAGTGGATTGTTGCCTAGAATAGTAATGGTGGACAGTAGCCTCTTTCCCCAGCACACGTGTGAGATAGAGTAAAGATTTCAAAACGCCAGATACTTGCATAACTTTAGTGTGCCAACCTAGTGATGTATTAGGTGAAATGTTTATACAGTACTGTTTTAAATCAATGTAATGATATTTGAGTTTAAAAAATAAATCAGACTTTCATATCTCATCTTTTAATAGACCCTAATGTAAGACATGGTTTTGAATTTATCCGTTGTTTGAAGGGATAAACATTTATGCAAAGTAGAGGATATTGAAAAGTTGCTTATAGCTGATGGTGGTGTTTTGAATAACAAATGTATTATATACATTAAAATATCTGTGGATAGATTTCATAGATTCTTAGCCCTTAACTTGACTCAGGAACTAGCTGGTCTCAACCGTCATTTACAAGTCATCTGCTTCAGAGAGTGTAAGTGACCAGCCTTACTTAAATCACGAAGCTGGAGACAGAGCCCTGTTTTCTAATCTGAGTCTGAGGTCTTTATGATGAGCAACACTGCTCCCTAAGAGCATTATTCCCAGAGAGAAATTACCTAGCATTTTCATTACTCAGACTTTTTTAAAAACAGGATTTCCTCTCTGATTCTATTGAAGTGGATAGAATCCTTATCATAGTGCACTTTATGAAAATGCAACACATGAAGGGCTTTTTATCCCAGCTTTTCATTTCTGGGTCTTTGTCATAAAGACTCTTCACTTTTGTGGTTGAAATCATTTGTAATTATGAATTGTGCTTTTAAAAAATTCATCAATGAAATTTTTGATTTAAAAGTGAGGGCCAGAAGAAAGGCAAGAGAGGAAAGAGTAGAATTTAATGCACTAGACTAGTTCTAAAGGAATCACAAAGGAGAGGCCATCTGCCTTAGAGGGGTATCTCATAAGGCGGCAGGGAGGGAAGGCGTCGCATTCAGTCCTGTTTCGGGATTTGTTATCCAGTGGTATTTGATGTAGCAGTACACAGAAAATACCTTTTTGCCATATATAAAATATTTGTGATATATTAAATATATCCATTCTACAAAATTTTGAGATGGTGGCACAGTCACCAATAGAGTAAAAGAAGACACAAATACTTAAATACTCAAATTTCTCTTATTTTTTTTTTTTGTCATTAATTCTGATGGAATAATACACAGGAATTTTATTTCAGGATCATAAATATGCCAATATTTATTAACCTCCTCAGAGTATATATCACTAAACAGTAAAATACAGAGGATTTGATTAAAAATATGCTTAAGACAGTGAGAGTGAAAAGAAGGTACCCAAGTATTTTTAAATGTGGGTTTTGATAAACTCATTCCTTCATTCAAAATACTCCATTAATATAGCTCATTTGAACTGTATTGCCAATTTAGAGGAAAATATAACCACCTACTTAATATTGTATTATTAATCTATTAGTCTATCCAAGAACATGATATAATTCAGCCCCCAGGGAACTATCATTAGGAAATCCAAGGTCTTGACCACCCCCCACAATCTGAACTGTTTAAATAGAAAGAAAAGGAGTAGGAGGGAGGGAGTGATGGAGGGAAAGAAGGGAATAGAAATAATTCAAGCCAAAGTGGGTTCTCAAAACAAAACTCCCTTATCCCTGTGACCAGCTTCAAATACCAGGGAAACAGCACATGTCCATATGAACTTTTCTTACATTCCGTTTCTTTTTAGCCCTGCTCCTACCCCTAACAGGGGTCTCTTCTAGACCCAAATTAATGTAATTTAAGGGTACAACACTAGTGATTCATTCAGAATTTAAAAAAAAAGCCTCATTGACACATCCTGACTTTTATGCCTTGGTAGCAAAGGCACTCGCATGAAAGTTTAAATTGCCTCTACTGGATGGTTAATCTTTGCTTTAATAAGCATCTTACTATGTACAGATTTTGTTTTTTTAATTCTGTGTTAAGGAACTTAAAGTACTTTAGAGTTAGATTGGCCTTGTATGCTGTTTAAAATATTCTCATTTGTGAAAGGGCAGAGGGAGTATTAAAAAATAAAAACATGTAATTGTCTTTTTTTATTATTGCCTTTGGCTAGAATAATTGTGTTACTTGAGCCTCAAAAATTAAAAGGGAGATTGAGACCTAACAACTTCTGCTCTGCTGGGCCATGTGATTTGCACACCAATAAATATGCTTTAACTTCCAACCTTGAAGCATCCCATAAATTAGTTGTAATCTTTCCTTGCCTTGTGGTTACAAAAGTTCATAGTATCAAAACCTTATATCAGCCTCTACCCACAGAATTCTCTGATCACTACATCATCAAGCAAAGTTCCTGCTCCACTAGATCATACACGGCAACATGCACCCTGCTATTTTCCCATGCTAGTAAAATCCAAATATTTTTCTTTGAGATTCCTCTCCCCTCTCTAGATAATGCTCAATTACTCTGCTCCTCTGTACATCACAACTTCTTGATGACATTTTGTTTTGTTTTAAATCCCTCACTCTTGTCCTTTATTTATTTTTTGTTTGTTTTGTTTTCTTCAAACCAACCCCAGTCAGGTTTTGCCCCATTCTTTGCATCAAAACTGCTGCTGATAAGGTCTCCGCAGATCTCCATTTGACTAAACCCAATAATGCTCCATTCCGATTGTCCTCTTAGCTACCCAGTTCCATACATTTGATGCAACTAATCGCTATTTCTTGGGACCCTTTTTTCACTGGTATTCCAGGATACCAAGCTCTTTTGTCTGTCCTCCTTCCTCATTGGTTACTTTTTAGTTTATTACTGGTATCTCCTTGTCTTTCTGATCTCTAACCATTGAAGACCTCAGGATTCAGCCTTGGGTCTCTTCTTAAACTATATTTACTCTTTGGAGATCTCATCCAGTATCATGATTTTAAGTATTAAGATGTTCTTTTTTCTCCAGCTTAGACCTCTCCTTTGAACCTCTAGACTCTTTTTCCCAACTGCCCACTTGAACATCTAATTCACACTCAATCTTAAGTTGTTCAAAATTGAACATCTGATCTGCATCCTTCCTCAGCCTGCTCCCTCTGCAGTGCCCTCTGAGTAAGTGGGAACACTATCCTTCACTTGTTCAGGCCAAAACTTTTGTGCCTAAACTCTTTTTTTCTTTTTCACACTCCATACTAATCACATCCTCTTGGCTGTGCTTCACTTTATACACAGAATTCAACTACTTTTTACTAGTGTACTAGCCTCGTCAGTGCCACCATTGACTCTAACCAGAATGATGGCAGTAAACCCCTATCTGGTCCCTTGACTTCTGCCTTTGGCCCACTGCACACACTCTCCAGAGCAAGCTGTGTTGCCTATTAACCTGTAGTGAGGTCCTATCGTTTCCTTGTTCAAAACCCTCTCCTAGCTTCCCAGCTCAATAGTGTAAACACCAAAGCCACTGCAATATGGCCTGAAGATGCTGCACAGCCTGTGCCCTGCCTTCATCTCTGAGCCCTACGCTGTGCTTCTCACCCTCACCAGCTGTGCTCCTGACACACTGGCCTCCTTTCAACCCCACGCTCGGCACTTGTTTTCCTTTCGCTCGTGGAGCCTCTCCCACTGATACTGCAGCCCAGCGCCCCTCCTCACCTCTTCTAGGTTTGGTTCAAGTGCCACTTTCTCTTGGAGGCAGTCCCTTTCTTTAGACCTACCTTTCTAAAATCACAGTCCTCCCCACATCTCTCTTCGCCCTTCCTGATTTTCCTTCCCTGGACTTGCCACCATCTAGCATACTGTATGTTTAATGTATTAGTGCTATTAATTATTGCCTGCTTCCCTCCACTAAAATGTGAGCCCTATTATTGCAGGGACTCATGTTTGTTTTGTTGCATGCCCTGTCCCAAGTGTCTGAGACAATTGCTGGCACAGAGTAAACACTGAAGTTATTTACTGAATGAATGAATGTATTATAGAAGGCCCTTATGTACTTCAATCTCTCCTGGCCATTCCTGGCAGTCCCTGATTGTAGCTCTGAAGAGGTCCTGGGCCTCCTTTTCTTTTGCATACCTGGTGGTGGACCCCTGAATTCACAGAAGCACCGCTGGAGCCTGTCTGCTGCTATGACTGCAACGTCCTTTTCCTGTTGTACTCTCAGCGTACAGCGGCCATAATCGTAAATGTACAATAATAACCATATCTACAAAGTGCCAGTTCTGCCGTATGTGATATATTAGGCTTTACATACATTACCTGATTTGATTTAATCCTCACAACCCAGGAACAAGGGCAGTGGGTCTTGGTTCCTGCTTCTGTGGTACTTTCTGTGTTTGGCTATAACCTCATGAGTCCTATCTTCCTAGAGAGCTTCTAATTTAAGCCACAGTGGACTCTCCTGACCTTCTAAACAAATACCCTTCTTTGCTGCACTGGCCATCTTTTGGGAGTGGGCGATCAGGTGTAAGACCAGAGATAAGGAGCCTAGGAGAAGGATCGGATTGGTAGAAGGGTAGATGTTTTGTTTATGGGCGTAAAGATAATAATTGTTTGCCTACACTGAGTACTTACTGTGAGTTAGGACTGTGCTAAGAACTTAGTGTCATTAACTCATTTACATGCTGTGTCTGTTTTCATTTGACCAGTGAGGGGAGTGGAGCTTAAAAAGGTTAAGCAACTAGTCCAAAGTCTCACAACTTGCTACTAAATACTGGTTCTATGATTTAAATCTTGGTAATTTGATCTCAGATCCTTGCTCATAAGTACCATGGTCTCAGCTGGAGATATCTGCAGATCAGTATTTTTCAATTGCACACCCTGTGGCAGGCACTGTATTAAGTGCTGATGGTGTAACCTAAGCAGCAGGAGAGAGTGTTTCCACATTAAACCCTCAGTTTAGACTAGGTGGAAAATAATATGTAGTCATAACCAAAAACTGAAATTTTTATGTAATTGTAAATATCAATCATCTAATAACTTTGGGAATGTGCTTAGCACCATTTAGTGTTTTGCTTTACAACTCCCTTAAAAATTAGCCGATCAGGCATTTTATAGTGGGTCCTGATCAGCATGTATAACTTTACTTTCTGTGAAATGATTCATATTTCATTTGTAACTTTATACTTTTTATGTGCATGTGTTTGGACTGCTTAAGTAGACTATATTACCAGCCTATTGAATGTAAAGGCTTCCTATTTATTTAATTACATATTCCCCTAAGATTCTTAGTTTCCTTTTCATCAAACAGAATGCTCTCAATAGATGCTCACTGAGTTCCTCTTAGGTGGAATGACACTTTTAAAAATATACTCCTTTTGAATGGGAAGATAAAAGTACATGTGCATAAAGTAATTTATCAGAAGCCACGCAGCTGAGTATGGAACCGGAACACCCAAACATCTGACTAAGGATCTCAAGTGCGTGCTTTAGTCCCCTGCATCTTTAAGGAAGATATTCCCATGTCAACAGTAGATGGAATTTAATAGAAGAGGTGTAACTAAGCTCTCTGTGAAGAGCTGGGTTTTATAGAATTGAGCAAGCGTATTCACTAGGAGCAAAGGACTGGTGAGTTGCCCATCAAATCTGCCCCAAGCCTGGAAAATGACACAGAGTGGAGATTTTTAATTTGCAATAATCTACTTTACACATTCAACAGGTGAAAATGTAGATTTCCAAACATGAGCAGGTGTTGAGATGTGTAGGGGCAGTTCTAAAACTTTCAACACAAAACATCACTTGCAACTTGAGTTTGAAAGAGTGGACAGTGAAAAGCCCCAAGGAGTCTGCATGCAGGCAGTTGGCACCACTTGTTTTGTTGGTTTTTTTCTCCCTATGGAAATTCCATTTCTTATGCTTAAGTTTTCTATGTCAAATGGCTCTTCCTGGAGCAACAAAACCTGGTTTTGTAGAAACAGTTGTGATTGAGGGGAGGCTCAGTCTTGCCTCTCTCCCTTCTTGATCACTTCAGGTGAATATATAGAAATCTGCAGGCTTTCAAATGAGGTTGTCTTTGGTCTGAGTGGTAATTTGACAACAAGAACTTGCTCATTAGGACTACGGTGGCCAAGTATCCTGGTTTGTCCAGGACTTGCGGAACAGGGGACGTGCCAGGTGCTTCTATACAAATTGGTCATTGCATTTAGCCACTCTACTAAGCTTTTGAATAACTTGAGCCTACTAATTAGGCAGGTCCCTCACCTGCCCAGTGAGCACTAGAAATTGCTAAATATTTAGAATTAATCTGACTTTGATTAACAATATATTTTTGAAAACTTGGTGGTGGGTGAGGGTTCCTCAAGATTAGGCGAACTCCCAGCCAAGGAGCACACATCTGTTGTCATCTTTTTTCTCCCTATTTCCCTTGGCCAGTAAATTTCTCTTCCATGTATCCAAGCTGAAGAGCATTCACCCTCCCCCCAGCTCTTCATTTCCCTAGACTCACAGTCATTAGAAGCACAATAGCTACCTCATGTCCCTGGGGTGCCTAAAGTTTTGTGGAGATGCCCTCAGGGACTCAGGCGTCACAGTTGATCTAAAAAGAGGCTCTTGGCCCTTATCCTGACAAAGGAGCATCTGTTGAAAATCTTTTGCCTGAAGTGGGTTTATTCAGCTCTAGGCCACTAGTTTGGCCCTTTAAATTGCTAGCCCCATTGTTCAAGGCTCTTTTTGAAAAGAGGAATGTGTACTCTTTGACTCTATAGTTATTGCTGAAAAAGTCTCACCCAGGGTCTGTCACCACAAGACCTGTCACAGTGACACAGTGACCTCCCATCACAACTTAAATTGATAGAACTCTTCCTGGCTTTCCCTGTACCTGGCAGAAATGTATTTCATTTAATTCTTCTGTGGACATAGAGGAAACAGCTATGATCATACCCAGTTACAAATAGTAAAACATGCTTGCCTCTTCAAGCCCAACGAACTGGGTTTTGATAAAAATTAGTTCAATACTGGTTGATAAATTGCATTACCAGAAAATAATTATTTAATTTTCTTTCTATATGATGTTCAGGTAGTTTCATAGGCGAGCTCAATAAAAACAGCTTTTGAGAAGCCAGATGCATGGCTGGTTTCAAGTGTCTCTCAGCTACTTTTTGTGGGGCAGCACAGCTTTACAGACCTGTCATGGTACCCAGTCCCATGTCCTGAAATAGGGATGTGCAGCAGGGTGTCAAGAAAACACTAGATAATATGACCATGGTTGATCTAACATAAAAATAACAGGGTGTACTAATAATCACATCATTTTTATGTTAAATAGACCATGGCCACAGTATGAAAATTCACAAAAGTTTTTGTAATATAACTTGGGAAACCTCAGAGAACATTTAACCTTATGAGGGGCCTCTCTTACCATTTTGCCTTCTTGGTTGTTTGGGGAAGTAGACTATTGCAGGGGATATTTGTCAAGGGGATGCTTCAAGGAAACAGTTTAAGAATCATTGGTTCTAGTCCAATTCTGCCTCTTGTACATGGATGCCACATTCTGTACTTCTCAAGATTTGTTGACCTTGATTGAGATAGCAGTTTTTATCTTGTTTGCAAAAGCAATATTGGCTATTCAACTAAAATAACAGAATTCAATGATGACATTTCTTCATAATTTAGACCGAAATAAGACATTTAGTCTTTTGCAGGTTTCAAATTAGAACACGCTGTACAGTGAGCCTTCTGAGTTTCCACAATAAAAAGAAAGCATATCTAATATTCACTAAATGATTCACTCCATGCTACTTGGCTAAGCACTTTACATATATCTGTTAGAACTGCTGTAAGTTGCCCTTATTATTGTCCTTATTTTGAAGATGAGAAAACAGAGGCCAGGAGATCATATCAGACTTGCTCAAGATTGCAGAGGTAATAAAGGGCAGAGCTGGAAATTCAAACCCAGGTAGCCTGAGCTTGAGCCCATACTCTAAATTATTCTTTCTGTTTTTGGAGTGTTTTAAGAAAACTTGCTCTTGGAGTGTTTTAAGAAAACTTCCTATAGAGCAGATTGTGAATGATGATGCAGATATATTGATTTGATAATAATTTTTAATACATGGATATTCATCATAGATCAGTGAAGATATACGGTTGTGTTCATCCATTCAACAATGATTTTTTAACCCCAACTATATGCCAGCATCTCTGGATGCAGATGTGAGTAAGGCAAGATCTCTTCCTTGGAGTAGCTCATGGTCTAATGGAGGAGACAGGCATATAAATGAAATATGAGCCAATCAGATGATGACAAGATGAAACAATATGTGCTATAAAAGAGGGAAATGGAGAAAACAGCCCAGGAATACTTTACCACACAGACTTGAAATTCATAAGGGGAATTGAGATGATGTAGTGATCATAAAAGTTGTTTCTCAAAAAAGGTTGATTATAGTGAAAGATAAGGAGGAAGAAAGACAGAGATAAAGGTGGAATAAACCTCAAGTGAGTCTTTCAAATGTGCTGGATAATTTGGCTGGGTTCTTGGAAGCATTTAATTGCTAATTCTTATTCAATTCTGAAATCAGTTTCATTGGCCAACATCATCCCATGCCTTCAAGCAAAACTTCAAGTTAATGGTAGCATTTGTCGCTCATTAATTTCTTTGGTTCTCTTTACAGCCCATTTAAAGGCTTATTAATAGTTAATATGCTTAACAATGTAAACATTTGCATTAATAAGACAGATGCTAAATTGGTACCCCAGCCAACCATTGCCACGGTGAAGAGCCAAGAGACGTAAACAGTGGTAGAGTTGGATTGAGTCCTCAGAGGACCATAACGTCCTTCCAGCTGTTTTATTCTCCCATGATTGCAGTGTACACATGTAGTTCAAAATGCATAGATGTTGCTCCTTTAAACTTTTGTAATTTTTGAATATCTATCTTTTTAAAAATAAAGGGTTTATTTAACTGCTCCTCTCTTTATTTCAGGACTAGAAATGCAATAGTACAAGAAATGCAACCAGTACATGATTAACTTTTGACAATTTACATTTTTGTAAACTGTCAACAGTAAGATATCTAACATATGCTGACTTTAGACTTCACTCATCATTGGGAAAAACATTTTTAAGGCTAGTGATCTGCTTAGTGACCTGGTGATGCTGCTATTAGCCAACAGTTTAATTTAGGCAACATAATACTCTCTATGCATGTACAGAAGTATTTATCCAATTATTGGAATACTTTGTGTTTGCTAAATCTCAGCAATGACATAAACATCCCTCAATGGGAGACGAAAGATCAAATTCCCTGACAGCTTTAAAACAATGCAAAGTTATAGATCCTCTGTTGATACTTTTATTTCAGTTACCATCTCTAGAATTAGATGCTGATTTCCTAGAGGCCAGAGGTCTAACCTTCCAACCTGATTTTATGTCACAAACACAGCAAAAGTTAAAGAACTGTGCTTTATAGTGACAAATAGGCAGAAGCTGCCATAAGACACTTAAAAAGAAGAATCTCCACTCAATGCTGACTTCCAAGTTCTGAGACAATCCTCAGACTTTTTCTGGGGCAACAGGTTACATGCATTCTACTCTAATAATTATTCACACATGAAAATAGAACACACAGGTCCTTTTTCATCAGTATGTGTCATTACTGAGGTATCTCACTGAAGCTTTAGCATTTTGATTAGACTAACAAATCATCTGTGAAAATTGCATTCTATCAACTTAGGTAAACCTAACCAATAACAACAATGGAAATTACTCTTCTGAGCAATTTCAGACCAGTAGCACCTAGCTCTGACTTATGGTCAGAACTTGAAATATATTTCTAAACCCAAAGCCCTGCAAGAGGGAGAAAAAAATTAGAACTAAATGAAAGTGAACTTGTGGCAAATGTGTGTCAGGATAATGACCAAAAATACATGGTGTCCCCAGGTCCTTCCAAGTTCTGTAATCAGATGAACCCTACAGGTAATCATGGTAGGACTAATGAAAAATTGTCATTCTCAAAGGTTTTGGAGTACTTGTATGACCTTGCAGAACCTTGAATTTTCATTATTGTTTCTCTCATATGGAAGTGTTTGCAGTTCTGTGTTACATGAAGGACAGAGAACAGAAAAGAAGTCTGCAATAATGAAGTCAGTTTTCAGGGCAGAAGAATGACCTCATTGCTTCCTGAGGCAGCAGTGAGGAAGGACAGGGTCTTTTCCAGGCCCTCTGGAGGTCGATCCGTAGGACTGGGCTAGTAGACCTGAGTAGAGTTATGCAGATTGTCCCAAAGTCTTTTTTAACTAAATTGTCACCCACACAATTTCCTGAATTCATACTATGTTGTCTGGAAGAAATCTTGTAGAAGATTTGAGCAAGGTATGATAGTCTTTTATAGTATGGTGGAATAAGTCGGGGGTACCATAAAACTTTTTATCCTCATGGACAAAACCCCCTGCTGTCCTATTCCCTTGCCCCACGGTCCCTAGTCTTGGGACCTCCTGTCGCCATGTTTACCCCAGCTTCAGCCTGGCCCACCATCTCCACTCACCCAGCTTCTCCTCTAGGGGGCATCATTCCAGCCACTCTTTAATCCCATCAAAATGATTCCTCTTTAATCCCAACAAAAATGATTCCTCTTAGTTCCTTTACTTCAGTCATCTGCTTGGCTTGCCAAAGTACATTTGATGAACAGATATGCAATGTTATTGTTGAAATAGACTTATTCTTTCCACTTATTTCACTCCTATTGCACTTGTGCTAGTTTTCATGGGACATCAAAATGAATAAGGCATGATTTGCTTCCAAAATGCACATAATTCTCTGGAACTTCATTTGTTATACTGATCTGTTAACAGATTTGTATTGTACAGGGCTACCTAGTGCCTTAAGCCTAAGAAACAAAGCTAATAGAATAATCTGTTTGTTGGGGGTCTGGGGGAAAAGAGGTGGTTGGGAAAGCTCTTAGATCCAAAACAGAGATAGGATGACTGTGTATGTGGTAGCCCACAACCCAGGCTCGATAGACGCACGTGTTGATTATTCATTCACGGTATCACTGAGGGACAGTTAGGGAGGAAATGACTGAAACATTTTTTCTTCACTTGCCAGCAGAAGCAGAGGCAGCCGTGTGTAGCATGTTCAAAGGCCTCTTGGGATATCCCAAACAGATATGGCCTTCCCTCACATGTGGTATCTTTGGAGATTTGTGAAATTCAGTTTCAGTGTTGTGGTTTAGTGGACTGAATTTGGTGGATTGAGAGAAGAAAGTTAGAATTCTACTTTTCACTTCAGATGCTCTTGGCTGGATGCCAAACTAATGTGTCATTTTCATGAATCACTGTTTTTCCTCACTGACAGAAAGGAAGATTCTCTGAGTAACTTGACACTAACCATTCAAGTAACTTGATCACTTGAATGGCCTCATTTTTCTTGGCCTAGTTTCACGCTTGCAGCAGCCCATTATCCCAAGTTACTATAAAGCTTTTAGTCAGGGACAGTATGTGACAAACCCTAGAGACACACAGGAAGGAGATGGCCACAGGGGAAGACACTCCTCTTCTGGGAACTGTTAATGAGAGAAGGACCGCACAGAACCCACCTAATATGACGAGTTATTCTGCTCTACCCCCAGGCTCTGTCTTTCTTAGTGAAGGGATGCCATTTATTCATGGTTCTTAGCTCACCTTTTAGAAGAAGACCAGGGTGAAGTGGCCTTTTAGGTTGCTTCTTTAGTTAAAATTCTAGGATTGTAAACATAGGGCTGATGATACTTCTCTGAAGTCAGTCTCAGATGATAGCTTTAACAAGTCCCTTAGCATCTCCCAGAATATATCAACTTCCTCCCTGTTAACTCACAGTTACTTAACTTCCTCCAGGGCCTTTGTTTTTATTCCTCAGCAGAGTCATTCTGGCCATAGACTGAATCCCTCCATCAGTTAACCCTTAAAATGATGAATGTGGAGGGTCCATCCCATCTCCTACTTTCTTCATCTGATGTACTTCTCAGGTTCAGCAGTGATCCTGAACTCAGCTGACAGTCCACATTTTTTATTTTTATCAGTTGTTAAAATGCTTCTATAAACTTTGCCATGTTTCTAAGGTCTTTTAGGATTTATCATACTGAACCTTCAGGAGGCTGACAGCTTCGGCCCCACCTTAAGCAACACAGACAACTTAAGCAAGGAGAAATTCACTTAAACTTCCCAACCTTAAATTCTTATAGGCTTATCAGAGAAAAAGAATTAAGCCATCAGCATGCTGGTTTACAGGCCCAGGGGTGCGGGAGGAGGAGGAGTCTGGCACTGGTGGTAGAGAGGATAGCTGACTTGTAAGACTCACAGGAGAGAGATAAAAGGAAAAATCCAGGATTCCAAATTAACCAATTTTTCCTGCTTCCTCTTTGCCTTCTTCAAGTCTCATTTGTTAATTTTAAGTCTGCCAGAGGCATCAGTTCAAGGCTTCACGTTTGAGACAGTGATGGATTTTAAAGTTAGGCCACGTGGTCTCTCCACTTGGACTTCTGTCCTGGTTGCAAAAGATGAAACTTTTGTCACCCACTGAACTTACTCAATCTGGCTCCACCTGTTCCTGCACCTGCTGGAGGTCACGGTCTCCATTCTGCATAGTTACTTGTGTAGAGTTGTGGAATTTTATTGGTAAGGGAATGGAAGCCAAAGAAGTAAAGTAAATTCTCCAAGATTATACAGATTGAGACAGACAGATTCAGGAAAATAGCTCCAATTTCTATCCCTCCATCTAGTCCTTCTATCATGATGCTTTCCATTCTCAGACAGCAGAGGGAATGACTTCCTATTTTATGGAGAACAATGAAATGGGGCCCCAAACTGGTTATCTTTATTTAATGGGTTTCACCACTTGGTCTTTAAAAATCTTCTCATTCCTTGAATTGGTGTCTTCCTGAAGTTTAGGAAAGTAATTTGTGCCTCTGTTATTAGTTTAGGCTTTGTTTGATTTGAATAAGGAATATTATCCAGCCATAAGAAGAAAACAAATCCTACCATTTGCAACAACATGGATGGAGCTAGAGGGTATTATGCTCAGTGAAATAAGCCAGGTGGAGAAAGACAAGGATCAAATGATTTCACTCATTTGTGGAGTATAAGAACAAAGAAAAAACTGAAGGGACAAAACAGCAGCAGACTCACAGAACCCAAGGATGGACTAACAGTTACCAAGGGGAAAGGGAATGGGGAGGGTGGGTGAGAAGGGAGGGATAAGAGGGAAAATGGGGCATTAGGATTAGCACACATAATGTGGGGGGGTCATGGGGAAGGCAGTATAGCACAGAGAAGACAAGTAATGATTCTATAGCATCTTGCTGCACTGATGGACAGTGACTGTAATGGGGTACGTGGGGGGGACTTGATAAAGGGGGGAGTCTGGTAACCATAATGTTGTTCAAATAATTGTACATTAATGATATAAAAAAAGAAGTCAACCAAGGAAAAAAAGCATACAGAAAAGTTCTAAGGGAACCGATCATAGTTTTAGTCATCCTGGTGTACTTTCCACCCTCACATTGGCAAAGAGGCTGACACTGAATCACACACATTCTGGGTGGAAACCCAGGAAATATTTTATCTCTCTGTATTATACTTTCTTCATGTCTAGAGACAGGTAATATTTAAACAACTTTATACAAATGTTCTAAACCCTATTTTTTTCCCCACACAGCAGTGCAACTCCCTTTGGGTTCCTGAACCCAATTCCAATGTGTGTGTGCAGGGGAGGGGATCTTCCCACGCACACCATACAGTTCTCCAACAACAGCAGAGTGTCCGAAAGCAGAACTCAATTTTAATGCTATTTGCCAGGAGACGGCCCCAAATTCCCCAGATTAAGGGCTCTGTCCTACACAACTGCCCTCTACCCCCAACTCCAGATGCCAGTCACAAGCCCCAGGCTGTTACCTGTGCTTTTCTGACCAACTGGCTTCCCACTTGTGTTCGATTAAGTTGCTAGAGTGACTCACAGAACTCAGGAAAACACTTAACATTTCCCAGTTTAATAAAGGTTACAAGTTGGCAGCCAGATGAAGAGATACATAGGTCAATGTGCCACATAAAGGAGCTTCTATCCTTGCAGAACTTGGGGTCTGACTTGGTGGCCCTTGGAAGCTTTCTGGTTCCCCAAACATAGAAGCTCTCTGCGACAGAGGCAAGATGCAGGAGGGAGATGGGCTCTTCTCCTGGGGGTTTCTGTGAGGGCCTCATTGCATAGTCATGATCGACCAAATCATCAGCCATTGGCTGATATACCCTCCAGCCCCTGCCCTGGATGGGGTTCAGAAGTCTCTCATTAACATGGCAAGACAGGCATTCTACCTTTAAGGCTCTGAAGTATTTTCAAGAACTCTGGATGAAGCCCAAACATATGTAGAAATACATATCTAATTGTCTGAATGACCAGATATGTATTGATAACTTATTATATCACAGCCTTTCTGCTGATATCCAGATGGGAAATAGAATGTGTTCTGCAAGTATTCAAATTCAGGAGGCACGACAAGGGTAAAGCTAATATGAAAATAACTGCTTGTAAGAAAGTGAACATAAAGTTCCAATAGTGGCAGAAAATAATGTGTACAAGATTGATAATAAATAACACTGTTAAACCCTTGTATCATTTCTGCTTTCTGCCAAGGAAAAAAAAAAGTGATATTTATTGTTGGGCCTGTAATTTCTTTTATGCTTGAAACAGGAAAAAAATCAGGTTGATGACACAAGAAGGTATAAACCGAAAGGTTTTTTTTTGTGTGTGGAGGTAAGATAAAATTTCATTTTTCTTAAAGCAGAAGGGAGTTCTTATCAGCATCCTTTTTCCCAACCACCCAGGAAAGAAAGGGTTTTGCCATTTCAGCCAGGAGAGGAGATTATTTGGCCTTTCTGAGCTGTGTGGTTTCAGGGATTTGTACAAGAGAGAGAGAAAAAAAAGGAGGGTAATCAGAAATAAGGAAAGGTTTATAGAACAAATGACAAATATTAAACTAAGGTAATAATTCTGAATTTCAAAAAAAACCCCGCCAATAACATATGTTTGTCTAATCAGATAGATTTTGCAACTATTACAACTTTGGTCTGGATTTCAAGCAGTTTCTACCCACACAGTCCTCATTGCCAATCTTACTCCATCTTCTATTACCTTTTATACTAAAAAAAAAAATCATTTGGAATAATCTCACCAAGATTAGTTCTTTTACAGATAATGACTGCACGCTTATGCACTATTTGGGAAAAATCTTTGATACCATCTCGAAACGTCTGAATCCTAAAACAACTGAAGCAAAGCTCTAGAGGAAGATTCAAACCAGCAGTCTCGTTAAAGTCAGCTTCCTTACCTATAGCGTGAGCTTAGTGAAAATCAAAATCTGTCCTCCCTGTTTCAAGGCTAAAGATAAGGCCCTGATAGCTTCAGCACCTAAGCTTAAATCATATTTTATATTCCATAAATGGAGCCATGTTGCCTCTTTTCTCTTTGTTTTTGTTTTGTTTTTTTATTTCTGACAGAAATCATTTGAAGTTCTATTTCAAATCATCTGGCTCATTGACATAATGAAGTTCAGATTTAGTGTGTGATTGTTTGGGGGGCGGTGTGCACACGCGCTCATGTGAGTGTTTAATTAAACTGATGTGAGGTGCTGTCTGAGCCAAAGGCAATGATTTTTCCTTTACTCACTTAATGTTATGGCAAGCTTTTCATTTGTATAATTTGTCATGTAATAACATTGCGTTTTAAGCATCCTGGCTTGGTCAAAAGCATTCACTTAGAAGGGAATAAAAATTTAATTACTCCCTTTCACCTTTACACATCTGTCACAGATTATGCAGTGTCTTGGAGAGACTGCACTGAATGAGCAAGAAGATTTCCATACTCATCCCAGGTCTGTTTTTGATTAGCTGTGTGACTTCGGATAATTTGCTGCCTGTTACAGGCTAACTGCTGCCAAAAACAAAAGCAAAAACAAAAACTCAAAATAGAATTTTGTTTTTTTACTCAAGTGAAAGTTAAATTGAGATGGTTAGACAGGCCATATAGTACCTATAACATAAGTGTGAGGCTCACGTCAAGTGTCACTTATGTATGCCTTCGGAAAAGCCATCAGGAGGCAGCTGAATGTGTGATAGTATAAAGATTTGCCCTTCTGTTTTAGTTGTATGTGTCTAAAACCCCCTTTCAGCTAGTTTAAGAGGAATGGTGTACATATGAGCCAGTGATATCCAAGGCAGTCTGAGCAACTTGAAGCCGTGGGGAAGATCAGCAGCCTGGTCTCAGGAACTGGGATGAGGCATTCATGTGACTCTGGGATTTTCATTCTCTGGCTTGCTCTGCAGGTTGGGTTTATCTTGTCTCACTGTGGATCGGCATATTTCTACCATGTTGTATGGAGATAAGGTGGCAGACACTTTTTGTTTTGTCTATCTCAAATCTTCATCTTCTGGAAAACACCTGACTTGATTGTGGGACTCTCCATTTCCTCATGAGAAGGGGTTTGATTCTGAAATGGTTGGGATGGTACCCACACCCTCAACTGTAGCCAAGGGGCAGTCACCCTGCAGTAATACAAAGGATGACGGAGTGATGATATCTTTCTTCCATCTCAATTACTATCTCCCTGACTACATAGCAGAGGCGCCTGGTAAGATGACAAAGGCACAAAGGTATCTCATAATTGTGCCCCACAATTATGAACATTATCTTTCTTCCTCTCTCATATCAAATGTGCCTTTTCCTCTGTTCTACATCCTCAGATCCATCTTTTCTGCTAGATTAATCTGATCAATGAATCCCTGTTGAAGGGGTTGTGACTAATTATGATTTTGGGAGCTAATCCTCTCATGGATGCATTTTCACAGAAGTGTTAAATGTCTTTAACTCTGAGAGGAACATTCAGTGTTTACTGGGCAATTATTACATACAAGGAAGGCCCTGTGCTAGGAAATGTGGGCAATACAAAGTCAGGTGAGGTATAGCCTGGTTGTTGTGGAAGTGAGCTCTTGGGCCCTGGCATTAGTTCAAGCTTTACCACCAACACATGTTATCTTGGGCAAGTCGTTTGTCTTCTGTACCTCATTTTCCTCCTTTGAAATTGGTGGGGGTAATAGTAACTACTTCATAGACTTATTTGTGAGGTTTAAACGGTATATATAAACATACAATGCTTAGCACAGGTACTGGCTCATTGTAAAGGTCCAATGATTCTTAGCTTTTAAACAGTAAAGCATATTTACATTATCCTAAGAGGATGGAGTTAGGCTGTCTGTTCAAGTTTTATTTCTAGGGTGAACTTTTTTGTTAACTGCCTTGTGTCAGAAAAATCAATTTACTACAAAATTCGATCTCATCACCTTGAAGAATATAAAAACACTGGGATCATTTTGTTCTTAGTCCCTTGGTCTTAACTTGAAATTTTCATCTATAGCCTATAGCTTGCTTAGGCATAGTTCTGGGCACGACTCTGGACAATGAAAGCTACATTAAGACATCTATAAATCTTTACTGTGCATCCGTCTCCCTGCCTCCCTGCCTCCCTGTTTTCTCCCTGTACCTCTCTCCATGTGCCCTCTCTCTCTCTTCCTCATTCTGAACAAGTTTTATTTCAAATATTGCTCCCTCACCCTAATTCCAAAATTATGGTTGTTACTAATCCATTCAAGAATAATGTGAGAAGAAATTCAGATAGTATTTTCTGTTAAATTTGATCTTTTCTATATCAACATGGCTAGAATAAAAGAAAATCAATAAAGAAAATGAAGACCTCTCATGCTAAAGTAGATCTTTTGAGACCACTTTTTCTCTTTATCTCAGGTTCTGAAGTCTGCTTTAACCATACCAAGGGAAACTATTTCATAGAGTATTTTTGTTCTCAGATCTGTGCTGTTTCTTGATTTGTAGCAAACTGTGTACTTATAATAGATTCCCCTACTCATAAAGGATGTTAACATAAACAGCATCAACTCTGTGCCACACATTTTGTACAGTTCTCTTCCCAGCATGAATTTATTGTTAACCCTATGACTCAGAGCAGTCCAGAAATTTGCCCCAAGTCACACCGTCAGTCAGTATAAGAACTGAGATTTGGACCCAGGTTAGCCTAAAAATCTAAGGGACTTGATCTTTCTGTTCTGCCATACTCATTATTCAAGACTACATCAGCCTAATGTATTCTAAGAAAACAAACACAGCTACTAACTAATCTGTTAAATAGAATAAACATGTTAGTACTTTGGTTATCAATCCATTATAGTCATTCATTGGCTTAAAGTGAGGATATTCATGTTGTTGACGTTATTAAAGTGAGACAAGGAATATAGTTGTTAATGAGTAGCCCATGTCTTTTCCTTCAGCGAACTTGGCCTTACGAGGCCCAAGTTGTTCTGTTAGCCTGCTTCTCCATAATGCAGTGTTGGACAGCCTGTGGAGAGATCAACATAGGTTGATAGTCACAATTGACCTCTCTTTGCCATTTTCTATAAAATAGTGATTATATTAATAGTACTGGTATCCTAAGCCTGTTGTGAGAAATGAAGGAGTCAATATATTTGTAGAACAATTAGAACAGTGCCTTCTTCATGTTAAATACTCATTAAACGGTAGCTATTACATTTACTAGAAATACAAGAAGGGTCTCTATGATTGTCCTTGCTGAAGTTACCTGTTGGTAGCCATAAGTCTAGGGGTTCTGTAGTTTTTGATGCTGTGGTGTTTTAATTTTCTTTGGATTTCTCCAATGTCAACCAAATTAACCAATTTACTGTGGTAATCAGGTTTTGGATCTACCCCCAAACATTGTTTTTTAATTCTCTTCTCATTTCTAGACCTCAGACCTCCTGTTCATATTCCTGTTTTTTAGGAGATCAGACATTTAGGAAAATCTCTTTAAAATTACTAAGAGAGAAGTTTATTCCCCTTTCAAAAATTTTTATCACAATGTATCAACTTAGAGGTTAAATTAAAAAACTACTACTTTTAATGAGAATATTCTTAAATACCTCATTTACCCATTTCATATAGATGGAGGTAATTTTTGTAAGTAAACTCAGACACAACTATTGAAAGCAAACATACTTTTTGAGGTTTGAACATTTTGATTCATTTTCATGCAAATTAATTTGTTCAGATTCTCAAAGTTTCTTAGGTTTACACAGGTGTCAGTTGAATTTAAGGGAATGAAAGTTGACATAAGAATGCAAATATTATAGGGATGTGTGCCATTCTGGTGCATGTGGCTGCAAGACTGTCTTCCTGAGGCTGTCATCCCAAGAACCTCCCAACTTCCCCCTTCTTTTGGGGTCCACACATTTGGCCACCATGTACCTGTCACCAGCAGTCCTGGGTGGTGCTTTCTAACTACACCATTTGACACCTGGAACTATCGAGAGTCGGTTAGGCTAAGTTCTTACCTCAACAGGGAAACACTCATCCCCTCTATCACTCTACGCTCACCCTTTTCCACTCCCAGATTTACTCTAATTCTGAGGCAGAGTCAACACCAAAAAATGGCAGTGTAGCAGCTTGTATCTTCTGCTGGAGTATTTCCAGTGGTTAAGTTTTCAAACCAAAGTCGTATGGATGTGTGCACAAATTTGAAAGTCTAATAGTTCTATGAGGTTTGTTAAATAGTATGTCCAGCTCCTGTCTAATATTTTCTTTTGTAAGAAATGTTGAAATTAATGTAGGGATACTAAAGGTGACCACTTAGTTTCCAAATCTGGCTCTGACGCTATTGTGTGACCGTGTAACATCAGTGCCCTTATTGGTAAAGTGCAGATGATTAGAAGTATGTAATTTTAATTAGATTTATTTTATTTAAAACTAAGTACCTCAATTATTACAAAAAATGTTGCTGTTTGTCAGAGATAATTGTTCTCAATTATTTAGGTGATTCTTTTGATACTAGCAAATCACTAATTAACATGCTGGTATTGCTATTCATTTTTCAGTTTTAGAGATTCAGTTTTATGGAAAGTGAGGATTTTTCTCATTCCCCACTTTTGTCCCACCACACTCCCCCACCCACCCCTGCACACACTCCTGCACACACTACTTCCATCCTGAACCCTCTCAATATAGCTATTGTATAATTTTGATTAGATGGGTATTCATTATTTATTCTATTATGACTTTTAGTAAATTTTACTTGCTTTTCCATCCTGAACTTTCAGTTGCTGAGTTATCTATGAATGTTTGCTAGTAACTCAACCCCAAATACCTACCAATGCCTAAATCTCCTTTTGAAACATTTATTGATACCAGGGAGTCATGAATTAATGCCATCTTTTTGAAGAAGCTTATTCCAGAACCAGAGTGGGCTGACTGCACTGTTATCCAGGTATCTCACTTCACCCCCATACCCAGGATTCTTGTCTGCTTTCTTGTATTGAAGCTGCCATTCCTTTATTCCTTTGTATTTGTGTCCTAGCGCTGCTACAACAAATTACCACAAACTTGGTGACTTAAAACAACAGAAATTTATTCCCCTATCATTCTGGAGGTCAGAAGTCCCAACAAAGTGTTAGCATGGTAGCCCTAGCCCTGTAGGGCCCTGGAAAGAATCCTGCTTCACCTCTTCCAGCATCTGGTGGCTCCGTGCAAGCCTTGCCTTGGTGGTATTTAACTCTGATCTACCTCCATTTCCACATGGCCTTCTCTCCTGGGCTTCAGCCTGACCTGCCTCTGCCTGTCTCATGACAAACAACATGCTGTTGGATTTAGAGTCCACCCTTCATCCAGAATGGCCTCATCACATCTCAAGATCCTCAATTAAATTACATCTACAAGACCCTTTTACCAAATAAGGTCACATTCCCAGGTTTTGGGTAGACATATTTTGGAGGGTGCCACCATTCAGCCCACCACACCCTTGCCTTCCTTTCTCATTTTGTTTTTTTCAGTTTAATAGGACACTTTGTTCAGGAGCTTTTTGAAAAAGAGCATATGGGAGGTAAATTTTGTGCAACTTTGCATGTCTGAAATGTGCTTATTCTAGCATAAAAATTAACGATTTGTGTTGGAATAGATTTCTAGGTTGGATATCATGTTTCTTCAGTATTTTGGAGACATTATATTCTTGTCTAGCTTCAGGTAATCTAAAGCTATTTTAATGTCATATCCGTTTTACGTGGCTTTTTTTCCTGTCTCTAGAAGCTTTATAGATTCTTCTTTTTGCCTCCATTGATTATTCTTTATATAAGCATATTAGTGCTGTTTGTCTGTTCCAACCAGGCCTCTGATGTGTGTTTCAATTTGGAAAATCATGCCCCTCAGTTCTGGGAAATTTTCCTGAATTATTTTATTGATGAGTTCCTCTCTTATTCTGGTCTCTCTTTCTGGAACTCCTATTATTTTTGATGTTGATCTTTTAGTATTGTTTTTCCAGTTTTCTTATGTATTCTCAGCCATTTTCTGCCCTTTGATCTTTGAGCATTGCTATCTAGGACATCTCTTTATTGCCCACGTATTTCTACTGTCATGTGTTTTCAATATCTAAGACCTCGTTTTTGTTCCTTGATTGTTCCCTTTTTATAGCATTATGTTCTTGTTCAATGGAGGCAGTTTCTTCACTTATCTCTCTGAGACTATTGATATTTGTTTTACTTTTTATTTCCCCAAGCATTTTTTTCCTTGAATCAGATCTCTTTCCTCCAGGTTCTTGTACTTTGTTTTAATATTGCATGGTAGTAACTTTCCTTAAATAGGGATCAAAAAAGAGTAAGTAACCAAACTTACAACCATGTGCTTCCTTACAATGTGAGTGTTTTCCTTCTTTCTGTTAAAGTCTGTAATGGTTTTATATCATGAAAGGTAATGATTATCCAGACTAAAGGGTAAGGATGCTTGGACTGCATATTCTTGAGTTTTGGTAGATCTTTGCCCCAGTCTCATTTAGGTTCAGAGCAGAGAGGCATCCTCTGTTGGTTGGTCATACCTGCTCCTAACATTATTTTTAATTGTATTATAATCTGCTCTGCCTTAGGGGAACAGTGGAACCTACAATGAACCCCAACCCCTCTTCCAGGAAGAACTCAACTGTGTTTGTCCTTTGCCCGTTCAGCATTCCTTGGTCAGTTTCCACTTTTGTATAACTTATTAGAAAAATCAATAGACTGAGAGTCAAAATACATGGAAATTGTCCAGATTCTGTTACCCATAATCTTTGGGATTGTAGGGCAATGATTTAGATCCTCTGGTCTCAGTTTCCTCATCTGTATGATATAAGAAGTTGTACTAACCCAGAAGTTTCTGAGCTTGGGTAGGTACCAGTGTTATATGGAAGTGCCTCAGCAGATTTCTGCCAAGAGTGAAAGATAAACAAGACAGCTCTTGATCCTTCTCCCTCCATCCAGAGTAGACCACTTTTGTCTGTTTCCACTTGTTTCTTAGATATTTTGTTTGATTGCATCTTGGGGGAGATCCAACTTTTCCTGCCACTTTTTTTTTATGGGACTTGGTCATGTTAAAGGTTCTTTTTATCTCTGAAATCCTGTGATTTGATGTGATACTACTGTTATTCTGGTCTTTGAGACTTGTAGCATTAAAGTCCCACATAGAGACTGTTACATTTATGAATACAGTTGCAGTCTCTTTCATAACATGACATGTGGTTTCTTTCTTACATGGTTCTGGAACCAAACTAGGGCTGAGAAGTCTTGGCAACTGGCTTACATTAACAAAGAAATATGGTAACAGACAGGAGGTCCTACACTGAAGGCTTCAAAAGATTGTGATATCTCCAGCAGTGTGAAAATGGTTCTTCATTTTTTTAAAACCATGGACTACCTCAGCAGGCGAATGCTTATGGATTAATAATTACTTTACAGCACTGTTGGAGATCAGTTATCCATCATCACAATATGGACTGTGTTGCCAGAAAGAATTTTCAGAGGTTTGAATGCAGAACGCAGTGAGAATATAGCACTGAAAGAGTTATTTCTTCCATCCTATGAAATGTGTTTTAGTCTAGCAGATAAATTGTATCATTAGACATTTTTATGCACTGACTGGCTATGTACTCGCACCAATAGCTTTTACCCACCCAACCCCTATTACGAAGTACAGTAAAACAAATGATAACTCTTGTTGAGTATCAGAAAACTTGGGGAATATTAAAAAATGAGCAGAATCTCTTCCTACTGAAACATTTGCACCCTGGAAGAGTGTTTCAGCAGTTCTTACTAGTAATGGAGAAGTGAATGATAATAGAGAGATTAGGAAAACAATTACACAGGTTTTATGAGTGTTTTACTTGGTATATTTTATTATATTTCAATGGAAATTCCAGAATACATGAAAGTATAACAAATAGAGTTCAAAAGGCAGAAAACATTGTTTAAATGGCAGAAAGAGAAAGTAGATAAACATGCAAAGTAACCAGTTTTCCTAATTCAAAAGCATAATTTAACAGTGAATATGATCTATGGAATTAATAAAACTTAGGATTACTGTTTTTTATTTGAAAAAATATATTACAAATAACTTTATGATACAAAATACAAGTGCACAAAAATGAAAACACTGATAACTGCTTTTCTATGCTTTCCCAGATGGCAATTATTTTATAACTTATTTTTTTTACAAGGTTGTAGATACTAATTTATATCAGTGGTTCTCAAACTTCAGTGAGCATCAGAGTCATCTGGAGGGTTTATGAAAGCACAAATGGGGGATAACCCAGGGTTTCTGGTGCATGAGGCCTGTTTGGGGTCCCGTTTCTAACAACTCCGGGTGGGTGTCAGTACAGCCGGTCAGCTGCTCAGCCTGTTGAGTAGCAAGGCTCGAGTTCAGGGTTCCAGATGCCCAAAGACAGTCAGCTGGACCTCATGCCCTCATTGTATCCTCCTGATGATTCTACAGAATAGAAAGTAGTTGCTTTATACCAACTGAGCAAATTAACTGAAATAGACTGTGTGAGAGCAATGAAGCAATCACTGAAGCAGCTTCCCTTTCATTAATCACCGGAGATGAAAAATCTAGTTATGTAGCCGTGGGAACCAGGAAAAATACCTGCAGGCCTAAAAAATTTCTCTGTGGCTCATTTTCTTTCATCACCATGCTTTACTCTTCAGAAAGATAGAGTGTGAACCACAAATCTGTGAGTCTTATATCTGTTAATTATTGACTAGAGGGAAGCTTTATGGCAAATGGTAGGTTTCAGCTTTAATAAATAATGGGGTTGATTCTGCCCAATGACAGATGTGTGTAATTCTCATTAAAGTCAGTGGCAGTTACACAAGAGCATCAAAGCACAACGGTGTCTTTTACAGAATGTTCTGATTTGGTAAATTATTCACTATCTCTCAAGCAGTAGAGACATATGCTATTGTTCTCTGTGGGGAACAAGAAAAATTCTTGTAGGCAGGATGTAGTTTCGCATTTTAGACTTGGAATGTGCAACTAAGAAAAGGCATAAACTCTTTTCATCCGGAAGCCTTTAAATAGAAAGGAGTTAATAACTGTATAGAAGATGCTTTCAAATACTTTGCTATGGGAGAGTTACGGGATAACTGGGTAGATACTTGTTTATCTCTGGATAGATTTTCCAAATAATCAGGTGGGTCCAGGAATCTCTGACAAACTGTGACATTTATCAATAGCATTAACAACTGGTGATTAAGATATCTAAAAGGAACCCTGTCTTTGTAAATTGTAGCTGCTGCTGGAAAGACTAATGTTAAATATTAAGCAGCAAGTTTGGAGACTGTTAAACTGAACTGTGATCCTTTTTTTATAACTGAGGTCCTCTGCAACTAGATGTGCTTCAGTTAACACATCTATGAAGTGGAGAAAATGCTATCTGCCCATTGTGTCTCCGTGGGATTCTGTGATTAATAAATAATGGAAAACATATTGAAATAATAAAAGAGCACTAAATTAATTAGTAGAACAAACAGAGGAAGCATTCAAATACCCACTGTAGCAGCTTTTAGACAATTACATAAACTTTCACTCTCTGGTACAAGGCTGGTTAGGTATGAGTTTTCTTTAAGATATTCAATCAAGAAGCCTGAGAAGATCTTTTCTGATGCCACCAGAAATCTATTCTCCAAAAAGGATGATGTCAGAAAGACAAAAGGCAACAAATGATGATAAAGATGTGGATAAAAGGGAACCCTTGTGCACTGTTGGTGGGATTGTAAACTGGGACAATCACTATGGAAGACAGAATGGAGGATCCAAAAGACATTAAAAATAGAACTGCCGTATGATGCAGTGATTCCATTTCTGAGATGTATCCATAGGAATGAACATACTATCTCAAAATGATATCTGCACCTCTTGTTCATAGCAGCCTTATTTACTAGCCAAGACATGGAAACATGGAAACCCTAGGGGACCATGGATGGATGAATGGATAAAGAAGGAGAGAGAGAGAGAGAGAGAGAGAGAGAGAGAGTGTGCGTGCGTGTGTATCCACAATGAAATATTATCCAGCCATTAAAAGAAATCCTGCCATTTGTAACAACATGGGTATGCCTTGAGGGCATTATGCTAAGTGAAATAAGTCAGAAAAATACAAATACTATTGTGTTCATTTATCTGTAGATGCTAAAACAAACAAACAAATACACAAAAAAATGGATCAAGTTTGTGGGGGTTTGGAGAAAGGGGGTAGGAGAAAGGTCATCAAAAGTACAAACTTCCAATTACAAGATAAATAACTACTAGAGATGTAATGTAGAGCATGGTGACTAATGTAACACTGTATGGAAGTTGAGAGTAAATCTTAACAGTTCTTATCACGGGAAATAAATGCTTTCTAAAATTTTCTTCTTTGCTTTCTCTTTTTATTGTATCTATGTGAAATGATGGATGTTAACTAAACTTACAGTGGCAGTCATTTCACAAAATATGCAATCCAAACATAATGCTGCATACTTGAAACTTAAACAGTAATATATGCCAATTATGTCTCAATAAAACTGGAATAAAAAGTGGTGATGGCATTTGACCAATTGTCCCTATCTCAACCACATGTTTCTTTAATTCTTGATCAACAGTGCACCGTCATAGGTGTGAGGACAAAAAGAAAAACTTTGTAAAGAAAGAAAAGTCTCTTTTGTGTTTGTTCTCCATTTATTTCACCACCATTTTTACCTACCCCAAAATTATTCCTCATTTTTTGATATTTCCCTTTGGTCAGCCATCTTTAGATGTTCCTTGTACTCTACAGTTATCTGTAGTTCCTAGTAGATATTTTAACCAGAAACTGCTGATTGAATATAATTTAATTTTAAAAAACCCTTAAACTTTCATGAAGCAGCAATACTTGAGAAGGTGGTGGAAACAAAGTCATTTTTTTTTTACTTTCAGTGCAGTGTGCTTCTGTGGACCATTAATTAGAATAGTGTCTGACGTAGGAGTGTGTGATGGGGGAATAGGTAGGAGAATATTCAGTGTATTCAACCCTGGTCCTGTTACAGAATACCTATAGCTGGAAAGGAGAGAGGGAAATGCATAAATGAAACTAGATTTGACTGCTGCTTCATCATTTCTCTGGAAAAACTTCATGTGAAATGGCATCAAACTGACATTGACTGCTGTTTAATCTGTGGGACCCTCTGAGCTTATTCTGCAATGCTGTAAAAGTCTTACCTGGAAGACACGGAGACTTGATTATTAAATGCAAAGTTTTAAGCTACAATGAAACCACCTGCCACATATCGCTGTTTCTAGGCAGGAGGCAGCTATAAGCCTGCTTTATTAAAGCAGGAGACCTGGGTCAAAGAAGTTCATTGTGCCGTCTGCGTGCCGCAAGTGTGGAAGGATATCCACGGTACATTCGGGATAAAATACGTAAGTCCTTTTAGACAAATTTGGAGAAGAGGAGTTTTGAGACGTAACTTCAAAAAGCCACCACCTCCTCCTTCCTCATCCTCCCGGTCCTTGTCCTCCTCCTTCTTCTTCTTTGCCTCTTCCTCCTCCTCCTCTTCTTTTTCTTTTTCTTCATTTTTTTTTTAGAGCTATGGATCTTGGTGTTGTGATTAGAGTTCCCTAATTGAGAAACTGACCTCCCGGTCTCTGCTGACCTTCTATTACAGTTTCTCAAATATTCCCTGTACCAGGGAGAGATTCTTCACTCAAAAAGTTCCCTGATGCTGCTGGTCCAGGGGAGGCTCTATGACTTTAGGGAAAGTATAGAGTTTAGATTCCTACCAGCTTTTTGACTAAATATAGGTAGATTGGAAAGATCATATTCTAATCTGATTTTTTTCCACAATTATTCTTACACACTATATAGCCTTTTTTCTGCATTAAAAAAGCAAGGTTTTGATAATATATAGAGAACCAGGAGATTGCTAAAGGCAAAATAAGCCTAAACTCATGAAGATAAAAATAAGCTTCTGTGTTGAGACCTAAGAAATGTGACAAGTAAGTCTCTCTGCCAAATTAGAAGAATTGATTCTCAATAGCCTATGTCTGGGAGAAGGGATGCAGTAATTCCTAGCCTCGCAACTACTCCCTGTCAACAAGAGACCTTTGCCTTTTTAACTATTTTATTCACAGTGGATATTTTTGCTAATAGTTCCCGACACTGTTTAAATGTAAAAGTGTGCTGCTCCCCACCACCTCCCCAACCCCTCCTCCAAGTAAAGATGAGGCCTCCTGTCACCCTGTGCACACGATGTGTGGAGAGTAGACGCTCACGCTGGAGTGAGAGCCCTGTGGAAATTCTTGGGTGGACAAGTCTAAGACCTGGCACTGATTGTCACCCAGAGGTGACCTTGTTTGACACCATTCTCTCTAACTTTATCTACTGCTTCACAGTTGATGTGAAGCACAAATGTTTCTTCTCTTACAAATATTTATTGTGAGCACTGTAAGCATTTTGGCACAGTATTCTTTTATAAGTTTTCTGTAAATACAATTAGAGTAGATATAAATCAAAATGATGGCAGCCCTTCTATGGGTTTTTGAAGTTCCCAAGGGGGCTGTTGAGCTCTTTAATTGCTTACTAATGTAAAAATATCATTGTTGGTAAAGCATAAATCATGACAGTTTTGCCCCACTAGAGGCTAAAAGCAGCACAAGATGTGGTAATTAAGATATACTAATACACTTGGCAATTTCTATAATAGGAGCTTTTAACAAGGTAGGGAAAAGAAGCCTCTCTCCGGCTACTGTGAAGCAACAAAGAAAATACGAAGTTTTCTTCATGTAAAAGAGATCACCTGCTTAAAAAAAGTAGCTAAACAGTGCCAGAATTTTTTTCTTTCACGTTCTCTTTTTGTTTTCCTACTCACATGGCAGCTTATGAATACAATTTTGAGTTAAGACTAGCTTCATATGCTGTAAGAACTAGAAGGGTCTTTAGTTTGGGACCTTATTCCTTTGCTTTAATGACCAGAAAACTGAAACTATGACATATAAAATAGCTGCTCTTAGTTAGTTGGGAGCACAGGTGGGACTTGAACCCAGGCACTTTCTGTTTAATTATTCTAGTCTTTCATCAGAGATTCTCAAAAAATTATAAAATCATGAGCATTTTTTTCTCTATTTTATTAATTCCCCTCCCTTTTTTTGATGTCTGGCATATCTATTTTTGAAATTTATTGGAATTAGGCATCATTAATGATAGATGGCTTACATATAAGGAAGCTATTTGACTTTGGATACTAGAGACAGAATAATACCACACCCTTTCTTGAAGGACAGGGAAAAATATGACATCCCCAGACCAATACTAGTGCTTCCTCATGGCTTCTAAAGTGACAAGAGGGGTGTGTGTTAAGATGAGGAGTTCTGCCTGTCACACCTGATGTTCAGAAGCCTGTGCAGCAGCAGCAAGAATAGAATAATTTTCCCTGATGCAGATTTAGATCCAATTAGTATTAATTAGAATTATATATACACAGGAGGGGACTGTACTGCAGAAGCAACTTCAGTCCTACTTAACACCTCTCCAGCCTTACATGGAGCCTTTTAGCAAAGGCGCTTACATGTTTTCAACTATGAATTTTCCTTTCCTATTTTATTAATTTCTTTTCTTCTTTTTTTATTGGAATAAAGTTGATATACAACATTATATTCATTTCAGATGTACAACATGGTGACTTAATAATTATATACATCACTAGATGCTTGCCACAGTAAGTGTAGTTCCTGCCTTTACCATACCAAGGTGTTACCATATTATTGGTTAAATTCTGTATGTTGTACTTCCATTCCTATGACTAACTTATTTTATAATTTGCAGATTGTACTTATTTATACCCTTCACCTATCACTCACTTCCTTTCCTGTGGTACCCAACAGACTGTTGTCTATATTTATGGGCCTGTTTCTTTTTTGTTTGTTTCATTTTTTAGATTCCACATGTAAGTGAAATCATATGGTATTTGTTTTTCTCGGCTTATTTTATTTGGCCTTTACCCTCTAGGTCTATCCATGTTGTCACATATGGCAAGATTTCCTTCTTATTTATGGTTGAGTAATATTCCATTTTGTATATGTACCACTTCTTCTTTATCCATTTGTCTATCAATGAGCAATTGCATTGAGAAAGGTCTTTTGATGAACCTCCAAAATGTTTTCCACAATGCACCAATTTACATTCCTACCAACAGTGCATGAGAGTTCCCTTTTCTCCATCTCCTCACCAACACTTGTTATTTCTCATCTTTTGGATAGTAGCCATTCTGATGGGGGTGAGGTGATACCTCATTGTGATTCTTATTTGCATTTCCCTGATGATTAGTGATGTTGAGCATCTTTTCATGTGTCTGTTGGCCATCTGTATGGCTGCTTTGGAAAAATGTCTATTCAGGGCCTCTGCCCATTTTTTAATTGTATTTTTTTTGTGTGTGTATATATGTTAAGTAGTATGAATTCTTTATATATTTTGGATATTAGTCCTTAATCAGATGTATCATTTGCAAATATATTCTCCCATAAAATAGGTTGCCTTTTTGTTTTGTTGAGGGTTTCCTTTACTGTGCAGAAGATTTTAGTTTGATGTAGTCCCATTTGTTTATTTTAAATTTTGTTTCCCTTGCCCATGGAGATGTATCCAGAAAGAAATTTGTCATGTTGATATTCATGAGATCCTTGCCTATGTTTTCTTCTAAGAATTTTATAGCTTCATGTCTTATTTTTAAGTCCTTAATCCATTTAGAATTTACTTTTGTGTATTGTTTGAGACCGTTTCATTCTTTTACATGCAGCAGTCCAGTTTTGCCAACATCATTTATTGAAGAGACTGTCTTTTCTCCATTGCATATTCATGCCTCCTTTGTCATATATTAATTGTCTATATGTACATGGGTTTATTTCTGGGCTCTCTACTCTGTTCCACTGATAATATGGGTCTGTTCTTGTGCCTGTACCATGTTGTTTTAATCACTGTAGCTTTGTAGTATAGCTTGAAATCATGGAATGTGATATCCCCAGCTTTGTTCTTCTTTCTCAAAATTGCTTAGGCTATTTAGGGTCTTTTTTGGTTCTGTATAAATTTTAGGATTATTTTTGCTAGTTCATTGAAAAATGCCATTGATATTTTGATAAATATTGTGCTGAATCTGTAAACTGCTTTGTGCAGGATGGCCATTTTGACAATATTAAATCTCCCTGTCCATGGGCATAGATAGATTTCCACTGAGTTGTGTCTTCTTCAATTTCTTTCATCGGTGTTTTATAGTTTTCAGAGTACAGGTCTTTCACCTCCTTGGTTAGGTTTGTTCTTATGTGTTTTATTCTTTTGGATGCACTTATAAATGGAATTGTTTTCCTGATTTCTCTTTCTGCTAGTTCATAATTTGTATATAGGACTGCAACAGATTTCTATAAGTTGATTTTGTGTCCTGTGACTTTGCTGAATCCAGTTATTAGTCCTAATAGTTTTTTGATGGAGTCTTTATGGTTTTTCTATATATAATACCATGTCATCTGTAAATAGTGACAGGTTTACTTCTTGTTTACCGTGGATGCCTTTTATGTCCTTTTCTTGTCTGATTGCCATGGCTAGGACTTTCAGTACTATGTTGAATAAAGTGGTGAGAGTGGGCATCCTTGTCTTGGTCCTGATCTTAGAGAAACGTTCTCAGCTTTTTGCCATTGAGTATGGCTGTAGGTTTGTTGTATATGGCCTTTATTATGTTAAGGTTTATTCCTTCTATACCCATTTTGTTGAGAGTTTTATCATGAATGGATGCTGAATTTTGTCAAATGCTTTTTCAGCATCTATTGAAATGATCACGTCTTTTTTATCCTTCCCTTTGTTAGTATGGTATATCACATTGACTGATTTGCAGATATTGTACCATCCTTGCCTCCCTGCAATAAATTCCACTTGGTTGTGATGGATGGTCCTTTTGATATATTTTTGAATTAGCAGTTTGATAATATTTTGTTGAGGACTTTTGCATCTGTTTTTATCTTGGATATTGGTTTGTAATTTTCTTTTCTTGTAGTATCTTTGTTTGGTTTTGGTATTAAAGTAATGTTGGCTTTGTAGAATGAGTTTGGAAGCATTCCCTCCTTTAATTTTTTGAATACTTTAAGAAGAATAGGCCTTAGCTAATATTTAAATGTTTGGTAGAATTCACCTGTGAAGCCATCGTTCCTAGGATATTGTTTGTTGGAAGTTTTTTGATTATCAGTTCAATTTTGCTACTAGTAATCAGTCTGTTCAGATTTTCTGTTTCTTCCTGGGTCAGTCTTGGAAATTGTATGTTTCTAGGAATTTATCCATTTCTTCTAGTTGTCCAGTGTATTGTCTGATTTTGTTTATTTGTGCTTTCCTTTTTTTTCTTGATAAGTCTGGTTAGGGGTTCATCTATTTTGTTTATCTTCTTTAACACCAGCTCTTGGTTTCATTATTTTTTCTATTGTTTTCTTAGTCTCTAATTTTATTTCCACTTTGATCTTTATTATGTCTCTCCTACTAATTTTGAGCTTTGTTCTTCTTTTCCTAGTTCCTTTAGTTGTCAAGTTAACTTGTTTATTTGAGATTGTCCTTGTTTCTTGAAGTAGGCCTATTTTGCTATAAACTTCCTCTTAGAAGTGCTTTTGCTGCAGCCTACATATTTTGAACTGTTGTGTTTCTGTTTTCATTTGTGCCCACATATTGTCTGATTTCCTCTTTGATCTATTCTTTGACCATTAATTATTTAGAAGCATGTTGTTTAGCCTCTGCACGTTTGTGTTTTTTCCAGTGTTTTTCTTGTAACTGATTTCTAGTTTCATACCATTGTGGTCTCAAAAGATGCTTGATACAATTTCAGCCTTCTTCAATTTGTCGAGACTTGTTTTGTGTCCTCATATGGAATCCATTTTGGAGAACATTCCATGTACACTTGAGAAAAATGTGTATTCTGTTGATTAGGGATAGAATGTTCTGTATATACCTGTTAAGTCCATCTGGTCTAATGGTCACCACCTCTGTTTCCTTGTTTATTTCTGTCTGGATGATCTGTTCATGAATGTAAATAGGATGTTAAAGTCCCCTAGTATTATTGTGTTGCTGTCAGTTTCTCCCTTTAGGCCTCTTGGTATTTAGTTTATATGTTTTAAGTGCTTTAATTTCAGGTATATAGATGATTATGATTGTTCTGTCCTCTTATTGGACTGATCTTTTATCATTGTGTAATATCCTTTGTCTTTGGATACTTTGTTTTGAAATCTGTTTTGTCTCAAATAAGCAATTCCACCTCTTTTTCATCCCTTTTTGCATGGTACATCTTTTTCCATCCCTTCAGTTTCAGTCTGTGTGTCTTTAGGTCTGAAGTAAGTCTCTCATAGGCAGAAAATGGATGGGTCTTATTTTTTTATCCATTCAGTCACCCTATGTCTTTGAATTATATAGCATTTAGGCCATTTACATTTAAAGTAATTATTGATATGTATATTCTTATTGCCATTTTGTTAAATTCACATTGTCTGTTTGTTTTTGTTGTTCTTCTCTGATCCTTTCTTCCTCTCTGTTGTGTTTTATGACTTTCTTTAGTGTTATGATTTGTTTCTCATCTCTTTTTTTTGTTTGTGTATCTATTATAAGTTATTGGTTTGCAATTACCATGGGGTTCTTAATGGACATCTTATGAATATAACAATCTGTAATAAGCTGGTGGTCAGATAAGTTCAAACACATTCTAAGCACTATACTTCTTATTCCTCCTCCTCCATGTTTTATATATATATCTTCTTTTATAATTTTTTATTATGTGATTCTCTCGACTGATTTTTAGATGTAATTGTGGTTGCTACTTTTGTCTTCCTGATCTTCATACTAGTTTTTAAGTAATTGATTTATTCCCTTGGCTATATGTTTGTTTACCATGGGAAATTTTTGCCTTTCTTTGATTGCTTCTGCTTATGGTCTTTCCTTTTCCTCTTAAAGAAGTCCATTTAACATTTTTTGTAAGGTTGGTTTAGCAGAGGTGAATTCTCTTATGTTTATCTGTAAAAGTCTTTATCTCTTATTTCAATTTTGAATGTTAACTATCCTGGGTAGAGTGTTGTTGGTTGGAAGTGTTTTCCATTCAGCACTTTGAATATATCATGCCATTCCCTTCTTGCATGTAGAGTTTCTGTAGAAAAATCAGCTGATAACCTTATGGGTTTTCCCTTACATGTAATTAATTGCTTTTTTTTCTTGCTGCTTTTAAGATTCTCTCTTTGTCTTTTTGATCTTTGACATTTTGATTACAGTGTGCCTTGGTGTGGACCGCCTTGAGCTCATCTTGTTCAGAACTCTCTGTAATTCCTGGACCTGATAGACTGCTTCCTTCCCCAGCTTAGGGAACTTTCTAGCTATTATCTCTTCAAACAGATTTTCTACTCCTTTCTCTCTCTTTCCTGCTGGGGCTCCTATAATGCAGATGATAGGATATTTGGTGTTGTCCAGAGCGCTCTTACCCTGTTCTCATTTCTTTTTATTCTTTCTTCTGTTGCTCAGCTTGAGTGATTTCTTTTACTCTATCTTCCAAGTCACTGATCCATTCTTCTGCATTCTTTAGTCTGCTGTTCTTTCCCTCCAGTGTATTTTATTTCATCTATTGAATTCTTCATCTCTGATTCATTCTTCGTTATACTTTCTATCTCATTGTTGGGGTCTCCCTTGAGTTTTGCTATTGTTTTCTTAAGTCCTGTGAGTATCTTTATAACTGTTGCTTTAAACTCTTTATCACATAGATTGACTAACTGTTTCATTTGTTTTTATTTATTTATTTATTTATTTTCTTGTTCTGTTGTTTGGAGAATACTCTTCTGTTTCCTCATTTTGTATGAATTTTTGTGCTTGATTCTCTGAATTAATTGAAAGGGCTCACTCTCAGACTTGAAGCATTGACCTGTGTAGGAGCGTCCTATCTGTGGACTGTGTATGACTCATGATTTTGGCAAGCTAGAGAAGGAGTAAGTGTGAGATAGGACTTTCTTGACAATGGGGCTCCTGGTGCATGGTCCCCAGGGTGCAGCCTTGGGGCCTGTTGTGGGGGATACTGGGTGGATATTTGTGGGTGCTGCGTTGGTGGGGGGAGGGTGGTGGGCTAGCAGCAACTTAGGAATGCATTCCAGGTGACTTCAGGTTAATGTCAGTTCAGTCCCTTTTGCCTCTTCCCCTGTATGCCTGTGTACACCCTGGGCTGTTTGGGACCACTCTAGGGAATTCCTGCATTGAGCATCTACCAGGTCCACTGGCTGCATGAAGTCATTCTCTGTGCATGTTCCCCCTCAGTCCATGCGGGCTCTGGGCTGCTCCTGGGAATTCCCACATTGGCTCCTGCCAGTCCTGCTGGGAGCCAGTTTAAGACACTGTGTGTGACAGTCTCTCATGGCCACTGTGTGCTCTGGACTACTCTGGAGAGCAGTTCCTGCTTTGGAGCCCACCAGGTCTCACTGGTGGCCATGGGTCAGCTCTGTACATGTTTTCCCCTGCTGTGCTCTGGGGAGTCGCCTTGGTGGCACCAGCCTGCAAATTTGTGTGCCCTTCCTATGAGCTGGGAAACTTTCTGGTCCTGCTGATGGGGGCTGGGCCGGTGTATAACTGGGCAGGAAGGTGGGGCTGCTGGATCTCCCACATGCACACCTGGGTATGGATGAGGTCAGGGGGCTGCAAAGACCAAGTTTGAGTTTGCTGTGTATGCCCAGATCCTGCTTTTAGCTGCACGGAGATGTGCAGATGGAGCACAAACAATGGCTGTGGCTGGTTTCTCCAATCTTAGATGGTCTCAAATGGTTTTCTTACCAAGCGGTGGATGTTTAGTTCTAAAACTTAGGTTCTTTCACTTACGGTCTAGTTGCACTTTAAACAGCAAGGCTTTTTTCCTGTGCCTCATTGCAGGGAGTCCTTGCATGGTTCTCTTAGGAATCGCTTTCCACCCTCTGCTCATGGCTGTGCTGGGGCTTAGGTTCCTGTGGTTCCCATGCCTCCATCTCTTCTGCTGTTTTTTATTTTTTAAATATGATCTTTCTGTTCCTCATTGTATACAAGGTGTTCACTTTGGTCACTGTTCTTCATGGTGAAATGCTCTATGTGTAGGTATATTTAGTGTGTAGGTGTCAGAAGATGGATTCTATTCCACTATCTTCCCAGAATCTCCTCTTTCTTTTTTATTCTACCCTATTTACTCACTTACACATTAGATGGAACACCTGATATATGTTATATGTCAATGCTCCATGCCAGGTAATAGAGTCAGAAGATGATCATGATCTTCATTTTATCTTCCCAATGGAATTTATAGCCCGATAGAGCAGGAATATGCAAACAAATACATATGTAAGTGCAAATTATGGTCTTATCTTTGAAAGGAAATCCAGGCCCTAAGGTAGAACTGGCTTGGGTATTTTATAGAGTCATCTTGGGGTGATACATGAGTTAGGAAAATCTATTTCAGATGAAGAGAGGAACATACAAAAAGGAGATGAGTTGAAGGCAAGTTTAGCCAGTTTGGAGAAAGGACAGAAAGTAGATAGTGAAGCCAGAGCATGGAAAGTGAGGGGCCAGAGGCACATGGTGGGGTAAAGCATTGAACTGGCACATACCATATGGACCAGGGCAGGGTTCCAATTTTTGTTTAATTTAAATGAAAGTTGCTAAAGGATTATGAGCAAGAGGAAGTGTTGTGATCATTTTAACTAAACAGACTTCTCCTCTGCGGGAGTGGTTACATGAGGACACACTTTCCTGCGATATCAGATGAAGGGACTAGGGGAAAGCAAAACTCAAGAATACTCAGGATTTTTACTTGAACTGCTGTCTGGGTTTAAATTGTTCAGACATATTAATTGAGGAGAGCTGGGGAAAAATAGATTAGTGGAAGCTGGGATTTCAGGTTATATCTGAGACATTTAGGTGACCATACTTCTCTGGAGCTCACAGGAGCAGTCTGGGTGGTGATATAAATTTGATAGTAGATAAGATGTGTTGAGAGAGAAGGCAGCGTTCCTAAGTCCATGCCCTGGGGAAGCTAGTGATTTAGTCAAGAAAAGGAGTTACAGCCAATATCATAGGATGAGAATTAGGAGAGAAGAGTGGTATTTAAGCCAAAGGGGGAAATCGTTTCACAAATGAATGAGTGATGCAGTGTACAAGTATTTCTATAAAGTTTGAGTAGGAAGTCAGTATTCATTAGATTTCATAATATAACATTTTGGTTATCTTGAACAGAGGAGTTTGAGGTACTGGGCTGCTGAACACTTGGGAGAAGATACTAAGTGGACAACTCTTATAGAGAGAGGAAAGCAATGTAGCCATAGCTGGAAGTAGATGTAGAATCACAATAGTTGTTTTAAGAATATCAAAGCATTTTAAAATAGTGATGGGAAGGGTCAATGAGAGACTGATGTGCAGAAGACAGGAGGAAAGTCACTCAGGAGCCTTGAGGAGAAAAGATGGACCCAGACTGTGTGAGGGAGGGTGGTGTTACAAGTAGGGATAGTTTTCCCCATTGAAGCAGAAAGAAAGGAGAGGAGAGAGGTGTTTGCAGCCAGATTTAAGTTTTGTTTTATGAGGATGGAAACATTCAAGTTGGATTATTTCTTTTTTCTCACTCAAGTGTGATGAGAGAGTTAGGAAGATGGGTGTGGGGAAAGTTTAATGGGGAGAAAAGGGACAGGATATAATACTTTATCATAATGACCAAGAAACGTTTAGCTACTTATGTGAGATATATGCAAGACACATGTGAGAGTGCATGCACCCAGGATTTGGTTTTTGTCAGACCTGTGCTTCTGTAAAGGAAGAGAGAAGCAAGGCAGCCAATGGCATTTGCAGTGTCATCATTATGATACCTACCTGTAGCCATGACCACAGCCATCCTGGGTTCAGTTAAGGCCACAGCGTTGGGGGGCATGTTGAGAAAGAGGATGAAGAGATGGATTAATTTGCTAAGCACATGGTGGCTTTCTGCAGCATGCAGAGGAAGGGTGTGAAAGAGAGAGAAGGAAGGAGGGAGAGGTAGATAAATGTATCAGATTAAAAGATAAACCATAGGGGATGACCCAGGATATTTGACTTCTGGCAGTGAAGTTGATCTGCAGGATTTCCTGGCTCTGATCACAATATTTGCTGGCTCCAATCCCCTGATTTTCCTCTGAGCACATGTAAGATGCTAGCTCTGAAATCTGGAAGCAGTGGCATTTCAGGAATTGCCATCACACCCTGGAAAGCTCACCCATCCTTCTCCAAGAAGCCATCAGGATAGTTAGCTCAGTTGTTTTTCAACAGAGTAATAATACAAAAAGCATCAGAAAAAAAAAATTAAACCTACAAAGAAAAGAAAGTTGGGTTTTCTTTTCTAGAATGGGTGTATATTCCTGCAATGTCTTCAGAAAGAAATTCAAAAGTTCTGATATTGTTATAGTGGTGCTAGCTTAGTTGCTAATTTGTACATGGTATATCTTTTCCATTCTTAAAATTTCCAGCTTTCTACATCCTTAATGTTAATCAAGTCTGATAATCTTAATCTTTTAATTGGAATATTTCGTCCATTGGATCTTAATTATTGACGTGCTTGGGTTTATATCGCTTTTTTTTTTCTGTTGGACATAGTGAGTTCAATATATTCCCCTCTCTCTCTCTCTCCTTTCATGGCATTCTAAAATAAATCATTTTATAACTATTTCAGTTTTCATTCTATTAACTTGTTAGTTACATATTTATTTTCTCTCTTGTTTGGTGGATACCCTCAAGATATGTGCCTTTGATTATTACAGTTGAATTCAAATTATTACTATCAATAATCCATTTACCAGCTCTTGTCTTCTGAGTTGTATTAGTAATTTTAATTCTAAATTTATTTTGAAGCACATAAGACATATTAATTCCCACTGGAACATTGTTACCCACATATTTACCCTTGCTGTATCCATCTGGCATTTCCTTGTTTCCGTCTGCTTAAAGAACTCCCTGTAGAATTCTCTTTGGTGCAAGTTTGTTAGCTACAAACCCCCCCAGGTTTAGTTGTCTGAAATCATGCTTATTTTGTCTTTGCTTTTAGAGGATGTTTTTGTGCAGTGTAGAATTTTAAGTTCATTATTTTCTGTGAACTTCGATCATTTCTGTCGAGAAGTCAGGAAGTTTATTGTTTCTCCTTTCAGAGAAAGGTATGTTTTCTTTGTTTTTAATGTTTTGCTTGGTTATGGCTTTTGCCTCATAATCAAACTGTTCTTTTGATTATGAGGCAACCAGTACTGTGCATGGTGTGTGTGTGCTGTGTGTGCATGGGTGTACATGTATGTGTGTAGGGGGTTGGTGTTCACTGAGATTTTTCAATGTGAGAGTTTGGAAAATCCTAGCCATTACATCTTCATATACTATTTTCCCTCCTTTTCTTTCTCTTGTAATAGTATGCCAGTTACCTGCACGTTAGACTTTTACATTATGTCCCACCGTCTTTTATTCACTTTTCTGTATTTTCCATTAAAACAAAATTGCTGAACTTTTCTACTGGCTTTCTATATTTTTTAATCTTGTGCGGTGTGGTACCTAATTGGCTGGTAACTCATCTATAGGTTCTTCATATTAGTTATTATCTTTTATAGTTCCAGCAGTTTCATGGAATTCTTTTAATATAGTCCAGGTCTCTGATGAAATTATCCATTCTTTGCATCTGTTGTCTCCAACTTGTTCTTTATTTTCTTGAACTTCTAATTAAAATATTTGGCTCATTGTGGGTCTATTTCTATTGTCTTTTTTTTTTTTTTGTATTTGATATTGCTGATACTGCCCTTTATCTTGTCATGCCTAATAATTTTTGATTGAATAGTAAATACTGCATATAAAATTTTTTAGTTTATTCAGCTTCTGTTATCTTTCTGCCCAGAGGTTTACTCTTTTCTCTGCGAGAAAGACAAAGTGGAAATTGATCCATTTAACCCAATAAGGGATTGAGCTGGGTCAAGGCTGGGTTGCGGTTTCTCTCATTCACCTTTATTCCTAGGATATAGTTCTCAAGGGCTTTCAACCCAGCCTTCTGTGGTCACCTGGGTCCCTCCCCCGATCCTTGTCCCCTCAGCAGCCAAGGACTGTCAGAGAACTCCATTCTGCTACTAGAGGCTTTGTAATTAGCTTTTTATCCTTCCCATCTAGCTTCAGAATCCAGCATGTGTCTTGGGGAGAAAACTGACACTGTTGCAGTTTTCTTGCCCTCTTCGCAGCAGGGTGCTGACTGTAAGTCTCCATTTCGTCTCTGCAGGACCGCAGACAAGCTCCACCAGCTTCTCTGCCCAGCGCCCTTCCTCCATCACCATGCAGGTCTCAGACCAGGAAAGCATGGGGTTTTAGGTTTCACCCTGTACCAAGAATGGGCAAATGCCCAGAAGGGAAAAGCTTCCAGAGAACATCAGCTCAGAAAAAGAAGTTCTTTTTCTGAAATCTTGAGTGCTCATTTCTTCAGCAAAAATCTGATACTTTTAAACATTATTATTTTTTTGTATCTTTTTCCAGCTTTTCTAGTTTGCCTTGGCAGGAGCTGTGGTTTGCTGCAGGCTGCCCTACCTTACGCAGAGAAACAGACATTTCAAAACAATGCTGTTCTATAAATTAGATCATCCAAAGGGGTTTTGCCCTTCTGTTGATTGGATTTGGGAGGTTTGAAGGCTCTGAATGCTGACTGAGTTCTTAGCAGTCTGGAGCTTTACGATGCATTGTTCTGGGACAGCACTGCTTGTAGCTCAGAACAGTGGCTTTGGCATCAAGGAATTCCAACCCTGGCTAAGTAGTTAGATACCTGTGCAACCTACTAGATCTCTCCATACTTCACTTTCAGCGTCTATAAAATGGGGAGAAAGAAGCCTGTTTTCTATATTTGTAAGGATGATTAAAGTAGAATATATTTATTGATTGCTTACTTTTATCATCCTAAATATCTTATGTATATTATCTCATCTTAGTATGCTATGTACCATAGTACATACTAAGGATTCAGTAATGGGTACACTATTATTACTCATCTTGATTACAACCCAGTGTCTATTTTGGCTTTAAGTAAAATCAGTAATCACCCGTTGGTCCTTTTTCTCAATTCTTAACCGTTTTGCCTATAGGATATGAATAATGTAAATACAGACCAAAGATAACTTATCACTCATCTAGTTTGTGCTACGCTTAGCAATCAAATGTGTGCAAATTAATAAAAAGAAACATGAAAAATAAAGCTTAACTCTTCATAACTTTTTTTTAAATGAAGGTATCACTGATATACAATCTCATGAATCAAGTTTCACATGAGCAACATTGTGATTTCAACATCCACCCATATTATCAAGCTCTCTCTTCCCCCATTGCGATCAACTCTTCATAACTTTAATACTTAGGATAATGCAGAAATATGCAGTATATTTTTCAATATATTTTCCAATATAGCCTAGCCAGATTTATGTGTGGGCTGAATAGGCACTATATACTAAAACATCAGAAAGTTGTTGGGGCAAAAATCCTTAAAATGCCAGGTTTTACATTTGGTTCAGATGACATGTTGGGCTTTTGCCTGATGAATTTACGCCTAGGCACTTGCACATATGTGGTTCACAGGTTGGGGTGCCTGTGGCTTGGGTCTCAGCGGCTCCTGGGGTGGTATTTGCACTTCATTTCACTGGCCCTGTATATCTGATTTGATGACATCTGGTAAGGAGACAGTGGAGGGAAGACATGCATATGAAGTCTCAGAGAATACCAGCTGCATTTTAATGAGCTGTGGCTGCTGTTACCTTACCATTTATTTTGTGGCCTTTGGGGCTTTGACAGGCAATACCCAATCTGTTTCTAATCAGTTTAAATCTCAATATTTACTTTTAGATGTTTTACCCTAAAAGCTTTAAACAAAGAGTATTGTGTTTGACCGTGTCATACAGATTTGGCATCTTTCACATCTTCAAAAAAGAGATTTGGGTATAACATATAAAGAAAACAAGAGCCACTAACATATAATGAAAAAAATAATTAGCAAGATGAACAACATAAAAATTAAAAAAATAAAGAATCATTACCTTAAATAAGCTATAAATGTTCAGTTTTGACAGTGTTCTTCTTACAGGGCCTTTCAGGTGCGAGCATGTAACCCAGAGGTTCCTTTTCTGTTTTTGCCCTCCCCATCCTCTGTTCAGAACTGATTTTTAAACTTTAGGATGAATCCCAAGATAATTCTGTTAGTAGTGGGTGTTGACTACCCAATCAACCAGATCGTGAAAGAAATGTTCCTCTAAATGAAAACTGGGATCTTAGATAAAATCGATCTTGGTTCTACTAATCAAGTGGCGGTCCTTATACCCTGACAGCAGCATTACCTGGAGTTTGTGAGTAATGCAGACACAGAAGCCTCAACTCAGATGCAGTGAATCAGTCTGCCTTTAACAAGATCTCCAGGTGACTCATACGGTAAAGTTTAAGAAGTGCCAGTCTAGACCAACAACTGACAATGTTTTTCCTGTAAAGGGCCAGCTGTAAATACTATAGGCTTTTCAGGCCATAGCATCTCTGTCACAGCTGCTCAGCTCTGCTGCTATAACAGGAAAGAACCCACACACAGCACATACAGGCCTGAGCTTAGTTGTGCTCCAATAAAACCTTGTTTATGTTTATTGAAATTTGTATTTCATGTAATTTTCACATGTCAAATGTTATAATTCATTTAATTTTTTTCCTAACCACTGAAAAATGGGAAAACTATTCTTAGGTTTTCCTACAAGGAGTGTTTTGTCAACTCCTGACATAGGCTGTCATTTGCTTGACCTGTCTAGAGATGCTCACTGCCTTTAGTACCTGTCTTCATTTGGATGAGGTGCCATATCAAAATACTATGGCCTGGGGGCCTTAAACCACATAAATATACTTTTTCCACAGTTCTGGAGGTGGGACATCCAATATCAAGATCTGTTAGGGTCAGTTTCTCGGGGGAGTGCTCTTGCTGGCTTGCAGATGGCCGCCTCACTGTGTCCTGGTGCAGTGGAAAGTGCGCTTTCCGGTGTCTCTTCTTTTAAGAATATTAATCCTGTAGGATCAGAGCCCTACCCTTATCACTTTATTTAGCATTAATTACTTTCTCTCAGGCCATATCTCCACATACAGCCACATTGAGGTGTGGCAGTTCAGCATATGAATTTTGGGGGACACCGTTCTGTCCATGCCCAGTGTGGTTTTCTCTGATATCTCTCACACCACCACCCACAATCCTCTCCACTGTCTATGCTGTCACACTGTCCTTGCTGTGTCTCTTCTATGGTGCTTAAACACGGCATATCCTAGTCTTTCAACTAAGTTGCAAGCTCCTTGAGTGCAGGCAGTGCTGGTCAGGATCCAGTAGTTCTATGCAGTTTGAATTACTGGGTTGAGTTTAGTTGTTAATGATTGTCAATTACAAATGACACAGCCTGCTATTTCCTGCTCTTAAGTCTCCCATGTTGCTAGGTGATTTCAGGTTCCCTAAGCATCCTTTTGCCTCATCTCTGCCATGCAGAAGAGGTGTGCAGACACATCTGTCTTCTCTGTAGAGGGATTTGCAATCAGTCATTGAGGCTCATTTAAAGAGTCAGTGCTCTGTAGTATATGGCACATAGAAAGATTTGGGCTCTAGGGAAGGCCTAACTGTGTAACCTTGACTATTTCACCTACTCTCTGGCCCAATAAGAAGACCAGCTATTCCATTCCCTGGTCTTCTGATGGAGTGTTCTTTCCCTCCTCCTCCCCTCATCAGATATCTATTTGGCAGCCATCATTAGCACAAGGTCCTTGCTTAACAGACCTTTCAGTGCATTATATTTGCTATTAATGTTTCAATATTGTCAACTATCAATCTTACATATTAAGTCACAGTGAGTTGATTCTCTAGGGATCCATTCTGTATTGTTCCCTGATGAATTTTTTCTAGTGTTTTTCCCAGTCCCTCTTTAATGACTCCCAAGACAGGGCTTCCCTCACTTGCTTTGGAAATGTTTGCATTAGTGGCTCATGGTGCAAGCAGATGGGTACTTGGGTAAGGTCCCCATAAATCATTCTCAAGGGGTATCTATGTCCCAATCACAACTTAAAGCCTGATAGAAGAGTGAATGACTGACGGATAAACCCTACATATTTTCTCATCTTATTTGCTGATTTTTGGCTGGAATCACCATGAATTCACATTTTTCTCTGCCCCACCTTTTACCTCTTCAATATTTTCAGCTGGGGATTGGGCCCCTGATTCCATATGGCTTTAGGCATACAGTACTATTCTAGAAACATAATTGTCACTTGGTTTTCTGCTCAGGCCAGGGAGAAATGCAGGTGACAGGGCACAGGTGTTCTTGACATTTTACAAACATTCACCACAAAGTGGCTGCAACCTGCATTTCCTGCTTGAGGTGAGCTCTTGTAAAATGCCTGCAAACATTACGCTGTCGAGCTAGGGTGCAAGGACATGTGTAAAGGATTCATGAATAGCAAATAGAGACACTGCATGGAAATACTTTGAGCAGAAGCCATGTATTAGCATCCAGAAAGAGCCATCTCTTAGGGAGGAATTCACCTCCTGATATCTTATTCATTCTGGATTTATCTTGTGGGAAACAGGCAGTCCTTGTAGGATTTAATTTGGAATAAAAAAAACAACAATTATAGCCATTTTATTACTTGTCGTAGGCAATGCCAAACAAGCTCCCTTTGTTGTGCAATTATTTTGTTGCTAATAAATATGCCTCTTTATCCTTCAGATCAGTATCTGGGATAGTTTCTTCCTACCTTGTCTTTCCATGCATAAACTTCAGCTGCATACAAGTTTCTTCTGAAAATTAGCTTGTGTCACTTAAAATTATCAGACATTAACTTGAATAACATTTCTTTACTACTAGAGCTCTAGTAAAATTACTGTGAACTGATTTTTGTGTACTCCAATTGCAAAGAGAGGATAAAAATACTTCTGAGTTGTGTAATTTTGAGCAAGTGACTTAGCCTTTTTGATCTTTAATTTCCTCAGCTGCAAAATAGGAATAGCATATTTATTTCCCTAAGGAATTGAAAGCATTAAGCAATGTATACGAAGCACGTAAGGTAATAGATATGTGCACATATTAGATGATCAATGATCTGTGATGGCTATTATTTTGAATATTTGCAGTAGGAACATTAAATATACGGTAACGCCCTCTGATTCTAATATGTCACAGATTCTGCCAGATAACTAACATTGAGAGGAAGGAAAAGAGTCATTTCTTAGAGCATCTTTATTTGAAGTCTCAGCACGTTGGAAATTTTGTATTAGAGATTTTGTTCATCAGTTCCTGTTCAGCCAAGTGCATGGGTTTACACATTATTGCTGAAATGATAAGCAGCAGCATTCCTATTCCTAAAGATACTCAGCACACTTTTATTAAAGATGGAACAGGTATCTGGCAAAGAATGGAGTATAGTAAATTGTGCGACAAATGGTATGCCAGAATCAATTTACTGCAGTCCCAAAAATACAATCACTTTCTCTTTACCGGTTTTGAGCATGAACCTCTAAGCATACCTTATATGCGTGTGTCACACATAACTCGATGCCTTTATATTGTCTCTCTCAAGCAGAAGTTTATGCCACAAGAGGTAATGTAAAAAAAGACAGTAGCTATCAAGTCAAATTTCAGTCTTCTGAACTGTGATTTGGAAAAAGGAAGGCAGATGGAGTCATCTGGTATCAGTGTGAGAGGATTCTTGGTGGTGGTCACTGTGTTTTTACTGATGAAGAAACTGAGTCACAGAGGGGGAGTAGCATGCTCAAGAATGTGACTTAATGGAAGAGTCAAAATTTAAACTCATGTCTAACATCTCTGAAGTCCCTTTTTCTTTTCCCTAGAGGCTATTGCTATCAAAATTTCTGGGTGGATAGTTCTTCTAATTCTTTGTTGCCTAGGATAATGTTATAGTTCCTCTTTCTTGAGCGTATGATAGAAAACATACACTGTGTTCATCTACTATGGGCCGTTTGCTTTATATTCAGTTTCTCATTGTCTTTGTGTAGCACATGTTATCTTGATTATATGGATTGAGCAACTAAAGAGGTGGATGTTGTCTCCCTGTGACTTACAGTTTGGAAATAAGGAAGGAATGTTGAAAATTGCCTGAACATCTACTGATTCTTGGAGTGAAGATGAATGGCTCAACAGACTTCTAAATATGAGGATCTCTGAGATGCTGACTCTTGGCTCTGTATTTCCCTGTATGTTTAGAAGATCTAGCATCTCAGGAACTTATTTTTTATATACTGTATTGTCTAGAGGTTTTACCAACATCCCAATGGAAAATGTGAATCTAAGACTTTTTGTTTTGGCAAGTCAGAATTAAAATGTAATTGAGAAGAGGAATATCAAAGTAAATAAAAAAGCAAATGTTCAACTCATTTCTGCAGGAACAAGGGCATCAAATATATCTCAACAACGAGTTAGGAACATCTTCAGTATTTTTCTTTGGTATGGGTGTTTGTCACCATCAACTTTTCTATTGGAGGTTTGCATCCTGAAATTTCCTTGACTATAAACACTATTTTAAAAATTTGTAATTTTCCAAGTATGCTGTCTTTGAGGAGCAGGTGTGGGAGATAACCCTAGTCTGTTAGGAGGGTTTCCATTTTAGATCTTTTTCTTATTATAAGATAATATAATGATAAAATATACTGGGCCACTGCACATCTAGAATTGATCCTTCTATCTATTATACAGCAGTAAGGGACGCTTGCATCATGCCTGTAGAAATAGCAGTGTTGCAAATAGCCAATTCATTGTTGGTTCCAATTTGGAAGCTGACAAATACTTGCTTTATTGCCCTGCCACATGCGAAGTCTATCTTTCTGCCTACACAGCACAAGTCAGTAACCTACATAACTCTTCCAGAATATTCTAAAAGCTCTGAGGCAGGAATTCATACTGTATGTATTTGGCATTCAGAATCAGATATGGAAGTGAGTGCAATGACATCCTGGGAGAATTTCCAAATATCCCCAAACAATATTTTTTGCTCCTCCCCCTATTTGCATTCTTTAGTTTGTGCTGTCCTGCTAATGTTTGCCTCGGTCATACATTTGCCATTTCAGATTTTGATTCAGAAAAACCATCTATTTATCTGCTTATCTTCTTAGAGGAGCCTGGTTCACCTAAGAGGCTGAAGAGCTAAATCAAGTGAGGGAGGAATTTTTTTATTCTCTTACATATTTTAACTTAAAAAAAAAAAAGAACAAGCATAGCAGCATCTCAAAATCATTTATTTTTGATACCAAAGTGAAATACATTAGCAAGATGATGAAAAAAATTAGAGGTTGAATGACTATATAATTCATCATCTAAACTGGAACACTTGACAGTAGAAGGTAGTCACACAGCGCTTGTTCAACGTGGATTGAGACTCAGGGTCACCCTTTTTACAGGTGTGTTATATTGCTGATCAAAAAACACATGCTCAAGCTTTCAGAAAGAAGGCTAAGCAAAGTCGTGTCTTTGTTGTGCTAAATTTAAGTCACCTCCAGACCCAGACATCCCTGAGAGCAGAAAAATGTGTAAGTATGTAAAAGGAAAAGCAGTGATTGTCCTTGGAATCCATGGACCTGATTTCAGCCTATCTCACATCCCTGAACAACTTTGGAGAGAGAAATCTCTCCATGTTTGTGTCTGCTGAGACGACCATCTGTCTGTCTGTTCTTGGCTTTTTTGACACAGGTCAAGTGTCTGTGTGCTCATCTGAACCTTAACCACTCCACCCATGTCTCTTTCAACTGCAGGGTTCCCCATTTTAATTAAAAGGACCCTCTTTGTTCACCTATGTTTGGTGTCTCATTTATGCCATTCACAGTCATTTGAGCTAAATATTTGGCTGCTCCCTGAACCCTGTTGGGTATTCAGATTACTTGGGGAAGCTGTGTAGACACATCTGCCTGGGTGTCCTGTATAGGTGACCCTGCTGTGCCCTTTTATGCCAAGGGGAAATGGGCAGCTTACCAGAGATGGGTGTACTATGCATGCGTCAGGTGGGAAGCAATACAAAACACCTCTCCTCTCAGATCCCCAAGTGTCATTGAAGGGTCTCTGTCACTCTGCTCCCGACGCCGCCTTCGGTCTCAGACATCTAAGTTTCATGTTCTCCTCTTTTAAGTCTTCCCTTCTTCCCACCCCTCCCCACCTCCAGTTTTTTCTTTGGTTCTACTTTTAGCATAATGGAACTCTTGAATCTAGCAGTCTAAATGGAAGGTCAGAACAAAGTAAGAGGGTAGGGATGGCTGAGATGGCTGGAATCCCTGGGAACCAGACACTGGCTGGTATTTCATTGTAGTGGCCTCCATGGCTCTGAATTCCTAGAAAGAACAAGTCCGTGCATCTTTTACTACTCCTCCTACCCCAGCACATGAAGGACCGTGTAAAGTAGACACTCAGTAAACAAATACATTAAACCAGAGCAAAGCTCAAAGCCTCAGACTCATGCTGGCTTGCTTAGGATCCTGGCCCCTGCTGGCCCCTTGGCTGGGCTGACTGCATTTCATGAGTCCGGAGTCTGTTGAGAGCTAAGCAATAGCCAGGAGTTAGGATTTCTCAAAGTCACAAAGACTTTATATACAGAGGTGCCACCATCTTCCCTCTTTCCTCTTCTGTCCCCAGGCCCTTCACTAGTCCCCACTTCTCTGAACCCCACCCCAACGCTGGGCTTCAGAGATGGCAGCGTCCAGCTCTCTGCCTCAGTCCCACTGTTTGGAGCAGTCTTACAATCCCAGTTCTGAAAACACCAGCAACACCTATCCTGACAGAGAATGCACACCTTATAAGTGTCTATTAAACATTTATTTGCTTTTATCTTTTTAATATTTTTACCCCCAAATTGAAATGATCTCAGAATAAAGCCTCCTAATTTTATTTAAAGATACAACTAAAAAAACCTCAGGAATTTTAACAGAGTGTCTATATTGTGGGAAAGAAAAAGGAAACAGGGAACCAAAAGAGAAGATATATTAACTTTCCATAGAGGCAAACTTAAGCAAATTAGAATTCTTGAAACAGTCAGCAAGTAGCTGGTTTCTTTATGTCTCTATCTGGTTTTCAAGTGTTCTGTTCAATCTTCACTTTAAAATACCTTTATTTAATGCTCTATGTTTTTCAAATAGTAATTCACATCTAATTTGATTTTTAGAAGACCCGTAAATGAGTTAAGGAAGGTAATTTATCTCCACAATTTTACTAACAGGTAAGTTGAGACAGAAAGAAGGTAAAGGACTTGCCCATTTCACATGGTTACAAAATAATTTACACAGGATTTCAACATAGATTTCTCTGTTAGGCTTTTATTCTTCTTCAGTACATTTATTTTTTAGAAAAAACATGTGTATTTAAAAAAAGATTGAATCTTCTCCCAAGGTCATGAAAGAAGTTGTATATGTATAGAATATCAGTAAAAATTTGGATCATTTAATCACTTTCCAATTTCTGGAGGAATAAAAAAGATAGCTAATATCATGATTAAAGAGAACTGGTAAAGTTTGCCCTGTACCCTATCCAAATCCATCATAGAATTGAGTTTGAGCTGAAAGATGATGTACAGGACTTTTATTTTGTCTGTTTAGACATATTACTTGTCATGGAGAGATTTACGTTTGAAATTTAAAATCACAAAAATAATGAAATGAAGATTGGAAGGTGACCATCCCTCCCGGGCATCTCTGATCCTGCCAAAATGTCATTCTTTTTTCCAAAGAAATTCTGAAACAGCTGTGATATTTTGAAACACTTGTTACTGCATACCAGTTGTGCTAAAAAGGTCATTTGTGAAAATCTGCAGATTTCATTGTAATAACTTCATTTGGTGTTGGGAAACACATTCATACATGTTACCATGTTAACAGAGTCGTCTGCCAGGGTTAAGTAAAGTGTGAATTTATTAATGTGATCATGACATCATCATTTTTTATTGCCCATGCAATACCAAATTCCCATAGGAAAAATATTAGGATAATAATTCTTTTCCCCTTTGTTTGCAGCTAGGTGTTTTGACTCTCTATAATTATATTCTGGTGGATGAATTATTTTGAATAATTGTAGACTAGGGAACAAATTTTTAGGACTAATTAAGAAAGCTAAATTTGGGAATATTCTTCAGTAATGGTATACCTTTTTAATATCCATGATTCAGTATAAAAGCCTTTGTTTAATGCATAAGATTTGTAATCTATTAGATTTTTTTTCTAACTCTTTGAGGTTGACCTGTGGAACATACAAACCCGTATAAACATCATTCATGTTATAATAGGGTTTCACTGTGTGCAATAGTGTAATACGTAAAAGGTACACAGCACTTAAAATGCATACCCATAGTTTGCTCTATGATCATTGCCTTTGTAGTAGATTCTGGCTGCATGTTCTTAGGATGAATAAAGCAATGCCTATTTTGTGAGATTAAAAAAAAAATTAAGCCAAAGGCATTTGTCTATAAAGCTTCAATATTAGTCACTATGATTAATGTCATATGATTTTTTTTCTTTAAAAATCTGCATTGAAGTCCATAAATCCTCTCTTTTCCCCCCTGCCCCCTCTCTCTCTTGAGTTCTCTTTGAAAATGACAGTGTCTTTCTTACCAAGGCATAGATACTCAGCATTGCTTTAAGGAACCTGTAATTATTGTATATTGCCATTTTATTATCTCTACTGTCACTGCTGGTCATAGATATAATCATTTCTCCATTTCAGGAAAATTTTGAAGAATGATTGTTAATAAAATACGTAGGAATTTAAGTGACAGTTGTTTCAGGTGTGTCTTTGATATTTTAGATAATTGCATTTAAAGTTCAAATTGATGATGGATTATGTTGATTAAAGAGGAGATAGGCATTAAAAGAACTCCTAAAGGAGGGCTTGGAGCCAATCAAAGATGATATATTGCAAGATGCAAAATGGACACCAAATGGTTAAAAAGACTAACACACCAAGGCTGTTTGTTAACTTGAGATAAGATGCTAATCCTTTATAGCATAATAAGAATCACATATCTTTTCCTAGGAGTCTTATTGTCTGTTGGGCTTTATTTGGCTTCCTCTCATTATTATTAAAGTGAACCAATCAGGTTGAACTAATTAATTTCTGTCTAATGAATCAAAGTTCGGTGAATAATAGCACTGATATGTTATTTTCCTAATCATTTCAAATTTCTCAGGGTCAAATATATTAATTCAATACTTGTAAGTATGTTAGTATAGGAGTGATTGCCCTGAGGTTGGTGTAAAAAGCTTATGACCATGAACATATCAAGCATTTGCATTCTTTTTTTTTATTATAATTTTTTTAGCATTTGCGTTCTTAATGTGTAACTCATAGATAAGAGATTGAATAATATAATGGCCAAGCTAAATCAGAGGTAGTTAGTCCTGTATAAAAACTTTCAGTAAGACAGGGGTTTCTCTTTCTGAATTTAAATACTCAACTTATCAGTTGCTAAACTGTAAATTTACCTAGTGGCAATAGGAAATAAAATATTTCATCTCCTCTGTTCCCAGGAAGGGGCATCAGCATGAAACCAGCCCAAGAAGCGTGCTTTTTGTCCATCAAAGTGTCCCCAAATGCATCTTTACTCTCTTATATAGAACAAATCTGCACTGTTTCTAATGGCAATCAGATCCTCAGACCATCTCTTGGTATCAAAGCTTTTCTTAGGATCTGCTTTCACTATTGGAAAGTAATTATTTCTTCCTGACCTATGGGGGCTGGTATTTCAAAGTGGCTCTCTTAGGTTAGAGAAGGAGGACATCTGATTTTCTATTGTGTTCCAGTCTTCTTGGAACAATATTTCACTTACTACTAGTTTGTGTTAAATTTAAATTTTCTTGTTTTAGTGTAGTTAAAGATGTGTTTGGTGAAATTGGGTGAAATAGGGAATCACCTTTATACATTTTATCATTAATACTAAGATACCTAATTCTTCTCTAAAGCTTATTGCTGTCTGACAAGATTCAGAATTCTAGTCTGTTGGAAGAAAAAAATCCTTTCTTTAGATACTTAAAATTTTAGATTACAGAAATATTGGCCCACACTTAGAATATTATTTTCAGATTTGATCATTGAAACAAACTACATGGAAAAGTTGTAGAAGCTCCAAAGTACTGTTAACTCAATTGATCAATTGATTGGGTATCTAAAGTAGTTGCATAAGGAAATTGACTTAAAAGGATTGGAGATATTCAGGTAATGTTGACTTAGACGTTATTAATCAAAAACTTGGAAAACATTAATACAGAGGGAAAAAGGTATCTAAGCAAAGAATACTAGTACACAAAATTTACTCTTCAAGTTTGAAATATGACATTTTTCAAACAAATAAGATACTGTTCTACACAGTGAGCCTTGAACATGAGCTTAAGCGTGTTACTTAAGAATGTGTAGTCTAGACCTGTACTGTCCAATACAGTAGCCACTGACTTTATAGCCTTTGAGCACGTGAAAAGTGGCTAGTGACTGAGAAGCTAATCTTCAACTTTATTTATATTTAATTAATTTTAATTTAAAAGCTAATACTCAATTCAATTATTGGAAAACTTGAACATATATTTGGTACAACTTGAGTATGTAAATCTGCTTTTTCAACTGTACATTTTATAAAATCTATAGATCAAGTACTTCCAATGGAAATTTAGCATCTGAATTGAGATATGCTATAAATATAAAACATACATTGGTGTGAAAGAAATCTCATTAATGAGATATTAGTAAAATAGCTTATTAATATTTTTAATATTGATATATGTTGGACTGATAATATTTTGGATATAGTGAATTAAATGAAATAGATTATTAAAATAATTTCACTTTTTTCTTTTTACTCTTTCAATGTGGCAACTCCAAAATTTAAAATTATATCTGTGGCTTATATTGTATATTATATTTCTATTGGATAGTGCTGGTCTAACTATGAATTGATTTAAGATTAGAAAAATCCACAAAGTATTTAGATGAGCCTATGTAAGTTTATTCATAAAAATTAAGGCTGCCTGGGAAAATCTAATTTTCATAGATTAATGTGATCCCACGGTCCATTACCCTCATCTCTTCCATCCCTTGTAGAACCTCCTGTCTTTATAAACAAATGCCCTATGACAGTTGTTCTGTCCACCTGAAGGGACTTGCTCTGACTTAGGGTCTTGTGACTTGATGCTTCTCCAGGTTGCCTTGAAGGCCGTAAGATCTGCCATCTTAGCACCCTCAGGGGTGAACCACATTGTCCTCCTCTTGGGTGGGTCCAGCATGTGTGACTGGGCTTCTGACTTAGGGCGAACCTCTTGGTTCTTAGTATAGCTCATAACCCGGACATCTTCCGAGACAGACGCCCTTCTCCAAACGTGGCCTGCTTTCTACAGTGTACACACCCCTGCCTTCCACTAGCTTGCACCCTTCCCAGTGGCTAGGACTTGCCTCACTGCCTCATGCTCCATCTGTGGGCTTAAGCCCTTATGGTATGGTAAGTGGCAGCGTGTCCTTCTCTGTAGAATGGAGACCTTGGATCCCCACAGCCCTGCTTCCCTTGCCAGACCTAGCCGATGCTGATGACATTCCAGCTCGGCAGACACTGGCCTGACCCTTAGGCCTTGCTGCTTTAATATCCAGTGACCTCTTGGAGCATGTTTCCTGAGCCCACCACTCCTGTCACAGTGGTCTCCTTATTGCCACCAGTTCCAGCCCTCACTCCAACTTCCTTCCTGGGCTGTGCAGAGTAAACTGAAGAAAACTGAAGTAACAGTTAATGCCATTGAGGGCAACTCCAATAGCTTTTGTGAAACATCCATTTGTGACCTCATCATAGGGAATATACTCTATTAGAAATGTCATCAGCCTATTCCAGAATACCATTTTTGAGTAGAATTTCTGAAGGTGCCTCACAGAGATAATCACCTATTATGTCTTTTTGTGTGGTTACTTATGTTCTGACCTCAAATCATTACTGAGAGATTTTTCAATGCAGTGTGCCTACTTATCAAATATATAAGTGACAAACTAGCCCAGAAGAGGGAAGAAGGCTTCACTTGGTTTAGGTGGCAGTGGTGAGCACAAAAATGACAGAATTCATTTCCTTTAACCAACTGTAGTGTAAACTGTAAGCAATTGATTTGCCTCCAAATTTCCCAAGGTGAATACAGCAGACTGAATCTTTAATAAAGGAATCTACAAAAGACTTTACAGCCTGGTTTTGTAGAGAAAAATGTAAATGGAAGGTCTGTAAAATAATTTGAGAAGAACAGAATAAATTGGGAATAAAATCTCTAATCTGGAGGGTGCATCTTTTTAATGTGGAAAAGGAAACGATATTCCAAAAGTATAAAATAATGGTTTTCAAGAGGAGAAGAGTGCTATCTCCAGGGAACATTTGTCACTACGTACAGATATTTTTGAGTCAGGACTTGGAGGTTGCAGGATGCTGCTGGCATCTAATAAGCAGAGGCTAGAGTTACTGCTAAGTCGCCTGCAGTGCAGAGGACGGCTCCCGTAACGAGGAATTACCAGCCCAGAGTACCACTAGTCCTGAAGCTGGGAATCTCTGTTTCACAGTTCACCTATCTACCATTATTATCTCACATATGAATAAGCTGGGCCTCACAGATATTAAATGACTTATTTGATGTACTGCAATTCATCAGAAATGTGATTGGACAGGAACACAGAGATGCTCCTTGTCATGTCTGGTTTTCCCACGCTAACCCACTATCTTTCTTAATGTTTGTGCACTATCATGAATTTCTTAAGAAAAGTTTCATGAAACCATTGAAAAGACATGGTATGTTTTCTTTATGTTTTTCCACATGTTTATTCTTGCTTTACCTACAGAAGCTGATGGCCTCATCAGGGAGAGTATGATCACATGATTATATCTTAATAGAAGGACCTTTCAGAACCCTGGACATCACATGTTGAAGTTCTGGCCTTCTGATGTTTCTTGTTTGTTTACTCAGATAGTTTTCAGGTGATAAAATATGCTTGGATCTTAAATTTCAAGTAAAATTGGATATGTATGCTTTTCTGTTATATTTTCATTTTGTTATAGTGCATGCATCCAGGATTTATTATTGTATTTACTGAGCAGCTACTATGTGCCAGATTATTTGTAGGCTCTGGGGATTCAGTAGTGAATCCCACAGACACAACCCTGTCCTAATGATGCTTCCATTATAGTGAGGGACACAGGTAATAAGTGAGTAAATATATGTTACAGCATGAGACCTGACAAATGCTGTGCAGAAATAAATCGATAAATACATGATGCAGTGGAAAGGTACAGAGATCGACAGCGCTCACTGTTTTAAATTAGGTTGTCAGTGATGACCCCTGTTAGATGTGGCATCTGGAAATGAGTCCTCATGGTGAGGAACAAAGAAACTGAAATAGAAATATTTTTGGTCAATTCAAGGAAAAGCAGGAAGGCCTATGTGGCCACAGTGGAGTGAAGAAATGAAGATGGTAAATAGGAATGGAGAGGTAGCCAGGCGTAGAAAATAATGACCTTATGGGCTTGGTAAGGATTTTCTATTATTTTCCAAAGACAGTGAGAAGCTATTGCTAGATTTGAGCAGAAGAGTAACTTGGTCTGACCTACATTTACAAGGACCACTCTTGCTGCTCCGTGTTGAAAAAGTGTAGGTGGAATAAGATGGAAGCAGGAAAACCAGTTAAAGAGCCATTGTCATTATCCAAGGAATAAATGATGGTAGCTTGGAGAAAAGGGATAATAATGGATGGTTTGATTATTTCTTTTTGCCTAAGAAAGCTCATCATACTAATGTCTTACATTTGCTTTTGTGTTTGACAATGCAGTTTCCTAAACTCTGTAGTTCAGCTTCCTGGGTTTGCATCCTGCCTGCATTCCTTACCAGCAGTGTGACCTTGGACCTATAACTCAATCTCTCTGTGACTCAGTTTCCTCCTTTCTCAAATGGATTTAATGCTATGTCTACCACAAAGCACTGTCTGAGTTTATATCTATATAAAGTTCTTTGAATTGCTCTTGGCTTGTATTAGGCACCGAGCTATGATATTATTATTTTTCTTCAAACAAACCTGTGAGATAAATATTTCTTTCCCCACTTAAAGTCAGGTATGATTTAAAATGATATTTGTTGAATAGTTAACTAATTTGGTTTTATACATAAAGAACTTGAGCAACAACTATTACATGAGAGAGTCAGAACCCAAACCAGGGAATTCTGGCTCTAAAACTGGGGGTTCTTCTTCAATACCACATGTTGTTCAGGTCATCAGACTTTACCTAAGATCATTGATAGACCCTGTGCTCCTTGGTTCTCTGTTAAGTTCTCAACCATACTTTATAAATGTCCAGAAGGGTTGTCTCATGACCTTATCCACAGAAATACTCAGAACACTGTATGGACAGAAGCATAGACAGATAGTACAATGGAGTAGAATAGAGGACTCAGAAATGCTCAACTAATTTTTGGCAAAGGTAAAAAGCAATCCAATGGAGGAATGTTAGCTTTTGTAACAAATGGTGCTGGAGCAATTATGCTTCCTTGATAGAGAGGTGGAAGTGGGGGAGGGAGAGTGAAGAACCTCTAAACCTCACACCTTATACAAAAATAGATTATACTTACATGTAAAATGTAAAGCTTAAAATATGTTTAAAGGCAACGTATCTCTGAGATATAGGGATAAGCAAATTAAAAACTTCTACTGTATGAAAAGCCCAGTGAAGGAGTTGAAAAGACCAACTACAGACTGGAAAAATATGTTTTCAATCAACATCTCTGAAAAATGACCTAGAATATGTAAAGAACTCTCAGTATTAATAGTAATAAAATAAATAGTTAGAAAATGGGCAAAAGACATGAACAGACCTTTCACTGAAGAGAATATACAGATGGTAAATAAGCACATGAAGAGATGTTGAACATCATTAGCCAGTAAGCAGATGTATGTTTTAACCACAAGATGGTATCACTGCATGCTATCAGAATGGCTATGATGGAAAATAATGACAACTACAGATGCTGATGAGGATGTGGAGAAATCGTATCACTCATACATTACTGAATCTAAAATGGTACAACTCTAGAAAACAGTTGACTATTACTTAAAAACTAAATATTCAAATACCATACAGCCCAGCAATTGCACTTTTTCACATTTATCCCAGAGGAATGAAAACTCATGTCCACAGAAAAATCTGTACACAAATATTCATAGCAGCTTTATTTCTAATAGACAAGTTTTTAAATAGACCAAGTGCCATTCTACAGATGACCTCTATACCCAGTTATCAGTTAATTAAGAAATTCCTAGAAATGAAGACACCATCATATACTGAGTATCCAATCTGTGCCAGGAAATAGCTCCTAATGGTCAAATTTATCCCCCTCCTTTTCTTTAAGTAAATGTTTTATTGATGCCTAATACAAAGAAAAGTACGTATGTCATAAACAAACACCATAGTGAAATTTCAGAAAGAATGCACTAGGGTAACCAGCCACTTGATCAGGATACAAAATGTTACTAGCACATAGAGGAACAGGATCCACTTCCGCAACTCCAGTTCATGGAAAGCTACACCATGACTCTAACACCATATACCTATGCGGGAACTTTATTACATACATATACATATGGAATCACACAGTATGTGATCTGTTAGGTCCAGCTGCATCCATGCAGTTGACTGGTTCTCACTGCTGCATCATATTCTTTTGAATTACTAGTTCAAAATTTTGTCATTGATGGGCTTTTTCTTTCAGCTGTTGGCTATCATGAACTGTGCTGCCATGAACAGTCTTGTATTCTCCTCCATTGTTCTTGTTCCAGATTGCAGTATCACTGTTCCTCAAAGTATGCCACTAATTGCCCTACTAAATTCTTGACTCTTCAAATTGAAAAAAGAAATAGTAACACTCCTAGATATAGAAAGCTATCTATACAACAATACAAATAATTACTAATCAACTTCAGGGCCTGAGTCCATAGGCCAGGATGGTAGGAGTCTGAAACAGCATGGGGCATAGTCTATACCCTCTGGGTCTGTGGTTTCACAGATCAGAGCACTGCCATTTATTGGCATGGTGGCATGGTCAGGACAGGCTTCTAGGTGAATGGTAGAACCCAGAGTTTGGACCTTGCAGGTTGAAAGATACAAGAAATGGTAGCACTTTCCAGGCAAGACCAATTTGACAAAGCATGGAATGGAGATATCAATGGCTTGGGTTAAGCAGATTTGTGGAGGAGAAACTGACAATTATTCCTTGTGTAGTTCACTCATAGATTCTCCAATTGAGAGTTAAGTGACATAGGAATAACACTGATATCCTTCCGCTTTGGTGTATCATAAAAAACAAAACAATACAAAATTGAGCTCATCTTGGAAAAAGTGTGGAAAAAGGGTGTGTTACTATATACACGTGGGCTCAACATGATTATATGTGTGTATGTGTGTGCATATGTAAATTTTTAGTTTCTGTGGTCTTTTCTCTTGCTTGTGTGTATGTGCATGCCTGCAAAGTGTAGACTGCTAAAATTATTAAAACCATTCTTTACTCATGAACTCGGAATGTTTGATACCAGAGCAAGGAAGAATTAAAAAAACGCTTGGACCCCTACAGTGCACTTTTGTTTTAGCTGCTTTTAAGAAAATACCTTCCCCTGCTTGCTAGCTTACAGCTTGTTCTTGAGATTCCTTTCTTTCAGGCAGATGGATCACCTGTCTAAGCATTTGAGGTACTGATTAGTTTGTGACCCAGAATGAAGGCCAGAGAATACTAACCATGCCCCCTGAGTTGAAACAGTTCAATAGGTGGATGAAAATTCATCTTACTAATTATATTTTTTGGTAACAGATGGAAATATGTGGAAAGGTTTCCTCCTCGGATGATTAGATTTTTCTGAATCACAACTTTCCTATTAAATCTGCGTGCCTTTGAAAAAATGCTCTTGTGTGGGAATGCATTTGCCAGGTTGGAAGCCGACCTTGCATTAGTGAGTGACTTTCTAAAACTCAGTCTGCAGCTTTCCCAGCTTTCTGTTTCCTGTGCCTGGGTTTTGCTCGGAAAGTAAGGTCTTGCATGCTGCAAGGAACAGACTTCTTTGTTAAATCTGAAGTGCAGCACAGCGAGGATCTTTTTTATTTATATTAGTTTTTAAACAACAGTTGAGGGGAGGAAGATGGGCTCTAGACCGGGTTCTCATGTGCAGATTTTGCTGATCAAGGAGAATAAAACATTGTATTTTAAGATATGTGTAGTAGTTTAGTCATCTCCAGGAGCTTTACTACTTAGGATATCTAATTAACTTGGATGAGACTTGGGGCAAGCAATGGGTGGAGGCAAGTTATAGTAGAGAAAGCAAAGTTATAAGAAAGAATGGTGGTTTGGTTATATTTACCTATTTGTGGTGAATCTTTTGGCTCTACTTCAGGTTTGCTACAGGCTTATGAAGTGGAGCCCTGGTAGGTTCCACCCTGGCTGTGATCATGCTGCCGCTAAATAATGCTTGTGTGCATTCAGACTGTGATGTTCTGGCTTAAAAACAAATAGCATCCTTGATTTATAACTATTTTTCTCAAAGATTTAATTTACTCTTTCTGTGGTAAGCAGAAATTAATAAAATAAATTCTGTGTTATCTGTATTTCTGTTAGTTTGGGGAAGATATATGGCATTCTGGGTTATATTATTTTAAGGAAATTATCATGATTTTAAAACTAAACTAAAAATGGTAAATGGTTTGTTTGCTACATGGATCGTTTATTGATAAACCACAGTTTTCTCTTTTGACTAAAGGGAACATAAAACTTCCCACTGGTTAGTAGCTAAGCTCCAATCCCTTATCCTCAAATTGCCTTTCCAGGGAAAGCAAATTACAGAGTTAAGGTGGTACTCAATAAATATTTGTTGGAGGAATTAATGAATAAATGAATAATTTAGGCAAAATTTACCAATCATTAAAAAAAAGTCTCTGTCCTCAATTTTACTCAATACATATTCTCTTCAAACTTGCTTTGTAAAAAGCAATAAAATTGAAATTCCCAGATTTTAAGAAGCTGATGGTTTAGTTAGGAAGCTAAGAAAGATAAAATGAAGTGACTAAGCATTCATAGAGCGGTACAAGTTTACATACAAGATTAGGACATTCTGTTGATTTACTGAGGAATAACTACATGGTCAAGAAATATTACAGATACATCCATGGGAGTATCAACATTTGCACAGTTCTGCCATTTCCACAAAATCTTTGTAATTTTATTCAAATTTTCGGAGGTATTTTGTCTAGGTTTAAATGCCATGGCCATGCTGGGCATGCCCAACATTAAACAAAACAGCCAAGTTAAGAAATGTCCCCTCCTGTGCTCTTTATTTCCCAGCTGCAGCGCCTTTGTGCTGCCCAGGGTTTACAGCAAATTCCCTAATGAGGCCCTCATGCTCCCCACCACAGTCTTCCAAAGACCCTTCTCTTTTTTTTTCCAAGCTGGGGTTGCCAAATAAAATACAAGACAGTCCTTTAAATTTGAGTTTTGCATTAACAATAGATAACTTTTAGCATGAGGAAATACTACAGTTTTGTAATACTCGAAACACTCTTTTGATAAAAGAAATTTGTAATTTATCTGAAATTTGAATTTAACTGGGCATCTCAAGTTTTTAGTTACCAAATCTGGAAAACTTACCCCAAGTCCATCTCAACTGCCACTTTATCATTACATGTAATTTTACCCACCCTTCAGGGGACAGGAGTCTTAACAGAAAAAAAAAAAAATCCATACTCAGGCATAAACATTGATAGCTAGATTAATGTGTAGTGATTAAATTAAATATATTCATGTAGTCCAAAGAAGAATTTGTTTATCCAGAGGATTGATCTTCTGGAGGTGCATTTCGATCAGAGATATTTTATAGTGTTCCACCTCCTTCTTTTATTCAAATAGCTAAAATGAGATTCAGTGTGGTAATTCTTTATTGATTCCCATCTGTGAAACTGGTAATCCTGCAACAACAAGGGCAGATTACTTGACCTTTTTCTGCCTCAGTTTCCTCATTTATAAATTGGAGATTAAAGTGGTACCTACCTCAGAGGTTTGATATGAGGATTAAGTAAGTTAATGTTTGGATACTGAGAATAGGATCTGGCTCATTGTAAGCATGTGTCTGCCATGACCATCAACTGTTTATTCTAGTAACATTGGTACAGACTGATGATTTGCTCTCATGTGCAATATATTTATCTTTTTTGCTTACTTACTGTTCTCTGAAATCTGGAGGAACAGCTCTGGATTAGGAGTAAGGAATAATGGATTTTACTCCCAAATCTGCCAATAGTTTATTGGTGGCCTTGAGTGAACTGGGCCTCAGCTTCTCATTTACAGAATCTACGTGGTTGGATCGCAGCTTTGTAATACATAAGAATCACGTGAGGTGCTTGGGTGAATGTAGATTTCTCGGCTTCTCATCAAACATTGATTCTGGAAGCCAGGGGATGGGCTACAATGAAGAACATTTTTAATAGGCTCTTAAGTGCATCAGATGCAGGTGGTCCATGGACCACATACTGGGATACATCGGACTAGATGACCTCTCATTTCTCCCTATTTAGTAGTCAAATGTAGACAACTGTGATTCAAAGTCATAAACAAAATTGTTTCTCTGGGGGTTTAAGTATCTTATAAATGTCCTATAAAATGCATGAAAGCTCATTTCAAAACTTGTATTAAGTCTACATTGTGAATGCCTCTGGTTATTTGTTTAATGGGCAACTTAATTTAGAAAGGTTCTTTCATGAATTTTCATCAATTTTTTAACAAAGCTATGTTGCAAATGGTGAATTATGCATTAACATATGTTCATGCTAATTTATATACCAGTGACAGATTTTTGGCATAGGATCAATAATTTACAATTATATATTTAAAAGTTTGTTTTATTAATAACATCAAGGAATTTTGGTTATCATTTAGATAACAATGTGTCATTTGGACCCCATATAAAAAGAGCAAACCTTTTAGTTCTCAGATGTTTTCATACTTGTCCAAAGAACAGCAAATGAAACTAACAGGATAAATCTACTGCTCTTCTCAATTGATAGTTTTTACAGCCCTCTTGGATTACCTTATGCCAGTGTCTTGTCATCAGGTCAAAATGCAGGGTATTATTACACTAACTTTCTCTAATATCTGAATAATTACAGGCTAATCTAGTTGAGTCATAAAACAAGCCAGAACAATATCATTTTGGCTAGTCTGTTATGAAAATTTAATACAATTTATACTTTATTTCTTTCTGCATATTCCTCAAAGTGAAGGCCAAAAAAAAAAAATCCTACAAAGAAGTAAAAGTAACTCTGTTAAGGAACTTCATTACTACGTTTCTATTTCTCTACTGTATTTTTATTTAAACATACTGGTTTTTAAGTAAACCTTGTTTTGAGATGCCTAGATGTAGAAAAAAAAATTAAAACAAATTAGAGAGTGATTATTTATATGATTTAAAGAGTTCCTGCTTTAAAAATGTTACTATAGATCCCTTGAAGAAGCTCCTGCCCTATTATACTTAAATGTGATTTTTCTCAAATGATTTTATGCCCAGCTTTTTGAAATCTGTTTTTAGGTAAGTGGAGGCCCAGCTTTTCTGTGTGCAGCAATCATTTTGTCACTCACTGTTACTAATTTGTGAAGAGTTTTAACAACCATATCTGACAGTTGTATTACAAATATGGTTGAAGAAAATAAAGTTAACCAAGACTGAATCAATTATATGCCTACTTTATCCCTCTGGTGACAATCAGTGGAACCAGAGGCTCATGAGCTTTGATTATGTCTGCTCTCCTTCCATATTAATATCTTTGCAAGCACCCTTTGCTGGGGGTAAGGGAGATGGAGAAGAAAAGAACATATTTTTAAGTTAGATTTTTGATACCAGGTAACACATTCTGGTGGAAAGCCAGGGCAAATTATTTTATGGTCATAATAGGGTTTCCTAGGTTTGTATATATTTTTTCATCATAGAAGGACCATAATTTTGGATAGCAAAAAGAACTGATTCTGAATTTTGATTCTCTAAATTGTGTGTCAAGTTATGTAACTTCTCTAAGCCTTTGCTTCTCATCTTTAAAATAAAGATTATAATGCTTTACTGGGTTATTATAAGAATAAAGTAAAATTATCTTTACAAGTGCCTGAAACAGTGTCTGGTATTTAGGCAGACTGTGGCCTGCAGGCCAAATCTAGCCACCCACCTATTTTATATATAAAGTTTTACTGAGAGAAATCCAGCCCATTATTTACATAGTGTCCATGGCTATATTTAAGGGTGGGTCTGAGCAGTTGTAATGAGATTTGATGGCCCACAAAGCCTACATTATTTACAACATGATCTTTTGCAGGAAAAAAGCTTGTGGAAATCTAGTCTGTTGCTTAATATAGGCTAGCTAGGCTTTCAAAAAGTAGATTAGAAAATAGATGCTGACTTAATGAAGCATAGAAAAAATATGCTCGTTATCATAGACAGATTTTTTAAACTGTCCTTCTAAGAATGATGACAGTGGGGACAGAGAAATAATATCATTGAAGAGCAATAACAGAGAAAAATTGCTTTTCTCTTCAAAGTCAGGCTGCTCTGAGTTGTTGTTTACCAAGGACCAGATTTATCCTTTAGCCACCTGCAGTGTCTGAAGAGCCTGCCTCTGATCTCCCAGGTGGCAAGGACTGCTCTGGTGGAAACGGAAGCCAAAGGAGATTAGTTCTCCCATTAGCTGTTATTGGACCTCAGTTGAGTTGTGCTGCTGTCTCTGTAAGCCTCAGTTTTCCTATCTGACAAATAAAAATAATTTCCAAGAAAGCTAACATCATAAGGTCACATTGTATGGATTTATATTTTCACATTATATAACCTTGATTTTGTTTATGTGGTAATGTTCCCAGTTAACATGCTCTACCTGAAGAGAGTTCATGATGCATTTATTCATATTTTTAAAAAATTCAGGGGAAATAATGTCCCTGGGGTGGTGGGGGAGAGCCACATATGCGTTAAGTAAAGATATAGAAGGTGTCATGAGAAAGTGTTTGAGGATATAGTGAATGCTTATTTGGCATGCAACAGAATTTCTAGAGGGCCTAGTGGAGAAAGAAGGAAGCATGAAGGTCAAGGAGAAAGCATGGTCAGCAAGCAGTCTTGCAGTAGGGATCTTCAACATGGTGAATTTATGGACCCATTTCCACCAGAGCAGTCCTTGTCACGTGGGAGATCAGAGGCAGGCTCTTCAGACACTGCGGGTGGCTTGTCTTTATCTGGTCCTTGGTAAACAACAGTTCAGAGCTGTCTGATCTTGAAGGGGCTCCTTAGGTCCAGTGAGTTGGGCACTGACCTAGAATTCGGAAGACCTGGATTTGAGGACACACTATTGTATCCTGTGTCCCTGTGTGCAACCCTCAGTTAACACATCTGTAGATCTAGCATATCTCCCCTGCACATTTCACAGGACTATTCAAAAGGTTTCATTAAATAATGTGCCTCAATATGTTTAAAAAACTCTTCAAATGTAAGCCATATTATTAATTTATTAAATATGAGATTTGAATAGCTACAGAAGAGCATGGGCTTTTAATCGATTTTACACTCATTGGGTTACAAATATGGCCAGAAATGTTCAGAATACTATCTTCAGGTGGTGATGCTTAAATATCCGAAGTCACACACTGATACCTTTTTACCAGTGAACAAAAGAAAGCTCTGTCAAGAGTGGAATCCCTTTTTTAATATTGCTAGACATGAATTAACATCCTTCTGTTAGGTGTGTCATCTGGGGATTTTACTGGGTTCCATCCACCAGGGTTAACAATGAGCCATGTTACAGATGCTTCTGTTCTCTCTTGGATGAAGGAAATGGTCATTGAGAGGTGATACATCTTAAGAGTAGAATAGGAGGTTTAGAGTGATTTGTTCTTGCTCTTTGCAACTCTAGAGTAAATTGTATCTAAATACTATATTCAGTCTGCTGGGGACTATGATAAGATAAAGACAAAGACATGGTCTTCCTTTAAACAAAAGGATTTTATGTATGAATACACGAAACCGTGGTTCTTTTGTTGTAATAAATTCATAGCTAGTAATTCCACTGATGAGCAATTGGTTAGAAATGTTTTATTGGTCATGATTTATGGATGACAAGTTTGAGTAATTATTAAGCTTAATTGCACTTAAATGATGGATTTTTTTCCCCAATTGTTTATCTTCAGGGCAAGGATGAAAGTAAATGTGTTAGAAAAATGCAGAGTTCAGTAGTTGCTAAATGAGCTTATTAATGTTTACATATGTAACAATTTAGACTATTAGCATGTGCATGCTGGAGAAGCTGACCATCTCCTCTCAGTCTGCGGGAAATCCCACACAAACCATTGCTATTTTACTTTCGGGTAAACACACAGCCGTTCAGTTTCAATCACAAGTTCAGATTTTCCTGAGGTTAATTTTGGTCTGTCTGTGGCTGGTAAAGTATTTTCAAGAAAATGAAATTACCGCACCTATTTGGTATGCAGTAGGGCTTTAGGTCAAGAGCATCCAGGCTCTGCTGTTCTGGGGAGGGAGGGCAACCAGTCTGATCCCAAGAGCTTTGACTTATTTCCACAGAATGATTTTCTAGGCAGCCCATTTTACCTTTAATATGAAGGGTCAGCAAAGTAGATCTACCTGCTTTTGCAAAGCAAAAATAATGCCCCTGCATTTCTAAGCTCTAGAATCTTTCTGTTGCTTCTTATTACAGCTAAAGATGATGTATAATCTTATTGCAGACTTTATGGTAGATGGCACAAGTGGTTTAAAATTCTCACATCAGTATACTGGCATAACAAACTTGTCTTGGGTTAGGCTGGCCTTTTGCATGGGGAAAAAATTACCCTTTATCTCATTAGTTCTTCAGTAAATACTGCATAAGTTATTAACATTCTTCTTCAAAAATAAGGGCAATAGATACACTTCAAGATATATTTCAAATACAGTGGACCAGATATTTTTGTTGCTAGTCACTGAGATTTACTCAGTTGACCTAGGAAATGGGAGATTTTTTTAAAAGATACATTAGAAAATGAGGAGTCAGGAATTTTTTGACCATCTATCTGGGTTTTATACAAGAATCTAGAAAAATCTGCACTACCCAGTTTCAAAGAACAAATATATTGAGACTGTCAATGTCTTAGTTTGTTCCAGCTGCTATAACGAATTTCCACAGACCGGATGCCTTCAACAACAGACATTTATTTCTCTCAGTTCTGGAGGCTAAAAGGCTGAGATGAGGGTGCCATCACGGTCCAGTTCTGGTGAGAGCTCTTCTGAGTTGCCGATGGCCAACTTCTCATTGTATCTTCATGTGGTAGGAAGAGGGGAAAGAGTTCTTCTGTCTCTTTCCTATAAGGGCACTAATTCCATTATTGAAGGTTCTTCTCTCATGACCAAAGTACCTTCCAAAAACCCCACATCCTAAAACCATTACCTTGGGGTTAGGATTTCAGCATATGAATTTGGGGTGGGAGGCACACATTCAGTTCAGAACAGCAGTTCCAAAGACACTAGAGCCAGCCTTCAGAAGTGGAAATCAGTAATTGGACATAAAGCCTTTTATGACCCCTCAGCCCTCATGACCTGTTTGTACTATAAGTAACTTTTCTCTCTGGGCTTTGCTTTCTTGTGGTTTCTGTTTATGCATAATTTTTAGCTCTTTGTAGATTCTACTTACTGTGTTAGGTCTATTGGCTGCTTATCTTTGTGTTCCTGCACAAATATTCTGAGATAGAAGATAGGATTGATATAATCAGTTACTGATACCCGATTTAGGACAAGCTTTCACCAGTTAGGCTGCCGGCCAGCATGTAGATTTGCTGCACTTGGGTCACATGCCTAATGTTTACCAATCAGCTGTTGCCAAGTTGATATAAACAATAAATTATATCCACTTAGTGCCATTGTGGACACAGGAGGCATTCCGAGGCTCAGCCTTTCACTGCGATGGGTTTTCTTGATTAATTGACCATGACAATTATAAATGGACTAAGACTCATCTTTGTGCCTTGTTTTCCAAGAGGAGAAAACACATTGCGTGATTATTAGAAGCAAATATTAAATATTCGCAAAAAATTATTAGTATTCAGTATTGGGACTGGTCCCATCAGGTAAGAGAAAGAACTCCCACTTTCCTGTTCCTGCTGATAGTGAAACAGCTGGTCAGCAGCACCCCTTGCTGTTCGCTCAGGGCTTTTCAGGTTTCTGAAGTCCGTTGCTCACTCATTCCTCCATCTCAGGCTCTCACTGTTATACTCACTCATGCCACAGACTTGCACATGTAAGAATTATTCCTTATCATATATGGTCTGCCCAGAAGAAGAAACATCCACCCCTAGCTTCCTTCTTATCTACAAAGTCACCTTGTGGATAAAAGGTGATCATATCTACTCCAGGCATACTTCTGGGGCTGTGATTCAGAGAAAGGAACACATTTACCTCCTACCTTATTTACCTTTCTGGAAAGGAACCATGGTTCCTCCTTCTCTCCAATCAAATGGAAAAGTTCAGCAATATTTTTTTAACCGCTAAAATGTGTATTACTTTTTTGCATGAAAATACTGTAATTTATGGATATGCTAGAAAATTTCTATAGCAAAACCATAATAGAAAGGTACAACTAAATCAGATTTTTGAATGAAACTAAAGCTTACTCATATAGCTCATGAAATAAGAGTATACTATATATACTATAGTTATATTACATACTGAAAACTAAAAAATAATACACTGTATTTTAAAGTAATTTATTATTTACAAATATTTTCATGTGCATTGCTATGTTTCATTCTTCCATCACCTCTGTTAAGGAAACCGGCAAGAGTCATCTCTCTTTGAGGGGTGGTGCATATTTTATACACATGTGTGCACACACACCACTTTTTGGATATAGAGTTGCATGAGGCCAAGAGTAGTTTAGCGATTTGTCCAAGCTTATCATCAAGCAAAGCAGCAAGGTGGAGTGAAAGAGGATGAATATGAGCATTCAAATGGGTGTCTCTAGGTGTAAGTCCTAATTCTACCACTTCTGAGTTGCATGACTTTGGGGTAGTTGCTAAACGTTTCTAAGTTAGTCTCAGTTTTGTCAGATGCAAAATGGTGATTGGTGGAGAGATAATGCACATAAAATGCACAGCTGGTAAATAGCAGTGAAGAAATGCTGCGGAGGTAGAATGAGAACTTTGGGCTTTATGTGCAGTGTTCTTTCTACTCCACCATACTGCAAGAATTACAAGTATCGTTTTCTCATAGAAAAGGAATGAAATCACACAAGCCTGGAGAAAATACATCTTCACTATCTTTGTCCCAAAATGTTTTGCAAGTGTCCAAAAACGTTCAAAACTAGATACTGGTACTTGCTGGAAAAGTCCCAAGGCATCTGGTGTTCGCTTACTTTCTAAGGGGATGAGAAGTACTGAGAGGAGAGGAAGAGCAGGCTCAGCAAACAGCCTAATTGAGTTTAATTGGCTGTAATGACCCTAAAACAGGCAGGCAAAGGTTACAGATAAAAGACCTAAATAGGTGGCCCCAGAAGTTAAGAAACACTGAAACTTCATAAAGAGAGATTGTGAAGAACTAAGGACAATGTGGCCTCTAAATATCTATGATTTACTACACAGTCTCTATTAATTTCACTCTCTTTGGGGTGCCCTTGTGTGTGTTGCAGCATACCCTCTGAAGTAGTCATTGCTTATAAACAACCTCCTGTTTTCTGGATTGTTTTGTGGGAAATCCCTTTTCTCCAGGGCTGCCTTTGAACTGGTAAGTCCTAAGCAGTTACCTAGTGTTTTATCAATTCTGCAAACTTGTTCTGAGATGTGGAATGCTTATAAACAATAAAAACCCGGGGCTTCTCTCTACAAGGATGCAGTATATGCTTCTCTCCGGAAGAGACAGAAACTACCAGAAATCCCTGAAAAGCAACTGAAAAATGCTGGTTCTCTTCTACCTTTTGTCCCCCCAAATCTTTCAACACCAGCATTAAATAAAAGGAATATGATGTCAAAAGATAAACCAGTTTATAAAGGTTTACGAAAATGCAAATAAAATGAAAATACTTCCTGAGATGAGATGGTTTAGCTGTATTGGTCATTTATGTCTTGTTGAAAGCTTTTGTATCCTTTCCAGAAAAGTTATATTTGTAGAAGAAATAAAAGAAAGGAACATAAAAAAAAAAAGACAAACCAGTTTAAATATACTTAAAAGTAATATATTCATTACAATATGTTTTGGATTTGACGTTTAAACATACCAAGCTTATTTCTTGGTATTAAGAGGTGTTTAAGTATTTCATATTATCTTCCATCCTAGAAAGAGACAATTGAAATATTTTCTCTCTCTCTGATCTATAGCCTGTTTGGCCCCAATAGTTTAATGTTTTCCCTTTTTTTTTTTTTTTTGTTTGAACTCTTCTTGGCTTGTGAAAATTACTCAATAATACTGCTGTATTAGAATATTTCAACCACCTTCCTTGACGCCCACACTCCTATCTCCCTTTTATAGTTTCTCCTGCTTCATTGGTACCTATGCCGTCATCTTCTCTGAGATTTAGTGTCTGTGCTAATACCTCCTAAGGCATTTGGTAATAATCCAGCATGATCCATGTTTTATTTTTGATCTCAGAAAGAAAGAAAGAAATTAAATCCCCCAAACCAACCCACCATCTTATGCAACTATTAGTTTTTGTGAGCCAGTCTCATTTCCATAACCATCCCCAGTCTCTCACCTTGCACAGTGCAAAAGGGAGAGATTCCACTGCACTCTTTCAGAAAGTGGCATAGTTATCCCCACAGCCATCATCAAAACTGTGGATATATCCTAGTGGCCACTGCGCTTAAGCATTTATTTTGGTGAATGCATACAAAACTTAAACTAAATACAGCAATGATGCCCATTCTCTAGTTTCTTATATTCTAGGAAGAAAATACTTATGCCACCACTTAGAGGGGAAAAGAAAGGTGAAAAAAGCATACTGGGCATATTATTTATGTATCATGAAGGATTTCATGCCAAATTCATATCTATTCACTCTCTTGAGCATTCCTTAAGTTGTTTTTTGTTCACCCTAAATTGCAGAAACTGGATAGATCACATCTAAGTTTCACCAAGATAAGTTGTAGAACTTGATCCATTGTTGCAAATTGTTGTGTAGAGTGAGTGAGCAAAGCACAAAATAATATTGACATTACTTTGGATTTGAATGATTTTTCTGCACAAGGCCAATGCTGTTTTTAGGGCATATTCTGGGAGCTGAATATTCTGTTCAGGAGTTGTCCAGTGGGGAGACAACAACCCAGAAATCTGCATCACCATTGATTGCAATGTGTGTGTGGGGGAAGCCCTTCTTTCAAAGAGTAATTCAGTGAAGGTTCAAGGAGGGGGTTTCTTGCCCAAGGATGGTAGAAAGAGAAGAGAGTTGTGTGTAAATTCTGTCCCGTCTTTTGCCTTTTCTGGAGGGCCATCCTCCCAAACCTGGAGACAAATTGTTAAGAGTTCATGAGATGTAATTCATGTAACATAAAATTAACCCTTTCAAAGTGCATTGTTCAGTGGTTTTTAGTAGATTCACCAAACTGTGCCACCATTACCACAACCTAATTGCAGGGCCTTTTCATGACCCTAAAGAGAAACATACTACACGCTAGCAACCACACCCTTCCCCACCTCTCTTCAGCCTCTGTTCCTCTAATCTACTTTATGTCTCTTTGAATTTGCCTTTTCTGGACATTTCAGGTAAGTAGATCATACAATGTGTGGATTTTAAAAAGCAATGAATATATTTAATTGAGATAATTGTAGATTCACATGATACTGTAAGAAATAGCACACAGAGGTTCTGTGCATCCTTAACCCAATTTCCTCCAATGGCAAAATCTTACATCACTTAGTATAATATCATAACCAGAATATTGACACTGATACCAGCCACCAATCTTATTTAGATTTCCGCAGTTTTACTGCTAATCATTTGCATGTGAACGAGAGCATATGAGAGTATTTAGTTCTAAACAATTTGGTCACATGTGTAGATGTGCATATCCACCGCAAAGAAAGATACAGAAGAATTCTAACATCGCCCAGATCCTTGTATTCTAGGGTTGCTCTTTGATGCCCTCTCTTCCTCACTGATCATTGTGATCACTAATCTGTTCTCCATTTCTAAAATTTTGTCATTTCAGAAGTGTTATATAAATGGAATCAAACAGTATTTAATTCTTAGGATTTACTTTTTCTACTTAGCTTAATTCCCTAGGGATCATTGGAGTTGTTATATGTATCAGTAGTCCATTCTTTTTTGTGGCCGAGTCTTATTCCAACTGAGTACTATAGTTTAACAGTTTACCTATCGAGAGAGCTGGGCTCTTTCATGTGACTGACTATTATAAATAAAGTTGCTCTGAACATTCTTGTATAGGTTTGTGCATGAATGTAAGTTTTCATTTCTAAGAGTGTAATTTCTGGACTGCATTGCATTGCATATAAGTTTTATAAGAAAATGCCAAAACTATTTGCCAAAGTGGTTGCATCATGTTACATTCCCATCAGCAATGTACGAGCAATCCCGTTTCTCTGCATCCTCACCAGCATTTGGTGCTGTCACTATTTTTATTTTATCCATGTTGATTGGAATGCGGTGAATATGTAGCTTTTGTGACTGGCATATTTCATTTAGCACAATTCATAGTTCAACTATATCATAGCATACATTGCATATATAGAATATATTCAATGCCAAATAATGTTCTATTGTATGGATATACTACACTTTATCAATTCATGAATGGGAAACTACATTAGTGAGAAAAATCCATTCTGAACTTCTTCATATTAAAATACTATTTAAATTATAACTTTTTTTAAAAAAACAAACACTATATTAAAGGCTTTCTATGTATTCTCTCACATGTTTCATAATAACCATATGATCAAGTCATGATGGGCAAACTGGAAACTTAACTTATTGAATCAAGCATATGGAGAAAAATAATAAATCTATCAGTAATGCCTACTTAAGTTGACTAAGTCAATTTTGAAAATAAAATTTGAATACCTCCAATTCACCACACACCTTACCACATCCTTCCTTCTCTCCCATTAGATTAATTCACATACTTGGCCTCATGAAAAATTTTCGTTTGCCAGATCTGACTTACTTTCTAAGGTACTTTACAGATAAAGAGATTAAGATTCCCTCATTCACAGAACAAATATTTGTTGAGAGCTTAATATGCAGTGGGCCTGCTCTAGATACTATGATTCAGTAAGGCTAATTAAGTTACCCAAGGTCACAAATTTAGTAAAAGCAATGATTAAATACTACATTGCATAATGTGAGTAAAATTTCATCTTTAATACTTATTTTCTCTGGATTCTATTTAAAGCAATCTAGAGAAATATTTTAAACTTAAGATACTTCATTAGTATCTTTAAATGCTTTTTATGTAAGTTAAGCATTAAGTATTTTTCTGAAAGCATAATTTCTACTTAGCTTGTCAAATGCATCATATTATTTAACTGTGTTGTCAAAGAATCCAATACCCAGGCTATCTGATATGTTGTCTCCCCATTGTATGTTTTGTCCAACCTCATTACGTATAACTGGAATACAGATATTGAGCACAATATATCATTAAGTCAATAATAAACTTCAGGTGCTACTTTACCATTTTTCTCCATCCCCCACTGCCAATGAGTAATTTATCTCAAGCAGCAAGACGCATAAGCTGCCTTTGAAAAGAAGTGACATGCCATTATCAGGCACTGTGTGGACGAGTTATAGCCAGCTCTGTCATGGGAGAGAGCAGATGATTACAATCAATAATCAATCAAAGAACTAGTGACAGTAATCATGCATCACCTTCTACTGTGGAAGCTTCACTCAAAGCTTAATATTGCAAGATCCAATTTCTAAATATTTCGGGCATCCTTCCATGGTCCTGAACCTGCTTCTGGCAGAGCAAGGCTAAAATGCAGAACACCCCTATTTGGATTCTCCCCCTTTTGGAAAAGTTAGAAACACTAGAGCAGAATTGCAGGTGAGGGCAGAAAACAACAGTTGTTCATTCCTTAGCTGAGGCCTTCTTACTCACTGTACCCCATTCTGGGGACAGCTAAGGCTGTTGACGATGCATCAGTGCACTGCATCTCTCATGAATCAAGCTGACTGTTGGCAGAAATTTTATAACTACATGTTGAAATCCTGTCCAGTAAAATATACTCTCCAATCAACAACACAGTCTCTGTAAAACCAGAATTAACTTGGGAAAAGTGTCTGGGAGGCTTATTAGAAAGTGAATTTTTAAAAAAAATGCTAAAACAATTCTTTAAGTGGAAGCAGTATAAAAAATGCAAAAGCCCTTCTGTTTGAAATGAAAGGAATATATTCTGGGAAAGTTGGTGCACAGGGATTTTCTAAACTCCATCGTTCAACAAACATTTGCTGAGACTCTACTATGTACAAGGACAACATAGGTCTCCGCCTGTCAGGACCAAAATTTCTGGTCTAGGAAAAAAAAAAGTAGCTGCCTGATTTTACAATGCAAAGTGCTTAGGGCTGTGCAAGTGCTTTGGGAGCATCGAGGAGGGGTTCTAAGGGCCTGGGGTGGGGGAGTGGGTCTAGAAGTCCTCTAGAAGAAGGCAGCTTTTATATTGGGAATGGAAAAAAGTAGAGAAAGGTCATTTCAAGTGCAAGACCCGACAGGCACTAAGGTAGGATAGAACAAAAGAGCAAGGTAGTTTGCAGGCGGTGGGTCAGGGCCTGTGTAGCTGAAAGGCAGATGTTGGAGCTAGACTGTCAAAGGGGAAAGGGAACAGACCAACTGGGGACTTCAAGGAGCCCTCTGACTGTAAAAGTGGAGAAAAGGCAGAAATGGAAGCTGGGGCAGACGGCCCAAGTGGTAAGCTGTTTCTCCCTTAGTTATTTTACTTAGTATAACTTTGTAAATTATTCCAGAAAAGGACTTCCTAGAGAATGTGGGCTTGTCTTGGAGAGCTAAGGGGAATTTTTTGAATTGGGAACAGCATACTTTTATCAATGTAAGGATTTTCAGTAAAGTGCGCAGTAAGTCTCACAGCGTCAATCATATTAAAACTTGACACTTCCTCCAGGAAAGGTGGCCTCCATTCCAGACCTCTGATGGGGCTGCCAATCTTAAAGAAAAGCCAGGCAAAAGTTGCTGTGTTTTATTTAACCTTATATTGAATTTCTCTTCAAAAATAAGTTTCACAATACCCACATACCCTCTTTGCCTACGATGTGTCTCCTTTCTTTCAAAAGCTCAAATACCATTTTTTCTTTCAGTGCTGGTTTTGTTTTGAAAGGATTTTGAAGGATAATTTTGATGTTTTAGAAAAGCAGCTTAATTCCAAAGAAAACTAGATGTTTTTACATGAGCTTTTAAATGACCTCTTCTTTTTAAAGCTCAGTATTGCTAAACATTAGGCCCTCTCAGAGAACCAGGTTTGATTATTATTTTCTTCATGTAGGGTTTAGACTCAGGAAGATTCAATGCCTTTCTGAATTTAATCATCCCTGTGGAGATGGAAGGTGTCAGTAAGAGGGTATAGGGAGTCTTTCCTCCTCAAATGTGTGTTACCGGGTTTGAGTTTTCTATACTTGAAAGTTAAGTGGGGAACTCTAATTTTTCTTCCCGTGACTTTCTCCCCAGATCCGTTATCTTATCACGGGAAGCCCACCACCAATATATAGGACAGATACAAACGAGAAGTAGTAAGTTTCTGTGCCTTGGCTTCGGGAAATAAAGAAATGCAGTAATAAGTAAATAAGCGGATAAGGCAATATTTAAAGTCTTATATTTAGACTTGGGTTGCACAACATAAACAAGGAACTGTTGGGTAGAATTCTGAAATTATTAGTTTTCATAGGTTCTAAATTTAGACTGTTGTGGGGTTTTTGGAAAATAACTTTTTCAAAATGATGTTTTCCATTCAATGTTTGAAAGTAAATACAGCTACTGTCGAGGCTGCTGCCTGGAGGCAAATACATAGTTAGCTAAAAATTGTCCTGGATATAAATATCTCCTGGGGTTTTTAACTTGGAGACTTAAAATTATAGTCTAGAGGAGGCAGCTATAGGCCACAGCATGTATACATTTTGGAACCTCCCATAGCTTTCTTATCTCCCTAAATATTAGAGATTTGGGGGTAAAAGGAAATAGCACAAAGAGAACAAAGATCTAGATTCCTAGAGACAATAGCATATGACTTACCTGTCAATGCAAAGTATTTATTTCACCCTTGAGAAACTGTGATTATACCTCATGCTGGTTGTCCAAAACCAGTCAGAAATCTCCCCATGTTTGTGTCCCTTTCCTTCCACTTTGCAATCCCATTTTGCATCTCTGATGAAGTACAGCTCTTACTCGTGAATATTAGAATTTTCTGTCTTCTGCCCGTCCCTGCAACGTAATACTTCTCCTTTCTTGCCCCAAATCCAAATTTTGCACTTGGCTTCAGGCTCTAGCTATGGCCACCTGACTGAGCTTCCTCCCTGGATTCAATCTGTGCGTGAATCATCACCAGGAGGATCTTCCTGAAACACAACTGAGCATGCCATTCCAGCATTGAAACAACTGTTGGACTTGGCAGGGCATCCTTCACCTGCATGGCGTCATACCTCCACAGCCGAATACCAGCCCGCTCCCCAGTCGGCTCTCTCAGCGGCGGCTCCTGCTTACCCCTAGCTGGGCAGCACACCACTTAGCACCTTGACGTCTGATAACTTCCGGACTTCCTGCTGCCTTTGCACCTTGTTCACACTATTCCTTTTCATCTGTTACTTTAACACTCCAATCTATAGCAATATCCTCTTCTCTTTTTTTTTTCAATTTTTCTGAACTTCATCCATATTACTTTTATAATAAAAAATGCATAAACAATTATATACACTTTCACCAACACCTATGACATCTTTCCAGGGATATATACTGCTCACACTGAACTTTTTGATTTTCTATTCTGGCTCTAGTTTGCTTCTCTTCTTTTTCACTACAAAATCAACCCTGCCTCGTGTTTTGTTTGATTTGGTCTGTCTCCCACCTTCCCTTCTTCCCTTGGACTGGAAGCGGCTTCAGGATACCAACTGGGTCTTCCTCATCATCGTATCTCCAGGAGCTGTTCCAAAGGGTCCCACTCCTGTGGCAAACTTTGCCGGACTAATAACTCTCCCAGAGAATTCCTCACTTACTGCAGTGTCCTACTTAACATAATTCCCTCTTGGGTAGTTGCCTGTCAGCATGTCTTGTCTTTTAACCTTGATTGTAAACTTCTTCGGAGTAGTGATGGTTCCCTTTTTCCATGGAGCCTTAAAAGTAACAGATGCAGAGTAGATTTTTAATACTGTGTATTAAGTGAGTAAATGGATGGTGCATGGGGGGGTGACATGGCCTCAGTGCTAACGTTGGTGGCTGGCCTGGGGGTTGACAGACATACATGTAAAAAAAATTAAGATTAGCTTCATTGTTCTTTCCATTTGGAAAGGAATCTGATTCTGGCAATTATATGTTAATCAGCAATTTGAGTTTGGATGTTAGAACGTGAGCTGGCACTGGGATTACTCTAAGCCATGTCTCTGAGTCAATATATATTGTGAGTTCCTTCTTTAATCCAATATTTTGTGGCACTTAATTTATACTGTAATGAACTGGGACCCATAGAGATTTTAAGAACTAACGAACTCCTGGGGAAAGTTCTCGAGTTGCTGAAGGAAATATTCTTTATAAAGGCCCAAGAGGAAGTGCAAGGTAAATCCATGAAAAATAAGCTTGATTCAAAGTTCAGGTATATCAAGGTGAAGATCAGTGGGAAATCCTGGTAATTCCAGGCAAACTTGGAATTCCAGAGGCTGCAGCCACATTTTTCTCGTGCCACATGATGTTCAGTGGCATTATCTTGATATACTGGGAAGATACCTGTATTGCAGTTCCAATTTTTTTTTTTCTTTAAATGTACACACTAGAAAGTGAATGTCTCTTTGGATTTTAAAGCCATTTGGTTCCTTTTTGCTTGATATTATTTTGTCTTCTTTTTTAAAGGTCCTTCAATGTTAGTGTTACCGAGGCATTCGGTCTTAAGTATAGCTACTGTTCTTTTTCTGAAGAAAAGCGTGATTCACAATTAGATAAATTTAACTTTGTTTTGTTATGGAGGGAAACAGGTGGATTTGGACCTGAAATAAAAAATTATATTGTAATCAGTTGGTAATAAGTGATGTACAGAATATTGAGAGAAAATTCTTTACCTTGAGAGGAAGTTTTAGGAGTTAATTATTTAGGGAGGACTGCCTTTCTCTCTCCAGTGTCGACTCTGCCAGGGCAGGTGTGCACATATTTAATTCTGTCTTCTTAAGGTGCCCAGCACAGGGCTTTGTTCAATTGAATTGAATTCATAATGATAACAGAATTCATTCCAAAAAGTGAAATAATAACCCACAAAATAAGTGCATAAGAATAAATAAATGATAAAAACTGTGGAGGGATCAAAGAAAAGTATGACCTGTGATTCGCTATATTCCTCTCTGAGAAGGTAGACATACATGACATACATTAGCAATTATGGAACAATACCAGACAGTGTGTAATTAAATGCGTGGAGAAAATTACGGACTGTCGTAGTCATGGAGGTCTTTGTGGCTGAGACAGAGCTAGAATGAAGACTTGAAGGAAGTGTAGAATATGAATTAGCAGAGTAGAAGAGGAAAATCATTCTAGAAAGAAGAAAGGTGTATGTGAAGCTATGCAGAATACGGACAGCACAGCTATATAGGACGTTTAGAGGGAAAGCCATGCTGATTGAGACTAGCGGGTTCAAGATGAAAAGCAGTAAAAGGTAAAGTTCTCTGAAAACTATACCTGTAAGTGGGGAGCTTGAGTGCTTAACAATGGATAGGCTGATCTGATACAAGCAATGGTTCATCTTTCTAGGTCTCTAATTATTAAATACGTGGGGTTAGAGCTAAATTTCCCATTTATGTTATCCTTTGACAATTGGGACATATTAGAGTCATTTTCCTGCACAGACAATATAATAATGGTTTTTGCAAATGAGAAAGCAACTGGGATTGAAGTGTGTGTGTGTGTTTAGTACCTCTGCATAACCCAGAGCAGGGGGCTGAGCAGTCATTTGAAGAGAGAGCCTGTTGAGTATTTGGGAGAAGAGAGTCCTCAGCAAAATCCAGTGCTTTTGATCTGGGGAGTAAAATAAACAGGGAGAAAAACATAAAGACGGGAAAAAGCAGGAAGAATAGCCCAGAAGTTTTGATAATTTTCAGCTACTTAAAACTGTAGAAATGAGTTTAGCTTTCAGAGAGGAGGGTTCAGGCCTTAGTGTTTTCAAGCACAGAAAATGTGAAGCAGAGGCAAGTAGGGGTGTGAGGAGGAGGCTTCCCCCACCTTCTTGTTGTGAATCAACATCAACGTCACACAACATCCTCCTTGTGCACGAAACGAGGCTTTTGAATTAGCCCTCCTAAGACCCCGGACAGTCCTATACATTCTACAAATTGAATTGCTTTATTAGATTAAACCTGTTATTCTGATTTCATCCTCTGTTTTAGATGTGTTAGTCTCATTTCCACAATGAAATTATCATGGGATTCAGAAAACACTGGCTGAGTTGAATTGGTTTCTATGCTAATGTCTCCCAAGCTTTTAATAAGAACACAGTTGTTATTCAAAAGATTAATGGTCATGGGAGAAGAGATACCTACTTTGTCACATCAAGGAATGAGATAAGGGCAGGCAAACACAAAGTTCAGTTGCAGGGCTTCCAAAAAACTTCTGGCCATAGTGTTCTTATGGTAGAACTCAGGAATGATTTGTATCACTTATTTAAAGAAAATGTAGTATCATATTTCTGTCATCAGTCAGCATATCTCTGTGGAGATTTTGGTCAGATCTTTTGTTTTAAGGGCAACTTTGGTGCTTTAATTTTTTTTTTACATTGTAAAATGTAAAAAAGATTTACATTTATAACAAAATCTTCTTTCCTTTTCATGCTTGTGCTTAGTAAGCGGCCAGCTATCCTATCTAATGGCTGAGACCTGCAAGAGGAGGTAAAGTCCACTTTTCTATGAAATGATTTTTGTCAGGGGGCAAAATCTGTGGTACAAATCACTGAGTAGAGATTCTAGAAAGTCAGCAAAGGAAGTGGAACAGTGGTGTTTTCTCATAGGAAGTAATTGAACAGCAGAAAGTTGGAAGCACAAACTCACTCTTGAGCAGTGTTTTATTGTCCTACATGCCTTTCCAAAGTTATTGTTTTACTTGGTCTGCAAAGTCACCCAGTGAGCCAAGCAGAGCAGATGACATTGTCTCTACTCAGTAAATGAGAATATGGTGGTTCAGTATCTTTATGAGACTCACCCAGATAATGTGGTACGTAAGGGGGGGGAGCCAGAAAGGGAGCTGGATCTCAATATTTCCAGCCCCGTGTTCTCCCTGCCACTCTTGCCGCCTCCCTCGTCATTTATCCTTGTTCAGTAACCAGTGGCCTCCTCCTTCTGCCCTAACAAGCAAGAGCAAGAGAGCGCAGAACTGGGAAGGCAATTTTAATCATATCTTCTCACACCCTCACCATTGTTGAGTGTTCTCTTTAGTGACAAAAAATAATAATCAGAACAATGCTTGGGTAGATTAAAAATCTTAACCTCCATTTTCTACAGCGGATGGAGGGAGCTTTCATAATCCTGAGAAGAAAACAATTGAATCCTACCCTCAAATCCTTAATGTTTTAACCACATTACTGCTAGAAAGTCATTTTATTTTTGGGGTGCTGAGAACTGCAGGATGAAGGGCATGAACAGATGACCACAGGATCCTTTCTAGCGTCAGTGTTTGATGAGGTTTGAACTTGAGTTTTGCTCTGTTTGTGGAGCAGAATGGGGTTCTTGCTGAGCCACCAGGACCCAGCCTTTCATCCTTGATATTCTTGTTAAATGTTGTCAGTGGCTCTCAAATCCACGTAAACTGGCTATTTTCCACTTTTTTTTTTTGTAAGTGAACCGATGGCTCTTGCACCCAGATATTCTGGACAGCTCTGAATATGGCACCTAGACGTGAGGAGAATGGTTTAAAGTCTTTGCTTAGAAAGGGATATTTTTATCATTATAGAGGGATGCTTTTCTGTTTATGATAATGTTACCTTATATTTCAGGTAAAGATATACTAGGACCTGTATTATTATATGGCCAAGTAGCTCCTGAAAGAGTGTAATAAAATGTATAGTGTCTCCTGTAGAATAATCCAGCTCTCATCTTAGATGTTATCTCTTAATTTGAAAACCTTTAAAAAGTGTTTAAGTCACTAGCATTCACTCAAAAGTATTAAACGAATAAATAAACTTAAGCATTTAACAAGAGCTTGTTTAGAATATGGGATGCACATTCATTTTAAGCTTTGAATAAACTTTAAAACTGAATTAAATGTCAACAGAAATAATTTAAATTATTATTTTGAGAATTAAATGTCAACAGACGTAATTTAAATGATTAATTTTGAGAAATTAAATTGAGAATGAAAATGTGTAACTGCATGCGAGGCGGATCGCTTACTCTGTGATGCCACAGCTGTTGCAGTTTGCGTTTAAAGAACAAGATCACCCACTTTAATGGAATGAGGGGGCAAGAGGTTCTGTTTCGGAACCTGAGACTAAAAGACGAAAGAAGAGCATCAGGAAGAGGATTTCAGATATAATGGAGGGTGAGCTGAAGGCATTGTGAATGTTTATCCTGGACAAGTAATAGTGAGACATGACCAACACCATGGAAGGGTTGCGGCTGTGCCAGAGAGCTGGGCTCAACCTGCCCTCTGGGTCCGTGAATTCAACCTAGAATTTATGAAATTGAAAAGACACAGCTTTCACCTTAATCTAAGAAGCAGTCATTGACTGTCAAGTCTGTCAGAAGAAAGGGCTCCGGGGAGGCTGCGGCCCTTGTCATGTAGAGCCTGGACTGCTGTGTCAGAGCAGCAGTGTCTGATGGAAATGTGACCTGAGCTGGGCAATATGTACAGTGTGGACATTCCTAGCAGCTGTATATTACACAGTAAAAGAAACTAGTAATATCAATTGTATTACTATTCTGTTCAATATGTAAAGGTATTATTATTTCAATATAAACCAATACAAACTTGTTAATAGTAAATTTCACATTGTTTTTTCCCACTAAGTCTTCAAAATCCAGGGTATATTTTACACCGACATCTCATGTCTGTTTGAACCAGCTACATTTTCAGTCCTCAGGGGCCCGCTATGGCTCGTGCCCGCTGTATTGGGCAGTATGGTTTTAGAGTGAATGAGCATAATTTCCAACCTGAAATCACTGTGCTGCAATAAAGTATTCTTATTTGAAAAGCAATGGGACAGAATGGGCACCACTTTCTAAGCAAAGGCCCTTTGGGGCTGCACACGGGTTTAGGCTGAGAGGGTAGAGGCTCAGCCCTGGGGGCTGTGGAGGAGGGAGGTGGAGGAAACAGTCACTGATCACTATAACCCCGTACCACACTCTCATATGAATAAAATACAAACACAGTGAAACGGAGCTGCCTCTGCAGAAATAAAACATGAAGAGTAGCCCCTGACCCTTGCTGTATACTAGGGCAAAGGCTTGAGCAAGAGCCGAGCTGGATTCCAGCTCCCCTAATCCCCAGGACTGGGTGTCCTCTTGAGGTATTTGCTGGCAGCTTTGGCCTGCCTGGCAGCCAGTTTCTGCAGCGACTGCAAAGTGCAGCCTTCAGCAGTGATTCCTAAACTTTGATAGGTCATGGGTCTCTCTCAAAATTGCATGAATGCCATGAAACTCCTGTCCTGGAAACATGTCAAGGTCAGAGAGTGGCAATGGTCCATGAACCACCCTTCAACGCATGAACACGTTTGAGTCTGTGGACTTGTGATTAATAAACCTGGCCACAGTCTTCACTGCCCAGATTTCTTGGAATGCCCTCTTGTTTCAGAGGGCAGGAGGGACAGGGAAATAGGAGATGCATAGATGGGCTTATCTCTCCCCTGCTAAGATAGGATTCATGGATGTGAATTGAAACTTACCTGTTTTCCTTGTTTATTTTGCCAAGTCATTATTTTGTCTCGCTACTGTGTGAGGATTTTTCTCTTGCTGTCACTGGCTCTCCCCGAAGTTCTCACCTTGTCAGCTGGGGAAAGAGCACCTGGTGATAACTAAATTGAAGCACTGAATGTTTTGACACCAGCCAAGGAACAAGCAGGTCATTTGGTCTATTTTTAAATGTCATTCCAATTGGCATTTCCTTCCAGTATTTTTCCTGTGGCACCACAAGATGCTCCCCCTCGGTTGCCAGCTTCCTGTTGTGATAAATGCTCATGATCACACAGGTCACATCTCATATCAAGAACAATTGACTCAGCATGCTGGGTCTCTCATTCCCTCCTCCAGGTCTTGCTCTCTTCTGTTCCTGCATGGTGAGGTTTCAGAGTAGTGAGCAGAAGGAACGCTTGTGGGGCTTTGAGCCCCTGTGTCATATGTCTACAGTGTCATCTGGAACCCACACACAAACACACCCCATACAGTCACTCTTTTGAAAAAGACCTTCTCCCCTTGGACTTACTGAATGTTTTCTGGGAAACTGAAGAGCTTGACAACAGACAACAGGTTTCCTTTCTTGCCTAAGTTAAAATTGTTACAGCCACCCATTAAGCCTCCCACAGGTGAGGTTATTGAGAGGGATGCTGTGCTGTGTTATACCTGTTCAGTTGCCACTGCAGCTCAGAGTGGAGACAGAACATTTAAAAACTGCTTAAAGAGTGCTTAGCAGTTCAGAGGTGTGTGATAAGTGAAGAAGAAAAGAAAAATAAACATTCTAAGAAACTGACAGCATGTCCAATCCACAGGGGAGATAAGACACTCAAATAGATTGTGAAAGCTAGGTCCTTTTCACTCCAAGCCATTTTGTACCTTGAAGAAGAGTTGCTTTGGGGATTTAGTTTATCAGGGTCTATGGATATTGAGTCAGACTTGGGAGCTGCTCCCTGGGGATTGTAAAGAGTTAGAGTTGGGAAGGACAATTCCTGAGGTTGCCTCTGAAAGTTAGGGATGCCTTCAAAAGTCAGAAGTGTTCCACATCACTAATCATCAGCAAAATGCAAATGAAAACCACAATGAGATATCACCTCACACCAGTTAGAATGGCCACTATCCAGAATCCAAGAAACAAGTGCTGGTGAGGATGCAGAGAAAGGGGAACCCTCCTGCACTGTGGGTGGGACTGAAAATCGGTTCAACTGCTGTGGTAAGCAATATGAAGGTTCCTCAAAAAACTAGAAATAGAAATACCATTTGATCCAGTAAATCCACTCCTAGGAATTTACCTGAAGAAAACAAAATCCCTGATCCAGGAAGATACATACACCCCTATGTTTATTGTTGCATTGTTTGTAAGAGCCAAGATATGGAAGCAACATAAGTGTCCATCAGTAGATGAATGGATAAAGAAGATGTGGTACATATACATAATGGGATATTACTCAGCCATAAAAAGAAAAGAAAGCCTGCCATTTGCAACAACATGGATAGATTTAGAGGGTATTAAGCTCAGTGAAACAAGCCAGGCAGAGAAAGACAAATACCAGATGAATTCACTTATTTGTGGAATACAAAAACAAAGCAAAACAGAAGGAACAAAACAGCATTAGACTCATAGACACTGAGAAGGGACTAGTGGTTACCAAGGGGGAGGGGGCAGGGGGACTGTTGAACTACTGTGATGTGCATTTGATAATATAAAAAAAGGGAAAAAATATTTAGCCAAAAAAAAAGTCAGTAGAAGTAAGAGGAGGTGCTGAAGGGAACAGCCTTTTACTGCCCTGATCATTTCCTGTAGTGCTACCCAGAGGTTGGCAAGTGGGTACATTTCCTTGGTCTCTTGCACATCTATGAGGCAATAATAGTGTGACTTTTCTTTTTATTGACATATACTTGACATGTAACATGTAACTGATCTATATATAATCAGTACAATGAGACTAGCTGATGCCCATCACCACTTTCTTTTCTTGTATTACCCATTTCTTTTTCTTGTAAGAACTTTTCAGACCTGCTCTCTTAGCAACTTTTAAATATGCAATATTGTATTACTAACTATAGTCACCATGTTGTACATTACATCCCCATTACTTTATAACTGGTAGTTTCTATCTTTTGACTCCCCTCACGCATCTTTGCCCACCCTTAACCTCCTCTTTCTGGCAGTTACCAGCCTGTCCCCTGCATCTATGAGCTTGATTAACACCAGATTCTGTGTGTAAGTGAGACCATATGTGTATGTCTTTCTCTGTCTCACTTATGTCACTTAGCATAATTCCCTCAAAGTCCATCCATGTTGTCACAAGGCAGGATTTATGTCTTTTTTATGGCTGAATAATAATTTTCGCTGTGTGTATATGTGTGTGTGTGAGTGTGTATCACATTTTCTTTTTTTTTTTTGAGAGGGCATCTCATGTTTATTGATCAAATGGTCATTAACAACAATAAAATTCTGTATAGGGGACTCAATGTTCAATGCACAATCATTAATCCACCCCAAGCCTAATTCTCATCAGTCTCCAATCTTCTGAAGCATAATGAACAAGTTCTTACATGGAGAACAAATTCTTACATAGTGAATAAGTTCTTACATGGTGAACAGTACACGGGCAGTCATCACAGAAACTTTCGGTTTTGATCACGCATTATGAACTATAAACAATCAGGTCAAATATTAATATTCGTTTGATTTTTATACTTGATTTATATGTGAATCCCACATTTCTCCCTTATTATTATTATTATTATTAATAAAATGCTGAAGTGGTAGGTAGATGCAAGATAAAGGTAGAAAACATAGTTTAGTGCTGTAAGAGGGCAAATGTAGATGATCAGGTGTGTGCCTGTAGACTATGTGTTAATCCAAGCTATACAAGGGCAACAAAACATCCACGGATGCTGAAGATTTCTCTCAAAACAGGGGGGTGAGATTCTAAGCCTCACCTCTGTTGATCCCCAATTTCTCACCTGATGGCCCCCCTGCGACTGTGTCTGTCTTAGGTTGTTCCTCCCTTGAGGAATCTTACCCGTCTCTGGCTAACCAGTCATCTTCCGGGGGCATACAGGGAAATGTAAAGTTGGTAAGTGAGAGAGAAGCAATATTGTTTGAAAAGGTTGGCTTTTTACTTCTTTGCAGATTTATGCCCTGTGGCTTTTAAGCCCAGCATTGGTCTTGAGGTATCTTTACCACTTGGAAGAATTATGATACTCGGTAAATTCGATATGAGGCATGGATTCTATTTAAGGGTTGTAATTAGGAAGGAAGAAGAAAAGCTATAGGAGTAGCAGACGGAAGAAAACATGGGAAGATTGATTATTTCTTTGACATATCTTCTTGTAGAGTAACTTAAGCATGTATAGGTTTTAAACTACTAATTAAATTGCGTACACACATTAACATAATAGGAATAAAGTTACATAACCAAAACAGACCTATAATTACCAGCCATCTGCAGTGAAACCAAGAAAACCAGTTAGGCATCCTAGGCATTTGTGAAAACTTATCTATGATATGGTGGATATTGTCCAACTGAACTGGAACAGTCTGAGAGAAATCAGACAAATTAAAACAACCCATTCCTGGGGACTGTTCACATACCATATGTTCTTTTAACAGTAGATAGTCTGTAGTCATAAGATTTTGCAGCGCTACAACTTGCACTTCTCCTAATTCTTGGTTGAGTTCCAACAGTATAGATCCAGTCAAATTTGTTGTTTTACTGTATGCAAAGGCCAGCTTAGATATCTCCTTCTTCATTCCAATGGCAGGTCCAGGAACCAGTGGGATGAATGCAGCTACAACTGCAGCATTGCCTGGATCTTTGAAGTTTTTTGATGATCATCTTCTGGAATGACTCTTCCAGAGAGTGCTGATGTTGGAAGTTCTTCTTCATATCGTATCTTAGTTCATTTTCTGTGTAGCCAAATTAGGCTTTGATCCTCTGTATAAACACAAAACAGACCCTTTGCCCACACTTTGATATGCCCTATATACCATTGTGTAGAACTCACTGGAGGTCACCACACAGGAACTGCTTTTTTTTTTTTTTTAAGAGAAAGGAATATTATCAGAAATATGTACCTCCATAGCCGATCATCTCACACCCTTTAAGTGATCAAAATTAAGGATATTTAAAGCATGCATTAATTGTTGATTTACAGTTAGTTTTATCCTATCAGGGAGTAATCCCCCTTTTCTTTCTTTCTTTCTTTTTTTTTTGTTATCATTAATCTACACTTACATGAAAAATATTATGTTTACTAGGCTCTCCCCTATACCAGGTCCCCCCTATAAACCCCTTTACAGTCACTGTCCATCAGCATAGCAAAATGTTATAGAATCACTACTTGTTTTCTCTGTGTTGTACAGCCCTCCCCTTTCTCCCACACCCACCATTATGCATGCTAATCTTAATACCCACCTTCTTCTTCCCCCCACCCTTATCCCTCCCTACCCAACCATCCTCCCCAGTCCCTTTCCCTTTGGTACCTGTTAGTTCATTCTTGGGTTCTGTGATTCCGCTGCTGTTTTGTTCCTTCAGTTTTTCCTTTGTTCTTATACTCCACAGATGAGTGAAATCATTTGGTATTTCTCTTTCTCTGCTTGGCTTATTTCACTGAGCATAATACCCTCCAGCTCCATCCATGTTGCTGCAAATGGTAGGATTTGCCCTCTTCTTATGGCTGAGTAGTATTCCGTTGTGTATATGTACCACATCTTCTTTATCCATTCATCTATCGATGGACATTTAGGTTGCTTCCAATTCTTGGCTATTGTAAATAGTGCTGCGATAAACATAGGGGTGCATCTGTCTTTCTCAAACTTGATTGCTGCGTTCTTAGGGTAAATTCCTAGGAGTGGAATTCCTGGGTCAAATGGTAAGTCTGTTTTGAGCATTTTGAGGAACCTCCATACTGCTTTCCACAATGGTTGAACTAGTTTACATTCCCACCAGCAGTGTAGGAGGGTTCCCCTTCCTCCACAGCCTCACCAACATTTGCTGTTGTTTGTCTTTTGGATGGTAGCCATCCTTACTGGTGTGAGGTGATACCTCATTGTAGTTTTAATTTGCATTTCTCTGATAATTAGCAATGTGGAGCATCTTTTCATGTGTCTGTTGGCCATCTGTATTTCTTTTTTGGAGAACTGTCTGTTCAGTTCCTCTGCCCATTTTTTAATTGGATTATTTGTTTTTTGTTTGTTGAGGCATGTGAGCTCTTTATATATTTTGGATGTCAAGCCTTTATCGGATCTGTCATTTACAAATATATTCTCCCATATTGTAGGGTTCCTTTTTGTTCTATTGATGGTGTCTTTTGCTGTACAGAAGCTTTTCCACTTAATATAGTCCCACTTATTCATTTTTGCTGTTGTTTTCCTTGCCCGGGGAGATATGTTCAAGAAGAGGTCACTCATGTTTATGTCTAAGAGGTTTTTGCCTATGTTTTTTTCCAAGAGTTTTATGGTTTCATGACTTACATTCAGGTCTTTGATCCGTTTTGAATTTACTTTTGTGTATGGGGTTAGACAATGGTCCAGTTTCATTCTCCTACATGTAGCTGTCCAGTTTTGCCAGCACCATCTTTTGAAGAGACCATCATTTCGCCATTGTATGTCCATGGTTCCTTTATCAAATATTAATTGACCATATATGTCTGGGTTAATGTCTGGATTCTCTAGCCTGTTCCATTGGTCTGTGGCTCTGTTCTTGTGCCAGTACCAAATTGTCTTGATTACTATGGCTTTATAGTAGAGCTTGAAGTTGGGGAGTGAGATCCCCCCTACTTTATTCTTCTTTCTCAGGATTGCTTTGGCTATTCGGGGTCTTTGGTGTTTCCATATGAATTTTTGAATTATTTGTTGCAGTTCATTGAAGAATGTTGCTGGTAGTTTCATAGGGATTGCATCAAATCTGTATATTGCTTTGGGCAGGATGGCCACTTTGACGATATTAATTCTTCCTAGCCACAAGCGTGGGATGAGTTTCCATCTGTTAGTGGAACCTATAATTTCTCTTAAGAGTGACTTGTAGTTTTCAGAGTATAAGTCTTTCACTTCTTTGGTTAGGTTTATTCCTAGGTATTTTATTCTTTTGGATGCAATTGTGAATGGAATTGTTTTCCTGATTTCTCTTTCTGTTGGTTCATTGTTAGTGTATAGGATAGCCACAGATTTCTGTGTGTTGATTTTGTATCCTGCAACTTTGCTGTATTCCGATATCAGTTCTTGTAGTTTTGGGGTGGAGTCTTTAGGGTTTTTTATGTACAATATCATGTCATCTGCGAATAGTGACTGTTTAACTTCTTCTTTACCAATCTGGATTCCTTGTATTTCTTTGTTTTGTCTGATTGCCGTGGCTAGGACCTCCAGTATTATGTTAAATAACAGTGGGGAGGGTGGGCTTCCCTGTCTAGTTCCCGATCTCAGAGGAAAAGCTTTCAGCTTCTCGCTGTTCAATATAATGTTGGCTGTGGGTTTATGATATATGGCCTTTATTATGTTGAGGTACTTGCCCTCTATTCCCATTTTGCTGAGAGTTTTTATCGTGAATGAATGTTGAACTTTGTCAAATGCTTTTTCAGCATCTATGGAGATGGTCATGTCGTTTTTGTCTTTCTTTCTGTTGATGTGGTGGATGATGTTGATGGAGTTTCGAATGTTGTACCATCCTTGCATCCCTGGGATGAATCCCACTTGGTCATGGTGTATGATCCTCTTGATGTATTTTTGAATTTGGTTTGCTAATATTTTGTTGAGTATTTTTGTATCTACGTTCAACAGGGATATTGGTCTGTAGTTTTCTTTTTTGGTGGGGGTGGGGCCTTTGCCTGGTTTTGGTATTAGGGTGATGTTGGCTTCATAGAATGAGTTTGGGAGTATTCCCTCCTCTTCTATTTTTTGGAAAACTTTAAGGAGAATGGGTATTATATCTTCTCTGTGTATCTGATAAAATTCCGAGGTAAATCCATCTGGCCCAGGGGTTTTGTTCTTGGGTAGTTTTTTGATTACCGTTTCAATTTCTTTGCTCGTAATTGGTTTGTTTAACTTTTGTGTTTCTTCCTTGGTCAGTCTTGGAAGGTTGTATTTTTCTAGGAAGTTGTCCATTTCTTCTAGGTTTCCCAGCTTGTTGGCATATAGGTTTTCATAGTAGTCTTTAATAATTCTTTGTATTTCTGTGGAGTCTGTCGTGATTTTTCTGTTCTCATTTCTGATTCTGTTGATTTGTGTTGATTCTCTTTTTCTCTTAATAAGTTTGGGTAGAGGCTTATCTATTTTGTTTATTTTCTCAAAGAAACAGCTCTTGGTTTCATTGATTTTTTCTATTGTTTTATTCTTCTCAATTTTATTTATTTCTTCTCTGATCTTTATTATGTCCCTCCGTCTGCTGACTTTAGGCCTCATTTGTTCTTCTTTTTCCAATTTCGATAATTGTGATGTTAGACTATTCATTTGGGATTGTTCTTTCTTCTTCAAGTGTGCCTGGATTGCTATATACTTTCCTCTTAAGACTGCTTTCACTGCATCCCACAAAAGTTGGGGCTTTGTGTTGTTGTTGTCATTTGTTTCCATATATTCCTTGATCTCTATTTTAATTTGTTAGTTGATCCATTGATTATTTAGGAGCATGTTTTTAAGCCTCCATGTGTTTGTGAGCCTTTTTGTTTTCTTTGTAGAATTTATTTCTAGTTTTATACCTTTGTGGTCAGAAAAATTGGTTGGTAGAATTTCAATATTTTGGATTTTACTGAGGCTCTTTTTGTAGCCTAGTATGTGGTCTACTCTGGAGAATGTTCCATGTGCACTTGGGAAGAACGCATATACTGTTGCTTTTGGATGTAGAGTTCTATAGATGTCTATTAGGTCCATCTGTTCTACTGTGTTGTTCAGCGCGTCCATGTCCTTACTTATTTTCTGCCCGGTGGATCTGTCCTTTGGGGTGAGTTGTGTGTTGAATTCTCCTAAAATGAATGCAATTCAGTCTGTTTCCCCCTTTAGTTCTGTTAGTATTTGTTTCACACATGCTGGTGCTCCTGTGTTGGGTGCATATATATTTAGAATGGTTATATCCTCTTGTTGGACTGAGCCCTTTATCATTATGTAGTGTCCTTCTTTATCTCTTGTTACCTTCTTTGTTTTGAAGTCTATTTTGTCTGATATTAGTACTGCAACCCCTGCTTTCTTCTCACTGTTGTTTGCCTGAAATATGTTTTTCCATCCCTTGACTTTTAGTCTGTACATGTCTTTGGGTTTGAGGTGAGTTTCTTGTAAGCCGCATATAGATGGGTCTTGCTTTTTTATCCATTCTATTACTCTGTGTCTTTTGATTGGTGCATTCAGTCCATTTACATTAAGGTGACTATTAAAAGATATGTACTTATTGCCATTGCAGGCTTTAAATTCGTGGTTACCGAAGGTTCAAGGTTAGCCTGTTTAGTATCTTACTGCCTAACTTAGCTCGCTTATTGAGCTATTACATACACTGTCTGGAGATTCTTTTCTTCTCTCCCTTCTTATTCCTTCTCCTCCATTCTTCTTATGTTGGGTGTTTTGTTCTGTGCTCTTTTTAGGAGTGCTCCCATGTAGAGCAGTCCCTGTAAGATTCCCTGTAGAGGTGTTTTGTGGGGAGCAAATTCCCTCAGCTTTTGCTTGTCTGGGAATTGTTTAATCCCACCATCATATTTAAATGATAGTCGTGCTGGATACAGTATCTTTGGTTCAAGGCCCTTCTGTTTCATTGCATTAAATATATCATGCCATTGTCTTCTTTCCTGTAGGGTTTCTGTCGAGAAGTCTGATGTTATCCTGATGGGTTTTCCTTTATAGGTGACCTTTTTCTCTCTAGCTGCCTTTAAAACTCTTTCCTTGTCCGTGATCTTTGCTATTTTAATTATTATGGGTCTTGGTGTTGTCCTCCTTGGATCCTTTCTGTTGGGGGTTCTGTGTATTTCCGTGGTCTGTTCGATTATTTCCTCCCCCAGTTTGGGGAATTTTCCAGCAATTATTTCTTCAAAGATACTTTCCATCCCTTTTCCTCTCTCTTCTTCTTCTGGTACCCCTATAATACGGATATTGTTCCTTTTGGATTGGTCACACAGTTCTCTTAATATTGTTTCATTCCTGGAGATCCTTTTATCTCTTTCTATGTCAGCTTCTATGCGTTCCTGTTCTCTGGTTTCTATTCCTTCAGTTGCCTCTTGCATCTTATCCATTCTGCTTACAAACCCTTCCAGAGTTTGTTTCACTTCTGTAATCTCCTTCCTGGCATCTGTGATCTCCCTCCAGACTTCATCCCATTGCTCTTGCATTTTTCTCTGCGTCTCCGTCAGCATGTTTATGATTTTTATTTTGAATTCTTTTTCAGGAAGACTGGTTAGGTCTGTCTCCTTCTCTGGTGTTGCCTCTGTGATCTTGGTTTGCCTGTAATTTTGCCTTTTCATGGTGATAGGAATAGTTTGCAGAGCTGGGACTATTGACGGCTGGAGGAACTTCCCTTCTTGTTGGTTTGTGGTGTTCCTCTCCTGGGAAAACAGCTACCTCTAGTGGCTTGTGCTGGGTATCTGGCACAGACAGGGCTTCTTCTTCCTGCCCGGCTGCTATGGAGTTTATCTCCGCTGTTGCTGTGGGTGTGGCTGGGCTCGGGCAGCTACTCCCAAATGGTGGAGCCGCATTGGAGGGGGAGCGGCTGGGAGGCTATTTATCTCCGTAAGGGGCCTCCATGGTCCCTGCTGCCCAGGGGGTTAGAGTGCCCAGAAATCCCCGCCTTCCCTACTTCTGGACTAAGTGTCCCACCCTGCCCCTTTAAGACTTCCAAAAAGCACTCGCTGAAACAAAACAACAACAGCAACAACAACAACAAAAATGGCCGTTCGCTTTTCTTTTTTTCTCCGGCGCCAGCCTCTGATACCCGCTCACCGGTCTTGCTGCCCTCTTTTCGTAGTATTGGTGTCCCTGTCCCTTTAAGACTCTCAAAAAGCACTCACTTTTTTTTGTCCTGGGTGCGCCAGCTGCGGGGACCTGCTCACAGGTCTTACTGTCCTTCCTGTTTCCCTTGTTTCCAGCATCCCACACACTCACTGTGTCTGCGCTCTGGTCCGGATGGCTGGGGCTGGGTGTTCAGCAGTCCTGTGCTCCGTCTCCCTCCCGCTTCGACTCCTCTCCTCCCACTGGGAGCTGGGGGGAGGGGCACTCGGGTCCTGCCGGGCTGGGGCTTGTATCTTACCCCCTTTGCGAGGCGCTGGGTTCTCGCAGGTGTGGATGTGGTCTGGATGTTGTCCTGTGTCCTCTTGTCTTTATTCTAGGAAGAGTTGTCTTTGTTATATTTTCATAGATATATGTGGTTTTGGGAAGAGGTTTCTGCTGCTCTACTCACGCCGCCATCTTGGCTCCTATGTCCCACATTTTCTTTACTCATTCATCCATCCATGGACACTCAAGTTGTTTTCATGTCTTGACTATTGTAAATAGTCAGTGGACATGGGGGACACATACCTTTTCAAATTAGTGCTTTCATTTCCTTTGGATAAATACCCACAAGTGGAATTGCTGCATCATATCGTACTTCTGTTTTGGTGTGACATTTTTTAATGATACTGACACCCTCAAGCCACCTCAGTTCCCTCACAGGTGACCTCCAAGTACTTTTGTTGTGAAAACAGGCAAAATTTTCAGTGTCATCATTGGAAAATTGGTCTATTTGAAAGTGTTTAATGAACATTGAAGAAAATAGTTCCCTTGTACCTGAGTGATGTTACAAGTAATAGTATACAGAGGGCTGGGGGAAATTATTACAGGTCATAACAATGAGGATCTCGTTTGAAGAAGGGAATATTTTTTATTTTTCCCTCCACAAAGAGAGCTCCAAAAGAAGAGTATTGACATGTTGAGACCAGGGGATCATATATTTTCTAATTTTGTATTTTACCAGTAAACTGCCATCTGCTCTCCACAAATGAGTGTTACATTCAGAAATAAAATATATTAACTTTGTTTTAGTTAAGCAACATCTCTACTTATCTGGATAGTTTCTGACTTTACTGGCCACTTCCATAAAATTTTTCCAGTTTTGCTTTGTATTAGATGCAGTCAGGAATACAGAAATTAAATAAATATTATCCCATGCCTGTCATTTCAGTATCAAATAAGAATTGCTTATTTCGCACGTCTGTAGGTGGAATACTGGATTAAGTCCTAAAGTATTTCTAAGAAAGAGAAAAGAAATGATTCCCAGCTTCACAGGGCTTGCATGAGAGATGGGAGGGGGTTTTCACAAATGCATGCACAGGAAATAGCCCTAGGAGTTTGCAGAACTCTAAATGAATACAATTAAGAGCATGTCAACAAAGTATATAGCAGATCTAGAGCTAAAACAGAAGACAGGAATGGCATTGGTCAGCATGTGTGGGGATTTCTAGATTTGGAATTTGTAGAAGAGAACTGTAGATGACAGAGAAGAAACATAGAGCCGTGATAGTGTAAAGAAAAAGGAAGAAATGCTGTCTTAATGGGCAGTGGCAGAGACTAGGCTGGGCAGAGCTTGTGAAGCAGATCTTCCTGCTGTTCTCAGACAGCACCTACATTCCTCTGACAGTGCTTGGTTGTGGAAACTTATCAGAATGTACCCACCATGCAACATGGTAGTGGGATGATAGAATGTTAGCACTGGACTGGACAGAGCATGGAAGTCGGTTGGGCCTTGTTTCTCATTTTGCAAATAGAGAAATTGGGGCCCAAAGAAAATAAGTGACTTATTCTTGTTTAAAAACAAAACAAAACAAAACCAGCCTTGTAAAGTGTAAAGCAGTGATGAGAACCCAAGGATCTTGAGACTTTGTCTGCAGCTCTTCCTCCCATGTTATTATTCTGTTTTTCAATTGACACTTGGATTGTTTCTTGGCCAGTTCTCATGCTCTGTGAACCTATAAAGCAGACAGGAACCACATGTAGCTTGGGGAGAGAAAGCCAAAGGAAAATTGTTTCTACGGAATTGCTCACAATAAATCCAATTCAGAACTCTGCCAGAATATGGGCAGCTAACAGAGATACACTCATAGCTTAGTTGGACTGTCTAGGTCAGTGAAGTGAAAAGAACACTATGCCTGGGAACAGATCATACAGTTTGAGATACTAACTAGGTTGCCTTGTGTGAATCATCTGGCTACTCTAAAGTTTCTCATCAGTGAAATGATTGGATAACCTTAAAATCTCTGTGAAATTATAATAATCATCATAATAATATGGCATCATTGCATTTGTGCAGAAATGACTATATTTTTGAATTCTTAGGATATCCAGTTTGCAGGCACAAACTGATTTTTTAAATTTTCTTTTGGCCAAATTGGTGAGCTACATTAGTGTTTGCTCTGGTGCTTAACCATGCAGAATATTTTATTGGGGATCTTTTTTGTTCTTGATCTTGTAAGCGAAGATGTCATTGCTCTGCATTGTCTGTGAAATTGTTGCAAATTGGGGAGAGCAGGAAAAGAAGATGCTTAGAGATTATTGATGGGCACATTAATTTTTAGCCAACTTATCCCATTCTCTTATTTATTTATGCATGTCTGCAATCAACAGCTATTTAGTGAATACTAATAATATCCACTATTAATAAAGTTATATTAGGCACTTTTGGTAAATACAAAGATAAATTCTGCCCTCAAGATGTTTATAGTCAAGGTGAACAAAGCCAGTCACATAAATAATGGTATATACCATAAGATAGCTTGTTTAGACTTTTGGAAGAGCAGTGAAGAAATACCTACTCCTATTTGGAAGCTTTAGAAGACTTCATTGGGAAAGTGGAAGTTTACAAGATCCGTTGAGCTCTGGGGAGCTTAGACTTGCGAAAATAAAGAGAAGAGATTTAAAGTGAAGGACCAGCATGAGCAAAGATATGAAGACAGGGATGTTGAGGGGCTCTGTGGGAGAACCATCCATTAGTTTTACAGGGAAAATAGTTGGCAAACACTTTGAGTAAATGGTCAGAGAGTAAACAGAGGATTATCAGGTTATATCACCCCTGACACTACTACTCGAAAGCAGCCGTAGACAATCCATAAATGACTGTGTGTGGCTATGTTTCAATAAGATATTATTTACAGAAACAAGCTGTAGGCCAGATTAACCCTCAGGCTATAGTTTGCTGATCTCTGGACTCGGGTATGGAGAGAGGGAACAGAAAGGGTTGGCTGGAAAAGGAGACAAGGTCAGAATATCTAAAGCCTTCTACTATCCTAATGTTAGCATCTTGTTTGTTAACATAGCCTTTTCTTTCCTTTGGAGAGTGCCTTACACAAATTTCCAACTTGTTGCCTTTTTTAAACATAAGAATTTTTGTTCCCAAGATTATTCAGGCAGTACTTTTCACCGGTCCTTAATATAATCCAATACCCAAAATAATATTTGAGAGGACACTTGGCCAGGGGCTTTGTAAATGATTAATGTGCTTCCATCAAGTACATCAGTGCTAGAGTAACCAGCTCTCCTGGTTTGCCCAAGAGAGAGGGGTTTTCTGGGGCTCAGGGATCTCAGTGCTAAAGCCAGCCAGGATGTTGTTGGGCAAACCAGGGTATTTGATCACCCTAATTAGTAAACATTAACAACTCAAGTGGGAAGCAAGTACCCACATCAGTTCTAGACTGGTTATATGTCTGTTGAGAGTGGGAAATTGCTAATCTAGCAAGTGCTTCACAGAAGTAACTTCTGCAGAGAGAACAGATGAATTACGCAAAGTGGTTTTCATTCCAAAATCGGGTGAGTGGAAAGCAGCATGTGCCGAGCGCATGCATCAGTGAAATCTCTCAGAATCCCCAGTCTGGTCTACCAGCCTTGGAAGAGCCTGGGGTTATCCCTGCATAGCATTCAGCAAATACTTTTAGACTTAAATGGAATATATGGGGACTTAAATTATGTAAAAATTTCATATTTCTGAACAGGTATGAACACTGTGATGAATATATATCCAAAAAGTCTTTTGTTCTGTATAATTACTTATTTCTATGGGATGATGGGAAAAAATCATGTTTAGATATTGAGCTTCTAGAGATTTTGGGAAACATTCCTCATTGATGTAACTTTATCTGGATCTGGACATCCCTGAACTGCATTCTTATTAGTCATAATATTCTTTTTCTTTGAGAGGAAATCACTGTTTGGGGTGTTGGAATATGTGGTTAGAGGAAGTAAAGATACTAAGCACAGTACACAGAAGTTTCTGACATGTCCCTTTGCAAACTTGAATTTGCAGTGATGGTAACTGACCTAGTATTTGATGTTCCTGATTGACCTTTGGAGAGTGTACATATATATGTATTAAAATTAATTTGATCCATGTTATATGCTGTCAATTCCAGCATTTAATACCTCATTCCTGATATGACAAATAGAGTCACACTTTTGTACATGGGAGATAGAGGAAATTGTGGCTTTGATGTATTCCATTGAAGTGATCTTTTCTCCCTGTTTTCGATGAGCAACTTCTATCAAAAGTAGAGGTTTCTATCTTACCCACCCGTCTTGCCCCCTGTTTGGGCACTTATCTCTGAAGCACAGTACAACTTTGCTCATAGTGTCTTTGTTCATCCTGAACCCTTGTCTTTGTACTTCCTTTACGACCCAACAAGAAAGTTAGAACCGGTCCTTCACACAGTGAGCCCATCTTTTTCTGCTTATCCCTACTGCCTTGTTCCTTCCACTCTTACTAAAGTGAATACTAAAGTAAACAACTATGGTCTGGGACATTCATTTTAATGTTAATTTCACCTTTGGATAATAGCATCTTCTATTTTGTCAAATCTTATTAACTGAGAGTTGCATCTCTTACCACACATGACATTATTTGATATGTAAACTATGAACTATATTTTTTATGACTGACTTTAGTTTATACTTCTATTCCAGGCATTACACTTATCTCTTTATATAGATTATCTCATTTAATCTTCATAACAGCCCCGTGTATTATGTACTATTCTTATAATTCCCATTTGCAGATGAAAAACGAAAGTGCAGGGAACTTAAATAGCCTACCCAAGGTCATACACTACAAAAAGGCAAAGCCAGAATTTGGACCCTAGGTGAGCTAGTACATGCTTTCAATGCTATACTATGTGGTCTCCTACTTTAAATGAAATTACTCTGGGTCCTGATCATTCTAATTTATAGCCCTGAAGCAATTGTCATGGACATCACCTCTCATCGTACCATCTACAGGAGAGATTAAAATATGAACTGTGAGAAAGGGTCTCATCCTGAACTTCCTACAAGGGAAAGAATTGCCTCAGGAGCTCTAACATGAGATTTTAAGAGGGAATGGTGATCCATGGGTCCATACTGATATAAATCAATGATCAAATAAGTAAGTCAGTAAGAAGTCTTGCAGAAGGATTCAAATAATTTACTTAGATATTCCCCTCTTTCAATGAGATGGAGCATAACTCTGCACTCCAATTGTGGGCTGCATATAGCGGCTTACTTCCAAAGAGTAACATATGGAAAAAGAAGGAAATAATAATTTTATAGTAGAGAAAAAAGTGACAAACACTACCTCAGCCAAGTCATCAAGGTGAACGTCATCAGTAGTAAGTCATATTGATAGCATGTACTCTTCATATGATGTGATGAGAATAGCCCTTTTGTAGTCTATAACCCTAGTCTCATCATGAGAAAAATATCACACAGACCCCAATTAAGGGACATCTACAAAGCACCTGACCACTACTCCTCAAAAATGTCAAGGTCATCAAATGCAAGGAAACTGAGAAATTCTCACAACCACAAGGAGCCTAAGAAGACATTAGGATTAAATGTAATACAATGTCCTGGTTGGATCCTGAAACAGAAAATGGATAGTAAAGAAAAACGAAGGGAATCTGAATATAGACTTGTATGTATTAGTTGTGACAAATGTGCCACACTAATGTAAGATGTTAACAATGGGGACACTAGTTGTGGGGTATATGCAGGACACTATTGACTTCACTGCTTTGTAAATCTGAAACTATACTAAATTATGTCACGTATATATAAAATATATATCTACATATATATGAAATATATATACATTAAGGTGAATGATAAAGATAACCTAGAATGGGAGGTATATATGCAGAAGGTAGAAACAAATACTTTTGTGTCTTTTTGAGTAAAATTGTTCTGTTTCCCAAATTTGAAAAGAATGCTGCTATGTATAGCATAAAAGGTCAAAGAAAAGGGTGTTACAGAATTATCCAACAAGAAGAGAATGTAGTCAGTGGCAAAAAAGTACTAGAACTGTGTGCCAATGATGGGGGTCATGACACAGTGGGCATAACAGGAACTTGGGAGGCATGTTCTCTTAATTGAAATGTCAGCTCTGTTGAGTGCGATCTATGTAGGAGAGCTCAGAACAGAGGAAGGTTGGCAAGGGGGCATCATACTTCTGAAATATTAATAGTGGCAATGAACTTCAACTTGACAATGAAATGAATAGTAGTGCCTTTAGGAGAGGATACAGAAAATTCAGAAGATATAAAACATCAGGGAAGCTCTACCACACATTATAATATTGATACAATTATCTTCAAGGGAATAAAGTTTGGGTTGTAAAGTTGTGCTACCAAAACATAAGATTTAACAGATCCTTTAGAAGTTCTTCCTTTGACAAGACAATGATCCAGTTCAAGAGGAAGAAAGATGTTCTAACTAAATTTTTAGCAGTAAAACTACTAATTTTTACAGATAGATTTTGAGTAATGAATGAACTACTCAAATTCATGAAGTGGTAAATTAGAAGAACTTCTGAAAGCTCACGCAGTCTTCCATGCCACTACCAACCCACCCCCCTCTCCTGCCACACACACATACACTTCACAGCAACACATTAATATTCCTAATAGAAGAACAATTGAAAGAGGCACAACAGTCTGTTTTGGCAACCTGCCATATAACTCAAGATGTCCCAATGGGTGGCATATTCTCTTCCAAATGCTTAATCTGCAGTCAGAGTTTATATGTTCCTCTACATGTACTAGGACATGCACCTTGGAGCTTTAGTGACATTAGTTTTGATGTGAGAGGCATTGATATATGTCAGAGAAAGAGAAGTTGAAAATGATCTTTTCTGGGCTTTTAGACAACAAGTCCTGGAGACTTAGAGAAATAAATCATTGAAACAAATAACAACATGTGAGAAACCAGCTCAAGTAGTAAGGCACACACAGATGTAGAGGTTACAAAAAGTGGTAAGTTGATGGGTGGGTGCGTGAAAACAGGTAGGTATGTGTGCTGAAGATCAAACACAGAGGGGACTGTACTTTCAACATTAGGAGAACCGAGACCCACATGAGTCAGGAGGAGGGCAAAGCAAATGGCCAAAGAATCATTCAGGGCCATTGGAAGGGCCTTGTATGCAAGAAAAGAAGTGTATATAAGCAGAAGCTTCTTACATGATTCCTGCTGCCATTCAGAATCACTCCTGAGGTACAGATATCTCAGGGCCTCAGGTGAGAAATATCTTAAAGGAAGGTTGGGTAAATAGGTAACACCACAGGCTGATCTTATAAGGACATGTGATGGAGAAGTCTTTACAACCACAGTCATAGGTCATTTCTAAAAAACCTCAGAGAAAGGAAAAGAATCTAGCAATATTCAGAGCCACTATATAGTTTCCTACCTCACTGCCTGAATTTTTTTCTAAATATCACTAATGTGATGAATAATCAAAGCGGTTAGCTAACTTAAGAACAAAAACTCCTCGTGTATCTCAGTATTAAGATAATTCTTAGACATGAAATATCCACAGAAATATTGTAATTCTTCAGTCTGTGTAGATGCAGGGTGCGTGCAAAGAAAAAATAAGCTATAGAAAAAACAAAAAACTAAGAGAAATTATGTTTCTCACACTTTTCACTAGTGATGTAATGTGTATAAGATGAAGAGTAAAAACACCAAAAAAATTAAGTGTAATGTTACTTGTATTTAAGAGCTTAAGTAGAGGAAGATTATATGCAGTTCCATAAGCTGAAGGTTAAATCATTAGTTTTAAAGATTCAAAAGGAAATATCTGTGTGAAATCATTAGAGGATTTTGGCACACTTACTTCATTCCAAAAGAATGGAAATAAAGAGACAGGGCTAAATGACTCAAATTTGCGTAGAGGTTTTGAAAAGTTTTCAGGTCCCTGCTGGTTAGAGCAAGCGAAGAGTCAAGGATACGCCTGCTGCTGCACAGCTGATGATACAGCACCGAAGGATGGGGGAGAGGAGGACATCTCCACTCCTGTCTTACGCTGTTTCTTTTGCCAGGACCAAAAGGTCTTTGACTTGACTGTTGTAGAATGAATATACGTAAAGACAGACAGAGCAGGGACTGTACTGACACTGGGGCAAAGAGAGTGTAAATTTTGAAGTTTCCCTGACGGGGTTCAAGTTGTCCAGGCGACACAAAAACAGTGGTCCATAAGATCAATGAATGATTGTCAAACATGAATTACTGTTTAAAAACATTTACTGTGCATTTCCAAGAAGTAGGCACTGTGTTAATTTCTGAGGATACAAAGATGAATGAGTGAGGAACCCCGCCTTCACTGTGTGAGTGCACACTCTGAGAAGGAAGCCAAAAATGGTAAACAGTAATGACAGTGTAAGGAGGGCAATTACAGAAGCTCAGAGGGGGCTAGAAGAGGGCAGGGGAGGATTGGCAAAAAGGATGCTGTTTGTACTGGTTAAGGGTGAATAGGAGTTTTCCATATGGACTGGATGAGAAAGCCACTGCAGAGAAAAAAGTATATGTGAAAGCACATAGTAACAATATATAACAAATATGAAGCAATATATGTTATGTAGAGCTGCCTTAATCCTGTGGTGCCATCTATCAGAGCAATAAAGAAGAGCACGGGAAATGGAGGAAATAATTCTAGATTCAATTCACTATATACAGTCACAGACAACTTCATCTGAGAAAGTTATTTTACTTCCCAGTCAGTATGCTTACCTGTGAAATGGGGCTATACGACAGGGTAGGTCAAAAGGAGGTATTAAGTGAAGTAAATGCTCAATAAATATTATTAATTGTAAGGTATCATTCTCAGGATTAATTAGGTATTGTTAGATCACAAGTAGAAATGGCCTCAAGTGAAAGGAACGTAGCAGATGTGGACTAGAAGAAAAGATGACTAGAGGGTTAGTGACAAAGGAATGTCCCAAGGATCTGGATTAAGGAGACATTGCCCATGTTAAGAGGACACATTTTAGTGACATGCTACAGGTTTTCTGTCAATTCTTAATTAACATTTTCTTTTCTTTTTTTTGTTGTCACTGATATACAATCTTAAGAAGGTTTTACATGAGCAACATTGTGGTTAATTCATTCACCCATATTACTGAGTTCCCCCCACATAACCCATTGCAGTCACTGTCCATCAGCATAGTAAGATGTTATAGAGTCCGTACTTGTCTTCTGTGTGCTATACTGCCTTTCCCGTGATCCGTCTACATTACGTGTGCTAATCATAATGTCCTTTAATACTCTTCTCCCTCCCTCCCCACCCACTGCCTCCAACTCCTTCCCTTTGGTAACTGCAGGCTCTTCTTGGAGTCTGTGAGTCTGCTGCTGTTTTGTTCCTTCAATTTTGCTTTGTTACACTCCACAAATGAGTGAAATCATTTGGTACATGTCTTTCTCTGCTTGGCTTATTTCACTGAGCATAATATAACCTCTGGCTCAATCCATGTTGTTGCAAATGGTAGGATTTGTTTTCTTCTTATGGCTGAATAATATTCTATTGCATATATGTACCATATCTCCTGTATTCATTCATCTACTGATGGACACTTAGGTTGCTTCCATATCTTGGCTTTTGTAAATAATGCTGCAAGAAACATAGGGGTGCATATGTCTTTTTGGATCTGGGATCTTTTATTCTTCAGGTCAATTTATATGAGTGGAATTCTTGGATTAAATGGTATTTCAATTCTTAGTTTTTTGAGGAACCTCCATACTGCTTTCCACAATGGTTGAACCAATTTACATTCCCACCAAAAGTGTTGGAGGGTTTCCCTTTCTCCGCATCCTCACCAGCATTTGTTGTTGCTTGTCTTTTGGATGTTGGCCATACTAACTGGTGTAAAGTGATATGTCATTATGGTTTTGATTTGTATTTCCCTGGTGATAAGCAATGTGCAGCAGGGTCTCATGTGCCCATTGCCTATCCAAATTTCTTCTTTGAAGAAATATCCATTCAGATCCTTCACCCATTTTTTAATTGGTTTATTTGCTTTTTGGGTGTTGAGGTGTGTGAGTTCTTTATATATTTTGGATGTTAATCCCTTGTTGGATATGTTGTTTACAAATATATTCTCCCATACTGTAGGATGCCTTTTTGTTCTACTGATGGTGTCCTTTGCTGTACAGAAGCTTTTTAGTTTGATACAGTCCCATTTTCTCATTTGTGCTTCTGTTTCCCTTGCCCAAGGGAAAGTGTTCAAGAAAAAGTTGCTCATGTTTATATTCAAGAGATTTTTGCCTATGTTTTCTTCTAAGAGTTTTATGGTTACATGACTAATATTCTGGTCTTTTGTCCATCTTGAGTTTACTTTATTTGTATGGAGTTAGACAATAATCTAGTTTCATTCTCTTACATGTAGCAGTCCAATTTTGCCAGCACCAGTTGTTGAAGAGGCTGTTGTTTCCCCATTGTATGTCCATAGCTCTTTTGTCATATATTAATTGGCCATATATATGTGGGCTTATATCTGGGCTCTATTCTGTTCCTTTGATCTATGGGCCTGTTCTTGTGCCAATACCAAGTTGACTTGATTACTGTGGCTTTCTAGTAGAGATTGAAGTTGGGGAGCATAATCCCCCAGCTTTATTCTTCCTTCTCAGGATTTCTTTAACTATTCAGGGTCTTTTGTGGTTCCATGTGAATTTTAGAACTATTTGCTATAGTTCGTTGAAGAACACTGTTGGTATTTTGACAGGAATTCCATTGAATCTGTAGATTGCTTTAGGCAGCATGGCCATTTTGATAATATTAATTCTTCCTATACATGAGCATGGGATGTATTTCCATTTATTGGTGTCTTCTTTCAATTCCGTCATGAATGTCTTGTAGTTTTTAGGGTACAGGTATTTCACCTCCTTGGTTAGGTTTATTAATAGGTATTTTATTCTTGTTGATGCAGTTGTGAATGGAATTGTATTCCTGATTTCTCTTTCTGCTAGCTCATTGTTAGTATATAGGCATGCAACAGATTTCTGTGCATTAATTTTGTATCCTGCAACTTTACTGAATTCAGTTATTAGTTCTAGTAGTTTCTTGGTAGATTCTTTAGGGTTTTTTTATGTATAATATCATCTCATCTGCAAACAGTGACAGTTTAACTTCTTCCTTACCAATCTGGATGCCTTTTATTTCTTTGTGTTGTCTGATTGCCATGGCTAGGACCTCCAGTACTATGTTGAATGAAACTGGGGAGAGTGGACATCCTTGTCTTGTTCCTGACCTTAGAGGAAAAGCTTTCAGCTTTTCACTGTTAAGTATGATGTTGGCTGTGGGTTTGTCATATATGGCCTTTATTATGTTGAGGTACTTGCCCTTTATACCCATTTTGTTGAGAGTTTTTATCATGAATGGTTGAGTTTTGTTGAATGCTTTCACAGCATCTAGTGAGATATCATGGGATTTTTGTCCTTCTTTTTGTTGATGTGGGTGGTGTATGATGTTGATAGACTTTCAAATATTGTACCACCCTTGATTCCCTTGGATAAATTCCACTTGATCATGATGGATGATCTTTTTGATGTATTTTTGAATTCAGTTTGCTAATATTTTGTTGAGTATTTTTGCATCTGTTTTCATCACGGATATTAGTCTGTAATTTTCTTTTTTTGTGGTATCTTTTCCTGCTTTTGGTATTGGAGTGATGCTGAACTTATAAAATGATTTTGGAAGTATTCCCTCCTTTTCTACTTTTTGGAAAACTTTAAGGAGGATGGGTATTAGGTATTCACTAAATATTTGATTAAATTTAGCAGTGAAACCATCTGGTACAGGTGTTTTGTTCTTAGGTAGTTTTTTGATTACCAATTCAATTTCATTGGTGGTAATTGGTCTGTTCAGCTTTTCTGCTTCTTCCTAGGTCAGTCTAGAAGGTTGTATTTTTCTACAAAGTTGTCTGTTTTCCCTAGATTATTCAGTTTGTTTGCATATAATTTTTCATAGTATTCTCTAATATTTCTGTGTATGTCTCTGATGTCCATAGTAATTTTTCCTTTCTCATTTCTGTTTCTATTGATTTGTGTAGACTGTCTTTTTTTTCCTGATAAGTCTGCCTAGGGGTTTATCTATTTTGTTTATTTTCTCAAAGAATCAGCTCCTGGTTTCATTGATTCTTTCTATTGCCTTATTCTTCTGAATTTTATTTTTTTCTTTTCTGATCTTTATTATGGACTTTGGGCCTCATTTGTTCTTCTTTTTCTAGTTGCATTAATTGTGAGTGAGTTTAGACCATTCACTTGGGATTCCTCTTTCTTGAGGTAAGCCTGTATTGCAATATGCTTTCCTCTTAGAACTGCCTTCACTGCCTTTCATAGCTTTTGTGGTGTTGAGTTATTGTTGTCATTTGTCTCCATATATTGCTTGATCTCTGTTTTTATTTGGTCACTGGTCCATTGATTACTTAGGAGGATGTTGTTAAGCCTCCATGTATTTGTCAGCTTTTTTGTTTTCTTTCCATAATTTATTTCTAGTTTCATACCTTTGTGCTCCTAGAAGCTGGTTGGTACAATTTCAGTCTTTCTGAATTTACTGAGGCTCCTTTTGTGGCCTTGTATGTGATCTATTCTTGAAAATGTTCCATGTGCACTTGAGAAGAATGTGTATTCTGTTGCTTTTGGATGGAGTGTCTATAGATGTCTGTTAGGTCCATCTGTCTAATGTGTTGTTCAGTGTCTCTGTCTCCTTTCTTATTTTCTGTGTGGTTGATCTGTCCTTTGGAGTGAGTGGTGTGTTGAAGTATCCTAAAATGAATGCATTGCATTCTATTTCCCTCTTTAATTCTGTTAGTATTTGTTTCACTTATTTAGGTGCTCCTGTGTTGGTTGTATAGATATTTATAATGGTTATATCCTCTTGTTGGACTGACCCCTTTATCATTATGTAATGTCCTTTGTTTCTTGTTACTTTCTTTTTGTGAATCTATTTTGTCTGATACAAGTACTGCAACTCCTGATTTTTTATCCCTAATATGTGCATGAACTAACTTTCTTCATCCCTTCACTTTTATTCTGTGTATGTCATTGCAGTTGACGTGAATCTCTTGTAGGCAGCATATAGATGGTTCTTGTTTTTTATTTTTTTGCCATTCTGTAACTCTCTGTCTTTTTATTGGTGAATTCAGTCCATTTACATTTAGGGTGATTATCTATAAATATGCATTTATTGCCATTGCAGGCATTAGATTCATGGTTACCAAAGGTTCAAGGGCAGCTTCTTTACTATTAAACAGTCTAACATAACTTGCATATCTCTCTGTTTCAAACACAATCTTAAGGTTTTTTTTTCTCTCTTCTTTTTCTTCCTCCTCCACTCTTTATATATTATATTTCATATTCTGTACTCTTTCTGTATCCCTTGACTGACTTTGTGGGTAGCTGATTTAATTTTGCATTTTCTCTGTTATTAATTGTTCTAGTTCCTTTGCTGTGGTTTTATTTCCTCTGGTGACAGCTATTTAGCCTTAGGAGCACTTTTGTCTATGGAAATCCCTCCAAAATACTATGTGGAGACAGTTTGTGGGAGGTAAATTCCCTCAACTTTTGTGTATCTGGAAATTATTTTATCCCTCCTTCAAATTTAAATGATAATCTTGCCAGGTAGAGTTCTCTTGGTTTGAGGCCCTTCTGTTTCATTGCATTAAATACATCATGCCTCTCCCTTCTGGCCTGTAAGGTTCCTGCTGAGAAGTCTGATGATTGCCTGATGGGTTTTCCTTTGTATGTGAAATTTTTTCTCTTTCTGGCTGCTTTTAATAGTCTGTCCTTATCCTTAATCTTTGACTTTTAATTATTATATTTCTTGGTGTTGTCTTCCTTGGGTCTTTTGTGTTGGGAGATCTCTGCACTTCTATGGCCTTGGAGACTTCTTCCTCCTCCACATAGGGGTGGTTTTCAGGAATTATTTCCTCAAAGAGACTTTCTATCCCCTTTTCTCTCTCTGTTCTTCTTCTGATACCATATAATGGAAATACTGTTTCATTTGAATTGATTGCACAGTTCTCTTATTATTCTTTCATTCTTAGAGATCCTTTTTTCTTTTTGTGCCTCAGCTTCTTTGTATTCCTGTTCTCTAATTTCTATTTCATTTACCATCTCCTCTACATCTTCTAATCTGCTTTTGAATCCCTCCATTATATGTTTCTTTTCAGATATTCTATTTTTCAAAGTTTCCATCTCTTTGTTGAAGTCCTCTCTGAGGTCTTGAATATTTTTCTGTAGCTTGTGAACATGTTTATGATTTTTACTTTGAAATCTTTATCAAGAAGATTGGTGATTTCAGTTTCACTTAGTCCTCTTTCTGGTGTCTGAGAGATTTTTGTTTGTACTTGTTTCCTTTGTCATTTCATATCTCTAATGATTACTATGGAATAATAACTTTGTGTAGGCAGTGCACTCTAGTGTCCAGGCACTCTACTCTCTGGAGCTGCCCAGCACCTGGAGCAATGACAGGGTTCACAGGTGAGTGGCACCAGTGCCTGCCGGGAGGAGAGAGCTCTTCCTGCTTCCCCGCTGCAGTGCCTGCCTGCACTGCCAGGGCCAGTGTGCTGAGTGCACAGGGAGGAATCTCTGTGCTACACCCTTGTAGCTACCATAGGTGGGGCTGCCGTCTGTTTCCCCTGGCACAGTGGTGTGGCAGCAGGTTTGTGAACTGGTGCTGGCCAGGAAGAAAGAGCAGCAGGCTGTGTATCACAATGGTAGAACCCGGCACTGCATTGCTAGCAATGGGGATGGAGTGCCTGAAGCTCCTGAAACTTCTCAACCTGCTGGGCTGAGTATGCCAGGACGATTTTGTCCACCTCTCCTTTCTCCTGAGCAGCAAGCTCTGTTTAATCCTTGCCCCTTTATCAGCCCTCACTATTGGGAGTGTTTCAAAGTTCCTGCCTTTCTTTTGTCCTGCCGCAGCCGATTTTGTGTACCTGTTCTCCACAAGTGGCTGGAATCTCAGTCTCTGAGTATTCTGCCTGTCATTGCTTTCCAACCCCATTAATCTTCAGAGCACCATGTAATATGAGTTCATGCTCCTGGAGGTGATTTCCAGGCATGGGTGTTTAGCATTTCTGGGCTTCTATTCCCTCCCTTCTCCATTTCTTTCCTCCCGCTGGTGATCTGGAGTGTGGGGAGGTCTTGGGTGCTGCTGTATTATGGCTTTGGTACTTTACCCTTTTCTGTGCAATCTTCTCTTTTCTCCATATGTAGGCCGTCTGTTGCAGTCTTCTTTCTGGTTGCACTTTTACGATTAGTTGTATTTGCTGTATTTTTGTTTTATATGTGGTTTTGGGAGGAGGTTTTTGCCTCACTTCTCAAGCCACCATCTCTTTCCACCAATCCTTATTAACATTTTAATCAACCTGGACGAAAGCTAATGAAATCATAGGTACATGAAGCCAGAGAGGCTGCTATAACTACTTGGGGTGATGTTTTCCAGCTTCCAACTGATGTTGATTAATAAGCTGAAACAATTGCTTAAATCTGACAACATTTTCATTTTAACATGAATCATATAAAGTCCTAACTTTGAGTGTTTAGATCAGTGATAGAATGGGGGTAGATATGTATTATCAGAATCATATGTGAAAATAAATGTTTGGGGATTTTAGTAGCCAACAAACTTGATATAGGTCAATAGTAGCAGATAGCTAATGTGCTTTGGATTACAAAAATAAGTTGAAATGTACCTAGAATGATGGTCTTATTCCTTCTGTTTTGACTAGAGCACATCTTCAATGCCAAATTATAAGAATTAATTATAGACAAGTTAATCAGATTCACAGGATTTTATCAGAATGGTAAAGAGTCGTAGTCTTCTCATTCGTGACATGTGGATATGGTCTGAAAGGAGGACACTAGGGAGACATAGCTTCTACCCTGGGACCTGTGAAAGTGGTCATGAAGAAAAGGAAATTAAATCAACTTGGGTAGAATGTGAGGTAGACATAGTATGAATGAATGAAAGATAAAAGACACAATTTAGACTTGGCATAAGTAAGTCAAATGAATATAAAAGACGGAAGGCAAGAGTTGATGTCATTAACTAACAATGAAGACTTCCAAGTGTGGTCTAGTTATATCAGAGGAAGACTTAACAGATGAAACTATTGTTAGCAGATGGATGGGCTAGGTGGCCTTAAAATTTTTTCCAAATCTGGAAGTCTCTGACTCTGTGATGTTTAATAAGATTTTATAAAGAAAACTGGCAAGCCATAAGAGTGAATTCATCATTTTGGATATGGACTGAAAGTTAGCTCCAAGGAAGTTTGGACTAATATAAATTGAAGGAGATCTGACAATATTTAAAATGAACATCTGTGGTAAAAATCTTCCAGCGTTTTGTGGTGCAGAGAATTCCAAGGGAAATTTGAGGTCTACTTCAATTTACCATTCATTAATGATCTGGAAGAATTAATACCATGCACATTGAAGTTAATAGATGTTTCCTTATTTGGTGAATACAGAAATATACTCAGAAGACAGTGAACACTTATTTTTTTCTTTTGGGATAGAAATAGAGTCCTGTGTGCTGAAAGATGAACTAGATGCTTTATATACTTCTCATTTGCACAGTCTGTATTTCTGTAGTAACAAAAAATAATACAATGAAGGCTAGGAGCATGATTTCTTGCTATCAGTTATGAGCAGTACATACAGGAGTGAGAAGTACTCAAGGCTGCTTTTTATAGAGATTTTGGTTTGGTAATTTGGCTCTAAGAAGACTTTCACTTAAAAAAATCTGTTATCATTTAATTATATCAAAGTAAAGGGTAACATCTGGTTTGATACATTTAACCTTAATGGGAAAGAATAAGTCATTACATAAAGAGTACCTTATATCCTGTGTTATTTCTATTACTTTTAGAAATCATTTATTCCTTTTCAAATTGATGTGCTATAATTATTCATTAATAATTCTTCTTGATGTCTCTGGAGTCATTCCATTACCCACAGTCATTATGCATTGTTTCATGAATGTTTGCTATGATATTGAAATATCTATAGCTCATTGACTCATTAAATCCATTGGTGGATATCCTTGTAGTGAAGAATATCCAATTTATTCTGAATCAGATTTCATTGAAATATTTTCCAGGAAGTTTAGAAGCTGCTTCTGAGTCCAAGGAGAAGAATACAAATATAACCCCGAGATGCCAATATCTAGACATCACTCACAGAAATCTTGACGTTGGCTGGAGAATTCGTTTCTTGTTGGCTAAGCTAGTGACCCAGAGATTTTTAAAAATAAACTCCTGGATCCCAAATTGAACATTATAGAGTCATTGTCATAACTATTGTATCCCTTTAATGGTAGCTTGTTTTAAATCAACTCCATTATGGTTGGGTTCAATAGACTTTAGTGAGAACTAGAGACCTAAAATCATTTCCTCTGGGTAATGGCATTCTGAATTTCAAACAACTCCCACCTGTTTGTTAAATTAGAAGGTGAAAGTTGGGATCATTTCGGACTTTAAATCCATTGTTATTTTGGTTGAATATCTTTTCTCCAGATATTAAATCAGTCTAATAATGAATTAAGCATGTTTTAAATATGTGTGTTATTTTCCCCTTTTCTTAAAGAAAAACCAGGTAGAAACTTCCTTCAAGCAAGTCCAGTGTATGAAGGGTTAGTGTTTGATTTCAGTTCACAAAAGGTTCTTAAGTTACAAAAGGATGGAGCTCAGGGGTTCTTTAAATCGGAGCCCTTATTATGCATTTAAAGCAGCATTTAGATTATCCCAACATTCAGGGATACCTCTATTGTGTAAAGTAACACGTGCTTATATTACCTTTTTTGTGAACTTTTGTAAAGTGAGTTATTCAGTAGGCGATTGACACAGTCTGGTAGGAAGCTACAAGAATGAAAACCAGGAATTTATTATTCTTGAAGTGGTTGTACAATAATATATCTGTTTCCATAGAATACATGGATGAACTAGTTGCTTCATAATAATAATACTATTGCTATAGTACTAAAAAATAGAAAGTATAAAGGTTACTTGCACCACTCACATAGAAACTCCAGAAATATTTTTTAGAATGAAAATAATACATTCATTCATTAAACATATATTAAGTGCACACTATTTGCTTGTCAATATTACACAGCAATTAAAAAGTTTTAAAGCTGTAAAAGAATATAAATATTATTTTGTAATGGTTATCTCTGTGAAACGATACCACTGTTCCAAGTTTTATATTGTGTGCTCTTGGGTGTTTAAAAATAATGGTTATGTATTACTTTTTGCATAAGAAGAAAGCAGCAAGAATAAAAAATTATTTTAAAGGTTTGAAAAATAAATATCCCTAATTCCTCCATCCAGAGATAGTAATTTTCTGATTTCTAGTGAATTCACCTTCAAATATTTCTATATATTTAGTTTTGGCTTTTCAAATAAAAGTGTGTATTATAGATCTGTATGTGTTTATATATATATGTATATGTGTATATATAAACTATAGCTATATATAGTTGTAATGTTTTTTTTAGAATTGTAACTACTGGTCACCATGTTATTGTAAACTTTTTATGATAATCATTTTGACGATCACATATAACCAGCTGTTTCACTATTATTGGAAAACAATTATTGGAAAAATTATTGGAAAAAAACATAAAATTTGTTATTTGGGAAAAAGAAGATTTTAGCTAGTATAAATAATGCTATATATAAGATAGCATCCCAGAAGCAGGACTATTTGGTCAAAGAGTGTTGAGTACTTTGAGAATTCCTCTACACACATTGCCTAACTACAAATGATTTCCTTACTTTATATTAGTGTGTGAACAAGCCTATTCCATGAAACCGTCACCACTTGTGTATGTGTGTGTTTTGTATACACACACATATATTTATATGTATTATTTTTACACATAAAATATATTTCCTTAGTTATGGATGAAAGATAAATGCTTCTTTAATTGTTGGTGAGATGTACATTTTCTTCTCCAAATTTCCTTTTTATTTCCCTTTGTTTAATCCATTTCATATTGTGATTTAATATAAAACTCCTAGGAACTTGGTGAAATCCATAGAACTGAACACACCCATTTGGCAGAGCATCTTCTTTATCCAAGGACAGGTATCTAGGCTGTGGAAGCAGAGGAGGTCAGGTCTCCTGACCCCTGGTTTAATTGTTGTCGGTCAGAATTTTAACTCAAAAATGAAAACCAGAGAGAAATCTCTAGTTTCTGACCAGCATCTGAGATGGTAAAGACATTTCCCATTGATGAATAGGCTCGTTATATTCTGATAAATTAACTGATGAACAGAATAATTAAATATGCAGTATCTTAGAACTAGAAGGAGTCTGAACTAATCCAGCATTCTATTTGACAGACAGAGAAACTGAGGCTGAGAGAAGTAGAATAATTAAATATGCAGTATCTTAGAACTAGAAGGAGTCTGAACTAATCCAGCATTCTATTTGACAGACAGAGAAACTGAGGCTGAGAGAAGTGATATGTTTTGCTCAAGGTCAGGTGATGAATAGATGCAAAAAAAGAAGTAATGGTCTTGCTTCCTGACCAATAGCCTTGCCACTCCCCAAAGAAGCTGCTGCCTTTTTTTTTCTTTAACCAATATGTTAATTTACTTTGTTATTCAGAGAGATTGTTTTAAAAGTGTCTCCAATTTATTGGAGATAGAAGGATTCCTATAAAAAAGATGTTCTCTCTCTCCTTTTTCATGCCGTAAAAGACTTAAGCAGTCGTAAAGCCTAGCTCACAATGTTGTCAAAATGCACAGAAGGATCAAAATTAAATTAAGTGATCAGAAATGAAAACCAAAATGTTGCAGTAAGGAATAATGTAAATCATACAGAGCAAACATGGATATAAAAGAAATTCCGCCTGATCCTCTGGTTCACTACTTATTTTGGTCACAAATAACTTATTAGCAAAATGGAGAGCCCCAAATTTGATTTACTCCCCCATCCAAGTAAATTTCAGAAGACTGCTGAAGCTTTCTATATAAATCTCAAATATCTTCCCATATTGTGAAGGAGAGAGAGAGAAAAAAGAGCTTATTGTTTTATGAAGCTAATCGACTCATGTAGGAGGAGTTAGCTTTTTACTTTTTCATTTATTATTTCCAAGGAGTTAATATTTAACAAAGATTTAAAAAAGCAAACTATAAACTCTTATCTGTGAAGGAGTATGAAGAAATGGCCTGAGGATTTTCTACATTTTAAGTTTATAGTTCATTGTTACGTGTACACTTACCCTGCCCCCCTCCATTTTTTTTTTTTTTTTTTAGCAGGGACGTTTAAATTATAAAGAAGTTTCAGCTCAGTAGTTATTGACTGAATTAAACAGGATCAGCAAACGTTTTCCATAAAGGGCCAGATAGTGAATAGTATATATTTCTAGTTTGGAGGGACATATGACCAAGCTTGCAACTACTTGATGATTTCTGGTAGCAAAAAAAGCAGCTACTAGAAAAAGTAAATGAATGGGTGTGAATGTGTAAAAATAAAATTTTACTTATGGACCCTGAAATTTGAATTTTATGTAATTTTAAGTGTCATGAGATAATGTTCTTTCTTTTTTTTTTAACCATTAAAGTACATAAAAAGCTTTCTGAGCTCACTGATGTATGAAAAGGCAGCAGTGAGCCAGATTTGCTCTGAGTCTGTGGTTTTCTGACCCCTGGTTAAATCGAATGCCCTTATTGCAGGGACTTTATTCAGTAGTCACTGCTATGATCCCTTTAATAGATGAGTGAGCTTGTTTATGAACTTGTGAGCTTTTCACTAACTGTTTCAACAGTAAATAAAAAGGACCTTGTCGAGGTTCAAAGGCATAAAGAATGACCAGGCAACCATTTTGCTAGTTTTTGGTTTCTTTTTAAATTTCTGTGAACAGATTTCCATTTTGCATCTCCAAACACTGAGGGTCAGAAGACATGATATATATATATATTGGCATGAATAGGAGAAAGTGAAGAGATACATAATGTCAAGTGTAAGCAAAAATGGTGCAAGTGTTATCTCTATGTAAACATATTAAAGGGCAAGAAAAGGAGAACTTTGACTGTTTTCTTGCAACAAAAGCAAGAAAATGGAGTTCCTAAGTCAGCATCTGCCTAATGAATCCATTAGAGATTCACATTAAACTTCAGGACCAAATTCTGGTATCTGTTGACCAGCTCAAACATCAGTTTGTGAAGAAAAAGAAACTCATCATTTATTGTTTAAGAAATAGCAATCTTCATTACATCCTTAGTAATTGAAAAGCATCTCTGCATGATGGGAAAAAGAAAGAGGACAAAGCACAAATGAAGTATTAGTTATCTAAAACTGAGTCTGTTTGGATAACGAAAACTACCTATAAATATAGGTTTCTAATGCCAACTTCCACTTTACAATAAATATTAATTTCACTTTAATTACAGCCATCAGTACTGTCAACTTATTCAATTATTCTTCCTTACATGAATGTAGGTTCAGAGGAAATCACGTCTTCAACTCTTCATGTTGTCAGAATCCATAAGCATCAAAACATGTGGCCTGTCTTTTAAAATTAGTTGACACTGGAGACAGTTTGCCAAGTTCCTGTTCAAGCATTTCATTCAAAGCTGAAGGAGGGGTGTGTTTAAATATTAGCATAATCCTTAGGGAGTCTTGTATCAGGCATTTGTGTGTAAGGATGGGAAGCTGACCTTTTTGACGTAAAGTTTTGGAATCTTTAGGAAGACTGAGTTTCATGTCAGTTATTCTTTGATGAGCATGCCTTGGGTTTGGGAACTATACTTCTCTGCATGTGGATATAATTAAAAGGACCACTTATTAAATAGAGCATAGACAGCTTCTCTATGTTGCTTCAAAAATTATTGTTAGATTTTTCTCTATACCTATTCTCAGCCCTATCGTTCAAGTAGTCTCCTCTAAGAATTGCATTAGTACTTCCTGTTTCCCTGATGTTTCCTTTAGTAATAAGTTCCATTTAGCACATCTAATTGCAATCTGCTATCTATGGTGCAGTCGAAGCCTAGGATGCCCCCTAGTAGGGTTCTGTGCCAAAGTTGCAGAAAGCAGCCCTCTGGTCTTGGTCAGTAGACTTGCCTCAGCAAAGCTTTGTGAACCCTTGTAGAAGAGTAGATCGATGGTCTAATGCAACATATTCATATTAGTAAAAACAAAACAAGCAGTAAAAACAAATGCAGTCATGGTACCAATCATTGTATTTCGTGCCAGTTTTCATTCATTTCAGTGCGTTCCACTCTTCTCTGTTTCTTGTTGACTGGCTTGAAATTAAGCTGTTTATCAATAGTATAAAATCTATACCATTAAAAATTTTTCTCTTTGGGTTTTTTGTTTTTGCCAAATAACTCAGGATTCCAAATGTACTGGGAAAGAAAAGTCACAAGAAATAAGAAGAGTTTTATAGGAGAACTCACTTATATGTATTTCTATGATATTATTTGATAGTCATTTTTCTAAACAACTTCTATGGAGATGCAATGATTTGGAAATAAGTTACTGGCTTGAGAATCCCTCGCTCTTCTTTAAGTCCATTCAATGTGTGGTCTTGTTGAGATTTGAAATCCTTAAGCATGCATTAGCTGTCATTTTCTTTTTCTTCATGTTTTTAATTGCAGCTGAAGTGAAGTAACATACCAAATCTCAATACTTTGTTCTCCAACTTTTAAAACTCATTTTGACAAATTATATATGAGTTTTCTTCAAACAGAAATTTTCAGATGGGGAACTTTAATAATAGGAGGAAAAATCTCTCCCAAATTGAAATGCTTCTTTTGTTAATCCTTGGTCCTGGAGTATAGGGTATTTTTATTATAATATTTTTGAGGCAAATGACTTTTTTCAGCATTTTATAATAGCTAGATATGCAAACTCAAGAAAAATTTAGGTGCATGCAAATGCATAAAATTTCTGGGACTCCATGGCACCCAGTAAGTCTGTTCAGAACCTTGGAACCCAGGTAGTCTAGAGAGTCTGAGCATCTCCCTGTACAAGAGCACAGATAGCTCAGGGGATCTTATATCAAGACGGGTAGCTAGAGGACATGATTTCTATATGACAGTGACTTCAGTGGAAGCTGTGAAGCTGAGCTATCATACTGCTTGTAGAAGGGAAGCGTACTGGAACTAGAAGAAAGTGTAGTTCATAAGGAGCAAAAAAGAGGTTTTGCCTGGGAAGAAACTGGACTTAGGTAAACAAGTTGTCCCGTAAGACAGAGGGATTGCAATGTAAGTCTTCTCTTCTAAACTGGGCCTAGCTGGATTCTACACACTTTAAACATCTCTCAGAATTATACCTAAATTTTCTCAAAATAGAAAAAAAATCCTGTTGTAAAACAGTTTCTCCTCCATTTGAGAATGGTCAGAAATGACATTGCAGGCATAGCAACTTACTGTGAAGAGAGGATGGGAAAACACATTCATGAGACGTAAGGCCAGAAATACACTCCTAGGGAGTGACAGCAAAGAGGGACTCGAAGCTATGAACTCCCTGTGCAAGGCGGAGAAAACGTGGACACAACCTAGCTTGGATATATTTGTCAAGGTATGCCATATACCACAAAAAAGGGATGAGGTCATAAATGAACAATACAATAAAACTGCTAGAAAATCTAAACCCACATAATAGCATAACAGGAACGGGCATGGATTTTTCATACATTTGAATCCAGGAGTTACCCTCTATATTGATGTCAGTTTAAGAATATTAATTTGTTAAACCTAGTACACAATAAGTCCTGAAAACTGATTGTTGTTATAATTAGATTGGATCCTATGGAATGGTGATATTGAACTGTGTTTTGATTTAAAATTGTGATTTCATAAGATTCCACCTAATAGTACTTAGATGAGCACAGATGATTTTAAACATCTTCCAAAATTTAGAAGTGTCTACCTACAAATATTTTTAAAGTTAGTTTAATATAGTCATTCAAGTATTGATAAATGACTATAATTGTATCTGCTAATAAAACAATTCTGCCAGATAACACTTTTTAGCTATTATTGCAAATGCTGCTTTATGTGAAAATGATCAAACAGAGAAGCAGCTTAACATAGTGGGAGGAGGTTGGGCCTGGGTACTGGCGGCACTCGCATCCCGGCTCCATCACCTACCAGCTGTGTGAACTTGGGTGCAGACCCTTTTCAACTTCTCTGTGCTGCCTACAGTTTGATCATGTTTAAAATAGACATGAGAGTCCATTTGGTAGGATGGAATCATTCTGTTTGTTGATTTGTAGTGGTGAATATATAAACCTATACATGTGATAAAATGTCACAGGACTATATGCACACACAGAAAAAAAAAGCAGAAATTGTAAGGTCTATGGTTATTCATACTACGCAAATGTCAGTTTCTTGGTTTTGATGTTTTGATAATCTGTAAACCATTAGCACAGGGCAGGGGACTCAGCGGGTGATGGTTACACAAGACCTCTCTGTACTGTTTTTATTACTTCTTGTGATTCTGTATTTCAAAATAGAAAGTTAAAAAAAAAACATGGTTCTTGTGTGAGCCAACAATCTCACTCTCAGGTATTTTTCCTTGGAGAAATGAAAATACGTGCTCACACAAAAGATTGTACGTGAATGTTTATAGCTGTTCTAATCATAATCACTCCAAACTAGAAACAGCCCATATGTCTTTCAACAAGTGAATGGATAAGCAAACTGTGGTACATCCACACAGTGTAATGTCCTGTTAGCAATAAAAAAGAGCAAAATACTGATGCAAACATTAACCTCAAAAAATAGAGGTGAGAAAATAATGACCCCTCAAAGAGTTGTGGCAATGATTAAATGAGATTATATACACAGAAATTTCTTAGAATAGGGGCTGACTTAAAATGAGTACTTTGAAAGTGTCCACTATTATTATTTCTTCCAAAAATACTTTATATTCTGGGCTCTTAATAAATTTCATGTTATTTCTTCTAATTTGGCTATTATAATAATTAGAAGTGAGTATATGTAATTATGTGTTTCATATGTTTACTATATATCACTGTGTGTATGAGCTTAACACACGCATATACTTCTCATTGATATATACACAGAATGTAAAGCATGGGTGAAGTGAAAGAATTTAGCAGTGAACATGCAAAATCTGGTCTCTGCACTTATGGAGTTCAATTCTAGAATTATATATATTTTTAAAGTTCAAGTTAAAACTTTCCAAATGAATGTTTAAATTCCAATTTAATCAGGGTTGAAAGAAATTACACTTATTGTGGGATTGTCTTGTGCATTATAAATACATACATATATATAATCCCCGGTGTTGAGTTACAGCACTAACATTTACCATATGTGCTGACTGTGCTAAGACAGGCTTTTATGATGGAGTTGTTATATTTTGAAGAACATGCTTTGAATCATTTATAAGTCTGTGTAATAACAAGCTATATCATAACAGGATTTACTGGACTTTTATTGCCACCTACACAGCGGCCAGTACTTACTCATCAATCTGTACGTGTGAAATGCTGAGCTAGATTAAAGAATAGGAAGCATTTGAGTCCAGGCTCTGGAATAAGAGACACCTGGGTTCAAATACTAACACTGTAACTTGCCACATCTGTGGGTTTGTACAGATTACTCGATTTGTCTAACCCTCCATTTCTTCACCTGTGAAATGAGCACAGTACAATTTACCAACCGCATAGAGTTACAGTGAGGTAAAGGGCTTATCATAGGACCAAATGCATATAAAGTTCCCAATAATGCTCTATCATTACTATTATTTATTTTGTGATTATCTAACATGAATTAGATATTTAATGAGAAAGAAATACAGGGTAGTATAAAATTACAGAGTTGATCTTTTATATAGAAACTGTTTAAGGGGAGTATCAAATATATTCTAAAATGTGGGCATTAAACTTCACCAGCAATCTGGACTTCCTCTTGGTCATCAAGTTCGTGGAGGTTTCTGATTAACACACTATGAAAAGAGATGGATGTTTATTTAGTATCTACTAAAATCCTGTGCCTGTGCTTAAAAGAGAACAATATGAGCAAAAACTTGACCAAGAGAAAAACATAGGAGTGGGAGGGGTAGAGTTGGTGGAACATGACCCGTAGCCAGATTGACATGAATTGTTTATAGTATACCTGTCTAGTGCGTGAAAGAAATGCCAACTGTGAAAGAGAGACATGCAGCATGCATTACCTATCCATATTATTTGTATTTTGTAATACAAAATGATTAAATGCAATTTCTATCATAAATACATGCATGCACTCATATATACATACACATATATTCTCAAAATACCTTAAGTTATAGAGCACAGTTTTAATGTTTATAATCTTATAGTTACTCAATGCAAAGGAGAAGAAAAATAAAATGGAGAGAGTGTACTGGGTTAGAAGTCAGAATACTAGGATCCTAATACCAGTGAACTGGTTAATCTCTTGTTTAAGTTCTCTAACTTCCTCACTTTTATTGATTGATATAGAGATGTCTATAGATAGATGAACAGGTAACTGTATGTGTATGTGTGTGTGTGCAAAGTCAGATGGCTTTCCACACACAAATATATTTATGTCTATTAACTGAGACAGTACTAGTAGCTTTTTTGCTAATTTCACTAAGTGGTATATTTTGGCCATTACTAATTTAATGTTATTATTAAGCATATCTTATTTAATTCAAACTGCAAGCTCTGCAGAACTAGTCATCTTCTAACTGTCTGGAAGTATTTGAAGCAGACATAATTATAAACATTCAGTCTGTTGGATTATGATTCAACTTGTTTGATGGCTTAATAACAAACACTAAATGGTATACTTAAATCAAAATTCTCATTGGTCTGCTTATGTGGAAAGAGGTGTTTCTCCTTTCAGTAGGAGAATATTTAGATACTGGAAGCAAAAGAGATGAATAGCCTTAAAATGTCAATTCCATTTGAAACATTTCTGTGGTTTGTTGGTTTAACATTAAAGCAAAAAACTTTGATGTTAAACAAGCTCTAAATAGAACATCTCCTGGTATTTCAGGGGAACAATCCTTTAAGTACATTGATTCCTTTTAGTAAGATTGTTACTGGGTCTGTTAGTATTCATGCACAATTTTTAATGAGTACCAGAAGTTAAAATAAACCTGTTAGCATGATTTTCATGTTTGTAGAAGCCATTATGTTGAGAATGGGATTACAAATTTGAGCACAAATAGTTTGTTCTCACAATACTAAATTCCCTGAGACAGGGCCCTGTGGTCTGATTTAATATGTGACATAAAACTTATGTTCCTTAAAGATTTTGCAGACATGAGCTAGTGGGATTTTTTTGTTTGTTTTAAACAATCATTATTTTGCAGTATGCCTTTTCTCTGTTTCTTTCTTTACTGTGTAGTTCAACAAGGTGAGCATCAAAGTGGTTTGATGACATTGTTTTATTCAACTGTATTAAGGAATAACAGTAATTAAATTTTTTCCAGTAGGCTGTGTTATACTGAGCAGTTTTAGTGTGTTTTAGGAGTTACAGTTTGATCTACAGTATAAGGAAACAACATAAACGTATAATTTTGTAACTTAGGTTCCTTGTAATCCTATTGACTTTTGACTTTATTTTTGTGTCATAATTAGTTGTAAGGTGCAGAAGAAAATGTCTTAAGTAAAAAAATAGACTCTATTCAAAGGTTACCGGGATACCTGAAAGACATAAACCAGAGCTCAGCCAGGACCATCACTCAGTTCCCCAAACTCTAATGTGTGAATTCTCAGTTGAAAATTCAACATGTTCAGGAGGAAGAATCTGACAGAGAAGGGGGTGAAGGAGTGGTGAGAGTCAGGGGTGTCAGAGAGCAGCATATATGTATAATGTATATATGTTATGTATTGCTGATAATTTCCAAAGAAAAGGGCGTGTGTGGCTCAGTGCTCTCAATTTTAATGACCACCTGCTCACTCTGGAAGACAAGTGACTCCGTTCCCCCTCTCATTTCCGAGTATTCTTTTCCATACCTGCTTAAGGAAATCAACTGAAGAGTCCATGAATCCCTCACTCAGTCTTATCCCTCAGAATGACCTTTAACTGCACAGTGAAATTCCACTGCAACCTTTCAGCTTGTAACAGGCTTTGAACTCTTCCCCAGTGAGCATGCCCCTGACTCTGTGAGCCTGCCTTTCCCACCACCAAATTACCTTTGCAGCCACAGGCACAAAACAGGTCAAGGTTGCTGAGGCAGTGGAGGGTGGCGAGGTATGAATATTAAGGCAGATTCATACCAGGGACTATAGTATAAGGACTTCAAGCCTGGGAAAGCATTCCATGCCGGGAGCCCCTCGGGTGCTTGGTCAGTTCTGGGCTTTCTGTCATTGGAAACATTAAGGGATCCATCAATTTGTCCAGAGTTGGAACACATATGGCAGCATTAACAGGTTCTGTAGGAGTGGGGCATCTAACTGAATTAGTGACATGTGTTCACTAGTTTCATCAAGTGGTCAATCCAACAGCAAGATCAAAACCGACATTTAACATAGATATTATATTGAATACACTATGATTAAAGATAATAATGAAAATATTTTGAAAAGTCTTCACATTTTTAGTGGCATGAAAAATAAGTATATTTTTGAATATCAGATTATGTGTGTCCTGTGGAGAAAACTCCAGGGAAATAATTTGGGATTTCTAGGCTTTTACAACCAAAATAGATATTCAGGGCTGAATGGCAATAAACATGGACCTTAAACCAAAGTGCAAGTGTGCAGCCAGCTATAAATATCAGCCTACATGGAAAGATATGCTGTGGGATATGGGAACCAGTGGATTATGGAATCAGAGAAGAGGGAAAGAAGAAATTGTCAGTCTTAAGTTTTTCATTGCCCTGTCTTATTTATTACCATTCTGCTTTTCCAATTTTGCCTAATCAAGATTTCAAGGCAGCTTGGGCCTGTCTTTACCTGATTTCTGAGGTCTGAGCTGATGGCAGTCAAAGCATGTTCTCTGACAGAATTCTGCCTCCTGGCAATATAGACACAGACTTCAGGTACATGCTGTGTCGAGCTTCTAGACCTCCTATAGTCAAGGGACCTGCTGTCAAGGACTTTGAGCTGTGCTTGCACATGGGGCTTTGCTTTAAGACATGCTAAGTGGGAGGGAGAGGCCGGGCCTGCCCAGAGATTGCTGCTTCTGAGCCATGTCCAACTCTCACTTAGGGACTGGAACACAGGCCGACCAAGACTTGTGCACATTTAGAAGGGTCCATGGGAAAAGCAGACTTTCTTCTTGGGAATGATAGAGGTGTGGTGGGAGGATTCCTTACATTAACAATAATTGAATGTGGAGAGAAATCCCTATCCCCCTGGGGTACATTTTAATAATGCAGGTGACTGATCCACTTAATGTCTGCCTCGTTTGAACTGTGCATTGCTTGGCTTTTCATTAATAATGAATCCACAGGTAAACAAATGCTTCACATTAAATGCCTCTTAAAAATGTTTAGTGTCTTCTGCCAGAAAACCCATTAAGCGCTGTGATTTAGGAAAAGCAGAATTGAACAGAAACTGTATGTGATACGATGGAACCGCCTTTCTGCTTGTGATGGGAAAGTTCCCATACACCCCATGCCACAAACTGGGTAAAATTCCAAATAATGTCTTATTCTCTTAGTAGTAAGATAGTAAATTTAAAGTAATAAATAGTATTTATTATTAATAACATAATTTAGTAATATTAATATTTAAAATTAAGCTTAAGTCTAGATTTTAAAATAATACATGCACGATACTATATATTTCTCTATACCACACAGTTTAGTGAATTAGGTATAAGAAGGAGATTGCATTTCTGTCTGTTCTCAGCCTTTAAGTTGCCTGAACTAAGTTATCCTCAGGGTATTTCTTCTGAAATAAAACCATGTGAACAGGTTTCAAGGGTTTAAAAATAAGTAGCATTTACCTAATAGATACATTTTAATTGTATTCTCACAATCAAATTAAAGTACAACCTCATCAAACTGTGTGGGAATACTTTAAAATCAGACATTTCGATGTTAATTTTTTTTTTTTTGAGCCTTAGGTATTTAATTGCTTTTTTTTTTCCCCCCTGGGTTTTTTTTTTTGTTTTTTTTTTTTGGTATCATTAATCTACAATTACATGAAGGACATATATTTACTAGGCTCCCCCCTTCACCAAGTCCCCCCCACATCCCTGTTCACAGTCACTGTCCTTGATGTTAATTTTCTTAAAATTTAATTTGCTCTCTTAATTTTTGCTTACTCCCTCTTTTCCAAGGGCTGAATTAACTCTTGTGAGATCATCTGCTGTGTCTTTTTATTTCCCTTATTGGCCTGGGCCAGCCACTATTTGCATTTCAGATCAGAGAATTTTCTAAATTTGGAAGGGCCTTAATATTATCTTGACCATTTCTCCCCTTTTAAATGGATGAAGAAATTGAGTGACTCAACTAAGTGATTTGTACCAGATCAGGCTAGTGTCAGAGTTTCTGGATTTTAGGTTTCCAGATTCCCAGCCTCAGATCTTTCCCTTCTAGGGTGACTACCTCATTCCAGTTTGGTAGGGACTTTTCCAGTTTTAGCACTGAACATCCCATGGTCCAGGAAGTCCCTCAATCCCAGGTAAACCAAGACAGAAGGCCTCCCTACCACCACACTTCTCATGGTTTTATTTACAAATCATTTGTCTCCTTTTCTGCTTCTGATTTCTAAATAGCTTATCCTGATATTTGACAACTTGCAAAACCTGAAAATGTATTCTTATGTCCAATATGCATCTCTATAATTGACTGTTCTTGATCTTCTTCTGTGTTCTTTGTATGATATCACTTATTCATTTGTTTAGCAAGTAGTTGAATGCCCACCATGTTGTCTAACAGGTTCTCAGTAAATTTCATCAAACTATTTTTTAAAAGCATGTTGATTGCATGCTTCCCAGTTTTCTATCCTCTGTGAGATATTGAAATATTAGGCTTTTTATTTTTAATGACTATTTTGGGTAACCATTTATAAGAAGGAATGGTTGAATGTGGGAACCTTGTCAAGGTGGGTGGGTATAAAATAGCAGTGCATTCTTTAGCACTGGCAACAGAACAATATTTGATATGAGAGAATTCATAACAGCTATAAGAATTCTACAGCACCATCAATATTAGCAATATTTCTTTCCAGCAACACACTCTTTCCTTAAGGCCACTGAAGCATATTATAACGTTCTTCATAAAGCTGTTGGATAGAGCTACGGAATAGTTCTTCAGAACCAAATGTAGAAGAGTTCAGAATTTGGGAAGTGAATTATAAAACTGGTCTGAATTCAGTATAAGAAGAAATTGCCCTCAAATAAATTCAACCCACCAAGTCAGTGCAATCATAGATTGAATGTAGTTTGAAACTGTATACAACTTTTATAGTTTTAAGCCACCGAATTTAGGAATGAAGTCCCCTAAACAACTTTGTTGCTCTTTTTACTTTTTTGGGGGTCATGATTCACTGTTTTGAAGTCTCTCATTTTTGTTCCTTTCCATCAACATAGTTTAATGTTTTTGTTGTCTAATGCATCAGCTAGAACAAAGACGATAAACCGAGTGTGAGGGCAACACCCAAAAACTTTCCACATTGGGTAGACTTCAATAAAAATAAAGCACATTTTTATGAATGTATAGAGTTGCATGCTAGTAGACCATCTGGATACAGTAGCCTTTACTTACTGTATGTGTGAGCTTGAGCAAGTCATTTAAATTCTCCAAGGCTCAGATTTCAGGACTCTGCAATGGAAGTAACCCAGTGTCTACTTCAAGGGGTTATCATAAGGATTAAGGATCGTGACTTGTCTAGACACCTGGAATTTAGCTGCCCATTCCTGTTACTGCTTTTTATTGTTGTAAAGGTAGGTGACTTAAAGCTTTACTGAGTTTCTTTTTTGATCAATTCTATTTTATTCCATTTTACCAGAGCCAGTTTCTATCTGTATCCATTCTGTAGAGAAACATAGAAGTTACTAGATAACTTTGGGGATTTTGAGTTACTAAATTACTAAAACACACCTACTTGAATTATACATGCATGGAAGAGATAAATCCACGTGACCCAGAGGGAGGATGCTAAAGGCTAGATGCATTGTATCCCATTCAATAAAGGCAGGGAGCACAGAGGAAAATAACTCACTTTACTGATGCATCCATGTGGTCACAAATGCTCTGGAAGTAAAATGTTCTATTTTGTGCCTAATTCGTAATGTGTTTGTGTATCAGCTGCACAGTTTTCTTATTCTTTTCTGATATCAGTTACAGATCTGGAAATCATTAAATATGATTTCCTGCTGTTCTTTGACCATTTGCATTAGTTTCTTAGTTGCTGTTTTTCCTACACTTGTAAAATCACAGTTGTGGTGTAATTCTTTTTTAAGATGATGATAATAATAGGGACTGCCTTAAAAAGAAAAAAAAAAACAAAATAATTTATGGTTTCCATAGTAATTCACAAGTATTATTTCTTGAGATCTTCACAACTACTCTGTAAAAAATAAGTTCAGTTGTGGTTTATTGTGCAGATATATTTTAGGAATACAGGAACAGACTTATATATGGCCTGTTTAGCTGGTTCAATACATTCTTTGCCTTTGGTAAGTAAGTCATTGAAGAAATGTGATAAGGTAGTAAGTAGTAACAATGATAGAGAAAATGTTTCTAACAATAAACATGTTAAAAATAAATTTAAAGTTGACATTCATGCTTTCCATTCTAAGTGATAAGCTAAGTAAGATTTTCCCCCTGAACTTCCTTGTCATAAAGAAAGGATTGTTACAGTTTCACTGTTTACAAGTTGAAGAACTTGATCTTTCATGGTTCTACAAGATTTTTGTGACCTGATTTCAGTCATCTTCATGACAGACAAATTCTGTGGGGAGAAAAAAAAAGATGATGGGGAAAATGTCAGTTTGCATTCACTAGAAGTCATTATTAAATATTCTTGTGGAGAAGAAATGACTGATGTAGAGAAGAATGGCAAATTGCCACCAACCAATAGTAAAGTGTGCAATTGGGAATGACTCTGGACAAGAGGCAGCTGTCTTCTGGTCTGGAAGTTTCCGCAGCCTTCAGTCATTGACAAAGTGACTGAAATACAAATACAGTGCATGTCTTTTTCCATTGTGAGCTAGAGCACATAAGCAGAATAATTATCAAGAGATCACATGTGCAGATACCATCCACATCAGAAAATGGAGTGTTGCCAGTTCTCTAGAACCCGGTGTGTACTTTCTCCCACCTTATATTCATTATTAAAGAAAATAGTGTTGCTATGACTATTTTTAGACCATGTTTATGCATCCTTTCTTGTACTTCTTTCACTCAGCATCATATTTGTGAGTTCCATTCACATTTTATGTGTAGGTGTATTTCATTTTTCTTGCTGTATAATATTCCATTGCATGACTATACTGCAGTTTATCAACACATTCAAGATTAAGGCTTTTCCAGTTTAGGGCTACCATATACCAATGCAGCTCTTAACAATTTTTATTATGAATTAAGATTCACTTAGGCAGCAGATTCTTCTGATTATATATGTAAGAGACTCACTGCTGGCATGTAGAGTATGGACATCTGTAGCTTCTCCTATTTCTATTTCCACCATTGGTGAATGACAGTTCCAGTTTGTGGACATCCTTGAAGTGAATTGCATTGTCAGACATTTTAATTTTTGCCAATCTGGTGGATCAATAATGATATCTCAAGATGATTTTCAGTTTGCATTTTACTAATCACTAATGAGCTTGAATACCTTTTCATAAGGATTTCTACTTTTTTTATGGTGTCTTTCAAGTATTATAGCTATTTTTTCCACTGAATGAATAGCATTGTTTTTTAAAAAAGAATGCCACTTAAGAGTTTCTCTTCTAACGTTTGCAATAGACAGTTCAAGCAGAATCCCAAAGTTTAATTCTTAACTTGATGGTTCAATAGTTATTTTTAACTGTCATATATTTGAAAACCTTTATTCCCTTCAAATTTATTTTTCTTTTCCAGATAAAGTCTTGACAGTTCTTTTTTCTCATCTTCGTATTCATCCTTCCTTGCAACCCCCATCAGATGAAGCAATTTAAGGCTTATAATTTAGAGCTTAGAGCAGTCTCTAAGGAAAGGAGAAAAGCAGAAAGATTGTCCTTAGCCCTAAGCATTACAGAATCTCCCACTTTGCATTGGAAATAGGCATTTTCTTGGCAGAAATTACCACTGTTTAAATTTCTTCTGAGGCTACCTATCTGGAGTTTAGAAAGGAGACCTTCAGGAGATGCCAGACTTAATAATAAAAGCAAGCAGTTGGGCAGCGCTTGAATAAGTGTAAAGAACAAAATGACAGGTAAGGGGAAAGGAGGTGATTTCACCTACCAGTGCTAAAAATGTCTTCAGAATGATTTATATTCCATCAATTCATTATGCCCCTGACTATCACCTAGGATCACCAAGGCAACAAGGATGATTCTTCACACAAATCCCTCAGGCTTTATCTCCATCTTCTGAGGCAGTTTTGCTTTTCCTTTCAACCTGATTATTTACACATAGATGACAGAATTTAGGTGGGACAGAACATGATATGTTATTGCCCTCCACACTGTCCAGATTTAGCCTTAGACAGTCATGCAACTCTGATGAACGCAACAGCAGCTATACTGTTTTATTTTTATTGAGCACCATTATGGCAGAAATATGGCAAGGACTGTATTCTTCAAACTGACTGGACTTGGGGACAGAAATTTGGCCCTAGCCCCTACCCAGTAAATTGTACTTGTTTTCTGCCCATGTGTAACATGGAGCAGAGAGTCATACATATCCTGAATAAGTGCCCTTAAGGAGCTGACGATGGTGATGAATTTTATGGATTTGGGTTCCCATTCCTCTGATAGATGTTGTTTCATGTTTTTTAAAACTTCTTTAAACTTTTTTAGTTTTGTTGTTGTCTGTATGACATTCATATCCTACATAAATCTTATTGTCCATGATGCCTATCACTATTGTTCATATTGTTTTATTTTTAATGTTCTTTGTTTTTCCTCTTTCTTTGAATTCAGTTGCTTTTGTTAAGATGTCTATGTTACTTACTTGCCTTAAAGAACCATACTTTTACAAAATACTGTAAAGCAAAATGACTATAACAAAACTAGAAGAGCCATCAGGTGATTAAAACAACTAAACTTTAGGTAATCCAGGCAACTGTATATAAAGGTGCAGATAATCTCATAATGGATAACAAAATAAATGCAGATACTTAAGGCCAGCACTTTCTTTTGTCTTTGTTTATATTTTTAAAAAGGAATAAATGGATTATTTTAGTGGTTGTAATCACTGTAAGCCCCAAATGAAATGTTCCCATTTGTTTCCATGAGTATTTCAGCAGCCCTTAGGCCCCTTTTGAAAGTGTATCTTTAATGAATTTTATCTTGCTTATCTAGATTTTAGGCTTAGACCAGAATCTACTCCCTCACTCCCATATCCCTCCTCTGCTTGCTAATGTCTCCCCTGGCTGTCTCCAGACAGTGCCTTACAGAGGACATACCTGTCTGAATGTAGGGCCCAGGCACTCAGCTTGGGCCTTGGCCAAGGAACATGAGGTTCGTTTCGCATTATTTTTGTATTTACTTTTGCTTGGCAGATTTTTTTATTAGTATGCAAATACACAAAGTGTTATCTGGAAGTTTCTTGTGGAATATGGAACTAGAGAGTCATAGAGTGTCCTAGCTAGAATTTCTTAAAGTTTACCTACTAACTCGTGTTGCAATTTAACTTACCCTAAACAAATAGTCACAGAGCAAAGACTAAAACAGTCTTTTTTCTCTCTTTTTTCTAGATAACAATAATAGTGATTTAACTTATTTCATAGTTTATGTGGGTGTGGCTTTGTGTATTTCTAATGCTTGCAGCCCCATTGAATTAGGCTGAGCAGGTAAGGGCTGTATTTAATAAACAGATAAACTAAGGTTTGAGATTAAAAGCAAAGTTTGACCTCAAATCTTCAATCCACATGCAGTTTCACACTGCCTTTACATATGAATTGCACCAAGTAGTTTTGTGATGGATATACCTGGAAATTATTATACATCAAAAATGTAAATTAAAAATCTGGATGTGATTAGATTAAAAAGACATGACTCACTTTAGAAAAGGTAAAAACAAGAAGGTACAAGTAGTTTTATAAGAGGAGAAATTATATCAAAATCACTAATTTAGTACATAGAATAATCCTGGAAAATTATATTTGGTCAGGAAAGAAGGGAAACAGAAAGTTTCAACATATTTCAGAAAAGAAAATGGATTGGTAATGACCACATGTCAGTGTGTTGGATGGTTTTGTCTCACAGCCACCATTCACTTTTTTTTTTGAAGGAACACAACTGTGTTCTTTTTCTGGGGAAACCAGGTCTCCCCACTCTCTGCCTCTCTGCTCCAGGAAGGATTGCTTTTCCCCTCAGGTAGAAACGGTCCCTCCTGTGACCAGCAAGAGCCTGTCCCAGTATCTTCCCGGGGCTCTAACATTGGAATCAGGGATGGCTATGCAATCCAATCAGAATAAGATACGAGACCATTTTTCAACTTCTGGGAGATAAACTGGATACTGAGAGGTGATGCCCCTGACATCTTGTGTCTCTGAGAGGAGGGCCAGTCTGGGAACATCCCTGTCTCTGAGGAAGAGATGTGGAGAGAGAAACCTCACCGGAGGGACTTTGTTTAAACCCCTGAATTAAGCCACAACTGAAGTCATCTCTACAACACTGTTTTTAAATTCTGTAGACCAATAAATTAAATTGTCTTTTTCGAGTAAGGCATTTTTTTTTAATCACTTGAAGATGAAAGAGTTACATTATATAGCTTAAGAAGACTGTAGATGCCTGGAAGACACTGATCAACCTTGAGCTGGGAATCCCAGACTGGATACAGCAGGGCAACATCACTGTCATTGTCACTGTTCTCATCTTCAAAGTGACATATGGTCAATCCATTTTAATTCTCTCAGTAACTCTGAAACAGCTTCATTTCTATTCCCATTATCCAGAGATGACTAAGCGCTGACTCCTAACCACTGTACTATACCCACTAGAACTAGGTTTCCAAAAATCACTGTCAGGAATACATCTATTGAATTGAAGTCGAGGCTTTTGAACACTTCATACTCCTCCAAGTAGGCAATTTGTTCTATCCCAAAACTTCCATCAGATCCACCGTGGATCTGTTCTTCCTTCTCTCTAGCGGAAAAGGATCTCTCTCTGTCCTCTAGGCTCATTAACCCTTTGGCTAATCAATTGTAACTATATATATACATACATATATATATATATATATATATACACACACACACACACACATACACATATATATATATATATGTTTATTTATTTATTGTATACATACACCTATATATTTGTATTTAATATTTCTTTTAAGACTCAGTCTCTCAGCCAGGGGACACAGGTTGTTGTCACGGGCTCTATAAGGGCTGCTTATAATGACTTTGGGCAAAGCTATTTAAGCAATCTCATCAGAAACACGGTGAAATTAATATCCAAGTTACAATATTGCTGTGAAGATCAAATAATTTTAGGCAGAGCTTTACAACCTGGAAAGTTCTCCATAAGAGATGTTTATAATTTTTGCCCACTACAGCACTAAAACTATGGATGTACTTGGAGCTCAAACATTTATGGAACTGAATTCAATTTAAGAGTGAGTGACAGCCTCAGTGAGAGATGAGATAAGAATATATTGTTGGCTTTAATGGCATCTCACTTCTCCATACATGTCACCTTTACTTCCTTTTACCTTCTTTCTTGCTATCCTTCATCTTTTCTGTTATATTTAATATCACTCCCTTTTCTTCACTCCTTAGTTTTTCAGCACATCCCATTGACATGTCAAGGGCATGTTGGTGACTTTCTAGAGTAACAGGTTAGTGATGAGCTAGTGTGCAAATTATTTTGAACCAATCACAAGATGCACAGACTGTCTTTGAAAGATGTCCTAAAACAGATGTAGGTTTGGTGCCCTTGACAGAGAATGTACTCTTGTGGCCAGAAACTACCCACTAGACTTAGGATGGTGAACTAACTGCTGGTGGTCATTAGTGTACTTAATATACACCAGAGAACAATATACAAACCAAGGGTCCTCATCCCATTATCTCTGCCATATGCAGGTTTTTATGATTCCTTTTATAGTCCATCAGGATAATGCAGTGTAAATAATCTACCAGACAAGGCAACATCTAAAAGCTCTATTAATTCATCATAAATACACATGTGTGATGGAGCACACAGAACACTTACCATTTCTGAACTCTAAATGTTTTAAGCTGAATTGCAATTCTTCAACCCAATATTCTCAATGTCCAAATCCTGCACAGTTTTCCAAAGGTAGTTGGCTAATAAAGGATGTTTTTAATATAAACCCAATATTACCTTCCATGTGTTATTAATAAACAGCCCCTCTGGGGTTTTTCCTTTTAATGGGGAGCTGCTGTTCAGTTTGGCACTCACAGTTCTTTCATGCTCATGCAGAAAGTGGACGGAATGTGATGCTTAATTGCATTTATAACCTTTAATCTCCAAACTTACATTCACATTGGCTATTTAGCCAGGGAAGTTCTTGATGAAATATGCAGTAACGATTTATAGCTGCAAACCAATAAGCTAATGTACCTGTGTTTTAAGTGACCATATCATGGAGGGGTTGGGCATCAGCTCTAAAGCTTCAAATCAGAGAAAAGCGCTTGTGCTTGGAATAGTGCCGGCTTTCTTTGCATTTTTACTATCTAATTCTCTATCACTTTGTGGGAGCTAGACAGAAGATGACTTGGGACAGGGCCATTACTTTTTTTGACGGCTTCAATATATCAAAACAGGGCAGCCTTTTGTGTAAAGTTTCTCAAATGGGACACTCTTTTTTATAGCTAACCACCAGCTGTGAAATTGAGACTAGTCAGGAAGTCAATGAGAAAGAGAACATTTTAGGAGTGGCCCTGGGAAAGAAGAGGGTGAAGAAAATGACAACCTGTCTTCCTGGTATCTTTTTTACAGCTTAATAAAATTTCTTTAATAGTGGGACACATGAGATACATGTAGTCTGGTTCTAGGAAGCATTGTAAGAATCATACTCAAGTCCAAAGTGTATGTTTCCAAACAACTAGCTTTGAGAATATAATTCACATTATGGTGGTCATCATCAAGTATCTGAGAGATGGAGAATTCAGAAGGGTGTCTTTTGCCATTGATTCTCTCTCATATCATAAAGATGGTCCTGAATCATCTTTTATAAATGGACAGTAATAAGATGACCTAATATTTTTGTAAGTTGCATAAGAACATGAAAACATTTTATCTGTTTTGTTCTCTCTTACCATTCCAGTGCCTACAATGGTTAGCATAAAAATGACACTTGGTAAATGTATGTTGATCATTTGTAATAAAAACACTGGAGAGAAGTAGCTCATTTCAGTTCCTTCCTTCAAAGCACTTGGAGCAAAACTCCCAGATATAAATCTGTCTCCTTCATATAAAGCATTCTTGGAGGACTTGTCAAAAAGTGCCAGGAATGAACTATTAGACCAATAGAATTTTAGACTAATAGAATTTTAGAACTAATAGACTAATAGAATTTTACCAAAACTATTTTTTATTACTTAAAAAATGTAAAGCGTTATGCAAATTTAGACTATATAAGCATTTCTATTCTTCAAAGGAGAAATTGCATTATGACCTGTTACTAAATGATGTCTGAATAATCAGCTTTCCTTGGCAAAGTTTATAACTGTCATGAGTTTTATTTAATATTAATACTTTACCTTATATTTCGAGTAATAACTTAGGATCATAGTTTTAAGTCACAAAACTGAATGAAAAGTGGAAAGTAAACTGCATAAGAGCCTTAGTTTTAGTTGTTACAGATCTTCTCAGGTTTAACAATATAATATATGACTTATGTGAAGAAGGGTTTTGAAAAAACATTTTTAACTTGACAATGTACCTCTAAATATAACTCACCTTGCATGGAAATGCCCCATTTCTGTAACCTTAATTGCTTTCTCTTTCTTCCTTTTCTTTTACTCCCTCTCATCTCTGTGTTATTCTTTTCAAGTGTGAATTTCATCAAAGGCTGCCTACATTCTATTGTTACTGCTGAGAAGTCTATGGTGAATATCTCAAAATTTGTGTGTTTTGAAGCAGCATTTCTCTGTAGGTGAATTGTAATAACTTGAGAAATCTGAGGTGTCTGAAGGTTGCGGTAGGCTAGACAAAGAGATCTGGCTGTAGTTGCCAGCTGAAATATCAGCTGTGCTGTGAGAGCTAATTTTCTTCCTGTGGTGAATTTTATGTGAAAGATATGTAAGGGGTAAGGAATAGGCTTCCATTTCAGCACCTTGGTCTTATTTCTGTCCAGTAAAACAGAATTTTTTCAACACCCCAGCCCATCTCTGCAAGACTGGTAATTGGAGAGATATTTAGGTACATGTAGAAGTATTAGATCTAACATTATATATGAAGATGCTATTTCGACTAATTTGATAAGAAAAAAATAGATGGGCAGGGCTGAGCTGGCTAATACAAAGACAAAAGACTTAGTGTGAAGGGATTCCTAGGAACTTACGGCAACAGGCAGTATGTACAGTGGTTTAGACTAGAACATAGACACTGGGGCTGGGCATCCCTGGGTCGAATTCTACTCTTTAGTGAGCAAATCATTAGCCCTCTGTTTTTCCGTTTTAAAAATGGGAGTAATAATATACCTGATCTTGGTGTTTTATATGATAATTAAATGAGTTGACCTTTGCAAAATGCTTAGAACTTGGCATGTAAAAAGAACTTGTAAAATGTAAGCGATTACTGCTTTTTTCCCCTACTCTGTGAATGGGAGCCTATACATCTTTGGCAAAAAAAAAAGATTTTACTAACATTCACCAAAGGTTTTTAAAGATGAGCTTAGGGAGGCCTGGTTCCCCCTTAACTTGTGAGGGTGACTACCACATTTCCATTCTACATGCCCTGAGTCCCATCCAGCATGTTGATTCTGGTTGGCTTGATTTCTTATAAACTTACAGTAGGTGATGTTCAAAGGAAAACGTTGAGGGACATGACAATTCTTACGAGTTGATTTGAGCAGTAGTTGATTTGAATGGGACAACATCCAATGTAGCAGACAGAAAGGAGTTCCAGGGGGCTGTACAAAATGAAAGACTTTTATAGGAAGAAGGGAGCTGGAATCAGGAAAATTTATTCTAGGCAAAAATGTGGGTTGGTTATTGCAAAGTGACTTCCCTTTAGGGGATGGCAGGGCCTTACCAAGCAGATACTAACTACCACGGATCAGGTAATTCCTGAATGACTGGCTTGAGGGCTTAAGCTTTCTGGCACAGCTGAACCTGCAGTTAAGTCTTGGTCTGGTGATATTGGAGTTTAGCGTGACTATTTTGGAACTGGTGTTTTATTTTTAACAATGGCTATAAATCTACTAATAGTTTGATTGATTCCTGATCATCAGTCTTGCAAAATTGGTTTGCTGTTTGAACTAATGATAGACTGTTTATGACATTCCTAACCAGGTAGTCTCAAAGCCTAACCCTCTTGAGCTCCCTCCATTCCACCCAGTGGCTGTGGCTCCCCTTCTTGGCAGCCTTGTGGGTGTTTCTAGGAGGAAAGGGAAGACAGCTCAGAACTCTCGCAGTGGCCCCCTTCGGGTAGATTGAGGACTGCTACCTGTGTTTCCTCCTTCTTTAACCCTCCACACAGTTGCACTCAAGGACTCCACAGTTAACTCATTGTTGCAACTTCCAGTTCTCTCAAGGCTTTAGGGAAATTAATTTAAAATATGAACTGTACTGATTAGTTTATTTATCTAAAGGAAAACATACTCTTTGCAGACTTGGGTTAACTAGTGTTGCGTCTTCTAAAAATAAACAGAGAAGACAGGTGATACCTCTACTATGTTCTGAACCAAACTCAGACCAAAAGCTGAGAAGATTGTGCAGCACACATGTTAGAAATAAGCTGAAGATCTGCTTTGGGTTGAGAGGCTTAATTTATTGGCATCAAAAAACAATCTTCTGCCTTACTAATATCCTGTTTAGAGGACTCATTCCACTTACGACAAAGATTTAGTGAAGAAAATAATGTGGACTTGTCCCTTCTCCCCACTCTAGAATATTACTGGTTCTGAAGTTCCAGCAACTTTTCTGTGTCTGGCCACTACTATCTGCTTTGTATTCATCAAAGTGATCCCCCTTCCTCTAATCAAAGCATTACTCATGTTGTTATTTTTTTTTCTTTTTGAATTAATTATTTGAGTGAATATGCTTGTTATTTTTAAAATCAACAACTGAATAGATTAATCAATGAGATATATTAGTTACAATGTCTGCTGTCTAAGAAAAGGTATTAAATGTCTCTGAAACAGGAAAATTACAACAGAGTAAAAGATTCTGAGAGTTTCTTAAACTATTAAAGACATAATGAATAATAAGACATAAGGTTACTCTTCTATATATATAGCAGTTAAATTAAAAATTAGGATTTTTTTTAAGGAGACAACTGAAAAATAAACCCACCTATTTATGGACTCTTTCATCTGTGTATTGTTATGATATATCAAAGAGGAAATTTAATACTATAGGTACTTCTATAAAGTGAGTGTGAGGTCAGTGACTTCCCAATGCCTTGTTCTAAGACATACTCTGTTAATGGCTACCTCACCATACTTTTTAGCAGCAATAGTATGTATCAGATGTGTTAGTGCAAAAGAATAATGAACCATTCACATATTTTCTTAAGGTCACCTAATACTCTGTGTGCATAGGGGGTGTCCTTTAGAATGTAAAGAAAGTGGGCATTTTTAGGTCACTGGAGACTAGCTACCACATGCAGTATTTTTTAAATCTAAGTTTGTGATTTATAGAGTCCTTGTTATGTATTCAGCTTTTTGCTTAACACTTTGTAAACATTATCTTACTTAATAGCCATTACAGTATACTCCATTTTGCACATGCACATATTGAGATACAGAGGTGAAATGACTCAAGCACTGTTACATAGCTAGTACATGCAGAGGGGAATCTGCACTGAGCCAAGCTTAATTTAAAAGTGGCCAGCTAAAGCACTATTCTAGATAAGTCTGCCTCACTTCATCACTAGTATTATGCCTCATTGCTACTATGGCATGAACCCTGGACATACAGCTCTAGTCACATTTCTCTATAAATGTTCTCAGTTGTGCTTAGCATCAGCACACAATGAATTTTAAATATTCAGGATTGCATTAGTGAATAAGTAGGTCCCTTTTCCAGAGAATATCTTGCATAGCTAAAGTATCACTAAGATGGATTCTTTTACAAAGCACGTGCTCACTGGAACAGTACTTCATTTCGTTATCTAATGATTACAGAATGCATTGAAACTCAGTTTTAAAAACTTGTTCTAACCATGGGCTTGTTGGGAACCAACACAGAATATAAACCTCCCAGGTGGAGATGTTTGCTTTGGGAAGACCCTTGAATGAGGAATCAAGACAGTGAAAGTGTTAAAGCGCCCTTGGTCATGTTATGTCACCAAACACCAAAGCTCTGTATTTTTTGTGACCAGATAGAAAGGATAAGAATAAATCTTTCCCTTCACTTTCAGATATAAATTGGCACCTGCAACATTCCTTTTAGAAAAAAATAAAACTCAACCTAGATAAGATGGGTTTAGGACAGAGCTGAAATAGTCAAAAGAGGCTTCTGTCCAGGGAGCAGTAAAAATAGTTAGCAATTACACAAATTAGGACTTTTAAAAAATCTGTCCATTGGAATGATGAATCATTTCTTAGTTTAAAGAATATCTTTAGATAGGTGCCAGGGAAATTCACTAAAGATGGGCCCCTGATGTGAAGTGCTAGGCAAATGAATGTGAACTCTGTGGTAGCCTTTGATGAATATATATGTCTAAGTTGAAGATAATTACTCCATCCTCTCTCGCCCAATAATTAAGGTTGATAATAGAAATGAAAGCAAGGCCTAATCAAATAATATCCAAAGTATTCTACTCTTCTACAGCATGTATCAGCTGTAAGGTGGCCAGATCAGAACACCAACACAGTCACACCTAACAGTCAGACACATGGTGGATCAATAAATTCTCATTGAATTGAATCCGAATAATTCAATATCAGCAGTAATGAAGAATGACTAACAGATTCAGTTGTTTACATTCTATATATTCTACTTTTATTTGGACTAAACTACCTAGTTATATTATAATTTATATTTCTGTCCTTAGTAGAAAATGACAATGAGCCTAAATTTCATATACAAAATTTTTGCCTTCCTTAGTTTATAGCAGTAATTCAGCTCCACTAACTCTAATAAATATGTTTTAAGTAAGAATTTAATTTAAGGCATGGCAGGGCCACTCCTGTATAACACTCTGGCCTTTATGATATTTCAGTTACTATTTCAGTTGTCTATCAATGCAGTAGTCATACATGCTAAACAAATAAATTATCGCTGCTATTGTAAAGTTTGGGGACTATGTTCTTTCAGTTATTTACCTTAAAACTCACACAAGGGACTTTTGGTGATACCATTCTGTCTGAGATTCTTCAGTTTTAAGGGAAGCTCCTGAAGACCTGATCTTGTCTCAGAGGATAAAGTTTTTCATGGGGTATTAAAATATCTGTGGAAGACAGGGAACACTTGGCTAAGAGGGCTTCTTCTGTTGTGCTTTAAACAGTAACAGGGGTTGTACTCTACATTAGAATAGTCTTTCCCATGTGTGACTTTCCCACAGTTTCCCATCATCATCATCTTTTCCATCTCTACTTCTTGCTGAGTTTAGTTTCCATGTTAATATGAAGTCATTTACTAGAAAATTTGTTTTGTGTCTTTGTGTTTAGGCAATGAGGGGTTTTCTACTCCATATTCCTCTTGCAGCTTAGGAAAAAAGGTAAATAAATACTCACTTACTGTCTCCTATCAATTCTTCATACTCTCTAATGAGGTCTTGTTACCTCTTGACCTCGTCTCTCCAGGTGAGCATGCCCATAAGAGCTCATGAAATAAATAAGAGTTAGTTTTATTTAGTAATTCAGTAAATGCTATTGAGTGACTACAGAGTGGTAGCTACACTAGATACTAAACTTAAACTAGTCAACACAAAACAAAATACTGTCTACTCTCATGTTTCTTATTGTCTAGTGGGGAAGACGGTAGAAAACAAATAATTACAGTAATGAGTACATAATTGTGAACAGTACTATTTATGGAAGGAAAGGTACATTTAAGAGGGGTGCCTCTTAGCTTTTCTGAGGGTTAGGGAAAGATTCCTCCTGGGGGCAGTGCTTAAGCTGAAACCTCAAGGATAGCTTTGGCAGGAAAGATGCCCATACCAAAGGATTAGGTCGGAAAAGATACTCCACTAGACTCCAAGACATCCACAAGGCACTCTCATCTGTGAGTGGCTGTTGAAGTTGGTGTTCTCTGTGAAGATAATGGTAGAAAACTCTTTTCTCTCATGTTGATGATGTCACTCCAACTTTTCCAAAGCTTAGAGTTTATTTTTGAGGCAGTTAGAAGCCATTAAAAGGTGTCATCTCAAAAATACACAAACAGAATCTTTACTATTTTACTTCTCAGAGACTAAAATTTCTGAGTTACTTATTAGTTAAATAATACCAGGTGATATAATTCTTGGCTTACCTCTATGTTAATTTACATAAGTAGGACAGCAATTTGGACACTGGGCTGAACTTTGAAAAGTGGATATCCATGGAAGGAATATAATGTCTCTTTATATTATATTTTAGTTAAAAGGATCTAGCTTCAAAATACTTGGGGAAAAAATGTGAATGTTGACTCTGAATGCTTCCAGTGTTTGTGACTCATGAACCATAATTGTTCTGAGCGTCATATAATTTTTAGCAACTTGGAACAGGACTGTTAGGGCTCGGGGGTCAATGGGACAGCAAGACAAAATAAATTTTCTTACAAAAATATGTAGAATGACACACCAGAGAAAATAATGGGCTACAAATACTTCTCATTAGTTATTGATGAGTGATAAAAGAGATTCCAGAAATAAAGTGGTCACAGAAACTTATTTCTACTATTACACAGCGAATATGGTGTTTTCTGATACAAATAACACAAATCTTCCCAAGAATGGAAACTCACTAAGCTTTTGGGGCTACATGTTGAATTTTTCTGAAGCCTTTGGACATTTCTGTCCGTGTGCAGCATTTGAATATGTTCTCAAGCTGTACAGTCACAGTCCTAATTTTTTTTCTTGTCAGTCTGCAAACGGAGAGGGACAAGCCAGCCCACTGTTTCTCCTGCCTCTTCAGTGGGTTTCGTACAGTCCTCTCCTCGTCCTGCCTACTAGCATGCTGCTAACATGTTACTTAGTCTTAAATGCAGATCAGAAATGGAAGGACCATGTAAGCCAAGCTTCTTCTGTTTAGAGTGCCAATCAATTGGAGCCTTCAAGCAGTTATTGACTAATTAACAGCTATCTTAAAGAAAACAGAGACCTTGTTAGGGGCTTATGTGTGGAATTAAAGCAAGTTGCCTTCGTATAATTCTATTGTTGGTAGAGGCAACATAGATAAATTCTTAGATATACTAAAATTTGTTAAAATTATTTAAGTATTAATTATAAGGGGAAAAGAGAGGTGCTTGCTGAATTCTTTGTTGATGATCTGTTGATTTGATGCCCCGGCTTGCAGGTATGCTTTTAGTAAAAATCCAAGGTTTTTAAAAATAAATATTTTCTATAATTGGATAGCATAGTACTCAGAACAATTTAAAGAACAACTTTATTAAGGAAAAGTGAAATGTGTAATTCCATTCCAGGTTCTTTTAATTCTTTATACAAAATTATGTACTGATCTGACTTGGCTTATATTTATTCTATTCTATTCTGGTTTTTTTTTTACTTTACTTTATTTAAATAGTAAAAGTTGGTTCTGGTTCTTTAATTAAAGCTGTATGTTAATAGTATCCCATAGAGTGATATCTAAGGACTTCAAAAGGTTTAAGCTAACCATGCCAAGGCTATCCAACGTGGATACTCATAATTCCTTTTATAATCAGCAAACTGCCAAATGCTTTTGTGTACTAAATATATGCGCAGTCAAAAGCTAGACACTGTAGGGGTGAAGAAAGTAAATAAACAATTTTCCTATCAAGACACGAGGGAATAATATTTCTTCAACAAGGTGATCATAATTTTATACTTCTGGAGCCTCAGTGGCATTAGCATGAATCTTCTTATTTCCTGAATTCTATTTTTGTCTCCATAAGCACAGTATAAATGCTGAGAGTGTAGGTCAAGTTTTGTAGCTGTGATTCTTACAATATTTAAGCAGTGGTATAGCATTGGTACTGGCCATCAGAATGGACATGGTCATCAATGATCCAGGTGGTCTTACCTGATTCCTGATGTCCCCAGTAGTAGCCGATGCCTGTGCTAACCACAAAGTACTTGATAAATATGTATGCTTAATTAAGCTCTACAAAGCAAGATACACAGATAAGTCTTTACCATCTCTGGGTGACCAAAGAGGAGTTTATAATCTAAGTGTTGCTTTCTTTCCCCCTAGTTAAAACACCATTAAGCTATTAGAGTAATGGATTATACACTGTCGATTACAAGCAGATAAATGTCTTCAAATAGGCTGTTCCTTTAAAAATCAATAGTGAACCCAATTCAGCTAGTATTAAAAATATTCTGCAGTTATATTATTGAAATATTGAGGTTTTAGCCAAATTGCCAAAATAAGCTTTTATATTTTTATTTATGGAAAATGTCTACTATGGCTTCAAATTAACTGTATTAAAAAACATTGATTCTGTCAATAAACTGAGCACAGTGACCTGAGCAGGTCATAAAAATTCTATTGGTTTTGAGATTTAAACATTTTTTTCTTTAAAAATAATGTATGTTAAATATAGGAAAAAATAAATACACTTAATTAAAAAAGAATACAATTACCCATTTAACTGCTATGCATATCCAAGTACTCCTAATATTTTGGTGTAAATTAATGCTTTTAAATGTAAATTAAAATTAAATTAAATTAAAAAATAAAATAATTTTTAGCATGTCATTTTACAAACAGATTGTTTTTTCATTTATATTATTAACATTGTTTCCATGATATAATTTTTATTGATTAATGAAATTCAATTATAACTTTTTTCCAAAATTTTCATTTTAAAATACAGTATCTCATTATTCATACATTACTGCCTGCATGACTAGTATTTCTTAAAATAAATTCATGAAAATGCAGTTGACTTGTCCAAGTGTGTCCCATCTTTAAGGCCTTCCCTGTACTGACAAATTATCCTTTCCAGGTCTTAAAAGTCTCCTGAGCAGCTCTATTGTCACTGACAGAGTTAGTCAAAATCCTGTTACTGGGAGACATACATTTCCACTTCTTTTCTAAGTTTAACAACAAACATACTTTAATCTTTTATTTTTCTATTTTCACTTTTACCATTATTTTAATCTGCAGGGACAAAAGGAAAATGTTTGAGATAAGGCAAGAATTGAGCTCCCAAGTTTTCCAACTACTCTTTTCTGTTCACTTCTGGAATTGAAACAATAATCACTAAAAATAACCAGATCAATAGTTCTCCAGGGCACTGCAGAAGAATCTTGTTCCAGAGGAAGGTAGGAAGCCTCTTTCAGAAATCTTAGGATTTGATTTGCTGTAATTATTTGGCTGTTTCCTCTTTTCTTCAAGGCCCTTGGTCATAACTAGCTCCAAAAGGACAGAAATGTATCCCACCTGGTGAGCTGTTCAGGGGCTTGTGTGACAGAAGTGAGGTGCTGCCACTTAGGTTCCTAGAGGAGTCTGTCTATGAAAGCTTCCTCTAATCACTCCTTTCTGTAGCCCAATTGCAGAAACACTGACTCTTGTCAGTGACTTGAGCAGAATGATCAAAGGAACTAGGTGGCGTGAAGAATTAAAATTTATCTTTGGGTTCCTTGGTAGAAATGAGGAAAATAAATAAAGACATAGAAATGGAAAAAAGGCATTGTCTTTGCGTGTTTTGCCATTATTTGAATTGGTAAATAAAATATTAAGGGTCAAATTTTATCTCCACTGTCACAGCTCTATTTATTTAGGGTGTAGGAAACTTCTCATACGTAGGTTTACCCCTTCACCAACATCCTCAGGCACTCATTACTGACAGAGGATTATTCAATCATAGATTCATGGCTGGGTGTATGACTATGTTTTATGTATTTAAGTCATCTTGTGGGAAATACTTGTTTTTCACTGTCACTAGTATCTTATTCAAAACATTCTTGCAACGGAGAAATTGGCCTAAGCTTCTTCTCTGAAATCCACTTCCAAATGTGTTGAGAGTCTTGGAAACCAGTGGCCAGCCAGCTTTGGAAAAGGCCCGAATCCGAACTTTATGAAGCAGACAAATCGGTGGTTCACATGGTGTGGTCTGCATCTTTTCTTACCCAAAGATGGCAACTCCCTCTGGTGCCCAGAACACAGATCATTGAAGTCCAGATTTTGGGCTGAACTCGTTTGTCAAGAAATCCTCTCTTAAAATGTGCAATTTTACCTATCTGTTAGCTGCTAACACTTTTATATATATGTGTGTGTGTGTGTGTATATATATATATATGTTGATTTACACTATTAAAACCATGATCAAATATTAATTTATTAAATGAAAAAAAATGAATATGTACATGTATAACCTGAGATCAATACATAATTATTACATAGACTTTAATCACCTATGGTAGAGTTTCCCATCCTTAGCCCTGTGGCATTTGAGGCTGGATAATGCTATGTTGTGTCTGGGGCTGGGGAGGCGCTTCCTGTGGCTTAGAATATTTTGCAGTATCTCTGGCTTCTACCCACCAGTTGAGTTGCACCCCGACTTCCTTACCCATTTTGACAGTTGAGCTTATGTCAACATTGTCAAATGGCCCCTGAGGGGCAGAATCACCCCCTGTCTGGTTGAAACCCTTGACCTGTAGGAAATAAAGCACAGATTTTTTTCCTCCAGTCTGGACTGAGCACCGGAGGATATGGTCACACAGAAGTTCCTGCCCCCATGTGATGTATATTCCAGTGTTTGTGAAAGATCTTGGAAATTCAGAGATCTATAAGAGTACAGGCCAGACTACATCAAAAATATATTTTCTGGACAAAATAGGGAGTAGGCATTTGGCTGGGAGGGAACCCCAAAGGGACATTCCTTTGTTTATTATTTCACCAAGGACTTGCCTTCTTCAAAGGAAAGTATGGTTGTACTACATCATAGCTCTAGGAAAACTCTAAAAAAGAAGGTGCTATGGATGGGTATTGGGTAAAAGCCTGTGCCTTGTGGATGGCTTTAGATCAAGACCTGATCGGCATGTAGCTAGTTCTTTAAAAATAGCTCAGAATGAGAAGGACTCCATGAGCAGAAGTACTCAGTCCCCACTGTGGGCTGCTGTTTGCTCATCCTTGGCTCGTGCTGCCTTGGCTGTTTTTCCAACCCAGGGGCCCCATGTCCTTCACTCAGTTTGGAGTATTGAAACATCTCCCTCTCATGTTTGGGTAGATTTTAGTGACTTCAGGTACTGACTTTACACCTCTGTTTAGAGAAGAGGTGACAGTAACCAAGCTCTTCTCTCTTCCTGTTACTGCTATGATCTTACCTTTGCCTGTAGGAGGATTACCTTTCTGTAGGAAGGATTGTGCAGGATCTTGCACTGTATTGTGCAGGATTCTAGGTCTTCTGCTGAACGTTTCTTTTTTGTGGGGACCACTTGAAGGATGAAGAAAGAGAGGATTTTTCTCCTCTGAAGACTTTATCTATAGGATACACCACTTCCTTTGTCTAATTCTCATACGGATCATCCTGCCAAAGCCTCTTGTTTCACAAGGCACAGGCACACAGTTCACATGTTACTGACTAACTAGCTTTTGCTCCACAGAGAACCATCTCTTTCCAGGGCTTCTGTATTCCATCGCTAAATAAAGCCAGTAAGACGACCTCCCATAACTGAACTGCTTGGGAATGCCCCTGGCACTCAGTTTAACTATTTATTGAAATTTCTGATGGTCCCTGGAGATGAGCAGTCATTTAGTTGGTGGGTGCTGTGCGCTTTAGGCTTTAGGTAGTAGCACCCTGATCCGTATTGGAACAGTTTCCCTAGAATCTGTGTTGTGGTCATTAAACCAAATTATTTTAGCTATTTCACACATTAAATTTCCTTTTCCTAACTGAACTTGCTCATTATTGACACATTTATTGTCCCTGTTGCTCTAAGAAATATGTTCCTACTTTGTTCAAAATGACATACTCATTACTAAACATGCCCACTCTCTCCACTTAGTAGCCCAGAGTAACCCCTTTACTCGGGGACTCATTCTCCCTCAAATCAAAGTCCTCACTTTATGCCAACATCATTGCCTAGCATTTTAAAAAAATAGTATTTACATTATAACTACCCATAATCACGACTCTGTCACAATTGATAAAAGATCATTTTTAAATTCATGCACTTGTGAAGGCATAGATTTCTGGGGTGGACCTTTGAAAACACTGAAGTTTACATACATGCAAACGTGTTAGCAAGGGCAAGGGGAGGATATAGGACCCAGTGGTAGATAGAGGACCTGAGCTTCTCAGCCCTAAGAAATTTCAGCCAAGAAATGTTTCCTTCTTTAGTTCTTCTTCTGTATACCTCTGTTAAAGACACAGACCAGCATTTTGATCCATACTCAGGTACTTTAAAAAGGTTATAACCTCTACAGACTAGAGCTTTTATGGAATAGTGTATGTTTTATAACTATTGACTTCAGTTTGGATTACTCAGCACTTACCTTCTTTTTGGAATAGATTTAGAAGGTAACAGTGTCTTGTCCACTTCATTTATTTATAGTGTTCACCTAATAGTGACCTTCTTTCCAGGGCAGCCTTCTACCCATAAGAATTTTCAAGTAATAGAACTTACATTCTGCTACTGGGTTACAGACACCCTTACTCAGAAAACAAATTTCAAATATAATGTGTTCAAATAAACCTAACTGTGTATTCTACTTCAAATGATGATCTTAATTTCATCTCCTCACTAGGGAGTTCAGTGATGTTCCTAAAGCATATTGAATCTGTAGGGACCTTAGGAATCATTTAACGCAGTAATTCTCAAAGTCTTATCCCCAGGCCAGCAGCATAGGTATCACACATGCTAGAGATGCAAATTTTAGGGCCCCACCCCAAATCTACTAAAACAGAAACATTGGGGGTGGGACCAGGCAGCCTGTATTTTAGCTGATGCACACTTGGAGCCAGTGAGCTAACTTACTCTTTTTACAGTTGAGAAACTGAGACCCAGAGTAATAAAATGACCAGCTGAAAGACATAGAATAGAACTAGCCAGGGATAATATCAGAATAAGAACAAATTCTCATACTCTCGATTGTCCTGTACATACTGGCAATTAAGTTGCTCTCTGTACTTGTGCAGGGTGGAAATCCTTTCATTTTCCATAGCTTGTGCCAATTTCCTCTTGATGGCCACTTTTCAAGCTCAAGTCAATATTCTTTCCCTTCTTAAATCTGAATGCCATGAGATGCTCAGGAGTTTCCATATTTTGTTCTCCCTGAACTTGGCTTTCCTTACTTGGATATTAGTTGAGCATCTAACCAAGTATATTCAGCCATTTACTAAAAAAGCCCAGGTCTTCCTTTGCTTAAGGGCTTTGTGAGTTTATCTTTCCTGTTTGGTTTTACCACATGCTCTCCTTTTGAAACTGAACCTCAGCAAGCACCAAGAAAGACTTGGTGAAATTCTTTCTGTTGTTGCCAGAAATGGCAAGCTTTAAATGCAATTCCATCTTCTAAAGTCAATTTGCAGGAGGCATCTTTGAAATAGCCTACGAAATTGTGAGCAAATGAAGTTTCATCTTGCTGTTAACGAGGTTGCCTGGCCAAACCTGTCAGCACTGGAGCTGACCCTTCTGTATTATATTGTTTGCTCCAGCTGGTGCTATTGGCTGTTAATCAGAAGTGTTTATACTTTTTCATTCTCACTTGATTTCCACTAGCCTGCTTGACTTGGGATTCAGAGTTGGTTCATTACATAGAACATTGTTGCAGCCTCGTCTTGACATTTCACTGTCAACAGGCAGTGATGGGTCAATATTGCTTCTACTACTATTCACGACATAGAAAATTTGCCATCACACCAATTAGGTGGTTTAAGCTTGGTTTTTTTTTTCTCCGGTTCAACTTTTCTTTTAGCTGCCAAAAGTGATCTAGAATTGAAGGGGAAGAAAAGGAATTATTAGAGACCAAACCCTTGGCTTCTCAGAAGATAAGTCTGGTGAAATACTAAAATCTTTAGAAGGGTGAAGATGAGAGTCAGGAACTGCAGGGACCTTTGCCCTCTCTTCTTTGCACATTGGCAACAAATGGAATAATCAGTCCTTTGGAAACAGTTTGCAGGAACTCAAAGCATATTGTCATTAATAATTTTAAAGTGGGACATTAAGCAAAATACTCTGGTCTTTGCAATATTCTCTTCTCTGTTTCATGCTTGTGAGCTTATTTGCAGCATTGAGAGATGGTGAAGAGATTCCAGAGTTCCTGGACTTGTTTGATTCCTCACAGCACTGAACCACTGGATGTCCTCCTGTTCTTCAGTCTAACTCCTCTCCATTCTTTTTTTTTTTTTTTCTTTAGCTTTTGACATGTGCTCCTAAGCAACCTTGTTGCTGCATTTTAGGCAGTGTGACACTGGAAAATGCACACATTTTGGAGTCAGTGAAAATTTTAGATTCAGTGAAAACTGGGTTCACGTGCCACATCAGTCACTTTCTTTAGCTTGGGTGACCCTTAACTTCTGAACCTGTTTATATTTGTGAATTTAGCATAAAAATGCAAAAATAGTAACATTTTGTTTTGATGTACTTTTTTTTGCTATTTTCTATGTGACCCATATTATGCTAAGTGCTGAGGCTAAGTATTAGTAAGAGGCATGCAAGAGGGCTAAAGCAGCAGAGCAAAGGACCACCTGTTTTCAGTCAAGGACCCCAATGTGGCTTCCTTATGAAAAGGATGTATTAGCTGAGTTTTGAAAAAGGAATGAGTTAGGTAGGTAAATATGTTGAGGAAGGTACTCCCAGTAGAAGAGTCTGAGAATTGTGTGGAGGCCCAGGCATGCACGGAAGCTCTGACACTATGAGCAGCTGGTGATGTGGAGCATAGAATGAGTGGTGGGAAGTGAGTAGTTGCCAGAAATAAGCCTGGACAGCCAGCTAAGAGCCTCCTGTGCATGTTGTAGAGCTCAGAAGTTACCCTCCTGTGACATGTGGCCTGTACAGCAAATTAAATCTGGAATTTCCTAGTCCACAGTGATTTTGACTCTGAAATTGGTGTTTGGATGGATCACTTGAAGAGCAGTGCGGTTGGTGGATTAGAAGAGAGTAGAGCTAGTGCATTGGTCAATGCTAGTAACTATGGAGATGTTGTAAGTGGTCTATGAAATGCAGTGCAGTTCTTCCCAAACCATGGGGTCAGTGACCTTTTCCTGTGAAGAGCCAGCAAGTAAATATTTTGAGCTGTGTAGGCAATATGGTTTCTATCTCAATAACTCAACTCTGTTGTAGTGTTAAAGCAGCCATAGATGATATGAGAGTAAGTGTGGCTATGCTCCAGTAATCAAATATGAATTGCATACATTTTACCTTGTCAAGAAATATTATTTCTCTTTTGATTTTTGTCAAATATTTAAAAACATTAACACCATTCTTAGCTCACAGGCCATATGAAAATAAGGAGCAGCTTTACTTTCTGTTGTGTGTTTCTGCCCCATCCTACTTAATTGTCCTATTTTTCTGTTTTCTCTGATAGCCATGTTATTTTTTTCATAGTATATAAAGCCCAGCTTTTAAATAATGTATTAAAGTTACATTTTTCAACCCTTTTAAAATGATTTTTTGTTTTTGTTTTTTTTGTTGCTTTGTTTATGAAATCATTTCCTTTCTTACGGTCTTTAAACTATTTTCCTTTAGTTTATTATTTTTTCTTACCCTTGGAGTTTTGAAATTGCTTTTCATGTTGAGGCTTTCATTCAACCAGGAATAGAGTTTGAATACAGGGTGAAATTTGAATCACATTTGCTTTTTTCCCCCTACATTGATAACCAAGTTTCCCAGCTTCAGTTACTGAAAATGCTATCTTTTCTCTACTTTTCCTTATATGTGTGTGTGTGTGTGTGTGTGTGTGTGTGGTGTGGACCTGGTTCTGGATTTTCTTTTGTTCATCAGTCATTTGCATCTCTTCTTGTTAGTACCTTGTTGGTACCATGCTTTCTAAATTAATATAGCTTTATTTCAAATCTCAATATTTGGGAGAGTAAATATCCCAACATTTTTTTTCAAAATTTTTTTTGTCTTTCTAACCCTTTGTTTTTTTCACATATTAGAATCATCTCATCAAGTTGATGCTAATAACTTTTAATTAATAGGTCAATTTGGAAATAGTCAACACTGAGTTGTCTTACGGATGACCATTGTATTACTTGATTTCTTGGACCTTCTTTAAGCTTCATAATTTTTTTCATAGATCTTGCACATTGTTGTTTACATTTTTTGTTTATTTATAAACTGGGTAACTTGCCTTTTCTTTAGTTTGTAAATATTCTTTGAATTCCAGTGTGTTAAAAATTCTTGACCTTAGTGGGTAAATTTGATTTCTGAATATAACCAAAAGTTATACAGTGCCAAGATTATGAAACAAGAGGTCCCATTTTAGTTGAATTTAAGGTGGTGCAGTACTTTCAGAAAGAGAAGTTTTTCATGTGGATCATAAATTCTGAGTAGAATTTTGCAAAGGAAGCCCAGAAGTGTCATGATAAGTTGGACAAGTTACTTGACTAAGTTGCTATTTCTATGGGGGAAAAAATCTTACCTGGCTTTATCAATTTTGTAATTTTTTAAAGAAATAGTATATTATTCTCTATATATTATTAGATGCTTATCTGTAGGCCTACATAAACCTCTTATTGTACATGTGTGTTTATCATTTAATATATCATCATATAATGGATTTAAATTTCTGACACTTATCTATATGAAATCTATAGCTAACTCTGTAGTTTACAGCTTTCTTTTTCCTGTGGAGAAGTTTTTATAGATTTCCTTGCTTACCTGCCATTGTAAACGTCTAATCTCTTGTTAGCTTGCTCCCTTTGGCTGTCAATAATTCAAGTTTATTCATTTTTCCTCTAAGTATCTTGACTTCTTCTAGTTCTGATGCCTCTAATGACAAATTGAAGGAGATTGCCATTTTATCTTTTCTCCTTGCTCTTAATGTCACATATATGTGAACTTTTCTTTTCTAAGCCATTGGCAACTTCTTAGGTTTTCAGTTAGTATTAACAATTTCCCAAACTGCCATAGCAGTTTAGATAAACTGCTCCTGTATATTATCAGTTGTCATTTTAAAACTTGTAGGATTATTGTGGCATAAAAGCTTGTGTTCATAGACCTTTTTGCATTTCTGTATTATCACAAATTGTATCATTCTGGTTCGCATTTTGTTTACATCCTATGCAAAATTAACTCTAAAACCTCTGCATTCCAGTCAGATAAATATTTAAGTCTTGAAATCCTCAATGAATACTCATCTGTAACTTCCACATTCATTTTAGCTTCTTTTATAATAAATTGATGGCTTAATCACTTCTCCCATATACTAAACACTTGCTCTTGGGTGAATTTCCCTTACTCTTGATCAATACTCATCATTGCAATTTTCCAAAGAAATTAAAGGTGGGGAAGTTTCACATCTTACATGTAATAGCCATGCACACATGAATCTACCCAATGCATATTTAATTGTCAAAATGAAAATGTTCTCATATTTATAACCTTAAGGTGTCTGAGAGTGGAGGGTATCTAATTCCTGAAGGACACAGAGTGTTAACATGAATATGTGGTGATGTTCAGAAAGTCTGTTTGGTTACCAGAATATCTTTTTAGGTATTGTGGATAAAATAGGAAATCTTGATTTATTAAGAGGATGGGGCATTTTTGCAAATCTATATTTTTATGCAAATTATATTATTAATCACACAGGGTCTTCAACCTTATTCCTTATTGTTGATTTTCTCAAATATCTGTATCTGCTTCCCCATAACAGCAAAGTGTAATTTTGTAAAAATGGGAACAGGATTCAGTTTGTAAAATATTTCATTTAAGTGCTCATTTTCCCCCTTCACCATTATGCCAGCAAGTTGAGTCATTGCCATAAAGGAATCAGTGACTCCTGGTAGAATATGCATATTCTACCTGCCAAGAATAACTCATAAATTAAATAAATTGTGTGCATTATACAACCAGTTAAATTCTTACTTTAAGTATATGTCATTAAAATAATATATGTTCAAGAATGAATTTCCTTCTTTTCATATTAATACTCTAAGGAAATACAGTGCAAATGCAAAGAGATGTAACATTTTTTGCAATTAAAAAGGCTATAACAAACAAGATTATAACACAGTACTTACAGTTTATCCACTATTTATCATGATTTGGTTTATTTTGACTGTCATCACCTGATAAAGGAGTGCCTCCCTTCCAATGCTGTACATCTTTGTGTTTAGGATTGTTTTGCATAATTAAATAAGATTATAACACAGTACTTACAGTTTATCCACTATTTATCATGATTTGGTTTATTTTGACTGTCATCACCTGATAAAGGAGTGCCTCCCTTCCAATGCTGTACATCTTTGTGTTTAGGATTGTTTTGCATAATTAAGAGGGGTGGCTTGTTGTCAAAATTAACCTGAAATATTATCTAAAGTTGGAAATATTGTTGCCTGATATCATATATATTACAGAGGATAGACAGGTTTTTCCTACCTATTGATCAATAGATATGAAAAGTCACACATTTAAGTTGACAGGAAAAGATTGTCCCATGGATGTTTTTTGGATGAATCAAACTCAGTGCTTTACAATACGTAGCCCACAGATCACTTCTTTAAAATCACCTGGGGAGCACTTCTACAGTGCAATTTCCAGGGACGAAATCCAGACCAGTCAATCAGAATCTTCAGGTATGGGTACTAGAATGTCCATATTTAAAATAAGATCACTAGGTAAACCAGTGCATGCTAAAATTTGAAAAAACTGTCTAAGTGGAAAGAACTTTTATGATGTAGTTCTTCTGGGTCCAACTCTAGCTGACTAGAATTAGGACCTGTGGGCACTCATTTATCTAGCTTTGGACCCTGCTTTCTTATCCGTTAGAGCAAGAAGTGGGAGTAAGTAATCTCTAAATCCCTCCCAGCTCTAAAATTCTGTAGACATAGCATTTTGAAAGACAGTAAAGTAAAGGAGGACAGGAAAACTGTCGAGACGGGAAAACGAGACAGAGCATGGATTTCATAAAAGCCATAGAGAGAAAAGTAAAATAAAAGATAGTTCTACTTAAATAGTTGCTTTTTCATGTCATTTTTTTAACAACCATTAAAACCTTTGGGAAACCCTGAAAAGATAGTGAAGTTAACACACATTTATACACACACAGGTTGTACAGCATCTCAATTCATAAACTGATAAAGCATGGCATACATCACAAGAAAAACAACTGGCTAAAATATCCAAACTTAAGTAAGGAGAAAAGAAAAGCAGAAGGAAACAATGCCATAGATATTTGATCTTATGAGATTTTTAAAAATTCAATAAAAAGCCAAATCTAAAAAAGATAGAAGCTTAGCCTTCCCTTGAGTGTTTTATAGAAAAGAACATAAGCTTCTCTTTACTTAATTTACATAGACTATCCTATTCTTCATTTTTGCCTTTCATTTTATGTATGTTTACTAAGGAATTTGTAAGTGTGTTTTCTGAATTTTTAAGTTTGGCTATTATGTATATCAGGGCTTATCTTTCATTTTTAATAAGTGTTGGTCTTTTAGTAGGGCTTGGAGATGTGGAAAAGGTTAAAAAAAGGGGCATCTAAAGTGATAAGTAGAAAAGTTCTTAATTAGCTAAGCACCTCTCACTCATCACTGCTAGGTTGAGTTTTTTTTAATGTGTTTTCTTTATGTAACTCTGCTGTTCAAGAGCTAAAAGCCTCATCTTGGCATTTGAGCATTTCAGTAATCTTCTTTCATCTCATCAACTTGACCAAATTTCTCTTTCCTCACCAGCTTCGTTATCCCAACCCAGTCAGTCCCGTCGTCTCTCAGGATCAGCTAGTCAGGAAGCTTCTCAGGGAACTTCCTGTTGTTTTATTCTTCTGCAAGAAATAGCAACAGCTTAACCAATAAGTGGTTATTTTTTTTTCCTACTCAGTAAGAAGTCTAAAGAATGTAGACTTATAATTATTTCAGGAAAGGCTTTTCCCTCACATTTGAAAAGTGACAGGTGCAGCTTCCCGTATTTCTGGGTTCAGAGTAGAAAGAACAGAGAATGGATTGAGGGTCACACCATCTGTATCTATCCTTTTGTGTTGGGAAGGTAAAGATTTTACCAGAATCCCCCTCTCCAGATTTTCACCTCCGCCTCATAGGCCAGAATCACACACCCTGTGACCACTCTTCGCTGAGCTGGAAGCTTGAAAGAGAAGCATGGCTCTCCTGCTTTTACAGCAGGAGGCAAAGGGGAGGCTGTAGGGGATGGATTGGGGAAGTCATTCCACAGCATTGTCCCTTTGATGATCACTGTTACTCCTTTGCTGTTATATTTTATGTAGTTCTGTTACTCTTGTAATGTACTACACATGACCATAGGATGAATTTTTTCCTTAACTACGTTACATACTTCTCAAGAGCAGAGGTCAGTGTTCCCTGTATGTGTAGTTCAAAGGAATTAGCTCAAAGTGGGCACGTGGTACATGTTTCTTGGTGTACATTTAATACACACTGTTATCTGGTTTTGGGTAGTATGGTTTACTGTAAGGAGCTAAGGTGGTTGAAAAAAACAATGGAATTTGAGTCATTAATCTCTTTAGTAGCTGTATCATAGTCATTGGCTTGTCGTGTAACATCTCTGAGTCTTATTTCCTTATCTGTAAAGTGGAGGAAAATAATAAAACTTAGTTTATTAGGTTTATTTGAGACATAAACATGAAAGTACATGTATAAGTGTGTTATAAACAATTAAGCACTCTGTTGGAAAAAATAGTCACCACTCTTAATACAATATTTCCAATATTCTAGAAGAAAAATAGGCTAAGTGACAGTTTTGCAAGAAGCAGAGGAAGTTATTCTTCTACTGTTACATGACATTTCTTCTAAAGTGGTACAACTAAACCTGGAAAGAGACAGCAATTACGACTAATAAGCTGTTGCATTCGATTTGTTAGGTTTTCACGGCTGCCTCTACTGTTGCTAAGATTAACTTGCCATTTGTTCTTATATGATTGTAGCAATAAGCACAGAAAAAGATAAGGCACTTTGGAAGAAATGTACAACTCCAGCAAATACAGTCTAATCAGAAGTCCTATTCATTATGGAATAAGGAACACAGAATGTGACAAATTTACAATTCTATGTGAGCATAGCATTCGGCATATATTGTTGTTCTTGTTTAGATGCTAAACAGAGCACACATTGTCTGATTAAGCTGTTGTCCTTACTTACTATTATCCTTACTGCCATCCTTACTATGTTTATTTTACTGGTCTACCCTTAATGGCTGGGCTATATTTGGCACATCATAGAGTGAAAGTTACCTGGCTAAGGGCATCCCTGATTGGGGATAATGCAAATAGTTACATTGTACTCCAGCACTCTGTCCACAGTTGCTGCCTTCTGAAATTCAGTCAATATCTTACCTAACCTGACACAGGTTGTGGTTGGAACAAGATGCATAGTGGTACTATCAATTACAGAAATTGAACAAAATGTTATAGCTTATATTGTTTAGATCACTTATAGTTTAATACTACAAAGAATGCAATCTTTCACATAAACTAATTAAAGGATTCCAAGAAATATTTCAGTATTGCTTATCAGGGATGTCTTCTACAAACTTTTTTTAACTTAATTTTCAAGACAATATTAGAAAACCTTAGGGGTCAAATCAGTTTAATATTCTCATCCAGTTCTTTGAAGGTCTAAACATTCAGTCTTAGAAGATAAAGATGTAAATATAGATACAGATATATGGAAATGGTTGGTTGAGAGGATAACTTTCAGTTCATCCCCGAGAAAATGAGCTACGTTTCTGGCAATTCAACTCTTACTTTGTTTTGGCATCTGTATCAATGGCTTAATACAAGGAGACTGTATTAGTTATTCATGTCATGTCTGCTTTGGGACCATGCATCGCTCCGTGGCTTCTGCCGCACAGGGCGGCTAGAATGTCCAGTGCGTTCCAGACTGCTTTGATCTTATGGCATCCCTTCAACATGGGTTTCCACAATCCTTATGGCAGGGGAAGAATAGGCTGGAGAGTTGAGTGCAAGCAACTTAATACATGCCACTTTCATCTTTAAGCAAGGCCAGAAAATGTTCTCTATCTGTCTGTCCAGGAGGAAGAAGAAATGTATTTTGATGAGCACAAAACAGTTACACATAATTCTACCATTTACTATCTGTGTAGCATTGATCAGATTGCTTAAACTCAGATCAGTTGTCTAGTACGTCAAAAAAACAAAAGAGCATAACATTTGCCCTATTGTATAGTGTAAAAGATAATAAGAATGATGCATTTAAAGATTGAATGCAGTACCTGGCACAAAGTAGGTGTTCTAAAACAATAGCTGTTTAGTATTCTATGAGGAAAAAATACATGTATTCATTATTTTCAATGATTTGGCAATCTAGTTGAAGAGCAGTAAGTACATTATAAGATGGCAAGATGCATGCAGGTATATTTGATAGATGCTAAAACATTTCACAGCAGGTAAAGAGGGATTCATAGATTCATAGAAGAGTTAAGACTTGAGTTAGACCCTGGTAGAAGGTAAGGTTCAGATGGAGAACTTAGATATTTTGTATTTGATATGAGTTATAAAGAGGGAATATCTAGTTTGTCTCTTTATACTAGAATCTTTTTGCCCTGAACATGTTTTTTTTTGGATTTTTATGGGAGTAGGATATGGGGAACAACAAATTAAGTAAGCATACTGAATAAACTGAGGCCAGTGGAAATGTCTGAAAAGGAAAGTTGTGGTTTTGTGATAAAGTTATTATTTGTGACTTCCTTCCTTTCAGCCCCTTTTGAAACTTCTGGAAGTTGGAGTAATGAATGAGGGAATAGACTTTTGTAGGAATCTGTAAATTTTCATGCATGTTGGAATGGTAAAGGTGATTTTTGCTGTATTTGTCAGGAAGGTCTAGGTTCTAGTGCAATGACAAACACCAACATCCCAGGAGCTTATTACAACAGAGACAGTACATCTGATAGGATAGGCAGGACTCTGCTCCCAAGGCGTTACTTACAGATTCAAGCTAACAGAGGCACCAGGGTCTTGTGAGGCTGCCGTCTCAACCCCGGAACTCCGCCGGCCACTGTGAACTACCTCAGATCAGAAGTGACATCTGTCACTTCTTCTCGGGGCCTTCTGGTCAGGCTTATCACTTGCTCCCTCCCTGAGAAGCTGAGAATGTCTCCTCGTGTCCAGAATACCTCAAGAGAGCCAAAGAAAGTGAGCACACTTCAAGTCCCTGAAAACTGGATCTCCAAGATCTAACTGGGCAAAGCAGGGAGGTAATGAGCAGTCTCACAACTTTAATTTTGATGATAAAATCTATATACCCAGCTAGTGGTTTGTAGCTCAAATATGAATCAGACAAATCCTTAAGGCAAGGAGACTTTCTGCATTCTCTAAAGGAAGCTGCTTACATGTATCTTACTTAGTTTTTTTTAATTGTTTCATTTTAATTTTAATGATATCATTTACATTTACCCTGCATTTTGCCTAAGGGAATACAAAGAAAGTATACAAGTAGCCATCCCTTCCCTTAAGTTTATAATATTATAGCTGAAGGGAATAATTGCTCTCAAATAACAGCATATCAGTTCAACGTGAAAAAATGTGAAAAAAATATGCAAAAAATACTGAACACAAATGAACAATCAAGAAGGTTAGATTTTAGGTATCAGAGAAATGGGAGAACGTTTCTGGAAGGGGGCATAATTGGGGCCTTAGAATTGGATGAGCCGTGGAATAGATTGATGGTATTTTAAAACGAGGCAACGATGTATATTGTAACATAAATAAAGGGGTGATTGTGACATGATCCAGTAAGGAGACTACTTGGAGCCTCCAGGTGCTATTTTCAAGGCTATTTTGGGGAGAAGCTCTTTATAAGAAAGATACCTTTCTGATCCTCTGTCTCATGACCATTTCCAGTCTTCTCTCTGTCCTCTCCCCACCTTGCCTCTATATTCTTGGATCTGTATCATCCTGCTTAGCTTTCTCTTTACTAAATCAGGAGTCATGCTATCTGATGGTTATATCAGTGGGAACTCCATTCTCATCAAATACTAATGAGCATCTTGTATGTGTGTAGCAAGATTTGGAGATAAGTAACACAGACCTTGTTTAGAGCACCTTATAGTCAGATTGGAACCCATGTATATAAGCAGAGATTCAGAGAGAGATCGAAGTGCAGAGGGAGATGAGGTCTCTGATGACTTGGTCTTCCCAAGGGGAACAGAGAAGTCTCCTGGAGAAGACAATCCCTGAATTGAATCCTAAAGAAAAAGACATATCCACTTGAAGAGAAGAGTAGTAGATAACTAGGCAGATGGAACTGTGTGAGTAAAGATTTGGAAGTGTGAAAGAGACCACTGGAACTTAAACCATTGATGATTTGGTATTACTAGTGGGTGACTAAGAATCAGGTAGGAGACATAGTTAGAACCTGCCATTGGAAGGCATCAAATGCCAACTTCAGGAACTTGAATTTTATAGGAAAGAAAAATGCACTTTCAGGCATTTAGAAGGCAATCACTTTCGTCCTTAAATTTAACACTCCTGAACCATCATAGGAAAACATAAATTCTTAAATTTGCCTGAGGAGGAGGCAGTTTCTAAAACTTGTGGAGTCAGATATGTAAAAATCAAACTCTGCTTTGTGTCACCATCTATCTGAAGTGCATCTACAACTCACACAACTTCATTACATCAAATGGTATTACCAGGCAATTGTCCCTGTTTTCTCTGAACATGAATTCCTGAGGGTCTAGCAAGGCCCAAAGATTCCAGTGAGTGTTTGAAGCATGGCTCTCAGACTGAGAGTCAATGCAACATATTTCAAAGAAATATGAATCCAGGCACACACAGATTGAGACATATGACTTGCAAATGTAAATAAACATAAAGGTGTGTTTTTCTGTTTCTTGACAGGAAGGAATATTTGATTCATATGTTTAATATGCTTCGCCTCTTTTGCAAGGGTACAAACTCAGGGAAGGCAATTCATCATACATGGGGATTTCGGGAAAAAGTTTCTTAGAAATAAGCACTACAGATCAGAGGGTGAAGGGTAAAGAAACTGAATAGGATTAATCCAAGGCAGAAATTTAGCTGTGTTGATAATTCTACATGTGTTTAAGGGTTTGGAGGCATGTCAGAACTCAGACTAGGAGTAGAGCTTTTCTTATTTCAGTGTAGCATCTAATTTTCTGGGTAGCCTAAGCAAACCACTCACTCCATTTGTAATTAACATTTTTTAAACATCCTAGATTGGGCTATGATGTTGAACTGGTTCCGGACCAAGAAGTTCCACTGGATGAAGCCCAGTATTAAACAGGGCCAACTTTCACTGATCTTATATTCTAGTTTTCTGCCATCCTGATTTTAAACATTCCTCCCTCATCTCTCGCCCAAACAAAACAAAACAAAACAAGTTTGCCCTAGAATTTCCAATATATTATATGCCACAGAGTTCTGATTACTTCTTAACATCTGGAAGGGGATCTGAAAAAAAAAAAAAATCTTTGTCTAGTTGTGTGTTCTGAATTTTAGTTTGGAAAACAAAAGACAAAAATGCTAGAAGTTGTAGATGACTGAAATGAACGGACATCTCTTATAGGAACACAATCCATACAGCAAAAGCCACATTCATGTTATAGTAGTAGTAGTATATCATTATATAAAGTAAAAGTAACAGTCTTACTGTCCTTTCAAAGGAATTTTTCCAAAACAGGTAATAAAATGCTGTTCCCTAAAGAAAGTGTTAAAAACATTTCTTTTCTTTTCTTCACTTTTAAAATACTGTGTATTGTCTATGGGGAGACTCAGTATATATTGGGTAAAATTGACCATAGAACTGTAGGTTTGGAAAAGTATTGTATCACTGAGTTCAACTCCTTATTTTACTCAAAAGAAGTGGCTATCAGGTCTACTGAAACCAGGGCTAGAAGTGCTTCTTTCAATGGAAAAATATACAGTAGAACAATCACTGAAGTTAACGTGGACCTTTGTCCACCAGGGATTGGCTACCTTTTTCTTAAAAGGCCAGATAGTAAATATTTTAGGCTTTGTGGGCTGTGCAGTCTTGGTGACAACTGCTCAGATCTGCTATGTAGCAGGAAAGCAGCCAGATAATATGCAAAGGAATAGATGTGGCTATGTTTCAATAAAAATCTTATTTATGGACTCTTAAATTTGGGTATTTCATACAATTTCTTGCATGTTTCAAAATCTTCCATTGACTTTGTTCCAACCATTTAAAAATGCAAAGACTATTCTTAGCTCATGGCTGTACAAAAACAGGTGGTGGGCTAGATTTCACCCACAGGCTATAATTTGCTGACCTGAATTTCCACTGTCAAATAGTTGGCTTTCTCACTCATGTTATTTTGGTCTGTTTCAAAAATCGTCTCCTTTTGACACTGATTGAGGAATGTTTGTTGTTAAAGTAACTAGCAGTAACATGTTGTAAGTATGTTTATTATATGGAATTTTTTTAATCCTCACTTTTATTTATTCTACTCCTAAACCCCCAGTGACTTCCTCCTGACAACTTCATCTAGTATCAGCCACTGGAAACTACTGCTGGTTTCAGCTTACAGTGTGCATCCTCTGGGCGTGTGCCTTTCCTCTTGCAGTTGGAAAAGAATTCCCTCCACGCCATCTTTCCTCTGAATTGTTCTTATGAGGGCTCCAAAGCCCCATTCAGTTCTCACACCACTTTGAGATCTTCATGGCCAGCCCCTAGTATGTATACTGATAGCTACAACATATAGTTTAATACCTAATTACTTAAATAACATCATACATGCTTTCCAGTTCTCTAAGGGCAAATCAATCCCTTTATTAATGTTATCAAGTCTCCCCTTGATACAAAGCCTGTGTCTGAGCCTATACTGGTGAATAATATATCCATACTGCCTGAAATAGGTTGTCCTTTTCCAAAATTTCCAACTAAACCTTCTTGTTAGATTCTTATATGGATGTCTTCTATTAGCTTTTTTTTGAAGAATTATAGAGAATACCAACATAGAATAGTGAAAAGATGATAAACATTTCAGTGATTTAAAACTAGCTTAGAGTTCTAGTTCTGACACTGTGTGACTTTAGAAAAGTTAAATAAAGTCTTTAAACCTCAATTTCTCATCTGTTAAAATAGGGGCAGAGGTTTCTATCTTGCAAATCTATACAGTAAACTAAAGTTATTAAATGTTATATAATAAGCAGGCTATATGGTATGTAATAGGCACTCATAAATGGTAGGTATTAGTAGTTTACTTCAATATGTTGTGTGGTGGTGTAGAAATGTGAAGAATATGATGTAAGTGATCATATATGTGATTTGAAGAAAAAAATAAACTTCAAAGTTAAGTAGATAATGTGCTCGAGTAGAAGAAAAAACAGAAAGAGGAGGCTTTGGGATGTTTTCTTTTGATCATGGTATGCTTTTCCCTATGCAATTTCATTCTTATTTGGGCTTTCCGCTGTACTTCTGTGTACAGATGACTCTGAACCTTATATGATTACTTAAACTTGCACTCCAGACTGATATATCCACATATTTATTCAATTTATTTGCAGACATCCCAAAACTAATCTGTAAAATTTGCGCTTAACTCCAGACCCCTCCTGCTCTAGGTCTGTTGCTCAATCAGATGGTGTCACCGTGCATTCAACTGTACATTCCCGACATCAGGGCATCTCTCTTGCTCTCTTTACCTTCCTTATATCCCTTCTCCCAAAATAATTATGAATTTCAGACGTTTTACCTCTTAAATATATTTCACATTTTTATTTGTTGTCATCACTTTAATCAACTCTGGTCTACTCTATAATTCATTGTCCCCACCATGGCCAGAACAGTTTTGACTTTTTAAAAAAATATTTAATAGAAATCTCGCATGTTATGCTCTACCTAAAACCATTCACTAAAGATGAATGGCTTTTAACTGAGGTCTGAATTCCTCAACTTTGCCTAGTCATGATTGGGCCTCTGCTGCCTTTCTCACCAGCCTTTTCTTATCTCATACTCTCCTTTGATCACTTAATTCTAAGCACACCATCTTAGTTTATTTCTTGAATACATTGTATAATTCTTCTGGCTCTAGAGCCTTGGTGGTAGTGTTATTTTTGTATTGCATGCCTAGCACTTCCTTAAATGGGTTTGATATTGGGAAATTTCCTTTCCCTTAGGAAATATACCTCCTAAGTGTATGTCAGCACCTCAAACAATGTGTTCATGCAATCCCTTGTATAGCACTGGGCTGGGAAGTCAGCCAGCTAATGGCTGATCAACTCTATTGTTCAGAAATGAAAAAACATTCTGCATGTAGCCTAGTATACTATTTTAGGGTGTTTCCCGTTAAATTACTTAATGTTTGTCATTCATTCTGTTGCCATCACTGAACATACAAAGAGTAAGAAACAAGTGGGTCTATATCTGCCAAGTGGGGTGAGTGATAAGAAGCTGCTCTTTTCTCTCTACTTTTAGTCTTACACACAGGATAGACTCAGTGCTGGGCATCACCTCTCTAGGGAGCCTCCTCTGGGAGCTGTCAGTAATAAGAATGTATGTTTTACTTTGTTTTTCATATAATGTAGCTCATGGATGATCCCAACAAATGATGTATTTAGGGATTATGATGTATATAAGGGAATATTAAAAAGTATCTCATTTAAAAACTTGTGATTAATCTGGAAGGTATCCTCAGACACTTAGTATCTAGTGGATACCAAAGTAGGAACCAAGTAGCCTGAGAGCTGATCTAACACCATGCCACTTACATCACTTGAATTCCTCCCTCATTTTTGCTTCTCTAGTCCCCAAAGAACCATGCATTTATTTAATTAAATCAGTGAACTGATGGTCACATCCAGGTGGAGGAGAGACTGAGTATCAGCTAAGAGAAAACAAAAAGGCACACACTGGCTCCTACCCTGGTGAGTGTGTCCAACCCTGGGAAGCCTCCTTCCCAACCATGTTGCTTCCAGAACATGTGGAATCATCATCCCAATTAGTATAGAAAAGCTGGGAGATGGGGTGGTGTTTGTGCCAAGAGGTTAAGCTTAGAGCAGATGGATTCCAGACTGTTTCAGAATAGATTATCCATTACCAACACTTTCCAGATTGGTTTTGCTTGACAGCCTTTTGGATTCAGACTGTAAAGTTTTAGCAACCCTTCCTTTTATCACTGACAGCCAAAGTTCCTGTATGTAGGATGAATTTCCTGTATGTTAAAGATATACAAGTGAATGTTATTATTGAAATAAAAAGATGATTCCTAGTTGGTCAGGAGGACAAACTACTAGAATATGAATTACCAACATTATACATCTCTTTTGAAGGTGACTTAGTTGATGTGTGGCCTTCAGTAACGAAAGAGGTTGCATAGCGTCCATCAGCATCCTGCTTTTCTGAGAGTTAAAAAAAGGGACACCTAGTAACCCAGTCTTTTCAGTTGCATCTAAAAATAGTGGGAAGTTACTTCTGACAACATTAACAGCTGTGCCAGCAATTTGTCTAGGATGACGCATTTTGACATTGATGTTGAGGATATGATACCTCAGCCCTGCCTTCCTTACAGAACCTGAAGTTGTACCCCCCCTTTTTTTGTTTAATGTTGGAGGAAAAAAAGATAAGAAAGGAAAATTGGTAAACATTTTCTCTGTCAATAATGAAAATAAGACCAGAAAGAAAGTCCTGTGGTGAATAAAAATCTTGAATATAAAGCATGTTACAACTGAAAAGTCTCAAATTTCAACAGCATGATGACATAAGTGTCTCTGAAATGTCTCCTTAGCTGAGAGCATCATGGGATAAGACATTTGAGAAAACAGTAACATAAAAATGAGCACTGGGGCATGTCATCTATAGCAGCAACTAAGAGAATACTATTCGTGGGTGAAAAGCTCTCTTTCCCTTTTTTGCTCCATCTCTGACTCAGCACCAAATTAAAAAGAAAGAAAGGGAAGTCATTTTTTTTTCCCTTTCAGCAGAAAATGTCATGGAAATATCAGAGTTCTTTCTATGTGATCACCTCTCTCTTAAAAGTCGATATCTGCAAATCATTGAAACACTATATTGGAAAATATTAATTCCAAGTAAAAACATCATTTCCAAATGTATAAGTGTTCTCAGAAGCTTTGGAAAGGTGCTTTGGACTGGAGTGTAACCTGGAGCCACTGAAATTCTATGAAGGCTCCTTAGGTTCTGATAGGCTTCTGTCAGTTACTGACAGAGTTATGTAACTCTCTCTTTTTGTCCTGCCCTCACGTCACATCCTTTGAAAGCTCCATTCATTCTTATGTGTCTCTGCCATTTAAACATGCAGTTCTCTTTCGCAATTTAAACGTGGTGGGCATGTCCCCTTCTGAAAATGGCATTCATAGGTAATACATGGAAAGTTTGGGGTGCCTTGAGACTCTGAAAATCTGTTCTCTAGCTTTAGACAGAGCTGATCTTATGTTACACGGATTAGTCACTACTCCTGCTTCAAAGATCCCTGTATCAGTGTTTTTATCTCTTTGTGTAATCCAGGATCATGTTTAGTTTTTTATCAGGAAGTCTGTCTTCACTAATGAGCCCCAAATGCATTATATGCAATTCATTTCCTATATGTAACAGGATAGTGAATAGGACTTTTTTTTAATTATCAGGGAAGTTTGAGGACAAGGATGAGTGTCCCTAGATTATTGACCCTGTTTAGAGCCTGTAAATGTTATTGAAAGATAAGATTATCAGGGCAGGGATTGGGAATAGTATGGGGAGAACCTTAGAACTGGATGTAAGATCCCATTTTTGTATTTAAAAATAAAAATGCTGTGTGTATGTGTGTGTAAATGAGAGAAAAAAATTAGATTTACAGAAAAGTTGGAAAAATAGAACAGAGGATTTCCTTATACTCCTCATCTAGATTCCCCATTGTTAACATCTGGCATTATTACTATGTAGAGTATGTCAAAACTAAGAAACTGATATTGGTGCATCACTAAAAACAAAATTCCAGACTTTATTTGGATTTCACCTGTTTAGAATTAAAACTATCGAGTTCCACATTTCATTTGGCTGTTGTGTCTTCCAGTCTCCAATGGTCTATGAGTTTCTCATTCTTACCTTGTTTTTTAATGACCTCAACAAATTCTGGTCAGGTGTAAGATCTCTGTTTCATTCTACTGGACCATTATATTTTAATATCTGAATATTAATCACAATTCCTAACTGGTTTTAGGATGAGGTTATTCTTATCATTGAAAATGACCAGAAGCTGTGGATGGCAGAGATGTCACCAAGGGGAGATTGGAGGAGATGTAACAGAGCATGTCAGAAGGCGGCATTTAGAGGGGGGGGAAAAAAGCCTTTTCCTGCATGTACCTCACTGGGCTTGGCCCACAGGAAAAACCAGATACATTTGTATTAGGGAGGGAAAAAGAAATGATAGCCATGCCAAGTACCAATAAACAGAAATTGAGTACTATTAGAAGCATATTCTGTGGGACTTTCAGAAACAACCCATCCCTCAAGGAGTTTGTAATTTAGGAGAGGATTATAAAGCATGGACCCATTTCATTCAAAATATGAACAGAGAAATACTGAGGCAGTTGGGAAAGAAGTGTTACTTGCCCTTGAAAGAGAGGAAAGAATTTGTAAAGTTAAAGATGATGAGAAAGTGTTCTAGGTGGCAGTTAGCCGGGGTTGGGAGTCGGGGTGCAATATGTTTCTAAGCATGGCAGCAAGAGAACCTGGGGCTTAGGTTTGGAGGTGGGAAGGATGCTACAGAATCAAGGGCTGAAGGTGATTTTTAAGATGGGTCAAAAAAGTAAACTGATTAGAGGTTGAATTAAGGGCTGTATAAACCAGGGTGGGCTAACCACTTTTCTAATAGGCAGTGGGTTGGCCTTGGCCATAACAGAATTAGACGAAGTGAATCATGGTGGGAGCTGTGCCTTAGGAAGGTGGGTCTGGCCGGAGGATGTCTTGCGGCTCGGGGATGCAAGCTGGAGAGCAGACACTGTCTCTGCTCCCACCCCTGCTCTCCCTCGCCCTCTGCTCTCCCCACCCAAAAATAAAGGGTGAAGTTGCGGGAGCTCATTTTTAATAGCCCTTAATTTTCTCATTACTTGAGGATATGACATTATCTGTAGAAAGTGGGAATGGAGATACTGAATACATGTTCAGAATAATGGCTATGAGGAATGGGACAACAGCTTAGTCAGTCAGAGGTTAAACATAAAGACTACAGATCCACATTGAGAATCCATTGAGGCAAACACACATGGTATTTTAAGAGACCCACTCAGAGTAGTTTTTGATGTTCAGCTGTCTTCTGAGCTGTGATTCTCAAGGTGAACCTTAGTTCCCTTTCCCTTATGTACCTTGGAGACCATGTTTTGTGCCCTCCTCTTCTCCAGTCCAGTCTGGGAAGGGGCCAGGGAGTGGGTTGCTTATTTTTCATTGTCTTATCTTTGCTTTCCAAACATTCAGTAATTTTTAAGAGAAAAGAAAAGGAAAAGAAAAAAACAAACAATTTCTACAGGTTAATATGAGTTAATTTTTTTCCTAAAAAGTAAAAAAAAAAATGAAGCTAGTGCTGTAGTTTGTCAGTGAAGCATGAAGGGAAGCTTATTTTGCTTTTACTCTTCGAGGCAGTTTCTGATTTAGGAATTAAGGGACTTGGTTTTGAGAAGTTCGCGGCCAGATCAAGCATGTTCTCATTCATTTGATCAGTTTCTATATTGCCCAAGGCCTGGCTCAAAGGTATGACAAAACACCAAATATGGGAAATCTAATTTTCTGACAATTAATCCATTCTGGGTATCAGGCATGGAATTATAGGGAAATAATTCCAGTAGCTATGTTAAGTATAAAATTATGTGAATATTTTACATTATAGATCCCTTTGTCATTAAAATAGTAGACTTGCTATTTTACTATATTTTACTATAAATTTGTAAGCAAATATCACTGTCTTGATTCCTAATTAGAAGGAATATTCCTCATCACTACTACCATTCTTTAGAATAGAAAAACTTATTCATAGAATCATAAAAACTGTGATGGAAGGAACTTTACAAACCACTGGGTCCAACCTCTTGACAAATCAACAAATCTTTTTTTTTTCTTTTTCTTTTTTGGAATCATGATCACAGCTTTCATGGTTATGCACTAAGTGATGCAGAATAAATTACTTGTCCTGTATAACTTCTTGGTTGAAGACGCCAATCTATAGCAACATCTATAATATTTATGTCCGTCTCTAGCTTCTACCCATTAGTTCCAATCTCTCGTTTGGGTATGTGCAAATAAATTAATGATCATCCCCAAAGCTTCTCATCAAATTTTATAAACAAGCTTTAGTCACTTACTGGGTCGGTCACCTTTGCCAACTAACCAACACCATTACCTTCAACCATTTCTCAAAAAAAAAAAAAAATACAGCTTTGCTATTCTCACTGTCCTTGTCACCTTCCTGGGGACAATCTTTCAACTCCCAGGTTCTGTATCAGAGTTCATTGCTCAGTTCAGTTCAGTTCTCCAGATGGGTTCTAATGCATTTTATTCTCTAGCTTGTGTTTCATGAATGCCAAGCTATTGTTTTTACTTCTTTTCAGAAGCCCCCTCAGACTTTTAATTCAGACAGAACTTTTGGTCAACAAATCCCCTAGATAGCTTTCACTTCATCTACTGTCAAGGCAAGTTTCTCTTGGTTGGATTTAACCAACTGTTTTTTCTTTTTCTTTTTTTTTTTACTTGAAAAGTAAGTCTTTACGTTTGTCTCTGCTACATTTCATGGTTTTTGTTCATTATTTTAATCCACTGAGAGAGAGTCTTGACAACTTTGTTTCATATAAATATCTTTGACAGTTTTGTTTGGGCAGGATACCCAAATAAAACATCCCATACTAGATATGTGGAATATTACTAGAGCTCATCTCTTTTTTTTTTTTTCCTGTCTACTAATTTGACTGTGTTCCTTATAAAAGTAGGGAATTTGAACACAATCAAGCACAGAGCTCTGTGCTGCTCTGCTAGACAACTACTTCTGGATTTTTATTTATTTATTTTTATAATGGTAACATTTGGAGCTCCTGGTGTTTGAAACATTCTCCCTTGAGTATAGGTGATCCCATTAACCAATACTCTAGATTCAGTTGTTCAACTTATTACAAATCCAACTAACTGAAATTCCATTTTACCAATATTAGGCTATAACATAAGACATTGTCAAAGACCTTTCGAAAACCAAAATCAAAATCAACAATCAATATTCGTGTCACATTCAGATTTCCTTGGTCTACTCATCTGTAAATTCCTATCCTTATGAAGAATAAGAATTCTGTATCATGAAGGCCAGAAATGGCACATAGATCAATTTTCTCTACACAGAATCTAAGACCTGCTATCACATACCTCTCTGATAACTTTTGTCTTTGAAAAGGCAAAGTTCTCAGTGAGAACCAATACAGGCCCCACTCATAAGTCAATGCCTAGGACTTGATAATTAGAACACCCACCTACGGTACTGATCAGAAAGATTTGGGAAACTAGAATGCTTCCACCAAATGATGACTTCTTACTAAAATTGTAGAAATAACTGGAATCATTAGAGTAAGCAGTTAAATAGACATGAGCAGGAGGGAAGACAGGAGGGTGTCAGAACACCCTCCTGTCTCCCTTAGACCCCTCCCTTTTGCAGTTCAGCACAAACTGATAAGCAAAAGATATGGGTCACTGGGACTTTCTCAATTTTGGAGCATGGACACATAAGGAAAACCTTGTCTGCTAAAAACCCTGAGGACATTATATTATCATTACAGTATCATTGACATTGTGGTTTTGGCCACAGGGTGGGTTTCCCTTAGGTGCTCATGGGAAAATGATAAATGCAAACTTGTGCAAAGAGGCTGAAAGGGAGGAATGAAGGTGAATCCAAAGGGTTGTATGAGAATGACCCCCACAAAAAAACCAGTGTAAAACCCAGCAGGCTGCTACCCACCCTCAGGGTCAGCCTACTCCTCTGTCTTTGGAGCTTACTTTCTCTATGCTAAACAAACAAAAATACCTTTGCAGCTTCAACTCACTGTCTGGTCTCTCAGCTTTGAGAAGACAAGAACTGAGGAATTCCACAATCCGCCCGCCACAACATAATGGCCAAGCCCCACCTCATGTCACCCCGTTCTTTAATATATATGAAGAAACTGAGATTCCCCACTGGTTTTCAGATTTGCCAATCAGCCAGATGACTAAGGCAGGTCAAGAATTGTCTCCCAATTCCTGGTCCAGTGCTCTTTTGGAAAAGCCCTAGTTTAGAGACAGCATTTACTCTTGGCTCATATCTAATTTTGGTCAAATTCTTTACCTCTCAAGCACTCATTCTCCTTTATCTGTGAAACAAAGAGATTGGATAGTTATGAAGAGGGTTTCTGAGTCCTGCTTTCTACTGCTTGGGATAGGGGACAAGAAATCTACAGAACCTGGAGAGTTTGACTTGTTGAAGTTCATGGTATTCTGCAGAGGACAGCTTATAATTAGGGGATCTGAGACTCAGGACAGCTTATAATTAGGGGATCTGAGACTCAGGCTCAGTATCTACCAAATGATGATGCTGTCTTGACTATGTTTAATCCATCTTCAAGGGGTTCAGTAATAAGATTGGCACTTAGCTAAATCTCTCCATAAGTCTTAGTTTTCACACAGAAGATAACCAGCTTGAATCTCTTAAGAGAACTTCCTTCTCAAAAAGTTTGTTCTTTGGATGGTCTGGCCTTTATTTTCATTTTCATCTTAGGCGTCTTTTTTTTTTCTTCTCCTTCTTTATTTACACATTTTGAATTACACTTTAGCTATAGTAAACCTGAGTTAAATTAGGGTCATATTATTATTACTATTTTTCCGGCATCCCTGCAATGACTTCCCTCTGTCTTAAGTAGATACTTTGGGGAAAAATAAAGAGCTATATTATTTGACCCTAGCATATACAAAATGAATGAGCCATCATTTTTTATACTCTGGTAAAGGGCTACATGGGAGATATTCTCATCAAGAAGTGCATGTAAGTGTGGATTTACATTGACTTCTACATTTATACTGAAGGCCAGTTACTTGTTTTAATTTGCAAAGTAAAATTTTCCAACAGGGGCAACTTTCCCCAGAGCTGTTACTTTTTCTCCAGGCTCTTTGCATTCAAGCATTGGTTCAAAGAAGCTGGATGAAAGGATGGAGAATCAATCCTCCGGATTAAGACCACATTGCTAACCTTCAGGATTGTTGACTCTGTGGATGGAATTTATCGAGCATTGCTGTGGCTTCCAGAACTACTTTTTCACTTACAGTGTCGATGCTAATTGCTGCTGCTTTTCTTGTTTAACTTTGGTTAATGTATTTAGATGCTGTTGGACTCCAAATGCTGAGAATCCAGTAAACAGAATTAATCGATTTTCCTCTAACAGGATTGCCCTGTAGAAATGCATATTGCCACACCATACTGTGAGATGTTTAATATACACAGCTGAAATAACTGCACTTGATGAACTTGAGTTTGAAAGGGGATTAGACCTCCGTTTCTGAAGGCTGCCAAAGGAGAAAGGCTGTGGCAGAGTTTGGGTCTCAGGAGGGCTCATTAGATGAAAATTAAGTGAGAAAGATCTTTCTCCCCTCCTTTCCTCCACTTACCCACTGTGCCCCACTCCTTCCTACGCAAAGCTTACAGCCTCACTCTGATGTGCTTGCTGAGCTTCAGGGTTTGGCCACAGGCAGAGCAGTTGAGGAATTGCAAAGGGAAGTGCATTTTTGCATGAAGGAAATCTGCTGACCATCTGACTGGCTTGGAGGGAGAAAGGACACTTGCCATTGCACACAGACTTCTATTTATTAGGTCTCTAGGTACTATGTGGTGATTTATTCCCATCTGGACACAATTCAAGTGAACTTGGATGTTTACAGGTCTCTTTGCTATTGACCAGGGTTGTCTTGGAGCTGATAATTATGGTACCCAAGCCCTTCTCACACCTTTCTTTTGAAGGAGGTACTCATGTTATGTATCCAGAATTACTTTCATCACCATAAAGGTGACAAACAGGTCATTCAGAACAATACCCAGTTCCAAACTTGCTGATTTTTGACTTCGAGTGAAATGTACTTTATTTAGTATGAATTTACTTTCCGTATTCTGTTATTGTTGGTTAATAATAAGAATCTATTTTCATCCCATGGTCACACTCACAGAGAGCGTGATTAAAAGTAGATTAGGCAACAAAAAGAAAGAAGTCAGAAACTAGGCACTCATGAAATGTAAAATTTGTCTTCACATACAAATAACTTATAATAAAGGAATTCTGAATAACACTTTTCAATTTACTTTCTACCATCTTTTTGAATTATTCATTACTTTCTCCTACTAAAAATGGAAACTTCTCTGCAGGAATGTATAAGATCTTGATAACAGTTATTCTATTTGAACACAGATACTCAGCAGCTGAGAGGAATAGGAGATACTCTAGAATAGTAAGTGATTCTAAAACTTGAGCATGTACCATGATCTTCTGGAGCACCTGTTAGAACATAGAGTCTGGGCCCCATCCCCCCAATTTTTCAGTAGGAGCAGGTGGGGCTTTTATTATACATACTTTTTCCCCTACCACACTTTTGACTAGGTAACAAAAAGTGATCAGAGCAGGATTATTTGTTTATTATTATTCCCACTTCATGTATCCAGTGTCTGTAGTGACAGATCCATATTTTAAATTCATGAAGCACATGTAAAGAAAATTAATTCAGAAACAAAATGTAAGGCCCCAAATTTCATCAAGGGTGTGCCAAAGCATTATTTCGACTTTTCTCATTTTCTAACCCAGGGGTCTGCAAACTAGAGCCCGAAGCCTGGCCATTTGTTTTTGTAAATAAAGTTTTATTGGCACATAGCACAGTCATGCATTATTTATTGCCTGTGGCTGCAATGGCAGAGTTGAACAGTTGCAAGTAAAAAGAAAATTGTGGGGTCACATTGAAAGTGGGGGTGAGGAAGAAATACCAAAGGACAGTGGAATATTTGTACCACACATTTTCTTAGGTACCAGGAATGGGAACTCCAAGTAAGAGGGAAACAGAACCTTTCTTTTTAAATCCCATCATTCTTTCATCCTAATAAAAAGAGCATTAGGAAGTGAATAATGAAAGCAGATGCTTTTTCTTCAAAGATGCGCAGCTGGGAGAGGCTGTCTTTCGCGTTATCAGATCTTCCTTCCTAATTGTTTTGTTTCTAGAGGGTGGGAGCAGAGAGGCATAGGATTATAATTGTCCATTTATTGCTCTCTTTGTTTTGTTCTTCCAACAAGCAGCAGACAACCATGTTTTCTTATGTGGTTTAATGTCTTTGCACAATTTCCCTGTGACTAAAGCCTTAAGCTAACAGTTCATAACGGGATTACATAGAAAGGTTTATTTTCCACAATTTCCTAAACAAGCTTTTTCAAGGATACTCCAAGGATTCTTTCCCCTTATGTCCTATTTTCTTTTAGTATATTCAGGTCTTCCCTCTTTCAATTTTTGCCTCACATCCCTTTCCTTGCCTCTAACCTTCAGTTTAAGAGATTTTCTACAAGAAAAGGTAGTGTGTGTGCTCTTGCTCTCTAAGCAGGATTGCTTTAAAGCTTATCATAATGTCAGCAAGGATTTAAACATTAATCAACAATGTGCATGTGTATATTGAATACACAGGAAAAGAGGTTTTATGACAAGAAAGCCAAACAAAGTTTCTTTTAAATTTGCTGCTTTCCTTAGGAATAGTAGGTTGTATGCTGATAGCACTGGCATCACCTCCCACCCCATGCAATGGATTCAACTTCAAGGGCAAATAATAATTTCTTACGTAATGAAAGGAAGTTAACATATACTCAGGCGGTAAATCACGCAGATGAGATCCCTCAACAGAGCACTTTTTTTTCAAAGGCACTCTATTAACCAAGTGCATCCTCATAAACTGACAGAAAATTAAATTAATCACAAGCTAGCATCCTGTAATTAAAATTCCATATATAAATTAATTCAAATAAAAACTTCCAAATATAAATTATTTTTTCTCTTCTATTTCAAACTCACCTTTTAATGGAAGTGTTAGTGAAACTGTGTGTCTTGTTACATAGCTTTGTTTAGAATGGAAAGACTCATTATGCCATGGTATTGAGAAATGGTTAGTGTTTCAGCAGTTTTATAATGAAGGTAGAATTTAGGTATGGGAAAAAATTATCTTAGTATTGACTGGGAGTTTATTTTGAAACCGAAACTGAAGTGAGGTTCGTTATTTCATATTCTGTGAGGCACTCTGTTTTTTGCTGGAATGTTCTCAGGAGCAGATTCAAGGATCAGAAGCTAGTGGTTTCAGTGGTATTACAGCCACATCTTTTGGTTTGGTAACCAAAGTGCATGTTTTAAGTTGCCTGAGAATCATAGAATATTAGAACTAGAGCAGCATTGCTATTGTTAATGGTTTTGTAGGACAGAACCATGGAAAACTGACTTAAATTCGTCAAACATATCTATTGAGCTTGTGCTGTGTAATCATGACTATGCCAGGAGGCACGGGAGTATGGGTAGCCTTTGCCATCTCATTAAGTAGACAGGACACTCAGAGGCTTAAACATGTAACTAAGCAGATGGATGGGAAGTGACATTGATTTATGCAAAGAGTAAGTATTATGTGAGCCCAGTGAATGGAGAACTGTGAGGTATGACATCTTTTTGAATGATGTAAATGTTGAGAAATTTTCCAAATCATTTATCTTGTGGGAAAAAAGCAAATATATTTGTTCATTTATTTACTCATTCACTTAAGAGCCATAGACTACACTCTGTCTGTTCCTCCTATATTTTTTTGCCTTTCCTTCTGTTACAATGGAATAGGTGTCCTACTACTAATCAAGGTCAATCTTCAGCTTGTCAGCTACAGTCTAAACCCTCTTGCCTTCTGCATTGACTTCACTCCTGTAATTCCCACTCCCCCTTTCCAATTTCAGTCTCAGTCTCCCTATTCCATCAGTGTACTAATGTGTTTTAGTGTCTTCCTATGTTAGGTAACTATTTTACTAAACCTCAACTTCCTCATTTGGAAATGGGAATAATAATATTGTTTATATGAACTTTAAGGTAATACTTATGAAATTAGAAAGCATGGTGTGTAAGCACATAGTAAGGCCTATGGTGAATGCCATAATGTGAGAAAATGTATGAAGTCAAGCGCAATACTGCTTAGCTGAAACACAAACAAAAAAACAAAAAAACAAAGTTGATGGCTTCTGGAAAATCTCTAAGGACAGTGGCTATTTTCCCAGCTTACTTAATTCTCATAGTATCTCTAGAAAGAAGCAACAAGAAGCCTAGATCTGGACCAGATGATGGCATTGCAGGAAATGATGATAATGAAGCATTATCCTCTGATTCAAGTGAGCTGACTACCAGGTACATGGCAGTCACCCACACATGACTTTCAAAGACTGCTTATTTTGTGTTCCAAGTGACCCCTGAGTGCCTTCTTACCAGTGTCCTAGAAATGAGTACCTGGAAGAAATGCCTGAAATCTAGAAACATTTGTGGGTTTGGGTGGTATGCCCTTAGTGTGCTTTTTATTTCTAGCTGTTTGTTTTCAATTGACTGACCTCCCTTAATGCTGCACCCTGGGGAATGTGCCCCTCACGCCAAGACCTTCTTCCTCCTGATAGGTAATAGGCCCTTAACCTTTTGAAAGCCTAATTTTCTACACAATCTTTGGCCTGAGGGGAGAGAGAGAGAAAGTGAGAGTGTAGGGAGATGGACATGCAGCAGGTAGGGAGGGAGGGAGGATGCTTTGTATTTGTTCTAATAAAATACTTTAAAAATTAATGCATTTGGGGCACTGTTTTCTGTCATTGTTGCCAATGTGTAGTTGTAACTTAATTGTATGTTTATATCAAACATTCCTCATGCCGGTATGATAGCCACAGCCTCTACTAAGAAGGGAAGAGAAGGGAAGCAGTGGGGGGGGGGGGGGGGCAGGGGAAGGTAGGAAGGCAGGAGGGAGGGAGAAAGGAAAGAAGAGAGGAAGGAAAAAGCTTAGGAGGAAAATGAATGAATAAATGGAAATAAAACTGGTTATTTGAACAAGAGGTCTCCAAAATGGATAGTTTCCTGAAAAATACATCACCTTGCACAGCTAGTGGCTCTTCCTTGAGTCCCAGCCAATTTATACTCTACTGAGATATTGTTCTTTTCTTCCCCAGCCTTTCTAACTGAAAACTCTTGGAGGGGTGGGGAGAATGCTAGTCTTACTGTGAAGCTAGCCCTATTTCTCAGCACAGTTTGGTGTCTGGCGGATTTCATGGAGCAGGAAGACTTCCCAGGGCCTTGGTGTTATGCCCGGCTTGTCTGTGCTATGGCTTCTAGTCTCAGGCTGAATTTCACTGACTTTGTCACCACTGGTCTGAAAGAGACGTACGTTGGGTGACTTGTTTTTCAACTCAATGCAAATTAGTTTATGCTTTGAAATTCGCTGATCTTCTCACCTCAATTGGGAAAATGTCTGACTATATTGATTGGCCAAATGAAGGACTCAGTGAGGTCAGGCACATTTTAGATGCTTCTTAAGTTGTCCTCAATCATCCCTTTTTAGAAAGCTGCCATGTGACAATGGCTTTAAGGTAGAGGAAGCAGCCTCATCAGGTCTTCATCTATGGGAGTCATTCACTCCAATCCAGGACCTTTGTTTGTACACTTTCCCCTGGAAGAATCTCCCATACCAGCTCCTCCGAGCGACTCTCATTCGTCCTTCCAGTGTCAACATCAGCATCATTACCTGAGAGAGGGCTTTCCCGAATTCCCAGGCTCTGCTGCTCTTTTGATCATGCCTTGTCATAGAGCTGTGTTCCGCTCCAAGAACAAATTCCTTCTTCTGTAAGTATACATTCATCAGGATGATGTTAATTCTTTTCTGCTTCTCAGACTACAGTGCAAACTCCAAAAAAACAGGGAACTTGCACCAATTCTGCTCATTTTGATCCTGATAGTTAGCACAATACTTGGCACATGGTGAGCAATCAACAAACAGGTTGAATGAATGACACTGAAGTTCTACAAGAACACAGCCTACTGGATCTACTAAGTGGAAAATTGACTTGCATAAAGGTGAAAAGAGGAGCCAGAGTAAAGCTGGACCCCGATGCGTTGGGTTAATCCAGTGGCCGCAAGCAAAATTTCTGTTTTGCTATTTAGGGACACCTCAACATCTACCACTTCAACACTGAAATTTCTGTTCTTCTCAGGTAGCTTTTACTATATTTAAAGTCAACTAAAATTGAACTTATCAGTCATTTCGTTTTTGGATGTTCCCTCCTTCTGAGATCCTTCATAACAGATTGACCCTCCCTTCTCCAGGCTTAAATTTATGCATTCTGATTGTGAGCATGCCTGTTGTTTCACGCTCCCATTTCATTTGTTCTCTTCTGCTAATGATCCTTATAACTGTTTTCTTCTTAATTTTATAGATTGCCCAGTCTCCTGTACTAGGTTATTTATATTTCTAAAAGCATCTGATTGATTGCACTTCTCCTTGTATTCCTGCTAAACTTAATGGTCTCTGTTGCCTTTTCATTTCTAAATCTTAACTGCGATGAATTTCAATTTCACTTTCAGGAACCATTTCTAAACTGTGGAGTTTTCTTTATTTCTGACCAGGATCATCCTCAGGGACAGGTTTAAGTTTCCAAATAATTGGAAATTAGTAATATTTCTGCCAGTAAAAATAAATAAATGAAAATCATTATGATCTTAAGGATTTAAAATTTCATTTTTTCCCAAATTTTGAATATCTGTTTATCTATCAAAACAAACATGTATTGAGAGCTTACCCTAGTTGGGTCCGATCAGTAGCATCCAGTCATTCATTTATCCGTGGTCTAGAAGATTCTCTGTGCCATCCTTTGAAAGAATAACCAGCACCAGTGGGCAGGAGGGTGTTGGTAGGAGGTAGGCTGACACCTAGGTGCCTGAGTTCCTTTTTTCTTTTCCTTCTATAGAAAGCCAGTAATGTTGGTGGAAGAACCCGGGCTGGGAATAAGGAATTTTCGTCTTGACTTTGCCCCTAAGTAGCTACATGCCCTCGGTAAAGTCAGTTCCCCTTTATGTACCTTCACTGGCCCATCTATAAAATGATGGGGTTAAATTAAATTAATCCAAAGACCTCACAAGTGCTAAAGTTCTAAGAAAACTGATGAACTTGTGATCTTTCAACCATATTCTGTAGTTTCTCTGTCAAATTAGAGTTTCTAAAGGAGATGTAATCTGTCTTGAGAAAGCTCCATCTTGGAGTTCAGCCCTTTTCACACATGACTCCAGGGGAGGAATAGCCCGGATTCTCCTCTCACCACATGGTAACTCGCAGCGGTAGGAATTCCGCATAAACTGGAAGGTTTAGTCACAAAATAATAAGGCACCAGGTAATACCAAACTGGGAAAATAGGATACAGAGGAGAAGTTCTTTATGCGAGCACATCATCTCGCTTTCACAAAAAACTGTCTGGGAAAAGATTGAGCCACAGAGAGCAGGCAGAGATGGCAGCTGGGTGGAGCTGCGACCCTTTGCCAGACACGTCACCCATGGAGATGAGACAGCAGTGTATGGGGGATTTTTTGTTTGGAGGAGTCACTCTCCATGGCATTAAATATCTCATTAAGTGTCTTCTTTAATTTTAGTGATGTCCAGAAGCTTTCAGAGATAATCTGAGCAGTCAGTGAACTGATGTGTCTGCCAGGGCATGAATAGCATAGATTGTTCCATGTTTGCCCTGGGTCTATCAGCAGCAATAAATTTTAATCGGTTAGGCACTTTTCAAGCATGCTACTGTTTGCCAAACACTATTTTTGGCAGGCATCTGTAACAAAGCCTAATGCATTATGCATATTATTTCCACAGGATTTCATTGTATTAGCACATGTAGTATTTGTATGGAATTTTTGTAAATTCATTACCAAACTATTATCATATTAATGACCCTGGCTAAAAAAGTATTAGAAAAATATTAATATTCATAGAAAGTATATATGGGGAAATGGGAATAATCTATTATCATTTGAATTTCAGAAATATATTAGCATGTGTATGGGAAAAATAACTTATAAAAGTACACATCAAACATGAAAAATATTAAAAACCTGAATTACTTTGATAGTTCCTTGAAGACTGAATATTCAATTTCAGAATTGTAATGGCAATCAGTATTACAGATTAAAATGCAGGGAGGGATTAGTTTATTCAATAGCATAATTTAGCAGTGGAGGCCTGAAAAATTTCACTTCTCTTTCTTATTTTTTGATAACCTGATTTGCTAAATGATGCTTTCTCCCTTCTTCCCTCCCATTTCCATCCTTTCCTGCAGTACAGAGGGCGTTAGGCCTTTAGACCTTGTTTAACTCTTTTTATTGCTATAATCTTAGAATGGGAAAATGATACACTATGGTAAAATCACCTACCTGGACTTGAAGCTACTCAAGTAATTCAATTACCCACTGAAGTATAGGATTCAGCTCTATTAAATAACTTATGGAATCACTCTTACTATTCTTATTATGTGCCCTGGAAATTAGTAATAGATTACTGCCTGTACCCTATCAGAGATTGTATTATTTTCAGTAGTTCCTAGCATCTTGATTTGTCTTAACTCCTTTAAGTTTGACAAATAATGTCTAGCGCACTCTTCCCTTTAAAAACTATTTTATAACATAATAGTTCTGCACCATCAGAAAATGTTATAGCTATTCTTCTTTTCACAGGTTGTGATTCAGATAACACCTCTTTCCAGGAAGCTCAAAAAAATCTCTGCAAGTGTTGCTTTCCATAGCTTCCCAACAGCCCAACAGCATTTGGATGTAGGGCAGTTTGTTCTCACTGCCGTTAAAAAGATGAACAATCATATCCCAACACAGAACTGTAGTAGGCAACACGCGCCTGAAAGGGCACTCAATCTACCCTCTAGAAATATGAACCCGAAGACATCTCATTCAAATGGACAGAAAGATACAGCACATCCAGTCTACACCATAGTATAGAACTACTATGCTATTTAAAATTAGAAGGAAAATTAATTATTTTTAAGCAAAGACTCAATACATTTATAAAGGTAATCACTCTTTCTTCTGAAGGAAGACAGGAGGCCAAGGACAACAGTTAGCTGGCAATTAGGATTTTAGAAACCATAGTTTCAGGAATGTGTATCCACATTTCTGTAGACCTTAATAAGTGTGTCTTTGTTCAGTACACAGCTGCATAGGTAGTGCAATTCTTTCTTCAAAGACCTTGACCTTGCTGCTCCCATGTTTCATGTGTTAATTTTTAATGAGACTTAAACACCCTTTGGGCAAAAGCCATTGCTGTTTTATGAGGCTTTCCTCAAAACTTGAGGTACAGATGTGGCCCTTATCACATACTTCATGCTCATTTTGTTCTCAGTTTTTGTGCTTAAAAAATAATCCTGAATTTTAGTGAAATTCTTGAGAGCTTTCCTCAAATTATTTTCTTTTGAGGAAAAGAGAAGTTAGATTATTTAGTCAGCAGCTGGAAATGGCAAACCCCTCAAATTAGTGTGTTTCATAAACATCTAAAGGGAAGCTGAAGATAAAGAGAAAAGAGGAAAGCTTTACAGATAGACAGAAAGTCTCTTAAAGTGGGAGGAGGGAATCAATGTCTCCAGACCATTTGACACAGTTGCACTTCTGGGTTGTAATTCGGGAAGGGATGCCTGCACTGAAAGGGTTCAGATGGGAATGATTTTTTTTTACCTGCCAAATTTTCAAGCTGTTGATCCACTTACTGAAGGTGCCCTGGGAAGCTTGCCATCTGACTTCTCAAGGTAACTGTCATGGTTTTGCATCTGAAAATACCACACTTAACATTCTCCCCATATTTTTATTCTCAAAGAGAGAAGAGGGTAGAATAAATTATGGAATATTAGAATTTGGGGTAATAATAGTCTTAGTGACACTCATTAAAACCAGGTAGCAGGATTTCCATTCTAAAATTTTCCTTTTCGTCCTGAAACTATAGTTTCTAAAATCCTAATCACCAGCTACTTGTGATCCTTGGCATCCTGTCCTCCTTCAAAAGACTGTCCACTCCTCAGTAGCTGATTGATGGTTTGGAGGTATATGAAAACAGAAATGTAAAAGGTCCAGGCAGTGGCCATGGCTCCTAATCCAAGCTTTCTCTTCTTGCAAAATTCAAAGTGTATCAAAGCATTTGGTGATTTTTACCTCACCCCACCCCCACCCCTCGCACCCTACTCTTTCCCATCAAGAGGGAGGCAGAGGAGGAACAGAGCGAGAACAAGGGGCAGGAAGGGAAGGAGCCTCCCTGTCGGACGCATTTTCCCTGCCACCTCTAAGAATGCTGAAAGTCTACATCTTATTTGTCCTGATGACAAAGCATCTTCCAGCTTTGTCCCCTTGCTGTACAAAAACTGTGGGAATAATGCAGAGAGGATTTATAGTGAAGGAAATATTTGGCTTGGTTTTTTTGTTGTTGTTACTTGATTTTTTTTAAGTATATGCATTTTTGACCATGTCAAAGGAGAAGGGAGAGGACGATGGAGTCTGAGTGAGGAAGTCTTATGACGTAGTACACTGTGTATTTTCTAGGAAGTCATTTGCTTAAGGATGTAGTAGGACCATAAATTGTGTCCATTTGAGCTGTGCTAAGGGGAAATGTCTCTGACAAACTGAACACCTGAGCGTCTCTGGACCCCTGTGAGCTGCACCACTATCAACTTGAAGCAGTGAACTGGTTAAACGGCCATGTCCATAGAAAATTACTATAAATATTAGTAGAATTTCCTGAAAAGAGTTGCTAGACAGACTGCTCTAAAAACCATGCTCCTTAGCATAGACCCTGTGTATGGCAGATTTGCATAGAAGGTGGCATCTTTTTGAAATAACATGTTATTTTATAGTTAGAAAAAAAAATAAGTATTTTGTTGTTGCTTCGCTGTTTGCTCGTTGGTTTTTTTTGTAAGAAGACAATTTACCCATTGACTTTGCACTTACACTGAATTTCGTTAAGGCATTATATCTGAGTTTTGCTTTCCGGTATGTACAAATAAGACCTGGGTTGATCAGATTTGGACTTGGATTCAAGCGGGCACTGTTGTAATGAAACACAGGGCGTTTTAAACCTGAGTAGTTCATTGCAAACCGCAAGACTGAAAAATGCAAATGGCCTAGACTTCTGTGAAAGCAGTCACAACTCTCGGCCTAGAAAGCATGTGGGTTGTTCTAGGGCCGTGCCACTGTACTTTCCCATTCACATGAACTACCCAACTAGTTGTTCGGCATTCACAACAAATTTTTGCTTCTACGATATTTGTATTATGCCCAGAAAAGTGTTGTAAAGTTTCTTAATTATGTCTCAAATATGGCATGAGATAACTTGGATATCATTACTGAATTTGAGAGAGAAAAAAAATTAAATAAAGAGCAAACACGGAAGCAAAGAAATGGGCAAGTCCTGGGGTAAAATGTGTCTTCCAGGAATACCATTTTTACCTCACCCCATTTTAAAGAATGTGAAAGAAGAGCCTAGGGGCACCATGGTGTCATAAAGAATAAAAACAAAAGCCTGTTGTTATGTTTTAACTCTTGGCTTGTAGCCTAAGTATCCATCTACCAGGTGGCAGGTAGTAGATCCACAGCCGGCAGGTCTGAGTGTTCCCTGAGTTCCCGACAGAGAATGAACTCTAACAAGGAAAGTATATCCAAGTTCACTATTTTGGACTGTTAACTGAAATAGCAACACTATTTTAAAATTTATGAGGCTTGACTATAAAAGACCATCCTTTTTTATCTTAATTAGTTAAGAGCTTCTACTTCCGCTTGAATGTTATTCTTCAAAGTATTTACCTTGAGAAGCTAGATGCTTACACTTAAGGAATTGTTTTCAGATTTATGTAAGCTGCATAAGAAAAAGTAAAGCGTTTTAGAGCCATATTTTTGCTTTACTTTGCATGATGGCATAGTAGAAAGAGCAAAGGGTTTGTATTCAGACAGTCCGGGGCTTGCCTCGCTGGATTCACTAACCAGGCTGGCCTTGAGCAAGTCACTAACCTCTCTGAGCCTCAGCTTCCTAGCTGGGCACATGGTAACACAGTATGCGTTGTTTTACCCCTGTAGTACAATCATAAATGAGCTTGTTATCATACTGAAGTGCCTCTTGAAGTTTTCATGAAATCATCAGTTAAATTTCTGTATTTCACTTGTGCTCATTAAAAAAAAAAAAAAAGTTATTTCATATATAGTTAAAAATAGCAACTCCTAATAATGAACCTTCTCTCCTGAATGTGACAAACATGAGTTTGCCATCCGTGGTAAGGCCACGCTGTTTTCTGCTTTATCTCTCTGCCTCCTGGGAATGTCAAGCCTTGGTCCTGTTCTTCCAGGCTTAGAGCTTTCCGCTGCACCTCTTCAGCTTTCTGCATCGAGGCTAATGTTTCATGAGTGTGTTGGGAATTCCTTCTGCCTCTCCAGCTAGTAGCCTAAGTACTTCTGTCCACCAGCTCCAGTGCTGAGGCAGGGTATTATCCTTCTTTCCCATGTGTGCAACTTCCCGGCTAGGACGCTGGGTGTATTTCTCAGCTGTGTTGTCAGTCCTGTCTTGCCATCTAGTGATAACTAAGGCTCACTGGTGTTGCTGATCTAACATTCTATGGCAAGTGCAGGTTTCAAAGGCAAGCCTGAAGCAGAAGAAATGCACTGCACTGAAATCCTTTAGGTAGGTCTAGAACCCCATGCCAACTGAGCCCCTCCCACTCTGATTCTGTCATTAACACCTGCATCAGCCACTTTGGAAACACCACTGATTGAGTTTGGTTCATTCAAGTTTTTAACTTTTGTTGAGCCCAGATAAAATACTAAGCACATAAACATTAATTTAAACACTGTCCTAGCTTCAAGGTTTCTCGGTTTGAGGGGAAAAGTACTTCTTATAAGACTGCAATGGTTTTCAAAGTAGTTTTTGTCACTAATTTATTCAGTGAACACTGATCAAACCCCTGCGGTGTTCAAGGGATTTTGCTGTGTACTGGCAGAGAGCGTGGGGAATATGCCATGTGCCAGGGGAGGGGGACAGGACAAAAATAGGCTTATAAGCAACTGACAAGTATGAGAAAAACATGGAGTAAGAGTTAAATGGAGATATCATGAAGAAGGAATTGGTTCTGGTGTGAAAGATACTGGAGATATTTATGAAAAAGTTGGTATTAAGGCTGAATCTTGAATTATGAGTAGGAATGATATGTGCAGAGAGAGAAGACTTTCCAGCTTATGCAAAATGTGTGAGTAAAGTTAAAGGCAAGAACATCTGTAGTGTTACTTATAGACAGATAGACTTAGTGGTGTGTTGGGACTGGATCCTATCAGCTCACAAGTCTCAGCTGTGCACGTCTCTTCTGTCTTGATATTCAGTGACATCATGTTTATAGCTTGAAAACAGATTTGGTAGAATATTTACACCACAGAAATTAGCAAGCACTGCATATCAGGGCTTTTCCCCCCAGAGAACCAGTTGCTAAAACATCTTCCAGTCTACCCTTGGCTAGAGTGACCTTTTCCTCAGAGTAGCTCCCAGGTAAGATTGTTAGTTCTGCCATAAATCAGGTGAGGACATTGTGGCTCAGTTAGGTAATTGAGTTGCTCAGTATCACACAACTTAGTGTCAAGGCCAGCCTAGAACCCTTGGAAATAGCATTCTTCTGTAGGAATTCAAGGCCAGTGAGCTCTGTGAGTCTGGATACATACCGCCATGTACAGAGGCCACAGAAGGACACTGGGTCCTAAAATTCTTAGTGTCTCTGGCTGTGCCCAAGTGTCTCTTCATATACCTGTGCTTGAGACTGGATTGTGTGCCCAACTTTAGGTGTCTGCTTCTGGCTTTTACTAGAGTTGAAGAAAAGGAAATAGAAAGGAGAGATGGTAAACTTGGAAATCAACAGCCATGGGGACAAAAATAGAGACATTTTAAGAGGAAAAAATATTTGTGAAGATTAACTTCAAGACTCTACAATAGAGGAAGCACCTTGGGACTGGGAGATATTTAACACTGAATTTTGCTAATTTACCTAGATTTCAAGGATCCTGAAAAGGAGTAGACCTTTAGGTGGTTTTCCTTGAAGCATTATTCCTTTCCTGAAGCTCTGACTCTGTGTTTTCCCTAGGTGTTTCTTGTGCTGGGTATGGCCTTATAATTAAAAAGAAAAAGTACAAACAGGACAAACTAATGGATTTGGTATCCATTTATTCCATTCTGGAGAAACACCCAAGCGTCCTTTATTCCAGTATCTTTCTGTACTCGATAAGGAATGCTACCTCTTTATCCTACAGAGAGTTCTCATTGTAGAAATTCTGGCAGAGAGGCAGGAATTCATGGAGGCCTTGTTTCCTGATTTTCTTTTCTTTTTATTCCTTTCCTTTGTTTTCTTGTTCTTGTTTTTGTTTCACAGGATTTGATGAACAAGATGTAATGACAGAACAGAGAATCTGGGGAGGGAGGGGAAGATCAGCTGACGTCCCTTAATGTTCTAAGTTGCCAAAAGAGAAGTTTTTCAGCTGATAGACATGATTGGTTTGGGGAACTCCATTCCGCCACCTTGAAAATTTATACCTTTCATCTCTGTATTGATTGTTTCTAGGAATGTTGGAATTTGGATCATAGCTTAGGAATCAATGGGGTTGGGAGTGGGATGGGAGGATGAATCTGTAATAGCCCCCACAGAGGAAGGTTCAAGATGAGCAGGCTGGCTTTTGAATCCGCAGTCAGAAGTCCTTACCTCGTAGTCACCTAACTTCCTAGGTGCTTGGGAAAGTGCACTGACCTCCTGTGGACTGTGTCTTCCATGCAGCTTCTGAATAACAGTAACTGGTCTAGGTAGACTATTAAATTCAAACGAGTATCTGGTCATACATCACAGCAGGATACTATTGATTAGTAAGGCCCCACTGGCCCTATAAGTTTTTAGTTCTATAAATTTGGCTGTGAGAATCCAATAAAGCTGATGGAATAAGCTATCACTGAAATATTCCTGATGATCAGGGAGAAGAAAGAAAAGGCTTAAATGTAACAGTCACACAGTGGCTAAGAATGGAACCCTGGAGTCCAGCAGACATGGTTTGATGCTCTTTTTGTCACTATCTGTATAATCTTAAGTAGAAGATCCTCTGAGCTTTTTGCACATGTACAGTATTGGGATGTTAATTGCTGTGAGGACTAAAATAAAATGAAGCTAATGTATATAAAGAATCCAGCACAGTTCTTTTCTCTTAGAAAATACTTAATAAATGTCAGGGAGTGGGGTTATAGGATTTCTTTACGGTGATAAGAGAGACATGGTCATCAACATCAGCTCCCTAGCCTCTCTCAGTGGTCAGTCTAGACCTCTCTCTCTCTCTCTCCTGGCTTCTGTTCCCTTGTCCCAGCTGCCACCAACATCCTGGGAGACCCTTCACCACCCCCTGCTGCCCAGCACCCATTTTACTGCCTCTCTACGCAGGAAAGTGCACATTTCTGTCTATGAAAAGTCTGCATGTAATTCCAGAAATGCTGTAGTAATCTGTTCAAAATAAGTGAAGGGACTTTGACTAAAGATTAATTGAATTCCAAATACTATGTGAATGAAATAATACCTTTAAAAGGCTGATGGATACACAGGAGGGTTAGTATACTGTTTCATTTATTTAGCGAGTGTCTATTCGTGAGCCAAGGGTGTGGCACATGTTGCACTAGCTGCCAACGACACAGAGACAAGGGCAGTTCCCCGCAGCTCGCAGTCTAGTCAGAGACGAACAGTAAGTCCACATGAGGATGCCAGACCGAGAGCGCCACTGAGCAGCACGATGCCATGATAATGCTTTTCCTTTGTTCCATGTTAATGAAAATAAAATAAATCTCCCATACATTCAACAGATGAGAAATCTGTTTTTTTAATTTTAAATTTAAAAAATACAGGGAGTATAAAGAATAATATGATTAATGCCTAAATTCCTACCACCCTGAAACAAGCATATTGCTTTAGGCTTTTTTTTTTTTTTTTTTTAATGAAAATCAAAGGGAAAAAGCCAAAATCCTTATGGAGGTTCGCCCCCTCCCATCTTACCCCTCCTTCTGACCCCAGGCAACCACTGTCATAAAGTTTAGGTGTATATAAGTTCAGCATTTGGAGTCCGTTTATATATTGTGTAATATTGCAGCATATCCTGTAATGCATTTTATTTATCCATTCTCTGAATGATGAAGCAAATAACATTCATTTATTCATTTCAGCTGTGTTCAGCTAGTGCTTGTAGAGCGTCAGTCCTGTTGCAGCCCTTAGGTGGTGTGAAATGCAAACAGGAAGCCCTCTCAGTAATTGACTTTAAGGGTCAGGGATGACAAAACACATTTCTACTTGCTACTGCTGTCACACAGGTAGGGGAAAAGGGTGCAGGAATTAGCTGACTTCGGACTGGGGAGCCAAAGTGGCAGGATACGTGAAGGCTTCCCAGCTGGCGCCCTGCGGACTCAGGGGAGGGGATAGCAGCATAAGCAAGGTGGGCTTGAGAAGAGCAGTGCAGCCACGGGAAAGAGGAAGGGCTTCAGGGGACTCCAGAAGGACGCAACGAGGAGGGCCCAACATGCACCCGGCTGAGACCCGCTTCGTCAGGCAGTGCAGGTTGTATCCTCGTCATCTTAAGCTCACCGCCCAGGGAAGACAAGCTAAGGAGAGAAGGCAGGACGGGGCTTAGAGCACCCGCCCTGCGACTGAGGGGAACGCACGTGGGAGCAGCTGTGGGACAAGGCTGCAGCGTGCAGCGTGAGGACAGGCCCGGCTCCCAGACACATGCCTCTCCTCTTCCTCCGAAGGCAAGGAACAGAGCTCTCAGGGCCTCTTCCACCTGCGTTGGTGTCAAGACGGATCCAGAGACACTGTTTCTGGTTTTTGCACTTCTCTGGGTTTTTCCATAGACTCACTGGAGTTCCTTCAGTTGCTTCAAGGAGCTGATCATGTCCTTCTTTGGGACACAGTCGCAGTAAGTTGAACAAGAGTTTCGTGAGGTGGGCAGTGGGACAAAGGTCCCTCCGTGCCTCTGCATGGCTCTGCCCTCAGGCCCTTGAGTGCAGCCCCTCACCATGCTCCAGCCTCATGGTGTCTGAGTCCTTTCAGGCTGATATATGAAAAAATACCGTAGACTGGGGGGTTTATACAGAAATGCATTTCTCACAGTTCTGGAGGCCAGGAAGTCCAAGATCAAGGCACTGGGAGATTCAGTTTCTGTTGAGAACCCGTGTCCTGGTACACAGACCTGTCCCACATGGCGGGAAAGATGAAGGAGCTCTGCGGGATCTCTTTTATAAGGGCACTGATCCCATTCTGAAGGGCTCTGCTCTCAGGACCTAATCACTACCGTCCCATCACGTGTAAGGATTTCAAGAGGCATTTGGTGGAGATGTGGACATTGAGTCCATACATGGGTATGGCTGTGTCATTCCTTCTTTCACATCTACTAGTTGCTGCAGGTCCTTTCCCCCAACTTCTGAAATTTTCACATTGATTATTACTTTATGCCTCTCAGCCTAAGACTAAAGACATTTAACCAGGGGGCTTTGAGACTACATGGAACAGCTAGTTTTCAGTTTTTCGTACCTTAATCCATCGTTTGCAGTAAAGAGCCCCAAGCCTTTACATTCTTTCTCATTTGGTGATAAAATCTAAACTGCATTTTTAAAGGGAGGCATTTATGCCACCACTTTTCTTAGCTTACTCACACAAATGGTTAATTATTCATTTTATCAGAGGTAGAGAGCCCCTTTATTTGGAAACCTTGAAATTAGAACTAGGTTGCATCATTAAAGGATCATAGTCCCCACATATTGTTAATAGAACAAGACTAATTCTTGCTGCTGAAGCCTGTGATACAGGTATTTTGTTCTGAAGATGTAGACAGTCTGGTTATAGAGAAAATAAGTGACCACAAGAGCAATAGTGAAATGACGCAGGATGGAGATGGGGAGTGGCTAATGTAAGTACTCAGCTTAGTGGTGACTGGAGCCAGTATGACACTATTACCTTGGACAAGGATGGTGGTGCACGACTGAGCAGTGTTACATGAATTTCCCAGGAGACAAAAGAAATGCCTTCCTCTGAACTGTGAGGGACCGACAGACCAAAGAAGGACTTGCTCAAGCCCAGCTTGGCCAGTGAGTGACTTTTATTGAAGGGTTACTTATGGAGGGGGTGGCTGACATCCAGGCAGCTGGTCTACCTAAGTCACCACCCCCACCTGTTCTGCTAGCTTTTATCAGGGACCATAGACGGGGATACATGCAGTGAAGCGTGTAAGCTCAGAGCTTATTCCTGTCTTGAACTTTGAGGGGCTCTGTAAACATCCTTGCGGTCCTCGGGTCTCCAGCCTGCAGGCTGAGCAGGCAGAGTAGTCAGTCCGCCTCCCCTTCCCTTGGGATACAGCTGGCAGTTTGCCCTTTAAAGTGGCCACTTTAATCCAGTTGGCTTTACTTTCGTCAGATTTTGGAGAATCATGTATACTGCAAGCAAGAAAGAGCATCTTTCCCCGCCATCTTAGTTTGCTCGGACTATCATAACAAAACGCTACAGACTAGATGGCTCCAACAACACAAAGTTATTTTCATATGACTCTGAAGACTGCAAGTCCAAGTTCAAGGTGCTGGCAGGGCTGGATTTGTTTGAGGCCTCTCTCCTTGCTCTTGCAGGAGGCTTACCTTGTCACCGTGCCTCACACCATCTTCCTTCTGCATACATGCATCCCTGGTGTCTCTGCATTCATCTTCCTGCAGATTGAATCTAGGCCGGCCCTGGTGGCTCATAACTTCATAAGTCTTTAAAGACCGTATCTTCAAATACAGGCACAGTCTGAGGTACAAGGGGCTAGAACTTCAACATAGGAGTTTGAAATGGGGGCACAATTCAGCCCATAACATACCTCCTCTTCAGTGTTAAATATAAATCCAAATTGTTAGATACCCCAAGCTTTCTACTCCAGGCAAGGAAGTTTCTGTGATAACTTGAAAATGCTTCCTATGGCTTCAAGACTAAGAACCCATCCTCCAGCAAAGAAGTTTATTCCATTTGCTTTTCTCAACTGCTTTTACTGTTTATCTGCAGCTGCTATAAATATAAGCCACCCAGCCTTCAATCCTCCGTGCATTACTACAAAAATAAATTTGTCCCTGCTGAGTTGTAAAACTCAAGTGTTTCTAAAGGTGAATGGGCCATATTGGACTGTTGAATCTTCACCTTTCACATTAACCCATTAATCACCTTCACCTTTAAACAACAACTCTGCCTTAATACACACACACACACAAACACACACACATATATATATATATATATTTATATATATACACACATATATAACTTTTTTTTTAAGGGACAAAGGGACAAACATAGACTCAGGAGAGTAAATTAAAGTTCATTCAAGCATAGTCATACATGAAAAAACACAATTCTGCTTGGTTGAAATGAGACACAAGGGGCTTGTTTAAACCTACTGGTTATTAGTGAACATTGAGTTGGGCAGTCTTAAAAGGAGTTGAAACCTACTTATTTAAATGCTTTGACAAATTAATAGTTGAGCTGTTGCATTCCTTACTGCCATTGAAAATGCTGGGATCTAAATTGAATCTTTAAATGAAAAAAGATAATCTCTTTTACTGTGACTTTGGACAAATGGTCAAATAGGTTTCCATAGCTTAATTCACTATCTTCTCTGAGTCATAGAAGAACATTGTTTTACTTTGCCAGTTATTGAAAACCTTAAAAATAGAAAAATGCCCATATTTATTTAAGACTGTGTTATAAGTAGCCTATAAAATCTACATTTTATATACAGATTAATGATTTTTCAAAAAGCATAGGTACTCTTATTATAAACAAAAGTCATACAATTTTTCTCCAGTGAGAACTTGATAAAATTATCTGAATTCTGTCCTGGAGAAAAATTAAGTAGTTCATTAAAAACAAACAACACAAATTTCTTCAAGAGGTTTCAGTGATGTACTTCTCACTACCTTAAATCCCAACATAAGTAAGCTATATTCCTGAAATTATTGGTACAGACTTTTTAAAGTGCTAATCAGACATTTTCCCATGTCTGTTTCCTCCAACAAATATATGTATATATAGGATATATAGTACATTGATACATGATATGTATTTATATATACTATATGTAATATTCCAATATATGGTATGTTCTATTTACATGCTATATATTAGATAATGATTATTATTGCATTGTATGTTACACATTATACATGCACATAGTAAAATACAATATTTGAAATTATTACAACTAATTACTAGCTTACTTTCACTGATGACAAACTATTACTTTGATATCAAGTCACAGTGTTCTTTACTATAGACATTTGAAACAGGGTGCATTTCTCATACACAGATAACAAGAACTGATTGTAGAAATGCCAGGTGAGTGACCTGCATTCTGACTTTGAGTTACTGTATCTTGACCTGGTACCTGTGGGTGAAATGATTTTCTTTGTATCTGAAATTTCCCACTTGCAAAATAAGGTAAATATAGTCTATCTCCACCCATGTCGGTAGGGATGTCATTTGGGGTTTCTGTCCTCAGCAGTGTAGTAGGTGCCCGGGAGCGGAGGAGGAGTGAGGGCCTGCCCTCGTGGACAGCTCTGTGCATTCTATTATTCTAATAATGCAGTTTTATCCACCAAAGTTATCAATCATGCAGCCTCTGCTTTGGGCAGATAGTTCCTTGCATTCAATTCCCTTTCTTTCAGATCTATCTGTGCCTTTACTTACCCTATTTTTGTTGATGCTATGGTTGTTCAGAAGTTCCTCTTTCTTCTATCCCATTTACTTAAATTATATTCAAACTTAAGCTCTCATTGAAGGACTACCTCCTCCATGAGACTTTTTCAGACTATCCTAAAATAAAGTTGTCTCTCGATATAAGCGTCCTACAGCAGTGTAGCTGCTACTGAACAGTTGGGTATTTATATGTTTGCTAATGTAATACAGATATGATGTGGCCATTACCTGCTGGGTGGGTACAAGTGATGTCATGACCAATTCTGTTATTTTATGTTATTTCATTTTACACACCTGGGATATTTATGTTTTGAAGAGCACACAGCTCTCACCTACATAACTGAAGGACTCTAAAACCTTAATTTCTGCAATTCCCTCAGAAGGACCTTCAGAGATGAGGTCCCCGCTGTCCTTGTGGTGGGGCTGCCTCTCAGACATCCTCAGGCCATAGGAGGCAGGCATCTCACCACTACCTGCCGTGGAGCCCACACTGAGCTTTTCTAGCCTGGAAGACCAAATCAGGGACGATACAGTCGCTGTGCCCTGAGCTCCACTAGTGCCTCAAAGACCTATTGGGAGCCCCTCTCCTGTATGTGGAGACAGAGAGCCCTGCCTGTTCTGAGTCTTCTGTTACCCTTTGTCAGACCAAAACCCAGCTTGCACGCGTGAGATGAGAAGTGGAGGTGGCTCAGGTGCTCTCTAGTCAGGCCCACAAGGAGCCTTACTGCAGTTCTGGGCTTGAGGCATGTGCTCAGTAAAATCTTCTCACTAAGAGCAAAATATAAATAATGCCAGGGCCTTGATTTTCATACACATATGGTCCTTTATTTATTTATTCTCTCTTTTCTTTGCTGTTCTTAGTTATAAGCCCTATCATTTACCCCAAGGGTTTCTCAAGAAGATTGTGTTAGAGAGTGACTTTCTAAGTAAAAATCCATCCTTACTACAAGAAAAAAATAAATCAAAATGCATGTCCCCACAAATGATGGGTCAGAAATGTCTTCAGAACTCTCAACACACCGGGAAGTCTCTTTTGGAGAGAGATTTAGAAACTCTTTATTCTTGCCCATCATATTTACAGAAGGTGAGACGTAGTCCCATCAGAGTTGGCTTTTTTCCCCGTTCTGTACTGATGGAGAAACTGCAATGTAGGAGACTAAAGTGAGCGGCCAGTATTATGCAGCAAGATGCAGTCCGTGCTGCAACAAAAATAAGCTGTTCTTTGAAACCAGCACTGATTGCTGTGCCACATTCTCTCTGATGTTCCCCACAGTATGTGTAAAGCCAGCGCCCAGTGCAGCTTCCCATTCTGCATTCCCATTCCTGTATGGAAGCGCCAACTGGCTGCATCCCTTCTCCTCCTGGTGTCTTTTGGCCCAAGGATTGCTCATGGAAATTGTGCTGCTGGGCTTCACCACGTGGCGGTGGCTGTAATTCGGCATTAGCTGGAAGCATTTCCTAAGACTCTTGACTAGAAAGAATTTTCTGAAGACCCCCTAGGCAAGGGTCAGAGTTTCCTCAGTGCAGATGATCACTGTATTATATTAATAGTCAGATTTTATTTTAACCAGCCGTACTCCAGCATTTCTCATAGATACCTGCATTGTGCCTAAAGGTATATTTTTCTTTCACTACAGCCTGCTAGCCATGCTTCAAACCAATCTGATTCACTAAGGACCAAGTTTTAGTTTGTTAAAGACAGCTGGATAGATGTAAATGCTACTGATAAATGAAGTGTTCCCTATCCTGATCCCCTCTTGGGTGGAGAGACTGTGTTTCAATTCTGTTTATACATTAATGACTGTGTGAATAGTGATGTTATGGGTGGGGATTGTGTTATCTTTTTCCTTATCACCTCATATTTTTCCAGGCTCATAAATACTGTGCTTGATGAGCTGGATTGTACTGGCTATAAACCTTTGCATATCACTTAACCTCTCTAGGTCTCAATTTTTACAGTGTAAAATGATGAAAGAATTGATTAATTATCATACTTCCAGCGTTATCATTCCATGATCCTACATTTTTAATTCTCTTTGACTGGAGGTGGTTCTGGCTCTAGTTTTCAGCCAATTAAGAGTATAACATATTCCTGTCTCGTAGGTGTATTATAAGGCAAAGCACCCACCACCCTGAATTTCCTATATTTAGTATGTGATCAGTTTGATTTTGAGTTATCCATTACAGAGAGAAGTAAAGCTGAGTATTTTTTTAGTGTCATAAAACAAACTGATGGCGAGGAGGGGAGGGGTCAATTTAGGTGGAGCACTGATGATTGTTTTCCTTCTGGCTACACCTTCTCTCTCAGGTAGGGAAGATGACGGGTTCATCCTCAGAGTCTCATTCAAGTTGTGATTAATTCTCCAAAAGACTCCAGTTCATGAAAAGTCATTGGCTTATGTTTTTGAATAGATGGCCAAATAACCAAACTTTTATATACATGTTTCGTATCTTCATGTAAAACCTTTATCTAAGTAACGCTGGGCACGTTATGGACCCCATTCACCATGTCTGATTCAGAAGTATAAGAGGTCACACATGGATGGTGAGTGCTTTCAGTTTGTCAGTGTCCCAGAACTTGAGAGTGATCCTCTCCTCACCCTCTGGTTCTACACTGTTGTGATTCCCAATGCTGTTGCCTAACTAATCTGAGAAGCAGGATGAGGTTAAGCGGTTACCCGTCATCATTTCTGTTCTAACCATCTTCAGGTAGGCGCACTCCATTCAGTCAGTGAGAAGTAACCAGAGCAGAGCTTTGTGTCATTTTTACAAGGGTTTTTCTGTACAGGAACTAAGAGAGGAAAAGGTTAAAAAAGAGGAAAAAAATGTTACATGGGTCATCCATTCTGGACAAGAGTGATTATTGCTTCAGAGTATATTTCTTTTGGTATTTGAACATTCAAGGAAAGTTTATAGGCTTGACTAACCTACAAATTGTTTTTACCAGACATCTCTTATCCTGTGGAGGTTAAATCAGCATTCATTATTCAATATAATTCATGACTTGCCCTTCAAAAGTAGGTGGGTGTCTGCTTGCAAATTTAAAAAGTGCCTTGATAAAAATCTAAAAACTAGAAGAAAGCTTTCTGAAATGATGATGTTTTAGCCTCTAGCCATCATCCACACTTGATAAATGTACTGGCATTTAACTATTTACCAGAATCTACTCTTCTCTCTGCCTTTATGTACCACCAGGACCAGGAGGTAAAATAGGAACAAATGAAACTCAGTAAAGTGTTCAGACCACAGACAGGTACTATCTTTGTTCATGAAGTCACCACAGATTAATGAATTGATGTTCAAGGTTAGAAATAAACCTCTCACTTGTGGAATGAATGATATTAAAAAATGCCAAAATGTTATCCTCCAGGACCCTGCATAAAGAAAATTAATGGGAACCAAATAACCTAAAAAAGTTGTTGCCTGGAGGCCTACATGACATTCCGTGCAGGGAATCTAAGCTGACTCACTTAGCCCAGTGCGACCAAGCTCACTTGCCTTCTCTAACGCACCACTTTGTATTTGTGTTTATGCAATGCCTCACTGGCTTAAGCAATTCAATTCCTTTTATCTAAAAGTCATCCTGATAAGAACTCATATAGTCAGGAACCAAATGAACCAGACCAAAACATGTGCAACCATTGAACATGTGCAGACACGCTGAGCTTTAGATGCATTAAATAATTTAGCTTCCCAATTATGTTTCATTTATGCTTTCACTAGAGCTCCGTCGATGCTTTTGAGCCAATACATTGCTGAACCCGATACATTGCTTGTTCTAGTAAATTTGTGAAAGTTAAATTATAGTTAAAAAATAAAAGTGGGGATGAGAGGGGAGATCCCAAGCCTTGCAAAAATGCACCTTATCTGAACCAGCACAACCATTGATAAAAGATGTATATTAAGGAATATTGATGTACAGGTTACAAAAATCATATGGAAAACTTCCCCGGGCATTTTCTAGTCTGTCATTCTCGCCTTATAGATTTGATTCCAGTTTAAGTGATTTGCCTGCATCTAGCCATTTCAGGTTATGTTAGAACTTGAAATGATCTGGAAGTTCTTGCCTTCTAAATCTCGGCTAGCCAGTCAGTGGCAGAGAAAACCAGAGACCCAATTCTTGAGACTACCGCCTCAGTACTTTTTCTACTCCATCACACAGCACCTTTATTTGACTAGTAAATGAGTGAGTAGACTGGTGTTTTAAAGTAGAAGTGAAGGAGGGTCTTGCCCCATTATTTTGCCCCATCTTTTCCCACTATTGCTGATTTATTGTGTATTTGCCTGGCAACAAAAGGCATTTCCACAAATATGTTGCTTTTGTATGCATTCTTTTGACCTACTCCCTTTTTTCCTTTTTCTGCAACTAAATGTTGTGCAAGGGAAAAACCATGAAAGGACTGGATGTTAATAAAGTCAAGGCTCAACCACCAGGACAGGAAAGAGAGCAGAAATACCATCTGATTGCTTGCTCCTGAGGGGCAACTGGACCAATATTGACAAAAAAAAAAAAAAATCGTCCATGTGACTGCATAGCCCTGACTCAGGTTCGCAGTGCCCTGGAGTCAAGCTAAGAGGCTGAACTGAATCTGAGAGTCACCTGTGGTCAAGGGGGCAAAGCTGGGACTGCAATCACATACCAAGGAAGAAAAAATTCAGTATTTTCTATAGGTCCATCTTAACCATCGAATTTCAAATTTGTGTTTGTGAAGTTTGGCCTTCACTCAGGCTGAGGGAGCAAGGACCTTTCCTTTGACAATCAGGCTAATGTTATTTTCACAGACTTGCCGGCACCAGCCTAGCATGGAGACAAAGGCAACTTAATGCTGAACAAGCCAGAGTAGGCTCAGAACCCCAGGAAGGCTCAGGATTGAGCAGCAGGTGACTTTGATGGCGGAGGTGCAGGAAAAGATAGAAACCAAGTAAAATGAGTGGGGCTGTGTATAGAATGTTAGACTGCCAGACTCCCCCTGATCTGAGCAATTAGACCTCCAGACTCTTCCCGATCCCCCAGATCTGAGCAACTAGACCTCCCAGACTCCAACAAAAGAGAGAATGTTCACTTTCTAGAGAGACTGAACCGGAGAGGAGAAGAATTTAGGGATCCCAGGAACAGATGAGAGCGAAGATGAGAAACTATACTGAAAGTAAGGGATTAAGTGCAAGGTCTGCAGACTGAACGGAGGGATCCCACAGCCTCGTCTGTCCACAGGCTGCGTGTTTCCTCAGTCCCTTCCCAGGAGATTGGAGAATCTTTCTGAGAAACTGCTCTTCCTAAAGGAACGCGACCCACAGGCGCTGGGCTCTGGGAGCTGCGTATCAAACAGCGATAACGAAGCCTGCAACGGAGAAGCACATAGGCTTTTCAGAAATATTTGTTTAGTTACTCCTGCACTTTATAGGCATAGACATCCAAGGATTGCCAAATACTTGTGAAATCTTAAGTTAAGCAAAACCAGTAAATAGAAAGGACTCCAAGACAGAAACCATTCCACTCAGGCAGCAGAATACATCGTAAAATGAGGGGAATAAAATTTAAATTAATATTCTGAGAGAGAGACAAAGATACAAAGCAACCATAATACAAGAACAAACAGCTAAAAATAGGAGGGGAAACCGTCCATAACAAAAAGTGCTCAGAAATGAAAACCTGGTGTTTGGTGGGAGGAATGAAACACACAATAGAAAGCGTGGAGGGTAATGCTGAGGAAATCCCTCACACACAGCTGAAAAGGCAAAAAGATGGAAGGTAGGAGCAAAATACACACACACACACACACACATATATGTGTGTGTATATATATATGAGTGTGTGTGTATATATATTTATATATATATATATGGTATAATAAAAAGCAGGACCAGTGTAAAACTGTGATTCTGTAACTTCACTTGCATCAGAATCATTTGCAGGGCTTGTTAAAATGCAGATTCCTGGGTCCCACCCCTAGGGTTCTGATTCCAAAGGTTTGGGGTGTGACCATAGGGGGCCATTCCCAAGTTCCCAGGGGATGCTGGCACTTTGAGAACCACTGTTCTAGGGGAGTCAGCCTCTGAATAACAGTGGTTCCTGACAGAGAAATGCAGAAAGCAGAGGAGGAGGAAATGATAATAGAAATAATTCACAAAATGGCATTTCCAGATTGAAAGGGCACATTGAGTGCTGAGTACAATGAATGAGGAAAAGATTCATCCCAAGAGGTATAATAATGACATTTCAGAACTATAGGGATGAATACTTCAGGGCTAAACATGCCCAGAGGCGGCGGGTGTGTGTGTGTGTGTGGAAGTGTTCACCTACAAAGAATTAAGGAATCAGAGCAGACTCACACTTCTCAATAGCAACACTGATAAGGACAATGGGTGAATGCATTCAAAGTACTAGGAGAAATGATTTGCAAAATACAATGCTATGTGCAGCCAAATTTCAAAAAAGTTTCAGGTCTTTTTTAACATTAAATTCTCAAAAAGTTTACCTCCTGTGCACTCTTTGAGTGCTATTTGTGGAACTATTTGAGAATGTGCTTCTACTGAAAGGGGAAAGAACAAATAAAGAAGAAGCCTCAGGATCCAGGGAAGAGGGTCCTCTGCAGGAATGAGGCAAAGGGAAATCTCAGGATGATGCCAGATGGGAGTTGCCAGGTAGATGAGTGGCAGGCTGCCAAGGCTGGAGTGGAACAGTAGTGGCACCCTGATGGACCCTGATGGGCTAACCTGCATTGGAGAAACGGTTGGAGTTCTGTAGGAGAATTTCCTGGGGGGTTGGGTGGGGTAGTGAATTACTGAAGTAACATAGGATATCACATAAAAATATACATGAACACTAGTTAAAATAAAAATATGTATAAGAAAGGATATTGAATCATTGTTCACTATGTGACTCAACAATGAGCATAGGCATATTCATGTCTTAATACTGTTTTTTAAGTATGAGAGGAAGTAATTGATGAAGTGCTTTGGACAGGAGGAGAAAATGCTTTACTATTAATACAGATTCTTAAAGGAAAGAAAGAGAGAAAACTTAATCTTGGGCATGAACAAGTTAAAAAAGAGAGTTATTTTGTGAGGGAGGAATGAATAGAAAAGTAATATGGATTCCAAGGTGCAGTAGGCCTCAGAAGACTAAGTGTGGAAAACTAGGTGTAGACAGCTGGAGATTTGAGCCCTCTGTGTAAGAGAAGGAGCCTATTCACTATAAATCTTTTGAACTAGAACAAATCTGAAAATAGGATACACTTGCAAATCACAATCTGCTCCATAAAGCAGGTCAGTGGTCCAAATGTTCCCAAGCAAAACTCCTAGTGCCAACATCTCCTTGCTATTAAATGTGACTGCATGATGCGGCTGCTAGTTTAATTGAGTCAGGGGCATGGACTGACTCCACACAGATACGGCCCCCTTCTGAATGCTGTGAAAATGGCCTTTACCTCTGAAGGCAGAGCAGCTTCTCAGGTGCTGCCCCTCCACCATCTCCTCGTCAAATTCCTGACCCAAAGAAGTAAGGCAGGTCAGTAGATAGTTTTATTTACCCTTTTGGAACATGACTACAGAATACTGAGATTCCTTTTTTCACACCTCTTGGTAATTGGCCACACTCATAACATTACGAGGAAGGCCATCTAGTGGTTAGACCTTCTTGTTCCCTTTCCAGCTCTCAACAAGCTGAAGGCAAAGCCATTCACATTTAGGTGTATGTGTGGTTCTGGTATGCCGAGGCTTCTTGTTTCTGACATAACCAGACTCAGGGCTGACGGGCTAGAATGTTTGGTTTTGCTCCACAATTTATTTACTGTAACAGATTCACTTCTGGGTATGGCTTGTTCTAGGAAGAGCTGTGCTATGTCTTGGAAAAGCTATTTGTTGATGAAACACTAATTATGAAATAGTTACCTCAGAGAACCCAAATGTAATTACATTAAGTTTAATTACATATCATTAATTATATAAAATATTTAAATTGTTATGTCAGATTGTGCTTCACTAGTTGCTGTACATTTTGCTGGTGTGTGGAGCAGATGTGCTTGAAGAGTTTGGATGTCATCCAGAAGTTAGTGAATTGTAACTGTGTAGATAATCGGAGCCTGATTTATACCAGCTATTGAAGAACAGTTGCTACATATATTAGTGATGCAGCAATATCAAGTAGAGGGAGGAAGTCACTGTATCTCGGTCATATTTTGGTAGTTATAGCTCAAAACAAACTTCAAGTCTAATCAACCAAACAGAAGAGAGTCAAAACTTAATTTTCTCATGTAAATCCGCAGCACCCAAACAAGCATTTCTTGTTTATATTGGGAGAGAGCCATTCCTTTTCCTGCTATGAAACTGACACTTTATTTAGGATGCCTGAATTAGCAAGGAAAGAATTAAATCACATGTTTTGTTCCTCAGACATTCACTTACTCAAATTAGTGCACCATTAGTTTGTGTACTTCACTTATTTCCAATTATCCAATGCGATTGAAAGCATGGTGAAGTTTCCCTATAAGGAGAATAGGAGAGTCATAGAAACTAACAATAGATTTTGCTTTTCCAAGTATGCGATTAGTAGTTATGAAATCTGATACTAAAATGCAATGATTGATCTTAAGTTTTGATAAGCAAATAGCAGTACTGGAGTTTGCACTCTTAAGGGATTTGCTTTCATATTTACACCCATTTGGAATGCAACGAAGCAGAGAAGCAGTCATCAAAATAGAAATGCTACAGAAAAGAAGAATATTTATGACTCATATCTCTGCCAGTCAAATATTTAGTAGAATTCAAAACTTAATTTTTGTCTATGTAGATACTATCTACTGTTAATGGTACTGTTGTGAAGGAAATTTTTTCTCCTATCATTCATGGTTCTCCTGGCTGGTCTAAGAACTGAATTGAGACAGATTAACAGGAGAAAATCAAGTTTAATTTGGGGGAATCCACAGAAATATGAGATTCCAAAGTCAGGCAAAATGAAGTACATATGTCATTCTGTACTAAGGAGTAAAGGGGTAGGGGTCTGGGGCTTCAAATAGGAGGAAAGCAATTCACAATAAGAATAGAGAAAGTAAATATTTGGTAAATAAATGTTTGCTAGGTCACAGAGAAACAATGAGACATAGAGAACTTAGATCTTGGAGAGGTCTAAGTTTACTGTCTACTACCCCTAATTCATATTATACTGTAGCTCTCTACTGCCATAGCTCACTTCCTGCACCAGTTCCTCTCTCTGAATCACTTACGCATTTGAGGGTGGGGAGCTCAGTTTCCTTCTGAATCTTTTGGGCTTTGACTATTTTCAGCTCAAAATAATCTGCATACCAAAGTGGCACATGTTTGGGCCACTAGTTTTGACCCCTTTAGTATCTTTGCTCATTTACCTCATTTTAGTTTAAAAAATTCCACAAAATTTGGAAAAGGTAAATTGGCTTGTTAGTACCTCTCCGGTCATAAATGGCAACATGCCACTTCTATCATCTTAGGAAAGGATCTGTTCTAGAGCAGTCCATTTTCAGGATGACCTATGCTTACAATCTGAAGAGCTAACAAGTAAAAGAAAATAGTCTTTTAGAAAACATAAGCCCCAAGTATTTTGATGGCAAATCTTTAAAATTGTATCATAGATCATCATGTATCTGTGCGTAGCTATGTGTTTGGTGGTGTGGTGAGTCATCTAGAAAGAAAAATAGTTAAATTCTATATAAATGTTGTAGACAGTGCCAGAAGGTGCCATCTGAGCATCAAAATTTGGGAGGAGAGGCCAAGAGAGGATGACAGTCACAGGTAGACTGTGAAATAGAGTAAATATCAGTCCAGACTGAAGGTAAACCTGGATGCAGATTGGGGGATGGGTGGGGAGGGCACTTCAGAAGACTTGTGTTTAGGCAGATGAGAAGAATCTCAGATTTAGTCACTCCAGCCTACCAGCCTTCCCAGGGCTGAAGGTGACTTGGTGGTAGTAGGGCTGGTTTGTCCCAACACCCACCCCTTAGTGGAATTAGTCGGGAGGATGCTGCTACAATGTTACCCAAGAAGCCTCAGCATAAATACTCGAGGTGATTCATGAAACAACGATTATTATCGATCATTGTTCTCTTACCTATTTTAAACTGAAACTTGCCTTCTAACCCCAGAACTAGTTCTATTTCCTAAGTTATAAGGTAGGTCTAATGTAAACCTATTCCTGGCTCAGACCTGGCAGGAGACTTGGGGAACTCGGTCTTCAGGAGCAACAGGGGTGTCAGAGCTCATCCTAGAGTCTCCCTTCTTTCCTATGACAGTTTCAGGAAATAAGAACAATTTATCCCTGACAGCTTTAGAAACACTTTCTTCTAATTTATGCATTACTTCTCCTCGGATAATTGAGATCCAGACATGTTCTGCATAACAGCCTCTGGCTTGGGGAGGGCCCAGGCTTACCAACTGCTACCCCGGAGGAGGAAGAGCCAGAGGGTGAGCAGATTGTGCCTTTTCAAAAAAAAACAGAGAAAGAAATTAGAGGTGGTAAGGAGGTTGGAGGACAAAGGAGGAAGCATTTGATAGGTCATCTGTCAGTAGGCCTTAATAGAGGCTGGTGGGAGAACAATGGAAAACCACTTCAAAGTGAACAATGCCATACTGAGTATGTGCCACTTTAATCCCACAAAAAGAAAGAAGGCATGTCAGCTCTTAAACACACCCATTAAGGGGTGTCTTTTTAACCCTTTAGGATTTCCCACCAGTTTTCTTTCTTGTGTGGGTGGAAAAAATGAATGAGTCTATCAAAGCAGGAGGGAGGTGTAAGGTTGCCAACTTTCCGGAAAGTCAAACAGGAATTTTTGCATTAATTAAATACTTATTATTGGAATAGAGCTTGTGTAGAGAATGGAAAATAGTTAAAAATCTTGATGAATTCAAGTGATCTCACATGTTTGAAAATTCCAGAGAGTAAGCACCCTTACCCCCAACTTGTTTTAATTTTCAGTTATATCCAAAATACAGAAAGATCAAACACTTAATTTGAAGTTTGGGAGAATTGAAAAAAGGGTTTCAGATTTTAAAGCTATGATTCACGGACAGGAAGCTAATTTAAAAAGGGGCATTTTCACATCTACGTTTTTGCAATAACTGGAACAGAAAAAAGAGGCAAAAGAAAAATTTAATTAAGTGCTGTTGGTTCACAAACGGTCTCTCATCTTGAAAGTGTCTGATGTGCTAGCCCATGCTATGAATTTAGAACTGGCAGAATAAATATCAAAATGTAATAATAACATTAGAGTCTGAAAAATTCTGTATGAGTTTAGAACAATGAGCTACTTAGCCTCACATTCTGCCTGACAGTGGAACAGAGTATGGCTTTTCTTTATGAACTTCTCAAATAATGGAAGATTTGACTAAAAATAATATTTCCAATACCTGCGCAATTTTCTAGAAGTTCCTACTGCAGGCTTATGTTTCTGTATGTGAAGAACAGTTCATTTTTCTGCCACGGGCTGGTTCAGTTCAGGCAAGATGTAGAGCTGCAACAAATTATTTTGCATTCAGCTCTGGTCTTGTCAATGAAATAGAAGGGCCTTGTGGTCATGATCCATGGCTCACCTGTCTTCTGCTATCCTCCAAGTTGGGGAATACATGGTGCATACATTGATTTATTTGTTTCTTTATTCATTTATTTGGAAATACTGAGTTTCTACTATACTAGGCACAGTTTTTGATGCTGGTCATTCAGAAAACAAAGCTCATGAAACTCCCACCTCTATAATCTTTTTATTCAAATGCAGGATAAGAGACAATATATAGCAAATAAACCCAGAACATAACATAGGTATTGAGAATGCTTTGAACAAAAGCAAGTATAATAAGGGAGTAGAGAGTGGTGTCTGCGCTCTTTAGGGCTGGTGGTCAGGGAAGGTCTCTCTGAGGAAATAGCAACTGAGGAGACACTTAAATGAGGTTAAGAGACCACCTGCATATCTGGGGGAAGAGTCTTCTGCAGAGGAAAGAGAAAGCAGTGCGGCTCTGCGGGAACTGTGTTGGGTATGTTTTTCAATCACCAAGAAGCCAGAGTGCCAGTCAAGGTGAGAGAATTAGCAGGGGCTACACTGTGTAAGCCCTCTTTGGCCCTGGGAAAGACCTTGGCTGTGTTGACTGACAAGATGGCACAACATCTTTCGTCCATTATCATCTTTTAAATTTTAGAAACTGCTTTAGGGCTGATTTCAAGTGAATTATATTTGCATGTAAAAGATCTCAGCTCTTCACTCTTTCTAATATGAATTTAACCCATTCAAAGCCCAAATTATTCCAAGGCAAGGGGGTATGACATGTTTGAGGATGGAGTACCAGAGCAAGGTTACCCTGTCCCCTTGGGAGATGAAGACCCACTTAAGTGACCAAGTTCTAAGTGAAATCAGGTTGTATCTAAATGAAATGTTCTTACATCTATTATATTCACATTATTTAAGTATAAAATTTAAGTGAAATCATTCTTGGAAATCATTAATTACCCATTGTTAGGTCTCTTTCCTATATATATAATATATTCATAATATTTGAACAGTACAGCAAACTTATGTTAATATAATTCTCAAAGCTAGCAGGCTTGTAGGCTTTTGCCCTCTCTGTAAACATTACACCAAAGTGCAACTATTATATTTTAACTGTCTGTGTAAAATTCTGTCACTATTACTTAGAAATATTTTGTGTTTTCATCAAAGCTTTTCCAGGAGGGCCTTTGACATCACACATTTTCCCCTTCATGTTGTCAATGGAAGCAGTGATTACATGTTAGAACAGAGCTTATATTTAATATTAGCTTAGTGACCTCTGCTGGGAGGCTTAAGATCATCATCCTTAAATTCAGAGTTGGGGTTGCAGCAATAGGAGATGCTTGGACCTCAAACATGAGTTCTTCATAATCCCGGACCATTGATTTTGCAAGTCAGCTACCATTCTTATCACTGGAACCTGATCATTCACTGGAAGAAAATAGCCCTGTCATGTGCCTGAGAATGTGACCAATTCTAAAAGTGACATATTTGGAATTAGCACATTCTTCCAGGTTGTCTTTCTCTGTTCCCTCAGATTAGTTCTATTTTATGTTATTTTGCCAAGTGGCTCTTCTTGATATCATTCCAATATGCTAAAAAGAACAAAAATCAAAAAGCACAAATGATGTCATTTTCCATTAGAATCTGTTTCCCCCATCACAGTAGCATTATTCAGTATCATATGCCAACCTTTTTACTGTTACATTCACAGAACTAAACTCTTGAAAAGAAAGTAAACCCCCTACAGAGCAGAAGCCTTAGAGTATTATTTTCATGAATAGAGCCAGATGCACTTTTGTCAAAGTGTGAGCTTTTGTTCGTGTGGACCCATGCAAATTTTTATTTCCCTGTCTCCATTCCAGACCATGTTGTCATAGTTAATCAGTTTAGATAAACCAATATCAACAGTGTCCACCACCATATGTTAATGTTTTTGCAAAATAAGAAAACAATAATGTCTTAATTATGTCTGTGCTTCAGAGTAGCAAAGGATTAGTGCAGAATATTGGTATTAGAAAATTTGTGACTTGTTAGAACTTACCTAAGCATATGTAGTAACATTAAAATGAATATTTAAAATAGTTCTATTAAAGGTGATGTATGGGTGTGTATACTTTAATTTGTTGGCTAGTCATTATAAATGCCAATAGGTAAACTCTCAATGAGCTAGAATCCCTTTCTGTATCTTTCAACTAACTCTACAGTAAGTGGTTTTCCTCTATGTACTCCAATTTTTATGAAAAAAGGGTACAGGGGGAGATAGGGAACAAAGTTGCTTAATTTCTCTCCCTCCCTGTCTCCCTCCTTTCTTTCCTTCTCTTTTTACCTTTTTGTCCTAGCTTTGAAGAAGACTTTAGATTCAATAAAAATTCCACTTAATTTAGTGTATTCTGTATCAAGATACATAATAAAATTTTTCTATTTAGAGGAGGAAACATGCAGAAATACTCCTCTCCTCTCAGTGGATAATGCCTTTATTTTTAAAAATTTCTTTCTGTGGGCTGGAGGGAGATAGTAATCTTTGTATGATGAATATCCCTCCCATTTTTAAACTAAACTCCAGACTTCATTTAGATATCTCCAGTTTCATCATTAATGCCCTCTTTCTGTTTAAAAATTGAATGTAGAATGCCATGTTGCATTAAGTGGTCATGTCTCCTTAGTCTCTCCTGGTTAGTAAAAGTTTCTCATTCTTTTCTTGTTTTTCATGACCTTGACATTTCTGAGGAGTATTAGTCAGGGATTTTGTAGAATGCCCTGTAACTTGGGATTGTCTGGTGTTATTTCATGTTTACAGTGGTGGTATGTTTTCTGAGGAAGAATACCGCAAAGATGAAGTGTCTTTGCTGTAACCTCATATCCAGAGGTATATGAATCTATATGACTAGTCACTTATGTTAACCTTCATCACTTGGATGTGGTAGTATTTACCAGGTTTCTCCACTGTTGTTATTCCTAGAGTTCTCTTTCCATGTCTATTTTGGGAAGTAAGCCACTATGTCTAGCTCATCCTCCAAGGATGGAGGAGATGGGACTCATTTTGAAATATGGGATATACAAGCTGATGGGGTAGAAAGGAATCAATGGATAAAATCTATGGCTAGGTTTGGATCTCATTGCTAATCTTTCACTAAAGACTCAAGACATGGAAGAAGACACATTGTTCTTTTGAGTGTGTAGATCGTGATGGTGCAAACTCTTCTGTTTTAGGTTATTAACCTTTCTTACAGCTGGTGGTGCCTCCATTAGGTTCTAAAACCCCTAACTGAGGACTGAGCTCAACTCTAATGGCTGTGGCTGGGCTGGGCAGACATCTTTCTTCGGTGGTCTTTAATGTCCACGGGAATTAGAACGGGATTTAGAACTCTTGCGCATCACTACCGCAGCATTCTCCCATGCGTGAGCCTTGCTGCGTCATACTTGCTTGTGTGCCACCAGCCAAGACAAATCACGTGGCCAGTGCAGAGCTGATGCAAGAGGCACTGCACAAGGGACTGAATACCCAGAGGCGTGAGTCAGTGGGATACTTCCATGTAACACTGTATATCCATTTGCACAGCAGACGACTAGGTAAATTGAGAGTAGAACCCAAATCAATCCCACTTCAGTACTATCACCACTGTAGTGTGTTCAAGTCAAGAAACACATTTTGTTCTTCTCTTACGTTTACTGAAATAGGAAATCCAGCTCATGCTTTAGATTTTCAGTGACAAACATTGACAAAGAGCTTTCTGTTTAACCTTTCAGAGAATTAGCATTCACAGAACCGTATTGTTTCCTCAGCATTTTACTGTTTTAATGTATTGATGAAGTAAAAAAGGACTGGAATAGGAATCAGTCAGCCTAGGTGCCATCTCTAGTGTTGGCTATGTAGGTGGGTAACCTTCCGCAAATCATTTACCCTCTTTTGGCCTTAGTTTAATTATCTATAAAATGAGGATGTTGAATGACCTTTAAAATGTATTCAACTCTAGAAAGTCCTGTGATATATTCTTTATTTTTAATTCCCATCTTTCCTTTCATCAATTCTTACTGTTTAGCAGAACAAGCCAGATACATAAATCTAACTAGACCCAAGAATGAAATGGTTAGCAAAGCTAGTCTGAATTGGTGGTTAACAGCAAGGTGCCTTTGTAGTCAGAGGCAGAAATTGGCTTAAATCCTGACTCTCACCTACAGATTTTGAGGCCTCAGGTTTAACCACTCCGTGTTTGTCTGTAAGTGGTAAGTAAGTTATGGTTACCGCACAGAGTTTTGAGAGGAGTACATTGAGTTTACATGAAGTACTCACTAAGATGTGAATCATAGCAGAAGTGCTCAATAAATGGTGTCTACCACTATTTGGGGGATAACTAAAATGTAACAGTGATAGCAATCAGACAAATAAATACTATATCCCATAATATGTTCAACTGTACTAATCAATGATTAGTGTAAGTAATCTGTGGCCAGAGTATCTGACTTGTATTTGAGAGTTTTTTAATAGATCAGACCTCACTCCGAGGGGATGAGTTTGTGGGGATTTTTTAGTCCATTTTATGTGCCTGAACTGAGGCCAAGTCTTGCTGTAACATCTTGGCTCTATGATGAGCGCACAGGCAGTCAGGTCAGGCCCAGCCACTGTCCTGCCCCACGTCTGATGTTAGAGCTTGTGGCAGATGGTGGTGGTTCTGTTTTGTTTCCTTTTCTTCATTTCTCTTAGGCTTGTTTTCTTTTAGGAGCTGTTGGGCCTTGATTTCCATGGTTCAGAACATAAAGCCTGACCTGTTTTGCTCAATGATCATTTCCTTGGGGCTGATTTCCTTTTGCCTTGAGCTGAAATAATTTTTGGGTTATAAATTTTACCTTCTTAACTAGATTATAGATGCCTTGAGGGTGGAGGAAGCATTTTTGTTATCTTTGTTTTTTTTCCACAGCCCTTACTACAGAAACATGAACATAATATATCCCCTGATAGGTTTTTAATGTGGCCCACAATGCTCTGAGAAACAGTGACATTCAGCAGCAAAATCAGTTCAGCCAACCTTCTCTGGTAGACATGCTATAATACACTTAAGCAATGAAAGGGCTTTAATTCTTAGACAAGATTCTTTAATTCCTAACAGCAGGGTTTTGAATTTCTGTCTTTGAATGAGTTCTTTACTCACAAATATTGCCCATCTTTTCTCCAAGGTGGATCACTAGAGCCAATTCATTAATGCTAAAACTACCTTTGCCCCATATTTATGGGAAAACAAGTGTGCATACATTACCTAAGAAGTGAAGATTTAAATATTAAAATGTCTGTTCTTAATCTGAACTGATGTCAGAGTTCTTGGAAGAGACTTCATAGGCCACACAGCAAGAATTATTGTAGCTGATGCTATTACATTGTTCTGCCATCCCTGGTTCTGTCACTATTATTATTATTATTACTATTATTTTGGTTTAACTTATAAAAACATCCAACCTGCCCAGTTGTGACAAACTGAATTCATCTCTCACTGGTAAAGAAAGAGGGAATGCCCTTACTTAGAGATGAAACCATTGCCAACTTCTCATAAGACTTGACGGAAGAATGAAATGCCTATGACAGATCTTTTTTTCTCTCTCTCTCTCTTTTACTTTCTGACAAAATGGAAAATAAATAGAAGTGCCTTCATCAAGAAACTGCAGCATTCTGTTGTTTTTGATTTTCCACATGAAAGGATTCTATTTAAGCACAGGAGAATCTAGGAAGGCTGGGTTCTTGGTGAGCAAGTATATTAATACTTCTTTTCTTACAACTTGTAGTCTGATCAACTGCAATTATTTTAACAGCCAGAGTACCCCGAGATTCTGGAAACAAATAAGTAAAATGCTTTGTAAAGTCAAGGCTAGAGGAGCTAAATACACAACAAACAAAAGGAAGGCATTTACTGCATGCATTACGTTCCATGTAAGTGTTTGTAAACTACACAGATAGACATAAAAGGGTAACAAAGTTGGAGACAACCATGTCACACCTCAAATGGGCTGTATATTCTTGATTGTACTCATCAGCATTTGCTCTTTTAGGCTGACATCAGAAACTCCAGCCTCTCTCCCTAAGCCCCCAGCCTGCCCTAGGCTGCCGGAATCTGTGACAGCAAGGCAAGATTAACGTTAAAAAACTACAAAAGGCAGAAAACAGATAGTGTTGCTCCCATGTTATTGGTTGGTGTCCTCCTGGGATGATCTATAATCATTTCTTCAGCTGAGAAATCAGCCCTCTTGGTCTTCAGAGTAGTATTGGAGCTTCCAAGCCCTGTGGGTTTGTCCTTCCTATTGTTTATAAGAGTTCATTTTGCCATTAATCTTAATAGACATATAAGGTTTGTTTTTTTGTTGTTGGTTTTAAATTTTGGAGAAAATAAAGCAGAGCAATGAAAAGAGAACAAAGTCTGGCTTCTGTGATTTATTTGCAGGTCAGCAGTGTTAAATTTCTTTCCAACTCAACATATAAGAAGCTTTAAAAAAAATGTGTCCTTTTAAAAAAAATGTGCTCATGCATCAGTGTGAAAGGATGTTAGGAGAGAATCATTATCATCTCTGTGTGTTTACAAAGAGCACACATGCATGTATACACACATAGTCAAAAAAGTAGTTCTTTAAGAATTCCATGCCATGGAAGATTTAATTAACCTTTTCACTAGAAAACCAAGTCTGCTCACTGCCTTCATTATCCCTTCTTTCTGTTTCCACCCCATGGCTCTCACACTTTATTCCTTTCCTCTTCTTTTATTCCCCCAATCCTTTTGGCCCATTCTTTCATCAATGATTCCATTGTTAAATCTGCCAGCTGGTGTGGGGGTCACTTACCCCTTTCCATTTCCGACAGCAGCAACCTTACTTCATGCTTTAGTTTTGCTTTTACCTGTTTGCATCCTCTATTCCTTCTCAATTTTTAATTGAAAAAGATTTACTAACTCAGGAGTATAAGGTCAGCTGGAAAGTTTGATAGTCTACAAGGAAGAAAACTTTGGAATATTGTTTTTCCCACAGATCATAACAGTTTGTCTTAAATGAATGTTATTTATGGAAGTAAAACTGAAGGAAGTCCACTACAAAACAAAAACAAAAAACAAAAAACAGTACATTTATTGAATGGTGATATAAAGGAATTTATCATTATAAATATCATCCTTAATTTACTGTTGTGTTTCCATTTTGATTTTCAGATATTAAAATAGACTCAGGAATGAGGAAATATACTGTCCTATAAAAACTGAGGAATATATTTTCATGCAAATCAGCATTACAGTTTTGATAGTATGCTCATTCTCAGACAAACTTTTAGAAGTGATCTTTTTTGTTGTTGATGATGTATAGCTGTTTTCCCCACTGCATTCCTCCTATGTATTGTTTAAAGAGAGTGAGGGTGTATATTCATATAGCCCCCATGCTTGTAATACCTAGACATGTTGGTTGCTAGGTAACAGACTACTATGAGGGAAGCAGGGCTCTAGTGAGTATTCTCATCTATCAGAAATGCAGAAACCTCCACAGGAAAGTACTCTGCATTTCCTTGCATTTTTGCTGAACCAAACAGAATTATTATTGCATGACAAAGTACCACTTAGCGTTATGGAACTTCCTGGCAGTTTCAGTTTAATCATTGCTGTAAAGAATCCATAAGTCTTGCTTGGTCATTTCTATGGGATTGCATGGTAGGTTTACTTCCCTGAATCAAAACTTTCTTGTCCAGGATCCTGTATCCCTTGCCTGTTTCTAGGTTATTCAACTTCATCTCACCAGTCACTCGAACTGAGGTGTTAGTTTCTGATGTCTTGCATTCTGATAGACTTTTTTTTTTTAAAAAAAAAAAAAAACCTCATCTCTTGTATAAAAACTGCTCTACTAGAATATGAAGTCAAATAATCAGGCAAAATGGCTCAGAATTCCACCACTGTGAAGAAGAAAACGAAAAAATCAACTCTTCAAAAATCTTAATTCTTAATTAAGATAAATGGGTTATACAGAAATTTAGGCAGCATGAAAGGGTCAGAGAGCTGTCAGTTCATTCTTGAAACATTTCCTGTGGGCCCACTGGTGCTTGGGTACTAAGCACTGATGTTACAGAGGAAGAGGCAGCATTCTGGCCTCACAATGCATGTGGGGAGGAGATACACAGGTAATTACATTGTGGGAAGCCTCAAAACTGAGCATAAGGATTGTGGTTTGGAAGGACAGACTCAGCCAGCTAGGCCTGGGGGAGTCAAGAGGCTCCTTGGTCATATATGCTCTCAGCTCCTTGAGCTTCACTCTGGTTTTAGTTATCTATTGAACAGTATTATTTAATACTTTAATAGAACTTACTGCCTTTCTCCATCATTAGACTCTAGCTCCATCGAAGAAGGGACAGAGCAGTTGGACTTGTATTATCTCCATGGAACAACACAGTGCCTTGTACATAATAGTAACTTGATAAATGTTGAATGAATGAATTAGTTGGCTTTCAAATCATGTCAGTTAGTTAGCTGCCATCTCTGCTTTCATAGTATGGGTGGCTAAACTCATGTTGCTTATCTTTAATATTCCTAAAAGAAAAAAAAAACATTCTTAGGGCACTGCCTTTCCTAAATGTCTATATATATTCTGTCATAAATCTTAATCTACCTGAAGTAGTCTATAGCTTTAGGCTTTTGCCTAGTATACATAACATGAAGGTGAGCTCTGGTAGGTGAATTCTGCAGATAGTTAAAATATAGGAAAAAAATTATTGGTCTGTTTTACATTGACCCAACTACAGTGTCTGATATCCCCCCAGAGTGCATTAATAAATTACTATGGAGAGTGAGGGTGGGGTTTAACATTCACTAAGTACTTACTTTATGTCAGAGTTTTTATTATCCCTTTAAACTATATAATCGACCCCCTTATCTGTGGTCTTGCTTTCTGTAATTTCAGTTATCTGGGTCAACTGCAGTTCAGAAGCAGATGAGCCTTCTGATGTAGTCAGAAGGTCAGTAGTAGTCTAACCCTACATCACCATGCCTATGTCATATCACCTCACTTCATCTCCTCATGTAGGTGTTTTATCATCTCATATCATCAGAAGAAGGGTGAATACAGCATGATAAGATATTGAGAGAGAGAGACCATATTCACATAACCCTTATTATAGTATATTGTTACAATTGTTCTATTTTATCATTAGTTACTATTGTTAATCTCTTACTGTGTCTAGTTTATAAATTAAACTTTATCATAGGTATGCATGTATAGGAAAACATAGTACATATAGGGTTCAGTACCTTCCACAATTTCAGGCATCCATCCACTGTGGGTCTTGGTATATATTCCTTGTGAATTTGTTGGGGGGGATGTACTGTACTATCACATTTAATCTGTACCACAGCAGTATGATTTAAGTATTCTGTTAACCCCACTTTACAAATGAAGGGTTCTGAGGTCTAGACAAATCATAAGACATTTCTAAAGCTCACAATAGAACAAGTGGCAGAACGGAATGTCATCTTCAGGTCAGTTGGACTCTAAGCCCATTTCTTTCCATGATCCCAACTCCTCTTTCCCATCAGTCTTTGCTATTTGAATCCAGATTTACCTGTTCATTTCCATGCCACCTGAGAAATTCTCTCAATAGGAGAATTTTGCATCAGGCAAAATGTTTTGACATGGACAAATTGTTATTTATTTGGGGAAAAATGGTGATGTGTAGCCTGTTTGAAGTAGGGAGCCCTTCTGACTGGTCCCCTTTACCAATATATATTAAGTATGGAGAAGTTGCTGTTAACTGACTTAGTTTGGGAGCTGTCACAGATGGGTCTGCAGTGAGGGCATTACTGGATTGAATCAGAATCAAGTCTTTTGTCGGCTCGTTCAGCAATGTGAGTAGCAGACATGAGGAGCAGACAATGTGAGGAGACTGTCCCATTCTAAACAGAATTTAGGGTCAGATGTCCTTTTTTTGGTAGCTTCTAACATGAAAATTTAATTTGCCCAGTTTGTAAATAGGTTGCTTTCCCTCCGAAGAAAATGCTGTAATTATGATACTTTAAATATTTCAAGCCTAATTATATCTCACTTAAATCTAGAGAGTTAATAAATGTTTTCAATATAGTTTATGCTAGAAGCTTTGCGAATCTGGTAACTTAATTTGCACTAAAAGCATTTAACTTTGTGAAAGCCACACCAGATTTGCCATTACTAACTGTACAAATGGAGCAATTTGCTAATGGGGTTCCATTTGTGGCAGTTTATGGACTGCCTAACTTTACGCAATTTACTCACCAGGGCACTTTCCAATATGAACCAATGAATGTGAAACATTGAATGGATTTTAATTCAGTAGAAGAACACATCACCTATTTAGATATAAATAAATAGGGGCATCATATCAAAGTGGCATTCACTCCACAGACCAGTTCCTGGTAGCACAAGATGAACAGAGCAACAACAAATCCTGCTGTGATGAGACATATAATCTAGTGGGAGGAGCGAGAATTAATGAAAACGTTTGGAGCTGAATGCATCCCAGGCTTAGGAACAAGACGGTGGGATAGGAGGCATCCTGGTGTGTTCAGGGAACACAGAGAAGGGTGGTGGGCCCGCAAAGCCAAGAGCAAGAGGAGCTGTGACAGTGGTAGAAGCTGAAAAAGCAAACAGGAGCTGCATCACGCAGGCCCTTACAGGGAACTGCTCCGGTCTGAGTGTTTGTGTTCTTCCAAAATTCCTAGGTTGGGATCTTAATGCTCAATATGACAGTATGAGAATGTAAAGCCTTTAGGAGGTGCTTCTGTCATGACGGTAGAGCCCCCACAAATGCGATGAGTGCTCTTACGAAAGACTCCGCAGAGTTCCTCAGGAGACAGTTTCACCATGTGAGGTTACAGTGAGAAGTCAGCAGTCTACGACCCAGAAGAGGGTCCTCACCAGCATCCCACCATGTCGGCGCTCCAGTCTTGCATTCCAGCCTCCACACTTGTAGGGAATTCATTTCTGCTGTTCATAATCTACCCAGTCTGCAGTATTTTGTGACAGCAGCCCAGATAGACTAAAACCAAACTGATGCATTTATTTCTTCAGTAAACACCAGCAGTCTGCTCTGAGGTGCAATTCTGCAGATATAGAATTAAATGAAACTCATGAATTCCTGAGAAGACAGATAATTAATAACTAGACCCATAAATATAGAGTATGTCAGGTGCTAGTGTTAATGAAGAAAATTAATCAGGTGAGGGGGATGGAGAGTGACTGGGTAGAAGAGTTTCTAGTTTCTGGTGAGTAGTTGGGAAGATAAGTTGGCATTTGAATAGAGATTTAAAGCAAGTAGGTCATGCTAAGGGCTTCAGTCTTTCTAGGAGCAAATGCTGAGTCATTGAAGGACTTGATGCAGAGGTGGCACAGTCAGAACACCACTCTGGAAGCATCGATCTGCTGTAGGGTACAAAAAAGATGCGAGTAGGAAAGAGTAGAAGCAGGGGATGAGTAAGGGAATTACTACATGGCCTAGAAGGTGGTGATGATGGTTCAGACCATGTAGGTGGAGGGGATGTGGCTGAATGTGGCTAAAGGTCATCATCAGACCTTGTTCTTAATTCCATGTGTTCTCAGTGACAGAGCTGTTTTTGAAAAGACGTCTGAACTGAAAGTAAGAAGAAATGATTTCAAGTCCTTGTTTCACCTTGAGCCACTTTTCTGTTTTATACCATCTCTATAAAAGCAGGTAACAATGCCTGGGTTTTCTACCTCTTGAAGCTTTTGTAAAGAATATATATATATCTGATATACTTAAAATATATAAAGTGCTACATCATATAAGGGGTAAACAGTTGCTCTTCTACAGTGGATAGGTTGTAAACTACAAATATTCTTATTCGAGGCTAAAGGATATGCAGCTTTTTATTCTACTGGGTTTCCACATTGAATATAGAGGTAATACAAAGAAACCCACCATATAAATAATTTTAAAATGAAATTTAGATAGTATATGCATATGACTTAGTATTAATAGACATTTTGATTGAACTCAACTGACAAAATGTTGCCACAATTTCTAAACCATGTCCTATGTCCATGCATAAGTTTAGTCATAGAGCTAAGTATTTGGATCCATTCCCAGGTCTCAAGGTACTGAGCTTGCCAGTCTCACTGGCAGAAATGGGAGTAAAGTGTACCTCCCGATATTGAGGCCCCTCTGGTTTAGATCCTAGTACCATCCCTTTGCAGAGCCCATGGTGAAAAGCTTCTCCCCACTCTGAGTCAGGAACTAGCAAGAGTCTTCGTTTACCATTGGAAAATTGACACAGTCCCTGATGGAAACAAATTGGACTCTCATCTTAAATGTTAAGAATCTATAATTTCCAACTTGGTTGAAACATACATGGTCTTCATCTGTAACGTGTTGTTTTGCTTCTAGTGGGTTATGCCACTGATGTGTTCATTCCGATGACACTCAACCAAACCAAACACTTCATTTATTTGCTTTGTCAATAGTGTTCTAATTACTCCTGCTCTGTTTATTAAAATAAACATCTTGGACAGGTTGGTTTATTAGCTTTATTAGGTTCTATTCCATGGATATCTGACCTTTTTTAATTATTATGTGGCCAAATGAAATAAGGCAAATGCATTGAAGCAGTGAATAAGATTTGGGGTTAGTGAGTTTGATGGAATCACAACCAGTAATTTTAAAATGTGACTGAATTCTTCCCACAATTAAAATCTTTCATTATGCTACTTCAAAGCTAATTTCTTTCTTGTTTTCCTGAATAGTTGCCTCCATTAATCTCACTCTAGGTAATGATGGTAATGATACAATTATATGTAATCATTGCCTGAATTCAATATGCAGCACATCAGTCCCTTTGTGTGGTGATTGTACAGCTCTCTACAGTCTTTGGATTTGGAAAGTTCCCATCATGTCATGCCAAGAACACATTCAAAAGTCTCTGACATTTTGCAGAACATCAATCAGGATGGGTGTTCCAACTGTCCCTTGTAGTGATTGGGCAACCTCATCCATCTGGCTGGTATCAGTTTAAACGATGGGTGACGGTGTGAGGCAGGCTAAGCAGGGCTTGCTGTTGACATAGTTACCAAAACACTTATAATATATAGGAAAAAAAATTAGAAACAAGAACTTTAAAAAAAGGCCTTCAACTGTGCAGGTGGCTAATCTGCTTAAACTACTAATGACGCAAATCATAATCTAACTGAATTCATTATGTTTTGTGCAAAGTGAAAATTTATTTTAAAAAATTTGAATCTATTTTGCTAACATTTATAGCTACTGTTACTATCAGTTATCATTATTTACCTGTTCCTCAAAGTACTAATAGATAGGTGTGTGCTTCTAATTCTTTTGCTTTTTATGCTTTGCTAATGTGATTTTGCTTATCCTCTAAAGACAAGTTTTTTCCAATGCTTATCGATTTAGTTCAGTTAAGATTTAATGCTGTCTCTATGTTCTGACACAATAGAATTGAACATGTCCATAGTTTCTAAAAATTAAATAATGAAATATGCGGATGGCTACCAGGTCACTTGTATCCCATGATTTTTCTTTAAACCTCTCTCAGTGTATATCGGTACTTTCTTGTTCTCTAGTAAATATCTAAAATTCGTAATTTTACCCTGACCTATCAATTTGATTTACTGATAATTTTTTAATTATAGGTTGTGGTATAGGTTGCAGTGTGTGAAAAGAGAGTCACTTTGACCCCCATGTCTGAAATGAGCTTTTCTTCATCCCCTGTAGCCACTTTAAATAGATTTCTCTAGTTCTGAGATAAATATTTTGACCTACTAATGTCAGCTAGCTAATTAGCCTCTACTGGTTTTACAGGTATCAAATTTAACTTAACTAAAATGGAAAATACTTGATTTTTCCCTCTCATATTTAATCTCTCTGATTCTTCATCGTATCTATAAACAGACACTACTATCTACCAGTGACCCAAACACATGAACAGTTAAAGGTCTCCTCTGTCCTCTCCTTTTCCTCAGCCTTCCCATCCCAGCCACTGCCAAGTCTTAGAAGCTCTAATCTAGTGCACTGCACTTGTTCCCACCCCTAATCTCTGCCACCCCCTTCTCCCCACCACTGTCATCTCTCTCCTAGACTACGGAAATGATCCTATATCTTGGATTCCATCTTATAATCTATTCACATTAATTATTAAAAGCATAACTTGTATTGTGCCTTTTCCTGCTTTGAGCTTGGAATAAAACCCAAACACTTAAAACTCTCTGAAAACTCAGTGCAATCTCTCCCGTCTTACTCCCCCAGCCCATCTTGGGCTACTCTTCCCACTCTTTCCTACTCTCCAGCCACACTGTCCTTTTGTGGGTATCCTTTATGAATGCCTCAAAGCTGTTCTTGCCTTAGGGCCTTTGCACTGCCTGCTCCCTCTCTCTGGGATGCGCTTCTCCTCGATTCTCAGAGGCCTTCCCTAATCCCAGCTCACCTTCTAGCATACCACCTTATGTTAGTTTTCTGCAGAGCTTTGATATTTTTCCCAGGGGTTAATTTATTGTGTCTTGCCTTTCTTCTTTCACTAGAACATAAGCTCCATGAGAACAGGAACTTGATCTCTCCTGTGTAGTACTCACAATGAGTGTATAGAGGTGTGCCTGGCACTGACAGTGAGCCCAGTAAATATTTGCTGAATAAATGAATGGATGAACTAGGCTTTCAGGGGGAGGTCAATGCTGCATATATGGGATGATGTAAATTAGGAAAAAGAGCAGACTCAAGTGAAACTTCCTCTACCAAAAAATCATTAACCTAGTCAGAAAGAGAAATGAGGAGATTACTGGAATAAGAGTGTTTGCATTCTCTATGCTCCCACCTCCCTCTCTTCTTTTCTGTATCCTTTGTTTCTTAAATATTTATTTTTCAGATACTTTTAAAATCATGATTGTGTAAGGTGGAAGGAATCCCAAGGTCGAGTGGAAAAAGTCTCTGTGCACTCACAGCCCTTAACCTTTTGGGAAAGGGTGATATATATATATGGATAGCTGCTCAAAGCACAGAGTACCTCATTATATTAAAAAGCTGCGTTGATATGAGGGTAGACATATCCACACCTTTCCCTCAAGGGCTGACTAAAAGGCCCTGTTTCAGTGTCAGGACTGGAGAAAATCCTGTCTTAATCTGAAGTCCACTGGGACCCCCACCCAGGATGTCTTTGCTCCCGGCATTGCTAATGTCATTCAATTTAGCTGCTCTTCAGATCTTAGGAATTTTACTCCTGAGCTTTCCTCTTGCTGTCTATTTCCCTTCCTTCCAAACATGATGGTATTGGGTGCTAATCTACATTTTCTTCCTTCCTAATAGGCTGCACTCATTCCTGTTAGATTTTTTAGTCAACTGGCTACATATCATCATGACCACCTGGTCTGAAAACCAATAGGGAATTTTCATGTAACTTACTAGTTATACTGCCACACTGGCCTTCTTTTGTTTCAGTAGAACTCTGTACAACTACTCATAACATGTCATGTCTGAGCTTTAAAAATGTTTTCCTATTTTGGTATACTGCTGCATTTCCTTTTCTTATGAAAGAAAAAATAGTAGGATAACTTTTGTTTGGATAATCAAAGTGAGATATTGTGAGGTGATAGAAAAAACATATATTGACATCTGCTCCTGGTTCTTGGCACCAAGCTCCTAATATCTTTATAATTTTCTGAGAGATAAGTATACTAGGAGCATCTTTTGTTCTAGTATTTGTTCTTTGACATTGAATCCTGACACAGAGTTCCTAAATTCCTTGAAATTTCCTGGGAGATAAGAACATCTTTTGTCCTGATGAGGTGACTGTTGGGGGTCTCCTGAATGAGGGTTGTCACGAGAAAGATCATGCCATGATTAAAAGCTTAGAATTTATAGACCCAATCCCCCATTCTCCAGAAAGGGAAGAGAGGGTGGGAATGGAGTTAATGACCCATCGTGTCCATGGGATGAATCCTCCATAAAAATCCCACAAGTATGGTGCTCAGAGAGCTTCCGGAATCGGTGAGCACACAGATTTGCTGGGCGAGTGGCATGCTCAGGGAAGGATGGTTGCTCCACCCACACCACACACTTCCCTATACCTTGCCCAGTGCATTTCTTCCATTTGACCATTCCTGAGTTGTACCCTTTTATAATAGACTAGTGACATAGTAAGTAAACTATTTTTCTAAGTTCTATGAGCCACTCTAGCAAATTAATTGAATGTGAGGTGGGTTCATGAGAACCTCTGAGTTATAGTCAGTAGGTCATAGCACTTGGATTGGACTTGTGATTAGTGTCTGAAGGGGTGGGGAGGGCAGTCCTGTGGGCTGAGCCCTTCATCATGGAATCTGATACTCTGACCAGGTAGACAGTGTCAGAATTGAGTTAAACTGTAGGACATCCAACTGTTGTCACAGGGAATTGCTTGGTGTGGGAAAAAACATCTGCACATCGGTGACCAGAGTATCAGAAGTGCAGTGTTTTGTGTGACTAGTAAAGGAGAGACACATAGGAAGAGTGAGTTTAACTTCTACTTTTCAAATGCATCTACTGCTAAAGCCTATTCAAGCAGTTGTTCAGTGTGGAGGCAAAGTTACCTCTACTTTGTCAGCGCACATTTCCAAATACAGTGTTCAAAATCCAGCAACACCTAGCTAAGATCTGAGAAGAATCCTATCAGAATCCATAAGATCTGGAGCCCCCTTAGATCAGCAAATTATCACCAGGGCAGCATTTCCTATTTCCTGGCAACTGAGCAAGAGTTTCTTGAATAGAACAAATAAATTCAGCACGGTACATGAGCTACTTTGCACATCACTCCAAGAATTTCTTGAGTCTACCTGAGGAGTAAAGATGACCAGTTTGATTCTAAAAAAAATACCTCACTAGTCTTCCTCACTGAGAACTATCCTTGGTCATATTTTTGTCAACCTTGCATTCCCTCTCTGTAATTTCCCACTCAGAACAGGAGAGTTTGGGCTAATCTGTAAAATCTTGACTCAATGCCATTCTTGTCATACCCAGAACATGGATCATGTTGCCCCTCTGCAAAATTTTCTTCCACGATTCTTTTCCATGGTGGTTCTCATCAGCTGAACCATCATTACCTTTTGTTCTTCTTAGCCACAGACTGTAATTAATCTAGATTGGGACCTATGTATCATAGGTCAAACAACTTCTACTCTTTAAATGAATCTACTGCTAAAGCTTATTCTAAAAACAATACTTCAGTTTAGTCTAATATGTTTACACAATATGGTGACACCTTGAATATTAAGATATTAGTTAAATTTTTTTTCTTTTTTTTTGAGAGGGCATCTTTCATATTTATTGATCAAATGGTTGTTAACAACAATAAAATTCTGTAGGGGACTCAATGCACAATCATTAATCCACCCCAAGCCTAATTCTCATCAGTCTCCAATCTTCTGAAGCATAACGAACAAGTTCTTACATGGTTAACAAATTCTTACATAGTGAATAAGTTCTTACATGGTGAACAGTACAAGGGCAGTCATCACAGAAACTTTCAGTTTTGATCACGCATTATGAACTATAAACAATCAGGTCAAATATGAATATTTGTTTGATTTTTATACTTGATTTATATGTGAATCCCACATTTCTCCCTTATTATTATTATTATTATTATTATTTTTAATAAAATGCTGAAGTGGTAGGTAGATGCAAGATAAAGGTAGAAAACACAGTTTAGTGCTGTAAGAGAGCAAATGTAGATGATCAGGTGTGTGCCTGTAGACTATGTGTTAATCCAAGGTAGACAAGGGCAATAAAACATCCACGGATGCAGATTTCTCTCAAAACAGGGGGGTGAGGTTCTAAGCCTCACCTCTGTTGATCCCCAATTTCTCACCTGATGGGCCCCCTGTGACTATGCCTGTCTTAGGTTGTTCCTCCCTTGAGGAATCTTACCCGTCTCTGGCTAACCAGTCATCTTCCGGGGCCATACAGGGAAATGTAAAGTTGGTAAGTGAGAGAGAAGCAATATTCTTTGAAAAGGTTAGCTTTTTACTTCTTTGCTGATTTATGCCCTGTGGCTTTTAAGCCCAGCATTGGTCTTGAGATATCTTTACCACTTGGAAGAATTATGATACTCGGTAAATTCAATATGAGGCACAAATTCTACTTACAGGTTGTAATTAGGAAGGAAGAAGAAAAGCTATAGAAGTAGCAGATGGAAGAAAACATGGGAAGATTGATTATTTCTTTGACATATCTTCTTGTAGAGTAACTTAAGCATGTATAGGTTTTAAACTACTAATTAAATTGCGCACCCACATTAACATAATAGGAATTCAGTTACATAACCAAAGCAGACCTACAATTACCAGCCATCTCCAGTGAAACCAAGAAAACCAGTTAGGCACCCTAGGCATTTGTGAAAACTTATCTATGATATGATGGATATTGTCTAACTGAATTTGAATAGTTTGAGAAAAATCAGACAAATTAAAACACATTCCTGGGAACTGTTCACATCCCATATGTTCTTTTAACAGTAGATAGTCTGTAGTCGCAAGATTTTGGAGCGCTGCAACTTGCACTTCTCCTAATTCTTGGTTGAGTTCCAATAGTATAGATCCAGTCAAATTTGTTGTTTAACTGTATGCACAGGCCAGCTTAGATATCTCCTTCTTCATTCCAATGGCAAGTCCAGAAACTGGTGGGATGAATGCAGCTACAACTGCAACAGCACCAGGATCTTTGTTGATGTTTTTGATGATCATCTTCTGGAATGACTCTTCCAGAGGATGTTGATGTTAGAATTTCTTCTTCATATCGTATCTTAGTTCGTTTTCTGGGTAGCCAAATTAGGCTTTGATCCTATGTATAAACACAAATAGACCCTTTGCCCACACTTTGATATGCCCTTTATAACATTGTGAAGAACTTATTGGAGGTCACCACACAGGAACTGCTTTTTTTTTTTTTAAGAGAAAGGAATATTATCAGAAAAATGTACTTCCATTGCTTATCATCTGACTTCCTTTAAATGATCAAAATTAAGGATATTTAAAGCATGCATTACTCGTTGATTTACAGTTAGTTTTACCCTATCAGGGAGTAATCCCCCTTTCCTTTTCTTTTTTTTTTTGTTATCATTGATCTACAATTACATGAAGAATATTATGTTTACTAGGCTCTCCCCTATACCAGATCCCCCTATAAACCCCTTTACAATCACTGTTCATCAGCATAGCAAAATGTCGTAGAATCACTACTTGTCTTCTCTGTGTTTTACAGCCCTCCCCTTTCTCCCACCCCCCGATTATGCATGCTAATCATAATACCCCCATTGTTCTCCCCCCACTTATCCCTCCCTATCCACCCATCCTCCCCAGTCCCTTTCCCTTTGGTACCTGTTAGTCCATTCTTGGGTTCTGTGATTCTGCTGCTGTTTTGTTCCTTCAGTTTTTCCTTTGTTCTTAGACTCCACAGATGAGTGAAATCATTTGGTATTTCTCTTTCTCCACTTGGCTTATTTCACTGAGCATAATACCCTCCAGCTCCATCCATGTTGTTGCAAATGGTAGAATTTATTTTCTTCTTATGGCTGAGTAATATTCCATTGTGTATATGTACCACCTCTTCTTTATCCATTCATCTACTGATGGACACTTAGGTTGCTTCCAATTCTTGGCTATTGTAAATAGTGCTGCGATAAACATAGGGGTGCATCTGTCTTTTTCAAACTTGAGTGCTGCGTTCTTAGGGTAAATTCCTAGGAGTGGAATTCCTGGGTGAAATGGTAAGTCTGTTTTGAGCATTTTGAGGAACCTCCATACTGCTTTCCACAATGGTTGAACTAATTTACATTCCCACCAGCAGTGTAGGAGGGTTCCCCTTTCTCCACAACCTCACCAATATTTGTTGTTGTTTGTCTTTTGGATGGTAGCCATCCTTACTGGTGTGAGGTGATACCTCATTGTAGTTTTAATTTGCATTTTTCTGATAATTAGCGATGTGGAGCATCTTTTCATGTGTCTGTTGGCCATCTGTATTTCTTTTTTGGAGAACTGTGTGTTCAGTTCCTCTGCCCATTTTTTAATTGGATTATTTGTTTTTTGTTTGTTGAGGTGGGTGAGCTCCTTATATATTTTGGACATCAAGCCTTTATCGGATCTGTCATTTTCAAATATATTCTCCCATACTGTAGGGTTCCTTTTTGTTCTATTGATGGTGTCTTTTGCTGTACAGAAGCTTTTCAGCTTAATATAGTCCCACTTGTTCATTTTTGCTGTTGTTTTCCTTGCCCAGGGAGATATGTTCAAGAAGAGGTCACTCATGTTTATGTCTAAGAGGTTTGTGCCTATGTTTTCTTCCATGAGTTTTATGGTTTCATGACTTACATTCAGGTCTTTGATCCATTTTGAATTTACTTTTGTGTATGGGGTTAGGGAATGGTCCAATTTCATTCTCCTACATGTAGCTGTCCAGTTTTGCCAGCACCATCTGTTGAAGAGACCGTCATTTCGCCATTGTATGTCCATGGCTCCTTTATAAAATATTAATTGCCCGTATATGTTTGGGTTAATGTCTGGAGTCTCTAGTCTGTTCCACTGGTCTGTGGCTCTGTTCTTGTGCCAGTACCAAATTGTCTTGATTACTATGGCTTTGTAGTAGAGCTTGAAGTTGGGGAGTGAGATCCCCCCTACTTTATTCTTCTTTCTCAGGATTGCTTTGGCTATTCAGGGTCTTTGGTGTTTCCATATGAATTTTTGAATTATTTGTTCCAGTTCATTGAAGAATGTTGCTGGTAATTTAATAGAGATTGCTTCAAATCTGTATATTGCTTTGGGCAGGATGGCCATTTTGACAATATTAATTCTTCCTAGCCACGAGCATGGGATGAGTTTCCATTTGTTAGTGTCCCCTTTATTTTCTCTTAAGAGTGACTTGTAGTTTTCATGGTATAGGTCTTTCACTTCTTTGGTTAGGTTTATTCCTAGGTATTTTATTCTTTTTGAAGCAATTGTGAATAGAAGTGTTTTCCTGATTTCTCTTTCTATTGGTTCATTGTTAGTGTATAGGAAAGCTACAGATTTCTGTTTGTTAATTTTGTATCCTGCAACTTTGCTGTATTCTGATATCAGTTCTAGTAGTTTTGGAGTGGAGTCTTTAGGGTTTTTTATGTACAGTATCATGTCATCTGCAAATAGTGACAGTTTAACTTCTTCTTTACTAATCTGGATTCCTTGTATTTCTTTGTTTTGTCTGTGTGCCGTTGCTAGGACCTCCAGTACTATGTTAAATAACAGTGGGGGGAGTGGGCATCCCTGTCTAGTTCCCAATCTCAGAGGAAAAGCTTTCAGCTTCTCGCTGTTCAGTATAATGTTGGCTGTGAGTTTATGATATATGGACTTTATTATGTTGAGGTACTTGCCCTCTATTCCCATTTTGCTGAGAGTTTTTATCATGAATGGATGTTGAATTTTGTCAAATGCTTTTTCAGCATCTATGGAGATGATCATATGGATTTTGTCTTTCTTTTTGTTGATGTGGTGGATGATGTTGATGGATTTTCGAATGTTGTACCATCCTTGCATCCCTGGGATGAATCCCACTTGGTCATGGTGTATGATCCTTTTGATATACTTTTGAATTCGGTTTGCTAATATTTTATTGAGTATTTTTGCATCTATATTCATCAAGGATATTGGTCTGTAGTTTTCTTTTTTGGTGGGATCTTTGCCTGGATTTGGTATTAGGGTGATGTTGGCTTCATAGAATGAGTTTGGGAGTATTCCCTCCTCTTCTATTTTTTGGAAAACTTTAAGGAGAATGGGTATTATGTCTTCTCTGTGTGTGTGATAAAATTCCGAGGTAAATTCATCCGGCCCAGGGGTTTTGTTCTTGGGTTGTTTTTTGATTACCATTTCAATTTCTTTGCTTGTAATGGATTGTTTAACTTTTGTGTTTCTTCCTTGGTCAGTCTTGGAAGGTTGTATTTTTCGAGGAAGTTGTCCATTTCTTCTAGGTTTCCAGCTTGTTGGTTTTCATAGTAGTCTTTAATAATTCTTTGTATTTCTGTTGAGTCTGTTGTGATTTTTCCATTCTCATTTCTGATTCTGTTGATTTGTGTTGATTCTCTTTTTCTCTTAATAAGTTTGGCTAGAGGCTTATCTATTTTGTTTATTTTCTCAAAGAACCAGCTCTTGGTGTCATTGATTTTTGCTATTGTTTTATTCTTCTCAATTTTGTTTATTTCTTCTCTGATCTTTATTATGTCCCTCTGTCTGCTCACCTTAGGCCTCATTTGTTCTTCTTTTTCCAATTTCGATAATTGTGACATTAGACTATTCATTTGGGATTGTTATTACTTTTTTAAATATGCCTGGATTGCTATATACTTTCCTCTTAAGACTGCTTTTGTTGCGTCCCACAGAAGTTGGGGCTTTGTGTTATCGTCATTTGTTTCCATATATTGCTGGATGTCCATTTTAATTTGTTCGTTGATCCATTGATTATTTAGGAGCATGTTGTTAAGCCTCGATGTGTTTGTGAGCCTTTTTGTTTTCTTTGTAGAATTTATTTCTAGTTTTATTCCTTTGTGGTCTGAAAAATTGGTTGGTAGAATTTCAATATTTTGGAATTTACTGAGGTTCTTTTTGTGGGCTAGTATGTGGTCTATTCTGGAAAATGTTCCATGTGCACTTGAGAAGAATGTATATCCTGTTGCTTTTGGATGTAGAGTTATATAGATCTCTATTAGTTCCATCTGTTCTACTGTGTTGTTCAGTGCCTCCATGTCCTTACTTATTTTCTGCCCGGTGGATCTATCCTTTGGCATGAGTGATGTGTTAAAGTCTCCTAAAATGAATGCATTGCATTCTATTTCCCCCTTTAGTTCTGTTAGTATTTGTTTCACATATGCTGGTGTTGCTGTGTTGGGTACTTATATATTTAGGATGGTTGTATCCTCTAGTTGGACTGAGCCCTTTATCATTATGTAGTTTCCTTCTTTATCTCTTGTTAATTTCTTTGTTTTGAAGTCTATTTTGTCTGATATTCGTACTGCAACCCCTGCTTTCTTCTTGCTGTTATTTGCCTGAAATACGTTTTTCCATCCCTTGACTTTTAGTCTGTGCATGTCTTTGGGTTTGAGGTGAGTTTCTTGTAAGCTGCATATAGATGGGTCTTGCTTTTTTTGTCCATTCTATTACTCTGTGTCTTTTGATTGGTGCATTAAGTCCACTTACTTTAGGGTGACTGTTGAGAGATATGTACTTATTGCCATTGCAGGCTTTAAATTCGTGGTTACCAAAGGTTCAAGGTTAGCCTCTTTAGTATCTTACTGCCTAACTTAGCTCGCTTGTTGAGCTGTTATATACAGTGTCTGGAGATTCTTTTCTTCTCTCCCTTCTTATTCCTCCTCCTCCATTGTTCATATGTTGGGTGTTTTGTTCTGTGCTCTTTTTAGGAGTACTCCCATCTAGAGTAGTCCCTGTAAGATGCCCTGTAGAGGTGGTTCATGGGAAGTAAATTCCCTCAGCTTTTGCTTGTCTGGGAATTGTGTAATCCCTCCATCATATTTAAATGATAATCGTGCTGGATACAGTATCCTTGGTTCAAGGCCTTTCTGTTTCATTGCATTAAATATATCATCCATTCTCTTCTGGCCTGTAGGGTTTGTGTCGAGAAGTCTGATGATAGCCTGATGGGTTTTCCTTTATAGGTGTTCTTTTTCTCTCTAGCTGCCTTTAAAACTCTTTCCTTGTCCTTGATCTTTGCCATTTTAATTATTATGTTTCTTTTTGTTGTCCTCCTTGGGTCCTTTCTGTTGGGGGTTCTGTGTATTTCCATGGTCTGTTCGATTATTTCCTCCCCCAGTTTGGGGAAATTTTCAGCAATTATTTCTTCAAAGACACTTTCTATCCCTTTTCCTCTCTCTTCTTCTTCTGGTACCCCTATAATATGGATATCGTTCCTTTTGGATTGGTGACACAGTTCTCTTAATGTTGTTTCATTCCTGGAGATCCTTTTATCTCTCTCTATGTCAGCTTCTATGCATTCCTGTTCTCTGGTTTCAATTCCTTCAATGGCCTCTTGCGTCTTATCCATTCTGCTTATAAATCCTTCCAGAGTTTGTTTCATTTCTGCGATCTCCTTCCTGGCATCTGTGATCTCCCTCCGGACTTCATCTCATTGCTCTTGCATATTTCTCTGCATCTCCGTCAGCATGTTTATGATTTTTATTTTGAATTCTTTTTCAGGAAGGCTGTTTAGGTCTGTCTCCTTCTCTGGTGTTTTCTCTGTGATATTGGTTTCTCTGTAATTTTGCCTTTTGATGGTGATAGAAATAGTTTGACGAGCTGGAATGAGTGACAGCTTTAAGAACTTTTCTTCTTGTTGGTTTGTGGCCCTCCTCTCCTGGGAGAACAGCGGCCTCTACTGGCTTGTGCTGCGCAGCTGCGCGCAGACAGGGTTTCTGCTTCCTGCCCGGCTGCTATGGAGTTAATCTCCGCTGTTGCTGTGGGCGTGGCCTGGCTCGGGCCGCTGCTCCAAAGTGGTGGAGCTGCGTTGGAGCAGGAGCTGCTGGGAGGCTATTTATCTCCATGAGGGGCCTCCCTGCTCCCTGCTGCCCAGGGGGTTAGAATGCCCAGAGATCCCCAGATTCTCTGCCTCTGGACTAAGTGTCCCTGCCTGTCCCTTTAAGACTTCCAAAAAGCACTCGCCAAAACAGAACAACAACAACAAAAATGCCTCTCGCTTTTCTTTGTCCTCAGGTGCCTGCCTCAGGCACCCGCTCACCAGTCTTGCTGCCCTGTTTCCCTTGTATCCAGGGCCCCGTGCATGCACTGTGTCTGCGCTCTGGTGTGGATGGCTGGGGCTGGGTGTTCAGCAGTCCTGGGCTCCCTCTCCCTCCCTGGTCCGACTCCTCTCCTCCCACCCGGGGTTGGGGGGATGGGCGCTCAGGTCCCGCCGTTCTGGGGCTTGTATCTTACCCCCTTTGTGAGGCGCTGGGTTCTTGCAGGTGTGTATGTGGTCTGGATGTTGTCCTGTGTCCTCTGGTCTCTATTCTAGGAAGAGTTGTCTTTGTTTTATTTTCATAGATATATGTGGTTTTGGGAGGAGATTTCTGCTGCTCTACTCACGCCGCCATCTTGGCTCTGCTTCTAAGTATTTTTAATATATGTAGTTTTTTTGCAAATAAGGTATCCTATATGCATATGTTGGGTATGTATCCTAAGACTATTTCTCAATACTATGGACTATGCAGTGACATCTTGAATCTAAATGGTGTTAGAAATAAAGAGTCTACCAAAAAAAAAAAAAAAGTCTACAGACATTGTGGATGGGACACAAAAATCAGTGTTAAAGCATGCAGCTGTTCCTCCAAAGCCTGGAAATCCAGAGTAACAAAGGATTATTACATTCAAAGAAAATCGATAAACAAAAAAATCCGGAGAACAGTACTTTTATTTTCATGTCTGTTTAGTTGTCTTTAGCTATGCTTTTTTCTCAAAGTGTCTTTGACTCAAGTCTGTTTCATGATCTACTGAAATCTGAGGCAACTGTGGGCCTGGATTGCCCACCATTCCATGAGTGCACTGACAGATGTGGTCATCCATGGACACTTGGTTTAATAAAGAAGTTTTTGAAAATGTTCAGTGACTTGTTTTTTGTGGTATGTTAGATGATTCACTATAAATTTTTTGCTCAGGGCAACATAGTTCCAATATTTCTTTAAAAAATATTTGACCTTTTGGTAGAAGTGGTGCAGGCATAGCTAATGCCAGCAAAGCCCTGGGCCAGGTGACTTAGGCACATCATTGGGCAGTCCTCCCAGTAACTGAGAAGAGCAAGCAGTAGTATCTTCATTCTGAAAACAAGAAAATGGAAGCTTAGAGTGATTACAACTGGCTGGACTGTAATGTCAGGATTTGACTCATCCAGGTCTATGTGACACTACAGCCAAAATTCTTTCCAAAACTTAAGGCTATTTTAGGTATTCTCTCTAAAGAATACTGCAAATAATAGTAGCTGTTTTGTATAGTTATAAAAAGATGTAAAATATTTAACATTCTAATTGCTAAGCTTCCACACTAAGCAATGGTAACTTATTAATCTGGCCAATAAACCCTTAGTACAGAAAAGATTAAGGCACTGCATTATGTTGATTAAAATAATTTATGTAAATTTTTTTTCACATTAGGCTCAGCCTTAGGCATCTAGAATATTAATTCAGAAACTGGTCTTATTAGTCCAGATTCAAATGCAGAGTTTTGGCCAAGAACACTGAAGCAAGCCCTTTATCTTTATAAGCCATCAACTGGGCTAGCATTTATTGAGTACCTCTAAGCATTGGGGAGGAGCCTGAAGCTCAAGGAAATTGCCATCTGTGGGGGCAATAGACTAAATCACGAAACCCATTTGAAAAAGAAGCAAGGTAGTTCATAATTAAGTGCTAATTGGCTATAGAAATTCAAGGAAGCAGGAGGTTATTGAAAGCAGGGGTATTCACTGAAAAATTTATGTAAGACATTCCACTTTGGGTAGGTGTCCAAAAATGTGGAGGAGCTTTGGGTGAGTGGAGAAGCATGAAGGAATTCATGAGCAATCATGAGCACTTGTGTTGTGAAGTAGTGAGGGAAGCTGGATAAACTGAGAATGCTTGTCGTGTGTGTTGTTTGTCCTCCTGGACACTGAGCAAGGGTAGCACCATTGTGCCTCTCCCTCACCTTTTATCTCTAGCCAGTGTGCAGTATATTGTCAGGTCTTGATAGGTACATTTCTTTTCCCTGTGAGCAGAGGAGTCTGGATTTGATGTAGTAGGAGATGGAGTATGTGAATTAGAAAATATGCAAACAAATTGCTATCTTATTTCAGTTAGCATATACTTGCTGATGTTATTGGTATCATTTTGCTAAAAGGATTATGTTACTTTGGGTAAAATTTCATTCAAATACTCATGTGTACATAATACTAGAGGGAAGTTAGAATGAACAGTGACTCGATAATTCATTTTGCTTGAGATTTCTTTGTTGTAGCCTGTTTTCTGAGTCAAATAAAGGTTAATGATTGGTTTGCATTTATACTGCTGAATGCACATCAACAAAAGTGAAGTCAGGTCTGTGTTGACCGGAAGAAGAAAAAAAGCCCTGACTGGAAAGTAAATTAAAGATAAAGATGACATATTCAGTCAGTCATTGTGGTAGCCAGCCTCCACAGTCACCCTACTGATCCCTGCCTCCTGGTATTCACACCTTTGCATAATTCCTTCCTGTTGAGTATCAGCTGGAAATGATAGTGTGTGACTTTGAGACTAGGTCGTAAAAAGCAGTGTGGCCTTTCTCTTTCAATCTCTGGAATCACTCTTGGGGGACTCCAGCCGCCATATTGTGAGCTGCCCTACAAACAGGTCCATAGAGCAAGCAACTGAGGCTTCCTGACCACTGCCATGGGCGTGAACTTGGAAAGGGGTCTTCCAGCCCAGTCAAGCCTCCAGCTGACTGCAGCCCCAACTGACACTTTGACAGCAGCCGCATGGCAGAGTCTGTGCCAGAAATCCTGGACGAAGCTGTGCTCAGCTCCCTGCCTTTCATACTATTTGAGGTGATAAATGTTTGTTACTTTGAGTCAGTCAGCACTTCTGAGGACACTACATTAAAGACACTGGGTGCTGTGGGAGTGAAGAGATAAGGCTTGGGTCCTGCCCTGCAGTACTTAACAGTTGAGTATAGAAAATAGCACATGGGTACAAATACCTGCCATGTGAGGAGGAGGACTGAGGGGCTGGAAATCTTCATGGTGGAGGTGACATTTGAGTTGGGTTTTGAAGGATGAGCATGCTTTACGCACATGAACATGTTGAGAATAGTTTGTATAAACTGTTCTACTTTGTGAAGAGATTGACAGAATTGCAGAAATAGGTGGTTGAAAAATCAAGTTTAATAATAATTATAATAACAATACTAAAGTGCATTTCTTTTTGACTTTAACAATATTTCCACATACAGTATTGATTCCCAGAAGCACCAAGTGAGACAGAAAGAGCAGCCAGTATTGTACCTATTTGATCAGTAGGGAAGCTGAGATCTTGAAGGATTCAATGTTATGGCCAAGGTCAGGCAGGCAGTAAGAGGCAGAGATGAAGCTTAGGCTCTTTGAAAATAAGTATAAAGTCTACAGTGAAATGTCTTCAATTAAAAAATAAAGAGTGCTAGAGGGAGTCAGAGGGAAGGGAAATCATTTCTGTAGAAGACTTTGGGAAAAAAAAAAAGATATATTTTGTGAATGGTACCTTAGAAAGTTTCACATTTGTCTCCCAAGAGGCCATTTGGGGATGTCAGAAGTTAGGTGCTTAGCTTTGTAAGCTGCCCAACCTGATTTAGCTAGCACATAAGCAGGTCTGTCTCTCAAGGGGATATTTGTAGTAGCAAAATGCACAGACATTTATTAATTTGTAATGTGAAAAGTCACTGCCATGCACACCAGAATATTCTGTTGGCATAATTAGCACATCCATTCCCTGCAGACAGGCATTCAAGGGAAGCCCCATTATAATTAAAAGTTGATGGCATCCGTGGTCTCAGGGTGGAGAGAACTGACTAGCTGAACTTAAGAGGCATTCCTTGGCTTGGCGTGGGAGTGGGGAGACTGAGGCACTTTTTCCTTGTTAGAGATCACCAGTGAATTTGCCAGAAACACCAGTCCCCTGGCCAAGATTCACTCATCTCCCAGTAGAAATTTGCTTCTATAACAATATGTACTATTTTTCTATGACTAGCCTTACAAAATACCAAAAACTGAGTGGCTTAAAAGAAATAGAAGTTTAGTCCCTCACACCTCTGGAAGTTACAAATATGAAATAAAGATGTCAGCAAGGTCACACTCCCTCTGTCTCCAGGGAAGGATCCTTGGTTCTTGGTGATTTGGGTGGCGCCCCGCATCTTTGGCATTTCTTGTCTGTAGCTGCATTACTTGAGTATCTGACGTCATAGTCACAGAGCCCTCTTCCGTCTGCGTACCCTCTCCTCTTTGTGTGAGGACACAAGTCATTGGATTCAGGGCTCACCTTACTCCAGTATGACTTCACCATAACTTGATTATATCTGCAAAGGCCCTATTTCCAAACAGGTTACATTCACAGGTACTAAATGTCAGAATTTGACCTTGACATTTTGGACAGCATGATTTAACCCACTATAGCCTCTTTTCCCAAACAGCCACTATTGATAACCTCAATCCCACCGTATCTATAACAGGTTCTTTCTGCATTCAACTGTAATTTTAGCCTGAGAGCTTTCCTCCCTCCTTAGGGTGTCTTTGCATATGACTGGCCTCACCTTCTCCATTAATTACTCTCAGGAGAAGACAGCAATGACAGATTGAAACAATTTCCCTTACAATTTGATTTTTATTGATTTTTTAAAAATTGAAAATTCCAAATCTTTCCTTTATTCCTAAACTTCTATCCAGAATCTGCTGGTAGTGATGGGAACTTGTGGGGATGGACAATAGTTTGGAAAGCAAATTCCAGGGCCCAGGCAGAGTCTGGGAGGAGGGTATTAGTTCCTCCTTCAATCTGTCCAAACAAAAAACAGTACTAATAGTCTTTGACAGGGTAATGCTGTTTTACCTTTCAGTCTTATGTGAAATGTAAAGAAAAACACACCTTTACCACATATTTTATTTTCTCTGTACAGTGTAAGTGCTGCAAATAAAAATTCAATGGACGGTCCTTAGCCTCTCAAACCAGACTGATTCCTCATAAACCCCCACCATATAGAAGTTCTAGGACACTTTCTATTGTTAAATAACTATTCTGAGCTGATTTGTAACTTACTTGCCATTTTCATTTACCCCAGTTTTAAATTCATAGTGGGAGGGCCCTTGTAGTTGTACCATAAGCATTTTCAGGGAAAGAAACCAAATTGTAAAATCAATGACCTAGAAGCCAGAAGGCTTTGGCACCCCTGTTGGTTGTGACCTCGTGCAAGCAACTTGTCTTCTCTCTTACCAGCCTTCCCTTCTGTACAGGGGCTCTGCGTTCATCTTCTAGGGCTGCTATAACAAAGCCTGGGTAACCCAGGGAGTTCCCTGTGCTTCTGACCTCCCAGCTACAGAATGGAGGTTCCCATGACCTCCCCCTTAGGTTCAATTAATTTGAAATAACAAGCTTGGTTGGTTTTCTCACAATTGGTTTTCTCACAATTCTGGAGACACTAAGTCTGGGATCAAGGTGTCAGCAGTGCTGGTTTCTTCTGAGGCCTTTTTCCTTGGCTGCTATCCCCGTGTCCTCACATAGTTATTTCCTCTGTATGGGCCTTGTCCTGATTTCCTCTTCTTAGAGAGCACCAATCATACTTGATTAGGGCCCACCCTAGGGGTCTATTTGAACTTAATCATCTCTTTATTAAAGACCTTGCTTTCAGAAAAGGTCATGTTCTGAGGTACTGGGAATGAGGAGTTGAACACATGAATTTGGGGAAAGGGACACAACTTAGCCCTTAACAGGAGGGTGTCAGTGAATAAATGGATGGTGCATGGTGAGAGTCAGATTTCTTACTGTTAAGAGGGGGAAGCTACAGATAAGCAAGGTGCACAATCATGGACACCAAATGCAGTGGTGTATTATTTTCCCTACATGTATGTGTAACAGTAACAATATTATACACAGCAGTAATAGTAGTATAACTTCATTTGGATACCTGGACCCAATTCCAATGTGTATAAATATGTGGGAGGGGTCTTCCCACACATACTTACACCAGCAATTCTCAAACACCAGCAGGGTGTTGGAGAACTCAATGCAATTCTGATGTTATCTGCCCAGAGACAGCACCAGATTCCTAGGTTAAGGGCTCTGTCCTACAAGACTGTCCTCTACCCCCTACTCCAGACCCCATTCACAAGCCCCAGGCAGTTCCCTGTGCTTCTGACCTACCAGCTACAGACTGGAGGTTCCCACAACCTCCCCCTTATGTTCAATTAATTTGCTAGAGCAACTTACAGAACACAGGAAAACACTTAACGTTTACCAGTTTAATAAAGGATTCCATAAAGGATACAAGGTAACAGCCAGATGAAGAGAGACATAAGACAACGTCACAAATATAGGAGGTTCTGTCCTCGTGGAGCTTGGGGCCCAGCTCGGTGGCATGTGGAGGCATTCTGGTTCCCCAAGGATAGACACTTTCTGCAACCCAAAAGCAGGATGCAACCAAACAGAGCAGGCAGAGCAGAGATCAGGGAGACCACAAGCAAGCTCCTCTCATGGGGTTTGTGAGGTCTTCATTGCATAATCATGACTAAATTACTGACCATTGGCTGATTCAGCCTCCAGCCCCTGCCCTTGAGTGGGGGTCCAAAAGTCTTTCATTAAAACGACAAACCACCTGTTTCACCTTTAAGACTCTGTAGTGTTTTCAAGAACTGTGGATGAAGACAAACTATACCTGGGAAATACATACCTGGTCATATGAATGACCAAATATGTATTTCTTTCAGGCTGGAAAGAACTTTGTGATACTTTTGATTAGTTTAATGAAGACAGGTCATTCAGAAATAATTAGATATGTGTGTTTGTGTGTGTGTGTGTGCACATGGGTCATTATACCTATCTGTGCCTCCTAGCTCAGGTCATTGAGAGGGTCTAGAAGCAGTGACTTACCAGTAGCAGTAAACACATGCAGTGCCTTAATCTTGGCTTTTCAATACCATTCTCTAATAAAAGAAACCAGAGCTCCTTGGAGAAATAACTAACTTTAAGGTTTGAGCAGGGGAAGTAAAAGGTAAACCTGGGATATCTAAGTAGTACAAAAGCAACAAAATGTTCAAAAAATAAAAGTATGTCACAGGCCCACTTGAAACTACATGAAAGAGCCCCCAGCTGCCAGGACTAAAACAATTTGAGCAACAAATAAATAGTGTGCTATTAGATTACAACCCAAACTGGATATACAACAAAGCCTTAAAATAAATACACATAAGCATATGCTGAGATAAATAAACAATTGAATAAATAAATGGTGGGAAGGAGGCACAAATTTTTCTTATAAAAATATTCCAGTGCTCCAGAACCCAAGAATGGACTAACAGTTACCAAAGGGAAAGAGACTGGGGAGAATGGGAGGGTAGGGAGGGATAAGGGTGGTGAAGAAGAAAGGGGGTATTATGATTAGCATGTATAATATAGGGGATGGGGGAAAGGCGAGGGCTTTACAACACAGAGAAGATAAGTAGTGATTCTACAACATCTTACTATGCTGATGGACAGTGACTGTAATGGGGTTTGTGGGGGGGACTTGGGGTAGGGGAGAGCCTAGTAAGCATAATGTTCTTCAAAAAAATATGAATAAATAAATTAATTAATAAAAAAAAATATTCCAGTGATCACGGGAAGATGGCGGCGTGAGTAGTTCAGAGGAAATCTCCTCCCCAAAACATATATATTTATGAAAATACAATAAATACAACTATTCCTAAAAGAGACACCAGTGGATGCAGTACAACAGCCAGGATACATCTACATCTGTGAGGACTCAGCACCACACGAAGGGGGTAAGATACAAGCCGCGGCCAGGTGGGACCCAAACGCTCCACCACCCCAAAACCTGGTGGGAAGAAAGGAGTTGGAACAGGGAGGGAATGAAAGCCCAGGACTGCTAAACAACCAGCTCTAGAAATACACACCTGGAATGCAGACACAAGGTGCACGGGGTGCTGGACATTAGAGAAACGGAAAAGCAAAACCTGTGGGCAGGTCCCTGCAACTGGCGCCCCTGAGATAAAAGAAAAGCGAGTGCTTTCTGCAAGTCTTAAAGAGACAGGGACCCCATAGCTGGACAAAGTTGTCCCTGCAGCTGGGAATACTGGGGAAACTTAGGCACCCTAAACGGAGGCAGTGTAGCTCTGGCGCCCCTCACAGGACTAGGCAGCCTGCCAGTCATTCCTCCAACTGGCACAGACCCCAACACATGGGCCTAGTAGCAGGAGAATGGGAGTGCGTGCTGGGGGCGGGAGCGCGGGAAGGAACCGAGAGCAGAAGAGGCTTGTGCTAGCCCACAGTGGCACAACCAAACAGCCCAGGGGCGGGTTGCGCACACTGGTGGCAGCGGAGCCAGAGGGAGCAGGTGCGCTCCCAGGAGCCGACTGGAATCCCAGCCCAACACACAGCTGCCCGGGCCAGACCCAAAGGCCATTGCTGTCACACAGCTGCCCGGCAGGGTTGCCGCTAGCATGGGGGAGCACACCTGGCATGCCTGCCACTCCCTGCAGGGCTCCGCGCTGCTCTGATGGATACCCCGCCCACAGCAGCTTAAGAGATTAACCCAGTGGTTGCTCAAGGAGTGCAGGTAGCCATCACAGGCAGTGGAGAAGGGCAAGGCATCCAGCAAGCAGGAAAGGACTTTCTTCTCTCAGCTGACACACCCGCAACCTGCCTACAGCCACTGCTATCACCATTAAAAGGCAAAAAAATCTGGTCCAGTCCAAGATAGTTACACCTGAGAAAGGATCTGCAGAGGCAGACCTAACCAGTCTCCCTGAAAAAAAATTCAAAATAAAAATCATAAACATGCTGACAGAGCTGCAGAGAAATATGCAAGAGCTAAGGGATGAAGTCCGGAGGGGGATTACAGATGTCCGGAGGGAGATCACAGATGTCCGGAGGGAGATTACAGAAGTGAAACAAACTCTGGAAGGATTTATAAGCAGAATGGATAAGATGCAGGAGGCCATTGATGGAATAGAAACCAGAGAACAGGAATGCATAGAAGCTGATGCAGAGAGAGATAAAAGGATCTCCAGGAATGAAACAATATTAAGAGAAACATGTGACCAATCTAAAAGGAACAATATCCGTATTATAGGGGTACCAGAAGAAGAAGAAGAGAGAGAAAAAGGGATAGAAAGTATCTTTGGAGAAATAATTGCTGAGAACATCCCCAAACTGGGGGAGTAAATAGTTGCTCAGACTACAGAGGCACACAGAACTCCTGAGAGACGGGATCCAAAGAGGTCAACACCAAGACACATAATAATTAAAATGGCAAAGATCAAGGACAGGGACAGAGTATTAAAGGCAGCCAGAGAGAGTAAAAAGGTCACCTACAAAGGAAAACCCATCAGGCTATCATCAGACTTCTCAACAGAAACCTTACAGGCCAGAAGAGAATGGCATGATATATTTGATGCAATGAAACAGAAGGGCCTTGAACCAAGGATACTGTATCCAGCACGATTATCATTTAAATATGAAGGAGGGATTAAACAATTCCCAGACAAGCAAAAGTTGAGGGAATTTGCCTCCCACAAAACACCTCTACAGGATATCTTAGAGGGACTTCTCTAGATGGGAGCACTCCTAAAAAGAGCACAGAACAAAACACCCAACATATGAAGAATGGAGGAGGAGGAAAAAGAAGGGAAAGAAATATTCATCAGACTGTGCTTATAACAGCACAATAAGCGAGTGAGGTCAGACAGTAAGGTAGTAAACAAGCTAACCTTGAACCTTTGGTAACCATAAATCTAAAGCCTGCAATGGCAATAAGTACATATCTTTCAATAATCACCCTAAATGTAAATGGACTGAATGCACCAATCAAAAGACAAAGAGAAATAGAATGGATAAAAAAGCAAGACCCATCTATATGCTGCTTACAAGAGACTCACCTCAAACCCAAAGACATACACAGATTAAAAGTCAAGGGTTGGAGAAAGATATTTCATGCAAACAACAGAGAGAAAAAAGCAGGTGTTGCAGTACTACTATCAGACAAAATAGACTTCAAAATAAAGCAAGTAACAAGAGATAAAGAAGGCCATTACAAAATGATAAAGGGATCAGTCCAACAAGAAGATATAACCATTATAAACATATATGCACCCAATACAGGAGCACCAATATATGTGAAACAAATACTAACAGAATTAAAGGAGGAAATAGAATGCAATGCATTCATTTTGGGAGACTTTAACACACCACTCACCCCAAAGGACAGATCCACCAGACAGAAAATAAGTAAGGACACAGAGGCAATGAACAACACGCTAGAACAGATGGTCCTCTATAGAACTCTATATCATCTATATATAGACATCTATAGAACTCTACATCCAAAAGAAACAGGATACACATTCTTCTCAAGTGCACATGGAACATTCTCCAGAATAAACCACATAATAGGCTACAAAAAGAACCTCAGTAAATTCCAAAAGATTGAAATCCTACCAGCCAACTTTTCAGACCACAAAGGTATAAAACTAGAAATAAATTGTACAAAGAAAGCAAAAAGGCTCACAAATACACGGAGGCTTAACAACATGCTCCTAAATAATCAATGGATCAATGACCAAATTAAAATGGACATCCAGCAATATATGGAAACAAATGACAACAATAACACAAAGCCCCAACTTCTGTGGGATGCAGCAAAAGCAGTCTTAAGAGGAAAGTATATAGCAATCCAAGCATATTTAAAAAAGGAAGAGCAATCCCAAATGAATGGTCTAATGTCACAATTATCGAAATTGGAAAAAGAAGAACAGATGAGGCCTAAGGTCAGCAGAAGGAGGGACATAATAAAGATCAGAGAAGAAATAAACAAAATTGAGAAGAATAAAACAATAGCAAAAATCAATGAAACCAAGAGCTGGTTCTTTGAGAAAATAAACAAAATAGATAAGCCTCTAGGCAGACTTATTAAGAGAAAAAGAGAGTCAACACACATCAACAGAATTAGAAACGAGAAAGGAAAAATCACGACGGACCCCACAGAAATACAAAGAATTATTAGAGAATACTATGAAAACCTATATGCTAACAAGCTGGAAAACCTAGGAGAAATGTACAACTTCTTAGAAAAATACAACCTTCCAAGACTGATCCAGAAAGAAACAGAAAATCTAAACAGACCAATTACCAGCAATGAAATTGAATCAGTGATCAAAAAACTACCCAAGAACATAACCCCCAGGCAAGATGGATTTACCTCGGAATTTTATCAGACATACAGAGAAGACATAACACCCATTCTCCTTAAAGTTTTCCAAAAAATAGAAGAGGAGGGAGTACTCCCAAACTCTTTCTATGAAGCCAACATCACCTAATACCAAAACCAGGCAAAGACCCCACCAAAAAAGAAAACTACAGACCAATATCCCTGATGAACATAGATGCAAAAACACTCAACAAAATATTAGCAAACCGAATTCAAAAATACATCAAGAGGATCATACACCATGACCAAGTGGGATTCATCCCAGGGATGCAAGGATGGTACAACATTTGAAAATCCATCAACATCATCCACCACATCAACAAAAAGAAGGACAAAACCCACATGATCATCTCCATAGATGCTGAAAAAGCATTTGACAAAATTCAACATCCATTCATGATAAAAACTCTCAGCAAAATGGGAATAGAGGGCAAGTACCTCAACATAATAAAGGCCATATATGATAAACCCACAGCCAACATCATACTGAACAGCGAGAGGCTGAAAGCTTTTCCTCTGAGATCGGGAACAAGACAGGGATGCCCACTCTCCCCACTGTTATTCAACGTGATACTGGAGGTCCTAGCCATGGCAATCAGACAAAACAAAGAACTACAAGGAATCCAGATTAGTAAAGAAGTCAAACTGTCACTATTTGCAGATGACATGACATTGTACATAAAAAACCCTAAAGACTCCACTGCAAAACTACTAGAACTAATATTGGAATTCAGCAAAGTTGCAGGATACAAAATTAACACACAGAAATCTGTAGCTTTCCTATACACTAACAATGAACTAATAGAAAGAGAAATCAGGAAAACAATTCCATTCACAATAGCATCAAAAAGAATAAAATACCTAGGAATAAACCTATCCAAGGAAGTGAAGGATCTATACCCTGAAAACTACAAGACACTCTTAAGAGAGATTAAAGGGGTTACTAACAAATGGAAACTCATCCCATGCTCGTGGCTAGGAAGAATTAATATTGTCAAAATGGCCATCCTGCCCAAAGCAATATACAGATTCGATGCAATCCCTATCAAATTACCAACAGCATTCTTCAATGAACTGGAACAAATAGTTCAAAAATTCATATGGAACCATCAAAGACCCCGAATAGCCAACGCAATCCTGAGAAGAAAGAATAAACTAGGGGGGGAATCTCACTCCCCAACTTCAAGCTCTACTACAAAGCCGCAGTAATCAAGACAATTTGGTACTGGCACAAGAACAGAGCCACAGACCAGTGGAACAGAATAGAGACTCCAGACATTAACCCAAACATATGTGGCCAGTTAATATTTGATAAAGGAGCCATGGACATAAAATGGGGAAATGACAGTCTCTTCAACAGATGATGCTGACAAAACTGGACAGCTACATGTAAGAGAATGAAACTTGATTACTGTCTAACCCCATACACAAAAGTAAACTCCAAATGGATCAAAGACCTGAATGTAAGTCATGAAACCATAAAACTCTTAGAAAAAAACATAGGCAAAAATCTCATGGACATAAACATGAGTGACTTCTTCATGAACATATCTCCCCGGGCAAGGGAAACAAAGGCAAAAATGAACAAGTGGGACTATATCAAGCTAACTTCTGTACAGCAAAGGACACCATCAATAGAACAAAAAGGAACCCTACAGTATGGGAGAATATATTCATAAATGACAGATCCGATAAAGGATTGACATCCAAAATATATAAAGAGCTCACATGCCTCAACAAACAAAAAGCAAATAATCCAATTAAAAAATGGACAGAGGAACTGAATAGGCAGTTCTCTAAAGAAGGAATCCAGATGGGCAACAGGCACATGAAAAGATGCTCCACATCGCTAATCATCAGAGAAATGCAATTTAAAACCACAATGAGATATCACCTCACACCAGTAAGGATCGCCATCATCGAAAAGACAAACAACAACAAATGTTGGCGAGGTAGCGGAGAAAGGGGAACCTTCCTACACTGCTGGTGGGAATGTAAACTAGTTCAACCATTGTGGAAAGCAGTATGGAGGTTCCTCAAAATGCTCAAAATAGAAATACCATTTGACCCAGGAATTCCACTTCTAGGAATTTACCCTAAGAATGCAACACTCCAGTTTGAAAAAGGCAGATGCACCCCTATGTTTATCGCTGCACTGTTTACAATAACCAAAATATGGAAGCAACCTAAATGTCCATCAGTGGATGAATGGATAAAGGAGATGTGGTACATATACACAATGGAATATTACTCAGCCATAAGAAAAAAACAGATCCTACCATTTGCAACAACATGGATGGAGCTAGAGTGTATTATGCTCAGTGAAATAAGCCAAGCGGAGGACAAGTACCAAATGATTTCACTCATATGTGGAGTATAAGAACAAAGGAAAACTGAAGGAACAAAACAGCAGCAGAATCACAGAACCCAAGAATGGACTAATAGTTACCAAAGGGAAAGGGACTGGGGAGGATGGGTGGGTAGGGAGCGATAAGGGCAGGGAAAAAGAAAGAGGGCATTACGATTAGCATGTATAGTGCGTGGGGGGCATGGGGAGGGCTGCGCAACACAGAAGACAAGTAGTGATTTTACAGCATCTTACTATGCAGATGGACAGTGACTGTGAAGGGGTATGTGGGGAGGACTTGGTGAAGGGGGAAACCTAGTAAACATAATGTTCTTTCTGTAATTGTAGATTAATGATACCAACAAAAAAAATATTCCAAATATATAAGAGTGGGCTAGACTTAGTCACCCTCATCTGAACAGTGAGTATGGAAAGGAAGTTAGTAACTTCATGATGGAAAAACCTGGCAGCCACCCGCTTAACCAAGCGATCAAGGCTGACATCACCCATAATATGTACCTTCAATAACATGTACCCCCAATATGATTGATGAAGACGGAACTTCAACTCTGTGGTCTTCTTCCCCAATCCCATATCCCCATCTAATCATGAGAAAAACAGCAGACAAACCCAGACTGAGGGACATCCTACAAAATACCTGATCAGTGCCCCTCAAAACCATCAAGGTCATAAAAAAACTGAGAAACTATCACAGCTAAGTGGAGACTAGGGAGGCATGACCACTAAGTGCTATGGGGCATCTGCCGTTGGTTCCTGAGGTAGAAAGATGACATTAGTATAAAAACTGGTGAAATCCAAATAAAATCTGGAGTTTAGTTAATAGTGAGGGCAGGAAGGCAGGAAGGCAGGGAAGGAGGAAGAGAAAGAAGAAGGAAGGAAAGAAGGAAGGAAGGAGGGAAGGAGGGAAGGAAGGAGGGAATGAGGGAGGGAGGGAGGCAGGGAGGGAAGGAAATGGATTCGATTGCTCAGTCCTTCTAGCTGTAGAATTCCTTAATGTTCTACAAGTGAAGTTAACTAGGAAAATGTCTTAGAGGAAGTGTTGAACTTAAGGTCCCCAAACTGTTTTTCCTAATTCTTTTTTCCTTTTCTAAAATACCTCTTCCTACGTGTTTTCTTTCCATTCTTATAAAGATAGAGAATGGCAAAGGGCTTTACTGCTGATAAGGAACCCTGGACACCAGGTGGCCAGTTAGAAAAAGAATGAGAAAAGGCAGAGCAGATATAAGGTTGATACTGGCTCTCAGGGGAATCATATTCTAGTCCTGACTGCCTCCAGGCATGAGACCCTGGACAAGCCCCATTATTATGCTTTGATTTATCAGTAAACTGAGGAAGAAGATTAGAGATGATGTAAGTTCTGATCATAACATTGTGTTATTCTATCAACTCCATATGTGTAAGCGGTAGAAGTCTAAGGAGCAGAGAATGTAATTTCAGGGGCAGGTAAACGATGCTCTTTCACACATACCACAGTGACACCTGTTAGGGAGTCAAAAGTTATCTCCCTGGGTTGGGTAACTTAGAAAATCAGATCTTGCTGGAAACAAAAACATGTAGACTCAGTTTGGGCCTCAGGTGTAAACTTGGATCCAAGAGTTTGAAAGGAATGACTTGCGCTTCTCTGTCTTGCCTCCTCTTCCTGCAGGCATTACCTACCATAGTTCTGACACTGCCAAAAATTAACCATGACATCTTAAGCAAATTACTTAACCTCTCCATGAGCCTAGATTTCCTCAGTTATACAACGGGAATTAAAAATAACTAGTTGACGAATTGAGCAAATCCAGTTCCAAGGCTGTAATGTGCTATAGAATTCTTTATTTAGGTGGGTAATGTGTGGACTTTTCTGGCCTCCCAATACTCATCAGGTATTAAATGACTGTAGTCTCTTTATGTTAGATCATAGAGGGGGTCACCAGGATCCTGGCTGCTCATGTCTTTGAAATGAATACAAATTATATCGAAAGGATAGATTTAGTTTTCCCTAATTGAATATAAAAGACTTGGGAAGAGAATTTTGAAATAGTAGTGAGCAGCCCATGATTTATGAGTATGTTCATAAATCAGCAACGTCCAAGTCCCTGAGCAGCAGGGGTGAAGCACAGTTGTAGACACAGGCAGCATTCAATGGGGGCCTTACTGGAAGATTGGTAACTTGGGAATATTTTCAACATATGTGGATTTGTGTTCTGTAGGTTTTTTAAGAAATGTTCTTCTGCAGCCGAGGCTTTACATTGGCACATGTTCTTATTTTATTGTAAATTAGCTTCTCAGTGATAAGCTGTTCAATTCTCCCCTCTGTGCATCTGCTGTCCTCTTTGTGGCCATGGGAAGGGAGGAATCGGCTGCAAGTCACCCCTGGGACCTGAGCTTCTGGCAGAACAACTAATCTCAGGAAGATTCTGGCCCCATGCACACATTTTTTTTTTAAGTGTTTTGAAAAAGGGTTGAAAATGGGATTATTTCCCTAGAACTCAAGAGTCAGAACATATTCCCTGGAAACATATAACTGAATATGCCTTTCTGTATACTTTGGGTTTTACATACCCCATTTTAATATTTTGAAGTTCCTTTACCTACTGTTCCTCGCGTGGTTCCTGCCAGATAGTTTGATACTCACCAGGCATTATTACTGTGTTCTCATGTAGGAGGAAACTGAGGCATAGAGAGGTTTAATTTACCCAAGTGATAGAGACAAGAGCCCTTCAGGGAGCCCCGATCTCTAGGTTGACAACATATCTCAATCCTCCTTGAGTGCCCACATCATTGTCATATAGGAAATGGAAAAATATTTTTAATGAGTCATATAGTTATGGTTGCTAACATAGTAAGCTTCCAGGTTATATGTGTATATGTGTTTTGTATTTGTGGCCTTTTGCCCAGAAGTGTTTATGTCTAAGTTCACAAATTGGCATTTAAATGTTCTTGATGGCAAGGATCTTAAAAAAAAAAACCTTATGTATTTCTAAGTAAAAATTTTCTGACTTTAACAAATACTTTCATTAAGGTCAAAATGCCACTGACTAGAGTAATCAAGAACCTCTACTCTATCCAATAAATAAATAAAAATCAAACCCATCCTCCTTGGACTGTGACACTTTTCTTGGGCCAGGACAAACTGCCCTTTTAATGTTATTTATCACATCCCCATCCTCATGGAACAACTCTTAAACCTGACTGTGCAACAGATTCCTGACCCTACTCCACACTTACAGAATTAGAAAAATATAGAATCTAAATTTCCAGCCAGCTTCCCAAGTACTTCTGATGCAGCAAGTCCATGACTTGACCTTGGTGGACCCTGCCAGTCCCACTCTATTTGCTTTACGCTGATGTGGCCTTCATTTTCAGGCCTTCATAACTTGATGTGCCTGATTCTATCTCCTAAAATACTACTTTCATTTCAGGACCCAGGTCAACTGTCCTAGCATTCATGAAGCGTTGGCTAATTATTTCCAGTGCAATTAATTCTTCCTACTTCACCCTCTTGGGTTGTCTATTTAGCTCTTCTTGTCTGCATCTCCTTCCCTCAAGAGAGAAGAGGTTGACTCATTCCCTGATACCACACATGGCACATAGCTCACAGATACAAAGACATGCATACACCTGCAGCCTGGAAGCTTAGTATGTTAGCAACTATAGCTATGTGACCCTTTCATTAATAATGTTTTTCCATTTCCTGTATGACAATGATATGGTCAGTCAGGAGGTTAGAGATGTGTTGTCAATCTAGAGATCGAAGGTCCTTAAGGGTTCTTGTCTCTATCTCTTGGGTAAATTAAACCTCTCTGTGTTTCAGTTTTCTCCTACATGAGAATACAGTAATAATGCCCGGTGAGTATCAAGGGTTTGCATAGTGTAGGTACCTTCAGAACACAGAGGTCTTGGTGTTTTTTTTTCCTTCTGGGGACCCAACAAGACTAATCGGCTCTTCCTGTTTTACCATTGGTTTCAGAGTTTGAGATTAGCTATTACAAATTCCATTTAGCTCTATCATTCTGTTCCAGATGTCCTGCTAAGTTTGAGCAACCATCTGACAGCCTAGTTTCTGGTTGAAGAAAATAAGAGAAGAGGAATAGATAATATTTATTAAAGGATTCTCTGGGTAGTTGCCATGTTTAGACTAATAGGTGGACAGTGAAATAGGAAGGTTTCAAAGTCCGGCATGATCTCCCTTTTTGATCCTTTATTAGGCATTATGTAAAATATTAAGGATGTTTCACATAAAAATTGGTATCTTTGAAGACTTTGTGATACCACACATGGCACATAGCTTTGTGTTTGAAAACTCTATTCACATTAAATGCTGACAATTATTTTAAATTGTATATGTGCACATACTTTGGTGTGTGCATTTATCAAGAAGTAGCATTTTTAATTTTTCAAATTTATTTGAAACTTTCATCCAAAAGTACCTTCACACTGCCACCTATACATTCATTCAGAATAAGGGTTTTGAATACAGGGTTTAAAAGTAGATATAAGTGCATTGTTAAATAGAGAAATTACAAATGCCATACCTCTAAACATAAAATTGAATATGAAATATAATTGTTGATCCAAGAGATTCCATTGAAGAACAGCTGTTTAAGCCTTCTGGAAGACATTTTTGGAAGTATGATTGAGAATCTATTTTGGATATAACAGGCACCTTCTTATATTTCCTATAGTTTTCTTCATTATCATTAAAGGGTATCATCTGCTCTGGGTTTTGTGTGTAATTTGAATTCACACTCTTACAGTAAGCTCACCTACCTTACTTAGGTCTGTGAAATGTAATCTAATTTTGTAATAAAGGTAGAAATCAAAGTCTAGTTACCGCTCAAAAGATTTAAGAAGGGCTAGGTTGAATTGGGTGTCTTGTGTTCTACCACTTCTACTACCAAGAATGATTCCTTTTAATCCAATGAAATGCCTTAGGAAGTAATAAAGCCATTGGAAATTAAGGGCAAGGGTCAGCTGAGAGAGAGGAGCCATCCTTGAGCAGCAGTAAGCCATGAATGACTAATCGTAACCCTAGTGTATGCATGTATTCTTCTGAAAATACAAAACAAGACATAATATTTACAGTTTTTTCTTAAAACAGAATTTTAGCAAAGCTCTCTCCACATCCAAAGGTCAAATGAACTCTTGAAAAACACCTATTCTAGGGAATGAGTACATTAACTTACTCTCTAAAGCCAATCAGATGATGCAAAATCCTTCAGCCTAGATGTGATAGGCAGCTTTAGAACAATCTGAAATGCTGTGTTCAAAAAGAGCCAGGATTTGTACTTGATCCAGTAATATTGAGCTTCTTGGAAATTGTTTGTGTGATTCTCTTTCATCCTTTAACTTTGGAAAGAGTATTAATTTATTTCTACCTCGTTAAAGAATGTATCTGAATCATAGCTGACCCACTGTAAGAAATAATACTTAGTGATTTTCAGGGGAAAATGAGTTGCTGAGATTTTCCCTCCTTTTTAATTTTTTTTCTGATGTAATGAGGTTTCCAACTCTTTCTCCAAGTACCTTGATTATCAGGTGAAGGCCCACAGGGTTGGTCCTTTTGCCCAACCCACTGGCAACTCTTGCTCTCTCTTTGATCATGCACCTTGTGGTTCTTGAAAATATATATTATCAACTACATGAAAAATGGGGTCTAAAAAGGGACCTTTCTGGGTTATAGAAAATATAATGGCTCGACTCTCCTTAGGATGGGGCCAAATCATGTGGAGTCAGTCACTTTGGATGAATGGATAAATAAATCACTGAATGAATATGTGTGTTCTTTACTAAGGATAAACTTTAAAGGGAAATAAATTCATAGAATGACAACTGAGCATGAATAGAATCTTCCATGTGTATATGAAATCAGGAAATGTCTGTTCCAAAATTCAGTGAGGAGGGCAGGGTGTGAGATTTCTAGGCTAACTTTTCAGCTATAAACCCCAGAGCTCTTAGAGCACAAGCCAGCTGGAAGCCTCCCCACAGAGACCCTGCCCCTCAACCAGCTGTGCCACCATCAGGTGACGGGCGGCTTCAGGTTGGGAAATCCCATGTGGCCATGGGCATCGCCGTGGCACCTGAGGGGGCTGGTTCAGTGACCGGCTCTGAGGCAGCTGTGGGTACCACACCTGGATGCTGCTCTCTCCCCATCCAAGGTTTGAATGTGATGGCAGCCATGGGGACAAAGCAGATGGCCTCACTATAATTATCCAAGCAACTTTAGGCAAAGAACTGTAAAATAATGGTTACCCATCTTCCGATGCTTTTGATCATTTATGAACTGATAATAAGAATGTCAGTGTTTTCAGGAAAAATGATAAATGAAATGTAGTCTTTTCATTGGTGAATTCCCCAAACCCTGTGATCAGACTCAGTATCATGGCAAAGCTAGTTGTGTTGAATGGTGTCTAAGGTAAGTTAAGAAAGGTAGGCTTCTTGAGGCTTGAGGGAGTGAAAGTTTATACATCTTAAACTTTTGCTACTTTGTATCATTATCCTATTACAGTGATTCAGATATTATTACTTTTTTTCTCTTTCTCTGAATTGGAAGTCAGTAGACATGAATTCCATATGCCCAATTCTGTCTCTCCTTTTTTGATAGCAGCTTTATTGAGATATAGTTCACATATTATCACTTCACCTATTTAACATGTGCAATTCAGTTGTTTTTAGTATACTCACAGAGTTGTGTTAATTCTGTCCATTGAAATGTCTGTGTCACTTCAGATAAATCTGTGAACCTGAGTTTCTTCATGTGCAAATTAAGAACAGAGCAGTAGATTTTTCAGTCTTCCTTTTTGAGCTATGAGTCTATAATTGCAAACCTTACAGTAATCTGTTTAGATAAAAAGAACATACATCATGAACTATAGTGAATGTTTCATAAATTACCATTTTGGGAGATGTCCTCATCTTTCTTTCACATACAGACAGACACACAGGTGCATGCACACACACACACACACACACACATCCGTTCCTAGTCTGCAACTCAAATTTCCCCTGTCATTCCATATCCATTCTAAGTCACCTTCTTTACCTTCTGTCTTAAGTTTTCCCCCATAGGCTCATAGATACTGACTGTCTGATATAGTTTTATAGGTCTACTTTTTCACTGAGCAAGGTTATAAACTTGATTCTTTCTATCCCATACATCACTTCTCATTCATACTCAATGAATAGTTGTTGAGTCCCTTATATACAATTACCCACAAATATTTGGTGTCTGAAAAGGTAAAGGTAGATGAGTTTTTCCTGTGCCAACCGCCAGAGTCAGCTTACAAAGAATCAAATATTTTGAGAATGGAAGCCCTTTAGGAATTACCAGGCCAGAGAGTAATTGTTGTGATTGCAGCTGTGTACCTTAAAGTGTAGGCATTATTTCCCTGAGTAGAACATGATATTGATTGACTAGCATTGCCAGTGCACAGTTACATATTGCTCCAGTGGGAGTTCGTAATTAAACCTGTGCAAAGCTCTGTATAGCAAACATATTGTCATGGTAAATTTCATTGGCCATGGCGAGTTGTATCTGTGATAGCCTCTGATCAATGACTAATACTGTTTGGGAGATTTTCTAGTTAAGCAACACATGGTGACTCCTGATAAGGACTTATCTAATATAATAGATGGCAGAAATCCATTTTTCGATACAATCAGGTACATCTCTTTTGTATTAAAAAATCTGTCTGCGTGTTTTCACCCTGACTTTGCTAATATACCTAGAAATTTCTTTTTTCTTTATTTTCCTCTCTTTCTCTTGATATTTCTTTTTTTTTAAATTTTTTATTTAACAAGGTCTAGTGCTTCTTATTGATGTTCCAGCTACAGTAGCCTTGATGCTTGAAATGTTACCTATCCTGAAAGAGTGTAGCAATAACAATTCGGAGAATGGTTGTGTTCTCATTAACTGTGCTGAAAGGCCATAACCTGGAGCTTTTTTCCTTACAGTTTCAACAGGATAACTGTCAGCATCCAGAAAAACACACATAAACTGTGGGAGTTTCCTCCCTCCCTACCCAATAGACAATATAATAAAAATGTAGATTTTGTAGGAAGCTATGGTAGTATGATGTGTGACAGGCATATTTCCCTGCTTCACACCAGGTACGTGTTTTCTGTTTGGAAGGAAGAGAGAGGCTGATACTTATAAAATGTTTCTGAGACTAATGCTTTTACCCTTTTCAGTTGCCATTGTATGAGCAGTCCCTTTTCTGACTGGCTCATTGCTGCTCATGTTCCTAGTCCCCATATACCCTGAGGCACATAATTACTGGATAGCCCTTACTATTTTGGGATCTTCATTATCTCTTCAGATCTCTACTTCTCCATATCAATCCATTATTCTTTCTTTGATGTTCCTGCCATGCTGTCCTATATTTCAGCCCTATCTGTGGCTGTCTAACCACTCCCCAATCCGCTGAGCATTTGCAATAAAGCCTACGCTCATCCTTACTATCCCAACTCTTCCATCACAGACCATCCAAAAACTAGCCTCAAGATCAAGTACCTTGATCTTTGTGTGTCCAATTACTATCTTCTATATACCCTTGAGTGTGGGTCCTATGTAGTCCAGTTTTTCTGGGTCACTCCTATTTATATTTGTTGTCATGACATAATTATTAATAAGATCCCTTTTAATTCTCAAATGTGTTATTTTGTTCTGCCAGATTTTTGTTTATTGATCATCATATCATTTCTAATCACTGGAGTCCCATTTTTTTTCAAAAATCAGAATATCCAGACTAGACCTGGTATGGCCCACTTCAGCCCCTTCTGGCTCCCATTCTGAAAGTCTTCTTTGTTGGCCTTGTTGGGGCATTCACACTGCAAACTGTCATTCTTTAGTTAAACCAACCATCTGCTGTCAGGGTCTATATTCTGCCTTCCAGAGACAATCAGCTGTGTATCTGGATTTTTGCTACTGCGCATTTATGGTCTTCTTCTTTCTTGGACTTCCATGATCCTGGACTGTATGCATTTACATGTCGTTGGTCATTTTCAACTCCCATTTTCATAACTGCTATTACACAATTTAAAAGGAATATTCTCCCTGTTTTGTAATGAAAACTGAGGCTCTTAGTGGTAAGCTAGCTCACCTACTACCCCACATGCAGACATTTCTATACAACATCAGCCATCTTCACTACTTCTTCTCCAGGATTGTAGGGAGAGCTTTTCTTTGTCTAACTAAAGGCAAATTACTCTCATTATGCCCTTCTTCTCTTTTCTGCAATGTTCCATCTGTTATTAATTTTTTTCCTTGTCTTTTGAATTTCTAATATCTCATTTTCTATGGGCTCCTTCCCTACAAACTTTGCATATGTCACTTTCACTCAAAAACACAACAGAACAAAAATCTTCCTCGGCCCCAGCCTCTCGTTTATTTACTGCCGCATCTCCGTCTACCTCCTCCATAGGCAGAAAAGTCTACCCTTCTTCATCCCCTATATTTGGGTGTTTCTATCACCCCACTGATTCTATTCTAGAAAATACCATTAATGATCTTCCAATTGTCAAATCTGATGCTGTCTTCACAGAGTTCATCTTACAGCCTATCTAATATTACTTTACAACATTGACCATCCATTTTTATTTCTGCTATGAAAATGGCTGCCTTCCTTTTTTTTTTTTTGTAAACTTCTTTTCTAGTCTTTGCTACTCCCCACAAAGTTATCAAGGCAAAGGCATCAAGGAGTATAAGCAGATGATAGAGGCTGCAGGGAAGTCGATGAAAATGTATCTGGAAGTAAGTGTAGGCTGAATTTTATGGTTTTCATCAACTTGTTTTCACACTGCTTCCTCTAATGTCTTTTTATCATGTCAGGTAAATATATCATCTTAAAATTATTACAAAGACTTCTTTTTGGATAATCTGCTCAGATGGCATGACTTGTTTTAAAACTAAAAGGAAATGAAATCAAATGGAAAAATCCTGTTTCTCAGGCTTATATTGTAGACAGAGATGGGAAGTTACTACACAAGGTCCAGGTATCTATGATTAGATCCAGGGTATCTGATGTTCTCTCCCATTTCCCACTTGCCAGTATGAACTTAGAACCAAGTTGCTGTATGGAAATAGTTGATCTATATTCTTTTACTGGATCTAAGATAAGTAGTTGTATGCCATTGTGAAGTTTCTTATCAGTTAAGGGTCCCCTTACATTACTTACATTCTGTGATTTTATGAAAGTAGGTCTAAAAGTAGCTCACAGGTATGAAAGAGCTTTATAAATGCAGTTTGATGTCATTTTGAGTCTCTTTTAATGTACTCAAAAAGTCTTTGTACAGATTAAATTCAAATGTAACAACTCCTTCTCATCTAACATTGAAGGAAAATATTTTATTTTTACATGGCACAGTTTGTTATCTGTTCTGTGCCCTTATAACAAGGATAACCCATTTGTTTAAAAAAATGATGACAGCTGGTAATTCATTTATTTAAAAAAAAAATTAGGGTCCTGACTTAATAAAAAAAAAAAAAAAAGAAGGCTTCCAAAAGCAGTCATAGTAATTTTTCTACACATAGTAATTTTTTTAAGAAAATCATATACTGTTTCCAATTATATTTAACATGTATGAGAGATGTTCTTCTCATTCTGAAAGTTCAGATTTTATGAAATGAAGATGGTGATTGAAGGCTTCTGCTCAAGAGCCTGAGCGTGTTGGAAACCCTATGGTGCTGAATCGCACATTGCAAATGAATTAAATGACATGCCCTCTTGATAAAAAAAACAACACACTAGCTATCAGCCATCAAGTCAGGATTCCAATGGCATTAAACTGTCCAGCCTTCATCTTTCTTTTGTCATACATTTAAATTCTTTCTTATTCTGTGGATTCAGAATGCCCCTAGGTACATGGCTTCTTGATTTTACTGATGCTTTTTCAACCTTTGTATCTATTGGTGTAGGAGGCTTTTGGGATTCTCTTTCAATCTTTTTCACTTAGCCTCCCTCATGTCTTGTCTTTGAGCTGGAGGATGTTACAGCTTGGCCATTTATATCCTGGCCCTAATTTATGGCTAATCATGCCTCTGGTATCCTTCATGCATTTTAATATGCAGCTTTGGGGCCCTTGGTTCCCAGGTGGTGAAATTATCCTGGGCATTGTGTCCACAGCTGTGTCTCTGGCCTCATCTCTTAGGATCCCCTTCAGGAATTATTCTATGCAAAGTGTGACTATAAAATAACAAGGCTGGTTTTCATCCACCAACAAAAATACTTGTCTTACTACTTTCTAAGTACATTTTATATCTGTCTCTCTCTTAGGCAGAGGAGTGGACCGTTATCAGGTGCTCAGATGAAGATGGTTATTGTAATATGAATTTTGATCCCTGAAAATCCTGCTTTTGAGAACAGTTAATTAAGGGTGGCAGCAACTCCAAAATCAATTTTGGGGAAAATGAAGAAAGGAGGCTAGAAGGCTAGAGGAGTGTTAGGAATTCTGATGCTTCTTAAATATGGTATTTGGGATTTTGTATTTGAAAGGAAGCTAACGTGGGTAGAGAGAATTGTTACTGCTTGTGTGAAACTGCTTGGAGCATACTTTTGTCCAACAGCCCGTTGGATGCATTTCTGGTAGTTCTCACTGCATAGGAGGAACAGGGTGTCTGTCAAATGTTTCTCTCTTAAGTGGATAATTAGTATGAAAGAGAAGTAGGGGGACTGGGAGAAGCTCAGGTTTCTCTGGAATGTGTCCAGTGGAAAGCGTACAAGACTAGGGATCTAAAGGCACAGGTTTAGTCTGACGTCTATCATATTGAGCTGTGTTTTGGTGCAGAGATCAGTTAGCTGAGTGTCTTGCTCAGACCATGGACTGGCACACAGAAGTACTCAAAGCCCTTTACTAAATGATAAATGAATTAATAATTGATTTTATTAAATATCTATTGTAGGCTCTGACATCTAGGTTTCTAACTCTATTCTTTCTTTCTATACCAGAGTAAAATGACTTTATGATCAAACGGATCATGATAACAAAGAGCCCAGGGCAACTGGGTAGCCTATGGATAAGAAGGACACCCCATTAGCTGACTACCAAATTTTAGGCTGCTGAAACATTACAGAGACATCTTGATTAGACCATGATGGAAATATGTTCTTATCCTAGCACCTGATGAGCCTGTGTCACTCAGAAATGTGTAAACATTGCAAAGTGAGGTTGGCATCTAAACAATGAAACTCCAAAGTGGAAATGATTGCATCCATATTAATAAACTTATTGGGACTCTGAACTCTAGGAACAGAGGTCTGGGTACAATAATTCAGTGCAAGCAGCTTCTTGATCGGTCCCAGCTGTCATTAGAAAACAGCTCTAAGTTCATGATTGTCCTCTAGTTTCCCTCACAAGAAGAGTTATGCAGACCAAGGTTTAATAATTATATTGATTATGAAACCCTAGGATATGATGATAATATTTTAGAATTTTATGAAATATTTTCCAGGGGTAATTAGGTTTCTGTTATTTCATGGTAGCTATTTATGAACATGGTTTCCTTTGACAAGTTAAGTTTCTGGAAGACTATTTTTAACCCTGCTCATTTCTATTCTCCTATCACCAAGTTCCAGTCTCATCTTTACCTCAAATCAAACAGTTGTTACTAAGAACAATTCCAGAGGCTGCTGGCTCAGTTCTAACATTGCCCCCAAAATGCTTTGTACTTTCATACGTGCATCTATTTGTCCCCTCACGGTCCTTCACCCAGCACCCACAAGCCTTGTACCAGGTACTACAATACACCAGGTGAGGAGAGATGAGGAGTGCCAGGCATTATCCCTCAGGAACTCACAGTCTAACACCTTCCCCGCAGTAAACAAGCACACAGATGTGGTGAGAAGAGAGCCAGGGTAAGAGCAGCGATCTTGAGAACACCCTTCTGAATGCAGGGTGAGGAGCTATGATCAGAGAAGGTCTCGGGAGGGATGATGTCTGAGCTGAGATACAAGGAGGAGGAGAGAGATAAAATGGGGGGAGGGAGGGAGGACTGGGGAAGCAGAGTTCTCTAGGCTGCATGAACAGCAAGTGCAGAGGCATGAAAGGGGGAAAGCCCTGCCCTTCAGTGAACCGGGGATGGGAATGGCAGGAATTCATTCTACTGTCACCCGGAAGAAGAAAACACAGCAACAAAACAAAAGCAAAAACCAAAAAACTGAAAAATAGGAAGAAATGACATTACCATACCAGTTTTCTCCCATTTCTATTCTGCCATTTAATTTTAAACTTTTAAATGTGTTACTTAATTTGTTATTATTATTAAATGTATTCTTTATTATATAATTTATTATTATTCCTGCATATTTGCATAAAAGCCATTGCTGTTATGGAGACAAGGACCCTGCATATTGATGCTTTGACAATTTTTCAGCAAGGGATACTAAGTAAAGTTTCTAATATCTGGGCCTCTCTTTCATCTTTTTATCTCTCTAAGCAACTTTTGGATTGACAAAAATGTATCTGAGACCTTCTAACATGTAAAATTTCTTAGCTTTAAGATATTTGAAAACCCAAATACAGAACACTGGTGGACAGGATCACATCCAAAATCAGAGGTCGAAGTCTCAAGAAGGCAAAGCTCATTTGCTTAGAGAACCTGCAGGACAGCTGGAGATGATGTCAACAGAAGGTGCAGTGACAGTCTCCTCTGAAATGTTCTGAGTCTAACTCATGGTCATGGTTACTGCATTTGAGTCTGTAGGTAACTCAGCTTTAGAAGGTCAAGGATTTGTCCCTTGGATCATATGAGGCCCAATCAGCAATATTCTAAAGAGGAATAAAAAGGCTAAGAGGAAAGACGAGTGTAAGTTAGAAAGCAAATTTGATTTGGTGTTTTTAGTAAAATGCTGTATTCCCACAGAATTGTAGCAAACCTCCAAGTAATTAAGCTCTCATTGAAGCTTAGAGGTAAAGGATCTTAGTTGAAGTGGCCAAGAACCAGGGTCTAGAGCACTTTCTGGCAGGATAAAAATCTGCATAACTTAGGACTAAAAACTATACCCTTGTCTGCTGTTATTTATTATACTCCTAGGAATTTAGGAGCTGAATAGGCACACATTAAGTAAGATTTGTTTTGTGTCTCATCCATTTCTGACAATCTGCTCTATTTTTTTTTTTCTGTCCAACCCTGACTTCCCATAAGAAAGCCCGCGAGAGTCTTTGTTGTTAAATAAACTTGGAGGGGGCACCTCAGTTGCAAGATACCTGTACTTATCTCCATTTCACAGGTGAGAAAACTCATCCTCAGAGAGTTTAAATAGCTAGTCCAAGTTCACATATCCTGGGACTCCTAAAATACTGGCAAATCGCATAATCACTATTTGAAATCCATTCAATTTCAAGGTCATGGTCTACTGTATTGTGTTATTCACTGTACAGAAAGACTAATTCCCAAAACACCATCTGGTTAAAAAGTTTTACAAAGTAGTGTTACAAATTAGAATGGATTATGAAAACAGAGTGATGTCAAGAAGAGGGCAAATGTAGAAAACAAGGGCATGTCACAGGGGTACAGCTCTGGATCTGGAGAGTGCAGAAAGGCCAAGAGGCCAGTGCCAGTCAATAGCGAGATCCTCATGGGACAGAGGGAAGCAGACTTGTGTGTACTTTTACTGTGTGCCAGGCAGTTACCTCCATTATTTCCTTCAATTTAATTCCACTGGTGAAGGTGGTATGCCGCCTTTGAATCTCCCAACACCAGATGTTTTTATGGACTGTATGCTGGGACAGCTTTAGTTTGAAATCTCGCATCAGTTAGTCAAGTACATTACAAACATTAATACAACCACTAAGTAACTGGAAGAATTCTTAACTAGCAACATTGCCACAAAATGAATTAAAAAAAAACAGATTCCAAATCCATAGAAAATGGGCAGGTTACATGAATTTGACTATTCATGAGAGGGACACAGTACACATGAATAATATATAGAAAGTAGCTTCTTCATTTCAGTTAATAAACTAATTAATAAGACTTAATAGCAGTGAGGTAGAATTTTTACTGTTGAAATGACAGAATTAAAGACCAATAATGTACTTGTGCTCTTAAGAATGTGGTAGAACAAGTATTCTCAGACACTGTTGGTAAATCATGCACTGACCAAGTTTCTGGAAATTAATTTGGCAATTTCATCAAAGGCCTTAAGAAATGTTTGTTATGCTCCCTCCTTGATCCAGTATTTCTCACTGAAATCTATTTTAAGGAAATAATTTACAGATGTAGACACAAAAGATATATAAATGTTTATTGCAGTTGCATTTTTAACAATGAAAAACCAGAAATAATGCACCTTGCCATCTGTAAGGAAATGTCTGATTAAAGTATGATATAATCATGGATGGAACATTATGCAGCTATTAAAATATCTTCAAAGAATTTTATCATACATGACAATATCCTTGTGATACAATGTATAGGAGAGGAAATGTGAAATAAAAAAGAATGTACAGTGTGAACTTGTGTGTGCACTTGTGTGTGTGTATGTAAGAGAGACATTCACCAAAACATTCAGGGAACACACCAGAAAGTTACCTGTAGTCTTCCTGGTGGATGAGATGGTGAATTTAATTTTCTTCATTCTTTACTATATCTCCAAATTTTCTACAATAAAGAAGTGTTTCTTTTAGCATATGGAAAGAGAGGCTACTTTGATTTAACTAACCTTAAATATTTCTGTGTTGAATTCTCAGATGTACCTTCCCTGTTCCACTCCTGACATAAAATGTCTAGGGTAGAGGGAGGGGAGAGAGGATGCTAGTTGAGAATAAGGCTTACAGAAGAGAAAAGCTGGTCTCTGGCAAACTTTATGTGATGGATTTAGAGAATAATCTTTGGGATGCAACAGAGTAACTGTGTTGTACCAGTGAGCACTGAAGTAGGCACTACCCACTCTGCACCAGTCATTCTGTGCCTGACCATCTACTGATTGACATAACTTAGCAGTGACTGTAATATAATTCTGTTTATTTGTTGTTGGCTGTTCCCCCTTTTAGGACTATAAGGAGGGTAAGGACAGACACCTTGTCTGTCGTCCCCACTGCTGAGAATGCTCAGGCTGAGAACTAGCCCGGCACATGGGAGGCTCTCTATAAACTTCTGTTGCATGAGAAATGAAATGGTTTGTTGCAAACCTGTCATAGGATTTAACTTGTAGCCTTTGAAGCTTAATCTTGACTCACCAAAGCTTCTGGTTCACTCTTAGACTTAAGGTTGATTGCGAATTAGATTGGGGGGAAGGAAGTGGGTGGCTTTTACAATCACAGCACCTTTGGTTTTACTTCCTTTATTTAGGAGATGGCAGGGGTGCCTGTCCATGCTTTTACTTTGACCTCTGACCCAGAAGACAGGCATGGGAAAGGATGCCATCTTTGGGGTCCCTTGTGGCCGTAGTGCAGCATGTATCCTACTCCCTGCTGGTTGTTGAGTCCTAGGTTCGGAAATTGCTGGCTTCTATATGTCTTACCAATACAAGCATATTGATTATTTGAATTTTACTGTACCAGTAAGTCTCATACACATATAGAAGGATTATTAAAGCATCAAAGTCAAATGAATGACCTCCCCACCTACTTAATTTTAAAATTGGCCTTTATGGGTAACATAGTTAAACATACTGTTACATATGTGTATGCAAGGTTTTATATCTTATTGTTCTTCTACTTACTGTATTAAATCATTTACATGCATTGCATACTCAGCCTTCATCATAACCCTATGAGATACATATTATCCCATTTTTACAGATGGGAAGAGTGAGTCTGTTACCCCCCAGATGTGACTGGTCTCAAAGAAGATATTATTCTATCCATATTCCATGCAAGAATCCCGAAATCCTAAGTATTCTAAGTATTCCACAAGTACTTAGAGCTGCAACTAGGATCAACAGTCCTCAGAAAATAATCCAGTCATATTGAGAAGCTTGATTTCCTGAAACATTCATGCTGACATTCTTATTTTCCTAGTCCAGCATTACATTATTACCAGCATTGCCTTTCATCCATGTGCAGTCTGAAATCCTAATTGGTCTGCTTTCAACCTGTAGGCGAATGGCTTTGCAAGGGCCGAGGGGGTGTGTGTGAAGACAGTGCAGCCCAGAGAGCTCAGAGCGTGACGCCTGCCGCGCTTGTGAGAGCCCCACGGAGGCGCCCCTGCCTGGCCTGCCATCCACTGAAGCGGGCGTCCATGTTTCCATAGCCGTGCTTGAGTTGGCCTGACTGCTCCTCTTTACACTTGTCCTCTAAGGGAAACAGAGCTCATTCCATTCTATCTTTTTGACTTTTGAATTAATTGTCCTAATTGGTAAAGAGAGGCCATTTGGGACATAAAACCACTTTAGTGCCTGGCCAGGATGTTTTGGACGCTCTGTTGGCAGAGAGTGCCAAGGGGCCTGTGGAAGTCAGTGCCCTATTCTTTCGGCCTCTCTAGGTCAGGACTTTCCTCACATGTACCCCGTCTTTAATTTATCCTACTCAGGTAACATGACAAACTAGGTAAGGGAAGAAGGATGACGTTTAACCTCTGCTTATGGGGGCTCACAGTGCTGGTGGTACAAAACAAGGCAGGAGCGCTTGGAGTCGGGTTGAGTAAAACCATGGGAACCAGTGACCTGTTCAACGCTGAACTGTCATTTCTACCAGGAAGGGAGAACAGAGGAGAGAGAACAAAAAGCCGAAGGCAAAAGGACAAAGCTTTAAGCTTACTCTAGTCACCTGGGCACCTCCTGGGATCTTGGGTGCTTAATGGCCTGTTAATATTTTGAAGCACGTTCTGCAGCAGGAGGAAGACAGGAAATACTCCCCAGGGCAGCCCCTGCGCACTTGATGGATCTTTTACTTTCAGCTACTTTCAGCTTCCCGCAGGGAAGTGTTTAATTGCATCTGTGATTGAGATGATAGTTTTTATTGTGTTCGGCCCAGAGCTAACAGGGGTGGCCCCTCCTTGGGCAAGTTTTGGATTTCAGGTTATTCGTCATTTCTTAGCCATTGTCAGTGGTGCCATTACTGTCATCATCAGTACCGTCAGAACGGAAGTGTTGAGGCACTGTGCTAAGTGCAGTGCAAGGAGATGCTGATGCTTGGTGTTTGCTGGCCAGAGGTGCATGATCACAGCACTGTGCCAGGGCAAACCAGTCATACAAGTTCATGCAGGAAGGAAGAGGAAAAAACTACGTGAGTGGGTCCTATGAGGGTTTAATTGCCTGGATTCTGTGTTAAGACTACAAATAATCATATGGAGACATAATCTGTTTAAGTACTACGTCTAAACTGCTACTGTATACCTAGCACAGTCCTAGGTCCTTTGTTTGTGCCATATATAATACTTGCAACATACTCAACATAATAAATTCCATGATTATTGCCAACCCACTTACCAGATGGCAATACTGAGGACACTACTAGCAAGAGGCAGAACCAAGACACTAAACCAAGATGTCTGACTTTGGCGTCCACAGCAAGGTGCCTTTTAAACCCTTTAAGAACTGCTGTGACATTCATAGGAAAGATACCTTTGGAACAGACTTTGATCACATTGCCTTATTATTTGAAATTTTCAGCGAGCACTTTGTTTATGAATATATAAAGCCCAGCTAAATAGAGCAAGAAAGAGAGCAAGCAGGAATGAAAGCAGTTGATTTAGGGTAGTACTTTTTTTTTTATTAGTTCCATAACATTTGAAAAATATTACCATGGTTTAAAAGAAAGTTTAGAAATGGAGGAGCATTGTGCACTGAACTGAAAGTGATGTGCCGTATTTGGGAAAGGAATGATACTGGAGAATAATAAGTAAGTGAGTTAAGACTTCCTGATAATTTGGGGAAGTGTCTCACCCATTTGAATTCTTCTTACTTGTCAGCATCTCATCTCTAATTCTAATACTGCATTACTGACCATTTATTAGGTTCTGGTTATCCCATTAACAGTATTCAGTGGTTATATATTGATTAAGGATTCTTTCCAAGTTGATAACTATGTACACCAGCAGTGCCATTCTCTTCTCCCTCCCTCCACAATCCCTATCTCTTTCTCTGAACTGCTTTTTTGGAAGGCCGGGGGTTGGGCTGGAGAGGGTAGCATGCCCCTAAATATAGCCCCTTCTCCCTTCAGCTTCAATTTCCCTTTCTTAAGACTAAGAATTATCTCTAGTAGGAAAGTGTCCAATTCTTCATTTTCTTGGAGCGTGTGAATGGGTGTTACAAATCCTTATCATTTAAGGAAATTCCTACTGTGTATGATTAGGGAATAATCCTGCATGAGGACTCACTTTGGAGGGCACTGAAAAGCCCTCCTCAGTTAAATAGCCTTCCTAACCTTGAATTGCCTTAGGCCAGTATGTTGGCTGTGCTTAGGTTTCTTGCCCATTCATACAGAATCCAACTGTAATCCGTCACCCTTACGCCACCCCAGTCACTTACTGACATTCTGACTGATTCATTCTAGAAAGAGCTGCATCTTCTGGGTTTGGAGACCACAAATGCAACAGAGGGAGCTCTAGTTTAGGAGGCAGGTGATCTGTGCTCTCCTTCTAGCCCTGGACCTAACCAGGCACATGACCTGAAGCATGTGAGTTATCCCTCAGTGCCTTTGCTTCCTCATCTGTCAAAAGAAGGGATAGCACAGATGGCATAAGAAGTCTTTTCCCATTCTGTGACTCTGTGATCCCTGCTCAGGACATGGGAGCAGATGCGGGGCTGGCATCTTCAGCTGCAACCACTTCACTGTTTACTGATTCCCCCCTAGGCAGGGGTCCCTCTAGGCCCTGCTTGCCTGCCCCATGCCTGCAGGCAGCGTCTGCCTGCTGCAGAGCCCCAAGATCCCATGGGGCCCCTCTTTCCTTCCCTTTTTGCATATGAAACAAGCAATCTGTCAAGCTGGCAATCAGTTGCACTGTGTGAACCGGGGCTTCCTTGGGCACCGCCATTCCGAGGCCATCTTCTCCCTTGCCTGTCCTGAACACTGAGGGGAAAAGGAGAGCTTCTAAGGCACCACTGGACAGCAAGGGAGCCCTGGGAGACAGCACAGTACCTGATGGGGGCAGCTGCTCATTGGAGCCACATGTGGCTTACGACTGAGGTCAGAATGTCGTGCTTGGCAAGGTGCTTTGTGTGATGGATGGTGCACATAAATAAGTATGATGCCCAATTAAGAACACCATACAGTTACTCTCATCCCTCCTGGTGATGTGGCTGTCAGGAAGAAGCTTCACCTGCAAGAGGAATGAAGATAGGATTTTGGATTGGGCTGTCAGGGAAAAAAAAAATCTCTGTCCTCCCTATGATTCCATAATCCTAGTAACAACTAGGTCCTAGGTCCCTATTGCCCTCCTTATATGTGTGTGCGATTTATTTCCTTTCAGATCCTCTGAGCATTCTACTATTTCAGTCATAGGCGAGCATTTTTCCATCTTGAAACTATTCTTAGCTTTGAAGTTTCCTGATCATTTTTTAAATAAGGCTCTAAGGTATCAGAAACAGCGCGGAGAATGGACTCATGATGGGAATCTAAATGTGGTAGCTAGTGACCGAGAACCAGTCTGATGCATCGTTCCTTCCTGCAGTGTGATCTGCCTATTCATCTGTGTAAACAGACTGTAAGTAGCCAGCCACACAGATAAATCCTCCTCTCCCTGGTGAGCAGGGACCACAAGAGAGACCCAGGGATCAGAGTCAATCGGGCTTCCACAGATTGGCTAAGGGTTATCTAGGTTCATAAACAGGATGAGCAAGACTTATTCCACAACTTTGCAGCAGAGGGGTGTGTGTGATTTTTAGTGGAACAAGGCCCATAAAGCTAAATAAAAATGTTTCATATTAGGTCATTAAATTGTTGTCAAAGAATCTTTTAAACAGCATGCATTATAAATCAGAAGCTGAAGTTTATAGGGTTGCTTTCATTTAATAGACACTATTATGGCATTTGAGGCTGAGGTCACTCCTTACTTCTTTCTGGTTTAAATTAAGAGAATGTCCACAACTTGTTTGTTCCAGAAAGGGGAAGTCCATCTGAATCTTGGGCTTCTGTAACCTCCAGCCCAGAAATCAACTACAGTGCTTCTCGGGGCCACAGACCCTAACGTTTGAATGCTCAGAATCCACAAGCAGGGAAATTTTGCCCATGGAGTGCAGGTGGTCACTGAGGGAGTATTTTGAGAGGCTCAAAACTACATTTATGTGTATTGGACACCAACATAATACATGTCTCTAGGGTCCTTTTACCCCATAAAACCACCCATTTTATAGTTTCATTGATATTGTTCTTCAATGGATAAAATACCTGAAAAGACATTTATTTAGTGTCTTTTCAGAAACATGGCATGACTTAAACAGGTACTAAGAAGAAGCCATACACGGAAGTATATTCCATATGAATCTATTGGTATTACATTCAGAAACAGGCAGAACTTTTAATGCTACTGAATTGTGCATTTAAAACTGGTTAAAATGGTTAGTTTTAAGTAACGTATATTTTACCAAGAGAAAAAGTGACCCCCCCCTGCCAAAAAGAAAAAAACCCTAGCACAAATTAACCTGATGAGTTAGAAGTCATGAGAGTGGCTGTCGTTGGAGGTGTCAATGCTGGACGGGTAGAGGGGATGATCTTGGGAATGCTGGTGAGTTCTTTCTCATGTGAGTGAGGGCTACCCAGGTGGTTCACTTGGTGAAGATTCATTGAGAGCTGTACGTTTTGACTGGTGTACTTTTCATCATCTGTGTTAGTCTCAATAAAACATTTACCAAAATAAGTGCTCAATAGGTCTTAGCTGATTTGATATAATTTGACTGGGGTGTTGGTCATAAATATGAAAATTTAACTCTGTTCTTCAGTTGCTGCAGGGAATTGGGCAGAGAAAATTGAATTAAAAGTATGTCACTGATTAATATTTCTGTTATTCCTTCTTGCAAAAATTGGATTAGGTTTAAGGAAAACAGGGCAAGAGTTTGTCAGCCCTTACAGCACCATACTGCTACTCTTTGAAGCTGTTTTGCTTCTTTGAAGCTATAAAGGCACATGGGCAGCTGCAGCAATGAATGCAGTGTTGGTCTGCTAGTCCGCTGTGGGTTACATGGCATACGTACTGTTTCCTTTAAGTTCTGCCTCTGTGTCTCATTGTGGGAGGGTGAGTTTCCTGTAATCTAGCAGAGGCCAGGGAAACATCTGGAAGGGACGCTCTGTGGCGAGGGCTTATATTGTGGGAGTTTGAACAAAATAACCTATAATGACCGCTTAAAGTCCAAGATTCTAATTCTGTGTTCCTCTGTGTATTTGTAAATGAATTTGTAAAATGACTTTCTCAGTGTCAGTTTCTGGTACAGTAATTTTGTGGAAGTTATAGAGGTTACAGAGTAATGTCATTCATTGCTCTTAGAACACTGTATTAATTTTCTAATATTGCCATAACAATTTACCATAAGTCAGGTGCCTTACAACAAAATATATTCTTTCTTAGCTGTAAAGGCCAGAGGTCCAAAGTCAAGATGTTTGCAGTCCCACTCTCCCTCTGAAACCGGTAGAGGAGAATCCCTCCTGGCTTCTTGCAGCTTCTGCTGGCTTCTTGGGATCCTTAGCATTTCTTGGCTTATAGCTGCTCCACACCAATCTCTTCCTCCGTCTTCACATGGCCTTCTTCCCTGAGTGTCTGTGTCTCTCTGCATCCTCTTCTCTTGATATAAGGGTACCACCCATTGATTTTAGGAGTCATCCCAAACCCAGGATGAGTTCATCTTGAGATCCTTAATTACATTTGCAAAAGCCTTTTTTTTTTCCGAATGAAGTCACAGTCTGAAGTTCCAAGAAGACATGAGTTTTGGTGGGGGCATTATTCAATCCACGAGAGATACCTTCCTGCAAAGAAAAGAAGGGAAAAAGAAATGGGTGGTCAGGGAGGGAGATTATACATTCAACTATTTGTTCAATACATTTTGACTGAGCTCCTGAGATATACCAGGCTCTCCACTAAGCACTAGCTTAAGGTAGTGAATATAAAGAAACAAGCCATCCTCATGACTTTTACGGTCTAGAAGGGGAGATCAATATTACCTACAAAACACAAAAACATGCATTATTGCTAATTGTTAAGGAAGCAATACAGCATACCATGAGAGAGAATCATATTGGGGGTGTCCATGTTCTCACTTGTGGACCTCTTAGGAAAGTTTTCTCACAGTAAAAGATATTTAAGCTGTAACCAAAAGATGAGTAGGAATTAGCCAGGTACAAATTTGGGGAGATTGTTCCAAGTAGGTAGAGTGGTGAGTTCAAAGGTCAGAAAGGAGGCCTCTGTGGCTGTGACATGCCGATCAAGGCACAGGATGAAGAGCATGGTGCCAGGAGGCTTCTCATGCACCCAAGGTGGTTCACATACAGGATGTGGGGGGTCACTGCAACAGGACCCCCGAAAAGGTTTAAGCACAGGAATGGCAAGCTCTGAGTTTCATTTCAAGGTGAGCTCACTGGTTGATATGTAGAGAAGAGACAGGGACAGAAGAGTGACACCCACAGGCTGAATATGATAAGGTGACACAGCCAGAGTAGAGACCTTGCTATCTGGGAAACATTCCTTGTCTATTCCCACTGCGTCAGGTGATCAGGAGGATTCCCAAAGGATTATTTCCCAGGCTCAAACTGACTCAATAGAAATTTATGCAGGTCTATCATCTATATAGAATTGACTTTTTAAAAAGATGAAATGAAAATAATTTTCAATGGATCTTATCTAAAATTAACAAAGGATCTCAACATAAAATTATCATGTATGCCTGCTCATTTGCTGCTTTTATTTTTGAAATTCGATTCCAGTTTGGAATAGGTCCAGAATTTGATTTATGCAGATGTATATGCCTTGTGATGATTCTAGTGTTGGCTAATTAGTGTCTGGAAATACTGTCACACAGGATGGGAAGGGCCTCCTAAAGAAGTGTGAGTCTCTCCAGCCTAGAAACGTCAGCCTGCGGTGCCTGTGAAGCAGCAGGGCCCCCTGTATCCCAGCAGAAAGCTGTGTGGCGCAGTCCTTTTAAACCTCAGTTGAGTCTGCCTTTGCCAACAGCCTTTGGCTCCCCATTTGTGGAAGACCTGAATTTTAGTGAAAAGAAGGGAAGATTAAAATGTAATGAGATGTAAGGAAAGATGCCTCCTCACTGTGAAAATAATGCGACCACTTAACTTATTATTAGAAACCATATCAGTACAACTCTATTTGAGCTGCTAAACATGGAGGGGGTCTTTCCCATGGGAATCTCTGACACAGTGCTTCTGCCTGCTCCCTCTGGAACTGGGTGAGAGGAGGCTGGCATCTGAGGATGGCAGAGGAATTCATCTCCCAGGAAGACAGCCCACCTGAGAGATGAACCACACGGAGCTCACAGCAGACGTTCTCTCATCTGAAGGATAGCTGATGTTATGTACACACATTCCGTTTCAACTTGAGCTCCTCCAGGCCCCTTAAAGAAGAGATATCATCCTTGCAGATTATGTGCAGAGAATGTGGGTTTGGCCACAGTTGGCCTTGGCAGAGGGCCCCAGTGCACTGCCCCATCTGCACAGTATTATCCACATGAGTGGGCTGCCTCCGTCAAAATCAACAGGACCGTATGGCAATGTTCAGATCTGAAATTATTTCAAATAGGTTCCTGTGTAGTTACAACTCTGTCCTTGGAGTCTTTGTGATTTCAATATGGAAAGTCATTCAAGTGAATAATTTAATGTTGGGCTGTTCCTTCTGTTTTCCCGTCAGGCCCACAAAATTCCAAAAATAATGTTACTGTGAGCAAACTTTGTGCTTAACAGGATAGTGGGACGTTGCAGTTCAGTTTGCTCTAAGTTTAGAAGATCAGGTTGGATTTGACTTGATCAGCTTGGCACTGAGTTTTATGAAGACAAATCCTCGTTGTGTGAAGCCAACTTGTAACTCTTCTGCTACTTTAACTCTTATGAATCTTACCTAGAGAGAGAAAGCTAGGTTATCTGTGAAAAGTAACATCATAGTGATCCTCATTCATGCCTCTTAACACTGACTTTTCTCCTAGTACTATTGTCTGGCTGTAGAAGTAGCTCAAATCACTTCTTAGAATTAAGTAAAATGCATTTGACATTCATTATTATCAAAGTTGTGCAGGTCCATGATGTAAAAGAGGCTCTTGAGTTCTGCAAAGTGTGTTATAAAAGCATCATCCCTTTGCCACGTGGCCTCACCTGTTCTCCTCATCCCAGAAGTAACCACACTGAATTCCTACAGCTGATCCTTACGGTCTCTTTTCTCCCGATCACTAAGTGACATGCTTCTATTGTTCCTTTTTGATTTTTGCATGTTAAGCATTATTTGCTGACTTCCTCCTGTGACAAATATAAAGTTGACTTTCTTTCATACCCTTCCCCCATTCACCTCTACCATATATGTACCCTGTTCTTATCCTCCAACTCTCAATCAAGTTATATTTTTATTTTGTTTAGATCAATATTCAGTGTTGATGGTATTGAACCAGAGCACAGTATGATACTTGCTTTCCAGTACACCTTCTCCCCTGGGGTTAATATTTATCTTTGGTGTGGTTTGGTTTGGCTTTCTTAGTTTTGATATGCTTATCTCTTCCCGAGGAGCCTAAACCTCTTCCCGGTCATTCAGATGTATCGGAGAGTCATTCTCCTGAGGCTTTCTCTGGCAGAGACTCTTGACCTGCTCCTGTCTGGAATGGTGGACTGCTACACCGGGCGCTGCGGTGACCCACCGCTTCCCTCCCCATGATTCAGAGGATCCCCCCTCCCCCTGCCATACTGCAGCACCAATTTTCTGAAGCTCGTGTCTTCTTTACTCCCTCCTTTTCTGGTGGGTATTCTCTTCCAGTAAGAAAGGATTCATTATCACAATTATCCCTCTCTGCCTCTTCCCAGCCCACGCAGCTATGCCTTTGAAGATTTTCAGCTTGTGGAATCAGCCCTTCCCAGTCCTGAGACAGTGCTGACCAGGCATGGTGAGCGGCTCAGGCTCACATGCTGGCAGGTCCGAACAAGTTACGCTGCCATAAATCAAGGAATTAGGGTGCTTGAGGGTGAGGCTTAGATTGACTTGTGCCCTCACTTCCAGGATTCCTCTCACTTGCATGATTTGGACATCTTCTTCTTTAGTTATTTTGACAATATTTTAAGGCATCAATAATTTTTATAAATTTTATTTAACATATATACGTGTGTGTGTGTGTACACATTTTGCACTGGAACTCAGGTTTTCCTCAACTCCAAATGCAATCCTTTAATCAAAAGCTTAGTCTCCAGAGTGAGGAAGTCTCAAGTTCAAGTCCTGGCTCTGTTACTTACTGGCTGGATAACAATGAGCAAATTATGTGGCCTCTCTGAACCACAGTTTGCTCATCTGTAAAATGGAGATAATGGTAGCAACTGAATTATGGCCCAGATGTGAGGAATATTCTAGGTAATGCATAATATATTTTTTACATAGTAGCAGATTAAAAATAACTCAACAATAAGAGTTACTATATATTTAATGTTGTCATCATTCTTAATCAAATTATGAAAGGAAAGCTGCCAGCTTTGGGAAACACCACACATGTGAAGTTTTACCCTGAGTATTTCCTAAGAGGCTGATAAATCGGAGTCTCTCCCATATAACTCAGGATGAAAAGTATGTTCATATATTTTGATAGGAGCCCTCTCTTAGACATATCGGAGGCAGTAGGTGTGCTACTGTAGTGATAATAGATTTTACAGTCAGATAAAAACAGTAAGAAATGGAAATCAGTAAGAAATAGTAACTAGTTATGGAAATTAAAATGTTCTTTTCTCTACCTGGTGAGCAAGTGGCATCTTTTCAGCCTTTTGCTATCATTGGCTGTTGAAAATAGTGCTAGTCTTTTGAAAATAACTATGGCCAACCAATATTTTTTAATATGGTCAACAGGAACATCTCTTATTTGTCTGAAACTGGGTTAATAAATGGCCAGGATGAGGACTTAGAAATGTGAGACCAGTTCCAACACCAAAGCCAACAGAGTAATGAAGAACAGTTTCAGGATCCTGCAACTTTGATTGCTTTTCCTCCTCCTATTTGCTTTGTTCATCTCAGAAGAGAAAATGATCCCCATTTGTAATACCACCTAATCCTGCTGTTGGACATTAAACATTATTTTTAACATTAAAAACTACTGAGCTTGCAAGTTTATGACCCACAGATACTCTTATTTATTTATTTTAAAATTTTAATTTCCGTATATTGAAATTGCCAACTCCATTGAAATGAAAGAAAATGAGATCTAGAAGCTGTGACTTTTCATGAAGTGTAACCAAACACAGCTGGTCAGGAGAGCATGAAAGGGGGATTCTGCTGGTGCTACTGGTTGGAATGGTGGGGGCTGAAATCTATGCATTTGTTATTGAATGCTTTACAGTTTGATTATGTTTGGATTATGTTTTTTAAAATATCTTTGGGTTTTGAAAACCCAGAACAATGTATTCATAACTCATGGACCATCAGTTTTATTGTGGTTTTCATTTTCTAGAGAGAATGGTTTTGCATTTGCAGTGAATTAGCTGTGTTTACTTTCCCAACTCTCCCATTTCATTATAGTGATGCAGTTTATTCACCTAATGGTAAACAATTTTTTCCAATTCCTGGTCAGTGCTGGGCTTAAACCAGAGGGGTGGCCTTTCCAGAGTGTTGGTGTAGAGCCATAAAATAACACATCTTTCGTGTTGAGGAGGATGTGGTTCCTGGGATTGATGGGTGCCTTTCCTGTGTAATGATGACTGTGCCCTGCTTTTCACCTCTTCATTCTTAATGAATAAAGTAGAGAACTATTGTGAAGAGATTGTAAATTACTGAAAGAACATTCAGGAATTGTTACTGTTATACATTATTTGGTGACTGTGGCCTTAGAAATACAGTTCTTTATCTTACCAGAGACAGCTAAAGTACAGTGACACTTAGGAGATATCACACCGTGTGTGCAGATTAAAGATTTCTCTGTGTCGTGTTACTGCTTACTTCCTCCATTTCTTAGGACAACCTGGTTCACCTTCCTTGTTCCAAGTTTGTTATACATGAAAATGTATGGATCACGGTATTTTGATGCATCTTCTAGAATGCTGACAGGCAATGGAAAGAGACAGGCACAACCTATATGAAAAATTATTTCCGTAACATTTTGTTGAGATAAATGCATTGCAAATGGGAACACACTGTGGTATATTGGCAGGCAGGTCATTTGAGTCCCTGGATGTAGAGAATTGTAATGTTGTGTCTCTGTCATGTCATTTTATTCTGTACTCACATGAGCAATTGCAGGAATGCGCAAGCTAACATATCAGTTATGAAAGGGCCCAGATGAGGGCCTGCGGATGGCTGAGTCTCAATAGCCAAGAGCTGACAGGGCTGAGTCCTGAAGGATGATTTCATTCACTTGGTGTATCTTTCATGCAAACAAGGATTCGACAGCTGTCAAAAGGGCAGATTGGTCTCTAGAATCTCTAGGGATCTATGTGAACAGTGTGTATTTGGAAAAGTGATTACAAATATTAATGGGCTCTGAGAACCACAAATCAGAAAGCATGTGCTTCTGAGACCTCCCTGCCCATAGGGTCAAATTCAGGAAAATTGGATTTTTAACAATGGCATTTATTTAGCTTTTTTTTTTTCAAGTATAGTTTCTACCTTGAATAAAAACATTATAATGAGGGGAAAAGCTTTAGCACAATAGGCAGTATGGCTTTATTTAACATTTTGTTTTATTGCTTATTTATTTGTTCATTTTGTGATCATGCCCAGTCTTTCAGGAAGCCCTAACTCATTATCACCCCCTTGATGTTTCTATCTCTTTAAATACCTAGAAACAGGAACTCCCTCCACCTTTCCTGAGTTACAAATTCAGATTTTAATGCATGCAATTTTTCCTTCTGTGGGATTAAATTTTGGGACTATACTGAAGTCGGTGAGAAACATTTCCTGCCCTCAGAGAGGGAAGGGTTGAGTGAAGAACTGTGGATTGCACCGGGTGGTATGTTTGGGGTGGCACGTGGATGGCTGTTGTTAAAGAGCTAATCCTTCTGAGTAACTCTCTTATGGTAGAAATGCAGAATGTTACCTGGTGGGGCTTTGATCACTTTACTGAAGATCTTCACTTTGCAGGAGAAACTATGATATGTAGAAAAAAGAAGAGGATTCACTGTCTAAGATCACACAGTCAGGATGGGATCATCAGGAATAGAATGTAGGTTTCTTGGGATTTCAGTGTTTTATAAATGCCTAGAGGTATTGGTTTAAAAGATGGGTGCAATCCACTTATTTCAAAGAATATTTAATAAAGTTTTTACATAGTCAGATAACCTTTGGCAGATTGCTTTAATGAACCTGTTTTTTTGTTTTAATGAACACTACAGAAGATTCTTATATGGAGAGGTATAGAGCTGGAGGTATTTTGCCACAGGGATGTAGAGACCAGGGATGTTGATAAACTTCTTATAATGCACAGGTCAGCTCCCCACCACAAAGGATTACCCAGTTATTGAGTTCAAAATGTCAGGAGTGCCAACATTGAGAAACCATGGTCTAGAGGCATACATACCCCTTGAAGAATTCTGCAACATCCTTTGTTCTTCTGCTTTTCCTTTGATTATTGATATATCATTGTTCTAAGAAGAAATCCAACAAGAATGAGGCTTCTGTTGACCCAAATATATGTCACCATGATTGATATTTACAAAAAAAACTCTTGAAAAGTATATGAAATATGCAGATGTTTCTAAGTAGTGGATTCCAAATGTCATACTCTTGTGTATTGATTTGTACATAATTAAAAACTGGCACAGTTCAGCAATAATCAATCAGACTGATGCCGGTGGTAAGCATGCAGAATGGCCCTATAGGCGGAACTGTTGGAATTCAGACCTTAAGCGAATGACACATGTATGTGGGGAGAGATTATGGGGACTAGTGAAATCTAGAAGCACTAAGAGACAGCCTTAGGGAAGACCTTGGGAGTCATTTCCCTTGTTCAGATGAACTCTCACCACTTCTTGAGGGAAAACAGATAATGTTAACAGCTCTTTGCACCCAGGAACTAGGCATTTTCAGGCCTCATTGGTTTTCTAGAGCAGTCTGCTTAATTTTTATCCCCTGTTGCAAACAAACCACTAGACTGGCAATACCACCCAACGAATAATTAAAATTTGTCCATCTATCATTAAGATAATTGTTATTGATTACTCTCCCTGTAATTTTCTGCTTTTTGTTTTCCGATGTTGGTTATAAATCACACTCACAACAGGCACTGAGCCTGTGTTTGTGTCTATTATGTGGTCCTGATAAGGCTGGGCAGCATTTTTTGCCTTCCTGATGCGAGCTATTGAGATTGATTGAAGCGCTTTGCTTGTCCCATCCTAGACACTGTGTAATTAACGTTTCATTATGTTAATACATGCAAATGTGAGAGTGTGTGTTTGATGGGGAGGTGAGAGAACAAAAAAGATTAAAGAGTTCACTCCAAAGTACAAATTAATTTATTGCATTGCTAGCTGGCCTCTAAGAAGTGAAGGAGTGGGCCTCAAAATAAAAGGAAAAAATGAACAAAAAAGAAGGAGCTGTTGCATGTCTGTGTTTTTCAGAGGTGATAGTTAACAATGATGAAAAGAATGTTCAGTTCTTTGACAGAGGCCTTGTTCATCGGTGGTTTCAGTACCCCACATCTCCTTCTATAATAAAAAAATTTAGGATTGGGAAGCCACGGATTATTTCCTCTGTACATATGCAAGCATTTATACATATGAAGAGCACATTAGAACCATACTGAAACATTAATGCAATATAGTGATCTTTCATTTACAATCAATGATTGACCTTGTGACGTTATTTGAGGGGTAGCCAGAAGGGAATTTTATCCCCAGACCAATCATCCACAGGTCATAATTATTTGATTATTATTGCATGTTTTTTCTTACTCTTTGTGGTGATAATTTTGATCATTTTCTAATATATTGTAATATTTATGTTCTGTGGTTTACTTATCTATTTCCCTACTATTAGAGAGTTAATGTTTCTATTTAGCTGGTTTTGCTTTGATATTAAACATTTATAATGAGACTTTTTTTATATATACATTAATTTGTGTTCCATTGAATTATTTCCTTGAGGTAGCTTCTTAGGAGTGCATTTGCCAGAGCTTAAATCTTTTCATGGCTTAGCTATACATTAGAAACATTCCCACTTCCTATACCTAACATGGAAACATAATAAATGGTTGTTGAATTAATTAAGCATGGGCCCCAATTAAACTGCAGCAATTCTTAAGGCCATCGCATTAAGTTGTTTTAGCTAATCATTCCTTAATGTGGGCAAAAGTTACCAAATCTTCCTGTCCACTAGATGATGTTATTTTGAATACGTTTTGACAATGAGAAGCTGAGGAAAGAAGGGTTTAGAATGTAAGACTCAGAAAGAAGGGTAGTCTGGATGGCTTTTTGAGAAGAACCCTAGTGCCAGCAGGAAAATCTTGGATATCTGGGGTTTCATAAAGGTTGGAGATTGCCAAAATAAATACAGTAGTTTCCTATCAAGGATTTATTTGCTGGAGGTATTACAGGGACATCATTATAAGATATTCTCAACTATTAGTGTGTTACACAATATTGTTTATTTTGTCTATATTTGCTTTCCTTTCTCATGATTACTTCAGAGCAGAGGGTGGAGTGGGAATATTTGGCCACACCCATTTCTTTTCATACTCTCATTTTCCTGCTACAATGAGAAAGTTGAATATTTGCACCACAAAGCCAAAAATATTTACTTTTTCTGGCCCTTTACAGAAAATGAAAAATAAATGTAGATTCTTGATATAAAGAAACAAATCTAATAGTCAGAAATGGGGTTTTCAGTCAGACTACTATTTCAAATGCTAACTCATCCATTGGGAAAATTATAATTTGTCATAGATTTCAGTCTCAGTTTTCTCCGTAAGATCAATATAATAATCATTTCATCACTGACCATTAAATCATTTAATGTTTTAAAATATTGGTCCCCTGTTCTTCCCTCCTAAAAAAGGAAAAGCTTCAAAAATATGATTATTGTGAATATAGCCAATGATTCTGTAACATCTTTCTATGTTGACAGATAGCAACTGCACTAGTTGGGGTGATGATCTAATAATGTGGGTAACTGTTGAACCAATGTGTTGTATATTTGCAACCAGTATAATATTGTGTATCAATTACACTTAAATTAAAAACATCTATGTCAAGTAACTATATACGATTATTGTTCATATTATCAAGTAATTACTTGTACCCTGTCTTAATGTGGTTTGTAATTTCAAAAAGAAAATGTGCATAAAATAATAGTCGATGCAACCAAAATTACCAAGTCAATCTTTTGTATATTTCCCCAGCTTTTAGCTATCTATGGCCATGCTAAACTGTTAGTTGCTGAAGTCAGCATTGACTAGAAAGGTTTTCTGAACATATTTATCTATGTCAAAGCACCGAACCAGCACTATTAAGCAAAAGGGCATAGAGTTGTGAGTCAGTGCGTGTGAAGAGGCAGGGCCCTGTTCCTCTGATCCATATTCCTCATGTTCAGAGCCAGTGGAGGTAGTAGTGTCTAACTGGCCACCGTCCTTTCTGCCATGATTCTTGTGTCATTTTTCACAGTCACTTTGCAGACTGACAGGGAGGAGTGATACTTTTTGGTCCACAGTCCCCTTCGCTGAGACCCATCACATTTTTAATCATTTGCTTTCAGTTTATTCCCAGCTACATGCCAGTTTGAGGAGCCCACAGTCATTCACCCCTTTCCAGTTACTACCAGGAGGTATTCCAATAAACACTGGCCTTTTATCCCCACCTATAATAATTTCCAAGAATGAGTAACCAACATTTCAATGAGAATGAGGCAGTAATTCTCTCTAATTCCAAATTAACTAATACTCCAGAAGAATGACAGTATATTATGCATTTCAGAAAATAAAAATGTATATACTATCTTCAACGTAATTAATTCTGCTTCTAGGGCCTATCAAAATTTCTCACTATCAGATAAAAATAGAGATTTTGAAAAATGTGTTAAATATGAACATCTGTATCTTATTTAAAGAAGTGGTAAATCAGGGGCCATATATCCCAGGTTGGCTGAAACAATTCTACTTTATATATGGTGTCTTGGCATACTTATAAATTGAGCCTCCTTTCAGTCTCCAAAGTATCTGATGTGTATAAAAAAAAATCATGTGATTATTCTAGTGATCACTCTATAGTGATTCAGGTTGAAATTAGCCAAGAGCAGAATACAGTGTTATAGTTAGCACATCTTCAAATTGTATGTGTTTTTTGTTAAATTTTACTTTATTTTTCATTGATAGTAAAACTGTTAGCATGCTGATGTTCAACAGCACTCCCAGCTAAAAGTGACTTTTAAAACTTTACCAGCTGTGTTGCTAACTTGGAAATGCCCAGGTCTTGGTTCTTCATAGATACAGGTCTGTGGGGAAAGTCCAGGAATTTTTTTGTGATTCAGGGACAGCCCCAAGGATAAATAAAGCAGACAAAGGTTTTCTCATTTGCTATTGCTCCTTGGGCCTCCTTCCGCACCACCCACATCCATATCCCCTGGGTCTTCTGTCTGTGCTGGACATGCAGAGGAACTGCATTCTTATAGTGCCTTTCCAGGCAACCCCAGGCCCCTCTCCTGCCAAACTGTGTTGATGAGCCTTAGGCTCATCCTTCTAGGATTGAATGGGTGACAAAGTCTATACTCTAATAAGCCATTTTAAATCAAGCAATTGTGGGTATCATAGAATCATTGACTTTATACCTCTCCACAGATTACATATTCATAAGACCAAAGGTTTTAGTACCTTAACCCTGCTTGATGGGTTTTCTGGAATCACAGCAGCAAAAGGGGATATTTCAATTAATGTTCTAATTACTACTGTGCATTTTTGTCTATTCCACCTTTGAGCTGGTTTGGCCATACTTGGCTCTGAATTCTGTTTTTTGTAAAGTGTGAGAAAAAGAAAGGATGTGGATGAGGAGCAACAAGGTTTTACAGAATGAGTCCTAGACTAGAGTTCAGGCAAATGTAGATTTTATTACTAGATTCTATTCTGAGCTGTGTGACAGTTAACCTCTCAGCCTTTTTCCCTACCTGTAAAATAAAGTTAACAATCTCTCCCTGCCCAACAGGATCAAATGATGCTGTTGTGTAAACTCTGAAAAAGTTGCTAGAATAATAAGAAAAAATAAAAAGAGAAAAAGAAAACAATGTTTGTAAGCTATAATGCAAACCTTCAACAAATCTTAGTGCAGCCCTGACCTGTGATTTAAGGCAGTGGGGTTCACAAACCCCAACTCCTAGAACACTTTATGCATAAGACAAGGGGTCTGATTGTATGTAAGTGACTTTGATCAATATCAGTTGCTTTCATGTGTATATTATTCATCCTCTGGCTACACAATAGCAAGGGCCTGTTTTTCACACTTTTTTTTAACTGGAAAGAAGAATAATTGGAGAGATTTAATTTCTTTGATTACATTAAAAGGACAGTAATGTTTGGTTAAACAGTTTAAATATACTGATTATGCTTTTTGAAATTACAGTCCCAGTATATAATAATACAAATACAAATGTTATATAACAAAAGTAACCAACCCCCTTTTCATGTTCTGGTGACATCTGTTAAGTCCCTGGCTTTTCTGATCTTGAGGCAAAGTGAGAATAAAAGAGTTAAAGAATTAGGAGAGAACCTTTAAGTGGAGCCGAAGAGAGGAAGCAGGTGCTTTTGTCTGGGGTCATGGGCCGTGGGGGGAAAATGTATCCAACTGATGAATTATAGGGAGTCCCGTATTTGAGATGGAGACCTGTGTTCTTCCCTCGGTCAACTCAGTACATTTTCTGCTCTTGGTTTTGCTTTTTATCTGAGGATTGTGTATAAATTGGCTTCTGAGTGTTCTGTGTGAACACTTGGCCCCCTCAGTGGGACCTGCTGTTTATTATTTAGATTCAGAGGGTCATTTTTTTGCTTTGATTCTTACTGTTGTTTTTTTTCAATTAGAGATAATGTGATAGGAATTTGTTAAAGGTAAAATAAGATATATACATGAAACCTAACTGGATAGATGGGTATCCAGGAATGGTAAAACCTGGTTAGTCAACCTCAGGAACTCACAAGCATCATTGGTGCTGTGTGACAGGTCCACAGCTTGCTAGCTCTGCAAGTTACCTAGGTGCATTTTATTTTTTTTAAGCCACTTCACTGAGCTATGATTGACATATGAAAGCTGTACCTGTTTAATGTATACAACCTGATGAGTTTGGAGTTAAGTATAAACCTATGAAACCAGTCACCATAATCAATGCCATAAACATATCCATCATCTCCAAAAATTCCCTCTCACCCTATTTAATTTTTTAATTTAAAAAAGCTGTGTGATTAAAAACACTTCACATAAGATCTGCCTTCCTAGGAATTTTTTAAGTATACAATCCAATATCATTAACTATAGGCACTGTGCAGTACACAGCTCTAGGATTTGCTCATCCAGCATAACTGGGATCTTGCAGCCTTGTTAAAGCCAATGAAAAACTCCCCTGTACTGAAGCAGAGTGTGCTGGACTATGCTGACTTCTTTGCAACAAGAAAATAAAAGAAACAGCTTTTCCCTTCACTTGAATATTTATGCATGTGAGATGAAAGAAGCTAACAAATATGTTTTCCCTTTTCTGGGGCTTTTTAGTAAATGATGATATGGTAATGGCATGTGTTTTATATATTGTCAGCAATTAGAAGAATACATTTCCCACAGAATTTCCCCACTGTTCTGTCTGCTAAAGCTGCTAGAATAGGCACAGCAGGCAGCAGGGACATTAGACAGGCCAGGCAGGGTCCAGAGGCAGCAAGGAGATGGGGACAAGGGGAAATAATGGAATAAATGGTCTATGATCCTGAACTAGATGGTTGTTGGAATGAACGGGTAGCTGGGGAGCTGCATAGATATTTAATAGATGGTTAATAATTTGTGTGAATAAATGAATGAATGAATGGTTAAAATGAAAAAGCTCACCTATATGCATAGCCTATAGACCAGATTTTTTTTTAAAGCTCGTGCAAATGGTGACTACATTACCAAGAGGAATGCAATGTTGAGGGTGGTGAGTTCAGCACGAGGGGGAAGCTCCAAGCTTGAATCCTCTCACAGTGAATCCGACTGTTATCTTGGATCAGGGGACAAAGACTACAGCCCCCGGTGAGGACCCAATTTGGCCCTCTGCCAGCTTTTTAAAATAGAGGTTTATTTGTTTTTAAATGGCTACCATATAAGTCATCGTACAAATATCATATAATATCATTGTTGCTTCTTGGACTACAAAGATGAAAACAATTTATTTGCTGGCCCTTAACAGAAAAAGTTGTCCAGCACTGCCTCAGAATATGCAAAGAAATGTTAGCAGTATGGATATTAATAATTTATAGTTTTATTGTCAGTGATATTAAATAATATCCACCATTCACAGCCAACCTAGAACAATTAGGTCCATTTCTCTTTTTTTTTTCCCAACTATATTATGATTTTTTCACTAACTTAGGCAATTTTCCTCAATAATTAATATTTTTGCCTATACAGGTTTATTCAATAAATATTTATTCAATACCTCTAGATAGAAAAAGACTACCAAGGGTTGTGTGACATAGACAAATATAATTCGCTTCTGTTCCCATGGAGTTTTCAATATAATAAGGAAGAAATTCTCATAAATATGATATGTGACAGAAAGAATAGATTCATAAGAGAGAATAAAAAGTATCACTTGTAAGAGCTGGAACTGTCACTGCTATTCAGTGAGACTTTCTATCTCTGCATAGGCCAGTGTCTAACTTTTCCATTTTGCAAAATGGGAATCTGATGAGAGTTAATGCTCATTATCTAATTGGTTTAAGATTTATAACTAGTTCTAAGATATTATGGGAAGTCACATCATACTAGAAATCAAATGATATAAGAGTCACTTATAATGTAATGAATACAGCTCCTAGAAAAGTCTTTCCGCTATGCTTTGGTGTTTGTAATAGAACTTGACCTGCAAAGGATTTATGAAGGATTCAGTCTAGAGAATTTTCAAAATTCCACCCAGCAGTGGCATTCCAAACATTCAGGTATCAACTTGATTTTATACATTTTAATAATGCATTTTTTAAAATGTGGGAATGGAAGGGTCAATCATTCCTTGGTCCACCCATGTTCAACCCTGATCCACAGTGTGGACTCCCTCCTGCTAGCGTGGTGGACCCAAGGGAGGGAACAACGACTGGATCCTAGAGAAGGCTCTCACTAGGACATTTCTAGAAATCCCGAAAACTAGGTTACACATGCGGTCAGCCCTTTCTAGAGGAGATGAGAACACATGTGTTTCTTCCCTTTTAGCTGTTTAAGTGAGGGACACATAAATAGCCCTTCATCCTTGAGGTTCACATAGATCATGCATAGATAATGTTGCACAAATAGGGTTCAGAAGTTTCTTTGGGTTCTGATCCTTTAAAGAGACTTCATCCTTGCTCTCCAAGTCATTTCCCACTGAATTTAAATCACTATTTAATAAAACAAGTTGTTTGAGAGGGTCCTTTAATGAACGCTGCCATCCTGAGTGGTTTAAGGCTCATTGGCTCCCAGTGCCCAAGTTGAGATTTCTCTTATCATGGATTTTCCTTCTTCATGTCATTTGTGGACTAACCTGGAAAACATCACCTTTTTGCTGAGACAAGATCTGATAACTACCGTGATAAAAGGCATGACAGCATTTTAATGAACACCAATGTTTGGCCTCCATTTTGAGAAAATTGGGCTCATTATAACACAGTGATTTATCAATATGTTTTATCAGTATCACGGTGTTTTATCCCCATATCCAGCTTTATAGCATGTCAGCCATGAGGTCTGCTGAATTTTTAAGGCTTTCCCTGGACCAGTCAGACCTTTCTGGAATTAATCTTTCATATTTGTACCAGCAGTTTGCACAAGATGAATATTTCATTTCTCGTGAATCATAATAAAGTATCCTGAGCTTTGCTGGCAGAGCGACCTCTGCAGTCTTTTATCTTTAAGAGAGAAGATTAAACCTTCTCTCTATTTTATGGCTAATGAAGTGGGTTGTTGGTCTCTTGATGCTGTCACTAACTGTGCCTCTTCGTGGTCTCGTGTAAGTCTGTGATAAACTGATCATAGGGTGATTATAGCAAATCTCTTCATAAAACTAATTTCCTCCCAAATTTGAGGGTAACTTTTTGTAAGCAGCAAAGTTAATAGGTCTGAACTTACAGACTTTTGTAATATAAGAGCTGAGATACTCAGAAATTATAAAGCCCACCATCCTTGGTTTACTGATGAGTACATTGACCCAGACTCAGAGGGCTAGTCAGTGATGGAATTAGACAAGAATTTGAGGTATCCCGACCCCTTGTGCTGAGAGCTTCTTTTTGCAAGATACAATGTGCCTTTTTTGCATATAAGTTACATAAATTGCTCTATTGGTCTGCTTGGAGTCATCCAGGACTCTTCTGTATGAACAACAAGTATTTAATCCCTCAGTGACCCCCGTTGGCTCTACCATTGAAGGGGACCTCAAATCCGACCATTTTTCGCCAACTCCACTGCAGATCTCATCAGCTCTCACCTGAATGGTGGATATAACCTGCTAACTGCTTCCCCTGTTTCTTTCTAATGACCCCTGTTCTCAACACAGCAGCCAGAGTGATCCTTTTAAAGCAGGGTTTCTTGGTCTTCCCAATTGTGACAACTCAGAATGTCTCCAGACATTTGCCAAATCTCTCTGGGGGAGAAACTGGCTCTCCTTGGAGAACTATTGCTTTAGAACATAGCTGGGATGCTTTCACTCTCCCAGGTTTCCATCACTGTCAGAGTTAGATCCAAGTTCTTTCACTGACCTGCAAGATCCTCGCACCTCCCTGTGACCTCTTAGTCTTACCTCCTTGAACTCTCCTCTGCCCACAATCTGACCCTGCCCATCACACTCCCACCTCAGGGCCTTAGCACTTACTCTTTTCTTTGCCAGCAGAGTTCTTCCTGGATATGGGCTCTGTGTCTGTTATGCACTGAATGTTTGTGTCCTCCCCACCCACCCCCCAACCTCACCCCTCACCCAAATCATATGCTGAAACCCTCAACCTCAGTGTGCATTTGGTGGTGGGCCCTTTGAGAGGTAACTGGATTTAGATGGGGTCATGAGAGTGGGGCCCCTATAATGGGTTTAAAGTCTTCATAAGAAGAGGAAGAGAGAACAGAGTATGCTTTCTCTCTCTCCCTCCCTGTCTCTCTTTCTCTTGCTCGCAAATATTATCACAAGCATGTAGATAATAATGCAAATCACTGTGAATCAAAAAATGAACAATTTCTTGGAAGGAAATGCACACTAATTTTAACAGTGACCATGTTTATGGGCAATTATGATATTTCATTTTATGTCCATATTTTTCTTATTTTGTGCAGAAAATATGGGTAATTTAATTAATAATGAGGTTCTGAAACTTGGTTGGTTCCTTCCCAATTAATGGAATTGATGCCGGGGTTCTTGTTCGCAGAGCGGAAGAATGAGCTTCACAAACAGTCAAGGTAGGAGAGCAAGGTACAGGCTTTTATTTAGAGATACAGTGAGAGAATAGAGCTATATTCTTAGGTATCTTTCCCTAGAGAATTAGTGTGACCTTGACTTTGCATAATGCTTCACAGGGTTTCAAAGGGGACTTCTTTGTCCATTGTTACATTGCTCTGACTGTAAATATTCAGACCTGCTTTTCCCGGAGGCACTCACCCTACTCTGACTACACCCATGGCCCCTGTCTCAGAATCTCCAAAGCTTGCCACTCTTCACTGGCCTCCAATGAAGACACTCCTATGCACTGGGTTCCGCTAGCTGATGCTTTTTCTAAATACTCTTAGTAACCTTTTGTAGTGTTCCAGTTGGCAGTGGTGCATTCATAAAAAGCCACTGATCCCTTACTTTTAGAAAGACTGAGGAAAAGCACAAGGGTGGAGAAAATGTCTTCTAACATTTTACCAAAACGGTGGTGGGAAGTGGGTGCAGTAACTGTCCAAAGCCACGGCCAGATTAAGCAACACCTCAGTCTCTCTTTTAGGTGTTAATTTCGCAGGAGACCTAGGGAATGACAACCTAGATGTCAGACTGTGTTAACTGTTGAACTGAAAAAAACCCCATTACAGTTTGCCCAGTATCACAAATCAAACTGAGGTTCAGAGATTTACTCTTAAAGCAGCAAAGAGATGAGGAAGCTACTCCTCTGCTCCAACTTGGCCTTATCATTTCTCTTTACTATTGGATTTAGCCAGAGGACACTCAGACAGTTGCCTGGGGCACACACTTCTTGCCCTATAAAGACCTCAGATCTCTGCAAAGCTTCATCTGCTTTGTGGAAGATGCCATGTGCTCAGAATGTCTGATGTGGAGGCTCTGTGTGGTCTCGCCAAGAGATTTCTGCTGGGAGAGTTGCTTCTTGAACTCCACGTCTTGTATCTGTATTTCTGAATTGTGCACCCTGTCTTGTAAAGGGAGGACCAAAAATAAGAATCACTGTGTCAACAACAAATCGGGTTCAGCAACCCTTCTACGTGGATATTTGGTGGTGTTGAGCTAGGTCAGCAGATGTCCTCACACTAAAATCACTTTCCCTGATTTGATCATTGTAGCCTTCCAAGTGTTCACTCTTCTCTGTAGATACGTGAGAAGTGAATGGAGTAGTATGAATTCATATACTATTTGCTTACTTTTGCCATGATCTCAAGGCAATAATTTCACAGGGGGTAGGACTGCTGGATAAAAAACAGGAGAAACAACAAATGTTTTAGTCTAACTAAGTATGTCGTATGCAATATTTATTTAATATAAGTATTTAGGACATGCTTATACTAAAATGTCACTTGTTCATCTGAAATCAAATATAATTAATGTCTTCAGTTTTTATTTGCTAAATCTGGCAACTCTAGTGGGAGAGGAACTTGAACTGTCCTTTAAAAATTTCATTTAAATTTTCATCCATAGCTTCCCTATATTTTAATGCCATTAATTAAATTCCCACAGCAAAATGCTCCTGTGTTTCTTCTGGTCTTTCTTTGCATTATTTTAAATTCAGGAGTAAATTCCACAAAGCCTAATTCATTTCAAATTTTCATTTGTTAGTAATAAAACTTGTCTTGATGTTGTACGACTTCAAAATATGTTAGTCTCTAGCAAAAGCTGGACTGCACACAATCTTTTAAAGATATGACTACATCCTGTGACAATTATTTTTACTATGTCTCTTATCAAAGTAGAAAACATAGTTTAACCAAAACCCCAGTGGTCATTTCTGGTCCTTTGATGAGATATACTTTCTCATTCTGGGCTGGCTGAAGTGGAAGTCTTGAATAATGGTGAAGCATATCAAGTATTACCCCAGGCTACAGCAGAGTGTAGGCTGTCACAGTTTTGCCCATCTAGAGACTATACTGAACCAAGGGGCAGGTTAGCCAGGCAAGTGTCTATAGAGTCCTGATATCTTAAAAGGCTACAATTATATGATGGAGCAAAAACATAATGAAAGAAATGCAATCTGATAAAGAATACTATGTTTACCAAAACTTCTTTTGGGAGAGTATTGTGGCTATTGTAGTTGATCAAAAGAAATCTTTGGCAGTTTCTTGTATGAGGAAGCAAAAATATTCCAAGGAGCATTCTAAATGTCAATTAACTGTGGAATTTTAATTTTGCTTAATGGAATACAGTCATTTGGGCTCCAAACAGAATTTGGGGCACAATAGAGAAAAGATGAGATACTGTCAACAACCGGCCTCCTTTTTGGCTCTTTCTCCGCTTTTGTTCACCCTTTCAAAGAGAAATGTACCATAAATATTAATAAAATATTTGTTGAAAAGGTGTCAGTTATTTGTGTCCCTGAATCATCCCCATAACTTCATCTCCCTACTTAAAAAAATAATTGACCCAAATTGCAAGTACTCCTCAAGTATGGAAAATATAATAGGATAGTTCAAAGAACACAAGGCCCCCAGGCTCTAGTCCCGGTAGTCAGATGTTTTGGAGAAGCAATTCTCATGCATTAGTGAGTGTGAGAATCCCCTGAAAGGCTGATTAAAGCTCACACTGTAGAACTTTAGCCCCAGAGTTGATGACTGGATAGGTCAGAGGTGGGGCCTGAATTTGTACATTTCGAACAAGTTCCCAGGCGGTAGTGCCATTGCCAATCTAGGTTGGATTGTTTGAGAACCACTTAAAGAATTGATATCCTGATATCCTAAACCCAGTATAGTTAGTTCATATGAAGTTAGGGGTTCTATTAATTCATGGTTTTCTTGTTTTGCTTTTTAAATTCCACACTCCATCCCCACTCCTCAGAAACTTTATAAGCTCTGTTAGAAAAATACAGAGTTACAAATGCACATATAATTGATGTTTGATGAATTGAAAATGGATGATATTTCATCACCCATAGAATAATTTTACTCTCCTTCAATGGAGAGCTCTTTCTTTACCTTAACACAAGAGAAGCAGATGCAGTAGCATATATTTCTAAGAACAGATAATGATGGCAGAATTTTCTGGATTGATTACAAGAATTAAGGAATCTTCAGAATCTCCAAGTGTCCCAAAGTGAAACTTTTTGTAATTTGAAAGAGGTAAAATTATGTATAGCAAGTTCTGTGGGGACTTGTATGACATTTTCTAATCTTAAAATCTTTTCAGGAGCTTCTTTTTACTTTGAGGCTACTTTTCATAAATTTCAGTTCTAGCTTTTATTCCTTTAACCAGAAGCTTTTACATTTTGGACTTGGGAAGGAACTTCTGACTCCATGGGGAATTATTTCTCACACTTAACAATGTTTGATATTGTAGATAAAATGTCATACCTTTAAAAACCCATTCTAAGCTAGTCTCCCTCTGTGACTGAATGGTCTTTGAAATTAACAAGAATAAGATAAGGTGAGCAATCACATCAGGACTTCAGCTTACAGCAACATTTTCACTATTTTTTTGATCATTTTGGTGAGTTTCTAAAATACATGAAGGACCTTTTCTGTCTCTAGATACTCAATAAATGTCAACTTAGAATATCCCTTGGCAGTGTTATCTCTAATACTTATTTATGTCTGACAAAACTAAAGCATATAGATGCTAATATTTCCCCTTTGGGTCACCCCTCAAGAGTATGCACTCCTGCGTATCTTCAGTAGGAGAACATTAAGGTTTTACTATGTCAACATCTGCTTATAAAATACTGTCTTTTAGAAGAAGAAGAAAAATTAAAAAGAATGATGTCTAAGAACAATATGGCATTTTGTTACTTTTTCTCAGATCTGATTTATCAGATAAGAAAAGATGTTAACTGTATATATGACCCTACAACTAACCCCCAGTTAAGATTTAGAAATCTTTCCAAGCTAACATTTGGAGGGAGTGAGGACTGGAGACTCACTCATTCTAATCGTGAACTCTGTTACCAGACTCAGGGGTAATAGTTTCTTAGTGAGTGGGAATTTGGTCCTTTCAGGTGTTTTTCTCCAAAATATAATCCCCTATGCAATTTTACAGCATGCCAAAAGGATTGCTTCTTGTGTGAAACAGGGCTAGGAAACGTTGTTACCAATTGAGGATTCAACAGAATGAACATGTGCATCTTAAAAATAAAACCAAACCAAAACAAAACAAAAACTTTTCTAGTTGGCTTTCTTCTGAAAGAAATCCCCACCATAGTCATTCTAATGTAAAATCTTTGTAAAATTATAAAGTAGGTAGCTTCCTCTTGACTCTTCAAAAGTATTCTTCTATTGCTTTCCAATTCTCCTAGATCATACCCTCATCGGCCTCTGACTAGCATTTATTATTTCCTTGTTGTGGTCAGTTTTATCATCCATTTTTCTCTGGATATACATTGTCACTGTAGTTGACTTCTGGTTGATTCTTGGGTAAAACAATTTGATAAAATTATTTCACATTAGGATACGATATACAGGTAGGCAGAATCCCTCCAAGCAGAACTAGCACTCTAAAAAAGCACAGAGGAGGGTAGCCTAAATTAACGTCTGTGTAATGTGTTAGTGGAACATGTCTTAATCCTGTCTGAAATACCTCTCAAGGGAGTAGAGGCAGCTTGTACCTAATATGGGCTGAAACTTAGCAAAGGGGACCACTGGAGACATATCTGTTATTTTTCAATGGATTCTATTTGCTTGAGTCCATCTTTGTTAAACACTAATTTCTAATGCAAGTTACTTAAAGCAATGAGGTACCTTTATTCCAGAACCTATATTCAAAATGTTAATTGTACTAAGGGATACAAAAGCTCAAATTGCCAGCAAACTGCAAGGATGGTTGTATTGAAGAAAAGTTAATCCTTATTTAAATTTTCTAAATTATGTACTCGCAACACTGAAAACTGTCATAACCTCCTTGTTTCAGATTAAGTGGATTATTTATTTGCGATAATGGTCACATATGCCCAGTAGCATGCTGTCATAAACAGCTGTGTTAAATATATTATGTGTTCTGTGACATAAATAAGGTGTTCAACATGAAGTTACTATTCAAAATATGAGCCCCAGGAAGAACAAAAAAACAGTAAATGATTTTTAATATAGTTGAATTCTTAATTTATTTCTACCTTATTAATGCTATTTGTGTGGAAATTGTGGGTGTTACTCTAGTGAAAAATCTTGACATTCAAGGGCATTAGAACTTATTTCTGCTTTCCCATCCTTTGCGTATATCAAGCTAGGTGTTTGCTAGCTTGTGTTTCTTTTCTTTTAAAGGAAGATGTCATGTACACCGGAGGGAGGCATTTATAGCAAAAGCAGTTCTGTATCTCATTAAACTTAGAGCAGGGTTCATTTGATAGAAGTCTGTAATCTATCCTAGTTCTGAAAGTTTCCAAAGAGGATGTTGAATTTAGACATCACCTAGTTCAACGCTTTCAGTTAACAGATGAAGGAACAGAGGTTTTGAGAACTTAAAAATTTGTGTGAGTTACAGATACTTAAGTAAGAAAGCCAGGACCAAGGGCAAAACATCCATACTACTAATTTGATATATTTTCCACTACAAGAATGGGTGGTAATAATTAGGTTGACTACACTTAAAGGATCTGTTGGGGGGAGTTGCTGACTGTACAGGGAGGGAGCGAGGATGTTATCTTTGGAGATTTTAAACAATATCATTAATGGTAGAATTAAATATTCAGTTATTTTATAATGTATATTAATTTGAGCAAAGTTACAGCTGCTTTCTTTGGATTAATGGACTAGTTGGATGAAAGGAGATTAGGACAATGAGATGCAGTTCACTTCCACAGAAAGAGAAAATAACAAACTCCAAACATAAGGTTTAGAAACATTGGATGAGACAGGTAACACCATGGGGAAATGGTGTGGAGATGTACAGCTTTATCTTCTTTGGAAAGTAGGGAATACAAAGCTAGGAAAAATTCTGTCCATTGGAAATAGTATAGGTCAATCCTTTAAGAGAATATTGATGGTAAGCAATTTAGATGACTGCCTCTTAAATGATAGAAAGCTAAGAAGTTATACAAAGTATAACAAAAACTGTTCCCATTACAAAACAAAAAAATAATAAGCTAATGGAGTTGGATTTGCTATCCTGGGGAAAAAAAAGGTAAAAGATAATTAAAGGGTAGGGGTATTTTTAAAGAAATTTAATGTTGCAACAAAATGAATAAAGGGCTGTTACAAAGTAATGTCCATCTCTGCATTTTCACAGAGGGCAATTCAGGAGACAAGGGGATTGAATTGGAGCAAGAAAATCCAGTTCATTCTAAGAATGATTAAATAGTGAAAACAAGATACCAAGGAGATTTATAGAATCCCTAGCTCCAGAGATCATTAAAAATGAAATTGAAAGTAATTTGACTTGACTGATTTGGGTACACACTTGTCTGAGCAAAGGGTGAGCCCAATAACCTCCAGAGACCTCATCCAAGTCTTTGATTCAACAACCCAGCATTCTGCCAAATACTATACTGCCAGCCCTGAAAAGAATATATTTAAACAAATTATACTTGTTCCACTCTCTCAAGATTTTTAAATGACTTTCTCTTCCTTCTGTTATTTCATATGTTCACTTATGTTTACAGGGAAAAAATTCCAGCTATGATATTCACATAGATTTCCTGGCTTATGGGCAACATTTTGGATGGAAATTAAAATTTGTGATTGTAGGTAGTGACTTTATTGACTTGCTTGTGCAAGTAGAATTTCTTACCTGTTTTAAAATTCACCTGAGCTTTGTTCTAAATAACTTCTCTCACACCGTTCAGAGTTGATTTTTTGTTGTTAAAGGAACACCATGCCTGAGTAGATTTTTTTTTAATTTTAATGGTCACTATGACCAGAAGGCAAAATCTGAAAAAGTTCCCCACATCTTGACTACCGTACTACTAACCACTGCTACTCCAAAATATCTAGGTTTATTGGGACAATAATAGTTATTTTTCTGTTTAAATTTTCAAGCATTGACTGACTTGTGGTGATGGCCATGTCTTGACCTGTATGAATTCTTAAGTTCTTACATTATTACTTTTTGGGCCATTTGTTTCATTAATTGTGGTTACCTCAGTGGAGCACTTTTTCCCCTCCTTTAACACAAAACCTTTGGTTTAAGTCTCATTTGTTCTTAGACATTTTTCAGAGCCACCAGCTTTTTTGAAGAACTTATGTAAAGTAAAGGCAGGGGATTTGAGCCTGAGGTTCATTTAAGTAGGTGAACGTGTTTCCTTGTGCTTCCTTGTTTCAGGTTTCCAGATCGAGGCTTTCACGTCACTGCGCTTCTTGGCAGAACCTTCCGATGCTGTGACAATGCGGGGAGGAAACGTCGTCCTGAACTGCTCTGCAGAGTCTGACCGAGGAGTGCCGGTTATCAAGTGGAGGAAAGACGGCATCCACCTGGCCTTGGGGCTGGATGAACGGAAGCAGCAACTTCCAAATGGGTCTCTATTGATTCAAAACATATTTCACTCCAGACACCATAAGCCAGATGAGGGGCTGTACCAGTGTGAGGCATCTCTAGGAGGTTCCGGGTCAATTATCAGTCGGACGGCGAAAGTTGCAGTAGCAGGTGAGTGGGTCCTTTCTTCTCCATCTCCTCTTATCCCTTTTTTGGGATAAGAAAATAAGCTTTGCAGAAACAATGCACATTTTTTAGATAAAGGAAAGTGTAAAAACAAAAAAATGTATATGTTTATTCCCTCATGGTCTTGACTGACTTTTCTCCTTAAATTGACTTGGAACACATTAGATGGATCTGAACAACTAAAGTAACATTATAAGTTTTTTTTCAAAATTAAATCAGCCTCAAGTTGATCCACTGTTTATGTCTAAGGGAAGACTTTTCATTAGTATAAAAATATTAGAAAAATAGTTTCCTAATTTCATTTTACAGCGTCAGTAAATGCTGAAGTTCTGGTTTTTCTTTCTTTCTTTTTTTTCCTTCAGAATTTTATTTTAATTAGAGTGGCTTGACCTATAACACATAGATCTCCAAATGAGAAATGAATTAGTGCTCCTAAATACCTTAATGTTTGGTAATATGTTGATTTAACAATTGAGTAATAAGATGAACAGTTTATCTTTCAATTTGGATATTTTGAAGTGGTGTTAACCCTGAAAAAGTAGCATTGAATGTTCTGGAGTCCATGGACATCATTATTTCTGCCCACTTATTTTGGCTAGAGGGCAGCTTACTGCTTTTATTATTATTATTTACTGATTTTTTGTTTGTTTGTTTTTTGGCCCTTAGAGTGTTGGACATGCAAGGAAAACAGATTTTTACTTGTTTCTGTAATGATCTGGCTAAAAATTGGGCTTATATACATTTTTTGAATTTTTGATAAGAGATTCAAAGTAAGGCAAATGGATCCAACCTGAAATAAATTAAAATTTTTAAATGGGTTACCAGGTTGGAAGACTACTTTCACTCGATCTTGAGTTCTCAGTACAAACTTTAAAGCAATAGGCCATTATTTAATCATTTGATATGGTTTTCCTTTTCCAAGTTCCATTTAGTTTAAATCCTGGAGGACTGGTGAGAATGAGGCCTCATTTTCACCAGTAACAGTTTCCAGGACCATCAGCAGCACAACCAGTGCCCCAGGCACTGTCCTAGAGAAAGTGTGTGGAGGTTGGAATCTGAAAGAGGTGATTCTGTCAGGTGATGGCATAAGATTTCATAGATATACCATTGGTTTATAAATCCAGCTCATGCCACTTTTTTGTGGCTTCTTTTCCCCACAAAGCACTCTCTTTCATATTGAGTTAAACCAGATTGTACATGAGCAAATAGGTCCTGGTGGACTGTGTCCTCACCAGATATGTTGGCCAACCATCCTGATTTAACCTTGCCTGACCTGGTTTTAGCATTTGAAAGTACTGTGTCCTGAGCACTTGCAGTTTTTATCTGGTAAAATTAGGATGGCTGGTCAACCTATGTAGTTGCACCACCACCTGCTTTGGCAATGGCAGACTGAAGCATGGGTGCAGAATGTCCCCTTTACTCAGGAGACACACGAGGGGGCATCCTGATCATGAAAACCAAGGCTATCAGTCACCTGGGATCTTTGAGTGATGGGTGTCTGAAATTTGATTGATGAGCACAAAGTGTAGAGGGTACTGAAAGTCTAGGTTAATTATGATTGATGAGGGAGGACAAGTGGAACAAGTGCTGAAGACTAAGGTGAGAGCTGCGTTCCCAGAAAGCTCCAAATGAAATCAAAAGGGGGCGATTTGATTTTGTCTTGTTTGAGAATTTCTGGACCCTCAGATTCTACCCATCAGTTGCCCACAATGCTAAAGTAGCTTTGCAGGTTTAAATGAATCAGACTGGTGTTTGGATGCCCCATTCCAAAAGGCAGATGCATATGTTAATGAAAATGCTGTTAATGAAAATGGCCTGGTATGTTGTGATTTCAGTTGTCCTGCAATCCAGACTCACTTTCATGCCTTCCGTTTCACTGGTGAAATGAAGAAGGATTCCTTCACTGTGAGATACTAAAATAAAGTGGCTTTGACTTTTGTATTCTGTACAAGGATAAGCTAGCAATTCAGTCACTGAGTTACAATCTAATATTAGATTGTATCATTTCAAGGCAATAAGGCTGTTCACAGCATTTTAAACACTTACCGTGTGCTGTTTGGTAACACAGCATACATCAATGTTATTTCTGCTGAGGTTAAGATTGCCAAGGCACTGGAATGCACAAGGGGCATATATCTTCCTTGTAATAAAGACCATGGGCCTGATTTAATCTCATTTTTAAAGCATTACCAGTCAATAAACCAGTCACCACTAAAAGGTAACAGTCAGGTTTGCTTGGGTGAAAAAAAAAATTCCATTCTGTACCCTCAGGTGAGATGTAGAGTCCATTAAAAAAAAAATGCCCTCCTTCCATTTTGGCTTTCTCAAAGTGTCTTTTGATAAAAAGAAATGTGGCAAATGAAATCCGTCTTTAATCAGTCAACACATTTTATGCGATGATCTTGCCATGTACCATTCATCCTATTTTCCAGGAACTTCTCAAGTGCTCTTTAAATCCTGAGTGCATACTTAGCTGAAGAGGGAGGGAGAGCGGGAAAGGTAATCAAGGGCTGCCATCCCATCTTGTTAAATGTCTCTGCGTAACTGGCTACCAACTATTCAGTAATTGTGAGTTCTATCAGTAAGGGATGCCAAGGCTGTCACTTCTCGATTGGAGAGCCACTTGTCCAGTATGGCTGTGGTGGCTTTTAAGTAGCATCTGGGATGTAAAGCCCCAGTGCAGAGTAGATTCTTATTCATTGGTGGCAGTAGTATAAATAGACCTAATGATGGTTATTGTGTTATTACAATTCCTATTATTAGGGAATGACAACTTTCAAGATTCCCATGTGATGGTGCAGAGCATTTGAGAGAAGGGTGATACAGGCTACAGACCCTGAGCCATGTAAAGTGTCCTCCTGGGTCAGATATCTGCCTTTGCAATCTAACAGCACAAACTGGCAAGCCTGAACTGAGTATTCAGAAAGTTGAAGCGATGCAGTTTATTAGCTTTGTCAAAATCTGTTTGACCACAAGATTCTTTTCTTACAAGTTGATCTACTATTATGTCAGTGGAGGTAATATCGATTAGGAGTTCTAGTTGAAGCAGCTTCTACTGTCAGTTCGGAAAAAGATGCTGAGCAGCATTCTCAACTGAGCCTCCTTAATGCCCTTCCAACTGCAAAAAAAAATTCGCTCAAACTGGGTTTACTGGAGTTAATTGGTCTAGATTGGAAGGTTAACATTACTTTTTCTCCTGGTGGGGTTAGGATAGTAGGGGAAGGGGAGGGGAGTCAATGCCAATGAGGAAGAAAGCCAGATCACGGGCAGAGCTCCTCTGGATAATCGTAAACATATCATCTTACATCACAGTTGGAACCTAAATGTTGTCTCTGCACCTATTCACACTTAGGGATGGAGAGGGACCAGCCCCTCCTCCCTCAGGTGAAGCAACACTGACTTCAGGGTACATTGTAGAGCATGCATTCAGTTAGATTCTTCTTTTGTTAATTTTTTAATCATTTACATCTTGAATATCGAAACCATTGACTTGCTTCTGTATAACACTTAGCTCTTTGCACCATATATCCGTATGCATTATCTCATAATGTTCAGAAAGGTTGTATGATTTGTCAAATTTCCAAATTGACAAAGGACAAATGGAAAGAAGGTAGTGACTTTCTAATGGTAGACACTGGAAGTCAGATGGTCTGCCTCTAGCATATACTTACTCCCTTATCAGTTTGCTTCAATCATAGGACCATGCTTACGGGCACTGTGAGAGTTTCTTATCCAGTTGGTCATTTCTTTTTAACCAATGAAACTCTCCAAAGTAAAAGCTAAGGAATAATAACTGTAATAATTTGCTTTATTTATCCATTTAATTCCTTGAAAATATCAATTTGTTTGAAAACACTATGATTTGGGTGTTTTCTCCTAAGACAAAATTTTGCTGTCATGGGTATACATTAAATAATGATATCTTGTTTTAAAAATAAGCTTGTAGTCTTTCTAGGAGGAAGACTAGTTATCTTTTCTCTTTTAAGTGGTTCTATAATTCAGGCCAAATTTGATTTTTGTTTTATTTTTAATGATTCTTGTTTCTCGAAAATCAAGAAAATAAAAATTCAACTAAATTGCCTTTACTTGAGTTATTTCAGGAGTCCTTTTTTTCCTTCCCTATTACAATAGATGTTTCAAGATGCAAATTGTTACACTCTGCTTTTAAATAACACAGGCATTATAATTAAAATTCCGCTGTGTTAAAAAAATAATAATTAGTTACTTGAGGAGTTGTTTCAGTGAATTTCCTTCCAGAATGCCTCCCATTTAAATGACTTATGAAATAATTAGTGAAAGCATGTTATGGTGAGAGAAGCTAGAATCACCACAGCAGAATGGAGCATTTTGTGAAATAATAAGCTGACCTTTATGTTTTTACTTAAAAGGGAACAGAAAAAGGAGCTTGTCTTAAGAGAAGGGAGAATAAACCACATTGCCTCGGGTCACTTAAATGTTACATAAATGAAACAGCAAGAAAAATGCTCATATTCTTGTTATCTACAGGAACAAATATAAGAATCTTGCCTAGAAGGTCAAGTTCATCCAGTCAAGCAGTTTGGAAATTGTATCCCAAGGCACTTGAATACTCTCAGAATTCTATTTTGGGAAGGTGCAGTTACAGAGTAAATCTCCCCAATTTAAACCATAGGTGTATTGTTTATTTTCAAATGATACACGGGAAAATAAATTGTTCTGACTCTGTAATTCTTAATGGTCTTAATTATCTCCGTATAGCTAAATGTTCGTATGGTTTTGTGGGTAAAAACATGAGAGAGAAAGAAAATATAAGGAAGAAATGTAGTGGTATAAGTAATCACCATATGTGTGCTAATCGTATAATTTTCTTTAAATTTTATTGCTAAATAAAACTGGGATAATCACCAATATTGCCCCAATGCCTACTTATCCATATACTTCCACACCCTCAACTTAAATAATTGTATTTTAAGGAATAGGTTTTTAGTTGCCTCCTTTCTAAGTCAATTCACTCTGCAATAAAATTAAAATAGAAATATATTCCTGAAAAATATGCAGAGTGGAAAGACACCTTCTACATTATAAAAATTAAAAAAGAGAACTTGACAGGGCTTTTTATAGTAGAAACATCAGCAAAATAACTTAAATTTTTTTCCAACCTTTTATTTCTTTTTGTTATTAATTCTAATTCATGTGACAATGGAAATAGCTAATTATTCATTCTAAAAATCAGTATCTTAAGAGCACTCGTCTTTTATTCAACCCTTAAACTGACTAGTGTTGATTTTGCTAGTACTATCATAAAAATGAAGAAGTAATATTTAAAATAACTCAGTAATAGTAACAAAAAACTCTTGAATTCTAGAAGACCCTTTTGGAATATGAAAGCTTGTTTTTTTTTGATAAATAACAAGCTAACAAAGGCATAAGTCAGAGTAAGTAGTTATCTCAGGTTGGCCTAATTGTAAATCTTTGATGAAATTGCAGCTGATAATAAATTTTACATTTATGAAACAATCACTGGAACTGATTTTTGCCTATTATTTTTTAATGTCCATGGCAAAATTTATTATTTAAATTTAATATTATATAAATACCTTTGAATTAAGATAATTTATGTTTTGGATACAAAGGTTTTCTACAAAGTAAGGAAACATTCAAACTTAGTGGGTGTTGTGCAAACTTCATGGAAAACCCCAGTGTCTGTAGTCACTAAATCACCTTGAACATTTCCTGTCAGGATCAGCATACACAGATGAAAGTACTGAGTACCATTAGTGAAAACACTTACTCATCTCCCTTTAAGAATTAACTATTTTTTAATAGTCTAATTTTATATTTGTAACCAATATCTGTGCATCCTATAATACAGCTGGAAGTTGTTGGGAGCCTGTTGTCTGGGCCCCAGAGGTCAGTGTTCTCCACTGACAGGCAAGTTGAAAACCTCCCAAAGAATTTTGAGAAGCCGCCCTTTTGTGACAATTCATCACAGGTCCTTAACTGAGCCTTATCATTAAATTACACTCAGTTATGGAGGCAGCTGCTCTAATTGGCCCATATAAAGCTATGGGACTGTGTATTGTGATTTATAATAAGAAATATATATTTGGTCTATGTTCCTCTTTCTGGCATAGAGCTCCTTAAAACTATTGGAATTTCCTTAGAGATGAGAGAGAGCCATGTAGGGATCCTCTGGTATGTGATGTTGACTCTTGGATCCCAAGTATGAATGGTGCTGGTTGCCAGGAGAATCAACCCTGTGATCAGAACGTCGGAACTTTCAGTCCCACCCCCCTGACCTCCAGGGAGGGAAAAGGAGCTGAAAGTTGACTCAGTTGGTAATGGCCAGTGAATTATTCAATCATGCCTGTATAATGAAGCCCCCATAAAATCCCAAAAGGACAGGGTTCAGAGCTTCTGGGTTGCTGAACACAAGGAGAAGTTGGGACAGTGGCAAACCTGGAGAGGACAGGGAAGCTCCTGCCTTTCCCCCATACCTTGCCCTATACATCCCTTCCATCTGGCTGTTCTGAATAATATCCTATTATAATAAAAGGGTGATCTAATGAAGTATGATGTTTCTCTGAGTTCTGTTAGCTACTCAAGCAAATTAATCTAACTTGAGGAGCAGGTAATTGGAATCTCCAATCTGTAGCCAGTTAGTCAGAAGCACAGCTAATAATCTGGACTTGTGATTGGCATCTGAAATGGACGGGGTGGTCTAGTCTTGTGGGACTGAACTCAACCTGTGGAATCTGATGCTGTCTCTGGGTAGATAGACTTCAGAATCGAGTTGAACTTCAAGGACACCCACTTGGTGTCCAGAGAATCTATGGTGGTGTGGGAAACCTCCCTCCATATATTGGAATTAGGCTCAAGAATCCAAAGTAGGGGCTCTAATTTCTGGAGGACAGTGAAGACATGAATTACTCTAGTATATCTAACTCAGAATCTAGTGAGCAGGGGTCAGAGTAACTGCACATAAGTAGTTTTGATAGACATCAGTACAGGTAGAGAGGATGTGTGTGTATAAGAGATTCTGTACTCTATTGTCTGCATATTTTCCATTTCAATAATTAGATTTACATACCCTGTATTTTAACCTAGATCATTCAGAGATATTTGGACATAAGTACAGAACATACAGCACTCACATATAGTCACACAGCTTTCCATTTAGATAGCTCTCCCTATCTAAGTGTCTGTGTCTTAAATCTATTGATGCATATCTCAGTCATAAAATCTACTATTAGATTTATGACCCCTGTACTTTTATTGTTTGTTTATAAACATTGTTAAAAATAGTATTTTACACACACAAACTATATATGTGTGTGTGTGTGTGTGATATATGTTTCAGTGTAACCCTGAAGCTCTACCACCCTTTAAAAGGACTATTCATGAAGTTTCATTTGCTGAGATTTCACCTGGAGCTCTTCACCAACCAATAGATAGACTAGGAGGCTATTTAAGAAAGTGTGTTTAAAGATGATTAAAATCTATATAGCTTCAACATTAAGTTTCAGTGCTGGTTGATTTTATCAGACTGGATTTTTGTGGCCCCTCTTGTAAGGAAAATTCATCTCGACTGGAACAAGACATGAAAATTAGCATTTCCATGATCCAAGCATTGCTTCTAGGGGCATACTTTATGTCCTTCGGACATTGGGCATTTCATGAACTAACATTGTGGCTATTTCTCTACTGGTTATTTCCAGTTGAGTCTCGGCCCAGGAGGTGCCTAGGTTTGGAGGATGTAGTTGGCAGAGACAGTAAATGTGCCTTTCACCTGCCCTCCCTATCCACACATACACACTGCATATATCTGGAATTTGTTTTTATTAAGAAGTAGTTTACATACCATGAAATTTACCCTTTGAAAATATATAGTTCCCTCAGTATAGTCATAAAATTGTGCAACCGTCACCACCTTCTAACTCTGGAACATTTTCATCATTCCCAGTCCCCAATCCCTCATGCCCTGGCAACCACTAATCTACTGTGTTTTTATTCTCTGTTTTTAACATAAATGAGATATCTCATTATTCTTATAAACTGTAGCTTATTTTTTCATTTAATGACACAGCATAACATTTTTTTGTATTCTTATAGATCAGTCTCATATATTTTTTTAATTCTTTATAGTATTTTATGGTTTAACATTCATATATTGATAGATATTTGGTTTGTTTCTAATTTTTTGATTTTGTTAATCATTCCCTTAACATTTATGCTTGTATTTAGTGGATACTTTTTGTGCATATCTTTGACAAGTTCTCTTAAGACATATACTAGCAATGAAATCGTTGAGTGAGAGTATCAGCATTTTAATTGATACTGGAAGATTCAAGAATGTTTTGTTAGCCTGAACCTAAACATCAGAGATCAGCATTTGTTTTACTACCATTGGTTGAACAAATAGAGCTGGATTGCCCTTAACTTGGAAATATCACTGAAATCTGTTGCTTACGCCAATAACTGTAATGATGACTTGGCACTGTTAATGGAACAGCCACAGGTGTTTGCCTCACTTTAAAAATAGAGAATCTTATATACAGAAACCTAGAGGGTTGCAATTTATTTGTGTCCCAGGATTTTCCTACACTGATGTGTGTTTTTCTGTGAAAGGAAGCTTCTAGTAGGTGTTATTCCATGAAACGACTTGGGGTTGAGGTAAGCCGTAAGTCCAAAGCAGAATTTCCCAGACTCTATAAGTACTGTCAAAATGGCCTTTTGTCATATCCACACTCTGTAGAAGAACAACCTTTGATCTGCTGGCCTGAAGACCCTTCTGAATTTGGCCCCTGCCTGTGCCTCTAGCCTCATCCATAACCCTATACACACTCCTCTCTTCAATTTTGATAACGCTTTCCTAAATGTGCATCTTCTGGTGCTCTTGGATTTGCATACTTTATTCTGTATGCCTTGCTTTCTCATCCATCATGCTACCTCTTGCACTTTTTTACAAGACTTCAGTTCATGTAGCCCTTCTTTAGGAATTGTTAATGGGCCTCTTGGGCTAGGAGGAGCCCCATCATCTCTGAGCTCATAGTAACCTGTGCTTCCCCGTCATGTTGGAGGATGCCACATTATATCCTTATAATGCACAAACACTCCCCTTAGTTCCTCTGCTGGTCAGTGACTTCATGAAGATACAGAGTATGTTGTATCTTAACTTTCCTGGGTGAGCAGACTCTTGAGAACCTGGCTAGCTGTGTGGCACAGCATGGACTTCAGAGTCAGCCAGCTAAGAACTTGGGTCCTGTCTTTAGCCATTCACTAGTTCTATAAACTTGCATCATCTATGGAAATGTCCTAGGCCTAGTTTTCTATGTATAAAATGGACCTACGGTATAAGGTTACAGTGAAGATAAGTAATGCTTAGCAGAAGACCTGGGACTTAGTTAGGGCTCAATAAAGGAAGTGTTATAAAAATAACAGAATTGAATTGGGGTGCTAGTGAAGATTCCCTAAGTACTCTGAAGCAAAGGGCAGTGGGGCAGGGCCATGAAGAAGCCCTCTTTTCCTGTGTGGGGACACACGTCTGCATGCCCTGTATGCTCTGTGACTCACTGGCCTGTTTCCCACCCAGATGGGTCCTGCACAAACTTACGAGCTTATACTTGCCCCTTTAAAACTCTTAGCACTAACACTGTGGGATTAAATACCCCTTCTTGAAGAAATCAAGATTAATAAAATAATGACTGCACTAGAAAGCATGTGGATAATATTCAGGGTTTTGCCTTTATTCTTTGACGATATTGAAACACCAGCATTTCTTAATTTTCACTTAGTGAAGTCTGAAGCAAAGTTTGTTATGGCTTTTAAGAGTTTTCTCCGGACTAGCAAAACTTGGGGCTCCTCTCTCTTTCTGGGCAAGCATGTCGACTGCAAATTGGCCAGTTATACCAGTTGGCCTGTAACATATCGTGAAATAATTGAAGATATAAACATATTAGTGGTGTTAAGAGATTCATGTCAATGGTATGACTTGGATTCTTAGCCATGTTTTCATATAAGTCATGATTATTTGTAACTGACTTAAGAACTTATCCCCCATTTTATGGTTGTTGTCTATTTGTATTCAAAAATGGAAGCAGCAGTTCAATTTGCCAGTGTTTAAATTTGTTCCCTCCAACACTAAGCTACTTTCTTCCCTTACCCCACCCCAAATTTGTGTAAATATCTACAGTACAAATGTTTCTTTTTTAAAAAAAGGCTCTTTGGAAGTCTCTCCGAAAATATTTCAGTGATCAGTATTATGTTGCCTGTGTAGCTATGTGAATAATTTCATCCCTTTCTCCACCAGAACTCTTACAACTTAACATGCTTTCAGAAAATGTGAATAAGATTACAAAATAATACTGCCCCAATATGCACTTCAGTGCTTTGGAATGGAAATGTGAGTGCAAAGCTGAGAAGGTGTGTTCAGCATGGTGACAATAAAAAAAGGATGTTTATAAATGAAACAGCGCCACAAATGGCACCACACTTTGGAGAAGGAAAGCAATTGGTGAAGTGAAGGATGTTAAATGTTTTAATTTCTTCTATGCCAGCAAAATCTTGTAAAACAAGATGACATATTAAATTCTCTATACTACAGTAGCTCCGAGAACCTGTCAACATTTTCATTATAAACTCTATTTTCAGAGCTTTGTGACTCAGCTTTAAGAATTCACTCTGGCCTGACATTTGGAGTGCAAGGTCTTACCTGGGGAACATGTGTTTCACGTGTTTTAAAAATTACGAGTTTATCCATTTCTCAGTTTATAATAAGTAACCTTTTCAGACTTTCTCACTTAGCTTCTGTACTTCAGGAATTGGAGGAAGAAGGCTGCATATGATAGGCCACTGATGGCAGGAAATCTACGAATGTGGTCAATGTAGGTCAGGACTGCCGATTTTCATTACTAAGACTCACAGTCATGCTGACCCCTCAGCCCATCATACAGAAAGCAGAAAGAACTCTGCTGCACTGCCCTCAATATTTTAGACTAGACTGTGCTATGCAGGGAGCATGCTATGCTGAATCTCTACAGAGGAGACCCTGATGGATTAGAGAACTGTTAGTCTCCATTCCTTAATTCTGTATTTATCTTATTTTGAGGATGGTGTAAGATCTTTTCCTAAAGCTTCATAACATTCATTCTGATTTGGTTTGTTGTTAAGTCACCTTTGTGTGTATGTTTGTGTGTGTTTCATTTCTATCCTATTTCACAGTCAATAGGTTTTCAGTCAAATTATGTAAAAACACAGACATCTTTTTTCCATGTTAGAGTATATGGAGTTAAATCTTTGATATAATTACTTTTTAGAAAGTAATAACTACCTTTTACAAAGCACCATCCTTGGCAATGTCTTAATGATGGGCTACCTAGTATAGCTTCCTAAAGAGAAGAAAGGTCAGCTATCTAGAACAAAATGGCGTATGCTTAGTAAAAGGTGTGGGGCATGTCTTCAATTCTAAGGTTGTTTCAGGAGAATTCTAGGAGACCACCATATCCTGCATGTATTCAGCATTATTCCACCCCACCTTGATTGCATTATATTTTTATACAGCTATCAAATTCATGTTAAAATGTGAAAAGCACCAAATGTATAATCCCAGCACTTGTTTGCATTGTGTGAAGATCAACTTTGTGCCAGTTACTTAAAAATAAATTAATATCCCTCACAACCACGCTGCATGCTGGGTCCCTCAGGAGAAGACTGAGGGGCAGGCAGTTTAAATAATTTGCCCCGCAGCTAATGAATGTACAAGGCAGATTTGGAACCCAGGTCTTTCCAACCTCAGTGTTGTTTCCTCTAAGTCATCATGCTTTTATTTATGTGTAAAAAGACATCCAGTTCTATTTGTACCTTTCAATCAGAATCAAGCTATGCTTAACCCTGTACGTGACTTATATTTCCCAGTGAAACATGTGGAGATGGGAAGGCTAGACTCCACATTTTTTTTTTAAAGGGAAGGACTGAAGGACTTGAAGTAGTCTATATTTAAATGAGGAATCTGATTTCCTTTCCAGTATCTCTCTCACCTCAACGTCGTCTTTCTCCTCTCTTCCTGTCAGCTCCCTTGCAGTGAACGGCACTCCACCATTGAGTGGTCAAGATAGAAATCTGGGCAATGTAATTTATCTCTCTCTCTCTCACCCAAAACATTGTAATCAAATAACAAGTTATGTCCAATCTCTTTAAAAAACATTTTTTTCTTTTAACAGATTTACTTTTTAGAGCACTTGTAAGCTCACAGCAAAATTTAGGAGAAGGTACAGAGATGTCCCATATACCCAAGTTGCCCACACATGCACAGCCTTCTCCTCTGTTAACATCCCCCATCAGAGTCAGCTCCCTTGCAGTGAACGGCACCCCACCATTGAGTGGTCATATTTGTCATAACTGATGAGTCTATCACTGATACATTGTTATCACCCCAAATCCATAGTTTGCCCTAGAGTTCACTCTTGGTGGTACATATTCTGTGGGTTTTGACAAATGTGTAAAGAAATGTATAGCCTTGGGAACCACTGACCTTTTTACTGTATTCTTATTTTTTTTCTCTAGAATGTCATATAGTTGGAATCATACAGGATGTAGCTTTTTCAGATTGGCTTCTTTCACTTAATAGTACACATCTAATGTCCCTTCCTGTCTTTTCAAGGCTTAATAGCTCATTTCTTTTTAGTGCTGAATGATATTCCATTGTGTGGATGACCCCCATTAATTTACCCATTCACCTACTGTATGGAATCTCAGTTGCTTCTAAGTTTGGGCAGCTGTGGATAAAGCTCTTGTAAACATCTATGTGCAGGTTTTTATGTTGATATAAGTTTTCATTTGACTTTGGTAAATACCAAGGAATGTGACTGCTAGATCATATGGTAAATTTAAGTTTAGTTTTGTAAGAAACTGCCAAATTGTCTTCCAAAGTGGCTGTACCATTTTGCATGAATGAGAGTTTTTGCTGTTTCACATTCTCTCCACTATGTGGTAGTGTCAGTGTTGTGGATTTTGGCAATTCTAGTAGGTGTGTAGTGGTATCTCATTGTTCTAATTTGCATTTCCCTTATGATGTATGATGTGCAGCATCTTATCATATGTTGACTTGCCACCCGAATATCTTTGCTGAAGTGTCTGTTCGGTTCTTTGGCCCATTTTAAAAAATTGATTTGTCCATTTTCCTATTGTTGAGTTTCTAAAGTTCTTTGTATGTTTGAGATGACAGTCCTTTGTCAGAAAGATCTTCTGCAAGCATTTTTTCTCTGTGTTCTGTCTTCTCATTTTCTTGGCAGTGTCTTTGATTAAACCGAAGTTTTTCATTTTAATGAAGTGCAATTTATTGATTATTCCTTTCACTGATCACACTTTTGGTGTTGTATCTAAAAAATCATCACTATATCCCAGGTCATTTAGATATTATCCAATATTATCTCCTAGGAGTTTTACAATTTTGCTTGTTGTTTAACATTTAGGTGTAAGATCTATTTTGAGTTATTTTTGCTGAAGGGTATAAGGTGTGTGTAGTTTCCCCACTTTTCATATAGGTCTTTAGCTGTTCCAACACCATTTGTTGAAAAGACTGTCTTTTCTCTGTAACTGTGCCTTTGCTTCCTTGCCAAAGAGGAGTTGACTGTATCTACTGCAGCTGTTTATCTCTTGGTTTTTCTTTCTTTGCATGTCTACTGGCACCATCCAAATGGAAACTGCCATCCTCTGTTGACTGCTTCTCCTGCAATAGTCTATTAATTAGCTTGCCATCTATTTCAAATGCAGAGGCTAAAGTTGTCTTTTACAAATATTTGAATTTGGTCAATGGTTTCCCATGTTTTAAGTATCAGATCTAAACTCCTCTGTGACCTAAAAGCCCTGTCTAGTCTGGCTTCCTCCTTTCGTCTCCATTCCCCCTCCAGTCTCCTTCCCCACAGACAGCTTTCTCACCAGTTCCCTCCTGATGTTCCACAATAATAGTGTGTTTCACCTTTTTGAGCAAGACGTGCTTGCTTCCACATCAAGACTTAGAATACAGAGTAATCTCCTGGAGTTTCTTGTCTTCTCAGCTGAACTCATTTCTATTCATACTTCAGAGCTCTGTCTTGATGTCACTTTTTCTGAGATAAATGTTGATTTGTTTTAAGGCTTACTGCTAATGCTATCAGAGTGCCATGCCTCAAATGCTTTTCATAACAATTGCTGATTATAATTTTTGTAATGATATATTTTATTTCTTTAGCACCTGCTTACCTGATTAGAATGGAAGCTTCCTGAGTGCAGGGGGAATAGTGTATGTCATCTCTCCCAATGTGTTTGCAGGGGGCACAGTATTACAGTGTCTGCGTGTCTTTCCAGGGCTGTGGGCAGTCACTGACTAAAGTCAACCTGAATCATCAGTAAGGGGCAGGAACAGAACTGCAGGCCAGAGAAGTTGAGGGTTAAGCTCCTGATTCCTGGACTCCAGGAATCTCTTGTTTATCTGAGAGTCAAGTAATCAAATCATGAGTCAAAAGAGTTTAGTTACCAACGTATAGGAACAACCCAGAGAGTGGGGATTTGGAGATTCATAGGATCTGGAATTTGGAAAAGGTAACAGTTTTGCATGTAGTAGGCAAGACTTTTATAATGGTCTTAAAGTCAGAGCATTCAGGGACTCAAAGTTCATCTCCCATCCACGTCCTTCACATTCTCATGGTCCAGAGATGGCTTTGTCCCTGCAGGCAGCCCCTGACATGCCAAGGAGGTAGGACAGTCACTGTGCTTGGCCTCTCCTCCCGTCCTCCCACACGGAGGAAAACTGTGGCTTTCATAGTTCTTGTTTTTAGGGAATAACCTGCTTTCCCTTTCAGAAAGCAGTTTTCAAGTGCTTCCTAGTTTACTTTCAAGCCTCACTAGGCCTGCTTTATTCAGTGCCATCTGGGATGAACCTCACCCTGGGGTGGCCCGGCATCAGAGCTGGTACAAGAGCACAAACCTCATGTGCCAACTTGGAAGCAGGCATAGTGTGGGCACCATATCCTTTTTTTTTTTTCCTTAAGTGCAGTAAAGAGGAATTCTCATCCACATAAAATGAATTCAATATTTAAAAGGATTGAGTAAATTGATAATTATTTTTTATTTCTATTCAATGTTAAAAAAATAATTCAAGTCAAAAGGCATTATGCTCTTGCCCCTGGTTAGATGACATTGCTGATGGCTCCAGCACTGGAGGCTCCTTCCAGACGGTGGTTCTGTCTCACGTTTCTGCCCTATATGCCACAGAGAAGCTGGAAACTTCAAATACAGAGAAACACTAGTGAATCTGTGTCCAGAACCAAAGACATTTGGAACATGGCACTCTCGCTAATATGGGAATTAATATGGCTGCATCATATCGGAGAGGTCACTAATGAACTTTCTCTGTGCTGTTTATCTATTCGACGGAGGTGGGAATTTCTTCAGTATCAAAAGCCTCCTGTAATTTTGAACTGGTCTCTCTCTCATTACCACTCTCATATTTTGACTCCTAAGTGCAGTGCTTTTCAAATTTGGTGTGTATCAGAATCTTTTAGAGGAAGTTGGTAAAGAAAAACTAGGTTTAGGCTTTGTCCTAATCCAGTGAGGCTGTTTTCTTTATTAGTTCCCCGGGTGATTCTGATACATACTGAAGTTTAGTATGTATATAGTTTCAAGTTTATGCAAAATCATGCCATGCTTTGTTACCCTATGATACCCCACCCTTTTATTTTGTAATGGACTTATTTATTCTACAGGCCCTTCTTTTTACTTACTATCATTGAATCCTTTTTGATGATGAGAAACTATGAACTATCATATCCTCTTTATTAAATGATATTATGATGACAAACAGGTAGGCGGTGATTGTCTCAATTCTTGATGAACGGTTCCTGGTTAAGGAACTTCATGTTAACCTTTATCCTTCAAGACTATTCCATTGTACTATGATTAAAAACAGCAAACCATGAATATCAGGAGAATAATAGCAAGAGGTTTATAAGTGTGCATTTTGGGACACCAGCAATTAATTTTTTGAAGAACCTGATTAAATGCATCTCTGTGTATTGCCATGGTTTATAGCAAAAGTGATGTGATGATTTGTGTTAGAAGTTTAATAAGTTTAGAGTTGTAGATATATTCTGCTTTCATTTCCTTCCTTTTGGCTGATAGTTAATGTCTAAAATACTTTGTCAGAGAAACTGCCATGGAAGGTCCTAATAAGAATACTGTAATACAAAGGGTAAACACATGCCTTTATGGTCAGTGCAAGAGCTGACTGTATTCTCTGTTTAAAGAATATACACATGGCCTTCCCTTCAAGGAGGTTTCAGTTCAGTAGAATATTTGATTCATCTCAGAGTTTTAGTTCTTGGTTTTATTTATTTTTTCTTCATGTAAAGACTCAGTGGAAGCTTATACTCCCTGAGGAAGAATTTAGCATTAATCTCTAATTTCTTGCCTCTAAAGTTTAAGTCATTGCAGTAAAGTACACAGCTGTCTCTGTCTTGCTTCCCTTGGAAATTACCTGCTTCAGTACATATCCAAGTGTATGCAAATATTTTTATTGCCAAGAAAATAAACTTCACGAATTGGTCAGTTGCCTCATATTTAGAATGCTATGGGCATAACTTCTCAATGTGGATTGACTACTGTCTTGCCTGAGGGTTTCAGCCCCAGGTAAATTCACTGTGGATTTGGTAAGACCGAGAAATGACAATGGAATGTTCTTGGGGTAAAAGGGTTTACACCTGGTTTTATTCTCATGGTGGAAGGTCAAGCACTAGGATCACATACATCTGCATCCTCTGTCTCTGCCTCCACCCAGAGCACTGGGTGGGGCTCTTTATACAGTGACTCAGTCAATAATAGCTCATTGCCTAGGGTGCAGAAGCAGTAGCCTAGCAGTAGACCAATTATATCAGCAAGTAGTTTAGAGTCAGGTGGGGATCCTGGCCATGGGAACTTCCATTTTCCTCACAACTCTATTATGGATATTATGTCATAATGCTGAGGATCTTTTCTTTTACTTTTAAATGGGGATAACAGCCCTACTACTGCCTCCAGGGGCTGATTGAAAGAATGGTAGCAACTGGGAAGAACTTTGTAAAACAAAATTATAATTTCAGGGCAAGAGCCTGGATTTAAGATCATTAGAACTCAGAAACTTGTAACTCTTGCATTAAATTTATGCTTTCACAACCTAGTTTCTGACATGTAAAACTAAGATGCTGGTTTTTCAACTCCTAATATTGAACCCAATGAACACATTACATCACTCCAGTGTGAATAAAATGAGAGTTCCTGTGGCCAGGATTCTCACCTGGCCCTGGTTGACTAGCTCACTGCACACCTGTGGGCAATACATGGCTGTTGACTCTAAAAGAGCTCTGCCCAGTGCTCTTGGCACAACACCGTGGCAGGGCTGCAAGGCTGCAGGAAAGCGGAGCAAGGCTGGAGTGGTGGCAGCACCGAGGACAGAGGCCCAGAGGTTGGCTGTGTGGGACAGCTGTGCAGAGAGGCCCAGAGGATGGCTGTGAGGATAGAGGGGCCCAGAGGACAGCTGTGAGGACAGAGGGGCCCGGAGGCACAGATCAGCTTGCTGCCTGCAGACTCGCTCTGAGTGAACGGGATTTTAGTGACTGACCTGACACCTGGAAATAAAGTTTGGTATAACCCTTTTACCCCAAGAACATTCTGCTGTCATGTTCTTTGGTTACACTGAATCCATAGGAAGCTTACCCAGGGCTGAAACCCATTGGCAAGACAACCAGTGTTGTAATCTGAGCTTCAGTGAAGTTGGTAGCCAAAGGGAAGAGGTCATCTTTGCATTTTATATCTTTAACTGATGTCTCTTTCAAGATGAAAGCTGACTTGTCTCCCCAACAATACTTTAGGTACTGATAGAAAAAAAGTCTCTAAGAATTGAAAGGTACAGCCCAAATTTTTTAGCAGTTTGTAGAAAAGAAAAGTCAGATACAGGAGGAGAGAGATGGAACAAGACTAAAGAAGCTGCAGCCGTCCAAATTCCCCTGATGATAATCTCCAGGGATTAAATGTACCAATTTGTAACTATCAAATCGATGTAGGGCCTAGAAAACCATTCTGCAATAAGCGTCCCAGATGTTTGTAATATTCAGGAGAGTTAGGTAAGCCGTGAGCAGTGGTTCTCAAGAATGTGGTCCCTGATCAGCTGCATAAGCATCTGGGGAGCTTGTTAGAAATGCAAATTACTGGGCTCTGGAGGTGGGGCCTAGCATCTGTGTTTTAACAAATCTTCCAGGTGATTCTGAACCCATTCAAATTTATAGCCACTGGACTGGAGAATTCCTGGATGGATTCCAGCTGAGGATGGTACCGATCTGCCCAGCAGAATCTTGAAGAAGCTTGTGCACCAAAGGAGAAAGTTTAAAAAAAAAAAAAAGTAAGAATAAGGGAGAGGAGGAGAAGGAGAAAGAAGAGGGGCAAGAGATATTAATGAAATATCCAATTGATTGTCTTTATAGCTATCTCCTTCCCTACCCATTTGTGCAGAGTATCTAACAAATAGTTCCTACTTCCTAAGTCACAAAGGAAGGATCTTTTCTAAAAAGATGAATGGACTGTTTGGAGAGATCTAAAACAGCAAAGAACCCAACATTCTGGCATTGAGAGGTTCCTGGCACAATAGGGAGCTCCTGCATCACTCACACAAAAGCAGTTTGACTCTGACATTCTCCCTGACCTACAGAGAGACCCACATAAATACTTCTGTTGGTTCAGACTTTAATATAATTTTAAAACAAAGGGTCACTAGATATTTTAAGAACAATTGCAACATGACAAAGAAAAACAAAGGTAAATGTCAGAAAAATAATTGCAAGATAATATAGGGAAATGAAGAGAATTTTAAATAACTACTTAGAGAAACTTGAGAAAAGATCGATTCATAAACCAATAATAGTAACCCTAAAAAAGAAACAATTGGGGAACAAAAACAAGCTCTTAAATTTTTAAAAAAGTACTTTAGTCGAAATTTTAAAAAGATCAATGGAAGGATTAGAAAATAGAAGAGAGGGCATCTCTAGGATTTCTTCAATTTAAAGAGCCAGAGAGAAGCAAAGATAAGAGGATCTGGTCAAGAGTTCTAGTATCTGGCTGATAGGAATACCAGAAGAGAGAAAAGAGAATGGAGAGAGAAGACATTTAAAATATATAAAATAATTTCCCTGATGTATCTTCTAATTGAAAAGGCCTGTCAAGTGCTGAGCCAGATGGAAGAAAAACGCTTACACTGAGTCTGTTACACGGTTTAAAAAGTTTACAGGGAGAAAGACACACACACACAACATACCCAAAAAGGTCACCACATGACTGAGCAAATGATACAAGAAGGCAATAAAGCAATTCTTCTTATTTCTTCGGGGATTTTTTTTTTCTCACCTAGAATTATTTAAGCATCCTATCAATTAAGTGTAAGGATAAAATAAAGAAATCATTGGATACCTAAGGACTCAGAAATTATATCTCACATACCTTTTCTAGGAAGTTACTTGGGTAACCAAGCAGTAAAGATAAAGAAAGTCATTGGCTAGCAGCAGTGCTGGGACTAGGGTGAGGCTTGACATGTGTTGTACAAGTTCAGACTGGACTTCTCCTTTTTTGAAGAATTAAGAGTTTGTTCATCATTCATTTCATTTTGTTAAATTTCATTATAAAATATCATTTATCTTCAAATTGAGTTTTTTTGATTTCCCATTAATCGTTGTGCCCAGGGAGCCCAAGTGCTGTATATGGTGGGAGCTAAGATTTCAATCTCCCTTTTCCCTTATGAATATCCCTTTCAATTTTTCTGTGATCAAGTGTTCTCTGCCCATGAATTGACAGGATCATCGTTACCCAAGTGCTTCACTGTGCCGTATAACACATACCTGTCAAATACAAGGGCCCGTTAAAGTAGGGTATGCTCTGGACTCTGTAGTCCATATCAGTGTTATACATATCTGTCCTTGCAGCAATAGCATGTCAGTTTGATTACTATTGCCCTAAAATAAGTCAATGTTTTCAGAAGTTTATCTTCCTACTTTGTTCTTTGTTCAAGTATGTGTTGGTTTTTGTTGGCGTTTTGAATTTCTATAACATTTTAGTTGACTGAAGATTTCCCCCAAGAAACCTGTTGAGATTTTGGTTAGAATTGCTTTAAATTATACATGCTTTTGGGAGCAGTCATCTTTATAGTTTACATCTTTACTTTTTTGGGCTTTCCAGTCTTTGAAAATGACATTTCTCTCTTTGTTTTTCCTTTTAGTCTTTAAAACTCTGTTTTAAAGTCTATTTAATCATAGAAGTCTTTTGCATTGTTCTGTAGATGTGTTCCTAGTACATTATGTCTATTATTGTTGCTATTTTAAATAGCACATTTAATTTTATTTGTATCTGTTTTTTTATATAGGATTATATAGCAGGTAGGGCATAGAGGACAGATAAAATCTCTTAAAACCTCCATTCTTTTTATTTATTTATTTATTTGTTTATTTATTTATTTTATTTATTTATTTTTTTGAGAGGGCATCTCTCATATTTATTGATCAAATGGTTGTTAACAGTTAACAACAATAAAATTCTGTACAGGGGACTCGATGCACAATCATTAATCCACCTCAAACCTAATTCTCATCAGTCTCCGATCTTCTGAAGCACAACGAACAAGTTCTTACGTGGTGAACAAATTCTTACATAGTGAATAAGTTCTTACATGGTGAACAGTACAAGGGCAGTCATCACAGAAACTTTAGGTTTTGATCACGCATTATGAACTATAAACAATCAGGTCAAATATGAATATTCATTTGATTTTTATACTTGATTTATATATGAATCCCACATTTCTCCCTTCTTCTTCTTCTTCTTCTTCTTCTTCTTCTTCTTCTTCTTCTTCTTCTTCTTCTTCTTCTTCTTCTTATTTTTAATAAAATGCTGAAGTGGTAGGTAGATGCAAGATAAAGGTAGAAAACATAGTTTAGTGCTGTAAAAGGGCAAATGAAGATGATCAGGTCTGTGCCTGTAGACTATGTGTTAATCCAAGCTAGACAAGGGCAACAAAACATCCACGGATGCAGAAGATTTCTCTCAAAACAAGGGGGGTGAGGTTCTAAGCCTCACCTCTGTTGATCCCCAATTTCTCACCTGATGGCCCCCCTGCGACTGTGCCTGTCTTAGGTTGTTCCTCCCTTGAGGAATCTTACCCGTCTCTGGCTAACCAGTCATCTTCCGGGGCCATACAGGGAAATGTAAAGTTGGTAAGTGAGAGAGAAGCAATATTTTTTTAAAAGGTTAGCTTTTTACTTCTTTGCAGATTTATGTCCTGTGGGTTTTATGCCCAACATTTGTCTTGAGGTATCTTTACCACTTGGAAGAATTATGATACTCGGTAAATTCATTATGAGGCCCGAATTCTATTTAAGGGTTGTAATTAGGAAGGAAGAAGAAAAGCTATAGAAGTAGCAGACGGAAGAAAACATGGGAAGATTGGTTATTTCTTTGACATAACTTCTTGTAGAGTAACTTAAGCATGTATAGGTTTTAAACTACTAATTAAATTGCGCACCCACATTAACGTAATAGGAATACATAACCAAATAGTTACATAACCAAAGCAGACCTACAATTACCAGCGATCTCCAGTGAAACCAAGAAAACCAGTTAGGCACCCTAAGCATTTGTGAAAACTTATCTATGATATGATGGATATTGTCTAACTGAATTTGAATAGTTTGAGAAAAATCAGACAATTTAAAACAACACATTCCTGGGGACTGTTCACATCCCATATGTTCTTTTAACAGCAGATAGTCTGTAGTCTCAAGATTTTGGAGTGCTGCAACTTGCACTTCTCCTAATTCTTGCTTGAGTTCAACCATATAGATCCAGTCAAATTTGTTACTTTACTGTATGCACAGGCCAGCTTAGGTATCTCCTTCTTCATTCCAATGGCAATTCCAGGATCCAGTGGAATGAATTCAGCTACAACTGCAACAGCGCCAGGATCCTTGTAGACGTTTTCTGATGATCATCTACTGGAATGACTCTTCCAGAGTATGTTGATGTTGGAACTTCTTCAAATCGTATCTTAGTTCGTTTTTTGGGTAGCCAAATTAGGCTTTGATCCTCTGTATAAACACAAACAGACGCTTTGCCCACACTTTGATATGCCCTTTATACCATTGTGAAGAACTTATTGGAGGTCACCACACAGGAACTGCTTTTTTTTTTTTATCATTAATCTACAATTACATGAAGAATATTATGTTCACTAAGCTCTCCCCTATACGAGATCCCCCCTATAAACCCCTTTACAGTCACTGTCCATCAGCATAGAAAAATACTGTAGAATCACTACTTGTCTTCTCTGTGCTGTACAGCCCTCCCCTTTCTCCAACCCCCCCCTTTATGCCTGCTAATCTTAATACTCCCCTTCATCTTCCCCCCGCTTATCCCTCCCTACCCACCCATCCTCCCAAGTCCCTTTCCCTTTGGTACCTGTTAGTACATTCTTGGGTTCTGTGATTCTGCTGCTGTTTTGTTCCTTCAGTTTTTCCTTTGTTCTTATACTCCACAGATGAGTGAAATCATTTGGTATTTCTCTTTCTCTGTTTGGCTTATTTCACTGAGCATAATACCCTCTAGCTCCATCCATGTTGTTGCAAATGGTAGGATTTGTTTTCTTCTTATGGCTGAGTAATATTCCATTGTGTATATGTACCACATCTTCTTTATCCATTCATCTACTGATGGACACTTAGGTTGCTTCCAATTCTTGGCTATTGTAAATAGTGCTGCGATAAACATAGGGGTGCATCTGTCTTTTTCAAACTTGAGTGCTGCGTTCTTAGGGTAAATTCCTAGGAGTGGAATTTCTGGGTCAAATGGTAAGTCTGTTTTGAGCATTTTGATATACCTCCATACTGCTTTCCACAATGGTTGAACTAACTTACATTCCCACCAGCAGTGTAGGAGGGTTCCCCTTTCTCCACAGCCTCGCCAACATTTGTTGATGTTTGTCTTTTGGATGGTAGCCATCCTTACTGGTGTGAGGTGATATCTCACTGTAGTTTTAATTTGCATTTCTCTGATAATTAGCAATATGGAGCATCTTTTCATGTGTCTGCTGGCCATCTGTATTTCTTTTTTGGAGAACTGTCTGTTCAGTTCCCCTGCCCATTTTTAAAGTGGATTGTTTGTTTTTTGTTTGTTGAGGTGGGTGAGCTCTATATATTTTGGACATCAAGTCTTTATCGGATCTGTCATTTACAAATGTATTCTCCCATACTGTAGGGTTCCTTTTTGTTCTATTGATGGTGTCTTTTGCTGTACAGAAGCTTTTCAGCTTAATATAGTCCCACTTGTTCATTTTTTTCTGTTGTTTTCCTTGCCCGGGGAGATATGTTCAAGAAGAGGTCACTCATGTTTATGTCTAAGAGGTTTTTGCCTATGTTTTTTTCTAAGAGTTTTATGGTTTCATGACTTACATTCAGGTCTTTGATCCATTTGGAGTTTACTTTTGTGTATGGGGTTAGACAGTGATCCAGTTTCATTCTCCTACATGTAGCTGTCCAGTTTTGCCAGCAGCATCTGTTGAAGAGACTGTCTGTCGTTTCACCATTGTATGTCCATGGCTAGTTTATCAAGTATTAATTGACCATATATGTTTGGGTTAATGTGTGGAGTCTCTAGTCTGTTCCACTGGTCTGTGGCTCTGTTCTTGTGCCAGTACCAAATTGTCTTGATGACTATGGCTTTGTAGTAGAGCTTGAAGTTGGGGAGTGAGATCCCCCCTACTTTATTCTTCTTTCTCAGGATTGCTTTGGCTATTTGGGGTCTTTGGTGTTTCCGTATGAATTTTTGAATTATTTGTTCCAGTTCATTGAAGAATGTTGCTGGTAATTTGATACGGATTGCATCAAATCTGTATATTGCTTTGGGCAGGATGGCCATTTTGACGATATTAATTCTTCCTAGCCACGAGCATGGGATGAGTTTCCATTTGTTAGTGTCCCCTTTAATTTATCTTAAGAGTGACTTGTAGTTTTCAGGGTATAAGTCTTTCACTTCTTTGGTTAGGTTTATTCCTAGGTATTTTATTCTTTTGGATGCAATTGTGAATGAAGTTGTTTTCCTGATTTCTCTTTCTATTGGTTCATTGTTAGTGTATAGGAAAGCCACAGATTTCTGTGTGTTAATTTTGTATCCTGCAACTTTTCTGTTTTCCGATATCAGTTCTAGTAGTTTTGGGGTGGAGTCTTTAGGGTTTTTTATGTACAGTATCATGTCATTCTGCAAATAATGACAGTTTAACTTCTTCTTTACCAATCTGGATTCCTTGTATTTTTTGTTTTGTCTGATTGCTATGGCTAGGACCTCCAGTACTATGTTAAATAACAGTGGGGAGAGTGGGCATCCCTGTCTAGTTCCCGATCCTAGAGGAAAAGCTTTCAGCTTCTCGCTGTTCAGTATAATGTTGGCTGTGGGTTTATCATATATAGCCTTTATTATGTTGAGGTACTTGCCCTCTATTCCCATTTTGCTGAGAGTTTTTATCATGAATGGATGTTGAATTTTGTCAAATGCTTTTTCAGCATCTATGGAGATGATCATGTGGATTTTGTCTTTCTTTTTGTTGATGTGGTGGATGATGTTGATGGATTTTCGAATGTTGTACCATCCTTGCATCCCTGGGATGAATACTACTTGATCATGGTGTATGATCCTTTTGATATGCTTTTGAATTCGGTTTGCTAATATTTTATTGAGTATTTTTGCATCTACATTCATCAGGGATATTGGTCTGTAATTTTCTTTTTTGGTGGGGTCTTTGCCTGGTTTTGGTATTAGGGTGATGTTGGCTTCATAGAAATGAGTTTGGGAGTATTCCCTCCTCTTTTGTTTTTCGGAAAACTTTAAGGAGAATGTTTATTATGTCTTCTCTGTGTGTGTGATAAAATTCCGAGGTAAATCCGTCCAGCCCGGGGGTTTTGTTTTTGGGTAGTTTTTTGATTACCGTTTCAATTTCTTTGCTCGTAATGGGTTTGTTTAACTTTTGTGTTTCTTCCTTGTTCAGTCTTGGAAGGTTGCATTTTTCTAGGAAGTTGTACATTTCTTCTAGGTTTCCAGCTTATTGGCATATAGGTTTTCATAGTAGTCTTTAATAATTCTTTGTATTTCTGTGGAGTCTGTTGTGATTTTTCTGTTCTCATTTCTCATTCTGTTGATTTGTGTTGATTCTCTTTTTCTCTTAATAAGTTTGTCTAGAGGCTTATCTATTTTGTTTATTTTCTCAAAGAACCAGCTCTTGGTTTCATTGATTTTTGCTATTGTTTTATTCTTCTCAATTTTGTTTATTTCTTCTCTGATCTTTATTATGTCCCTCCTTCTGCTGACTTTAGGCCTCATTTGTTCTTCTTTTTCCAGTTTCGATAATTGTGATGTTAGACTATTCATTTGAGATTGTTCTTCCTTCTTCAAGTGTGCCTGGATCGCTATATACTTTCCTCTTATGACTGCTTTCGCTGCGTCCCACAGAAGTTGGGGCTTTGTGTTGTTGTTGTCATTTGTTTCTATATATTCCTTGATCTCTATTTTAATTTGTTCATTTATCCATTGATTATTTAGGAGCATGTTGTTAAGCCTCCATATGTATGTGAGCCTTTTTTGTTTTCTTTGTAGAATTTATTTCTATTTTTATACCTTTGTGGTCTGAAAAATTGGTTGGTAGAATTTCAATATTTTGGAATTTACTGAGGCTCTTTTTGTGGGCTAGTATGTGGTCTATTCTGGAGAATGTTCCATGTGCACTTGAGAAGAATGTATATCCTATTGCTTTTGGATGTTGAGTTCTATAGATGTCTATTAGGTCCATCTATTCTACTGTGTTGTTCAGTACATCCGTGTCCTTACTTATTTTCTGCCCAGTGGATCTATCCTTTGGGGTGAGTGGTGTGTTGAAGTCTCCTAAAATGAATGCATTGCAGTCTATTTCCCCCTCTAGTTCTGTTAGTATTTGTTTCACATATGCTGGTGCTCCTGTGTTGGGTTCATATTTATTTAGAATGGTTATATCCTCTTGTTGGACTGAGCCCTTTATTGTTATGTGGTGTCCTTCTTTATCTCTTGTTATTTTCTTTGTTTTGAAGTCTATTTTGTCTGATATTAGAACATCAACCCCTGCTTTCTTCTCACTGTTGTTTGCCTGAAATATGTTTTTCCATCCCTTGACTTTTAGTCTGTACATGTCTTTGGGTTTGAGGTGAGTTTCTTGTAAGCTGCTTATAGATGGGTCTTGCTTTTTTATCCATTCTATTACTCTGTGTCTTTTGCTTGGTGCATTAAGTCCATTAACATTTAGGGTGACTATTGAGAGATATGTACTTATTGCCATTGTTGGCTTTAAATTCGTGGTTACCAAAGGTTCAAGGTTAGCCTCTTTAGTATCTTACTGCCTAACTTAGCTCGCTTATTGAGCTGTTATATACACTGTCTGGAGATTCTTTTCTTCTCTCCCTTCTTATTCCTCCTCCTCCATTCTTCATATGTTAGGTGTTTTGTTCTGTGCTCTTTTTAGGAGTGCTCCCATCTAGAGCAGTCCCTGTAGGATGTTCTGTAGAGGTGGTTTGTGGGAAGCAAATTCCCTCAGCTTTTGCTTGTGTGGGAATTGTTTAATCCCGCCATCGTATTTAAATGATAGTCGTGCTGGATACAGTATCCTTGGTTCAAGGCCCTTCTGTTTCATTGCATTAAGTGTATCATGCCATTCTCTTCTGGCCTGTAGGGTTTCTTTCAAGAAGTCTGATGTTAGCCTGATGGGTTTCCCTTTATAGGTGACCTTTTTCTCTCTAGCTGCCTTTAAAACTCTTTCCTTGTCCTTGATCTTTGCCATTTTAATTATTATGTGTCTTGGTGTTGTCCTCCTTGGATCCTTTCTGTTGGGGTTTCTGTGTATTTCCGTGGTCTGTTCGATTATTTCCTCCCCCAGTTTGGGGAAGTTTTCAACAATTATTTCTTCAAAGACACTTTCTATCCCTTTTCCTCTCTCTTCTTCTTCTGGTACCCCTATAATATGGATATTGTTCCTTTTGGATTGGTCACACAGTTCTCTTAATATTGTTTCATTCCTGGAGATCCTTTTATCTCTCTGTATGTCAGCTTCTATGCGTTCCTGTTCTCTGGTTTCTGTTCCTTCAGTTGCCTCTTGCATCTTATCCATTCTGCTTACAAACCCTTCCAGAGTTTGTTTCACTTCTGTAATCTCCTTCCTGGCATCTGTGATCTCCCTCCAGACTTCATCCCATTGCTCTTGCATTTTTCTCTGCATCTCCGTCAGCATGTTCATGATTTTTATTTCAAATTCTTTTTCAGGAAGACTGGTTAGGTCTGTCTCCTTCTCTGGTGTTGCCTCTGTGATCTTGGTTTGCCTGTAATTTTGCCTTTTCGTGGTGATAGAAATAGTTTGCAGAGCTGGAATGAGTGATGGCTGGAAGAACTTCCCTTCTTGTTGGTTTGTGGTCCTCCTCTCCTGGGAGAACAGCGACCTCTAGTGGCTTGTGCTGGGCAGCTGTGCGCAGACAGGGCTTCTGCTTCCTGCCCGGCTACCATGGAGTTTATCTCCACTGTTGCTCTGGGCGTGGCGTGACTCGGGATTCTGCTCCAAAATGGTGGAGCCCCGTTGGTGGGGGTGCGGCTGGGAGGCTATTTATCTCCGTAAGGGGCCTCCGTGCTCCCTGCTGCCCAGGGGTTAGGGTGCCCAGAGATCCCGGATTCCCTACCTCTGGATTAAGTGTCCCGCCCTGCCCCTTTAAGACTTCCAAAAAGCACTTGCCAAAAAACAACAACAACAACAACAACAACAACAAAAATGATATTAATAATTAAAAAAAAAAAAACTGCTCGCTTTTCTTTGTCCTCAGGCGCCAGCCTCAGACCCCCGCTCACTGGTCTTGCTGCACTGTTTCCCTAGTATTGGGGTCCTTGTCCCTTTAAGACTTCCAAAAAGCAGTCGCCAAAAAAAAAAAAAAAAAAAAAAAGAAAGAAAATGGCCGCTTGCTTTTCTTTGTTCTCTGCTGCCAGCCTCCGGCACCCGCTCACCAGTCTTTCTGGCCTGTTTCTCTAGTATCCAGGACCCCACGCATGCACTGTGTCTGCACTCTTGTCTGGATGGCTGGAGGGGTGTTCAGCATTCCTGGGCTCCGTCTCCCTCCCGCTCCGACTCCTCTTCTCCCGCCGGGAGCTGGGGGGAGGGGCGCTCGGCTCCCGCGGGGCCGGGGCTTGTATCTTACCCCCTTCGCGAGGTGCTGGGTTCTCGCAGGTATGGATGTGGTCTGGATATTGTCCTGTGTCCTCTGGTCTCTATTCTAGGAAGTGTTGTCTTTGTTATATTTTGATAGATGTATGTGGTTTTGCGAGGAGATTTCTGCTGCTTTGCTCATGGTGCCATCTTGGCTTCGCCCTAATTCCTCGAAAACCTCCATTCTTTTTAAGCCTAGTACTTTAAATTGACATTCTTTTGGACTTGTAATTTGAAAATTAATAAAAATGTGTGGTTATCTTAATACAAAAATAATGCAAGTTGATTGTTAAACAACATTTTCAAGACATATGGTCTGTAGAGAGAAATATAAGGAAAGAAGACCCAGAAGAAAAGTTGGGATACCATAATCTATAGTCTCTGATCTTGATGAATGCAAGTTATTATAAAAAATTGAGTTTTATGGTCAATATTTATTGAATGCCTATAAATATAATAACCACTAGTGCCTCTCTCAAGACACCTGCATTGTAGCAGGAGGGTTGGAAAACATGTCTCAAACACTGTATTTATGCAAAAGCTACCAATTTCATTGTCTACCACTCATAGAACTCTAGGCTCCAGAGGGATTTTTTCCCTCCGTTATTGTTCATTTCCTCAAAATGGCCTAGAAATTTTGTTTCATTAGCTTTTTATGTTGTTAAATAAAGAGAGGTCTTTGAGAAGAGGACTTTGTTTCTACTTGAAATTTAAGGCATTGAATTTTATGGATAGTCATTTTTTACAAAGTCCTCATCAATTTGAGACTGATGTTATGCCCATCTGTTTATACATGAAAAGAGTTTTTAAAGAACGCTTACATCACTTCATTCTGTAAAGAGTTGGTTAGTTGAAGAGAAAGGCTTCTTTCATTACTGATTGAATATACAAGGAAAACCTTCAGCAAGAAGAAACAGCGTGTGATTTTTTTTTTAATAGAAAATTATTTCTGAATGATGAAAAGGACCATTTTCCCACAAAGACAGTCAAGGTAAAATACAATTGAGTAGATGAAGGAAATTAAAAGACCTCTTCAGTTAATGCATTTCCACAAGTAAGCACAGAGGTGCTTCCTAAACAAAGAGACCTTCACAAATGGGGGTACACTTTAGAGAGAATCTTCTCAAAGGACCCCCATTTAGTTCAACAGCCTTCTTCAAATGCAGTGCATTTTAGAGGCTCACAAAATAATTGCTACTCACTTTAGAATATTAGACAGGAGGACGTTCAGTTTTATTGTGAAAGCTTTGGTAACTCTGTTGGTTTGTAACATCTGCTTTGAACTATTCTTTTCTGATTCTGAGAGAGGAGCTTCATGGTGTTTAGAAGACAGGAGAGGAAAATTGGGTTTCTATTTCTTGTTGCCTGCTTCTTCTGGTGTCCTATATTTCTCGTATCAGGCCTACTCCAAGGCTGCTTCTCATGCTGGACACTCTAGGGACCCAAGTCCATTCTTAGGTCCTCTGCTTTGCTCCTGATTTCTGGAACTACACCCTTACCTTTTTTTTTTTTCCCCAAGTGCTTTCATTTAATCCCATATATGCAGAGCCCTGGATTTCTTGGCTTCCATGTGAAGCTTCCTGGCTTGCTGACTTCTCTGTCTGACCTCTCATGAATGTGACTTCTGAGACCTAGACCACCAGCTCTCTCCTGTGTGGCTTTATTCCAGCCTCTCTTGCTTCCCTCTATGTTACCGAATGAGAAAAACATTTGCAAAGTTTTGATTTTTATCCTCAACACTCTGTAAAGAGAGAAGTAAATTTCAGAACAGTTTAGGGGAATTTATTCCCCATTTGGCTCCCCCTATAAACATTTCAATTTTAAAACCTGACACTCTATCTAGAAGAACTGGGAGACAGATTTGCCTTGGATGGTAAATCATGAGTATTTTATTGTATCACATAACACTGGTGAAAGGCTTAAATGTCTTTGGACAGATGGTGCACTGTGAGATTCAAGGAAGCTACAGACAAGGATCATACTGATTCCCAGTGTTCAGTGTTTCTAAAAATATGTCACATGTCATAATGAAAAACAGACATAGACTACTGATGCTTTCAGAGAGTAAGTATAGCTTTAGACTCTTACATTTCAGTAAAGAATGACTAATTATGTGGGAAATTCAGTATTTGCAGGCTGTCAGAGTGAATGAGTTGGACATCTCTGCTTTTCCTCTTACAGCTACTCTGAAAGTGGCTTTAACATCTCTTTAAACTCTTCAAGTACCATGACCATATTTTTATCCAGAACCCACAATAATCTGTTTTTCCTCTTTTACTTTTACAACACAAAGAAAAATCAAAGTACTGAAAAATGCTGTTACTTATCACAGGGCAGCATAGTCTTAGACCTGGTATTCTCAGGCATGTAACATAAAGATTAACAATAATAATGTGACTTGAGGCCTGACAGGATCCTTATCATTCTTTCTGAATCCATATAAAATTTAAGTTACATGCATTATAATGTTGAGTGTATTTTATTGTATTTCCTGTAAAAGGCAATGTAGTGTTCAGAACATGTGCTTGATACAAACCCTGCTCTTAGGCTTTTGGTAAACAGTCACTTAACCAGAGTCTTCCTGCTCATCCTCTCTAAATACGGGACTCTGCTGAAATTCCTTAAAGGTTCTTTTTCTCTTTGCCTTGTACAGCAATACAATTTTAAAAGGTGACTGAGTACTAGGCTATGGAAAAGTTGTGGCAAACATTTCTGTCTGGGCTAGAGGATTAGGCATCGGCTGGTTAGAGACGTCAGAGAATCTTCCGAAGTCCAGTTCATGGTGCTGTCCTTTGCAGAAACTCCAATACCTTCTCAGTTGGCAGGAAGCTTTTTTAATTTGTCAAGAATGTGAGTGCATCCTGCAGTCTTTTTATGAAGGGGCTGAGGATAGAGAGGAAAAAGATAAAGGAAAGAAGGAGACAATGAAGAGGAAAGACTATATTTACAGAGATCTCTCATGTGAAGTTTTCCTAATTTTTTTAATGTTTGAAAGAAAACAGTTTTCAATGTTTGAAATAAAAAGTGCAATTACAAACTCACATGAAATGTCCTTGTGTTGTGGAACTTAATAAGTATAGACATAGTTTTAAAGTCTTCAAGTCAGAAACCAGCTGTTCCATGGCTACTTGTTAGTTTAATTTGTAAACAGTCAACAAAGTGCAGGTCCTCATTCTTCTTCTGATCTATGTGTTAGGTTATGCTGCTCTGCATTAAACTGCAACATAGTAATAAACAGATTGCTTTGGTATTTTGGAACCCTTGGAGCAGTAAATGACTCACTTTATCAAAAAAGAAAATCAGGAACTTGATCAAAGGTAAAAGAGATTTTACCTTTGCTTTGTAGCATGGTGCATTTTTGCTCTTGGGTATACATGTAACCAGAAGCATGAAGATGAGAAGGCACAAGGAAGGGAGCTTATGTGACTTGCTCAATACTGCACAGCTACTAATTGGGCAAGATCAGAATTTAAACCCAGGTGAGAGTCTTATGCTGAGGCACATGCTTATTTATAACTACAGTAGACTCTATCCAGTGATTTCAACAATTGTATCCAAATATCCAAAGTGAATCCCACTTTTAAAATATTTCTTTGGAGCTAACTGGTACCCACTGATCAACAGCTGAGAAACCATTTCCAATGTCCTGGTGCCCGAGTGCTAGGATGTCTATTATAAGACATGTAGCATCCTATTCATTTCTTAAGAAGAGGTAGGAAGAAACAAACAAACAAAACTTTAAGTATTGATACAACTTAATTCCTGGTACTTTATCTCTGACAATAATTAGTGATATAGTAAGTAATGCCTATTATTATAATTGAATTGATTATTGAATCACTGGCTGATTTGGCTAATTACAAGCTTACAATTGTAAGGTATGAACATTTTGAATTCTAATTGTTCCTCAGATAAATCATTTTCTTTTTCTACTAGACTGGTGGCTCTTTGAGGGCCAGGTTAGTAATCTTCATTTTAAATAATTAAGATTATCAAAGTTTTAAGACATAGTAAATGTCAATGAACAGTTGTTGAATTACCTTAAAGAATATTCCTGGATTTTTACATTTATTATGATAAATGCTAATAGTATTCATTTTCCTGTAGTGTTCTGTGAATTAATAAAATTAGTGTTGCAAAGTTCCTTATCAGCAGACATCCATGGGTCCGACTCAATATATACCTTCAGCAAAATTTTTTATGAAGGTCTGAGTGTTCCCTAGCTAATGCTGTGGTCCAGATTCCTGCAGGATCAAATGCAATGTGGCATGTGATGTTTTAAATGAGTCATTAAACAAAAATGTCTTCTGATATTTTGACTTTTTGTACAATCTTTAAGGACAGTGATGGAGTAAAAGATAATGTTCTGCTTTTTTAATGCTCTACAAAATGACATTCCCAGTGGTGTTTCAGCAGCGCCTTATCTTTGCAATGTATCCCTTATTCTTGACTCAAGGTATCCATGTTAAGGTGTACAGGTGAATATGAAAATGATAGGTTTGATTCCTAGAGGGTTGTCCTCCTCACTTAGAAAAGGCACTGGTGCATATATAAGTCAGTATGAAAAAATCTGCGTGTGATAGCATTTGCAACTCCAAACAGATGTTGCATACTTTTATGGATCAGTGACTGCTCATAAATAGCAAAGCATGTATTTTATTAACATATCACATTGTGTTCGGAAGTACATTTTGTTCCTGAGAGACTGCAAATGGATTAAACTAGAGTAAAACCACCAGTTTTTACTCTATGTGCTTATGGTTATGTTTAAAAGACATGATATCATGAGGAGGCTGGTATGAGAATTGTAATATATAGCTGTGGCAAACAGTAAAAATCTAGCTTTTGCTATGTAGCCAACCATCTCAGAACTCAGTGACTTAAAACACCTGTTTACTTAGTTCCTGATTCAGTAGATAAGCTGGGTGGTTCTGCTGGGCCGGGCCAGCAGACAGCCCTCACTGGTGTCCCTGTTATCAGCTGGGGTACTGGCGGAGGAAGCCTGTTTATGACCCCGTGGCTGGAAGGGTAGGGACTTCTCTCCAAGTGCTCTCATCCCGGAGCGGACTAGCTTAGAGCTGTTCCCTTGGAGGTCACAGGGCTCTAAGAGCAAGTTCCAGGCATGCAAGGTCTGGGTCTTGAGCCCTAGGCTGGAACTCACAATGCAGCTTCTGCCGCATTATTGCTCAAGCCTGTCACAAAACCAGCTGAGATCCAAGGAGCAGAGAAATGCACTCCTCACTTTGAGGAGGGAGAAGAGACTGCAACGATTTTTACTGTTTGCCACAGCTACATTGCAGTTCTCGTACCAGCCTCCTCATGACGTCGTGTCTTTTAAACATAACCATAAGCACAACGATAACAATAACAGCTTTCACCTGTGGGGGAGTCACTCTGTGCCAGACACTGCGCTAAATGCTTTCTGTGGGTTCACTAAATTAATTTTCACAATAACAATATAAGGTAGATGCTATTTTTCCTTCTTTATAGAAAGGAAACTTTGTCACAGAGGGATTAACTATCTTACAAGATCCGAAAGTTCTCCAAAACAGGATTTCTGTGATCAAATACATTTGGGGAATACAATGTTAAACAGTGATGGATAGAAGAGTCTCTCTCTTCATCCATCTATCCATCCATGGGACTCCTCAGAGTATTGAATGTAGTAACGTGCATCATGAGTCTTACAGAAGGGAAGTTTATAAGACACATTCTCCAAATGTGGGACCTAGAGACCTTCTTTTTATGAAATACCTATTAATATATTGGAAGACAATGGCATTCTGTGAAATCCAGTTTAGAAAGTGAGGTAACATCAGGCTTAAGCTTCAAACTGGAAGCCAAATCTCTCTGAAAGCAAATGTGCTCTGCTACTGCAAATGTGAAGATAAATGCAGACTACCTTGTTTTTCCTTCCCAGTGTGCAAAAAACATGGGCCCTACAGACATGTAAACATTTAATCCAGTTGTCTCTCTGCATCACCTCAAGGTTTCTGATCTAAGTTTATTTTCCTTGCAGCGTCTGTTCCCTTCTCTTTCTCATTTCTCCTCCTCCTTTCAAGCCACGCCCTCGTCTTTATCTATCGACATCCCCCTGAGCAGTGATACAGCGTGAACCGTGCTGACAGTTGGCAGATGCTACAGCACGGCAGCGAGATACTGAGCGAAAATCATACCTGCGTCAAATTGCTTCTGATTCATTTACTTCAAGACGGTCAAATTAGGAAGACCCCCCCATCCCCACCCCTCCCCATGTAGACAGGCAGCAGCTTAGGGACCCTTCGCTCTAGCTCTTTGGGCATTAGTATCTACTATTTATGTCACTGTAGCAGCCTTGAGGTGGAGGGTTCTGAAATCAAGGTTAAGCTCTATGTGGGAATTTAGATATCCAGGTAGCGAAGATCTTGGCATGCAAAACTTCACTTAAAAAAAATGTATGTTTGTATTTGTATGTATGTATGTGAGTGTTTTATATATATATATATACATATATATAAAATCTGCCTTAAGAGACCCTGCATACTTATTCAACCCATGTACTCATTGGCCTCTTGAGGGGTTTGTAGAAGAAAAAGTAATAACCTATTATTAACTGAATAAATGTCAATATTTTATTTAATCCTTAAAACAACCGGATGAAATGGATCACTTTATCCTCATTTTTACAGATGAAGATTAGGTGGCTGGGGAAGGTAAAATAAGTTGGTCATGGTCACACAGGGCATGAGAGGGAGATGGGATGTGAAACCAAGTCTATTTAACTAGGGGACCTAGAACTAAAAAGCGAGGAGGACAAGGAAGCAGATGGTGTGTTCGTCATGCTTAGTGCTGAGCCGCGTGCATCTGCCTGCCGCGGAGTGGTCAGCTCCCAGGGTGGCATGAGCCGAACTGTGGGCTTAGGTGTCCCTTCTTAATTTCAGGCATGTTTTTGCACACTCTGCTTTCCCGGGCAAGAAGCCTTTTGGTGGAAGGGAGGGCATATAGGTGAATGGAGGAGGTCTGTCGCTGAGAAGAATGGAAGGGGTTCGTGAGCTTGAACCTGTCCTGATCCAACTATCCAAAGGTTAAACATTAATAAATAAACAAAAGATAAAGGACTGCGTATATGACCAGCAGGAACTCTTACAAAACTCTGGAGGCTGGGAAATCTGCTAGGAGATAACTCCAGCTGAGCCTGACCCTAAGGTAAAAGGCTTAAACCTCTTGATTCAGAGGAAGATGCTGATCTCTCTGTACACCAGCCTGGAGGTAAAGTGGAGTTGGGAATCCAGAGGATATGGAATAAAATTTGAGCCCAGCCGCAGCTGTGGCTGGGTGCAGTCAAGGGCAGCCAGAACATGTGGGCAGCCCAGGCCGATTCTGGGATTCCCAGAAATAACTGAGAGGTGGCCGGATGCACATGCAAGGCACCTGGACGCCTATGTAAAGATTGGGGGCAACTCACATATGTGTAACCGCAGCTGTGCCTATGAGCTGGTTAGGGCATACTGTCACATATGTGTGTCTATATCACCCCCTTCTTGTGTCACCACTAAACCTAACACTGTGATTATTATGTTTAAACTTTCTATCGATCCTATTTGAGTTCAGAGGCATATGGCTACCTCATCCATCTCACTGTTTCTCTTTCAGCACATTATTGTCACTCAACATGTTTTCATTAAGTGAGTGGGATAGACCCACTTGTGTGTGTGTGTGTGTATATATATATATGTATTTATTTATTTATATATGTGTGTATATATATATTTATGCACTCACTTGGCATGAGATGAATATAAGGTCAATTTCTATAATCAATTTGAAAGTCATCTATAAAATTAGAATTTAAAGACAGTTACTACTTTTCTTTACCTCTGTAGACTCAGATAATGCCTTAATAATCTAAGGCTAAAAAAATCTGTTTCTCAAGATGCTGGAGTCATATCAGAGTCCAATCAAAGACCAACACCTCTCCATCCAACATAAATCAGCAGCTTTTCCTAGAGACTTGGGAGGAATGACTCCTTTTGGTTTATTCCAAGGGAGGAGGATAAACACAAAAACACAATGAGCCGATGAGCCTAATGAAGGAGTGCTGGGTTTATTTCCTGAAAAGCCAGAGTCATTAATTCAGACCCATGTTCTCCTCAGCAGTATAATTATACACAGCCTCCTAAATTATTCCTTGTTTCCAAAATCCTTCACGCACAGATCCAGAGCTTTATATTATGTACTAATATATCTGTTCTGTTTTTTAACCATTGGAAAAGACATGTTTTTTCTGGAAGTGCAGACAAGAGAAACTAGGTCATCAACTAGAGACAGACTCGGTGATTAGGACTCAGATGTACAAAGCACCGTATGTCTGGAAATAGGAGTTAGACCTTTATGGAAACCATGAATAACTCTGACACTGAAATCACTTGTATTGAAAATGCTTAAAGCTAATAAAGTAGGGATGATACTTTCTTATCTTCCCATGTTATAGAAGAGACTACGCTTCACTTTCTAGGAAGATGAGATACTGGAGGGGACTTTTCCCAACCAAATCGAAGTAGCTAATAGAACTGATGAGAGCCCAAGCTCCACTGGGCCATGTGTTTACCAGATAACGGGGCCCTAACAACCAAAGGCCATGCAGGTGCTTCTTACTAGCTATTTTGCCAGTACCTGGGTTCATAGAACAGGCCTATGAATCTCCATGTAAATGACTAAGTACCCAAACTCTCTTATCTAAACCAAATTTTCCCTGAGGGTAGGAGAGATTAGAGTTTGTTCTAAAGTTTAGGTTTGAGATAGGAGTTAGCACAGTTACTGAGGGTTTAGATTTGGGATGGGAGTTATCGCATCTCTTTGCGTATAAATCTCTAAATCAACTGAGCTGTTATAAGGATTAGATGAGTTAACTTATATGAAAGTATCTTATAAGTGGAAAAGTTTTTTTTAATGAAGAACAACACAGATTTTGGGCATGGATGGCCTGGGTTTAAATCATGGTCGCTCTGTCACTTACAAGCTCTCCGGCACTCTTTGCTATTCCTATTTGGTGTTTTTATTAATGATTTGAAAGGACCCTGAAGACAGTGCTACAAACTCCAGATTTCATGATTCATATTTAAGACTGCAAACATGTAGGCACACCTTGTATGGTCATACATGTCAGCCTTGGCTGAAAAGGAGGGATGAGTAATTGTCACCCCAATATTTCCAAAATGTAACAACTTCACAGCAATAATGACAATTACATTTATTCACATCTCACCATGTGTCAGAGCGTGCTACATGCTTTGTATTCTTTATATAATTTAGTACATACAACTTTCAAAATAATTATTTATTATCTCTGATTAACATATGAAGGAATTAAAGCTTAAAGAGGTACATAACTTGACCAAGGTCACACCATTTGTAAGTGACAGAGCAACCATGATTTAAACCCAGGTCATCCATGCCCAAAGTCTGTGTTGTTCTTCATTAAAAAATAAACTTTTCCACTTATAAGATACTTTCATATAAGTTAACTCATCTAATCCTTATAACAGCTCAGTTGATTTATTTAGAGATTTATAAGCAAGAAACATGAGAATCAGAGAAGTATGGTTGTTTTTCTCCAAGGTCACATGGCTATAAGTACTTTAGCCAGAGCTTGAAAATATTTTGTAAAGATTAAAGTCTGGTGTTGTTTTTTTTCCCTCTAGTTGCCAGTATTTCTTTCTTATGACAACAGATGGAATACATAATTTTTTTTCAGCATAGGATTTTTTCAAATCTAGCCTTTGCTATCAAACCAGTGAGCAATTTTAAGCAAATTGCTTAACCTCTCTGAGCCTCTGCTTCTTCATTTCTAAAATAAGTATAAAATGGGACTGCCTCACAGAGCTGTTGCAAGATTTGCACTAAAACAGAAGCAAACATATCTATCCAAGTGCCCAGCATATTTTAGGTATTCAACATATAATCGCTTGCTTTTCTTCTATCCACCTCTTTCAACTCAAATGGGGTAGTTTCAGGACAAATGAAAAACAGTACAACTTATATAACCAAATTCTCCTAACAGCTGGCACCAAAATTCATCTTAGGAAGGAAACAGACTTTATTTTTCAAAGTATCTTACTTTGCATTTGTGGCATTTGTGCAAGGTGTGGCTCTGAGGGCATAGTGGCAGCAGGAAACACAGCCATTACAAGAGAAGGTTAGATTTTTCTGGATAAGAAAATCATAGGAATTTATGTTTTGAGCCCAGAAAGGGAGGAGAGAAGAAAAGGATGGAGGTGAGGAGCAGAGATGAGAGCTAGGGTCAGGTGAGGGCACAGAAGCTGAGCAAGTGATACTCTCCCATGGAAGGTTATAGGACGTCTCTAATTGTACAATTTAAAATTGTTTACATTAATATGATTTAAACTCTACCCAAAACATCAAATTTCAGAAAAATCTACCACACTCATGAATATGGTTTGTGTCCCATCTATAGTACAATGAAGAATGGAGATACAAGGCTGGAAATGGAAGAGACTCCTAGGAGGTAAGCCACCTTGGCATCCTCAGATATCTGGGAACCTTGAAGGTCCAAGACCATTTTGGGGGTGATGTCATGCGACAGACAGCCCCAGACTATGTGGGTCACACAGTTAATTGAAAGTTCACTTAAAGTCAGTGGACCAAGTGATGGTTCCAATTTCAGCATGGTTTAGAAACATCTAGAGGGTACAAACAAGCCATTCAGATGCAGGTTATTAAGGAGTTTTAGGCATATTTGTTAAACTGTGGATATTGACATAGAAGGAGATAAATGAAGGTTCATTCTGAATCTCCTTTATTATTTAATACACTTTATTTATTTATTTTTTTCTTTGTAGATAATTATTTTTTATTGGAGGTTAGTTGACACACAGTATTACATTACATTAGTTTCAGGTGTACAACATAGTGATTCAACATTTATATACATGATAATTCTAGGTACCAGCTATCACCATACCAAGTTGTTACAATATTTTGACTATATTCCTTATGCTATACATTACATCCCGGTTACTTATTTATTTTACAATTGGAAGTGTGTACTTTTTTTTTTGTTTTGTTTTGTTTGTTTGTGAGGGCATCTCTCATATTTATTGATCAAATGGTTGTTAACAACAATAAAATTCTGTATAGGGGAGTCAATGCTCAATGCACAATCATTAATCCACCCCAAGCCTAATTTTCGTCAGTCTCCAATCTTCTGAGGCATAACGAACAAGTTCTTACATGGAGAACAAATTCTTACATAGTGAATAAGTTCTTACATGGTGAACAGTACAAGGGCAGCCATCACAGAAACCTTCGGTTTTGCTCATGCATTATGAACTATAAACAGTCAGTTCAAATATGAATACTCATTTGATTTTTATACTTGATTTATATGTGGATACCACATTTCTCTCTTTATTATTATTATTTTTAATAAAATGCTGAAGTGGTAGGTAGATACAAGATAAAGGTAGAAAACATAGTTTAGTGTTGTAAGAGAGCAAATGTAGATGATCAGGTGTGTGCCTGTAGACTATGTGTTAATCCAAGCGAGACAAGGGCAATAAAACATCCACGTATGCAGATTTCTCTCAGAACAAGGGGGGTGAGGTTCTAAGCCTCACCTCTGTTGATCCCCAATTTCTCACCTGATGACCCCCCTGCGACTGTGTTTATCTTAGGTTGTTCCTCCCTTGAGGAATCTTACCCGTCTCTGGCTAACCAGTCATCTTCAGGGGCCATACAGGGAAATGTAAAGTTGGTAAGTGAGAGAGAAGCCTTAATGTTTGAAATGGTTAGCTTTTTCTTTCTTTGCATATTTATGCCCTGTAGCTTCTATGCCCAGCATTTGTCTTGAGGTATCTTTACCACTTGGAAGAATTATGATACTCGGTAAATTTGATATGAGGCACGAATTCTATTTAAGGGCTGTAATTAGGAAGGAAGAAGAAAAGCTATAGAAGTAGCAGGCGGAAGAAAACATGGGAAGGTTGATTATTTCTTTGACATATATTCTTGTAGAGTAACTTCAGCATGTATAGGTTTTAAGCTACTACTTAAATTGCGCACACACATTAACATAATAGGAGTATAGTTACATAACCAAAGCATACCTGTAATTACCAGCCATCTCCAGTGAAACCAAGAAAACCAGTTAGGCACCTTAGGCATTTGTGAAAACTTATCTATGATATAGTGGATATTGTCCAACTGAACTTGAACAGTCTGAGAGAAATCAGACAAATTAAAACAGCCCATTCCTGGGGAATGTTCACATCCCTTATGTTCTTTTAACAGTAAATAGTCTGTAGTTGTAAGATTTTGGAGCGCTGCAATTTGCAATTCTCCTAATTCTTGATTGAGTTCCAACAGTATAGATCCAGTCAAATTTGTTGTTTTACTGTATGCACAGGCCAGCTTAGATATCTCCTTCCTCATTCCCATGGCAAGTCCAGGAACTGGTGGGATGAGTGCATCTACAGCTGTAGCAGTGCGTGGATCTTTGTTGGGATTCTTTGATGATCATCTTCTGGCATGAGTCCTCCAGAGAGTGCTGATGTTGGAAGTTCTTTTTCATATCGTATCTTAGTTCATTTTCGGGGTAGCCCAATTAGGCTTTGATCCTCTGTATAAGCACAAACAGACCCTTTGCCTACACTTTTATATGCCCTTTATACACTTGTGTAGAACTCATTGGAGGTTACCACACAGGAACTGCCCTTTTTGTTTTGTTTTGTTTTTTGGTATCACTAATCTACACTTACATGACGAATATTATGTTTACTAGGCTCTCCCCTATACCAGGTCCCCCCTATAAACCCCTTTACAGTCACTGTCCATCAGCATAGCAAAATGTTGTAGAATCACTACTTGCCTTCTCTGTGTTGTACAGCCCTCCCTTTTCTCCTACCCCCCCATGCATTCTAATCTTAATACCCCCCTACTTTTCCCCCCCTTATCCCTCCCTACCCACCCATCCTTCCCAGTCCCTTTCCCTTTGGTACCTGTTAGTCCATTCTTGAGTTCTGTGATTCTGCTGCTGTTTTGTTCCTTCAGTTTTTCCTTTGTTCTTATATTCCACAGATAAGTGCAATCATTTGGTATTTCTCTTTCTCCGCTTGGCTTGTTTCACTGAGCATAATACCCTCCAGCTCCATCCATGTTGCTGCAAATGGTAGGATTTGCCCTTTTCTTATGGCTGAGTAGTATTCCATTGTGTATATGTACCACATCTTCTTTATCCATTCATCTATCCATGGACATTTAGGTTGCTTCCAATTCTTGGCTATTGTAAATAGTGCTGCGATAAACATAGGGGTGCACTGATCTTTCTCATACTTGATTGCTGCATTCTTAGGGTAAATTCCTAGGAGTGCAATTCCTGGGTCAAATGTTAGGTCTGTTTTGAGCATTTTGATATACCTCCATACTGCTTTCCACAATGGTTGAACTAACTTACATTCCCACCAGCAGTGTAGGAGGGTTCCCCTTTCTCCACAGCCTCGCCAACATTTGTTGTTGTTTGTCTTTTGGATGGCAGCCATCCTTACTGGTGTGAGGTGATACCTCATTGTAGTTTTAATTTGCATTTCTCTGATAATTAGCGATGTGGAGCATCTTTTCATGTGTCTGTTGGCCATCTGTATTTCTTTTTTGGAGAACTGTCTGTTCAGTTCCTCTGCCCATATTTTAATTGGGTTATTTGTTTTTTGTTTGTTGAGGTGGGTGAGCTCTTTATATATTCTGGACGTCAAGCCTTTATCGGATCTGTCATTTTCAAATATATTCTCCCATACTGTAGGGTTCCTTTTTGTTCTATTGATGGTGTCTTTTGCTGTACAGAAGCGTTTCAGCTTAATATAGTCCCACTTATTCATTTTTGCTGTTGTTTTCCTTGCCCAGGGAGATACGTTCAAGAAGAGGTCACTCATGTTTATGTCTAAGAGGTTTTTGCCTATGTTTTCTTCCAAGAGTTTAATGGTTTCATGACTTACATTCAGGTCTTTGATCCATTTTGAGTTTACTTTTGTATATGGGGTTAGACAATGGTCCAGTTTCATTCTCCTACATGTAGCTGTCCAGTTTTGCCAGCACCATCTGTTGAAAAGACTGTCATTTCGCCATTGTATGTTCATGGCTCCTTTATCAAATATTAATTGACCATATATGTTTGGGTTAATGTCTGGATTCTCTAGTCTGTTCCATTGGTCTGTGGCTCTGCTCTTGTGCCAGTACCAAATTGTCTTGATTACTATGGCTTTATAGTAGAGCTTGAAGTTGGGGAGTGAGATCCCCCCTACTTTATTCTTCTTTCTCAGGATTGCTTTGGCTATTCGGGGTCTTTGGTGTTTCCATATGAATTTTTGAATTATTTGTTCCAGTTCATTGAAGAATGTTGCTGGTAGTTTCATAGGGATTGCATCAAATCTGTATATTGCTTTGGGCAGGATGGCCATTTTGACGATATTAATTCTTCCTAGCCACGAGCATGGGATGAGTTTCCATCTGTTAGTGTCCCCTTTAATTTCTCTTAAGAGTGACTTGTAGTTTTCAGAGTATAAGTCTTTCACTTCCTTGGTTAGGTTTATTCCTAGGTATTTTATTTTTTTTGATGCAATTTTGAATGGAGTTGTTTTCCTGATTTCTCTTTCTGTTGGTTCATTGTTAGTGTATAGGAAAGCCACAGATTTCTGTGTGTTAATTTTGTATCCTGCAACTTTTCTGTATTCCGATATCAGTTCTAGTAGTTTTGGGGTGGAGTCTTTAGGGTTTTTTATGTACAGTATCATGTCATCTGCAAATAGTGACAGTTTAACTTCTTCTTTACTAATCTGGATTCCTTGTATTTCTTTGTTTTGTCTGATTGCTGTGGCTAGGACCTCCAGTACTATGTTAAATAACAGTGGAGAGAGTGGGCTTCCCTGTCTAGTTCCCAATCTCAGAGGAAATGCTTTCAGCTTCTCGCTGTTCAATATAATGTTGGCTGTGGGTTTATCATAGATGGCCTTTATTATGTTGAGGTACTTGCCCTCTATTCCCATTTTACTGAGAGTTTTTATCATGAATGGATGTTGAACTTTGTCAAATGCTTTTTCAGCATCTATGGAGATGTTCATGTGGTTTTTGTCTTTCTTTTTGTTGATGTGGTGGATGATGTTGATGGACTTTCGAATGTTGTACCATCCTTGCATCCCTGGGATGAATCCCACTTGGTCATGGTGTACGATCCTCTTGATGTATATTTGAATTCGGTTAGTTAATATTTTGTTGAGTATTTTTGCATCTACATTCATCAGGGATATTGGTCTGTAGTTTTGTTTTTTGGTGGGGTCTTTGCCTGATTTTGGTATTAGGGTGATGTTAGCTTCATAGAATGAGTTTTTGAGTATCCCCTCCTCCTCTATTTTTTGGAAAACTCTAAGGAGAATGGATATTATGTCTTCCCTGTATGTCTGATAAAATTCTGAGGTAAATCCATCTGGCCCAGGGGTTTTGTTCTTTGGTAGTTTTTTGATTACCTCTTCAATTTCATTGCTGGTAATTGGTCTGTTTAGATTTTCTGTTTCTTTCTGGGTCAATCGTGGAAGGTTGTATTTTTCTAGGAATTTGTTCATTTCTCCTAGGTTTCCCAGCTTGTTAGCATACAGGTTTTCATAGTATTCTCTAATAATTCTTTGTATTTTTGTGGGGTCTGTCGTGATTTTTCCTTTCTCATTTCTGATACTGTTTATTTGTGCTGACTCTCTTTTCTTCTTAATAAGTCTGGCTAGAGGCTTATCTATTTTGTTTATTTTCTCAAAGAACCAGCTCTTGGTTTCATTGATTTTTGCAATGTTTTATTCTTCTCAATTTTATTTATTTCTTCTCCGATCTTTATTATGTCCCTCCTTCTGCTCACCTTAGGCCTCATTTGTTCTTCTTTTTCCAATTTCGATAATTGTGATGTTAGACCATTCATTTGGGATTGTTCTCCGTTTTTAAAATATGCTTGGATTGCTATATACTTTCCTCTTAAGACTGCTTTTGCTGCATCCCACAGAAGTTGGGGCTTAGTGTTGTTGTTGTCATTTGTTTCCATATATTGCTGGATCTCCATTTTGATTTGGTCATTGATCCATTGATTATTTAGGAGCGTGTTGTTAAGCCTCCATGTGTTTGTGAGCCTCTTTGCTTTCTTTGTACAGTTTATTTCTAGTTTTATGCCTTTGTGTCCTGAAAAGTTGGTTGGTAGGATTTCAATCTTTTGGAATTTTCTGAGGCTCTTTTTGTGGCCTAGTATGTGGTCTATTCTGGAGAATGTTCCATGTGCACTTGAGAAGAATGTATATCCCGCTGCTTTTGGAGGTAGAGTTCTATAGATGTCTATTAGGTCCATCTGCTCTACTGTGTTGTTCAGTGCTTCCATGTCCTTACTTATTTTCTGCCCAGTGGATCTATCCTTTGCGGTGAGTGGTGTGTTGAAGTCTCCTAGAATGAATGCATTGCAGTCTATATCCCCCTTTAGTTCTGTTAGTATTTGTTTCACATATGCTGGTGCTCCTGTGTTGGGTGCATATATATTTAAAATGGTTATATCCTCTTGTTGGACTGAGCCCTTTATCATTATGTAGTGTCCTTCTTTATCTCTTGTTACTTTCTTTGTTTTGAAGTCTACTTTGTCTGATATTAGTACTTCAACCCCTGCTTTCTTCTCGCTGTTGTTTGCCTGAAATATGTTTTTCCATCCCTTGACTTTTAGTCTGTACATGTCTTTCGGTTTGAGGTGAGTTTCTTGTAAGCAGCATATAGATGGTTCTTGCTTTTTTTATCCATTCTATTACTCTATGTATTTTGATTGGTACATTCAGCCCATTAACATTTAGGGTGACTATTGAAAGATATGTACTTATTGCCATTGCAGGCTTTAAATTCGTGGTTACCAAAGGTTCAAGGTTAGCCTCTTTAGTATCTTACTGCCTAAGTTAGCTCACTTATTGAGCTGTTATATACACTGTCTGAAGATTCTTTTCTTCTCTCCCTTCTTATTCCTCCTCCTCGATTCTTCATATTTTGGGTGTTTTGTTCTGTGCTCTTTCTAGGAGTGCTCCCATCTAGAGCATTCCCTGTAAGATGTTCTGTAGAGGTGGTTTGTGGGAAGCAAATTCCCTCAATTTTTGTTTGTCTGGGAATTGTTTAATCCCACCGTCATATTTGAATGATAGTCATGCTGGGTACAGTATCCTTGGTTCAAGGCCCTTCTGTTTCATTGTATTAAATATATCATGCCATTCTCTTCTGGCCTGTAGGGTTTCTGTTGAGAAGTCTGATGTTAGCCTGATGGGTTTTCCTTTATAGGTGACCTTTTTCTCTCTAGCTGCCTTTAAAACTTTTTCCTTGTCGTTGATCTTTGCTATTTTAATTATTATGTGTCTTGGTGTTGTCCTCCTTGGATCCTTTCTGTTGGGGGTTCTGTGTATTTCCGTGGTCTGTTCGATTATTTTCTCCCCCAGTTTGGGGAAGTTTTCAGCAATTATTTCTTCTAAGATATTTTCCATCTCTTTTCCTCTCTCTTCTTCTTCTGGGACCCCTATAATACGGATATTGTTCCTTTTGGATTGGTCACACAGTTCTCTTAACATTGTTTCATTCCTAGAGATCCTTTTATCTCTCTCTATGTGAGCTTCTATGCGTTCCTGTTCTCTGGTTTCAATTCCATCAATGGCCTCTTGCATCCTATCCATTCTGCTTATAAAGCCTTCCAGAGTTTGTTTCATTTCTGCGATCTCCTTCCTGGCATCTGTGATCTCCCTCCGGACTTCATCCCATTTCTCTTGCGTATTTCTCTGCATCTCTGTCAGCATGTTTATGATTCTTATTTTGAATTCTTTTTCAGGGAGACTGGTTAGGTCTGTCTCCTTCTCTGGTGGTGTCTCTGTGATCTTTGTCTGCCTGTAGCTTTGCCTTTTCATGGTGATAGGAATAGTTTGCAGAGTTGGGGCGAGTGACGGCTGGAAGAACTTCCCTTCTTGTTGGTTTGTGGCCCTCCTCTCCTGGGAGAACAGCGACCTCTAGTGGCTTGTGCTGGGCAGCTGCGCGCAGACAGGGCTTCTGCTTCCTGCCCGGCTGCTATGGAGTTAATCTCCGCTGTTGCTGTGGGCGTGGCCTGGCTCGGGCAGCTGCTCCAAGTTGGTGGAGTCTCGTTGGAGGGGGAGCTGCTGGGAGGCTATTTATCTCCGTAAGGGGCCTCCCTGCTCCCTTCAGCCCAGGGGTTAGGGTGCCCAGAGATCCCGGATTCCCTACCTCTGGATTAAGTGTCCTGCCCTTCCCCTTTAAGACTTCCAAAAAGCACCCGCCAAAACAAACCACGACCACACACACACAAAAAATAAATAAATAGAATTTTAATTAAAAAAAAAAAAAAAAAAGGATAGCCGCTTGTTTTTCTTTATTCTCCGGCGCCAGCCTCAGGCATCTGCTCACCGGTCTTGCTGCCCTGTTTCCCTAGTATTGGGGTCCCTATCCCTTTAAGACTTCCAAACAGTGCTCGCCAAAACAAAACAGCAAAAAAAAAAAAAAATGGTCACTCGTTTTTCTTATGTCCTCCGGCGCCTGGCCTCTGGTGCCCGCTCACTGTTCTTGATCCCCTGTTTGCCTAGTATCCAGGGCCCTGCACTCTGGCCCGGATGGCTGGTGCTGGGTGTTTGGCAGTCCTGTGCTCCGTCTCCCTCCCGCTCTGCCTATTCTTCTCCTGCCGGGAGTTGGGGGGATGGGTGCTCGGCTCCCGCGGGGCCGGGGCTTGTATCTTACCCCCTTCGGGAGGCGCTGGGTTCTCTCAGGTGCGGATGTGGTCTGGATATTGTCCTGTGTCCTCTGGTCTTTATTCTAGGAAGGGTTGTCTTTGTTATATTTTCATAGATATATGTGGTTTTGGGAGGAGATTTCCACTGCTCTACTCATGCCGCCATCTTCCTCCCCTCAATACACTTTATTTTTTAAAGCACTTTTAGGTTCACAGAAAAATTGAGCACAAATAATTTCAAATACCCCAGATCTCCTCTGCCCAGCACACATATAACCTCTCTTACCATCATATCCTCTACCAGAGTGGTACATTTGTTTATCAACAGATAAACCTACATTGACACGTCATTACTATGCAAAGTTCAATGTTTACATCAGGATTCACTCTTGGTAAGTCTCCTCTTTTGTTAATCTACAAACTTCTATCACATCACTGGGTCCACTGAGCCCCGCCCTGTAGCATAGTGAGGTACCCTGTCTCTGCATGTGTCTGGATGGGTTGTTGACAACCAAGTGTGGAGCACAGCCATTTCCCAGGCAGGTGATGTGACTCAGCTGTGATATTAATACCTTTAGTCATATTTTATATTTTGTCAAAGAGAAAGCCATATATACAAATACAAACACACATATTTGATGGTTTTAAAATAATGACAGCAGTATCTAAAATGTAGCTCTTAGTTTAGTGATGGGTCACAGAAAGAGGATGCTGGAGGCTTTAAAGGAAAGAGAAACAGTATTACAACTTTGTCCTTGGGATCTGGCTTTTCATTAAATATCAGCCTGAAATAAATCAATTCCATCATATTCTTCTTTTTTTGCCCCTGGACTGGTTTCTACATAATCCATAATAATCTTATAACACTTGGTATTTTTACAGACTCTACTGAAAACAGGTGTTTATCCTTCTTGCAAAATGCTGTTTTAACATAGGTTCAGATTTAGGAGTTTAATGTGATTGTGTGTTTTCCTATTATGGGTGAAGAATATCCAATTTCACACCTCCTTTCTCAATCTTCCCTGGAAATGTATGGGGCATAGCTCATTCACTATTGGTTTGGACCAGGCCACCAAGCCCATCCCAATCCCCTTTCATGTGTTAATTCTGACTGATGACATGTTAAATAGCTCAAAGAGCCTGGCTCTGCTGTTGGTAGAACCACTAGTGCTTTGTGTTGCTAAAATCCACACTTCTATTCTGATGCTGTCATCATGTAATTATTTCCTAGCAAGCTTTCCTTCATACAAGGAGTTTCATAAATTTAGATGCCTGAATGAGATCTGCAATAAACAACACACACCCATAAAAGTCAGGAAGGTCAGCTTTTGAGGCATTATTCACCTGAAGGTATTTCTCTGCCTAAAAGGTCTAATTCCAGATTTTTGAATCAGACTAGTAGTTTGATATTGGTCTTGTCTGATGTTGGGCTTTTACCCAATGTGTGATTTACTCAACCAAGAAATCTTGGCAATTTTTGCACCACACAAAATATGTCTTCAAGGCATGGATTTGAACCAGCACATTGTCAAGAAAAAAAAAATGCAAAATAGAGAACAATTTCATAAATATATTATTATTAAATACTAAATGGACAACATACTAAATGGAGAACATCTAGTAAATTATTTCATATCATATTACAGAAAAATGATACTCATATTTATTTTAAAAAGTAAAAATAAAGCTAGCATGGTCAGCGAAAGGCATAAATAAAAATTCCCTATTTTTGAGAGGGACAAGGAAGGAGAATGTTATTCCAAAATCTGTAAATCCAAAGTAATTATTACCAAAGGAGTGTCTACCACCACCTGCTGGTGGCAGGTAAAGAACTCACCCTCTTTCATAGCTACCTTGCTTGAACTGTATTGTGAAAATTGGCCCTCTTTGTTTTAACTTTTTACCTCTCCTTTCTTTTGATAGCTAGTTTCCTCTCTTATTTGTCTACTTTCATTTTCTTCTTTTTTCTTGTCTGGACCCATGAGATTTTAGAGTTTCTCAACTGAAACACTGACTAGTTAGAGCACTTCTTTAAGCTATAGTTCTTTGTCGTGATCATCTTGACTAATTTACCCAGTTCTTTAAACTCTAGGTTTGTGTCCACAGAAGCTTACACCTGGATAATCCTTGTTTGTAGGGGATGTCACATGTTAAACAATCAGTAACTGTATTTCTGTTGGTATCACTGACCAGCTACATCATGTCCCACTGGTTTGTGTATAGCAGGATCCAGCTGCCAAAAACGAGAGCTAGGAATTTGAGGGCATTCTTGGAACATTCAAAGTTTGGTTTTTGCAGTAAAAAATATATATATATATTATTAATAAATATTATTACTATGGTAGCCATTTTAAAATTCTGCCAAAGAATAGAGTTTAATAAAATGAATCAGAGCTACATCATTTCATAAGGAAAAGGGTTTTTTAACAACAAAAAAGTAAAAAGTATGTTCTGAAAAAAAGGAAATTATCTTTAATTAAAGTAAAGAAAATCACAAATTTTGGTAAGACACCAGGACTAGTGAAAGCATCACCATGGACCCACTTTTAATGACAAAAGAAATAATAGGTTTTTGGGATGCATAAAGACCTAAAGTAGGAAGAGGATCAACACCAGTGGGCAGATGGGAAGCTGTAGGGAAAATGGAATTTCATGGCCAGGATCCTCACTTGATCCTAATCTAATCTACCCATTGTATATGATCAGTGATGTAATACTTAGCCTACTGCACAGGCATGTACTTGTATACTGCTGGCGATAAGCCATTAATTGCCTGTATTGCTATAAAAAGAGTTTCTCCAGTGCTAAGACAGAGCCTAGAGAAGAGAGGGAGAGAGTGGGAGAGAGCAGGGGCTGGAGGCGGTTGGAGCCTGGAGCAGAGACAGAGCCTGGGGCAGAGGCTGAGCCGGAGGCGGAGACAGAGGATGGGATTCTAGTACTCGACCTACCAAGGTGAGAATAAAGCTCGGTATAAGCCCCTTTTACCCGCAATGTTCCGTTGTTGTTATTAGTGCTCACCAAATCCAGAGTGAATTTGCCCTGGGCTGTAACCCTCCTGTGAGACAGAAACTATGCTCCAGGAATGGTTCAGGTGGATGGTTCCCAGAGAGGCGTGTTGATTCAGTACCTGAAACGGAAGGTTGGATGGGTGACTATATGGAAGAGCAGGAGGCTCCAATCCCAAGCGGCAGTAGTGATTGGTACAGAGGAGACAACATACAAATAGCTCATAAATTAAAAAATACAGAACGCCATAGAATTCGAAGAATGGTCTTTATGTAAAAAAAAAAATACCCACAAGAAATTTACTCTTTCCTCACTAGGGATCAGCAAATCCCACACAGATGTACATGCAGACTGGCAGATTCTCATCATCTGTAGTTTTCTGCAGGTTTTATGAATAAAAATGTTCTATGAATAATGTGACCTAAGATTATTTCTACATTTTATCTATAAGTACATTATAACTTCTTTTCCCTTATGTCTTTTGATAGTATTATGTGTTGAGAATAGGAGACCAGCTTTTAAGAGTGATCGTCACTACTGTGTGGGGTTCACTACCCGGTGACCTAAAGAATTTTAAAGAAAGCTGTCAGGAACTGATTCAAGAGAAAATGCCATGTTGTAAAGCACTGGTTTGGTTCAAAAGAATAAAACTGGGCAAATATTTTTTCTTATGAAAATTAATGTTGGCAAATGGAATCCCTTTATATTGGGGAGGTGCTGATAACTTACTAAAATCAGTAAAGTAATGTTTTCACTTACGTTGCAGATAAATTTATTTTCATACATTAAATTTCTAGCTAGTGGGATTCTTTTTTTTTCACATTAGAAAAGAAATAAACTCTTTAGCACTGCCAGCACAATCGTGGTCTTCTTAAACATAAAAGAAAAAAGAATCAATGTGGTAAATTACAATGAGAGAACATGGTTCTTTATAGTTTTTCATTATTTTTTATCTAAGATCTGAATAGACAAATTTTCTTTGTAAAAGATGCTTTTGCTTCAATCCTAGCTCTGGCTCGCTTATATAATTTACATCAATCATACTTTTAATTATCTTTATCTTATCAACAAAAGACTTTTGGTGAATCTGAGGCAAGAAAAAAAACTGAATGCCAACCAGAATTCTAAATAACTCCATTCTGAGAGCTCTTTTTGAAATCTTAATTTATGTTTTGTATTTTGAGAAACAAGCAAACCTGAAATTCTTTTGAACAGCAACTTTGAAGAATTTGCCATTAGTAAATTGGATTAAGACTCAGAACCAGCAAGATCTATAAAAGTAGTTGGAGAAGAAAAATAATACGATTATCATAAGTAGAAGGCTTGTTGAGTTAGCAAAAATATCACTCAGTATTTTAGAGATTGACTAAAAATGATTGAATTCTGTTTAGAGCTTTTTTTTCCATAGGATTACAAAATGGAGTGTTTATAACCCACCTCCATTACTCTTCCTGATAGTGCTTTTATTATATACCTTATGTGTATTTCATTTAAATTTTTCATAAGATGTCTCTTTTCTTGGAAAATCATTTTTCCTCCCCAGTGATCAATGTGTGTGTATATATACACAAATTCATACTCACACATTTCTATAAATTAAGGCTGACCAGTTAATTGTTACTTCAGGCAATAGGAATGACAGGTAACTCAGTACAACTAATAATTCACTTTATTAAAATGTGTCTTCAAGGAGAACAGAAAAATACATCAAAGAGAAATTCCACATATTGTGCTACCTGTGAATTTCTCTTAAATACCAGAGAATAGAGAAATTGGCAGGAAAGTATTCAAGTGAAGTTCTTTCTTAAAAACTGATTTCATTGGATGGTCAAAACTTGTGCAGAACCCAAGATGAAGTTTATTTTCAAAACCTAAGGACATGTATTTCCAGAAAACACAAAGGCTTAAATAGTGCTCATGAGTTTCTATTTAATTGAAGTGGATGTAGATAGTCGTGGTCTGTGCTGTCTTGCACTGCATACTAGCTGCTCTGGTGCTCAAAGGCAAAGCTCCATTAAAATTCAACAGATGTTAACAACCACTGAATATTGTTGGACTGAGAGTTTGATAATATATCTGGTAGCCTCTGGGTAAAGAAAGGCCAGAATTCCATGGGTGTTAGAATGATCACTAGGAACCAGCAGGCAGAAGCTCTAGTCTCCTGAAATCACACAGCAGGCAGTGTCTTCACAGAGCAGCTCCACTTGGTCTTTATCGAGAACAAAAACATGTAATGTTTGAGACCCCAGTGAAAACAATACATGGGCTTATGTTTATGTTTGAAAGAAAATGTGAGCTTTCCTTGGTTCTCTGTGCTGAAGTTAAACTTAAATACTTCTAAGGATCTTTCCTTATGAAATATACCATGAGTAACTGTATTGCAATTTTTTTTAAAAAAATCACATGATTCCAGCATAATCTTGCATCTTAACTTTAAGGATTTTTAGTGCAGTCACTGATGTCTAATCTTGGCGGCTGTTGCGCTTCAGCAGACAGTAGCTTGCGTAGGGGAGGAAAAAGTTTCCCTCAACCTGTTTAGGGTTCCTGGCCAGGTCTGAAAATGAAACGACAAGAATAAATGAATAGGAGAAAAGCATACAAATGTTATTATATTTTTTACACGTACACGGAGAGAATGAAGACCTGAAGAAGTAACCAGAGCAGGAAGCTTTTATACCTTATAGACAAAATATAACAACTTTGGAAGAATTGACAAGACAGAGGTGTTTGGGCTAGAGGTGGTAAGTAAATAGTGAAGAAGTAGCCAGGATGATAGGGTGAATTTAAAAAGGTGTCTTTGTATAGATTTCTTGGTCCCAAATTCCTATCCTTGCCCCATCAGGCAAGTGTGAGGGCAACCTTACCTGCAGAGGAACAAAGCCTTTGGGTGCTAGCCAGTCTGAATTAGCACTGGACCTATGGATAAGAATTTTCCAGGACACTAGGAGCTCAGCTACTGGAGACTTAATAACCTATGGGAAGTTGCTATGGTTTCTGCTGTGGGAAGAAAACCACAGGCAGTTGAGCTTGGGTGCAGCCTCTCCCTAAGAGAAGAGGACCTCTGGTCCCAACCATCTTAGTTTCCACGCAACAAAGAGTGAACATCAGGGTCCCTTGTGTGCTATCTTGATACTTGAGGTACACCTTACTGGATTAGACTTAATGATCTTCTATTAGTGACACCATGAAAAATGCCATCTTCTGGGGAGTGGCTACATACTAGAAAAGGTCAGTATAGAAAAGAAAGATAAGTAAATAATAGTAGGTTAAAGCATTTTCTTCAGTATGTGCTCTAGACTTCTAATACCATTCCCCCAAATTTTATAGTGTGTAGAAGATTTGTGCTGAAAAATAGTTAGAAATATAGATTAATTAGAATTCAAAGGCTTTGAAGTGCCAAGGAGACTTTCTTTAACTCAGTATGATAGACAGTGGGAAATGCAGACTTTTCAGCAAGTAATAAAATGAAAGTAGGGTTATATTAGAAAGAGTGATTGTCATGATCCTCTGGAGAGAGGAGAATACAGAAGGTAAGTTGGGATGCTGTTACAGTGATCCATCAAGTGATTAGGGCCCTGGAATGAGGTGGTGACAGGGTTAATAAAAATGAAGGGGTATTTCTGAGAGTTGCCTAGCAGGATGGGTCAATAAAATGTGGTTACTCATTGGACAGGGATGATAAAGGAGAAGGGTCAAATATAACTTCAAAATTACAAGGCAAGGCAACTAGAAAAAATATGGTTTCAGTAAGGGACATCACTTAGAGGTACCTGAAATGGGCCAAAGAAGAATAGTGGCTTTGTAGTGAGAAAGTGACATTTAAATAAAACTAAATACAGGCTTAATGATTATAATGTAATATGGGACTGGTTAGCATTTGGCTAAGACTAAATGGAAATTAGGCAATTACTATAGAATAAATTGTTCTCTGCACCAATTCTTACATTGAAGCCTTAACCACGGATGTGACTGTGTTTAGAAAGAAGGCCTATAAGGAGGTGAAATCGGTTAAATGAGTTTACAAGAATGGGTCTCTAATCCAGTAGTGCTGGTGCCCTTGTAAGAGGAGAAAGAGATGCAAGAGCTCTGTGTGAGGACACAGTGAAAAGAGCTGCCTCCAGTCAGGAGAAGAGCTCTCACCAAATCCTGAGTCAGGTGGCACTTGGACTCCGAAGCCTCCAGAAATGTGAGAAAATAAATTTCTGTTAATCCACTCATCTGTGGTATTTTCTGATAGTAGCCTGAACTAATAGAGTAATTGTCATGCTTTAAAGATAAAATAATTTTGTTTTACTCTGCCTAATTAATTATTGGGCTTAGGGCACCAAACAAGAAGGTAACCATCAGGAAAGCAAAGGTAATAACAACAACTTGTTATTAGATAATTATGCTATATCTCAAAGAATATATGAAGATATTAATGTAAAAATCTTGGAAAAGACATCGACAACTTGGGCTTGATTTGCCTTTGAAATATTTAGCTTCAGAGTTATATAGAGATGTAGAGCTACCCCAAGGCCACCAGTGTTTTCACACTTCAGAAACCACTTTACTAGAATGCTGACAGCAAAAAAGAGGAAACCAATCAATTAGTGAGTAATAATAATAATAACAATGGCAACTAATTGTTATTGAGTACTTGCAAGATGCCAGGTGTTTTTCTGAGCTTTCTATATTAGAAAAACATTCTGTCCTCATTATGTAATATTGTTAGAATGCAAAAAGGAGTAATAATACAAACTATCTCGTATTCCTGGCCATTTTTTTGTATTAATATACCTCTTGAATTAATTTCTATGAATATTTATTTATTTTTATAATAGCTGCATTTGTGCTCCATTGATTTTTGTAGGTGCTACTTTTCTTAGCATTGATAGTTAACTCTGGGGAGAGGAAATCCTGGGACAAAATACCTCTAAAAAAACCAAAATTAATCAAATGGAGAAATTAAGTTTAAAACTGATGTATTGCTTGTGAACTGTGGTCCGGGGCTGTTTCTTTTTCCTGCTCTGGCAGAAGCAAACCAGCACTCCCCCTAACCTCTCAGGTTCAGATAAGCCCCAGGTTGCCCAGGTAATTACCCACTGATATGAAGATGAACAGTCTCCACCCCTAAGAAACGCCTATTGATATGCAGATATGCAGATGCACTAAAGCCAGGAGAGATATTCTGGAAATAGTACAATTTTACCCACAGATAGCATCAACATTTTATAGATATTAATGAGTTCTTTGTGATCATAGCTATTTTTACTTTACCACTACTATAGTATTTATTTTTATAGAACAATCCTAAATTAATGATCAGTTCTTTGGTGATTAGAATCTTTGTAAATATTTTGTGGGGTTTTTTCCTATATTTAAATTACTTTTTAAGGTAACATTTTCATGGGTGGTAGTTCTGACTTGAAAAGTATTTGGGAACTATACAATTTTTTGAAGTCTCTCTACACACGTACACACACACACACACATATACAGACTTACATAGATATATTTATATTTATTTTTCAATTTGTTAAGCCCATGTTAAAGCAAAGTATCATGGCACATAGTAGATGCCTAATACAAATGAACTAGATGAATAAATAAATTATTCCATTTCCCCGAAGCCCAACTCTTCAGAAATTAGTCTCAACAATGGGGGTTATCATGGAAATATTAACAGCAGCTCAGTAGATCTGATAGAATAAGCAAACCTTCCTGAATTACCATAATATCATCTGGAGTGTTTCAGTGTCTCTATCCCAAAGTAGGTTTGAGTAGAGACTCTGGTACTGGGGAGAGGAAGAAGAGAATCAGGTTAAAGCCACTTTGTGAAATGCTTTGCACACTATGCTAAGTAGGTTGTTATGCTATTGATGTTTTTTAAATGTCATGAACAAAGTATGAAATGCTAAATGTCATTGTTTCCAAGAGACTGTGATGGTGCTTTCTTGACTCAGTCCAATTTTATGTTTCTGGAGGAAACAGGGTTATTAGAATTCTCATTTATACTAACAGAGGAAAAAAAGAACAGGAGAGAGGATGGAAAGTATATGTATCCAAAAGACAACATTTTGACAGGAAGAATTGTATGTACAAGGGGTGAACTGTAAATTCCAGTCATTTATGGTGCCTATTGAGCTTCTGGATGGCTGCCCTGAGATACTGACAATATAAAACTGAATGACATAAAGAACCTAAAATACATGGAAGAGAAAGATCGTTAGATCAATGATCTGCCCAATATTGTATTTAGCTAGCATCTGAGAGGCTTTTGTTTTACTATCTTACAATAAACTATGTATTCCCACTCTCTGTGTACTAACTGCATACCTAGCTGTTGGACCATTTAAGGTACAACATCCCAGGAAATGAATAACATGGCTGCCTTTAAAGGGTAATGGATACCAAAGCCAGTCGGTGTGATGAAGGACTGTCATCTCCGTAGCAGTGGCTGTTTTGAGAACAGATACAAAAGGATGGGTAGAGATTTAAATCGCTCCATCAATTGTATCAAGGGTTTACAGAACTCAATTCTTCACATTATTCCAAGATGTATCATGTGGAAAATTACAAGTTTGTAACTTATACCTACCATTTTAGGAAAGTAAGTGTTTAAGCATACATTGTGATATGGTAAGGGTTAACAAAGAGATAGGAGAGACAATTGCTACCTCAGAGAAGTTCACAATCTTTGTATAGAAACCTTGCAGATAAGTAGCCTCTAAATTAATATAGTATAATCAAGCAATGTGTTGTACAATTTAAAATATTTGGAAGGATTCTTGTGAATTATATTATCAAAATACTGTATTTTGAAGAAACCAAAAAAGATGAGAATAGAGCTAATAACTCTATTCCTCACAAATCAGTTTGCTTCTTTAGATCCCCAAATATGCTCCTGCCAATAAAATCCAGCCATGTCTTTTTCCCAGTTTTCAGGGAAAAATAAATAAATTGATATCATCTTTCTCAATTTTAAATCTGTGTCAAATTTTTTTCTTAAAGTTTTGGTATCTGTGACTTCCTAATCTAAATTAAAATCAAATATAAGATACTGCATGAGTTAGCCCAAATTATCAGGCTATTTTAAGTTTATTAAATTTCTATCTTATGATGTCTGCTAAAAGGGCAAAGACTCATGGGGTCTTGAACCTAAACAAGTTTAAAAGTGATCACATCGGTAGTGCAGTTAACCTATGAGGACTGTGTGAATTTTTATCTTTGAAAAAGATAAAAGATCTGTTTCTTTTAATCCAGATGTTAGTTATTAATAAGGTACATTATCATTCAATATGTTTCTAAGTAAACCTAATTTTCCTTTTTTAGAAGATTAACTTGTGAACTTTCATAATATTTTGCAACACAGAGGACTAATGATCACTAGGTAAAGCATTTCCTGCTGTGTATATAGACATATTTGGTCTGTTCACCACACTCGACATTCCATTTTGAAAGGATACTCAGATACAACACTTTCTCCCATGCATTTGATATCTGGGAAGGTTAATAAGCAGACTAAAAGACGAAATGCTTATGATTGTAGTCCCCAAGCTCCAAGAATGGAAAAGCTAGAAGCACCTTAATGAGTGATGACGATGATGATAATTTCGTGCAGAGATTAAAAAAAAATGTTTTTGCCTAAGGTGCCTGTACATACACACATAAATACAAATACCCACACACACCTTCCTTGTTATTGCATTTTTAGAGAATTTAAGCATAGGATTTTTTCTTTAAATTGGACAACTCGACATCAGAATTATAGGTATTTCCAGTATTTTTGTAAGGAAGCCTCTTATTCTTTTTTTTTTTTCACAAAATCCCCCACATCTGTGAGTTGTTCTGAAGTCATACTAACTTCCACTATAATTGAGCTCATTCAGATGGGCTGCAAAGTCTAATAGGAGGAAAGAGCAAAATGATACACCCAACCTGGGACCTACCAGAAATTCTGATCTCCGGATAACAGCATTGGAGGTCAAATAGGATCACAGGAGAGTCAACACAGGCAGAAGCAGGAGGGGGTCCACTGTGCGAGCTTTAGCTAAAGTCACAGCAAACAACTGCTGTTGTTCATGTCTAGAACCAGAGATGCTCACTATTTGAAGTTAGGGATTCAGACTAAGAAAATCAGAAAATGTAAAAGCCTGGGACCTCCATGGCAAAATCCCTTTGTAAGTGAAAATCCCTAATCTCTGCTTTCTCTGTGCTGACATCCGAAAAACTGAACATCCCTGGAGAGAAATCGCTAAATCTGGGACTGTATCTCCAGGCAACACTAAGAGAAGCAATCTGACTGTTTCTCCGGTGAATTTGCTCGCATTCAGTGAGAAGATTATTTCACAGTTTCTTCTCTGTTTTCTAAACTCTAATGTGCTTTCCTTTTTCCTCATTCTTATCTGTTGTATTCACTTCTTAGCTGTCAAGAAAAAGGAAGAATTCTCTTACTCTCTCAACACTAAACCTGTCAACCTCTGTGTATCCGTTCTGATGTCCTCGACTTCCCTTTCATCACCTGGGTGACCCATCCTTGCTTCTCTCTAAACAATTCCCACAAATAAGCACGACCTCCCTTCCCCTTTTACCTCCCAAGGTGCATTCTGCTCTCTCTTCCTCCTGTATAATTTCTTTTACCATATATTGAGTCATTATTATCAGTTTAAAAGCATGTCTTAATAGCTTCCATTAAAAAAACAAAAAAAACCCTAAAACCTCTTGGCAGCATATCCCCTTCCAGGTATTGTCCCCTGTCTGTACTAGTCTTTGTAGAGAATGTGTTTGATAGCATTTCCTACAGTACTGCCTTCACTCACTCCTTGTCTCCCTTCCTCAGTCCCCTTCAGTGAGGTTTTTCTCCATCCCTCCATTGAGCCCCTTCTCTTTCCAGTCATCAGTGACCTGCATCTTGCCAAATCCAAAGTCTGTCTCTATCCTTTTCTGAGAATTTTGCTCAATTCTCAGAAACCTTCCACCCAGATAACTGGTACTTCTCTATTGGAATGCCTCCAAATATGTGTTTATGAATCTGTTTATTATTTGTTGCATTTCTTCATCACTGTGGGAGCAAGAACTGTATTGTATAACCCTTGGTCTTGAAGTGTCTCTGGTACTAGGGACTTTTGTATCCTCAGTGTCTAGAACAGTACCTGACATATCCTAGGTGCTCAAATATGAGGTCATTTGCTAAATTACTAGACCCTTTACTGAATTATTTAAGCAACCCCAGATTTTAGTAGCAGGCAGATGAAGTCATAAATGCAGAGTTTATAAATAATACCAAGATCTTGGGAGTCAGTGAATTCTTTACTGCTATCCTTTCCAGCACCAGTACAGGGTTTTAGGTTTAACTGGAAATTGAACTTTGGAATCTCCTTATTTCCATTTGAAATGAAACCATCCAGTATATCCACTGAACACAGCATGAACTCTCTCCAGTTGACTCAGGATAAATAAGCATATTCATAGGAGCCATTAATCTGGGTAAGTATTCCATGAAAACAAAAGACTAAATCTCAGCTGTTTTCATAATAAAACTGTGGCCATAAAAGGGTAAGCCTATATTCACAGGCTCACTCAACAGGCAGCACCTCTGAGGTGCACAGCGACCCTTCTCCATGCTGAGATGAGTGTTGACAAGGAGCAGAATGTGCAAAACATCCAATTTCCATCCTCATGTCCTGCCATCCCCAGCTCATTCCAAAGGTCTCCATCCAGCTATTGACCTACGTAATCCACCTCGGTCTAGACTGCAGCTGAAAAGTCTATTTATAGCTCAGACTAAGCTGATTGTTGAGCTGGGAAGCTTTTCTCTATTTTTAATTATTTTCCCCTCCAGAACAAAGTAAGTCATCACACCAGAAATACATGAGAACAATCAGTTACCCTAAATTCCAACTCTGCCTCTTCCTTGGAACAAAGAGGAAACAAAGCACTGAGAGACTACATTCAAATGAAATGCTCATTCAGGACTGTCAGAGCCTCCCTCAGGTTGAGACTCTGCTCAGAAACTCATGGGATAGGTAAGTCTTAGGGAAATCTTCTGGCCTTTTAGCCACCTGGCACTTAGATTTCTGTGGACACAAATGCTGGCTTTTAATGATAAGGTTGCTAAATGGGTGGTGGAGATCTGGAAGGTTTTCTTAAATTGTTTTGTTTGAAGAATTCATCCACAAGGAGTTTGACAAAGATACATGTTTATAGATGTTTGACTAAGTGGTAGGATTTGTTCTAGAATTAATGAACCATCAGGGCCATTACAGGAAGATAGTTGGGATATTTAAGAAATGATGGTGTTTTTTTTCCCCCCCAAGATAATAAGTCAAAACAGGAGCAACCTAACTCAAATAACTAGAACCTGTCATCACTTAAAAAATTCTTCTCTCCTTTTGTTTTAGATTACATTGAACCAACATTTATTGAATACCCTCATGGATTCTGATGAATTCTGGGTGGAAATATAAGTGAATCCAATCTTCTTTATTCTTAGAGTGTTTCACTTTATGTATTGAAAAAGTATATTAAGAATAAATTTATTGTTAGGCAACGTATTTATAGTGTGGCCTATGATCAGATATTTGACCCAATTCATCTCCCCATCCTGGGCATTTATCTTTGAAAAGTAAAGATTTTCTAGCATTGCAAAATCCTTTAAAGTCAAAGAAATTCTGTCTTGAGTCTACCTTCTATTTTACTAAGGTGGCATATGCAGTGGACTCATCCATTTCACAAGTTCGTTTTTTTTTTTTAAACAAGGGTCAAATAATAATGAGTTTTCCTATTCATTGTGCTAACCAGAAAATTCAGATCAGAATTGTGGTTTTGATTGTCGTTCATGACCTGCAAGATTGTCAGAGATGGTATCTGTTTACTGAGAAGGGGTCCAACAACCAGGAAGGAGCTTTGTGAGCACTTTCAGGGGGTGTCTTGCATGGGGATGAATAGGGGTGCCCGAGGAAAGAGGGATAAGGCAATATGTGGTGCTTATATCCAGGGAGTGACATGACGAAGCAACAGAAGTCTAGTACTGATAAAGGTGCAATGTCTGCAGGTGTCTGTGCAATGTGTGCTGCTTGGGAGTGAGTGGGAAGCTTGAAACAAAATGGAATAAGGGGCCATTCTTGGGAATGGCTCAGAGTAGAAGTGAACAAAAAATAGTCTCTCACAAAGGGTCAATTGCAGCTCCATGGCTAGTTGGTAGCTTTCCATCTAAAATAATCTCTCTAGCTGACTTGGTTTATTCTCAAAAAGATGTTGACACTCTGAAAAGTGGGTCACTTCCTCCTCTGGATGAGAAATACACCACTTTTCAATAAAGGGGAAACTGACAAAGTCATTTTTCAACTTTAGTTCTAATAGACTCTCTAAAAGAACTAGAAAGTTATTTCATTTCTCTAACTCCCTTTGTGTCTTGTGGGTGATGACAGCTTTATTTCAAAATTGTGAAGGAAGATAAACAGGTTAAAAAACATGAAGTGGTCTTTTTATCCTGCCCCTTCATGAGCAATGTCCTGCAAGGACTATCAAAACTGTGGACTCCTTTTTTACATCATGAGATACAGGCAGGATCCATTGGTGGGAAGTAATAGGGGGTGTTCTTTTGACCACTTTAAAGTTGTATTCATAGCTAGTCTCTTGTGTGTGGTTGTACATCAAAATCATTCTCCTTGAAAAGAAAAAATATTGAAGACTTTTTCTAATTCTTGAGCATTGAAAGAAGAAAAAAACTCGAAGCTTAGTCTTTAGAGTTGCTACAATTGTACAAAACCTGCCATCTCAGCAGAGGTTTATTATCATCATCATAAAATATTAATTAGATTAATTAAAATGAAATATTAAATTTAATTTAAATAGTAGAGGACTTGTCTGTGGCATCCAGTGAGTTGGTGACTGAACCATTCCTCAGTCTCTTGACTTTAAAACCAGGAACATTCCCCATGTCTTATACTGAAGCTCTAAATACTGAACAAGTGAAGACAAACAAGATGGAGAATTAGGAACAGGAAATTGAACTTGAAGCTCTATTTCTCCATTTACCCCACAGACATATGTTCCTTTAAAGTTAAGATTTCTGAATAAGCAATTTATTATGGTAAATTTCTATTAAAAGATTTTAAGTATTTATTATTCTCTTTGGAAAGGGAGTGCCAGAACCTTATAGTAATGAGGATCTATTCAGACCACGTCAGAATGCCCTTAACTAACTGTCCACCTGGGAGATATTGGTCAACTTACTCTCACCTCTCGGGTTCTTCCTTTTTAAAATAGACGTGACTCTGCCTAACTAATAAGGTTCTTATAAAGATTCAATTAAAATATGCATGTAATAGTCAAGTGCCAGTTAAAGGAAAACTGCTGTATTATTCTTCTTATTAATAATAAAGTTAAACAATTCATATACCCCCCTACATTTTATACTTTATGAACCTACATATGCTTCATGGAAATCGAGAGGAACAACTTCAGGCTTATTCACTTCTTTTGTTACGCTATTATTTTTATAAGGTTATAAAGTATAATTTGTATATTATAATGCATAATTACAATTTACAGTATATAATGTGTAGTGGAAATTACTCGTGTTTTTTCTTTTAACTTAATGACAGTAGGTGCGAAAGTACAGCACTCTGAGGCATCTCTGCTCTTAAAATTTCTAGTGAAGTTTCAACAACTAAATTCCAGATCCATGGAAACGATGATCATTATGGTTTTGGCTTGTTTTTAAAAATCAACTCGTGTTTGAAGAGAACTGTGAATAAGCTGTAAACCGTTCTGCCGCCCACTGCCTGTGAGTGAAATCAGTGTTTCTTTCAAGAATTTTTGTACGTATCTCAGACAAAAGTTGACCACTCTTCTTATTTGACATGTGGATGGTTGAAAGGGTAAGTAAGCTCTGATGCCACAGTGCTGAGAAAGCTGTGATGAGTTACATATATAGAAGGCTTCCCCCTAATAATAATAGAAATAGTAATATTAGTAATAGTATTATTATTGTTACAGAAAATCCACAAGCTGTACAAAAGTTTCAAATAATTCTTTGTCCTAACTCTTTTCCAAACCATCCTTGAATTTACATTGTGATTTGAAAAAACACTTGAGTAAAACAAAAATGTGTTGATATTATTGTTTTTTCCTTGTAACTCTACTCAAAACAGTTACTGGAAGGTATTCTTTTAAGCTCCCATTTCAAAATTTGTCATCACTAGTTTGTAGATGGCGTGTGTTCAGTTGTGCAACACAATAGCACACAGTATTTTTCCCATTCACTCTGACATGGACCATCTGTTTTTCTGCCAAAAGGACCGAAATGCCATTGATCATTTGAGAATTGTATCAGGAAGGCACAAGAAGAGCAGAAAGGGCAAAGAGATAGGATTAGGTGTCCACACACTGAAATGGGGGAAAATAGGTCCTACCTATCTCTAAAAGAGAAAAATTAGCTTTTCTCTGCTGCTAAGTGATTCTCATACCTGGGGTAATCTCCTACTTCCCATCCAATAACACTTTTCATTCTTTACGCACAAGGTAAAATATGTATAAGGTAAAATCCCAGCTCATGCCAATGTTCCTTCTAAGTGATTTCCGTTGGGAGACTGGTCTTTCCTGTCTTAGACATCAGTGTTTGCCTGTGGCCTTCCCCATATTTCCAATATACAGACTAAGATAGGTCAGGAAAGTAGAAACCCAAACTAAAAAACCAAATTAACGTGTTCATGGTAGGAAATGAATAGCCTTTCATTTCTAAGAAATGTGAAAAAGGGTACCAAGATTTTTCTGTGTACAAGTCAAAGGTATCGTGACACAATATATCAAAATTTTACGTCAAGAATTGCCAGTCTTGAAAAGTACCATTCATTTTGGAAAGGCATATAATTTCATTTTAGGAACTAGCCAGAGCTGAAGCATTTTGAATTTTACCTTTGGTGAGTGGGGTGGGGACATTCAGAATCTGTGGCATTTAAAAAAATTCTTTTTATGGGGATCAGCCTTCTTTTGTAGGAATCTTCTTCAAAAATAGTCTGTTGCATATTATGATCACTTTGGGCAATGTGGTTTTCACTTTTAAAAACTGAGGTAATTCTATAATATAATAAATTTGACCATATTTCGTGTTTAATCATTTATTAATGGCAACGTAACTGTCCTAATCTTCCCAAGATCATGGTTTTTGAAAAACTCAGAATGGGCTTTCATGTATGAGATGCAGCATGGATTTTAAAGATATATCAATAGATCTCTATCTGTCTCTACCTATTATCTGTCTATCCACATGTATGTATCAGTGATCAGGTTAGCACACCCAGGTTAGCCAGGGCCTGGAGGGAGAAAGTACTCAACTTCAGGCTGAGAAGACCTACTGAGTTTATGTAGGTCCTTACAGTTCATTTGCTCAAATAGTCTTTTGGTATTTAAATTCTTTCTAGATTAGACATTTCTAACACTTACTGGTGACAGGAATCCCCTAGTGAGAACTTCTAATATTACAAATTCCCAAGTCCCATCTTTGGGTAGAGAGACAGGAAATAGTGTTTTGAGGTGCTTTAGATGATTGAGAGTAGCACATCTGTAGCATTATTTTGTGAGCTTGCATTTGGAAAATACATCCCTGAGGAATCCCTGAGCAACTTCCCTAGATCCTTGTCTAGCCAGTAACCCAAAGTAAATTTGAATATCTCTAGTGAGTGCAAAATTGTACTTGCCTGGGTAATATATTCCTTTGAATAGGTTTACCTGCAAAAAGATACTGATATTAAATTAAAATATGCTTCTCTATCCATTGGGATGAATTATCTTACTTGGGGCCATGGAGAATAAAAATAATTCCTATTCTATGCAGTAGCTCTTCAGTCTTTGTAGGCAATGGCAGATACTCCCATTTTAATTATTTCTTATTAGAAAGTATGCCTAGTTCTTTCAGTCTCTTTTTTCTACATGACTTGATTTAAAATATGTATATTCTCTTTGCTCTTGCCTTAATTGACCCCTGAGGTTTTTTAAGACGTGTGGTGACTATTTAGACTCAGAACAAGACCTGGTAGGGCTGGCTTCATGGATGTGTGACCTAGGCATTCTTGCAGGACACACACTTAGAAAGGCCTTGTGCTTAGTCTAATGCTCTCCTGCCACTGACTTTGAAATTCATAGTCGTATTTGAACAACAGCCCCGGCATTTCTATTTTGCACCATGTCACACAGATCACTTAGTCAATCCTGTATCGCAGCTCTGGTATAATTAAATTGTGGAAGCACTTTATTGCCCAGGCTCTGTAACTAGTGTAGCCCGGATATACGTCATCTAAGTTTTAGCAGCCCCATCACTCGTCTGCTCATATTCTATTTACTACCAAATGCAACTGTAAAGATCTTTTCTCTACTACACACTCATGTTTCCCTCATGCTGGATTTTTGAAATTATTCTTAAAACAACTACAAGATGTTATGTTGATTCCAGAATAATAGAATATTTAAAGTTTGGATCCATGCTTCCATCAGACTCCTGAGATCTTGCTAGGTTCTGATTGTGTCATCCAACATTTCTGTTGTCTCTCTTAATCGCATGACACCAAACGACCTTTATAGTCCAGTCTTACAAAGAGATGGCAGATATCATAGTTGGAATCATTTCTAATACCTTGAGAAATAATAGTTTCAATTAAAGTGATCTAATTGCCATGGCTGTGTAAAGATACTTGATGTCTCTAATTTCAGTAACAAGGACACAATGTATCTACTTGCATGAAGATTTGATAGCTTTTGTTGTCATTGATAATTGGGGTGTAAAATTGTCCCGTCCAGCGGGACCTAGTTATTTGTGGGGACGAGGGAGATCCGACCTGAAAGAAAATGGGGGCGAGAGAAGAGCGAAGGCAAGACAATGTTCTGATCAAGCCTTCAAATTTTATTGTAAGACGGGGGTAGATATACACCAGTGTTCAGGGGCAGAGTGGGCCATAGGATACTTGTAAGCAGGGGATTGGCTGCATAGCAGGGATGGCGCAGCGAGTTACATTCTGATTGGTATATGATAATGGGGAAGGAGGGGGAGAAGAGTATCTCTTGGCGCGCGCGGGCTTTCTTGTTGGCGCGCGCGGGCTCGCAGCTAATCTCCAGGAAGTGAAGCAGGAACCTCATGAACTGTGGCCATCTTGTTGTCTTTGTGTGGCTCCCAACATCTCCTCCCTTTCTATTTATTTCAGAAAGGTGGGCCTTAATCGAGTGAGGGAATAGAGGCCTGGCTCCTCCAGTAAGGTAACATCTTGCGAATGTCTACCTATATGCTCTCGGTATCTTTTAGGGAGGAGAGGCAGAGCTGAAAGCCAAATTGCTAGCTGATATTAAGGCTTTATGTACATATGGATACCAACCTCTATGCAAGCCAGGCATATTCTCAGGGAGGACCAGAGAGGTTCTAGGAAGAACCCTCCCTTGCGGTACTTTGTCTCGCACTCATCTCGATGCCCATACCCTCATAAATGGTAATGGGGTATGTCTGGTTCTGGCCGACCAGCATATGGGCCACATTAATTACGGTGCCAGAATCGATGGTACCATGGTTGAGGTGCCTGTAAAGTTGAGAACTGGAGACCGGGAGCGTTGGTTGGCTCGGTATTAGACTCTTCATCACAGGCTGTAAGTCTGTGATAATGAACAGCAACTGCTGGCTTGACGAGCTGGTCAACCTGCTCTCGAATAAAAACTGTCAGTTTTCTTAAGGCCCAAGGGCCAAGAGACACTAAAAGGAAGAATCCTGCCAAGGGTCCAAGGATGGTGGGGATCAGAGTAGTTAACCAAGGGGTGGCAGAGGTCCAGTTTTTATACCAGGCCTCATCCTTTTCTCTTTGTTTTTGCCTGGCTTCTAGGTTTTTCTTAACTTTATCAATGCTATCTTGCACTAACCCTGTTTTGTCTTTATAGAAGCAACATTCTTCTTTAAGAGCAGCGCAGAGGCCTCCTTCTTTCAGGAAAAGGAGGTCTAACCCTCGGCGATTTTGGAGCACTACCTCAGAGAGAGAGACAACAGATTCTTTCAGGCTGTCTAAACCTTCTTGCAGATTTTGTATGTCTTTATCAATAGCCTGACTAAGAGCATAATATTGTTGTTTAGAAGTAATTATGGAGGCAATGCCTGTTCCAGCCCCAGCTGCTCCTAATCCTAATATTACAGATAAGGTAATGGCGGTTACTGGCTCACGCTTAGTGCGAGTAGAGCCCGAGTAATATGGAAGGAGGTCTTCGGTGGGATGTATGGAAATCTTGGGCATGAGTATGACTAAAACACAATATTCATTGTTAGATATTAGCAAGCGCGGGTTAACAGAGGGCGTTATGCCAAAGGAGCAAGCAAAATAAGTACCGTTGGGCGCGACAAGGAATTCATAGGACAGCGGGGGTGAGAAGGAGCTGTTACAAATGGGTATTAGCTGAGGGGGTAGACGCAAGATGGGGCTATGTATACAGAGGCCTATTCCCGAAAGCTGCGTCAATGTGAGACCCGGAGAGGTCTCTGAAAAACGGGAGGGGTCTGACCAGCGAGTCTTGCTGGAGTCATTGGTAAGTATGAGGTCTGCTGAGGTGTTTACTAAAACTGCTATCCCTTCGTAAAACGGGGGAACGGGGGAGAAACATAACCAGCACTCGCTATATCCAGTGGAGTTAAGGGATTCTGCAGTCACATTAGCCAGGCCTTTAAGGATTTCGCCTGTAGAGGGTAAAACTGGGGGGAGCAAGGCCTGGAAAACAGTACTAGTAGACAGGGGAGAAGGGTTAGAAGGTCTTGGGTCTCTTGCCTTAGGGGCAATAGGGCCAAGGACAACGTGCTTGTTGGCGTTTGGAATGGATCGAATTAATTTGATTTTAAAAGTGAGCCCAGGGTCCTTCCCTGAAACATAAAGCCTTAGCCCCCATTCATGTCCCCTGAGCCATCCATCAATAGGGGCCCTTTTTCCCTTGTCAGTAAAGGCAATGGAGAGCGGTGTACATCGCCCCCTTGTGGATTGGGTGCTTTGACATTCTGGGGTAACAGTTGAGTTAGGCTTGGGATTCCAAGCCCTACTTACAGTTATATAATCCCAGGTGGAGCTAGGCTTCCAACTAGCATCTCCTGTAGTCTCACACCCCCAGGAGTCACAGAAATAGGAGTCTCTATATCCACATTTATAGTTAAGGGCTCGATCTCTATGAGCTCCCGGGCAAACATAAAATTCTGTTTCTCTGAGGTAGGTTCTCCTAGGGGTGTTGTTACACCCAGGAGAGGTGGTAGATTGTCCCTCAGGGTAGGTCTCAGGGGAGGTGGAAAAAGGAAAGTAAATGTCTGGGGTCCCCCAGGCCGCAGAAGCTCCAGCGGCCAAGTCACAGAGGTCAGGGGCAAGAACAGGCCATGGGGGGGAACTTGCTAAGGTAGAAGAACTGAAAACGACGTCTCCTGCTTCACTGGTGACTGTCCAGGTGAAATTGAAAATCTGATGGGTCCAAACGGGGCGAAAGGTCATGACGAGGGTCAATAGTGTACAAATCTTCATTTTTGCCTCCTGAAAATAAACAGAAAGGGAAGGCTTCTCAGGGGTTAATATGCCCTGGACTGGAATTATTATTGTTTTTGCCTCTATTTGTGTCTAGGAGTTTAATGAGCCTATCTGGGAGCCATCGGGCATTTTGTGCCTTAGCATCATATATACAAGCATGTCCTTTCCCCCATATGAGCACAGGGTCAGGCCCGTGCCATGTGTTGGTCATCGGATCTCTCCACATAGCCTGTGCATAATTATCTGCCGTGGAGGGATGCCAAAGGCGATCAGCAGCGGTTTTACCCGCGGAGTCATAAGTAAGGAAATTAAGAACAAACAGTGCATGATTTAGGAGTGTCTTTGCATTACCTGTTTTCGGATAGAGTACTTCTCCCCCCGACTGAAGTTTGAATAACATGTTTTTAAGGGTTAAGTGGGCTCTTTCAACAATGCCTTGGCCTTGGGGATTATAGGGAATTCCTGTTATGTGCTTAATACCTAACTGCGCACAGAACTGTTTAAAGCTAGAGCTGGCGTATCCAGGCCCATTGTCAGTTTTTAAGATTTTAGGTGGTGGTAGATATGCCAGGCATGAGAGAACATGGGTAATAACATTTTTAGTTGCCTCTCCCGTTTGCAAGGATGCACATAGGAAACCACTACATGTGTCAATAGACACATGGATATATTTTAATTTACCAAAGGGGGGGTAATGAGTGACATCCATTTGCCATATCTCTCCTGGAACCAACCCCCGGGGGTTGATTCCGTTATGAGGCTCTGGGAGGAGAGTTAGACATCCTTGACATTGCCGAACTATTTGGCGGGCTTGTTCTCGGGTGATTGAAAATTTGAGTCTAAGAGTATGAGCATTGAGATGATGTAGTTCATGAGCCCGTTGGGCTGCAGCCAAGGGTGAGTCTGACGTGACAGAGGCTACTAATTGAGTCGCCAGATCAACTCTGTCATTGCCTTTGGCAAGCGGCCCTGGAAGGCCAGTGTGAGCGCGTATGTGCCCGATGAAAAAAGGGGCATCGCGGTTTAGAATTAATTTTTGCAATTTTGCGAATAGGGGGGAAGCATTTGTAGAAGGACGTATATAAGGCACTGTCTCTAATAGGGGAACAGAGGTTGCTACATAGGCACTGTCAGTGTAAAGGTTAAAGGGGGCATCTATTAAAAGCTCAAAAACTTTGATTATTGCAGTTAGTTCAACAAGTTGTGCAGAAGAGAGGTCTGTCTGTATTCGAGTAACTTGCCCATTAATACTGAAAGCGGCTATACCGGAGGAGGACCCATCAGAGAACACTATCACGGCCCCAGCAATTGGCGTGGTTTTAGTCCTTTTGGGAAAGACAACCGGGGTCTTTTGAAGGAACTGGACTAATCTGTCTGCAGGGTAATGATTATCTATTGTCCCATGGAAGGAGGTGCAGCTAATTGCCCAATCATCATCATGTTGAATAAGCCATTGTAATTGAGATGTATTGTATGGGAGGGTTATAACTTCAGGGTCTCTCCCAAACAACTTGAGAGCTGCTTCTCGGCCTAAACGTAAAAGGGCAGCAACTAATTGAGGATAGGTAGCTAAGACTCTAGGGGGGGAGGCTGGCAAATGAACCCAAAATAGTGGATGGTTTTGCCAAAGGACTCCTGTAGGGGAGAAGGGGGTAGGGAAAATGAGCAGCCACAAACTTAGATGTGGAGAGAAGTAGCTAATGGTCTGTTCAGAAATAGCCTGCTCTACAATGGTTAATGCCCTTTGTGCTTCTGATGAAAGCGAGCGGGGGGAGGAAGGATCAGGGTCTCCACGTAGGACATCAAACAAGGGCTTTAACTCTCCGGTGGTCAGCTTTAAATAAGGCCTGAGCCAGTTGATGTCTCCTAGCAGACGCTGAAAATCATTAAGAGTGTTTAAGGAGCTTCTCTTTAACTGAATTTTTTGAGTGAGGATTTTATTAGAAAATAATTCAAAGCCTAAAAACAGTTGGGGGGGGTGGACCTGGACTTTTTCTGGGGAAATTTGTAGTCCTCGATCTCGGAGGGCAGTGACTAGCTGTTGACTGGCTGCATAGAGCTGTTGCTGGTCAGGACCGGCAAGAAGAATATCATCCATATAATGGATAACATACAAAGTGGGGAAGAGCAACCTAAAGGGGTCTATAGTCTGGGCTACAAACTTTTGGCAAAGAGTGGGGCTGTTGGCCATTCCTTGTGGGAGAACTCTCCACTGAAACCGGGGAGAAGGCCCTACACAATTGGTAATGGGTATACTAAAGGCAAAACGTTTGCAATCATCAGGATGCAAAGGTATGGAGAAAAAACAATCTTTTAGATCAATTACTAATTTGACATGCCCTTTAGGGATGGCTATTGGAGAGGGAATTCCCGGTTGTAATGCGCCCATAGAGACCATAGTCTTATTAACCGCCCTGAGGTCTTGTAGGAGCCTCCACTTGCCTGATTTCTTTTGGATTACAAAGATTGGGGTGTTCCAAGGGGATGTAGAAGGTTCAATATGTCCAGCAGCCAGCTGTTCCTGCACTAACTCTATGGCTGCATTTAATTTTGTAGTGGTAAGGGGCCATTGATCGATCCAGACAGGAACATCACTTTTCCAAGTAATCTTGTCTGCCTGGAGTGCAGGAGGAGCAACGGCCCTTACGAAAAATGTTTTTCAAACCCTAAACCTGAGCGGTCTATCTTAGGCGTGGCCAGTATCGGGTTGGGATCTCCCTGTTTTAGTTTGCCCAACCCCTGACCAGGGAGGTAACCCTGTGAAAGCATCTGCTGTGTTACAACTTCATTAGGGCTACACATGATGACTTTCATTTGAGAGAGGATATCTCTTCCCCAAAGATTTACCGGCAACCCAGGAACTACGAAGGGTTGAATGAATCCGGTATTTCCTTCTTCATCTTCCCAGTTTAATAACTGTGAGCTCTGTAAGGTGTTTCTTGACTGCCCAATTCCTTGTAGATGGGTCAAGGAAGCGTGTAAGGGCCAGCTGGAGGGCCATGAAGCCTGAGATATGACCGTAGAGTCGGCCCCCGAATCTAAAATTCCTTCAAATACTTTTCCTTGGATCTTAAGTTTAAGAGTGGGGCGTTCTTTAGTAATAGCTTGGATCCAATATAAGTCTGAAGAACCTGGGGTAGAGGAGCCTCGCTGCTTATGAATTGCAGGGTGAGATGTACTTAAAGGGAGGGGGAGCGCCTGCGCAAGGCGCTGACCTTTCATAATGCTGACAGGGCACTGGGGGGCACTAGCAAGAATTTTTATTTCTCCAGTATAGTCATTGTCAACTAAGGAAGGGTGGACAATAAGGCCGTTTATTGTGGTGGAAGCTCGCCCTAATATTAGAAAATAAGTATCTTTGGGAGGTGGGCCATAAATTCCTGTGGAAATAATTGTAATTCCCTCCTCAGGCGTTAATATTGTTGAGGAGGAGGCACAGAGGTCAAGTCCTGCACTCCCGGGTGTGGCCCGATAGAGGGCGGGAGTGCTACAGCTAGGCTGTTCCCCGAGGCCGGCTGAAATGGAATTGGCTGGGGGGCCCGGGGCTGGCCCCTCAGCCCGTTTCCCTGAAAAGGGGGGGTGAAAGGATTTGTGGTACTGTAAAAAGGATTTGTTGGATTGTTACGGCACTCTTTGGCCCAGTGCCGCCCCTTATGGCAGCGAGGGCAAATACCGGGGACTGACCCAACTCTAGGAGGAGGAGCTGTGGTAGGGCATTGGCGAGCGAAATGGCTTGGCTGTCCACATTTAAAGCAGTTACGCATAGGCGGTGCGCCCCTGGGGAAGGAAGGAGGATAAGAAACCGGGGGAGCTTGAACAGCGGCACCTACAGCTAAAAGGGCTTGGACTTTGGATGTAAAAGGATCAACATCTCTACACATTCTCAGCATTTCATCAAGAGTTTTGTCTCGAGTCTTACCGCGGAGGACGGCTCGACATGCCGAATTGGCGTTTTCATAGGCTAGCTGTTTTACAATCTTATCATTGGCAGCCGCGGAACCAAGGGTCCTTTCGGCGGCCTCTAACAGTCTGCTAACAAATTCGCTATAGTCTTCTTGCGAGCTTTGAGTGATCTTAGTTAGAGGAGTGTTAGCAGTCCCGGAAGCAGGGAGTGATATCCAAGCGCCCAAAGCGGCATCTTTCACTTGAGATAAAAGACCAAGGGGAAGGCGCTGCTGCCTGGTTTCAGAGATATATCTGCCCTGTCCCGTAAGCTTATCAAAAGTCCAGGACGCTGTTGGGGAATGAGGGTCTTTTACATTGGCAGCAGCGATGGTCTGACAACGGTCAGCAAAATCTGCCTTCCAAGTTAAAAACTGACCACGGGTAAGCACAGCCTGGACTATACGCAGCCATTCACCTGGGAGTAAATGTCCTCCTCGAGACAGCGAATCAAGAACAGAAAGGGTAAAAGGGGCATTGGGGCCATAAGCTTTAACGGCCGCGTTCAGCTCTTTTAAGCTTTTGAAATGGATTTTGTGAAATTCTCTAGGGCCATCAGCAGGCTCGGCCGGCTCTGGCTCAGCCTGCTCCTCTCCCTCACTTTCTATTTCCTGAGCAGCAGGGGCGTCTTCGCCGTCGCTTTTAAGATCGCCCTCTTCCGGACTATGTGTTGTGGAGGTGGGGCCAGAGCGGGCGGAGGCTCGGGTAAGAACAGGAAAGAGCAGTTTTTTAGGTTGTTTATTAGGTTTTGTGGCTGTAAGCGGTTTCTTAGAGAGGCCCCTTTGCGAATATAACGCGGGACGAACTGGTTGGGAGACAACTAATTTTTGGAGATGGCAAGTTATTCTTTGTTCTACTATCTGTGCTATTAGGTCTTCAGTGCTGGTAGGGGGGCTAACAGGACCGGGAGCCGGAGGGGGTAGCGGAGGGGCCGACGGGGGCAAAAAGGCCGGGGCGCAAACATTGGGAGGCCGAATAGGGGGAGTGTAAGAGGCTCCTTTCAAAACTGGGGGTGTGTAAGAAGGGAGGTTAAGCGACGGGGTGGCAAGGGGCCAATCTGGGTTGTTATACTTGGCCGCTTCGTCTTCTAGTTCAGCCGCGTCTCCCGGATCTAAAGGCTCGCCATTTTGGCTCTTAGTCACGACTGGAAAAACTTTTTGTGTATCGACAAAGTCCGAATCTCGAGGGAGAGGCGGATAAATGCAACATTTGGGAGGGGTATCATGGAGGGCACCGAGCAAAGATGGTGTCGGGCTAGGGGAGGGGGATTTAGCTGATTTTGGGGCAGGGGGATCACTCGAAAGAGACGATTTTGAGGCCGCCCGAGATAGGGGGCGGAGGCAATATTCTGCCACTGACAAGAGTTGACGTTTATCAGGGTCAGTATTTTCAACAATATCTCTGATAAGACCCCAATAGGAAAATACTGAAACAGGAACAGAGTCAGGGCCGTTTTTGATAAGATAATCATTTAAATCTCTACCTACTTTCTGCCATTTTTTAGGATGAATTTCGGGGCCATTAATGATAAACCACGGACAGACTTCATCAACAAAAATAAAAAACTTTACCAAGTCTTTCTTTTTAACTCGAACTCCTCTCTCCCTAAGTGAACTTTTTAGGTCTCTTATGAAGACCGCTTCTTTACTTAATTTAGTTCCCATTTTCTTGTAAGGCGGCCGGTACTCACCAGGGACGACGACCTCCGTGAGCGGCGAAAGGCGTCTCCTATTGTTTCATCAAGAAGGGGTCTGCGCAGACGATATCTCACTTGGGGGTCCGCCTGTGAAGGATCTGCACCTCGAGCCCCACGTTGGGCGCCACTTGTCCCGTCCAGCGGGACCTAGTTATTTGTGGGGACGAGGGAGATCCGACCTGAAAGAAAATGGGGGCGAGAGAAGAGCGAAGGCAAGACAATGTTCTGATCAAGCCTTCAAATTTTATTGTAAGACGGGGGTAGATATACACCAGTGTTCAGGGGCAGAGTGGGCCATAGGATACTTGTAAGCAGGGGATTGGCTGCATAGCAGGGATGGCGCAGCGAGTTACATTCTGATTGGTATATGATAATGGGGAAGGAGGGGGAGAAGAGTATCTCTTGGCGCGCGCGGGCTTTCTTGTTGGCGCGCGCGGGCTCGCAGCTAATCTCCAGGAAGTGAAGCAGGAACCTCATGAACTGTGGCCATCTTGTTGTCTTTGTGTGGCTCCCAACATAAAATTATTACAGTTGTAATGGGAATTTCTGCTGAAGAAAGACCTGTTCCTGAAAGTATATTGTATTAAAATCTCATCTCAGAGGAGTTGTAATTATTTAATGTAAATGTTGAAAATCTAATGTTTCTTGTTTCCCTTGGCAATGAAATGCATTTGGCTTGGAGCCTCCTGGTAGCCAGTCCCTTTTGTTAGAGCTCTAGTATTCCATTAGAAGATATCCTCAGGTAGGGAGGTGCATGAGATGTGTAAGTGCATAACCACTTATAGTAACTAATTTCTGAATTAAACAGAAATTATGTATTTTATACTGTTTGCCATAGAAAGTTTTAAGAAAAGTAAAGCTGTCCATATATTTCAGTTTTTAATCTCATCATCTTTATGTTCAGATGATGAAATATGGATTTGTTTGTTCATCTAATGAATAAAATGATCAGGGTGAATTAAATACTAGCCTGATTAGATGTGGTGTGATCTACCAAAAAATTAGATTTTTTTAAAAGTATTTGGATAATTTAGCCATTTCCCAGTGTGACCTAAGGACTCATTTACCTGGAAGTATAGGAGTGAATTCCTCACAAACCAAGATATGTATCTTTATATTTGGATGAGTTTTTCTCTTCCCAAATAAAGCTGTATGCATTAGAGAGACCTGTTACTCAGTATGTTTTCTGAGTTTTCTCATTATGCAGTAACAGATTCAAGAGTGAGTTCACAGAAAGATCACTGCAGTAGTAGGAATACCTTAGTTCTATTTGCAGTGTTGGAATAATTTGATAATTGACTTTAGATCTATTATTTATCCACCATCTCTAAAGCGAAGGAGATATCATGGCCCCTCACTGAAGTCTCTCTAATCTCCAACATTGTAGACATCTGTAAATTTGTGAAATGTGTCCAGAGAGATGGGACAGCATAAATGATTTATGTTATTGATTTACTTGGCAAGTGGAAGGTCTAAGCTCAGGAAAAAAAAAAAAGACAAATTTCCTGTTATGGTTCCATAGTCTGAAGGAACCACACTATTCTGATATATATATGTACATATTCAATCATTCATTCATTGAAAAGTATTATGTGTGTACTTTTGCCAGATACTGTTCTAAATTCTGGGGACATAGTAGGGAACACCATAGATGCATTTCTGCCTTTATGGGCTTATGCTCTGGGGAAGTGAGGGAGAAGACAAATAAACAGGATAGTGAAGTAAAATATACTGTGTATTGTATTAGATAATGTGGTAAATATATCAAAGCTATAGTGAGAAGTAATGTGACAAATGAATGTGGGGGGGATCCAGGGAAGGAAATATCCGTTTAAATACTGTGTCCAGGATGTGCCCACTGAGAAGATGACATTTGAGTGAAGATCTGTGGGAAGTAAGGTACAAGCCATAAAGATACCTGAGGAAGAATTCTCCAGACAGAGCCAGCAGCAAGTGCAAAGGCCTGGAGCTAGAGGGTTGTTTGTTTGCTATGTTTGAAAAATATCAAACAGACCAGTGTGGAGGGAGGTGAGTGAGTCAGGGACAGAGGAAGATAAGGTTGAGACCTAATGGGAAACCAAATCGTATAAGATTTTGTTGACTAGTTTAGGACTTCAGCTTTTGTTCTGCATGGGCAACATTATATGACTTGCTGTGTAATAGACCTCTTGTGGCCACTGGGTTAAAATAGTCTGGGAGTAAGGCAAGAATCAGACCTGTCAGGAGGTGACCAGATGATATTCCATGGTTAGATATGATCTTTATTATGGCCTAGTTCTTACACAGGTAATATTCTACACCATCTGTTCCTGGTCTTTCATTGTTGAATTTATTCAATCATTTACAACTACATTATAATTGTTGACTGGTACTAATGATGTAGTTGTTGCTCTAGACTGAATTTATATAAATTTGGCCATTAAAGTGCATGTGGTCTGAGATCCCTATTTCCCTAACTTCACAGACTCAGGTAATCCAATCCAATTAGACAAAGATTTATTGAGCACCTGCTTTGTGTCAGGCATTGCTCCAGTTAGGATATATCAGTGAACAAAAGAGATTAATACCCCAACCCTCATGGAGTAACATTTCAGATAGGAGAGAACAGAGGAAAACAATGCAAAAATAATTGATCAAGTTTATTAGACGATCATGAGTGAATTGAAAAAGAGCAAATATAGACTAAACTGAGGGGATAGAGTAAATCTTGGCATTAATCAAATATTCTCCCTTAAGAATTTGATAGGACTATAAAGACTACTTGCCAAGAAATCTGCATTTACCTGTGTACCTTCAAACATACAAATGAAAAACCTGTGGACCCTAAAATTTATGTATGCCATTTTAGTCAGACTTTAAGGTGTCATCTATGGACTTTTGCTTAAGAACCCCTTCTCTACTAACTCAAAAAAATCCTATTGGGTTAACAAATTTTATTTCAAAATTCTATCAGCTTCTAGATTAATTAATTTGAAGTTTGGTACACTCTGTCTGCTATTTATCATGGATAGCAAATAGAAATGAGATTCAGTTATTCCACTGTTATCATTATAATCACTTCATGGAGAAACTTGCCAACAATAATCAAAAGGTGTTTGCAACTTCATTGCTTTTCTATTGGCCATTGACTTTGCAAACACAAAATAGCTCAGGCCAAATGGCTCATATTTCATATAGTTTCCTGAATTTGGTGTGCCTATAAAATCTTTTCATTGTCAGTGTAGTAAGCAGGGCTAACTGAATGGGTCCTCTGAAAGACAGGTAGCAATTCCAAACACTGCTAAACAAGGCTATATTTCATTTCTGCATTTTTAAACTTACACATTAATGATAGGAAACTACTCTTAGATTAACCATATGCCTAATCTTCTGCCACCGCAAATAAATAAAGAAAGAAATAACTACAACCCCTTGTTTAATAGCGATATGATTTTGCCACCAAAAACTGAGAGGTTTGAACAGCTAGAACATTCTAGAATCTAATTACTGCCAGAATGTGTGCCTCAGTTTTAATTACACTAAAATGAAACTCATTGTTGCATGGCATTCATATCCACATAGTCCACATTAATTACCTCCATATAGAAAGTCCACCTCTCTGGGTACTTTGAACACATTTTCAGAACAAATTCCTCCTAATTATTACACTGATACGCCATGGTCCTCAAACCCACAAATTTACTGGGGGTTGGGGGGGCAATGAAGTTCTTTTAACATCTTGGGGGATTATTCGTAGCCAGCTGTTTTGAAAATTTCTGCTCTACTTCGTAGAAGAATTATGAAATTAAATGCTTCTTGGGTTGGACAGTTGTGAGGTGGGTGTTGAAGAATGAGTACATACCTGTCCAGTGCCATTGAAGAAGTTTATACCCTCAAGGGGAGCAGGTGGGTCAGGTCTGCCATGCACCAGGACAGAACTCCCAGAGCTCATGTGTTTGAATGGATACAAAGCAGCTTCTGGAGAAAACAGTTATCTCACCTGGAGCTTACCACCTTGGGGAGGAGGGCTGGGCTCCCACACAGGTGGGAACACATTAGGTTTTGCAGTTTTCATCACAGGGCTTAGCCCCCATGCCCTCATATATCATATAGATCAACCTTCATTCAGCACCATGGACCATAAACTCTTGAACCATTCTCAGGAAGTAACGGTTTAAAATAGTTTTCAAGTCCAGTTTACCTGATACTAGTTTAAAAACATGACACTTAAGAAAGACTGGACTCATGATTCTCAAAACGTGGTCACAGAACAAAGTGTGATGATTATTTCAGAACCTGCTAGAAGTTTCCAGTCTAAACTTACTGAATCAGAAACTCTAGGAATGGGGCCTAGCAACCTGTGTTTTCATGAATCCTCTGGCGAGTGTAATGCCCATTAAAGATCAAGAACAACTGGTCTCAGGTACTGCTTCTCTAATTTTAGTGTGCATAAAATTGTCTGGAGAGCTTTTCAGGGGTATGGCCAGGCATCTTTATTAACACTTATTATAAGCACCCAAGCTGATGTGTCCCTTCTACACCAAAATATTTGTGAAAAAACAAGTTTGGTGTAATATTTGTATAACATTATTTTCTTGAATAATTTAATGCTTTGAATTAAACCTATGAGATAGTAAGTCTTAAGTGTCCAATGTATTCAAAAGATTTTAGAGAGACACAAAATTAAGAGGTCTTCAGTGGAAAAAACTGAAATTGTATGAAAAACATACAATTGGTCTGTGTGTGTATATGTATGTGTGTGTATGTATGTATGTGTATGTATATGTGTACACATATGCATATATATATCACATAATTGGATATTCCTTTCATGTTACTGCTCAGTGTTACAGCATCCCTTCCTTTGTAAATTCTATGAAGCTTAAAAATTGCATTAAGTATTTCTTGAATTTCTCAGTTTAACATTTTTCATGGGCAAACAGGCCTTTAAGCATACTTTAATTGCCAGTTGATTCCCTGACATAGATGACTGAATTTAGGTTATTAAACATTCTATGGATGGTTTATAATTAATGAAGTTACACTAGTGGGTTATTTGATGCAATTTTATGTGTGGCCAAGGCAGAACTGGCTGTTTTCATAAATCCTGAAAGAAGCACAATTTATATTACAGTCCTTTTTGTTTCTAAAACAGAACAATAACTCAATTTTAAAGCACCACTGAGAATACCATACTATTTCAAATGATTTACCTTGAAGGATTTCCCTGCCTTCCAAACTTGTTTTCTTTAATTTAAAAATTTTAAGTAGGGTAAATGTTGCTGATAGATATTTGTTTCACTTAGAGGTTATAATAAACTATTGTTGATCTCATTGCATTGGAAATACATAAGATGATGTGACTGAATATTTTTGGGAGGCAGATTTGTGTTTTGATTTTGGTTATGATTTTGTAAGATCCTATTCCAAGTTTATAATTTTAACCCTGAAACTGAAATTATACCTTTGTTAGTCTATTCAGGCTGCAATAACAAAGTTATCATAGACTGGGAGACTTATAAACAACAGAAATTTATTTCTCACAGTCCTGGAGGCTGGAAAGTCCAAGATCAAGGCACTGAAATATTCAGTGTCTGGCAAGGGTCTGCGTGCTGGTTAATAGACAGCTGTCTTTTTGCAGAAGGGGCAAGGGAGCTCTCCAGGATGTCTTGTAAGGACACTGATCCCATTCATGTGTGTTCTGCCACTGTGACGTAATCACCTCCTAAAGGCTGCATCTCCTAATACCATCACATTGGGAGTTAGGATTTCGATTTATGAATTTGGGGAAACACAAACATTCAATCCATAATTGGCTTCAAGGAAAGGAGAATCTTCATTTTAACAACTTGAAATGTTTTCAGAGTAAATTTATTTAAAAATTAACCATCAGTGTGCATATATACATATGTTTATGTATATATATATATATATATATATATATATATATACTCTTTAAAACTAAGTGTAGCCAAAAATGATTTTTAAGTGGATCTTCTTTAAAAGTTACATTTATTGACTCAAACATCTTTATGATGAGATTCTTATTGTTAAAAAATATCTTTTTATTTTGGTGTAAAATTTAACAATTTTTAAAAGAGCATTCAGATAGACACCATGGGTAGGAATAAAGTAAAATCTGCATTTCTTTATTTTTGAAACTGTTCCTCAACAGTTTTTGATGAGCGGACTATTTGTCCTTATCTTTAAATTATATAAAACTTTCATTCATTTGAAGTTATAGGGGAATACTTTATTTTGATACAAAGAATTTTCTCCTGGTCCACCAAGAATATCTTTGCTTTAAGATTTCTATTGAAAAAATAATTTAAAAATATGTCTCTACCTTCTTGCCTTAGAAAGTGAGAGTTACTGGATGTATTTAATCCCTTTATGGTGACCAGTGGACCTGGAGATGTTTCAGATAACACTTGTAATGTATTAATAAGAAAAAAGAGTTCTGTAATTGTACATAATGTCAGTGATTGTGTTGGGTATATCTTTCTGATAGAAAATTTTTAAAAAAGGTAACCTCTTAACTTTTATGGTAAGAAATGAATTATTTTTCTGCCAACTGTTTTAAACCCTCAAATGCAGTAATTTGATGGGTATTTATTTAATTCCTATCATGAACCATATGTTATTCAGAGCACAGGAATGAAGCACAAAACATAGTTCCTAACCTAAAGGATCTTGACATTTTGAGAGTTGATCATATGGTAATGTTATATAACAATTCAAAGCAGTGCACTTTATAAATGACAAATGTACCAGAAAAACAGAAAATTGTGTAAAAGTTAGGAAAAATGAAAAATGACCTAAAATCAGAATGTATATCTTGAGTTAGAATTTAAGGAGAATCTTAGCAGGTAGGCCAAATCTGGGGCAAAGAAAGGAATGGGTGAGGTGGTTCCATGAAGGGAAATAGCTTGAATGAAATGGAAGTAAACTTTATTTATTTAACAGAAAATGATACAATTGCCTTGGCTAAATCAAGGGACATAAAGTGGAATCACAGGAAGAATAAATATATATTGACCATGTAATATGTAAACTTAGGCCACATTTTGGAGTTGACAGAAGAACTTAAAATCCTCTTACCTATATTCAAGTTTCTATAAAGACCTTTTCTTTAGTAGGAAGAAATATACAAGTGAATCCACCTATCCAATAGTACATGAAATTAAAATGCCTTTTTTGTTAATTGATGCAAAAAGTGTCTATTAAACAAGGTGATGAAGTGTGTACATGTGTATCCATGCATGCTCAAGCACGTATGTTAGCATGTGAATGTTGGAGTCATCATTTATCACAATGAAAGGTTGCAGCTACCCAACCAATTAGGCATGTGGAAAGCAAAGGCTGCATAGGGTGAGCTTTGTCTCACTTTGCTCCTGAGACATCTTCATCTATACTAATCAACAGTGACACATTAAGTCCTCATGAGTGACAATTACAGACCTCTCATTAGAGGAAATGATTGCACAGCTAGGCAGGTAGATGAGCTGATTGGTGTTTCCTCAGAAACTGAGCCCCTCCCCAGCAGCCCCCTTCTGACAACATTGCTGAATATTATCAAATATGTATTTAAGGCAATTCAGGTAAAGTGTCTTCACTTAGCAAAACAGGTTATGGTGGCTTAGAAATTTATTCTGAGAACAAAATTTGTCAAATCTCTCTGAATTGTAATAATACTCATCATTTTGAGAACACTGTACACTTTCGCAGTGTTTCCACCTTCAGTTTGTATAACAATATCTGTGATATTAAGGGTCAGGTTTTCCATTTTGTTTGTATATAGAAAATACTAATAGAAAGACAAAGCATTTTGTTAAGGACTGACTGCCTGATTAATTAAAAGTAGAACGCTGACTCAAACTTCATGCCAAACCTTGTATACTTCTAATAGCAAGTGTCTTTAACCAAAGTAGAGTTCACCTCTTCCCACCACCAGTCAGCTGACTCTAGCCAAGGGGGTTCTTAAACTTGAGCAAGAGTTTGCAAGGCATGTTAAAGTACAGAGCACTGGGACCTACACCCAGGGCTCCTTATTTAGTAGGCCTAGGGTGGGCCCTGATTTATTTGCACTTCTAGAAAGTTCTCAGGTAGTGCTGATGTTCATGCTGATGTTGCTGGTCTGGAGACCAAGAACCATTGCCCTAGAAGAAAGACTAATACAAATCCTGCCTGTAGGAGTCCGTTTCTGTTGGTGGCATTCCAGTTTCCCAGATCCCAACAACATCTTCTGGATGTTCCTTCCACTGGAAGCTTCCCTAGATCCCCATCCTGTATGATTCTGACTTCTTTCTGGGCATAGTTTGTTCTTATACTTGAATAAAATTTTTATTTCCTGCTTTACTTTGGCTGTCCAGTCAAGGCCTCTTGGTCTGTCTCCACAGATAGGCAATTCTCTAATTAGAGAAATGCTACCAATTAAGTTTTCCTAGATTGGTTTTCTGATTTGCTAATATTCAGGCACTGATGCAATTACATTGTGCCTAAATTCTCAGTGGCACCAATATTTGTAGAACCATTCCAAATGTAACTTTGATCAAACTAATCAGCTCAGTCTGTCTTTTTTGATGGATGGCCCAGCTGTCAAAACACAGATATACGCCTTGTTCCAAAGAAACTATCTTAGATTTGAACTATACTGATTAGTCACAATCGGATTGGTTCTCAGGATCTTTCTAATGCAAAATGACCATACATGGCCTCAAAGAAAGTAACTAAAAATCCAGCTTACAGCCATTAGAGCAATTGAAGGCCAAGAACTAAAATATCATCGTCACTTATACTATGTACTTTACTCGTCTACATATTCAAAAACATTATTGAACTCCTACTATGTGCCACAACTCTTCCAGGTGCTGGGGACAGGGCAGTGAACTGAAAAACAGTCTGCTTTTGTGGAAGTCCTATTCTCATGAAGAGAACATGGTAAACAAGGAAGCAGATTACCCAGTACCTGTAGATAGTTCAGGTGCTATGAAGGAGTTAGAGCAAGGTAACATACACACTGACTGGAGGTGTGGAGCTTTGTTAGGTAGAAAGATCTGTGCAGGCCTTTTCTGAGGAGGTGGAATGTGGGCTGAGACCTCAATGGTTTGAGCAGACATCCATCGATATTTCTTGGTGGCAGAGGTAACGGTGCAGTTTGGAGGGATAGCAGAGGAAAAGCTTCTAGGAGGACGGAAAATTTAAAATGTCTTGAGTCTGAGAACCCTGAGGCCTCTTGGCCTTGGAAGGGAGTTTGATTTTCTTTCGAGTACCTTGGAGAATCATGACAAAATCTGCTTTGTATTAGAAAAAAGCATCATTCTGACTACAGCATGAAGAAAGTGCTGCAGGAGAGTAAGACTAGACTGGTGGTTCCATCAGGCCTGTTTCAGACATAGACCTTGAACTTGCAGCTGTAACTTCTTTGTCTAAAAGGTGGCTGTTATTTCCAACTGCAGATCCTAGATTGACCAAGACTAGTCCCTAGGCTCTTGCCCGCTGTGGAACATTATAAAAGCCATTGTGCCTGAGGAAGGAGTTGCCATGTGCTGCGAAATGACGAGGGACCCTCAGGTGTTAGCAGTGGATACAGGAAGAAGTGGTTGGATTCCCTACCTATTATTTAGGTGGTCCTGAAAAGGCTTGCTGAAAAAATGTACTTAGGGGGTGTGGTAGATGCTTTTTTTGCTTTATCCAGACACCCTTTGCTATTTGGAGAGCCATCTTCTAGATTTTGGGAGTGTGGGCTACCAGGAGCCCATAGCTGCCTCTCTGTCAATCAGAGAGTCCTACCTGAGAACACATTTCTTGCTTTTCCCTACCCCTGCACCATCTTCTCTCATTACCCCTTCTCCCTATAGCATGAGCTCAGGGAGAAGTGTGGGCATCACCTGGGAATGATAACTTCTCGGATTCTGCTCTAGGCCTATAAAATTCTGGAGGTGGAATCCAGCATTCCATGTCTTCACAAGCTCTGTGGGTGACTCTGATACATGCCCAAGCCAAGAACCGCTGCAGTAAAGCAGTCCCCCAATACAGCATTTGAACAAGAATTTCCTTTCACGTTTAACTGCTAGGAAATGCAACCAAAGACAGGGAATGAAGACAAGAACTGAGGGTGATTCCTAGGTTTTTGTCTTGAATATCTAGCTGACTTACAGTCTGATTAGATAATATGGGAAAGACCTGGGTGGCAGGGGTTGGGGCTGGGGGGAGCAAGACTGGAGATACAGGAGCCACCCAGTTAGGCAAATGTATCATTAGGTGAACAGTGTCTGTCTGTTAAGCATAAACTTCTGTTAAGACGTGGTATGCTGTTAAGTGATATGGGATAATGTGATTTCCTCCCTTTCTTTCTTTCTTTCCTTCTTAAGGGAAACTTGCCGTATTTGTTCTCTTTCTAACAAGCACCCAAGCTATGTATACCTTTTTTATTTTTACTCTTTTGCTCTTGGAATAATCTGATTTCTGCTCCCACTGAAATGGTAGAGAGAAGTAAGTCAAGAAACTACATTCTTCCTGAACAGGTGAAAAGTTGAATTGGAAATAATCATTTACCCAAGACTCATTATATGATTCTATATTACAGTATTTCATGTCAAAACATAAAATGGCAAAGTAACTATATAGAGAGGCAGTTGATATACTGGGATGAACTGTGGATTTGTAGTTAGGAAATGTATATTCTGGTTTTCACCTGCTATCTATTTATACATCTACTTACTCAGCACATATTTATTGACTACCCTAATATATATTAGTCACTAGTCTAGGTGATGCAGTAGTAAAAAAAAACACAAATCACCTAACTGATGGAGTTAGTGTTGTAATGCCAGTATAGAGAAATTAACAAATTAACAATATAAATATACAGTATGGTATATATAGTGATTGAATGCTAAGAAAAATGCAAATTTGGTAAGGGGTCAAAACTGATGAGGAGATGTTTCATTCCTGTTTTTTGCACTGCCATCTTCTCCTCCTCCAATCTATTTTTTCTTATTTTTAAAAAAACAACAATGAAAGTATTTACCTCAGAGGTATTTCCAACATGGAATCTAATAATGCTTCAAAGAGTTTAGGACAATACCTAGTCTATTCTGTACTCTGAAAATTTTTTGCTATTATTACTGAAATCACAGCATTATAATATTTTCTTTCTGCTGCTGAATTTCGTTTATATTTTGCAATCAGTTCCCATGTCCTCTCTGTGTGTATTTGTGTGTCTTTCCCAGGAGTTTTTAGATAAATTAAGGTATCTTAAACTCAGATCGTTTTTAAGAAAGCTTTCTCAGTTCCTCCTAATTCTGAGGATTAGTAGTGCCCAGCAGGGATCTTTGTTCTAGAGAGCACGCTTCCCACTGGCCTGCTGTTGCCATCTGCCCTAGGTCAGGCCTGCCCCAGTTAATTAGGTGTTGCTGTTTCTTCTTGAAAATAAGCTGCATCATCTCTCCTGTTTAAAACAAAACTGATTCCCTGCCCAGTCCCATTTTTACAAACCCTGCCAACAGTGGGCAGAATTGGCCAGTTTTGTCTAACTCTAGAGGGAAAACTTTACTTATAATCAAGAATGGGAATAGTGTCCCCAGCTGAGCCGCTGAAATTAAACCTCATTACTGAGGACCTGGAATAGAGCACAAAGATGTTGGAAAGATCAAGGCACAAAAATTTACAGGCAATGTAGCATCTTTTGTACCTGCTCCCAAGACTCTCAAGATTTTGTTTCTTTTAATAAAGCATCATTGGCAACAGAATATGCCCCCAAGCAGCAAAGCTCATATAAAGTAGCTTTTATAACTTGATTATTTATTAAAATGTTTTTCCATTTCTTTAAGGGCAGAAAACCTAACATAGAGTTTTATAACAGAAGAAGGAGCCAAAGGGATATAGATTTTTTTTGTACCAGCCAGAGAAGTGAACTTTTGATTTCAGTGTTCACATTTAGGAGGTTTAGCAGAGAGAGCACATAGCCTTTTCAACTTTATTTATTTGATTTTGGATATTTAAAGAGAAAAAAAAAAAGAGAAGAAAAATACCTGAACCCAGGAATAAACCACAACACCCCAGGTCATGAGAGAACACCATGGCTCTTGGGTAAAATAGAACTGGAAGCAGGTAGAACCAGAGATCACAATATTTAGATAGTTGTTGGTGTGTATTTGTTTTTGAATCTTCAGATCAATTTTGGAGGGCCAGAACTAATTCCTTTTTACCATCCTGAATTCTAGAAAATCAGCTGCTAAATCCGAGAATTATTTTTGCATTTCTGCTCACACGCTATGAAAGTACCTCTAGCACCATGTGCCCAAGGGCAGCTCTCTAAGGAATATTTTCCATGGAAGCTGAGTAATCAGACAGTGAAAATTTGGAATTACTCCCAGTTCTTTGGAAGTAAAGTTAATTAATCTGGAAGCACATCATTTGTGTATAAGAAATTCAAGAGAAGTGTAATTAGTTCAGCAATTAGCTTTAACTTTTCAGAAACATTTTTCAAAAATAGGCGTTAGAATCTCACCCCCTTCTCCTCCTAACCATATTTTTCACTGGTTTTTTACAGCTGGTTGTTAAACATGCTATCTCATCGGTTGATCTTGTAGAGGGAAAAATCCATTCTTGGCTCTGCCTGTCCAGTAAAGTTCTGCTTTATCTACATTCTCAACTCTGACTTACTGTTTGCTTTTAATGACCGTGTAACTAGGATGAACATTTTCTAACATCTTGAATAGAAATGGATTCATCATTCTTCCTTGATTTTTTTTCACAACTATTCTTTAGAGGACACATCCTCTACCTGTTGCCTTCATCCACATGCATTTTGTTATGATGATGTTGACAAAAGAACTTGAACAAGGTTGTTCAGGAGATGGGATTTAAGTTATAATATGTATAAATTCTGAGTCCTATTGTTTTTCCCAAGTTACAATATGTGCAGTAAGTCTAGGATCAAGTGTTTTTCTGTGTTACTGAACATATTCTAAATCCACATGGCTGTTTAACTGGTTTTGGATAGGTAAGTTAATGACTACCACTTGTCTTTAATTTGCCTTTTTATCTTTTCTATATTAATGTAATCACATTTCATAGCTTCAATATTACCTGTCTTTTTGTATCTTTTATGCTCCTAATGATGAATGAACAAGGAACTAAACGGGATTTCCATTCTTATTGTTTCAAAACCACTAAGAAGGGAAAGTCCACAGTAGATGATTACAGCTACTGAAGCATGTATAATCTCTGGGGGCTCAAAGTCTATGCTGTCTTTTTATTCAACCTGAAGAGACCCTCTCTCCCGAAGTGTCTATGGAATTGGAAAGTTATAATATATTTAGTCCTTGTGAGCGTGTGTTGTTCTTTTTTTCCTATTTTTACTATATGTTGTTCATAGATTATCCTTGAAGTTTATACAATTTAAGTCAAATTTATTATTGTATACATTTTCTTAAAGTTTTTAAGACTCAGTCCAGAAATTATCATGTTTGCCCTAAAGTAGGAGAATTTCCAAGGCAACAGAGTTCCCAGGCATCCCACTGAGTCTGCCTGGAAATGACTGGAGGCACATCATGAACACTCACCTTAGCCACAGTCTCCATCATTCCCTTTTCTTTTATGCAGTTTGTAATCCCTGAACTACAGTGTGATATTTGGTTAGCAATCTAGTCATAAACTTTTTATTATTGTCTCACTTTGGATTATTCTGCTCACCATTTCCTAGAAACCTGAATCCCCTAGACCCTCTTAGCCAGGTTCTCTTTTCCAAACAAATAGCAAATCACGTAAAGAGGGAACCTCTTTGTGCAAAGTCAAGTCAAATGCTCAAGGTCAATTGAATCTAAATTGACACATTAGAGTAATGGCAGAAGTTCACCATACATACATTCAACATATACTTATTGAACATCTATTCTGTGCTAGGCCTTATTCCAGCTGCTGAATCTAGCAAGAAATGCATAATAAGCAATGGGCAATGATAAGTGAAGTGTTGTTTAAATAACTTATTATCACAATTATTACCTTGCTAATAGGTTTTAACCAGATTCCTGATGATTGTCTTAAAAGACAGATCATACCGTATTAATTTACTATGGGTACAATAACTGTAACATCAAGTACAGGGTTTTTTTTTTTTAATGCAAAATATGCATACCACACACATACACATCCTTCTTTGGCTATTGAGTCAAAATACTTGATTAATTTTATTCTTTGCATATTTCAATAGCAGTCATGGTACCATTGTAATACACTTTAGCTGAAAGTTAACTTTTTGTATCAAGAAAAAAAAAGGCTGAATTATACAAAGTAAAATGTAAAAAGGTGAGGTGATTATCTTTTATCTGGTTTTGTTGAATTGCTTTTTGCTCAACAATTCAAGAGTAACAAGATTTTAAAATCAAAACCCAATCAAAACAAAATTTCTAGGCACCCAGAATATTTTATGTAGGATGATTTTCTATGTTCTGTGAAATGGACAAATGAAAATGGACAAATCAATACAAAGTGAACATTTTCTTTATTTCTAGGGTTGTTTATTATATATCAAACTCAATTGGTCCACTAATGATAAATAGACCCTTGAGGTACTTATAAACTTATTTTAAGCAAATAATTCAAGAGGCTTCAAGCTTTTATTCATTTTAATATAGTTTCAATTCTTAGATTGTCATTTCTTTAACATTTTGTAAGCTACTCTTTTACTGCAAGTTACATAAAGAAATGTGCACATTTAGATAATGGTTATTATGGGTAACAGGTGTTATTGAAAAAATCAACATTTATTGGATACATATTTAGGAAATTGTATATTTATTATCTCCTTTTCTAGATGATTATAAAAAACTGAGTCAAGGTCACAGTGATGGTTTTTCTATAGTTAAAAGTTCTATCTCTTAAGATGTCCTATTTGTTTCTTCCCCCAAGTTTCTGGCTTTTCATTCCTCATTTCATCATATCCTTTAACATAATTTTATCTCCATTTTTCAATTCCTCTCCTAAGATCAAATGCAGGACTGGGCAGTAAACACAGCGACATGGGTTTGTGCACAGGAAGAATAGAGACAAAACTGCCAGGAGGGGACTCCAGAACTGAGCTGGACCAGGGCAATTGCTGGCATTTCTAGTATTTTGAGAATCTCATTTTGCTTTCACAGACCAGGAAGCAGACGGTCAAGTTCAGAAGTTCAGTGCCTCGCAGAGAGCTGGGCCCTTCTGTGCGTTCTCTAAGCATTTCAAATGAATAAGTGAATGAATGAAAAGTCATCTAAGACCATCAAGTTTCAAAACAGTTGAAAATCAGGCTCAAAGAGGCAGCATTAGTTACTAACTACTTATTACGTGTTGAATGTTGTATTGAGAAACTCCCCATATGACACTGCATTAAATTCCACAACCATTTTATGAAACAGAACACATTCCAAGTGTGTAATTAGCAAAGAAACCAGATGTCTATATTTTTGCAGGAAAGCCAAATAGATGGACTTACACAGAGTGGGGAGGAGGGTGGGAAGTTGGGGATAGGGATAGGGGTGCTATCACTAGTGTTTAGCACACCTTACCTTCAGGAACTTGGCCAGTTGACTCTGGAAATAATAGTAAATCATATGATTTCCAGATCCTAGAAGCAGAGATGCTAATATCCCAATCTCCCAGTTCTCTCGCTACTTCTGGGTGAGCAACCGAGTCACAGGTCCTGTGAGCAGACAGGACAGGGATGGGCCAACATGTGCAAATGATCATAGGTTTGTAGTGCAGCTTATGAGCAAGTCAGGGACACACAGGTGCAGCCTGCCTGACTAACTCAGGAGCAGGAGGCCCAGTTTTCAGGAGTCGTTTGTAAGTGAGGAAAGGCAAGAGTTATGCAAAAACTGAAAGCAAGGAGTTTGGATCTTAGTTCCCAATACACAAATCACCAGCTGCCCAGATTTTAACAGCCTTCCTTGACCTCAGTTTACTGGGTTTCTCATCTGTAAAGCTGCTATGCTGAACATTAGGCTATGTGACAGAGGGATTTTAATAGTTCTCATAAGTAGAGGCGAGGCTAATTTGTGTGCTCAGTGCCTCTAATTTCACATTCTAGTGAGATGCACAGTTCACACTCCAAATCTACAGGCTGATTTGAATTCTGGTGATCCTATTTTGCATCATGAGGGCAAATTTTAACTACTCATTTATTCTGTGCTCATAAATCCATATCCAGAGTTTCTGAAATCTCTCTCTAATTCTTGGAGTGATTGGTATGATGGTTGGGTGGCAGTGGGATAAGTAGGATTGGGAAGATGGAGGTAGAGGAATTAACATTTCCCAGCCTTATTAAAAATTTAAAATCAAGGCTAAATCAACCTTAATCCACTGTTAAGATTTCACAAAATTCTCTCTCCATGTTTTACTCTTAGAGTAAAAAAAATATATTTTGAAAGTAAGTATGATTAATGTCAAAGTACTAGCTATTATTTAAATCATTAACTAGCCATCTTACATCTAAAACAGTTGATTTACTTGGTAGGCTCACATGCACCCTAGATGTGCTGCAGGCAGCTGTTAGTTCTTTTCTCTTTTTAGCCTAGTATCAGCTTGAGAATGCAGGAACACATTGGAAACTCTCACTTTTATCAAAGCTCTTTATTAGCTATCCGTCACACAAGGGCCGCCAGCAGGGTTTGGGGCTGTGTGTCATTCAGGGAAAGGAATCTTTGGCCTCTTCATATCCAAAGGTATTTCCAGTGACTCGTTAGTGATGGGTATGCCTTCTGAGAGACCTCCCAAGGACTGGCTATGTTTCTGTTTGTCAGAGCAGAGATAATTGGCCCCCACAGGAGTGAAAGCCACAACCTGAGCTTCTTAGTGAAACCATTAGAAAGGCTCCCAGGGTCAGACCTACCATCGAGCCAGCCTCCCCACTCATTGCTGACCTGTAACGCCGAGGCAGTTTGCACGAGGATAGTAACTACCGGCTTGAAATCAGGCAAACAATGGAGGGTCAGCCTCTTGGGTGTCTTTGGTTTTCCTTAACCCTCTGCAATGAGCTCTTCTCTGCATGAAGCAGCACAAACATCCCTGCTGCTCTCAGTTCTTTCCTCCCCGCCTCCAACGCTCGCCTGGTCTTTCTCCTCTGGCCACTCCCAGGTCCTATGTATCTTTTCTCCATATCGCAGCTTGTCATCTTTACTTCGAGCATCCTTGACAAAATATAGCAAACCAATAATTTGATCTGAATGAGGAACAAGACTTAGTCTATGAGAGTAGATTTTTTTGGGGGGGGGCATTATTTCTTTTTCCCCTATAATTTCTATGGTCATAGATGTAATAGTAAATGACATAATGTTCTACATTTGTGTATTGCTTTGTAAAGTTTTGAAATGCTACTTTAATTAATCATACACTCGGTGATTTATTTCATCAGTGAGGATGTGACCAAAGACCACACACAAACTTTGGGATCCATAATTGCAGCATTAGTTCCAGGTCTACCAGGAGTAAGTTTGGTGCTATGGACAAAGGCAAAGGGCCCATGCCTCTCTGTGAGCCTCAGTTTCTCTATTTGTAAAGTGACGGGTCACTTTTACCTCACAGAATTATTATGACTGGAGAAAATTTACATAAACCCTCCGTAATGTGCTGTTGTTATAGGATCATATGTATATACATATAATCTGGCCAAATGGCCATGAAGATGCTGACTGAAAATGACATTAGAGTCTAAATTCTTTTACAGGCTTGCTTTAACAATGAGTAAAAATGGTTGTGAGCATTCAAAAATGTGATGTCCTCTGTTGCTGAAGACATTATTTTAAGATTTTATGGAACTTAAGATAATACAATTATTCTTTAATAGCCATGTATTTAAAAACAAAAACAAAAAGTGGCAATATCCATTATTATGAATTGAGGAAAACTTTAAATGAAATATTTTATTAGTGATAATAGTATTTTTATATTCTCAGAAAATACTTCTGAATGTACTTTGAAGGTCATGTTAAACGTTGAGGCCATGATCAATATGTGTATTGAGTCAAGGACTCCTTTCCATAACTCTAAAGCAGCTATCACACTTACCCTAGAGTTCTTTGGCCTACAGATTAGGAATTACATCTATATAACTATTGTGTATAAATCAAATGAAATTCTGGTCTTGACTACCAATTCTTCCTCTTCAGGCTAAATTATTATTAGCTTTAAGTCAGTGGGTTACATTCTCCATGTTTAGGCTTTGACTCACATCCTCTTCTTTAATAATTTTCCTGCTTCATAAGTATTTTGCCATTTAACTGATTCATTCCCATTCCATGTGGGTGACATTTTCACTTTAGAAAAAGGTAAAAAATAATAATATCATGTACATTCCTTCTCAAATTGATTGGATACTTGGTAAAAACAAATGCTAAGTAAATGTCTAATGGCGTGAATCTGAGAGGAAAGTGCTTTTAGTAAATTCAGGGTGTAGACATGTTTGAGTAACATTTTGCTATCCTGGCTCTTACGACACAGGTTAATGGATGGGATAGAGTAGCATTAATGAGCTCAGCCCATTAAGTTCATTCTTTTCTCTTGTTAAATATCCAAAAGAGAAAGATGGTCTGCTTAACTAGGAAAAAAGTTTTCATTTTGGTGCAGTAGAAGCATGATGCATATTTCCTTTCTAATTTAATTTCTAACCATTAAGACTCAATTGTATAAATGACTCACTGAAGCACTTGGAGAGATTAGAGAAGTATAAACTGAATGTCATTTAAATTTGGCCGGCTAGACACCGTGATGTTATAGAGCATAATTCGGATTTTAAATCATATTTTTATGCTGGCACCAAGACAAAGTCCAGTGACTTCCATGAGCAATTATTAAGAAGGCCCTCAAATGGAGTATGAGAATTGATCTCTTCTCTGATTGCTGTTATTAGTAAGGGTCACATTGGAAAGGCCTTCCAGTCGCTGTGGTTTGGACTTTTGTCAAAAGAGTCAGTTTTACTCTCAGAATCATAGAGAAAGGTTGCTTTCAGTCTGTGGGCTGAGGGAAAAGGATTATAGCTTTAATGAGCCAAATCTGTGCAAATGAGAAAATAATAATCTCCTCATAATTAGAGTTTTCTTTTTAGGCTAAATGTTGGCCATGAGTTTTTCAAAAGAAGAAAAATTGCTTTATTATTTGGTTAAAAGAATATATGTAAATTAATGCCAAAGAGCTTACTAGAAAGGGGGAATTAAAATAACTATCTTATTTTCACAAATACATAGTGTTGGAATCTCATTCTGATTTGGTTTAGTCAAAACAACTATTGTTCTTTTCTATGTAGTTTAGATAGCAAGGACAAATAGTTGTCTATTCAAGTAGTACTTGATGGTTACTATATAAAAGAGTCCCTTTTAGTTTCCGAAGATTACCCGGTAGGACGCGGGGGCTACCACACCCACGTCACCCGTGGAGAAGGAATCCTGCTTGCTCCAGGTGTAAGTGAATTCATGAATCGGAATTACTTTCAGGATTCTCAGCTCCCACATCCAATGTGTGGCTCAGGACAAGTAATAGTAGTTGCTGTTACTAGTGGTGATGGCATAATTTGGGGGAAAAAACACTTTAATAACCCTGGCAAGTACTCAGTTTATGCACAGATTTTATTTGGACCTCTAAACACAGAGAGGCACATGTGTCCACTGTGTGGATGGCTGTTCAGATGTACCCGTAAGCGTGGTGACTTTTTACTTAATAGAGGCACAAAATTCTGCCAGGGTTCCTGGACTCCTTTTTCTGGCTTCTGCCAGCTCTCTGAGTTCGAATGAGTTCCCCATCCCTCTGAAACTTGACCTTTCTGAGGCTTGAGACCAAAGGAGTTTAGGGGTCATATTTGGAGGTTACTAGAAGTCAAATTAAAGGTTATCAGCCATATGGAGAATCCTGCTGGAGAGGGCAGACCCAGAGGAAAATTCAGATGGAAAGGGAAGAGAGTGAAGGCAGAGGAGAGCCCCCAGGTGCTCCTGTGGAAGGTCACATCACAGTAGAGGAAGGCTCCAGCCGAGAACCAAAAACAAACAACAGTAGCAACAGAGGTCACTGTGGGGAGGACCCTGGACTGAGCCAGTGATGTTTGCTCACTTGTGAAGGGGTCTGCGGAAGCCACAGTTCCAGAGTTAGGAACTTGCCTTTAATAAAGAGTCTCCATTTCTAATCTCTAAGGAGTATTACTGTGTATGATCTTGATTAACCACCATGACAAACTAGTAAGATCATCTGGGCAAATACAGTGTTACTTTCCACATTTTAGAGATGTTAAAAATGGCCCATGGTGTTGATGTGGCTGCTCCCCAAAATCACAAAACTGGTTAGTTTAAGAGCCTGACCCTTTATTAAGGACTAACTGAGGATAGGGGTGACACTTAATAGCTTCACAGAAGGAACAGGAGGCCCATCCCTGTCCTTGCTGTTTTGCATGGTCTGTGACAGACATGACCGATAAAGTTGAACAGGTACAGGAAATGTAATAAAGTAAAAATCTCCAAGGCAAAGACTTTGGTCATGCTTACAGTTGTTTCTGAGGTAGATAAAACATTATTAATGCACTAATCTGGTGATTATTATGTCATTATAACAGGGGTCACTGCTCCTGGAGAGAGAGCTTTGATCAGTTGTAAGAGCTCAGTGATTATATGACACTTTTTCAAAGGTCTTTAGCACTCTTTATTAGTTGTTTGGCCTCCTCTGATCATTTCAAGTCAGAAATAGAAATTTTAAAAAAAGAAAAGAAACTATTATGCTTTTATAGAAGAAGTAAAGGAAGAAGGCCTTTGGAAATTATCCAAGATCAACGGTGTTAATCCTCTTGATTGCAACTTATAACATATTAATGCTGTGAAGTTCAAATCTTATAACTTGGACAGTGGCACACTAATTTTTAAATTCCTACAAAAATATCTCTATCTTTCCACAAGTCCCACTCAAAGTCACCCTCAAATAAGCACACAATTTTAATAGAAACAGAAGAAATAAAACATCTTAGTCTTCAAGAGTCAACTTTCCTTCCAAGATTTCCTCTTTAACATTTGTAAAATTTGTCCTCCTCTCTATCACATGGGAAATAATATGCTGAAGGGTGAGACAAAAAAAACATTGCATTCATCAACATCAAGCTATTGAATCCTAGCTATATACACAGTGGTTACCGCAGTCTTGAAAATGGAGCCAAAACCAGAAATATCTATCAGCAGACACATAGATCAGCTTGCCATGGAGGAGTATAGAGTGGAATATTTTAGGTTATTCCTCTTCTTCCCCTTTCAACCTGGATTAAAAGTTTATCACTTAAAACCCTCTGTCCTACCAAAAGTATAGCCCTAAATGAGTAAATAAACCTCACAGACATAAGAGGCTATAATTTGTTGAATGTTCTACCAAAATTAAGATATATCGTATCAACAGAAGCCCTTTAATCCACCGAGGAAATAGACCAGTCAACATGGTGAATAGGTCAAAATGGCATGACTTGTTCTCTCTAAACTACATTGCTGTCTCCTGGGTATATGTCTATATGTCAATCAGTTAATAACATAGTAGGTGGCGTAAGTAGATCAGTGCTTGCCAGATGGATGGTGTTGATGTGAGTGGTATGCGTTTGGAGGAGGGAGGGAAGGGAAAGTTTTTTGTGAGTAGAATTTGAATCCCTGCTAATGAGTGATTGTCCTTCAGTCAGAATTCTATGAAATCACATTGGTGAAATGAAGTATTTTTCCACCCAAAGAAGTGTTTTTCTTTGTTTTAGAAAGGAAGGTATATATAAAGATATGATCTAAAATTATTCTTTCATTTTTCCTCTCTTATTCAGGCTGCATTCCACTTTCTCTTTTGTTCTTATGATCAAGATCAATGAGTACAGTACTTGCATTTTCTTTCTTTGTCAGACAGAAACTCATATTTCATTGGTTGAGAGATGGAGGTGGGATCCTTGTAGATATTCCTGGGACTTGAATACATATCATGAGCTCACTTAAACTGACTAAAATTTTGTCAATGGATCAGGATGCGAATACTCAAAAAACACTTGTAAGAGTTAGCAATATTCAAAGAGATAAGTCAAATTGTATCTTCTTTACTACTAAAGATAGGCAATTAGGAACTGTCTTCATGTTTTAAAAAATCATAATGGCCTACTGTAACTCCAGGGGGAAGATCCTGGGGAAAAATACTTTTGAAACCAAAATCAAAGGGAGAAATAAAGTGGGAGAAACCCATTCATTTCTTGCAAGCAGTCCACTTCTTCTGTCCCCTGTTTCTTGCCACCCGGCTCCAGAAGAAGGGACCCCACCCAACCTCTCTGGTCCAGATAAGCCCTGCTTGCTCTTGAAATTACCTGTTGATACGGAGATAGCTACTTCTCTCCACCCCTTGAAACACCTATTGATAGGGAGATGCACTTAGGACAGGTGAGAGATTCTGGAAATATTGCAATTTTAACCACATCCACTTATTTTAAATGACTTTCAGAACAAATTCTAGCACTGCAAAATAATTAATCTGTCACAAGGATCTCCTTATAATCAAAATCAATGATGGTCAATATTGGTATATAGGTATTTAAATACAAAAATTAACTTCTCTGGAGCCTGTAATCAAATGTTGGTGTGTCATTCTTTATTCCCACTGGCCATGCTTAGGAAATGATGAATTTCCTTTGTCCCAACATTTTCAGGTTTAGTTTTTCATCTGGTTCCTGACTGTGTATCATCTGTCCTTTGACTCCCAGTAGCTGCCACCCATATGTCATTTAGTTTTTAACAACAAAAAAAGTTTTTGTTTTGAATTTTGAAACTTTTTTTGTCCTGAAAAAAGTTACTTGCTATTATTCCTTGTCAGGTCAATAAAAATTTCCCCCAAAACATTTAAATTCTCTTCATAAATTCATTACTCCTCATCAATGCTACACCAAATGTCACTTACTTCGGTTTTTACTAGAGAAAATTTGGTTGCATTGCAATCTGCCTGTCTTCCTCTGACAGGCAGAGATGTAAAATGCAAACAGTGAATAAAGTGTTCTCTGTGCACTCATAAAACACTAAGAAATACATGCAGAAAATGTAGTAGTAGGGAATTAAAGAGAACTACCATCTCAAGTATCATTGCACCTATTAATAAAAACTAAGTTTGTGGGAAGAGATGCTGTACTGTAAAATATTCATGCTGTTTTGGTGCTGACAGTGATCACCGATTTAGGCAGAGGTGGTAGTAAGGTGCTCACAATAGGGCTGTGGTGCTCAGCCCCCATAAGCCCTGGGAAGCTTCTGTTTTTCCAGGCCTTCTGGTTCTGTTGCCAAGGCGCTCAGTTTTCAAGGAGAAAGGAGCCAAGCCTTGTGAGAGCTGATTGCAGTGTCTTCTGAAGGCGTTTCTTCTCCAATGGAAGGTAAAGGCAAGTAAATCCCTCACTTCCATCAGTTTGCTCTGTTGGAGCATCTGAGGGGTGAAGAAATCAGAGCTTGTAATGACTTAGAATATCCTGGGCCATGTGGGTGAGAGGAGCTCGAATCAAAATGAAACGATAATGTTTCCATCCTTTCTTATATTTCCCTTCCACTTAACTGTATGGCTGGATGCACCTGGCAACCGATTGTTTATTGATCTGATATTCTTTGTAGCTTTCCTCAGATCCCTTTTAGCACTGGTCTGCGTTCCTTTTCTTGGTGTTAAATTTTATTTAAGAGTTGCATTACGAATTTACTAGGATTTAACTTTAATAACCAGTTATACCAAATTTGGCTTATAAAAACATAAATAACATTATTTAACTTTTACATTTTTAAGAAAGACTTACATTTACATGGGATGTCAATATTATAAAGAACATTTAGATGCATTTCCTCAAGCTGTAGAACCGAGCTTTATGGTGGCAGTTTCCGTATTATATAGGCCTATAATGGCTAGGGTTAATTCTGTGTTTTAATGCCTAACAGAAGGAATGGTCCGGATTAGTGCTTCTTACCATTTAATTAATTTAGGAATCCCCTGGGGATCTTTGTAAATGTAGATTCTGTAGTCTAAAATCAGGTCTGAGAGTCTTCAAAACAGAAATATAGGGAGGCCAAATACTTAGTTCTTAGGAGCGGCCTTAGAAATTCAGGACTCCCCTGTGTCTTCTTGAAAATTGCCTCTGGCTTTTGCTGTTAGGCCGCCCCCGGAAATACTCACCTGCCAGTGTATTGTCTCTTCTCAGACACTCCATGTCCCTAGAGTAGCATTGTTAGATTTAGCAAAACAAGACAGACAAATGAGAAAACAAGCCCAGTGAAATTTTAATTTCAGATAAACAATGAATAATCTTTTAATATGGTTACATCTAAAATACTGCATGAGACATACTGAAAACTGAGACATTGTTTATTTAAACTTCAAATGTAACTGTATGTCTTGTATTTTATCTGGCAAAAGTAATTGAAGCTAATGCCTTAATGTGGGTCAGTGTAGATTAACTTCAGTACTATTGACTTTTAGGCCAAATAATTCTGTATTGTTGGGGGGCTGTCCTGTGCATTGTAGAAGGTTTAGCAGAATCTGTGGCTTCTGCCCACTAAATGCCTGTAGCACGTTTGTCAAAACTGGGACTGAGGCAGGGAGATGTCTGCAGAAATTGCCAGTGTCCCCCTGGGGACCAAAATTACCCCCAGTTGAGGTCCACTGGGTCCACTGGTCTAGAGTAAGAGACTGTGTGTGCATGTTTCTGGATTTTAGGTGGCCAAAACATGAAACTTCCAGAAAGTTGTAGTCACCTGTCTTTTTCAGTCAAGTATATATATAAATGATAGGTGTTTCTCCAGGAGGAGAAGGTTGCCCGCTCTGGGCAAGTACACTATGAATTTGATGAAACCGGATAATGACAACGTGACATTGTGGGCAAAAAAGGGCTCATGCCAAACTTTAGTCTCATGGCAGTAGGTCAGGTGCTAGACTGCTGTCCGCCTGTCTCAGTCTCTGTCCCCAGCTCCAGTGTTTGCTCCCCAGGCACTCCCTCTCTTGTGGCTCCATCTCCACTTCCTCCTGCCCTTAGCCCCAGGCTCTGCTCCCTCCTCTCTCCTGCTTCCTTCTCTCTAGGATCACTTCTTTCTTCCTAGAATGGGGCTCTATGGCTTCTCTTCTTAAAGCAATATTGGCTATGAACAGTTTACTGCCAAAAGGTATGCAAAGTGACTACTATCACCTCATCACATGCATACAATGGGTGATATAAAGATCAAGTGAGAATCCTGGCCATAAAATTTCCTTTTCCTACAACTGGATTTTCTAATGTAAGGTCAGTAAAAGTTATATGAGATTACTGAGAATTTGGAGGCAGTTATTTCATATTTACCTATAAATCTGTTTTGTCATGTCCTATCACCCTAGTACATGAAACTATTTAGCGTTTAAAAGCTGTATTAATCATAATGTATGTATTCTGTTTCCTGAGTATTTTACTCCATTTCTATAGCCATGGAATATGTATTTGTCCTACGTGCCTATGAGATTAAACACACCCTCTTCCCAGCATTCATGATCTTCCCCAGATCCTTCCCTAAGCCCTCTCCCCATTGGTTTTCCACTATATTCTCTGATGTTTTCCACTATATTCTCTAATTCTCTCCTCCACTTCCTCTTGTAGTGCAGAAACTCATACCACTCACTGGTTGTGGTGTTACACACACATTTTCTGATCATGTGCTTTCCCAGTAGTGTTTCCCTTCCACCTGCCTCAATGACCATCCTTTAAATCAGTCTGTAAAATCCAACTCTTCAAGAAAGCTTTTTTATTTTCTAAGCCTGAAGAATCACTCTGCTTTTCTGGCACTTTTCTATTTGCATCTTTCCTATATATAGCACAACACACTTTCTCCCTTGGATTAGAAACATTTGCTGGCTTTATTGCTCTTTCTCAGCTAGAAAGACTTTATAGTAAGTTTTGGGATGATTCAGTGTTCAGTCCAGTCCTCCACAGGACGTCCATGTGGAAGCCCCTAATGTCCCCACCTGAAGGCCTTGGCTCTCCATAGCTTCTTGGCCTACTTGCTCACCTCTTTGACGTAAGGACTCTTGGTAAGGACTTTTCTAACTGACTTCCGTACTGAAAATGGCCAGAGCTCCCAGCCAGCACACACTTACTTCCCTCTCCTGATTTATGTGTTCCCGTGATAGTCATCACACTTTCTCAGAGTTTTTTAAAGAAACATATTTGTTTGCTTATTAACTGATTCTCCTTACAAGTATCTAATTTTTGCTGAGGCAGGATGTTTTTAATCTGTTTCATTTGTTACTCTCTCCTTAGTGTCTGGAGTAAGCTTCTGGCACACAGTAGATGTTCAATAAACTCTTGAATAAATAAATTGATGTCCTGGAACACCTGAAAGTACTTCAAAGGGAGTTGGCCTTAAAAATGTTTGATGCATGAGAACATAAATAGAATAATTAGTAGAAACAAAACTACCTTACCTGTAGAATTTCTAACACACACCCAGACACAGACTCATTGCTTTATAATCCTGTCTGGCATTTGCTTTACACAGAGGGCCCAGGAAGAAAGATAGAAAGATTGCATTAATTACAACTTAGAGGGAAGGGTGTTACAAAAGGTCCTAAATTTCTGTAGGACTGGTTTCTTGAAATTCTACAGTCCTAATAGAGCAAATACTGTATTACTTGTTGTCAGCCAGGCAGCTGTAGAAATCAAATTGTATGTAAAAGTGGACAAGAGCTGTTTTGTAAAGTGTTGTTTCTTTTTTACCTCTTTTACTATCTTCATAAAAGTTGCATTTTATAAGCGAGTGTCCTCTGGGGCTATGGAATGTTAAGGTATTAAGTGGTAATTTTTGTGTAATCGATCACATAGCTCCAACATGTCAAATTGGTAGATTATTTTCCCAACAACATTGACCAACTGTACATGAAACTGATTAGTTAATATAGGGCTCCTGAATCAATATTACTATAGACAAGGAATCAAACTTTATTTTCCCCAAAGGACCACATAGTAAATATTTCTGGATTTGCAAGCTATATAGTTTCTTTCACAACTACTTAAGTCTGCCACTATAGCTCTAAAGTAGCCATGACAATAGTTCAACAAATGGGCATGGATATGTTCCAATTAAACTTTGTTTTATGAGGGTTGATATTTGAATTTCATATAACTTTCTCATGTCATGAAATATACTTTTTTGTTCAGTCATTCTTAGCTTGCAGGCCTTATAAAAAATTGGTGGCCTGCCAGTTGGCTGACCCTTGCCACAGACATTTTGCTTCAAAATGATACTGGTGCCTCCAGGCTATTGTAGTACAATGAGAGCAGGCCTAGACTGGAATGGAGAAGCCATGGTAAATGTGTGTGACACCAATGCCCATGTTAAATGAAAGAAAGGCAAGATCATCAGTCAGATAGCAGCTTGCAGCAGGTATTGCAAACCCGACTCTTAGTTTAATCTCCAGTTAAGACTTTGTACATTCCTTGTGCTTTTATCTAAATCCTAAATCCTGTCCTCACTCTGTAACTTTTAGGCCTAATTAATGCATGCTCATCTATCCTTATATTACCTCTTTTCCTAATATTTTAGAAAAATCCATCAATGATTTTTTTAAAGCTAACGTTAGTATATATTTGTAGAAATGGAGAGGCAAGTATGCTATTTTCTATCTTTCATTTTATTTGCGCTGTATTGTACTGTTTAATGCATTATATTTTGTTTTTCCACCTGTGTCATTTTAGCTGCAAAGATATAGTTCCAGTAAAAGGCAAAGAAAAAATGTTGAATTTAATACTATGCTTAAGACTTAGAGAGACTAATTGTATAAACTTCTGTTTTTAGAATCTTGTCCACAGTGATCATGTTCCCTCTCATTCATTAACAAATGTTTAAATGAATTTTTTAAAACTTATGTAGTCTTTAATGCTTTTATAATACAACCCTTGTGGGTACTAGAGAATATTTCTCCCAAAGTATTTTAGGCAATTGTTTATCTCAACTTCCTGATTTTTTTTTTCCCTAAGAATGTGAAAAGGTGAATTTTCACAGCCTTATTGTATAGCTCATCCATCTGTTACTGGTCATTATTAATGTGTTCATGATTGTTCAGTTTGTCTCAGAATTAGATGGTTTATAGACTTGGTAGCATACTAAACCACCTGCCCTTATGTGTGTTGTTTTTTTTCTAAGCAGAAGACCTTTCTGATGCTTCTCTCAGAAGAAAACTAGGGCATTTTTACCTTTGCAGGGGAAGGCTGGATTTAGCTTTTGAAAAGAAATGTTAAGATGCTGACAATGTATTTTCAAGCAGTGAAATTAGCCTTTCATCTAATAAATGAAGTGAGAACCTTTACCACTTTATATCACAAAGGATTAAGATCTCTTGTCCCTTGTTTTAATTGGAGATTTAAAATATGTTTCCACCTAAATTCATTAGCATTGAGCTTCCCACCTTCCGAACTTGTGCTTCCTGTTTAAAAAGCCCATTAAATGATTTCATTGCTGATTGGCTGGAAGCCTATACAACTTCCTGGCTGCAAGCCATTAACACCCTGGCCAGAAGTGCTGACAGGAAGATGAAGAGATTTACACCCTCTGATTTCTGTATTAACAACAAGGACAAAACAGTATGTGGTCTTGTCAGTGGATAATACAATTTAAAGATATGATTTCTTTTTCCACAGGTGCATTTGTCTCTGAAAATTAGCAGTTCAGTTTGGTGTGAATAATAGAGCATCTTCTCTGATGAGTTTGAATCATATTTAAAAAATTTGTATTATGGACAAGTTCATGATTTATAAAATTATCATGATTTCTCTAAATGACAGAACTGGAATCAGCTTATTTTTTAGATCTGAGTTTTGATCATTTAAAAAATTAGTGGAAAGGAACACATATAGAAATTATTTATTAAAAGGGAAAATGCATACATATAAATGTTGAAATAACTTTTAATCACTTCACTTATTTAAGATAAAATTGCTTCATAATAACTAAGAACTACTTACTCTAATAATGTGATTGCTTTACTCAATTCTCTGATATTTTCAATAATTAACTGTTTATCTTTGCAAGAGTATATGTGAAGTAAATGTCTATGTGTGTCTACGTAAACTCACATGAAATAAGGAAGGATGTGTATATATTTGACTATAGAATATATATACATATACATACACATGTACATATACTTCTGTATATCTGTATATCTATACAAAACACTTACATAGATACACAAACACAAACACATGCATATTTATAAATATATCAGGCACCTCTGCACATATATACATATATCAACATGTCAGAAAGAGACACTCATTCAGATGTAGAGAACATCTAATATATAAAAATTGTGAAAAGGAATTGGAGATATGGTAAATATATTTATTTTATATATTCAGCATATATTTTTCCATAGAATGAAATCATTAGATTTGTTTGAGCTCTAAGGCCTCTTTTAGCTTTAAGTGATAAATCTAAGATTTGTTTATCTTCACAGTCCTTTCATGAAGCCACTTAAGAATTTTTGAAATGATGGTAGATGATTATTGGAGAATAGAAAAATTATAGAAGTAATACAGATGAGAGATCAGGCTTTCAATAATCAATTGACCAATAGCCATTAACCACATACTACTTCAAAGGCAAGGTGCTGGGCAGAGGAGGATGCAAAGGAATTAAAGTCTTCTTCTTATCTTCAAGAAGTTTATAGGATATTTTTGAAAAAAAAGTATAGACATTGACATCAAAGCCATCAATGTAAAGCAGAGATTGATGAGTGGGGTAGAAAATGCATAACCAAATCCTGCATTTCAGAATCAGGAAAGAGGTTACTTAAAAAATGTAGACTGTACTATAAATCTTGTTTGTGCAATTAATTTGCTTATAAAACTTTTCTTGATACCAGTTTCAAAGATAATCCAACTTTTTAGGATCTAAAATACCACAAGTTGTAAGATCTAAATTGCCATAATGAGACTTTCCCATAAATTGAGGCCACCAAAATATTCTCCAGTAGATGGGACCAGTCATCAAAACTTGAAGATTAAATAAATCAGATGAAGACCAATATTTTAGAAATCAACTGAAGTAGAATATTTTAGTTTCCTTACCAGATGGCCATTTGACTAGATGGGCAAAACTATAATCACTTCTCAGTGTGATCAGACTTAGCGCAAGGATACTATTTGATGTCTTCACTATGTAAAACACTGGGAATGTTCACAGAAGTATAGAGCAATATATATATATATATATATCCTTGAACAATTTAATTGGATATAAGAGGGGATATGTGAAAATATGATAATGTTATCAACAAACAGTTGGTGACTGCCAAATGAGTGCCAATGCGAATAAATTTGATAAGGTATCAGAAAAGAAGAAGGAAAAATAGTCCTGGATCAAGAAGATTGAGTTGTGCTCAGATATTTAACTTATATATTCAGCAAATATTTATTGAGTGCCTACTAATCACCAGGCACTGAGGAAGTAACCGTAAACAAATACAGCCAAGGCTCAGTCCTCATAAAATGTGAAAAAGTACTTAGGGTGGACAGGAGGGGCTGGAAAAGCTGGAGAGATGGATGGGGAAGTACAAAGCCAAGTTCAGGAGCTCAGTGAGGCCAGTTAGAATAGGACATTTGGTGATTTATTTATTTATTTCTGCTTAAAAAATTTTTTGGTACCATTAATATACAATTATAAGAGCAAGAGCAACATTGTGGTTGTTAGATTCCCCCCATTATCAGGTCCCCAACACATACTCCATTACAGTCACTATTCATCAACATAGTAAGATGCTGTAGAGTCTCTACTTGTCTTCTCTGTGCTATACTGCCTTCCCCATGCACCCCCCTACATTATGTGTGCTAATTGTAATGCCCCTATATATATTAGTAACTGTTAGTCCATTCTTGCGTTCTCTAAGTCTGCTACTGTTTTGTTTCTTCAGTTTTTTCTTTGTTCTTATACTCCACAGATGAGTGAAATTATTTGGTACTTGTCTTTCTCTGCCTGGCTTATTTCACCGAGCATAATACACTCTAGCTCCATTCATGTTGTTGCAAATTGCAGGATTTGTTTTCTTCTTTTGGCTGAATAATATTCCATTGTGTATATGTACCACATCTTCTTTATCCATTCATGTACTGATGGACACTTATGTTGCTTCCATTTCTTGGCTATTGTAAAAAGTTCTGTGATAAACATAAGGTGCATATGTCTTTTTCAAACTGGGCTCCTGCATTCTTAGGGTAAATTCCTAGGAGTGGAATTCCTGAGTCAAATGGTATTTCTATTTTGAGTTTTTTGAGGAACCTCCATACTGCTTTCCACAAAGGTTGAACTAATTTACATTCCACCAACAGTGTAGGAGGGTTCCCCGTTCTCCACATCTTCACCAGCATTTGTTGTTGCTTGTCTTGGATGTTGGCCATCCTAACTAGTATGAGGTGATATCTCATTGTGGTTTTAATTTGCATTTATCTGATGATTAGGATTGTGAAGCATCTTTTCATGTGCCTATTGGCCATCTGAATTTCTTCTTTGGAGAAGTGTGTATTCAGATCCTCTGCCCATTTTTTAATTGAATTATTTCCTTTTTGTTTGTTGAGGTGAATGAGGTCTTTATATATTTTGGATATTAACCCCTTATCAGATATGTCATTTAGGAACATATTCTTCCATACTGTAGGATGCCGTTTTGTTCTACTGATGGTGTCCATTGCTGGACAGAAGCTTTTTAGTTTGATGTAGTCCCAATTGTTCATTTTTTATTTTGTTTCCCTTGCCCAGGGAGATATGTTCATGAAGAAGTTGCTCATGTTTATATCCAAGAGAGTTTCGCCTATGTTTTCTTCTAAGAGTTTAATGGTTTCATGATTTACATTCAGGTTTTTGATCCATTTCAAGTTTACTTTTTTTTTCCTATAGGGATAACAAGTTTAATAAACAATGAGATAAACCATAACCTGCTTTGTACACACGTGCAGTAAATTGGCAGATTACTTTGGGCAAAATCTGTGGTATCAGACTGTATGACATGCTGTAGTCATCAGAACAATACCACTTAGTTATATGGAATCTCAGGAGTCAAAGACTCAAAATGGCATTTATTGTGAAATGTCACTAACTCCCTGAATTACTGGGTTACGTATTTTCTGTGTTAGATGGGATGGGAATAGACTCTCTATTGCAACAAAGCTCTAAACCAAACTACTTTTGAGTACAATCAAGTTTACTTTTATATATGGAGTTAGGCAGTAATCCAGTTTCATTCTCTTGCATGTAGCTGTCCAGTTTTGCCAACACCAGCTGTTGAAGAGGCTGTCATTTCCCCATTGTATGTCCATGGCTCCTTTATCATATATTAATTGACCATATATGCTTGGGTTAATATCTGGACTCTCTGTTCTGTTCCCCTGGTCTTGGGTCTGTTCTTGTGCCAGTACCAAATTGACTTAATTACTGTGGCTTTTAGTAGAGCTTGAAGTTGGGAAGTGAGATTGCCCCTGCCTTATTCTTCCTTCTCAGGATTGCTTTGGCTATTCGGGGTCTTGGTGGTTCCATAAGAATTTTAGATCTATTTGATCCAGTTTGTTGAAGAATGCTGTTGGTATTTTGATAGGGATTTCATTGAATCTATAGATTCCTTTAGGCAAAATGGCCATTTTGACAGTCTTTATTCTTCCTACCCAAGAGCATGCGCTGAATTTCCATTTATTAGTGCCCTCCTTAATTTCTCTTGAGAATGTCTTGTAGTTTTCAGGGTATAGGTCTTTCACTTCCTTGCTTAGATTTATTCCTAGATATTTTATTCTTTTTGATGCAATTGTGAATGGAATTATTTTCCTGGTTTCTCTTTCTGGTCATTCATCATGAGTGTATATGAATGCAACAGACTTTTGTGTATTAATTTTGTATCCTGCAATTTTGCTGAATTCAGATATTAGATCTAGTAGTTTTATAGTGTATTCTTCAGGGTTTTTTATGTACACTATCATGTCATCTATAAACAGTGACAGTTTGACTTCTTCTTTACCAGTCTTGATGCCATTTATTTCTTTCTGTTGTCTGATTGCCGTGGCTAGGACCTCCAGTACCATGTTGAATACAAGCAGGGAGAGAGGGCATCCTTTTCTTATTCCTGATATTAGAGGAAAAGCTTTCAGCTTCTCACTTTTAAGTATAATGTTTACTGTGGGTCTGTTATATATGGCCTTTATTATTTTGAAGTGCTTGCTGTCTATACCCATTTTGTTGAGAGTTTGTATGATGAATGGATGTTGAATTTTGTCGATTGCTCTTTCAGCATCTATGGAGATGATTATGTGGTTTTTGTCCTTTTTTTTGTTGATGCAGTAGATGAAGTTGATGAATTTTCAAATGTTGTACCATCCTTGCATCCCTGAGATGAATCCCACTTGATCATGATGTATGATCCTCTTGATGTATTTTCGAATTCTCTTTGCTAATATTTTGTTGAGTATTTTTGCATCTATGTGCGTCAGGGATATTGGTCTGTAGTTTTCTTTTTTTGTGGTTTGTTTGTCTGATTTTGGTATTAGAGTGATGCTGGCTTCATAGAATGAGTTTGGAAGTGTTCCCTCTTCTTCTATTGTTTGGAAAACTTTAAGGAAATGGGTATGATATCTCCTGTAAATGTCTGATAAAATTCAGCAGTGAACTGATCTGGTCTGGCTGTTTTGTTCATGGTAGTTTTTTGATTACCAATTCAATTTCATTACTGTTAATTGGTCTGTTTAGATTTTCTGTTTCTTCCTTGGTCAGTCTTGGAAGGTTGCATTTTTCTAGAAAGTTGTTCATTTCTTCTAGGTTATCCAGTTTGTTAGCATATAGTTTTTCATAATATTCTCTAATACTTCTTTGTATTTCTCTAGTGTCTGTAGTGATTTTTCCTTTCTCATTTCTGATTCTGTTTATGTATGTAGATTCACTTTTTTTCTAATAAGACTGGCTGGGTGTTTATTTTATTTATTTTCTCAAAGAATAAGTTCTTGGTTTCATTAATTTTTTCAATTTTTTATTTTTCTCTATTTTATTTATTTCTTCTCTGATCTTTATTATGCCCCTCCTTCTGCTTTGGGCCTCATTTCTTCTTCATTTTCCACTTTCAGTCATTGTGACTTTAGACTATTCATTTGGGATTGTTCTTCCTTCTTTAAATAGGCCTGGTTTGCTGTATACTTTCCTCTTAAACTGTCTTCGCTATGTCCCACAGTAGCTGGGACGTTTTGCTGTTGTTTTCATGTGTCTCTACATTGCTTGATCTCTATTTTAATTTGGTCATTGATCCATTGATTATTTTGGAGCATGTTGTTAAGCCTCTATGTGTTTGTGAGCCTTTTTATTTTCTTTGTACCATTTATATCTAGTTTTATACCTTTGTGATCTGAGAAATTGGTTGGTACAATTTCAATCATTTTGAATTTACTGAGGCTCTTTTTGTGGCCTAATATGTGGTCTATTTTGGAAAATGTTCCATGTGCACTTGAGAAGAATGAGTATCTGCTACTTTTGGGTGTAGAGTTCTGTAGATGTCTGTTAGGTTGATCTGTTCTAATGTGTTGTTCAGTGCATCTGTGTCCTTACTTATTGATCCTTATTGGTTGATCTGTCCTTTGGAGTGAGTGGTGTGTTGAAGTCTCCTAAAATGAATGCATTGCAATCTATTTCCTCCTTCAATTCTGTTAGTATTTGTTTCACATATGTAGGTGCTCCTGTGTTGGGTGCATAGATATTTATAATGGTTATATCCTCTTGTTGGAGTGACCCTTTTATCATTATGTAATGTCCTTCTTTGTGTCTTGCTATTTTCTTTGTTTTGAAGTCTATTTTGTCTGATACAAGTACTGTAGCACCTGCTTTTTTCTCCCTATAGTTTGCATGAAATATCTTTTTCCATCCCTTGACTTTTAGTCTGTGTATGTCTTTGGGTTTTAGGTGAGTGTCTTGTAAGCAGCATGTAGATGAGTCTTGCTTTTTTATCCTTTGTATTACTTTCTGTCTTTTGATTGGTGCATTCAGTCCTTTTATATTTAGGGTGATTATCGATAGATATGTACTTATTGCCATTGTAAGCTTTGGATTCATGGTTACCAAAGGTTCAAGGGTAATTTCTTTACTATCTTACAATCTAACTTAACTCACTTACTACACTATTATAAACACAGTCTGATGATTCTTTATTTCTCTTCCTTCTTTTTCTTCCTCCTCCACTCTTTATATGTTAGCCTTTTTATGCTGTACTCTTTGTGTTTCTCTTGACTGATTTTGTGGATGGCTTATTTTATTTTGCATTTAGTTAGTATTTGATTGGTCTACTTTCTTTGCTGTGGTTTTATTTTCTCTGGTGACATCTGTTTAGCCTTAGGAGCACTTTTATCTAGAGCAGTCTCTTTAAAATACACTGTAGAGATGGTTTGTGGGAGGTTAATTCCCTTAAGTTTTGCTTCTCTGGACATTGATTAGTCCCTCCTTCAAATTTAAATGATAATCTTGCTGGAGAGAGTGTTCTTCATTTGAAGCCCTTCTGTTTCATTTCATTGAATATATCATGCCATTCTCTTCTGGCCTGTAAGGTTTCTGCTTAGAAGTCCAGTGATAGCCTGATGAGTTTTCCTTTGTAGGTGATCATTTTTCTCTCTCTGGCTGCTTTTCATACTCTGTCCTTGTTTGGCATTTTAATTTTTATATTTCTTGGTGTTATCCTCCTTCTGTCCCTTGTGTTGGAAGATCTGTGGACTTCCATGGCCTGAGAGACTCTCTCCTTCCCCAGATTGGGGAAGTTTTCAGCAACTATTTCTTCAAAGACACTTTCTATTCCTCCTTCTCTCTCTTCTTCTTTTGGTACTCCTATAATGTGAATATTTTTCTGTTTGTGTTGGTCACAGAGTTCTCTTAATATTCTTTCATTCCTAGAGATCCTTTTATCTCTCTCTGCCTCAGCTTCTCTGTATTCCTGTTCTCTGATTTCTATTCTTTTAACAGTGTCTTTTACCTCATCCAATCTTATCTTAAATTCTTCCATTGTTTTTTCATTTCTGTTATCTCTCTCCTGAATCCATCCCTTAGTTCTTGAATGTTTCACTGTAGCTCCATCAGCATGCTTACGACTTTTATTTTGAATTCCTTTTCGGGATGATTGGTGATTTCAGTCTCACCAAGCCCTCTCTCTGGTGTTTGATGGATTTTGGATTGAACAAGTTTCTTCTGCCTTTTTATGGCAATGGAAGCAGTTGCTCATGAGTGGTGCTTCTTTCAGCTGGGAAAACAAAGTCCCTTCCTGCTTGCCAGTTGCCTTCCCTGTCTCCACTGTCCTTGCTGGTTAACCACACACAGGGTGGACCCTCTGCCTTAATCCCCTAATCTGCTGTGGTCGGGGTGGACCAAGGGATGGCCTAGGGCACCAGCGGGGTTTGCAGGCCAGCAGCACGTGTAGTGCATGAGAATAGAGCCCTTTCATGCCTCCTGTTCTCCACACCTGTCTTCGCTGTCTGTGGCAGTCAACCATGTGCAGTGAGCAGCCACTGGGTTAATTCCCCAAGCTGCCATTGGCAGTGCGGCCCTCAGGGTGACCTAAGGCACTGGCAGGGTTTGCAGGTAAATGGCATGTTTTCTGCCTTGAGAACAAAGCCCCTTTGTGCCTCCCAGTCTCTGTGCCCATGTCCACTGTCTGTGCCAGTCAACCACGCACACGGAGCAGTCTCTGGGTTAAGCTGTTTGGTTGCTGTAGGTAGGGCTGCTCTCCGGCTGGTCTGCAGCAATGGCGGGGACAGCCAGTTTGCTTGTAGGTGCCGGCCTGGAGGAAGGAATGGCAGTCTGCCATGAGGGATGTCTGCGCTGTATTACCAACCAGGGGTTTAAGTCACCTGAAGTTCCTTAAAGTTCCCATCTTGCTGGGCTGAGTGTGCCAGGACAATTTTTTCCACCTGTTAAATTGTTGTCCCTTTAAAACTTTTATAGCACCTGCTTTTCTTTTGTCCCAGGGCAGCTGGCTTAGGGAACCTGTTTGCAGTCTTAGTCTCAGATTTTGCTTTTCTGCTCTTCTAATGTCCAAAGCACCATGCAATGTGTGTCTGTGCTCCCAGGGCAGATTACTGGAGCTGGTTATTTAGCAGTCTTGTGCTTCCACTCCCTCCCCACTCTGATTCTTTTCCTCCCACCTGGTGAGCTGGGATAGGGGTAGTTCTCAGGTCCCGCTGGGTCATGGCTTTGTGTCTTACCCTTTTCCATGAGATATTGGGTTCTTGCAGATATAGCCTGGCTGGTGTACTGTATCTTCTGGTCACTATTTTAGGAATAGTTGTATTTGCTGTATTTTCAAAGTATATATGGCTTTGGGAGGAGATTTCTGCCACCATACTCATGCTGCCATCTTTTCCTCTCCTCGACATTTGGTGACTTAAAGGAGAATTACAGGAGATAAGGATAGAATGAAAGCTCTCATAAACCCAAGAAAAATATATTTATTAGGGTTCAAAATAACAAATTTGGGAAGTAATGTTGTGCTCTGAGATCCTCAAATTTAAGCCAAAATCAGGTTTATCTTTAGTAAGTTTACTGGTGAGATAATGCCTTAAAAATGCATCTTACACATCACTAATGACTTCAGGTGGAAGTCCTGTCATTTGCATCTTAATAGATGCTTCTAGATGTAAGAGTTAGCTCCATAACATGTTTGTTTGAAGGACAAATGGAGAGTATAGTAAAATGTCAATACATATCTCAAATGTAGATATGTAGAAGCTTATGTAAGTTATTCTAATGACTATCTCAAATTTTCAAATGCTAAGGTCAAAAAAAGAGTATGATATATAAAAAGAGTTCTCTTCAAAGAAAGCAAAATTTGATTCAAAAGGAAATCATAGAAATTGGAACAATTTAAGATAAACCTTGCTGTTTTAAATTCCTGCTTTTTATCTTCTCTTTATTGAAAAGCTGAATAACTTTAAAGATAACAGTATTTTAGGTTACCTTGGAGAACAATAATTCTAACAGAGATAAAGTAAATTAGAGTGACTCTAAATTAATAAGACTCAATAAATTATAAGGTAATTTATTTGTGATTACAACTACCCCTTGAACATGGGATTTTGGGATGCCAGACCTCCACACAGTAAAAAATTTGCTTATCCTTTGACTTTCCAAAAACATAACTACTAAATAGTATTTATGTTGTAAAGCCTTACTAATAACATTTAATAATTAAAGCCTTACTAATAACATAGTCGATTAACACATATTTTGTGTTATATATACTATATGAATTATATACTCTATTCTTACAATGAAATAAGTTTGAGAAAAGAAAATGTATTTTAAAATAGTCACAAATCTCCAAAATTTTTCCAATGTATTTATTGAAAAAAATCTGCATATAAGTGAACTTACACAGTTCAAACCCATGTTGTTCAGCGATCAACTGTATAAGCAAAAGAAATGAGTTGTTTCAATAACTTTGAGTTGAATTGTTTGGCTTTTGCAATATTGGGCAAATTTTATTGGTTCCTCTCTTAACATAGATTTCCAAGCTTATTTTTAAGGCCCCTGTTATGAGTCTTCGTGATAAATATCTCATGAGCACCAAACCTTCTACTAGACTGACAGCTCCTCTAAGGCAGTGGTGGGCAGTATTTTATTTGCCTCTGTGTCTCCAATGGTTAAGAATGTCTAGTGTGCCTATTACATCACTTTCATTCAATGTTGGTTGATGAATGTAAAGTTTGCCCACATATTAAGTTGTTTAAACATAGAATCACAGGTTTATACAATTTTATAAATGGCAAGAACTTTAACAATCACCTACTCTAATCCTTTAATTTTTGAGATTCAGAGATTGAGATACAACAACTTGGTCTCTTACACCTATTCAATTTTCAATCCACATCTCTTATTCAAGTGTTTTTTTTTTTATTTAAACTTCCCCCCCAAAACTCCACATTTACCCACTTAACACAGGAAAAATCTCTTATATCACAACCTAATATTCATTTGGAAATCCAGGCTCATTCTTGACCCATCTCTTTCACAAACTACAGTCAACCTTCAACAGGTCCTTTTGATTATGCCTCAAAACATATCTAGCCTCTCCCCTTTTCTTTGTTCTCACTGACTCCTCACTTGCCCAAGCTGTGAAGCAGAAGACTATGCACCAGTTCACAGTCCAGGAAGGATTCCAGACACTCCTGCCCACTTCATCTTGATATCAGAGTCACAAAGGAAAACACAACACAGTCAAATGTTGAATGGAACAAGGCTTTACTCACATAGAGAAGAGACAGAGCAAGGTCAGCTCCAGTAGTGGACATTGGTCCCTCAACACTAGTGGGTCCACCTGGCAGCTGATGCAGAATTGAGAGAGAGCAGGGAAGTGGGACAAAGGGTCCTGCCATTGCAAAATCTACGTAGCTTGCAAAAAAGGCCCAGCTTATTCTTTAACTTACTCTATAAACTGTTCTTCCTCTTCTTCCAGCCCCTTAATCAATTAAGTAACTTTGTAAGCAGGGCAAGAGATAGACCTCTGAAGTATAGAATCACAGTCATCTAAATTAACCCTATTCTTAAGACAAACCTTCAAAGCAATTATGAATCACCTTTATATATCATGCCTTACACTGACCCCTATGCAAAAGGCCCTACAAAACCCCAAACCCTAAATCCTTAAGTGATCCTCCTCCCTGAGATTACCTGCACTCCCGTCTGAGTATGTACTGTCTTATATCAAATAAACCTTCTTGCTGCATATGCTGATTGCCCTTGTCTCTGAACTCTTCTTCATGATAAAGACAAGAACTCTCCAACTTTCAACTCTGATGGTAAATGTCTTTATCACCTTGCTATTTCATTCAGCTTTCTAGTCTAACACAGTCCTTTTCTCTCTCTCTCTTTTATTTTAGTCCAGTAGGGAAAGAGATTCTCAGAACATGATCTCACTCCACCCAGTGCTCTGCAGCTCCCCCAAATCCTGCGGTGGTAGGGGATCAGTTCCCATGCCAAGCAGATTCAAGAGGACACTGGATGCCAGGTGGCCCTGGCTTTAGGAGTTGACAAGGGATCTGCCCTATACTGAGCAGTTCAGTGATCGTCCCTTTTCTGCCTCTGTTCTTCCTTGCTCTCTATTCCTGCACACCTCCTGCCATTCACCTCTACTCTTGTTTTAATGAATTCCTTCCTTACCTACACTTGTCTGACCTGGTTGAGAATTCTTTTTCAATCAGAGTCAAGAACCCTCCCCATTCAGGTTGAGGTTTCACCTAGTGCTCAAGGAGAGACCTCCTCTGATGCACTGCCCAACAACAGAGTGACTGGCCACCTGACACCCTTCTTGCACAGCTTTCAAAGGATCCCAGTTCCTCTTGGTAGTCTAAAATACTGAAAGCTGGGGATATGCCTGAGGGCCATTGACACATAGGCTTAGGCAGAATAACAGAACACTCATTGAGCCTGAAATGAGAAAAGACCTTTCCACCCAAAGTGGTGAACCAGTGTACACTGTTTGGGTTTTTTATCTCTTGGTGAGGAGGCATTCCAGGCCCAAGTCCCATTCTTAGGCAGCTACATGGGAGTGGGAAAGTACATTCACAAGATGGCCTTTCCCAACTCTGCCTAACACCTCTCCCCTAGACTGCTGCTGGTTCTATCTGAGATTCCTGTGTTCACTCCTGCCTTTACTTATGCCTTCCTCCTACCAACTCTTCTCTACAGAGCATCCAGAATGATCTGCAAAGAGTGTAAATCCGATCGTATAATTCCTTTGCTCAAAACCCCCTAATAATTTCTCAGTGTAGTTTCAATTAAGTCCAAAATTACTAAGATGGTGTAAAGCATCTGAGTTCTCTACAGCGGCCTGCTTCTCCATTCTAATAGTTTGCTTTGCTCATTGCCCACTGTTCAGTGAAGCTCACACTCTATCTACTGAACTGCTGGGGATGAAGACATTTCCTCTACCCCTGGGTTCTTTTGGCTGGTTTAAGGATCAAACCAGCTAGCTGGTTTAAAAATCAAAGTGACATGAGGCAGGTTAACAGGAGGGAAAAAGAAACAATAAAGTTTAATTATGTATGTATGGGGAATTGATAGACACGGGATTCCAACAGGGAAATGAGGTTTATGTGTCATCCTGAACTAAGAAGGGAGTAGGGGTCTTGAACTTCAAAGGAAAAGGGAAGATATTCACAGGAATATGAAGAGAAATGTGGTAAACAAATGTTCGTTGGGCTACTGAAACAGTGGGATGTAGAGAAGAATTTTCAGACTTTGATACATTCCTCCCTGTCTACTACCCCCAGGTTTTATTATGATACAGTTATCTATGGTGATAACTCTTTTCCTGGAACAGGTCCTCTATCTAAATTCTTTTTATGCAGTTGGTGGTGGGGGTGGTGGTTGGAGGGTGCAAATTTTCCTTCTGAGCCTTTTGGGCCTTGATTGTTTTCAGCTCTGAAATAATCTGCATGCTAAAGTGGCACATCATGGGTCAGCCCTCCCATGGCCCCCCAGAACTGTGTTTCTTTTTCAGAACTACTTCTCAAGGTTTTGATACTTCTTTTTATATACATAGATCAAAAGACCAGGAAAGATCATAAAGCCTCTTGGAGCACTATTGTCACTGATTCTACAAAGACTGTGCAAGTATGCTAATATACTTGAGACTTAAAGCTGTTTATGAAGGAATAATTTATTTTCTTCCACACATACACCTGTACTCCACTTCTGGTCCCACCAGAGGCAGAGGAAAATATATCTGTGACTGCCCAGGCCCTTTTTCCATCTTTCTCTTCAGTCCAAGTGTCATGTGGTACAGTTGGGTCCAGGAGAAAGACTACAATTGAAAGATTTTAATGAGGGATGATTGATTATTCTCTAATTTTCTGAAAATCTTCTACAACCAAGTGATCCCTTAGAGTAAGTACACAAAAACATAAGTTGGAATAAGTGATTCAGACTCTTAAGGTAGATTGTGATCCAGGTGAGTTTGAGAGGCACATTCCAAACTATGAATTTGGATGTCATTTTTTTTCCTTCTGAATGAATCATTTGTGTTGTAGGACAGCTGCATCTGGGGAGGTCTCTCCTTGAGCACTAGGTGAAACCTCAACCTGAATTGGGGAGGGTTCTTAACACTGATCAAGAAAGAATTTTCCAACAGGTCAGAGAAGTGTAGCTAAGGAAGGAATTCATTAAAGCAAGAGCAGTAGTGAATGTCAGCAGACATACAGGCTGCAGAGAGCAAGAAGAACAGGAGGAGGAAAGGAAGCTCATTGAACTCCAGCTTGACATAGGGCAAATCTCTTGCCAACTCCTAAAGCCACGGTCACCTGGTGTCCAGTGTTCATTCACTTGAATCTGCACAGCGTAGGAACTGAGCCCCTACCACTGCTAGAGTTGGGGTTGCTGCAGAGCACTGGATGGAGTGAGATGATGTTCTGAGAACTTCCCAAAGGCAAAGAAAGGGGATTTTCGGGCAGACTACTAGAGAGTCTGATCGTATAGCTGCAGTCCTGCCTGGGTGACCCAGGCAATGGGAACTTGCAAGCCCAAATCAGAGATCTCAGTAGCCCTTCCCTACTTATCTGGAATTGGACAGAGAGAGTGAAGACTTGTGCTTAAGTCTAGAAAATTGAATGAAGTAGAGAAGTCTTACCACTGGGAAAGTATCTCTTATTAACTTCCCAAGAGGCTTGGAAATGCGCAGAGGCAAAACACAGTAAATTGAGCAGTGAGAAGCCTTTGTTTAAGGCAAAGTACACACTTGAAGAAAAGGGAGTGCAGGCAACCTCAGAGAAGAGGTGTTCTTAAAGCTTGGGATTTATATCTTTCAAGGTCTCAAGATTGTGGCAAAGGGCTGATGAGTGGGATGGGGCATAGGCTTGACTTATGGTCTCATGATTTTTGTCTCTGGTGAGAGAAAGTATGTCACCATCCAGTCAGTCATCTAGATATTCTGTAAGATAAACTTAACACAAGGAACTTAATGATCCTTTTCTTCTTTAAGATAGTGGTTACTCTCAAGCAATGCGGACATATCGTTTAGGACTGCTTGGTCTGCCTTAAGATAGGGTAGGTTATTGGCTGATTACCATGAATTACATTAGGAATCTTAGCTCCTAACTCCCTGGTTTTAACAATGGAATCTTAGCCTTAAGGTGGATTTCCTCCTGTTCTTACTAAACCATTTATGTCTTGGCATTTTTTTCATCACAGGCAGGAAAAATTAATCATGATGCTTGTCCCATGTCCCTGCTCCACCTCAGTTGTATCAGATATATTTGATTACTCTGCATCAGTCTACCACAATTTTAGTAATTCTTTAAAAAGTTTTCATTTCCTCAGGGTCTTAATAAAGAAGGTAGAAAATCATGCAAGTTCTGCAGCTGAGCAGAAATATTTTGTCTTTCCATTTTCACTGTGCAAATGCACAGCATGCAGATGTATTTTATTAGCTCCAGTTTACTCCCAGTAGGTATTTTCAAATCAAAATTTAATTTATATAGATTTACCAGAAGTCTTTAATCTAAATTATTATTTCTGCTGAGGTTTCTTGATTCTCAATATTACAGATAGATTTTATGGGGAGGAAAAAAATGATACTAAAATTATGAGAGAAAGAATTGAACCCTTTTGATGTACTTGATGCGACTCATATCTATTACCAAATTAACTTGAATACATCATACACTGAAATAAAAGTACTGAGCTCATGCCACTGTCTCTGCTGCCTCCTTGTATTGAAAACTTGTTCCATTTAGGTTTCTCTTTTCTTCGGTCTAGGTCTACAAGTTCTGAATATAGGACTCAGCCACATTTATTTTTTTTAATTGATATATTAATTGACCTCAATATTATATTGGTTTTAGGCATAGAACATAGTATGATTCAATGATTATATACATTGCTAAATGCTTATCAAGATAAGTATAGTTGTCATCTGTTAACATACAAAGAAATGACCTTATTACAAATGATATTCCCTGTGACTAATTTATTTTATAATTTGGTATTTATGCCCTTCTCCTATTTTGCCTATCTCCCTACTCCCTTCTCCTATGGCAACCACCAGTCTGTTCATCTTTTTCATCCATTCACCTATCAATGGATATTACCCAAATAAAACAAAATTACTAATTCAAAAAGACATATGCACTCCTATGTTTATTGTAGCATTATTCACAATGGCCAAGATGTGGAAGCAACCTAAATGTCCATCAAAATCCAATAGATTCTTGTTTCAATGATATTTGAAACTAAAAGGATAATTGCTGCTATTTTTTCTGCTTATGGACTTACTGGTATTGGCTTTTTATCATGTTTCACTCAGAAAATACACTGCATGCAAATTCCACTCCCCTCCAGACTTCCAATATCCAGTAATGTAAATTATTTCCTGAATAGTAACTGTATGTTAACATAAGTAACATCATGTAACTTGTTTTATAATGTCACACAGTGTGACACTATATGATACTATTTTTTTGTTTGTTAATATTGAGATTAGTCTATATTTAATAAGTGATACTATGTACCTGGGAAATAATATTAGGACATAGGGGTCACCAGTTCTGCCCTTATGGAGTACTTGTGTAATCAAAATGCACATAATCTAAGATAAAATTAAAGGTCTCTTTAATACCAGTCTCTCTTATGTGGTAGAAAGAGGCAGTTGTAGAGATCCCTTAGTTCCTCCCCATCACTTACTGCATTGTTTACCATCTCCAAAAAGTTCTGTGGCCTTCAGAGTCACTGTTTTTGCTTACATTGTTCCTCTGTTCAGAATGTTCTTCAAATCTTGGGCATCTAATGAAACCCCACTCATTATTCAAGCCCCAGCTCATGTTCCACCACTTCTGGAGTTCTTTCCTTATTAGTCCCTTCCCAGCAGACATTACTGAGGGTCATTCCGTCTTTGTCCTCAGTGTAGTGCACCTATCACATAGCGTTCTCATGTTCTTATATGTTTGCTTTCCTATTGCTCTTTGTGCTCTTTGAGGAAAGAAGCTAGTAGTAATTGAATATGATATATATATATACACATATGAATGAATGAATAAAATGTATTTTATATATATATGGAATTGGCTCATGTTATTATGGGGGCTGAGATGTCCCAGGATCTGCAGATCTGCAGTTGACAAGCTGGGGACCCAGGAGAACAAATGGTGTAATTCTAGCCTGAGTCTCGGTTTTTTCATGAGGAGATTAATGTTCTAGTTCAAAGACAATCAGGCTGACAGAGTGAGTCCTCTCTTACACCAGGCCTTTTTGCACTATTCAGGCCTTCAGTGGCTCAGCTGAGGCCCACCCGTACTGTGAAGAGCAGTCTGCTTACTCAGTCTACCAATTCAAATGTTAGTATCATCCAGAAACTACCTCACAGGTAAGGTATACCCACAATCATGTTTACCCAATTACTTTACACTCTACGGCCCAGTCAGGTCCATGTGTAAAATTAACAAGCACTCTGACAGACTGACTAAATGAGAGAATGGGTAATTTGGAAATTCCCATGAGGTGATATCATCAGTTCAAGGCAGGGTTTTCGGGCGAACCTGGGTTAAGTAGGGAAGGGATGGGAGGGACAATGACAGGATGAAGAAAAAATGTCACACCACTTTAAGATATTGCTGTTCTATTATTTGGATGTTTTGCTTGTTTTAAAATAAGCACAATTTAAAAATAGGTACAATAGGTATCAGCTACATTCTTAATCAACTTTCATGAATGTTGTGACCATCCATCAGCCATACATAATGAGATTTAAGCTTGATGGAAAACTGAGACTGAATTTTGTAAAATTTTTCCTTACTATTGATTATAAACCAATCTCAGGTTTTGTAGTGATAATTTTATTTTCAGAGTAGAAAATGAAAATAAAATTATTGTCAAAGCCTGTGGAGGTAAACATCTCTTCATGAAATCAGTATGCTCATGAATACTTGAATAAGATTTACAGTGAAAATAACACACTGAACAGAATGTCAAAATTATTAGTAAAATTTTTCCTTCTGTATACTTAAGATATACTTTTTTTAGAAAAAAATGAGAAAAAATATTTTCCTTTACTTTTAAAAAAGTTTATTAACATAGTTTTATGTGGTTGTATAATGTTAAGTGGAGTGGATATACCTTAATTTGCTTAAGCAATCACCAATTATACAATTAGACCCTTGTCTGCTGTTCAGTATTTCAAATAATAATGTACTGAATAATTTCATTTGTATAACTTTGTTCTTCATATATTCATGGATAGAGTCCTTTAAGAGGAGTTCTGGGGTTACCTTATTATGATGCACGTTTCCAAATCACTTTTCAAAGGCAGTGGATCAGCTCATACTTCCAGAAACTGTTTTAATCATCATTTGGAAATATTTGCAACATTCATAGTTTGAAGTACCATACTGTTTTTGTTTATATTTTCAGTTTTTGATTATTTAATGAACATTTTTCTACATTAGTTTTTCCTTTAAAAAATTTCTATAGAAAATCTTCTAGTAGACTAAAACCAGCAAACACACAACACATAACTGATCTTTATTATGAGTTTCCATTTGACTTAATTCAAATATACAGGGAAAACTCTGATTTCAGTCATGAAAGATATGACAGCACAGCTAAGAGAAAGGTAGTTGCTTCTATGCAGGGGTGCTATTTAGTGCTTTCTGTAAGGATTCTATTCTAACCTGTATCTAGAATAATGGCATTGATATTCAATATAATTTGATTAGATTTTATGAGGATCTGTATCCAAGAAGACAATACTGTGCAAGTTTAAGGAAAAAGTGGTAGAACTCTCTTCATTATTTAATCTTGTGCTGGGGAATATATATCAGATAATAGCTCAGATGAATGAAAGAAAAGCTATTAAAATGCTACCTAGAAAAATGTTTCTAAAATCTGCCTCTCTTGACATGGCATTTAACAAAAGACATGATTGGGCCAAGTCATATCATGCTTATCTCACTGCTGAAAATGAAATTAAAGAGGAGCAGAGATATTAGAACAGGGGCAAAATTCATTTCTGAGAACTGTCTCCAGGTAAGAGTTGGGAGGAGCTGAAATCCAGTTCTCAATAGCTGGCTGATCCATGGAGTACATTTTAAAACTTCATCCCTTCAAAGATGCCCGCTCCCAATTCTTAGAAAGGCACCATGTAGATACCAGAGGCCTTAACAGTGTTATTAAGAAGGATGATTTGGAGAACTCTGAGTTACTCATAGGTTTGAAGGCCAAAAATCTAGCAAGATGACTTGGTGAGATTTTGATAGACCAGTGTTCCAACTGGTTCTTGATCACCACAGATTACATGAGTTCTAAAATGACCACCTGATTCCAAGTTTTATCTATAATCCATCTTTAAGGATCTCAGGCAGTATTGGCAGTATCAGAACATTTACACTGGATGAACCCCAAGGATTCTGAGAAAGATTATTTGATGACATTTCTCCTGACTGTTTTTTGCCTGTGGGTGTGAGTTCACTGTGTGCTGCTCATCTTGCAGAGCTGGACACATCTGACTGTGTAGTCTGCCTAGGGCTTTCCTTTCCCTCTCACACTTCTTCTGTTATATGCTTCGGAAGTTCAACCGCTTGGCTACATGAATGTTTCTTATAAGATCACACACTGGCTAAGCGTGGCTGACACCCACCAGACACACTTACTAGACTTCTTTTACAATGCTGCATTTGCATGACTGCTCACCAGCCAACCCCTAGAGTTCTGTAAATCGGCCAGTGAAAATGAAGAAGCTAAAACAAACACAAAAAGCTGGGGGGAATAAAGGGAAATGATAACTGTAAGTGGGACACACAGACAGAAATATGCTTGTAACAAATTCCAAGAATCCTTTAATGGTCTTCAGGCTGCTGAAAAAAGAACCAAAACTAGAAAATCTCTGCATTACCTCCATTTTCTTCCCCTCAGCTAATCTGAGAATTAAAAGGAAGCAAACAAGGTCTGGCTTCAAAGGGATATAACCTTGAGGCTTTAATTTGGAGCAAACAAAGCATTTACAGCAGCCCTTCTCTGGCAGGTGCAGACTCTGACCACATTGCTAATATTTAAAAGTGAGGCATGGTTCCAACCCCAAGGCCTGTCCCCCCATTGATAAGTCCTTTTTTATTAAATGAACTTTAATTACTTAATAATTAGACTTTCCATAGGAGGAGATGGGGATCCTGATAGTCTGCCAAAGAGGCTAGAGGGCAAATCAGAAGAACGGGTCATTTTCAGATTAGAAATTAAAAGAAGGAATAGGTCCCATCTGGGAGTGTGTGGATGGAGGGATCTCCCTAGAGGTGGAGAGTCTTGGCATAAACCTGGGCTCTGAAATGCTTTATTTCTACTTTTGCTTAAAAACCAAAGTAGTTTAAAGTTAAATGAATGAGGGTGCATGTCTAAGATATTCAAACTTTTTGACTGTCTGAATCCAGTGGAAAAAATTTTTCCTAATCTATGCTATGTGTGTCTGCATGAGCGGGAGGGTCCGGAGAGACTATTCTCTCGTTATTTTAATTCTGAGAGCCTAACACTTTCAATGTCCCTGCAGATTTAGCAGCTTTTCATTCATTGCCATGGTGATTTTTTTACCTCATTTTTTGGCATCAAAAGGAAAAGCTCAAATGAAAAAATGTTTGCTGTTTTTGCTATTAACGTTTCTACTGCTCTGGTGACAGCCAGTGGTTCAGTTGTGCCTGGCTCCTGGGGAACTATCTTTTGGCTGAAATCTGACTGATGGCTGCAGCCATTGCCCAGGCCTTCCCCGCTGGGTGGGGACTGATAACTTTGTTCCCGGGACAGTGATTTGAAAGGAATATGAGGAAATTTCATTCAAAATGAACACCACTAGTCTACAATTTAAAATTACGGAGCTTAGATAAAATTGTCATGGATGCACTAGGCATAGCCTCTTTCTGCCCTCCTCGCCCCCACCCCCCGCCCCCCGCACACACACACCCGACACCATCTGTTTTCAAATGAAGGTTTTATGGGTTGACTTCATGTATGTTTACTAGCCTCAACTCTTTTTCACTTTATCTACAGAAATTTTTGTTTTCCCCCATTCTTTATGCTTCCCTAGTCATTCCTATCCTTCTAAGATAACCCATTGTTTAAGGCCTGGGATATTTGCTTAAACTAATTATCTTATGAATAATGCATATTTTTTCACTCAACAAATATTTGATGGACACTATGTCATGCCATGTGCTAAGTGCTCAGAATACAGAATAAAATAGACCCAGCCCTGCTTTTGTGAAATTTAACAGAGGAGCAGGGAAGATGGTTATTAAATTCATTCTGTGGTTAATTAATTACAATTGAAGTTAAGTGCTGCAAACGATACATATAGGGACACTAGGTTAGATCTGGGCTTGGGGGAGGCCTACCTGAGGAAGTGAGAATGATGATTTTGGGATGGCACTCCCAGGCTTTCTACTGCTGTGTTACTGGACAGCTGGAAAGAGTAAAGCCCTCACTTTTCCTGGCATGGGTAGGTAGTAAATGTTTTAGAAAAGAATTGTGTGTTATGGCTGTTGAGCAACATTTAACAAAGTAACATATATAAATAGGCACTTAATGTATCCTTTTAGCCTTAAAATTAGTGTTAGAGAATAACTGAAGGATCTTTTACAGAAATTGAAATAAACAGTATGAGACCTATTTCTCTGTGGTACTCTCATAATGGCTATTTAGCTTGCTAATGACACTTAATGCTTACTATACAACTGTAATTAGAATAGTTGACACTAATAAAATTTCTGATGCTGAAGCCCAGGCACTTTCACTGACTATTAGCCACTTACAAAATCTGAATTATAAGTGTCTGGATTTATCATTTCTGGGACAGGGGATAAAATGGAACTCCCATGTGTGTCTGACTTTTCCATATGTAAAACAATGTGTTCTTTCCTTTTACTAGTTCCTGAACTGATAGGTTCTGTTCTTTGCTAATGCAAGGAGATGCAGATAATGTATAAATCTGTAAGTTGGCTGGTATGGGACACTTCTAACAAGTTTAGGTGTTCCTAGATTTAAAGCTGTCGTAGCATCCTGGGCCAGGCTAGTTGTGAAGGCAGGAACCTTGACTACAATTCTTTCTTGGAAACAGCCCTTCCCCATGGCTAACAATGTAAGTCCCCCATGAAGGCACCAGAAATAGGGTTGTGTGCTATTTTTAATAGTGCACTACTTCAGACTGAAGTTTACCTATAAAAATTGCATTTGAGCAGAATGTACTTACTATCCAACAGAGTTTATCCAGTACCGTGTGGCTGCTTTGGGGGTTGAGAGGAGGAGGAACACTCAATTACAGAGGAAACTCTTGAGATGTTTTCACATAGATTGGGGAAATAAGGGATTTTAAGAAGTGTAATGATTCGGTACTAAAACTTTTTTAAAACAGTCATATATAATGTAAACACTTCAATGAGTTTTGCTCCCATTTCAGTACCACCTGTAAAGTAGAGACAATAGCACTTGCAGGGCTGTTGTGAGGATTAAGTGAGGTAGTTTATAATGGTGCTTAGAATAGGGTAAATGAGCAAATGGAGACCTTGCCCAAAGTCATCCAGCTGGTTAAAGGGTGAAGCTGGGAAGTGATCCCAGGTGTGTTCTTACTCAACATCCCAACCGTCCCTGAATATGTTAAAAAGCGGTAGAGCCAACAGTCAAATGCATTTATCAAAATTTGGATGTGTGCAATGCTCTATTTAAAGATTTAAAGTCACATAGAACCTCAGTAAATATTTGCATATTTTTTGACTTTTGGAAGATATTTGATATTCTCTCTGAACATAAAATACTAAAATAATATGCAAACATATAAACATTTTTCAGGGTTCTATTTATACAGTCCACTTTGTCAAATTATCTGTAAGTTGTAAGTGTAAAAATTCAGAATGTTGTAAGACAAGTTACAGGAAGCAAGACTAGGGAAAAGAGGCTTTGTTGAGTCAGTATTTAAAAGTAACCACAGTTTTGATAGGTAGATGTTGAAGAGAGAGCATTCCTTTTTAGAGGAAATATCATGAGAAGTACTATTAAGAGGAAGCCACGTTTAGGGCACAGACCAGTTCAGTGGATACAAGAATGGGTGTTGTGAAAGGTGAGCCTAGAAGGTGCATTGTGCTAGGTTCTTGGCTTCAAGAATTTCGGGTATAGGACAGTACTAGAAATTTTTTGGAACATTAGGGTTGCCTAAGTGAAACAGAAACATTGGTGATGTAGGTACACTGGTTTATTGTTATTATTATTATTGTTATTACTATGTTTGGAATGGACTTGGGCAAGAAAAGAGTAGAGAGAGGAAGACCATCTGTGTTGTGATTACAGTGAATCATATGTGACCTAATGAGCCCGAGCCAGGCTTTTTCCATGAATAAGTTCTTATTGAACAGATAATAATTTTTCATGAAGATCTAGTTAAAATTATTCTTGTGTCTCTTTATGAATGAAGTATAGGGATTGTATTACATTAGAACATTGACTCTTCTGAAAATACTGCATTCTTATGAGTTACAGTGAGTTTAATGTTCATTGCTAGGCGCTCATACTCATGCCTTGAGAATATAGTACTAAATTGATAGCCTATGACTTCTTTTAATATTGTTGCTGTATTCTTTCACCGCTGTGAGATACAAGTGCTGAAATCTGGCACAATATTGAGAGCATTAACTCAAGCCATATAGTGCCTTATAAACTTAGAATTGCTTTTTGATATTTAGGGTTTCTTTTGCAGAGGCAAAAAGAAGCAGCTACAAATCATGTGTAATTTCTCACTGTGTCAAGTAATCAACTGGTCTGAGTTTTCAACCATTAGGTCATTAAGTTTTAAATAGGGTACAATTCTGATGACCATTTATTAAGATCTGGTATCACCAGTGAGTGCATACTGAATAAGAGGTGGAATAGTAGCCAATTCCCATTGTCTAATTATACTTATATAGTCTCATGCCTCGTGGATGTTTCTTCCAGCTAGATTGGATTTACATAAAGGAACCAATATTGAGTATCAATTTGAATTACTCATTCATTTAATATTTTGTTCTATGTTTTAGAACTTTGCAAGTGAATTTTTTGAATAGCACAGTCAGGTATGAAATAGATATTTAAAATTGTATCCAATGTGTATAACATATATAGAACTATATATCTGAATACATATAAGTATCCAGATATTTTATCAACTTACCAAAAATGTTTTATTCTTACATTGTGTAAAATATATAATTTGTATGTATGGGTAAATTATTCCTGACCATATTTCCTTAACTATAAAATAAAATACTTAGGATGAAGACCAAAAACAAAAATACTGAGTAAAAAATCAGAAATTTGTTTGAAAATCAGTTGTCCTACATGGGCCAAGTACTCATTGCAGTTTTGCCTTATGTGGTGTATGTGCACCATTGCTATTTAAGTACATGCTTTAAATCCATACCTTAGCTAATCAGTCATACATTAATGTATTTTCTTTTGAAAAGACTCAAGACTATACACTACACAAAGCCTGGAAATTGGACTTTGAACAATGAGCCAGGTCACAAGTTAACTGATTTCTTTTGTTCTCCACTCATTGGTAAATCCAGCACAATTAAGAGATTATTTCCAGTAACTAAATAAGAATAGAGTGCCCCCTATAGATACATCTGTAGTGTTGAGACAAAGAAAGAGGTCAATGGATCCAGATTCCAGAGCCTTACCTGAGGAACCAGATGAGTAATTTCAGTACATGCATTTGTGGGATAAATTTCAGGTGCTAAATTAATATGTACATACATAAAAAAGTCTCTGCATGGTCTAGAATTAATCATTTTTTACTCTGGAACCATCTCAATATTGGATCTCCAGGTCTGCAGGTCTGTCAATTCAAGTGTAGCTGTAATGAGTCGTAAACCATCTTTGGCAACTTGTACCTATTCCATATGTGATGCTGATGTAATTTCTTATTTCATAGATTCAGTTATCTGGGACGTCAAATAGTTTAATCCCTGAAGGAGACATGAAATGCCACCTTCACCTAAGGAATGAGACTTCTCTACAACATTTTTGATTGTCTCTCATATTAAATTATGATGTTTTGACCTAGATCATCTTGCCTTTACATTTTGATTCCAGCAAAACTTTTATCAGATTGTCGTGCAAGTTAGGTTTGTGAGAAACAAGAGCCCCAAATAAAACTAACAGTAGTTAAAACTGAACACAGTAAATTTGTTATTGACTAAATATTGATGGAAAATTTCTTGATAATATTAAACCTGGACTTGGAAATTCTGACAGTGAAAATTAATCTATAATTTTTTTTAAAACCATCACAGTAACATAAGACCAGAAAAACTTAATGTGAACCACAGACTGATGAAAGAATAAAATTTTATTGTGAAATACATATGCAATGAAAACAATTCCAGTGAGATTAGGATGAAAATGGAAATATTGGGATTTAACAGTGATTAATAGTACACGAATCAAGGAATTAAAACTATTTAGTTGAAATCTACTCTAGAAAATAAGATTGCTAGTGATCTATCATTGATGGCATAGTTCACTTAAATATACTTATTTGTAATCAAAGCATTAAGGTCACAAATATCCATCTGTAGAAAATGGGGGCTCAAGAGGGCAGGATAAAAATTTCTCATGTACAACGTCTTGACGAAGGAGTCTTCTCTCTCATCATGCTTATCGTCCAAAATGAGCAGTTTACTTACTTAGTGATTCTTGGTTTTCTTTTTCTTTTTTCCCTACGTTTGCTTAATCATCTATATGAATGCATTTTTTCCACATGTTATTTCATACGAATGCCATAGTGGCTGTGTGGGCTAAATTAGCACTTATCCATTTTATAGGCAGTAGACATGAAGCAAGTTACTTATCCAAGAGCAGGTGGCACAGCCAGGCTAGAAGCACAAACTAGTCTAATTGTAACTTTAGCATTTTTTTCACTATACCACAACCATAACTGACAAATATGATCACTATTTACCTTAAGCAGTCAATCCCTAAAAACCACTGTTCTCTGTGACTATAATGGGTGATTATCTTCACCCATTTATTTCGAATCAACTCTAAGTTATCCCATGTAGCCAGTCCTTCGTGAATCCCACATCTTCATAGTCTTTTGTCCAGAGTTGGGTAATGAAAAGCAATAGGACCAGGATTCAGAAAGAACAGGTCTCATGTGCAGGATTGCCACATAACAATGTGCCCCTTTGTGTGTGGAATTTCACCTTCTCTGAGCCCCAATTTCCTCATGTATAAAGTTAGGATGATCTCGCCTGCTGTTTATTTTACAAGGTTGTGTTATTAACCAATATTAACAAAACAGTAAACTTCTAGAGATTAATGACAACCTTTTTATCATTTTTTTTAGCCACAGAAACTACTGTAGGGCCAGACACATAATGTGGTAAACTCTGAAGAGCAAATAAGATGAAATCTGAGACAATACTCGTGAAATACATTTTTTTGTGAAGAACACAGGTGTGATTATTTTATTGGTGATTACTGTGCCCTCATCTGAAAGATCCTCCCTTGTTTTTTCCCCTAGGACCGCTGAGGTTCCTTTCTCAGACAGAATCTGTCACAGCCTTCATGGGAGACACAGTGCTGCTCAAGTGTGAGGTCATTGGGGAGCCTATGCCAGCAATACACTGGCAGAAAAGCCAGCAAGACCTGACTCCAGCCCCAGGCGACTCCCGCGTGGTGGTCTTGCCATCCGGAGCCTTGCAGATCAGTAGACTTCAACCTGGGGACACTGGGATCTACCGCTGCCTAGCCCGGAATCCAGCCAGCTCAAGAATGGGAAACGAAGCGGAAGTCAGAATTTTATCAGGTACTGCAGAGCTTGCTACTCTCTCCAGATTTATATTCCCTGGAGAAGTTTAACAATTTTCCCTTTAATGAATATTGCATAATTGTTTTTAAGTTCTGCATTGTTTATTAGGTTTTGTTTCATATTTTTTTCTTTTCTATCTGAGCCATTTGGTAAGGGTATGCCAAAAGCTTTTTGTATTTTTCCATGACTTAAAGTTTCCAGAGAAACAAGTATTTTACTTGGCTTCATTCATTTATTAATTCACTCATCCCATTATGATGTAATAGGTGCTTCTGCGCAAAGCCCATTACCAAGCACTTTTTTTGCATTATATCATTTTCCTCTGATAGCTCCTGAAGAAATAGTTATTATCCCCATTTTCAGTGGATGGATCAGTGAATGGAGGTGAGGCTTAGCGAGGATAAGAACCTTCCCCAAGTTAAAATTGAACATTAATTTACTCAGCCATTCATATACTCATTTCTGAGAAGCACTTTGCTAAGTACTGGGGACATAGCAATTACTGAGACTGACACAAAGCCTGGCTTATTTGCATTCTGGGTGAACGTGGACATATAACTAATCACAATAAAGTGTGTTTGGCATTTTGATAAGGAAAGTTGTTTTTCTCCACCTCTTACCTCCTTTCTCTTTTTGGCAAATCTCTGAGTCTAGGTTCATTTTCCTATCCTACAATCAGAGGTTGGATTGAATATTCTCTAAGATCTCTTCCAAAACTGCTGCTATCTTCTATCTATGTAATATGTGAGCTCTCCTTAATCTCACTTAGACCCATTTGTGAGGATCACAAAACAGGCACACCCCTGAGTAATTGTCACGGACCCCCATCAGAGCATCGGCGTTGGCTCTTGTCTCCGCATTCTGTGAGCAGTAACACAAGTCCTGCAGCAGGTAGAGGATAACATTCCTAAGTCATTTCAAAGGCAGACTGGCAATCTGAACGTTCCCAGGTACTTTAATAAGGACATTTCTGAAACCTCTTCTAACCCTTTTGTGTACTCTCCTCCATCCCCCACAGAGATGCTGATGTAAATGTGTCAGTATCCTTCAGCAACACTGTTGCCTTCCATCCACTGGGTAGCTGACAGATGTAAATGTAGCATTTATTTCCAACACATACCATTTATTTAGGCATCCCTTAGATGCACAACAATTTTTAAATATTTATATTTGTGTATCCTTAATAATGCATCTAAGTCAATCAGATGGGAAGCCTAGGTAAGCCATGCAGAAAATAGGCAAGAATATGTTTGATGATCTTAATATGACTGAAAAGTCTGTTTTCCAGTGGCATTAAGGGATAAAGTTGGATTAATTAAATATTAAATCTGAAATGAAAAGTTTTGAAAGACATACAGATATAATCACCAAATCACCATTTATGTTGATTTATTCACCTTATAAAACATATTTGCATTGTAATCTATGGAGATTTATTTAAAGCCAAATTTCATATTGTTAATTTGGCTAAAATCAAGAATATGTTGGTATACTTTGGATGTGTGTAGATATTTCTTTCCTGAATGGAAACTGAATTTTTTGAAATCATTACATCTAATGAGAATTTTTGTCCAAGTTATATGAATTTAAATATAAACTTCAAAAAGGAATTATGAACTGAGGTTATAAATAGCACCTCCAACCACCAACCCCTGTCCCACAACACACACATGCATTATTGTCCTGCTTGTTAAGCCTGTTTTGTATGCTACTGACCATATAAAGGAACATGCTAAAGATTCTCTACATGCTTATTTAATTGGGTAAGATAGAGTCAGTTAAAATAAAAACCCATCATATTATTAATAAGACTTAGAAGCATTAGAGTGGTATGTGAGTGGTTACCAGCCTTTAAAAAATACATGTTTTTCCATGGTCATTTTGACTGAAGTTACCTGTTTTCATTTTAGTTTGAAACATAAATGCTAATTTGAAGTCTTGTCACTTTGTCCAATACTTGTTTTTACAAGAGGAGTATTTGAATTTGTGTGTGTATGTGCCTAGAGGGTTCTAAATAATGTATAATTTGATGTTCTCATTGGAGTTTATGTGAAAACTCCACTAAGCCACTTTTTTGTATCAGGGTTTAATGTCACTAAGTAACTGAGATCCATTAAGTTTAGAGTTTAAGGATCAAATAGTTGTTTTAAATGCTGCCTTTCAGCAAGAAGTTTCCATTTATCCACTAAATAAATACATATTTTATTCAACAAACTTTTGAGTGATTCATATACCTGCTGTCGTGTTGGTTGCTAGGAATACAGAGTTGGAAGACCATGCCCTAAAACAGCTGTAGTTTAGTGGGGGAAATAGGTGCAGCACATGGACTGTGCTGGAAAGAAGAAAAACAGAGTGCCATTACCTTGCATACAAAAGAAAGGGCCGGTGTGCCAGTCTTGAATAACAAGAAGTAGCTAGGCAAGGAGAAGTGTGCAAGGAACAAAGGACCAACATAACAAAGAACAGAGGGAAGAGAGAGAGAAGCTTTTCAGCGCACTGCACGTGTTCTGTTTAACTGGTCATAGGGACAGGACAAACTGGAAGTAAGGAGATTACTGAAGGAAGGAAAATAAACGAGAATGTGTGGCATTAATCCTGTACAGAATTGACCGAAAGCTGCTACTAAAGTGGTATCAGAAGGGATTCAGAAATGAAGATGCACAGGAAGATTTTAAGGGCTGGTCTTGGAAACCTATCAGATATGGCTTATGATGAGGGAGAGGATGGAGTCCAGGCTCCATGAAAGCTAAGAAGTGGCACTTTTCATGAGATTGTGTATGGGGTAGTAGTGGTATTATGTTCAAAATAAACTACAGATTTTTAAGAGAGATTTTCTCTAGCATTTTGTATTTTCCAGATTAAATGAATAATTATTTCATTCATAGGTAGGAAAAGAGGAAACTAATTAAATTTGTTGGTTAATGTTTTAAGACAGAAATTGAATTCTTGCTTTGAGGAACTGTACATTTTTATAGAGTAAGTAAGAAATTGTTGTAAAAACTTTTTATATTGAGAACAAAACACTGAGTTGAGATTGTTTAAAATGTCTTCTGGTATGTGATGGGGAATGGATCAGGGATTGAAGTGGCCATTTTGATTGTCAAGGCCACTTTATTCAGTTCTTATCACTTCTACGTGCCAAGTAGTAGATTGAATTACTGAATTATAAATCTGCTTTCCTCACTAGGTTGACTGAAATAACTGGAAGTCTTATTTCAGTTTTCTTAATGGCCTAATTGAATTGATCAATTGGTAATTCAATCTATTGTTCATTCATTTAACTACAGTTAAATGACTTTGGGTCCTGGATAGACTTGAACCAAATATCTGTACAATTAAAGGCATTGGCTTTTAATATAATAAATTGGACTAAAATATATTTTGAATGATTTTTCTGTATAATAGTTACATTTTTTTTGAAGTACATTTTACTAGAAACTATTCCAAAATACATATTATTTAAAAGGGAATTTTATGTCTTTTTAGTTTTGAAACAAAGAGTTTCAGAATTTTTTTCATTGCTAAGGATTTATTACTAGACAGGTACATTTAACTTCTTAGTTTGACTAATATTACTTATATTTTAAAATTAATTACATTTTGCTACCATTTATTTGTATACTTCCTACAGAATAATGATCTTCAGGGGAAAACAAAGGAAGTATTCTTTGTTTTTAAATTTACCATCAAGTCAGACAATGTTACTCAGATAACTAATATAGGCAAGGAATAGTAAATTTGTGTATACATATCTAGTTCCAAATTAACAAACACAAGGCAGAATTAAATTCTAGGTAGAAAATTTGTAGTCTTTAAACAGATGATTACTATTCTAGATCATCAGGAAATAACTGTAGAATAGTAGCAGCAGATGATAAATCCATAATGAGAAGTTTAATCTACCTTCTGGGGAGCCTTGACTCCCATGTCTAGGAATTTAGACTTGATGCTATTCACTTTTTTGATGATCAGGAATCCTTGAAAGTTTCTGAGCAATGGATACCATGATATAAACATACACACAGAAAAACAGAGACAAGGAAATGAAGAGCAATTCATTAACATATTACCTGATATTTTTTCTTTTTTTTTAATATGTATACATTCATGTAACCATTGCCAAGATCAAGATATTGAACATTCTCAATAATTTTTATTCCCCCTTCACCTATTTCATCAATCCTCTTACCTCCCACCCCTAAGGTAACCTCTGTATTTATGAGTCTATTTCTGTTTTTTTTGTTTGTTCGTTTATTTTCTTTTCTGGATGTCACATATAAGTGAAATCATATGGCATTTATCTTTTTCTGTCTGACTTATTTCACTTAGCATGATACCCTCTAGGTCCAGCCATGTTGTCACAAATGGCAAGATTGCATTCTTTTTTATGGTCAAGTAATATTCCATGGTATATACATACCACAACTTTTATTATCCATTCATCTATTGATCAACATTTAGATTCTTCCCATATTTTAGCTATTGTCAACAAAGACATGATAAACATAGTCATTCATGTAGCTCTTCAGATTAGTGATTTTGTTTTCTTTGGGTCAGTTCCCAGAAGTGGAATTGCTGGGTCATATGGTATTTCTGATTTTAGTTTTTTCATAAGCTTCCATATGACTTTCCATAGTGACTACACCAATTTGCAATCCTATCAGCAGTGCATGAGCTTTCTCTTTTCTCCACATCCTTGCCAACATTTGTTGATTTTTATCTTGTTGATATTAGCCATTCTGATTGGCATGAGGTGATATCTCATTGTGGTTTTGGTTTTCATTTTCCTGATGATTAGTATTTTGACCATCTTTTCATGTATCTGTTGGCCATTTGTATATCTTCTTTAAAAAAAATGTGTAGTCAGGTCCTCTGCTCATTTTTAAATCAGATTATTGGTTTTTTTGTGTTGGATTGTTTATGTCCTTCATATATTTTGGATATTAGCCCCTTGACAGCTATATCATTTGGGAATATGTTCTCTTATGTCAAAGGTTGCCTTTTCCTTTTGTTGATGATTTCCTTTGCTGTGCAGAAGACACTTTTAGTTTGATGCAGTCCCATTTGCATATTTTTGCTTTTGTCTCCCTTGCCTGGGGAGACATATCCAAAAAAAAGTTACTAATACTGATGTTCAAGAATTTACTGCCTGCTATTTTTGTATCATACTTAATGTTTTTCACTGCATTAAAGGATTTCCTCATAGTTTGCTTTCTTTTTCAGGCTAGTTTTGAATAAAAACTAATTTTTTACCATGCTATACACAGGACTCTCTTATTCTTTCATACCTCTAAGTTGGATAAAATGGTTTATTGTGGTTCTCTCTTATATTTACTTAGAAAAGAATAAGGCCTAAGGACCATATTATATTAAGACCATGTGAAGTTCATGTTTCCTAAATATATTTTTAAATTAAAGTATTATTGATATACAATCTTATGAAGGTTTCACATAAAGAACATTGTTGTTTCAACATTTACCCATTTTATCAAGTCCTCATGCTCCCTATTACAGTCACTGTGTATCACCATAGTATGCTATTATAGAGTCATTACTTGTCTTTTCCATGTGGTATTGTCTTCCCTGTGACCTACCTATATAGTGCCCTTTAATCCCATTCTCACTTCCTGCCCACCCTCCTCAGCCCCTCCCCTTTAGTTACCACTAGTGCCTTCTCAGAGACTGTGAGTCTGCTGCTGTTTCATTCCTTCAGTTTTGTTTTGCTGTTATACTACACAAATGAGTGAAGTCATTTAGTATTTGTCTTTCTCAGCCTGGCTTATTTCACTGAGCATAATACCCTCTAGCTCCATCCATGTTGTTGCAAATGGTAAGATTTCTTTTCTTTTTATGGCTGAATAATATATTCCATTGTATAATGTACTACATCTTCTTTATCCATTAATTTACTGATGGACACTCAGGTTGCTTCCATATCTTGGCAATTGTAAATAGTGCTGCGATAAACATAGGGGTACATATGTCTTTTTGAATCAGGGATCTTGTTTTCTTTGGGTAAATTCCTAAGAGTAGAATTACTAGTTCAAATGCTATTTCTATTTTTAGATTTTTGAGGTACCTCCATATTGCTTTCCACAATGGTAGAACCAATTTACATTCCCACCAGCAGTGTAGGAGGGTTCATTCCCCTTTCTCCACATCCTCACCAACATTTATTGTTGTTTTTCTTTTGGATGTTGGCCATCCTAATTGGTGTGAAGTGATATGTCATTGTGGTTTAAATTTGCATTTTCTTGATAATTAGTCATGTGGAACATCTTTTTAGAATTGCCTGTTCACATCCTCTGCCCAATTTTTAATCAGGTTATTTGGTTTTTGTGTGTTGAGGTTTGTGAATTCTTTATATACTTTGGATGTTAACTCCTTATTGGATATGTCATTTATGAATATGTTCTCCCATACTATAGGTTGCCTTTTTGTTTGATAGTGCCTTTTGCTGTACAGAAGCTATTTAGTTTGATATAGTCTCACCTCTTCATTTTTTATTTTGTTTCCCTGCCTGAGGAGATATGTTCAGGAAAAAGTTCCTCATGTTTATATTCAAGAGATTTTTGCCTGTTTCTTCTTAGTTTTATGGTTTCATGACTTACATTCAGGTCTTTGATCCATTTTGAGTTTACTTTTGGTGTATGGAGTTAGACAATAATCCAGTTTCATTCTCTTCCATGTGGCTGTCCAGTTTTGCCAGCATCAGTTGTTGAAGGGCTGTCTTTTCCCCATTGTATATCCATGACTCCTTTATTGTACATTAATTGGCCATATATGCGTGGATTTATATCTGGGCTTTCTATTCTGTTTCATTCATCTATGGATCTGTTCTTGTGCCAATAGCAATTTTTTTTTTATTACTGTGGTTTTGTAGTAGAGCTTGAAGTTGGGGAACATAATCCCCCCAGCTTTCTTCTTCTCAGGATTGTTTTGGATATTTGGGGTCTTTTGTTGTTCCATATGAAATTTAGAACTATTTGTCCTAGTTGTTGAAGAATGCGGTTGCTATATTGATAGGGATTGCATTGAATCTATCAATTGCTTTAGGCAGGATGGCCATTTTGACAGTATTAATTCTTCCTCTCCATGAGCATGGGATGTATTTCCATTTATTGGTGTCTTCTTTAATTTCTCTCATGAGTGCCTTATAGTTTCCAGAGTATAGGTCTTTCACCTCCTTGGTTAGATTTATCTGTAGGTATTTTATTCTTTTTAATGCAATTGTAAATGGACTTGTTTTCCTGGTTTCTCTTTCTGCTAATCCTCATGTTTCCTAAATATTAGGTCAGGTTTAATCCAGATTACAATGAAGTGGTCATATGGGGTCTATCACATGAAATCCTATTTCCATGGATTCAGCTCATATTTAGTTAACATTGATCAATTAATGAATATTTAGAATTTCCAATTTGAACTATTACTATAACAAGTTGTTAAAAGCATAGAGTCTTATACCAGACTAAGTAGAAATCTCAGTTTCACCATTAACTAGCTGTACAATTCAGGGCAAATTTCATAATCTAAGTCTTTATTTATCTTGTAAAATGTAGAGAATGATATCATATATTTCATAGGCTTTAATTTAATAGGCCCAGTAAATGCCTGGAATTGCTAAGTCCTTAGTAGCTATTATAATTACTTTCGGATTTTAGAAATTCTAGACTTCAATAATTTGATTTTCATGTCAAGATGATCTCTCTGATAACAAATTACCTGATTTTGATTCTGGATATCTAGTAGTTAACTTACCTGCTATTAGTTAATTGTACATTTTATGTTCTCTGCCTTAGTGCTGTCTGATTTCTGCACTTCCTTTTCACATCATCAGAAGCCAGAGTACCCTGCAGCTATTTCTTCCCTAATAACTCATTGCTGCATGATTTTCACTCTTAATATTACCTTACCATCAAAATTTCTTTTGCTGTATGGAAAATTGCAAGAGGCACTGGCTTAGAAATAAGAGAAAATAAAGACTTCTACTGTTTGATCCTTATTACCACTACCATTTCATCTAATCTTCTAAAATCCTTATTTACCTTGCCTGTTAAGAAAAGAGTTTGGACTAGAGCAACCTTTCCAAATATCACTACCAAGGAGCTCATTTATTATTTCATTCTGCATTCATCAACAACTCTGCCTTTGTAAGCACAGTATTTAAGAGTTCACATTTGCTAGACAAACTCTAATTATTAAGAACCATAGATCTATGCTAAAACACAAGGTTCAAAAATCAATCCCATAAAATATGAAATTGTCCTACTTTTAGATTAATTAAAACAAAAACAAAAGTTTCAAGTTGGTATATATTGTCACAAAAAGTACATTGAAAGAAGATAGGATACCTTTTATTGTATACAATTGGCCATGCAGTAAACCAAATTCCATGTCATGATATGTCCCCACTCCCCTCAGATGATAACTTCAACCTACCTGCTTTCGGGAACCAGGGCTGGGCAGAGCACAGAAACCAATGGACAATCATGTTTTGTTAAGAGTTAGTTATTGTAGGGCAAGTCTTTTAATCAATGTGAGATAACTGAGATAACCAGTGTTGCACAGACAGTTGATGAAATTTCATTCAGATGCAACAAAGTTTAATAGGTTATTACCTAAGCTGACTTACTGTAGATAATAGACAATATCTGTTTGGTTTTTGAATTTGTTAAAATATGTCTTCATCCCCTAATACTATTTTGGGGGACATCAACAGGGCCCATGATTCCAAATTGAAGGCCTTGAAATACTGGGGCATCTGTTAAATTTTTCTTGCCATATCTACTATTCTAATGTCACTAGTCATCTCTTCCTCACCAAATATGTCCTCTATTCCTATTCATCCTTGATCTTGAGTAATGTTAGATATTGATTATAGTACTGTCCTTCTTAGCTCCCATTTCCTGAAAGGTTGCTACTTTATATAAGGTCAAAAGTAAAAAAATAAAAATGAGAGAGCCTGTTATGTCCCAAGAATCCATTGGAACCAACATACAGTTAGCTCTGTGTTTATTAGGAATGTGGTACTTAGCAGTCCTGTGTGTGTGTGTGGGTATCTGAAGGGTCAGGCTGTCTACCCTGATTCACAAACAAATAAGAGGCTTTCTCTAAGAGTGTTTGGAAGTCAAACCTATAAGCTGTGAGTGAAGAAGTCACAAATATTAATAAAAGGTCCAGTAGAGTTTCCTTCTCTGGTCCTATTTGACATCATCTTATTCCTGGAGAATTAAAAAAATAAAAGACATAGTCAGTTATTCATTATGGGCACAACTTTATTGATTTAACTTTGGCCAAATAAGAAATAACTCAAATACTTTTGGTTATCAGAAACAAGAGTTAGAATAAAAACTCCATTACTTTCTCTAGAAAGTTTTAAATGCTTCTTTGAGCATTTATATAAAATATGAAGATTTCTGGGTTCCCTAAACTAACTTTGACACATCATAGTGTCAGCATTTGTTTTCTGGGATCCTACTGTCAGCTGTAAAATTTTAAAAAATAATAATTCTATAAATGAAAAATCACTTCCGTCAGACCTGCTACAAAATGAAACTGATAGACTCAAAATTTGCCTGTGAGACAGAAAGGATTTGTAACCATATGTCAATGATAAGAATAGGCATTCCCCTTTCTTCCTCCAAAATAACTATAAATAGCAATGTGTGTGTGTATGTGTGTGTGTGTACATGGAGAAAGAAAGGAAATATGAACAGATGTAGGAATATTTACAGAAAGGGAATGTCATTTTTAGTACTCAACTGATATAAATGAGGAAGGGAAGTAATGGATTCAGAATGATGAATCATAGCTCCTGAGAAATGGCTCCCTTCTCCCTCTCTGTTCATAGCTCCTTGGCTTTTGGCCAGGTAGGGTGTTTTTTTTTTTCTCCATATTTTTATTAAATACATTTTGATTCCTGTGATCAGCCTGGTTTAGGCAGCTTTTTAAAATAAAAGACACTCTAAACACAGTTAGATTGAGTTTCATGGAATTTTTTCACTTAGAGCACATATTATAGTACATACTTATGTTTGAAGACACATGGTGCCTGATGAATTTTCTAAAAGAGAACTCGATAGGGAATGGCTAAGGAGCCAGCAGGAGAACACTAGGTCAGCCTGGAACTGAGGATGCAGACAGAGGAAACTAGCTCCTTGAAGTTATATTAATCTCATAGGCCTTGGAAGAAATCAAAGAGAATACCCCATAGTAGCCTGCAAGGTCCTTTTATTTCCAGTTGGAAAAGTGTTTTGTTTTCCATTGAGGCAGTTATTAATAAAGAAAACCAAAGAGCATATACAATGAGGGGAAACAAAAAGTTTGACATTCAGAAAACGTAAAACATAAAACATAAAACATAAAAGAAAGTATTAGTTGTATTGAGGAAGGCAGTTATGAAATTGTAGAAAAACAGTATGTTTTCTTGCTGACACAGATGCCAATAGTCCATGATTCAGCTTCTCTGTTCTTATTCTTTAGATTCAGCCATGTTAAGTTTAGTGTTACAGTTCCTAAATATTAGTTTAGGAAAATGGCCCCATTGTAAGAAAATCATTGTCATCACAGGTTGAGCATTCATTCTACTTTGCCCAGGAAAACCCTGGTCACACCTCATGTCATAGAATAATTATAGAGAGTTACCTTTCAAATGTATCGCAAGTTGAATAATTTGTCTCATCAATCTGGTCATCTATCATGAGCAAAGTCAAAATTATGTGGCTCCAGGATATTTGGGAAAACCTGTGAACGCAGAAAGTCAAATCTAATTTCCTGCTTACCTCACAAACTCAACTAAGTAATGCCTAATAGAAACCTTTTCTCTTACTTGTTTTAAATATCTTTAGACAGAAAATACTCTCCACTTTCAGTAGAGTGCCTTCCCCATGCCTCTTAAGGGCATGGGCTCTGAAGACAGTTGAGTTTGTATTTCTGAATATGTGAAGTGTAGGTAACTGTGTCAGGTTGTATGATTCAAGATGTTTCTTGACTTCTAATAATCTATTGCTGAAAGACAGCAGTTGGAATTATTTGGGTTTTGTATTGCCTTCCTAAATGTGAAATAACATAATAATAATGAAGAGCAAGAGGCATATTTAATCTTTCCATTTTTACTTGAAAGATGCTAAACTATCCCCATTTTGGAAGGAAATGGACTTCTTGAATGCATAAAAAAATAGCTTATTTGTTGAGACTGTGTTCATTAGTTCCCAAAGTTTGGTCTTTGGACTCTGGCATTTCTTGAGATACCTTTAAGGGATCTGTGAGGTCAAATCTGTTTTAATGATCATGCAAATATGTTTTTGTATTTTTTCACCATGTTGACTGAAGAATGTCTTTGAGGAATCAGTACATTTAAAATTTTATTAATTCTCAACCCTTAAATACGTATATATTTTTAATATCCTGCATGTTAAATGGGAAATACACGTGAAGTATGTCTAAATACAAGGAGTTTTTGAGGGGTAAATGCTTCAGCAATCATTTGAGCTTCAAGCTGAATTAGCTACTTTTTTTTTTTTCAAGCAACACCATTTCTATTTTAAGGGACAATCAACAGAAAAACTGTAGCTATGCACAGTAGGATACTAGTTAGATGTCTTCTTAAAAATGAAAAAAGTGAGCCATTCAAATCCAGGAAAAATTGTATTTGCTGCCAAAGATGAAATTCTAGTTTTTAAGTTAAGATTAGAAATTTGGTAAACTTGTATCCACTATAGGGAGCTTGACAGCTTCTCAACATTAAAAGGCCTTTCTCCTGGATTTGGTGCTGATAGTAACAAATGGAATTTTTTGATACTGCATAATGAAATGTGTCAACATTTGGAAGAGCTGTCTAATTCAGTGTACCATTCCAAATGACCACTGATTGATGCGACAAAATCATGCATGGGTAAAGGATCAGCTCAAAATGCAAGATAGGCCAATGGATTTTTATATAACAGCACAAAATGTTTCTTGACATGGAGTCAGCTTCTGTATTGCAACTGACTTTCCAGAAACTACTTACTGAAATTACTTATTGGAGTGTTAATGGATGAAATCTACAATTATCTGAAAAGGCTATCATAAGATACCTTTTTTTGTCCAACTACATATCTGTTCAGGTCAGATTACTTTCATGTAATTCAATCAAATCAACATACCAGAACAAAATTGAATGTATAAAATAACACAACAGTATAGTTATTTTCTATGAAACCACTCATTTAAAAAAATTTACAAAAATGTAAAGTACTATCATTCTTCTTGCTAGTATTTTTGCTTTGGAAAATACAGTTTTAAGTATAATTTTTTGATAGGTTATGGCAAAATATTTAATAAATAAATAAATATTTGTAGAAACCTCTCAGTTTTTGATTTTTAATGTGGCGAATATTTATAGCTATAACCTACACACACAGAAGGTCTTTGGGGCCCTTAGTAACTTTTGAGTACAAATGGTTCCTGAGACCATTTTGAGAGTCACTGCCATTTTCTGAATGATTGTAGATCAGTCTTCCCCGACTCAGATAACAGGTTAAGGTAAAGTAGGCCAAATTTCCTATTAAAAAAGTTAGGAAGGGTGGAAGGAAAGGGAGAGAAGGGGAGTGGAGGGGAAGGGAAGGAAGCCTAAGCAAAGGCAGCATATTGCCTTGAGGTGTTTCTACACTTTCATGCAATCTGTGTATGTCAGGTACAGTATCTCTGTAATGACTGTTTTCTCTGTTTATATACTATCATCTTGCTCTCTGAGGAGGATTATCTGTGCTGACACCAGGGTCACAATGAGATCAGGTCAGAGAATCAGGCTAACATTTCTCCACTGACAGGTGAAAGCTAAACTGGTTTTTAGTCTAAACAAATCATGACTGCTTGTAATTAATTTAGAAAAAAATGGTTGCATAATTCTGTGCATTCACGTCTTTGTGCATCATGTTAATGAGGTCTGCTTTAGTATTTTTAATATAAAATCTGACATTAGGAAAAAATTAACTTTTGCTGATTTTATTTAAAGCTACCAAATATGTTTTCTAGAATCTACCCTTGCATCTTCCTACCACTTTTATCTTAAAATATATTAAGCATCCATAAAAATATATGAAATATATGCACAGCTTAAAGACTAAAACTGAAATGACCATTTGTGTACCTATCACCATATTAATGAAATAGAGTGTTACACACTAGTATTCCAGTGCCATTTCCTGTGATAAAATCATGTTCATTAATTCACTGGAAAAAATTGTTATGTTTTATTAGCTGAATAACTCCATTTGGTCTGAATAGTCAGTGCCCTTATAGGGAGAACCAAAGTGATTTTTATGAGTAATTACTAATTCCATCATACTTCCATTAAAATCAGTGTAGTCAACAAAAGGCATGACCTGAAATTTCAAGTTCACCCTCCCAGGCTTTTCACTCTATACTATTATGGAACCTGGAGGGAAAACTTTAATTTGCCCTTAAATTATCTGCCTGGTGTTTTAGTCATTGACTTGTATAATTTCTTGCTTCTTGTATAATTCCCATCCACTTTGCAACACTTGAGTTTAAAATAACTCTTTACTCTAAAAATAACATATGTCCTTATAAAAGCCTGTAGAAAATACAGAAAATTCCAAAGATGAATATAAAAACCACCCATAATTCTGTCACACAAAGATAATCTCGGCAATGATATCTCCAGCCTATTTTAAAACATAAATACATGTTCTTCCTGCTCGTTTAAAACCCCCCCCCACGTTTTAAAGGGAAAAAAAAGGCAGTGATTTATTGCTGCATAACAAACCATTCCAAAATGTAGTGACTTTAAACAGCAATTTATTATCTCTTACAATTCTGTGGTTTATCTCAGCAGTTCCTCTGCTGGTTTCACGTGAGCTTACTAACTGTGCACATTTGGCTGAGGTGCAGAGGGCAAGATGGCCTCGCTCATGTCTGTCAGTTAGCTGGTGCTGGTTTTTGGTAGGGGGACTCAGTTGTCCCCCATGTGCCTTCTGCAACTGGCTAGGCTAACATGGCATGCTTAGGTAGAGCCATGGCAGGAATCGTAAGGCCTCTTGAGGCATTGGTTCCAGAATGCATACAATGTACCCCCACTCAATCCACTGGTCAAAGTAAGACACAGAGTCAGGCCACATTTAAATCATAGGGAACTAGACCCACCAATCTGGATTTGAGGAACTCAAACAATTTGTGATCATTTTTAATCTATCATAACATTATAAGACATATGAACTATTACCTATTAAAGAAAATGTCTATAAGTTTTTTGGGAACTTGTATTATTATATTATTATTAGAATATTAGAATTTAGTAGATTACATTAGAATTTATTAGATTATATACTTACGTAATATTAATACTACATACTTATATAAATATATATTAATTTTATACTTATATACATTTAATATATATTAAACTTTATATTATTATATAAGTATGTAATTAATATTAGAATATTATAATTTGTTAGATTATATACTTACAGAGAAATATCTTTGGAGAAATGAAACTTAATTTATCTGTCAATAGCTGATATTTTTATACATGTTATCAGATCACAAATCCCAATGCCTAGAAAGACACAAAGACAATAAAAATAACAAATGGGCCAGATCAAGATTGAAGTAATCTTAGAATATGTATGCTCTGTCTAAAAAAGTAATAGCCGAAAGATGGTTCTTTTGTGGCAATATGAGTCCACATGTTGGAGTTTCATATGCCTGAACAACTGATGTTTTAAAGATAAAGACAAAATCTCAGCAAGTTATTTTGTTTCTCAATAAATTGATTCTAAGGTTTATATTGAAAGACAAGACATCCAGAATAGTCAAAACAATACTGAAGAAGAATGTCAGAGGATGCACAGTGCCTGACATCAAGACTCATTATAAAGCTACGACAGTCAAGATAGTGTTATATTGGCAAAATAATAGGCAAATAGATCAACAGAACAAAATAGAGCTCCCTAAAATAGACCCATACAAATATAGTCAACTGATCCTTGACAAAGGAGCAAAATCAAGTCAATGACGAGAGGAGTATAGTCGTTTTGACAAATGCTGCTCTAACAATTGGACATCAATATGAAAAAAAAAAATCTAGACAGAGACCTAAACTTTTGCAAAATAAACTCAAAATGGATCATAGACTTAAAAGTAAAACATAAAACTGTACATATTCCCAGAAGACAACATAGGAGAAAATCCAAGCATGAGACCTAAGAGTCTGACAATGAATTTTTAGGTACAACACCTATAAAACAATCTATGGAAGGAAAAATTGATAACTGGGCTTTGTGAAAATTATTTCTTCTCTTCAAAAGACAATGTTAAGAGAATGAAAAACAAGCCACAAACTGTGAAAAGATTTGCAAAACACACATCTGATAAGGACTGTATCCAAAATATACAACAAACATTTGAAACTCAACAGTAAAAAAATAAATAAACCAATGAAAAAAAAACAGGCAAAATACCTGAACAGACACATCACCGAAGAAGGTATACAGATGAAAATTAAGCATTTGAAATACATTCAACATCAAATGTCATCGAGGAATTGGAAGTTAAAATACCTATTAAATGACACTAGATACCTGTTAAAATGGCTAAAATCCAAAATGAGCATGCCAAATGTTTATGAGGATGAGGAACAATAACTCCCATTTCTTGCTGGTGGGAATGCAAAATTGGAGAGCCACATTGGAAACAGTGTGAGAGTTTCTCACAAAAGATCAACATACTTTTACTATACAATCTAGCAATTGCCATTCAAAATATTAACCTAATTGAGTTGAAAATTATATCCAAAGAAAAATCTGCACATGGACATCTATAGGAGATTTGCTCACATTACCAAAAACTGGAAGCAATAAAGATGTCCTTCAGTAAGTGAATGAATAAACAAACTGATTCATCCATACAGTGGAATATCATCCAGCAATAAGAGTAAATGAGCTATCAAACACAAAACGACATGGAGGAACACTAAGTGCATATTATAGTAAGTGAAAGAGATCAATCTGAAAAGTCAACATACTGTCTAATTCCAAATATATGATATTCTGGAAAAGATACAACTCTAGTAAAAAGAAAAGTGATTGTCTGGGGTTTGGTATAGGGGTGGTAGGGGAGGGATGAATAGGAAAAGTTTATGGGATTTTTAAGGTGGTGAAACTATTCTATATGATACTGTAATGTTGGATACATGACATGCATTTGTCAAAATTCATAGAACTATACAACACAAAGAGTGAACTTTAATGTACACTATGGACTTAAGTCAATAGTAACATATCAGTATCAGTTCATTGTCTGTAACAAATGTATCATCCTAATGTAAGAGTTAAAGATGGGAAACTGAGTTTTGGGAGATGAGCGACTGATACATGGGAATTTTCTGTACTATTTGTTCAATATTTTTAAAATGAAAATTTAAAAATAAAAATAACACAGAACATAATCATTTGTGTCACATGATTTTGCTTTTTTGATAAAAGAAAGTATAATAGTGTGAGCTGAAATAATAGTTTAGCTGAAATATTGGTTCTTTTGTGGGTAAATAAGAATATTGAATATAGGTCCCAGGTAAATTTTATTTAGCCAGAAGATCAAATTAAGTAGATCTTACTTGATTTACACACACACACACACACACACATTATATATATTATATATACACACACACACATAGGATATTATAGTATATATACACATAAACACACATACACACATGATATAGTATTATACAATGTATGTAACTGCAGCATTTCTGCTGCGGAACAGGTGGTGGAAGTAAAGCATTCAGATGGACTGGACTCCATTATAAAGATGGCTGTTTAGAAACGCACATTTCAGGGACTCGTCCATTTAGGAAATTTATTGTTAAGCAACATTACCCTTCAAGCCATTTTCCATTTCGTTGAAAAATCACTTTTAAGAAAGGAAATAACATATACAACTAGCAGTTTTTTAAAGTTTTGAAACATGTTTTCTACAATATTTGTTTAATAAGGATTAACACATCTGAAAATTCTCTTCAATATTTTTATCGTGAAGACTATTTGTTTTGATTGCTGTAACAACCAGAAACAGATGTGGGAAGACTGAAAAAGTGTGAATTTCTCTTTCTCCACACAAACAGTACTTTAGATGACAATTACTATCCCAACTGTTAACTAGAGAACTGGTTTTCTTTAACCTGCGATCAACGTGTATGGAGTTCGGTCAAGCCAAGGGAGATTAACAACAATGTTAAGATGTGTCCCAGACCTCCATCTACATCACTTCCTGTCTCATCACCCACAGCCCACTTTATGATGCAGTTGGATCTCACATTCTTTGGCAACTCTCCATCCACCCTAATACTTTAGTTTTTAGGATTTCATTGCTTCATTTTTTTTTTTTGCTTCAAGATATTACTATGAGTTTGCAAAACAACAAATTACATGCTAATCCCATTTAATGCATTAAGTTGAAAACAGCCTTAATTACACAAAATCTCAATCATAATATAAGTTAGTCATGGGGATGAAAGTACAGCCTAATGAATATAGGCAATAGTATTGTAACATCTTTCTACATTGACAGTAACTACACTAGTTGGGGTGAGGATTTAATAGTGTAGATAATTGTTGAATCACTATGTTGTATACTTGAAACAAAAATAATATTGTATAGCAACTATACTTCAATAAAAATATTAAAAATAATCTAAATTAAACCTTTATAGAGATATGTGGATTGTAATGGGGACCTGGAAATCAGGGAATCTTATCTTAAATAAATTAACTTTGAGTGATAGAAATATAGTCAGTAGGTTGGGTCAGAGAATATTACCATGGTGGGGAGGATTTCCTTCAAGGCACCCTTCCATAGACTCCTGCTGTATCCCAGGCATTAGGACATTAACTCTCAGAGATTTCTCTTGACAGTAGTGAACCCTGTGCTTAGAATTTTATGATTTTTTAAAAGTTAGTCCACCTGATATAATCTTAGCAACTTTGGATCACATGAGTTCTAAGGTAAATGGAGTGAGTGTTTAGGTTGAATAGACACTCTTTCAGTTACCTGCTAGTAAAAATGAATAATGTTGTATATATAGTACTAGAAAATGCAGTGGGAGAAATGGAAGCATGTAAGAGCTCTTCATTTACCCAGCGTCTTAGCTTTAGGAACAAACACACTAGTTGCAGTGTCATTAAACATTAAAAAAAGCAGAAGGCTTAAAACATTCAAAGTTATTGTTATGAAAAACAAACTTTAATGTGACTTCCATCTTAAAGACAACAATTATTTTATCAGTATATTCTATGTTCTACTCCTTAATACTTGCATGTTATATAACACAATTCTAAAATGTTTGTTTATCTTATATCCCAAACCACGGAAACGATAAAGCTGAAAGAAGCAAAATATATATTAGTGGCAGGGAAACAGAACGTAGCATTCTTTTTTGGGTGATAACTTTTAGAAAACTTAATGATAATATTGTCCTGTTTTCTAATGATAAATCAACAAGGCCTTCAGCCTACATGAGTGACTGAAGAAAAGGTTTTGCCCTTTTTCTTTTACCATGATGTCATCCATAGCTAAGAATATTCGAGTATCATAATCCTAGAAACTAAGGATGGAAAAACTCCCCTAGGAGTTTATTTCATTTATTAGTATCTTACCATTTTTCTTTTCTTTCTCTCCTTCACTGAGTCTTGTTAGGAAAGAAAGAAAAAAAAGGTTCAAACTATATCATTTACCTTGGCAATGTTTTTCCTAAAAGATGTGGTCTTGTATTTTCTTTCTACAGATCCAGGACTCCATAGGCAACTTTATTTTCTGCAAAGACCATCCAATGTAATAGCCACTGAAGGGAAAGATGCCATCCTGGAATGTTGTGTTTCTGGCTATCCTCCCCCAAGCTTTACCTGGTTACGTGGAGAGGAAGTCATCCAACTCAGGTATTATATATATCTAAGAGTTTTATTAATGTGTTGTACTGTTTATCTTTCTCTAATTTGAAACAGACGCCTAGAAATACTGGGATCTTTTATAATAATTGAATATCTTTCCACATCTCTTGACATTATATAATATATGAAAAATGTTTACCCACTGGGATAAAGGGGTAGGGAACAGAGTCAAATTCATGAGATCAATCCAGAAAGGAAATGTAGAAAGCCAGGGGTGCTTTTGTGATGGTCCTGCCCAAGGAGTCTTCAACAAAGATACACTTTGGAAGATTTCATACTAAGGAAGTGATATAGAAAACTAAGTATTTCTTAAGAAACTAAAATTTCCTGAATTCAAATATATAGAATGGCATTATACGGTCTGTGAAAATTTTTTTTTTAGCTCCAATTATCTCTCTCACCATCCCAGATATAACAAATATTTAAGATAGATAGGAGGAGAACTTGGCTGGCTTTGAATTACTGGACATTAATATTAAGACATAGTTAGAATGTAAACTCTCAATAGAATGGAACACTTAGTCTGAAACGTTTTGATTAAATGGATTTCAATTAAGAAATTAATTTCATTAATTTTGAGGTCTGGCATGCTCCTTTTTAACAAATTCATTTTCTGTGGCAAGGTAGGTTCATAGACAATAATTTAATCTTCAAGTTTCATCTACTTCAAATATTTATTTATGTAACAACAAAACATGGTATAGTATCACAATACTTCCGTGGATATTAAAGCATGCAAGATATTGGGCTGCACCTTCAGCATGTTAAGATGTGTTTTCTGAGTATAACCAGGTCTTGGTGCAGTATGAAGTGTGGTTTTCTACAAAGATTATTAAATTGGATGTCAGAACACAGAGCGTTGATGTTCATTGTGGGGAATCACTCCTCTGGACCTTCTGGTCCTCAAATCCAAACTGAGAGAATTGGACCTGATTATCTATACATTTATTTTCAGTACTAACACATTAGTTCTAAGTTTAATCTACTTCATTTCTTTGATCTCTGCACACAGCCTTCCCATGGGAGCCTTGAATTAATTTCTGTTCAATAAATGTGATGCTCTGAAGGCCCCATGAAAGAGTTTCTTAACAATTTTATAATTTGATCTTTCGTGGAGTTCATTTAAACTTCTGAGTATCTTGCCTGGTATACATGTATATCAAACTACTCTCTAATTTTACATGCCTTATGGCTTACAGGTCCAAGAAGTATTCTTTATTGGGCGGAAGCAACTTGCTAATCTCCAATGTGACAGATGATGATAGTGGAACTTACATCTGTGTTGTCACATATAAAAATGAGAATATCAGTGCCTCTGCAGAGCTCACAGTCTTGGGTAAGTTAATGGCTTGAGATGAGTTTGCATTGTCCTGTTCAACATATAGTAGCGTGACACTTTAAATATTTATAACTGAACTGCTTCCTATGTTTATTAGTGTGAAATTGCAAAGTACCAATATTCCACACATGTCTTGACTCTTTGATAAATTGCACAGGGGTTAAATGGAGTGTTTGAATACTTGCTCATTGATTAAAATTCAAATACATCACTCTTCAGTCTAATTATTCCACTGATTTTTCTGAAACCCACTAACAGTTACTATTTAACAAATGTGTATTAAATATCAAAGGAGAGGTTCCAAAATATCTTATGTGGGGAAAATAAATGAACAAAAAAATGAGAGAAATGGTATAAAAAATATGCACTTGAGTGGAAAAGTCAGATATCACTTGCAATGCCAAGGTCCCTGGCATTAAATTCAGATGTATTGGTAAGATTGTTTTATTAATAAGGAAATATTGTAAATATCATGTTGAAAGTAAACCATTAAAATCAAATATATCTAAGGAAATCTTGCATAGCAGTAATCTAATTTCAACAAATTTAAGGGTATATATTATTCAGAAAGGCAGGGTACCCACTTATTTTTGTAAATTATGTGGTTGGTACTTAAACATCATCTCCAGATTTCTCTTAGCCAGTTTTATTTGAAACATGTAGCTCAAAGAAAGTGCCTTAACATTTGAATTTCAGTAGCATTTTCCTGTACCAAAAACAACAAAAAAGTCATTCACCAGTCCTTGGGTATTTTCCCTCTGGAGTAAATCTTTTTACCTTTTAAAGAGTCCAAGAAAAAATCACAGGCTCTTTAAAAGTTATTCAGTAGAAATAAAAAGGTATAGTGGCTGATTATATCTGCTAACCTATATCATATTATTATTATGCTATCCATTTTGGTTTTTGGCTTAAAAGTTTATTCAGAAAATGCTTTAATCTGCTGACAAGGTAATAACGTGTAAGATGGGTGAATCACTGGGTTGTTTGTTCTTTGATTAAACCATAAATATTAAACTAAGAACAGGCAAAGGGCTTTAATTCTTTGGTTATAGAGGTTACATATTCTAACTAAAATATCAGCTGTCTTTAAAATAGCAACAATTTAATTTACTCTTTCTTTATATGGAAGTTTATTGGTGAAAAAAAGAACTTTTACATATGAAACATCACAGTAACAAAGAATGTCTACTATAGATATTCATCTTGTAATGTGTATTCCTGATCATAAGGTAAATGCAGTTATGGAATGAGCTAGAATTTATAGTGATTATAGGTAAATTGCAAATATAATGGATCAATTCATGTCAAGTTCACAGTATTTAGATATATAATGCTTCATTGATATCTAAGCAAAATGTATATAAATTCTGACTTGTGAGGATAAACTAATTAACTAAGAAATATGCACCTGACATACATATATGCCCATATATTGACATTCATGGCAGCTTCCTCTGTATGTTCCTATACACATGTGTATATTCTCCAGTTCTTTATTATTGAACATTATCTTGTTTCCAAGTTTTATTTATTTATTTTTTTAAACACACACTAAGCTGATTGTTCTTATATATCTTTGGCATCTATTTGCTTATACCCTAAGGAAGAATATTGCAGAAATGTTTATACTTTCAACAGCAGTACAAGAATTTGCCCCTCATCAAGAGTACATTCCTCTCTATACACCAATATTTCCCCATCTAACACTTTTATAAAACGGAGTCTCCCTGTACTAGAATGATTTATTACCAACCTGATGCAGAATCAAATCAACTACCCCTAAAGTGAATCAAGTCATAGACAAAGAGAACAGAATATGACACCAAATTATATAAAGAATGGAGGAGGAAGAAAAAGGAGGAAAAAAAAAAGAACCTTTAAGTTGTGTTTGTAATAGCATACTAAGTGAGTTAAATTAGACTGTCAGATAGTAAGGGAATTACCCTTGAACCTTTGGTAACCAAGAAACTAAAGCCTACAATGGCAATAAGTACATACTTATCAATAATCACCCTAAATATAAATGGTCTGAATACACCCATCAAAAGACATAGAGCCACTGAATGGATAAAAAAACAAGACCCATCTGTATGCTGCCTACAAGAGACTCACTTTAAACCCAAAGACATACACAGATTGAAAGTAAAAGCAATGGAAAAAGATATTTCATGCAACTAATAGGGAGAAAAAAGCAGGAGTTGCAGTACTTGTATCAGACAAAATAGACTTCAAAACAAAAAAAGTCACAAGAGACAAAAAAGGACATTACATAATGATAAGAGGGTCAGTTCAACAAGAGGATATAACTATTATAAATATCTAAGTACCCAACATAGGATCATTATATATGTGAAACAAATACTAACAGAATCAAATGGGGAAACATAATATAATGCATTCCTTCTAGGAGACTTCAACACACCACTCACTCCAAAGGACAGATCCACCAGACAGAAAATAAGTAAGGAGAGAGAGGCACTGAACAATACATTAGAACACATGGACCTAACAGACATCTGCAGAACACTTCATCTGAAAGCAACAGAATGCACATTATCCTCAAGTGCACATGGAACATTTTCAAGAATCAATCATATACTAGACCACAAAAAGAGCCTCAGTAAATTAAAAAAGATTGACATTGTACCAACCAGCTTCTCAGAGCACAAAGGTATGAAACTAGAAATAAATTACATAAAGAAAATGGAAAAGCCCACAAACATATGGAGGCTTAATAACATGCTCATAAATTATCAATGGATCAATGACCAAATGAAAACAGAGATCAGGCAATACACAGAGACAAATGACAATAATAATTCAGCACTGCAAAATCTGTGGGATGCAGCAAAGGCCATGCTAAGAGGAAAGTATATTGGAATACATGCCTACCTCAGGAAAGAAGAACAATCCCAAATGAACAGTCTAAATTCACAATTAATGAAACTAGAAAAAGAAGAACAAATGAGGCCCAAAGTCAGTAGAAGGAAGGACATAATAAAGATAAGAGCAGAAATAAATAAAATTGAGAAGAATAAAACAATCGAAAGAATCAATGAAAGCAGGAGCTGGTTCTTTGAGAAAATAAACAAAATAAATAAATGCCTAGCCAGACTTAAGAAGAAAAAAAGAGTCTACACCATAAACAGAATCAGAAATGAGAAAGCAAAAATCATTATGGACACCACAGAAATACAAAGAAAAATGAGAGAATACTATGAAAAATTATATGCTAATGAATTGGATAACCTAGAAGAAATGGACAACTTTCTAGAAAATTATAACCTTCCAAGGCTGACTGAGGAAGAAACAGAAAATCTGAATACACCAATTACCAGCAAGGAAATTTAATTGGTAATCAAAACACTACCTAAGAACAAAATACCCAGACCAGATGGCTTCACTGCTGAATTTTACCAAACATTTAGTGAAGGAATACCCATCCTCCTTAAAGTTTTCCAAAAAGTTGAAGAGGAGGGAATACTCCCGAACTCATTCTACGAGTCACTCTAATACCAAAACCAGGCAAAGACACCACAAAAAAAGAAAATTGCAGACCAGTATTCCTGATGAACATAGATGCAAAAATAGTCAACAAAATATTAGCAAACAGAATTCAAAAATACATCAAAAAGGTCATCCATCAGGATGAAGTAGGATTTATTCCAGGGATGCATGGATGGTACAATATTCGAAAATCCATCAACATCATCTACCACATCAACAAAAAGGACAAAAATCACATGATCATCTCCATAGATGCTGAAAAAGCATTTGACAAAATTCAAGATCCATTCATGATAAAAACTCTCAACAAAATGGGTTAGAGAGCAAATACCTCAACATAATAAAGGCTATATATGACAAACCAACAGCCAACATTATAGTTAACAGCAAGAAGCTGAAAGCTTTTCCTTTAAGATCAGAAACAAGACAAGGATGCCCACTCTCCCCACTTTTATTCAACAGAGTTCTGGAGGTCCTATCCATGGCAATCAGACAACACAAAGAAATAAGGCATCCAAATTGGCAAGGAAGAAGTTAAACTGTCCCTGTTTGTAGATGACATGATAATGTACATGAAAAACCCTAAGGGATTCACTCCAATACTACCAGATCTAATATCTGAATTCAGCAAAGTTGCAGTATACAAAATAAATACACAGAAATCCATTGCATTCCTGCTCACTAACGATGAACTAGCAGAAAGAGAAATCAGGAAAACAATTCCATTCACAATTTTCATCAAAAAGAACAAAATACCTAGAATAAACCTAACCAAGGAAGTGAAAGACCTATACTCTGAAAACTACAAGACAGTCATGAGAGAAATTAAAGAAGACACCAATAAATGGAAACACATCTCATGCTCCTGGCTAGGAAGAATTAATATTGTCAAAATGGCTATCCTGCCTAAAGCAATATACAGATTCAATGCAATCCCTATCAAAATACCAACAGCATTCTTCAATAAACTAGAGCAAATTGTTCTAAAATTCATATGGAACCACAACAGACCTCGAATAGCCAAAGCAATCGTAAGAAGGAAAAATAAAATATTGGGTATATGCTTCCTGACTTCAAGCTCTACTACAAAGCTACAGTAATCAATACAATTTGTTACTGGCACAAGAGCAGACACATAGACAAATGGAACAGACTAGAGAGCCCAGATATCAATCCAAGCATATATGGTCGATTAGTATACGATAAAGGACCTATGGATATACAATGGGGAAATGACAGCCTCTTCAACAGCTCGACAGCTACATGTAAGAGAATGAAACTGGATTATTGTCTAACCCCATATACAAAAGTAAACTCAAAATTAATCAAAGGCCTGAATGTAAGTCATGAAACCATAAAACTCTTAGAAGAAAACATAGGCAAAAATCTCTTGAATATAAACATGAGCAACTTGTTCCTGAACACATCTCCTTGGGAAGGAAAACAAAATAAAAAATGAGCAAATGGGACTACATCAAGCCCAAAAGCTTCTTTACAGCAAAGGACACCATCAACAGAACAAAAAAGCATCCTACAGTATGGGAGAATATATTTGTAAATGACACATCTGACAAGGGTTTAACATTCAAAATATATGAAAAATACACACACCTCAACACCCATAAAGCAAATATCCCTATTAAAAAATGGGCAGAGAATATGAACAGACACTTCTCCAAATAAATTCAGATGGCCAACAGGCACATGAAAAGATGCTCCACATCACTATGCGGAGAAATGAAATTTAAAACCACAATGAGATATCACCTCACACCAGTTAGGATGGCCAACACAGAAAAGACTAGGAACATCAAATGCTGGTGAGGATGCGGAGAAAGTGGAACCCTCCTACACTGCTGGTGGGAATGTAAAGTCGTTCAGTCATTGTGGAAAGCAATATGGAAGTTCCTCAAAAAACTAAAAATAGAAATACCATTTTACCTGGGAATTCCACTCCTAGGAATTTACCCAAAGAAAACAACTTCTCAGATTCAAAAAGACATATGCACCCCAATGTTTATCACAGCACTATTTACAATGGCCAAGGTATGAAATCAACATAGTGTGCATCAGTAGATCAATGGGTAAAGAAGATGTGGTACATATACACAATGGAATACTATTCAGCCATAAGAACAAAACAAAACCTACCATATGTAACAGCATGGATATACCTAGAGGGTATTATGCTCAGTGAAATAAGTAAGGCAGAGAAAGACAAATACCAAACGATTTTTCTCATTTGTGGAGTATAACAATGAAGCAAAAATGAAGAAATAAAATAGCAGCAGACTCAAAGACTCCAAGAAGGTACTAGTGGTTACCAAAGGAGAGAGGTGTGGGAGGGCGGAAGGGGAGGGAGGGAGAAGGGGATTGTGGGGTATCCTGATTGGTGCACATGGTGTGTGTGGGGTCATATGGAAGACAGTGTGGCTCAGAGAAGATAAATAGGGACTCTGTGGCATCTTATACTACACTGATGGCCAGTGACTGCAATGGTGTATGGGGAGGGCCTTGATAAGAAGAGTGAATGTAATAACCACATTGTTTTTCTTGTGAAACCTTCATAAGAGTGTATAGCAGTGATACCTTAATAAAAATATATATATAATATTAGAAAGAAACAGTGTCTCTCTCTGTTCTACTTTGCATCCCTATTAAATTCAGGATTTATTTTTAGAATTCTACTGGGCATTTGGGTTTTATATTTTGTGAATTGACTGTCAATCTGTTTTGATCTTTTTACATTTACATTTATTGACATATTCATCTTTATTTTGTGTATTTGCAGAAATTCTTTATATAGGAATAACAGTAACTATGCTGTGTGTGTGTGTGTGTGTGTGTGTGTGTGTATATTATATATACTGTTGTTAATGTTTATATTTTGTATAAGATACCAATTCTTTTTCTTTATGATTACTAGTTTTTTTTGCTGCTAGGCTTATATTTTTATTCTAAATGAACCACCGTATTTCCTAAAATATGGTTATAGGTTACATTTTTAATGTGCAAACTAGAAGCATTATTAATTTAAAAAATAGTTGTTTATATCTTGGGTTTTTGTTTATTTTTTAGGTATCCTCTTATTAATTGGGTATATGTTTTAAAGATTTCCTGTGACCTAGGGTGACCTATAACTATTATAGAAGACATGGTTTAGTGTACGAGGTGATTTTAGTACTGTTTTAACTATTCTATCTAAGCTTTGAAATGAATGTTGATATAATAAAATCTTTGATAAGTCTTTGACTCTTCTGATAAAAGGTTAAGTTCATCCTGTAGGAATAAACTTATAAGAAGAATAGTAGTAGTTAAAAAACTACTTTGTTTTTTAAGTAGGAGATGACAAGTATAGAACTTCATTATCAGTGGTATTGAAATTTAGTTTTCATCATTTTTAAGAATTTAAGCATAATTTAAATTTTTCATAAGATAGAATCCCACAAAAAATCCAATTTTGTGGTTATAAGCTTTAATCATGCATTTTATTAGACTCTTGTTTTGCTTTTCAACTTGTGACCCTTTCCTGTACTTAGACTGGCTTTGAATGTAAACCTAAAGGAAGCAACAGACTTTCATGTAGGATGTCATTTTATATACAACCAGATAAGGAGAAATGCTATGGGCTTCTTTCAGAGTTCAGTTAATGTGCATTAAATATAATTTAAAGCATTTACATTTACATTTTAAAATGAAAACTGAAAGTTCCATAATAATTGAACCTCTTGGAGAAATCTATATTAGTCAGGATAAAGGACAACCTTGCCTAAAATAAACAAAATATAAATTTACATGTATTTTTAATAATAACCATTTATATTAATGTCTGATTAGAATAGCTATCAATTAGTCTCTGTGGACATATTTTGAGAACATGCATTGCACTAGGTTCTGGTAAGGCTGAAAAAGGTTTGAAGTCTGGCTTTGATGGGCTTTTGTATAGCTGCAAATTCACACAATCAGTTGCACTAATGACTTCTGGGTAAAGTGTTTTTTTCCCATGCTGTATGGAAACGTGGAATTTGTGGAGGTATGAGGGGGTTGATGTTCTGCTCTCATAGAGCCCAAAGCAGTATTGGCAGAAGTTCTGAAGAGGAGAACACAGATGGAGGCTCTCTGTATCCTGTTCCTAGCTTATATTTTGTTTAAAGCCATAGTGCCATGGTTATTTTTTAAACTCACTTATTTTTCCTTATCAGTTTTCTAGAGATATGTTGGGTAGAACTGGCACAAACTGGCTTTGTAGGAAAATAAGTCTGTTCTTTGCACGTACTAGAACACTTGGAACCAAATCAGAGAGTTTTCCCCTTGCTTCCATACCCATGAGTGGCACATATCATCTCACATGTTGCCAGAGTTTATACTTCTCCCAGTGTACACCACTGAGACGAAGTCCTTTGAGGCAGGTGCTAGCCCTGAACAAGAGTGTCCCTTAAGGGACAAGGATCCCAGGCTCACCCTCTAAGAATATGTTCAGGAGGATTTTCTCTACTGACCTGATCATGTCCACCTTACATAGATAATGTTCTTTTAGCTTGATGGCAGTGGATTCAGAATACTTTAATATATATAATATATATACTTGTATATTCCTGTATATGCATGTGCATAATATATACCTGTACATATACACAATACATATATTTTTTCTATTTTTGAAAAGAATTCTTTTTAAAATCCTATATTCTTTCAAATGGATGTGGTTATCTCAACCATTTAATAATATACTGAACCTGCAAATGGTTAGATAAAAGACTCAGCTATTCATAAAGTTTTAGAAAAATTATCTTAAAAGTGAGTCAAGACACAGATTAAAATGCGTGGGGGAAGTTAAAAGCCCCTGTTACAAACTATAATTTTGTAATGTAATGAGATGGAAAAGTTCACATTAGTATCTCACTGATTTTGAGTAATAAAACAAGATGGCCGGATATATTATAGTGAGCTAACCAGTTACAGTTTCTAGTCCCATATATGCAACTGAACCACAGTAGTGAGATGACAACCAACAATTGAATGCCTCTTGTGTACTCAGGCAAGTACTCATTGGGCACAGAAAGAAACATGCAACACAGATAATGGCTTCAAAGACTAGTTAGGTAAACAGACAAGAAGTAGGCCATTGCTAAAAAAAAAAAAAAAAAGCCAAAGCATAGTTGGGAAAGAGGGAGGCGAAAGGACCTGAACAGAGTTAAAAAATGTGAGAGCATGGGAGTTCACAGGTTGGGGATGGAGAGCAGGGGGTGAAGGTGAGCATTCTGGGCAAAGGAACAAGGGAACCTAGAGGGGAAAAGTTTGGAGACAGCAAGGAATGGGCAATGGGAAGTGATGTGATGTGACTAAGGATTGTGGCTCAAAGGCGATCTGGAGGTAGACTAGAAAAATGGTATAGATCCTGAATATTTTGCTAACATTTTTTAGATTTTTGTCTTAAGGACCATGGAAAGACATGGATTGATTTTTGATCTGTGGTTTGCAAGTTAAGTTGTTCAATCTTCGCTAGTTATCTAACTCTTCAATCCTCAGTTCCTTCATTTGTAAAAAATGAGAATTACTTTCTCATGGAATTTGTTGACTGCTTAAATGTGAAAATTGGGAGGAAGGATTCCAAATACAAGGCACTTTGGGTACTCTGGGAAATAAATATAAGATGGTCTGCAAGCCCTCACAAGAAGCCCAAAGCATAGTGGCAAAGATTAAGTAAAAACAAAACACCACACAATCTTTTTTAATTGACATGTAATATTATCCTAGTTTCAGGTTTACAATATAGGGAATCAACAATTACATACATTACAAAATGCTTACCACAATAAGTGTAGTTACCATCTATCATCACAATATTTTTGACTCTATTCCCTATGCTGTACTTTTCATCCCTGTGACTGACTTTTATAACTAAAAGTCTGTACCACTTTATTCACTTCTCCTATTTCTCCCAAGCCCCAGCCCCCTTACATCTGACAATCACAAGTTTGTTCTCTCTATTTATGAACCTGGTTCTGTTCTTGTTTGTTATGTGTTTTATAGCCCACATACATATGTAAAATCAAATGGAATTTATCTTTCTCTGATTGACCTATTTCACTTAGTATAATCCCCTGTAGGTCCATACATGTTGTGCAAATGACAAGAGTTCATTATTTTTATGGCTGAGTAATATTCCACTGTATATAGGCACCACCTCTTCTTCATCCATTCATCTATTGGTAACATTTATATTGCCTCCAGTTTGGGCTGTTTTATATAATGCTGTGATAAATATTCATAGTATGTTTATCTTCTCAGATTAATAATTTTGTTTTCTTTGGGTAAATTCCCAGAAGGGGAATTACCAGGTCATATGGTATTTCTATTTTTAGTTTTTTGAGAAACATACATGCTGCTTTCAATAGTGGCTGCATCAATTTGAAATCCTACCAGCAGTGTATGAGGGTTTTTTTTTCTCCGCATCCTCACCCACACTTGTTATTTCTTGTTGTTGATATTAACCACTCTGACTGGTGTAAAGTGATACCTCATTGTGGTATAGATTTACATTTCCATGAAGATTAGTGATGTGAAGCATCTTTTCACTGTCAGCCATCAGTATGTCTTCTTTAGAAAAATGTGTATTCAGGTCATATGGCATTTCTAGTTTTAATTTCTTGAGGAACCTCCATATTATTTCCCATACTGGCTATAACAGCTTGCATTCTCACCAACATTGGTTTGTTCCCTTTCCTCCACATCCCTTCTAACACTAGTAATTTCTTATATTTTTGATACTAATATTCTTACTGGTGTGAGGTGATATCTCCTTGTGGATTTGATTTGCATTGTCTTGATGATTAGTGATGTTGAGCATCTTTTAATGTGTCTGTTGGCCATGAAGACATACATGTATGTCTTCTTTGGAAAAATGTATACAGATCCTCAACCCATTTCCTAATCAATTGTTTGTTGTTGTTGTTTCTGGCATTGAGTTGTATAGTTGTATGTGTTCTTTATATATTTTGGATATTAACTGTTTATTGGATCATTTGTCCATTTCTTCTATTTAGTAGGTTGCCTTTTCATTTTATCAGTGGTTCCTTCCCTGTGCAAATCTTTTAGTCTTATGTCGTCCCAGTTGTGTTTTGTTTTTTGTTTTGTTTTGTTCCCCTCTTGCCTGGAGAGACATATCAAAAAAAAAAAAACAACAAAAAAAAACTTGCCAAGGCTGATATCCAATAATTTACTACCTATGTTTTCTTTTAGTTTTATGGTTTCAGGTCTTCCATTCAGGTCTTTAATCCATTTTGAGTCTTTGTGTATGGTGTAAGAAAATTGTCCAGTTTAATTCATTTGCATGTTGCTGTCATTATTCAATGACAAACATCAAAGTACAATATATTTTGAAAATATATTCTTTTTTTTTACCTTTCTCTCTGCCTCTACAATGTGCTCATTCATGTTTTCATCCCAGCTAGGCTGTGAGAAACTTAAAAGCAGATGCCATATCTCATTCATCTTCCCATTCAAGCCCACGATTGTGTGTACATTGTGCATAAGTTACCTAACTTTGTATAAAAACATAAGCTCTCCATTGGAAGTCATGGTTTTTTTCATAGACCAATTTTTGGCAATAAATTATTTTCCCACAAATTCATATGTTGAAGTATCAATCCCAATGTGATTACACTTAGAGATAGGACCATTAATTAAGCTGATTATTAAGGTTAAATGATGCTAAGAGTGGGGTCCTAATTCAGTAGGATGGTATTTTGGTAAAGAGGAAGAGACAGTAGAGTGCTCTCTCTCTCTCTCTCCATGTACACACAGAAAATGGGACATGTAGGAACACAAAGAGAAGGCACTGTCTTCAAGCCAAGGAGAGAAGTCTCCAGAAACCAATCTTGCTGATACCTTTATCTGACACTTCCAGCCTCCTTAACTGTGAGAAAATATGCAATGTCTTAGCCACCTAGGGTTGGTATTTTGTTATGGAAGCCTGAACAGACTAATATAACCACAGAAAGAGATGTTCAGTGCATTATGCTGTTAAAAAGATCCTTGATCAGTTTTATAGAGAAACAAGCCACAATGGAGAAATGTATTACCAACATTTCTTGTATATTTTTAATATGGGCAATCTTAAATTTCCAGAAGTGTGAAAAACATGTCCCTTTTGCCATAACAATGAATCAATGCTTTATCTCTGTTTATTTATTATGTGTAATCTGATAGCCTTATAAATTTAATGTCCCCTTGTCTTATTTTTTTCTTCAACATAATTTCTAAGAAAAAGGTACCACTTATATTTTAGATAATTTAAATAATTTGTCCCAATTTTAATAAGAATGATATTATTAACTATTATTATCTTTTACATACTCTTATTAATATTAACTTCACATTAATAGGAAGATATTTTTTCTTTTCTAAAATAAGTCTTAGAGATGCTCTATAAGATCAATTTACTACAATAAGCATGTGAATGTTCACACCCCATCAATTCTCAGAGGTGTCTAGTAATGCAAGGAAACATGGTAATTAAAAATTGATATGACTTTGTGTCCTTTCATGTTTTATATATGTTTATAAATTTTTATTGAGATAAATATGGTATTTGTTGCTGTTTCCTATATGTATATAATCATTAAGTATGATTATAAATATTTTACATAGGGACCTGACCCAACCATTTGTTTGGAGAGTGAGTGGCATGTGCACATCCCATTAAGGGGTTCAGTTGCCTCCTTCATAAACTTGCTGGTGGAAAACCCATCTTGGGTTTTATGCTTTGGTTATTTTTTTATATATATACAAAGCTGTTTTATTCAAATTTTTTATTCAAAACAAGTATTTGTCTTTATTTATTTTTATTAAGGTATCAGTGATATACAGTCTTTTGAATGTTTCACATGAGCAACATTGTGATAACTACATTCACCAATATTATCAAGTTCCCCCCACCCCACTGCAATCACTGTACATCAGCATAGTAAAATGCTATAGAGACATCACTTGTCTTCTCCATTCTATATTGCCTTCCCTGTGACATACCTGTATTGTGAGCAATAATTATAATGCCCTTTAATCCACTTTGTCCTCCCTCCCCACTCACCCTCCCCAACTCCTTTCCTTTGGTAACCACTAGTCCCTTCTTGGAGTCTGTGAGTCTGATGCTGTTTTGTTCCTTCAGTTTTGCTTCAAATGAGGGAAATTATTTGATACTTGTTTTTCTCCACCTGGATTATTACACAGAGCATAATATCCTCTAGATCATTCCATGTTGTTGCAAATGGTAGGGTTTGTTTCTTTCTTATGGCTGAATAGTATTCCATTGTATATATGTACCACATCTTCTTTATCCATTCACCTACTGATGGACACTTAGGTTGCTTTAGTATCTTGGCTATTGTAAATAGTGCTACAATAAACATATGTGTGCATATGTCTTTTTGAATCTGAGAAACTAGATTCTTTGGGTAAATTCCTAGGGGTGGAATTCCTGGGTCAAATGGTATTTCAATTTTTAGTTTATTGAGGAACCTCCATATCGCTATCCACAATAGTTGAACTCATTTACATTCCCACCAATAGTGTAGTAGGGTTCACCTTTCTTGGCATCCTCACCAGCATTTTTTGTTCCTTGTCTTTTGGATGGGGCCATCCTGACTAGTGTGAGGTGATATCTCGTCATGGTTTTAATTTGCATTTCTCTGATAATTAGTGATGTGCAGCATCTTTTCATGTGCCTGTTGGCCATTCGAATTTCTTCTTTGGAGAAATGTCTGTTCATAGCCTCTGCCCATATTTTAATTGGGTTATTTGTTTTTTGGTTGTTGAGGCATGTGAGCTCTTTATATGTTTTGGATGTTAACCTCTTATTGGATAAGTTATTTATGAATATATTCTCCCATACTGTAGGATGCCTTTTTGTTCTACTGATGGTATTCTTTGCTGTACAGAAGCTTTTTAGCTTGATATAGTCCCATTTGTTCATTTTTGTTTTTGTTTCCCTTGCCCAAGGAGATATGTTCAGGAAAAAGTTGCTCATGTTAATATTCAATAGAGTTTTCCCTGTTTTCTTCTAAGAGTTTGATGGTTTCATGACTTATATTCATGTCTGTGATCCATTTCAAGTTTACTTTTGTGTATGGAGTTAGGCAATAATCCTGTTTCATTCTCTTACAAGTAGCAGTTCAGTTTTGCCAACACCAGTTGTTGAAAAGGCTGTCATTTCATCATTATATATCTGTGGTTCCTTTAGCATATATTAATTGGCCATATATGTGTGGATTTATATCAGGACTCTTTATTCTGTTCCATTGTTCTGTGGGTCTGTTCTTGTGCTTGTACCAAATTGTTGTGATTACTGTGGCTTTGTAATAGAGCTTGAAGTTTGGGAGTGTAATCCCACCAGCTTTTTTCTTACTTTTCAGGATTGCTTTGGCTATTTGGGGTCTTCCGTGATTCCACATGAATTTTAGAACTATTTGTTCTAGTTTGCTGAAGAATGCTATTGGTATTTTGATAGGGATTGCATTGAATCTTTAGATTGCTTTAGGCAGGATGGCAATTGACAATATTAATTCTTCCTATCCATGAGCATTACATGTATTTCCATTTATTGGTGTCTTCTTTAATTTCTCTCATGCACGTTTTGTTATTTTCAGGGTATAGGTCTTTTACCTCCTTGGTTAGGTTTATTCCTATTTCATTCTTTTTAATGCAATTGTACATGCAGTTGTTTTCCTGATGTCTCTCTGCTAGTTCATCATTAGTATATAGGAATGCCACAGATTTATGTGTATTAGTTTTGTATCCTGCAACTTTGCTGAATTCATTTATTAGTTCTAGTAATTTTGGGGTGGATTCTTTAGGGTTTTTTATGTATAATATCATGTCATCTTCAAACAGTGACAGTTTAAATTCTTTCTTCCCAGTCTGGATGCCTTTTATTTCTTTGTGTTGTCTGATTGCTGTGGCTAGGACCTCCAGAACTATGTTGAATAAAAGTGGTGAGAGTGGGCATCCTTGTCCTGTTTCTGATCAGGAAAAGCTTTCAACTTCTCACTCTTAAATATGTTGGCTGTAGGTTTGTCATAAATGGCCTTTATTAAGTTAAGGTACTTGCCCTCTTTACCCAATTTTTCAGAGTTTTTATCATGAATCGATGTTGATTTTTGTCAAATGCATTTTCAGCATACATTGTGATGATGATGTGATTTTTTTCCCTTCTTTTTGTAGATGTGGTGTCTGTTGTTGATGGATTTTCAAATATTGTACCATCCTTGCATCCTTGCAATAAATTCCAGTTGATCATGATGCCCAGTCTTTTTGATGTATTTTAAAATTTGGTTTGCTAGCATTTTGTTGAGGATTTTTGCATCTATGTTCATCAGGGATATTGGTCTGTCATTTTCTTTCTTTGTGGTGTCTTTGCTTGGTTTTGGTTTTAGAATGATGCAGGCCTCATAAAATGAGTCTGGAAGTATTTGCTCCTCTTTTACTTTTTGGAAAACTTTAAGGAGGATGGATATTAGGTCTTCTCTAAAAGTTTTATAAAATTCAGTGGTGAAGCCAGCTGGTCTAAGGAGATTTGTTCTTAGGTAGTTTTTTGATTACCAGTTCAATTTCATTGCTAATAATTGTTCTCTTCAGATTTTCTGTTTCTTCCTGGGTCAGTCTTAGAAGATTGTGTTTTTCTAGGAAGTTGTCCATTTCTTCTAGGTTATCCAATTTGTTAGCATATAATTTTTTATAGTATTCTCTAATAATTCTTTGTATTTCTGTAGTGTCTGTAGTGATTTTTCCTTTCTCATTTCTGATTCTGTTTGTGTGTGTAGACTCTTTTTTTCTTCTTAAGTCTAGCTAGAGGTTTATCTATTTTGTTTATTTTTTTGAAGAACCAGCTCCTGGTTTTATTGATTCTTTCTATTGTTTTATTCTTCTTGATTTTATTTATTTCTGCTCTAATCTTTATTATGTCCCTCCTTCAACTGACTTTGGCACTCCTTTGTTGTTCTTTTCCTAGTTTTCATAATTGTGAGTTTAGACTGTTATTTTAGAATTGTACTTCTTTCCCTAGGTAAGCCTGCATTGAAATATACTTCCCTCTTAGCATAGCCTTTGCAGCATTCCAGAGATTTTGTGTTATTGAGTTGTTGTTTTCATTTGTTTCCATATATTGGTTGATCTCTGTTTATATTTGGTCATTGATCCACTGATTATTTAGGGGCATGTTGTTGAGCCTCTGTGTGTTTTTTGGGCTCTTTTGTTTTCTTTGTGTAATTTATTTCTAGTTTCATGCATTTGTGGTCTGATAAGCTGATTGGTACAATTTTAATCATTCTGAATTCACTGAGACTCTTTTTGTGGCCTTGTATATGTTCTATTCTGAGAAATGTTCCATGTGCACTTGAGAAAAATATGTATCCTATTTACTTTTGGGTGGAGTGTTCTGTAGATGTCTGTTAGGTCCATCTGTTCTAAAATGTTGTTCAGTGCCTCTGTCTCCTTATTTATTTTCTATGTGGTTGATATGTCCTTTTGAGTGAGTGTTGTGTTGGTCTCCCAAAGTGAATGCATTGCATTCTAATACCCACTTTAATTCTGTTAGTATTTGTTTCACATATATAGGTACTCCTGTGTTGGGTGCATAGGTATGTATAATAGTTATAGCCTTTTGTTGGATTGACCTCTTTATCATTATGTAATGTCCTTCTTTTTCTCTTGTTACTTTGTTTTGAAGTCTATTTTGTCTGATACAAGTACTGCAACTCTTGCTTTTTTCTTCCGATTATTTGCATGAAATATGTTTTCCATTCCTTCACTTTTACTCTGTGTTTTGGGTTTGAAGTGAGTTTCTTGTAGGCAGCATATAGGCAGGTCTTGTTTTTTTATTCATTCTGTAACTCTGTGTCTTTTGACTGGTGCATTCAGCCCAATTATATTTAAGGTGATTATTGTTAGATATGTACTTATTACAATTGTAGGCCTTAGATTTGCCGTTACTGAAGATTCAAGGGCAGCTTGCTTACTATCTCATAGTCTCATTTAAAGCTCTTAATATAATATTTCAAACACTATCTAAAGGTTATTTATTTTTCTCCCTTCTTCTTCTTCCTTCTTCTCTCATTATGTCTTAGGTGTCATATACTGTACTCTTTGTGTATCCCTTGACTGACTTTGTGGGTAGTTTATTTAATTTTGCATTTGCTTAGTAATTAATTGGTTTACCTCCTCTACTGTCATTTTACTTTCTCTGGTGACAGCTATTTAGCCTTAGGAGCACTTCCATCTATAGCAGTCCCTTTATAATACAGTGTTGAGACAGTTTGTGGGCTGTAAGTTCCCTCAACTTTTGCTGATTTGGAAATTGTTTAATTCCTGCTTCAAATTTAAATGATAATCTCAACATGTAGAGTATTCTTGGTTGTAGGCCCTCCTGTTTCATTGCAATAATTATATCATGCAACTCCATTGTGGTCTATAAGGTTTCTGCTGAGAATTCTGCTAACAGCCTAATTAGTTTTCCCTTATACATGATCTTTTTTCTTTCTCTGGATGCTTTTAATATTCTCTCCTTGTCCTTGATCTTTGCCATTTTAATTATTATATGCCTTGGTGTTGTCTTCCTAGTGTCCCTTGCATTGGGAAATCTGTGCGCTTTCATGGCCTGAGAGACTATTTCCTTTCCCATATTGGGGAGTTTTAAGCATTTATTTCCTCAAAGAGATTTCCTTTTCCTCTCTGCTTTTCTGATACCCCTATAATGTAAATATTGTATTGTTCCTTTTGAATTGGTCACACAATTCTCTTAATATTCTTTCATTCCTAGAGTTCCTTTTTTCTCTCTGTGCCTCAGCCTCTTTGCATTCCCGTTCTTTAATTTATATTTCATTTTCCATCTCCTCTACCTCATCTAATCTGCTTTTAAATCCCTCCATTTTATGTTTCTTTCCAGATACTGTGTTTTTCAAACTTTCTTTCTCTTTCTTGAAGTCCTCCCTGATATCTTGAATATTTTTCTGTAGTTCTGTAAACATGTTTATTATTTTTATTTTGAAATCTTTATCAGGAAGATTGGTGATTTCATTTTCACTTAGCCCTCTTTCTGGTGTTTAAAGGACTGTTGTTTATACAAAATCTTTTGTCATTTCATATGTGTAATGATTCCTATGGAATAATAACTTTGTGCTGTTGGCACCTCTAGTGCCCAGAAACTCTACTCTCTGGAGCTGCCCAATCCATGGAACAATGGCAGAGATCACAGGCACATGAATCTAGGTGTCTGCTGGGAGGAAAGGTCTCTTTCTTGCTTCCAGGCTGAAGTGCCTTGCCTACTGTGCCAGGGCCAGGGGGCCAAGCACGCTGGGAAGAGTTCTGCATTATGCCCTTGTAGCTGCCATAGGTGGGGCTGCCTTCTGGCTGGCCTGGTGAAATTGTGGGGCAGCAGCTTTGTTAACTGGTGCTGTCCAAGAGGAAGAAGTAGCAGACTGTGTATCACAGTGGAAGGCCTCAGCACTGCTTTTCCAGCCAGGGGAATGGAGCACCTGAAGCTCCTAAATGTTCCCAACCTGCTGGGCTGAGTGTGCCAGGATGATTTTGTCCAACTATCCTTTCTCCTGACAAGCAAGCTCTGTGTAAGCCTTGCCCCTTCAGCACCCCTGTCACTGTTGGGATGTTTTTCAAAGTGCCTGCCTTTCTTTTGTCCTAGAGCTGCCTGTTGTGGGTACCTGTTCTCTAGAAGCAGCTGAAATTTCAGTCTCTCCAAGTATTCTGCCTGCTTTCCAACCATACTGGTCTCCAGAGCACCATGTAATCTGGGTTCATGCCCCTGGGTCAAATCTCCATGGGTGGGTGTTCAGCACTCCTGGGCTTCTACTCCCTCCTTGCTCCATTTCTCTTCCTCCCACCTGTGAGCTGGGGTCAGGGGAGGACTTGGCTCCTGCCAGATTGCAGCTTTGTTACTTTACCCTTTTCTATTAGGTTTTCCCCAGATGTAGGCAATCTGTCCCAGTCTTCAGGTTGCTCTTTCAGGATTAGTTGTATTTCCTATATTTTCATGTTATATGTGTTTTTGGGAGGAGGTTTCTGCCTCACTTCTCACACCACCAATCTTTTTCTCTGTTTCTCTTTATGGTTTGGTTCTTAACCATAAATGGAAAATAGTTATCATAAAGTATATTAAGATACTATTTATACCTCTAAAATGTGTAACTCTTTCTTGGAATGGAGTTCTCCTGAATTTACAACACCATTACTTCTGCCTAAATAGCAGTCCTTAAATATTCTGTCTATCTGTATTTGACCTTTATTAGTAGTGACCCCTCATCCATATGCATTTAATGACCATTGTTATAAAAGCAGTGCTATAGGTATGTTTATATTGATTATCCTTCACAAGGTAATTGCAAAATGGCTCATATTGAAATTAGTTCAGTTTTTCCATGTAGAAAAACGATCCCAAATGTAAGATACAAGTACATAATATAAGGTAGAATTAAATTTTAAAAAATTAAACTCATTATTAGTTGCTTTTCCCATCACTGTGTTGATTTATTATAGTTGGTTTCCTTACGCGAGATCAACAGTTTTGCCCAGAATAATGATTTAAAAATTCTTTTCAATGTATATATGTATTTGAAGGAGAAAACTAGAAATCCAGGCTGTTAGTAATAAAATGATTTGGTATTACAATTGCCATTATACATGGCTGGAGAGAAACTGTTGGGTTAGTGGTAAGATGTATTTATTCACTACACAAATATTTAGCTAAAGGCCTAATATGTGGGCCTCTATTCTTCCCCCCTCTTCCATTGGAACAAACAATTTGAGCAGTTTTTTTTGTATTTTTCCTCAAAATGGTTATGAATTTTTTTTTCTTTCTCAAAAACATGAGGGAGGACATGGAGGCTCCAAAGACAAACAGAAAACCTATATACTAATTCAGAGCATTAAAAATGGAGTCTTAGACTATGATTTTAATTAGCCCTAACAATCTCAGCAAGGTGAATTGACCATCTGTGATTTAGAAGCAGTAGAACTGCTGACGGTGGTGGAAAGCTGCCCCAAAGGGCGTTTTATGCCAAAGCTGTCCTGCAGGGCCAGAAGTACACGTTATCCCAGGAGGAGTTGGATGCTAGGATAGGGCTCAAACTAAGTTAGACAGGAATATTTTAATTAAAGTTAGCACCAATTATATTTGCCAGTTTTCAAACATTTAGGAAGCAAAGCATGACATTTCTTTATGTATTTTCTAAGGATTTTTCGTGACTTATTAATACATATACATACATATTTCAGTAAGTTTATATATAATAAGGTGTCGACTCAACTTTAGTACAATCTAATGTATTTGATCCAGAAACCAGCAGAGTATACCCGATATCCATACCATAAAACCAAAGGTTCTGCCATCACTTGGTGGCATTGTACCTAAGGGCCAAAAACACCAATTTGAAAACAAGTCTTTAAATGGTAGCCTCTATTAAAGCATCTGGAGTTTCTATCTAGACGCTGATTCATTTATTCACTCATTCAACAAATGTTTATCAAAACATAATGGTTTTTGTCTAATGCTTTAAAGAAGGTTTTTTTAAATAGTCGTCTGTAATTCATATGCAATTTGGTATTTAATGTATATAATTTAATGCTTTTCTATAAAATCACAGACGTGTGCAGTCATACCTGACCACAGCCAATTTTAGAACACCTCCGTCACCTCAAAAAAGGAATTTCTACCCTTTAGCTATCACTCCCCATCCTCCTGTTCTCCCTTTGCTCCTACCTTACTCACAGCCCCAAGCAATCACTGATCTACTTTCTGTTCTGTAGATTTCTCTATTCTAGACATTTTGTATGAATGATATCATAGAATAGGTTGTGTTTCTTTAACTCAGCATAGTATTTTCAAAGTTGATCCTTGTTGTAGTATATATTAGTACTTCATTCTTTCTTTAGGCCAAATAATGTTCCATTATACAGATATACTATTTTTAATTATCTGTCCATTAGATGGGTATTAGGATTATCTCCACCTTTTACCTATTATGAATAATTCTATATAATCTCTGTAGAGATTTTTGTGTAGCCCTATGTTTTCAGTTCTCTTGGGTATATACCTAAGAGTAGAATGGCTGAGTCATATGGTAACTCTATGTCGAATCATTTAGGAAACTACCAGACTGCTTTCCAAAATGACTGTACTATTTTACAGTCCCACAAGCAATGTATGAATATTTTTTATTTCTCTACATCCCCAGCCACAATTGTTACTAGTTCATTTCTTTTTTACTCTAGCCAGCCTTGTGGGCATGAGGTGGCATATTGTGGATTTCATTTGAACTCCTCTGACAATGTTGACTATCTTTACATGTGTTTATTCACCATTTGTATATCTTTCTTGAAAAAATGTCTATTTTCTTTGCCCATTTTTAATTGAGTTATTTTTCTTTTTCTTATTGAGCCGTAATGGGTTTCTATGGGCATGTGTGTGGGGGTGAGGGTAGCACTTCCGCAGGAACAAGCTAAGTGGGATGCTCCGTGGAGTCACTGCCAAGGCCAGCATGATGCCATCGGCTACCTGGGTGGAAACGTTTGAGTTCACAACTGTTTAATTATGGTCATGACGCAGCGTGCACCCATGTGGCAGCCCTCCCCCTTCTCTGTGCTTCCCTAATTTCTTGTTAATTCCACTATTCACACTTCGGGTAGGCAGCCTCTATAGAAATTCACATGGTGATTTGTCATCACATGTAACTCAAATTGGTTTCTCAAAGAGAGGGGTTGTATCTCAGCCATTTTCAGGTCCCTAGTATCTTTCATACTGGCTGACATGAATTAAGCATTTAAGAAATATGTAAGAAATGCATATTTTCTGTCTCAGTCCTGAATTTGGATTTTCATCTTGAATACTGAATTTCAGTATAAGGGAAAAAAAATGCGTCTCATTCATTTAGTTCTTGTAGTGATAAAAGTCTTTGTACTTGGAGTCTGTGACTCTAAGTCTTCTTTCCCATTTTATATATATTATTATTGTTTAGGAAAGCTGTTCCTATGTACGAAGTTTTAACTGCATTACAATTAAGATAGGACAAAATGTTCTAAATTGCAAGAGGAATATTTTGGTAGTTACTCTTTTTGAAACACATTTTGGGTACAAGTTTGGTATGAAAAAAATGGGCAAATTCAGAGATGCAGCAACTACCCAAAACAAGTGAAACACCTAGTGAGGATGAACACTACGCATTCTTGTTTACAAGCATCTCCGGACTGAGCTTTTATTTTCGTGCATCCCTAACAAAAATGATCAAACAAACAATCCTCTGCGGTTATGTCACTTCAGGAAATGTTGGATAAAACAAAGTTAAATTAAACAAGTGCATACTATAGGACTTCTTAGAAACTCTAATAGGCTAATGTTTGGGAAATGATACATACAATTAACAAAAGCCATAGAGTTAGCTTTTTTCTAAATATTTGGAGACTGAAAGAGTGCTTTAGGTGAAGAATCTCCTATTATCAATAGTACAGCTACACCGATTTTGCTTACATGTAACTGTATACATTTCTGTAGAAACTGCCGACACAATTAGAAGGGGATTTTCATCATGGTTAGCATGATGTAGCTGATTTTTTTAGCCTTTCAGTTCAGACCCATTACGCATTCTGTAAGAAGCAACATGATGCCATTTTAATCACAACCCAGTGCTTCCCTCCTGCTAAGAAAAGTAAATGTGGCATTTCTGAGTTTGTATCCACTGCTTCTTTAGAGGGCCAGCAAAGAAAATAATTAGCCCAAGTAATTATATTATATAATTCAATTTTCCCTTGGTATGTTCTTACTGACATTCAAAAGGTAGTTAGTGAATCCAGCTGGTGAATGCTCAGTAATAACACTTTATCACCAATTTACAGTGCACGAAAACAAAAGGAATTTCGTATGAGTAGGGGATGGTGGGGGGTTTGTGTGATTCTTAAAGAATGGTTAGCCAGATAGATGTGGGGATTGTGCAAGTAATATTGTCTTTCTCCTTTAGAACAATAATTTCTCTTGCAAAATACCTTGAGAATTAAGACTACACTGGGACATTATGTGTGTGTATATATATGTATACACAGGAAGGTAGGGTGAAAAGAGGGACATTTTCCTTGTGTGATTTTAAAAACAATAATAAAATAATAATGAATGAAATTCTGGCCTCAGTAGAAGATAATAGGGAGTGAGATTTTCTTCTCACAATCTCTTTACTCCCTTCCATGTAAACAGAGAAAGTGAGTTCTTATTTTTTGCTTCCACTGCAAACTGCTTAGTTTTCTCCTTGGCAGAATGTCTTATGGATATTTTATGATTATCAGTATCCTCTAAAATCAGAAGCATTTGTATGATAGCTCTCATCTTTCATTCTGTCCATACTGCTTCCTTCTACCATGTTGCTCCTCTCCCTGCTTCTCCAGCCTACTCGAGTTTATACTTGGCATTACGGAAGAGCGGCTGTAAATGCATAACTGTCTCTAACTGCTGTCTGTGTAATGGGCCCATGATTAAGCAAACAATGCATGGTTCAGGGCAGCTCCAGGATAGTGTTGGAATAGAGCAGATATTCAGTGGTTGCACTGTAATCGTCATTGTTGAACAAGTCTCGGCACATTTACATGCCTTCTCCTTGATTGCTCAAACTTAGAATAGCAAATCTCATTCAGAATTTATGTCATAAAATGGACAACTCTGCCGTTCCCTGACATTTCAGGGAAACTAGAGGTGAAAAATGTGATAAAGAAACATGCTAAAGAGGATTAAGAATAGTAGGGGAGCAAGGCAGTAAAATTTATCATAACATATCAGATCACTGAATCAAAGCTTTAAAAGTGGAGGTTAGAGTGATACTAATGAGAGAAGATGATTAAGTCTGCTGGTTTGGGTGGGCTGTGTAGTAGTGTGAACCAGGGTTTGGCATAGAGAAAGCATTAAATAAATATTAGCTAGTATTATTTTAAAAAATAATTTGAGCTACAAATATTAAGGCTTTTTTGAGAGAACATAAGAAGTGTCCTATCATTATTTACACTTTACCAAAGACTATGAAGAATGTCAATATTGTAAGTTATTAAGAAAATCACTCCAAAAATAAGTACTCACAATTAAGTTAGCTTTGTATAAGAAGGGATATTTACCATATTCATTGTATTACCAAAATACATATGAAGATGTTCAATATAAATAAATAGAGCTTGGTGTAATGAATAGGGTCTCCACATTGTTGCAGTATATTAAACCAAGTCACACCTGTGAGCTCGCTTTTCCTTATGCTGTACATAAATCCGTAATGCTTCAACCTCCAGATTGCACTTCCGACCACCTCTCTGCATCCTGACTTTCCACGCCCAAAATCTATCTATGGTCCCCTGTTATGAACCGAACTCATAACAAAGTGTCTCTCCTGCAGGCTGGCCTTACTGCAACCCATTCTCACCCAAAACAATCTTGTTAACAGTTTCATCACAACCAAGGATGCCCCTTCATAGAAATTAAAACCTTCAAGGTTCTTCCATTTTTCTTAGTCTGAACTAAGAACTCCTTATTACATCCTACCAAGCCCTGTGGGATTTTTTTTTTCTAACTTTACTAGGCACCACCAATACTGGCCTCCTGCCTTTTCCTTGAACAAACCAATTTCCAGTCTCAAAACATTTGTCTGGGCAGTTCTCATGTATGGAATTCTCTTTCCTGAGCTATTCCCATGGCTCACTCTTTACCCACATGGAATTGCAAATACTATCTTCTTAAGGGGTTTGCCCTTGTCCGACCTGACAAATAGCCTCTCCTGGTTACTCAGTTCCACTATTCTGTAATTTTTTTTTCTTTGTAGTACTTATTACAATCTGTTTTTATATGTGTACTCATTTGCTATTTCTGTCTCTTCCAGAGCCGAGTCCTTATCTGTTTTGTTTGCTACTGTCTCCAGAAACTAATTCATCTGTTGAATTAATATATGTTGCCACGATTACCTGCATTGATGTTCTCATAATCCACATTTATTGGGCACCCTTTATATGCCAAGCATTATGAAAAGTTCTGTGCTTCCTCATATCATAGACTCAGAGATCTCTCAGGGAGACACTGTTTTATCTCCACTTTGAAGGTGAGGCAGTTCAGGCTCCACGTCATTAGCACTGCTGTCGTCATTACTATCTCCACCCTCCTCCTCCTCATCCAGCATTTCAGGAGGCAGAACTAGACTGGTGCTGTTTACCGCTCTCATACAATGATCAGAGGAAGGAATAGGGCCCTTAGCTGTAGAAAAGCCCATCGAGACAGCCCAAATGAGCTGGTCAGACAGGTGGATCGTCTTCTGGCAAGCAAAACCCTGATGGAAATTGTGAAAGTTGTATAATTCTCAAAGTGTGGTCTCCAGGCCAGCAGTGTATCACTTGTGAGCCCATTACAAAAGCACATCCATTTCATTGGCCTAAAGAATCAAAATCTCTAGGGTTGGGGACGGGAAACTGTCTGTCAATCAACCTCCCAAGTGATTTGTAACCACTGTGTTAGCAGAATAAAGGCTAATCTTGCAGTTAGCAAAGGAAATGGGATATTAGCAAGGGTAAGGCAAGGTACTCCTTAAAAAAAATAAATAAATAAAAGTAGAGTTTTAGCAGGACACGTACAAAGACACATAACTGTTATTAAAATAGGATTATAAAGGAGGGATTTGGTCACATGGAAGAAGAGGCAAAGTAGAGAGCAGGGTAGGAAGGCAGAGTAGGACTAGACAGCATCTGGTGGACTTGCTCTTCTTACCTATAGCACTTGGTCAAGTTTTTAAAACCCTCCTCTGGTACACAGGGTTAGTATCAGAACATGAGGTTGGACTAAACCAAAAATAGAGTGAAAATATACTCCACTATGATTCCAGTGTTACCAACTGGAAGAATGAAGGCCTGGGGAGGAAGGTAGGTTATTATAACTGCACGGAGACAAATCTGTGAGCTTGCAGATGACTGAAGCTGTTCACCTGGTGAGGTGGATGGGTCCTGCCAGAACATTTTGTAATTCTATTTGAATAGGCAAAATACTAGTGGAGAAGTTTCTACTGTATAAAGTATAAGGTGTGTATCTGAGAAATATAATCCAAGCTATGCTGATAAAATGAATTATTCTCTCTGCTATTAACTGTCTAGAAAAAAAAGATATCTGAATCTATGTCAACAACTACTGGAGACAGTCCAGTGTAGAGTGGCAGTTCAAGATAACTGAACAAACATATTTGTCTTCCCAAGAGTGAGAGTAATGTTCAAAAGGTCAACCAAATGCCAGAGACAACTAGGACAAAATTGAAAAACAGAAAGTATTATATAATTTTTTAAACTCTTTAAACACATTGAATAATGTTTTTGTACTTGGAGAGTTTGTAGTTCTATTCAGTATGTTCCATTAAGGTCATAAAACAGCTGGAAAAACTTGAAAGGTTAATGGAAATGATCAAAGGAATGAATAGTAAGACCAGATGAGAAATTTTCAATTCAGAAAATGATGAGTGAAAAGGGATATAATCAAATTCATGGAACATGGACATGTTCAACAAATTCAAAAATACTATACCTAGGAGAACTCTCTTGAAGCTTGGAGGAAATTTTTGGATTAAAAAAAAGTGTAGGACTTACTTATAGACCTGGTGATAGATTTATTGATATTCCCCACAAGAGATTCACAAACTAGAAAGATAATGAGGAACACATAACTACCGATTTATGGAAGATGAGATGCAAAATAGTTTACAAGAAGGAGCCTCTAGATTATTCTGGATACTTCCTTAATGTTCAAAAAAGACTTCATTCGGGGAAATAGCCAAAAGTAGGCATCCTTATGAAAAATCAAAGTCGAGATTGATGACTAATGCAATATTAGAGTTTTTTTTAATGTCTCAATTGCCTCATTACTTCTTTTTTTTTACGCAATGTATCATTGATATACAATCTTATGAAGGTTTCACATGAGCAACATTGTAGTTTCAACATCCACCCATATTATCAAGCCCCCATCCCCACCCCATTACAAACACTGTCTATCTGAGTAGTAAGATGCTATAGACTCATTACTTGCCTTCTCTGTGCTATTGCAGTATAATAGTTCTAAATATCTTTAACATATCTGTATACATATATAAGTGTGTATATATGTGTGTATACATGCACACACAGTCATATACACACATATACATATACCTGTATACATTTATATTTGCTTTCTTTTAAAATAAAAATTGTTTTGTCATTATGAAAGAAGCACGCATGTATCAATTATGGGTACATTTGAAAATACAGACTAGTAAACAAGAAAAAAATCCAAATAGCTTCATTATCCAAACATAACTACTATTCATATTTTACTGTACTATTCTCTATGGGATTTTTTTTCTGATTTTTGAAAGTATTTGCTGCCTCTAGGATTTTGGCACTATGTAGACTGCTGATTTAAGATAGGAATTTTTTAATCATAATAATGTAAAATTCTAATATTCTATGAAATTCAGTTGACTGGTATATAGGATTTTTTCTATACATTCAAAATAAGTTTAGACTATAGACATTTTGTTTTCTTTTTTAAATCTGGTTTTAGTATTAAAATTTATTACACCCATGAAATCAAGTAGTTTTCAAATTCCACATTATTTCTATAACTATCCCAGTTTAGTTCTAATGTCCTTTGTTTTATATGATTTTGTGAATGCTGTCTTAGGTGTTTCTTTTAATAGCATGTAATTGTCCGCTGTGTTTGTTGATATCTACCCAATTTGAAATACGTTGTCTTTTCCAAGGCAAGTTTCACTTACTCATATTTATTGTCACACACCATTTAAGTCATTGTCATACGATATTTGAACAGAGTCTGAGTTTGAATATTGGTACTGTTTACTAGTTATATTACAAAGTTGCACGAAGATGTAAATTAGATAATGGATTTAAAGCCCTTAGTATAATGCCTGGCACAGAGTAAACATTCCCATTATTATTTCTGTGACTATTTCCTCTGTCTTATTTTATAGTTCTGGTATTATTTTAATACAATTTTGATCTTTTCTTTGTTTATATCTTCTATGTAGATATTTTTTGCTTTAGTTTTTGCAGCAATTGAGAAGGTAGAAACACTGTTACAAATTTTATAGGCAATTGACTAAGCTGATTAAAACAAATAGTCACATAACACTATATTTCCCAAATATAAGACTCTGATGGGGAATTTAGAATGCTATTATTTGTGCTGCCTCTTCCTCATTTAGAATTACTAATAGATAGTATTTTGGTACTACATGAATTTTATTTATTTGAGATTGTTTAGGAATTTGCCTTTGATTTTTCATCTTTTCTGCTACATGTAATGGTGCACACTTAATTATGCCCATATCAGCATTTCAACTGTTCACTGACAGAAGAAGACATGTGGAGACAATGACTGATGTTTACTCACATACAGAAAGTATGACTGAAAGTTCACATGTGCAAACAGTAAAAATGTTTTTGTAAGTTATATTTATATCATTATGCTCTTTTAATTGAGGTGTAAAAGCATTTTCCATATCACTTACACAGGGGATATACATATTTAAATTTAAATTTGAATTCTTTGAGAAAACATGAATATTTTTCTCATTTAAAGAAAAATTCTAACATTCTGAAAACTTGAGGGCCACTCCACTTTCTCTATGTTGTTCCTGGTAGTTTTTTTAAAGGACTGGGAAGGGATGGCTAATGAGAATATCAAAGTTTGACAATAAACCTGGATTTAAATAGTAAGAAAAACAGCATGGTGGTGAGTGACAATTCCCCATTTCACTTTTTATAAGGAATGAGAAAACTGCTGGAAGCAGGAATGCCTCACTGGTAGGGCCAATGATTGAACAAACACATATGCCTCCTCAAGATGAGAGTGATATTTTAGAAGCATGGGAAGGAAGCGAAGAGTGTTAGAAATGTCTGTGGAATTGTCCAAACTTCATAGGAAGTGGTGTGTCCATGCCCTAGTTCTGCAAGTCCAAAAGGTTAAGGCCGAATCCATAGGAGCAGAAATTTCCCACTGCCTCGGCTTCCCAAACTGTCTGTGTGGCTGCTGCAAATAACGTTTGCAGCCCAAAGGCGTGGTATTTGTCTGAGGAAACAGGAGGAGAAGACCTGGCTCTTCTGCAGGAGTTTTACAAGCAAAAGCGCATCGAAGCATTGATAAGTGGTAGGTGAAGGAGAAGGAGATGTGAAAACGGATAAAAGAAGGAAAGGAAGGAAAGGAGAGAGAAGAAAAGTCTATAATGACAGTGCTTAGAGTGTGGTTTCCAGAATGACGGCAGCCAACAATCTGTGCTCCCTTGGGGGTCTCAGACACAGGAGAACCACTGACTGTAGGGCAGAGCAAGGGCCATTTCACACATGGCTCAGCAAGTCCACCACCTGCTGTGGCCAGAAGGCACCGTTGTATCACAGCGCAAAATGGTATTCACGACGATGGATTTAAAGAATCTGAGGTTTTACTTAAGTTGTTCTATTTTAGTCCAGTCTGTTTAAGAAGGCAGATAAATTGTGTAATATAGCTTAGATAGCTTTTTATCAGCATTCTCAGGGGACATTTCAAGTGTTCACCTCAAGCTATCAGCAGTGCTTGTCTTCCTACAATATCAAATTTCTCCACAATGCTGGATAAATACATGTTACCATATTGTGGTGTATTGTGTATAAACGAAGATCACTCACACATGCCTGCTAAATTCAGCCTATTTATCTTCCAAACCCCCTTCCCACCAAAAACAAACAAAAAACTTTTCCACTGATGGTACTGTGGTTTTCTTTGAAAATATTAACTTATATTTTGACAAGAAAAATACCTAAGATTTATATGAGTAATGCCTAGGATAACTGATTTTTATACAATGATAAATCTGTTATATTTTTTAATGCATTTTCCTCTGCTATCCAAATATAATTGTGAAAACATATGAATACAATCTGCTTTCCTAAAAATGTTGTGGATCACTGTTATTCCTAGGCTCAAATATGCATAGTTGCTAAAGGAAACATGGTGTCCAGGATATTAGAAAAAGACAGTCTCAAATTACAGATATTTAAAAGTATATTTCTATGACATTAGATGTTTTCATCATATCTATTATTACATTTTTGTTGTTCTTCTTAAGATAAAGAAATTACTAAAAGAAACATGCCCTTTAGTGCCTTTAAACAAATTGCCAACAAAAAAGGAAGAAGACAGTGTGCATTCTTCCCAGCTGACACCATTGCCAGCGAGCACTGACTTGGAGAGCTGAAGGGAATGGAGAGTTTCCATCCCACTCGCCTCTTGAGCAGGGACCGTTGGCAGCATATAAGCTGGCGTGACCTTTTTCTAGCTCTGTACCTACTTGTCAATCACCAGCTAGAAATCCATGGTTCAAATGTGACCCAAAGGCTCTTTCTTTTTTCTGTCTGTACAGTACATAGAACCAGCTTCAGTTAATGGCTGTATTTTTAAATTACAAGCTTTTACAGATTACTCTATGTTTCTCTTGAAAACTAAAAGACATGGTAACATTGAACATCCATTTCTACCTAATAACAGTTTTTTAGAACTAAGAAGCCCCTTGCTCTGTAGAGTAACAGGCTTTGCAGTGCCACATTCCCCAGATTTCTTTATTTTCCTGGCCTCTGCAAACATCTGGGTTTACACTTTGGAATGATTCAATATAGTAATCAAGTCTTTTATTAAACCCTTTCTCTCTAGTATAACTGACAATTTCTTTAACTCTGTGCCTGTTGTACCAATGACTGCACCTGTTTGTTTATAATTTTTTTCCTACTAGATAGTAAACTTTTGAAGAACAAAGATCGGTATCTTAATCTGTCTCTGTAATCTTAGGGCCTGTTATGCATGTTTGACGATAAATGGAATGGACTATCATTTATAGAAAGTATGAGATCTAGAGAGGTGTATTTCCTACCTCCCTCTGTATTATACAACATTGTTGCAATAATGTTGTATAATAAACTCCCTGAAAACTCACAGGTTTAAAACAGTAATAATTGTTTCTTAAGCTCACAGGTCTATAGGTTGGTGGCACTCATCTAGACTACAGGATTCGAATGGCAATTTGGGTTTTAAGTTGGCTCCATGTCCTCTGGGGCCTAGGCATTCGGGGTTGTGGCTTAGGCCTATTCTTATGGTGCTGTCAGGAATGCAAGAAGGAAAATCCTGCCATGCAAACACATTTCAAGTTCAGTTTACAGCCTATCTACTAATATCCACATTGGCCAAGTCAAGTCACATGGTCAGGACCAAAGTCCAGGGGTGCAAAGTATCTTCCTCTTACCTTGAAAACATAGTAGGCATGTTGCTATGACGTATGAAGAATTGCAACCTATAATCCAGGCCACGGCCAAAATTAGGAACAAGCAAGTGAGGTACTTGCCTCAGGTACAAAATCTGAGGGGGTACCCCAAAATTCAGTAACTAAGATAAATAAAATTTTAATACTATATTTTAAGGAATCAAAATTAATGCAAAAATCCATGGCCAATAAAATATAAAAATATTAAAGACAGTATCTGACCACACATTTGAGTGACTCAGGACACTTGCTCACCCTAGTCCTGGTCCTATTGGGCCTTATGTCACCACTGGTCCCGCCGAAAACACTGTCCTTAACAGTGGTTGTCTATTTTTGCTGCTTTGCATTGGCATGACTGTTTTTATTGAAACATATTAGAAATTCAAGTTTCCAGGAGTTTTAGTTATATATAATTTAAGATATCACCAGAAAAAAAGATTTAGGAAAAGTAGCTTTTAAGATAAAACGTCTTTAATTTGTAAAATCATTATTTGAAATAACATATCCCACCAAAAGCCTTTCATATCAGTTTAGTAAAAAGGAATACATTGCTCTTAAATAATGCAAAATGCCTGCATTCTTATATTAGTCAACTCCTTATACTATTTTTCAAATCCTGAATTTGGCTGTGTAAGCAATAGCCCATTGGCATCAAACTGCAGAAAGATAAATAACTGGAAATTCCCTGTAGTTGGAAGTGAAGTGGGGGTTGAGTAGAAGGGGAGCTAGTACAGCAATGATGTTCTGGCCTCCTTAGGGATTCCTCTATGGAGTTTTTCAGAGCATACTGGTCCCATGAGGTACAAGTTTGACCATAGGTATCTGATTGACCCTCATATGAGGGAGGCCAATGAAAACAATCACCTTATTATATAAGGGACTTCAAATGTTTTCGTACTTTTCAACCTAGAGGTTGGGCTTAGGCCTGCTGATGAAGGAGGATACTTGTAAAGTATATCTGATGGAATGAGTCATCCCATGCCGCACATGCTACATCTGACTACCTGGGTCCCATGAAGACTGGGTGCATTTTGGGAGAACCTTCTAGCTGAAGTCATGTGTTCAAAAATCTGTAATGGAGTCCTACTGAGTTTCAGTGTTAGAGTACCACATGGTGATGTTCGTAAGGAGATAGCTGGGACGTATTTAGGAGGGCCTGGTACGGTAAGACCTGCAAGGTAAGAGTCAACAACTCCAATCTCTTGCAGGTAGAAAGGCATCTAGCCTTATTACTTTAATTGTTGTCAAGGAACAAACACAGAAGTCTATCTCTGTAGGTATTCTACCTAAATAAAGTAAAATAATATTCATAACATGAAAGTCTTCAAGAGAGGGGGAGTAAAATCCTAAATGAATGTGATTATGATTAGTATTATCATAAATTAACAATATGCAAAATATTTTTGGTATGTTACATTTTTATGTGCTGTCATCACTTTTATTTATTTTTTATTTTTTTATTAGGGTATTATTGATATACACTCTTCTGAATGCTTCACATGAAAAACAATGTGGTTACTACATTCACCCATATTATCAAGTCCCCACCCAAACCCCATTGCAGTTACTGTCCATCAGTGTAGTAAGATTCCACAGATTGGCTATTTGCTTTATCTGTGCTACACTGTCTTCCCCATGATCCCTCACACCATGTGTACTAAACAAAATACCCATCAATACCCTTATACCCCCCTCCCCACCTGCCCTCCCACACCCCTCTCCTTTGATAACCGCTAGTCCCTTCTTGGAGTCTGTGAGTCTGCTGCTGTTTTGTTCCTTCAGTATTGCTTCCTTGTTATACTTCACAAATGAGGGAAATCATTTGGCACTTGTCTTTCTCTGCCTGGCTTATTTCACTGAGCATAATATCCTCCAGCTCTGTCCATGTTGTTGCAAATGGTAGGATTTGTTTCTTTCTTATGTCTGAATAGTATTCCACTGTGTATGTACCACATCTTCTTTATCCATTCATCTACAGATGAAAGCAACTTAGGTTGCTTTCATATCTTGGCTATTGTAAATAGTGCTGTGATAAAAATATGGGTGCATATGTCTTTGAATCTGAGCAGTTGTATTCTGTGGGTAAATTCCAAGGAGTGGAATATTTTTCTATACCTCCATGAGCATGTTTATAATTTTTATTTTGAAATCTCTTTCAGGAAGATTCATGAGATTGGTTTCATTTGACTTTTTTTCTGGTGTGTGTACAACTTTTCTTTGAACCAGGTTCCTTTGTCATTTCATATTTGTATATGGTGCCCTCTAGTCCCCAGAAGCTCTACTCTCTGGAGCTGCTCAGTCCCTGGAACAATGTTGGGGGTCGCAGGGAAGTAGTGTTGGTGCCTTGTGGGAAGAAGGAGCTGTTTCCTGCTTCCCGGCTGCTATGCCTGTCTCCACTGCCAGAGCCAGTGGGCTGAGCACACAGGTATAACTTCTATGCTTTGCATTTGCAGCTGCTGTAGGCAGGGCTTCCCTCTATCTGGCTTGATGCCAGGGCAGGGTTTGCTGGTTTGCGATCCAGATGTGGGCTGGCCAGGAGGAAGGCGCAGCAGCCTGCGTATCACAGTTGGGGGCCTTGGAGCTGCGTAGCCAGCCAGGGGGCTGGAGCACCTGAGGATTGTGAAAGTTCCCAACCAGCTGGGTAGAATACACCCAGATAATTTTGTCTATCTGTCCTTTCTCCTGAGCAGTGAGTTCTGTGCAATCCTTGCCCCTTTAGTAGCCCTCTCGCTGTTAGGAAGTCTCTCAGACTGCCCACCTTTCTTTTGTTCCAGAGCAGCCAGATATGGATTCCTGTTTTCCACAGGCAGGTAGAACCTCAGTCTCTCCAGGTATTCTGTCTGTCCTTGCTTTCCAAGCCCCCTAATCACCAGAGCACCACACAATGTAGGTTTGGGCTCCCAGAGTGGATCTCCAGTGCTAGATGTTCAGCAGTCCCAGGCCTCCACTCCCTCCCTCCCCACTCCATTTCTCTTCCTCCCGCCGGTGAGCTGGGGTGGGGGAAGGGCTTTGGTCCCACTAGGTCACGGCTTTGGTATGCTACCCTGTTCTGTGAGGTCTGTTCTTTTCCCCAGGTGAATGCAGTCTGGTGCAGCCTTCTTTCCTGTTTCTCTTTCAGGATTAGTTCTGTTAATTATATTTTCATATGATATGCGGTTTTAGGAGGAGGCCTCTGTCTCACCTCTCACGCCACCATCTTTAATCCCCCCATCCATTTTATTTTAGAGTACAGTAACTATTTAAAAGGACTTCCTAGGATTTATTCCTGACTTCTATATTTCATCAAAACCATTCTTATTTAATGAAGTCATAGATTAGTTTCTCACCCACTAATTCTTCTTTCATGTGCATGTTTTAGGGGAGTGTGTGCACGTGCATATGTGTGTCTAACTTATTCTGAACAACCGGGACATGGAATGGATTGGGAAAGGAACCTCTAAAATTATGAATGATATTGAATAATAATAGCTATTATTTATGGAACACCTTCTTTTGACTGGACAACATGCTGTATATTTCACCTGAGTTTATGCTTCTTTTGACTACAACTCAGTAAAGTATGCATTCTTATCCCTATTTTACGAGTTAGAAAACTAGGATTGAGGAAAGATTAAATGGCTTGCCTACATAGCTAATAGTTGTCCAAGTCAGGATTCAAATCCATTTTCTTCCTTTTCCTCCACCTGAACCCCTTGGGGCAGACTTACACCCACCACTGCTTTCAGCCTTATGAATCTCAGGGGCTGAGCAGCCTCCCCTCTTATTAGCCTACTATCAAACCCAACATGCAATGACGGCTGACTGACACCAGACCTTGGACTTAACAGTCACATAGCTTATCTCCTTTAATCTTCATGTTAAATTATGTATTATCATTGTCCCCATATTACATGTATGTAAACTAAGGTTCTGAGTAATTGTCTTGGTCACACATTTGGGAAATGGCTAAATCAAGAATCCAATCCAGATCGGTCCACTTCCCGATGTCATGCTCATAACTATTATACAGAACTGTTTCAAGTCATGTCATGCTTTCCCTGTGATACAGTGGACAAACCGCTGGATTATAATCACAAACTTCAGATTTTTTATCCCAGATGTGACTATTGTCAAGTCCTGTTTCTTCAGCTGTAAAACTGATGAATGGTCCCTGCCTTATGTAAGTTACATCTTTGTTATGAGACTTCACCCAGAAACTGGGAGGGGAAAGCTGTAACTGACAGTGACTGCTGAGACACTGCTAGTGACTCAAGAGTCTGAGAGCGCTGTCATGATTTGTGTTGTGTCTCACAAGCCTGGAAGAGTTCTTGATTCCAAAGCTTTTCAGGACCCAGACAAAATGCAAATAAGCATAAACTGTGTTGGTAAGAGCGAATTCAGGGGCATTTTCTTCAGAGTGGGGAAAGGCTTTCGTCTCTCTTTCTCTCTCTCTCAGGAGCAAAACCAGCCCAAAATGTAATTAAGAGGGTTCTGTAAAAGAGCAGGCAGCACACTCAGGAAATCTTACCTCATTAATTTAAAGTTTCCTTTTAGTTGTTTCAGTTCTGCTCTTCCATTTTCCTCTAGCATCTGTGGTTCTTAGGGTGAATAGGAAGTAGGTAATACCAAAGGCTGACAGTTTCTGAAAATAATCTTCAGGACTCAACTCTGACGTTCAGATGACCTGAGGGCAAGCGGTAACGAGATGCCTGTGCTCACTTGCCTTCAGAGGGGTTTTCCGCAAGCCTTGGCTCAAGGTTTATTGAACCTCCCTGTGGGGTAGTCAGTGGCAACACACGCTTTAAAGAGGTAAGAGTCTAAAATTACAACATCTTGGTAGTAATAGATTGTGACTTTTTTATTCCAAACACTTCATTTAATGATTGGGGAACTTTGGGAAAAAAAATATAGGTATTTCTGTCTGTCCTTTTCGAAATTCCTTTCCCCCTGCCTTCTTAGTCTCAAATTGGGTTTATTCTATCGTAGAAACAAGAACTAGAAGGCCAAGTCCCATCAGTCATAGTCAGGGGTAGTTCAGCTATTTGACAAATATTTCTTGGAGACCTGTTGCTAAACACTGCTAGGTAACGGGGGCACCATTTGTGGGTTTCTATCCTTGAAAATCTTACATTTTCCATCCCACCCTGTATTATTTGGAGGCTAATACTATTATCTTTACATTAGTCCACATGATATTTTTATATTTCTCCTCATCAACAGTTTTGTATTTCTCATTTCACTTTTCCTATTCCATCAAATTATCCCCTGAATCCGGGCTTTAAGGATTTCACAGGAACTTGAATTTCCTTTCTTTTATATATATGTGTCTGTGTATAAATATATATAGATATGCGTGTGTATATATAGAGATATATATCTATATATATTACTGTGGTCAGAACATTTAAGATGAGCTCTACCTTGTCAGATTCAACCATGTCACATACTCTGTGTTAACTCAAAACAAATTCTCTCGTGTCTGAAGTTGCTCTCTCTGGCTATGTCTGCACAAGCTCACAAATAAAATGGTCGGTTTGGAGTCCTGGCCCATGTCAGACACATGGACAGAATGACCATTCCTTTTAATAAATCAACTCTTTGAAAACTATCACCACATTGTAAGATGTGAATATCAGCTTCCTGACAGAATATAATTTGGTTGCAGAAGGCTCTAAACAGCTCCTTTAGGATAAGAACTGTATACTTATATAATTCACATCCAACAATGTTTAAGGGAAATTTTGTGGTCATGTCACTTAACTCACAAACAGGGGAAGATTTATAACCAGTTACCTAAAAACTCATATCTCACATCTCTTTCACTTTAAGACTGACATATCGAGACCAAATCCATTTCACCAGTTATGGATACCTTGCAGTGGATAGCCAACATTTTCCCCTAAAATTCCAGATTTTTATTGCAAAGTATTACCTTGCTGGTTGCTCATGCCTGTATTGCCAGTGAGCTAGAGGACTCTATGCAGTGTGGCTACAGTTGGGCACATGAACTTAGAGGTGTTAGATAGCTGGCCCTCAATCACAGTGGGCAGGTCTGGCTCTAAGATGAGAACCTCTATTTCTAGAGTTCCCACATGGGACTTTCTCTCATACCAAGCTGCTTCCATAGGGCATGTTGTTTACAAGTTATTGAAAATAAATTTATATTTGAAAAGCAGTACATAGACTCTTAAAGGAAAAGTATAATTTCAAGTTGAAGGTAACACCAAGAATTCTGAACATATTAATTAAAATGTTTCATTATTCTCCAAATATGTGGCTTTATCTCTATGGCGTTATGTTCACTGTTGTATCTCTGTTGCTTAATTGCAAAATGCTATTACAATTTGTGTCATTATTATTAATAATGAGGCAGATAGGCACATGTGTTTGTAACTGTGATAAGTAGAAGATACCCAAGTATAGAAATGTTTAGTGAATTGATCAAGTATGCCCAACTGTGTACATGACATGGGAAAGAATTTTCCATTAGGATATGCATAATTTGCCTGGACTGTAAATGTAGATGAATATTATTTGGGGAAGTTTATTGATTCTGCATTGGAGGTGATCCACTGCAGTAATATATAGATTTGATCCTTGAGGTAGGTCAAATCTATGTATTATTATCAAGCTATTTTGCCTCCTTCTCCCTGAACTTGACATACTTGTTCACATAATTCAGTTTTTTTAATATTCCAGATGTGATATATTCTTTCCCTTTCTCTATACCTTAAATTTTTTATGCCCTTGCTTTCCCTATGTTTTGTGGGTTTTTTCTGGATATTTTCTCTTAATTAGTATTTTATTAAGAAAGGAGTATATACTCAGTAAAAAAACTTCAAACAGTTCAGCAAATACCTAAAATGAAATTGAATTCAATCCCTGTAATAATATCCCATTCCCATTTGCTAGGGGCAAACACCATTAAGCATGTCTCACATTTTTAACAATCTTCACTAGAACTGCATGATGAGGAAAAAGCCCATGTTGTACCTGGTGTGGGAAGACTCCAATTCACAATTTTCCCACCATGACCTTAAGACAGTCATTAGGTATCCCAGGAAGCTGATTTTTCTGTAGTAAAATTTGGTGGTATGTTTTCTGTCCTTATACACCAAGACTATCTTGATGACATATAAAATAAAGTATATAAAAGTGATGGGGAAGTTAAAAGGCCATGGAAATTGAAGTTACCCCATCCATTGTATAGAAACCATCCTACTTAGCTCAGATATCCTTAGTTTCATCCCTATAAACGGAACCAATTTACTTGAGTATACTAGCAATCATTTTTAATTAACCAGAAGTCATTTCTCACCCACTGAAACCCCTGAGTATTGCATTTGTGGTCCCTCAGGAAAGTTTCTTCTACTGTCCTCCTTTATGCTATTTTTATCTGTTTCGGGGCCTACGTGGATTTCTGGCTAGACATCCCCCCCAGCAGCACCCGACATTCTTTTTCAAAGAAGGCATACTCATCAAATATTTAAGCTTTAAATGAATTCATAAATAAGCAGATGGGTAATTATGGAAGTATTTCAAAGGCACTTTGGGCATTCATTCTCAGCACGCAGGTAACACACCTTAATGACAGGAGCTGCAGCGTGGGTACATCCACTCCCCCTGCTCCCCAGTTGTTAGAACAGTGTCTAAGGTGGGCCATCAATGCATAGTATCAGTGACTGCTTCCTCTGGGCTGGCTGTCTCTTTGACCTGGCCCAAATTCCCACACTTAATATACTGAGTGATACCTGCTGAGTTCAACCTGTATTTGCCAGTTCCGTGTGCCAGTGGCGTCCTTTGGACCTTCCAGAACTGCGGCCTGCCTGTACCCACTGAGCCATTCAAATACAGCGCTAAGGACAGAACACAGAGCTTATCCATTTGTATCACTGACTTTCAAAGCTGCCTGAACAAATGGTTCTGACTGGATTTATTTGAAAGCCCTGACTAGAGCAGACAGAAAGCTTCCTGCCAGGCAGTTATATTTACTACACAAATTTGTCACCTAACCAAACATTTCAGTGTGTTAGAAGCAGAAATTTGAGCTGATTGATCTAAAGGGCTCAAACACTGTGAAAGAGGCACAGGTACATCAGACTTCGTAACAGTGTCTGCAGGACTCCCAAAATGATCAGTAAAAAAAATGTTGCTTTTCAGAGGAACAATGCCGTTGCCTCCGCCACCTCCCCCCCCCCCCGCCCTACTGGGTTCGCAAAGGCAGTCAGGCGCTTTCTTGAGTATTGTCATTTTCAGGCTAAAACACAATGGTAGTGTTAGCAGCAATCTCAAGATGCCTTAATCTGCTTAAACTACACAGAAAAAAATGTTCTTATAAACCCTGAACAAAATTGTGGGGTACAGTGATCCTTGAATTTTTATCTCAGCTTTAACATGAGTTCCGTCTTATATGTGCCTGTGCCAACTTCTCTTTCCTCTGAATGGGAATTACTCATTTCATCAAATCACTGTCTTCATAGTTTAACATCAGATGTGTAACAAAAATTTTCACAGCACAAATGCTGAATGCCATGGGACCCTCCTATCCCCTGTGCTGTAAACTCAGAAAATGTAGCAAAACTAATTTTTGAAGAATATATAATGACTTTTGATATGCTAGAAAAATATCATATCACTAGTTATTATTCTGAGTTTATTTTGGAGATAGGAAAATCATACTGGTAGTAATGGTCATACCTATTACCAGCTTTATATAATTTGTCATTTAGCCATTTCCTACACTTGTAATTTAATTTAGTCTGACTTCTTTTACTCTATCAATAGTCTGTTGAAGAAATAAGTAAAACAATTTTAAAGCATTTAAAAACTGCATTCAGGTAATAAAGGACATTTATTTTGTACGTAGGCCTAGGGAACCCTTTCAGAAAAGGGTAGGTGCATATTTGAAGAAGGTCTGATGTCACCCCACGGATTTTACAATCTATAAGCAGATTATTAGTTCAGCTCTTTCCAAGGGACTATTTTATTTATCTGATCCTTCAAAAAGCAATTTTAAAAGTCATATTATTAAACTTAATAATAATATAAAGGGAGCGTATGGAGTTTGTTTGTACCTTAGTCTCCTATAAGTCTACTGTAGTCTATTCATTATGCACAGAAAGAAGATAGACCACAACTGAGAAACAGGCTAAGTTAAGCCTGCATGTTTTAACTAATTCTTTTTTTATTAATAAACTTATGCCGCTTTAGGTTCACAGAAAAGTTGAGCAGAAAGTACGGATGGTTCCCGTATATTCTTTGTCCCACATGTGCACTGACTCGCCCACTATGGACACTCCCCACCAGAGTGGTGCATTTGAACAATTGACAAATCACATTTGTACACTGATACATCATAATCACCTAACGCTCACAGTGTAAGGGTCATTCTTGATGTTTTTGACAAATGTATAATGACTTGTAACCACTATTTTAGTATCACACAGCATAGTTTCACTGACCTAACATTTCTCTGTGCTCCTCCTATTCATCTCTCCATCTTCTCTAAGTCCTGGCACCTTTTCAGTCTTTTGATTATTGCTATAGTCTTGCCTTTTCCAAAATAGCTTATAACTGGAATCATACAGTATGCAATATTTTCCTATTGGCTTCTTCCACTTAGAAATTATATATTTAAATTTCTTCCATGTCTTTTCTTGGCATGGTAGCTCATTTCTTTTAAGTGATGAATACTATTTCATTGTTTGAATGCACTAAAGTTTATTTACCCATTCACCTACTCAAGGACATCTTGTTTGCTTCCAAGTTTGGCAATTATGTATAAAGCTGCTATAAATATCTTTGTGTAGTTTTTTGTGTGGACATGTTTTCAGTTCATTTATGTGAATACCAGAAGACCACAATTGCTGGATCACATGGTAATAGTATGTTTAGTTTTGTAAGAAACTACCAAACTGTCTTCTAAATTGCCTGCACCATTTCTCACCAGCAATGAATGAGAGTTCCTCTCGTTCCACATCCTCACTAGCATTGGGTTGTAATAGTGCTTTTGATTTTGGCCATTTGAATAAGTAGACAGTGGTATCTCATAGTTTTAATTTGCAATCTCCTGATAGTACATGATGTTGAGCATCTTTTCATATGCTTTCTTGCTATCTGTATATCTTCTTTGGTAAAGTTTCTAACTAAGCCTTCTGTCCGTTTTTAATCAATTTGTTCATTTTCTTACTTTTCAGAGCTCTTTGTGTATTTTGGATAATAATCTTTTATCACATGTGTCTTCTGCATATATTTTCTCTCAGTCTGTGATCCTGTCTTCTTATTCTCTTGATTATCCACACAATAACTTGCTGGGATTTTGATTTGTATTGCATTGAACCTATTTGTATTATGTTGACCCACATTGGGAAGAATTTACATCTTGACAATATTGAGTCTTCTGCTCCATGGCTGTGAAATATCTCTTATTTACTCAGTTCTCCCTTGATATCTCTCATCAAATTTTTAACCTCTGTTTCATGCATAAAAGATTGATTTGTAAAGTTATGTTTCAGTTAAGAGGAAATATTTCCCTCTATGACACTTCAATTTGATTATAAAATGATCAGAGTTAGAATAGGTTTCAATGAAAGAACCAGGTAAAAAGTTAAAAATAAATAAAAATATAAATTTTAAAACTAACAGTATCAGTGAACAATTATGGTATGCTTGCTTTTCCCAGTTGAATTCACTTTATCTTTAGCAAAGCAGAAAACAGCTATATGCTTTGAATCTCCTGCAACTTAAATGCCCAAGGATTGGTGGAAATATCTAATCATTTCTGGATACAGATAGGTTTCCCAAAGGAAAGTAGAGTATTATTTGAGACTTAGTCTGTAGAGATGTTGATATAAGAAGAGAAAAAATAAAATCAAATGGTGAAGATATGTAAGAGAATATGTTGCTTAAATAGAAATCATAAGGGTTTACTTCTGTAGTAAAATGGAAAATATGTGTTTTTTATTCTTTTTTATGAGCATCTTAATAAGGACCTAATATTTATTTGGTTGTTTCTAGACATTAGATAGTATATTCAGTCATTAAATGTGTATTATGAACCTGTCACTTATCACCAATATAGTAGATTACAACTAAGCTGGAGAGATAGACATTTATAAATAAAAATAATATAAGAACACTGAAAGTGGAACAGTTGATATTTTAAAAAGACCATATGAACTGGCCCTTAAAATATGAATAGGGCTTTTATCAGCAGAGTGGATGAGCTAAAGAAGTACAAGAGAATAGCCTTGTGTTTTCAACAAACATTTACAGAACACCTGCTAAATCCCATCCATATAATTAACATGTCATACTGTCCTGGACTTTACTGAGGTACAATCTAGTGATCTCAGACTTCACAGTGAAATATGGAGAATGTGATTTAAAAATGAGGGTTTGGAAGTATGTGTGCACAGAGGAAAGTTATCTCATTCTAATGTGGGCTTTCAGGTTCCTCTGAAAAATTGGTTTCCAAGGTGGGTGTGGAGAGCACTGTGTGCTCCAGGAGCTATGGGCTCAACAGGATGTGAAGGAGATAAATGATAAAAATCAACCTGGACAAGCAAGTAAGGACACATCACACAGAGCCTTGCAAACTACGTGAAAATTAGTGGGGTGTTGCGGGATAGCTGTAGTCTGGGAAGTCATATGCTCAGGTAAACATTTGACATAGCACACTTATTTTATTATAAAGCACAGATTGGGAGGGAAGGCAAGATTAGGAGCATGGACACCTATAAGGCTGTTGCATTGATTTGAGATGTCATGATTTCCAGAGTTAGAATAGTGGTATATGAATTGGAATGCAGTAGGAAAGCAGGAGAAGATGTGATGATTAAAGACACAGGATCTAGAGGCAGAGAACTTGGTTTCTTTCCCAAATCAGCCTGTTCTTTTTTCATATTGTTCTGTTTTCCTCTAAAATTATAGTTTCTATGTTTTCTATCACTTCTTTATTTTGCGCGTTTATAATGTCCGTCAGATTTTCTTTAATCTGCAGTGTTTATGGTGTGAATCTCGTTTGTTGAGTTTGCCGACACTCCTCATGTCTGACATATACTATTATATGTATTGTATTATGACATAGAATGTAATGTTCCTTATTAGTGAGATCATCTTTGATGGGGAGTATTTTTTCTGTGGGAGTACCGTATGTCTTGAGTTCTGGAAGTTCCACATAAAGTGGAGTTATATTTACTTTTCTAGGCCTTAAGGATTCAATGGGTTTTGAATAATTTTATATACATTTCTCGGCTTCTGATTTTTGTGTTGTAATGTAGAAATGTGTGCAATACATGTAAGCTGTTTATATTAACATGATCAGTCTGTGAAAAGTGTAGCTTGGAAGGACGTGCTTGGAAGGGCATCATGAGAACAAGCCTAAAGCGGCTACACGATCATACAGGTAAAAAAGAGACAATAGCTTTCAGTAATTCAATCCATATTTTTCAGAAGATAATTTTGAAGAATGGCTGAAACACAAGTTGATCTTAGGATGTAAGAAGGAGGAGGAGAAGTTAGGAAATATTTCAAAAGTCTAGGAATCTATAATTGATGAACCGGGCAGTAATGCTAAAAATGGAGACATGGAAACACATCAAAACAGAATTAACAGTATGTGGTAGCCATTGGCGTTTAGGATGAAGGAGGGTGAAGATTTAAGGATGAAGAGTTGAGTGACAGAAGAGGGGGAGATGTACTCAGGTGGAGAACATGGGGGGCCATGAGGGGCAGTGACAAGTCCATTTGCTCACACACAGTTAGAGGGGTCACAGTTTTAGTTTCAGAGTTTTTAAAAGAAGTGGAGTCTAGAAATCAAGGTTTAGAGAGCTTTAGTTTAGTTTAATTCATAATAATAAATATTTCCCAGGAAATGATTATAGTCAGAAGAGGGTTAAGAAAGAAATACTGAGAATGAAGGTAAAAACAATTTTAAAGGAGTTTGGTTGGCTGAATTTGATCTGATGAATCGTGGGAAAGTAAGTAGATAGAAGCTCGTTTGCTTTTCTGAGTACCTATAGCTAAACCATCCCCACAAAAATGCCTCATGTTAAACCCAATTTCAGAGGATGTGGAAGGTTATTTAAACCAATGACTTCACTAGCTGTGTGCTTTTGGAAAGGTTATTGAGCCCTCTAAGCCTAAGGGATTTTAACGTTAAATGTGAAAAATAAAATATTCTGCTTGAAATTTTTTATAAGTACTTAGTATAATTAATTTTTTACACTGCTTAGCTTATGGGAGGCACACAATAAATGCTATTCATTAAAAATAGTACTAATGATAAAATGATTGCCAGGCAGAACAAGATAAAACAGATATGTCTGTTGGTTTCTTTGTGCACCTGTTTTACAAAGGAAATCAATATCTATTAGAAGCTTTACATGTGATCCCAGTACAGTTTCAGAAGGCTATTAGTAATTGTTGAGTGATAAGCACATTTAGCTGGGGAACTCAGGTGGTGATTCTCAGTCCTGGTTGCAACTGTACACCTTCTCTGAAATTTGGATGTTTGTGTACAGATTTGTGTGTATAAAGTTTAATACAGGTGAGAGAGTGTCCATCATTCACAGGAGTGCTCCCGAGGGAATTGATGGCTCAAGGCCCCAATGATGTTTATATACAGTACATACTGTCAGAGTCTAGCTGTGTACATCCAACATTCTTCTGCGTCTTTCTTTCCCATGTGCACCCTCAACTCAATCTCCTTTTACCAAGTCCCCATAAATAATATAGCTGCTCAGTATCTCCCTAGGGCCCACACTCATAGATCTTTGAATGTTTCTAGTTTTTGTGTATGACATAGCCCCATAGTGTTAAAGAAAGGCAGATTAAGGAGGGAAAACTTTTATCAGGTGAATATCCCTGAAGTCTTTTCCTATAATTAAACATTTTAAAATTTGTAATAAATTGCATAAATCCTCACATTTTATATTACCAGCAGAAATAGATTTTAGAGTTCTACAGCTTCTAACTTCTAGTTCTATCCCTTATTTCTTTTAACTTCTACATGTTTAATGTCACCTTAGGCCCTATGTTTCTTCTTTACTAATTGGCATACTTACTTTTTTCTTCTTATTTTATGCATTTGAGAAGTACATCTGTTTTTCTTCAATCATCTTTTAAAAAGCTCACCATGGTTCATTGCAGTTCATTATGCAGTGACTCCAAAACCAAAATGGCACACTCAGTTTAAATGCTTTCAGCTGCTCTTGGAAAACATTCACAGGACATTGAAGTGTACCCAGCCTTCTAATATTATCTCACGCTCTTAAATGACTTTGTTGAAAAACTGAACTTTATGATCTGGCTTTCTTTACTCCCCACCTTTATCCCTTTAACACACTCTTACCAGGCAAGTCATATTCAATTTCTGTGAACTCTAAGGGATTGTTCAACTCAAGAATTTATTGATTGACTGGTGTATTAATTGACTGATGTTTAAAGTAAGTGAGTGAGAGGCTTAAATATATTTTGTCCTATAGTGGTATTATTTTACAGTAATTGTATTTCAGTCATAGGACTAGAATAGGTCAAAAATTGGATTTTCATGACTTTTCGGAGAGGACAGTAAAATTTCACGGGTTCCTACTATCAGGCTGATGCTACCCATAAATGCATGCTTATATTAATTGAGGGCACTTTAAAGATCGAAAATAGAGTCCACATTACAGCATCAACACACATCTAAAATCTTATGGTGTGTGCAAAGAACTTATTTCCTAAGAAAACCCCTCAGAGAATGATATTAAATTGACACATGTATTAATAAGTAAGCAGATTTCTTTAATGCCAAAAGCTAGAGTGTGCAGCAAAGCCCTGCACACCATGGGCAGTTTGATGAGTTGGGGGATAGAACTGCAGGGAAATGACAGCAGTCTGAAGAAGGCTGGCGAGACCGTGCTGGGAATGTGTCCAAGAAAATAATGGTGCAGCATGAGGATAATAATTTCTCCAATAAGAGGAGGACGTTATGAAGTCCAGGTTGAAAGGGAAGTGTGTAAATGCAAAGAAAAAAGATACTCCTCTCACCCGTTTGGCCCAAGATAAGCACTTCTTTATTAAATCATGATATTTTGTTTGGAGCCATTACTTATAATATTAGTGTATATTGTCAATGTTGACAACCACTTCTGATTATTGTTACTTTTTTCATTTCCACTTTTCTTATTTTTCCAAATTCCCTGAGCACTATCAAGTATTTTATAATCGTAGCCTCAGCAAAGATTAATTGATTTCAAAAACATTTATTAGTGCTTACCAAGCAGAAGGCTTGGAAGATAAAAAAAGGTGCATAAAAATGATGCCTAAGTGAAAAAAATTCATGACCTAATCATTAGAATCTAATGGATAGAGACAGCCTTGTAAATAAACAATTAAAATATGGTATAATCAGTACAGTTAGAGGGAGAGGTATATTCACGGGCTACAGAGCACAGAGAGACTACATAACCATTTTCATCAATAGTAAATTTCACATTAACCTTTTTAGGAACCCAATTTAAGGATATTCCTGGAAAGAGGGCAAAAATTGCCTTTTTTTCCTCTTTATCATATGTATATGTAGCTTTCTGTCCCCAATTGTTCTTTTTATTTTTTAATTAAGGTATCATTCATACACAATCTTATGAAGGTTTCACATGAGTAACATTGTAGTTTTAGCATTCACACAAATTATCAAGTCCACACCTAACCCACTGCAATCACTATCCATCAATGTAGTAAGATGTTGTAGAGACATTACTTGTCTTCTCCGTGACCTACGTTTATTGTGAGTGCTAATTATAATGCCCATTAATCCCCTTCCCCTCCCTCCCAACCCACTCTCCCCATCCCCTTCCTTTTGGTAACCACTAGTCACTTCTTAGAGTCTGTGAGTCTTCTGCTGTTATGTTCCTTCAGTTTTGGTTTGTTGTTATACTCCACAAATGAGTGAAATCATTTGGTATTTGTCTTTCTCCACCTGGCTTATTTCACTGAGCATAATACACTCTAGCTCCATGCATGTTATTGCAAATGGTAGGATTTGTTTTCTTCTTCTGGCTCAATAATATTCCATTGTGTGTATGTACCACCACTCCTTTATCCATTCATCTTCTGATGGACACTTAGGTTGCCTTCATATCTTGGCTATTGTAAATAGCACTGTGATAAACATAGGGGTGCATATGTCTTTTTGAATCAGGGATCTTGTTTTCTTTGGGTAAATTCCTAGGAGTGGAAATCCTGAGTCAAATGGTATTTCTTTTTTCAGTTTTTTGAGGAACCTCCATACTGCTTTCCCCAATGGCTGAACTAGCTTATATTCCCACCAGCACTGTAGGAGGGTTCCCCTTTCTCCACATTCTCGCCAGCATTTCTTGTTCCTTGTCTTTTGGATGTTTGCCATTGTAACTGGTATGAAGTGATATCTCATTGTGGTTTTAATTTGCATTTCCCTGATGATTAGCGATGTGGAGCATCTTTTCATGTGCCTGTTGGCCATCTGAATTTCTTCTTTAGAGAAGTGTCTGTTCAGATCCTCTGCCCATTTTTAAATCAGGTTATTGTTTTTTGGGTGTTGAGGTGTGTGAGCTTTTTATGTATTTTGGATGATAACTCCTTATCGGCTAAGTTGTTTACAAATATATTCTCCCATCTTGTAGAAAGCCTTTTTGTTCTACTGATGGTGTCCTTTGCTATACAGAAGCTTTTTAGTTTGATGTATTCCCATTTGTTCATTTGTGCTTTTATTTCCCTTGTCTGAGGAAATGTGTTCAGGAAAAAGTTGCTCACGTTTATATTCAAGAGAGTTTTGCCTATGTTTTCTTCTAAAAGTTTTATGGTTTCATGACTTACATTCAGATCTTTGATCCATTTTGAATTTACTTTTGAGTATGGAGTTAGATAACAATCCAGTTTCATTCTCTTACATGTAGCTGTCCAGTTTGCCAACACCAGTTGTTGAAGAAGCTGTCTTTTCCCCATTGTACATTCATGGCTCCTTTATCATATATTAATTGGCCGTGTATGTGTAGTTTTTTTTTATCAGGGCTCTCTATTCTGTTCCATTGATATATGGGTCTGTTCTAGTGTCAGTACCAAATTGTTTTGATAATGGTGGCATTTTATTTGAGCTTGAAGTTAGGGAGAGTAATCCTCCCAGCTTTCTTCTTCTTTTTCAGGATTGCTTTGGCTATTTGGGGTCTCCCATGGTTTCACATGAATTTTAGGACTATTTGTTCTACTTTGTTGAAGAGTGAATGCTTTTGTTTTTTTGATAGGGATTGCATTGAATCTGTAGACTGCTTTAGGCAGGATGGCCATTTTGAAAATATTAATTCTTCCTATCCATGAGCATGGGACGTATTTCCAGTTACTGGTGTTTTCTTTAATTTCTCTCATGAGTCTTGTAGTTTTCAGGGTGTAGGTCTTTCACCTACTTGGTTAGGTTTATTCCTAGGTATTTTAGTCTTTTTAATGCAATTGTAAATGCAGTTGTTTTCCTGATGTCTCTTTCTGCTAGTTCATCATTAGTATATAGGAATGCCACAGATTTCTGTGTGTTAATTTTGTACCTTGCAACTTTGCTGAATTCAGTTATTGGTTGTAGTAATTTTGGGGTAGATTCTTTAGGGTTTTTCATGTACAATATCATGTCATCTGCAAACAGGGACAGTTTAATGTCTTTCTTACCAATCTGGATGCTTTTATTTCTTTGTGTTGTCTGATTACCATGGATAGGAACTACAGAACTATGTTGAATAAAAGTGGGGAGAGTGGGCATCCTTGTCTTGTTCCAAATTTTAAAGGAAAGGCTTTCAGCTTCTCACTGTTAAGTATGATGTTGGCTGTAGGTTTGTCATATATGGCCTTTATTGTGTTGAGGTACTTGCCCTGTATACCCATTTTGCTGAGAGTTTTTTATCATGAATGGATGTTGAATTTTTTCAAATGCTTTTTTAATATCTATAGAGATGATCATGTGGCTTTTGTCCTTCTTATTGTTGATGTGGTGTATGATGTTGATTGATTTTTGAGTATTATACCATCCTTGCATCCCTGGAATAAATCCCACTAGATCATGATGAATGATATTTTTAATGTATTTTTTAATTTGGTTTGCTAACATTTTGTTGAGGATTTTTGCATCTATGTTTATCAGGGATATTGGTCTATAATTTTCTTTCTTTGTGATGTCTTTGCTTGGTTTTGGTTTTAGAGTGATGGCCTCATAGAATGAGTTTGGAAGTATTCCCTCCTCCTCTATTTTTTGGAAAACTTTGAGGAGGTCTTCTGTAAATTAGGTCTTCTCTCAATGTCTAATAAAATTCAGCAGTGAAGCCATCTGTTCCTGGTATTTTGTTCTTAGTTTTTTGATTACCAGTTCAATTATATTGCTGGTAATTGGTCTGTTCAGATTTTCTGTTTCTTCCTGGGTCAGACTTGGAAGGTCGTATTTTTCTAGAAAGTTGTGCATTTTTTCTAGGTTATCTAATTTGTTAGCATATAATTTTTCAGAATATTCTCTCATAATTCTTTGTATTTCTGTGGTGTCTTTAGTGACTTTTCCTTTCTCATTTCTGATTCTGTTTGTGTGTGTGCTCTCTCTTTTTTCTTTATAAGTTTGGCTAGGGGTTTATCTATTTTGTTTATTTTCTTGGAAAACCATCTACTCATTTCATTGATTCTATTGTTTTATTCTTCTCAATTTTATTTATTTAATTCTGCTCTTTATTATATCCATCGTATAATATGAAGCCCACTGACTTTGGGCCTCATTTGTTGTTCTTTTTCTAGTTTCAATAATTGCGATTTTAGACTGTTCATTTGGAATTGTTCTTCTTTCTTGAAGTAAGCCTGTATTGCAGTATATTTGCCTCGTAGAACTGCCTTCACTGCATGCCACAGGTTTGGGGGTGTTGAGTTGTTGTTTTCATTTGTCTCCATATATTGCTTGATCTCTGGTTTTATTTGGTCGTTGATCATTTGATTACTTAGGGGTATGTTGTTAAGCCTCCATGTGTTTGTGGGCTTCTTTGTTTTGTTTGCATTATTTGTTTCTAGTTTCATACCTTTGTGGTCTGAGAAGCTGGTTGGTATAGTTTAAATATTTTTCAATTTACTGAGGCTCTTTTTGTAACCTCGTATGTGATCTATTCTTGAAACCATTTCATGTGCATTTGAGAAGAATGTGTATCCTGCTGCTTTTGGGTGGAGTATTCTGTAGCTATCTGTTAGTTCCATCTTTTCTAATGTGTTGTTCAGTGCCTCTGTCTCTTTATTTATTTTCTTTCTTGTTGATCTGTCTTTTGGAGTGAGTGGTATGTTAAAGTCTCCTAAAATGAATGTATCACATTCCATTTCCCTTTTGCTTTTAAAAGTCTGTCCTTATCCTTGATCTTTGCCATTTTAATTATTAAATATCTTGGTGTTGTGTCCCTTGTGTTGGGAGATCTCTACACATCCATGACCTGAGAGACTATTTCCTTCCCCAGATTGGGGAAGTTTTCAGTAATTATTTCCTCAAAGAGATTTTCTATCCCTTTTTGTCTCTTTCCTTCTTCTGGTACCCATATTTTGTGAATATTGTTCCATTTGGATAGGTCACTCAGTTCTGTTATTATTCTTTCATTCCTAGAGATTCTTTTTTCTCTTTGTGCCTCAGCTTCTTTGTTTTCCCATTCTCTAATTTCTGTTTCATTTACCATCTCCTCTACCTTATCTAATCTACTTTTAAATCCCTCCCTTGTATGTTTCATTTCAGATACAGTATTTTTCAAGTTTCTGTCTTTTCCTTGACATCCTCCCTGAGATCTTGAATATTTTTCTGTAGCTCTGTGAGCATGTTTATGATTTTTATTTTGAAATCTTTATCTAGAAGATTGGTGATTTCAGTTTCATTTAGCCCTCTTCCTGACATTTGTATTCTTGTTTGTACAACATATTTTTGCTGTTTCATTCTATGATTAGTATGGAAAAATACCTTTGTGTAGGCAGTGCCCTTTAGTGCCCAGAAGCACTACTCTCTGGAGCTTTGCAGCACCTGGAGCAATGACAGGATTTGCAGGCATGAGGTTCCAGCACTTTTCGGGAGGAAAGAACTCTTTCCTCCTTCCCAGCTGAAAGATTGCCTTCTAATCCATGAGTGTGCTTAAATTCATAAATGATGCCCAGAAGGGGGAAATTCAGAAAAAGTTTGCCAGTGCAATAGTTAACAAAAAAGACATTTATTCATTTTGAATCTATAAATTAATTTCTGTCTTGCCCACTGATGTTTGTTCATAGAAAAGCATGGAATGGTATGAAGTCTAACAAAAAAATGTGACTTCTTATGAATCCATGAGGATGCCTGGAAATGATATTAGGAAAACTCTTTGTATTCTTTTTCCTGTGTGGCTCTTTTCTTGTTTTTTTTCAGTCTCAGATTTTTTTTTCTTACAATTATAGTTTAGATATATCATTGGAATTATAGCCTTTGAAGTCAGTAGACTCACTGCTGTGAGTTTGAAGGAATTTTGATACTATTTTCTAAAGTAACACTTCACATCTTTCTATTATAGAATATGAAATCATCATATATTTATTAAATGTTTATTTCTTTGGATTATAGAGATTTTTAGGTATTCCCAGAAGACCATATTTAAAGTATTCTTAGAATTTCTACTTGTTTCCTATTTCTATAAATGAATTACCACCAATTTAGTGACAACACAACATAATTGTATCATTTTACAGTTTAGAAGGCAGAAGTCAGAAATTAGCTTCACTGGGCTAAAATTACGGTGTCATCAGGGCTGCCTTCTTTTGTGGACACTCTTGGAGAGAATCTGTTGTTTGTCTTTTCTAGCTTCTAGAGGCTGTCTGTATTCCTTGGCTAATTTTCTGTTCATCCATCTTCAAAGACAATTGTGTATCATATTCTTTCTGACCTCTGCTTCCATCCCTACATCTTGTCTTTCTGATTCTGATCCTTCTGTCTCCTACCTATAAGGACCCTGATTACATTGGTCCCACTTGGACCATCCAGGCTAATATCCCCATCTAAAGGTCCATAAAGTGATCACGTCTTTATTTCTTTTACCATATAAGGTAACACATTCACAGGTCCCAGGGATTAGGAGGTGGGTAACTTTGAAGGACCATTATTCAGCCTATCACAGAAAGATGGTATTTTAAACACTCCTTTTATCTGAAAATATTATCTTAAAGAAGATCTTTATAAGGTATAAGGAGGAAGTTTTTGGAGAAACAGTCCCCATACCGGTGTTCTAAGAATCGTTGAGGAAAAGAGGTTAAAAAACAAAACAAAACGCTTGAAGGTTAAAGAAAATAAAAAGAAAGAAAGAAGGGAAAAACATCACAAAGGGTAAAAGGAAGATACTCCGTCATATAAAAAATCCACATTGCACAATTTTACCAAGGGCAAAGTCCCAAGTAATGACAGGGACAAAACTTCATCACATTTTCTTTAGCTAATGCTATCTCTGTTCACCTTATGTGTTTAATGTTTATGGTCATCTAACTGTAAATTCCAATGTCAGATTTTAAAATATGACCAGAGGAAGGAAATTGTTATTTTTTTCTTTTTGTATTGCTTATTCTTCGAAAGGCATCTGGTTGTCTCAATGAATTCCTTTAGAATTTAGATCTAATCATTTAAGTTATTTTGAAAAGGACACTGGGAATAAACTAACCCCGACTTGTACAGAGAAAGTACTGTGTGTTACAAATTATTTACATTTCTGGTGTGATATCTTATTACTACTTAATGGTAGACAGAAATGTCATTTTCCAAACCTAGGTTTCCTGTCTCCTAATTCCGTTCTCTTTCCTCTAAAGGCATTAGCTTGGTAACTTGCATCTGAGTTTAGATTTCATTGCAGTGTACAAACTTCCCATTAGCCACCTCCTTTCATAAACTAATTAATCAGTGAGCCACGAACATTTTCTTAGTATGTTCAATGAAATACCGTCATGGACTCAGGTTTGTGGAGAGTCATAGAAGAAGATCATCCTTCCTCATAGAGGAAGTTGCTAAGGAACTTTAAAATACTAGACTAGACTACTGGAAATTCTTTCCAAAAAATCCATAGATCATTTCCCATAGTAAACAAGGAAGCATATTTAACCTATTTCCCTTGCTAATATGAAGCTAAAATTTGCCCTAAAGTAAAAAGTTGTTTGAGCATGGCCATGAATAAAGAGACATTGTTTATATACTCTGACAACTTGAATGATTTGCTTGCCAAAAATAAGTAGCAGAAGGAGAGCATTTATTTATTCATTCTTTAAAACACTCAGAAGAGCAAAAATCATTTTTGTACTGTTTTTGAATTGCTCAGGCATTCCATACTTTGAGAACTGGCTAATATCTTGGGCAATTTCAATTTTTTGTCTGTTCATCCCACCCCAAAGCAATTTTCTGTCCATCTCTGCCTGGCATTTTGTCTTGGGAGGCTGATCCCTTCACAATGCATCAAACAGCTACTCTTATAAGCTTGTTACTATTGCATTTGCCCAATAGGAGACACCAACCAAAAATAGATAGGAGGGCATTGCAGCTTTTATTTTTCACTTCTTATTGGGCTTTACTCTCCAAGAATACAACTGTCCCACAGGACCTCTTCTCCATAAATCCCACTGTTAAAGAAAAAATGATTCATTCTGACACATATTAAAGATGATCCGGAAGACTTTATTCAATGGGGGCTACTATGGTGGGGTTATGTAGTAGGGGAGAGATATTGCCCTTGATTCTGAATACAACAAGGAAAAGTGGGGATTTAATAGCCAAGGAGCAGTGTCAGGGGATCTGTGGACAGAAACTTAGTTAAAGGAAACATCAAGAGTAAGGCAGGATTCTGGCTAACCTGACTTAACAGGATCCTTGCTGAAGGCAGGCCAGGTGATCATAGATCACATGGGTGGAGGATGAAAAGCAATCATTTATGGAGGGTAATCAGATATCAAGGGTAGGGGCTTCTGGGAAAACTGACTTAGCAGGATTCTTGCAAAATTTTGACAATGTTGAGACTGACTTGGAAGTGCAAAATTCAAGGGCTAATTCAGAAGTGAGTTCAGAAGGTCCTGACTAATGTTTGGCCAAGGGCAGCCTCATTATTTTTCTTGGTTGTCTCAGGATGGGAACCACTTTTCCTCCCTTTGTTCCCTCAAGCCTGCCAGTGTTTATGCCTTTCCCCTGCTGCTGATCTCTAGGTGTGTCCTTTAATCCAGCCCACATATCTTGTAACTAGTCTCTTAATCAAACCATTGGATATGAACCTCCTGAATGGAGTTTTGTTTTCTAATAAGTCTAACTCATTGATGAACATTTTTCTCTCTATGTAAGAGGAAACTCCATAGCCCTTAGGGTATCTGTAAGCCTGCCTGTGCTCTGTGATCTGCCCACCCTCATCTTTCCCTGGCAGGACCAGCCTGCATGACTGTCCAAATCACTGTGGAAGTAGTTGAGTCACTAGCTTTTCCCAGTCCAGGTCCCTACTTCTCTGTGGTTTTAAACTATGGTGAGGGGAGTAGGCCAGACCCTCCAGTGATCTCACCCTTTACTGCTTTGGCTGCTTAGACCAGAGTCATCAGGATGAAGTACAGGTGGGCAGTCAGAGCCTTCTTCTCACCCTGTTAACATATTATCTCTCTTCATGACCTTGTTCTTTCTCTGTGGAACAAACCCAACCCAAACTCCTCTGCAGAACTTCTCTGAACACAGTTAGCCCTGTTCCTAATGCTATTTATTTGAAATGTAGGAGGTTTCCTTCATGACAACGTGATTACCCAGATGGAGGGAGTTGATTGCCAAGGCAGCTAAGTTTGGAATATTCACAGTGAAGTTTTTGAGCAGGGCCTTTAAATCAGTTTGGTCACTTTATTTCAGTATTCTTGGCAATAATTATTGCAGTATAAAAAATTCAGACCATTCCAAGGTTTTGGTTTTTTAAAAATGTTTCCCCTTTGTTTTGTATCTCTCTTTTAACAAGGTCTGGTGAATCTGTATTTTCTCCTACATTGGCCACCTTAATTTCTGCTGCTTTTTCTCTTCTCATATATTTGATATTCCTCTAATAAATCTTTTCCATTCAGTATGTTCACCGCCTGATTTAAAAAAAATGTATTTGGTGTACTTTTGGAGATCTATCCCTTAAGCACCAATAGAAAACGAGATACAGGGAACTGTACTTTTCAGTTTCAATAACTGAGTTGCTCTTCTGTATTTTTTATGAAAGTAAAAACTAGACAGTGTTAATTATTCATGTTGTCTGATGCAATATATGTTCATATGTTTGTATAGCTATTTAATGAATCTGTACTTGGGGTTTAAATAAATCTTAAATTTTATTTTATCCAATAGGTATTAGATTCTTGAAATTCCTTTATTTGTACTTATAATAGCTTATATATATATATATATATATATATATATATATATATATATATATATAGAATAAAGGAATCTATGGAGAGTGTACATTATTCTTCGGCCATATGTTAACCATCTACATTGGTCCAAGAATTGGGCTAGACTTTGGGATTATAAAGTTTAATAAAGCAGGGTCTGTTCTCTAGCTGCCATCTAGGAGTCAGGGATATTTAAAATAATTAGGATACAAAGTTTTAAAGTATCATGGTAGAAGTTTGAGTGACAGAGTGAAAGAGTTAACAAGTCTGATGTGGTTGGCCAGGCACATTTCCTACAAAGGTGTGGGTATGAAAGGATTAATTCGGTGCATCAGGCAAGGATGAAGGGAAAGGCTTATATAATAGAGGGATCCAAGTGATGCCGGGGTTCTTGTTTGCAGAGTCAAAGAATGAACTAAGCAAACACCCAAGGTAGGGGATCCAGGGTAGAGGCTTTTATTTAGAAATAAAGTGGGAGAAAAGAGCTCCTGGCTCACGCCAGGAGGGGACAAGATAACTCAGGGTGGTGTGTTGTCTAGGGGATTTATAGGCAGTTGAGGATTTGGGGGAATTGAGGGCTTAGGGTGTGGACTTGTACCACCTGCCCTGCCCTCAAGGTGGGCTGGGTTGTTGTCTGTTTGCTAGGGCTGTTTAAGTGAAGTCACAGGTTATGCTAAGATACCCATGCAGAACACTCAGACATTCAAGGCCAAGTTGCTCCTGGCCTTTTGACCTTTAACTGATCTCACTGAAGATACCTATTTTCCTAGTCTAGTATCTTTACCCTAGAGAATTAGTGTGACCCTGACTTTGCATAATGCTGAACACAGAGTTTCGATAGGGACTTAACATTGTTACATTGCTTAGACTATAAATATCTTGCCTCGCTTTTTCCGGAGGCTGTCACCCTAATCTGTCTAAGCCCAAGGTTCTTGTGTCACAGACATAAGAAGACATACCAGCATCACATAGATTTATCAAAGGGCGGTGCTGGTTAGGGAAGGGGCACTTGTGTCCATAATTCAGCATTTTGCCACCTCTTGTTCCATTGCTTCTATCTTTTCCCTCTTTTACTTCCTAAAAAGACCCTGGGTCCCACTCAAAGTATTCCCTCTAGGTTTCCCTTCCCATCACACTAAAGATCACAAAAGAATATTTTATATGTAGGATTCAGCTCTTTATCCCTTACTCATCCACTTGTCAGTCCATGACAACTAGATTTAAACAATCCAATAACATTATTTTGTAAATATGATTAATGAAGGACACTCTTACTAGAGACAATAGAATCTTTACAATTCTTACACAGTTTGACTAGGGTTGCCAGATAAAATACAGGATACTCTGTTCTTTAATAAATTTGAATTTAATTAGTAGAATTTCAATTTCAGATAAAAATGGATTTTTTAAAAAGAATAAACATGTTTGATGCAGTATGTAAGACAATATTAAAATTATTTGCTGTTTATCTGAAATTTCAATTTAGTTGTGGGTCCTGTATTTTTACTTTCTAAATTTGGCAACCCTGGAAAGCAATTCAAGACAGCGCGTGAGAGGTGAGAAAGATAACTCCTCCCAAAACCACATATATTATGAAAATATCGTTAATACAACTGATCCTAAAGGAGCAAAAGGAAAGAAGGCTGAATAAGACTGCATACACCTGGAGAACAGAGCAGACCTCACAAAACAGAGTAACATACCAAAGGCTTCATCCAGTGGGACCCAAGCCCTCCCCCCCACCCCAGCTCACTGGTGGGAGGAAGAGAAACAGAGCGGGGAGGGGGTGGAAGCCTACGACTGCTGAACACCCAGCCCTGGAGATCTGCTCTGGGAGCACAAACCTACATTGCATGGTTCTCTGGAGATTACTGGGGTTGGAAAGCTAAGACAGGAGGAATACTTGGGGAGACTGAGATTCCAGGCATATGTGGAGAACAGGGATCCACATCCAGCTGCTCTGGAATGAAGGAAAGGCCAGTGGTCTGAGAGGTTTCTTAGCAGTGAGAGGGCTGCTGAAAGGGCAGGGTTTGCACGGAGCTTGCTGCATGGGAGAAGGGACAGATGGACCAGGTTGTCTGGGTGTGCTCTGCCCAGCAGGTTGGGAACTTTCAGGAGCTTCAGGCACTCCATTCCCCTGGCTGCCTACTCAATTAAGAGGTGCCTCACTGTGATATGCTGCCTGCTGTGCCTTACTCCTGGCCTGCAGCCACCAGCTCGCAAACTGTCAGTCCCTCCCTGCCCTGGCATAAGGCCAGCCAGAGGGAGGTGCAAAGCACAGAGGCTTACACCTGTGGGCTGGCAAACTGTTTCTGACAGTGGAGACAGGCACTGCAGCTGGGAAGCAGGAAACAGCTCTTTCCTCAACCCAGGCACCAGTACTGCTCACCTGCGATCCCCAACATCACTCCAGGGGCTGAGAAGCTTCAGAGACTAGAGATTCTGGGCACTAGAGGGTGCCACATACAAATACGAAACATCAAAGGAACCTGGTTAAAACAAAAATCTCCCAAACACCAGGAAAAGGCCCAAATGAAACTGAACTCACCAATATTCCTGAAAGAGAGTTCAAAATAGAAATAAAAAACATGGTCATGGAGGTACAGAAAAATATTCAAGAACTCAGGTACAAATTTAGAATGGAGATTCAGTCTTTAAGAAATTCCATATCTGAAATGCAACATACAATGGAGGCATTTAAAAGCAGATTAGGTGTAGTAGAAGAGACAGTCAATGGAATAGAAATTAGAGAAGAGGAGGACAAAGAAGCTGAGGCACAGAGAGAAAAAGAATGTCTAACAATGAAAGAATATTGAGAGAACTGTGTGACCAATCCAAACAGAATAATATCCGCATTATAGGGGTACCAGAAGAAGAAGAGAAAGTAAAAGGGACAGAAAGTGTCTTTCAGAAGGTCATTGCTGAAAACTTCCCCAATCTGGGGAAGGAGATAATCTCTCAGGTCATGGAGGTGCACAGATCTCCCAACACAAGGGACTCAAGGAAGACAACACCAAGATATATAATAATTAAAATGGCAAAGATCAAGGATAAGGACAGACTTTTAAAAGCAGCTAGAGAGAAAGAAAAGATCACATACAAAAGAAAACCCATCAGGCTATCATGAGACTTCTCAACAGAAATTTTACAGGTGAGAAGGGAGTGGCATGATATATTTAATGCAATGAAACAGAAGGGCCTCAAATCAAGAATACTCTACCCAGCAAGCTTATCATTTAAATTTGAAGGATAGATTAAACAATTCTCACATAAGCAAAAGTTGAGAGAATTTACTTCCCACAAACTACCTCTACAGTGCATTTTGGAGGGACTGCTATAGAAGGAAGTATTCCTGAGACTAAATAGCTGTTACCAGGGGAAATCAAACCAAGCAAAGTAAAACAATTAATTACTAAGAAGATTCAAAATCAAATCAACTACCCCCAAAGTCAATCAAGGGATAGATAAAGAGTACAAAATATAATCCCTAATATATAAAGAATGGAGGAAGAAGAGAAAGGAGGGGGGAAAAAAGAACCTTTAGTTTGTGTTTGTAATAGCATACTAAATGAATTAAATTAGACTGTTAGATAGTAAGGGAATTATCCTTGAACCTTTGGTAAACATGAATCTAAAGCCTGCAATGACAATAAGTACATACTTATCAGTAATCATGCTCAGTGAAAATGGACTGAATGCACCAATCAAAAGACATAGAGTCACTGAATGGATAAAAAAACAAGACCCATCTATATGCTGCCTACAAGATACTCATTTCAAACCCAAAGACATGCACAGACTGAAAGTAAAGGGATAGAAAAAGATATTTCATGCAACTAATAGGGAGAAAAAAGCAAGAGTTGAAGTATTATATCAGACAAAATAGACTTCAAAACAAAGAAAGTCACAAGAGACAAAGAAGGACATTACATAATGATAAAGGGTTCAATCCAACAAGAGGATATAACCATTATAAATATCTATGCACCCAACATGGGATCACCAACATGTGAAACAAATATGAACAGAGTTAAAAGGGGAAATACAATGCAGTGCATTCATTCTAGAAGACTTCAACACTCCACTCACTTCAAAGGATAGATCAACAAGACAGAAAATAAGCAAGGAGATAGAGACACTGAGCAGCTCATCAGAAGAGATTAACTTAACAGACATCTACAGAACTCCACACCCAAAAGCAATAGAATACACCTTCTTCTCAAGTGCACATGGAACATTTTCAAGAATAGACCATATACTAGGCCACAAAAAGAGCCTCAGAAAATTCACAAAGATTGAAATTGTACCAACCAGCATCTCAGATCACAAAGGTATGAATCTAGAAATAAATTACACAAAGAAAATGAAAAATCCCACAAATACGTGGAGGCTTAATAACATGCTCCTAAATAATCAATGGATCAATGACCAAAGAAAAACAGACATCAAGCAATATATGGAGACAATTAACAACAAAAATTCAACACTGCAAAATCTGTGGGATGTAGCGAAGGCCAGGCTAAGAGGGAAGTATATTGCAATACAGGCCTACCTCAGGAAAGAAGAACAATCCCAAATGAACAGTATAAACTCACAATTAACAAAACTAGAAAAAGAAGAACAAAGGAAGCCCAAAGTCAGTAGAAGGAGGGACATGATAAAGATTAGAGCAGAAATAAGTAAAATCAAGAATAATAAAACAATTGAAAGAATCAATGAAAGCAGGAAATGATTCTTTGAGAAAAAAAACAAAATAGATGAACCCCTAGCCAGACTTACCAAGAAAAAAAAAGTCTACACACATAAACAGAACCAGAAATGAGAAAAGAAAAACCACTACGGACACCACAGAAATACAAAGAATGATGAGATACTACTATGAAAAACTTCATGCTAACAAACTGGATAACCTAGAAGAAATGGACAACTTTCTTGAAAAATACAACCTTCCAAGGCTGACCCAGGAAGAAACAGAAAATATGAGTAGACCAATTACCAGCAACGAAATTGAATTGGTAACCAAAAACCTACCTAAGAACAAACCCCTGAACCAGATAGTTTCATTGCTGAATTTTATCAAACATTTAGTGAGGACTTAATATCCATTCTCCTTAAAGTTTTCCAAAAAGTAGTAGAGGAGGGAATACTCCCAAACTCATTCTACGAGGTAGCATTACTCTAATAACCAAAACCAGGCAAAGACACCACAAAAAAAGAAAATTACAGACTAATATCCCTGATGAACATAGATGCAAAAATACTCAACAAAGTATTAGCAAACCGAATTCAAAAATACATCAAAAAGATCATCCATCATGATCAAGTAGGATTTATTCCAGGAATGCAAGGATAGTACAACATTGGAAAATCCATCAATGTCAACCACCACATCAACAAAAGAAGTTCAAAAACCACGTGATCATCTCCACAGATGCCGAAAAACCATTCAACAAAATTCAACTTATATTCATGATAGAAACTCTCAACAAAATAGTTGTAGTGGGCAAGTACCTCAGCGTAATAAAGGCTATATATGAGAAACCGACATTATACTTAACAGTGAGAAGCTGAAACCTTTTCCTCTAAGATCAGAAACAAAGCAAGGATGCCCACACTCTGCACTTTTTTTTAACATAGTTCTGAAGGTCCTAGCCATGGGAATCAGACAACACAAAGAAATAACAGACATCCGGATTGGCAAGGAAGAAATTCAACTTTCTCTGTTTGCAGATGACATGATATTGTACATAAAAAACCTTAAAGAATCCACTCCAAAACTATTAGATCTAATATCTGAATTCAGCAAAGTTGCAGGATACCAAATTAATACACAGAAATCTGTTGCTTTCCTATACTCTAACAATGAACTAGCAGAAAGAGAAATCAGAAACACAGTTCCATGTACAATTGCATCAAAAAGAATAAAAGACCTAGGAATAAACCTAACCAAAGAAGTGAAAGACCTGTATTCTGAAAACTATGAGACACTCCTGAGAGAAATTAAAGAGATACCAATAAATGGAAACACATCCTGTGCTCATGAATAGGAATAATTAATATTGTTAAAATGGCCATCCTGCCTAAAGCAGTCTACAAATTCAATGCAATCCCTCTCAAAATACCAATAGCATTCTTCAATGAACTAGAGCAAATAGTTCTAAAATTCATATGGGACCACAAAAGACTTGGAATAGCCAAAGCAATTCTGAGAAGGAAGAATAAAGCTGGGGGGATTACACTCCCCAACTTTAAGCTCTACTACAAAGCCACAGTAATCAAAACAATTTAGTACTGGCACAAGAACAGACCCATAGACCAATGGAACAGACTAGAGAGCCCAGATATAAAACCAACCACATATGGTCAATTAATATATGATAAAGGAGCCATGGATATACAATGGGTAAACGACAGCCCCTTCAACAGCTGGTGTTGGCAAAACTGGACAGCTACATGCAAGAGAATAAAACTGGACTATTGTCTAACCCAATACACAAAAGTAAACTAAAAATGGATTGAAGACCTGAATGTAGGTCATGAAACCATAAAACTCTTAGAAGAAAACATAGGCAAAAATCTCTTAAATATAAACATGAGCAACTTTTTCCTGAACCCATCTCCTCGGGCAAGGGAAACAAAATAAAAAATGAACCAATGGGACTACATCATGCTAAAAAGCTTCTGTACAGCAAAGGACACCATCAGCAGAACAAAAAGGCATCCTACAATATGGGAGAATATATTTGTAAATGACATATCCAACAAGGGTTTAACATCCAAAATGTATGAAGAACTCACATGCCCCAACACCCAAAAAGCAAATGACCCTATTAAAAAATGGGTGGAGCATATCAACAGACACTTCTCCAAAGAAGAAATTCAGATGGCCAACAGGCACATGAGAAAATGTTAATTATCAGGGAAATGCAAATTAAAACCACAATGAGATATCACCTCACACCAGTTAGGATGGCCAAATAGAAAAGACTAGGAACAATAATTGCTGGCAAGGATGTGGAGAAAGGGGAACCCTGTTACACTGCTAGTGGGAATGTAAAATAGTTCAACCATTGTGGAAAGCAATATGGAGGTTTTTCAAAAAACTAAAAATAGAAATACCATTTGACCCAGGAATTCCACTCTTAGGAATTTACCCTAAGAATGCAGAAGCCCAGTTTCAAAAAGACATATGCACCCCTATGTTTATCGCAGTGCTATTTAGAAATGGAAGCAACCAGAGTGTCCATCAGTAGATAAATGGATAAAGGAGATTTGGTACATATACACAATGGAATATTATTCAGTCATAAGAAGAAAACAAATCCTAGCATTTGCAATATCATGGATGGAGCTAGAGGGTATTATGCTCAGTAAAATAAGCCAGGTGGAGAAAGACAAGTACCAAATGATTTCACTCATCTGTGGAGTATAACAACAAAGCAAAAACTGAAGGAACAAAACAGCAGCAGACTCACAGAACCCAAGAATGGACTAACAGTTGCCAAAGGGAAAGGGACTGGGGAAGGTGGGTGGGAAGGGAGGGATAAGGGGGATAAGGGACATTCCAATTAGCACACATAATGTAGGGGAGTGACACAGGGAAGGCAATATAGCACAGAGAAGACAAGTAGTGATTCTAAGCATCTTACTATGCTGATAGACAGTGACTGTAATGGGGTATGTGGTGAAGACTTGATAATGGGGGAATCTAGTAACCAGTATGTTGCTCATGTGATTGTATATTAATGATACCAAAATAAAAAAATAAAAAAGTAAATCTCAGCCTTGCCCCCCCCAAATATATATGTGTATATATATATATATATATATATATATATATACATATATATATATATATACAACCATAAATTTACTCTGGACCATTTAATCCTCTCTTCCTTAGCCTGCAAGATGCCTGTTTCAGTAGTTCCTCTTACTCATCTCTGACATTCATCTGATCTATCTGCAACTCTAGCAGCCTGGACCCAATTATTATTGTTCCTCAGAGCTCTGTTCTTTGTTCCTTCTTGTATTTCAATATGCTTTTAGATAACCTCATCCATTTTCTTGATTTTAACTACTATTCAGTTATGATTCCTACATCTCTACCTCCATCCAACATCTCTTCTTCGACTCCCACACCTTTATTATCCAATGACTACTAGACATTTCCTTGCAGATGTCCTGCAGACATCAAACACCCAATAAACCCAAAGTGAACATTCCATCTTTGCTCCCAAACTCTTGTTTCTTTGCATATGCCATGTCAACAATGTGCATTACGACCAACCCAACTACCAAAGCTATAAACCTGAGCATCATCCTGGACTCAGCCTTTCTCTCACTTCCACTCCCTGTTGCCTCAGTCAGGCAACACAGATCAATTATAGCTCTCCTTAACGTGGCTTTGTCTGCCTTCTCTTCTATAACTTTTCTGGAACCCTCCTAGCTTACTCCCTTATCATCTCAACCACAATATGAGATTAGCCTCCAGTGGTATTGCCTGTTTCATGTGTGCACACCTGCACACACATGCATGTGCACACACACACACACTCACCCTCATCAAATGACCTGAATTATCCAAAACTTCAAGTTTGAATGTATTTCTAGAATTTGCTTGGAAGTATTTAACCCCTGCCAACCTCTTTAGTTTTCCTTTGTATGAGGTATGAGAGAACACATGTAGTCTGGCTTTTCCATTGTCTTGTGTCTTATGGGCAGTAGGCATTCAGTGTTTGTATGAGTAAGAGAATGATAGAGTTTTCAGGGTGAGATATGTTTGTAATATTGTGCCAGAGAAGAGGACATTCAGTATACACTATTGATATAGTTCTTACTTTTGAAGGACTTCATACAACACATGGCATTTTAGAAATTGTATAATAAAGAGCCACGATTGTGATATTTATGTATGTCTACACATATAAATATTTAAATACATATAAACATTACATGTCCCTAAGAAGTTGTACATTTTTATAAATATTTAAATACATTGAACCTATCTTACTATTTAGCATTGTCCAGTACATTCTGATAGTTTGTATCTTCTGAATAATTAACGACCATTTCTATCTAACATTTAAAATAGATTAAAATGCAATCCACACAGCAATTATAAGGGGCATGCTTAAACCTTTGTCACATCAAAAGATAACTTAGAGGCCTGCGTGTTTTTATCTGTAATAACCATTTTTATTTATGAGAAGGGAAACCTGTTTTTAGACTATAGGTATTCATTCAATGTCCCCAAACTCAAAAATATCATACAATATATGAATTATTCTCTAAAGTACATATGTCAGTAGTACTCCAGTGATTTTAACTATTAGAGATTTCCTTCAGTGGTAAGCTGAAACATATTATTTAGAATATGTTGGAAATAAATGTCTCTTATAAAGTTTCAGAACTGCTCAACACATTGATATCTACTGAACAACTGTAGAAAATTTAATTTAACTTTCTGAATAATGTGGATGAATGAAAAGAAATTGTAAATGGAGGAGGGAGTGTTACTTGCCATTAATAAAAGAGTTCCTTTCAGCTTGGGCACACTATTGACTGAGCACTGGTACAGTTCGTGTTGGATAACACAGTTCCATTTGAAGCCTCTGTAGAATTATTTCTATTTAGTTAGTAACAAGTGGAGCTTGGGGTATTATTAGGTAAAATTACAAGAGCAGTGCACCGCTGTGCAGAGAAAGATCAGGGCATTTCCTCTAAGTAGCATCTTTAAAAGTCTGTCTCCTAAAACTAATGTTGTGAAGCTTCAGTTCTTTTGAATTGATACTCCAGGGAATAAGAAAGGGTCATAATTATTAGCTAAGAATTGCTGCTAAATTTGTTTATTCACTGATTTTCTACCACTTTCTATAGTATGTAAATGAGATTTTTACTTAGAAAAAGCATTCCCGCTCTGAGACAGATGACAGCTGTTCAAGCCCAGGGGAGAAAGAAAACACAGCTCCTTCCCCAGACTTTTCTTCTCCTCCAGCTCAGCTTCAAAAGCCTCACTAAATTGTCCCAGAATTCCCTGAGCATGAGTTTTCATATCCTGATTGATTAGTCATCATATCAGAGCTTACCACTTTGCAGTTCCCTCGTTACCAATTGAACAGTGTGAACCGGGCCCAGAAAATTAACTTGCTCAGCACCATTGGGAGTGTGGCCTGTTTAGCAATGAATGTCTAATTCCCTCTGACTCCAGTTAGTAGAACTGGCATCAGAGGGATAGAAATAGAATGTCTTCAGAAAGGAGTCTGAACAGCTTTTCAAAGTTTACAGTACTACCATGTGAATACACACACACACACACACACACACACACACACACACACACACACACACACACACACACACACACACACACACACCACACACTACCTCTGGGCCTCCGGCCAGAGGAGCTTATAGCCTAAAGTAGGGAATGGGGAAGGCAGGAGATGGGGACTCACTATGGTGAGAGATGAGAGCTAGGTGGCTTCAATTTTGATTCCTGCACTCTGTCTCCTTTATCCTGTTAAATTCTGCAGTATCGCCTCAGAAATGACTTGGCAGTTGCACTGAGTGAAAACCTCCTTAGCAGAGAAGCCAAGCTCTCCCAACAAATGACACCTGGTAGCAAGTATCAGTTGAAGGTGGGACATGTCCCCTATCCACAAACTTTAGCATTCCACTCAGGAATGATTTCTTCAACCACCATGTGCTTCAAATAATGCTGCATCTCCCCCACAGTGTCGGAACCCCATGGTGCCATGTACCCAGATAGAAGATGAACTCAGGAACAAATTCACATTAAGGTGCTGGTGGCTAATACGGGAACTTCCTCAGAGTAATGTGGATTTAGATCAAGACTGGAAGGGAAGAAAAAACATAAACATGAAAGAAAAAATCTCGTCCACTGATCAAACACAAGCAGCCTCGTAAATGTCTGGTAGAGAAACTATAGGGTAGTGTAGGGTAGGGATGTATTTCCAACTTCCTTCAAACTTTAAGCCATAGGCTGGCATATATACTTTAATGTGTATGTATTTACTGTAGCATAGATATTTAATACACACACACGCACACACATGCATATATGTAGTATTTACAAATTGAGTTATTAAATTGTGCCTTCACAAATAAGTTGCCTTGGGGTGGATTTGTGTCATATGGCACTAATTAAAACACAAGTAAGTAAATAAGTAAACATAACTAGGCTAGAACTCTTCCTGGCCTTCAATTGCAGCTCCATATTAGGATAAAACAGGCCTATAGGATGATAAGCTCCATGGCCCCAAATCAAGAAGTGCTTGTTTTGTCAGCTGATTTACATATAGTTCTATATTAAGGGATATATCCATATATATATATATATATATATATATATATATATATATATATACACACACACACACACACACACACACACACTTATGTACTTCGATATTAAGGGATGTATCCATCCATATATATATGTATATGCACACATGAAAATTTCTCCCATGTTTCCTTTCAAAGCAATCCTGCGATAGTTGTCATTCCATGTACACATCGAGATGGACATGTTTATGTAATAAAGTGCATTTTCATATACTAACATAATGCTTATGTGAATCCTGGGGTAAAAGTGTAAAACCTCAACACTAAGGAAGTAAAGTCTGTCTTGTCCAAGTGCCCCCCTCCCTTCATTGCTCTGTTAGCTCAAATATGCTTTTATTTGAGGCCTCTCGGTAGAGCAGCTGTCATCTCTCCTTGATGGCACTTGAATGCTATTGAAGAGGAGACATACTGTTTGTTTGGTTCTCAGAGTAAAGCTTGCTTGGTATCCATTGCTGTGTTACATTACCCTCAGACATACACTGAGTATGTTTTGAATGGGTCTCTGCTATATGTCATTTTCATGTGGTTCACTGGGCTGTGGACTCTGCAGCCACCACCTTCCAAATGGAAAGAGGTAATAACCCAGCCTCAGAGAAATAGGTTTGGTGCCAATGCAGAACAGTGCAGATTTAACATTCATGTTCTGTGTGACCACTAAGCCAAAGTTTTCTTGCTAAGAGAGTGCAGGAATGTAGTAGATGCTCAATAAATGTTTGCTGCATGGTTAAGTGAGGGATGAGTATGTGTCCTCAATTGGGTCTTTCTTTACCTAGATTGTCTATATGAGGACTACAGAGGATGAGAATACAGCACCAGATTTTTCTAAATTAGAAATTATTGTTTTATAATTTTAAGGGAGTCACAAAATATTCAAATTAGTAAAAATCATGAAGTCTTTTCTTAATATACATTACAGTAAATTTTTAAATCACTGTTGAAGTTTATTAAGTTTGCACTAAATAATGCTACCTGCATTTTATATATTTTTCAAATTGTGGCATATAAAAATACCAGTTCTCTATCCTGCTTATCCAATGTGGTCAACCACATTTGCTCTTCCTCTCCCATCTTTTCTGCTCTCTAGAAAAAGATTATCTGCACCATTCTGGAGCTCCAACTCTCTGTGTTCTTATCTCTGATGAGACTAGTGTGGCATTTCCTTTCTTTCCCCATGCCTTGTGTCCTTTGAGTTCGCAGAGAAACAGATCTTAGCATCTGAGGAGACCTTAGTGATCTGTGGACTGCCTTGCTGACTGTGGTCAGTGTAATTCCAGGGGGAACATATGTTCCCAGCCTGGAGAAAATTACCTTTGAAGCCAAAATCAGTCAAAGGGAGAAATAAAGTGAGAGAAACCCACTTATTGTTTACAAGCAGTCATCTACTTCTGCTTGCCTGAGTCTCTTGCAACCCTTCTGCAAAAAGAGACCCCACCCAACCTCTCCAGTCCAGATATTCCCTGACTCCCCCATGTAATCACCTACTGATATGGAGATGGACTACTTCTCTCCACCCATTGGAAACACCTACTGATATGGAGATGCACTAAGGCCAGGCGAGAGATTCTGGGAATACTGCAGTTTTACCCACAGTCAGAAAGGTACCATTTTCTCCAGTTTATAGAAGGAATCCCTTAGAAGCCTAGAGCGTAAATGTGTGGGATTCTGAAGCTGGTAGGAGTGGAGGGAGAGGAGGCAAGAACTTCAGGACTCTTTTTTTTTTTTAAAACAACACACGTTATTTGAGTCCTTTTTATCTTTCATGGGTATCAATGATAAAAACAAGTGTTTTAAAAACTTATTCAGTGGTTCACAGACTTTCTGAGTGTCTTCTTTTGGCTTAAGTGTTGGTCCAGTCCCATGCTGTTGTGAGCATGTGTACAGTTTCAATAATAGATGACTCTAATAGGTATGGAAGTTAGGTAAAAATTCAGTTTAGAGTGTTAGTACTTTTTATGCCAATGAAGTTTTGGAGACTATATTATACATGCATATAACAATAACTTTTTTAAAATTTTTATTTCAATAATAAAAAAGTATTTGAGATACTAAAATGTGTTCAGTTAAGGGAAGGCTGATAGAAAGTTTACCTCAGCTTGAGATTCTGGTCTGCATCCCCTTAGTGGAACCTGGCAGTAATACAGAAACAGAAGTAAAGCCAGCATCTTCTGGCGGTGCTCCTGTAGGTAGCATGATGTCAGAAAATCAAGACACGTAGGTCTATCTGTTGCTAATATTAGCTGGGTGGGGAGATGGGGGTGTGAAATAGGTCATCATTAAGGTCTATTCCAGCTTTAACAAGCTATTAATGAAAGGTTGATTGTCAAACATAAAATGTGCATTTTGTTGCTTGAAGGAGTCTCATTTGCACGAGGCTGCCCCAGACCACTTTGAATGTTAATAAGTGCCAGAGGACTTGCAGCAAATCAAAACACAAGTGCTGCTAAAATGAATTAATAAGAAAAAGAATGATTCTTTTCTTGAAAAGCCACAGGGTGGCCTATAGAATCAAATGCAGGGAGGCTTGAGAATATATGAGAATAAACACTGGCGGTGTTATATGAGACCACATTGTAAGGTGCATCCAAATTATCTAGTGGGTCCCCTTGTCATTTCTCACTTATGATGTAGACAGCTAAGTTTTATTTTTTTATTTTCCATTTTAAAACAAAACCCAGAAGTAACAACTGTAATGGAAGACCCAAGACTGTTGGGAGGTGATTATAATGTGGCTTCTTGTCTTTAACTTTAACCTTTAAAGAGTATAATTGACTTACAGTCATTTTATGTTTTAAGTTGTATTTTGCTCGAAGTTAGATCATATACAAAATGCTCCAGACATTTACAGTGGGTATGTGAAAAATGTGTGAAAAGGTTGTATTTCCAGGGAATTTCATTTAATGTATTTCCATCTCCATTTAACACTCTCCCTCCAGGACAGCCTCCACTGGAAGCACAGCAAGAGAGTCATGACATTTGTTTTGAATTATCCACTTCCTTCTTACTATCTCATTGCTGACTTTCCAGCAAAAACGTCCATCTCTGTATTAATGGGCCGGGGCTGTCATTGTAGAATATATGGCCTGGGCAGCTTAAAACAAACACTTGTTTTCTTACAGTCCTGGAGGCTGGAGTTCAAGATCAAGGTATTGGCAGGCCTCAAGTGTGTGGGGGCCATCTCTGATGTCCTGGTGTCTCTTCTCCATCACAATGGACAAAAGGCCATCCATCCCATCAGATCAGGTTCCCCAATCTTATGACATTATTTAATATGAATTACCTCTTAAAAGTCTTGTCTCCAAATATAGTCACATTGGGAGTTGGGACTTCAATATATGAATTTGGGTGTGGGGGGTACACTTTAAAACTATTTTCAATTATAATCCTTACTCTAGTGCAAATCTATGAATTCAGTAACTGAAGATATTTTCACATTTACTTTTCCAATATGACTCCAGTTGAAAAATAAAATAAAAACCTAAGAGGATTTATTATGATTACTATTTTCCTGAGGGAATTCTACTCTGGTGTCTAAATTTTAAATCAAAATCAACCTCTTAAAGGAGAGAAATAGCAGTTACTATCTGCTTCCATTGTCTTAGAACTGCAAATGCACAGAGCTTACCTCGGAATCTATATGTATAGGGTGCACAGTTCTTCAAATGAAAGCAATGCAAAGAGATACAGTTTTTCATATTATTCTTAGATGTTCTTTTAAGTTCTAGTAAACTTCACTCATCAGTTTATTCTGATTAGTTTTTAATAAATACCTACTATGTGTCAATCACTATTCCAGGCACTGGTATGACAATGGAGACCAAAGTTTATCTGCATGAGCTCAGAATGCCCTAGTCTGGATAATAAAACCCATGGTCATTCTTTCTCATATAGAATCATCTCCTTTCTACATCTGCCCTTTGGTTATTGTTTTATCTTATCATTTTTGCCTACCACTCATTGCTAACTACAGTCATTTATGCTGAGAGGAAAATGAAATCAAGCATCTTACATTGTATGCATCTGTAAAATGATGGGTTAGACAAGATCAGTAGTTTTCATTTCTAGCTATCCATTAGAACCACCTGGGGAGTTTTTAAAATACACCCTGGACCCCAGAGATTCTGATTTGCTTGGTCTGCGATGGATCTTGACTATTGATACAATTAAAAACATTCCCTGGTGATTTTAATGTGCAGCCAGAGTTGAGAGCACATGAATCATGACAGCCAAGACTCCTCACTGATCTAAAATGTTACATCTCCATGGATTCCTAGCTTCCCTCCTAAATCTGAAATTATACTGTACAATAAGTGGAGAAAGTTATTTATATTCCTCAGCATATCTGTATTCAAAGGGATGATGCACCTATCGACAAAACTCTTCTCTTAGAGAGATTAAATTAAATTTGTGTAAATTCAAGTAGTTTAAATGTAGCAGAAGTGTGGGTCATGCAGAGAAAGTGTCATAATATTAAACTGGACCGGTTAAGAGAGAGGACCTCTGTTAGCATGCTAAGGGCTTCGGAGTCACCTTGAGGGTGATGGTTTGCCATTGAGAAAATACCAGGCAGTGGAGAGAACAAAAGAGATCAATGGTATAGAAAGATCAGATGGGAAGAAGAGTGGAGAATTGATGGAAAGGGGCAGAAGCAAAGATGATTAGAACCTTGGGAGGACTTTGTTGCAGTCCAGAGAAGGAATGAGAGCCTAAGCTATAGCATTGTGATGGAGCCAGAGAGGATGGTTTTATATCAAGAAGAAGTTTGAAAGAATCAATAGAATTATGGCAAACAAAGCCGTCTCTGTTTTCAATTTTGGCAAATAGGTGGTTGGTGTAACTACTGAGAAAAGGGAGAAGATAGGAGGGGCAGATTGAGGTAATGATTTTAAAACATGTTGACTCTGTGGGATATTCAAGGAGAGTGATTTAGTATAGGCAGATCCTTAGGGAAGAGGTTTAAGCTACAGAAAAAAGAAAAGACTGGTGATATCATAATAGTGTTGGAAACAAGGAAAATGGATGAAATAGCTTCCAGAAAATGCTTAGTTCAGGAGAAAGGCATAGACAGATCCTTAGTTTAAGGGAAAAGTACAGAAAAATAAGAAATAGAGATTAAAAATAGGTGAGCAAGCTCTTGAAGAGAGTGATATCTTGGAGGTTGTACAAGATGACAATTTAGAAAGGAGGAGGTGGTTGGTAGTGTCAAACTCTACAGAGAGGTTGAGTAATAATGGCTGCATGTTTTGAGTGCCAATTTTCTAGTTGCTTTATGTGTGTTGATTTATTTCATTTTCATAATAACTCTGGGAGGTAGATATTACTATCACCTCATTTTATAGATGAGAAAACCAAAGTACGTTTGATATTTTTCCAAAGACCATACACAGCTAATAAAATAGCACCATGAGGGTGTGAATTTTGGGAGTCCAACTCTAGAAGCCATGCTCTTAGTGACCCCATTGACCGGCCAGTAGGATGAAAAGCGGGTACTGCCATGTATCCCTTAGACATAGGCAGTGACCTTGGCAATATCAGAATTCACTCAATGGTGTAGATCTCAAACAGTGAAGGGTGGAAGTGAGAATGAGAAGTAAGAAAATGTGTTCTTTTAAATGCCTTGTGTGTGAAGGAAGGCGCATAAGGTGATACCTTGAGGGTGGTTTAGTGTAAAAGTGAGATTATAATTGAAGATGGGAGAGGCAGGATATCCTTATACTCTGTTAAGAAATATGCAAGAGAAAGGCAGAAGGTGAGATACAGGAGATAAGTCATGAAGGAAGAGCCTGAGGTGGTGAAGCAGGGATGAGAAGCAGATAGTCTACGGGGAAGAATCGGCATTGACCACCTCCCCAGGGAGACAGGAGGAAAAGAGAGGAGGTAGGAAGCAACGGCATGTAAGGCTGAGGAAGTTGTGAAGAAGAATTTACCCAAAGAGCAGTTGGATTCCTCCCCCATGCAGGAGGTGCAGGGTCTGCAGAGAAGAGGTGATAGCCTTTCAGCTATATATACACTGCTGTGCTCCAACTTTCTCAGCAAGCATGATATGCCTAACTTATCCACTCAGTATAGAGCCATCTTTCTCAGCACATTCTTTAAGTTTTATTTATTGAATTCGGTTAATATTTCCTCTTCTCAGTAAGAAGGAAGGCCACTACCAATTGAAAAATCTCTCTCAAAGAATATAGCAAAGGACAGGCTCTTGCATAGCTTGTGTCTGGAGTGACCCATGAGGAGTCTGAGATTGATTTGCAGTTCTCTGCTACCTCTCAGTGAACTGAATTAGAAGAGTACCAATGGGTAACTCATCCAGTGAGACTGGCAGTGATTGGCCTGCCTGTGGAAAGGATGTGAGCTGAATTAATAACACTTCGAACTTCAGCAGAAAGAATCTTGGAGGAAAGATGTCTTCAAATGAAATCCCCAATGCAGACTTTCTCCCCCTCTCACTTAACAGGCGGAGTGGTTGCAAAGGGCAACTTCAACAACTTTCTGCAGGCAGCCCAGTCACTGTCAATCTGACTTGAAAAGGGAAGGAAATGTCAGTTCTCCAGCAAGCACACATCCCCTGAGACATAGGCACGGCTTTCGTGTTCAATCACTGTATTTAATTCAATTACCTGCCCCCGCCACCCTCAACTGTCTGCCTTACAGGGAAGGTTCGGGGGAGAGGGATGCTTGATGCTTCTGTGGGTCCCAAAAGATGTACATTCTTTTTTAGGGAATTCAATAAAAGATGAACTCTTACTCATCCAGCTGCTTTCACTGGGAAGTTGTCACGGGGCTCCAGCTGCCTGCAACTGGGGGATGACTGGGTCTACGGAATGAATTTATTGTTTTCAGATTCGATTCAGCCAGTTGTCTTTTTGAAAAAGGAGGGCTTATTTCAATTACATTTAAAAAGTTCATATTTCTGGATGTGAAAAACACTGCAGAATCCTATTCTGTTCTAGAATTTCCAGAGTTCCAGTTGTCCAGATAGTCATATTTAGGTTTAATGATTTTCCTTCCTTCCTTTCTTTGTCTTATCTGTCTTCTTGTTTGCTCATTCCAAGAGACCATTAAAATTAGAATCTCTACAAGAAGTTGAGGAAGAGGAGAAAATGAACTGGAATTCACCTAAGCACATTATTATTTTTTGAAGCAGTGGTTCTAGTGAAACAAAGCAATAAAAAAAAGTGAGGGTTAAAATTGCAAAAATCATTATAGAGTAAAATAAGAAGTCTTAAAATATGTAAACTCTTGTATTTTCTTAGATGAATGAATGCACACCATTGACAATAAATGAGTCAGTTGGTGGTTCATCTTCTCTTATTTAAAATAATCAAAACTGGTAGGTGAAGAAAATCACCTCATTTATCTCTTTTAACAAGGAGCTCGTGAAGGGAAGAAAAAGAATGAATAGCCGTATCAAAGATCATCAGCTGAAGAAACCAAGCCTAAACTGATTTTTGCATCAGTAAGTCACAGATCTTCTAATTGCTTCACACTACAAATGCATCATTATTATTTTTGATTAAAATTGTCCAATGTCCATGAAGAAACATCCCAAGCCAGTGTTGCCCAAAGGTGAGGCTATGTAGAATCTCTTTAAGAGAAGACATTCTCAGGCCCTTAGTAACATGTGCTCTCTCAATTTTGAGAAATACTGGCTAAAAGGATTCCAAGCTTTAGTCCATGAAAATATCTTTTAACTGCAAATAGCCACAGCAAAATATAAAATTTATCTTTATAAAGGTAAAAGTCTTTTTAGATTCCTATTGCAAGGAAACCTAGAAAGCGAAGGAACAATAAAACATAAAACTTGTGGACTTGCAGGTTTTTGCCTGCAGAGACTCTATTTGAAAAACACTACTTGAAGCACTATTTAACCAAAACTTGAACCTTTTCAACAATTCTTTTTCATATATGTGTTAAAATGCCAACTTTCTCTGAGCCTTATATTTAATTCACTCTGAATTCTGCTCCCAAGATTCTCCTATCCTTGTAGGATCGGAACAATAATGAAAGGATTGGCAACAAAAATGAGTATCCTCTGAAACTCCTTCCCCAAGGTGTTGGCAGGCCTATTTCTTTTTTCCCCTCTACTAGGACTGGAAAAAAATGTCTCTTTCAAAAGCTGATCTCATTAGGACCTTACTTAGTCACAGATAAGTCTAAGTGTTACCAACAACATACATTTATTGGATACCAGTAAATGTGAGTGGGAGTGAGAAAATTGATGCTCTAGATGATCAGTGAATATTTCTTGACCACATTTATGAATAATTCACCATAAGTAAGTTTACTGAAGAAACTTTTGAAAATGTAAATTTACATTTTTTTCCTTGAATATGGTTTGATGGGAATATTTGGATTATGCACATGAAAAGGTAAGAATCAATACAAATAAGTGAAGCAAATAGGTATGGAGGTGCAATGAGAGAAAAGTTTAAGGAAAATGAAATTTAAGAAGGGTCTTAGAAGAAAAATAGGATTGGGATAGACAAAAGGGAAGCAAGAAGGTGTTTCATGCAGGAAACCTCAGAGTGAGAGGTGGAAATCTTATTTGGAGGACAGAGTTAAGAATATGGCTGAAGATACATTCCCATAGAAAGAACTTTCCAAGATAGCTTCAGAAAGATTGATGGCCAAGAACTTTGGACTTAAATGCTGGAGGTGTTTGAACAGAGCATTGAAATGAAGAAAGTGCTTCTGTACCATTGAACTGCCAGTGGTGGAAAGAAGGATATAAAATAGGAAGGGATTGGGAAAATTTAATTTAGAGTAGTTGCTTATTTTTGTTTTCTACAGTGAAATACTTAAAGGATGGTATGGACATCGAGTATCTTTCACTTGTAGCTGTTTCTTCAATAACAAATAATGAGAATATCACACTCATGACGAATCAAGGGTGATGGTGAAATTAAGGGTTGCTTACCAAAGGCTTGCTTCTCCACACAGGGCTGCATGGTTAATGCTGTAAACTAAACACTGCTTATCTGTTCTGCCTTAGTTGTTTGCTATTCGTGCCCCTCACTGATCACTTGCTTAGGACAGTATTTCTCAATTTTGGCACTGTTAACATTTGGGCCTGTATGCTTCTTTGTTCTGAGAGGCTGATCTATCCCTGGCCTCTACCCACTGGATGCCAGTAGCACCCTCCCTTACCTTCCCAAATTCTAATGACCAAAAATGTCTGTAGACATTGCCAGAATGTCCCCCAGAGGATAAAATCACCCTCTGTTGAGAACCACTGGCTTAGAGAAACACAGATTATATTGCTCAATGTTAAGCATTTGTTGCAAGAGAAGAGAAAGTCTTTCCCTTCTCCCATATTACTGGGCTGTGGGCTTTGTGAGGACTGGAGGTATCACAGAACCAGAAACATCTGCCACATAGTTTCATGTACCTTCTCCATTGGCAGCTTCCAACTTTTACCCTCTTCTGCCATCCAGTGATAATGTGAAGCTGTCCTTGTGAATAGTGGATTGTCTGGACATCCTGGTTTGCCTGGGGGAGTCCTGCTCTAGCACCTTTTTTCTCCATTCCTGTCTAGTTAGTAACCCTTTCCAGGCTCTCAAGTGTGCTAGATTGGGTGGTAAATTATATGATCATTTTAATATGGAAATTACTAGAGCTGTCAGAGAACTACCGGAGAAAATGAGGGATGGGGGAGGCAAAGAGACAAATTGCCCCTCTGGCTGCCCCAGGTCATGTTTCTTGGAGGAGACTCTAGAGCTCAGACTTGAAAGAGCATTAGGGGCCAACCAGGAAAAGAGACAGAGAGGCTTACAAGACATAGAAAACAGGGTGTTTTCTCTGTCTTGTAAAATTATTAATTTCATATCATTAATTTTATATAACTAATAATGGTTAGACTAATATAAATTTAAGAGTTAGGCTAATATGCAAACCTGAAAGTCATCTTTGCAAACTTGACTTTTGTTTTGTATCTACCTATTAAATTGGTATCCTATCCAGTAAAATGGTCAGTGGCATTTTGAGGCTATAAATTCTAAATGGGACTAACATTTATCTTTTACAAAGGACAGAGGATTGATTACTAGGAACTGTCCAAAAGGAGAGGAGGGTCATATGCAAACCTTTAGCTATGGGTTTGTGTATATGGTTATATTAAAATGCACCAATCACCTCCTCTTTCTTTTATCTGAATGTCTGAAGCCGAGACATAAGTACAGAGGCCCCAGCAAACCATTACACATATAGATTTCAAAGACTTGGGAAGAAATCTTATTTCAGCATCTGTAGTTGGTTTTATTAAAAGCAGTTTAAATTCCCCTGCCTAAAGCAGTTTGGAATTATAGAGATGGGCTGCAGAAATTTACATTTTAATTGAGGCAGAAGACAAAATAGGGCATGGTACAGCATTCACACATTACAGGGAAGAATAAATAAGATATGTATCAGCTGGGAGAGAAGGAATGACTGGCTGTTTTTCTCTGCCTCCTGCACTTAATTTTTTCATGTGGCAGTGAGCTGAGTTAGGCTTGCTATCCAAAGACAGTTTTCCAGTCAAAATGTTTACCATTTCAGAGTCTGCATTGAAATAGCTTCCCACTGTAGAGTAAATATGCAAATACTCAAGCAGACATGGGTATGTGTGTACACTGTGTATGTGGGTGTCTATATAATATTTCAAATATCTGTAAATACAAACATCATCTCAATAAACTACAGAGGGAGTGATTTTAAAGTGTGAGATATAACTGAATTACTGAAAAATGTAATTTATCTGTTAAACACTATTATTTGATCTGTTGCTAATGAGTTTTATAGAAATAGAATTTTTCTCTGTAGGCAAAGTTTTATCCTATGATCAGTGTGGAAGTCTCTCCGAGGACTGGAGAGGACCTGGGTTTTCAAACTTGAAGAATTCACCTGTGCTTGGCAACCACCTTGGGAAAATACCCAGTTCATTTTTTTTTTCCATATTCATTATATGTTTGCCTCATAGAAATTAAGCATGCATTTCTCATAAAGGAAAAACACTACCTATTTAATAGGTATATTATAATATGGGATATTTTAAGGTGGTATTGTCAATGGTTTTCAGAAAATTGCTGTAATTCAGCATATTAACACATTTGCTTAAACCATGCATTTTATGGTATCCTCTGTCAACTGTACATGTATTTTTATATTCTTACATGCCCCTCCTTTCTTATGGTTAGTTAATTACAGATTAATTCTTATAGATTAATTATAAAATTGAAAACCAATCAACAACATATTATTATATTATGCTAAGTACTATAATGGGACCCACAGAAAACAAACGTAATCCTTTTCCCCAAGCATATGCCTTCCAAGCCTGGAGATCAAATGAATTCTCTACTTTTATCCACCAAAACTTGTCTTAATTTGCCTTATATCTTGACTATAAAGACTCCTTTTCTTTTTCCTGGAGTTTTAAAATGACAGTTTATAGTCTTTTAACAAAATAATAGCATGCTTCTGCCTTACCGCCAAGATTACTCATTTCTTAATCATGTACTATTGTTAAAGTGAAAAAACATTTTTTCCTGAAGACATCTTTTTTTTTTACCTTGGAGCTATCTGGATCAGTGTTCTAATTTGTACTGATAACTTTTTAATGCCGCATCATAGCTATCATTTCAGGATTTTTTTTCGTCTTTCAACTCCTTTTCCATTATTATCTGGGGATGTTTGTTGCATTTTGATCCCTTCCTGCCTCTTCTTCTGGTCTTAGCCTTCCTTTTTAGTTTTGTTGCCCTTCTTTGGACATCTCTAAGCAATATTTCCGAAGGTATTTTGAAAGTAAAGTTTCGGGACGTTCTATATGTCAAATGTCATTAGTTTGTCATCATTATCAATGTGGCTGAAAATAGATTTTAAAGTTCAAAATTCCTTTTCCTCAGAATCTTGAAGACATTGCTTTATTGTCTCATAGCATTGCTCACGAGATCTGTGATGCCAGTTTGAGTCTTACTCCTTTGAAGATAGGCAGCTTTTCCTTTCGGGCTCTTTCATAATCTCCGAATCTTTGGAAACTTGACAGCTCATTGAATTATGAATAGATGTGGGTCTTGCTGGAACTTAACCTCTTTATTTTGAATGGTTTTGTCATTTTTTTCAGTTCTGGAATATATTTTTTGCTGTTTTTCTTTGATTTATTTTTTTCCAGCCCTTTCATTTATTATGTCTTCTCTTCTTAAAACTCTTACCAGGATGGATGTTGGCATCTTGGATTAATTCTGTGTCTGTTCATCTTTTTCTTATAGTTTCTCTTCATTCACATCTTTGTTCAGTCCAAAGATGAGATTTCTTAATTTCTTACAGATCTTCAAGTTTCAAGAACTCTTTATTCTGGACTTGTCTTTGTCATCACACCTTGTTCTAGTCTGTAGGCGCACCATTTCTCAAAGCATTGCTGAGAATGCACTAAAAGTCTTTTCTGCTCCTTGCGTCATCTCAGTGCCTCTTGGGATTTTGTTATCTTGACTCATGTTGGTCCCTTTTTATTGTGTGGTTGATTTTCTCAACGTGTTTGGTAATCATCAACAGTTCATTCATATTTATGAAAGAAATATGAATTAATGTTGAGTAATACAAGTGTCACTATATAAATTTTGATCCCTATGGATTTGTCTACTCCTAGGGGGCTGCCCACGTGGGTTAGAGCTGGCTGGCTTCTCTAGAGTGGAAGGAGACGTAGCAGGAGGAAATCTTAGAAAGCTCACAATGTGAGAATGGCTTAAGCCTCAGCCCTACCTATGAAAGTCATTAATATTAAATGAATAAAAGTAGTTTTATAATTTTAGAAATGAGGGGAAATCTTGCTGCTAACAGAACTTCAGCAGATACCAGAGTGTGTTGGGTGGTGAACGGTACAGCTGTTCCTTAGAAACGCATCATTCTCTTGCCCCGCTTTCTGTATTTATTCTGCATCTCTGGGTCTCTGTTCTAGAGAATAGCTCCCACCTCTTTATAGGCTTTGTCTTTAAATGTCTTCAGTCTTAGTTTCACCTCCTTTATTTGAGACATTAATATGATCTCACTCATTGTCTCTTCCAGATGGCTATCCAAAAAAGCAGTTCCACTGAGACCTAACCATCCCCTCACCTAACTTTTTTTCAGAGCTTCTATGGGTGGGTTTATTATATTTTGATTTATCTCCTCTGATTTCAGTAGGATTTTTGGAAGGAGTTGAGAGAACCTTTTAACTCTGATATTTTGTACCAGAAGCAATATTTTCAAGGTAAAAAACAAAATCCAAGGACTGTTCACTCCCTTCCCTTTATACGAACTTTCTGGTTAAGAAACAGTAAAAGCAATCAAGGTTTCCGTGAGGACAGTGGGTTCCATGGTGCTCAGTCCTGCTGTATGCGTCCATGTACAATGGCTACCAAGTAGCACAGATAAAGCAAAATGGCAAAATAATGTGGAGTTTCCAAGAAATGCTTTAGCTTGAATGCTAATCAAGTTGTTTTATAAACCCAGACCACCCTGTGACTCCATCATTTGTTGACACACAACTACAGCTAAACTCTGTTTTGGACATCCTCCATGATGGAACTTAGGGAAATATTTGGTTTTGGTCCCTGATTAGTCTCCATCCATTTCCATGTAGATTTTCTCATTATAATACTGTTAATATAAATCAGACAGGGGTATGTATCTGAGAAAATGGACAGTGGGGCCCAAATAGTTCAGTTTCAATGGTCCTCTATTAGAATTAAGTATTACAACTATTATAATTATCACTATTATTAATTAGCCCTCTCTTAGAGTGACTGCATCTGTGTATATAGTTTACCATATTCCTGTGACCACAGGCATCTAGATGCTGTCCCATCCTCACTGACATTTGTTTTTCCCACTGTCTCTTCTAAATCCCCTGGTTACACATTATGTTTCTACCAACAGAGCATGCAAAGTATTTCCAATGGTCTGAACAAATGCATTTCATATAATTATTACTTAACCTAATACATTTCTTTCTGCTGATATAATAGTTTTCTCTTCTTATCAATATAGCCCAGCAGGAAATCTTATGCTGTTTAAGCAGCAAAGCTGCCAATATTTACAACCTTTTTAAGGAGAGAAATTTAGGTAATTTGTTTTTTAGTGTTTACTGGTTACTTAATGAATATTGTTCCTGGGGTTTTATTTATTTATGTTCTATCTTGTTCTAAAAATAATTTAAAGTGTCTTGAACATTACAGAAATAAAATATAAAGAATTAGAATCTGAGCACTGACCAAAATTAGCTTACGAAATGGGGAAACTCTGAATGTTTAATATACTGTTGTGCATGTTTTAAAGTTCTGGGTACTACAGAAAAAATAAATAAATCTTTCTTCTTAGTTTATACAATTATTAAAGAAAGATAAAACAGAAAGTTCACATACTATAGGGCAATCTAGTATATGGAAACTTTCAAATGATTGACATTTCTTATTCCCTTTATGAAAGGATTGCTTCTTTGTAGACATAACTGAAATCATATCAAAGAGAGGTGTTCTTTAAACATATTTTTTAATTCACCCATATTTAAAAAAAGAAAAACTAATTCCGTATGTACCTTAATCTGATTTATATTGTCCTTGATTGTACATTTCATTGTAAAATATTAATAAGTTAAGTCTATTTTTTAAACATGATAGAAATGTTGGAGACAGTAAAGCATTTGTACTCAAATGTTTGTTTCTGTTAAAAAATGTTACTCGTGTTTGTATATTATGCATATAGAAGTTTAATCTTTCTATTAGAAAAAGAAGCAATGTGATTTCATTATGAAGAAATTCCCAATAACATTTATATATGGTCTTAACAGCCTTTGTTGGGAAAAATTTTCTTTTACTCCCACGGGTCATGCTCTGTCCTCACAGCAATGCACTATTTACTGTTAGGTTTAAATTGACTTGTAAATTATGAAACACAGTTGGGTTTTTTGTTTGTTTGTGTTTTCCACATGACTATTAAAAAAATTCAAGCAGGTATCTCTTTATCATCTAAGATGATATAACACTAGCTACCTAGAACTTGACTTTTTTTAGGAGACCACATAACAGAAAGCATCCTTTCTATTTGGTACAACTTAACATACTCTAATCCTAAATTTTATAAATATTTTCCTTTAATTAGAAGTGGGTAGAGAGATACAGAGAAGAGTTAAATACATACAATGTCCTCTCAAAATAGTTATGCTTTTGATTGAAATACATTGTATTAACCTTCAGAATTTTGACCACAATTCTATTTATTTAAAAATGTGTATTCAACAGTATTGTTGCTCTGATGTACTTTTGGAAAAGTTAGTCACTGAACATAGTGAAGGATTTGTATCTTATCTCCTTCTCTATACTTGAAAAAACAACAAATATAGATAAATGAATTTTGGGAACACCTACAGTCAGTCACCTGTAAATACAATATCTCTTCTCCCATCCCTAGCAAGTTGGTTTTCTTTACAGTAACAGGTATGATGAAACTTGTCATTATATGGTTTAAATTGTCCACAACTTGCTAAATTAGAGATGGAATTTCTATGGCAGCTACTATGAGTACAGGGTCAGAAAACCATTTCAGACTATCAAAGCCATGTAGGTACCAGAGATGAGGGCTGTGGTGACAGCCCCATTGCCTACAAAACCACTCAACCCATAGGTAGAGAGAGGCCTGCAGCCCCTTGCCTATGATCACACAGCACCTGACATGTATAAAGATACTGCCTAGACTTTGGCCAATACTTAACCACTTTGGAATAAAAATCAATGGATTCACAAGTGTTCTGGGCAAGAAGGAAAGAAACTATAATCCCTCATCTTATAGTTAGGAAATTATAGCTGAGAAATTAATTTGTTTGTCCAAGGTCTTCCAGCAAGTTAGTGGTAGAGAAAAAAATAGAACCTGGAGAACTTAATTCCTAGTATAGTGATATTTTTCTCAATACTATCTCATTCTCTTATGTGCTAAAGAAAATTAAAGAATGAATCAGTGGATTCAGAATCCAAAATCTCCTCTTGTGTCCTCACTTGCAAAAATGATCAAGGGATTGTGTTAATAATAAAATCTTCAGTGTTTTTATCTTCCCATCTACGTGCAATCCCCAATATCTGTCTTAGCCACCTATGCCTATATTAATATTTTGAAGGCTGCATTGGAAGAACAGCTTAGTTATGTTAAATTCTATATAAGAAAGAGGAGATCCTACAGAAATTCACAGGGAATAACTTTGAAACAAGTCCCAGTATGCCTGATTAATAGCGAAATAAGTATTTCTAGTGAATAGAATAATAATAAGCACAGCTAACATCATTACACATTTCAGTGTATCACATGCTCTTCTAAGCATGGTCATATATGAATTCATTTTGTTGTTCTAACAGCTTTTCCATACATTTTATTTTCCCTAGTTTTTTGATGAGAATGTTGATGACCACACAAGTCAGTCACCCAAGATCATACTGCTAGTTTGAAGGAGACAGGACTCAATGATTTACATTTGTGAAGATGGCATTTATGTGTTAAAGTATATCTATATAAGGCTAAATTGTAGACCCATCCCATCCTTAATTCCTTAGGTCTGCACTATTCTATTTATTTTTTGCAGTTCTGGAACCTTTGTCATATACCATCAGAGTTTAAATTTATAATCATGCACCTTGACTACCCTTGTCTCCTGTGTTCCTTATTTGTTTCTTGTATTGACTAAGTATTATCTATTATTCATGAGACTGGAACTCTCTTTAAAAATATGGATCTTATTCAATTGTTCCCCTTGTACATCACAAAAGGGCCACTTATGTTGGACAGAGACTAGGTTTTAACTACACACTTGATCAAATGGAGGGCATCTAAGAAGAATAAAGTGTGAGTAATAACAGATTCAGTTAAGTATTGAATCTGACTACTCAAGGCATTTCTTCTTCCAATCCCTGCCCCTGACATTGCCCCAACCCCTTTTAAGTTGAACTTTCTTCTCTAAAGTGATGCCTCTTGTTTCTTTCCCTACATGATTTCACCCATCTTTTCTCTGTGAGAACTTCCAAAACTTCACATCTAGCCCTGTCCTCTAATGTACCATCTAGATCACTACTATAGGCTGCCTACTACTTAAATTTGTCATATGAAAAGTTAATTCATCATTTATCTTTCAAGTAAAATATTCCTGCTTCTAAGCTACCTATGCGACTCGGTAGTGTTACAGTTTGTGAGATCCTGGTGTAGTACTCATTTGGGTTAATTCAACAGACCATTACCAAACACTGTGCTGTGAGAAACTACAGTGAATGCTCAATATAAAGGGGAGAATACGTCACCATTTCTTCCACAGACAGCAGCTAAATTAGTTGATTATTGTAATCCAGGATGGGATATTTTACTGTAGACATCCGAATGGGATGCTATGCAAGTCACCCTTGGCATTGGTGTGGGTCACACGAATTTACTCAACAATGTGCTACACAAGCTTAATCCTTAAAGCAACTCCATGAGGTGTTATTGTTACTGTCTGTATATTCTGAAAAGCCAAAAGACTTACCTAAGTGCGCCCTTGTCTTAATCCATTCAGACTGATGTAACAGAAAATATCATAGACTGGTGGCTTACAAACAACAGAAATTCATTTCTTATGATTCTGGAGACTGATAAGTCCAAGACCGAGGCACCAGCAGAGTCCATGTCTGGTGTGGACCTGCTTACTATGACCTCAGTTGGTGAAGGGGATGCAGGAGGGATGGAATTTCTTTTAGAAGGGCAATCATTACATTCTTAAGGGCTCCATCCTCATGACCTCACCACCTCCCAAAGACCCCACCTCCTAAGATCATCACACTGGGGATTAGGATTTCAAATTATGCATTTGGGGGTTTGCGAACATTGAATCCATAGCACCGCTCTCCAAATGAGTGGCGAAGCATCACACTGCTGCCTCTCAGAGGTCTGCTTCCTGTGGGCTTCCTCTGACCCCCAGCACATGGAAGAAGGAGATCACATGCTTCATGTGTCTTTGAATACCACCGTAAGACTTGGTACAGGGCTAGATGCACAGGAGGCCCCCGCACCAAATTTTATAAAGAGAATTGAGTGCAACGTGTTGAAACTGATTATGGGTCACTTTAAATGAGAATGGTCAAGTACCCCATCTAGAAATAGAACGGATTGTCTCATCTCTAGAAGTGCTTAAGTAGGTTATAGATGACACTTTTGTGGGCATGTAGATAGGATTTATGCATATAGCTGGATGTACCTAAGATTCCTTACAACTCTGCATTTCTAGGACTTTTTTCTTTACCTAGTGCCTCTAAATCTATAGACTGAGATTAATTTTGGTTTTTAAAAACGTGCCCAGTACGACTTCCCTAAGCCACTAATTCTCAAGGGACAAAGAGTTGCTATTTAAGACAATTGTGCAAACTAATCATCAATTAATCAGTACAACTCAGGGTACATGACTCTCTTGAGGCTTCCCTCTGATGACTTAATTTAGGACACCTCATGTGGAATGAGTTCATTACCGTCCTTGGCATGGTGCAGTACCTTGTTAGATAATTGAAGCTAGGAATCATTCTTTTTTTTTTTTTTCTCTAAATGATTGTTTCATTTTCCATGAAAGGTAAATTAAATTAGCTAAAATTAGAAAACATCTCTGACAGAAAAGGACAATTATTGTATGGCATCTATTGAGACCCATAAAACTTTGAAGAGCTCTTATGAGGCTTGATGAATAGTCAAAGGCAGGAGGGCTATGAGGAGTTCCTTGCTGGTTTCATTTTGTATAGGGGTTTTTAAGTGAGTTCCAATTCCAGGGTACAAGAATATTTGCAAATGTACAAGAATATGCTTAGCAGCAGAAGGAAGTATAAGAAGAGCACACTATAATTCTAGAATTCTTCTAACTTCTGTCTAAAATAGAATTATAGTGTTTCACAGTAATGACCACCTCCAATGGTATTGCCATTAAATTTAAATGAGAGTGTGGTTCTGTCATTGCCTCATGCAATAACAAGTCTTAATACAGGTTACTGAATTGTCAAAGGAATTTGGGATACAAAAGGCTATGATCTGGCATGTTCTGAGTTCAAACTTGAGCAGTGATAAAAGGATGGACTAGGTGAATTCCTAGGATTCCTGATAAATAATGTGAATTGAATGCACACAGTGTTATTTCCCTGGGTGCATATTTCTGTTGTTTCAATGACAGAGTTAAAATCTCTACCTTGCAGAAATAAGTAATTAATAGCTCCCATTTTAATAAGTTCTGAGAATTTCTTATGACTTTTCCATGCTACCTATCAGAGGGACCTTCCTCCTACTCTGTGTCATGTTTGAATTGGGATAAATGATAACTTTTCTTGAATCAGGCCAAGTTTTTAAAGACTTTAGCTCATTTTTCTTTGAGTGGTCAGGAATTGCAACATGAAAAATGTATTATCACACAGATGAACAAGTTGATAGTTGCCTACACTGGCAAAACTATTCAACTCAGTTACAGTAACAAAAACAAATCTTGGCCTGGTGAGTATAGCAGGTATGAATCAGAAATAGTTACACTGCTTAAGTATCTTACAAAATACTAAAATTAACATTGCCCATAACATTTTCTATAAAATGCAACCATCTAGAGCCTTCAAGTTTCATTGCATTCTCATCCTACCACTTGGCTTTACTGACAGAATATTTTTTTTAAGACCATCATTGAAAGAAGTGAATAAAATAGTAGATTCTTGGCAAGTCATTCTCATATTTTCCACAAATTTAGGAGTGTAAGTGAAGTGGGAGGGAAAAGAGGCAATGTTTATTTCACAATTACTTGCTTCCCCTGAGAATAGAATATTCTTTTTTATTTATAAGATTAGGGAGAAAAAGTCCTTGTATTTAAAAAAATGAAGTATTCTGAGCATCCTATTTGTATTTTATGTTTAGCTTTCTAGTGGGACATGAACTCATGATACTCAAACTTGATTGTGTGAATATGTTATATAAGCATGACCTTCATGGCAATTAATATAAAATCAGTAGTAGATATAGCTTTTGTCTTACAGAATGGATATTAAATTTAATTGGAAAGATAATTATAGTTAAGTGTCATAGTTAAAAATGTTTTTGGCTGTTCTGTAATTTAAGAACCAAAATACTTCTGGTAGCCTGGTTACCAAATTTATTTTAAGAAAGGCTTCAGTGGGTCAAATTTATCACTGAAAATAAATCTAGTGAATCTGACTGTTCCATGTAGCTTTATTATATTTTTTACATTTATAGGCAATTAGATTCCTTCTATGAGAATGGGAACATGGTTGAAAGATGTTTTGAAATTTTTTTAAATCTTACAACTTGTTACTTATTCAATAATAGTCACACCAATCACAAATAATACTGAATATTCCCATGGTAAGAATATTTCTTTACCAAAGAAAAAATATTTCTTTACCAAACATGGTAGTTCGTGACTGTATTTTAAAGGGACTGATAATATTTTAAAATATTAAATCCTCTAAGCAAGGTGGCTTTATTTATTTATTTGTTTGTTTGTTTACTTTTTATTTTGGTATCATTAATCTACAATTACATGAAGAACATTATGTTTACTAGGCTCCCCCCTTCACCAAGTCCCCCCCACATACCCCTTCACAGTCACTGTCCATCAGCATAGTAAGATGCTGTAAAATCACTACTTGTCTTCTCTGTGTTGCACAGCCCTCCCTGTGCCCCCCACACACTATACATGCTAATCATAATGCCCCCTTTATTTTTCCCCACCCTTGTCCCTCCCTTCCCACCCACCCTTCCCAGTCCCTTTCCCTTTGATAACTATTAGTCCATTCTTGGGTTCTGTGATTCTGCTGCTGTTTTGTTCCTTCAGTTTTCCTTTGTTCTTATACTCCACATATGAGTGAAATCATTTGGTACTTGTCTTTCTCTGCCTGGCTTATTTCACTGAGCATAATACCCTCTAGCTCTATCCATGTTGTTGCAAATGGTAGGATCTGTTTTTTTCTTATGGTTCAACCATTGTGGAAAGCAGTATGGAAGTTCCTCAAAATGCTCAAAATAGAAATACCATTTGGCCCAGAAATTCCACTTCTAGGAATTTACCCTAAGAATGTAGCAGTCCAGTTTGAAAAAGACAGATACACCCCTATGTTTATCGCTGCACTATTTACAATAGCCGAGATATGGAGGCAACCTAAATGTCTATCAGTAGACGAATGGATAAAGAAGATATGGTACATATACACAATGGAATATTACTCAGCAAGGTGGCTTTTAAGTAGTGACTAAATAAATATGATTTAACTAGCTATCTATGAAAGTATTTAAGAAGACAGACACCTCAGTTGTTAGCTGTTGGTTGCTCAGCATCTAATGTGGACCCAGAACTACACATAAATATATGGTAAAGAATTCTTTGGCCTTTTGAGACACATGGTCAAATTATTTCTTAACCAAAGGTCAAAACATGAGGCTTAGAGTAAGTGAAGTGGTAGAAAATTTGGACTTGACTTTTATCCCAACTCAGCCTGCTAACAGCTTAACCTTGAGAAGAAATTTAAATATGATGCCTTCCCGTTTACTTGTCCATAAAGTGTTAAAAGTAGTATCTACTTTCTTTGCATGATTTCTGAGAAGAAATATTTTTTTTCAGGCCCCTAACACAGTGCTTATGTTCAACTAACAATTCCTTTAGTAGTTCCTTCCCCTCTGCCACACCTCATTTCCTCTTCTTTCAACCTGAGGAAGGTCAGAAGACTTGGCCACGCTGAGCCCAGGATCCCTGTCCAAGAGGTCTGAATCCCTTTCTTTGGAGACTAATCAGCTTCTGGACAATCTACATCCACTACTGCAGCTATGCTCCATCTCCCAGGCTGCATCTTCCCTTCACTGGGAACTGTAAAAAAACTCTGGGCACAGAGCAACTCCATCCAAATTCCTGCACTAAGGCTTAAACAAGCACCAGAATAGTTTCTAAGAGCTCAAGGGTGAAACACTGGATGGTGACTCCAGCCTCTTACATTGCTACCTGGGAAAGCTCACCGCTGCCCACATAATTCACTGTTTTTTCCAGTCAACCCCACAAAATAGGGCCTCTACCCGCTGTCTCTGAGGGAGGGTAGGAGCTTAACATTGGTAAGTGCCAGATGACCAACCCAGAAGGCCTAGCCACATGGACCAAATCCCCTTTTTAACCTTCAGTTCTTTCCCGCAGCACGTTCCAGCCTTTAAAAAGTTTGTCTTTTGTTCTGGCCAAGTTGAGTTCAGTTCACGCTGGACTCTCTTCCTTATTCCACTGGTGACTACTGAGTAAAGTCTGTCCATACCACTGTAACTAGTGTCTGGTTTTACTGATCTTTGACATGACGCTGAAGTGTTTCCATCTTTGTCTGCATGTCAAATAGAAGCTGGTTGGGTCAGGAGAAGTCAGGCAGATTGTACTGTTAGGGAAGCATATTTTACTATTCATAGCCATCTATAACATGATAAAATCATAATGTGCATACATAACAGCATTCAAATCTTGGTATTTTAAATCTATAAGAGATTTTATTCTATATAATAACTGGATTGGTTCCCTTAGTTATATTTTTGTCAATGTTGTTTAAAATAATGATTCTAAAAACATTTACCATAAACTGCATGTCTGAGAAAAAGCTACATGAGTCTTTTGGGGTTTACATTTTGGCTTAGGGGAATTGTGGTTTTGAAATAGGATCTTTAAGGTGACTATTTTTTGAAATATTTACCAACACAGCATAATTTCATGTACATGAAATATTTTTTGAGAACTTGTATGCAAATAATATTCTTAACTGGGGGTTTATTTCAAATTCCCAGAATATTTCATTCTAAATTTTCTATTATTTTTCTCGATATCTTCCTGTCATTTCATTTTGCAGACACTAATGGGTGCGAAGAGAACCAAATATAAATTGATTAACTATTGTGAGAGTCAAATATTTAGGAGGTAAAATGAAATCTTGCCAATAATTTCATGTTCTGAAAAGTCTAACCCTGCCATCACCTGCCACACTCCCCACCTTGTTTTTTATTTTAAAAATTTTTTTGTTTTGGTATTATTAATATACAATTACATGAGCAACATTGTGGTTACTAGATTTCCCCCATTATCAAGTCCCCCCCCACAAACCCCATTACAGTCACTGTCCATCAGTGTAGGAAGATGCTATAGAATCACTACTTATCTTCTCTGTGCTATACTGCCTTCCCTGTGCCCCCTGCTACATTATCTGTACTAATCCATTTTATTTTTTATTTTCTCTTCTCAAATACAGTATTTTTCTTATTTTGACTTTCTCTAAGTTACACACAACACACTCACACACATACATGCACACACTTCTCTCTCTGTGTCTCTCTCTTTGCCCACCCTCCTGAAATCTAATTTGTCTCATTGTGTTCCAATCTGTGAATATGTTGGTAGAACTGTTTTTGATGAAGACACACAGCATTCAATGATGAATGAGGCCATCGGTTTGCTCATGTATACCAGTCTCTTGGGTCTGCAGAAGATGAGCTAAGTCTCATCTTTTCACTTATATATCCCCAGTGCTTAGAATACCCCCTGGCTAAAAAAAAACAAGCTTAAGCAAAAAAAGCCAAACCAAACAAAAAGCATTAGGAAAATATTTGCTGTGCTGAACTAAAACAAATACACAATATGTTCATTGAGTAACTGAGAAAGGTAGTGACCCAGTCTGTGTACTTTGAGAAGATAGTCAGGCAACCTTAGTCCTGATGACTGGCCTGGACATTCACCTGGGGGCCAAGCTCTCATCAGGCCTCATCTCTTTCCCATTCTAATTAGAATGGTGAACTTCAACACTGATATAGACAGTTCTTGTTTTTGTTTTTGACTTCCCAATATGTGACTATAACACAGAATTGGGTTGGCAGGTTTATCCAAAGACTTACTCAACATTTGAAAAAAAAATCTTACAAGGCTAAAATATGTTTTTTATTATCTCAATGAACTGTACTAGGCATGTAAAAATCCTACATCTTAGTTCAGAAACATTTTCCAATTACAATAGGAGAGGTCTGACGTATTAGCAGTTAGGCTAAGAATTTATAGAATTCTTTTAATTAAATGTAAACTTAAATTGAGCCGTTTGTCTGCCATGAATGTCAATTTGAATTCCAGATGCACATTTGAAGCATGATTTTCAAAAAAGGAAAGAAACAGTCTCACATTTAGTTTTCTGTCGGTCAGAACAAATTGTGTATGTAGAATGACTTGAAAACTAATTTTATGAAAGTTATGAGGAAAATGGAGTTTATACGCTGCATCTAACAGCCAGAGTTTGTACCTAAATTGGAATTTGGATTCTTTTTTCTTAATAGGGACATTTGTGCCTATTGTGTCTTTTTGATGTTTTATTTTTTTCTGAAACTTCTTCTCCCTTTCGTCAACTGGCTAATTTCATCCCTAAGACCCAGTTCAGGCATCCCTCCTCAAGATAATTTGAATTCAGTCCCCACCTGGTCTCTCAGTTTGGCCCTTCTCTGCTGGGAACTATATACTTAGGGTTATATTTATCAGTGTCTGGGCCTGTCTAATCCACCAGACTTGTACTGTCCAAATAGTAGTCATTACCATATGTGGCAATTTAAATTAAACCAAATTAAAAATTCCGTTTTTCAGTTTCCCAATCATACTTTACATGTTTAATGACCACATGTGGCTAGTAGCTAAAATATTGGACAGTGCAGATATAGAATATTTCCATGTCCGTAGAAAGTCTTATTGGCCAGATTGCACTGGATCTTATAAGGGGTTTTCTCTCCTTGAGCTCTACAACCTCATCACCTGGAGTAGTGCTTGGCACATGGAACATAGCCAACTATGAACTACTGAACGCAACTGAACTGAGGAATAGTGGGTGTGCTCATGTGGGAAATAGAAGCAGAATGAGTTCATGTTGCCCTAGATGTGAGGATAGAGTTTCTAAAGCATCAAGGTAGCATGAAAGCAGATTTGAATTCAGAATGAAAAGCAGCGTTCTCTTAAAAGACCTATTGAAAAATGGAATGGACTTCCTTGTTAGATATTTAGCTAAGGTCCCACAAATCATTGCATTAAAGCCAACGGTCAACTTTCAGGACTTCAGTACAACAGATCCTTGTTTTGGGGTGGAATTTTCAATCAAAAGAGAATAATGGAGTTTCATTTGTTCTCAAAGCAAGGTTTAAGAAAGTTCTGTGAAACTCTTCAGAAATTTGACCCTGTGACATATTTCAGTCCCTGACTGTCAGCAATGCTCCCTGCTTTAGAGCATCTCACATGTATGCATTGGCTTTTCCTAGGATGGTTTTAGTAAACTATCATAGCTCTAACATTTTCTATCAGTTGTAATTGTTTTAAGGAAGACTGGAGACAGAACACTGAATTAGGGATTAAAGTTTTATCACAAAACAAATACTAACTGTAATAAGCAAAGAATATTTGAGAAAAATTGTTGCAGCATCATTGACCAAAAGTAGGAGGGTACAAGGCATGGGAATTTTTCAGACATTTGCCTTTCACATGATTGACCTCAGCTGTATTTTGGGGCTTTGCCCACAGTGGGCACTCCAAAGCTGTTCAGTGTGAAGAGACTGAATGTAATCGGTCTGATTTCTTGAGCCCATTCTGATTGGTTCAGTAAAAGCCCTACAGGTTCACTGATCCATTTAAAAAATGTGTTTCCTTTTTTGGAGCAACAACAATATTTTTTGTATTTTTCTCTCTGTGTTCAAAAACAGCATGGCTCTAAGTATGAAACAACAGCACAAGCTGAAAAAATACTAAAAAGTAGCTGAGAAACTGGATTATTTTTGTAGAATAAAAGCTATTTGTGTCACTGAGGGCATCAGGCAAAATATACTTCTTTATGCATGAGGTTAAGTGATCTTTGGGGTAAGAATATTTTTCATCATTCGTTGGGGGATGTGTTTACTTTTTCATGTTTAGAAGGGTTTCTTGTGCTTATGAGGCTCTTCTTTTGCTACACTGGATGATTTGGGACAATTGTTTTCTTCTATCAGTAAGTCAACTTCTTTCTCTGTTAACCAAGAATACAAACCTTCTTCCTGTCAAAACAAATAATTACATTCACCCAGCAATTCTTTTGGGGAGAAAGGTCTGAAGTACAGGACCAATTATTACCATCCATAATTTATTAAATTATTAGCTTAACATCTCTTAAGGGTTAAATTGTGTCACCCAAAGAGATATGTTTGGACCCTAGCCCCCAGCCCCTCAGAATGTGACTTGTTTGGAAATAGGGTCCTTGCAGGTGTAGTTAGTTAAGATGAGGTCACACTGCAGGAGGGTGGACCCTTAATCCAACATAACTGGCGTCCATGTAAAAGGGCACACAGACAGAGAGAGTGCCATGTGATGACAGATGCAGAGACTGAAGTGATGAAGCCATAAGCCAAAGAATGGTGAGAACACTTGGCCACACGCAGAAGCTAAGGAGAGGTAAGGGAAGATTCTACCCAGGGTCTCAGAGGGAGCAAGGCCCTGCCGATGCCTTGATTTAAGACTTCCAGCCTCCAGAACAGTGAGAGAAACCAGTTTCTATTGTTTTAAGCTACCCAATTTGTAGTATTTTGTAATGGCAGCCATAAGAAACCAGTTCCACCCATAAGCAGACTAGGAGTCAGTTTCTTATTTTAAGTCAGATATTTAAAAATTTGAGTGAAATAAATTTTGTGAGATCATAGAGTAGTGTCCCTTGGTGAGGCTTCCCTGTCTGCCTTTCTCCTCTAATGACTAGTCAGCCATTTCCTCATCACTCGCCTGCTCACTAAAGCGTGGCTGTGGGTGTGGGAAAGGGAGCAGGCAACAACTCCTTGCAAATATCAGTAAAATTTGCAAAGTATTTGCATATATACTGTTTTCTGAGGCCGGAGTGATATATATGTTATCAGACTCTCCAAGGAAAGTCTAAGAACTAGGAACTGTCCTTTCTTAATACTGAGGCTCCAGAATACTCACCTTGTTAGGGATAAGCTGCCTGAATTTATTTTAACATCTGGAATCTACCAGACCTGTTAGCATCTCAGGGACAGGTACTCAGTCACAGACAGCAATGTGATGCAGTCAACAGATGATAGCTTGGAAAAGCCTATTGGTAAATTTTCAGGATTTTTTCAAGCTGGTAGTGAAGCATAGTCATTATTAAAATTAAATTATATAAACTTACACTTACTTAAATGCACTCTATTAAAATCAAGGTAATAAATACTTATAATTCATTACTTTCTAATTGTTTTTACTGCATAGTGCTATGACTTACGCTCTAATGTACTGAATCTTTATGATACACATACTGGATAAAATGTGGTAATGTGCATTTCTTTCCAATGCCATGTTCCATCAGGTTGGTAGCTTAAACAAATCATAGTAGGAAATGAATCACCAAGGAGATTGGCAAATGCTTTTAAGATGGCATTCACCTCCCCAGACCCCAGCCCAAATAGTTGATGGTATTTACCAGGTTCCTACCAGCTAAGACTTACATGATTGTACACTTTTGCCTGGTGTTTTCATGACATTGAATGTTATATAAGAAAGTTGAACTAGACCACGAGGGAGGGCCTGTCAGCAAGCTTACACAGAAGCCTTTTCATTTATAGGAGAGTTCACAGATGGCTTGACAACAGTGCTTTAAGTCTAGATCTGACATTTATGAATATAAGGGAGTTGTCATTTCTCCAATTACAAATTTTTCAGGGAACAAGATGCTACCAATCTTTCTGATGACTTAACTGACCAAGTGTTCTCCTTAGACAGTAAGAGTAAAAAATTTCATAACCTTCTCAAGACCTTTTCCCTTCTGGATCCCAGATTTTGCATGACTGAGTAGCAATTATGAGAACAATGAATCCCATTTTATATCTGAAATACAAACCCTTGGGTGACCTTTCTGAGAAGTTTCAATACTGTCTCTACCTGCAAGAGACTCTTTCTTGTTTGATCATATTACACAGATAACTTTCTCTAAGTTATTTGAAATAAATCATTACTTGTTTTTATTATGTTGTGTTTTTAATTGTCTTTTTCCTTAGACAAAAAAATCAATGAGGTGGGATATGCTGTAACTCAGACTTAATGAATTTTAACTGTGAGGTCTGGGAAAAGTCCGCCTTTAATCTTCATTTTTTCGTGTTATTTTTCCTGAGCTTGCCTGTGAGTGTGATCACAGGATGAGAAAGTATCTTGGTCACCTAATGCAGCTGCTTCTATTTTTTTTTTTTTTTACCTGTAATTTCATTGACTTGCTTTGTCCAACAACTGTGTATGACAATCTGAAAAAAATTACCGAAGTCATAAAAAGTATATTGCTCGGCTTCACTCCTTGAGAAACACAATCTTAAAAAAATCTATTTCCCTTCTTTTCCTGATGTTTTCACTCAAGTAGAAAAGCAGATGAGCAGATTTTTCTGAGATGTGGTTATTTTATTGTGAACATTTACTGTCCAGAGCTGGCAGAACCATCCAGTGACACAGCTGATATTCCTCCTCTAGCCACGTGTAAAGGTCGTTTAGTTTCCCCGATTGTGCACATTTAACACAGTCCCCTTTGAGCCTCCTACATCATCAGTACAACAGTAATTAAAGGAATAATGAGGCCAACATGCATGACAGCTGCCCTATGAGCAGCCGACATGATGTCATCTTCTCTGGAAGGGGAAGGAAATCATCATGAAACTTCACATTGTAAAATAAAGTTTTTTGCTGCACGTTCAGTGGACAATGCACAAATTACAGATTTCCTCTGGAGATACTCCAGTGTGGCTCTGCTCTCATAAGCAAAGTGACCAGACACAGCAGCGATGAGCAATAATTCACAATAGACCAATGATTACTTTCAGCTTTTGGTGAGATTCAAAAATCAACTCATTTCTGATTAAACACCATAAGTCTGCTCATTATTCCTTTAATTGTATCTCTTTTGGTAGTTTTTTTTCCTCTCAGAACTTTGATAAAAAACATGTGACAGATGATTAAAAAGCATTTGTTTTTGAAGTAGCATTAGCCTTGGAAAGACAACTGGGAGAGGTTGGGAGGACAGAAGGATAGGTTTGCAGCTGATGTGTTCCCAGGCAAGCCTGAATGGCTCTCCAGTGAGGAACATATCAGTACACGGTCTCTATGAAAGCTAGGAATGGAAGTGAACAGGTTTCCTTTGTATTTATTTCTTTGTAGGCCACCCACAGATAGAGAGGCTGCCTGTCAAGGCCTCAGCCAGAGAAAGGAAACTGTCCTTAAGACATAGCTTGTGTTTTGTAAGGAGCCAAGGGCACAAAGCTTTAGGGAAAAGGAAATTGGTAAATGCTCAAACAAAGCTGTGTAACCGGATTGTGACTATACTTAAGTATAAGGAATGTGGCCCGGGGCACAGGTGTGTGAGGGGACCTGACGGTGCTTCCGCCTGCATCTTCCTCCCGTCTCCTCGGCAACTTGGCTTCTTGATGGTTAGACCTTTGATAACTAATTAAAATGCTGGAAGAAATCACCCTTCTTTAATTAAATGATGTATTATTGAAGGGAAAGCATTCAATACATGATTGAAAATGCTGTTAAACTAAGAGGTACCTTCCTCTTGGATCTATAATACACATTGAAATCAATAGTCCACTCCTGGGGTCAGTGGTAGAGCTCATGTGCATCTGCGAGAGAGGTAGAGGGGATCTACCCTGACACAGTAAAATAGGTCAAATGCCGCGTGCCTGTCGTCATGTGCATGAACTGTTAATGATCTCTCAGTGGTGCTCATGGGTTCTAGATACTATAGAACTGATGGCTAGAAAGTGCTTGGTAGTGGCACACACTCTCCTTTGTTTTCTCAGGAGAGAGTGGCCATCCTAAGGCCATCTGTTTTATCTCTGTGTCTGTTGTACACAGTGGTATTCAGGCTCCAATTTATGGCGATGTTCCAAGGCAGGGAGGAGGTAAGTTATTCTTTCATGAGCGACTTGAAAAGCTATAAAAGAAGAATTACAAAAATCATCCCTAAGACTGTACACACACACACACACACACACACACACACAGACACACACACACTTTGATACTCATCTCCTGCCAGACATTCATGAGCTATCAGTGTTTGTAATAAACCCATTCAGTGTCTGGCTTCATTCCAATGTTGGTGTCACTCAAAGCTCTACAAAGTTTATTTCTCTCTTATTCAGCATTAATTTTTGTATATATATAGAATATATAGAATATATATATATAGAATATATATATATATATACACACACACACACATTTTGTTTAAATGTATATGATAAACTGTCCTCTCTGTTCTTCCTTCCTTCCTTCCTCTTTCTCTCTCTTCTTCTCTCCCTCATTTTCTTCCAGCTTTCTATGTCTTTTACACAGCAAAATGATTCTAAAATATCACTGACCAATGTCCAAATATCAGAAATACAGAGTGCTGATGGTTACATTAAATTATAATTCTAATAGGATTTGTAAAGCAAACCTTTGGAGGTGTAGCAGAGTGTAGTAACCAAGACCAGGAGTTTGATGTCAAATAGTCCTGAACTAATATTTGGCTCAGTTGTTTCCTACTACTTGGAAATGTCATTTAACCTCATTGAGCCTCAGTTTCCTCATAAATAGAAAGGGACTAATAATTTATTATGTTGTATAAAAATGAAATAACATGACATAAAACATTTAAAACTGTGATGATTCATTTAGTGTTGTGTTAAGGAGTCTGCCGGTGGTCTAGGGGATCGTGAAGCCTTGGAAAATATCTATATAACTTGTACGTCCAAAAGTACACTTTATATGAAGCTTTTATCAGATTTTCAAAGGGTCTTGTCCTTCTGTAGTTTCACATATCAATTGACATTGGCTGATAATCCATTTTCAGATAGGTAACATCAATTTGTTTGTCTTTCTTAATAAATTAACCCCTGTGTAAGTGTGTGTGTATTTTTTCCCCCAAAACCGTTTGCGTAGCATTTTTGAGGTAGCTACGAATTATTTATTCAGTCTGTCACAGTCTGCTTAAATCACTTCTTGGGTGACAGAATAGTTTTTATATACTTCTTTTGTGATTATGAAAAATAAAAAATGCAGCAGAGAGAATGGAAAATTTTATAATGGCCCTCAGTGTGCTCTCCACCTAACAATACCACTTCCCCACCTAGAAATCTGTAAGTTGAAGTGGTCTGTACTGCATATGTACTTCTACAGTCGGGCTTCTCAAAGTTGTTCCTCAAGGTCTATTTAGTGTTCTCCTTCCATTAAGTTTAGTTCCATATACTATTGTCAATAAACACCCATGTGTGCATGATCTGATCATTCCTTCTTGTAGCAAATTAGGGGAAAGGTGCATTAGAGAGGTTTCTGCTTCACAGTATGTTCATAAATAATTGAAACAATTTCTTATTTAGTTGAAGAATATGATTCTATTGACAGTGGACTATTTGTAGAATGATTTTCCCCCCTTCTTAACTTTTAGCTTTAATTACAAGTGAGTAAACCGGTTGTCTCCAGGTTTTCCTACATGAATACCACTTTGGTTGAGCTTATAATTATGAGTGACAAAGGCTGTTGAAAGCTGTCTACTTACAAAGAATCTTTACCTACCATGTGTTATAATTGCTTTTTGGTTGTCCACCCCAATCATCATTTGGGTTTGATGGATATTAATATGCACATATGATGTCATATCTTTGCTTTACTTATCATTCTCCCAGGCCTACCCTCATTGAAAAAACCTGGTATACCTTCATTGTTGGAACTTATAAAAGGGTTAGTGAATTCCCATAGCATCTTTCTCTATAATGGCAATTTATTAAGGAAGAGTCCAGTATACTAGCTAAGATAATGACATTATCAGGGAAGAACACTCAGGCTTATCTCTGGCATTTTGTTTTGGCATTTTCTCAGCCCAAATGTATATGCCTCAGTCATTATGTAAAAAGTGATAGTCATAGCATTTTTTATGCCCATTTTCTTTGTGTTCTTACATGGTCGTCCAAATAGTTTTGCTGATACACAGAACAATGAAAATTCATACAGGCTGCGTGTCTCGTGATAAACAGAGGTGTCTTCTCAACTAAAATGCAATTTGTAAATGTTGGGAACTAGATTTAAAGTGTCCAATCAGGTTTCTTCTATATGGATTGATTAATTAAAAAGGAATTCTTTTTAGGCCTGGCAATGCTCATCTCAAATCTATCCCTGTCCTCTGACTTAATGCACAGTATAAGGCAAGGGTATACATTTTAACCAGTGAAAGTGCTATCAAGGAAAATGAAAAATGGTGGCAAAAATGGAAGGAACTGCAAAAGAGAAATGACTTTGGAGATACATTTTTTAATTATTTTTATTTTTCCAGATTTGTTGAGATATAATTTACAAATAACATTGTAAAAATTTAAGGTGGACAATGTATTGACTTTATATATGTGTATATATCTCAAATAAAATTATTATTACCACAGTAATGTTAATTACATCCATTACCTGACCTAGTTACAATCTTCTTGTGGTAAGAACTTTTAAGATCTACTGTCTTAGGAACTCTCAAATGTACAATATAGTGTTGGTAACTATAGTCACCATTATAGCACATTATAACCCCAGAACTTATTCATCTTAAAACTGGAAATTTGGACCCTTTGGCTACCATTGTGCCTTTCCTCTGCCCCCTTCCCCCTCCCTGAGTCCACTGGTAACCACCAGTCTGCTCTCTGTTTCTATGAGTTCTTTTTTTTTTTTTTTAGAATCCACATGCAAGTGTATGTCTTTGTCTTTATTATTTCAGTTATCATTATGCTCTCAATGTTCATCCACATTGCCACAAATGGGGGGATTTCCTTCTTTTTTTTATAGCTGGATAGTATTATATAGCTAGCTAGCTAGATAGGTATGGATAAGTAGATGATAGATACCATGTTTTCTTTATCTGTTCATCCATTGAGGGATACAGGTTGTTTCTATGTCTTGACTACTGTAAATAATGCCTTAGTGAACATGGGGGTAGAGCTAGCTCTTTAAAATAGTGCTTTCATTTCCTTTGGATATATTCCCTGAATTAGAATTGCCAGATCATTTGGTAGTGCTGTTTTTAATTTTTTGAGGAAATTCTATACCATTTCCTATTGTGGCCAACTTACATTCCCACCAACAGTGCACAAAGGTACCCATTTCTCCACATCTACACCAGTGCTTGTTATTGCTCATCTTTTTGGTAGTAGCCATTCTAACAGGGGTAAGGTGATACTTCACTGTGGTTTTGATTTGCATTCCCTGGATGATTAGTGATGTTGAGCCCTTTTTCATGGTCTCAGGCTGTGGTACCCAACAGGATTGTGCTGCTAGCTGCATCCTGTTAAGATGGGGCCACAGGCAGAGCTTTCTTGTCTGATAGGACATCAGGCTTTGCTCTGTGATCATGCCTTGCTACAGACTGTGCTCCAAGTTTGGCAGGGTCACAGTCTGACCTCTGTGATCAGGTGGTCCTTGGCTGTGCTCTGCTATCGGGTAAGGTCACTGGCCATACTCTTTGTCTGGGAGGAATCTTCAACTGCGTGCTGCGGCTGGGTGAGGCTAAATACTGTGCCCTGTGGTCAGGCAGGTTGCAGTTTAGGCTCCCTTGTCAGGTAGGGCCACATGCTATGCTCTGGGAATTAAGGCAAATCACACGGTTGGGCAAGACCGCAGGCTGTGTTCCGCAATTGGGCAGGACCATTGGCTGGGCTCCGAAACTGCCTCAGGTCTCTATTCAGGCTCCCTGGTGATGGGGGACCAGCGGCTACACTTCCTAGTTGGGCAGAGTAGCTGGCTTGGCTCCTGCCTAAGTAGGGCCTTAGGATGGGCTCTGTGGCAGCCAGGGTTCTCTGGTGAGGCTTCCTGGTTGAGTGGGACCAGGACAACCTTACCAGTTGGGTGGGGTTGGAATTTGCTCTCCTGACCATATGGGGATGTATAGAGCTCATTGGCTAGTGACCCAAATTAGACAGAAGTGACAGCTTTCCTCCCTGACCACGTGGAGCCACTAGCTCAGCTCTGCAGATTGGCATATTCACTGGCTGGGATTCCCAGCGCAGGTGCTCCTGCAAGCCGACATCTGAGTGCTGGTTGCTGTGAGTCCCAGCCTCGTCCATCTCTACCTGATACCCAGTGGTCGAATCCCGCAGACTCCTTCAGGGAGCCCCGTGAGGAGAGACCCATCCCAGGAAGCTTCCTGCAATGCTGGGGCAACTGGATATCCAACTTGCACTCTTTTTTCCACTGGATAAACTGTGGCTTCAGGAGGACCCCCTGTGAGTGACACTGTGCCTGGACAGGGGAGGGGCAACATGGTCAGAGTATAGCCACCTCTTTTACCCTTCGGTGAGGTCCTTCCCAGGTACTGTGGTGTAAGAGGGTGCCTCAGCTTCACCACTGGGTTCTGGAATTTTCACAGTGTTGTCTTGCCTGTGGATAGTTGGTAGTTGGTCTTCTTGTGAAGGAAACTGAAGTTGGGAATGACCTGTGTTGGTATCTTGATGACACCTTGGAGATACATTGTTATGATTAAAACTATTTCACAGGAAAGCATAAACTTAGAGGAAATTATACATATCTACTTCCAACATAGAGATGCTGAATTCAGGAATTTCAGGTGAAAGCAAAACTGTATGCTGATACCGACAGGAGCTTGATAAAATGAAACTATGCTATGGTACATTGTTAGCTTTGTCTCTTATAAAGGCTGATCATTCATATAAGCCAGGCAGAAAGCACAGACAGATGTCAAACTATCATGTAAGCACAGCTGTTTGAATGAGTTTCATTATTACCTATGAACTGCTCTGACATTGTCAGTTCTGGTGAGTAGAGCGCTTGTCTTGATTCCTATCAATAACTATCTGGCAGCTGACCTGCTGCCAACAGGGCATGACCAAGAGGTTGCAAAAAATCATGATGTTTTGCAACCTTCTCTTTCTACAAATGATAACAACCATGGATTCCAAAGAGATTGCTCTATAGCATATGATGTACCATCAGAAATGGTGTATTCAACTGAAACTTTTAATCATTATAGGCTGATTTGAAGCAGATGATGGACCAGGGCTGTACAAATGCTGTACAAAAGAGATTCAAAACAACAAGCAGCAAAAAACAAAAACAAAAAGTCTCTAACTGAAATAAAGCAACTGATTGTTTCTATGAACTCCAAGCTTCATACATAAAACAAAATTAGTTGCATCTGGCACTATGGAAAAGCCTTTGTTGGAAAAGCACTGAGGTTGAATTATAATGGCTATGAAAATGTAGGGAGATATGGTTACTTGTAGAGAAACCCAAGTTGACAATGATAAATTTCATAATAAATTTACGGTAAGTTTAGATGTGGGTGTCAACCAATTAAATGAGCAATCAAACTCCAAATAGAATTCGTTTCCTTTGAACTGCCAACTCCATGGAGAGCCCCATTACTTGGCAAAAACAGACAACTTATAGAAGAAATCCATCAAAGTATATTGTCTGGAACTAAATAAGAGCTAAGGTAGCAACTGTGTTTATAATGGAGAGAAACCTAATTTGGAATAAAGATCAACTATTAAGTTTTAAGTAAAATATGCCGAGAGTCGGAGACAAATTAGAGGCTTGAGAATAGAAACTAAATCACCCATTATTTTTGCTAAATGTATTCATATACATATATAATATAAAATATTGAAAATATATGTATCATACATATTTGAAAGTATGGTAATTATTTGACCCCAATATGGCAAAATTTAAGCCCAGAAATTGCAAATTCAAATGCCTACAGGACCAGAAATTAACATGACTATTAACATATAAATTGTGAATGTTGAGGCCCATGGCCACCTGGGGATCTCACAAGTTATTTAAACTTGTTCCCATTCAGTTTTCTGATTTAGAAATTTTTTTTGGTCAATTCAAATAGTGATTATGACCAGAAGATTTCCAGATCTGGGAACTCAAACTGAGACCATTAAATAATTGAACCAAATTCACCTAAAAATATATAAAGATGAGAGAGATTCTACTATTCCAAGATTCAAAATATGTATCTGAAGCACATATGTAGAAATGGTTTTAGAGTTCTCACCTAAAAAATTGGGCTGTAATAGATGTCAACTTTTTAAAAATGTGCTCTGAGTTCCTTGCTTAAAGTTGCTTTGCTAATCCATTTCATTCAATTGACTTAGATCACACTTTCATGTTTATTGATGGCTAGCATTTTATTTTGCTTAGTTATTTTGCCGACTTGTGGACCATTTTTACCATTGATCATTAGTATCTATTCTGCTTAATTATACTTCTGTTGGTATCTCAGCAATTTCTACTTAATTTGCTCCCAAGGAAGCATTTGGAAACTGAAACCTTTAGCCTTTTCCATCGCTCCAGAATATGCTTCTGTCTGGTAATATTTATTTATTTTCAAAAGAAAATATGTTCCATGGTGAGAGTAATTAGAAATCTTTCCTGGTCAACCTGATTAGTACTTGCAGTATGAAACATTAATTTAGTTCTAAGTAAATTCTCAAAATTTAAAATATATCCATATGAATTAAACTGGTAATAAACTCATTGTGTAAGTGTAAAATATAACATTTTCCATATTGCTGGAATATGCCATTATTTCTCAATAAATATCTGTAAATGGATGAATGGATGAATCTATTATACTTAGCTATTATTAGCAGAAAATATTAAGTATAAACTTAGAAGAAACTTCTCAATAAACACTATTAGTTCTGAGTAAACAGTACCAGCTTTGATACAGTCCTAAAGTGGAAGTAATACCAAATAACACTGGTGATTCTTAAATGAACAGGTTACAAATAAGTTTCTACTTGCATCAGTGATGCCATCAGAATGGACCATATTTTTTAGCCATCATGCTGGAGCATAATGTCCTTCTTATTTATTTAGAACTCAGCCTAAAAAAAAAGATACAAAAAATATAAATGATGTGCTATAAATATATATATATATATATTTAAAATTATTCTGTGATTCTTTAAACCCATTGTTTCAAATAAAAGATGGTTATGATGTAACAAAAAATCAAGGATGTTCTTCGAAGCCCAGAATCCTCAGTTACTATATAAAACTGCCCCTGCCATTAAACATCTCATGCTTGGAATTGGCTATGTATACATGGTGACAGCCGTCAGACACCAACACAGTCAACCCATTAAGTTGATTGTAGGCTTAGGGAAATGATTTCAGATTTAGGGTGAAAGCAAAAAAGAGAGAAGTCAAGAAGTCAGAAATCTCTGACAGTTCTGAATTCAGATTTGGCAGTTAGGTGACTTCTTTTTAGACCATATGTTAGGGATTAACACCTGTGAACATTTCCCAAGTCTTGGATGTAAGTCTCCTCATTGTATGTATTAGCAAAAAGATAAAATAAAACTTCTTGGCATTTAGTTTAGTTAGGTTAGTTAAGTTTTGTTCAAAGTTCCTGGTAAGATAATTATGAAATTTAAAAAATCAGTCACATTTTCTTATGCTCTGAACTGAACACACAGAATTAAAAGTTTTAACTTCCCAGTATGTTTCATTTACAGGCTAACACAGATGAGAACATCTGCCCTGTTGTCTCTCAGAGTCAATGGCAGTCACTGGTCTAATCACATCTTGAACTTGATTTTTGAGCTCCCTTCTCTAGGTAAAGCCAATGAAGCAGTGGGAATAACTCAGGAAAACACATGACAGATTATTTTAAAATCAAACCCATCAAATATTACTACTTTAAATTCATTCAAAATTGATTAGATCCACTCGTGTGATGTTGCCTCATACTGGTTTTGTTTAGTTTAGTTAATGTTGCAATTAATCTTTGCAAAAATCTAATTCATCGCCAAGCCTCTTTCATGCCATGATCTGTTTGCGTCAATCTTCTAAACCAAAATACCCTGTCTAATTTGATCTGTTGTCATGATTGAAAACGGTAAGTTGATACTGCTTTGTTTCTACAGTGATACAATTAAGATGCCCACGCTTCTCTAATTAATCTAATCTAAAATAGCTTTGGCTATTAAATATCCTAACAGAATATAATGCATTGTTTTTCTTTCTTATCTCTGTCATTAGTCAAGAGAATTAATTTTGCTAAGTTTGAAACATACCCAATATTTATTTGCATACTCAGATTTCAGTCTGTCAGACTTCTTTGTTAAATATAATAGATCAATTTTTAAATAGTTTAACCCTCAAGTACCATTTTAACAATGTTTAAAGTATAATATGTAACAAGAAATAATGCTACATTACTTGCAATTATAATATTTATTTATATTTATTAAATAATATGTATCTGTATAATATATACCCTAATTACTATATTAGGGGTAGGTATAATATAATGTAATATGTTTAAAAATATATTGTATATAATAATATGTTTAGGGTATATTTACAATAAATAGTTATTTATACTTCTTATTTTATCTATCATTTTCTAGATAAGCAAATAAGTACTTTTTACATTGAATATCCAATGGGACAACAGGAAAAAATAAACATCCAAAGAAGAGAAATTTAGTGAATGTCTAATTCATTTTAAATGTATTAATGTTCATCAAAGTTCATGGTTTCGTTTTTAGAAATTAATAAGGAATGTTAATATTTTATTAAAGTTATTTTAGGATATAAGACTGTAAACAGGAAAAAGGAGTTGAATAGTCTTCGTTGTAATATAAATAAGGCATGAAATTTGCAAGAAAAATTAGCAATTGGATATTATTGCAAAATTTCCTAGAAAATATATCAGACTTCAGTACTGTAAGAAGGAGAGATATGTTCATAGGTAGATAAATGCCTTAAAAGCTTTAAACTTGTTCTAATTGACCTTTATACTAATAAAAAATAGGAGTAGGAAAGACTTCAGAAACCACTAATTATTTTCCCTACATTTTTCTTTAGTGATACATCACTGCAAATCAGCAATTCTGTCCTCTGGCATATGGCAAACATTTCTTCTAGAAATGGGCAGTGCAGAGATTAGAATTAAAATTTCTTTTCTCGGGAATGTGTAATCCACATTTAATTTTTTAAGGAAATGATTTAGTAATGAAACTAAAAAGGGAATGTCCACCAAACCGCATTAGAATGCAGCATTACCATCTGCAAAGAAAACTGGTCTGATCACTACTCAGGGCATATTTAAATCTGATATTAAATAGGTGCACTTACATTGAAAGTGTAAATTTAGTTAAATGACATACTAATGTTAAATTCATACTGTGTGTTAAATATGCTGATGAAACTACTTTTTAAAAATATCCATAAGCTCTTTTTACTAATACTCTAACTAATACTCAACTGAAAACATATCTAAGTATGTAAATATAGCTTATTTAATATGTCAATTATTGATAGTAAAATGTTTCAATAGATTGTTTTGAGTGTTTGCATATAATTAAAAGAAGCCAGTATTATGGTACTCAGAGATGCTGTATCTCATGAAAACCCGTTTTAAATATTATATTTAGAAACAATTCTGCCTTAAATTCATTTTTGAACATTTTTATCATGTATTTCAATGCTTAAAATGTTCCTTTTCTAAAAACATAATCTATTTCCCATATGCTTTCAGCTTTAACTGTATTTTTCTCATTTTTATATCTAAATTCAGTATTTTTTTCCCAAGGACATATGTATTTTTTAAATTTTGCAAAGAAATTATTATGTTCAGTTCTAAAATAAGCCTTGCATAACTAAAGACTGCTAAAAATCAGTCCCTTAAAAAAACTTTTCAAACAAAAGTTTCATTAACAATAGTGTACATAAATGGAAAAACTTGTGAGATAAAATTGCTGTATAAAACCGTTTTTGATGAAGAAATGGATTTCCTAATTGCATATGTTTAGGGCAAAATTCAGATTAATTTGAATGAATGGCATTCTGTAGCTAAGTAAGAATGGATTAAACTCTCCATTCCTACTCACTAAACTTGTGGACCCTACCTTAATTTTTTTCTACCAATATATTCCAAATCTTTCACATATTTTCCATATCAATTTACATAGCACAGGTTTACCTAGTCCTTGACTATGTCATATATTCATATTATAATTAATATAAATGTAAGTATATATACATTTATAACTTTTTAAAAGGTTAAACATGCAAATTCTGTTGATGCTGTGATTCAGAAGAAAAAAAGATGGAAAATTACTCAACATCAATAGTCATTAAAATGCAAATTAAACAACAATAAAATACCCTTACATACCCACCAGAATGCTTGCATTAAAGAAGACAAACAATGCAAAGTGCTGACAAGGATTTGGAACAACTGATATACCCATACATTGTTGATGGAAATGTAAACATGAAATAGCAATTTGGAAAATTATTTGACAGTGTCCAAAAATATACCTTTCTTATGGCCCATAATTCCATTTCTAGGTATATATCCAAGATACATGAATGCATATATGAACAAAATGATTCATAGAAGTTTTATTCATAGTAGCACAAAACTAGAAACAACTAAGTGTACATAAACTGGAAAATAAAATATGTCAGAGTCAAACAATAGCATACTGAACAACAGTAAAAAAATAATGTACAGACTGACATATTACTACAATGTAGATAACTCTCACCTACATTATTCTGGGAAAAAGAAACCAAAGAGGCATATTCTATATGAATGTATTTATATGAAGTTCAAGAAAAGGCAAACCTATTGATCATGATAGAATTCAGAATAGAAGTTACCTATAAGGGGCAGATTTTTAACCAAAAAGGAGCACAATGAAAGTTTAGATGAATGCAATGCTTTATATCTTGATTTTGGTAAAGAATACGTATACACACAATAAATATTAATTAGAATATACAGTTAAGTGTTATACATTTACCAATGCAAATTATACCCTCTTTTTAAAACATGGTACTATTGATTACTGTTACGTAGAAAAAGAAAAATTAGAAAGTTTTCATGAGTGTTAATTATATTAAAACAAAATACAAAGAGGCTTAAAAACTTAGTCTGATTTCTCTTCAGTCTGACTATACAACTTTCTATAAAACTCTTATCTCTAGCTTTCCTAAGAGTTTTTTTTTGTCACACAACACACTTTCTGTCAAAGTTCAAAAACTCTGCTAAAATCGGGGGAAAAAAACAAGTTTACTAATCAGAAGTTGTTTTATGCAGTATCTGTCTCTATAACTGAGTTATTGTATTTCAAAAATAATAATACCACAACACAATTATCAAAGATAGATACTTCCATATACCAAGACTATACCAAGTACTATTACATGGAACATTTCACTGTTCTTCGTAGCAATGTTAATGAAATGGTATACTGTTATTTAACCTTAGTGAGTCCTAGAGCTATACCTCAAATTTAGGCACCCTGACTTCAGAGAACTTGCCTTCACAATGTGTTATTTTTGTACTGGATATTCTGAGTATAATGGTTGTATGACCAGAACAACTGGTCTGTTTTGAGTTACTCTACATTTGGGCCATTGTAATTAGCAAGATGAATCACTTGCTTATTAACAGATCAACCATTCCAACTTCTTAAGCATATACCTGAAGTTTAAGCAGTTCTTTGGAAAATATGGATAATTGTCTTTGCTCTTCAGATGTAGCTACTTTAAGTAGAATGTTTCTCCACTTTTAAATGAAGTGGATTAGCATTATGGACTATAAACAGAAGATGCTGGAAGGCACATATAAAAAGGGTAATGTATTCTAAGATTCTAGAGACAAGATCATTGGATTTGAGTTTGGAATTGCCGAACTTAAAAAGAATGACTGAGATGCTGCATAAGCATCTGAAGTTGGAAAAAGGAAATACTTGGTAGACTAAAGTGAAGGTGACCAAGAATCCTCTCTCTGGTGAAATCTGTATAGTATTGTGGAGGAACTGAGTTCTCCATTTAATTAATTCCCTAGGGAACCTAAAGTTACCCCAAAGACCTAATTTAAAATCCCCTTCTCCCACTCCCTATCTAATTAAACTCAGAATACAACTAATACTCTATAAGGAAGGAAAATTCAAATGTAAAATTATCATCCTTTCAATCCCCTTAGAAGTTTGATAAAAGAGAGAAGGAATGTCAGCTTTTACACTCAGATTCTAGATTATCACCAGATTTCTCCTCTCTATAATTTTCCTGATTTCCAAGATAAGGATCAATGATAAGAAGTTTAACAAAGTTAATTTACAACAGACTTTTAATTCACTTATGAAATTGTATATAGTGAGCTCCAGATATGGAAGCTGGAATCTTTCTGATCTGCCAGCTAGCCGAAACCTTAGAGGAACATTAACTTTATTCGTTTAGCTGAACTGAACAATGTTCAATTTGTATGAATGTGATTAATCTTAGGAGCTCTTAAGTAAAAATGCAATTTCAGATTTTCTTCAGATCAGATTTATTGGCATTTTTTAAAATGTAGATTAACCTTAACTTGCTTCTGTTTAGTTGCTGGTGGCTTCAGATGTCCTTATGTCAGAGTCATATTCAGGGTATGTGCATGCATATGAAGGCATAAAGCTTGCAATGTTTTGTAAACTCCCTTATATAAATCTATTTTTTCCTGAAAGTTAGAAGAGGTTATTTATGTATACAAGCATTATGTTTATAATGTTTTTAAGGAAATAGCATTTTTTGTAGCTGCAGCAGAAATGGATATCCACAGAGACATTCTACAGTATGACAGACAAAACCTAAAATTATTACTTGTGAAGTTATCACATGTTAAAAAGAATTAAAGAAATTCATTTTAACCTATCCATAATCACAGATGAAGAAAGTTCCATTACATTCTATAGATGAAAGTTATTACAACCATTAGCACATCTTTTGCACCATAACACATGAAAATGTATGGGGAATAATTTTCCAAAACTTGTGGAATTGAGTAGGAGGATCCACAGAGTCAAATTTATCACTGTTTAATTTCAGTACTTGATTAAGTAATGGAAATAAATTAATTAGACCAAAAAATGGTCACTCCTGAGATTATCTATCTCAAGAAAAAGCAAATCTATTCATTTCCCCTTATCTTTATCCTCTTCTCAAACTCCATTGAAGTAGGACATACATGGAGGCGAGTGAGAATTTGGGAGCCTAGCTATTCCTTTTGTGTAGCTGCAATTAAGTTCTTCATTCAGAACCTGTTCACATTTCAATTTAGTGTTTAAAATTTTTCAGCCAGGGAGGCAAACATCGCTCCCTGGAAACAGTGATAAAGATGCCGTAGCCCTACAAAGTAAGATAGGCAGGGCTTTGAAAAGTAGATCTGATAATATAGTTAGAAAAATGCATTTGAAAATCTTTGACTTTTATTTGGCCATAACTTTAAAAGTTACCTAATTTGAATTATTACTGTCAAATATTACGAACAAAAACAGCCAAACTCTGTTTATGGGAATTTCTATTGTGTTATCACCTAGAAATAATGGAAATAAAATATGTCACCTCACATTTTTGAAAGTCATGACTTGCCAAAAATGGCATAAAATATATAGTAAAAATTTAATTCTTCTGTTTCTTTGATTGCATAGTGCAAGTCAGAATACTTGTCTTACTGAAACCAGAGAGCTACTACAAGAAAAAAAATGCTATAAAAAATAAAAATATTATAGAAGAAATGAGCAAAGACTACCTGTTTGTTTTCAAAAGATTTTCACATGTCTGCCCTTTAATATTTGGAGCATCAGCAACTAAAAAATTGAGTCAAGTATTTCTAGTAAACTGTTTTTTACTTAAGTATGTTCTCTGGTTGATAAGGATTCCTCTGAGAGGCTGAACGGTAGCTAGTCATCTTCAGCCAAAGGTATATTTATGTCATTGTTCAGTGAACTACTTGAAAAAATGAGTTATAGCAGTTCTTTCCTGTTCTACGGAAGACAATGTTGCATTCAACAGTGATTCCATGTTCTATTTTTTTAAGATGGATGAAAAGTTTACAAATATTCACACTACTATTACACTACATAGCGTGCACATGTATTTTTGCTTATGTATGATTTTATGGATCAACAGCTTCCAATAAAAATTAAAATGAATGATATGACATCAGCCATTCTAAAGGAACACATAATTTAAGTTGGAAGCCTAACTCCTTATCTCAATCTCAATTAAAGTGGAATCTCTACCAGGGGTTCCATCTTCATTATCTAAATTGTTATTTTAACTAAATAGATTTAGATACAGATGTATACAACCTTACTAGTTTCTGTATTCTTTTCAATATCCAAACTAAATTCTGAATCTGTAGTTGTTGGGTACAGTTAACAACCTTAAACTGCTACTTACATGCATGATATTCATGGTATATTTACAGCAATGGTCCATGAACTTCTGGGGGGCTGTAAAAACTGGGGCTCTTCGTCTCCCCCCAGAAAATGTGTACATGCTCATGCATACAATTAATAAAAAATAAAGTTTGATATAATAGTTACAGATCTCCTAAATCCATTCACTGCTGGCAACTTAACACCATTGACTCTTTAAGTGCAAAAAAACCCTAATTGTAGTACTTCTTTACGGCAGGTTCCCCAAAGTCATCCTTAATGAAGATTTACAGGACCTTTCTTGTATCATGCTGCCGGTTACCCCATGTTAATCCCTGCATAGCAATGTTTCAATCTGTTACCATTACTTGTTCTTAGTCTCTGGGTTTAGAGGATTTGGGTTACAATAAGCATTTACCCATGCAGAGGCAGAATCTGTACTGCACTGGTGAATACATATTCTTATCGTGATCTTTAATGTTAAATGTGACTTTCAGTTGTTAATAGCATTGCTTAAGAATATCCGAGGGATTGAAAGCTGTTACTATTTTAGCCTATCTAAGCACAGTGATACCAACTCTTGGCTAAACAACATATACATAGAAATAAATATGACAATACAGTGGCAGAGACACCACAGCATCAACCTTTCAATTGCATTGGCTTTACCCAAACCTTGGATACAAAAATTGCCCTAGTTTCCAGTCTGGCTTTAAGGGATAATCATTCTTATCTTGGCCTCCCCCATTTATTTCCTTCCAGGGTGTTTATATATCCTATTTTCTCTGTAAGAAACACTCCAGCCCTTACCAACTATAATTGTTTGGCTTCCTTCAGTTTCTCCTTGATTCCTCAATTTAAACACTTCTTCCTCAGGGATACTTTCCCTGGACATGTCCTTTTTGTATCATAACCTGTAATTCATTTTGTTTCCTGAAATAAAAAAGAACAGAGTAGTATGATGCCTAGAATATTGTAGGTGCTCAAACAGCATTCACTGTTGAACATTACATGTATGAATGCATGAATGCATTATGAATGCCATAAACTAATGTATATTCAAAATATACTTGCTTGGTAAGTAAAGGAAGTTCAGTTTGGATTTTAGAGATGCTCAAGACAAACACTGAAATAATTGAATTTGGACTTTTCTACATATAATAAAGGTTTAAATCATCTTGTTTTTATATATACATCATGATTGTTTATTTTCCAGACAATGTTTTTTCAATATATGCTCTTCATTTCTTCCCCATTTTAAAAGCATTTTAAGGCTTCAGAAACATGGAGAATACCAAGTTGATTTGAACCAATAATGAACTTTATGTCTAAATTGTCCTGTGAGGAAACTAGAAAACTAGTAATCAGTCTGTTTTGTACTGTTCTTGGCACTGACTTGGTCTTATACTGTCTAATACAATCATTTAAAAAAATCTCATTTTTACAAATAAGATTGCTGAGAGCTTTTAATAATCCAGTAGCTGACCCCAGAACTTTCCCACAACTCATTGCTCTTCAACATCCATTTGAGCCTACAGCTCTTATAATTAGCATCAAGACTACATTATGCTCTTGCCTGTACAGTTTACTGGCTTTTAAACACCAGTACACCCTAATTTTGTGGAAGACATTGGAATTAGACTTTTGATGTAAGAATAGGGTCTGAGGTAGGAAATTTAATATTTTAAAAATTAAAAAGAAGCTGGAGACTGTCATGAGCCACAGTTCCTGGGTGGGAATCTCTAGAACATTGCAATCATTCGTAGGTGTACTTCTCCTCTCAGTCATCTCTTCGTTCTTGGGTTCCATACATTCTTAACGGTTTTTCTCACCAGCCTTATCCTGGGCTCTGCTGCTTTCCATATTCTTCAGCCCTCATTCTTCCTGTTCACAAAACATCAAATATATATATGAAAATCTATGGCATATTATAGTATCTTGTGCAGTGACATATTAGAGATTCTCTGATTCTTCAGACCAAGGTTTGGCAAACGATAGCCACTCATTTATTTTTTGTTTTTGAATGAAGTTTTATTTGCTCATAGCCATGTCCATTGCTTACATATTATCAAGGGCTGCTTTTATGCTACAACAGCAAAACAGAGACCCTATGGCTGACAAAGCTTAATATATTTACTCTAGGGCTCTTTATAGCAGGGTTGATTCCCCGGTTCCTAGGAGTCACAAACCACAAAGACTGTGGCCACATACAGGCAAACCAAAAGTGAATCAGACTTGGAAGAAACGGGGAATGCTGGCGACTGTGGGAACTTAGTAGGTCCACAGTTGGCTTAAGAAATACAGCTACTACTCAGTCCCAAGTCCATTTGCCTTGCTGGCTGTCACCATGTATCACCAAACCTAATTTTTCAAGAGAAGCCAGAAATTTATATTCTTCTGTGAAAACTTGAAATTAAAAAAAGAGAAAGAAAACTGACTAAACATTTTAGGACCATCTGTGCCAAAACAAAAACAAAAACAAAAACTTTGATTTGGCCATGGATCATTAGTTGTAGTCCTAGCTTTAAAAAAATGCAATTATTTCTTCTAGAAATATAAGACTAAGCCACATTGTAAGATCAAGGAGATAGTAACATATTATATGTATTTTGGGGATCACTGTGATATTAAAATATTTATAATAGCATTTCCAACACTTAAATTAATATATTCATAAAAATCATAGAGGAGTTACTGAACAAGTCAAGGAGAGGTTTCTTCAAAATTGAGCCTGCACCGAAAGTTATTTGGAACCAGGAATAATCAAAGAGGAAAAGGTCACATACTGTTCCTAATCAATGTGGTATGCTCTGCACTCCTTATTAGTTCTTAACCCTTAATGTCAATGTTAATGAAATCTAATTAGCCTTGAATGAACACCTGTCAATATCTATTGAGGCAAAGAGAAAGCTGTAACAAATACCTTAAATGTGTCTTCTTGCATCTTTGCTTTAAAAAAAACCTTTTGGTTCAACAAATTTTCCATTTAGAAGGGTGTATGATCTGTAAGGTGTGGATAAGTCAAGGTCCTAGCCCACGTGTCTGGGAATTGAGTAGAATTTAATCAAGGGGCTGTTTTAAAAAGAGGGGCAAAGTTTAGGGAATAAGAGAGAGTACAGAGCCCATGGGCTTACTAGCTCATTATCAGCTCTGTACCAGTAGATACAAAGGGAGAACCAGGCTATAGAACCCGGAGTGAGAGATCTGTGGGCACCTGACAAGAGATTATAGTAGAGGCATAACCAGCCAGCTGTGGCTTAGAAACCAGGGGAACAGGGAGAAAAATATCCTTTTCTTCTGCCCCTGGTTCTTCCCATCGCTGACCCCACTGGAAGCCTGATAGAAAGGCAGCCTGCTGAGACAGTCCATAAATAAACGTCAGCCTCCTGGGGCCCAGAGCAGAGTGTGAAGAAGATAGTTAACCATCAAGGGGCAACGAGAAAATACTCAGCCTAGTGGCCTTCCTTTCTTGTGGCGGGAAGTGTTCTCTCTAACCTTTGAAAATTGCAAAGTCTTCTAAAGCCAAAACACAGTAATGTAGAACACGAAGTGGAAAGTATTTCTATAAAGCAATTGAAGTGAATGAGCTGTGAGTGAATACGTGTACGGAGAGCATCAAATGTGTCTGTTAATGACTATTATTATATCTTGTTCTATTATGTGTCTGGAAAGCTGGGAAGTCAAGTGAGGGTGACAGACACAGTGGAAACTGAAATACCGTACCCCTTCTAGCATCCTCTGAGAGGACGTAGTGAGCAGACAATTGCTATTCTAAATAAACTTGGATGTATTTCTTTTAAACGAAGTATTTCCATGGAGAAAGGATAAGAAGTGTGGTTATATATTGGAGCATTCCCCAGTGCCAAACTCTACTAATTTTGAGTTCAATTGATTGTTTTAAACAGACCATCCTCTTGCAGGAGTTACCGAATTGAGGAAAATAAAGCACTTCACTGCTAATTCTAGTCATAGGCTGACCTGATAAGGAAAATAAACTTGGATAACTTAATGTATGTTGCACAATTCTGGAAAACTTATTTGGTGTTTGGAGAAAAGCAGGCAATTGGATATTGGCTATACTTGGTGTCATCTAAACTTTATTCAGAAGCCCTGCTTTCACTTATATATAACTGCATGGAATATTACTTTTTGAGCTAAAATTTCCAAAATTAGTTTCAGTAATTAAATTAGAATTAAAATAGTGGGAAAGCTCTATTGTTTCAGCTGTTTCCAGGATATATTCATAGAAATAATACTGTTTGTTGTAGGTTCATTAATACTTCTCAGCATATAAATTTATCTTAATGCTTTTTTTTTAGTTTAAGATCTCTATTGTAATGCATACATTTAAGGATACCATTTAAGGAAAATAAACACAATTAAATGTGAAGGATTGAGCATGAATATAAGTAAATAGTAACAGGTTTTAAAAAGTGTTAAACAGAAATTGGACAAACTTATTAAAAGATGAGTTAAGACATAAGCCCTTAGAGTCACAATATCTAGGCTTGATCCCATATCTGCCACTTATTAGTTCTGTGGACTTGGACAAGTTGCTCTAACTCTGTCTCACTTCCTTTATTAGTAAAATGAGGTTAATAGTACTCTCTCTCTCTTCCCTGGGATTTTTGTTAGGAACTAAGAATTAATAATTACAAAGTACATAGAATAGTTTCTAGAATGTAGGGAGAGCTCAATGAATTTTAGCAACTCACTAAGAAGGGAAAGATAGGTAGATAGATATGTCTGTATAAATATAGATATAAATAGGTATAGACATATCAGAAAATAACAGAATATGTAAACCTTTGTGAAAATTAGGAACTATAAGTTTACTTGAAAAATATAGTGAAATGGGAGAAAATATGAGAATGTGTCACTCTGTTGCAGATTATTTTTGTTTTGCACTGTTGGTAGAATTACTCTGTTATGTAGAGGTTTGTAAAAATCATTAGTTGGCTGAATATTTATTGATAAGTATTTCTTTCATGGTAAGCTTAATTTATGAAATTTAAATGTGATGACTTGAAAATTCTAAGGATGAAAAAAAAACACTAATGTGTTTAATCCTTTAATCCTTTTTCTTAACACTCAGACGAGGAAATAAGTTACTTATCCCAATATTCTACTTTAACTGGAGATAATTTATATCAATATATTATAGAGTAAGTGAGTTAAATATTAAAGAGTAAATGCTTTTAAATGTATTAAGATTGTAATCTTTATCAGAATTAAGGAGAGGATTTCATGGAAATCATTATCTACTTTTCAAACAGCTTATCATAAGAACAATATTTTCCCCCTAAGAAGCATGAAAAATTTATATCCAAAAAATTAATAAAAGATAAATATATTTTTTATTGAAGTATTGTTGATATATAATGCTCCCTCCCTCCACTAGTGCAGTTTCTATCTGTCAACATAGGAAGATATTACAGAATCACTGGCTATATTCTCCATGATGTACTACTATCCCTGTGACCAACTTATTTTATAATTGATAATTTTTGTGCCCTTAATCTCCCTCACCCTCTCCACCCTCTCACCCCAACACTGTCCCGATGGTAACCATCAGTCACTTCTCAGTGTCCCTGAGTCTACTGCTATTTTGTTCATTTTGTTTTGTTTGTAGATTCCACAAAGAAATGAAATCATATGGTATTTGGCTTTCTCTGCCTGGCTTATCTCACTTAGCATACCCTCTACATCCATCCATGTTGTCACAAATGGCAGGATTTCTTTCTTTTTGTGGCTGAATAATATTCCGTTGTGTACATGTACTACTTCATCTTTATCCACTTATCTGCTGATGGGCACTTTGGTTGCTTCTATATCTGGGCTATTGTAAATAATGTGTCAGTAAACAGAGGGGTGCATATATCTTTCAAATCAGGGATTTTGTTTCCTTCTGGCAAATTCCTGTAAGTGAATTACTGGGTCATAATGGTATTTCTGTTTTTAGTTTTTGAGGACTCTCCATATTGCTTTCCACCAATTGACATTCCCATCAACAGTGTAGATGTTTTCTTTTCTCCACATGTCTTACATGTAGGTCTTTGATCCATTTTGAGTTTACTTTTGTGTATGGAGTTAGACAGTGATCTAGTTTCATTCCCTTACATGTAGCTGTCTAATTTTGCCAACACCAGCTATTGAAGAGACTCTCTTTTTCCCTCTGTATATTCATGGCTCCTTTATCATATATTAATTGATCATATGTGTGGGTTTATATTTGGGCTTTCTATTCTGTTCCATTGATCTATAGGTCAGTTCTTGTGCAAACACCATACTCTTTTGATTACTATAGTTTGTAGTAAGACTTGAGGGCAGGGAGCATAATCCTCCCAACTCTGTTCTTCTTTCTCAAGATTGCTTTGGTTATTCAGGGTCTTTTGTAGTTCCATATGAATTTTAGGATTATTTGCTCTAGTTCATTGAAAAATGCCATTGGTATGTTGATAAAGATTGCATTGAATATTTAAATTGCTTTGGGCAGGATGGCCATTTTGATAATATTAACTCTTCCTATCTATGATCATGGGATAGATTTCTATTCATTTGTGTCTTCTTTAATTTCTTTCATGAGTGTCTTATAGTTTTCAGAGTATGGGTCTTTCACCTCCTTGGTTAGATTTATTCCTAGGTATTTTATTCTTTTTAGTACATTTGTAAGTGGGATTGTTTTCCTGCTATCTCTTTCTGCTAGTTTGTTTTAGTATATAGGAATGCAACATATTTCTGTGTATTAATTTTATATCCTGTAACTTTGCTGAATCCAGTTATTTGTTCTATTAATTTTTTTTGTGGAAATATTCAGATTCATTGTTTATCTTTGTACTCCAAGAAAAGTCAAAAGTAGTTTGACTTTTATAGAACTTTAAGAGCAAGTTATGAACAAGACAGTTTCTTGGAGGTCTATCCCATGAAATACCATAACAATGATGGCAACATGCTAGTTTTCAGTCCTGCTTTTCATAAAAAAATTTCAAGAACATATTAAGTCAATTAAACAGAGTAAAAACAAATTTATAATATAATTTTTAAAAGCAAAGCATTATTGCAATCCTAAAAGAATAATTGTATTTGTTATGCTATGAAAATATAGTCAAGCTAAAAGAATTTTTATATTTATTACTTTTATTTTCTTCAAAATTTCCCCTTAAATTTTCATAAAGGAGCAATTTGAAACATTTTAAGTCTTACATTATCAGCTGTTACTGTTCACAGAGAGTTGACTGTGCACATCTCTTCCCAAGTTCATGTTCAATGACATTATCCTGAAATTTCAAAATACACAATGAAGGGAGAATTTATATAATATAAATTGGTTAGCACTGTAAATATAGGATTTTTTGAGAGCTAGTTGTTACATACTTTTCAATATATTACAATGTATTCATCATATTTGAAGAGTCTGGTTAAATTCCACTGTGTTTTCATCCCTTTTTTTTCTATTTTTATAATAAGTAATGTGCCATATTAATCACTACTAAACAGTACAGAAGTTTTTACTGGTCCATAACAAACCCATTGTCATAACTGCAAAAAATCCTTTGGGAAAATAATGATTTTGAGATTTCTTGAAGTCTTAAAACTAGTTTGATCTTTAATACTAAGTCATCCAAAGAAGAGTTTCCTTTTAAGATTCTGTGAATGCACTCCAGGTTTTAGTAGTATCTCATCAAAGTTAAAAATTGGAATATCAGTGCTGATTAGAACTCTTTGAAATGTGATTTGCCATTGACCAGCTGTGTGTCTTTCAGCAACTTATTTGTTCTTTCTGATACTTTCATATTTAAAATGGATGTATAATAATAATACAATGTTTATGAGGCATTAAGGCAATAATGTGTCCAGAGTTTAGCACAGTGCTTGGCACTGCAAAGGCCTCACTTAATGTACAGACTGATTTGATAACTGCTATGTCATAGGTAATCCAGGGTATACCTATAGCTCTTTCAACCCTTACTATCCTGACTGCAGATGACCCAAATTCTACTTGACCATCCAGTTAGTGGAATTACTTTACATTTGCTAATCTGTGAATTCAGTATAAAATGGCTATTTATATGTTATGGTTCAGTTATAGTTCAGATGAACACCTTTTGAGGTATTTTTTTTCATTATTAGATGAGTGGATCAAAACTCTATACCTTGATCAGGAAGAATGTAGAGAATGAGACAAAAACATGTTTAGAATGTAAAGGATAGACTCAAAAAAATTATATGAGCAAAATTTATCATTTGTGCCTTAAGCCTATCATGTTTATTTTTTTAAGATAAAAAAGCTTTTTTTCTTAAAGTAGTTTACCCTAAAGACTTTCATAAAAGAGATAGAAAATATGAGAATCAGCATAGTTAGTAGGAAGAAAACTCTTGGGAATTAGGGTAAATGGATCTGTTATACTTTTGGGATCTAGTCTTATATAATCCACTTGACCAATCTGGACTTTTGTTTGCCTTCTCTGTAAACTCTAAAGTACATTTCCATTCAAAAAATCCTATGAGGATAATCTATAAAGTTACTGTTAATACATTACATTTGCATATCTTGTGTTTTCAAATACTTTACATATATATTATCCAAGGGAAACTGCCCATGAGCGAAAAGAGCCCATCCAAGTAGTGAAGAAGAGGAAAATGAGCAGAAATGTCACCCATTGATTCACAGATAATGGGCAACAGACCTTTGACTTAATAAAGGGTACTCAGTCATCTCTGGCAGCTAAACCAAGAACTATTTCATAATAACTTTTCTCTAAGGGGTTCTAGTCCTTTGATCAGCTTTTGAGTAAAAATGACACTCTAACTACCAATTCAATTTCAAATACCTAATCCTTGTTAAATATGTTAGTGTCAGATGTTAATTTTTTTTTCAGCCATGTGTAAAGGGATTATAGTTGTTTCTTAAAAGGTGTAAATGTGGCACATTGTTCATAGTTAATTTTACTCACAATTTGCTATAGCTTACTATATAAAAATAAACCATTCTATACTCATACTTTCTTCCTTTTATCCATCATCTTGTAGAAATAGGGAAAAATTATAGATTTCCCCTCTTTAAATGTATGTTTATTTATATAAGTAATACATGAACACATTCAAATTGTACATAAAAAATTAAAGCATTTCAGAGAAGGATGATTCTTAAAAATGTCTTGATTTCTCAAAAAGGTGAAGAGCTTCAGTCTTTGACCTGTATGAGTTCAGCCTCAGTCTTGTCAAAATTTTTTGAAAGATGTAATCAAACAAATGATGTGTGACTTCTTTACTGAGGGGCCACCTGGAGCAAATGAGCATTCATAAAAAAAAGCTATTTAAAACTAGTCTTCCATCATTTTTAAATGATATTCCTAATACTGAAGAGCTAGAAGATTCTTTTGATATCACCCCCAAGATTTCTCATGCTATCCTTGAGGAAAAAGAAATGAGAACAGTTGGCTAATGCATGCATATGTAATGATATATGAGTAGTATAACTTTAAAGGAAAGAGTGATGAATTGATACTGATCAAAATGGTTGCTTCAGGGCCTTTAACTTGGCTTTCCCAGGTCAGCACATTTGTTCAAGGCTGGCATGATGTCACTTGGGCTTCTGCCAACTGGTACATAGACACTTGTGGTATCCAAGTATAGTACCCGTACTAGGGAAATGCCAGCCTTATTATGGCATGACTATTCCAGAATAGATTCTAATGTCTGACTCTGAGGCCAAACTTGAGGGTGTTTTATTGCACAATATTTTAGAACGTTTTTCCTAAGATAGTAAATAGAAATTAAAATCATGCTATTTGAAGAACAGTTAAAAATAACTGAGGATGTTTACACTAGAGAATTAGAGATTAAATAGATAAAAACTAACATATGATATATGTAAAGAACTTCCATATTAGCGAGTATAAAACAGGAAAATACCTTTTTCTTGGTGGAATAATACATCTGTATCCTCAGTACATCTATAGACGATTTACTTTTTGTTTACTATAAGAAAAAAAATCTTTGTAATTCTTATAGGCTTTCATAGCTAGAAATAACTTTCATAACAAGCTCCTTTATTAGGGAATGATTTTCTCATCATGTGAGATGGTCCAACTCAGTTTGGAGGATGACTTTTCAGAGTGATTGATCATTGGATTAATGTGGGATTAACTGAATACTATCCAAGGACTTCTAAGCTCTAAAGTTTAGCCCTCCCTGCTAAGCCTATGGAGGATATACTTTAAATTACTATAAAAGGTTGGTGAAGGTATTGATATTTAATTATCTTTATTTTAATGTGAGCTCATAAAATAATTGAGAAAACTAGAAGAAAAAAGAGAAACAAATAGTTGTAATATCCACAATCAATACATCATTTTATGTCTTTATTTTATAATACAAAAAGACATTTCTTGATTCTTCTTTGGTATTTTGCCCATGTTCCCTCTAAGGACAGTCTTCTTAGCCATAATTTAAAAAACTGTGTCATAGAGAAAGAAACATTGTTAATTTTCATCTCTTTCCTGAGAACCAATGCTTTTTTCCCTCAGACTTACATTATCACATTTGGTTTTATTCTATTAAAATCCCCTTTCACTTTAGAAAAGGTCGCCTGATTTAGTACCTCACAGCTGGACAATCCTCATTCCATTCTTTAAAGACAAAATTTCTGGAAGTCTTATAAAGATCTGTAAGGGTATTCCCAATCTCTAATGGCATCCCATCCTTGAAAGGATTTTCTTATCTCTTGCAGTCACCAGAGCCTATCTAAAGATAGTTTGTGATTATCCAAACAGTCTATTACTCACTTAAAAAAATTCAACACAGATAATAGTTCCCTGGGCATTCTTAAGCTGATGGAGTGCTATTTGTCTGTCTTATGTAACTTATTCTTGATCATAACAGCCTAAAAAGCATACCATCCTTCAGGATGCTTAGGTTCTCCCCCTTTCCTAGCAGATCACACACAGGAGTCAATAAAGTTTGATGAAGTGATCCTGAAACTGACCTGGAGGAATGGAGACATCTGGTTCCTGTTTTATAGGGATGCCAGAGTGAAATCCACGGTGTATAATGAATGCAGAAAAGACTGTCACAGCTCAGCAATGAAGAGACCTCAGAGAATCCATATCTATGAAAAATATTATAAAGGTCCATCTAGTTCAATAACAACAATAACATTAGCATCACCAAACACTGTATAGTCCATTATAGTTTATAAAAAGCTCTAAATGCATTAAGTAATATTATTCTCAGAACCACTCTGAAATTGTGCATAATATGTAAGCAATTTCTGGTTGGGGAAGCCAGGGTACACAGAGTGTTGGTGCCTAAAGTCATGCAACTGCAAACTTGAGGTAGAAAACCGCATGATGTGATACCAGATCATATTTTCTACTTGTGTCTGATGGCAGCATCCCCCAACCCCAGTCTGATACTGATTTTTCCAGTAACTGGACTCCCAGCCCATGCTTGAATTCCTCCAGTCATTTTCACCAACAAAGTACCTTAGCTTTGATGAATTTTTTATGATATTGATTAGACTGGGGGAAATCATAAACTGTCGTCTCTTTCCTTTGCCAGATTTTAATGGGACAGTTTCTAATATTCTGCAATTAAAGACTTTTCTATTTGTTTACAAAGTTGTTTTTAAATCATTGCTTTTTCCCTCTATTCTTCACTAGAAATTACATAAAATGCATTTTTGAATGAAATGATCATATACTTTTTTCTTCACATGAAACCATCCTTATATTTTTGGTGGTAAATACTTCTGCAGCAATTGCCATAGACAAGACCATTTTTCCTTTTAGTTTTATTATTACCTATATGTTAATTTCAAGTTTCTACTAGCCTCATTAGATAAATTGTAAAACTCCACTTTTTCGTACTCCAGGACAGTTTGATTGTATAAAAATTATCTGTTTTTTGAAAATTTGAAATTAATCACTTAAAGAGATAGACCTGGTTGAGGTAGGCAGCATGTCTGGAGGTAAATGTTGATTTTTTTTTTTTCTGTTTCTTTGGGTTTTGTACTTAAAACAATATTGTGACTTTTTTTGCATCTAAAAAGAAGTTTCATAATACTAGTATTTATTAGCACAGAGTTGTAAGGATTTTCTATGGGCATTTTAGACCACTTCTTTTAACTGTTTTCTGCACCTCTAATACTGTACTTTCTCATTCTTAATTCAACTGCTGATTTTTTACTTTTCTTTCCATTTTGTGATCTAGTTCATTATTTTTCCACTACATTTATTTTGTTCCTTATTTCCTTCAATCTTATTTACTGTTGTTTTTGTTAAACCTTCAAGTTAAGCTTAAATTTTAAGATTATTTATTTATTTTTATACCTACAAAATATAGACATTTAAGATTATGCATGTCTTTCCTAAGTACATACTTGATTCCCATACATTTTGATTGGTGATATTCTCACTATATTTAAATTCTAATATACATAGTTATAGTTTTGATATCTTCTTGAATACAGTGTTTTTTTAGGAGAGAAAATTTTAATCCCAGAATGCTTCCATTTTTAAAAATCAAACTAAATTGTATCCCTAGAATATATCCTGCAAATTTTTGTCTTTGTTGAAGTTTTTGTAGTTGCACTAACTTTAGGAATTTATGTAAATTGAGAAAATAAAGACTGACTTCCTAGGACTTCTAGGAACTAACTGTTCTGTAATTTGTTGTCCCTGAGGACAGCTCTATCCTCTCTTCAAGTAGATAGATGGAGCGCCATTTCTTCATTTTGGGTTGTCTCTCCCAAACTGAAATTTTGTTGTTTCTCATAGCCTACTTCTTATAATAATGTCTGTGTCTCTTCTCTTTCCAAGCCACCATTTTATTCCTTGAAATAAGAGACAATTCAGCATTATAGAATTCATATACTGAGAGGCTCTAAATATGGCAATAATGAGGCCTTGCTTTATAAATGGTTATCATCTGATTTCAAATCAGATAATCAAGGGGAGGGAAAAAGAGAAGCCAAGGGCAGCACTGCTTCTCCTTGCTAGTGATTTTTCTTCTCCTTTTCTTCTAAAATTTAAATGTTTTCTTGTGATCCGTTCTTTTCTGTGACAAAAATAGATTCTAATTCCATGATATGTAACCTATGTGCCTTAATAAAATTATCATTTGTTGAATTCTGAACTGTATAGTTGGTGCTATTCCATTTCTTATGATCCCCATCCCCCATATCCCCCTCATCACTCCCTAAAGATATGCTCATTACTCTGAAGGATCTCAGTAACAGGATTTCCTCTCATTTTGGAAAATAGCAAGAAAAATGAGGCAGTATGGCAAAGCACATATGAGCATTAGAATAGAGTGGTGTTCCCTAGGTCTGAATCCTTTTTGTTCCACTCACTACCTGTAAGACCTCCGGCAAGTTATGCGAAGTCAGCTTCCTGGTTTGTAAACTGGACAGATTAATGGCATTCTCTTTCATAGGTTGTTGGTATGAGTAAGGAAGGAAATACATCAAAAGTTTTTATCAGAGTGCTCAGCTCACAATAGGCATTCCACAATTATTCACGAATAATTCTGTGGTTCTGTCACTTTGGGTTCACATGTTTATTTATACAGCATTTAAATTGATTTGTTGAGCTTCCTAATTGCTTGTGATGTATTTTGACTTATTGTAAATCAGTTATCATAAATCTTGATGATTTTACTGTAAAAAAAGAAACTGATAGAGCATTTTTAAGCCAGCATTTCCCTGGATACTTAGGAAAAAAGAAACAAAACAAAACATGAATTTTTATCCTATTAATCATTCATTGGGAGAATGATCCTGCACAGTTATTCACACCTAGTTAGCAAACGCCTGAAATGAATTGACGCTTTTTGTGTGTTTTCTGTTACTACACTGCCTAGTGGTGCTTGGCCCCCAATACTCCACCTCCCACTCTGATCATAGTGATGACTGCAAATTAAAAATAAAGAGAAAGCTGATGAGTTTGTTCTTCCAACAATGAGAAAATGACAATGTGCTAAACCTGTAAGACTTTTAATTAGCCCCAAGGTAAGCAAATTAGGTAGCCTGGATGAGTAAATATTATCAAACAAAAAGTGGATCTATAATTACAACATAGTAATGCTCTGATAACATGCTGTTTTTTTCCCTCAAGTATTTTTAAGTTTGATTTAAACCTTGTAACAGCACTTGTCTGGTAAGAAAAGACACCATCCACATTATACACACTGTCACAAATGGTTAGTGAGCGATAATAGGAACAACCGAGCATCCTCCAATGCGTAGGTAGAGACCCAGGACTTAATCTCAGTTTTCTGGAGAAAAGTGGTGGGTGAAACCAGTGATTAGTAATGGGGGAGACTGACTCATTTTATCCAGTTATTAAATACCTATTGAATTAGAATAACCTACCATAATATGTTCTCTTGAAAGAAAACTTTTTGATTTCTGGCTTTGCATGTTACTCATTGCCTTATCACAGCTGTTGAACATTCCCCTGTATAATATACAATAAATATTTTATCAGCTTCTAAGATAGGATTGCGTGGTCTAATATAAAATCACTTCCAGAGCCTCCAAAATACTGTAACCATTTGAAGTAGCCCTCTTTCTTTCTGTTGCAATATAATTGGAAAATATGGGTGTTGTTTATGTGTTATTTTTTTTGGCAAGCAACAGAAAGCTGACATGACCTTTGAATTCAGTGTCTTCCATCAATAGAATATGTTTAATAAGACATAGAAGAGATAATTTGTACTGATCATCTATTTGATTAATTTAAATCACTAGATGCCTATTGGTTACCATAGCCTAAGTTAAAAATAAATTATTACTATTGTTATTATTTAGCTTAATGGGCCAACATTTGAAGTCTTTACAATTGAGATACTTTAATTGCTCTTTACCTATCCAGGTAGATATCACAGTATATCCTAGTAAATAATAGGAAAAATTACACTAGTTCCTATCTCACAGGTATGATTGAACCTGGCATACAAATCCCATAAATTCTTTCTTTACCTAAAATTATATACCTAACTGATCCTAATTTAAGATGTTTCAGATGACTTTCTGCAAGAACTTAGGACATTTTCTGTAGGTTTCCTTTTCAACAAATAGTACTTAAATTATATAAATATTTTATTATCATATCACTCATCAGAATTATTAAGTAATGCTTACTTTTAGTTTGAATACAGGTTTAGATCACTTTGTATAATAAATTAGAACCTAAAATGATATGAGTAGGTTCTTTTCAAAATATCAGATAATGTAAATTCACTGAACTATCATGCTACTTAACATATTTATGTTATAAATTTTCCTGCAAAATGAAGACACAATTTATTATTATTTTGGACACAAGTTTTCATAGGAAATGTTTGCAGTAAACAAGGTGCAGCTATATATTCTCTATTAACATCTATCAAAGCATTGTGTGGGGGCCCAGTATTTGGACTGAGCTCTCAGAATTTTCAGAATATATCTCTTCCCCTTTCCGTCTCCTTATTCATGACGGCACATACCATTTCCCCCCAAGAACCCAGAAATACTGTTGCTGTAAATCCCCCAATTTTCCCAATCATAATAAAAAATGACACTGGCTCCTATCTCACAGGTATCATTGAACCTGGCATATAAATCCCATGAATTATTAATTTTAATCATTGCACATGTACTATGTGCAACGCTTAGTCCACAACCACAGGTTTACAAAAATGTAGCGTTCTTTCTAATAGCTGATCTTAATTATTCTGTGACTTTATTTTATTGAAGATGGAAATTTAATCTCTGTTAATGTAGCTGTGGAAATAAAGGAAGGTTCATATACTGCCAAGGGGTAGGAAGCTGGGGAGGGCATCTGGGTGTTACCATCTCTACGTTACAACATTCATGAGCACCTCATTTCTAGCTGGTTCTCTGTGATCTGTGAAGACTGCTGCTGCATTATGCCTTGTTAATACCCTATCAGACCTTCAGGTCTAGTGACCATGCAGCCTGGACCAATGTGCCCAGGACAGGTGGAGCGAGGATCTAAGTCTCACTTGCCCTTCAGTTCCCTGTTCTTCCCAACTCAGCAGAGAATCGTTATCCAGCAGTTAGTGTGAGATGGTGCCTGGACTCATCATGTTTAGTGTTATTTTCCTCTGGCCAGACTCCTTTGAGTTTCTAGCCTGTTGAAACTCCAAAGCCTTTGCTTTGCTTTTAGTTGAAATATCACTTCCTTGAGATTATAAATGTTTCACTCTCCAGCTAGCCAAACTCAAAGAATCAAGAAGTAACAGAGGAAAAATCAATTACTATTTCATAGTACTATTCCTGTGCACTTCCAGTATAACTCCTTGGACTTATATGGATGTTTTGCATTGACTCTTGAGAGGGACTTCCATTGGGATGTTTTGGTCTGGTGTTGGTATTTTAGAATTTAACATCACATGTTCTCTGAGAAAACATTTCAAGAATATAGTTTATATAAAGTCTCTTGTTATTACTACTTAAACAGGCACACCACATACTCAAAAAATAAAAGAAATTTCACTGTCTGCTTCAGAGCAACATTTGATACTCAAATGTTCTACCTGAAATAATTAATTCAGACCTTGCCCAGAGCCACTAAAGATATTCAACTACACATTGAATCAGGGAGTTTGGGTAATTTGGTCTGAGGAACATGGTTGTAGGCAGGTGACGAGTTCCTTTGAAGGTAGGAGGTCTGTAGTAGCAAAGGAGCAATGTCCAGAGTAGAGGGCCAGCACTGAGCTGGCCACTCTGTAGATGCCCATCTACATGGAAATGGCTGCAAACCAAGAGGGTGTCAGAGGAAGTGGGGCTACAGGTCCTCTAGGAGTGAAAACACAGGAAAATCAATGCCTTGTAAAATTTTAAAGTCTGTAGATATTTGCGAACATCTGAGATGGTTGCTCATAGCACCGACCATTATTATTTTCTTTCTCTTCTCTTCTGTCAGCTTTTCTTCACCCCCTCCACTGCTTTCTTTTATTCTCCTTCAGTTCCCATCTTCAAGTTTTTTTTACAACTCAACTTCCTTTCCTACCGGTGTTACCATTAACCTGCCTAAAGCTTTGGCTCACAGCAAAAGCAGTTATTTTTCCATTCTATTCTCCACTGCGAATCTGGCCAAGGGAACAGCAAGCATCATAAAGTGAAGGACCACTGGCTTCATAGTAGAGAATAAGATGGATGGTTTTTGAGTTGTGGCAAGGGCAGTTTAACATTAGCAAAGATAACCATGGAGGGCAGAACAGTGATATGCTTAGGAACATTGCTAAAGACATATTAAGGAACATTTAAAGATGATCTCATAGTAATGGTCAGTAAGGCAAATGGGTATTTTTATCAAAGACCAACAGCCAGTCTGAAATACATGGTATGTCCAAATTACTAGGTTTGCAGAAAACTCACTGCTTATGTTGCATAAGGTGGGATCAGCATCCACGAATAATTCTGGAAAAGGCCATTGGAAGGGCTACTATCTAAGTTAGAGTGGGCCATAGGCACCCTTAACAGTAGCACTCTATGTTGGGAAATTTTTTTCACTTTCTTCACTTGAAAATTTACATTATGTTTATTAAAATTAGTCTTCCATTAAAAATATATTTAATAACCATATTTTTCTTAATTAATGATGTCCCTGTCCCCCAATTAAATGTCCTTGACTTTTATCCCCACTTAATTACTAAAAGTTGAAAAGAATCACACATATTGCTTTCTCTCTGCATAAAATTATCCTAGGTATGCATAATATTCAAACACCTTGGCCAGAAATAACATAGTTATACCTATACTGTGATCAATTATGTAAGCTAGTTGTTAAAACTTAAAAGTCCTTAAATGATTATTTCAGTTGAAGCTGATGTAAATCTTCCGTAGCTTCTTAGTCTAATAGCTTATTTATTAATCCTTTGTCAAGTTTATTTTTAGCCGTTTCTCATTGCAGTTTAATATGAAAACCTCCAACAAAGACAAATCTCAATATTAAACAACAAAATAATTCCATTGGAGTTCTTATTGACATCCAGTATACCTAATGACCCACCAAAACTATTCTCTACTGTTGTAATTGCAGTGTGTGGCAATGATAAAAGCAATTACTACTTTGTAATGAAAACCAAAAATGATTCTCATTATATCACCTTATATTCTGCCACATAGTATAGAATTTTTGGAATTGGAATAATTACCCTGGAAAGAGTTTCACAACTTATTTTTCTTCAATTTGAGCTATATCTCAGTTGAGTATTAGGAGAAAAAAATGCATATGACCCATATTTTTGTCTTTTACAATTTATTCATAAAGAAAAACTGATATTTGCTAAAATGTGGATCTTTAACTAGTCTTTTCATAGGGTCAGCTGTTCGTAAGATGCTGAAACTTGTCTTAATTTAATACAATGGACCAAAATAAATATTTTTTGCTATCATATGTAAGTCACTCTTCTGGAACTTTTTCTAGGTATGTTAATGATGGAAATAATCATTGGATAGAGTCCATTACACTATGAACTCAAAGCAACTTGGAAATGTCTGATTTGTAGCCTTTAGCATACTCTGGAAATAATCTACCTCTAATCAATTGCTATCAGTAGAGCGTGAATAACTTAAAGGTAGGTGCTGTGTCTGTCTTTTTCTGTAGTTACACAAACTCAGATGCACAACACATGTATTCCTTTATCTCTTTCAAAACAAATTAACTTCAAAACTCTCTGTTAGATGAAAGACTCTTCAATCCATGGAATTACTGAGCCTCCTTCCCTCCTCCAGGGTCACTGAACTATCCAAAAGAGCTTGGTAAGGCAGAACATTTGGAGAGAGCCCATTCATCTGATCCATCCTTACCACTACTGGTTACTGTCCTAGCTTGCCTAGACTCTTAAAGATGTGAAGGTCCCTTGATTTTGTGCTAAATTTATGACTGGGTTATTTTCTGAAGTTGGGAACCTTGTGCTCTAGAATCCAGCCTACTTTAGAACTTTCACAAAGCCATTCATTTCTCAGATTCTGTCATCTTTCTAGAATAGAAAATAATTTTTTTCTCATATTGATAAATCTTAAACTTAAATCATTCTTCTAGATTGGCGCATGCCACAATCTAAGAACTTCCTTTTCTTATTCAATTCTCTTGGAATATCTAGCACAATCCACTCAATTTTTAGGTTTTGAACAAGAGAAAAGAAAGTAGGTAGTCTTTAGGAAACTTAGGCTGTAGGTCAATAATTATGCTTCAATTCTATCCCCATTGAAGCAGAGTCCACAAAGTTCTGGCTACCTTCTAGGAGAGGAGAAATAAAAATACAGGAAGAATAAGCACACATTGATATCTAACCACATTAACACACCTAGTACAAATAAGATTCTTCTCCATAATAGATTCTCAATAAAGAGTGCTGAGTGGCTGAATAAATGAATGTGACTTTTCTAATGTAAAGAACAATGGCTCTTCTGTTTTCATTTCCATTTTAATATTCTACTTGGCAGTCCGGATTAACATTATGCACAGTAGGATGCGCTCTTCTTTTAGCTGGAACTATTACCATGTAATTATATAAAAACTTAGCTATTCTTGGGTCTACTCCTTGGAGTCCCTACCCTATCTTAGTAATAGCCAGAGGTTATGAAATCATAATTGTCCTTAAAGTAATATATTCATTTTAATTCTAGCACTAGTTTAGTGGATACCATGCTCTAACTCAAAGGAAAGGTTCCTGTTGGGAATTTTAAGTATCATACTAGTGGAAGAGATGTTTTGTAACAAAGCATCATTTTATTACTCATTCCATCACTTCACTGAGTCCTGCAATAGCAACTCTGTTGAAACACATTCCTAGGAAACACAATGAAGTGAAATGAATGACTCAGCATACTAGAATCAGGTGACCTGGATTTTATCTACCACCGTTTTGAGCACTGGTCTCACATTCACAAACGGGGTTATGTGACCCATGTATTGGACTATGAGTCTCTCTTCAAATCCTTTTCTGACATGCAGTCATTTGGGTACTTGATAAAATTTTTCGTAGACTAAATACACTGTGACCTTATTTTGTGTGGATATTACATTAGATCTTCCCAAATTTTATGATTAAAAGTAACTTTTGTTCACTCTAAAATGTTGTTATTTTGGGAGTTGAAGGTTGCTAAAAGTGCAGATTTCTGGAGTGTGAGAGATGAAGTTCCAATTCTTTCATGTTATAAGAATGTTAACTGGTTTGAATCATACTTAATGATTTTGATATATATCAGTAGACTCCAATCGCTTGGTTTATTCAAATTGTGAATAAATAAGAAAGTTTGACTTGAGAAAGAAATATGAAGTTTAACAGAAAAACTAAATTTAATAAACAGATTTTCAGGGAAAACTAAGATAAATGCATGTAAAGTTAGGATTAGCCATAATTTTATATTCTAGATATCAAACTGAAATTACTTTGAAAGAATTTGACTTTTGTAGTGGGTTAAACTATTCTAAAGATGTTTTCCTTGAAAGAGCTCCTAAATGTTCTTATAGCATATTCCTCAGATATGTGTTTTTATTTATATTGAAAATTGTTAAGGCGGTATATAGAGTCACGTATGTGTGTGTGTGTGTGTGTGTGTGTATGCAAGTTGACTAATTTTAATTTTATGTTAAACTATTTTTCATAAAAGGACAGTTCAGTATTCTCTGTGGAACTGCTTTGTGGATATCAGAATGTGATATTCTAGTAAATTTATAAACTGACTGGCAGCCAGTGTTATTTTGTGAAATATGTATATCTTGCTATGGAGGTCAGCCACAGACTTGCCTGTTGTTTGGATACCAAAAGAAAATGTTATCACAGAGAAATGATATGAAATACACTTTCATCTTTTTGAAATCATTTTTTTTTCATACTACAAAGACTTAGAATCTTCCCCTAAAAAAAGTCTAGTAGAGCCAGAGAAAGAGACAGAAGACTGAGAAAGAGAATTGCTTCTGATTTTCTCTGTATAAATTCTATCTGAGGAGGAATAGAAAGAAAATAAAGCCCATTAGAAGCCCTTTTGCTTCAGGGAAAAATAATATCCTGGCAAATAGTTAGACCAAGTGTATGTTTTTCATATTTGATTTCCTTGTTGTCAGTTCTTTGGGTGTGATACCGGCACTTATTGATCTAATTTTTCTCTCATGATATATGGAGTTATTTCTGTTTTGAGAAATATATTTTGCATGCATAGCATGAATCCATTTGATGAAAAAATTGAATTTATAGGAGCATCGCCTTTTATATATAAATGTTTCTAGGCTTCTGGAATCGATGGTCCTATACATAGCACCTGTGGGTTGCTACCTACCATCCTATCCTATCTTATATTGGTGGAAATAGAGCAAGTGCAATCTCAGTCTCCCACATTGAATAATTTTGCTCTCAATTGAAAAAATAGGTCAGAAAACCATGCTTATGGCCTTGGGGAGAAAGATCATGTGTTCCGTGGGCTACTGTCAGGATACAGAGTGCACAGAACATAGAGGGATTCTTTTCTAAGCAGAATTTTGAGCGTTGAAGTTGATGCTGGGGAAAGAAGTTAATAGCAAAGAGGAAAACTTTCAGATCCAGTTAGACTTGAGGTAGAAATGGTGACTCCCCCAGAGAACTCGTCTGGCTTGAAGTCTAACTTTTCTTGGCAACCCACACAAAATCTTAAAAAAATATAATGACATACCTAGTTCTCATGTAGACCTCTTAATGAGTGGAGAATTGTCTGCCATCACGGGGTTCCAGTATGTCTTACATACCAGAGTTAGAGTTAGAATATCCATGAAAGTTAGAAGTCATTCTATAAAACAAGTGACTGAATACTCCCAAACCGACTTTACCCACAAAGGTAAAGTTATGCCGTGTAGAAATAAACGTTTTAGGTGTGGAAGCCTTCAAATGCAGCATGAGGGAGGAGTGTAACTGGCAAAACATGCATGGAGAAAAACGTAGCATGTGTTGACTGGTCTCTTGTAATTATGCTGACTGCTAGCTTCAAGAGCGCTGTAAGGCTGCTTGCTGCTCTGACCATGTCCCCTACTCCATTTGATCTCCTGGGTGCCTGTAAAATGGTTTCACAATGTTCCTTTTTTCCTCATTCATCCTCTACATTTTTCCCACCTCAATCTCAGCTGCTGCTGCTTTCCATTTTACTGAGAAAAGAGAAGCCGTCAGGAGAGGCCATCCATGGATTTGATGTTTATCAGAACAGTGTTTGGGCCCCACACACTCTTGTTTTCCCTCTATGTGACCTGACCTAAAACCAGTTTCTCCATCCATGCAGGGGTTGCATCCCCGCTTGTGTATTTGTCCTCTCTCTTTCCTGTATCATCTGTTGTTCCCTCTCTGCTAGATCGTTCCCAATCACATACAAATATGCTTAAGTTTTCTCCTATCTTAAAAACAAAAACTTTGTGAACCTGCATTACCTTCAGGCATCCTTCATTTGTCTGCAGTTCTTTCTCTAGCAGTGCAACAAAACCTCCCTTCTTGAGGTCTCCAGTGGCCTCTATGGCATTTCTCAGGCCTAATCAACTTACTAGCAATACTTAAGTGGTTGATAAATACTCCTTAAAACCCAATTGTCATTTCTTTTTTGGGACACCTCAAAGGCCACTCCTTTTCAATCTTATTTAGTAGTTCCAGCTCATCTCCTTGATGTCAAGCGTTCAGTTTTTCCAGCTCCCAGTTCCCACTCCTCATCTTTTCTTTTGCTCCCTTGATAATACCCACCAGTCACTCCCTTGGCTTTAGACAATATTTGTATACTGATAGCTTTCAATTTGTTTATTCCCTGAACTCTTTCCTAAGCTTCAGACTCATATGTACCCTTTTTACATGTGTAATAAGCATCTTATATTTAACATGATAACCACATTTCCCATCTCTCCATTTCTCATCTCTTCCCACAGCCTCCCTGTCCTATCTCCCCAGAAATCTTCGCCATCTCAGTGCACAGCAAATGAACCACTCCAGTTGTACAGGGCAAATCACAGTCACTTGCAACATCTTTATCCCCCTTCAATTCACCTCCAGTCTATCTAGAAATCCACTATGCCACTCTGGCCTGTTGCAGTAGCCTCCTGATTGCCTTATTTTTACCCTTGTTCCTCTACATTCTATTCTTAACTCAGGAACCAGAGTCCTCCTTATAAATCTAAGACCTATCAGATTACTTCTCTCATCAAACCTCTGTAATGCTTTTCTTGCTGTATCAGATTGGGAGCCAAAACTCTCAAGGTAGTCAACAAGACTTAAGAGATAAGGCCTCTGCGAATTCATCTCCAGCTCTTCTCCCTTGTTCATGCTGCTCCAGCCATGTGGGCCCCCCTTTCCATTCCATGGACACTGCAAACACACTCCTGCCTCAATCTTTTCTGTTCCCTCTGCCTCAAGTGTTCTTATCCCCTAAAAACTACCTTCTCACCAAAAGCAGCTGGTCCTTGCCACTCCCCGACAAGAACTCTTCAAACAGCCTTCCCTTCTTCACATATATTTTTGGTAACACTTACCATCACTAATGCCATTTTTCTACCTTATTAAGCTCCCTGAGGACAAGAGCTTTGTTTATTTTATTTTCTACTGCATCTCCAGTGCCTTGAACAGTGCTGAGAGCAAAACATTAAGATCAAGATTTTAGATTTCATATAAAGACTGATTTTATTATCTGTAGTATTTTACTATCTGTAGTATTTTACTATCTGTAGTATTATCTGGTTAAAAATTGACATAGTTAGGTTTTCCAGTGCTCTGTGGAAAACAGAATGAATCGTATTTTATAATTCAAAATTCAACATAATTGTAAGTTGACCAAAGTTCAAGATTTGTCTTTCAAATATGCTTGTACTCTTGCTCAAAGAGAAATATTAGAGCAATGCAGGGAAAAACTGAAAACAACATGAGTAAACAGCAGTGTGGCTGCTTCCATTCTTTGGGACATTTGTATCACGGGGTTCCAGGGAGCCTTTATAGACTCTACTATAATTTTAATCGGCTTTGCATTCATCCATAATTAATGTAAGTAATTCAATCATTATAATATGCATTTGATCCAGTGTTTCACCTTTGTAAGCAATTGTAATGAACATCCCAATACACACATTTTGTTTGTTGTCCATCATTTGCTTAATCATCCCCATGGTACTTATTCTTAGAGGTTTTGCCAAAATTGGATCCCCACTTTTGGAAAAATATTGTCATTAACATTAACTTTTTCCTATGATTTTTTTGGGGGTTAGCCTTTTTTTTTTTTTTTTGCTTAGATCATTTAATATTTCACTGTTATAAATAATACTTCAGTGAACACTCATGTTCATAAATCATTTTTTCTAACTCTGCACATTTCCATAAGCTACATTCCTAGATGCTGGAAAACTTAATAAAGGAGAATGCACATATCTCTAATCCTAAAAGGACTATTTATACATCTTACAAAATTATCTTATAAGGAAATAGTTTCAATTTATCTTTCCTTCAGAATTATATAACAGCATCTGTTTCATTTCAACCTTACAAACACTTTACCAGAAAAAGAGGGGAAAAATCCTATGGGAAGATATTAAAGGATCCAAAAAATCTTTACCCAAATTGATTAGGATATATACCTAAACAATTTATGGTATAATCAGTTCTGTTGTCATACTTGCTTGGAAATTGTCAACTTATTCTAAGGTAATCAGTATGTGAGGGCGCAATTTTGATATAATGTAAATTTTGCAATTTCTTACAGTGATTTCATCTGTAAGAAACAATAGGTGAATAGAGAAAAGTGTGCCCAGTGGAACCAAACCATGCAAGAATACAGAACTCAAAGTTTACCACATGTGTTAGTCATCACATCTATCCATACCTGTTTTATAACTTTCTATCTGATTTCAGCTAACATTCTTCCTACCACTTCACTATAGCATGGTAATCTTTTAGGAATGCATATGTCTCATTACGGCAAAACTGATTATATATGAATTCAACACACATTAGAGATTATACCTACAGTGGTGTTATTCGTGTTTGTTGATAGCCTACATAAGGAGTATCCCATTTTAGAAACTTCCTGAATCACTGGTTGAAGGCATTGGTGAATCTGTTATTCAATATGTGCCCCTAGCCTCCTATCTGCTCTTTAATTGTGCATGGAGAAGGCAAACTTGACACAGCAAAAATTGAAATGGAAAACGAAATGTTCAGAGCATTTGGCATAAGCAGTACTGGAACTGAATATCTCTGTTTGAAAAATATGCCTTTGAGTCCGGGAGATGAGTTCTTTCCAGCATTGCTTTCTATCTTGGATACAATTGAGTCCTTCAGCTCCTTAGAAAGATAAAGATTAGTCCACACTTGATATGCATTTCAAGGTAGCAGGGACAGGAGTATTATTCAAGCAGGTAGTAGAGCAGGGTCCATATCAATCCTTCAAGATTCAGCAAACATAGAGTTAGTCTCATCAGTTTCCAGCAAGAGAGCCGGCCTTCTGTTTAGACAGAGTAAATTATTTAGGGGACATCAGAAAAGACCCTTTGTTCAAAGAGGCATTGCCAATTCAATCAATGATGCCTGAATAGTTCTATGCTGTAGTTAGAGATTAAAGTTCAAGTGTAGCCATCCCTGGATTTGATTTCTTTGCTCTCTAATTTAAATTCAGGTACAAATGGCATTAAGTCCACCTAGGAACATTTTGAGGATAAGGGAAATGACAATGAGTTGTTGAAGAAGAAAGCTGCCGGAATCAAGTGGATGTAAACATGGTACAATAAGAAATGACATGTTTCCTCCTTAACCAGTAGACCTTGATTTGCTCTTTTAATATGGCACTATATCTGTGTGAGAGTGCCAGAAAAATCTGAAACCTGAGAAGGGTTCATTGTTTATGGTCATAAGCTGTATTTGCACGGCCTTATTCTGTTTTCACTTTATATCTTTGCCTCCTGGTCTCCCATGAGTCTTTATCACAAGCCATGAGTAGAAGATTATGGGACAGCATTACTTAAAAGGCTGAACTCCTAAAATTTACCAACTCTAAAGAAATAAACCATGCTGGCATGGAAAGCACAATGAGTAGGTTACAACAAATATAACCTTTGATACTGTAAGAAAACCACACGATGCTATTGAAAGCATGACCTTTGAAGTCAAGAAGACCTGGGCCTCAGCCTGACCTCCGTATTCTTAACTTACAGGTTAAGAATATGGAGGAAATCTTTTAGCTGTCATGAACCTCACTCATGTCATCTGTAAAATTAGAACTGATCAGAACACTTGAAAGGGTTTCTAAAAGATTAAATGTGATAAAGTTGCATGAAAATATTCTATAATGTGTAGCACCTAATTAGAAAGGGTAGGAAATGAAGGCTCACAAAGAATAAAAAGAGAAAAGGAAAAAGCATCATATGCCAGAGTTTCATCTTTGGAAACAGATAGATCTTCAGAGATGCTCAGGGCATGCAATCCAAAAGCAAACAAATAAATAAATTTGAGATCATTATTAACATTGAGTGCTAATATCTTTTGATTCATGTATGCACTCATTTACCCATCAACAAATCGTTGAGTGACTATTTATAAGTCACCAAGCTAGGTCTCAAGGATAAAACAAAGTAATGGACAAGTCTCTGTTCTCCATATTCTCATTTGTAAAGTTAAAAAATTGGGACCAGTAATTGATTAGTTCTCTTTCATGTTTAACATTTTAGGATTTTGATTCTTACTGATATTAATAGTATGTGTATAATAATTCCTATTGTCTTAGCTCAGGCTGCTGTAGCAAAATACCATAGACTGGGTGGTTTTAACAATACTTAAGCTGAGAAGTTCAAGATCAAGGTGCGGGAAGGTTTGGTTCTTGGTGAGGGCCACTTCCTGGCTTGCAGATGCCACTAACTTGCTGTGTGCTTCTATGACCTCTTATCTGTGTGTGCCTGTGTGCGTGTGGAGAGAAAGGGAGATCTCTCTGTCTCTTTTTTTAAGAGCACTAATCCCATCATGAATGTCCTATCCTCATGACCTAATTTAAACCTAATCACCTCCCAAAGTCTCCACCTCCAAATACCATCAGTTTGGGGGATAGGACTTCAATATATGAATTTTGGGGACACACACCCAGGGCTTAACACCAATCTATTACCATCAGGGCAGAAGTTCCATAGAATTTTCTCTTATCCTCAAAATAAGCTCCAAGAGATACTTACTAGTACGCTTACATTACAGATGGAAGCTGAGGTTCAGAGAGGTGAGTTCATTGACCCAAAGTTCCCTGGCCACTAAGTGGCAGGGACAGAATTCTGACCTACAGTTGCCTGTGTGATTACTCGGCCCGGGCACTTTCAGCCATCTAACACTGTGCCTTTCAATACCATTAAAGTGAGATTCACAAAACATCATTCAGACGAGATGTTGACAGAGGTTAGTCCCTGGTGAAGGCAGGACTGTTCCTTGGATCAGTAGAAACACATTTTTAAAAAATTCAAACATGTAAAGGAAGGACACTTTACATTACAAAAGATGACATTTCTGGGGCTACAATTGTTTGTCACCCAATAAGCTGTCACTTCAGGGAAAGAAAAATATTTGGAAGAAATGTTGAAGTCACTAAAACAGAGGGCTTTCTAACTGATCCATTCCATCTTGCTTGCATCCCATTAGTCTCAGAAGCTTCTGGATAGATTATGGAATGTTTGTGTCTGTAGCTTCCAGCAACGTGGGATTTTTTTTTTTTTTTCCTTCAGAGCCTATTGATCAAACTGCATTTTACCCCTTTTCGGTATACCATATTTTAACATTCAGGTCTCTAGACAACAGCAAAGGTATGCAATTCTAAGGAGTTAATTTAGGGAGTTTGTTCTCACACAGGGCTCTCGAGTAATTAATTTCCCATGCAAATGGGAATATTTATACAAATTATGACATTTTTCATGATCCCAAAAATGGGAGTTACAAAGCTCTACTTTTAACTTTCCTATGTTGCTTAACTTTGATTCTCCATAAGTAATATTAGCCAGAGGAAGGTCTGTACTGTGCTTTCTTAGCCAGTCACATTCTTAGAAGGAATTGAGAGGGTGTTTGGTTCATATTTGTGATTTTTGTCTGTTTGGGGGGAGTGGGCTGTGGTACCAAACTATTTATACCAAGTCCACATTGTGGTAGAGGTTGGAAAGAAGCTTCCTGACTGTACCTGTGTCCTAGTGTACCTACTGCTTTTAAATTATAACAATGATCATGCTAGGTGGGTTTTAATAATATGTTCCTCCTCTTCCTCATTGGACTGTCCATTCCTTGAGGGGTATCAAAGAATGTTATATCAAGGAGGGAATAGCAAGGAATGTTCTTGAATTCTCAGTGCCTTATACAATGCCTAATTTGTAGATACTCAGTGAGAATTTGCTAAATTCAGTTAAATTGTTTTGCCATAGTAATGACAATAGCAGTTGAGACAGCAAAAAAATAGCAGATATTCAAGAGATGGGGTGGCAAAGCTTGGCAATGATTAAATGCAGGATATGAAAGAAAGAAAAAGTCAAGCGTGAAAAATATAGATAAACTGGATGGTAGAGATAAAACAGTGATAGGTTTAATGAGATAATAACAGCTACATTTTATCGAACAATTACTGTGCACCAGGCACTGTGCCAAGGGCTTTACATGTATTATTTCATTGAAACTTGATGCAACAGCCTGCTTTACTAATGAGAAACTTAATCAAAAAGCTAAGTAATTGGTAAGGCCAGAATTTGCATTAAGTCTTATTTCTCTGTATTCCATGAAACCAGAGTTTCTCAAAGTATGATCCAAGAATCCCTCCCACCCCCCACTGCCAAATAAAAAATCATATGGAGGTGGTGATTTAAAATGCATATTTCTGGGTCCCACAACAACTATGCCATAGTGAAGCCAAAGATTCTGCATGTTTAAAAGCACACTGAGCAACTCTTAGGCCAGCTAAAACTTTAAAAATACTGTATTTAATTAAATTTAATAAACCTTTATGATACCACTGTGATGTTGTAGAACTTGGCCCAGGCTCTGCAGATACAGAAATAAGCCACAGAGTTTGTGCTCTCCAGGAGTTACTAGACTTGGAGAGGAAAAAAAAGAAAGAACAAACCATGGAAACACATTGTAACAAATGCTTGGGTGGTTATAGGAGCAACTACTACGGGAACTAGTATCACTGGTCAGTGGTAGGTTTGGAGTGACAGAAACTCAGAGTTAGAAAAACAGCCACCAGCTACATGGGACTGGTGAAATAAGTCAGGATTAAATATGCTGATAACCCGTTTAGAGATGAAAGGTTCAGGAGGTGCGAATGCTAAGGTAGAGACTGAAAAAAATACCAGGAACAAATCTTGGAGATTACTTCTCATCTGACATTTTCTTCTTCAAAGCAAAGTTTTCCAAATAAGCCTAACCAATAATAGTGCCCTTTTAAATGGTCAGGAAAGTAATTTGCCTAACTTGTTAAGTTTAAAACTGACTTTCCTTAAGAGGGCTATGTTATACCACTGGATGGCAAAGTTGCATTTTAGATGGTTTATTTACAAAATGTATGCACTAACAGTTTCATTATTCTAATTCAACTCTAAGTCAGCTGCTTCTGCACCACCAAATCGAGTAAACAATTTATTACGTGGATAACTAACAATCTACCCCTGCTATTCCTCTCTGCCACCCCCATCTCCTCACTATTCTGTGATGCCATTTAACCCCTCCACCACAATACAGTGGCTATGCCTGTGATTGCTCAGGGGAAGGCAGGACAAACTTGAACTGCCTACAAATCCTGGTATTTCCCTGAAAAGAATAAGTAATGGCACTGAAAGCTTCAAGTATGTTTCATAAAGAGCTCAGTATTATTGTTCTTGCCTGTTCATGTCAGGATATGTTGAAGAATTAATAAAGAGGACTTGAGTTGGAGAACAAATACCATATATAGGCCTAGCAAGAAGAGAGATTGCTAGGAGTCCTTTCAAAGACACAACCATAAGTAAGATTGCTAGGAAGCATCTTAAAAACAAGACAGAGGAGAATTTTGTAATTGATGCCATTTCTCCTTCCATGTGTGCTTGTTGTATAAGGCAAAGGCAAGATAGTGTCTTAGTTGGAAAAAAGGGAAAATGAACATTTTCTCTATTCCAGTATCATGAGGTGATTGTGTAGGTCATTATGTACTTTGATAACTTACTTGATGTATTTTTAAACATACTTTGATAAAAAGGAAAGACCATTGGTTGGAATTCAGGAAGGTTAGGTTCTGATACTGCCTTTGATATTTATTAGCTGTGTGATGCTATAGAAATGTCATTTATCTTTAATTCCTCCATCTTTAAAATAGAACAGATGCACTAGATCTCTAAGATCCTTTATTGCTTCCATCAGTCAATCAAATCAACATTGATTCAGCACTCATTGCATTTTAGACTACAAAGTAATAAGTAATTAGGCACAGTTCTATTCTCAGGGTACTCACAGCCTATTTTACTCTACCAGAAGTTCAAGTTTATTAAAAAAGCAAAAACAAACAAAACATGGCTCCTTCTTATGTAACTTGTAACTTGACTTGTAATATGCTAGATTTGTTTTTCTTTGCACAATGCAAAAAACTTGTATCTGCTTTTGAAAAATATGCACATAAAAGCAGAGTGTTCAGATTTCAGGTTGCAGTTTTGTTACAGGAATATCAGTGGTTATAAAAACATTCAAAGTATAAAAGCATTCATATATATGGCTATAGAATATATATGTCTGTAGATACACACATGTATATATACATTCATACATATGTATGTACATATGCATGGTTAATAAAGGCTTGTGTTGATTTATGTGTCTGCTTACATTTGCCATATGAATGGGAATTAAATGTATATACAAAAACAAATACGAAGTAAATATGAAAGACAAGAATGAAAATTTTAGAAACTTCTGAGAAACCCATATGTTTTTTAATCAGAATCAATGAATGGATTATCTGCTTTCTAAGCAGTTTGCTTTCCACTGATGAGTCATATGGTAAGTAAAATATGCAACTACTTCTGGGAATGCTAAGAAGGATTTTATAAACTTTGAAGAAGTACATAAAATATTTCCTTAAGCTTTTCTTTCCAACCATTTCCAACTAGCATTTGGGTGTAAGAAGATTTCACTATAAAATGCAAGGACAAAAATGTAAGAACACAACACTTCTTAGGCTTGCACTCAGCCCTTGTATTTGGTGAGCGGAGGGGAGCGGGGGAAATGAAGGGTTTCCTTGAAGTTTAAAGAGTGTTAACCACAGGAGAGAATGTTTAGGGTTACAAATTATTCTGCACCTGTACTGACTGCCAAATCCCAAGTGATAAAGGTAGTCATGTAGTCCTTAATACACACGTACATATGTACATGAACACACATACATATATTTGTTTATGATAAGCAGGGTCCTCTAAGTGTAAGACCTAGGCAGAGCTTTTATGATTGGAATTCTTGACAGTCCACAAAAGTGGCCTTTTCTTTTTATCCAACTACATTTAAAAATACGTATCAGGTAAGTTACGTATTTTTCCTAGAACTCTTTTGATATGAACTGCAGTTAAGTGTGTAGTAATTTTACTATGGTTTTTAATCTAATGCATGCCTTATCATTTGCCTTTAATATATTACATTTTAAAATTTGACCCAATTGTTCCCAACTTAAATGAACTTTATGACATCTGAATTTTTTAATACATTTTACCATTGTGGTGAACTTCATAAGCATTCCTTCTTGATTTTTAAATAGCAGACAAAATGCTCAAAAAGACCAGTTTTATTTTCTATGCAAGAAGCCATTCAGGTTTATAAATGGGTTGTCTATATGGTGAGATTTTATAAATCTTAAAATACACACACACTCATGTCCACATGCACACATACACACACTTTTTCCATGGTCTCTGAAATCGACACTTTGTAAAGCAGTGAAATTACCATGAAGTTTGGTCTTATCTAGAAGGGGATAGCTAAGGTTTTTTGAGGCCAAAATTGCAGGAATGAAAAAGGCAGGCAGAGTCTCAAAATTGGAACATAATCATGCTGGAAATATTCTTTCACAAGTAATCTAAAACGTAAACCATTGTTAAGAGTATAAAAGGAATTCCATCATTTTTGTAGCAAGACATTGAACTAATTACTCTTGTGCAATGTGACAACAAAAAGGGACAGATTTTGAGTCACTTTCTGTGATTTTTATGAGATGTTTAAGTTAGTATTTATTGTTATAAGCAATGCATTAAAGCTAGCCAAATATTATTTTAGGGGCAGAATAAAAAGCAAACTGACAGTTTTATTTTCCTGGTTCTTTCTTTTCTAAATCAGTTCTATATAAACTGTTCATGCTGAACAGCATTGGACTAGCCATATGTATTCTCATGCTAGATTCACGTGAATTTTAAAGTTTAAGAAAAGCTTGGGAATAATTTATTTTAGCAGCACAGAATGTTCTCATGCAACTTTAAGTTAATGTGGAAGCTCAGCATATACAATTGATTAACATGGTGTTCTTTTCCTTGAACATATTAAAGTGTCCGACAGTAACATTACATCCATTCCCTTACTTGAGGGGGTTCCAAAGAATTTGAAAACAGGGACTCCAATCCTACTTAAAAAAAAAACTAAAGTCAAGAAAAATTCAGTTAGTTGCTTGGTGTCCAAAATCTGCCCTGCCGAAGAGCCAGAACTGGGTGTCAGAGTTCCTGACTCTTCCTCATGGAATGATTTTCCTGGGTTGTCCAGTTTTTAGTCTCCCTTCACCAAATTTGAAGTACAAACCCTTGCGTTGCTCTTTCCCCCACATGATTTCTCGCAAGGGCTTATGTGCTCTTCTCACCAGCAACAAGAGTTTCTCTGAAGTTTTTCCAAGCCCTAGGGGACAAATACGATAAAAGGAAAAAGGAAGGGAAATATGTTTGCCTGCTATTATATCATGAGTAGTATTTACACTTAGAATTTCCACTGGTAATTTTACTATTTAAAACTATAGTAGTGAACCCTCCCAGAAGGTAGATTTTCAGGTAATACCTTTTTAATTATTGGAAATTTTAAAAACTCAAAATAGGAAAGGAGATGTATCCATACTTCCATAACCACTTATCATCTTAGAATACTGCTTCTGGAGTTTTTTTTTTTTTAATGTTTTGGAAAAATCACTCATTTTGTGAAAATAACCCATGTGATTTAAAAATCCTCCCAAATCTCAGTATTCCATGCATCCTTCCTTGTAAATAAATAGTTGGATAGTTAGGCAGAAATGCATTTGTAACAATACATTGCAGCTATAGATACTGTTTTTAGTTTTTGGTTCAAGTTCATGTCTTACCTAAGGGTATGATTGATTAAATTGCTGCTATGTGCTCATCTTTCATAGCAGGTGTTAACATTCTCCTCCATCCTCTCATTTTTCCCACCTTCTGATTTTGGTTGTTATACTATGACTGTATCCTATTCAAGCTTATAACAATTGAATTCTCTTAAATGACTATGATTTCCATTGTTTATTTTTATTTCCATATAGAGATACATTCATATTCATCCCCAGTCCTTCTTTTCTTTTTTGATGGTACTCTTAATGGCCTGGGCTTTGCTGTCAGACTCACTTCAGAAAGTTCTATATTTTCTGGGCACTCTCATAATTAAGAACGTGGCTTTGTATTTAAATGATCAAAGGGCCTGGGCCGGTAGAAGTACTCCGCGCTGGGGAAACCAGATGGCTCTCCACTATTCTCACAGGTGAAATGCAGCCACTGAAGGATCGTGCTGATTTGTCTTTTCCTCCTAATAGAATCTTACCAATCTCTTTTTTGTCCATATCTCTTGTTTAGCATTCACCAGAGTGCTTTGTGCTACCCAGTGTTCCACCTGGATGGCTTTAAAAATGCACGCTTCGCAATTTCAAAGAGCTGTGGTAAATCCTTAGAATGGACAGAATCTTCTCAAAGTCAAGATAATACAGACTGTTAATTATATATATTAAAGCAGCATTTTACGATTGGCCCACCTTTATTACATACCTAAATAACTGAGAGAAAAACAGCTAAATAACTTAAACTAAAACTAAAAAAGTCTAAAGACCAAGTCTAAAGCAGATTAAGGAGTAATATGGGACATTATTAACAATACTGGTGAGGCATCTATTACGTGAAAAAAACCCATAACACTATGTAGGTTGTTGGCGATGACTTTGGGACAGAAATTAGAGAAGTTTTACTCTACAAAATTCAAGTGATTAGGCCTAGGCTGGCAACTTCCTAAAAGAAAAACAAGTGCAGAGAAAACTTTTTACCCAAATTTAAGGTTCAGTTGTACAACTCTAATGGCTGTAATATAGAGGGCTTTCTCAATGATTAGTCATTTCAAAGTCTGATATAAACACTTTCAAAACAGAATTATATTTTTTTCCATATTTCTGTTGTTATTTTTTCTTCAGGTTTTTTTTCCTCTCTCAACCTCCAAATAGAAGTAATGTATGTACTGTAAGTACTTGAGAAGATCTTGAGAAACAAATCTTAGGAAATGTGGGTAATTTATTTCTGGTCATGAAATTTTTTTCTATCCAAAAAATAAAAATAAAAATCATATATTGCCTGAAATTGTTGCAGCATTGTACATGTATTTAAGCAATTCTTTGAAATGGCCTAATACTATTTAAATGGAACAATTTGATAAACTTAAAAATTCATGGTGCTTCATTTTTATTATTCATTAAGAAATTGCTGCTCCCCAAAGAGTTTAAAGTGTGAAATTATTCTTTCCACCAAAGTGGAAAGGAGGGAGTATTGTGCAGTATTCAAAAGAAATTAAAACAGTAAGCATATAATTTAGGTCCCATTATTAAGAATCGTAGTGTGGTCAGTAAATAATTATATATGTGAAAGATATCTTAAAATAATAAGTGGTATAAAAGTTGGGCAGAGAGAGAGAACACTGCAAGAACCCGGAACATCCATTGTCAGTTTCATGAAAGATGCCAAAGTTTCACGGAATAAAGGGTATATGAGTTTCCTCTTAATGAATAAATAGAAATTGCATCATCTGAGGAATGTAATTCTAGGCAAGGATCCATGATCAGAAAAATGCCGAGGAAACATATCCACAGCCATTGAGAAGTCATATTTACTCTACTCCCAGTTTTAATTTGTGTAGAGCACAAAGGATCCCAGAGCTGTGAAAGGTATAATAGGATTAATCCTCGGTCCTAAAGTCCAAACAGATCCTAGTCTGCTCATCACAGGAAAATACAGAACAAATAAGCAGAGAAAAACTGGGTAAACTTCATTTATCCATTCCCTCTCAGAATGGTGCAATCATCAAAAATATATTAAACAAGGATAGGATTCTATGCTAAGCTAATGCTAAGGTAACCAAGTCAAGTGCCAAAAAATTGGTAAAAGTAATGACCACTGTGTTTCTAAAAGAAGAGAACATTTTACAAGAAAAAAAAATCAAGGTGTCCTTTTTGAAGTGGATACAAGAAGGATAAGTAGGATGGCTGTACTCTTAAGATGAAATGGAAGACAGTTCAGAATGAGAAATAGAATGAACCTGGGATACGAAAAAGACCGGCATGATTGTGAAATCGAGCCCTAGGGTGTGTATAAGGGATGTGTGGTTGACAAATTCAAGGAAACAGAGAGCAGTTTAATTATGCCTTATTTCAAGGCAAGATTGAGGAGCTCTGACATAATTGCCCATCCAAATACAGACCTATATACTTAGACCTTTTTAAGATCCTCTCCCAAAGTCCCATGATTTGATTCCTTTTGCTCAGAAAAGAACTTTAAGAAATTTTCTGGAAGATGTCCAATGCAACAGATATCTAGTCTTTTCTCCAACTAGCCAGGCTACATTATTCTTTGCTGTTTGGTTTTTTTCTCACCTTTCATTGACATTTTTATTTTCTAGGACGATAAAATATTATTTTGTAGATACACGGTTTCCATGACACTGTCCAAATTCCTCCTCATTACTTTATAACAATACTGCCACAACAAAGGGTCAAAGTGTGCATTTAATTGCTTGAATTTGTATTAACATCAACAGCAGATCTTTGTTGAGTGCATGCAGAGGATGAAGCAATGTAGAATGCACTGAGATGGGAGGAGAGATCATTAGCCCTTGTCTTGGCCGCATTGACTGCTGAGGACTGTGTAAGTCACTATATCTTCAGAAAACATGAGATTCAGACCCATTTCTGATATGTGATATTGCTCTTTGATGCTTCAACTTCCCCATTTCAGTGAGAGAAGCTATTGTTTCTTCCTCATTTACTGCCTGGTATATTGTGAAAGTTGGAGAACCTGATATGGCAATGAAGATATTAAGACAGCCAGGGAAGACGAGGTTTGCAGTGTAATGCTGATGAGAGCCTCAAGAGTATGAGAAAGTCACAGAATGTAGATAATAATACATGTATACATTTGAAAGCAAAAAACAATTGTTGCATCCTTGGTACTTGCTGTTTAACAATTATAATTGTATGCTTAACTCATATTATTCCCTTAACTAATCAGAAGTTACCTTATTTTATTGATCAGTACAACAGAAGATTTTGAGGAGTCACTGTGTGATCAGTTTTGATTTATTTAGTTCCATTGAGAAATAATAATCAGGAAGATGATTCCTATTCCTCAAATTAAGGAAACAGAATGAAGCTACATGAAACTATTAGGAAACAACTACCACTTAAACTTAATATTTTTTTTTGAAGAAATTGTACTGTGTGAAGCACACTATTTTAGACACAGAATACAAAAAGATATATAAAATTGGAGAATCAGGAAACAAAAAAATACAAGAGGCTATGCATGCGTATATACACACACACACACTTTCTCTCTATATATATATTTACATATTTATATGTATATTTCTATATATTTATGTACAATAAAATAATTGTTTGCTCTGAGTAATGAATGCACTCTATTATGCTTTTCTATTTGTTGTTTTTCTTTAACATACAATTATGCAGTCATTTACAAACATTTACTGTTATTTATTATCCCCTACTCTCTCCAGGGTTTAGATGAGGACAATTACTGAAGTGCTTAGAGTGAATGCAAGGGCTGAGATTTAAACCTAAGCAATCTGGCTCCATCGTTGGGTTCTTGAAACTTCTCTGTTCTTTCCTCTTTTCAGTATAGATTTGGTATTCTCTTTTCTTTCTTTTCTCTTCTATACTTCTAACCCTTTCTATTCCTGTTCTACTCTCCCTCTCTCTCTTTTTCTGTGTGTATGTGTGTGTGTGTGTTACATATATATATATATGAACCCCTTGAACAATGTGGGGGTAAGGGGAACTAACCCCTGCAGAGCTGAATATCCACATAAAACATTTGACTCCACGAAAATTTAATTACTGATATCCTACTGTTGACTGGAAGCCTTACCCATAACATAAAAATTAGCATATATTGTATATGTTATATGTATATATATGGTATTCTTACAATAAAGTAAGTAGCTAAAAGAAAATGTTTGCTGAAATTGTCACACATCTTCAAAAAAATTTCCAATATATTTATTTGAAAAAAATCCACTTATCAGTGGACACATGCAGTTCAAACCCATGTTGTTCAAGGGTCCTCTATGTGTGTGTGTGTGTGTATGTGTGTGTGTCTATGTTTATGTGTGTGTGTCTCTCTATATATAATACACATGTATGTGTATATGTTTGTATGTGTAAATATGTGTGTATGTATATATGTATCAATACAGATTTGAAAGTAGACGACACCATGTTATTCCTTAAGTAGCACTAATTGCTTATCTCCATCATCTTTGAGACTCTGGGAATATTATTGAGTTATCCTTCCACTGGAATTATAAATTGGCAAAAGAGGCAGTCATTACAAAGTTGTTCAGAGTGTAGGCAGGGGAGTCAGCCTATCTGGCTCTACAACCTGCAAGCTGTGTGATTTGGAGAAAGTTACTTAAACACCTGTACCTCAGTCTCTTCATTTGTAAAATGGAAATAATAGAGCCTTCCTCCCAATAGAGAATTGTGGTGAATATAATAAATATAAAGTGCTTATACTAATGGATTGTGCAAGGCCAGCTCTCAATAAATATTGACTATTGGCTAGTAAAAAAGCATTTAATCAAAATCTGTGACAAAACTTAGAAGCAAATCCAAAAGCCACATTTAATGTATTTGCTCAGAAGCATTCAAAAAATATTTCTGGTGTCTTTTGGTCCATTGTTAATGAATGTGGTAAAGGAATAAAAAATGTCTCATACCAATATTATTATCAATTATAAGTAAATAATTTTAGCCCTTTATAAATGGGAACAAGTTCTCTTTAGTAAAGCTCTTGGACATATTTTTTTTCTCATGTCTTTAGTCTGTGAATATTAATGCACGCCATCTAAGTCATCTAAATCAATTGACACCTGTGAGAGATTAAAGGATTTAAAAGTTAAGTGCTAGAGGTCGAAATATTTAGTTATAAATCAGGAAAATAAGACAGGGAGGAAGAGAGAGAGAGTGAAATTTTCAAGATCATTCGGTAGAGAAACTTAGACTTGAGCCTGGAGCACTTTCCACTGTGTCCCATTTTTCTAGAGGCAGTGACCATCAAAGATCATTAATTTACTTCTAAATAAATGGGAAGTTTTGCTAATAGTGGTTGAAAAAAGCAAAATAAAGTGAGTACTCAAAGAAGCAAAAATAAGTGCTCCTTACTCATTGAGCATAGCAAAAGCAATGACATAAAATACAAACTAACTTTAAAAATGGCTACTAAAAATGCATATTCATGTCCTGTGTGAGACAGAGATCAAGGTTGCAACTTCACTGCAAATTTAATCTGGGTCTCAGACAATACGAATATTCAAATCTGACATCACTTCAAGATTCCCAGTGGAAGAGGATGAACATTACACTTTAAAATTTTCCTCTCCTGGGCACGGATTTGAGGGACCTAGCCTGAGAAATTCATTAGCAAAGATGTGTTACATTTTATTTTTAATTATCTTTCAACGGCATATTTCTATCATAGAGTGTGCCCTATCGTCAAACCCAGTGAGTTTTTTTTTTTATATCATTACTGTACAATTCCTTGAACAACATTATGGTTACTAAACTCCCCCTATTATCAAGTCTCCCCCACATGCCCCATTACAGTCCCTGTCCATCAGCGTAGTAAGATGCTATAGAATCATTACTTGTCTTCTCTGTATATACTGCCTTTCCCATGTCCCCACCCCCACTACATTCTGTGTGCTAATTGTAATACCCCGTTTTCCCCTTATCCCTCCCTTCCCAACCATCTTTCCCAGTCCCTTTCCCTTTGGTAACTGTTAGTCCATTCTTGGGTTCTGTAAGTCTGCTGCTGTTTTGTTTCTTCAGTTTTTTCTTTGTTGTTATACTCCACAGATGAGTGAAATCATTTGATACTTGTCTTTCTCCACCTGGCTTATTGCATTGAGCATAATACCCTCTAGCTCCATCCATGTTGTTTCAAAGGGTAGGATTTGTTTTCTTCTTATGGCTGAATAATATTCCACTGTGTATATGTACCACATCTTCTTTATCCATTCATCTACTGATGGACACTTAGGTTGCTTCCATTTCTTGGTTATTGTAAATAGTGCTTTGATAAACATAGGGGTGCAAATGTCTTTTTGAAACTGGGCTGCTGCATTCTTAGGGTAAATTCCTAGGAGTGGTATTCCTGGGTCAAATGGTATTTCTATTTTTAGTTTTTTGAGGAATTTCCATACTGCTTTCCACAATGGTTGAACTAGTTTACATTCCCACCAGCAGTGTAGGAGGGTTCCCCTTTCTCCAGATCCTTGCCAACATTTGTTGTTTGTCTTTTGGATGTTGGCCATACTAACTGGTGTAAGGTGATTTCTTATTGTGGTTTTAATTTGCATTTCTCTGATGATTAGCGATGTGGAGCATCTTTTCATGTGCCTGTTGGCCATCTGAATTTCTTCTTTGGAGAACTGTCTGTTCAGTTCCTCTGCCCATTTTTTAATTGGATTATTTGCTTTTTGTTTGTTGAGGTGCATGAGCTCTTTATATAATTTGGATGTCAACCCCTTATCAGATATGTCATTTATGAATATATTCTCCCATACTGTAGGATGTCTTTTTGTTCTACTGATGGTATCCTTTGCTGTACAGAAGCTTTTTAGCTTGATATAGTCCCATTTGTTCATTTTTGCTTTTGTTTCCCTTGCCTGGGGAGATATGTTCATGAAGATCATGTTTATGTCCAAGAGATTTTTGTCTATATTTTTCTTCTAAGAATTTTATGGATTCATGACTTACATTCAGGTCTCTGATACATTTTGAGTTTACTTTTGTGTATGGGGTTAGACAATGATCCAGTTTCATTCTCTTACATGTAGCTGTCCATTTTTGCCAACACCAGCTGTTGAAGAGGCTGTCAATTCCCCATTTTATATCAATGGCTCCTTTTTCATATATTAATTGACCATATATGCTTGGTTTTATATCTGGACTTTCTATTCTCTTCAACTGGTCTATGGGTCAGTTCTTGTGCCAATACCAAATTGTCTTAATTACTGTGGCTTTGTAGTAGAGCTTGAAGTCAGGGAGCGTAATTCCCCCTGCTTTATTCTTCCTTCTCAGGATTTCTTTGGTTATTCAGGGTCTTTTGTGGTTCCATATGAATTTTAGAACTATTTGCTCTAGTTCATTGAAGAATGTTTTAGGTATTTTGATAGGGATTGCATTGAATCTGTACATTGCTTTAGGCAGGATGGCCATTTTGACAATATTATTTCTTCCTAGCCAAGAAGCATGGGATCATCAAAGCCAGTTTTAACAGGGAATGAGTCCAACATATTTACTAAATCCCAGTGAAACTCTAGAATTACTGGAACACAAAACTTTCTTCTCTTATGCTCTGGGTTGTCTCAGTCCTATCAGTTTCCCTTATATTTATTGTGTCAGCATAGTTTCCATAGCTTTATGTACTTTTCCATCCTTTAGGCCAATTGGATACAAATATTTGGGTATTCACGATGTTTATTATATGTAATATTTTTTCCAAGATATTTTTTTTCCTTCCTTATGGTAAAACACCATTAACTGTAATGGTTTAATTGTGTTTGGGAAGGAAAAAAAATGTTCTACAGTTGTTCCTGTATGATAAACTAAGGGTTTAGGGGAATTATTTGAATTACAAAAATTTTTTCATCCCAGAGCAGCATTTCTGACTCAGCAGAGACCTTAGCATGCAAGTTGACATCTCCACCCACTCACTTTTTTTTTTTTCTCTTTACAGTGCCGCCATGGTTTTTAAATCATCCTTCCAACCTCTATGCCTATGAAAGCATGGATATTGAGTTTGAATGTTCAGTCTCTGGAAAGCCTGTGCCCACTGTGAATTGGATGAAGAATGGAGATGTGGTCATTCCTAGTGATTATTTTCAGATAGTGGTAATTATCTTTTTTACATTAGCTTTATAATCCCATTCATCATTTACTGTGTTTTCAGTTGCTTCTCCTTCCCGGGGAGAAGGTTCCTACTGGGAATTTCTATGATGTTTTAAGAAAATTGTTCTAATAAAGCAAATGATTTTCTAAACTTAGGATTTTTGACCCAAAAAACAAGTGATCAAATAGTCCAACCTCTTTGTTTTACAAAGTTTTAAATAAAGGAAAAAACAGTAGGGCTGTGACTATCTTTTCAAATACTCTTATTGCTGGTTCTTGGGTAAGCAGAGTTTAGGACCTAGTTCTAGACCGTGTGAAGCCAGGAATCTCTCACTTCTTTGATTTTTACCCATTAATATGAAATTTCAACAGGATGAGCTACTTGTGATTATGATAGTCCCACTTGAGTGATGCAGCAGGCTTTCCTTGCTACCCTTCCAGTTAGGACCAGCTGATCCTACGTGAACAAGGCAAGAAGACAACGGTGACAGTGACAGTGGTGGTGGCAGGGTGGAGAAGCCCTGAAGACCCGGAGTTCACTTTGCTTTGATATTTTGAACATTGGAAAGAACTGAATCTAAGAATAATAGTTCTTGTAGTTTCTCTAAGTTTTAGGACACTTTCAGTCCCTGTCCTCATGGGGAATAATAGGGACTATGGTGTATTCACTAAGTTGTCCTGGTGCCTGCTCAATACCTACTATTATTGTTGTTCTTGTTAGCAGCAGAATGCTGTGCTCACTTAAAAATGGTCTCTGCAAACTTTCTAAGTATTCAAAGGTATGAATATATGGGAAGTATGAAAAGCACTTTGCAAATATCAAAAAACTTTGCAGTTAAAGGAGAATTTAGGTCCACTTCTCTTACGTTTGTGATGCACATATGACACTGTCAAAGAAGAATGGTCTTCTAAGCCAGATCTGACAGAATGGAACTAGACCATAGGTACCCTGTGAGTCCAGGCACATGCTCTCCCCATGGCCTTACATGGCTCTCACTGGTGGATGGAGCCACCTCTTTGCTCGTGGATCAGACGATTTTCAGAAAGTTTTATAATCTCTTTGTGTATGCGTTTTTTCATACTATGAAGGGTCTGAAGAAATAAATCCATAAAGCATACCTTTATGACTTTTATCACCACTAACATTTTTCACTTTTAGTTGCATTTGTTTAATTGGTTAGGAATAGAGTAAGGAAAGGAAAAACTTTAACTTTTGAATGTCATACAAATCCATTAGTTCCTTTAAGTGCAATGCTATTTCCACAAACACTGAATTAAAAATGACCTGCCATAGGGCAACTTGAAATGTGTTGCATTGGCCAAAAATATATGCTACTTGCATAGAAAGGGAACTGTGAAGTGCCCTTAAGGACACATGATAAAATACAACATTTATTTTTTCTATAGTTTGAATAATCTTTCTCCCAGCATGACTCATTACAGCCAACCTATTTAAATGTTTCTTCTCTTAAGGCGAAAATAAAATGTACAGTATGAGCCCTGTTCACGTTAAAGTTTGCTTAAAAATATTTCCCCAATAGCTCCAGAAATCTGAGGGCCATTGTCTGTCACACGTGTAACATTCAACACTAATAGTAACTTATATGAGAATTGTTAATTAGAAGTTAGCTTTATCTAAGAATTTTACATCAGCTGAGAATTGACGACAAGACACTAAAAACAATTAAGAATTCCCCATGAGGTAATATTTATCTCTTAATGACTTCAGGGGAGTGATTTAACACGTCTCACTTACTGAACTAATTCTTACACTAATATTGAAGAAAAACTGACTTAGTATAATTAAATGCTATCTCCAGATCATTTTATAATCCATCCTTGAAAAAGATGGTGGTTTAATTTTCTATAAAACAAGAGTTAATGTCGCTTTATTTAATTTATGGAATACTGAAGGTGAAACATTTTAGCCATATAATAAGATTGACACTGATATAAGTTATCCACCATACCCCTGCTCAAAAACCCCAAAAGGGTACATACATGCCAAAGCAATTACAGTTTTAAAAGGGCTTTCAGACCTTTTTTCCTCAGTTAACACTTTTAGATAATATCCAACCTAGATTCCTTGTCCTTAGAAGCTGCAAAGATTGGTGTTTCTGTTTCAGTTTGCTTTTGTTCCCCACAGCAGCTGGTGAACTTGTTTCCTTCAATAAAAAACAAAAGAATGAAATTTTTTTCATGCTAACCTTTGTTTCTCCCATACCTAATGAAAGACTTTTTTATTTATTGCTCATTTAAATATTGAGGATGATGTGTATTTTTGTGAGTATATTTTTAAGTACAGAGCTAGATTAAATTGATGGACATGGATTCAGCAGAGTATTGGGAATCTGGAACAGTTCCAAAATGACCCATATTTGTGAGGCTGAGGAGGAAGAATGCTCATGTCCTCTGTTCTGGTTTCTTCTGTGAAGTTTTATTAAAATTTTGTTTATGTTCATTTTATCTCTTTGAATTTCTTTTCTTGTGTGTGTGTGTGTGTTTTTCTTTTAAAATATTTCACCTGCTTTTTTTTTCTCCCTAGGGAGGAAGCAATTTACGAATCCTTGGAGTAGTGAAGTCAGATGAAGGCTTTTATCAATGTGTGGCTGAAAATGAAGCTGGAAATGCCCAGACCAGTGCCCAGCTCATTGTCCCTAAGCCTGGTAAGACGAGGGGAACTTTGCTCTGGTACCCAGGGTTATAATTATGCATGGGCCATTTGTAGCGTCCGTATTGTTTTCCCTATCTCTTAAAGTCAATTTGAAATTATTTAGCTATTTAGTTAATCCAGATGTACATTTATGTATTGATGGTATAATTCTAGCAAATTGTATATATCCACATACACAAATATATATCTATCTGTATCCAGTGGAATTTACTCATCGTGAACAATAGGTGCTTTCTGCTATCAAGACAGCAAGCGCTGAACTGTTATCTTCTCTGTTTTCTGTCCTGCCTTTCTTCTCTGGGTTTCATATAAATATAAATCCATAGCATTTCACATAAACATATAAAAATGTCATATGAATATATATATATATGACTTATATATATAGTATATATGTATACATATTTAAAAATGTATACCTATTTACCTGTTGTCTTGAATCAATGGAAGTTGGTAGAAAAATAGAAATAATCACTTGAATGTAAAAAGATTTTTTCTTTTATTTTTGAAACAGATTTTGATAAATTGTCCTTTTTTTCTATAATTGATAAAGTTTTCATTTCATTTTGTTCTATAGTCTTTTGGAGTTTTAATATGGTGATGTATTCAAAACTAGCATAACTCTGCATTAGATGCATCATGGAGTATCCCCAAAACAACATAAATTCTGCCAGGAAAAAGAAGAAAAAGAGTAAACAAACTGAATTATTAACATCTTTAGTGTATTCATTCTTTTGTTTGTTTGCTTTAAGTAAGGACAGAAAGTTGTTTATGTAGATCCAAATGCTTTAATGTATTAATACTGCCTATGAAAAGTTGTCATACCATCTATTGGTTATGTCAATTTCAACCCTTTTAGAGCTCTTTCCTTCCTCCTGACGGGACTCACTCTTGTGTTAATTTTTCCAGCAGCAAGTTTGATAGGAAGTATCTGAAACACATAAGACATCGCCTTCCATTGGCTTCTATCATTTAAAATGTGCCTATTAAGGCCTTATATTTTGTGCATCTTTAATCAAGTATCTGAAGACTCTCAGACTGTTACAATAATGCTCACAACAATGACTTTCCTTTTTTTTTCTTGATTGAAACAAACAAACAAAAAACAACCACAGAACAATAGTCCCAGGTGAGCAGAGGAGCTAAGGGAACTACTTAGAAATGAAAAGGGACAATTACTTTTTGTTCAAGACCGCCAATTCCTCAGATGGACTACTTCTTTTCCCTCCATTTAATGCACTTTAAGCGTTAGTGTGCCTGCATCCGTGTGACTGAGTGCAATCTCTTCTGCGGAGACAGTAATGGATAAGTAGGAGAAAGGAAAATCAAGGGCTCTAATGTGAGCCATGCTTTCTTTAAAAACTGTGCACCACCTCATTAGTAATAACAATATGGCCCTGTTTATGCTAATACTGGCTGCTACCCAAGTCACAGAACAAGAAAATTCTAGTTAACCTTGACCTTCAGCTAAGGCCATAAAGCCGAGGAAACTGCCAGATAAGTAATCCATATTTGTGAGGAGAGATGTGAGATACACTCTTCTAGGACTTGTTGGCGCTGCTCAAACAGGCCCCGTGATCAGACCCTGCAACTGCCCGCCCGAATGGAGGGTTCTTTGAAACTCTGGAATTCATAGGGTTAGAGATTGCCACGGTGTATTCCGTCCTGCACAATTTAAGTTGTGGAGACGCAGAAAAACCCTTGAACACATGTGTGAGTGAGTGTGTGTGTGTGTGTGTGTGTGTGTGTGTGTGTGTGTGTGTGTGTGTTTTATTGGGGATTGCTTGTAAAAATGGGAAATAGGCTGTTCATTCTGGTGGAAGCTGTCTGGAGCTGCCCAGAGTCCCCGGGGAGGAAGCAGAAGGCACATGGGAAGAAGCCCTATTCCCACCTTGGGGAAGAGCATGGTGTGAGTTGAGCTTGAACAAAGTAGGAGTGGAGTGGTTTTGAAAGGACCTGGCCCAAGCTGGCCTGCATCCTGAGGCTCCCCCCATTGAAAGCTACTGGAGGGACTGCCTTGGGTGCAGCCGAGCTACACATCTGGTGCAGGAGCCCAGCCAGGTCATGCCTGCTCAGGAAGGCATGGGGTCCAAAGGCAAGGGGTGGGTCTCTGAAGAACCCGCAGAGCTGCCTTACAGAAAAAGAAAGGCATGCAAATGCCTTCCATGAGGTGCTCTTTTGAGAGCACAGACTGAGGAAAACAGTCTGTATCGCTCTGCTCCACATCCATCCTGTCCTCTGTTACCCCAGAGAAGCCCTAAGCAGAGGGGATAAGATAGGTGCAAGAGACTGAAACAGCAGGTGACAGAGAGTCCCACTGCCCCGTCCCCATTTTGGCTCTCAGGCTTACTCTGGGAGTGGGAGAAACTTTCAATTGAACTTTAGATTTCTTAACCTTAAAAATAAAACTGTCAGGTATTTTACCAGCAAAAATAGATTTATTCAGGAATAGCAGAGCTTTGCAATTCGATACACTCATGCTGTGGCAAAAACCATGGGCAAGAGAACAAAGGAGAAGAGCTTTTTTATAGAGGAAAGGAGAAGATGGAAGGAGCCGTTATAGCCAAAAAGCCCACCGGAGTAAACTATAAAGTACAGTGGCTTTTCATCGGCTGAGTTGTAGCAGTCTTTCATTGGCTGGGCTGTTGCCTGGCAAGGAGAAAATCTTTCTTCCTCCGGCTGGAATAGTAAAGTGGGTTTCTTCTTGTTGGGAATGCAAGGTACGTTTTTTCCTGCCGGTTCTGCAACTGATGACCAGTGAGTGGTAGGGGATGAGAGCTCTCCCTTTTGGCCTTCTGAGTCCATTTTAAATAAGGAGCCCAATACTTAGTTTCAACATATGAATGTTTTGATTTAGTCTCACTGATGCGTGTGTGTGTGTGTATTATTGAAAGTGAATGACAGGAGAACATTAAACTATTTCCTCTTAATATTCCAGTATGTCACTTCATTCAATAAGCCAATTGTAGACATTCACCTTCACTTATGCCAGCAAGCTCTGACTTCAATAAGTAGCCTGTTATTGCTGGTATCTTGAATTCCACCTAGGCCCTGATTCATTTCAGTTTATGCAACCACAAAAGAGCACCACTGGGCAGAAACATCATTTACCTCTTTGCTAGGGCAAGCCTCCAAGAACCTTGATAATCCATCTTCTCCTAACTAAATGGCAAAGTATTGTCAGTGATTGTATGCTCTTGGTCAGTGTTTATTATATTTGGTATTGGACTAGAGTGAAAGTAAACAAAAATCCCAAAGTGTGACAGTGTTGCCAAGCAGCTGTGTCTGGGGAGGTCTCTCCAGAGCACTAAGTGAAGCGCTAGGAGAAGCCTCAACTTGGACGGGGAGGGTTCTTGACTCTGGACGAGAAAGAATTCTCCAGCAGGTCGAGGAGTATAGGTAAGAAAGGAATTCATTAAAGTGAGAATAGTAGGGAACGGTAGCTGCCCTCTAGGCAACTGGGAACAGGGAGAGACCCCAGGCAATGATACCAGGGTTCTTGTTTACGGAGTTGAAGAATGAACTTCACAAACGCTCAAGGTAGGCAAGCAAGAAAGAGGCTTTTATTGATAGACAGAAGTCAAGATACGGAACTCCCAGGCATGTGTACTGGGAGGGCCAGCTGCTGTTTATGGGCTCAGATCTAGGGGCTTTACACCTGCCTCATCAACGAGGGAGAGAAGCTGTTTGCTTTCTATAGGTTCCTGTCAGATTGCCAGCTATATTTTAGCCAATCATACTAAAGGTCATTTCCATTTTTAATTAGTATGCCTTAGTCAAGCTAGTGAGCTACCAGACTTAATAGTCAGTAAAAATGGTTCTTTATTGCGGAGGTTCAGCGAGAACCTTCTTACACACTGTTGCCTTGTTTCCGCTCCAAGTCTCCTGTTTTTCACATTCCCAAGGTCCTTAGTAAGCATCCCATTTGTCCTTCTCAGGGCCCTTATCTTGCTCTAACCGGGCAGGGCCTGGCCCCCTGTATTTCCCTGCCTCAACAGGGCACTGTTGTGACTATCTTATGCCCCTCCTTTTGACTGATGGATTGGTTTTCCCTGGTTATTGAATCAGGTCTTCAAATAAAGCCTCCCAGCTCCTCAGAGGTGTAGGACGGACCTCACCCGCAGATGCTGGAGAAGCCAGCTGTAAAGGTAAAGTCAGCAATGGGGCTGGCCATGGTGGGAAGAACACAGACAGCCCTCTCTGTTTAAGTTTCAACACTAAACAGCCCTCACGTATCTTGAGGCACAGTGTGGGCCCACATAGCCAGCTGCTCAGCTTCGCCCTGTCCAGAGGCTTGTTTCTGAGAGTTGCTTGGCAGCCACAACGATCTTCCTCTCACTCAAGCACACACGATGCCCTGCTTCAGCTAGGGTCCATTGTTGGTAGGTATTCACTCTTGCCTAATGAAGTTTCAATATAGCCTTTTATATGCACTTAGCTATTCCCTCTTTGGCAATTAGTGTCTTAGGAAATAAAGTAAACATAATCTACTAAATTAAATTGAGTTAATGACTTGTTTTGCTTTCCAGAAAATAAGTCTGGAAAAAATACTGAAATGTGTGCACTGTAGCATGTGAAATATATACAGTTTTCTCTAGAGAATGATCAAAATCAATGGCATTAAAAAAAAAGCATTATACTATAGGAAGCCCTATTGATAATGGTACATACCTAACACTGTGCTACCATACACACAGCTCCATACTACTGCCTTTTTTTCTCCCTCCCTCTCTCATCCTCTCTCTCTCTCCCCCACTCTTCCTGCCTCTCCCTCTCTCTCTCTTTCACACATGTACACCCAAAGATGAAGGCTTGCACACTTAAGAAGACTGCACATTAAAAAAAAGAAGACTGCACATACATAAAAATCTTAGCCATGTTATATAAATGATGGTGAGTGCAAGTTAAAATACTTTAACTGATTTATATCTCTTGTATTATCTATTAATCTCTTCTAAGAACTAAGGAAAGGCTTGTTGTTTGTTTTAGTTTATTTATTTACTTGTTTCGTTGGTTAGGGGGAGAGGGGGCATTGGTAAGAAGTCCCCTTTCCAAATGAAAGAGATCAATTGAATCTCCAAGTCCACTATTCAATGAAGAGCCCACCCCCAAAAGTACCAAGAATCAAAGTGTTTGCAAGAATAAGGAGTTTCAGTAGCCAGATTTGCGAGCGTGAAAGTAGTAAGTTGGGATCCATTTTGCATAGCAGATACTGATGAATTAATTACCTACAAATCACCGTCCAGTACACTGGAGTGTGGGTAGGTAGTAATGAGATTCAGAAGCCTATTTGGTGGTTTTCTTGTTCCAGTAGGTGGCTGGAAAAGTTAACAGTGGTCTGATGCTGAGGTGAGGTGGGGTAGGGAGCAAGGCAGAAATGATGAGATATAAAACATGGGGTAGTTCTGAGTTAGGTATCCTGGTTCTAGCTGCTGGTTAGCACTCAGTTGCCTGGCAGTGGTCTAAGTGAAGGTAACTGGAAATACCTAACTGTTGGGCAGGGGAGTTGAGGTCCAGGGGAGTGGGAATGCAGTGATGAGTGGGGCATATGTAGTCTGGACTATCTTTAATTTAATGGCAGAAATGGATAGTGATAGAATAAAGTTTCCATGGGAAGAAAGAATGTAACCTTCATATTCCAGTGTACAACAAAAAGCTATATGATCACAAAAATGAATAAATACCATGACAAATGATGTTGAATGACAAACATGTTATCAAGGCAGTTTAACATATAGCCTAAAATTAGCACAAGTATTTAAGTCTGGTCATGAACTATGAGGCATAAAATCAGAAGTCTTTTGGATTTGGTTTTGTGATTTGTTCCCTACCAATATAAGAAAAATAACTTGAAATCCAAATGGACAAGGGGAATATTTGGATGCACACCCATATAGTTGTATATTAACTGCAAACATTACAGTGTTTTTTACAGTATGTTGGCACTTACACAGTAACTTCAGTGGGGTTGTGTGAAGCAATGAAGAATTGTACAATTAGTCTTGTCATTTTGGAATGTTAAAATTGAATTTGTGTGTATGACAGCATATAAGCAGCTTTGTAGGGGAGAATGTAACAGAAGCTAAAGAGAAGTATTGCTTCATGTCATACTAGTCACTGGTGGTCAGTTAAGGTAAATTTTTGACTCTTCTATGAGAAGGGTTACTATGACTTAAATGCTCAATAGTATTTAATGTGGGATCAAATTTTCCTGGAGTTGTGTAAATAATTTAGCAGAGCCAATTCCAGGTACTAGACTAGTATTGTTGATGGATCCAAACTGGAAATAACCCATTAGAGAGTATCCTCACACAAACTGAGATGCTCATTAAAACTACAGACATCCTCTTGAGAGTTCCATCACTGAGTCTCAGTGATTAAAAATACAACTTAATATTTTTGACACATATTTCCAATGTGCTAATATTATAGCTCATAAGCTTTACAAGAACTGTTTCCCTTATAAGCCTTAGCAATTAACTGTAGCTGATAGGATACAGACCCAATTTTTTCATGGTGTTTATTAACACCAGTGTTATGAATGAACACAGCTATGAATTTATTCAATCTACTGCAAAATTATTTTTGCTTGCCAAGATAAAGAAAAGTAATAGGACAGCGATCTATGCTCTTTTATTTTCTATTCCTTTCTTTTATTTTCTACACTTCTCTGAGGGATTCAGTGATAGCATAAGTTTGGCATAAATAACTCATTTGATCTTTTACAATGTAATATTCGCCCAGTATATGAGATGTGGACAAGGACACATTCTCATTTCTACATCCTTCTCCAAGTTACCTATAGAGATTTTAAAATATATTGGAACATAGAATATATTTATGAACAAAATCTTAGACAATATTGCCTAGCCTTTCCAAGTCTCTATTTCCTCATCTATAAAATGCAGTAGATAATTGGCTCAAAGATTTATTGCAATAAATGTCTATAAAAGGGATTTGTAGGCTGTACATTGCTATACAAATGTTAGCTATTATAAAGACTCTGTTTAGTTTCAAGAAAAGTAGCAAGCATTTATTGGTATGTATATAATGGCAGCTTTCATCTAGCACATTTTCCTTCTTCTAGGAGAAGAATTAATAAACAAACATTTTAACAACAGCACCCATTAAAGTTTAAGTTTTTAACCCAGTGGACAAGATTAAGGGAAAATGTCTGTTTCAAAGTGATTACTATTGGAAAGGTTTGCAGCATTCCAGTGACTTGCTCATTCCAGTTTTATATCAGCAGAGGTTCCTCAGCAAATAAAGCCTTGTCATTCACCTTGTCCTTCCTTCGGCGTGTGTTTCCAGTAGGAAGCTAGCTCAGGTGGCATGGCCGACTTTGAAATTAGAAATGAATTCTACAGTGATATGCAGTGTCCTGAGACCAGTGATAAATATAAATCCATACAATATGGGAGACTTGATAGATTTATAAATATTGATCATATCATACTTGGTAGCAAGCACACAAGTGTTATTCTGTGTCTTTTTTTGAACTCTATAGTGGGGAAGTGAAATAGAAGAATCTTGAGTTTTACACTGAACCCACATGATCTTGCATCTGTTATATTTCTACCTTTTACATATAAATCACCTTTTGCTAATGTATGTGTGTGTGTGTCCCTTCCAAATATATATTTTCTATATTATATATTTGTAATATACATAATATATAAAATCCCAAATATCATATATATATGGATGTATTCCTTTTGACATGTTATTGTTAGAGAATTTTAAGTAATCAATGTGATAGTTGAAGGTACATATAATTGAAGAGCTAAAATTATACAGGTGTAATTTTAACAGATTATCAAGCTGTTAGTATCCACATTGATAGCCCTACAATGAAATGGCCCTCATAGACACAGTTTGAAGGAATTCATTGCAGTGAAATCACAACAAGGGTCTCATCTCATCCCAGTGGCAGTTTGAGTCTAGGACGGCTCCCCAGGCTACTCTGTCCCCAGATGTGGGTGTGACCTTGAGTGAGGGCGTTCTCGTTGGCTAAGGGGAATCACTGGAGGTGGATTTCACAGGGAGCCTCTGTCTCGCTGGAGGCAGGGGTGCTGTGGTCCTGAAAGGGACAGCTGGGTGGCCCATCACTCTCCTTCCCTTGTGCCATTCCAATCCATTTGCTTATGTAATAAATTCTGGAAATAACTATTTCAGGATATAGGTTGGCCTTGTTCCCTGGGGAAAAGGGGAAGGTTATTGGGATGAACAACAGCCCTCACCAGTACAAATGCAACTGGTCCTCATTGCTCCCCTCCTCCTACCCATTATGTGTTTCTCTCACTTTCAGCGAGCATCTCTGCTGTTCTTTGTGGCTTACCTGGTGGGATGACTCAAATATGTACCCCTTCACAGGTCATAGAAACTGTACGAGTCCATTTACCATCAAAATGGGGAAGAGGGTATTGAGAGATCCCCCCCAGTAGATCACTGGGCGCCAAGAATAGTCTTCCCTGTTTCCCCCCTCTTGATGATTTAGGTTTTATTTTTTCCTTGCCTAATGGTGTTTGGCACAAGCCTGAAATGACCAGGCAGCAATGAAGACTCAAAGTTAAATGATGGAAGCATTCCTCCCTGAGAACTAGGATTCTAAGTCCAGAGCTTAGAGTTGCAGGGATGAGAAACATACTTTTTCCAGCTGAGTCACTGGGAGCAAGGGCAGCAGAACCTCACCTCCCTCAATCTCTTGTATCCATATATTCTACTGTTGGGGAAATGGCACCATATGGTCATTGATACAGAGTATGCACTGCACAGTATATCCTAAAGGATGCACTCCATCTTCTTAGGCTATCATTTCCAACTCCTCAGCTGCTCTTCCAAAAGGCTGTACTTTTGCTGTATTGAGTCAGCAGCTTCTCAGTGGCTGCTATGTGACAAAATCTGTAGAGCCCACAGTCATGTATTCATGCCCACAGCTCTTTTGCGTAAACTGAGTCCTTTGATCTTTTGCAGTGTTATGCAGGATTCCATCTTGGTTGCTCAAACACACTGTGATCTGTCAGACAGCAGTGCAGGTTGAAGCCCTGAGAGCAGGAAAGAAAGAATATGTGTGTATTTTGGTCGAGATCAATTTCTGACACTTTCAGAGTGGAGAAAGTCCAATGTAAACAATAAGTCATCAATAGGCTACTTGTTCTCAAGGCATGGTGTTTCCTAGGTGCTCAGCATTTGTCTCTGTTGCTAGTAGGTTGGATATATGGCAGTGTCAGTAGTTACTGATGAGCTGCAGCCACTTGTTGAGTTTGAGCCCATGCTGTTGGGCAATGCATACACTCCATCCCTACCACTATAGCCTCTTCCTTCATGCATCTGTGGTGCCGCCATTGGAGCCTAGCTGATGCCACCTGGCTGAATTGTTCCATCTGCTTGGTTGTTTAGTGCTTCTTTCATGGAGGATACAATCTGGTGCCTAGATGTGATTCAGAGATCTTTACACTTGGTATTCATTCTCATAGACCGATCTATCCCTCTTTCCCAAACTTCTTTGTCTCTCATCTTCCAATCACTCTCCCTAGTCAATCAACCAAACCATTTGGCTTTGCTCGTAGTCTGTATATATTCTTATTTTAGACCATTTCTCTTTTCATATGAGGTAGTTGGCCTGGTGTACCCAACAGGTGTACATAGCTGCCTTCATTATTTTATGTTGATAATTATCCTCTAAGAATCTCTAGATGACCTGAACTTTCCCTGACAATATTGACAAAATATATTTCTTCATTTAGATGAGATCTGAGTCTGATATATTATAGAATATAAATAAATTCACCTGAAATGAAAAAGAAACTAATCTGCAAAATAATGCATGCATCATTATAAAGCAAGAAAGTCAAAGAGAAAAGCCAGTTTCCCAAATTTCCTGGTATTTTTCAGTCTCAGTTCCTATTTAATTAAAGATCTACCTCATAATTAGGTAAAATATTCTTTAGTTCTGAATGATGTTAACTGAGTGTATACATATGAAAATGTACAAAAGCTGAATCAATTGTTTTGAATGGAGAGGAATGATTTTTTTCTCTAAATTATTTTCTCTTAATAGTATGGTACTTACTTAAAAGAAGAAAGAAAGAAAAATACCATGTAGCTTATTCTGTATCCTTTTCTTGCCTTGTTTTCTTGATTTCATAAACAGAAAGAAGCAAACAGAATTGGTGGTCCAGACATAAGCCTTAGGATCTCATGAATTCCATATCCAACTTCTGACATTCCAACCACCTGCTTTCTTTTCATACTTGAGCTTATTTATCATTATTTAATATGAGCCTTTGAGCTCAATTTTGATTAGGTATTTTAGGTCTTTAACACGCTTGCCTAGAAAGGATAATGTGACCCTTGGAGAAATTTGGCTGACTAAAGTACTAAATGCCTTTTGCTTTTGATATGAGGCATAATAACAACAATAAAGCCTCACACCAAGTGTGTAGTTTCTTGCACATAAGACATTACCTAGAGGACTTTATTCCTTTTTTCTGAATGCAGTTGCTAAGTGGTTGCTCAAGATTCTAGTCTAATAGGGAAGTTTGGAGTAGAACAAAAAATAAAACCTAAATCATCAAGAGGAGGGAAACAGGGAAGACTATTCTTGGCGCCCAGTGATCTACTGGGGGGGATCTCTCAATACCCTCTTCCCCATTTTGATGGTAAATGGACTCGTACAGTTTCTATGACCTGTGAAGGGGTACATATTTGAGTCATCCCACCAGGTAAGCCACAAAGAACAGCAGAGATGCTCGCTGAAAGTGAGAGAAACACATAATGGGTAGGAGGAGGGGAGCAATGAGGACCAGTTGCATTTGCACTGGTGAGGGCTGTTGTTCATCCCAATAACCTTCCCCTTTTCCCCAGGGAACAAGGCCAACCTATATCCTGAAATAGTTATTTCCAGAATTTATTACATAAGCAAATGGATCGGAATGGCACAAGGGAAGGAGTGTGATGGGCCACCCAGCTGTCCCTTTCAGGACCACAGCACCCCTGCCTCCAGCGAGACAGAGGCTCCCTGTGAAATCCACCTCCAGTGATTCCCCTTAGCCAACGAGAACGCCCTCACTCAAGGTCACACCCACATTTGAGGACAGAGTAGCCTGGGGAGCCGTCCTAGACTTTGAAGAAAGAATATGATTTGCCAAGCTGTCAAGAAGGGCAAAGAAATGGTTTGTAGAAGAAATGTTACACCCAAAGCCTAGGGAAATAGGACACAAGCAAAATGTATGTTCCGAGAAATGTACATGGCTCAGTAAAAAAGGAGAGATATGCAGGGGCTGAATCACAGAGTATTTTTTAGAATCTGCCAAGAAAATTGGACTTTTTGCCTAGGCTACATTGGATATTGATAGCTAAGATATAAAGAATAGGTGTGCTCCTACTTGTGTTTTTTTAAAAGATTGCTGGAAGCAGTGTAGATGACAGCTGGGTTGCTATTGGCAGGGGGAGGGCCTAGAAATAGCAAAACTATTAGGAAGGTGTATGAGCAATTGAGTAAGCAAGAGAGAATAATGCTACCTACCACCATAGTCCAAAAAGAGTGAGCAGATACATTAGAAGGTCTTCATGTAGGAAGGTTTAGAAATCAGAATGACTCCTAGATTTTTGGTTTAACTGAGTATATGGTAAAGCTATTACTTACAAAAGGTGGAAGGCCAGGAAGGGTGACTTAAGAGCATTTTGACAGAAGAGCATGCATTTTGAGTTCACTGAGGGCTGCGGTCTTGATCGTCTTTGCATTTCAAGCACCTCGTAAAGGGTCTAGCGAGGGCAGACTCTCAGGAACTCATGAGAAGGCCTCAAAGTCAAGTACTTTGTTTTACTAGTTAATTGAAAATGCTGAGTATAAATGGTGATACAGTCAAAAATGAATCAAAGGAGGTAAATATTTAAGAGATCTCAAAGCATATAATTAAAAAATTTATCACTGAAATAGGCAAAATTAATAGTCTGACTGAAAAGCAATATTCCGCTGTGTATATTCAACAGATTGGAGCAGAAAAGATGAATGTAAAGTGTTTTATAATATCCCTACTCAGAGATAGTTATGGTCTGAACTGAGTGGCAACTCTGTTCAGAGAGAGAGAGAAAGAGAGAAAGAGAAACTCAAAGAATAAAGTGGAAGACGAACTGGTTAACAGTCTGCATTTGAATTGAAAAGGAGCTTTTGAAGCTGACTAGGAATCATGTAAGTTATTGGTATTGCGGATGGTAATGGAAAGCTTAAGGGAGGGTAGGACAGGGCCTTATTATGCCTCCTGTGTTCCTTGATAGGATATAAGTGAATCATTCTCCTAGTGATGAGGCAATGCCTCCTTGCCAGACATAGTTTGCTGGCTTTGAGGAAGGGACTGGCTGTGCGGCCGCCTTGGAATAAAGAGTTAAAGGGTTATGCATTCACGCCCAATAACCACTGTCACTGCCAGGACTGGGGCATATTGATTTGATTAGCCCTTAACCAGCAGAAGGGTAAAAATGATCACTGCTTTTTCTTCTCTTTTCCTTCTTTGTCTCTCCTGTTTGTAGCAAACATAGATTAGGACTGAGACATACATTAGAAGTGGAAGGACTAAGTTTGGCTTCCTGCCACCTGGAAATAAAATCCATTTAATTTGTCCTGACTATCCTTGCTATAGTGTTAAATATAGACTAAATAGTTTAATATGGATTTATGTAATTAGTTCACAAATTGATTTTTCAGAGTATGCTTGCTTTAGGAAATAAACATCTGCTCACTATGGCTCAAATGGCATGTGGACTCACTTTGATATGATGAACTGATTTTCTTAAAAGGTGACAAATCTAATCTATGATCATTTTATCATCCCCATATTTTAAAAACCAAGAGTCAAAAACAAAACAATAACTTAGAAGCCCTAGCCATCTCCTAGGGGAAGCCCTCTATAAGATAGCAATGTTAATGTCTTATCTCTGAGTGACAGGATTTTAAAAAAAGACCAGGACCCTCCATCTGTGAAATGTTGATCTCCTTTTTCCCGTGTTCAAGAAAGTCTTATCCACTTTATTTAAACATTAATTATTTAGCCTGAACTGTATGCAGCTAATTTGTAAAATTAAAATTCCTTGCAAGTTTGAAGATGAATCCAGAGAGGTTCCTCTTAGCCAGGCTCCACCTTCCCCCTTCTGAGTGGCCACATTTCATGTGATTGTAATTGGTGACTGGATGGTAATGACAGCATTGGCCAGTCATTCTAGGAATGGCTACTGAGATTTGTAATTATATTCTTTATTCTGATTTAAATTCAACAGTGTCTTCACATTACTATTCTTTCTCTTGAAATATAGAGATTTAGATGTAGTGGTTGGGGATGGTAAAGATGCTGGGTTTTACCTTCTGGAAATCGATACTTTTTCAGTCAGTCCCATTTCTCTAAGGCACTATAGACAGGGGAGGTCCACTGTCAAGAATGTTAATTTGCCATCTGAAAGTGCTTAATCTAAAATCTGTCCTTGTCGAAGGAGAACATGTTGGTCCCCATGCAGCAGTAATGGGAATTTTATTTCAGCATAAGATTCAGTGGGGGCTTTCAATTGTATCCTTTAAGCTGCCCCGTCCTTATCAATTTATGCAATGTACACATCTTATGGGTCTTTAACCTCATTCTACTTTTCAAATAGAAAACACTAAAGGCAGTAAATAGTCTAATCCACATTTGAACATGTATAAACTAACCGTGTAAACTGGCTGCAAACCACAAAAATTGTTATGTAGTTAAAACTGAGTATAGCTTTATTATTAATTTTTTCTCCTGATGATTAAAATTTAACTCTCCAAAGAGACCTTTTTCCCTAACAGACTTTCTCTCTTTTACTGTGACCATTTTATGCTTTAAAATTACTTCTTTGATTTCCATTTTCACATACATTAGAGCTTTATCTACTGTACCTGTTTAAAAAAAAAATCGTAGTTGAGGAATATAATATTTTAGAGTAAATATCAGATCTGGTAGTCAAGAATTAAAATAAATATGTAAAGCCTTTGTAATTACTTTTGTTCATTAACAAATCACTCAGCAGCATGCTAAATAAAGTTAATATCAATGACATTTTAAATTAGTAATAATGACTACTTTGCTTTAACCCTTTCAGCCCTTGTTCATTAGAAACCTTTTAGGGTGTCTTGCCCTCCTAGTTGCCATGTGATATGTATTAAGTTATTTGTTTTGCTTCAGAAAACACACATCCTAATTTTATTGTCCTTAGTTTTCTGGTCTGAGATTAGTTAACTAGAAGTATCTGGCTTCTGTGTCGTGCCTCACTGCTCCCCACTGTCTCATTCCTAGATTGTTCTATTTGTGCCTGCTTTTGTGGATCCCTAAATTTTACACCTCACTGTGTTCAACATCTACCTGCCCCTGTAACACTAGCCCATTCCTCCCCTCCTAATAGATTCTACTAGGGAGCAATTCTTCCATCCTTTTCACCTTTATGTTTTCTTCCACTAACTTTCTTAAAGCAAAATGGACCAGTTGTGTCCCCACACCTCAGCTCTCTGTGTTTTCCAACTTTCCCAAACAGGAGTGATAGTGTGCTACAGATGGCATATTGATGACTGTGGTTAGCATGTAAAATTCCATGCATTGTTACTGCTAGAGATGCCATGTATCCAAGCTACCTTGGAAATGACTTGATTTCTGATATGTGAAACCCTTGATGGCTGAAACAACACAAAGATGGTTTAGGTGGCTAGCGACACCCATGAGCATTAACGGTATAAAAGTGTACACTGAATGTTGGGTCAGTTCGTCATGAAGTATATAATGCTGTCAAGAATACTAGAAGCTAAGGAATATATCAGATCTCTTTGTGTTAACTGTAAGCTTTCTGAAAAATATTGCCGGCTCTAATGCATTAACCATAACCAGCAAGATTGTTTGCACACTAGTTTTTAAAATGACAACATATTAACTTTCATGCTATTTAGAGAGAATCATGTGAAAAATCTAGGTGTTTTTCATATATGCATAGAGAGTTGATCAGAATTTTGGAGTAATCATGTCAACAGTCACATTCTTTTTCTGTGTTTCCAGATATTTGAGGTTTGTGGGGAAAAATTAATGGCTATAGTGATAGTGACAGAAACCATTGTGACAGAGCCTTTTTCTGTGGCAGAGGCATCTCAACATGAAGGTGTGAGCATGGATGTGGCAGACTTTTACTGTGTCTATTCAGTCAAACTGGGAGAAAATTTTATCAGGATTTCCTTCCCTGCATCCTTCTAAGTTAGTGGGAGCTAAAAATGAAATTTTGTATGACATTTGGCAAGTAGACCTAAAGGAATAGCCTAAGTTGTCTCTGATTCAGGGGGTGTCGCAGGGCACAATAGCCACTCATCTGCTGCCCATCTGTTGGCACAAGGCAGCAGCCTGGCCAGCAGCTCCTCTATGCCCTGCCTTATCATTGGCTTCAGCTTCTCCAACCTCTAGGCCAGGTGCATGTTTAGACCTGTGATGGAGATTGACCTGGATCCCAATCTGTCCTCATGGGTTCCATCCAAACATTGCAGATTTCATCTTGTCCTTGCTGTCTCCAGCTCACATTCATCTTCCCTTCCCAGCTTCTTGACCTGATAACTTCAGACTCAAGGACCAGACTCAGAAACCGCAGCTCTCCATACACTGTGTAACCAACTCTTACAACTGTGTAATATTCAGCCCTGTAATACCCACCTCCCACCCCAGGACTGTAATGCTATGATCAAACACTGATTGCTACAATGGAGAAATGTTAGAGGCCATAAAAGTATTCAGGAAGCTTGGAAATAGGTGAAGGACTACTGAAGACAGATACCCTTAGATGATCTTGCCAGTAGCTAAGACATACCCTGATAATATTTACATTAAAAAACTAACTCTCAAAAAATTATTTGAAATTATTTAAAAATTCTCCCCATCTACTAGTTATGACTTCTGAAATTTGTGTCTGAATAGAGAAGGGTCCCAAAAGGAAATGAATAATATACTCAATTCAAGGAAGGTTTAATAGCAAAGGTATAGGCAGAATGAAAGGAAAACCCAATGGTTGTGCAGTACTGATGGGTTATTAGCCCGTAGAGCTGTCATCATCCTTTGGCTCAAAGGGCGAAATTGGTGAAACAGTTGCCAGAACCAGAAGAAAAGACAGCCTTACAAAGAGGGATACTTTGCAGAGTTGAGAATTGCATTGGAAGGAAGCAGCTAGCTTAAGCCAAACCTGTGTGGAGATGGGCAGGAATAAATACCCCAGGTTCATGCTCATCCCTCATCCAGATTCTTGTCAGTGCTCAACACTGGGTGCATTCAAAGAAAAGCAAAGCCCAAAGCAGTTTTTTGACCTACCCTGAGAGGTCATCCTCTTAGAGACAGGATGGAGAAAGGGGCAGAGCACATCTGTGTGACAACAAATCACATCCACCATAGAATCTTCTCAAATTTTCAGAAGCTTGTTTTTATTCAAGAAGACTTGATAAAGAAAGAACAGGCAGGATGCCGCAGATGCACGGGGTAGATACTCACTGTATACACAGAAGAGTGCTCCCCCTTCCCAAAGATGTCCACATCCTAAGTCTTAGAGCCTTTGAATCTGTTATGTTTTGCTGCAAAGGGGAATTAAAGTGGCAGGTGAAATTAAGGTTTGTAATCAGCTGATCTTAAAATCAGGAGATTATCCTGGATTATCCAAGTGGGCAAATTGAAGAGTCCTTGAAAGTGAAGAGAGAAGCAAAAGAAGAGGTCAGAGCAATGTGATGTGAAGGACATAGCCTGTAAGTACTGGCTTTGAGGGTGGAGGGCCCGACAGCCAAGGAATGTGAGTGAACAGCCTTTACAAGATGGGAAACAAAGGGAGATGGCTTCATTTTTAGAGCCTCCAAGAAGAGATTTTAGCACAGTAAGAGCAATGCCAGTTTTCCAGCTTCCAGAACTATAAAAAGACAGATATGTATTCTTTTAAACCACTAAGTCTTTGGTAATTTGCCACCACCACAACGGAACACAATTATATTTGGATATTCAAGTTTCTTCAATTAATTTTGCCCCTGTATTCTGACCATCTTGGATAATTCTCATAGAAGCTGTACAACACTGAGCGGCAGTGGTTTTATGTTAACATATAGGACTGTCACTGCCAAAGAACTCTGCTTTGACGTTTCAGAAGAAGAGTCATGACTTTATGAAATGGGGGATGGGGGCTTCCTTTTGTGGTTCTTACTCTAAATAGGAAGAAAATTCCTGCCAAGCGGTTTAAAACCTCCCTTTCATCCAGATGCTGAGAGAGAATCCAGTCTCTAGAGGAGGACATAGTCCCCACTGAAAGGTAACAAAAGTCAGGAAGCCACAAGGTATTACCCTCCAGGTGGGGAAGACTAGAGCTCTTGCATTCAGAATCTTTTCCTGGAATTAGTAAGTGAAGGCCAAAGATTATAGCAAAGATCTGAAGCAAGAATTGAGCACCAACTAGGTCATGCAGAAGAAAAATGTACAAGAAAACCACTCCATATTCTACCTAGGCAGATAGACTTTTTTCCCCAAAATAATTAAGGGTCTTCACAAATTCCTTATTAGAGAGTCATATCAGACCCCGTCCTTGTCCTTATTAGGCCTGTGTATAAGAAACTGGAGTCAACAAATGTCAAATTATCATTACAATTTGTAGGTCAAATAAATTCCCCAAATCATCTAGTCACCTTAAATTTCTCCCTTAAGAACCCTACAGGATGTTGTTATAATGGGTTTTCTGGATTGTTTAAACCCTACGCAGTCAGCATAGTCTAATTCTGGTGTAGAGAGCAGAGAATGTAGACAAGTTCCCGTTCGTACACTTTGGGTCACCAGACTGTCTCCTACTTCACTGCACACCTTCCTTTTACATGAAGTAGAATTACGAGATTAACTTTTTAGGTGAGCAGGTGGAAGAATCAGTACAACACCCGCTAAAACCGCATGGCTCGGATGTTGCTTCTTCAGTGTAGACAGTACAAGGTTTTTCTTTCATAGACATTTGTCAAAATGGTCCCCTTTGAAAAATAATCTGACCTGTGGCCCCAGTAATGATGAAACAAACAGAATCCGTCATTCAAGCACAACATGGCGAGCACATTATTTTTTACACAAAATCTCTATCTCTGCTGCCTTAGTTGCCAGTAGCACGTTTTCTTACCTCACTGCTACCTAGCATTTCTTAAAAAGGGTATCATTTTCTTTTCCACCAACAGTTTCCTATTATTTTGCATTACATTTAAATTGGTTTTCTTAAGAACAAAGTTTATGATCGTAGAGTTCTCCTTTTGACTATTAGAAAGGATTAGCTAACAATGAATGTCAGCACATGATGAGGTTGTGATGCTTCATGTCTCTAATAAGGAACTCTATCCAGTTGTGTATTATTTGTAATACAAATGACCAGACATTCCTCATAGTAACAGGACTAACTCAGTCATTAGTTTTATAAAGCAGTAGTGCAATGCTTGTAATCATCTATTTTAAAATAATCATTTCCTCTTTCATGCCTCTGCTCTCCTTCTCTATCTTATATATGGAAAAGGGGAGAGGAAAGTATGTGAGATATATTAGGGTGGAACATAGAAAATATCACGCTTAGTACCTTGCCCCTCTACAATAACTAAGGCCTTCTTACTGTCAGGGCTGTACATGGCCTTCATAGGCCAGAAGCACTTCTAAGTCTGTAGATCTCTTTTTCCATAAAAAAAATAAAAATAAATTAATTAAGAATTAATATTTTATAACTGCATTAGTATCAAGACTAATATAATCCAGCTGATAGTCATTTTTTTCCTGCTGATTAAAAAAAAAATTAAAACATCTCCCTGGCTCCAAATGTCCCATGGGCCCTGGTCACAGTGCCTCTTGTGCCCAATGGATTAAGGTAGCCTTGTTCCAGCTATATAGTGGTTACACTTTTAACAAATTTGGCCTAACTTTCTAAATGCTTTGAGTCTTTTGAAGCATGACAGTTAATCAGTTGTTTCATTATCCCAATTTTCATATTATTTAATAAATCATTTTTATTTTAAATCATTTCTGTGTCACAACTATATTCTGTAAGGTTGTGCCAATTAATTTTCTAATCAATGGAATCATTCTTTTTCATTAACTTGTGTTTGTACCACAAAAGAATTGGATCTTTATTTCATATCAATTTCCAATTCAAATAGAATCTAACATTTAAGCTTTCAGAATCTTTGACTTTTAATTTCTTATCACTCCCTTACAACTGTCAGCCTGTTACTTTGTCCTAGAACTTGTATTCTGTCACATATACTCATATTTCTGAAAAGTGTTAAAAATTTAGAAATATTTTGCTAATGAAAGTGATCATCCCTAACTTACCAGTGATGTCACTTGGAACACTAATATCTGTTTTTTTCTAAAGCAAGGAATATAAGAAAATATTTTTAATAGCAAACATATCTCTTTAGAGGCATATAGTTATCTACATTATTTAAGTAGCAAACAAATCTAAATACCAGTTTATAAAGGCTAGGGCATGCTCTTATTTTATAATAGTTAAAACTATCTTTTTAGGGTGCTAAAGATTGGTTCAACACTGTGTGCTATGCAGAAATGCATACCAGAACTGGTGTTTTGGGGGGTGTTTGAAGGAATATGTAGTGTTTCTAGATGCTAATCAGTTCAGCCAAGTTATTAAACATAATGATTTTCACAGTTTACCTAGAATGTCTTCGAGTTTAGGAAAATTTCAGATAAACTGTGGTGGCATGCTCCTTGCTCTACAGAACACATTTGGCTTGGAGTCATCCTTTTCACAGTGCCTATGGCAGCTACACCCTAATGGAATGTCAGAAGTTGGTAGGGAATTTCAACAGCAGTTCTACACCCTGAAGCAGTTCATTTGTTCCTCATGAGAGTCAGTCTCAGCAGAGGCTGAGCCCCAACCATCTACAACATGTGAATAGGAGGGAGAGAGTCTATCACAACAGGTTCATGTTCAATTGGAAGATGCGATCAATGAATGTGATGTTCATTGTACTTAGAACATATGTAACTATTGGAGATCCAAGCAGCATCAACTCCTTTTTCACCTCCCTAAAATATTAAAATGATAATACCCAAGAGAATTATGTAAATATATATATATATGTATACTTTGTCCCTTTACAAAAAATAAATCATCTTTATCTTTTGGTAGATAGATAGTCTTTAGTATTTAGTGAATTCTAAGTTCCATTGGCCGACAAAACTCTATGGGACTGAAATAGTCACTGATATCTCGTTTTAAACTGGAGGTCATTAAGAACTCTGTGAACTATCTTGAACTATCATTAGAATATTTTAAATTCTAGATTTAGTACAATGGTAGATTGCTATAGAATAACATTTTCATTATTCATGGGATTATTATAATGATCAAAGTGACTTTTTTAGACTTCAAAACTTAGAGGTGTTAGTGCTAATCTTAATAGCTAGAATACATTTTAAAGGGTTTTTAACAATTATTTATCATTAGAATACCTGATGAGTTTATTAAAAGTTCAGTGTGCCCAGGAAGCTGTACTTTTTAACAAGCAACCCTGGTTGACTGTTAAAATCGGGTAAGTTTGGAACCAATGCCTTAAGCAAGTGAACTATGTAAGTATTGTACTCTTTCCTCTTAATTTCTATTTTGCTTCTCACTCCTCCACTCAGACATATAAATACATAATAAATTATTAGAGGAATTAATGTTTATAATGTCCATGATTAGAGTATGAACATTTTAAACCAAGCATATTATCATATACATATTATGTTTAAATAATGTTTAATCTTATATCTCATAAATCTGCTATAATATCAATATTTTTACTTTGTTGCAATGATCCACCTTGGGAATAGAAATCTCCTAGGTAGATATTTCAACAGAATAAAAAAGGAACTGAATCTACAACTGCTCTGTGGATGTGATGGAATTAATGAAACTTAACTCGTATGAAAAAAACTTTTAGATGTGACATTAACTGGTATTATTTGGATGGATTATATTTCAAATATTTATTTTACTTACAATCATCAGTCTACTTTTCTATTTCTCTTTGAGGTAAGAGGGTCTTATTTTTCTCCTATATATCTATGCCAGTATCCATCACAGAAAATGGTATGTCACAGACCCTGGAACACTTGAGGAAATGAATTACTACTTAGTTGTATATAAATGCATACATGTACATACACACATATACAATCTAGACATTTTTAATGCTAGCAACTGAATCACATGAAGATTCAAAGATGCATTCTATCTCTAGTTTTACCAGCTCCATTACTATTAAATATATATACTATAAGCATTACTGCATTACTATAGTATATTGCTGTTTTATAATAAACATTAACATTAAAGTACACCTGCATAAGGTTTCAATATTGATAACAAAAGATTTAGAAGAACCTATTACAATTGTATCACACATTTTATTACTCTAAATAAGACCTAGATGTATAACATTTGCCAATAAATATCAAAAGATTGTGAGTCCTGGAAAATAATCAGAGGAGGACCAACTGAGGGTCTTAGCTCAATACATTTGATCCCATGACAAATTTTGAACTCTGCCCTCAGAGAAGGAAGCTTTGGACATGTTAACAGGATAGTCAGCCAAATCTCATCTGTCTGATCTTATTAGGAAGCTCTTAGGATTTAGGTTCTGACCTTCTATAATTATTGACACCTATTTAATTTATCTTTTCATCCATAGCCAAGTTTGGCACATGTAAACACATCACTGTTGCCAGCACGGGCTGATTGGCATTCATGCTTGAGTGTCCTTTTTATTTTCTCCTTGGCTGCTGGGAGTAGCCAGAGCAGTGCAGAAACTAAAGAGCTTCAGCTGTGAGGCATGACAGATTTGTATTCAGTGGTAAACACCTGACCTTGTTCAACTCCCTCATCCCTTCCCATCATCCTCTCGCCAGATGAAAGGGTCTGCTTAATTCCTGCTTCCTAGCTGTTTCCTTGGCAACAATAACTGAGTCAATCTGAAGTAACTAATAGGAGAATATCTTGGTAGTACAATTAAGTGCTAAAATAAAAAAAATTAAAGCATCACCTACAGAATCATAAACAAGGAATGTTTAAAACTGAGATTAAATAAAAAATACTCATTAGTGATATTATAATTTCCTTATTAACCCCTTCACTTTATTTGGGCAATACTTCAAGATTTTCCCCAAGTTTTCTAGCCTGAAAACAATGTATTTAATTCTTTTGCATTCATTTGAGTTACAAGATGAAAACAGGTTAGTTTTTTAATAAAACTTGTATTGTTTTAGATGTTGAATAAATGGGAGATGTTTTAGATGTTGAATAAATAAGTGGGTGGGAGAATATGTGTAGAGTATTTTTATTAAAAGATTAAAAGAACTTTGTAATAACATACATACTATCTGTTCTCCTTCCTCTCCTGGAGGTGATCTGCGTTTTTAAGGTATTAGACCTAGAAGATCATGAATCTGAGAGTTTGATTTCGCTTTAGGATTCTGACACTTTTAGCCCCAGTCCTTATTTTCTAAAAGATTCATCAGCATTCTTACTTTGTATTATTTTTTGACACCTCAGAAGGTTGTCAAAAATCTCAGAATCCCTCTGGAATTGTTAAATTTGCAGTGAAACTCATAGCATTGGCTGAAAACTAAACTTATAATTGTTCCATGAAACTTTGATGAAATTTATAAAATAATTTCAACAATTTTATAAAATAATTGTATAAATATATATATAAAGTATGTATATTACTGTATGTAATATAATCATACAGTAATGCTGAGTGTGTATATTTAATGGTAATGGAGCTACTGATATTAGAGATAGAATGCATTTTTGAATCTATTATCTTATTATCTTATGTTCTTAATAAGAATGCATGCAGCTAATAGATCCAATATAGAGAGATCCAGCAGAGATACTACAGAATATTTAGACTAAATATTTTCTCTTCTGGACATCTTCAGTGGGTCTATCATACTTTATTAGTCTTGCTGTGGGTGCAGGGAGATTTTTAAATGATTTCTAAAAATCTAATTTTTCTATTATTATCTTATTTTTCTACTCATTTAATATTTACTGAGGCTACTTAAACATATGTGTGTACTTAACTGTGTCTAATAAATAATAGAGGATAGTAATAATATAAGGTTAATTTAGATAATCTAGAACTATGTATTAAATGAAAACAGCATTAGTTATGATTATGAATTGCTGTTACTACAAATTCTGAGAGTGCAGTTAACTTCTATTATAAGAATCATAATTACAGTTGGCCACAGAATTTAACAAAGCTTATTTCTCTGTTTTCCAATTAAAATAAAATATCAGACACTTCTTAACGTTTCATTCCCCTGATTAGAATGGATGTTTTGCTTTGCAGTTTTTCATAAGGTTAAATATAAATATATACCAATTGTTAGTGCCAATGTTCTTTTCAGGGGATCTGATTAACCACTGAATGAACTCTGAAGAAGACGAGCGCCCCTCAGTGTCATGTCAAAATGTAGACATGACTATTTACCCATCTTCAGGAAGACATGGGACTGGATAGTCTATTTCGGTATGTGTATCATCTGTCCATCACAGAGGAAGCAGTTGTTGTTGCTGATAGAACTGATAGAGGAAAGGCTTTCAGAGAGTATTTTTGAATTGTTCTAAGAAAATGGAACAAAACTATCAGTTCCTACTGTTGCTATAACACAGTACCACCAACTAAGTGGCTTAAGCTCACCCAAATGCCTATTGTCTTACTGTTCTGGATAGGAGAATTCCTATCTGTCTGACTGGGCTAAAGTCAAGATACAGACAGGGATGGTTCCAGAAGGGGAGTCGGTTTTGCTGCCTCCTTTAGCTTGTAGAGCCTCTCTGCATTCCTTGGCTCATGGCCCCTTCCTCTCAGCGCTTCCAGCTTTTGCTTCTGTTGTCACTTCTGCTCCTGACTCTCACCCTGCCCCCACTACCCTCTTCTTGTATAAGGACTCTTGTGATTACATTGGGTTCACTTGGATAACCCAAGCTAATCTTCCCATCTCAACATCCTTAACTTACTCACATCTGTAAAGGTTCTTTTACCAGATAAGTTCACATATTTACATTTTCCAGGATTTAAGATGCAGATCACTTTATTTGGGGGTGGAGGAGCCTTATTCAGCCTACTACAAACACAAACAACTTCTAAAATGTGTGTAGAGTAGCCACTTAGCAAATATTTCTCAAATGAATAAGTGAGGATAATGCACAGAGATAGACAAGAAATAATATTATAGAATGCACAAGAGTTTATTGTTGCATCAAAAGGAGAAATTTAGCTTTCAAGAGTGTCATATAGAAGTAACCTAGCTTTCACATGGTCAGATCTCCAGTTGAGCATAGCAGGGACTGGAAAGTAGAGTTTCAATTTGCAGTTGTTTGGATGGTCGTACTGGCTTCTAGTTTATTGTCGCTTATTTTTTTTAGATACTTTACATTGTTTTCATGGGAAACCCAAAATTAAAGGGTAGAGAAGATATGGTCTATAAAATATGATAATTAAAGACATTAAAAGAAATATAACGAAGAGGTTGTGTTTTCTATTGGAGTTTATAGCCTTATGGTAGATTCTAGATTCTCTTTAACTTTATTCCAGGAGATACGAATAGGGACAGAGGGAGGGAGGCAGGATAGGAGAAAAGGAGGGATTAAGCAGAGAGGCCAAGCAATTGTTTAAAAATCAGCTTACAGTTTAGGATATGATAATTATTATTATGATCCTTGTCTGTGATAACATTACCATAATTACTATGCTAAAAATATCGTAACTACTCTATAATGAAGTAAGATATATTAATATTTAGTGTGATACATTTTATAAAAATATATTCTCAAAAGGTTTGCAAAGCTAAATAATATAGTTAGGAATAAATAACAAAAGAAAGAATGGGGGGGAAGTAAAAAGAAGAGAAACACTTAAGGTGGCTTTTCTGGTGTTTAAAATGAGCCTTTACGGCATGATACTAAAAAGGTTGAAGGAAGGAATTTATTGTGACTGAAAGAGAGGTGTTACTTCAATTCATCCATTCAATTTCAAATTGCTTAATAGATTTAACTTTGTATCCAAGTTGTTCATTAGCTAATGCAGTCAATCTTTGGTTTAAATGTGTGCATCTTGTGTATTCCGTTTTCTGTTTCTTGTACACATTCAAATATGCAAAGTGAGTGATGCAGTTAGTGATAGATGCAGAAGTGAGCTGGCCACTTGCCTGTCTCCCTTTTGTCATCCAGTCCACATGGGCCATCATCCTGCTCACTCTACAGCCTGCTGCTATCTACAAGTTACCTACTCATCTTGACCAATCACAAAGATATTTATTTAAAGAATAATTAAGAGCATCTACTACCTATATGCATGGCATGATGCCATATTAAGAAAAATATCTACTTGCAAGGAGTTTAGACTTGAAGTGCATAGACAAGTACACTGATAAATTAGAGACTAGATTGGGGATTTCAATTTTCACCCATCTTCTGAGGTCCCGAGGATATCTGGTCTGCAATATAGTGCTGTATTAGTTTTCTCAGGCTGCCATAACAAAATAGCATAGAATAGGTGGCTTATAAACACCAGAAATTTATTTCTCACAGTCCTGGAGCCTGGGAGCCCAATCTCAGGGAAACGACATGGTCAGGCGAGGGCCCTCTTTTGGGTAGCAGACTTCTAGTGGTATCTTGTGGAAAGGGTGAGGGGTGCCTCTGGGGAGTGAGTCTTTATAAGGACGCTAATCTTATTTATGCTGACTCTGCCCTCATGACCTAATAACCCACCTAATTCTATCATCACATTAGACATGACATTTTCAGCATATGAATTTTGGGGGACACATTCAGCCTATAACATTTTGATATTCAAAATTTCCCATACTTGACCAGCAGAAGTCTTCCTAGCTACTCGCTGTATCCTTTTGACATGTTCCAGTTACATTATAATATGGACCATTTTTCGAATACTTTACCACAAAGCCCCAAATAATGCAATGAAAAGCATATGAAGTCACATAAAATTGAGTTTCAATTCTGGCATTGCTAGTTCTTAGCTGGGCAGCCTTAATAAGTAAAACCTGAGTCTTGGCTTTCTAATCTATAAAATAGTAATGAGGATATATGACCTTAAAGCACTTAGCCCAGTGCTTAAAATAATAATAATGATGATAATAATCATTAATATTTGTTGAACTCTGTATGTGTGTTCTTTAATTCTACACAATAGGTAGGAATTAAGTAACCTGTCAATGGCCAGACAATGAGTAACTTCCTGAAAGAGGTTTAGAATACAAGAAAACTGGCTTTAGAGCCACAGCAAGAAGGTAATAAATGTAAGTTTGGTTATCATTAAGTATTATTTTTATTATAAAGAAAGTGAAAATAGGTAAGATTTATCTATCAGATAGCAGAGGATCCACCTAATTTCATTTAGATGGTATAGGAATACGAGCTGCACTCATTGGGGAACTTTCATTCCCCAGCCCCCCATGCCCTTAAGCATAAGATTACATGAGAGTAAGAGATGTGTCTGCGATTTAACTGAAGAGATGCATATGAATTTACATTTTCTAAAATCTAAGGTCTAATTAAATAAGAATGTTTGGAAATCTCTCAGTTCCCAGTGCCATTCTTGTCACAGGAAAGAAGTAAACAGAGAGAAGCTGTTTCAGCTGTTGAAGTAGAGTCAGCAACGGTTGGAGGGCAGGAGCAGAGAGGAACACAGACAGGAGAGGAGGATGGGAGAAGGGAGGGAGGGAAAGAACAACAGGCTGCCTGTACAGAGGAGAACACAGATGTCTCAGGGGTCAGATGCCTACGGATACCAGAGTCATCTCTTCACAAGCCCTGAGCACTCAGATTACTTGTGTAGTAAACTATCTAATTCTAATACTTACCTTCCAATAAGATAGCAAACAATGGCAGGGGGGATGAGGAGTGCCTTCTTTAAAACAGGGAGATAGCTACTATCCTGGCACTATAAGCACTGTCCACAAAAAGAATGTTCTGAGGATTCACTTTGAACGTAGTGGATGTCAATTCCATACAGAGCCTGGTGGTGAAGGACATGTACCCATTTATCCACAACCCTTCACCTTAATCCTGTTCTATACAATGAATATTTATTTGACTGGCTGCCCTCTTGACTTCCATGATAAGGGTACAGTCTTGCTGCACAGGTAAGAGATAGCAGAAACAAACTGAACAAACAGACCTCAGGACCCTCTAACAGTGGTGCAAGGCAAAAATAATTTGGGCCTGAAAAAATGGGCAAGGTGATGTTCACATAAAGTGAAGTCCCACACTAGCATACTGGGAACAGTAAGTACACAGAGGTATTTATTCAAAATACCTCATTTCCCATATGGCTACTTAGCTAGGAAAATGTAGAGGACGATTCATTTTGTACTGACATGTTTGTTGTCCTTTGTTCTATAGCCATCCTCCCAGGACGGGGATAAAATGCAGTCTGGATTCTAAGACACTTTGTTTTTAGCAGAGATGCCACCAAGTTTCTGGCAAGTCCCTCGGACAAGTGGCGGGGCTTCTTGACACTGCCACTGGTCTGTTTGTTTGGAGTGTTGACAAGAATTTGTCCTCTCTGGGCATGGAGAAGTCTCAAACGCCCCGCACCCATTACCTGAGCCTGTAATTACTCCAGGAGCAGGGAAGGAAAAGGTGCATATCTTCTCTGCTTTCAGGCAGTGACAGATTCAGGGATATCAACAGGCCCTGCATTGAAGCAAATCTCCCAGGGGAGTTTAAAGACTCTCAAACCCTGGTGTTTTTTTTTGCATTTTTACATCAGTAGAGGTTGTGCTCATTATCCCTGAAGGCTGCAGAAGTTGTGAAGTTGGCACATGACTCTGAAACTGCTTTATCATAAAGACAGATATTTGAAACCCACCCATATTTGAAACCCAGACTTAGAAAAGAGTAATTAGTATAACTAGCTGGCATCTCTTTTCAGAGGACCACTATTTAGTGAGTACTTTCCTACTTCATTTCACAAAAAGATAAAATGATCATATCTTAAAGTGAGCTGGTTGTTCACCAGTAATTTTTAGAGAAACATTGATTTTTTAAAAGGCATTTTTAAATGTTATGAATGATCATTCCCTGTATTTTCCTTAGGGAATCTGAGATCTAGAAGGCTTTGCAATGTTCTGAAATCCATTTCCAAATTCTACCATGTTCTCTGTGCATTATATTAAAAGACCTCTGCCTATTTTATAAAAGTATGTCTATTTCCAGCCTAGTATTCAAGCTATATTCTTGTGAGGGAATGAGGTTTGCTTCCTCCAGCAGATAGCCTGCTTAGCTGATTTTTCAAGTTAATTATGGTGCAGTGAAATCTAAAGGTCAGACCATGTCTCTGTCCCTGGCATGTTCGATGCTGTGGGCATATGGGCACTAAATAAATCCCTTCACTGTTGACCCAGCTAGTAACTTTCCTGTACACTTTAACCTATTTCCTGTTCCAGATTTTTAGACCATTTGGTTTGCTTTAGGGTCTTCAGAATGGATTATTATAGTATGCATCACCCAAGAATTCCATGAAGACCCCCTTAGGAATTCCAAATCATAAATTACAAGACAATCCTCTGCAATATGCTCTCAAGCTGTCTACATATTTCACAAATTGCAGGGATTATTTTGTTTTATCCTTAGTACTCAAGGAAAAAATTAAATCTCTTAAGGTCAGTTACTTAGGAAAGATTAGCTCAGAGTTTTACAAATTATTGCTTTATTTATTTGTTCATTCGCTCTATTCACTCATTTACTCATGATTTCTTATTGATCAATAATTTGGCACATCACTCTACTAAAATTCCATAAATGCAAGAATGCAAAAGACACAGAACCTGAAGTATGTGATCATAACCTGAGCTAGAAACCCATACTCAGCCTCTACCAGGGAGAGATGGAACCAAGCTACACACTCTCTGCTATCCGTGAGAGCTGAAGCTTGAGGGGATTCAAAATGATTCAGAGAAGAGGTGACCATGAGGGAATGGGAACTGGCATGTGATCTAAGGCAGTAGATTTTGTGTGCATTTAGGATATGCATCTCTTCTTTGAGATAATCCCAAATAGTCACACATAATTAAAGTAATATGCTATGAGTATGAAAATCTGAAGTCAGTAGTTGTGGTCATTTGGTTTTTGTTTGTTTATTTTGTTTTATTAAGGTAACATTGATATACACTCTTATGAAGATTTCACATGAAAACCATTGGGGTTACTACATTCACCCATATGATCAAGTCCTCCCCATACCCCATGCAGTCACTGTCCATCATTATAGTAAGATGCCACAGAGTCACCATTTGTCTTCTCTGTGCTACATTGTCTTCCCTGTGACCAACCCCCAACACCATGTGTACCAAACATAATGCCCTCAATCCCCTTCTCCCTCCCTCCCCACCCACCCTCCCACATCTCTCCCCTTTGGTAACTGCTAGTCCCTTCTTGGAGTCTGTGAGTCTGCTGCTGTTTTGTTCCTTCAGTTTTGCTTCGTTGTTATACTCCACAAATAAGGGAAATCATTTGATACTTGTCTTTCTCCGCCTGGCTTATTTCACTGAGCATAATACCCTCTAGCTCCATCCATGTTGTTGCAAATGGTAGAATTTGTTCTTTTCTTATGGCTGAATAGTATTCCATTGTGTATATGTACCACCTCTTCTTTATCCATTCATCTACTGATGGACCCTTAGGTTGCCTCCATATCTTGGCTATTGTAAATAGTGCTACAATAAACATAGGGGTGCATATGTCCTTTTGAATCTGTGATCTTGTTTTCATTGGGTAAATTCCTAGAAATGGAATTCCTGGGTCAAATAGTATTTCAATTTTTAGTTTTTAGAGGAACTTCCATATTGCTTTCCATGATGATTGAACTAGTTTACATTCCCACCAGCAGTGTAGGAGGATTCCCCTTTCTCTGCATCCTCACCAGCATTTGTTGTTCCTAGTCTTTTCAATGTTGGTCATCCTAACTGGTGTGAGGTGATATCTCGTTGTGGTTTTGATTCACATTTCCCCGATAATTAGTGATGTGGAGCATCTTTTCATGTGCCAGTTGTGCATCTGAATTTCTTCTTTGAAGAAGTGTCTGTTCAGATCCTCCACCCATTTTTTAATAGGGTTATTTCCTTTTTAGATGTTGAGGCATGTGAGCTCTTTATATATTTTGGATCTTAACCCCTTGTCATATATGTCATTTACAAATATATTCTCTCATACTGTAAGATGCCTTTTTGTTCTACTGATGGTGTCATTTCCTGTATAGAAGCTTTTAATTTGATGTAGTCCTATTTGTTCAATTTTGCTTCTTTTCCCGTGCCTGAGGAGATGCATTCGCGAAAACATTGCTCAAGTTTATATTCAAGAGATTTTTGCCTGTATTTTCCTCTAAGAGTTTTATGGTTACATGACTTACATTCAGGTCTTTGATCCATTTTGAGTTTACATTTGTGTATGGAGTTAGACAATAATCCAGTTTCATTCTCTTGCATGTAGCTGTCCAGTTTTGCCAACACCAGCTGTTGAAGAGGCTGTCATTTCCCCATTGCATATCCATGACTCCTTTATTGTATATTAATTGACCATATATGCTTGGGTTTATATCTGGGCTCTCTAGTCTGTTTCATTGGTGTATGGGTCTGTTCTTGTGCCAGTTTCAAATTGTATTGATTACTGTGGCTTTGTAGTAGAGCTTAAAGTCGGGGAGTGTAATATCCCCGGCTTTATTCTTCCTTCTCAGGATTTCTTTGGCTATCCAGGGTCTTTTGAGGTTCCATATGAATTTTAGAACTATTTGCTCTAGTTCATTGAAGAATGCCATTGGTATTTTGAAAGCTATTGCATTGAATCTTTAGATTGCTTTAGGCAGGATGGCCATTTTGACAATATTAATTCTTCTTATCTTGAGCATGGGATGTATTTCCATTCATTAGTGTCTTCTTTAATATCTCTTAAGAGTTTCCTGTAGTTTTCAGAGTATAGGTGTTTCACTTCCTTGGTAGGTTTATTCCTAGGTATTTTATTCTTTTTGATGCAATTGTGAATGAAAGTGATTTCTTGATTTCAATCAGCTAGATCATCATTAATATATAGGAATGCAACAGATTTATGTGTATTGATTTTGTATCCTGCAACTTTGCTGAATTCAGATATTAGTTGTAGTAGTTTTGGGGTGGATTATTTAGGGTTTTTTATGTACAATATCATGTTATCGACAAACAGTGGCAATTTAACTTTTCCTTACCAATCTGGGTGCTTTTTATTTCTTTGTGTTGTCTGATTGCCATGGCTAGGAACTTCAGAACTATGTTGAATCAAAGTGGGAAGAGCGGGCATCCTTGTACTGATCCTGATCTTAAAGGACAAGCTTTCAGCTTCTTGCTGTTAAGCATGATTTTGGCTGTGCATTTGTCATATATGGCCTTTATTATTTTAGGTACTTGCCCTCTATACCCATTTTGTTGAGTTTTTATCATGAATGGATGTTGAATTTTGTCAAATGCTTTTTCAGCATCTATGGAGATGATTATGTGGTTTTTGTCCTTCTTTTTGCTGATATGGTATATGATGTTCATGGGTTTTGAAATATTGTAACATCCTTGCATCCCTGGAATATATACTACTTGATCATGATGGATAATCTTTTTGATGTGTTTTTGAATTCAGTTTGCTAATATTTTGTTGAGTATTTTTGCATCTATGTTCATCAGGAATATTGGTCTGTAATTTTCTTTTTTTGTGGTGTCTTTGCCTGGTTTTGGTATTAGAGTAATGCTGGCCTCATGGAAAGGTTTGGGAGCATTCCCTCTTCTACTTTTTGGAAAACTTTAAGGATAATGGGTATTAGGTCTTCTCTAAATGTTTGATAAAATTCAGTGGTGAATCCATCTGGTCCAGGAGTTTTGTTCTTAGGTAGTTTTTTGATTACCAGTTGAATTTCATTGCTTGTAATTGGTCTGTTCAGATTTTCTGTTTCTTCCTGGGTCAGCCTTGGAAGGCTGTATTTTTCTAGAAAGTTGTGCATTTCTTCTGGGTTATCCAATTTGTTTGCATATAATTTTTTGTAATATTCTCTAATAATTGTATTTCTGTTGTGTCCGTTATGATTTTTCCTTTCTCATTTCTGATTCTGTTTATGTGTGTAGACTCTCTTTTTTCCTGGATAAGTCTGGCTAGGGGCTTATCTATTTTGTTTATTTTTTTGAAGAACCAGCTCCTGCTTTCACTGATTCTATTATTTTATTCTTCTCAATTTTATGTATTTCTGCTCTGATCATTATTATGTCCCTCCTTCTATTGAGTTTGGGCATCATTTCTTCTTTTTCTAGTTTCATTAAGTGTGAGTTTAGACTATTCTTTGGGATTGTTCTTCTTTTTCTTAATTAAGCCTGTATTGCAATATACCTCCCTCTTAGCATGCCCTTTGCTGCATTCCACAAATTTTGCAATGTTGAGTTATTGTTGTCATTTGTCTCCATATATAGCTTGATCTCTGTTTTTTATTTGGTCATTGATCCATTCATTAGTTAGGAGCATGTTGTTAAGCCTCCATGTGTTTGTGGGCTTTTTATCCTTTCTTTGAGTAATATATTACTAGTTTCATACCTTTTTGGTCTGAGAAGCTGGTTGGGACAATTTCAATCCTTTTGAATTTACTGGGGCTCTTTCTGTGTCCTAGTATATGATCTATTCTTGAAAATGTTCCATGTGCACTTGAGAAGAATGTGTATACTGCTGCTTTTGGGTTGAGTGTTCTGTAGATGTCTGTTAGATCCATCTGGTCTAATGTGTTGTGCAGTGCCTCTGTCTCCATACTTATTTTCTTTCTGATTGATCTGTCATTTGGAGTTAGTGGTGTGTTGAAGTCTCCTAAACTGAATGCACTACATTCTGTTTCTCCCTTTAATTCTGTTAGTATTTGTTTCACATGTGTAGGTGCTCCTATTTTGGGTGCATAGATATTTATAATGGTTATATCCTCTTGTAAACTGACTCTTTATCATTTTGTAATGTCTTTCTTTGTCTTTTGTGACTTTCTTTGTTTTGAAGTCTATTTTGTCTGATACAAGGACTGCAACTTCTGCTTTTTTCTCCATATTAGTTATATGAAATATCTTTTTCTATCGCTTCACTTTTAGTCTGTGTATGTCTTTGGGTTTGAGGTGAGTCTCTTGTAGGCAGCATATAGACAGGTCTTGTTTTTTTATCCATTTAGTGACTCTATGTTTTTTGATTGGTGCATTCAGACCATTTATATTTAGCATGATTCTCAATCAGTATGTACTTATTGCCATGGCAGGTTTTAGATACGTGGTTACCAAAGGTTCAAGTGTAACTTACTTACTATCTAAGAGTCTAATTCAACTCACTTAGTATGCTATTACAAACACAATCTAAAGGTTCTGTTTCTTATTTCCTCCTTTTTCTTCTTCCTCCATTCTTTATATATTTCATATCGTATTCTGTACTCTTTTTCTATCCCTTGACTGACTTCAGGGATAGTTGATTTGATTTTGCATTTGCTTAATAATTAGTTGGTGTACTTTCTTTACTGTGGTTTTATTTCCTGGTGACAGCTACTTCACCTTAGGAACACTTCCATCTATAGCAGTCCCTCCAAAATACACAGTAGAGACAGTTTATGGGAGGTAAATTCTGTCGGCTTTTGCTTATCTGGAAATTGTTTAATCCCTCCTTCAAATTTAAATGATAATCTTGCTGGATAGAGTATTCTTGGCTCGAGGCCTTTCTGTTTCATTGCATTAAATATGTCATGCTATTCCCTTCTGGCATGTAAGGTTTCTGTTGAGAAGTCTGAGGATAGCCTGATGGGTTTCCCTTTGATGTGATCTTTTTTCTCTCTCTCGATGCTTTTAATACTCTGTCTTTATCCTTGATCTTTGCCATTTTAATTATTATATATCTTGTTGTTTTCTTCCTTGGGTCCCTTTTGTTGGGAGATCTGTGGACCTCCATGGCCTGAGAGACTATCTCCTTCCTCAGATTGGGGAAATTCTCACCAATTACTGCCTCAAAGACACTTTACCTTTTTCTCTCTCTTCTTCTTCTGGTGCCCCTATAATGCAAATATTCTTCTTTTTGGATTGGTCTCATAGTTCTTTTGATATTCTTTCATTCCTGGAGATCCATTTTTCTCTCTGTGCCTCAGTTTCTTTATATTCCTGTTCTCTAATTTCTATTTCATTTACCATCTCCTCTACTTCATCTAATCTGCTTTTAAATCCCTCCATTGTATGTTTCATTTCAGATACTGTAATTTTCAAACTTTGTATCTCATTCTTGAATTTCTCCTTGAGGTATTGAATATTTTTCTTAGCTCTGTGAGTATGTTTGTGATTTTTATTTTGAAATCTTGTTCAGGAAGATTGATTAGTTCAGTTTCTCTTGGCCCTCTTTCTGGTGTTTGTGAGATTTGGGATTCAACCAGGTTCCTTTGTCATTTTATATTTGTATGTGGTGCCCTCTAGTGCCCAGAAGCTCTACTTCTGGAGCTGCTCAGCCCCTGGAGTGATGGCAGGGGTCACAGGTGAGCAGCACTGGTGCCTGTTGGGAGCAAAGAGGTCTTCCCAGCTTCCCAGCTGCAGCACCTGTCTCCACTGCTAGGGCTAATGGGCCATGAAAACAGGGAGAAGTCTCTATACTTTGCACTTGTAGGTGCCATAGGTGGGTCCACCCTCTGGCTGGCCTGGTGCAATGGTTGGGCAGCCAGTTTGCAAGTTGGTGCTGCCTAGGGGGAAGGAACAGCAGGCTACGTATCACAGTGGGAGGCCTTTTAGCTGCGTTTTAAGCCAGGGGCATGGAGCGCCTTAAGCTCCTGAAAGTTCTCAAATTGCTGGGCAGAGTGTATCCAGTCAATTTTGTCCACCTGTCCTTTCTCCTGAGCAGCAAGCTCTGTGCAATCCTTGCCCCTTTAGAAGTTCTCTCGCTGTTAGGAAGTCTCTCGGACTGCCCACCTTTCTTTTGTCCCAGACCGTCTGGTTGCGAATACCTGTTTTCCACAAGCAGCTGGAATCTTAGTCTCTCCGAGTATTCCACCTGTCTTAGTTTTCCAACCCCACTAATCTCCAGAGCACCAAATAGGGTAGCTTCATGCTCCCAGAGATCTCTTGGGGGGAAAAGGGTATTCAGCAGTCCTAGACCTCCACCCCCTCCTTGCTCCTTTCTCTTCCTTCTCCTGGTGAGCTGTGGTAGGGAAGGGCTTGGGTCCCTCCAGATCATGGCTTTGGCACTTTACCCTTTTCCTTGAGGTCTGCTATTTTCCCCAGGTATAGGCAGTCTACTGGAGCCTTTGTTCCTGTTGCTCTTTCAGGATTAGTTGTATTTGCTCTATTTTCATATTATATGTGGTTTTGGGAGAAGGTTTCTTTCTCACCTCTCATGCCATCATCTTTAACCCCATCAGTTAGTTGTGGTCATTTGTATTCTGGTAATTGATAGTAAATCAGGTCTCTGTAAAAATCACTTATGGTGTGCTTTCATAGAATGAATGGATTATCTCTCTTCTTTATTAGAGAAGTTACATCTCCTACTTTTGCTATATCAGTATTAAGTCAGTACAGTCTGTGTAAATGCTTATTAAGTAGCTCATTTTGTCTGCCAAAATTTGAATCCGTATATTCTCAATTAAAGGAAAGTTAGGCATGTGTGTGTTGATATATTCCTCTTTGGACCAATAAATGTGGGTTTAGAGAAATGATCTAGGAACAGGGCTGAGACCAGGGTGAGACAAGTGAGGTTCTTGCCTAAGGTGGAAAACTGAAGGGGTGCCAGACCATTCAGTAACCAAGGCAATATTTTAATGCAGTAATTTTTGGAAGACAATATTATTGCAAAAATCCATGACAAATAAAATATAAAAATATTAAATGAAGACAGAATTCATTTTACCAAAATTCCTCTTGTTTCAGGCTCCAGTGTGACTCAACTTAGTACTAACCTAGAATAGTTGTAGATCCAGAATAGGCACTGATGTTCTAAAATAGGCACAGAACTCTAACTCTGGATTACATAATTTATCAGATTATTTTTAAGACCCACTTACTTGATTTTCTAATGATCCTTACCAAAAGACCATATATAACTGGAACATTTCTATTAGTTGACCTAGAATTTGAGTATGTTAAAGGTAGCAGTGTCCCTGGAGTTCAAACAGCAATCCAGAAATGTAGACCAATTAGCAAGTGATGAAGCTACAAAGTTTGATCTAGAACTTTCTCTTCTGATTCCTAGTTCAGTTTTCTCACTAAGTCATCATTCTACCTGAGATCTGTGTGTTTAAGAGGTAGAAGTAGGTTATTTATAATTTAGAGCTCCTGGCTGTGAAATCTCCTAGAGATATACTATGGAAATTCAATTTAACCTTCTAACACAAATTGAATACACCACAAGGGAGTAGACAAAGAACAGATCAATTAATTCTCATCTATGATTATGCAAATACATTCTGGTTTCATGCAAGCATTTAATGTGATAGCAATCATAGTTTTAAGTACACTACTAAGAAAGAGCATCATTTGGAAATTGTAAATTAAATGTGTTCATGTATTAACCAGCATTTTTAGAGTTCCAGATCTTGGACAAACAGGGTAAGAAGAAGCTGCAGCTAAAATGCTTTATGTTTGAGGAAAATGTGTTCTCTCTGAAGTCAATTCTTGACACAGAAGAAGTTCCTTAGCAAATAGTTTGTATTTCCTTAATAAACAAAGCCAGGGACCTTTCTACAGTGCTTGAATGAGATTTGGGGGATGGCAAGTTACACTCATTGGCAACTGGAAATTTACATATATATTGTTAAATAATCAGCTTTCAGATTACACAGGTAGTATCCAATTTTAAAAAGATAAATGCTCATATTTGTGATAAGTGGATTGTTTTTGAAAGGGTTGTGATTTTATTCATACTTTAACTTCACCAAAATAGTTACAAGCTATGTATCTTACAAAGTTAAGTTACCTGATTTCACTCACCCATTCTGGTCCCCTCCCCCTGCACATCCCATTTTTATAACGCATTTTCAGGGCCTGGAAACAGAATGCATTTTTTGCAGGTAAGAGGTTATTTTCTTATCAGTCTCTGACAATTTGTAGTCTCACACCCTTGCTTTCTGCTATCGTCCCTGCCTGAAGGAATCATTCTAGTATGGCCAACTTTTGAATGTCCTCTTTGGTATATTTGTGAAGGCTGCTCAAGGCATTTTGTCTGCTCTCCTTTCACACCTCCAGGTGACCTGAGATGAGAAAGTAATCTGAGAAGCAAAGGCAGGCAAGCCTCTTTGAAACCCTAGCCTGGCTTTACTTAATTTCTGTCATTTTTTCTTGTATTTGACTGTGGCAGTTTCATAGGACTACCAGACCCCTCAGATATCACTTAGGGAAAGCTAATAAAATCCCTGACAGATGCAACTGTTTTCTGTTTCTTTCTATTGGACTTTTTGGCAGTTTAGCTCAATGGGTGAAAACTCAAAGGAGGTGTCTTATTTCCCATGCTGCCTAAACTAGCTTCACTTCTTAGCACATTTCATCTTCTGTGGAACACAGAATGAGAGGTCCTGCCTCTAGCTGTCTGCCTTTTGCCTGGTTCTTGCTTGCTCACAGGAAACATTTGCTTGCGAGGTGCTGATTGGCAGGATATATGGGATATTTCACTGTATGCTGTAAGTCTGGATGCATTGTCATCTCCAGTGCTGGGATATACCTTTACTGGCCTTAAGAATCTATTCAGTGGGTGCTGACTTGGATTAGGTCTGATTTGGGTTGGCCACCTGGTAGTAAAGATGAAACAAGGGGAGGTTTTCACTCTAAGACTTCTAATTAAGGTTAAACAGTCAAAGATCTAACAAAAGATTTCAGGTCCCCCTCTGCATGTAGAAGAAAAAGTCTCAAGCCTTAAAAAAATATCAAAGATTGTACCAACAACAGAAGGAAACATTTAGACACAATGTAAATTAACCAGAGAGCCATTTTACTACATGTCTTGTGTGATAGACATAGAAGAATCCTCTGTTTCATTTCTACTATCTTGTGTGTTCTTAATTCAGTCTCTTTTTTTTCTGGCCTCTCTAAAGAAAACTTTTGTTGAATACTGAATTCTAGTCTGGATAAGTTTAAAGGACTATACTCCAGAAAGAAAAAAATGGATTTAATATTCTCTTATCCTTATAATCTCTGCTTTGCACTTTAATCCAAAATGGATACATGGAAAACAGAAAAAGGAGAGAAGATATGATTCCTAACTTCAAGGAGCTTATCCTAAGGTTTGTCTTTATACAGAACAATGTTCACACACAGACACTGGAGCAGCTCAATGAATTCTGGCTTGATTCCTTCTGAACAAGGAATAGAACTTTGCCAGGTGCCCAACGAGCCCCATCATGATCTTCCTAATCACCTATTAGTTTCCCACCGAAAGAAGAGGCTATCCTGAACTGTATTGAAACCACTTCCTTACTTGTCATTAGAGTTGTACTTTCTAAGCAAGCAACTCCAAACATAGCTAAGTTCTTGTTTTTGAGTTACACATAAATGGAATTACACAATATGTATTTTTTTGTATCTAAGCCTTTTCTCTGGGTATCATGTTTATGAGAGTCATCTATGTTTTTGTATAGCTGTAGTTTTCTCATTTTATTTCTATTTAGCCTTCCATGTTATCAGTGTGCCACAATTTACTTATCTGTATTCTCCTGAGGATGAATATTTTGGAAAGTTTTTAACTTGTGGCTATTATGCTGGTCTGAATACTTGGACATGTCTGTCTTGTTGTGTAAGCATGTGCTTTTCTATTTGTTGTATATCTGGAGAGTGAATTGAGATATCCGCCCTAATTTGATAATGTCAACCTCTTTGCCAAAGTGATTTTATCAGCTTATATATACTCCCACACGGTGTTTATGGGAGTTGCTATTTTTCCACATTTTCACACTTTCAGTCATTTTAATTTTAGGCTTTCGTATGGGTAAGTATTGGTTTTATTTCATTGCAGTTTCAATCTCCATTTCCTTGATAACTAATGAGGGTGGCCAGCTTTTTAATAAGTTTATTGACCATTTGGGTATCCTCTTTTGGGAAATGCCTCTTTTTATCCTTTGTCCATTTTTACACTGATCAGTTGTCTTTGTGTATCGAATCTGTTGATCAGCTTGAGGAGACATGATATCATTACAATATTGAGTATTTTGATACTTTACAGTATTCATTGTTCTACTATTTCAGTACTTTATATACTATCTAAAGTGCTGATTATTTGCAATATTGAGTGGTTAAGTGTTCCACAACTTTAATATTTACTGGATCCTCTTTATATTTTCTAAATATTTTCTAATTTTCTGTGTAGAAGTCTTGCCCCCTTGCATTAGATTTATTCTAGAGTTTCTAGCTTTCATCTCTCCTTCTCACCCTCTGTCTTCCGTTCCTCTCTCCAAGCCTCTCTCCTTCCCTCTCTGCTGCCTACTTACCTTCCTTCCTTCTTTCCTTTCTTTCTCTCTTTTTGCCTTATTTCACCAGGTGGGCATTCCAGTAGATCACTGGTTCTCAATCCCAGGCAGTTGTGCCCCACTGGAGAGACTGGACAGTGTATAGATATTTTAGACTGACACAGTTGAAAGAGTGTTACTAACACCTAGGGGATAGAGGCCAGGTATGCTGGTAAATAGCCACACTGTATAGGACAACTCTCTACAACAAAGAATGTCTGGTCTCAAATGTCAGTATTGCTCAAATAAAATAACTGCAATGTAGTGTTGTATAGGAATGACAGTTGTGGACATCTTTGCCTTTTCAATAGCAAAGTAAAAGCTTTTAACATTTAACCAATCAGTATAATGTATCTTACAGACTTTTAGTAAATAACTTTTATTAAATAAAGAACATTTTCTTCTACCCCTACTTTGCCAATAGCTCCTATTATGTGTCGGACATTGTATCTGCAAAAATGTTTAAGAGAACAAATTGAGACCCAGGAAGATGTTATCTTTCTTCAAAGAGAGATCACACTACTTCTGCCTACTTTTGGTTTAGTCTTACTCATTGGGTATAGTACATGTCTAATCTATATTTCTATCTGTATCTATGTCTATGATCCAGAATTTACCAGGGCTCTGCCAACAACCCATTTACTGGTTCTAGGTACAAATCCTTGCAGCCTTAGCTCATCAAGGCTGTCAAAAGCAGTATCATCCACAGGACTTTTTGTCTTTCCTCGTTGAAAATAGTCTCATGGAGTCAACTGTATCCTAAGCTCTGGAATCACTTCCTTCACCTCTTTTTTCCTATTTCTCAGTAATTCTCCACTTTGTGTTTTAACTCTCCAGTGCCTTCAGGCAGACTTGTTTTAAGGGTCATCCTTGTCTTTTCCAGAGGTTCTCAGTGGGAAGATTGTTCTGAATTATCTAGTTCACTGTGGTTTACATGGTGAAACAGAATCCTTGTCTTATTTGTACATGCATTCATTATTTCTAGTTAAGTCTCTAAGGAAATCATTTCTTCTGGGACAGTGCACATTCAGTTGTAAACCATTGAAAAGGTTGAGATACGCTCATATTTCACACACACATACAAATTCTTCTTTGAATGAAAACTTAGAACCTTTTTTTTCTTTAATTGCTGTAATTGCGATTCACATACTTAAACAGAAGAGATACCTACCTACACTCACCATCCCTAAATTAGGAAAGGAATAATTAAATAATCAAAAGTAATTCTGGAACAAAGTGAGGCTACTTGCAGCTCCCCAAGTTTTCAGCTGAATTAGCATGATTTCTTTAATTGGCATGTCAATATGATCAAAAGTACCCATGTAGATACTATGAAAAGCCCCAAACTGGCATTTCTTCTCTGTATTATGCAGATAAATTAAAAGACTGGTTTTTATCTTAGAAGTAGATTGGTGGTTAAGTGAAATTAGATAAGTTAACAATCAGCAAGTTTAAAACCACTGGGGACTTCCGAACCTGACCAGGAAGGCACAACCAGATTTTTGTCACTTCAGTCCAGGTTTAACAGAAAAAAGTATAAATCTGAAGTGGCCACCAAATTTGGCTTTGATTTTTTCATCGTCTTGTTACATATAGCAACTGAGAAAAAACATCCATGCTGATATCTCTGCTTTCCTTGTAAACAGGGATTTTATAATCTGGGCTCATTAGTCTGCCTTTTGACAGTACGGAAGCTTATTTAAATTGCTTTAAAAGAGGAAGAAAAAACATTCCTCTCATGATGTTTAGATCCTCAGTCTAATTCTAAGCATTTATACTGTAGGAAGAATATATGGCCATTTAATCTGCAAACCTATTACCCTGTTGGAATTAATTAATAACTGTGTATGTAGTAGAACCTGTAAGGATAATGAACCTGAAAAGAAATGAGAATAATGGATATTCAGCCAAGTACTAGTCACTTTAGACATTTTAGTTGTTTTGCAATTTGCAGTTTCAATTGTTGAAAATTCTCCTGAAGGCTTCACTGTCTCACTGATCTACCTGGAAATGAGAGCTGTGTAAAGACGGGGGAAAAAAGAAGATAACACCCTTTTCATCATGGCCTGAACAGAGTCTGAATATTGTTCTCACTACTGCTTTCAACCTGTGCTGAGTGACTCTAGCCATGCATTTAGGAGCCACTACAGAAAAAAATCCCTAAAATAAGTAAAACCTTATGTCTTGGTATTACAACAAAAATGTAATTTGAAATATTTTTGGAACATTAAGATACCGCTAATTTTGGAGGGAGGAAAATAATGTAGGTTTGATACTAATAGCTTGTCTTCCTACAGCAATCAGCTCCTCAGCATAGTATTAAAAATATCAATAATAATGAACATTTAGTGGATGTTCGTTCTGCTAAGTACTCATTATTCCTTTTCCCACCGCTTAATCCTCGCAACACTACCATGAGAGAGGCTCAGTTGTACAGTGGAATAAAACGAAGTTTAGTGGTGCAATAACTTGCTGGTCACCCAGGCAGTAAACAATAGCATCTGAATCTGAATCCAGGTCTGGCTTTATATTCAACCACAGTTTTATTATGTCATGTATAGGGGGCTTTACAGCCATTGAATTGAGTATCTGAGGGATGTAATGGATATATGAGAGTAATCTTTATAAGATTTCAGCTCTCCTCATGTACGGACAGGATGCTTGAGACATGCTTATTACAGACAAGAGGGGTATTCTTGAAAGATAGGACGATAATTTATTTCACTTCCCATTACAGATCCCACATTAACGGGATTCTTCTGGTAGGATTGGGTGTTAGTCGTATTCAAAAGATCACTGGGCAGAGAAAACAAAATAAAGCCACAGATACAGTGACTGCCTCTGTTTGTACTACCTTGAAACTGTTTTAGCTTACAGCACCCAATTGTGTATCTGCTCTGCATATTATTTGTCACTATTACTTACAGAGTTTGTCACTTAATTTCAAAATTGAAATTAGAAGAGCGGCTTCCATTTCAAAATTGCTCTAAAACATTATCCTCTTTTACTTGGATTTTTGCTCATGACTGACTTATAAAACCAATAATATGCAGGGCCAGTATTTTGAGAGGTTTCCTTTTAATGACTTTACAGGGCTCCAATGATTCAAAAAAATCCCATTAAATTTTTTTAAAAATTAAACTGAACCCACCACGTAACACATCCCTGAATGCTTATGTGAAAACAATGTAAAAGAGAAGGTTAAAGAAGTTGATGTATATTTTATTGTTTTTAAAATATTTATATGGGATGAAAATTCAGTGGGTTGGAATCTTTTATTCAAAAGCTGCTCAGTAAATAAACTACAGAATATATAAAATGCATTTTTCTGTAGTTAGATATAATTTATTAATTCCATTTCAATACCAATGAGAGGCTTAGGGTAGTTGAATGATTAACATGATAATTTATAAAACCTGTATTTTCCCTTCTTCACTTCCCTTTTGGAAAAATCAGAGGCTTACCCCTATATAATGATTTTCATTAGCTCTGATCTACTTCTCCTAGAAAAATGGATTCTGTTATTCCTCTTTCCCGCTTTATTTTTAGCAACAGCTTTGTGGAGATATAATTTACATAACATAGATCCTATTATTCTTTAATTACATGGAAGTAAAAGTTGACCTTATGTCAGATGGGCACATATTGTAATAAGGAAAGTTTGTCATGTAGGTTATTTTTAGAATTATCAAAGCATAAACTTTATTTTAGTCAAAATTTGCATCTCATTTAGAAAAAATAGACACATTGTCTTAACAACAAACTAATAGTAAGGGCCAGGTTTTAAGCTCCCTTAATCTGAACAACTATCTTTTCTTTTTTTCCTTTCTTAATTTTTGAAGAACTTTATTTTTATTTTTTTAGAGCAGTTTTAAGATCACAGCAAAATTAAGAGGAAGGTACAGAGAGTCCCATATACTCCTGTTCCCACACTTGCACAGCCTCCCCCGTTATCAACATTCCCTGCCAGAACTGTACATTTTTTAGAATTGATGAATCAACATTGACCATCATAATCACTCAAAATCATAGTTTACATTAGGGTTCACTCTTGGTGGTATACTTTCTATGGGTTTGGACAAATGTATAATGACACATAGTCATCATTATAGTATCATATGAAGTATTTTCACTGTCCAAATAATCCTCTGTGCTCTATTTACTCCTACCCCTCAACCCCTGGAAACCACTAATTCTTTTTGCCATCTTCCTAGTTTTGCCTTTTCTAGAATGTCTTGTATTTGGGATCATATAGTATACAGACTTTTCATATTGGCTTCCTTAACTTAGGAATATGCATATAAGTTTTCTCCATGTTTTTCATAGCTTGCTATCTCATTTATTTTTGGTACTGAAAAAATAATGTCTGGGATGTATCATAGTGTATTCGATTAATGAAGGGCAATTTCATTGCTTCCAAGTTTTGGCAATTTATGAGTAAAATTGCCATAAACAGTGTGTGCAGGTTTTTGTTCGGACATAAGTATTCCACTCCTTTGGATAAATGCCCAGGAATGAGATTGCTGGATCTTATGGTAAGAGTATGTTTAGTTTTGTAAAAATCTACCAGACTCTCATCCAAAGTAACTGCCATTTTGCATTCCCATCAGCAATGAATGAAGGTTCCTGTCTTTCTGTATTCTCCCCAGCATAGAACATTGCTAGTGTTTTGGATTTTGGCCATTCTATTAGGTGTGTTGTGATATATCATCCTTATTTTAATTTGTAGTTCTTTGGTGACATATGATGTGGACCATCTTTTCATGTGCTTATTTTCCATCTATATATCTTCTTTGGTGAGATACCTGTTTAAGTATTTAGCCCATTTTTAAATCAGGATGTGTATTTTCTGATTGCTGAGTTTTATGAGACTTTCATCATATGTGTCTTTTGCAAACATTTTTATCCAGCCAGTGGCTGTCTTCTCATTCTCTTGACATTTTTCTCACAAAGCAGAGGCATTTAATGACATCCAGCTTATCAATTTCCTTCATGAATCATGCCTTTGGTGTTGCATTTAAAAGTCATCATCACACCCAAGGTCATCTAAGTTTCCTCTTGTGTTATCTCCTAGGAATCTTATAATTTTGCAATTTACATATAGGTCTATGATCCATTTTGAATGAATTTCTGTGGGCAGTACAAAGTGTATATCTAGATTCACTGTTCTGCAAATGGATGTCCAGTTGTTTCAGCACCATTTGTTGAAAAAAAAGTCTTTACTCCATTGTATCACCTTTGTTCCTTTGTGGAAATCAGTTGCCAGGCAGCTGCGTCTTGGGAGGTCTCTCCTTGCACAGTAGGTGAAACTTCAACCTGAACAGGAGAGGGTTCTTGACTCTGATTGAGAAAGAATTCTTTTAACAGGTCTGATGAGTGTAGGGAAGGAAGGAATTCATTAAAGCGAAGAGTAGCAGTGGATGGCAGCAGCCATGCAGGCAGCAGAGAGCAAAGACGGACAGAGGGAGGTAAGAAAAGCTCATTGAACTCCTGCTCAGCATAGGGCAGATCCCTTGCCAACCCCTAAAGCCAGGATCACCTGGCATCCAGTGTCCACTTGAATCTGCATGTCATGGGAACTGAGTCTCTACCACCCCAGGATTTGGGGGAGCTGCAGAGCACTGGATAGAGTGAGATTATGTTCTGAGAACTTCCCCAAAGCAAAGAAAGGGGATTTGGGGGCAGGTTCCTAGAGAGCATGAATGTACAGCTGCACTCCCATCCAGGTCACCCAGGCAACGGGGACTTGCAAGCCTAAATCAGACACCTTAGTAGCCTTTCCCTGCTTGCCTGAAGTAAAAGAGAGAGAGTGAAGACTTTTGCTTAAGTCTAGAAAATTGAATGAAATAGTGAAGTAACAAAGATGCTTACCACTGGAAAAGGGATCTCTTATTAATCTCAAAGACTTGGAAAAGCACAGAGAAGAAATGAAATTAACTGAGCAACAAGAAGGTTTTATTTCAGGCAGAGTACACACCCAGAGCAAGGGGAGTGCAGGTAGCCTCAGAGAGGGGACACAGTGAAAGGCTTAGGATACATGTCTTCTAAGGATTCCAAGAATGGTGTAAAGGGCCAAGGGAATGTAGGCTGGACATGTGGTCTCGTGATGTCTGTCTCTGGTGAGAGACACTATGTCATCATCCAGTCAGTCCTCTAGGTATTCTGTAAGGTGAACTTAACACAAGGAGTTATTGATCCTGCTCTTCTCTGGGATACTGGTTACCCTCAAGCAGTGAGAACATATTCTTTAGGACTGCTTGCCCTGCCTTAAGATAGGGTCAGTTGTTGGCTAATTACCATAAGGTATGTTAGGAATATTACCTCCTAACTCCCTACTTTTTAAAATGAAATTTTACCTTAAGATGGAGTCCCTCCTGTTCTTACTGTACTATTTATATCTTGCCATCTTTCATCATAGGCAGGAAAAATTAATCATGATGCTTGTCCCATGTCCCTGCTCTACCTCCAGTTGGTGATAATTCTATGGGTCTACTTCTGGCTTCTCTGTTCTGTTCCATTGATCTATTTTTCTGTTCTTTCATCAATACCACCCAGTCTTGATTACTCTAGCTTTATAGAAAGGCTTGAAGTCAGGTAGTATCATTCCTCCAACCTTGTTCCTCTCTTTCAGTATTGTGTTGACTGCTTTGGGTCTTTTGCTTTTTCTTTCTTTTTAACTGATAAAATCCAGGGCTGTGTTGCTTTGTATCTGTCACTTTGTTAGGTTATCCTAACTAAATCTTGCCAGTTATGATTTGATTATACCTTTACTGTCTTAGAGTCACATTTTCTCTATTTCTCTATATTTTTGAATTTGCTGAAGCTTTCATTTTTCTCTAAGTTTCAAGTGGAACTTTTCCAGGTGTTTTCTTCTTCTTTTGAAAATTAATATTGTGGACCTGAAGATAGATTTAAAATCGCTAATTATGGAAAGAAAGACATAGACCTTGACAGACTGGCCCTTTATATACCCTTTATAATCATAACTTCTGCATAGTATACTTTGCTTATTATATAAATAATGTCCTACTGAATAACCATTTGAAGTACCAGTTGGTAGTATTTGTATTGAAGCTTATCAGTGCTCTATTTCTAAATTTTACCCATTTTTAATGAAATCCTCTCTTTATTTAATGCCTTTAAAAGATTATGCCAAGAGTGCAAACTAATTTTAAGTACTTGGGTTTTGTTTCTGTGTGAGATATTTAACATTCAAAAGAAAAGTGACAGCCTACCAGCTGCATAATATACCCTGCTGAGAACCATATACTTGCATATACTAAAAGAAATCACCTAAAAAAAATAAGTCTGTGCATAAAACAAATTCAAAGGTGTTTTTCTCCCACCTAAGCTTCAGTGTATTTTAAAATACAGTGTGCCATTGAGAAATAAGATTTGATGATGTTATTTGTTTAAGCTACAGTTTTTAAAAAGTCCAGCATGTGCGGTGCACTCACTGAGCAAATGGCCCTGCAAAAGGCGCAGCAAAATATACTCTTTGCACCTGGAGTGATGGGTCATTTACATGCAGATGAGCCGCACCAGCGAATTGCCCCCACACAGAATAGCTCGGGACTTCAAATCACTGTGAAACAACCAGGCCAGGGCTATAGATTTCTGTGGGCCCTCATTCCTTGATTACATTTATGGTTGGATTCACAAATTTATAAAAATAAGCCAGTTTGCTTATTTGTGGCCAAGTAGAATACAAATGAAGAAATTTTTATACATTGGATGAAAGAAATGTGTCCAAATGCAATTATTATTTTGAACTTTGAGAGCAAGGCCCACTGTCATCAATGCCAAAGCAGGAAACATTGCATTCTCTTCCTAGCAAGCTGGCTCCTGTTTGAAATAAACTCTTAAGGTTCTCCCTTATGTCAGGCAGGTATTCGTGTTTTTAAGTTTTACTTATGTTAAAAAAAATACTTGAAATTTATTATTGTTGGGGAGGAAGAAATTTCCTCTACCTCTAGAAGTCCTCCTAGCTGGCCTAAGAATCAAACTGATGTGAAACAGATTAAAGGAGAAAAAGACAAATTTAATTACCTACATAAGGAGTCCATAGACATAGATTCCAAAGAAAGTCAGGGAGATACATATGTCCTCCTGAGCTAGGAAGAAGGAAATACAGATCTAGGACTTCAAAGGAAAAGAGAAGCAATTCACGGGAATGTGAAAGAGTAAATGTTTGGCAAACAAAGGTTTGCTGAACCACCCAGAAACAATGGGATGCAGGATTTAAACAGTCTTAGCCACATTCCTTCTTGTCTACCATGCCTAGTTCATATATAATGTAGTTATCTACACCTGCAGCCTAGTTCATATATAATGTAGTTATCTATGGTGATAGCTCTCTTCGTGGAGCAATTCCTCCATCTAAATGTTTTTTAGGAAGTTGGGTAGGAGGTATGGAAGGTCAAAGTGTCTAAGTCTTTTGGGACTTGACTTTTTCAGCTATGACAGAATCTGCATGTCACAAGGGCACATCTTGAGGCAGCCTACCCTCAGCCCCTACATCATCTAACCAGTGATTTGGAGAAAATAGGTTTTTTGAAAGAGTGAAAAAAATAACAATCACGGATTCTTGGTGGTTTCATGTAACTCCGGGAAATCTCCTGGGGAAAACTACCTTTGAAATCAAAATCAGTCAAAGGGAGAAGTAAAGTTTAAGAAACCTCTTTATTGCTTACAAGCAGTTGTCCTGCATTTCTCTCAACCCAGCTGCTGCAGCAGGGTTAAAAACTCCACCCAACCTCCCAGGTCCCTTGCTGGCCTTTGTAATTACCTATTGATATGGAGATGCACTAAAGCCAGGCGAGTGATTCTGGAAATATTGCAGTCTTACACACAAGCCACCCCTCCAGAAATCTTGCCTCATAATTTACACGTTCCCCACCTTCCGCACTGGCCCCTGTGTGAGAAAATTGGAGCACTGTAACCAGAATAATAACATAAAATCATGATAATCCTCAAGCCAGAGGATTTAGCTAGGTTGAAAGTCCTATGCAGATTAAGTCCACAGCTCGCCCATTCCACAGGCTGGCAGTAGCTGAACAGGTAGGGAGTTCAGAGCAGTCATCACATGGCAGCTGCAGCCAGGGGCCACATCCAGGCCACAGGGACTGTAGGAGAAAATAGCCTTAAGAGCAATAAGATACATGTTTTAATGATACCAGCATAGGCAAATCTTGTCCATCAGGTAGGATACATGCAAGAAAGTGATCCTGTAATAGGACAGTGACAGGAATGGGGTCTCATCCTGGTCTAGTATATCAGACTTTCACCCCCCTCCCTGTGGGAGTTATAGATGGGTCAATATATAGGGCTATGGGAGGTCTATGCACTGGCCATAAAGATAAAACAAAACTTCCCTGTAAGATACTCTTACTTCCTGGATGTTTTGGGTGCACTACCATGGTCTTTGTTGGCCACTCTGCTGTTACTCCAGGAATACACATGAGACCAGCTTCCAGGCCTTTCCTGCAAGGTTCCAGAAGGGCCACCCATCGCTGGTCCATGTATCGTAATGTCCAGGGTTATGTCCACTCAACAGTGTCTCTAGGGTTTAACGCAGTCGGGGCTGGCAGCAGGATGTTGCTCTGCTGGCCATATCCTGGCTTCAATAATTCCTCTTTGGTTTGCACATACAGTTGCATAGGAGAGGCAGCAATGTGTGTTAGCACATCCATGGGGCTCAAGGCTTTTTGGGGCTTTTCATTCAAACACCATAGCACTGTCCATAAGCGAACAGATCAGCCCTGTAGACTATTGGTGTCTGACTTCAGGCCAGATTTCAGTAAACCACTGGACCTGTCTATCATGCCTGCCCCGGTAAGGTTATATGGTACAGGAAACTTCCACTTTATCCCTAATTGCTGCACCCATCCTTGTAACACATGTCCAGTAAAGTGGGTGCCTTGATCACTCTCAATCACCTGTGGCTGGTCATAGGTGGCAAAGAGATGCTCTAGGCTCCTTTTGGTCATTCACTAATCTGCACAATGTGCAGGAAAAGCAACCAACAGTCCAGTAGCTGTGTCCACACAAGTCATAGCACACTGATATCCTTCTGATATGGCAGAGGCCTGATACAGTCTATCTGCCACCTGCCAAGGGGTATCGGACCCCTTACTATAGTTCCATGTTGCTGCGGGACTTGGTGTAAGCCCCTCTTAGAGCACTCCTCCCAGGCTCTGCTGACTTCTTCAAAGGTCAATGGCAAGCCCCACTGATGGGCTACAGCCCACATTGTCTTTTGCCCCACATGCGACAAATGCTGATGTAACCAATGGGCTACATCAGAGGCAGGCTTTCCTTCTAGCCAGTGCACCTGGGCCAATGTGTCTGCTTCATCATTCCCTGGGGATGCCAAAGGCAAGTGGCCAGTCACATGATATATGGTAACAGTCTTAGTCTAACCAGAAGCCCATAGGTCTTGCCAAGACTCTTGCCCCTAATGGGGCCAGTGACCAACCATCCAGTTGGCATGGTACCATGTCAGCAACCACAGAGTCAAGCCCTGATAGATGACCCATCAGTGACAACTATAGGGGAGGGCTCCTGGGATCACAAGCCATAATGTCTGCAACTCAGCCCATTGGCTGCTCTTTCCCTCTCCATCCTCCATCCATATTGTCTCAGTCTTAGGATGGAAAGCCACAGCCCTCCACTTCAGGGGCTGCCCACGACTGGAGCCATCTGTGTACCAGGCATCTTCATGTATAGGGGCTTCTCCCTCCTGATAAGGACTCTCGGCTACCAATGGCTCAAAAGCAAGTTCTTCCTGCTTTCCACTGTTATATATCACTGGTCCCAGAAAGTGTTGGAGTTTTCCACTTCAGGGGCTAGTAGAGAGGGAACTCTGCTGCTCTAAATATGTGCCCCATTTGGCCAGTGAAGGCATCTGTGCCACGCCACTTTGTGGCCTTTGGATCCAGTCTTACACCCACCGAGTGATGGAATAGCTGGTTATTACTTTGGTTGGAGATGTTCTGGTGATGGGCTCCATAGCCAGAGAGGTGTGGTACACAGCAGCCAGTTGCTTCTCTATCAGGGTGTACTGGACCTCTGCTCCTTTCTGTAGTTGTGACCAGAATCCAACAGGTTGGTGTGTCCATTTAAGCTGCTGCCAAAGACCCCATCCATAACCATCTCCTGTTATGTAAACATCTAGCTCACAGGGCCTTGAAGAGTCCATTACACTCGAGGCCTGTATGGCCTTGACTGCTTGTTAAGCAGCAGTAAAAAAGCAGCTGCACATGTCTCATCCCAGTCCCACCTGATGCCCGTTTGTACCAGCCAGTATAAGGGCTTCAGAATTTGTGGCAAGTGAGGAATAAACACTCTGTAGTAGCCCAAAAGATCCAAAAACTCTTGTAATACTGCCATAGTGGTAGGGGGAGGGAAAACCTGAACCTTATCTATGACTGCTTCAGAAATAACTTTAGTTTTACCTGAACAGACAGCCACCAGGAAATTTACAGACAAACCAGGTCCTTGAACCTTGGTGCTGTTCACAGCCCATCCATTCTCCTGTAGATGTTGCAGCAGTCTAGGAACTGCCCCTTCTAAATCTAAAAGAGAATCATATTCAAGCATAATATCATCAATGTAGTGATACAGCTGCACCATTTGTAGTTTCTTCCATGTGGCCAAGTCCTGGACTACAAGTCCATGACAAATGGTGGGACTGTGGCGGTATCCCTGTGGAAGGACAGTGAATGTCCACTGCTGACCTTCCCATGTGAAGACAAAATGTTCCTGACTTTCCTGTGCTATGTCAAAAGAGAAGAAAGCATCAGCAAGGTCTGCAACATAGTGATACGTCCTTAGTTTGTGATTGAGTGTGTCCATAAGGGTCACTATAAAAGGGACAGCAGCATGCAAAGAGGGTGTGACTTTATTCAATTCCCCGTAGTCTACAGTCATATGTCAGGAGCTGTCTGGCTTTTTCACTGGCCACACTGGGGAATTAAAAGGACTATGAGTGGGCTTTATGATGCCCACCTTCTCCAATTCCTATAGAGTTTCTCCAATTTCCTTGTGCCCGCCCCCACCCAGGCAATTTATACTGCTTAGTATTTGTCACCTGCCAAGGTACAGGCAGAGCTACAGGAGGGCACTTAGCATGACCCTCAGAATGGCCTTTACCACACGTACCCTCAGGCTGAATTCACCTGCAGTGGTCTGCAACCACAGGCCCTGCAGGATATCTACCCCCAGAACATATTCAGGGATAGGAGAAATATACAAAGTATACTCCTTTGCGGGTAAATGCCCTTTCCCCAATGGGATTTGGGCTTTCTTCACTCTAATTGCCTTACCCCCATGGGCATCTATCACAGCAGGGATCCCAGGAAACCACTCAGGGTTGCCATAAATCAGAGAACATGCAGGTCCTGTGTCCACCAGCGCCAGGACCCATTATACATTCTCAGGGGAACAATGAATTGCTAATTCTACATGTGGCCTCTGGTCCCCACCACATCCCCCAAGGTGGGGGGCCTTGACTCCCCCCTTGTCCTCCTGTGGGGGTGAAGGCCCAGGTGAATCCTGAGTACTGTCCTCCAGGAAGTTTCACAGGGACACAGGCCAGGCATGAGCCCTTGACTCTGGTTTCCGTGTCCTGGACCTCAGTGGCTAGAACTGCTGCTCTGGCTTTAATTGGTGTCACAGTTCTAACAAGATCCTATTGGGCTGCCCATCAAGTTTTTCTTTCACTTCCCTGGCCTTAGTCAAATCAACCACATCTGGGTCCCCTAGACCTTCATGGGGCCTTTTGCACCTCTCGTTTCAGTTGTAGCCTGTACTTCCTTCCATGCCCTTTTTGTTTCAGCCTCCCCCAGATCTGCTAAAGTACAAGTAGCCTCACTTATGTGCTGCTCTATATATGGGGCAAGAGTAGTCACTAGGGACCCAAGGAGAGATGCGGGCGCTGTATGCAGCACCAGATCTCTCATTCCTACAGTGAACAACTCCTCATCAGGGACCTGAAGGTTCATATTATAAATGATATTTTTCATGCTCAATTCCCACAATACCTGTTGGAGCTCTTATGTATGTTTCCAACTACTGGGTAAGTATGGTAAATCACCCTGATTAGGGGAAATTGCTATGATGGCAGCTGTCAGCCAATCCAGTAGTGTCTGATTCCGTGAGGCATGACAGGCACTTTGCAACCACTGCCAGAGGGAAGGGTGAGTCATCAGCGAAGCCAGTCTACTCATTTCAGGACCCAACATAACAATATTTTCCACCCCCATATCCTAGAGACATAAAAGCCTTGTAGGCAGAAATTCCAATGGCCTCTGCCTATAATGGACACGCACGTCCACCAGCTCGTCCTGGATGTAGGGGTGGAGCATGAAGTGCTCCACCACCTGGGGAGCAGGTGGCTCCTCCCCCTGAGGAGCCTGTGGTTGTTTCATTTCTATTTTTTTAATTACAGCCAGGTGGGCCTTTAATGCAGGAGAGTCTGGTGCCTCGGGCGGTGGCCTCGGCATCAGATCAGCCCTTGGCCCCACATGCACATCCTCTCCTCCCGGCTCCTCCACCATCTCTGGGGCTGAAGGCACCACTTTTTCCTCCCCTCCCCCCACAGCCTCCTTCAACGTCGCTTCTTCTGCCGCCGCCTCCCTTACCACTGCTAAGGAATCTTCCAGGAGCGTGACCCATTTTCTCAATAACTGTCTCCCTTCCTTAAGGGCATCCCAAAGGTCATTGCCCAGCTCCTCCAAGTTTGCTGAAGTGAGTGTCTCTCCGGCAAAAGTCTCTCTCTCTCTCTCTCCTCGATAACATTTTCTACTATCCCGCCCTCTAATGCCAGCTGCTACACAGTCATTCAGGGCCTCTAAGCAGTCTTCTGTCTCACAAAGGTCTAATTCTGTAGCTTCTGATGTCTCCACTGCTCCCTAGTTCTGGGGAAGGCCCCACCCCTCTAGGAAGTGTTTTACTCTAGACCAATTCCCCACCAGGGACTCCAAAATTGGAAGCCCTACAGATAGGGGGCTCCTGGGTGAAGCTGCACCCTCTACTGCTTCAGCCCATGGAGCGCCCCCACCCCACTATCCACAGAAAGGGTTCCAGGCATTTATTTCCCTACCATCTCTAGGGACAGCCCACCCAAGGGTCGTACCCATGTAAACAGATTTCGGGTTCAGAGATCCTGCTGACTACACCAGCGGGAAAATCTTGGGGCAAAGTACCTTTGAAACCAAAATCAGTCCAGGGGAGAAATAACGTTTAAGAAACCCATTTATTGCTTACAAGCAGTTGTCCTGTGTCTCTCTCAACCTGGCTGCCACAGCAGAGTAAAAAACTCCACCCAACCTCCCCAGTGCCTCCTTGGCCCTTGTAATTACCTATTGATAGGGAGATAGACTACTTTTCTCTACCCATTGGAAACCGCTATTGATATGGAGATGTACGAAAGCCAGGTGAGAGATTCTGAAAATATTGCAATTTTACCCACGTATCATCAAATAAATAATTTGCAAACTATCTTTCTGGTTGTAAACAAATGGTGGTTTTTTGAGGTATGCAAACTGAACTGAAATCTTTCCATCTTAAAAGAGAGAACATTAACAGCAAGAAATTAAAAGACATTTCCACAATGATATCTAACGTATTTCCTTTTGGTTCTACATATCTATGAAGTCTTCTAAGTATTAGTTTTGCATGTTTTACCCAACATATTGTTGGTGCGTGCATGTGTATATTTAGTTAAGGCAGAGGGAGAATGAAAAGTTATCGGCCTCATTTAATAAAATGACTGGAAGCTATCTTTCTAAATTCTATTTAGAAATTGTGCCATTGAATCTTTTAGATTTTATGCACTTTTCCTGTTACTGTAATTTGGCCAGTAGTTGTGAAAAAGGAAAGCATTGTGGTGGTTGTGTTTTCATAACTAAGGTAACTTTTGACTTACAAAAGAGTTTATATAACACTTTTGCACAAAAAATGATAGGCATTTTCTTTGATGATAAAAATCCATACTAGGATTTCCATTCATTTAATGTGTATATTTAGTTGTTTAGCAATAAAAGTAACATCAAGTAGTTTCAATTTCTATTCCAATTTCAAAGTAAAATTTGAAATTGAAACAGAAACTATTATGTATTTGCTGAGACATCATTATCTTAGTGGGATATCTTAGTGGGAGGATTAACATTTTCCTTTGAGGAAATTTTTTTCTTACTACTTATTCTTTGGTGACCATTTCTATATATCATTTTTACCAGTAATCTTAGGAATATATGATGTAAGTCTGTAGAGGATGGAAAAAGAATGGACCAAGAACAAACCTTTACCCAAAAGGAAAAATAAGTGAGAAATAATAAGCTAATGGTCAACTGAATCCTTATCATGGGCTAAAGGAGCATGCTGACCTGTTACTTTGTAAAAATTCCAAATGGAGTAAAATTCACAACAAATAGAATGAGTTGAGCTTAGTTAATTATTTAACTGTTCCCTGTTTTGCAAAGTTAATTCTGTCTTAACTAAAATAGGTTCATTTTTGATGTGTTAAACACAGTTCCAGCCATTCATTATTGAATTTTTCACACAATCATGAAAGTATTCCTGGTTTTCAGGTCAAGAATTATTAAAAATGATTTACAGCAAAAGAAGTTGCTTTATATCACTTTATAGCCCACTCAGTATCATATACTTTTGCTACTTTGTTCTTAGCAAAAGTTAATCTTTCTAAGGTTCTACTTCATTTACAATTCAAGATTTCTCACCTTTTCTTGATTTATAATATATATTGGTAACCTTTTAAAAACTGTCCACATTTATCTCACCCACTTCCCTAATTCCTATGTCTAGACCCTAAAGGTACCGCATATTAAGTTAGTTTTGAAAAAGTAAAATAAATTTATTTTCTCATGGCCAGGATAGTTTAGTTTTTCAACCAGTCCATGAAGTGAACTTTTAAGTAACCAAATTCACATTGAACTATTTGTGAAATGGGAAGTTATAATCAATGAAAATCCAGTAAAATGCATACATAAATCCCTCAAATGTCAAAAGAGATTATTTGATCTAAGCTTTGGAATACAAAAATTTTCAATCTAAAGCACTGATTTCATTAAAATTTGCTTATATGAGATAATTAAATTCATTAGGTTGGGAGTTATTTTGGCTGGATTGTATCAGTCAGAAATTGCCTTTGCAGTATAAGGGGGGAAAATGTTCTCTCCCTCCCTTCTAGGTTTTTAGTCTAATAATTAAATTGGTATAAGACAGATTGACAGGAGAAAAACACACAAATTTTGTATGTGCAGGAGCCCCATAAACATATGAAATCCCAAAAGCAGCCAGGTAATCAAGGCTTATATAGCATCCTGAGCAAAGAAAGGGTTTGGGGATACAAATGGGACCAAGGACCTTCACAGGAAAGCAGAGGAAACATTTGGAAAATACAGGTTGCCTTGTTAAGCAGATAAGTTTCTTAGGCAAAAGGGTATCTCTGGAATTAGCTCTCTTTCTGGTTGTTTTCCAAGGTAAATTTAGGTCCTGGAGGTGGAGATAAAGTACTTTTCTTTAATCATCTAGGTTTTGATTGTCTTTAGCTCAAAATAATCCTATGCCAAAGAAACATTTTAGGGTGGCAAAAATCTGCTCCCCTCCAGCAATTTTGTCCCAGAAGTTTACTTAGACTGTGTGAAATTGCTACTATTTGATTGCTTTTAACCTATAAAAACAGCAATTCCATTTGGTTCGTGTGGAAACTGCCCATCCTAAGCTACTTTAAAAACAGAAGTAGAGGAAGATGGGACAGGAAAAACCTTCAGATCAAGGTCTATTTTTGCTACTCTTTCTCTAGTGTTTCTTTGGCCCTCCTCTTACTTATAGCCAGTCTGGTGCTTGCTGTTTGGACCTCTTTTGGAGCTGCTAATATGCAGACAGCTATCAGAGAATAAGAGAACCTTTGGGCTTGAAGTAACCTAAAGATTGAATTAGGGGTACTCAAAATCAACCATTTCGATTAAAATGACCTTCCTACGGCAAGGGTCAGCAAACTTTCTTTTGTAAAGACCAGATAAAAAATATTTTAGGTTTTGCTGGCTATATGATCTGTTGCAAGGTAACTATGCCATTTCTGGGCAAGAGCAGCCATAGAAATCAGGTAAAAGAATGGACATGCTTGTGTTATAATAAAACATTATTCATGGATAATGAAATTAGAATTTCATATAATTATCACATCATGAATTGCTGTTCTTCTTTTGATTTTTCCCCCAACCAGTAAAATATATAAAATCCTTCCTATCTCATGGGCTGTATGGACAGGGAGCCAGGTGGATATGGTCCACATAGAACCCTAAAAAGCAGGTCCATACTAACCCCTCCTCTATGGCTTCTCTGACGTTAGCCATCGAACATCGTAAATACCTCACCTGTCTGGGAGATGACACAAGTCAGCACCTTTCAAATGGTTCATTTGCACTTGTTATAAATGTAGTATAGCCACATTATAAAGCCTATTTTGAGTCAAGCAAAAGAAAAATAAGGCATCCAACAATATTGTCACAATAACATAATTATCATTAATGTTGGACAATATTTTCTTCCAAATCACTCCCTATGTATATTTTTAGGTTACTACTGTTATAATGCATGCATTTTGACTACCACTTTTGTCATATAACACTATATCATAAGTATTTTCTATGAAGTGCATAATTTTATAACTGTAATTTGAGATGTCTTGACTAAAGAAACCTCATTTGAATAACTATTCCATGCCATATTTGGCTTTTGCCAGAATTTAGACACTTGGATTGCTTTCAGTTGTTTTACTTAGATTATTATATTTGTGCATATTGTTAAGTTGTCAGTATTTAGGTTAATTCCTTTGGGAAGATTTCCAGAAGTAGGATTATTGAGTTTGAGTGTATGATCATTATAATTGTTGAATTTACTAATGGATTTGGTGCTTATATTAATGGAGGTGATACACAAGTCCTACATATGTGGCTGACAATGTGCTAAACCCACAACCATCTCACTGAATCCTGACAGCAGCTCTATGAAATAAATGTCATTTTCTCTGCTTGTAGAAAAGTAGAACCCCAACTGGTATTGACAGAATCCAAGTTAGAACTTAAGTCTTCCTGGCACTAAAGCCTGTATTGAGGTGTTGTATTGCTTCTTATTAACTATAAGTGTACAATGCCTATGTTCCCACATGAAAGAATATTATTTTAATTTTTTTCTCTCTCTTTCACCTTCTTACCCTTTAAGACTTATTTTAATGTTAAATTTTCCATGAATCCTTCTCCAAACCAGATTAGGCAGAATCTCCCTTGATTCATCTTGTGCTTTCAAGGACTTATCACAGTGCAGTATTTTTAGCATCTTGAGGAAGGTACTGTGGTGTGTATATAGTGTACCCCTTGAGTTTTCACAAGGCATTGCGCAAAGTCAGAGATCGAATATAACTATAATGAGCTATGATTTGTTTTGGATGCTTTCTTTTATTGATACAAATCCTTTGTCTCTGATACAAAAGAAATGTAGTAAATCAAATTATTTGGTCTTATCCCTGCTTTATTTTGGTACTCTTTTGAGGTGCTTCCCCAACCACTCATCCCTATACTGCCCTGCCAATCTTATTTCTGTGTGCTTAGCTTTCCTTGAGATGTGAAGTGGTGTAGCTTCCTCACCGGTAGTGTGTGACTGAGCACAGCCTCCACCTTTCGTATCAGCCTGTGTCTGCTCAGGGAGACTAGAATGAGATCAGAGCTACCTCTGTGGAAATTAGAACCTTCAGCAGAGTACAGACAGCACAGATTTTAACTTTCCTGTTATTCTTCAACATCCTGAAATACTAACAGTTATAATTTGAGTTAGATGTGATCTGGAAAAGTATGTGATGAATATATGTCACTGTCTGGGTTCTGAGTCTATCAGTTTACGCTATGGAGAATTCCATATTATCTGTCGTCGTTGCTCTTGATTTGCTCCATTGTCATTGTCTTCTCATCTTCAACATTGTTATTATAATCACTGTCATATTATGATAAAATTTACAGTAACCTAGGCAACTGAGCATGAGGATTGCATCATCATCATCATTGGTGCCACTTAGATAGTATTATTATTGCTTTACATATTATGTATAGTTTTCTTAATTAACTCTCTCTAGCTTCTGAATCCTGTATATATGGGTAGGAGAAGATTGAGAAAAAGAAAGTTGAAATTACATCTCCATAATACAGAAATTCAGCAATCAGATATTAAATGCAACTGTTAGTAATTGAGCTATACTCTAAATGAACTGTATTGAAAATAGCATCCCATGCAATTTAACTACCCTGAAATTTTTGATGAATTGAGTTTTATCAGAAATTTAAACAGGCTACATCCTACATGCTATATATCTATAGCTACAAACCATACTACATATAGCTGTATTTCAACAAGAACCTATGTTCTTCAAATTCTACAACTTTCTAAGTGTAAACGTCAACAGATGACTTTTATTTAAAGAATTTCAGTAGTTTCTACAAATTCTGACATGAGAACATATCATATCTGAGATCATTGCACATTTTGTTGTATGGTCATAGATTTATATGTGAAAGGAATCTTTTTATAAAATACTATTAATTTCCCTCAACCTAGTAGAGAATAAAAATACACTTTAAATTTAGAATATAATTTTAATAGGAGAATGTTAATTTTAATGTAGGTTTCTCTTAAAAAGAAATGCATCAGACATTTGTAATTGGATAAGATAATTTTTGGTTGAGTAAAATGTTACATAGGTTCATTCTTTAACACTTTAAGAGTCAACTCTTACTCAGTAACCCGAAGCTATATGTACACTAATGAGAAGGTTACATGATGCAATTTAAATCTATGTTCTGCTTACCTTTATGCTCAACAAAACTGTTTGAATTTACAAGGAAGTCAGGGGAAAAATTACTCTGCTGAAGCACAGTAATGATTATGAATAATGAATATTGGCATACTATTATAGAATAAAGCCACAAGCCATGATGTATCTTGGTGCTAAATTATTTAAAATGCTGCCTGATAATTATAGACTTGTTTTAAGTCTACATCTGTACATGTTAAAGCTGGAATCACAGCTTCTAATCAGTACCATTTTTTCCTTCTTGGTTGGGTGGGAGGAGAATGTTCTTGATAGAAAATGTTTTATAGTCAGAATGTTAAAAGAGAAACATTTAAATTAATAGATGTTTGTCTGGGACAAATGTTACTCCAGGGCAAGGATTACTGACATTTTAGAAATACATCGACGTAAGACTGTTAATGATAAGCAGAACTGTTACCTACCATATTCTATGGAAAATATCATGGGAAGATGCATTTTATCGTTAAGGAAACAAAATATGTATTGCATACTTAACACTTCATTAAATTTATAGATTACTGTGAAATCTGGTGAGAAAGTTAAGGATAGTGAGGTGTCATAAAGCCATCTTCCCACACACATCCATTTGTTTCACATATGATCAAACTAGAAAAATGAGAAAAGAACCAAAGAGCCAGAGTTGGTTAGACATAAAAAATTTAAAAAATGAGAGATTGGAAGCAAAAGCACATTATTAGGGATATATCTTTCAAAGGTAGACTAAGGGCCATATTAACCCCTTTTAATACAAGGTATCGTTTCAACAAACTGCCTGTAAAATAACGGCAGCTGCATTTAAAGTGAAAATGGTATTAAATATCATAGCACCTGCCAAATGAAGTGATGTTACTACTCATTTCTTGTATTTTTGACCCAAGTGCACATTTCCTCCTGCTCTTCCCATTCACATTTATGGTAATGCATATAAACTTTATCTCAGATGCATTATGAAAGCTTATAATTATATGCATATATTTGGTGATTTTGATTTGAATTCATACCTCCACTATCTTATTTCATAAGGTATTTTACCTGTTAAAATCTTATGTAGTTGTCTATTTTTGATTTTTTAGATTCAAAACTTTCATTCTATTTACACATTTTTACCTTTTTTTCAAATATAATTTAATATGAATAATATTAACTGAGCATCAGTTATGTGCTCAACACTGTGATTAATAGTTTCAATGTATTATCTGATATATCTTAATAACAAGTCTTTGATTTGTACAAATTCTACTACTGGAAAAAACTATGAGCTGGAGAAGCTAAGTAACTTGTCTTGAGGTACTCACTTTATGCCTAATGCCTCATCCTATAAGTCTCACTGTGTGGATAACTCTATTAATAAGAAGTGGTCACATTTTTATAAAAGAATTTATTGAATGCTTTGAGGACCCACTTAGGGCTAAACACTCTGAGGCTCTGCAAGAACTACTTTGAGAAAGAACACAATTCAGAAATTTCCTTCTAAACTCCTCAAAGCAACCTTACATTTTGGAAATAATAACTTATTCAATTGTTCATTCTTTACTTGTTTGCATCCAGTTGCCACATGAATTTTGGCCAGTTGAGTGAATGATTTCATACTTTTCAATTTTCAAGGTGACTTACATGTAAATTAAGTCTAAGAGATAGTTTGAGAAACTAAAGAGTGGTGGCCTTAAATGCCTTTCATTGGTCACAATTATGACACTCAGCACTCGTTTTCTTGCAATAAGTATAGAAATAGAATTAAAATTTTAACTGTTATATTAAAGATCTTTATTTTTTTCTTCCAGATTTGTGGTATTTGGTAGCAATACAAACAAATGCATATAATCTCTTAAAAATGAGCCATAATTAATGTGGATGTATAGATAATAACTCCATAGCCACCATTTCACTCACAATTGCATTTCTTCTTATCTGTGAAGGATTAGTTTTTTAATGGGGAATAAACACAGAATTTCATTAAGATATGGATTGTTCTGCTTCTCCTGTATTTCTGTAAAATTCATTCATCTAGAAAAAGTTTATCTTAGAAAGCATGTAGTAACCATGATTGACCATATTAGCTTTCCTCTACCATTAGGCCATTAGACTGGAACCTTAGCTGTCAGAATCAATTCAGGATTTAATTAAATTGCCCTATGGTCTGATCTTACAGAGGGAATGTCACAGAACTTCTCAGGTATTAACATGATAGTGATTTTTGAGACAGATAGAAGGAAAGGAAAAATTTTAAGAACCACTTATTATAAAAGCCTTATCTTGAATATTTTCATTCCACATTTTGCAAACATCAGCTCTTTGCGACCTTTAGCCTTCCTGTCATTATCCTAACAGTTTTATCTCCCTTTTGTGTGCACATCCTTGTCAAATGCCCCTTTTTCATTCTTTGGTGTTCACTTTCTTGTGAATTCAACAACAAAAACCACTTTTTGAATGTATAATATGTACTAAGGCCTGAACCTTTTGTGATGAGCAAAGTGGACATCACATCTGGCCTCATGAAGCTTATATTCTAATGTAGGAGACAGATATTAGTCAACAAACCCCTCATATATATTATTACGTGATGTTACAATTACTACCAAAATATATGTATAATATATAAATATGGTGGAGGCTGTTGGAAGAATATACATTAATATACAAATAAATTGGAGAGTGTTAGGAGAATTATGTAACAAGGAATCAGATACAAACTTTCCTGAGGAATTTCCCTTTAAGCTGAGATCGGGAAGAGATGCACAAGATAATTGGGTGAAGTGGGGGGGATGTGGTAGGTGAGGTGCTGTGATCAAGGACTGGGGAAAAAGTGGGGCAAACACCCAAGAGGAGAAGAGGCAGTACCCTCAAGAACTGGTGAGGGAAGTTGGAGCAGTGAGGCGGGCCGGTGGTGGGCAGGTGTAGGGGTCTGAAGGGAGATGAAGAGCTGAGCAGCAGCAGTTCCCAGAGACCCTTCAAGGTCCCCTAAGGCTTTGGAATGCAATCTCTTTATATCTGAGCTCACTAGAAAATTCTATGTGCAGCAGCCCTATTGAGTTCTTTTGATACCTTAGTTTATTCCTCTTGAGATAATTTAAAGATGCGTAGTTGCAGTTTCTTAAAAAGGACTGCCCTTTCTTTGAAGACATTCTCCTTTTAGAATTTCTGACAGGTCATATCTGTTTGTCTTTCATTCTCTTTATTTCAGTTTTTCTATTACAGTCTTCCATCTTTCCTGCTTTTTAAAATCATTTTCGTGTCTAGTCAAGGTCTTCATCCCTTGCATCCGTAATTACAGGGCTCCAATATGATATGGCCCTTTTCTCCAAGTTTCCTTCTTAAGTCCATCACATCATCCTGTTTTTTCTCCTTGGCTGGAATTAAGTCCCGAGTAGCCACTTTGCACATTACTTTCTTTACTTTCTGGATGATGAAATCGTCAGTGAGGCACATCAAAAACACATCAGATGAGCGGCTCTCAGCTGAATTACACTTCCAGCAGATGTACAGGTTATTGAAGCTTCCTGTAGCTGGAGGTGTCTTCCCTGCATGCTGTTTCTAAATATTTTACAGAAAAGGTTGGCCCACAGTTTTCATTCATGCTATTGGTTTTTATTCTATTCCCGTGGTAGCACTTCTGTATTTCTTTCTTCTATTCTCAACCAATTGCTCTCTACTGTTCTTTCTCCTTCAGAAAGTTGGCAGATTTTATAATGCTGCATATTCTTATACACACAGAGGGCTTGGCTACACTGTGAGGCTTAAATGAAACATTAAGTTGAACAATGTTCAATGCCTAGTACAGTTGACGTTGAACAATGGGGGTGTTAACTGGTACAGGTCTAGTTATATGTGGATTGTTTCAGTAAATATATTGAAAAATATTTTGGAGATTTGCAACAATTTGAAAATCTCACAGATGAACAGTATAGCCTAAAATACAGAAACAATTAGCAAAAGTTAGGGATGGCATGAATGCATAAAATATTTGTAGATACTGGTCTGTTTTGTCATTTACTACCATAAAATCAGTAGTAAGTTTTTAGTAGTTAAGATTTGGGGTGTCAAAATTTATATGTAAATTTTTGACTACACAGGGCATCAGTGCCCCTTATCCCCATTTGTTCAAGGGCTAACTCTATTTGGGAAGATAGGAGAAAAACAAGAATAGGTAGAACAAAGACCAGGGGACATTAACCCTGGGAGGACAGCAAGGCATCAGAGTTCTCAGTGGGGTGAGAATTAGAATCACTCGCTCAGGGTTTGAGGGTAATAGTTACTGAGTAATCAATACAGTGCATAATTGAGGATGGTGGAGATAAGGATGAAAATACTTTGCTATCCATGCCTAATCATTTCCTTCTTTTTAAAATTTTTTTAGGTTTCACTCTATTACCTAATGCATGTTTAATCTCTAGAAGGCTGTAATTTATTATTCTAAGTTAATGGGACAATTGAAAACAAGATTGACAAATTAAAACCATAATTTGTAGATATTTAATATTTTCTGGAAAGCATTTCTCAGTTAATATATTTATTATATTTAAGGATTATATATTTATTATAGTTAAGGATGAAATGATTTACATAATATGTACATAGTGAAATACCAGTTAGTTTCAAAATCTATCTGGTTCTCAGGCATCAAGTCAGTCTTTAGGAGTTTTTTCAACTCTTTCGTTAAATTTACAAATTTGTTTCCTATGGCAAGGGGAAGGAACAGAAAGCCACCCAACCTTGCTTTTTGAGTTCTCTACATTCACGTGATACCATGTGCTGTGCTAGGTCTTTCAGATTATAAATGACTTGTTCAGGGAATCCATCTGTCCGTTAGTCCTACCAGAGTGGGAGAGGGGGCCAGTACTCAGACAGGCACTCTGGGCCTCCTGCCGCTCCCTCAGTAATGTGGTGTCCTCATCATAATCATTTCCCTGTTCAAATGATCCTTGCAAACATATAAAACATCCTGAAGGTTGTAAATAATTTTGATCAACTACATGTACAACTTGCAACATTTTTTTTTAACCTAGAAGTTTAAACTAATGGTTAGCCACTCTATTTTAAGCAGTATCTGAAATTATTCAGGGAAGAACATTTTACTAGACATCTGGTATAGTAATTTTCTGATTTGCTAAAGATGGATGGATTTTACTGGAAACAATAGTTTCCATGATGTTAGGAGCCTTGTTTCATTATTCCTTTTGCAAATTGTACCTTTCTTTGTTATAGAGCAGGTCTTCTCTCATTCACATCATGGCAGTTCCTGACTGTCACAGGGCTGCTTGAGCCCTAAGGATGCTATAGATCATCATCTCACCTCTTACTTGACAAATGCAACTTGTGTTTTCTTTGCTTGAAAAATTCTCGCCTTGGGTTCCTTTCCCACGACTTCCCATCCTCTCAAATTACATTCTCCTATTATTATTCTCTGTGCAATTTTCCCTTAATTAGTACTCTTATAGGTCCTTCCATCATCTGCTGGATTTGATGTTTGCTCTAAAATGGTCACCAAACAACTTGTAACTGGGGATTCTAAAGGCTAAATTATCATACCAAGCAAAGGGTTCAGGAGAGCAGGCTCTCTTGGTCCTGTAGATGATTTCATTCCCTAACTCTCCAGTTCTTGGAGCACCAAACAGCACATCTCTAAACAGGCCAACCCAGCACAAGGTGCACCACAGGCCCAAAGTGCACACAGACACGATGATCCTTTTATACCGATACTGTGTCAGCTGACACATGAGGTCCCAGAGGAGAGTTAACATCACATATAAGAAGGAATGGATACATCTGCTGGCAGGGAGCTCACTCTGCAGGAGGAGACACACTGAGTGAGTAAAATCAAGTTATTGTGTGTGCCCAAAAAGAATGCATGATAATATGTGAACTTAAAAGAAAGGGACCTCACCTGGCCATGCATTTTCAAGAGGAAGAGAAGAGACATTTTCAAAAGACCTGAGGGAGAAATACATTCTACCAGATATAGGGGCTAGAGATAGGAGGAAGGGACAGAGGTGGTTTAGAGGTGAAGATAATAGTATAGGTGAAGATAATAGTATAGGTGAATCCAAAAAGACCACAGAGGGTTCCAGAAGCATTCTATACAGGCTGGGAAATTATAGTTCACAATTTTTTAATTGTTTTGCCTTTTAAAGAAAAAAATTTTCCTTGTTTTTAACCTCTAGGGTATTATTTGTGCCTAGAATTTTTGAGAAAGGGAAAAAATAAAATAAGCATTTCTACCTTGTCCCCATGCTCCTTGGCTAATATATTTCCTAACTAGAGTAAGACAGCCTAGCTGATGATGCCATTTTTATAAGCTTGGAAGTGCTTTCCTTTTGTTTTATTAGAAAATTAGGTTATTCACTGTGACAGTGATTTGAGGCACTGTGCTGAGCTGTTGCTAGGAGTGGTTAGTATTATCCTTCCAGGCTTTAAAACATAAGACGCAGCCTGGTAAAAAAAGATATTTTGGAAGAGCACACATATTCTGGGCTGCTCATTGATTTTCCTATTGATCTTATTTGCCCAACTGTTTGTTCCAGATAAATACAAAATGTATGGAGAATGAAGAGGAGCACAGACTAATAATATCTGTCACTGAGAACTGTTCATTTCAAAGTCCTTGTTCTTGGTTGTCACTGTTGTCTTTAATGCTGGCATCCTCCAGCTGCTTGGGTCAAAAGAGAACAGAAGTAAGAAAAAAATTGCTATGACATCTGAATTGACAAGCATAATTCTGACATGTAGAAATCTCTGGGAAGGAAAACACAAATGAGGGTTTAAAATGAGGATCATGCCGTCTACTTCAGAATTATTTTATTATATGCCCAATATTTTATGCCAGATATACCTGGCATGAAAGAATGGAGGACACAAAAGATAAAAGATGAGTATACTTGGAGGTTTTGCAGGAACCAGAGTCTGACCAGTGGTGGTTCATCTCCTTCAGACTTGACACTTGTTACAGAGATTGGTCTTAGCCACAATTTTTTGGATGGATTATTCAGATAAGAGATGCTCTCCAAAAGTCCAGATTGGATTCTAGTTTTTAATGATTATCAGGATCATTCAGATAGAGCTTGCTCATAATCCTCTCTCATACTTCCCTGGAAATGGGCTTAACTCTGGGGGGAAAAAATCTCAGGGCAAAAGACCTTTGAAACTGAAATCAGTCAAAGGGATAAATAAAGTGGGAGAAACCCATTTATTTCTTACGGTTGTCCACTTCTGCTCCCCTGTGCCTCTTATGACCAGGCTGCAGAAAAAGAGACCCCACCCAACCTCTCTGGTCCAGATATGCCCTCCTCCCCCTTGTGATTACCTATTGATATGGAGATGGACTACTTCTCTCCACCCCTTGGAAACACCTATTTGTATGGAGATGCACTAAGGCCAGGTGAGAGATTCTGGAAATATTTCAGATTTACCCACATGGGCAATCTCAGAAGCCCTACAGTTTGCCTTGGTGTTCTCCATTAAACTGGGTTCTAAATCTTTACGGTGCTTTCTCAGTCTATAGGGACCTGGGAAATCTACATTCAATGATCCTGCTTCCAGCAAATGCTAGAGAAACACTCTGATCTCTGCTGTCACCAGTCCCACTTGAGGATTTTCATTTTAATTTGCATCATTTGGATCCTTTGATGCTTGGCAGAAATGTATTCTCTTGAAGTTGTGAGAGCGTTGCCACCGAAAACACTGGTTAACTTCAATGTCTACATGCATGTTTTTTTCCACTGAATCGATTCTAAAGACAATTTCCATATTAAAGTTCCAAAATTGTTTTAATAACCGCAGCTTCTATGGAATATTTGCATAAGCTGCCAAGGTTGCCCCTTAATATAGACTCATTGGAGTGTTAAGTTATGACCCTTTGTTAAACATATGAATAATATAAACCTAAGGTCACATCGGCCATATGTCCTAACAGTAATGTACTCAGCTTCTTTTCTAATTTACTTTAGTGAGAAAGGTAGCTTGCATTTTTTAACCTCTGCTATATACCATACACTTTGCTGATTTTACAGAAATACATTTATTTGCCCCTAATTTTAGTTAATTTGCCAAAAATAATATAGCCAATCTTAAAAAGAGGTGTAGTACAGAAAATGAATGAATTTGAACCCAGCTCAATTTGGCTTAAAAACACATCTTTCCTTCTAATATCTGCTGGTAACACTGAGACATTTCACATCTCTCTTTTCCTATCCTTGCATTCATGTCCTATCCTAATGACAAGTGACATCTGAAGATAGATTGTTATCAACTTTCATCATTTGCTAACAACTCTTTTGAAACTATTAATGCTCAATGCCCTCAGTACATCAGAATGTTAATTTTCCTGTTTAAATTTTGTTTTGGTCTCTTAGCTGCATTTAATTTTAACATTAGTTTCATTGACATTAAAGAAATTATGAAAACCACATTTTTAACAATCTCTTAAACTCAGAACAAAGGGAAGAGAGATGGAGGAAGGGAGCACTGAAAAATCATGTTTTTTTCAACCTAGTTGAGTTGCTTTTTAGAGGTAACCTTTTTCAAAATTTTAGCTGTTTGTTCTAGTATTTGCTTCTGTATTCCTAGGTAATATTTATATGTAGCTATGTCTCTTTTAGATATTGTTGACTTTTTGTTATGGCAGATTAACATTTAATTATTGTATGCATCACATTTCCCCTTCTCTGTTACTTTGTTTTAAAAAATTGAGTCATAGTTAATATGCAATAAAATGCATTTGTATACACCTGTGTAACCACCACACAAAACAAGGTATAGAAGATTTGTATCTCCCAGGATGTTTTCTTATGTTCTTATCCAGTAAGTTATTTACCACTTTCCCCTTTTTATACACACACCACTATTTGATTTCTAATACCATGGAAGAGTTTTGCTTGTATTTCAATTTCATGCTGTGGAAACAGTGTTGGCCCTTTTGATCTGGCTTTTTTCCCTTAACCGAATGTTTTGAGGCCCATCCATGTCACACTGATAATTCATTCTTATTTTATTGCTAAAAGGTATTCACTGCTAGGTAAGTTACAATTTATTTATCTATTGTCTAATTGATGAGCATCATTTTGACTATTAAAATTTCCAATTTTTTATTACCAATAAAGCTGCTGCAAACATTCACAAATAGGTCTTTGTTAGCAGACATGTTTTCATTTCTCTTGGTAAATACTTAGGAACATATTTATTAGGTCATGTGGAAGATGCATTTTTAACTTTATAAGGTCTTCAAGTAGTTCTCCAAAGTGATTAAAATAAAATATCATTTTATGATCCCTCCAGAAATGTATGAAGGTTCTATCTACATTCTGCAATTTTGGTATTTGATTTTAGCCATCATTCCTGATTATTTCCATGTTTCTTCTGTTTCATATATTATAATGTTTTCTCCAAAGTCCTTTTTGCTTTTTGTCTAAGTCATTCATGCTGGAAGGATTCCTCAGATTCCAGGAATCCCAGGCTATCAATTCATATTCAAAAGTGAAGCACTAAAAATTTTATCAAAAGTAATATGTTTATAGTCAGGAAGATCAAATGATAGGTTTGACTTGAGGACAATCACGTAGCCATCTGACATTTGAGGTGCTCTTCTAAGAAGTAGCTTAATTTGGTCTTTACTCTGGGGGCGTTAAGACTCCTCAAGAGAAATCCTCTTATCTCCCACTGTGGGTTTATAAGTCTGATTCCCAAGTTCTAGAACCAAGAGGGTAAAGAGATGTGGAATCTCTCTTCAGTAGACAGATTTTACTTAACCTTTTTGTTGCCGTTCTCCCACTTCCCTCTTCCTCTTCTCTGTATTTGGTGTCCCCAAGTCTAGAACTTTTCTCTTTAGTTTCCCAACAGGCTATACCTCTTTTTCTTGCTCAGGTCAGAGAGAACTAGTAACTTGACTGTAGTAAGTGGGACTGGGAATAAAGAGAGCTAAGAACACTTAACATTAAATTCCAAACAGTTCTCCTGTTTTCAGCCCCTACCTTATGATCTTTCATAGTATTAGGCTATCCTGTGATTTGTGGGATGAGTCATTTGTTTCCCATCAAATGCACTTAGGTTTATTGTTTTTTGCTTTGCTAAGTCCTGTGCCATCTTCCACTCACCTTGCTTTCATCATTGGTTACAGACATTTCCTACTTTCCCAAAAGATTGTGTTTGTTCCTTTATTTCCATAGTTGGAGGGCTTCATGTGTTTTTAATTTTTAGTTGTACGTAGTTTTACCCAAGACATTCAAATTACACTGTACTTGAGGCTTGAGGGAGATTGAATTAAGGGAAAGCTGTATCATTTGCTGATGAAGAACAAATTTAGTGTTTAGTTAGAAGAGCTAAATCTAATGGGGCCACTCAGTTCATTTTCAAGAATACTTAAAAGACTGCTTTAGAAATTGACACAAAGGAACTTCAGAACCTCAGAAGAGGGGTGGTACCCAATCTCTCTTTATCACCATGAGGGTTTTGAGGGTAAAAGTTCAAACAAAGGATATATCCACCTTTTAAAATGTAAATGAACTGCAACATCAGCATAATTTTCCTGTCCTATCTTTGAAAAAAATAAAAGTAAGCACATTCATGATTTTTCTTTATCCTCTCAAGAAGAGCTTTGAAAACCCATAATTATAGAATTTATTAAGGAAAAAAATCACTAATAAATACTGTTGGAGAAGAATACTCAAAGGTTTAAGGATTGCTAGGCAAAATATCATATTTTTACTGTATTTTGGAAGAATGCTGATGTTGTTACTCACTGACAAAGATTAAGACAAGTTATAAATTAAGCATATTGGAAACATCAGGGAGGATGAGAGCTGAAAAATGATTGACCTTATAGGAGGTCGCTGAGGGAGACATACTAAAATGGCACTTAGATGATCTGGCTGTATATGTGATTGTGGATACATAAGGGAAAATTGCCCCCATGTGCCAATCAACATATACAATCAAGAACCAATGACATGCTAGTCACTGTGCAGGCTATCAAGAAATATGAGCACACCCATGATTTGAAAAAAGGTTAGTTTGGTTGTAGAAGCATATTCAAATAAAGAGATATCATAAAAGAATAGACATTGCGTACCAATAAAGAGATATAGACAGTCAGTAGTACCCTAACTCAGAAGAGACCGAGAAGGTCATAAGTAGTTGGAGAATGGGGTCTGCATAGGAGAGGTAGAATTTGCCTTTGGTCTTCAAAATAAATCAGTATGAAGCAAAATGGATGATCTAAATTTTATAGTCCTACAATCTACAAAGGAACTTGGAAGACTTAGTACCATTGTCCCTGAGTTCTTTTTTGTTTTTTGTTCTTCTTTTTTTAGCTACCTTATATTTTTGGCTGAGATAAAGATTCCTGCAGTTTATCATTATTTAGTAGATAGCAAGTTTACACTGAAAATATGTCTTCTTCTCTCTTTATGTACGTGGATGATCATCTTGGGCAGCATGGTCACAAACTGCCAAATGTGAGCACTTGCAACAAGTGCAAACAAGGTTGTATTCAATTTTTGTATCTTTTTTTTTAAATAAGAAAATTTCGCAGGGAGAATGCAAAATGGAAGGGAGTCTAACCAGTGATGTGACGATAAGGAAAATATCCATGATGTGTAGCTGGACTGATTTCTGTGGTGTGAATATTCTTACCACTGGCAGTTCCAAGCTACCAAACCTGAAGTTTCCGAATCCTGACTCAGGAAGAGCTCAGCATAATTAGCTCCTCCGAGCTGGTGCCAACTCATGCCAGGGCATGGCTGAGGCTATCAGACTTTCAGGTTCCATCCAGTGAAACATGGGTGGGGCGCTGTCCAGTACTTTAGTCCTTTTCCCAGTTTAATCCTGACTTGGTCTTCCCATCAGTTTTCCTTTTTCTGATGGCTCTGGTAACAACATTATAAAAGTCAAAGATACTTGATCCTAATATGTATCTTGCTCATTTAGGCTGTCAAATGTAATTTAGCTTGTTGTTGAAAGCAGCAGTGCCTTGTTGCTTGAGCAGACATATGGCAGGATGTGCGGAGCAGAAGAGAGGTGTCAGGACCCAAAGCCCAGCACAGGTGTGGTGCAGCTGTTGATTCTGAGCTCCGATGTGATACTCCAGGGTTCCTCTTCTGAAAAAAGGGGCAGTAAATCCGGAGTCCTACACCTATTTATGGGGAAGAAGCCCCTAATCATATAAATCTAAAGGCCATGCCAAGGTCAAATTCTGTATGTGATGCTTCATTTCCTTTGATGGGTCTGGGGGAGATCCTGTGCAGATGTTTACAGGCCATGACTGCCTGCATTGTGAGGGGGCATCCGGTACAAGGTCTGACCAAGTAAGAAGTTTACTCAGAACTATGCGAAGCAAAATAATCCAACAGTGAATAAGAATCTAGTCAGAGTCTGTTTTGCCAAAGGTCAAACAAGGTCTAATACTCTTCTACCATTAAGGAAGTGTTGATTTTCCTCCTCTAAATTTCCATGTCTTCATAGGCATCACATGGTCCTCTAGCCAGCAAGAGGCACCTACCATTTCTCTGCTTTCTGCACTGGCTGCTGCTTCAGTGTCAGCCACCACATCTGACTGAGCCTGGGCCACAGTGTAGCTGCCTGCACCTTTCTTGTTGATGCCCAGGAAGCTCCTAGAAGACCTAGATATAAAACCAGCCATACTTGTGTGACTGAATTTAATGCAAATGCTATAAATTCATAGAATCCCTAAAATTTTTTCGTGTAAAATCCAAGCAGTTTTATTGTTTTCCTTCTCTTTTGCTGAGAGTCCTTTCTATGAGATTCAGCAATGAATCCACAGCTGTTTCACCACTTCTGTTGGGAGTACTTTCCTGGAATTGTGCATAGGTGTCTTACTCCATCCCTGGAGATGTTATCGCTTCTCTGAGATTATCTTTTAGAGAATCACTCAATATGATCATCCCCAACCTCATCATAGCCTACACAGATTTCAAAAAGACTGTGGAAGAGACAGGAGAAGGCAATTCCTGGTGTACTAACTGCAGCTCCACTCCACCCTCTTCCTTCTCACTGAGAACAGTGAACAGAAGGGCTCATTGTTTGAGAGCCACTGCCCTAAAAGCAGTACCTAGAATTCTTGAAAAATCCTCATGTAGGAAACCAGTCATTCAACAGAAGTCTAGGTAAAATGAAAGGTCAGAGCCAGGGATGCGCCACAATGCCTATTATGAAGAGCTTGGGGAGGTCATATAGAAAAGAATAACATTCAGAGTTCAGATCCTGGACTCAGGAATTAATGTGAGTTGAGATGAAAACAGTGGTTGAGAGGAAAAGGCTATGAATATTGTCAGAGAACAAGAGACCATTCTTATGGAGTATCAGCCAGGTTAATGGAGTTGGGCAAGGTGGGATGTGTGAGCTATGTAAAACTATTTATTATCATCCAGTCATACTCATAACTGTGCAGAGGGACAAGTTGAGGCAGACTGTCTCTTTTAAATATCTGCATTTGAAATATGTATCTACAGTGAATGACATTTTGCTGTGCTCAGGTTTGTTAGAAATCAGTGTGTGTGTTGACAAGGCAAAGGTGTATTAAATATCTTTATGGACAGACAGTCAGTCCTCCTAAGGCAGGACATACCCTTAATTATAGTTATTTAATGGTGGCTTTTCTACTTTAATTATAGTTTTATATAATCTAAGCTTGATTTAGCTGAATAATGATGAAGTAGCACTTATATGCTGAATATGAAGAAGGTTTGAGGCTCTGTATGCTTATGAACTACAGTCTCAATCTGAACGTATATCTGAATAATATACACGCTTTTCAAGAATTTCACATTACTAGAGCTTCGCACTATTCTTAAATATGAACACTTTTTTTGCAGATCATGGGAGATACAGAGATCCACAGAACAGTGTTGAGTGACATATTTTTTGCACACAAATCTGGATTTCCCTTAGCATGTTGGGAGGTCAGAACCTTAAGGGCCTAAGGAATAACTTACATTACAGTTGAGACTTTGACTCTGGAATAGGAAGACTGTAGTTAAAAGAACTTATTTATTGGACATTTGTCAGAATGTTATTTCCTTATAGCGATTTTTTTTGTATATTTACTTTTAGCTAGATATTTCAAAGGAGAGACATACTGAACTCAGTTTCTGACTCAGGGGCTAGAAGTGGGGCTCGTTGAAGCAAGAGTCACATTTCCCATCAGCAAATACAGGTGAAGTTTGCAAACATCAGAGGCAAAAATTACATTTCTCCATTCCCTGGAGGCTTGTTCTTACAACTCTATGCCAGTGTTGTAACTGTTGTCACCCTTCAGAGTCCCTTGGAGGCATTAACATTAGGTCGCTAGTGTGTCTGTGGTTAGGTATCATTTCTGACCAAGAGAAAAACCACTATTGTTACTAGGAACTCTCACTCGTTTGTTTTTGCAGGTTGAGAACACATTTGTATAACAGATTCTTCAAATTTGTTCACCAGGTGTGTCCCCTGAACCTTGGCTTTCTCCATGTGTTGGGATAACTGAAGCAAAAACAATGCCATGCTCTGAGATCCTAGAGCTGAACTTCAGTGGTAGTGGGGAGCCTGGGCGGGAGGGACCAGGGAAGAAAAAAGCCTCCTTCCAAAGCTTGATGTCATGTGGCAACTTCAAGCTCATGAGAAGGAGGTGGGGACAGAAGAAATCAGAACTTAGGAAGTCAGGATGTATCATACAAATATATTTTCATTAGGGGTCATGGGTTAAGGAACACAGGGCAACCGTGCCAGCTAAAAAATCATGTTTATTTTATGAAGAAAAGAACAATGAAATGTCTTTGCTTTTTACATCCCTCTTCCCAAGTCTGGGTAAAATTCTCTAGGGTTGTAGGAATCATTTTTCTTTTTTTTTTTTTTTGAGAGTGTCGCTGATAATTCTTAATCCATTCTTCCTCTTCTGATGTGATCACCATTGGCAGTATTGCCACCTAGCCTGAGAGCTGCTTGCAGCTGGGCAAGATTTTGTGCTCTTCTTTTCGCCCCCAAATTATCCTAGGTCTCTTACATTTATTTATGTTTCTTAGTTTGCATGAATGGGGAAGAAAATGGTGTTCAGCAATTCAAAGATGACTTAATGGAATAACAGACTTTCATTTCCTAAGGGAACAGTTGAGGGTGAATGAATTGCTTTCAATCTACATGCTATATTTTCACACCATTTTTCTACTTGACTAATTGATTATGACAGGTGTCACCCAAGCTCTGCAGCTCAGGCTGGCCTGATGCTAAGACAGAGGCAGAGCAAACAACTTCTGTTGATGAAACAGAAAGTCTAGGCATGGGCATTTTTCTTATTGATTTTTATAGTTTATGATGTCAGTTAATTACCAAGAGCCATTCACTGCATAAATGTAAGCAGTCATTATGACCATATTTTCAATTGATTTTTCCCCCTACACACATGATCAGTGATTTGTTCATTTTGAGTCAAACAGAAATAGAAATTTTTATGGTTTTAAAATATGTATAGGCACTAAGTATGGTGAATATCATATACCACAAAGAATAAACTCTCTGTAATATACGAACAGGTGTGTTTGTGTGAGCAGAGGAGACACAGCGCACACATCATTGCCATGCTCTAAGTCACTGTATCAAAAGATGGATTTTAAGGTACTGAGTTTTAAGTGTACTGCCTTTTCAGTTTCACAATATGATAAAAAAAAATTAGAGGATCCATATTATGGAATATGTAAACACAAAAAAGTGCATACAATTGAGTCCGCATATTTGAAATTGTAGAAAATGCAACAGAATCTATAGTGACAGAGAGTGGATCACAGTTTGCCAGCAAGTGGAGGTGGCAGGAGAAATAATTGCAAAGGGGCATGAGAAAAGTTTGGTGATTGACAGAGAGGATCTGTTTCTTGATTCTGGTGGTAATTTCATGGGTTTATGTATCTGTCAGAACTCATCAAATTATATACTTCAAATTGGTACAGTTCATTGAACAGAAATTATGCTTCAATGAAGTTGTTTAAATAAAATGAGAAGATCTACTTCTCATCATTTAAATACTATTTGGAGAATTACCATAGCTTCACCTGTCTCTAATAATATTAAAACACTTGTGCATATGAACGAAAACTTCCTTTTGCTCATAATATATATACTCTTAGAAGAAATTGAACTGATAATATCCTTGATATACATTGAATATTCAGACTCCAAAAGCCATTCTAAAGACAACTGAGATTTTCTATACTAGGCTCAATAATTCCTACTCTCCTATGAAGAGGAGAACAATACTGAACTTTTGCAGGTTTCTCATATTCACAAACATGAGAGGTTACTGCATCAGTTTTCTGTTGCTAAGTAACAAATCACTACAAACTTAGGAACTTAACACATTGTACATTTATTACATTGTAATTTCCATGGGTCAGGAGTTCAAGGACAGTTTTGTTGAACTCTCTGCTTCAGATTCCACCAGGATACAATCCAGATGTTAGTTGGGTTTGGGGTTGAGGTCTTATCAGAGCTTGACTGAGGAATGACCCACTTCCAAGTTCCTAGGTGATTAGCAGTTTATCTGCCTGTGGCTACAGGACTGAGGTCCCCATTTTCTTGTTTGCTATTACCCAGTGGCCACTCTGAGATCATACAGGCCACTTGCAGTTGGCCTGTGACCCAAGTTCCACAGGTGGTTCACCACTTAGCAGCTCATTTTCTTCAAGGCCAGCAGGAGAAGCTCTCCTTTCAGTCTGCTAAGACAGAGCTTTATAAAGTGTCACCTAATCACGAGAGTGAGTAATGTCACCTTTGCCATATAATGTAAGAGAGTGCCTGACTTTTCAGTCTTGCCATATTCTATTGACTAGAAGCCCAACTGTACTCAAAGAAGGGTCACTTGGGCCACCTTAGGACATATTCACCTCAGTTATTCTATAGAGCATGCCTGAAATAACTGCTTCTCTAAAAATATGTGTGATAAGTAATGTGTGATCTATTTTAATTATAAACTTGCATTTTACAAAAATTCAAACAGTGTGATTTGATTTTAAATCATATCAAAATCAAACCAAATAAAAGGGTTATCAGTACATTTAAAACTTGACTTAATTTATACTGATCTGGTTTTAAACACAATCCCAGGACCATCAGGCTGCATCAGGCACTGAAGGAGTTAATGTGCCTCTCTAAAGTTGTCAATTTCCTTCCTCCTCATCAGTAAAATAAGACCTGTAATTTGCAAAATGAATCCACATTCTTGAACAGTGACTGAAATAAAAAAACCTGAGTATTTTAATAATTAGCTATTCAATTATCTTATGGTTGCCTACTGTTCATAAAACCAAAAACATAATATAAAATAACATAGATCATAATATTAGTTACAGATGTCATCTCCCTCCTTCTTCTGAAGAAAAGGTGTTAATGAATTACTGTAGACTGATTTCTGACATAATTGCTAGGATTGTACGATATATCATTCTACATCTATGCCAGCAAATTAGCATCTGTGATTCATCCAGTAGTAGCTTTCTTAATTTTATCGTATACTAAATATATGTTGTTTAGGTCTTCAGAATAACAGGTGGCTCTATATCTTCTAGACGGAAAAGAATTTACAATTCTGTCATTGAATTAGTGAATATTTCAAAGATGACACTAATGATGTACCTGTGGGTTTATAGGAAAATAAGGCTGCAACTCTGACAAGCTACTAAATACTGCAAATGCATTTATAATTTCAACCTGAGAAATATGTCTTTCATAATGTTAGCTCTTTTTTCTGTCTAACATTTTTTTTCACAAGTACACAACACTCAGCACTTAATATTGTTTTTTGAACACCAAGAAGGCAGCTACAGATGGTGTCAACAGAAGCTGTTTGTAATATTATCTGTGCATGTATGTACTATAACCTTCAGCTCGGGTTTGCAGACATTCTCTTCCACTTTATCAGTGACCTTGCATGCATTTCTGAACTACCCAAAGCCTCCCATCATACGGAACTTCAGTGGAACCCACTTAGTGTGCATAGGCTGATTTGTATAATACCTGGTACAATGGGATCCTTCAAAAAAAGAATGATACCATTCTTCATCAAAATAAACCATTGCTGACCAGTGTTTGTGTCTTTTTCCAGCCTGAACCTCTCCCCTGGGGCTGGCAGCTCATGGGGCAAAAAGCAGAAGAGTGCATTATTTCTAATTATGCAACTTTCTTCTGGGACCAAAAAGTCATTTGGACTCACTCTACGTGAGTGAAAGAGGCAGGGGAAGTCTGTTTATTACATTTATATTTAAAATGATGAAATAAGAACAAAGGAAGATGAAGGTGTCCATCTTAGTGCTTGGTGAAACTGGAATTAATAGGCACTGCCTCATGGTCTAATTCCTTCTTCTTCTTGTTTTTATTCTAGGGTATCTCCTTTATTTAATGGAAGTTTATAGTGTGCTTCCTGTATCATTCAGGAATTCTTGTATGTGTTTTATAAGTTTTCACTCAGTTGACTCTCAAGATGCACTTGGGGGTTAGGAAATGCTTTTATCGTCCGTACTGTGGAGGGGAGGAAATTAGAGAGGGAGGTAACTTGGGTGAGGACGTGCATCTAGCATGTGGCCGAAGCACCTTGGCTCTAGAACCTGTACTTACCCACTGTCCTGTGTTGCTTACATTCTCAGAGGTGACTTGTTTTTCTCCTTCCAGGTCACAAACACATAAAAAAAATACCTACCCTCCCTGCCCTGTGATCTCTAAAGCTTCAACTCTGTTTAACATACTGAATCCATCATCAAATAAAGAATGTGAGCTTCAGGGAGGCAGGGATTTATCTTCTGTCTTGCATTCCCATCACCTAGAAGAGTGCCTGGCATATAGAAGGTGCTCAGCAAAAACATTTTGAATGAATGAAGAATGAAATAGGTCAATGAACGGATAATGTATGAATTAGATATGTACCTTGTTACAAGGGGGTTTTTAGTCTCAGAAGACAAACCATAATTCAGATGAATAAAAGGTTTTATGTCTTTTTATTCCTTTTAGCTTGTTCAAAAGCTTTCTATGTATAAAACTATTCCAGTCTGAGTGAAAAAGGTTTGCTCAGTTTTAAAATATATATTAGAAAAACATATGCTAAAATTCAAATTAAACAAGCTTTTATCTGCATGGCTCAGTCTCAGCCCAGATTAATTTGGTAGAGGTGAAAATGAATTCTTTCACAGAAATTATCTTGCCATATTTTAGCATGATGTTTTTGTATGAGTAGCATTTTTATGGGAGGAAACTGAGAAGCAGAATAAGAATGGGGAGGGGAGGGATGCTGAAGGTGCCTTCGTCTTAAATCTACTGCCAATATTCCAGATTTTAAGAGATTGAGAACATGCTGAGATTAATCAAAAGGATTTGGTAGATGAGTTTTCATTTCCTTTTCTTTATTTAAAAAAAAAGGCTTCTTTGTATTTTTTAAAAAGTAGGCCATTAGATTTGCTCAAAAAAGAGACAGAGGGAGATATATTCAACAAGGGAAAGTAATGTAATCAAGAAGGGAAAATGGAATTTCATATAAAGAAGGATATAAACTTAGGGGAAAGAAGGAAAAAAATATCAGTGTGCGATGATGGAAGGAAGTGGGATGATTGTTTTAAGATGGGAAGACAGAGCCTAAGAAGGGAATCTCATCAAAGTGGATGCAACCGAGAAAAATACGAAACATGGCCATTGATTTATTCAACAAATCCTAGTATCCTATAATTGAAGGATCTACTAAAATTTTAGAAGTGGTTGTTTTAACATGAGTTATAAATATGTTTCCTAGCAGACGATGAATTTTCATTGTGAAATGGTACAGGAAGCACCCTAAGAAATCACTAAGATAATTTAGGAGATTTCTAATACACATCTCTAAATTTCATAATTGATACTGTGAGGGTCTGCCAAATGGTCCCAGGTCAAACCTCTGTCAGAGAATATCATGCCAGACTCGTGGATGATTGAATTGATAACTATAGCTTCCTTTAGATGAGGTGATACGGTGGCAAAATGATAGTGAAAGTGCCATAAGGACATATTTCCTGTTTTGTAATGGGTTAAAAATGGTGAAATGATCTGAATACAAGGGTTTTGGGAAAGTAAGAGGAAAAGAGTATGCATGGATAAGTGTCCTTTAAAAAAACAACATTAACTAGAATTGGGCCATGCTTTTGAGCTGAGATGCATGAAGCAGAGGATAGACATAACTGTGAAGTGAAATCAAAATTATTTATTAATCTTCATGTAATTGTAGATTAATGATACCAAAATAATATAATAGAGATAGGAAAAGTCTTGGAGGAGAAATTCAAATTGCTAACCCAAATGGGTTATTACAGATTTGCTGGGATCATCAATTGCCATATTTAGAGGGTATATTAAATGATCTGGAAGTTCATCCTGGATCTTAGTGATCCATAATATTCTCACCCTGGACCAGCATGATCTGTGATATGTAAATTTTTAAATGCCTGGCTTTTATGGATTCTTCTGTTTATTCAATCCTTTCCTCTGAACCATTAGTATGTACATGTTCCCTCCACTAAATTTTACTATTTTCTAGACTTCCCTCAGTGAGTTGTTCTACTCATTCCTTCCCCTGTGTAGTTATGCATTTACAAAAGGTGAAGCTTCCTACCCATAATTTCAAATTTTATTACCTGGTTGTTATTACTTTTTAGTTTCTTACCACCCTTGACAGTGTTTCCAGCCTTTCTCAGGAAGCACAGAGAACACCAAGCTGCCCCCGGTATGATCATATGCTCAAAAAGTATCTATGCTGCGCACGTTGAGCTCCTTACCTGAGACTCTCTTCATGTGACAGGCACACCTGGTGGTTCGCGAGGTCCATGCCCTCTAGGAATCCATCATGCCAACTTGAACAGAATTGTCTTTTCATTCTGTCACCTTTACTTTTACTGGCTATTAGCAGCTACATAGGTTGAAAAATAAAATGAGACAAGAATCTCGCTAGGCTCCAATGCGTTGCTCTCCAGGATGGAATACAAAGTGGACACACAGCTAGAGTGCAGCCAGGTGATACAAAAGCATCAGCATGAATCATAAATGCTCTGGAGGGATGACACATCCCAGATCGATGGCTGCAGTCTAAATGCTTTGTCTCTTGGGTCTGTGTTTGCAAGTCAGGGTGGTACCCATCCCTTCAGCCCTCCAGAATTAATCTTCTCTCACTGGCTGATAGATGTTAGCTGTGACCACGGTAAGAATACTAAAATTTAACACTGTCCTTGTTCTTTTTTTCCCCTAATTCTTCACTCAGGCTGAGTTGGTACATTCCTAATAGATAATCATCCCTTTATCACAGGGCTGCATGGGATCCACTCTCAGTATTTTAAAAAACACCAGTGTTAAGAGCATTAGGGTTGACCCATCAACGATTATTAGAGCCACAATTCTCCCCTTTTCTAATTATTTTTATATACTATGGAATTTTTTTTGACTTACAGAAAAGTTGTGAAGATATGACAGCATTCCTGTTTACCCTTCACCCAGTTTCTCCCACTATTAATACCTCCCATTACCATATTGTATTTGTCAAAACTGAGAAACAAACATTGGTGCACTACTATGAACTTGTCTGAACTTCATTTGGATTTCACCAGTTTTTGCCCATCAATGCCAATTTTTCTGTCAGAATCCAGGCTAGGGCACCACTTTGCACCTAGTTGTCATGTCTTCCCCAGTCTTCTTTTACTGTAACACTTTCTTCTTTTTTATTTATTTTTGTCCTTAACTGTCTTGAAGGGTATTGACAAGTTATCCTGCCAACCACCTCCCAGTCTGGATGTGACTGAAGTTTTTCTCATCGCTTACACGGGGGTTGTGGGTTTTGGAAGGAATATGCAGAGGTGAAGTGCTCTTTACATGACAAATCACGGGTGTGTGATAGCTGCTTGGGGATGGTGGCCTTCACCACATGGTTAACTAGTAGCTAAGTATATCAGAGTTTTACCACAAAGTTACTATTTTTCCCTTTCTATACTCTTTCATTTGAAAGCAAGTTACTAAATCTAGCTCACTCTCTGCCTCCCTGACGCTCTTCCTAATGGCTGCAGTCAGCTGTATGGCAAATACCTAGTGTGATTGTACCACATTCTCTGTTAATCCTCTAATGCCATCCAGGGAGTTACAGAAGGCACCCTAGCTGTGTGCTGCTGCCGTGGAGAAGTACCTAGGCCCTTGAAAACACAGGTTGATTGCTCAGAGAGACTTCAAAAATACGACTCTTACAGTCTCCAGATTTCCTATCCCATATCTTTATCCATGAGAATTAGGTCCTAGAGAAAATAATTTACCTGTTTGGATTATGACTCAGCTGGGCAGCAGAGAAGGAACAATATGTCTCCTCGAATGCATCTTGGATTTGTTGTTTGTTCATTTTATTTTCTAGTCATCCCAAGAGAAATTTATATAGGTATCATACTGTGACCTCTGTCCAGACACAACTGTAACATGAGGGGCGCCTTGGAGGCCAGAGTTAGTTAGCTTTCATAGCCAGAGCTTCATGTTTATTACAGAAGAGCTCCAAAATCCCAAACTACATATTAGTAATTTAGAAATGTTTCAGTAAGTGTGGCATTGAGCTCTGAACTCTGTACAGGTAGTTTTTTTCTTCTGTCAAAATATTTACATGTGAATACAGCATATCATTTACTCTTTGCTTTACATAAACCAAAGGTGTGATAATGATGATTTCTTTCTCATTTGGAGCCTCACAAAATTTTGCATTCTTAAAGGTGAAGGCCACAGTACTTCGTATTTTTACATTAACATCCATTATTCTGAAATAATTCTTTTTTTTTTGGCATTAAAAGTTACCCTGAGGAGGAGATAAGCATAGGGATTTTCAAGCATATAAAATAAAGTTGCACATACTGCCACTACTTTCTCTGTTTTCTGACTGCCTTTCTTACCTACCATCTTCTTTTCTTGGTTAGTTTAAGTTTAATTTATTTGTGACAGCTGTTGGCATATTAGGAAAGTTAATCCTTTGTGCTATTATTAAAAATATAGTCCCACTTTTTCATGCATATCTCAGTCTCATTTATTACAGTTTTCCATATAAAAGTTTTTGCTTGAATACACTAATATCAGTATTTTTCTTCACAGGTTCTGTTTTTTGTTATATTCTTAAAACTGTCCCCCCACCTCAGTAGCATAATATATTTATCTCTGTTTTTTGAGCAATTTTCAGATTTATTTTTTTTTACATTTATTTCTAGACATTATACTCTGCCCTGTGGTTCTTCTTTGCAGTAGTGCCCAGGAATGTTAAGTGGGTAATCCAGAGTCACATCGAGAGTAAGTGACAGAGTCCGTCTTGAACTGAGCGAGCCCTGACACTGTCCAGTGTGTCAGAGCTGCTTCTCATTTGATGAGATTTATAAATATTTTTAGTGTGAATTTCCATCCTAAGGCCACTGAGTCTTCCTAGGCAAGGACAATCCATGTTTTTGCTTAACATGGAAAATGGTGATGTTCATGAAGGTGATACAATAGTCAAAACAGAGGCTGGTGCAATTTGTCTTCATCTTTAGTTTTAAACTCTTGTCTTTAACTGAGCTCAAAGTATTTTATGGGCAGCCTCTGCTATACTGTGTGCCTTCGTGGTCATATAGAAGGAAGGACAGGTCTTATAATAAAGTCACATAATCAGTAGTGAACCTGGCACATAATTTCATTGTTTTAACCTCCTAATTCCAAACTATTTTTTTGTATATGTTATCTTTAAATATAGCTCTTACCCCCAAAGTGGATAGTGAGGCAGGCACTGGGCTCCAAATTCTGTCTAAAAGTTGGATGGATCAATGTCACATTAAAAAGAGAAATAAATAAGTAGAAAAAAGAAGAGAGACAGTGATGAAAGATATCGTTGCCTTCCAGCATGATAGCACCCGAGTAGGAACAATGGTAACAACCTATCTGCGCACTAAAGATATTTGCTGAGCTACTAAGTGAAAGAGAATGTAGTTTGTCTCCTAATTGTAACCTGAGGCCTCTTTTCACTTTACTCCAGAAAAAATATCCTCCATCATACCTCCTACTTGATTATGATAAACATGTGACTACAGGCCAAACATATTTTGCTTAGTTACAATAGCAAGAAATCAAACTTAAAAAAAGGTACATTTATTATGGTAGATGAACATTTGTATCCTATATTTCATAATTTCCCATGCTCTTTGCAGTATTTGGAATTATTCAAAAAAGTTAGCAACCATAATTCAGATTGATATGGGTCTTTAGATAAATCGACGCATTCTAATGATTTTCTTTTTAAATCACATAAGACTTATTAAAAGACCTATCTTTTCTGTAGGAATTAATGTTGTTCTATTTAGAGTGACCAAGGACAATGATGGCATTGGATGCACAGCCGTAATTTATGAGTATATAATTTGCTTTTATTGCTTAGTCATCTCTGGTAGTTATTCCTTTTGTTCTCTTACTTACTGGATTTGAAGTATGGGGGCTAGGTTTGGGCCAATAAGCCTTTTTTATGGTTTACAGCTTTACTATCATTTTTCTCACAGCAGTATATTAAAAAAGAAAAAAGATGAGCTTACATGAGTGATCGTTCAGCTGTGTACCCAATTTCTCCATATTCACCATCTTCCAGACAGGGGTTGAGAAAGAAATGGGTCTCTGTTTCTTTCTCTCTCTGTCTCTCTCTCTGTCCCCGCTGATGTGTTAGGTCTAGAAGCACAAACTCAAAAAGAAACAGGAATCTAAGGAAACGCGCCCTTCATACACTGCTGTGGCCCCTGCTGTTTTACAATGGCTTCATAAGGCTCTACGTGTATAAACTTAATTGCAATAAGTAATAATTTATCTTAGTTTTACATCCTGTTTTATTTATTTTTTATTCTTATTTCTCTTTAATTTGCTTCAATGGCTATAAAATTCAAGGATGAGTGACTAGGGGTTAGAAGCAAGTGCTGTATACACAGATGTTTTAAAAAAAACCCTGCCCGGCAGCACGCCTGGGCTGGAGTGCCTCCCGCACACCCATCCCCAACCTGTCCATCAGAAACATACCGTTTGGTGACTCTGTCATTCCGAAACTCTGATTTCTCAGAGACAATTCAGAAAATGGAAATGAGCCCATCTCGGCAATGAGCATTTCCTCAGCTATACTGCTACTGTATCCTTAAATAAATAATTTAATCATGTGTTTTAAATGCCATGGGTAGAGTTGGCAGTTTGCCATTCAGAGAACCCATTGAGCCTTCAACTCTGATGGGAGCTTTTTGTTTTATTTTGTCATGTGGTATCACCAACAGTAAAAGTTCTTAAAAGTATCTGCATTATTGAAGAGAGTAGCTTAAACCTTTTGTTCCTCTTACTTAATTTGTATTATCTTCAATTTACCTTTTACTTGAGTTTCTTGCAAGAAAAAATCAGCTACTTAACAAGAAGATGTAACTCTCTAGTGCTGATTCAATTATTTTTTCTTAACAACACAGCTTGTCAGCTCTTTTACTTTGGTGGTGTCTTATTACCAAAGGAAATCACATGGAGAAGCATTGCTTCTTAAAGCCTGCCATGCTGATAGGTATCAGCAAGGCACATGTTCTTTAGATGTTTCTTGCAGCTGGAGAAGATTGCATGGCAGCCCAGGACAAAGTGCCACATGGCTGAGATGCACGTAGATAAAGGCACATGAGGGATGGGAGGAAAGATGTCACAGCTTGTCAGTTTTTGTCCCTAGAGAAAGCTCTGGTGACAGGGGAATGAGTGAAATGGCATGTTTGGGGACCCTGGGCACAGAGAAGGGATAAATAATGACTGGAATTCAAAGATGTAAACTCAAGGGAAAGGATGGAAACAAAGGGGACTGAGGATTGGGTAAAAGTGGAACTCTTGCAGCTGGTGGAAGATGCCAGGAAAAGACAGTGATAGAAGAGTTGATAAAAGGTGGCCTCACACGGTGATAGATGGAAAGGGTACAGAGATTTATGAAAAAAATAGAAAAGAGATCTGAAATGAAGTAAAGTCTTGTAAGAGTAAGCATGTGGGATGGTAAAAATGGGGAAACAAAGACAGATTTTTTTTTTCTCTGCAACCTAATAAAGGAAATAGGGAGAGATACTGAGGTGACCAAGTCCTGTTCTTTTAGGAAGGAAGCACTCTTGTCCCAGTTTAAGTGGCCTATCAGATTTAGCCCAAATCTTTCCCAGAGCCTTTCCAGTAGGATTCCTACATTTCCAGACATGGGCAGGAGAAACAGACTTTCTGCTCTCTGGATCTAAAGACAGACAAATAATAATTTTTTAATACAAATCATATGCAAGTTACCGTGAGCATCCCTTGAAATCATTTACCATCATCATTTAACCCTGCATGTTAAATGTTTTGGATCAACTTTTAAATGTGGAAAATAAGACTCAGGGAAGCTAAATAACTTACCAAATCATATAGTCGAAGGGTGTCAGAGCAGGGATCAACCTCCCTGTATTTAATGGCAGTTTTCTAGTCAAATCCATTTATTTACATAAATGATGGGCTTGCTACCCCCCAAGCTGCCTCAGATCTTTGTTCCATGTTGGATAAATTCTCTTAAAGCTACTTTCTTAGATAAACAAGGTGAAAATAAAGAATACAATGTACAGATCTGAGTGTAAAACTATTCATTCACACATGTATTGATTAACCAGTTTACCAGATTCTTTCTTTCTCGTTCTGTCTTTTGAAAAGACTTCAAACTCTGGGAGATTACTTATCCCTGCTGATATGATAATACTTTCCAGGATTTGTTGTCTTTTCTCGTTATGTGGCCACAGACAATCCTTTTTAGGATACAACTTTGGCCTGGCAGTTCTCTTTGATGAATTCTTCGTAATGAAAGCATTATTTCTCTTAGACACTATTCCCATATGAATACACCTTCTACATTGTTTGGCACATAGTTAGAGTTCAGGAGCAGTTGTTTCAAAATGAAATATTCTCTCCCCAACCCTACATTCCCTTGGAACCTTCTTCTGAATTTGTTTTTCAATCTGTTTTGTAATTAATAGCAGAGTGACAATAAGTATAACCAGCTGCCAGTAATAACTCAATCCCTTCCTAGTACATAATCCCAAATACCCATTTTGTAGAGTTCTGAAAAGGAGTCTTCTAGTCAAAGTCTGAACATTATAATTTCACAAATTTGCAAAGCCCTTCATTTAGCAAACACTGCAAGAATGTATTAGATGCTTAGGATGTGACTAAGATATATTGTGCTAGATTTGGGGATTCAAGTGGTGAACAATTAAGACTTAGTTCCTACTCTTACAGAGCATATAATTTGGTATAGGATACCAGGAAGTGACTAGCCCATTGAAGTACTGGAAGTGTCCTGAGGGGGCACTTATCCTGGTCCTCTGAAAGCCCAGAATCGAGGCATCTAGGCCAGGGTGGGGATCAGTGAGGTGACACCTATGCTGAAACCGGAAGGAGAAGCTCAGGGCAAAGCAACAGAGAGTCGGAGGGAAGCATTCCAGCTCAGACAGCAGCATGCAGAAGCTAGCAGAGGTAAAAGCATGAGGTGTTCGTGGAACCGGGCAAGTTCAGTGTGGAGAGCTGAGAAGGAGCTAGGTCTGCAACTAACGCCTTTGGAAACGCCTCAAGTCCAGCTCCCCACCCCCAGAGGCCTCCAGCGGGATCCTTGCTCAGTCTTACGCCTGCCCAAGACAACCGAGAAAGCAGAGCTGGGGGGAGGAGCCGCGGTGCATGTGGGAGCACATAGGTCCTGGAGGGTGAAGCTCCGGTGGGGAGAAGTACCAGTTACTGAACGGGCTTTCCTCCCTGGAACTGGGAAATGGTAAAACAGGCCTTTTTCCAGGGCCTTACACACAGCAGTCCCTCCATGAGTATTGATTGGAGTAATGATTAGGTACAGAAATCGATTTTACCAAATAAAATTCAGACATGTGTGATCTAATGCCATTGTGCTATTACTATGATAGTTTATAAAATGATCAATTAAATAGGTTTCTGGAAACAGAATATAAATGGTTTAGTGAGTTAGTATGTTCTGACTTCTAAACAACCTTTCTACCAAAAACCTAGAATGTATCTTATTTGTAATAAGAGACTGTCTCATACTTTATAATTGTCTTACATGCATATACCTAATGTCTTCAAATTACTTTCACAGTCTCTCAGGATAAAATCCATGGCTTAAAAATAAATAATGCTTTGTTTTAAGAATAACAGTAGGGGCTTGATAGACATACAATACATATTAGTTTTTAGATACTAACCCAATAATTTTAATGTAAAGATTAAGAGTTAATGAGATAGAGTTCATTAGCTTCCATCTCATATTAATTTAAAATGAAAAATGGCTTCAAATAACTGATTTTAAATAAATCTTCATTTCTTAGTTTTACTAAAGTTTTTAATACACTAGCTCAAAAACCATGATTCTTTGAATTTTGAAAATAATATGAAACTTTATTAGGAAATGTTTTTCTTTGTAACTTTCAACCATATATAGCCAGGCTTGTTTTTGGTAAGTTTGTGAAATTACTTTGTGAACTATAAAAACTTCAAACCAAATGTTAAATTTTATCTACTCTTCCATTTAGTCAAGTAAAAGTTAGAATTTGGTATCAAGGGAACAACAATAAGAAAAATATCCAAAAAGAAAAGAAATAGATGTTTGCTTCTAGGACAATTAAATGTTCCTATCATTTCATTAATATTATCTGTTTATATTTTATTTTTGTTAAATCTTCAAGCTAATAAGGAGATAAAATGAACAAGGCATATAGTTGATCTGGTGGCTATATTTACAGTATTTAAGTTAACATGAGGAATGAACAGGAATTAATCTTATTGGTTGATTGATAATGCAAATTAAATATTTTTTCTATTTTTATGAATACAGTTTCTCACCTTTCACATGCTTCAAAGAGAGTGGAGGTTGGGCACTATTAATAAGCTCAGAGAAAAATCAACATCCAAAAACATGGTATCACAAAAATCTGTTGGAAGAAAATCCAGTGTCTAGACAGAAGGTGGCTTTATAGAAAAGTTAACCCAATAACATAATTGTTACCAAGGCTATTGTGTGACATCATAAACATTTTATTTTTTCCCATCGTGTCAAAGTTTCTAATATTTGAATTTACATTATTGTCAGAAATCACATCCTTTTCCTGGATTTTGCTGTGATAATTTTTTTTCAGAAAGAGGTTCTTAAGAAAAAAATTAAAGGACCGTGTTACAGTGGCAAATTTCACCTCTTCTCCATGACAACAGATAAAGAAGCTGTAGCCATGGCAACAGTAATGGGCCAGGGAGATTAGGGCCAGACTGGGGATGAGGCATTTGGAGAGCAAAGAAAGGAAGTCCTGATTGGTTCCTTCCTGAGACCTTATGCAAAGACAAGTTAGTGTTGAGAGAAAGCATGCAGGATTAGTAAGAACAAAATTAATTCCCTTGTATAAAGTAAGAAGCCATTCCTTTGTTAAAAATGTGTCCCTTCCTTGTCACATAGTATCTATTTAAATTGAAGTAAGAGAGTCCATGCTGACTTCCATTCTGAGCTTTATATGTGCCGCCTGAGTCTACCTCCCAGAGGAGACACCCCCAGAGGCCTGGAGAGAAAAGCGCCTTTGTGCGGGCTCCCATCGCTCTCCTTGGCAGCCCCTGAGTGGGCGGAGAAGCCAACTCCAGCCCAGTTTTGATGTGATGCCATGTGTAAGTGAGGTGCTCTTGGGGTAAAAGGATTTGAAGATATATCTCCTGTTCTTTTAAAAACCATTTTTTCTAACTTTTTGGACATTCTCAAAAAGATTTCTTCAAGTCATCATTGATCACATTTTGTTCCTTAAAGTCTTTAGTAAAAGTTCTAGTAAGGATCCCATTTTCTTTATCCGAGACAGATGTGAAAGTATTACATTTTGAGAAATGTGCTCTCTGTGATTTCATATTGATGCATTGGTAAAGCGGGTATGTTAGTTGTTTTTTAAATGATAAATTTATAGACATGAGACTGATCAAATGTATGAATAGTTTTCATTTTAAAGAATTTTGCCAAATCGATTTCTGAAAAGATTGTACTCTTACAAACTTCAACTGACAGTGTAAGAGAGGACCACGTCCAAGACGATACTAGGTACTAACATTCTTTTAAGTTTTGCTACTCTTGACAGATTTCTTAAAAAATAGACTTTATTCTGACAGACTACCTTAGATTTTATTTTAATGCACATCTCCTTTAACATTTGTCAGGTTGAACCATATTTTAAAATAAGATTCTTCATCATTTTATTGATTTTTAGACATTCTTTTATAGTATAGATATTAACTATTGTCTGTTAGATACTTTGCAAATACTCTGAGTCAGTCTTTCTGAGGAAACAGCATCCAAGTCAAGAGGGAAAGTAGGAATTTAAGTGGATGAGATGTTATGTGTCAAAGCCCTAGGAAATTTCAAGAGGCTCGGCATGGAGAGAGCCTGCTTAGTGTAAGCATCAGAAAGCCAGGGAGCCTCCATGTGAGGTCCCTGGGGAAATGGCCTCATCTGTTGGTCACCACTCTCCCCTCTATGCTTAGATAAAGGGCTGGCTTGGGGTAGGCGCTCTATGAATATTTTATGAATGAGTAGAGCTCAGGAATGCTGCTTACCTTGGACATCTACAAGCCTCTGCTCAGAAGGTATTATTTTCCTGGCAACAGGAACACACCAAGCTGTTTATGCTGAAGGTTAATGACCTTGGAATCACTTACAATCAATGGCAGAGAAGTGGTGAATAAATAACCAAGCTTGCTTCCCTCAGGGGTGGATCACAGAGACCTGTGCTGTACTGACTCAGAGAGTCCTCGGGGAGGTTGCTCTTCCATTGCCCACAGGGATAACTGCCAGATTCTCAATTTTTCTAGCTCTCACTTCCTGCCACCTCACTTCCTGACTTCCGACTGGTGTTTCCATGGATCACCTTCCAAATAAAGTAATTTCACTTAAATCCTTTTCTTACTGCTTCTTTGTAGAGGAAGCCAAACTAAGAAAAGTGATAAACAGGAGCCAGGTCAGCAGGCAGAATGAGGAAGTTTAGAAAACAGTAGACATCGAGGATAATTAAACAGAAGTGATAGGACCAGATGCCATATGTGTCTTTTTACAAGTGTATTCCAGATGCTATAGAGAGAATACATTTGAGAGAGGTGAGTGGAATGAAAGCAGAGGAGCTGCAAGACGTTTGGGGTGATTCTGGCAAGAGAGAATGATGGGGGTTAGGAAGTGTGGCAGCAGAGATAAAATGGAGTAGGTTTACCATCCAGGAGGGGGATTCAGGAAGGGGTCAGTGAGAGAGTCAGGAATAGGGGACACATTGTGGGTTTCTGAACTGTACAGTTGAGTGGACACTGTAGACAACTGAGTTAAGCAGGCTGAGTAGGCACCAGGGGGGCAGGAAGAGGATAAATTAACTTCATTGTGCAAACTTGAGTTTTTCTATGGTGCGTGGAAGTAAAGACTTGTCAAGAGGCTGAATATCACCCATATGTTTGAGAGAGATGCTACATACCCAGGCATTAACCTTTGCACCTCCCTTCAACACTCTGCTACAAAAGATTGACTAACATGCTGCCAGTCTTCCATTTATTTCAAATACTGTGCTGGACAAGCAAGCAAGGGGAAATTTTACCCATAAAGAAGGCTTCTAAGAACCTATAGAGCCAGAAATAAGTTTGAAAGCTTTCTACAGTTCTTTAAAATCTCTTTCTCTGTATAACCGGTATGTATTGTAAATTGATAATGTTTCTGGAACCATCAGTAAATGATATCCTCCATGCACAATGGATTTTCCAGCTAACAGGAGTTTAGTTCACAGCAGGAATATTGAGTCAGCCAGACCCCAGAGAAAGTAAAGGCAAAAAATGGAGACTTAACTGATAAGAACTAGAGAAAATGGCCTGCAAGGGCCAGTTTGAAAATTAAATGTAGGCAAATGGGGACTTGTGTTTTGAGGCTAAAAATCACCTATCAAGATGAAATACATGTTCTCTAGCCTTGGGGAATTGAACAAATAAAAAGAAAACAGAGATATCTAGCAAAGATGAATTATGAATTCATGTTCCCACAGGGACATGCACACATGCATACACATTTAATAGAAAAATTGTATCACAAATAATCAACACCCCAAATGTTTGAAAAATGAATTTTCCAATCGTGGATGAATCAGTTATTCCAATGAATAACAGTTGTTAAATTTTTATATAAATACAATGGTAGTCTACAAGCGTAATGCAATTGTTTATCTTTGTCTTGTAGGATTTTTTCTGTCATTTCCTTTACTAGCAGATAGTCTATGAGGACTGTTTCTGCATTTTGTTTGCTTCCATCAACTTTAATTTTGTGTTTTTAGTTTTCTGTGGTCTTAGAGAAAACACGCAAAAGCTCCTCCAAATGACATCTAAAACAGCATACACAGAATCTGAGGGGAAAAAGGTTTTGTAATAACGGATTGGTTACCTGAGGCATTTTCCGATATGTGTAAGTTCATGGCTGTGTTTCCCTGTTTCATGCTAAAACAGAACATTTTTTTTTATTGCCATGGAGCCCATGAGTAATAGAATCTGGCCAAATATGAAGTAGAGTTATGTATGTTATTAGTTAACCACCTTTTTGTAACCCCCAAGGAAATTTAATATACCTCTGATTCCATTTCCTTTTTCTTTGCTCTCCCCAGTTTCTTTCCTCCTCCTCGTAGCACCTGTGTGAATGTTCCCTTCCGTGTTTGCTAATGGGTCTGCTTTGCCTTCCCGCACCCTTCCCTCCATGGCACCAGCACCTCTGATGGCCTCCTCTCCTTCTTCCGTAGCTGTGCCGAGCTCCAGCGTCCTCCCTTCTGCTCCCCGAGATGTGGTTCCTGTCTTGGTTTCCAGTCGTTTTGTCCGCCTCAGCTGGCGCCCACCTGCAGAAGCAAAAGGGAACATTCAAACCTTCACAGTCTTTTTCTCCAGAGAAGGTGACAACAGGTAGGTGCTACCAGGAAAATCCAGCATAATCCACCGTCTTTTTAGATGTATACTATGCCCAGTGGTGGCTGCGGGAGATCTCGACCAGGGGCTTTGGAGACCACGTGGAGTCTCTTCACTCATTACTGAACGAGGATAATATATCTCCATGGCCTGTGAGGTATTTTAAAGTGGCAGTGTTTATAGAATCAAATGAAGCCATTTTAGAAAACCTTCTGGAGGAAATATAAGCACATGAATATATATTTTCTTTCTTTTTATTTCTTTTTCTTTTTTCTTTTGCTATCATTAATGTATAATTACATGAACAACATTATGGTAACTAGACTCCCCCTATTATCAAGTCTCCACCACATACCCCATTACAGTCACTGTCCATCAGTGTAGTAAGATGCTATAGAATCATTACTTGTCTTCTCTGTGTTATACTGCCTTCCCCGTGTTCACCCCCACCACATTATGAGTATATATTTTCTTAATTTCCTTGATTTTCCAAGTGATAGAGAAGAGAATTGGGCTGCATGTGGATCAAATGGGGTATGAAAGAACCACTGTGGCTGGGTTGTGATCTCAACTCTGCCACTGACATCTCGTGAACCTAAGAAAACTACATAACTTCCCTGAGCTTCACTTTACTGTTTCACAAGGGGGAAATAATAATGCTTAGCTTGCAAGGTTTTTGTTAGGATTAAATTAGTTGGCAGGTGTAAAGGTCATTCAAGAGCACTGAGTATTAGGTAGACCTTCTGTGCTTCTCCTCACTTCTAGGCAAAAGGAAGCTGTATGTGTCTGGTTTCAAGACTACAATCTACTGTTATTTTTTCAACAATGCCCCCTAAAATGTTTCATGATTTTAAGACTATAAAGTGTGATTTATAGGTGTAAAGTAGATATTATGTAAGTTTCAGTCTCTCTTACAGGAATAAGCTGTGTAATACATCTTATTTCTTTAAATTTATTGAATTTACTTATTCTATATTCCATATTTAATCATTCTATCTGTAGTCTTTGTGAGTTTGATTCAGCAATTTGTTTCTGCTGACTCTTCCTCAAAGTGGCTTATTTCCTCCTATATTTGGGTTATTCTTGATTGGTAACTCCAGTCCTTAAAAATTTATCTGAGGGAATTTATGAGGCCAAGGTTTAAAGTACATTTTCATGGGAGGGTTTGCTTTACCAAAATTAGATCACTTAAGCAAACTTTTTATTAAGGTTTATTGGCCCATTTGGGTCTCATACTAACAATTTATTGGGTACTGGAAAGTCCACTAAATATGATAACATTTGTTTTTCAGCCATTTTTAACATATCAATTCAAATGAATAAACAGACTAGTGGTGAGAAAATCTGAGAGAGATTTTCTTTTTTCTTCTGAACTAAACCAGGGTTGAGACCAGCATGTAAATTCTCCAGTTCTCTCATGAGAGTAATTTCATTTTCTAGTTTACCCACTGAGGTTTGCTTTCAGGATCCTGTCTGTATGGAAGGTTCTCTAATCAGAACTTACACCCTTCTTAGCTTTGTTTCCTATTCTCTTCTGTTGGTTTTTAAGAATCCTAGCTCTAGACATCTACTGGAGGGCAAATACCCTCAGGCAAATTTACCAGCTCCACAGGTCTGCCTTCGCACTATGATAATTCTCTTTACTGCTAACATGTTCATGGATAAAAACTATTTTTTTTTAAATAAAAGAGATTTTCGAATAATTCACCAGCATTTTAGGTGTGCCATAATAAAAGGGTTATTCACACAATATCTATTTTGCCATATTGTTTGAAATGGAATTTTGTAATATTAATCAAATGCCAATGTGATTGGTATTATTATATATCTGTAATTACTGATATTAGAACAAGTACTTTTGAATTTAAGCACGTTTCATGTTTGAACATTTTTATTTAAGATGAAATTTAAATTTTTTAAACATGAAATTTATTTAAGCATAAAGCCACTCTGTAAACATCTTGCTTAGAAGGAATCAGAAAGGTAGGAAGCTTTCTTGATGGACCTTTCTATTCTATTCCTTAGACGTCTTGTAAGCTTCTCTCCTCATCAACTTTCGGGATTTCTGTATTGCCAGTTAAAGGTGATCAAAGAGATCAGTATGTGAAAGCTCAGGTTGCTTCAGAAAAACACTGTGTTGCCAGATCCAAAGATTCTATAGACAAGAACACCCATTTACAAGTGTACCTGACAGGCCTCCTGTGCCCCCCACACAGGGAGGGAGCACTGTCATCAGGTTCTTTGGTAGCTGAGTATTTTGAGGGGGCAGCTAGGATCTTTATAAAATACCTGTTGACTTGGCTGCGTCCTGATTCCACATCTTTTCTTCCGTCTTAAACTTCCTCTTACGTATAACTAGTCTCAAGTGCACACCCATTGCTAGGCGCAGGTGTCTGGGAGGAGGCAGCTTCCCCTTTCACCCTTGAATGAGGACCGAATTCACTTTCTGTAAAGTCTGCCAGCCAAAGGAAATGTAACCTGTTTTATGCATCTCTATATATGAAGTGTTTTGGGTGGTGGCGGCATAGGGGATGTAGAGAGGGAGAAGGAGAAAGAAAGGGAGAAAAAGAAGGGGAGAGACAGAGAGAAATGGCAAGTGCCCTGTGGGACCCAGTTGTTCAGAGAAGGGAGGTCACACTAACCCTGGATATCATGGCTCATTCTTCTGGAGACGAATGGACAGGATGCATAACGCTGTCACAGTGTCCTGGTGCCTATTCAAGTGCCAGTAGAGAGCACACGGGGAGAAGCTAGAATTTAAGTGGGAGGCTTAGTCTAGTCTCTCAAACTTGTGAGTGCTTTAAATGCATAGCAATCTTTAGGAACCCCTCAAATCAGGAACCCCTTGGGATTTGAGAGGGACAGTACGGCTTGAGCTGACTATGATAGTGTTTGTGCAATAATTGGATGGAACACTGCAATTTTTATCGTGCTGTGTCTCAAAATGCTTTTCTTTCTAGTTCACAACAACAGTTAAAATGCACCTATTTTACATTTATATTTTATTTTACAAGTTGACCTGACTTTAAAATGAAAGGAAAGAAATACCCATACTCAGATAGCCTGTTTCCCAAGATCATCCATGCCATGAAGAAGCAGGCATTTGTTTTAGTCTTACCTCTGCAACTGTTTACTCTGTGACCTTAGTAAGTCTCCTGAGTTCTTTGGAGCTCAGTGTATGTAGCTGTGGAAACTGGAGGTAATTCTGCCCAGTTGTCTTCATGTATCCATATGGATTTCTTGGAGGCATCTTAAATTCAACCTGCCAAAAACCATACTCATTGTCTGCTCTTTAAATATATTTTCCTCTTTTCTTGGTTTATGTTAGTACCTTCCATCCTGTTGACCAAGCAAAATACCCAAGTCATGTTTTATTTCTGCCTGCCTCTCAGCACTGCCATTCGTCAAGTCCCGTCAGGTCTCTCTCGGCCACAGCTCAGCCATATGCTCCCTTTATTCTGTGATCTCCATCATCACTTACCTGATCTCTGACAACAGCTCTTCACCTTCTAATCTATCCTTCTCACTAGGTCTACTTATCTTTATGAAATACAATTTTTGGATCACTCACTCTACTGAAAAAAAATGTGAATGTTCTTAAATATGATAAAATTTCTGTATAAAACCATGCACATAATAACTTCCAAACTCCTTTGAATGGAAGTCTATCTCCAATATATATGTAAGTAGAGTGTATATATAACCACTATAACCTATAATGGTTAAAAATATGCTGTTTACATCCAAACGACTGGATTTGAAATAGGTGCTACTATTTATCAGATGTATAGCTTTTATGTATTTAATTACTTAAAAACTGTAGCAATGTCTCTGCTATAACAGACAAAGGGAAGACACAGTCTGCTTCTCAGGACTGTTAAGGGAATGAATGGAATGAATTCAAGGAAAGCAGCCAGGGCAGTCAGTGCACACAGGCAGAATGGAGGGGCTCAGAATAATGGGGGCTCAGAGACAATATGGAAAAGGGGTTGAAAATAAGGCTCAAAGGGTGGTAGTGGTGGTAGTGGTGGTGGGAGCAGTAATAGTAGTAGTAATAATCATGAGTTGCTATTTTTGTATGAACAACTTATTGTCATAACTTGTCACTATTTTCTACTTATAAAACCATTTGATTCTTTTTCCATCTATTGAAATATTTTTCATCTTTCAAGCCATGGATAAATCACTGATACCCACTTGGCTGGTCCTAACATGGTCCTTGTCAATACCAGGTTGACATTACCTCTCATCCTTCATGCTTCCCTTCACTTGTTAAACAGCTAAAATCTCATGGCCAATTATTATCAACAGTGACACCCACCAATGTTTTGCTTGCTACTCTCTCATTTCACACTAATTTCTTGGCAAAAGCCAACTCAAGCAAATGTAATTTTCTACCTACTCTTTACTTGTACTTACTTGTAGCTGAATATAACTGGTAGGAAATATGTGACTGTGCTGACTAGTCTTTGAATTCCTAAGTATTTACATATTTCATGTATTTAACATAATCTCGAGCAGCATTAAAGAAATTGAGATTGCCTTCCAAATTTGTAACTCTGGTCCTGACATTTTACCTGCAATCCTGAATCGTACATCCAAATTCTTACTTGATTTTTCAGCTTTGATTTCTCGCGAGCATCAAAAACTTATGAACAAAACCAAATACCTATTTTCCTTTATTCCCTCTCCAAATATCTTATCATTCCAGAGGTTCTTCCATCTTAGTGAAGTCTTAATTTCTCATTACTCAGGCCAAAATCCTGGAAGTGATTATTAATCCCTCTCTTTTTCTCACCCTATACCAAATCCATCATCAAGTCTTGGTAATACTGTCAAAATATATCCTGAATCTGTGAAGCAATATGATACCTGCTGTTTGCTGAAAGATAATGTTGGCCACGATTTCATATTTCAAGCTGAATGAAGTAAATAAAGTGGTTCTTCATATGATTCTAATTTTCTATTGTTTAAGATGTTCCATAATAAAAAGTTAATGTCAAATAAATGAAAATAAAACATATAATGAATCCTACCACTTCTTGCCCCCTTTTACTATCATCATGTCTCATCTGAACTATTGCAGTAACCTCAAGTCTATTCTCACCATAGCAGCTGGAATAAATCTTTTAAAACGTAAATGAGATTGTGTCATTCCTTTGCCTCAGGACCCTCCAATGACTTCCTATCTCATTCACAGAATAAGCAGAAATCCTTCCTGATCTGGCCCCTTGTCCCTTCCTATCTTCATCACTTACTATTCTCACTATTTCCCCATTTCCCCACTCCCCTCTAGTCTCACTGGCTTCCTGTGTTTTCTAAATATAACAAGAATCCTCCTCCCTCAAGACCATGCACTTGCTCTTCCATCTGCCTGGAATGCTTCTCCTTTCAGAGATACAATTGGCTCATTCTGTGTCTTCCATTAAGTGTTTGCCAAAATGGCACCTTCTCCCTGAGATCTTACCTGATCCTAAGCATTCCCCAAGGCCTTTTTCATTCTTATAATATCAACAGCTTTATTACTTTCTACTTATTTTTTGCAGAATTCCTTTTCTTCACCCTGGAGTATAAGCTTCATGTGGGCAGGGATGTTTTTATCTGTTTTATTCACTGGCTATTCTCAGCACCTAAAGCAATATCCAACCCATAGGGCAAACACTCAAAAAGTAATTGCTGAATTGAAGCCCTAACTGAAATGTCAGTTGCTATGGGAAACTCTCCACAGTCATCCAGGTCAGAATTCATTCATTTCTCCTTTGTCTGCCATCTTTTGTTTGGTTTTGTGTTTGACTACATGTATCTTCCCCTCCCTGATGATTGAGGTTAGGTCTTATTTATAATTCCATACCCAAATGTCTAGTATCATGATGTCTATAGACATTTACTGATTGGAACTGATATGATAAAGGTGGCAGAGAGACGGATATGATATTCTTAATAGATTTTTCCTTAACCAGTGTAACATGTTACTGAGGAGAATGAATAAGCTGAATGCAGTTCAATAAAATCTTTTTCTTTAATCGTGAAAAATAAGTTGGTCTTGAAATTTGATTCCAGTAAACATGTTTGCTTTTTGTTTTCCAAATCTCAACTAAAGAAATACATGCCATATGTCTCTGAGTGGTTAGCTGGGATGATTATGTGCTCATATAGATTTATTTGGCTTCTTAACCCAGTAGCTTTTTAAAAGGTAGTGGATTTAACATTTGCTTCAAATTAACAATGATTTTGTCAGGAAAATTCCTCTCAGATGATCATTAATCCATCTGACTGGTAATGGTGTCAATAATGCATGTGCTATAGTTGACATTTTTTATTCAACCCCTTGAGTGCCTTCATTTTGTAAGTCAGAGAAAAGCATAAATCCCAGACCCTGAAAGCCAGAATTCAAAGATATGTAATGGCTTCACAGATATCTAGCTATCCCCCTTTTGTACCTAAAAATCATTCAAATTGAAAGCAATTTTTGGACTCACAGTCCAACTTCCTCCTACTTAATCTAATGTCCTCCTACTTAATCCCACTTCCAGCTACTTAATCCCACTTCCTGCTACTTAATCCAACTTCCTCCTACTTAATCCAACTTCTTGCTGCTTAACGTGTTTGGAGACTGGTGCTCAGGGGGAGGAGTAAATTGCCTTTCTAAGGTCACAGAGGAGGCAACACTAATGTGTGAAAACATCTATTGAGCACTTATTTTGCCAGATAACCAGACCAAGTACCTTTCATAAATTATTTTATTTCACAACAAAACATTATCCATATGAGGCTTCAAGAAAAAGTTTACACCTCTGTTATACAGCTAATCAGTGGTAGGACCAGGATTTAATGCAGGCCTGACTCGCAAGCAGGTGCTCTCAATTGCCATACCAGCTAGTGGACTGACCTGGGAGAAAACCAACTTTTTTGGTATTTTCAGAATTAGGACATGAATTTCTTCTATAGGCTTCTTTCCAATAAGTTTCTTACTTACTGGCTAAGTTGATTTGTGTCATTTATTTACCATATGTGGAGAAAGTGAAGGTTCCTGTGGCCTGGATTCTCACATGGCCCTGGTTGGCTAGCTCACTACACACATGTGGGCAATATGTTATTATTGACTCTTTATAAAGAGCTCTGCCCAGTGGTCTGGGCAACACGGTGGCACAGCTGCAAGGCTGCAGCAGAGCAGAGCAGAGGCTGGAGTGGTGGCAGCATGGAGAACAGAGACTGAGATGGCTGCAGGGGTAGAGAGGCTCGCTCTGAGTGGACAGGATTCTAGTGATTGACCTGCCACTGTGGGAATAAAGTTGTCTATAATCCTTTCATCCCAAGAATGTTCTACTGGCATTTCTTTGGTTATGTTGAATCCATAGTGAACTGGTCTGGGGCTGAAACCCGTGGGCAGGACACCATATATAAATCACAGTAGCAAATTTTTTATGCATGTATAGAATATATTTTACCTCTCATTTAATAATCTAAAATTACTGATGGAGTGTGACACAGTGCTGCCAAAAGGTTAAGGCCATGTGGCTATGGAATTGAATCACATGGGTTGCAATCCTGGCTCCAGATTTTACTAACTATGTGACCTTGGGCCAATTATTGGCACCTTAGTTTCCTCATGTGGGATGATAATAATACCTGGCATGTAAGGGTGGGATGAATATTAAACATTTTAGTGCTTAAAGCATTTGCTCATTGCCTGGTGCCCCCAAAGCACTCAATTCATGTTAGCTAATTCCATGTGCAAATTATTGTGTGTGTTGGAAATGAAAATCAATGGAACACAGGTGTCCACAATTTATATTTAAAGAGGACTTTATATCCTGCACAAACAGTATACCATATGATCCTCAGATAAAGCAGGTATGATAATCTCTATTTTACAGATGAGCATGCCTTGCTCTGTTCAGAAAGTCTAAAAAAACATGCCTAAGAAGCTGCACAACTAGTAAATATTAGAAGCAAGATTTAAATGCAAGGTTTCTAGTCCAGTGATCTCTTCACTGTACCATACAAATAAAAGATATTTCTTAAAAGAGGTACATATAAAGTACTGCAGGAGTTCAGATGAGAGAATTAGAACACTTTCATGAGCATCATCCAATTTAATCCTCACAGTAACCTTGTGAGGTAGGCAGATAAGGGACTGGTATCTTCATTTTGCAAATGAAGCAAGGAAGGCTCCAAGATAGCCTCTGAGTTGTTCAAGGTCACGCACCTATTTTGTGGCAGAACAAAGGCTGGGCTGGGTCTTCCAACTTGCAGCACTGTATGCTTTACATTGCTTTATGCTGCCTCGGAAAACCTCTGCTCACTGCTCAGGATTAGAGACCACCTTTCCATGATTGACATGGAGGAGTCATTTTAGAATTCATGGTGCATTACAGTTGTAACATGGTATTTACATATTCTCTCCTTGCTCTTCAGAGTTGAGGACTGTGCAGCTGACGAAGCTTGTTATGAGGGAGGGAAGGTGTAGTGATGGAGAAAGAACAAGATGCAAAAGCCAAAGCACCACATTCTAGCCCTGGCTTAACCCTTGGCCATTAGCCTCCTTTCACTATGCTTCTTTGTAAAATGAAAAGTTCTGTCCTTTCTACCTCAAAATGTTCTGAGAACATTGAGTGAGACAATAGTGACTTAATTTTTCCAGTGGACTTACTGCATATTGAAAAATAAAACATGCCATCTACTAATGCCATATCTAAATGAATGACCCATTATTCACTTGTCAGTTGACTACATGTCCAGCCCTGTGTTGGAAATAATGGACCACTCATTGGAAAATACTGAGCACTTATTTTGCCAGATAACAGACTATATTAGGTAAATTATCATTTCATTCACACAAAAAAACATTATCCACGTGAGGCTTCATGAAAAAGTTTACACCTCTGTTATACAGCTAGGAAGTGGTAGGATCAGGATTTAATGTGGGCCTGACTCCTGAGCAGGTGCTCTCAACTGCCATACCAGCTTCCTCCTAATATAGTTAGTGGATTGGCCTGGGAGAGCTTTCTTGTTATTTTCAGAATTATGACATGGAATCCTTCTACAGGCTTCTTTTCAGTAAGTTTCTGATTTAATGGCTAAGTTGATTTCTGTCATTTATTTACCATAATAAATCACAGTAGCAAACTTTTATGCATGTATAGGACATGTTTTACTTCTCATTCAACAAGCTATAGTTACTTATGTGATTTGACTATGTGTCCAGCACTGTGTTGGAAATAACAGAGAAGTCAACAGTCTTTTAGGGAGAAGTTTAGTAGTGCTGGAAGGATCCTTCCACTGATTAATAAATGACTACACACTGCATTAAGAGCTCTAAAGGCAAGGAACATGCTCTGTGAGAGAAGCTAAGAAATGTGTGTAGGATATCTATGCCATAATCAGATTCATATTTGGAAAAGATGACAATGGCTAGAGAGTGGACGCTAGAGCCGGAGGTCAGCCAGGTGGATGCCCAGAAGCCAGAAGTCCAGGCAAGAGACGATGGTGGATCAGACTAAGGTTGTATCAGTGGAGATGGAGCAGGGGAGACAGATTCTAGAGATACTTAGGAAGCAAAACTGGCAGGACATTAATGGTGAGACAAAGGAGGTATTTAAGGTTAGTTCTTAAGTTCCTGGCTTACATAAATGGATGGATGATGGAGCAACTTGCTGAAAATACAGTGCTATAGAAGATCCAGGTTTGAGAATGAAGATCATGAGTTGAGCTTCAGACAGGCTGTATTTGTCATACCTTTACAGCATTTGAGTGGGAATGTCAAGTAGGGCCTTGAAACTAGGAACTCGGAGCTCAGGGAAGTTTGGGCCAGAGATATTTATCAGGAATTTTTCAGCATATAGAAGATAGCTACAGCTAGAGAATCCTTCCCCCAAAATAGAACAAGTAAAGGACCCTGAACTGAGTCACATATTTATTTATTGAGTCATTAATGAAGGAGCACAGGCTGAAACTAAATAAAATAGATAATTTGAAACCAGTTTTTTTCTGTGAAAAGGTAGCTTTCTATTGATTATTGCAGTAGCTATTTGCTTTGTAACTAGTCTTAGATTTGTAATAGATGCTGAAACAGATATTTTATTAAAGTGAATTTTTAAAAGCCTATTCCTCAGACAATGCTTTTTAACAATTCAAGATAAAAACAGAATTTTTAAACAAAGTTCAGTGGAAATACCCTGACCAAGAGGATGATGTCCATTACTCCCTATGCTTTATCTGGTGGCAGGCCACCTCTGCACCTCCTTTCCCTTGAAGGTGGCACTAGTTCGAGATCATTTGATTCTGGGATAATGAAGAGTGGGGGAGTTGGATGGTTGTTCACTGCAGCCACATTGAACCCTATTCCACTAAACACCAACTTTCAGTTTTGAAGTCTTCACATTATCATACTGTTCCTGCTCTCACTAAAGAAATAAAAATGAAAGTGGAATGGATAACAAGGGGATGTTAAAAATCTTCCCATTAAAAATAATATAGCTCCTTTCTTACAAAGAAACATTAATATAACCTTTACCTTTGAAGCAATTAATTCTGCTTTTGATACCTCAAGAGAGCTTCTGTTGCTCACCTTACAGCCATAACTAAATGTTAACACCCTGGTGCACATAGGTAAGACAATATGTGTTTACTTAATATGTATATTAAAGACATGTTGTTACAAATGGTCCACTAAGAAACAGTATCATGCTCAATCTTTAAACTGTGCTTACTTCTGAAATGTAAATACAAAAGTGCTGAATTCAGTTAAACAACAAAAACAGCCACACAGGTAGGTGATTTTCTGCTCCCAATAAAGAATATTAGATTAGAAAGGCTTCCCTGAGTAGATTCCACTCTCTGAGTGTTTAAATAATGAAAATGAGACCCAGGAAGGTGAAGTGGCAAACCAAACGCCATCCAGCTGAGCTGAGATAGACCATGGAATAGAATCTACTGTCTAAGCATTTTGGAGATCACTCTATGTGGAGCTTTATGCAATTATTCTATTAAAGTGTTCATACTTATTTATGTACTCATTAAAAAAATCTGGGAGTACCAGCAACATAGCCGTTCTTTATACTGAGTGGGTATATATGCTTAGTGTCAGTACAGTGTGGATGGAGTAGGGCTTCTTCTAAAATACTTCACAGATGAATCAGAGACAGACATGTCTATTAATACAATGTGATACCTGGCGAAATAAATATATAAACCAAAGCAACAGAAGCACAAAAGACGAAGTATTTAATACTGCTGTAATCAAAGGACATAAAGGTAGGAAAGCTCCAGCCAAGAGATTTCATTTCAATTGGATTTGAAGAATGAGCAAGCTTTTGCCAAACTGAGAAAGAACTGTAAGTCAAGAGGACAGAGGAGCAAAGGTGGACATGGTGTTGTGGGGCAGGGCCATTCATTGCAGAGCAGTTGAAAAGGTTTGGACCACCTTTTGAAGATCTTTGGATCTTGCCCGAAGGAGTTGAGATTCTAATAACCATAGAAGCGCTGCCAGTACAGTTTTGGGCATGGAGTTAACAGATCATGCATGATAGAAGAGTATCTATCAGTAGAAGATAGAACTGGGAAGACTGGTAATGAACAAGTAGGGAAAGCTATTAGTATAATGCAGTGCATTGCAAGTGCAAACTGGAGTAGGGACCCGTTCCAGGTACAGGAGAATACACCTACTGAGGGTCCTGTCTTAATGCAATTTGTGCAAGGGTGCGTTCTATGCCATCATGTTCAACCTTGTGCCTCAAAACACATCAGTTTTGAAGACTTCACCTACTGATCTCAGAAAAGAACTAACATTATTGTTATTGGATCAAAGTGCATGCTTTTATGACATGGAAGTTATTTTCTTAGAAACTTCAACTCTGTGACCCAAAAGGACCTAAAGCTACAAGTTACAAAAAAGAAATAAATGCCTCTTATTTACAAACCCTTCTCTGTTTCCATGTGAGGTCAGAGGGCAAGTTGCCTACAGTATTTTTTTCAGTTCACAAGAGGAGACAGACTTTGTATATTTATGCTCTGTGTCAGTTTTCAGTGAATGAATTGATAGTAAATGGATCCTAGAAAGCACAGGTGACTTGCTCCCTTTATTTCAGTCAACTTATCTTGGACTTGCCTGAGCGCCATTCAGGGGGAATAGAAGTGAAGTAATGAAGCTTTGTCTGACAAGGTATCTGCTGCCGCAGACCATGACTCTGAGCCCTGTAGATCTGAAGGGTCATTATGTCTTCAGAGTCACAGGAGAGAACTTGACCAAGAGGCATCTGGCCAGGGCTGTTGGTAAATACCCAACATTCATGTTTTTAATTATTAGCAGTACTACATAAAATAATGCTAACTGCTATAACAAACAAGCCCTGGAATTTATAATGGCTCAAAATGATTTGTGTTTATAAAATAGAAAAAGGATGTTCCTGATTGGCAGGTGCTCCTTCCCCCAGCTCTCCTCCATCATGAGTATATGACTTCCAAGGTCACTGTGCTTCCATCTCGAGCCTACAGGTGGAGGAAAAGAACATGAGGATACTACGTGTGTGGGTTTTTTCTAGGCCAAGCCTGGAATCAGCACATATTGTATATGCTCAGACTCATTGGTTAGACTTAATCACATGGCATCATCTAGCTTTCAGGGAGGCAGGGAAATACAGTCTGGTCCATGAAGAAGAAATGGGTTTAAGGTTGAGCCAGCCAGTCTCTGCCACATCAGTCAAATTAAGAATGTCTACATGACCAGGAATCACCATTCATGCCCTTAGAACTCTTTTTTTTCCCTCTTTAGAAGCCTGATTTGCCCTGGCAGAAAAACAGGTTTCATTTTCAACATTGCGCAAAACAAAATAAAGTGGAATGGCAAAATTTAAATGTACATATAATTCCACTGAGATACAAGAGATTGTATCCAGAAACAGAAACCTCAAGAAACAGTTGACTTACTTAGGAGTTCCTTCTTCAACCCATTCAATCAATTATATGAGGCCAATGAGGATATAAATGTCTGTAATCATGTGTGTCTTTAATCCTTTAGTAGTTGTTGTTTCTTATATATCAGCATCCATATCCACAGACTTTGTCTTCTCTTAATACATACTGTAAATCCCACCAGGATCAGCAGATTAATTCATTTGTTTGAAGCCACTGAGGACAGTTTTGACTGGGAAAGGATTTGGACCCATGTAGATGTGAATTGAAGAACAATGCAGAGGGAGTCATGTGTTGCAGTTTCTCCAGTTTCTCCTCACGTACAAGAGAATCTACTTCCCTTCACTAATTGCACTTAGCGGAACCACAGGAGTTCAAGCTCCATACACATCAACACTTAGCATCTGCCTTTCCTTTTGTACAATGAGAGAAAATGCATAAATGCATTTGTTGGCAACACTAACAGAGACCGATTTGTGAAATAATTGAAACCTTGATTTCTGTCATTAGCCTGATGTTTACGAAATGTATCTTCCTGTCTACGTTCCAGATGTTTCTTCTTATTTTAATAGTTTTCTGTCATGAGTTTGGAATTCTAAATTGTAGAGTGTCAAGGGAAAAGACTTTAGTTTGTGAGTTTTGTGGGACTGACATAAACTTGAACTCCCCAGTAACCCTGCAAACATTTTTGTGTTGGCCCTTCTGGTCAGTTTACTTCCCATAGTAAGCCTCAGAGGTCTTGATTTCCATGCAGAGTCAGCGTTAGATGAGTAAGCAACCTTTGGTTTACCTACCTCTCTGCTCTTGCACATTAATTATAGGTTTTGGCTAAAAGTATTCATGTTGGAATAATCTTTCCCTGCAACTTCTATCTCCCAGGGAACGAGCATTGAATACATCTCAGCCCGGGTCCCTTCAGCTCACTGTGGGAAACCTGAAGCCAGAAGCCATGTACACCTTCCGAGTTGTGGCCTACAATGAGTGGGGACCAGGGGAGAGCTCTCAACCCATCAAAGTGGCCACTCAGCCTGAGTGTGAGTATGAATCAAAGAGCAGCATTTAAAAAGTATTTATTTTCTCCACAATACCCTTGAATCCTTTCATAGAAATTCCTTGAGATAGCAGAATGGAAGGAAGATTCTGAAGCAACATATTTAACTCAGGGATTTATAAGCATAAGATAGCTTCCTACCAAAATGACCTCCCCACTTAGGCCATGTCTCCAAAATGGCAAATTAGCAACAATAAAGGCCTAGGCCATCTTATGTATTCACTTCCCAAGTAAGTAACTGACTTACTCCACCTGCTAGGATTTCATCATCAACATCAGGTTTCAATCTCTTCTATAGATTTTTCAAATTTTCCAAGTTTGTCTACCAAGAATGTAACATTAAACGTGTAAAAGAACTGGCATAAGGCTTCTAAATATAGGGACTTATTGAAGAATTCAGACATGCTCTGAATGCCCCAAGGAGCTTCCATAAGTGAACCTAAAGAAATGTAAACAACTAATCTCCACTGGGCAATCTCACTATTCTTCAACTTAAATCACTACATAAAGCTATATGATTACAAAGTAAAGCAGCTGAATGTTCTTTGACATTAAAGTAATGCTTCAGTAATTTCTACTTTTATAAAGCCCCAAAACTGTACATTTGAAAAATATTTCTGTGTCTGACATTTTGGTTTTCCTAAGAAACTTCTAATGCTATATTAAAGGATTCATTACTGGTTTTTTTCTCCTTAAATTATTTTTGTATGCTGACTTTTCTAAGCAAAGGGACAAGAAAGTACTTTACATTCTGACAGTGAATAATAATGTCTCATCTCCTAAAAAAATTACTCATGATACAAAATTTTCTGCCATTTTATTATCATTCATTTAAAAAAAATAAGTCCATGACTCCTTGCATCTCACATATGGCCTTACCTTTATAAAACAAAGCAATGGCATAATTCAATTTAAGAGTGCATTTAATGAATATCTTCCCTGTTGCCAATACTGTTGCATGACATCTGAGACATGTTTAGGAAAATGTGTGTGTAGAAATAACAGCAATATGTATTTCAGAAGCTTTTGAGGAAGCCAGTATTCTATGTAACAATAACGAAACAGGGACCATGGGTTTAGACAGAGTAGTGTGAGAGCCTTCGAAAGAAGCAAAACAGGATAATTACAGTCAGAACAATGTAATAATGTGCAGAGAAACTACTGAAACTCTGTGCTAAACATTAAGCAAAGTTAGAGTCATACAAATTCTTTAGGATAAAAATACCAAATTAGGAATATAGGCAATTTTCAGCAGGATTGGTTAAAACAAAAAGGCTTAAAGCATTCAGGCTGGGACCAATAATAACTAAACACTCAGTTAAACCGAAAGATATAAACCCCTAGACAATGCCCAACCACAGACTCTCTTACACCCTCCTGGCACGAGCCAGGGGCTCCGTCCTATCGCTTTGTCTCTAAATAAAAGCCTCTCCCTTGCTTTCCTACCTTGAGTGTTTGCAAAGTTCATTCTTCAACTCCATGAACAAGAACCCCGGCATCAAAACAAGTACAGTAAGCAACTTGTAAGAAGTTGTTAAATGAAATATTACCATCTGAGTCACAGGTTTGCTTGCTGGCTCATTGCCTGTGTTGGCCAAGGCATGGTATCTGGTTATTTTTTTGTGCCTAAATCATACAATGCCTGCCTCCTCAAAAAGGTGTTATTTTACAAAGATAGCAGCCAGGTCCTCTGTATACCATCTCTTCCTCCTCATTCAGAAAGCAGTCTGAGAATTTGTGCAGAGGACCTCAATGGAATCTGGGCTCTGCAAGCATTTCGATTGCTTAAAAATTAGCATAAAATAACCATAGGCACAGAATAAAAACTAAGTACCTAACAGAATAAACTATGCTGCTTGTTGGTATTGTTGTCTCATATAAGTTATCTTTTCTCTAGAAAATGAAAATGGAGACCTTCTGCTTTGGTAACATGAAGGAGCCTTGAATATTTTTCAAGGATAACAATAATGACCATAGAATGATAACCATATTTTGGCCTTTAATAACAGCATTGTATTATTAACTCATCTCTGTTCTTACCACTGAAGGAGTAAGAATTCTTTCCCCTGCAGGCTATTTATTGTTTACTTGCATGGTGATCTGATTGTTTCATTGAGAATTGCCTTGGGTAATTCACCACTTACTAAGTAGATAGGTAGATCAGAACAATTCAGCCTAGATAAACCCTTTACTTGTGCAAAGCAGTTAGCCAACTCCAGTTCATTGAAATTAAGAGCACTGTGTAGCTCACTTGCTGTTTTTATTGCAGACTTTAAGATAAATAAATTATATTATCATGACTAATAGGTACTACATGTGTATTTTATCTTCTGTTGTTAACACAAAATGCCATTTTAGTAATTTAAAAATATTTCTAGGCTAAGGAACACTTCATCTTCCCTAGGCCTGCTCAATAATACAGCAGTTGCTTAGGAAAATGGAATATCCTAATGATCCTGTGCTCCATTTCCTCCATTCCCTGCCCTTCCTGCCCTCGCCCTTTCCTTTCTCTTCCCTCCTGTCCCCTTCTCTCTCTAGACTTCTTATAAACCCATCTTTTATGTTTTTAGAGGAAGTACAAATGCTGATTTTATTATTTGGCTAGAATTTCAGAATTTCAGAGGCAAAGGGAAGAGTGGACATTTCCATCATTATTTCTCTCCCTGATAAAATGATCTTATCTTTTGAAAATGGGTCTCAGCTGGGTATGCATTTGGTTCCTTTTATTACTGTTTTTCTAAATAGAATATAGTAATTGTACACTAAAATTACATAGCTTCTGTACAAATTGAATTTCATGTTTTCCATATTATTTTCAAAGTATCAATTCTATTATGCAAACCATATTCTTAAGGAATAAATACTGATGGAAAATATGTCTGAAATATAATTCAGCCAGCAACTGTTTCTAAAAGTGCATACATTTTGTAGTAATCATTTAAAGACATCAACAGCCCAAGATCCAATTTATGAAATAATCACCCAGAATAGAAAGGCTTGATTTATAGGAAGTTTGTATCCCCTGGTTATAGCTTCCTTTTGCTAAACCCTGGCTCATTCCCCCTGCCTTTATGGTGTATAATTTCTCCACTGTATTATCAGCTGGATTTAAGTGCCTGTCTGCTTAAGACATGTCTAATCTTTTCATACCACATGTGGAGAATTTTTGAATTATTATTTGGGGTCCTTTAAGATGCTGTTAAGGCAGTTTAATCATGAAGAATTCTAAAATGGACCACATACTGGCTGGAGGCTTGATTTAAAATGGGAAGCCTATTTACTAGACCACAACCCAATTATCCACAAAACCCTTTATACTTAGGAGTTGTAAGTAATATTCTTAGTCCATTATATTCTGTACACTGAAAGGATGACTGATCTCAACTCCCAAATAGAATATATTATCTAGAGAAATAGACATATTTATGTTTTTTTCCTTATTCCCTGGATTGTTTTTTAAATTTGAATAAGGCTCTCTTTGTATAGTTTTTACAGAGAGAACTGAGAAGTCTCCTAATACATCTTCGCACATTATTGCTGTATTTTAGGGTAAGTTTCTTAATCCTTGAGACCTCTGTTTCCTCAAGTAGAAGTTGGAGATAGGATATACTCCTCCTCTTCCTCGGTTGTGGAGATGAAATGTGGTAACATATGCGAGGCCCCTGAGTCTTACCTATTATTTAGTAAGCACTCAATAGAGAGTGTCCATAACAGGACCAGCAAACATGATTCCAGCTGTCCTGCCCTTACAAACAAAGTGGGATACTCAGTAGAGTCATCATTGCAGTAATAAGGCTACTATAATATCATATTGACAGTTTGGAACTGGCTTGGTTACTATTGCAATATCAGTCATTTATATACTTATTATTTGCCTTCTAGTTATCCTCTCTCTGTAATTCACCAGCCTTTTATAGACTGGTTTGTCCTCTATTTTGCCTAATGTACATCTAGACATCCTAACTAAATTTTATGATCAGAAAACACTCCAGTATCCCATAAAATGTGTTACAGCATTGCCATTTTATGAATAGCTGGTTGGTTAACATTTGCTGGTAGAATCTGATCCATACTTAATGTGTGGCAGAGATAATAAATATCAGTTATATTTACTTCATCATGATTCTATAAATTAAGCAAACCAAGTAAATCACAGTTCTGTCCAGCTCATTTATTTTATCACTTGACCTGGTTTCCAGTTATTAACTGCACTACAGTTTTGAGTGAATATTTGGGATGACTGTGGTGATGAAGTTGATCATGAGCCAATCAGCAGTGGTCCAGTGGTCATGTTCATGGCTATAGATTAATAGTAGAAAGAAATAAAGAAAAACCCTGACCTTCCATCTTTTCTGCTGGCATACAGATGCTGCTGTAATTTAAGAAGTCTCTCTTTGAAAAACTGTTTTCAGGTATTATAAAAACAAAATAGGGGATGTAAAAAGTTTATGGTATGGCATCCTGAGCAACGGAGGGCTTTAAGGAATCCATTTGGATTTAATGGTCAATTAGGCGAGGTATTATGACTTTTACAATGACTATATTAGTGGAAGAATTAGAGGTAGCCTTGGGTGGATGGATTGTTTAATCATGCTAGAAGAATTCAAAGCAAATGTGAGTGCACTTTCTTCGTTCATTTATTCACTCAAAAACTATTCTCGTGCTAAGTTCTAGACCTTCCTGCCCAGTACAGTAACTGTTAGCCATATGTGTTTATGTAAACTTAAATGTTTGAAGTAAAATACAATTTAAAATTCAGGCACACTAGCTCCATTTCAACTGTAAACTGCACTTCAAACTGAAATAAAAATAAAAGCTAAAAATTCAGTCCCTCAACTAATTAACCACACTTCATCAGTTCATATGTGACTAGTGGCTACCCTATGGGACAGCACTGAGAACATCTCCATTATTCAGAAAGTTCTGTGGGACACCACCCAGCTAGGCATTATGCTGGACATAAGCATACAAAAGCAAGTCCGATATTGTCCTGACTCCCAAGGAACGAGCAGTCTAATGAAAACTGCTTTAGGCAGAAGTTGCTTGAAAACGTACGTGACAGGTGAGTCCCCTTGGAATGTTGAAAAGTTCCTTATGTATTGAGTTAGTATAGAAGATTTATTGTTAAACGATCAGAAAACCTAGATCTGAACATGTTCTCTGGTTAGTTACTTAAAGTTCTTTAAATATTTTCTCAGGTTATAGGAATGTTAAGTATCTTTCTGTGTGCAATTAAAGATGAAGGACAAAGAGTACTTGTTGCTCGGATCAAACAGTGGTGCAGCATAAGCAACGCCCCTACAAAGTTTCTGCTGGCTCACTGTTACTCTTTTTTACTTTGATCACAAAGAATCATTCAGGCTTCTTCCACTGGCATAACCAAACATATAGAGCAGCTATCAGCTTGGTAAGAAATTATACAGAAAAAGAGTTATTATTTCTCACTGATATTAGAGAGTATGAAGAAAGAAGCCATGGAAGGATCATAATAGAAATGTTTGGGAAGTATGAGCATTTAGTGTGAAATAAAGAAATTTCTCTAAAAGTAGATTTGCTGGGGCTTTACTTGCCTCCTTTGGTTATGGACCCTACTAAAAATGAAAGTAGTCTGCTTGCTAAACTGAATTAGAGCAAAATAGAGCTTGAGCATCTTTAGGGATATTGTCATCATGCTGGGGCTGCCGAAAGAAGCTGTACTCCAGAGACAAAGCAGCTGAGCTGAGCTTTTTTATCAGACTCCTTCAGGAATACCTGGTCTGTGGACTGCTGGTGAACATGACTAGGCAAGGATAAAGACAGAAAGAGAGTAGAGCGTTTTTGCACATATGTATTTATACACTTTCGTCTTGAGAGCTCTTTTTGGTCTATACAGTCCAAAAGCATTTAATGAGCACCTACTGCATGCCAAGCTTTCTATACCATGCTGGGGATAGAAAGTATAATGAGATGGACAGGAAACTGTCAAAGAAATTAGGGATGATTTATTTGATTAAAATATACCTGTAAGATAAATTGTTCTAAGTCAGTTATAAACCTAAAGTTAAGGCCTATAAGATATTAGTAAGTACTATATAATTTAATGCATATATATGTTATATAATGCACATATGTACACATATGTTGTATTTTAGTATGAAATATGATCATGTATTTTAGGAAGTATCACATCAAGACATTTATAGTTAACTGACCTGATGTGCTATCCAACCAACATAAAGTAAAATCCATTTCTTAAATCATTTCACTATTTTATGGATTCTTTTAGCTGCAGGTTATATTCTGCCTGCTGTAAAGTATGATCAATCTTCTGTGATACTCAGAAGGATAATAATGTGACTTCATTGGTCTCTGACTCCATTGTTCCTGCATTATGATATTGTTTTAATAAATAAATTGTTTCTACTTTGTAGGAAGATATCTAGGAGGAGAAAAAAAAAAAGTTTCCTATTCTATGAAAACTCTGTTCTGTTTCAGCCCAATCTTTCCACCTTGGGAAGCCCAAAATCACATCCAGTAAAGGAGTTGAGTTGAGCCAGAATTTCTGCTCACAAAACATTTGACAGGTACAGGATATTGTCATGGGTTGAAATTGAGAGATTTTAAGCTGATGACACTCACTAGTGCTTTAAATGGGAGCTGTTACTAGCTGGCTGGGCTAAGCTAACTTCACTAAACCAGTTTCCTCATTTGTGAAATGGAGATATCCTCCAGGCATAAAGCTTGCTGTAAAGCTTAAAAGAAAATCTGTAAAATGGGACACAACAGTACCTTCTCAAATGATTATTCTGAGGATTAGATGAGGTAATTAGTGTAAATACTTGGATTTGATGAGGTAATTAGTGTAATTACTTGGCCTGCTCTCTCTCCCTTTGTCAGATAATAATAATGCTAGCTGTTATAAGCATGCTTACCTCCATTGCTAGATTCTAATGATTCCTCCTGTAATCATATTCCTTAACACTGTTCGTAATTTGTTCATTTCTATTTCTTTGCTTTTCACACATGTTTGAAAAGCTCTTCTTCTTTAGGCTATTTAAAATATCTCTTTTCTTTCTATTTTAAGATTTAATTTAAGATTTCTGAGATCAGTAAACCTACTCTGGCTAATTTACCACATGGATCAGTCTGTTACTCTCAAAATTTTTTCTTTCCAAGTCTTTTTGAACTTTATCATGTCATTCATTCATTCAACATCCATTCAACAAATATTCATTGTGTGCCCCAAATGGGCACTGGGAATTCATCAGTAAAAAAGATGGACAAAGTTCTTATCTCATGAGGCATATATTTAAGTGATAGGGAGCTACAATAAACAAAAATAAAGCATGCAAAAGAATAAAGCAGTTTATGGGGATATGGAATGTGGAAGATAGAGATGATTCTAGAAAGAAAAGTCAGGAAGCCTTTCTGAAGGAGGGGAATTAGAGGGAACATCTAAGTGAATCTGGATGGGGGTCAGCAAAGAGCTTGGATGGAAACATTTCAGGCAGAGAAAATAACAAGTGTCAAGGAGCTGGAGAGGAAGCGCAAGAACACTGCTGCGGGAGAGTGAGGAAGACAGAGATGGAAGAGCTGGAGGACAGGTAGCCGGGCTCAGTGCTGAGGAGCTGAGGAAGCCACAGGAAGAAAGGGGGATTTAATTAATTCTCAGTGTGATGCCATCAGCACAGGAGGGGCTGGAATGATCGAATTTTTGAGACCAGAGAGGAGGCTAATGTCAAGAGATGTTGATAGCTCAAGTTTTGGTGGAACCTGTGAATGTGTTGAGAGCTGGTAGAATTTAGGATACTTTCTGCAAACAGGGACAAGACTTGGGAGAATAGTCAGGAGGTAAATCATCTCTTAGGTTTTAGGCCTCAGATACTAGGTAAATTTGGGGACCATTTGTTAAAATCACAAAACAGGAAAGAGCTGGTTTGTAGGGTATGTGGGACAAATCAAGAATTCATTTTTAACTGTTGTCTTTGACTATTAAATAGATGCACATTTTACTTTTAATTAGACTGTGAGCTCAAAAACGGTGCCCAGTATTTTGAATATAAAAATAAAAGAAAATGCCACATACTGCTAGGCGAATAGCAATGCAGTGCAGAATGTGGCTTCTTGTAGCGGCGAAGCTGAACACTTGTTGGAAAAATGTGGGAGAATTCTCCATGTTGTAAACTGTAACACGTCTGTGTCCTACAGCCCCCTAGTGAATACACTACAGGGGTATGTTATGGTGCCACGCACAGAAAACACTCCAAACTTTGTCAATCATAGAGACGCCTCCTTCTTAGAAGTCCTGGCAGGCCAGTGAAGTGTCATTTGATGTGGCTGATACCAGAAAGAAATGACTGGAAGGAGGCCTCAGACCTGCAGCCCAGTCTTCCAGCTGCCAAGATTTTCTGAGGAATTCATCCAAAAGGGGCAAGTTAGTGCCAACACAAATGTTAGCCCAGCTCCAGCTTGTTTGCTGATATGTACTTTGCCTGTGTTCATTAAACAGGAAATTGAATTCTAATGGGATGTCTGTTCAGGGATGATCCAGAGGTTGAATCACCTTATTTCTCTGAGACTACATCAGAATTTTTCCAGCAGCAGCAAAGGCCCATGCAAAGAGCATAGAATTAGGGAGGAGTTTGCCTTACAGCTTTCCACAAACCTTTTTTTGTACCCTTTTCTCTCTCTTGGAGAATCTTATATCCCATATTAATTCAGGGCACCCAGAATCCAAAATGTGTAGCCAATGATCTGAAACATAGTGCTAAATCCATAAAGTGCCTTTGAGGTAGCTAATTCCAATGACTGAATTTTTCAAAGAATAAACTCAGGGATCAGAGACTCAAGCCAGTCCCAGGATGGGTCCATTACCCTGGTGGGGTCACTAAGCCTCTAGCTAGAGTCCTTATCCACGGTTATGTTAAATAACTTGGCTTGCAAAACTGTGATTTCTTTACCTGAAAATGGATCCTACACTAAACCAATAGGCAAAAGACCTGGGTTCTAGACTAAGGTATTCCCTATAATCTGCTGTTTGGTTTTGAGGAGATGCCTTCCCTTGTCCGAGTCTTACTTCCCTGTCTAACATAGGGATCATATGGCCTGTATTACTTTCCTAGGGCTGCCATGCCAAAGTGCCACAAATTATGTGGTTTAAAACAACAGAAAAATGTATTTTCGGACAGTTCTGGGGACTACAAGTCCAAAAATCAAGGTATTAGCTGATCTTGTCTCTGCAGACTCTAGAGAAAATCCTGCCTTTCTGCTTCCCAGTTTCCAGTGGTTTGGGCGGTCCTTGGCACGTCTTGGCTTGTAGCTACATTACCCCGTGTCTGCCTCCATCTTCACATGGCCTTTCCCCTGTGTCCTTGTCTCTTTTCCTCTTTTTATAAAGGCACCATTCATATTGGATTTAGAGCCCACCTAACCAAGTATGACTTTACCTGAATTTAGTTATATCTGCAAAGGCCTTTCTATGTCACACATGAATTTTGTGTGGGACACTGTTCAACCCAGTATATACATTGCCCTACAAATCACACAGATTTTTATTAAGAATCCAAGTAATCTGGTAAACACTGAGCAAACTATGAAGCATATATATATATAAATATGTAAGCTGTGAATGCTCACATGTAATTTAAACTTTCCAGCAATTAAATATATATATATATATATATATTTAATACATATTAAACTAATACATACTTTAAAAATTAAGAAGCTACTTTTTATTTTAAAAATAATTTTAGTCATTGTCTCTCAAGCTGAGAAAAATAAGAAACATTCTTAGGTTCCTTAAAATCATATTTGATATGCTCCTCCCTTCTTCCTCTCTCCAGAATTCTCACCCTGTCTTGCAAGCCAGAAGACATAGTGCTTTCTGAATATTGAGGACTGTAAACTGTTTCGATGACCCTAAGGGAAATAACTAGTTAAAGGAATTATCTGGTAACAGAGTGCATAGAATCTGCCAGTGAGAACTATTACGACATTGACCACATGTTCAGATTTCTACTGTTTGACTTTCAGTTAATAAAAAAATCCCATGACCCTTTCCTCCTGAACATTGATGAAAATATCTCAACTAATTTTAACAGCTACAACCTCTACCAGAAATTGTGTGTCATCACCTTAAAATCTTTCAACTTCAGCCCTTAGCAAGCCCCTGTACCTGTGAAATATCATCTGTGAGGAAGAATTCTGACTCAACCCAACTCCTACATTAGATGTAATAAAATTAATAGTATCAGAGCTAGGATCTGAACCTAGCATGACATTCCAACCATATGCTAATGTGTGTGTGTTTGTGTGTGTGTGTGTGTGTGTGTGTGTGAACTAAGAGTAGCTATGATAATCTCAGGAAATGGAAAAATATTAATTGAAAGTCAACTGCATTTTAACAGTTCTCTCATGAGTTAAAATTCTTACTACTTCAGAAAACATAGCCATAATGTTCTTTAAAAAGCCTTATGTTATTGAGCTTAAGCCAATCTCAGTGAGTTATGCTAACCTTTATGCCAAGGACCACATTCAGTACATAATTCCTACTCCCTGTTGTATATCGCTTACTTGATCTTAACCCTCAGTCTACTGTCTCAGTTCAGTCTTCTCCTACTTCCTTGCAGGGAAATAAAAATAATTATTACTGCTTCCATTCTTCAGGGGGACTAATTGCCTTGTAGTTCAGTCTAGGCTCTTCACAGAAATGCTCAGGACTCCCAGAAATGACTTGGTACTACTTCCGGTGGCATGTTTTATTATTGAATATAACATTTAAGTACCAAGAACAGTTCAGTAATAGGTTTAACATATCACTGCCTTATTGCAGATCATGCCAAGAGCTTGATTAATTTTGTCATTTGTAATATGATTTGTTGTGTATCTTCATAATTCAATGGTCTTAGAGCAATTTTGGAAAATTTTTTGGAAACACTTAATTTCTCCCATTCCAATCAAAGAGTTCTTGAATTATCCTTATTAGCATTGCCTATATCTGCAGTGTTCAGTATGATAGCCACTAGCCACAGTGGCTATTGAGTACTTGAAATTTGGCTTTGCCCAAACTGAAGAGTAAATGTAAAATACACACAGGAGGTTTAATACTTAATATGAAAAAAATCTAAAATATCACATTTACAAAATTTGCATTGGTTGTTTTGAAATAGTAACATTTTAGACATATTGGGTTAAATATATATTATTAAAATTTAACTTATTTAATTTTTGCTTTTTAAAATGTAATTGCTGGAAAGTTTAAATTACATGTGAGCATTCATGGCTTACATTATATTTATACTGGAATGTAGATGTATACCCTTATGTCACCCAGTTAGAATAAGTCAAGAAGATTGCCAATCTGAGGTTAGATTAAATTTTGGAGTTATGGAAGTATAGTGGCTAAAATTAATGCTGCTTAAAAAATTATTTCAGAAAGACTTATCTAAATAGGTTCATAATTTAACCATTATTTTCTGTATTTTATTCCATATTTATTTAACATCATAATCAGTAGCCTTTGAAGGTTTGGGGCAAAGATGTTTCTTTCTTATTGGTCTAATGATTTATGGCACCAATGAAAATAAAAGCAAAGGTTTGGAAGAAAAAAGGAATCTTTTGATCCAGAGCAGCTCACCAGTGTCCCTGCTTTTAGCTTTACTAAAAGTCATTGTCCAACTTCTCAGAGATGATTTACTGCTAAAGTCTATTTGTCTTCCCGCTGCTATCTCTGAACATGCCCAGATCTTCCATGTGGTTAATAAACTTCTTATCTTTTGAATACTGAAAATAAAATGAACTTAATCCTCAGGGTGGTTCAGTCAGCAGACTGGGAGCCTTTTAGATGTTTCTTAGAGATAGAGGACAACTAGGTTTTCTGCCCTGTGCGATTATCAATCTTCCCCTAGCATGCATGTATGTGTAAGGGCATTAAAGGTGCTTCTCAGTGATAAATGTCAGCAGACTCGCAAAGTGAATATTAATTTCAGTACTGCCAAGGTCAGATGTGTGCCCACGTTCATTGTTATTGGGAGTTTTATTGTTGCTGTTGTTAGGGGAGATATTTTATCCTGGCTCTTTTCTCAAGTATCAGGAGAGAAGGGAAACAAAATCCCTCAACATGCATATACATTGCTCAGAAAAAACCTGCCTTATTGCAGTCTGATCTATTAATTGGGGTAATTATTTTGAGTGCCTTAAGAAAGATCAAAGTGTGGGTTTAGGGGAGCTAAGTTAAGGAGGAACAGAACAAACAGATGATCACAAAATCTGGAGACTTCACTGATGTTCCTGAAAAGCAGCTGACTATATATGGAAAAAGAAAAAAAAAAATACTGCAAGAGAAATAAATAAAGAAGAAAAAACATCTGTGATGAGGCTGTTCATAGAAGTAAGGTGTGAAATGATCTAGCTGGGAGCCCAAGAACTTAAAAGAGAAGTTAAGATGAAGAAAAATACTAGGGTATGACTGTCCCTTTGGGAATGAATAACCAGCTGGACATCTCCCTATATAGTGAAGTGCCTCAAACCCAAAGTGGGTGCCCGGGCTGTGAACTTCACGTGCCCACACACTTGTCCAGTCCAGTTTTAATACAGCATTTCCTTTCTCAGTGAACAACAGAAACAGCAGCTCTGCAAGTCAGAAATAGCAGGATTTATCCCTGACACACCCATCCTCCTCCCTGCCCTACAGCCAATCCATCAAATGCTGCTGATGTTACCTTTTGTGTAGCCCTTGGATCCCTCCCCTTCTCTTTTTCTCCACTGCCATCATTCTAATTCAAGCTGTTAACCTCATTCTTCTGTCCTATAGGTGATTCTCCCAACTGGTCTCCCAGCACCTTCATTTGCCTCCTGCAATGCGCTCTTTATGTAACTGACAGAGCACAAAATGCTTAAACCCATCAATTCCTTTCTGATTCTCAGAATAAAAGATCACAATCCTCCCAAGCCCTTTAAGATCCAGCCCGGTCTTGTCCCGACGATCCCTCACACCTCATCAGCATCCTTTCCTCTGGACTCCCTGTGGTCCTGTCACCTTCATCAGTTTAGTTCTATGAGGTTTTCATTGTTCCCCCATCAGTTCTCATAATGCCTTGCATGTTATAAAAATTAGTTAATATTTATCGAGAATTTCCTTTATGCCGGAAGTTGTTCATAAATTATTTATTTATAATCTCCACAATAGCCTCATGGGGTAGGTACTGGTATTAAATCCATTTTTAAGATAAGGAAATTTAAACTCAAAGACATTTAGTAGCATGTCCTACATCAGAGAAGCCCAGAAAGTTAAAAGAGAAGTCTAATCTCTCACTTTTGTAACTCTCTGCCTCTGTGAAACCTGTGTGTAGGAGAATAGAGTTCTAAGTCTCTCCCTTAATTTATGGTCCCTCCCAAAAGAGCCAATTTACCCAAAACAGTTCTGCATCTTTGAATGCCTGGAAATAGATAAACAATAAATTTCTTCCTAAAAGAGATAATATCTTTTAAGGTAGGATTTGTAGTCATTAGGTAGGAAAACCTACCCACTTGATTGAAAGAGATTACAGCTTCCTTCTTCTCTAGTAAATGGGAGCAGGGCTCTTTTGTAAAAGCAATCTGTACATGTCATTCATTATACTTTTAAAGCTACCAACATCAAACATTGATTATTCCCACACTGACCATAATACAAGCCAACTTTGAGAAAGGTCGCTGGGATTTAGTCACATTATCACTGTGGGAAATGCTGTGGGTTGCACATAAGCTGAAGACACCCGCTTCTCTGATGTCTATTTATAGAGAACTGACATTGCCGTACGCAGAAATACAGTTCTGAAGTATACACCCGTCTCAAAGAAGTGCGAAGCAAGCAAGAAGCCTGCCATATGCCTGTCCTAGGGATTTCTGCTTGGGACTCGTCTTTAAGAATTAAACATAATTTTAAGGTCTATATAACCACAGCAATAGTAACTCCATGTGGAGAGTTATGAGAGGTTGAAAGGATTTAATTATATCTGTTATTATAAGACATCAGGCAAATATCCACTCTTTTATCAGGCACATTTGCTTGTTAACATAATCCTTGTCCTGCTCATGCTATACCCTATGCATCTATAAAATGTTTTCCATTTCCCTTCCACATACATCATGTCCTCATGTTCTTCTAACAACCTTAAAATTAAGGAGAACAAACAATCCTTCCTCCAGTTGAAGAGGGAACCAAAATATAGAAGGGCTTAAGGGACTTGATTTCAGGTAATAGTGCTATTGACTACCATATTATTTGGAACACTTCCTTTTCTATGTAGCCTAATAATCCTTTTAATAGTTCTGTTATGTAGAAACTTTGAACCCATGAGAAAATGATAATGCAGGGTGTTGCATAACTTGGACCAAGGATACACTGTTATTAAATAGAGGAGGAGGGTTTTTGATCCAGGATTCAAAATTAAGTTGCTTAATTTCCATGTGGGGTATCTTGTTTTTCACCAGTTATTTCAGAGGTAGTTTTAATCTTTCTGTTGCTATTTGGATTTTCTCAAAAGTTCTTGACAATTTCTTGAAAAATTCATTTGAAAATGTTTATCTTTTCACAACAGTTGTTCCTAAACTGAAGAGTTAGAGGAAAACATCTTGAAAAAAATGGATGAATTTTTAAATTTTCTTCAAGTATCTTGAGACACGCTAGATTTTCCTAAAATTGGAAATTTTTGATTTGTTGAAGGTGTTAACAAAGTAGAAAAGCAATTTAATAACTGATAATTCCAGGCTTGTGGGTTGTTTCCACAGTATGAGTTTAATTGTGCCATTATGAATTCAGTTCACTTTGGACTCATTCTCATTAATTGTGCTTAAAGACCTCTTCATCTGAAGCCTTCCCCAAGCTATGTAGTGTTTTTCCTCTCCATTTGCCAACTTGTAAGTTCTGTTTCAGAAGGGCTAATGTCAAGGCCATTACCCATCATACTCATTCACACCCATGTGTCTTGATTCAGCAGATCCCTCCTTCACACCTGCACTCTCTCCTGTTCCTCTTTTTCACATCAGTGCAATTCTTAATTGTTCTTCAAGAAATATTCTTGACCAAATTCCCATTGCCATCCCTGATTACCATAAAATTAATTAATAGATCTATTTCTGGAATTCTTAAAGACTCCATTGTCCAGAGAGATCTTAGTCTTGGTTATGTATGTTCTGTGGTTCATATCTAGAGGTTTCCTATGTTTATTTTCTGTGTCCTAATAAATTCCTTGAAAGTTTCTACCATAATAAAATATTTGACAATCCTAGAGATAGCACACATAAGAAGTATGATTAGACTTTCAAGTCAGCTGGTACTTTTAATTAAAATTTTCAATTACAATGAAAAGAAACCAAACCCAAGGTATTCTGGGGGAAAAAAGGGAAAAAAAAGTATGATTAGGTTTTTATTATATCAATTTTCAATAATGTGGCTACATAAGCACACTTGGCTGAAACTTTTAAGTTTTTAACTTCAATGTTTGGTGTCTTTTAGACATTTTTTTCTAGATCATAAAAACAATTGCCTTTGACATTTCTTAGCATTCTCCCATTTAAATGGTTTGAGAACTTCATGGTGCAGTCAAGAATGGAGATTTGCCAATGCACTTTACATTTCTAGGCATTGCCTGTATTTTCTTAAGTGAGATTCATAATACTCTACATATGAGGAGCCTAAACTACTCCAGTGAAAAGACCTTATCTTAAGGTCAATTCCTGTAATCACTTTAATTATCAAACTCCTTCTAGTTCTAGGGTGAATCACAAGAAGACTCCTTTGGTACTATTTTCTTCAAAGAGAAAGTTTTTTCTACTATGCTGTCAAAAATATCCATCATTTAATAAATTAGCATATAGAGAGAGAGATATGTGTGTGTGTGTATATATATATATATATATATATATATGACATATCACACACATTTATATGTGTCTATATATAGATAGATCTATAGCTATATAGATAGCAATCAATATTGATATCAGAAGACATATATCTTCACATACACACACACTCACATAATGACAGTTGACTTTACTGTGAGTTAGCAGATGGTACCTGTTAAAGCCCAAAGGAAAATTAACAGGTAATAATGGCTTCTTTCAACCAAATCTTGTCAGACTCCTGTGGTTTTGTAATAGAAACCTAACCCACACTTTGTACTTCTTCCTCGCCAAATTACTGTCATATCTCCTAACTATGTATAGTTCAGTCAAGAAGGGGTTGCATTATGTTAATAATTACATCGCCTTCAGGCTTTTTGATGTTGCATTTCCCATACAGAATAGAAACAGATTTCATAAAAATATCATTCAAGCTGTTAACTACAGGAGGGGAAAAAAACCAAAGAGGCAATCAAAGCTTGCACTTTATTATCAATAAATGCAAATCGTTTCAGAAATGGCTTGCATGTGAAACACGTTCAGTGAGATCATCAGCAGTGGAAGCTGTTGCTTGAATAAGAGAGCTTTGTGGTCTAAATCCATCTGGATCACTACAGATAATTACTTAGATCCCTTGCTATCTATTTTTTAAAATGGACTCAATCAATTTTAAATTAGCAAATGAATAAGGAGGTAGATTCATCCACAGAATTTTGGCCTGAGTTGAGGACATGTGAATCATAGGTCATTATTTGAATGATAACATATGTGATTTTTTTCAACTACATTGTTAATTTAGTTCTAAAAAAAAAAAGGAAAGGATTTGGTGGCTGTTAAATTGATGATTGAGGAACAGTAGGACACATTGTACTACACAGTCATTTTGAAAAGACATTAAATATTCAAATGTTCAACCACATATTTTCTGACACTTAACATTTGTCTTCATTTCGGACTTCCAGCTGAGAAACATTAGTATAATGGTGAAAAGACACCAGCCTCATTCAGTATTATGAAGACAGTGACATGTCTTGATCCTTCTAAAGCTTCTATGAAAACCTTATATTCACATTCTTATTTGGAAGGGCTTCCAAGAGTTTTTTAGAACCATATGTTTGATAAATCATAATTTACATTTTAGTCCAATTAATACAAATATCAAATTATAGTAAAGAGAAGTCAGGAAGGTCAGTGGTTAGACAGAAACTGGAACAGCAAAAGAAAGGAAGAAAAAATGTATTAATTCGTATATGCTGTGTGACTTCTTTATCATCAGGAGCCCTAATATCTTGTAAAACCTAAAAAATTTGGTGAATTAAGCCAAATGAATTCAAATGCTTTTGAATTAACCATGATTTAGAAAGTGAAATAGGAAAGTCTATTTCACAAACACGGCTCAGCTTTTGTTTTCTTAAAAGTTGAGGATGTCTCTTTAAAAAAATTGTCAAATTTCCCATCATACAGTAATTAATAATCATCACAAATGATTTGGTAATAGAGAATCACTGATTTTCAGAACCAAAGGAAACCAGAGATACTGTCCAATCCATTGGGAGCTACCACTCGGGGAATCAAAGACTCTAATGATGCAAGCTATGGAACCTACACGTCAAGAGCTATATATGTTATAGTCTTGGAAACGTGCATACAATTTCAGGGGGTCTGTGCACTCCCTGATGGCAATGAATGGCTCCTATCATAAGCAGATGAGGGATAAGAAACTATACCTTCTGACTCTTAATCAATTATAGCTTATTAAACTGTGATATTCTCTCTCTCTGCTTCTGCTGCTCTCTCACACACACACGTACACAACACATATACAACACACATCCTGTCTTTAATATGATTGCCTGTGATAAGTGTGCTTTATTAAAGATTCAACTAACTTTTATATGCCATTTTTGGGATTGATATGCAGTAGGATCTCATTATAAAGTACTCTGTTATACCATAAAATTATAGATATAGTCAGAAATTGCTGCTCCTAATGCAAATAGTGACATGTAATACATCTCATTTATGCCAACATAAGTATTTAATTTTTTCTTAGGTACAGGTGTTACAATGAATTTCTACTGAAACACAATATTGAAATTTAAAAAGGTGTTGGTTAGGCTGACATTGATTGATGAGGTACTTGCATAGATTATGCATCTATTCTGAAATCTTTCCACTCTTTGAAGAAAAGGTAACTTGAATAGAGATGGAAAGAAATTAGATGTAGTTTGCCACAAAATTATTGTCCAACTGAGGAGATCAGTGGGGCTCATTTAAGACATCTTGGAAATGATGAGCAGTTAAGCCCATTAAGTTTCTTGACTGACATACTAAAGTGGAATGGAATGGAAGGAGAAACTGTTAACTGTACTGATTTCACATCTCATTCCCATTGTTAAACACTTTTGTATATCCCTTTCTCACTTTCTTTCTCATCTTCATGTAATAAATTGCATATGTAAACTATGTAAGTTATGCTTAAATATGTTATGGATATGGATATATAAACTATAATAAGTTAATCTTTATATAAAATTATAGCATAAGTATATATATGTATATATTCATACACATACATACCTCCACAATGAACTTAAAACACAATATATTATCTCTAGACCTATGTTAGAGCTATAATTTAAAAGGAAAATATTAGGGAATTCACAAATCTGAACTTACAGTATTGTTATAAAGAAGCAGCATTTAATAGCTTATATGAAACACAATCTTGACACTACACAGAAATGTTGTGAAGAAAAATAGCCCATGTGCAAACAGTATTTTAGTGTAAATATATATGTGTGTGTGATTATTATATAAATATATATGATATATATTGATAATTATATGATTTTAAGGTAATTCTTTGTTTTGATATTTATATTTACTTGGAACAACTTCAGGTTATGGTATTTTTATTTTATTTTATTTTAATAGATGAGGATATTAAAATCTACCAATGCAAGCAGATCAAAAATAAATTATATTTTAAAACAAAAAGTTAAAGTAGGAAATCATTTAGTACTAAAAGGCAGTACTTTCTCAGAAAAATACAATTGGAAACTATAATAACAAGTACAACGTTATCATTTGGAAATTGGTGAAGACACATACTCTGTGGATGTTTAAACTAAGGGCTCTGAATATTCCTTTTTACTTATGGTGTTTATTATCTCACCTTGAAATTCCTCTGGAAACCCAAGCACGTGCCTTTCCCCGATGGCCTCTGATGACCATTAGGAAGGGAGAATGACTCAGCTGGTGGAAGGCCACAGTAGGTCCTGCCGGTGTGATCTGGATCCGTACTGTAGTCCTTGCTGCTTGCTGTTCTCTCCCTGGTAACCAAGCTGCATGTGCATGTGAAGAAAATGCCGAGCAAATGCAGCAGCTTCGCATACATTCAACAAACACGGACATATCCCAACTTTAGTTCTCACCAGGTGTCTCAGGAAAATACTGTTTTCTGATCATTTGTAGTGACAATGCTGAGTTCAACAAAATCAAATGAGTTGAACTATGTAGTGTATTTAGACTTGTAATTTACAGTAATATTTGGTAAATGTCATTCACTTGACACACATTTATTAAATACTTTCTGTATACCTATCATTGTGCCTATCCCTGTAGAGAAGGCAACTGCTTCTATTATTTGGGAAACTAACTGGAGGGTTTTGACCATTCTCCCTACAAAGACCCTGGATGCTAAGCAGCCATGGCTGGTCTCACCAGGGGAGGAAGTGGCCTAATGTTTGTTCTTTGGGGGTGCTGCCTTGAGCTGCAGACAGCCCTGTGGACTGTTCCTCCCATAACTCCTGATGGAGGTAACTGTGAGGTTGGCATATCTGATTGCTATGCTAGAATAATAGTCCCAGCGGACTGTGCACCCCGACCCCTAGCAAGCTAGGTGGCCCTCTCGGCTCACTCCAGATTCTCAGGTGACTTGCTTTTCAGAAATTAGAGATGATTGGATTGTTTCCCATTGATAGAATCTGGACCTGAGTACCCCCTTTTCAAATAAGCCCACCCACTATCTCAGAGAGATCTAGGTGTCATCTTCCCTAGGCTACAAGCATTTTCCAGAGGACACCTCAGCAAGCCACAAGCCCGCCTTTCCCCTGACCCCTCCCCTCAAAGCGCCTGCCAAAGCCCTGGCCATAAAAAGCCTCTTGACCTGTTAGAGACCCTCTTTCCTTTGTTCTGCTGGCCAGGACAGAGGGGTCCCTCTCAGGTTCAGCAGTAAGGCTGCTTGGGCTGTTGAGTTCACATCCCCTCACTTCTTTCACCCATCACCCTCTGTGTCCAGGGGAACAAATGAGCAGAAACTCCCTGAACATTGCCTGCCTTTCTTTTCTCCCAGACTCACTCATCGCCTAGTCCTCCTGGAGTTGTTTTGTCCTGAAACCTTCCTTGAATGGATTACACTTCATAGTGAGGTGAAGTCCTTGGAGGTTTGCCATTTTTAATCTAGTCTTTGCTCCCAGAATGAGCTTTGTTCATAGTAAGCAATGCCCTTTCACTTTAGCTACAGGAGAGCAAGGAACACATTCAATTAATACTTTACACATCATTGGACTGCACAGATACGCTCTGTGTGAACTTTCAAAATCCTGGCTACTTCACATTTGACATATATCTTAAATAGATCGCTTGGTCTCCTTTCTCTTGCTCTTTTCTCTGTGCCTTCTTCCTTAGAAGAATAATAGATTTAAAGCCAGAAATGTCCCCTCTTGAAATGTTTGCATTGTCTTTGTGAGTGTATCAGTAATCATAGAAGCATAGATATTTTTTATTATTAGTCTTTAAAATATTTTACTTTGAACATCCAGTTCAACAATGTTAGTGGGCACGCTTTTATTTTGCCTTTTTTTCCCCATAGAGCAAAGTATCTACTTCATTATAATACAGTTGCAATTGTATCACTATAAACTTTGACACAAGCAAGACTCCCTATTGTTCAGTATTTTCTACCAAAGTCTCCTTTGTGAACTAGGGGATTTTCTATGGAAAATTACCCCTTCCTGGGAGAGTGCTGAAGTGGGGACACTCAAAATGAGGGACATTCTGTTCATTAAAAAAAAGACTTTTCCAAATGTACAAATGACCTAAAACATAAAGACAGTCTTTGAAACTGTTACAGCCTAAAGCTAACTAAAAAAGATGGGGCAAAGAAGTACAAATTTGACACTAGACTGGATCCTGAACTGCTGAAGGAATTGGTATCTAAATGACATTACTGGTCAATTGACATAATGGGAACACAGATGAAGATTAGATAAAAGTGTTATATTCCTAAGAAATGCACTGAAATTACTAACTATATTATTCACATACACGTTAATTCTTAGGAAAAAGGCATTGAATATTTAGAGGTAAATAGCCATGATGTGTGTGGCTTAATTTGAATAAATACATTTAGATTCTTTCCCACCCCTCTTTTTCTGTGTGTGTGTCTTCTATGTACTATTCTCATTCTTAAAATTTTCTGTAGACTTAAAATGATTTCCAAGTAAGTTTTTAAGAAATTGTTAACAATCACTGTTAAGGTGAAAGGACACAATCGTAAATAACAAGGATCCTCAAAATTTGGGTACTGATACAAAAATATGTGGAAGTGACATAAAATATGTATTTCTGACATGAATTTTTTTTCCCATATGAATGTGTGAGCAGTAATGCTTTAAGGAGAATGGGTTTCATGGAACAAATTCTGAAAAATGATCTGGAGACATGGGTCCAACATTGATCTAAGGAGTGTGTCATCAGGTATTCTGTCAGCCAGGTTTTCATATACTGTTTTGCTATGGAAGTTCACACTTGCAGAATTGTATTAAGGTCTGTATTATCTGTTCAAAGGTGGTTGGTATCTAAATTTGGGGAAAATACACAGCATGTTTAAGTTAAACTTGTTGTATATGCAATGGTGAGACTATTCATTTTAACTGACATGGTTATTGCATTTACAAACAATACATTTATATTCAAGTTTATATGCATAAATTAAAAATTAGGCACAGATGTAACATTTACAAATGTGAAATCTGAATGATTTCCTTAACCAATTTCATACCCAAGCCTGACCTGACCTTATACTAGGTAACTAATAGTCTTTAATAATTCTGTTTGATGTGAATATCACATATTTTGCTGCAAATATGTGATTTGAGAGCAGGGTGCTGCCACAGGCCTCACTACAGAAGTGTTAAATAAAACCCTGTGTGTATACCATGTTACCTTTCTAAAATCTGAAAATTTCTGTATCTCAAAATACATCTGGACACAAGTGTTTTGGTTAAATGATTGTCGACCTCTGCTATCTATTTTCCCTAATGAGCAAGCTACTTATATTCAATTAAGTAAAGTAATCCTTAGGAAAGAAAATGGAATACTAGAAAGTGAAATTGAAAATTAAATCCTGATATTAATTTAGAGGAGCTAGAATTGGCCAAGATTTTAAAATGCTGACTTTAATAAAGACAGCATGGTTAATTATCCATAGCTGTTCTGCCTATTTGATTTATAAATAGAACCATAATGTACAAGTATTCTAATTGTATTTTCTCTTTTCCTTCTGCAATTGTTAGCAATATACAAGCAAGGGCATACTAGCACAGTGGAAAATTTTCCATACTAATACTTTAGTTTAAGAATTCCAGTCTTTTCTGTCACTTTCCTAGTCAATTATACTCCTTCACCAGTTTCTTCAATAGTAAAAAGTAATTTAGATTAATATAAGTCCTCTCCTGAATTATAAGACAAAATGAATCTGAAATTTATTACTTTATATTTATATATTATATTCCTATTCTATATGGTTCTAAAAATATTACATACTGCTCTAATTTCCTTGAACTGTAAATGTTATAATCATGTTATAATCAATTTCTCTTGTTTACAGTGCAAGTTCCAGGACCAGTAGAAAACCTGCAAGCTGTATCTACCTCACCTACCTCAATTCTTATTACCTGGGAACCCCCTGCCTATGCAAATGGTCCTGTCCAAGGTTACAGATTGTTCTGCACTGAGGTGTCCACGGGAAAGGAACAGGTAGGCAATGGAATGGGCCCTAGTGCTGCCACCTGTTGGATGGCTCTAGGACTACAGCAACAGGAAGAGATTTGCAAGCTCTTTATACAGTCCAGTTCTGCACATTAATTGGATAGCTGATCAGTTTTAAAGTATTTGTTATTGAACACTTAACAGCAATTTAATTGAATTCTAGTTGTAAGGAAGGCAAATGAACAATGAGATGGAAGTAAATATAAAGGTTGACATTGTTGAGTTGGGAGTGGCCTTGGCCAGTATAACATTTGTATTAACCCATCTGGTCCTGCAAAGTATTTTCATTTTCATTCCTTATTCTGAAGAATAGTTGATCTTATATCCAACAACCTCAACCAAATTTCTTTTTTCATTCTTATGTATCTGAGGTTATTTTTGTCCTCTCCCCCTAGTCAGGCTGTCACTTATTACTTTTCATGGTTTTCAGTATACCTTACTCCAGAAGTCCGCCTTCCTCTTTCTTACATTTTGCTTCTAATCTGTGGTTAGCACAGACATATGAAAGTAAGCAAATTCGAACTTCTGGTAAAGTAGGAGTGAATAAGTTTTTAAGGAGACACAGGCAACTCAGTGATTCTATTTTGTGAGAATACACGACTGTGGAGATGTTTACTTCCAGATTCTCAACTTCATGTGGAAAAAGATCCACAGACAAGTGTGAAGTTAAATAGGAAAAACCAAGAGCTGACGTTGGGATAGTGATTTCTTCACATGTGTTACATGTGTTGTAAAGTTTGCCAAGCATATGGTGGTCTTCATGCTTTCATTTCATTTAAACTGCATGACAGGGTTTTTTCTTTTCAAAAAATGTTTTGCAATGTCCTATTCAGAAATAGTTCAAGTCCTTCGTTGTATCTATGATAAGAATTACTAAGAGCTCCTCCTATGTGATCATTCATTCTATTTTTTTTTTTGCTTGCTCTCCCCAAGCTATTTAGCTCTTGTTTTCACTTTCTATTCTTTCCAGTTTTCTGCACATAGTAGCTCTTCAAAAATGCGTTTCACCAAGCCATTTAAATGAATTCACAAACGATGTTCCCCAGGGTAGTGTGAGGATAATCACAGAGCGCTAAGTAATGGCTCTTCTGGAGCGAAGTGGCTCTGATTTCTCAGTGGCCTTCATTCACCTCCAATACCTCATTCTGCAGCTGTGAAGTGCTCAAAACAGTTCCACCCTACCTCATAGCAGTTTGAGGGAAAAATACTTTGTGGCAAAGTATCTGCCAGTTTTAGGAGCTCTGAGTGTATTTCAGCAAGGGAAGAAAGAAATCTATTTAGTTTCTTGGTGAATTAGTCCATCAGGGCGCAGGGCACATCTCTGTTCTGTAGATTCCCTGCTGCCTTGCACCTGTCAGGGTTTTGGTGTGGGCAGAGTACCTCACACCATTCAGTGTATTGGATGCTTTTAAAAATGTTGGAGCTTAATGACTGTAAAAATAGCATGGTGCTTTTTTAACTAGGAGTCTACAGAGTGGTTTGGGCTTTAGTCGGGGAGTCACAAGTTACATTTTACAACAACTCATTATAAAGCTAGAGTAGTTTTGTGAGTAAGACTCTAATATCCATGTCACTGATTGCACAGAATGGCTGCCATTTCTGCTTTAATGTGCCTCCTGAATAACACTTTTGGCATTTTATGTCTCCAGAATATAGAAGTTGATGGACTATCTTATAAGCTGGAAGGCCTGAAAAAATTCACAGAATATACTCTTCGATTCCTAGCTTATAATCGCTATGGGCCTGGAGTATCTACTGATGACGTAACAGTGGTTACACTTTCTGATGGTAAGTTACAGACAGTGAAACTTGACTCAGATCTTTGTGACAATAAAGAAACAATATTGTATGTATGTCATTTTCCAGGCTTCCTAACTAAAACTTTATGGGATTCATTAGTGTAAACTAGAAATTTAGCTAATTCACTGCATCTGTTACAGTCAGATTCAAACTTTCTTTGGAAAGGTGTGTACTCTGAGTGGGGTTGTCCTAAGAGGTATTCTTCAAAATATGACTCTTGCCACAATCCTGAATTAATTTTGTGTCTTTTTCTTTATTGCTATAAATACAAATACATTTGTTCATATGTGTGGGCTAATTTGCATTGTCATGTTTCTTTTATTTCTCATTCTCAGAAGGTAGATGATTAAAAGCATAAATGATAGACAGTCCTCCTAACATATACCTCTTAATTTGAAAATACATGATGAGGAATTATGCCAAATAACCCAGCATTTAAAAAAATTAAATCTAATTATGAAAACATATGTTTTTAGTTGTACCTTGCCTAACAAATAAAAGAATAGATATATTTTCTTAATTGTCATAAAATGGAAGAAGAACTCTTACTGAAGAGGATGGATTTGACAAAGAAGTAGCAGAGATAACTGAGATCAAAGAAATGTGTGATAATAAATGCTAGAAAAATTAATGAAAACAGAAAGTACAACCAAGGAAAATTCAGGCAGGTGTAGAAACAGAGATGACCTCCATGAATAGTAAAAAGGCAACAAGCTATCCCTTTTCAACCATGGTTTCCATGTTGGTATATGTAATTCTATAAATTATTGATCTTTTGAATTTGAAAGAAAATGACTTTACCTTTTGATTCCCTAACCAATCCATCATTATTTAATCTGAGAAAGCATCTGGGTGGATATTTCACATAACTCAGTGAAATGATGAAGGGTATGCATGTTATTAAAGGCAGTGCAAAGAAGACTCAGTAATATGCTCATTTGCAATTTCAACTTAAAAAAAATATTTTATGTGTGACACCTCTTCAGGATCATTTTTAATGCCCATCCATCTGATTCCGTTATTGAAGACAGAACAGAATATTTATTGGCAGGATAAATTACTTCACAACTTATAATTATCAGAATAAAGGGAAAACAAATGAAAATGAATATTTTACATAATTTATGTAGATTTCATTCACATTCTGGACTGTAATACTGTGGCATTATTCTCCACTTTGGTTCTAAATGTCATAAGTGAAAATGATAGATTATTACTCATTAGGCCAAGATTTATCATCTCCAAATGTTGCAACATTTAGAATTTAGAAAATGCCTTGCACTAAATGAAAGGATTTCATGACCTTAGCCCAACAAACACCACTTTGCAAAGGATGCCAACTTCCCTCTCTCAGATGCATTGAGAGGAAAAAGCAGGAGCTGCATGGTCCCCTTGACCTTGGCTCCCTGACCTCGTCTGCGTTCATCTTTATAATCAACACATCTTTCATTTCTAAAAACACCCTTCACTATTGGCTTCCTTCCCTCATTTTCCAGGCCCCTTCTCCCTACTTCAGTTTGCTGTCTTCTCCTCTACTGAGGCTGTCCATGCTGAGGTCACACATCATACAGACATGTGTTTAATCACCTTTATTAACCACCTACTCCCCAATCTTCAGTCATGAATCTCTCTTTTCCTTGACTTTCTGGATGTTATAAAAAGAAGATACTGTGAAAATTAAATGGGCTAACCTATAAGCAACTAAAATATGAATATGGCATATATTTAAATGTTTAATAAGTGTTATTTATGTCTATATTCATGTCTTTTTCTCATTATACTACATACTCTCTAATACAAAGAATGATGTTATATTCATCTCTGTATTCATCATAACTTGTAAATATTTATTGAGTTAATCAGACAGTTCAGCCAAACCTGTACAATTGTTTATATGTATAGATTTATCATTAGGACTTTCTGTTTGTGAGGCTAATTTAATACATGATTGTAGTCTAAATGCATCTGTGTTATAGAGAGCTTTATATTTCTTACCAGGTTAGAGAAACCCTTACCATAAAAATTCATATTGGAGTCAGAGAAGAAGTGAATAAAAACACAAACGAAATGCAGATAATTTTTTCCTGAATTAATTATCCCAATGGCAGTCCTGTTATGCTGAAATGCTTATCAAGATTTTTATCCTGATGAGCTGTCATCTCTAATTTAGCTCTGCTTTAATTGTTTTTCTGGGAAGAAACATTAGTTTTTGTTCAATTTCAAATTGGTTTACAATGATCCACTTCTTCAAATCAGTGGTATTAAAGAACATCAGAGCTACGCTGCTTGACATTCAGGGTGAAATGTAACACTGGTTACCAGATTTTTCCCAAACACTATCTCTTCAGCTAGCTGACATGGATAGATCATTAACAGTTTTTATGAGTGAATTAACATTTGTAAGTACCCATGCCAGCTTGCCCTGTGTCCAAAAGCAAAGGGACCAAATTTCATAAGCGGACTTAACTAAAAAAATGTGGTTCTTACTGCTATCACTAATAATTATCAAGTACTAATAAGTGCTTATAAGGCCCTGCTCTGATCACTTTGCATTATTAACCTTCAATCCTCATAATACTCTTAAGTTTTCCTACTTGACAGATAACAAAACTAATATAGAAAAACATTACAAAAGCAAGCATCACAGCCTGGTCATTTAAGCCATTAAGTAAAGAGGCAGGATTCAATGTGAAAACACACTAAGTTTCTCTTACTTGCTAATAAATTTCTCATATTAATTCCTTAGAGTACAAAGCTCATAATCATATATAAATTATTTCAATCCTTAAATTATGTGTTTGGGACAAGGTCAGTACCTGTTTAGATGGGGATTCAATTACAAGGTGGGACATGATCTCCTCTGTAGACTACATCATCAAGTGTTTCAAACCAGTAAGTTCCACCATATCAAGGGGAGTTTCTAGGCCAAACACCTCTGATTGGCTTTAATGAAACTCTTGTAAGTGAGAAATTGCTTGACATTTTGAAGAGAAAAGCGATGAACTATGTCCTTCCCCTTTGCCTCATGCGACAATGAAACATCTTGGGAACACAAATAAAGAAAAACTTTCACTTCCAACAAGCATCTACAGAGATATATCTGTCCATCTCTAAATAGTGTGGAAATTTATAGTAAGAGGAGGGACTGGCGATTGGTAATTAAAAATACTGTACAAAAAAAGTCTCTACTTTCTTCTCTGACTATGTTTACGTAAGGTAAGAATAGCCAGTGTGCTATCAATGGAAAGTAAGAGAAACGTATGTTGTAAAAAACAGAGTTGAAATACATCAGTGCCTTTGTTATAAGGCTCTTTGTATTTTATTATACTGGCTTTCAATTCCTAATACAGAAAATAATCTCAATACTTCTCTAATTGCCATAGTTATGAAAAGAATGCATATTTATCCTTTCTCCTATATATTCTTCGCTTTCTTGAAATGAGGCATCAAATGCCATTTTTAAACTTAAAATGACATTTGAGGGTCACAGCATCTAGTACAGTCTATAGAACAAACTTGATAGTCTGTTGCCTTCTCCTTCCTCCAAAATTCAGTCACCTCTCATAAATGTAGCTGGTGTTACTCAAATCATGTTTTGATATTTCATTGGCCAAAAAGTGGATGTAGTATGATTAGTAAAGTATAATATGACATATAAATATTACACTATCATGTGAAACATAAACTAGAAAGATTTTTCCATGTTTAAGCAGTAATTTATTATTACTTAATATGAATATATCATTTCCAAACTTTACTTTTAAATTATTATATTTTTCAAACATTGCTATTTCCCAAGGAAAAGCAGATAAAATCACTCTTCACCTACCATTTTAGAGCACAGCATTTTTTTCAGTTTGTACCTGTTTTACTTTTCAGTGCTTTACAGAATAATTTGAATAAGCATCATTGAAAAGAAAACAAATGTTGGTAAGAATATGAACCATCTGGAATTTTCTGCATTCTTAGTGGGAGTATAAATTGGTATAACCACTTTGGAAAATTTTGTATCTATTGAAGATTAACGTGCATGTAAACCCCATAGGGGTGTCTACTGCTACCATGATTTCCACCCCTAGGTGTATAATGAAGTGTAGTTGTTCAGCAAAAGACATATACAGGGCATAGAGAATATAGCCAATGATTCTCTAACATCTTCCTATGTTGACAGATAGTAACTGAACTAGTTGGAGTGAGAATTTAATAATGTGGGTAACTGTTGAACTACTGTGTTGTATACTTAAAACCAGTATAAGATTGTATATCAACTATACTTCAATGAAAAAAACAGATTTTAGATATATTGTAAGCATAGTGATACAAACATGGATATGTATTTTGTAATTGGTAATGTTAATTACCAAATAATCTACCAAAAAGTAGAATAGAAGGGAATACTCCTAAACTCATTCTATGAGGCCAGCATCACTCTAATACCAAAACCAGGCAAAGACACTACAGGAAAAGGAAAGTTACAGACCAATATCCCTGATGAACATAGATGCAAAAATACCCAACAAAATATTAGCAAACCGAATTCAAAAATACATCAAAAAGATCACCCATTATGATCAAGTAGGATTTATTCCAGGGATGCAAGGATGGTCCAACATTTGAAAATCTATCAACATCATACACCACATCAAAAAAAAAAGGACAAAAGCCACATGGTCATCTCCATAGATGCTGAAAAAGCATTCAACAAAATTCAACATCCATTCATGATAAAACTCTCAACAAAATTGGTATATAGGGCAAGTACGTCCACATAATAAGTGCCATGTATGACAAACCCAAAGCCAACATCATACTTAACAGTGAGAAGATGAAAGCATTTCCTTTAATATTGAGAACAGGACAAGGATGCTTGCACTCCCCACTTTTATTCAACATAGTACCGGAGGTCCTTGCCACGGCAATCCGACAACATAAAGAAATAAAAGGCATCAGATTGGCAAGGAAGAAGTTAAACTGTCCCTGTTTGCAGATGACATGACAGTGTATATAAAAAACCCTAAGGAATCCACTCCAAAATTACTAGAACTAATATCTGAATTCAGCAAAGTTGCAGGTTATGAAATTAATATACAGAAATCTGTTGCATTCCTATACACTAATGATGAACTAGCAGAAAGAGAAGTCAGGAAGACAATTCCATTCACAATTGCATCAAAAAGAATTAAATACCTAGGAATAAACCTAACCAAGGAAGTGAAACACCTATACTCTGAAAACCACAAGACACTCATGAGAGAAATTAAAGAAGATACCAATAACTGGAAACACATCCCATGCTCATGGATAGGAAGAATTAATATTGTCAAAATGACCATACTGCCTAAAGTAATCTACAGATTCAATGCAATTCCTATCAAAACATCTACAGCATTCTTCAACAAACTAGAGCAAGTAGTTCTAAAATTCATATGGAGCCACAAAAGACCCCGAATAGCCAAAATTAATCCTGAGAAGGAAGAATAAAGTGGAGGGGGGATTATGCTCCCCAACTTCAAGCTCTTCAAAGTCACAGTAATCAAGACAATTTGGTACTGGCACAAGAACAGACCCATAGAACAATGAAACAGACTAGAGAGTCCAGATATAAACCCAAGGATATATGGTCAATTAATATACAATAAAGGAGCCACAGACATACAATGGGGAAATGACAGCCTCTTCAACAACTGGTGTTGGCAAAACTGGACAGCTACATGCAAGAGAATGAAACTGGATTATTGTCTAACCCCATACACAAACTAAACTCTAAATGGATCAAAGACCCGAGTGTAAGTCATGAATCCATAAAATTCTTAGAAGAAACATAGGCAAAAATCTCTTGAATGTAAACATGAGCAACTTATTTCTGAACACAACTCCTTGGGCAAGTGAAACAAAGTAAAAAAATGAACAAATGGGACTATATCATGCTAAAAAGCTTCTGTACAGCAAAGAACATCAGCAGAACAAAAAGGCATCTACAGTATGGGAGAATATATTTGTAAATGACTTACCCAATAAGGGGTTAACATCCAAACTATATAAAGAACTCACAAGCCTCAACACCCAAAAAGCAAATTACCCTGTTAAAAAATGGGCAGAGGATCTGAACAGACACTTCTCCAAAGAAGAAATTCATATGGCCAATAGGCCCATGAAAAGATGCTCCACATTGCTAATCATCAGGGAAACGCAAATTAAAACCACAATGAGATATCACCTCACACCAGTTAGGATGACCAACATAGAAATGACTAGGAACAACAAATGCTGGTGAGGATGCAGAGAATGAGGAACCCTCCTACACTGCTGGTGGGAATGTAAATTAGTTCAACCATTGTAGAAAGCAATATGGAGGTTCCTCAGAAAACTAAAAATAGAAATACCATTTGACCCAGGAACACTACTCCTAGGAATTTACCCAAAGAAAACAACTTCTCATATTCAAAAAGACATATGTAACCCTGTGTTTATCACAGCACTATTTACAATAGCCAAGATATGGAAGCAACCTAAGTGTCCATCAGTAGATGAATGGATAAAGAAGAGGTGGTACATATACACAATGGAATACTATTCAGCTATAAGAGACAAACAAATCCTATCATTTGCAATAACATGGGTGGACCTAGAGAGTATTATGCTCAGTGAAATAACTCAGGCAGAGAAAGACAAATACCAAATGATTTCTGTCATTTGTGGAATATAACAAGGGAGCAAAACTGAAGGAACAAAACAGCAGCAGATTCACAGACTCCAAGAAGGGACTAGTGGTTACCAAAGGGGAGGGGTGGGGGTGGGTAGGTGGGGAGGGAGGTAGAAGGGGATTTTCAGGTATCATGATTGGTGCACGTGGTGTGTGTGGGGTCACAGGGAAGACAGTATAGCTCAGAGAAGACAAATGGGGACTCTGTGGCATCTTACTACACTGATGGACAGTGACTGCAATGGGATATGGGGACGAACTCTATAATAAGGGTGAATTTAATAACCACATTGTTTTTCTTGTGAAACCTTCATAAAAGTGTATATCAATGATACCTTAATAAAAAAAATCATCCATTGGTCATGAACAAGGATAGTGACTACTCATTTTATATATTAATATGTGTTAAGCCTCTATTGAATGCTACTTACCTTGTTATTATGGATCAGAAAGCTTTATTTTGTTAATGAGTCATCCAAGACTTCTAGGATAGTGCCTGACACATAACAGCCATTCAGTGTATGGTTGTCTTTGAATTACTCACATGATTGAATATTCACTTTTTGATATAGTAAATATCCATTGCATGTATTATAAAGAAAGTTGTATATGTTCTTTTCTCCATGAAAGAGTGGTACAATCAAAATGCAGGCAAAAGAAACAAAATACCTAGAAAATCCACAAAAAAAAATAAATTGTTCCTTTGTTAATAGAATCAACTCACCAAAGGCTGTTTGGTAACCTGCTTGCATCTATGACACACAGGTTTAATTACATACAACTAAAAAAGGGGGATGTATTTCTTCTTTCCATTTCTTAAGAGGTAATAAAGATTGCATTAAAAGGATTAGACAACATGAATGACCATTAGAATGACATATTTCATCATAAAACCATGCAGATCCCCAAATACAAAATATCTTAAGCCCTTTAAAATCACTCTAGGAAATCTCCCGTGTGTTTTTATTGATTTCTCTGGGAAGGTTATTGCAAGAAAGCTGTAATTAAATGGCAGTATTTGGAATCACAGCAGGGGCTCTCTTTGCCTAACAGTTTTGGGGGCTCCCTAGATGGATAACTGGCTCACCAGGTAAGAAAAAATAAGCAAATATAGTTATTTTTCATCTCTCCAGGAAAATTTTGAAGTGCCACCTAGGTCAGCTACCTAATTATTACTATGAACTCTGAAAAAGACATGCTCTCCTTAGTGCCTATGGCAGTAACCATCTCATCTTGTTTCATTCCTTTTAGTGCCAAGTGCCCCACCTCAGAACGTCTCCCTGGAAGTAGTTAATTCAAGGGTAAGTCTTTGAAATGCTCACCATTTCATTATCTACACAGACGTATAACTTCTGCTTGCTTATCCACCTCCTTGGGTGCAGACAGTGACACTGATCCCACATCTTCTTCCACCATGCTTGAATTAATTAAAGGGAGGTTTGTTTTTGTTTTAATAATATTATACTTGATTTTATAAAGGTAACAATTAAAAGCTATTCCATCAGGAAACAAAGTTGTATGTTTACCTATAGACACCAGTATAGGGCATAATGTGCTGGGAAGGAACAAGTGAATGTAGGAAAGAATAAAACAATTGAAAAAGGTGGAACAAAGGAAGTCTTTGTTTCCTGAAAGATTAATCAGAATTAAATATTTCATCACCATCACCATTCTTCCTTTATTAATAGGACAATGACGGCCTTTCTTGACGTCCAATAAAGTTATACTTATGAAATAGTGTTACTCAGCGATTAATGTTTTCCTGATACAGAAAGCTGTTATAACTTTCAAAAGGGCTTTAATTTGGCTAGGTATAGCTGAAGATAAGGGGCCTATTGCCAGGAATCAGTTTTCTAGAAATAATCCCCTTATTTCATGTGTGTCGCGGGGTTGAAAACAAGCAAAGCTAGGCAGTAGAGTGAAGCAAAGAGGGATTGGTCTGGTTTCGTTTTCATTGCCTGGCTGTGTGTGCTCAGGCCATATCATTTCACTATCCCTGGTCCTCAGTGAGGGGGTATTGACCTTACTGGTCTCTAGGCTCTGGGGACAGCAGGGATATTACATGGGTCTTAGAGAAAATCATACTCTGATTTTTAATCCTAGCTTTCCCTTTTAATAACTATTTGTGATCTTAAAAGTTTCAAACCCCACCAAACCTCAGTTTGTATATCCATATAGTATGAGTGCCAATGCCTTCCTTATTGATTTATTGTGAGGAAGTAGTATATAATACTGCAAAGGATCTAACTTAGTAACTCTTACTTCACTCAAGGTACAATTCCTTGCCATATTTTGTAAAAATCTCTGTTGAAGTCCTGTTTTGTGACCTTGATCAGATTTGCCTCTGTAATGAATTTAGCTCTTGGAGCTAGTGAAATGTCTCTAAATTGTAAGCCTCTTAGAGTTCTAGGCACAAATAAGAACTGGTGAAATAAATATGAAATCAGAAGGGAGAAAAATAAATGAACTTAGGGAGAAAAAGTTGAGCTAAAGGAAAATAACCAGAAATAAACATCATTCTAAAAAAGATATTATTGTTTGCAACAATATTAAAAGTTTTATAAATGCACCACCAAAATTAAGAGATTGTCAAGTCAAAATCAAGTAGATTTTTATAATATAGGTTGTTAATGAATGAAATTTGGAGAGCATATTGTAGTTTCTGTTGTATTAGGACTCATATTTAATAGAGTTTTACTCATCTCACATCTTTCTTCCAGGACAGAACATAGACATTTACATAAGCTATTGTGTGTATGTTTGCTCATATTCTTTAAAAGTCTAGTCCAGAAAGGTTGAATGTTTTCTTCTGAATATGGTATTACTGAATGACACTGGATGCTGATTCTGTGTAAATATGGATTGATTACCTTCGTGAAGAGGGAATTCCTGCTTTGCAAAACTGGGTTTTTCAACTGACTTATATGTATGTATACAAATATCACAGCCCATACTCTTCTATAATATCCCATGCTTGTAGCAATCAAATATAAACACTCCTGTCTCTATCTCATGTCATTGTATCTGAAACATTGCTCTGCTAGAAAATCTAACTTGTTCATTAGCTTTTTAGAATGAAAACAGCAGACCCAGGCACTAGAAAGTCTCTTACTCTTCACTTCTTCCCTCTGTTATCTTATTTCTTAGGTTTTAAGTAACTATAAATTATAAATTATTTTTCTTGGATTGTTACGAAGGGGAAAGAACCTGGATGTTCAAAATGCTGGTTTTTTATTCCCTGTATATTGAAAAGAAAGACAAAAACAATATTCTGTTTTGATACTCTTTAATTTGAAACAAAAGAAAGTTCCCAAATATATTTATATTTCTTCCTACTGCCATTTGAAGGAACAAAATTTGATGAGAAAGAAACATTGCAGTTGAATATATGTATTTTAGACTAACAGAATTATGACTCTCATGTTATTCATTTTACTTGATATTTTACCTAATCTAGATTTTTTTGCTTAATCTACAAGGAATGGAGTCATACTTTAACAATTTATTCTATATCATTTGCAATTACAGAACATAACTAATCATTTTATTGACACTCAATGAGGAAATTTAGGTGGCACCAATATTTTTGTACACAGCTGGCTAGGACTTCTGTATGTAGAACTGAGATGTTGCTGTAATATGAAATGACCATCTATAGGTGTCTGTTAAGGTTATGACTACCTATCAGGTAGTTAGAAATCATGTTCCAGAGTGTGCAAACACAGAGATCCTTAGGCATTGAGATAAAAGACCCCAAAGAAATTGTTACCAGATTGTTCTTGAAAACCCAGTAGATTACCTTTATAAAGCTATAATCACAGAACAGACTTGATTCCCTTTTTGCAGGCTATCTGTGAATACAAGTTTTGTTTTGAACAAATGGCTTTACCTGTAGATACTAGATTTTAGGTAATAATGGGTCACGATTAGATGGTTATTTCTCATACTAAAATTCCTTTACAAGAAATAATATCTTCACAAGAGAAGAAAAAATAATGGGTTTCAGTGTGCACTTTAAAATGTGGTCGTTTTAATAGGAAAAATTTTACAAGGATAGTTTTCTTAAGATTTTACTTTGAAAGTCAATTATTTTTTGAGGAAATAAATATTACAGTTTAATTAGTTAGCTAGAATATAGAGCACGAGTTTATAGAATGCAAAGAGCTATGTCAACACTTGGCTGTATTCCTGTGTTCTAGTACAAAGGCTCTGAGAACCTGACTATTTAGAGGATGCTCGAATTCTAGATACTTGAGCTCTTTATTAGCTCTTTGAGTTCTTGGAAAAACAGAGCATCTGAGTTTCTTTGATTCATCCAACATTTACCATGTACTTATGATATATCCTGCTGTGCACTGTATATGTGCCCACCGTACTACTGTATGCACATATATGACCCAGTCTTTGCCTCCATGGATCTCACAGTTTGGTAGGAAAACATATGAGAGAAAATCTGCTTCTCATCTAACTACATTTAATCTGCTGTAATTCTTCAAAGTTGATGTTGTTTCACTATTGATAAAACGAGAAGGTTGAAGAAGTAATCTCTAAAATCTCATGCTGCTCCAAACCCCTGTAACTATATTTTCGCTTGTTAAACCTTTTCTCAACCATTTGATATTTACAGAACTGAAGAAGATGGGACAAGCATATTGATTAAAGTATACTGAACTTAATTCATAAGTTCATCTATGTATCAACTAAGCATTGTAGGTTGATTACAAAGAATTAAATATTAAGCCAAATTTTTAAAAGATCTGGTATATCACCAGACCTGGATCATGGTACAGGTTTAGATTTTGTAAATACAGAGTAGTAGATTCCTCTTATTATATCACCACACCTTTCTATTGTTGAATTGTTTATCCTTAAACAGATGCATCTATGTGGATGTCATCTTGCTGGGTTCCTAAAAGCTGTAACCCAGTTAATCACACAGTTCAATAGTATGTGTGATGTCTTCACTGTGGCAGTAGAAAAAAGTATCTCCCTGCATCTTAGCATCCCACTCCCCAATGTGTGGGCATATTTTGTCATGCTTAAGTAACTCGAACATTAATTTAGCAAGGATAAAATTCCTTTTACTCAGAAACTACCCAAAGGGAGAATCAAAACAGTTGATCATTTTGGCCCCAGATGGTTTAATATCTTTTACATTTTTTTCTTACAACAGAGAGGGAATCTAAGTGTTGTGTCATCCGGTAACCTCAGAGGAGCATGCTTCCAAAGATGTGGTGTGACAGGATGGGTTTTCACTGAGGGCTCTGCCTCCTGCCATTGAGCTAGTGATAATTCTCTTATCAACAGACATTGACAGTGAAGTGGACAGCTGAGTGAGTCATTTGCATTCGATTCCCAAGTGGTATGCGTACTAGATAGAGACCATAAGCAAAGTGCGAAAAGTGAGGAGAAGAGAAGGTGCCAGAGGAATGAGAAACAAAGAGGCAGTGTGTGATGTATTAGGTTTTATATAATAGTAATTTAGGTCCTCAGTGTTTTTCTCTGACATTGGAGCTATCTTCTCTTGGCTAAGCAAGGACACTTGAATTCACACTCTTCCCTGGCACACTGCAACCTCCCTGGAAACACACTGTTCACATGGGTGTTCTGGAGCCACGTCCCCAGTCTCACCATGCTTTCTGTACATGTTGGTCTCCTTCCTGTGTGTTTTCCTTAGGCATAGGCCTCAGATGGCTTACACGCACACACACACACATGCACACACACACACACACACATCACATTTTTTGTTTGTGAGTACTCCTAAATCCTTCGTGAAATACCCTTTGGCCTCTGAGTTATTTGGAGCCAGGGCTCTGAGTCTTCCTCTCACAAACACAGTGGTTTCTGAAATGGATGTAATGTAAAGAGAAAGGACACATAGGAGACCTTGGGTGATTGATTCCACATGAATATAAATTTGAAACTGACACTGAAATAATATTTATACCCACAAACTTCACAATGGTGTTTGTACTCAATCATAATACGCAGAACATTTGTGCTTGAATATGGTGTCCATTCCAGTTATCCATCCACTCAATACCTGTAGATGTAGATCTCTCATATATGTTTTTAGTTATTGATGCCTTCATTGATTCATTATACAACTGTTCTTTGAGCATAGATAATGTCTAGGAACAAGGATTGAAACAGTTTTGGGAAGGGTATGAAGGTAGGAACATAAGTATAAGGCAGGCAGTGTTTCCTGGTAGTTCTTACAGTCTAGTCTTTCTGTGTTTGCCTAGAATTTGTAAAATAGACAGGATACAGGTGTTTATTTTGTTAAAATCAACCAACATGGAATAATTCATGTGACTCCCTCAAGAAAAAGGCTGTTTGGTCTGTAATTTAGATACAACCTATCTTCAGATATCTGCTATCCTACTTACATTTTTTGAAAAGTAAAGACTTTCTTATTGCAGTACATGTATATCACATAAATTTTACCATTTTAGCCATTCTTAAATGTACCGTTCAGTGGCATAAGTATATTCACATTGTCATTCAGCCATCATCATCCATCTGCAAGACTCATCTCATCTTCTCAAATGCAAACTCTGTCCGCATGAAAGAACAAAACCCCATTCCTCTCCTTTCTCCAGGCCCAGGAACCACCATCTACTTTCTGTATCCTGTCGTACTGTGTAAGAAAGTGAAGAAACCAATTCATAGAAAAATTTGTGATTGCCTTTTTACCTTATCTTAAGAGAGAAATGAAAACACTCTTAAAGTTTTATGTCTTCACTCTCCCAGGGAAATGAATGATTTAATAAATCATAGCGGTCAAGGATATATGCAGATGCTTTAATTGGCTGGCAAGAAACACCTCACTTCCCATTGTTGATACTGCTTTCAGTATACTTCTTTTCCAAGGTCGCACATTTATGAATTTTTTAAAATAAAAATCAACTGACCAAGGCAACTGCCGCATTTAATAATAAGGACTACAAGCATGAAATTGTTCTGGGGTAACTCTGAACATATAACTTTGGTCACCAACATCAGTGTTATATCCCATCACAATGTAGATCAGAACTCCTAACCCTTAACTAAATCAATCCTTTGTTTGAAGCCCAATTATCAGCAGTTTCCATCCTTATTTTAGTGAAAACACAGTAAATGCATAAACTGTGAATGGGAAAGATATTAGGATAGTAAAAAAAAATCAGAATAATCATTTTTAAATAATATAAACGCATCATGCCAAATTAATTGCATTCTTGAAATAAGCAGAATAAGAGAATACTCTGGAAATTCAAAGCACATCTTTGCATCACATGATTACTCATTTTTCTAGAGCTGTTCTTCCATATCTGTCCAGAGAATACTTCTCTCATGGCACTTTCCATGCAGTGATGTTGCATAATTTTAAAAATTGTGAGTAATAAAAGTCCCCTACTGGAGATACTAAAGACTGTGAAAAGTAGTCACTTAAATCTGCTTTACTCAGATTTAATGACTTCTTTCTACAAAAGCCTTTTATACTAAATACTATCTTTAAAACTTTTCTGAAGTTACTTATCTTAGTATCATCATATGCATTCCAAATCAGAACAATGTACTCCATGAATTGAGCAATTTCATCCCCCGAAAAAGAACATTCTTAACCGAATCAATTTAAAAGTATATTCATTAGAAAATAAATTAAATTTATAAAAAGCTAGAAGGGAATCTAGGAATGGCCTTTATAACTTGCCTATGTATGTTACTATCAAATAGGGTGTTGAGAGCTACCTCTGACATCTACCACAGAATTTGAATAAGTTAGAGACATTATTCAATCTCCATTTCTACATGAACTTTTGAAAATATAAACAGGATTAGAAAAACATTTTCTAGAATGTTCTTATCTTCATATTTCAAATAGTTAAATCTATCATGTTTTGTTGTTGTGGGTTTAGAGGTCATTGTATTGTGCTCTTTCCAAATGTATTCTAATCACTACCATTTAGTATACCTGCACAAGGGATTTTGACAAAAAAGCTAAAATATGTGCTGGAATACCATTCTCTTTTGTGTTCTAGTCCCACTTTAATATCACTTTGTAATCTGTATTTCATCACACACGTTTCTAATGGTTTCATTTCTGTTTGGCTCTGAAGGCAAAGCTCACTTTAGCCTTTCCATGAAGTTTAATGAGATTCCCCTCAAGTCATACATTTTTGAAAAAGTGGGAGGCTTAATAATGGGCTTCAATTAAGTGAACCTAGGTCTAGTGATAAGGTCTCTGATTTTAATTTAGTTCATGGAAGTTGCCCTTATAGTTGAAATGGTTGATTAGTCAGAGGACATGAATAAGTTCAGTCCTACCACTATGTAAAAGCAGTTGCTAACTATGTGATTTGAATTTAGAGATGTTGAAACATTCACCTATATGCAAAAAATTTAATTCAGTAGCATAGGTTAAAATACGGTTTTCCTTGGAAACAACTGTGAAAATAAAAAATCCTTTATGTGAAAGATTTAAGACAATAGTACACAGGTTATTGCAATTAACATTCCTGACACATAGTTAAGGAGCACCTAATTATAATTGTAATAATAATAACAGCAATAACTAATTTTTTTAGCAGGTATTTTGTGCCTGGCAATATACTCAGCAATTAAAGCACTATTTCATTTACTTCTTATAATAACCCTATAAGATAAATATCATTTATTAAATCACTTACTGGAATACTAACTGTGAGCTGAACTTATTGCCACAAAAGCTACAAAGAAGGCAGTCAAATGTCCTTTCATAGAGTTTACTTATATTCAAATACAGGGAGAGAGATGATAAGCACACAGAAAAATGAACAATTAACCCAAGAAAATGGTAAGTTGTGTGAAGGAAATTGAGCTCTGAGAAGACCTGATTTAAATCAGACTGATAGGGAAACACCCTTTAAGGAGCTGACACTTGTGCTGAGACAAGAATATGAAAAAGGGCCATTTAGGGTAAAGCATTCCAAGTAAAGCCAGCAGGTAAGTACAAAAGCCTTGAGAAGGGAACCCTGTGCATGAGTGTGAACCTGAAATAATAGCAATATGAACGGAGCACAGACTGCTGGGCACAGATCATGTGGGGCTTGGCAAAAATTGAGATTTCATTCTGTGGGTGGTGAAAAGGGTTTTGAAAAGGGAGTGATCTCATTTAACTGTTTAAAAGATCACGTTGGCTGCTGTGAGAAAAATTTGTGGGGAGGGGACAGAGTGGAAGCAGGGAGACCAGTTAGGAGACAATTGAGTGATCTGTGTAAAGATGATTGTGGCTGGAACCTACAGTCATTAGAGCAGATGAAGAGAAAAGTGGAAAAAATCATGTGTTGCATTTAAAGCCATTAAGATTCGCTAATGTCTTAGATATAAAGGGCAGGGGAAAGAGAAGAGTCAAGGATAAAGGCTAGATTTTTGCTACAAAAACTGAGTGAGAGCTAGAGCTGTTTAATGAGATGAGGATGAGTGGATTGAAAAATAGGTTTAGAGGTAGCAATCAGTTCTTGGGCATTTTGAATTTGAGATAACTACTAGACATACAATTAGGGATGTCAATCATGTAGACAATTTGGTTTATGAACTACCGGTCTGATAACAGATCATGCCAGGAAATATAAATTTAGGAGTCACTGTCATATCAGTAGCACCTAGGGAGAGATTATAAGTAGAAAAGAACTGGCTGAATCTGGGGACGCTGCACATTTAGAGATTGGACGTATGAGGAGGAGTAAGAGTGGTAGGAGAAAATGAGGAGGGGTGGTGACAGAAGCCAGGGGGGAGAGTGTCTCCTAATTATGGGGCTGCTAACTGTCCTGTCCTGATGGAGATACAGTAAAATAATGACAGCAAAGTGACTGCCCTGGGACGAAGCCTGGAAATGGAAAGAAAGCTGAGAGATTGCACAGATGGCAGATGATGTTATGAGAAGTTTTGTTGTGAAGTAGAACCTAGAAATGGCAGTAACTTTAGGAGGTGGTAGGCTTGAGGAAAGGGATACAAATCAGAATTCAAAATAACCTTTGCCTTCAAAGGGTTTACATTCTCAGGGGGATTAGTTCCCAGACAGAAGGTAAGGTCAAGACGGGATGCTAGGAGATGGGGCCAGTGACCCGGCCGGTGAGCCTCAGAATGAGTGGGAAGCACGGGAAGAGATGGTTGTAAATGCTGAGAAAGGACAGCTAAGAAGAGGATTTTAAAAAAAAACACATTTCTCTGACTTCTCAGTTTTTTCCCAGGGTGTACTTACACATAAGATTCTGTCTCTCACAGCAATGTATTTCTCCCTGGTGAGCCTAAAAACACCTCAATGAGCTGCAGGTTGTTAACTGAGCAAAGCTGATGCCTCAGCAAACTTTGTCAAACAATCTTAAAGATTTCTAGCACTTCCAGATGCAATTCTGGTTTTTCCTCACTTCTAAGTTCTACAATATATTTCTTATGGACACTTTGAAGGGGAAAATTGAGATCACATCGGAGATCTTTATCACAGCTCTCAAGGTTTGTTGGCAATAAAATAAAACCTCTAATTATTTTAGCAGCAGTTGTCTGGGAACATTAGGAAATGTATGTTAGATTCAGAGAGAATGCAAATCAGAACACTGGGCATGCATTTTATTAACAAATATTTTTAATTTAAAGAATAAGCAAAACTAAACCAAATGAGCATAAATTAGGTAAGTATAGAGCAAATGTTGCCAGGTAATAGTGCAACTCTCTAAATATAGACTATTATTTTAACATATCGCTGCGTTAGCCACCAAACTAAGTCTAATATATCTTCCCCCTGAAGTCATTTTAGCTTAATCTCATTAAAAAGCCCACTAACATTATGCAATCTGAATATATACTCTCAATAACACTTAACATTGGATTCTACTTATTTCATTTATTATGTTGCTCTTTCACACAGAAAATGATGACCTCCCTCAGTTTTCCAAAGCTGTTCAAAACATTACTCAGTCCACTGGAAAACTATGTGAAATCGACAGAATCTAAATGCATCACCTTCACATTTCCTGAACATTTGTAGAAAGTACTCTACATAGTGAATACAAATGGATTTTTCAAATACATTAGGAAGTATATAATAGTAGGTGTAAAAGTATTGAAAAACAACTTAATATTTTCAGAAAAGTAACGAGATCATATTACATATTTAGTCTTAATGCAACTGGGAGAAATTACTTGTGTCATCTACAAATAACTTTGTTCCAAGCTAAATGATAAGAAATTCTGTTTTCTTCTTTTTGTAGTAACCCAAATTCCTTCTACCTAAATATTTCTCATCTTTCAGAGAAATCTGACAGACCATTCTGTGTTTTAGCTGAGAGGCAGTATAGTTGTCTATTTTATTTTTACATGGATAAAGTTGAAGAGACACACACAAAAGGATTCACAGGTGAAGAGATGCCTCATACTGTCTTTAAATAAAATTCATATTTTTCAAATATGGAGCTGATTGTAGATTTTTATCTTTTATGCATAGATGAATCTAAATGTTGCAAAGCATGTATATGTCTATGTCCATGGCTGCAGCATCATTGTGTATTTCTCCAGAGATGTCAGTGTTTCAGTATTTCCAAGTTGAGTTTTCTTTTTTTGCACTTGAAAGAAAGAAAAGGCATATTTGCGTTTCATTTACATGCTCATGTACATAATTCTCTTGATGACACCAAACGTAATGACATTTAAAGAGAACAGTTAAAAAAAACCCAAACACTTTTTTAACTTGGAAATTTCATAAGAGAAAAGGCAATGAAGAATTTAAAGCTTATTTCTGTTACAACCTTGGGTTAATTCTTTTCATGTATTTATTCATATGTGCATTCACTTACTCATTTGTTTGTTTAATAATAAATATTCATTGAGTATTTGCCATGTGACAGACACTAGCTAAACACTTCAGCTCTGCCAGTTTAATAAGAGGTGTCCCTAGTTGCTTGTCATTCTGGAAACCTCAACACCTCCATGAATGGCATCAATGAATGAGGAGCTCTGACAAGTGACAACACCTGAGATGGAATAGAGTTTCTGCTCTAATGCAAAAAACTGACTCGTCTAGCTACAGTAAAAGGAGCAGATGCTTGCCCCTGCCTGTTGTTTAAGAGGTGGTTGGGGCATTTTTTCTTTTATTATACATAGCTTTGTTATAGCCAAAGCTGTTCTGGGTGTATGAGCTATCAGGTCTCTGAAGCTGAACCTCAGCTACAGAGGGAAATGAATCTGCTCATTGTCCTCCTGTTCTGGAACTGAGGCTGGGTGTGGCTGAATGAGCTTGCGCAGGCTCCCAGCTCCAGCTTGGAGAAAGGACACGTTGTAAGCCCAGAGTTGAAGTTCTCAAACTTTAAGGATCATAAATATCCCAAAGGGGCAGGTGCTAGTTTAAAATGCAGAATCCTTTCCCCACACCTCCCAGCACACGCTCGTCTGATTCAGTAGGTCTCCTGTCCAGGGAACTCATGTTTTCAGAAAACAGTCTGAATCATATAGACGAAGATAATCTATAAATCCCACTATAATAAATCTTATTAGATCAATGGTTTTCAAACCATTTTAATACAATAAAGCCATTAATAAAAACAATTTTATGTGTCATCTTGATGTATGTAAAGGCAAAGATACACAAAAGCAAGGACACTGTCACTGGTTTCTGGGATGAGGGCAGGGATATACTAGAGTTAGCTTGGACTGGCTCCAGAGAGCCAATTGTTAATTTCTTTTAGGGATTTCATAAACCCATTGTTAAACACAATCGTTATTCAAAATTAATTTATAAGTAGTTCTTATATTAATATCATATTTATATAAATGTATAATTAGTTAAGTTGTTTGCTCTGTATCCAAGCCTTGAGGTCATTTATAGCCCATCTGTATGGTGGAAACACTGTACAATGGGGTGTTCTTAATGCATCTCTTCCCAACCCTCTTTCAGTGACGTCACATCGGTAGTTGCAATCACCCTTGCTGGTGTTTTACACCATAGAACTCAGCAAATGCTACCAAGCAAGGCTACTTCTCTAAGAGAGCTAATTTTTACACAGTTATTAGCAAACCACCAGGAAGGGTGAGTGCTGGGCGTTTTCTCCCTCAGTTCCCTCAGTGGCCTCTGAGGTTATCGCAGGAAAACAAAACATTGTTAAACAAAGAATCAAGACCAATTATGTTGTGGCTATGAACATGAAGATGTTGAAAGTCAGAAAGGAAGAATGAAAAGGAAAATTGAGTCCTTTACCCTAAATGCATGCCTTTTACAAATCTGGTCATGAGACCAGGAGCCTTGACCCTTTATTCATAATCCTAGGGAAAACCACTAGGGTAGATTCAAATAATTACTCTGCTACCTGGTTATCTTACCTTTCTCTGGCTCCTTTACAGAATAATGAATAGTAAGGTTTAGAGAGGGTATACACAGTATATCTGTACATATACACACACACACACACATATACATGCATTCATGTATGTATATGTACATGCACACACACACACATATACAAATTACACCTTTGTTTTTTAATCCGGAAAGTGGTCCATCCATCTTCAATGATTATGATGAATGAGAAACACCTCTCTCTGTACCTTCTTTGAAATGCAAGTGACCATCTTGTAAAATAAAACCACATTTAACATTTACTCTAGCAAATGTACTCAGAGATATTTTCCTACTTATTGTTTATGTCTGACACTTTTGTTTTTAACACTAGCGTATCATTTGATATGCCCCCAAAGTAGATTACTCAGTGCACTTAATATCTTTATAATGAATGTAAGTCCTTTCACTAGTAAGTGGATTATTTCAGCCTTTTTAAAATAAAATGATCATTTTTTAATGATATTTAGCAAACAGTTGTTTTTGTCTTAAGGGTCTCCAGTATCTAATTTTACATAATAATGTGTAGTCTTGTAACTGACATTTGGCCATTTATTCATTAATTCTTTTTATGGACTCATTTATTCAACCAAGAGTTATTAAGAACCTATTATTTAACAATTAGATACTGGCATCCCTTAAGAAAGGCCTTCTCATTAAATAACCTGAAATTTAGACTATTGAGGTAAACCATCTGAATTGCAGGATAATAAGCTAAATAGACCAGTGTGTACTTTTTTCCTCTTACTTTGAATTATATATAATGGGAGCAAACAGTTGCCTTAAAAATCTTGACTTAAACATTATAAAATACCTTAAAAATTTGTATATGGAGATTCAGTCTGAAACACCAGATGAAAATTTTGTTTCAGTCAATCATCTGTATGATTACTCTCTGTAATTGAGGGTAAATACCTTTATTTTTAGAAATATCTGCTTAACTAACATCATATAGTTTGAGGCCTAGTTTTCCTTGAGTTGTACATTATGTAAACTTGTGTATTCTATTCTTGAATAAAATGAACGTGGCTTTTTCTGGGAGTATTTTCTAGAATTCTAGTTTTGATTTTAGCACTGATGTTTCCTTCCATATTGAGGGGGGACATGGATGTCAGGAACTTTACTGGGGGATACAACTTGACAGAGTGACACACACAGGAATCTCTGACATGTGGGTCTTGTAAGGAGCTGTCATTGATGGGATGTGGTGCTCTTTAGCCAAGGGGAGAAATATCTGTCATGCTGTCACATCAGATTTAGTTCAGACTAAATAAACATTTTCGTTATAATACTGTTCTTGGGAAATATACTTATGAATATGCTCATGGCTCTTTGGATGAGAAGTCATAAATAACTATAAGGTACATAAAATAGTACCTGTCATAATAAGCACATGATAAAAGAAGTGTATACTTATTATTACTATCACTAACTATACCTGTGAAATGGCCTATAAAGTGACTATTACAATAATGCAGTTCATCCCGTCTTCACCTACAGCCAGCCATCAGCAATCTTTTGCCTGACTTGCAGAGAATTATAATTAATGATATTAACTCATTTGAGGAAGCTGTTTTTCTTTAATGAACTTGAGATTTAAGTCAATTCTGAATTTTATATTTGATGGACTGATTTTTCAGAGCCTGACAAATACCAGTTATGTGAGTATTAATTGGAGTCAAATTTTTTAAATGTATGAGTCCTACCCAAATTCTATTTAATCCTCATGGTGTTACATGGATCTTCCAGTATTAATGATTTTAATTCAATCCACCTTCCCAGAATCACCATTAATTTATCTTGAACCTGTAATTTTCATTTTGTTGATTCACAAAATAAGTGCTGAAAGGCTCTTATAAGCCCGGTCCTTCAATCATCCATTAGATATGTGAGTCCCCTTTATAACACCTTCTAAGTCATGCCTCAGCTGCTTTGCTGACAGGAGATTAATTTTTTCCCTCTAAGCAACCATTTTTGGCATATGTGGGTCTAACTTTCATAAATTTATATTCAACATGAATTGCTCTTTCTCCCTAAAACTTCCATTCATTTGTCATAATTATTTCCCCTGGGACTATATGGAACAAATTAAGTAAATGAGTCTAGTGACTTTCTCTTATGGCATGACTCTAAATATTTTGAAGATGTCTATCAAGCCCCCCTTCCCTCCATGTATTTTCTCCAAGCTACATATCCTTATTTCTACAAATATTTCTCACTTGCTTGTCAGCTCCTGACTCAGTATGTCATCCTCCTCTTCTTAGTTTGCAGATGTCATGTGATTATCAAACATCCCTTGAGGGTACCTTCCTCATCTTAAATATTACAACATTCATGTAAACTACAATCACATTGATGTTATGGGTAGTCACATTATCTTGTGGACTGATTATACAACTGATTCTCACTAAGACCTTTAACTATTTCATGAATGATGCTTACAAACTATCTCCTTCCCTCTCTTCATGCCAGCCTTTGTTGGAATCATATGCAAGATCTCTTCATTTGTCTTTAAGGCATTTTGTTTCAGATTAGATCTATGACAACCTCACAAGTTCCCTTGAATTCTTCAGACACTCATCCAACATCAATAAACAAAGATTGGTTGTACACCTGGTACATGTCAGGCAATGTGCAAGGTTCTAATTCTGTTGTGCAATTATTCAATACAGCATTCAACTTCAATTGGCCTCCTCTTCCCCAGCGATTTGCTCCCCTACTTTAATTCATCCACCACCCTCAGAGCATGCCTTAACCTTATTTTCTTCCCCTTGACACACTTTCATTAAAACCTTAAAGTTCAAAGTGATGGCTGTTTTTTCCTTCCACATTTCTACTGTCTTCACTCACAATAAATTGATACTTCATAAAAACTTTTAGCTTGATCCCTTCATTTTTTTTTCATTTATCATTTTCCACATTATGTCACTCTCATTTTCAAACTGGACCTGTAATTGGTCATGTAGTAACCATATTCAACAACCTTAATGTTATTTTAATTTTGTTTTGCTTTGCCTTACTACTATTTTTATTTAACCCTTGGTATTCTATCAACTTCCTTACCTGTTTCTAAAGTCAAGCTAATGAGTGCTATGAGAGAAAATTCTACAATGACTAGATGTGAAGGACCCCAAACAAATCAGTAATCCTTTTCTCATGTTGACATTCTCCAGTTCTTCCCATATAGCTATCATATCAGTTACTAATCTAATACTCCTTTAGTTTTCCCTGTGTTTCTCTATGTCATGCACAAAATTAATTCTGAGATCTTTTCTACTTTACACCAAATTGATATTTGTGCTTATGTCCAAAAGGTCAGTAGTATGCAGAGGCTGGGCTTCATTGGCTTTGCCCTTTTTCATCCAAACTAAAATCATATCAAGAAATAGTTTTTCTGTACATTTTTAAAAAGTACTTGACTTAAAATGTACTGACTTATTTAAGTAATTATTATAGGTTTGTATTTCAGCTCATGTTCTACAGTCTCATGTTTACTGTATTTATTGTATTCTAACTCAAAGTTACAACAAAAGGAACCAATAAAAAAGAAAATGGTCTTCTGGCTTGACTTCCTGGTTTCCTACTGATCTGCATTGGATTTTACTTAAAACTCTCCTGAATTATAATCGGCACCAAACATGTGGATCATATTTATAATTTCATGATTGGTATAAACGTTCTTTTGTATGGAATGGTTCAGGGATCTATATAAAAGCTAGATACAGAAATAAAGTAGATATGTTTCCCATTCTTATTAGTTTCAGAATATATATTACCCGGCTAGCTTTTTGTTGTTTTTGCTGGTACACAATGTCTGGCCTTATGTACCACACAAATCATAGGTGTGCCCTATGAAAAACCATCATTCTCCTAAGCAGTAACTTAATGACATGTTTAGAAGAATGTTAGAGATAAAATAACCCAACTCCCTCATTTAAAATACTATATAAAATATAAAAATATAGACATGTCTAAATCCCTCAGAAGTTCGGTAACAGACCTGGAATCCAACCTCCAGTCATCTACCTCCATGAGGTATCTGTTCTATCCTGAAAGAAAGCACAGATGCACACTCACAAATTCTCAATGAGCTGGTTGTGCCTTTTAATACCTATGTCTCTTAAAAATAATAAAATTTTTATTGGCTTAAAGCTGAAACCTTTTGATAATCATATGGTTTGTTCCTTTCTTCATCCTTAAAATATATTCATTTTATTACTTATGCAAGACAAATATGTGTAACAAAGGGAGAGTCACATAATTTCTGTTTGACAAACCTCCTAAGTATGAAGAAGGATGCCCTCTATATAGCCAATTTCCATTCTTTTCATTCTAATGTTAATGATGTTATTTAAAGCATCAGAATCAAATGACATTATTTCAAATGACTTCATGACACAGAGGGTACCTTGTGGAGGGAATATCAAGTAGAAGTTCTCAGGTGTTTTTCCCTTTAAAATGCAAAGGAAGAAATGCAATTACTGTTTATTATTTAGTTATCTAATGCCTGCCCATCATGTCTTTTTGAATTTGGCCCAGTAACTTATAATTAAAAGAATCATTATCTCTGCTGGATGTGGGCACAGATTCACATTATTTCAGTGAAAGCCTGTCTGCTGTCTCACTTTAATGAAAATTTAAACCCCTTAGAATGACATGTGGTACCCAGAATTATTTTTCTTTTGTCTGAAGAGAGATTCAGGGGAAAGGACTCCTAGAAAGAGAAGTCCCTATTCCCTCCAACAGATTCTTATCTTCCAAGCATCCATTTTCATTTTTTGAAAGGACTGATGAGAAAAATATGAAGGTATCTACTCAATACCAGAAGATCATGAGTTAGTAGAGCAGAAACAAAGCAACTGTCCCCTGCTGCTATTTTTAGCCCAGGTTTATTTGGCTTTTAAAAAATTTTAATAAAATACACATAACATAAACTTTACCATTTTAACCATTTTTAAGTTACAACTTAGGGGCATGAAGTCCATTTGTATTTTTGTGCACTCATCACCATTATCTATCTCTGTAACTTTTTCATCATTCCAAACAAAACTCTGGATCCACTAAACAATAACTTCCCCATTCCTTTTCTTCCCTCAGGCCCTGGTAGCTGCTAGTCTACTTAGCACCTGTCTTTATGAATTTGCCATTCTAGGTACGTCATAGAAGTGGAATCATACAACATTTGCCCTTTCATGTGTGGTTTATTCCACTCAGCATAATTTTGAGTTCCGTCCATATTGTTGTGTGTTACAGTAACTTGTTCCTTTTTATTGCTAAATATAATTTCATTGTACAGAGATACAGAATATATTTATCCATTCTCCTGTTGATAGGCCCTGGATGGTTTCCAGTTTGGGGCCATTATAAAGAAAACTGCTACACAATTCTTAAACAAGTCTTTTGTTGACATAAACTTTCTTTTGGATAAGTATCTAGATGTGGAACTACTGAGTCACAATTAAAACAAATATCTTACTTCATGAGAAAGTTTCTAAAATGCTTTTGCCAATTTGAACTCCCCAGCAGTGTATGAAAGTTCCAGTCGTCCAAGAGTAACCAACTTGTTAGACCTGTTAATTGTTAGACTTGTTAATTTTAGAAAATCTAACGGGTATGTGGTCAGATATTGTGGCCTTCATTTGTATTTCTCTGAAAACTAAAGAAAGGTGTTGAAAATCTTCATATGTTTATTGGCAATTTGAACATTTTGTTTTTCCCATTTTCTTAAGTTGGGTTTCTAATCTTTTAAATTATTCATTTGTCAGAATTATTTAAACCTTCTAACTTAAAGCCCTTATTATATCTTTGTACTGTGAATAGTTACTCCACATCTGAGGCTGGCTTTTTAAATTTCTTGATACTGTCTTTTGATGATCAGAATTTTCAATTTTGATGAAGTCCCAGTTATGTTTTTCTTTTAGTATTAGTATATTTTATGATTCCAGATAGCTTTGTTTACCTGAGGTATATAAATAATCTTCTGTATTTTTTCAGACTTTTACATTTAGGTCTGTGATCCATCTTAAATTAATTTTTGTGTATAGATTGAGGAAGAGGCCAAGTTTTTTTTTTTTTATACAGCTATCCAGTTTTGTCAGTACCACTTACTGAAAGACTCTCCTTTCCTCACTGAATTATTTAGTGCCTTTTTTGAAAAACAATTGACATACATGTTTGTGTCTATGTCTGGACCCCTTTGTGTTCCACTGTTCTATTTGCTTATTGCTGTGCTGATCTTGTGTTGTCTTGATTACTGGACATTTAGAGCGAGTCTGGAAATTGGTTAGTTTAAGGGCTCCAGTGTTGTTTTTGTTCTTCAGAACAGAATGTTACCACTTATGTTCCTTTTTAGATGATTATTCTCCACAGTGTGCATATCTTAGTAGGAAAATGTTCTAGATTCCCAGTAGAATCTAGATTATTAGATACTCCAATAATTAAACAAAGTAAGGACCGTAAAATAACTTTCTGCCAATTATGTACACACATGCATGACTGAGATAAAGCAGTAAGGGGGCCTAATGTTTTTTGGAGTACCTTTTATGAACCAGGTTTCTGAAAAAGTTCTTTCCAGATCTTGTCAGGGTTAAATATCACTCTCACAAAAAACACTGTGAGGTGCTTCTCATCTCCATTAGTAGGTGAATATAATGAGGGTCAGAGAAGTAATCTGTTCAAAAGATTCAACTGGATTTCTCTTCATTCTTGATGATCATAGCCAGTCAGTAACTATCCTGAGTCATCACGTGGGATGCCTGTTTTACAGGGGACAAGTGGATTTTTGGCTAGAGACAGGTCTGCCTTCCTAGCCAGTTGTCACACTGAATATGCACATAATCCAGAGCATAGGTTTAATAATCCTATAACAACCTAGTGGATCTTCCTTAAACATTATATCCTAAAGCACTTCATTTAAAAGTGAGTGGTTGTAAGAAAAGTTAAATTCTGACTCCTGCTGTTTTTCAAAACCATTATTGACTATAAAAAGTCCAATAGAAATAACATTTTTTTCTCTCAAAAAAATGTGACACACTGAGCTGACAGCATTAAACATTAATTGTTGCAAAATTATACATTAGTCACATAATCAAATTAAATAAACAACTAGATGATCATCATCATGCTACCACTGAGAAAGAAGACCTCAATGGATAATTAACTTTAACTGTTAAATCTACTTCTTACTATGAGGACCTATGACACCTTAAAGTTATCTTTAAACCTTTAAGCCAATTACTTTCAAAAGAGTCTCACGGAGCCCTGTGTTTCACCTTCACATGGGAAACACTGTGGATGTCAGTGGTTGAAAGTTTCTTACTTTTCTTATAATTGTGCGTCTTACATTCTTTGAGTTTACTATATGCTGATGATATTCTTTATGATAGCTATTGTCAATTATGATATGGAGAAATAACCATCTATAGGGAAATGTTACTTGATTCTTACTCTCCTAATTTATAACTAGAAGATACATCGTGCCAGGTTCTAGGTGGCCTACCTGAATCTAGGTGAATTGTAGTTCCTTGCTTTATGCAATGTGAGTGGCTTTTGAGGATAAATGTTACATTTATGTACTATTGTTATATTACAGAAGAATGTAACTATTATTTTGGAAATACCTTTATAAATATAATAACCAATGAAGTAGTCATCTTATAATAATGTATCTTAATCCTTAAAAAACTCTGACATAGAGTCAAAATATTACTGTTTTCATTGAAGATGAGGAAAATAGAGAAACAGAGATATTGGTGATTTGTCCAAGCTCACACTCATTGCAGGTGGCCTCTATATTCCTGATGAGCCTTATAATATCAATAGACATTAAAAATTATATATTAGTAAGGAACTCACAGCCTGGAGGAGGAGTGAGAAAAGAAGTCAAACATTTACAAATAAATTTGGGAAATGCTATCATAGAGGTACAATAAGAGGAGAGGAGAACCTGACCCACAGTATGGGGAAAACAGACATTTTCCTACAGAAGGTGAACTCTGAGAAGTTAGTCAACTAATATTTATTGAAAGGACCTTCGATGTCTATTATGTGCCATGCATATTTTTTAACCGATCTTTTTTAACCTTCACAAAAATCCAGCAAAGCCCATTACTACTCTCCATTTTATACTTGCAGAAACTGGAGGAATGAGAAGCCCAAAGAAGAGAGAAAATGACCCTTCAAAGTTTCTCCCAGGTGTATCATATTGTGGTTCTCCAAAGCTTAAATATCTATGAATCACTGCACTTTCTTCCTTGTTTCTAGTTATTAATGTCCTCTGCTATAAGCTCTTGAGTTGGTGGCTCATGTACAAAGAGACCATGGACTGGAAATGACTGTTGTTCTGATTAATGAGTGAATTTACAAGCAGAGCCAGCACTGAGGGGGAAATCCACCTACAGGAAGGCCCACAGTGGATTATTACATAACTGGGCCTTTTGATTGGGGTTTTTGACATTATTAACAAGAAAAATGCTTCAGAATGTCAAATGAAGCCTCATAGATTTCCTGCCTTGAGTAGAGGAATTCAAATATTTTGAACACTAATATTGTACCCCAGGAATCAGGGAGTTATGGGGAAAGACCTCTTCTTTTTCTTGATTTCACTTCAAGGGAGGTAGGAATGATTTACAGAATTTCAGATGGCCTATTAGAAGAATTCTTTTATTTTGAATACCCAGGGGTTGATACAGCACTGTAATTTATGTCTTTTATCTTAGCATGTGAAAGTGCCACATAAGCAAAATGGTAACATGATACACAATTTAATCAGAACTAGGACAGAACAATAAAAACTATGCTTGTAATTTTACTTTTGTTAGAGAAGAATAGTAAGAAAAGAAATAAAAATATTTAGACATCCAAAATTTTAGTTCTACAATCAGAAAAACACTGTTTTCTCACTAATGGATAATACATAATCAGAAACAGTCATGCCTCTACTGTTTTCCAGAAGAATAAATAACAGAGAATTTTAATTTTTTTCGTTATATTAGACAGTCTTTTTCCAGGGATTTTTTAAAAAGACTCGAAGAGATGGCAGATAAGATGAGAGACAAATGCTAATATTTAAAAAATAATCATAAAAAAGCAGCAGGAGTAAGTGCACAGAAAGTTTCCATCTTTGATTGTTCCTTACACTGAATGTTTTCCCATCTCTGTTATGGCCTCAACCCTCTCTAAGTCATATAAAAAATCTTCTGTAAGTTCTGTGGGATCAACAATCTTCTCTGTGATTTGCCATTGTTATAGTCCATTTTATATATAAAAAAACAGAGAAATAAAAGCTTCCAATTCTGGTTTATTTGCTGAAAGGATCAGAAATAGAGCTATCAGTTGTATCCAGGTACGAAATTTATAGAAAATGCACCCAACAATAATCTTCAAGGCATAAAAGGTTTTGGTGTCAAATGGATCCCAATATTAAGTCTCACGATTTTGTAATTAATTGTAATCATCTCTCCGTAAAATGAGACTAATATTAGATCCTCACTCTCATAAGATTGTTGTTAGAATTGAAATAATGCCTCCAAACACACAGTACCAAACAAAGGCTGTCATTATCTTTTTTTATTGATATTTCCTTTTTCCTCTGAAACTATGTCTTTTAGGATTCCCAGACCCCAATTCCAATTTGCAGGGGCCCCCCAACAATATAACATCAACTCAGTTCAACTGGCTTCTGACACTGCCTGCCCAGAGGTAGCATCAGATTCCCCAGGTTAAGGGTTCAGTGCTACAACACTGCCCATAGGCCCACTTCGGAAGCTAGTGGCAAGTCCCAGGTTTCTGACCAACAGGCTGCAGACTGGAGGTTCCCGCAGCCCCTCCTTCGTTCGATTAATTTGCTGGAGTGGCTCACAGAACTCAGGGGAATGCTTACTTGTGTTTACCAGTTTATTAGAGGATATAACAAAGGATCTGAATCAATAGCCAGATGAAGAGATAGACAGGGTGCGGTCCAGAACAAAAGAGATTGCCTCCTTTGGAGCCTGGGAACTGGTGTGGCAGTACATGGAAGCATTCTTGTTCCAGAACAAGAGTAAAGAAAAGAATCAAAGTGCTGTTATCTTGGGGGTTTTTTTGGAGGATTCATTAGAGTCATGATTTACTAAATCCTTAGCTATTGGCTGATTCAACCTCCAGCCTCTCACCCCTCTCCAGAGGTGAGGGTGGAAAGGAGAGACCGAAGGTTACAACCATTAAATCACAAGGTTGGTCCTGCTGACAACAACCCACACCCTTAGATGAAGTCCAAAGGTCACCTTCACTAATAACAAGAAACCCCTTTCACTTTTATGGCTCTGAAGCATTTTCAGGGACTGTGGAGAAAGAACAAATATATCTGAGAAATATATATTTGGTTATCTGAATAATCAAATACATATTTCTTGTAAGTCATTATGTTGCACTGTCTACACTCAAAAAAGACAATTTATCAAAGTCAGTTTTTAAAAGCTTGCATTTAGTCAACTCATTTTAAAGATATTTGTAATAATGACAGGTATTACACTTTTAGAGAGTCTCGTTCTATTGTGTGCCTACTGTTTATATGCATAAAAAAATATCTTCAGAGCTTTAGCATGTGATCTTGATGCAGAAGAAAAATTGGAAAGCTTTAGAGAGTTGGAAACACCTTAGAAATGTTATCTTTTCGGCAGCAGAGATTTTTGAGTCTCCGAAAGGAGGCTACACTTATTTGGCCCACTGACTGTGAAAAGGGGCCATTCCTAAGACAGATCAGGGTGAACCAGGGCAGAAAATGGCAAGGTGTGGTGATGTCTAAAACCAGGACTCTGAAAGGTTTCCTGGTACTTTAAATGTATGTGTGTCAAGAGCTTGACTGAGCTGGAGGGAGTGGAGTTGCCAGGTGTCAGAGTAGCCCATCAAGAAAAGAGGCCAACATGAAAGTAATACGCAAGTCTTTGGTCACTTAATTGCAATAATATTAGCAAGAGGCAAACCAGAGAAAGCACCGATGCTCCCCGGTTCTGATTCCTGCATGGAACAGCGCCCACGGAGGATCAGTCAGGTGGCTCAGCACAGCACTGAGATTGTGTCATGGCCAAAGAAAGCCCTGAACAGGAAGTTATTGAACTTCCATGGGCCCTGGGGCTGGAGGTGAGGGGACGAGCTAAGACAGGAAAAGTAGTAAGTCCTGGGTCAGAATGCAGAAAAGTACCTTCATGGTTCCCCCACTTTCCCCAGAAGGGGATCTGGGCAGAAGTGCCCAAGGAAACGGTCTCTGCATGAAGACCCCAGAAATAGAAGCCTCTTAATGAAGGTGCTGGCCTGGGCCTGCAGCGGCCTGAGAGTACCACTCTTGCCGGCTAGGGGGCCTGAGGCCCAGACTGCAACTCCCTTCAGAGACCACAGGGCGTTGGCTATGCACCAGCTCAGGTGTGCGGAGGGCAGCTTCCCCTTAGAGGGCCTGCCAGGTAAAGTCTTTGTAATCACCTATGTCAGGCCTGAAAAAATCACGCATGGTGTTTTAGCCAGAAGCCAAACTCTCTGTGAGGAGCAATCCTGTAAATGTCAAATAATCGTGAGATAAGGACTTCTTACGACCGGCCTAGACTTTTTGTTTTCCCTCTTCTCTATACTTGCAATAAAGTTCTTGAAAACCAAAAAGAGATTGTGAGTTTGTATTGAAGAAGTGATAGAAGAGCACTGGGGAGACTAGGCCCAGACCAGAGAAATGAGGAGGAAGCTTATTCTGGAAGCTGCCTTAAAAAGACCTTCAGGCTTAATAATCTACGTTTCTGATGAGGAAGGCAGGAAGCTATCATGTTGTTGTTCTAGTTTGCATCTAGGATTAAGTTAATTAACATATATAAAGTACATTGTACATTATCTGAAACACAGTATTTGCTCAGTCAATATCTATTCCATTTTCCCAGGAAAGTGGAAGAGGGGTGAGTGTGAAAATGACTTAACAGCTGTGTATTAGGTCTGTAGTATTGTAAGCTTTATTCATGATAAAAACAAGCAAACAAACAAATACTAAAGCACAAGGCTCTTGCCTGTGGAGAGTACTGAGTCTTATGGGGAGATGGTAGATAAAACGTAAGTCCGTCATGTTCATATTCAGGACCCAGATGAATTCAGGGACGTAGTGTGATACCACTGTCAGTGATAATTTATGGTTGGGATTAAGAGTTTAAATGACTTCAAAAAATATGCTGAATTGGTCCTCATACAGCCCATGGGAGATTTTTGGAAAAATGGGCCATTATCACCCTCTCTAGTCTCTCAATAAAATGCATACTGTTCTTGGTCACTGAATAAAATCTCTTTATTCCCTAAAGATGTCCAGATCTACCCTTTGCTGTAGAAGAGAATCAGGAGGTCTGTGTGTGGGCATGTGTCCCTGACATCTGGCCAGTGAACTTGCAAGGTTCGATCATTGTCTTGGTTTCCCTCATTTTGAGATATGACAGTACTGTAAGAGGTACGGGACAGGACCTCAAAGCTGTAAAAGCCATCTGACTGTGACTTAAGAAGGAACATTTTCAACATGTTGAACTGATGTGACTATAAGCTGTGGGTATTTCTAGATTCAAAAGAGCAGCAGAATGATGAAGGAAACAGTCCTGTACTGGTAAATGTAGCACGGAAGGTGGCACTGAAGGAAATGTCACTTGAGCTGTCAAGGAGCTGAGTCCTCATTAGGAGTATGAACACAGCTTTAACTGTATTGTAGACTTCCCGGGAAAAAAAAATTCTCTCTTAAAGAAACATCATGTAGCACAGCTTGGGGAAGACACTTCAACAGTGACCACAGGGGAACAAATCAATCTGAAGCCTGAGAGTTCAAGAAGGCATCGGTACTTGGCTGTTATCTTAGCAATCATGTTTTAAAGATCTCCTTGTGGCAGATGCTGAAAATCATTTCAAATGCCAAGGAGACATGTATTATTCTCTGAGCAATGAGAGGATGACAAATGGGATGAGGCAGGGGCCAGTTGTCACTTTGTTTCTGAACTATTCACAGTAGCTTCTATATCAATGTAATCAAAGGACGTAAACTTGGCCAAGTCATGCAATGATGTTTCTGGGCACTCTCAGCAAAGAGTTAGAATAATGTACTGGCAGACCATGTGGTGTAAGAGGCTGCAAGAAAATCTGAAGCTCCTCTTTGTAAGTTTGTAAACTGTAAGAATGAAGGTTTCAGGTTCTACCTTTAAATGAGATTTTCACAGAGTGTTAGCCACATGACAGCCATCTACACAACAGTCATTCAGCTGAAATGAAAGGGGAGAATAACTGTTCTGACTCTAAAGAATCAGCTGGTTTCTCTGAAGAAATCTAGTCGTAAAAAGCTTCTCTTTGTGTTAGGTCTGCTGTAGATTCAACACTCAAGCAAGCTTGCTGGGAAGAACAATAGAACTTGTTCTCAGAGGCTAATTTGTCAAGGGCACTATCCTAACATTCTCAGCAAAGCATCAGCAGGCACAAGCTAGTCTTCTTTAAGATTATGAAAAATTTGAGTTGGCTTCTGCATGTTACATATAGGGTTGTGCCAATAAACACTCAGGTGACTTTGCTGTTGCAGATGTAACCGGATTTTGCAGCTTTCTGCAATCTACTTTCTCCTGTCACACGGAGCATTATTCTTCCCACCATGGGAAACTGCAGGTCCTTCCTTGGAAGTTTGATGCTTCATTTTGTGGACTTGAAAAACATTTCCCTTTAAAATATGAGCTACCTACAGAGAAGCTGGTGCTCTAATTCCAGTATCTGCTGTCACACATAGGGACTTAGGCTTAGACCCTGTGATGAGGTCCCTGTGACCAATTAGCTACATGTGACCTTCAGAGTAATTTTACAGAACTTGAACCAAGGATTCTAGGACAGATGTGTTTTTGTTATATATTGTTTAACAAGCCACTCCAAAACTCAGTGGCTTAAAATAATAACTATTTGTTTATCTCTTGTGATTCTGTGGGTTTCCTGGTTCAGGTGTCCAGTTCTGTTCCATGTAATGTGGGCAGGGTTTGCACCTAGGGACCTGACAGGACCATCCCAGGTGGCTCACTTGTATAGTCGGCTGTTGGCATTACCAGAAATTTGACCAGGACAATTGACTACCATGTCTCTGCTCTCCTCCATGTTTCCTGTCTGTGAAGCTTGGGCTCCTCACTGGGGTCTATTTTTAGAGACCAGCAAACACAAGTTGGGTCTGGCTTACATATACCCAACACGTATGGATCCCAAACTTGGAAGTATGTGATGTTGTCCAGAAGATACCACAACTAAGATAGACCACACTGTAGGCAGTAATTTTCCCTGCCTTTGGGGGCTAAAAGCAAGACATCTTATTAATTTACAGAATTAGCTGAATATTTTAATGATTTCCTTCTCAGAAATGGATTAACATCTCTATGGAAGTTTAGTTACATATAATATTTAATAGTTTTCTCACTTGTGCCTGAACGTCAATACCCTGAGAAAATGTAATTAGAGTTATGTCTTTGGATGTCAGAAATATCACCTTACTGGAGCCCATGCAACAAGAAATCTTAGAATTCATCTAATTCACCTCTTGTACTTTGCAGAAAAAAGCTGAGACCTGTGAGGGTATCACTTGTTTAAATCTCTCTGCGCCACTTCAATCAGAGCAGCTTCTCTGTCATATGCTTTATGTCTTGTGGTTCAGCTATGGTTTTACTTGGAATTCAAGTGCAATAAAATAAAGTTTGAGGCAATATTGCTAGTGGGTAAGAGCACAGGATTTGGAGTTGGGTTACCTTGGGCTGTCGCTTAAACTCGATGTCTCTGTTTCCCATTTGTTAGGGAAACAGCAGTACCTACCTTATTGAGTCTTCATGGGGATTACATGCGTTTATATTAGTAAAATGCTTGGAACTGTTCCTGGCAAAAGAGTAGAATTACGTAAATGTTAGTAAAATAAATGGATTGCACTAGAGACAAGAGGAAATGCAGAGGAACATTAGACATGTCAGCTTTCTGTTCAAATTCAGGCCACTGCAGTAGATCTGTTCATTCTGCTAATACTGTGTTTTACACGTGAAGGCAGTCCCCTTAAGCAAGACTATCTTAGAAATTATAAACTGCCCCCACTAATAGTGACATATTTCACAATAAGTTCTGGATATCAGTTAGGGTGCCATAGACTGTTAAGTAGTTCAGAATTCTATTCAGTAACCTTGAAGGATAAGGTGTATCTTATCTGCTTTCCCCAGTCATAATACCTTGACCTCCAATTGTCAGATTTCCATAAAGTCACTTTACATCCACTTCATTCCAATTTCCTGGCTACTGCAAATCTGTAAGCCTCTTCATCAACTCCTGGAGTTGTGTGAGCACTTTTATAAATTTATTATTTTTTTAATTTCAGTATCATTAATATATAGTCACATGAGGAATATTGTGGTTACTAGATTACCCCCATCATTAAGTCCCCACCACATACCCCATTACAGTCACTGTCCATCAGCATAGTAAGATGCTGTATGGAGTCACTACTTGCCTTCTCTATGCTATACTGACTTCCCTGTGCCACCCCGCTACATCATGTGTGCTAATCGTAATGCCCCTCAATCTCCTTATCCCTCCCTTCCCACCCATCCTCCCCAGTCCCTTTCTCTTTTATAACTGTTAGTCCATTCTTGGTTTCTGAGAGTCTGCTGCTGTTTTGTTCCTCCAGTTTTTGCTTTGTTCTTATACTCCAGAGATGACTGAAATCATTTGGTACTTGTCTTTCTCCACCTGGCTTATTTCACTGAGCGTAATACCCTCTAGCTCCATCCATGTTGTTGCAAATGGTAGGATTTGTTTTCTTCTTATGGCTGAATAATATTTCATTATGTATATGTACCACGTCTTCTTTATCCATTCATCTACTGATGGGAACTTAGGCTGCTTCCATATCTTGGCTATTTTAAATAGTGCTGCGGTAAGCATAGGGGTGCATAGGTCTTTTCAAACTGGGCTCCTGCATTCTTAGGGTAAATTCCTAGAAGTGGAATTCCTGGGTCAAATGGTATTTCTATTTTGAGTTTTTTGAGGAACCTTCATACTGCTTTCCACAAAGCTTGAACTAATTTACATTTCCACCAGCAGTGTAAGAGGGTTCCTCTTTCTCCAGATCCTCACCAACATTTGTAATTGTTTGTCTTTGGGATGCTTGCCATTCTAACTGGTGTGAGGTGATATCTCATTGTGGTTTTAATTTGCATTTCTCTGATGATTAGCGATGTGGAGCATCTTTTCATGTGCCTGTTGGCATCTGAATTTCTCCTTTGGAGAAGTGTCTGTTGAGATCCTCTGCCCATTTTTTAATTGGATTATTTACATTTTATTTGTTGAGGCACATGAGCTCTTTATATATTTTGGATGTCAACTGCTTATCAGATATGTCATTTATGAATATATCTCCCATAGTGTAGGATGCCTTTTCATTCTGTTGATGGTGTCCTTTGCTGTACAGAAGATTTTTAGTTTGTTGTAGTCCCACTTGTTCATTTTTCCTTTTGTTTCCCTTACTCTACGAGATATGTTTATGAAAAAGTTGCTCATGTTTATATTCAAAAGAGTTTTGTGTATGTTTTCTTCTAAGAGTTTTATGGTTTCATGACTTACATTCAGGTCTTTGATCCATTTTGAATTTACTTTTGTGTATGAGGTTAGACAATGATCCAGTTTCATTCTCTTGCATGTAGCTGTCCACTTTTGCCAACACCAGCTATTGAAGAGACTGTCATTTCCCCATTGTATATCCATGGCTCCTTTATTGTATATTAATTGATGATATATGCTTGGGTTAATATCTGGAATCTCCATTTTGTTCCACTGGTTTATGGGTCTGTTCTTGTGTTAGTACCAAATTGGCTTGATTACTGTGGCTTTGTAGTAGAGCTTGAAAAGTTGGGAAGCAAGATCCCCCCTGCTTTATTCTTCCTTCTCAGGATTGCTTTGGCTATTTGGGGTCTTTTGTGGTTCCATATGAATTTTAGAACTATTTGTTCCATTTTGTTGAAGAATGCTGCCAGTATTTTGATAGGGACTGCATTGAATTTATAGATTACTTTAGGTAGGATGGCCATTTTGACAATATTAATTCTTCTTACCCAAGAGCATGACTGAATTTCCATTTATGAGTGTCCTCTTTAATTTCTCTCAAGAGTGTCTTGTCGTTTTCAAGGTATAGGTCTTTCACTTCCTTGGTTAGGTTTAATCCTAGATACTTTATTCTTTCTGATGTGATTGTGATTGGAATTGTTTTCCTGATTTCTCTTTCTGCTAGTTCATCGTTAGTGTACAGGAATGTAACAGATTTCTGTGTATGAATTTTGTATCCTGCAACTTTGCTGAATTCAGATATTCTAGTAGTTTTGGACTGGATTCTTTAGGGTTTTTTATGTACAATATCTTATCATCTGGAACCAAAGACAGTCTGACTTCTTCCTTACCAATCTGGATGCCTTTTATTTTTCTGTGTTGTCTGATTGCTGTGGCTAGGACCTCCAGTATTATGTTGAATAAAAGCAGGGAGAGTGAGCATCCTTGTCTTGTTCCCAATATTAGAGGAACAGTTTTCACAGCTTTTCACTGTTAAGTATGATATTTGCTGTGGGTTTGTCATATATGACCTTTATTATGTGGAGGTATTTGCCCTCTATACCCATTTTGTTGTGAGTTTTTGTGAATGTTGAATTTTGTCCAATGCTTTTTCAGCATCTATGGACATGATCAGGAGATTTTTGTCCTTCTTTTTATTGATATAGTGGATGATGCTGATAGATTTTTTAATGTTGTACCATCCTTGCATCCCTGAGATGAATCCCACTTGATCAAGGTGTATGATCCCCTTAATGTATTTTTGAATTCAGTTTGCTAGTACTTTGTTGACTATTTTTGCATCTATGTTCATCATGTATATTGGTCTGTAGTTTTCTTTTTTTCTGGTATCTTTGCCTGGTTTGGGTATTAGAGTGATGCTGGCTTCATAGAATGAGTTTGGAAGTTTTCCCTCCTCTTCTATTTTTTGGAAAACTTTAAGGAGAATGTGTATTATGTCTTCTGTGAATATCTGATAAAATTCAGCGGTGAAGCCATGGGGCATGGGAATTTTGTTCGTGGGTAGTTTTTTGATGACCAATTCAATTTCATTGCTGGTACTTGGTCTGTTCAGATTTCTGTTTCTTTCTGGGTCAGCCTTGGAAGGTTGTATTTTTCTAGAAAGCTGTCCATTTCTTCTAAGATATCTATTTTGTTAGCATATAATTTTTCATAGTATTCTCTAATAATTCTTTGTGTTTCTCTGGTGTCTGTAGTGACTTTTGCTTTCTCATTTCTGATTCTGCTTATGTGTGTAGATTATCTTTTTTTCTTGATAAGTCTGGCTAAGGCTTTATCTATTTTGTTTATTTTCTCAAAGGACCAGCTATTGATTTCATTAAATTTTTCTATTTTATTGTTCTAAGTTTTATTTATTTTTTCTCTGATCTTTATTATGTCCTGCCTTCTACTGACTTTCGGCCTCATTTGTTCTTCTTTTTCCGGTTTCAATAATTGTGAATTTAGACTATTTATTTGGGATTGTTCTTCTTTCTTTAAATAGGTCTGGATTGCTATATACTTTCCTTTTAGAACTGCCTTCACTGCATCCCATAGAAGTTGGTGTGTTGTAGTGTTGTTTTCATTTGTCTCCATATATTGTTTGATCACTGTTTTAATTTTGTCATTGATCCATTGATTATTTAGGAGCATGTTGTTAAGCCTCCATGTGTTTGTGAGCCTTTTTGTTTTCTTTGTACAATTTATTTCTAGTTTTATACCGTTGTGATCTGAGAAATTGGTTGGTAGAATTTCAGTCTTTTCACATTTGCTGAGGCTCATTTTTTGGCCTAGTATGTGGTCTATTCTGGAAAATGTTTCATGTGCACTTGAGAAGAATGTGTATCCTGCTTCTTTTAGGTGGAAATGTTCTATAGATGCCTGTTAGGTCCCTCTGTTCTAGTGTGTTGTTCAGTGCCTCTGTGTCCTTACTTATTTTCTTTCTGGTTGATCTGTCCTTTGGTGTGAGTGGTGTGTTGAAGTCTCCTAAAATGAATGCATTGCATTCTATTTCCCCCTTTAATTCTGTTAGTATTTGTTGCACATATGTAGGTGCTCCTGTGTTGGGTGCAAAGATATTTATAGTGGTTATATCCTCTTGTTTGACTGACCCCTTTATCATTATGTAATGTCCTTCTTTGTCTCTTGTTAGTTTCTTTGTTTTGAAGTCTATTTTGTCTGATACAAGTACTGCAACACCTGCTTTTTTCTCCATATTGTTTATATGAGATATGTTTTCCATCCCTTCACTTTTAGTCTATATATGTCTTTGGGTTTGAAGTGAGTCTCTTGTAGGCAGTACATAGATGGGTCTTGCTTTTTCATCCATTCTGTAACTCTTTGTCTTTTGATTGGTTCATTCAGTCCATTTACATTTAGGGTGATTACTGATAGATATGTAGTTATTGCCATTGCAAGCTTTGGATTCATGGTTACCAAAAGTTCAAGGGCAGCTGCTTTACTATCTAACAGTCTAACTTAACTCACATATTATGCTATTATAAACACAGTCTGATGATTCTTTATTTCTTTCCATTCTTTTTCTTCTTCCTCCACTCTTTATATGTTAGGTGTCTTATTCTGTGCTCTTTGTGCATTCCTTGGCTGACTTTGTGGATAGTTGATTTAATTTTGCATTTTTTTAGTATTGAGTTGGTCTACTTCCTTTGCTGTAGTTTTATTTTCTCTGGTGCCAGCTATTTAGGCATACTTTCATCTAGAGCAGTCCCTTTAGAATACACTGTCGAGATGGTTTGTGGGAGGTAAATTGCCTCAACTTTTGCTTATCTGGGGATTGTTTAATCCCTCCTTCAAATTTAAATGATAATCTTTCTAGGTAGAGCATTCTTGATTTGAGGCCCTTCTGTTTCATTGCATTGAAAATATCATGCCACTCCCTTCTGGCCTGTAAGGTTTCTTCTGAGAAGTCTGATGATAGCCTGATGTGTTTTTCTTTGTAGCTAATGTTTTTTGTCTCTCTGGCTGCTTTTAATTCTTTGTCCTCATCTTTGATCTTTGCCATTATAATTCTTATATGTGTTTGTGTTGTCCTTCTTGGGTCCCTTGTGTTGGGAGATCTGTGGACTTCAATATCCTGAGAGACTGTTTCCTTCCCCAGACTGCGGAAGTTTTCAGCAATTATTTCTTCAAATACACTTTCTATCCCTTTTTCTCTCTCTTCTTCTTCTCGTACCCCTATAAGGTGAATATTTTTCTGTTTGGATTTGTCAAACATTTCTCTCAATATTCCTTCAGTCCTAGAGATCCTTTTTTCTCTCTCTGCCTCAGCTTCTCTATATTCCTGTTCTCTTAATTCTATTCCATTAACAGTCTCCTATACCCCATCTAATCTGCTTTTATATCCCTCCATTGTTTGTTTCATTTCTGTTATCGCCCTCCTGAGTTCATCCCTTAGCTCTTGAATATTTTTCTGTAGCTCCATCAGCATGCTTATGACTTTTATTTTGAATTCTTTTTCAGGAAGATTGGTGATTTCAGTCTCACCAATCCCCCTTTCTGGTGTTTGAGGGATTTTGGATTGAATAAGATTCTTCTGCTTTTTCATGATCCTGGAGTAATGGGAGTGGTTGCTGGCAAGTGGTGTTTGTATCAGCTGAGAGAACAAAGTACCTTCCTGCTTGCTGGTCACCTTGCCTGTCAATCCTGTCTATGCACATTAATCGCACACCAGGGGAGGCCTCTGGGTTAATCCCCTAGGCTACCATGGGTGGGGCTGCCCTCAGGATGTCCGAGGGCACTGGCAGAATTCTCAGGCCAGCAGCACATGCATGTGTCTGCCGCAAGGACAATGCCTTTTTGTGGCTCCCCGTCTTAGCGCCTGTCTCCACTGTGCCAGTCAACCCTGCACAGGGAGCAGCCTCTGGATTAATCCCCTTAGCTGATGTGGGCATGGCAGCCCTTGGGATGGCCTAGGGCACTGGCAGGGGTCACAGGCTAGCAGCGCATGTTCTTCCATGAGAACAAAGCCCCTTCATGCCTCCCAGTCTCCACTGTCTGTGCCGTTCAACTGCATGCACGGAGCAGCCTCTGGGTTGATCCCCCAAACTGCTGTGGGTGGCATGGACCTTGGGATGGCCTAGGGCACTGGCAGGGTTTACAGGCCAGCAGTGTGTGTTCTTTCACATGAAGAGAGCCCCTGTGTGCCTCCCAGTCTCCGTGCCCATCTCTTCTGTCTGTGCTGGTGAACCACACACAGGGAGCATACTCTAGGTTAATCTCCTAAACTGTCGTGGGCTGGGTAGCCCTCTGGATGGCCTAGGTTGCTGGCGGGGGTTGCAGGCAAGTGGCACAAATTCTTCCATGAGAAGAAAGCCCCTTCTTGCCTCCCAGTCTCTGCCCCCATCTCCCCTTTCAGTGCCAGTCAGTGCATGCAGGGAGCAGCCTCTGGGTTGGGGCCTCTGTGTTAAGTTGTGTAGTTACTGTAGGCAGGGCTGCTCTCTGGCTGGTCTGCAGCAATGGCAGGGACAGCTGGTTTGCTCACAGGTGCCAGTGGGGAAGATGGAATGGCAGGCAGCTTATCATGGTGAGGGGCCTCAGAGCCACGTTGCCAACTAGGGGTATAGGGTGCCTGAACCTCTTTAAAGTTCCCAGTCTGCTAGGCTGAGTGTGCCAATCCTTTTAAAACTTTTAAAGCACCTGCTTTTCTTTTGTCCCAGGGCAGCTGGCTGTGGGAACCTGTTTGTAGTCTTAGTCTCGGGCTTTGCTCTTCCACTCCTCTAATATCCAGAGCACCATGCAACGTATGTCTGTGCTCCTGGGGCAGATTACTAGGGCTGGCTATTTAGCAGGCCTGTGCTTCCACTCCTACCCCACTCTGATTCTTGTCCTCCCGCCAGTGAGCTGGGGTGGTGGGAGAGCTTGGGTCCCACTGGGTACACGGCTTTGTGCTTTACCCTTTTCTGTGAGATGTTGGGTTCTCACAGATGTAGACTGGCTGGTGTACTGTTACTTCTTGTCACTGTGTTAGTAATAGTTGTACTTGCTGTATTTTCAAAATATCTATGGTTTTGGGAGGAGATTTCCGCCACCCTACTCATGCTGCCATTTTTTTCCTCCTCCCTTTGTGAGCATTTTGACACCCTCACAGGGCTGTCTGGGTGTGAGCTCTCTCAGGCTTTCTCAGGGTCTTTCATACCCCCTTTCTATTCACGAACATAGCATAATGATGGTGTTGATAGTTCTCCATGAAGCTTGTTAATACCATGGCCTTCACCCAAGGATAAAAGCATAAGTCCCCTCATCTCTCAGATTTCCCTGAGCTTCTAGAGTTCCATCATATGCCGCTATTCCCAGACTCAGCCCAGAGGCCAGGCTCCAGGACCCATCTCTGCAAACATCCAAATCTAACCTGTTTCTCCACCAGCTCAGCAGTCATTATCAAGCAGGGGTTGTCTGGCTAAGTAATTTCCTTCTAATCTGATATTTACAGCCCTAACTATTAGCTGGTTTCCTTGAGGACATGTTTTTTGCATATCAAAATACTCAGTTTTCCATATGTTTATGTGGGAGAAGAAGGTCAGGAGATGAGAAGAAGTTCAGCATATGGGCAAGGGTCTGGCAACAGGGAAATGAAATAATAAATATCTCAGCTAATATTTCCTAATTTTTTCTGTACTGACACAGTCATGCATAATGTAGAAGACATTAAGTCAGTGAATTAAAAGAAAATAGTTCAATAGATCACGACAACAATATAGAAGGTATCTTAAAGCCATGTATGATCAATTCAAGTAGTTGTGCAGATAACTGCTACAAGAATTCAGAATTTACTTCAGGGCTGAGTTGGTCAAGGAAGGTTTTATGGAGAAGATGGGATTTTTATCTGGGTCATGAATGATGACTAGGAGTTGGATAAAAATGGAGGATTTCTCATGGCACATTTCCAGGGGAGAAATAACAAGAATAATCACATAAAACCTGGATATTATAAACTATATTTTGATGGTAACGAATTGAACAGTTACCTGGAATTGTAAATTCATGGAAAACTGTCAAAGCTGGGATTCTAAAAATATTTTAGAAAGGAAGATGAAATTCAATATGTCCTATAAAAGATGAGTGACTTTCATAAGGTGATCCAGCCATGGAACTGATATGTTCTAAGCAAAGGGAACATCAAGGATGCAGGTACAGAAATGATAGAGTCTGGGAAGGCTCAGAAAGTGCAGGGCACTCCACTTTTACCAAAGTAAAGGCCACATGATGGAGTGTTATGGATCATGAAGCTATGAAGATCCTGGTCTGGATCAGGAAAATGTTAGATTCTTTGAAAATTAGTTATTTGTAGAAACCAGACATGGAAGTGGCTATGTTTTTGCCCACATTCTATAGACGGAAATGTAGTCAAATGGCCCTCAATCTAACTATAGGGAAGCTGGGAAATGAGATCTTTCTGGGAGCCCAGGAAGAAGAAGCAGTGGAGCAAGTAATAGTGTTTGGACTGCCTATGAATTATTATAGATAAAATGGTGAGAAGAGGACAAGGAAAGACATTTCAAAGAAAAGCTTTATTTTTTGGTGTGGATGTCTCTATTTCCAGGAAAATTGTAAATAGTAAAGTAAAATTATAAATAATGCCTATAAATAGTAAAGATTATTTTTACAAGCTGACATTAAATTCATCTACTTACATACTTTGGTCTCACAATGTGAAAGAGCATAGGAGACTGACTAATTCAACATGGACTTAGATAATTAGAGGATAAATGTAATAACAAGGGCATTAGCACTTTTTTAATTTGATTGATTTGAGTAGGGTGTCATGTAAAAGATATGAAGATCAATGTGGACTTGATGTAACCATTAAGGTAAATTATTTCAAAAGTTATCATTTTTTAAAAATCTTGTTTGAATCTACTGCCCAACTAGAGAAACTGGTCTTGAGACTGCTCTTGCTTGGGAATTAGTTATTTTTGGTTTGGTTATGCTTAAAAGGGCTCCCTCTAAAGTCTATTGGACCTCAAAAAAATTCTCCTTTTATTCTTAATGCAGTCTTTTAGAATTATTTTCCTATCTTTTAGTCCTAAATTTGAGTGATTTAATACCATGTGGACATCCTACTTGATACATCAGTTTAATAACTTCTTCATTTTCTCAAATCCAGTAGCCTTTCGGTCACATAATTCAATCTATGATCTGCTCTGTTACTGATCTCTTTTATCCTTTGGCTTCAGCAGAGTTCCAGGGACATAGTAGTTGCTCACCACTTGAATAAATGTATTGATGTTAGGTGCTCCATAAATACAGAATAAATGCATATGAAATATTGTTTTTTGGCCAGTGTCTATCCATCCCATCATTAGCCTTTCCTAACAGCACCTCAATTTTAGTTGTAAATTCATCCCTTCTAAGACTTGCATGTATTTTAGGAGGTTCTAACACCAGCACAAGTTTCAGAGATGGGTTCAGATCAGTCTCTGTAAACTTTGGTAATCCCACACCCTCATGAAAATGATTGCCTCCAAAAAGGTTCAGCGAACAAATTCTGGCCAATGAGACATATGAGGGTTATGAGGGGGTCTTAAGAAAGTTTTTCCTTGTTCTTAGAAGGGAGCAATGAGATACCACTTTCACTCTCTTCCACTGGAAGTGATTAAGAACACATGTTGTCCTAACTGCTGATGGCAGCTAATTTGTGACCATGAAGGAAGTGACACTGGGGTCAGTCTTTCCATGGAGGACAATCAAGTCTGGAAATCAGCCAAGAAACAAAGAGAGAGCTGGGGTCCTATCATGTGTGAAGTCCCCTCATCCTACCCCTGTGCTTCCAGTTCTGAGAGCCAATCAACCTCCTTTTGTTTATTCCAGTTTGAGTAAGGTTGCTGATACTGGGTATTAAAAGCACCATCCGGATACAAGATTCCTAACCAATTGGAAAAATTAGATGCTGACTTTAAAAAAAGAAGAAAATAAAGCTCTCTTCTTAACTGCCATGTAGAGATTGAGAATATCCTTTTTTTGTCTGTGTATGACCATGAAACATAAATAGAGACAAGTATCTGAATAATTCAATAAAAATTAACAACCAAGTATGCATTTAAGGAGATAATATTGTTTGGCAGTTCAGAACAAAAAAACCTTTGTCTGAAAGTTCCCATTTTACCCTCTGTAGGTAGAAAATCAGAATCGCTGCTCTTGCTTCTGGTAGGCATTTTCAGGAGTTCACTTGTATTCCTGTAACATAAAAAATTTCCCTGGTTTCCTGCCAAGTTTTACTTGCTTTAGGACCGCTGGTTTAGACCTGGTGTGAATGTAGGCTGTGGACTGCCGCAGTTTACAGTGAGCTTTAGGAATTTATGCAATTTGCAGACTTGGTTCATTACATTTTCTATTTCATTATTTAGTAAGATAAAAATCTGGATTTTTAAATTTGAATAGATCATTCTTTTATATATTATATATTATATATTAATCATATATTATATATTATATAGCTTTTAATAAAGAAAAATACATTATTTTCAATGTGTGGATTGTTTTCCAAAATAACCTGAATGGGTACCATTCTGAGAGAGGTCTCAAACTGAATGTTGATAGAAGGTTCCATGAAGTAAACTATTTTTGACATTTTCAAAATTAGCTATGACAAATTAAGGTCTAGGTATATAAGTTTGGGATACTTGGAGTCTACTTCACGAAGAAAATAGGATAAAAATGTATGTACAAATTAACAAAGATAAAGCGGACATCATTGACCAGGAAATGAGGGGTAGAGTTAATTACTTGTTTACTGTACAAAATTTGAATCTGAACTTCTTGCTGTCCATGGCAAAGAATAAACAGTGAATTATGTGCTTTTCCTTGTTGTTATAATGGGAAACATAACAGTTGAAAGAAATGATTTTCTTAAGTACCAGATTTTAAATGGAATTTATTATATAGATTATTTCTTGGTAGATTTTACCCAAAATACAACCATGCAGTTATGTTGTTAGCACTTATATTAATCTCCAATTAAAGTTAATGATATCATAATTAATTATAAATCTTTGACAACATTGATAAGGGAGCTAAAATAATACCTTCCAGGTACGCGACTTTCTTATGATCAGATTTTTATAGGTTTTAAATCAAATGATATTTTCCATCATAAAATACTCAAGGTTTAATTGGATTTTTGATTGGAGCTAGACACAGAGTGAAAATAAAGCCCCTCTGAAGTGGGCCTTATCTATTTATTTATATTTGTGTGTATATGTGTGTGTGTGTGTGTGTGTGTGTGTGTGTTTAGTTATTTATGATATAAAGGGGTCTGAAATGCAGATCTTCTACAGTGTTGAAAAGCCATTAATAAACTGTAAAATTCAGACTCATGATGGAACTCTGTCTTTGAGAGAATTATTCCATGTACTAAAAAAGAAAAACTGGGGTAGAGTTGAACTTCCCTCAGGAAGTAGTTTTTGATATGTAGACAATCAGATTAAGTGATGTCTATTACTATATTTCCTTAATGATTAAAACTTCACCATATAGGATATTTGATTCTGTTCTCCACAAAAGAAATAATAAAGTTTTTCTATAAAAACTTCCATTTTGGATTAAAGACAAATTAATTTTAAAAATCAAGAAAAATAATGAATGAAGAATGCTGTGAAATAAGTGACTCCACCCCTCCTCCTCCTCCTCTTACTTTCTGGCTGATGTGGCTAAAGCACCTCTCTGATTATATAAGTTTTCTGCTTGAAAACTCTCCATGAATTTTCCGTATCGCCTGCAAATGGCCCAGTCTAAGCCTGCCGGAGTAAGATTTGCCAGCTTTAATCCCCCCCACAAACCCTCAGTCTGTTTAGTATGCCTTCTTTCCTATTGCACATTGAACTCTCTTCACTTTTATGTTTCTGCATCTAACTCAGATTAATTCATTTAAATGGAAATGAGTAATTGTGCCATGTTCTATAGATAAAGCTACCAATAGCACGAATATGATTGGAATTAATATAGTACAAATAATCAATATCTTGTCCAAATCCTACCTGTAACTCCATACCAGCCCAAAAAGAATCTTCCTACACTTTACCTAATTCTAATCTACTCTCCTAGGATTCTCTTTGAAATCAAGTATATATATATATATATATATATATATATATATATATATATATATATATATATATATACACATATTTTTTTGTATTTTAAAAGTTACAGACAGTACTACTCGTGTGTGTGTGCGTGTGTGTGAACAGATAGACACTTAGCCAAATAGGTATTAGATTAGCCAGTGACAAGAAAAAATGCTCAGCATGATTAGTCAGTCACCTCAGGAAATGGGCTTATTGATGAAGCACTGCAGCCCACCATCATCCATGATTTGTTATCTCCACTACACTGAAGTAGGTGATAAGTGCATCTTCCCCAACTTTTATATTGATATCCTTTCTCCACTCCAGGGTGTCACCATATACCTCCTCTTGTGAGGTTTCTTTATCTCAACCTGCTGGGCTGGGTCTAGAACAGCTCCAGGAAGATGTTATCTGGCATGGCTCACATCCTCCACAATAAACATGTACATTTGGACTGCCAAAGAGGGAGTGCCTATCTCTATTCTGATACTACAGTTAAAACAAAGGAAATGATAAAGCCTCTTTGAAAAAATCCTTTCATTATGTTAAAAAAAATTTGAGCACACAAAGGCAGAATCTTGTGGGAAACTGAGTTTCATACTAAAAGTTGATGGCTATACTTGTAGAATGTGCATATACATATATGTAATTACCTGTATAGAACTTGAATATCTTATTGGTGAATAAATTTTCCCACAAGAGCAATCAAAATAAAAAAGCCAAAAAGTTGTCCTATTTAAACCAAATGATTTTGCCTAATAAAAACCACCAAACATGCTGCTTCAGACCCTTTTTCACCAAATTTGTCCTATGCTTTTTATTACAAGAATCTTTTCCGATGCAAGTTATGTGTGTATTTTATGTATTTTTGCAAGTCTTTATCTGCTACACAGAATTTTAGATGGTCTACAGTAAAGAAACAAAATAAAATAGGAATACAAGTAGATTGTTAGAATATGATAAGAACAAAGGGTTAAGACAAGAGAAAGAATGACACCAAGGAAAGTCTTAGTCACTCTAGGGGTTTCAGATGGTTAGTGTGCTAATGTGTTCACAGACAGAAAAATAATTATTGTAAAAGTAGGTGTCACAAAAATATCTTAAGTGTGAAATTTATTTCCAAAATAACACAAAATTTGTAGATCTTTAGGTCAACAAATCAATGCAATCTAAAAGGATTTAAAAATTCTGTGAGAAGGAATGAACTATTGCTAAGCCCAGCATGAGCAGCAATGAGGAATACTCCATCAGAAGGCATCTTTTCAGGTCCTTCTCTGTGCTCAGAACTAAGAGGAGGGCTGTGCAAGACTGAAGAAGTGGAAAGCCTGGTCACTGAGTTCAGGAGGTTCACTGATCCATCATCTGGGGAGAAAGACATCCAGAGACCTCGATTATTGATCAAGACAGAATAGAATGAGGCCCTAGAGTGGGTTAAATAAACAGTTTGGAAACAAATCTTATATTTTAAAACCTCAACTTGGGGTGATAGTTTCATTTGTACAGTATTTTCACTCCTTCCAATGCTCTCACTTTGCTTTCATGAGGGAAGGAAACTAAGGGATAGAGTCTAGTAGCTCATGATACTGAGGAGATTAGCTGGATTCAGCCACAGATACAAATGACCAGAACCCTGACAGACAGTGAGTCTGGGGTGTTTGATAATCTACAACACCTGTTTCTTACCTATATCTTTTTTTTATATTAATTTTATTTTGGTATCATTAATCTACAATTACATGAAGGACATTATGTTTACTAGGCTCCCCCCTTCACCAAGTCCCCCCAACATCCCCGTTCACAGTCACCGTCCATCAACATAGTAAGATGCTGTAAAATCACTACTTGTCTTCTCTGTGTTGCACAGCCCTCCCTGTGCCCCCCCCACTATACATGTTAATCGTAATGCCCCCTTTCTTTTTTCCCACCCTTATCCCTCCCTTCCCACCCATCCTCCCCAGTCCCTTTCCCTTTGGTAACTATTAGTCCATTCTTGGGTTCTGTGCTTCTGCTGCTGTTTTGTTCCTTCAGTTTTCTTTTGTTCTTATACTCCACATATGAGTGAAATCATTTGGTACTTGTCTTTGCCTGGCTTCTTTCACTGAGCATAATACCCTCTAGCTCCATCCATGTTGTTGCAAATGGTAGGATCTGTTTTTTTCTTATGGCTGAATAATATTCCATTGTGTATATGTACCACATCTTCTTTATCCATTCATCTACTGATGGACATTTAGGTTGCTTCCATATCTTGGCTATTGTAAGTAGTGCAGCGATAAACATAAGGGTGCATCTGTCTTTTTCAAACTGGAGTGCTGCATTCTTAGGGTAAATTCCTAGAAGTGGAATTCCTAGGTCAAATGGTATTTCTATCTTGAGCATTTTGATATACCTCCATACTGCTTTCCACAATGGTTGAACTAATTTACATTCCCACCAGCAGTGTAGGAGGGTTCCCCTTTCTCCACAACCTTGCCAACATTTCTTGTTGTTTGTCTTTTGGACGGTAGCCATCCTTACTGGTGTGAGATGATATCTCATTGTGGTTTTAATTTGCATTTCTCTGATGACAAGTGATGTGGAGCATCTTTTCATGTGTCTTTTGGCCATCTGAATTTCTTCTTTAGAGAAGTGTCTATTCAGCTCCTCTGCCCATTTTTAAATTGGATTATTTACTTTTTGTTTGTTGAGGGGTGTGAGCTCTTTATATATTTTGGATGTCAACCCTTTAACAGATCTGTCATTTATGAATATATTCTCCCATACTGTAGGATACATTTTTGTTCTATTGATGGTGTCCTTTGCTGTACAGAAGCTTTTCAGCTTGATATAGTCCCATTTGTTCATTTTTGCTTTTGTTTCTCTTGTCCGGGGAGATACGTTCAAGAAGAGGTCACTCATGTTTATGTCTAAGAGGTTTTTGCCTATGTTTTTTTCTAAGAGTTTTATGGTTTCATGACTTACATTCAAGTCTTTGATCCATTTCGAATTTACTTTTGTGTATGGGCTTAGACAGTGATCCAGTTTCGTTCTCTTACATGTAGCTGTCCAGTTTTGCCAGCACCATCTGTTGAAGAGACTGTCATTTCCCCATTGTATGTCCATGGCCCCTTTATCGAATATTAGTTGACCATATATGTTTGGGTTAATGTTTGGAGTCTCTATTCTGTTCCACTGGTCTGTGGCTCTGTTCTTGTGCCAGTACCAAATTGTCTTGATTACTGTGGCTTTGTAGTAGAGCTTGAAGTTGAGGAGTGAGATCCCCCCCACTTTATTCTTCCTTCTCAGGATTGCTTTAGCTACTCAGGGTCTTTGGTGTTTCCATATGAATTTTTGAACTATTTGTTCCAGTTCATTGAAGAATGCTGTTAGTAGTTTGATAAGGATTGCATTGAATCTGTATATTGCTTTGGGCAGGATGGCCATTTTGACAATATTAATTCTTCCTAGCCAGGAGCATGGGATGAGTTTCCATTTCTTAGTGACCTCTTTAGTTTCTCTTAAGAGTGTCTTGTAGTTTTCAGGGTATAGGTCTTTCACTTCCTTGGTTAGGTTTATTCCTAGGTATTTTATTCTTTTTGATGCTATTGTGAATGGAATTGTCTTCCTGATTTCTCTTTCTATTAGTTTATTGTTAGTGTATAGGAAACCCACAGATTTCTGTGCGCTAATTTTGTATCCTGCAAATTTGCTGAATTCCAATATTAGCTTTAGTAGTTTTGGAATGGAGTCTTTAGGGTTTTTTATGTACAATATCATGTCATCTGCAAATAGTGACAGTTTGACTTCTTCCTTACCAATATGGATTCCTTGTATTTCTTTGTTTTGTCTGATTGTTGTGGCTAGGACCTCCAGTACTATGTTGAATAACAGTGGGGAGAGTGGGCAACCCTGTCTTGTTCCTGATCACAGAGGAAAAGCTTTCAGCTTCTCGCTGTTCAGTATGATGTTGGCTGTGGGTTTGTCATATATGGCCTTTATTATGTTGAGGTACTTGCCCTCTATACCCATTTTGTTGACAGTTTTTTTTATCATGAATGGATGTTGAATTTTGTCAAATGCTTTTTCAGCATCTATGGAGATGATCATGTGGTTTTTGTCTTTCTTTTTGTTGATGTGGTGGATGATGTTGATGGACTTTCGAATGTTGTACCATCCTTGCATCCCTGGGATGAATCCCACTTGGTCATGGTGTATGATCCTTTTGATGTATTTTTTAATTCAGTTTGCTAATATTTTGTTGAGTATTTTTGCATCTATGTTCATCAGGGATATTGGTCTGTAGTTTTCTTTTTTGCTGGGGTCTTTGCCTGGTTTTGGTATTAGGGTGATGTTGGCTTCATAGAATGAGTTTGGGAGTATTAACCTCCTCTTCTATTTTTTGGAAAACTTTAAGGAGAATGGGTATTATGTCTTCTCTGTGTGTCTGATAAAATTCCGAGGCCCGGGGGTTTTGTTCTTTGGTAGTTTTTTGATTACCACTTCAATTTCGTTGCTGGTAATTGGTCTGTTTAGATTTTCTGTTTCTTTCTGGGTCAGTCTTGGAAGGTTGTATTTTTCTAGGAAGTTGCTCATTTCTCCTAGGTTTCCCAGCTTGTTAGCATATAGGTTTTCATAGTACTCTCCAATAATTCTTTGTATTTCTGTGGGGTCCGTCGTGATTTTTCCTTTCTTGTTTCTGATTCTTTTGATTTGTGTTGACTCTCTTTTCCTCTTAATAATTCTGGCTAGAGGCTTATCTGTTTTGTTTATTTTCTCGAAGAAGCAGCTCTTGGTTTCATTAGTTTTTGCTATTGTTTTATTCTTCTCAATTTTATTTATTTCTTCTCTGATCTTTATTATTTCCCTACTTCTGCTGACCTTATGCCTCATTTGTTCTTCTTTTTCCAATTTCGATAATTGTGACATTAGACCATTCATTTGGGATTGTTCTTCCTTCTTTAAATATGTCTAGATTGCTATATACTTTCCTCTTAAGACTGCTTTTGCTGTATCCCACAGTAGGTGGGGCTTTGTGTTGTTGTTGTTGTTTGTTTCCATATACTGCTGGATCTCCATTTTAATTTGGTCATTGATCCATTGATTATTTAGGAGCATGTTGTTAAGCCTCCGTGTGTTTGTGAGCCTTTTTGCTTTCTTTGTACAATTTATTTCTAGTTTTATGCCTTTGTGGTCTGAAAACTTGGTTGGTAGGATTTCAATCTTTTGGAATTCACTGAGGTTCTTTTTGTGGCCTAGTATGTGGTCTATTCTGGAGAATGTTCCATGTGCACTTGAGAAGAATGTGTATCCTGTTGCTTTTGGATTTGGAGTTCTATAGATGTCTATTAGGTCCATCTGTTCTAGCGTGTTTTTCAGTGCCTCTGTGTCCTTACTTATTTTCTGTCTGGTTGAACTGTCATTTGGAGTGAGTGGTGTGTTGTAGTCTCCCTAAATGAATGCACTGCATTCTATTTCCTCCTTTAATTCTGTCAGTATTTGTTTCACATATGTTGGTGCTCCTGTATTGGGTGCATATATATTTATAATGGTTATATCCTCTTGATGGACTGAGCCCTTTATCATTATGTTATGTCCTTCTTTATCTTTTGTTACTTTATTTATTTTGAAATCTATTTTGTCTGATACTAGTATTGCAACACCTGCTTTTTTCTCTCTGTTGTTTGCATGAAATATCTTTTTCCATCCCTTGACTTTAAGTCTGTGCATGTCTTTGGGTTTGAGGTGAGTCTCTTGTAAGCAGAATATGGATGGGTCTTGCTTTTTTATCCATTCTGTTACTCTGTGTCTTTTGATTGGTGCGTTCAGTCCATTTACATTTAGGGTGATTATTGAAAGGTATGTACTTATTGCCATTGCAGGCTTTAAGTTTGTGGTTACCAAAGGTTCAAGGTTAGCTTCTTTACTATCTTACTGTCTAACTTAACTCGCTTATTGAGCTGTTATAAACACGGTCTGATGATTCTTTATTTCTCTCCTTTCTTATTCCTCCTCCTCCCTTCTTCATATGTTGGGTGTTTTGTTCTGTGCTGTTTATAGGAGTGCTCCCGTCTAGAGCAGTCCCTGTAAGATGTTCTGTAGAGGTGGTTTGTGGAAAGCAAATTCCCTCAATTTTTGCTTGTCTGGGAATTGTTTAATCCCTCCTTCATATGTAAATGATAATCGTGCTGGATACAGTATTCTTGGTTCGAGGCCCTTCTGTTTTATTGCATTAAGTATATCATGCCATTATCTTCTGACCTGTAGGGTTTCTGTTGAGAAGTCTGATGATAGTCTGATGGGTTTTCCTTTGTAGGTGACCTTTTTTTCTCTCTGGCTGCTTTTAATACTTTGTCCTTGTCTTTGATCTTTGCCATTTTAATTATTATGTGTCTTGGTATTGCCCTCCTTGGATCCCTTGTCATGGGATTTCTGTCTACCTCTGTGGTCTGAGAGGCCATTTCCTCCCCTAGTTTGGGGAAGTTTTCAGTAATTATTTCTTCAAAGACATTTTCTATCCCTTTTTCTCTCTCTTCCTCTTCTGGTAACCCTATAATGAGGGTATTGTTCCATTTTGATTGTTCATACAGTTCTCTTAAAATTCTTTCATTCCTGGAAATCCTTTTATCTCTCTCTGCATCAGCTTCTCTGCATTCCTGTTCTCTGTTTTCTAGTCCATTAATGGTCTCTCGCATCTCGTCCATTCTGCTTTGAAGTCCTTCCAGAGCTTGTTTTATTTCTGTATTCTCCCTCCTTAGTTCTTGCATATTTCTCTTCAAGTCCATCAGCATGGTTATGACTTTTGTTTTGAATTCTTTTTCTGGAAGATTGGTTAAATCTATCTCCCCAGGTTCCTTCTCAGGGAAAGATGTAGAAGATGTTGAAGCTGTCTGGGTTAGTCTTGTCTGGATCAAATTTTTTTGCCTTTTCATGTTGATAGGTGCAGTGGTATGGTATTGACTCGTCTGTCAGCTGGGAGAGTCAAGACTCTTTCCACTTGCTCCTGGCCTTTATTTACTGGGACAACTGCCACCCCTAGTGGCTTGTGTTGGGCAATTGCATGTAGATTGGGTCACTGTGGCCAGCCTCCAGCTCCTGCTCTGCTATAGCGGGGCCCCGGAGGGGTAATGGATGGGGGGCTTTTTGGCTGTTACCTCCATGAGGGGTCTCAGAGCTGTTGCCCAGGGGCTTAGTGTGCCCGGAGTTCCCTGTAATTTCCAGCCAATGGACTGTGACCCGTGATGCTTCTGTCCAGTGGTGGGGTCCCTGTCCCTTTAAGACTTTCAAAAAGCACTTGCTTTTCTTTGTTCCAGGGGCACCGGCTTCAGGACCTGCTCACAGTTCTTACTGTCCTGCTTTCCTAGTTTCCAGCACCCCACACATGCACTGTATGACTGCACTCTCGTGCGGATGGCTAGGGCTGGGTGTTTAGCAGTCCTGGGCTCCCTCTCCCTCCCCACTCCGTCTCCTCTCCTCCCACTGGGAGCTGGGGTGAGGGGCCTTGGGTCCCACCAGGCTGCGGCTTGTATCTTACCCCTTTCACCAGGCGCTGGGTTCTTGCAGGTGTGGATGTGGTCTGGCTGTTGTCCTGTGTCTTCTGGTCTCTCTTTTTGGGATAGTTGTATTTGTTGTATTTTCAAAAATATATATGTTTTTTGGAGGAGTTTCCCACTGTCCTACTCACGCTGCCACCTTGGCTCCGCCTCTTACCTATATCTTTTGAAGGAGTTAAGGTTCCCATCCATCTCCACTTCCCATATTATTGGCCAATGTTTATTGAAATCTTTCAACCATGATTGCTAGCACTTTCCATGTATTATTTTGCTTTGTTCTCAAAAAATCCTTTGAGGTAGCAATTGTTATCATCTGCATTTTCCAGATGAGGGAACAGCAAGATTAAAGAACTTGTCTAAGGCTACTCAGACATTAGATATCAAGATTAGAGTTTAAATTAGAATTCTGAATGTCTCCTTCAGTTGGAGTTGTCTAATCACAGAACCAGTGCTGTGTTGCCTCAAGGAAGGTAGAGACCAGTTTGGTCTCACTGTAACAATTCTCTTTGTTAGTATTACCTTCCCTAAGGAGTTGACAAGTGCTCTGAAGAAATTAGCTAATTACCTATCATATCAATGATATTGTATAATTGTTCATTTTAATAAGAAAGGATCATGAACTTTTTCAAAGCAAGTGTGAGAGAGAAAATGTGGATCAAATTTCTTAGATTAAGAAACCTTTCACACAGATTTAAGGAGTCAGATTGAAGCTAATTATAAATTCATGACTTTTTTTTCATCTTGGTATAAGAAATCATCCCCCACCCCCCACCCAATGCTATTCTACATGACTAATGAATTAATTTAAGAGCTGATGCTTCATCTGAGACAGGGCAATGAAGGATCTATAGGAATCAGTGTTAGATGGCAGGTGTCTAAACAATGCCTGATTAGATGAAATGTGTTTTCTTTCAAATGTATTAGCATAAAGTGTCATATAGTCTCAGAATTCAAAAACATCAGGGCAGTTTTAAAAGGTAATAAGTGAAGGGATTTTTCCAGGGTTCCCTCATTATAAGAGTGAATGATTACTTACGTGTGGGGAGACCAACGAGATCCATTTCTTTTATCAGGAAAATGTTCTTACCCTGAGCTTAAAAAACAATCATCTGAGAGATCAGCTATAGTTCTTTGCTCTAAAATGATAACATTTCCTTCTGGAGTTCGAGATCCCATTTAGCAAACTTAAGAGAAGAAAATGGGCTGATTTATCCATCACTAATGGGGTAATGAATACCTTGGTGAGTGTTACAAACCAAATGTTTGTGTCCCCTCAAAAGTTCTGTATGTTGAAACCCTTTTCTAATGTGATTAGGAGGTGGGGATTTAGGAAGGAAGGTAATTAGGATTAGATGAGGGTGGGGCCTCATGATCGGGATTAGTGCCCTTATAAAGGTTGTGAGAGAGCTTGTTTCTCCTCTCTGCTCCCTGCCAGGTGAGGATACAAGGAGAAATTGGCAGTGTGCAACCCAGGTGAGAGCTCTCTCCAGAACCCAACCAAACTGGCACCCCAACCTCACTCAGCATCCAGAATTATGAGAAATAAATGTTTATTGTTTAAGCCTCCTGTTAAGTTTAAGACATATCATAAGTCTATGGTACTTTGTTATAGCAGCTCAAACTAAGATAGTGAGGTTGGCCTCAGAGATAGCATCATCCCCAAGTTGTACTGGACTACCTAAGCTAGCATAGTAAGAGAGAGAGATTCAAGAGCCACCAGCATCTGAATGTAACTTCTGCACCTACTTCAATCCAAGTGAATTAGAGTCTTCCAAAATGGAAAGGTGAGATCTGTATGCCTGGTTATATGCATACATGTCCCCTCTGCCAAAAAGGTTCTTAATCAGTGGTGTGATGCTCTTTAAAATATGCATGCCCAGCCCACCACACCCACTTCTATTCCAATGCATGAGCCTACCTTATGAATTATTTTTCTCTTCTTTACAAGAAGTTAAAATCAAAACGAAACAACTACACGTACAAACCTATAGATCAAGCCCTTATTTCTATAGATTCTGATATTCAGGAGTCCATTCTGTAGTGGTGTATGACACCATGAGATAATTCCTATCTTTCAATATTATGTGCAGATACAATGAGTTCCATATAATTCATTCTCTCTGGGTCTTCCTGGTCATTTGAAACTATCATCCCATCTGATCCAAATACCTCATGATAAATACTTTCAAAAGATATGATGTATGCTAAATAATAATGCACATATTTAAATGTGTACTGAACATAGTTGCCTGGGGAGAGACTGTACACAACTCAAGGAGTTACATGATTCAATAGGCATTCTTATCTTTATATAATGAAAAACAGTGATAGATTCTAAAAGATAAATAAAAACAATTTCCTGCATAGACAGTCTTCCTTAGTCCTTGAGAAGTGGAGAGTTGTTCATTTGTAATAAAAGATTACAAATATTAAATGGTGATTGAAAAATTTCAAGAATACAATATGCATATCTGTGAAATTGTTGGTTTTTCATTGAAAAGTGTTGGAAATGAGAACGTCCACTGAGAACTGGGTAGATGTGTGGGAATCATCTCAAGGCCACTCTTATAAAATTCACATCTATATCTCAACATTAAAGAAAATTCATCTCTGTTACTCTGAATGAGTTCAATATTGTACAGGAAGCATAATTTAAAAATGTATTGCTATGTCTTTATATTTTATTCTTTCATATGTTATTTTTGGAAAATTGAAATTTTAAAGCATATTTGATGAAAAAGGTCTTTCATGAAATTTGCTTTAGGAACAAAAGTAGATATCAAGATGGCAAGGATTATGACCACTATTAATACACTACTTAATAATGATAGAGCAGAAATGCATGCTCCAAACATCTTTAGACATAAAGGATGAAGAATTTTTGTACTATGTATGTGCAATACAGTTTTAATTTGGTTTTATAATCTTTAAAATACAGGCCAATCAAGTATTTACTGCAGTAGAAATCCTATAAGTTTTATAATTTACAATACAATATTTATAATATTTAAATAATTTATTAATAAAATCTGCCTTAATTCTTCTCAATTGGAATTGTTCTTTTTAGGAACTTCAAAATTATGTACTTATTTATTTTTAAAGAGAGAGGAACTCAAAGTTGACCATGATTTAAACTCTGTCTATGGCACATTCACTTATTTTAAGTGGAATATAATAAGTCACAAAGTATTCTTGAGTTCAATCTATTTAGGAAATCCTATTTCCTATATTATACTCTTAAAATTCACAAATCCATTCAGTATTGGAAACTTTCTGAGCTGTCTAATAGTAGTAAACCCTCTTTAACTTTCTCCTCATATTTCCTAACTTCCTTTCACCGTGAAACCTTTTTACACAGAATGTTGGGAAGTGGTATTAAAAAGAACACTTCTCAGTGGTACCTAGGCAATCCCCATCGAATGCCTTGGCTTAGAGTTTAACTGTAATTAAAGGTTCTCTTCCATTATCTCCTCGATGGAGTCTACTGCACCTCTGATTTTCTTCTAAATTTGGAAAAGCTGATATCAGTCTTTCAAGTTGAGCAGAAGTTAAGACCTGCTGCTCAGCACTTAGCTCATTATAAAGTAGTTGTCAAGTGGTTCTCCCTTTAGCTCAGTAATTATCATCATTTTTCACTGAACAGAGTAAGAATGAAAAAAAATCAGCACGGACAGAGCTATATGCCATAAAACCAGGTAATATGATAGGAACATTTTTCATATCTTGAAAAAGAAGTGATAGCTGCTTCCAAAGAGGATTCTTGAGAACAATTGTGTAATACTTAGAGGAAAAAAGAATCTTACAATTTTTGTTTCAGGATTTCTTATTTAAACAGTATTGTATCATTCAGCAAGTGTTTGTTTCATGTTTTCTATTCACAAAATGCCCAATATATGCCTAGAAATGAACTGTGAAAGCAAAACTACACTTTCATTAGTAGTTAAGCAGACCTGTCCTAAGATAAGCACCCTCCATGGCAGAGGCAACCGGCAGGCATTAGCGAGGCAGTCTATGGAAAATAGTGCGGTTTTCTTTTCTTCCCAAATGCCACCTAATGAGAACTTAGGTCCTTGACCTCATTAGCACTAGGTTTTCTGAGCTATCACCTGGCTCAATATTACTAATAAAAGTGACAGCCTATGAGAAATTAGAGGGAAAAGGTGAATTTTTGCATGTCATAAATAATTTCTGGGTGGTGAATTTCAGTCCTTAGAATGTATTATGCTTTGAAGAAATATGCTAGGTATAAACGGCACCTAGAAAATGGTTGACTGATAATTATCAGATTCAAAATAGATGCAATGATTGACAGCAAAAGGGATTTCTTCTCCTAGAATGTTTTGAGAATTTTGTATTTTTTTTTAATTTTCCCTCTCCCTAACTGACTATAGCATCTTATTTTTCTGAATCTTTTTTTATTTTATTTTATTTTATAATTATTTTTTATTGAAGGGTAGTTGATGCACAGTATTACATTACATTAGTTTCAAGTGTACAACACAGTGATAAAACATTTATATACATAATTCTAGGTTCCAGCTATCACCCTACCAAGCTGTTACAATATCTTGACTATATTCCTTATGCTATACATTACATCCCGGTTACTTATTTATTTTACCATTGGAAGTCTGTCCTTTTTTTTTTTTTTTTTTTTTTTTTTGTGAGGGCATCTCTCATATTTATTGATCAAATGGTTGTTAACGACAAAAAAATTCTGTATAGGGGAGTCAATGCTCAATGCACAATCATTAATCCACCCCAAGCATAATTTTCGTCAGTCTCCAATCTTCTGAGGCATAACAAACAAGTTCTTACATGGAGAACAAATTCTTACATAATGAATAAGTTACATAGTGAACAGTACAAGGGCAGTCATCACAGAAACTTTCGGTTTTGCTCATGCATTATGAACTATAAACACTCAGTTCAAATATGAATACTCATTTGGTTTTTATACTTGATTTATATGTGGATACCACATTTCTCTCTTTATTATTATTATTTTTAATAAAACGCTGAAGTGGTAGGTAGATACAAGATAAAGGTAGAAAACATAGTTTAGTGTTATAAGAGAGCAAATGTAGATGATCAGGTGTGTGCCTGTAGACTATGTGTTAATCCGAGATAGACAAGGGCAATAAAACATCCACGTATGCAGAAGATTTCTCTCAGAACGGGGGGGGTGAGGTTCGAAGCCTCACCTCTGTTGATCCCCAATTTCTCACCTGATGACCCCCCTGCGACTGTGCCTGTCTTAGGTTGTTCCTCCCATGAGGAATCTTACCCGTCTCTGGCTAACCAGTCATCTCCCGGGGCCATACAGGGAAATGTAAAGTTGGTAAGTGAGAGAGAAGCCTTATTGTTTGAAATGGTTAGCTTTTTATTTCTTTGCATATTTATGCCCTGTAGCTTCTATGCCCAGCATTTGTCTTGAGGTATCTTTACCACTTGGAAGAATTATGATACTCGGTAAATTTGTTATGAGGCACGAATTCTATTTAAGGGTTCCAATTAGGAAGGAAGAAGAAAAGCTATAGAAGTAGCAGGCGGCAGAAAACATGGGAAGATTGATTATTTCTTTGACATATCTTCTTGTAGAGTAACTTCAGCATGTATAGGTTTTAAGCTACTACTTAAATTGTGCACACACGTTAACATAATAGGAGTATAGTTACATAACCAAAGCATATCTGTAATTACCAGCCATCTCCAGTGAAACCAAGAGAACCAGTTAGGCACCTTAGGCATTTGTGAAAACTTATCTGTGATATGGTGGATATTGTCCAACTGAACTTGAACAGTCTGAGAGAAATCAGACAAATTAAAACAACCCATTCCTGGGGAATGTTCACATCCCTTATGTTCTTTTAACAGTAAATAGTCTGTAGTTGTAAGATTTTGGAGCGCTACAATTTGCACTTCTCCTAATTCTTGGTGGAGTTCCAACAGTATAGATCCAGTCAAATTTGTTGTTTTACTGTATGCACAGGCCAGCTTATATATCTCCTTCATTCCCATGGCAAGTCCAAGAACTGGTGGGATGAGTGCATCTACAGCTGTAGCAGCGTGTGGATCTTTGTTGGGGTTTTTTGATGATCATCTTCTGGCATGAGTCTTCCAGAGTGTGCTGATGTTGGAAGTTTTCTTTCATATCGTATCTTAGTTCATTTTCGGGGTAGCCCAATTAGGCTTTGATCTTCTGTATAAATGCAAACAGACCCTTTGCCTACACTTTTATATGCCCTTTATACCCTTGTGTAGAACTCATTGGAGGTTACCACACAGGAACTGCCCTTTTTGTTTTGTTTTGTTTCATTTTGTTTTGTTTTTGGTATCACTAATCTACACTTACATGACGAATATTATGTTTACTAGGCTTTCCCCTATACCAGGTCTCTCCCATAAACCCCTTTACAGTCACTGTCCATCAGCATAGCAAAATGTTGTAGAATCACTACTTGCCTTCTCTGTGTTGTACAGCCCTCCCTTTTCTCCTACCCCCCCATGCATGTTAATCTTAATACCCCCCCACATATCCCCCCAACTTCTCCCTCCCCATCCACCCATCCTCCCCAGTCCCTTTCCCTTTGGTACCTGTTAGTCCATTCTTGAGTTCTGTGATTCTGGTGCTGTTTTGTTCCTTCAGTTTTTCCTTTGTTCTTATACTCCACAGATAAGTGAAATCATTTGGTATTTCTCTTTCTCCACTTGGCTTGTTTCACTGAGCATAATACCCTCCAGCTCCATCCATGTTGCTGCAAATGATTGGATTTGCCCTTTTCTTATGGCTGAATAGTATTCCATTGTGTATATGTACCACATCTTCTTTATCCATTCATCTATCAATGGACATTTAGGTTGCTTCCAATTCTTGGCTATTGTAAATAGTGCTGCGATAAACATAGGGGTGCACTGATCTTTCTCATACTTGATTGCTGCATTCTTAGGGTAAATTCCTAGGAGTGCAATTCCTGGGTCAAATGGTAGGTCTATTTTGAGCATTTTGATGTACCTCCATACTGCCTTCCACAATGGTTGAACTAACTTACATTCCCACCAGCAGTGTAGGAGGGTTCCCCTTTCTCCACAGCCTCACCAACATTTCTTGTTGTTTGTCTTTTAGATGGCAGCCATCCTTACTGGTGTGAGGTGATACCTCATTGTAGTTTTAATTTGCATTTCTCTGATAACTAGTGATGTGGAGCATCTTTTCATGTGTCTGTTGGCCATCTGTATTTCTTTTTTGGAGAATTGTCTGTTCAGTTCCTCTGCCCATTTTTTAATTGGGTTATTTGTTTTTTGTTCGTTGAGACGTGTGAGCTCTTTATATATTCTGGACGTCAAGCCTTTATTGGATGTGTCATTTTCAAATATATTCTCCCATAATGTAGGGATCCTTTTTGTTCTATTGATGGTGTCTTTTGCTGTACAGAAGTTTTTCAGCTTAATATAGTCCCACTTACTCATTTTTGCTGTTGTTTTCCTTGCCCGGGGAGATACGTTCAAGAAGAGGTCACTCATGTTTATGTCTAAGAGGTTTTTGCCTATGTTTTCTTCCAAGAGTTTAATGGTTTCATGACTTACATTCAGGTCTTTGATCCATTTGGAGTTTACTTTTGTATATGGGGTTAGACAGTGGTCCAGTTTCATTCTCCTACATGTAGCTGTCCAGTTTTGCCAGCACCACCTTTTGAAGAGACTGTCATTTTGTCATTGTATGTCCATGGCTCCTTTATCAAATATTAATTGACCATATATGTTTGGGTTAATGTCTGGATTCTCTAGTCTGTTCCATTGGTCTGTGGCTCTGCTCTTGTGCCAGTACCAAATTGTCTTGATTACTATGGCTTTATAGTAGAGCTTGAAGTTGGGGAGTGAGATCCCCCCTACTTTATTCTTCTTTCTCAGGATTGCTTTGGCTATTCGGGATCTTTTGTGTTTCCATATGAATTTTTGAATTATTTGTTCCAGTTCATTGAAAAATGTTGCTGGTAGTTTCATAGGGATTGCATCAAATCTGTATATTGCTTTGGGCAGGATGGCCATTTTGACGATATTAATTCTTCCTAGCCACAAGCATGGGATGAGTTTCCATCTGTTAGTGTCCCCTTTAATTTCTCATAAGAGTGACTTGTAGTTTTCAGAGTATAAGTCTTTCACTCCTTTGGTTAGGTTTATTCCTAGGTATTTTATTTTTTTTGATGCAATTGTGAATGGATTTGTTTTCCTGATTTCTCTTTCTGTTGGTTCGTTGTTAGTATATAGGAAAGCCACAGATTTCTGTGTGTTGATTTTGTATCCTGCAACTTTGCTGTATTCCGATATCAGTTCTAGTAGTTTTGGGGTGGAGTCTTTAGGGTTTTTTATGTACAGTATCATGTCATCTGCAAATAGTGACAGTTTAACTTCTTCTTTACCAATCTGGATTCCTTGTATTTCTTGGTTTTGTCTGATTGCCGTGGCTAGGACCTCCAGTACTATTTTAAATAACAGTGGGGAGAGTGGGCATCCCTGTCTAGTTCCCGATCTCAGAGGAAATGCTTTCAGCTTCTCGCTCTTCAATATAATGTTGGCTGTGGGTTTGTCATAGATGGCCTTTATTATGTTGAGGTACTTGCCCTCTATTCCCATTTTGCTGAGAGTTTTTATCATGAATGGATGTTGAACTTTGTCAAATGCTTTTTCAGCATCTATGGAGATGATCATGTGGTTTTTGTCTTTCTTTTTGTTGATGTGGTGGATGATGTTGATGGACTTTCGAATGTTGTACCATCCTTGCATCCCTGGGATGAATCCCACTTAGTCATGGTGTATGATCCTTTTGATGTATTTTTGAATTCGGTTTGCTAATATTTTGTTGAGTATTTTTGCATCTACGTTCATCAGGGGTATTGGTCTGTAGTTTTCTTTTTTGCTGGGGTCTTTGCCTGGTTTTGGTATTAGGGTGATGTTAGCTTCATAGAATGAGTTTGGGAGTATCCCGTCCTCCTCTATTTTTTGGAAAACTTTAAGGAGAATGGGTATTATGTCTTCCCTGTATGTCTGATAAAATTCCGAGGTAAATCCATCTGGCCCGGGGGTTTTGTTCTTTGGTAGTTTTTTGATTACCGCTTCAATTTCGTTGCTGGTAATTGGTCTGTTTAGATTTTTTGTTTCTTTCTGGGTCAGTCTTGGAAGGTTGTATTTTTCTAGGAAGTTGTCCATTTCTCCTAGGTTTCCCAGCTTGTTAACATGTAGTTTTTCATAGTATTCTCTAATAATTCTTTGTATTTCTGTGGGGTCCGTCATGATTTTTCCTTTCTCGTTTCTGATACTATTGATTTGTGTTTGACTCTCTTTTCTTCTTAATAAGTCTGGCTAGAGGTTTATCTATTTTGTTTATTTTCTCGAAGAACCATCTCTTGGTTTCATTGATTTTTGCTATTGTTTTATTCTTCTCAATTTTATATATTTCTTCTCTGATCTTTATTATTTCGCTCCTTCTGCTGACCTTAGGCCTCATCTGTTCATCTTTTTCCAATTTCGATAATTGTGACATTAGGCCATTCATTTGGGATTGCTGTTCCTTTTTTAAATATGCTTGGATTGCTATATACTTTCCTCTTAAGACTGCTTTTGCTGTGTCCCACAGAAGTTGGGTCTTAGTGTTGTTGTTGTCATTTGTTTCCATATATTGCTGGATCTCCATTTTGATTTGGTCATTGATTCATTGATTATTTAGGAGCATGTTGTTAAGCCTCCATGTGTTTGTGAGCCTGTTTGCTTTCTTTGTACAGTTTATTTCTAGTTTTATGCCTTTGTGGTCTGAAAAGTTGGTTGGTAGGATTTCAATCTTTTGGAATTTTCTGAGGCTCTTTTTGTGGCCTAGTATGTCGTCTATTCTGGAGAATGTTCCATGTGCACTTGAGAAGAATGTATATCCTGTTGCTTTTGGATGTAGAGTTCTATAGATGTCTATTAGGTCCATCTGCTCTACTGTGTTGTTCAGTGCTTCCGTGTCCTTACTTATTTTCTGCCCAGTGGATCTATCCTTTGGGGTGAGTGGTGTGTTGAAGTCTCCTAGAATGAATGCATTGCAGTCTATATCCCCCTTTAGTTCTGTTAGTATTTGTTTCACATATGCTGGTGCTCCTGTGTTGGGTGCATATATATTTAGAATGGTTATATCCTCTTGTTGGACTGAGCCCTTTATCATTATGTAGTGTCCTTCTTTATCTCTTGTTACTTTCTTTGTTTTGAAGTCTGTTTTTTCTGATATTAGTACTGCAACCCCTGCTTTCTTCTCGCTGTTGTTTGCTTGAAATACGTTTTTCCATCCCTTGACTTTTAGTCTGTACATGTCTTTGGGTTTGAGGTGAGTTTCTTGTAAGCAGCATATAGATGGGTCTTGCTTTTTTATCCATTCTTTTACTCTGTGTCTTTTGCTTGGTGCATTGAACCCATTAACTTTTAGGGAGACTATTGAAAGATATGTACTTATTGCCATTGCAGGCTTTAAATTCGTGGTTACCAAAGGTTCAAGGTTAGCCTCTTTAGTATCTTACTGCCTAACTTAGCTCGCTTATTGAGCTGTTATATACACTGTCTGGAGATTCTTTTCTTCTCTCCCTTCTTGTTCCTCCTCCTCAATTCTTCATATGTTGGGTGTTTTGTGCTGTGCTCTTTCTAGGAGTGCTCCCATCTAGAGCAGTCCCTGTAAGATGTTCTGTAGAGGTGGTTTGTGAGAAGCAAATTCCCTCAGCTTTTGTTTGTCTGGGAATTGTTTAATCCCACCGTCATATTTGAATGATAGTCGTGCTGGATACAGTATCCTTGGTTCAAGGCCCTTCTGTTTCATTGTATTAAGTATATCATGCCATTCTCTTCTGGCCTGTAGGGTTCCTGTTGAGAAATCTGATGTTAGCCTGATGGGTTTCCCTTTATAGGTGACCTTTTTCTCTCTAGCTGCCTTTAACACTCTTTCCTTGTCCTTGATCTTTGCCATTTTAATTATTATGTGTCTTGGTGTTGTCCTTCTTGGATCCTTTCTGTTGGGGGTTCTGTGTATTTCCGTGGTCTGTTCGATTATTTCCTCCCCCAGTGTGGGGAAGTTTTCAGCAATTATTTCTTCTAAGATACTTTCCATCTCTTTTCCTCTCTCTTCTTCTTCTGGGACCCCTATAATACGGATATTGTTCCTTTTGGATTGGTCACACAGTTCTCTTAATATTGTCTCATTCCTGGAGATCCTTTTGTCTCTCTCTATGTCAGCTTCTATGCGTTCCTGTTCATTGATTTCAATTCCATCAATGGCCTCTTGCATTCTATCCATTCTGCTTATAAACCCTTCCAGAGTTTGTTTCATTTCTGCGATCTCCTTTCTGGCATCTGTGATCTCCCTCCGGACTTCATCCCATTTCTCTTGCGTATTTCTCTACATCTCTGTCAGCATGTTTATGATTCTTATTTTGAATTCTTTTTCAGGAAGACTGGTTAGGTCTGTCTCCTTCTCTGGTGTTATCTCTGTGATCTTTGTCTGCCTGTAGCTTTGCCTTTTCATGGTGATAGGAATAGTTTGCAGAGCTGGGACGAGTGACGGCTGGAAGGACTTCCTTTCTTGTTGGTTTGTGGCCCTCCTCTCCTGGGAGAACAGCGACCTCTAGTGGCTTGTGCTGCGCAGCTGCGCGCAGACAGTGTTTCTGCTTCCTGCATGGCTGCTATGGAGTTAATCTCCGCTGTTGCTGTGGGCGTGGCCTGGCTCGGGCAGCTACTCCAAAGTGGTGGATTCGCGTTGGAGGGGGAGTGGCCTGGAGGCTATTTTTCTCCGTAAGGGGACTCCCTGCTCCCTGCAGCCCAGGGGTTAGGGTGCCCAGAGATCCCCGGATTCCCTACCTCTGAATTAAGTGTCCCACCCTGCCCCTTTAAGACTTCCAAAAAGCACCCGCCAAAACAAAACAACGACCACCAAAAAAAAAAAAAAAAAAAAAAAAGAAAAAGAAAAAGAAAAAAATTTTAAATTAAAAAAAAAAAATTTTTTTTTAATTAAAAAAAAAAGGTGGTCGCTCGTTTTTCTTTATTCTCCGGTGCCAGCCTCAGGCCTCTGCTCACCGGTCTTGCTGCCCTGTGTCCCTGGTATTGGGGTCCCTATCCCTTTAAGACTACCAAAAAGCACTTGCCAAAAAAAAAAAAAATGGCGCTTGCTTTTCTGGTGTCCTCCTGTGCCAGGCCACCGGTGCCCGCTCACTGTTCTTGCTGCCCTGTTTCCCTAGTATTGGGGTCCCTATCCCTTTAAGACTTCCAAAAAGCGCCCGCCAAAACAAAACAGCAAAAAAGCAAAAAAAAATGGTCGCGCGCTTTTCTTATGTCCTCTGGCACCCGGCCTCCAGTACCCGCTCTCTGTTCTTGCTGCCCTGTTTTCCTAGTATCGAGGGCCCTGCACTCTGGCCCGGATGGTGGGGGCTGGGTGCTCTGCAGCCCTGGGCTCCGTCTCCCTCCCGCTCTGCCTGCTCTTCTCCCGCCGGGAGTTGGGGGGATGGGCACTCAGCTCCCGCGGGGCCGGGGCTTGTATCTTACCCCCTTCGCAATGCGCTGGGTTCTCTCAGGTGCGGATGTGGTCTGGATGTTGTCCTGTGTCCTCTGGTCTTTATTCTAGGAAGGGTTGTCTTTGTTATATTTTCATAGATATATGTTGTTTGGGGAGGAGATTTCCACTGCTCTACTCACGCCGCCATCTTCCGCCCCGCCCCTATTTTTATGAATCTTATCCTACTCAAGTTTAATCTTTCTGCTTTCTGTACCTTCCAATATTAATGGGAAGTGATGAAGTAAACTTGCTGACGTGTTACATAGTTCATAGTCCTCAGCTCTGACCTCTTACCTTGGACTCTCAGAGGCTTACAGATCTCCTCACCATCAAATCAAACTCAAAATTGCAAACCAGGAACCCACGTTCTCCCCCCACAAAATTCCCACAAATCTGTTTTCTGCTGGTGATAACTTTGTTCTGGGTTCCTCTGTTAAGTATATTGGACTCATCTTTCAAGACTCTCCATAGGATACCCCACCCGTCCATTCCTCTTATTTCCCAACAGTCTCACCCAAGCTCTATTTTAGGCTTCCAGCCCTGTGGACGTACAGTGCAAGTTCTGCCTCTGGGCCTTACTTACACTCTTTCCTGCTCTAGAGCATCTTCCTACTTCACTCCACCCATCGAAATCTTAACCATGCATCAGGTCAGTAACCTCAGATCCACATCAGTGTAGAATTTCTAATGAAGTTCTACTACTTTTATGATTACCACCATATATTTTAGTACCTGATTTCACATTACCTTCTTTCTCTTCAGTGTGCCTCTACAACTCATCTTTATAATTGTGCTGTCCTGTGTTGGAGGCATTTTTATTGCATTCTTCTTATATTGCATGGGCCACATAGTAGTTGCTCTGTGAATAGTTAGAAAGGCAAAGCTTAGAGCAAATATAGGAGATTATCTCACTTTACGTGGACTTTTTTTTTTTCTGCTTTTTATTTGTTTGGTTTGGTTTTAGTTTTTTCAATGCCAAGGGTAAAATGAGACTCAGCAGCTAAGAGACTTATTCAAGAATGTGCAAACCTGAGACCAAACCAAAATTTCTGATCCTCTTAGTGTGTTCTTTTTACTTCTTTTTAAAAAATTTTATTGAGATATAATTTACATACCATAAAATTTACCCTTTTAAAGTGAATAATTCAATGGTGTTTTGTATGCTTGAAGAGTTGTACAACCATCACCACAATCTGATTTCAGCTTTTATCCTGTAAAAATCATTAGCAGTCAGTCACCATCCTCTCTGTGCCCCTGTTCCAGGCAACCACTAATTTACTTTCTGTCCCTTATGGATTTGCCTATCCTGAGCATTTCATATAAATGGAATCATACAATATATTATCTTTTGTGACTGGCTTCTTTCCCTTAATAAAATGCTTTCAAGGGTCATCCATTTTTAACATCTGTCAGTACTTCATTCCTTTTGATTGCCAAATAATATTCTATTGTATGGATATACCACACTTCTTAACCCATTTTTGAGATATGGACAATAAGGTTATTCCATTTTTTAGAGCTGTTGTGAATCAGGATATTATGAATATTTTTGCACTAGTTTTGCATTAATCTGTGTTTTGTTTCTCTTGGTAGCTACCTGAGAGTGGAACTGCCAGGTCCTATGATAACTTTGTTTTTACCCTTCTGAGGAATTGCTAGAGTGTTTTCCAAAGATGAATCTGCTGTATTCCCACTAGTAGTGTATGAGGGTTCCAGTTTTTCCATATCCTTACCAACACTCATTATCTTTTGTATTTTACTTATCCCTGTGAGTACATCTATCTCACTGTGGCTTTGATTTGCAGTTGATGGCTGATAATGCTGATCCCCTTTTGTACCCTTTTAAAAATAGCTCTTCCCTTACTTGACTGTGTATTTTATACCCAAAAATAAATATAACTCCCCACATATGTATCTTAGATCCCCTTGGAAAAGGATGTCATAAAATAGCTTCCTTTATTTACCATTATTACTTTTATTCCTCAACTAGGGAAACTTGGCTAGAGTAAAAACTTGACCAGCAGCATTTTAAAAATATCCCATCCAAAACTCACCATCCAAACTGCAAAGAGCCTAAATCCAGCTATAGTTCTTGCCAGACATGACTCCATGGTTTCCTATACACCAGGTTTGGACTGGGTAAAATTCCTGCTCATTTTTTTCTTGTCTACACCTGACACTTGCCTAATACTTGTCACTTGCTTTATTCAGAGCTGCGAGTGCTGGGACTGTGTATTTTCAAAAGCCTATTTCCAGGCACATGGCAATATTGTTAGTGAAGAATGGGCAGTATTTTATTATTCCAGATTGTCAAGTTGAATGGCTATAACTCAAATGCATTTAGCTTTGTGAACAGCAGATTTCCAAAGTGTGATACTTAATAAAATCCAAAACTGGCACAGATTGGTTACATCTGAAGAATATTCATTTATATTATAACCACAGATATGATTATTTTGCAGGCATAAAAAGGTAAGTACTTCGAAGATTTCCCAGTGAGAGCTTTGTATTGCACACTTATTACTTTGGGGGTGGCAAAGAACTTCCATTGTATCTGTAATATTTGATTTCCACTTGAACATAGGCAGTAGAAGTGAGTTTGTAGAAGGTCTCTGAGGTAAATTTAGTCACAAGCAAGATTAATATAAAGTGTTATCTCTGGCTTTCTTACAAAGGATTTTATTTTCTCTGTTGGGGGTTGGGGGATCATTTTTTCTATACTCTACAGCATAAAGATGTGTCCAGATTTTTCAGAAAAAAAAGGTTTTAGCAATTCAAATTTGAATTAATATGGTTTACATATTCTTATATAAATAGAACATGTGATAAATAGGTTGACTTTAAAGTAGCTTACCATAGATTTTAGGAGGAAGGAAAATGTGTACTTCCAAATTAATACAATTTAAAATCAAAAGAGTGATTCCTTTATTGGGCACATTGGATTAAAATTAAGAAATCTCTTTTTCTTCTTCACCCAGGAAGAATGTTAAGATATAAAATGCCTTCTTGCATATTCAATGAGCCCTTCTCAAGAATGTGTCTAATCAGGATTTCTCAGCCTTCAATTTCCTCATTTGCAATGCCATTCTCCTTCCTTGCTTCCTTCTCTTTGTTATTTGGCCTTAAAAAAATGACAAGACTCATATCTCTGTCCAACTGCTGAACTCTCATACATTTGACATGGCAATGTTTTTATAAGGGAATCACAGTGCTGTCATGTTGATTTCAGGAGGCCTCATTCCCTTCTGTTTTCTGTCTTTGAGATGACAACTTGAACAGGGTGAAGCGGCCATGGATGCCACCACTGTGTGTCAGCCAAAGAACAGAGGAGTGGCCTTGGCCTGCAGAGCTGCTGTGCAGAATGAGGATGGATGAGTGCAGGGGAAGTAGCATTACAAAGACCACCTTTGGGATAGAGGGCAATTGCTCTTTATAGACTGTAGTCTCCAGGTCATTTACACTTGAAATGTGTTTTTAGAGGAAAGAATATTGTCCATTAGTGAACAGATGCTTTCAGTAGGAAAGGCATCTCAGGGGCAAGTTTTACTCTGGTGTAGAGTTCCTAACAAAAATATCCAATTTCTTATTATTCTGCTAGAGACTTGCATCTGTGTGCATGTGTGTGTGTTTATGTGCACTTGTGAATGTGCACGTAGGATTAGTGTTTTAATTTGCTTGACCAGTTTGATGAAACTGTTTTCCATTTATTTCTTACAAAGTGATAAAATAGGATTTTAATAAAAATAAGTTTTTATCTTGTCTATTTCACTTTAAAAGCACACATATATTAATTATTCCTGCGTTTGCCAAATTGAAAGAGGTTTCATTCTGATATCCTAAATTTAGTGCCAATGTTCTATTTTGCACCAATACCTTGGTTGCAAAGTTCCATTCGAGGTAATGGTTTCAACTAAACTGTCCCCTGCTTACAATATAGAACAAGGTCCTAGGAGAAAAAGCAGAGGAGAAAATTATTTTACTACATGCAAGAAATGGAAGAAGCAAAATGTATTGAACATTGACAGTAGTAGTGATAATATTAATGGCAATAACATTAATCATTAATGTCTTTTGAGTACCTGATTTGTGGCAGAATGCTAAGTGGTTTGTATGTGTTAAATTTTTGGGTCTTCTAATAGTGCATGTGGTCAGTACTATTTTTTTTATTTTGGTATCATTAATATATAATTACATGAGCAACATTGTGGTTACTAGATTTCCCCCATTATGAAGCCCCCACCACATACCCCATTACAGTCACTGTCCATTAGTGTAGTAAGATGCTATAGACTCACTACTTCTCTTCTCTGTGCTATACTGCCTTTCCCTTGCACCCCTGCTACAACATGTGTGCTAATTGTAATGCCTCTTATTCCCCTAATCCCTTCCTTCCCACCCACCCTCCCCAGTCCCTTTCCCTTTGGTAACTGTTAGTCCATTCTTGGGTTCTGTGAGTCTACTTCGGTTTGGTCCTTCAGTTTTTGCTTTGTTCTTATACTCCAGAGATGACTGAAATCATTTGGTGCTTGTCTTTCTCTGCCTGGCTTATTTCACTGAGCATAATACCCTCTAGCTCCATCCATGTTGTTGCAAATGGTAGGATTTGTTTTCTTCTCATGGATGAATAATAGTCCATTGTGTATATGTACCACATCTTCTTTATCCATTCATCTACTGATGAACACTTAGGTTGCTTCCATTTCTTGGCTATTGTAAATAGTGCTGCGTATTTACATAGTGCCCTATGTAAATAAACATAGGGGTGCATATGTCTTTTTGGATCCTGCATTCTTAGGGTGAATTCCTAGGAGTGGAATTCCTGGGTCAAATGGTATTTCTATTTTTAGGTTTTTGAGGACCTCCATATTGCTTTTGACAATGTTTGAACTAATTTATATTCCCATCAGCAGTGTAGGAGGGTTCCCCTTTCTCCCCTCCTCACCAACATTTGTTGTTGTTTGTCTTTTGGATGTTGGCCATCCTAACTGGTGTGAGGTGATATCTCATTGTGGTTTTAATTTGCATTTCTGTGATGATTAGTGATGTGGAGCATCTTTTCATGAGCCTGTTGGCCATCTGAATTTCTTCCTTGGAGAATTGACTGTTCAGATACTCTGCCCATTTTTTAATTGGATTATTTATTTTTTGTTTGTTGAGGTATGTGAGCTCTTCATATATTTTGGATGTCAACCCCTTATTGGATATGTCATTTATGAATATATTCTCCAGACTGTAGGATGGCTTTCTGTTCTACTGATAGTTTCCTTTGCTATACAGAAGCTTTTTAGTTTGATATATTCCAGCTTGTTCATTTTTGCTTTTGTTTCACTTGCCCCAGGAAATATGTTTATAAAGAAGTTGCTCGTGTTTATATTCAAGAAAGTTTTGCCTATGTTTTCTTCTAAGAGTTTTATGTTTTCATGACTTACATTCAGGTCTTTGATCCATTTCAAGTTTACTTTCATGTACGGAGTTAGACAGTAATCCAGTTTCATTCTCTTACATGTAAGTGTCCAGTTCTGCCAGCACCAGTTGTTGAAGAGTCTGTCATATTCCCATTGTATATCCAAGGCTCCTTTATCATATATTAATTGACAATATATCCTTGTGTTAATATCTGGGCTCTCTATTCTGTTCCACTGGTCTATGGTCTGTTCTTGTGGCAGTACCAAATTGTCTGGATTACAGTGGCTTTGTAGTCGAGCTTGAAGTTGGGAAGCAAGATATCCCCTGTTTTATTCTGTCTTCTCAGGATTGTTTTGGCTATTTGGGGTCTTTTGTGGTTCCATACAACTATTTGTTCCAGTTTGTTGAAGAATGCTGTTGGTATTTTGAAAGGGATTGCACTGAATCTGTAGATAGCTTTAGGCAGGATGGCCATTTTGACAATATTAATTCTTCCTACCCAAGAGCATGGGATGAATTTCCATTTATTAGTGTCTTCTTTAATTTCTCTTAAGAGTGTCTTGTAGTTTTCAGGGTATAGGTCTTTCACTTCCTTGGTTAGGTTTATTCCTAGGTATTTTATTCTTCTTGATGCAACTGTGAATGGAATTGTTTTCCTGATTTCTCTATCTGCTAGTTCATCATTTAGTATATAGGAATGGAACAGATTTCTGTGTATTAATTTTGTATCCTGCAACTTTGCTGAATTCAGATATTAGTTCTAGTAGTTTGGGAGTTGATTCTTTAGGGTTTTCTTTATGCACAATATCATGTCATTTGCAAACAGGGACAGTCTGACTTCTTCCTTTACAATCTGGATTCCTTTTATTTCTTTGTGTTCTCTGATTGCCGTGGCTAGGACCTCCAGAACTATGCTGAATAAAAGTGGGGAGAGGGGACATCATTTCTTGTTCCTTATCTCAAAGGAAAAGTTTTCAGCTTCTTGCTGTTAATGTATGATGTTGGCTGTGGGTCTGTCATATGTAACCTTTATTCTTTTGAGGTACTTGCCCTCTATACCCATTTTGTTTAGAGTTTTTATCATGAATGGATTTTGAATTTTGTTGAATGCTCTTTCAGCATCTGTGGAGATGATCATGTGGTTTTTGTCCTTCTTTTGTTGATGTGATGGATGATGTTGATGGATTTTCAAATGTTGTACTATCCTTGCATCCCTGGGATGAATCCCACTTGATCATGGTGTATGAAGCTCTTTTTGTATTTTTGAATTCAGTTTGCTAATATTTTGTTGAGTATTATTGCATCTATGTTCATCAGGAATATTGGTCTGTAATTTTCTTTTTTTTGTGGTGTCTTTGCCTGGTTTTGATATTAGAGTGATGCTGGCTTGATAGAATGAGTTTGGAAATACTCCCACCTCTTCTATTTTTTGGAAAACTTTAATGAGAATGGATATTATGTCTTCTCTAAATGTCTGATAAAATTCAGTGGTGCATCCATCTGGCCTGGAGGTTTCGTTCGTGGGTAGTTTTTTGATTATCAATTCAATTTCATTGCTGGTAATTGGTCTGCTTAGATTTTCTGTTTCTTCTTTGGTCAGTCTTAGAAGGTTGTATTTTTCTAGAAAGTTGTGCATTTCTTCGAGGTTATTCAGTTTGTTAGCATATAGATTCTCATAGTATTCTCTAATAATTCTTTGTATTTCTGTGGGGTCCATCATGATTTTTCCTTTCCCCTTTCTGATTCTGTTTATGTGTGTAGATTCTCTTTTTTTCTTAATAAGTCTGGCTAGGGGTTTATCTATTCTTTTATTTCCTCAAGGAACCAGCTCTTGGTTTCACTAATTTTTTCTATTGTTTTATTCTTCTCAATTTTATTTATTTCTTCTCTTATCTTTATTGTATCCCTTCTTCTACTGACTTTGGGCCGATTTTGTTCTTCTTTTTCCAGTTTCAGTAGTTGTGAATTTAGACTATTCATTTGGGATTTTTCTTCTTTCTTTAAATAGTCCTGGATTGCTATATACTTTCCTCTTAGAACTGCCTTCGCTGCATCCCATAGAAGGTGGGGTGTTGTGCTCTTGTTTTCATTTGTCTCCATATGTTGTTTGATTCCTGTTTTAATTTGGTCATTGATCCATTGATTTTTTAGGAGCACATTGTTAAGCCTTCATGTGGTTGTGAGCCTTTTTGTTTTCTTTGTACAATTTATTTCTAGTTTCATATATTTGTGATCTGAGAAGTTGGTTGGTATAATTTCAATCTTTTTGAATTTACTGAGGCTCTTTTTGTGGCCTAGTATGTGGTCTATTCTGGAAAATGTTCCATTGCACTTGAGAAGAATGTGTATTCTGCTTCTTTTGGGTGGAATGTTCTATAGATGTCTGTTAGGTCCATCTGTCCTACTGTGTTGTTCAGTGCCTCTTTGTCCTTACTTATTTTCTGTCTTGTTGATCTGTACTTTGGAGTGAGTGGTGTGTTGAGGTCTCCTAAAATGAATGCATTGCATTCTATTCCCTCCTTTAATTCTGTTAGTATTTGTTGCACATATATAGGTGCTCCTGTGTTGGGTGCATAGATACTTATAATGGTTACATCCTCTTATTGGACTGATGCCTTTATCATTATATAATGTCCTTTGTCTTTTGTTAGTTTCTTTGTTTTGAAGTCTATTTTGTCTGATACAAGTACTGCAACACCTGCTTTTTTCTCCCTATTGTTTTCATGAAATATCTTTTTCCATCTCTTCACTTTTAGTCTGTGTATGTCTTTGAAATGAGTCTCTTATATGCAGCATATAGATGGGCCTTGCTTTCTCATCCATTCTGTAACTCCTTTTCTTTTGATTAGTGCATTCAGTCTATTTATGTTTAGGGCGATTACCAATAGATATGCACTTATTGCCACTGCAGGCATTGGATTCATGGTTCCCAAAGGTTCAAGGGCAGCTTCTTTACTATCTAACAGTCTAACTTAACTCACTTATTATGCTATTATAAAAACAGTCTGAGATTCTTTATTTCTCTCCCTTCTTTTTCTTCCTCCTCCACTTTTTATATGTTAGGTGTCTTATTCTGTACTCCTTGTGTTTCCCTTGTCTGGTCAGTACTATTTTTAACCCCATTTTACAGATGAGGAAGCTGAGACAAAGAAGTTTTTAGAAACAGTCCCAAAATGCACAGTAGATTGCAAATCCAAAAATCATACATGATTATACTGAATCTGGAGCACATATCTAATGTGATATGACTCCTATCTTTTCTTGAGATAGATATCCTTGAGTTTGTCCTGGAGAATGGGTTGCATTAGGATACATTGAGACTTGGTATGTGAAAGGGTAAGGAGGCTTCTAAAGGAGAAAATACATTCTTTTTTTTTTAACCAGCTTTATTGTGATAACTGACATATAACAAGAATAACATTCTTTTAGGCAGGAGGTAGGGAATGAGTGTGGTGCATGCGTGAGGTAATGGAGAATCCAGCTGATCAAACAGGCTGTCATGCTGGGCAGGGACAAGTAGAACTGCAATTTGTAATAGACATCCTTATTCTAGACAGGTAGAAGATCAAAAGCAATAGGAACAAAATTCCCCAGCTTTTTATTTGTCCTCCCATTTCTTAAGACAGACACAAAATATCTATAGTTCACTCATTTGCCTCAAAAGAGTACCACCCATAAGCTTTTGGCTCCAAGGATGCCTTTTTTCAAATGTAGTAGGGGATTTGAGAAATCTTTTTAAGCTTTTGCAAGTTGCTTTGAAAATGTTCGTCCCAATATTTTTATCTATAAAAAAGGGTATCCTCTTGGAGATTTTTGTGATTCTTTGCTTTTTTATGGGGTGGGGAGGCAAAGTGCTGAAGATTTTTATATAGGAGCAGGATATTCAAAATCACATAACTGAAAATCTAATTATGTTCGGTTAGTTAGATGGTCTCAGTCCTGGAATTTAGACAGACCATATAATTAAAATAGCTTTTTTGAATGCTGGTTTAAAGAGATGAATGTCAACCTGCTTCCTGGGATTCATATACTACGATGTTTTACCTTAAAACAATTAGAAGAAAAAACTTTGAAATAAAAGGCTCACTACTTCTTACAATTTTTCCCTGTATTTTATGATGCAGAAAATGTAATTAGCTCCAAAATACCAGATGGCACATTGGTACCAATTGTTAGCCTTTAAAAACTATGTTTCATTACCCTAATCCCTGCAGATCTGAACTCTGCAGATTTACCCAGAGAAGTTCCTTCTCTTATTATAATCATACTTCTAAGGTTTTACTCTTACAATTTTCACTCATTATTAAGAGAAGACTCTTCACGATTTCTTTTCCAATATAAGCAAGTAATACCTACATAATGCTTATTATGTCTCAGGCATTATTCTATATACATTAAATTTGTTTAATTTGTTTAATTCTCACTGTACCCTTTGAAGTAGGTTCTACTATCCATTTTATTGATGAGGGAACAGAGACCCAAGCATTTTAATAACTTAGCACAATGGAGCATAGCTATTATATATCAGAACTCAGTGTTAAGTCCAGGCAAATTGTTGTCCACCACTCTCCTCTCCTCTTAGGATAAGTTTAAACCTGTATGTCGGCTCTATATTATACTGGAGTTTTTTCTTGGTACTTCTAAGTACTTGTCTACAATGTAAACAAATACTACTAAAGGCAGATTTCCTACGCAGTCTACCAGCATAGATACATAAGAGATAATCTGAAGGTGATTTTTAGTTATATTACTACATACAGACTGAAGTGAGCAATGTGTATTGATAGTTGTCTATCACTGCATAAGAAATTATCCAAAAGTAGTGGCCTCAAGCAGTAAACATTTGTTATCTCTCAGGTTCTCTGAGTCTGGGAATCCAGGCTACTGGAATCCAGGCTTGGCTGAGTGCCTCAGATGCAGGGCCTCTCATAAGACTGTCATGAAGGTATGGCCTGGAGCTGTCGTCTCATCTCCAAGCTCGACTGGGAAGACTTGCTCTGAAGCTCTTATGCGTGGCAGCTGGAAGCAGCCAAGTACCACAGGCCATTAACCAGAGGCATTGGTTCCTTGTCACATGGACATCGCTCTAGAACAGTTTACAACTTGCCTCTGAGCAAGCCAGCAAAACAAGGCAACTCGAATCAGAAGCCACAGTCTTTTTGTGACCACCACTTTTGCGTTATTCCATTCATTGGAAGCAAGTCAGCAGGTCCAGCCCAGACTCTAGTGGAGGGGATTACACAGGCCATAAGTACCATGCGAGGAGAATCATTGGACTCAGTTTTTGAGGTCTCTTACTAAACAATGCATCCCTCTTTGTCAGCGTCAGTTGAGTTAGAATTGGCTGTGAAGTAATAAAAGACCTGGGGTCTGTTGTCTCCTTGCCCGTTTTTATAGTTAATGGACACAGCAACTTGCTTTCTATTTAAAGCATCTTTTTAGGAGACCATTTGTGTACTCTCCATTTTCTTCATACCAGGTTTTTCCAGTTTGCTGTGTTGTTTTAAGATGTTTTGATTGTATCTTCTCTGTTTCAGAGTTACTTCTCCTTTGTTACAGGGATAGGAGACTTAACATTTTGGCAGAATTGACTGGTTAATTTGTTTAAACAAGTGGTTAATTCAGGCAAGCAACCAACCTGACTGATCTGAGTCCATTTAGTGCATGCCTGTTTAGCTGAGTTAATCAAAGGGTGTGCTTGCTTGGCACTAGATTGAAAAATCTTAGAGACAGAGTGGGCTTTCCCTCGCCTATTTGCAGATCCAAAATAAAGGAAAATGTAGAACTAATTAGTAAAATGTGTCAGGAATTCAGCATATTGTAAATTGTATTTTTCTGCATAAAGTTATGTTTGATGACTGATTATCCCCATCAGAGAATGATACCAAGTTTGAGTTTTGAAACACATCCTTCCTCAAGGAATTATTGTCATTCTTTGCCAAAATATCCTTTCAGAGATAAATGCATTTTCCTCCTACTTATCATTATAAATTGATCCTGATTTGTAGGGTGAATTGGTAATGGATCCACTGATGTCACATTTGTTCATATCTCAGGTCATTTTTATTTCCTCATGGAATTCATTCATTCATTCATTTTATCAGTCATTTATTTGTTCAGTAATTGTCTACTGAGTACCTGCTCTGAGCCAAACAATTCTAAGCACTGCAATGTGATTGAGGAAGCGAGTGGTATTTACTTCTTAAATTTTCATTAGAAGATAAGCTTCAAATAATGTTATCTTTTGATGTTTCAGAAAAGGTGTTCTCTTAGCATTTAAATATCACCAAAAACTAAAATGTGATTCTCTAAAAATGATGCTTCATATGGAGATAAATAAAAGGCTCAACACAGATATAGAAATATAAATTAACCAAGTGAGAAAAGAACACAATTATTGATTGGCTCTAAACCTTGATTATGAGTCAGTAGCAAATAGTAAAAAGAGGGATAATGATCCATTGCTAAATGGAAATAATTTAGCTTGATTATTCCTGCATTTTCAAGAGTAGCAAGATCAGCCACATGCAGATAAGTGCTACAGAGTTGTAAATTAAATGTAGTGATGTTGCGATTATATTTAAGATATCATAATTTCATTTAGTCCCATAGAGCTGAAAATATGAGCTCTTATGAATAATCATCACCTTATGATTTTTTTCATAATAAAAAATTGTACATGAGCCTCTGAATTGGGGAGAATTGTCCCTTTTGTGCTCTTACCATTGGTTGATACAGTTACCTCTACATGTGCATGCAATGTTTGACCTGATGCACCATCACCAAAATGGCTGTGTTGAATGATTTCAGTCAAATGAAACTTGATGGGTAGAATTAGCAGATTATGAACTGATTAGAATTTAAAGGCCAAATGTCTTTTAAACTCCTTTTTTATAAACTCTCAAATTGTTTGATTAATATTCCTTTATGTCAAGAAAATCACTGGGTACTAAATTCCACTTGATAAATTAAATATTGCATTTCATAAATGTTGCCAGATAGCTGACTATTTGTGAATAAATTCTGGGTTTGTTTTACTGGGGTTTCCATACCATTGAAAATACTGTTCTTCTACACATTACATCATTTTTCCCCATAATTTATGTCTTTATATCACATCTGTTTGGCTACTCTGTTTTCTTCACCCCAGTTCCTTCAACATGAATCCTCTTTCCAACTCCACTTATCCAAGTGAGTTACCTCAGTAGAGTCCACACATCACACATGTGGTCCTGGCACACCTGTGAGGTGTCAGTACATGTGACGTACAATCATAGAAAAGCAGATCCCTCCAGCCCATAATATTGTGCAGAAGAAAGAAATCAATGGGGCCTCAGGCAAGCCTGAGAAAAACAGTTAATTAAGGGATGTGGAAGAGAGGAGCATTGTTGATAAGCTGCAATTTAAGTTTAAAAAGAATTTTTCCAAATTTCATCTTAAATGAAAACCGAGGTTGGAGGATGGGGCAAAACAGGAAGTGACTGGCTCTAATGTTTCAAAGACACTGTCATCTATTTAATTCTTAAATAAATAATTGATATATAAATTTATATGGGTGAATTTAAAATCCCCATATAATTCAGTGAGGGCAATTTATGAGAGGACCATTATTGGTTCTAAAGAAGGATCATAGCCTGTTATATCAATCAGCCATGGATTGTGTCGAGGGGCTAAATTAAAGGAGTTGTGATTGCCCTTGCATTTTCCAGAATCCCATAAGGAAGTTAAAATTCTACCTCTTAAACTTTGCCTTGCGTCCTTTTGCAACAAACTCACGATGGAGGTAATAGTATTTTTGTCAGTAGACTAGGTTGCAATATACTGTCATTATATGTGATGTCTAGCTATGAAGTAAATCTGAGGATATCACACGATTTGCATCTCTTTTCTTTACCACAGGTCCCATGAGGCCATTGGGACTGGGGATTATATGTGGTGCCAGCAGAAACTGAAATGTTCAGAAGGTGCTGCTGGCAGACCCAGAATCTCTCATTGAAGGGGGCTAGGACCCTGAGCTGGATCTGTAGTTGTAGAAGGAAGTAGATACCATGTAAGGCTGAATTTTTAAAGAAACTACATATCAATGAGTTATGAGTGTAGACTGTATTTATTTTTTTTGGCATTCCAGATGAGACCCATTAAAGAACCCAAAGTGTGCTTTAAGTATTTGCCCTTCTTTGTAGCACATTCTCTTTAGTGGTGGAGAAGGACTGGTGGAAAGCATTTTGAAGTCTTTTTGTGGAGCAGTTATGGATCTTCATTTTCCTAATACTTTGTTTGGTCTTGACTCTTTTTGTTAGCAATAATAGCATCACTTCTTTCTGTTTTTTGGCCTTTATTCTTCCTTCTTCTCTGCTCTTCATATGCTTCCTTCATTTTCCTCAGCATTTGCCATGCCAGGAATCAAATAATGCCTTTTTTAGTACTAAGAGTCTTCTCACTGCTGTTCCTTCAGCTTGGAACAGTGTCTTTCAAACCTTCAGCTGTCCACCTCCATCTTATCACTCACGTCTCAGGAGACATGGATATCACTTCTTCAGAAAGACCTTACACACCCTCCTAACTAAAACAGCTCTCTTCTCCCCAACATTGTTCTCAGTCACATCACCCTAATCAATCTTCTTCAGAGAACAGTTGGAATTGTTTTTGTATATTTGTGTTGGTCGCCATACCAGAATGTAAGTTGCCTGAGGCCAGGACTCTGCCTTGGTAACCTTTATAGTCCACAGAGGTCAGAACTGAGTCAATTGGACAAATTAATCCACATCTGTCTCCATAGATTGTGGCTTTAACTACGATACTATTTGCTTCAATAGAGTTGTATACATAGAACAGTTACCTTTAAGGAATTTGGGGGAAGAGGAAGATTAAAAGAAGCTTTACAGAGCATGTAACATTTGAACTGATATTAAAGAAGGAAAAGGAATGGTGGAGAAGTGGAGAATTGCTTGCCAGGTATGAGAGGAAACCTTGTAAAGATGTGTGGTGGTTGAGTAAGGGCATCTGGTGAGTAGAGAAAGAAGAAATATGATTGGATAGTAATTCAAGTAGAACCTTGGATGCCAGGCTAAGATAAAATGTTTTCCTACGGGCAAAGTTGTGTAACAGAAGACTAGATAGATCTACTCCTAAAATTAGTTTGGATTTTCAAAAGCATATTATTCTCAGTGAAATAAGGTGGGATGAATTTGAAAAGCCCAGTTGAACAACTATCCATGTTCTAGATGACAGTACTTCCTGATTTTATTGAGACACCAGATGCCTAAAATGGATTGCCAGTTGCTTTTAAAACAAATTACTTAAGCCCTTGCTGGTCAGAGTGTGACCTCTTGGGCAGAAGCATGAATCTTAGCATCACCTAGGGTCTTGTTAGAAATGTAGTCTCAGGCCTCATGTTCATTCAACAGAATCCAAATCTGCACTTAACAAGATACCCCAGGTGATTCTTCTGATGACAGTATGTAAAACATTGAGCTTCAAATGCTTGGATCTCTAGTAAGATATACTCCAAAATGCAGAAGAGAACTGTTTCTGCTGCAAGACTGAATTTCCAAACCTTGTCCTCTAGCGGTAATACCCAATTGCACCACAAATTTCAAATTGCCAATCAATGCAAATACAGATAATTAGCATTTGATGCCTCTGGTGCATGCTCAGGAAAGTGAGGACTGAACAGAAAGTAAAAGAAAGATCTCAGCTTTGCAGAACCGTGGAATTAGTTGACATTGTGATTGCTTTCCCATTATAGGAGATAAAACATGCATTCCAGAAGCTGTTAGCAATATAAGCCCATATTTAGTTAACTGCTAGATTCTGAGCTTAAGGTTTATGCAAGTCCTGAGAAGTTAAAAATTACTTTATATTGGAACAAGAGGTTTGACTTCTTTTTCCCTCAATTGTCACTGAAATTACTACAAAATTTTACTGACCTTTGGAAAAGCCCGTCAGTATGATCCCTGGCCCTAAATTCTATAATATGATTGAGTATGTCATAGAGAAAGAGTTCTCGTTAATTGATTTTAAATTGGTAGTCCTTTCATTCAACTGTTTTGTTGGCTTCCTTTAGTTCACTGTATTATGGTGGAGCACAGAAAAATTGGAGGGAAAAGCTTTTACCAAAGACTATGACTGCGGTCAAGTAAAACACATGGCTATTTTGAGAAATTTGTGATAATGATACAGTAAGCCACGACCCACTAAAAAATCAACCAACATTAGTGAAGGTCTTTTCTGTTTAAATTCCTGTTGATTTTGCTTTTCAGGTGGATCTGGTGTCTCCCCAGCTAATGTGGTAGTAGATAGAAGAGGATAATTACTGGTAATGGGTTTGATGACATTTTATTGATATTAATTTTTTTAATCAAGCTGTTAAAGTTTTCTCCTTTTATATTATATCAGCAATGAAGAAAGACATACTTCATGAGTTAAAGCAGGTTTTCATAAGTATCAGTTTCTTTTAAGCCATTGGTAAAGCATAACTTCCGAAAAATGAAAAGTATGACTCCCATATAAATATGGAATGAATCTATCAAACATTTTATTCATCTCATTAATTAATGATGGAAGTAGAAAGATGGCAAGGCTGATATTTATGGGCACTTTAATAAAGAAATGTTAGACTGAAATTGCTAGGACAGTTATGAAATCGGTTAATATCCATGGGGGTATTAGACTATAAACTTTGACATTTTCTTCCCTGCTGGACAGAAATTATCTGCATTTCACCTGGACAGGAAATCTCAAGTTAACCTATAATGTCAACAAGCTAGGGTCCTTTAATCAACAATAAACAGTAAGTTTAATAAAGAACATTTCCCTATATGATGAAATGATCCTTGTATAGGCCTGTTAAATTCCCATGAAAAAATTTCACCTGTCTTTTTTTATTTCCAAGTTTAATATCTTTTTTTTTACCATCACTATTTATCTTTAGACAGATCAAAAATGAATTCTACTTCACCCTCCAGTTCCCTTGTCTTATTTTGATTGAGTCCAATAAACAATAATTTGGTTATTCTGAGTTCTTTGGAAAATAAAAGCAGTAGCAGGTTACTCCAGATCTCCTTCTTTCAATGATCTTTCCATGTTAGGGCATTCCTAATGCCATGTGACACCACAAAGTTATGGTCCTGGTGGAGTCTATTGAGGTTGGCTCAAGAGAAAGATGCTTGGAGCTGAACCTGGGTCATGTTTATGCCCCTGGAAAAGGAAGGGATGGGTCTGAGATATGCCTAGAAAATATCATCAATAGGACCTCATGCCTGCTTGAGTGCAAAGAAGTCTGGGAGAGGAAGAGCCAAAATGAATGGTGGAATTACATTAGGAAGAAATATGATTTTTGACATTTTGGGCTTGTAGTGTTAATGAGATGTTGACATTAAGATGTTGATAAGGCTGTTGGAAAGTTTATTCTGGAACTTGGGTCAGCATTGGAATCAGGACTGTAGCTTCACTAGGCACCCATTCATAGTGATAGTTGAAGCTATGGAAACTGATTTAAAATAACCACCTACAGCAGATACAGACTGATGGGAATAAAGGACCCAGGCCAGACACAGCTTAACCAGTGCTAGGTACTAGTACAAAAAGGAGAGGCACTTAACAGATAATAAGATAATCAGAATGTGGCAATCTAAATGAATGCAAAACCTACTTTGAAAGTATAGACAAAGAAATACAGTACTTGCACACACATACAGAAATTAATTATAATTTCCAAAATACCAGTGTTACATGCTCCATTCTAAATTGCTATAAGCCATATCTTAAAAGACATTTTAGCATTTCTAGCAGGTGTTTTAGCATCTCTAGTAGGCCCATGAGATTGTTAGAGTGGAAATGAAGAACGCAGGTCTATGGTTTTCCTTCAAGAATAAAAGCTGATAGAGCCTTATCTGTCTGAGAGATTTAGGAAACAAAGGTTAAAAACAAAATTTAAGTGTTACAGATGGACCTCATGTCAACCACCTGTCAGTCTTTTGGTAATTTGGGCCACTTGTGTGTTTGATACACTGAGAGTAGATTTGGCTAAGCTGTGTATGCTATTTGATTTGGCTATTGAGAGCCCTGGAAACTTTAGCTGGATCATTATTTTACCAGGTATATTTTGTTACAAAGAACAGTGCAGGCCACTGGACAGCTTACTGTCCACCATACATGTCAGCAGTGAGCATAGCCAGGAAAAGAACAGTAAGCCTGTTCTGGCATTGGCCCTGCTCGGTACATGTCGACTTACATCTCCTACACCGGGGGCCTTGCAGCCAGGCACCTACCTCCTCAGCAGTCTCACAGTGTTCCGTTTACCTTGTCTTTGGGTTGAATGAGATGATCCTGTGTTACTTTCTATTCCATTCACTCCCCAGCCTGGCTTGCCAGGTGTAAACATAACCTGAGTATTCACCCAGCACTGTCGATGTTGTTAGTGCTTCAACATTCCAGTCATTGACTTGACAGCAGATAGAATTCTGATGAAATTAGACAATCTTATGGAATGGGATTGTCTCATTCAATTTCTGACAGAGATGTTAAAGAATCATTTCACTGCCACCAATTCTCCTCCCCTTTGCGGTCTTGATGATAGAGCTAAAGCAGCAAATCAGTGAGCTAGTCTCCCAATGAAATATTCCCTCTCTTTCAGTGGACTGTGCCCAAGTGGTCCTTTGATCATCTGGAAAAATAAAGCCCTCACTCTACAGAGAACCTCAACTCCACAGGGCTTCAGCTCACCGAATACAGCAGCAGTCATGCTGGCATATTTACAGCCGGTAGGACTGCGGGTTGCTCTACACGTCTGTAAAGCCACCAGCTATGATCGCAGGCCATGTGATGGCAATTTTCTGCTGTTGAAAAGTTCCCACACAAGCATCTAGAGAGAAAGAGAATGGCATATTTCAGGATTTGGGCTGTGATATTTCTGTTTTTTTTTCCAGAAATAACAGTGACTATGAGTCTCTTTATAGTTAATTCTGTTCTTAAAAAAATTGGTACTGCAATGGATATTTTTGTTTTCTTTGCCTTCAAAAGAAGAACATAGGATAACATGGCTTTCTCTTAAGTGAATTGACTTTAATAAATAACAAAAATCTAAAAATATACACAGGGTATGATGGGACAAATAGTGTATATTTAACAGAACATCTGAACAAAAATACAAACATGCAGATATTTGGCACTGTGTACATATTACTTCTGAATAATTAACCTCATGGCTCTTTCACTCATATACTTGGGAATAATTCTAGTCTTTCTTGAAAATGAGATCAGCACAAGTTTCTACATCCTGTGCTGATCTCATTTTCAAGAAAGACTAGAATTTTCTTTCAAATGGAGAGAACAAACTTCTTTTTTTCAGTTTGGAATATTCCCTTTTGGAGAAACACTGCCATAGCAAGTTTTTTTTACATGATTCTTAGGTGGGTGAAAGAGGAATTTATGCATCATACCTTCTATATCTATTCTGTACAACAACAGGCTATGTTAAAAAGGGCTATGTGAACTTCTTTAAGATGCCACAGAATTTATATTTACTATTTCTTCATTAATTTGTTAGAGCTAATGCAAGTTCTCTTTCATGCACTTTCCACATTCTTCTGTTCCCTGTCCTCTTCTGGTGTTAGTTCTCAAAAGTCCGAAAAGTTTTCAAAAGTTAAAAGAAAAAAATTGCCCAGTGATGTGACTCTGTCATTTCTCCTGAATATAATTAATGTCAATCTCCTCTGGCGGAAATGAACTTTTTGACTCGGCGCGCAGCCTTACACAGCACCGAAATGATATGCTCATCAAGGGTTCACATCTGTTGCCTCAGTTAATCCAACAGCACAACGCAGTTGGTGTTGCTATTCCCGTTGGGTAGCTGTGGAAAATGAAGGGTAGAGAGGGTAAATAACTTGAACCCAAGAACTCACAGTTGAGTGTTGAAATCAAGATTCAAATCTAGGACATTTTAGGAGCCTGGGAACTAATCATTTTTTGTCACTACCTCTTGCTTGTTGAATGAAAGAATATAAAGCATAGAGGCTAGATCACAGAAAATAGAATCCAGTCATATGCAAACTGCTATTTTTTATTTTCTGTAGGCACTTTGATTCAGTATTTATTTTCTTTCCCAATATTGGACTTACTTTACAATAGTGTACAATCTCATTACTGTTTACATTTCAAAGATTTTTGTAGGTTTTGTTACTGCTTTTTTCGAAACAGTATGTTGAGAACAAGTGTTCATGAAGTTGTGGAAAGGGTCATTTCACATCGTAATACTGAGTTTTATACCTGATCTCAAACCTTTGAATGTTTTCCTGATTTAAGTTCCTCTCTGAAGATTTTTGGGTAGGATGGAGGAGGATGCTCTTCTGTATGAACTTCCCCTGTTTTATGTAGACTATTGTCAAGCTTCTAGCACAGGTGACTTCCTCTTTGACAGGTGGCCTCTGGTATGAATTTTTTTCTCTCAACATCAATATTAGTTAGCAAATTGGAAGAACTGAGCAAACTTGTTCATTCTGGTTACCATATCCACTATGAAAAATTTTGGAAGCCTCTTGGCTAGAGCATCTAAAAATCCTTGGAGCCTCTAATTCTTTTATCAAAACTGTAACAAGTTGGAGATGAAGAATAAAAAATATTCTCTTCATCTGAACTATATGAAATCACCATTTTTCTAGGTCAAAAAAAATTCATCGTTGGTCACTTCATAGAAGGGCTTAACCTAAGAGAGCAACTATTTCATAATTTGCTATTAAGTATATCTGTGTATTTATATAGAGAATAAAGTAGCAATATGTAATCTCCTCTTTGCAGAACCTCTCTTCAGAAGAGGCTGAGACACTAGCCTAATGTTGTAAGTTCTCTTGGAATGAGAAGGGTTGTTTGGGAGATGTTGGAACCTTGAATGTCTTCAATTTCACAAGGGCAGCTTTTTAAAATGTTTGCGGCATTATGAGTCTGTGACCATCACTGTGTCATTTAAAATAATATAAGCAATTATTAAATATAGCTACGAAGCATATGTTTGGCATAGCCTTTCAATTTTTAAAAAATCTAATTTCAAGTACTTAGTCATTTTGCCAGCACCAGTAAATTAGGGCTAAGATTAAGGTAGTGTTTAATGGTTCCAGTCTAAATTTAATATATGATGCCATTCTTTCTGATTTTATAGAAACTAAAATTAACTATATAAGATCAGCGCAAACAAATATTGTGTGGCCATCTGAGCTTCAATCTTTCCATCTATAATTATTTCTTGATGGCTAAGTAGTGCAATAAAAGCTGTGAATCAAACAAAGGCCTTGCCCCTCAAGGACTCTGCAGTTATTTGTAATGTACTGCTCCAATGCAAACCTGTCCATTCTAACTCCTGGATTTGTGGCGTTTTGTTGGCCAACTGCCTCATGTTCCTTTTTGATATGTGTTGAAGCTGGCTGGGACTGAGCTCAGCCAATCGTTATATATTCAGAAATTATGCAAGGTGGTTGTGAAACCATTGCTAGTTGAAATTGGCTGTGGTGGAAGCATTAACCTACAGAAATTGGCAAATACTACCCATGGGGGCTTTTTTTGTCAGAAAGCTAATTTACCAGTATACAACTGTAATTCACGCAGCTAACAGTTACAGTAAAATTCTCAGAAAGCTTTACTTATCATTATTACACATAGAAGTTTAAGTAAGAGCCTAAATCAGAACTCTGAAACACTGTACACAAGTAGTTGGGGTAGAATAAAAAGTTGGCAAATGTAATTCGGCGAAAAATTTTTTTAAATGACAACACACACACTCTGTTTAAAGATTTGGTTCAGTTTCTCCTTACCAGTCTTTTCAGGAACACTGATAACTTAGCAGGGAAAAGAGATGGTTTTATTCAACACCTACAATATGACTCTCTGATAAAAATTATTGTGTTAATTCTCACCAGGATCCTGTTAGGTTATCATTTTGCAGTTGTCTGTTCTTATGTTTGTGTGTGTTTTAAATCCTACTTACAAAACAAAGTTAAAAGCACAGGTGTGTCACATGGCTAGTAAATGGCAGTAAATGGGATTTAAACCCAGGCCTTACAGACCTGAAGACTGTCCTCCTATCACTCACTGTTGCCTAGACAAGTGCACCTGATGAGTAGGATCAAAACTTGAGTGTCATCTCCCCTCTTATCTCTTAACACATCTACCCCCAGATAAGATAACGTACACTGAAGAGGCAAGAGTTCTCATAGAAAGTTTCTGAAGTAGAGATTTAGAAAATTACTGACTTGTGTATATAATTTTCCCCAAACAACCAAGAGTCACTTTGTTTCTGTGTCCTTGTTTTCAAAATACCTACAATATAGGAAATTGAGTAGAAAAAGTTATTTAATATCTTAGGAGTTCATTACACTATAGTGTCATAAGAAATATGGAACATTAGAATGTCATTTCCACATGTTAACATCTCTCCACAGCCTTCCTACTATTTTCCACTGTCAGACCAATTTTCAGAAGTATTCATATCTTTAAAGTGGGAAACAACAGAATGAGATAGAGACTGTTTTCATCTCTAAGTTAAGATGTAAGATGCACAGATGATAGCACTTAGCCTCATGGTATTGCATTTGTGCAGGGGGCAGAGCATTCTTCTAATTAAACAAATGCCATTGAGTACAAAATTTAAATGCCTGCACTGTATAACCCTAGTTACTATACCTAAAAAAGAAAGTCAGTCTGCGTTGAGTGTTGACTACGGGTCATTTGCCTTCCCTAGTAATAGTCAGTGACTATATCACATGATCTTTACATAATAACTTACTAACGACCAGAACAATAAAGGGGACATTAAAGAAGGAATCAGTAAGTCAGCCCTGACCTAATGATTGCAAAGGGAATGTTTGTACAACTGACCTACAGGCAACTCAAGAGAAGGGAAGTATTTTTGTTTAAGCATTTCAGTATTTCGTATGAATCATAAAGCTTAGACTCAAAAGGAAAGAGTTCAGCCAGAATTCATGCATAAGGAAAACCTGGAGTTTAAAGGGTAGAGATGTTTACGTGTAGGTTGGCTATAACGTGATAGATGGACAAGGTCACCTTCAGGATGGCTACTTAAAAGTGTATTCCGGTTTAGTCCAGGGAAGAAGCATCTTTCTTTCTTTCATATTCAGATTCAGTGTCTTCAACTAAGACATTAATGAAAGACGGAAGTGTAAGCTGATTTGATCCATTTATTTTAAAGATGTTTTCACAGTACTTCAATCTAATTTTGATATAACTTCAGATAAAAAGTTAAAAGTAGAACTTTTTATTTTTTATTACACTTCTTCCATTGTTCTCCTAGACGACTTCCTTCATACTACAGAAAAGAGATTGAGAAGGAAAATTAAACCATGGGCCAGTATTATAATTGTATATGATCAATATCTGTAACAAAAAAAAAATCTATATATATTTCAATGTGCAATTTTAATAAAAACATATATATGTGCCATGATTGTTGTTACTTGCTTGGCATTTACTTAATTTTTTATTAGCTCTAGCATGAGTTTGCCAGTGTTAAGAATAGGCTCACCCTGCTTCCTGAGCATCCGGTTGGATGACATTTCAGCCACAGGACCTGCTCACCATGCCGCACTCTTCTCCAGGGTACTCTGGACTCCACACTTCGTTTCTTTTCAACATTGTCCCCACCAACATACCCCCATTCTTACTCTAGGGATATCCCCTGGTGGAAGTTTGGAGAACCATAATTCAGATAGTTGTTTTGTTTGTTTTTCACTGCAGTTTGTTTCACTTGAAGTTAGGTAATCATTCTCCTCCTCACAAATACACTCTCATTTTTAAGCCTCTGCATTTTTAAATCCAAACTTGTCAGACTCCATAGGAGCTACTACCCTGTTATCCCTTTCTTTTTTCATTGCATGAATGAGCCAAAATAAGGCTAAGAGACGTCTTCCAAGTGTAATGCTAATGCTGTTGATATCTTTGTTAATAAGGAAAAGGAAAGTATCATGATTTTAAAGGAAATATGATTGAATGAAGAACCAATTCCATTAAAATGCTTATTTGTTAATTCATTCAACAACTATATATTGAATGTATTCTAAATTTTAGACATTGTTGGTGCCAGGGACCCTGTGGTAAGAAACAGCAGGAAAGTTTAAAAAGACATTAACAAAATCATCAAACAAATAAATGGAAATGCAGAACTGTGATAAGCACTATGAGAAAAAGCACATAGCCCATGAAAACATGCCTGTATCCTCATTTCAGTTTCTTGGGCTTAAGCAGATAAATAAGCATACAAAATATTTTCTGAGACCTTTCATCAACTTCACACCTACTGTACCCATTCATTTGTATCCAGTAGTTCACCAACCTCCATTCTCTGTTCCCTCCAATTGCCTAAGAAAACACCCTGTGTAGGCTGGAACCATGTTTTGCCATCTAGTTCTGTTACACAATAATTATTTTAAGGAGTTGGGTGGGAGCCTCCACAAAATTTCCAAGGACATAATTAGAGCTCTTCAACACCTGAGCACTTTGCAAATCCCTTAGCCCCTAGCTTTACCCCACTTTCTAAATGTCCTCCAAGGAAGCACCTGAAGCAGTGGGGTACAACGCAGCTGCTCTGTGTGCTGCTTCCTTCTGGAGGTCATATGTAGCCTAGCCTGTCACCATTACCATTTGCAAACATTTGTCAGTACCACATGTATAGGACATTGTACCAGTAATGGTAGACTAAAAAAGAAAAAGATTATATTCAGTCCCTTCAGAATGCACTTCCCACTTACAGCAAGACCAACACAATGTAGGTATGTTTCTCCACTTGACAAACGTATGTAGAATTTCTTTAAATAAAATGTCAGAGTTTAGTAGATATGTACAATGAGTGGGGAAATAAACAATGTGAAATCAAGTGATGGGCACACTGGGGTTCATTGTACAATTCTAATGATTTTGTAGTACAGTTATTTTTGTAGCATCTTTTTTGATATAATTCACATACCATACAATTTACTCATGTAAAATTACACAAGCATCACCACAATTAATTTTATAATATTTTATCACCCACAGAAGAAATCTTGTATTCTTTAGCAGTGATCCCTTAATTTCCTCCTACCCCTACTTCCCTCAGCCTTAGGTAAGCTCTAATCTACTTTCTCTCCCTAAGATTTGACTATTTGCACATTTCATATAAATGGAATTATTCACCATTTGGTCTCTTGTAAGTGACTGCTTTCAATTATGATAATGTTTTTAAGGTTTATTTATGTTGCAGCATGTTTCAATACTTCATTCTTTTTATGGTCAAATAATATTCCATTATATGGATGTACCCATTTGTTTATTCATTCATCAGATGATGGGCATTTGGAATGTTCCCAGTTCTTCTGTTTTGTTTTGTTTTGCTATTATAAATAATACTGCCGTGAACATTTGTGTAGAAGTTTTTCTGTAGACATATGCTTTCATTTTGTTTGAAGAGTAACCTAGGAAGAAATTGCTAGGTGTCTTGCCAATGGGTTTCAGTCCCAGACAAGTTCACTATGGATTCAGTGAGGCCAAAGAAATGATGATGGAACATTCTTGGGGTGTTTATTCTCATGGTGGCAGGTCAATCACTAGAATCCCATCCACACAGAATCCCGTCCTCTCAGAGCGAGTCTGCATGCAGCAAGCTGCTGTCTGCCTCTGGGCCTCTCTACCCTCCACAGCTGTCCCAGTCTCTGTTCTCTGTACTGCTACCACTCCAGCCTCTGCTCCCCTGCAGCCTTGCAGCCGGGCCACCATGTCATCCAGAGCACTGGGCGGAGCTCTTTATACACAGCCAATAACAACGTATTGCCCACACGTGTTGTAGTGAGCTAGCCAGCCAGTGCCAGGTGAGGATCCTGACCACAGGAGCCTTCACTTTATCCACACTAGGTCATATTTAATTCCATGTTTAGCCTTTTGAGGAACAGCCAGACTTTTTCAAAGTAGCTTCACCAGTGTGCCTCCCTACCAGTAGTGTATGAAGGTTCTAATTTCTTCACATCCTAGCCACTATTGTTATTACCCATCTTTTCAGTCATAACTATTAAGGATAAAATAGAAGTTCCTGTGGCCAGAATTCTCACCTGGCCCTGGTTGGCTAGCTCATTGCACACATGTGGGCAATATGTTGCTATTGACTCTATATAAAGAGCTCCCCCCAGTGCTCTGGGCACAACACGGTGGCAGGGCTGCAAGGCTGCAGGAGAGCAGAGCAGAGGCTGGAGTGGTGGCAGTGCCGAGGACAGAGGCCCAGAGGCAGAGACCGGCTTGCTGCATGCAAACTCGCTCTGAGTGGCTGAGATTCTAGTGATTGACCTGCCACCATGGGAATAAAGGTGGGTATAACTCTTTCAGCACAAGAGCATTCTACAGTCATTTCTTTGGTCACACTGAATCCACAATGAACTCGCCCAGGGCTGAAACCCATTGGCAAGTCAACCATCCTTGTAGTTATGAAATGGTATATCACACTATTTTAATTTTATATTTTAAAAAAATTTATAATGAATAATTTCAGAAAGAAAGAAATATCAAACTCTCAGTATGTTTAGAGCAGTCATTTGCACAAGTTTTCCACTTAACGCCAGAAAAGATTGTAAAAAAGTTACTTGTAGCTCATGCCTTAATCAATTTTTTGATGTACTAAATCTTCAAAAAATGTTGTAACAGTATACAACTGTAAAGTAATTTTTTTTAAGTTTGGAAGAATTGTTGGTCTAATTACAACACCTAATTTACTACAAACACTCCCTGAGAATATCAAAATGAAAACATGTAGTTTGGACACCAGAATGTTTTGCAACTATGACCTAATTTAAAGGTCTTCTAGTTAAAATTTGACTTTTAAAAAAAAAATTATGTTTGAAACAATTATTTGGGTTCTCATTGTGCCTTAAAAAAAGTCCAAGATATCTTTTAAAGATGGCTGTTGACCAGTCTGTTCATATTCATGGTTAAAGAATCAACAAACCTTTCCATTTCTAAAACATTAATACTTAATAAAACAGATTAGGGATGGGGCTCTATTGTTATCTGTTATTACCTGGGACCTTCCTTCTCATGCCTGTTGTTTTGATGGACAATGACTTATTACACATCTTCCAGGAAAATAGCAGATTAGTTCATTAAAATGGGCATTGGTCATTGTGGGGACAATGGAAGTTCCTATGGCCAGGACCCTCACCTGAACCTAAATGACTTGATATAATTGGCCTACTCCTAGGCTACTGCTTCCGCACAGTAGGCAATAAGCTATTATTGACCAAGTCACTATAGAGTCTGCCCAGAGCACTGGGCAGAGTCAGTGACAGAGGATTATGAACCTGCAGATTGTTGGATGCAGATGTGATTCTAGTGCTCAACCTATTGTAGGGAGAGCAAGCCAGGTAATAAACTCTTTTACCCCAAGAACATTCCATTGTCATTCCTTGTTCTTACTGAATCTGTAGTGAACTTGCCCAGGGCTTGAAACCCTCAGGCAAGACAGTCAGCTTCTTGCTATGTTGCATAATTTAAGGAAAATCTATTAACATTGCTTAAAATAACGCTCTTTAAAAATATTTTATTGAATTGGTTTTAATATCATTTTTAATACACTGTTCTGGAATTGTTTTACTCTTTATAATCCAGTAGTACTCATGCAGATATCATTTTAAGTAATCAGTCATAATGTAATCAGTAATTAAAATTATAGCCAACTACAGGTGCTGATAATTGTTAATCAATTAGACACAAAACGATTGCATATCTAATTGAAATACTGATTGAAGTATTGATAGTTACCCATAATTTTTTTTCAAAAGTAAACTACCTCTTACTGTTCTTAAATTGCAATGAGTTATCAAGAATATGTTCCCAACTATACTCTGAGTAGCTTCTCTGAACTTTGGTGGGAAATGGACCTGCTCTTTCTGTATAGTTAAATAAAATAGGTACAGCTGACCACAACTCACCTGACAAGCTGTTGAATGAGTCTGTGAATTTTAATTGGCTTATTTGCATATTAACAGGCAACATTCTGCAGATGGTTCTGTGGGCCCCCAGTATCTAGATTTGGCAAATTTGGGGACCATTATATAGGAATGCAACAGTCACTAAACACTTGTAGAATCCCTGTTTTGCCAGGAGGCTGCACTCAGTATCACTGTCAACCTGCTGATCGGCCTTTACAAGAATTAATTAGCTCACATATTTATAGCCATTTGGTGGTTAGAATATCTGCATGACCAAAAAAAGCAATTTGACATTTATTCCTTTTAAAAACTGACTGTTGAATTTCACAAGACAAGGCTAAAGCTTTGAAAGGAATATTTTGTCTCTACCATCAAGACTAAAAATTATTTGTACTTTCTAATCATTAAATCACATGAATGGGAAACAGCTTAGCAAGAATAAGCAAAGGCTGGATAATATTATTTGTATTTCATGATTCATCAAATAATGACCGTTCTAATTTAAAGGAAAACTGTGTATGTAAAGCCGGAATTTATTTCCCCAAAAGGAGACCATACTAGGTGTGTTTATTTAGCTTAATAGATTTACTAAGGCTGGTCTACCAACAGCATCATAGAATCTGTCACTAGAAAGGATCATGCTCTTCAAGGAGTGTTTTAGGTGGATATGACTCTGTTATAGTGTCATGCCTGGAACATAGCAGGCATTTGGGATGTTTATTAAATAAATTAATAAAGCAATGCATGTAACTAATACCAAGATTTGCTTTGGGCACTAATCCAAAGGGAACAGATCATTAACAATCCAAAAGGTTTTAAATTTAATTTTCAAAATCAACAATGTAATTATGAGACCACTGAGCTCTCTTGATTATTTACATGTCATTGATGTTTCAGATATAACAAGCAGAATCCTCTTCTGTCTGCTGCTATAATTCACCTGTTAGGCTAAGAATTTCCAAGTATAGACTGGGATGAGGAGAGAAATTTGGAAAAAACACGATTTTGAAAATTTTATTGGATGCATTCTCTTTCATATATATAGATACAATGAGAATGGTTTAGGCTTTGTATTTAAGCAGAGGGGCTCTCAAAATCTAAGCAATACCATTTTTATCCAAAGTAACAGAAGTGAAAAACAACATAACGACTGCTCTTTCTTCGTTCTGTCTAGTTACATGGTGTGCCATTTATTAAAAGATTGTATATGGCATTTTTAAAAATCCAGCATCTCTATTGATACCTGAACATTTATTGTTTGGCTGTAAAATATAAATAGTAAATCTCATTATTGGTCTGTCTTCTGGCATTACCTGAAGATTGAAATTGGTAAAAATTCTACTTCATCCTTGGAAAGAATATTCCTCAGACCTTCATTTCTAATAAGACAGCAACACAAAACACTTGTGATTCTGGAAGCAGTCAGCTGTTAATATGAATTATGCGAATCTGACCTATAATCTCACCTGACATTTGGAACTCAAATATTTTCCCTTATTCCTCCAACACAATTAAAATATTTAGTCTCACTTCATTTTATGAGACATAAATAGCTATGTAAGTACTCTGTAATTACTGTACATTGTAACAAATGACCTCATAAGTACATTGTAATGTCCCATGTAATTACATGGTAAGTCATGCCTTTGAGATGGCTGCTCTGAGATTGAAAGCCTACTGTTTTCAGAGATTAATTACTTAGGGCCTAATTTGACAGTTTGTTTGAAGATGGGCCTCTGCTAAATAGCCATTTCTGCATTTTTTTCAAAAGAAAATTGTTTCATAGTAAAATTTTTTTTCCTTATTTAATATAGACCTAGTTGTAAGTGTATCCCTGAGTATAGGACATGCCTAAAACTTACTGTACATAAAAGCAAAGAGGGCATCGTCCTATACAGGAAAAGACTGCTTTACAATCATATTTCTTCCATCAACCATTAGTTAGAAATTGTTTTTGTGACAATCATTTTTGAAGTTTCTGGCTTTATTACTATGAAATGACTTTTTAACATAAAATATTGTAAAATTATTGTTTTTATTCTCTGATTGGGCATTATACAATCTTTAAACTAATGTTTCATTTTTTAAGAAACCAAGTGATATATCATGATCATTTTGACATTGTTGCAATACCATGAGTTCTTACTGGTCATTCCTGATAAATTCATTTTATCCCATACATGAAAGAATTTTTATATGGCACAAATTAGTATTTAAAGTATTATCTCTTTGCCTTGGGCTGCTTAAATATCAGATGAAATCAATTATTCTGAAGTTACGCCATTCACCTTTGTCTCCACTGATACGTTGGTTTCTATGTTCTGAAACAAAAAAGAAATGGGAAAATAAGTGGACACTGTATTTTCTTCCTTAAGTTATATATTGGTCTATTTTCTGTGCCTTTCAAGGGTATGATTTTATATAGAACTTCTCTCTTGGATTTCTGTTCTGGCTTTCTTAACTCTAGTTCCTGCGTCAAGGCTATTAGATTGCTTTTAATAGTTTTCTTTAGTAGAAATGAATAGTCTAAGAAAGGACCTAGTGATCTGAAAGAGTTAATGAGCCTCCCCAAACATCCAGCTTATTTCCAGGGAATGACTTAGGCACTAGAGAATAAAGTCTATTGATACTGACAAATTCTGAAATGTATTACTCGTCAGATCACTTTATCATCAACTCTAGGGAACCAAATTGCTTTATCGTAATGGAATTTTGTCAAAATGCGAATAACTTCTAGAAATTACATTCCCAGTTTCTAGGACCTAGAAGAAAACAGATCGGGCTGAGACTTATGCACAGCAAATTATCACAGGAAAAAAAAGAAAATTATATTTTGAATCCAGGAGTTTAAAAAAGAAGATGTTAGTTACATACCAATTCTACCTCTTTTAAAAAATTTTTTCTTTTCCCTCTTTAGGCTGGATGATGTTCTACATTTGGGATGATTTTCTTGGTTGGATTAGGAGTATTTGGTTATTGGCAAGAAAGCTTAGCTAGCAGGTTTGGGCAGTTCAGAGTGTGAAAATAGAATAATGGATTTTTCTTTATTTTTCTTCCAGTAATAGAGACTGTATATGGTTACATATCTGAGAATCAACTACAACAGGGTTTTCATCATCAGGGGTGAAAGCACTGTTTCTATGGGCCACTCAACAGCATGTGGTCAGATCTACCATAAAGAAACCCCTGTTCACACATTGCACCAAATGGTTTTTGAGTGGCAGAGAAAGTTGTTTTCCAGAGAAGTGTAATCTAGTTGTTGCAAACAGATGAAGTCTTTATGAAGATAATTCAGCCTCAGTGAGACTCATTCCTTCATTTACATTCTTATGCCTTCAACACCCAATCACGTGAGGCCAAAGCAACCACACTTGCTTCAGTTTCCATTGCCATTTTGTGTACTTCAAAACATACTTCTACTACCAATAATAATAATTATTATTATAAAATTTAGAAAAAGAAGAAAGCTATGTATTTTGCATTGTGTTCAAGTTTCTGAGCCCTTTCTCCTTGGTCACCTCTCAACAATTGGGTGGGAGACAGGGATGGTCATAGGATACACAGTTGATGAAGTTGGGGAAATGATACCTAATGTCATTTAGCAAACTAACGAAAAGCTGAAAGTGAAATAGTATGCTTCCTGTCATGCATTTTAGTACACTTCTTGAGTATCTTTTTTTTTTGTAGATAACTATTTTTTATTGAAGGGTAGTTGACACACAGTATTACATTAGTTTCAGGTGTACAACACAGTGATTCAACATTTATATACATGATAATTCTAGGTACCAGCTATCACCATACCAAGTTGTTACAATATTTTGACTATATTCCTTATGCTATACATTACATCCCGGTTACTTATTTATTTTACAATTGGAAGTGTGCATATATATATATTTTTTTCTTGTGTGAGGGTATCTCTCATATTCATTGATCAAATGGTTGTTAACAACAATAAAATTCTGTATAGGGGGGTCAATGCTCAATGCACAATCATTAATCCACCCCAAGCCTAATTTTCATCAGTCTCCAATCTTCTGAAGCATAACAAACAAATTCTTACATGGAGAACAAATTCTTACATAGTGAGTAAGTTACATGGTGAACAGTACAAGGGCAGTCATCACAGAAACTTTCGGTTTTGCTTATGCATTATGAACTATAAACAGTTCAAATATGAATACTCATTTGATTTTTATACTTGATTTATATGTGGATACCACATTTCTCTCTTTATTATTATTTTTAATAAAATGCTGAAGTGGTAGGTAGATACAAGAAAAAGGTAGAAAACAGAGTTTAGTGTTGTAAGAGAGCAAATGTAGATGATCAGGTGTGTGCCTGTAGACTATGTGTTAATCCAAGCTAGACAAGGGCCATAAAATATCCACATATGCAGAAGATTTCTCTCAGAACGGGCGGGGGGAGGTTCTAAGCCTCACCTCTGTTGATCCCCCTTTTTCTCACCTGATGGCCCCCCTGCGACTGTGCCTGTCTTAGGTTGTTCCTCCCTTGAGGAATCTTACCCGTCTCTGGCTAACCAGTCAACTTCTGGGGCCATACAGGGAAATGTTAAGTTGGTAAGTGAGAGAGAAGCCTTATTGTTTGAAAAGGTTAGCTTTTTACTTCTTTGCATATTTATGCCCTGTGGCTTCTATGCCCAGCATTTGTCTTGAGGTGTCTTTACCACTTGGAAGAATTATGATACTCGGTAAATTTGATATGAGGCACGAATTCTATTTAAGGGTTGTAGTTAGGAAGGAAAAAGAAAAGCAATAGAAGTAGCAGGCAGAAGAAAACCTAGGGAGATTGATTATTTATTTGACATATCTTCTTGTAGAGTAACTTCAGCATGTATAGGTTTTAAACTACTAATTAAATTGCACACACACATTAACATAATAGGAGTACAGTTGCGTAACCAAAGCATACCTGTAATTACCAGCCATCTCCAGTGAAACCAAGAAAACCAGTTAGGCACCTTAGGCATTTGTGAAAACTTATCTATGATATGGTGGATATTGTCCAACTGAACTTGAACAGTCTGAGAGAAATCAGACAAATTAAAACAGTCCATTCCTGGGGACTGTTCACATCCCATATGTTCTTTTAACAGTAAATAGTCTGTAGTTGTAAGATTTTGGAGAGCTACAATTTGCAGTTCTCCTAATTCTTGGTTGAGTTCCAACAGTATAGATCCAGTCAAATTTGTTATTTTACTGTATGCACAGGCCAGCTTAGATATCTCCTTCCTCATTCCCATGGGAAGTCCAGGAACTGGTGGGATGAGTGCATCTACAGCTGTGGCAGTGCGTGGATCTTTGTTGGGGTTTTTTGATGATCATCTTCTGGCATGAGTCTTCCCGAGAGTGCTGATGTTGGAAGTTCTTTTTCATATCGTATCTTAGTTCATTTTCGGGGTAGCCCAATTAGGCTTTGATCCTCTGTATAAACACAAACAGACCCTTTGCCTACACTTTTATATGCCCTTTATATCATTGTGTAGAACTCATTGGAGGTCACCACACAGGAACGGCTTTTTTTTTTTTTTATCATTAATCTACACTTACATGATGAATATTTTGTTTACTAGGCTCTCCCCTATACCAGGTCCCCCCTATATACCCCTTTACAGTCACTGTCCATCAGCGTAGCAAAATGTTGTAGAATCACTACTTGCCTTCTCTGTGTTGTACAGCCCTCCCCTTTCTCCCACCCCCCCATGCATGCTAATCTTAATACCCACGTTTTATCTCCCCCCCCCTTATCCCTCCCTACCCACCCATCCTCCCCAGTCCCTTTCCCTTTGGTACCTGTTAGTCCATTCTTGAGTTCTGTGATTATGCTGCTATTTTGTTCCTTCAGTTTTTCCTTTGTTCTTATATTCCACAGATGAGTGAAATCATTTGGTATTTCTCTTTCTCTGCTTGGCTTGTTTCACTGAGCATAATACCCTCCAGCTCCATCCATGTTGCTGCAAATGGTAGGATTTGCCCTTTTCTTATGGCTGAGTAGTATTCCATTGTGTATATGTACCACATCTTCTTTATCCATTCATCTATCGATGGACATTTAGGTTGCTTCCAATTCTTGGCTATTGTAAATAGTGCTGCGATAAACATAGGGGTGCATTGGTCTTTCTCATACTTGATTGCTGCATTCTTAGGGTAAATTCCTAGGAGTGCAATTCCTGGGTCAAATGGTAAGTCTGTTTTGAGCATTTTGATGTACCTCCATACTGCTTTCCACAATGGTTGAACTAATTTACATTCCCACCAGCAGGGTAGGAGGGTTCCCCTTTCTCCACAGCCTCACCAACATTTGTTGTTGTTTGTCTTTTGGATGGCAGCCATCCTTACTTGTGTGAGGTGATACCTCATTATAGTTTTAATTTGCATTTCTCTGATAATTAGCGATGTGGAGCATGTTTTCATGTGTCTGTTGGACATCTGTATTTCTTTTTTGGAAAACCGTCTGTTCAGTTCCTCTGCCCATTTTTTAATTGGGTTATTTGTTTTTTGTTTGGTGAGGCGTGTGAGCTCTTTATATATTCTGGATGTCAAGCCTTTATCGGATGTGTCATTTTCAAATATATTCTCCCATACTGTAGGGTTCCTTTTTGTTCTATTGATGGTGTCTTTTGCTGTACAGAAGCTTTTCAGCTTAACATAGTCCCACTTGTTCATTTTTGCTGTTGTTTTCCTTGCCCAGGGAGATATGTTCAAGAAGAGGTCACTCATGTTTATGTCTAAGAGGTTTTTGCCTATGTTTTTTTTCAAGAGTTTAATGGTTTCATGACTTACATTCAGGTCTTTGATCCATTTTGAGTTTACTTTTGTATATGGGGTTAGACGATGGTCCAGTTTCATTCTCCTACATGTAGCTGTCCAGTTTTGCCAGCACCATCTGTTGAAGAGACTGTCATTTCGCCATTGTATATCCATGGCTCCTTTATCAAATATTAATTGATCATATATGTCTGGGTTAATGTCTGGATTTTCTAGTCTGTTCCATTGGTCTAGGTCTCTTCTTGTGCCAGTACCAAATTGTCTTGATTACTATGGCTTTATAATAGAGCTTGAAGTTGGGGAGTGAGATCCCCCCTACTTCATTCTTCTTTCTCAGGATTGCTTTGGCTATTCGGGATCTTTGGTGGTTCCATATGAATTTTTGAATTATTTGTTCCAGTTCATTGAAAAATGTTGCTGGTAGTTTCATAGGGATTGCATCAAATCTATATATTGCTTTGAACAGAATGGCCATTTTGACGATATTAATTCTTCCTAGCCACGAGCATGGGATGAGTTTCCATCTGTTAGTGTCCCCTTTAACTTCTCTTAAGAGTGACTTGTAGTTTTCAGAGTATAAGTCTTTCACTTCTTTGGTTAGGTTTATTCCTAGGTATTTTATTTTTTTGATGCAATTGTGAATGGAGTTGTTTCATGATTTCTCTTTCTGTTGGTTCATTGTTAGTGTATAGGAAAGCCACAGATTTCTGTGTGTTGATTTTGTATCCTGCAACTTTGCTGTATTCCGATATCAGTTCTAGTAGTTTTGGGGTGGAGTCTTTAGGGTTTTTTATGTACAGTATCATGTCATCTGCAAATAGTGACAGTTTAACTTCTTCTTTACCAATCTGGATTCCTTGTATTTTTTTGTTTTGTCTGATTGCTATGGCTAGGACCTCCAGTACTATGTTAAATAACAGTGGGGAGAGTGGGCATCCCTGTCTAGTTCCCGATCTCAGAGGAAATGCTTTCAGCTTCTCGCTGTTCAATATAATGTTGGCTGTGGGTTTATCATAGATGGCCTTTATTATGTTGAGGTACTTGCCCTCTATTCCCATTTTGCTGAGAGTTTTTATCATGAATGGATGTTGAACTTTGTCAAATGCTTTTTCAGCATCTATGGAGATGATCATGTGGTTTTTGTCTTTCTTTTTATTGATGTGGTGGATGATGTTGATGGACTTTCGAATGTTGTGCCATCCTTGCATCCCTGAGATGAATCCCACTTGGTCATGGTGTGCTATCCTTTTGATGTATTTTTGAATTCGGTTTGCTAATATTTTGTTGAGTATTTTTGCATCTACGTTCATCAGAGATATTGGTCTGTAGTTTTCTTTTTTGCTGAGGTCTTTGCCTGGTTTTGGTATTAGGGTGATGTTAGCTTCATAGAATGAGTTTGGGAGTATACCCTCCTCTTCTATTTTTTGGAAAAGTTTAAGGAGAATGGGTACTATGTCTTCCCTTTATGTCTGATAAAATTCCGAGGTAAATCCATCTGGCCCGGGGGTTTTGTTCTTTGGTAGTTTTTTGATTACCGCTTCAATTTCGTTGCTGGTAATTGGTCTGTTTAGATTTTTTGTTTCTTTCTGGGTCAGTCTTGGAAGGTTGTATTTTTCGAGGAAGTTGTCCATTTCTCCTACGTTTCCCAGCTTGTTAGCATGTAGGTTTTCATAGTATTCTCTAATAATTCTTTGTATTTCTGTGGGGTCTGTCGTGACTTTTCCTTTCTCGTTTCTGATACTGTTGATGTGTGTTGACTCTCTTTTCCTCTTAATAAGTCTGGCTAGAGGCTTATCTATTTTGTTTATTTTCTCGAAGAACCAGCTCTTGGTTTCATTGATTTTTGCTATTATTTTATTCTTCTCAATTTTATTTATTTCTTCTCTGATCTTTATTATGTCCCTCCTTCTGCTGACCTTAGACCTCATTTGTTCTTCTTTTTCCAATTTTGATAATTGTGACACTAGACCATTCATTTGGGATTTTTCTTCCTTTTTTAAATATGCTTGGATTGCTATAAACTTTCCTCTTATGTCTGCTTTTGCTGTGTCCCACAGAAGTTGGGGCTTAGTGTTGTTGTTGTCATTTGTTTCCATATATTGCTGGATCTCCATTTTGATTTGGTCATTGATCCATTGATTATTTAGGAGCGTGTTGTTTAGCCTCCATGTGTTTGTGAGCCTTTTTGCTTTCTTTGTACCGTTTATTTCTAGTTTAAAGCCTTTGTGGTCTGAAAAGTTGGTTGGTAGGATTTCAATCTTTGGGAATTTACTGAGGCTATTTTTGTGGCCTAGTATGTGGTCTATTCTGGAGAATGTTCCATGTGCACTTGAGAAGAATGTGTGTCCTGTTACTTTTGGGTGTAGAGTTCTGTAGATGTCTATTAGGTCCATCTGTTCTAGTGTGTTGTTCAGTGCCTCTGTGTCCTTACTTATTTTCTGTCTGGTGGATCTGTCCTTTGGAGTGAGTGGTGTGTTGAAGTCTCCTAGAATGAATGCATTGCATTCTATTTCCTCCTTTAGTTCTCTTATTATTTATTTCAGGTATGTTGGTGCTCCTGTGTTGGGTGCATATATATTTATAATGGTTATATCCTCTTGATGGACTGAGCCCTTTATCATTATGTAATGTCCTTCTTTGTCTTTTGTTACTTTCTTTATTTTGAAGTCTGTTTTGTCTGGTACCAGAATTGCAACACCTGCTTTCTTCTCTTTGATGTTTGCATGAAATATCTTTTTCCATCCCTTGACTTTAAGTCTGCACATGTCTTTGGGTTTGAGGTGAGTCTCTTGTAAGCAGCATATGGATGGATCTTGCTTTTTTATCCATTCTTTTACTCTGTGTCTTTTGACTCGTGCATTCAGTCCATTTACATTTAGGGTGATTATTGAAAGGTATGTACTTATTGCCATTGCAGGCTTTAAGTTTGTGGTTACCAAAGGTTCAAGGTTAGCCTCTTTACTATCTTACTGTCTAACTTAACTCACTTATTGAGCTATTATAAACACGGTCTGATGATTCTTTATTTCTCTCCCTTCTTATTCCTCCTCCTCCCTTCTTCATATGTTGGGTGTTTTGTTCTGTGCTCTTTTTAGGAGTGCTCCCATCTAGAGCAGTCCCTGTAGGATGCCCTGAAGAGTTGGTTTGTGGGAGGCAAATTCCCTCAACTTTTGCTTGTCTGGGAATTGTTTAATCCCTCCTTCATATTTAAATGATATTCGTACTGGATACAGTAGTCTTGGTTCGAGGCCCTTCTGTTTCATTGCATTAAGTATATCATGCCTTTGTCTTCTGGCCTGTAGGTTTCCTGTTGAGAAGTCTGATGATAGCCTGATGGGTTTTTCTTTGTAGGTAACCTTTTTTTTCTCTCTGGCTGCCTTTAATACTTTGTCCTTGTCTTTGATCTTTGCCATTTTAATTATGTGTCTTGGTGTTGCCCTCCTTGGATCCCTTGTCATGGGAGTTCTGTGTACCTCTGTGGTCTGAGAGGCCATTTCTTCCCCTAGTTTGGGGAAGTTTTCAGCAATTATTTCTTCAAAGACACTTTCTATCCCTTTTTCTCTCTCTACTTCTTCTGGTATACCTATAATTCGTGTATTTTTCCTTTTCGATTCGTCACTCAGCTCTCTCAAAATTCTTTCATTCCTGGAGATCCTTTTATCTCTCTCTGCATCAGCTTCTCTGCATTCCTGTTCTGTTTTCTAGTCCATTAATGGTCTCTTGCATCTCGTCCATTCTGTTTTGAAGTCCTTCCAGAGCTTGTTTTATTTCTGTATTCTCCCTCCTTAGTTCTTGCATATTTCTCTTCAAGTCCATCAGCATGGTTATGACTTTTGTTTTGAATTCTTTTTCAGGAAGACTGGCTAAATCTATCTCCCCAGGTTCCTTCTCAGGGGAAGATGTAGCAGATGCCGAAGCTGTCTGGGTTAGTCTTGTCTGGATCATATTTTTTTGCCTTTTCAGGTTAACAGGTGCTATTGACTGTCAGCTGAGAGGGCCAAACTTTTCACTTGCTCCTGGCCTTTCTTTACTGGGACAACTGCGTCCCCTAGTGGCTTGTGTTGGATAATTGCGTGTAGGCTGGGTCTTTGTGTCTTGCCCGGCGAAGTGTAGGAATTTTTGTTTCTGTGGGCGTTTTGCCTTAGGCTGTTTCTCTGTTTTCTCAGTGCCCGGAGATTAATGGACAGGGGGTGGTGGCTGTTTGGCTGTTTACCTCCGTGAGTGGTCTCAGAGATGTTGCCCAGGAGGTTAGTGCGCCCGGTTTTCCCTGTAATTTCCAGCCACTGGGCTGTGACCTGTGTTGTTTCCATCTAGCTGTTAAATCCCTTCCCTTTAAGACTTTCAAAAAGCACTCACTTTTGTTTGTCACATGGGCATCAGCTTCGGCACCCGCTCAGAGGTCTTGCTGCCCTGTTTCCCTAGTTTCCAGCCCTCCACGCATGCACTGTGTCTATGCTCTGGTGGGGGTGGCTGGGGCTGGGTGTTTAGCAGTCCTGGGCTCCCTCTCCTGCCCACCGGGAGCTGGGGGGAGGTGTGCTCGGGTCCCGCTGGGCCGGGGGTTGTATCTTACCCCTTTCACCAGGCTCTCGGCTCTCGCACGTGTGGATGTAGTCAGGCTGTTATCCTGTGTCTTCTGGTCTCTCTTTTAGGATTAATTGTATTTGTTGTATTTTCAAAAAATATATATGTTTTGGGGAGGAGATTCCCACTGTCCTACTCACGCCGCCATGTTGGCTCCTCCCCCTTCTTGAGTATCTTTTATTTGCAGAACACTATTCTCTGTTTTTCTAAACAATTCAGAACTGCATGCTAGACAGCACACCTAGGATTTTCTAAACATTAGCTGTAAGAATAAGGTAGGCAAAAATGTATTTTAATGTACATGTGCCTAGGATTTAAGCTTTGTTTAACATTTGGAATTAATTCTTAAACAGATGACTAGTATTTATTGTATAGAATAGACATGCAAGGATTATGGTTGAGCTAACCACACTGCAGGAGAAGTTCTATGGGTCACACCCAGCTCTTGTCCACTCTTCTCCTAATAGAACTCTGAGTCTCATCTTTAAATAACTCCAGAAATATATTTAAAATGTTATTTTGAAGGTATGAAAAATACAATGTTACCAGACTACCAAATTGTCAGTATACATGGAGTGCCTTGTGTTTCCATGTACAATGATGGATTGGGGACCTCACATTGAAGGTTTGGAAGCTTACTTGGCCATAATTTACTGGTTTAAGACACCTGTGCTACTAAAATTGAAGCGGGTTAGGTCAGTGAATAGGTTCCCCATTTTTTCTTGGCATTGTGAAGATTGAGCTCTTGGAACCTGATTTAAATTCAGCCCAGTTTACTTTAGCTAAGAAATGTAAAAATGGAGCATATAAGAAGGGAGCATATACCAGATACCACTTCTCACTGTGTATGATTTTTTAAAAATCTGGTGTGTGCCCATCATCTATACCTGAAAAAGACAGATCTGTGTGATGAGTATGGAGTTTGGAGCCAGAGTCCGGAGGGTTGTACCTCTAACCCAGAAGGAGTAGGTAAGGTATTCAGTCATGTTAATTCAGGAAGACCACTCACAATATCCAGGGAAACAGTGGTAACTAGCAATTGCGTCTGGTGGGTGGCACCAGAAAGGGTTGATGGGGCATGTCAGGTGGGGAATCAGAAAGCCAGTAGGTTTGGGCAGTTCAGAGTGTGAAAGCAGGTAACATGCCTAGATTCAAAGAGGCAAATAAATATTGTCAGGGAAGTCTGCTATCCCCTGGTATGCTCCCAAAGGAGACACTACCTCCTGAAAGACTCGGGCTTGGGTGTCTTAGATGACCCAAACCAGCTACCAAGGTAGAAACACATTGGCAGAGAGGGATGGCAGCGTCCATACCAGGAAACCCACTTACTAAGCCCGGGATCCCAAGTGGATTTACAGAATTTTATTTGAAGTTGAGTACCCTGAGAAAATGTCCCAAAGTAACATAGCTTATTACATAACCAGGGACAGGATTTTCCCAAAGTAGGTCAAGCAGGATTTAATGTCTAGGTCAGAGTTCCACTGGTGCTACCCATGAAGAGCAAGGGGCCACCAGGGCAGAGGTAAAGGGAAGACTATTTTACAGCTAAACAGACCTAGTGATGAAGACATGTTTGTGTTATTTCAAAGACATTAAATAAGATCACAACAGGCTAGCTTTCATTTTTTTTTAAATAAAGCATGTTTCTTTCTTGAATTTGGCATGTTCATAAAATTTTATTTAAAGTCAAGTATTACTCAAATTGTATAATGCCATACTTCTATCACTGTGAAAATATTTAACTCAAACTGAATGTGGTAGTGGTAGACTTCACTCTGGATTTGTGTCCCACAGAGTATTTGCTAGCATAGTTTTATGTTATTTTGAATAACAGTTGCCTACATGAATTCAAGAATGCCAATTTTAGCATGCTACCCAACTTTTTAACTTCACTTATCAAAAGAGACTGATTGCATATTTATGACAGTGAAGTAAAAACATGTCAAATCTGCAAGAATAGTACATAACTACAGGGAAGATATATATAGATGTTCATAATATCTTATTGACATTTTATCAGACCCATAGTTACGACCATAAAGTAGACAGGTTTATAAAAAGCAAAACAGTTTTTGGAAATTGTTCACACAATTATGCACATAATAGAGTTTTAAAGCCTGTTTTATGAGTGAGTTAATTTCTATTCCAGTTTGAAATTTAATTAGGTGATTTCAGCATCAATATAAATATTTACCAGGCATTTAGATAGACATCAATGGTTAAATATTAAATGTTGTTACTGTGTAATTTTGATATTACGAAGATATTATTTATTCTAAACAATAAATTTAGAAAATGCCCTTCTCAACATTAACTTGAATATTATTAATGAGTAGCCTTTGTTCCTACATCCTCTGTGACTTGTCATTTATTGATGTCCAATGAAATGTTTTTAGAAGGTGGATTACTTTTCAGACAACTTTATCCTAGTAAATGTATTATTATCTACTGAGTTGCTTATGCCAGAAATCTTAGAGTCATTCTTGTTGACTCTCCCCCCTTGACACTCGGCATTTGATAAATCACCAAGTCCTACCAAGCCTACCTCCAAAAATATGTATAGTATTTCTTAGCTTTTCTGCATTTGTATGGTCTCCACCCTATTCCAAGGAGGTGTCTTCACTACCCTTGCTGGAAGGTTCTGTTGGTACAGTAAGAAATGCGAATAGTACGCTACAGAGTAAATCGTTCAATAAATATTCATGGAAGAAAAGGACTTTGAAAAGTGTTACTAGGTAACGTATCTTTCTTAAATCCATCCTTAATTCCATCAGAAGAAATACTGTTGAGTCAATACACAAGTAAGTAGGTCCACATTCTGAGTGTTGTATACTGTATGTACGTGGTCTTGCTTGCTTCCTACTCTAGTTTACTTTGCCTTTCTTTATTCTCCCCATCCCTATCAATCTCTTGATCTCACTCCGTCCATCTCTTTCCTTTTCTTTTCCTCCTTCCCTCCCTTGAAGTCTTTGCATTTATTTACAACTATCCTTAGGAGCACTCTGAAGGGACGTCCAAGCTTGTTCCCATTGTCTCCTTTAATCTGCACCACAATCGTTGGAAGTAGGTTATTAGCTCATATTGCAGATGAGAAAACTTGGGCTCAGAAAACTTAGGTGGCTCATTCTCTGATAAAGAAGTTAACTGATATTCTTGGGAGCAGTGTGACTCCAGAGGCGTGGGCACCAATTAGCTAAGGCAGTATTCTGGCCAGTGGAAAATTAAGGTCTGAATTAGGGCAGTAGCAGAAGGAATGTGAATAATGGAATGTATGAAGATACAATAAAAAGAGGTTCTTTAGGAGTGCTGATGGGCACTCCTTAATAAAAATCCATAAGGCCTCATGAGTATTGAAAGACTATTTCATTTTTCAAGTAACTTCACATGAGATGTGTTCAACAAGTCACCAGAAATACAGAACAGAAATAAGGGTCATAGTTCAAAACTGATTTTCAATTAAATTTCAAGATCCTTAGATCCCTGCTATATTTCAGCCAAGGCATTCTTATTTGCTACAAGGACCTTCTTTCAAGTGGTGCCCCCCAGTTCCCTTCTATGGGAATACTGTACAGATAAAACCACTCTTTTAAAAAAGACTCTTTACTACAGTAACTGAATGTGTTTGGAGAGGGGCTGCAGTTCACGCTAGAGGGAATAAGGCAAAATACACACTGGTGCAATTGGATATGTGGAATTAAAAATAGAAAGCTAATGAAATGTGGTTTCTGAGAAACGTTTTTGGTGGTGGGTTTACCAATTATTTTGTTCTGCTTTGTTACTACTCACATACATCTAGAGAAAAGGAAAATAAAAGAATGAATTAATGGAGTCCATGAAAATCATGATAGCACATCACTGAATTGAACAGAATTATCTCAGGAATTAATGGCCAATAAATCCTTTCTTTTAAATCAATGACCTAACTGTTCTCCACCATGCTTATTTGGAAACTAATTCATTTTTATGGCAATCAAAGAGGGGATGGAGGGATTTAGGGAAGGCTAAATTTTGCAATTCTTCTTTATTCCAAGTCTGAAAGAAAGAAAAAGTGAAATTAATCCTTGATTCAAGGTAGAACACTGTAACAGTCAAAAGGATTAATCTCTCCCTCTCAAGTAATGAAAGAACCGGAAGTCAAGTCACAGCTACTAGAATTGATTTTTCAAAAGTCAAAGGTCATATGTTAAGTACTTTAATAAAAATCATTACCAGGCTTGCCCATGAAGACTAGGTTGTGTTACAAGAATGTTCCCATAACAGTGACAGATTTAGGTGCTTTGGTGAGGGAATGGGCAATGAACTCTGAACACGGACAGAACAGATCTCATATAGAAAATCAGATGTACAATACCATTGAATAAGGTTTTCATTTGACCTCCCAAAACAATATAATTTGGGACATGCGGCCATATCTGTAGAAGAACCTATGCAGAAAGAATTTAACATACTATCCAGTTTTATAGTATATTGTTGCTTGCTTGAAATCGATGACAAAGCATGAAAGCTGTGAATAAACTTAGCTGCTACCCTCCTGTGAGGATGAATACAAATGATGAAATTACTTTCAAAGATGAATAATAACCATTGTGGGGATTCACCTCCTGGTGTGTAAAGTGTATGACTGATTTTATTAATTAATTGCTGCGAGGCATTGATTAAGATATTGGCTATGTGGGGATAATTTATGCAATCACTGGAAATCTGCAGGTATCATCAAGAAAAGTATTTGTCAAAAACTAAGCATTGCTCATGTAATCATTAGTATAATTAATTTCTTCAGGCTTATCAAATGATTTATAATAATTTGGTAGACATAGTAAGCACAGGTTTTCTCCCTTTTTCAATACGTGCATTGAGATTTGGGCCACTTAATAAGACATATGAGAGGTCACTCAGCAAAACCGTAGTAAAACACTGACTGGAAGTCATAAAGTTCTACCTCTTGGTCTAAAGTTTAATGTCTGAATTTGTATTTTCATTTTCTATTCGAATTAAATTTTGACTCTAAAAAACAAGTTTGCAATCCTGAGAAAATGACCCTTCTTGGTTTGCCAAGGGATATTCAGGAGAAGATGTATTGTATGTACTGAAAAAGTCATTTAAATTCATTTTTATTCCTTTAAGAATATTTTATAAGAGAATTTAGGTGAGTGGAATTGCCAAGCAGAATCTCTGTGATTATTTATTTTAGTATGAAATAACAAGCACATTAGACTCAGCAGTTGGGTAATCTTCCTATGATGGTGCAAGGTGACTTCTGCCTGTTCATTTAGCTCTGTGTCTCGGTTTCCTCCTTTGTATAGTTGTAAATGGTGATATTATGTGCCAGGACTGCCTTGAAGCATTGAAAAATAATATTAAGTATAACTATTCATCTGATCTGGTCTTCTTTACTAGTTTCTAAAACACCTGAAAGTAAGGAATACATCTACCTATGTGCATATATGTATGTGTGTGTGGAGGACAGAGAAGGGCTGTGTGAGTGTGTGTGTATTTAAAGCTATGTGTTCTTTAGGAGCCAGGGACAATTTATTATTATTTTATTCATTATTTTTTTGCTCAAGGAACTTAGCCAAATGCTTCTTAAATGAGCACATTGATCTAACCATGCGTGTCCTTAGCATAAGTTTAAATTTGCCAAAAAGACAAATAAGTTTCCTTCTACTTAAAAGACTAACTTTTTTCTAATATGCCTTTCCATTACACATCCTCCAGCCACTGAGGGATGACTTGACTTCTGCATGAAAATGCTCTACATTGTCAGGACACCTTGAAATTGCTCTTGATATTCCCTCTGTCTTAAATACTTCTCCTATCCCCTCCTTGAAGTCCTATGCATGCCTGAAGGATGGGCTTCATGTGGTCTTGACCACATGAAACAAAATTAATCTCTCCCTCTGTGATATTTCCACTGTATTTTCTAGAACTATATCTGTTAACATTTAGCACTTTGTGTTTTAATTACAAGTTTATGCATCTATTTCTTCAGTCAGAATGGATAACATGACTTATTTGGATATTTCCTTAGTCTCAAAGAGTGTTTGCAACACAGCAAAGACACAGTTAATATATTTTGAATATATAATAACAATGAATTAGACTCTAAGCCTCTTGAACTCCTGTGGGAGATGGGAGACAAGATTTAATACTAAAGAATGACACCTTCAAACTCGTATTATCTCAGTTCAGATTCTTCCTGTATCACTTACTGGCTGCATGGCTCTAAGTTACTTAACCATTTTGTGTCCTAGTTTACATGATTGTACAAAGGGAGCAACAGCAGTTCATAAGTCACAGAGTCATTGTGAGGATAAAAACCTAACTCATATAAACACATAGGCTGCTTAGACCATCGCCAGCTCCATATTGCAGAAAAAGTGTTAACGAATATTAATAAGAGTGGTACTTAGCTTCTCACATTTAAGGAGTTGTGGGGGTAAAGTAAATAATCTCAGGAGTGCTATACTCATATATATTCCAACAACCTAAATCATCAAATTAGTTCTGCTTATTCAGGTTCCTCAAAAATTATTAAAACTTATTTATTATACAATTATAATTGATCCTTATTATTTGCAAATTCACCTTACCTGCTAAAACTTATAGCAACCCTAAATCAATATCCACAGTACCTATACAGTCATTTGCAGATTTGCACACACGAAGAACTGAAAAATTTGAGTCTGCAGAAGCACACATTCCCAGCTGAGGCTGAGCATGGAGACACTCTTCTTGTTTCCATTCTCATATTGTAACCAAGTGTCCTTTTGCAGTCAAATAAATGCTACTTTTTTTTTTTTTTGCATTTTTTTGCTTTTTGTTGATAATTTTGCTATTTAAAATGGACCCCAAGTGTAATACTGAAGTGCCAAAAAGCCAAAAAAGTTTCCTTCTACCCATAGTCAATGAATCTCCCGGTGTAACTGCCATAGGCAGCTCCTCTTAAACTTCTATTTTGCTTATTCTTGAATTTCATATAAATAGAATTATACAGTTCCTACTCTTTTGAGACTGGTGTCTCATCATGTCCAATATTATATTATAATTTTCTTCACTGGGTTCCTGAGAACTCCATATTTCTTCTGTTTTGGTTTCTCTGTTTCTTGACTTTCAAATCTTTTTTTCCTTTCTCAGTTTGCACTCTCCTTTTTCTCATTAGCCTCATTAGCCTCCTGATAAAGGGAACGTGATGCATGGATATCTTTGCAGTGGTGTTCATCTGAAATACCTCTATGCTTATACTTAGGCAAATACGTGTTCTTGTACATGTATTATATTTTCTTATACTTGATTATTTGTCTAAGAATTGTAGGTTTAAAATCCTCTAGGATTAGAATTTAATAAGTACTCTTTCATTGTTTTTTACCTTCTAATATTGTTGAGAAATTGTACTCCTTGCTATTCTTACTTCTGATCATTTTTTATGTGACCTGATTTTTTCTCCATTCTGGAAGCTTTCGCATCTTCTCTCTGCCAGGAGGCTGTAGTGTTTCACAGTAATGTGCCTGATGTGGTTCTTTTTTATGTATTACATTAGACATTCCTTAATCCTTTTCAGACTAGAGTCTCAAGTCTTCTATTTCTACAAGGCTCTTATTGGGAGGAAGAGTATTTGTTTTGTTGTGTGTTTTTTTTTTTGCTAACTTTCTGCCTTGAATTGTACCTGCTATTTCTTTCTCTCATCTTATTGGTTGGGTGTCTGAAATTATGGACTGAACCTCTCATTTCTCATCTTTTCTGTCCATTTTCCTATGATTATTTTTCCCCACTGAATTTTAGGAGATTCCTTTTGATTTACCTTCCAATTTATCTATTGAATATTTAATTTGTGCCACCAATTACGATTGTCATGAATGTTGTTTTAAAAAATCATTATTCCTGTAATTTGATCCTATTCAAGGATTCACTATCATCTCTTCAATTTTCAGGGTATTCACAACAACTTTTTGGATCCTTTCTCTGTTCTAAGCATTAGTGCTGTTTCCTTCAAGTGCCATTTTCTTGTGTATTTTTTCCTCTGTATTTTATGCTAAAGGCAATTTTGATGTCTGGTAATCTTAAACTGTCAGTTCATATTAAAATGAAATACTAAAAGGCTGATTATAAAGTACAGATTCTAGTACATGAGTGGGGGTGTGGGGGTTATTAACTGGGAGCCTCACTGTTGGGGATTGATCTGGGACCTGGCTATTCTCTCTTGGGCCAAACTTGTAATTTTCTCTGGACAGTGATTATCTGATATTCTGCCTGGGAAATATACACCTGATTGTCATTGTTCTAGGTATCAGATGGAGGAAGAAAACTTGCATGTCTTTGTCTTTGGTTTAATAACCTGTCCCTGATTTGTCTGAATCTGTGGGTTGTTCCCATATCTCTAGAGAATAAAGCCCCCAGCTATTCCAAGGTTAGGAAGGGTTAGTGGGTTGCCTTCAGTGGGTGTGGGTAGAACTCTTAATCCATCTCCTGTTTTAGTATGTGCTCCAGTCCTGCTTTCCAAGGTGTTTAGGAAGCAACAATTCCCAGTCTCCCTGAATTTTGCCATGCAGATCACCTTGTTTTTCATTAATATCTCTTAAGAGGATAGTTAGGTTCCTTCCATCACCTTTAGCTCAGTCACTGCACTTACCTTAGTTTGCACTTCTTAAATATTTGTTAGCATCTCTCATCCACTAGAGTCATGTTCTCTGTTTTCTTATGGGTTTGTACCCAGTAGAATATTTACTGTCATTTTCATGGCATTGACAAAGTAGGGGTGATAATGCATGTAATCAGTCAAATGAGTTGTGCATTTTTTGTTAAAATCAGACAAACAGGAATACTGTCCGACTGCAAGAACGGAGTTAATTTGGCTCCAAATGGCAATCCCTAGCACTTCTTCCCTCTCAGCTGCATTCATATGTAGCTTTGGGTCATTTCTTTCACCCTGTTCTGTGGTCCTTCCTTTCTCCAGTGTTTTAATTTACATCTGTTATTTTACAGAGTATCAAAGTAAGCTGGCTGCCTCCTCCATCAGGAACACAAAATGGATTTATTACTGGCTATAAAATTCGACACAGAAAGACGACCCGCAGGGGTGAGATGGAAACACTGGAGCCAAACAACCTCTGGTACCTGTTCACAGGTCAGTGTTCACATGCAGTCTTGCAAGGTTTTGGTGTATTAAATGCTTTAGGAATAAAATGTACTCTCACTTCAAGGGAATATTCTTTTTTTTTCTCCTGGGAGGTGACATTTATTGATCTGAGCAAGAATAGCCTTTGTATTTTTAACTTGATATTCTCTATAAAACACTCACTATATATTTTGCTTCTAGATCATCATCTTATTAAATGTATGAAGGATTGTTTATCCATATTAGTTTTTCAGCATTGCAGAACCAATAATAGTCCCTTTTGTCAAATAACTTTTAATTTCCTAGTAACTTTCATCTAATCAAATGGTTCCAAGTTTAAGTCACTTTGATACCCTCTCCCTTAATCTCCAGAGATCAGGATGGGATTGAAAAATGGGAGACTGAAATAAACAGAAATTATTCTATCCTATAAACATAAAAGTAAATTCACTTTTGTAGCAATGTTGATGGAACTCATGGTAAGTCAAGCTTCTCTATGAAAACTAGACCCAGTTTCCAAATAGTATTTAGAAATTCCATTTCCTGTCTTATAAAATGAATAATTGTATATTTCCTTTAACTACTGGAACCCTTAATACATGACAGTCCAGGTTCTAGCAAATGGAGACTGAGGCAGGTGTTCAAAGTGACACCTCTGGGGATACAAGCCTGGGAAAGCAAGAGTGAGCAAACCAGGGAAGTGAGCTGGGAAGGAAGAAAAATCAGTAATGGTGGCCTATTGCTGAGCGGGCCACAAGTCAAGAGCAAATTCAGAGCTTGCTTGGTCTCATGGGGTTGTCTCTGGAGAGGCTGTGTGAGCGCCGATGTCTCACAGTCAATGGCTGGAGTGAGCAGTTCCTCTCTTGCCTGTCATTGATCAAAGCCAGCCAACGGGTTGTCAACTGTCTTGTCCTCCCAGACAGCCCACTGGGAAGCCATGACTCCTGGTGAGTGCAAACATGGGATCCTCTCCTTGTCAGTCAGCACTTCGTGTGGGGCCCGCTTGGTCTAGGGTCGCAGCAGTATTCCAGACTTTGTATTCTCAGAAGAGCATGAGTGATTGCCAGGGACTTGGGAAGCATAGGGTCAAACAGCGGCTCATGACAGGCCTGGTGGGTGAGGCTGAGCAAGTCCGTCATGGCACACCAACCAGCTCTAGGGCAATGTCCAAACTGAAACTCAGCCCTTACCACTAACAGATAAACTATCAGTGCAAATGAGAAAGAATAAAAGTGGCCCTTACTTATTCCTTTCTCTAAACCAGCGGAACACGCACACACACACACAGCGGAGCGTGCACACACACACACACACACACACACACACACACACACACACAGCGGAACACGCACACACACACAGCGGAGCGTACACACACACACACACACACACACACACACCACACACCCCTACTCGTTCGGCCCACATTCTGAGACTTTATTGAAACCTGTTTTTCTCCTTCAGGATTTTTGCCTTTTAGGCCTAGAACATTTTAGCACAATGTGAGTGCTTCCAAAATAGGCTGCCGAAATAAGCATTACTTATTTTATATCTGGACAAAATCTTTAGGTGTCTATTGTTGAATCCAAGTGAAAGCTATGACATTCTAATATACCACTTAAAAAGCTTAAGGAAAGCCAAAATCCTGTCTTGTCCCCTGATGAAATGATGGGAAGAAGGTAAAAATAACTAAAGTTGAAGTGAGCCTTATGTGCCCAATAGGATACTTAGTACATCATGTAGATTACTTTCAAAGAAATCACCAAACTGGAAAAATCTTGTTAACTTGTTTTACCATAATTCCTAAGATACAATATTAGACTAAAAGAAAAAATTTGAAGGATAACTTAGTCAAAGCTTTATTTTTTGAGTTTTATTGAGAGATAATTTCCATATATTACTGTATAAGTTTAAGGTATATGGCATAATGGTTTGACTTACACATCTTGTGAAATGATTAACACATTAAGTCTAGTCAGCATCCATTATCTCATATAAATGGATCTCAATAAAAAGAAAAAGCAGAGAAGAGAAGAAAAAAATTTTTTTTTCTCGTGATGCAAACTCTAGGATCTGCTTTCTTAAACACTTTCATACACAGTTCACCCTTGAACAACACAGGTTTGAACCACACAGGTCCACTTATACATGGATTTTTTTCAATAAATATATTGAAAACTGCTTGGAGATTTGTGATAATCTGAAAAAAAGCATTTTCTTTCCTCTACTTCTTTGTAAGAATACAATATAATATGCAAAATATGTTTTAATGTTATTGGTAAGGCTTCTGGTCAACAGCAGATTATTAGCAGTGGAGTTCTGGGGGAGTCAAAAGTTATATGTGGATTTTTGACTGCACAGGTGTGGGTGCCCCAACCTTGCATTGTTCAAGAGTCCACTGTACATCATACAAAAATATGAAATGCTTCGTGAATTCACAAGTCATCCTTGTGCAGGGTTCATTCTAAACTTCTCTGTATTGTTCCAATTTTAGTATATGTGCTGCTGAAGCCAGCACAAAGCCTTATTTTTTTTTTAATATACACAGGCTTTTGAAGCCCTGAAGTTTTTTCATTGTTCTTTCTTCTCAAATGAAAAGTATTGAAAATATAAATAAACTTCTTTTCATAAAAAATTAATTAAAGGATGAACATTCCAATAGAGAAACTAAGTATTGGATATTCAATTTACAAAACTATAAATGGCCAATAAGCATGACAAAATGTTCAATCTCATTAGGAGGAAAATGCAAATTAAAACAAAAATGAGTTAGCATTTTCCTTTGATTAAAGTAATAAAGATAAAAATGAATGATGATACTCAGTTCTGGAAAGCATCTGAGAGAAATATGAAATCTCACATACTGCTTGTGGGATAGAAAATTTCTAGAATCTTTCTGGAAAGCAATGAGGAGATATATATGTTTTATATAAATGTATATACGTGTGTGTGTATGTGTATGTGTGTATCTTCATAAATGTATGATCCAGGTTTTCTGCCTCCAGGAGTTTATCCCAATTTTGCAGCCATGTTTCTTGCAAAGTTTTAAACTATAAATGTACTCACTGCACTTGTTATTTTAGTAACAAATAATAATAAAGGACTCTATCAAATATAGGCTATTCCCTAGAAAATTCAGGCAAAATCACATCATGTACTGTCTATCCATTGAAAATGATGTAATGTAAAACATTAAATTGCATGTTTAATGTTTAAAACATATTGTTAAGTGAAAACTCAATTTTAAATCAGTATTAGTGTACAAACCCATATTTATAAACCAAAAAATTGTGAATTCATAGGAAAATATTTAGAGAAACATACATACCAAATTATTAATAGTGATTGTTGCTTAGATCTGTAATGATAATAAAATACATGTATTTTTAATTGTATATATAAAGTAAAAAACAAAATCTCAAGACCCTAATGTCATATTATGACTTTTGGTACCAAAATTGAAAATTCCTACCACTAAAGCTAACTCTATGAACTGACTCTATGAACAGCTTAAAAGACAGTGGTCTGGGAAATGAATGAGGAATAGTGGCCCCATGGCCAAGAGAACTTACCGATACAAATGATTTAGTATTTATGAGGGTTTTTTTGGAAAAAGGAATTTAACACTTTCAGCTCAGTATTAGCAAACCAAGATTCTGACTGCTTACATATACAAACTTTTTGGATTTTCTCTCAAGAGAAGGTGAAATCATAAAAAACAAAATAGCCAGAAGTCTGAAATAAAGGTGTCAGCAGGATTGATTCCTTCAGAAGACTGAGAGAATCCACTCATGTCTCTCTCCTAGCCTCTGGCGGTTGCTGGAAATCCTTGGCAGTCTTTGGCTCATAGATCCGTCTCTCCTATCTCCTTTTTACCTTCCACTGTGTCTCTCTGTGTCCTCTCCTTTTCTTAGAAGGACACCAGTCATTGGATATGGACTCTACCCTAAAGCCAGGTTGATTTCATCTCTAGATTCTTAACTAATTGTATCTGTAAAGACCCTATTTCCAAGTCAGATCATATTCTGAAGTTCTAGGTATGCGTGAGTTTTAACAGGGGCAGTATTCAATGCACTACAGACTCCTTTTAATTTTCCTCTTAAAGACACTGTTAATTGTATTCTGTAATAAACCTTTTAAATTGGAAAATAAATAATTCAGTCCCATATTTTTGTTCATCTAAAATGTGTGACAGTTAGAACTTATAATCAGCATGGGATAACCCATCACTACTCTTGTTTAAGATCATTTCAGCCAAAAGCAAAGAAATAGGATGAATTAATGAGCTTTTATTAGAATAGCTCACAAATGCCCATTCTCATCTTTATAGATTTGTAGGAATCTGGACTCCAAATCTGCATCTTCATTAATACTATTCCTTCTTCCTTTCAGTAGTTATAAAATGAATTTGGAAATGCAAACATAACTCTGAACAATTAAATTTGTAACTGTACCTGGTATTTATTGCAAAAAGTCACATGGACTCCATTTTTAATTTGAAATGAAAAAATAAAAACAGAGAATACCCTCATACCCTTAAAACATTAAAATCAAGTTTTGCAAAGCCACTGCCTTCCTCTCCCCTGCTCTGTCTCCAGGCTTCAGCAATGCCTGTTACATTTCTAGACATTTCAGGAATGTCTTCAATGGTACAAACCATTGCAAACGAATGAGGAAGAACTACACACTGATAGATAAACTGTGGTTTTGACTTGTCCCTAGAATATACTTAATAACTTTTCAACTTTCTAGTTTGCTGAAGTGATTGATTTTCTATATGAATCTGCAACACTTTAAAACGTCCAGGATTTGACCCCCTGTTTTCAATACCTATAAGATACGTGGGTATACTGATTGGCTTACAAAAATGGAAATGCCAGAATGCTTCATTTGGATGATATAAATATTCAGGTGTAGAGACTCAAACTTTTCTTTATAATCCTGTCTGTTAGACAGGTGCTTTCCTTTGTGTGTGTTTTTTTACTAGGATAATGAGACATCTGCAGTAACAAAGTAATTCAGTTATAACAAGGATTTTAAATCAGTGCTATCAGGTTTATTGTGGGATCCCATGTCAACTAAATTTTAAAGTACTGCTTTTAATTTTTGAGTGCTCTTCAGAGAAGGTGTTAGAAATTGAATTTGAGAATTTACTTGTGTTTCATAGCCAATATAGAATAAACATAATGACAAACATGCATTGGTATTTTATGGACTGAAAAATTGGAACAATAGCATAGAATTTCATAGCAAGATTAACATTAGGGGAATAAAGGGAACTTACATTGTTTGAATAATGCACAGTCTCTTCCCATAAAATTTCTAAAAAATTGGGAATAGAAGAGAGGAATTATAGAGCTTGAAGGCACTTAGTATTGGGGATAGAGGCAAGACAGAAGGCGATCTGTTTTCAACAATAGAATTTTTTTACAGCTAGGAAAAGCATTGCTACCTACACTGTACTTCCATTAGAATAAAATTATATTTAGAAGCAGCTAGGAAACACACCACACACACACACGCACACATTGAGACTGAATATAGGTCCCTGGCAGAGTAGGAACCACACCAATTATTTCATCCATAGCCCTTGTTTTACAGAGGAGGTAACTGAGGTCTGGAAAATAACATTGCTATGATCTGCCACTAGTTAAGGGGATGGTCCCAGCTAGACTGCAGGCTCCTTGTACTTATAGTTCACTTTATTGTGGATGATTCTGGCTATGATATGAATCTGTAAAAGATCATTGATATTAAAATAATTTTAACATTGACAGCAATAAGACCAACATCAACCTTGATAACAGCCACTATGCTGAAAATAATATGGAGTTTCCTCAAAAAATTAAAAGTAGAACTATCATATGATCCAGCTATCCCATGCTGGGTACATATCCAAAAGAATTTAATCAGGATATTGAAGACATATCTGCACCCCCATGATCATTGCAACATTATTTACAGCAGCTAAGGTAGGCAAACAACCCAAATGTCCATTGACAGACAAATGGGTCAAGAAAATGTGCTGCATAACTGCAATGGAATGTTATTCAGCCTTAAAAAAGAAGGAAATCCTGACGTTCATAATAGCATGGATAGGCCTAGATGACCTTGTGCTAAGTGAAATAAGTCAGTCACAGAGGGACAAACACTGCACGATTGCACTTACATGAGGTATCTAAAATAATCTAAATAAATGCAAAGCATACAGTGGTGGTTGCGAGGGAAGAGGGAAAAAAGAGAAGTAGTTCAATGAGTTTAAAGTGACAGTCACAAAGAATGAGTAATTTCTAGAGATCTGATGTACAGCATAGTGCTCTTAAAAATTGTTAAGATGGTAGATCTCATGATAAATGTTTCTACCATTAAAGAAAAAAAGCAAGAGGACACAAGAAATCCTTTGGAAGTGATGGATATCTTTATTATCTTGGCTGTGGTGATGGTATCATGGATGTATGCATACATCCAAACTAAAATGTTGCTGACGATAGGCAATGAGGTATATAAAGGGATAGTGGAATAATGTAAGGATCAAAAGGGATGTCTATTGGATAATAAAAATCGAAGATTACTTTTACAACTAGAGTAGCTGTATAACTCTAGCAGAGATCAAAACAAAGCTTTCCTACCAATTTATTTTTAAAATACTATTTAGTATTTCCACTAGCCCAACTCAGGAAACACATCCCAGATAAAACTTTCAAAAGTGCACAAAAATACTTTTGATTACAGACAAATTTCCCTTTCCCCCACCCCCAGCAAATGAATGAATATATGCTATATTGAATGATCTTTAAATATTAGCCATCAGGGTTGGGTCTCAAAAAATTGCTTGTTGATAGTGATTGTTGTTATAACTTGTGAAGATACCTCCTGTTTATAACAGGTGACCGTTTTTTTTCTAAGAGAACAATTTAACTCTATAGTGAATTTGAGGTTTTACTGATCGCTTAGTTTAAACCACTGTCAGCATAATGGAATTATCAGTTCTTTCCTGCCTGCCTGTCCGTTATTCAGTTCTGGATGTATCATTATAGACAAAATCTCCTTGTACATTTGCACAGTGCTTTACATATACTGCTTATGACCCTCTTAGGTCCCAGCCTAGGCCATGTCGGTCTCTGAAGAGAGTAGTCTACATGGCTCCAGCAGAAATAGGACAGAGTCCAGAGTCTTCACTCAAAAATAGTCCACACACACACACACACACACACACACAAGGGTTAAGCATGATTAAATCACCACACAGTACCCTTGCTTTATTTCTCTGAACCTTATTATCTTTATTTCTAAAGTGGCAGTAATAATGTATTGGATATCAAAATCATAGAGTATTTGAAAATCGAGTCAAAATAATCTGCAAATGTTACTTACCTCTACATCTATTAAATGCTTAATTTTACAAACTATTTAAAAATCAGTTTATCATCTGATTCTCAAAAGGACATTATACATGGAAGAGCAGGTATTACCTAATTACTTTATAAGGCTACTTGGGATGAAAAAGAACTATCAGCACATCTGAAACTTGCCCACCTCTCGCAGCAAAGAAGCAGGAACATTTACAACCTGGAATTCTGAAGGCAATGTACAAAATACCTCTCTGAAAAGCCAAAAAAAAAAAATGTCTGCTTCTGCCTATCACTGCATCCTATCTAGACATAGAAGAGGGTCACAGGTTTAAATCTGCTGATAAAGATTTATTACAGAAAGCACTGAATTTAGAATAAGAAGACTTGGGTGATACTATGAAGGAGAAACTCTTTTTTTTTTATTCCACTGTGTAAAGCTAGGGTTTATCTGTAGAAAATACTAAGGTAAAGCAGATTCAGTGCAAACTAAAGAAAAACTTTCTAACAAATAAAATATATGTAATAGGTTTCCCTCCCTCACCCTTGTTAAATTTCTTATTCCACAGGCATTTCTGTTTTATTTACAGGACCACTCTGTTAAAAGCACATCTAAATAGCGCCAGGCTAGGCTATTTGCCTAGGTGTTAATTATGAGATCTTTTAATATTGGGATTTTATGTATATATTTAAGCATTTTTTATGCTTAATCAAGAGTTTCTAGGTGTTTGTAGTGAGAGAGATTCCGCAGGTATACTCCAGAATAAAATGCAAAATTAAAAAAAAATTAAGCTGAAATATGATACTTCAAGGAAACATGGTAGAATCTTCAGAGTGACCTAGGCACTAATCTATATGGTCATTAAACCTTCACTGCAAGTGTCATCGAGAGGATGTTATGAATAGTTTCCCTTCCCTTCTTAGAAGGGATATTCTGATCAGTATATCCCTGGGCTAGCCAGGTGAGACCCCATAGGGAAACACTTAATGGATGGTCTATAATGTGCCTTATAATGTTCACTTCAAATTGCTAGTAGGTTTTGTTTAACTCAAAACTGAATTAATGATATTGTCGTATCCTGAATCAAAATATGACAAAATTATAAGGAGAAATTTGCATATCTACTTTCTTGTGAGATATTTTAATTAAATTCTATTAAAGATGAATGGGATAGAATATAAGACATTCAAAAAGATTTCCATTTATAGTACATGTGATAAGATGGTGTGTCACTCAGGGTTCAACCAGAAGAACAGAACCAGTGGAAACAGATACTAAGAGATTTATTACAAGCAATTGTCTTAGTTGATTGTGGTAACTGGTTAGGCAATTCCAAAATCCACAGGGCAGGCCATCAGGAAAAGCAGGCTGGATCTCTGGAGCCAGTGATGTTGTCTACAGGTGACATTTCTTCTTCAGAGAAGCCTTAAGTCTTCAATTAAGGCCTTTCACCTGATTAAATCCGGCATGCCTAGATTATCTAGGACAATATCCCTTGGTTAAAATTTACAGTGTGGACTTTAGTCACATTTATAAAATACCTTCATAGCAACAACCAGAATAGTTTGACTGATAAACTGGGAACGTTAGCCTAGTGAACACATAAAACTATCACAGATGATATTTCAAATCTGTTATTGAAGGTAGTGTTGACATAATTGCTCATCCATTTCAAAGAAACATGAAGTTAAATTTCCACTTAATACAAGAGGATATTTTTCACAGCCTAAAACTATTTCAGAGAATATCACTATGAAAGTCATGAGCTACAATGATTAATAAGTATTTATTCGAATATCAGTTTTTTAATTTCCTGAAAGAGGCCTATAATCCCTCTGCCTCACTAATCAACAATAGTGCCTATGAAAGGGAGCAAATGTTAACAAATAACAGAACAGTGCTGTGTAAATTCAGACACACATCAATGTGTACACAAGCCTACTTGAAGCATGATGAAGGCCTTGTGTTTAAAAGTATCCACTGCTCATGATGCTGGATATTGTATTTTAACCTAATATTTCTTTTATGTTAAGCACTAGTGTAGTGGCTCTTTTAACAGTTGTTTGTGTGTGTGTGTGTGTGTGTGTGTGTGTGTGTGTGTGTGTGTGTGCGCGCGCGCGCGCACCTTCCATGAGTCAGGCACTGTTGTGGGCTTTATGGATATACAATTAATATAACTCACCTACACCATTCTCAGTCTATTTCTTCATGGAACTTTCTGTCTATTTTATAAAATTACAAGCTCCTTAAGAGGATAGCACTTTGTGTTACAGATAGCTTTGTGCAAGAGGGTTTATCAAATTGCCTTCTCCAATAATACTATTTATTGAAGGCAACTGCCCCTTGAAATTAGCAAGTCCATTCTAACCATCACTTACAACACCATTTCCTATTAATACAAAGTTAGAATCCTCCTCAGTACCAAGATGTACTCATCTTCCTATGCAAAAATCTACAAATATTTAACATTGTACAAGATATAAGCATCATTTCTCCAAGTTTATTTCTGAATTTTCTTTGGCATCAAATATTTATCCTTTTCAGATTAATGCAAAAAACAAAGATTAAATTTTTATCTTTATTAAGAGTTGGTCAGCAACTTGAGGTTTAAGGACTTGTGAGTTTCAGCCGAGTCCTCAACATCATCAGGTCTTTTGACAAGTGTCATTTGTTTTACAGTAATTTGTCACATAAATGAACTACTTTGAGATTTAGCTAAGAGGAATGTTATTTACATAAAACGTGTATAAACATCACACTAATGATCCGTGGGCTCTCTCTGGGCTTTAAGATAAGCCCTGATGTCATCACTATGTGCAGTATTTTATGTCCACATTTTCACAGAAATAGACTTCAAGCTCTAGTAGGAAAACTGAGGCAGAATCAAATATGCCTTGTGCTGATTTCAGGAGACAAAAGCCTGAGTATTTTCTGCTGAAGTTCAGTGGCTTTGGATTCTTCTTTTTTGGCACAAAAGAAACATAATCACTGACCTTAAAGGGATGATGGAGACATACATTTTTAGAATACCTCTTCTTGATTTATAGGCGGTCCTTTTCTGGACTGTGAGAAAAATGATCCTTGCTATTTTGGACTATTTCTTCATTGTTCATATTTTATATACTCCATTTGCCCTGAGGCCATTTTCAGGGATACATTTTTTTATAACCTGAAAAAAAAATAAATGAAAATATATGAAAAATAATTTGATCTCTCACTGTAATATTCCTGCCTTTGTGGCCAAAATAATAATAATTACCAGAACAATCACAAACAATGTAAAGCGGGTTTACCTTTGCTGACGTTTTACTAAAATTTTTGAAACCTAGCTAGAAATACTTGTTATCCAATAACATTTTCCCCCCTGTGAAAAATTCTCTCACAGGACTGGAAAAAGGAAGTCAGTACAGTTTCCAGGTGTCAGCCATGACAGTCAATGGCACTGGACCACCTTCCAACTGGTACACAGCAGAGACCCCGGAGAATGATCTAGATGGTAAGCTCTTTCTCCAAGCACTGTCACTCTGATTTCTCTATTCTCTGTTACTTCAGCTTTAAAAGGCTGCCTTTTCAAAACTTGATGAACTCCGACACCAGGGATATTATTCCTCCTGTACCTTTAGATGTAAAACAAACCAAAAAACATTTATGAATACAGAATTGTCAACTATACTATATAAACATAAATTAATCATGCATTAATGCGGTCGTCATAAGGATTGCTTTTTTTTCAACATAATTTGAAATGATTTTTTAATTGATTTTTATTTAAAATAATCAGCTTTAAACATTTTTTTTCCACAGGAACTATTACAATTTCTGATAATCATAAAATATAACTACTTTATTTAGCTTCTCTTGCCCTTTTATGATGCTTCTGAAAAACAGCAATATGTATTTTTTACTTACTTATGATACAGTCATCAATATTTGGCACTTCATTTTTTAAATATAAAGAACAATCTGCCTTGTTTGCTTAATTGATATTTGAGATACTGAGATTCATATAAAAGTCTCATATCCATACATTAAATATAAGCAGAATCTTCAGTATTAGATGAGAAATAGTTATTGGAATTAAAATATTGTGACTAAATTAAGATCAAGTTCAAGATAAACAGAGCAAAAGAAAATAAGTCTAAATAAAAAAACAAATATACCACATAGAATTAGAGTTACAAAGAAAGAAGTAGAAATTCATGAAAATGAAAGGCTCTTAGAAAAATAAGTTATGATCTGAAAACTGAAAGCTAGGTGATCAAAACTTGGACCTGGAAAAAGTGGCTCAAAGAGTAAACATGTGTATTGCAAATGTGACGGCAGAGGTCACTGCCTAAATAACTGACAATGAAGTCCTGTGTTCCTTACCTGATAGACCTGAAAGCATTCAAGTCATTGGAAGGTGAAAATCCTACATCCCTCCCTTTTCCTCTCCTTTTTTCCCTCCCTCCTTCCCTCCTCATTTTTATTCTTGTCCTAGTTTCCTTCCATTACCCTACCCCAAGTCTGGCCCCCTCTTCCTTGAACTGCTCCTCATTTTCCTCTTCCTTAATCTTTCTCTTCTTTGCTTTCTAAATAATTCATCATCATTCATGATTTAAAAACAGTCACAGATGGAGTCTTACAAAACTATGGTGGCAGCAAGTGTTCCCCACGTGCTCCATGATCAACCAGTGCTGTTTCCACAGGACTGATAATTACTGCCAAGGGCAGCATGTGGACTCAAGGAACACTGAGAGGAAACTTATAAACTTCAGGCACTGAAGTGGATATAATAATAAATAAGAAAGACAACATCCTTTCCTTGTGGAGCTTAGAGCAAAGCAAAGAATGGCAGACCTTCTAGGCGAAGTCCTGGGAAATCACTCTTCTATAGCTCCAACCTGGTTGACTATCCTATTCGTACTGTCCTATCTGTCAACGTAGGATGAAGAGGTAGGTAGATTGATAGGCAAACAAGCAAACATGTAGAAAACTTTCATTTAAATTGAGCCATGGTCGAACAGGAATGAGCTGTACGAAAGTATACATTAAACATTGAGGGGGAAAAGCAGGGGGCAAGATACATTCAGGTTTAAAGTCAAGACAGATCATGATGCTATTAGAGCCCTGAAAAAAGAACTATCAAGACTGAAACACAGAGTTGACATGGGATAAAGTTTTTAAGATAGGCAGGTTCTAAATCTGGCAAGATCAAATTAAGGATTTTTAACTTTGTCTTAAGAATATCATTAAAGCAATAACATGCTTTACTCTAAGCAAGTCATTAAATTACTTTTTAAAATAGTGACTTAATTATATTTGCATTTTGAAGAGATTACTCTGGTGGAAGTGCAAAATAATATAAGTAGGCAAACATGGGCCAACCCAGTTAGGACTATCCTAGAGATAATATTAGCCTTGATAGAAAAGGAACTTGAGGCTTAGAAGATGTTATTTAACGTGTGTTAGGTAATAAAAATTGAGTTGTGGCATTGCACAAAAATCATACTTCATAAAGTTTATACCCTGTGCTAATAGGTTAGACAACATTAATTTATGTATGTATTTATTCAACATGTATTTCTTCCTGAAGGTCTATATATAGCAGACATCATTTTAAGAACTAAGGGTAAAGCAATAAGTAAAGTCCCTACTCTCAAGGAATATAAATTTTATTGAGATAGAGATAGATGGTGATAAATGCTCTGAAGAAAAATTAAGATGATAGAAGGAATAGCAGATGATTAGAGGGGACTGTTTTAAAAGGGGTTGAGACAATTTCTCTGATTAGGTGAAATACAGGCACACAACTTAAGGCAGTGAGGGAGGCAGCCATATGAGTAGGTCAGACAAGAGACCTCCAGGCAGAACAACAGCAAGAACAGGCATCCTGAGATTGGAGCCCAGTTGGTAGCTAAAGTTTGGCAAGGAGGCCAGGGTAGCTGGGCATAAAGTCCTGAGGACGTGATCTGTCTTTTCTAAAGATTAAAAGGATGGTTAGGATAAGCTTTGCAAACACCTTATTTTTCTATTTTATTTGAAAAATAACTTTCAAAGTTTATATACATGTCTTTTATCTCTCATCTACCTTATGGGTTATATACTATTAGCCTTACTTTTAAAGAGTATCTTATGCTAAGAAAATTTAACTTACTTGATCAAGTCACTCAGCTAGTAACTGTGGAGCTAAAACTAAAGACTGGGTCCTGTGACTGTGTTCAGTAAAGGATATTGGAGCAAAGCCTCCACTAATCCTCTAGAACTGACCCAGTGACAGTAAAGACAGTGATTCAAGGCAAAGATTCTAAGAAATGAGGTCATATCATTTACCCAAACCTAAGGGACTGTATCTCTTACTGGAAGGAGAGAAAATAAATGGAGCAGAGGTGCTGAAGGTCCTATAAAATATCCAGGATGAATGGGCTCTCCACTTGACTTATGTGCTCTTTCTCCTCACTCCAAATGATTCACAGTCTAAGTGAAACCAAAGTGTAAAGTCATAGCTCTGAGGATAGCACAAAACTTCCATTTAACTGCATACTTCTCATGTCCAGGCAATTTCAATATAACCCAATTCATACAACCATTTTAATCAAGAATCTCTATGCCATGCTCATGAGTAGGGTCTTAATAAATGCTGCTTGATTGGATTTGTTTGAACTTTTCCATGCTCTTGGCTTAATAACACCCCTCCTCTGCATGCAACATGCCTCCTTACTTTTACCTTATTTGAGTGTTGATGCGGTTACTGTGAAATATAATTAAGAATCTATAGTGTGCCAAGTTGAAACGTGAAAGAAATAGGAACAGTCCTCTTGAGGGATTAAACAGTGGCTGCATGGATTAAAACAACTTCATGAAAACAAGTAATACTTGAACTAGTTTCAGGGGAAGGGGGTTTACTAGGATTACAGGGAAGAGTGTGGGGGACAAGTAGTAGACTCATCAAAAAGAATCCCTTTAGGAAAACTATTTCTGCCCCTGTTGGATTAGTGTCCCCACTCATCCAAATATTACTCATTTATTGAGTGTAAGTATGGTTATCTTAACACATTCCAACACATTTTAAATATTGCCTCTCTTTTCATTCTCCCACTTCTTCACTTGGATTATAATTGCTTAGACAACTCTTGCTCTTCCCTATAATATACACATTAGCAATCTGAAAAAGTAAATAAAAATTAATAGAAGCAAGCTAGTGGAGTTGATACTCTTGCACATAATGCTATTATGGATTATGATACAAGATTGTTCACCTTTAAACAGTGGAAACTAATAGCCATTTCAGGGCATTCAAATATGAGTGTGGAACAGATAAGTTTCACTTCTTTTGTAAAGCAGTGATTTACTTGCTGTAAGAAATTAATAGAACCAAACATATTTGATCATAAGGCCTTTTCAATGTACTGATCCATGGTCTCTTTTCACTGAGATACACCCCCAAACTGATTTCAATTCTTCTACCTTTCTCCCATCTTTCTTATTTTGATCACATCATCCAAAGATTAAAAGCGCAACCCTTAAGAAGAATTAATATTTGGACAAATGGACAACCACTGAAGTGGTCACTAGTAGCTCAGGCTGATGGCTTGCTTTATTTCCATATAAACAAACAAACAAACAAATAAATAAGCAAGCTAGGAGATTTTGTTAAATATTCATCTCCTTTTAACTTATTCACACAAATATTTAAATCATGAAATGAGACATAAATAACTTCTACCAAAGCTTTCATGGCTAATGTTGGAAAGCTTTGAATCCTAAACATTCCAAAGTCAAAATTTTCCATATAGAATTGCTTTTATTTGCCTCAAAGTATGAATAAAGAGGGAGCAATCATTTTGAAAACCAACTGAAATGGGAAGAATTCTTTGCTGTAGCCAAAGGAATCCTCCCTAGAAGGAAACTGCAGTATTAGCCCTTCCCTAGGTGCATGTATTGTATAATTCCCCACCCTTGCTTCTGAATTTCCTGGTGAGCTCCCAGGGAGTAATCTACTCTTTGAGGTAGTAACCTTGAGCCCTGCAAGTTACCTGAACAGAAGAGGCCTTGGTATGTACAGAGAGCTGAAAGCAATCCCTTCTGCTCCTGTGACTTCTGTAGTTCCTCTTGCATTCCCTGCTTGACAAGCATTGTGGAGCAATACTCCAGTTCCTTACGGATTTGCCCTTCTAATTAGGATGTTTTGTTAAAGTAATTATAGAGCCAACCTCACTGTTTGTTCAGGGTTCCCTGAAAGCATGTTTCCGATTACTAACAGCTAGGAAGTTTTCAAATATTTATTTTGTGCCTCAAAGTTTCAGCTTAAAACAAAACAAACAAGATCATTAGAACTCCCCCAGTTCATGCAAACATCTTTGTAAGGATGTGAGAGAATTTGTGATAAAGTTCATCAAGGTGTCTTCCAGGAAATTGAGTTTGGAGAGGTATTCATGCTGCCTTTTTTTTTTCTTTCTAATTTTGAAGTGAACAGGTAGAAATTGCTATACATAATCAATAATGATGTAAATGAAAATTTAATTTCTACCCAAAAATGCAGTAGCATGGATAACCAAACCTAGCAGTGCAGAGACTCCTGAAAATGGAACATGTTGATGTAGCAAAAGCTGTGAATTTAAGAGCAAGCTCTGATTTCCTGCCCCCGGGAAACAGATAAATTAGTCCTATTAGCTTGGGTGGTAAATGGTAAAATGGGATAACAGTAAATCCACTTGATTTAAGAAATGAACCGTGAAGAAACTGAGTTTTGAACTTACAAAATATATAATATTCATTGAGAACATATCTTTGAGAATACCTTAAAACTTATCAGTAAGTTTAAGGAACACCTGAAAACTTATTTTCAGAATAATGATCAAATCTAATGATGAGACCCCCAGAGAGAAGGAGCATTGCATATTAAAATTTTATACTCACTCAAAGAATAGAGTCTGAGAAATGAAAAATCTCTGAGCATAGAATGAGAATAGAGGAAGGTATATAGAAGATTTACCTGACATAATTGAAATATGCACACAATTAGAGAATCACATTTTTTTTCCTAAGCATCCAAATAATATTTAGTATTTGGCTATAAAGAAATGAATATTAAGGTTCCCATGTAATACACACATTCTTTGATCAAAGTGTAATTAATTTCCAATAATAAAATGATACCCAATGTATTTTTAAATGTAAAAAATACCTCCAAATAACTCACTGATCAAAAAGAAATCACGTTACATCTAGAATGCAACTTTTAGCACCTTATATCTAGGCAATCTGGTTTACTTGAATAACAATCAGATTTAAAATATCAGGCAATTATATAATACAATTTAAAATTTTTAACAAATACAGAAATTATTTTCCTTTGACTATTATTTTGATAAAATTCTTGGTGAAAGCCAATGGCAATCTGTTAAAACAGATCCAAATTAAAGATAACAATTTCAAGGTGAGGAGCGGGGTTTACACAAGTGAACTCCCAAATGTGGTCCTCTGCCAATATGGTGATGCAAATACAGGATTTTATGCAGAAAAGAATGTAGGTGGCGTATCTGTGAAAAAGGATTCCTTTCACGTGGGCTTTTGATAGGAGCCAATCATGATATTCTGGGCTGCTAACTGACAAACAGGCTTGTGGAATGATGTGAGCCAGTGGTGCAGCAGCTAATCCATCATGAAATTGAAGAAACCAACCTATTACTGTCATTCAAGTGGAATCCATCTTACCTATACGGAATGTTGCAGTCAAAGCCAAAACTGTCTTTTGAAAACAATTTGAAATCTGCTTTAGTTTTTATGGAAAGTTGTTCAAAATCTCAGAGCTAGGCTGTACCAAGGGATGGTACAAATTAGACAGACTTGGATAAAGGTCTGAAAAGTTTGGAGTCCTTTCCTTGGCCATAGCAAATTTTTAATGTGCTCATGAAATCTTTGATTCTCTTATGACTTGATTGACATTTTCTAAATACAATGTAATGAATAAGATTATAGATTCTATAGTTGCAATAATTAAGTTTGAATCCTGCTCCACTCACTGTATAATCTTGGGCAAGTAATCTAATTTCCCTTAGACCTAAGTTTTCTCCTCTGTAAATAGAATATAGCAACACTGTCCATGTCAAGGTGTCTTCATAAGAATTAGCTATGGTAGTGGCAATAAAGTGTTCAGCAGTGTGCCTGGTGTATATGAAACACTCAAGAGATGCTTATTGTTGCTGATTTTGATAAATTAGATCTCAGACTTCAACAGTAATATGAAATACTAATACCATTGGTCTCATGAAGCTTCTTCTCGTTCATGATGATAAAATCTTGCTGTCTGCATTAAGGAAATACATCTGATACAAAAGCAGGGCATACAATCAGTACATCTTAAAAGCCTACTATCTATTTAAGGTATAATTTAAAGGGGTGTTGTTATATAATTATATCAATAAATGCAAGAGACAGGAGCTGGAATTCAGAAGTCAGGGATCAGCTTAAAGATGGCGGCATGAGAGATTAGATAGGAACCTCCTCCCAAAACCACATATAATATGAAAATATCGCAAATACAACTAATCCTGAAAGAGCAACAGGAAAGAAGGCTGTAGCAGACTGCCTACACCTGGGGAAAAAAGCAGACCTCATGGAAAAGGATAAAGTACCAGAGCTGCAATCTGGCAGGACCGAAGTGTTTCGGAGCAGGGAGGGGGTGGAGGCCTAGGACTGGTGAACACCCAGCCCTGGAGATCTGCTCTGGGAGCATGAACATTGCATGGTGCTCTGGAGATTAGTGGGGTTGGAAAGCTAAGAAAGCGGGAATATTTGGAGACACTGAGATTTCAGCTGCTTGTGGAGAACAGGTTCCCACAACCGGCCGCTCTGGGACAAAAGAAAGGTGGGCACTCTGAGAGACTTCCCAACAGTGAAAAAGGGCTGCTAAAGGGGCAAGTATTGGACAGAGCTTGCTGCTCAGGAGAAAGGACAGGTGGACAAAATTGTCCTAGTGCACTCGGCCCAGCAGGTTGGGAACTTTCAGGAGCTTCAGGCACTCCATCCCCCTCACTGGCAATGCAGGTGTGAGGCCCCCCACCACAATACATGCCCCGCCATTGCACCAGGCCGGCCAGAGGGCAGCCCTGCCTATGGCAGCTATAAGTGCATAGTACAGAGGCTCCTCCCTGCGCACTCAGCCCATGAACCCTGGCAGTTGAGGCAGGCACTGCAGCTGGGAAGCAGGAAAGAGCTCTTTCCTTGAAAAGACAAGGAACAGCAAATGCTGGCAAGGATGTGGAGAAAGGGGAACCCTCCCACACTCTTGGTGGGAATGTAAATTAGTTCAACTAGTGTGGAAAGCAATATGGAAGTTCCTCAAAAAACTAAAAATAGAAATACCATTTGATCCAAGAATTCCACTCCTAGGAATTTGCCCAAAGAAAAGATCTCAGATTCAAAAAGGCATATGCACCCCTATGTTTATTACAGCACTATTTACAATAGCCAAGAAATGGAAGCAACCTAAGTGTCCATCAGTAGATGAATAGATATAGAGGAGGTACATATACACAATGGAATATTATTCAGCCATAAGAAGAAAACAAATCCTACCATTTGCAACAACATGGATGGAGCTAGAGGGTATTATGCTCAGTGAAATAAGCCAGGAGGAGAAAGACAAGTACCAAATGATTTCACTCATCTGTGGAGTATAATGAGGCAAAACTGAAGGAACAAAACAGCAGCAGACTCACAGACTCTGAGAAGGGACTAGAAGTTATCAAGGAGAGGGGTGGGGCAGGATGGGTGGGGAGGGAGGGAGAAGGGGATTGAGGGGTATTATGATTAGTACACATGGTGTGGGGAGGGTCACGGGGAAGGCAGTATAGCACAGAGAAGAGAAGTAGTGACTGTGGCAACTTACTACACTGATGGACTGTGACTGCAATGGGGTGTGGAGGAGACTTGATAATATGAGTGAATGTAGTAACCACATTTTTTTCATGTGAAACGTCAATAAAAATAAATAACAAATAATAAATTTTAAAAAATAGATGCAAGAGGGCACTTTGTAAAATTAGACAATCATTACCAGGTTTTTAAAAACTCATGTTAATATGGGAATATAAGAAAGCTTTCAAATGTCACTCTTTTTGTAAGAAACTAAAAGCAAACTTTATGCTAAACACTAAAACACTACACACATGGCTTTTAAGATCTAAACGAGCCAGGGAAGCTTCCTACTATTTCTGTTAGTCAACAAAGTGTAGAAGTTTTGGTAAGAAAAGAAAAAGAAAGTTAAAAAGTCCTAACATACAATTAAAGGAGAGAAAGTTATTTTTACAAATGGTATGATTGTGTATTTATAAATTCCAAGAAACTACATGAAAAACCTATTAAAACTATTAAGAAAATTCAATAAGATAGTGTATATATATATATATACACCCACAAACATATACACACAATTTTTATCACACTATTAATAATTAGCTTGAGAAAGAAATACAGTCAAATAGGAACCTAAATAATATCTAGAAGTAAATTTAGCTCACTGTAAACAAGTTCACATGAAGAAAATAAAATTTGATTAAAAGATATGAAATAAGACACAAATAAATAGAAGAAATATACGTTCCTTGATATAAAACCTTACCTTTATATATTGTGAGTTCTTCCCAAATTATATGTTAATACAATTCAAATCATAATTCATGTGGAAGATACAAAAGAATTCTGAGAAATTTTGTAGAAGTAGAATACACATTAACATTTACTATAAAGCTTGATTTAAAACCAATGTAGTGCTTTCTGGTATAGAAACAGACCTGCACATCAGCGTAACAACAGAGCATGGAGGAAAGAAATACCTCTTGCTGAAGCTGAGAAGTAAAAAATAAAGTTGACATTTCTACCAGCAGATTATTCAGGAAATGGTGTTGAGATTACTGCCAGTACATTGGGTAGAACATGAAATTTTTCTTCTCATACATCAAACTAGTTGACCATGGCTGCTTCTCCTGATGGAATTGAAGGCCAAAAACGGCCACATTATCACTTCTTATTTATTCAAAAATGCAACATTTGCTGATTGCTTTAAAGATTTTGTTGCTTTTTTCTTTTGGCATTTTCATGTATAACAAAAATGGAGGCTCAAATGAGCATCCTTTTATACAATGTTGGACATTGTCAGCTGATGCGTCAAGCTATCATCCTATTCTAGCTGATTGTGCTCTTCCTCCTGTGTCCCTCACATCGGGACTGCTGTTAGCATCCAGCAGCGTCCCAGCCGGTGAGTCTCACAGTCCTCAACTACTGCTTTTTCACTCCCTCCCAATACTCATTCAAATCACCAAGACCTGGAACTTCTACCTTCCTAATAGGTTTGGAGTCCAGTCCCTCCACTGTACCTTAGGTCAGGTTCTCATCACTTGTTACCTGAGGAGAGCCTCCCAGCTGGTCTCCTTCCACCACTTTGCTCCCCCTCTTCTCCAGACCCCATAGTGCCGACAGAGGGATTTTTCATAACCAGATCTAATGATGTCATTTCCCCATCCATCTTCTTCTTGTGTGGTCCTGTCCTCAGCCTCTTCTGATATTCTATCACATTTGCATTTCTGCACATCCCTCCAGATACACTCCAACCTATCTCATGCTTTCGCACTTAGTGTTTCCTTGTATCCCTTCACATGATTTCACACCTCTTGTCCTTTGAAACTCACTGGATGCTGTACATCTAGGAAGATTGTCCTATCTCAGTTTCATTCAGATGTCTTTCCTCTAATCCTGATTTCTTTGGGCACACTGTCTTAGCTTTATGTCACTCTTCTCAGTAGACTAGAAACAAAAGCCATGCTTTATTTGACTTGAACTTCTCAGTACATTCCACAGTACCTTCTGCATAGTAGATGCACAATTAATATTGAATAGATGATTGGATATATAAGCATTCATATCTAGGTATTAGCTATGTTAAACTCATTCAGTTCATTTAGTTTGACTCTTCACTGATGTCCATCATTGTAGTCAAAAAGCAATTATAGGTAAATGAGAGGTAGAAACACATCCTTTGCTCTTTGGTACATTTTTTCCTTAAATGTAGGGATGCTTTACATTTTCCTCATGTAAGATATTAGAATGAAATCCCAAATGTTCCAGAGAAAACTTGGCATAATATTTTAGAGATATTGTGGGTTTTTTAGAGTGAAAGAAATAAGTCTGTGGTTTTGAGACAGTCGAGTATTAATCCAATTGTAGGAGAATGAACCTGAAGAATTCACGGAAGTGCATTCTTTGGCAAGACCTAAGACGTACACCTTTGTCCCTTTCAGAATAGGGTTTATCATTTGAATGGCCAAAAATCTGGAAATTATTCAGTATGAGTTAGCTGATAAAATGCATCATTGTAGAAACATACAAGATTCTAGTAAATTTTTGTGGTATTTGAAATTGGTGTCCCTGAACTCTTATTTGAGAGACTCCCAGATTTTGGTAAGCTCTGATTGCCACAAAAGTGTCACCCCTAACCGTCAAGCTTAGGTTTTCCCACTATTTCAAGAAGACAGGATGTTGTTAATAAAATTGAAATTCATGTGTTTTTGTCCTATGTTGTGTTTGGCATGCCAGCCTCCTCCCTAAGACAGGTCTAAACTTCCCGGTAGTACTTGTCAAATCAAGAACTCAACAGATGGAGCCCATGATTTCCAACTGTGGACCAAAAAATAGGATTGGTTTAATCCTGTAGATAATCTGCAATTGAGATTCTATGGTTTCTCTAGGCAAGAGGGAACCAGGGAAGCAAATATCTTGATTGTTTTGTTAAGACTAAATTTGGGGCATGACATTGAGGGTCTCTTCTCTGGGTAGTAACATATTTTTTTCCTTCTTTTTCCCATCAAGTTATTATCAGTGTGAACCATGATCAGGGAGTGAGTGTGCAGAGGCTATATAGGACATGGACTCTGATTTCAGGGGGACCTCAGACGGTTTCCTGGGCCTGAGCAAACAGCTCTACCCCAGCAGTCTCCCTTTCAGCACTAGGAGTAAAACTGTCAATACCAGGAATTGGAGGACACAGACAGACACGTGTCCACCCCAGATCTCTTGGTGTAATTGACATACATTTAGGAGACACATTTTTCTGAATTAGAATTTACTGTTGTGGTTTAAAGGAATGAATCTGTCAGAATACTCTTTTTAAAGTACTGACTATATGCTCCCCTGTTCCTTTGAATTTCTACATGCCTTTTTTTTTTTCTGGTGTTATCCTACATTTGTTTTTCTTCTTAAAATTTTTTTCTTTATTGAGATATAGTCAACATATAATATTGTGTAAGTTTAAGGTGTACAAGTTATACAGTGTGATGGTCACCACAGTAGAATAGTTAACACATCCACCACCTCACATAATTACCTCTTTGTGTGTATTGTGTGGTGGGAATTTCTTAGATCTATTCTCGTAGCAATTTTCATGTACATAGTATAGTATTATTAAGTATAGTCACCGTGCTGTGCATTAGATCTCCAGGGTTTACTCATCGTATAACTGGAGGTTTGTACCCTTTGACCAGCAGCTCCCATTTTCCCCACCACCATCCCCTGGCACCACCACTCTATTCTCTGTGTCTGTCTGCATCCATTTTCAATTTCAAGAGAAGTGATACTAGACAAACAGAAATAGCTAACAATAAAGTATGAAATAATTGGATTATTCTACCTAAAACAACTAAGATTGAATAGAAAACATGTATTAAAAGTAAACAAAATGATAAATACAGTAAAAGTTATGATTCTTTGAAATGTAAAAAAAATTAAGAAGTAAAAACTTGAGATAAGTAACATAAAATTTATAGAACAGCTAAGAGCACAGTATGTGTGAAATGTTAAAACATTTGTTAAAATGCTGAGGATAAGCTTATGCAAATAGGTCTCCGTAAATGTTGCCCATTATGTTATTAGGAACAAGTACAGGAAACTAGATTTTTAAAAATTAATGATGAAAATAAATAAGATTAGTCATAACAGCATATACTCTTAGAGGAATGAAATTTCAAAATTCATCATTGGAATTAATACTGAGGGAGAAGGGGAAGGAATGACTGCAAAGGGGGCAGCCTGGGTTAAGTTTGCAGGTGACGGAACTGCTCTGTGATGGAAGTAGTGGACACGTGACCCTAGGGGGTTCATCAAAATCTCTAGGGAAACTGTACTCCTGAGTGAACTTGCTGCAGTTAAATTTAAAAATATACTAAGAAGTTAATAATAAGAAGATGGTAAGAATAGCACTGTGCAAAAAAAACGTAAAAGAAGAAGAATACAAGGTAGAGTTCAATGGTGACTAGAACTGATTGTCCACTGCAATAAATAAACAAATAAATAGCTTTCAAAGTTGATAGAGGTAAGTGGCATAAGGAAGATGAAGTCCATAGTTGAGAACAGGCCCTGGCAATAGAAATGAGCACATGCATAATGATCAGACCTGTCTGGAGAGGCAGAGTGTGGGTATATCAATTGCCTTATGTAGTTCTCCTAAAGAAATATAGGTTATTAAGGGCTGGCACAAAACTCTGACAAAATAACCAAACAGTGCTGCACATTAAGTGGGGGACAGATATGTGAGTATTTGTCAAAAGTACCAACTGACTGATGCCACTTGGCAGTGTCACCCACAGCAGATAGTACAGAACAGCAATCATTCCATTGGCAGGAGCCAGCAGAGACAAATCTTTCTGGCCATTGAAAAAAATAACTTTAAAAATTTTATTTTCACCTTGTTTCATTTCTAGGTTATTCTGTTTTTTTCCTTAAAATTCTTATCTTATGGAGTTAAATAATGTTGTGGTAATTTTATATTTAATAACAGTTATACATAATGACATTATATTAAGACTTATAGGAAATGTAGACTTCATTCCCATGTTTTTGAGCACTTGATGCCAGGAACTCTTCTAAGTACTGGAGTTAGAGTTTATGGAAGGAGATGAGACAAAGAATAATGAAATAATCACATTAAATAAGTAGTACAATAAATGGCAATAAAACCTATAAACAATAACTGATGAGGTTATTAGGAGGTTAGGGAAAGATTGAACTCTCAAGTATGGTAGCCAGGGAAGGCTAAAATTGAAAATAACAAAAACCCGAAAAAGGTAAGGGAGGAAGGCATATTTGAGGGAGAGCTTCCCAGGCAGAGGGGACAGAAAATGCAAATGCCCTGAGGTCAGGGCATGCCTGTCATGTTTGAAAAACATGTAGAGTGTCCACGGTGGAGCAGATGTCTGTGGTAGGTGAGCAAAGGGAAAGTGGTAGGAAATGAGGATAGAGAGCTGAGAGGGGGAAGGGGTAGATCTTACATGGCCTTTGGCTATCATGAAGAACTTGGCCTTATACAATGTGGTATGGGAAGACTTCAGGAGTTTTGAGTGATCCTTTTTGTTTGATATGATATTTTTTGTATCTTATTGGTTTACACACATGCTCACACTACATCTATATCATGCATTTTAAATACTCTCTATATGCTGGTGGCTTCTACATCTATACATCCATCCATGGTTTTTCACCAAAATCCCAGTCTTACATACCCATCTACTTCCCTCTTATCTCCACAGTTGTGGCCAACAGGCATCTCAAATTTAACATGTCCCAAGAACTTGCTTGTTTTTCCTCATCTCAGAACATCACCTGCCAGTTTCCCAAGCCAAAGATCTATCAGTTACCATTGAGGTTCCTCTTTCCTAAACCACTCACATCTCTACTCTATAGATCTGCTGACAATACCTCCCAAATGTCCCAAATACATACACTTTATCTCCATAGTGGTCACCAGAGGCACAAAAAAGGCAAAAACCTTTTTAGTGTCACCTAACTTTTTAAAAAATTGTTTTAAAATATGCATGATATAAAATTTACCATCTTAACTATTTTTAAGTATACAATTCAGTGACATTAAGTATATTCACACTGTTGTGTAACCATCATCACCACTCTTTTCTGGAACCCTTTTCATCTTGCAAAACTGAAACTCTTTACCCATTATACATAACTCCCTATTCATCCCTTCCTCCCAGCCCTTAGCAGTCACCATTCTACTTTCTGTCTCTGAATTTTACTGCTCTTGATATCTCACATAAGGGGAATCATACAATTTCTGTCTTTTGTGACTGGCTTATTTCACTTAGCATAGTGTCCTGAAGGCTCACCCACATTCCCCTGTGTCAGAATATCCTTCTTTTTAAATCCAAAAAGCATTCCACTGTATGTATGTATTACAGTTTGTTTAGCCATTCATCTGTTAATGGATACTTGAGCTGTTTCTACCTTTTGGCTACTGTGAATAATGCTGCTATGAACACAGGTGTAGAGATATCTGTTTGAGTCCATGCTTTCAGTTCTTTAGGGAATATACCCAGAAGTGGAATTGCTGGATCATAGGTAATTCTATGTTTAATTTTTTGAGAAATTGCCATACTGATTTCCATAGCAGGTGCACCATTTTACATTCCCACTGGGCAACTCTGTTTTTATCTTCGTTTTCCTTCTAAGGTTCAGGCATAAAGACTTTCTTTGGTTTATTCAAATAACCAAGCTCCTTCTTGCCATAGGGCCTTTGCAGTAATTGTCCCTTCTTCCCGTAAAGCTTTCTAGCCTCATGTCTGTGTGACAGCTCTTTCTAATCATTCACCCTAGACTATCAGATACACCTTTCTTGATGAATCTGCTACTATCCCATCAGCATATCACTTACAAGATCTCATGATTTCCTTGTTTGTTTATTTTTCATTCTTTGGTCTGACCTCCCTCCCAAACTATATCCGCAGTTCCTACAACTATAACCGGCACATAGGAACTGCACAATAATTGTTGAAATGTCACAGGGATTAATTTGATAACTTTCCTAATGTGCTATATATGAACATTACTCATTAGAGGAAATCTTTGTCATCATTCAAACAACAATACATATTTCTCAGAAACAAATGAAAGTAGGGCAGAATTTAAAATTCCACAGTATGATCAAGAATGGCAGTTGACTTAGTTATCTAGATGATTTAGGCTGTGGTAGAAATTTGGTGCCTCAGTAATTGGGATGTTTCAGGCCAAATGCATCCTTTGGTTTCAAATTATTTCAATAATCATTTAAATGCTTTTCTCTGCATTACATGTGCAGTCACTATCCTAGAGGTACTTGTAAAATCTTTCATGTACTTCTGAATAGCAGATTCCAGTTACAGCCTCCAAGGAAAGTATACTCATGTCACATCCCTTTGCAGGAAATTTTCTGAATTTATGTTTTATATGTTGTTCATTCCAGTAGTAACCACTTTCAAAATCTATAAGGTCATCTATGTTAGAAAAAACTCACAAAGGTAGCATAAAAAGAAAATTGTCATTTTTGTCTTTATATTAAGAAGTGAGTGGGTGGGCACAAACAGGTTATTCTGGATTATGAACAGTCTCCTAACACAGTTGTCTCGATGATGACGCCATATATTATGATTGGTGTAAGACTAATACTTCCTTGATAGGCACCTTCCTTCTGACCCTATGATCTTAATTGGGTGGTAAAATCCCATTAAATATTTAGATGGGGAAGCAACATATATTCTAAAGTATTGACACCCTTATTTTTCATCATACATTAATCCCTTTGAGATTTGGATCTAAGATTTGAACTGCCTTTAGGCAGTAAAAAATAAGATGAGTCTTGTTATGTACTAAAAGTTCCTTTTCTTAAAGAGCCAGTTTGTGCATTCATTACTGTGGAAATGTGAAGTTCAGACAGATGTAACTGTATGGGTACTAAACTAACTTGCAGGGGAGCTACTTTATAGTTTGCAGAAAGATGGAGACCGTTATTGTTCTGAAAATACTTTAAATAGTTTTTCCCTTTTATTCTAAAAGATGTTGAGTATTGTCATTAAAATCGTTGGGCTTTCATATTTTTTTTAAAAAGTCATAAATGTGGAAAATCTGAATAGTGTATAGTTCATTTTCTAAACATAATGTTAACAGATTATTTTGCTGTTTTAATAATTATTGCAAAAGCTTCAAATGTGTTAAACAGAATTCACTGGAGAACCCATTACATTTGAAGGACACTGGAGAGTTTACGTGGCAATAGGGTTGAAAAGTGTTAATCCACCCCTTTCATCTCTTTTATTACTTTTACCTAGGGTTTTTAGTGGGAAATTCTTCACAAATATTGTGTTTCTGCTATTGAAGTTTATATCACATTTTGAGATATTTTTTTATGGTGGCATTGCATATCATATTAGAGGCTACTTGAGGATAGACAACTACTAACTTGTCCCTTTATGTTCACTGTGGATCTCTTCAGGGGAAAAAAACATCTTTAGAAAATGCTGCTAATGTAACATCTTTAGAATATAGAACGTTTTGAAAAGCTGTTGATAGTATCTACTTAAAAATTTTTGTAAAAGACATGCCTCCATATATCACTTAAGCTAGAAGTGTGCTTAAGCTAGAAATGTTGAAAATGGATGAAGTTGGTGGCAAAGATTATGTCACCTTTTGCCACTACATAAGCAGAAAAATATGTTGTAGTATTACTTTCAATCATGAATTTCTCTTCCATAACTTGACATATATTTCCTTTAAGAGATTTAAGTTAAGAAAGAAATAGTTTGAAAAATGTTAAATCATCAATATTTTTGAGTCCCTATTAATTGCCAGGAACTGTACTAAGCACATAATAAACCATTAAAGTTAAGAAAGGCACATTCTTTCTTAAATTTCTTCCCATAATACTTATTTTCAAAAAATAGACTACATGTGCTTATATTAAACCTACCAAAATAAGTGGTTCTGAGAGTGAAGTACATAGCAATATAAACCTACCTCAGGAAGCAAGAACAATCCCAAATAAACAGTGTAAACTCACAATTAAAGAAACTAGAAATAGAAGAAAAAATGAAACCCAAAGTTACTAGAAGGAACATAATAAAAATCAGGGCAGAAATAAATAGAAAAGAATAAAATGATAGAAAAAATCAACAAAACTAAGAGCTAGTTCATTGAGAAAATAAACTTAATAGACAAATCCCTAGCCAGTCTTACCAAGAAAAGAAGAGTACACAAATAAAATCAGAAATAGAAAAGGAATAGTCACAATGAATACCACAGAAATACAAAGAATTATTAAGAGAATTCTATAAAAAATTATATGCCAATAAATTGCACAACCTAGAAGAAATAGACGATTTCCTAGACAAATAGAACCTTGTAAGACTGACCTGTGAAGAAACAGAAAATCTGAACAGACCAATTACCAGCAACAAAATTGAATTTGTAATCAAAGAACTCCCCAAAAAAACCAAATTCCAGGACCAGATGCCTTCACAGCCAAATTATACCAGACATTTAAAGGAGTGCTAATATCCATCCTACTTGAAGTATTCCAAAAAGCAGAAGAGGAAGAAATACTTCCACTCATTTTAATGAGGTCAGCATTACTCTAATACTAAAACCAGACAAAGACACCACAAAAAAAGAAAATTTTAGACCAACATTCCTGATGAACATAAGTAAACCTCAACAAAATATTAGCAAACCAAATTAAAAAATACATCAAAAGGATCATCCATCACTACAAAGTGGGATGTATTCCAGGGGTGCACGATTAGTACAATATTCATATATCAATCAACATCCTACACCACGTTAACAAAAAGAAGGATAAAAACCATATGATCATCTCAAGAGATGCTGAAAAACCATTGACAAATATTCAATATCCCTTCATGATAAAAACTCAAAAAAATGTGTATACAGGGTATGTATATCATCATAATAAAGACCATAAACAACAAATCCACAGCTAACTTCATACTCAATGGTGAAAAACTGAAAGCTTTTCCTTTAATATCAGGAACAAGACAAGGATTTCCGCTCACCACTTTTATTCAACAAGGTACAGGAGGTCCTAGCCACAGCAATCAGACAACACAAAGAGATAAAAGGCATCCAATTGGTAAAGAAGAAGTTAAACTGTCACTATTTGCAGATTGCATAATATTACATAGAGAAAACCCTCAAGACCCAATCAAAAAACTATTAGAACTAATAACTGGTTTGAGCAAAGTTGCAGAATACAAATAATACACAGAAATCTATTGTGTTCCTATATATTAACAATGAAATAACAGGAAGAGAAACCAGGAAAACAATTCCATTTACAATTGCATCAAAAAGAGTAAAATACCTAGGAATAAACCTAACCAAGGAGGTGAAAAACCTGTACTCTGAAGATTTTAAGACACTCATGAGAGAAATTAAAGAAGGCACCAATAAATGGAAATATAATTCATGTTCATTAATATTATCAAATTAATGTTGTCAAATTGGCCATCCTTACCAACGAAATGTACAGTTTCAATACAATCTCTATTTAAACAGCATTTTGCAATGAACTAAAGTAAATAATCCTAAAATTCATATGGAACCACAAAAGACCCTGAATAGCCAAAGTAATCCTGAGAAAGAAGAACAAAGCTGGGTGTATTATTCTTCCTGACTTAAAGCTATATTGCAAAGCTACAGTAATCAAAACAGTATGGTACTAGAACAAGAACAGACCCATAGATCAATGGAACAGAATAGAGAGCCCAGATATAAACCCACACATATATGGTCAATTAATATATGATAAAGGAGCCATGTATATACAATGGGAAAAAGACAGCCTCTTTAATAACTGGTGTTGGGAAAACTGGACAACTACATGCAAGAGAATGAAACTAGGTTACTAACTAACTCCATATAAAAAGTAAACTTAAAGTAGATCAAAGACATGAATGTAAGACATGAAACCATAAAACTCTTAGAAGAAAACAGGCAAAAATCTCTTGAACAAAGTATAAGCAATTTTTTCATTGGCACATCTTGGGCAAGAGAAACAAAATAAAAAATAAACAAGTGAGACTACATCAAACTAAAAAGCTTCTCTACAGTAAAGGACACCATCAGCAGAGCAAAAAGATATCCCACAGCATGGGAGAATATATTCCTAAACAATTTATCTGGTAAGGGATTAACATCCAAAATATATGAAGAATTCATATGCTTCAACACCAAAAAAACAAACAACCTGATTCCAAAATGGGCAGAGGATCTGAACAGATATTTCTCCAAAGAAGAAATTCAGATGGTCAACAGGCACATGAAAAGATGTTCCATATCATTAATCATCAGAGAAATGCAAATTAAAGCCACAATAAGATATCACCTCACACTAGTTAGGATGGCCACTATCCATAAGACAAGAAATAACAAATGCTGGCAAGGATGTGGAGCAATGGGAACCCTTCTACACTGCTGATGGGAATGCAAATTGCTGCAACAACTGTGGAAAGCGGTGTTGATGTTCCTCAAAAAACTAAAAACAGAAATACCATTTGACCCAGGAATTCCACCCCTAGGAATTTACCCAAAGAAAACAAGATCCCCGATTCAAAAAGACATATGCACCCCTATGTTTATTGCAGCACTATTTACAGTAACCAAGATATGGAAGCAAACTAAGTATCTATCAGTAGATGAATGAATAAAGAAGAAGTGGTACATACATGCAATGGAATATTATTCAGCCATAAAAAGAAAACAAATCCTACTATTTGCAACAACATGGATGGAGCTAGATGGTATTATGCTCAGTGAAATAATCCAGGTGGAGAAAGACAGGTACCAAATGATTTCACTTAGTTGTGGGATATAAAAACAAAGAAAACAAAATCAACAAAAGAGCAGTAAGTAGACTCAGAGACACTGAGAAGTGACTGGTGGTTACCATGGGGGAGGGATTAGAGTAGGTCAGTGGGGAGGGTAAGGGTGGTAAAAGGGGGCACAGAAATTCTCAATCATGATATAAGTTGGTCACAGGTATGGTTGTAAAGCCTGGAGAATATAGCCAATGATTCTGTAACATCTTCCTATGTTGACAGATAGTAACTGCACTAGAGAGGGTGAGGATTTAATAATGTGGGTTACTGTTGAACCACTGGGTTGTACACTTGAAACCAATATAAGAATGTATACTTATATATTGAACTATCAACTATACCTCAATTTAAAAAAATTATCATAGTATATTTTAACTGCCTTTTTCCTTGTCTGTCTTTCCCATTAAACTAAAAACTCCAAGAGTATAGGTTTAATGTCTGCCATATTCACTCTGTCCTATATTCTGACCATCATGGCTACCTTGTCCCACACCTCAAACATAATAGGTGCTCTATAAATATTTACTAATTGAATGATGATAAAGGTCCTAGAAAACACATAATTTCTTTAGGGCTGGGATCATAAGGAAGAATGATGATATAAAAATCAGGATATGAATTCATTGATTTTCAACACCTGATTTCCCTAAAAGAAAATGTATATCAAGGTATGTGCATTCTCTCCCTAATAGCTAACATCAGTTGGGGCTACTCATAATGACAGTGTTTTTTATGCATTATCTCCTTAAATGTTCCCCACACCATATGAGACTGTTACTTTCTTTATCCTCATGCTGCAGTTAAGGAAATAAGCTTAGAGTGGCTGAATAGGTTCTTTAGGTATTTTACTTTCATATCTCAAGCTTTGGTTGAATCAATAGTTGGAATGCCAACTTAATTAGACTATAATCAGAGAAGATAAATAATCCCATGATGACACACAGATAGTAAATGACAGACCCTGATATTAAGCCAAATTGCACAGTCCCAAATCCATGTGGCTTTAATCCAGGCCACTGTCCTTTCCTTTAATAATGAATGCACTTTTCACAGATGCAATAAACCAAGGGTCAAGTATCTTCCTAATCATGCTGAGCAAATCATGGCCCTAAACTGTTTCTCCTGATCATTTCTTAAGACAGGACTGCTACATTTATTTTCATTTTTAGTTCAGTCAGAGCAAGTAATCATTGTGTAAGACAGTTTTTGATATTTCATTTCCCTTTGTATTAGTCTTAAGTCTGCCTTGATTTCATCCTTTGTTAATGATATCTAAGAAGAGATATATGGGGGGGTGATAAGCCCCCCCAAAAATTATTGGAATAAAAATGCATGATGCTACAGTTCCTCTGGAAGAAATTCAGTACTTTTGTCCTTCAGAAATTCTGTGGAAGTCAACTCCAACATGGAAAACATATCACATGCTTAGAACAAGGAGAAACTTGGGCAATAAATGATGCACCATCTGAGCATCTATGGAATATGATATTGAGTCTTGTTTAAGTGAAAAGTTTCACCATGCTATGTGTTCTGAGACAGGTTGATGATGTTTCTTTTTGAATTCCAGAGTCTCAAGTCCCTGACCAGCCAAGTTCTCTCCATGTGAGGCCCCAGACCAACTGTATCATCATGAGCTGGACCCCTCCCTTGAACCCCAACATCGTGGTGCGAGGTTACATAATTGGTTACGGTGTTGGGAGCCCTTATGCGGAGACAGTGCGTGTGGATAGTAAACAGAGATATTACTCCATTGAGAGGTTAGGTGAGTAGCTATGGTTTTTATTCTATAGGGGAAATACACTGATTGATTTTAAATTATTTTCTGACTTGGACAATTGTTCTTTGAAATTTGATTTCAATTTGTAGCATGTATTAATTCTTAAAACAAGTCTGTTTTTCTGTCTCTCTTCTATCTATTTACACACTCATACACAAACACATAAATTTTTTCCTCCCTGGATTCTGAATTGGGGAATTTTACCTAGGGAAATTCGCAGAGATGTGTGCCCTGGTATATACGTTGTTTATGTGTCATAAGAATACAAAAAGTGCTGTGGATCATATTTCTATTTCCATCGGTCAGTGGAAACCTCTAATCTTAATCCTAATAAAAAGAAAGTGAATGCATTTTTCATCTTTTTTTTCTCACTAGGAAGATACTCTGCCAACTTTTTCTTTAACCTTGAATTATCTAGTCACTTTATCTTCTTTTCACTTAGCATTTGTAGATAAAGCTACATGGCTATGTCATTGTGAATATGAAACAAGATGAAAAAAGGAATTTTCAATCAAGCCAGTAACTTAGAGTTATCAGATCCTTTCTACAAATATTCCTGATCTCTTCCCTTCCCCTCTAAGTTCTCCCAGCATACACAACCTCATTTTACTGAATACAATATTTGAATTGTGATGTTACTGAATTCATTGAAATTGTATTCATTCAGAAAGAGCTAACATGTATAAACGTGTTTATATTCATTTTATTTCTGATTTTCCATAGTGCAGTAAGAGATATCATTAGCAGACAGAGATAAAATATGTGTCATATAGAGGGTGCAGAGAAGTTAAGCACTTCTGATAAGGCAAAAAGAAAGTTGATTCTACCTGTTGAGTTTACACCATGTTGTTTGCAGTAAAGTACAGTGACCTTCTCACTGGAAATGCAGTCTGCTTGGTGGTGGGGTTGGGGGGTGCTGCTTGTTTGCAATGTCTCTCACAAACAGAACATTTATGATGAGAAGCCTGATTTGAATTTGAATAGCTTTTCTTGCAGTAGCACAAAAAGATTTTCTCAGTGCAGGAGGAAAATTTGCACTGACCCATTCTCTCTATAATTGCTTCGAACACTAATAAGAGAAGCACCTACTGAAAATCTCCACAATTTTAGTTAGCTTGGCATTTTGAAATAATGTTCTCTCAGTCAGTCCCCGAATTTGAATGTTAAGGCAATCACAAAATGTACTTTATGGCCATCAAACCTATGTCAAGGACTCTCATTTTTCCGTTATTTAGTATTCATTATCTCTGACAGTTCATCTTGATTCCATGCAGGGAGAGATTCCCATGGAAATGCACAGGCTCCCTGGCAAAGAGAACATGGTACAAACTCAGAATAAGGTCATGAGGGAAAACCTCTTTGTTTCACCAAGTCCTTTTGATAATGATACTCTTTATTACACAGAAACTTTCCAGGAGTCTCCAAATCTAGCAAAGTTGAGGTTTTGGGGGATTAACACTGGCAAATCTCTCCAAAAACTTAATAAGAAATCAAGAAATTTCCCTTTGTAAGGTACGTTTTAAGGGCTAGGACAACTGTTAAAAGTGAAATGGGTATGAGCCTGTATCAGTGATAGATAATCATGAGTTTACACTTCAAAACTTATCTGGAAATAGAAATTACACACAAACACCTTCATGCACATACACACATATAAGTACATACATATTGAAGTTCCACCAGCTGGTACTCTTTTTAAAGTAGTCCCATGTTATATAATATGAAATAAGATAGTGTTTTCTTTTTGTTCAGGTTTCTTCATGGTTATGCAAACAAATATATTTTCAATATGTGGCTCACTGTCTAGTCAAAGTGTATGTTAGACAAATATTTATACATATATATTAATATATATATATTATATATGTTAAATAGGAAGAATATATATATATGTATGTATAATAACAAGACAACCTTGTGCTTCTGAAGCTTTATAAATTCAATAATATGGGTAACTGTTGAACCACAGTTGTATCCTTCAAACTACTATAAGATTGCATATCAATAGAAAATATTATATTTTAAATACTTTTTCATAAAGTATCTATGAAAACTGATATGCCTAAAACTCTAGTGTCTAATAGAATAAATAAAATAATTGGTTTCTTTGCAAAGTTTGAATGTGGACTTGAGTGAATCCTTTATCTTTTTAAAAACTAGAATTCAAGATATATCTAAAATACACTTTGGCTAAATAGTATGTTTTAAGGACTGTATAATACTTATACAATTAAAAATGAATTAAGGAAAGTTACAATCCATTAAAGCATAGTATCAGCCATTACTTCAACTATGTAGTTGTATTTTAGACTATAAAAAAGCTACTTGGTTTATAATTGACCAATAAACCTCCTCTTTGATGAGCAACCAGAACTTCTAAATAGCATTTTGTTTATCAGGAATAATAATTGACCATTTAGACACCAGGCATTGTAACCTGCCTCAGAACTAGAAATACAAGAACATTTTGAGCAACATCTAATATTGCCTGATCTGAAACAGAGTGTACTTAGTTAACCAATGTTTGTACTCTTAGATATTTATAATTAATCTTTTGACATCTTATTCTTTTTAGTTCAAGAGCCATAAATACCAGGCTTGATATATATGCATGATACAGATCTACAAGATCTGAATTCTTGCAATACTTAAGCAAAATTAAGTTGAAACCAAGTGACTCTTTTACAAACCACTATTTAGCTATCAATCTATTCTTTTATCTACCTTTACATCTTTATGGAGGTATTTTTATACACAATAAAACTGTGCATATTTAAAGTGTACAATTTGAGTTTTTAAAAGAGCTTTACTGGGGTATAACAGACGTACAATACTACATAGTTTTCAAATTTCTTTCTCTCAGCAATATTTTATAGTATTCAGTGTAGAAGTCTTGAATGTTTTTGTGAGATTTAGTATAAAAAATATATATGTATTTATATACACATATGTACTTTTTTTGGTAGATTTAGAACCAAATGTACACATATGTGTGTGTGTGTATATATATATATATATACATATATATATACACACACACACACACACACACACACATCTTTTTTGGTAGATGTAGTACTAAGATGAATATATTTTTGAACTATTCTAAATAAAATTGTTTTTAATTTATTACCACTGTTTGCTGCTAGCATAGAAATATACAACAGTTTTTGAAACATTAACCTTGTATCCTAAAACCTATTAAATTCACTTATTAGTTCTATTTTCTGTTTAAATAAACAGATCATATATACTTAGGAACAGTTTCATGCTTCATTTCTGATCTCCTGCCTTTTCTTTTTTCCTCTTGCCTTCTCTTGGTTAAGATCTTTAATAAAATGTTGAATAAAAGTAGTGGAAGCAGGCATTTTTGACTTTCCTGATCTTAGGGGAGGCATGAAATAGGATGTTAGCTGTAGGTTCTTCATTGATGTCTATTACTAGATTGAGGAAGTTTTCTATTCGTCCTAGCTATATCTTCAAATTATCATATAGTTTGCCTCCTTTATTTTACTAAAATATAGTGAATTATATTGATTGATATTTGAAGGGTAGTCTTGAATTTCTTATATAAATCCCATGTGGCCATGATTATTACCCTTTTCTTATATTGAATTTGGTTTGTTAATATTTGTTCAGGATTTTTTGTGCCTATATTCATGAGATATATTTCTACAATTTTCTTTTCATGTAGTGTTTTATCCAGTTTGGTTTTATTAAGTTCCACTGTCCTCATAAAATTAATTGGACAGTTAGTTCTGCTCAGTTCTGCTCCTTAAAAGGTTGGTGCAAAATTGATATCTATTCCTGAAATATTTGGTAGAGTTCACTATCAAACAATCTGGAACTGAGGATTTCCTTTTTAGGAAGGCTTTTGATAACAAATCCAATCTGTTTAACACATATAGGTCATTTAACATTTTGTATTTTTTCTTGCAGGATATAGTTGTCATGAAATTTGTCTATTTCCTTTTGTCACATGTTGGCATAGAATTAGTCATTTGAGATAGTCTCTTATTATCTGTGCTGATAACTGCTTTTTTCATTTCTCATGTTAATTATTTATGGTCTCTTTTTTGTGATCACCCTAGACAGGGGTTTACCAATTTTGTTGATCTTACCAAAGAAAGAATCTTGAATATTTTCTCTATTATCTACTTTGACTTTACCTATTTCATATCTGCTCTTATCTTGACTATTTACTTTCTTACGTTTATTGTAGTTGTACTTTGCTCTTCTGTTTCCAGTTTCTTAAGGTGAAAACTCATAATGTTAGTATTTAAAGCTATTGGTGCTCCTCTAAGCAGCACTTCCCTTGCATCCCACAAAATTTAATAAGTTATATGTTCATTATCCTTTAGTTCAATGTTTTCCAATTTTCCTTGATTTCTCTTTGTCCCAAGAGCTGTTAAGTATGCTGTTTAATTTTTTGATTTGGGGCCTTCTAGATCTCTTATTATTACTGATTTTTAATTTTACCATGTTTAAAAAATGTACTGTTTGATTTCAATATTTTTTAATTTATTAAGACTTTTTTATGGGTCAGCATACTGTTAATTTTATTGAACATACTATGTGAATTTGGTAATAATGTGTATTTTGAAGTTATTAAATAGTCAGTTGTGTGAAAGTCAGTTAGACCAAGGTCTTTGATAGTTTTTTCTGATCCTCTGTGTGTTCAGTAAATTTTTTGACCAATGGTCTGAATTACTAAAACTGAGTGTCAAAATCACCTTTTATAAACATGGACTCTGTCTCCCTTTGATTCATGTCAATATTTTTTTTTGCTTCATTTATTTTTAAAGCTTATTATTAAGAAAATACATGTTTATAATTGCTAAGTCTTCTTGGTATATCACCTTAGTTAGCATTATAAATATTTCTCTTTATCTCTGGAAATATTCTTGGTTTTCAAGAGTATTTTGTCTGTTATTACCATAGCCACTCTAGCCTTTTTATACTTATAATTTACAATGGTCTTTTTCCATTCATTACTTTTAACCTATGTCTTTATATTTAAAGTCCTTCTGTCTTTTGTAGGTAGTAAATAGTTCGGTCTTGCTGCTTTGTGTACTCTGAAAATTTCTGCATTTTAATTGGAGTTTTTATGCCATTAAAATTTAGTGTGAATATATAAAAGATTGAATTTAAGTCTACCATTTTACTTTTGTTTTCTGTTTGTCCTCTCTCTTTTTTGTTTGTTTTCTTTCTCTTTCCTGGCTTCTCTAAGTTCTTAATTTTGAAGTCAGTCTACTTTTATATACCTCTCAGATATCATGTAGTTTGGGATTTAGGGCTTTTTCCTCTCTCTCTCTCTCTTCTCTCCTTCCCCTCCCCTCCCCTCTGCTCTCCTCCCTCCCTCCTTTCCTCCTTCTGTCCCTACTTCCATCCCTCCCTTTCTTCCTTACTTCCTGCTTAATGTTTTTGTCAGTGGGATGGGTAAGCTAAAGGGAATTCACACCATCAAAGCAAAACTGGAAACTTAAAGTCCCTTGTAAATATTTTTGGACAGCTGCTACAGTGAACATTCTTGATAAAAATAAGGTTGGTCCCTAGGCAGTGTTTTTACCAGCTGAATTACATTTGGCACTACTGCACTTGTTTGTGTTCATGAAATGAATTAGAGGAACAACAAACAACTATGGAATATATAGCTTAATTGAACAAAACATTTTGGATCAGCTTTCTGACTAAAGTTTAGTAATATAAAGAGCTAAATTTTGGTTATACACTTGACTAAACATCTTTAAATATATTCAAGTCCTTATACAATGGAAATAATTTTAAAAATCATATACCTTTACAAACTCATGAGGGTCAGAGAACAAAAGTGATTCTGTATAAAAGTCCAGATATAGCCATTTCTTTTCCAACTGAGATTAAAGAAACATGGCAAATATTTATCTAAGGATTTCTGTTTGCCCTAGTCTAATCAACCCATTTAAAACTATCATGTATCTTAAGGAGATTTAGTTAAAATCTTTCACCACCAACTGATACAGATTATCAGAGCTATACAGGGAAACTAATGTTCTTAGAATTTGGCATTATCTATGAGAGGAAGAATGTACAATTAAACTTTTAGGATTTTAATAACATCAATCATTTATTTTGAAGTGTTTAACTCCAATATAGAAAGATATATTTAGCTCTTTCCATGAATACTCAATCATTATTTGCCTTCCTTCTTATCATCTTTTCAGTGTTTATTAGAGGATTTAATAGGTTCACATTAAAAAAAAAAAACCAAGCATACTAAAAAGTAAATAAAGATGGATTGCATGGGATTGTGAATCCGGGTTCAGATTCATATTTTTTTCTCTGCCATAATGTTTCATCTTGGGAAAATTATTTGAATTCTGTCTTTATACTATTTTAGTGAAAATAGGGAGTAGAAGAATCTTCTATTCTCTATTTTATGGTGTCGAAGAGTTTACAGGTACTAGAAAGAGTTAACAGAGCTGGAGAAGTTGGTCTTTGTAAGAAATACAAATAGCGGACTCTGCATTGTGATCATTAGAAAGATGTTAAAGTTTTGCCTTAAGCATACTCTACTTTTTAAAGTAAATCCATTATCTATTTCTAAGTATTGTCAAATATCCTTTTTTATAAACGAAATATTTTACTTTGGACTATTCACTTAAAAAATTAAGAAGATGTGGCGGGCACGCTCAGCCGAGAAAATGTCTCCGACGCCGCCACTCTTCAGTTTGCCCGAAGCGCGGACGCGGTTTACGAAGTCGACCAGAGAGGCCTTGAACAACAAAAATATCAAGCCATTGTTGTGTACCTTCAGCCAGTTACCTGGCAGTGAAAATGAAAAAAAGTGTACCCTTGATCAAGTTTTCAGAGGTGTTGTAGAAGAAGAAATTATTAATCATTCATCATGTGAAAACGTTTTGGCTATTATTTCTCTTGCTATTGGGGGAGTAACTGAAGGTATTTGTACTGCGTCTACACCTTTTGTGTTGTTGGGAGATGTTTTGGACTGTCTTCCTTTGGATCAGTGTGACACAATATTCACTTTTGTGGAAAAAAATGTTGCAACTTGGAAATCTAATACATTCTATTCTGCTGGGAAAAATTATTTACTACGAATGTGCAATGATCTCCTAAGAAGACTGTCGAAATCCCAGAATACAGTCTTCTGTGGACGAATTCAGCTCTTTTTGGCCAGGCTTTTCCCGTTATCTGAAAAGTCAGGTCTTAACTTGCAGAGTCAATTTAATCTGGAAAATATCACTGTTTTCAATACCAATGAGCAAGAAAGCACCTTGGGTCAAAAGCACACTGAAGATAGAGAAGAAGGAATGGACGTAGAAGAAGGTGAAATGGGAGATGATGAAGCTCCAACAACTTGCTCCATTCCAATTGATTACAACTTGTATCGAAAATTCTGGTCACTTCAGGATTACTTCAGGAATCCTGTGCAATGCTATGAGAAGGTTTCATGGAAAACATTTCTGAAGTATTCTGAAGAAGTTCTAGCTGTTTTTAAAAGTTATAAATTAGAAGATACTCAGGCCTCAAGGAAAAAGATGGAAGAATTAAGAACAGGAGGAGAGCATGTATATTTTGCAAAGTTTTTAACAAGTGAAAAGTTGATGGATTTACAATTGAGTGACAGTAACTTTCGTCGACACATCCTGTTGCAGTATCTCATTTTATTCCAGTATCTCAAGGGACAGGTCAAATTCAAAAGTTCAAACTATGTTTTAACTGATGAGCAATCACTCTGGATTGAAGATACTACAAAATCAGTTTATCAACTACTATCTGAAAACCCCCCTGATGGAGAAAAATTTGCAAAGATGGTAGAGCATATATTAAATACTGAAGAAAACTGGAATTCATGGAAAAATGAGGGCTGCCCAAGTTTTGTGAAAGAAAGAACGTCAGATACCAAGCCAACAAGATTAGTTCGGAAGAGACCAGCACCAGAGGACTTCCTAGGGAAAGGGCCCAACAAGAAGATTCTGATGGGAAATGAGGAGTTAACAAGGCTTTGGAATCTCTGTCCTGATAATATGGAAGCCTGTAAATCAGAGACAAGGGAATACATGCCCACTTTGGAGGAATTCTTTGAAGAAGCCATTGAGCAGGCAGACCCTGAAAACGTGGTTGAAAATGAATATAAAGTTGTGAACAATTCAAATTATGGCTGGAGAGCCCTGAGACTGTTAGCAAGGAGAAGCCCTCACTTCTTCCAGCCAACCAACCAGCAGTTTAAAAGTTTGCCAGAGTATCTTGAAAACATGGTAATAAAGCTAGCCAAGGAATTACCACTGCCTTCTGAAGAAATAAAAACAGGTGAGGATGAAGATGAGGAAGATAATGATGCTTTACTGAAGGAAAATGAAAGTCCTGATGCTCGGAGAGACAAACCTATAACAGGAGAACAAATAGAGGTATTTGCCAGCAAACTGGGTGAACAGTGGAAGATTCTGGCTCCCTACTTGGAAATGAAAGACTCGGAAATTAGACAGATTGAGTGTGATAGTGAAGACATGAAGATGAGAGCTAAGCAGCTACTAATTGCCTGGCAAGACCAAGAGGGAGTCCATGCAACACCTGAGACTCTGATTACTGCACTGAATAAGTCTGGATTAGGTGACCTTGCAGAAAGTCTAACTAATGACAGTGAGACAAATAGTTAGCTTGCATGCTTGCTTTTTCTTTTTTATTAAAATTGTAAGATTTTGTTACCAAGCAGCATTTGATAAGAGGTCCACTGGTTTTGGTCAATAAACATTTATATAACAAAAAAAAAAAAAATTAAGAAGATGGGTTTTCTACTTGTGATTTAATTTGTTCAGAATCCACTATTATGAAATGAGGGTTTGGGTTCTCTAACAGTGGATTATTAGTCATATCTGACACAGTAGCCTTTTCATTCCTATACTGTGGGACTCACTAAGCCTAAGTTTTCTCATCTGTAGAGTAGGATAATATGCTTCCTTAGAATCTTTTTTATGAGATTCAATTGAGGTAATAAAAGTAACACCATTTGAAATTTTTTTAAGTTAAAAATACTTGCGGGAGCGTGGCCCCGCCCCTGAGCAGGACCCACTCACGGCTTCGGCTGCGTGCGCGTTTTCTACACTGGGAATGACGTAGGGAGACGTAAACCAAGATTTCATTTTCAAAATGGAAAGTCCATCCGACTCAACTGTGATTTTACCCAGCACTCCACAGGCCTGCAAAAGTCTACCATCTCCCTGTACAAGTAGTTCAAGAAAACAACCTGTGAGTGCAACACTTAGAGAACGACGAAGGAAAACTAGATCTTCATTTAATTCCTGTTCCAGTATGGTAAAAGGTCTTAAAGTAGAAAATGAAGAAAATAAGACCTTTTCAGAAAAACCATCTTCAAAAGAAGAAAACTGGAATTTCGAGAAAGTATTAAACACATAGACGATGAATCTGAAGAAAATACATATTTAAAAAATACCTTCAAGAATATCAATGTATGTGAATCTAAGTCACTTGATAGTGGGTCATGTACTGATCTCCAGGATGACTTTGTGAATGAAAATCTTCCAAAAAAAGAATTAAATGAAGAAAAAGCAAAATTGGTGAAGCAAATTCAGGAGGAAGAAGACCTTCTTCAGAGGCTAAAACTAGTCAAAATGTATAGATCAAAGAATGACCTGTCTCAGTTACAGTTGTGAATAAAGACGTGGAGAAGCTGTAGCCAGCTGTTGCTTTATGAGCTGCAGTCATTTATATCTGAGGGGAACAAGAAACTCAGCCTCCCTCAGTTGATCGACCAGTATGGATTAGATGATAAACTGCTACACTTTAACAGAAGTGAAGAAGAATTTATAGGTGTTTAATTCATAGTTTTTTCAAGAATGTCTTTGAGAATGACAACTTTAAAGATACTTATATATTTTAAATGGAAGGTATAAACTATTAGGACTTAGAGAAAGGTATCTTGATGAACATCAATTTAGGGCCTCTTATAAAAATATAAATAATTTCTAAAATGAAAATTTAGTATTTTGGATAAATTTGCAAAAGAAAACTTTACATTTAAAGTAATGTAGAAACAAAAGTTTAAATCATGTTTAAAAAAATAATTTGGGCAATTCTGGAAGTCAGTTTTAATACATTGTTTTGTTTATTGTTGTAAAAAAAAGTTTTATTTTAAATGTTAAAAAAAATGTCATGCACATGTAAATAAAACATGTTCTAATTATTATTTTGTACATCAGTAGTTGAACAAATATATAAATAATATAATGTCATAGGCTTTGAGTTATGTGTTTTCATAAACATTGACATTCATGGTGTTCTGGTTTGTCTTCTTTACCTAAAAGGAGACTATTTAAAATACAATTTTAACAATAGTTGAGGATTCCAGGTATTTAAACACAGACAACTCACCAAATGCATAAAGTTACATAAAACATAAAACATACTCATTTAGAGAAATTGATATGAATAAAAAATCTGAACAAAGTGACATTCAATTCACTGTGAAATACAAGATTGTAAACTCCTAGTGTCAGCTATAATAGAATGCTGACTGGACAATCCTGAGTGGGACGGTTGGGTTCATTCAGCATGAGCACCAGTTGCTATGAGAGGAATGACAGAAGAGAAAAGGTCATCCCATGAGATCATTAGTCAGAATATATCAGGAAGAATGGATTTTATCTTTCATGATTTTTTTTGAAACTAGAGGAAAACTGGTATTGAACTAGAGGAAAAAAGATAAAAAGATCCAATTGGAGGCAAAAAAATCATATATATATATAAAATCATATATGTAGCACTAAGACTCCTCAAATTTCCTTTCTTTATTCTCCATTTTGTATAATTTCATACATTTCATCTTGTAAAATCCTTTCTTCATTCTCCTTTTTGTATAATTTCATACATTTCATCTTGTAAAATCAAATTGGCAAAATACGAGATTATACAGGTCATTCATTCTACCAGCCTTCAATTCAAGCATTCAGCCAAAAATTTTTCTTCCATCTTCTGTATTTTTCTAGAAAATGTCATATTTGAGTTTATTTTTCAGAACAATCTAGATTTCTCCTTAATTTTCCCATTTAGTATTTATACAATAACTACTTGCTGTATTTCTTCCAAGTACTTTACAAAAACCAATCTATTCCTTCATCCTCTCCAGTATGTTTATGTCAAGTATCATCCTAGTTTTTAAAATGAGGGTACGTCATTTGTATTTTACATCAAGAGTACTAAAGAAAACAAGAAAAGTCAAAGCTATTTTTTTAATGAGAAAGGTTACATATTATAACAAGATTGTTATATCCTCTTGATGAATTAACCACTGTATGAACCATCCCTCTTTATCAGTGGTAATATTTGGCTTTGAAATCAACTTTGTACCTGATACGAATATAGCAGCCTAATTTTGGTCTGTATGTTAGCATGATATGTTATTTTCAAACTATTTGTGTCTTAATATTTAAAGTGAATTTCTTGTAGATAGCATATAGTTGGGCCTTGCAAGTTCTTTTATCTAATATGACTGTCTTTGACTTTCAGTTGAGATGTTTAGGCTATTTACATTTAATGTGAATATTGATGTGGTTGAGTTCATATCTATCATCCCATGATTTGTGTTTTATTTGTGGCATCTGTTGTCCTTTCCAGTCTTCGTGCGCTTTTTTCTTCTCTTTCTGCCTTTCTGGGGGATTAATTAAATATGCCTAAATATTTACCTTACATCCTTTGTAACTTCATTAACTATAACTATTTTGCTTCTTTAGTGGTTGCTTTAGAATGTATATTATGTATTAAACTTAACATTATTGACCTTACAAAAATATTTTATCAGTTTCCAATACATTATTATTTTTTGTTTAAACAGTCAAATATTCTTTAAAGTTAAAAAATAAGAAAATATATAGTTCTATCTTAATTATACTGTTATCATTTTTAGTACTCTTCATCCCTTAATGTTAATCTAGACTTTCAACTGGTATTATTTTCTTTCTTCCTGAAAGACTTTCTTAATGTATTTCTTGTAATAGAGTGGTGCAGGTTAATTTTTTTTTTCTTTGTACATGTGAAAAAATTTTCATTTTGCCTTTGTTTTTTAAATACATTTGTCCTGGAGACAGAATTTTAGGTCAACAATTTTCTTTTAATATTTTGAATGATATTACTTCACTATGGCCTATTCTTGCCTTGTTTCTAACAAGACTATTGGCAATCATTTTTATCTTTGCACCCTGCAGGTAATTTCTTAGTGAGTCTTTTTTCACTGATTCTTTGTTATTTTTTTTAGTCCTTTTTTTTTAAGTGTTTCATTTTGGATAGCTTCTACTACTATGTCCTCAAAACCACCATTTTTTTTTTTTTTCTGAAGTGGCTGATGTTAATCCCATCACATGTATTTTTCATATTAGACATGGTAGTGTTCATCTCTAGAAGCTGGTTTGAGTCTTTTCTGTATACTCCACATTCTAATTAACATGCTCAGTATTTCCTCTACCCAGTGGAACACACGGAATATAGTTACAATAACTCTTATTGTTCTTGTCTATAGATCTTTTCATGTGTCATTTCTAGGTCTTTCTGTTTATTATTTTTTCACTTCATTATGGATTGCATTTTCCTACATTTTTGCATATTTGGTAATTTTTGTGTGTTTCTTACACATTTTATTTATCTTAAGATGCTGAAAAAAATTTTTTTAAGTATTTTTGAGTTTTATTCTAGGGTGCAATTTAGTTACTTGGAAAAACTTTTACCTTTTGATGCTTGCCTTTGAGCTATTACATAGCATCAGAGCACTGGTACCATCTATAGGATAGGGCTTTTCCCTATAGCTGAGGCAATACCTCTGAGTACTTTACCCAAAAGCCCATGAGTTACATGACTGTCCATCTGGCTTGTGGAAGTTAACTTTTCCTGGCCCTGAGTGAACAACAAAGGTTTTTGTTTGTTTGTTTGTTTCCCTTGCTTCATTTGGGTAGCTCTTTCCCCAGTGCCAGGAAATTTCCTCATGCACATGCACTGGTAAATATTCAGATGAAAACTCAAGAGAAACCCACTGCAGAGCTCCAGAACTCTCATTCTGTGCATTGATCTCCCCCTTGGTGCTGTTCCCTACAAACTCAGTTGCTTTGGTCAGCTCAGACTTCTAAGTCCATGGCTCACTTCAGGGGGACCACTTGGCTCTTCCAGTTTCCCCTTACTCTTTGGAAGCCTGGAAACTTTCTCAAGGAAATTAGCTAGAGAAATCCATTCATTTCTAGAGAAATCTTCTCTCAGAAATCACTGAGTTGATCTGCCTTCTGGCCAATATGTGGTAACTGTTGTTTCATACATTTTGTCTGTTTTTTTTTTTAAGTTGATCCAAGAAGAAGGGTGAATCCAGTCCTTGTTATCCATTTTAATCAGAATTGGAAGTCCTTTAATAAACAATTGAGCAATGATTTTATTTCAGTATGCCAAAATTTTCAGCTTTTCAGAAGTACCAAAGATGCCAAACTCCATTATATCTATTTCCTGATTTCTGTCACAAATCTCATCAAGAATGAATCCTGTCATACTGTATTTAAGGAGAATAAATTTAACTTGAGTGCTCTTAGAAATGAGTCTCTTAGCCTGTGGAGAAATGAACCTTTATAACTCCCAAAGTGCATTATGAGTTCAGTGAATACAATGTAAAGAACAATGTTAACCTCAGCATCATCCCCCCATTAAAAAAATCCTTCATGCATGGAATGTAAAAGTTTTGCGTTTAAGACATTGCAAACATTTTAAATTAGAAGAAAAAGAGGCACTTTAGCAGCCCCCAGAATAGTTGACATACACGAATAAAAAATGAATAAGCATCACATAGAGAACATTTTATTACTTTGAAATGAAGTACATTTTAGGTGTTGGTTAACAAAATTCTGCTTTGTATTTTTTGAAGCAGAGTGTAGGAAGAATTATGGAAAATTATTTTTCATTCACATAAAGTTTGAAAAGCCTTATCACAGAAATCCCATTGAAATAGGTCATTTAATGGTAAAGAAAATTTAAAAAGAGTAGATTTACCCCCTTCTTTATTCCCACTATTTTATTCAGAACATTTATGTACAGTGAAGCAATAATGAACGCAAACTCCAGCTGTGTTTCAGACTGAGGATCAGAAGATGTCATTGAAAATTCATATATTGTATACTGTATAAATCATTCCAGAAGAAAATCAAGTTCCTTGTTGTTATTATTAGGTAATTTTGTTATTTGTACAGGGAATCACTGCTTATTCTCAAGTTAATATCAGTAATTTTACAATACAATTTTATTCTGACAGTTTAATAAGTGGTCTCTAAGATTGAGTTCCTATAGGAACATGTGCCTATTGTTTATCTCAGATTTTATTGTATATGCCTCTTGTCTTTGCCATGTATTATTTTCCCTGTCAGTACTATTTGCCCAGTACCTATATTTAATATTTGTGAGTAGAACATAAACTCTAATGAATCCAAAGAACAAAATATATTCCTTCTGTTTTCTTAGCACTTCATAATCCTTTGAAATTCCAATTAGTAGTATTCAATGCTTATATATTATGGATGTAGGTGAATTCAATATAACGTATTGCATATTATCTGAGCCATCATTTCATTTTCAAATGTTCTCGACCATTTAGTTTCCATAGTCCAGAACACCAACTCTGGATGAAATTTCCAAAGTGCAGGCAGTTATTTAATTAGGGTAAAAAACCACCTCTTGTTGTAGATAGTGTGTTGAAAAACCAAATGGTTTATCATTTCTTACCAAGTTATTACATGCAATTATTTATTGAGTGACTGTTTAGCATAAGACACCATACTAATAAATGTGGGGCATATTCTCTGACATTCTAGGCTCCCAAAGTTTTATGTGATAATTGAAACAATATTTCTAGGAAAGAGTAAATGAAGCAAGTGGTATCTAGAATAGTAATCGCATTGTTAGGTTGGATATTTCCTTAGATAAAAGATAATTAGAAGAGGGTTGGCAGAAACACTGGCTTGAGAATTTTGATTTAAAGGATGGGTAGAATTTATTTGCATGGGAGAAGATACGATATGGTATGTACGAGAGAACAAAATCAAGGGCAGTGTCAGGTTTAGTGAATGAACTAATTTAACCATGAATGTAGGTTCATATAAAGCAGTTGCAGGAGTAATGAATAGAGATAACTTGAGTACAGGTTTGGAAATTCTTAACATTCTTCGATTCATCTATTCCCAAATAATTCTGATGGTTCATGCTGTGTATTTAATGCTCATCTTGTTCAGGTTCTAATTGAATTCCAAATGTTAAGAATTTGCATGCAAAGCATTTAGTGAGTCAATAAGCCTTACCCACCAACTAGCCTTTCTTCTCATTGTCATATACTCATTACATGAGAAAATAATGTTCTATATTCAAAAAACGTTCTGGGAAAACTGGAATTCAGGGTTAAAAGGGAAGCTGGAAGTACACTGTGACATTCTTAAGTCTCAGGCTTGGCCTTTCTAATGTGCAACTTAACAATGAGAGACAGTCACTATTTTCCTATCTATGTCAAATAATTATTAGTCAGTGTCCTTTCTGTGACATGTCTTTTCTAAAAACTGAGCCATGAGGAAAAAAAGGGATTAACCCATTATTATTTAATTAATCCTAGCCAGCATTGAGCAGGTGAGCCCTCCATCTTGGTCATTCTCTTTAAATGCTTTGTCCAATAGCCGCAATTTCTCAAGGTGAAGTACCTGATATTCTTATAAAGATATTCAGATGCTAACTTCTGATACCCTTAATTACTTTGCAGAGTCCTAACTCAAATGCCTATTTGAGTGACTCTGGACTTACCCTGCCATTTAGAATCTATATCCTGTATTCCTTCCTGCATCCAAGTGGCTAGTGATGACATAAATTGTGTCCTTTTTTAAGACCATGCCTGGGCATTTAATTGTTTGGGAGGTGGTGGTGGAAGGAGAGCAGAGTGTGGAATGGATAGTTAAGACTTAGATAATTAAACTTTATTTAATTAAGAATTTAAATAAATTTACGTTTAAAAAATTGTGAAACATCCCATTAGATACTATGTCTAAGAATATTTATGCTTTTCAGGTGTTCTGCATATGTGTGTGTGTGTGTGTGTGTGGGTGTGTTTTGATGATCAGTGTTCCATTTTAAATGGAACAGATATGGAGAATAAGACATATGAGTCATAAGACTAGTACAGATAAATTATCAAATCAAATACAACAATTGAATGGGATCTATATTTCTAGCAATGTCTACTCTGAAACATATTAATCAGTTATCCAAATAATCAGATAGATTGTCCAATATGAAAATTACTTATATATTTTATTTAATTAATTAGCACAATCATTTGGGAGGGTCCGTCAGTTATATACAGTCTACATTTTAGTAAAACATTTTAACCATACTTGGAAATATATGTTTTCTTAAATTCTACTCACTCTGTAGGAATGACTGTTCCCTAAACTGAGCACTTTACCATCTCAATAGAATAAGAAAAAGAATACAATTCAGAAATAACAGAAAATAAAGACTGTGTGTAATAAATCCCTATAAGAAAGCATGGCAAGTTGGGTTGTATTTACACTACTCCATTGTATGTAAATTTATGTAAGTAATAAGTAAAGCAACACTACAGTAAGGCAGGTCTTCACCCTATTGACTGTCATGTGCAAATCACTTCTCTCATTAGTAGAGGTTAAATATTTGTTCTGGTAGCCTAGAGTATTTCTGAGAAGCCATAGTATTAGGAGCCAAGGGATCTTTTTTTTCTACAAGCACTTAAGTGAAGGCCAACATAGCCCTTCTTAACAATTAGCATAGAAGTGATATTTTAGAAATTATTGGTTTTATACGTATGTCTGTTGATAAGGTGTAGTGGTTTGAATGAGGATTCCCAAAAGATAAGTCTGCCTCCTAAACCCCAGAATCTGTGAAATGAAAAAAGGGTTTTCTCAACCTTGTTTGGAAAAAGATTTTTGCAGGTATAATTAAATAAAGGATCTCAAGATAAGATTTTCCCAGATAATTCCTAAATCCAAGGATGTGTCCTTTTAAGAGACACCACAAAGGGAGAGGAGCTGGTCATGTACAGACGGAGGCAGAGATTCGAGCTGTATGGCAGGGAGGGATGCTGAGAAAGGCAAGGAAGAATTTCCCTTTAGATACTTTGGGGGAATGTGGCCCCACTATTACCTTAGTTTTGGACTCAAGCCTTCAGAATCATGAGAACATAGATTTCTAAATTTAAGTCACCAAGTTTGTAAAAATTGATGCCAGAGCTCCAGGAAGGCAATGAAAAAGGTGACTCAGTCTTAATTGCTTTTTCTTAACCTCCTTAAGAAAACTTCTTAATTAAAAAAAAAGTGTGGCTTAGGTACCATCTACTCTCTAAAGCAGTATTAAATGATTTTTTAAATATTTAAAAATACAAAAAATTAAAAGCAGTAACAGAAAGAGAAATCAGGAGAACAATTCCACTCACAATTGCATCAAAAAGAATAAAATACCTAGGAATAAACCTAACCAAGGAAGTGAAAGACCTATACCCTGAAAACTACAAGACACTCTTAAGAGAAATTAAAGAAGACACTAATAAATGGAAATTCATCTCATGCTCTTGGGTAGGAAGATTAATATTGTCAAAATGGCCATCCTGCCTAAAGCTATCTACAGATTCAGTGCAATCCCTTTCAAAATACCGACAGCATTCTTCAACAAACTGGAACAAATAGTTGTAAAATTCATATGGAACCACAAAAGACCCCAAATAGCCAAAACAATCCTGAGAAAACAGAATAAAACAGGGGATATCTTTCTTCCCAACTTCAAGCTCGACTACAAAGCCACTGTAATCCAGACAATTTGGTACTGGCATAAGAACAGAGCCACAGACCAGTGGAATGGACTAGAGAGTCCAGATATAAACCCAAGCATATATGGTCAATTAATATATGATAAAGGAGCCATGGACATACAATGGGGAAATGACAGCCTCTTCAACAGCTGGTGTTGGCAAAACTGGACAGCTACATGTAAGAGAAAACTGGATCATTGTCTGACCCCATACACAAAAGTAAACTCAAAATGGATCAAAGACCTGAATGTAAGTCATAAAACCATAAAACTCTTAGAAAAAAACGTAGGCAAAAATCTCATGGACATAAACATGAGTGACTTCTTCATGAACATATCTCCCCGGGCAAGGGAAACAAAAGCAAAAATGAACAAGTGGGAGTATATTAAACTTAAAAGCTTCTGTACAGCAAAGGACATCATCAATAGAACAAAAAGGTATTCTACAGTATGGGAGAATATATTCTTAAATGACAGATCTGATAAAGGGTTGACATCCAAAATATATGAAGAGTTCATACACCTTAACAAACAAAAAGCAAATAATCCAATAAAAAAATGGTCACAGGATCTGAACAGACACTTCTCCAAAGAAGAAATTCAGATGGCCAACAGGCACATGAAAAGATGCTTCACATCGCTAATCATCAGGGAAATGCAAATTAAAACCACAATGAGATATCACCTCACACCAGTTAGGATGGCCAACATCCCAAAGACAAACAACAACAAATGTTGTCAAGGATGTGGAGAAAGGGGAACCCCCCTACACTGCTGGTGGGAATGTAAACTAGTTCAACCATTGTGGAAAGCAGTATGGAGGTTCCTCAAAAAACTAAAAATAGAAATACCATTTGACCCAGGAATACCACTCTTAGGAATTTACCCTAAGAATTCAGCAGCTCAGTTTGAAAAAGACATATGCACCCCTATGTTTATTGCAGCATGGTTTACAATAGCCAATAAATGGAAGCAACCTAAGTGTCCATCAAGTAGATGAATGGATAAAGAAGATGTTGTACATATACACAATGGAATATTATTCAGCCATAAGAAGAAAACAAATCCTACCCTTTGCAACAACATGGATGGAGCTAGAGGGTATTATGCTCAGTGAAATAAGCCAGGTGGAGAAAAACAAGTATCAAATGATTTCACTCATCTGTGGAGTATAACAACAAAGAAAAAACTGAAGGAACAAAACAGCAGCAGAATCACAGAACCCAAGAATGGACTAACAGTTTCCAAAGGGAAAGGGACTGGGGAGGATGGGTGGGAAAGGAGAATAAGGGGGAAAACGGGGCATTACAATTAGCACACATAATGTAGGGTGGTGGAGACATGGGGAAGGCAGTATATACAGAGAAGACAAGTAATGATTCTGTAGCATCTTACTGCACTGATGTAGTAAGATCTGTAATAGGGTATATGGGAGGTATTTGATGATAGGGGGAGTCTAGTAACCATAATATTGTTCAAGTAATTGTACATTAACAATATCAAAATAAAAAAAATTAAAAGCAAAGAAAGAGCTCAACACAAAAAGCGATATTATTAGAGAAAGAGCATTAAAGTGACAGGAATGGCCATGTGCAAAAAACTTGGTAGTGAAATTAGGTAAATAAAACAGCTCTACCTTCTAATCAAAGAGAATATTACATCAGTTATCCAAAGGAATTATGTTCTCTGGCTAGTCAACCACCTCTTCTAATGTCCAGAAGCAAATTCAAAACTGAATTCCAATCCTGCATTCATCCCTGTTTACCTTTTCTGTACTCTGGCTGGTCCTTTGTTTTATAGCAAGAGACAGAAAAGAAACTTGGATGGAATACAATGAATACTGCACAGAGGCCTTTTTTTTTTCTCGCTAAGAGCAAGGCACATTTACAGCAAAGAAATCAAATTTTTTCTTAAAAAAAGGAGAGCCAGGAATTATACCCACAAAAATAAAAGTAAGTGTTTTATCTTTATGGCAATCTAATTTACTGGACAAAACTGTACTCACGGAGATATTGCAGGGAGTGGGGCAGAAAGTCATGATTTTCTCTTTATACTTATCCCTGTTCCTCTCAGTGTCCTTTACTATAGTGTGTGCTCTCATGATCATGAGTAATAATTCAATTCTCAATTTTTGCTTTCTACTTTTTTTCAGGTCTCTTGTATTATTGCCACACCATCTTTTATTGCTTGAACTTGCAGTAAAACTTTAGGGGCTGTTATTTTGACTACGAATGTGGGACGTGTGTTTGATGATGTACAGAAACCAAAAGCAGGGCACGTACATATGAAACGTAATATATTTAAACAATTTTTGATAGCGAGTAGTATGTTTGCATCTCTCAGCAATGACTGAATGAGAGCATCCATTTTCTGTCGTGGTATTTTATTGGTCTGAATAGCAGGGAAAGTGTTTTCGATGTTCCAAAACCCTGGTGCATGCACTGCAGCAATTTTTCTGTTGGTGGTCAAGTTACCTAGACTTTGTGTCCTGGTTTCCTCATTCTGTGAAATGAGCATAACAACACTCCTGACCTTCACAAGAACAAGCGTGGGAGGAGAAAACAGATCCTGTCGGTTTGGTGGAAACGCAGTTATTTTTGAAACAAGTATCATGTATCTTCAGGAAACAAAATCTGGCTTAAGATTTTTTTCTCTTCCTGTGTAGGTTATCACTACAAACATTTGAAACTTTTTAATGTGAAGACTGCACTTGTATTTTCTGTGAACTATATTTTATTAATAGAACTTGAGGGAAAACAAGGAGGAAAATGACACTAATAGTGTTCAATAAAACAGATATCATTGTTTTTGCTGCTATATGATAGACATACATGAAACTCTCTTTAATGTATGCATTACAAATAGTAGAAGGCCTGCACGGCCCATAATAATGGCAAAAAATAGCATTTATTAAGCACTTACTAGGTGCCAAGCTCTGTGAATTTTATGTGCCCTTTCTCACTTATTTCTCACAATAATCCTAAGAGAACGGTGTTCCTGTTAATGCCATCTTGCAGATGGCTTAACACCAATTAGACAAAGTTAAAGTGAAGCTGAGAAGGTTTAAATGACTTGTACAAAGTCTCTTAGCAAGTCAGTGACTGAACCAGGACTCAGCCTGATTCAAAGGCACCTCTTAACCACCCTGCTGTATTATATCAGTTATCTTCCACAAGCTAGCTTGCAAAAGTCAAGTGCAGCATTGAAAAATATCGAGCAAATGGAACCAAGCCCTCTGAAGTGCTAGAGTAATTTTCTGAGGTCTAAGTCATTTCCCATAGGCATTTATTACAAAACAAATCAGAGATTTATTTTTGTTGTTGCTTTTCATTTATACTACAAGTTTGAGTCTACTTTTTCCCAACTTACCTTTCTTTCTCTTTCTGTCTGTCTCTCTCACACACACACATTAGGTCTCTTTATGTTTCTTTTCTCCCTCTTTTCTATGTGTTTTTCTTTCTCCACAACTAAAGTCCCCCACCTCAACTACCAGAGTTGCCCATAATTTAGGAGACTGTATATGACTTGCAGTCTATTCAAAATATATATTGCGTTGAATAATGATGATATGTGTAATAACTTAAAAGTAGAACAGTTTGTTTTCTCTAAAAACAAGTTGCTGCATATCAAAGTATGGGCTTCCAATGCTTTGCCTGGTTCCCCAAGAGTCAGTGAGCAGACTAGGTTTGATTATTATAACAAGATACATTTAGAGGTGCAAGTATCATAATAAGTAATTGTTCAAGATTATAATAACAGTAAAATACAATTACTTAAATAAGTCAATTCAGCTAATTACAGTTATTGGAGCATTAGTGTGTTTAGAATTTAATCCTGAAAATCAGCAATTCAGTCAACATATATCAATTGCCAAAGAGAGAATCAATATTGCTAGTTATGGCTGAATAGAAGGGACACTAGACTTGAGATCAAAGAGTTAACTTAGAATCTGGCCCTTCTTTTTATTTTCTGGGAAATGACTGAAAAGAATAGAATCCCTCCAAGCCCCAACTTCCACATTGCCAAATTAGAGATAAAAATATAGGTTTCTTGAGGATTTTAGGAAGATTAAAAAGGTAAAGTTTATAAAACCACTCAATGTATAATTTTACAAAGTTATTTTCTTCTTCTTCCATTATAAAGAGAAATCATCCCTGTTTTCTCACAGAAATATAGCTGAAAGGTTTGTTGAGATATGTCATCTTATTTTGCCAAGACATGATCATGGATTTTCTTACTGAGGAAGTGATAAGTGGATAGAGGGAGAATGCTTTTTACAATGTATTAGTATTAGTCAGGGCTTTCCAGAAAAACAGAACAATGGGAGATATTGTCATGTTTATTTGCATGTGTGTGTATGTGTGTGTATGTATATATATTCTTACACATATTTATTATATATGCATATATATATGTTTATTACATAATGTATGTTATTGGCCACATGATCAACTCTGGGATCCTTCTAAACCGTTACTTCTACTTTATATAAATGCTGTATTAATGGTCTTTCTTAATTATAACAGTTTGGTCAGTACCCTAATGAAAACAATGTATTTGTGACAAATATATTGTTTTCATATATATATATATATGCAAGTTGGAGAGCCAGGAAAACTAGTGTATTCCGTCCAAGGCCAAAGCTCTGAGAATCAGGGGAGCCAGTGGTATAAATCCCAGTCCAAGGGCAGAAGAACATGAGACCAACTATCTCAGCTCAAGCAGTAAGGCAGCAAAAAAGGATGCAAATTCTTATTTCCTCTATTTTTTGTTCTATTTGAGCCCTCAGTGGATTGGATGATACCCACACACATTGCAAAGGGTCATGTGCTTTACGCTGTCGACCAATTCAAGTGTAGTGTCATCTGGAAGCACCTCCCCCCCCACCCCCAACACACATACAGATAAATGTTTTATCTTAGCACCCTGTGACCAGTCAGGGTGACATATAAAATTAAACAGCACAAATATCAAGGTTTCTCATACTAGAGCCACCATACAAAATGCAAAATGACTTGGAGAATTCAAAGATACCAACCTTCATGAACTATTTCCACATAATAAAACTAAAAATAATTTGAAGGGAAATATTTTTATATTTGTTCCAATTGTCTCCTAGTCCCTCTTTGCCATATATGTGTGAATAATGTCATACCAACCCTATTTTTCCAGATACCTCATTTACCAATTGGACTTCCCATGCACGTTATTTCATAACTTTAAAATACGTAAATGTTTGATATAGTCTTTGAACTCTTATATAGCTCCCCCCATGTATCTACACACACCCCCCCACACACACATCCTCACCATGATGTGTAAAACATTGATGGAAAGTTTATCCTATGTTAAATAGTCAGCAAACTCTCTGAATTCTACCTTCAAGGAAAAAAAAAGGCAGAAACTTTTCATTTCCTGAGTGAGCATTAATGCATTAACACTTAAACCTATGGATGGGAGCCCAGTTAGTCCATTACCAGATTTAATGGTTTTTGAAGGGATCAGTTCAGAAATCATTATAGCTGATGGGTAAAGGATGAGACCTGGAATATGTGACTGTTCCAGTACTGAGCATTTGCAAAAACACCCATTAATCAGGTGTTAACCTTACTATTTATAATCATAAGCAAAAATGCAGCACATTAGAAATGAGCCTTCTTGTTAGAATTATTCATTTGAAAATCAGTCAACCACAGACTTCTCTGACATCAAAAAGGCTGAGAAAACAGTGGATGATTGCTCAGGAAATTTATGAGACCAACATGAGTATCTTTCACATTCAACAAAAGAAATACAACAAATCCATTGCTGACAAAGCTGCAGTCATTACAGATTTTATATTCCAGTTTATGGAGGAAGAGCTTCTCTCAAGCAGATGGCTTGTTTTATCACAGGAACTTTCTTGCAGGAGAATCACTTAGAGAAAAAGTCCAAATAGACCTGGGTTGAAACCGGACGCTACAAGCCAGAAGCTGCTTGACCTTGGCAAAAATATTTAATCATTTTGAGTAGCTTTCTTTTTAACCTTTAAATTCCTTCATTTAGCTAGTCATTTTTTTCATCCACCAAATGCTTTGTAAGTGCTTGCTATATGCCAGGAACTGTGGTAGGCCCTGAGGGTATAACAAATAGAATAGCCCCTGCCTTCAGCATGAATAAGGGTGCCCATCTCTCATGGGTGGTGTGTTCGTTCATTAAAGGAGAGAATGTATATAAATAATTATCATTATTTATAATGATATCATAAATAGATTATCATCTATAGATTATCATAAATAGATTATAATCTGTAATTAGATTATCATGTAAAATATTCTGGTAATTATCTCATTCTCTTTTGGAAAAGACCTTTTCATGGATAGTCTCTTCTCAATTCCTCCAAAGACAGCAACCTTAGTCATAGATCCACCTACCTGATTTTAAAAAACACATGGTCACCCAAATAAAGGCAGGTGTTATGTGTGACCTTCTTTACCATTGTGGATGGCTGTGCAAGTTCTGGACAATGCAGACTAAGCAAAGGTGACAGTGCCATCCTCAACCTGACCCCGTACAGAATGCATAAGCACATATGGACACTCAGAGCCCTTTCTCCTTCTTGCCAGCTTGCAGATAACAAGGGGTCAGACTCAGAGATGAAAGCCACAGAGGACGGCAGAGCCACATGACCAACTCTGGGCTCCTTACTTCTAAACTGTTACTTCTACTTTATGTAAGATGCTGTATTATGGTCTTTCTTAATTATAACAGCTCAGTTGGTACCCTAACTAAAACAGTATATTTGTGACAAATATGGCTCATACCATATTCATCATCTTGAACCTGGGAAGGATATCACTTACTAACATTCATCACTGAAAAATATTGTTTTATTCATTTTTGAAACCACTACTGTACTATTAAATATATCTTTCTAATTATGCTTCCCTACTTTATTAATTTTTCTTTAAGTCAAATTATCTTACCATAATCACAGTGTAGGAAAAATAGTTTAAATTGACAATGGGAGAAAAATCTTGGTTTTTGATCATAGCTCTCCTATTTCAGGTAATAAAATAAAAGAAGATTCATGAACAGCAAAATAATTAGAACACTCTCTTTGGGATTTGAAACTTTTATTGTGTTTTTTAGAATATTTCTTAATTTCTTTAGTCTTCAGCACACTTGGATAGTTTTGGTATTTGATAGGGTCCAGAAATGATATTTAGGTAAGTCCTACATGTATTTCTGAATTAATTTTCCTTACTTGATCTTTGTCTTTTGGAACACATAAAAATTTCTAAATATCATGGGCTGAATAAATATAACAGAAAAATGAGAGTATTCCTTCCAGGAGTGTAGCATAGGTAGGGGCACACATAGAGCATAATATGATGCTTAGCCAACAGAATAAAATTTACAGAAATAAGTGAGTGCTACCCCATATGGGTTGATTCCTTAAGATTCTAAACACTCGTTCCAGGGATACTGCTGTTCATAATGTCTTTTGGAAATCTTTGTTGGGAAAGGCTTTTAGAAAGTACAGCATGTCTTTCTGAATTCCCTCATTGACAGAAAATTTTTATTGACAGATTGAATTTAATGTAACAACTCACTGAGATAAAAGACCAAATCTTATAAATAAGATGAACAACAAATTATAAACCAATATTTCACGTTAAAAGGAGTCTAAAAATGGTGAGATTGTCCTCCTACTTACAGCTTGTTTTAAGTTTTGTTTATCCCTTAAATGCCATTTTCAGAATAGTCAGGAGCAAACACCATAGACATCTCTTATAAATTATTCCAGGGTTAGGTCATCGGGTCAGAAGTTTAAATCCACAGTTTCCAAGGAATGGGACTAGTGAATGTCAGAAGGAGAGTGACTAGTCAGAAGCACAGTTTTATTTCCCTTTGTAATCTGCAGTCAGATGAATAGCCATCCCAACGTCTCGCATAAGCACAGAAGCAGTGAAGTAAAAACACTCTTGCTCACAGGTACATCAGGTGATGGTGCTTGCAGCTTTTAAGAGACAGAATAGCCATCAAAGAGAAGGTTAAGACCCTAAAAAGAAAAGTGAGCACAACTTTAATTAAATATGTAATGAATATACTTAATTCAAGAGGTGGCAATCAATATAGGGCATAAGAATAATAAATAATAAGACAAATACTATTTATTAAATGTCAACCCAGTATCTCATAATTTTAAAATAGAATGATCAACAATATGTATCTTAAATAAAGGTAATACAATTCACATTTACAGATTAAAGGAAAGAAAAAGATGGAGCTTAGAAAATTGGTCAAGGATATGCCTCTTCTGAGTAGTCAAATTATTTTTAACTCAGGTGTATCAAAGACCAGTGCTGTGGCCTCTCCACTCTGAATCCTTATTGAATAGTCACCTCCTAAGGGTGAAATCTGACCGGGAAGGAAGAACTCTGTCCTTCTGAGCCTTGACCCTAACAGCTCTATGATTCTTGGTGAGAACTGGGAGCCCTTCGGTTCAGTAGGGTCATGCCCCAGCAAGGTTCCAGGTTTGTGGCCCGTTGGAGAGCACATCTCTAAATATTCTTCTCTGGCTTTTCACCTTCCTCCCTGCTCTCACTAAACAAGATGCCAAAGAAAGCCCAGCTAACCACAGGTTTCCTTCCCACAACTGGATAGGTTGCTATTTGCCATTTTCCTTGCTTACAGTCTGTCAGCAAACTTTTCCAGAGCTGTATTATAATCTAGGTCAACTTAAAGCAATCATCTACAAAATGCTCTCTTAACTCCAAATATATATTCTAGAATGCTATAATTCAACATGTATTTCTGGGACCAGTGAGTCTGTTTTGCTCCTATTTCCCTGGCTTCCTGATATTGACAGCATTGTTTACTTTCCCCATACATCTGCTGAAAATGACTGTTAAAGCTGACATTTGGTTGATTCTTGGCTCAGCTCATTTTAAGTCCATTTGGTTTTGTCTTTTTTTTTTTTTTGTCTCCTTTTCTACCTACTCGCCCCAAGACAATCCACTTGGGTAACTGTAGCTCTAGATGATTTTCCTGAGAACTTAGATCAGAAGCTCTATTTGTTTGTGACCAAATATCCTAGGGCTATGTTCCTTGTGCTCTTTATCACTGGTAGTTACTATTTTATTGCCCAATTATTCTGACTTCATTCCTTCATGTTTTATTAAAGCATAAGATTAAGAATTAGTTCAATTTTATAGCTGTCTTAGAATTAACATGAATTTAAGGTACTTTTCCATTATTAGCAAAGTTATTTTCCAATTAGTCTTATTTCTTGAGTTAAGTATATATTCAAGTGATCAACAAGTTCAAATTTCACAGCACAGACTTGAAGCCATGAATACCTCGAGTGTCATCAGTGGAGGCAATCTTAGTGCCATGAGGATAGAAATTAATTAAGATATATATATATATGAGATATTGAATCAGATACATGCCAAATGCTTTCTTTTTATCTTCAAGTGTGTTATGTAATGCATCCTATTAAACTGTAGCCCATCCTATAAAATCATAGAATGTAGATAAAGTGAGTTATTTCACATTTGAAGAGAAAAGTAGCAACAGGAACCCTGACACTGAAGTTGCTCTATCTGCCTGGGACATTGTCCACAAGTGTCTAGTAACTGTGGCAACAGCATGGGCAAGAAAGGTAAATGGAACTTCCACATAGGTGTGCTCTTCAAACTGGAAACCACTAGTTAAATGTGGCTCTTTAAACTGAAACAAAATTAAATAAAATGAAAAAAAATTAGTTCCTCAGTCATGTGACTCACATTTTAAGCGCTCAATAGCCCATCTATTGACTACCATATTGAATAGCATAGATAAGGAACATTTATATCACCAAAGAAAGTGCTATAGGACTATGCTGTTGTATAGTAATTAGCAGGTTACCTTACAGGGGATCTAGTTGAAGATAATGAAAAAGCTAGAAGGAACAGTGCATAGAGAAATGACAACTATGTTTATAAGTAAACACACACATATGTGCATGCAGGCTGCATGTCACTTGAGTGTCTGCATATCATCATATTTGACATACTGGGTAATTAAAGGCCAGCATCCAGACAATTAAGAACATTGCCCAAATGAAGGCAGGAACCTGAATGAATATAGAAGCTGACAGATTAAGCAGGCTACTTTGCTGTACACAGACAATCACAGTCACTTATTGAGTGAAAAGGTAAAGTATAATAGTCACTAAGACATATGCCAGTATACCATGAAGTTAGGAAAAAGCAAAATGGTGTTTATATGATGTTGATATAAATTTCTAAAACGTGAAAGATTCAGTTTGGGCTCTTTAAGCGATTGAGTCATGGTGAGGTCCCAAAATTATTGCTGCTTATGTCTATTTCTACTTTTCCACTTCAAAGAGAATAAACCATCTGGGGCCTCTTGCCCATTGCATCTCACTCAGTCTTTATCCTGCAGTGACCCAGGGACAAGAGGACAAATCTGGCTTTCGGTCTGTTACTAATGAGCTCGGTGACCATCACTAAGCCTAATGTTTTCTCAGTTCAGGAATGGGACAGTCCCTGTACCCACCCCTTAGAGTCCTGTGAAGATGAATGTGATAACACATGACAGGGTTGGTATCTTGTGCAGCATGTGCCCCTGAAGAACTCTAGTCGTTGTACTGACACCTGCTTTCTTCCGTTAGCTCCCGTGTATTTGTATGCTTATCATTCATTTCCTTGGTGTCTTCTGTTTTCTATTCTCTACTACTTCCTCAGTCCCTTCCTCTCTCCCAGAATCTCAACCGACTGAGTCAGGGGAGTAAGGAAGAAAATGAGCCCAGGAGGTAAAGGCAAAGGAGGAAAGAAGTAGGAAGGGAGGAAGGGCTGCAAACATTGGTAAGAGTGGAAGATAGGCTTCCTCTTCCAACTCCTAACCAAGACACTTTTTTATTTTTTTAAAAATTTATTTTATTTTTGCTTTATGCCAGGGGGTCAGTTTAACTGACTTTTTAAACCAAAGTAATAGTGTGTTTTCTTGGATTAGCTAAGTGAACAGTATTTGTGTTTCTTATTAATTGAGTGCTTAGGTGGTCATAGAGTATTTCCACCTTGTCCTTCACTTAATTCAATTTTTTCATTGAGAAAGGTGAACACAAAGAGGAAAACCTGTATATGTTTGGTTGTATTGTCTCTGGTAATTTCCTGATGTAAGGCTTTGCTGAGAAACCATTTAATTAAGTGCTCCATTTGTAAGCTGCTTATAGTGCTTCATAACCCAAGCATTTACTCAGTCGTTTCTCCAGTTCTGAAGGCTCTCTGCCAAAGCACACCTCACCAGCTGAAGCAGGTGAAGAATGTTCAATCTGCTCTAACTGGTGACCAATGCCTGCTGTGCAGAACAGTCCAAGAAACCCTCAGACCTCATAGTGAGGGCACAACGGAGGACCAAACCTGAGCACATGTAAGGCACTCAGCTTTGTCTTTGCACCTCCAAATATATCTAGAAATTGTGTTACTGCCATCCATGATTGACCCTTCAGGGGCACTACACCCTCTCAGTCCAGGCCCCTGTGGTCTCTGCCAGGACAGTTACCATAACCTCTGACGTATATCACCTTCAACATCTTTTCCATCTTTCCTGGACTGCATAGTTCTGAGTAATTAATATCCCTAAAAACAATTTGAAAATTGTTCAAAATGTTCTTTAACGTACCATCTCTTATTCAGTGAAAGGCAAGCAGCAGTACAGAGGATGAGAGGCTGAACTTTGGAATTAAAAATTCTCCCACTTAGGTAAGGTCATCCATTCAACAAATATTTATTGAGCACTTACTGTATGCCAGACTGGATTAAGGTAAGAATTAAATGAAATAAAGGATGTAGGAGAGTTATAGTTAACAAGAGGCCTAATTAGGCATCCAACATATGTTACTACTCAGAAATGAAGGAGGAGGGGAAAAGGGAGACAGAAAGAGAGAGTCATTGTCTTCACGTTTTGATCCTAACATGCATAATACAACTACTGTAAGCTGCTCACTTGTATTTGTTTATTCTACTTTCTCCTCAACCCTTCTTCATCAAAAGATTCCACAAAACTGGCATCTACAGAGCTAGAGCCTCTCTGATGCCAGAACACTTTGCTCTGGTTTTGTTTTAACTTCCAAAACATCTTCTTCATTAAAAGATTCATAGAATGGCCATCATCAAAGATAAGAGATAACAGATTCTTCCATAGATGTGTAGAAAAAGAAACCTCGTGCACTGCTGATGGGTTGAAAGTTGTTATAGCCACTATGGACAACAGTATGGAGGATCCTCAGAAAATTAAGAAGAGAACATCCATATGATCCAGCATTCCATTTCTGGGAATATATCCAAAGGAAACAAAAACACTAACTTGAAAAGATATCTGCACCTCTGTGTTCATAGAAGCATTATTTACAAGAGCCAAGACATGGAAGCAACCTAAGTGGCCATCAATGGATGAATAGATGAAGAAGTTGTGTGTGTGTATGTGTGTATTTACCTATACCTGTATCTATATCTATATCTATATCTATATCTATATCTATATCTATATCTATATCTATATCTATATCTATATCTATATCTATATCAATTAGAATATTACTCAGCCATAAAAATGAGGATATTCTGCTATTTGTAACAACATGGATGGTTCTTAAAGGCATAATACTAACTGAAATAAGTCAGACAAAGAAAGACAAATATTGTATGATCTCACTTATATGTGGAATCTAAAAACAAACAAACTCATAGAAAAAGAGATCAGACATGTGGTTACCAGAAGCAAAGTGGGGGAGAAGAGGGCCTGAGAGGAAGATAGTCAAAAGATACAAACTTCAAATTATATGATAGACGAGTACTAAGGAAGTAATATGACTACAGCTAACATTGCTGTATGATATATAGGAAAATTGTTAAGAGAGTAAATCCTAAGAGTTCTCATCACAAGGAGAATATTTTTCCATTCTCCTTTTCTTCTTTCTTTTCTTTTTATTATACCTGCATAAGAAGTTGGATGTTAGCTGAGCACATTGCATTGATCATTCCACAGTATCTGTGTAAGTTAGACCATCATGCTGTACACCTTAATCTTATCAGTGATGGTTGTATAGTATTTCTCAATAAAGCTAGAAAAGAACAAAGATTCATCAAGGCAAATAAGGGTTTGTTTTTAATCCTTACTCTGGAAAACTGAAACCTTGTCTCACATGCAGAAAATAATCCATAATAATTAATGAGGGAATGAACAAATGGATGGATAAATAATAATTGAATGTGAATATGTTAACAAGGGGAAAGATATGGCACCATCTCCTTGGATTAATTTTTCATGAACCTACAAGTATCAGAATATGCAATTTGGGATCAAGAAATCTGAGTTGACATTGATTAGAGGCTTGCTATTTAACTTTTGCTAAATAACTTAGCCTTTATGTGTCTCATACATTCATCAATTCAAAAAATATTTGTTAAACACCTTCTCTCTGCCAAGCACTAAAACATTTTTAATGAAGTTCATTTTTACCTGATGTCCTTCCCAGTGATAGCTCTTGGCAGACAAAAGAAAATTTACCTTAATTCTTCTTCGGACTCAAATACTTCTTCATACAGACGAGCTGAGCCACTGGTGCCAGCAAGACCAGTTCATGAACAATTCATATTATAAACTGACCATTCTTTGGACAATATTCCTAGAAAAAGAAAAACAAAAACCTTTATAAGAGTGCTACTTACATTACCTGTTAAGATTGCAAAAAGTATAAATAATGAATTAGAATTGAATATTGAATGTATTATATAAATTGCATCTTACTCAAATATGAATTGCTCATCCCTTTAAGAGATCAATGCCATCAATGGATAAATAGTTAAAGAAGTTGTGGTGTGTGTGTGTAAGTGTGTATTAGGTATATAGGTTGTATAGGTTGTATTTCCTATCCACCCACTACCCTTAATTAAACGTTTCAGGTCCTATGGACCAGAGGTGTCCAATGACGTTTGCTATCCGCTAGTCGTCCAGTGACCTGTACCCTGTGCATGTAGCAATCCTGGTTCATGGTAATGAGCAGACATCTGCATTAGGAAAACAGATACCACTCTAATTTCTCTAGTTGACCTGTTAGTACTGCTAACAGGGCAGAAGATGCAGGGACATGAGATTGAGCCCCAACAAGCACTTGGCATGAGTGAGTCCACTGAGTGAAGTACATAATCTGTAATGAATAAGGGACTATGGGCTGTCAATCTGGCTCATGCCAGTAGCATTTAATTCATACAAAATGTTAATTAAGAATAATGCCAGTAGCATTTAATTCATACAAAATGTTAATTAAGAATAATGATGTTCTTCTCACTGGCTTTTGTTACCAACTACAGCAGTTTGGTCTAGCCCCCAAAGAGCTTTCTGAAGGTCTTTTGATTCATTCCCGGAGAGCCACGTTCATCTCACTACCTTCAGGCAAGCCTCAACTAAGGCTCTCAGAGCTATGAGTCTCTCACGTCCCAAATGCCTGAGCAAAGAGAAGCAAAAATTCTCCCATTACCTATTCCTTGTCTTTATAACCCCTAAAAGCAATAAATGGGCACTTACTTCCTTTTCCCCAGCTGCAAAAATATACTGGTCAGGAGCCATTTATTTTGGATGCTCAAAGAGTTATATTTTCTCAATCTCCTCTATCCTAATCCAAAGTATTCTATAAGAAAGATTTGCCAAACAATGATGAAAATCTGATCAATAGTCTGAAATCTGTGGAATCACTCAGAATATCCACAATTAATAATAATTCCCATGGACATCCACCAAAATCCAAGTTATTTCCGTATGAGTCAATCACAGTGAATTCAGATGAGAAAATACTGCTGTACTTTGTGTTTTAGAGTCAAATGATACATTTTCAAGCCTATATATCTGTAACATTTCAGCCAATCCAAAAAATAAATTTGCTGTCATAACTGTCATTAAGTGTATTACTGAACAATGGGGTCCTGCCATAATTAATGATTAATTCATTTGAAATTCATTATGATAATATTAAATGTGTCTAACTCATTTGATTCTTCTACTGAGGGAGCAATTCTAGGCAATCCTTTTGTAATTCACTGGTTTTAAAGTTCGAGAGCTCTGAGCATGTGCAGGAAAATAGCTCCACATTGCCCTCTAGTGCTCATCTCGTAAATGACACTCTCTTAGGGAGGGAACCATTCTCCGTATCTCCGCATTGGCTCGGACAGCATTTCTCCCCTTCAATACACACCCAAACGAGGCCATCATAATACAAAAGGGAATCAAATCTGTATAATCCACTGCAAATCATTAACCAATAACTGAATAATATTTTTATTACTGTTGTTCAGACTGATTCAGCTTTGGATCAAGCTTTATGGGAACATGAAACCATCTCATTGCTTCCTTAGTAAATCCAAATGCAGTTTGACAAAAGCACTATACCAAAGCCAGAGAAAGTGCACATGAGGCTAATGAACAGTAAAAGTATGAAAAGCATAAAAGAAAGCTCCTAGAAAATGGTAGGCAAACAAGGCTGTGGAATTGTCCCAGGTCTTTTATTTCCTACCTAGCTCGGTGTTACTTTAGAGAAAGTCAGTGAACTCACTTGATCCTCAAATTACTAAGAGACAACAGGAAAAGACCAGACCAAAGCCTCCAGGTCCCCTAGCTCGAAGGGATATACTTAACACCATTTGCAACTCGGTTGCAGATCTGTTTACCTTTCCTCAGACCAAGGCATTACCATTTAAATTAAGCTTGGTCTCCCCTAAGGTGGGCACAGTGTAGTTGGGATTTGTGGAATTTAGGGATTAATGTAATTCCTTAACCCAGTTGCTAGTAAATTATAAAAACCCATACTCCTTACTAGCGTAGCCTCTACCATGGCTGTACATGAAGTGGGAGAAGCTGGCGTCACTCAGACGACTAAGAGACTTGAATGGGTATCAGGATTAGCAAGAGCCAGTATGGAAATGACAATTACCTCACATTTCCTGTAGGGGAGAGAGTAAGCCATAATGAATACTGCTCAGAAGCCAAGTAGCAACTCAATGAGGTGCACAAGTTGTAATTCAAATTGAGGTAAAACTCAAACCAGCAAAATGAGAATGAGTCAAACAAGTCCCTTCAATTTTAAATGGAAAATAACATGCTCTCCAAGGGACTAAAAGCCACTAGTACAGATATGGTACAGAGGCTTTAACAGAGTATATTGTCTAAGGAGATAAAAACTGAGCAGCTGGGCAGGTGGGGTCAGAGAGGTAAAGGCATGGATTTGGTGTCTCACGGACCATGCTGGCTGCCTATAAGCATCAGCTCTTAACCCTGAGCAGGGAACTGAGAGCCCCAGATCAAGTCAGACATTCTTCACTCTGAATTCCAGTCTGAATTGGAGATGTCAGCATAAAACAAGCATAATCAATTACTTTGCATAAATCAGACCTACTTTATTATTTTATTCCACTTTCCTTCCCACATAGTATAATTTCTAATTTGGTGCTGCTGATCTTATGGTTGACATCCTGCCTAATGAAGTCCAGAGTTCATTGTCTATTTTTCCATGATTATGTGTATATTTGCATGCACAAAACAAAAATATCAAAACCCTAACCCCAAGCATGTGAGTTTGGAATTCCTGATCTCTCTCTCACTCCCTTGATAAAAAAAAATATGTAAGTAAGTGCAAATACATAGTATATGTATATTAAGTATGTTCAAATGCAGTTGGACGTACAAAAAGGCAATTTTATGTGGTTTGAATCTAACATGAATGTTTACATTGTAGTTGTGAAGATAAATCATATGTCTGGAATCAGACTTATTCTCCATTCCAATAACTATAAAGGATATTTTTCCTAGTAGAAAAGCATTTTGCTGACTTACCTAACTGAATGTTCAACATTTCGCATCTTTTTTCTGAGATCTTTTCTACCCCTTCTGCCTCTAAATCCTACCCAGGCCCTCCGCCCTAGTTCCAAGCCCATACATGCCAAGGAGTTTTCAGTGACACAGTTTCTCACTAATTTTTCAGGCCTCTAATACTCATATAGCATTCAGAAGTTGTATCACATATTTTACTACTTAAATTTATGCAGTTTTTCATTGTGTTCTCTGCTCAGTATTATTATTGTAATCTGACAACAGAGGTCCATCTTTTACAACTCTTCTTGGGTCTCCAAGAGCATTAAAAAGTTATTGACTGATTGATTACTTTCTTATTAGTAAACTAGTTTGACAACATGAATTAATAAATAAGTATCCTCTCTTGTAGGGGAAGCAATTCACTGAATAGAAGCTCTCTGACTACATTAATACAGCTTTATTTTATTCCCTTGCTATATCGTAGCTCATGTTTCATTGTGGTTTGGAATGTCAATATCTTTAATGTTAATATGTGGGTCAAATAAAAGTTTCATGAAGAGCAATCCATCCAATCAATTACAAAGAACACTGTCAGAGATAAATTCAGTCATTTTTGTAAAGTTTTTAAATCATAAAATAAGATATATAAAAACACATGAAAAAATAAATACAGCTTAGTGAATTATTTTAAGTTGGAGTTGAATGTGTTTCTTTGCTCTATTTCCTGAAAACTGGTGTTTAGATTTAGAGGTCTGATCAGACTAAGTAGGTTTGTCCCCTTTGGTGAGACTTAACGGATAGTGTGTTCTTTCATTAGAATATACAGAATGTCTAGATGTCTCTATTTTATCTTAGCAATCATAAATGCTTAATGACTATATCCATTTGTTCATTGGGGCTGAAAAAATAGCAATATCTAAATTCTATTATGGGTTTTTATTTATGAGTTGTAATAATATTATAAGAAATGCTTCCTCTCGTGTACTGTTTGATTATGCAGTGGTAGGATTAATTTAAGAAAAATATGATAAGTATTTGATTCTTTACCTAGTTTTCAGGATAGTAATTTGATTCTCTGTCAACGTCAGAAGTGACCAACTCTTACTATTCTGTGAAAGATCTTTATGAACTCTTGTATTAATATTCAGTTGTTGGGTTTCAGTTCACTGCAAATTATTATCTTTATTGAAGCTCAACTTGGCATCATCTTTGGTCTGTGGGAGCCTCTTCAAATTGACTCTTGAATCCATTTGACACGATCCTATTAGTTACTGGTTGTTTCCTCTCTATCTGGTATATCAAGATGTTTTGGGCTCAATCGATATGTTCTTACTTCAGACTAGGAATCAGCCAGTTCCTGAAGAGCCCTTGTTTCTTACAGTACAAAATGTTTATTTCAAAATCCCAACCTGGGTGCTAGGGATGCTTGTTGTTACTTAGTCAACATTCCTAAGCTTTTTTGGTAGGCAGAACTAGAGCAGAGATAAAACTACCTTTGAATTTAAACTGATTTTTCCAGTTAAATTTTTAATATCACAAGGCTACTTAACCTCTTCTGTTTTACATCTGTATGTCCTTATGTCCACACCAAGACTCTGGGTCTGAACGATACAGGGCACAATAGAATTAGAATTTCTCATCATAACTCATCTGCTGTACTTCACATTACTTTAGTATCTGCTAGCAATAATAGTATCGCCATCAATAATCATCATTGAGACATGTGTTTTTGCATATTCTATCCCTATGCTCTCTTAATTTTGTTTTATGATCATAGTTTATCTGCAATGTTAGAACATGTATCCAGTATCAAACAAAATCTCTCCCTTTTACTTCTCATTTCGTCTTAGTTCATTACCTTTATTGTTCACCAGTTAGCTATTAGGTTGATATCTCCTCTGGTCATTTCAGATGTAAAACTCATTTTCTACTAGTTCTCAGGATCAGGGGAACAATGTTCCCTGATTGCTTGCAAGCTGATAAACGGTTTGAGTGTGCCCTTTATATTTAAAGTTAACTTTTGTTGTTTTTTTGTTGAGTCATGTTTTCTTACCTTGCATATCTCAAATTATTTTTTTCTGGCATAAGCTGTTGCTGTCAAAAAGTCCGATAATAATCTGATTTCCCTGCTTATACAAGTCATATGTGCTTTCTGACCAGATTCCTAAAAGATTATGTAAATCAACAAAAACATCTTGAATTACATTTTTCCATATTTGTTCTGTTCCTTTCCTTTGTTCTTCTTCCTTAAGGATAACTATTACTTGTCTGTTAGACCTTCTCTAATATTTGTCACTTTCTCCTAAATTTCTTACTCTTTCTTAATTTTTTGTTTTCTTTTGTTTTCTCCTTGTTGTGTTTGTCGATGTAGTTACCCTTTATTACTAAAGTCATTTTTTCACCTACATATACTTCTTTCTTGAGTTATCTCACCTCATTGCTGAGTTTTTTCTAATTCTGTTTTATGTTGCTCTGGCATTGTCATTTCATTGTCTTCCTGTTATTCACCTCATTTAAAAATAGTAAATTGCAGGTTTGATCTATTTTTCTTGTGTATTTTTAGTCCTTTTTGTGTGTATTTGTCTTCAGGAATGGTGTTCTCCTCATTTTATTTTGTAAGGAAATTAACCTCAGCAGAGATCTTTGTTGTCTGCACGTGTATGATTTCTACCCCTGCATCCCTTTATAATACAAAGAGCTCCTTCTCCTGCTGTTTTCATTAGACCAGGGCTCAGAGCTCAGCAGAGTGTAGCTTGTGGGTCAAGCTCTGGCCCAGGTCCTCTTTTTGTTTGGGCCCCAGTGAGCTAAAAATAGTATTTAAATTTTTAAAGAGCTGTAAACAAACAAACAAACATGGTTTGCAAAGCTGAAATATTCACTGTCAGGGTCCAGAAAAGTTGGCCAACTCCTGATACACACTAAAAGTATGGTAGCTTGCTTTCTAAGTGTCCATGACCATGCCTCTCTCCACCTTTCACCTGCACTTACTCTTACCTTCATTTCTGTTGCCTCATCCTGCCAGATTTTCACTCTGGTCCCAGTAGTTTGTAATCCCTGTTCTGGAAAGGAGACCTGCAGTTTAGTCTTGAGTATTTATACCTACTGTCCTCAAACTAGCCTGCTGAACATTCTAGCATTGCCTGGTAGTTATTTTAGAACCATCTTATTCTCAGACTGAAGGCTCCCCTCTGATATCTCTTACACAGATGTTGATAACATGCAGGGCATAAAAGTTGTTGGTGTTAGTGGTGTGAACATACTCACTTGTATTTTAGGGTTTGAAGGTATAGCTCCTCAGCTAGTTTTGCTGTAATTGTCCAAATGCTTTTAGTTTTCTATCTTAGTCAATCAGTTGCTCTTTATGCAGAGATTCACAAAGATCAAAAACTCTAGGACCTCTATAGCCATGTCCTTCCCAGAATCAGACTCAGTCAATTTTAAACAACAGTATGCTTAATATAACTTAATAGGTTATATTCAATTTGGTTTCAGGAAAATATTTGCCCTGAGTATTTCTGTCCACTAAGTAAATCAACATGCTCGTTTTCTTTCTGTTTTTCTGCAGAGTCAAGTTCCCATTATGTAATCTCCCTAAAAGCTTTTAACAATGCAGGAGAAGGAGTTCCTCTTTATGAAAGTGCCACCACCAGATCTATAACAGGTAAGCTAAAGGGCTCACCCTCCTGTGATAACATGGTCAGTGTTTGGGTTATGGTAGAAACAAATAAGCTGAAGCAAAACACAATAAGATACCAAGGGAGAAAAAACCCAATCATGTATATAGTCATGTTCTGAGCCCTTTGAGTATGTGTGCATGTAGATACAATTTTTCTTTTTTTTTTTTGGTTTTCAAAATTAAGTGAGAAGAATTCAGTCAATAAACAGGTATGTGGACTTGGAGAATACAGGCCCCTCATCTTCTCTCTTCTCAGGGAAGCTTCATATTTGGATGCCCCAATACCACTCTTCATTCTCCGGAACATCTTGTCTCATCTTGCAAATTAGTGTGATTTAGTCAGAAAAGTCTCTGCACAAAGGCTGCCAAATGCCCAAAGGAACACTTACTTCTCAACAGAGAGTCCTTCAAGCTGCTAGGACAGGGGAGAGCTGCCCTCATAGGGGTGGTTTGGAGTAGGCTGTCATACACGTGGCTTTTTCCTGAGCTGGGCCTATAGGACACCCCACCAGTACCCAGGGCCTCCCGACATTGAAAGGATCGGCTGCTTCCAGAGCTGATCTGCAGGATTCCTTACAGTGAGTTAGACAGTAAAGGCCACGCATTAGTGAAAAAGGGCCCAAGGAACTCAGACAGGGATGAGAAAGAGAGTGAGATCCAGACTGTTTGTGAAGTCCCTGAGCACAGCTGGGCTTCCTCACAGGTGGAATAGATAACACCTGTGTGGAACTGTTCAGCCCCTGGAAAATCACATCACCACCCCCAATCGCCTTATGTCTGAAATATGAAAGTAAAAGTGAAGAATTCTAAGTTTTTCATGAGTCCTTTGATCCTGCCCCCTTCTGAATCCAACACCCTTACACCACATTTAATTTATCAGCTATTTTCAGCTTCATGAGAATAAGGGGGCTAAGAACAGGATGACAGCAAGTACCAGAGAACACGGAAAATCACCAGGTACCTGAGAATGAAGTCCTGGCTAGTAGAACTACATGAACATAAAATAAATAGTGGGATTCTGTGACTCCTGCTACTGTGAGCTTTAGGTATTTGTTTTCTGAACCCAGAAGCTCCGTTCATAGACACCCTTGAAAAGGCAGAGCTGTCAAGGGAATTCACAGTTGTGATGTGATGTGTTCTAGACTATACCATCGCTTTACTGATTTCAACCAGATTTTCTTGTAGGTAAATTTGTTCATTGAGAGTCTCCTTGACTCTCGCTACTGGTTTCAAGTTCTATAATCTGCCTCAAGTGGAATGGAAATTTGGGGTGCATATCAGTATATTAATTTACCTGTGGAGACAGTATATATCTTGCAGTGTGTTCTCAAAGGGGCTTACAGCTCCCCAAAAAGGGTAAATAAGAAATATTACTATAGAGAATATTTACTATCAAACATGTAATCTCTAAATATAGAGAGAGGAGGCCAGTAGAGGTCCAGGATTGAAACTACAGGGTAACGTGTTGGAGGGTCTGGGATGTTCACTTCTCTTATTACCTTCTTCGGTCATCAGCAATGTGCTTTGAGAGATCACAGGCCACTTTGGCTGTACCCATAATTCTCATTTAGTTTGCCATCTCCTTCCTGTCTACAGTAAACAGTGTTGAACAACTGCTCATTGAGATCTGACTGAGCTTGTGATCACGCATACAGATTATACTATGGCCAGTGTATTAAAACTATTGTTTTCTTATCAAAACTAAAACTAAAGCCTACAGAGAAGGGACACTTAGGTGACAAAATAAATAAATAAATAACCATTTTTTGAACAGAAAGTAGTAGTAGTAGAGGTAGTAGGATTCATGTAAACTGAAGATAAGTCGCTTAGAAAGAGCCGTTTGGAGCATTATCAACTTCTTTTTCCTTCCCATTTGTTGTCATTCTTTGATTCTCAGCAGATGGCATTCCCTGAGAGGTTTCTAAAATACCACCACCCATCTATAAGACAATTTTTCATGATCTGACTCTAAATCTCATGGATCTGGGAAATGAAATGATATCAAAAGTTGGATATTGTATGAGGAGTTTTCTTATTGAAGAAAAGTGTAAGAGTTTGAAGATGAATGAATAAAACCAGCCTTTTCCAGTGGAAAACCACACACTTTTCCTGTATGTGGCAGACTTATTTTATTGAGTTTCCACACACTGTGGTGAACAAAGGACAAATAAATGGAATCAAAGGTTAAGGTTCTGGGAGAAGCACTATCAATACACGTCCTAGTGCCACACAGAAAACATTCTCTGTCTCTGAACTTCTGCAAAGTGTTCCCATGAGCTGTCTTGGAAGAGGCCAGCATTAAGTAAATAAAAAGTCAGAGGCAATAAATGTGTCAGGCCAGAGCATCAGGCTCTAGTGCTTCCCATACACATGTGCTCAAAGATGTTGATACACTACGGGGCCTCTTCTCACCTTAGAGCTGAGGAAAGTTTCACCAGATCAAATCGAATTTTTGCTGTAAAGGCTTTTGTTTCTTAGTGCACGAGCAAGATGTTTTGAGCCTAGAGAAGGGAAGAGGGCAGGGGAATAATGAAATGTGTTGTTTGAATTTTTTTATTCTCAATTGTTTTATCAATGTCCAAGTCAAGTAGAACCCAGATATAAAACTGTGTTACCTGTTTAAGAGTTTGTTTTGAACTTGAGTGTACTGACTGAAAATTCCTGGGCCTCTATCAAAACATCTATTAAGGATTGAATAGGTTTCTCTTTTTATCAAAAGGATTGAGGCTATATTTAGTCTTTTTAAATTTTTAATTTGTTTATTTTTTACTCTTTGGAATGTAACCACTGAAAATCAATGGCATATAAGGCACCTAGGAGTATGAAAAAAAAAACTTGAAAAAATGCTGCTCAAAAGTTTCTATTCTGAAAGAAAAGGACAATTAGCAATATATGTAGCATGCATGTATTTAGGGCAGTGCTTGCCATCCACTAGAATATTCTGCTTTGTTGGAAATGCCATGTATCTGTTCTCTCCAAGGTGGTAGGCACTAGGCTCAGGTGCCCAATGCGCATTTGAAATTAGCTAGTGCCACAGAAATGAATTTTGCATTTTATTTAATTTAAATTAATTTAAGTTTAAATTGTCCATATAACCAATGGCTGTTGTATTAGTGCAGTTCTAAAGGAGGTGGCAAAGAATGGCAAGCCATGTCTGAAAAAAAGTTCCTTAACTTTTTAACGTCAAGGAAAACCTGGTCAAGGGTAGAATTTTTTGAATTATATAAGTCCATAGATAAAGACCAACAAACAGCATTACTTGAAATTTGAGGGACTCATTCTAGAACTGAGACTCCAGGAAGTTTAACAATAAGTCATGAAAAATATACTATCCTAAAATCCAGAAACAGCAAAATTAAGCATCACCATTCCTTGAAGCAGAATCACTACTTGTCAAAGCCATATATATATATACCTGTGAAAGATTATTAAGTTAATAAAAAAACTAGAGTGAGCAAAGAAACAACAAATAAGGTAACACATTAATGTAGGCTGGTCATAAAAGAAGTCTGTGGTTCAGAGTGGTCCCCTGCGTAGATCACATTCTTCTTGGAAGGTCAGCTAAGAATAGAAACAAGTCAACTGAGACATCACTTGCTTTAGTTTAGCAAAAACGCCTTCCACCGATGCACCAGCCTGATGACTGATGGGATCTTCCTGGAGGCCACAGTGTCTTCAGCACCCCCTTCATCATTTCATAAATCCATTTGGGTTTCAAGGAGCCCTTACTAAAAAGACACATCGAAGGAAATACAGAAAGCCTGGGCTCTGTCATTAAATTTGAAACACACATTTTTTTTCTCTTTTTTTTTTTCTTTCCTTTTGTTCTGTTTTTGGTTTTGGGTTTTATATTTTTGCTCCAAAGACCACAACCTAGTAAACTACTAAATAATTCATTGGAAAACAGAGTGATGACTAGGAGACAGGCATTTGAAATGCAGTGGACAAACTGAAGTAATCATCACAACCAGCCAGCAGCTGCTGCACTTGGAATGAGGCTATTTAAAAATATGAACTCTGTATGTACACTGCTTCAGATACTCTACATTTTAGTAGGTCTTGTCTCCCCACATGTCTTTATATGCCCAACCCGAGAGCTCATTTCATCTTAGTGGGAATACACACTGCATGGTTTACAGGTAAAATTTTTAAAATTTGAACTTTAGGTATAGAATAAAGGCTCAAATTTGGACTGTGGCTGTGGCCATAGAATACATGCTGATTGTGATATTCCCAGCATAAAAATGAGTGCAAGATTTTTTCCAAAGAATTTTATAAAACCACACATTATTAGTGTGCAGAGTCTGATGCTGTTACGGATCCCCGCCTATGTGTACCTCACTGCAAATCTCAGCGGGCTGTCGGTAGTTCATTCAGGCTTCCCACCCAGTCATATAAAGTCTTTTCTTGGCACTTGAAATTTTAGAACAAGGTATAGGAAAGTTTTAAAAAACTAAAACTTCAGGCAGTTACTCTGGGAATGTACTGTGGATAAATGGACACTTCCACACCTTCTCTAAGGATTGCAATTGAAAAAAGTTTCCACACCAGGTGCTACCTGACACCTAATTACCAAACCTATCACAGAAGCACATGGACCATGGACTTGATCAGTCTGGCGTTGTACAATCATAGCCACAGACAAATTACTAGAGACCTTAGGGCCTCTTGGTCTTTATCCTTTGTGTGTTCCTTGCCTAAACAATATTTATGCAAATATAAGCTAAGCAGTAATGAAAGCATTAGAGAAACCAAATCAAGTTCGATGAGGAGAAAAACAAACATAAAACCCTCAGGTATGAGATAAGCATTTATTTCCTTTGCAAGAGAAAATAAACCAGAAACTCCTTTTTAGCTTGTTATTTTAAGTTATCTGTATAGTTCTAAAGCTGATAGTTTCCATATTAGATCTTTTAAGAAGCAATGTGCAACACTGCAAGAAGAAACGGACTTTTTAAATATGTAACTAGAAGTGACAGCCAAATTGATAAAACCACTCTAAGGAAATGAGTAAATTACAAAAAACAGGTATTTTTGTAATATAGTAATACTGTTTCTAATGAGTTTTCCGATAGAATTAATTGTATTTTTTTTCTGTTCTTCTCATGTTCCCTTTCATCATTACTGCCATGCATTTAACTCATTGTGATGTGTTACCACTGATATTTATTTTTTTAACTCTTTTTTATTTATGTATTTATTTGTTTCATTTGGTGGGTTTTTAAACCCAGATCCCACTGACCCAGTTGATTATTATCCTTTGCTTGATGATCTCCCCACCTCGGTCCCAGACGTCTCCACCCCCATGCTCCCACCAGTAGGTGTTCAGGCTGTGGCTCTTACCCACGATGCTGTGAGGGTCAGCTGGGCAGACAACTCTGTCCCTAAGAACCAAAAAACGTCTGAAGTGCGACTTTACACTGTCCGGTGGAAGACCAGCTTTTCTGCGAATGCGAAATACAAGGTGAAGTTCTAATTGATAGTATGAAACTTAAAATGAACTGTCATTTGTTTAACACATTGTTTCAAATGCTTCCTGCACTATCGTCAGTCACTCTGCTGCAGTGATAAGAAATGGAAAAACAAAGCATTATAATAACTCAATATCTGCAGTTAGCAAGGGAATAATTTTATATTAAGAAACAATTCTATGGCAAGAAAGAAAATCATCATCAAGAGCAGCAAAATGTTATTTGAATTCCGCCAGATGCTAGGTTTGTATAAATAATTTGATTCTGTACAAGGAAATGCCATTTTCCTTTGAAAATAGCAGAGTTCTACATTAATTTTCTGGATAGATTTCGGTGTCTTCCTTTTCCTTTGGAATCTAGATTGACACCAAAGGCAACCCTGTTGTTTCAGAGGCCCATCTACACTGAATATAACCAGGAACACTCAACTTGAAGATTTTTTTATAACATCCTTAGGATGCCAAGCCATTAGCATCTATGTCCTCATTTAGTCTTGAAATATTCTCATATGATAAAGAAAACCCACAACTCACACTCCGCTTTAACTAATATGAGTTAGGTAAGCCCTTTTTTCCTGTTATGTCACTGAATCATCCCAAAATCCTGCCAGGAGCTCCTTAGAGACACATAGGTGGATGTGGCCACTACTACTGTCAAATCTCTGTCAGCCATCCTCAGCAACTCCAGCAAATAGTTATAACTGGGGCAACTTTGGGACGTCCTCAGCCTGCTGCAGTATGAGCATGTACAAACTATACACAAATGCCCACACAGAAGAGAAGATCAGCACGTGATTATCAAGTATCTACTATGTACCTAGAACTGTGTTAGATCATAGAGGCCACGAAACATGGGTTAGTTGTTATTACTTAACATAATTTTGAAATAAAGCTTCACGAGATGATGATTTGGGGATGAAGAAAGTAGCTTTGAAAATAAGAGCATACATGTTTCCCAACAAGCACTGCAGCTGCTTCATATTGCCGTTCTGTCCCATCTCTTTACCACTCTCCCAGGGTAGCTCTCAGGGAGACTTGGGGTCTCCTGATACTTTATCCAATGTTCTTCCCACCAAACCATCATCCTGCTTAATCCAGCCTCAATCCAGGGATGATTTGGGGGATAAAAATATCTTTGGGACTTTCTGACTCAAAAGACCCTAGAGAGAAAGCAAAATCCCACCAATAATTTTGTAAGTCAGCTTTTTTCTTCCTATAGCCATGCTGGATCTGCTTCTAGTCTCTTTAAACTTTCAAGTGGCATAAAATTCACACTTCATCATAAATCAGTTTTTAGTTGAAACCATTTTAAAAACAGTTTTCTTTGGCACTGCTATCCTGCTAGGTCAGGTATTTGGAAAAGTTTTTCAGGCAAGCCCAAATAGTATCATTGATATAAGATATGTTGTAAGTGCCCTATCCATCTCTTTATAGTATTAGATTTAAGACTCAGAAGAACTATAAATAAATATAACATTATCAGATAAGACAACCAGTGAAACATATGAGAGCATTAAAAAAAATTCTCTCTTTATATACTGATTGACCAATTCTAAGTTTACTTTAAAAAGAGTACTTTAAAAATTTTATGCTCATAATTTCTGTACTTTGTGGATACATTCATTTCACAGAATGGCCATAGGTAGTTTGCCGGTATGTGAAATATTCTGAAGGACAGTGATTGTTCTCTGCTGAATGGTTTCACTTCCAGAATATTTTGTGACAAATCATTCCAACTGAATAGTTAATACAGCAAACACAGAATTATTGAACTTCACAAAGAATGCCTAGAAAGTGAGAGCCAATCCCAAAACTATTCTCTAGAAGGAGAGGCTGATATCTCTTGTGAATTGAAGCTTAAGATAAAAAAAAATAGATTTAACTCTTCCTCTCCCTGCATTCTTCCCTAGCCTAAGGCTTCAATTACTAACATTCCACCCCATTTCTCACACATGTACTCTCTACATCAGCACCCTGAGAAGAAGAAGGGATAGAGGAAAAAAATTGGCAAGTTGGGCAGCAAGGGTAAATATAGAGCATATCTGGTCCACTAGAAGAAAGACAATACATTGACATTTTACAAGAAGTGGTAATAGAATGGTTGGTGTTCCATTCAAACCACTGTCATATCTATTACTTCATCTCACTACCCACTATGCTTTATAAGGTAGGTAGGGATGCAAAAGGTAGAGGGGGGAAAAGTACATGCATGTAGTCAAATGACCCAGAGGGGGAAAGTACATACATGTAGTCAAATGACCCAGAGGGGGAAAAGTACATACATGTAGTCAAGTGACCCAGGCTCAAGAGTTGGCTTTGCAATGTCCTGTCACTTCTCTTAACTTGCTCAATCTCATTTTCCGCATCTATATGGTCGGGACATTTAAAACTGCTATAAAAAGAATAAGTAAGATTCTTCAGAGTTCAGTATGTATGTAGATATCTTTCTGAAGATATAGGTAGGTTGTGTAACTTGATAACAATTTCCCCTTAAACGAGAGCAGGAACTCAGTGGTCCTGGTGGCCTTATCAGGGCTCCCCAACAGGAGTAAACTTCTACTTCCTTTAGACCCAAATCATGCCAAAGTCCAGACATTAATATTTCAATTATTTTAAACTTTGTATTGACTTTCCTTATCAAGTGGAGGAGTTTTCTCTAGTTTATTTTCTACTGAAATGATTAATCACAGGATGTTTTATATCAAATTCCATTCACAACACATCCAGTGACTACTGACTAGTTCTTACCAGATACAGCATGGGTATTACTGAAGATACCAAGTTGTGCAAGACTCACATCTCAGCCCTCAAAATGCCTACAGCTTAATAAGGAGCTTAACACATGCCTAAGATTATGTGTCACATTAGACAATCATGACATAGTAGCTAACATTTATTTAATATCACTCTGGGCCAGACACTATGTTTCATTTGACTTATTTTTACACTTTAATAATGTGAGGACAGCACTGTGGTTATCTCCATTTTATAGATAGGGAAACTGAGGCTCAGAGAGGGAGTATCTGGGTGTTCTATGCTAACAAAAGTAACTGGCCATGATTTTCCAAATTACTTCTAAGTTAATGACCTATGATGAGCGGTAACCTTCCAAGAAGTTCCTGAAAAAACTCAGTTAATTCATGGTTTTGGGTTTTTTTTTAACTATTAGAGAAATTTTTTTTCTTTTTCTTTTGATGTCATTAATATACAATTACATGAGCAACATTGTGGTTACTAGATTCCTCCCATTATCAAGTCCCCCCCACCTACCCCATTACAGTCACTGTCCCTTAGTGTAGTAAGATGCTATAGAGTCACTACTTGTCAGCTCTGTGCTATACGGCCTTCCCTGTTCATTCATGGTTTTTATAGAATGCAAGTACATGATTCTAGAACCCAAGGTCAATGTTGCTTAGTGGCCACCCAAAAACCAGCAGTGTCTATGCTCAAGGAAATTAGTTTTATCAAAGTGGGATCCATCCTGCTAGCTTAAATGTTTTGATTGTCTCATTTCTCTCATTTCCATTTCTAAAACTCAGAGGTGTTCATGATAGCAAAGGAGAGCAAGATTGGAAGTTATATATCAGTATGTCAGACCCTAGCTGCCCATTTTGTGTTTAATGGGATTCCATCTTCCTGAGTGTACAAAGTATTTTTTTATTTATTTAGGGCCCACAGTTTCACAGCTATTTTTAAGAAGAGCTTCTGATAAATGTTTATGAGGTCATCATTTTAATCAGATGATGGGCACCTCATCCAAATGTTATCTGTACACTCAAATATGTATTTGGTTTTGTAATAAAATGTAGGATTTTCATAGCTATCATCTAAAAAGGATTCGTGGTAGAATAAAAAAGATACACCACACTACAGTAGTAAAGGAGGAGACAGGTATGACATGGGCAGAGAAAAGAGCCCTAATTTTTCTAGACATAGATAGATGGCATATAATAAATATAAAAGTACAGGTAAATATTAAACTTTGGAAGAAGATCCAAATCTAAATACCAACCATAAATTGATATATTTATAAGAGGCATAAATAGTCTTAAATTTGCCTGATCAGACAGAAAATACACATTAACCTGGGAGATGAACCTGCCTTTTTTCATTACCATTTTGATATTTTGAATAAGCAATACAGACAGATGATTTACTTTCTACTAAAATATCTCTAACATATTGTTTAAGACAAAGAATGGATTCAGAAAACAAATAACAGTAACACTAATGTAATCCTTTAATATTTCTCTATTTTGTTCCTTCCAGATCCACCACTCGAGTAACCCCACTTACATGTGTGTTTAATGTGAAGTGTGCACAAAGAAAGCAAGCCACACAACCCATCATTTTTGTCTGTTTTCTTTATAATAGCCAAATTGATTCTAGAATCACTACACGTTTGTACCATGAAATCTTTTTTAAAAAAACTATACAGGAGAACTCTAAAAATTAATTTTATTCCTGGTAGAAAATAGTCATGATGATTAAGGAAATATATAACATTAAAACCTCTGGAAGAAAAGATTTTGATTATTATAAATATGTTGATGTTAAAGTTACTGCCGATAACCTTAAAAATGGAACTGACAGAAAGAAATGGAATTGGTCCTGTCGCTATATTTATTGCCTCACTTGGGAAATTTTATCAGTTTGCTGCCCCTTTGAACGACATAAAACCTGCTTTTATCGACCATATTTTGGACGTACAACCCACCAGTGTGCAGTTGTTGGCAGAAAAGAAGTAGAGTCAGTTTGGTGTTCTAGGTCTTCTGCTGTTTGGAAATAGATTCCTTTTTTGTTGGCTTATTTCATCATCTTTTTACATGTCTTGATTTATCCAGTTGATAGAGTTCATTTTTTTTCTCTTTGCTTATCCCCCACATGTATAGTCAGAAGACACCACATCCCTGAGTTACACAGCAACAGGCCTCAAGCCAAACACAATGTATGAGTTTTCCGTCATGGTAACAAAAAACAGAAGGTCAAGCACATGGAGCATGACTGCTCATGCCACCACGTCTGAAGCAGGTATGCAGAGAAAGGCTAACTTCACAACTTCTGCTTTGGGTATTTGGTAATGATGTTTCCCAGGTTGTGTGGGAGTCAAAACATGTGCACTATGATGTCTGAATTATTCCTTATCCTATGGAAGATATCTTATGCTTTATAGTTCATAGCATTTCTAGATCTAGTATTATCCTTCCTACTCTAAAAAAGAAGAAAATGAGTGCCCAGTAGGTTAAGTAATCTGGTTTTGATCTAGGCATTAACTCAGGGGATCTGAATATAAATCTCTTTTTCAATATATTTAACTAAAGGCAGAAATCCATGCATTGAACTCTGTCCAGAGCACATGTGTCTTTGAACAACAGTCATGGCAGGTATTTACTGTTTTGGAAACAAATGATATACAAAAATACAACATTGCATTACATCTGTAGTCTCATGGGTGCCTACCCTAAATAAGTTCAGCTGAATTTGGAAAGAAGTTTCTGGGTAATGAAGTTCACTCTTTGGAAATAAGACAACACAATGGAAAACTTTCTTGTAATTTAAAATAGTTCAAGTCTAGGGAAAATGCAATTCATAATACATTTTACCAGGCATATTTACAAGGAATCATAAATGTTGAGTTTATAACCTTAACAGACATACAGTGTATTTGGCATTTATAGTTCACTGAAATTCAACATCTGAAGATTACAGTGTCTCCCATGCTTTTGATTGGTTTCATGAGATTGTATCCTATTAAGGGGCAAAACTACACCAAGCATTTCCAAATTTAAAAAAATTACACCAATAGAATTCTTTTCTTTAGGTGAGTTGAATTTATTTTTCCATTAGAATTTGTCCCATGGTTTTGAAATTCTAATTTTTATTCTAAGCTACCACCTTAACTAAGAGAGTTCACTGTGAATATTTTTACATTTTTGTGGATACTTCTTTCTATAAGAAATTTTCTAGTATGTCTGATTTAATTTCAATACCCTCTTCTTCTATTTTACATGTTATATATAGTAACTCTTTCTCCTAGAATTCTGCTCTGGATGCCAATACTAACAGATTCTTCAGAAGAATAAAACAAGCTGAATGAATTAAGTACTATGAGGTATATTATGAGTATAATAAAGGATCTGATCTTCCTTTTTTACTTAAAAAGAGATGGAAAGGTTAAATGAAAGTCAGTTAGACTTTTGGTCTTCCCTGAGTGAAAGAGAAGGAGTAGTAATTTCCTCTTAAAGCAAGCAAATCCACTCATTTTTCTCTTTCATAAACATAAATGCACACCAACATCTGACTTGACAAATGTACCCTACTGATTTCTCATCAACTGCCTGGCCTTGTAGGGATACCAATGGAGAGAGCCATTGCTGACAAAAAAGAGATTAACTTTTAGAAATGTGGTTAGTAGGAGTTTGATTGTCAAAATAGATAATCATCTGGACAAAGGTGCAAATAGCATGTGGATGAGATCCCTGGGTGATGATGAGAAGCAAGAAGTAATTCACAAGTGTCTGCAGATTTTATAGCTGTGAGAAGGAAATGAAGTGAATGGAGTAACTCTAAGGTTTGCTTCTCATTCTGCAATGACATAAAGACTGTATGGGGCTGCATTGTTATGCACAAATGCTAAAATTGCTTGTGATAAAACAGCAGCTAGCCATTTCTTGATAAATCATTTCATTCTGTATAGGTGATCAAGCCTTAATTTTTCTCTAGTTAAGTAGAATAAAAATGACTTGATGGACACCTGAAATAATGAGGACTTGGAAAGGGACAGGGGACCAGCCAACTCCCAGGCTTTGGAGATGAGAAACTATTGGACTATCCTGTCAAGGTGTTGCCATCACAATGATTTGATTCCATATGTTCCTTCCTTGTGCAAGCATTCAGATTCCCAGAAGAGAGAATCACACACCTAAATAAAGAGTGGGGTAAATGCCATGAAATTCCTAATGGATGTTGCTGCCATGTTCACATGACACAGAGGAGAGCTTGTTTCTAAAGGAAAAAGCCAACTGCTTGTCTTTGTGAAGGAGTAAAGGATGAGATACTGGACAGTGCAAATAACAAATACCCCATATGATTTCCATGGCTGGAAATCTTCTAAATGTTAAATATTGCCTTCCATTCATGCACTTAACAAAGAAATTCAAGCATGGGAAAAAATTGTTTGAGAATGAGATAAACCGGAGGGCAGTACTTGCTCAGGCAACTGAGATATTAACTATGGGGCTTCCAATAATGTTCATTTACAGTTGTCAGGTCCCAAGACAGAGACTTGGTGTAAAAGGTAAAGAGATCACAGTCTATATATTTGGCAGAATTAAAGTCTGATTTAGAAGAAATATATAAAATTATAAAAGCAACCCTGAAGTAATATAAGAAAAACAATCATAGAATTTCAGGCCAATTTGGAATCAGAACAAATAGATCCAAGTATAAATTCTGCTTGGAGAAATAAGGGGAAGTTTCACAAAAGAAATAGTAATCAAGCTATGGCCTGAGTGGATCATCAGGTACCCATTGTAGAGCCTTCCAAAAAAGGAGACAGCTTGCACAAAAATACACAGGCAAATATCAGAAAGATGTCTTCAAGAGACACTTATGAGTGGTTCAGAGTAACTGGAGTGCAGTATTTGTGGGATAACAAGGGGAAACAAGGCTGTAAAAAAAAAGTAAAGTATAAATCCTGCATGATCTGACATTTATTATTGTTGTTTATTTACATTTAACCCAAAGAGGACGGGTAGTCAATTAAGAATTTCTAAAAGAACCCTGAGATCAAAGAGGAGTAGACCAGAGACATCTGCTTGACCTAGTAGAGGCTATTGATGTTATTAGGGCCACATTCTTTTCCAAATATTAGGGAATAGTTTATAGTTCATAAAATAATCCTAAATATTTTAGCTGTTGTTTCCAATACCATAATCTCTACTCACCAACAATTCAGACGGCTTAAGAAAAATGAAAAACTTGCACAGCACCTGAAATAGATTACTTGTTAGATTGTTTTTTGTTTAAAGAACCAACTCTTCAATGTATTATTTTGCTTGCTAGTTGGAGAGTTATTTTATCTTTTATGAGTACCAAAACAGATTTGGTGAAGCAATATCATCATTTGACTGTTTTCTAAATAAGCATCAATTTGAATTGTAACAGTTAAAAAAAAACACATAGACTATTCTGACTAGTTAAAGAAACAGGTCGTTCAATTACTTCCTTAATTGAAAAATTCCTTATTATGCTTGGTTAATACTCTTAAGTCAATTTGTAACTATATTACCTTCCTATTTGTGGCTTAGAAAATATCTTGAATGAACTGTATATGAAAGTAAGCCTTCTTTAAGATATCATTACTTCTTTGGTATTTTGCTGTAACAAATTTTCTTTTGCAACAACATCCTTCCTCTGGTTTCATTAAATCATATATATATATGTATGTATGTTTTTTTTTTTCAGTTTCTTTACTCAGAAATCAACTACACTAGACCCATGTTTTATCCTCCTCCTTTTCCTCTTCCTCTTTTTTAAAACTTTTAATTTAAATATATTAAGAACCTTGTCAAGATATTATGATTAGGCACAGTTTTGGTGAACTTGGAATCCTAGTGTCCTTGAGAATCAGGATGTTGGAAATAAAATGGTATGGTAGATTGGAATGTTTGGCGTCCCTTCTATTTGGAATTATGTTCAGAAGTGAAACTGGAAATAGAGTTGATCTGCTCAGATTCTGCATAGTAGGACCAACCGAAGAGCCAAAGAGACTGGCAAGAGTGAAAAGAAGTTCAGAGTGAGCGCCAACATCTCCCGACCTTGTATAGGCAAGCGTTCCGATGCAGAGATCAGGAAACTCCGCCAGACCCAGCCACAGAACTTAGATATGTCCTGAGATTGCCAATGTCAAACTAAGGGTAGCTCACAGAGACTACAGATAAATAGACTTGAAGCATTGTGAGCTACCTAGAAGAGAAACTGCATTTTTTAAAAAATTTTTACACAGTTATGTTATATTCAGTTAGGAAAATCTACCTTTCTCAGAAAAGGAACAGATTATTCTGGTGTCCAAAATTCACCTGCCAAATGTCATTGTTTACATTTTTGCTTTTGGCATTAATAAAAGAATAATTTCTCTGTGCATTCCATGTACTGGGATCTCTTCTGACTCCAGGATTTCATAGAATGAGAAATGGATTGTTAGAGAAATCTGAAGCTTGTATTAAAAGTTTAACTCATTATTATTATTATTTTTTTAATAAAATGCTAAAGTGGTAGATAGATGCAAGATAAAGGTAGAAAACATAGTTTAGTGCTGTAAGAGGGCAAATGTAGATGATCAGGTGTGTGCCTATAGACTAAGTATAAATCCAAGCTAGACAAGGGCAACAAAACATCCACGGATGCAGAAGATTTCTCTCAAAACAGGGGGGGTGAGGTTCTAAGCTTCACCTCTGTTGATCCCCAATTTCTCACCTGATGGCCCCTCTGCGACTGTGCCTGTCTTAGGTTGTTCCTCCCTTGAGGAATCTTACCCGTCTCTGGCTAACCAGTCATCTTCTGGGGCCATACAGGGAAATGTAAAGTTGGTAAGTGAGAGAGAAGCAATATTGTTTGAAAAGGTTGGCTTTTTACTTCTTTGCAGATTTATGCCCTGTGGGTTTTATGCCCAACATTTGTCTTGAGGTATCTTTACCACTTGGAAGAATTATGATACTCGGTAAATTCGTTATGAGGCATGAATTCTATTTAAGGGTTGTAATTATGAAGGAAGAAGAAAACCTATAGAAGTAGCAGACGGAAGAAAACATGGGAAGATTGGTTATTTCTTTGACATATCTTCTTGTAGAGTAACATAAGCATGTATAGGTTTTAAACTACTAATTAAATTGCGCACACACATTAACATAATAGGAATACAGCTACATAACCAAAGCAGACCTACAATTACCAGCCATCTCCAGTGAAACCAAGAAAACCAGTTAGGCACCCTAGGCATTTGTGAAAACTTATCAATGATATGATGGATATTGTCTAACTGAATTTGAATAGTTTGAGAAAAATCAGACAAATTAAAACAACACATTCCTGGGAACTGTTCACATCCCGTATGTTCTTTTAACAGTAGATAGTCTGTAGTCACAAGATTTTGGAGTGCTGCAACTTGCACTTCTCCTAATTCTTGGTTGAGTTCCAACAGTATAGATCCAATCAAATTTGTTGTTTTACTGTATGCACAGGCCAGCTTAGATATCTCCTTCCTCATTCCCGTGGCAAGTCCAGGAACTGGTGGGATGAATGCAGCTACAACTGCAACAGCACCAGGACCTTTGTTGAAGTTTTTTGATGATCATCTTCTGGAATGACTCTTCAGAGAATGTTGATGTTGGAAGTTCTTCTTCATATCGAATCTTAATTCATTTTCTGGGTAGCCAAATTAGGCTTAGATCCTCTGTATAAACACAAACAAACTCTTTGCCCACACTTTGATATGCCCTTTATATCTTTGTGAAGAACTTATTGGAGATCACCACACAGGAACTGCTTTTTTTTTTTTTTTAAGAGAAAGGAATATTATCAGAAAAATGTACTTCCATAGCTGATCATCTGACACCCTTTAAATGATCAAAATTAAGGATATTTAAAGCATGCATTAATCGTTGATTTACAGTTAGTTTTGTCCTATCAGGGAGTAATCCCCCTTTTCTTTATTTTATTTTTATTTTTATTTTTTTTGTTATCATTAATCTACAATTACATGAAGAATATTATGTTTACTAGGCTCTCCCCTATACCAGGTCCCCCCCACAAACCCTTTTACAGTCACTGTCCATCAGCATAGCAAAATGTTGTAGAATCACTACTTGTCTTCTCTGTGTTGTACAGCCCTCCCCTTTCTCCCACCCCCCCATCATGCATGCTAATCATAATACCCCTTTTCTTCTTCCCCCCCTTATCCCTCCCTACCCACCCATCCTCCGCAGTCCCTTTCCCTTTGGTACCTGTTAGTCCATTCTTGCCTTCTGTGATTCTGCTGCTGTTTTGTTCCTTCAGTTTTTCCTTTGTTCTTATACTCCACAGATGAGTGAAATCATTTGGTATTTCTCTTTCTCTGCTTGGCTTATTTCACTGAGCATAACACCCTCTAGCTCCATCCATGTTGTTGCAAATGGTAGGATCTGTTTTCTTCTTATGGCTGAGTAATATTCCATTGTGTATATGTACCACATCCTCTTTATCCATTCATCTACTGATGGACACTTAGGTTGCTTCCAATTCTTGGCTATTGTAAATAGTGCTGCAATAAACATAGGGGTGCATCTGTCATTTTCAAACTTGAGTGCTGCGTTCTTAGGGTAAATTCCTAGGAGTGGAATTCCTGGGTCAAATGGTAAGTCCATTTTGAGGAACCTCCATACTGCTTTCCACAATGGTTGAACTAATTTACATTCCCACCAGCAGTGTAGGAGGGTTCCCCTTTCTCCACAACCTCACCAACATTTGTTGTTGTTTGTCTTTTGGATGGTAGCCATCTTTACTGGTGTGAGGTGATATCTCATTGTGGTTTTAATTTGCATTTCTCTGACAATTAGCGATGTGGAGCATCTTTTCATGTGTCTGTTGGCCATCTGTATTTCTTTTTTGGAGAACTGTTCAGTTCCTCTGCCCATTTTTTAATTGGATTATTTGTTTTTTGTTTGTTGAGGTGGGTGAGCTCCTTATATATTTTGGACATCAAGCCTTTATCGGATCTGTCATTTTCAAATATATTCTCCCATAATGTAGGGCATCTTTTTGTTCTATTGATGGTCTCTTTTGCTGTACAGAAGCTTTTCAGCTTAATATAGTCCCACTTGTTCATTTTTGCTGTTGTTTTCCTTGCCCAGGGAGATATGTTCAAGAAGAGGTCACTCATGTTTATGTCTAAGAGGTTTTTGCCTATGTTTTCTTCTAAGAGTTTTATAGTTTCATGACTTACATTCAGGTCTTTGATCCATTTTGAATTTACTTTTGTGTATGGGGTTAGACAATGGTTCAGATTCATTCTCCTACATGTAGCTGTCCAGTTTTGCCAGCACCATCTGTTGAAGAGACTGTCATTTCGCCATTGTATGTTCATGGCTCCTTTATCAAATATTAAGTGACCATATATGTTTGGGTTAATGTCTGGAGTCTCTAATCTGTTCCACTGGTCTGTGGCTCTGTTCTTGTGCCAGTACCAAATTGTCTTGATTACTATGGCTTTGTAGCAGAGCTTGAAGTTGGGGAGTGAGATCCCCCCTACTTCATTCTTCTTTCTCAGGATTGCTTTGGCTGTTCAGTGTCTTTGGTATTTCCATATGAATTTTTGAATTATTTGTTCCAGTTCGTTGAAGAATGTTGCTAGTAATTTGATAGGAATTGCATCAAATCTATATATTGCTTTGGGCAGGATGGCCATTTTGACGATATTAATTATTCCTAGCCAAGAGCATGGGATGAGTTTCCATTTGTTAGTGTCCCCTTTAATTCTCTTAAGAGTGACTTGTAGTTTTCAGGGTATAGGTCTTTCACTTCTTTGGTTAGGTTTATTCCTAGGTATTTTATTCTTTTTGATGCAATTGTGAATGGAGTTGTTTTCCTGATTTCTCTTTCTATTGGTTCATTGTTAGTATATAGGAAAGCCACAGATTTCTGTGTGTTAATTTTGTATCCTGCAACTTTGCTGTATTTCGATATCAGTTCTAGTAGTTTTGGAGTGGAGTCGTTAGGGTTTTTTATGTACAATATCATGTCATCTGCAAATAGTGACAGTTTGACTTCTTCATTACCAATCTGGATTCCTTGTATTTCTTTGTTTTGTCTGATTGCCGTGGCTAGGACCTCCAGTACTATGTTAAATAACAGTGGGGAGAGTGGGCATCCCTGTCTTGTTCCCGATCTCAGAGGAAAAGCTTTCAGCTTCTCGCTGTTCAGTATAATGTTGGCTGTGGGTTTAACATATATGGCTTTTATTATGTTGAGGTGCTTGCCCTCTATACCCATTTTGCTGAGAGTTTTTATCGTGAATAGATGTTGAATTTTGTCAAATGCTTTTTCAGCATCTATGGAGACGATCATGTGGTTTTTGTCTTTCTTTTTGTTGATGTGGTGGATAATGTTGATGGATTTTTGAATGTTGTACCATCCTTGCATCCCTGGGATGAATCCCACTTGGTCATGGCATATGATCCTTTTGCTATTTTTTTGAATTCGGTTTGCTAAGATTTTATTGATTATTTTTGCATCTATGTTCATCAGGGATATTGGTCTGTAATTTTCTTTTTTGATGGGGTTTTGGTATTAGGGTGATGTTGGCTTCATAGAATGAGTTTGGGAGTATTCCCTCCTCTTCTATCTTTTGGAAAACTTTAAGGAGAATGGGTATTATGTCTTCTCTGTGTGTCTGATAAAATTCCGAGGTAAATCCGTCCGGCCTGGGGATTTTGTTCTTGGGTAGTTTTTTGATTACCGTTTTAATTTCTTTGCTCGTAATTGGTTTGTTGAACTTTTGTGTTTCTTCCTTGGTCAGTCTTGGAAGGTTGTATTTTTCTAGGAAGTTGTCCATTTCTTCTAGGTTTTCCAGCTTGCTGCATATAGGTTTTCATAGTAGTCTTTAATAATTCTTTGTATTTCTGTGGAGTCTGTCATGATTTTTCCGTTCTCATTTCTGATTCTGTTGATTTGTGTTGATTCTGTTTTTCTCTTAATAAGTTTGGCTAGAGGCTTATCTATTTTGTTTATTTTCTCAAAGAACCAGCTCTTGGTTCCATTGATTTTTGCTATTGTTTTATTCTTCTCAATTTTGTTTATTTCTTCTCTGATCTTTATTATGTCCCTCCTTCTACTGAGTTTAGGCCTCATTTGTTCTTCTTTTTCCAGTTTCGATAATTGTGATGTTAGACTATTCATTTGGGATTGTTCTTCCTTCTTCAAGTGTGCCTGGATCGCTATATACTTTCCTCTTAAGACTCCTTTTGCTGCGTCCCACAGAAGTTGGGGCTTAGTGTTGTTGTTGTCATTTGTTTCCATATATTCCTTGATCTCTATTTTAATTTTTTCGTTGATCCATTGATTATTTAGAAGCATGTTGTTAAGCCTCCATATGTTTGTGAGCCTTTTTGTTTTCTTTGTAGAATTTATTTCTAGTTATATACCTTTGTGGTCTGAAAAGTTGGTTGGTAGAATTTCAATATTTTGGAATTTACTGAGGCTCTTTTTGTGGCCTAGTATGTGGTCTATTCTGGAGTATGTTCCTTGTGCACTTGAGAAGAATGTATATCCTGTTGCTTTTGGGTGTAGAGTTCTATAGATGTCTATTAGGTCCATCTGTTCTAGTGTGTTGTTCAGTGCCTCCGTGTCCTTACTTATTTTCTGCCCGGTGGGTCTATCCTTTGGGGTGAGTGGTGTGTTTAAGTCTCCTAAAATAAATGCATTGCAGTCTATTTCTGCCTTTAGTTCTGTTAGTATTTGTTTCACATATGCTGGTGCTCCTGTGTTGGGTGCATATATATTTAGAATGGTTATATCCTCTTGTTGGACTGAGCCCTTTATCATTATGTAGTGTTCCTTCTTTATCTCTTGTTACTTTCTTTGTTTTGAAGTCTATTTTGTCTGATACTAGTACTGCAACCCCTGCTTTCTTCTCTCTGTTGTTTGCCTGAAATATGTTTTTTCATCCATTGACTTTTAGTCTGTGCATGTCTTTGGGTTTGAGGTGAGTTTCTTGTAAGCAGCATATAGAAGGGCTTGCCTTTTATCCATTCTATTACTCTGTGTCTTTTGATTGGTGTATTAAGTCCATTTACATTTAGGGTGACTATTGAAAGATATGTACTTATTGCCATTGCAGGCTTTAAATTTGTGGTTACCAAAGGTTCAAAGTTAGCCTCTTTAGTATCTTACTGCCTAACTTAGCTCGCTTATTGAGCTGTTATATACACTGTCTGGAGATTCTTTTCTTCTCTCCCTTCTTATTCCTCCTCCTGCATTCTTCATATGTTGGGTGTTTTGTTCTGTGCTTTTTTTAGGAGTGCTCCCATCTAGAGCAGTCCCTGTAAGATGCCCTGTAGAGGTGGTTTGTGGGAAGCAAATTCCCTCAGCTTTTGCTTGTCTGGGAATTGTTTAATTCCTCCATCATATTTAAATGATAATCGTGCTGGATACAGTATCCTTGGTTCAAGGCCCTTCTGTTTCATTGCATTAAATATGTCATGCCATTCTCTTCTGGCCTGTAAGGTTTCTGTCAAGAAGTCTGATGATAGCCTGATGGGTTTTCCTTTATAGGTGACCTTTTTCTCTCTAGCTGCCTTTAAAACTCTTTCCTTGTCCTTCATCTTTGCCATTTTAATTATTATGTATCTTGGTGTTGCCCTTTTTGGGTCCTTTCTGTTGGGAGTTCTGTGTATTTCTGTGGTCTATTCGATTATTTCCTCCCCCAGTTTGGGGATGTTTTCAGCAATTATTTCTTCAAAGACACTTTCTATCCCTTTTCCTCTCTCTTCTTCTTCTGGTACCCCTATAATACGGATATTGTTCCTTTTGGATTGGTCACACAGTTCTCTTAATATTTCATTCCTGGAGTTCCTTTTATCTCTGTCTATGTCAGCTTCTATGCGTTTCTGTTCTCTGGTTTCTATTCCATCAATTGCCTCTTGCATTCTATCCATTCTGCTTATAAATCCTTCCAGAGTTTGTTTCATTTCTGTAATCTCCTTTCTGGCATCTGTGATCTCCCTCCGGACTTCATCCCATATCTCTTGCATATTTCTCTGCATCTCCGTCAGCATGTTTATGATTTTTATTTTGAATTCTTTTTCAGGAAGACTGGTTAGGTCTGTCTCCTTCTCTGGTGTTGTCTCTGTGATCTTGGTTTGCCTGTAATTTTGCCTTTTCATGGTGATAGAAATAGTTTGCAGAGCCGGGACGAGTGACGGCTGGAAGGACTTCCTTTCTTGTTGGCTTGTGGCCCTCCTCTCCTGGGAGAACAGCGGCCTCTAGTGGCTTGTGGTGCGCAGCTGCGTGCAGACAGGGTTTCTGCTTCCTGCCCGGCTGCTATGGAGTTAATCTCCACTGTTGCTGTGGGCGTGGCCTGGCTCGGGCGGCCGCTCCAAAGTGGTGGAGTCGCGTTGGAGGGGGAGCGGCCTGGAGGCTTTTTATCTCTATGAGGGGCCTCCCTGCTCCCTGCTGCCCTGGGGGTTAGAGTGCCCAGAGATCCCCAGATTCCCTGCCTCTGGACTAAGTGTCCCGCCCTGTCCCTTTAAGACTTCCAAAAAGCACTCGCCAAAACAAAACAAAAAATAAAATAAAATAAAATAAAATAAAATAATAAAATAATAAAATAATTAATTAAATAAATAATTTAAAAAAAAAAAGCCCCTCGCTTTTCTTTGTCCTCAGGCGCTGGCCTCAGGCATCCGCTCACTGGTCTTACTGCCCTGTTTCCCTAGTATCCAGGGCCCCGCGCATGCACTCTGTCTGCTCTCTGGTCCGGATGGCTGGGGCTGGGTGATCAGCAGTCCTGGGCTCCCTTCTCCCTCCCAGTCCGACTCCTCTCCTCCCACCCAGAGCTGGGGGGAGGGGCGCTCGGGTCCTGTTGACTGTGGCTTGTATCTTACCCCCTTTGCGAGGTGCTGGGTTCTCTCAGGTGTGGATGTGGTCTGGCTGTTGTCCTGTGTCCTCTGGTCTCTATTCTAGGAAGAGTTGTCTTTGTTATATTTTTATAAATATATGTGGTTTTGGGAGGAGATTTCTGCTGCTCTACTCACGCTGCCATCTTGGCTCGGCCCCACTCCCCCAAGAAACTGCATTTTTAAGGCATAGAGAATGCGAAGGCAGGTCAAAAGAAGCATGGAAGATACTGGACTGGCTTGGCCAGTTTGCTGCCACCTCTGAAATATTTTTTAAATTTTGTTGAGCACAAAGAGGAAGAGGAAAAATTACTTTCCCTTTACCCTTCTAGGTTCTTGGCTGAGACACCCCCTGGGTAGTTATAAAAGATAAATTAACAGGAAGAAAATAAACAGAAGTTTAATGACATATATTCTTCCTGTGCACATGGGAGAGACCCAGGAAAACTGCGTAACTCCCTGAAGTGTCCCAAGCCACCACCTTAATTAAATCACCTCCTTAAATATGGCATCCATCTAAACACAAAAGAAGATGTAGCATGGGAGGCAGTTCTGGTGGGTTTTCAGGCAAATCACAATAAACGAAGGATGGTTGTGCTGCAGATTTAAGTCTCTACCTTCTCCACCAAGAAGAGTTTCTAGACATTATGTCATCCTCCTCTTCCTAGTGCAGAGGGAGAGACAACCTTGTAAATTCTCTTACAAAAGGGTAACATCTACTCGGTTTTCAGAGCTTTCCCTATGTCTGCTATTTCTTTAAAATATTTAGTTTCAAACAATCCCTATGCCAGAGTCATACTTTGGCATAACAAATTCTGCTCCCCTTCAACAGCAGGTGGGAAAAGTAGTTTTCTAAGAAAGGCAGGATTTCAGACCATCCTATTTCATACCAGGTTGATACTAAGCCCCTTACCTCCTCTATTTTCAAATACTTTTTGCTTTCTTGTTAGGAAATACCTAGTATGTTACCCAAGCAAGATGTTTTGACCTGTGTTTCAATATTTTTGTGTGTGGCATTTAAAGGAATACAAAACTAGGTGACAGTTTTGTTTATAAATCCTACTGTTGTAACAGAAATCTGTCTCTTGGAGACATGTAGCTATCAATCTCACTAAGTATGTGTACATTTCTTTGTTATAATGGTTCTTACATTTTTAGTGTAGCGCTCACTTGAAAATACCAGTTATAACCTTTCTCCTTTAAATCACTTAACTTCCATGGAAAAACATTAATTTCTTTCTTTCTTTTTTTTTTTTTTGCCTGTTTGCTTATTTAATTCAAATACTTGAAATAAATTTCAAATGGCAAAATAAGCATGATATACTGCCTGATAGATTCTGAATGTAAACATCATGAGAAGTCCCATAAATGTCTTGTTTTCTTTCACATCCAATGACAAGGCCTTGTCTGTTTCATCTTGCAGCCCCGACCTCTGCTCCAAAGGATCTGACAGTCATTACTCGAGAAGGGAAGCCTCGCGCTGTCATTGTGAGTTGGCAGCCTCCCTTGGAAGCCAATGGGAAAATTACTGGTAAGCATCTCAGTTTTATTTCCAGCGCTGCTCAGCTTGGCCTGTGATTGCTTACCTCATGTGCCCTGCTCAGTCTTTTGTGTATTCGTTTTCTATTCCAGCATCTCAGTTGACTTCCCAACCCTTTCTGATTGTCTCTTCTTGCCCCCTACTGACTGTGGAATTCTTCTTAATGGTGCATACAAAGGCGCATGCAAGCGCAGGAGCGCACAGCACGTGCGTACACACACACACACACTTCATTGGAGCTGCTTCCTGAAAGAAGTGTATTTCAATTAGTATGGACCTTTTGTTTTTCATTCTGTGGAGCATTAGGACAACCTTCTAATGCAATGCCTCTGAGCATTAATGACTAAAAACAAGGTGGCTGGTTGGCAATTATTAAATACAAAAGGCACCTAATCACCATACATTTTTGTATGGTATGTACAAGGAGGTTTGTCATTTTAGTTTCTCACTTAGCTTTTAGCTTCTTACTTAAATCGTAAGGTTTTGAAAATACTTAATATTGACAGACAGAAATTGAATTTAATGAATATTTCACAGTGACAGATTTTATTTTGCCAAATATTGCTGATAACATCAATGCCTAATTAAAACATCCATTAGAAGCCTGTAATGTTAATTTAGTATGAAAAATATAATGGAGTTCTATCAGGGATTTTGCATTTAAATGATCACTTAAGGATTTTAATAGATGTCTCCATAGCATATAATTATTATGAAAAATATTGTATAACTAAAAGTGTGCACATTATAGTCTAATTAACTTGAACCATTGGGTTAGGCACATGTAAGTGTCACTCCTTTTTCTTCCTTTTTTGCATACAGGAAGTGGAGAGCACTATTATAGATTAACAGTAATTTAGTCGTTCTGTGATGCAGAGATAAACATGGAAATTACGGTTCAGATGGCACACTTACTTTTTATCTAAGTTAGTTTCTGAATTTTACAAATTCAGACAAGGTAATGTGAAAATTCCAAATGTGATTTAAATTTAAGTTGAAGACTTGTTTTCTCTAGGAAATTGCTCTTTGTGCAATAGCAAACGGAATTTTCATTTGGGCTGACAAATACAGAAAAAGAAGAGGGACATAAAATCTCTCCAAAATCTTATATGCTCAGTTGTCAGTCTGCCAGGCTTTTTAAAAGTGAAGCTAGCTTATTCTGACTCCCGCCCGACCCAGTGTTATGATCTATTGTCATTGGTTCTATTTCAGTACTTCTGTAGATTTTGATTTGTCTAGGTGATGACTATTTTATTATGTTATAAACAGTTATTTGTAAGCCTAGGGTAAGTCAACAGATAAGAAATTTAAGAAGAAAAAAACCCAGGATAGAAGTTGTCTAAATAAAAAGTTCTAAAGCAAAAAGTATATTTTTGGTAAAGGATAAAATAAGCCTTGTAAGTACCCAAATCTCTATGCTTATTTAGGTAAATCTCATCATATAGTCAATGTAAACAATAGAATGTGTTTTTAACTCTGAAAGGAAGCTTAATTTTGCTTTTTGAAGGAAAAAATGGAAGTCTGCCCCATATTAAGAAATGCAAATTAAGCTATAAAATTCTGTGTGCCAAACTCAAGCATATGTATAAGGAACCTGTCCATATATTTATTTAAAGTTATATGCTTAGTAGTTGTTACTACTGAAAATTCATTCTCTCCCAATGGTGAAAGTATGGGAGGCAATACTTTTTGCCTTTAAAAGCCTAGCTTATTTATTAAAACCAGGGTATGATTATCAAGCTGAAAGCTCTTGACTCAAATCAACAGAGAGCAAACACTAAGAACATTTATGACAACTTCTGTTCCAGACATGTTTTGACTCTTTTGATGTAATTACTTAAGAAAATAGTATGATAAAATATCTAAAATACCAACCATTAAGCAGAGAGCCCACGTTTGCTACACTCAGTCTCCTCATGAAAGTGCAAAGGAAAATGTGAGCTCTCTTCCGGTGTGTCAGGGCACGTGTATGGTAGCATGCGGGCATGTGCTCCCATCCTAGCTTTGTATTTCTTGGTCTTTTAAGTCCTTGCCTGTGCTCTACAGTAGAGCAGAGTGGTTAGGAACCCAAGCCTCTGAGGGAGGAGATGCCTCAGCAAGTTACTTAACCTCCTTGAGTCTCACTTCCTCACCCATAAAATAAGGATAATAATAGGACCCCTTTCGTAGGATTGCTATAATAAAGTGCTAAGGAAATGTCACTTGTGCCCAGTGAGCACTGAAACCAATGAGCTGTTATTATTCCCCTTTGAAATCCATTCTAGGTTGAGGCTTTACTGATGTGCTCTGCATAGAACGTAGTTCATCAATTTGTAAACATATATACTTCAAGAAGATTAAACCAAAAAAAGAGATCCAGATATTTCCAGTGCTTAAATTCCTTGATCAGAAACTGGCAGCTTAGGAATTGGGACTGATAATTGCAGAAGAAAATAGTTAAAAATAAATTCAGCATTTATTATGTGCATGGCATTCTCCTAAGTACTTTAGTATTGTGAGTAATTGTATATTCCCATTATTTCATTTCGAAATGAAAAGATGAGGAGGGACTTCTGGATAAATGACTTTTCTAAAGTCAAATAACCAAGAAGTGGCAGAGATAGGCCTTCAAACTTACGTTCATACTTTTAACTATTACATCACATTTTGCTCCAACTTATTAGTGTCCTGGTGGCCCAAATCAGTGACTCTCAACTGATTTATGATTTAGTTTATCTGAGGAAGAATTGTGCATGGTTCTTTTTAAAATCTCCGCAAGTGATTTTACAGCTAGAGTTGTGAAACATAGATCTAAAATAAATGCAGCTTCCAACATTATTTAAAATCAGCTACCAACATAGAGAAAGGGAACAGTTAGGTCTTCAGAGACTGACTCCTTATCAATACTATCTAATGGCTAAAGTTATGCTGTCTTTTTGTGTCATTTGATACTCTAGTTCAGTTCCTCTTACGTGAAAATCTCTTCTCTCTTGACTTTTATGAAATCACCTAACCACTTTTCGTTCCACCTGTAGGCTATAGTTTCTCAGTTTTGTCAGCAGACATTTCTTCCACCTGTTTCTTAAGCATTGCTTCCCACAATGCATATCTTTCTATTCCCTTTGTTACTTTTGCTGATATAGTGTGTATACTATAGCCAGGGCTTCAGTGAACACAAACTTATGTCTCTGAAGTCTGTATCTCAATCCAAGGAATTCTAAATACACGTATCCTACATCCTATCGTACATTTCCACCTGCTAGTCTTATTGGCACATCGTTATATTCCCCACTCTCTCTCTCCCATACTTCCTCCATTTTTTGGTCTATCACCCACCATAACTGGCCTTCTGTAATAGGTTGTAAGACCATCCAGGATTGTAAACCCCACTAGGCACTCTCAGTCGTATCATTCTAAATCCTCTTATTCCCATCATTTCAAAAGCTACCACAGCTCACCCAGCTGCAAAAGCTGGAAACAGTCATTTGACGCCTTCATCTCCATTTCCCTTTCCATATAATCATAAGAGAAAATCTAAATGCTTGTAATACAAGGCTGAAAATTCCATGAGAATAAGTTTCAGATTTTGTTTAATGCTTTCTACCCAGTAACAATATTCTTGATAGTTGGTAGGTCATTAATAAATATTTGCTGAGTAGAATAATCATTGAATTGCTAATAAATTTATTGTTTGACTTGAAAACAAAGTTCTAGCTCTTCCAAATATGATACTTCCTTAAGCATTATTATTAGAAAGAAAGAAAAAGAAAAGCTACAGTATTTACTAAGATGTCACCATATAGAAGGTAATTTAATAGAAATACCCACATATATTTGATTCCTAAAATAAACTATCTCACAGCAACTTATCTCCAGATGAGAAAATTAAGGCATACTTAGATTAAGCAAGTTGTTCAAGGTTTCAGTTAGTAAATGGTAGAACTATGATTTGAGATAGGGTCTTCCCGAACCCATAGCCTATAATTTTTTACCACAAAGAAGGAAGGAATGGGGACTTCTTTCCTTATATACCTACATATGCATGATTATCAGAATCAATTTTTTAAAGATAAAAAACTCTCACTAGCGGATAGGGGTCCCCTTGGTCTTCTCAGTACTTAGTGATTTATCTAATCCATGGAAGGGAATCAGTAACAAGTGGGAAGAAGTATGGAAAACGACAGGAGAGGAAAGAGGTGGAATTGAACGCTTGCTGTCACTTTACTTCTGGAATTAGAGCTACCTGTTTTTGTAGGTCAAGTCAAAAGTACAGATGTACGATATTACATTTTTATAATTACTTAGACAAATTTGACTCCAATGCCAAAGAGAGTTAACCATCCCAGAAGGTCTTACAACCTATGATAGTATATAATAATTCATTGTTTAGCCAGTTGTGGTAGGTAAGAGACAAAAAAGGAGTATGAAAATATAAAAGGATGGAGAAAGAGACTTGGATACAGAATGATGAATACATCTACAGAAGGTAGTAAGAAACCAATGGATTTGTTTCAACATGTGTGGAGATATGGAAATCTATAAGGTAAGACTTTAATAACGGATTCTTCATCTTCCAAATACCCCAAACTCACAGATCCAAATGAAACTGCGTACTTTTTCTAAGGCCAACTTTCAGAGTTTTGAAAAATACAATCTGTTTCTGTTCTCCATCTCAGTTCTCAAATTTGCAAAACAAGATAGGCTTCCCCATAAATATCAAGAAATTGCACAGAAACAATTTGGAATTGTTAGAACCTCATACTTGCTCCTTCAGTCTGATTTTCTTGATGCCAGAACTGTCCTTTATAAATGCGCCACTGAATGCTTTTCACACAGAAAAAGAGCACAGTGAAGGCAAATACCTTATTTGCATTTGATAAATGAAGAAAATTAGGAATAAGTATAGCTGACCCAGATGGCAGCACTATTCTCCAAACTTTCAGTTTTACGATGCACTTACCACAGCCCATGAAAACTTCAACAATTTCATTAAATGTCATGAATGTAAAACTTATATGCTTACTAGCTAGGGGATTTCATTCAGTAAGTGAGTTTCAATACTTACTATGTGAAGACAACTTTATTAGTTTTTTTTTTAATACTAAAAAGTAATATAAGCTATGGCTACTGAACTAAAAGAATGTCTTTGTTCTTGCAAAGAGATAAGACATACACATGATAAATGCTAAAAAAATATTACTGGTACCAAGATCTTCTGTTCAACAGATGTGGTTCTTTGGGGACAAAAATGGAGACTTCTCTGGTTCAAAAAATAATAGATTTTATTGATGTTATCATGGGGGCTGAGTCATAAATGAATGGACATCCATGTCAAAAACAACTCTTTTATCCATGATATTTCACAGTCTGTTTTGAGTTATAGTCTTCCAATTCTAACATTAACCAGAGGGAGGATTCAAACAACTTTTATAAGTTTTGCAGATTTCCTTGTTTTTTTGCAAGTAGGAACCATCAGTTTTATTTCTTTAGAACATGTGATTAAATGACTGTAGCTGGCATCTCATTTGCCAGACCATGCCCTACTTTGGGAGGACTGCACTGACCCCCACTGTGTAACCATTTACTAATTTTGCTTCAACTATGGTGATATAGTATAAGCTCCATAAAGGCAGAGGTGTTGTACGTTTTGTTCCAAGAGTAGTTTCTGGCATCAAAAGAGTGGAGAGAAATAAGGAAGGGAAGGGAAAAGAGAGAGAGAAGTGTTGAAAGACTGTTCAAATATGATAGAAACATAGAATCTTAAGGCTTGAAAGTACCTGATGTTATCTCATCCAGCAGCCTCATTTACAGATTAAGAAATGGAATAGTGAAGAGGTCAAGATACTTGTCTACGGATAGTCCAACTAGCATTGCCAGGTCAGAACATAGGTCATAGAACATGGTTTCTTGATCCCATAAAAGAGAGTCTACTTTTAGGAAAGACTATAAAATTGGGATAAAGGATAGAAAATTGCCATGGAGATACAGATAGGACAGGGTGGAGCAGAAGAGAACAGATTTTTTTTTCTTATATACCAGAATTGTGTAAAAAGCATGTCAATCTTTGGAACTGGAGTAGGTAAAATGCACCAAAACTCTTGAACCATTGCTTTCAGCTTTCTGATTCCTGGTCTCCTGAGTGAATCTGAAGTGTAAAGTTGACCATGGAGTTTCTTTTATCAAACACATGGATGGCTTCCCTTCAGGTGGCCTCCAGTACATTCTTGTTAAATTCCTTGAAAAATGTGATTTACTAAGGCTTTTTTTCATGCCTTACCCAAGGACACATAGCAAGTGGAAGAGCTGGGATTCAAACCCAGACTATTCCACGTTCTGCATCTGGGCTGCAGAGGCTCTTCTTCCAGGCTCTCTGAGGGCCTCTCCACCCCCAAAAATGACTGCTTCTCAAACAGTGAAGGGCCAGTCTCCCAAGAATGTCTTCCTTTTATAAAAGCTTACATGCTGTATTACACATTCCTGCTCTCGTATATCTAAGTAACCATTTTTTTAAAGAGGGGTATACACTGGCCTAAAAATATGAGTTAGGCATTTATGCTGAGAGCACCATTGGCAACTTTAGTGAACAAAGCCCACCAACCTGAGCATCGGTGTGTGGGCAAGTCTTTTATCTTCTTTGGAGCTCTCCATATGTTCAGACATTCGCATCTGTAGCATCAACATGTCAGCAAATGCCAAAACATATACAGATTCCACATGTCAACTGAAGGAGTGATTCTTGACACAGGAATCTGCAGTGCAGATTATGGAGGCTTTCATTAACCCAGTGTATTATCCGTGGCTGTGTAATAGTGTTGCCTCAGATTTTGTGGCTTAAAACAACACACATTTGTTATGTCACTGCTTCTGTTGGTCAGGAATCCAGGCACCCTTAGCTGGGTACTGTGCTTCAGGGTCCCTTACAAGGAGGCAGGCAAGGTGTTAGCCTAGATGGATGTGTCATCTGAGGTCTGACTGGGGAAATATCTGCTTCCAAGTTTATGTGGTTGTTGGCAGGACTGCGTTCCTTCCGGTTGTTGATCGGAGCCTACTCATAGTTTCTTGCCAAATGGTCCTTTCCATCTGGCAGCTTATTTCATGACAACAGAGAAGGGAGGCTATAGGGTCTGTGAGTAAGGCAGAAGTTACAACCTTGTATAACAAACTCATGCAAGTGAGAGTGCATTACCTCATGCACCAACCTGCCTACTTACCATGTACTACCTGTGCCTCAGCACAAACCCTTACTCCAGGAAGACTGGTTTTCATGCTATGCTTTTTCCTCCACCTTTCTTCGCCTTCTCTACCCTTCCTCCCCATCCATCAAGGTCTGATATAAGCTACATATAACATATGAAACTTTCCTCTATCATGAACGCTCCTTCCTATAAACTTTGTTGTACACTTCAATAAAACATAAGAGCATATATATGATTTTGTATCACTCATCAGTTCATCCAATAATGATTTATAGAATTATGCCTGGATTTGTGGGTGATGTAAAATGTGATGGACACTACATTTGCTGTATTCTACTGGTTAAAAACAAAAGTTAGGTCCTGTCTGCTTATTTATACAACGATTACACATGGGAGTGAGGTGAGGATTATTGGGGACCATCAAAGACTCAGTCTGCCTCACCTATTAAATCAAAATGCTCTTTCTTGAAGTCTATGTTTTGCAACTTGTACCTAGACCCCAGGAATTTCTTATAATTAGGCAAATTTTAGAAACACCAAACTTGGGAAACGATGAAAGCTGAAGAAAAATGGATGGAAGTTATCAACATTGATTTGAGTTTATGAGAAATAGACTTCTGGAGGTTGGAGTTTGCAGCACTGCTTAATCCTACAGCATCACAAGGAAGAAATATCCAGTTCCACGTCTACAATGCATCCCCCACATATCAAAAACACCTCTGATGAGCTTTTTTATAGTTTCATCTGATAGAGTAAAATAGAATTATTACTGAACACTTTCAAATAAAACCTAGCTCACATACTGGCTAAATATAATGTTAGAATATGAATATTTTACAGGGGTACCTGGATTTGTCTGGGTGCGTATTAGACTCTCACCACTGAGAACACTACTAGAAGTAACACATCCCCTAACCAAAAGGTAATTCTGACACTGTCAAGTGATTAATAGGTTATTAATATTTGAGATACTAACTAGATAACCTACCGTTATCCAGAGATACTCTTTCGTTATTGCTGTTGTCTAGGTGGGATGGACGAGGGAAAATAGTTGCATTTTAGTACAGTAGTGGGCGATATTATTCTAGCCCACTTACCACCCAGCTTGAATCATTCTCAGCTTCACCGTCTGTGCAAGGAGAGCAGCAGTGGCCCTGCCAACCTCACAGAATTACTACAATAATAAAATATGATCATTTATTTTTATAGCACTTTAAACATGTATGGCGTTTTATACTTTTCAGTGTATTTTTATTATTTCAGCGCAAGCCAAAACAAACATTACTTATTTCCATTCTTGGACTACAGTGAAAATTATACAGACTTGTTGTCTATGTTTTACATTTTTCATCATGCTTGTATATTAGAGCCAGCCACTAATCAGAATGTATAGATAGCAGAAACCTGTATTTTTAAATAAGGCAGATATTTTTTTCCTAATGGCCTGTTGCATTTTCAGATTCTGTACTTTGAAGCAGTTATTATCTAATGCTTGCAGTATGAAAAAATAAAACATTACTTGTCAACCTGAATACTATGACTTATAGATGTGGACATATAATAACCATTGCAGATTGCATTTGGGAAACATGAATGTTCAAAGCACAAGTATAGCCTGCAGTCAGTATACTGAACAAAGACCCATTCATTTATTTATGCAGCTTACATCTTGTTTTATACCTTGGATAAGAACATACCAATTGATGACTGGATTATGGAAACCATCAGTGGTGATCGGCTTACTCATCAAATCATGGATCTCAACCTCGACACCATGTATTATTTTCGAATTCAAGCACGAAATGCAAAAGGAGTGGGGCCCCTCTCTGATCCCATCCTCTTCAGGACTCTCAAAGGTCTGAATCATGCCCTATATTGCCTTTCTTTTCCCGTGGGATTGTTGTGAAATCATTTTGGAGGCTGTGTTAGGAACTGTCCTACACCATCTCTGTTGGCAATATGATTTCAGTGGACATTCAAAATAAATTACAATGTACCTTTTTATGCCAAAGGCCAGCATTACAAAAGATCTGTTGTGTTACCACATTTTCTGCCATCAGCACAAGGCAGACATATTTAACTTGACTTTTTTTTTAATTTACAATCCTTTTGGAATTTTGTATTGATTTCATGTATATTGGTTCTATTTAAAATATAATTAAACCCTTTAGCTATTTTATGTGAGGAAATAAAAATTTTAAAGCGTTGAATTATGTGAATGTCATATGATTGCCAACTTTAAATTTCTTTCAGGAATTATTGTCCTTACATATTAAATGAAATTTTGACATGGCAAGACAGAAAATCTCAAACAAAATAAATGAATGTTTATTTTAAGGACCCACGGTAGCAATAATGAAAAAAAACAAAAACTTTGCACTATGCTTAGTAGAAGCACACTCTACATGCTTGGAAGTATAAAAATAATAGTTCAATTTAACAATAGTTGTTTGTTCCTACAGAAAAATACTAAGGTCCAAAAATAGTGACTACATCAAAATAATTTTCATATAAGTCCTTACTATTTAAGAACAGAGTATTATTTTCCTAGAGGACAAGTGACTTGAAGAGCCTCTAATATTTAGCAATTGAAAGTAATTCAAATGTTCCATTGCTGATATTTATGGTGTATATTTAGGCATGATATGTTCTATTCCAAAGAAGGATACTTGGCTCTTAAATTTGTGACTACATTGTGTCTATATATCTGGCTGTAAACTTGGTAACGTGATGCCAAACAACTAAAAAATTAGAACATGGTGACTGACATTTTCACTCAGTTGTTTTACATACTAAAAGAAGAGTCTTAGAATAACTCTATAGTCTGTGTCTCAATTCTCCTAGGAAAGGTGCCCTAATAACCAGTGGACATTTTAATTCTGGTGAGCAAGCTATTCAAAAGCTGGACTTGGTAATAGCTAACCTGAAAGGTTGCCAAGAGCACACAAACAATCATTCAGTTTAAGCATGACAAAGTAGAAGTTGGGAGGGAGGCAGGAAGAAATGAGCTGATCTTCATCTATCCTGGTTTTTAGGACTTGATGTCTAAATCAGGTTTCACTCCAAATGAGCAATCGAAAGGAAACTGGTTGTTCATTTTGTGAGAGCATGAAATGTAACTAGATAATGTTTCACAGAATGCTTCCTCTTTATCTATAGACAAGTGCCAAATTAATTTCATGATCTCAGTGTGTGCCAACTAGAGATCTCAGGGAGGGTTTAAGATGACTTAAGGCATCCATATGTATTAAGCAGCAAAGTGATGAGTTATCACAAGATTTATAAGCCCACACTGATAACCATCCTGTAGATTATTTAATGAACTCCATATCTCATTTGATACTATTTACCTTAAGAGCCCTGAACTTATCTATGAAATGATATTCACAACTGAGAACAAATTCAGAAATTTGTTATATGTCCTAATAGTCCACAAGAGTTATTCCTAATATCCTAATTTGAATGTTTAGTATTGTCTCTCCTAAGTATGTCATGTTCCATTTGATTAGTCAATTAGATTTTTAAACAAATGTTGCTCATATGGTAAACTAAGTTTCATATAGCTTGAATGCATTCTAAACTATTCAGACATATCAATCTTGCCCAACTTTTTCAATAATTGACATTGTACATACATGTATCATGCATGTATCTTACAGGTCACAATGACAAATATCCTAAGGCAAATAAATACTCATCATAAGAGATCTGATGCCATGATGAACTAAATCTGTACTAAAGACATGAAGTCATGCTATTGCTCTCTTAAGATTTTTAGTTTCCAAAGCTACTTTAAAACATAAGGCCTCTTCTGTTCAGAATGTAACTTTGTCTAACAGAGATAAAGGCTTACATATTGTCCTGAAACTGAGGCAACTCTCAGTAGTATACTGGGTAACAGGCAAGTATTTCATTGCAAACCATGCCCCAGGCAGGTGTCCCCAAGCTTCATACTTTCACAGTCAGTCTTTGCAAAGACAGTAGAAGCATTTGCTAGTAGAGACCAGAGTTTTGCCTTTTTGATTTTAGCCACAAGCAAGAGAGGTACAAAAAACATAATCAGTAATACTGGCTAATTAAAAGACATTTATAATTAAAAAGGGATTAAATTACCATACCCTATGTACATGCATATTATGTAGGGTATGTGATTCTTTCTTCGAAATATTAATTAAAAGAATCTTGAACTTGATTTTTCTGGCCACATAGGACTCTTGAAAATACCCACCTCCCTCCCCCTAAATGCTCCCTGTTAGGATACCCACACACTGCAGAACCCTTGGAAGATGGATAAGAAGCATGTCTATCTTTGCCTATCACACGGGTTCCCTCCAGCAATTTTCTCCATGTTGGCCTGTCATGTAATAGGGAGGAAGGATGCTCCCAGTGAGGCAGACCAGAGAGAATATCTGTGGATGCATGGAGTCACCTCCTACACACAAAGAAGCGGAGTCTTCAGCAGTGAAAGCACAGTAAATGGTCTATTCTCTGGGCCTCCTTAACCGTCGTTCTTAGCCTTGCATCTATCCCTTCCAAGGATAGAGAACTGAAAATTCTGGACCAGAATACCAAAAAGTTTTAGTCTTCAAATTGTTTTTGACAAAATAGCTGATTATCTGGCAGCAGCAATTAAAAAGTCAAGGCACAAGTTACAATACTTTTAAGCCATCATTTGTCTTCAATTAAAAGTAACTGTTAGAATATATTGATCCCAGTTGGGAAATACTCTTTAGTAGCTAACCTTTCTTGACACATTCAAAATTTCTGAAGTTATATTCAGCCAGATATGCTAAAGTAAAACAAATCTAGAAGATAAGAATGAGGATGAGACTGTCTATCATAACATATGTTTATTGTCACTTGCTTGAAGTTTTCTTAGACTGTAGAAAATGCATATATATGATTAAAGACCAAGGAAGAAGAGAAGAATGGAAATGAGATGATAGGTTTTCTGTCTTTTTTTTTTATATTCCAAACAGTTCTCCCCTAAATATGAGATACTGGTTAGGGTTGTTTCTGACTGCAAAACATTTACCTTTCCTGGACATGTGGTCACCTATGGTCCCGATGTATCTTTCCTCATTCTTCCTGGAGACCTGGCATGGCGTTCCCTCCAACATAGTGTCTTCCTCAAAAACTACGTTAGGATCTCAGTTCAAAATCCTATCCTTGTCTATAAACTACAGGTAATGCAGTTGCCCATAAAAGCAACTTTCGTCAACAACCTTCCAATACTGTAAAAAAACGAACTTTGAGAAGTCATTAGTAGTCTTCAGTGTGTAAGGGGAAGAAACTCAGCACAAAAATTCAGCTGTAATGACTAAATTAGGAAAGGTTGGGTTCTATAACCTGGTGAATTTAAAAATTGTCAAATCTTTCAGAGATACTAAGACATTCATAAAATTTCTTTAAAGCTTGTGGAATCTTAATATAATAAACACTCTTAGGTATATGATGTTTTCCAAAGAGTGACTCAGTATTCAAAGTCTACTGCTTATTAAGATACCTTTCCCAGTTATCCTTTTCATAGACTAAGTCTACATGGTATTTTCAACTGAAAGGAATTTTAAGTGATCTCTGGTTTAGAAATCTGTCCTTCTGTGACTTGACATTCATAAACCCTGTTCATCTGAAAAGGACTTTTGTGAACAGCATCATTGCTGAAGGATCTTGATTCTATACATTCTTCTAGACAATGATTTGTGCATCTTCATTTAGAAAAAGAAACTCATTTGCTTTATTTCTTGAACAATGATGATGGATTTGCTATGAGACTCCACATGTAATGAGAAACTGACTAGGTTATAGGTTACTGCTCATGAGAATACTAGTATAATTTTCCCTGTGTGAGTTCAACTGAGACATACACAAGAAGCAGATATAACAAGTGAACAGCCTATGTGTCAAATTTGAGTTCAACTGAGTGACTTAAATACGCCTAGAAGACTGAAAGCTCAAGGAAAATCAAAGATAGCCGGAAGAATTCTAATTGATGAGGACTCACAAAGATCTACTCTGGTCAAAATATTATATCACAATTTCTATGAAAAGCAATGATACTAGAGACTTACCTTCTATACAATTACACTTGGTTTTCAGAAAAGAAGCCCTCTTTCAAAAAAATTTAGAGATACTTTTGAAAGTTATTTTCTAGAACATTACTTATAACCCATCTGAAGCTGTGAACAAGTCAAGAATTTTCTTCACAAGGTCTAAAAATTTATTAGACCATTTAGATTAAAACACATTTGTGGTATTCTGTTATTTTACCCGATCCATTTGAGAATTGGTTAAGTTCTGTAGTTGAAAAAAAACTGAAGACAAGAAGACAGCATCTTTAACTTATTTAAAATGTATGGGTGATAATTAGTTGGGAAGCCCATGCATTTTTTTAACTGTTAATTGTATTTTTAATTAAGCTTACATGATGATCATTCTGAGTCTACGTTTAGAGGAATGTGACAATAACATTCTTAAGAATACACTTATACAGCAATAACTATTTTCAATTATTTTTTTCCTCTGTCTACTTACTTTATAGAAATAATCACATCAACCTTAGTTTCTTATCAGTTTTATTTCAATAGTGCTTTGGCCTTGATGTGAAAACTTGCTAACAAAACTGTTGATTTGAAATCGCAGCTTTCTTGCTAGGAAGTGTCAAAGTCTAATAATAATATTTCTTTTCTCCCACAGTGGAACACCCTGACAAAATGGCTAATGACCAAGGTATGGTGGCTTAATCTGTCATTCCTTCCCTCCTTTGATCCACTCCATCAGTTAGAAATGTCAGTCATTATTTTGTATTCCTCTTTCACCTGGCCCATACACCTGATGAAGCAGACAACAGCACGATAATTAATCTTGTTAATGAAGTTCTGTTTGGCTGAGGCCGCAGGTCTGTGAGAGAAGATGTAAATTTTCTTGAGAGGAAATTGTTTTGTCTCTATTCTGAAGGACCAATTAAAATGTCAAGCTTCTTTGTATGAAATAAATTTTTAGTCTCTGTCTGCACTTCTGAATAATTCACATTAAGTATAATTAAGCTCAGCATAATTTTCAAGCTGCTCTTACACCCTTTCATGAGCTGTGGATTAAAGTCATATAGCTCTACAGAGATAAAACATAAATCTTGTGGGATTTTCCTCTGCAGTGAGCTTCTTTGAATAAATAAAAACAAAGTTAGGTCAACTTTTTTAGTGCATTACTATGGTTTGCTTTGAGGTCAGGAAGCTATCGTTCCATTAATCAGACGCTGGTGTGATGTGGGCTATTTCATCCTCCTTCGGTTCCTTTGTTGAATGCTGATTGTTTAGAGAAATAGGCATGGTTTATAAGGAAAAGGAGATAAATAATCTTTACCACCTCACAGGTGGATACCAATTTGCTACTACCATGATTAGCACACCGATAAAGTAGAATTCCCTTATTTTTACACTAAGAATAATTAGTAGAATTCTAAAGAAGACAAAGAACATGCGATGAGTTTTATTTTTTCAGTGTGTTACATTCTTTAAAGAAGGGAGAGTTTGGAAATGCTCATAACTGGTGATAGTCAGTGTTGTCAGTATTTGTTGGACAGGTTGTGTGGTTTGTCTCCTGCCTTGGACATCTGCTGTCAGCAGAACCTACTTGCGGGCATCACGTCTCCTAAGGCATCATGTTATACGATTGGGGAAAACATTTCTTTGAACAATAATACTTTTTAATGTTTGAATATTAAGCATCTGGAATGTTAAGGCTCACTAACAGAACATTGTCTGCATGAATGGTATTTTATTTAATGATCCAGGGTTCAGTTTATCTCTGGATCCTTATACCATGCCTCTACTTAACAGAAACTGGCTAGGGCTTCACACATGGAGCAATAGAAATGATACAATATACGTAACTATCTACCCAAGGGTTACATTTCCATTAACTGCCTAACTGTTCCTGCTTGCTTCCTCTTGAAATAGTCTTACAAGATGAATATCTACTAAATAGTCATATTTGTAAGACTATTAATGATGAGTAATTATCAGTTAGCATGTATGTACTTAGGTAAATTAAATATTAGTTTTGGCCAGATCCCAAACTAGAATAACTAGGAGAAGTGGTTTTATCATTTCAGTCATGAAATAATTAAAACAACCACTCCCTGCCGTCTTTACTTAAATGAATTGAGAACTTCCACAGGCAGATAACACCTAATTTTTGAAATTATATTTTTAAAAAAGAGAAAACACACACACACAATTTTTAAGTAATTGAACCAGATGAAATGCTGTATTATTAGCCAGTTGGGTGACGACATTCTCAAGCTTCTGAAAAAATGGATTTCCAGCTATTTTTAAATTTTTTTCAATTACCTCTTTTGTTGAATATTATTTTAAGATACCAGAAAATATGTTTTGTAAATTGTTCCTCTTATAAGAGAAAAAAGAATAAATTATCCCCAGTCTCTCTGATCGCACACTCTGCATGTATTTTTCTCAGATTTTCACATCAACAGTGAAGTCAGATCATATCTCAGGAAAGAAAAAGGAACTTGCCAGTGGCAAATCTCTTAGTATATTTGGGCAACTATTCTTTTTCTTTACCTAATATTACTTAGAAAGTTTCTGTCACATAGAATACTGCTTGGTGTCTTATTCAATCACAGCTAGCAAACAATCATTCAGATTGATAGGTTCTAAATTTTACATCAAAGTCAAATCACTTGTAAAATTGAGAGGGACTGATGACATATAATTGGGTGGTTATAAATAAGACCTTAAAATCCTTACAGAGAAAGCATATAAAATTTACTGACCATTCGAAGCTCTTTGTAAACAAAATCAGTCTTCTGAGTTGATGACCGAGTATAAGAAAAATAACACAGATTAAAGATCCCTCTAAGATTGATGAAAATAATAGGAAAAAGCTGTTGTGAGTGTTCCCAGTCCCGGCACATAGTGAGGCAGTTGAATATGTTTTATCGTGCACACCGTAAGGCCAATCTCCTCCTTACTATGGCAAAATAATCCCACTGTTATATTTATGACAGGAACTGCATTTCTGTTGAGAGAAAATTTGGCACCTTGTGTCAGAGTTAACCTTGCCAAGATGACTCCTAAATAGAAAAGCCAGGGAGGTCTAATTTCACTTAATATGGAAGAAAGTGAGAAAAGTTTTGATTATTTTTTAAAAAGTATCATTGTAGACTCCTGTCACAACGACTTTTTCCTGGAATCTAACATCTGCCCTGAAGAATATAAATGTGAAAACAAAAAGTCAGTTATATTGGGATCAGTTGTGATTTAGGGAAACTAATTTCTTCTGAGTAATAGTAACATAGTTTGAAAATGATAGATAACTTACATAGACCTCTTTCTTCCTTTATGTAATTGTAATTGATTATATCTAGCATTTTCTTATCCCTCCAATCTCAGCCAACTCTCTAAATCCCCATTTTTGCAGTCTCTTATCTCTTGTTCCACCTCCGAATTATTTCTCTAATCTCATCTCAGTGTACAAGTGGCCAATAAGTTTGAAAGTAATAATGAGATTTTAGAGATTAACCAGAAATTATATTAATGTAGGGGAGGGTCAAGTAGAATAAGGAAACCTCTGATGAAGCTCTTATCACCAGTCACTGTTCTAAGAACTTAATATGTATTGACTCATTTAATCCTTGGAACAATACTATGAGAGAGGTATTATTATTGTTTCCATTTTAGCAATGAAGAAGCCGAAGATCAGAGAGTTTAAGTGACTTGTCTATAGACACACAGCTAGTGAGTGACAAGGCCATAATGCAAACCCTGATTTGAACCACTGAGCATATTCATCGTGTATATACTGCATATATATATGTGTGTGTGTGTGTGTGTGTGTGTGTATACACACACACACACATAGACAACCACACACATGTGTAACATGTATCTGTAAAGTTGCTATGTCTAAAGTTTGGGTACAGATATTTTCCCAGTATCAGCTTTCCTTTCCCCATCTCTGTGAAGAGTCTAAAGAACAAAGCAAAATAGCTTTCAGTCCGAGTATGTGAAATTCATAGGACTGAGTATGTGATCTGGACAAGTTCTTTATTGCTGGAAACACAATGATGGTGCTAATGCCACTGCTGTAGTCAGCTCAGACCACTAAAATAAAATAACCACAGGCAAATTGGATTAAAGAACAGAAACTTATTTTTTCACAGTTCTGGAGGCTGGAAGTCTCATTCAAGGTCTGCAGGGTTGGATTCCGGTGAGTGCTCTCGTCCTGGATTGCAGACAGCCACCTTCTCACCATGTCCACACATGGTGGAGAGAAAGTGAGCTGTTTCCTGTATCTTCTTACAAGAATACTGTCAGATCATATCAGGGCCCTACCCTTCTGACCTCATTTAACCTTAATTATTTCCATAACAGTCTAAATCTCCCAAAAGTCACATTGTGTGTTAGGAATTCAGCTTATGAATCTGGGAGTGGGGGTGCTCAATTCAGTTCCTACCATCTACCTTCAAACAGAAAGTGGGTCTTCCACTGATCATTTTCCTGATTTTTCAGATGAGGAAGCAGAAGGTAGTGTTTTCCCCAAAGTCACACAAATATAGTTCTGGGCAGACCTGGAATCCAAACATGCTTCTCTCTGCCTCCACTGTGGATAGTCTTTCCACTGTGGACTGCTGCTAGACTTACGAAAAATTGGCCTTTTTGTTTCTCCATAATCAGCTTAAACCTTTTCGAGCTCCTCACAGAGGAGTTTATAAAAGCTCCTTGTTTGAAGGTTGCAATGACAAGTAGCTGAAACTGTAAAATATGACCAATTGTCAGTAATAATTATCAGATCAAACTTTTCATCTTAAAGGATTGCTTTTACATCTTTATATTCTGTTTGACTTCCAAACATTGTTCTCCACTTTGAGGTGTCTATGTGTAAAAATGGGTAATTCTTAGCTTGAGCCAAGTTGTTCACAATTTCATGTGTGTCTCCATGTCTGCCCACTGTGGCGTTAGAGTAGGTGTCAGGGTTTAGTGTCACCTACCCTGTGGGGTAGGTAGGTACTCTGTCAGAAGGTAGAATAGGTACCTTAAGGAGGGCAGGAGTGTCCTTGACATGATCTGTATCATGGCTGAGATGAATCGGGAAGAAAATGCTTGCTTCCAGCTCTCTCAAGTGCCCTTAATCATCTGTAGCCTGCAGAAAGGTGATCTAAACCATGGGGCCAGGAAAAGAGGCTTCAGTGCATAAGCCAGTTATGGATCCAGATGAAGGCAGCCTGCTGAGAACGGCCCTCCCACCAGCGGGGAGGATTATTCTCCTCTGAGCTGTGGGGATGGCTGATAGCGATGGACACTCAGGTGTGTTGCAAGAGCGAGGGAACTGAATTGGGTTCCTCAGATCCTCGTACCTGCCTGCCACCTGGACCTGCACTGCAACTTGGGCAAGTGGGTGAACCTCTCCAGCATCCTCACCTGTAAAATGATGACTTTAGTCCAAATTATCTTTTGTTTTCTTTGAGGATTTAAGGTTCTCAAGCTTTAGGATTAGTATTAGAATAAAAAAAAACAGGCATAGCATTGCCACATAAGATGGCCCTTCACATTTTCAGCACTCCTGGTATGCATTAATCTTTCTTCTGTGCACTGTACATATTCATTCATATTTCACTTTCATACCATTCTTACAGATGTGGAAAATGAGACACAGAGAGGTTAACACATGCTCAGACACTTCCAGTACGTAAGTGGTTAGGCCAAAGTACATATCCAAGCTAACCAATTTAAGAATCTCTGCTCTTAACCACTGTATCATTTTTGGAAAAGCAGTGAGTTAATTGGCTCCTACTTTGTGATCAAAAAAGTAAAACCATAAATGGTGTCACATACCTTCACTGGGTTTAAAGAGCTTTGTCTTTCCTCAGTAGGGTGTTCGGGCAAAGCACTTAACACTACACCTGCCATTTTACACCTCAGCGGGTTTAATCTCATGAATAAACACAATGTTAATTGTTTCCAATTTCAGGGAAATCAGGTTTTCAAGGCAGTCTAGTCAAGCTTGGAATTTAGTTAATGTAATCCAGACGTTGCAGGGTTTGGATTACAGCAGCCGGGTTGCTATTTGAAAAATTAAAACCTTTACCGCCTCTTGATGGGAGCTGTTTAATTGAAAATTAAAACCCCTTTTTAACCTATTTTGTGTGTAGTTCAACTCATTTTATTTTTTAAATGCTTGTTATACCCCCTTGAAAAAGCTATTTTCACCTGCGGTTTTCTCAGGTCCAAAACTTCACAATTTTGGAAATTATGACTATGGTGAAAAAGCAAAGGTAAAAAATGAGTAATGTGCTTTTGATAAACGCTGAGGTGCTTTCTGTGTTCCCAGCAAGGGGTCAAGTAGCTGCTCAAGTCCCCCTCTCAGGACTTTTTATGTTTCAATAGGTAACTTTGAAAGAAAAAAACACACTTAGTACTCACAAAAATTGATGTGATTCATAGTATACTTTTACTTTCTCAGGCCAGAAAGAGACATTTTTATTAACAAGGCTTCAAAGAAGATTTCTTAAGCAAGTTCTTAGGAGACCCACTGTGTTGCTAAATGTCCTTCTTTGCTGTAGACATTTGCCAAATATCACATTCCTAAGATTTTTTTCTGCCCACTTCTATCAGTCCTGGACTGTCTGCCTCCTCAATTTTCCTTCCAAAACACACACGGTTCACTGATGCTTGTAGAACAAAGTCAGTTCTTGGGTGTCAGGACTCTGGCTGACTGACCTCAGTCTCCCCTTTCTAGCCTCACAGCTAAGTACATCCCTCCAGACATGCCTCAGTCTGGCAGCAATCCACAGATCACTCTGCAAAGAGTGTATTTTCACAGCTTCATGCTCCAAGCGGTACATTCTCTCAGCCTTAACAATTCTGTCTCCCCTTCTCTGAGTCAAGTCCTCATCTTTCAAGACTCCCTTCCCAGTTTTACTTTTGTTCTAAGATGACTTTCTTACCTTCCCAGTGTTTTTTTCTTCTATCTGACTATAATATCCAACTTATTCCTTGCTCTGTTGTCCATTTCTTATAGTTTGCTACTGACGGTCCCAAGCTCTTGGCCAGGTTGTAAATTCCTTGATGGCAGAGGAATTTTGTGATTCACATTGTCATCCCCTCCTGCCTGTACCCCAAGTCTCTAATTAAGATCCTATCATATTATAATTGCCCCACAAGTATTTATTAAACTGAATTGACACAATAATCAATTTATGAATTAAATTAAATTGAATTGACACAAATCTTTGGGGGAAAAGTCAGAGAATAATCCAGAAAAAAAGACTTTGCCATTTAATCAAAAGTATAGTTTTGAGAAACCAAAAATAATAGTGTTCATGGCTGAAGATACTATATATGTTACAAATTTTGGGAGAGAGGAAAAATATGTGAAAATGTATTTCTAGTAAAGAAAAATACTTTAATGCTCATCTACTGAATAAAACAGAAACAGAAAAACAAGTTCTCTGTGATTCAGGAAATGGTGGTCACATTTATGAAGATTTGGACCTACTGTGTCCTTTTTTTTACCTCGACCCTCCCTTATCATTTCTTGTTAACCGAAAATATATACACTTGCATCTCACTGGTTACTTATAATTCTGAGTTCAGAAAGAAGAAAAATTAAAACTAACAAATGTCGATGAGCTTTTGAAATTTCAAATGTAAAGTATGAAAAGAATTAGACTCACTTTTGACAACTTTCTGGTAACTATGCACCCAACCCTGCGCTAGGTGATGAAGCTTAAGAAAGACGTACAATTCCATGCGTCCATTTTCAAAAAGCACGCAGTATACTTAGGAGGAGTATATAAATGCCCCAGCCCAACATGAAAAATAGGAAATGCTAAATCAGTTGGTACCTTCTCATATGTGTATCGTAGTGTTTCAGATGGGCAATCACTGTGAGGAGCAGTAGAAAAGACTTTTTAAAACCCAAGACTTGGCTTTAAATATACGAGTAGAACTTAATTAAAGACAAATGATTGCAGAGGCAAAGATTACTGGAAACTTTATTTAGAGAAGTCTTAAATGGGAAAATCAAGGAGCTGTTCAAAGAGGGAGGAATGCAGGATGTGTTCAGGGAACATTAAGGTTTCCAGTGTGCTGAGCAGAGCACTATGGGAGAGGGCACAGGTTGGTGTTGAGACCTCTGTTCATTCTTTCTGCTCTAACACAGAAATTCTCGTGCTTTCCTACTTTTCAACCCAGCAGCTACTTATTGTCAACACTGGCCACTGAAGGCTAACATCTGCTTTGGTTCCAGAGCCTTGTAAGCGCCTTCCCTCTTGGCTGCTCATGCTGACGTGTCTTGCTTGGAGGGGGGTGAGATTGTGGAGCAGGGGAAGGAAGAGATGACAGAATAGGAATAGGCATAGGGCCTCAGCAACTGTCATCTCCAGAGTTTTCCTAGCCTTATTTGTTCACTTCTGCTATGTGTTTTTCTGAAGTATCACCTTCACTGGCCCTGGTGCTTTGCATGGTTGCAAACTGAACAATATCCTTTCTCTTCCAACGGCTGTTTCATTATGTGCACTCCTGGGAATGGAGCTACCAGCTGGAGTCCCACCCACACACCTAACCCCTCACATTCACACACCAGGATCAATTATAAGCAGCGCTGGAATTTGTCTAACTCTCTCCCCATCCCTCCTTGTACTTGTTAATTCGTTCACTAATGGTAAAATCAGCAGCAGCAAAGTCAGGCAGATTCAGCCATTTCAAATGAGTATATTAATTAGTCTTTCTGAGCCACAGTTTACTCATCTAAAAAATGGAGCTAATAATAGCTTGCCTCATGGATTCATAATTAATATTACCCTCACCCTGTTTATTACAGCAGTCTCTTCTAATTAATATGTTCTTCACACTCAACCAGAATAATCTTTCTAAAGTACATAATTAACTGAGTCACTCTTCTACTTAAAATACCTTCAGTGGATCTCTGTTTTTATAAGACAAATTCTAGACTCTGGTAGACTGTATACACAGTTCTATTCTCTCATCTCTGCCTGACTTTATAAGCTTACCCGTCTCACTCTCTTCTACCTGATAAACTTCCACTCATCCTTCAGTTCTCAACTTAAGTGTCACCCCTGAAAAGGCTTCCTCATCTTTCTAGGTATAAATAGTCAATCACCCTGTTTTTCCATTGTGCCACTTAAACTTTTTTTAAACTTTTGAATATTACAATGTAATTATTATTCACTTAACATTTCCCCCTCACTAATTTATGAGCCTTTACAATAGTCATTTAATGCTTAGAGCAATGGGTCCACCCTAGTACAAAGACTACTAGATGGATGGAGGATGGACAGATACACTAATTAAGAAATATCATGCTACAACAATGTAATTTATACATATTGCAGGGTAGCCAGCATGATGCTCATGTTCTAGTATTTTCTTTTTTTTTAATTAAGGTATCATTGATATACAATCTTATGAAGGTTTCACATGAGCAACACTGTGGTTTCAACATTCACCCATATTATCAATTCCCCCCACCGGACACACATCCCATTGCATTCACTTCCATCAGTGTAGTAAGGTGCTGTAGACTCATTACTTGTCTTCTCCATGCTGTACTGCCTTCCCCTTGACCAACCTATATTGTGAGTGCTAATTGTAATGCCCCTTAATCCCCTTCTCCCTCCCTCCCCACCCACTCTCCCTAACCCCTCCCCTTTGGTAAACACTAGTCATTTCTTGGAGTCTGTAAATCTGCTGCTGTTTTGTTCCTTCAGTTTTGCTTTGCTGTTATGCTCCACAAATGAGTGAAATCATTTGGTACATGTTTTTCTCTGCCTGGCTTATTTCACTGAGTCGTAGTACCCTCTAGCTCCATCCATGTTGCTGCAAATGGTAGGATTTGTTTTTTTCTTATGACTGAATAATATTCCATTTTGTATATGTACCACATCTTCTTTATCCATTCATCTACTGATAGACACTTAGGTTGCTTCCATATCTTGGCTATTGTAAGTAGTGCTGCGATAAACATAGGGGTGCATATGTCTTTTTGAATTTGGGATCTTGTTTTCTTTGGGTAAATTCCTAGGAGTGGAATTCATGGGTCAAATAGTATTTCTATTTTTAGTTTTCTGAGGAACCTCCATATTGTTTTCCACAATGGTTGAACTAGCTTACATTCCCACCAGCAGTGTAGGAGGATTCCCCTTTCTTCACATCCTTGCCATCATTTGTTTTTCCTAGTCTTTTCAATGTTGGCCATCCTAACTGGTGTGAGGTGATATCTCACTGTGGTTTTAATTTGCATTTCCCTGATAAATAGCGATGTTGAGCATCTTTTCATGTGCCTTTTGGCCATCTGAATTTCTTCTTTGGAGAAATGTTCATATCCTCTGCTCATTTTTAATTGTGTTCTTTGTTTTTTGGGTATTGAGGCATGTGAGCTCTTTATATATTTTGGATGTTAACCCCTTTTCAGATATGTCTTTTACAAATATACTGTAGGATGCCTTTTTTGTCCTACTTATGGTGTCCTTTGCTGTACAGAAGCTTTTTAGTTTGATGTAGTCCCATTTGTTCATTTTTGCTTTTGTTTCCCTTGCCTGAGGAGATGCATTCAGGAAAAAGTTGCTCATGTTTATATTCAAGAGAGTTTTGCCTGTGTTTTCTTCTAAAAGTTTTATGATTTCATAACTTACATTCAGGTCTTTGATCCATTTTGAGTTTATTTTTGTGTATGGAGTTAGACAATAATCTAGTTTCAGTCTCTTACATGTAGCTGTCCAGTTTCACCAACACCAGTTGTTGAAGAGGCTGTCTTTTCCCTGTTGTATATCTATGGCTCCTTTATATATTGATTGGCCATATATGTGTGAGTTTATATCTGGCCTCTCTATTCTGTTTTATGGGTCTGTTCTTGTGCCAGTACCAAATTGTTTTGATGACTATGGCTTTGTAGTAGAGCTTGAAGTTAAGGAATGAAATCCCCTCAGCTTTATTCTTCTTTTTCTCGGGATGGCTTTGGCTATTCGGGGACTTTTGTGGCTCCATATGAATTTTAGAACTATTTGTTCTACTTTGTCGAAGAATGCTGTTGGTATTTTAATAGGGATTGCATTGAATCTGTCGATTGCTTTAGGCAGGATGGCCATTTTGGCAATATTAATTCTTCCTATCCCAGACCACGTGATGTACTTCCATTTATTGGTGCCTTCTTTAATTTCTCTAATGAGTGTCTTGTAGTTCATGTTCTAGTATTTTCATACTGTAGTTACAACTTCCTAACATAAAGTCACTTGGAAATGACTCTCATACTCTTCTGCTGCTTTCCCCTGAACTGTTTTGCAGCTTCACTCAGGTGCGAACACATTCCATCTTCACATCCTCGCCAGCATTTGTTGTTCTTAGTCTTTTCAGTGTTGGCCGTCCTAACTGGTGTGAGGTGATAAAGAAGTATCATGCTACAACAATGTAATTTATACATATTGCAGGGCAGCCAGCATGATGCTCATGTTTTAGCATGTTCCCTTGCCTTTGGGAGGAGCTTGTGGATCATCCAGGTCAGGGAGGCTTTCATGGTTCATGCAGTGGCCCTTGAGAACAGTTGCTCATTTATGATCCACAAAGTCTCTGCCTCATCCTCCATACTGTAGTCTGGTAAATGAGCTAGCTCTTGGGTAGGTGTAGTCCTCCAAGAAGGTACCTCATGCTTAGAGAAACAGAATGCTTTTTGTATTTTAATTAAAAACAAGCCTGCATCTAAAAGTGATTTCTCAGACCCATATACTGGCCAGTATTCCAGGAAAATAACAGGCAAGAATGCATACAAGCAGATTCTGGTGAGAGGAGAAAATTCAGAGATTACCCTCCATCACCATATCATTAATATTATTAAATCGTCCCCATTTTCTGTTCTGTTAACAATTCAGTTGTTCACCACAGTTTCATTTTAAATTTATATAAATAATAATTACAAGAACTTATGAACTTCACTGGGCTTTTGGCATGTGGAAATTTAAGACAGTTCTTCAGGAGCACTTGGCAAGTTTTTATGAGCAACCAGATAAAAGGACACAGACTAATTAGAGGGGGAGCTCTTGAGGTAAGAATGTGGGGGTTCTCCTTACCTGAAAACTTTAAGGAAGCCAACTTCTTTCCTGTGATCAAAAGATCTCATTGATCTACTCAGGTATTCTGGTCCCCTGATAGTCACCTTTTGAGTTATTGTCCATTCCGCCTTGAAAGATGTTGAGAATGAGCAGTGGTACAATTCCTAGGAATAACCACTGTGCTTCTGAAATATGTATGTTTTTCCTTCTGTCCTTATGGTCTGTCATCTATTGTCATGTTCAGGAATCCACATTCCAGTTGGTCTAGTGTAATAGTGCTTTTACTCTGGTGCTTTTGAAAGAAGAAGTGCTTGCAAAAAAAAAAAAAGAAGAAGAAAGGAAGCATGTAAACTTGTTTTCTACCATAAAACATTTCTTAGGCAACTTTTCTTCACAATCAGTTGCCAAATTCTGCAAAAGACTACACATATGCCTCACGAAGTCAGGACCCAGCACCAGACTGAGATGTCCATCACGAGCCAGGAATTTATTTATTTAATTCACATGTATGATGAGTACAGTTTCCATTCTATCCAGGAGTGTCCTGGGTCCAGGCACAAAGGTAATAGCACTCCTTTTGGTCTTAGAGTGTCCTGACTTTCATAATAATTTTCATCTTTCATAATGATAATATGACCAGAATGATGGTCAGTCAATTCATGACCTTTGTGTGTGAAATTATAATCTTAGATTTTAGATTGAGAAAGATTCTTTAAAAATGAACTTATTTTTCATCATAGTCTACTCTGTTCATATTATGCAGCATAAAGGAGGGAATGGGGACTCAAAAAACTGCCTCTCTTTGTCAAGGAAAAATGCCAGTGGTGCATTTGGTTTTGTTGCACTGTGACTCAGAGTAGGCCACCAAATGCACTCCCATCCCATACATCATTGCTCTTAGGTTTGCCACAGGTGGCAAATATAAGGAGCTTAGAAGAAAGGAAGGCAGGAAGGATTTGTTGGGTACTACACCTCAATATATGGTAGGCATGTCAGTTTCCCTCACAGTTGCAGTAGTAACATTCTACTTTCTTTCAGTCAATTAACTGACTTTACTGTTTACTTGAAAACAATGTGTTGAACCTTAGGAAAGGATGAGGAAAGCTCCTTAGTTCTTGTTTATTAATATACATTTGAAACATCCAACGTGTGGGCTACGATTTTGCTTACTGGTTTTTAGATGTCCTGATGTCTTTGTTAAAAGTCAGTATTACCAACTGCATGGACATATTTTCCAGCCTCTGAAAAATCACCCCCTCTAAAGACATCTCAATCTGATCTGTATCTTGAACAGTAAAACCATATCCAGGTATCATTTATCCTTTGGTATATATCATTAGAATCATTTTCAGAGAACCAATTTTAAAGATCAAGAAGATGCCACAGTGCTCTGCATCCTTGAGAGGATGGCTGTGTATTGAATGTTTGTCAAATGATCAGTCTGTTCATTTGATTTAGATTATGGGCCATGTTTTTCTTTTGGAATTGATTGTGTGGGTGCCTTACTGGGAGACCTTCTGTTATTTCCATTCAGGGAAGATGGATTAAAGAATAGGTGAGCAATATGCAGTCTTCTCCATGTCCTCTGCACATTAATTTTCTATTCACTCCTCCCTGAACTTAATAACATTACTCAGAAAAATCAGCCACTTGAACTGAAATCCCAATTGAATTAATATTTGGTTGGTCCTGAAAAATGTTTCATGGAAAATTTCTCTATCTACCTATGTTTGCTAAAAGTAGGTATTTAATAGAAACATCAATGTTTCATTTTACACATATACACCCCACAATAAGAATATAGAAACAGTATTGTAAGTGATACGTAAGTAAGAACAAAAAAAACCATGCACAACAGTAATAACTTAAAATTTGTTCTCTTTCTTAACAGTCTAACTCACATCATAGAACATTCTAAACCAGATGAGTCACTCATCAAGTCCTAAAAACACAATATACAGGTCACTTTGGCAAGCACCTAGGAGTAACAGTGAGCACACTTCCTAAAGGAAGTCATATTACCTCTGCCCATTTCCCCTCGATCCAGACAGCAGGTGGCAAGGAAATCATGGAGACTTTAACTTATGCCTAAGGGAGCATACATCCTTTGCCAAAAAAGACGGAAAAAAGCCTCCATTATGAAATCTATCCTTTAATGAAAATATAAATGGTAACTCTTTAAATGACTTTGTAGTTTATAATATTTTAAAAATGCAAATCAAGAGGAAGACCATGAACTTTCTAGTTTGGACCTTCCTAATATGTACCTAAACAAAATTAATTCAAAAATATATTCACTCTTTTGAATAAGTCTAAAACAGACACATGCTTCCTCTTTTTTAATTTAACCATAGACTCATTTCTTTTGCTTTATTTTTCTTTCTGAAACCACCATTTCCTTGTTTCAAAGCTAAGGAAAAGTAGAAAATATTTAGTTTAATTATCAACAATTTCTGAAAGAAATGATTTTGGGGTGAAATTAGATGAAATACCTAGTTGGTAAAATGATGCATAGATGTACTACTATTTAGGATCTTAATTCTTTCTTCCCACCCTCATTTCTGTTATTAAAAACACATGGGTAAAGAGACACACAAGAATTCTTTTCTTCATTCTGAAGAATATAGTATTTATTCATAAAGTACATTTTGATTAGTATTCATGTAAAATCATGATATTACTAATTTTATAAAAGAGAACATGCCCATTTCCAGTTTTTTGAAACTTGTTCACCTTTATTTGAATTTTTTTAAAGCCTGTGTACATTCAAACTTGTTACATTATTTCTATAGATGTATTTAAATTTCATGTATTCATCTAATTATTTAGAATTTTAATTTTGAAAAATGTTAGAGGTTCAGTGCAGTAAGCAAAAACAATTCAGGGTTTTAAGATAAATATAATTGTGGAACACATAACACTGAAAATAATTATTTTTTATTTGCATGTAGTTCTAATAATACTAGATAAGTGAAAAATATTTTTAAGTGTAATAGTGATTTTATAGTAAGAAATGGATTAAGTTACTCTTGAGTCTTTAAAGTCAGAGTAAATTAAAACCATCTGCAGTTAGCTAATATTAACCACGATTAGGCATGTATAGGATCTGTAGACAGTGGATTGATTCTGTCATGGCAGGATCCATATCTAATACATGCTTTGATACTACCACTTCCCTGAGAATCTAGGACTGTGCCTTGCATTTCTGGGCACTTAGTATATGTGAATGAATTATTAACTGCTTTATGCTCCATTAATAAAATTAAGACCTCTAGGATAGGACAACAGTTTGTATCTTTGAATTAACTGACTTTCAGTCTTCCAGAGTCTAATTAGTCTTCTTTCCCTAAATCAGCACTTAAGAAATTAATCAAGTTAAGTAAACACAACCAATATTTGAGCCTCAGGAAAAAGCCTTAAAATGCTTTGACATGCCAAGCCATAACATTTAGAGTCCTCATAAGTCTCCAGTGTCTTCTCATTTGACACCTTTACGGTTCTTGTCTTAAACAATGGGAGAATCTTTTTTTATTGTTATTATTTTAACTTACTATTTACCCATAAAGGAAGCCTTCCTGGAATTTAAGAGACATTTTTTAGAGAATAGAAGTATAACAGCACACAAAAGTTAAATCCGATTGCCACATCTTTAGAGGCAAAGATCACCAATATCACAGAAATGAGTTTTGTGTTTTTTCTTACTGAAGTAGTGCAAGAACTTGAAATAACCATAAATCCAATCTTGCTTGTTGATGATATTGAGTTTATTTAAAGTACTTTCTCTTGGGTTTGTTAAGAGTTACTTAATATTCTTTTGTGGCATCAATCTAATTATAAACAACAAAATGTTAACCATTGTCAATACACTAGATTATGTGGGTAGAATGTGCAAGCTTTAAGCTGCACTCTCTTACTTAGAAAGCATTTCCAGAGTTTATCTTACCTAGAGCTCTAACCACATGACATCTGATTTTCTTCTGATTGAAATTCTCAATGTAATCAATAGCCTCACTAATCTGTGGGGTGCTATATCCATACAGCTTTATGTCTAAGTAATATATGGATGTGCTTGTGGGCTCATTTTTTGCATCTTCCCACAAACTAGCTGGGGGAGTGAGAAACTTCATTAAAAAGACATTTGTCAGGATGCTAGAGGAAAAGGAAAATCCTCCACAGGCTATTTACCTAATTTCCAGCCAATACAGGATTACTCCCAACAGGAATCATTTATTGCTTTACTGGCCTAAATGATGGGGTTGTTAGCATCTCTTTTGGCCGAATGCTTTACGCTCTAATTGCTGTCAGGTGTGAGAGAAGTCATCTTAATATTCATGCAGACCTTCTGTCTCACTTCATTTTTTCCAACATTGATTTTCCAGTGCCCCATAAGCAAGGCTTACTTTTGTTCATTGAAGCACCAAATGTGTCAGAGCCCAACATTTTCACAATTGCTGCTCATTTCAATGCTCCTCACACTGCCACTGCCGCACATACACATAGGGGTTTCCATCCTAATTCCTACTTCTTTATGTGCCCATACTTATTGGCAAACAGATTTGAAGGGTACCAGTTTATACTGAAAACAGAATATCATGTCATTGAATTAATTTATACATTACTTTTTGGAAGTCTGACATCCTAACTTCAGCTCTGACTTGATATCAAAAGTATTTTAGAAATTGTGAATTTTGAGTCTGTTAGCAAGATTTAAGTTGTTCCTTCACAACTATTTTGCAAATAAAATGACACAATCTTGGGAAAGCTTTAGCAAAAGGAGTGTTTGATATGCCAATTAATGTCAGAAGAGCATGACTTGAAAGTTCTTAAAAAGAAGAAAAACACAATCTACACATGTGAGATAACAGCCTATGTTATTACTGTGACTGGCTGCGGCAGTTGACTTCCTCTATGTCATCCATTGATTATAACTGCTTTCTGAAATAACCCTCTAAGCAAATAAAACTGAGAACTAGCTGCATTCTTGTATGTGTTTGCATATCTATTCAACTCCCAAATATTTTTCTTTAAGTGATCTACATGATATTCTAGAACTCAAAATCAAATCAAATAATGACAATTCTACAAATGTTCCAACAGAAAAAGAGATTACCTGTGATGAAACACTATTAATTAAATTTGGATGATAGTATAATTATTTGAGATTGATTTCTGGCTCCATTCTTTAAATACTACTTTTACAACTATTGAACATCTTCTGGAAGGCAGAGTTTCTAATAATGTGATACAAAAGAAGTCTTCTTCCTTTCCTGCTGTGTTTGTTGGTAGGAAATATTCAGACCATGTGGGTGGTGACATAATCCATACTCTTTGCTCCACATCTAATATCTCATTTTAAGGCAGCTGTTTGACACGTAACATGAAGATTACTGAAATCCCAGTGACAAGAGTAAATGTGTTGTCCCTTTGTAGAGTAATAATGGTAACTTGCCACACGATCATGTCATATGAGCAGCAGTGTGGGCAGGACCTCTCACAGTGCAAAGGAAGAGGATTCTGCTTGCCTAGGAGCCATGCCCCTTTCTGTTCTGAGATGTTCAGGAGAGCAACATTTAGGCTGATACCCTTGTAACTTTTAGTAACACTCTCACAAGAATATGGAAGAAAAAAAAAAAGCAGTAAGAGCTTTTCAGAGAGGCATTGTATTTATCTCATCTAAGAGAATCTATATGTATGGCAGATTTTTCTCATACATAGAAATAGCACTCTTAAGGTATAATGGTATTAATATTCTCATGCTTTCTTTTGGGTAGTCAAAATAATCTTGTTCAGTTGTTTATTTAAAGTATTTTATATTCTTGTCTGTTTTTTTATTTAATTGAAGTATAGTTGATATACTGGTTTCAAGTATAAAACACAGTGGTTCCACAGTTACTTATATTATTAAATCCTCACCCAACTAAGTGCAGTTACCATCTGTCACCACAGGAAGATGTTACAGAATCACTGGCTATATTCTCCATGCTGTACTACCAGCCCCGTGACCAACTTATATTATGATTGAGAATTTTTGTGTCCATTTATCTCCCTCACTCTCCCCACCCACTCATCCCAAACTCTCCTCCATGGTAACCACCAATTACTTCTCAGTGTCTATGAGTCCACTACTATTTTATTCATTTTGTTTTGTTTTGTTTTTACATTCCACAAGTAAGTGAAATCATATGGCATTTGTCTTTCTCCGCCTGGCTTATTTCATCTAGCATAATACCCTCTAGGTACATTCATGCCACAATTGGAAGGATTTCTTTCTTTTTATGGCTGAGTAGTATTCCACTGTGTTTTGTTTCATTGTGCTTTTATGTTGTTTATCAACTAACAGTCTGGTATGCTTTCCCAATAAACAGGTCGTCATGGAGATGGAGGTTATTGGCCAGTTGATACTAATTTGATTGATAGAAGCACTCTTAATGGTACGTACATAAATTAAGTTCTGTTGGATTAGTTATATTAATTAAATGGTTGATTCTAGAGTGTCCAAGGCAAATTTTCTCTTCACTTATAGTACCATGAACCCTGGACATAGGGTTTTAGTGGGGACAATAGAAACATGATGTTTTTAACAAACCTGTAGCATATTCCACTAGGAAACAATGCCAGTAAGAGTTGGTAAGTACACAAAACAGAGTCAGTTAGACAAGCCTAAGCACAGAAAATGTTATCAATGAGATGGCACTGTTAAATAGCTAGATCTTAAAGTGTCACCTGTATGTAAATTGTTTCCAAGGATTTAATTTTATTAGGGAGAGGTGTTGTCTAAGGTAGACTGAACTGAAACCCTCTCAGTTTCATAAATTGAAGTTACTAGGACTTTTTGTTAGAAGGGTCTGTTTGTTCTCCAAAATCCTCTAGCATCTTAATGCTTATTTCTCATCATATTGTCAAGATTAAACATATACTTCTGCCCATCCTAATGGAGCATCTGTTGGTTTGGGGGTGGGTCAGATGGAGGTAATATCTAGAAATGCATGGATGAAGCAGATTGGTTTTGGATCTGTCTTTAAGGATCTTTTCCTCCATTTCGCTGAAACAGAAACTTTGGGAGGATGGATTAATATTAGCCAAGCTCCCAGGGACTGATGTATATATGATGAGTTCTTATAGGCTTTGAAAAACTGTTGTAGGTGTTGTTTTGTTTGTTTTATTTTACTAAATACATTGCATATATTCAAAATACAAATGTGAACACTTATGTACCTATCAAGTAAAAATGCAAAATATTCAACAAACAACTGAAATTTCTTCTATGTCTCCACCTTCTCAGATGTTTCTTCACCATTTCCTCCATTACTCACTGTTACAACCACTTTCCCAAATATGGTGTTTATTTCATATATATCTATATATATGTATGTGTGACATGTGTTATAGGTAGTGCCTGGCTCTGATAGTTTCTTGTCTCCAGTTTATACAAGAGATACTTTAGAGAGCTCAGAGCAGGAAAATGAGAGGAGGGATGTTTTGGAACTAAAGACAGACCAATGGCATGCTCCATCAAATAGGTTTAGATAATAATAATTCCCTCCTCCAAACTTTGTAAGTTTCATTAACTCATGCTCTTACTTTAAATTTTCTCTTAAATCTCAGCAATACACCAAACACACTTCATGCATTCAAGCAGTTAAGAAATGTTACTAAGCCCTCACTGCGTGCAGGGCACAGATTGAACAATAGATCCCTGCAGGAGCAATCAACAAAGAAGAAGAATTACCAAGGTGGACAAGACAGAGAAATACATTCCAGGAAGACAAAAGAGAGTGACAAAACTCCCAGGGATATGAGAGAGGGTTAAAAAAAGGTTGTGGTTGAAATTATGTGGTGTAAGATCATTGTAGAATTTTATACCCAAAGATGGAGAGGTTCTAAGTTTAGAGTCCATGCTGGGAATTAACATTCTCCCCTTTAGAGTCGTCCACAGAGCTGATTTTGAAATGCTATTTCTACAGAGCATTTCAAATAGGAATTCATCCCTGCCTAAGGGCATGACCATCTATTTTGGCACAGGATAGTACTTTTTTTAATGTAAGAATAGTTGATATTCTTACATTAAATAGTTGATATACAATTTTATAGTGTTTTCAAGTATATAACACAGTGGTTCTACATTATTAAATCCTCACCCCATCTAGTGCAGTTGCAATCTGTCAACATAGGAAGATGTTACAGAAGCTTTGGCTGTACTAATATCCCTGTGACCAACTTATGTTATGACTGAGACTTTTTGTGCTCCTTTAAACAGGATAGTACTATGTGAAGAAACAGAGTGCTGGGGATTTAAGAGGGAATCAGTACAGATAATTGAGAAAGAACAATTATCCCCTCAGTTTCCACCTACTACTAAGCAGTAGTTTCTTGAGATAAAAATGGAACAAATGCAAGCCACAGACACAGAATTATGTACTCTCTTAAACTGTGTGTCCTAAAGAACTCTATTCTTGGATAGAATTGCAAAATTTAGCAACTAAGAATATAGGTCCAGTAAAATTCAAATTATTTCTAATTGCTCAAAAATATGAAATAAAGAAAAATACTGCAAAGGATTCCCATGTCAATATACATGTGCATCCCAATGTGCATATGCCTAGACAACTCAAAATAATTCAAACTTAACTGTAATTTTATTTACCAAATCTGGCAGTCCTAATTTTGGATCAAGTTTGAAAGTTTGATATTGACTATTTGAACTTCCCCTTCAAAATAGAATGAGTTCTCTGAAAAGAAAGCCCAGCCCAAATATACATTAACAGAGACATCAACAAGAACTTTTCTCTTCACAGGAGTCAGACCTCAGATGAAGAGAGTGACACTAATTGAGAGAAATGCATGTCACTGTATGTTATTTATTTATTTGTTTTTATCGTTTAAGATTCCTAGTGAGAAATGTAATTAAATTTGATCTGATATACATTATCTCGCAGGGGAAAGTCATGAAGGTAAAACAGATGAATGGCATCCAATGACTTTGAAGCAGTTTAGATAGATTATTGACATCAACCCTTCTCAATTTTCTGCACAACTTACTGATGTTTTAGATATTTCATGGGATGGGATGGATCAGCAAATGGGATGAATAAAGCACCTGAAACATTTCTAGAATCCTTACTGGAATAACAAATTATTACAGGTCACTTGACTAATTAAGGTTAGTTGATAACCTCAGACACATGGGTGGTGGAAAGCAAACAATCTGGTTCCTATCCCATTTTGCAAACTGGTAAATGATGGTAAATATATAATTTGACTTTAGTTTGGGCTTTTACAAGCAGAACAGCAAAGGCATCTGAAAACTGTACCTCCCTAATCATAATTCTGCTAATATTTTATGCCTTAAAAATGGAGTGTATTTTCCATTTAGATGCACAGATGAAAATACCCTGACTGATAAAACTCCAGCCCCACCCTGCCTTTTTACAAAGTAGGCTGCATCAACATGAACATTTTAAAATCCGAGATTTTGAACTTCATATATAATGAAAATTTCATACATCTCCTCTTAGAGTGACAGACTTATAGAGGTTTCTTATCTCTTCCTACACTAGCTGGATTCATCCTTCAATGAATTATAATAGAATGATAGCTTATTGTCAGAATACTCAAGCAAGTTGCAAATAAATTTAGATCTCACTAATCATTTATTTTCTCTTACAGTATGTCACTCTTTTAAAAATGCACACTTGGAATTCATGTAAAGAAAAACAAAACTATAGTTCATGTTTACTGTTGTGTTGAAAGTCTTTAATTAAATTGAGAAAACTGAAGAGGCTTCCTAAATTATTTTATGATGGCAGGTAGAATCAAAGTTAATGTGTGGCTATATGGTAATATTTTACTTTTATGATGCATTCAAATTTATGGTCCACATTTTTAAAGCGGGAAAACTTCAACTTCTGAAAATGTGATTTTATAGTTTACATTTGTATGAATGACAACAGTGAAAATCACTTCAATTGATTCCTGCTTTTCCCATTGGAAAAGATAAATCACCAATTTCTTTTTGTTGATAGGTCTTCCTATAATTTCTGAAATTAGTAATTTTGGTTGGAAAGTGTACAAACCCTACAAAAATGTTATATTGGCCTCAATATTTGAAAACTAAATTAAGTTTGACAGGTGTTGATATTTTGGCAAAGTATTATTTTAAAAATCAATGTGAATTAATTTTTGAAAACTCAGAATCATATTAGGGGTTCTATATAACATGACTTATATTCCACATTTAGGAGAAACGGCCACGATTTTCCCTGTAGTTTTGAAAAACATTGTTTTGTTGTTTTCAGAACTCAATAACATTTTACTGATCTAAATAAAGTATGCAGAAAAACTCTTCCCATATTTGCATGAAGTGATCATTCTGAGGTTGGTAAGCTATCATAAGACACTCAGCAAACACCTTAATGCCAAAAGAAGGATCCTGAAATAAAGTTTTATAGTGGATTCCATGATGGAAAGATAATTGAAGCAGTCAAGAGTTTCAAGTGCTAGTCTACCCACCATTCAACCATTATCTATCCCAAATGATTTTAAAGATCCCAGGCTAATCCCAAACCCCAGGTTCTAGAACTGACTGAGCCAGGGAGCAGGACTGTGAACCAAGTCACTTGAACTCTTTGGATCTCAGTTTTTCTTGTGCATATAGTAAGTGTAAAAACTAGACCAGGTTTCTCAACCTTGGACTGTTGCCATTTGAAACCAAATAATTTTGTGGTTGTTATGGGACTTGTCCTGTGCATTACAGGATATTTAGCAGCATCCCTGGCTTTTACCCACCAGATGCCAGTAGTAGTTCCCTTCTCCCATGTTGTAACAATCACAACTGTCTCTAGACATTGCCAAAACCACTCATCTACATTACTGTTCCCCAAAGGTGGCTCCAAAGTACATAGGTCCCATGATAAGCTGTGAGAAAAGTGTTTCATTGTCGAATACACATTGGGAAACTTACTTGGCCACTCATCTTTTGCTTGAGAGAGTATCTCTGCTCACGCTACACTCTTGATGTGGTGAAGTCATCCACTCCCAGGGCTTCAAATTCCATCTGTACGTCAACTCTCAAATTTATATCCCTAACACAGACCTTCTAGTTGCCTCTTTATAATTTATCATAAAATCTCAACACTGACGTATATAGTCAGGACTGAGCTTCTGTTTATCCCTCATTGAACCTTCCCTCATCTCAGACATAAGGACTATTACTGAAGCCTGACCCTGACTCTGCCTTTCTTTCCTCCCCCCACATGCAATATGCTTTGTTCATTTGCTTTCAGACTATATTGTCCTGTCCACCTTGCCTGAGTGCAGTTGCCACCATCTCAGTTGAAGCTACCATCATCTCTCACCTGGAGAACTTCAGTATTGTCTTAGCTGCTCTCTCTCCTTCTACCACGAGCCCTCTCCACACACAGTTGGAGATGTCTTGTTAGAACAACTTTAGTCTGTCACATCCCTTGCTGAAAATCCTTAAATGGTCTGCAGATAACTGAATGTGATCCACAAAGCTCATGTATGAACTAGGTCCTATTTCTCTTTCCAGCCTCATTTTTTATGCCTTTTCTCTTTTGCTCCTAATGTTCCAGACACATGACCTGCTCTCAGTTCCCTTGCAAAGGAACAGGGACTAACTCCTAGCAATACTCCACGATTCAGCCCAAATGTTATTTATATAATGAGGCCTTTCATGACCTCCCTCTTCCTCCAAAGACCATTATGTCCTCATATTACATCTTTCTATATGAACTCTTCTTTTAAGTACCAATTATAGTCGTAATGTTATAATTATTTGCTTCATGATTTATTCAACAGAAGTATTTTCCAGTAAGTTGTAAGCTCCGTGAGGTCAACAATCATGCCTCTTCTTTTAGGGGGCTCAGAAGGGGTGGCAGTTCCAATGTTCTAACTTGGAAATCGTTCTCAGACCACACAATATACAAGAAGACAATGACATATAAATTATTATGAAATGATATAGGGCAACTCTATAAATACTTCCTAATTGTACCATAGCCTGGCTCTTGTTCCCTCTCTACCATTCCAGAAAAAAAAGCTCAGAAATGAAGCTTTCACAACTCTTTTCTAATAGCTATGTATTGATCCCAGATTAGAAGTAACCTGACATTCTATTCATGTCACGGTAACCCAGACAGGATACATATTTTATGTTGAAAAGGTCATTAGCAGTATTTTTCTTTCTCTGGTCCAACTGCTTGGGCAGGCCTATGGCTATATCCCAACTGTGTGTGTGCTTCTTATCACATAGAGTTTCTTTCCCTGCTTGAATCCTCTCAAAGATTTTCTTACCTCCACTTACTAGCTTTACTGCGATATAATGGACACATAAATTGTGCAAGTTGAAGGTATACAATGTTGGTTTGATACACTTACATATTGCAAACAATTATCTCTGTAGCATTAGCTAACGCCTCCATTGCATCACTTTTTCTGTGATGAGAACACTCAATATCTACTTTCTTAGCAACTTTCAAGTATATAATACAGTATTATTACCTATAATCACCATACTGTACATTGTATCATGAGAGCTTATGCATCTTATAACTGGAAGTTTGTGTCTAAGCAGTATCTCCTCATTTCCCCCAACTTCCTGCCCTTAGCCATCACCAGGCTTCTCTCTGATTCTGTGAGTTCAGCTTTTTCAGATTCCCCATGTAAGTGAGATCGTACAGTACTTGTCTTTCTCTATCTGACTTATTTCACTTTGCATAACGCCTCTAAGGTTCATCCATGTTTTGATCACAGCATCATATCCCCAGCACCTAACTGGATCTTCAGTACATATTTCTGGAATAATTGTACATTCTTGTACAATAATTGTACAAATAAAAATACATTCTCTATTGTCCTTACCTTACCTCTCCTGGAAATTTACAGCTCACATCAGTATGTTCAAAATCTGAGATTTGAGGAAAGAAATATGTTCTTCAATTTAATTGACCAAGGAACTCTTCCCAACCTCCAACGATGCTGATTAATATTTCATTTTAGGAAATATGGAGCTAGATTATCTGAGAAATTTCTTCTAGCCTATTGACCATATAAGACCTTATTTCAGGGGAAAATGCTTTGAAATATTCAATGCCATATAAATTTCTGTCAAAATTCAAAGACCTATAAAATTCTTAAGACATATGTTGAACTCGAGGTGTTCTGATAACTGAACTGTGATCAGGAAAGACCATAATTTTAAGAATTCAACCCCACCTATGAAGCTTTCATGGGATCTATTTCTCTCTTCAGAACTGGACCTGTCAATCTGATGTTCACTTTGCTTTCCAGCCTGTTGATATTATGTATCTATTACACAGAGCCATTGTGGCAGTGAGACCAGGTCCTAAAAATAGGAGCCAAAACTCCTGAATTCAATACCTGGTTTTATTTTCTATATGATAAATACAGTGTACTGGTCTATCAATGACCTTGCTTCAGCGTTTTTGAGGGCAAAGGTGATAAGAAACATAAAATATTTTTGAAAGCCTACAAAGTATTATAAAATTTCAGGGCATGGTTATTTTAGTAAACCAATTTTTCAGTCATTATTACTAATATTTTAGAATAATCAAATTGTGAAATATGTATGTTTGCCTTTATTAAATTTATTTTAAAAAGGATGAAAGCTTTTATGGTGATCAAACATCATGAAAGTTTAAAAAAACATATGATTTTTAAAACTATGACTCCCTTCTCGGTGATTTTAACGAAGCCTTCTCTAGGTCTCGAATACTCAGACACTGAATACACAAGCTCTCATGCAAACACCAGAAACAGATGCCTGGGGTGCTGTGTTTTACTTTAATTTGAAAAAAATCACCTAGAATGGAATTTGGTGATCCGTGTCATACTGTCTGCTGAGTGCCAGCTCTGCCAGGGCCTGTGTTCGGTGCATCATGTCCATTAGCTTATGAAATAATCACAGTGACCTACAGGATCTTTCTAAGCCTTTGGACTATATGCCCTGAAGCCCAAAAGGTGGTGATTGTCATCTGGCCCCTTCTGGACTCAGGCTGTCTTCTAGAACTCTTAACTGTACCAATCTAGATATGTGATCTCTAAAGTTTTTCCTAATTTGGAACCATCTCTCGATGTAGAAACATGGTTGGTTGTCATTTTTTTGCAGATTCTATAATGGTGGATTTAACCACTGCCGCTATGTGTCTGTAACCCCCCAGAACAACCCCTGTGATGCTTTTCTGGTCACTCAGGGACATGCTGGAGCATCGAAAGGTTTGAGTAGCCCAGGGCTTACAAGCTCCCCTGAGATGGAAACAAAGCCACACTCCACTTTATTGTTTCAGCTCTCAGACTGTAAACAAGCATCCCTTCCACAATACATTTCGTGCCCGTTTTTCACATTTTCGTGCTTTTTGTTGGTGGTTTCCCATTTTAAAATGGCCCCTAAATATAGTACTGAAGAGCAGTCTGACGTTCTTGATGCAAAAGGCTGTGGTGGGCCTTATGGAGAAAATATGTGTGTTAATTAAACTTCACTCAAGCATGAGTTATAGTGCTGTTGACTGTGAGTTCAATGTTAATAAATCAATCTTCTATATTAAAATAAGAAGTCTTTAAACAGAAACACACATAAAATAAGTTGTGTATTAGTTGGTTGGTAAAAATGCTGTGACCAGAGGCTCACAGGAGCATAACACTGTATTTCCTGTAGAAACAATACTTAATATTCCCTAATTCGGTGTTTGTGGTAACTTCATATAACAGTAACTACTGCAAAACAATGAAAATCAGCCACATCTAAAGACCACTGCACTTGACTTTCTTAACTGCCCATTTGATGTCAGATGTTCTGATGATTCAGCCTTTGAATTGAGACTGGGAAATTAATGAAAGACCTTGAATATCAAGTTTTAAACTGTTAGGAAGTTTTATGAAACAGTCATAAAGGCCTGGAATAAAAGATTTATAATGGGTCTTCATGAACCCTATGTCTCGGAGGCAAATGATATCAATATAATCTCACTAATGTTCAGTAGAGTTCAGGGTCATTATTTTCTGACTTGAAAAAATGATGTCTTCCTGAAGTGGGAATGAAAAAGACATAAGGGCAGAAATTTGAAAAATTCTAGTTTACAAGATTTCTTAAAATGTTGATAAGGTATACTTCTACATGTAAATCAAAGTTTGTCAGAAATGTTGAACTGTTAAATTTAACTCATGCTAGTAAAAATCCATGAGATACCCAAATGTCGCCATTGAAAGCTCTCACATAAAAAGTTAATTTATTCCAATCAATTAATTTATTAAGCACAGAAAGGGCATATGGAGATACTATTTTCAAATGATTTTTTAAATTGTAAGTACAACTATGATACAGAAACGTCTGACCTTTCATTACTTGCCTCATTCTTTTGTAGTAAATGTAAAAACGACTTCAAGGAATTTTATTTCTTTCCTTTATAATCAGAAACTTTTAAAAGAAAGTGCCATGTAAAGACTTTTGATGAATTCCTTCCCTCTGAGATTCAAGTTGTATCAGAAGTGCTTAATATTTTTCCAATAATAATGAGTCAGCAATCATTTATTTAAGTTTAGGTGATTATCATTTCATAAAAGTAGTGATTCTTAGATAACTTGTCAAAAGATAGTATTGTGATTTTAAGACAAGTACTAGGTTATTACATTCATTTGTGAGAAGTTAATTTATCTTTCATGTTGAGTACTATCTCTAAAAACTTTGTCATTTGGAAGTCCACACCAGAAGTATCCCAAATAGCATTGTATAGTATTAATTTAAGCAACATCTTATTTAATATTTCAGTAATATAATGATACTGTGAGCACTTACTCTGTTTCAGGTTCTGAGATGGTTACTTTGTATGTATTTTCTCTGAAAGTAACTGTACTCAATAACTATTACTATTTCCACTTCATAAACAAAGGCACTGAGGTGCAAAATGCCTGAATATTTTTCGCAAGGGGTATAAAAAGCTAATATAGGTTGTTAAAGAAACACATTCAAACTTGGGTGTAAGAAAATAGTCAAATGCATTGCTTTCTGCTACTTTCTAAATTACTTTATAAATAAACCAATATTTACTTTAAAAAAATTGTAGCTTATAGTGACAAACGATGTAGAACAGAGTATTTGTGATTACACTTAGAGTTTAAAGAAAACAATTTAAAGGGTCATTAGCCATACTTCTTTACATAAGCAAATTATGAAAGATGTCTTATTATCGTTATTTTCATCTAAATATCATCTCCCATGAGGTCCTGTGGCAACATAGGAAAACATTCATATCAGGCTTGATGACACTCTTTCAAACCCAGTGACTGCTTTTAACTGAGATTCATACACCCTTGGCAGGTTGAAAATTAAATGTGCTTTATAGATAGTTTCCTAAAAGAAATGCAAGTAAATAGTGAGTGAATTATGTCAAATAGTTAGTCTTCCACAGCACCATATAAGTAGTTTTTTCTCATAAACCACAGCCTTTTCTTGTTCTTGTCATGTTGGAATATGTATATTACAAAGCAGCCATTTTACCCTTCCCCACTTTCTACTCAACGTGATAGCTTTGTTCTTTTTTATTCATTGAAATATAATTCACCTAACATAAATTCTCCCTTTTAAAGTGCACGTGTCAGTGGTTTTTAGTGTGTTCACTGCCATTACCACCATCACCACTATCTAATTCCAGAACATTCTAATTCCAGAACAATGGGAATGCTTCATATCCATAACAGAGCTCAATAAACACTGAGCTGTCATATCTTCCTAAACCTGATATTTTTTTCTTCTCCCAGAGCCCCCCATTGGCCAGATGCACCCCCCACATGGCAGCGTCACTCCTCAGAAGAACAGCAACCTGCTTGTGATCATTGTGGTCACTGTTGGCGTCATCACTGTGCTGGTGGTGGTGATCGTGGCCGTGATTTGCACCAGGCGCTCGTCAGCCCAACAGAGAAAGTAGGTAACAGCTGGTTCCCAAGAGAAGTCACTGTTTGACCCAACTGTCACCTTTTGAGTTACATTTTTGACAGCTCTCTTCCTGTGCTCTTTCATAATTCACCACATGTTCCTTACCCCTGATGTGGGCAGTCCTGCCTTTTGTCCCTTCCAGGTCCATAACTTGAGTGAGTGAGGGCTGGACTTGCAAGCTTAATAGTAGAATCTACCTGGAGACCCACTTTGCCTTTCTGCTTGATTTTATTCTTCTGGGCCAGATTCTTCCTTTCAAGTGACGACAGGTGTTCCTTAAGTAACACTTGAAAAGTGGACTTCACCATGTCCTTTCTTATGGCCCTCTGTGCAGTTATTTACAAAAGGTTGGAGATGTGTGTTCCTCTGAAAGTATGTATTTATCTACCACTTTGGGCCTGAAGGCATTTAATCAATGCTTGTTGCATGAGTGACTAAATATAGAGTACCAAACTCACTGTAGTTATAATACTCTGGCGTGTTTAGTCTGGAGGCAGTAGTTAGGAGGTAAGAGAGATTCCAGAAATTCAACGTGATTTGTATTTCCTGGCTGTGGTTGATTCTCAGAAATTAAAAATTTTGAGGGGTTTTAAAATATTTTCATACTATGCAGGTCTAGGTTATAACACATGCAGAGAATGATATATCAAAGTACAAAGTTTAGAATGGAAAGCTGGTTTTAGTTCAGCCTGTCCCCTTCAAAGCAATGCTCCAGAACCAGAATCTTAACTTTGTGCCAGCCGGTTGTGGGAATCAGCAATAACCTCCTCGTTATTCTCTGCCTCTGCATCTCTATCACTTTCACATCCAGCCTGCTCGGTCTCTTTCAGCTGTACTCTCTCACTGGATTGGCCATAATACGCTCTTCCCTTGATTTTATTTAGTTTTTTCCTTTGGCCTTAGGCATGGTGCTGACTGCTGGCTGTTCAGGCCTGAGGCATGGGCCCATTGGGGGCTGGTTTGACAACTATATACTGTGCACATTGTTAGAGAAAGATTCTTTAACTAGTATTTTCCCCTCTCTCCTTAATCCCTCAGCCTTTTGCTTTTCAAAAACCCTATGACCCTATTTGTTGCTCTTTGATGTATCTTCCAGCATTTTGAAGTGAGGTGTACAGAGATAGGATACAGGAGGATGTACTCACTGAAAACGTGACATAAGAGTGTGGATGCAGTCTTTGTATTTAATTTGTATATGTGGCGGGACAAATTTTATGAATGGCTGACTTTATGAAGTTGGACTATCTTGAAGTTGGTGATAGCTGGTGCGCTAGTCCACTGGGCCCACATAAAAACCACACGGAATGAGCTTAACACGGCCAGGCTGTGTGTAAGCATTCTGGGAAGTCACGGTGACCAGCGGAGCTCGCAGAGTGCTGGGCACGGAGGAAAGCTCTGGGTGAAAGGTAACTGTGATGGAGTAGGGGCTTGGGCAATCTCTTAGTCCAGCAACCCCGGGAAAGGGTAGAACATCAAAGCGGCAGGTCTCTGAGACAGAGCTGAGAAAGATTCACACACAGGGAAATGGAGAGGCACCAAAACCGAACTTGGCCTCTTTATGATAGTTTTAAAAACATGGATCTACTCACTAAGTCCATTACATTGGTTAATTTAATTAATAAAACCATCTGTTGCAGTGTTGTGTTTTTTTTCCATTTTCCTCATTGTGAGGAGAGTGTTTGAGGGTTATGCTGACCTGAGGAGCCAGAATCTGGACATACTTGGTTTCTCCTCAGTGAGAATGCCAGTCTTCTCAATGTGCAAAAGTGGGATATGATGCTATTTTGAGAAACCCTCAAATTGTCTCAAATCCCTCTCTAAGTAAGCACTTTAAGAGCTTGGAGGTTTTGTTTCGAGAGAGTAGAGGCTGAGCCTCAGGTATGGCTTGTTTTTAAAACCAGGGAATGAGTGAAAGAATGAATCACTCCATGAACGACTGAAGCCAGAGGAAGTGAGTTCGCAGCTCCTGCGTCGCTGCCCCCGCGGCTTTTCCTCTCCCCACCGGCGAAGTCAGTCAGTGTCCAGTCGGCACACTCCTCACAATGCGCTTCATACATCTCTCTCCAGTAACAGGCCCACTGACATTGATCTTGGTCTCTTTGTATGTAGATACTAACACAAAGGAAGAAAAAAAGAAAATTTTCTCCTTCAAAATGTTTCTGAGTTTTAATTTAGCTTGCCTTGATTTCACTGAGGAGCCCTCCCTCACATACCACCACCACTGAGCCTTTTAGAACAACTTCAGCAATGCAGAGGAAAACAAAATCAACTCCAGTCTGAAACAGAAATAATGTCCCTAACAGGGTTCTCAGAAAAAGCAAGAGTTTAACGTAACTGATAAGGCAAAATAGGAAAGGAAACACATTCATGGGCTTCTTCAATATCTCTTTATCTGGGAGTGCTGGAGAATGTAAATTTTTCTTTGTGTGGATTTGAATTGCATCGAAATGGATTTGAAACATATTTTTGTATATTATTGGTAGCACTTTATTCAAGTTGGTGTTTATGCAATTTATTTTATGGTGTATCATATATATATATATGCACATTTATTTAATAATGAGGTAAGTTATCTGATGGACACACATTCTAGTTTGTAAAATTTTATTTTTAGGATATAAAACAACTAATGAAAGTTAAAACCCAAGTCATCACTCTAATTCTACCATTTCTTTAATTAAATTAATGGTATTTAATTCAATCTAAGGGGAGACCTAACTCCTAAATGTCAATTTCCTCAAATGAGACATACTTTCTATTATGCCCTCTACCTTTAAAACATTAAAATACCCCATGGAATAATACTAAGTTATAGAACACTTCATAGCATTTAGCTTGAAATTAATATGAAATAAAATAATTTTGTGTTTCCATCTAATTACTAATTTAACATTTTTACTACATTGAAGAGACATCTCTTCCACATTTTGAATTAGTGATATTATAGTAGAACATATGGAAAAATTATGTCTTATGAAAACTTAAACTGATGAAGGGGGTGGTCCTGTGATTTTTAATAAAGTAATAACATTTTCTTGGCCAAAATAATAGAACATGCATTATGATAAGTTAATTCTATCTATAGAGGCTAACAACAGTATGTTTGACATTGACAATATCCTGGATATCTTGGAGATCTAAGACACATGGTTATCATATTTCTAGATCAGTTGCATGGGTAGATGATCGGCAACTTGTTTGAATACATTAAATATAAATATGTAAATGAAATTCACTTGATAGAATCACCAGTTGCCTAAACCTCCAATTTACTTTGATATGTACACAGCAAGGTTTAAATATTAGCACATATTCAACCTTGACAAAAATAATTCTTTTCAGTATTGAGGATCATGTTTAAATGTTTAAACTCTTAGATGAAATCTACTGCACTTTATTGCGGGTCACTTTCAGTGATTTTCAGATTTTTAACATTTTGCTCATTTTTCAGTATTCACCACATAGGCAACCACTTGGGACGTCAATATATCTTAATTCCATCTCAGAAAATACAGGTTTATTTAGAATCTTGGACACATTTCCCTGGACTTTCAATACAAGCTTGTGTTTTATTTTTCATAGAAGTTAGTAGAATAAAAAGAATCCATATAGAGAATAAAAAGGCTAGAAACCTCTGGGAAAAGTTTGAATTTATGAAGCAGGAAAGGTTATTTATACTTCCTAGTATATTTTTTTCTTGGTTAACTTGCAGTCATTCTTCACACTCCTTCGGGCCTTTTTCCTTCCTGGAGTCTTCCTTAAATCCCAGTGAGGCAGGGTGTCCTTGCCTCAGTCCCCCATCAGATCTTGGGCACACATCTACCTAAGCATGAGAATTAGTATAGAGCTATTTGCTTCCTGGGACCTCAAGTAGAGGATGGGAACTAAGCACAGAGGAGGAACTTAATCATTTATCACAATATGGCAAAAGAATCTGAGATGATAGTAGTATTTTAGAACTTGACACAGCAGGTTTGAATCAAATGGATACTCAACCAGTGTTAGATCTTTCCCCTTGGCATCCCCAGCACGCTGATTACAAATGAAAAGGAAACAAATCAGAGTAATACGATACATGCAAAGTAAGGAACAGATAGGCCAATAGACAATCTGAGAAGAATCTTGCAAAAAACACTTCCAAATCGGTAATAAAAATTTTTTTACTATTCAAGTAATTACTATATGCTTAGCATGTGGTATGCATCATACAAAGTAACAAGTCTGAATAATGTTCACCCTTGGGCTAAAAATCTTTCTGCAATTCCGCACTGACTTCCTGATATGATTAAAAATCTTCCTGATAGAGGCAAGGCCCTCTATGATCTGGTTCCTTGATTTTTTTTCAGTTTTCCTACCTGCCATTCCCCAGTGCATGCTCCTTACTCCCACAGTGCAGAAATTTCCAAGAGCCATGCCATTTTCATTTACTTATTAAACTTCCAATGTCTAATCTATTGGTGCATTTCTAGTACTTAGCACATTTCTTGACACAGAGACAATATTGCATAAATGTCAACACAATAAATAAATGAATAAATGCGGGAGAAGTGACAGAGAGTCTGCTCCAGTACCACAGGAGGAAGCCAGCTCACACACAGGGAGCATCTGGCCAGCTCAGTGAGACAGACAGTGATGGCGATCAGTGCAAGGCGAGGGGTAGAGAGAGAAGAGGGAAATGACTGAGATATTCTAAGATTACACTGACCTGAAGTGGTCAGGAAGGTTTCTTGAAAGAGGCTTGAAGAGACTCTCAAAGAATAAGTGGTTTGTAAGTAAATAGGATTGTAAAGGTACTCTGGGCAGAAGTATAAGATCAGATAGATGATATAAGTAAGATCAAAAAGATAGATAGATAGATAGATAGATAGATAGATAGATAGATAGATAGATAGATAGATGATAGATAGAGATAGATGACAGATGATAGATAGATAGATAGAAAGATAGATATAGATAGATGACAGATGATAGATAGATAGATATAGATAGATGACAGATGATAGATAGACAGATATAGATAGATAGATGACAGATGATAGATAGAAAGATAGAAAGATAGATAGATGATTGATAGATAGATAGATAGTCAATAGATGAAACAAAGCAAAACACTATGATTATGCTGTGAATACTTTGCCACAGTATGAGAATGAGACAGCAGAGAGCCTTGGAAAGGTCCTTCACTTTGCCTTTATTTGAGAATGCATGGGTGGGAAGAGGTCTTCCTAGCCTACAGCTATTTTGTTTAAGTGTATTATTTTTAATTTTATTTATTTTTATTGAAGTATAGTTGATGTAAAATATTGTGTTGGTTTCAAATATACAGCATAGTGATTCAACAGTTAGACCCATTATTAAATTCTCACCTCAACTAGTGCAGTTACTGTCCATCAACATAGGAAGATGTTAGAGAATCATTGACTATACTCTCTGTGCTGCACAACCATCCCTGTGACCAGCTTATCTTATGATTGAGATTTGCCTACAGCTATTTTTGGATGCTGAAAAAGATGACTGGTATCTGTGAGAAAAGGTACTTGTTGGGGAGAGAGGAGCATGTGACATATTCACATAGGAAAACTAGCTTTAAAGTGAAAACAAACAAGTTGTTTTGATTCACTAAGACAGAGCTTCTCAGACTTCAAGTGCATCAGAGTCCCTTCCAGGGCTGTTAAAACACAGAATGCTGGGCCTTTCCCCAACCCCAAGTTTCTGATTCCTAAGATCTGGGCTGGGGCCTAAGAAGGTGCATCTCTAACAAGTTCACAGATGGTGCTGATGCTACTGGTCCAAGGGCCACACCAGAAAGCATTGCCCTTGGTCCATTTGCATAAAAGTGTGAAGATTGCGGTGGTGAGACAGAGGAAGGGAGGGCCACAGTGGGCAGTGGCCATTATGTCAGAGAACCAGCAGGTGGACAGAAGGCCAGGGTGATAGCTGTTCCAGGCTTTAAGACAAGCTTTTCAGACAGTTTAGTTACAAGCTGGTGTCAGTTTTATGACAACTTGCTACATGGCGGCTGGGCTACCACCCGCAGCGGAGGAAGGCCTCCTGTCCAGGGCTGAAGATTTCTCTCTTGATAAGAACATTTCAGAAAACAAAAGTGGTTAAAAGGTCTTTCATGGAATATATAACAAAAAAGGAAATAAATTCTGTTTATAGGTCTTTAGCTTCTTGACTGACAGTGAGATGGGTGAATGAGTAGCTACACAGAAGAGGCCTTGATCTAAGTAAAATCCAGCAGAAAATTGCCTATTCATTTTATCAGGAATGATAATCCCTTTTCCCAGAAGGAAGTTATAAATCACAACATACAGAAAGGCTTAGCCTCAATCAGATTTGGAACTTCTTTCTAATAGACTACATCTGGGGATGTTCAGTACTGTGGTATGAGGACTGGTGAATGAATGACTGAACGAATGAATATACAAACGAACAAATGAACAGGGCACGCATATAAGCGAGGGGAAATCCAAATTTGTGATTTATTTCTAGTTTCAAAAATTATTTGGCAACTTTCTTTATACCACAGGCTCTTCAAATATTCAGTTATTATAAAAAGTCTGATTGTCTTATCCTGGATCTGGTGCTGGTACTTTCTGCACGTAGTCATGTAGGCACTGGAGTTAAAAGGTTATTTCACATTTTGGTGTTTTAGAATGATAACAGGTTGAAATCTTTAAGTTTGAAAATGACATAAAAATTCCTCTAGACAGTTAGCAGGAGTAGATAACAGAAAGAGGTATGTGAGGGTTGCAGACTAGTTTCCCGTGTCCAGGTGAAGGACAAGGAAATGACCGGGAAATGGATGGTTAGAAGAGAGTTTTATCTTAGACACAGAAAATTATCTAGGCATTATTATAGGCTATTATCTAGAAGCAGTGTGGAGTGGCTGCCAGGAAATCAGCAGACAGTTGTTGAGAAAACATTAGAGCAGAAAACACCATATTTTTTCTCTAGTAAACTGCCAGATAAATATTAAGCCTGGAATTCTTTGTCTCCTATCCTCATCAGCATGTTTCCAGAGACATAACAACAGCAAAAAAGAATGTTAAGGAAAATTCAACAAATTACACCACTAACCCTTTATTAATTGCCTAAGATGTGCAAAGGTTCTCATTCAGCAGTTGTAAAAACAAAGCCTTGCACAAGTTACAAAGAGTTTTCACTGCAAGTAGTTTGTTTGAACCATTTAGCAGCCATGAAAGTGGCTGTCCTCATAAACCATTTACTGTAACTGAGGAAAGTGAGAAGGAAGTACTTCTCTGGGCTTCTGTCAAAGGTTAAATTTTAACTATCTTAAGTCTGTCTTAGAAGATGCAGTATTTTTTTTAAAAGAAATAGAAGGTACGAGTGGAGATTTTAGAAATTCTAAAACTACAGCAGAGTCTGAAAACTATTTCTGAAAAGGACCAACGGTAAAGTAGTTCAGGGTTTGGGGGACATACGAACTTTGTTGCATCTTTTCAACACTCTGCAGTATGAAAATGAATGAGCTCAGCAGATTTCCAATAAAGCTTTATTTACAAAAACAGGCAGTGGGCAGATTTGGCCTTTGGGCCATAGTTTACTGACATCTGCTATAGGGAATGGCTAGCGTGAGCATCAAGCTACTTTACTTAGCATCCAAGGAACATTTGAATCTCACTGGCCCAGAAAGAGACCACCACTGAAAAACAAGAGTGTAGCTGCCAAATTCTTATTGAGGAAAGTCAGAGACATTTGAAACACACTTCCAAACTGCTCTTCTCTTTTCAAAGGATGAGTCTGATTGTGTTTGCATCCAGACACTTAATGACTCCAAGGCAATGGTGCTTTATTCTCCTTAGAATGTCCTTTATGGGCCTTTTGTCTTCAAACAGCAGGCTTCCCCATTGCACATTAAATTATACAGCTGAGACACAGACTTTCTTCCTGGCTGTTGGCACAAATTCCGGCCTTTTATTTCTATTTGCCCTTTCAAAGCACTTTCTTCATTTATCTTCTAAACAGATGTTACAGTCAGGTACCTTATGCCTAGCTCCAAAGACTGGCATATGGCTCCATCTAACCCATTGTCACCTTGTGCATGAATTCACAGCCGGGAAGCTAGAGTAAGGTGAGCTCTGGCAGGCCGCCCAGGTCCTGGGGATTCGGTACCACTTCTCCTATAATGTGGTGAAGCTCCTGGGGAGAAGAAGAAAGGCAGCCAGGACAAGTCTGCCAATTTCTGGATTTCACAGGTTTCCTCCCGGGAACATTCTTGTTTCCTTCCCTGCTTCAAACTTGCACTGACTGAGAAAAAAGAGGAAGAGCCATTGAATAGAGGTGCTCACATTTGCCATCTAACTTCCTTTCCTTCCCTAGAAAACGGGCTACCCACAGTGTTGGCAAAAGGAAGGGCAGCCAGAAGGACCTGCGGCCCCCAGATCTTTGGATACATCATGAAGAAATGGAGATGAAAAATATTGAGAAGCCATTGGCCACTGACCCTACAGGAAGGGACTCTCCCATCCAGAGTTGCCAAGACCTCACACCCGTGAGCCACAGCCAGTCAGAGACCCAGCTGGGGAGCAAAAGCACCTCTCACTCAGGTAAATCTCTCTCCTCTGTAGGGTCAGAACAACATCCCTTTCTGAAGCTCACAAGGATTCCTCCACTCCCTCTTTTGCAGAGGTTTCCTTCCCACTAATAGTGTAGGTCATTTGCCAATAGTTAAAAGGATAGGATATAAATTTGGTTGGTTAACTAGTTTCTTTTCCATCACCCTGTTACTTGCCTCCTGTAATTATGATGTTCTTAAAACTTGTAAAAGGTAAGAGGTTGTGCAGTTGGGAAACACTGAACTATGAACTCTAAATGAACTGATTGCTTTTTGCTAAATCTTGAGCAAAAGTTTTATAGGGTGAAAAAATTTGAAGCTATTTGAACACTTTTTAGTTTCCTGTGTCTGTAGATACCTGAAAGTTTATTTTAAATCTGTCAATTCCTCACTTTAAAAAAAATCACTTTAGGGACCCTTGAATTATGAAAGCATTGACTATTCTGTTCCTGGGACCTTGATTACAGTGAAGACCAACTGTCATACCCAAGCAATTACAGTATATGATCATTAGCCTCATTTGATAAGTTTATCTGAAGACTTTGTTGGTATACAAAGTGATCTGAAGTAAAAAGACTACTGTTTAATGAATTGGTGCGGAATAATCTATGTCCAAAAATAACTCAGAAATCTAAAAATATTCCTCCTACCTATGTGCTCTTCTTGGTCATGTAGGAAGAACTGTCATCAAAAATTCTTAGTCTACTCATGATGTGTTTGTAGAATGACTTGCTGTTGTTCTTGAACTGAATTAGAATCTTTTAATTACTTGAACGAGTGACTGGTTTGCTAGCCTTTCTCAGCTTAGAGTTGCTTAAATGAGGAATCCAGTTGCTGATTTTCAGTCCTGTGTTGTTGAGTGTTCCATTTCTAGCCCTTTAATAATACCTCAAGCAGATTCCCTAACTTTTCTATTATTTTCAGTTATTAAACTGTAGTCCAGTTCTATTAAAAACTACAATCCAAAATTTAAATGAAGGATTCTCTTTTCCTTATGGCCAGCTAAACTTTTGGCTCTGAGGACTGGAGTCATGAATTGTTCTCAAATCCTCCAGCACCTTGGAGAGAAACCGAGTGGTGGGGACGGGGCAGAAGGAGGAGCAGAGTCTGTTTCAGCACCTCTTTGCCTATTCCTCCTACCTGTGTGCTCTCCTTGGTCATGTGGGAAGATGGGAAGATGAAGAGGAAGGGGAAGAGGGGGGAACAAAGGACACTTTGAAGTTCATCACTGCCTGTATGGGCTCAGGGACTGTCCACACGGGTCATCCAAATGCTGAGTCTCTTGTAAAACCCAACTATGGATTCTTGGTGAGACCCTGCGGGATTCTTCCACTGGTAGTTATTGAGGGATGTCAAGTCAGGGTTTAGCCCTCTCCTACCAGGAAGAGCTCTGCCAACCTTGGCTGCATTCCGGCCTTGGGTGAATTCCAGCATGATGACTCACGCTTGTCCAACTTCCCAAGTGCCCACTTACCCTGGGGGAAACTCCTTCATTTTGCCAGGCCAACTCATGAAAGAGCATGCACTCCGCTGCTGACCCCCTCTCTCATCTTCGCGCTCCTCAGTCACCTCTTCCTCCGTTTAAATAGCCAGGGCAGACCAGCACGCCTGCTGCTGGAGCAGGCTGACTCCTGAAAAATGAAGAAAACATTCACCTTTCTTGCAGGAACTTCCACCTTTTATAGACATTCATTCTTACAGCTTTGTTTCTCACTGGACATCACGAAGAAAGAGAGGAGGGATAGAATTGCCTCTCAGATGGCAGAAGGTTTCGCTAACGGTTTTTGAAGACTCCTCCTTCTTGGCATTTCCTTTCATCTGTTAGACACTGAAATGGGGGCAGCCAGACTAATTTCGATCTCTTATTAAATCCTGGGAGAAGTTTAGCTCCAAAGGATGGCTGTTTTCTTCAGAATGAGAGGATACGTGTGCCTGTATGTCTTTAATTTGAGGACCTACTTGCCAGCTCTAGAACAGACAGAGTAGCCCTCAGAGTCCTGCTTGTTGTAATTTACGTTACATTAAGTGTTCTCTGGGCTTTCCTGGTTAAAAGAACACAACTCCATGTCAATGAATAGTCTATTTTTAAGAGCTCTGATCTACTAGGAAACTAGATATTTTTGCAGTGGGGGTGGGCTTTTCTCCATTTGCGGGTGACTTTAGGTCTTAGGAGCCTTATTCCCCTCTTCCCTCTTTTGACCAGTTTTCTCAAATCCTCCAACTTTCTGCAAAGAATTGGTGGCAGCAGCTTGAATAATAGCTTTGCTGGAAATTATTATTATTTATTTTTGTTCCCACAGGAAATTTAAAGTTTGTTGTATGTTGTATTCTCTCTTTTAGTTGTGCTTAAGGAGTACAGTTCGCATGGTTTTATTGTCTTACATGTTTCTGTGTAGTTTTTTAGAAGATGTATGGACAGATTCCGATTTAGGCGGCCATTACTATCTTCGCCACATGGAAGTCTCTCCCAGCATTATTTTTAATTTTTAATTTTATTAACTATTTTAATGAAAATAAGAATTTTAATCAAATAAGATTTTTATTTTAATCAAAATAAGAATATTTATGATTTTTTTCAAAAAACAAGACAATAGTAATGAAGTTGTTAAAAATAATACCCACAATGGTAAAAAGTATGTTTTCCTTTTCTTTTTTCCCCATCTCCAAATTTCTTACCCCTTTAACAAAAGGAAAGCAATGTTAAGAATTTTTTGTGTAACCCTTCTATACAAATATGCCACACATGTACACTTATATATGTTATATGCAGATATATATATATGCATATGCTTTTATATGTATATCACAAAAATGGGAATACCTGATATACACTATTCAGAGCTTTAACTTTGTTTCTCTCCACATATATTTTTTGTTAACTTTTTAAATCGACATATGTCATTCTTTTTTACTTTTTTAATGATTCTTTAATATGATTATTTATGGAATCATAGTAAGTTTATATAAATATGCCTGACCTTTTGAAGAATGTAGTTTATTTCCTGTGTTTTTATGATAAGATGTGATGTTTTGAGCCTTAAATACTAGTTGCATAAATTGTGGTAAATTCATACAATTGAATGTGATGTAGATGCTAAAAAATATATTACCAACTTATTTATTGACAGAGACAGATATTCATGTTATTTTCTTAAGAAGTTTGCAAAATATGCCACTTTTTAAAATATGTGTATGAACATTCTCACTTTTGCATATATACATATACAAAAATCATAAGCAACAAAACGTAAAAACGGTTCTTTCAGGGTAGTGAAGTTATGGTCATTTATTAACATTTGTACACATGAGAGTATATTGATTGGGTTACAAAAATGTAGAAGCATCAATAAAATTAAAAAGGCATTGGAGCATCTAGCTAGAAATTATGTTGAGTATTGCATCATTGAAGAAGGTGTGTTTCTCAGGAGTGTTCTTTGCCTTTTAGGTCAAGACACTGAAGAAGCAGGGAGCTCCATGTCCACTCTGGAAAGGTCACTGGCTGCACGCCGAGCCACCCGGGCTAAGCTCATGATTCCTATGGATGCCCAGTCCAGCAATCCCGGTGAGTAAAGATTGGGCCCACAATGAAGAAATGAACTGCTTTCCATAACAAATGATCAAATAATATTTAAATTTTTATCTGAACTTTCTAGACAAATGGACACTATGAAGAATGACTAAAACCACATAATTTATAATTTACAAGTCAGAGTTTGCACTCTATTGTTGTATTTGTTAATGTAATCAAATAGTCTCTTGGTAAACAGATGGCTACATTTATAAGGAATTGCAAAAAATATGAATTGATGTAAAAAGAACTGAAATTTCTTACAGTATATTTTATCTTATTCTAGTGATCACCTTCCTAGTTTTTTTAACTTTTTTAATAGACCCAGTTTCTGGGCATAAATAATCTAGCGCTCTTGAAGCAAGTGTTGACAGATATCCACTTACTACCCTCTTGTTAAAGTTTTCTGTCATATTCCCACATTCACTGAACATATTAGCATCTGGGGATCACTTCCTTTCCAATTACCTGTATGATCAATCTTGGTAATTATAACATCCATGCACATAATTTATCCAGTGCCCTAGACTGTTAGTCCCTTTATATTACCTGCAATGATATTGGCTCTTTCCCATCTCAATTCATCAATCCCATGTCACACGCTAAACCAATAATTGCAACCCCTACAAATTCTCAGTTTCCGTCATCCCTTTTCCTCTCACCTTGTTACTTTCCTGCTCACTTATTTTATTGCCCCCTTGCCAACAATTTTTCAGTCCCACCAAGACCTTCCATGCATTAACTGTGCCACCCTCCCACTGCCCTCATTTCCCTCCAAACTCAACTTAGAGAACAGTCATTTATTATCTTTAGCCCTTGCAGACCCCCTCATTTCCCTTGACCCTCTTTCCCTATCATACTCACTGAAAAAACTCAGTGCTGGTTAAATTAGCTCCTCTACCATCCTCTTGCCATGTACCCTGACAGCTGACTTAATCAGAGAAAAGCACATACCTCGTTTCCTGGGCATTTATGACCACGAATCCAAGGCTGTCTCTTTGGAAATGCCCCTGCATCTCTCTAGTCGTTCATTGTTTCACTCTGTAAGATGAGTGTCTTATATCTATTCTCACTTTTTAGACTCCCAGTACCACTTTTCTTTCCCCACTCTCAGCTAATAATCTTGCTTCTTTTATCACTAAGAAAAGAAAAGCATTCAAAAATAGTTTTCTTATCCTTTCATCAAATCTAGCTGAAGTTTGTGCTCCTGTCTGAAGCCAGCTCTTTCCTCATTGCTTGTCACCCACATAGGGACTGGACTCTTCTGTAATTATCCCTTTTCTGCATCATCCATTTTCCCTCCTCACTGATAATTCAACTAAGCATCGCCATTCTGTCACAACTCCTGTTTTGCACAACTTGCTTGATACCACTTTCCCCTTTAAAGCCTTTCCCTGAAAAACTCCTTTATAAGTTGTTCTATACTCAGTGTTTGCTTCTTTAGAATCTTCCTTATTAGTTTCAGTGACATTTTCACACCCTGTCCACCAAAACCGTGATTACCAAGGTTATCAATAGTCTCCACATTGTCAAATTCAATGGTCAATTCTCAGGTGCTCAGCAAAATTTGATAGCTTCTCACCTTTTTTCCTGAAACACTCTTCATGTGGCTTATGGTACTAAATGTTCCTGGTTTTCTTTCCATCCCACTGGTTGCTCCTTCTCGGTATCTTCTGCTTATTTCCCCTCTCACTCCCAGTCTCTGGAGTCAGAGCATCCCACGGATCAGTCTTCAGGCTCTTCTCTTCTATCTGCATTAGCTTCTTCAGTGATACCATCTGGCACCAATGGCTTCAATACCATCTAAATGCTATTGGTCCCACATTTTATCTCTAGTTTAATCTCTTTCCAGAATCTAAGTCAACTGCCATATCAGCCATTGACTCACCTTCTCCAAATGGCTATCTAAAAGGCAACTCAGCTGTGTTCAAAATGAAAATCATTCTTTTCCATGATTCCCTTTTCCCATATCCACACTTGATCCTCCTATTCTTTTCCCCATTTCAATGAGTGATACCACTGGACATCCATTTACTTTTGTTCAACACTCTAGATTCATGCTTCTTTATTCCGATTTCCTCAAACCCCAAATTCAGTCTTTCCCCAAGTACTGTAGTTCTTGCTGGCAATACCTACCGTTCCACCTCCCCTGCTCTGCCCTTACCGGTGCACCACCATCTGTTACGGATTGTAGACTGTACCGTAAGCCAACGAATAGTCTCTTCTTTAGCTCTTATCTCTCCAGTAAGGTGTCAGCACAGCAGCATTTCAATTTGTGGATTAGATTATGTTATTCCTCTTGACTTCCCATCATATGAACAAAATCCAGTGAGTTTGCCGTGTCCTACAAGGCCCTGTGGGGTCCACCTCTAGCCACGTCCCTCACTTCCCCTCCTGCTACCACTTTCCATAATCTGTTTCAGCCTCATGTTCCTCCTGTTTGTTCTTTGCATAATAATGTGCATTCCAACTCAGGGACTTTTCCTTTGCTTTTTCTCTTGCCTGGAATCTCTCTTCATAGATATTTATATGGCTTTTCCTTCACTTCATTCAGGTCTGTGTTCAGTTGCCACCACCACACACAGATCTTCCCTGACCGTAGTCTAACAGCATGTTTGGTCACTCTCTACTCTGTTCATTTTTCCCGACTAATGTGTATAGATTAACAAATCTGTTTAGATCACTTGATTTCCTCAATATCCGGAACAGAGCTTGGCACATGGTAGGCATCAATAGATAATTTAGTCGAATGAATGAATTAATGGTTCTTTCTTTCTATTTTCTATAATATGTCATGTTTCACCTATGCTGAGTTTTATAGCCGTAAATGCAAAAAGTTACATGGAATTTATACTGAATGCCAACTGCTCAATGCATGGGGTAAATACTATTACTAAGCCTGTAACGCTGATAAGAGAACTAAGGCTTGGAGACTTTTCAGTACCTAGCTTGCAGTCGCACTGTAAGTGACAGAGCTAGAATTTGGACTCAGAAGGTCTGGGGTCAGAGTCCTGCACTTTTAACCATTATTTTCCCAGCTACAATACTCTGGGAAGCTATTGCTCTTTTCCTTTAATTCCTCTCCCTGCACAGAGGGACACTGTACACTTACTTCCCTCTTTTTTCCCCCTACAGTGACTTTCCCCTCGTAACTAAGTTCTAGCTGTACCAATCTTTTTTGCTTTCTTCTTAAAAATCACTGTGCTTCAGAAACTCCGTGGCATTTTCAGTCCTGTATATAACTTCCCTGCCTGACAAGTTCCCATATCCTATTATGGGAACTTCCACAACATATTTTGAATCCCTGGCTGCCTTACCATTCCCAAGAGTCATATTTTTATTCTTCTCTTCATGACCTCTTCTTTATGAACTGCTGAAACAGCCTCATCGTTAGTCTTCCTCTCTCTACTCCTCCAGATTATTGTGTAAACTGCTTGCCAGATTTCTTCCTGAAACAACTTAAACATGGCATTCCACTCCATAAATTTTTCCAGTGGCTCCCATTGTCTGCCAAGAAAAGTCAACTGCAAACTCCTCAGCATATCACATCTTAGTTGTTGCTGTGTCGTTTTGTGTGTGTGTGTGTGTGTGTGTGTGTGTGTGTGTGTGTGTGTGTGTGTGTGTATGTGTGTACCTTTGACTCTTGCCAACCTGGACTCATTGCCAGGCACAAATATGTCGCCCTTTGTTTTTTCTCTCTGAACATTCCTTCCCTTTTGGAATGACTCAGTGGCTGTCTCTACTTAACAAAATTCCATGCATCTTTCAAAGATCAGGACAGATACTGATGCTCTCATAAATCCTTTTCTGAATACTCAATCCAAAAATGATGGCTTCCTTTGTCATGTTTGAATAACATTTCTTTTTACCACTTTTGTGGCATTAATTACACATAGTACTGCCTCATATGGGTGTTTAGGTCCAAATATTCCCTCTTCTAATAGGTTGGGAATTTCATGGTAGGGAAGGAATGTATCTAATTCATCTTCACAAGTATTCATTGTATAGCTTCATACATTGTGTATATATAGCTCAATGCTTAGGACAAAATTGGTGCTTGCTGAATATCCATCAAATGACTGAATGAATAAGTAAAAGTATTACGAGAATGCCTGTTTCTGTAACACACCAGTATCTTAGAGCTTTTTTTAATCAGTTATAGAATATCTTCTACTAAAATTTCTAATATATTAAGAGCAGTTAAAATTGTTTTCATTAAACATGAAAGGAAATAATGAGCTTAGAAAGAAAAATTAAGTCTAACAAGTACTGAGAACTTCTGAATATTCTTCACTGCTAAATACCTTGCTAATTGCTATTTCACTGAATCCTCATAGCATTGTCATGTGCTGAGGTTATCCTGATTTTACAGATGGGAAACAGAGACTCTGAGAGCTTATGAACTTGCTCCAGTACATACCTGGGCAACCTCTGAACTCTATGATGTACTGCTTTTCCAAGGATAAAGATGCCTTACATGCCTTATTTTATTTATATCCTTTCTTTCTTTTTTTAAAGATATTGTGATAGTAGCATCTCCAATTTACAAACATGGAAACTAAAGTGTGAGAGTCTGAACCAGGCTTGTGCTTGACCTGTCCACACACTGTGCCCATCCTGTTGTTGCCTCAAGCTCTAAGTTGCTCTCTACCTAAAGCAGCAAACCTTCTCTTATTCCTAGTGTCTTCCCTACATGAATGAAGCCCTAAAATGACCAGTGATTAATTTTTATTATTTTAAAAGTGATCCTTCAAGGCATGCACATGATTTTAAATAAATAGTTTTACAAAATTAATAGAAACCCTCTGACCCAACAATTCCATTCTTAGACATATTCCACTCTTGGGCATATACACAGCAGATATATATATAATATATTCACTAAAAGACATGTACAAGAATGTGTGTGGCAATACCATTCATCACATCACATTGTCATTACTTTGTAATATAATCATATGATGGTATATCACACAGCAATGAAAATGAGCGAACTAAAATGACACAAACAATATGAAGAACCTCATAGACAAAATGTTGTAAGACAGAAATCTAACACCTGTATGACTCAACTTATGTAAAGTTCAAAAACAGGCAAGATATTCTGTTGGATTAGAATTCAGAAGGGCACTTAGTCTTAAAGGGAAGTGATTAGTGACTGGAAGCAATCATGGGGCAGTTTCTGATAATGTTCCATTTCATGCCCTGAGGATGGTTCAAGGCAATTCACTTGGAAAATCACTGGACACTATTTAGGATATTCCAGTTTAATATGTATGCTAAACTTAAAATTTCAATAAGAATTGAAGTGCCAACTGATATATATCTTTTGAAATAACTTTGTCACATTATATTCTTTGTTATCTCCAAGCTCTGTATTGGTAAACCTGCAACTAAAGAAAATGACTTAAACATTTAGCCAAAGTTTTTTTCAAAATCAGTTCTTAAGCTTTCTCATAAATAAAATAGGCTCTTTGCAGTTGACATGTTTGATAGGCCTTAGATAACTATGCTGAAAAAACAGAGTTTGGTAGAGTTGTAACTGCATTCAGAATAGTAGATGCATTTACTGATGGCCCCACTTGCAGTTACATAGATTTACTATGGTGTAAAGCAAATCAGAGCATTGTACAGATTTCTAGTCACATGTATGAAGGTGTTTGCCATTCCACTTAAGAATCATTATTTTTCTAAGCTTGTTTTCCCATCTTCCTTGACATTTTTCATACTCTATAAAATGTTAATTAGCAGATAAAATATAGACTACCTAAAGTGGTTATTTTTTTTTCTTTTTGGTTCTTAAAACCTGGGAGGAAATGTATAATATTTCACTGGAGTACAAAATCTGTTTCTCTAAGATTATACTTCTTGGTTGAAAACATTACATGGCCTGTCCTGTTCCCTATCCCTGAACACAACTCACAGCTGAGTAAGCTGATGATCGTGACAAGCATACCAGCTAATAGTAGACAGGAAAACCCAGATATTTGGATTCCCCAGTTCAGTGCTCTTCCCTAGCAAAGGCTGTCTAGTGATACAGTGGCTGAATAATTATTTTAAAATATTTTTTTATTTACTATAAATAAAATTAATCATAAGGAATCAGAAGCATCAGATGTAACTTTCCTGCCTTCTTAAAGGGTATACAAGGGCCATGTTTTCCCAGGAATCAGATTCTGAGACAGAATTTGGAATACAGGGAATTTATCAGCAAGTGCTTTCTGGGATAACACCCATGAGACAGAGGGACACCGGATTGGGGGCGAGGGAGAAACTGAACTGCTGATGCAGTTTAATGAAAGCCTTAGGTGACCCTATGGTTACTCTTGTGCTGGGATTGTCCTTCAGAATTGTCTCAAATGATGCAAGGTGGCATGGACTTCTGTACCTTGTCTCAACTGGTCTTTGACATGGGCTGCCTCTGTAAGTGGGGTGTAATCTTGGATGAGCAACTTTTTTGGCTGAGAGCAATTCCTAGAGTGATGTAGATTTAGTTAAATTTCTAACATTTTATTATTTGATGGAACGTAAGTATTCATGTGGCCTTCAGTCCCCTTTCCAGTTTCAACTTGTATTTTCTTCAGTAAAATGCAGTAAGAAGCAGAGGCAGAGACTCTGAATTAGGAAAGATATAGCTTGAAGCACAACTTGTAAGATCACATCAGTTATAAAATTCCAATGATGTACCATATGATAGTTTCTTGGGCAGAATCCTCTTGAATTTCTTTTTTTTTTCTTTTTCCTCTTTCCCTGTACATCTTTGAGGCAGGGGGTTAGGGGCATGTAAAATCAGCCTTTAAAGGGAAAAAAAGTCTCAAAAAGGTAACCTGAAGAGTCTAGTAAAAAGACAGGCAAAGAGGCATACAGTTTTGCTTCTGTGATTGGTTAAGGGCTGCTTATGGCTACTGGTTTTGGAGCTTTCTAGAACATTCACTGTGAGAGCCAACCCTTTTTTCCCATTCCCACCATTTGCCTTAGTCACTTGACTGCAGATCTCAAACAATGAGTTGATAAAGCTATTGAGAAATGAATAAAGTTCCATGAGAAGAAGCAGGTTTAAAAAACTGGAGTTCTATTGGCTTGAGGTGCTGAACTACCAGGTGGCCATCTTGTACACAGATAGACATGGGGAAGGACTGGCCTTCCCCACTTCTGAAGCTTTGGATTCTAAGTCTGTATCCTTGTATGACCCTTGCATATGTGGTGTGAGAAGCCAATATCCTAAAACTGGTCCCAGATCAATAGGCTTCTGGAACTGGGCATTCATTCCAGTACCCAGCAGCCCTTATAAGTGCCCACATCTGCTCAAGAATGCTTTCTTAGGCATAGTAAGTGCAAACAACTGTTTCAGTAACATAAACCCCAATGCATATGCATTTTCAACCATTAAGAACTTGTGGGAGCTGCGGCAAGAAAAAGAAAGTTAAAAGCTCACTAAAACTTGCATTAGAAATGATATTATCTAATATATGATTCCAAGTAGTAGTTTGAGCAGAGCATTATTTAGTTCATTATTCTTTGAGTCTGGAGTGCCTATTTCATTCTTCCTTTTACTATGAATTTCTGCACGAGGTAGTATTTTGATAGCACCTCTCCAGTTCCCACAGTGCTATGTAAATGATTTGTATGACATTTGTTAATGAATGAGAGTTAAAAACAGAGTTGTTTCTTTGCAGCTCTATATGCAAATGATTTTTTAAAATAAAACTTATTGATTAGTAATTCCACAGGATTATCAGAAAACTTAGGTCAGTAAGATTGTCAGAAATGGTCAAGATGCAGTCTTCAATAAGTCTCAAAAAGGCACTGATGGGGAGTACGGGATCATGTTTTTAAGAATTTTACAAGGCAAAAAAATGGCTTGTTTATCAGAGATATAGGAGTCATCAAGAATGGATCTGTCAAAGAGTTGGTGAAAGTAAAGAAATGTGGATGATGAAGTACAAAAGAAATACAAACATAGCTTTTAGAAAGGTTTTCTATAGCAAAGTGAAGAATAAAGAACCCTTTTCAGGATTTATGTTACCTAATTCTCCTTCAGTTCCTAATATCTTAGAGATTTCTACTACAAAATGTACTATCTTTTATTCCTAGACCTTTCTCATCTGAGTCAAGACTTTTGGGCAACCTGGGGTAACTTGTAAAAGATAAGGCAGATATGCTCCTAGTGTCTTGGGAAAGTCACTGGTCTACAGAAAAGGAAGCAGTGTGAGCCTCAAACTTATCTCAAAGGATTCCTTTGGAAGCAGATCTGAGTCTTCCTTTCCTGCCATCTCATCTTCTGTGTCATACTCTTGATGTCAAAATATCCAGCTGTTTTAAGATTTCCAGACTGGACAGCCATATTTCCTTCTGGCAGACCTCACTTGGGAGGGGTCAGGTAGAGGTGAGCAAAGGTAAGTGTAAGGACCTTACAGCTCCCTGCTCCCAGTGTGCTCCATTGGCCTTAGTGCATTTCCATGGCCACCTTCAAACGGGCACTGATCCAGTCACCTCTGGGTCATATCTCATCTTGTAAGGTCTGTATAAACCACATGGAAAAAGGGCCAGCTAGACTTAGAGATAAAAAAGGTCTTCCCTTAGCTTATAAATGACAGAACAAGAATTGGAACCCAAAGTTTGTTTTATAATCACAATTTCACTTGTTTTTTTTTTCCCTCCAGGGGAAGAATTTTCCTTTCTAAATCCAAAAATCTTAGTGTCATAATTCCTGCAGGCTCAAATTTGAGTAAAAACTGTACCATTTAGTTGCCTCTCTTAAAACATTGCCCTCATTTACTGAATGTTAAGATAGGATTTTTTTTGCTGTTTTATAGAATTAATTATATTTTAATGACAGTTTTCAGCATCTTGGTGAAGAATTTGGCATATCTTTTTAAGGGCTCACATTTTTTATTTTTTCTATTTTTAACACCTTTATTGAGAATAATTAATCATATCTATCTGTATACTTATATTTATTTAATGTATGTAATTTGATAAGTTTGGACATATGCATATACCCATGAAAATATCACTACAATCAAGGTGATAGACATACAGGAAGGGTGCTTTAAACGTTTCCTATTCAGTCGTAGCCCGCTCAGTCTTGGGGGGATCTACTGAAGCTCAGTAGATGAAGAACAATAACCAGCACTTATGCAGGCTGACTCCTGTACTTCTATGGAAGATCTCTTTAATCCTCCCAACCACACCACAAAGTCAGCACTATTATCATCTCTACTTTACAATGAGAAAACTAAGAAATAAGAGCTTGAAGAACTTGCTTACATTAATGTATAGTTATCTATTGCTGTGTAACAAATTATGACCAGAATGTAGCAATGTAACACAATTGTTAATTTTCTCAATAGCTTCTGAATGTCAGAAAAAGAGGAACAGTTTAGCTCGGGAGTTCTGGCTCATGGTCTCAAGTCATCTCGTGAGGTTTCTCAGTTTCTTGGACAGACGACTCTGTTTCCTATTCACAGGTTTACTGGTGTGTCTTCAACCCGTGACTCCTGGCTTCCCCCAGAGTGAGTGATCTGAGGGAGAAGGAGCAAGCAATCTTTTTTAACCTAATTTTGGAAGTGACATACCCTCACTTCTGCTGCATTCTCTTGGTCACTCGACCAACCTTGATATAATGTGGCAGGGAACTCCACAAAGATATGAATGTTATGTGGTGGCAGTCAATGGAGGCAGCTTGGATATTGGCTATGACACATACTCCCTAGCAACTGACAGCACTAGGTAATGAACCCAGACAGTCGAACCTCAGTGCTTGCGTTTTTTCCCACCATAGAACCCATATTTCTGAATGTTCGTGCTTTTCCTAAAGGGGACTTCGGTGGAATTCATTGATACTTGTGGGTGTCATTCAGTGATGATTGCTACCAAAGGGCACCTGAAAATGGGAAGAAGATAAGAATTATTTTTTTAAATTTTTTATTAAGGTATTATTGATATACATTCTTATGAAGGTTTCACATGAAAAAACAATGTGGTTACTACATCTACCCATATTGTCGAGTCCCCACCCACACCCCAACGGAGTCACTGTCCATCAGTGTAGTAAGATGCCACAGATTCACTATTTGCCTTCTCTGTGCTACACTGTTTCACCCGTGATCCCCCACACCATGTGTATGAAACATAATACCCCTCAATCCCCTTCTCCCTCCCTCCCCAGCCGCCCTCCCACACCCCTCCCCTTTGGTAACCACTAGTTCCTTCCTGGAGTCTCTGAGTCTGCTGCTATTTTGTTCCTTCAGTTTTACTTCGTTGTTATACTCCACAAATGAGGGAAATCATTTGGCATTTGTCTTTCTCTGCCTGGCTTATTTCACTGAGCATAATGTCCTCCAGCTCCATCCATGTTGTTGCAAATGGTAGGATTTGTTTCTTTCTTATGGCTGAAGAGTATTCCATTGTGTATATGTACCACCTCTTCTTTATCCATTCATCTACTGATGGACACTTAGGTTGCTTCCATATCTTGGCTATTGTAAAAAGTGCTACAATAAACATAGGGGTGCACATGTCTTTTTGTATCTTAGAAGTTGTATTCTTTGGGTAAATTCCAAGGAGTCGGATTCCCGGGTCAAATGGTATTTCTATTTTTAGTTTTTTGAGGAACCTCCATATTGCTTTCCACAATGGTTGAACTAGCTTACATTCCCACTAGCAGTGTAGGAGGGTTCCCCTTTCTCTGCATCCTCGCCAGCATTTGTTGTTCTTAGTCTTTTCGATGCTGGTCATCCTTACTGGTGTGAGGTGATATCTCATTGTGGTTTTAATTTGCCTTTCCCTGATGATTAGTGATATGGAGCATCTTCTCATGTGTCTGTTGGCCACCTGAATTTCTTCTTTGGAGAATTGTCTCTTCATATCCTCTGCCAATTTGTTAATCAGGTTATTTGATTTTTGGGTGTTGAGGTGTGTAAGTTGTTTATATATTTTGGATCTTAACCCCTTGTCAGATATGTCATTTACAAATATGTTCTCCCAAACTGTAGGGTGCCTTTTTGTTCTGTCAATGGTGTCCTTTGCCATACAGACACTTTTTAGTTTGATGTAGTCCCATGAGTTCATTTTTGCTTTTGTTTCCCTTGCTCTAGGAGATGCATTCAGGAAGAAGTTGCTCATGCTTATATTCAAGAGATGTTTGCCTATGTTTTCTTCTAAGAGTTTTATGGTTTCATGACTTATGTTCAGGTCTTTGACCCATTTCAAGTTTACTTTTGTGTTTGGGGTTAAACAATAATCCAGTTTCATTCTCTTATACGTAGCTGTCCAGTTTTGCCAACACCAGCTGTTGAAGAGGCTGTCATTTCCCCATTATATGTCCATGACTTCTTTATCATATATTAATTGACCATATCTGGTTGGGTTTATATCGGGGCTCTCTAGTCTGTTCCGTTGGTCTGTGGATCTGTTCTTGTGCCAGTACCAAATTGTCTTGATTACTGTGGCTTTGTAGTAGAGCTTGAATTTGGGGAGTATAATCGCACAGCTTTATTCTTCCTTCTCAGGATTGCTTTGGCTATTTGGGGTCTTTTGTGGTTCCATATGAATTTTAGAAAGATTTTCTCTAGTTCGTTGAAGAATGCTGTTGGTATTTTTATAGGAATTTCATTGAATCTGTAGATTGCTTTGGGCAGGATGGCCATTTTGACAATATTAATTCTTCCTATCCATGAGCATGGGATGTGTTTCCAGTTATTGGTATCTTCTTTAATTTCTCTCATGAGTGTCTTGTAGTTTTTAGGGTATAGGTCTTTCACTTCCTTGGTTAGGTTTTTTCCTAGGTATTTTATACTTTTGATGCAACTGTGAATGGAATTGTGTTCCTGATTCCTTTCTCTGCTAGTGCATTGTTAGTGTATAGGAATGCCACAGATTTCTGCATATTAATTTTGTATCCTGCAACTTTGCTGAATGCAGATATTAGATCTAGTAGTTTTGGAGTGAAATCTTTAGGGTTTTTTATGTATAATATCATGTCATCTGCGAACAGGGACAGTTTAACTTCTTCCTTGCCAATCTGGATGCCTTTTATTTCTTTGTGTTGTCTGATTACCATGGCTAGGACCTCCAGTACTATGTTGAATAGAAGTGGGGAGAGTGAGCATCCTTGTCTTCTTCCTGATCTTAAAAGAAAAGCTTTCAGCTTCTCGCTGTTAAGTATGATGTTGGCTGTGGGTTTGTCATATATGGCCTTTATTATGTTGAGGTACTTGCCCTCTATACCCATTTTGTTGAGAGTTTTTATAATGACTAGATGTTGAATTTTGTCAAATGCTTTTTCAGTATCTTTGGAGATGATCATGTGTTTTTTGTCCTTCTTTTTGTTGATGTGGTGGATGATGTTGATGGATTTTATAATGTTGTACCATCTTGCATCCCTGGAATAAATCCTACTTGATCATGATGGGTGATCTTCTTGATGTATTTTTGAATTTGGTTTGCTAATATTTTGTTGAGTATTTTTGCATCTATGTTCATCAGGGATATTGGTCTGTAATTTTCTTTTTTTGTGGTGTCTTTGCCTGGTTTTGGTATTAGAGTAATGCTGGCCTCATAGAATGAGTTTGGGAGTATTCCCTCTTCTTCTACTCTTTGGAAAACTTTAAGGAGGACGGGTATTAGGTCTTCATTAAATGTTTGATAAAATTCATTGGTGAAGCTATCAGGTACAGGAATTTTGTTCTTGGGTAGTTTTTTGATTACCAGTTCAATTTCATTGCTGGTAATTGGTCTGTTCAGATTTTCTGTTTCTTTCTGAGTCAGCCTTGGAAGGTTATATTTTTCTAGAAAGTTGTCCATTTCTTCTAGGTTATCCAGTTTGTTATGTATATAATTTTTCATAGTATTCTCTAATAATTCTTTGTATTTCTGTGGTGTCCATAGTGATTTTTCCTTTCTCATTTCTGATTCTGTTCATGTGTGTAGACTCTCTTTTTTTCTTGATAAGTCAGGCTAAGGGTTTATCTATTTTGTTTGTTTTCTCGAAGAACCAGCTCTTGCTTTCATTGATTCTTTCTATTGTTTTATTCTTCTCGATTTTATTTATTTCTGCTGTAATCTTTATTATGTCCCTCCTTCTACTGACTTTGGGCCTCCTTTGTTCTTCTTTATCTTGCTTCATTAATTGTGAGTTTAGACTGTTCATATGGGATTGTTCTTCTTTCCTTAGGTAGGCCTGTATTGCAATATACTTTCCTCTCAGCACGGCCTTCACTGCATCCCACAGGTTTTGTGGTGTTGAACTATTGTGATTTGTTGCCATATATTGCTTGATCTCTGCTTTATTTGATCATTTATCCATTAGTGATTTAGGAGCATTTTGTGAAGCCTCTATGTGTTCGTGGGATTTTTCAATTTCTTTGCTTAATTTATTTCTAGTTTCATACCTTTGTGGTCTGAGAAACTGGTTTGTACAATTTCAATCTTTTTGAATTTACTGAGGCTCATTTTGTGGCCTAGAATATTATCTATTCTTGAAAATGTTCCATGTGCACTTGAGAAGAATGTGAATTCTGCTGCTTTTGAGTGTAGAGTTCTGTAGATGTCTGTTAGGTCCATCTGTTCTAATGTGTTGTTCAGTGTCTCGGTCTCCTTACTTATTTTCTGTCTGGTTGATCTGTCCTTCAGAGTGAGTGGAGTGTTGAAGTCTCCTAGAATGAATGCATTGCATTCTATTTCCCCTTTTAATTCTGTTAGTATTTGTTTCACGTATGTAGGTGCTCCTGTGTTGAGTGCATAGATATTTATAATGGTTATATCTTCTTGTTGGATTGACCCTTTTATCATCATGTAATGTCCTTCTTTGTCTCTTGTGACTTTCTTTGTTTTGAAGTCTACTTTGTCTGATGCAAGTACTGCAACTCCTGTTTTTTTCTCCCTATTGCATGAAATATCTTTTTCCATCCTTTCACTTTTAGTCTGTGTATGTCTTTGGGTTTAAAGTGAGTCTCTTGTAGGCAGCATAAAGATGGGTCTTGTTTTTTTATCCATTCCATGACTCAATGTCTTTTGATTGGTGCATTCATTCCATTTACATTTAGGGTGATTATCAATAGGTATGTACTTATTGCTATTGCAGACTTTAGAGTTGTGGTTACCAAAGGTTCAAGATTAACTTCCTTACTGTCTAAGAGTCTAACTTAACTCACTTAATATGCTATTACAAACATAGTCTAAAGGTTCTTTTCTTTTCCTCCTTTTTCTTCCTTTTCCATTCTTTATATATTAAGTATTGTATTCTCTACTCTTTGTCTATCTCTTGATTGACTTTGTGGATAGTTAATTTAATTTTGCATTTGCTTAGTAATTAGCTATTCTACGTTCTTTACTGTGGTTTTAATACCTCTGGTGACAGCTATTCAACCTTAGGAACACTTCCGTCTATAGCAGTTCCCCCAAAATAGACTGTAGAGATGGTTTGTGGGAGGTAAATTCTCTCAGCTTTTGCTTATCTGGAAATTGTTTAATCTCTCCTTCAAATTTAAATGATAATCTTGCTGGATAAAGTAATCTTGGTTCCAGGCCCTTCTGCTTCATTGCTTTAAATACATCATGCCAGTCCCTTCTGGCCTGTAAGGTTTCTGATGAGAAGTCTGATGATAGCCTGATGGGCTTTCCTTTGTATGTATCTTATTTCTCTCTCTGGCTGCTTTTAATAGTCTGTCCTTATCCTTGATCTTTGTCATTTTAATTACTATATGTCTTGGTGTTGTCTTCCTTGGGTCCCTTGTGTTGGGAGATCTGTGGATCTCCGTGGCCTGAGAGACTATCTCCTTACCCAGATTGGGGAAGTTTTCAGCTATTACCTCCTCAAAGATACTTTCTATCCCTTTCTCTCTCTCTTCTTCTTCTGGTACCCCTATAATGCAAATATTGTTCCATTTGGATTGGTCACACAGTTCTCTCAATATTCTTTCATTCTTAGAGATCCTTTTTTCTCTCTGTGCCTCAGCTTCTATTTATTTCTCTTCTCTAGTTTCTATTTCATTTATCATCTCCTCCACCGTATCTAATCTGCTTTTAATGCCCTCCATTATGTTCTTCAACGATTGGATCTCCAACTGGAATTCATTCCTGAGTTCTTGAGTATCTTTCCATACCTCCATGAGCATGTTAATGATTTTTATTTTGAACTGCCTTTCAGAAAGATTCATGAGGCTGATGTCATCTTTCTCAGGAGCTGTATTAATAATTTTGCTTTGAACCAGGTTCCTTTGGCATTTCATATTTGTATATGGCACCCTCTAGTATCCAGAAGCTCTTCTCTCTCGAGCTACTCAGCCCCTGAAGCAATGTCGAGGGTTGCAGGGCAGTGGTATTGGTGCCTGGGGGGAGGAAAGAACTGTTTCCTGCTTCCTGGCTGCTATGCCTGTCTCCACTGCCTGAACCAGTGGGCTGAGCACACAGGTATAAGCCTCTATGCTTTGCATCTGTAGTTGCTGTAGACAGATCTTCCCTCTGTCTGGCCTAACGCCAGGGTAGGGTTTGCCAGTTTGCGAGCCAGGTGGAGCTGGCCGGGAGAAAGGCACAGTAGGCTGTGTATCACAGAGGGGTCCTTGGAGCTGTGTAGCCAGCCAGATAGCTGGAGCACCTGAAAATCATGAAAGCTCCCAACCTGCTAGGCAGAGTGCACCTGGACAGTTTTGTCTGCCTGTCCTTTCTCCTGACCAGTAAGCTCTGCGCAATCCTCTTGCTTTGGCAGCCCTCTTGCTAAGGGCTTCCTTGTTAGGAAGTCTCTCAGACTTTCTGCCTTTCTTTTGTCCCAGAGCAGCCGGATATGGATTCCTGCTTTCCATGAGCGGCTGAAATCTCATTCTCTCCAGGAATTCTGCCTGTCCTAGCTTTCCAATCCCCTAAACATGAGAGTATCATGAAAACACCATGAAATGTAGGTTTGTGCTCCCAGAGCAGATCTCCAGAGTTAGGTATTCAGCAGTCCCAGGTCTCCACTCCCTCCCCACTCCATTTCTATTCCTCCTGCCAGTGAGCTGGGGTGGGGGAAGGGTTTGGGTCCCGCAGGGCCACAGCTTTGGTACATTACCCTGTTCTGTGAGGTCTGCTCTTTTCTTCAGGTGTATGCAGTCTGACGCAGGCTTCTTTCCTGTTTCTCTTTCAGGATTAGTTGTATTATATATATTTTTCTATTATATGTGGTTTTACAAGGAAGCCTCTGTCTCAGTTCTCATGCCGCCATCTTTAATCCAATTTCTCAGGAGATAAGAATATTATCTAGGGCAATAAACACTAAATTTCCAAGTAGTCCAGATTATAGATAGGTCATTACAGAAGAGATGGTAAGGAGAAGCAAAATGAGAATTCAGAATATTAATAACTTTACTCATATTTGTCCACCTCTCCCCCTCCACAAGTCACAATGCTTTCAAGTATCATGTTAGAAAATATATACAAAGGGCTTTGCTTCATAAAATGTGGCTTGAAAAAAAAATCTCTGCTTTAGATTTCCTATAGGCCTCAGGATGTTATAAAAGTTTTAAATATCAGTGTGCCCTGTTCAGGGAGCTACATTATTCTGTAAGGGAATTTCTACTTGAAAAATCTTTTGCATCAGTGTGAGATATAAATTCAATTGTCAACAAGCTGTGTCAGAACAGATTTCTTGTTATATTTGGCCACAGAATGGAGATTTATTGAAAATGCTTGATGATATCACTCTCTGAGCTGTTTTACATAAATATAGCAGCGCAGTGAATGCTTTGAGTTGTAGTGTGAGCGGGTGTGTTTGTATTTCTGACTCTTAAAACTGAAATTAGGGGGAAAATACCAAAAGGCACCTCAATACATAATGTTGTATCCAACTTACTTTAGAATGATGATGTCTGCAACAACTATCTTATAAGTAAGTGGAGACTTCTGTGCCCTTTCAGAAATGAATCATGTATCAAAACACTTCAAAACCAAAGTTTTGGAATACTGCTTTTTCTATTTCATTTCAGGGAATAGAACAATCAGAATTTTTAAGATGTAGAAACACAACAGATTGATTATTTTTTAAAGAACTTTTATTATTGAAAATCTTTTGTAATCAGGTCAGAAGTCAAAAATGAAAAACTCTTAAAAACTAAAATTTCTTCCTTCAGTAATGAAAGACTTGGAACTGTAATATAAATTTGGTCTCTAGGGTTCTCTCAGTTCTTTAGCTTATAGATTCTGTGGCTTTCCAAATTATTTTATGTTCCTCCACTCAATTCAACTCTGACCAGGAGATATTTATGAATTTCTTTTTCTGAATGTATCATAAAATATTGGTTAAGGTCAAATAATATTGACAGGGAAATGTGCATGATTTATGGAGTGGGCACCTTCTATTTCTAAGGAAAGCTATCATTGTCACATTAATATGAGTAAAAATTGTCAACACAGGGAAGGCTTTGCAATCTGGTGATCAATATTAACGACTATGCAGCGATCCTGTTTGATCTGTAAGATGTATGAAATCATTAAATCAACTACCTCAGAGACTGAGATTTTGAGTTTTATGGATGTAGACTTTATGTATCATATGTCTCTTCTTTACTAATGTATTGAAGTTTATTATTACTTCTACTACTACAACTATATAATAACTCTACACCCCAGAAGACTAAATAATACATCAACCACTTAAAAAGTCTTCAGTGGGTTAAAATGACAGATTTCTGAATATTACTTACAGAAAATCCTTCTTATTAACTTATTGAAAAATATGAAGTATCTCTAACACTGATACTTTGTGAGAAACACAAGGGCTACACAATTATAACCTCTTCCTTAAGGAATGTATTGTCCGTTGGGCTGGTGTCCGACTTGAATCTCTGATTCTTTTTAAAAGTTTCCTTATCGTGTTTTCATTTCCTTTTACTAGAGTCTGCTCATATGTCTGTGTAGCCACAGTTTACTTTGAAATATATTTATTGAACTTTGTACTTTATACCACTTATTCTCAAGTTTTCATTCAAATCTTCTCCCCAAAAATTTAGAAAACTTCGTATCACCTCACACTTTTTTAATTTAACATTAAAAATAATGTTTTAAGTATCTGTGAAAGATATAATTTTTCCAGTATACTACTCTTTTAAATAAATCTAAAGCATAAAAACACCATAGCAATTTGATATCCATCATTCATTTATAAAACTTATCAGGAATCTCCTTTTGAACAGAGAAAAATTTCAATCACTCATGTTTCTCCTTGAACTAGTACCTACAATTCACTTTCCCCACAGAAATAATATGCAAATGTCATCTACTTTTTGAATGTCTTTTATTGATCATCTTATTTCTTTGCAACAAAATATTTTTATGAGCTGAAATTGTATGTTTATGTTATAAACTTATGTGAGCATAAGTCTTTAACAGCAATTTTTTTTTCTTCTCGGTTGAGTTAACATTACAATTAGTATTTTTGTACAATTTTATATAAAGTAAAATTCTGTTTGAATTGTATTTAAAAACATGAATGAGACTTTCTGTCTCATTTTCTTTTATTGGTCTTGACACTGAGAAACTTTGTATATATGTGTAGTTGAGTGTCACAACAATGAATTTTTATAGCAGTCACTGAATGATTTAAACTTTTTCCAATCCAAATGACTTGACAAGATCATATTGTGAACTCTCATCCAAACTTATTTTTCATAATATTTCAAGAAAAAACTAGATAATGGCCTCCTTCAGTTCTGCTGGAAGTAAGACTTAGAAAGTGCCTGACTTTTAGAAGTATTTGTTACTCATTCAAGTTATTTAGTTTCTTATTTTCTAAATGGTACACCTATAAAAGCTTTACCAAGACTTAAAAGTAATTATAAGATACATCTGCCAGTTCTTTTCACTAAGAGTAACTTTTGTATAACACAGTATATTAAGAGAAGATTGGAAACACTGAAATATCACTCATAATATGTATGTCTTTGTGAATATAATTTTTGGAAAAGTGTTATCCTATTAAAATTTATATTTTTTCCTTCAATCATTGAAAACACCCATCATTTAACCTACTTAAAAGAGCTAGCCCTCATTGTGAAACCAATCAAAACATTTTTATGAAAAGGCCTGACTTCATTTTTCAATTCAAATAAAACATGTTAATATGTATTTCAACTATTATAAATACACTGAAAAGTAAGTTCTGGATTGCAATTTTTAAAGCCAACTTACTTGAAGCAGCCCTTTTGATTTAAACTCGGCATTTATTTAATATAATTAATCTGCATTTTAAGTTAGAAAATGTACTTTAAAATCCTTACATTGTTTCTAATTAATTTATAATAATGCAATATAATCTGTATCTATGATTATGAAGTTACTTATATAAAAGGAATATAATTTTAAAAGAAAGATAAATATGCATGTTTGTGCATATTGAACTTCAGCAATTGGCATTAGGGTATAATTAAATGGAAATGTATATAATATAAATAATTTCATTAATTTCATAGACAGGAATATACTATTGTACTGAAATTGATCATTCTAGTAGCTAGCTTAAATTTTATTTTTTTGTTAATAAGAGGTAGGGAATATAAAACATTTTATAAGATGTAAGGTGAAAATTGACAATTAGAATAACTATTTCATAATATATAATTGATACATATTGAATAATGAAATTGAACAATGCTCACTAAACCTAGAACAGATTGTGTAATATATTTATCTATTGGTTTAAATGAGTGTAACTAAAAATATTTGATGTACCCAGAAAACCATTCAGTTACATTTAAATTAATGTGTCACTAAGCTATACTCTTTTGGCTGCTTGAAGTTATTTCTTTCTATTTAAATATAAATTCCAAATATGATTATTAAGGATATACCTTGCTTTTTCTCTCTCCAGACTGTCTCTCAAAAGCATTACATTATTTCACAGAGTTAACAGAAAATTCCCATTTCCTCAGTCTACTTTACTCAATATATTAAATTTCTCAACAAACCAACATTTTAATACCATAGTTCTTGCTTAGGAGAAAGAATAAGAAAAAAATAAAACAAAAACCATGAAAGCATAAGGTGTTGTTATGATGGCTTGATTCATTACTTCTTTGAAACCATGGAAAGTTCTAAACCTCATGGTAGTGCCTCATTGTAAGATGTCAGCTGAGTGAGCTGTCTTTTCTAAAGTAAGGAACTTTGTGGAAAGAGAGGTAAGTAAGGAACCTACATGTTGTGATGAAGAGATGCATTGATTTGAAGATGTGAAAGTTTAGCCATTTCCTTTGTGCTTAGTAGATGGACACACAGGATTTTAAAAAATAAACATCTTTGTTTTGCAGCTGTCGTGAGTGCCATTCCTGTGCCAACGCTAGAAAGTGCCCAGTACCCAGGAATCCTTCCGTCTCCCACCTGTGGATACCCCCACCCGCAGTTCACCCTCCGGCCTGTGCCATTCCCAACACTGTCAGTGGACCGAGGTTTCGGAGCAGGAAAAAGTCAGTGGAATGCGTTTTCCTTTCTTTGTACTCAGAACAAATGAATAATGGCCAAGGATGTTTTGTCAAATCTGTAGCATTTTGACGTTCTTATCTCCTGGAAATATTTATCTGTGATTGATCATAGATTGATTTTTCTATGATTTAGGTGCTCAAATTTTCTTTTCCAACAGTCCATCCTTTGGCTCCTGCTCACATGCCTTTGGGCTGATTCCCCAGGACTCTTTCCAGAACAGACTCCACTGACCAAATGAGGAGATATGGGGAAATAAAGATTAACTGGGTCGGTAAAACAATGATGCGATGGATGCTTGAAGTTAATATTTGCTTTTAACTAGGCAATTAATGATCAAGTGACTATCCTCCAACATATTCTTATATAAGTATCTGTTATATTTAAATATATCTCATTGATTCCTGATGAATCAGTACTTGAGTGGATGCTTTCATTTTCTTTAGTTAAATCAGTCATGCAATACCTTTTAATATTTAAGATAAAATTATTGGGGAAAAAAAAGATTTCCACAGTATTTCATTTGTTTTGTTTATTTATTTGTTTGTCTGGCTTTAATGAGATATAACTGACATATAACATTGTCTAAATTTAAGGGGTGCAATGTGTTTATTTGAGACATTCATTTTGCAAAATGATTACTACCATAGAGTTAGCTAACACCTCCATCACATTACATAATAAACATTTCTTTTTGTGGTAAAAAGAAGCGTTTAATTTCTACTTTCCTAGCAAACTTGCAATATATGATACAGCGCTATTAACTATAATCACCATGCTGTACATTAGATCCTTAGAACTTACTCATTTTATAACTGGAGGTTTGTACTCCTTGATAAATCTCCCCTTTTTTCCCCAACCCCCAGCCTGTTGCAACCACTTTTTTAGTCTGTTTGCATGAATTTGGCTTTTTGATTCCACATATAAGTAATAGCATATAATGCTTGTCTTTCTCTGACTTATTTCACTTAGCATAATTCCCTCAAGGTCCATCCATGTAGTCAAAAACATCAGATCATCCCTGTTTCCCATAGCTGAATATATTGTTGTGTTTATATACCACATCTTCTTTATCCATACATCTGCTGAAAGATGTTTAGGTTGTTTCCTTATCTTAGCTTTTGTGAGTAATGCATGATGGACATAGAAGTGCAGATACCTCTTTGAGATCCTGTTTTCACTTCCTTTGGGTATATACTCAGATGTGAGATTACTGGATCATATGGTAGTTCCACTTTTAATTTTTTGAGGAACCACCATATTGTCTTCCATAGTTGCTGTACCAATTTACATTCCCACCAACAGTGCATAAGGTTTCTCTTTTCTCCATATTCTCACCAACACTTACCTCTTTTTGATGACAGCCATTCTAACAGGTGCAAGATAATATCTCATTTGATTTGCATGGTCTCTTATTGAAGAGACTCTCCTTTCCTGCATTTTATATTCTTGGCTTCTTTGTCATAAATGAACTGACAATATATGTATGGATTTATTTCTGGGCTCTCTATCCTGTTCCATTCATCTTTGTGTCTGTTTTTGTATCTGTACTATACTGTTTTGATTACTAAAGCTTTGTAATATAGTTTGAAATCAGGCAGTGTGAACAAAACCTCTAGTTTTGTTCTTCATTCTCAAGATTGCTGTGGCTATCCAGGGTCTTTGTGGTTTCATACAAATTTGGGGATTATTTGTTCTATTTCTGTGAAAAATGGCATTGAAATTTTGATAGAGATTGCATGAATATGTAGATCATTCTGGATAGCTTCGAAATTTTAACAGTATTAATTATTCCAAATCATGGGTATAGAATATCTTTCTTTTTATTTATGTCTTCAATTTATTTCATGAATGCTGTATAGTTTTCAGTATACAAATATGTTACTTCCTTAGTTAAATTTATTCCTAAGTATTTTATCTATTTGATGCAATTATAAGTGAAATTGCTTTCTTAATTTCTCTTTCTGATAGTTCATTTTTAGCATATAGGAACACAACTGATTTCTATAGATTAATTTTGTACCCTGAGGTTAGTATTTCATTTGTTTTAAGGGAAGTAGATATGGAGAGAGACTCTCAAAACATTATGTATACCCTGGTGATTTTTTCTATACCATTTGACTTTTTTTTCTTCAAGCACAGCATTTTTAGATCAATTTTATGGTTCTCTTCTCTTAGTTAAGAACAGGTGACTCAGCAGCTCATGTGAGATAGGAAGTTTCTAATAGATAAGATGATAACAGCAATAAAATAAATTTGTGAGGTAAGCTATATTTTTTTCCAACTCACCTGAGACAGCCCTAAGAAATCATAAATCATCTAGCTGTAGCAAGGTTAGAATTAAAAGGCATCAAAAATCTGCCAAGAGAGAATTAGATTTATTTTCCCTTTCCTCACTGTACATTGTGTCTACAGAATAGAGTTGTATGCAAAAAACTCAAGAAAAAATTGTCTCCCAAACACATTGAAGGGAATTAAGTGAGAAAGATGGGAAAACTCTGACAACCAAAATTTTCTGAATCCCAGGACTACTAGGAAGGTGATTCTAGTCAAAGAATTCAGAGCCTACAAGTCCTTTCTTCAGCTTCTGAAATGAACTCTCCCCAGCAGAAAAGAGAAGTTTATAGTTTTAGTTTTGTTTTCCCCTCATTGGATCATTGTCCACTACTTTCTTTTGATTTCATCAACATTCTCTGACTGTAAAAGAAAGTGTAAGAAGATGTATATAATGGCCTTTACCTGTTCCCTCCAGCAAGATGGAGACCTGCCAAACTTCACTTTTTTTTTATTAGAAATTAATTGTTGTATTTTATTCATGATGTATCCCTGTCATTTCTTTTTCCTTTTTTAATGGCGTAGTTCCTTTGGAAGTCCAACATCACATTTGTTCTTTCTTTTTTCTCTTGATTCGGTATAGCATACAAAATTGTCTCAATGAATCAGGGGCGAAAAGATTCCAACAGTTAAATTTCGATAACAAGGAAAATAATAAAGAAGCTAGTATAAAATGTTCCCCTTCTCCCCCATTGGCCAATACAAGTTTCTTAGAGAAGCTCGATTCCAGTGGGACAGAGAAGTATGTCTCACCCAACATGAACTAGGGAGTTACCAAGGGAAAGGAGGAGAAGATGCTTTGTGAACAATACAGTCTACCCCAGGTTACCACAGACCACCAGGACTTGTCTGTCTCACCGTCTCTCATGTCATTCTGTTTCAAATGCTGTGTTAGTTTCTTTGGACTGCCATAACAAAATAACATAAACTAGTTGTTTTAAAATAACAGAAACTTATTCTCTCAGAGTTCTGGAAGCTAGAAGTCCAAAATTAAGATGTTTTCAGGGTTGTATCCCCTCCAAAACCTCTAGGGAGGGTCTGTCCTTGCCTCTCCCAGTTCTGGGAGCCTTAGGCACCTCTAGGCCTGAGGCAGCATCACAATATCTGTCTCTGTCTTCGTAGGGCTACCGTCCTTCTGCCTGAAGTCCCATAGACCCCAGACCTCTAAGGACATGAATATATGGGGACCAGAGGGCAAACTTGTGGATTAAATTGTGTCCCCCAAAAAGATATATTGACATCCTAACCTCTGATACCTGTGAATGTGATCTGATTTAGAAATAAGATCTCTTCAGATGTCATCAAGTTAAGACAAGTCATGCTGGATTAGTATGAGCCCTAATCCAATATAGCTGGTATACTTATCAGGGAAGAGACCCAGATGCACAGAGAAGATGACCATGTGACAACAGAGGCAGATCTTGGAGTGATACATCCACAAGCCAAGAAAAAATAAATGAGCTAGCATAAAATTTGTTATTATCAGTGGTTGAGGTCCACAGATTTGTTTATATCTATGGTTTAAGTCTTATGGATTACTTGGGTACAGGACTTGGACAAGAGGTAGATGGGGAGTTTGTGTATGTGTGGGGGCAGAGGATATATGGGAAACCTCTGCACCTGCCACTGAATTTTACTGTGAACCTAAAATTGCTCTAAAAAACAAGGTCTAATATTCAATAAAGGGGCCATGGACATACAATGGGGAAATGGCAGTCTCTTCAACAGATGTTGCTGGCAAAACTGGACAGCTACATGTAAGAGAATGAAATTGGATCACTGTGTAACCCCATATACAAAAGTAAATTCAAAATGGATCAAAGACTTGAATGTAAGTCATGAAACCATAAAACTCTTAGAAAAAACATAGGCAAAAATCTCTTAGACATAAACATGAGTGACCTCTTCTTGAACATATCTCCCCGGGCAAGGGAAACAAAAGCAAAAATGAACAAATGGGACTATATCAAGCTGAAAAGCTTCTGTACAGCAAAGGACACCATCAATAGAACAAAAAGGTATCTTACAGTATGGAAGAATATATTCATAAATGACAGATCCAATAAAGGATTGACATCCAAAATATATAAAGAGCTCATACACCTCAACAAACAAAAAGCAAGTAATCCAATTAAAAAATGGGCAGAGGAGCTGAATAGACAGTTCTCAAAAGAAGAAATTCAGATGGCCAACAGACACATGAAAAAATGTTCCACATCGCTTGTCATCAGAGAAATGCAAATTAAAACCACAATGAGATATCATCTCACACCAGTAAGGATGGCTACCATCCAAAAGACAAACAACAACAAATGTTGGCGAGGTTGTGGAGAAAGGGGAACCCTCCTACACTGCTGGTGGGAATGTAAATTAGTTCAACCATTGTGGAAAGCAGTATGGAGGTTCCTCAAAATGCTCAAAATAGAAATACCATTTGACCCAGGAATTCCACTTTTAGGAATTTACCCTAAGAATGCAGCACTCCAGTCTGAAAAAGACAGATGCACCCCTATGTTTATCGCTGCACTATTTACAATAGCCAAGATATGGAAGCAACCTAAATGTCCATCAGTAGATGAACATGTATATGTACACAATGGAATATTACTCAGATATAAGAAAAAAACAGATCCTACCATTTGCAACAGCATGGATGGAGCTAGAGGGTATTATGCTCAATGAAATAAGGCAGGTGGAGAAAGACAAGTACCAAATGATTTCACTCATATGTGGAGTATAAGAACAAAAGAAAACTGAAGGAACAAAACAGCAGCAGAAGCACAGAACCCAAGAATGGACTAACAGTTACCAAAGGGAAAGGGACTGGGGAGGATGGGTGGGAAGGGAGGGATAAGGGCGGGAAAAAAGAAAGGGGGCATTACAATTAACATGTATAGTGTGGGGGGGTCACAGGGAGGGCTGTGCAACACAGAGAAGACAAGTAGTGATTTTACAGCATCTTACTATGCTGATGGACAGTGACTGTGAACGGGTATGGCAGGGGGGACTTGGTGAAGGGGGGAACCTAGTAAACATAATGTCCTTCATGTAATTGTAGATTAATGATACCAAAATAAAATTAATTAAAAAAAAACAAGGTCTATTAGAGATAAATGAATGAATAACTAAATAAGAAAACAAATAAATAAATAAATGAAAGAATAAAGAATATTTCAGTCTTTTTAGGAATTTTAAAAAAAATTTTTTATTTAAAAGTAATGATTAAATAAGGATAGTTATCTATTATTTAATATATAATATGAATTTCAAATATACAACTAGTACGTAAAGTTATATAAATAAAGGATTCATAATTGAGTGCTTAGCTTAGTCATTTTTAAACTTCATATAAAATCAGGAGACATGGACATTCTACTCCTGGTAGATTTCATAGATTTTTTAAATATATATTCAGTCATGCGTAAGTAGTTTTTGAACAAAGCTATGTGCAATGCAAAAGAAATAGGAACTAATATGTGTTGCCAAGTGATTATTTAGAAAAAGAAAAAGCACCCGCTTTTCCAGGAAACTAAATATTCTCTAAATCATTGTCAGAACCAGTTAACTAGCCATTCAGTATCAGTTTCTCCGTGCCTTGGAGAACACTAAACACGCCTGTTCTCTCTGAAGCAGAAAACATTTCATGACTCTGGCTGGAGACATCTTATTAGTCACCTTGAGAAACAGCAAAAGAACACAGGAAAAGAAAAATTTGACTACACCAAGTATGGAGACTCTCCTTCCTCCAAAGTTATCTGGAAAACCTTTCAATTGTATAAAAGATGAGTCACTAATCATTCTGCTCCAAAGCTCTGCTGCTGTCTGAAGTCACAAAGCTGAATTTCTCTCCTGCCATAGGAAAGGAAAGACACAGGATACATTTATAGTGCATTTGCATTATGCACATTTGGTGGTCCATTGATAAAGATTTATATAGTTGTGATGGACAAATATTTCTTCTTCTGCACTTCTGCTCTGAGCCTCAGTAGGCAAACAAACCGTACAGTGCTATATTTTGAAAACTTCAACCAATACAAAATCTTGAGGCCTCATTTCTACAAGTCACTATAGAATTGGTGCACCCTTTCCTCATGTTGGAAACAGGTAGATACTACTAGAGAAGGGTCAATAATTTCTGCTATTCTTTTCAATTTGGACACGGCTTTGTTAGTGAGAAGGCTGGTCAGCTTTATCCATATTATTTTCTGTCCCAGTTCGCCCCCAAATTGGAAATCAACCAACAAATGGGACTTGACCTAGGTAAAATAGGGGGCACCCTGGAGCTCATGGGTTCTTCTGTTTCACGTTTTTAAGAGTTTTCAAAAATCTGGCCCTAAGGATCTGGGATTACTCAGGAATATTGCAGGAGGCTGTTCTTCTGAGATTCATGAGTGAATCTGGTTCCTAGAAATGTTCATGTCTCAAAGTCTTTGCTTAGAGTTATTGGCGTGCTGTATTTCTTTCAAATATTGCTATTTCAGAGAAGAAAAATCCTCTTTCCATTTTTGCAATATTTTTGCCAGTTATTCTGTAGCGATTATTTATGTGTTGGCATTAATTATTATAAAGTGCCTTGGTATTTGACTCTGCTGTGTAATTGTATGCTATTTGTACGATGAATTCCCACTATTTCATCATTGGAAAACGAACGCCTTGGCAGCACATACTTGATTCTCACTTTGCTCTCTGAATTGCAGGTAGGCAGCACTTCGCGGGTGGAAGGAAGTTTTCTTTGCTTTCAGAGCTCTTAGCACAGCTAAATAGCATGTCACTGAGCCAATTTGTTCCACAAAGATGTCCTGAACTGGCCAAATGGGCTCACCCAAAATGGGAGCTTTTCTCTAGGGAAGCAACTGCTATTGTACATTTAAGAATTTTCACTGCATTAAATGACAGCCAGTTCTAAAAAGCATTTCTTTTGCTCCACATAAAGTGTCAGAATTATGCGCTAAGGAAAACCTGTGCCTTCTCCATTGTATTAGGTATTTTGAACAAAACAAAAACAGTCCTTTATGAATGAGCGATGCTTTTGGTCCCCAGGATGGGCCGTCCCGTACCCACCTAGCATGTTTCACTGGGCATTTTCCATTTCACTATGTGTGGTACTAAGGACTGATTCCCCAAAGAGCTGGTCCATCCATGTCAAGCTACTATTCTTTCCCTGAAAGTCGAGAACCACATCTCGGTGCTCTCAGTGGGAATCATGATGACCAATGGAAAACCTGGGGATGGAGGAGAGAATTTTGGGTTTTAGAGATGCTGTCAAGCAATGCCACTGAAAAGAATAAGAATGGCAATGGCCTCAAAAATTCAGTGATGGCATCAGAATTCATGTGAAACTTAGGCTTTTAAGAAACTAGAGAATATCAGAAGAGTAAATGTACATTTTATTAACCCTAAAATCACACTAATATTCTAAGAAAAACATCTTTCATTTAAAAAAGCAGAAAAATAATGGAATAAGAAAACATGAAGGAAGGACTCAAGAAAAGAAAGACATCACACATCTAGTTTTTTAATGGATAAAGCAGTTTTTTGAAATGACATAGATTTATCGCAATCTGTCTTCAATAGAATTACTCAAGGCAGATTTCTGAGGAGAATTGTGAAATTTGTTTCCCTGGAAAGGTATTTTTAATATGATGATATAGATCCTTTAATAAAAACCTGCCCAACTGGTAATGGAGAGGGACCCAGTTATGGGTCCCGACAATTTCTTCTTTCTGATCTACCGCTGAGAGATACTGTATTTCTGTTTGGATAATTGACCATCGGTCACTTTCTCCTTTAGGCTAAATATGAGTCCAGAGAAAAACCTCCATAATTTTCTTTGTCTCTAAAACTATACTCTCAACCATCTAATTACACAGTCTTGACTGAACACAAGTGCAGCCATGTTCCTCTCCCCTTTACACTCTTCCAAGCAGTTCAGCTCCTTATAAACACCCGCCTGAATCCCCCATCCCTTTTGCCCTTATCTCAGAACCTGCATCCCCAAGGATTTACCTTAATGTTTTCCTTGCAGCCCCACATTTTAACCTTGAGATTTTTGCATGCATGTGCCCCTCCCCTCTGTCTGTGATAGCCCTTCCTAGCCTAGAGATAAGGCACTCTGGTCAAACTTCTCTTGCACCCAGAGTTCTATCCAGTTTGTTATCTTGATAACATTTTCCTTATTTGAAGAAATATTTTATCAAGTCTTTGCCCGTTTTCTAGCCCTGGTTGCTCTGTGGCTACTTCCTGTCCTCAGCCAACCCATTATCTCCCCTGCCTCCATCTTTGGATGGGATGAGCCTGAAGGCCTAGTGACCCAGAGGACCTCTAACCCTTTCTGAATATAGAAAAATGAGTTTTAATATCAAATGCCCTCTGAAGGTACATTCCACTTTTGCATATCTTTAATATTATGTCTTGATCTTTGGTATCTTTAATATCTCCTCCCTTCAGCATTATCTGATTTTCTTTCTATCTCCTCTGCCCTTTGCTGACCTCACTGGGCCTCCCAGAGTGCTGTCTCAAAATTATCTCACAAACTAATTACCTAGAAATGTTTCCTGGTTAAAAATTCTCTTTCAAAAGTGAGATGTTAATCTTCTATCACTATGGTTTTTTTTTCAACCTATCCCATAGAACTTCCTTAATCAATAAATGAATCATCAGAAAGACTCTTATTTCATCAACACTTGTACCCACTATGCAGCTCTTCATTTACAGTTTAACCTGGACCTATTGACTTTGAATATGAATGAATAAAGTCAAGTCACAGTGAATCTCTCCTTAGAATGAGAAACTGCTTGGCCAATATTTTAATCTGACTCAACTGTGTTCTCTGGAGAAAAGGTGTGTTTCCGTACACAAAGCCCTCCAAATACGCAAAGGCTGTCACAAATGACTATGTGCAACCTCTCCACTGTAGTAATCTGCCTGAAAATTACACAGTTTGCCATCAAAGAGGAAAAATTGCAATTCTCTATTCAGGCAAGTTGTTCCAGCAAAGTCATCTCATGTAACTTTTGAGCTGAATGTGCTCCCAGTTTGTTATGGAAGATAATGATAGTGGGTATTATTTGTATCATTTTATTAGCAAAGCCTTGAAAACTGGTAACTCTGATTTGTTTGACAGTTGACATGGCATGTTTAAATCACAGAAAAATTGGCATATTGGCTGTTAGATAATAATGCAGCTGTAGCTGGGTTTGGTACATTGAATTTCACTGACAATACTACTTATGAAAGGAGAAATAACTCTTTTTTCTCGCTTCATCACTTATGATTACAGGGCTCAGCTAGTTCAGGCAATATGGTCGGTGCTGTATATATTTGGCTACTCTTCCCGAAAATCCCTGTCCTGCTGACTCTATTTCTACTGTTTAAAGGGGCAGGGCTATCATACCCCGTAAGTTTGGAAAGGAAGAAGAATGAGGATGTTCCTAACTTGAGGAAGACATTGTCCAGATCCTGATATGTATGTCTGGACTGATCTGGGGACCCTTCAGCTGACTTAGGGAGAACAAGTTTAGTCCTGGAATAATAAATGGCTTTTCTTGTCTCCACTGTAGCAGTGAATGATGCACCTACGACCCAGCAGCCATCCATGTTGCCCCCAGCGCAGCCTGAGCATCCCAGCGGTGAGGAGGCACCAAGCAGAACCATCCCCACGGCCTGTGTTCGACCAACTCATCCACTGCGCAGCTTTGCTAACCCCTTGCTACCTCCACCAATGAGTGCAATAGAACCGAAAGTCCCTTACACACCTCTTTTATCCCAGCCAGGTAAGGTGCCTGTGTGTTCACACATACAGTAGTTGTTATTATCGGTGCCTCTATTTAAGTGTCACGAGGGTTTCTGAGAAGGCTGGATGCAGTCTTTCTTTTCAACATTGACTTGCGCCTGGCATGCTCATGTCTGTTTCTGACGTTTGCAGTGCAGCTCTCAAGAATTTGCCTTACAAGCAAGTGGCTGGTTGTAGGGGCCTTTTACTCCTCTGGAAAACTGGTCATTAACCCTGAACACTAGTTAGGTGCCATTAACATGTGCAGTAGGTATGCCCACTAGAGAATGCTGGAGAAGCTCCTGGTTCTTTAGTCTGCCACATGCACCCTAGCATTAAGGCTAGACTCCAAGACTAGAGTTAAAAGTATAAAAGTCTGCAATACCACTTTTTAGAGAAATGTATGTAGCCTCATAATTCTACTTTGTGTTCTTCAGTAGTCATCTTCTAGGGGGTGTTGTTTCAGAGTTCCAGAGCCAGAAAGGAGTGTCATACCCAGTGCAAAGTCCAACTTCCTAATTTTAAAAATAAAGAAGCCAAAACTTAGATAGATAGGAAGTGACATCTGTATGATGCCCTTCTAACAAAATCAAATGGCAGAGATGAGAACCAGAGTCCTTAATCTCCAATGCAGTGCTCACTTTATTACTCAGCTGGTGTCCAGTAGGGCTGCACCGGAACTTCTCATTGTTTCTGTTCAGGATTAAAGATGAGAAGGGTACATAGAGAGGAAGAGGAGAAGAAGAAAGCAGGGGAGGGCTTGGGGTTGAGGTGCAGGACATAGAGTGAAAAATAGGTCAATAGATAGATAAGTAGATATGTAAAGATAAAAAACTATGTAATGCTTAAAATCATTTGGAATATTAGATTAACTCGTAACAACCCAGTATATCAGGAATAAGATAGTAAAGTACAGTGGTTCCAAGTAAATAGTGGAGCCCCTCTTAACAAACACAGGCAGCTGGACTGACCAGTCTGCCATTGTGCTAATTCTTTTGAGTAAGTTTCTGTTACTCAAATCCACACCCAGAGTGATTTTAGTCACTGCATTATTACATAAGCCCCATGATGACTGCAAAAACCAGGGAAAATAAGACTGGAATTATGAATATTATCTTTATTTTGATATTAAGAATACATCGTTCCTGGAATCATATTAATTGCTTTCTGTGCACATCATCTTTGGTCTTCTCACCACCCAGATGGGGTGTAGTATGGATGCTCAGCCACCAGGCCCTGGGAGGTGGGGTGGAGCACAGGAGGGGTGCAGATTCCATCCCTTGGATGTACACTGCACCAGATCTTGGCAGGAGGGGGTCTCCTATGACACAAGGGCTCAAGGCAGGTCATGACTTGGTTTCACAGAAGATCACTCTTCTAACATGAAAGAAGCAGGTCTGTATTGTCCCAGCCCCTCTCTCTGTCCCCCATATATACATATTACACACATACACACACACACACACACACACACACACAACACACACACACACACACACAGTGAGGAGGGTCTGCTATTGTACTTTGCCCCAAACCTATGAGGTCCTTGCTAATGGATATAGGAACAACTTGAAGCAAGAAAATTCATTAATGAAATTCTCCTATCAAGAGCATACTGCCTGGTGATTGCTGGCTGCCCTCTGTTTCCCACTGCAATACCACCAAGAGAAAAGATCTTGGAGGAGGCTGGTATCCAGGACAGATGGCAGTTTAATTTACAATAACTAACCTTTATGAACAAGTGCTGTATGACTGACAGGCTTCTGAAGACTTGCAACATGACATTCGATCCTCAAACCAACCTTGTGAGGTATAGCTGCTTTCTTGACCCCATGGATATGGGAATTGGGACCCAGAGAGTTTAAGTAGCAGCTTTAAGTCCACACAGCTAGTGAATGACGCATCTTTTCCCACTTTTTTTGACCGTGGGAATCATGAGTTGTGGAATTTTAGGAACTCATATGTGCCTCTTAGTTTATATGTAATTTAATAACAAAGACAAAGGTAAATTTTAAGAAACCTATTAAAGTAAGTCATTCCAGAACTGATTTTAAAAATGGGAAACATCTGAATTAATTCTGAGTTGAAGAATACCACCTCCTCACAAGCCTTCTTCACTCACATTTTAATAAGGAAACGTAAGAAATGTAGCTATTTTATACTGAAGAATACCAATTTTTTATATCAAAACACTAAAGTGCTATCGTATAGTACTTTATACTTAAGAACTAGTCTCTCTACTTAGAAGGATTTTTTAAATAACTTATTATACAGAGAAAAACTGAAAATGATATTCTGAAGTCCATTTTAAACAAAAATTTTACTGTGGTAATAACGTTTGGTTTGGAACACAAGGTTTGCAAATCAACCCCTGCGCCAGACATCTGTGATAACAAAAAATGACCCCAAAGAACCCTAGTTGTAGAAACATCTGAGGAGAAGCAGAACTAAGCACTGGCTTTCTTATTTACTAGTTACTATTTTCTTCTAGTTAACAACAATAAAGCTGCCTTAAACAAAGTCTGACACAATGTAGCATACATGAGTGTATTATGTCTTTAAAAGATGGGACATACAGTCCAATCTTATCTGTACCACTATCCTTTCAAATAATAAGCGCATCTGAAGAGCCGTTTCTCCAATCCCACGTCATGTGTCAAGATCTCATTTTCTTTCACTTCCATTGTATGTTTACGAGCCCTCTTTTGTTTTGCTGTTATTCTTGTTTTTATTTGAACTGTTTCTTACAAACCATCTCTTCTTTCATTTTTCCCCTTTAAGTGTCCCCCCACTCCTCACCTCTCCCCCTCACCTTGAGGCATACCCTGCCAGCACTTTGGAATTATTAAATGTTTTTTCCTTTCATTCTTCTCCTTCCTTGTGTTCCTGTGATTCCTGTTCATTTCATAACGTCTTACCTCATGATTTTCAAATAAGTTCTCCCTGCAGTGCTCCTGACACATGGTAAATAGTAGCTTTTAAGAAAGGGCTGATGTTTACTTATTCTAATAGAAAAAGAAAATTAGCAGACTGACAAATGTATTAGCTGTGACATTAACTACATGCTTCTTAGCCTAAAAGATGAAATACTCAGGCTTTCAACAAATTCTAATTCTCAGAAAATCATTACTTCAGTCAAACTGATTGATGAAGTAAAGTCATTCTCTTGTCGGCTTAAAAAAAATAAAACACCTCAAATAATTTCACTCCGGATTCCACAATGAAGGACTGCGTAATTGCTAATGAATTTATCTTTACTTACCACAAGCAAATTGCTTTAGAATATGATAATGTGAGGCGCTGCTATAATTTTTAAAGAACATGCCAAATGAGAAGCTGCTTCTGCTTTGAAGTCGTTGACATTAGGATCAATGAGGATGCTCGTCCCCCACTTGAATTCCTGTATGTGTTTTTTCGTGGGCAGTGGCGTGGATCTCTGCCTCGGTTTGCCTTCCAGTAAGTCCTGCAGAGCTGTTCCCAGCAGTTTTACATGAGATATAACACATCGCATATTATGCCGTAACGATCTCCATGGAGTTGCAGAGAATTTTGCAGTATTTCTATAGTAACTGCTAATTAGAAAGTCATCCTGTTGTCATAACGACTAAAATTCTGCCTACCCGAAAACACAGATCCATTCCTCCATTTTTTTTCCTTCCACCTGCTGTGTTAGGCTGAATTCAGCCTAATAGACTAATGTATTTTATGGTATTTCTTACAATTTCATCATCACCTCGTGATAAAGTGGTTCCGTTTCTCAATGCTTCATCAAGAGACATGAGTAACTGTGCAGTCTTTACACATTTCAGGGAGGCTGTAATCACTGCACTTTGCAAATCACAGATGTGGACATATAAGTGATTTGGCTTAGTCCCCTTTCAGGTTAAATAGAAAATGTTTGATGGAGTGTTGGGCTTATAGCATTATAGATTTGACATAAATTCTACAAAGGGCCAAGATAGGGTATTTTTTTTTCTTCACTAGTGAAGCTTCCTTTTAGCTGTGAAATGATCAGCTGCACTTTAAATGAACCTGGATTAGGAGACCATTTGTCTTCTGGGGCCATACTTCTTAAGGAAAAGAAAATGTAACCTCTTAAATAGTGCCTTTTATATCGTAGCATTGTTTTACAACATTAGCCTCCTGGAGTTCTTGCATCTCTGTAAAGGGACATATGTGCTATATTGTCCTCCATTTATACATTGCATTTCTACACATTTTTATTTATAAAAGCAAAAACCTATAACATTCTGATCTTTTCAGTCTTCTAGGGATCAATGTGTCAGAGGACATGACAAGACCAAAACTCACTTCATTGTACTGCGAAATTGAGTTTGATTTTCCCTCTGCAAATTGTGGCATGTGCTACAATTTGTCTGAGGACTGAGGACAAGGAGTGGGTGGAGGTGGCTGACAGTGGACAGAAAAGGCATTTGATTTATATTTATGGCTGGTTGGGAAATCATGTGTTCCCTCTATAACCTGATCTTTTTGGCAGGCCTCATTTCAGTAAATATGCTACCACAAGAAACTGCCAATAAACTACTGCAGTATATTAATACAATTGCTTTCCCTGAGCCACTTGTAGGCCACCGTGGGCGGTGTTCATCAAGGATACCACATGAGTGTCCCTTTGCTGAAATCAGTCACAGGCTGAGGTCATGGGAGCTCAGACATCCCTTAGCAAGTGAAACAAGAGGGTGACTTTCAGGCCGGTCAGATCAAATAAATCACTGGCACAGCTAAGTAGGAAAGATGTGCTGATTTTATGTTAATGAAGCTAACAGCACCTATCAATTCTAGAGTAGAAAATTATACTACCTCCTGTTAAATTTCATCTCCTGAAGCTCATCTGTGTTTTTTGTTTGTTCTGAAAGTAGCTCCTTGAAATTGTCCTGTTCTCCTTCCTAACAGACATATAGAGAGGTAGATAGATATAGGTACATAGATATAAATATAAATTTTTAATAGATGAAATTTGTTTTGATTTGATCTAGTCATCAGAAGTTACCAAGTTATCCATTGGAAAACATAATTAAGTCAAGTTTGCCTTTTATATCGCCAGTATTTGTGACTCTGAACCTACAACGTATTTATTGAAAAAAGCACCACTTCCTCTAGTATTGTGTTCCAGTATTTAAATAGGAAAGAGCTCTGTTAATTGCGTCAAAGAGAGCGAAGTGATACTTAGGGGAGAGTTTATGAGGCAGCTGTGTGATTGGTGCCTCATTTATAAATGACAAAGCTGAGGCCTAAAATGGTTACACAGTGTGCCCAAGGTCAAAAGTTGAGCTAATGGCTAAGTTTAAAGGATTCAGGGAAATACAACATTGAAGAGAAACAAAGGGTTTTATTTACCTTTTTGTGGTATAAATAGTTGACCTTTTTTTCCCTCTAAGAGGGCTTCTAGGATGATCCGAGCTATTAAATATCCCCTAAAAAGAATTGTTTTATAGCAGATAGGTTCAGTTACTTAGCTTAGTATTTGAGTAAATGTTTTATGCCTTCCATTGTAGACTAGGTGGAGTAAAGAAGTTACAGCAAGACTAGTGACTAGCCAGGAACTCCAGAATAGCTCCAGTCTGTATTGACCTCTCCTGTCCAACCTGCCAGTACTATATGAAGGCAAAGAGCGGGGAGCTGACATCTCTTGCTTTCTGCACCATGCACCATGAATGGCCAGGGCCTTGGAGTCCAAAAATGAAAATAAAGATGAGCAGAAGGAAGTGTAAAATGAAGATAGAAGTTAAGGCACATGAAAATATCACTCTGATTGTGGGTTAGAGAATGTGATGGTCAATGAGAGTGAAAAATGAACAGCTGGTATTTTTTTTAGGATTGGTGAAAGATATTGGGAGATGGGAGTAGATTTTGACAGTTGAATCAAAATTTGAATCCTTCTGATCAAACTTTTGCCGAGCTTTTAAAAAATGAAAGGAAATACTGTAGCAGGAATTGCTAGATCATATATAAAATTGAGGTTAATTATCAACTTAATACATTAAACTCTAAGGTTAAAGGTGTGAGTTGCCATCTAGAAATCATAAGAGAAAACTAAGAAAAATAAATTTTCAGAATTTTATTACCTAGTGTTGGATTCTCCCAGAGGAGGACGCCGCCCCAAATCACTCACGGAAGGCGTCTCTTGATGCAACAAGCAAGAGGAATTTATTCAGAGGCCAGCTAGCTGGGGTCCATGCGTTAGCCCGACGCAGCGGGTCTCAACGAGGACCCCGAACTCACAAAGCCAGAAGTTTTTATAGCATTTTCAAAGGGGCAGTATTTTCTACAGTCACAATACAGTGTTTTTTTTTCATAGACACATAAATTTTCGGCTGACGCCTCATCCTGGGGGTCTGGTTAGATAAAATCACTTTCGGAATGTTTAGGGTGGTTCTAGCAAGATAAGCTTAACTGATTGAGGTTGGCTAACTAAAGGTCACTACAATTAACACTGGCTGACTAACTTGTTTTTCAAAGTTCTAGTAATTTTTCTCCTAGGTTAGAAAATGGTGTTTGAGCCTTTAAGATGGCTGTGCTTATGCTAACTTTTGATTCTTCAGGTTCTACATTTCCCCACTTCTCTTTAAGGGCATTCCAATCATGGAATGTTTGTATCTTCTTGTTGGGTGAGTGAATAATATTGTTGCTTCAACATTAGTACATGAACGGCACTTACTCTTTCTCTAACAAAAGTTATCAGCCGATTCAATATGCAGGGTCCTAAAGTGAGGAGCAACACAAAGATGAGTAAGGGCCCAGCCAGAGTGGATATCAAGTTCGTAAACCACGGGGACCTAGTGAACCAAGATTCAAATAGCCCTTGGCCGGCTTCTCGTTCTCTCTTTCTCTGGTCTAGCCTCTCCCTAAGCTTTGACATTGAATCTCTTACTATTCTGGAATGGTCTGCATAAAAGCAGCATTCTTCCTTTAAAGCTGCACACAATCCTCCTTCTTTTAGAAACAGCAGATCCAGCCCTCGTCTGTTCTGCAAGACTACTTCAGAGAGGGAAGTCAGAGATTCTTCAAGTTTAGTAATGGATTGCTCTATGGTTTTTAGGTCTTCATCAATAGCTGTCCTTAGTCCCTCATAATGTTGGTTCCCTTGGATAATAGCGGCTGTCCCTGTTCCTACTCCGGCTGCGACTCCTATCCCTAACAACACAGCTAAGGTCAGCAAGACCGGCTCCCTCCTATATCTATGCCTAGGTTCAAATTCAGCTACGAATGAGAGGTCATCATGATACATCAACCTGGGCACCAGCTGAACCATAATACAGAAATCGCGGGAGGAGTTGAAGGCAGAAGTAGAGACACATGGGGTCACTCCAGTGTTACAAGCCCACCACCCTTCGGGAGGAGGGACTAAATACTCATTTTCACCTGAGGAGGTCACAGCTATGGTTTCATTACACAAAGCTTTATGGGTGGGGGGGACTGAACTTAAACATTTTCCTCTTCCAGTTACTTCAGTCAGAGTTAGCTTCTTGTGGCTTCCCCAGCTACAGATCTCGTGACGGGTTATCCTGTTAAAACTGCCTAACAATCCCAATCCTTCATAATAAGGCGGCCCAGAAGAGAAACACAACCAACAGGATTCAGTAGTGTTAGGGTTGGTGGTATTTAAGACCTGAAAAGCCCCTTCAAAGAGGTTGAGAAGGCGTTGTCCGGTGCCAGGAAAGGAGGTGAGCTGCATTTAGTGGAGCCGGGGCTCCAAACATTATTTCAAAGGGTGTTAGTCTAAAACGGCTGGGGGTGTTTCTAACTCGGAATAAGGCGAAGGGAAGGAGGACCAACCAATCATATAAACCAGTCTCTATGGATAATTTAGTCAGGGTCTCTTTTAGAGTTCTATTCATCCTTTCTACCTGTCCTGAGCTCTGGGGCCTGTATGCACAATGCAATTTCCAATCCGTCCCCAAAATCTTGGCCAATCCCTGACTTACCTGGGCAACAAAGGCAGGGCCATTGTCGGAGTCGATTACCTTTGGGATTCCAAACCTGGGAAATATTTCTTCAAGGATCTTTTTAGACACCGTCTGAGCTGTCTCAGTTTTGGTGGGGAACGCCTCTGTCCATCCTGAAAATGTGTCTAGGAAAACTAGAAGGTACTTATATCCATGCTTAACAGACTTGATCTCAGTGAAGTCAACTTCCCAGTAAGCTCCTGGGTGATCCCCTCGAAGTCTTTTCCCGGATGTTACTGGATTTTTACTCACATTTACTAATTGGCAGGGAACACAATTTCTTACAACCTCGTCAGTCAGTTTTCCTAATCCAATAACATGATAAGGGGAGTCTTGAACCAAGGTCTTTAGGTTTTTTGCTCCCAAATGTGTCAATTGATGCAATTGCCTTAAGTATTCTTCTGCCTCTCTCTTAGGCAGGACAACTCTCCCTTTTTCAGACTTGTATATCTTGTGGGGTGAGGAATTTTTAAACCCTAATTTGTTTATACAAGCGAGGTCTTCGGGTGTATACTGGAAGCTCTTAATACAAGTGGCCTCCGGGTACACTTGGAGGGATAAGATATTCATTCCCTGGGCTGCTTGTTTTGCAGCTTGGTCCGCCCTTCTGTTTCCTTGAGCTATTAGAGAGTCACTTTTTTGATGCCCAGGGCAATGTATTATTGCCACTTCTCTAGGTCTATGGATGGCTTCTAACAAATTTAAAATTTCTTGTTTGTTTTTAACATCTCTCCCGGCAGAAGTCAATAACCCTCTCTGTCTATAAATAGCCCCGTGTATGTGAGCAGTGGCAAAAGCGTATCGGCTGTCGGTATAGACGTTAAGTCTCTTACCTTCTGCCATCTTTAGAGCCTGAGTCAGAGCGACGAGCTCTGCTCGCTGTGCAGAAGTGCCCGTTGGAAGTCCACTGGCCCACACGATTCGGTTATCATCTACTACTGCAGCTCCCGCCATTCTCTTACCATCTATAATGTAACTGCTCCCGTCTGTATACCAAGTCAGGAGTCCTGGTCCTTCTAAAGGCTGATCTTGTAAGTCCTGGAGGGTCCCCGCCTCCTCAGCCAGGATTTCCTGGCAGGTATGAAGTACTTCTTTTTCCAAATCGGGGAGCAGAGTAGCTGGGTTTAGGATGGCGGGTGGGGCAAATTCCACACGATCACGATTCAGGAGCAAGGTCTGGTAGTGAGTCATTCTGGCATTTGACATCCATCTTTCAGGTGGTTGCCGGATTATGCTCTCCAACGCATGTGAAGCAACCACAGTGAGTTTTTGTCCCAGTGTTAGTTTGTCAGAATCTTTAACTAGGAGGGCCACAGCTGCTACTACTCTCAGGCAGGCAGGCCACCCACTACTCACGGGGTCTAATTTTTTTGACAGATAGGCCACAGGTCTCTTCCAAGGTCCCCATTGTTGGGTCAACACTCCTCGAGCTACTCCGCTCCGTTCGTCCACGAAAAGGACAAATGGCTTAGTTACGTCTGGCAATGCTAGAGCGGGTGCTGAGAGGAGGGCTTTCTTGATATCATCAAAGGCCTGTTGTTGCTCAGATCTCCAAACAAACGAGGCTGTCCCCTTGGTAAGAGGGTACAGAGGGGCGGCCAAGGAAGCATATCCGGGTATCCACAATCTACAAAACCCCGCTGTCCCCAGAAACTCGCGAACCTGGCATGCTGTAGTGGGGACCGGAATCTGCGTCACAGTCTGCTTCCGGGCTTCAGTAAGCCACCTTTTCCCTTTTCTCAGGGAATATCCCAAATAAATCACTTGTTGTTGGCAGATCTGTGCCTTCTTAGCAGATGCTCTATACCCTAATTTGGCAAGTTCAGTCAAAAGGGCTTCAGTGGCCTCTTGGCAGGTCTCCCGGGTGGGAGCGGCTATCAATAAGTCATAAACATATTGCAGCAAAGTTACCTGTGGTTTGAAGCTCGGTAGAAAGCCAAGTCCTGATGTAAAGCCTCATCGAAGAGGGTGGGCGAGTTCTTGAATCCTTGTGGCAAACGAGTCCAGGTCAATTGCCCAGTAGTTCCTGTGGTGGGATCTTTCCACTCAAAGGCAAACAGCGGTTGGCTGTTCTGGTGCAAGCGCAGACAAAAGAAAGCATCCTTTAGATCTAAAACTGAATACCAGATGTTTTTTGGGGCCAGGGAGCTTAGTAGGTTATAGGGATTTGGCACGGTGGGGTGAATGTCCTGTGTCCTTTCGTTAACTTCTCTTAAATCTTGTACTGGTCGGTAATCTCCCGTTCCTGCCTTTTTTACAGGCAGCAAGGGGGTGTTTCATGGGGATTGACATTTTACTAATATTCCCTGTTCCATAAGCTTCTGGATATGTGGCCTAATTCCATCCCTGGCTTCTTTACTTATTGGATATTGCCTCACAGTCACTGGCAAGGCTGAAGCTTTTAGTTCTATGATTACAGGGGGCTGGTTCTTGGCGAGCCCCATGCCCGCCGTCTCCGCCCAGGCTCCTGGGAATCGGTCGAGCCACTCCTGACTAATCCGGGAGGGCTCTGGTTCTATAAAAAGACAGTATTCGTCTTCTAATCTTATGGTCAGAATACTCAAGTTCAAAGGCTTATTTTCCTGATTAGTCACCAGAGGTTTCTCAGCTTGAAAAGATATTTGGGCTCCTACTTTGGTCAAGATGTCCCTTCCTAACAGGGGCGTAGGGCATTCCGGTATAATGTGGAACGAGTGACTTACTCATCCTACTCCTAAGTCTACTGCTCTTCGGGTGGTCCATGCATATTGTTTCTGGCCTGTAGCTCCAATCACCCAAGACTTTTTGCCAGAGAGAGGGCCCTTGTCTTTAGTTAATACAGAATGTTGAGCACCGGTGTCTACTAGGAACTCAAAGAGTTGCCCCTCCACTTTCAGAGTTACCCTGGGCTCGGGGAGGGGTTCCGAGCCCCGTCTTCCCTAATCTTCGTCTTCCAGCATAGACAACACCTTTTTTGGAGGCTTCTGCAGTGGCTTTTTAGGGCATTCTTTCACCCAATGTCCTTTCTCTTTGCAGTATGCACATTGATCTTTATCCAAAGGAGGCCGGCTGCCCAGGTGCCCTGCCTTACTAGTTCTACCACTAGAGGGCGGGCGTCCCTTACCTTCTACTACTGCGGCCAAGATTTTTGTTAAATTTCTCTCATGCTTCCTATCCCTCTTTTCCTCTTTACTTTCTTTTTCCTTTTCCTTCCTTAATTCCTTCTCTTCCTCAGTCTCTCTCTTATGATAAACTTTTTCAGCTTCTTTCACCAAATCTCTCAATGACAAATCCTGTAAGCCTTCTAGTCTCTGAAGCTTCTTTCTAATATCAGGCGCTGATTGCCCAATAAAGGCAAGAGCCACTGAAGCACTGTGTTCCTCAGAAGTTGGGTCAAAAGGAGTATACCGCCTGAAGGCTTCCATCAGGCGTTCTAAGAACACTGCGGGTGCCTCAGCGGCTCCCTGACTAACCTCACTTACCTTGGCCAAATTGGTGGGGCGCCTTGCAGCCCCGCGAAGACCTGCCACCAGAGCCTGGCGATAGATGGTTAGTCGCTCCCTACCTTCTGGAGAATTAAAGTCCCAGTTGGGTCTGGTCAGTGGGAACCCCCTTTCTATATCATGAGGGAGTTGCGACGGTCGTCCGTCAGCTTCAGGCACGTTCTTTCGTGCTTCCAGGAGGATCCTTTCTCTTTCTTCCGTGGTGAAGAGTACCTGTAAGAGCTGCTGACAATCATCCCAAGTGGGCTGGTGAAAGAACATCAGGGACTCTATCAGTCCCATTAGTCTCTGAGGTTCCTCTGAAAAAGGAGGGTGGTTAGCTTTCCAATTATATAAATCGGCAGAGGAGAATGGCCAGTATTGCAGAAGTTGGAAAGGCGGGTCTCCTTCCTCCCCGAGAATAGGGGCCCCATAAGACCTGAGGGGAAAAATACCTGATGGGTCCAATGCAGCCCCTCGGCGCCGCCGAGTTCCCTGGGCTGGTCCCGGAGCTGGCTCTGATGCCTCGGTACCAGAGGCTAGAGGCATCGGAGGTGCCGGGGCCGGAGGCACTGGGGCCTTGGCCGCCGGGGCCTCGGGCGCCGGGGCAGAGGCAGGAGGGTAAGGAGGGGGATCATCAACCATGAGCAAGTCTTGAGTGTCAGGGTGTATTTTGGTGGTCTCTTTCCCTTTTCCCCGAGGTTGAGCCTGAGCCAATAAGACTCGAGAGTTCGCTTTCTTTCGCACCCAGGGCTTTACCCAGGGCGGTGGATTTTCCACCAATTCTTGCCAGACCACAATGTAGGGCTGCTGATCCGGATGTCCCCGAGTTGAATTCTGGAAAACAACAGCTTTTACTGCAAGCAGAGTGGAGAGGTCAAAAGTCCCCTCCGGGGGCCATCCAACGTTAAAAGTGGGCCACTCGGAGGTACAGAAAGTCTGCCACAGCCCTTTTTTAACTTCTACCGACAAGTCATGTGCCCTTGCTCTCACTTCTGTCCAATGACCTAACGTCAGGCTAAGGGGGGTCGTCACGGTCTGTCCCATTGCCAGTATAACAATTATTAGACACGTAAAGGACACATAAAACAGAGACACATAGAGATTAGACACACAGCGGCCGCTTTTTGTCTTCCTCAGATTTCTGACCAAGAACCGGAAGGAATCAGTGGGCTGATACTCTCGGCGCCCAAAAACCAACCCTATCTCATCCGGTTCACTTTTGCGGAAAAACAGGTGGGAGGCCACCAGGCTTCCCGGGCCCTCCCAACTCCCCGGGGCGTCCCCCAGGGTTGCAGCCTGCGGTGCTCCAAGTACGTCTACCGACCGCAGTCGCGACCCCTTACGGGACCGGGACGGCTGCCAGACAGAGGGTACCCTTTTCAGAACTCCGACCGGTCTCACTGAAAAGCAGAACACAGAACACAGACAACTCAAGGCGCCACTAATCTTACCTCTTCCTCCAAGAACGGCTTCGGGAGTGAAGCGGGGTGAGCGCACAATCCCGGACGAGCCCCCAAATGTTGGATTCTCCCAGAGGAGGACGCCGCCCCAAATCACTCACGGAAGGCGTCTCTTGATGCAACAAGCAAGAGGAATTTATTCAGAGGCCAGCTAGCTGGGGTCCATGCGTTAGCCCGACGCAGCGGGTCTCAACGAGGACCCCGAACTCACAAAGCTAGAAGTTTTTATAGCATTTTCAAAAGGGCAGTATTTTCTACAGTCACAATACAGTGTTTTTTTTTCATAGACACATAAATTTTCGGCTGACGCCTCATCCTGGGGGTCTGGTTAGATAAAATCACTTTCGGAATGTTTAGGGTGGTTCTAGCAAGATAAGCTTAACTGATTGAGGTTGGCTAACTAAAGGTCACTACAATTAATACTGGCTGACTAACTTGTTTTTCAAAGTTCTAGTAATTTTTCTCCTTCTAGGTTAGAAAATGGTGTTTGAGCCTTTAAGATGGCTGTGCTTATGCTAACTTTTGATTCTTCAGGTTCTACACTAGTAGACTACATAATTTGAAATATATAACTTAATAATGTCTGCAAATTATACTGGGGAATAGGCGACCCCATGAGTGACAAGAAAGTAAGGAGGAAAAGGCCAGCAATAGGTTGTTTTCAATGTAGCAAATATTCTTTTCACATTTCCTAAAATCCTGATAGGTCACATGGTTAACTACTTCCTTATAGGCTTTATTTATGAAATATTTTGGGGATCAAAGTGTCTTTAATAAGGTTACTGCTTGCATTTTGTCACCTTCTGTAGTTTATAAAGGATATTTCCAAGTCAAGTCAGGCCTACCTGCAAAATAACTCTAATCACTACTATTAGTGCAGAGCCAGGTCTTCAGAGAAGTTAATAATGTTTAACTTTTCTAAGATCATGTGTTATTATCCCTGGACTTGTATATAAAAGCTTTTACATAATAGACACACAAGAAATACTTGTTGAGTTGGTCAGAATAGAATAATAAAGGTAAGAGCCAGAAACTGAATTCAGGTCTTCAGTTTCAAGCGTAATGATGACTGTAGGTGAAGCAAAGCAACTTGAGAGTTGGCGAAAGGGTTAGATACTGGTGATAAACCTAGCTAAAATGAAACGATTTCCAAATTCATGACCATTTGATATTAAAAATTAAGAACTTAAATTTTGTATAATCTGAACTATAGATAACATGCTAAAGCTGATAAATTGTGTAGAGCCCAAAAACCCAGTATGAAGCCATCATACCTGGCACTCCTATTCACTCACTTAATTTCATGAAGAGAAACAGATAGGCAGTGACATCCACAGTCCCATGGAGAAGAATCACATCTGTTTTTCTCACAAAAAGAGGAAATATGGCTCAGTGGAAATAAAGAGTCCTGAGAACAAATCTCTCTGTTATGAAATTGATTCTCCTCCCCTGAATCCAGTTTTTTCCCTGTGACATGAACTAGCCTTTCCTCTTTAAAGAGAAGTGAACCCTATGAAGTCTTAGCAATCTTAATTACTGCAGAAATAAAGGTAGACGTTTCCTCTGCATTTTGTCTTGCTTTGTGAAAAAGAATGAGTACGAGAAAGGTTTTCGTTTGAATGAAGATTCTGGGCTGCATACTGTGCATCTTAAGTATTCTAAAACAGTTGACGACTGTTCTTTATAATTCACCAGTTAGTGTCAGGTTCCAGTTTCTTTCTTTGGGAGCAAGGGGTCATGTCCCGTCCAGCGGGACCTAGTTATTTGTGGGGACGAGGGGGATCCGACCTGAAAGAAAATGGGGGCGAGAGAAGAGCGAAGGCAAGACAGTATTCTGATCAAGCCTTCAAATTTTATTGTAAGACGGGGGTAGATATACACCAGTGTTCAGGGGCAGAGTGGGCCATAGGATACTTGTAAGCAGGGGATTGGCTGCATAGCAGGGATGGCGCAGCGAGTTACATTCTGATTGGTATATGATAATGGGGAAGGAGGGGGAGAAGAGTATCTCTTGGCGCGCGCGGGCTTTCTTGTTGGCGCGCGCGGGCTCGCAGCTAATCTCCAGGAAGTGAAGCAGGAACCTCATGAACTGTGGCCATCTTGTTGTCTTTGTGTGGCTCCCAACATCTCCTCCCTTTCTATTTATTTCAGAAAGGTGGGCCTTAATCGAGTGAGGGAATAGAGGCCTGGCTCCTCCAGCAGGGTAACATTTCGCAAATGCTCTCGGTATCTTTTAGGGAGGAGAGGCAGAGCTGAAAACCAAATTGATCTTAATATATCAAGGCTTTATGTACATATGGATACCAACCTCTATGCAAGCCAGGCGTATTCTCAGGGAGGACCAGAGAGGTTCTAGGAAGAACCCTCCCTTGCGGTACTTTGTCTCGCACTCATCTCGATGCCCATACCCTCATAGTTAGGGGTATGTCTGGTTCTGGCTGACCAGCATATGGGCCACATTAAGTACGGTGCCAGAATCGATGGTACCATGGTTGAGGCGCCTGTAAAGTTGAGAACCGGAGACCGGGAGCATTGGTTGGTTCGGTGTAAGACTCTTCATCACAGGCTGTAAGTCTGTGATAATGAACAGCAACCGCTGGCTTGACGAGCTGGTCAACCTGCTCTCGAATAAAAACTGTCAGTTTTCTTAAGGCCCAAGGGCCAAGAGACACTAAAAGGAAGAATCCTGCCAAGGGTCCAAGGATGGTGGGGATCAGAGTAGTTAACCAAGGGGTGGCAGAGGTCCAGTTTTTATACCAGGCCTCATCCTTTTCTCTTTGTTTTTGCCTGGCTTCTAGGTTTTTCTTAACTTTATCAATGCTATCTTGCACTAACCCTGTTTTGTCTTTATAGAAGCAACATTCTTCTTTAAGAGCAGCGCAGAGGCCTCCTTCTTTCAGGAAAAGGAGGTCTAACCCTCGGCGATTTTGGAGCACTACCTCAGAGAGAGAGACAACAGATTCTTTCAGGCTGTCTAAACCTTCTTGCAGATTTTGTATGTCTTTATCAATAGCCTGACTAAGAGCATAATATTGTTGTTTGGAAGTAATTATGGAGGCAATGCCTGTTCCAGCCCCAGCTGCTCCTAATCCTAATATTACAGATAAGGTAATGGCGGTTACTGGCTCACGCTTAGTGCGAGTAGAGCCCGAGTAATATGGAAGGAGGTCTTCGGTGGGATGTATGGAAATCTTGGGCATGAGCATGACTAGAACACAATATTCATTGTTAGATATTAGCAAGCGCGGGTTAACAGAGGGCGTTATGCCAAAGGAGCAAGCAAAATAAGTACCGTTGGGCGCGACAAGGAATTCATAGGACAGCGGGGGTGAGAAGGAGCTGTTACAAATGGGTATTAGCTGAGGGGGTAGACGCAAGAGGGGGCTATGTATACAGAGGCCTATTCCCGAAAGCTGCGTCAATGTGAGACCCGGAGAGGTCTCTGAAAAACGGGAGGGGTCTGACCAGCGAGTCTTGCTGGAGTCATTGGTAAGTATGAGGTCTGCTGAGGTGTTTACTAAAACTGCTATCCCTTCGTAAAACGGGGGAACGGGGGAGAAACATAACCAGCACTCGCTATATCCAGTGGAGTTAAGGGATTCTGCAGTCACATTAGCCAGGCCTTTAAGGATTTCGCCTGTAGAGGGTAAAACTGGGGGGAGCAAGGCCTGGAAAACAGTACTAGTAGACAGGGGAGAAGGGTTAGAAGGTCTTGGGTCTCTTGCCTTAGGGGCAATAGGGCCAAGGACAACGTGCTTGTTGGCGTTTGGAATGGATCGAATTAATTTGATTTTAAAAGTGAGCCCAGGGTCTTTTCTTGAAACATAAAGCCTTAGCCCCCATTCATGTCCCCTGAGCCATCCATCAATAGGGGCCCTTTTTCCCTTGTCAGTAAAGGTAATGGAGAGCGGTGTACATCGCCCCCTTGTGGATTGGGTGCTTTGACATTCTGGGGTAACAGTTGAGTTAGGCTTGGGATTCCAAGCCCTACTTACAGTTATATAATCCCAGGTGGAGCTAGGCTTCCAACTAGCATCTCCTGTAGTCTCACACCCCCAGGAGTCACAGAAATAGGAGTCTCTATATCCACATTTATAGTTAAGGGCTCGATCTCTATGAGCTCCCGGGCAAACATAAAATTCTGTTTCTCTGAGGTAGGTTCTCCTAGGGGTGTTGTTACACCCAGGAGAGGTGGTAGATTGTCCCTCAGGGTAGGTCTCAGGGGAGGTGGAAAAAGGAAAGTAAATGTCTGGGGTCCCCCAGGCCGCAGAAGCTCCAGCGGCCAAGTCACAGAGGTCAGGGGCAAGAACAGGCCATGGGGGGGAACTTGCTAAAGTGGAAGAACTGAAAACGACGTCTCCTGCTTCACTGGTGACTGTCCAAGTGAAATTGAAAATCTGATGGGTCCAAACGGGGCGAAAGGTCATGACGAGGGTCAATAGTGTACATATCTTCATTTTTGCCTCCTGAAAATAAACAGAAAGGGAAGGCTTCTCAGGGGTTAATATGCCCTGGACTGGAATTATTATTGTTTTTGCCTCTATTTGTGTCTAGAAGTTTAATGAGCCTATCTGGGAGCCATCGGGCATTTTGTGCCTTAGCATCATATATACAAGCATGTCCTTTCCCCCATATGAGCACAGGGTCAGGCCCGTGCCATGTGTTGGTCATCGGATCTCTCCACATAGCCTGTGCATAATTATCTGCCGTGGAGGGATGCCAAAGGCGATCAGCAGCGGTTTTACCCGCGGAGTCATAAGTAAGGAAATTAAGAACAAACAGTGCATGATTTAGGAGTGTCTTTGCATTACCTGTTTTCGGATAGAGTACTTCTCCCCCCGACTGAAATTTGAATAACATGTTTTTAAGGGTTAAGTGGGCTCTTTCAACAATGCCTTGGCCTTGGGGATTATAGGGAATTCCTGTTATGTGCTTAATACCTAACTGCGCACAGAACTGTTTAAAGCTAGAGCTGGCGTATCCAGGCCCATTGTCAGTTTTTAAGATTTTAGGTTGTGGTAGATATGCCAGGCATGAGAGAACATGGGTAATAACATTTTTAGTTGCCTCTCCCGTTTGCAAGGATGCACATAGGAAACCACTACATGTGTCAATAGACACATGGATATATTTTAATTTACCAAAGGGAGGGTAATGAGTGACATCCATTTGCCATATCTCTCCTGGAACCAACCCCCGGGGGTTGATTCCGTTATGAGGCTCTGGGAGGAGAGTTAGACATCCTTGACATTGCCGAACTATTTGGCGGGCCTGTTCTCGGGTGATTGAAAATTTGAGTCTAAGAGTATGAGCATTGAGATGATGTAGTTCATGAGCCCGTTGGGCTGCAGCCAAGGGTGAGTCTGACGTGACAGAGGCTACTAATTGAGTCGCCAGATCAACTCTGTCATTGCCTTTGGCAAGCGGCCCTGGAAGGCCAGTGTGAGCGCGTATGTGCCCGATGAAAAAAGGGGCATCGCGGTTTAGAATTAATTTTTGCAATTTTGCGAATAGGGGGGAAGCATTTGTAGAGGGACGTATGTAAGGCACTGTCTCTAATAGGGGAACAGAGGTTGCTACATAGGCACTGTCAGTGTAAAGGTTAAAGGGGGCATCTATTAAAAGCTCAAAAACTTTGATTATTGCAGTTAGTTCAACAAGTTGTGCAGAAGAGAGGTCTGTCTGTATTCGGGTAACTTGCCCATTAATACTGAAAGCGGCTATACCGGAGGAGGACCCATCAGAGAACACCATTACGGCCCCAGCAATTGGCGTGGTTTTAGTCCTTTTGGGAAAGACGACCGGGGTCTTTTGAAGGAACTGGACTAATCTGTCTGCAGGGTAATGATTATCTATTGTCCCATGGAAGGAGGTGCAGCTAATTGCCCAATCATCATCATGTTGAATAAGCCATTGTAATTGAGATGTATTGTATGGGAGGGTTATAACTTCAGGGTCTCTCCCAAACAACTTGAGAGCTGCCTCTCGGCCTAAACGTAAAAGGGCAGCAACTAATTGAGGATAGGTAGCTAAGACTCTAGGGGGGGAGGCTGGCAAATGAACCCAAAATAGTGGATGGTTTTGCCAAAGGACTCCTGTAGGGGAGAAGGGGGTAGGGAAAATGAGCAGCCACAAACTTAGATGTGGAGAGAAGTAGCTAATGGTCTGTTCAGAAATAGCCTGCTCTACAATGGTTAATGCCCTTTGTGCTTCTGATGAAAGCGAGCGGGGGGAGGAAGGATCAGGGTCTCCACGTAGGACATCAAACAAGGGCTTTAACTCTCCGGTGGTCAGCTTTAAATAAGGCCTGAGCCAGTTGATGTCTCCTAGCAGATGCTGAAAATCATTAAGAGTGTTTAAGGAGCTTCTCTTTAACTGAATTTTTTGAGTGAGGATTTTATTAGAAAATAATTCAAAGCCTAAAAAAAGTTGGGGGGGGTGGACCTGGACTTTTTCTGGGGAAATTTGTAGTCCTCGATCTCGGAGGGCAGTGACTAGCTGTTGACTGGCCGCATAGAGCTGTTGCTGGTCAGGACCGGCAAGAAGAATATCATCCATATAATGGATAATATACAAAGTGGGGAAGAGCAACCTAAAGGGGTCTATAGTCTGGGCTACAAACTTTTGGCAAAGAGTGGGGCTGTTGGCCATTCCTTGTGGGAGAACTCTCCACTGAAACCGGGGAGAAGGCCCTACACAATTGGTAATGGGTATACTAAAGGCAAAACGTTTGCAATCATCAGGATGCAAAGGTATGGAGAAAAAGCAATCTTTTAGATCAATTACTAATTTGACATACCCTTTAGGGATGGCTATTGGAGAGGGAATTCCCGGTTGTAATGCGCCCATAGAGACCATAGTCTTATTAACCGCCCTGAGGTCTTGTAGGAGCCTCCACTTGCCTGATTTCTTTTGGATTACAAAGATTGGGGTGTTCCAAGGGGATGTAGAAGGTTCAATATGTCCAGCAGCCAGCTGTTCCTGCACTAACTCTATGGCTGCATTTAATTTTGTAGTGGTAAGGGGCCATTGATCGATCCAGACAGGAACATCACTTTTCCAAGTAATCTTGTCTGCCTGGAGTGCAGGAGGAGCAACGGCCCTTACGAAAAATGTTTTTCAAACCCTAAACCTGAGCGGTCTATCTTAGGCGTGGCCAGTATCGGGTTGGGATCTCCCTGTTTTAGTTTGCCCAACCCCTGACCAGGGAGGTAACCCTGTGAAAGCATCTGCTGTGTTACAACTTCATTAGGGCTACACATGATGACCTTCATTTGAGAGAGGATATCTCTTCCCCAAAGATTTACCGGCAACCCAGGAACTACGAAGGGTTGAATGAATCCGGTATTTCCTTCTTCATCTTCCCAGTTTAATAACTGTGAGCTCTGTAAGGTGTTTCTTGACTGCCCAATTCCTTGTAGATGGGTCAAGGAAGCGTGTAAGGGCCAGCTGGAGGGCCATGAAGCCTGAGATATGACCGTAGAGTCGGCCCCCGAATCTAAAATTCCTTCAAATACTTTTCCTTGGATCTTAAGTTTAAGAGTGGGGCGTTCTTTAGTAATAGCTTGGATCCAATATAAGTCTGAAGAACCTGGGGTAGAGGAGCCTCGCTGCTTATGAATAGCAGGGTGAGATGTACTTAAAGGGAGGGGGAGCGCCTGCGCAAGGCGCTGACCTTTCATAATGCTGACAGGGCACTGGGGGGCACTAGCAAGAATTTTTATTTCTCCGGTATAGTCATTGTCAACTAAGGAAGGGTGGACAATAAGGCCGTTTATTGTGGTGGAAGCTCGCCCTAAAATTAGAAAATAAGTATCTTTGGGAGGTGGGCCATAAATTCCTGTGGAAATAATTGTAATTCCCTCTTCAGGCGTTAATATTGTTGAGGAGGAGGCACAGAGGTCAAGTCCTGCACTCCCGGGTGTGGCCCGATAGAGGGCGGGAGTGCTACAGCTAGGCTGTTCCCCGAGGCCGGCTGAAATGGAATTGGCTGGGGGGCCCGGGGCTGGCCCCTCAGCCCGTTTCCCTGAAAAGGGGGGGTGAAAGGATTTGTGGTACTGTAAAAAGGATTTGTTGGATTGTTACGGCACTCTTTGGCCCAGTGCCGCCCCTTATGGCAGCGAGGGCAAATACCGGGGACTGACCCAACTCTAGGAGGAGGAGCTGTGGTAGGGCATTGGCGAGCGAAATGGCCTGGCTGTCCACATTTAAAGCAGTTACGCATAGGCGGTGCGCCCCTGGGGAAGGAAGGAGGATAAGAAGCCGGGGGAGTTTGAACAGCGGCACCTACAGCTAAAAGGGCTTGGACTTTGGATGTAAAAGGATCGACATCTCTACACATTCTCAGCATTTCATCAAGAGTTTTGTCTCGAGTCTTACCGCGGAGGACGGCTCGACATGCCGAATTGGCGTTTTCATAGGCTAGCTGTTTTACAATCTTATCATTGGCAGCCGCGGAACCAAGGGTCCTTTCGGCGGCCTCTAACAGTCTGCTAACAAATTCGCTATAGTCTTCTTGCGAGCTTTGAGTGATCTTAGTTAGAGGAGTGTTAGCAGTCCCGGAAGCAGGGAGTGATATCCAAGCGCCCAAAGCGGCATCTTTCACTTGAGATAAAAGACCAAGGGGAAGGCGCTGCTGCCTGGTTTCAGAGATATATCTGCCCTGTCCCGTAAGCTTATCAAAAGTCCAGGACGCTGTTGGGGAATGAGGGTCTTTTACATTGGCAGCAGCGATGGTCTGACAGCGGTCAGCAAAATCTGCCTTCCAAGTTAAAAACTGACCACGGGTAAGCACAGCCTGGACTATACGCAGCCATTCACCTGGGAGTAAATGTCCTCCTCGAGACAGCGAATCAAGAACAGAAAGGGTAAAAGGGGCATTGGGGCCATAAGCTTTAACGGCCGCGTTCAGCTCTTTTAAGCTTTTGAAATGGATTTTGTGAAATTCTCTAGGGCCATCAGCAGGCTCGGCCGGCTCTGGCTCAGCCTGCTCCTCTCCCTCACTTTCTATTTCCTGAGCAGCAGGGGCGTCTTCGCCGTCGCTTTCAAGATCGCCCTCCTCCGGGCTATGTGTTGTGGAGGTGGGGCCAGAGCGGGCGGAGGCCCGGGTAAGAACAGGAAAGAGCAGTTTTTTAGGTTGTTTTTTAGGTTTTGTGGCTGTAAGCGGTTTCTTAGAGAGGCCCCTTTGCGAATATAATGCAGGACGAACTGGTTGGGAGACAACTAATTTTTGGAGATGGCAAGTTATTCTTTGTTCTACTATCTGTGCTATTAGGTCTTCAGTGCTGGTAGGGGGGCTAACAGGACCGGGAGCCGGAGGGGGTAGCGGAGGGGCCGACGGGGGCAAAAAGGCCGGGGCGCAAACATTGGGAGGCCGAATAGGGGGAGTGTGAGAGGCTCCTTTCAAAACTGGGGGTGTGTAAGAAGGGGGGTTAAGCGACGGGGCGGCAAGGGGCCAATCTGGGTTGTGATACTTGGCCGCTTCGTCTTCTAGTTCAGCCGCGTCTCCCGGATCTAAAGGCTCGCCATTTTGGCTCTTAGTCACGACTGGAAAAACCTTTTGTGTATCGACAAAGTCCGAATCTCGAGGGAGAGGCGGATAAATGCAACATTTGGGAGGGGTATCATGGAGGGCACCGAGCAAAGATGGTGTCGGGCTAGGGGAGGGGGATTTAGCCGATTTTGGGGCAGGGGGATCACTCGAAAGAGACGATTTTGAGGCCGCCCGAGATAGGGGGCGGAGGCAATATTCTGCCACTGACAAGAGTTGACGTTTATCAGGGTCAGTATTTTCAACAATATCTCTGATAAGACCCCAATAGGAAAATACTGAAACAGGAACAGAGTCAGGGCCGTTTTTGATAAGATAATCATTTAAATCTCTACCTACTTTCTGCCATTTTTTAGGATGAATTTCGGGGCCATTAATGATAAACCACGGACAGACTTCATCAACAAAAATAAAAAACTTTACCAAGTCTTTCTTTTTAACTCGAACTCCTCTCTCCCTAAGTGAACTTTTTAGGTCTCTTATGAAGACCGCTTCTTTACTTAATTTAGTTCCCATTTTCTTGTAAGGCGGCCGGTACTCACCAGGGACGACGACCTCCGTGAGCGGCGAAAGGCGTCTCCTATTGTTTCATCAAGAAGGGGTCTGGCCAGACGATATCTTACTCGGGGGTCCGCCTGCGAAGGATCCGCGCCTCGAGCCCCACGTTGGGCGCCACTTGTCCCGTCCAGCGGGACCTAGTTATTTGTGGGGACGAGGGGGATCCGACCTGAAAGAAAATGGGGGCGAGAGAAGAGCGAAGGCAAGACAGTATTCTGATCAAGCCTTCAAATTTTATTGTAAGACGGGGGTAGATATACACCAGTGTTCAGGGGCAGAGTGGGCCATAGGATACTTGTAAGCAGGGGATTGGCTGCATAGCAGGGATGGCGCAGCGAGTTACATTCTGATTGGTATATGATAATGGGGAAGGAGGGGGAGAAGAGTATCTCTTGGCGCGCGCGGGCTTTCTTGTTGGCGCGCGCGGGCTCGCAGCTAATCTCCAGGAAGTGAAGCAGGAACCTCATGAACTGTGGCCATCTTGTTGTCTTTGTGTGGCTCCCAACAGGGTCATTTCAAAACAACTAAAAAGCGTTCACATAAACCTGTGTTGATGGACGACTGGAAATGTGTCATGCAAAATCTCACCCACTGACAACAAACAGAAAATCTGTGATACTAAAAAAAAAAAGTGTGAATTTAACCATCAGCAAACTATTTCTAAAGAGATGACCTGTAATATATCTTTTAAAAAAAAAAGGTATGAAAACCATTCAGAACTCCTATTTCTTCTGAATGTTTTTAACTTTTATTGGCAAGGACTTACCAAAGAACTCAAGTGCCTGTTAAACATCTTGTTGGGTTTCAGGGTTGACTTTCATCGGAGGCATGTAGGCAGATTGATGCTCTTATTGCCAAAATCTCTTCATTTGCCAAAATGTCAAGGCCCTCAAAAGGGAATACCTTTATCTTTTGTGGTAAGAAGGACTCACAGAAGTATTTTTTTTTTTGAGGAAAATCAGTGATAAGTAAACTCAATTAATTTCAAAAGAAGAAACATAAGAAACGTATTAGGACATCACTGCACATAGAAGCTTTAGGGAGAACGGTACTTGCCATGACTATTTTTTGCCTGTCTACTCCAAATAGCCCTTCTTAAATATTTTTCTTCACATTTCCCATTCTCTTCCCAAGTTGTTTGTATCTTTCTACTTCTGTGGTCACCTGAGCCATGATTTTCAAGAGAAATGACTTATTTCTAACTGCAATAAGGCGTTAATCTAGTATACCTTTTAAAGGCCAAGATTGCTAGTTTAACCTTTCATTCTGGTTGGTGTTGCATTTAAAATTTTAGTTGTTTGTTTGTTTCCCTTTTGGTCACTCTGTGGAGTGATGCCTCAGTTAATCAGTAGACGCAGGCTGCTTTGCGCTCACAAGTCTGAGCTGATGCCCACCACAGGGCAGGGCTGAAGGCAGGAGAGTGGTGCCCTTTGAGGAGAGTTCCACCTGCTCCAGGTCTCTTCTCCAGCAGGAGCAAGTGTGACTGAAAAAGGGAAAGAATAAAATGCCTCCAGGGACCAGCTCCCTTCCTCATTGGCTGGGTTAGCCTTGAATAAGTCATTTAACCTCTTTGTGCTTCAGTTTTCCACAGCCAACCCCAGGCGAAATAAAGTCTAGTCTGAAAAGGGCTCGTTTCATTTTCTTAATGAAGTCAAAGCATGCAAACATGAATTATGCTGGTTAAAAATGTTACCACTGAATCCAGGAGCTTCTGATTTGATATAATTTAGAGACTACATTGCCTTTTAAATTGGGCCAGTCAAGTTTCCAGTGCCTTATGTTAAGAAGCAGTGGGATCATGTGGAAGGAAGCTTAAAAGTGACTTCTAATGATTCAGTGGCTGGTGAAACAAGATCAGCCTCCTGAATGTTGTATTTCACCACAAGTATATGCAACAGAGAAAGGGCAGTCAGTGAAATGGTCCCTTGCATGGCCAACAGAGTGGTGAGCAGAGAAAAGCTGAACAGCTGCTCAGACCTGTCTGGATATTGTTTCCTGAGCCTAGAGAGAAACATGGCCTCTTCCAAAAGAACAGGTCTTGCTCTCAAATCATAAATATACCTTATAGCCAGGAAGCTATCCTACCAGCCCCTTTAAATGAACAAACCACATTAATAGCATCCCGTCCAATTTATTAATGTGTCTCCACCAGTTGTTATGAATAGATGCACAGATTTGATGGTTATGTGCCTGACTTCCTGTCGCTCATAAGCACCATATCTCCTGAATTGCTTCTCACCATGACCCAATTAAATGTGACTATAGCCTACAGAATTTCCTAGATCCCTGCTCTGACTTCTGACTAAACATCCACTGCAAAGAGAATAGTGGGGCAAGGAAGAGTAAGAAGTGAGGCTCAGGAAATGAGCAATTGGAAGTAGGAAAAATGTTATTTCTCATTGAGCATGTGTACATTACCAACACCTTTGTCTTCTCATTTACAAATAATATATTTTGTTTTATTAAGAATAGTATAGTATGATTCATTTCCAAATGTGATTTGAAATATAAGCTTTTAATTCTAAGCTCTCCATGAACAGGACTTTCAAAAGTGATGCTTCGCCAATTGTATATGCCTAGGCATCATCTGCAGATCTTATTAAAATACAGTTTTGAATTCCATGGATAGGGAGGTGAGCCTGAGATTCTGCATTTCTAAGGAGACAGCAGGTGATGCTGAGCTGCTTCTCAAGAGATCACACTTCGACTAGTGAGATTCTAGAACAGATTGTGTGTTCTTCCCCGGGGTGCTTGCAAGAACTTGTGGTGTTGTAATTCACTTGAAATTTTATTTACCTGTGTGTGTGTGTGTATGCATGTGTGTGTATTTTTTCCAGTGTGTGGGTTCATAGCTTTCATTAGAGTCTTAAATTGTTCATTATCTTTAATAAGTGAAGGACCACTTAACCTGCCATTTCGTCATCACCCTGCATGTAGGCTCAGAAATGTAAACACCAAAGTCTGTTTTTGTTTTGCTCTGTTTTGGTTTTGATTTTCAAAACCAATTCCAAAGACCTTTCTACTGAGATAACTTTCCGGGATCTAAGGCCAAAAGCTAAACATTTGTGCCTTGATCAAATGAAACTCTGCAAAATAAAGTTATTCCTTTTGTAGAAACACCTGGGGCCTTTGTGTACATTCTTCACTGCCCACTTCCTGTGGGAAACTGAGATGTATTGCCATTTAAGGGGGTCATCATAACCTGTCTGTGGTAGCCTGTGTTCCAGTGTGTAGTGGGGAGCACTTCCCACAGAGACTAAATAATTGTACACCCATATCCCCAAACAATGATTCATCACTCAATGAAAGTTTCAGATTCAACCGGTGTCACACTAGGATGAAGAGCATATTAAATATGTAAAACATATTTTTAAAACTTTTTCTGGTGGTAGTAAGGGAATGTGAACCCATAAACAGTAGTAATATAAACCACACGGAATATGATGTAATTTTTAAAATATTTAGGTAGTGAACAAGTTAAATTGTATTATATAATTCTTGAAAGATATCACTGTAAATAATAAATTTGGTATAAAAAATCCTATGAAGTAAATATGTTTCAAGAGACTTGCAGGTAGTAAAGAGGGGGTGGGAGAAAGGAGAGTTTTTACAAGGAAAGGATTTGTTTCTCCAGTAAATTTTTGAGCAACTAAAGTCTTTCTTCCTCCCTCCATCCATCGCTCTATTTCCCTTTCTCTCTCTGTCTTTTTCTTTTACACTAAAAGTTTGTTTTGTTTAACCTGAATCAAAGCTTCTTAATCTAAATGGAAACAGTTGCCACACAAGCACCTACCAGACTCAAGTATATGATTTTGGAAAATTCCAGATCAGAGAAAAACAATGATAGATTATTGTAAACCACCCCTGAGAAAAGTGTTTAAAAGTGGATTTTCCTATATTTCTTGATGTTTTTTATGTTTGAGAATTTTCTGCACAGAGGACTCATATTTACCTTTTTCTTGAGTTCCTGGGTTAGCCAGTTCCTCCAAGCTGACCCTCTACCAGTCAGAGGCCATCCCTGCCTCTCAGGCCCCATACCTCTCTCCTCCTCCAAACTCCATGAGGCCGCATAATCAGGACCTTCTTTAATTCATTCTTGGGTTAAAACTCAGATTTTATCTATTTATTTTGTATGTAGTATGATTCTAATTAAGTATTTCACACTTAGATGACTTACCTTCCTAAATGAACATTTAATATAATAGACGCCAATTTTCAATATTCTCTAATATAACAATAAAGCCTAATATATGCTGGGTCCTTATAGATAAGAAAAAAATGAACTGATTCTAACCATGGAAATGATGTTTGCATATTTCATAACTGCCATCACCAAGCACTTAACCATAAGTTTACTATCTCATTTAATCTTTACAGAAACACAAAAAGTATTATTTCTCCCCATTGACTCATGAGGATCCTTGGAATCACAGAAGACAAAATAAGTCATTTAGTGTTCCATTATATTTAAATGGCAGGGCCAGGACTTGAACCTAGAACTTTCTGGAACCAGAGCCTACACTTTTGAACAATTGTATTACAATTCATATACATAAAAGTCAATGATTATGTGAACATCACAAAAAGTAAACACTGCATCTATATTTTGGCATCTTCCTTAACATGTAAATATTTATATAGAGAGATTATTTTTTCCAAAGATATTCTAATGCTTTTCCATAGTACAATGCTTATGTCCAGCTCATGCATTCACAGGAGGAAAAGGGGGAAAAAATAGACCTTATTTCAGTTTTGTCTGTATATTACTTACATTTCCACATTTTTATTTTGTCACACTTTTTTGGTTTCCTTCCCAACTATTGATTATTTCGTTTTCCATACTTGAACTGGTCCAACACATCCAACTGGAGAATTTATTTCTCATTGGAAGACAAAAATAAATATCTATATAGATGTCAAAAGCCAAAGGTAATATTGGCTTATTTCTAAGTCCAGTACAAGATTGCATACAGCCTATTTTTCAGAACTAGCATCCAATCATTTCATAAATATGAAATATTCAGAAATTTTGTACTGCAAAACATGTTGAATATTGAAGAGTTTATGAAACATTGTCTAGAAACATATTTGCCTCATAAATAATTTCCCATATGTGGGCTTGAAGAGATCTTTTTGGCCCAGCATGATGAGGATTAGTCAGAATTTTCCACTGATATTGAGTTTCACTGCAAGTAAAGAACAAAATCTCATTAACTAGTATCTTTGGGGAATGGACTGTTCTCGGGAAACTGTACTTCTAAGATAATTCAGGGTAAAATAGAAATCATTTTATAATAATAAATATTTACCAGTTGCAAATTCCATGTTAGCTATAAACTAAGGACTGAGAAGAATACCATTTTGCACAGGCCTTGTTCATAAATCCTACACCATCTCTATAATGTAGACCATGTCATTTTATATGGAATGAACCCAGAGTACAGAAGAATTAAATAGTATCTCCAAGGTCACAGTTACTGAACAGCAGGGACAGGATGTAAGGCTAGTTCTGTATGACTGTAATATTTATTCTCTTGCCTTGCTTGCTGGAGAATCATAAACGTGCACCAGGAAGAAGGAACAGAGTAAGGAAAGGCCCGGAGGTGTGAAAGCACAAGGCTTTCAGAGTCTGTAGGTAAAGCTGTCTTGCCAGAGGGGTTGATGTCTAGAATAATTATGAGATCATAAACTGGGAAAGGGCAGAGTGAGAACAGAGCAGTGACCTGGGAGGATCAAGTAGTAAACCAAGATTAAGATAGGGTGTGACATCAGTTGATGGCAGTGAGGACAAATAAGGACACTGCAAGAGTTATCTTCCATAAGACACAGCTATCTGCATAGTTAGAGGTGAAGAATGAGGGGGAAGATGAGGTCCAAGGAGAAGGTGCTGTTTAAATACTGCATCTTTAGAAACAGTTACGAACAGGAGCTAAGTTGAGAAACTACTCCTTGAAGGCAATGTGAGACGGTGGGAAAGAGTGAAATGCATTGAGCATGAGGGGCAGTGGGGCACCTAAGTGTGTATATATAGTATAAGTATTCAGAATTCAAGAGGGAATTCACAAGAGAAGAATAGATTGGATACTTATTGTCACAGAGGTAAGGGTTTTAGCATATATTAGTGTAATTCTTGGGGGAAAATAATTTCCCAGCCCGGGACAAAATACCTTTGAAACTGAAATCAGTCAAAGGGAGAAATAAAGTGGGAGAAAGCCATTTATTGCTTACAAGCAGTCATCCACTTCGTTTGCCTGTGTCTCTCAGGACCTGTCTGCAAAAAGGGACCACACCTGACCTCTCTGATCCGATGTGCTCTCATCCCCCTTGCAATCACCTATTGATATGGAGATGGACTACTTCTCTCCACCACTTGGAAACACCTTTTGATACGGAGATGCACTAAGGCCTGGCCAGAGAGTCTAGAAATATTGCACTTTTATCCACAGTAGATAGAATCAGGTGACAACTCCCAGAGAAAGAATTTGAAGAAAAAAAAAAGAAATTTTAAAACTGAAATCTAAGGATAATCTATATTTTATGAGGGAGTAAAGAAGAGAGGAATACTATAGATAGGAGAACAATGACAGTCTCCTATTATACAATTTTTCAGATGCATGTCCAGAAGGGAGAAATATTTTAAGGAAAAGGCAGTTTGAAATACAATCATTCCTTGATTCAAAATTGCCATAGAGTTTTTTTTACCTTCTAATGTTTTATTATAAAAATATAAATGTCAGAAAAATTATACAGTGAACTCCCATATAACCTGTCATCTGATTCAATCATTAATATTTTTTCGTATTTTCTTTGCCACACATGTATTCATTTATCAATCCACCTTATTTTTTTGTTTGTATTTGAAAGTAAATTGCAGACATCTGTTTACCCCTAAACACTTCAAGTATATAAAGATGACATTGTCTTTAGAGTGTTCCATTGATTTAGTCATATAATTTTAAGGGAAATAATAAAAACCATAATCATTTTACAAAATCAATTTTAAGAAGCATCCTGACTTAGGAATATTGCTGTGAAACTTAGAACTAAGGAAACATAACACTAACTAATCCCAAAGAGAGTTTTACAGGTAGATACACATTTGGCTGAGAAATTATGACAGTATTTACGTGACCTTTTTGTTTGACATTTCTATGGATTGGTGAGGACAAAGGCAAGGTGGCTGAGAGCCATGGTGAATAAGTAAGTGATGTGCAAGTACAGACCACCCTTCCATGGTGGTGAACAAAATACAGAAAAGAAGGTGGATTCTCAATGGAGAAAATGGCAGTGCTCACCTGTTCCCTTCAATGGCACACATGTGCTTTGGGATGGAAGTAGTGAGGGATTTCAACTCTTACAGTTGAAAATGTTTTTACTAACATATATGAGCATACCTCATTGATTAAGTTGGAACAGTTGAAAGAGACTGGATTAAGTTGGTAGGATCCTATCCCCAGAATGTAATCTGAAAGTTGTATTTCTACCATGGTCATGATATGTGTGTGTGTGTGTGTGTGTGTGTGTGTGTGTGTGATTTGATAACTTCCATTAAAGAATGAAACCATATTTTTAAAATCACTTCCTTCAAAATCTTAAGAAATCTGGTCCTGAAAAATCCAGGTTTTACTGTGAAACAGAATCCTCTGTGGCAATCAAATTGTCTTTATAAAGGGGAATATTTCCAATATTTACATAATAAATTGATTTTTGAAAAATGAACATTAAATTTATACATCATATGAAATATTTACTAGAAATGTGATCTATTGCATAATACTGTAGATGAGTTTGGGTTATGATGACATTCTTCAGAGTACATAATTACAAAAGTTGTGTGAGACGGATGTGTGGATTTCAGCATTGTTCCTGCATCTTTCTGATGTTTTCACGAAACAACATGGAAACTTCATGCAGTGCCATATGCTTCTTCACAGATTCAGAATGTGGTTTCTCTAAAGTTCGATCACTACCATATCAGCAAAAATAGTAAAAGAGGGGTTTTTCAGCCTATTTTTTATAAGAAATAGAATTGATTTTTCTCCTAGGAGCAAAAAAGCATCTGAATTGCGGTAACTTTAAATAATGAGCTCAAACCTGTTGCTTCTTGTTGCAAATGGGGTAGGAAAAACAGAAAGAAAATTGTTTTTGTGGGGAGCACCTCACAAGGAAGAAGGGGTACAAAAAGAGGAAAGATGTTTGAAGAAAAATTTCCCCTTTTGCATTATTCAACTAAAGAGAAACTCTAAAACCATGCATTAGACTTACTATTGTTTTCCAAGCTTCTGTGATGCTTATGACCTTTGTATTTACCTTGGTTCTCCCCTTAGAAGGGAACGTGTACCTGGGATCAAGGTAGAAAGGAGAGCACAGATCTATTCATTCATTCTTCCTCCTCCTTCTCCCCACCTCCCACCTCCATCCCACTGGTCACTGCTGTCTTCTCTCCTGTTCTCCATGCTCACTCTCTGCTTCCCTTTCCAGCACTAAGAATGTCTTGTCCACTTTACTCTGCTTTCCATCAAAGCCAGCTCTGTAGAATTTTATTTTTATTTCTTTTTGTCTAAGAAAGAGCATATACTTTAACAATAATAGTCAAACTCCACTTAGCAGCTGAGTGGCTTTGAACAAGCCCCTTATCTTCTTTGAACTTTGACTCTCCCATCTCCAAGACCTGAGTAATACGTTTTTAAAGGTCTGTTTTTACAGACATTCAAGACAATATAGGTGAAAGTGTTTTATTATAGTTTATGTGCCCAGAGGAAAGGGAAAAAGTGCCTAAGTTTTACCCATTCTCTCCCTGGATTCCAGTTGAAAGAAATAAAAGAAAAAAATATGCTATAAGCAAATGGAAATCTAGGGTCCTAGAGACTCATAACTCTGAAATAACTCTGGAATAAGTGGGTAGGAGTGACTGGGAGGCCTCTTCTTCCCTTCCTGACTGTGGAACTGTTGGGCATTCCGACTGTGAGCCAGAACAGAAGGTAAGACCTGTTTGCCCACCGGAGTCAGACCTTTCCTTGTTAGCATCACAAACACAGCCTTAGGAAAATTCAAGGCCAGAGAGTCTGGGGTCTTCTTTGTCAGAGCACAGGCAGGTTTAAGAATTCGAGTAGTGACCATTAGCACATTAAACCCACCTTTCTCAGAAGGGTGGCTCAATGAAACCCACCTTACTTATCATTCAGAGTAGTCCCCCTTTACACCTTACATGGGGAGGAGCAGAAAGAGGTAGAGAGAAGGTCAGAAACACCTTATTAGCCCACATTCCATGTCCCCCATATATTTGAGGAGAAATAGGAATTTAGGAGAAGACCACAGACCTTCGGTCCCCACAAGTGGCATTTTGATGTATTTAACACCCTTAAAACATAATGCACATAGTAGACTAAATGCTTTAAGGCTGGTGCCAAAATATGTTTGAAATGCAGTCACTCATGAGTAATGCCTGAGGCTATCGTACCTTTTTGTTCAATATTTTGTGAACATGAAAAGGTTGAAAATATTACACAAAGTATTCTGTGTACATATTTCTTATTTCTTTCAGAGCCTCAGAAGCTCCTTGCATGTGAGAAGTATATAGGACTATATGACACTTTTGTATTCCCCCAGACAACCTGAGCCCAGAGTAGTTACTTAATAATAACTACATGTTGGAATAACATTATGGTTCCTGTGGAAACCAGACTGAGAGAGGCCATTTCATTCACCAAGCGTCACAGGATGGGTCACAGACAAAGTGGAGAGGAGAACCCAGGCCTCTTCGAATGAACCCATATTAACTTTATTCTTCAGGGTGAAGAAGAGGAAAATAAGATAGGAAATAGGACAAGGAGGTCAGGATGCAGAAATTCATATTGAAATCCCAGTCACGCTGCACCTTGACCCCTGATGTGACCAGGAGGAGTCTGCTCACCCCATTCCTGCTGAGCTCTCTCTCAGCATTTCTCACCAAGAATCATTTTACTTGGGAGAACCCTCTGCAGGGAGATGCTAGCAGGAGTCTGCACCTGGCAGTCATATATTATGTACCTAATGAGCAAATGAAATGTTTAATAACTGTACTGTGAAAATAAAGCTTAAAACAGTAAATTCCTGCTGAGGCATCTCATCTACACCTGATGCTCACTGCTGGCCCTTCTCAGAGCTCCCATATCATTTGCATTTCCCCCTTAGTGGGTCCTGCTGAGGAAAGTAACATTAAAACTGAAGTGGTGTTCATTTAATTAGCTGTATATCGGTGTAAACCCACTGATTTAGCATTGCAGCACTGTGTGTTCTACCTGAGGGTCGCCTGAAACACTTCTTCAGCATATACCCTGGGGAGGGGAAATCTATAGTGGCTTTGGCTGGAGCATTTGCAAATTTAAATTTTCCAATTAATCATGGGTAATTTAAACTCACAGTAATTTCATACAGCTTATTTTTGGTTGAACTGTCTATTGTTAGTTTGAAATAAAAAAAGCAAAGCAACCATAATGGTTGTTAAGGTGTTTCACTACTAATAATATTAAAATAAAATGATGGTGCAATCTTCTAGAAAGCATCCTTTTAAAATCCAATTACAGTAACTTACGATTTAAGGATTTACTTGCTGGAGATTTGTTTGGACTCATTTTCACCAGTTGATTAAACAATGCTTTTCAAATCTTAAAGAAAGCAAAGAAATCCCAATGTAAAGTGAAGTATAGGTAAAAGAGCTTGCACTCTCCTTACTTGTATAATTTTTATAGCTAATAGCCTAAAGATTCAGTTAAACTTTATAGACATAAAGAAATCAAGACCCAAAGAACTTAGACTCCTGAGCCAAAGTCGTAAGACAAAATAAGACTGGGTCTCCTAAGTCCAAGACTAGGACTCATCCTCAATGTTTGGATATTTGTTTGAGCACTCATTCCATGCTTGGAGGTCATTGTGTAGATCACACGCATTTTACTATCATGGGAGAAAAAAAGTAAATAATACAGAAAATCAAATACCTTTTGTCATGACTGGGAACCTCTGTCTTCTCAAAGCCTATCTATAAAGAAACAACCTCTCAGAGCCCCAGGGCTGGCCTTCCTATCATTTGCTGCCACCCTCAACTATGCTCACCTCCCTCTCTGAAAGTGAGGTGGGTTTTCTCGATCACATTCTGAAAGTCATATCTGGAAGTGATCACAGAGAATATTGACTGCCAGGTTAAGACTATAAAATCAGCAGCTGAGAGCTTTTAACTTTTGTCTTTCATTCTCTTTTGTTTTGATATAGTGCTCTGATAAAGCTTCTAGAAGTTCCATTGAAATTATACACATTTAGACCAATTATTAACATTCACCAGTGTCCAAGCTTAATACCTCTGAGGTTCAGAATGGAAAATGCTGAATCTACCCAGATACAAACACAGCATAGAGACAGAGTTAATGCACAGCCAGGAGCATAGGTGTCAGTTTTCCAACACTAAAATCTTTGTTTAAAACATCTTTCCCCTTTATAAAAGGGCAATTTTGAGACCAAGGTTGTCTTCCTGGCAGTTGATAAATCTCTCCTGGGAAATTTCCCTCAGTCTTTTCTTTAACTCTCCATCCAGGAAAAGAAAAACATTCAAGGCCATATAGTACATCCTACAAACCTGCTAATAATGAACTCCAAGAGACTGTTCAGGTTCTTTGCCTGTACTGGAATTTCATTGAAATTAATGCTACCTCAGTCTCTTGATCTCCAGGGACCTCAGTGTTCTTTTCAACAAAATAAAGGGAAGGTCAGCGGATGAACTCCAAGAGCCCTCGAGGTTCTCACATGCTAAATTTCTTTGAATCTGTGAAAATTACTTGAGGAAAGGCAGTCGTTTGAGACTTAAATATTCTGTGTGGTCTTCGAGCTGAGGCAGTATCTTCAATTCCTTTTGTAAAATGCACGGTGTCTTACATATTGTTCAGCACTCCGTAGGTTCTGAATGTGTAACTGTTGCCTGGACACTAGATAAAATCTATTGTTATATGATCTTCTTTGTAATGGGTTTGAGTTATGGTACTCTTTAGGCATACCGGCATCTTATGGTAATAATATAAGTGTCCCCAATGCCAGTATACTACAGTGTGGATTTGCCCAAGTTTTTAGGATCCTGGACAGAAAACCCACCAATAAAATATCCTTTTATAGTAAGAATGTAATTTCTTGACATGCAAGGCTGCGAAAAGAAAAAAAAACAGTCAAAGAATTAATAAGGAATTAAATAGAATAGTCTGATAACTTCTAAAAGATGTTTATCCTTAAGTGCTTCCCAGTATAAAACAGGCCCAGCCTGTTTGAAGTTCCTACATCATAAGCTATTTCCCTTGCCATTTGCTTTTTCTTTTGTCAGTCTATTTGTCGATATGGTGAATTTATTTGCAGAACATGTTAGACACGCATATGTTTGGTTAAGGGTTAAATTGTAAATTTTTCAGACCTAGTTTAATTTATTAAAAAATTTTGAAGCTAAAAATTAAAAGTAAATAAAGTAAAATATGTAGATTTCATCTTCAAGGAGACCTAAGTCAAAGTTGTAGCCAAAAAATACATAAATAAAAGATACATACAGAAAATATGTTAGTTCTTAAAATGCACCTGCTCTATTAAAACAGGGAAGGGAGGAGTGACTCATGGAATATGCTAAGAGAAACAGCTTTCTGTGGCAATAAAGCAAAACTTTGGTTGAACAGAACATTGTGAACATTCTAGAAGGGAAGATAAGCATAATTCAGAAAATATAACTCAAAGTAGGTGTTCGTTAGGTACATTGTTAGTGTGTACCAGTACTCTGCAAAAACTGCTCTTTAAATCTTCTACTTTCACTTAAGTAATCATCTACAATATTAATGTGAATTACACATGTTGGAGCACCTGGAGGGCCATTTTATAGCATCATTCTGCCGGGGTGTGCAGTGTCTGCCTTGGTATTTGGGTCTACAATGAAGTCAGCTTCATGAATACTGCCTTTATAGTCAGAGGCTCAAGAGAAAAGATAGAGCTGGACTTAATATCCAAATGGTTTGTTCACATCCTATGGGGACCAGCTGGCATGCCCTTCTCCAGAAGAATGAAGCTTTGCCTACTATCCAGAGGAAATTAGTAGAAAAAACAACATATATGACAAACCCAAAATGACTTAGGGCATAGCAGTCAGTACCACATTTCTATGGCTATTTTGTTTTACCCAGTCTCATCCATCACATTAAATTAATGATGTTAATTCAAATTGTACTATTTTTATAGAACTTCACTATTTAATTTTATGTGTGTTTTGGTTTTATAGCATAGTAAAATAACTACAAGCTTACAAAGGCTATACCGTTTTATGTTTGTGTATATTTAAACAGCATTGTAATAAAAGTAGTTCAAACCATTGCCAGAGCTTATTAGAGTTTTGTTTTTCTCTTTTTATTAAAACTTAATTCAACCATGAGAAACCATAATACAATGAATAGTTTCTACTCTCAAGTTACTTATAGTCTTTGAACTGTATTTCATATTCTTTTACATTGCTTTTTCAAAAATCTCTTTTAAATTGGGTGGGCTAGATCAACATTTTAATGATAAAACTTTAATTTGCTCAGTACAGTTGGACAGACATTGATGCAAATTCTTACTCTGTTTGCCCTCCTCTAAATGTGTGAATTTGATCAAATTACTTAATTTCTCTCTGCTTTGGTATCCTCATATGTGAACTGGAAATAATATTTAGCAGAATTGTTAGACAGTTAAATATTAATAGCTAGCCCTCTTTGAAAAAGTTGCGGGGGTCAGCCACTTTAAATACACAATCTCATTTAATTCTCACAAATTATCATTCCCACTTGACAGATGAAGAAACAGCAAAAGATGTTAAGTTAGTTGACCGAGGGATTACATGGCTAGTATATAATGGAGTTTTCCAATATCTGAATGTAGATAGGATTTATAAATCTCAAATTCTTCCCCACTATGCTATTTTGCCTCAAATGAATTAAACTGCTTAGCATCTGTCTTAGTAGACACTCAGTAAATATATTTCCTCTGTTAAAGAAAACAATTAATGTTACTCTTGTCTATTTCTTTCCACCTGAGCTACCAAAAACTTAAGATCACCCTCTAGTGATAAATCACTCCAACTGCGAACTTTTGATCACTGAAGTTTAAGAAAAGAGTGAGAAGATTATAAATGTGAAGAAATGACATGCTAGGCCACAGAATGAGAAAAGGTTCCTGTGTTAGGATTTATCACTTATTTTGCTGAGCATATAGCAAATTGCTGGCCTATTACATTATTTGCATTATTTTTTTCCCAATGAGCAAATTCCTCCTGTTTCTCTGATTGTAGGATAACCTCTGAGTTTTTATTTATTTGTTTGTTTGTTTGTTTATTTGTTTATTTTATGCACACATTTTTGTTTTATTTATTTAAGTTATTAGTTTTGATATTTTAATCGTTTGAAATGGGTTCCCAGAAATAAAATCCAAGTTTCTATCATTGCAACTTGTTATAGGAAATAAGGGTACAAATTCAAATGACATGATTTTCATCATCTTCCAGCAACAAATTAGAGTGTCAGCTGGGATTTCCTGTTCTTCCTTTAGTCCAGATTTTAAAATCCACATATTTACAAAATAAAATCAGTTACCCAAGGTGATCTTTGACTATTTATGTCAGTCATCTCAAACATGCTATTTTAGGTAACAAAGGGGTAAAACTGGAGGAGAATGAGGCCAGAAAAGAGATCAGAATAAATACTCTAAAAAACTGAGATTTGTGAAGGGGCACATTATGTGTCCACAGGCAGTCAGCGCTCTCAGGCATTAGTTCCTGAGAAAAGGTGTTCCAGAAGCACTCCTCCCAAGGGGATTAAATTCCTTGGGAGAAACCTCTTAAAGACTCTGGCCTCTTCGGCAACCAGTCAGGTGTGATTTCTCACAAAAACTGCACTTAGGAACTTTGCACTCTACCTGCTATCAGGCACAGCTCCCACAGTCTGTAGAGGGGGTGCAGCCCATGTTGGGATAACTCTGTCTCTAAACCTGGACGATGTGCACCTCTGAGTTTTATTAACTAGGATTATGTTTAGTCAAACAAAAATTTTTCCCCAAAGTACACAGTACAACATTTAGATGATTAGAACTCAAATGTCATCACTGCTGATAGAAGAGAATAAAGGCAAATTTCTTCCCAAGTTTTAATTCAATAACTTTTATACTGAGTTTTGAGTTACATAGCTAAGAATGACCAAAGTCCTTAGGTATGTGATGTATAGTAGGGGATTCAATAACCCTTAATCAAATTTTTATTTTAGACTATAAGGACAAATTATATTACTGCTATAAGCTAAGCAGGATTTATAAGGTAAATGTCAGACCTAAAGAGAAAAGTACCCATTGTTTATAACAGATGGAAATGTCATCTAGTAGAAACTTGGCAGTTTCCTCAAATGATTTTCATGAGCATTAGAATGTCCCTTATTGAGGGAAACTATACCAATCAGGACAGAATAATATCTTTTTTTTAATCTAAAAGAGAATTAGTAATGAGATTCTATCAGTTTAGCCATGAAGGACTTTATTTTTGCTGTGACATCTAATACCCAGATGTAGACCAGAGCAACCATCTCTTTTAACTGAGCAGATATTCCCTGGTACTGTTAAACAATTTACACTTGATTTAGGTAGGTTAGCACAAGGCTTTCTCACCCAAAGCTGAGGCTGGCACCAAATAAGCTTGGCTGACATTTTACAGGGTGTGATGAACTGTCTGGGGCTTCCAGGCAACTTTTTACATTGTGATTTGGAATCCCCTTGAAATTACATATATCTGGCAGAGCATCATCTGCAGAGGCCTCATCAGAATGTGTCTTCCATTCAGTAGTAAAATGAGCCCATTCACCGTGTCATAATTCATTTCTATACTTCAGAATGAGCAATAATCTAAAATCAATACCACCCCACTGGAGTCGGCTTGCATGCTTGAGAGATGATTCCCCAGAACATTATATACATGACTTTTATCACTCTGTGTTTTCTGTTTTAGGACCTACTCTTCCCAAGACTCATGTTAAAACAGCCTCCCTGGGCCTGGCTGGAAAGGCAAGATCTCCTTTGCTTCCTGTATCCGTGCCAACAGCCCCTGAGGTGTCTGAGGAGGGCCACAAGCCAACAGAGGATCCAGCCAATGTAAGGCCATCCTTGGAATTCATGTTGCATCAGGTGAAGCAGGGACTGGTGCTATGCTTAAAGGTAGTCTTAGAAATACAAGCAATGACTACAGGAGGTGTTGCTTTACATACTTGCGTATATATCTACAGATGTGTGTATATGTATTTCCTTCCAGTGGGATGAAATACGTTGGCATACCTGGAAATAAGACTAGGTAATTATTCTTCAAAATAAAAAAAAAATAGAAACAAAAAGCTACACTGTAAGGGGTTTTCTGAATCTACTATTCAAGTCACTTCCAAAGTCTTACTATAGCCTACAAATTTAGAATTGACAAGAAGAAAATGCAAAATGGAGAAGTGAAGGAAGGTGTTTAAGAAGAAAAAAAGAGAAGGAGCTGACATTTAAAAAATAAGAGGAGCAAGTTTAATTATTTGAGAGAAATAGTTTACTAATGAAGGGGAGAAGCTAAGAAGTAGATCAAATTAGAAAACTCAGAAAGAAAATCAAAAGACCCCAAAAATCTAAATTTTGAGAAAGCAAACATATCTCCTAAAAATGTACTATAAAGAGGATTTTTAAAAGGTGTTGCCTAAACACAGATTTAGAAAACTCTAGAGTGTTTCTGAATATAATTCAAGAGAAAACATTTAAGAGAATGCCAAGGAAATAACACATCAGATATCTTGAAAAATCAGAATGCTGGAAGGGGAAGAGAAAACAAAAAGAACAGGTTAGCATCATCTCATTTGGAAAAACAAATTTTTTCTTGATTTTATTGTTTTCAGTATTACAACCAATAAAATACTTTAACTACATAGAAACCAAAGAATATAGATATGTGTATATGTGTGACTGTTTGTATTACTAACATACTTATTGAATACTTAAGAAAGACTCAAAATTATAAGAACCTAGTGCACTACTTTGTCAGGATATGGCTGTTTATTGCAGAGTCTCAGGGTTGATGGCCATTTCCCAAGTCAGATCCAACACCTACATTTATTTAATATTTCTCATCTCAGAAGGAATCATGTCAGGTGACCCATTTTTGCATTAAGATTGACTCTAAGGAGAGAAAGCCAAAGGTATAATATAAAAATCAGTAAGATTATATATTAAGGGAAATGGAGCAAATAATCTACATCACACTGTCTTATAGAAATGTGATGTGAACTACACATGTAATTATAGAATTGCCTAGAAGCCACATTAAAAGATGTAAAAATAAATGAGATTAATTTTAATATCTTTTATCTAACCCAATATTTCCAAAATACTATGATTTTGACATATCATAAATGAAAAAAAATATCAATAAGATAGTCTATGTTGTCTGTACTAATTGTTCAGAATCCGATATGTATTATATACATACAACGCATCTCAATTCAGACTAGCCACACGTCAAAAATCCAGTAGTTACTGGCCAGTGGTTGTTCTATTGGACAATAAGGCCTAGAGAATTAAAGAAAAACAATCCAAAAAGCCAACACAACATTTTGGGAAATAAATTACCAATTAAGGACCTCACTTTAGCTTCCTTGCTCTTATAAAGACTAGTCTTTTGAACCAAACTGACAACTTTTCAATCCTCATCAAGCTTTGGAGATTACATACTATATGACCAAATCACTCCTTGGTATGCTGAGATTCCTATCATCTCCAACAGGCCTAATACCGTGCATTTTGAGCTGTTTCTTTAGTAGCTGGAGTGAGTTGGTGCCTATCCCTCCATGTGACCTCCCCAGTGTTTTCTTGGGATCAAGCATATTTAATCGGCAGGATTAGATGTGCCTTCTGCCAGTAATGCTTTCTGGCCCATACAGAGCTAGAAATCATGACTCAGGCCTCATTGGTTCAAATGAATGGGCTAGCCACGAATAATCCAGTAGTTAGTTCTGTATTAGTCAAAACAAAAGTTATGTTGAAGAAAAAAAAACAACATTTATTGGCCACTTACTACTAATACGTTGACTACTCCCAACCACCCAATAAGGAAAGCTTGCTATTCCTGTTTGTCAAATAAGGAGACAGACTCAAAAACAACCAAGTATGTAAAAGAACTGGGATTTAAATCAACACCACAGCCTTGTTTCCTCTACTGGCTGAGGTAAGAATTACCTGGAGAGCTTTAAAGAGAGAGAGAAAGAGGTTCTAAACCTCCTATACTTACTGAATCAGAATCCCTGAGGTGAGTGACTAGGGGATCTGTGATAACTAATAGTCCAGCATCACAAATGACCTGGTTCTGGGGCGCCCAGTGAGTGAGAGTTACAGAGTACACGCCCTTGACTTCTGGAGTTCTACATCTTTATTTTGCCTACCAGTCGAATTGTGCTGTAAGGTTAACTTTGCAACTATAAATGGACCAACTCTGGTTTGGAGTTAGAATTTTGTTTCTGCGCACAAACTAAAGTCATAATCCTCAGACCTTTCACTGGTCAAGACAAAGCCCATTAAGCTCCCATACTACAATGTGCCTATGTTGCTTTGCAAAGAAAAGAAAGCTGCTGATCTAAATTTTGTTTCTATCCTGTTGGATGACCTATGGAAAGGAAAAGGAGTGACACATTGAATATGCACTGTGGGCCAGACTCTGTGACAGTCACAAGACATGTCACAGGATGCTCAGGATAGCCTGGGAAATAGGTATATCATCATCACCATTTTATAGCTGAGGATAACTGTACATCAGAGAGGTTCACTAACTTGTCCAAGATTACACAGCCAGTGATTGGTAGAACTGGATTTGAAATAAGATTTTTTTTACTCTCATGGCAGGGATGAAATAATATGCAATCATTCATCACCACCTTTTACTTAGCAGCATCTTTATTCAATGACTATGCTCTGAGCACAACTGCTGGCTACAGGCCCCTGTGTCAAACCTGAGAATGCAGAGTAAGGCAATTAGATGGTTGCTGCCTTCACTAAAGGAATGTCTCAGTACTCACCTGAACTAACTCTTTACTCTCATCCTCTCTGTAGGTGTACGAACAGGATGATTTGAGTGAACAAATGGCAAGTTTGGAAGGGCTAATGAAGCAACTTAATGCCATCACAGGCTCAGCCTTTTAAAAAATGTATTGCTGAATCGATGAGGTGAATTTTCTGGGAACTTTCCAGCATACCAATTACCCATATACAGCACACCTGAGTCCAAGAACTCTAACCAGTGTACAGGTCAACCATCAGGACCGCCCACTTACAAAAGATCCTGAAGCAGTCCAGAAGGAATATGTTCCCTTCTTTCACAGGCATCAGGAATTTCAAAACGGTGATTATGGGGTCCCTAAACAAAAGCAAAGATCCATCTTCACTGCAATGTCAAAGTGTAAGCTGCTAGCCTGGTCCTGAGTCTTTGCCACTGCAGTGACTACACTGTCATAACGAATGCTTACGTTTTCCTTCATCGGGGCCCGTCGCTTCTTTACGTGTAGGTCTGGTCTTTACAAAATGCAAGTGCATTATTTCAGCCTGTACCGTGCCATGCTAAATCAGTGCAAGCTCACTATTTTGTTTTCAACTTTAAAGTACAGAGCATCCAGGGGAATCCTCTCACTACACAGCACCAAAGGATTGGATGTTTTCCTGACAGCACAAAAAGTAAATAAGTAAACAAAAAGCAGGGGATGCTTATGTTTTACAATTCAGACATTCATCTTGTCCAAGTGGTGGATATTAGCAAGTGGCTATAAAATTCACCCATTTTAGTATTTGTAAATCCACCCTTGGCTAACATTTATGTCTGCAGAGCAGGAACATACAAATCTGCCACTAGTGGCATGCTGCCAGCAGCAGTCGACTTCCAGAAAGAGGATACAGTATGCACTCTTCCCAGACACTGTCATTATGTGTGTAAGCTTGTAACAGGACGCTTTTCAATTTGGGTGGCTCTTGTGCCATACCACACTGTGATGACATTTCAAAGCTTCACCACGGCCATCTTCCCCAGGAGTCTGGCCCCAAGAGACTCCTCTTCTGCTCTGTCCCTTTCCGAGTTCTCCTTGGCAGCCAGCCTCAGAGCAGGTGGCCAGCTTCACACATCGCGTGGCCTGCCCAGCATCCAGTAACCCCCTATGGAAAGGGCAGACTCCCTGAGAACAGGCCCTGAGGAAGGAGAGGGAAAGGAAGGCATTTTCAAGTAGTACTTCCTCCTGAGTGATGTCACTTCTGCCAACAGGGTCCTCGCTGACTTAGAGCGAGGCAGTACTGGTAAGTGACAATGACTAGGCTCTGTTATCAAGGGGACCTTCCATGCCTTGCCTGCCCAGGGTCTGAGAGGATCAGAGGGGAAAGCACCACTTAATATTTCTGACACATCATAAAGCCAGTGGACGCTTTTCAAAGCTGCGTCTTCATTGTGAGCTAGAATTTTAAACTTCTATTGCCATGTTTATCTGCAGCTTGAAACTAGGTGACATTAAGAACATTGTGTGTGCACCCTGTCAGTTTCTGAATTTTCAGCTGCATTTGGAGTTAATCCTGTTTATGCAGCCGAATCGCCAAAAGGGGGCTAGTTTGCATATTTATCAGTTAGGTGACTTGAAAAACCAGTAAGAGAGTTTCAGCTGAATTATTCCTTTCAGCTCTGCCTTTGATTTCAAGCTTGAGTAGGTCATAATTTTAAAAGAGCATGGAAGGGATAGGATCTTTACAACCTAATAGCTCCTTTTATTAGGTGGGTAATTATATATGAATCCCTGAATAAAATATTTTGAGCAAAATGGCACTGTAACAGAAGTAATAATTCAGATTATTTTTTTACAGTTTTATGTCGAGAAGGAAATCTGATGTCAAAGAGAGGGCTTGCTCAAATGGTTCATTAGAAAGTCTGGTCCATTTGTGAAATTGTTCCTTCGACGAGAGTGCTTGTTCGATTTACTAAGATTTTCTGGAAGTCCTTCTGAGGAGCTAAGTGACATTATTCTGTGGGGCAGTTTATTCTTGTAATCTTGGACACTTAAGGAGACAACCCTCCGCCGACCTGGAACAAGGCATTTCCTAACATAATACTGAATCTTGCAGAAATAATCCATTGCTTAAGAAAATGTTCATTAGGCTAGCCTTACCTTCTCAAGGTTCTGGAATGGCCTCCCCTTTCTAGTTCTCACAAACAGGAGCATTCTCTGAAGGCATCTGACACCCAAAGAAGGTCATGCTGAGTGCTCAACTTGGAACTGGCTGCAAAACTCAAATTTCAGGGATTGAGTCAAATCTTCAAACCGTAGACTGTATGTGGACAATCAAGAAAACTGACACTTTCACAAAATTCTAGACAGCTCTAGTCGAAGTCAATGACATTAGGAAATAAAATTTTAAAAATACATGAAAACACACATTATTTGTTTTCAGTGAGCAGTGTATTTCTGCTGCATGCTCTTGAAACTTTCTTCATTACACAAAGGTAGTGCTTTATTTTAGTAACTGGCAATGCTAACAAGCCTTAGTTTCACACCTTGAATATGGCACTACATTTAGATTCTCTCAGAAGACTCTTACATGATTGCCCAGTGATTTAATATGCAATGGCTTCACCACAATTTCTGTACAATTCTGCCCCCCACTCTCTCAAATAGTTCGTGTATGTGTACAACTGCCTGTCCAAATTTTCAGATAACTTTTTAATTTTCCAGTCTCCTGATCTCTTGACAAGAAACAATTTGTGAATACTGCAAGATAGCTTCTATTTTGCTCCTACTCCAAGTCTAGTTCATAACATATAGGGCTCTTTAAGCTCATAAATCTCTCTGACTCCCATATGACAGTGCTTGAGAGCCAACCAGCAGCTCTGCCACCAGGACTCATTTCTGCCTGAAAAAAGAAGAAAATAAAACTTGGCAGTGCATGCTCAGGCCTCCCCTGCACTGTGCTGAACTGTCGACCATGAGCTTCCTCTGGAAAAAGTTCAGTATTTTTCTTTTCTATTTCATACAGATAAGAACGTTATTTTCTTTCCTCTAGAAATGTCTGCATTTGTTAAACTCACAAAAATGCATGTAGTTCAAGATGCAGAAGGCATATTTTGGAGGATGCTTTAGCCAAAGTTAAATATTTCTTAGTGATTCATATTCAGTAAGAAACCCAGTTGGAGCTACCGCTCTGTAGAACAGAGAAGCTTCTAGAATATTAAAATAATGGAACTTTACATTTGGGTATTACAAAATGTACACTCAAATGAACCATCTGGAAACATGTCAAGCCAGGGATAAAAGAGGTGAGTTTATTAAGGCTTCCTGTCAGGGGTTGGATAGAGCATTATTCCCTCGAAATAAGGGTTGTTCAAACCAACATGTACACCCAGCCCTCTGCCTTCAGAGAGCTGCCCAGCGTTAGTGTGTCTTTCCAGACAATATTTGGAAACTGTAAAGTTCGACACTCACTGGCTTTTCATAAAAGGGTCTCTAAGTACAATTGTTTCTGGAAGCCTTCATCGTCTGTGCTTAAAGATGGTGGCTCATTCTCATCTGCCTTTTTGATACATCTGTCTGTTGACTTTGTTTAAAGAAACATCTTAAGGTCTTTCCAAATGTATAGAGCATCTCATACACAGCAACAGCTGTCATTCCAACCGAGAAAGGCCACCTCTGAAGTGACCCTTACCAGTTTAGATGAAATTATATCCCAGACTCAGACTTCTGATGGTTTTAGAATGTCCATTTCTAGCGCACTAGAGAGAGAAAAACAGAAGAATTCTCCAGTTTTATGTTTTTTAAAGAAAGCAAAATCATCTGAACTTTAAAACAGACGTGGAGCAAGGTTGCTCTCCCTTCCTTAACCAGTTTCCTTCAGACAACCACAAACCATCCTGAAGACCAGACACTAGTTCCCCAGTCTGCTCATAAACATATACGCAATACAGAGCCCACAACATTCTAGGGCTGCAGAAGCAGTCACACACCCAACTCCACAATCTCTCTCTTCTTAAACTCACTTTCCACATTTTACTTATAATTTCTATTTCTCTAGTGACTTTCAGAAATCACTTTAGTGCCATACAGAAGTTTTTCACTTGATTCCAACGTTTAAATTAAATTGGATTCTTGGGACAATCGTAAATATTTTGTATGCTATTCCATTCCATCAAAAAATACGTATTCCCTCGCCTCAGTGTGTCTTGCTGTCCAAATACATGCTTCCAAAAGGTACTGATTCTGAAAAGAAATGCCTGAGTATTTCCAGGTTGGTGAGGTTATACAGACCAAATACCACGCCCATATCAGTCAATGCATCTCACTTCTGGGCTCTCCGTTCCCAGCATTGCTAACGTTCACTTGGCGGACTTCTAGTTGCACTCTGTGAAGGATCTCTTCTGCTCTCAGTAGAGAGCCTTTGTATATTGTCATCCTCTAATTTTTTGTTGGCTAGAGAGCAACAGCAAAACTCTACAAGGCGTAAACACAGACGCATGGGCCAAGGGATCTCACTGTTTGCTGAAAGTGTATCTGCAGATGCAAGAGAGGAATGTTGGGGAGGAGGAAAATGCTGTTTTTTATTATTGTAGGGTAAACCTGACAATTCTGAACTTTGTGAATTGTCAGCTTGTTTGGGGGATGGGTGGGTGGGGTACGGGGTGTACTTTTTATAAGTAATATTTAATTTATTATTTAGAGTGGCTTCTTTTTGGATAATTTATGATTTAAAAAAAGGGAGATCTGGTTGGGAATCTAGGTACGGCTATTAAAGCTGCAGTGTTCCATATCTCAGAGGGACCACTTTGGGAACGAATTGTCCTTTGCTGAGTGTGAGGACAGTCCCAGGCAAAGCCATGAAGCTCCATCACCTCCGCCTTCTCCCTTTCCCGGGTCATTCAAGCAAGACACCACCAAACCCTACAGTATTCTGATAGCATTTTGCAGATAAATGCTACTCATTCTCTCAAAGGGCTTTGCAATTCAAGCAAATTGTTCGTGTGCTAGTGGTAGGTTTATTTGGTAGAAATGGGTATACTACAGCTTTAACTAGCCTTAGTGGATAAAGAAATTTTTTGTTGCGACAAAACACCTTTTTAAAAAAAAGGTATTTTGCGCCTACAAAGAGTTTCTTTATATTGTCAGACTCTAGCATTGTTAACCAAATTAGACTAGTGATTGCAACATTTAAGTGTAAATCTTGTTCTATGAGAAGGGAAATTGCCTACAGTTTAAAACAATGACTGTTTCTACACACGATCTTGTATACTACTACATGAGGAAAAGGGGTTTTGTAATTCACTGTAGAACAGTCTCATATTCATTTTTTATAGAAATGTTATTCCAATGGTGCATTTTTTGTTTAATAAATAAAGTTTTGATACAAAGTTCTTTTTCATGTTATTTCTATTAAGCGGCTGACACTAAATGCACCCCACCCTAATCCCAGCCTGTCTGTTCTTATCCTCCGCATACCCTTTTTGATGTCTGTGGCAGATGTTTTCAGTGATCTGCCGTATCCCTTTGGGTCCTTATACCGCTTTCATGCATGTGTCCAGGGTACTTTCAGTCCCAACAGCTAATACCCAAGTCTTTTTGTTGGAGGACTGCCTCAGGCTGCCAGAACTTGCTTTTGCTTGCATTCTTAAGAGAGCTGGAAATGCCCATCACACCTCCAGGCCCTTTGACTGAGACAACTGAAGTGAAAGCCAACTCTTCGTTCAAGTTCCCCTGCAGACCTGAGCCTGCGTTTCTCTTTGTGGACAGATACTGCTCCAAAATATTGCACCCTAGATAGTCTCCCCTTGTCTGGCTCACCTATCTTTCTCTTTCCCTCTCCTTCTATGCCCCTAATGGTTTCTTGTGGGAGCACTTCATAATATATCACTCTTACACAAATCTTTGTATCAGTCTGTTTTGAAGAATTAATGCAAGACAAGACCCTACTATCTTTCTTTCCATTTCAACACACCAGCACTAAATAAATGCAACATTCATCCTTCTCCATCCTCCAGATGTTTCATTCTTACATATTGACAGCAAAACAAGGGACACATATGCATTGAACACTATTTTATACTGTGAGTACTGACAGATTAAGTTGGGCATATAATCTGTCGTTTAAGAGAAAGTCATGTATTAATAAAAGTTTCATTAACTCTTTTGGACAAGCAGAGAACTACTCAGCAAGTTATTGCTTCAAAGCAACATATCACAGATGACAAGTGGGGCTTTAAGGTCATCTAGTTTTTCCCATTTTCTTCAACTCATAATCATTCCATCTAGAGAAAAACGATGTGTTGAAGATGGCCAGGGACCTGGAGAAAATGGAACCCTTGTGCACTACTAGTGGGGAGGTAAACTAGTACAGCCACTGTGAAAAACAGTATAATTTTTCAAAAACCTCCTCAAGAAATTAAACATAGATCACCATCTGATCCAGCAAATCCACTTGAGGGTATATATCCCAAAGAATGGAAAGCAGGGACTCAAACAGACATTTGGACATCCACGTTCATACCAACATTATTCACAATATCCAACAGATGAAAGCAACCCGAGCCTTCATCAACAAATTAATACCACATAAACAAAAGTGGTATAGCCATACCACGAAATATTATTAAGCCTTAAAAAGGAAGAACATTCTGACACAAGCTACAACATGGATTAACTTTGAGGATGTTATGCTAACTGAAATGAGCTCATCACAGAAGAACAAATAGTGTTTGATTCTACTTATTATGAGGCATCTAAACTAGTCAAATTCAAAAAGACAGAAAGTAGAATGGTAGTTGCCAGGAGCTGGGAAAATAGGGGACTGAGGAATAATTGCTTAATAGGTAAAGATGAAAATTCTGGAATTGGATGGTGGTGATAGTAGCATTATGTGAATGTACTTTAGGCTACTGAACTGTACACTTAAAATGGTTAAAATGGTAAATTTTGTGTATATTTTGCCACAATTTGTAAAGCTCTCCAAATGCGGATACACTAGAGCCATCTTCTACAAATGTTGATATTTATTCTCTGACTCCTAAAATACAAATATGTTAACACCAAAATGCTAAAGAAGATTGATATACCAGAAGTAAAATCAACATATTTACCACAGTCTTATTTATCTCATGTTATGCTATCATATTCAATTTATGCAATCATATCTTAGAAAAAAAAATGTGCTATCATAGAAGGCTATCAGAGATGATTATCTCCATGGGAAACTGGTTGTTTAAAGAAAAATAAAATGTATTACTGGTTTCTAACCTAAAGACTAGAAGGCTAAGGATAAACTACTCTGTCCAATGCAGTTATTTTCATGGGAAGGATTTTGGAGTGGTCAAAGAATAAAATACTCTCTATCTTAAATATCTTATGATGCTATAATAAAGGTAGATAGTAAATTGCGTTAATATACAATGTGGGTAAATTTAATAGGTGTGAAAATAAGTGGGAAGTCAGAGAGGTCTACCCCAAGCTGGAATCAAAAAGGGCTGACATTGACTCTTTCCTGGAAATCTTCTTCAATTCATTCATTACTTGTTTGTCCCATTTATCTTGGTGCATTTAACAGTGTATTTATAATCCTTGAAATATTTCCTGATCTCCATTGTATTATTTCGCTCCCTCATTTTTTCGTGTATATTACTCTTTTCTATAAACATTGTATGTATCTTCTCAATTGCATTCAATGAATGGTTCAAAAGTTAAATTTGTCTTTTACTGCCTCCAATATTGGGTCTTTTATTTAATTATAGTTGATATATAATATTATATTGGTTCGGTTGTATAACATAGTGAACTATTACATACATTACTAAATGTTCACTATGATAAGTATAGTTATCTATCTTCATATAAAGATATTATGATACTATTGACTATATTCCCTATGCTGTACTTTCATTCCCATGATCAATTTATTTTATAATTGAAAGTTTATACCTCTTTTCCCCTTCACCTACTGCACCTGAGATGTGGTACATATATACAATAGAATATTAATCATAAAAAAGAATGAACTCTTGCCACTTACGACAATACGGCTGAACCTAAATGGTACTATGCTATACACTGGTTTTAATTCTTCATTTTTATTTTCCTTGTAATTTTCCCTTTTCTTACCCACCTCGTCCTTCATGTCATCATGCTGTCTTTTTATGCTAGCCTATTCCTTCTTCATTTTATTCCAATTGTTTCATGTACTTGAGAAGTGCTAAGGCTGGAAATGGCCTTGGTTGCCATGGGAACTTTGTAACAGGTTATTGGCCCCGCCCCGAGGGCTGAGTCTGGCGCAGGCCCCGCCCATCAGCCTGGGCTTTGGTGGGTAGCTGGGTTGTACCATGTAGGGAAGGGGGGAATCTAGCCACATACCTCAGGTAACAGGGAGGTGCGCTGGTCGGGGGAGGGACTGGGCGGACCAAAGGCCGGCGAGGAGGGGGTTCTGGGGATCGTGAAAGGCTTAAGGATGGGCAACTGGTAGGAGGGAGAAAGGGCAACTCGGCGATGGGGAAAAGTGTGGGACCCAGCCGGGCTGGGCCCTAGGTCTATATACTACAGTTTGCTATAAAACACAAAATCTTCCAGCCAGAAAAAAATAAAAATAAAAAATTTTATATACACTTGAAAAATACCAATTTTCTGTGAAAGAAGCTCCCTCTAGTTTGGTTAAAAAACTTATCCTATAAGCCCTATTATGTTTTATAGTATAGTCTATTTTTATCATTATTTTAAATTTAAGTGTTTTTAATATATTTGTATATTCTGAAATTAAAGATCTATTCAGACCAATGTGTGTCAGCCTTCTGTGCATTTGAATTGCTTTTGGCCTCGTTTATGGGGCCTTTGTGTTCTGTGGATGTTTTCCTGAGACACAGCCTGTCATTTATCCTACGCAGGTCCCAGCAAATTTCTCACCATCTCACTCACTGTCTTTTGTCCAGTGTAGCTCTGCTGACTTGCGAGGGTGTCTTCCCTTTCTTCTGCCTAGCTCTCTCTGACTACAGAGTGGAGTGCGCGAAGAGGAGGAAAGCTCAAAAATTACTAGTTTGTAGTAAACGAGTGAATCTAGTGGAGACAGAGATTTGAGGGAGGAAAAAATAACAGCAGTGTGCCTGATGCTTTTTGTGGCAGGCAGAGTGATGCTTGCCTGGATATTTGTTTGCTATAGACTTTGCACTTGTGAACTGAAGATCATTTGCACAAAGTCACTGGCAATCTGGTGAGGATGGTCCAGCTATTGTGCTTTCACTGGAGGGAAGAGGGGGTGGCGGTGGTGGGAATTGGATTCTGCAGAGAGGTCCACTTTTCAGTAATAATGTCTTCTTTTTCTCCTTTCCCCTCCTTTTTCTTCTAATACAGTTTTTCTGAGTCCATAGATAAAATAATGGGAAACTGAGATGCACTGTTCGAGACAGCTCTCCAGATGTCATTGTGATTGTTGAATCCTAGATATTTTTTTTAAAACACCTTGGAAGTCTAAGCTTAACATATATTTTATCAATTTCTAATTTCCATATTGCCATATTCTTTTTCCTTTCATTTGTGACTAATCTTTCTCCTTCACTTTAACTTTAGGAACTCTTAATTTGACACAATAAACACTGAGGCAATTATTCCTGAAATAATCCACATGTTCTCATTAGCAGTTCAAAAGATTTCTCGAAATAAATAACAGAAGTAATTTTTCCCAGATTTCTTTCAGGTTTTAATTAACATTCTTCTTTATAAATTAATGACAGTCCTTTAATTTCCCTGTCTTTGCTAATATCTATTCTGACTCTTTATGTAAGTTTGACAAAATAGCTCTTAGTAGAACAATTTTTCACCTTCTTAATATTTCTTAAGGATTTAATTCTTGTACTATTCTTTGAATCTGTGGTGGATTCCCTAAGCTACTTTTCTTCTCTATTTAATCAAAAACTGTTCTTTGGTGTGGAACTCTCCTAATAATGATAGCATTTTAATTTTGTAGATGTGACTCCTCATTTGTCATGAACTGTTCCTATTTCTTCCCCAAATAGGATGTTTCAAAAAATTAGCTATAACAGTTACTTCATAGGGATATTGTAGGCTTAAATTCAAATTAGATGAGGTATTAAAGCCTTTAGTACAATTTCTAGTACTTAGCAAAAGCCTATAATGAATGCCACTTCTGTTCTTTCCATCTCTGAACTTCAGTTTCTCCTCTTGGTAAATACATATGAAACATACAAAACCTTGAAACATATGAAAACCTTTTTATATGTTTCAAGAACTATACATGATAACTTATCAAATTTGTGAGTTGGGTCTGATTCTAATATTTAAGGTGTAATTTGTAGCATGCATGCAGATATAGAAAGAAGTTTCCAGAAGGATGGTATTAATTTGAAATAGCTTTCTTTTTCTAAGTATGTATTTCTAGTATTTATTTAGTACCTTTTATTCACATATAAGACATAGTGCTAAGTATACCAACAAAAGGGTAAATCCATATACATTTGTATATTAATATAATACTAAGATACTATAAAAGTCTTATATATTTATATACTAACAGTGAAGAAAAAGGTGTGTGTGTCAGTATACATATATGTGTGACTATAGTTCAAATTAAACAAATACCTGTAAGACAGGTTAAGACAAAATTCCATCTGAATACAGAGCATCAAACTAAGGTTCTTAGAAGTCTCATAGGGAAAGTGGTATGTGGGAAGAGCTTTAAATAATAAACAAGGCTAAAATCTTTAGGGATGAGAAGGGCTATTCAGATAAAAGAAGTTAAATGAGCAAAAAGTACAAAGGTAAGAATTTATAGGACAAATATTGGAACTAATAAATATTTTAGTGGTTTTTTTATTGGAGTACGTGGTTTGTGAGAAAAAAGTAGGAAGTACATTTACAAAATCAGTGGAAGCTACGTAATGGTGTGATGTAGAACAAGCCACTGGCAAGATATTTTATTTACTTGTTTTTGATAAGGAACCATTGAATATGGAAGTTTTATTCTTTAATTTACAAACGTCTGTCACAGTCCAAATATTTGAGAAGGACGGGCAAGGGTAGGGAACTTCATGAAGAGATATGACATTGTGGCAGGGACTTAAAACTTTGAATTCCATGACTTTATCCAAAGAACTCAGCTAAATAACTATAAATAGGATGCTTTAAATGAAATTCGTATATGTGAATTGTGTATTAGAGGTTGAACAGGAACATTTGCAAGTGGATTGGATGGGATAGGTTTCTGTTTTGATAGGTCATTAACTTGATAGTAACATTTTCGTAGGAGCAAAGAGTATAATTTTTAAAGAGTCCGTGTGGTATCCAAGAGGCGACATCAAGGTGTAGATGAATACTTCAATCTGGAACAGTCAGGGGCAGATAGCATCTCAAGTTAGAGGAATATATAGGATGGAAAGAGAAAGTTGGGCCTAAACTGAGCCCTGGCAGAGCCCAGAATATAGATATTGAGTAGAGAAAGAGCAGCCCAATAAGCAGGAGTTTCCTGTTAGAGGGAAATTGGAGGAAAAAAACCTTAATATGACAGAAGAAAAAAACCTTAGTATGACAGAAGAAGCAAGAAAAAAAGCTTTGGAAAAGGAGGAGCTGTGTTAAAAAAAGTTGACGAGATGATGGGTAAGACAAAGATAAGATAGTGTGCATTGAATTTGTCAATGTGAAGATCTTTGAAAGAGTAACCATGTCCCCTAGTTTTCCTGGGACAGTCCCAGCTTATGCATCATGCCCTCGTGTAGTTCATATCTAGAACAGTAGTTAGCATAGTGTAGCATCTACTTTCAAAATATCCTCATTTGGATGACAATTTATATGTTCATAATTTATATGTTATCGGTGACTAAAGCAAGAGCAGTTTCAGTGAGGGCATGAGTGGAAGGTAGATTATAATGGTTCAAAGATCGAATGGAAACTTATAAAGAAATATACCACATACAATAACTCTGTGAAGAAGTTACATTATGAAGAAGAGCAGAAGAATGGAAAGCAATTGGACGGGTAACTGGACCTTACGTGTTTTAAAAATGAACTGTGAAATGACTCATAAAGATTCTTCTAGAAACCTGGGCAATTTCCAAGTCAAATTCATTTGTGCCATAAACTTTCAGAGTAAATAGCCATGAGATTTAAGGAAAAAGACTTTCAGTCTCGGCAGAATAGTGCATGAAAGTGAAGGCTGCCCTGGCTGGAGCAGGAGATGGAACTCTCCAGAACCTAAAGCAGGAGGGCATACAGCATCTTCATTCAGGAGCATAGCGTGTATACTCAGGTCCTACCACCTAACCTACACATTTTACTTTACATGGAATGGGAAAGGGTCTTTCGCAATGTGATTAAGGATTTTCAGATGGGGATTACTTGAGGGAGCTCTAAATGCAATCACAATTGTCCTTATAAAAGAGAGGCAGAGGGATATTTGGCAGACACAGAAGAGGAGGAGGTGACGCAACCACAGAGGCACAAAAAGGACTGATGTGGCCATTAATCAAGGAATGTTGGCAGCCACCAGAAGTTGGAAGAGGCAAAGAATGAATTCTCCCCTGGAGCCTCTGGAGGAAGTGCAGCCCTCCTGACATCTTCATTTCAATCCAGATTTCAGGCTCTAGCTTGCTGGACTGTGGGAGAAAATCTTTCTGCTCTTTTAAGCCACTAAATTTGCGATAATTTGTTATAACAGCCACAGGAAACCCATATGCCAGGACTGAGTAAATCTCTATCTGCAGAAGAACATGAAATATAAAATGCAATAAAAAAGAGACAAATGCCAAATCCAAAGAGATTAGAGGAGATATCTTGGTGGAGATAAGGAGATGGAGTCGAGTTTCAGTGATACTGCACAGACAACTTGGGTTCAAGTGTATAAAGGTATGACTGGTAGATGAGAGTCCTTGGCTAGATCAGCTCACAATTGTGGTGGGTTTTTATGGACCTTCCAGGTTTGGCATCTGGGAAGATAAACTGGGAAATCTGCAGATCCCAGTCCAAAGAATTCGCCCTAGAGTTACGAGTCACTGGGCTTTGAACAGATGCCTACGTCCTTGGAGTTTGAGTTTATTTTGTTTTGTTTTACTTTCATCTGAAACACGAGTAGTGATATCTGGTTTTTCTACCACAGAGATTTCTTACATGGATCAAATCAGATACCATATATAAAAAACACTTTTTTTTAGTTACAAAGTGCTACTTTGCAGCTTATAAAGCTATCATGGTATTATCAATACTTGTACCCAGATAAATGTGACCTACTGCCCCTTTAAGATCTAAAATACGAATGAGGAGAGGGATCTGCAGGGGATTTTACCAGAAATTCCACACCAGATTAGGATTCACCCCTCTACTCCCTCAAATAAGATTTCTGTGAACTTCCAGAGGGATGGAGCGGGAAATGTCAGTTCACATTCTTGTTGGTATGTAGCCAGATTCTGTTGGGTACCATGTCTGCTCAATCATTTCCTCATTAAAAACAAAACAAAAACAAAAATAGAATTATATTATAAGTAGTAGACTTCACTTGAGATTGGGTTGAAGACAGGATGGAGAGAGGGCCTAGGAAGGTCTTTTATTGTAGCAAAGCAAGCATTCCCATTTTAAAATGTTCTTTAGCCATTTTATCACAGGGAAAGTTCCAACAACCCTGAAGCCATGCCGTCCTGTCCCCACACAGTCTCTCGGACTCCCCTGCCTTCCCTTCTTGGTCCCGTCATTCTGTTTTATTCCATGTATCCAGGAGAAAAATACAAATCCCTCTTATTCTTTCCTTCAGGGAATTATCAGACTTTTGCTGTTCAGCCTATTGCTGACAGAGTGTTAGACTTTTACTTCTTAACCCAAGCAGTAAATTTTCATTCACCCTGAAGACCGTTTCCCTTTTAGAAGGAATTCGGAGGCTAGCTGTTATGGTAACAGGGTGCTTATCCCACCAGATGGTAATATTAAATGAAAACTTTCTTCTGGTATCTCTTCTCACATTTATCCATCTAAGTGAGAGGGAAGACCTCTAGGCCAGACTTTACAGCAGGAAACAATAATTTCTTCTTCCTCTGGATTCTCTTGGATCAAAGTGGGACCCTCTTTGGGTCCAATGTCATGAAAGGTGGTTCCTTTCAGACTCAGTTAGTTGTTGGCCTTCTCAAATGTACTTTGTAGACCAATGGCCTTTTCAGTGTGATCTCGAACACGAAGGTCAAACTGACTGAATGAATGAATTTATTGAATGAATGAATGAACTGAATTGAATTTGTTGTTTGATCAACTGTGAAAAACAAAGTGCCATATAAAGTCAAGAGCCAACTTTGGTAAAAATAATATAATTAATATATTTATTAATGTTGGGTAGAGCCCATGTTCAATTCTATTCGATTTGCTGTCAACAGAGAAAGTGTGACTCAAATATCCTCATTTGAGCTGCTTTCCCAAGGTCTCACAAGAGTTTGCCTTATCCTGCCTAATAATAAATTCAATAATATGATAAACACTAATGAAATTAAATATCTAATATGTGCAACACTGTGTGAAGAATCTTATATATATATATATGTATATATATATATAATCTCATTTTCTTATAATGAGATGAGAAAGAAATTAAGAAATGAGATTATATAGATATAAAAAGAAATTTGAAACTAGGGTACTTATGTGCCTTACCATAAATCACTTGGTAAAAAGCTAGGCCTTGACCCCATTTCTGTCAGTTCTAAAATATACGCTTTTTTATTATTTAATTGAATAACATTGCACTTCTGGTCCTAAAGAATTCCTTAAGAGAGTATTTCACAAATTTTAGTGATTATAAAACCCACCTGCAACTCCAGTTAATTCTTAGGCCCCTATTCTAGAGACACTAATTCAATTGCTCTGAGATAGGGTCTGCTTATGTTAATTTTAACAAGCTCCCCAGTTTATTTATATTCTCCTGTCATGTATCAATAAGAACTCAGTCTGCTGTACTCAATAGAAAATCCAATTTGAATTCCTAATGTAAAATTTAAGAAAGAAACTGTATTAGCTCAGGTACCTGAACAACTTAGGGTAGAGTCACTGCAGACAGATCTTTATTCTCAGATGGCACCTGTGGGGTCCAACGAGCAAAACTGCTCTCCAGGTACCACAAACCACAGTTCAGAACTGACTCTCTGTGGTCCTGGTTGGACACATGTGGCTCATGGGGCCCTCCTTGAACCACTCACTGTCTTCAGGTAGTTGGAACTTGCTGTTTTCTTAGTCTTGCTCACCCACTCCTCCCTTGAAGCCCAAGGTGATATCAATTGGAAGCCCAGAAGATGAGAATAGGGGAGTGGAAGGCACTGTGTGTCACTATGCAAAGGAAGCAGAGATGGATGCTAGGTGGCAAAGATAACAGATGCACACTAGGCATAATTAAAGGTTCATAGAATGGACTATGCTAGCTGCATAAGAAACTATCGAAATCATGTGCCCAGAAAGTTTTCCTTATCATGGCAAAGATATGTTGACTGCTAAGATATTGCCTTCCAAACCTGTACATACATTCAGATGGATTATTGCACAAAACCACCAGTATTATTCGTGCCATCTTTATGTCTCATTTAGATACATTATCTTTTATTCTGGACACATACTCTTATGCAATATGGAGAGAGAAGAAACGCACCAAAATGAGTTTTCTCCTTTTGCATAATTTTCTCTTGCTTAAATAATAAATTTCTTTTTAATAACCTATATTTTTGTAAAGTTTACTAGATTCATGTTAAATTATAAAGTGAGCTTTTTTGAAAATTCACATATTGGAGTTTCTGCTTCAGTTTCAAGAAGGAAATGTTTATAAATTAAAACAAAAGACTTTACTGCCTGTTTGCAACTCTCATTTAAAATTGGATGTACTTTATCACTGAATATTTCCTAAAATAAAACTTTATAACCATCTGGATCCAATACTTTCTTGCTGATTTTCTTTTGTAGATAAATGGTTTCTTAATGACTCTTTCGATCCCAAAGGATGTATTAGACTCTAGAATCATGTTTAGATAACCTGAAAAACCAATTTGATTCCTGAAGCTTCTTTACCTATAACTGCATTTCAAAATTTTAAGTATATCAGGGTATATTTTGCAGAAGTTCTGAGTCCTGAGAAAAATCATAGTCAATATTATTGTTCTTTATTATTATTATTATATAATGACATATTATTGCTCCCCTTTATTGTTCTACTCGTTTTTGAAATGGCTGTTGTCCAATCTGCTCATTGCTTTGCAACTCTATTTTGCACCTACATTAAACACTGAGGGAATAATTTTCGCATGTTGAGGAAAGCTAATTATCAATTAATGTTTTTCTTCAATCCACAATCAGATCTAGAATAAAAACAGAAAGTTCTGGAAACCATCTCAATATTTATCATATAGGAGTACATCTTATGTTAATTCTATGAATGCCTTTACATAAATACTTAATTAAATGTAGATAAATGTTATTTAAAGAATAGTAGCTAAGACTACATGCTACATATGGGCCATAAATAAATGTATCTATGGATATGCAAAATGCCCCAGTTACATAATTTTCCTACCTTTCCATCTTATATTTTAATGTTATGCTAGGTGAAAAAGTGAATTAGACAATTCCAGGTAGTTACTTTGAACACAGATGAACCTCAGAGTTTAAGCCACTAAAATAGGGCCCCTGAATATCTGAGTTTTTTTATGCGTAGAAGTTACAAAATGACACCTATTTGCCAGCTACTTCTGAATTTTGGATATAAGTGTTCATGGCATAGAATATTCATTATCTACTCTCTAAACACTTTTCAGTTTTCCTCCTCCTGCTATTGACAAATACTGCATATTAGTGCAGAATTACACAAAATAATTTTATCCTCCAAAATATGAAGACAAGAAAATAATAAATGCTTGTAACTCTGAGGGAAAATCCAGGGTCAAATACCTGTGAAACTGAAATCAGTCAAAGGGATAAATAAAATTTAAGAAACTCATTTATTTCTTTCAAGCAGTCATTCCATCTCTCTCTTGACCAGGCTGCAGCAGAAGAGAGAGCTCCACCCAGCCTCTCTGGTCCAGATAAACCCTCCCATGCCCTTGTAATCACCTACCTATATGTAGATGGACTACCTCTGTCTACCCGTTGGAAACACCTATTGATATGCAGATGAACTAAAGCCAGGTGAGAGATTCTGGAAATATTGCAATTTTACCCACAATGCTGATCCTCAAAACAAGATCTTTAAAGGACAATAAAATGGAATGAATTAGAAGTGATCTCAAGCTCTTCTAGACCAACCTTCAAGAATGCCCAAAGAGATTTGACTTGAACTCTAAGGCTTCTAGCAATCTATTGATGTCTCAGTTTCCCAACTTGAATAATATTGGTTCATAAAACATACCTCTATAACATTAGAAAGCACATATATGAACCAGGCACACAGGTACAAAAAATGTTCCCCCAGATTAGCTGTTGCAGGCCTGGAACATGTCTACAGCTGGTGTCAGACTGCACCCTTATAGCCTTGCACCAGCTCTGGTTAACCCAATTCTTGGGAAGAGCTCTTCAACCTATTTTGGGAAAGGTGCCCTTAGTTGGATCAAGCACCGCGGGCAGTTGAGGGAGTGAAATGATTGGCCCATCTTGGCCGAGTGACCACACTTTTGCCTGGAGAGAAGGCCCTGTGCCTGACAGCTGCTATCAAAGTAACACAGTCAGGAGGGGTTGTGGGGAGGAATGTGGGTGAAGAGAGAAACGCCCTACAACATGCCCTTTCTAGAAGAAAGTGCCCTTCCTAAAAGAAGGAAGTATTCTGGAGACAAAAAAAAATCAACATTGTGTACTTTGGTGTTCTATGTATTAAAATCTAACATATATCACAAAAATTCCAAAATAGGGAAAATAAATGAGAAACAAATCAGTAAAATACATATTTGCTTGTTGAGCCATATATGTAATATATGGGGGGAGGAAGAAAAAGTTTTATTGAGAAAATTTTTTTCTGCATCATCAAAGTGACTAATGAGTCTTAAACATCCAGAGAAATTTGTCCTGAAGTTTTTCTAGTAAGTTTCCCTGTTCAAGGTATTGGCATTCCCCAGAGGGCTAAGAATTCCAAATTTCATTCAAAATTATCATCACTAACATGAAAAATATAAAAATGTACTGATGCTTTGGATTCATGAATTCTTCTTCAATATTTGAATGGTAAATGCCAGGACAGGAACACTCTGACTTCAGAACTCTCTCTAATCATTGCATATAGGCTAAAGCCAAAATTATTCACTATTTTAATCCCATGTTCAGTTTCACACACACGCATCTATTTGGGAATTCATTCATGATTGTCTGTGTGCTCTAGGAATGCTTGACCACCAGACAGACACTCACGAAAAGCATGGAGCTTCTCTTTATGGAGTTTGAGCCCAGGCCTGCAACGAGGGGTTTGCAGGGTGTTATATGTAAGCTGAGACCTGTGAGTCCTGTGTTAAACATGGCTTTTTCTCGTATGTGAGAGGAAAGAAAAATGGAAATTTCTTTAGTCAATATTTACGAATTTTTCAAATTTTCAGGGCTATGTTTAGATTTGGCTTAAGAGGAGAGCAGGATGACACAGGGCAGCATTGTTTATGTGCTCTTAATCCTTTCAGTGTGTTTTTCTAGAAGACAGGTACTGGGGAAATATTCATTCATATGCTAAACTTCTAACCTGAACCTATCTGAATGATGTGTTTATCTCATCAGGGTTTCCTATATCTGAATGCTGTTTTATTAAAGATGGAAATAAAATATTACCAACATTGCTGATAATTAATTAATTTGTTCACTTAACAAGTACTTCTTAAGCAGCTCCTGTGTGTGAGGCACCATAAGAGGCAGCAAGAACATCATAAACTTAGCAATAATAGTAATAGTAGCAATAGGCAGGTCATAAGCATTACATTTGAGTCCTAGATGTTTCGTTCACTAGCTTGGGCAAGTCACTTAACCCACCTCCCTTCTCCACAAAACACAGCCCCAAGCCCATTTTACCTCATGTTGTTTATTGCAAGGCTATCTTTTAAAAAAAAATACAAAACAATTTCTAAACTGTAAAATGCTATGCACACCATTGGTATGTTGTTATCAATCTACCATTTTATATTTCTGAAGTATTGGGTTTTTCTTCCCATTTCTCTGTATGGTGCTTGTTCAAAGAAGGTCTGTCTGTTATCCCTTAGTTAAGCCAAAGGAAGTCACTAAAGCTACTTCAACCTTCCTCTTCACAGTAAGGGACTCATTCTGATCTGCAGCTTTATCCGCCATCTCTTGAGTAACGTTCGTCATGGGATTAATACAGCTCCTCTAGCCTCTCTCCATCTCTTAAGTGGACATGTGCCAAACTGCTCAGGTAGAGCTTCGCTACGGGGTCACACGTACAGTGTGGAGAGGGGAAGCCCTCAGCCAGTGCCAAGAAGCAGAGCAGGAAACCACGGCTTTGTTAAATGTTCCAGTAACTGTTGATATGGCTCTACTTGATTTTTCCTTCCCTGGGTCTCCCTGCTGTCCCCCTCCACCAAGGAAAAGGCTTCTAGTCTCCTGGGCTGGGTCTCCCTGCTGTCCCCCTTCCACCAGTGACCAGCCTTTGCACTGCGGTCTGGGATGTGATCAGGAGGTCTGCTGGGTACTAGTCAAAGTGGCCATTCCACTATGGGAGTTGGTACGTGCATATGGCAGTGTCTAGATCTCTGGGGTGAAGTATTTTGAAAATATGTATTGACTTTTCTAAGAGTAGTAATAGATTTCAAGAAGGTATCCTTTTTTTTCTAATTTTTAATCAACTTTGATGAGGTATATTACTGCACTGGGTTGAATAATGTCCCAAAAATAGTGTCCCCCTGTGGGTAAAATTGCAATATTTCCAGAATCTCTCACCTGGCTTTAGTTCATCAGCATATCAACAGGGGTTTCCAAGGGGTGGAGAGAAGTAGTCCATCTCCGCATCAATAGATAATTACATGGGCCAGTGAGGGCTTATCTGGACAGGAGAGGTTGGGTGGAGCTCTCTTCTGCTGCAGCTGGGTCAAGAGAGGGACAGGATGACTGCTTGTGAGAAATAATTGGGTTTCTTGGCTTTGACTGATTTTGGTATCAAAGGTATTTTGCCCCAGGATTTTCCCCCAAGAGTTATGTTTAGTAGTAGTCAGCAGGACGACTGAACTCAAAATTTGTCTAAAGGGGTACAATCCTTGGACCGACTGCCTCTAGGGATGATGGGGAGCCCCCAGTGGTTGCAGTTGTAGAGGGTGCAGCTTCGCTCATGAACCCCCTATGTGTGGGCTTCCAACTGGGGAGCTCCTAGTGGGGAATTGTCTAGGGCAAAGCACCTCCTAGAGGGATGGGGTCTTCCCCTGAATTGAGGAATGGTGGAGACACCAGAAGCTGCAGTTAGCCCTCTGTCAGACAGAAGACTGCTTAGAGGCCCTGACTGGCTCTGTAGCAGCTGGGATTATAGGATCTCTTTTTGCGTCGTCGCGATAGTAGAAAGTGTTACTGAGGAGAGAGAGAGAGGGTTACGGAGGAGAGAGGGAGACTTCAGCAGGAGAGAAACATCCTTCAGCATAGCTTGGAGGAGCTGGGTGATGACCTATGGGATGCCTGTAAGGAAGAGAGACAGTCATTGAGAAGATGGGTCACACTCCTGGAAGATTCCTTAGCAGCAGAGAGAGGGGGGAAAGCAGCAGAAGAGTTGCAGTAGGTCATGGGGGAGGGGGAGGAAATAGCTCTGTGTTCAGCCCTGGAGATGGCGGAGGAGATGTCAGGAGAGGATGGGGGGTTGCAGCCAGGGCTGATCTGTTGCCAAGGCCACTACCTGAGGCACCAGACTCTCCTGTATTAAAGGCCCGCCCAATTGTAATTAAGAAAGTAAAAAGCAACAACCACGGGCTCCTCGGGAGGAGCCATCCCCTCCCCAGGTTGTGGAGCACTCCATGCTCTGCACCTGTACCCAGGATGAGCCAGTGGACATGGGTGTCCAGTATTGGCAGAAGCTGTGGGAACCTCTGCTTACATGACTTTTGTGTCTCTGGGATATGGGGGTGGAAAACATTGTTATGTCAGGCTCTGAAATTAGTAGACTGGCTTCCCTGACAACTCACCCTTCTCTCCAGCAGTGGTTACAAAGTGCCCGACACACCTCAGGGAATCCAGTGCTTATGGATTGGCTGACAGCAGCCATCAGGGCAGTTTGGCCTAATCAGAGTGATTTATTATATTTACCCACTAGCTGGAAAACATATGCAGAGCTCCAGCAGGTGTTACGGGAGCTGGGCATGAAAGATATCATCTATAATATGGACCCCCAGGACCCCGATGAAGGGCCCGTTGGAATAATGTTCACCATAGGAATGAGAAATCTGGTGCTCCATACAGCTCCCCCATCTCTCTTTGGGTCCCCAGTAGCTATTCTTGCCCCCAACATAGGGTAACCCATAAGTGAGGCTACTTGTACTTTAGCAGATCTGGGGGAGGTTGAAACAATAAGAACACGGAAGGAAGTACGGGCTGTGACTAAAAGGAGAGGCCCAAAGGGCCCCAAGAAGGTCTTGAGGACCCAGATGTGGGTTGATTTGATAAAGGCTGGGGTAGTGAAAAAGAACTTGATGGGCAGCCCAATAGGACCATGCTAAACTGTGGCAAAGCCCCATGTCCAGCCTGTGTCCCTGCAAGACTTCCTGGGGGCAGGACCCAGACTCCTTCTGGGCCCTCACACCCACAAGATGATGATTGGGCATCGCAGTTCGACTGAGGGGAGGTTCAAGGCCCCCACCTTAGGGGACATGGTGGGGACCAGAGGCCACATGTAGAATTAGCAATTCATTGGTCCCCCGTGAATGTACAACATATCTTGGTGCTGGTGGACACAGGAGCTGAATGTTCTTTGATTCATGGCAACCCTGAGTGTTTTCCTGAGACTCCTGCTGTGACAGATGGCTATGGGGTGAGGCAATTAAAGTGAAGAAAACCCAAATCCCATTGGGGACAGGGAGTTTATCCCCAAAGGAGTATACTGTGTACATTTCTCCCATCCCTAAATATGTTTTGGGGGTGGATATCCTGCAGGGCCTGTGGTTGCAGACCACTGCAGGTGAGTTCAGACTGCGGGTATGTGTGGTAAAGGCAGTGCTGAGGGGACATGCTATGCACCCACTGGTAGCTCTGCCTGCACCTCGGTGAGTGGCAAATACTAAACAGTACAAGTTGCCTGGGAGGGACAAGGAAATTGGAGAAACTCTACAGGAGTTGGAGAAGATGGGCATCATAAAGCCCACTCATAGTCCTTTTAATTCCCCAGTGTGGCCAGGGAAAATGCCAGATGGCTCCTGGCCTATGACTGTGGACTACAGGGAATTGAATAAAGTCACACGCCCTTTGCATGCTGCTGTCCCCTCTATAGTGACCCTTATGGACACCCTCAGTCATGAACTAGGGCTGTATCATTATGTTGTGGACCTTGCTAATACTTCCTTCTCAACTGACAGCACAGAAAAGTCAGGAACATTTTGCCTTCACATGGGAAGGCCGGCTGTGGACATTCACTGTCCTTTCACAGGGAAACCTTTATAGTCCCACCATTTCATGGACTTATAGCCTAGGACTTGGCCACACGGAGGAAACCACAAGCAGTGAGGCTGTATCACTACATTAATGATATTATGCTCACATCTGATTCTCTTTTAGAGTTAGAAGGGGCAGTTCCTAGACTGCTGCATCATCTACAGGAGAAAGGATGGGCTGTGAACAGCACCAAGGTTCAGGGACCTGGTTTGTCTGTAAAATTCTTGGGGGTTGTCTGGTCAGGTAAAACTAAAGTTATTCCTGAGGCAGTCATAGACATGGTCCAGGCTTTCCCTACCCCTACCGCTGTGGCAGTATTACAAGAGTTTTAAGGTCTTTGGGGGTACTAGAGTGTTTATCCCTCACTTGGCACAAATTCTGAAGCCCTTATACTGGACAGTATGAAAGGGCATCATGTGGGGCTGGGATGAGACATGTGCAGCTGCTTTTACTGCTGCTGGGCAAGCACTTGAGGCCATACAGGCCTTGAGTGTAATGGACTCATCAAGACCCTGTGAGCTAGGTGTTTATGTAACCAAATATGGTTATGGTCGGGGACTTTGGTAGCAGCTTGAATGGACACGCCAAACTGTTGGATTCTGGTCACAACTATGGAAAGGAGCAGAGGTCTGGTACACCTTGATAGAGAAGCAACTGGCCACTGTATACCATGCCTTGCTGGCTACACAGCCCATCACCAGAACAGCTCCAACCAAGGTAATAACCGCCTATCCCATTGTTGGGTGGGTGCGAGACTGGACCCAAAGGCCACGTACTGGCATGGCACAGATGCCTACACTGGCCAAAAGGGGCACATATTTACAGCAGTGTAGTGCTCTCTCTACTAACTAAGTGGAGAGCTCCAACATTTAGTGGGGCCAGTGACCTATACCAGTGGAAAGCAGGAAGAACTTGCTTTTGAGTCAGTGGTAACTGAGAGTCCTTATCAGGAGGGAAAAGCCTCTATACCTGTAGATGCTTGGTATACAGATGGTTCCAGTTGTGGGAAGCCCCTGAAGTGGAGGGCTGTGGCTTTCCATACTAAGACTGAGACAATATGGATAGAGGTTGGAGAGGGGAACAGCAGCCAATGGGCTGAGTTGCAGGCAGTATGGCTTGTAATTACACAGGAGCCCTCCCCTGTTGTTGTGGGCACTGACAGCTGGGCCATCTATCTGGGACTGACCCTGTGGCTACTGACATGGGACCATGTCAACTGAATGGTTGGTCACCAACCCCTTTGGGGACAAGAGTTGTGGCAAAACCTATGGGCCTCTGGTCAGACTAAGACAGTTACCATATATCATGTGACTGGCCATGTGCCTTTGGCATCCCCAGGGAATGATGAAGCAGACACATTGGTCCAAGTGTGCTGGCTAGAAGGAAAGCCTGCCTCTGATGTAGCCCAATGGTTACATCAGCATTTGTTGCACACAGAGCAGAAGACAATATGGGCTGTAGCCTGTCAGCAGGGTTTGTCATTGACCTTTGAAGAAGTCAGCAGAGCCTGGGAGGAGTGCCTTGTGTGTTCTAAGAGGGGCTTACACTGAGTCCTGCAGCAACATGGGACAATAGTAAGGGGGCCGATACCCCTTGTCAGGTGGCAGATAGACTATATTTGGCCTCTGCCCATATCAGAAGGATATCGGTATGCCATGACTTGTGTGGACACAGCTACTGGACTGTTGATTGCTTTTCCTGCATGGTGTGCAGAGTAGCAAATGACCAAAAGAGACTTAGAGCATCTTTTTGCAGCCTTTGGCCAGCTGCAGGTGATTGAGAGCAATCAAGGCACCCACTTTACTTGTGTTACAAGAGTGGGTGAAGCAATTAGGAACAAAGTGGAAGTTTCATATACCATAAACCCTAAAGGTGCAGGCATGATAGAGAGGTACAATGGCTTGTTGAAATCTGGCCTGAAGTCAGACACCAATAGCCTGTGGGGCTGATCAGATCGCTTATGGACAGCGCTATGACATTTGAATGAGCGAGGATATGGGCAGCAGAGCAACATCCTGCTGCCAGCCCCAACTGGTTTAAACCCTGGAGACACTGTTGAACGGACATAACCCTGGACATTTTGATTCATGGACCAATGAAGGTTGGCCCTTCTGGCACCTTGGGGAAAAGGCCTGGAAGATGGCCTCATGTGTATTCCTGGGATAACAGCAGAGTGGCCCCCAAATATCATGGTAGTGTACCCAAAATGTCCAGGAGGTAAGATCATCTTACAGGTAAGTTTTGCTTTATCTTTATGGCCAGTGCATGTACCTCCCATATTGACCCATCTGTAACTCCCACAGGGAGGGGGCTGAAAGTCTGACATACTAGACCAGGATGAGATCCCTTTCCTGCCACTGTTCTATCGCAGGACCACTCTCTTGCATGTATCCTACCTGATGGACAAGATTTGCCTATGCTGGTGCCATTAAAACATGTATCTTATCACCCTTAAGGTTATTTTGTTCTACAGTCCTTCTGGCCTGGATGTGCCCCCTGGCTGCAGCTGCCGTGTGATGACTGCTCTGAAATCCCTACCTGTTCAGCTACTGCCAGCCTGTGGAATGGGCGAGCTGTGGACTTAATCTGCATAGGTCTTTGAACCTAGCTGAATTCTCTGGCTTGAGGATTATCATGATTTTATGTTATTAGTCTGGTTACAGTCTCCAGTTTTCTCACACAGGGGCCATTGTGGAAGATGGGGAATGTATAGATTGTGAGGTGAGATTTCTGGAGGGATGGGCTGTATGTAAAATTGCAATATTTCCAGAATCTCTTGCCTGGCTTTAGCACATCAGCATATTAGTAGGTGTTTTCAAGGGGTGGAGAGAAGTAGTCCATTTCCATATCAATAGGTAATTATATGGGCAAGCAAGGGCTTATCTGGACCAGAGAGGCTGGGTAGAGTTTTCTTCTGCTGTGTCTGGGTCGAGAGTCGGGATAATCTGGTCTATTCCAAATAAGGCTGCTATAAACATTTGAACACAAGTTTTTGTGTGGACATGTTTTCATTCTCTTAGGAAATATCTAGGAACATAATAAGATCATATGGGTCATCTGGTAGTTATACACTTAACTTTGTAAGAAACAGACAAAATGTTTTCCAAAATGGCTGTACAATTCTTATAGTCCTACCTGCAGTGTTTGAGAGTTCTATTTGTTCCATATCCTTACCGATACTTGATATTGTCAGCCTCTTTAATTTGAGCCATTACATCAGGTGTGTAATGGTTTTTCACTGTGGTTTTAATTTTAATTTCTTGATGAAATGCCATTTATTTACATTTTATGTTTGCATATGGAAATGCCACTTCAGTTTCTTCAGTTTCTTCTGTTGTGAAATGCCACTTCAATTTATTCTCCTGTTCAGTCTTTTATTCATTTATTTACCTGGGTTGCTTATCTTCTTTTTATAGAACTATAAGAATTCCTTATGAATTCTGGATACAAGTGATTTGGGTGTTTGTATAAATGGTTCCCCACTTACAACGGTTGGACTTGATTTTTTGACTTTGTGGTAGTGCAAAAGCAATACATACTCAGTAGAAACTGTCCTTGGAATTTTGAATTTGGGTCTTTTCCCAGGCTAGCGCTATGCAATCCAGTCCTCTCTTGTGATGCCGGGAGAGTTCCCAGTCAGCCACGTGATCACGCTGATTAACAACCGATACACTTAACAACCATTCTGTACCTACACAACCACCTTGTTTTTCACTTTCATTACAACATTAAGTAAATTATACAAGACACTGTATTATAAAATAGGCTTTGTGTTAGATGATTTTGCCAAACATAAGTATTCTGAGCAGTTTAAGGTAGGCGGGGCCAAGCTATGATTTGGAAGGCTAGGTGTATTAAGCACATTTTCTGCTCACATTACTTCAAATTTACAATGGGTTTATCGGCAGGTAATCCCATCGTAAATTGAGGAAGATCTGTTTTGGGATAATTTTTTCCAGGCTTTGTCTTTCCTTTTCATTTCTCAATTGTGTATTTCAAAAAGTTTTTAACTGGAAAGTCTAATTTATCAGTACTTTTCATTTATTATTTATGCATTTTATGTTCTGTGAAATAACAGACAATATATTGGTTTCTGACCCTAGTTCCTGACACAGGACTTCTGAAACCCTTGTAATTTCTCAGTGACAAAAGTATCTTTTGTTCTAATGAGGTGATTCTGGGTGGCTCCTGGATGAATTTTGGATGAGGGCTCATCACTGGAAAGACCAAGCCATGATTAGAAGCTTAGAATTTTCGGCCCCTCCCCTAATTCTCTTAAGAAGAGAGAAGGGCTGAAATGAAGTTGATGACCTATCATGTCTACATGATGAAGGTTCACTTCTTCCTCATATGGGTAGCCAATTCTTACAGTCATATTTGTTTAAAAGATTTACTTTCCTCTTTGAATAACCTTGGTATCTTTGTTAAGAATCCGTCAATCACATATGTGTGGGCCTATTTCTGGACTCTATTCTGTTTCAATAGTCAGGGGATTTTTTTTTCATGACAGAATTGCTCTTAAGTTCAAGGCATTATACCAGACTCTGTGAGGGATGCAGAATGTATTAATATGCAATCAGAGGTCTCAAGAATGATATACTTTTAGAACAGCTTCCAGAATCCATGTATTGAGATTCTATCTGTGTAGGGTGGAGATTAGGAAGAGAAATGAATGGGTTTATGATCCCCCAAAATTTTATTCAAAATCTGGTTTATATGTGCCTTTGTTCCTTTTGTTAGATTCTCAAAGAGGTAGGGGAACTGTATGCAAAAGAGCAACTGCTTCTATAGATTTAGCCAACTGCAAAGGAAATACAAAAATGTTGCTGTCACCTCTCTCAAAATGCATAATGGCAGAATTAAGAATAGCAGAGTTGTGACAGGCAGAAAACCAGTTAATTGTGATTTCTTCTTTAAAAAATCAGTTCACTGACTATATTTTTCTTTCCTCTTCTATGGACTTTAAACAAAATGGTTTGCTCATACAGACAAGTAATCTGATTTCACTTCTTTTTGGCAATTCTATAGCCAAGAAGTTTCTAGTCAGTGTACACACTCATCTGTCTTCTCTGCCTCATGGCAGGTATTTTCTCTGAGCTAATCTTCCCTTGACAGACTTCTGAAACATAAAGGAAACCAATCTAAACTCTCATGTCAAAAACAAATACACAATATGGATACTTAATTGATGTTGAGAGAAAATTAGCAGTAACAAGTTCAATGTTATTTACTTAGGAAATGAAGTTGAGATACTCAATGGCAATAGCAATTAGCAAAAAGCTTAGAAGCTACAGTGCATGATAGCAATTTCTTTTCCATGTCATTGTAGTGCAGTTCAAAGCAGGGTATTATTAGAGACTAAATGTTGCATAGAACACACATGAGTATAATGAATACTTCGATAGTTCTGGAAATATCTATATAAAAATACTACTTTGGGAAGGAAGAGAAAGTTGATCCTATAGAGGAAAAAAGTGCAGAACTATGTAGCTATTCTAACTTCTTTTCCAATTCATGGCATTAAATATCCTCTGGTTAAGATTTCTCTTTCCACATTCCTTTGACGAGGCACTGTTTCAGCTCCCTGAAAATCTGTATTAAGCAATATGATAGACCCTTAGTGTTTCTACCTGTCAAACTGGCTTGCTGCCCCTCTCTACTGTGTTATAATGATTTTCATCTTTCCACAATTTACTATATAGAAACTATATAATTTTGGAGTGTATTTGGGCATGAGGAAGGTTCCAAACCATGCCTTAGTAATTGAGGTATCCTTCCTGTACTATGGAGGGATTCTCAGAGATTATAAAGATAATAAAATGTGTCTTCCGGGAACAAATATTACTGAACTTATGGGAATGTTTCCTTTTCTGATTTTTGTTTTCTTGGACTCTTCTCTCTTCTAATAGCATTTCTTCTTCTGTCCCTGCCCTCACTTTACTATACCTGTTTTGAAGAGGCAGGGTAGAATTTGGAAAAGGTCATGAAAATTTGGGCTGACGTAAAAGGGCTCTTATGTACAATTAAGGTTTTTTTTTTCACATTAACACAGACTTTTGAGATGGGCATGTGCTGTCACACTATGAACTTCTCACATGAGTCAAGCCTTTTGGTTCATGAGGATAATGACAATACCCCAAAATAATAACCATTGATTGGATTATGATGTCTTTAAGTAGTCCCATGGCTCAGGGGCCATTACAACTATAAATCTTTGTGTCACTAAATGAAATTAATCAAAATATCTATCCAATGGTCATTTCTGAATGTGTGCACTTTAATTATGCCTAGATACATGAATGAGATTTTTTTGAGGGGGAAAAAGTATATGACCTAAGTATATTCTGTATATAGAAAAACTTCACTGATTAGAACCACGTGGAGGAAACAATCATGATTGCATAAATCCAAAGGAGTTATATAATATTTTCAAAGACTTTTAAGTAAATATACTAACTTGAAGAAGTTTAGCAAATTGTGTCAAGAAGAATTCTTTGATGATCAGTCTAATGAATGGATAATAAGTAGACCACTTTCAAAGGAACACATCAATTATTTATATGTTAATAGTACTTCTAAAATGCTTTAAATCAGCGAGTCCTATAAAATAGGATAAACATTTGCCTGACAATCTTAATTGTACAATTAATTTGCTTAGATATCACTTGATTTTAAATGCACATGTAGTTTAAAAGTGAATTTTATATAATTTAAATGAAATCTCTGTACCAATACCCAATAGCTCCAAATCTCAAAATATACAGTCAGAATTAAAGTGGCTCATGATGATTCTGACCATTTTTGATATTTCAGCATAATTTGTTTGAAGGCAGTTTCTAGAGGTAGTTGTCTATCTGGAAAAGATGACCTAAGGTTTCATGCTTTGCAAATTGCCATTCCCTTGGAATACACATTTTTACATAGCATCTAATAAATTAACAGATGGGATGGTAGAGAATTCAGGTTTAGAAACAGGCAGACACCAAGTGAAATACCAGCTCCAAAGCCATGAGGTTATATAATCTTAGGTCAGGAATTTAACTTCCCTGAGCCTTACTTTCCTCATTTATGAAAAGGAATAATCACTATACAGAAATGTTTGCAGAGGATGAGAGGAAATTATTATAAAGCTCCTAGAATAATGAGTGGCAAATAATAGGTATTCAGTAAATGGTAGATAATACTCTTTTTTTGGTATATTTTTTATTGATGTATAGTTGATAGACATTATATTCATTTCAAGTATACAACATAGTGACTCAACAGATACCTACATTACTAAATCCTCACTCAACTATACAGTTACTCTCTGTCAACACAGAAAAATGCTTTAGAACTATTGCTATATTCTCTACATTGTAATTTCATTCCCCTGACTAATTTGTATTATGACTGAGATTTGTGCACCTTTATCCCCTTCACCTATTTTACCCACCCACACCCAAGCCTCCTCCACGGTAACCAACAGTCACTTTTTAGTGTCTGTGAGTCTACTGCTGTTTTGTAAGTTTTGCTAATACTATTTTTGAATTGTTTGTCTTGTGGTTGTATTATGGAATAAAAATGAGAAGAAAACAAAAATCAGAAAAGAATTCTGATGTCCTTTCCAGACATGCAGAGACACTGAACATTTCTAACATGCAATTCTAGTATTTGCTATAAACCAGAAAATAAATTATGTGGAGTGTACAAATTTCTCAAGCCACCACATGAATAAAAATGAAAATTTTATTTTTTCAAGTCACTAGAAAAATAATACATAAAATGTCTGAGGAACTCAGAGCAACCAGACCTGAGCAAACCCCAGTATGGAGGCCTGTCAGCTTTCATAAGATCCTACGAAGCTCTAGTTTGTTGTCATCTTTACCTGCTGTCCTGATTTACTCAAAAAAAAATTCACAGCATTTGGCTACATAAATGTCTGAAATGAATAAAATTTATTAGCATGAGGGAGAAATGCCATCTTTTTTTTATAAATAAAGTGTAATATCCCCTCCAGGCCAATAAAATACTAACCCATGATAAATTTATTAGAAAACTACCATTTTAAATTCAAACGAAAGCCTTAGCACATGCTATTTATCATGAGTTAGTTTACTCTCTCATGATATCTCTCTGTGCTTAAATGTGGTATAATAGAAAATGCTTTCATTAATCCCCTCTGACATGCTCCAATAAAATTTCCAAGATCTCTGAAAACACAGAGAGAAAAGTGGTAGTTTAGTCCTCATTCTCAGGTCTACCCCTGCATCATCATTTAGAGATAATGTCAGTGAAACAGAATATTTGTGCAGGGTAATGGTCACCTGCCATTAGATTGATACTGAAATAGAGAATTTTTTTCAAATCATAAAAGCAAAGTAGGGATGTTTATTTTCAAAGTAGAGATCATGTTTCTCTGAGAATGTTACCTCTACTACCCATGCTTCATTTCCTTTTCAGAAATTCTGTGGATAGCTGAGCAAAAAAGGTCTCTCTTTCAATGTGATCTCTTAGAATTCCCAAGTGTTTGATTCATGAAGCAGTTAGTCAAATCTGGTACATCACTAAAAAATATAAGATTATACTTGAGATTCACCTTATGTGTTGGTCTACTATCTAGACATCTGTGATCTTTTTAATGTGCCTGATTAAGTTACAGTCCCCAAGCATCAAACACTAATCTAGGTGTTGCTGTGAAGGTATTCTGTAGGTGTGATTACACTCTATACTCAGTTGACTTTAAATAAGGGTGGACTGGATTCAACCAACAGAAAAGGCCTAAAAGCTGAGATGAGGCCTCTGAAGAGGATGAAATTCTGTCTGTGGACGGCAGCTTCAGTCTGTGCCTGAGAAGTCTACCCTGTTCTTCCTGATGGCCTAACCTACAGATTTCAAACTTGTCCAACCAAGCCCCAAATCATGTAAGCCAATTCCTTACAATGCATTTCCTAGTCCTTCTGTTTCTCTTGTTGGGCCCCAACTACTCCAATATCCTTTGTGAAAATGCACATTTAAAAATCTAACCATTGTACTGTATGAGGCCACTCATTTAGCATATATATATTGAAAAACCACCCATTTAGCATATACATATTGAAATCTTAGAAATGATTAATTCACTGTAACCTGTTGAATATTTAAATCTGTGAAATTATTTGTAAATCTATCATACTAACATGTTCTTTTAAATATGGAAAAATATGATCTTACAAAGATTGATCAGACTTTTTTTTAACCGAAGTTCTATCAGCTTAGCCTCAGGATGTGTTCATCTGATGTACAAACCTTTTAACTGTAGGGTTGGCATGTCGCTTTGACTTGACCACAATGTTGAAGTTCAGTCTCAGATTCCATTATCTGATGGCCTTTGGTAGCATGAGCACATCAGCTGATAAGTGTGGAGTATAGTTTATAAGCAGTAAGACTAGAAATTCAGCTGACCTGACATACTAGTCTTTTAGGCAGGATCAGTTCCAATATTTAAAAATCATTCCAATTTCTTTAATTGTTAGATTAACAGCATAAGTTACAGTAACATATGACATAAAACTGTTGTGGATTTTTAAAATCAACACTAAATAACAAGGGCTGATTTTCTGTTTTCATTCCGACTATAGCAAACATCCCCTAAGAAGGAGAGACTCCCCTTTTATACTGCTCCTATCTGACCAAACTCATCTCTCCCCTGTGGCCCTACCAGGTAAGAAGCTCTCTGGAGCCAGATGCTCTGTCTAATTCTGATGGTCTATGTCTTCGTAAACAGGTGTATTTTCCTTCATGTGTGTAGATTCTCTCCTCCTCTAGATTTTGTCAAGTGGACTTTTTAACTCCCTTTCATTTTTTACTTAAATCTTGAGAACTTGGCCTATTTGAATGTTGCACCTGCAGCTCCTTGAAAGTTAGCAAATGTTAAAAATTCTGAAGGAGTTTGATGAAACTGAAATAGGCAATTTAGGCTTAAAAAATAAGAGGCCAAAGAAGTAGGGAGAATATGCCAATTGCATTCCTACCTCATTAGTATTTCTTGTCTGTTAAAGACAAATGCCAGCTAAACTCTGACGCAAAGTGAAACAAGTAGAAAATTGGATTTCTGCTACTGTTTCTTCCATCAAGGCTAATTGTATGTCAATTCAAAAATGAGGCATATTTTAATTGGTCTCTAGAGACCATAAAGAAACTAAAGCATATTTACTTTTATTAAGTAATTTTAATTTTCTTATATCACAATTCATTGCAGAGACCAAAGTTTAGCCAACTTTGTTGGAATGCAGAGATACATAGAAAGAGAGCTTCTTAAGCAAATATGTACCTATGTCAGGGAACATTGGGTCATAAGCAAAAGAAACACACTTAGCCCATCTTAAGCAAAAAGGAGACTTCATTATAAGAATATTTGAATACATGATGGATCCCAGAACCAGATGGAGGCAGAAGCCCAGGCAATCTCTGATTTCAGGTCTCTTTCTGGAACTGATGGAATTATCACTATGCCTTGCTCTACATACCTTCTTCATTCTTCCCTTCTTCAGTAGAACATTCCCTGGGGCTGCATTCGCATGAGCATCATTGTTTTGTTTTGCATGATCTTACAGTTTAGAATACCAACATCCTCTAACCAGAGTCTCTGAATCTCAATTTTAAATTGCTTGGTAAGTAAATCATCTGCTTGGCCCATCTTGGGCCCCAATTCACCTCTAGTTTAGTCCACCTCTACTTGTAGTTTTGACTGAAAAGCACAGAGGTCATGGTTCAGGATTTTCCAAGAATACACCACAGAAAAGAATGTGGATAAAGGTAGTTCTCAAAGAAGGAAATGTGAGCTGGGCAGGTAGTTGGAAAGGTGCCTGCCACGCCACTCTATCCAATCAAAGTGCAAATCAAATCATAGTCACTGAATATGGGAAACCATGTGTTCTGATTTCCTAAGAAATTTTTAATTTACACCATTGCTTCAGTGTAATAATAAATAATACTCTCTTTCACTCCCCAAATTATCCCAGTTTGGATGATGAACATAGGTTTAGCAGGTATTTACTGAATCAAATGACTTCCTCTCACCTTCCAGGTGGTGTGGATAGAGTGGTCAAAAAGACTGCTCCCCAACATGACTCCTTCCTATTGCAACTATATTTCAATAAATGATTACATGCATAAAGAGATCTCAGAGCAGTGATTTGGAAGTCAATAAATCTGCCATAAATGGCACTGAGCAAGCTGGAAGAGTAACAGAAATAAGGGTTTTCAGGGAGAAAATGAACTCCAGCTATCAGGATAGTTAGAAAAGAAATCTCAGAAATCTCACTGTGAGGAGTCTGTTGATATCACGTCACTGTCTTTTCTGAGCCCAGGGCTCCCTGGAGAAGCTCTTGGAAGAAATGGTCAAGGTCAAGCAGTTGGTGAGAAGCATGATCTTGGGGCTATCTCCATTAAATGGAGAAAAATGTTTCAGATGCACTTGTTTCAGCTAATCCATTTGTTTCTACAATAGTTGCCATCATGAGATTTTCTCATAAATTAATAGAGATGGTCAATTCCCCCTTTGCACAGGACTGTAAGGAGTTTCCTAATTAAAGAATATACTACCAATTGAGTTGCTTACATTGACAAGGTTACCTACCCTTTTTACCTAATGCAGTCTTTTCCCTGGAAAGATAAAGAGTCACCAACAACAATGAAATTACAGGATTTAATAGTAAATGTTAAATTGAGTAATTTGGGCTCAGTTTGCTTTTAATACAAATAAATGAATAAACTTCCATAGATACACTGTGAATCCACATTCTGATTCCACAATAGTCATCAAATAAGAGGAACTATTCTGGATCCCCTGAGTTGGGTGGCATTTCTGTTAGATGAGAAGCCAAATCCTAGTAAGTCTTACGCTTAAGCCTACTGAGCAAATAGAAATAAACTTTCAAGAATTAAAGGTAATGAATGCACACAACCACTCTGAGAAACAAGTTTCATTCTTACATATGTCTAGACAATAGATCTGTGGGGACACTAGGACCCATCACATAACTGGGCTTTGATACTTCAAAGGGAGCTAGTCCTGTCTGTTGCCCTCAAAACTAGTTTTACCTAACCACTTCCTTTCTCCTTTCCCTGCACTCTTACTTCAACTTTTATGTCTTTAACTTTCTTGGGAGAAAAAAAATGGGGGCCACCTGTCAATGGTCAGAAGCCATCTATTTGCAGAGACTTTGCACATGTGTGAGAAAAGTACTGGAGAAGAAACATACTATCATGGGAGAACTTCATGGGTCAGTCAAGACTCTTGGCTCCAAGTGAGATCAACTCAAATGATTACACAGAAGGCAAATATTTGAAGGATATATACAACATTGGAGGTATGTTTTGTAACATCAGGAAGGTTAGTTATGTCAAGATCAACTGAAATCCTGAAAAATTCTCATCTCCACGCTCTGGACACATCAGTCTCATATCCTCTCCTGCAAGCTGGTTTCCTTCATGTGCTACAGAAGTACACATGTGTCTTGACAGTTTCCAAACATGACTGTTCACACTGCACATCAGCAGAGAGGGACTAATTCACATTCTCTCCAGTTTCCCAAGCTCAGATATACCAGGGAGTGGCCATGACTGCTCCAGTTGTGTGAAGTGCTTGATTTTGCACCATCAACATAGCCTAACAGGGAAGGTGCAAAGACATATGGACTGCCATTTGTCCACCATCGTTGGGTTAGAGGTAGAGGATAAGACAGAGTTTTTTCTCAAAAAATGCTCTCCTGGTCTTAGAAGGTGGCAGGTAGACTAAGCAGACAAACTTATATAAGTCCCTGTAGCGCAGGAAAATAAAAATACATCTTGGAATATAAGCCAAAGTTAGAAAACAGAGGGGGAAAGAGCATTAATTCCCTAGTGAAACATGTGATAGAACTGGAGGCATTCAGGCACCAGGACATTCATCCTTGAGGGCCATGACCACTGGCCTGGAAAGCTGGAGAGAAGCTCTGGAGTCAATAGGATGGAATAAGGTATTAACTCGGAGGTTTTCAAGATTCTCCAGGCTATGGACAATGCCAAAGACAGACACTTTCCTCCATTGTTCCTTTTAAAGTCATTCTCATGAGCAAACGAAAATATGTATTTCTTTGAACAAAACATCAAAGAGAAATGTCATTCAGGAATAAAGAATTTTTCAGACCTAAAAGCAGATACCAGCCTGGTAGATACTGATACTAGAGCATACAAATGGGAGGTGCCAGTCATGACCTCCTGCTCTGGGGGGTGTTCCACAGTCATAACCAGTCATCTGCAGGTTCTAGAGCACAGTTTATCTTAATGTTCCTCTCTCCCAACCTGGGTTCCAAGAGACACACACACACAGACATACTCACACAATCTCCTTCCATATAAACCGAATGTTTTCAATTGCAAATGGTGAAATTTTAGGCACTGTAGGTGGTGTATTATTGAGTTCTTTGCAAATATTGAAGGATGGCCCTGTTACTGAGAGTTATTTCACAGGTAAAGAGAAGTCATTTTTGAAGAAGCCCAGAGGAATTCCAGGCTTCAAGTTGCATTTTTTCACTCTGTGTATATTCATTAGGCATCTATGAACAGAACCTTAAAATTATAAGACACCAGGAGATAATAGGGAATTTACTGAATTCAAATGGCCTAGATTATTTCTATGGTATTACACTGCAGTTAGTAAGGTGAAACAAAAGATCGCTTAATCCATCAATTTCTAAGGTCTGGTCTCAGGTTAGCTGAGCCTTCATTTAACCATAATTTAAACCTTTCATGAGTCCCTGCTGAGAAATAGATAATGTCTGTGTCTTACTAAATATCTCAGAGTCATAGCTCAAGTAGTAGACATTTTGACATGAATATTCATTTTTGGATTCACAAAGAGGTATTCCTGACAATGCTCATTATTCAATTTGCTCCTAGGGTAAGTAAGAACATTTTCTCAGGCTAGGTTTTCATGATGCAAAAATATCCATTGCATACACACACACATACACCAGAGAGCAGTGACTACACGGCATCTGGTTACATGGTAGCATCTGTCTGTTTCAGTTTTTTTTAGATTTCCTTTAAGACCTCTAGGATCACAAATATATGCTGCCAACATTAGGATTCTCCTTAGGTTTTCTTTTTTAAGTCTCTCTCATGGGAAAGCAGGTAGATATAGCAGAAGGTGACAAGTACATGTTTCTGTACTTTCATAAAAATCCCAAGACTTCTTCTTTGAAAGGCTGTAGTGAAATTTTATCTCTGTCCTCTTATACATTTGTCTAATAGTTGCAATTATGGTGGAAATCCACCAGATGGCAAAATGGCAAAAATTACATGAATCTAGACAAAAGTACCTTCCCTCCTTTGAGTGCTTTCTTTTTCCATTAAAAACAAACAAGCAAATACACACACACACACACACACACACACACACACACACACACACACACACTCACACACACACAATAAAACTGGGCCTGGGTGAGGGACTCTAAGACATTGGTTGGCCCTTGTGATTGTCAGACGTTGGCCTTAATCCAGTCCAGGAATGTGTTTCCAAAGGCTCTCAGGCAAGGTGCTCTCATAGTAACGTAAACCAGAGTTTTTGAACCATTCCTTAATATGAAATGATTGGAGAGGATATGATGATGGCATCCAGACTGTTCATGAATGAGTGGGATTAGTACTTGGAGGGCTCAAAAGAGGGGATTAGAGGATGATGAATAGAATATGGAAATCTCCAGCCTCTGGAATAGCATCACTTAAAAATTACTAGAAAAGATGGTTCCTCAAAAATCCAATTTCTGCGTTAAATCGTTCTCTCCTGTGGACATTTGTCTTCATAACTAATTTAAATCTATTTGCAGTTTAAGCCTCTATCCTTTCCCCCCTATTCCCTGGAGTTACTGAAAAAGAAATCTCTAAAAATGATACACAAGGATCCTAGCAGAACACCACACATGCCACTTCCCCTTGGTTAATTTCACATTAATTTACTCATCTTTACATATCTAATTTTATATATCTAGGAGAGGCCAAAAAATGATTCTAGAGATCTATATGAATCAAATATAATTTAAGTCTCAACGAAAATACAACAATATCACTATTATTCCAGATTCATATCAAATATGATTAATTTTCACTTTAGAAGTAAATTGTATTTGGTTTAAATAGAGTAATAAAAAAGAGAGGAACTATTCCAATGTAAACTGTATTAATCATTAATGTGAAAGTTTAAGGAAATTAAGATTTCCTTAATTCAGCAAGTGATTTCTAAAATGGGTATTCAGACTAGTAGGATTTACAAAAGTGGAAACGTGGGTAGTGAGTCTATTTTAATTATTTGAAAAATTGAAACAGAAGTTGAGCCATTACCCATAATAAGCTTCTGTCAGATAAACTGTTAATTTTTTCTGTTTTGTCAGAGTTGTATCAGCTCAATTCAGTGTGAAAAAGATCATGATGACAATATTAATAACACCTAACACTTATTAGATGCTAGATATGGTGCTAAGTCATTTAATACTTGAGATGATGCCACAAATCAAGATGTCTTCATTTTATAGATGAAATAACTGAGGCTTGGTTGTCCTTTATGAAGTTATTTGCACATGAGTTTAATGCTCTTGCTCCTGATACTTTCATCTTACCACTGTAATTTTTGGAATAATGACTTAAAAGAAGCTCTGAGAATTATAAATGAATTTAAATAGATTTTGCAATTTTTCATTGAACAAATACAGAGTAGTCACAAATTTCACTACATAAAAACATAAGAATAAAATTTTCAAATCAATATTCAATTTAGGAGTATTGAAAACTGCTGAAGGCAGTGAAGACAGAGGGTTTAATGAAGAAGTATTGATTGGCAAAGACTTTCCCAGATTCCCATAGTGTATATTGGGCTGGTTAAATTTAATTTGGCTCTCTATATTACCTTCCCTTCTTTCTGAGAATGGGAAAACCACAGACACTCAAAATAAGTAACTTAAAATAGTAAGAGTCCAATTTGTATGTTAGATATCATAGAAAAAAATGGCTTTCCTTTCTCATTTCTCTTCAGCTTTTTATTTTTGTTCTAATTTTGAAGACATTTTTTTCAAACATGTTTTTTTTTTATTTTTTGCTGGAACTTTTCAAGTTGCAAAATACTTTCTCAATCTCCGAAAGTTCAGTTTTTACAATCTTTTGATTTTGTGAGTGAAGTTTTATTTTATCTCCTAAGATATTAATGAGTTTGAAATGATTTCCTAGGACATCTCCTAAACATTCTGTCCCCTAAGATATTTGTGAGTTTTTGAAATTTTCTTCTGTTCACTGCATTGTCTCTGAACAATGCTTCTTTTATCATATCTCCAAGTTCCTTTTATCCACATCAATCTGTTTTGATCTAAGTCTTCTATATTAGAAACTTTGTTCTAATGTCTGATAATCATTACTTTCTGTTCATATTTTTAGCATTTTAAATTTTTAAATATTTTATTGAAGCATATTCAGAGAAAAAGTGCCCAAATCATAAACATATAACAATAAATTATTATAGTAGAACACTTATGTGTAACCATTATGAAGGCAAAAAAAGAGATCATTATTAGCACCCCAGAAGCCCCTCTGTGCCTGTTCCCAATCAATATACCTTTCCTTTATTTCCAGAGGTAATCGCTACTTAGTTATTACATTTGTTTTTTTAAAAACAATCTGGATAATGGCATAGGCAGTAGGGATTATTATATGTCCAGTTTCTTTCGCTCATTTTGAGGTGTTCATCCATACTGTTCATATGACTCTAGCTCTTCATTCAGTTCTACTACTGATAGGCTTTTGATTCCTAGTTTGGAGGTGCTACAAATAATGAACACAAATGTGAACATTTTTATACACAACTTTTGGTGTGTATATGAATGTATATTTCTGTCAGTATATATCCAGAGTAAAAACAGTTGATCACTGGTTATGTAAACATTCAAGCTCAGTCAATAATGCCTAAGAGTTTACCAAACTTGTACTTTTCCAAGCTATTGAGAAGAGGTTTGAATTTTTTATATCTGCAACAAATTTGGCACTAACACTCTTTATATCATTGTGGCTTTTAGTTATATTTTCTTCATTATCAATGATTTGAGACCTTGTTCATATACTTATTGGCCATTTTTATATCCTATTCTGTGAAATTTTTTTTTCAAGTCTTATGTTCTTATTTCTACAAGGTTAAAAGGATTTAAGAACTATGCCCCCTTTCTTTCTATTCCCCAGAAGAGTTTATATTGATTTGATGCTAATTTATGCAAAGTTTTTAAACTGAAGATTCAATTCAATAATAACTATAAGATTATAAAAATTTTGATTTCTTCTTGTTTCAATTTTGGTAAATTGTGGGGTTTTATTTTAGAAATTCAACCATTTCTTCTAGATTTTCAAATTCACCTATAATACTTCAGTTTTCAATGTCCATAGGATTGGTATTGCAGCATCTTTTTCATTAGTGCTATGGGTTTTTTTGTTTGTTTTTCTTTTATTCCTCTCACTAAGCATTTATGGATGTTATTGGTTTCATTTTTTTCCTAAGAATTAATTTTCAACTTTACTTTATTATAGGTTTTTTTTCTATGCAGCTAAGATCTGCTCTTATTTATATTTTTTGTCCTCTCTTTTTGATCAGTTTTGCTGCTATTTTTCTAACTTATTGAGATGAAAATTTAAATCATTGATCTCTAGTTTTTCTTTTTTTATATCTGCATTTATGTTTTATTCTCTGCATATAGTATCTGTATATTTGACTTTTGTTACATCCCACAAGTTTTAATACATAGTATTTTCATTAAAATCCAGTCCCAAATATTTTCTAATTCCCTTTTTGTTCTTGACTCACCCATGAATTATGTAGAAGTAAACTTGAATTCCAAACTTATGGAGCATTTATAGTTTTGTTATTAATTTCCACCTTAAGTCTTAGATTGGACTTTGGACCCTAATATTCCATTATCTAAGGGCTCTCTGGTGCATCCAAATAGAATTTTAAAAACATTTTGTCTTGCTTTTGTAGTTGTTCTCAGTGAAAGATTTGTCCCAAAATAATAGTCCACCTAAAAATAGGAAACATGTGAATCTGTATTTAAGTCTGATGCATCAAAAATGTAAAACAGAAGCTGCATGGTGTGAATGGGGAAGAGAGGGCTAGTTCTCAGAAAAGTTGTCTGGCCAGGATCTTTTAACATCAAGTCCCCATACTGCCAGTGTCCAGAGAGCTTTCCTCTTGGACTCTGTGTTCCATTTACTGAGTTCTGGATGCTGAGCTGGAGGAAGCAGAGGATAGTGAAGAGCTCTAAACTCCCACATGTCAGTGTCTAACTGTTGTTACATCTTGCTTCACGTCTACCCCAAGTCCAGAACCCCTCAGGTGCACTCTCCTTATAAAGCGAACTTCATTTCTGTTCATACACAGATGGGTTAGTTGTCTGGGTGGGATAAAGTTATCTAAGGACTTAACGGCTCCTTACTGAGCCTTAGAACTTCCTGGTTTTAATCCTATCCTATACTTGCACCTTCAAAAGTATAGCGTATATTACTACTCTGTTGAATTCCTCGGCTTTTCTGGGGTTCCCTAGGCAGTTAGAGGTGAATTTTCTTCACACTTACGTCAGTTACCTTCCTGCTGGTCCATTTGCTTTCCCAATATCAAAATTTTTATTATTCAAATATTTGATCTAGTACTGTCACTTTTTCCATTCTAACTCCTTTTGGATTTATGCTTGTGTTTTAGAATTATTATTTTAGTGAATTTCTTGAATAAACAGACACAAAAACCTATGTTCATTTAATCACATTTAACAGAAAGTCCTTAAATCTTTACTGTGAGTGTTGAATGCCTTAGAATGTGTCATTATCATTCCATTAGGTGTAAACTGTTGTTTCTGTAATGGAATTAATCAGGCAAACTATGCTACTTCATAGCCATAAAAATGAATGCAGGAAAAAAGTTAGGTAAAGAAAATTTTACCTAAACTATATTAGATAGAAGAGGTATTATAGGGGTTCATAATCAAATGACTCCCTTTGGGTTTTGTACCTTTAACCTGGTGTATCAGGTTTCCATTGCTCCACAATAAATTATCACAAACTATTCAACAGCTTCAGGACTTAATAGACGGTTTAGGAAAGAACTTATAAGAAAGTGAAGAAAAAGTGAAAGCTGTTTTTTTCTTTTCATGTCACTGGGACATTTAGAATGTGAGGCATCAGCAATGGTAACAGTGGTAGTGGTGACGATGGCACCCCTAGAGCAGCGGCATTAGGATGGTGACCAGCTGATGACCACACTTAGAAACTGATGCCTTTGGACAGACATCTGTGCCTGCAGTCTTGGGTAGCAGCAGCCCCATTAGCAGCAGTCAGAATAACAGCTTGACTTTGGTGTGCTCAAACTTCCCTTGCTACTTTTTGGCATGACTGTTAATCAAAGACAAATCGATTGAAAGAGGAGAGGAAAATGAAAGATGATACAGAGTTAAACCTGGGGACTAATTGCTGGGGCACAACTCAAACATTAGAGAATATTCTCAGAATACTCTCTACAAGGACCTTAAGGAGAATTATACGTCTCAAAGCAGGGTAGATTGGTGGAGCAGGAAAATATGTATTTAAGATCTTATTCTTATATTTCCAGCTAATATTTCTTGGCAAGAATATGTTATGTACATTATCTCATGTAACGCTTACCATTACACTGTAAGGTAAATTTTAACTCCTATTCCCATTTGACAGATAAGAAATTGAGTCTCAAACAAGATAAGGAATGTATTCATTGAAACATACCTGTTAAGCAGCTAACCTATTAAGTGTATATCTATAAATGACTCATCCACCAATAGTTCCTGGAACCAAATTTGGGATCATGTCATATGCAGCCCAGGACCAGCCAAATTTAAGTAAAGATGTGAAGGAAACATAATGAGTGACAATCTCTATACTCCTGGCCTCGAATTTCATTTCCCTTTTTTCAACTTGTAATTCCTACCTTTCTTCAATTGCTTGTCTAAAGCAAGACCCAACTTTCTCGTAAGGGCTTCTCAGGTACTATACAGCAGAGTTCACCTTTCCTTTCTTTAGGGAAAGCATCATGAAGATATTAAGTGTTTAAGTACATTAGTATCTTGATCCGCACAATAGTCTTAAAACTGGAAGTGAGGAATTCATAACTAAAGTTTATATATGAAGAAAGTAAGGTTCACAGCATTTCAAAGACTTGCCCAAGATAGCATGGTTTGGAGCAATGTTTCTCAAACTTCAGAGTCCACCAGGATCACTTAGAATAGGTCTAGGGTGGGGCCCCGAAATCTGCATTTCCTGCAGGATCACAGGTGCTGCTAGTACACTTAACTCCAAGCACCTTTAATTTGTATTTCCTTGGGATAAAGAAAGCTTTAGAAAATGAAATTCAAATTTTCTGGTTTCAATCATAAATATTCTATGTAAGAAAGTGGCAAAGGCATTTATGAATCTTGTATTTTCATATTCTCATAAGATTGTCTGCTTGTAATCTTGGAAAACACAATGAACCTTTTCCTTAGATGTACAGGACAGGTGGCTTTTAGTGAGAAGAAAGCATCCTAACTAAAAACCAAAGGAAGATATGGTATATGGAAATAACCACAGACTCCCAAATGAGAGCAAAAAGAGGCTATTTATAAACAGCTTGCTATAGCAAGAGTCAGTTATCACCAGTTGTGTTTGCAGAAACTCAAAGGCCAGCAAGGCAGTAAGAAAGCTTTATAGTGAACAAAAGAGAAGGCTTTTGGTATTCTCTGAGTCATCGGCATGGCAGTGCTGGAGTTGCTAGAAGCAGGCTAACAAGAAGTGGTACATCTCATGTGATTGGTTTGGGAGGCATATTTAGCTTTATCTGATTGGTTCTGAATTGGAAGCAAGGACAAAAACATAGGGAAGCTGAAGTCACTGGCTAAGTCCTGACCATTCTGGGCCAATTGCTGAAGAGGTTGTGGTTTGCATCCTCTGATGGCTGATGCAGAGATTCTATTTATTATATAATGACTGGCCATTGTTATTTATAATTCAATTTCTCAGGAGCTAACAAGGGTGTTTGTCAGAACAGGCAGTCCCTGGCTGCAGGAAAAACTTATCCACAGGCATAGTAGATCCAGTGTCAAGAGCCCATGACACTTTTAGCAACCTACAAAAAAAATGTTTTAATTTCTTTCTAAGATCAGAAGAAAAAAATGAAATTTTGGTTTAAGAAAACTTTCATGTATAATATGACTACACTTGTCTTTATGCCAACTCCTAAGAATGTAAATACTGAATATGGTATAGCAAAGGTACTGCAGCCATAGGAAGAAATGAGAATGAAGCTTGGACAGCCTCAAGTTGCAAGGTTCATTGAAAGAGATGATAAGGTCCCAGGGAAGGAGTCCCTGAATGGGATGCAGGGTCACAGCAGAAAGCACAAGTGTTAATCAGGAAGCAGAAAGGAGCAAGGAGAAAATTTAGGTTGTGGCCTTTATTGGAGTTTCTGTGGGAAAGGCAATGTAGGACAATATGAACAGTTTAGGACTGGACTGTTTGAAAAATTCTGAACTTGGTGTGGTAGTTAGGGAGGTAGTTGGGTGTATAGAGCCATTACTGGTTGGTTTGAGTATGAAAGGTGTGCTCTCTGGGCATGTTTTATTATCTTTAGAAATCAGCTGGTTCTGGGAGGAACAGTCTCTCCCTGGTCTCACCAGAGCATCAAGAATACAGAAAATAAGAAAAAAAAGTTAATATAAGTTCTGTGATAAATGAATGCCAAATAGACAAAGACAGAATCTATGAAAACACAATTAGAGCAGCAGCATGAAATACAATTTTTAATATTCTTTGGTTGAAGAAGAGGTACATGAAAATCATAATGCAGCCTTTCTTGGCTGCATGATTGTGGGTAAAATTGCAATATTTCCAGAATCTCTTGCCTGGCCTTAGTGCTATATCAATAGGTGTTTCCAAGGGGTGGAAAGAAGTAGTCCATCTCCATATTAATAGGTGATTACAGGGAGAAGGAAGGTATATCTGCCCTGGAGCAGTTGGGTGGGATCCTTTTTTGCAGCTGGGTTGCAAGAGACAGGGGTGAGCAGAAGTGGACAACTGCTTGTAGGCAATAAACAGTTTTCTCCCACTTTATTTCTCCCTTTAACTGATCTCAGCTTCAAAGATAATTTGCCCCAGGCTGGGAACTTATTCCCTCACCACCCAACCACCCCACTCTCAGAGTTACAATGATCTAGGCAGGACTTAAGCTGATTGAAGGGTTTGAATGAAGAATAGGAGAAAAATGCCTGAGGTAGGGTTAAATGAACTAACGTCACAACTTTTGACCTTTGCCCTATTTGTTTCCCCATTTGTTTTGTTGATCTCCTATTGCTTATTCCAGAAATTTAGCCTCATGAAGACACCGATTTTTTGGTCTCTACATAATTCTCCTGGTTCTCAGACTTCTTTCTTAAATCCAACCCTGACATTCATCTTGACATCACTGGCTGGGCTACTCAGGTATTCTGCTGGCCACTTGATACTAAGAATAAGAAGTGTTTGTGTTTGTTTGTTTTGCTTTTTTTTCTTTTTAACAGAAATAAACATTTCTGTACTTACATTCAAAATGTCATGAACTACTCAACAAATAGTATTTATTATACCTAAACAGAATACTGTATTAAGCCCATTTTGATTGTGTGCATTATTATTTTATTATCTATTATGGTTTTATACAGTTAGGAACATATAACACTATAAACAAGCATATGGTTTTTCTTTTTTGAGAAATGTTTTATTACGTGTTCTTCCATCTAAATTGAATCTTACTGCTTTCATATTATAATTTACCCAGTCTTCCTATTTCATATATACATCAAAAACCAGTTCTAAATTAAGATACATCGTAAAAATCTTCAGTTCAGACACTGTACTTTATTGTGGTCACAAGGCTTTATAGTCACTGACTGAGGGCTTGAAAGTCATCATTTCCTCTCTCTCTCCCACTGCAAAAGAATGTCAAGTTATACTTCTTTACTCTGCAAGTCTTGAGAAAATTTGTTTCAGATAAGGAGCCTGGAGTTTACCCTTTAGATATTCAAATGAACACAACACCACTTTCAACCTTTCAACTTTTTACTCAGAAACTTCCAGTAGCTCAACAGCAGGGTGTTGCTAGTTTTTGGAGAAGGCACTTGAATATTTTAAATGTTCTTAATGTTTTGAGATCTCCAGGGCCACTGTGTAGAAAGGATTATTGATTCCCTATATGGAGTGTTGTATTTTGCTGTCAATTCCAATGGGGGTGGAGATGAGAACAGTAAAAAAGGAAAAAGATGCTAAGGACTTCTTCTTGATGAATAATCAGTAATAGGTTCAAGAACCACAAGTAGCCAAAAATTGATTTTAAATAATATAGACAATTGTATTAATCAAAAATCTCCTGATGCAAAGTCTGAAATCACAAAAGAGAAAAAGGAGGGTGAATGGGGAATAGATATTCTACTTACTATTACTAGGTTCTCTTTAGTGCATGGCCTTGGGAAAACTGGCCTTTCACATGTGAAAGAAAGAAATTGGATTCCTATTTTACATTTCACACAAAAATCAACTAAAAGTGGACTAAGGGCTTAAATTTAAGACCTGGAACTATAAAACTCCTAGAAGAAAACATAGGCAATGAGCTCCTTGATTGATCTTGGTGATGGGTTTTTTATTTTGCTACCAAAAGCTAAAGCAATAAAAGCAAAAATTTTAAAAAGTGGGACAACATCAAATTAAAAACCTTTTGCTCAACAAAGGAAACCTGAAATTCATTCATGAAATGAATGGAAACCTATGGGCTGGGAGCAAATTTTTGACAAATGCATATCCAATAAGGGGTTAGTATCCAAAATATACAAAGCATTCATACAAATCAATAGCAAAAAAATCAAATAATCCAATTAAATAATGGGCAAAGGACCTAAAAAGATACTTTTCCATAAAAGACATATAAATGGACAACATATACATGAAAAGCTGCTTAACATTACTAATCATCATGGAAGTACAAATCAAAACCACAATAAGATGTCATCTCACACCTGTTAGGATGGCTGTTGTCAAAAGACAGATAATAAATGCTGGCGAGGATGGAAAGAAAAAGAAACCCTTGTATACTGTTGGTAGGAATGTAAACTGGTATAACCACTATGGAAAACAGTATGGAGGTTCTTCAATAAATTAAAAATAGAAATACCATATGACCCAACAGTCACACTTCTGGGTATATAACCAAAGGAAGTGTATCCCACAGAGATATCTGTACTCTACCATATTCATTATTCACATTAGCCAAAGTATAGAAACAACCTGTGTGTCCATCAATACATGAATGATATCCAAATGTTATGTCTAATTAATACTACATAGCTGGGCCTCCATCTCAATTCCATCAAATCAGGATCACATCTATATTGGGCTTATGAATAGCATTTTATCTGAGAAATTTTCATTGCTTAAAAGTTTTGAAAACACCACATAAAGTAATACCAAAGGTTCATCCAGATTTGCTTATCCATGACTCAGTGATTTGACAAAGTCAAGTAATCAAAATTAGTGAAAAGCCATTAATATGTTTTGTCACTGTGGACCTGGGGGGAGTGATTTCAGGCAGTGGTTGGGGCTGGGGTCATATTGTAATGGGTTGAAGAGGGCAAGGATGCTGAGAAACTGGAGACAAAAATGCTTGAGCTATTCTTTCAAGATGTTTGGAGGTAAAGAGAAAAAGAAAATGGTTCAGGATTGAGAGTTATGTTATTTAGGGAATACAGGCCAATGGGTTTCTAGGTTGAGGGGATAGTGCATCGAAGGGAAGAAAGCATGGTTCTAGAGCAAGGAAATAGTCAGGGGAGCAAAGTTTGACTTCAATAAATTTCAGATACTTTAGTCCCTGCAGGCACTGCTAATATGTTAGAAACTAAAACACAACAAATTCAGAAGGAAATTCTGAGAGTGAGTAGGTAGAGATAACACTTATTTTTAACCCCTCAAAAATACAGACATACAAGTTTAGAGCATTTTCATAAAGTATTCAAGATAAAGAGATAACAGGAAAGGTTTCTTTTTATATACAACTATGATTTAAGGGAGGAATATTTTCTATACATAATAATGAGTCTGAGACTACATCCATTATATCCTCTTTTAAGAACTTCTTGGATTTCCTTTCTACTAGGAAACTTTTAACTTTGAAGCAGCAAGTAGTATTTTTCTGCCTGAAACCTCTGCAATGCTATCAATGCATTGAGGGCTGATTAAAAGGACAGTTAATGCGAACATAAATCCCTTAAAATATTTAGAGCACATAAGTCTCAATCTAAGTTAAGCAATGCCTTCTCTTCCCAAAAGAGTATTAGACAAGCTGAAAGTATAAATCTGCTTTATGTTACTGTATCAATGGTTGATGTTCAATGGACTTTTGGTATTAGGACTATAAATATCTGACAAAGGAATAAACATCATGTGGAAGGAAATTGACTATAACTAAGGAAGGTGCTCTGAATAGGTCTCCATGGAATTATCTGCTCAATCTTTGAGACTTTTGTTTTAGCTTTGTGACTTTTGAAGGTGTAACAATTTTTCTTATGCAATGGTGGCTGGGAAGGACTTCAGGGGTGAGGCCTGTGGCCTTATCAGCCACTAGTTATCAAGCATGTTGTTAAAGCTCCATCCAGAAATCTGTTTTTAAATAGACTATCCTATAAACAACAGTGAAGCCTATTTATATTTATAACTGTCCTACTTCCCCAGTGAAATTTCACCACGTCTTGTTCTGGAGGTTATGGATAATAACTGATGACAATATACAAACTTGTTCTTCTCTTTCTTCCTCTCCTTTCTTTTTTCCATCCCTCTCTCTGTACCCAACTCCTCATTCCAGAGCACAGAAGGAAATATTTTCCACCCCTTGCCAGGGCTGACATTTAGGAAAACTGAGGCTGGAATTTTATAAAAATAACCTTTTCTTTTTTTTCCACTGGGGAAAGATGTGCCTAACAGAATACTATTTAGGAAATTCTGATCTGATTCCATCCTACACCTGCATCTCTCCTGTATGAAGTTCAGGAAGCGAAGGCCCAAAGGAGTACAGTTATTCGCCTGTTGTCATAGCTAATGAGTAACAGCTCCCGGATTACACCTGGAGCGCTGATGTCTAGTTGGTGCCCTAATATCCTCATGTCCACAGCTTCCTCTGGGGAAACATCTGCTGTTGGCTATTACACTGGGTTTTTTCAGGACCATTCTAACAAAGCAGTCAACATTCTGGGTCACTTCAAACAACAGGAATTATTCTCCCATGACTCTGGCAGCCAGAGGTCTGAAATGAAGGTGTTAGGATGACACTTCCTCTGAGACTCCAGATAGGATCCTTCCATGCTCATCCTAGCTTCTGGGGTTGCTCTCAGTCTTTGACATTCCTTGGCTTGCAGCTACATCACTCCATCTCTCCCCATGTGGTGTTCTCATATGTGTCTTTGTCGTTATATGTCATTGTCCACTTCCTATAAGGACAAAGTTATGTTGGATTAGGACCCACTCTGATGACATTACCTTGGTTATACATGCAAAGACTATATCCAAATAAGGTCAAATTCACAGGTACTGGGGTTTAGGATCTCAACTTATCATTTTGAGTAACACAATTCAACTTTTAAGAGTAATCTAGATTCCTCTCCATTTTCCAAAAATAATTGCTCCCTTCCAGCTTTGTAAAGCTATTATTCAAAAACAAATAAGTTCATCCTTTTCAAACTATATCAGCTGTGTTTCAGGTCAATCATTTTGCTAAGTCATCAACAAATTATCCTGAGTTCTAGTGCAGTATGAGGTGTCATTGTTCTACATTTTTAACTTAGCCAAACTGAGAGGGCCTTTCAATGGGCTCTGATGTGTTGACTTAGAGTCATTGATAAGCACCCTTCTGGGTTTCTACAAAACTGACATCTAATGTAATTAAACAACAATATTTTTTTCTGGCTTGTTTATGAGCATATTTTGGGGATGGGAGCAGAATCAAAGCCTTCCTGGAGGAAAGATATATTACACCTATTGTTTTTTCCATCTGCAAAGCTGGTCACTCCATCATAGAAGAAAACCAGATTGGTCTGACATTATTTCTCCTCCCTCTGACTGAGTTGACTATCATCCAATCATCTTTGCTAGTTTGACAATCCAAAGAATTAAAAAAAAAAAACACAATTTTTTTGCTTAAAATGTAAGGCTACCCAAAATTTTATGTGCTTTTTCCTGATTAGATAACTTTTTTGATAATAGTTTACCTTCTTGGATAAATGGGTAAGGTTGGCCACTTTGGCCATGATAAGAAATTTCACAGTTCTCATGGGAAATTACAGATTTCAGGCCATTCTGACCCAGAAAAAGAATCCATCACGTTAGCCTATTACTTCCTTAAATTCCACTGAAACTCTCTTGAGACCATTTGTTGAACTACACAACAGAAAGTAATATAAAGATAGGGTGCTAAAATTTAGAAGACAGCAAATCTACACTGATAATGGAATGACTTAATTGCTCTGTAGTACCATAAATGCACTTTAATGTTATAACACAAGTTGTATGTTGATATATTAATGATCTTTAATATTGAAAAGAAATACCACTTCTAGATTGAATGAGTGCCCACCCTAGGGCAAATAACCTTTGAAGAGGATATCAGTCAAAGGGAGAAATAAAGGGGGAGAAACCCATTTATTGCTTACAAGCAGTCATGTACTTCTGCTCAATTGTGTCACTTGTGACTGGCTGCAAAAGGACCCCACCAAATCTCTCTGGTCCAGATTGCCCTTGCTTCCCACCAACCTTGTAATCACCTATTGATATGGAGATGAATTACTTCTTTCCACCCACTGGAAACTCCTACTGAAATGGAGATGCACAAAAGCAGGAGAGAGATTCAAGAAATATTGCAATTTTTCCCACAGCCTCCAGAAGTCTTGCCTCACAGTCTGCTTGTTCCGCATCTTCAGCTATGACCCCTATGCGAGAGAACTGGAGCACTGTTACCAGACTAATAACATACAGTAACAACAGAAATAAAATCATGATAATCCTCACGCCAGAGGATTCAGGTAGGTTCAAAGTCCTATGCAGAGCTCGCCAATTCCACAGGAGGCCAGTAGCTGAACCGGTAGGGAGCTTAGAGCAATCGTCACATGCCCCCTACAGCCAATGGGCAGGCCCAGGCCACAGGGACTGTAGAAGAAAATAACCTTAAGGGCAATAAGATACATGTTTTAATGACACCAGCATAGGCAAATCTTGTCCATCAGGTAGGATGCAGGCAAGAGAGTGGTCCTGTGATAAGGCAGGCAGGAATGGGATCTCTTCCTGGTCTAGTATACCAGAATTTCACTCCCCTCCCTGTGGGAGTTACAGATGGATCATAACTGGAGCCATCTGTATACCAAGCATCTTCAGGTATAGGGGATTTTCCCTCTTGATAAGACTCTCAACTACCAAAGGCTCAAAAGCAAGTTTTTCCTGCTTTCCACCGGTATATGTCACTGGCCCCAAAGAGTGTTAGAGTGCTCCACTTAAGGGACTACTAGAAAGGTTGCTATAATACTGTAAATATGAGCCCCATTTGGCCAGCTTAGGTTGTCTGTACCATACCATCCATGGTTTTTGGGTCCAGTCTTGCACACACCCTGCCATGGGATAGGTGGATATCACCTTGGTCAGAGCTGTTCTGGTGATGGGCTCCATAGCCAGGAAGGCATGATACACAGCAGCCAGTTACTTCTCTATCAAGGTGTACCAGGCCTCTGCTCCTTTCCATAGTTGTGACCAGAATCCAGTAGGTTGTTGGATTCATTCAGGCCACTGCCAAAGGCCCCATCCATAACCATTTTCGGTTACATGAACACCTAGCTCACAGGGTCTTGATGAGTCCATTACACTCAAGGCCTGTATGGCCTCGAGTGCTTGCTTAGCAGCAGCAAAAGCAGCTGCACATGTCTCATCCCAGTCCCACCTGATGCCCTTTTGTACCAACTGATATAAGGGCTTCAGAATTTGGACCAAGTGTGGGATAAACACTGTCAAGTAGCCCAAAAGACACCAAAACTCTTGTAATACTGCCACAGTGATAGGGGGAGGGAAAGCCTGGACCTTGTCTATGACTGTTTCTGAGATAACTTTAGTTTTACCTGAACAGATAACCCCCAAGAATTTTATAGACAAACCAGGTCCCTGAACCTTGATGCTGTTCACAGCCCATCCTTTCTCCTGTAGATGTTGCAGCAGTCTAGAAACTTCCCCTTCTAACTCTTCAAGAGAATCAGACATGAGAATAATATCATCGATGTAGTGATACAGTCATACCATTTGCAGTTCCATGTGGCCAGGTCCTGGGCTATAAGTCTGTCACAAATGGTGGGACTGTAGAGGTATCCTTGTGGAAGGAAAGTGAATGTCCACAGCCAGCCTTCCCACATGAAGACAAAGTGTTCCTGACTTTGCTGTGTTATGTTAATAGAGAAGAAAGCATTAGCAAGGTCCATGACATTAGGATATGTCCTTAGTTCATGACTGATGGTGTCCATAAGGGCTGCTATAGAGGGGACAGCAGCATGCAAATGGGGTATGACTTTATTCAGTTCCCTGTAATTGACAGTCATATGCCAGGAGCCGTATGTCTTTTTTTCATGACCAACTCCTGTAACTCCTATAACTCCTGTAACACCTGCTGGAGTTCTGCATACATTTTCCAGATAGTGGGTAAGTATGGTAAGTCACTCTGATTAGGCCAAACTGCCCTGATGGCTGTTGTCAGCCAATCCAGAAGTGCTTGATTCCCTGAGGTGTGATGAGCACTTTGCAACTGCTGCCAGAGGGACAGATGAGTTGTCAGGGAAGCCAGTCTACTCATTTCAGAACTCGACATAACAATATTTTCCACCCCCATATCCCAGAGATGCAAAAGCCACATAGGCAGAGGTTCTGATGGCTTCTGCTAAAACTGGATGCTCATGTACACTGGCTCATCCTGGGTGTAGAGGTGGAACATGGAGTGCTCCACAACCTTGGGAGGGGCTGCTCATCCCCCTGTGGAGCCCGTGGTTGTTGCATTTTTATTTTCTTAATTATAACTAGTCAGGCATTTAATACGGGAGGGGCCGATGGCTGGGGCAGTTGCCTCAGCAACATTTTGGTCCCTGGCTCCACCCCCTTATCCTTCCCTGACATCCCCTCCACCATCTCCAGGACTGAAGGCGCGCTCTTTCCTCCCCCTCCCCTACAGCCTCATGCCACACAGATTCTCCTGCTTCCTCCTCCCTTGTGCTAACGTATATTCCAGGAATGTGACCTGTCTCTCAATAACTGTCTCTCTTAAAGGCATTCCATAGGTCATCACCCAGCTACTCAATGTGATACTGAAGTGTGTCTCTCTCCTCAATAACCCTTTCTAAACTCTTGAGAAACAAGCAGCCCACAATCCAGGCCACCACACCACCCCTCAGGGCCTCTTAGCGGTCTTCCATATCATGGATGGCTAATTCCACAATTCCTGGTGTTTCCACCATTCCTCAATTTTGGGGAAGGGCCCATCCATCTAGGAGGTGCTTTACCCTAGACCCATTCCCACTAGGGGTTCCCCAAGCAGAAGCCCCATGGATAGTGAGCTCCTGGGTGAAGCTGCACCTTCCACGGCTGCCATAGGGAAGAGTGAGTCATCACACCCCACCACGACAGCACAGAGGCCTCCCCACAATCCAAAAGGGAGTTTCCAGGTATCTGCCCACCATCTCTAGTGGCAGCCCACCCAAGCATCACACCTATGAAGACAGATTTGGGGTTCAGAGATCCTGCCAACTACACCAGATGTAACTCCTGCAGGAAATATGTTCCCACCCTAGGGCAAATAACCTTTGAAGCGGAAATCAATCAAAGGGAGAAATAAAATTGAAGAAACCTGATTATTGCTTACAAGCAGTCATATACTTCTGCTTGCCTCTGTCTCTTGCGACCCAACTGCTAACAGACCCGACCAAAACTCTCTGGTCCAGGTGTGCTCTCACTACCCACCCACCCCTCTTGTAATTACCTATTGATATGGAGATATACTACTTCTCTCCACCCCTTGGAAACACCTATTGAAATGGAGATGCACTAAGGCCAGGGGAGAGATTCTAGAAATATTGCGATTTTACCCACAGCCAGTTTTGGCATTACATTTCACCTTACAGTATTGTGTAATGACCTTACATTATTCACTAAATTTCAGTACCTATAAATTACCTGAAACCTTTGAGTTACGTAGAAGGACATTAGTAGCTTATCAATGTGCATGGTATTTATCTGTGCATGTGGCTGAATAGAAAGAGACTGCCAAATTTGCTTTGAAAAGCAGTCTGGACTACTTTATTTCACCTTAGCAACCTCTCTTCTGGGACCAGGTTCCTTCTGATAGCACATTTCACTGTCTTGACCTTAGGTTAAAGGCTGTCTATTGATCTTTTCTGTTCTCACCTCCCTTTTCTACAACAGAAATGTGGCATTAATGTCCATGTTTGCCACCTTTCATGGCTTTATTCTTTGTTATTTTCTTCATCCCACTTATGGGCCTCTCGAGTGACTCCATTCAACATGTTTCTAGCAAAGACTTCTGAGATGCCATGAATGGTCATTATGTTACTGGACACTCAACTTTGGCCATGTGTTTCAATAATTGCTACTAACAGGTGATAGGAAACTGGACTGTCTGGATTCTTTAAGCCCTATTTCATTTTCAAATCCCATATGTACAAGACCTATATCTCTACCATTCATTCTCAGCTCTATTAGCTTTTTCAAGATTTGCATCTATCTGAAAAAGCAGACCAATTTCTTAGCAATCTGAACAAACATGAGTTTGCCTTTTGCAGATATTCAGAATTATGTCAGCATATGCATCAAAATCTGAACTACAGATTAACAATTGAGCAAAACAACCAGATACTTTAATAGAAGTAGATGTAGACATGTTTCTGTATCTATCATAAATAACTAAATTTATTCTTCAAAATGAGAACATGGTGGACCCAATTGCAATGGGGAAAAAAATCTTTGATTTTTGGACCCGAATGGCTAACATAAACACTTGTTGTTTTGAAGTTCTTATTGCTTTATAAAAAATTTTTGCTCTTAGGATAAGGTCCAAATTCCTTTAAAAAGTCCTCTGTATTTTCATTCCTTCATATCCCACCCCACTCTAATCTTGTACTTTATGTCAAAGAACACTGACTTTTTATATTTTACAGATACAATGTGCTCTGTCTTAATTCTAAGCCCTTAGATAAAGTCTTTTGATCTGCCTAGAATAGTTTTCCTCTCTGTCTTTACATTTCTATTTCCTTAAGATTTCAGTTAATATGTCATTTCTCCCAAGAAATTTTCCATGACTCATGTGTGAAGCACCACTTCTCTCTACTCCCATGACACACTCTACTAGCTGTAACAGGCACCTGACACCAAGTACTGTGATGATCTGGCTCTTCTTTCACTCATGTCTTCCCATGAACCCTGTGAGGGCACAGATCACATTATCACATTAGTCAATATATGTACAAGCACACTGCCAGGTACATAAACAATGCTTAATTGTTGCCAACATTTGAATTGTTGTTTATGAATGAAAACATAATTAAATGTGAAGGAAGGAAGAGATTTACTTTCCAAAAGAGAAAAATATCTTAAAATACTTACACTACTCAACGGAAGCCAAAAATGCACTTTTTAAAGTTATCATTTATTGAGGCATAGAACTGGACCTCAAGTTTATATCTCCAGCACTGACTTTTCTCTTAAATTTCATATTTATACATCCAAGCTCATCTTAAAACATCTTTAATTGGATGTCTAATTTCAAAACAAATGTATCAAAGAGACCTTTTGATGGTTCCCCCATAAACGTGATGTATCTTCAGTCTTTCCCATCTCTGTTTTGGCCATTACATAGGAAAAAAGAAAAAAATCTGTGCAATTGTCAAGCTCAAAATCTTGGAATCATCTTTGATTCATGTCTTTCAATTATCCCCAATACTCAATGCATGAGCAAAGGTCCTTAAATCTACCTTAAAATACATTGAAATTTGACAATATCTCATCCTTTTCAAAGCTGTCATTTCCTCTCACCTGTATTACTACAATGGCCTCCATACAGTTCTCCTTGCTTTCATTACCTACTTTCGTTCATTCTCACAGAATGGGAGGGACCTCTTAGAACATAAGTCAATCCATGCCTACCCTGTGCTCAAAAACTTGCAGTGGTTTCTCCCTGAGAATACAGATTGACGATTTACAGTGGCCCACAAGGCTCTCTGTGCCTCCTCAGCCTCCTTGACCTCTCCCCACTGCTCTTTCTCCCAACCCAAGTCCCGTGACATCTGTGTCCTTGCAATTCCTTCAATGCGTCAGGCATGCTCCCACCTCAGGGCCTTTGCTACTTGTAGACCCCTGAGAGGGTCTGCTCTCAGATATCACGTTCCCCCATTTCCTTCAAGCCTTTGCTCAAATGTCACCTTTTCAGGGAGGACCTGCTGGAAGTTGCTATTACCTTTCTACAATTCCTGTCTTTCCTTTCTTTACTTCTCTTTTTTAACCTGGTACACCCCACCTGCTAATACATTACATTATTTGCTGTTTATTTTGTTTCTCATCTGTCTCCTCCCACTGGAATAGAAGTTGCAAAGGACAGGGATTATCGTCTCTTTTGTTAACTGCTGTGTTCCAGTGACTAGAACAGGCTTAACATATAATAGGCATTTGTATTTGTTAAAGAATAAGTGTGTGAAACTCTAAGGCTAAATCCTTCATAAGGCTTGATCCATGTCTGCAAGAAGCTCATACTTAAGTAAATCTGGAGAAAGGCTCTTATCATTTCCAATGAGACAACAAGCATTTCTAGAGAGCATTGTAATGTTCCTACCCATTTAGTTTGTTTTAACTTCACGATATAAATGTTCAATGTGGCCTCCAGGTAGCAGCTGACCTATGAAAGGCAAAAGCTAGAATCCAATTGCCAGGGTAATTTTGCCTAGTCAAGTTGAATAATTATTTTGCCCATGAATTTAGATATCCCAAGCCCATGGATTTTTTTTTTAATAATGCAAATTGATCCCAAGCTCTTAATATGATTCTCTTTCAAGAAACAAATTTGTGGGCTTCCTGGGGTATTTTTTTTCCAGCTTTGAAAGTATGAGTCTAACTCTAGGGCAGGTATATAGCTATGCAAATGTGATTCAACAATAACTTATTTTTCTGGGCCACGACTCTTTCCCCAGTGGCCCCTGAATGTGCCACAAGAATTGCCTGCCACAGGTGTGCTTCGCCATAGCGGGTGATGAGAGAATCAGAAATTCTCAAGGTAGAAGCATAGAGTGAATTAGCTGGTTTGGTTCAGAGATCGTAGCTCAAAAACCAAGCACCATCTGTAGTATTCACTCCCCATCTTTCAGGATTGAAACCCCATTAAACAAACCACTAGAGCACTGGCATAAATATTTCAAATAGAAGTTTGCAGGAAAAGACTGCTACTGAAAAACAATAGACTTGGAAACTGTGTGATCAAGTTCTAAGGAAGGTAATTCAAGCCAAGGCATTTCTTGTCTATGTGGTTTGCTGGCAGAAGATTTTCTTGTTTTATTTTGCTTAAGCCATATGGTTATTTAAAAATCCGTGCATTTGTGTCTAGCAACTAAATAAATTTATAACCAAAGAATCAAACTTTCTTGATTCTGTTTCCAAGTATTTTGCAATGTATAAACACTGGCTTTAAATTGGCCTGTACATTGGGGCTGGTTGGAGTAGGTAGGGAATTCAACTTTACATAAATCCTCTGCCGCCACAGCCCCAATAATAATACTGTAAGTTATAGAGACTTGTCATATTGTTATTTATACTCTAATTGGCTTAGTGGTTGTTGACACTGTGGCAGAGCAGCCAAAGGATGACCCAGGTCAGGCCACCGTCCTCTCCTCAAGTGCTGGCAGCAGCCTAGCTCTGATGGCGCGCAAATACCAACGCTGTCCACCTCGCTCTTTCAAATTCTCTGGTGAATTATTCAGAGCGCCTTGATTACCACCTGTGTGAAAGAAGAAAGCGAAAGGGAAGAAAATTTGCACTGTAAAGCCAAAATAATCCTCATTTGGGAAATTTATGCTATTCTCATCCAGAAATTAATTTTTTTCTTACATGGCATTACATTAAATAGCCCTTTCCTAAATGGTTTGTCACAAATTAAACTGAGAAGGAGACAGGCAAATGTTTTGTCTGGAGGATAGACCAAACCTATTTTAGTACTGTATTTTCTCATTAGGAAGTCACGATGACCCTAAGGACCTATCTCTTGCATCCTTCCAGAATGAAGCTTAGAAATGAAGCCTCACATGACTGCGGAGCTCATCCATGCCCATCTCAGCACTGAGGGTGTCCGCAGGCGCTGCCAGGCACCCCAAGTGCTGAACAAAGTGTGCACGATCACGCACTGAGGTCTCCGACGGTCATGGCAGAGACCCGAGGGCTCCAAAGTAGATAACCTGTCTCTCCTTGAAATAGATTAGAGTTCTTCTGCCTAGATGTTTAATTTCTTTCTTTCCAGAATGGCTAGCTACTTACAGTACTTCACTTCTTCTCCCCTGTGTCTCTCATTCTCCTTTCTTTCTGCTCCCTTTCATTCTTTTCTTTTTTTCAACTCCTATTTGAGGCTATTTTTTAAAGGCCAATTGGGAAGAATATATGAAAGCTTTTTGAGGTTCAGATTTTTATTCATAGCAAGTCGATGTGATTGCAGGTTAGATCAACATGACGATGTTTACGTAGTGGAGATGTAGTTTTAAGAAGTTCAATCATTGGAACTCTCGTCTGCAAAGACAACCCTTCTGAGGACTCTTGGAAGAGAGGAAAGCAAGAGGTGAAACCTTGCTGATCATATGGACAATGCAGGTAATATAAATAAAATCTGTAGTCTGAAAATCTATCCCTAGAGATACTCTCTTTGGCATAATGACATTGCTTCTATAAACTCTCTATTTAAATGGAAATAATTCTGGAAGAGATTAGGCATTAAGTCACAGCAAGGTGGGATAGTGAAATGAGGCCCAGCTTTGGAATATTCCTGACATGGGACCAAGATCCGCCTTTGCCACTCGGTATTTGTGTGGCCTCTCCTAGTCTGTGTCCTCATGTCAATCACTGAGAGATTGACACCTGCTTTGCAAAGAACTTGATAAAGCTAAAGATTTTATATACAATGTGCCCAACAAATGACCAGTACATGGTAGCCACTCACACATGCCAGCTCTAATTTGTATCATTATTATTATTGTAGTTTAGCATGATTGGTTTATCAGCTTGCTTACCAACATGACAACGAGCACAGAGAAGTGCAAACACCAGGCAGAGACATTTTGCTAGGTGAGAATAAAGCACTGAAGGGAGAAACTTTACTTAATTCACAGCCATAGACAGATTTCCTCGTATTCTCTGTGAAGTGGACAGCTGAAAATTAATACCGACAGAAGGCTCACCCCCATATGCAATACCAGTGAGAAATGCCACCTTGGCAAATGACAAGCATGGGGCTGGGCTGTTGACAGTTGCACAGTGATGTCCACATCAGGGATCAAAGAGGACTGAGTTTTGGTGTTTCGGGTTTGTTTGTTTTTAGTCCGTTTTAGAGTAACTAGAAAGCAAGGCCTGTGTAGCAGAAGGTTTAAAGAAGGAAGGCGCCTGCGGCTGAGGCAGGCAGTTACTCTGCGGTACCTGCACAACATGAATGCGTGTACGGGTACCACCGGCGAAGCTCATAATACAGAAGGAGGATGGTTCAATCTCAGACCCCAGCCCTGTCCACTGTAGGGAGCCAAGCTGAGACTAGCAAAGGAGTTAGAAGGTAAGTATTAGGAAAAGCGTAAGGAAAATCATAAGATTTAGTATTGGTGAGCAAAAGTAGTTAAGAAATTTAAAGAAATGGGCCTGGTAAAAATAAATACACACTTAATAAAGCAGATTTAAAACAATTGCTTTCTTTAGTCCTTACAATCACAAATGAAATAGTAAATATTAAAATCTCTACAAAGACTTTCACTATCAACCTTTGGGTAAAATTGCAGCATTTCCAGAATCTCTCCCGGGCCTTAGTGCATCTCCATATCAATAGGTGTTTCCAAGGGGTGGAGAGAAGTAGCCCAGCTATATATGGATAGGTGATTACAAAGGGGAGCGAGGGCATATGTGGACAGGAGAGGTTGGGTGGGGTCCCTTGGTTCTGCAGTGGGGTCTCTCAGGTGAGCAGAAGTGGAGGACTGCTTGTACACAGTAAACTTGGTTCTCCCACTTTATTTCTCTCCTTGACTGATTTCAGTTCCAAACATATTTTGCCCAGGGATTTTTCCCCCGGAGTTACACAACTATTGCAGGAACGTTACATATCCAAATGCATGTTACATTTTATCCAATTCAATAACTCATAGTTCTGTTCCACTTAAATGAACAAATATTCAACTCAATGTAACATTAGGTAAAGTCAGTACTTTGATTTTCACTTGAATTTGTGAAATTACCAGAATACAAAAAATGTGTCCAAAAAGTAATGAGACTTCTTTTTACAACTACATCATGTAAATAAACATTACTCTTAATTTCAGTACCTAGATAAATTATGTATTTGCTCCATTAATGTTGGTCTTACTATGACTAAGGCATTTGGGAAGTATTACTTAAAACATTTAAGGAGTAGAGAGAGCATGAGCTTTAGATTTATGTAGTTCTGAACTTAAAATCTTATATTGCTTTTGGCTATGTGACCTTGAGAATGGTACCAAATTCTTCGTATCTCATTATTTTCACCTGAATGATGGAAAAAATAATATTCAGTTGCTGCAAAGATTAAATAAAAGAGCATGAATTAATTACCTAATACAGTGGCTGGAAAATACTACACCTTAGCAAGTTCTTGTTTATGTTGGTATTATTAGCCTAGGGGTGGTTGGCAACATCTCCATTTTTTATAATTGTGTATCATTTTATGTCAACTCTACTTTGGTCATCAAAATACTCAGTCAAAATAAGTCAAATGTGAAATAATACCTTAAAAAGTAAAATAAATCCTATTACTTTAAAACCATATTTCAACCTTTACCAATCAGTTTTAAGGAAAAGAAAAAAAGCTTAAGTTAAAAGTTAACTATATGTAATCAATTGAAATATTTCCCCAAGTATCCTTCAACCACTTTACTTATTTTATAGGCACAAATTTTCATGGTAACATTTTGATGTAAGTGGTACTAGATGCTTTTAAGTTCATTCATTAAAAAAATGAATATCATGAGCCCCGTGTTATACTAAATCCATTTTATACCTATATTTCAATTTAAATACATATCAATTAAACACAAATAAAGATGAAGACCCTATCCTATACCTTGTATAATTAATATTCATATAGGTATAAACTCATCAATTCATCCATTTAATGTCTATTTTCCCAATAATTTTAGTAAAATGTTCTATCTTAGTGTACAGGTATGATTAAAATATTTATTTGAATTTCATCAAATTAACAGGCAATGTTTGTATTTGATTTCATTACATGGAGCCAGTCTCAGTCAACACTTTCCCTTACTGACATTCATTTTCTTTAACATTCTATTTGCCATAACATTTCCTTGGGGACTTTATTAACATTTTAAGGGCTTCGGACTAGGTGTTGCACATGGATTCTATGTTTCTCATCTTATTCTAACAGAAAGCATTGTGAGGTGTGTTTTATGACTGAGGAATGAGAAAAGAGTGGTTTAGAGAGGAAGAATTTTGCCCCAAAATGACATAGGTACAATAAGACAGAGCTGGGAACCAAGTTCCAAAGCCTTTCCGTACTCAAATGTAAAATTCAGCTGCTCGACAGTAAGGAAAAACAGAAATAAAAATGGTTACAATGCTTTCCCCTTTCAAAGACCGCTAATGAGTTAGTGATTCTTGAAATACTCGGAAAACATACAGCCTAACATGAGAAAGCCTATCTTTCAATACTGAGCCATACAGAGTTAGTCACAGAGCATGCACAGGAGTTTAGAGCACGGGCTCTGCCAGTTTTCAAACCTGCTTCCTCTTTTTTTAGTCATTTAACCTTTGGCACATTATTCCACTTACCTGTGCTCCAGGTTCCTCATTTATAAAATGGGAGAAATACTGATACCTAACAGAACTGGTGTGAGGGTTAAATAAATAAGCATTGGTTAAAATTATTTAGAAAAGTGCCTGTTGCATAATAAATACTATGTAAATCTGTATTAATAATAAATTATCTTAAAAATGAAGTACAGTCAGCTTAGCCAATTCCCACTTAATGTACCAAGCAGGCAGATTTTGTTTATGCCCACACCTGACTTATTTTTCAGGATAAATCACTCCAAGGAAGGGCCTTTATGTTTATTCAGAGTAAATATTAATTAGATGACTTCCCCACTGATGGTACTTGGTAACTTTTTAAATTATCTTACACACCCATTTTAACAGAAGACAGGCAAAAAATAATCTTCTAATTTTAAATGAAGAAATAAAATATATTTAAAAGCAAACCTACTTATTCTAATAGCTGGCGCCTGAAGTGATTTTTCCATGAGGGAAAGTACTGTATCAGCTCTCATTGAGCATTTTCGTGTGCTATTGACCTAGCTTTGTTGGGCAAACTTCTGATTGAAAAGCTAACAAAATGTCATATTTCACAGACTTTGCTTTCCTCAGTCAGAGCTATGTGGTACCTCCCCGCCAAAAAAATACCATTCAAAGATTCTACCAAAAATTCCAGATAATCAAATGAGCAAAACAGACTACTATCTAGAAAGTAGGAAGAGGAAGAAAGAAATAGAAAACGTAAGAACTACCTTAAAACCTGTCAATGATCTGGCAATTCTCTGACTTTTCTTGATAGACTAATCATGCAATAAGGAGGCTTTTCAAATTAAATAGAAAATGTCATCATACTAACCCCATTACCAAGGGCTCAGTAGCTGCATGTGGCTAGTGGCTATCGTATTGGAATGAGCAGATAAAGAATAGTTTGCATCCCAGACCCTGAATCAGAATTTGCATTTTAATGAAATCCCCCAGGTGAGACCCATAAACTCAGTTTGAGAAGTGCTACCTAATCTACTTAATTATTTGTCTTCGGCTTCACAGTTACTAGTACCAAAACATTGAATAGATATGCTACAAGTGAAATGCTGATGTCTGAGTTAGTGAGGAAAGACAATATTGAATTAACTTTAATTGTATGTTCTAAGAGTAGGGAAAACATACCATTGCAGTTTTCTAGAAATTCTTCAATTTTAATTTTAATATTTTGGTTTCCTGCAAATGAATTGGCTGTTTCTAATCTTCCTAGACCAACAGCCAATTTTCAATAGAGACTGGAAAGAAAGTAACTAGAAACTCTAAATTTAGAGTTTTTGTTCTCATCTCACTATTGATCCTTCTGCTATTCTGTTATACATTAAATATATAGGAAACGATGTGGACTAACTCAAAAATAAGACTCCTATCACACACACACACACACAAAATGCATACAAATACTTTAATCAAGTTGCGAAAGGCTGGAGACTGGGAAAGTGTCCATTCCGCTAAGAAGTCTTTAAGTGTAACATAGACACTGTATTTAATGAAAATACTGCCAGGGTCTCTTATCAAGACATTTTCAGATTCCATCCTTTCTATTATTCTATGAAAATTGAGAGGGCAGAACTGATGAGATCCTTCTGCCAAGATGAAAAAATTAATGCAATTTGAAAATAGAAATGGCTTTCAAAATATGAATCTATGGGACTCAGAGTACTAAGAAACATTGTCTCACAAAGCTGTGAGTTCTTCTATGAGACAGATGTGCTTGAAGACGGTAACTATAGCTTCCATATCTATAGGTCAAATGCCCATACTAGAGTTGAAAACAGAGTAGACATTCAGTAAATATTTGTTAAATTCTACTGAATCTTCCTCTGGTCAGGGATGAGAAAAAGAAAAGGACTTTCTATTCTACCACGATTGTTTACCTGCAAAAAACATATCATAGCTAACTAAGCAATTGTTTATATTCAAGTATCTCATTGTAAAATTAACTTCGTTGCATAGAGCAAAACCTTTAAACTCTCCTTACTTCAGGAAAAAAAAAGTGAAAATAGAATTATCTGGACAAGACCTAAGTTAAAGTCATTGAGATTTTCCATTATTTGCATTCATGAAATGTTGAATAGTTCTGTTGATCTTTTTCTGTCCAATATATAAAACTCCCTGAAAGATTATGTCTCTGTTGTGACTCCTTCTTTGGTTGACTTTAATGAAGCACAAAGCTTAGAAAATTTTGGAGGTAACTGAATGAATTTTTCAAATTCATAGTTCCATCTCTTTTTCATGCTTCTTTTTCTGAATAGCAAAACTATTAAGGAATTTATTAATGGTAAAGGCAATGTTCAGATGTTTTGGCAGAAGAAATGAACCTTCTAATACAAATTTTGACTTTTTTAATTTCTGATATTTGGTCGTTCTATAAGCAATAATATGTGGACATCAACAGTAATTCAATTCATACTTCCTGGAGTGCTAGGCATGCAGAAATGCTAAGTATAAGGCCAAATGTCAGCATCAAGGCAGGATCTTGATGAATCATCATTGATCATTCTGTCACTGATGCTTTCTCCTGACATATATGGTGATTTCTCTCCATTGATTCCCTCCACAACCTTGGACCATCCACAGTTGCTTTAATTCAGTTTCTTCATCTGAAAGGGGGTGGATGATAAAAAGGGACAAGGAAGTGATGGGAAAGGTGACAACATAGACTAACCACATACAGATAGGGGCAAGTGAACCAAGCCAATTTCTTTGGAATGCTCAATGAATTACAAAGATTTATTTACTATTCAGTTCCCAGGCAAATATCACATTACTAGGCTGTCATCCCATCTTCATATTCTTCTTGAAACATGACTCGGAAGTTAAGCACAAGATGGAAATCTATCTACAAAGAGCAACAATGAACATCAATAGAAGGAACTCTCAGTTCTCTTAAAGCAGATTATCCTTGACAAATCATGCCAGCAGAAACAATATTCCACTTCACTGCTTATTTTGTTAACAGCTCACATCTATTTACCCTTAACTTGGCGTGCAGCTTGCATTCAAGTTCTAAAGTCATTTAGAAATGTGAAATTCGTAGACTATTGTGGATAGAAGGGCCTTTAAAAATCATCTAGGCCTATCATCAATCTGAATGACTCTCAGAAGCTTAAACAATCCCAGTGATGTGGAACTCACTCCTCCCTGAGGCAACCCGTTCTTTCTTTGGACCAAGTCTTAACTCTAGGAAGAAGAAAAATAACAAGTTGTGCTTCCACTACGTTTTTATGTCAGTGTGATACACACTTGCCTTTCCTAGCCTAGAGTAGACTGCAGAATAGAGATGAAAGCATTTAAACAGAGAAATGAACAGTTTCCTGTTCAGATTGCTTTGACAAATACAAGCCCAAACCTTCAAAATGATCACAGGATAAATCAAATATTCCTAATATCATAAACAACCATATATCAATATTAATGAAACTTCTCTCCAAAACAATTTATAAAGTTATTATAGATACTATCTGTGAGCAATCACGTTGTAGTCTCATAGTGCCCCTTTTTACATGCTTTAAAATACCACCTCTAAGAAGAAGCATGAGCATGGAGCATGAAATAGATCTCTTCTGTCCTTGGCCCCTATTTAAGTTATTGCTAGTTCACAATACATGCACAAACCCTCTTTCCATCTTCATCCTCCTTAAACTACAATGCTAACATCTCTTTCCTTTCCATTCTGTGTTATTCTTAATTCCCAAAAGACTATTTTACCCTTGCAGTCTCCACCTCTTTGCCACTCTTTGGTTCTTTAACTCACTGCCACCTGACTTTTATCCTATTGGGCTGTGATCATTCTCTTAAGATCACCAATCAATTCCTAAATGGCAAATCCAAAGAACATTTTTCAGATTCTAATCCTCATATACCTCAATGATGCACCTACCTCATCCTGTTGATTGCTAGCTCCATCTTGAACACTGTCATTTAGTGACTGTTACCTGTCTGCCTTCGACCTTTCCTTGTGTTCTGCCTCTCTGTCAAGTATTGGTACTTTCTAAGGAGCTATCCTTTGGTAATTTTCACCTTTACTTCATGTGCTCTTCCTGACCTCTCATCTATTTTGAGTTTTCACTATTGCCTTCATACCTCTAGCTCTGACCTCTCCCACAAGCTTCAAGCTCATTTTCTGCTCTGAAGAGAATGAAATATGAAATAATATCTAAAGATAAGTAAGGATTAGTGAGGAGATATGGATGGAACAATGTCTGGAGGGGAAAGAAAATAACAAAATAGAAAAGTATACTTAAACGATTGGAGGCAGCAAAAAAGAAAAGTTGCATATCTAAAGAATTGAATGTAGATCAGTCTCACTGAAGCATAGAAAGAGAAAGGGTAGAATTGAGAAATCAGGATAGTGTGATAGAAGAACTACATCATATGAGGCTTTATAATCCACATAAAGGATTTGGACTTTATGCTAAGGATAATAGAAAATAGGAATAAGCAAAGGAATTACATGACCATTTTGCATTTTTTATAACAATCTCAATGTTAATACAGGGATTGGATGAAGGGGGAAAGGCAAGGATATGAGACATCTGTGAGGGGGGAAGGTACTCAGAAATCCTTCTGAATAACGGATTGGTCAGGTCCAGATGAAGGAGTCAGGTTGGGCTAAGAGGTCATAGTTGGGATAGAGAAGATAGAAGATAGAGTCTGATCCTATTTACTAAGTAAAATGAATAAGATTTCGTTGTTGATTGGATTTGAGAGATAAAGGGAAAAAAGGAGTCAAGCAACATACCAGGATTCTAAATAGTATATTTTGATGTATGCTGGCATCTTTCACTGATAGGGCAAGCTAGAAGCAGAGGAAATTTGGGGCCAAAAATATGAGTTAACTTTCCAACATAAATATCAAACTATCTTCTGGATATCCCTGTACAGGTATCCCACTGGCACCTCAAAATAAATAAGTCTGAACTTCCCAAGAGAGTGTGGGAAGAAGATTCATCAAAAGAAAAGGAAATGTGATGTGCTATTACTCAAGGAAGGTGGACAAGTAAAAAATAGCAGTTGCCCTCGCTTTCCTCTCCAAAGCCACGGTCACCTCTCCAGTTCAGTCCTTTATCTTCTGTGGGCCAAAGTGTTTTATGACATTTCCTAAATTTCTCATTACTTATTTTCTGAGCATGCAGTCTTGTCATTGCCATGAGCCTGATCTTCCTAAAAAATCACTTTCACACATCACTCCCTTGCTCCCAAATCTTCACTAGCTCTCCATTGTCAGCTAAATGATACCCAAATCCCTCACAGGCCTGTTGTGATCTGTCTCCCCCTTGACTTTCCCAGATTTACTTGACCAAATTTCCCTATATGGAGCCCCTAAAGGGCCATGACATCTTGCTGACCCACCCAAGAGGCTTCGAGGCTTTCCTACCACCATTTTGGTCACATTGCATCATCCTATTTCATCCACCTGCAGTGCCTACCCAGATCCTTGCCATCTTTCAAATCCTCTTCAGATGTGACCCTATGTCCATAACCCCTGTCCAAATCACTCGTCAGAAGTGATGGTGCTCTTCCCAGAGTGCTTGTACAAACGCATTATGGAATTCGTTCAGGCTAGAAGCAGCGTATAGACAGACAATGGCAAGAGGGAGCATTAGATCAAGTAACTAATTATTTATAAGTCTTTGGCTTCTTTCAGATAATCCACTGTGCACTGGTGATGATGTTGAACAGCCCTGTGATCCTGGAAAGCCACAAAGGTTGAGAAATTCCCCGACTCCCTTATATTATGGCAGTTCATAGCAAAAGAAAACCTGCTCTACGTTGTTCTGAGTGAGGTAAGTCCAATTTCCATCCTTTTTCGGTAACTTAAATGAGACCCAGCTCCACATTCCTTGTGACTCTCTTATTTACTTGCCTGATAAAACTGCAGGTTTTCTCTCTCCTCTTTGAGACATTTCTCACTAGTGAAAGTTCTCCCTATTGTAAATATCCTAACTAAAATCATCTCTATTTGTCATGTGTATTTTGTCTTTCTGTCTGGTTTGTTTAGAGACACTGAATATACAAATGGACCAGACCGGACATAGAAAGAGAACTCTGATCCATTGCCCCAGGACCTACGAGCTGTCTGCAGTAACTGAGCTGCAGTAACTGCTGAAAGCCAGACTGGTAGGAAGTCAGCCTGGTATTGCTAAAAACAACTCAGGAAGCCAAACAAGAAGTTCTGTAACAAATGGCTCCAAATGGCCAATTCTTGATTCATAACTGACAGCTTTCCTGTCAGTTTGTGTCCCTGCTTCCAGCTTAGGACCAACAAGAGAGATCCAGCTATGAATCCCTAACTCATCACAGAGATGTCCTGCTTCTGGGTGGCCTGGCTTACCCCTGCCAACAGCCTGTAATCAGGGCATACTTGAAACTTTTCCTTTTTCCACTGTAAAGCTTTCCCACTCCTCTGCCTGCCTTTGAGTATCTGCCAAAAAGCAAGAGACTGTGGCGGACTCTCTTGATATAGAAACTCAGAATAAATAGCCTTTGCTTGTTCTCATTTAGTTGGTCTTCATTTATTTCAAAGTTTGACAGAATTATACTAGTTAATTTCTAAATCTCTTTGCATGAATAATAATGTCACAAAGCATGAGTGTTATCAAAATTAGTTCCCTACAGCCTTCCATAAATGGTAAAGCATTTGCTCCTGCTCTTATGCATATGTTTACCAATTATCATCATTTTAATGCATTGCTTTTAAAGATACAAAATGAGAGGATTAATAAATATGATGGAAGTTGGAACCAGCCATCTTATTGGTTTTTTTCTATATAAGTTTGGCAGTACTTTTCCTATTCATAACAGTGCATTTGTCAGTGAAACCAACACTACATTATGTCATCTTAGTTTCAGCAGATTAATATGATTTAATTAAGAATAAATGTCAGCTTAAATCATCCCTATCAAATCTCCAAATATTTTGCATTCAACTGTTTTTCATAGGCTTAAGTGGTCCTATGGAACAACTTAACTAATTTATGACAACCTCAAGGAAGTGCCTTGGTTGAACAGTTTCAGACTTAGGCTTTTTTTTTACTCTACCTGAATAGTATTTCCAACTTTGCAAGATAAATTCTTGTCATCTGGGGAAGAACATTCATTTTTATTGCTTCCTTCTTTTTCCCCTACTGTGACAGTTGCGCCTCTTCTCTTCAGATGGAAGAGTAAATGATAATAGGAGTAATAAGCCATATCATACAGGAGAAGCAGCAGCTGTTAAAACCCCCTCCTGCTTTTTTGCAGCTCTAGCATGAGAAGAATATATATACATCAGTTATCATGTGCTCATTTTCATCTTGCAAGTAATATTAGGACTTTGCTTACCACTATTAAAACTTCAAAGCCAATGAGTTGATTAAGGATTAAAAAAATTAAGTGATCAGTTACATTTAATTTTTTAATTTCAGTTCTAGATCTAAGAAAAATGACAACAGAAAGCCTTTACCATTTGCACTTCTAGTCGATTTCCTTCCCAACAGGTTGCAGTTTTGTGAAACTGATTTAACCCCAGGTTGTTTTGAGTGTGAAGGTTGGAATGGTAATAGAGACAGACATTTATTGACAATTGCTTGAAGTAGGCCTGAAAATGAACTAGCAAAAATTTCCATTGGCATACAAGCATATGCCATGGTGAGATGTCAGCCAAAGTCTCCAGCAAAGAAGAATCAATACTGTATATCTCTAGAAGGGTCTGAGAGTCCACACTTACCATCCAGACATAAGCAGGAGAGACCAATGCTCATGAACCTTAGCCAAGTAAGGGGCTCCCAACCAAACCCGTTGATTCATGAAATCATAGTACTATTGATTTTTTTTTTTCATATTAAAAAACAGATTCATCAACTAGCAAAATGAAATAGATCAACTCACATTTGGTCCTTAGATCAAATTGGAGGCAAGTTAGGATGTTTGGATATTTGGTATTTTGGATATATATCATTTTTGTCATCAGAATCCTTTTCATTCTTAAGCACGTGTGTCAAATTGTGTACAAAGACTTTGGACCTGGTGCCTGTTCTCCATGACTTTGTTATCTAAGAATGACATATTTACATGAATACAAAGCACAGGATATATTGCTTCTGATCTAGTATGTACTTTACCAATCAATTCAAGAGAATAAAATTCTAAAATAACTAGAATGGCTATTGTTTAGTGAGTACAGAGTTTTAGTTTTGCAAGATAAAAAGTGTACTGGAAACTGGTGGTTGCACAACAGTGTGGATGCACTTAACACAATTGTCTTGTATGCTTAAAAAAATGCTTCAGGTGGTACATTTTATGTTTTGTATATTATAACTTAAAAATAATTAGAATGGGGTATTTAATAGCTACAAGCTTAATGAAGTCTCTGATTATGCCCCACCCCTCCAAGTGCACAAATGGTCATATTAGCCCATCACATCCAAGTCTATTGCTAGTCTTAACTTTCTTTAATCTTGAAATCATTTCTCAACATCACTCTCAATTTTTTACCAAATGAACTATTGAACTGATGTTTCCATGTTGCCCAGCAATCAGGGATAAAGCTACTTTTCTTCTAGATCAGCTAAGAATTTCTTGTTCTTTAGGAATTCATCTCTGCTTTATGTGAAGTCGATGAGTTATTGATGAGACAGAAAAAGAAGTAGCAGTGAAAAAGGAGAGCAGGGCAGAGGGCAGACTTAATAAGCTGCTGATAAGCATGGCTTATGCTTAAGACTGTCCCCTTTCCTTCCTGGTTTTGGGCTCACCCAAGAAAGAGGCCTCACTAAAATGTTTCCCAGAGTTCAAATTGCCTTGGGAAAGTAAGCTGTGTGTTTCTGACCCAGAGGAGATGGAAGAAAAATACATGGGAAAATTGGACTATTCTGCTTACTTTCTTACTCTGATTTTTCTTCAAATTATACTATTTCTATTTTATGGCAGCGTGTTTTATAAAGCCCATTGAATCTGTTATCTCAATGAATTCCATTAAGTGTCTACCACAGTCCTGAGATATTATCTTTATCTCATAGAAGACTAATTTATATTTAGAAGAGCTCTCTACCTGAATTCAAATAGCTTGGAAAAGCATAGAATCTACCTCTATCTTTTACTCCAAATCTGCTCCATTTTCCACTCTGCCCAGAGAGCAGGATGCTGATTTAGTCTTTGTTTAACATTTCCCAAAAGGTACAAAAGTGTGTGTTCCTTAGTGTTGATCATTTATTTTCCATAAAGGAAAAATGTCTCCTCTGACAAAAGTGATGGCTATATCCAAACAGATAAAATAACGGGATTATCTGGGTCCAGGTAACTGCTCACTTACCATACCATAAACTAAGGGTGATTTATTATAAGCACTCAGGGGAGATTCTCCAGAGCCGAAAGCAAGCACTGTAGTTAGGTCCGGCTTTCACCTGGAACTGGAATGGTAAAGTTAAAAGGAACTTCGAAGTCCCCTCTGCCTCTGCCTCTGGGGCCACAGCACCCTCTACTTCCCCGATCCTCTGCACACCGCCACGCCCTACTCTCTCATCCCCCGACAAAATGGCCATGTAACTTCAGTCCCGACATCGACTTACAGGTCCAGTGTTCTCCAATAAGGGACCTATGCTTGTCATGCTTGAGTTCTCAATTTCTAGGAGAGAGAAATCCAGAGCATCAGTTCTGGTCAAGACTCTACAACTGATGCAATGTGTATCCACTACAATGATCAGAGTTGGTGCTTTACTATTGGCAAGTGAACAAAATGAAGATGCCTTCTGTGTTGTGGTCTACTTCAGCATCTGTGTATCAATTTAGACCAAGGCATGGCTTGCACTTAAAAAATAAATTTTAAAAAATCCACTGTTTCACTATAAACAATGCTATAATGAACATCAGGAAAATGCAATTTAAAGTGAAATTCTAATTAACAGTCATCAAATTGGCAAAAACTGAGAAGTCTAAAAATATCAAGCAGACAGGAGATAAGAAAACAGGAATCTTAAATGCTGGTTCACCACATTAGTGGAAAATTTGGCTGTAGCTATAAAAGTAGACACTGTGTTTCAATACAATGCCCAAATACTCCTAACTGCAATCCTCTAACAAAACTCTTGCTCATATGTAGCACATATGAACTAGAAGAATACATGTAAAATATGTCATAATGGTACCTCTGGAAGGAAAAGAGAACTTTAGAACTTGAGTGGAAACCGTCAACTATTATGTTTTATATCCTTTACATATACAATATTTGAAGATAAGAAAGCATTGACATTCATTAATTCCAGGGGAAGAACTTAAGACTGTTAACAGAGTCCCTATGCATTTCTATATTTTGTAAGCTTTACAATAAAAATAAATAGAAAAAGAAAAAAGGAAAAGCATTTTCTCACATAATGTGTGAGAATCATTCCCCAAGGATTCTGCCCATCTTAGGCTCCACTCTTATCCTCATCACCTGAGACTTCAACATGGAAGTGAGCAATGTAAAAAGGGAGAATCTGTACAGAATGTATTCTGCTGGCTTTCATTTCAGAAGTAGGTAGTGGTCTGTAAGGCCAGGATCCTGAAGCAGAAGTAGCATTGGCTGGATTGATAGTTGTGGCAGAACAAACAGCTCTAGTCTTCAGTCTGGTAAGACGCAGTAGCAACAGTAGTTTCCCTATCGATAGCTCTGTGGTGTGGTTTGGGCCCATTTTTGGAAATGCAACTCGAAGTTAGTGCTCTACTTCTCTCAAAATTCTGAGCTACTCTGTATCTTTTTTAACCTTTTCTATTATAAAGTGTAATGCAGATGAAGAAAAGTGCATAGCAAAGTAGAATTTAGGGAACTGTTGTTAAGGGTAACCTTTGTAATCACCACCTAGGGTAAGAAATAGAATGAGTCATATACTCTAGAAGCCAGTCACCACCCCTCCTACCCCCATAAAAGTAACCACTAATCTGTCTTTTAAATAATTACTTCCTTGCATGTCCTTATAGTTTCATTACTGGAATGTGCATCCATAAGTTTTTAGAAAATATCACTTTTATATATCCCCCCAGCTATCTCTTCTCTCTTCCCTTCTCTTTCTCCCTACAAGTTGTACATTAAATAGCTGGCTTATTTAGCCTGTTGAGTTTCACAAAAGACAGTATGTGTTTTGTTTGTATCACCATGTGTACTTTCACATGTTTCACTGTATTTCCTATAAATTGAAAACTGCATATAAAGAATTGGTTGGATTCTGATTTGATTTTTTTTTCAAGAACTACTTCATAGTTGGCGTTGTGTTCTTCACTTGCACAGAGTTCTTCATTTTATGCCCTCACCAGCAATTGATTCTCAAGGCCTGTTAGGCATTGCAAAATGGTGATATTCTAATTTATTAATTATTTCTTCAATAACTAGCTGGAATGCATCTATAAAGAGACATTTCTCAGCATCTGCTATGTAGTTATCCAGCAAAACAACTCATAAAGAACAACACTTAGAACTTTTCCTTTATTTACCAGGCTTCAAAATACTGGGTTGTGTTTTTTTATCATCTTTCAAAAGTAAAAAATTCATTTCTTTACAAATTATCATTTTGAACGCATATATTTAAACATATTTGGTATTTTATAAGTCATTATAGTCATTACACTTATTGACATACAAATTCTCACCTCTTTAGACACTGGGAAGCTCTTCAGGTTGGCTCTAAGTCTATGATCTCTGACCCTTGTCATCCCCGATAGTACTGCTCATGTCTGCACTGACAATATGTCTTCCCCTATCTTAAACAATTTCAACTCACATCTCTAAAATCAGACATCACTCCAACATGCCTTTGTTCATTTGTTTGTTTTAGAAGGGAAATCATATTTACTAAGTGCCATCTGGGCTCCAGGAATGCTTATTGCTATTAGGCTCATCATTATTTTGGTCTTTTCAGTGGGAAGAACTAGAAAAAGGAAGCACCTCATGACTTCATAGTAATACTTCTAATTCAGTCTCAGAATGGCAGGATGCTGACTTAAGATGTTATAACTGTATACTCTCATGTCTTATCCCTGAGAAGCTCATTTTCAAAATCACTAGGGAAGAGAAGTAAAATGTCCCATAGTTATATATTTGCTCAATCTCACAATACATTCACAACAACCTTGGAACAACAATACCAATATTAACAAAGTAAATCAAAGTGATTACTAAAAGCACTTAAATAGCTCTGCTTAGGTTTTCCCAATTCTCTTTCAATTTCTGCGTATTTACGTTGTCAGAGTACGCTGACATTACATACTATGCTCTCCTTTTTCATCCTTTTTAATATGAGTCGTATGAGCAAACACGTAATTAATCTTTACCCTGTCTTTATGTCAAAGTTTCTGGCCATTAATTTTGATGCTCATATTTTTGTAAATTTCATAGGAGGACCTTAGAAGGACAATATTTTCTAAGATCTTGCACACAGGTTACAAGTGCATCTGTGGCCTTTATACTGAAAAGTCAATTTGGCGTGATTTAATCATTGGCTTACATTTTCATTCCATGAGTCCTGAATATAATACTCCAATTATCTTGGTGTAATGTTTTACTATTTAAAAACTAATGACAATCTGAGTTCTTTCCTTTATAAGTAACTGGGTATTTTTTCTGGATGTCTAATCATTATTTTTCTTTTTGCTTTAATGTCCTATAATTTTACTAGAATATATCTATATATTGGTTTTCCTGTGTCAGTTTTCTCAAGTAGTAATGAATCCTTTCAAAAGTAATTTCAAATCTTTTTTAATTTTGGGAATTTTTTCTAACAATTATACTATTTAGTAACTTCTGTTTACTTCCATTTTGGGTGGCAGAGTTGAAAGCACTACTATAATACATACTTCAGATCCTTTTTGCTTATTATTTTTCTTTCAAATAGTTTTCATCACTTTCTTCATTGCTTTTTGACTTGTGAAATCTTTATTTTCACTTTGTTCTTTTTTAAAAGTATTATCTGTGAGTTTCTTTACTTGGGTGTTCCATTCAGCTTAGTCTTCTTTTAATCACTAGCTATTTTACATTTAATTATTTAATTATTTTGTGACCATAACTATCATCCGATTTTTTAGTTTTTCTAATTTTGATTGATACTGTTTTCACACATGGTTTTATTTTCTTAGTATCTTTTAGCTAACTCTGAGATAATAGGTTGTACTTTCATCTTTTTATGGACCTGTCCTATGGCATGCCTTGTATTGGCTGGAGGTGCTATTCTTCTCTTCTTTTAAAACATTGCTAAGAATTTTACCCCAATCATTTTTGTTGCTCAATTTTATGTGAATTTAGTTTTCTTGAAATACAGTGAAAGGCTTTTATCTGGATAGCATTTCAAAACTCACAGTCTTTTGGTATCATTCCCTTCTGTGTTGTGTTTCTGAAGGGTTATGAAATACAGCTGACTATATTTTGACTTGGTTCACATTCCCAGCTTTGACCCAGGACATTCTCTCCTACTTGTCTCCTTGTCTCTACTTCCCCTGTAACTACTTGTGGGTAAAATTGTGATATTTCCAGACTATCTCTGACTTTTGTGCATCCTCAGGGGTGGAGAGAAGTATGGCTTTAGTACATCTGCATATCAATAGGCATTCCTTAGGGGTGGAGGATAGTTCATCTCCATATCAATGGGTAATTACCTGGGCAACTGAGGGCTTATCTGAACCTAAGAGGTTAAGGGAAGGGCTGGTTGGCTTCTGCTGGAGCAGGAGAGAGAACCGGCCCCAGACTATAGTTTGTAAGCAATAAATGGGTTTTAAACTTTATTTCTCCCTGTGTCTGATTTTGGTTTTAGAGGTATTTTGCCCTGGGATTTCCTCTCCGGATTTACACTACTCAATTTAAATTCTATTTCCAAGAAGTGTCTTTTTGTGTGGGGCTTTATCCTGTAAGGGAGCTTTTGCTGGTTAGTTTGAGAATTTATATGGCAGAAACTATTGTTGGGGAGGAAGACATTTCCTCTACCCCTTGAGGTTCTTCTAGCAGGTCTAAGAATCAGATTGACATGAGACAGATGAACAGGAAAAAAATAACGAAGTTTAATTTAAGTACATACGGGAAAGTCATAGACATGGGTTTCAAAGACAGTCAGGGACAATGAGGTATATCCCATCCTGAACCAAGGAGAAGAGGGTAGGGATCCTGAGACTTCAAAGGAAAAGGGAATCAATTAACAGAAATATGAAAAGAGTAAATGTTTGATAAACAAAATACTTGATGGGCCATATACAAACAATGAGGCACAGAGGAATTTTAACAGACTTTTTCACATCCTTCTGGTCTATCACCCCTAGTTTACTTTATAATACAGCTATCTACTGTAGGAGCTCTCCTCCTGTAGTTCATCCATCTAAATGCTTTTTATGTAGTTGGGGTGGGGAGGGCTGAGAGGTCAAAGTATCTTCCTGAGTCATTTGGGCCTTGATTGTTTTCAACTCAAAATAATCTGCATGTCACAATGCTGCACCTTGGGTGGCCGGCCCAGTCCTACACTATGCAAACCCTTTCCAACATTTCCTAAGACTCTTCTCACTTATTCACTATTGAGTGTGCAGAAATCCTCTCAGTTTCAATTATTGTTCTCAAATAGTGGCCTCTTAACTTTTCAGTGAGGAGCAGATGGCTATTTTCAAATTTTCCAGGCTGTAGCTGCAGCCATGCTTCTATTCAGATACTGACACCATGCATGTCTCGTAATTGCCATTGGTTAGTCTCCATCCACTCAGATTTGAAAATTACTGAGAATACATAGTCACTTAGTTCTATGACATATTTTATATCTGGGTTTTTGAATTGCTAGTCAAGTTTGTCTGTATTTTTATGAGAGGAATTTGAGGAGATTCAAAATCTATCTTGCTGTTTTCACCATAATCAAGTATCCTACACTAATTTTTTCATTTTCGGTTAAGTATATTGAGGTATAATTCACATATAATTTATATAGTATAACAGTCTATAATTCCTGACAAATGCATACAATGATATAACCATCACTGTGAAAATAAGAACAGATCCACCACATCCAACAATTCCTTCATAAACATGCCCCATTTAGTGTTCTGTACCTCAAACCCAAGCCCTTTGCAACAACTGGTCTGTTTTCTGCTCCTATGGTTTACTTAGCCTTTGAGTCTGGATTCTTTCACAGAGCATAATGAAATTGAAATCCATTTAACTTTAAAAATAAAGCAGTAAGTTATTTTATCAGCAAAAATGGGTTTATTTGGGAATAGCAGAGAACTGCAATCCAGGGCATGCAAGCTATACAGCAAAACCTTAGGCATGTCCTGAAAACAAAAGAAGGGACTGATCTTTTATAGAGGAAGGAGGAAAGAGCTAGGAGGCGTGTTTGAAGCAAAAAGTCCAAAAAAGGTGTCTCACATATTGTAGATTCTCATTGGCTGGGCTGTTGGGGTTCCTGCCTCTTGCTGTGGAGTAAAGTAGCTAGAAGAGCATGGCCTCCATCTCTCCCGAGGGGTCTGAGAGAAGTAGGCATGAGAATTCCCCTGCTGGCCTCATGACGCTGTCAGTGAACTTTCCCTTTATTAATTTGCACATTCATCCCTGTTTTTGTAGGCACTGAATCTCTGGATCTTGAAGGAGGGGCTTTTTCCGTGATCCTGTCCCTCCTCTAGTGTTTTGAGACCTTAATAGTCTGGACCCAAAGCCATTTCTCATCCTTGCTCAGTCACTTAGGGTGTTGTCCTTACACACTTGTCCCACGTGCAATGGGCTTTTACCTGTGCCCTGGGCCAACACCGAGTACAGCCCTTCCCCTAGAAGTTTAGAGCTTTTGTTCCGCGAGGACAAAGGAGCCAGGCGAACTTCAGCTCCTCCTTCTTAGCCTTCACATGATGGTGGCTTTGTCCTCTCCAGCCCTGCCTTCAGTCTTGCTCTGGAGTCCCTGGGATTCCCAGAAGACACAGAGGGCAGGTATGAATTTCCCTCATGAATTAAGGTCCCAGTGGTCCTACATGCTCAGGCTAGCATACATTCTGCCTTTTTATCTTATTACTTGCTTGGAGGCCCTCCCTACCTCCCACCAACAAAGGAGAAATGGTGCTCACACCATTTGTCCTTGGAGGTGCCCATCATTCCTAAGAATTCTGGCTAGTTGGTTGCACTGAAAACTCAGCTCTTTAATGGGTTCAAGAAAAGTTATGATTTTGTACATTATCTGGCTTCTTTGTTGGTTGGACGCTATGCTCTTTCCAGCTTTCTATACCTTAAATGGAAGCCAGAAGTGTCAGTATGTTTTTTTTGTCAGTATGTTTTTAATAAACATACTGCTTAATCAGCCAGAGTTAACTTTTGGGGAACATATTTAAGCATTATAATAAATGAAATGGAAAAACTTTAAAAGATCATCAAAATGAATTTCATTTGCATGTTAAGTTCAATGAAATCGGAAGTGGATTGACAGTAAAAATAACTCACATACTATCACTACCCTTCACATTAGTTGTGTTTTGTGATTTTTCACAGTTATCTAAGAATGTCTCACAGACTCTGACTTTTTGTAGATTTACTATTTAAATGGATCAAAACAGTCTCTGAGTAAATCAATTAGTCAGCAATGAGGAAGCTCAGGTCAAATCTCCCCAAAATGTGCACTTTGTCATGTAGACTAATTTGAGGTGAAGGCAATTGAGATTCTGGGTTCTCAAGAGAAACTTTTGCTCTTCTTTTAACTACCTAGAAGAATCTAAACTGGGGGATGGGGGGTCTTTCGCCCCCAAAAAAGGTTATTACCGGAGATAAATTTGTATGACCCTTCTGTATGGCAGGTCAGACACTTAATTCCCAAACGTCTGTTCTTCTTATTGCCCTGTGCATTGCCCTCTTCCCCTTTGAGGCCCCAGGCTGAGCTCAGGATGACTTATACCTCATTTTACCTGTCTTTGAACCTCTCATGACTGTGGGGTCCCATATGTATGAAATTAAATTTGATTCTCTCCTGTTAATATGTCTCATGTTAATTTAATTCTTAGGTGTGGGTAAAATTGCAGTATGTCCAGAACCTCTTGCCTGGCATTAGTCCATTTCCATATCAATAGGTGTTACAAGGGGCAAGTGGAGAGGTGCACACAAGTCCAGACAGAAAAGCAACAGGTGAGTGACAGTGGTAGCTAAGTCAGTGAATGGAGCCAGGCCTTCAAATAAAAGGCTTTTTCCCTTGGCTGATTTTGGTTTCATAGGTTTATTTGCCCTGGGTAGGAACATACTTTCCTCCCAGAGCTAAACCTGGAGTAGTTGGCAGGATCTCTGAACCTGAAATCTGTCTTCATGGGTGTGATGCTTGGACAGGCTGCCCCTAGAGGTGGTGGGGAAATACCTGGAAACCCCCTGGGGATGGTAGGTACACCCCTGTGGATGGGGCAGGGAAACCCTCATCCATGGGGCTTCCACTCAGGAAGCCCCTAGTGGGGAATTAGTCTAGGATAAAGTGCCTCCTAGACAAGTGGGCCCCTCCTCAGAATTGTGGAAGGGTGGAGACACCAGAAGCCATGAAATTGGCTGTCCATAAGATAGGGGAACTGCTTAGGGGCTTGAATGCAACAGAAGAAATTGTGGGGTTGTTGTTTCTCAAGACATTGGAAAGGGTTACTGAGGCGAGAGATGCTGATTTCAGTTTCACAGGTTTAGTCACCCTGGGATGGGAACATGTTTTCCCTCTGCAGCTACAGTAGGCCAGCCAGAAAGACTTGTGAAGGGTACAGGAAAATTTTTCCACCTCAATAGCAAGAACATCCTATACAAAGAAAGAAAGAAACCATTACAGAGATCTGCAATTATGATAATATAATAGCACAGTTAAACTTAACCTTGCTTAAAATCTTTAACTTGATTGCTCTACTACTATTTACTTAGTCATAAATTCAGCTTATTTTTTTATCAGAATAGAAATGGATATAGCATAGTATCTGCATTAAAAAAATTACTTTGAGGTCGAAGAAAATTGATGCTAGCTTCTCTTTACTTACAGGCTAATTCCCTTTTTCAAGGTGCCTCTCATTTTGGGTTCCATATTTTCAGTCTACAAAGAGGGGCCTTGTATCATTTGTTTTAACATATATCAACACTGGACTACAGGAGGGCCTGGGACCAAGAACTGTGAGTTCATCAAGAACCCAGACCTGTCTCTCAGCTCTGATTCTTCTGAGAATTGTTTCACTCTACACATGGTTAAACATTGCCACAGCAGTCTTCTCATGGCCATTTCCTACATTCAAGTGGATAATGCAGACAGAAACTGGCATGAAGTTCAAGGTTTTTATTTATTGAGAGAGGATCTAATTGACTTAACCATTTGTGTCCAAGGCACCAGGGTCATGGCTAAGGATGGGTGCCCTGTGGACAGGAGGAAAGGCAGATGCACCAAGATGCTTCCTGTACTTTGTGTTGCCTCGGACCATGTCTCTTTCCATGTATCCATTCCTGCATGGGGGTGGCACTCTGAATCTATAGGAGAAATGATCTGTAGAAATAAACTAGGTTTAATATGTTTATTAGGTACTGTCTCCTTTCCCTTCTATAGAAAAATATATGTGTTTCAGTGGAAAACTCTAACTCATCTGTAGCACACCCTTCTCAGGGAGCTGTGCCCATTGTCTTCACTGTTCATTTGTCACAACTTTGCAAATCGTAGGCAACTGTTAGTGATTTTAATAGACTTCCTTCACCTTGTGGAAAGTCCAGTTCTGTCTCCATATGCAACTCATTTCAACATTCCATTATTCTACATACATGTGCTCCTTTGGCTTTTCCAAAAACAGGTTAAACATTTTCTTATTTCTCCAATATACTGAGTAAACTGTCATACCATAGAGTAAAACATTTGCTATTTCTCCTATTCTTCAAGTGTTAAGGATTTAGGTTGTTCTGACTTTTCTCACAATTTTGGTTCTTAATTTTATGTTGTATATAAAAATTAAATATAGTTACTTTTATAGGTACTAATTATACAGTTACTTTTCATTGATTCCACTATAGTTCTTTCCCCTATACCCCCAGCTCCCTAACTCAGGCCATAATATAAATCAGGCTTAAACATTTTGATTTAATTGATCAATTCTTCTTTTTCCCTGAAATTGTAGGTAGTCAGAAAGTTACTCCTAAATTCATATTCATGAGCAACTTCACCAAACTTTTCTTGAACGTATTATAAACAGCCTGAGAACACACCAGTGAAAGTTGCAAGGCCCTTAGGATGCATAATTCACTAGTCTTATAATCTCAACAAAGGATTGGAGTCACAGGAGGATTTGACTTTTTTTTTCCAGTTCTAATTTTATTCATGATTCCTTGAATTTGTTACCCAAGTACTCACAAAGTAGTATCTTCTTTAAGAAAAAGAATATTTTGATAAATAAGAATGCTAAGATTGCTGTAAGCCTGACCCAAGTAAAAAGAAAGTAAAAGAGAGCTCCAAAAAGTGGTATTATTGATAGAGAATAACATTCAGGAAAAGACAAACTCATGACTCCTACAGATATAAAAAAACAAAACAAACCTACCTAGTGTTTTCTCACCATTGAAGCAGAAGTGTGAAATTCAAATGTCACAAACGAGCCTGTATTTCTCCATGAGGAATGGGAAAAAATGTGAAAGGAAAAATATGCCATGGTCCTTTTGTGTCTTGGTATTTTTGTTAAGTGATGTTTCTCTATTTTCAACTACTGTATAGACATTCCATTTTAGTTTTTTCCCTGGTAATATTTTAAAATATAACCTGGAATTTTTCTTTTCTCTCCTCTTAGAGAAATCTGTTTAGTTCCCCCCAAGAGAGATGAGCAGGCACTGGAAGAATGGAGAGGGACCCAAAATATAAAAAATTGGCAGACTTTTCTCCTGTCAAGATAATGTAGCATTTTACTCTATCATGGAAATTATGGTTAACTTTACAATGGAAAAATTCCTTGTTTACTGTAATATATCAACAGAGACTTAACATTTTTTTTGAATATTTATACTGCTATCATTTAAAACATTCTTTTTGACTCTAACATTGCCACTACATTATGAAAGCATCTGTCCAACCTAAGTGATTCTGTTAATAAAAGAAGAAGAGTAGAGAGAGGAAAAGGAGTCTATTTGAAATACATTTTAAAATTCTAAACTGCTTCAAAAATGACTTGTCTTACCTGTGGAAGAGTTATTACCATTACCTAGAGTTCATCAAAAGTAAAATAAAACTAGAAGTTACTATTCCTCTAAATGTAGTATGAAAGATAGTTTTCAGAAAATGGTAAATCATGACTCCTGCAGATATAAAAATGAACATGTGTTAAAGATTTTATTTTACTCATTTTGATGTGAGGGAACCAAGCAGATGGCATTGCTGGTTCAAAGGAAAAGTTAAATGAGCACAAATTTATTTGGAGTAAAAGAATGTCAACATGAAATGCAAATGGAGACAAAACTGGGTTTTCTAGAGGAAAGGAATTAACTAAAATCATGACCCAAAGCACTGACATAACCACTGATTACTTATAACTGATAAATAATTCAAAGTATTTCAAAGACAATGAACAGGGCTAGAATTAATAACCTGAGAGAATATGCTATAGACAATGTATGGTTTTCTATTGAAACACACACAAAAATGTCCACAGTGGTTCCCTGTCACTGTGGAAAGCAGAGAATGCAGAGAAATAATACAAAGAGGGGCTGATGATATCCAATCATTACTAAAGGGGGGCACTTGTGCTAAATGTAGTTATTTTTGTATATTTTCAAAGAACACTAAAAAAACCCACAAAAAACTGCAATGATCCTTTAATGATCTACTCCTTCTTGACTTCATTTTTATCACTGCCTCCATGTTCCCAATTTCAGCTTAATTACCTCTGTCTCTATAATATATGCAAAGGAAGACTAAGGGACAGACAGTGGCATAAAATCATAAAAAGCAAATACATAAGCAATAAAAAAATAAAAACAGTTATTAATATGTTCTGTACTAAATATATTATACTTTGCAGAAGTAGGCTTTATCTAAAACAGTCTTTACTAACTACAGAAAGAAAATGGTAAAATTTAAATCAAGTAAAGTGTTATTGGGGGTCAGTGATCCATTGCAAATTGGCCATCTTGAACTATAAGGGAACCTGTTATTAAGTAAAACTAGACTGGCTTAGGCTATATATTGGTGTGGTTGGTTGGCTGATTGAATGTTTTGTTCTACTATATGACCCCAGGGACTCTCACTTTACCCAATACTCTCATGGAGTAAAGCTATGGAAATAAAAATGAATGAAAGCTTGATTTAGGAAAAGACCAAAATGTATTTTGAAATCTCATTTATACAGAAAAGCCTATACAGATTATGTTAACAAATGATTTTGCCTTTTAAAATGGCTAATTTAGATTAGTATAGAATTGACTTGAATATTTTTGTGTCATTGGAGTGAGGTAGATGTGAGGGAATGGGTAACAAAATCAGGTTATGTAGTTGTCCTTATAGGGCAACTACATTCAGGTCTTAAAAGGTCACTTAAGTGACCTTTCAGTATTTTCCATGTGATTCATAGATCCTTTGACTATATTATTTAAAATATATATTAGGAGTTCTGGACAAATTTAATATATTTTATGTTACTATTATCAAATGGATATAACCCTCATAAGAATTACATGAGAAACCATTTTATCTAGTCCACTGTCTGCAAATATTTTAAACTACCCAAGAAATAGGGGAGAATACCTAGAAATGGGATGATAAATAATTGTCACAAATATCCAAGGCAGATATTTGGTTATATCCAACGTTATATCCAAGGCAGACATTGCTATCTGAGCTCAGCGTTCCTTACCACTCAGTTGACATGCGGTACCAGAATATTATTTAAGGTAGGGCTCCAGTCAGCTTCTACCAATCCACTGGAGTTGACAGGCAAGTTTAAACCTGTTTGCCACCACTGGCTTAGATGATCATTTACTGATTCTATACCACAGAGATCAGAAGATGAAAGAACCACTAAATCAAACACCTGACTGGAAAAAAAATACATGTTCTATTTTCTGTTTTCACGAACAGCGTTTTTTTATTGGCTTCACACCGCCTTTGGTTTAGGATACATTTGGTTGCTCTAACAATTCTTACTGATCCCACAGAGGTTTCCGCAAGGCTCTTAGAGTATCCTAGGAACCTTGAAATGGCAAGAACGCAAGTGAAGGTCAGAGGGTAAATTTGGCAGCCCCCACTTTGTCAACACTTATGTTTAGCTTCTCACAATGGGAGACCACCTCCTCTATAGCATTTTCCCTTCTTATGTATATCTTTCTTTCGAACCACAGTTAGATTCTGATGTTGACAGATATTGCCACGTTGTATCAGCCCCTTATTAGCCTCTGCTGATAATTTTTTTAAGCACAGTCCTTCATAGTACACCAGCTTCTCTCTTAAACTGTGAGAAACAGATTCTCTATCTTGATTCTTTGGTACCCACGTTCATATCCTTCTCTCTTGATACTATAGTATAGCAACTCCACTCATAACTGTGCTTTTTATCCTCATTTTTCATTCCTTAATATCATTATTCCTTTATCTTATAAATGATTATGATCACTTTGGCTCCTGATGGCTTTCTTTTCATTTCATTTTCCTTTTAATGACTTAAATGATACACTTCACTGGCAAGACTCATGGTATGAGGTCTCTCCCTACAAAACGATTCTGTCATTTGGTATTCCCTTGAGAGAGAGCCTCAGATCTTCGTATGCTAGCAGTCCTTGGAACCTTAGAAACTTCCTTCTTCCTTTCCAAGAAAGATAAAGAATGAAAAGCACAAATATGTGTTGAGCTGCTATGCTGCAATATCAAGAAAGAGGGCTATGAATGTGGATACCAAAGAATCAAGATAGAGACTCTGCCTCTTAAGGTTTAGTAGATGACCTGGTGTAGTATGAAGTATTGTGCTGGAAAAAACTTTTCAGCAGAGGACAAGAAGGGACTGACTTAATGCAGCAATATCTGCCAGCATCAGGGTCTAACTGTGATTTGAAAGAAAGATATATACAAGAAGGGAAAATACTAAATCTGAAATTGAGTGGCTTTAGAGGAGGTAATTCCCCATTGTGAGAAGCCAAACATCTCCCTTTCCTTTTTGGTATCTTTCTTTCCCTTCCTTCCTCAAAGATTTATAAGTATGTGGAAGGTGCTAGAACTGCTACATTCAGGAGATAATAAAGTATTGACCTCCAGCTCTTCTTGGTCCAGTGGAGAAAACAGATATCCTAAAAATAATTAGAATTGAAACACTGTGATAAGTATTCTTATAGTAGAAGCTTTAAAATGTTCTGTGGGGGCCAAGGAGAGAGAGTGCTTAAAACTCATTGGATATGTCAGGGAAAAGCTTGGTTTTTTCATCTGTCCTATGATATTAAATTCCTAAGACATCACTATAGGTTTGCAGGTATTTTGTGTGTCTTTAATGTTTTGCTCTACTATTTTACTTAATTTACTTTCAGCTCTCTCTCTTTCTCCCTGTATTAACCATGTCTTTGTCTACATTCAAATATTTTGATACCTGGAGCCTTGCCGATCCTGGAGGGGCTATGCCTGCGAGGACAGCCATTTCCTAGAGATAGCGAACAACCCGCTCCAGCGTGTACTTTTCAAATACAAATCAACTAATCCTGAGCTCAGTGTCCAACAGCTGGCCCTGTCAGGTTCCCACACTCCATTCACTGTCAACCTCCCCTAATCACACAGGGGCCAGACGCCAGACAACTAGGATCAACCACTCCCAGAGAGCCCACCGAAATCAAACTAGCTGACCCTAAACCTGCCTACCCTGCCTTGTCCCTCGTTTCAAAGAAACTACAACAAATGCTTTTTCCCACGGTTCCTCCCTCCCCTTCGACCTCCTAACTGACCTGGTGTTTCCCTGTGGGGCCCCCAGGGCTTGGTGAGCCCTCACCCCTGGGAACTCTGAGCAACAAACTGTCTTTTCAATGGCAGTCACTTTCTAATCTGCTGGACTTACCATATTTCAAATTTTCTATTAATACATTATATTTAATATTTCCTCTACCCCATTCCCCATCCCTCTCTTACTTCCTGTTCTCTCCATTTTACTTCATTAGGGTAGACTGTGAATTTTTTAAATCTGTTATCAAAAAATTGGCTCTTTCTTCACATACAAATACGGAGCTCTTGTCAACTACTTCCCTTATAAGAGTATGTAAGAATGGAAATAAGTTAGCATAAGCGTAGCCATCTTAAGGGCCTAGAAGCCATTTTCTGAGTATGTGACTTAGAAAAAAAAAAAACTGGAACTGGGTAAGGCCTTGAAAAACAAGCTAATCATGAACACCAGGTGGTGGTCAGCTAACCTTGGTCAGCTAACCTTGGTCAGCTAATCTTACATACCAAGCTTATCGTGCAGAACCTCCCTAACAACTGAGGAGTGGTCTTATCTTGCTCTCGCTTAACCCCAGGATGTATGACTTGCAAAAATAATGTGCAGCTGTGGAAAATTACTATGAGTTAAGTGTTTTGAAAATGCTATATAAACCCTTGGCTTTGAGTGCTCGGTGTCCTTGTTGAAACCCGCTGCACCAGGCAGACACTTGGACCCCAGCTAGCTGGAATAATAAACCTCTTGCTTTTTGCATCGATCTGCCGTGGCCCTCGTCTCCTCGCTGGGGGGAAGCGCACAGACCGGAATAAGGCCGTTGGGTCTTACATTTGGGGACTCGTTCGGGATCTCGTGGACCCCCCACCGGAGGAACGACAAGCCAAGGATCGGAGGCTTGCCCTGGCCAGTTATTACTGTGTTTGTATCTGTGTGTCTCTTGTCAAACCTGTAAGAACGTTCTGTGTTTAATCAGAAAGTGCCTTGCCGGATAGTGAGCGCACTCAGTGTTTTTGTTCGCGAACAAACCTGAAGCCTGAATAAGCCTGTAGGAGCTCCAATCTGTATCTGGGTCAGCATTGACTTAGGCGGACGCGCTGGCAGGTCACCGGCCAAGGGTCTTGGGAGACGTCCCTTGCCCCTGTCTGGAGGACGAGGTCCTCATCTGTGAGGAAAGTCGGCTGCCGCTGCTGTCTGACAGGCCCTCAACTCAGTTTCAGTTTTGCCTCCACGGCTACGGCAGATTCTTCTCTGTAGGCGCCTGTTTGTTGTTTGTCGTGTTTGTGTTAGTCTTGTTGACATAAGAAATGGGACAGACTCAGACGACCCCCTAAGTGTGTAAATGAATATATCTTTCTACCTCCGGATGGTATTAATGAAACTGATTTAAAGACAAGTGCTTGTGAAAATTGGGCATTCTAAAACTTCCAGAAAATCTGATAAAAAATGTTAAGCATTAATGCTAATTTAGGTTTGGCTGAGGCGTGCATGTCCTTATAGTTATCAGCTGCCAAAGTTTACTTAAAGTCATTTAAGTTGATGTTACCTGTTAAACATTTCAAGAAGATGCTTAAAGAAAAGCTTGACTTTATCTAATGTTTAGTAAAAGTTTTCCAAGTAATCTAGCATGGTTGCTAAAAATAAGTAAACAAGTGTACCAAATAAACATCTTAATAATAATACTGTATTAATGTATAACAGTGTGTATATATGCAAACAGCTTGAGAATTTTTGTGGTAACCAAAATTTTTAAAGTTTGCTAAGTTATACAGACATATTTTGTGCCTAATGAGAAATTGTGTTGTAAAGCACATTTCCAAAAATTAATATATGTTCATAGATGTATGTTTTAATAAGAGAAGGTATAAAGAATGAAAACTCGTCTACATGCTAAAGAATGTGTTTTTTGATAAAAGAAAGTAACTTTGTTCTAAAGTACAGCTATTTATTTAAAGAGGGACAAAGAGAGAGAGCAGTGTGGTGCAGCAGCATGGTGCCTTTTCTTGGCGGATTGGCTCAGCCTGTTGCTTTGGGGGAAGGTCAGGATGTTTAGAGATAAGGCGGGACAAAACCAGGCAAGCCCAGGCATAATTCTCACCAGTTTATGTGGTTGGGACCATGGGGCAAATGAAGAATAAATTACTATATTCTTACAGATATAGTCGTGCTATGTGAAATTAAAGCAAGTGAGTCTTGATATCAAGTACACAGCAAAATTAGAATCTCGTTTCCAGTTAAAAAAACAGTTTTCTTTAACTGTTAGTCTGCTCTTAATGTTGAAAGATTGCAAAAGGTTCTCTAATTGTTTTATCAAAGCAGTTTCTCATGCTTAAAGTCTCAGTGAGTTGCCAGAATATTTTTTTAAAAATGAAATCTTAATATTAAAAAGACTAAAAGCTAAAGTTTGTTAACAACTGTGTAACCTTTATTTGCCTTTGAAATATTGTGTTATTAAAAACGATTGCATGGCATGAGAAATTGAATTATTTATTCCTTATATTTTTATAAGTAGAAAAATCTCTCTAACCAACAAATGATTAAAGTTGTTACTGATTATTTGTTTTCTTAATTTATCCTCCTAAGCAGAATGGTAACAAAGCTTTTTTTTTAGCTGATTAAATGCACTTAGTTAACAAACCAAAATTTATTCTTAAAAATTAAACTGTGTAGAATCTGGACAAGATTATGTTTCTCCCAGAAAAACAGGTTTCACTGTAAAGGTTTAGATGGACAAACGTGTGACCATTTTTGAGAAAGGTTGTAATAGATTTTTTTGAGAACCACCAGGTCTTCTTGTTTAATTTATATGCTGTGGATATGTTTGTATGTTTTAAAAAAACATGGAGGACTCTCCATATTTTTTAATGCAAATGATCTTATAAGCTGCTATGCAAATTCTATTAAAAGCTCTATCTACTATTAAAGAGTAAAACATTATTGAAGCTTTCAGGGAAGACCTGTAGACTTAAGCACTTTCCCTGCTTTTTTGTATCTGGTCTTGGACACTTATGCTGAGTTATGTCCTTATTATTTTCACTGTTTGTAAGCTATTGATTGTATATAATCTTTAAACCATCCAAATATCCAACATACATTTCCATGTCACCACAACCCACTATTGACGCCATGAATGAAATGGCTGATTAGAAAGCCAAAGGTCATCATTTCTTAATCCCTAAATGAAGAGGTAAAATGCCTGATCTCTTTCATCTCAAAGCATATTTCTGGTCAGATCTGAATATCTGTCTGAAGGAAAGAGACATTTAAATTTGAGATTCTGCTTAAACTTTTAAGTTGAATTTGACTGTAGCCATATTCATTCTTTGTATGTATCTCTAACAGGTCTTTTGTATGCCTGGTGATATTATACTCTGCCTTGAGTTTGGACAGTTCTTTCAGCTAAATGTGAATTCTTATTATAGCTTTTTTTTTCCCCTCCTGAAGATGAAAGCAGAGGAATCTACCATTTGCTACCATTCTCTCAAGAATGCTTGGTAACCTAGAATTATTTTGACTTTCTATATATTGTCTTTAAAAACTGACAGCAGCAGTCTCCCCTGCTGCTCCACCTTTTTAAGATATCTCGTTTACTGTGCTGGGTATATAGACAATAAATGTGTAATGATAGACAGTTCTAAAAGAATTAAATGCAAAAAGGTGCTTTTACCTCTAGTTAACTCTGATATTTTCCAGAGGGCCCCTGGAACATGTCAGAAGAATTTTTTCTCATTAGAGAAAGTATTTGACTAATTTCACTTATTTATCTGATATATATATATATATATATATTTACCAGGAAAGCACTGTCAAAGAGAATGATGCTAAACTTTGTTACTGAATGTTTTGTATTACAGAAATATCAGAATTTCCTTATGTCAACTGTCTTACAGTAAGCTCTCATCAGATCTTTATTTCAGCAGAACAGGTATTAGTTACATAAGATTACATGAACTACAACAGTTTGGTAAATGACTATCTTTATAATCAGAATTGAAACATCCTTCTCTCTACCTGATCCCTACAGAGTTTAAAAACTTTCAGTGACTATTTTTGTATTCCATGGCAGTATGTTTACTTGCACGAGTTCAATAAGAATCTGCTTTCCTTGTGAGAAGACTAATTAAGAACACTGGTTATACTGCCAGGGCTTTGACTGGAATGTCATACCTGAGAGACATGTGCATGGACTCAGATGTGAACAACTTTAAGGAACTAAGATTGACTTTATAAAGCCAACAAAGCCCCTTGGAAGAACTGGCCTGGTACCTTGCTTACAGAGTTCCCAGCAGCCTTACCAGGTGAGTAAAGAAGGTCACTTCCTGGCAGGTGCAGAGACCTCGAGAAGAGAGGAATTCATCCAAATCTACAGGTACTGCAGGCAAAGCCTGATGGCAAGTCTGGCTAGGCTGTCTGGCCTCAAGAGGCCTTTAAAAGTTCAATCTGAAATTCCTTATGAAAAGTTCCAGCAAAGCATATTTAAAAGAGCCTGTGTAATCAATTGCTCTTCTTGCTGCACTTGTGCAAATAATCAAGCCAGCTGTTAATTATTTTCTTAACCTGGTTACTTCTAATAAAAATGAGGGTGATTTTAGAGAAAAGTATTGTTTCAATAACGCAGCCTCCTTCCAGAATGGAAAATCCAACTCCAGATGTTGCTACATAACCTAATAACACAATTTGTTTTATCTTGCCTAGAAGCCACAAAACTACAAATAGTAATAGAAATGAAACCCAGAATAGAAGCGCCAGCCTTCTGAGGCCCTCTCAACTGACCAGTGATGGAGACCTAGCTGCACCCTTTACTGCACCCCCTTCTCAGCACGAAGCAGCCAGAGCGGTCATTGCCCCTTTTCCCTAGCAGCAGCTAGGGTCTCTATCTGTAGAAGGGAGAATGAGACAAAGACCAAGACTCACTTTATCCTCTGTAAGTAGGCAAGGAACCTGCATTGGGAAAGTTCCTAAAACTTACACCTCCCTCTGCAACAGGACAGAAGTAATAAACACCACCCCAACTTATTATAGTCCCCCATCTAACGGGTGGTGGGCCTGCCAAACCGGAGTCACTCCATGTGTTCATTTCCGGAAGTTAGACGAAACTTCTGACTTTTGTATTCTAGTACAATTAATACCCCCCTCATTTACCATCCTTATGATGAAGTCCTGCCCCAACTAGGCCAATCTCCGCCTCGAGTCAAACGAGAACCCGTGAGTCTGACTATCTCCCTCTTACTAGGCCTCAGCCTAGGGGTGGCGGGGGTAGCCACAGGGGCATCCTCACTAGTTCTCCAAAACCAGCATTACCAGTCTCAGAGAAGCCATAGATGCAGACTTGGAGGAGATAGAAAAATCTATATCCACCCTGCAAGACTCTTTAACTTCTTTGTCAGAAGTAGTCCTACAAAATAGAAGAGGTTTAGACATGTTATTTCTCCAACAAGGCGGACTGTGCGCTGCCCTTAAAGAAGAGTGTTGCTTCTATGTAGATCATTCAGGAGTGGTAAAAGACTCCATGGCCAAAGTTAGAGAAGAGTTAGCTAAAAGGAAAAGAGAAAGAGAACAAAACCAAGGGTAGTTTGAGTCCTGGTTCAACTCCTCGCCATAGTTCACTACCCTCATCTCTACTCTAGTAGGGCCTCTAATGATCTTAATATTAATTCTAACCATTGGCCCCTGCATCCTAAACCGCCTAGTTACCTTTATCAAAGAACGCATTAGCACCGTGCAAATCATGGTGTTGAGATAGAACTATCAGAGTGTTGACCAAACAGATGACCTCTAGTTTCATGATTGAAATAGATACAGGAAGAAGAGGGGAATGTAAGAATGGAAATAAGTTAGCATAAGCGTAGCCATCTTAAGGGCCTAGAAGCCATTTTCTGAGTATTGACTTAGAAAAAAAAAACTGGAACTGGGTAAGGCCTTGAAAAACAAGCTAATCATGAACACCAGGTGGTGGTCAGCTAACCTTGGTCAGCTAATCTTACATACCAAGCTTATCGTGCAGAACCTCCCTAACAACTGAGGAGTGGTCTTATCTTGCTCTCGCTTAACCCCAGGATGTATGACTTGCAAAAATAATGTGCAGCTGTGGAAAATTACTATGAGTTAAGTGTTTTGAAAATGCTATATAAACCCTTGGCTTTGAGTGCTCGGGGTCCTTGTTGAAACCCGCTGTGCCGGGCAGACACTTGGACCCCAGCTAGCTGGAATAATAAACCTCTTGCTTGTTGCATTGATCTGCCGTGGCCCTCGTCTCCTCACTGGGGGGAAGCACACAGACCGGAATAAGGCCGGTAGGTCTTACAAGTACTCTATTCTTGATACTGTTTGTTCAGACAGGAAAGAATCTCTCTTTTGCCAAAAACAAGTAAAAAATATGCTGATATAGTTAATGACTTTTAAACTTAATTTAATTTTAAAAGAGAAATTCTCTTTGAGCAGCCACTATTTTAAAGCTGAGAACCATAAATGAATAAAAAATCATAGTCTTTGAAGTAACCTAGAGAATATATGTGTGCATGCCTATGCATGGGTGCATGCACATGCACACACACACAAACTAGGGGTGAGTCACAGATGGATATTAGAATAGAGTGAGACTATGTTCAATCCCTTTAAATGAAGCAGATACACAACTAAATTCCTGCCTTACCCCGTTGTAGAATTCTTGGTCTGGAAAATCATGGTCTGTTAAGGAAAGAAAGACTGAAAACACTCACTTAGCTTCATTCTAAGACATTAGCTAAATACACCAAGTGTTGTATGCACAGATAGCTGCAAATCGAAATGAAAAAAATAAAGCAAAACAAAAGAACTAAAACAATCAGGAAAAGACTGTCTTCTGCATTATACACGAAGATCCCCTCTGGATATCCCAGCCCGCTGAACTGAAAAACAAATACAGTCTAGCAATTGTGGAAAGAACCTATTAAGCCAAGAAAGCATCTCACTGCCCATCGCCATCAAAAGTTCGAGAGCCCTCAGGCTCCTCTAACAGTTCTTAAAAAGAGTAACGAACCTACAAAGCTTGACTGGGGTGAAGGATCCCATGGAGGCCCAGACACAACCAAAGGCAAATATGGCCTCCCAGTGCCACAGCTCATTACGGTGTCTTACATTCAAGAGAAGTCAACAGGAAAACATCCCCACTCTTGTCATGTGAAATGAAAAGAATGTGAATGATCAGCTCTCTTTAAAATAGAAAGACGCCGAAAATAGATCTTTATGACCGAACAGCACTTTTTGCAACCTGAACATATGCTTGGCCATGGTTTATCTATATATACTAATCCTGCCAAACACATTAGGCAGAAAGAATTCATTACTGCGAGGTGCCAGTTCTCCACTTCACACCAGTCCAGTCGAACCCTAGCCTGGATCTACAAGTGCAGAAGAGTTGGATGGGATCAGTTGTTTAAAAAAGCAGCCTGGGTGAAAGGAAAGAGGGTGGATTAGTAGGGTATACCCGAGCTTTAGCTTTTGTATGTATTTGCTGTGTGGCTCTAGACAAATAGTTCATTCAGTCTCTCTCTCTGTTACATCACATATAAATGAGAATAAAAAATCATTTCACTGCCTTCCTCAGTATATGTAAAAGTATGGTGTAAACTTGTAGGTTCTATGGAATGTAAAATTTTCTTATCATATAAAATACATGAAAATAAAATCAGCTTTGGATATGCAGGAGGAATGCACTATGCCAAATTTACTGAACATATTAAATTTTATATTTAATAAGGCACCTATCACAAAGCTAGGTAAACAAATATTTCCTGAATTATTTACCAGGGATCTACGTCTCATCCTAGGATATCACAAAAAATACACACTCACTCACCTCGTATAGCCCCTTTGATAATACCTAAAGGTTTCTTTTCCTTCACTATTCTTTTAGCTCTCTCAGGATGTCCACACCTGACACCCTTCACCAGTCCAATTTGGGTGACACCCCTCAGCAGAGACCCATTCAATTCAGTCACCAAATGTGAGGACACCACTCTGTCTTGAATTATTACAATCCTCTAGAACTAGAAGAGAATTTAAACTTCATTATGGACAAAATAATTTTTAAACTGACTTGCATCATTAATAAGCTCCCTAGTTAATAAATGAATAAGGAAGTATTTTATCTAACTCAGAGAATACATTTCAGGACTACATACTTCAACTGGTTATTATGTTTCTTACATCATCCCATCAACATTTCATAGTGAAATTCAGATACACTGAATTCAGAAAAGCTGAAAATAGTACCATGATCACCAGTGTACCACTACTTAGATTCAGTCTTCATTTACATTTTGCCATATTTATGATGTATATATTATGTGCCATATACACTTTGATAAACTATTTGAAAATACATTTTAGACATCATGATATTTTATCCCTGCATACTTCAGCATGCATCACCAAAAAAGTTATTTTTCCCACTAACCTGAAATTTCATTATCATCTAAAAAAACTAACATTTTTTCCCTAAAACAATTCAATATATATTCCATATTCAAATTTCCTCCATTAAATCCCAAATTACTTTTATACAGTTTATATTTTTACATACCAAATTTTGCATAGAATTTATACCTTTTATACTTTTTTTTTTAAGAAGTGAGGATCCAACCAGGGTTACATATTGCACTTAGTTGCTATGTCTTTTAGTTTCTTTTACTTTGGAACAGCTTCACACTCCACTTTTTTTTTTTGATGAAACTGACTTCTTGAAGAGCTCAGGCCGGGTGTTCTTACAGAATGCTTAACTCCTATATTTCCGGTAAATTGGAAGTGTTTAAGAAAGTCTTATTTAGATTCAGGAAATTTTGGCAAGATTATTTCAAGAGTGATGCTGTGCTAGAATACAGAATAGGTGCATATTAGGGCAGGGTATTCCACTCTAAGTAATTTAAAGTTGATCCATTGGTGAATGTAGTAACCTCCTGGTAGTTTTACTGTGAAAGTAAGTTTCCTCGTTTGCAGTAAGTAACCTGCAAAGTAATATTTTTAGTATGTAAATATTCTACCTCATAATTTCTCCCTTACAACATTAGACATTTGCCAATAATCCTTATCAGCCAATTATTTCATGGTGGGTTGCATAGTATTCATTTCTAATACTGTAATTTCTTCTATGCTTATTGTCTTTTATTCTGTAAAAATAAAAAGAGCTTTCTATTATCAGTTTGATCTGAAATATCTTTCCTCCCCAAAAGAAAAGTAAATGAGTACTTACTTCCCCTTAATTAGCATTTTTTAGAGTAAGAATTTAGTGGAAGATTTACCTCCAAGAGGGGAAAGTGAGTTTTATTCTTTTGATTATCACTTTTGGGTTCACATATTTTAATTTGCTCAATGCTTTACAATTAGAGTCATTATTCTTTTTGATGTTCAAATTATCCCAAATTTAGCTAGTGGGAATGCCAGCAAGTTCAGTCTTTGATTTCCTGTTTCCTGAAATGAGATATTTTAGGTTCAGCTGCTCCATACTGACAATCTCCTGTTTCTCCAAGAAGTCCTGGTTCCTTTTGTCGGGGAAACTAGGTGTGGTCACTGCTGCGGGAGAGTCATTCCTTCGTAGACCACTTCAGGGGGCTGACGAAGGAACATTTTGAAAATCACAAGTTCATATTGAAATTTCTAATCTTATTCATCTTCTTCCAAATATTTTGTTCCAAAAATGTTGGTCCCTAATTACATTAGCATGTTTGCTTTCTTTAATCCTACAATATTTATAAAACAGTTAAAAAATTTCTAGACAAAACTAGTAACAATGAAACTAGTGAGTGATATTTAAGACTTCTTCGCAAATCAGTTTTTTTCCCTTATAGTACATCCCATTAAGAAAGTGCAATCGGAGTTAAAGGTAATTCAGAATGGTTCTTTTTCTGTGTGATTATGTTATCAAATTTATATATAGCTTTATTGCTTGAGTTTATTTTCAGGTGCCTGTTTTGCTTCATCCTTTATGAGTTCATTTAAATTTTGTATGTAACATTTCTTGTTTTTCTATTTAGCTATACATATTGTGCTGAATGAAACTTGCTTCTTTCCTCTTAAAAATATGTTCTAGAGACCACTCAAAATTAATTCATAGGAATCTTTTACTCTTTTTTATGACTTCAAGAACTCCATTTTGTGCATAGCCTGTAGTTTTTTCAAAGTGTGATTAACATCAGATTTGTTTGCAGCCTTTTGCTGCAAAAAAGAATGCATGTGATGTATGTCAATGCACATTTCTGATGGCGTATTTTCAGGTTAGGCAACAAAAACTAAGCAAAATCAAAAGGCAAATGACAATTTAGGAGATAATAACTGCAGTGTATATGACAGACACAACTTAAGCCTCTGATATAGAAAACAGAGCTCTGAGAGGCTGGAAATTAAAAGTACATGCCCCAAAAAACTGATGGGAAGTGGACAAAAATATGAATAAGTAATTTACAGGAAAAGACAAACATTTTAAAAGATGTGCAACCTCACTTATGATAAAAGAAATCAAGACTAAAATGTACAAGTTTGACAGTATAGTCTTTGGAGCAGCTGTGAGAAAAGACACATTGGTAATAAGAGTGCAAAGGTACACAGCCCCTAGAGAGGGGAATTTGGGGAATATCTGATAAACTTGTATAGGCCTTTAACTTTGGGGCAGTAATGGTAAATTATATTAATGACTATCTTAATATTTAACTTCTTATTTCTGAAATAAAACCTCACTTGGTCAATAATTACTTTTTTAAATGCTTTTTAAATGTTTGCTCATATTTTCTTTAGAACTTTGTATTTATATTCTTAGTTGTTTTATTTTCTTTTTCATGCAATTTTTATCCAGATTAGATATTAATGCTATATCTGTTTCATAAAAATATGAAAGTTTTCCTTCTTTCATGTACTATGGAACAGCTTCAGTGGCCCTGGGGGTTTGAATCCATGTAATCTCTTTCTCTAGTTATTCTGTGAAATTTGATACATGAAACTTTCTACCTTTACTGGACTTAATTTTGATAAATACTTGCTACAAAAATATACAGTTTGATGTTTAACTCCTTTTTATAATTTCAAGTACAGACTAATCTCATTATTTAGTTGGAGGTTGTGCATTTAATTTTCTTCCTTTTCTCTTGATTAGATGCTGCTTGGTTTGTCTATTTTCTTCAAAGAACCAAATTGTTTATTAATTAGTTTTACTGTTTCAAACTCATTAAATTATGTTTTAATCATGATTTTTTTTTCATTTTTAATGCTTCCTTTCCAGTCACTTTGTTTCTGAGTTTTTTGAGCTATATATTTGTGTCTATTCTATTTCTTTCATTTTTTCAGATATAAGTGTATAATTCCTTAAGTCTTCTGCCAGAAAATGCTTTTAATTATATCTAATTGATTATGAGGTATACAATTTTATTTTTTTTAATGAATTCTGTAGTTTCACTTTGTATCTTCATTTCATCTAAAAAGTTGTTTCATGGGTAGAAAAGAAATTTTCTCATATTTTACATTTCTAGATTTCTAAATTTTGTACCAGATATTATTTTTATTATTACTAATTTTGAGGAGCTTATTAGTCAAATTTCACTCATTATCTATATGCATGTAAATGGAGATTACATTTGTATTATTAGGATGTGATACTCTGATATATTCACATCTATTCAACCTTACTGATTATGTTGTATAGATTTTTCTGCTGGGGTGGGGAGATGAAATACTTAATCTGTCTTAGACTGTAACTTATGTATTAAAAACTCCTCAAAAGAGAACTGATTTTATTTTAAGCTTAGATTTACCATAAAACATACCCAATACCCCCTGTTCTCTTGCCAATTTCCCTAATAGTCATTTGGTTGAATCAGGTTCATCCTCCAATTGACTCTTTGGGAAGGGCTAATGACTATAATATTCTCACCAATTTTAAACCAATTTTTCTACAGCCATGATACCATAAAATGAGCTTGCCTGGCAATAGAATCAGTGGTTCACATATTCTTTCCTGGATTTAAAATGTTGCTCCTTTAAGCTTACTTTGTATGTTGAGAAGTCTTATGCCAAATTTCCTTTGTAAATTACTTGGGTTTTTATTGTTTGTTTTTGGTCTGGAGGCACAAAGGAATATTTAAGAAAATATTTATCTTTAAATTTTACCTAAACTTACTTATCTTTTGATTTTATTAGACTTAGTCTCAGAATTGACTGACAGATTTTCTTTTTGAATATATATATTCAAATCATATTTTCCTTTAATTGTATCAAGAGGGTTTCTTTAAATATTCTTTTAAATGTTAGTTCTATGTCATTGTTTGAAGTCTTTAACCACTCTAATTATACATATATGGATTCCCTTTGCCTATCTTCTAGATTGATCATTTTTTATGTGATCCCTGTTACCTTTCTTTTATGAGACATTTAAGTGCTTTTTATTGGTGTCTTAATATCCGGTATTGCATTGCTATTTTCTGTGTCTTATTGTAATATCTAATCATAGCTATTCTCTCCTCATCATTTAACCATTAATAATTAAAATAATTTAGTGTTCATTTTAATATTTTTACCTTTTTTCATGTTTCTCTTGAATTTGATCATCTACTTGCTTATATCTTACTGGTTTTCTTCATTTCTATTCTAATTCATCTAATTATATTTATTTTCCAGTTATAAATTTTTCCTTTTTTATGACTTTTTTGTCTGATGAAAATTTTGAGTGTCATACTGTGTTTTCTTCTTATGTAAGTTCTACATGGCTATTGAATTCTCTTTATTTAAGTTACTAATTAGTATTTATTGGAATAGCAGGCATTCCCAAAGGAGAGACTGGTGGGACTCATTTGGTTCTTAGTTTAAGAGCGTCTTTTTCTATTGCTATGATAAAGCAAAATTTCTTTAATTAAAAATGGCATCTTTTTGTTGATTTATTTCCATCTACCCTCTTCTGATTCTTAATATTGTCTTGTTTTACTGTGGATTTTAGGTGTCATTGCTTCCTTCTTCCCCTTTTCCCCATCTCTTCAAGGGAACCTCCTCTTCCCAAGATGCCTTTCGTTTCACCAGAAGTGGTGTTTTTCAGGACTGCTCAGCCTCTAAACAATTCCAAGCCCTTTTCTATTGCACAGCCCCATGAGCCAGTACACTGTTCTATCAGATCTCAGAATTATTCTTGAAGTTTATAGACTCAGGATAGGGCTCTCTCCTTCTAGGAGTGAATTCTGGTTGGTGTTATTTTTGTTCTACCAGGAAAATCTCACCATACTCTTCTGTCTTCAACACCACTCCTGCCTCTTTGCCTGTATGGGCTCCAGAGATCACTCGAGCCTAGTGTAAGACATTCATTTTCCTTCTCATCTATGCATTTAATTTTCCAGTATTCCCTGTCTCTTAGTTACAATGCAGTCATGGGGCACAGCTTTACTGAAATTATGTAGAGAGATTATAATTTAGTCTTCTGCCATCATACTAATGGTTCCATTACTCTCAAGTCTCTTTTAATATAGCTTAAACATCCTCCCTTTTTTCTCTTTTTAAAAATAGCATTCACCTGTTAAAGAAACCAGAGCAGCTATCAAGAACAATGCAAATATACTGTGGATTGGTCTGGTTGTACTGTTTTGTTTGTCTTCCTGAATTATAGTGGGAGCATTTCTTAGGGCTCTTCATCTCAATATATCATTGGCTTCATACCTTCTCTCTCATTTTTATTAAGTGCAAAACCAAATTCCCTTTCTTTTTTATATAGAGCAGCTTAACTATTTTTGTAGTTCTATTCACAGCTGCATCTTGGGATCTCAACTCTTACATGAAAGTGTTTATAGTACAAAAGGTGTCAATTCTCAGACAGACTAAAGATGGTGCTGTGAGAAGTGAGACAGAAACCTCCTTACAAAATCACATAAAACATGAAAATACAGCAAATATAACTAATCCTGAAAAAGCAACCTGAAGACTGCAGAACAGACTGCCTACATCTGGGGAAGAAAAGGCCTCACAAAAAAGGGTAAAGTGGCAAAGCCATGACCAGGGGGGGACCCAAGCACCTATTCCCCCCAACTCATAGGCAGGAGGAAGAGGAGCAGAGCAGGGAGAGAGTAGAAGCCCAGGGCACCTGAACACCTGGCCGTGGAGATCTGCTCTGGGAGCACACTCACATTATGTGGCGCTCTGGAGATTGGTGGGGCTGGAAAGCAAAGACGGACAGATCACTCAGAGGCTGAGATTCCAGCCACTTGTGGAGAAGAGATATGCACTATGAGCCCACCTGAGACAAAAGAAACGAAGGCAGCTTGAAGGACTTCCCAGCAGTAAGGGGGCGCTAAAGGGGCAAGATTACACAAAGCTCCTGCTCAGGAGAAAGGGCAGGTGGAAAAAAGCCTCCCAGCACAGTTAAACCAATAGGTTGGAAACTCTCAGGAGCTTCAGGTGCTCCATCCCCCTGGCAGGCAACGCAGTCCCAAGGACCCCCACTGTGGTACACAGCCTGTTGTTCCTTCATCCTAGCAGGCTCTGGTCCAGTTTACTTGCTACCCTGCCATTTCACCAGGCCTGCCAGAGGGTGGTCCCACACACAGCAGCTACAGGAGTGTAGCCCAGAGGCTCCTTCCTGCACACTTGGCTCACTGGGCCTGGCACTGGAAGCAGGAGTTATAGCTGGGAAGCAGGAAACCCTCCCAGCTGAGCGCTTTCCTCCCAGCAGCTGCCTGTTCTACACAACTGGTATCCCTGCCATTGCTGCGGGTACACAGCAGCTCCAGAGAGTATTTTTCCTGCTCATGCAATCAGCTGATGGCCCACACAGCCCACTATAAGCAAGGCAGAAAGCACCACACCCACTGCACGCCAACAGCTGGGGCTTCCACACAGGAAGTTGAACTTCTGGGCACCAGAGGGCGCTGCCTACACAAAGTTATTGTTACATAGAAAACACTAAAAAAAATGAAGCTACAAGGGAATTTGGTTCAATCAAAATTACAGGGAAAACCCCCCCCCCAGAAAGATGGCTTAGTGAAACTGAAATCACCAATCTTCTTGATAAAGATTTCAAAATAAAAGTAATAAACATGCTGATGGAGCTACAGAAAAATATTCAATTTCAGGGAGGACTTCAACAAAGAGATGGAAATTTTGAAAAATACAGTATCTGAAATAAAACATACAATCCAGGGATTTTTAAAGTAGATTAGATGAGGCAGAGGAGATAGTAAATGAAATAGAATTTAGAGAACAGATAAACAAAGAAGTTGAGGAACAGAGAGAAAAAAGGATCTTTAGGAATGAAAGCATAATAAGACAACTGCGTGACCAATTCAAACAGAACAATATTCACATTATAGGTGTACCAGAAAAAGAAGAGAGAGAAAAAGGGATAGAAAGTCTCTTTGAGGAAATAATTGCTGAAATCTTCCCCAGTCAGGGAAGGAAATAATCATGTAGGTCATGGAAGTGCAGGAATCTCCCAATACAAGGAACCCTAGGAAGACAACACAAAGACATATAAAAATTAAAATGGCAAAGATCAAAATCAAGAGTATAGAAGGTTCAAGAGTATTGAAAGCAGCCAGAGAGAAAAAAAAGATCACTTACAAAAGAAACCCCATCAGGCAATCAGAAGACTTCTCAACAGAAACCTTACAGGCCAGAAAGGAGTGGCATAATATACTTGATGCAATGAAACAGAAGGGCCTCCAACCAAGAATACTCTACCCAGAAAGATGATCATTTATATTTAAAGCATGGATTAAACAATTTCCAGATAAACAAAAGTTGAGGGAATTCACCCCACCAAACCATTTCTACAAGGTATGTTAAAGTGGCTGCTCTAGATGGAAATGCTCCTAAGGCTAAAGAGCTGTCACCAGAGAAAATAAACTACAGTGAAGGAAGTAGACCAATTAATTACTAAGCAAATGCAAAATTAAATCAACTACCCACAAAGGCAGTCAAGGGATACACAAAGAATACAGAATATGACACCTAATATATAAAGCCTGGAGGAGGAAGAAGAAGCAAGGGAAGGAAAAAAAAAAGAACCTTTAGATTATGTTTGAAATAGAGTAATAAGCAATTTAAGATAGACTGTCAGATAGTAAGGAAGCAACCCTTTAACCTTTGCTAACTACAAATCTAAAGCCTACAATGGTGATAAGTACATATGTATCAATACTCACCCTAAATGCAAATGGACTGAATGCACCAATGAAAATGCACAGAGTTGCAGAATGGATTAAAAAATAGGACCCATCTATATGCTGCCTACAAGAAACTTGTTTCAAACCCAAAGACATACACAGACTAAAAGTGAATGAATGGAAAAAGATATTTCATACAAATAATAGGGAGAAAAAAGCAGGAGTAGCAGTACTTATATTAGACAAAATAGAGTTCAAAACAAAGAAAGTAACAATAGAAAAAGAAGAACATTACATAACAATAAATGGGTTAGTCTAATAAGAGGATATAGCCATTATAAATATCTATGCACCTAATATAGGAGCACATAAATATGTGAAACAAATACTAACAGAATTAAAGGGGGAAATAAATGCAACACATGCACCTTAGGAGACTTCAACATACCACTCACTTCAAAGGACAGATCAATCAGACAGAAAATAAGTAAGGAGACAGAGGCACTGAACAACATACTAGAACAGATGGACCTAATAGACATCTACAGAACTCTACACCAAAAGCAGCAGGATACACATTCTTCCCAAGTGTGCATGAAACGTTTTCTAGAATAGGTCACATACTAGGCTACAAAAAGAGTCTCAGCAAATTCAAAAAGATTGAAATTGTACTAACCAGCTTCTCAGACCACAAAGGTATGAAACTAGAAATAAATTATGCAAAGAAAAAAAAATTTCCCACAAATACATGGAGGATTAACAACATGCTCCTAAATAATCAATGGATCAATAACTAAATGAAAACAGAGATCAGGCAATATATGAAGACAAATGAAACAATAACTCAACACTGCAAAAAAAAATCTGAGGGATGCAGCGAAGGCCATGCTAAGTGGGAAGTATATTGCAATACAGGCTTACCTCAGGAAAGAAGAACAATCTTAAATGAACAGTCTAAACTCACAATTAATGAAACTAGAAAAAGAAGAACAAATGAGGCCCAAAGTCAGTAAAAGAAGGGAAATAATAAAGAACAGAGAAGAAATAAATAAAATTAAGAAGAATAAAAACAATAGAATCAATGAAACCAGGAGCAGGTTCTTTCATAAAAATAAACCAAGTAGATAAACCCCTTAAGCAAGATTTATCTAGAAAAAAAGAGAGTCCACACACATAAATGGAATCAGAAATAATAAAGGAAAAATCGCTATGGACACCATGGAAATACAAAGAATTATGGTACAAATTCGAAAATCAATCAGAGAATGCTATGAAAAATTATATGCTAACAAATTGGATAAACTAGATGAAATGGAAAACTCTCTAGAAAAATACAACCTTCCAAGACTGACCCAGGAAGAAACAGATAATCTGAACAGACCAATTATCAGCAATGAAATTGAACTGATAATCAAAAAACTACATAAGAACAAAACCCTGGCCAGATGGCTTCATGGATGAATGTTATTAAACATTTAAAGAAGAGCTAATACCCATTCTCCTTAAAGTATTCCAAAAAGTAGAAGAGGATACAATACTTTCAAACTCATTCAATGGGCTAGCATCACTCTATAACAAAAGCAAACACAGACACCACAAAAAAAGAAAATTACAGACCGATATTCCTGATGACCATAGCTGCAAAAATCCTCAACAAAATATTAGCAAATTGAATTAAAATACATCAAAAAGATAATCCATCATGACCAAGTGGGATTTATTTCAGAGATGCAAGGATGGTACAAATTTGAATATAAATCAGCATCATATGTCAACACAAAGAAGAAAAATCACATGATCATCTCAACAGATGCTGAAAAAGCATTTGACAAAATTCAACATCCATTCATGACAAAAACTTTCAACAAACAATGGGTGTTGAAGATAAGTACCTCAACATAATAAAAGCCATATATGAAAAATCCACAGCCAATATCATATGTAACAGTGAAAACCTGAAAGCTTTTCTTCTAAGATCAGGAACAAGACAAAGCTGTCTTCTCTCACCACTTTTATTCAACACAGTACTGGAGGTCCTCACCATAGCTATGTACAACACCAAGAGTTAAAAGGCATCAAAATTGGTAAAGAAGAAGTTAAACTTTACTATTTGCAGATGACATGATATTATACATAGAAAACCCTAAAGACCCCACAAAAAAAATATTATAACTAATAACTGGATTCAGCAAAGTTGCAGGATACAAAATTAATACACAGAAATCGTTGCATTCTTATATACTAACAATGAAGTAGCAGAAAGAGAAATCAGGAAAACAACTCCATTTACAATTGCATCAAAAAGAATAAAACATCTAGGAATAAATCAACCAAAGAGGTAAAAGATGTATACTCTGAAAACTACAAAAAACTCATGAGAGAAATTAAAGAAGACACCAATAAATAGATCCCGTGCTCATGGACAGGAAGAATTAATATTGTCGAATGGCCATACTGCCTAAAGCAATCTACAGATTCAATGCAATCTCTACCAAAATACCAACAGAATTCTTCTAGTTTGGAACCACAAAAGACCCTGAGTAGCCAAAGCAATCCTGAGAAGGAAAAACAAAGATGGGAACATTACACTCCCTAACCTCAACCTCTCCTACAAAACCACAGTAATCAAAACAATTTGGTACTGGCACAAGAACACACACATAGATCAATGGAATGGAATAGAGAACCCAGATATAAACCCACACATACATGGCCAATTAATGTATGATAAAGGAGCCATGCATATACAATGGGGAAAAGACAGCCTCATCAACAATTGGTGTTGGCAAAAATGGACAGCTACATGTAAGAGAATGAAACTGGATTATTGTCTAACTCTATACACAGAAGTAAACTTGAAATGGATCAAAGACCTGAATGTAAGTTATAAAACCATAAAACTCATAGAAGAAAACATAGGCAAAGTTTTCTTGAATATAAACATGAGCAACTTTTTCCTGAACACATTTCCTTGGGCAAGGGAAACAAAAGCAAAATGAACAAATGGGACTGCATCAAACTAAAAGCTTCTGTTCAGGAAACACCACCAACAGTAGAACAAAAAGGCATTCTACAGAATGGGAGAATGTATTCATAAATGACTTATCTGATAAGGGGTTAACATCCAAAATATATAAAGAACTCACATGCCTCAATACCCAAAAAACAAATAACCCAATGAAAAAATGGGTGGAGGACCTGAACAGATACTGCTCCAAAGAAGAAATTCAGATGGCCAACAGGCACATGGAAAGATGCTCCATATCACTAATCATCAGGGAAATGCAAATTAAAACCTCAATGAGATATCACCTCACATCAGTTAGGATGGCAAACATCCGAAAGACAAGAAACAACAATTGCTGGCGAGGATGAGGAGAAAAGGGAACCCTCCTATACTGTTGGTGGGAATGTAAATTAGTTCAACCATTGTGGAAAGCAGTATGGAGGCTCCTCAAAATACTAAAAATTGAAATACCACATGATCCAGTAATTTCACTCCTAAGAATTTACCCAAAGAAAACAAGATCCCCAATTCAAAAGACATATGCACCCCTTATATTTATCACAGCACTATTTATAAGATATGGAAGCCATGTAAGTGTCCATCAGTAGATGAACAGATAAAGAAGATGTGGTACATATACACAATGGAATATTATTCAGCCATAAAAAGAAAACAGATCCTACCATTTGCAACAACATTGATGAAGCTAGTAGGTATTATACTCAGTGAAGTAAGCCAGGCAGAGAAAAACAAGTAGCAAATGACTTCACTCATTTTTAGAGTATAAAGCAAAACTGAGGGAACAAAATAGCTGAGACTCACAGACTCCGAGAAGGAACTAGTGGTTTACAAAGGGAAGGGGTTAGGGAGGGTGGGTGTGAAGGGTGGGAGAAGGGGATGAAGGGGTACTATAATTCACAATCACAGTATAGGTAGGTCATCGGAAGACAATACAGCATGGAGAATACAAGTTATGACTCTGTAGGATCTTACTACGCTGATGGGCAGTGACTGCATAGTGGTGAGGACTTGATAATATGGGTGAATGTTGAAACCACAATATTGTTCATGAGAAACCTTCATAAGATTGTATATCAACATGAAATTAAATAGGAGACATGGGGCAGGGTTTAATTTTAGGCAGTGTGGTTTCCTTAACCAGTGTTTGTACTGCCACTTCCTAACATTTACTCTGTGACACAGGGATTACAAGGCACTTCTAGAATATGCATGTGTACTAAAAAGATAGACATGTACCAATCTGATTTAGGCAAGTAAATTATCAAGCTCACATATATATCAGTATAAATTAAAACAAGCTTTATCTTTTTGGATTTGGGCACAAAAGTAGTATAGCTAATATTCATCAAGCAGAGATACACATTTTTGAAAAATTAAGTTTGCAATGATAATAAAAGCCTAAGCCAGAGAAAAAGAACAAACAGAATAAAACGTGTTTTTAAAGAACTAAATAAGATAAAATTAATGATATTTAGCAATCAGCAAAGCCTGTGGACGTGGGTAATGTAAAGGATCTGAGATAGTCTCGTGAGAGCCATGTGGTATTTCCAATGTCTTGCTGGGAGCTGTACTGAGGAGAAGGTGGGGGCGGGAAATGTTCTGCCTTGACGTCCAGATTTCCCACCTGCTTACTCTGGGCAAGTTACTCAAATTCTCTGCACCTGAGTCTCCTAATCTGTAAAATAGTAAAATAATAGGATTTCCCTTATAGATTTATTGAGGAATGGAATGAGTTAGTACATATTAAACACTTAGCAGAGTAACTAGCGCATAGTAAACAGTAAGTGGTAGGTACCACTGCTTTTGGAGTACAATCCGTTTCTCAGGATGCCTACTCAACATGAAACTTACTTTCATCGTTGGTTTCATGGCCCAGGCGTCCACATCCCCTCCTATCCTGCTGTGTCCTGCTAAGGGAACGTTGAGAAACTAAACATGATACAGAACATTAGAACAAGTACACTTTGCATTATCAGCATTGTCTTATTACTGAACCGTACCAGCTTCTGGCTCTTCTTCTGAACCAGAAAGTCCTCCCTTCTTCATTTTGCCCAATTATAAACTGTCTATGGTTTGTGACTTTGCTCAAGCCCCATGACATTTTCCTTCATGCTGGCGCTCTCGATCTCCCTTCCTTGCAATGCTTATTCTCCTGGAACTTGCTGTCTGTGGACTGTAATTTAATAACATACTCCATTTGTCTTTTCTCATCTTCTTTTTATCTTATGTATTTATTTCTGATACTGTTTCAGGGAGGTGTATCTATTCTCTGCATCGGGATAATAAACTCTGTAAGGTCAGAGACATTTCAAACTTGTATACAGTTCCTAAAGCAGGGGTGAAATGCATATGCTTATAGGTGTTATTAAATGATACTTACTTTTTTTTTTCCAGTTTGAATAGAATCAGAAAAAGAGTGGAAATCTGGTATTCAACTAGCCCTGCTAAATGTCCTAGAATTACAGCAAGCTCACCCCTGATGCAGTTTAGGGTGGGGGAAGTGTAAGGCTGAGAGATGGTGATGCTTTCTGAAAAGTTAGTCTGAGATTTTCTGCAAATCAACAGGGTGAGAGTGGCAAGGGGTGGGGCAGGGAGAGAAGCACAGCTTCTTTATGATACCTCCAAGTTTCTTAACTCTGAGACTGATTTTTGGTATCATTTAAGAACCAACTCATAACCCCATTCTTTCTAGGATACTGGTTCATCTTGAATCCAGAAAATGAAAATGGTTTTGAGCTTCCAGATCTTGAGTAATTCTTGAGGACTGAGACCTTTGCCCTCTAGATCTCTCACTGGGGTGTGCTGACATCAAAAGAGAACTTTCCTGTAGAGGATATTTTGTTGTGGCTGCAATTATTGTTTATAACATAAGCATTGTACAGAACTCAGTGTGCTTTTTAAATAAGAAGACCATAAATCAAGCTCATATTTTATAGTGTTATTGACTAACATCAACTCTGCCCATCTGGCTACTTGAGAGAAAAAAAAAAATGTGCATGTGTGTGCGTTCCAGGGTGGTGGGAGGTGTAGCAAAACTCAGAACTTGGTGTATCTAGTTAGCAAGTTCAAGTTGCCAGGTTTATGGAATCAAGGGTACCAAGCTTCTCAAGTCTGTGTCCCAGTGCCAGCTCTGAGCTGATGTTATTCTTGATAAAATGAAACACTTCAGGTAAGCCTGAAGCAAAACGTAACAGATTTGCCAGCTGTGAGTATACTGTATACAGATGGAACTTGGGACCCAAACCATTATATAGTATAATTTATGACAACTCAAGAAAACATGTTTTGACACAGAAAGGTCTCATTAAAAATAAGCACAGGTAATAGGATCTCTCTCTTCAGTAGAGGGCAAGCAATCCTTTCCTCCCCTCTCCCAACCATTTCAAGTGTAGATTTTGGCCAGAGAAGATAATGATTTTCTTCACTAGGAATGAGTAGGGACTAAGACAAATAGGAGAAATATAAATGTAGATTTATCTATCTATCTGTACATATCGTCTATCTAATTGTTTCAGTCTTTCTGGGAAGTACAGCCCATTTTAAATGCTGCCAGGGAGAAAAGTGAGAATTAAAACCTTCTTGGTTATTTTTTATTGTCCTTGGATGTGAATTACTTGCCCGTTTGGATAAATAGAATATATTTAAACAGCTGAGCTGTTACACCACCAAGTCCTTTTTAAAAAGAAGCTGTAAGTTGTCCTTATAATAATCTTGAACTTAGGGGTGAGTCTGTATAGTAAAACTGAAAACGGATCCTGGAGCAATTATATGAATGATTTTGATCATTTTCATCAGTTATTTGGGTAGATCATATATTGCTAGACATGTGTTTAGTATATGAAAACTAGTCCTGAGAGTGAAGACATGGCTGTAGGAAATAGAACACAATTTTATTTACTGCCTACATTAATATTGCTACTGATGAAGCACAAGGAATGCAAAGATTTAGAAGATGCTGCCTTTCATAAAGTAGCAGCTTAGAGTTTATTTTGTTATTCATGTAAGTCCTCCACTATATTTCATATACAGATCTGTCCTGACTTAATATGGGGTTATATCCTAATAAATGCATCATATGTTGAAAATATTGTAAGTCAAAAATGCCCTTACCTCACCTTGCCTACCCAGCATCATAGCTTAGCATAGCCTACTTTAACTGTGCTGAGAACACTTACATTAGCCTACAGTTGGGCAAAAGCATCTAACGCAAAGCTTGTTTTATCATGAAGTGCTGAATTCCTCATGTAAGTTATTGAATACTGTACTGAATATGAAAACTGGCATAGCTGTATGGGTTCAGAATGGTTGTCAGAATGCTGACCCTTGTGGCAGCGTGGCTGACTGGAAGCTACGACTCGCTGCCCTGCCCAGCATGGTGAGAGAGTACAGGAAAAGATCAAAACTCAAAGTACAGTTTCTACTGAAGGCATATTGTTTTTGCACTACCAGAAAGCTGAAAAATCGTAAAGTCAAGCCACTGTAAATCAGGCTTTGTCTGTAAACCCAAGAGTAAATGTTTAGAGAAACCATAAAAACATGTAATTTGAAAATAGTCTACTAACAGTTTTAATTACTCGGGGCCATGGATTAAAGAGAAGGAAAATTTTCGCTTTCCAGAAAATGAAGGACATATATTCCTTTCTACACAGAGGCACAAACATCTTGAAAGGATAGAAAAAGATGCTTATTGCCATCCTCATATTAGTAACTTGAATGTGCCATTAAATAAAGCAAGCCCTGGCTGTATTTAGGAAGTGACTGAGGGCGATCAGTTATGTTTGGATAGTGTCAATTTCTACCATGGCGCCTGGACACATTAAGGACATTTGAAATTCAAAATATGTTCCCCTAAAACACTTTAGCTCATAATCTCCCAGTATCTTTATTCTACAGTAGAAGCCCTATTGATTGTAGAGTTCCTTCAGGAACTTAAGAAACAGAAAATACAGTATTTGAGGAAATCACAGTCTTTCTACCTTAACTCACTCAAATAAAACAGGCTATAGATATTTGAAATCCTAAAAATTAAAACAAATATAATATTTTAAAGCTAAAAATTAATACCTAAAAATAAAAACAAAAATTAGAGAAGACACATTTTCTAAAGACTTACTTGATTCTTCACAGACAATTTCAAGGATTAGCAGTGTAGTGAGCTAATTACAACGATGTGAAGAGTAACAAAGTGCCCACCTTACCCTCAAAAAAGTGTCAAAAGATTCCAAAGGTTCAGATTAAAGCACTGTTACAAGGCAAACATATGTTATATTTCACCTATAATTAGTATTTTACTTGACATTAATTAAGAAAACAGTTGTATCCATCCCATGTGGCACCAGGTCACAAGATAGGCAGGCTTGGAAAGGAAGAGTAGTCCATGGCATAACGTAATAGGCTTGAAACATTTTGCTCATATACATCAGCATGAAAATGTAATTTCCAGCATATTGTAAGTATTAATGCTTTAAAGTAATTGGATCACTCCTTTAAATATATTCAATAGAATGTAAGTAGCATAGTAATTTGATACTTAACCATTAACCATATTAAATAACTGAACAATTTCGTTTATACACTTAGAAATCATTTTTATTTTACTACTTGTACAAAATTCCATTCCAACATAATATGCATTTATATTTGAAAGTTTTATTGGGTGCCTATCACATTTTTTTTTGCAACAACTATATATTTTTTCCCTCTGACCCTAAGGCTCTATGATGTTATAAAAATTCATCTGATTAAATTTTAGTATAATTATTGTTGGTATACAATTATTCAAAACAAATACATTAAATATTATAAGTACTTTTTTTAACCCAAAAATAGAATTGGAAATGCTTTTCTTAATGATATGGGTAGAAGTGGAGATTATGGTGTCTTGATTAAAGGACACTTCCTAGACAACAATAATTTCATTTACTTGGTGACTTTTTTTTAAGCACCTTTGATCAATGGATCACAGTTAAGGTTCTGGATGGGTGAGATGGAAGGGGAAAAGGAAGATGGAATGTGGAAAATAATTGATTGACATGTCAGCTGCAGATTCGCTAGGCAAATCATAGGGAAATTAAAGTCCTGGAAATTGATTTACTTAATATTATCCACATGAGGGTACCCCTAGAAAGCTTTCTTATATTTCCAGGGATAAGAGTACCTCAATTTGAACTGTTTGCATAGGGTACAACCTAGGAAAGCATTATGGGAATTTTTTGCCGGGAGCGGTTAATATTAATTGAAGACCATGTAAAATACAAAAAGATTCAGAAAGGAAAGCAATACTGAACAGGAAAAGAGTCCACCAAGGGAAGGCTCAACAACTGTCACAGTTGTACCATGTTTGACCTTGACTGCCACTATTTTCTGGCATGTTTTTATTCATTTTATACCTTTCACAGGAAATGAGTGAGTTCCCTGCAGTCCTTGAGAAGAGATTGGATGAGATTAGCCCAAATGTGAAAAGAGAGACATAAAATAAAGGAAAACTCTCCTCTTAGGGAAATAAGAAAACTTACTTAGAGAATCATTTATTAGGTTTAATGTTTGCTATGCCAGCCTTATATTTTTTTAGCTAAAGAAATACCAGAGGGCTTCAAGTGAATCATCATTTATCTTATGTCTTGTCACAACTAGACTTAATTATCTTTCTGTCAATTATTTTAAAACCACTCTGCCCTCCAGCCTTGTATGTAAGTTGTGTTGGCATGGTTACCCAGCACATTATTCCAAGTGTATTGATCCTATAACTCTTCAAAGCAATAAATTCCTTTTCTAATACCAGTCCAATCAAGGTTCAAAATTATAGACCATGATATCAGTTTCTGGGTGTAGAATTCATTACCATGATGAGCTTTCTGAAACTAATGGCTAATTTCCCTAAATGGCTGTTAAAGATTCAACAGAAAATATTAAAGGGGAACATACAGGAGGCATCAAGTCCTACAGACAGCTGAATTAATAGGGAACAACGGGATGTCTTTTGTAAACATATCAACTGCCAAGACCACATCCCAGAAAAAGCATGGGCTCAATTCTACAGCAAATATTCCTTTAAGAAAGGAGTGTTATTAGGTGTGGCCTTCCTGACTCTGTCTTTGCCCTAAATTTGCCCCTGTAGATAGCCAGGGTTCTCCCTTCTTAGAAGAACAGATCTCAGAAGTATATTTTCTGGGAGAGGTAAGGAAGGTTAGAAGATATCATTATTGCCAGGATCAGATATAAGATTACACAAAACACAAAGAGAAGAAATGGTCTGATTCAACCAATACTGCAGAGAGAAAAAAAACCAGGATTGGAACAAATGGCCAACCTCAAGAACTCTGTCACTCAGTCACGTCTCAGAGGTTCTCTGATTCTCGGTTATTCTATGTAGAGCAGTGCTTCTCACCTGGGAGAGCTTTTTCCCCACAGTGGACATTGGCAATGTTTGGAGACATTCTTGGTTGTCACAATTTGGGAGAGAAGGGGGTGCTCCTGGCATCCAGTAGGTGGAGACCAAGGATGCGATAAATGTCCTGCGATGGACAGGACAGTCCCTACAAGAAAGAATTATCTAGTCCAAGATCTCCACAGTCCTGACTGAGAAACGCTGATGTAGAGGTGGGAGGTGTTCAACTCACCCTGCTCGTAGTAAGGGTTGTTTACGAAGATAAAAGGGGAAAGGATGTGAATATTTTAGTTATCCATAGAATTGTCTAATTGATGGTGTTATGATCATATTATTTATTCCCATTTCTGCTTAGCATTCCTCCCCCCAACAACGGACTCAAGGCTTTTCATACTCCACCCTTTCCAGGACGTCTCAGCCTCTGCCGCCCAGCATCTTGCTCAGGTCCTTCTCTTCAGCACCACGCCTCCTTTCCTAATTCCCATGCTCCATCAAAATACCTTATTAAATGTTCTAGTTTCTCTAGTAACTTTAGATAATTAAGTTTTATGAGAAACTACTTTGACATGATAGCTCAAATATAATTGTTGTTAATAGGTTAGTATGTATCCAAATGAAATCACAAAAAAATGTAAACATGAACAGAATTTAATTTGATTTTTTGCATTGGTTTTCTGAACGTGGGTGGTAAAATCCTAGCATTCCTGGGAAGCATCACAATGCAACGATAAGGGGGCCAGAGAAGAAGTAGAACAGAGTTCTTTCTAAGCCCTCTTTTTGATTAAAACAACTCAACTTTGATTTATTTGACATACAGTGGTCTTTTGCAATTTTTAACTTGACAAAAAGGTTGCACTACTAAGTAAATAGCCCAGAAAGCCCCTAATCTCATCTATTTCCTTTTGTACTTGAGCAACATGAAGCTCCAGTAGTTTTAGAGACAGATAATAAGAGGCGAGAATTACAATAAATCACACAACCAGGTTTTCTGACTCCCAGTCCAGTGACCTTTCCAATTTGCCATATTGGCTCATAGATAATGATTGCATTTGAACAAGAAGCTTTAATGGTATAATGCAAAAGAGTTGTGAGATTTTTTTTTGCAGGGGCGTCTATAACAGAAGTGAGCGAGGCATTTTCAAGCAGAGAGAATCTTTTAGCACCTTCAAATAACATATAGCCCACATCCACTGATTCTGTCAGTAGTCGGGATCAAGAATTCAAGTCACCTTAATAAGAAATAATCAACTCCCTGCTTGTCCCCTCTTCTCACCATATCATTCCCTTTTATGACAAAGGAATGAATGGACACAGTATGGCTGCCCGTGTCTGTCTGCATCATGTGTCCCCAAGCCTATGTAGTCATAAAAATCACATGGGGAAGCTTGCTGTAGTGCTAGCAGGCTCTATGCAGTAGGCAGAATCTCCAGGGCCATGGCCTGGAAATCTTTATTTTGGTTTGGCACTAATTGGTTAATACAATCAGTTAAAAGTGGAAGTTTTTAAATTGGAAGTAAATTGCTGCTTTGACGAGTCTTTTATTGGTATTGTCATGGATTCAATTAGTTGTTCTAGTATCCCATAGCCATATCATGCATTGCCTAAACTATGCAAAGGACAGACCTCACCCTGCGGAAATGTCTGTGAAGCTGCCCATGTGTCCTTCCCCACAGCTGGCTCAGTCCTAGATGGAGCCCCAGAGCCATTCACATCAGCACACCTGCCACCCCCTCCTCTTGGCCTTTTTTCTACAGAATTTAAAACCTATAACCACAAATGCTGAGCATCCATATGGCATTTTATATCTGCACAATGTTGTATATTCATTTGTATTGGTCATTTCCGAAAATGACTCTCCAAGGTACATTCATGTCATCACCCTTCAATGATGGATGAAGAAACACAGCCATGTGGAGGGTCTGGGTCACGCCGGGGCAGGCAATTCCACCTCCATGATCCCACCCCTTCTAGCTGATCTAGTCTGCACTGGTCGGCTGGATAGCTTCTCATATGCCTGGGGACGCTGACCTGCAGTGGTGGATTCCCTTCCCTCTCTGCCCTACCTGTGAATTTGGCTATTGCATGGCACTGCAGAGAAATCCAGGGCATGGAAGAGATGGTGAGTGAAGCACTGACTCTCCCAGTTCCCTTTCCTGGGGTCACAGAAGAATAGCTGCAGTGCTGGACCGGAAGTCACCATTCCTTTCAAGGTCAGGACTTTCTCCTTGGGTTGATTATAAAGGCTCCCTCCCCTTACCCTTTCAGGCCTAACAGTGGTAATAACCTCCTCCCCCATCATTAGCCCCTGGATTCAGCATTTTGCCTCTCTTTACACCACCTACACATTTGTAAACAGTTCCTGTTAAACGTTCCTCAAACTACCCTACGTATGCCATCTGTTCTTTCTGGGACTGTGCTGACTCAATACATGTCCACCTAAGGCTCCCATACACTTGCAAGTATAACTTATTTTAAGCAAATCTAATACATGAAGATTCAAACTCAGTTTTAATAGAAGTTTTAAGGCAAAATGGATGCATTCTTTTCAGAATTTCATGAAAACCATTCTGCGTTCACTCAAAGTTCACATGCGCGCGCACACACACACACACATTCTGCTTAACAAGAGCTTCCCACACCTCCTGAAGTTTGTCTGAAGAAGAACCCACGTTTTGGCCACAGGCTTTACAGATGGCCTTGCATTCAACATACTCATTTTACGCATGAAGACTCAGAGGCATCTGTTTCCAGGGAAATGGATCGTTACAAGCAGAAATGGGACTAGAAGTCAGCCCTGCTTCTGGATTCCCAATCTAACACTTTTTTCCTCTACAGTGAACATAAATGTTAAGTTGAGACTAGTTATTTAAGAAAAGAAAAAGATCACTGGGGGATTTATATGAGGATCATATTCCTCAGGTATATTTACATTTAAAAAAATTACTCCTAATGGAACTTACTAACTGATTCATAAAAGAAGGTACACTTGCAAGCATACCTTTCCACAAAAAAATATATCAGAGCTTGGAAGTAAGAGTATAAAAATATTCTGTTTTCTGGGTTATTCTGGTGATCTGCAAAAACTCAGCTTGACTCATCTTTTTGATAAATCCAGGATTACCCGACAAGCAAAGAGACATTTATTGGCCTGGAGATGTGCATGTAACGCTGTCCTTTGCTGAGAGCAGAGAGGACAGCAGCAGTGAATGGCTGCCCCTGAAACCTCATGGCAGCTTGCTGAGGATTATAGCAGAGAGGGCCTGGGCAGGGGAAGAATGAACCTCGCCTGTTGCACAGCCCATCACCTGCACCGTCCGCAGCTCTGCGCACCCTCGAGGACAGGGCTATGGAGAGCGTCAGCAGAGGGGAGCGGGGTCCTAGGACAACTGTGCTAAGATGGCGTTCTGAGCCTTGTCATGGAACAAGGAAGCCTGTATAGCTGCTGCTAGGAATGGGCTGATTCTCTGAGGCCAATATTACTGGGGTGGGGTGGGTTGAGAAATGTTTCTCTCATCCAAAATTTCAGAATTCAAAGACCTCAGAAATCCTATTATTATTATTGTTATATGTTTTTTGAAAGTTTGATGTAAAGTCATTTGGAAGCAAAATCTGACCTGAATTGACAAAGCTATTTATAGGTTATGTTTATCCCACTTTGCATAAAGTATAATTTCCACTGCAAAGATATTTTGATTGCTGGGTATTGCTTCAGAACCTTCTAGTGATGTCATAATATATATAGCTTATGTATTATATTACTTTTTTAAAAATAGACTTTATTTTTTAGAGCAGTTTTAGGTTCACAGCAAGATCAAAAAGGTCCAGAGCTTTCCTATATGTCCCCTATCCCCATGCATATATCGCCTCCCACCATTATCAACATCAGTGCCAGAGTAATACATTTGTTACAATCAGTGAACCTACATTGACACCTCACTATTGCCCAAAGCCCATAGTTTCATTAGGGCTCAGTCTTGGTATTGTACATTCTATGGGTTTGGACAAATGTATAATGACATATATCCACCAGCATAGTATCATACAGAGTAGTTTCACTGACAAAAATTCTTTTCTGTTTTCTTCCTGTTCCTTTTATTACCTCTTTAAAAAAATGAATCTGTAAAACACAAACTCCAAGGTTTCAGTTAAGGTGGCAGACGTGTATTTTCCATGGACAGAAGAGCCAGATGTCCCTGGAACAGAAAAGGAAAAGAAAGGCTTGTCTGGTTCGCCAATCTCAGGAAAGAGAGGCCGTCAGTAGGAGCTGGTCTAGGGGCCTTGGAAAGCCCCTTGTGTCTCAGTTATCCATTCTTAATGTCTGGAATTCAGCAATTTTAATTCATTCTCTAATTTCTTCTAATTTCGCTTTATTAAATAGACCCTAGATGCTATAGAAAAGAAACCTTCAGAGCCCATAGGTCATTTACACCTTAATGTAAGTTTTGAAAAGGAGAGGCTTCAGAGGTAAGTCCACTGTCAGATTGAATAGAGGAAGTGCCTTTGTGGGGGACAGAAACTAGAAACTATGCTAAAAGGGGAGGCCAGCTCATCCGAGCACCTGGGGATCATTAGATCTGCCCCAGGCAATCAAAAAACAATGCCTACTTGACCTAGTTCTGATCACAATTATATATATGTATATGTATTACATATATACATACATATATGTGATAATTACAATATAATAAAAATAATTATATGATTTTATAACAATTACACATAATATTATATGTAATTACATATACTATATAATTATTAATGGTAATATAATATATAAATTATATATGTAATTATTGATATTAGTTATATATTAATTTATATGTGTGTGTGTGTGTGTGTGTGTGTGTGTGTGTGTGTATATGGTGTAGCTGCTTTTAAGCAGCATTGAGTATACAGACCATGGCAAAGACCGTCCAGGTGATCATTCCTTAGTATTTCCTGAATTATTTAGCATTTCAGAGAGGCTAAGCAGATTAGTGAGAATCAGAAAATAGCACATTGATCTTCAAAGAGCTGCCAATCTAGTGGAGGCAATAGTCCAAAATCTTGGGAAAGCAAGTACCATTCACAGGGACCCAATGAGAGTCAAGATCATACCTCAATCAGTATTATGAGCAACAAAGTGAGGCAAGTCAGACAGAATTAGATAAAAGTTCCTGCAGGAAAAGAATTCAGAAAGACCTCATTTAAGATGTTAGAGAATATCCTTGTATTTTCATTCTTTTGAAGTAATTCCATTTGAAAGCCACATATAAATGAAATTGAAACTAACTTACATTTTTGAAGAAGAATCTTCTCTACTAAGTTCAACAATTCTTTGTAGTTTATTTTTCTCATAATATTGTTCTTTATATCATAATAAAGTGTGAGTTCTATAGCCCTGCAAGGAAATAGATTTGTTGCTGTTGGCCCCATATTTACTCTAAGTAGGTGGCAATCAAAAAGTACCTAAGGACAAGTCCCTTTGAGTTGTTGGGTTCTGATGGGGTTCTTCCTGACAGTCATAAGTCAAAACCTCATAAAAAGGGGGAAAAAAAGGACTGAATTGCTTTTTTAAGTGTCTCAGATTTTCTTCCTGAAGATGAACAAATGAGTGACATTTCTGCTCTACTCTATCCCTTCCCCACTAGCTAAATGAAACAGTTATCAAATAGATGAGTATAGTATGGGCACCATCTGAAATGGGTTATACATAATTTTCTGCCAAATAAAAAGAGCTAAGAAAACATGTTTCATTCATTGTGTAAAATTTATAGTGTCTTTCATTCTGTTGAAGTTCCATAAATTTTTTGAAAACTCGCAGTACATCTATAAGAGCAATCTTATGCTCTATCAGTTGAATCAAGATGTACCAGTTTTTCTACACTCACTGAATACTCTTGAAGCATCAGGCACAAGACATATTAACTGGCCAGATGAGACTGGGAAGAGATAGTAACGAGTTACAGATGGCCTAAGTTAATGCTGTCAACAGAGAATCGAGCCTTTGAGAGATGGAATGACAGCTCAGATGTGTTCTTTGAGATGATTTCTTTGCTGTTGTTTTTAAAATTCCATTTTCAAGTCTATTATGGCAACCACTCAAAAGTATTTCTTAAAGAGAGTACATATTGCTTCCTGTCAATCTAATATTCAGTGGGCCAGTGTTGGATGACCAAGATATTAGGATATAATCCTGCAATTATGCTATCTGAATTGGCCAAAATTATGCTTTCCCTCCCCTCCCAGCTGGTCTCAATAAAGATAAATATCTTGAAAAGGACACGTTTGCAAAATCATTGCCACTAGGATTAGACCTGCTAAAAAGCCACGTGTAAATCATGATTACAATTCAAGGAGAGCCTTCCTCACTTGTTCTTGTCATTTAAAAGGGGACTTTTTTGGGGGAAAAAGCCAAGAATAGGGATACATATGAGAATGGAAACAAACACATATATTATTATTTAATGCCTTAATAAAGAATTCAGAAAGTATGTTTTTATAATCTATTATTAAGGGACAATGTAGTCATGAGAATAACAAATTCTATTAAAGACATCCTTGTAAGCATTACTTGCCTTTCTTAAGTTCTCATTTAAACAGTATTTTCCATGGATGCCTGATATTTTTATTTGAATACATGACTGTCAACCTCATCTCTAAAGAATTACCTTTCCATTATATTTTATTAACAATCACAAAATTGGTTGTAACTGAAATTCTTTTGATCCCACATGAGCTGCAATCAAGGAAATACTTTTTATCTTCCCGAATGGCCCACTGTATTACGGGTTGTTAGAACATGTGACAGTGTGTCTAGACGTGGAATAAATGTTCACAGCCACGAGATGTATTGATTTGACATCACAGTTCTGAATCCTGGGATGTAGAATCAAATGAATTAATAGTTACTTTTTTTGCTCTATCTTCAAAAACCAGGTCTCTAAAGCCTACAGATTAAACACAATTTAGAAATATTTTGTGAATATAAAATGGAAAACAAGATATTTTGAATTGAGAAAGTCATAAAAACATTAATGAGATGTAAACATAAGGTAATATTCCTCAAATCTGAGTACATAGGTACCCCTTTTAAGGGGGAAATTATAATAGACTACTAATTTTGGTATGAATTAGTTAAATATGTACAAACATGAAACTAAACTTATGTTTTAAATACTTATGCAAATATAAATCCAAAAGAAATTTATAAATTAAAAACAGAACTAAAAAAACAATAAAAACAAATGAATAACAATAATTTAATGTTTTATAAATGCTTTGCTATATCTACACCATTTACAATGCGAATATTGTATTGAATGAGAATTTGCACAGAATCATTGGGTTTGACTTGTTTAGTCTATGTTGCACCATTTGATGACTCATTTAAAAAAATATTTCCTATTCCATTTATTGCAAAACCTTTTTCAGATGGAATTCATTTAGTGAATCATCAAATATTATGAGGTCCACCTCTTTAGTTTTTTCTTACTAGCAAGTGATAATAAATTAATCCATTGAAAGTTTCATCATGATCATAAATACAAATGAAAATATAGACATTAAATCACATAGCTATCCTCTGTTTTAAGACAGTTTTCCATGTGATTTTTGTATATGTTTATGTTAAGAATTCTATTGTTAACCTAACATTTCAAAATTCAGATATTCTCATGGAGAGCTGAAGAATCTTTAAGAATAAGTTCAGGAAAGTGTGTGTATGCATGTGTCAGGATGTTTCACCTAAGTATTCTTAGAATGTTCTTATTCACATTGTGCTGTCTCTTTCAGCAGCAGTTTTCCCCATTGTGTATACTATCCAATCAAATTTTTCTTCCTCTTTCTTTGTTGGTCATCAGATCTCAGGCTGTGCTATAAGAGTTTTCTGAGTAGTGGTAATCCTATAGATAAGGGAAAATAAAGTTGTATGTTCTCCTAGGGGGCTGGCAATGTACAAACAAGAAGGCAGCCACTTCCTTGCTAAACCAGCTAAAGGAATTCTTGATAATTTTAGGTCACTAATTATTGCATCAGTTTCAAGAGAAAACTAATTTGGCTCATCCTTCATACTTCTTCTAGACACTTGGGGTTCAGAAAGATCATGTGTCTGTCCAATGTCACTCTCCCCTAGAGATCATCAGTTAATTACATGTGGATCAAACTCTTCCTGGGACCCAACCACCTTTGGTCCTAACCAGCAGTTCCTAACAGAACAATGAGATACTCTTCCAGTTTTCAGAAAAGAAAGCTGTGAACCAGGGCTGCTGGCTGGGACTTCCTTCAGCAGTCCAAGGTCCTGCTTGCACCCAGTTACCCATAGGTCCCAAAAGTTACATGCCTCAGAAGAAGTGATAGATCAGAATTGAATAGGAGTAGAGGGGAGAAAAATCCTTGGATCCCTCTTTCCCTCAACCACTTTCTGAGATCTCACAACTTACTCATAGGATGAAAAGATGTACTAGTCAAATTAAGCTCTAATAGTCAACTTGATGTCCTACTATTTCTTAATATAATATATAATATAAATCAAAATAATCTCTCTTTTTCTTAATATAGTATATAATACAAATCAAAATAGTCTCTCTTTTGGTTTTAGTTGACAGTCAACAGAATAAAATTGTTTATTTTCCTTCAATCTTCTTCCCTATTAATAAACTTTATAAAGAAAAATGACAAAAGTATTTCCTCCAATGCTTTTTCTATATCTTACTCTAATTATTATCTCCATGTAATGTCACTGGAACCTGAAAATCTATTTTTTTTTCTTGGTTGGTTGATTCTGTAGTTTACTTTTCTTTTTCTCCTCAACTGCTTTATAAAAATATTATTCTCCTTATAATGTATATCTCATAATTTGAAATCTACTTTGGTTTGTTTCAAAGTCTTAACCACTAATAAGTTATCAATGGACTAATACATTAATATTAATATATTATTAAAAGTACTAATGAGAATGATCTATTTATTACTCATGAAGTGATGTAAGTGCTTGATCCTTTGTAGATTTTCTAGCCTTTTAGAAAAAGGAATTGTAAAGTAAGTAAGCTATATAAATGGTAGAAAGTAGTATTTCCCCTGATTCTCATAAAATAATATTTAATCCCACCATTTCTTTGCAAATGATATAGTTTGTGAATCTGGCATTAAGCAACCAACAATTTTTAGCAGTGGTGATCCATCTGAGCTAAACTAGAAATAGAGCACTTTTATCGGATGAGTATAATTGAAATATTGCTCTATCATAATCAGAATATGAGAGGATGAAGACAATACTTTTTCAAAATCTGAAAGTCAAGCAAATCATTCTAATAAACTTGAGACTGATATTTAGCATAGTGCTTGATGAGTTACACAACTTACAAGAATTCTTGTTGTAGTATTAAGGTTTTTATGTTCAGGGTGCTTAGCATCACCATTGTCATTAAGCATTTGTCACTTGCTGAATATTGTATAATGTGGAAAAGCACAAAAGAAATAAAGGATTCTATATTAGGTTACGCTAAACAAACAAACTATGTGTCAATCCCCAACTGTAAGGGTTCATATACTATTAATGCTTATTTTCTGTTCACTTACAGTCTAGAGCATCTTGAGTTGGCACGTCATGCTCCATGCAGTCTTTCAGGAACCCAGGCTAACAGTGACTTTATCACATTTAACAGTGGTTATCACAATTTCAGCCACAGAAAGGGGAAAAGATAGTGTTGGAGCACTTGCGGAAAGCATTATTGCTTGGGCTTAGAGAAGCATATTCAATTACACCTCTAATCCATTAGCAAGAATTTTGTTTCAAAGTTTCAATTAAATACAAGGGCAGCTAAGAATTTAGTTCCACTCAGTAACTAGGAAGAAAGGTAGAATGGATTTTTGGTAGTTAGCTAGGAAACTCTGCCACAGAGTTTAAGTAAGTCCTGACCACAAGGAATTTACAATCCAAGGGAGACAGAATGTAGCAACATACGTAAAGCAATAATTTAACGTTAGAGATAATAAACACTAGGCATTCAGGGAAAGGAAAAAATCATCAAAGTCAAAGCTTCCTAAAGAAAAATGTATGTAATATGAAGGACGTTAGATGGGTTTTCAACAAAGAAGGGTCAAGGAGACATTCAAGGGAACCAATGAGTATGTGTTTCAGTACCAGGAGGTATAGCAGTAAAGCAAAACTCAAGACAAATGGTCCCAAGTTCAAATGCCAACTCTTCCTAGTTGTGTGACCTGATCTCCTGGTCTTTATCCCTAAACCTGACACTTCTAGAATTTCCTGCCACAGTAAATGGCTCACCGTCCAGTTGTACAAACCAGAAATGTAGGAGCTCTCATTGGTTTTCCTCACATCCTTCCTCACCACTCATTGTGAGTTTTATCTCCTGTGCATTTTTTCAATCTAACCCATACCTCTCCATCTTTTCACTACCACGCTGTTATCACTACTACCATCTTTACGAGACTATTGCAATAGCACACTCATGTATTTGCATCTACTCTGGCCCCTCTCCAAGTCCCAGGATAGCATTACCACCCGTATTTCCTGATTATCCCTACTTAAAACTCCTGATTGGCTTTCCAATGTATTCAGAATGAAGGCAGGATTCCTTAACATGGCTTATGAGTCCCTGCATGAACTGCATCCCGCCCAGGTGGTCCTGTCCTACATGTCACTGCATTCTCTCATCTGGTCCCTGGCTATTTCCAGGTCATATGCTCACTGTGTTCTCCCATAATCTGGGCTTTGCTTATGCACATTCTCAAAGTTTTCCCAGACCTTCTCTGCCTCACATTGCCTCAATAATTCCTGCTTATTCTTTGGATCTCAGTTCAAGTATAACTTCTTTAGAGGAGCTTTTCCTGACCTATTTGAAAGAAAAAAACACTATTAACACCACTGTAGAGTTTTTATAACCCTATTTCTCTTCAATGTCACATTTTTGGGAGATTTTATTTAATTAATGTCTCATTTCCACACTCTAATATAAGTTGTACATGAGCAGCAAGCATGTCTGTTTTCCTCTTTTTTATCAGTAGCATTTAACAGTGTTAAAACATTTACAATAGTTCCTGACATTCATGCATTCATTTAACAAAGATTATTCATATTGTTATTCATATTTATATTAAAAGTGGATATGCACTAAATACTATGTATGCTATAACTAATGTGTATGTACATACCTATACATATAAACATCTATATTAATTTACAATACACCTAGGCAATAGAGTGTCTTGTCTGAGGGCCTATAGCTGGTAAATGACAGATAAGATTCAAACTCATGTTTCAAAGCCAATGGTTTCCATAACGCAGTCACGTTTTTAAAAATGGTGATACCGAGGCCCTACTCCCAGAGATTCTACTTCAATTGGTGTGAGTATTCATGGCTTAACAAAGCTGCCCAGGTGATTGTATATGTAGCCAAGGTAAAGAACATCAGCTAGAATGACAAAACTAAATTAAGTGGAGAGTGTGGCCTGAAATAATGATGAGAATGAAAATAAAAATTTAAAAATAGGAAATTAGAATAAGGAATGCAAGTTGAGGGCTGCTGGGCTATGTTCCCTTTTTATTTCTTTTTAATTCATTGTTGCTGTTATTTTTTCTTATTAACAGCCACACAATGCCTTCAGGTCCTCTTCCCTAAAAAAAGAATCTTTGCAAATGTGAATAAATTAAGCATCTTGATAATGGGGAGAGTCTGGACTATCCACATTGGCTCGAAATGCAATCACAAGAGACAGGGAGACTTGATACACACGGGAAAGGCAGTGTGAAATTGGGGCAGAGACTGGAGTGGTGAGACCACAGGCAGCCACCGGAAGCCAGAAGACGGAAGAAGCCGCTTCTCCTTAGAGCCTAGACTGGCAATGAAGCCCTGCTGATATGTAAAACTGAACTCAGACGCCAGCCTCCAGAACGGTGAGAGAATAAATTTCTGTTATTTTAACCCACCAATCTGTGGTACTTTGTTACAGCAGCCACAGAAAACAAATATACCTACGTTGTGATAATATGATTGTAATATACTTTCTACATATAACAAATTCTAAAGCCAAATATTCTAAGGTAGTAAGAGTAAAGTGACAGTTTCTCTGTCTTGACCCTCTTCTTCTCTTTTTTAACTCTAGGCTCGCCAAAAATCCTTCCCAAAGAGTCCTGGGAGTGCTCTAGGGTGCCTCACCAATGTCCTGAGAATTAGCTGCCTAGTCTTTTCGATGATGTTTGTCATTGCCCACCTTTCATGCTGCATCTCACTGTGGAAGTGTTTCCAGCCTCTGCTAACCCCTACAGTTACCTACCAAGGGTACTGCAATTATTGCTGACATCTGTATGGATGAAGACAAGACCAAGCCTGGAACCCACAATCAGGACTGGTGGTGGAGTGCACTGGACTGCTGCTTTCTAATAATTTCCTTGATTACATAAAATAAATTATTGTTTAAAATGCAGTATAGATTTGAGATAAAACTAACTGATATCAAAACCACAATGAATGGATTAAAGATGGAGGCATGAAAAGTGAGACAGAAATCTCCTCCCAAAACCACAAATAATATGAAAACATAGCAAATACAACTAATCCTGAAAGAGCGACAGGAAAGAAGACTGCAACAGCCTGCCTACATCTGGGGAAAAGAGAAGATCTCATGGAAAAGGGTAGAGTAGCTAAGCCACAATCAGGCAGGATGCAAGCCCTTCTGCCATCCCACCTCACTGGTGGGAGGAAGAGAAACAGACTGGGGAGGGGGTGGAGGCCTAAGACTGCTGAACACCCAGCCCTGGAGATATACTCTGGGAACATAAACCTACATGACATGGTGCTCTGGAGATGAGTGGATTTGGAAAGCTAAGAAAGGTGGAATACTCAGAGAGACGGAGGTTCCAGCTGCTTGTGGAGAACAGGTACCCACAACCAGCCGTTCTGGGACAGAAGAAGGGAAGGCACTCTGAGAGACTTCCTGGGCACTCTGAGAGACACTCCAACAATGAGAGGGCTGCTAAAAGGGCAAGGATTGCACAGAGCTTGCTGCTCAGGAGAAAGCTTAGGTGGACAAAATTGTCCTGGTGCACTCAGCCCAGCAGGTTGCACCATCCCCCTGGCTGGTAACGCAGCCCTGAGGCCCCCCACCATGATATGCAGCCTGCCACTCCTTCCCCCCAGCTGGCACCAACTCACAAATTTGCTGCCCCTACCACTGTGCCAGGGCAGCCAGAGGGTGGCCCCACCTGTGACAGCTACAGGGGCTTAGCATAGAGGCTGCTCCCAGTGTGCTAGGCCCACTGGCCCTGCCTATAGAGGGAGGCACTGCAGCCAGAAAGGAGGAAAGAGCTCTTTCCTCCTGCCAGGCACCAGTGCCACTTGCCTGCAACCTTGCCATTGCTCCAGGTGCTGAGAAGCTCCAGAGAATAGAGTTTCTGGGCTCTAGAGGGTGCTGCCTACACAAAGTTATTATTCCATATTATTCATGACAAATATGAAACATCAAAAGAAACTGGTACAACCCAAAATTCCACAAACATCAGTAAGAGGGCCAAATGAAACTGAAATTACCAATCTTCCTGAGAAAGATTTCAAAATAAAAATCATAAACATGCACAGGGAGCTACAGAAAAAATTTTAAGACCTCAGGAAGGACTTCAAGAAAGAGAGAAAAACTTTTTGAAAAATTCAGTATCTAAATTGAAATATACAATGGAGGGATTTAAAAGCAGATTAGATGAGGTAGAGGAGATGGTAAATGAAACAGAAATTAGAGAACAGGAATACAAAGAAGCTGAAGCACAGAGAGAAAAAAGGATCTCTAGGAATGAAAGAATATTAAGAGAACTGTGTGACTGATTCAAACAGAACAATATTTGCATTATAGGAGTACCATAAGAAGAAGAGAGAGAAAAAGGGATAGAAAGTCTCTTTGAGGAAATAATTGCTGAAAGTTACCTAATCTGGGGAAGGAAATTATCTCTCAGGCCATGGAAGTGCACAGATCTCTCAACACAAGGGACCCAAGGAAGACAACACCAAGACATATAATAATTAAAATGGCAAAGATCAAGGACAAGGAAAGACTATTAAAAGCAGCCAGAGAGAGTAAAAAGGTCACCTACAAAGGAAAACCCATCAAGCTATCATCAGACTTCACAACAGAAACCTTACAGACCAGAAGGGAGTGGCATGATATATTTAATGCAATGAAACAGAAGAGCCTCGAACCAAGAATATTCTACCTGGCAAGATTATCACTTCAGTTTGAAGGAGGGATTAAACAATTTCCAGATAAGCAAAAGTTGAGGGAATTTACCTCCCACAAACTGCATCTACAGGGTATTTTGGAGGGACTGCTATAGATGGAAGTTCTTCTAAGGCTAAATTGCTGTCACAAAAGAAAATAAAACCACAGTAAAGGAAGTAGAACAATTAATACTAAGCAAATGCAAAATTATATCAACTACCCCAAAAGTTAGTCAAGGGATAATCAAAGAGCACAGAATATGACACCTAATATGTAAAGAATGGAGGAGGAAGAAAAAGAAGGGAGGGGAAAAAAAGAACCTTTAGATTGTGTTTGAAATAGTGTACTAAGTGAGATAAGTTAGATTGTTAATTAGTAAAGAAGCTACCCTTGAACCTTTGGTAATCACAAATCTAAAGCTTGCAATGGCAAAAAAATATGTATTGATAATAACCCTAAATATAAATGGATTGAATGCACCATCAAAAGACATAGAGTTACTCAATGAATAAAAAACAAGACCCATATGTATCTGCCTATAAGAAACTCACTTCAAATCCAAAGACATACAAAGAATGAAAGTGAAGGTATAGAAAAAGATATTACATGCAAATAATAGAGAGAAAAAAGCAGGAGTTGCAGTATTTGTATCAGACAAAGTAGACTTCAAACCAAAGAAAGAAACAAGAGACAAAGAAGGACATTACATAATGATAAAGGGGTCAATCCAACAAGAGGATATTGTAAATATCTATGCACCCAACATAGGAGCACCTACATATGTGAAACAGATACTAACAGGATTAAAGGCGGAAACTGAATGCTCAGATACTTCAACACACCACTCATTCCAAAGGAAAGATCAACCAGACAGAAAATAAATAAGGAGACAGAGACACTGAACAACACATTAGAACAGATGGACTCAACAGCCATCCATAGAACTCTCCGAAAGCAGCAGGATACACATTCTTCACATGTGCACATGGAACATTTTTAAGAATAGATAATATACTAGGCCACAAAAAGAGCCTCAGTAAATTCAGAAGGATTGAAATTGTACCAACCAGTTTCTCAGATCAGAAACTAGAATTAAATTATGCAAAGAAAACAAAAGAGCCCACAAACACAAGGAGGCTTAACAACATGCTCCTAAATAACCAATGGATCAATGACCAAATTAAGACAGAGATCAAGCAATATATACAGACAAATGAAAACAGTAACTCAACACTGCAAAATCTGTGGGACACAGCCAAGGCCATGCTAAGAGGGAAGTATATTGTAATACAGGCCTAGCACAGGAAAGAAGAACAATCCCATATGTTCAGTCTCAACTCACAATTAATGAAACTAGAAAAAGAAGAACAAATGAGGCCTAAAGTCAGTAGAAGGAGGGACATAATAAAGATTAGAGCAGAAATAAAAGAAATTAAGAAGAATGAAACAATAGAAAGAATCAATGAAAACAGAAGCTGGTTCTTCAAGAAAATAAACAAAATAGACAAACAACTAGCCAGACTTACCAAAAAAAAAAAAGAAGAGTATATACACATAAACAGAATCATAAATGAGAAGGAAATATCACTAAGGACAGCATTGAAATACAAAGAATTATTATAGAATACTATAAGAAATTATATGCTAACAAATTGGATAACCTAGACAAAATGGACAACTTTCTAGAAAAATACAACCCTTCAAGACTGACCCAGGAAGACACAGAAAATCTGAACAGACCAATTACCAGCAACAAAAATTGAACTGGTCATCAAAAAACTACCTAAGAACAAAACCACTGGACCACATGGCTTCACCACTGAATTTTACCAAACATTTAGTGAAGACCTAATACCCATCCTCCTTAAAGTTTTCTAAAAAATAAAAGAGAAGGGAATACTTCCAAACTCATTCTCTGAGGCCAGCATCACTCTAATAACAAAACCAGGCAAAGACACCACAAAAAAAGAAAATTAAAGGCCAAAATCCCTGATGAACAGAGATGCAAAAATATTCAACAAAATATTAGTAAACTGAATTCAAAAATAGATCAAAAAGATCATCCATCATGATCAAGTAGGATTTATTCCAGGGATGCAAGGATGGTACAATATTTGAAAATCCATCATACACTACATCAACAAAATGAAGGACAAAAACCACATGATCATCTCCATAGATGCTGGAAAGCATTTGACAAATTTCAACATCCATTCATTCATGATAGAAACTCTCAACAAAATGGGTATAGAGGGCAAGTACCTCAACATAATAAAGACCATGTATGAAAAACCCACCATTAATATCTTGCTTAATAGCAAAAAGCTGAAAGATTTTCCTTTAAGATGGGGAACAAGATAAGGATGCCCACTTTCCCCACTTTTATTCAACATAGTTCTGGAGGTCCTAGCCATGGCAATCAGACAACACAAAGAAATAAAAGCACTGAGACTGGTAAAGAAGAAGAACTGTCACTGTTTGCAGAAGATATGATATTGTACATAAAAAACCCTAAAGAATCCACTCCAAAACTACTAGAACTAATATCTGAACTCAGCAAAGTTGCAGGATACAAAATAAATATACAGAAATCTGTTGCATTCTTATCTAATGATGAACCAGCAGAAAGAGAAATCAGGAAAACAATTCCATTCACAATTGCATCTAAAGGAATAAAATACCTAGGAATAAACCTAACAAAGGAAGGAAAGACCTTACCCTGAAAACTATAAGACACTTGAGAGAAATTAACGAAGACACCAATAAATGGAAATCTATCCTGTGCTCATGGATAGAAAGAATTAATATTGTCAAAATGGCCATCCTGCCTAAAGCAATCTACAGATTCAATGCAATTCATATCAAAATACCAACAGCATTCTTCAATGAACTAGAAAAAATAGTTCTAAAATTCATATGGAACCACAAAAGACCCCAAATAGCCAAAGCCATCCAGAGAGGGAAGACTAAAGCATGAGGGATTACACTCCCCAACTTCAAGCTCTACTACAAAGCTACAGTAATCAAGACAATTTGGTACTGGCACAAGAACAGACCCAAAGATCAATGGAACAGAATAGAGAACCCAGATATAAACCCAAGCATATGTGGTCAATTAATATACAATAATGGAGCCATGGATATACAACGGGGAAGTGACAGCCTCTTCAACAACTGCTGTTGCCAAAACTGGACAGCTACATATAAGAGAATGAATCTGGATTATTGTCTAACTCCCTACACAAAAGTAAACTTGAAATGGATGAAAGACCTGAATGTAAGTCATAAAACCATAAAACTCTTAGAAGAAAACATAGGCAAAATTCTCTTGAGTATAAATATGAGCAACTTTTCCTTGAACTCATCTCCTTGGACAAGGGAAACAAAAGCAAAAATGAACAAATGGTATTACATCATGCTAAAAAGCTTCTGTACAGCAAAGGACACCATCAGTTGAACAAAAAGGCATCCTGCAGTATGGGAGAATATATTTGTAAATGACATATCTGATAAGGGGTTAATATCCAAAATACATAAAGGACTCACACACCTCAACACCCAAAAAACAAACAACCTGATTAAAAAATGGGTGAGGATATAAAGAGACACTTCTCCAAAGAAGAAATTCAGATGGCCAACAGGCACATGAAAAGATGCTCCACATCACTAATTTTCAGGGAAATGAAAATTAAAACCACAATGAGATATCACCTCATGCCAGTTAGGATGGCCAATATCAAAAAGATAAGGAACAACAAATGCTCGAGAGGATGAGGAGAAAGGGGAACTCTCTTACACTGTTGGTGGGAATGTAAATTTGTTCAACCATTGTGGAAAGCAATATGGAGGTTCCTCAAAAAGCTAAAAATTGAACCATTGGACTCAGAAATTCCACTCCTAGGAGTTTTCCTGAAGAAAACAAGATCACAGATTCAAAAAGACATATGCACCCCTAAGTTTATCACAGCACTATTTACAATAACCAAGAAATGGAAACAACCTAAGTGTCTGTCAGTAAGTGAATGGATAAAGAAGATGTGTTACATATACACAATGGACTATTATTCAGCCATAAGAAGAAAAATAATCCTACCATTTCAACAACATGGATGGAGCTAGAGGTTATTATGCTCAGTGAAATAAGCCAGGCAGAGAAAGACAAGTACCAAATGATTTTCCTCATTTGTGGAGTATAACAACAAAGCAAAACTGAGGGAACAAAACAGCAGCAGATGCACAAACTCCAAGAAGGGACTAGCGGTTACCAAAAGGGAGGGTGGGGTAGAGTTGGTGAGGAGGGAGTGAGAAGGGGATTGAAGGGTATTATGATTGGCACACATGGTGTGTGGCATGTCATGGGGTAGATTCTATAGCACGAAGACAAGTAGTGGCTCTGTGGCATCTTACTACACTGTTGGACAGTGACTTCAGTGGGGTTTGGGGGGGACTTGATAATAGGGTGAATGTAGTAACCACAATGTTGATCATGTGAAACCTTCATAAGAGTATATATTAATGATACCTCAATAAAAAAATTTAAAAACTAGCTGATTTCAGAAATACTATTCACACAATATGAAATATTAGTGACTCCTCTGAGAACATAAAATCTTACTCTAATTGCTCAATGTTCCATCACTCCATGACTCTAATGCCACCATCATCAAGATTCTGTATCTTCAGTTGGAGTAAAAAAATCTACCTCTTACCCATTATTTTTTACTGTTTTTTTAAATTTTACAGCTCTTTATGGACACTTGTAACCCCCAAAAAGGAATATTTAGGTTTTACCTGTAATCACAACTGAGGATTCATATATTGAAATGCCAGCCACTACTTATAAGGCTTTTTCTTTTTAATCTAAGGTCTAAGTGTTTTATCTTGCCTCTTATTATAAAATAGTAATATTTTTCATTGATCACTTATCAAATGAGTGATCACACAGTTTACATACTAAATCTTTCAATTGTCAGAGTCTTTCAAACTCTCTCCATTCTGAAATGATTGATCTTCCAGGCTTACGGTATACACACATACACATCTGAGAAGGATCATTAATAACATCATCATTATATTTGTTCTTTAATTCCAGTGGTAGGTACAAGGCACTTTTTCCCTTAATTTTAAACTTCGAATCACACTACTTCCCATTTATTAATTTATTATTCATCCTTATAATTAATCAAGTAAGTGTTTATCAGACTCCTTTCTCTGCCAAGGCCTGAAATATCTGGCAATATAATTTTTACCTTGATATTCTATAAAACTGTAACAATATAAAAAGAATTTAAAAATACAATATTGCTGTATACTTAATAATAATATATTGTAGACATTTGGAATTTCAATAGTTGAGAGACATACTTATTTTTAAAAAATCTACAAATACAAAATAAATAATAAAATATAAAACCAAGCCATTATTGTCACAGCTAGAGATTATTTTCTTTTGCCTTTCACAGTTGCTAATAAAAAACATACTCTGAGAAGATGAGAGTTAGGGGACTAATGGGAAAGTTTCCCAAAATTCCAAGAAGAAATCAAGTTCTGGATACATAGGACAGCATATAAGCAGCATGCATAAGATACATGCTAATCCTATGTGTGGTTCAAAAGTATCAGAAATGATCATTAATAAGAGTATATCTAATCATAGAGTAAACAAAGCTGTGTTCTCTTAAAAGGAATCCTAAGATACAGAATTAGAACAGGGGAAAAAAAGCGAATTCTCATTTTTTTACTGAAGAAGACAGCTGTCATCAATAAAAATGTAGTAATCATAAAATCTGGTTTGGCTGATCTGATTATTGATTGTGAGGAAAGATACATTTAATCTCTAAACAAAATGAGGATTTGTAGGAACTTTCATAAATACATCATTAATTAGGGCTCTGAAGTGTTAACACAACACTCACCAAGCATCTAGGAAGAAATGACCCAATTGCAAAAGACATTAATTAAAAGATTAGGCACTGGAATGATCTGGCTCAAGATTGCTGAGATAAAAGGGAGTAACAAGTTATATCATTTTTATTCTGGATGTAGAAATGTTGAGCCCAAGGAAAGTTAATTATCTTCCCTGGGGGACACCAGAAAATAGAAATAGACTACAGATTTGACTTCTGCTCTTGGCTATTTTAAGAAATTTAAGGCAAACTTGACATATTGAAAAAACCTTTCATGTTTTATTTCATTCTAGGTTTCCTGGACTTGTTGTTTTTTACTGAAGAGTAGCTAATCACTCTTAAATATGATTCTCCAGCTCTCTCTTAGCTTCAGATTCACTTGTACAGCCAACTATCTAATTGACACCTCTACCTTAATGCTCTGCAGGGAATTCTACCTCAATAGAATAAAAATGGAACTATCCCCCCAAATACATACATTTGCACACAAGTGGACACACGCATGCACACAACCTGCAAAACCTTCTTTACTTTCACTTTCTCAGTAGGTTTCACTACATCTCTCCAGTCACTCAAGCTAGCAATCTGAGAGCCGCCTTTGGCGCCTTTTCCCCCAGTCTCCAACATCCAGTTATTCCTCTAAGCTTCCTGATTTTTCCCTTTGAAGTCATGGCAGGCAAGTGCATGCAAAGCTCTCCACCGCTTACATCTCCCTGCTAAGCCTGTGCAGACATGATTAACAACAGCAATGCCCCTTTTTGCCTGTATTGAATCTACTACCGCATAATTCCTCAGAACACCACTCCTTGCAGACACCACCAGGTGACTGGAGCTGATACTTGAGAGGAAATGTATGAATACATGTGCCTTCCCGGTCCTTGATAGTTCTATTTCTCCCTTTCAACCCTGGCTTCCTTACTTCTGTATCTCATCATTTCTTTTCTGAACTACTTAAATGACCTCTTGGCCTCTAGTCCTGACCCTGTACAATTTAACCTCAGTGTTGCTGCCGGAAGGATCTCTCTAAAAATGCCAATATGACAGCGCCAAGCCTTCCTAAAACCCAGTCCTTTCCCCCATTTCTGCAGTGTAGGAGCTAAAGTCTGCTGTTTGAGAAGCTCTCCATATCCTGAATGTGCCCACCTCTCCACTCCCACTCTCTCCAAGTCCTGCTTCCTATTTAATGCCTTGGTGAAGCCAAATTATCTTCAATAGCCTGAAGTTTTCATGCTGTTCCCCCCATCATGCCTTTGCTCATGCTCTCTCCATTGCCTGAAACATCCTATTTACCCTGTATGCCACCTAATTTGCTCTTTTTTTACTTTAAACCATCACCTAGAACACTGAGTTCTCATAAAGCCACTCTTTGAATCTCCACGCTCTCCACACCACATGGGCCCTCCTGGTGACTTGGGAGCTTCTACCTGTGCTCCTATTGTACCACTCATGCCCCTGACACAGCACAGAAAAGATCCTCTTGTGGTTATTTTAATGACAGTATCTTCCTAGACACCCCTAAGGAGAAGGACCAGTGCACGGGGACTTCAAGTCTCTAGTTCTCCACAGAGTCTGTGTAGCAGGGACCCGATAAATGGTGAAGTGAACTGAATGGAACATATGGTAAGTATTCTGCTATTAAACTTCCTATGTAGAAGTTGCCTATGTAGAAATTATTCAGCCATAAGAAGGAATAAATTCTTGCCACTTGTGACAACATGGATGGACCTTGAGGGCATCATGATAAGTTAAGTAAGTCAGACAGAGAAAGACAAACACTATATGATTGTTCTTACATCTGGAATCTAAAAGACAAACAAAAACAAAGAAACAAGCTCATAGATGTGGAGAACAGATTGGTGGTTGCCAAAGGCCAGAGGGTTGGAGAAATGGGTAAAGAGGGGTCAAAGGTAAAAAATGAAATTAAAAAATATATCCTGAGCAATAAATATTTCTAGAAGACAGAAAATGAGGGAAAGAAAGAGAGAACAAAGGTTTATTGACTTAAGTCCTATTGTAATCATTTGTTTATAAGTCTTTTAAAAAAAGTAGAACTTGTCAATTTATTTGTATTTGCTAAGCATTATTTTATGACCACAGAGATGATTATTGTTTTCTATTTCTTTATAAGCAGACTTATCATAGCAAAAGCTGAGGCTATGATATTTGAATCTTTATCAGAAAGGGAAAATAATACCACAAGGTGTATTACTTTACTAGAACTGCCATAGACTGGGTAACTTAAACTACAGAAATTAATTTTCTCACAGCTGTGAAGCCTAGGAGTCTAAGATCGAGATGTAGGTATGTTTGGTTTCTTCTGAAGCCTCTCTTCTTGGTTGATGGCCAGTTCTCACTGTGTCCTCACACCTCTTTGTGTATGTATCCTAATCTATGTTTATGTATACACTGGTCATATTGGGTTAGTACTCACCCTATGACTTCATTTAACTTTAAATACCTTCTTTAAGGTCCTATCTCTAAGTACAGTCACATTCTGAGAAACTGGGGATTAGGGCTATAACATATAAATCTTGGAGGAACACAATTCAGCCTAAAACACAAGAAAATATATATCAGGAACTTTAACAAGGACCCTCTAATTCCTAAAAGTAAAAATGTGATGGGAATAAATATGGCAAATGCCTCAAATTAATCTCATTATTTAAATATGTATAAATCAAAAGGCCAGATGCCTTGAGATACCCACAAGTATATTTATGGGAGCAGCAATCCAACAGAGGGCTGGGTTCTAAGAAATGTTACACACTTCTCCTAAAGTTCCCTTAAGTTAAACTTCTGTCAGTGCTCATTATAATTATTTTCTTCTTGGGAAAATTACACAATGGCTATTGACACAATGCTTTAACATCTAGCAAGCTATTTTCTGTCGTTAGTCAGCATAACCAATTATTTCAGTGAATTAAATGCTTTCAAATTGTTGTAATCAGTCAAGTCAGAGACATTGGCCAAGCTCATTTATAAGTGAATTCTTGGGATCAACATGGAACAACAGCATTAGCAAAAAACTTGAATAAATGAAATGCTGAAGTAGGTTAGACAGCTTGTGTTTATAAACTCAAACAGACTTGAGAAACTGCTGTTTGAGTTTACTTGTAAAATCTTAAACAGGTTTGAAAAAATTAAACCAGCCAATTAAACTTAGAATCATTTTTTTTTAAAGCATTCTCAAAAATTGGACCCAGTCAATATTGGCCATTGTTGTTTCCTTATTGGATAGATAATATTTGTTGTTAATTTTTTTAAATGAGAAAATAATAGCAAAGAGAGAAATTAAACTCACACCTCTCTTAACACTATGGGATGTTTCTGGGCAACAACACAGGTATTGGAGTCTGAGTTTCATCCTCTCCAGAGAAGTAGGTTGTGGGGTATGTGTGTTTGTGTGTTTTAATGCTAATATTAAAGAATGCTCAAAATGTATTAGGTTAAAAGCAATATGCATCCAGTCCTAGGTATTTGCCCAAGTGAAATACAAACTGATGTTCCCATAAAACCTATGTGCAAAATACTTACAGCAGCTTTGCTTTTAATCACCAAGAGTGGAAACAACCTGGATGTCTCTCAACTAGGAAATGGATAAACAGTGGTACATCCATACAATGGAATACCATTGAGCAATAAAAAGAAACAAACTATCAAGACACACAAGATAGATAAATCTCAAATACATATTCCTAAGTGAAAGAAGTCAGACTAAAAAGGTTACATACTGTATGATTCCATTTATATGACATTCTGGAAAAGGCAAGACTGTAGGGAGGAAAACAGATTCGTGAGAGCTAGAAGTTAAAAGTTGAGGGATGATTTGACCACACACAAGAGCATGGGGAAGTATTTTGGGGAAAGGGATGATAGAATTGTTCTGCTTTGATTATGTTTTTTACATGGCTATGCATTTGTTGAACCTCATAGAATTGTGCATCAAGAAGAGTAGATTTTACCATATGTAAATTAAAAATAAATTTAAAACATACTATGCAGAAGAGTATATATTACATATTTCCCTTGTGTTTTGTTTATATACATAAAAGATATAAAAACATATATATATCACTGATATATATATATATATATATATATATTAGGTATCATATGATACCCAATATGTATTACAGAATTTACATGATTATGCCTGCTTGTACAGGCTTATAAAATATTTCTGTCAATATACAAGAAACTGGAGTAGATGCCCCTAAGGAGGAAGCCTAGCAGCCCCAAGGTGGACAAAAGTCTTGATTTTCATTGTATATATTCTGATATTGTTTGAATTGTTTACCATATCAGTTAGAGTACTTTTCAATTAAATAAACACTAAACCAGAAGAATATATAAACATTTTGGAGTTGTAATTTTGGAGCCCCTTAGGTAAATTTTCCTTCCTGACCAGACAACTAAATGTCCTCTGTCCTTGCATACAGGTACAGTTGGGTTGTGGAAAGGTTCTGCAAGTTACTTGGCGATAGAAGCTGTCTGAACGCTGGGGTTGCACGCTTTCCCTGATCCACAAGAGATTTTACCAATTACTCCCTGGTGAGCAGTACAAGCCAAAAATCAATGAAAGTGGAAACAGCAGGTTGTTTCATGGTGGAAATGGCCTCAGTTTCATCAATAGCAATCAGCACACCTTTGGAAGTAAAAAAAGACTCAAAAAAATATAGGAGTTAGTGCCCAGGATGCCCAATATGGTTGCCAGCTAAAGCTGTACATATACAAGGATGTCTGCTAAATTTCCCACTTAAACTGCCAATGAAGCACATTAGAGATACAGAATTAACTTGTCATCAAGAAACCTTTAAGCAACATGCTGTGCATGGGGCTTTACTACATCTCAAATGATTGGACACAATAATCGCCTTCTCCAAGCTCATGTAGGATGCAAGGTAACAGTGACTGCCTCATCCAGGATGCATCTCAGACATCCAATAGGCTTTGTCATGTTCCAAAGAGAATATGGTACTAGAACAGCATCTTACTAAAAAGTAACATAAAGACCAGAATTTAAAAATAAAATCCATATGTCCATATACATGTATATATAATTGAACATAATTTCCAGATTGTTCTTGCCCCCTTGATTGATAGTCTATGAAATATTTCACTGAGAAATTTCTATTTCATTCTGCCTATCTTTTGTTAAAGGCAGACTATTTATGCAGTGGATACATAGGAAAACAGCTGATTAATCCAGCATGAAAAAAGTGCTATTTGTGCAGGAAGACATCTGTGTATCATTCTAGAAGCTCTCTTTAAGAATTTTGCTAAGTAAAACATGATGTCAGAAACCTGGAATTTGTCTTGCCTATTTGTGTTTGTTTTAACCTTTGAATGGGAACTTTAATTCTCATACAGAAAAGTGCATGGAATATAAATGCAGAGCTTCATATATAATTTTTGAGGATATAAATTCATTATCAGGTATATGTGCTGCAAATATTTTCCCCCAGTTCCTTGCCTTTTCATGATGTCTTTCAAGAGCACTAATGTTAATTTCTACTCAAAAGTCATATCCATTTTTGATGTTCAGTGCATTTTTGATCAAATCTAATAACTATTTGCCTATTTCAAATTTACAAAGATATTCTACTATGTTTTCTTCTAGAACCATTAGAGTTTCCGATTTTATGTTGAAGTTTATCAAATTTGTGGACATAGAGTTACTCCTTTATTATCATTTTGATGCATATGAGATCTGTAATTATATTCTTTCATTTCTGGTAATAGTTACTTGTGTCCTCTCACTTTTTTTAATTAGTGTGGCTAGAGGCTTATCAATTTTATTGAACTTTTCAAAGAACCAGCTTTTGGTGTTATTGATTTTATTGACTTTTTCTATTGATTGCAACTTATTGATTTCTGCTCCAACTCTTACTATTTCTTTTTTCTGCTTAATTGGGATTTAATTTGCTCTTCTTTTTCTAGCTCTTAAGCAGAAAACTTAGACTATTGATTTTAGATCTTTCTTCTTTTTAATATTGTGTATTCAATGCTATAAATTTTGTGCTAGACAATGTGTTAATTGCATTCCACAAATGTTGATGTTTCATTTTCATTCATTTAGTTCAAAATATTTATCTCTTGAGATTTCTTCTTTGACATGTATTATATAAAAGTGTGTTGCTTAACCTCAAAGTATTTTTGTATTTTCCAGCTCTCTTTCTGTTGTTGATTTCTAGTTTAATTCCAGTGTTTTCTGAGAGCAGACATTGTATGATTTCTATTCTTTTAAATTTGTGAAGGTATATAGCAGTGGCCCCCAGAATGTGGCCTATTTTGGAGAATGGTCCATGTGAGCTTGAGAAGGATGTTGTATTCCACTATTGTTAGATGAAATAGTCTATAAATGCCCTTTAAATTCCACTGACTGATAGTGTTGTTGAGTTAAACTAGGTCCTTACTGATTTTCTACCTATTGAATCTGTCGATTTCTGAAAGAGGGGTGTTGACATCTCCAACAATAATGGTGAATTCATCTGTTTCTATTGCAGTTCTATTAGATTTTGACTCACATATTTTGATGCTTTTGGGCACATACACATTAAAGATTATTCTATCTTCTTGGATAACTGACTGCTTTATCATTATGTAATTCCCTCCCTTAACCCTAATAACTTTCCTGGCTCTGAAGTCTGCTTGTGTGAAATTCATGTAGTTACTCCCTCTTTCTGTAACTGGATATATGCAAACTAATCCATGTGACCAGCAAATATACACCTCTGTATGATTCTAATTCTTGGAAATGTGTTGAGATTTTCTTTATGACCTAGTTCATTATCAATCTTTATAGATATTCTGTGCGGGGGGCAGTGGAGGTTCATCCTGCAGTTATTGAGTGGGATATTCTATTATGTTAATTTTGATAATGTGGCTTTTCAAGTAATTTGTATCTTATTATAGTTAATTTACTACTATTTTGCTTTATACATATTTTAAGAACATGTTATTAAATACATGTTTTTTGATAATTTATTCAATAAAAGAATGATATTTTCATGAGACTCATTCCCTTAAATTTAGTGTATAGCTTTCACCTTTTTCCCCTGGTTTTGATATGTAACCACTTGTTTCAGAATCATTTAATATCACTGAAGAAATACTGAGGGAAGGAGTGTGGCACTAGATACTTATGATGATAATATATAGCTTACAAGTAACTCAGTTACATGCTTCATCCCTTTATTATCTAGTTATTACTGTATAACAAGCCACTGCAAAATGCAGTATCATCAAATAATAATCATTTATTATTAATTATGGATCTGTGGATCATCTGTGCAATTAGTCTGATTTTAGCCGGGCTCACTCATGTATCTGCTGTCAGCTGGCTGATCGTCTCTGGGCTAATGAGTCTGGAAGATGATGAGGTCCTCACTCCATGAGGTCTCACCTTCTCCTGCAGGGCTGCTCTTGTGTCAGTAGCAGTTCAAAGAGAAGTTGGAAACAATGCCAGGCCTCTTTAGGCCTAGAACTGGCACACCACCACTTTCATGGAATTTACAGGTCAAAGCTAGTAATAAGACCAGACTAAACTAGAATTGGGGAAAAAGACCTCCTCTTCATTGAAGGAACTGCAAAATTACATTGCAACAGGTGTGGACAGAGGAGGATAAAGACATTTAGAAATTTTTGCAACCAGTCTATCACATGTTCAAATCTTTTGGGACCTACAAGTGTAACAGAAAGGGAAGGGGTCAAAAAATGATTCATTTTCAGTCATATTACATGATTCCTTCCTTTTTATTCTTATTTGTAAAATGTAATTATATCTGTATCATCCCTATAATTTAGTACAATATTAATGGAGGAAATTACGAAGATGAAAATACACAAAAAAGGATGGAGAGGTAATCTCAAAACTTACATTTTTTACAAAACGAACTCCAGGAATATTTTTTCTATCTTTCCTCCTACAAAATATTTATGTTTGGAATTCATTAGTTAGGATGAGATCCTCTAGTGCTACTTTAAGTTTAACGTGTTTCCCAGGGACCATGCCAAAAACTCAGATATATATAAGGTCCCAGAGGATGAAGGTATCTAGGACTTCCTATAAGGATAAGAGGACAAGAGTTGGGCAGAACAGCTGACTCCTAAAGTGGCCTAAAGGGATTTCTGCCTTTGCTGTGACATTATCCTCCCAAGACATCTGCCTCTACATCTCTAATTGCCTTTTAATGACTGATTATGGTTCAGCCATCCAGGGATTTAGCTAAACCCTTCTTTAACCCAGTTAAACCTTCAGCCAGTCTTTTGGGGGTGTCAAGCTGCCTCTGTGTTTTCAGAGTTCCCAACTCTTCAGATGTAATTACATTCCCTTGAGTACAATAGAGAAGTATTGGGTACTTGTGGTTTTTCAAATCCATTTACAGAAAAAACTACAGTCCCATAACTTCTGTTAGATTCAAATAAGAAAAAAAAAAAGATGGTGAGTGTGTCTGTCTACAGGCTTTTGTATTTTGTAATATAAATTAGGATTAAGATATCTCTTCCCTAAAGTTCTTTATTAACTCTGTTTATCCGTACACTAATAATGTTGGTGAAACTTTCTTTTTCAGGCTATGAAGAAGCAAAATGGCTCATCACTTGGGTTTTTTCCACATTGGTATGTGAAAATAATGCAACAAGTTGCCGTTTTATAATTGTACTTTTATTCCTCTTTTAGGATCACTTTCCCCTTTTTCCTATTGGAAATGGGTAAGAAAAAAAACAACTTCCTCACTTCCTATGGGAGTTAATATTGCTATCAATGTTTCTACAGTTGCCAGAATGAAAAAAAAATTGATAGCTAAGAATTTGAACTGTAAAGTTTAAATGACAAAAATTAAATAAAAATAAAAGCTTGGACAACTAGCTAAGGTTGTTAGAGTAGATGTTATTGTTAACCTTAAAAATAAAGTTGTCAGTTATTTTACCAGCAAAATGGGTTTATTCAGAAACAGCAGAGAATTACTTTTTTCTTCTACATCCAAGTAACCTCTGATCAAAGAGGAAGATTTGTTGTTAAAAATACAAATGTTCCTATGTATCAGACTGATGTAAATTCTACTAGCACACTGGGAGATTAAGGCTGAGCTATTTACCTTTCAAAATATATTTAGTTGGAAATCTAGAGAAAAGCCAACTAAGATTATGATAAACCCTGCATGGATTATTAATTCCAAACCCAAGCTAGAATGATTGATAAGTACTCATGTGATCCCTTAAAACTGTGCCTTTGAAGAAAAAGTAAAAGGCCCATTCCTAAATTATTCAGAGTCATTGCTTGTATTGATGGAGTTTTAAGGATAGGTACTGAAATTTTTATTTCACTTTTTTTGACTACAGGGCTCACCTTGATAAGGAACACCAGGAGAATTTTCACACAGTTTTCGGCCCTAGACTAAAGCTGATGAAGTTGACAATGAACACTTCATGCCCAAGTCGACCTCGTGATGAACTCACATATTTCCAATGTTCCCTTGGGCACAATAGTTAAGAGAGATTGATACTTGTGTCCTTCAGAAATTCTCAAAGAGCCCATCCTTTACAACCCAAATGCAAAATTTCTGCACACAAAAATCACCAACAGTTCTTCTTCTCTGAAATACACAGTGATGAAGGGATGTAGTCAACCATGGCTACATTTGGCATTATTTTTGGCATAAATAAAAGGTACGGCTCACTGCAGGAAGAAGACTTGGTAAGGCAACACTATTCGAAAGGTGCTTCTTATGTGGCTCTCTCAACATGGTAAGAGGTCTTCTTACCTCAATATTATAAGATTAAACAAATAGGCAAACAAAAAGTCCATTGACTAGCAATTAACCTATTGTAGAATAAGCTACATTTTATTTACCAACCAAATTAAGTATAAATATATATACTATATATACACATGTAAGAGGGTATAGACAAATACCTATGTATATGTGTATGTTGTGTGTATGTATGTGTGTATATACAGAGAAATAGAAACACAGAGAGATAAATATCTGAAACTACAAGAAAAAAAAGCAAACTAAACTGTTAGTGAGAGTATTAATTCAAAATCATCTTCAGGTATGAAGAAAGGATGCTCTGTCCTGCATTTTCCTTATTTTCTCAGTTATACATCCTCCACCCTATGGATGTCAATACGCCAACTCCCCTGTCCCTTACCATTTTGCATCTAAATGTTCATGTTCATGCATTCAAATATGTGGATGAATTATGGGGATTTCAATCCTATTTTTATCTGAAACTTTATGTATGAACTTTAAAGTTCATACTGTATTTAGAGTGTCCTTCAAATATTTTTCTGAAGTTCTAGTTATTGATTTCCTAATTTGCCTCTGAAATTGGAAATTTCTGTAATGAAGAAATGTGAAGACATTCACTGCATTCCCTCTTCTCCAAAAGGCACCCTGCTTCTCCAACTGCTTACATATCATGATGTGTATCATCTTTCACCATCTTATGATATCTTAATTTATTACTCAAGCCCATAACTGGCCAATTTAACTTAGCTATTCAACAGCAAACTCTGTCTCTCTCTCTCTCTCTCTCTCTCTCTCTCTCTCTCTCTCTCTCTGCTCCCCCCAACCCCTTCCATGCTCCCAGTTTTTTATTCCTCTCAGACACTGAAATTATCTAAGAACCAAAGGAACTTATTTAGAACAAAGAATTATTCCCGTTTCCAAATGCCAAGCAAACACAAGCGAAGAATCCGATCCGTCAACATCAGACCACATTTTAGGTTACAATCGTTGTCACCGAAAACTAATGTCACAAGATTTGAAGATTTTCTGTCTGAACCAGGTGTGTGTGTATTTGTTTTGTTTTAAGGAAAAATAGCCACATTGCTTTGATAACATCACAAAGAGTTAAGAAAGTATTCTACTTGGGGTCCCAAGTACTCAGTTCTTAAGTAGGACTCATATTTAACTTATATTCACAAAATGTAATCATTATTTTTCTCAAATACTGGCTTTTAGATCAGAGCATCTGTGTTAGAAGCAGACATTAGAACAGGGTCCTCAATTCTAGTCTCTGAGTATTAAGAGTATTTAACATCAAGATTTAGGAGTCTGCAAGCAAGCAACACATTTTATTAGAGAAGTGAGGAAACAGAACCATCTTGATGGACCAAGGCAGGCTGCTCAAGAGAGAGTCAGCACTGAGAAGAATCAGGGTAGCCCCTATTATGGGGAGCAAAAATGTTTATTCATTAGTTATTAGGTCACCTAGCATGAGTAGGGAGGTTTCAACTAGCACATGCACAATTGGATTACATACATACATGTGTGCTGCAAAATCTCCACCCAGGAGTGGGAAACAGTATAATGAGGAAAAGGCCACTGTCGGACACCAAATTTACCTTATATGCATGTCACAAGTTGTTTGTGCCTTGGTCTGTTGATTATCTGACCAAGGGGTTTCTAAACTTAGGATGTGGCTATAAAATTTCTTAAAACAAATAGTTGACATGACAAACTAGGTGTATTGGAGCCCCTCTGAGCCTTACTGGTCCGAGTCACAAGGCATTTTGTCAGGACCTAAGTATGTGCGGTTGGACTGGTCACTCCATTTTTTCCTACTTCTCTCATCTGAATGAGAGAGAGAGATCCCTCAACTTTGAAAAATGCTGTGCCTAAATAATTCTCCCCTTCATGATGTACATACTCTTGAATCCAAGTCACCAATGAAGATTTCCATTTCTTACAAAATTAATTCCTTCTTGGGCTCCACTGGGGCTTTAGTTGGAGCCTTCTTCATCTATTGTTGATATTATTATGGCAACAGTGAATCTCAAAAGAAAACTGATTGGAGTCTTGATCATTTTTGTCTCAGGAGGATCCTCATAATTTGTGCAGATTTATCTACAACCTCCCTGTGCTAATTTCTGAATACCAAGGAAAACCAAGGGGCGCAATCTTTGTCAGACCACAAAAACATGCTGTTGCACATTTCCCCTGAAGTAATGGGTATCTTTACTTACTTTAAAATTATTTTTAAGAGGGATAATACAATTGATTCTCTCTATAATAGCACAAATATGCTGGAAGGTAATTTACATGTCTACAGCTCTAGACATAGAAATGAATAGTATAATTTTAAATTCTTCCTTGCTAATCACATTCAGTGGGGACTGTGGCAGTGCCTCCCAACCATTTCAGATTAGAGTAGACATAAAAAATGATTATAGCTGTATGAAACAGTGGGATAACCTGGAATGGATTTGGGAGTTCTATATATGGCCTAGTGAAAAAAAATTACACTCTTAATATAATATACCAATGTTAAAATAATCGAATGAAAGTGATAGAGTATTAACTATTGAATTTACAGAAAACTTCTATATAGAGACTTTTCATTTTTTTCTTTAAGAGAAATGAGCTTGCTTTCATGAAAATAGATTTTTATGTTTGATTTTTATGAACAAGCTGGCTTCTTTTTATGATTTTTAATGATCTTTCTTCAGATCCTTGAGAGTCACATCAAAAAAAAACTTTGTTCACATTTAGATAATAAAAAATTTTTAAACCATTTTTCCATTTTTACAGCTGTTTAAAACTAGCAAATTGAAATTATATTTAAAAAATCTAAATGCACTTCTTTTTCTCTCATTTGCTAATGTAATGTTGAAATTTCTTATTGTAATGCAAATGGTTTCAAACCCAAATAAACTTTCGTGAGATATTTCAAAATAATAGAGAACATCTTATTTGCAAAATATGTATCCATTTTTAGAACAGTTGTTCATACCATAGCTAGCTTGTGTGCATTCACAAAACATATACCACAAACAAATTCAGGTGTTCACTCCTAAAATAACACCCTCCAGAAGCTTTCTCGTGGCCTCTCATAACCCTTCCACCTGAGCAAAATTCACCTTGAGCTGTGTGCAATGTTCTAAACATAAACTGCTCCAGCAAGCAACCTGGGCTGATCTACTTGGATGCTAAAGCAGATTTCTAAAAGAGCATTTCCTTAGTGCTCAGCAGGCCTATTAGAGCAAGAATTGCCATATGTGGCTCCTTGAGCCCTCAGAAAGGAGTTCTCAAAATGTGGTCCCCAAACCAAACACAGCAGCAGTCCCTAAAAACCGAGAAATGCAAATTCTCAAGCCCCACTTGAGACTTACCAGAAACTCTGGGCCTACAGACCAACGTCATGTGTATTAACAAGGTTTCCAGGCTTTCTGATTCATGTTTAAGTTTGCAAATCAACTGGGATAAGAATCACTATTTCAGGGAACATCTGCCATCCATTCACAGCACTAATGCTGGGAAGCCCCCATGTAGGTTTTATGGTTGTTCTTTCACTGAAATTAGGTGGATTTATCCAATCTTTTATATGAAAAATCCTCAAGACTGAAGGCTGTATAAGTAAGTCTATACACTATGTAAAAGTCATTATCTGTCTGTATAGCTACACTTGCAAACTTGGCCCAGAGCCCAGAGTTTTACAGCTATACATTCCATGTCCATTTACATACAGGCAACATGAGCAGAGTAAGTCACTACCCAGGTAATGTCATCCAAGGAAGACCACGAAAACTTTTTTCCCAACCAAAAAATTCTCTCCAGTTCACCTCTGCCTGCACCCAATATTCCAGAATTGAAGATTCTAATTTGGAGTAGGGTACTCTACCCAGAATTACTCCTTTCTGATGCAAATACCTTTGTGATAGGGCTTTGTGATAGGGGAAAATAGAGCAATCATCCATCAACATTTATAAGATTACTTTTGGACACCTAGAAACACTCTGAGAAAGTGGAATAAGGAATAAGAATGGTTGGTATTGTGTGAAGTGGAGAAGATTAAAAAGAAAACAAAAGAACAATCACAACAAAACTGTGAAAAGGAGGGGCTTCTCAGCATGGCCTCCTGGTGAGCTAAGCAGCAGGGTGAGAGTCTTGGTTATTCAAGTGTATATGAAAGTGAGAAGTTTTGAATACCAGCTATAGTTAAACCCTTCTTTCTTTCCTATCATCCACAATAGCAAATAGTAACCTGCCCACATGCTTACCACCAACTAGAAATTTGTTTGCATTCAGAGTGCCTTTACTTAAAAGGTAAGAAGAATTAGTCAACCAGCATATTGCATGCAAATATCAGCTGCCCTAGAATCTCGGGAGCTGAAGCATTCTTCATACTGTGGAGTTGAGAGTTCAGAACACAGACGCCTATTCACTTGGCGTCAAAGCGATAAACTTCTGTCTAGAATTCTCAGAAAGAAAGAGAGAAATTGGAGAGTCAGCACGTGGGAAGAAAGGTAAAGTAGAAGGTGAGGCACCCTACCTGAGAACACGCTGGAAATTTTACTGTTACTTTTATTTACAAGAAAGCATTCGCAGGATTGATTTGCATCTGCAGTGTATTTGGTGTCAGGGACATTTCTTTTGGTTTCAGTCACCCCTGAAGCAGAACTGTATTTCAGTGATTTTTTAAAAGTAAAATGTCTCCTAATAACACATTTCTACCTTTCCATTTTTATTCTCCACAAGGAACACACACTGACCACCACCAACACTCCCATCACTGTCGCTGAACAACAGTAGTCAAAGCCAGTGTCCTGTGTCCTCAGGAGAGGAAAGTGAGCAGTGCCAATTCTAAATCTATGCTGGCCTGGACACAGATTTCATTAAACAGGCTTCCTAAGGAGGTGCGAGGAAGATCAAAGCATCCCACTGAATGAACCTTTGTTCTCCCAAACAGATGAAGTTCGTGGGTTACTGGGACCGTACCTACCACATTTAAATGCTTGCTCTAGGTCGTTCTTACTATGGCCCCCCTTTCTTTCAAGGCTGCAGATACCCTGGACAAATGGTGTTTGAGAAGGAGTAAGAAAAGAGAGTTAGGAATGGTTGAAAGTGCTTCTCGGTTCTGCTTACTCTGAGCTGGCTGGATTATCACATACCTCGTGCTTCAGGATCGCAGTATCTCAACACCACCAGCGAGAGAGCAGGACCTTCTGGACACTCCCTCTGAAGTCCTAACATTTGCTCTGTTTCACTGGCCTGGATTGTGAGCTGTGGGGTGAAAGACATGAATAGGCTTGGACCAAAATTCCAGGGTTAAGTGGGCAGAGGTGGTCTCTCCATCAAAAATTCACACCATGCCTATGACTTTCTTAGGATGACCTAAGTAAGCCCTTATTGCTCACAAACCCCTGGCTAGCTTCTCTTTGGGTCTTGGTCAGTTTGCTCGGTGACCTTTCTTATTTGATCTCTGAGGGTTTAATCTGTTCAGAATATTCTAACATTAAATCCCAGCACCCCTCTCCCCCCTCCAAAAGAAACTGTGTCAAGGTCTTAGTCCTTTTCTTCCCATGAAGCTTCTTGGCTTTTTATGAGAAGTTACGTCCTCTTCTCCCAAGCAGCCTTGGAGCTACACACAACCTAGGTGTAAGGAAGACTAGTCCCTTGTCACGAGGGAAAAAAATCCTCTTGTACCTTTTCCTCCAAAAACATAGGCATATTTTTGCCTTGTAATACTGAAATGAGACTTGAGAGATTTTTCCCAGTGAAAATAATAACAGAGCATTTATTCCAAAATGTTGATACCCCAACATAGAAATAGACAGCTCGGCACCTTTTCAATGGAAACTCTGTAGCTAAATCCTAGTTAACACAGGCTTAACTTCCTAAGCACCTGGTAGCTAAGTAGCTAGGTCGGTCTTTCTTTTTCTCCCTATACTCACACACAATAAAATGAAAAATGAAAAACGAGAGAAAGAGCTGATTAGGGAAAGACAAATATTTGAATACTCTTGAATGGCTGAATGAGTTAAAATACTCAATGCTAGATTTAATTTTCAATTTTCAGTATTTTTAACAGACAAAAGGCATGTATATCAGGCTACCTCAGTTCAAAGGATTCTCCTTATTTTTCCTTATACCAAACATCATACAATATTTTTCTTGGCATGCAACTTCTGTCTGCAGCATTTTTCTTATATGGTTCCAGCTCTCTGATTGTGTTTTGAAAATTTTTGTCACTTCTACAATCCAAACTGGACCGTCTGCCCATTTGTCAGTGTAGTGTAAGTCCGGAAAGGTTTTTTTTCTGCTTTTTTATAATACAAGTGCCTGGCTTAAGCTCTGATTGCCCTGGCATCTATTTCGAAGAGGCATCCATTTCAAACACAGCTACCTTGAATTAACCCAGTTCTGGCCGCAGGACTTCATAAGAGCCAGCCTACCTCCCCCCACTGAGGCTCCTTTGATTTAGAAATGTTGGTTGATTCCAATACCTGACCTTTTGGGTCAATTCTCTTTTTCTCTCTGCTGTGTTTTAAGTTCCCACTCTTACGTTTTGAACATACCAATAAGGAGAAAGCCCATGAAACCCTAAACCCCTGACCCCAGCCCCCATAAATCCTGCAGGCGGACCAGCTCTCTCTCTCTACCCCATGACCTTGCTGTGTGGCCCCAGATGTGCGCTGTAATTTCCAGGTGCTGTTAAGTAATAAGCATCTATTTTTTTGCAAAGTTTCCTCATGGTTGCTGCTGAAGAATGTCTTGCAATAATAAGAACCACAGCGCAGATCCAACCACAACTGGTTATTGATAGCCTGAGACCAGCAAAAACATTGAGGCAAACCCTGGGGGAATTCTGGCCTCCCAGCAGGAACTCTGTTTCAAGACAATGTAGCTTCCAGATCCTTCTTATGACCCGTCCTAAGGTAGCAATGACTGTGATGATGACTGCCAATAGTAACTCCATTGCCTCTTTTGAGGAGGATTTAATGGTCAGGCTGGTCTTCAGCTGCAATATTAAACATTAATCTGGCAGACTTTGCCCACAGATTTCTCACTGGAAATGTGCAAGCATTTTATAATGCCACTTGTTTCAACACTGTGAAACTCATCTTTTTTTAGAAGCATGCACACAGATCTCTGTCAGATCTGCTTGAGGACAAGAGTTTATCGTCATTATTTTTTATTGCTATCTTCTTCCCAGGAAAGAGAAATTTACTAAGTGTGCTATGAATATAAGAGAGCTCTGAATATGACCAAGCCATAAAGGGCAATTTAAAGAACATTTACTGAAATGTTTCACATCAATATTTGTCTTATTTACTGGAAATCAATAATCAAAATCATTTCACAGATAATTTTTCCCCTTTTTAACTTTTTTTCCTCTCTGGAACACATATAGATCTTATCTACCCTGTCCTCCTCTTAGTAGGATCTAAGAGGTTTCTTTCAGTAAGATCTAACCCAACCACACTATAAAAAGTTGCAACCAGTCCTACAGTATTTCCAATCTGCCTTTCCTTGTTGTATTTAACCCACAGCACTTATCCTTATCATCTTTTAATATAACAAACAATACAATCACTTAATAGGTTTGCTATTTATTGTCTGTCTCTATGTTCTGCAAATGAATGCTCTGCAAAGGCAGGGAATTTGTGAGTTTTCTTCAGTAATATATCCCCAGTACACAGTATTGTGCTTGGCATATGGCAGTCACCCAATAAGAATTTGTTGTATGAATGAATGAATGCATGAATGAATCACTAAATAAGTAAACTGAAACTGTCGGGGAGGAAGAAATTTCCTCTGCCGTTCAAGGTTCTTCTCGCTGGTCTAAGAATCAAATTGAGATCAGACAGTTAACAGGAGGCAAAAAACAAGTTTAATTATGTATGTATGTAGGCCCAATAATAAAATTGAGACCCAAAGAAATAATCGAGCATACAGCTTTTATGCATTTTAGACAAAGAAATAGGAAGGAAATATAAAAGAATAAAGGAGTTTTGTGAGAAATTGATGGGACAAAGAATGTTGGGTTGGGAGTTTCAATTAATCAGGAATTCTAAACAGCATTTGGGCTGGGGTAGTCAACTGGTAAGAAGTGACAAGATTTGGTTGGACCTGAAGCCCGTAGCTAAAGATAAGGATTATCTATGTCCAGGAGCAGAGAGGGCACCTTTATATGGGATTTATTTCCTGGTTTCAAGGTGAGAGGGTCAGAAAATCCTTCCTGTTTCTGCTGTTTCCCCAGTTGTATCAATTCAAAGTAATCAATATGCCAAAGTAACAGTCTGCCTTTGGTCCTTACAAAGCGAAAGAAGAAAGGTGATGAGTTACTAATTTTTTCTTAAACAGTTTGGTTTGATGGTAAATAATCTGCTGAAATTAGGTATGATTTAACAAGAAAAAGAAGTTGGAGTTGTCAAATGAAGCTACCTTTTCCTCTTACAGCTTACAGAGGAAAGATAAAAAGAAGTACTTGTAGATTGTGTTTGGAATAGAGAAATCATAAACTAAATATAGACTGTTATACAGTCAGGAAGCTATCCTTGATAGCTTTACTAAGATCACCACTTAGAAGTAAAATTAATCATTCATTGTGCAATATATATTTGCCTATTGGTGGCATTTTTTGACTTGTAAAAATTATATGTATTTGATGGAATTCTGAGGGAAAAAAGATGGTGGAGTAGGAAGGTAAGGTAGACCTTTCCCCCAACACACAGCAGGGAAACAAAATACAGAAAATACAACGAACCCTGAAAACAACCTGAAGACTGCAGAACAGACCACCTACACTTGGTGAAGAAGAGAAGACCACACAGAAAAGGGTAAAGTGGCCAAGCCAAGATCTAGCAGGACTCAAGCCTTTTCCCCATCCCAGCCCATAGGCAGGAGGAAGAGGAATAAAGCAGGGAGGGATTGGGTGCCCAGGAACTCTGTACACCTGGCCCAAGAGATCTGTTCTGGCAACAGAAGTCCACATTGCATTGGGTTCTGGTGATTAGTGGGGCTGGACACCAGGAAGAGTTGGAACACTATGGGAGGCTGAGATTCCAGCCACTTGTGGAGGACAGGCATGTTTTGCAAGTCCCACTGAGCCCAAAGCAGAGTCAATTGTTTTAAAGATCCTGCAATGGAAGGGGTGCCAGAGAGGCAAAGGTTGGACAGAGCTCTCTCCAAAGGAGAAAGGGCTGGTGGACATACCTCCACAGCCCTTCCATGGCCCAGAAGATCAGGCAATCTCTGGAGGCCCAAACACTCCATCCCCCTCGCTGGTGAGTCAGTGACAAGGTACTTCCCTGTGCTCCACCTGTGAGCCAGCTCACTAGGCCAAGAAGCATCATGCTTTGCTGCCTGGCAGACAAAGGGAGGCTTTCCCAGCTTTCTTGGGCCTGTCTCAGTCCAATTAGAGAGGCACCTGCAGGAGCCAGCTCCCAGTGCTCCTTCCTCCTGGGGAGTTGCCAAGGCCACTGACGGATACCTCATCACCACTAGGGGGCACCTGCAATGACTTGCCACCATGCCCCAGCACCCCGTTGCTGAAAAAGTATCTTCTGCACCTGCACCAGAGTCCATCAACTCTCCCACCCAGCTCTTTAACCCAGCAGCCCAGCCAACACTGCAGGGCAGGCAGAGGGCACCAGAACCACTGCTCTAATCACAAAGGGCTGGGTGAAGCAAACTGCTCACCATAGCAGACTAAGATTGACCACTGCCAACAGACAGAGAGAAAGGTAGCTCCATCCATTGCCCACCAACAGCAACTGGGATTCTACCACAAAGGACAACCAGTCACTGGAGAGTAAACAGTTTTGAGCTACTGGGCACAACAGGACTCCTTCATAAGGCCATTATTCTCTAGACCAGGAGGCACAGCAGATCCATCTAACACAATGGAAGACACAGAAACTCTGACAAAATGAGAAGACAGAGGAATATGTTCCAAACAAAACTACAGGAGAAGACACCAGAAAAAGAGCTAAATGAAAGAGAGATCACCAATCTTCTTAATAAAGATTTCAAAGTAAAAGTCACTTTGCTCACTAATGTGCAGAAAAGTATTGAGGATCTAAGGAAGGACTTCAACAAAGAAATAGAAGAGGGTAAAATGAGCCACTCAGGGCTGAAGAATACAGTATGTGAAATGAAATACACAATGGAGGGAAAGAATAATAGATTGCTTCAAGTAGAGATGACAATCAATGAGATGGAAATTAAAAAATAGTAACACAATGAAGCTGAGGAACAGAGAGAAAATAGAATTTATAGGAATGAATGAATGACAAGAAAGCTGTGTGACTAATCCAAATGAAACAAAATTTGCATAATAAGGGTACCAGAAGGAGAAGAGAGAGAAAATGGGGTAGAAAGTCTCTTTGAGGAAATAATTGTTGAAACCTTCCCCAATCTGGGGAAGGAAATAGACACTCAGTTCATGGAAGCACAGAGAGCCCCTAACAAAAGGAACCCCAGAAAAACAATACCAAGACATAGAATAATTAAAATGGCAAAGAATAAGGATACAGGGGAGGGTATTGAAGCATCCAAAGAGGAAAAAGATTACTTATAAGGGAAACTCCATCAGGCTATCAGCAGACATCTCAGCAGAAACTTTACAGGACAGAAGTGAGTGGAATGAAATATTTAATGTACTGAAACAGAAGGACCTTCAACCAAGAATCCTCTACCCAGCAAGATTACCATTCAAATTTGAATCAGAGATTAAACAGCCCCCAAATAAATGAAAGCTGAAGCAATTTATAACCACCAAGCCAGCATTACAGGATATGTTGAAGGGACTTTTGTAGATGGAAATGTTCCTAAGCCGAAATAATTTTCATCAGTGAAAATAAACCCACAGTAAAGGTAGTAGATGAATTACTTACCAAACAAGTGTGAAATTAAACAAAACAAAAGTAGTAAAACCAACTATACACAAAATCAGTAAAGAGATACACAAAAAGTACAAATTATTACATCTAATACATAAACTGTGGAAGAGGAGAAAGATAAGAAGTACTTGTAGATTGCGTTTGGAATAGAGCAATCATAAACTAAATATAGACTGTTACACAGTCAGGAAGCTATCCTTGAACCTTATTGTAACCACAAACCTAAAACCTATAAGAGTTATACAAAAAGTTTATAAAGAGAAATCCAACCACAACACTAAAGAAAACCATAGAATAACAAGGGGAGGGTATCAGAGAGGAAGAAAGTAACAGAGAAGAACTACAAAAACAACCAGAAAAATAATTAAATAGCAAGAAGCAAATACCTAATCAAAAATTACCTTAAATAAAAATGGACTGAATGCCCTAATCAAAAGAAATAGAGTAGCAAAATGGATAAAGAAACAAGACCCACCTACATGTTGCCTACAAGACACTCATTTCTCACCCAAAGACAAACATAGACTAAAAGTGAAGGGATAGAAAAAGATATTTCATGCAAATAACAGGGAGAAAAAAGCAGGAGTAGCAGTACTTATATCAGACAAAATAGACTTCAAAACAAAGAAAGTAACAAGAGATAAAGAATAACATTATATGATGATAAAGGGGTCAGTCCAATAAGAGGATATAACCATTACTAATATCTATGAACCCAACATAGGAGCACCTAAATACATAAAACAAATGCTAACAGAATTAAAGTAGGAAATAGATAATGCATTCCCTTGTCTTTTGGGAGACCTTAACACACCATTCATCAATAGACAGATCAAACAGACAGAAAATAAATAAGGAGACAGAGACACTGAACAATACATTAGATCAGACGGACTTAACAGGTATCTACAGAACATCCCACCCACAAGCAGCAGAATATGCATTTTTGTCAAGAGTACCTGGAATGTTCTCCAGAATATATCACATGCTAGGCCATAAGAAGAGCCTCAATAAACTTAAAAAGATTGAAATTGTATCAAGCAACTTCTTAGGTCACAATAGTATAGAACTAAAAATAAATTACACAAAGAAAATGAAAAAGCGACAAACACATGTAGACTAAACAACATGCTTCTAAATAATCAAAGGATCAATGAACAAATAAAAACAGAAATCAAGTGACACATGGAGACAAATGGAAACAAAAATTTAACAGTCCAAATTTTGTGGGATGCTGCAAAAACAGTTCCAAGAGTTAAGTACATAGCAGTACAGGCTTAGCTCAAAGAACAAGAACAATCCCAAATAGTCTAAGCTCACAATTAAAGAAACTAGGAAAAGAACAAATGAAACCCAAAGTTAGTAGAAGGAGGGACATAATAAAGAGCAGAAATAAATAAAATAGAGAATAAAACAATAGAAAAAAATCAATGAAACCAAGACCTGGTTCTTTGAGAAAATTAACAAATTAGATAAACACCTAGCCAGACTTAACAAGAAAAAAAGAAAATATACAAATAAACAAAATTAGAAATGAAAAAGGAATATTCACAATGGATACCACAGAAATACAAAGAATTACTAGAGATTTCTATGAAAAATTTTATGCCAATAAATTGGGCAACATAGAAGAAATGGACAAATACCTAGAAAAGTACGATCTTCCAAGACTGAGCCAGGAAGAAACAGAAACTCGGAAGAGATTTATCAGTAACAGAATTGAATTGGCAATCAAAAAATTGAGAAGCAAGGTAACGTACAAGTTGGCTTCACAGCAGAATTCTAGCAAACATTTAAAGGAGAGCTAATACCCACTCTTCTTAAAATATTCCAAAAAGTAGAAGAGGAGGGAATACTTCCAAATTCATTCTATAAGACCAGCATCACTCTAATACCAAAACCAGACAAAGACATCTAAAAATGAAAATTATAGACCAATATCCCTGATGAAAATAGATACAAAAAAACACAACAGAATATTAGCAAACCAAATTCCAATATACATCAAAAAGATCATCCGTCATGACCAGGAGGGATTTATTCCAGGGACGCAACGATGGTACAATATTCATCAATCAATCAATATCATACACCACATTAACAAAAAGGATAAAAACCACATGATCATCTCAATAGATGCTGAAAAAGCATTTGACAAAATTCAACATCCATACATGATAAAAATTCTCAACAGAATGCGTATAGAGGATATGTACCTCAACACAATAAAGGACATAAATAAGAAATGCATAGCTAACATCATAAGTAATGGAGAAAAGCTGAAAGCTTTTCCTCTAAGATTGGGAACAAGTCAAGGATGTCCACTCTCACCACTTTTGTTCAACATAGTACTGGAGGTCATAGCTATGACAATCAGACAAGACAAAGAGATAAAAGGCATCCAAGTTAGTAAGAAACAAGTTAAACTGTCACTGTTTACAGATAACATGATGTCATACATTGAAAACCCTAAAGACTGAACCAAAAGCTGTTAGAAAAACTGGATTCAGCAAAATTGTAGGATACAAAATTAAAACACAGAAATCTGTCATGTTCCTATATAAAAATTAACCAGCAGGAAGAGAAATCAGAAAAAAAATTCCATTTATAATTGCATCAAGGGAGTGGCAGAGCCAACATGGCGGCATGAGTAGGACAGTGAGAATCTCCTCCCAAAAACATATATACTTTTGAAAATACAACAAACACAACTAGTCCTAAAAGAGAGACCAGAAGATGCAGGACAGTGGCCAGACTGCAGCTACACCAGCGAGAACCCAGGGACTGGTAAAAGGGGTAAGATACAAGCCCCGGCCCTGCGGGACCCGAGCGCCCCTCCCCCCAGCTCCCGGCGGGAGAAGAATAGGCAGAGCGGGGGGGAGACGGAGCCCAGGACTGCCGAACACCCAGCCCCAGCCATCCGGGCCAGAGCGCAGACAAAGTACGTGCACAGGGGGCCCTGGATACTGGGGGAACAGGGAGTAAGACCTCTGAGCGGGTGCCGAAGCTGATGCCTCTGTGACAAAGAAAAGCGGGGGCTTTTTGAAAGTCTTAAAGGGACAGGGACTTAACAGCTTGATGGAAACAACACAGGTCATACTCCAGAAGCTGGAAATTACAGGGAAAACCAGGCGCACTAACCCCCTGGGCAACAGCTCTGAGACCCCTCACGGAGGTAAACAGCCAAACAGCCCCCCCCCACCCCCGTCCATTACCCCTCCGGGCGCTGCAAAAGCAGAGAAGCAGCCTGAGAAAAACTCCGCCCACAGAAAGGGAAATTCCTCCCTTCCGGCCAGGCAAGACACAAAGACCCAGTCTACACGCAATTACCCAACACAAGCCACTAGGGGTCGCAGTTGTCCCAGTAAAGAAAGGCCAGTAGCAAGTGAAAATTTTGGACCTCCCAGCCGACAGTCAATAGCACCTGTCAACATGAAAAGGCAAAAAAATATGATCCACACAAGACTAACCCAGACAGCTTCGGCATCTGCTACATCTTCCCCTGAGAAGGAACCTGGGGCGATAGATTTAGCCAGTTTTCCCGAAAAAGAATTCAAAACAAAAGTCATAACCATGCTGATGGACTTGCAGAGAAATATGCAAGAACTAAGAAAGGAGAATACAGAAATAAAACAAGCTCTGGAAGGACTTCAAAACAGAATGGATGAGATGCAAGAGACCATTAATGGACTAGAAAACAGAGAACAGGAACGCAGAGAAGCTGATGCAGAGAGAGATAAAAGGATCTCCAGGAATGAAAGAATTCTAAGAGAGCTGAGTGACCAATTGAAAAGGAACAATATCCGCATTATAGGGGTACCAGAAGAAGAAGAGAGAGAAAAAGGGATAGAAAATGTCTTGAAGAAATAATTGCCGAAAACTTCCCCAAACTAGGGGAAGAAATGGCCTCTCAGACCACAGAGGTACACAGAACTCCCATGACAAGGGATCCAAGGAGGGCAACACCAAGACACATAATAATTAAAATGGCAAAGATCAAAGACAAGGACAAAGTATTAAAGGCAGCCAGAGAGAAAAAAAGGTCACCTACAAAGGAAAACCCATCAGGCTATCATCAGACTTCTCAACAGAAACCCTACAGGCCAGAAGAGAATGGCATGATATACTTAATGCAATGAAACAGAAGGGCCTCGAACCAAGACTACTGTATCCAGCACGAATATCATTTAAATATGAAGGAGGGATTAAACAATTCCCAGACAAGCAAAAGTTGAGGGAATTTGCCTCCCACAAACCACCTCTACAGGGCATCCTACAGGGACTGCTCTAGATGGGAGCACTCCTAAAAAGAGCACACAACAAAACACCCAACATATGAAGAAGGGAGGAGGAGGAATAAGAAGGGAGAGAAATAAAGAATCATCAGACCATGTTTATAATAGCTCAACAAGCGAGTTAAGTTAGACAGTAAGATAGTAAAGAAGCTAACACCAAACCTTTGGTAACCACAAACTTAAAGCCTGCAATGGCAATAAGTTCATACCTTTCAATAATCACCCTAAATGTAAATGGACTGAATGCACCAATCAAAAGACACAGAGTAATAGAATGGATAAAAAAGCAAGATGCATCCATATGCTGCTACAAGAGACTCACCTCAAACCCAAAGACATGCACAGACTTAAAGTCAAGGGATGGAAAAAAGATATTTCAAGCAAACAACAGAGAGAAGAAAGCAGGTGTTGCGATTCTGGTATCAGACAAAACAGACTTCAAAATAAAGAAAGTAACAAAAGACAAAGAAGGACATTACATAATGATAAAGGGCTCAGTCCATCAAGAGGATATAATCATTATAAATATATATGCACCCAATACAGGAGCACCAACATACCTGAAACAAATATTAACAGAACTAAAGGAGGAAATAGAATGCAATGCATTCATTCTAGGAGACTTCAACACACCACTCACTCCAAAGGACAGATCCACCAGACAGAAAATAAGTAAGGACACAGAGGCACTGAACAACACACTAGAACAGATGGACCTAATAGACATCTACAGAACTCTATATCCAAAAGCAACAGGATACACATTCTTCTCAAGTGCACATGGAACATTCTCCAGAATAGAGCACATACTAGGACACAAAAAGAGCCTCAGTAAATTCCAAAAGATTGAAATCCTACCAACCAACTTTTCAGACCACAAAGGCATTAAACTAGAAATAAACTGTTCAAAGAAAGCAAAAAGGCTCACAAACACATGGAGGCTAAACAACACGCTCCTAAATAATCAATGGATCAATGACCAAATCAAAATGGAGATCCAGCAATATATGGAAACAAATGACAACAACAACACTAAGCCCCAACTTCAGTGGGAAACAGCAAAAGCAGTCTCAAGAGGAAAGTATATAGCAATCCAAGCATATTTAAAAAAGGAAGAACAAGCCAAAATGAACGGTCTAATGTCACAATTATCGAAATTGAAAAAAGAAGGACAAATGAGGCCAAAGGTCAGCAGAAGGAGGGACATAATAAAGATCAGAGAAGAAATAAATAAAATTGAGAAGAATAAAACAATAGCAAAAATCAATGAAACCAAGAGCTGGTTCTTCGAGAAAATAAACAAAATAGATAAGCCTCTAGCCAGACTAATTAAGAGGAAAAGAGAGTCAACACAAATCAACAGTATCAGAAACGAGAAAGGAAAACTCACGATGGACCCCACAGAAATACAAAGAATTATTAGAGACTACTATGAAAACCTATATGCTAACAAGCTGGAAAACCTAGGAGAAAGGGACAACTTCCTAGAAAAATACAACCTTCCAAGACTGACCCAAAAAGAAACAGAAAATCTAAACAGACCAATTACCAGCAACGAAATTGAAGCAGTAATCAAAAAACAACCAAAGAACAAAACCCCCGGGCCAGATGGATTTACCTCGGAATTTTATCAGACATACAGGGAAGATATAATACCCAATCTCCTTAAAGTTTTCCAAAAAATAGAAGAGGAGGGGATAATCCCAAACTCATTCTATGAAGCTAACATCACCCTAATACCAAAACCAGGCAAAGACACCAACAAAAAAGAAAACTACAGACCAATATCCCTGATGAATGTAGACTCAAAAATACTCAACAAAATTTTAGCAAACTGAATTCAAAAATACATCAAAAGGATCATACACCATGACCAAGTGGGATTCATCCCAGGGATGCAAGGATGGCACAACGTTCGAAAGTCCATCAACATCATCCACCACATCAACAAAAAGAAAGACAAAAACCACATGATCATCTCCATAGATGCTGAAAAAGCATTTGACAAAGTTCAACATCCATTCATGATAAAAACTCTCAGCAAAATGGGAATAGAGGGCAAGTACCTCAACATAATAAAGGCCATCTATTGAAAACCCACAGCCAACGTTATATTGATCAGCGAGAAGCTGAAAGAATTTCCTCTGAGATCGGGAACTAGACAGGGATGTCCACTCTCCCCACTGTTATTTAACATAGTACTGGAGGTCCTAGCCACGGCAATCAGACAAAACAAAAAAATACAAGGAATCCAGATTGGTAAAGAAGAAGTTAAACTGTCACTATTTGCAGATGACATGATACTGTACATAAAAAACCCTAAAGACTCCACCCCAAAACTACTAGAACTGATATCAGAATACAGCAAAGTTGCAGGATACAAAATCAACACACAGAAATCTGTGGCTTTCCTATACACTAACAATGAACCAACAGAAAGAGAAATCAGGAAAACAACTCCATTCACAATTGCATCAAAAAAAATAAAATACCTAGGAATAAACCTAACCAACGAAGTGAAAGACTTATACTCTGAAAACTACAAGTCACTCTTAAAAGAAATTAAAGGGGACACTAACAGTTGGAAACGCATCCCATGCTCATGGCTAGGAAGAATTAATATCGTCAAAATGGCCATCCTGCCCAAAGCAATATACAGATTTGATGCAATCCCTATGAAACTACCAGCAACATTCTTCAATGAACTGGAATGAATAATTCAAAAATTCATATGGAAACACCAAAGACCCCGAATAGCCAAAGCAATCCTGAGAAAAAGAATAAAGTAGGGGGGATCCCACTCCCCAACTTCAAGCTCTATTATAAAGCCATAGTAATCAAGACAATTTGGTACTGGCACAAGAACAGAGCCACAGACCAATGGAACAGACTAGACAATCCAGACATTAACCCAGACATATATGGTCAATTAATATTTGATAAAGGAGCCATGGACATACAATGGTGAAATGACAGTCTCTTCAACAGATGGTGCTGGCAAAACTGGACAGCTACATGTAGGAGAATGAAACTGGACCATTGTCTAACCCCATATACAAAAGTAAACTCAAAATGGATCAAAGACCTGAATGTAAGTCACGAAACCATTAAACTCTTGGAAAAAAACATAGGCAAAAACCTCTTAGACATAAACATGAGTGACCTCTTCTTGAACATATCTCCCCGGGCAAGGAAAACAACAGCAAAAATGAACAAGTGGGACTATATTAAGCTGAAAAGCTTCTGTACAGCAAAAGACACCATCAATAGAACAAAAAGGAACCCTACAGTATGGGAGAATATATTTGAAAATGACACATACGATAAAGGCTTAACGTCCAGAATATATAAAGAGCTCACACACCTCAACAAACAAAAAACAAATAACCCAATTAAAAAATGGGCAGAGGAACTGAACAGATGGTTCTCCAAAAAAGAAATACAGATGGCCAACAGACACATGAAAAGATGCTCCACATCGCTAATTATCAGAGAAATGCAAATTAAAACTACAATGAGGTATCACCTCACACCAGTAAGGATGGCTGCCATCCAAAAGACAAACAACAGCAAATGTTGGCGAGGCTGTGGAGAAAGGGGAACCCTCCTACACTGCTGGTGGGAATGTAAACTTGTTCAACCATTGTGGAAAGCAGTATGGAGGTACATCAAAATGCTCAAAACAGACATACCATTTGACCCAGGAATTGCACTCCTAGGAATTTACCCTAAGAATGCAGCAATCAAGTATGAGAAAGACCAATGTACCCCTACGTTTATCGCAGCACTATTTACAATAGCCAAGAATTGGAAGCAACCTAAATGTCCATCGATAGATGAATGGATAAAGAAGAGGTGGTATATATACACAATGGAATACTACTCAGCCATAAGAAAAGGGGAAATCCTACTATTTGCAGCAACATGGATGGAGCTGGAGGGTATTATGCTCAGTGAAACAAGCCAAGCAGAGAAAGAGAAATACCAAATGATTTCACTCATCTGTGGAATATAAGAACAAAGGAAAAACTGAAGTAACAAAACAGCAGCAGAATCACAGAACTCAAGAATGGACTAACAGGTACCAAAGGGAAAGGGACTGGGGAGGATGGGTGAGTAGGGAGGGATAAGGGGGGGTAGAAAAAGGGGGGTATTAAGATTAGCATCCATAGGGGGGTGGGAGAAAGGGGAGGGCTGTATAACACAGAGAAGACAAGTAGTGATTCTACAACATTTTGCTATGCTGATGGACTGTGACTGTAAAGGAGTATATAGGGGGGACCTGGTATAGGGGAGAGCCTAGTAAACAAAGTATTCGTCATGTAAGTGTTGATTAATGATTAAAAAAAAAAAATCCGGTCCTGTGTGGTGACCTCCAATGAGTTCTACACAATGATATAAAGGGCATATAAAAGTGTAGGCAAAGGGTCTGTTTGTGTTTACACAGAGGATCAAAGCCTAATTTGGCTACCCCGAAAATGAACTAAGACATGATATGAAAAAGAACTTCCAACATCAGCACTCTCGGGAAGACTCTTGACAGAAGATGATCAGCAAAAAAAATCCCAACAAAGATCCTCGCACTGCCACAAGTGTAGATGCACTCATCCCACCAATTCCTGGACTTGCCATGGGAATGATGAAGGAGATATCTAAGCTGGTCTGTGCATACAGTAAAACAACAAATTTGACTGGATCTACACTGTTGGAACTCAACCAAGAATTAGGAGAAGTGCAAATTGTAGCACTCCGAAATCTTACAACCACAGACTATTTACTGTTAAAAGAACATATGGGATGTGAACAGTCCCCAGGAATGGGTTGTTTTAATTTATCTGAATTCTCTCAGACTGTTCAAGTTCAGTTGGACAATATCCACCATATCATAGATAAGTTTTCACAAATGCCTAAGGTGCCTAACTGGTTTTCTTGGTTTCACTGAAGATGGCTGGTAATTACAGGTATGCTTTGGTTACATAACTGTACTCCTATTATGTTAATGTGTGTGCACAATTAGATTAGTAGTTTAAAACCTATCCATGCTCAAGTTACTCTACAAGAAGATATGTCAAAGAAATAATCAATCTTCCCAGGTTTTCTTCCACCTGCTACTTCTATAGCTTTTCTTCTTCCTACCTAATTACAACCCTTAAATAGAATTCGTACCACAGGTCGAATTTACCAAGTATCATAATTCTTCCAAGTGGTAAAGACACCTCAAGACAAATGCTGGGCATAGAAGCCACAGGGCATAAATATGCAAAGAAGTAAGAAGCTAACCTCTTCAAAGAATATTGCTTCTCTCTCACTTACCAACTTAACATTTCCCTGTATGGCCCCGGAAGATGACTGGTTAGCCAGAGATGGGTAAGATTCCTCAAGGGAGGAACGACCTAAGACAGGCACAGTCGCAGGGGGGCCATCAGGTGAGAAAATGGGGATCAGCAGAGGTGAGGCTTAGAATCTCCCCTCTCCTGTTCTGAGAGAAATCTTCTGCATACGTGGATGTTTTATTGCCCTTGTCTAGCTCAGATTAACACATAGTCTACAGGCACACACCTGATCATCTACATTTGCTCTCTTACAACACTAAACTATGTTTTCTACCTTTATCTTGTATCTACCTACCACTTCAGCATTTTATTAAAAATAATAATAATAAAGAGAGAAATGTGGTATCCACATATAATTCAAGTATAAAAAATCTAATGAGTATTCATATTTGAACTGACTGTTTATAGTTCATAATGCATGAACAAAACCGAAAGCTTCTGTGATGACTGCCCTTGTAATGTTCACCATGTAACTTATTCACTATGTAAGAATTTGTTCTCCATGTAAGAATTTGTTTGTTATGCTTCAGAAGATTGGAGACTGATGAAAATTAGGCTTGGGGTGGATTAATGATTGTGCATTGAGCATTGACCCCCCTATACAGAATTTTATTGTTGTTAACAACCATTTGATCAATAAATATGAGAAATGCCCTCTCAAAAAAAAAAAAAAAATATATATATATATATAAACACACTTCCAATTGTAAAATAAATAAGTAACCGGGATGTAATGTATAGCATAAGGAATATAGTCAAAATATTGTAACAACTTGGTATGGTGATAGCTGGTACCTAGAATTATCATGTATATAAATGTTGAATCACTGTGTTGTACACCTCAAACTAATGTAATACTGTGTGTCAACTACCCTTCAATAAAAAATAATTATCCAAGAAAAAAAATAATAATTGCATCAAGAATAATATACCTAGGAATAAACCAAACCAAGGAGGTGAAAAACCTTTACTCTAAAAACTGTAAGACACTCATGAGAAAAATTAAAGAAGACACAAATAAATAGAAATCTATCCAATGCTCATGGATAGGAAGAATTAATATGTCAAAATAGCCATCTTGCCCAAAGCAATTTACAGATTCAATGGAATCCTTATCAAAATACCAATGGCATTTCTCAGTGAACTAGAAAAATAGTCTTAAAATTCATTTGGAACCACAAAAGAGCCTGAATAGCCAAAGCCATCCTAAAAAAAACAAAGCTGAGGGTGTTGCACTACCTGACTTCAAGATATACTACAAAGCTACAGTAATCAAAACAGTATGATACTGGCACAAGAATAGATCCATAGGTCAGTGGAACAGAATAGAGAGCCCAGATATAAACCAACACATACAAGGACAATTACTATATGACAAAAGAGCCATAACTATACAGTAGTGAAAAGACAGCCTTTTCAACAACTGGAGTTGGGAAAACTGGACAGTTACATGCAAGAGAATGAAATTGGATTACAGTCTAACTCCATACAAAAAACTAAATTCAAAATGGTTCAAAGACCTGCATGTAAGTCATGAAACCATAACTTTTCATATAAGAGTTTCTTGCATACAAATATGCAAGAATCTCTTGAACATAAGCGTGAGCAATATTTTTTCTGGACATATCTCCCTGGATAAGGGGAAAAAAGTAAAAAATGAGCAAGTGGGACTACATTAAAAAGTTTCTGTACTGCAAAGCACACCAACAACAGAACAACAAGGCAATCTACAGTATGGGAGAACACATTTGGAAATAATTCATCCAATAAGGGGTGAGCAGGCAAAATATATGGAATTCATATACCTCAACCCCAAAAAACACAAATAACCCAATTAAAAAATGGGTGGAGAACCTGAACAGACATTTCTCCAAAGAAGAAATACAGATGGCCAACAGGCACATTAAAAGATACTCCACATCATTTATCATCAGAGAGATACAAATCAAAACCACAATGAGATATCACATCACACCAGTTAAAATGGCATCTATCCAAAAGACAAGAATATCAAGTGTTGGCAAGGATGTAGAAAATGGGAACCCTCCTACAGTTGGGAATGTAAATTGGTACAACTGGTGTGGAAAGCAGTGTGGAGGGGTCCTCAAAAAACTAAAAATAGAAATACCGTTCTGCCCAGTACTTCCATTTCTAGGTATTTACCCAAAGAAAGCAAAATCCCTAATTCAAAAATATATATGCACCCCTATGTTTATTGCCACATTATTTACAATAGCCAAGATATGGAAGCAACCTAAGTGTTCATCAATAGATGAATGGATAAAGATGTGATATATATATATGCAATGGAATATTATTCAGCCATAAAAAAGAAATCCTGCCATTGCAACAACATGGATGAACCTAGAGTGTATTATGCTCAGTAAAATAAGCCATGTGGGAAAAGACAAATACTATATGATTTCTCTTATTTGTGGAATCTAAAAACAAAGCAAAACAGAAGGAACAAAACAGCAGTAGACTCATAGACCTGAGAAGTGACTTAGGGATTACCATGGGGGAGCAGTTGGGGTAGGTGGTTAGCGAGGGTGAGGGGAATAAAGAGGCACATAAATTCTCAATTATAATATAAGTTGGTCACAAAGATGGAAGTGCAGCATGAAGAATATAGTCAATGATTCTGTAACATCTTATGTTGACAGATAGTAACTGCATTAGTGGGGGTTAGGATTTAATAATTTGGGTAACTGTTGAACCACTGTGTTATATATTTGAAAACAATATAACTGTATATCAATGATATTTTAATTTTAAAAAGACTCAAAAATATTGTATATATTTAAGGTGTACAACTTGATGTTTTGATAGATATATAGATCATGACAAGACCAGTACAATTAAGCTAAATAATATATCCATCACCTCTATATGGTTTCCATGGTGTGTGTGTGTGTGTGTTGAGAAGATTCAATGTGAGATCTATTACTGAGAATCGATAATCAAGATATTCAAGACTTCAAGTATACAATAACACTGTTAACTATCTTCATCTTGCTGTTCATTTAGATATCTATAACTTATGCATCTTAGGTAAATGAAACTTTGTAACCTTTGACCAACATCACTCCAGTTGTCCCTCCTCTTTCCTTTGGCAGCCACCAAAAGAGTTTTTAATTTGTAATTTTTGGTCTCTTTCTTTTTGTGTTCACATTTTAATACAAAGTCAAACATTTCACACTCTTCAGTTTGCTGGGTCCAGGAATGATATGCTTGGTCCTTGTGATTCTCCACTCACAAAGGGTGATACATCATCTTGTAGAGGTTTGTTTCTTTTGTAATAAGTGTTCACCTAATTAGCTTCTTTGCATCCTTGTATACTGAACCTTGTGTGCTAAGGCACCCTTAGGTTCTAAGAGTCATAGACAATGGATTCATTTAAATAAACACACATGATTATTTAATTCTGTAATTCTAAATTTTTTAATTTTGCTAGATTTGACAGAATGATTGTAAATTCTTTTGTTGATTACTTTTAGTCAGTTTATTACCCTAAATATTGGGTATATGTAAGAGTTTGGCCCGCAATCAGATTTTCAGCAGCTTGAGTAGCATAAATCAAAGTCAAAGCCCCTCACATGACCCCATAGCCACACTACCCTTAGTCAGAAGTAGCCATTTTTTCTCAAGTTGTTTTCTTAATCAATTTTATCCTATCACAATTTTTCACAGATTTTTTTATAGATAGGGAGCAATGGAGATGCTTTTATAAGAATAGGTTTTGTATTCATTGGATAAAAGCTGTCTTGATATCTTGTCTAGCTTATTGGTTCTACAAATCCAATGATTTTTTTACCTTGGTTTTACATGTTTTAATTTCTGAGTAGTCAACATATTTTAATTCCATTATTACATAACACTAATGTAATACTTTTAATATGACTGATAAAATTAACATGACTGCATTTTTAAAAGACACTGTATACTTTACTTTTTTATATGTCTTCTTTGACTGTTAGCCTAGGTGTTGCACAAATATTAGTGTATGATTTATGGAACAACATATAACATACTAGTAGATACTAATGGAAACTCATATATATGCCTTTCTTTTAGAGCCTTTTAAAATATTTGTCCCTGTAGAATATCATAGTGGACATATGGCCTTTATAGGTTCAACTTGTCCCCTCTATCTACAAATCTAATTACTACTACTTGTTCACTTGAAACCTCTTCAAGTCCATTCCTTCGTCCTTTTCATATTACCTTCAGAGATTTTTCAAAAGCATTTGGACAGGAGAAAAAAGTTCTTCTTGAATTGAGCTGTACTCTAAAAGCCCTGGTTTTCATTAGTGAAAAATAATATTGAAAATCAAAATATGAGTGCTAGGGGTCCACATTGTATTATTTTACATGAGTATAGGCAGGAAATCAATTACTATGTTCCCATCAAAGTAATGTACCCTTTAATAAGAAAAAGAAATCCTCCTCTTTCAAGAATACATCAGAAAATACAAGGACATGGCATTTTAGACAACATCTGTATATTATTAATAGGGAATAAAAATAAAATGGAGAATAGATATAATCAATTCTTTGAAATACCATCTAAATCTTCCATTAAGTTTTCACCTTGCAACAAAATAGAGTAGAATATATGTATGTATATATGTGTGTGTGTGTGATTTAGAATACATGTCAATTGTAATATTACTTCATGTTACACACACACACACAATACTATAGCCAATTCAGAAAGGAGTAAGTTTAGGAGATTTGCATAAAAGCTGGCTTAGGGAAATTTAAACTTAAAACTGCAGCAGCTCTGGTAATTTTAGTTTTTATGTAAAATTCCAAATCTTCTGTATACTTGATTTTGCATTCAAATGCACCCTTAACTCAGTAATTAAACAAAGATAATCTGAAAAAAATTAAGATTCTCAAGAAACGTTTAAATTGCCAAAAGATATGTTACTGTTTTATTCTAGAAGTTTTATTCCTAAAGTGTTATGGAGATCTTCAAATCAAGAAGTCACAAATTTCTCAAATTTGTTTTACATGTTTTTATCTTCGTTTAGTGTAAAATTCTCTATGTCTGTAATCAGAACCAGAAAATAAATTTTGGTTGTATTTATCAAGAAGTGATGTAGCAGTCATCTCTGAGTTGGGGCTCAAATACAATTTAAAAGTGACACCCAGATTTATTTTTCTTCCTCAGATTTTAGCCTTGGGAATGGGTAAAAAGAGCTTTACATCCAAAATCATCTATATTCTAAGCCTGTTGTCGTGTCTGTATGTTTTCCATTTCAAAGTGTGCTGCCGTTTCCAGAAGAGCCATTCAGAAATTAAATTTCATTTTGAATGTAAGATTATTGTGAAAGACAAAATTACTGGTTTAAAACTTAATTTCTTGACTGCATTTAAATTGACTGGCTGAAATTCATTTAAAAATAAAGGTAACAACCCTTCAAATATTTGCTTAGTTACCTTTATACATTTATTCATTCCAGCACAATAATGTATTTATGTTTTTAAAAAAAACATTTTTAAAGAGAGTTTTACATTTTTGTTGGAAGAAATTTTGTGTTTAAGGTCATTAACATTTTTTTTTCCACTTAAAAAGAATTACCTTTCCTATTACAAATGATCTTTCTCAGCTGAAAGCAAAATGAAAGAAAAAAAGAGAGAAAAGCTATCAAGGCTTTTTTCCTCCCTTTGCTTGCCAGCAATTGCACCAACAGCGCTACAAACCCCAGGAGAGGCAAGGAAGGAGAGAGGCTTAGATTTAATCTTATTGCAGGTCTCTTGCATCCCCAGGAAGCTCCTGGACTACTAGCCACACAGCTCAATGCACAAACTCCCCTGGGGCCCCAAAACCATGTTCTGTCTGCGCCTGCCTTGTTATCACCTTATGAGCAGCTGACTACTTCCTCCAGACTAGGTCTGATTTTAGGACACTTAATATCAGGATGTAACAGAAATTTCAAGATACCAAGCAACCCAGAGATGAGGTAAGTTGCTACTCTACTGGCCCTGTATTTTCTACAAACACATTACATAACATTCAGATCATCTTCCTATCATTCCATCTATGTGCATAATTTGACAAAGTTATTTCCTCTTTCTTGAAACACCTTTCATGGTGTTATGATTCCCACTCTCAGTTTGTTAAGCACTGCTGGTCTTCCTCATTTTCTCAAACTATAAAATTCTGAGTGCCCCAAGAGGCTAGGTCCTCAGATCTTTTCTCATTATAAATTCATTTCTTACATAATCTAATAAATCCATAGCTGCAAAAATTATCTATATACCCTGGTACAAATTTGTATTTGCAGCCAAAAGCCTCCTTTGAACTTCAGGCACCACATCATGAGATAGCACCAACTTCTCCATTTGGACGTCCAATGGGAGCCAGGGCCTCAGTATAGTCAAACATGAACTCTGATCTCAACCACCATCATACCCGCCCAGAGCACCTGTGACATCCCCCAAGGGTGTCCTCTTCTAAGGAAATGAAACATCTTTCTTCTAGTTGTTTAAGCTAAAAGACATTGCTTTGATCATTGACTCTTCTATTTCTCCCATGACCCAATCCATCAGCAAATCTTACTGACTTGAGCTTCAAAATACACCGGCAGGCAATCACTTCTCACTACATCTACTACGACCTTAGTGCAGTCCACTATTACCTCAAAAGCCTCAAAGTTGGTCTCCCTTCACACACCTTTGCCCTCCGCACAATCCATTCTTTCTTCTTTCACAACATATGTCAGATCACAACCCTCCTCTGATCAAAAGCCTAGGTAGACCCCCATTTCACTCACAAAGTCTTTTTGACTTTACAAGCTCCTATATGATTTTCCCCCACTATGTCTGATTTCATATCTATTTTTAGATATTTGAAACTATATTTAAGTGTGAAACATTATCAGAAATATCACTTGAAAATATAATATCCACAAATACTTCCTTAATAGTAGTTAAGCAAGTAGATAAATCTACCTAAGACTAAGAGCCTCAAAGACATTGTAAGAAGAGACAAGGAAGGTGTGTTGATGCTGTATCTGAGTTGTCCTGATTACTAGTCTGCTCTTTCACATTCACTTGAGATTCCAGGAGCTGAGAGCTATATAACGACCATGTCTAGACCTTTGGAGTGCTCCCTTTTCCTAAACTAAGTCTTAAGCAGGGACAGTTTCCTCATTAACAACCTCACAAACGTAATTATCTCAGTGCCTGAAGTAGTTTGTGCCACAGTTTGAGAGAAAAGCCCATCAATGCCTTCCTCATTAAAGTAAACTGATCCAACATGATTAACTCCAAATTTGCTTAATTTCGTAGCTAATGGGTAGATGGGCATTAGGAGAAATTCCTTATTACCTAGTTTTATTTATACCAAACAGATGTTACTGCAATGTCTTGACATTAGCAAAATAAAAACAGAAACTTGTCTTCATAAAGAAAACCCTTTTAAATATCTAGTTATGGAAGCTTTGGGGTACAAGTTTAGAACATACTTCCATAAAGGTTTTTGGGTTATACTTAGTATGCTGATGGAAAACAAAAAAAAGTTATAATAAAGTTGCAAACAGAGGATTTCATATCTAGAACCTTCTTGTGTTTATATTACTCCAAACATGCATGGACTTCAAAATACTTACCATAATTATTCTTAAATAAAAAGACGTGACTCACAATCTTAAGAGAACCAAGCTAATTCTAGAAGCAGTTCATTCTCTATTTCTAGAACAATTGCACAATGGAAGGACTTTTCATTCTCAAAGGAGAACTGCAAAATTCTACAGAAATAGACACATTGACCAAACGTTATGTTACAGTGATTCCTAATACAGGACAGTATTGAGGGAACGATTTAAACACGTGATGTTTCTTCAGAGTGTTCAAAACCATTAATTCAGTGAGAAGTTTATGGGAATTCCATGACTAAGGGCTCGAGAGCCAAACAGTTGGGCATTTGGGGAAGTGGTCCCAGTCATTCCCACTGAGAGATTTACAAAGCTTTTGGCAGGCTAAAGCTTTAAAAAACTACAGTAAAACAATCCATTTCTCTCTCTACCTCCCCTTCTTCTTTCTTTTATTTCTAGCATTTCAAAAGTCATTTGTTTATTTAAAATCCACTAATACCTCCTATTCTAGAAAAAGAACAAGCCAGAGTATTTCCTTTGTGTTTGTAAGCAGCTTCTAAGACTCATTTCAGTCCAAAAATAATCTGAATTTGTGTATCTCTGGCCATATTCACTTTTGTTTCTGAATTTGAGCATCAGGTGGTTTCCTGTTTGTTATGCACTCTCTACATTAAGATGGGAAGGGATCTTACATCATAATTTATACACTGTCTAAAATTCAGTAAAGCCAGCACAAACTCTCCAAGAGATCTACATTTTAAAACTTTTGATCTCCCAATAACTTACCTACGTTTTAGCAAGTTCAGGAATATTAGTGGGAATATGAGATGTGATGGGCTTTCAGGGAGGAAGAAAGCCTAGAGGGAGAGAAGGCTCAGGAGAGGGCAGCAGGCAGCCTCCTCCTCCCCCACCCGTGCTCCGGCTTAAACAGCCAGGTCCTTGCCCAGCTGTTTGCCAAGACAGAGTTCTGCTACAAACCGTGCTTCTCTGCCACCCTCCCTCATCCACACCCTTCCCATTTCACCTAGCTAATTTCCATCTACCCTCCAGGTCTCACTGAAAACATTTCCTCTAGGATGCCATCCCTAAACCCCCAAGTCTGTGTTAGATTCCATTTATTATCATAGCATAAAAATAATTCCCTCATTTGGACACTAATCACATTTCATTATTGCTCTTTTCTTCTCTCTCTCCCCCTGTGACCTGATCTTAACAGTGAGACATAAATATCTTGATCACTGCTTATCGCAGGTACCCATCACAGTGCTTGACAAATGAAATATGCCCAGAAGATACCTGCTGAATGAGATTATCTCTGAAATTCCACCTTAGCTGGAACTGGCTCTCGAGTTAATCTTGGAAAAGCGTCCAATTGCACCCAGGAGTGACTCCGGAGGCCCCTTTCTCTCCTTCATCCACTCTCCCTCTGCCCTAACTTTTCTCATCTCCCTCCACTCCCTTGTCAAAAGCAGTTATTACAGCAGGTCTTCCGTACTGAATCCATTTTCCCTCCCTGCTCCAGCCACTTTCAGAGTCGTTGTCATTGCAAACAGGTCATTGTTTCCATCCCTCTGGTATCTTAAACTACAAGGGAGGGCGATGAGGGGAGGGGCGAAGGAGTCAATTGAGAATCTCTCAAGTGAGAGAAGGATCCACGAAATGTGTGTTATCAGACAGAACCAGGAAGTGCTGAGCAAGAGAGCTCCTCGTGAAAAAAATTAAGGTGGGGCTCTTTACCGTGTGTGTGTTGATGCGTGTGTGTTAAGAGTGGTGGGTGGCAAAGATGATTAAAATTATTTTTGAGTCTGGGAGAACTATCAGAAATTATGCATATTATTGGAATAACACAGTAAGACAAGGAAAACTCAAAATTTGGTTTGTCTGTGTAAAAGTAATATTGTACTCCTTGCAATAGTACAATGCTATTGCAATAATATATGTGCTTAGTTACCATACATTAATCATTAAATATTAGAATGAAGTGTTAGTTTTACTTAACTGTATTTGTTCATACAATTCATGTATAAACATATACATTCATGCAAATGCAATTCTACAATTACATAATTATACAAAAATGTGTATAGACACAACAATGTACAGTTCATGTATAAACATGAATGCAGGCAAATGTAGTTATGTAACTATATTTGTATATAATAATGTATTGTGTATGTATACAATGTATTCTTTTCACATTTTTGTGCACAGTTAACAGTGTATCTAAATGATGAAGGTGGCAGTGTAACTGAAAAGCAAGGATTACATTTTATAGATACTTAAAAAAACTTCAGAACTTAGAGAAAGTATCAGATATGATATAGAGAGCAAAGGAAAGGCAAGTATTATAGATGTCTCCAAAGTATCTATTGTGTTAGACTGAGTGTGTGGGCTTAACTCTCTATATTGGGATGGAATGGTAGCAGAAGAAACGTCAGGCATGGTGGTAAAGAGAAGGGAATTTTACCTTGATGACAGGACACTTATGCCACCTAAACTCAAAGGTAAACCTGCTCTGGATCTCCTCTTGACACATGAAAAATAGAAGAGCAAGAAAATAAAGTTTCAAGATCTCCTGTCCATTAAAGTTAAGCTATAGGGTCTTCAGAATATTATGATAGAGACCACAGAATATTGTGGTCTCCTATAAGGAAATCTTAATTACATTGATAGTCTGTTGGAAAACTAGAATTGATAAGAGACAGGTTGGATGTTTGAGGACTACTAACTTTGAGATGAAAGGAAATAAAGCATGATGAAATAAGCAATTTAGCAGCCCTGACCCCCAAACACAGAAGGTACTTATAAAAGGGAAGGTATCTTTGGGAAACGTAGTATATACAGAGAAGACAAGTAATGTTTCTATAGCATCTTACTACACTGATGGACAGTGACTGTAACAGGGTATGTGGGGGGGACCTGATAATAGGGGGAGTCTAGGAACCATAATGTTCAAGTAATTGTACATTAATGATATCAAAATAAAAAATTTAATTTAATTTAATTTAATTTAAAAAAGGGAAGGTGTCTTGCCTGAGGGTTTCAGCCCTGGACAAGTTCACTCTGGATTCAGGAGAGCAAGAAATGACAATGGAATATTCTTGGGGTAAAAGGGTTTCGTCCCGGCAGTAGGTCAAGCACTGGAATCATGTCTGCATCCAGCAGTCTGCAGGTCTGTAGTCCGCTTCCCTGCCTCTGCCTCTGCCCAGAGCATTGGACAGAGCTCATTATATAGTGACTCAGTCACAGCAGCTTACTGACTATGGTTTTGGAAGCATTAGCCTAGCTGTAGGCCAATTACATCATCAAGTAATTTAGGGTCAGGTGCAGATTGTGGCCATAGGAACTCCCATTTTCCCTACAGGCTAACCTAACCCACCTTTCTGTAATAGACATTGTTGGTTGCACATGTCATCTCCATTACCCCATTGTGTTGAAGGAAAGGAAAAGTATGGATAAATTAGATAGTTCACATGGATAAAGAGTTCAGATAAGTAGAGAGTTTAGACAGCATATGGAAAGAGAAGAAAAAAGAATAAATCAATGGATGAGAGGTGAAAATGTATCTATTACACATGATAGATAAATTAGGTTGATAATTGAGGATGGGTAGTATTGACAGAAATACTGCACAGAAATTTTAAACTATGGATACCCAGATAAATAAAAGCATGAATAACATACCTATTAAACCAAGTGTACAACAAATCATTTTTTTCTGTTTAACAGACAAAAAAGAAAATTGCATTGATGGGGTCCGATTGCTAAGTGACACAGACTATAGCTTTCCTAGGATGCTGGAAGATATTATTAAGAGTTTCCTGATATTTCTCTGTCGTCTTGCCAGTGAGTTTTAACCCCAGGCAAGTTCACTATGGATTCAGTGAGACCAAGGAATTACAGTGGAATGTTCTTGGGGTACAAGGGTTTATTACCTGGCTTTGTTCTCCTGTTGATAGGTTGAGCACTAGAATTACATCTGCCTCCAGCAGTTTGCAGGTCCATAATCCTCCTCCATCTCTGCCTCTGCCCAGAGCACTGGGTGGAGCTTTTTAAATAGTGAATCAATAATAGCTTATTACCTATGGGTGTGGAAGCAGTAGCCTAGCACTAGGCCGATTACATCATCAAGTAGTTTAGGGTCAGGTGAGGATTCTGGCCATAGGAACTTCCATTTTCCCCACACAGGTATATATTCAGAGAGAGCCACTGCCTCATGATGAATAATCTCTTCCCCAACAACATTCAGTGTATGCTCTGGGAAAGGTTGCTTCAAATCATGGATGCAAAATCCACCTGTGTGCAGAAATCTGCCCTAACATCCCAGAAACATTTCCACCTGTAAATCCTGAGGTCTTAAGATAGAATCTGCCACCAATTATGAGTTTACAATACATACAAGTTCTAGGAGAACCCCAGAAAAGCATACAATGACTACAATGGCATAAGCTATAAATATTAATAAGTTTAAATTCTTGGATATATGATATTAACAGCAAATGTGTTCATTTCCAGTAAAACTTTTATGATAAGAATAGGTGATCTTTCTAAAAAAATTTTTTTCTCAGACAGATTAATGGGAACAGGAGGCAAAACAGTAAATGAGAAAAAATGTATTTGGATATGAGTCCTATATTTTAGCAAGTTATTAATCAGAAAGAAAATGTATTGTTTAAGAATATTAATTGCCTTGCCTAACTTTCACTATGCTCTAGTGGAGCTGTTTTCTAACTTTCAAATAAGTTATAAGAAGCAAAAAATGTTTTTATAAAACAGTCTTAATTATGTTTGTGGTTTATGCCTATTTTAAGTATTTTTTTTTTAAGTTTTAGAATAGCTAAGACAATCATAATTCCTTTCTTTTCTTACCTGTTTTATACTTTTTTTTTTCTTCTGAAAACAGGAAATCTAAGCCAAAGATGAAACTTTTGATTTTGTTAGTGTAGTGCCAGAGGGTTTCAGCTCCAGGCAAGTTCACTCTGGATTCAGTGAGACCAAATAGTGACAACAGAACATTGTGGGTAAAAGGTCTTATACTGAGCTTTACTCTCCTCATGGCAGGTCCAGTGCTGCATCTGGCAGGTCTGACTCAGTAATCCACCTCTGCCTCTGCATCCGCACCCACACAGAGCACCGGGCTGGGGTCTTTATATAGCAACATAGAAATAATGGCTCATTGCCAACACATGTGTAAGCATGCACACATGCAGTAGGCCAGTTATTACATCACTGCATGTGTACAGTGAGCAAGTAGATTAGGGTCAGGTGAAGATCCTGGCCATGGGAGCTTCCATTTTCCCTACAGTTAGTTTTCATTTTCTTCTCTACAAAATTCAAAAAGATGAAATTAATTCTCACCAGTTGCTTTCCAACATAAAAAGTGGGTTTCCCAAATGAGGTCCCTGATTCTCAATCATGGCTGCTACACATTTGAATAATTTGGGGAGTTTTGAAAAACTATGGTGCCAGGGGCCCTTCCTTCGAATTCTGATCTCATTGGTCTGGTGTAGAACCTGAGCATTGGTGCAAACTGCAAGTAGCTAGGCCTGGTAACCACCATCCAAGACCAGGAGTTTTCAACCTCAGGAAAGAAGGAAGAGGGAAGAAAGTAGGCATTGAGCTTTAAAAGAACCACCTTAAGGTTTCCAGATGCACAATATTCGAGTGCACTCTCTTTTAAAGCTGATATGCCTGAAGATGTGATTTCAGTTGAGGCATTGTGGTGGGTTTCTTGCCTATTTCTTCTTTAACAATCAGGCCTCAGAAAGGCTTCCCTTACCCGATCCAGAATTTCAACTATGATACATTGCCCGGAGTATAACCTCTGGTGTGGCAAACAAACAGAATATGTAAAATACTGGTATGGGAGGAACCTCCTTTTAATAAAAAATCACTGATCATCTCCATTCAGCTCATTAAGAGATATGTTTACTTATTAAATTTAGACAGTTAATTATAAAAATTTGCAATATATTTATACTATTTGGATCAACTGTGTACTGATTATAGTTATAGAGTTAACTCAATCAAGAGTGAATAAAATAACACTTAGAGGTTATGTAGCAATAATATTAATAGATAAGACATCTGTATGTCTATATTCATATTTCAATATTTGTATTGAAATATGTTAGGGTGCCTATAAAAGACCTCCAAGCACAAATGTATTTTACATTAGGATAAAATTCTGTGGGGGTAGTGGAACAAATATATAATTTCAAAGGAAATGGGAACAATGCATATTTTATATTGTTAAAGGATAGGGTTTTTTTTTAAGTTTTAGAATTTTACATGCAGTAAAATGTACTCACTTAAAATGTACAGTTTGAGACTTTAGCCATTGTCTACAGCTATGTACGCTCCACTCTAATTAAGATATAGAGCCATTCCATCATATTGAAAGGTATCCTCCTAAACTTTCCAGTTACTTCCTTCCCCAAACCCCAGGCCCAGGCAACCACTGGGGCTCACTTTACTTTTGCACTCTTCTTGAAGCTCATATAAATTAATCTTAAGTAGAATGTGGACCTTGTGTTTGGCTTATTAACTTAGCATGGTGTTTTCAGATCATTCATGTTGTGTCATTCGTTTTTAATTCTGAGTAGTAGGCCACTATGCATGTCATTCCGCATTTGAAGAACATTTGAATTGCTTCCAGTTTGGTATAGAACTGATAATACTAGACAAATATTCCTGTTCAAATCTTTGTGTGATTATATATTTCATTTTTCTTGGGTAGATACTTAGGGGTAGGATTGCTAGGTTATATATTAAGTGCATGTTTAATTTTATTAAACACTGCCATATTTTTTCTCAAAGTGGGCCATTTGCATTCCCACCAGTAATGTATGAGAGTTCCTGTTGCTTCACATTCCCACCAGTATTTGATATTGACAGACTTTTTGACTTCAGCCATTCTACTAGGCATGTAGTAGTATTTCATTTTGGTACTAATTCACACTTCCTTGAGGACTAGTAATGCACACCGTCTTGGGCTTATTGATGACTCATGTATTGTACTTTATGAAGAGTTTGTTCAGATCATTTTTGCCCTCTTACATTGTTTTGCCTTTGCATTATTGAGTTGTTGGAGTCCTTTATGTACTCTAAATACAAGCTCATTACCAGATATAGCTTGTGAATATTTTTCCAAGTTATGGCTTACCTTTTTTGTGTTCTTAACCATGAATTTTGAAGAGCAAAATGTTTAATATTGATTATTCTTTTTAGTTTATGCTTTTTACATCTTACTTAAGGAATATTTGCCTAACCCCAAGTCTCAGAGATGTTCTCCTATTGTTTCTTCTAGATTTAATAGTTTTCAGCTCCTATGTAAGTTGTGGATCTATTTTCAGAGTTCTAACATTGTTTTTTACTTGTTTGTTTTATTTATTACTGAAGTATCATTTGTATACAATCTTATATTGGTCTAACATTGGGTTTTTAACAATTTTAGTGAGTTTTATCATTATTTTGTGGGGAGAGGATTTTTCTGTGTCCCTTGTTCCACTATTCTGAAAATTCTGCCCCCAAAATAATTTAATTTTAAAATGTTGCTATTTTCTATTCATCTGAATTCACCAGTATCCTTTGTAACTATTCATACCTGTTGCAACTTACAATGAAAAATTTAGATGCCATTAGTGTATACAGTGTTTCAAAATTGTTTTGGGAGGTACAAGAGCAAAAAATATTTGAAAAACTCCTCTACACCATCATTTATCTCTGGTTCCTGTGAGAGATATGGGTACCATGTGGCAGTGTAGAACCTTCATTCTTTTGTTTTTCCTTTCTTATTTTTTGGAACATTCTTCTCTGCTGAGGGAATGTATACTAAACACAATCACAGGAAATCTAAATTGGATCAGTTGGAAAGCTGTGATAAGAAAACTCATTTGTGATATAACATGGAAACCATTTAAGGCTGGTTTCATAACTAATTGTGAAAACTTACATGAAGCAACATGGAACCATATATAAGTAGCTTAGAATAATAAAATCTTATGGCTTAAGGACATCCAAACCAATTCCCAGTTTGTGGTTGTATTCTTTTTATAATTAACTTAGGGGTCATCTGGATTCTATTATTCCCATATTCAGAAAATATTGCCCATTAGAAAATTCTTTCTTATATTACACTAAAACATGCTGCTTCTGAATTTCCATTCATTGAGTTCTATGATTAACCTTTATAGACACAAAAAACCTTATATTTAGCTGATATATCCTTCTAATCTAATATATCTTTTTAATATTTTAAGATAGTTGTGCCAGATCACCTTCTCTCCACATTGAGATTTCCCCTGGTCCTCTAACTGCTCCTTGTGTAAAATGGTTTCAAAGAATATTATCATTAATTGATCTCTTCTGGAAGCCTCTAACTTGCATCTGATTCAGTTTTTGTGCTGGCTCCCCATACTCTGGATGTATCAGGTTCTTCTATTCCCTTTTGATCTCAGCCCCCTGACTCCCTGATCTGCCACTTGGCACATCTGAGTTATGTCATAAAACAGGTAAAGAAGTTCCATGCACATCTCTGTTTCATTACCTAAGATAATGGCTACTGCTTCATATGTACCCAGAATATCTATAAAAGTTAACAGATACCTTACTCCTGTGGTTAAAAAATCTAAGTGCCTAAATGCAAAATGAGGAAAACTGGGCTTAACAAAAGCATATAATTAAAAAGATGCAAGGACTTCAGTTCAGTTACATGCAATGTAATAAATTCAGAGATTAAAAGTCATCTAGCAACAATAACATGCAAAACACTGTAATAGACGTTCTCCTTTCACAAACCATGCAGGAAGATACTACTTCTTCCATTTTCCATATGAAAAATCTTGGAATTATTCTGATTTCAGCTCTGATATGTAAAGAGCTTGGAAGGTATCACTCCCATCTTTACAACAAGAAAATAGCTGAACAAACTCAAAATCAGTAACTTTTCTTGGATTCTTCAGAGAATTGAGGTTGCAGGAAATTGCCGTTCCAAAATCTGGAGAGATAGGTGAGTGCAGAGGATCACAGTTGAGATCAGCTTACCTAGAACCATAAAGTGACAGAAACACTTGAATGATAGCTTTGAAGAATTTTTGGAAGCAGAGTGGAGGTGACTTGAGAGTAAGAAACTCATGGCCTCCAATTTTAGTGAGTTTTACCTCCAGAAACTACCAGGTTCTCCTATATTGGATGCTGTATTTTTCAAGATGTTTTATGTGACAGCAAATGAATCAGTAAGAACTAACCAATCTTTATGCATTTATAGCACTCAACAATATAAATGTGCCAAAGACTTGTAGCCTTGTTTCAAGAAAGCATTGACATCACCATGACTCCAGGATACTCAGGAACTAGAAGCTATACTGGGACCATACACTCAGGTTCCTAGGCTTTCCAGACTGCTACCCTCTTTCTGAACCTTCCAAAACCATGCCAATGCTTTAGGGAGTCAAGAAAAAGAATGCATTTCTAAGGGCTCTAAGTTTAATTTCTGATAAACTGCCAAATCTTTGTGGTTCTATTATGTGGATACTTAAAGACTCTGATCTTTATGCCTATTTTTCCTTTAATTCCAGAGTTATCAGAAAATGTGAGAAAATCCCCTCTACATCTAGGAGATGTAGATCTAGGAGATTTGGGAAAGAGAGGGCTGGTGAGGAATCCTCTGGTGCTGGAGAATGGTACAGGTTTGGAAGGGAAAAAGAAAACAGTTATTTGGGGGGAGTGTTTAAGAGAATTTAAAGACATTTAAGGAAAATTCACCTGCTGAAGTAAGATTGGTGTTGATTTTTTCTTTTCATTTTTTTGGGGGGTTTTGCCTTTGTTTTGTGTAGCTAACATGTAATTACTGTTAAGGAATCATTTGGGGGTAGTAGTCTCATCTCCCCCTTATTTGCTAGAGCTTTGAGGTTGATGGAATGCTAAGGTGAAGCCTTAATTTAACTATTTTCCTACATTCTCTTGTCTTTTATACAGATCCTTAGGGTCATCACCTTTCTCCCAGTAGAGAGGTCGAGTGTGGGTCATTCTATCTGCCTCACCTGTTGATGAAGGAGACAGAGTGATAACTGTAAAGCTGAGATGCAGGGCTGCAGGACCAGACATTGAGGGTTCTCCAAGAGCAAACAAGAGGGGCAGATGCTGACAAAACATCTCCACGAAAAGTGGAGACCCCAGTGATAAGCCAGTTTTTTCCATTTTTCCAGACATTATGTCCCCCAGTATCTATCATATGAGATGGGTTGTTATTTAGGAAAGAGCCAAAATTATAGAATGGGAAAATGAATGTGTGTGTGTGTGTGTGTGTGTGTGTGTGTGTGTGTGTGTGTGTAGGAGGGTTCTTTCTTATGTAAATCTTATTTATAACATTATCATTTGACCACCATACAAATACTGGACTTAGGTTGACAGAATAATCAGACCCAGACTCCAGATAAATTAAAGAGGGCAAATTAGGTAGAATTTGCTTGTGTAAAAGTATGGAAGAAGGTCAAAGTAGTCATGACGTGAAAAAGACACGTAGGTATGATTGCTTTTAGAACTTGCAGGTAGGCAGATCCCCAAATCTTCACAGCCATGCACACCTGTAAAAGTTTCTGTCAGTATAAATGATGTCTATGTCAGATTTCCTGGTTCCCAGTTATATTTCCCAGATCAAAAATGCATAGGTGGATTTAGATCTGCACCAAGAATCAGCCCATCTAAGTTGGCACACCTCATTGATCTTGGAGTTATGCAATCAATACATGAATGGATTACTAGGCACAATACAGTTCACTCAGAATAATCACGGTTCACATTTGTCACCTCAGCCTTATCAGGCCAACACCACTGACTGCAAGAACATCTCTCAGCATGTATAGTAGAAGTAAAACAAGAGCCAGTTACCTGCACATTTTGAAGAGTCATGCCACAAGTCCTGGCAGTAGGTCCCAAGGCCTACTTTGAAGTTGTTTTTTTACTAAATCACAAATGTTCATACTTTGATTTCCATAGTGTTCACATAAGCAAGATACAATCAGTACATTCCCCTAAGATTGTGAGTCAAACCAGACTTTGTCCTCCTAATGTCACATTAGAAGCCCACAGAAGCCTGCTAATGAAAAGGGGATAGTGATCTTCCTCAAATGCCACTGAGCATTGGAAACTGAGCAAAATGACCTGGGGACCTAGGAAGCTGACAAAATCTTGCTTGAGGCTATACACAGCCATTGAACACTTCTCTCCACCAGAATACCATGCCTATCGAAGTCCTAAACAGACCTGGCAAAGAGTATCTGTCCCTCCTGTTCCTGCCCAGAGAGATATATCTACAGTTATACTACAGGTACAGCTACACCTACATGTATATTACAGCTACACCTACCCCTACCTACACCTACACCTACACCTACCCCTATACCTATACCTACACCTACACCTATACCTACACCTACACCTACATCTACACCTACATCTATACCTACACCTATACCTACACCTACACCTACACCTATACCTACATCTACACCTACACCTATACCTATACCTACACCTACACCTACACCTACACCTACATCTACACCTACACCTACATCTATACCTACACCTACACCTATACCTACAACTACATCTACAGCTACACCTACACCTACATCTACACCTACACCTAGATCTATACCTACATCTACATCTACATCAACATTTCTTTATCTACCTTACAGGGAGTTGCACACATAGACACTCACACATACAGGTACACACACATACACATGTCATATATGTGTTACACTTATATGACACCTGTAATATGACATATTACACTTGTATGTGCTATAATTTTCATCATGATACCCAGGAAAAAATGAATGAGCATAGTAATAAAAGTTGTATCTTAGAAAGCCATAATTCCTAGTGGATATTCTGCAACTATTGAGTGCATCAGCATTTTTCAGCAGTGCCTAAGCCTCCCTATGGCATTTCTCTCAGCTTAACATTTTCTCCTGTCCACAGAAAAAATTTTGTAACTCCAAGTTCAAGAGCCATAAACACTTGTTATTGGCACTAGTTCACAAAGTTCACAAGAGTCTCTTCAGATGGTGTCTTGCCAATGGGTTTCAGCCCTGCTCAAGTTCACTATGGATTCAGTGAGACCAAGGAATGACAATGGAACATTCTTGGGGTAAAAGGGTTTATTACCCAGCTTGTTCTCCTGGCAATAGGCTGAGCACTAGAATTACATCTTCCTCCAACAGTCTGCAGGTCCATAATCCTCCTTCATTTCTGCCTCTGCCCAGGCAGAGCTCTTTACATAGTAACTCAGTCAATAACAGCTCATTGCCTGTGGGTGTGGAGCAATAGCCTAGCAGTAGGCCAGTCACATCATCAAGTAGTTTAGGTTCAGGTGAGGATCCTGGCCATAGGAACTTCAGTTTTCCCCACAGATGACTTGGGTGAGGGAGAGACATAGGATACCTCATCAGGCACCCCTGAAAGGACAAACCAGCCACTAAAATTAAAGTGGAGGTTGGAAGGGAATGTGGGAGAATGTCATAAACACATTAGGTTCAGAAAAACTTTTGAAAAGAATTGTGATGTTCAAGAGGTGTGTGTCTACATAAAGTGTGAATTTCTGTGAGAACTTGGTCTGCTCTATGCTGGCTCTATGGTTCTAATTGAGACCCACTAAAGAGACCCGTATCCCTAGAACAATCAGTCAATAGCCAAAATGAAATGTTGTGGGGTGTGGATAAAATGAGAGTTCCTGTGGCCAGGATTCTCACCTGGCCCTGGTTCACTAGCTCACTGCACACCTGTGGGCAATACATGGCTGTTGACTCTATATAAAGAGCTCCGCCTAGTGCTCTGGGCGCAACACAGTGGCAGGGCTGCAAGGCTGCAGGAGAGCAGAGCAGAGGCTGGAGTGGTGGCAACACCAAGGACAGAGGCCCAGAGGACGGCTGTGCGGGATGACAGTGCAGAGAGGCCCGGAGGATGGCTGTGCAGACAGAGGGGTCCAGAGGTCAGCTGTGTGGACAGTGGAGCCCAGAGGCAGAGACTGGCTTGCTGCATGCAGACTCGCTCTGAGTGAACGGGATTTTAGTGACTGACCTGCCACCTGGAAATAAAGTTGGGTATAACCCTTTCACCCCAAGAACGTTTTGCTGTCATTTTCTTTAGTCACACTGAATCCATAGCGAACTTGCCTGGGGCTGAAAGCTATTGGCAAGACATGGGGTAACTCAGTCATTTCTGAAAACTCAGTATCTCTTTCTTTTCATTCTAGTCTCTATCTTCAGCTGATTAATTATCTAGTTACATTAATTCTTGCTAAAGTGCATATGATTGCTGAATATCATAACCTCCCCAAAGATGGGCTGTTCTGGGGGTTAGAAGCAGCTTATTACTCAAATAAATGGCTAGTCAGGAGTTAATTGTAAGCGGGGAGACATTCCTAGAGATTCTTCCTACTTTGCAAATATGCAAACACTCCAGTTAAGATAACAGAGGTTTGTAAAATTTGTCAGTGGCTGGATTTTATGTTCATTACATTAAGAGGATAAAATCTCAACCAAATTATTTTTTATTTTTTAGTTACTCAATAGTTATTGACACTATATACCAGACCTTATGCTAGGTGCTGGGATAAAGGAGCAAATAAGGTATAGTCCTCTCTTGAAGTTAGGATTTGAAAAATGGTTGTTAAAATTGGCTTTGAGTATCTTTTTTTCAAGGGGAATCCTAATTCAAGAATTTTAATCATAAAAAGTACCATACATACAGAAGAGTTTACAAAAAGTACTGCTATAGACTGAATGTTTGTGTCCTCACAAAATGTGTATAATGAAATGCTGACCCCCAATGTGATGGTATTAGAAGTGGAGCCATTGGGAAGCAACTTAGATGAGGTCATGAGGGTGGAGCCCCCATGAGGGAATTAGTGCCCTTATATAACAAAGAGACAGGAGAGCTTGTTTTCCTCTCTCCCTGTGAGGATGCAGCAAGAAAGCACAGTCTGCACATCAGGAGGGGATCCTCAAGAGTTTACAAAAAGTACTGCTATAGACTGAATGTTTGTGTCCTCACAAAATGTGTATAATGAAATGCTGACCTCCAATGTGATGGTATTAGAAGTGGAGCCATTGGGAAGCAACTTACAGTTAGATGAGGTCATGAGGGAATTAGTGCCCTTTTATAACAAAGAGACAGGAGAGCTTGCTTTCCTCTCTCCCTGTGAGGATGCAGCAAGAAAGCACAGTCTGCACATCAGGAGGGGATCCTCACCAGGAACCAAGTCTGCTGGCACCCCGATCCTGGGCTCCTCAGCCTCTGCAACTGTGAAAAACACATTATTGTTTAAGCTACTGGGTCTATGCTCTCTTGTTGGAGCAGCCCAAGCAGACTATGAGAGGTTGTCTTGCCAATGGATTTCACCCCCAGACAAGTTCACTAAGGATTCAATGTGAACAAAGATATGACAGTAGAACGTTCTTGGGCTGAAAGGGTTTATACCCAACTTAATTCCCATAGTGGCAGGTCAATCACTAGAATCCCATCCACTCAGAGTGAGTCTGCATGCAGCAAGCTGGTCTCTGCCTCTGGGCCTCTCTACCCCGTCAGCTGTCTTAGTCTCTGTCCTCGGCGCTGCCACCACTCCAGTCTCTGCTCTCCTGCAGCCTTGCAGCCCTGCCACTGCATCACCCAGAGCACTGGGCGGAGCTCTTTATATAAAGTCAGTAACAACACATTGCCCACACATGTGTAGTGAGCTAGCCAACCAGGGCCAGGTGAGAATCCTGGCCACAGGAACCTTCACTTTATCCACAGAGGTATATAAAGGAAAACTCTTTACAAACTTTTAGAAAAAGATAAAGCAAATATCCATTTAATCACCATTTTAAGGTTAAGAAATTGAAGACTGTCAGTAAATAAAGATCCTTGTGTATCCTCTTCAAATTAGTCTCTCTGCCTCTGTGCTGCAACTAACTGACCTCCTGACTTGTGTATTAATTACCAGGGTTTTGCATATAGTTTTTTCACTTAGGATTCCCAAACAATACACTTTTTAGTTTTATGAGTTTTTGAATCTCTATAAATAGAACAATACAGTGTATTGTATGACATACTTTTGCTCAAAATTACATTTGTGAGATACATGATGAGGTCTGTGGCAAGTTTTTTCTCACAGTTACATAATATTATGTTGTGTAAATATATCACAATGTATATCTAGTCTACTGTTAATAGAGATTCAGATTATTTCCTCTTTTTGGTTAATAAAATGGCTATAAACATTTCTGTGTATGTCTGCTTGGGCTCATATTCAAGATATCTTTAAGGAAAATCCTGAGATGGAATGTCTGTACCATTGCATCATTTACATGTGCAACTCTTCTAGATAATACCAGAATTTCATAGCGGTTGCATATTCCCAGCAGCAAGGCATTGATGTCTCCAATGCTCCGAGTACCGGCCAACACTTGGAATTGATGTTGGGCTTTTTAATTTACCAATTTAATGGTGTATATCCATTTCCCTAATTACTAATGAAATTGAGTATCATTTCATAAGTTCATTGACCATTTGGATTTGCTCTTTTGTGAAGCGCCTTTTAAAGCCTCCCTTCCATTGTCCTGTGGCTGTTTTGTTTTGTTTTGTTGCCATTTCCTATTGATTGTTTGGAGTTTTCTATGTGTTCTGTCTATTCACATTCTTCTGTTGCACACCATTGTCCAGAGTGTAGCTTTTCGGTTCCTTTTTTGGTTGCTGTTTCCCCACTACAGTGCCTTTAGTTAAAAAGAAGTTTTGAAAATTATAATATTACTATAATCTTAGTAATCTTTTTCTTTATGGTTAGTGGGGTTTGCCCCTTTAAAAAAAATTTTCCTGCCCTGTAATCGTGAAGATATTCTTGAATATTACCTTTTACTTTATAGCTTTGGATTTTACATTAAGGCCAATGGACATTATTATTAATGTGTTACATGGTAAATGTTTATATAGATTTCTACACACATTCACTATTTTCTGTATTCTATTCTTTCTTTAATCTCTGACTTTCCATCTTCCATCACTTTTCTTCTGCGTCAAGTATATCCTCTAGTGTCTTTCTTAGTGTAAGTCTGATGGTGAAAAATTATCTTCAGTTCCCCTTGGTTGGCAAATGTGTTTATTGTATTATCATATTTAAAACATGTTTTTGCTAGTCATATGATTTTTAGATGGATATGTACTTTCTTTTAGCACTTGATTTCACTGTCTTTTGCCTTCCCCTGTTGCTAAGAAAAGGTTGGATGTATTTCTAACCCTTTCCCCAATACTTGCTTTTAGTCATCTCCTTATATTTGGTGTTTTGTCTAAACCCTAATATTTTAATTTATCTGCTTTGGATTTTGAAGGCTTCTTGAAATTAAGGGTTGTTGTTTTTCATCAGTTCTTGAAAGTTTTTCTGCCATCATCTTTTCAAATACTGCTTCAGCCTTTTCTTCATCTGTTTTCCTCTGAAACTTCATTTAGATGTTTTGTAAACATCCACACTCTGTCCTTCAAAACAATCAAAGTCAGGACCCCAAAGAAGAAAGGGAAACAGGGATGACAGGGATGTTGGATTTACAAGAATGCCTTTGCTGAGCTTGGGAACTTGCGCTGCATTTTGAAGGATTCTCAGAGTTCGGGGAAAAAAGACAAATTCAGATCCTGCCTATGATGGAAGATTTAATATGGAACACTTAGTTCTTAAAGCTGGTACCCTGAAGAGTGTGTATAATGGTGATTCAGAAATCCTGAGCTTCTATTTTATATTTTCTATATCTTCACTTCTCTTGGCTAAATCATGCATGATTTATTTTCAGTGTACCTTTCTCTTCACTTTACTTTTTCTGTTTCAGTTCCACTCTAATGTTGCCTTCTTTCACTGGATTTTTAATTTTAACATTATTGTTTCCTTTCTACTTGATCCTTTGTCTAATATGTTTGGTCATTCTTTACTGTTTTATGTTCCATGCATAAAATTTTAAGTTTATCTTTTATTTCTTTAAGTGTACTAAGTATTTTGTATTCTGCATCTGGAAAGTACAATATCTGAAATCTCTGAGGATCTTTTTCCAATGGTTCTTGCTCATAGCACTTTGTAACTTCATATGCTTAGTTTATTGTGGGAAACATTTGAGCCTTAAAGTGAAAATGAGTTCCTTTCAGACCTTTTTGCCTCTGCCAAATGCCTGGGGAAATTAATCAGCAATCATATAAATTTAAAATTTTGGATCTCAGTCTTCAAAATTGCATGAGGTTAGTCTTGTGTTTCCAAATGTTTACTGATGATATTTCTCCCCCCTCATCTCAGTGCCATATTTTAGATAACTAATTTCTCTTGCAGTCCCATATGACAATGGAAGAAAATGTGATTTCTGAATCACCATTAAACACACTCATCAGGGTACCAGCTTTAAGAACTAAGTGTTTCATATTAGATCTTCCACCATAGGCAGGATCTGAATTTGTCTTTTTTCCCTGAACTCTGAGAATTCTTCAAAATGCAGCCCAAGTTCACAAGTCCAGCAAACACCTCCTTGTAAATTCCAACATCCCTGTCATCCCTGTTTCCTTTTCTTCTTTGGGGTCCTGACTTTGTTTCTTTTAACCTGAAAGTCCTTGCTTTCCTGCGACTCATCACTTTATTTAATATTTATCCAGGATATTTTACTCAGGTCTATTCAGGTACCTCATCCACAGTATTATTGAAAACGAATGCACTAAATAAAAATTGAACTATTTTTAAACTCTGTATTCTACTATTCTATATTTTAATTTGAATTATTCTGTCTTATCATACCTATTCAGACTAGGCAAGTGGACAATTTAACTGAGTTAAAGAAAAAGGGAAATAATTTTCTTAAGTATTCAATACACCTTATAAATATAAATATTCCATTATTCCCAGGGAAATTTGGTTTTCAACTCTGAGTTTGTATCAATTACTCTTCTTGGGCATTTTCTCAACATACATTTTATACATTACCTGAAAAATCTCCTTTTTAATACTCATTCACCAATTAATTAGACTGTTAGGATCCAGGACTCCGGGGTTTCCCCAGAGAGCAAACCACACAGACACGGAGATGTAAATCCAAGCAAAGTCTTTATTCAGCCAGCTAGCTGGGGCCGACAGCACCTCTCCTGACACGCAGGCCGAGTCCAAGCTGCCGACCCCCAGGCAACTTTAGGTAGGGATTATATAGGGTTTTCACAGCCGTTGCACCGAAGCCCGCGCATTTCTACAACCAATAATTTTAAAACACATTCTATATTTTAACCAATGGAGTTGAAACGAGAATGCCCCGGTTACCCAACCGCTCCCCGTAATCTCTAGCTCACACAAGCGTGTCTACGTGACTTATCATGGGTTATGTCCCAAGGCCACTGCCCACCTCTGGTTATCTAACTTAGGGCAGACGTGTTAGCTTCAGGCAGTTTCTACAAAAACTGGGTGGCTCTTGCTCTAGGGTTTAGCTAGGTTTTATTAGTTCTTTTTCCTGACTTTTGCTGCTCTTTGCACTTCTTTACATTCCCCCCTTTTCTTGATCAGACTGAGGAATCTTCCACAGCGGCACCTAGGGCCTGATACTTTTGACGAAGGACCAGAAGTTGGACGGTGTTAACCCTCTCCCGTACAAACCTAAGCAGCCTGTTTATTATGCACGGACCAATTGTAAGCAACAACAGCAGGATGACCAGTGGCCCCGCAATGGCCGAGAGGAGGGTAGCGAACCAAGGCTTGTATTTGAACCAAGACTGAAACCAGCTTTCGTTACTTTCATATTCTTTACGCCTCTTCTCTAGATCCGTTTTTAGTTTGGCTAAGGAATCTCTGACTGCACCTGTCTTATCTACATAGAAACAGCACTCTTCCTTTAGGGCTGCACACAGTCCACCTTCCTTTAAAAACAAGAGGTCCAGACCCCTTCGGTTTTGTAGGACCACCTCTGACAAGAAGGTGAGGGATTGCTCCAGGTCTGATATTGACTGTCAGAGTTGTTCTAGGTCCCTGTCAACTGCCAGCCTCAGGGCTGTGAGCCCTTTTTCCCGAGTTACAAGGGCTGCGACCCCAGTGCCTGCCCCTGCTATCCCTAGGGAGAAGAGGGTCCCAATGGTCAGGGTGGTAACAACCTCCCTCTTGCTCCGGTGGGGGCTCAGCCTTTCTTCCCAATAAGAAAGGAGAGATTCATGAGAATGATACATTAGGCGAGGTAGAATGGCCACCAGCACTCAAAACCCACTGTTAGCATTGAACACAGAGGTGGATAGGGCCAGAGTGAGGCCTGTCTTTGAGCAGAGCCACCAGCCCGAGGAGGGTATAATCCACTTTTCCTGCTCTCACGTGGTGTAAGCGTAGGAAGAGCATAACTGGCCCTGGGCCATCGAGACTGTGCCTACACACGTACCAGCGACTGAAACCTGAGCGATCGTAAGTCCCCATGGTTTCCCGTCCCAGTAAGTGGGATGGGAGTTGCTGATAGTGTAGGAGCCATTTATCCCGATCGCCTCATAGAAGGGGGGTGAACCTGGGTAGCATAGCCAACAGGGATTGGTGAGGGAGGGAGTGGTGTGGTTAAGAGTCTCTGCTACTGCCTGCACCATTTCCCACATGGGGTTATCTGACCCGGAGGGACCCAGACCCGGTCCTCTTGTGGGCTCTGGAATCAGGGCTACAGCACCTACTGGAACCAGGGCTACGGCTACCAGCAGGGCTATGGGCCAGGCTATGGCGGCTCCGATGACTCGTCCCATGGCTATTATGGCTATGGCCCAGGCTACTACTACAGGTGGGTCCGGGGCATGTGTTCCGGCGGTTGGCCGGTGGATGTAGTTGTCGGTGCCCGCCAGGGCACCCCTCGGGGAGCTGAGCCGGGCATGAGGCTCAGACGTACGTCCGGTTGACATTTTCTCGTCCCTTTGACCCAGGCCCTTGTCCTGGATCGAAGGTGTCTGGGGATGTATAACCGGGTTGGGACCTACAGTGGTGCTGGGAGTTGACACGGCTAATTTGATGGTGAGGATTGAGCCTTCATATACCCCATGTCCCCCATATTTATAGTACTTTATCCCCCATTTTAGTCCTTTTATCCAACGCGATACCTCAGTCTTTTTGCCCGTCTCGGTGAATTGAATTCGTACCCAATCCTGGTCCCTTCAGTCACAAGCCTTGTCCATAGGCACGTGACGAGGGATGCCCTGGTTGACATAAGAAAATTTGACAGCATCCTTTTTTGTAACTGGCCATCTCCGATCCCCATCGTTCGAGGTCACACAGTCCCCTATGTTGGCACACCAGAAGGGCCCCCACCCACATGAATCTCCTTTACCTGCTTCTGGGCAAGCATAAAATCCATGGGAGTGAGCCAAGTTTTGAGGGACGTTGGGCTGTCCCCAAAGGGTTCGGTAACCTTGGTTGATCCGTCGAAGGCAGAAAAACAGGTCAGGCCACCAGGTTCCGAGTGGCGCAGTGTGTTCTGTGGTACTGATGACCTCCCCAGTTTCACCATTAACCAGCATCCAGGTCAGGTCCCATGGCTGAGGGGGGTTGGTGCCTTCAAGCGTGGTTCCCTTGAAGGTCCATATTAAGGTACTTATCAGCAGGATCCCCTTCATCTTCGGCTTAGGTGTAGTTTTTGGGGATTCGCAGGATGCTGCTGCACCTTCCACTCTTCCTTGAGGGCCCCTGGATCTTTATGAGGCAGGACCTTCCGAACGTGGGTGTGATGCACCCAGGGAGCAATACCATCAACCTTGAGAGCAGTGGGGGTGGTAAACAATACAACACAAGGTCCCTTCCACCTGGGCTCGAGAGTCCTCACTTGGTGTCTCTTGACCCATACCATATCCCCTGGGACTATGCCATGTTCCAGGCTTGGAATTTTCCCGCCCTCGTAATATGCTCTGATCAGGGGCCAGATTTCCTGCTGCACTTTAGCAAGAGCTTGCAACACATTCAGACAGTCAGGGGCCGGGTCCTCTGCACCGGGAAGCTGCACTCGCCGAGTTATGGGTGGAGGGGCCCCACACATTACCTCAAATGGAGTTAAACCAAGTACGTAGGGGGAGTTCCAAGCGTGGAAGATGGCTAAGGGAAGGAGGGTCACCCAGTCCCCGCCAGTCTCCAATACCAATTTAGAAAGGGTCTCCTTCAAGGTTCGATTCATTCTCTCTACCTGCCCAGAGCTTTGTGGGTTGTAAGCACAATGTAACTTCCAATCCACCCCCAAAGCCAGGGCTAGTCCCTACAGGACTTTGCTAATGAAAGCCAGGCTGTTATCGGAACCTATGGCTTCAGGGACCCCATATCTGGGGACGATCTCTTCAATTATTTTTTTTGCTACCACCTGGCTGGTCTCATGCTTGGTTGGGAAAGCCTCCACCCACCCCGAGAAGGTATCCACCATAACCAGCAAATACTTATATCCATACTTCCCTGGTTTTACTTCGGTGAAGTCTATTTCCCAATTCCTTCCTGGAGCCCTCCCCCCTTCCCGAGTACCTGCCAGGTGCAGCTCTCTTGGGGCTGATCTTAGCATTGCACAGCTACTACATTCTTTCGTGATCTGATGAGCTGCCTCATTCTGGTGGGGAAATACCAACTGTGCAGACTGGAAAAGGCTGAGCAGCTTTTTCCAGCCTAGATGGGTGGACTTATGCAGATTAGCAAGCATATACTGTCCTAATGCTTCTGGCAGAATCAATCTACCTTCTTGGTCCCTACCCCAATTTCCTTCCCCAAACACTTTCCCCGAGACTTGTTTCCTAATCCACTCGAGGTCCTGAGGGGAATACTCAGGTTTGGGTGGCAGGGCCGGCAGTTCAGGTATGGGTATCTCGAGGGCTACAAGTACAAGGGAGTCCGAGAGGGCCGCCCTCCTAGCTTCCGCATCAGCATGGTTGTTGCCGATGGCCTCAGGTGTCTTCTTTGGTTGGTGGCCCAGTACATGTATAACTGCTACCGCCTTTGGTTTTTTGATAGCGGCTAGTAGTCTTTGGACTTCTTGTAGATTCCTCAGTTCCTTTCCTTCCGCGGAACGGAATCCTCTTTCTCGGTAGATGGCACCGTGGACGTGGACAGTGCCAAAAGCATACCTGCTATCTGTGTAGATGTTGGCCCGCTTGCCTTCGACTCTTTCCAAGGCCTCAGCAAGAGCAATAAGTTCCGTCGTCTGTGCTGAGGTGCCAGGGGGCAGAGCTGCGCTCCAGACAACTTCCCCTTCATGGGTCACTACCGCTGCCCCTGCTCTCCTGACCCCTTCCTGCACAAATCTGCTCCCATCTGTGTACCAATTTAGCTCACAGTTTGGTAACGGTGTGTCTTTCAGGTCTGCTCGCACCTGTATAATTTCGGAAAGGATGTCTCTACAGTCATGGATGGGGGTCGACAGATCTGGGTCCGGCAGAAGGGTGGCAGGATTTAGGGTCACTGAGTCAGAGAAGACAATTTGTGGAGAATCTAGTAGGAGCCCTTGGTAGTGGGTGAGTTGTATTCGTCATCCATTTTCCTGGAGGATGCCTGAGGATCCCCTCTACAGTATGTGGGGTTGTTACTCTCAGGTTCTGGCCAAAAGTCAGCTTGTCTGCCTCTTTTACTAGTAGAGCGATGGCTGCTAGGATATGCAGACAAGGTGGCCACCCAGAGGCCACTGGGTCCAGCTGCTTGGACAAATAGGCCACAAGTCTCTTCCATGGGCCCAGCTGCTGAGCCAGGACTCCTTTAGCCACTCCCTTCTTTTCATCTACAAACAGGATGAAGGGTTTTTCTGGGTCTGGCAGAGATAGGGCGGGGGCCTGGAGGAGAGCTTCTTTCGGTCTGTCAAAAGCCTCTTGTTGTTCCTGATTCCGTTGCCAGCCCGGCCCTTCTTTGGTCGCCTCATATAGCGGTTGGGCTATTTCTGTGTATCCTGGAATCCAGAGCCTGCAGAACCTGGCTGAGCCAAGAAATTCCCTCACTCTCCAGGGTGAGGAAGGGATGGGGATAGTCAGGATAGTTTGTTTCATGGCCTGCATTAGCCACCTGGCTCCATTAGATATTTTATACCCCAGGTAGACCACTGACCTCTGACAGATGTGGGCTTTCTTGGCTCTGGCTCGATATCCCAGTGCGCCTAGTTCAGCCAGCAAGTTCCCCGTGGCTTCTTCACACTCCTCACGGGTTTCTGTGGCCAGCAACAGGTCATCCACATACTGCAGCAGTGTCACGTGGGGGTGGCTCCTGTGAAAGGGCTCCAGGTCCTGGCTTAGGGCTTCATTGAATAAGGTGGGAGAGTTCTTGAAGCCCTGTGGCAGTCTAGTCCAGGTAAGTTGCCCATTTCTTCCTCCCCCTGGCTCCTGCCACTCAAAGACAAACAAAGGCTGACTAACTTCAGAGAGTGGGATACTGAAGAAGGCATCTTTCAGGTCCAGAGTAGTATACCACACATGTGAGGGTGGCAGGTGGCTGAGTAGGGTGTAAGGGTTGGGCACTGTAGGGTGGATGTCTTCTATTCTCTCATTGACCTTTCGCAAGTCCTGCACCGGTCTGTAATCCCCACTGCCAGGCTTCCTTACTGGAAGCAGGGGCGTATTCCATGCGGATCGGCAGGGTTTAAGGATTCCTGTCTCCAACAGTCTGTGGCTATGGGGTGCTATCCCTTTCCTAGCCTCTTCTGGTATTGAATACTGCCAGACCCGGACGGGTAGGTCCGCGGCTTTGAGTTGAACAACAACCGGCGGCAGATGTTTGGCGAGACCGATTCTTGCGGTTTCGGCCCATGCAGAAGGGAACCTCTGCAACCAAAAGTCAATTTCTCCCTGTTCTCCCTGGCCCCCCTCTTCTTGATTCGCCTGAAACAGGCGATGTTCATCGGCCAGGGATAGAGTCAACACATGTACCGGTTGTAAGGGCTGCCCTTCTTTGTCCATGATCTTTATCCCCTCGGGTTCAAAATGGATGCGCGCCCCAACCTTGGTTAGTAAGTCTCTGTCCAGCAATGGTGCGGGGCTCTCAGGTACAACCAGAAATGAGTGAGCGACCTGATGCCTTCCTAGGTCCACTTTTCTGTTAGTAGTCCAGGCACATCTCTTGGACCCTGTCGCTCCTTGGACTATACTTGTGCGTCCTGGGTTTAGGGGACCGTGGGCTTGGTTGAGAACTGAATACTGTGCCCCAGTATCTACCATGAACCCAATGGGAGTCCCCTCCACGCACAGGGTTACCCAGGACTCGGGGAGGGGTGCCGAGCCCCGTCCCCATCAATTCTCCTCTCCTATGTGTAGGGTCTTAATGGGGTTCCCTCCGCCTTGTTCCCTCCTTTTGGGGCACTCCCTCTTCCAATGCCCATATCTCTTACACAGGGCACATTGATCTCGTCCTAGTCGGGATTGGCAGGGCCCTGTTCTTCGAGGTGATCTAGGGCTCTCCTTCACCCCGGCCAGGAATATCCTGGCCATCTCCTCCCTCTGCTTCTTATTCTCCCTCCTCTGAAATTCTCTGTCTTCTTTCCTATTTTTCTCCTGCATTACCCATTTCTCTTTCCTCAGCCTTTCCTCTCTGTCTTCTGGAGTTTCCCTAACATTGAAGACCTTCTCCGCTTGCTGCAGCATTTCTCTAATAGATATTTCCCCCAGGTCATCCCGCTTGTGGAGTTTCCTCCGGATATTGGGGGCTGCCTGGTTGATGAATGAAAGGACTACAGCTGATCTATGTTCCTCTGCTTCTGGGTTTATGGGGGTATATTGCCTGTAAGCATCAAACAGCCTTTCCAGATACGTGGCCGGGCTTTCCATTCCCCCCTGAACAATAGTTTTTACTTTAGCTAGGTAAGTGGGCCACCTGGCGGCCGCCTGGAGACCAGTCATCAGAGTCTGGCGGTAGACCCGGAGACGCTCCCTACCTTCTGCAGTCCCGAAGTCCCAATTCGGACGCGCAAGTGGGAACGCCTCGTCGATGATGGGCTGGAGGGTAGTGGGTCTTCCATTTTCTCCGAGGACATTTTTCCTGGCCTCATTGAGGATACGCTCTCGCTCTTCCATTGTGAAGAGGGTGCGGAGCAATTGCTGGCAGTCGTCCCATGTGGGACGATGGGTAAACATAATGGACTCCACCAGACCTATAAGACACTTGGGGTCCTCTGAGAAGGGAGGGTTCTGAGTCCTCCAATTATAGAGGTCACTAGATGAAAAGGGCCAGTACTGATATTGTTGAGCTCCGTCCAGACTGCCTGCACCGATGGCACGCACAGGCAGGACCGGCACTGCTCCTTCTGAGGTGGAGGAGGGAGCCTCCCCTTCTTGTTCCCTGGCCCCCCGAGGCCTTAACTGCATTCCTCCCGCTATCCCTGGCCTCCTGCCCTCTCTTGCTGGAGAGCCTGGAAAAGCTGCGGCCATTCCTCCCGCTCTCCCTGGCCTCCTGTTTTCTCTTGCTGAAGAATCTGGAGAAGCTGTGGCCGCCTGGTCCCTGCTGGGCTCCCCAACCTCGTTTTCTACCCCTCCGGCAGCTTCACCCCATTCCTCCCTCAGAGCCACATACAGGGGTGGCCGTTCAATTGGCAAAGGGGGGTATAGGGGAGAACTGTCCGGGAGAATGGGCGGTGCACTCGGGGTTCTGGCCCTGCGATCAGAGGGCTTTAAATCTTCCCGGGCAACTAGGATGGAAGTCTTTAGTGGGTCGGTGTGAGGTTTCCCCACCAAAAAGGGCCTCAGCCAGGAAGGGGGATTCTCGGCCAAATTTTCCCAGACAAGAATATAGGGAAGTTGGTCGGGGTGGCCCTCAGGGTCTGGCCGGGAGATAATGGCTTTGACTTTGCCGATAAGGTCCAAGGAAAGAGACCCCTGCATCGGCCAGCCTACTTCAAAGGAAGGCCACTCAGCTGAGCAAAGGGTGTCGAGCTTACCTTTCTTGATGCTAAGACCCATATTTAAGGCCTGTTCCTTGACCTTCGGAAAATGGGAAAGGATCAGACCTTTAGGAGTAGCCTGAGTTTGGCCCATAGTGAGGAAGACAAAGGCGAAGGATAGAGATGCCACTTAAAACAAGATGACTGGTGTATGTGCTTGTGAACGGGTGCCTGTCATTGCACAGTTTTTTTCTTCTGTGGGGGATGTGAATTTATCTGAGATTCGCGGCTGTGACCCCCTTATCCTGTCACGGGAGTCTTCTAGCGGCGGGCGCCCTAATGGCTCTTAATTGCCCGACCCGTGCCCGTGGGGAATGATTTAGTGGCAGAAAGGAGGAACAGAAAGAACAGGAGAACCTCAGAGTAGGGGAAACTTAAAATGATAAGCGCAGAAAGAAATATAAACCAAAATACAATAAAACAAGCAACAATAACACTAAACACACACACCACATCTGATCGCACTCGCTCGGACCGGTCCTTCTCTCACTCTGGTGCGCACCACACTCACCACTTTCAGGATCCTCAAAACCTCTCATGATTCTCCCGAAAGGCGTCCACTCAGACTGCCACAGGGTGACGAGCTCGATCTTTTCCTCCTTGGGCGCCAGGTTCCTGCCGATCAGACTTGCCTTCCCAAAGCCGAGTCACTCCGACCCCAGGGCCAGGATTGGTTACCTGGACTTCACCCAGGGTCGCTAATCTGGGGGCCGGGACTACCAACCCAGACTTCCTCACTCGGGGTCACTAACCCGAGACCATACACGGGATGGCGACTCCCGCTTTATAATGGGTTTATGCAGACACAAGGGGGCGACCCTCGAATTACACTGCCCCGTCCAGACAATTAGACCTTGCCTCCAGCCGTCCTTTGTTCCCAGGGAAGCCGCTCGAATCCTGGACGAGCCCCCAAAATGTTAGGATCCAGGACTCCGGGGTTTCCCCAGAGAGCAAACCACACAGACACGGAGATGTAAATCCAAGCAAAGTCTTTATTCAGCCAGCTAGCTGGGGCCGACAGCACCTCCCCTGACACGCAGGCCGAGTCCAAGCTGCCGACCCCCAGGCAACTTTAGGTAGGGATTATATAGGGTTTTCACAGCCGTTGCACCGAAGCCCGCGCATTTCTACAACCAATAATTTTAAAACACATTCTATATATTCTATATTTTAACCAGTGGAGTTGAAACGAGAACGCCCCGGTTACCTAACCGCTTCCCGTAATCTCTAGCTCACACAAGCGTGTCTACGTGACTTATCACGGGTTATGTCCCGAGGCTACTGCCCACCTCTGGTTATCTAACTTAGGGCAGGCATGTTAGCTTCAGGCAGTTTCTACGAAAACTGGGTGGCTCTTGCTCTAGGGTTTAGCTAGGTTTTATTAGTTCTTTTTCCTGACTTCTGTTGCTCTTTGCACTTCTTTACAAGACTAACTCTTTTGAGACTATACTTATCTTCCTTTTAATAATTTCATGTTGTGAATAGTCATGAAATATTCTGATCTGATCTCATTTTTAAGGGCATAAAACTTCCAAAGGTCTATTATTTCTATGCCTTTAACAATCTTCTTTTAATTGTGTCCTAAAATCCATTTGAAATAGCCATATCCTTAAAATCTTAACTTCTTTATCAGTTGACTGATTGATTGATTGATTCATTCATTCATTCATTCATTCACTCAAATACAGTTGGCTGGGGAATTTAAAAGCACAACTCAATGTTTGTGGAGCCACTTAATTATGTGAGACTGGTATTTTTTTGGCTATTAAGAGTGATTGATTCAACTGTGTTTCAGTTAGTATTCTGAAAAAAAAAGAAAGGCAGAAACTTGAAGTTTGAAAAACATTCCCTTTAAATCCTCAGCTATACACAAAGCCAGTAAAAGCATCAGTGGTGACTAAGCAAGTCAAGGGTTTGGTTAAGGTAACTTGGTCCAGAGGAAACACTCAAATTATGCTAATATTAAGACAAGGCCCAACTCAAAGTTAAACTAGAAAGCAACAGAAGTGGTTTGCAAGAAGATTTATAAATAACCCTACCATGCTATCCTTGACTAAAATGCCAGATTTATTCATTGAAAGAGGAAATTCCTTTAGGCTGCTCTTTGCTGCTCTATTTTCAGGTAACAGCAACAATATTCCTACCCTAGCCAGAGGGATGTCCTTTCCATATCCAAACCAATGATCTTTTAACCTTCAGGCATTCACAATTCTTCTGTATCTTCCTGAAAGGATCAAAGTTCTGAAGAAGTAGAATTTTTAACTCCTGTAGGTCCTTGCAAACCCCAGAAAATTCTAGGCCTGTGTGTCCTATGTAAGCAATGAAACAGGAATAAAGCAGGACAGCCAGGCACTTAGATACCTGGGACCAAAATTCTGACCTTGTATGGTCAGTTTTCTTTCTTTATTGCAACCTAGTAATATAACAGAATGAGTGGAGAATGACCTGGATTTTGTATTCCTAAAGGTAAATGTAAACAGCAGCTGATTTGTCTGAAGTGGTCTGTTGGTACAGAGCTGATTCATCTTGAAGGGCTAGGTCACTTACCCTACATAAAGCAATGGCATTTTAAGAATGAATTTAATTTGCAATCTGTGGTTAGGTTTAGAGGCTGGGCAACAGGAAGTTGTGAGTTTTGTCAGACCAAGCAAACTGAACACCCAAGGGCTCAATGAATGGGGCTCAATCTATTTGATTTGGCTCATCATGAGGCATGACAGGATACAGAAGCATATTTATCATTCCTATGAAGTTGATGCCCAGAAAACCAGCCTAATTAAATTAAAACTTTGTTTCTGCTTCCAAAATCAGCGTGGTTCAATAGACCTAGTCCTTGCCTGAAAACACTCCATTTTCTTTAGTTTGTTTTTTTCCTAGCACTCAGAAATTAAATTCTTCCCTCAAAGATTGAGCCATTTCCAAGTTTTTTGCAGCTTGGCTATGTTCTACACTAGTGTTTCTGACACAGGGTCCTTCAGCATAATTGTTGAAACCAAACATCAACTTCTTAATTGCAAAGCAGAAAACAAAAACTGCTGATGTTTCCCATGCATCCAAATGTAAAAGTGTGCCAGAAAAGTGTCAGGACATTAATTTGATGAATTAGTTGGTTATATATATCACTTATATTAATTAGCATTGTATTGTTAGTTATTTTGTCCTCTGGGTGGAAGTGAAGCTAAGAAAAATTATACTCTGGTAAGATTTTCAATGTTCCCACCCAAGTGCTAAGGAGTGTATGGGACATTTTCTGAATACCCTTATCATAAATACTTTGCTTCTCAGATCAAAGCTCTATTTAGATCTTTTTCCTCTTTGCCATTTTTATAACATAAGAATCAGATAATTAACATATCCTGAGTGTAAGACATTAATCCTCATGTTAAAAAAATACATGAATACTGGATTTGTTTTTATAAATCTCACAGGCGCCCCCTACAGGGTCTTTGAGCTGGTTACTGCAACCGTATCCAGCTCTTCCAGTTTTTAGGGTTCCCATAAAGGCTTGTGAGTGTGGGAGCTGCATCAAAGCCTCCTACTGAAATTACAATGTCAAAACATTGGGGAATCTTAATGTAATGATTATACAAATTAAAAATGTATTCCTTCTTACCCTCATTTCCTACTGTATCTCATTAGATAATACACTTTTTAATAAAATGTCTATCGTTCTTATAGTGGCCTTTTAAACCTCAATTTAATATTCTACTGTGGGGAAAATGGAACTTTCTGACAAGGATTCCCATCTAACCTCAATAGGTATCCTGTTTGCACACACATGGGATGTTTTGCCATGGGAAGAGTGGCTGGTCAGTCACGGTATTGCAGGTCAAAGGTAGGGGTGGAGGGGAAACTCCCATTCGCTCCTCCCTTCCATTTCTGGTAATGTAATTGGTCAGGTGTCCGCCATTCACTAGAGACCCGCCCACAGAGTTCCTCCTGGTGTCAGGAGGCGGGTGGGCAGTAGTGCAGCTGGAGGGAGAGCTTGGGAGCCGTGGGAGTGGGGGCCCAACCAGTGCAAGGGAGCAGAAACTGAGCCATGAGAATAAATCCTATAATTCCCGACTTCTTGCCTTTGCCTTAATTCGGTCTCATCGAATTCATAGGAAACTTACCTCAGGCACGGAACCCGTCCTCCTGAAGCTACTCTACCCTTTGTATAAAGTAAATGTCTTCGTTTCCTAGGGTTGCCATTTAAAAAAGTACCATAAACTGGGGCTGAGAACAACAGGTATAGTTCTGGAGGCTGGAAGTGTGCAATCATGGTGTTGGCAGGGTTACTTCATTCTGGAGGCTGAGAGAGAATAGGTTCCATGCCTCTCTCTTAGCCTTCAGTGGTTGCTGGCAACCCTTGGCATTCCTTGGCTTAAGATGAGAACTGAAACTACCAAATTCCTTGAGAAAGCATAAGGTAACAGCTCTTGACATTGGCCTCTGCAACAGTTTATTGGTTATACCACCAAAAGCACAGGCAACAAAAGCAAAAATGGACAAGAGGGATTACATCAAACTAAAAAGCTTCTGCACAATGCAAAAGTAACAACACCATGGAAAGGTAACCTATAGAACCTGAGAAAATATTTATAAACCATATATATGATAAAGGGTTAATATACAAAATATATAACTCAACTCAAAAACAAAAAGAAAAAATTTCCAATTAAAAGATGAACCAAGGGAATTAAAATTAAATCTAACTGAAAATTGAACAAATAGCCATCTTCAAAGACACACACAAATGGCCAACAGATACATTAAAAAGTTCTCAACATCACTAATCATCAGAAAATGCAAGTCAAAATCACAATGATATATCACCTTACACCTGTCAGGATGGCTATTAAAAAAAGGGAATCCTCACATACTGTTGGTGGGAATATAAATTAGTGTAGCCACTATGGAAAACTATATGGAGATTCCTCGAAAACTTAAAAATTGAATTAATAATCCAGCATTTCCATGTCTGGGTATATATCCAAAGGAATTGAAATCAGGATCTCAAAGAAATATCTCCACTTGCATGTAACTGCAGCATGATTCACAATGACTAAGACATGGATGCAACCTAAATGTCCACAATTCATGAAAGAAAAAGAAATTATTTATATATATAATGGACTATTACTCATCCGTAAAAAAGAAGGACACCTTGCCATTTGGGATAACCTAAGTCAATCTGGAGGATATTATACTAAGTGAAATAAGCCAGCCATGGAAGGACAAATACTACACTTACACGAGAAATCTGAAATAGTTAAAATCATAGAAGCAGAGAGTAGCATAGTGGTTATTCAGGGCTGAGGGAAGGTACTAGTCAAAGGACACTAAATTTCCTTTCTATAAGATAAGTAAGTCCTTGAGTAAGTCTATTGTACAGCACAGAGCCTACAGTTAACAATACTGTGCTTTATACTTAAAAGTTTGTTGAGAGTAGATCTTACCTTAAGTATTCTTATCATCAAAAAACAATAAGGACAGCATGAGTAAGTGGAGGTGATGGATGTTTATAGCTTAGACCACAGTGATGGTTTCAAGGTGTATATTTATCTCTAAACTCATCAACTCTGTATAACTTAAACGCATACAGTTTTTATATGTCAATTCTGCTTCAATAAAGTGGTTGAAAAAATTAAATTAAAATCTAGAGAAGTGAGATTTAAAACAATTGCAGGAAGCTCTGTGTTGTCATTTTTGTAAATAAAAGAATCGTACAAGGGATGAAAAAAAGAGTCCATGCTAATCCAGTATGACCTTATCTTAGATTGATTTCATCAGCAAAGACTCTATTTCCAAATAATGTCACATGCTGAAGGTCTGAGTGGACATCAGTTAGAGAGGAATTTTATCAGTGCACTAGGTAAAATCAGTCTCACTTTCAGAAAGGAGGGAACAGAGGTACACAGAGAGCAGTCACTTGCTGACAGGAAGATCCACAATTAACACCAACCCCTGGCCATGAGGCCCATGCTCTTCCTGATTATAGCACGTGCTCAGGAGCTGCTGTAGTCCAAAGGATTTTTGTAGCTTGGCTTTGGCTATATTTTCAAAGGCAAACATACATCCAAAACACTCTCTTCAAATTATTTCAGCTCTTTATTCTTTCCTCAGTTTTGAACCTTTTTCCCTGTGTTCCATGGGTTTCTGATGCCATAGCTTTCTCACCCAATCTCCCAAAATGACAGCAGAGAAAACCAATTTATAGCTCTCTGCTATAGCTTGTGATAAAACCTAGAGGAACTTTGGGGCAAATAGGGGTGCTTGCCACTTTATGATACTGATTTTGATATGCATATGTGTATATTTATTTGTTTGCCTCTTTCAGCACTCATTAAAGTTATTTTATTCTTCTAATAGATTCTGGCAGCAAAATCTTCAAGGCTCATGCCAGAAAAAAAATTACCAAAAATAATTAAGATGGAGGGTGCATCTGGCTATATTTTAACATGCCCAGGAATTGTCCAGCACAGTTCCCAGAAGCATAAAACACACTTCATCAGGAAAAACAAGCCATTCTATTTTATATTTGGTGCAAATAGTCGTAGTTGATGATTTTTTCAACACAAACTGAGATCAAGAAGCAATTTTATTTTAGTTTTCTGTTGTTTCCCCCATTCCAAGTCAGTTTCTTTCTTCTCTGCGGATGTATTTTAACCCTGTAACTTTCATCTACAAAAGATGTTGTGCAACATCTGATACTCACATAGATACCAGCAAAGCACCACTGTGGCCTCTTTTTACTGTAGCAATTATTTTATAGATCATTCATTTAAAAAGATTTGGATTAGAAAAACCAACTCTCCCCATGGCTATTATATGACTCACAATTCAAAAGGTTTATTTTCTTGTTGAAGCTATCAATATGTCTTAAAATAAGCAAATGGATTCTTTTTAAACAATTGATACTGATTTTATTTTTAATGTCTCATTCCTAGACTATCCAATTTCTTTTCTCTCAGCATTGAAACAACACTAGCACTCACATTTATATATTTTATATACAACATAATCTAGTAATCAGTATTATAAGAGGCTCTTTTTCTGAAGCATGAAATTGATATATAAATACAGATCTGTAACCTGTAACATCCAATTTTAAGTCTTTTATCCAGAAATAATATCCTTTCAGGTAACTCAAAATGGAATTATGTGCAGTCAAAAACATTAAACACATAAAGTGAATTGGGGAAGATTCATTCATCCTGCATAGGAAGGGAAAATAACAACTTACATGTATTTTTAAAATCTTATTTCTAAAGCTCCTTTCTATAGTATAAGTTGGATCTTCAGTCTTTTTACAAAATAATTTCTTATATTAAAGGAAATAAAAGGATATTAAAGAATAGGTATCAATGAGCATGCTGAAATTATAAAAAAATACTTTCTATGTCAATTCACACAACCTTGCTTGGGGTCTAAAGAAACACAGGGCCAAAGCAACAGAACATATACTCCATGCAAATAAATGTAGAGCCAACTTACAGTTAAATCATGAATTTTATATTCTATTGCCCTTTAGACCTATTGCAAGTACCAAGTGTTTTCACAGTGTTCTTCCTTACTTTTATGTGTCCAGAATACTAATCACTAGGCATGGGTGCATTTCTATTTCCTACCACCAAAATAAAAGTTTGTCTGCACACCCCCAAGAATACCTATTTGCTTTAAAACAATTGACAGCCAATTCTTAATGTAAGTTATTTAACATTTTTATGTCTTTCATACAGCATATAATTATTTATAGAGACCCCCAAAGCCATAATTGACACATATTAATGTGTCCTGTAAAATCAAATAGGGTGCAGCAAGCAGTGAGACACTCAAAAAGGAGGTTTATGTAGTCATACAGAACAGACTCTATTGAATGAATGAAGAGGACCTTGAACTTTTGTCTCACGTTTTGTATATCTGAATATGCGTGGAAAGGTCAAAGGCCAATAGTTCACCCATTCTTAAAATATCCCCTTTTATATCTGTAATTGAAAGCATGGAATCCTCACCCGACTCCACAACCCCAGAGCCTGCGGACAAGCACAGACCTTGCCTAAGAAATGAAACAAGCTCTTTTAAAAGTAACTTTATCAGTGGGTCTAGGGAGTGATCATCATGTGGTCCTGGGTCAGGATTGGCATATTTTTAAATGCCAGCAATTCATGAATTGTACGATTCATAAAATGGGAGGGAAGAATTGCAAATGCAAGCAACCAACACTGCTTTGCATTGTAAGGCAAAATACTGTCTTTATTGTGAGACTGACTTATAGGGCTGGTGTGGGGATTCATTAAGCTAATGTGAGTAAAAGGCACTCGACCCAGAAGCATTCCATAAGACAGTTGCCATTAAGAAAAAAATTTTTTAAGTTACTTCTGAGTAATTAGAAAAATAAAGAGGTGTACTTCCAATGCATTCCAGAAGAGAGGGTTCAAAGGTAACCAAAGTATGTCCACTGTGTACTGTTCTGTGGCAATTGAAAAACTAAAGCAGGCCCTTGGCCCCATTTCTTCAGCAGCTGTTGATCTGCCCAAGGTAAACATGCTTTTCACTGCTGAATAACTCAGACTTGGCAAAATATACTGGAGCTGATTCAGATTATTAGAATTAGGTTTTACTGGCAATAGAAGAGAATTATCACAATCTAAATATGTAAGAGTTTATTTTTCCCTCAAATAAAAAGAACTAGAGCCAGGTTGCAGAGCTGAGAGTATGGCCTCATAATATCTCGTATCTTCAACCTTTCTATTTTACTACTCTCAATGCCAGTTTTTTTCCTCAGGTCCCACAATGGTCCAAGATGACTGCTGAAGTTCCAGCCATCAGAACTGAGCACTAGACAAGAAGTAGTAGGAGCAAAGAAAGGCAAAAATCACATGCCTCTTATCTGAGCAAGTCATCCTTAAAATGTTTCCCAAAAGTCCCATCCCAACTCTTCTACATGCCTCTCCTTGGCCACCCTGGGTGCAGGGAGGTGCAGGAAATACAAACACTCACCTAGATACATTACCATATCAAATAAATTCAGGGTGTATCATTAAGGAAGACAGGATGATTTTTGTTTATCAATTAGTCGTCTGGAGCATGCAGGGAAGGAATGGGTCGCAAGGTTGTTACAAATTGGCCCCATGGTGGGGAGGGTGCTAAGAACTGGGCAACAGTGCAGATCTTGTAGCAATGAACAGCAATGGCCAAAGGAACAACAGAGGAGGGGGTCACAGAACCAGTTCCCCACCTCCATTCATGGCCTTTTCTCTCAATGTGCTAAATTTGATGACCTTTACAGGAGCAAGAAAAACTAATTTTTGAATCATAACCTCCATTCTTCACATTGGAATTATTTTAGTTTCCTACTATTTTATTGTCGTTATAATAGCAATGCAGGCAAATGACTGAAAATCAAACAGTGGAGAATACAGACATTAAGTACTAAAAGCATCCCCACACCCAGCAATTCCCAGTGCCATTCATAGGAGTAACCACTATTTATATTTTCTTATACACACTTTCCAAAGTTTATGCATATACCAGAAATAAATATTTTTAATAGAAAGGTTACAGCAAGAAACAGTTGTATATATAGTTTTCACTTACAAAATTGCCATTACATTCTATATTCTTCACTTGGAATTTCTCATCATGTGTTTTCAAAGATCTTTCTATACCAGCACTTACAGATTTACCTCAGTTTAAACTCTGTAGTACTTTGTTATATGCATAATTTATTCAAGGCGTCCTCTATTAAGGGTATTTAGATTAGTTTGGTTCTTTTTTTTTTTTACATCAATGCTTCAAGAATCACTCTTGGACTTACGCAACAGGTAGGAATAGTAAATTCCTAGCAGTGAAAATCTAGGGATGAAATGTCAGGTAGAAAGATAGACATGAGCAGCTGGAAAAGGGGAAGATAAGGTTCAAAGGAAAAGCTGCCCAGGTAGGCAGTCCCAGGAGGCGACAACAAAGGCTTTGCAGGGAGATAACTTCCTTCCTGGCCAGATCCCAATGGGAGCCAACCAAACGGAACTAAGACCTGCCCAAATCACGCCTCATCATGGAGAAGGACATGCTCACTGAGAGGGATGGCTATACAGATGCACCTGTCAATCAAATAACCCCACCTTGTCAGTCAAAGAGGTGCCTCCTGGAATTCTATACACATTACAATGCGTAGGCCTTCCGCCTAACAGATCGAGACCTTTGTCTACCTTGACTCTGGCCTGCTCTTCCTTGGAACGTATTCAAATAAAACTTTAACTCTGCATCGCTGTTGTGTCTCTGCCTTTCAGTTCTTTGTTTCGACTGAGACAAGAACTGAGGGGAACAAACTCAACATGTAACAGAAAGATGTATGCATCTTTTAAAATTAATATTAAATGGTATTATCAAAAGTTTCTCCAAAGGGATTAGACCAATTTCCACTGCCATAAGAGTTCATAAATATGTCTGATACCCCACATTAGGTTGTATATAACTGTTATAATTTTTGCCAATATAATAGGTACTAATCTCTTTGTTATGACTTGCATTGCTTATTGTTTTTGAGGGAAGCCCATTTTTTTCATCAGTTACCTCTTCAAATCCAGAATACTCACTGCAACATCCTCCTCCCCACTTGATCTAAAAAGGCTTAGAGAGGGGACGAGGCATTCACTTTGGGGGTACACAGAGTTTGTGACTCAGAAGCCTTCTCTTTCCTCACTGAAACAAGAGAGCAGGAGGGGAGACCCTCTTGTTACCTGATTGTGCTGAAGCCAGAAGGGATGATGACTGGGATACCTCCCCATGGCTGGCCATTCACTGCACCACGGCCTGCAGCCTTCAGTAAGAGAGATAGAGACAACACCTCTATAGGCAGGTCCCAGAAAATGAGCAAAACCAGTCTATTCCAATGGAGACAGTAGTAAGAAATAAGGTTGTAGTTACTAAAAATAACTGAAAAATTATAAGATTGGACTGAAATATCACTACGATCTATCTGGGGGTGAAGGAATTTTGATGAACCGAAGTTGGACCTACTTATTTGAAAAATATAAAAGAATCCTTTCTTGTTCATTCTTGTTTGAGACTCCACCAACTTTAAGCCTATGCATGAGTGTATATGTGTAGAAATACGTGAAACTGTATGCATATCTGTGTGTGGTACATACAATAAAAAGCACAAATCTTAGTGTATTGCTTAGTGAATTCTGACCTGTGTATCCAGTCCTGTAACCACCACCCAGATCAAAATGTCAAACATTCTCACTAAGTTTGTTTCTCCTTTATCTATTTCACCTACCCCCGCCTCCCCAATTCCTCTCCTATGGTAACTACCAGTCTGTTCTCTGTGATCATGAGTCTATTTCTGTTTTGTTTGTTTTGTCTTATAGATTACACATGTAAGTGAGATCATATGTTACTTAGCTTTCTCTGTCTGACTTATTTGTATGTGTGCTTCTATGAACATGTCATGGATATCCTAAAACAAATCATCATTTTCTTCATTGCAACCCAATTTTTTTGTTCATTGGAAAAATCTCCTTGCTTATCTTGTGCAGTTCTATATTTTCTCATTTTAAACTTCACCTATGGTCTTCCCTAGCAACATCTAATTGCTACCTCACTAGCCCAAGCTTCAGCCTGAAATCAAAAGCTCAAAAATCCCTTTGAAGTTGGGCTGGAAGTCAGACAGACAGTACATACTGGATGTATGTGTGTTAAAATATTGAAAAATAATTATAATAGTAGTTGGAAAATACCTGCTGTTTGAATTTTTGGTCTCCCACATCCTTCCCACCCATACCAACTCTTCTGAGACTCACAGGATTTCTCTGTAACCCAGTAAAAAAAATGGGTTAATGCCTAGCCTCAGCAAGGCCCTGAGAAGCTATTGACAATGTCCATTCAGATTAATTACATCATTATATATTTTAAACATCGCCCCTCTTTGAAGAATTATTTACAGCAGCATCTAGATTATTAGAGAAAAACATTCAAATGAACAAAGACCGTTTCATACTCTAGCCTAAGCTTCCAAAACCAAAGAGCATTTGCAAGTTTGGAGTTTTATCCAGAGTTTACATTTAAGGAACTATCAACAATTAAATAATTTGTTAGTTTTTATAAAGTGCTATCATTCTAATGGCTCTTTAGCAAGTTTTTGGTGTTCATTAAAAAATTGATAGCAATGTGTATTCACACACAGTAAATGAGCCTTTAGGTTACTGTGGATAAAGTGAAGGTTCCTGTGGCCAGGATTCTCACCTTGTCCTGGTTGGCTGGCTCACTACACACATGTGGGCAATACATTGTTATTGGCTCTATATAAAGGGCTCTGCCCAGTTCTCTGGGTGACACTGTAGCACAGCTGCAAGGCTGCAGGAGAGCAGAGAAGAGACTGGAGTGGTGGCAGCACCGTGTACAGAGACTAAGACAGCTGCGGAGGGTAGAGAGGCCCAGAGGCAGAGACCGGCTTGTTGCATGCAGACTTGCTCTGAGCAGACAGGATTCTAGTGATTGACCTGCCACTGTGGAAATAAAGTTGGATATAACCCCTTCACCCCAATAATGTTCTACTGTCATTTCTTTGGTCACATTGAATCCACAGTGAACTTGTCTGGGGCTGAAATCCACTGGCAAGACACTCCCATATTCAGTCTTCAAACTGGATGCAATATAGGCAATTAGGTTTCTGACTTCTACTTGTTCATTCATATCCTCACCTCCTAAAATCACAACCAGGTTATCTTGATTTCAGCTTGATGTTGTTCCAAATGCTAGAATCAATCATCAGTAAATAATCTCTTTAATTACTTCCATGGATGATTAGTCACATCCATCCATGAGAGCAGGGACTAAGTCTGTTATCACTCAGTTCCCAGTGCTTAGAATTGTGCTTGACCTGCATTGGGCATCAATAAACATTTGGATAAATTGTGCCTAGAGATTTCACTAGTTTAATTCCTTACCTCTGAGTTCTTAGGGGAGATGGCAGCATGTTCTCATATATGGAAAACACTAAGCATTTAATTTGATTGATCCTAAATAAATTGGCAGATAGAGATACTGAAGTCAATAAGATAAGTATATAACATGCAAATTCCTTTTAACTTTCATAAGTGAAATTCCAAATCACTTTATTTGTTGATACATTAGGATAAATAAAGACATTTAAGCCTAAATAATTTTTTAGGCATGTTTAGATGAAAACTTAGAATAGCATGTATGAAGATTTCCTTTCAGCATATATAAGCAAATAAATAAACCAAGACAAACAAAAGAAGCAAACAATAATGAGGAATAAGTAAACTAAATGTTTGATGGTAGAAGATTGGTTAAGTAAATACAGTATGTTGTATTCAATGGAATAATATGTAGTTATTAGAATTTGTAAAGGATATGAAATATTATCAAATGAAAAGGTATGACATAAAATTATAAACACACTATTTGTACAACTATGTTAAATAAGGCACCTAAGAGGAAAATACATCAATCAGAAAATAACCAAACCTAAATATCAATAATGGTTGTGTGGGGATGGTGTACTACTGTAATTTTTTTTCCTTTTTCTAAGGTTATTTGCAAATTCTTAGCAAAAGATACTTATTAATGGCCATGTCAGCCTCCATTTCCCATTCCTACACGACCCTGGATTTTCCAGCCAGGTGGTTCAGGCTGAATTGACCTTGATTACCATAAACTTACAGCATTTTCCTTCCACCTCGCCAGAGTTACTGGTTCAGGAATAAATATATTCACTCACAATTATTTCCTGACGGTTCATTTTTAGAATTCCAAGCTTGATACCAATGATCTTAGCCTGATTTTTCTTGAAAGCATAGCCTAAAGCAAGAATTACAGTGTTAACATTTTTATTTGTAAGGTGCAAGCCCTTGACATGGGAGAGAAAAAAGGAAAGAGATCATGAGAAGATCAAAGCAATGGGATGTGATATATTATATTGGCTACCACTTCATAAGTCTAAGATGCACAGCAGGTGACTCAGCAGACCTGCAGGACAATCAGAGATGAACTGCTTTACAATACATCAGGGGACTTCTCTCTTGTTGAATGCCATGTCTCTCTGCAGCTCTTCATGAAGCAGTAGTCAAGGGAGCAATGCATTACCCTGAATCTCTCCTTGTCTTGGTTCCCCTTCCCTCTCTATTCCCTCACTGTGCTAGACTTGCACCTACAAAAAGAGTTAACACATTTAATATATAATATTTACCTCAGTTTCTCTTCTCAAGAGGACTAGGACTAAGATCATTTAAAAATTCTTTATCAATTTATCTTGTTTCGTCAGTACTGCTGTGTTGACAGGGGGATAGAAGCTGACTTAGAATCAGCATCAAGTTTTCTACATTTTTCTTTCCTTCCTTGGCTGACACCTTTTGAAATGTGTTTCATGTTCCTGGCCCTGGTTTGCTGATGGTTCATTGTTTCCTGTTTTCTGTTGTTACTGCATTTTGTACCTGCTTTAGGAATGATCTGGCATTGCTCTGCCATTTTTTTTTTTTTGAGAGGGCATCTCTCATATTTATTGATCAAATGGTTGTTAACAACAATAAAATTCTGTATAGGTGACTCAATGCTCAATGCACAATCATTAATCCACCCCAAGCCTAATTTTCCTCAGTCTCCAATCTTCTGAAGCATAACAAACAAGTTCTTACATGGTGAACAAATTCTTACATAGTGAATAAGTTCTTACATGGTGAACAGTACAAGGGCAGTCATCACAGAAACCTTCGGTTTTGCTCATGCATTATGAACTATAAACAGTCAGTTCAAATATGAATACTCATTTGATTTTTATACTTGATTTATATGTGAATCCCACATTTCTCCCTTTATTATTATTATTATTATTTTTTTTTTTTAATAAAATGCTGAAGTGGTAGGTAGATGCAAGATAAAGGTAGAAAACAGTTTAGTGTTGTAAGAGAGCAAATGTAGATGATCAGGTGTGTGCCTGTAGACTATGTGTTAATCCAAGCTAGACAAGGGCAATAAAACATCCACAGATGCAGAAGATTTCTCTCAAAACAGGGGGGTTGAGGTTCTAAGCCTCACCTTTGTTGATCCCCAATTTCTCACCTGATGGCCCCCCTGTGACTGTGCCTGTCTTAGGTTGTTCCTCCCTTGAGGAATCTTACCCGTCTCTGGCTAACCAGTCATCTTCTGGGGCCATACAGGGAAATGTTAAGTTGGTAAGTGAGAGAGAAGCAATATTGTTTGAAAAGGTTAGCTTTTTACTTCTTTGCAGATTTATGCCCTGTGGCTTCTATGCCTGCTCTGTCATTTTTACTCTGCAAATTTTTAAGCAGGAGATGAAATTATTGGCTCAAGCTTGCATGATATTCAGCCTCCTTGCCAGAGTTATTCATGCAGAAATAAACATATTCACATATTCATTCAAAAGTATATTCTAAGGGATTATTTTTTGGTCTGCATATACATTATAGTGTAGGAATCAAAGCACCCTCTTTTCTAGCAGGCTGCTTCTTATCAATTACATGAGCTCACAATGCATTGAGAGTATCAATTTCTTGTTTTATGATAAGCACACGTATCACTGATTTGTTTATTTTGTGACATTTGACATGTTTCCATTGTTATGGGTTATATCTACTATATATTGTGGGAATCCTTTTATTGATTTGACTTTCTCTTCATCTCAAGGTAAGTGCAGTAGGCAGAAAATTTTGACTCCTATGATCTTCATCCCTTAGTTTTATGCCTGCAGTTATTTTCTGTTGTAGCAAAGAGATCTTGCAGATGTAATTAAGGTTACTAAACAGTTGACCATAAAATAGGCAGATTATTCTGGATTAACCTTTTCAGCCCAAGAGAATCACACAAGCTCTTACAAGTGAGAAGATGTGGCACAGGGGGAAGTCAGAGATATTAGAAGCATGAAAAGGATTCAACTTGTTGCTGGCTTAAAAGATGGAGGTGGCCATGGGGAAAGTGTGAGAAAGAACTAAATACTGACAATACCCTGAATGAGCTTCGAAGCAGATTCTTCCTCAGAGTCTCTAGTAATGAACACAGCTCTGCCAACACCTGGACTTTGTCACCCTGAGACCATAAGCAGGGAAATCATTTGAGCCACACTGTGCCCCTACTTCTGATCTATGCAAACTGTGAGATAATAAACAGGTGTTGTTTTAAATCGCCACTAACTTTGCGGCAATTTGTTATGGTAGCAATAGAAAACTCATACAATGAGTCAAGATTATATAAGCCTGGGAAAATGGTGGTACTTTAAACCAATATACAAAAGCCAAGCAAGAGACTGATTTCCTTCATCTGTCTTGTGAAATAATAAATCTTCCTTTCAATTTAATGAAAAAATATGATGAAAAAATTATATTGAGAAATAATCCCTTATTGGCAGATTCTAGAAGAAAGCCACTCAGAGGTCAATGCAACATGCCATTCTTAACTCAAGCACTTCTCCCTCATCAGACAAAATCAAGCCAGTTTGGAAAGGAGAATGCTACTGCAAATCTTTTTGTGATATCCTATAGTTACACAATGGGACTTGTAAAGATGAAAGCTTTTTTTATTATAAATCATTTGTTTTAGGTTTAAATTATGATTGCTAATAAAATTTGCCCATTATCTATCAGGAAAAATGTGAATCTCCATTGCAATCAAAAGCATGGCACAAAATTGCAAACTGACTTCCATTTCAGCCACAAAAAAAGTTATTTTTGAAAACAACTACTATTACAATCGCAATTGCTTTATGAAGAGGAAATTGTATCTCTTTTCAGTATGTTTGATGATTAATAAGTATTTTCTGTTGTATAACAGTTTTAATAAACCTGTTAGAAATATGTAATTAATAGTTTTTGTATCTCCTTGCAGAGACAAAAGCAATCCAATTAGAAGCCTACACAAAAATAGCCCACAAAAGGTATTCTGAACCTTTCAGGACATTACAAAGTACAATTAAGTTCCTAATTGATTAAAGACTTTTTTTCAGTTTCACTGAGATACACTTATACTCACTGTATAGGTTTAAGATATATAGTATAATGACTTGACGTACATATATTGTGAAGTGATTACCACAACAAATTTATTTAACATCCATCACTTCATCTAGTTACAAAAAAAATTTACTTTTTTCTTCCTGATGAGAACTTTTAGGATCTACTGCAAGCAATTGAAAGCTTTTACACCATAAAGCAGTGTGAACTATTGTCATTGTTTCACATTACATCCCCAGTATCTAATAAAGAGTTTCTCTAGGTAATAGTCTTAATTGTCAGGCTGAAAGCCTTCAGTGATTTTTGTTCCATTTCATGTTCTTTAATTCAGAAATGAAAGCTAACCTTTTACTCTCCCATGGTTTTTTTCTGAAAAGGGAAAACTGTATCCTGATTTCTGACTTTCACTCTCAATGCTTAATACATTAAGAGGAAAAGTTAATGTTCTAATCATGCCAAACTCTTTAGGTGGCCTAATTGTAATACATACATATTTCAGCATTTAACTACTTTCTCGTCTAATAGAGTAGTTACCTGTTTTAATCAGAATTATTTCTAATGAAAATAAAATAGAGATGGCCTTGAATTGACTAACAGTCATCACTGCAATGAATAATTTCCCCTCCTTGTTACTTCATATGATCATTGAAAGGGTGAACTTCCTTTTATTTGTCAAGTACTTTCTCTGAGGAGCTAAAAGCTCTGTGAAGAGGTAAATGATGCTGATTGTCAACTTGAGGAGAAATTAGGTTTAGTTAACACCATTTTCACCAACAGAACACCCAAATGGTCGAGGACATATAGGGAAATATGGGGACAGAGTATCCAATATCAGAACATTTCAAACAAACAGCCCTATTTCACTTTAGATTATCAGGTACTTGAGATAAAATGGGCCCCAACCCTCAACTATCTTTTCTGGCTGGTTCCACGGCCTAAATTCCTTTGATTACTTCCAGGCTATTTCCTGAGTACCTCACCCTGAAATACTTTCCTTCTCTGGGATCTTGGAACACTTACCCTGATCTGAACCACTCACTCCATAGTATCGCTCTCTCCTGCCACTTGGTCAGGAACTCCCACCCTCACTCAGGAACTGGAGACCAAGAGAACCTATCTGATAATGACAAGGGTCCTACTTTGTACGCTTCACATCACAGAGGATCTTGCTACCCTTGCCTAATGAAATTGAAGTGTTATCTATAGTGTATACACTCTCTTCCTGCCAACCGTTAACTTACCAGAAACATTGCAAATATCTAGTATTATGTGGTGATCAGCCTTCTAGGTGGTCTAAATGATAGCTGCCTCCTTGAATTCACACTGCTATGTGGTCTTCTTCTTTTGAGTGTACACTGGACTTTGTGACTCATTTCTAATGACTAGAATACGGCAGAAGTGATGGGATGTCACATCTGAGATAAGGTTATGAAACGACTGTCTTTTGTCTTAGCTGCCGTCGCTTTCACTCTCTCCAAGACTGTGTTGCTCTGGGGGAAGCCAGCCACCATGTCATGAGCAGCACTGAGGAGAATGCTGCCGACAGCACGAGTCAGCCTCGAAGCAAATCCTCCCATTCGAGCGTTGAGAGATAGCAACGTGGTCAACACCTTGACCGAAGCCTCCTGAGAGGCTTAAGAAAACAGGCCATAAGAAGTTTTATTATGCATCAGACCTCACCAAGAGCCACCTCACTGAGCTGCTTCTGAAATCCTGATCCACAGAAACTGCATGATAACAAATGTTACTGTTTTCAGCCTTTATGTTTTAGAACAACTTCATTACACAGCAATAGGTAACTGAAACAGGCCATAAGAAATTTTATTATGCATCAGACAGGGCTAAGCATTTTATCTCTCATTTGCTTTTCATAACAACCCCAGAAAATAAGTACTATTATTAACACCCTTTTACATATTAGGAAGCCGAGGTATAAGGAATTAAAATAGTAAGGTGAGGCTTATTCAGTTTATGAATGGGGTAAGGGGTTTTAATCAAAGAATTTCTAAATATAGGGTCTAGCATGTAGTATGTACCACTGAATTTGTGTTGACTGATTCAACATAATCATGTCCAAGATCTACAATAAGATAGAACAAAAGACAAGTTCTATTATGTATATTCAATGGTAATAGGTCCTGAGAGAAGTAGATTACCCCATGAAGACTTACTTGGTATGCCTCTTTTAATGCAGTGTTCTTGTGAGGCTTCTGGTTTTCTTTTCTATGATTAATGCCCCAAGGATCTTGATCCTCCATACCCAAGAAGTGATATAAAGCTGGCCAGAGATCCAGTCATCCCTTGTTCACTACATCTGCCTGTAAGCGTGGAGCCACAGTACGAGAGGAGGCGGCTGAGGGCGGCATTACTTCCTTGACTCCTTGACCTGCTAGTCTTCATTTGCTCTTGCAGTTTCTGCATCCTTTATCTTTCCCTTAGAAGTATGGGACACACAGTTCCCCTCATAAATTCAATCCCTTATCAGCTCCCAATCTTGACCTCAGGTAGGGTGCTTTAAGGAGGTCCTGACACCATGTGCTTGGGTTTATCATCATGGTTAGTTGTCAAAGCCCAAGTAAACATGTGCTAGGGCCTTGTAATTGGCATGTGCCTGAATCCCAAAGCTCCCTCGATCTGGTTACTTTTAAGAATGGCTTAAGCCTTTAAGAAAAACGATTTCTATATTCTCTCTATACACTACTTGTTAAGTTTGTGGCCCCATTTCTACCATGCCACTCCACATCTAGAAATAATACAACTGTGTTGCTCTGACCTTTTACTATGCCCTGTGGTGAGCAGACCAGCTTGGTGATAAAGGACTTGTTCATGCTGACAGCCCACCTACCTATTTGCTAAGACTCCCAATCACTGTCTCCCCATTACTGTGCTTTTAGTACAACCATACTCTGCTTTACTTCATTATGAATCTCCATCATCTACTACTTGCCTGAGCAATGGTAATATAAAACCTCTTGTACCCAACACCTGAACATTCTTTCAACTCTGTCTGGAACAAGCATATAAGATGGATGACTATTTGCATTCATGTTATCATTAGTAAAAAGAATATGAAAATATTCCATTTATTAAATGCCAGGCAGTGTGCTCTTTATGCACATATCTTATTCATTCCTTCTAACAGCAAGTTAATTTGTATTTATTTAATCCACTTCAGAAGTGAACAAACTCGGGTTCATAAAGTTCAGCAGGTTGCCAGTATCAAAGGCAATAAGTAAAAAAGATAAATCTTTATCCCAGACTTCCACTTATGGCTGTTATGGAATACCTGGCACCAGACAAAATCTTCTACCCAAAATAATTATAACAGTTGAGTGAAATTCAAAACAGCTAAATGAAGGCACTGAAGAGCAACCAAGACACCCAAACCCTGAGACAACCCCAAAATATGTTGTTATTTTAGAAATTAGAATGTTGGTTTTCAGGAGCATGGGGTGAGGAAATGGGGTCAAAGGGTACAAGCCTTCAGTTAGAAGATAAATAAGCTAGGTTCTAAGGAAGAGCATGGTGACTGTAATTAATACTGTATCATATTCTTGAAATTTGCTAAGAGTAAATATTAAGCATTCTCACCACCAACACAAAAAAATGTAAAAAAAAAAAAAAAGCCCTGTTACTTTTACTCCTTAGGACTTAGGCCAATATCATAGCAGGGCATAGAAACTAAGAGTTTCTGGTAATCTCACTGGACTAGAAAAGCGAAAATTGGAGTCCAGTTATCAAAATCTGTAGCCAGGACTTGAAGGGCCAACCTCTGGAGAAAAGACAGCTCCAGGGAAATAGACCAGTCATGGCTGGGAATGTATCTGGCACCATATACAGAAACTGAATGAAACACAGCTCTTAGGAGGCTAAACAACGAAGTAGATATTTCTCAGTATCACAGTGCTGAGGAACCAGAATTGGAATACAGAACTTGCCAAAGAGAAGGGACACTAAAAATAGCCCCAGCTTTTGAACCACTGAAGGGCCACCCTCAAGGGATAAGGCCTGAAACAAGACACATCCTGACTGGACCAAGGTCATCTTCCTAACATCTAGCTATCTGCCAGAAAAAACAATTAAATCCTTTCTGGAAGAAAGCATATCATTCAGATCCTCTATTAATGTTCATACCCACTTCAGGCATTTGGTCAAAATATCAGCAGGCATGCCAGGAAACATCATCAAATGAGCAAAACACGAGGGAAAACCAGAGAGAAAGGAAAGAAACTCACAGCAATTCAAGTTTTATATTGGCATTGAAATAACTACAGTCTGTATGCTAAAGAAAGTCAATTAAAGGATGGAAATTCCCCTAGATAATTGGAATACATTTTAGAAAATCAACAGAAACTCTAGAACTAAAAAATAAATAACTAAATTAAGAATTTGATAGACAGATTTAACAGTGGACTCGACAGAGAAGAAAGAAGGATGAATTCACTGAAAGGCCAAATTGAGGCACAGACATAAAAAGGATGAAATAGAAAGAACAAAGAGCAAGAGAAATAATGTGAAAGTCTAACAGAAATGGAATGCGAGCTGTGGAAAAAGCAGAGAAAGGATAGGGAATCAGAAATATTTAAAGAGAGTCTAGAAATGGTGAGGCCAGCCTTGAAACATCGCAACCAGAAAAAACACAAGGATGTCAATTACCACTAAATCCATTCAGCATTCTGTTGGAGGGCTTAGCCCCTGCGGCAAGAAAACAGCAGCAAGAGAACCAGGTGGGAGGAAGGGAGGAAGAGAGGCAGGAGGAAAATGGAAAGAAGACATAAATGTGAAAACTCAGAAGGAAAGAAATAAGTTCTCATTTTATTTGCAGGTGAAATGATTGAGTGAGAAAATTCAAAAGATTTTACAGATCAACTACTAAAATGAATACATGCCTCTATCAGGATCTCTGAGTAAAAGGTCAATTAATGAAATTAAATTATATTTCTATATACTAGCAACACTTTAAATATGACATTTAAAAATAATAGTATTTATAAGAGTAATAAAATATCCTTTTATATATACATAGAAGTATCTAATGAAGACATCCACTGAAAAAACTAACTATGCACAGTACTGAAATAAACTAAAAAGACCCAAATAAATGGAGTAACATGCCACATTCCTGGACTGTAATATTTAATATTGTAAAGATGTCAATTTTATCCAAATTGATTGATGGACAGACTGAAATCCAAATGAGTATAGTAGCCAGTTATTTGTATGTGTGTGTGTGTCAGTATGTATTACCATAGCTGATGTACATACTTGACAAGCAGACTCTAAAAATATACAAAAATACCAAGGATCAAGAAGATCAAAAACAATTTTGAAGAAGAACAAAGTTGTGTCATAACACTACTGTACATCAGTGCTCACTATGTAAGCTGCAAACATTATGTACGTTGTCACCAGTATAGATAAATTGACCAATAGAACAAAGCAGAGAGAGCAGAAACAGACCAACTTATAATAACGTCCCCTAATTTATGGCAAAGATGCCTCTATAAAAAAAAGGGGAAAATGATCTTTCCATTAAGTGGTGCTGGATCAAATCAATATCTATGTGGGGGGAAAAAGTAATTTTGATTTCTGCATCATCCCATACACACCAACACAATTCCAGATAAATAAGGTAAAACACTAAGGAAAGGGTCTAGAAGAAAATGTGAGGAAATCCCTTTATAACCTTTAAGTAAGGAAAATTATGTACATAAAGCATAAAAAAATACTTACCATAATGGAAAATAAAATTAGGCTTCCTGAAACTTAAGAACTTTTGCTCATCAAAAGACTATAGGAGGAGAGTAAAAAAAGCAGAACACAGAGTGGAAAATGACAGTTGAAATGCATAAATCTTACAAATAACTCATATCTCCAGTACCTGTAAGATCTAACAGATCAATAAGATAAAATCAGACAATCCCATTACAACCGTGTCAAAGACTTGAATAGGCACTTCACAAAAAATAATATTCAAATGGTCAATTAGAATGTTAAAAGAGTCTCAACATCATTACCCATTAGGGTAATGCTCATGAAAACCATATGAGATACCGTTATGCACCCACTAGGATAGCTAATGATAAAAAGCGAAAGGAAAACTGATAATATCAAATGTCAACTCAGTTATGAACCAACTGGACACTCCTGCAGGTTTGGTAGGAAGCGATCAGGCAGCAGCTGCTGAAGTTGAACATACACAAGCCCGTTAACACAGCATTTCTTCTGGGTACATACGCCTCAGAAATGAGTGTGTATGTACACAAGGATGCTCAGAGCATTTGTGACAGTCAAAACTGAAAACAACTCAAATATCCATCAACAGAAATTGTAGAAGAAGTGCACTGGAATCATACAATGGGATATGATACAGCAATGAAAAAAATAATTATTGCTATGTGCAAAAGAAGGCTGAATCTCAGCACGAGCAAACGAAGCCACACACAAGAGAGTAAGGAAGTGTGATGCCATTGATACGTTATTCAAAACCAAGTTACATGGTTCTATGGAAATAAAAGGTAGGATAGTGGTCACTTTTCAGGGATATTGCGTGGCGGCTGCAGAAGAGAGGCTTCTGAGACACTGGGTAATGTTCTATATTTCGATCTGGGTAGTAGATTCACAGATGTAATCACCTGGTAAAAATTCATCAAGTGGTACCTTTAAAATTTGTACATTTTATGTATGTTAGATTCAATAATAACTTTTACCAAGCAAAACTTCAAGGTCAGCAACTGCTCTTCCACCTGGCCATCTTGCCTCTTGAGACCGCTGACACAGAACACCAAGAAATTCTTATAAACTGCCTCTCTCTGTGCTCAATATCTGCTTACTGTCTCCTGCCATTCTGAACCTTCTTGGAGAATACCCTTGCTTTTCTGTAATTAGTTGTCTTCCCATCTTCCCACTGCTCCCGTGCCAGATTCCTGACCCCGCCTCTATCTGTTACAAACACCACCTTGGTTAGCCAAGCAGGGGTCCGTAAAGAAGGGCTGATCTTCAGATGAAATGAGAAAGTACACGTTTTCTCCAGTCCTCCTGGCAGACCAGAGGCCATAATCTCCAAGGGGAATGTCCACTTCAAAGTGCTCCCAAACCAATGGCAATATTACTTCAGCTGGAAGAATACACACACAGCACTGAGCACATCATAGCCAATTTACAAATACTTATCGGCTAAGCCAGGGTGTTTGTTGACTTAATAAAATTCTCTGAAAACACTTTTTTTTTTCATCTTGTGTTTTAATTTTATGGAACTTTCCATCCCTTGGCCCAGTCGGTTCAAGCTGCAATATGATCTGGGGACATTACCACAGGGGAAAAAGATAATTATGCCTGTACTCCTGTTAGGAGAAACAGCAATCATGGCCTTTTATACTTACTGGCCTTAGTTTACTTCAAATTTGCCTCTATATTTAAAATCATGCCTATCTCTAATGCAACTGGGAGAAAGGGAGGTGAAGGGAAGAAGGTAATAGGAATACAGTATTATTCACCTAAATTAGAACTCTGTGGAAAAGTACTGCTGATTAGGAAACGGTAAAGTCATTCCAGGTGGACTCATCAATTTAACCTAGAGAACTGTGGGCCTGGGCACTAATTTACTCTGATAAAACATGACTAATAGGATGATGGATCTCAAATCTAATTCACTAAGCCTGGCACATCATAGGAGGCCCTCAGTCAGGGCAACGACTGGCCCCCTCCTGTCTCATTATGTCCTTGGAATCTAAAGGCCCCACTGAAGCAAAGCCTATAATGGAATTATCACAGCTTGCTGCCTCGGCGTTACCCATTTAGTCCTCCTTCTTCAGTGTCAAAGCCACATACTAATCACCTGCACACTCGATTTCATTTAGTAGTAGTCCCAAAGAAAGAGGCCAATGCTAGAAATGCTAGAAGAAGCAAGTGAGAGTGAGAAAAAGAGAAGGGAATGGAAGGATGGAGATTGCTGTGTGTGATAACAAATAAGGATTTAATCAAACTGGACTTCATGCCTAGAGAAACTGCAAAGGGAAGCCAATTGTTCACAAAGGCAAATGAATGCATTCCTAAATTGAATGCTCATGAACTTTGACAAAATGGGGCCTCCATTCTGGTATTGTAAATGTCAGTAGGAGCTGCAAAGAACCACCCCATGGGAAATGGCCAGCAGTTTTATCCCTGCACCCCACATTTTGTCCCTACCAGCTCACTGAGCCTGGTCTAAAGCTGGGATGGTATGTTGCATGCTCTTTCCATGTCTGAAGTCAGCTCTGCCTAGAGTAAACTAAGTTTAAAGCATTACAAACCCTAGTTTGAACCCTCCTTAGCAGATCTCTACTATGTGTCCATGCACATTTGCTAGTGCCTAGTTCTTATTTTAATTCCTCCCATGGGCTGAAAACCAATACTGGAGTGCAGCCTACTTAATGGGCTTTCACCATATTCTTGCCCATTACTGATCCTAGAGACAGGACATCTTTCCCATTTCTATTCTCTCTGAGCAGATTTTGTACCCACAAGAGCCTTCCATATGGCCTTGGGCTTAGGTATAAATTCTCTACTTGTTAAAAAGAATTTCATCACATTCCTACCTCCACTACAAATGCAAAACTCCATTCTCAAATATTTCCCAGGTTTCAGGTCTTTTATCTCATTTAAAATTCATCTTCACTGTCAAGTCCTTTCTAAGTAATGTTCAGTGGGGTAGGTTTCATCTTTACTTTCTTCCCAGGACATTATCTCAGAGGTATTAACCTCTGTGGCCCCACTGAAGCTTATGAACATGTCTTGCCTTACTCTGTCCAAATTGCTGAGATCATGCAAGCCAGCCTAGGACCAGAGCCTCAGGTTCCAATTTGTTTGGAAGGAAAACTTGAATATGCATCCCTTCTATATCCTTGAAATAGCCTCATTCTATGACTCATAATTCCTGCCTATTATGGACTGAATGTGTACCCCCAAATCTATATGTTGCAACCCTAACCCCCAACGTGATGGAAAGTGAATCTTTGGGAAGTAATTTTGAGGTGGAGCAGGGAAATGGGACAAGGGTCATGCCATTGTAAAATCCTGACCTGCAAAAAAGGCCCAGCTTATTCTTTAACTAAATCTGTATCCCGGTTCTTCCTCTTCTTCCAGCCCTTTAATCAATTAAGTCACTTTGTAATTAGGACAGGAGCTAGACCTCCAAAGTGTAAATGAACCTATGGGAATAAAGGATGCCGAGATCCAGATCAACACAGTCACCTAAATAACCCTATTCTTAAGACAAAACCTCAAAGGAACTATGAATCACCTGTATACATCATGCCTTATGCTGACCCCTACCCAAAAGGCCCTATAAAACCCCAAACCCCAAACCCTTAAACACACCTCCTTTCTGAAGTTGCCCACACTACCCTTTCTTTGCATGTGTAGCCTTGCCTTAAATAAAGACTTCTTGCTGCTCAATTTACTGTATTTTGTCTTTGCACTTTGCCAGTAAGTGTATTTGTCACCTTGCTGTTTCAGTCACTTTTCTAGACTTAAGCACAAGTCTTCACTCTGTTTCTGTTCTACTTCAGATAAGTAGGGAAGGGTTACTTAGATCTCTGATTTTGGCTTGCAAGTTTCTGCAACCTGGTTGACTCGGACAGGACTACAGCTGCATGATCATGTTCTTTCATAGCCTCCCTGAAAATCTCCTTTCTTTGCCTTTGGGAAATTCTCAGAACATAGTTTTACTCCATCCAGTGCTCTGTGGCTCCCCCAAATCCTGCGGTGGTAGGGGCTTAGTTCCCATGCATGCAGATTCAAGTGGACGCTGGACACCGGGCAACCTTGGCTTCAGGAGTTGGCAAGGGATCTGCCCTATGCTGAGTAGGAACTCAGTGAGCTTCCCCTTCCTCTCTCTGTTCTTCCTTGCTCTCTGCTGACTGCGTGGCTGTTGCCACTCACTGCTACACTCACTTTAATGAATTCCTTCCTTCCCTACACTTGTCCAACCTATTTGAGAATTCTTTCTTGATCAGAGTCAAGAACGCTCTCTTGGCTGGAGGTATCACCAAGGGCGCAGGGGGATCTCACCAGATTAGATCGCCTGCCAGCAATTTGAGGTAGATTACGTTTGGTGGGACAGGGAGGCTTATGATGAAATTAGTGACTTTATAAGAAGAGGAAGAAAGGTCTCACATGTGCACACAGATGCACACCAAGGAAAAGCCACGTGAGGACACAGCAAGAGGGCTCCCATCTGCAAATCAGGGAGAGAGCTCTCACCAGAATTTGACATTGCCTGACCTCAATCTGGAACTTCAGCCTTTAGAACTGAGAAAATTAATTTCTGTTATATTTCTGTTGTTTAAGCCCCCCGGCCTGTGGTACTTTGCTGTGGCAGCCAGAGGTAACACCTTGCCCTACCCTCTCGACATCTAAGTTTCCTGTGTTGCCTTAGTCAACTTTCTCCACTTTAATCTTGGTTGAGGAAATTGGCAAGCTCTTTCTTGCTGTTCCCACCAGAGTACATCATATGAGTGGGACTGCATTATTTATGGACTCCAAGGAAGAAGGCCCTTAGGAATCTCAAGACATCATGACTGCTTTTGCATGGAATCCAGTGATGTTGAAGTGTGGTGTTATCTGATTCACTTAAGACAAAAAATAATAGCCAGAAGGACAGTAAAGCACTTGAAAGCTTCCTATAGGAAAGTAGATTGTTTTGCCCTCTAACCTTTATCTGTGATGAAAGAGAGGCAAAGAGTTATATGCCAATCAAACCATACATCAAAATATGACTAATTTCCTATATTATCTTCTAAAGTTTAATGCTTTCTACTCTGTTTTTGATCAGCCTCCCACACTACAATTGTACATGTCCCTCAGTAAATCAATATGTGTTCAGGTATGAAAAATTCACTCTCTAAAATCAAACATCCATTTTAAGGTCATAAAGTCCACAAAATACCATATACAGCTTTTACTCACTGTTTGACAGCTGTTTTCTTAGTTTAAGATCCTTGAGAAATGGGATTTTATAAACCATGTTTTCTGTACCTACTAGTACTAAAAAAAAAAGTTCTAATTAATATTACAGATTCATTAGAGAGGCTTTTTTTAAACTTCTTATGTCTAACCAATATTTATGCAAAATCAAAATCTCCTTATATCTGACTACTCCCATTTTATTTTCATGTTATAATGGCTAAAATTTATAAGAATAGACTATACCCTTAGCCTGGATTGATTACTCGCCACATGTTACAGTTACCTTATGAGTTGGATTCTATTTATCCTCATTTTATAGATAGTTTTAAGACAACTGAGACTTGGAGAATTTAGGTTAATCAGTATACAATCAAAAAGAACCATCAAGCAACAATGATAGTGTATGAACTTAGACCTCACTGACTTCCAAATCCATTTTATTTCTTTTTTGCTAGTTTTCAAGCCTAACTGTGTGCCTGTGGATCTTCTTGGAAGCTTTTCTGTTATTCACATTCCCAGGACCCACCCCCTAGAGATTCTGATTCAAGCAGGATTTTTGTTTGTTCTTTGTTTAATATCCAGCCAATGCGAATGCAGATGATCTGATAACCACACACTGATAAGCTCAATGAATGCCTTTAACTCTTCTTTATCTCCCCATCCAATCAATTTACCAAGTTTTCTCTCACATACATTTTATTGTTTCTAATTCACCCAAAATTATCCAATTTCCTTCCCTTGACCTTAACCTTTGACTATTGAAATTTCCTCTTCACCTTGAAGTATAAGGAAGTCTAACGTCCTTTTACCTACAAGCTGTCACTAATTCTTGGTCATCTGTTCTTGGCAACTATCCGATCAATTTGCTTACTGAGTCGCTCTGAATTTTTTTCTTCTCCTGGCTGTAAAATCTTTCAGTAGCCTAAAAGTTCAATTCTATTTAAAGTTTCCATGTTCTGATCCAAGCCTCCTGCTGTTGTCATAGATAAGGTGTTTATCCCATTTATCTTATTTTTCTAATCTCATCTCGTGATTTCCTTATTCTATTACATCATCTTAAACATTTGTCCCTTCAGAGTCTCCCTACTTCTAGCCTCTACCACAGGCAGTTCATCTGCATACCATATAGGCCTTATCCAAAGAGCATTCTCTGCTTCAAAATCTATAATATCTCCAACTGCTCTTAGAATAAATCTAAACTTCCTAAAATGATAATTAAGATCCTTCACAATCAATCTCCATTTTTATTCCCAACTTCATCTCCCACTGAAACTTAGTAATTTTCTTCTCACTGCTACCCAAACATGACACAAAATAGCCTACCTTTGTTTTCATATTCTGTTTTCTTTTGGAACGCTGGTCCCTCTTTTTGTCTGCCTACCCAGAACCCATTCTCCTTGAACTATAACTCCTAATATAAGTTCTTTCTCATTTATGAAATATTCCCAGACCACAGTGGCCTTTCCTCTTCTGAACTGATAGTATTTGCTGTCTTTTTTGAATAATAAACACTATTGCCTTACCATATCTCTTGCAGCACTGTATCTCTATTTAACTGCCCAGATTTTTTAAAAAAAGAAAGAAATTAAGAAAAGAATCTTTTGCTTCTCTGACCTTGAAATTTAGGTAAGTACATTTTTTGGTTCAGATCATCTGAATAACTTCATGTCACCTCTTAAGTCAACTAACATAGATATACCAGCTAAGCTTTGGTTCACAATTCAACTTATCATGCATTAGTCCTCAGGTGAGCATTACATACACAGGCTCATTTATATAATGTAACAGACATAGAAAATCTCTATTCATCTCTGGATAATTGTCTCCTTATTTGTAACCTTCTTATTAGAGTAACAGATGTTAATTTCTATACACAGGATGTACAGAAGTAGACAATGTCTCTGTAGTCAAAGAGATAGCAAGTACCCTCTTCTCAGAATATATGGCTGTGTTGAACTTCTGTCATGTCTCCTTAAACTCATCTTCAATGTCACTTTCTACTTATGTAATAGTCTTTTATGACTAAGGATCAAAGTCATGTCTAATAGAAATATAAATTTCAAATAATATAACACTTATCTTTAATAAGACTGCAATAGAAAGTTCCAAAAGTTGAAGTAAAGCTCCCAGTAACAATTATAATTTCTCTCTAGCAAGGTCAGTGATGGGACTAAGTTTCTTTAAGATTCTCTAGAGAAGGACTAAGAGGGTATAAGTCTAATATAAGTTCCGATGACTCCTGTGATGTTAAGTTTAATTTAATCATTAAGACAGAAAATTCATAAAATCTAATTAATTAAGGGAAAATCGACTTTTTATCACTAACAATATGACTCAATTTCTTGATAACTAGGGCATATAATCCATGGAGACATGCTCCCCAAGTGTACCATCTCTCACAAAATGTTCTCCATTGTAATTTATCCAAAGGCTTAAATGAAGATTGTTTTCACTCTTTGACGTGATCACATTTCAGCTCTTTACAGAACATTTCAGCAACTAAATGGACTTAATATTTATAACCAATAGAATGTTTTACACATTGCTTTCTCAGTAGAAATGTAACTATATGTTGTGATGATCTGTCTGATTTCCCCTCCTAAACTATCTATGGTAATTTTAGACCTCTTAAAACCCATCAGTATATTTATTCCACACCAATTTCTGGAACCAACTCTCCATTTAATATAGAAAAAATTTTTAAGACTTTGAAAATTCTCATATGGATGAACTCAACTTTCCAACTGGCCATGTCTTTATCCTATTTTCCTGGACTCTTGGGGACTAGCCTTCAACTTCTAGTCCCTGGCTTATTTACCTCAGACATTCCTAATTCTTGCCCACTTGTAACTGGACCAAGTAGCTGTTATTTAGACTTCTTTCATTCACTTTTCCACATTCACTATATTATTTAGTAATATTAGCCACTGTAATTAAATATGTAAGAATCAAATCGTGACAGAATTTTATTTCTCACTTATCTAAGTTCCAGATCAGAGCATATTGCTTCTCCAAAGAGAGATCTGGGGACCAAGCGTCTTCCGTCTTGTGGATCCACCGTTTTTTTTTCAATTGAAGTATCATTTATATACAATCTCATGTTGGTTTCAAATATACAACTCAGTGGTTCAATGGTTACTCATATTATTAAATCCTTACCCCCTCTAGGGCAGTTACTATCTATCAACATAGAAAGATGTTACAGAATCACTGACTATATTCTCCGTGCTATACTACCATCCCCATAACCAGTTTCTATTGTGATGACAAATTATTGTGCCCCTTTATCTCCCTCACCCTTCACCCACCCTCCCCAACACCTCCCCTTTAGTAACCACTAGTCCCTTCTCAGTGTCTACGAGTCTACTGCTGTTTTGTTCCTTCTGTTTTGCTTTCTTTTTAGATTCCACAAATAAGTGAATGGTATTTGTCTTTCTCCACCTGGCTTATTTCACTGAATAAGGTGGATCCACCTTATTTAACACTTGCCTTCCAGGTGTGCTGTGCTCCTCTGCACCGATTCTACAGAAAGGAGAGAGTGAATAAAGCCCACGTGCTTCTAGAACATCGAGGCATGGAAGTGCTGTCACTCACTTCTGGTCATATGCCATTGGTGAGAACAAGTCACACGGCCCTACTTAGAGGCCAGAAAACTAGGAGGTACAGTCCCTGGCCAAGCACTGTTTCTTAGCAACAATTCTCTACTAAGCAAAAGAAGGCCCAAGTTTTGGTAGAGAGCTATTTCAGCTCCATCTCACTTGTCCTTTTCTATTGGACTGACCTGCTGATCTTATATCTGCTTTCCAGACCCATGAATTAGATATTCCTTCCAAAAATAGTGTGAATGTGAACCTGTCTTTAGAGACCTCCCTTTTCCCACACTCTACTTGGCTCCTGAGTTATCTGAAATCTCCACCCTTGCCTGTACTTCCCCGCTCTGATCCAGCCTCCTTTACTGACCTTCTTATTTGAGTCTGTTTGCTAAGATATGTCATAGTTTGAAGAATGAGCTCTTTATGAATCATGAGAAAAGCCATGCTCAAGAAAAAAACAACAAAAAAAAGAAATGTGTGATATGTGTATTAGTGAATTTAATTTCATCAAAGCCACAGAAATGTAGTAGGAAAGGAGAATCGGAGTATAAACTTTCTACTTCTACACTTTCCATAGTAACCCATGTGGGGAAAGGTCCACAGCAAAATAAAAGCAAATACACAAAGTATTGAAGTATCTAAATAGCAAATATGGACTGTACATGGGGACTTTCAAGGAGATCCAGATTAAATGAAAGTAAGATGATGTGATTTTATCAGTAATTTAAAGAGTTCCATAATATGTATGATTACTAATTTTATGGCCCACTGAAATCTAGAATAAACACATAATCACATTTGTTACAGAGTTGATATTTGAACAACATAGGTTTGAACAGCACAGATCTACTTATTCATGGGTTTTTTTTCCCAATAAACATATTGGAAAAAATTTTGGAGATTTGTAACGATTTGTGAAAACATTTTATTTTCGCTAGTTTCCTTAATCATAAGGATATATTATATAATACATTTAACACAAAATACTTTCTAATCAACTGTTTATATCATTGGTAAGGCTTCAACAACAGGCTATTAGTAGTTAAGTTTTAGGGGAATCAAAAGTTATACGTATATTTTTGACTGATGAGGGGTCTATTAACCCCAAGGATCAGCTGTATATTTGTATCCAATTAGAGATACATGAGCGAATGTGTGTGTGTTGGGGTTGGAGGAGGAGGTCTGTATGGAATATATATACTTGAGGATATATGAAAGGCAGGGAGGTTTCACTTAGGGCTTAGATTTCTCAGTAGGAGACAGTGCTGAACAGCCAGTCCCAAAATCAACATAAAGTCATGCACATTAGACATTATATACTACCCACCTAGTAGTTCTTTATAGAACAAAAAATAAGAAGACATCAGTGAGAGGCAGTTTTAATTCCCAGCATGCCCCAGATTTTGCACTTCCATTTCAAAACTTGCAAAGAAGTTATTTGAAAATAAACATCAGAATCTGAAAATTTAAATTCCATGAGCAACTTTGCAATGGCCGTGTGGTAGACAGTGCCTCCAAAGAGACAGAAATAGGAAGGAAGGCAGACCATGGCCTGGCCTCAGCATCCCAGGCTGCTGGACAATGGGATGGCTCCTTAAAGGGAAAGCTCCTGGCTGGCCTCAGCAAAGGCCAGTGAGGAGTGGGGCCAAGCCTGGGAAGTGAAGAGAATCCAGAAATTCCCTTCCTGTAGAGGGCAACAGTTAACCATCATCGACATTAAAGTATTTCCCCTAGGTGACTAGAGTCCTTGTCTCCATTCTTTTGGCCCATTATTTATACCAGATAGACATTCTTACCTCAATTTTATAAAGAATTCAATTAATATAAAATTACTATATCAAACATTAAGTGAGCCAAGTACAAAGAAACCCTGACGACACCTGTGTTATCCCAGCCTAAAGGCCATGCCTTTTAACTTCCATCTTTGATAGGTGGTCCCTTTCTTTAGCTGGAATATAATATTTTAGAGGTACAACTTTTCCTATTCAGAGAATACTTTCCTAGGATTTCTTTTTACATAACTTCCACAATCCACAAATCCATATGGAATATATCAGCAAGTTACTAAGCCTTAGCTCCCATTAGTATGAGCCCTCACACACAACACAAAAACAGCCAAGAAATCTCAGAAGCAAGTGAATAGCCACTTTTCTTCTCAGCTGTCTGCCCACAACTCCTAATATTCCTGTATCTCTTCACGCCCTGTCTCCAGTAAGTCGTGACCACGAAAACTCCACAGCCTGCTTAACTTGTGTTACGTGCTCTTGACCCATGACTTCCTTGTTATTTGTGCCCCAACTTGGGAAAGAACACAATTCAATCCCTTCTTGTTTCTCCCTCCTGCCACAGCTATTCCTTTCTTCCCCCAAACCATTTACAATTCCCAACAATTTCTTCTGTTGGCTTCTGGAAATATGAAAGGACTATTCCTCAGACCTGAGCCTATGATCAGAAAACCCCAGAAGCTAGAGCTGAAAGGTTTTAATAACACACTTAAAATCATCTGGAAGGAGTGTTTCTTTGAGCAAATTCCAATTAAGCTGGAATGCAGTATATCTACATGCACATCGTACATGCAACATATTTACAAGTGATAAACAAATTAATCAAAAAGATAATGCTAAGGTATTATTATACATGTGCTCACAAATAAATGGCATTCTTAGTCATTAAAATTCAAATTCAGATAAAAGTATTCTCCACTCATAACTGAACCTTAACCATGCAGGTCATAAAAGCAGCTGCCAGAATTTGCAGTTACCCTCAATTTAAAACTGAAAAGGAAAGTAGTTTTGTTGAAGTGAAACTATGGCTTCAAAACAAGGATGGATAGTCATTTTAAATAACAAAATGTCTGTATTTGTAGAAAATTGAGACTTCACAAATAATAAACTGTACTGTTCTCTCCATGAATTGTGGGCCAGCTATTACAAGCATTGAAATTCAACAGTTCATCAATAGACCTATCTTTTATTTTAGTTACTTTTATCTGGTAGTAAATAGAAATTATATTTGTTGGATGAAGCTGAAAGAAGGAGAAAGCTCTCTGCCCTTATTTTTCTTGATGAATTTGGCCCAGGATAAGAATATCAAATTGTATGTTGACAGAGAACATAACTTGGCATCCTGAAGAACCAAAAGATGTCATAAACATAATTATCTCAGTATCAGCACTGCATGGTGATATTGTCAGACTGAGAGGGGGAAAAAATCCCATACGTTAGAAAATGCAAATAGGTGATCTTGCCAATAGAAAGATGGATCTGTGTGTATCTTTAGAATGGCCAAATTTTTAACACTGTTTCTAATTTTTTTGATATTTTGTGTTTATTCATTGATAGTCTTTTATCTGACCATGCAGATGGATTAGATTTTTCCTCCAATAATCTTGGCAAAGCATCAGGTCATTAGTACATGCTGACTGATTTTAAAACTTACACCACTAAAATATTTGCCAATGAAAAAGTGGAAAAGAGAGCATGACAAAAGATGCAATTATATTTGTAGAGAGGAAGAGGTACCAGTGGCATGAAAATATTTTCTAAGCTTTACATTTTTGCTTCTACCGGGGCACTGCTGTTAGAAGCCCACACTACTAGGAGGGCTGAATTGTCATTGCAGGATCAGAGTTGTAGAACTGTCCATCTGCTGCTGAAAGAGAGGTCAGCAAGCCCACAGGGAGCTGAGTAGCCATCAGTGGTCATCATTACCTAACATCTTCCCAACAAACCCAAATGCAATTAACATTATCTTAAGTCCTAGAATTATGAGGAGGCTTTTGTTTTTGCTCCTACTAATCCCACAGTTTTCCATGTGGTGATCCAAGTTTTGAAACATAAAGAAATGTGTACAAACTGAGACAAATTGTCCCTCTTTCCTCACTGACAGCAGGACTTAGGGAAAAGCGTTGATCCCCTCTGTGTGCCAGACCCAGGACAGCTGCGACGTGAGCTGCTTGCTCACTACAGAATGAGAAGAAGCATCCCCCGTCCAAGGACACCACCGAACTGCCGGAGAGAGAGATCCTGGCGCTACAAAGGGGCAGCTGTGCCACCAGTTCTTGGCTGGGAAGAAAAGGGAAGAAGTTATAGAAGAATAATCTAAACAGTAGAACAGATTTTCATCCAAATGTTACTTATGACGCTGAGGCAGATCAAATGAAAAACATGGCTAAAGTGAATTAAGTAAAATACTAAAATTCTTGCTTTTTGATTGCAGTCAACAGTGCTTCTTTGCTTAAAACTTTGATTTGTCTTCATAACTTTCTTCCCCAGTCAAGGAAAACCAGGCTCAGATTGACAAGGTCACTCCACCATTGGTTCTCACAGCCCTGACAAAGAGACCAGGTTCGGGAGCTTTCAAGTCACGTCCTGGACCAGAAAGGCGGGGCTCTCTCTCCACTTAATTCCCTTGCTTTGTGTTTCCCAAAATAACAGGACTAATCACTCTCTGGAAAAGGAACAAACTCCTCTCTGAGGAAGTTGCAGCTAGGTTACTCTGTAGGCTCTTACACAATCAAAATCAGTCAAATGGAGGCAATGTTTTGAGCCCCAGGTATCAGGTATAACAGTGCTAATAAGAAACAAACGCACCTGGAATTCAAGTCTTCCAAGCTGGATTAATGGGCTTCCCTGTTCTGCCCCAGAATAATACTTTCCTCTTAGTTGCACAAGTCAGGAACTTGTGCCTCATCCAGTATTTCCCCTCTTTGCTCACCTCTGAATCTATCCATCACAGATTCCCACAGAGGCACCTCACAGCTATTTCTCAGACTCTCTGTTCCAGGACTGTTGTCCTGATTCTGAGCGCTGTGTTTTCTGCATGAAGTATTTTAGCAGCATCTTTGCTAGACAACTATTCTGTATTTATCTTCTTTTTGCAAACTTCTGATACTCCCTCCCCCATTTTTCACTATTTTGGTGATTTTCATTCCAGATAGTACCTTTTTTTCCCTTTCTACTGGATTATTCTAATCAGCATACAAATTACCCCAAAACTTTGTAGCTTAAAATGACAAATACGTATTTGCTCATGATTCTGCAGTTTGGGATGGGCTCAAAATGGGTGACTTTTCTGCAGACCTTACCCAAAGTCACTCATGCAACTGCAGTTATCCAGGGGCTTGATGGGAGCTAGAAATCTATGGTGGTTTTGCTCACATGCCTGACTCTGGGGGAAGGCTGAAGAGTTGGAGTCTGGTGGGCATCTTTCTCTCTTTCTCTCTGTTCCCAACACAGCAGCCCACTCTTCACAAAGTAGTTCAGGACTCCAAGAGGGAGGAGGGAAAAGCTGACAGCTTTTTAAGACCTGCGTTTTACTTTAGTTAATGCACCCACATGCACGGAGTTTTTTTAATGTCTTTTTAGCATCATGAACTTAGATACAATCCGATTATCAAGGAGGGCCAGATATTTGAGTAAACCGTTCAATGTGAAAGTCAGGGACCAAACCAAAACAACAGAAAAAAAATCGATTTGAAGGGATCATAGGTGATTCAGGGAGAAAAAAACAAAAACAAAATCATCACTGTCCTCGTAGATGAAATAACAGAGTTCTGAGAAGTACTGCCCTAAGAAATACCCTAAGAAAAACTGTGCTAAGAAATAAGAACTCAATAAGAGGGCTAGAACGTAAAGTCTATGGAATATGCCAGAAAGAAATCACAAGCTTAAAGAAAGAAAATAAATAAGAAAATTAGAGGGTCAGTCCAAGAGGTTCAAAATCCAAATACTGGGGACCCAGAAGTAAATATTAAAGAAGGACTGAGAGAAAGAAATCACCAAAGAAATACAGGCGAAAAAAAGTCCCCAAATGTAGGGCATGCATTTCCAGATTGAATGGACCTACAAAGTCCTCAGCACAAGGGATAAAATTAGAATACACAAAGGCACATCACTGTGAAATTTCAGAATATTGGAGACAAAGAGAAGATCATTTGGGAGAAAGAGAGACAAAAAACATAGGTATCATACAAGGATCACAGTTCAAAATATCATCAGACTTCATAACTTTCTCCTGAAAGTTATAAAAATTGAGAAATGCCTTCAAAGTTCTGAGAAAAAAAAAAAGAACTTCCAATCTATAATGTTTTGCCCAAATTCTTAATATGGTGAATAGAATAAAGATGTTTCTGCCCCTGAAAGATCTTTATAAATGTACTTCCCATGCATGAATTTTCAGGATGATATTGGAAGATACACTCTACAAAATGAGGAAGTAAGCCAAAAACAAAACATATAGTGCACAGGAAACAGAGACTCTATCACCAAAGGAAATCTCCAGGCTGACGCTAAAAGGAGCTCTCAAGACGGCAGCTAGAGATCAATTAATTACCTAGAAATCAATTAATCCAAACAAGAACAGATCTGAAGTCCTGAGGAAAGATTTTTTTTTTCCCCAATAAAATGATATTGACAGAATGTCTAAGGTGTTTTAATATATTGACAAGAAATCAATGCTCATTATGTAGAGAATTAGGTAAACAATTATTACCTCTGGGTAATGGAAAGATGTTGCACAGGGAAGAAAAAAATAGCCATAGTATACTACCTCCTCAGCTAGGTATAGTGTTTACCTATATAAACACTGAGTATTAGTCTAAGTATATACTAAAATCATAATATAAATCCCAGCATAGCAGCTGGGAACAGGAAATACACATGTATAGTGAAAAGATCAAAGAAAGTTCAATTCTCATCTTCCACAGTAGGAAGTCAGTAAGTAATGCTTAAAACTAGTAAGTCAAGAAGAAGCAATATATGCATGTATATATCAAATAAATAAACTGAAAGAATTGAAAGTAATTGCTCTGGGGAATGGAAAATGGTAGGGAGGGAAAACTATTTTCTCATCAAGCCTTAGAGAACTACATGACTATTTAAATTCATAACTAATTGAAAAAACAGATGCACACACAAAAAAATGGTTATCTTTGGAAATCCCTATTGTGCATGTATTCTGCCTTTATTTTCTTTCAAGTTGTAGATATTCCTGCTAGTGTGACAAAGGAGGCTTTAAAATATTTCAATTCATTCTTTTGTGCCCATTAAATTCTTGAGCATTTTATTTGTTTGCCAACTTCTCTTTCTATACATTTATTCCTAGACAATCAGTACTCAGATTATGTATAGGGAGTCAAAGAATAAGTGAATGGGAAGTGACAGATTGTATTTAAATAGGGAAGCTGGCTGATCAAGGCAACATGTGCACCAATAAAACTATATTCTTTGGCAACTGGCTCCTGACCTCAAGATCAAGGAAAGGAACCGCCCTGTCTTTGATTCCACCTCCCAGACAAAATTGCATGCAATGAATGGTCAGAGAGTTATGACTATCCTTGGGGAAATTACTGAAAAAAGTAAATAAATTCCATATGGCATGGGGCAAATTGTTTTATTAAACTGATGGGTAGCAAATGGTTCCTTCCATTTGTTGATATGAGAATCTGATTTCTCAAATCCATGAAAATAATTTAATTTCTCAAACCTAGGTGGAAGAGAGAAAATGGAATAACGTGGTTCAGGGTCTAGGAGAAATTTATTTGTCTTTTTCCAACACATCAATGACATCCCACTATGAAGAAATGTGGTTTTGATTCTCATGTTTGGATGACATTTCTGCTTAGGGAATCACTCACATTTTGGTCTTTCATTCCTTTTGGGACAGCCAGTGGAAAGTGCTTTAGTAAGTTACAGTTCTGACCTTTTTAGGATTCTGTTATTTGATTAAAAAGCATCAGAGGTCTTCTGTCTGGCACTGTTTATTGAATATAACAAAGCAATCAGAAATGCAACCAAAGAGTCATTTATAAGGGGTTATGGATTCATTCACAACAAATATTTATTGTTACTGGTGCAGTTCCACATTGAAAATAAAATACACCAGAGATCTGTTTGTCTTCCTCTCATGGGAGCCATGACACTCAACTACACCATAGGTAAAAACAATTTATAAAGATGGCATTTGAGTCCTTGAGAGACTGAAAACCCTTGAATGATATCTAAGTGTAATCTTGCTTATGGATCTCTTTCCAGGGTAAGTGTGGTATGGCATGATGCATGTGTTGCTCTCTACAGCATCTTTATTTTCTTAAACCATACAAAGTGTAGATGCATAGGGGACCTTGAGACCTTCCCACCTGTTCCATGATGTCAAAACCATTTTTATAATAGTACAAAATTATTATCTGTTTCCGCTGTGTTTACATGTACATTGATGGTACAAAAGTAACAGTGGGTAAACTTTGGTGCCTGAGCATGAATCGACACAATGGTACCAAACTTCTCTAGCTTTTTTTTTTACTAATAGCTTTATTGGTACATAATTCATATATAGTGCAATTCACTCAGTGAAGTATACAATGTCTGGGGGGTTTTGCAATACACTAACCAGTTCTCAGATCTCTAAATACCAACTGGGTACCCAACATTTCAGTTCAGTGCTGATACTATCTACCTAGAGATAACATCAGATCCCACAAGCTAAGGGCTGATTCCCTCAAGGCTGATCCCAACTTCAGATGCCAATGCACGTCCAGGTTGCCACCTATACTTCTGGCTGATCAGCTATAAATCAGAGGTTTGCACACCTCCCTCCTAGGGTTTAATAATTTACTAGAATGTTTCACAAAATTCAGGGGAATCTTTACTTAACATTTACTGGTCTATAGCAAAGAATATTACCAAGGGTACAGATGAACAGCCAGACAAAGAAGTACATAAGACAAGGTCTAGAAAGGTCCCAAGTGCAAGAGCTTCTGTCCCCTCTGGAGTTGGAGTTGGAATGTGCCACGTTCCCAGCAGGTGGATGCATTCATTAACCCGGAAGCTCATCAAATCTCATTGTTCAAGAGTTTTCATAAAACTTTAATCTCCAGCTCACTTTCCACTTCCTGGCAGTCAGTGAATGGGGCTTAAAGTTCCAACCTTCCAGTCACTCAGTCTTTTGGTGACCATACCCACCTTGAGTCTATCCAGAGATCCCAGCCTATGTTACCTCATTAGCATAAACTCAGGTATGATAAAAACTGGCTACTTATGTCACACTCTTAGCACTCAGGAAATTCCAAGGGTTTTAGGAACTCTGTGCCAGGAACTGGGGACAGAGACCAAATATATTTCATATTATAACACGAATGCAATGGTTTTTAGTACAGTCAGATAAATGCAACCATCACTACAATTGATTTTAGAATATTTTCATCACCTCTAAAAGAAACCTCATAAACTTTAAGTATTTCCCTCCCTAAGAACCCCCATCCACCCCAGTCTTAAACAACCACTTACCTAATTTCTGTCTCCATAGAATTGCCTTTCTAGGCATTTCATGTAAGTGGAATTATATACTATGTGGTCTTTTGTGACTGGTTTCTTTTATTTAACGTAATGTTTTCAACTTTCATCCATGCCTTAATTTTAGCATGTATTGGTACTTTATTCCCTTTGGTAGTTGGATAATATTCCATTGTATGGGTATACCACAGGGTGTTTATGCATTCACCCACTGATGGACATTTTGGCTATCATGAATAATGTTGCCAAAAACATGTGAGTCAAAGTTTTTGGGTGGACATGTTTTCATTTCTCTAAAGTATATGTGTGTACATATAATACAAACACACACATATATATAATATAATACACACACAATATCTATATTCTCTTAAGTATATACCATATGCTGGGTCATATAGTAGCTCTATGTTTAATCATTTGAAGAAATTCCAGACTATTTCCCAAAGTAGCTATACCATTTTTTATTCCCACCTTCCCCCCAGATATTTGCATGGTTTACTACCTCACCATCTTTCTGTCTGCTCAGATATCTTTAAGAGACTTTCCCTGACTGCCCTACCTAATTAATACCTTCCTGCTACTATCAGTTCCTTTACCCTGCTTTCTGTGTCTTCATAGCCTTTCTCAACACTTGACATGTTATATATTTAAATATTGGTTTATTTTCTGTCTCCCATCTTTGAATGTTACCTTGATTAGAGCAGGGTCATTTTCTGTTTTTGTTTTTGATTTTGTTTTTTCAATACTACAATCCCAAATCCTGTAAAGACTTTCTGGCATATAGTAAGTAATCAATACATATTTATTAAATCATCAAGCTAATGAATCAGTTGCAGATGTAGAGTAACTTTGTCTGCCTTCACTTTTTCATTTAGTAGAATGTAGAAAAAGGCTTTTGAATGATAATATGCAAAGAAGCACTTGTTAAGGAGGCTGGATATGTAACTCACTACATGTGAACTTGGCTAGAAATAATTGAGAAATAGAATACTTCCTTAAGGAAATTGAAGAACTAAAGGATAGCATGAAATTTAGATAATTCAGTTTTAGGGTCATGATTTCCTTGTGTTCGGTTTTTAGGTTTGGGCTCCTCAAGGTCAACTAGAAAGAAACTAAAGTACAGTAGTGAGTTTAATTCAAGCAAAGATATGATGAAGAACTTCCCTCAGTGAGGAGTGTTGATGATTGAAAGACAATCATAATAAAATGGTAGAACAGGCTTTAAAATAACATCACAGAGTAGTGGGAAGAAGTCCAGAATAGAATCTGTCTTGGTTCTACTAGTCACTGGCTGTGCAGCATTGAACAAAATATTTAATTTCAATAGTTTTCAGTGAGTCTCTGCCATCAAATGAGAGCATTAGTCTAGATAGCCCCTATGGTTTCTTAATGTCTTTTCTCTGAAAACACTGGAAAATAACCTTAATTAATAGGGAAAATACTGAATGTGGTCCTCCATGGTTAAAGAAGTGGTTGATAGGGAATTAATGACTTCTAATTTTAAAACAACACACATAACCAATTAGTTCAATTGAGATAGACTTATTAAATTTATTGCTATTGGAAATAGCAGTAAGAGAGTGGGTGATGTGATATTGCGTGGAGGGGAGTAATTTAGGATTTCTCCACTCTTCACTGCTCATTGCCCATGTGGATATAGACCATGTAAAACTGGCTGCACTAAATCAGTTGGGTTTAGAACAATTCAGTCTGATGTGCAGATAACAGGTCTATCCATTTAATGGCAATTAATATAGTTGCCTCAAGATTAATTCTGTAATCAACTCAAGTTAACCAGAATAGAGAATGAATAAAGCCTGCATATAATAGAGTGTGAATGTTTAGAAGCAAAAAACCTCTAATTTGGAATTTCAGGACCTGTTTTACAAAAGATTTACCTCTTCAAAACCAGAAAAAAAGAAATGCTTCCCTATGGAATGTAGATGACAAATGAACCTCTCTCCACCTGAATGATGTGCCACTTTTGCAAACTGGCATTGTGGTATATACGCTACCATCACTGTAGACCAAAAATTCAACGAATTCTAAGGAAGCCTCGCCCCTCCTCTTCCTCATAAGTGATCAGTCAGCCATTACCTTTCTTGTAAATACCTGCACCGAGAAAATGTCTTTTCTGAAAACAACTTTTTTTTTTCCCACTAATAACCATTTCTCATGACACACAAAAATCAATGGCTCTCATTTAGTGCTTGATGTGTCACACAGACAAATAAAGGGTGGGCCTCAAATGCATACCTTTCCCTGTCTGCTTGAAGCTTCAGGCACTCCAGGTGTGAGCAACTGGGATTCTGTTTAATTCAGTGCACTGTGCTGATGATTGGCCCTTGACAGTTTTATTTCCCCATCACTCCAGCAAAGATTTGTCTTTTTGTTTTGTTTTGTTTTGTTTTTCACTTGGAGAATTCTGATTTATAGTTACAACGAAGCAACTCACATATTTGTGTCACCTCCTACATTCCCATTTCTCACGATCAAAACAAATGAATATTCTAGCCTATTTTAAAATGGCACATTTTAAAGATAATTGCCTTCATAAAAGCTGGTGTGTAAGTATATCATTAACACTGAATGTGTAAGACTTTATTGCCTCAAACACAAAAGCAGAGAGATTCTCTATGGACTTGCTAATAGGTTGCCTTTTGGAGGGAAACTGACTAAAACACTGGCTTATCCTCAGTATTTGGAAGGGGATATTCCAGTGAAATATTCTTGAATCCATTAATCTAATACCTGTACACAAATGCATTTATGCCTTGAAACCGAAGTTGTTAGGACTGTACTACAACCCAGAAAGTAAGAAAGCCGACATAAGTTTCTGTGGCTTCTTACCCTTTTGACCCTCTAGCAACAAATCTAGGATCTTAAGGATCCTAAGTCATACTGCCTACTGTCTGCTCAGGAAACCCTCAGAGCATTATATTCCAAAAGCAAGACAACAATGTAACATGAGGAAAGAGTGAATGAGCTTTCCTATATTTTATGGACAGTGACTTTGATACTGAAGACATAGAATCTTGAGTTCTGAAGCTACCAATAGTAATTCATGCATTAAAAATCATCATGATCATCATCAATATCACCATCATCATCATTGCTATTTACTCACTACTTAGTGAATAAGATAAGTGTAGACATTATGCTAAGGGTTTTTGTACAACATACTATGGTTTGTTTGCACAGATGATCACAATTTATCCCATATCCATGAGCATTTCCCTTTGTACTGTGACTGCCACCCTTCTCATCAAGAAGCAGTGTTTATTTTCCCCTCTTCTTGAATCTAATAGTACTGTTTAATCAGTGGAATATGGGAGAAGTGATTTTCTGTGATTCCTGAGCCCCAGTCACATAGGCCTTGCAGCTTTAGCAGCTCCCACTGTTAAGTCTTGCTACCCTGAGACCACCGTGTAGGAAGCCAGGGATAATTCTTGGTGGATTAGAGCCCAGGTTAAGGGAGACAGAAGGAGAGAGACAGGGCCAGGTAACAGCCACCAGACATAAAATGAGGCCATCTTGGACCATCCAGCCCCTGGTGAGCCACTGGATGATAGCAGACAGCAGCCCCCTGAGAGACCACAGACAAGGTCACCAGAAAGAACGCTTGGCCGATCCCAGCCCAGATGGCCAATCCACAGAGGCATAAGCAGAGAAATGATTTCTGTTTTAAGCTACTAAATTTGGGGGTGGTTTTTATGGAGTAATAGATAACTGAAACACATCTATTTTCTGATTTAATCCTTAGTGGAAAGTTGTGCTCTTTCCAGTTTATCTACCACTCTGCTTTCCATAGCAGTCTGCTAAATATTATATACTTGGGGGTCACACATTATACAATGTGCTCATTCGGTAAAACAAAATATAAGATACTAACCTCCAGAAAATAAATGGGAGGGATGGTTAACTGGCATGAAACAGAAAGTTATTATAAACAATTGTGATCTCTCTCCTGGCTTGGGTGTGTGGGGATGAGGGAATGGATAGAAAGCCCATTCTGTCTGGTTCCAGCTTGCCCAGATATGGGTCACGAATTAGGGGGTGGAGGGGAGGCTCAGATGATCGGGGTTCTCATACCATTACTACTTTAAGTGTCCAAAGCCCATTCTCCTTTCCTGGGTCTTCCAAGGACTCTGATCAGTTGAAAGGATGGTTGTCCACATAGATTTAGAAAGCAGGCTGATCAATCCTGAGGCCAACAGGTGTGTGTTTCCTGCTGAATGATCACTGGTCCTGCTGACTGCAGACTTCATCGGTCAGCAGTGAGAATGACAACACAGCTCCTTGACATAGCTGACACAACAGAGTTTCCTCAAGCAAAGACTGGCTCACCCAAGTAAAAACTAGATGACCCCTAGGATTTGATTAAGCTCTCTTACAGGGACACCAATGATCAGGTATTGCTCCAAACATTTTCTGAAATCAACTTTAAAGCTCAAAGAATTTGGCACTTCTGTTCTCTGCGAGACTTTCCCTAAGGCAATGGGTGACTCATATCTGTCTGGACAGGGAGACAAAGTGCAATGAAAAGCAGAAAGGAGAAAGAAAAGCATAGCCTTCAAAATCACATCTTGCCACGTATGATATGTGAGTAAGTGCCATATGGACGGGTGCAGCCTCAGGAAGAATTCAGAGAAATTGGAGATCACTGTGGGCCGAAAGAGTTCAGTCACAGCTTCCTGGAAGAAATGGGTCATCAACCAGCCAATCACAAACTATTTAAACTTCCAGAAATAGAAACAGAATCAACATTATTGGGACTTTTCATGAAGACCATATTACCGATATCTGTTTAGATGCAGACATCTCTCGAGCTCATTCTGCAACATGTGCTAGGCTATATTTATTCCTAAACAGGGCAATGTTTATAGTCCTAACACTTCACATTTTTATTCTCCTTGATGGCAAAGTAGTTTTGCATATTCCCTCATTTGATATAATAATCGCATTAACTGTAAGTTATTATTACAAGAGGCAGTTTTACCATTCACACATGCTCTCACCAGCCAGATATACTATTTGATTTTGTTGCCTTGTTTGAGTTCGTTTTTTGCTTCACGCCCATACATTCTGAGTCTGAGTCATACCAGGATACCAATAGCTATTCACCTTATGAGTCTCTCAGATCCCTCATTTGGATTCTCCTCACAGTTGAAACACAATGTTTTTCCCTTATGGGTGTCAATGAACATAAATTCATGGATGTGCCACTTAAAACTATTTCTGGACTTTTCTCACCCTCCCTATCCCCGCTGACTCAGTTGGACATCAGGACATCTTACAATATAACCCTGCACCTCCCGCCTTCAGGTCCCTCCTTGTTTCCTGTTTATTTGGCTTGTTTCTTATCATTCGGCTCATGTTCAGAGTGCAGAGCTTTATGCCTTGCCATTTCTCTTACAGATTTTGCAACCGAACTCACCCTTTACTCCAATTCTAAGACGACTCTTTATTCCAAAGAACTTACCAAACTGGCGTCCTTTACTCAAGGCTGCATCACTGTATTTTTCTCTCAATGAAGTGAAGATACATTCCAATTGGGATGTAGAGAACTTAAAAGGGTATCACTGTCACTTAACAACAAGAAAAATATGGATAATCCATGAATCTTAATTTTTCTTGAGCCCACAAGTTAACTAACATCATACCTGACATCGAAGGAAAGACAGGCACCTCCATGGAAAATGGAACACAAGCAGTGACTCACAGCATAGTAGCAACACAGAACTTCCAGTAAGAGGGCACGAAGAATCCTTTAACTATGCCTGCATGTAAGCTATGAGATCACAGACTCAGTGGGAGCTGCAGATGCTCTTTCAGCACCATTACCAGTGGTCACAAGACACGTCAGGGGCAAGAGAAAGCCTCTGTCGTGTTATAGGCATGGGTTTGCAGAATGGCTTTTCCTAGAAAATATGCAAAGTCCCATCTGGGACCTTATAGGAGATTTCAATGGTCCTCTCTCAGTAATTGATAGGATACATAGAGAAAAAATTATTAAAGATGTAGAAAATCTGAACCATACTATCAACCACCTTCATCTTATTGACATTTATAGAACATTTCACCTACCAAAGCAGAATACATATTTTTCTCAATGGAGCTTTCTCATAAATACTCAGAATGATGGGCCATATTCTGGGCCAAAAATAAATCTTAACTTTAAAAGAATGGAAATAATGAGAAGTATGTTCTTGGACATAATGGAAGTGAACTAGGAATCTGTATCAGAAATGTATCTAGCAAAGCTCCAATTCTTAGAAATTCATTAAGTTTGGTTAAATTTTTACTGCCTTTGTAGGTCCCTGAAAGGGAGTGAAGGGTATTTGAGAAACAGCATTTTATTTGAATATGACTATTCAAAATGTGTGATAATTCAGACTAAGGCTGGACTAGCCCTTTTATTATAATTTAAATTAAGAATTTAGTAATCTGGAAACTTTGAAACTAATGAAAAAAGATATATTTAATTGTAAGGGTTCTGTAAAATATTGCACAAACTATGTACTCATTAAATAATTTTATATTAATAGAACACAAATGGGAAAATTACTTTTAGAATTTTTTTGCATGCTATGAATTCAAAATTATGTATGTGTTAAGAATAAATGGCCCTACAGAGAATACAATTAATGACTTTATAAATTCTTACTACATTAATAGACAGTGACCATAATGGAGGGGGTAAGGACTTCATAATATGAGATATTGCTGAACCACTGTGTTGTATATATGAAACCATCAAAAGATTGTATATCATTGGCTATTATTCATTGAATTTATATCAGAACATGTTCTCAAATTTTCACTTGCAATTAACCAAGTCGTTATCAAACACACTTTTGAAATGTCCCGCACTTTGTGATTTGTTTGTGCCATTATAAATACCTTAAAACAATGAAACTGTATGTTTTACAAAGGTATCCTTTAATAATAATTAACATTTAGATGGCCTTAGGTAAGTTAGGTAACCCCTTTAAGGCTCACTTTTCCCATCTTTTAAATGACAAAAATAACAGAGTCTATCTTATAAAGTATAATATAAGATCCCATAAAGCTATAGTAAAGATTAACCAAAATCATACCCAATAAATTTCTTGGAACATAGTAAACACTATAAATATTTGTTATAATTTGACAGCTAATTAATATCTTCCCAGGCCACTAAATAAAGGCTTCCTTAAGGGCAGAAAAAGGTTTACCTGATTTGTTCATGTTATCACTAGCACTGGTCCAGTGCCCAGCACAGAGTAAAACCTTGGTAAATACTAACTAAATGAAAGATTCCAGACGGTAAAGGAAGAACTTTGTGGACTGTTAACTTCAGGAAACGGGGATTTTACATAGAAAATGGAATGAGAACCAGCCCTTGGATGATTTAGTTTAAATGAATGGGGAGGAAAGAAAAGTGCATTTCGCTGAAGGGTAAGAGCATTTGGAAGGGAATAAGATGAGAACAGAAAATTCATATTTGAGGGACCCTAAGCAGACCGACCTGGCTGAAGCACAGAGTTCATGCACGTAGGCAATCAGGGAGAAAGCTGTAAGAGAAGACTGGGTTTGGAATACAGGGTTTTGGACACCAGGCAATACAAGCAACCCTCTTTTCTTTCAGGCTTTGCATCCCACAAAGGGCTTACCCTGGCTCCCTTTTCATTCCCTTCGTGATGAGGTTAAATCTTTATATTCTGACACATATAAGCTGCTGGGTGCTTCTAGAGTTAAGAAATATGAATGGTCTTATAACAGGTTCAGGTGTCAAGGCTAAAGGGCTCTGCTAGGGTACCGACCATGAGATCCCCGGACCATTACAGAACATGACACTGAGCAACCATTTCTGCCTCCCTCTGAAAGATTCAGGGATTGGGCATCTCTGCAGGAGTTCAACTAAGTCTCTCCCCAGTGGCACTGAAATGAAATGAGAGGTTGGTGCCAAGATTCTTAATGGTCCAATTATACGGTATTACTAATGATAATACTCAACTTGCACAAGAACGGGGCTGGCTGTAAGCTTTTCAGCATCTGGAAGTCAGTTTGAGCATAGACATTTGAGTAATTTGGACAAATCCTCCCTGAGACAATTAGGAAACTCAGAACATTATCCAGGTCAAGGCTATCAAGGAAGAATGGGAACCGAAAAGTGTGCCTTCCGTTTGGTTAGGTTTCACTTGAAAACCAGGAAGCAAGGAACATGGGAAATTCTCAGCAACAGAACTGCCTTTTTCAAAACATAATGACCTCTACTCCATGGCTGGCTGATCGCAATAAGGACTATTATTTTTCTTAAAGTTCATTCCTCAGTGAAAACACTTGCATCCTTTTACCACTTCTAAATAGTACTCATTTCTTCTCATCCCAGTTTTGTACGCCCTGTTACTGTTACCCTGTCTTTCTAGAGTATTTCATAATTCTACCACTTTGTCATATGCTTTGTCTCTCTCAGCAATTCATTTCACTGTTGAAACAGCAGAGGTACAATATTCCTTGTATTTGCCACTTCCCATCACAGCTTAGTCCTTAGGACTGCTCTCCATCGAGTTAGGAGGTGAATTGAGACTATGTGTAATCCAGAAACCTAGACTCCCACTCAGTGTTCTTTCTATTATAAGACCTTACCTTTCATGTAGTGATTTAATGTGTTACTCACTCTCCCCCAAATTCACATTTTCAAAGAGAAACTAAGAAGGAAATGTATAACCTTCAAGGAATGAATCAGTAAAGGTTTACAAGGAGACATTCTGGACATTTTTAAATCATTCTCCATAAGAGTTAGTCTTGTCATTTCTCCCCTGGTCCTGTCTACTCAGAAAGAATTTCCAAGGATCTGAACTGTGTAGATTTTTTTACAGTACAGATTCCTCAAAGAGGCTCACCATTCTTAAAGAAATATTCATTCAACAACCAACTTGATCATCTAATTCCAGCCATTCTGATTGCTAGGGGTACAAAAATAAAGACAACTCTTGCATTCAAAGAGTTGTTAGTTTAGTCTAGAAGGCAGACATTTCAATGATTATATGACATGACAAATGTTACAGTTGAAGGAGGCCTTGGGTGTCAATATGAAGGAAAATAATCGATCAACCCCTAGGATGTTTAGGGAAATTTTCAAGGATGATATGGCACCAAAATAGAGTCTTAAAGGCTGAGTTAGGAATTAGCCAAATAGAAAGAAGGGGAAAAGGAATTGCAATTTGGAACACAAGCAAAGACATAGAAGAATATGTCATCATAATGTGTCTGGAGAACTACAGTTGGCTTGCTGTGGCTATAGTATAGATTCTGAAAAAGGAATTGAGATTGATGAGACTAAAAAGGTAGGCAAAGAGATTTCTTGAATGCCAGTCTAAGGACTTAAATTTTATACAGCTGTGGGCTCCTTGTTATTTGTCAGATTCCAATTTAATTACTTGGTTTTTTTAAAGCAGTGAGAGAAAAATTCCGATTTGAAGAGACACTAAAATCAAATATACAACTGTCTACTTCCGTTTCCATTTAGATATCTAACAAGCATCTGAAATTTAATGTCACCTAACAAAATAACTACTTACCCAACTCAGCCCATCCCTCTCCGGGAGGTCCTGCCCATCTCAGTAAGTGCCACCATCATCCACCCAGTTGCTCAATTCCAATACTTGAGAGTGACATTTGATTCCTCCCTTTCCCTTGTTTCCCACTTCTAAGCCATCAGAAAGTTTTGCCAGTCCTACCTTCAACAATTACTCAGAATCTAAACATTTCATATCAGCTCCATGTCTATAACTCAATTCAAGTTTCTGAATCTCCCATCTGGAATTCAAAAACAGATTCCTAAGTCATCCCTTTGCCCCTCCACAAAGTTTTCTCCATGGAACAGTCACAGTGATCTTCTTTCCACCTTTTTTACTTTATTATTGACATATGACATTGTATAAGTGTAAGTTGTATGACATGTTGATTTGATTCATTTCTATTTTGCCAAATGGTTACCACCACTGCATTGGCTAACACCTTCATCATGTCATATAATTACCATTTCTTTATTGTGATGAGAACATTTAAGATCTATTCTTTTAACAACTTTCAAACATGTAATACATTCTTGTTAACTATAATCACAATACTGTGCATTAAATCCCTGGAATTTATTAATCTTCTAACTACAATGAAAATATGAAAAAAAAATCCCATTCACAATAGCATCAAGACAAAAATACTTAGGAATAAATTTAAACACAGAGGTGAAAAAGATAGACACTCAAAACTATAAGACTTTAATGGAAGAAAGTAAAGAATTTATCAAAAAATGGAAAGTTCATGGAGAATTAATATTGTTGAAATGTCCACACTACCCAAAGCCTTCTACAGATTCAGTGCAATCCCTGTCAAAATTTCAATGGCATTTTTCACAGAAATAAGAAGAACAATCCTCAATTTGTATGGAACCAGAAGACCCCAAATATTCAAAACAATCCTGAGAAAGAACAAAACTGGAGGCATTATAGCTCCTGATTTCAAGCTATATGACAAAGTCACTGTAACCAAAACATTATGGTACTGGCAATATACACAAAAAACATAGACCACTGGAACAGAATTGAGCCCAAAAAATGATCCCACATGGACAATCAACTAATATGTAAGAAGGGAGCCAAGTATATACCATGGGGAAAGAATGGTCTATTCAATAAATGGCAGTTGGAAATCTGGGTAGCCACATGCAAAAGAATGAAATTGGACCCCTAGTGTACACAATACACAAAAATCAACTCAAAATGGATTAAAGACTTTAACATAAAACCTGAAACCATAAAACTGCAAGAAGAAAACACAGCAGTAAGCTCTTGACATCAGTCTTGACAATGATTTTTTTGGATTTGACACTAAAAGCAAAGGGAACAAGAGCAAAAATAAACAGGCGGGACTATATTCAATTAAAAAGCTTCTACACAATAAAGGAAACCATCAAAAAAATGGAAAGGTAATCAATTGAATGGGAGAAAATACTTAAAATCATATATATGAGAAGGGGTTAATAACCGAAATATATAAAGAATTCATAAAACCCAACAGCAAAAGGACAATACAATTAAAAAATAGAGGAATTGAATAGACTTTTTTCTGTAGAAGATAAATAAATAGCCAACAGATACATGATAAGGTGCTCAACATCACTAATCATCAATGAAATGTAAATCAAAAGCACAATGTGATACCACTTCACACCTGTTAGAATGGCTATCATAGTCAAAAAGACAAAAGATAATAAATGTTGGCAAGTATACGGAGAAAGAGGAACTCTTTTACACTATTGGTGAGAATGGAAATCAGTGTAGCCATTGATTAAAACTAGATGCAAAACAATAGAGAGTTTCCTCCAAAAATTAAAACTAGAACTACCATGTGATCAGTCATCCCACTTCTGGGTATAGAGCCGAAAGAAATGAAGATACTCCATTAAAGAGATCCATGCACTCACATGTTTTTTACACATCATTCACAGTAGCCAAGGTATGGAAACAGCTATGTATCCATCAATGGATGAACAGATAAAAATATGGTGTGTGTGTATATATATATATGTATACATATATATATATACACACACAATATATTCCAATTATATATGTGTATATATAATTAGAATGGAATATATTATTCAGCCATGGAATGGAATGAACATTTAACCATAAAAAAGAAGAAAGTCCAGCCATTTGCCATACTATGGTTGAATCTTGAGGGTTTTAAGCTAAGTGAAATAAATTAGAAGAAATCAAACACTACAAATGACTCTTAGTGATGCTTGGACAACACAGCGGCTAGGGGAGCTCAACCCTGCCCAGCTGAAAATCTGCATGTAACTTTCAACTCCCCAAAATTTAACTACTAATAGCCTACTGTTGACTGGAAGCCTTACCAACAACATAAGCAGTCAAGTAACACATATTTTTCGTGTTGTATTTATTATATACTATGCTCTTAGAAGAAAAGAAGCTAGAGAAAATGTATTTTTTTTCAAATTATCACAAATTTCAAAAAAAAATCTAATATATGTATCGAAAAAAATCCACATATAAGTGGACCCACATATTTAGAACCTATGTTGTTCAAAGGTCAATTATATATGACATCACTTATATGTGGAATCTAAAAAAGCCAGGCTTGAACAAACACAGAATAGAATGGTGGTTACCAGGGGCTGTGGGGTGGGGAAATGGGGAGGTGTTGATCAAAGGGCACAATGATTCTTAATATAAATCAGATCGTGTCATTCAGATTATTTAAACGTGCAAAAGGCTTCTGCAAGGCTCTCTGCTTGGGATCCTGCTGCCCTGGGGTCTTGAACATGGACTTTATCATCATAGGGATTTATTGTTCTAGCTACTTGGCTCCTAGCAGGCTTACTGTCAAGAAGGAATAAAATGAACATTTGGGAAATATTCCTTAGACAATATGGATATTCTGTAGACATGTTAATACCAAACCTTCGGATGATTCCTTCTGTTACGGGATGTTCCCCTCTGAAACAAGAAGGAAAGGGGTTCAGGCAGACATGAATAATGTCACCATAAATTTATACATCTCATTATCTCCTAAATGACACCATAATTCAAGTATATTATATGAGTACTTGGAGGAATATAGTTTTAATGCAGCAGTTTGGGAGGATTGCTGACAAAAGTTGTGGTCAGGTTATAGATTGGGAGAAATCATTCTTTCTCTTTCTCTCACCGCGCCCAATTCTCCCTGTCACTCTCCTTTTTTTCCCCTTTCTAAACACACACACACACAAATATATACACTTGGATATGTTTCCACATATGCCTGTCTTGAAACAACCTTTCTAAAGATGACTTTCAAAGGGATATTCATTGTGAAGTTAAAGTTTTTCTTTCTAATCCTAAAATGATTTGTCACTCTATTCTGGAGCCTCATTCAATTTCATCACTGGGAAAATTAATTTAATGGCTGTTTACAATTCTGCATGATGTTGTCATTGCATTGTATGGTCCTAGAAGCAGTTTGGCAGCACACTCACTGGATTGATCTCACTTGTATTTTGAGTAGCAGATTCTACTACTGTTTGATGACTGTAAATAGAAAACAAGGATTTTTTAGTATAGTTTCATAGTGTTTTCTTATTTATCCCTGAAGAGATACAGCCTTACAAATGGTCAATAAGCCCAAATACTCCAACGAGCTTTAAAAAGTATGAAAATAAGCCAGACCAATAATGGCTTCTAATGCCAACACATATGTTGTATTTTTTGAACCTTACATACATTATACTTGAGCATTGTCACCCACATAATTTTCCTATTCAGGGTTGGATATTTTATGCCCCAACTTCTCTGTGAAAAGATGCTACATTTTTTAAGATCAACTACAAAATTGATCACCTTGACAGTGGCCCTTACAAGCTCAGAATTGACTTCCTGTAATGGGTAGAGGAAAACATATATAGTCTTTCTACGTAAGCACTTTGGAAGACATCCCTAGTTTTTCTCTTAAAGTAATTCTCCCATTTACCTTCCACAAATAATAACTAAGAATTACAAGGAGTTTTAACATCTAAAGAGGACTTTGTCACATAGCTTCTTCACTTCTCTCAATAAACTTCTAAATGATAAAACTGAGATTTAAATCCATGTCTTTTTGTCCTAAGCCCTGTGCTCCTTACACTGGAGTTGGTTTATATAAATTAAGGTCAGGGTTTCTAATTTAGTAAAGGGGATGATATTAAAGCACAAGGAAGATATGAACCTAAATATCAGAGTATTCTACTCAAAACTGACATATCCGGGGTATGAAAACTTGATCTGTAGAAACTTTAAAAGCCTGTCTTTTGAGGCAGCAAAGTTTTCCCTATCCTAAAATGGAAATTTCTTTGAGACTTGCTGTTAGTTTGTTCTGAGTCAGTTCCCTAAATATGTGGGTGGGTCATCCAAGCAACTGTTCTTGGAGAAAACACCTCAGGTGCCATTGATATGAATGCACATGTTTAGGGGCCATTGCTTGATACATCAGTCAGCCTGAATTGCTGAATTCAGAAACTTTTTGTTTGTTGGTTCTGGCAGAATGTTTTGTTTTGTTTTGCTTTGCTTTGAGGAGAGAGTAGGCTGAGAGAGGAATTGTTTGTTTCTTTTAAAATGAGAAACTGATAGGAAAAATCCTTTTTTCTCATATAAATTTAGATGTTGCTGTATTTGAACTCATGTTAGATCTTGTAGCAATCGTAGTATTTTTCTTATGTTCTGAGAATTATTTGCAAGAGATGGAGTTCAAAGCTGAGAAACATCATTACTGATACTGTCAAATACACCACAAAGCATTCACTGTAATTAACGTTTTCATAGCAATTTAGAGCTTAGAAAGATATTTTTATTTAGTAAGTATTGTCTCATTGGATAATGTAAATTAAAAATCCTTCTACTGACAACAATAAAGAACCTGCTTTACCAGGTCTGAGAGGTTCATGAGGAATGGAGGATGTTCTGCAGCCCAGAGCTTCCGATTCTGGAACCTTCCTTCTTGCCACTGAACACAGTTGCTGCCTCCGTATATTCAAACAACTGTAAAGAAACAAATACTTTTTGGCTGTCAACTTTGGAGGGTCCCCAGTGCATCCTGGCATTTCCACATCCCACTAAATTGGGAAGAGATCCTTCTGATAGACCACGTACTATCCTCAAGCAACGTTCCCTCATTCACAATAAAAAATGTTGAGGGGCAGTGAAGAGGAGACACAGTGGTTCTATTCCAGGAACCTCCCATTCTCTCCCCAATCTATTATGCAAGGGCCTGTAAATGCAGCTCTAGAAAAGACCTTCTTCCTCTCAGTTTCCAAAAGTATCAGAGAAATAGGTAAAAACTTTAAAAAATTAAAGTCTTGTGTTTGAGTAAATTTAAGCAAAGCCTATACATTTCAGTTCTCCCTTTGTACCTCTCTTAGAGAATGATTTCATTAAAGGTAACAGTATCTGTGAGAGCACATTTTAAACTTCAAGCTGATTGCCATCACAATCACCATCACCACCCCCAGATCCCCCATAACAGTATATACTCCAAAGATCTTGGAGAGCTAGCAAGTGTCACCTTGTCAGCCAGCTCTAATCAGCCAAGAGTGACTTCTGAGGCTCTGTGTTAAGGATGCTGAGGCTGAACCCAGGCTCTGAGGGGAAACACAGTAATATCTATTATAAGAAGACACCATGAGTGGAGAACGATTGGCCATCTCAGGCACAGATGGTGGGGCTAGTCTTTCAGTTCATGATACCAGCTATAATTTCAATAATGACTCAATGAGCTATCATATTTCCTGAGAATTCCATCACCTCTTGCCACCCTGTGACTCAGGATGTAACCACAAAAAAAGAATACAATTTTGTCTGAGCTAGAAGACATAGCCTGGAAGTTTTTTTAAATGAGTTATATTTTAAATTCAGAGCCTTCCACCAACAATGTTTCTTAAAATTTTTAAAGTTGTGGTTTACATAATTTAAATCTGAATAAAATGAAGGTGATCATTTCAGCTTTGGTAACCTCTCATCATCCTCTGCCTTCTATTTCCAAAACTAATTTCCAATAAAGCTTGTTCAAAATATTTATTTAAAGAAGAAACATCCCCATGTTAAAGGAATCAAAATAGAGTAAAAAATACAGTAGTCCCCCTTTATCCACAAGGGGCAATATTTCAAGAACCCTGGAGGGTGCCTGAAACCAAACCCCTATATAGTGTGTGTGTGTGTGTGTGTGTGTGTGTGTGTTTCCTAAACATACAAACCTACCATAAAATTTAGCTTATAAATTAGACACAGTAAAAAATTAACAATAACTAACAATAAGATAGATAAATTATAGCAATATACTGTAATAAAAGTTACGTGAGAGTGGTCTCTCTCTCTCAGAATCTCTTACTGTTCTCAGAATCGTGCAGATCTCAGAATCTCTTGTACTGTTCTCACCCTTCTTCTTGATGAAGAAGATAAAGGGAGATGATAAAATGCCTATGTGATGAGATGAAGGGGAATGACACAGGTGATGACATAGCATGAGGCCACTACTGACCTTCTGACTACTCATTAGGAGGATCACCTGCTTCTGAACTGCAGTTGATCCAGGTAGCTAAGAACACAGAAAGCAGAACCATGGAGAAGAGGGCATGACTGAACTTATACCTCCTAACACTCATTGCTCAGGGTATAGCTATGCTTCCAACAGCAAAATCAGACAGAAGAAAGGCCAGATGAAATTATGGGTGTAACTCAGGGCCCATACCGGATTAATCCAGTTCACTACTTTTATTAACAACACATTTAATGGTAGGGAAGTAGGAGAGCAGCAGAGCAGTGCCAACGTCACCCCAGAATTATGGTCTGCTTCTGCAAGAAAGTGATTCAAGAGATTAATTCACTACTGAGGCAAAACATTTGATGATTTTTTTCCTCTCTCTTATTCTCCCTTACTACCCTTTGCTGTCCAAAGGACCTTTTATAAGGTTGATGTATAGTTGTCAGATTTTAAGCTGTACTCTTATAGGTGGACATTAAATTGCAAAACAACCTTCCCCTCTGTCACTACTGCAGATATTTAAAATCTGTCCTTACAAAATCATTTAAAATATATATATATTTGCCTCCAATGGGATTTGTTGTGAGTAATTTCTCTAGTGCAAAAACCACATTATCAGTTTCTTTCCCTGCCTTTTGAAGTGTCTTTGCTAATAGAGATGCTAGAATGATCTTGGTGTCAAGTAGCACCCATGGAGGTTATCTTTGACCTGGATCTCAAAAAAAGCAAGATGCAATGAGTCTGAATTGATTGCAGTGGTAACAATATAGATTCCAGAAACTTGGACAAATGTCTTAGTGGAAGGTCTAAAGAAGCCACTCAATTCAGCCTAAATTCAAATATATGTTCACTTAATACTATCATTCTCTGGCTTTTTGAAATTATGAACCAATGTTTAATTCATATGCAAATTAAATTTAAATATTTATGATTACCAAAATTTCTCAGGCAACTACATTTTGATGTATGAAGTCGAGTAGGAATAGGAATCTTCATAAGCATTGATGAGACTAGGCTACTTATTTTTAATCCCCAGATTGAGAATGATTTTACCTCACACACCTATTGATGTCTTCAGTAATAAATCCAATCTATTGATTGAGCTATTGATCAAAAATTTCAATATAAATGTATAAAAATTGCAACTAAGAGTCTTTAGAGATCTGTAATAGAGGTGGGGAGATGAGTGTAACACATATGAAACAATTAGGGAATAACATAAATGAATATAATCAGTGTATTCAGAAGACAACTTTATAAGGGATAAAAAGAGTGGAAGACAAAGCATCAAGGTCATCATGGAGGTGAGAGAAATACTACGTAAGGAAAGACTATTCATATTTGAATAAATAAAAGGACAAGGAAAAAGGGAGATGAGAGACTATTTGCTGAGGTTACTAACCAAACCTATGATCCTTTTCTGTTGTATTTTATTGATTCAGGACAATAAAGGCTTAAAATTTCTAAGATCTTATTTAACATTTTAACATCTCAGAAACTAGGGAAATTCCAATCAATTTGTATTGAATTGTCAAGTCAATGGAATTGAATCATCAAATTTAAGTAGTCTAATTGTCATTGATTTTCCATCATGATGGTACTATCATGGTTCTCAGTGGCTTGTCCTTGAGTTGATGATATCTTATATCCAAAGATATGGAGAATGTATAATCATCTTATAGCCTAAATCACAGAAGCAGTGAAGATTGGACCAATCCTTTGAATAACCCTGTAAGGCGACATGGTCCTGCTATGCTCCACACTTCACTTCTGTTGAGGACTCCACTACATTCAAACCTGATTTCACTACCTAAACCAAGAAGGAATGTGCCAGTTATCAGCTTATTGCCGCTCAGCTCCAAATCTGCCCTTCACTGCCTGCTTATGGTACTAAAACATTTCACCCTTGACAGTTGGCACGATGTTAATCTTTATCAGTAGAGGATGCTGGAGGAACCCTGGAAAAGGAAGTTTCTCCTCCTGGTTCTGATATGCTTTAATTTTTCCTGCTGCTACTGCAGTGAAACAGCCCTGATGAGTTTCCTGCAGGCAGCTACGAAGGCCCCCCAGCTGACTTTCTGCAGGTGGGGTCCAGGGGCGCCCCAGCTAGCTTCACGGTGACTTACTGGAGGCAGCTTCCTGGGGAAGGCTTCCCAGTGAATTCAATACCATCCTCCTCCCTGGAAGCGTCCTGGTGAATACCAATGGCCTCCCAGCAGGAGTTCTCTTCTTCAGAATTAAAGTGGATCCCATATGCTACCAGGGAAAACCTGATAGACTTATCAGTAAGTTTTTTCAATGAAGGCCTATCAGTGAGAGCAAAGTTGAAAGTGTTTTTTGGGGGTTGGGGCTTGGGGCTTGGACAATAAGGAGTAGAATGGGTTGACTGTGAAAACAAGAGGTTAATGAGAAGATACATGTGCATGATTGTTAGGGTGTTTCGAATGATCTTAAACCACCTGGGAAGCCATTTTCCCTCCATGTCTGCGCTAGGAGATGAATCTCATGACCACAGTTATCAACGTCTTTCAATCCTAATCCTAGACAGAAATCACCCTCGTGCACTCAGGTAAAACATAAAAGATTCTTCCACCACTCAGAAGTTCTTTCACCATGACAATAAGCATTCAGACGTTTCCAGAAAACCAGATATTTAATATTGGAGAGCTGAAAACAGTTGCCTGAGAGTTGATTTAATGTTGCATTTTTTTAATCCAGATGTTTCAATGTTTCATACACACTTCCTAATTATTTTGGTACAATATGTCCTTGTATAGCTTGGCATTTTGAAAGTTGTACTGTTTTAACACAGAGGAATATAGTAAATGTAAAAAGAAAGTGAGGTGGTTTTCATTTCCAACTCAAAAGTATAATGAGCAGATTCATGGCTTTAAAGAGAAGGAAAGGATTAGCACAGGCAAATTACCATCCGAACCTCATTTTAAAAAATCACTCTCTGTTATATTTAGACTTCAGTTTTCCCTTATATTTACAGATTAGAATGTAAGATATTTAAACTCAGGTGAAGGACTTTATAAGGCATTCTAAAGTATTAGGTTACTTTCATAAAATAGTTCCTTCTTTATCATTTTAAAAATACAAATTCAATCTGAAGTTTCTTGAAACTCTAAACCTCTCTCTGAATGTGAAAATTTCTTAATCTTAGGAATAAACTTCTCTTTTACTCACATTATCCTCCTGCAAATTGATAGTTGCCTTAGTCCTGCATTACTTTGTGTCTGACACCTTTTTTTATCATTTCCTTAATGTATTTTTTTATCATTGGAACTGCTGTCAGGATATCATCTCTGGGCCTTCCATATCCTTAATTGTCTTTTCTTTCTCCTTACTTCTTGAAGTCAAAGATAGAAGAACTCACAAAAAGACACATGCGAGTTTGCACAAAAAGGCCATTTATATTGAATACTCTGAAGGTAAACTCACACGGTTATTTCACACATTCTTCCAGAGTCATTTTCAGCCTGGAGCCAAGAACACGAGCAGAAGACTCTGAGTCTGGTTTTACTGTGTTCAGTGTGTTTTGGATGAGCTAAAGCAGTAAAATGGCTAATCTTCCCCAGCTGGACATCATCAGAGAGAGAGGTCAAAACCCAGAAATTGAATTTACACACACCCACACCACTTTGTGCATATGTTCACAAGATTATTCCTATATAACTCCCTTTATACCTATTCTGTCAACACTGTGATATTGACATTCTAGTGCCCTACAAATACGAGGACATAGCATCCTCTTCCACTAGCCTCCTCTAACAAGAACAACACTGGCAATTCTCTGAATGTGAGATGTGCAAAGAATACACCCTACCATCTGCTGTACTTGTTCACAACAGAACATAACAATGAGAAAGAACCCTGGAGAACACCCAGTGCCCCTCTTAAAGATAAGAAAGTTAAACGTAAATGAAGAGGGGGTGCCTTTTCCAAGGCCTGCCCCAGAAGTCAGTGGCAAAGCAAGGAGCAAAATATGGCTAATCTACTGCTCTTCGTAGCACAATATACTTTGGCTAACTAGCTTTCAGTCAAAATTACAAACCACGCCGTATCTTTCTTCTTTGAGTAACATTAATATCATCCAAAGATTTCCTCCTTCCCTACTAAGCTAATCCTCAAAAAATATTATTTTTCAAATTATTCTCAGATTTAGTGTTATCACCAATAAAGAAATGCTGAGGTGTACTAACACTTGTCAGTGGGTGAGGAGGAAAGATGAAATGTGATCAACGACTTCTGATGTTAAGGGAATATGAGCAAGGCTGGGTTTGAGCTCACATGTGCAGAGTTCCTAGAAAACCCCAGACCACTGTCTCTGAGCAGCCTGTCTACTGAGTTACACAACCCAGCATTAATGTCTCCTTGGAGATATTTAGTCCATGCCACAATCAGAATACTTTCTAATGGGCAGAGAGAATCACAGGAACCGGGAGGGTCATTAGGTAGCACCGTGTTACAGCCCTGCACCCTTGAGCAATTGGGAAATAATATATACACTCTGTACACAAACACAGCTCAATAAGGCAGCAGAATGGGGTCATGTCCTTACTCCATTTTATTTGCAGATGACTTTAGAGAGACCCTTCCTTGTCCCCCCCACCCCACACACAGAACTCTGCTATCTCATTTAATGTTCAAAATAACAGCAAATCTTTTAATCTGCATTAATGTTAAAGAGACTGAACGATGAAACAAATTGAATACACCCAGGAAAGAAGTAGGAATACTTCAGAAGTCTCATGGATACCCACTTCACTACCAGAGATATGACAATGATTTTAAAGGTCGTTTGGGGAATTGCCGGACTTTTGTTATGGACTCTCCTTTGGCTCATCACTATGGTTGTGCTCAAAGTGTGTCAAATGTTAGTACACATAAGAATTAGTCATTATAAACTTAAAAATATACTATAACTATAAAACTATGTATATTTTAATTTATGGAAAAATTTAAGATTTTTTTCAGAGCAATTTTGACCACATGCAATCCTTAGACTTTGAAATCTCTGCTCCTGATACAACACATCCCCGTCGTCTGTGCAAGGGGAGCCGGGTCTGGAAAATGTGAAGCCTTAATGTCCAGGTTGAGGTGCTCACGTTTCATCCATTTGTCTTGGGACTCCCCGTTCTCCTCAGCCATCTCCTCTCTGTGCTCACTCCATAATGACACTGGGGACTTCTACTAGCATCTCCCAGGTTCTAGACAAGGAACTGTACATTATTCTTAGATTTCCAAGATATACCAAAGACTTGACTGATGGTAGATACAGGCTCCCTACACAGGCATATGCACCCCATTGAGCCTGCTGTTCTCACCACCATCCTGCCTCTTCTCCCCATCCCACAGTCTTCACCAAGTCAAGGGAAAAGAAATGTACTACTTTCATCAAGATTTCTTCCCAAAGCTGGTACTACACATATATCACAATTTTTTTAATTGAGTCCTTTGGGACTTTGATTTTGATACTCCAAACCAAGCTTTTGGAAATTACAACGCTCTCTTAAAATACCCAACTTGCCCAAATCAGATGCCTCAGCACCCAAAAGTATTGCCTCTGTCTTGTAATGTAAAAGCTCAATGCTTCCTTCTCATACTTTGCATTTTCTGTAAGAACTTTCTGCTGAGGATAATGGCCCTCCCTGCTACTTGATCAGAGTGTGGATAAAACAAACAGTAGGTAAAGTACATAGTTTAATACCAAAATATTACTCTGCCACAAATAAACACATATGATGCTCATCTTCAGGGTCCCCAGACACCCCTTTCTTCTTTATCCTACTTGAACCTCATCTTTGCCAAGACACATATGAGTTTGCACAGAAGGGCCATTTATATTGAACTTACCTGGTGATCTTACCTTCTACCAAAAACTTCTTTAGAACAAGATTCTGCTACCTTAATGGACCCTTAAGTGCAAGTGACTGAAAAGGCTGGAGCACTAACTCTTCCAGAGTGATTTGCATTTGAATAATAACCAAATACTTGAACTATAAAGAAAACCCAAATCTCAGTCCCAGCATTCCCAATATAAATTAGTCCCTGAGTAGACATATTTTAGACTCAGGAATCTTCTAAGAATTCTCAAATTTATGCCACCAGGCAACTGTTTCTCTACCAGCCATTCTAGCTTTATGTTAGGAGAAATTTTACATCCCTGGACAGTTCATTGTTTCAATCGTAGTTTTAGGTGATATATGGGAGGAATAAAAGTTGCATGCAGCATACTCTGACTAGAAGTAAAGTAAGATAAATAATTAATGCTGCAGTGGGCTCCTAGTTAAGGTATTTGAAATTAAAGTATAATTGTGAATCTTATGGTGTGAAACTGACAGAGAGATGACTACATTGAATCTTCTGGGTTGTCAGTTTTATCTAAAGGTATTAAGGTGACCCTTAAAGTAGGCAGACATTTCACGGCTGGGAAATATTTACAAAAGCTACACAAGATTGGGTGGTAATATACCTTGTTAATAAATTGGAGAACTTGTCTGAAATCAATACAATAAAGGTCAAGTAAGTTTGAAAGAGTACAGAATACAGCAAAGATACAAAATGCATAATCACATGGAACATTTAAGCTAAGTCACGATCACAGAAACAATGAATCATCAGACTGCAATGAATGTAGATCACTCTTGAAAGCTGCCTTCCTTCCACCCCTAAAAGGCAAATGCCTTTGGTAAGTAACACGAATAGAAATATTATAGTCTCCCATGCATTTTGAGATCGTATACTCTGTTTTAACAATATCCAAAAGAGAAATTAAACTAAAAAAATTTTTTAAAATATTTTTTAAGTATTTGTACTGAAAACCTCTGAAGGAAGAAAGCTTGATAAGGGTAGTGAGTTTCTGCCAGTGGGAACAGTGATTGGAGACCAATAAAACTGATTTTAAAAGACAAGTGGCCATGATAAAAAAAAAAGGGGTGTGGGGATATTAGGATTTGATGAGTCAGAATTTGAAGAGAGAGTTCTTTTAATAGTGGGATTAGATTATAGTTTTAAATTTTAGGTTAATGAAATTTTAAGCCAATGAATAATTTAGCAAAATAAGACTCCCTGAGTAAACAGAAAAGGATAATAAATAGAATTGATATTATTGATCTTCAAGTATAATATAACCCTTTTGGGGATAGCTGGAGCACTAATAAAAATTATACTTCAGGGGAGGGGAAAATGGAAGCTGTTGTTCAACAGGTATAAAGTTTCAGTTTTGCAAGATGAATAAAATTCTATGCCTGTACACCATGCCTACAGTTAATAATACTGTTATGTAACAATTGTGTACATAAAAATTTGTCAAGAGGGTAAATCTCTCGACAAGAATAAAAAATTACGCTCCTCATGGCAGTATAGGGAAATAAAACAGGTAATTTTAAACATAAATTAACTAATTAAATCCAGAAAAATTGTGTCCACTCTGAAAGTGCATTCATGAAAAGCAATAGAACATGAGAAATGTTGCTTCCTGAAGCTGACAAATGGTGTTTGCGGACCATTACTGTGTCCAACACCATGACGACTGGACTACTGAAATAATATCAATGATATAGTGTTTTTTTCCATTTATGTGGTGCCTTACCTTTCTCAAATCTCTTTCATTTTGGTTTTATCCTGGTGCCTCAAACCATTAATTGCCCATAGACCCCTTGTTCTCCTGACTCTGACCTTATGCTCTTTACATATGGCACTTTATGACCAGTGAGCTTAATCAGGCTTGATCGATGCCAATGTATCACACAAGCTCTGCTGGTAATTTGGAGAATGTTTCTCAAACCAAGCTGTGCACTGTTATGAAGAAATGCTAATTATATTCTAAGGGATGCTGCAAAGTTCTCCAAACAAAATTAATCTTAATTTTCAAAATGAATCCATATGCTACTCCAGTCCTGCCATTGCAATGGAAGGGATGAAAAGGGGAGGCTGTAAAATGATCAAATGAAAGGACATCAGGGTCACAGATCGACAGAGCATCACAACTCTATGGAAGAGTGCTTCTGTCAAGGGGACTTTTTAAACAGAATTTTAAGAAGATATGTTTAAAACAGTTTGAGGCCTGGTATTTGTTCATCACTAAACTGCATGCTGTGGAGCTACCAGAAAAATCTCTGCCTTCAAGAAATACAATCCTGATTGGAAAGATGAATAACAAAATTAAATGAGAAAACCATGAAAGGTTGTATATAGCTATGTGATAAACTATGTGGTATTCACAATTCATACCAGCAAAGCTCAGAAGAGAGGAGATCTGCTGGTAGAGCAATACTTTAAGACGTGTGAGACCGTTTTATGTAAGGTAGAGATAAGCACAGGGGGTGTTCCCAGTAAAAAGATCAGCGTAAATCAAGGAATGCATGCAGAGACATGCAGGGCAGTAAGGTCTACACAGGAGAAAATATCTGAATATAATGGAAATCTTTTCAGAAGCAAAGATGGTATCAGATTATGGAGAGTCATGAAAACCTCACAGTTAGTTTAGGCCCGGTTCAATGACAGTCCAAAAGAAGTATAAACTATTAAGTGAGGAAATAACATAATAAATCATCAGTAAAAGATGCTATTCATAGAAGGAGTTGTCAGAGGTCTGAATATTACTCTGGGTCTAGTCAGGGTGTCATTACACAAACTGGATAAATCATAATATTCTCAAGGCCCGAGTGAGTGTAGCATTAGGGTCAGCCACGTGTAAGCTTTTTGCGTGAACATGGTATTGTTAGATCATCATTAATAGAACAAGTGTATGGGTTATTTTTAAGTAAGGAAATGTGTTGCACACTCAGGGAAAAGCAAGTCTTATGCTGACCCTCTTACCCAGGGATGCCCGCTTCTGCATAGGCACCTTGTGTGCAAATCAGTGACTCTCTCCCCAGTCCAAATCTATTTGGAGATAACATGTCTCCAAAAGGTTGGGGGTGACTGAGCCCACACAATGAGAACTGTATGTTATCATGTAGTTAAGTGAAGCATATTTGTACAAAACAAATTGAAAATAATGTATAATAATTGGCAGTTCTTCACCCAAAGGGGGGGAAATGGTAGTCTCTATTAATTTGACTGACAAGACGACAGAACTTTCCTCGCCATCCACTGCAAAAATGTCTGCCCCGAGTTCCTTCCTGGGGAAGGGCTCCTCTGACTTCTCGTGCAGCTACAGCTTGCGTTTTCTGATTGTCGTCTCTGCCGCTCACCCACCTGCCTCGTGTTTCTGCCTGAACAGCAGCACTTAGGGTTTCCATGAGCCTCCATACTGACACCATGTTTGGTATTCTCTTTACAGCCAGACCTCACCTGTTCTATACATTGCTGCATTCATTACTGGATTCACTCTGATCCATTTTCTTGACCCCTCTCATTTCTGGCTGAAAGAGTCATTTATAGATTGAAGTCTAAACCCCAAAAGCAATGCTCCAGGGACAGAAACATCACCAAAAAAATCTACATATGTGACATTATTAAACATGTTTTTCTGGCTGTAGAGTTCAGGATGTTAGTACTCTAACCATTTACATCCAAAGTAATACAGTAAAACTGTTTTGCTATGTCTTTCAAAGGCACATATTTGTAAAATTCACAGAACATTCTGGAGTCAAATATGCAGCTGATCACAGCTGTCTCCTTAGCAACAGACTGATTCACCCACCAAATTGCCATATGGGCTAACAAATGACCCATAATATCTTTTTCAGGCACTACAGATAACACAAATTCTAAAAGAGGACATCAAGTAGCCTGGGCACTTGAACAGAAGTCCATTTGCCTACACATGTTTATTTATATTTACCAAAGAAGCATCCAAGAATCACTTTCATTGATTCGTTTATTCATTGGATGTTTATTGAAAAACTATATTGTGCTAAGCACTGGCTAAAAATTATCTCTGAAAGACATTATACCCTTAGTTAAGGGAAGAGCAGGCATAGAATTATTCCCCTGAAACCACCTAACTCCCTGAACACATTCTACAAAAAAGGAATGGTGGCTTCAACAGAGCAAATGATACATAGATTTCAGTGAAAAGGGGAACAAATAAGAGAGGAGACTATTCTCTTAGTTCTAAAGGCACCACTGGTCCACCACTCTCCTCATTAAGGTCATTCTTCCAAGTGACCAAGGACAAGCTCTCACTAACTGAAAGAGTTGGGAGCCTATCAATGTGTACATAGGAAAATCAAGTATGAACCCAGGATAATGTACTTATTTTCTGAAAAATGGAAATCCTTGTGGCACACTTAAATTCCATGGGCTCCTCCATTTGACAACTCAGCCACTTAAGAATTTTTATTTCCTTTTTAGGCACTGCATGTTGCTCTAAAGCCCTCAGCTGTTAATTGGTCCACTTTAAAATGAAGTCATGCACTGTTCCTTAAGGCTGGATCTCTATCTGAAACGCATTAGTATTCATTTTTAAATGTTTAATCATGTAAAATTTTATTTCAAACTCAATAATTTTAGCTTGGAATTTAGTTGCTGAAAAGGTCAAATGCAAAAAGATAGGAATGTTTAGTTAGTTAAGTGCCTTAAGTTTTTGTCAAATACTCAGTGGACTTGTTGAACACTTGTTGCCAGAATTCAAAAGTTTTATTAAAAATAGGAATGGAGAAAGTCAGCCTCCCTGAGTATATGATTCTCCATGGTCAAGGCCAAGCCTACTCACTCCCCATGTCTCATTCTGTGTCTTTTATTTCTGAGGGGTCACTTCTGTGTTCTGTTTTGCATTTACTGACAATATATTTTAAAAACAACAAAAATAACCAAGAAAAACAAGAGAACTAAAGAAGATGGCTTGGGCGCTAAAGGTAATTGAGTGTGCGACTAAATTAACATATTTTCCCTCTCCTGGTCTTTTCCTCATCAGCAAAAGTGAGAGATTGAATGAAATGATCTCTTAGATGCTTTCCGTTCATTCATTCCATAAATGCAGTTTGTGAGGTTGTCTGCCTTCCTCCCTCCTTCCTGAAATACTTTGGAAGAGGAAAATCATATCAATCGATTTTTTTCTTTTTTATAACAGTTTTATTGAGATATATTCATATATCATGCAATTCACTCATTCCTCAATTAGTTTACAACCATAGTTACTCCTTCTAAGTTTTGAAAATATATTCTGCACATTCAACACAGCATTTTTCAAGAGGCTCATAGTCTAGTAGGAAATGATACCAAACCAGAAGCCATCTCAGCGCCCGTAGAAAGGCAGCTAAATGTAGTGGCTTTATTTGAAAGTAATCGAATATTTTTGAGGTGAGCTGAATCTAACTCAAAACTCTCTCTTAATCACCAAATCCATATATATTCCTGGATACTGAAAATTTCTACCTGAATAGTCAGGAACCTTAAATTCAATCTCTTAACAACTTAACTCTTCAACAACATTCCCTCTGAAATTGGTTCTTTTGCCTGCACCATCATTATATTGGCTCACGGCACTTCTCTCCATCTAATTCCCTGCAGAGGAGGGCTAGTAGGCATGTTTGAAGGATGCCTCTCCTTCAGCTCCCACCCTGAATCTGTCAATAACTGATTCAACCACTGTCTAAATACCTCTCTAATCTCCATCTTCTTCCTAGACTTCATTAGTTGCATGTATCATCTTGCATCAAGATAGCTGTTTGTAACTTTTGTATGTATGTATGGTTTTACCCTTGCTAAATTGAAGTTCCTATGAAATCCAGGACTGTGTCTTCCTAAGTTTACATCCTGAGCACCCAGTATAATACTTGGCACAGAACATGTGCTCCATAAATAAAGTTTCACTCTTAATAATTATGAACAGTTTACTAACTTCCTTGTGAATTATACTTCCTCGGATGAGTTTTAAATTTTGTAAAGCTTCAAGGATAGACCTTAAAATTCTGGAATACTGGGGTACTCACATGTACTCTAACATGTATTATTTTCTTCATTTGAATAATCTGCCCCTCCCTAATTACTCATCCTTTAATTCAGTCTCCATAACCCTTCTTCCCAAGCCAGTTTTTGCATTATTTACCACCCGTTTGGAACACAGCTAGCCTAGCAGACATTATCCATATGGAACAGTGGATTTATACCAGCCCAAATCCTACAAAGATGGGTTCTCCACTTTCCAGGAAAACAAGTTATATGTCAAGTTCTGCTGAGGCTTCTTCTTGCCACAGAATAGCACCTAAAGGAGGTGATGGAATGCAGGAGCATGTGGCATTAGGCTTGGAATGTTTCTCTGCCTAATGGGCCTGAATTTATGAGTACATAATAACCCTCTCTATCCATTTTCAAATCCAGGCAGCATTATAAAATAAGCAAGTAATATTCAAGCTGCTTTGTTTTATGGGGATCTTTACAGCAGACGCATGTTGCACAGAAATGCAGAGGCTATGCCCAGATGTTTGCATTCATTTATACTTCTCAGGGCAACAGCAACGATATGAATGCAGTTTGGACAGTGTCGTTAAGACTCACTTGGTTACATTAAAAGGGAATGTGTTTCTTCCTGCTTCCAATTCATTTTAGAAGTCAAGATCTAGGTTGACCAATAGGTGACTACCTCTGCCTTTTCAAGCTGTTTTCCTAAGTCATTATTGTATTTTCTCTTACATCCTCGTCTCTACATTACTCTGCTGTTTTCTATTTTAAATAGCTAATTGGCTCTAGGAGCAGAACATTACTGCTGTTCAGGGCCTGCTATTTTTTTCTTACTGTCTGATTACTTGAATTAATGCTATAATATTTTGGATGCCATTACATTATACTAGAACAATCCATCCTATGCTATGAAGACCAGCAGAGAACAGTTTGTAAGTAGTATTGTACTTCCCTGATTCAATAAATGGATAATTTGTTCCAGTGAGCAAACTTGCATAACGTTCCTATTATGAAAATAAATGAAGTAAGATACTCACCTGGCTTTTTAGAACTCTGCTATGAGGTTTGTTTGGAATTTTAGAAGCTGTTAGAAAGGCAAAGAGGTAAAAACTCTGAAAAATAATTCAGGATGACATCTCAGCTAGTAAAGGGTTTGGTTGTTCTGCTTTGTAATCTGTTCAGCTCCTCACAGTGGATTCTTCAACTCGCCAGCATTCTGTTATCAGCCAGAAAGAGTCAGCACGAACCTAAGTGACTACCCTTACCCAGATCCTTTCTTTCCAGGCAGGAGGCGCTCCTGGAAGACCTTTCCTGCTCATGCAGCTTATATTTGTCAACATTTAAAAATCTGCAACACATCCGGAGACTTGGAGTATCACGAAATAAGATTAATTTTATATTTTTCTCTTACAAAATCCTATTGCAGTCACTCACTGATGTAGAACATAGTTACCTAAAACTGCATATCGAACTGTCCTATTCAGTCACACAAACTGCTTTTTAAAGTTGCTTTAAGCCCGACTTTCTCCACCTTGGCACTGCCGATAGTTGGGACTGTCATGTGCTCTGGAGGCTGTTCACAGCATCACTGGCCTCTGCTCACTAGACCCAGTAGCACCAACCCCCACCCAAAGTCATGGCAGACAGAACTGTTTCTGGATACTGCCAAGTGTCTCCTGGCAGACAAAAATCACCCCTGCTTGAAAACCACTACTTTAAACAAAACCAGTTCATTTCCAATGGAAAAAAAAAAGAATTTCTAGTATACAACTCCCAAGAAGCCAGTGTGATACAGTGAGATATATCACAGATAAGGGTGAATGTGTGGGTTGAAATCAGCCTGCTGAGGGTTTACAGTCTCCTCCTTTGTAAAAAGCAGATAATACAACCTGCTTTTACAGGTACCTGAAAGGTAATATATGCAAAATACCAGCAAAGTGTATGGAGCATATTAGTTGTTTCAAAAGGAGTAGCGTTTCACTCTCTGTGAATAAAATATATTAAACAGTTAAGCCTCACTTTCAACCTTAAGATCATCTTTAGAGTCTGTGTAAAGGTCCATCATCATTACGAAATGAAGAGGATATGGAATGTTGGGCTGAATTTATACTAATTCAGGATATTCTAGACTTCATTGCCTATATAAGTCTGTCTTATCTCTAAAAGAAATCCAGCAACTGTCCCTCATGGTGGAACCAGTTCTAGGGCTGGTAGATCCACTGACAATAGTTTCAAGCAGGCCGCTGTAGTATCATCACCAAGCAGGAGAGTGATCCTGGTCACGGCCAGGTGGGAGCTAGCCATCAGCGGTCCAAGGAAGAGCAAAGGGTCACAGTGACTGAACTTGAAAAGAAGGAAGGTTCTTTGCAGTTCCTCAGTGTGAATGATTCTGAATAGTCCAGGTTAGTTCTCAGGAGATGTGTTATCCGCAGGTAATTCAACCCAAGGCATGGGGCTGCAGCGAGCGATCAGTTCACTGGGACAAGCAAGGTCAGGTCTTAAAGGAACAGGCAGTGACCAGAATAAGAGCTTGAATGTGGGGACCGAAGAAGAAACCTTGTAATAGGAGAAAGCTGTACAAGAAGAAAGCTTGTAAATAGGATCATTCTGGCCACCTCCGACTTAGCAGTAAGATTATTTCCTGTCACTTCACAGGTTTGACATCAAAGAGTTCTTCCTTCTGGGTATTCAACCTGTAGTGAGGACGACTGTGGGAGGGCACGTGTGGCAATCTGGTCTTTCAATTTAGGAGGAGTTTAGACTACAGTGGCGTCTAATAGCACTGGGGAGAACAGAAGCTGCAAATGAATGGAAAGCTCTCCGGTTTTACTTCCATCACACCCTTACACAATTAACACACTGAACAAGTTAAGCTCCTGTATTCCTTCTCCTCATGACCCTCTCAGACCAACTCTGTAAGGCCTGTTCTTCCCCTAACCCTGTATGAAAACCCTGGCAAGTTCCACACATAGGTGCATACATTCTGATAGTTCAATGTTGTCCTTTACTCTGGTCTCTAAGGCAATCATAGTTGAATAATAAAAATTTTGGTGCAATGCCACAACAAAATTCCAAGCTTGACTCCAGATTTATTTCAAGACTGCTGTCAGCAGGAAGCAACAGTAAGTAAAGAACTCTTTCTAAATGAAATATCTGAAAATTCCTCTACAGCAGAGATGGGGGAAGAGGATGAAGGGATACAAGTGCAGACATCTTTCTTAACTGGAACCATCTGGAGTTTATCTGTCTGGCTATGGCTCTAAAGCTCTCTCTCTCTTTGGGTGTTTTTGCAAAGCGCTCATTGCTGTGATCACGCACTTGCCATTCCCTGACACAGTGATGCAATCCCACCGACCTGACTTACCACTCTTAGGCCCATGGTTCTCTGTGGCCCCCCTTCTCACTGACGCTCTCTTTGGGGGTTCCTTTGTGCTCCAAGAAGCTCTCTTGAAAGAGACCCTGCAAGATGACTCTAGACCCCTTAGCAGGCTGGTTCTCAATCCATGACCACCACTGGTCCCTGGGAAGCACACATCTGTAACGCATAATTGGTAGGAAGGCAATGAGGTCCCGAACCTTGGGTTCTGCACTGTGGCCACAGCCCATATTGCTCTTCAGACTCCTCAGGCAAGAGTCAGACCATAGTTACCATCCTTCCAGTCCAGAGGACACACAAAAGCTCTCCAAGAAGTCTCCCTGTAGCCCCTCAAAGCTGTGTCCTTGAAGCCCTTCTAATTAGCCTTGAGGGGAGGGGAAAGCACAACAGACTAAAATTCTCCAACCTTCAGCCACTCCAAGCTTCCTCAGAGTTCATCAGTTTAGAGTTTGAGTGGATGAGGGGACAAGGGTCATGTGTCATACAAGAATACTTGGCCTCTCATCTTGGTATATATGGAGCAACCAGGTTCGGAACTCACCAAAACTAGAGGAACTGTCCCTGCATCCACACCTCACCAAATGCTAGAGGTAGGTGTGCGGTTGTTGGAGATGGGCAGGTGTGCTTCAAGCTGCCAGCAGACTTCCCAGTGCTGCCCAGGGCGGGCCTGAGGTGTTCGGAGAAGGCAAGAGGGAGTGAGAGCTGGCCTCTGTGGCAGGGCCGGGCTGCTCACTCATGCCACAGCATGGCTGCACGTAGCAAAGTCACTCTGGGAATCATACACTTATTTTAAACCACTGAAGCATAAGCCGTGAGAACACTGCTGTGTCGCGGCTGCCATTTTGGCCCCTGACAGGCAGATCCTCACCGCACTTGAGCAGAGGCCCCCTAAGCACTGCTTCCAGGTCTCCACTTCAAGTTAAGAAGACAGAGTCCACCTCCAACTGGGTGGCAAGATATTGCCTCTGAGATTCTCTAAAACTTCAGGATAGCATCAAGTCTTTTAAAGAGATCTTTATGAAATTGCCTCCAATGGAGAAATAACCCAGGGAGCTCTTGGCAAAAAGTTTGGCCAAGAGGAAAGAAAGGATTCCATGTAGCAGATGCTACTGACAGGAACCCTCTCCGGAGGGAGACACCGACTCCAGATAAGCTAATAGGAGTTGGAGTCAGAGCCTCCCTCTGGAGATAATAATATAAGTAATTACGAATAAGCTAATAGGAGATACATAAAAGAAAACCTAGTAAAAAAACAAGACTTTTTTTTCTGGTGCCACCAGCAGAAACAAACCAACTGTCCTTATTGCACCAATGAAAAGACATTGTCCTATAAGACAGTATCATAGCCCTGCTAATAGGAGAAATGTTCTTTCAATAATGTGGGGTTAGGCTGGGTGGCTTGTAAGAAAAATTAATGTTTGAATAACATGGTTATTTGTCGGGTTCCCTAGAAAGATAAGCAGCAGCCTCACCCCAAAAACTGGTAGGAAGATATGAAAAGCATTTGAGGCCCTGCCTGCACCCATCACTCCTTGGCTGGACCCCGTTCTCCATCCAGAGCATTGGGAAGTGTTGAGAGTAGACCTCAGGGCTTAACAGACCAAAATCTGGAGCTGCAGTTGAAGATTCAGACAGGGGCCTAGAAACTCCATTTGTGTCCACGTGGCCTTTTCCAGAGAGAGAAGTGGTGTGGATTGACCTGAAGAAGTCACTAACAACCCTAGCGACGAATTAATGAGCCTATAAGGATGCATCTACAAAGGATCCTCTTAGGAAAACACTGGTCTTGAAGAGGCTTCACTTTTATCAAACAATAAAAAGTCCAGATTAGCTGACGTTTCAACCACCAAATGTGGTGAATTATAGGTTGTTGCACTGTAACAAGTTATCACCTAAAATAGTTTTATAAATTCCTGCTGAGCATGTTCTAGCCCTGCAGTGACAATCCAGAGAGCTGGTTCAGAGAATGACTGCACAAGGGCTGTCCACTCAATCCCAGTTTTTCCAGAATCCCTCTGGGAGAGAGGAAGCATTCATTTTTGGTAAACTGCAATCTACCATACCTGGTGATTCCTAGCTGCTTCCAAGAGGCACCCATGACCTTGGGGTGGGGGGTACAAGGGCAGGGGTGAGTACAATATAGAGAAAGAACAAATATGATTGCTCTGTAGGTTAACAAAGGCAACTTCCACAGCCCAAAACACTGAAATTGTCTCTATGCAAATCCATGCTATTATAATCCCAATATGACTTTCCCACTGATGCTTGATTTTACCACAAATTAATAACAGACCTCAAGTATATCAGTGACCTTACAGTTAGTTTCATGGGGCCATCCCTTTCCAACGTGTTGGAGGAGTGTAACACCCCATTTCCCTCTTACAAACTGCAGAAATTTATGGCCACATAGTATCAGAGTACACACAGTCTCACGAATGGCAGGAAAGAGTGCCTGTAAAAGAAAGAGAGCTGAGGGATTCATAGCAATCCTGACAGCTCAGTACTTTAAACTGGGCTGCTGATTAATATTATTTGGGAATCCCAGAGAGTTCTCTACTGTTTTCTACCCACGGAGCCTATAAAACTGATTCCCTAGCCCCTTTTCCCAATTACAATTTTATCACTCTGCTCTTATTCAAATAACCACACGCTATAAGGCTGAGGCAGCCTATCTCAGAGGAAGCGCTATTTATCTTTGAGGGTGACACACACTGAGCTTGTGGGCGATGATTGGTGGCCCAGCACAGATAGACAGGAAATTGTGTGTCTTCAACAGCACACTGCTCACATATTTTACTACAGAATATTAAGCACAGAGGGTATGTTTGGGGAAAAGACATTTGGGTCTTCTGGAAATCCAAAACCCCTCTAGCCCCTCACAACATGACTGTTAGCCACTCACTCTCCATCTTCCAGCTTTGTTCCTCCTATAAGGAACCTGAGAGTTTCTTGTTTTTAGGTCAACTCACAATAAATTTGAAATCTGTCGAAGAGAAATCTCTCCCACTACCATTTTCCTTCCTCTCAGGCAGAAGAAAATTCTCCAAGTGTAGCCTAGAGATGAGCCCAGTTATTTAAAATAGCCGTTTAGGACATTCCGACGTTTCCCAAAGTCCATATTCAGCAGAACAGCCCTTCTTTCAAAGAAACCAGCCTGTGGTGAAGATCCCCAGTACTGGCTAAACCATGGTGCTAAATAAATGCAATTTGTTCCAGTTGTTATTTATTTGCTTATCCAAAGCAGTCTAGGGCATGAGATGGCATCTTTTTTTACAAATACTCGTTATTGAGAAGTGTTTCAATCATGTACTTCTCATACTACTCTGATTTGCCTTGAGTAATGCATAACTGCTTACGTGTGTGTGTATAAAAAGCCAAATTACATTTCTTTTTTTTTGAAAACCAAGCAGCCTACGAGGCACTCTGGGTCTTTACTGCCACTGCTGGCTAGAAGGGAAAGGGTTAGACAGGGGGTCAGAGTCAGCACATGTTTTTTTTCACTTTTTAAAAATTGTGGTAATACATGTAACATAAAATTTGCTATCTTAACCATTTTTAAGTGCACAGTTCAACGATATTAAATGCATTCACCTTGTTGTGTAGCCGTCACCACCATCCATCCTCATAACTCTTTCCATCTCGCAGAACTTAAACTTAACATATGTTAAAGTTTGAGCAAAAATCCAGTCATCACTTGGGCAGCATGCTCACTGAGACAGATGATAAGTCTTACTATAGCTAAATATTTAACAAGTCCGTTTATATACATATATAAATATCCATATGTATATGTATATGATTTCTTAATCATATACGTATACATATGTGTATATGATTAAGAAAATACACTTGCCTACATGTTGTCAAAACCATTACTCAAGAATAAAATGGAATGTGGACATACCAGTTCAGAATAATGTGATATATTTTTCTCTTGATTTTCTTGTTGCATTTATTTCAGATTTCTAATCTACCTGGTATAAACTTCCAATTAAGATATGTTGCCTAATGTTTTAACTACAGAATACCCTCAGTAACTGACTTTTACTTCACTCATTACGACTTTACATCCATTTGAAAAACAGAGGCACAGTCACGTGAGAGAGGCCTTGGAAACACCCCCACACCAATCTATAAAACCGCGAGACTCCAAGGAGACGAGATTCCGAAGAGGTTTTTACCAATTTCCCCAAAAAGTTTAAGAAAGAAGAAGAGTAACAAAACACTTGCTTTTAAAACATTCCAGTGAAATGAGGAACCACTCAGCACTATTCAACCATTAACAAATTTCAACTTCCCAACATTCTGTTTTTCAAGGCGCCTCTCAGGCACCCGGTTCTCTGTGAAACTCTTCCTTTCCTCCCTACACAATTGTATTGCTATTCTTAATGTTGGTATCATAAGCCCTACAAAACTGTATGTTCTTTCAGGTTGCACACATTACCTTCAAAATCCATGTCATCCCCACCACACCCACAAGCCCTGCATGAAGTGTCTTATGTGTAGATGTGGCCTGATTTAGGAGCTGAGTTCCTAGAGAGCTTCCCCCCACCCATTTGCCATGAGAACTATTTCAACGCCCTCAGATCCCTCTTCGAATTTCACTTGCTTAATGAAGCCATTCCAAGAAGGCAGTGAATTGGACTTCGGGGACATAACAGTGGAAATTGAAAGAAGCTGCGAACCACATCACTTTAGTATAAACCATTTATCCTCCACTGGGTACTTTTTACTCTTGCACTTTCTCAGTCTTACCTTGATTGTCAGCTCATGAAACTCAAATTGTGCCTCCATATGCATTTCTTCATCTGGAGCTGGATAATTGACATCAGTGATCATGCATTTAATTTTACTCACTGCAAAGATTTCCCTATGCTCCTGCTTCTCTGGACACCTTGCCCTTGTATATTCAATATTATTTTGGCAACACTAGATATGAGCCATGTGAAGAATGGTGGAGGGGGGACTCAATTGCAAGTTTTAGCTTTACTTTTATTAACTGTAATTATGAGTGAGTCACCTGTTGATTTGCAGTCTCAATCTCTTCACTTATTAAAAATAATAATAACAAAGGGACCTCTAAATTCACTTCTTCATTTCTTAGAGTACATTCAAGCCATCATTAAAAAGAGCCAAAAATATGCAGATTTAAATAAGACAAAATCTTATGTCCCCCTTATACTCCCAAGGTAGCTGGTCCCAAGGTAATAGGATGGCCCTACCATTCTCAGCAGATGGCTCCCAGCCTGAGTCTAAAGTATCTTCTCAAAGGGCAGCCATTAAGTCTGTATCCCAGCCAGATGGAAGGAGGAAACGTCAGGGTAGTGCATATTCATTCCTTTTGTGATCTGGAAGTAGCCCTTTGACTCACATCCAACCGGCCAGAACTTGGTCACACGGCAGTGAAAAGGAAGATGGGAAATGTAATCTCTTACCAGGGAGCCAAGCCAAAACTCAGGTGCTCTTTCATTAAAGGAAAGGACAGACTTTTAATTCAGAAGACCATACAATTTACTGCACCAACTTACTAACTTAAAAAGTTAAGAACTCTAAAGGGTCTGAGATTTTGTGCCACTTGCAAATTAACAAGCTCACCTGGCACAGTCTCATGGATGTTGGCAAAAGACATGGGACTCCTGGGCTGGGAACAAAGGTTTGCTACTTGTGGAAGTGCAGCTGGCATGTGCATCAGTGTGTTTGCATCAGCTGACCTTGTCCTCCCAAGTCCCACAGGGGCAACTCTGATGGGCTCAGAGGGATGCCTGCACAAAGTTGGTTGCATTACTGGAGAAGAACTTTGAATTTAGGAAACTCACATCTTTTATAATGGCAGTAACATGTCTGTCTTTTGCTCTGGAAATTGTCACATTCTCTATCTTCTAAGGCTGTCCGCTACACAAAATGTCTTTGAAAAGATAGTCCAGAACAAAGCACCAATTGCCTCACTCATAGAAGATACAGAAATGCAAGACACCCATAGAGAACTGTCTCCCAACATAGGACACTATTAAGACTCAGGATGCTATTACTAATTATACTGGGCCAACAAACATGAACCCAGACTTTTCCAGGGAAACCAGGACATATGTCATCTTAAAATTAGTGTATACTTGGCAGTCCTGCCACATATGCTAATTTTGTGGTATGTGCTATCTGAAGGAATAACATAAAGGTTACCAGTGCTTTAGATACCAAGATGTATGCAAAGATAACAGTGCACAGCATAGACATTTTCCAGTTTTACAACTGGCTCCTTAAACCTGCCTCTTGAGTTAGGATCTTAAATGGATTTCATGTGTTGTGATATGAATGTTGTGTGATTTAGTGTGAGGGCTCTAGTCCAGGACACCAGACACCTGAGCCCGAGGCTGAGATTTTCTATTAATTTGATTTCTGATCTTGGATATGTCACTTAACATCTTTAAACCTCAATTAGTTTATTCTGTATAATGAGTTATTAATTTATTAATGCTTTTCTATCTCAAGTTTCACTTGAATTCAGCCATTGACCATGGTCTAGTTACCTCAGATGAATACAGGTTATTGGATAACTCCGGGCCTAAGTTTCAAGAGTTCCACTAAAGCTTTGAGCACTTCTTGCCTCTTTTAGAAGATATTTCTTATTTGTGCCACCCAAAACAATGAAATGCTCTTTCTATTAAACATAGTAAGTTTGGGTCTGATTTGTAAATAAATTCAGCAGGAGCTAGGTGATTTAGTTATACCTTTTTCCAGTTAGATTTACCTAGATCATAGCTTTCATCTCACCAATTCCAATGGCTGTTCTGGAAAACCATACAGGAAGCTTCTGAGGTCGCATACATTTGGGCACAGGGAGATATTGGTGGCACTTGTGCCAAATATTTCCATCCTTAATCTGAATTCCTCCTCATTATTTGCTCTATTTGATCGATTCCTTTTCAACTAACTGCTTCAAAAGACAAAGAATGAGAATCTCTTTAATCACTTCTTCAATAAAGACCTAAGGAATACTTTATCTACTAACTCTATTATCTCCTTTTCATCCATGATCTTTAGTTAGTTCCACTAATTCTTTGCTGTTTTCTTGCCTTTCATGTTTTAATTATTTTTTTAACAGAAGTTCCCTCCACTACCCAAAAGAAGAGCATTCCTACGAAACCTTTCAAGCTGAAATGGTGTAAAGTGAAGAAGCAATTACCATTAGTTTATATGGAAAAAATTTTTGAGTATTCCCAAACCAAAAAAATAACCTCTCTTAGACTCTTCTGGTACTTTAGGACATATCTTGCTAACAGATGCACAAAACAAATCAAGATAAAGCACAGATGCCCAGATGCAGCTCAGAGCTCTGGCAACCTGATGCCGAGCTGCCGAGAGTGGTTCCCAGGGAAGCGGTGGGCTGGGCCACCCTTGCTGCTCAGTGTAGGCGTTGCCTCTGTAAAGCTCTGGGAGAAACAAACGCTGGTGTTCTTTTTGCTTTTCACATTTTTTTCCTAAAAGCAAAAATTCTCCTCAGATTTCTTTCAGTTAGCAAAACAGCCTTTAGCATGGGGTTTTCATAAGCACCAAGTGGTGTAATGCAAACTTTTGAAAATTGGGCGATACCTGTATTGATTCTGAAATCATTTCAAAGGATTTATAAACTTGCACAGTGGAATTGGGGTGGGGTCGAGTCTGCTCATATGCCTAATTTCTGGTGTGTAACTTTGTAACATTTCCATCCTCCTCATTTCATTTTCAAAACCATTTTTTCCTAACAACTGTCTTCTTGCAAATTAATCCTTTAGGATTTCAGTTCAAAGACCTTGTGTAGGTCTAAGCTTCCAACGGTGGTATTCTTAAACACAGACTCTAAGCTTCCTGTGCATATTTTGTTTGTTGTAAATTTTCTTTTCAATATCTTCCTAATTAATATCCTTATTTTTAATTTCCTATTTATGATTTTATTTTTCATATACCTTTCTTGGTTTTTATTCAAAGTCATAAATGTATAAGGTTTAGGAAGCAAAAAGAACAAAAGGGCTTTTAAAGAAAACCTACAATTCTTTTCTCCATGCCTGCCCACCCATCCTCAGAGGCAAACACATTTACCTGCTTACTTTTTGTTTTTCTGGGACTCCCCTCCAAATACTTAGAATGAGCACATTTTTATCACTATTTCTTGGCTATTGGCCTCCTGCTATAATAGAGGAGCATTTGTTCACCTTATATCATCTCCCCACATCCTCAACTCTCTCTCTATATATATAGTTTTACCACTATAGTTTCTCCTCTGAAGATACAGCAAGAACAACAAAATTAGTTAAAACTCTATTTCCTGGCCCATAAACTATAAACAATGCATCTTGGTTCCCCACTTGGTAAGATGACAGGACACTTCTCCCCCTCCTCTCTTCCTATCTTCCTCTTCCATCTCCCATCTCTGCAAACTCTTTCTATACTTCTAATAACAGAAGGGCTTCTTGTCATATAACATTAGCACGGTTGTCTGTAATTTGTCTATACACTGATTCTGAAAGATGAAAACTGGTAAGTGACATTGCATTTACTGCAGCCCTGTCAGTAAGAAGCTATGCAATAAACCATTACTCCATTTCTTTTTCCAGTGTCATGGTCTCCACTTAGAGTAAAATATACTTAGAACCACTTCAATTGGATTCTCCTTTTCTTACAGTTTGCTAGTTGCCTTTAACATATTCTCAAACAGTTCTAGACTCATAGTCATACCGGCCATGCTTGCATTTTTCTTTCATTTCCCATCCAGCAGCCTCCCTTTCGGAGATGTCCTTCTCTTTCCATAATTTGGATTAGTTGCTTTCTAGGCCTAGTACACAGACTTCCCTTCACTGTACTCTAGCTGGGATCCTCTGTTTCCTACCTACATCCTGTATCTTCTTTTCTTGATTTGCTCTCTTTATTTTCTGGAACACATCCTCAAGGAACTTTCTACAAAAGGGTACCTGAGCATCTTGGTGGATCTAAAATGTCTTTATTCTACCATCATCTTTGAGATATTGGCTATTATCTTTGAGTAGACAGTGCTCTTGGTAAAAAACCTAATCTCTTTTCTTTGTAGGTAATTTTTGTTTTAAGCTCTCCATGACGCACTTGTTGGGAGGTCCTCCTTCTCTTTGGTGTTCTAAAATTTCACAGTTACATCTCTAGGACTCTCTTTAGACATTCATTGAACTAAGTGTTACCTGAGCCTTTTCAAAATGAACACTTATATTCTTTTTCAATTCTGGGAAATTTTCTTCTGATTTCTTATGTTCCACAAATTTGACGGATCTTAGTCTCTGTTTCTCCTCTCAATTTAAGACTTAGTTATATTCCTTATTCTTTTCTATCTACAATCTCTCCATAAATAATTTCATCTTCTATAGACTAAAATTCACCCATATCCTGATAACTCCTAAATCCTCCTTGCTCCCCAGTGAGCCTGTAGATGCTAGAGAACTACGGACCCAATTGCCTATTTGACCCACATGCTTGGATGGCTGCTAGACATCTCAAATTTAACAAGGCCTAACAAGAAGTCTTAATACCTCTTTTCATCCTTAATATCTGTTCCAAATCCATTCTGTCAAAAGTCAGTCATAGTATCCCCTTAAATGCATAACAAAAATATCTAGAAGTTATCTGTGATTCCTTTTGTCCCCTCTCATCTAATAACGTATCCAATGGGAAATCCAACATTTATCCTGAATCGGACCACTTCTCACCAACTCTGCTAATCAATTCCAAAATTATCTTTTCCCAAGATCAGTAAAACAAAGAAATGTCACTTTTTACATGTTACATAAACAAGGATTTAAAAATAATAATAGTATATATGTGAAAACATTGGGGAACAGGTACTCATGTATTATTGGTGGGCATGTCAATTGGTGCAGCCTTTTGGAAAGTGATTTAGAAACGTGTATCAAAATCTAAAATTTATCGTACCCTTGGACCCAGAAATTCTACTTCAAGGAACTTATCCTATAGAAGTATGAACACAAGTTCACCAAGGTATTTATCCAAGAATATTTGTGTAGACTTATCTACAATAAAGAATTTGAAATAATCTAAACAACTTAAAAACACTTTACTATGAGAATCTTTAAAAATTATAATATAGTTGTAAAATGGAATAATCAGTGGCCACTAAGAAGAGTGAGGTCAATCATACACCAACATAGAAAGATGTCAATGACAAATTAAGTTGCAAAAGCAAGTTTTTAATACACAGTACATGTTTCAACTTCAAAAACATTGAGCTAAGTTTTAAAAGACAGCTGTAAGGAAACCACACATTATATTATTCCATTTGTATGAAATGTTCAGAAAAAGCTAATCTACAGACACAGACACAGATCAGGGATTGCCTGCAACTGGGGTGAAAACAGAAGCTGTCAGCAAATGGGCATGAGGAATCTCCTGGTGATGGAGAAATTCTAAAACGGGATTGTGGTTATAGTTGTACCCTTAACTCTGTCAATTTGCTAAAACCACTGAATATGCTTTGGGAATCCCATGGCAGGTTAATTACGCTTCAATAAACCTGTTTTTTAAAAGGAGCAAATTTCTGATCAGTATAGTAGTGACATGCATACACAGGTGTATATATTTTCATAAAAAAAGCTCTGCCTGAGGACATTTATGTATTACTTGAATATGTTTTAATAACAAGCATTACTTTTTTTTTTTTGGAGATAATTATTTTTTATTGAAGGGTAGTTGACACACAGTATTACATTAGTTTCAGGTGTACAACACAGTGATTCAACATTTATATACATGATAATTCTAGCTACCAGCTATCACCATACAAAGTTGTTACAATATTTTGACTATATTCCTTGTGCTATGCATTATATCCCGGTTACTTATTTATTTTACAATTGGAAGTCTGTACTTTTTTTTTTTTTTTGAGAGGGCATCTCTCATATTTATTGATCAAATGGTTGTTAACAACAATAAAATTCTGTATAAGGGAGTCAATGCTCAATGCACAATCATTAATCCACCCCAAGCCTAATTTTCATCAGTCTCCAAACTTCTGAAGCATAAAGAACAAGTTCTTCCATGGAGAACAAATTCTTACATAATGAATAAGTTACACAGTGAACAGTACAAGGGCAGTCATCACAGAAGCTTTCGGTTTTGCTCATGCATTATGAACTATAAACAATCAGATCAAATATGACTATTCATTTGATTTTTATACTCGATTTATATGTGGATACCACATTTCTCTCTTTATTATTATTATTTTTAATAAAATGCTGAAGTGGTAGGTAGATGCAAGATAAAGGTAGAAAACATAGTTTAGTGTTGTAAGAGAGCAAATGTAGATGATCAGGTGTGTGCCTGTAGACTATGTGTTAATCCAAGCTAGACAAGGGCAATAAAACATCCACGTATGCAGAAGATTTCTCTCAAAACACAGGGGGTGAGGTTCTAAGCCTCACCTCTGTTGATCCCCAATTTCTCACCTGATGGCCCCCCTGCGACTGTGCCTGTCTTAGGTTGTTCCTCCCTTGAGGAATCTTACCCGTCTCTGGCTAACCAGTCATCTTCCGGGGCCATACAGGGAAATGTAAAGTTGGTAAGTGAGATAGAAGCCTTATTGTTTGAAAAGGTTAGCTTTTTACTTCTTTGCATATTTATGCCCTGTGGCTTCTATGCCCAGCATTTGTCTTGGGGTATCTTTACCACTTGGAGGAATTATGATGCTCAGTAAATTCGATATGAGGCACGAATTCTATTTAAGGGTTGTAATTAGGAAGAACAAAAGCTATAGAAGTAGCAGGCTTCTGAAGAAGTAGCAGAAGAAAACATGGGAAGATTGATTATTTCTTTGACATATCTTCTTGTAGAGTAACTTCAGCATGTATAGATTTTAAACTACTAATTAAATTGCGCACACACATTAACATAATAGGAGTATAGTTACATAACCAAAGCATACCTGTAATTACCAGCCATCTCCAGTGAAACCAAGAAAACCAGTTAGACACCTTAGGCATTTGTGAAAACTTATCTATGATATGGTGGATATTGTCCAACTGAACTTCAACAGTCTGAGAGAAATCAGACAAATTAAAACAACCCATTCCTGGAGACTGTTCACATCACATATGTTCTTTTAACAGTAGTTAGTCTGTAGTTGTAAGGTTTTGGAGCGCTACAACTTGCACTTCTCCTAATTCTTGGTTGAGTTCCAACAGTACAGACCCAGTCAAATTTGTTGTTTTACTGTATGCACAGGCCAGCTTAGATATCTCCTTCTTCATTCCCATGGCAAGTCCAGGAACCAGTGGGATGAGTGCATCTACAGCTGTAGCAGTGCCTGGACCTTTGTTGAGGTTTTTTGATGATCATCTTCTGGCATGAGTCTTCCAGAGAGTGCTGATGTTGGAAGTTCTTCTTCATATCATATCTTAGTTCATTTTCTGGGTAGCCAAATTAGGCTTTGATCCTCTGTATAAACACAAACAGACCCTTTGCCTACACTTTTATATGCCCTTTATACCATTGTGTAGAACTCATTGGAGGTCACCACACAGGAACTGCATTTTTTTTTTAAGAGAAAGGAATATTATCAGAAAAATGTACCTCCATAGCCGATCATCTGACACCCTTTAAGTGGTCAAAATTAAGGATATTTAAAGCATGCATTAATCGTTGATTTACAGTTAGTTTTATCCTATCAGGGAGTAATCCTCCTTTTCTTTCTTTCTTTCTTTTTTTTTTGTTATCATTAATCTACACTTACATGATGAATATTTTGTTTACTAGGCTCTCCCCTATACCAGGTCCCCCCTATAAACCCCTTTACAGTCACTGTCCATCAGCATAGCAAAATGTTGTAGAATCACTACATGTCTTCTCTGTGTTGTACAGCCCTCCCCTTTCTCCCACCCCCCATGCATGCTGATCTTAATACCCCCCTTCTTCCTTCTCCCCCCTTATCCATCCCTACCCACCCATCCTCCCCAGTCCCTTTCCCTTTGGTACCTGTTAGTCCATTCTTGGGTTCTGTGATTCTGCTGCTGTTTTGTTCCTTCAGTTTTTCCTTTGCTCCACAGATGAGTGAAATCATTTGGTATTTCTCTTTCTCTGCTTGGCTTATTTCACTGAGCATAATACCCTCCAGCTCCATCCATGTTGCTGCAAATGGTAGGATTTGCCCTCTTCTTATGGCTGAGTAGTATTCCATTGTGTATATGTACCACATCTTCTTCATTCATTCATCTATCAATGGACATTTAGGTTGCTTCCAATTCTTGGCTATTGTAAATAGTGCTGCGATAAACATAGGGGTGCATCTGTCTTTCTCAAACTTGATTGCTGTGTTCTTAGGGTAAATTCCTAGGAGTGCAATTCCTGGGTCAAATGGTAAGTCTGTTTTGAGCATTTTGATGAACCTCCATACTGCTTTCCACAATGGTTGAACTAATTTACATTCCCACCAGCAGTGTAGGAGGGTTCCCCTTTCTCCACAGCCTCGCCAACATTTGTTGTTGTTTGTCTTTTGGATGGCAGCCATCCTTACTGGTGTGAGGTGATAACTCATTGTAGTTTTAATTTGCATTTCTCTGATAATTAGCAATGTGGAGCATCTTTTCATGTGTCTGTTGGCCATCTGTATTTCTTTTCTGGAGAACTGTCTGTTCAGTTCCTCTACCCATTTATTAATTGGGTTATTTGTTTTTTGTTTGTTGAGGCGTGTGAGCTCTTTATATATTCTGGACGTCAAGCCTTTATCGTATGTGTCATTTTCAAATATATTCTCCCATACTGTAGGGTTCCTTTTTGTTCTATTGATGGTGTCTTTTGCTGTACAGAAGCTTTTCAGCTTAATATAGTCCCACTTGTTCATTTTTGCTGTTGTTTTCCTTGCCTGGGGAGATATGTTCAAGAAGAGGTCACTCATGTTTATGTCTAAGAGGTTTTTGCCTATGTTTTCTTCCAAGAGTTTAATGGTTTCATGACTTACATTCAGGTCTTTGATCCATTTTGAGTTTACTTTTGTACATGGGGTTAGACAATGGTCCAGTTTCATTCTCCTACATGTAGCTGTCCAGTTTTGCCAGCACCATCTGTTGAAGAGACTGTCATTTTGCCATTGTATATCCATGGCTCCTTTATCAAATATTAATTGACCATATATGTCTGGGTTAATGTCTGGATTCTCTAGTCTGTTCCATTGGTCTGTGACTCTGTTCATGTGCTAGTACCAAATTGTCTTGATTACTATGGCTTTATAGTAGAGCTTGAAGTTGGGGAGTGAGATCCCCCCTACTTTATTCTTCTTTCTCAGGATTGCTTTGGCTATTCGGGGTCTTTGGTGTTTCCATATGAATTTTTGAATTATTTGTTCCAGTTCATTGAAGAATGTTGCTGGTAGTTTCATAGGGATTGCATCAAATCTGTATATTGCTTTGGGCAGGATGGCCATTTTAACGATATTAATTCTTCCTAGCTATGAGCATGGGATGAGTTTCCATTTGTTAGTGTCCCCTTTAATTTCTCTTAAGAGTGACCTGTAGTTTTCAGAGTATAAGTCTTTCACTTCTTTGGTTAGGTTTATTCCTAGGTATTTTATATTTTTTGATGCAATTGTGAATGGAGTTGTTTTCCTGATTTCTCTTTCTGTTGGTTCATTGTTAGTGTATAGGAAAGCCACAGATTTCTGTGTGTTGATTTTGTGTCCTGCAACTTTGCTGTATTCCGATATCAGTTCTAGTAGTTCTGGGGTGGAGTCTTTAGGGTTTTTTATGTACAGTATCATGTCATCTGCAAATAGTGACAGTTTAACTTCTTCTTTACCAATCTGGATTCCTTGTATTTTTTTGTTTTGTCTGATTGCCATGGCTAGGACCTCCAGTACTATGTTAAATAACAGTGGGGAGAGTGGGCATCCCTGTCTAGTTCCTGATCTCAGAGGAAAAGCTTTCAGCTTCTCACTGCTCAATATAATGTTGGCTGTGGGTTTATGATATATGGCCTTTATTATGTTGAGGTACTTGTCCTCTATTCCCATTTTGCTGAGAGTTTTTATCATGAATGGATGTTGAATTTTGTCAAATGCTTTTTCAGCATCTATGGAGATGATCATGTGGTTTTTGTCTTTCTTTTTGTTGATGTGGTGGATGATGTTGATGGACTTTCGAATGTTGTACCATCCTTGCATCCCTGGGATGAATCCCACTTGGTCACTGTGTATGATCCTTTTGATGTATTTTTGAATTCCGTTTGCTAAAATTTTGTTGAGTATTTTTGCATCTACATTCATCAGGGATATTGGTCTGTAGTTTTGTTTTTTGGTGGGGTCTTTGCCTGGTTTTCGTATTAGGGTGATGTTGGCTTCATAGAATGAGTTTGGGAGTATCCCCTCCTCTTCTATTTTTTGGAAAACTTTAAGGAGAATGGGTATTATGTCTTCTCTGTATGTCTGATAAAATTCCAAGGTGAATCCATCTGACCTTGGGGTTTTGTTATTTGGTAGTTTTTTGATTACCGCTTCAATTTCGTTGCTGGTAATTGGTGTGTTTAGATTGTCTGTTTCTTTCTGGGTCAGTCTTGGAAGGTTGTATTTTTCGAGGAAGTTGTCCATTTCTCCTAGTTTTCCCAGCTTGTTAGCATATAGGTTTTCATAGTACTCTCTAATAATTCTTTGTATTTCCATGGGGTCCGTCGTGATTTTTCCTTTCTCGTTTCTGATTCTGTTGATTTGTGTTGACTCTCTTTTCCTTTAATAAGTCTGGCTAGAGGCTTATCTATTTTATTTATTTTCTTGAAGAACCAGCTCTTGGTTTCATTGATTTTTGCTATTGTTTTATTCTTCTTAATTTTATTTATTTCTTCTCTGATCTTTATTATGTCCCTCCTTCTGCTCACCTTCAGCCTCATTTGTTCTTCTTTTTCCAATTTTGATAATTGTGACATTAGACCATTCATTTGGGATTGTTCTTCCTTTTTTAAATATGCCTGGATTGCTATATACTTTCCTTTTAAGACTGCTTTTGCTGTGTCCCACAGTAGTTGAGGCTTTGTGTTGTTGTTGTCATTTGTTTCCATATATTGCTGGATCTCCATTTTGATTTGGTCATTGATCCATTGATTATTTAGGAGTGTGTTGTTAAGCCTCCATGTGTTTGTGAGCCTTTTTGCTTTCTTTGTACAGTTTATTTCTAGTTTTATGCCTTTGTGGTCTGAAAAGTTGGTTGGTAGGATTTCAATCTTTTGGAATTTACTGAGGCTCTTTTTGTGGCCTAGTATGTGGTCTATTCTGGAGAATGTTCCATGTGCACTTGAGGAGAATGTGTATCCTGTTGCTTTTGGATGTAGAGTTCTGTAGATGTCTATTAGGTCCATCTGTTCTAGTGTGTTGTTCAGTGCCTCTGTGTCCTTACTTATTTTCTGTCTGGTGGATCTGTCCTTTGGAGTGAGTGGTGTGTTGAAGTCTCCTAGAATGAATGCATTGCATTCTATTTCCTCTTTTAGTTCTGTTAGTATTTGTTTCACATATGTTGGTGCTCCTGTATTGGGTGCATATATATTTATAATGGTTATATCCTCCTGTTGGACTGAGCCCTTTATCATTATGTAATGTCCTTCTTTATCTTTTGCTACTTTCTTTATTTTGAGGTCTGTTTTGTCTGATACCAGAATTGCAACACCTGCTTTCTTCTCTCTGTTGTTTGCATGAAATATCTTTTTCCATCCCTTGGCTTTAAGTCTGTGCATGTCTTTGGGTTTGAGGTGAGTCTCTTGTAAGCAGCATATGGATGGATCTTGCTTTTTTATCCATTCTATTACTCTGTGTCTTTTGATTGGTGCATTCAGTCCATTTACATTTAGGGTGATTATTGACAGGTAAGTACTTATTGCCATTGCAGACTTTAAGTTTGTGGTTACCAAAAGTTCAGGGTTAGCTTCTTTACTATCTTACTGTCTAACTTAACTCGCTTGTTGAGCTATTATAAACACAGTCTGATGATTATTTATTTCTCTCCCTTCTTATTCCTCCTCCTCCCTTCTTCATATGTTGGGTGTTTTGTTGTGTGCTCTTTTTAGGAGTGCTCCCATCTAGAGCAGTCCCTGTAGGATGCCCTGTAGAGGTGGTTTGTGGGAGGCAAATTCCCTCAACTTTTGCTTGTCTGGGAATTGTTTAATCCCTCCTTCATATTTAAATGATAACTGTGCTGGATACAGTAGTCTTGGTTCGAGGCCCTTCTGTTTCATTGCATTAAGTATATCATGCCATTCTCTTCTGGCCTGTAGGGTTTCTGTTGAGAAGTCTGATGATAGCCTGATGGGTTTTCCTTTGTAGGTGACCTTTTTTTCTCTGTGGCTGCCTTTAATACTTTGTCCTTGTCTTTGATCTTTGCCATTTCAATTATTATGTGTCTTGGTGTTGCCCTTCTTGGATCCCTTGTCATGGGAATTCTATGTACCTCTGTGGTCTGAGAGACCATATCTTCCCCTACTTTGGGGAAATTTTCAGCAATTATTTCTTCAAAGACACTTTCTATCCCTTTTTCTCTCTCTTCTTCTTCTGGTACCCCTATAATGCGGATATTGTTCCTTTTCAATTGGTCACTCAGCTCTCTTAGAATTCTTTCATTCCTGGAGATCCTTTTATCTCTCTCTGCATCAGCTTCTCTGCATTCCTGTTCTCTGTTTTCTAGTCCATTAATGGTCTCTTGCATCTCGTCCATTCTGTTTTGAAGTCCTTCCAGAGCTTGTTTTATTTCTGTATTCTCCTTCCTTAGTTCTTGCATATTTCTCTGCAAGTCCATCAGCATGGTTATGACTTTTGTTTTGAATTCTTTTTCAGGAAGACTGGCTAAATCTATCTCCCCAGGTTCCTTCTCAGGGGAAGGTGTAGCAGATGCCGAAGCTGTCTGGGTTAGTCTTGTCTGGATCACATTTTTTTGCCTTTTCATGTTGGTAGGTGCAGTGGTATGCTATTGACGTGTCTGTCAGCTGGGAGAGCCTAGACTTTTTCCAATTGCTCCTGGCCTTTCTGTACGGGGACAACTGCCACCCCTAGTGGCTTGTGTTGGGTAATTGCATGTAGACTGGGTCTTTGTGTCTTGCCGGCCAGTATGGAGGAAATCCTCCTTTCTGTGGGCGGGGTTTGCCTTAGGCTGCTTCTCTGCTTTCGCAGCACCCGGAGGGGTAATGGACAGGGGGGCTGTTTGGCTGTTTACCTCCATGAGGGGTCTCAGAGCTGTTGCCCAGGGGGTTAGTGCGCCCAATTTTCCCTGTAATTTCCAGCCACTGGGCTGTGACCTGTGTTGTTTCCATCCATCTGTTACATCCCTGTCCCTTTAAGACTTTCAAAACGCACTCGCTTTTCTACCCCTTTCACCAGGTGCTGGGCTCTCGCACGTGTGGATGTAGTCTGGCTGTTGTCCTGTGTCTTCTGATGTCTCTTTTAGGATTAGTTGTATTTGTTGTATTTTCAAAAATATGTATGTTTTTGGGAGACGATTCCCACTGTCCTACTCACGCTGCCATGTTAGATTTGTCAAATCCAAGCATTACTTTTACACTCAGAAAAATTTATAAAGACAAAAATTATATTTGAACACTCTTGGATCAGATATAATATGTTTCCCACATCCCAGCCTCCAAAAAAAAGGCAAAACTTATTATCATACATTGTCTGCCACATATGGCAGTTGATAGATTTTGCAAAAGTTAAGTAAATAAAGAAGATCAAGTCATTTATAATGTCAATATCACAGAATAAGGTATAATAAAGGTAACTGCTAACAATTACTGAATACTGCTCTAAATTCTTGAAATGAATTCACCTGGTTAATCCACATACCCACTCAATGTTGCAACCAACTACTAGACACTTGGCAAAGCCCACAGGGTGGTGAATGGAGATCAGGGATTTAAGCCAGGTGGTTAGAATCCAGGGCTTCTTGGGCTCCAAACCTACACCACAGTGCCCATGTCTAGGCAGTGGTTTTATTATACAAATTATTCCCTGATTACCCATGTTTGCTTCAGAAAACATTTCCTACATTTTGATTTCGGTAATGAGTTTTCAATTTTTTTTTCTTTTTACTATTTCGACACTGATATTCAAGTCAATGGAATGTGTAAATTAGGTACTCAAGGCTTTTGTTTACACAATTCTAAATAGCTAATACAGGAAATAGCACAGAGTGAGGCTTAGAAAAAATTTGTTGAATTACATAGAATGCTTTCAACATTTCTCTCCACAAATTCAAATTGAAAACAACCTTTAAGAACAGCAAAAAGGCATAATGAATAGACTGAAACCCTTCCCACTTCTTTCAAGGTTGGAAAGACATTAGGAAGCCAGATTCGGTAGGGATCGCCCAGTAAAAGAATGACACATCCCATCACATTTCAACTATTTCTACATCTTCACTGTCAAGTAATTCATAAGCCAAGCTCCCAGAGACAGTGATCATATATCAAATAGACATGACAGGCTCTCCTATACCTCCCACAAAAACAGGTAATGCTGTTATTTTAGCACTGAAAATAGTATATTAAAACACATTTAAATTTTCATTGTGAGATAATGAAAATAAATCTGCTCACTAATGCTTGGCTGTGATTTCCTTAAAATAATCTGATCTTGTTAAGTCCCGTATTTCTGCAGCTAAAGGTTACAAGTGTTCATGCCATAAAAAGAGCCTTAGAAACTCAAAGATTCCAACTGCTCTTAGAATTTGAAAATAATGGTTTCTTTTTTCATTAAGTGACCCATAAAACTCAAATAAATGCAAATCCCAATATAGACGTGTAGAGGGCTTCCACCCTTGCCCTGGATTATTGTTATTATCCCTCCACCTTTTTTTTTTATCAAGCTGAGATAAAAATAACAGTTCCCTGAAATAGCTGGGTTTGGAATTCAACCTAAAAAGGCTCATTTAAATGTAGCCTCATTCATTAATTTTGAAATTAAGTTATATCAGCTTTTGCCATCTCAATGTTAAAGTCCTCAAATATACATGAAAAAGTTATTATCTTATTCTTCTGCAGTGTTTAAAAATTAATAATGGTGAAAGTCCAATTTTCAGCTGGCCAAATCATAGAATTAGATCAGTGAATTGCATGGATTTTAAGAAGTTCAGGCATCATTAATTTTAGCCCTGTTCTAACTTATAACGAACAGTCATTCAACAGTCAATATTGTCATATTAAAACTCTGCATTAGAAAGCTAATTTTACAAACCAATTTCTCATTGCTAGTTGTCTTGCCACTGGGTTTCAGCCCTGGGCAAGTGCACTGTGGATTCAGTAGGACTGAGGAATAACAATGGAATGTTCTTGGGGTGAAAAGGTTTATTGCCCAGCTTGCTTTCCCAGCTATAGGCCGAGCACTAGAATTACGTCTGCATCCAACAGTCTGCAGGTGTGTGTTCCTCCTTCATCTCTGCCTCCGCCCAGAGCACTGGACAGAGCTCTTTATATAGTGACTCAGGCAATAATAGATTATTGCGTATGGGTGCAGAAGCAATATCCTTGCAGTGAGCCAGTTACATCATCAAGTAGTTGAGATTCAGGTGAGCATCTGAGCCATAAAAACCTTCACTTTATCCACACTCCACCCCTCCAGGATTCTCGCCTCACAATCCACATCCTTTCAATCTTCTGCAATGGTCCCTGTACAAGAAAGCTGGAGCACTGTAACCAGATTCCACAACAGCAACAGAGGATAACAACAACATAGAGATAATAACAAAAATCAAGATACAACAAAATTTTGATACAGGTAACAAAAATAGTAATCCTCAAGCCTGAGGAGGTTATTCCAGCTATATTCAAAACCAGTTCTACTCAGATGAGCTCATGACTCACACTTAGTAGTGATACTGATAGGGAGCTCCATGCACCCCAGCAAGTAGCAGATTTTTTGCTAGGGTGTACACCCAATCTACAAAGACATTAAGGGCAATAAGACGCATGTTTTACTGACACAAACATAGGCAAATCTGGTCTCTCAGGTAGGGTGCACGCAAGAAAGTGGTCCTGTGATAGGACTGTAGCAGGAAGAAGGTCCCATCCAGGTCTAGAATACCATACCTTTACCCCTCTTCTCATGGGGGTTACTGAGGAGTCTATATATAGTGCTAATGGCAGTGCATGTACTGGCCATAATGATAAAAACAAACTCCTCAGTAAGATGCTCCTACCTTCTGGCCATTCAGGATATACTACTGTGATCTTTGGGGGCCACTTTGCTGTTACTCCAGGAATACACAGGAGGCCAGCTGCCAGGCCTTGTCCCCAAGGTGCCAGGAGGGCCAGCCATCATTGGTCCATGTGTTAAAATGTCCAAGGCCACATTCACTCAATGGAGTCTCCAGGGTTTAGTGAAGTTGGTGCTAACTACCCATTGGCTGCTCTTCCCCTCACCATCTTCCATCCATATTGTCTCAGTCTTAGGATGGAAAGCTACAGCCCTCCATTTTGGGGGCTACCCATGGCTGGAGTCATTTATGTACCATGCATCTTTGGGTATAGGGGCTGTTCCCTCCTGATAGGGACTCTCTGCTACTAATGGTTCTAAAATAAATTCTTCCTGCTTTTCACTAATATATGTCAATGGCCCCAGTAAGCATTGGAGTTCTTCACTCAAGAGGCTACTAGAGAGGGCACTATGCTGCTGTAGGTAAGCACCCCACTTGACTAGTGTGGGCATTTGTGCCACACCACTCCTTGGCTTTTAGGTCCAGTCTCATACCCACTCCAAGATGGGATAGGTGATTATTCCCTTCATTGGGGCCATTCCAGTGATGGGTTCTATAGCCAGCAAGACATGATACACAGCAGCCAGTTGTTTTTCTATCAAAGTGTATCGTACCTCTGCCCCCTTCCAGAGTTGTGACCAGAATCCAATAGGTTGACGAGTTCCTTCAAGCCGCTGCCAGAGACCCCAGCCATAACCATCTTCAGTCACATGAACATCCAGCTCACAGGGCCTTGATGGGTCTATCACAGTCAAGCTCTGCATGGCCTTGACTGCCTGTTTTGCTGTAGTAAAGGCAGATGCACATGTCTCATCCCAATCCCACCTGACACCCTTTAATGCTAACTGGTATAAGGGCTTCAGAATTTGTGCCAAGTGTGGGATAAACACTCTCCTGTAGCCTAGAAGACCCAGAAACTCTGGTAGCAATGCTACAGTTGTAGGGGTAGGAAAGGCCTGGACTTTATCTATAACTGCTTTTAGTATAACTTTGGTCTTACCTGACCAGACGACCCCCAAGAATTTGACAGACAAATCAGGTCCCTGAACCTTGGTGCTATTCACAGCCCATCCTTTCTCCTGTAGATGTTGCAGCAGTCTAGGTGCTGCACCTTCTAGATATGAAAGAGAATCGGACATGAGCATGACATCATCAATATAATGGTACAGCTGCAGCATTGGCGGTTTCTTCCATGTAGCCAAGTCCTGGGCTACAAGTCCATGACAGATGGTGGGGCTGTGGAGGTATCCCTGTGGAAGGATGGTGAAAGTCCATTGCCGTCCTTCCCACATGAAGGCAAACTGTTCCTGACTTTCCTGCTCAATGTCAATGGAAAAGAAGGCATTAGAAAGATCTACTACATAATGGTATGTTCCTAGTTCATGGCTGAGGGTATTCATCAAGCCTGCAATAGAGAGGACGGCAGCATGCATAGGGGGTATGACTTTATTCAGTTCTCTGTAATCCACAGTCATATGCCAGGAGCCATCTGGCTCTTTTACTGGCCACACTGGGTTATTGAAAGGACTATGGGTGGGCTTTATAATACCCACCTTTTCCAGCTTCTGGAGAGTTTCTCCAATCTCTTTATACCCTCCAGGCAGTTTGTATTGTCTGGTATTAGTCACCCGCCGAGGCACAGGCAAAGCTATGGGTGGGTGCCTAGCATGTCCCCTCAGAACTGCCTTCACCATACGTATTCCCAGTCTGAACTCACCTGCCTAGTCTGCAACCATAGACCCTGCAGGATATAAATCCCAAAATAAATTTGGGAATGGTAGAGGTATACACAGTATACTCCTTTGGTGTAGATGCCCTATTACCAAACTATTACCCCCATATCCATCTATAATAGTGGGATCCCAGACACTGCTCAGAGTTGCCGTAAATCAGTGAACATTCATCCCCTATGTCCACCTGAGCCAAGACACATTGCATGTTCACTGGGGACCAATGGATAGATATTTCAACACATAGCCTCCAGTCTCACCCTGGTCCCTCGGAAAGGTACCTCAACCTTTTCCTCAGTCAAACTGTATTCCCCAATCATCTTCCAGTGTGGGTTCAAGTGAGGTTGGCTCACTTTCCAGCAGGGAGTCTTACAAACACACAGACCAGACTTGTGGCTCTGTCTCTGGCCTCTGCTTCTTTGTTCTTAATGGCTGGAACTGCTGCTCTGGTTTCAGTTGTTGCCACAGTTCCAGTAAGATTCTATTTGATTCCCATCTTATTTCCTTCTGTCTGCTCCTGCCTGTATTAAATCAACCCACATCTGGATCCTTGTAATCTCCATGGGCCCTTTAAATTCTTCCTCTGAGTAGTAGATCTTATTTCTTTCCATGCTATCATTGCTTCAGCCTCTCCTAAGTCTGCTATTGTATGGGTAACCTTCACTTATGGGCTGCCTGAAGTGAGGGGCAGGAATGGCTGCTAGAGGCCCAAGGAGGGGTGTGGGAGCTATTTGAAGCACAATATTTCTCATCCCTGCAGTAAAAGGCTCCGCATCTGGGCCATAATGCTATGAACTATAGATCGCATTTTTCATGCCTAGTTCCTGCAATGTCTGTTGGAGCTTAGTGTACATCTGCCATCTAGCAGGGGAGAATGGTAAATCACTGATTGGGCTACACAGCACAAAGTGCAGCCATAAGCCAATCGAGGAGGGAATGATTCCCTGGGGTCTGATGTGCATTTTGTAATTGCTGCCTCAAGACAGGATGAACTATCAGGAAGCCAGCTTTCCTGTCTCTGATCCAGACAGAACATTTCCATCCACGCCTAAATCCCATAGATGCAGGAGCCAAGCAGATATTGATTCTGAGGGCTTCTGCTGAAACTGGGAGACCAAATCCATCAGCTCAGCCTGAGTATAGGGGCGGACCATAGAGTGCTAGATGACCTGTGGAGGGGGTTACATCTCTCCTGGGGGAACCCTCGGTTGCTGTGTCTTTATTTTCTTTACAACCACTGGGCATGCTTTCAAAAGAGGTAGGGTCAATACCTCCGACACCAACCCTTCATCCTTCCCCAGATCCTCCATTCCTGGGGATGATAGCACCTTTCTCTCCACTCCCCCAAGTGCCTCCTCTGTTACATCCTTTACCTCTTCTACAATGCCTTGCAGCAACTCTAGCTCAGTCTTCAATAGCTCTCTTACCTTCTCCTCCATGGCCTTTGCCTCCTTCAGAGCACCTGACAGTGCTGTTGGCTCATTCTGTAAGAAATCTTTTACCTCCTTCACTGGACCTTGCAGCTCACATTTTCACACTGCCTCTTCTTGTGCATTTTGTGAGGATCCATCCTTTTCCTTCATGGCCTTTACATCTTCCATAGTACCTCAGAGTGATGCCATTTCAGTCACCAAAAAATTTTTTGCCTCCTTAACAGCACCTCACAGCTGGCATTCTTGTGCTGCCTCCTCTCGTACCAATGCCATTTCATTCTTCAATGAATCTACAGCAGTTCACAGCTCATGTTCTCATGCTGCCATTTCTTGTGTCTCTTTCAGGAGCATGTTCTTCTCATCTGTACACTTTTTAAATACCGTGAGAAGCAGCCAACGCATAGTCCCCACTGCCTCACTGTCACTCTGTTTCTCAAAAGACATATTTACTATACCAAGTGCCACTCCTACTGCCTCAGGTGTCACCTCCACCTGTCTCTAGCCCTGGGGTGGGGCCCAGCCCTCTAGGAGGCAACCTATCTCAGACCACATACCCACTGGGGGACAACTGAGTGTCTCCTCATTCATAGGGACAGCCCGCTCTTTTCCTTGATCAACAATGAATCCTGCTGACATCACCAATAGTCTTGTCAATGGGTTTCAGCCCTGGGCAAGTTCACTATGGATTCAGTGAGACTGAGGAATGACAATGGAATGCTCTTGCTGTGAAAGGGTTTATTACCTGGCTTGTTCTCCCTGCAATAGGTCAAGCACTAGAATTATGTCTGCATCCAACAATCTGCAGGTCTATAATTTTCCTTTGTCCCTGCCTCTGGGCAGAGCTCTTTATATAGTGACTCAGTCAATAATAGCTTATTGCCTATGGGTGTGGAAGCATTAGCCTAGCAGCAGGCCAGTTACATCATCAAGTAGTTTAGGTTCAGGTGAGCATCCTGGCCATAGGAACCTTCTCTTTATCCACACTAGTCATACTTCACATAGGGTATTATTTTCATGTTAAGGATTGAGATGAAAAGGTTCATGTAGCTGAATTCTCACTAAGAAACTGGATTTTGTTTAAAACATTAGTTTCAAATCATTGAAACACTGTGGAGAGCTTCTGTAGTATGTGTTTTGAGCTTAGTTTAGTTTTTATATGTGTTCCTCACTTCAGTCTTGATTAGAATCATTGTTTTAGGTCATCTTCAGTTAGACAACTGAGGAATAATTGGTTTATACCTAAAATATGCACAAATTGTCTACATACTTACTGACTTGCAGGGAGGTGTCAAGAAAATCAGCTCTGTTGTGCAAATGGGTGAGTTTTCATGGAGTTTACAACAATCACCTTACAAGTGAGCTAATGGTGCCAACTGCTGTGTGAATAAGATAATAAATAATAATTTATTTTTTCTGATCCTGTCACAGCCCTTTCTTGAATTTAGAAAGAATCTTAAAATTACATGGATTCTGTAATAATGATAGGCTCTGAAATTTTGACTTTCTCATTCTGTTAGAGAAAAAGTCTTATTTTATTTTTTATTTAGCATAGTTCCTGGCACATATTAAGTACTTGATAGGAAGGAAAGAAAGGTGGGAAGGGGGTTAGGAAAGAGGGAAGGAAGAGATAGTATGCAAAAGTTCTTTGAAAACTCTAAATGCTGTGCACATGTAAGAGCTCAATATTATTATTGTTTTCATTGGCACCCAGAAAAGTGGCTGATCTTACCCCATGATTAGCTGTATTTAGAGTATGTCCTATTTACGCTCATATCTCTTGCTCTCTCAGTAAGACTGAATTAACTGTCCACTGTTAAGGCCTGACAATTTCTAAACCCAAACAAATCCATCTTCTTAAGCAAAAAGAACAATTTTTGCTTACCTAGGTAGAGTTGGCAGGGAAATTACAGCTATGCTAACAATAAAAAAGTATTCTCTGTTTCCTTTCAAATTTCACACCTCATGCAGACTAGCAGATTCCCCAGAGGAAGGATGATGAGGCCAATAGGCCACTGAGGTAAACATCACAAAGAAAAAAATGACTCAAAATAAACTCCAAAGCACTCTCTGTCTTCATACAGATTAATATTGCTTTTCTGATCCTGTCACAGCCTTTTCTTGAATTTAGAAAGAATCTTAAAATTACATTTAAAAAACAAAACCATCCAGTGAAAAATCTGTCAAAGTGTGTTGGATATTTTCTAGCTACGATTGTCCAGTTTTATTAAAAATAACAATAAAACAATGACACTGCTGGCATGTACAAAGATGTTCCATTTAAGGACTGTAAGTAATACATATTTCCTGATAAAGTGTGTGCATGTGTATGTGTGTGTGAGAGAGAGAGACAGACAGACAGATAGACAGACAGAGGCAGAAAGAAATATCCCATATTGACTAGGTATCAGAAGTATCAGATTTAATTCTAGTTGTCATATGAAAACTGGGATTCTTTCAAAAAAGAATGTGATAAATCCATGAATATTGTTACATGAGCATATTTGGCTGAAGTAGATTTATTGAACTTGGATCTTAAAAAGTCTGAAAAGAAAAGAGACATGTCTATTCCCTTAAATATTTGAAGATCTCTCCTACAATTATGCAGGAGGCACGTTTTGCATGCCTCTTGACAAAACTAGGACCAATGCACTCAACATAAAAACCTAAACCACATGTGCGATATTTAATTCCCAACCACTTGGGGGAGAAATTCCAAAATTTGGTTTGGGAAATGTAATTTGGGGGTGCCTGGTAGACATCAAAGTGGAGATCAATTCTATTTGTAAGGTTCTGAAAAGAAGGCAGAGCTTGATGCATAATTTTGGCTGATGTTTGAAGTCTAGGTTTGGATGAATTTACCTAGGAAATAAATCTAGTTAAGAAAAGTGGAAGAAGGACCAAAGTCTTTGGCTATTCTAACGTTTAGATATCTAGGAGATAAGGATCAAGAAAGAGCCATAGAGATGTGTTTTAGTTTGAGTTTCCCCAGAAGTGGACCCTGAAGTGGGAATGTGAATATAAGCAGTTTATTTGAGAGGGGATCCCAGGAAACACAAGTAGTGGAATTACAACAGGGCACAGGAAAGGGGAGGCAGCCAATAAGGGGTGCATCATGAAGCACGTTTCCCACTGTGCATGACTGGAGCTCCATTCCCCTGGAGAACTCTCAGCCAGTGGAGAATGCATACCGCACAGTCATCCCTCCCAAAAGAAAGGAAACTGATATTAAGATACTAACTGCCCTCAGTCTTTAGGTGGGAGCTGCTCCTTCATTCTTTGATATTTTGAACCTCCAATGCCTGAGAGGGGCTGAGAGGGTGTCAGCAGCCAGAGAAGCTCAAATGTCAACAATGGGTGGTTGGCTGGAGCAACTGAACTGAAGGAGTATAGGCAGGCAAGGAGGGGCAGCCGCCTCCAGCACAGGGTGCGATGGTCAGAAAGATGGGGACAAGCAAGAGGTGATATCCTGGCAGCCAAGTGAAGTATGCATTAATAATGCAAAGTGGGTCACTGCATTATATTCGATACTAGGGACATGCCCTCTAATTGTCCTTTCAACAATATTCTATTGTATCAACCAGAAAAAAATAAGAAGTCACTGGCCTCAATTTCCCACAATAACATTCTCCTTCTTCCACCTTTAGAATGAGTTCTGTACAACAGGAAATGAGTGGCTTATGAAGACAAATTGAACAATACAGTAATCCCCCCAACCCCTTATCCACAGTTTCACTTCCTGTACTTTCACTTACTGGCAGTCAACCAGGGTTCCAAAGTAGGTAATCCTCCTTCTGATAAATTGTCAAAAGGTCAAAAGTCACCTGATCCTATGTCCCAATGCCTACATCATTCACCTCACTTCATCTCTTCACAAAGGCATTTTAACATCTCATATCATCACAAAAAAAGGGTGAGAATAGTACAGTAAGATATTTTGAGACATAACTTTTACTACAGTATATGGTCATAATTTTTCTATTTTATTATTATTGTTAATCTCTTACTGTGCCTCACTTATAAATTAAGCTCTACCATAGGTATATGTGTATAGAAAAAAACAGTATATATAGGGTTCAGTACTATCCCTGGTTTCAAGCATCTACTGGGGGTCTTGGAACACATCCCCCATGGATAATGGGGGCTATCAAATGTTCATTTAAAGAGTAGTGCCAACTGCATGGCAAAAAGGAAACTTTATTTTTACAGGGAAACATGGCAGGCTTTTCTTGTCTGTGCAAAAGATATTAGCTGAAGAATCATCAACACTGAGTGTATATTTTATAAAATCATGACAGTATGCTTGTTGGTTCCTATATCCAGCTTTGATTTCACTAGAATTTTGTGACTTCCTAAATAAAATTCCTCAATTTGAAAGTCCCAAAGTCTCCTAAATTATGTTCCCTTACTCATTTTATATGTTTCTTTTTAAAATATTTTCTGCATTACTTGAGAAATAATTGCAGATATTCTTAATTCTTATGTGTGTTCAAAAGAACCGGAAGAAAAGATGTATGTGTAGAAAAGTAAATAAATGAGATTTGTTCTTCAGCTCACTTTCATGTAAGGAGGTAAGTTTTCATGACTTTCCCATCAGGAAAAAGAAGATAGAAAGAAATTTGCTGGGTAAATAATGTTCTTTGGCATGTCTAACAGCAAGCACAACGTAATGCTTTCTTTCTTACCCAACTCATACAAAGATATTCAGCAATTGATCACTGGTATTTTGTGTGTACAGGACACTACTTAGAGATAATCTCTGAAAGGCATTAACAACAACTCAGATGTGGACATTTATTTTGAAGATATTTATCAAGAAAAAGCCTCATGGCTGATGTTTTACAGGACTGACAGTGCCTCCTCAATTGTTTGTCTTTAAGAACCATATAAAGGTTCAAGGGGAGAAGGAAAACTTTGAAAAGTAAATTAAATGTCACAAGTCAAGGGCTGTCACCTCAGATTTAATAATGTCATTATTGAAAGTTAAATACCAAGTAATTATGAATATGAAGATGTGCGAGAAATCCTACTGCATAATTACAGAAACGTACAGCCAGCATTCTCAGAGCTAAGAATTTAACTTCACCTAGAGAATTTTCTAAGCAAGTAGTACCACATACAGCCTATCCTTACCATCCCATCAAATCGAGGTAGTTAGCAGTTACTTGAATTACTTCGAGACTTGGATTATTTTTACTCAGACACAATCTATTTGATTTTTTTTCTTATGCTTTGTTTGATTCTAGTCCTTTAACATGGATGTGACCCAGTGCATTAATGGTGTATATTCCTAGTTACCTTGCAAAATGGTTCACTCTGCAGGCAAATACTTTCTGATGATATCATGCTAAACAAGGATAATAATTCTACTACAGTTTTCATGGGGATCCTTTAAGAATGCACAGCACACAGACTCATCCCTCAACTTCACTCTTGCTTCCTGTTCTAATATACATCACCAGAATGATGACCTTCAGGACCGTATTTCATCAGCGCATGTCTTTCTCCTGATGTATTGTGTTTCATACCATTGCTTTTAAAGTGACACAGAATTCTTAGTAAGTGAAAACTCATAAATAATATTGCAATTAAAAATAAAAGATTACTTAGATGGTAGCAAGTATATTTAGATGTGACTTTTAAATGGCAGATGCATGGCATTTTTCAAATCTCAGTAACATATATTATGCGGGCCAGGAGGGACCTGGCGAGACGATGGTTTGTCATACTTCCTATACTTTCTTGGCATTTTCTCAGATAAACACACACTCAGAAACACAAACTTACATCCAGTTCTTAGGGGTATTGAAGATGGGCATGGAAGTCTGCTTGACCTTTACTTACTTTTTGAGATCATAAATACATCTCTTGGGTTATTAACTTTCTCAGTGTCCAAAATAGTATATATACTGATTTTCTTTTTTATTGTCCCTTCCCATCCCCCTACCTTTCTATTTCTTTCTGATCCATCTGGACAAGGAAAATTCAAGTGTAAGAATCTTTCAGGGAAACCTGAGGAGCAGTAGTTCTCAGGCCAGTCTAACGACCACTTGCAAACCCTACGGAGCATGTCAAGCTAATGTGAGAAGATTACCGGTTTTTTGCATGAATGATCCAGAGACTAGAAGACCACAGACCACCTAACCCATGGACACCAACCCAGGACCAAGGCAGCAACTAGTCCTTTTGTTCAATTGCTCAACAGATATTTTATACCTCTATTTATTATAAAATTAGTCCATTTATGGAGTTAAAAACATCACAAAACATGAGTCAATAAAAAATGAGTCTTAATCTCATCCTAAATCTTCAATTCCACTCCTCAGATGTAACTGCTTTTAAATTTCTTGTGTATTTGTTAGATCACTACTGTCTCTAAACTGAAATGTCATACAAATCACTTATGCAATTTTAAGTGTTTTAGTAGCAGCATTAAAAAACTGAAGCAGGTTGAAATGAATTCCAATATTATATTGTATGTAACCCAATATATCCAAACTGTTATCATTTCAACATGTAATCAATACAATTGCATACTAATGAGATATTTTACATTTTTTATAACTTTTTATACTGTCTTCCCAATCCAGTGTGCATTTTACATTACAGCGTATCTCAGTTCATACTAGCCACATTTCAAGGACTTAATAGTCAAATGTAGTTATTAGCTACCATATTGCTGAATGCAATTTTAGATGTTTACAATGCTTGGTTTTTATACAAAAGAGAACAAATTCTACACGTTGTTCTGTACCCTCCTTTTTCAGTTAGAGAGATTTCAGTATCAGTAGATGAAGATATGACTCAGTTTTTAACAGCTACATTTGGATCCTTTACATCTTTTACTACAATTATCCTTTAAAGTACATCACTTCTCACATGCACAAGTACACAAAATTTGTGTGAATTTCTTAGTCCAGGAGAATATATATTTAAATTTTTTTATTTGGGGGCCAAAGTGCCTTTCAAAGCTGGCAGATTTATATTCCATCCTTTATTCTCAAACTTTTAAATCTCAACCAATTGGATAACCTAAAATATGGTATTTTGTATATCCCTGTTGTCCCATGAAATGGGCATCTTTGCCTATTTTTATAAGCCAGGTATATTGTGTGAACTGCTTGTACATGTACCTACTCTGTCTATTCACTGTGTCATTGCTCTTTTTAATTTATTTTCAAGCACTTTGTCTTAAAAATTAAGAAAATCTGTCTTCTCTCTGTCAGTTATGTTGTAAATATTTTCTCTAATTTGTGTTAGGTATTTTGATATTGTATATAGAGTTATTTTGTGGAACTAAAGTTTTTTATTTTTATTTAGTTGCATTTATCAACCTTTTCCTATATTATTTCTATCGTTTTTGTCTTTTCCAAGATCATGAGAAACAAATCACTGTGCTTTCCTGTAGTACATTTCTTGTAATTTATTATTCTTTTGGACTTCAGGGGCACAGAATTAGATTAACCATAATTCTTCCTTCATAACACACTCCCATTCCCATGTGTGGATGACTTTAATTTAGGCCATTATTCAGTTATTTACAATAAAGTAAAAACTATCACAACCAAATACAAAATATTCCAGACAAATAGCAATGTACCATATGGTTACCCCACATCCCATCCTCCTGGCTCCCCACCACTACCAGAAGGTATCATTACTCTGAATTCTGAGTTCATCATCATCTTGCATAGTTTCCTTTTTAGGTTATTTATTGTAAATGTTGATTGCATTTATATTTGTAACTATAAAGTGTACATGTGTGTATGTTTTTAGCTATTTTTAAACATTCCAAAATGATGCCATGCATGTCAGGAATTCCTTTTTAAATTAAATAGCTAAGTTTCAATAAATGTTGCTAACATAAATCTATCTTGTTGCCTATCACTATAGTGCATAAATATAATATGATAGTCCACTGTGGGCATATCCACAATAAAAGAAAACTCATAAACAATGAGTTCATATATACTCTAATTGTTGGCATTTGATTCATTTACATATTTTTGCTATTCTAAAGAGGTTTGCTATAAAATGCCTTACATTATGTCCTCTTGTAAGGTTATCTCTTGGGACATACTTAGAAATAGAATTACTGGATCATAGAGTTTATGGATATACAAGTTTAGGAGAAAGTGCCAAGCATCACGAAATGATTGCACAAATTTACACTCCCATTCGCAATGTGGCTCTGAGTCCACAGCCTCTTCAACCTTGGCATTGTCAAGGCATTTTTTTTTACCAGTGAAATGGATGTTGTATGATATCTTAAGATATTCTATAATTTTGTCAGCCATTTATATATTCTGTTTTGCAACTGGATATTCAAATTTGCACATTTCTTCTGTGGGGTCGTTTGAAATTTTTTTTTCTATATATTTTAGATATGAGGACTTTGTTTTATATATATTTAACCAAATGTCTTTCCCCATTTTCTGTTTTCTTTAGCACTCTGTTAAGTTTGTTTTTCGAGAAACAAAAACAGAGGCTCAGAGAAAAGGAACAACATATGCAAATGCCCTGAAGCAGGAAGGAGTTTGGAGTATTTGCAGGACAAAGAGAAGGACAGTGTCACTTTCTAATAGAAAAGTGATATATATTGGGTATAGACTCATAAAGAACATTTTTTTAATGGGAAATGGAGGAAGGAGGTGTGTTTAACAAGTCATCCTGGCTTCCAAGTGGAGAATTGCTGGGAAAGGATGTAGATAATTGAGCACCCACTGGAAGCTACTGGGGTATATTAATGCATTAAGAGTATCTTCATTACCAGTTGGTGGCATTGGAAACAAACAAAACGTGGATGTGAGGTAGTCTCCCCATTCTACGCACATTCTACACTGCAGCTGCAGTAAACTACTCAGTACCTCCCAGCAGAGCATGCTGGCTGACGGACGCCACGGAGACCACACAGCTCCAGCGCCACTTCCTACCACAAGTAAAATAAGGACCACCATCCTTTATGCCCCCACCACGTCTCATGAGTATTTTTGTAATAGTCCCTAATCCAGGTAGATGTGCAGGTGTTTATATATATTTCTCCCCCTTCTCACGTGTAAATTTCTTAAAGTTGTCCTATGTCTCTCCCATTAATTACTTCTCCCAGCTCTGGCAATATGCCTGGTGTATACCAAGGACAATGACTTATAGTTTGCTTAGAAAATTAACCTTCCCTTTTTTCCTGTCTAATGAAAGAACGCCTTAAAAGAACCCCACGGAATTCTTTCTCTGAGTATCCTAGGTCATGTGGAATTAGAGAAACTTCTCATACTTCCTGCTACGTATTTCTCCTGAAGTGGGAAACTGGCAGTAGCACATTTCAGAGGGCATCGTGCCAATGTCACAGTGCGGTGGACGGTGCTGGACAGAGGATAATCCTGGGATCTTCTCTCCAACCTCAGTAACACTCCACAAAAGCCGTAACCCACCACCAGAGAATCCCAAGGGACTTTGCTGAGAAGGAAGGTCCACAGAGGAGTGATACCAGCCCTGCCTCAGCTTTTACTCTTACGTCAACAGCCCCGCCCTTGCACCAGACACCACCCTTCACCAAGGTGCACCAAAGCACCGTCCAGTGCCTGTGTTCATCACCTAAGACCACTCCGTACCTTCCTTATTCCCCACCCCAGATCCTATCCTCCTCTGGCCTTTACACTTAGTCTGTGAACTGAAACTTTGGCCTTTCTTACCAAACTGAGACTTGTTTTTGCCCTGAATTCTTAAGGCTTTCAACTGTCTTAGGCTGAAACTCTTGCTTTAACTTCATTCTTATAAAACTGAAATCCTAATATTAGACACCCCTAGACTGAGCATCAGCAACATTTACCCTCTTCTAAATACCCCATCCTTATGACAATGTGAGCCAGAAAGATATTCAAGATAGACTGAAGTTGGAGAGAGAGGATTAGAAGATCCAGCTATGGCACTCAGTGCCTTGCTCTCCTGTCCGAGCTCGTGAATGAAGGTGATCATCTAAATAACCTGTTGTCCCTCTCTCTGACCAAGTGTATTTGGGATCTATCCTTTCTTTTTTCTGTAGGATAAAACTAAACTGGAAAAATGTGGAGCTCATTTAGTGGGTGTTTGTGTCTTATTGTAAAGAAAAAGCTAACAAGAGGTTAACTATAAATATTTGACTGCTCAAAATGTTATGATTGAGTGATCGGAGGTACTTCCCTTCCCCCACAGACATAACTTGAAACACAGTCAAGAGGATCGATGATGAGGGGACCGAGCTGAAACTGTCACCGTGAATGTCATTAAGGAGATTAAGCGCATGTGAACGCAGTTCCGCCGGGCAGCAGAGATGTTCTCCCATATAACTCACTGACAGATCAGACAGCTCTGCCGTCATTATCCTCAAACACCAACAATCAATATGGAAGTGGCAGATTTTGAGGACATTATCCCTCTACAACAAAACTGAAGGAGGGAGAAGACCAAACATAAGACCAAACCAATAAGATATTTCAAGATATACTGATAACTTTCCAAATATCTTTTGTGGTTTTCAAATAACTGGGATATGTAAGATACGAACTATCAGCTTTACTTGGAATAAGAAGAGTGCATGGCCCAGAGAGGCTGAATGTAACACAGCTGAAAAATACTGGACATTTCAGAATATTTGGAACTGAGATTCTAGAAATGCTGAGCCAAAGCAACTTCAAGCTGACTTTACATAGACAGATGAGAAAGGAATGCAGATGTTTGGCCATTGATGTCTCCCTACATGTATCCGGCACACTTTCCTCTCCCCCAAAAGATTTGAAGTTTCCTTTTCATGGAGGTAGTTTCCTTTTAAACCACGATCTTCTAGATGTATCTCACTCACTCTGGGACAGTGCAGAGGAAGATCTATTGCTGCACTGTTCAGTGGGGAAGCCACGAGTCCCATGAGGCTATTAGCACTTCATATGTGGCTGGTCTAAACTGCAACATGCTGGGAGTGAAGGCTGTACACCAAATTTCAAGGACTATAGAACAAGAATGTAAAACATCTCATTAACAATATTTTATATTCATTCCACGTTGAATGTTTTGGCCACATCCGGCCACATAAAACGTATTATTAAAATGAATTTTAGCTGTTTCTGTTTTGTTAGTGAGGCAAGTAGCAAATTTTAAATTACATAAGTGGTTCATGTTTTATCCTTTTTTGGACAGCACAGCTCTGGGCTTCCTGGGGTGGGTGGAGTTATGAAGTTCCTGCAAGCCAAAAAGAGCAGAATTGTAGATGTCTCCTTGTTGATCTGGTCTGTGCACCCGGGTGAACGCTGAGGGATAGAACTGGTTCTGTAGTGCTGTTCCCAGTGTGAGTCACAGGATGACACCAGCCTGCAAACAGTCGCTGGTCCATGACAAGTGCCGAAACTGAGGGTGCATCTTTAGGAAATTTGCTGCAATTTGACACTAATTCTACATCTGCTGAATTTAATATTTTTTTAAATGGGCTTGTGCTTTGTATGTCTTTGTGTATTTTGAATATTTGAACATTGAATATTTGAACTTTGAATATTTCACTTTTATTCACTGATTTTGGCAAATAATTGGACAAAATTATTAGTCTGAGATACTGGAAATGCAAACCACCACAGACAGTTTGGAAAACACTGAGATGCATGACTTTGGTGATCCTAATGTTTAGTTTGGATACCCACAGTAACAGAGATTTGTGGATTTTGCATGTACTTAACTGAAAGCCAGTGTTTAATGGAAAGTACACCTACCTGAAGGATAGCTCTATCTAAATCTCTTTAAATGCCTAACCAGTTTAAATATAAAACAAAGGAATGGGCTAGACCCTTAACTCTTTAAAAATGTTCCATTTTTAGCAAAATGTAGAAATTGAAAAAACTTATGTCTAGCAAGATTCAATATTACTTAATGTGGGTAAGTCCAAGTTTAGATGAGCTGGTAGCAGTCTCCATATAGTGGTGTCAACCTGGCCTCTCACTGCTCTGAATCAGGTTAAATAGGATGTGTCCTATAGCGTGGCCTGGACACGTGAAGGAAAAAATAGTAAATGCTAGTTAATGCTAATGAGAAGAAAAGACTTGACGTGAAGTGGAATCCAGTTTGGCAGCTCATTAGCAAATCATTAGCCCTGCCCACTCTGCCAGAATACAGAAAAAAAAAATTCCTTCCTAGAAGGACTGAAGATCTCTCCAATTCCCTCCAAAATAAGGAACATGTTCAGCTCAGATATGCCAATTGTAACTCATGCCTAAATGCCCCTGGAAGTCCAGCGATGCTCACTGCATTGGTCCGGGAGCAGCACATGGAGACCTCTTGATATCACAAGAGCACTTCCACCCTGACATCACAGGTGCTCCGCACAGCATCCAACACAGACACGTACACACCAAAAGCTACCTGAGAATTTTTTAGGATAAGTTTTTTTCCCTCATATCCTCAGATATAGCAGTTCACTCAGCTTGCTTCCTAGAAATTCTGGAAAAGAGGCCACAAATGGCCTCTTGTTAATTTGCTCTTTCTCAGGTGTTTTAAACACCCTTTCTGTTAGATAACAACCCTTAATCTGATTCTCCTCTATTCCATTGACATTTAATTTGGTGTCTAAAATAAGTTAGAGGAGACAGGGGAGAGTATTTCTTTTTAACGAAAGCAGTGTGCTCTGTATGTCAGCTCTCGGTGGGCAGGCACTCTGTCTTGCTCGCAGCACTTAGAACAGCCCTTGGCAATCAGGAAACACTCAGTAAACATTGTGACTGGCTCTAAGTGGACAAGTATTAATTAAACATCTACTATACATTGACTGAGCATTTCATTCTTCAATATAATCCTGTAGGGTAGGCATTTTGTGATAAGGAGATTGGAACCAAGAGAAGTTAGATAACAAATTCAAGTGGCCACCCTCCCCTGCCCATTTACACTGTCCCACCACAGGGAACAGCTCAGATACACTCACTGGACCATCTACCAACTCTCTCGCCAGGTCCCTTCTTGCTCCACCTGGAGGCAAGTGGGTGATTCTCTGCTCTGAAAATTAAGGGAGGTCTCTGAAGTTGCCCAGCATGGTTTTCTTTGACTTTGATTTTGGCTTTGCCTTTGTGAATGTAGAGGCACAAGCTGACATATGAAAAACTCACACCATGTGTATTTGAGGTTCTTTCTTGTCACCAGATGTCCAAATTGCTCATTTACCTGATTCATTTTCCCCCTGTTCACTTGCTGTGCAGAGAAGTCCTGAACCTGGTCATTCACCAGAGACCAGCTCAGTATCGATTCCCCAAAAGAACCGGTAGCATTTTCTTCCTCAAAACTATAAGGAAACTCTCTGCATAGGACTGACTTTATGCATAAGGAGATCAGTCTGCCATCTGCAAGAAGGTCCTTCCTTCTACTATATAATGGATCTACCCTGAAATCTAAGCCTTACAAAGAACACAAAGGAGAGCTCTTCCCAAAGGAGAGCTTCCTTTTGCAGTGAGAGATGGTCTGTGTGCTCAAAGGCTGTAAGTAAGCAGGGACCTTGCAATCAGGCTGACCGTGTCTCATCACTGCTTTGCTGCTTCCTTACTGTGTGACTTTAAAACCATCATCAGTGTTCAATCAGGAAAACCAAACCCATTCCAAGTACTTTGAGTAGGAAGGAATTCGGTTTAAAAATTATTAAAAGGACTAGAGTAGTAGAAAAGAGTGGGGAGAAAGTGGTGCTGTCCAGAACTGACAAACAGCAGGACACCTGGCACACTGCCCAGCCCCAGTCATCTCGCACAGCCACAGTCGCTGCCGGAGCCCGCGCCGAGCTTCCATCAAGAGGACCCCTCAGCTCACCCCTGCTGCAGGCACCCCTGCTACCGATCTCACTGCTGTCACTTGGACTTCTGCAGGAATCTGCACTGTGTTCTGCCACTGACGTTGCCAAAGCCAACAGATCAGCTTCTGCCTTCCTTCTGCTTTCCAGTCCCAAGTAAGAGCCTTTCATTAACAGAACCTAAACCCTAACACTGCTGGCAAGTGAGTCTAGGAAATGAAGTTTCTAGGCTTCCAGCTTCTAACATACAAGGGAGGGCAACACAAAACATCCATTGTAACAAGTTACTTAATCTGAGCCACAGCTTTCTCCTCCATAAAAGGAGAGCAAGGGCCTTATGCTATATTCATTTTCATAAGCGCTTATTGTATGTTGGGCTACAATATGCTGAGTGTTGGTCTAGGAACTGTGGATATAAAAATTGTTTAAAAGCACAGCCTGTGCTTTCATATGATTTCATAAACATGTATTTAAACAGGTAAGTGTAGTAATTACAATAGGAGTTTAATGCCAGCTCTATGCACAGGGCCATATATCATACTGTAAACGGTGTGGGGGGCTAATTCCAGGAGGAATGGAAAAAGTTTCTGAAGGAGATGAAACCTACTTATGCCACCAACTATGAGGAGATGTAGTCAGGCAATTGGTACAGAACACTGGGAATAGAGAGATTTCATCATTTCAGGTAGAAATAAAAGCAAGTACAAGAAAGCAGATATAAAAACACCTTAGAATGTGGAGAACAATCCAAGCAGTTTTAAATTGCTGGAGAATAAACTCAAGGAAAGAAATAAGAAAAGTGAGCCAGGCAAAGGTGAGACCAGCAAAGGCCCACTTACATCCTGGTTTAGGAAGACATCAAACTAATGGAAGAGGAGAGATACTTAAGAGTTTGAGTTCAGATGTATTGTGGTCATATTTGTGCTGTTTAGTGATTTTGAGAGAATGGATTTAAGGGGGATAAATATGAGCTGAGAGGCCAATTAGGAAACATTTTTTTAAATTGAAGTATAGTTAATATACAATCTTATATTGGTTTCAAGTCCACAACACAGTGGTTCAACAGTTACCCGTATTATTAAATCCTTACCCCAACTAGTGCAGTTACTATCTGTCAACACAGGAAGATGTTACAGAATCATCGGCTATATTCTCCAGGCTGGGAAGGTCTACTACCATCTCTGTGACCAACTTATATTATGACTGAGAATTTTTGTGCCCCTTTTTCCCTCTGTTCTCCCCACCTCCCTACCCTAGCTTCTCACCCATGCTAACTTTCAATAGTTCTGGAATGAGATAATGAAAAACTGAATTAGGATCCTTGCAAAAAAAATGGGTAAGTCAATCATACATACTCTATTACAAGCACTGAAACAACACTGGATGTGTAACACAGTAGAAAAGGTTGTATTTTCCAGCCTCCTTCTGGCAGTAGAAGTGAATGCATTTAGAAAAAAATTACTCAGTAAGATAACTGGAGCAGGAAGAAGACCAACCAATTCCCAGGATGCCATATTGTATATAAAGAGAGTAGGTTCAGTCAGATGCAGGACTTTCATTTTGCTAGGTGAGAACTCAAAGGTTTGGGCAGGGCCAGATTACTCTGGATGAAAGACTGATCCTACAGCTGCCAGAAGTCCTGGTTTCTAGCTAAATTAGTGAGAGCAGGAATAGAGTCAGAGAGAGAGAGATTCTAGGAATAAGATAAAATTTCCGGGACATGATGGCTGGTTAATGTGGAAGGTGCCAAGAAACACAAATAGAAATAGTTATTATTAGAGTGCACAGTCATCCTCCCTTACCTGAAACCCATGTGGCCAGAAGTGCTTAAGGACGTAGGAGATGGCAGACTTAATAAAAATATTGTGGTGTATATTCCAGAAATTCCACTATGTATTCCAGACAACAGGTGGGAAGGTCTACACCAGCGCCATGCTCCAATCTGTTAATATTTCTTCACTGAAGTATATGAATACACATTGTAAGAGGGATAAATAAAGAATTGAGATAACTTTATGTCAGTTCATTTGGATTTCACCTCAAATGAGGTGACACAGGTCAGAGTTTATTGCCAACTGGATAATGAAAACCTCTGTTTTCAGAGCACTTTCAAAAGTGGGGGTTGGTCTATATTTGGAGAATTACTACACATTTGATATTTTTGTACTTGCTAGCAAGAGTCATGTGTAACATCCTGCTTATAAATGAATCAGAGGTTTGTAGACAGGTTAATTAAATGGATGGTGGTGCTGCCAATGAAAACCGTTTTTTTTTTACATGTAGTTTTAGAGGAAAGATGGTTAGTTCATTTGAGGTCACCCTGAGTTGAGCTGCTCATCTATCTTCCAGGTGGAGATATCTAATGAGCTATTTGTTGGGTGTACAATTCTCAAGTTATTAGGAGCTATCAGTGCTGGAAATGATGATTTCAAGATGCAGATGTAAAACAAACCCGCAGAATGCTGAAATTACTTAAGAAGATTAAGTAGATGAGAATATATTGGTGGGTTGATGATAGAACCCTGAAGAACTCCAACATCTAAAGAATGAGTAGTGGAATAGAAACCAATAGAAAACACAGAAATAATAGTAAAAACAATGAACAAGAAGAACCACTTGGTACAAAATCAAAGAGAATAAAGGTTAATAAGGAGGCAATAGTTGTCAAGTGATAGAAAGAATAAAATATATCCACGAAATTTGGAAACAAGAAGGACATGGATGATATAGAGGGAACCATTTCGGTGCAGTGAGCTCCAACCCTAGATTGAAGTAGATGGGTGGGGAGTAAGTGAAGAGAGTGAGTATAGAATACTCTTCCAAGGACTTTGAAAAAGATTAAATGAGGTATTTTTTAGCAGAGTGGCATTTAATGGGGCCTATCGTTACACAATGACTTCAGATCACATAGAGGTATAAAGCATGATGTCAGGGCCTTTCCTGGGAACATACTCGTGTGGATGAGAAAAGATAGCTGTTGATTCCCTATTCTACTCTCATTACTTCTATCTGGGTATGTCCACCTTCCAGGCACCTTCCAGGTTCCAAGACACTTGGCCTAGGAACTAGAAGGTGGGGAGACAAACTGCTCCACAGCAGATGTTTGCTTAAGAAACTTCACTTTGGTTCTGTAGCCTACAAGAAAAGAGATCTAATGTATTTACTTTGAAACGAATGTATTCGTTGTTAAAACCCTTCACTTGCAACCATCTCAATGTGTCACCTGTAAAGCATATTCTTATATGATGATAGCTGACTTCAAAGCCACAAGCTACCCCAATTACCATGCTTATTTGTCTAAAATTCTTGCCAGTTATGCAATTGTATTATTATTGTTTTTGCTATCTCTGTATCTCTGACACTTCAGAGTTCCTTCCCATTTTCTCCTGAGGCAGAGGACCTTGCAAAACTGCCACACCACTTTCCCAACCTTCACTCTATTCTATTTAACCTCTCCTACTTCCCCACAACAGTAATCAAGCATGGGTGGTGGCACAGAATCCTAGCTGACAAAAATTTTTTGTTGGAGATTCTGATCCAACGGGTTGGAAAACACCTTCCAGAACATGGGGTTAGCACCTTTCCCAGAGCACTGAGTTAACCACATGGAAGTAGATGACTAAGCAGGTACAGGGTGGCCATGACTTACTGACACGGGGATCAAGCTCCAAGTTTTCATAGTCTCCATGCCCTTGTGATTGTTTTTTCTTTGGGGAATAGAAAAAGAAGCAGAAGCCCTCTTCTTTGTGGAAATATCCAGCTCCCATTTTAAAGGAGATAGCTGCCATTATTACACTCCTGCTATCAGGTGTGAAACACAACTCAGTGATCATTTATCAGGGCTCTCTGGCATCCTGTTTATTACTCTATGGCCAAAATCTGCAGAGACCCCTTTGTCCTCATTCCTACGCACTGATTCCAAACCAATTTCCTCTGGTCATCAGAAAATGAGCTTTCACCTGTCTAAAATTCCTTTCAGATAATAATGTTGATGGCCATGCAACTATATGATTTATAATTTAATTGTTTGTAATTAAGCCAGTGAGAGAAACCAGGTCTGTAGGTGATGTCAGGTAAGCGGGCTTAACTTCACCCTTTTGTACCTGTGCAAATTACTTAGCTCAGGAACCACCACCAAACTCCTCCCTAAACCATTTCCAGAGGTGGAGCTAATTAGAATACCTATTGTTCTGTCTCAAATTAAATATATTTAATTAGCATGTGGGATTTTTTTTTCCTCCATTAAATTGTCATTATCCTAAGGCTATGAATCCTACTGCCAGGGCAACATGGATGGGAATATACACAATTTAACCTTAATTAAAACCCTAACTTAGCTCAAATTTAACTGTGTTCTTGTCTCCCATCATTAAAAATCAGAAGAATGCTAATTTCTATCTTTGGCTGCCTCCAAAAATGTATCAGTGACTTTTATATATTCCCCTGAATTTACTGACCTCAATATTTCTCCTCACCAACCTTAATACTGTTGCTTCCTCCAAAAGCATAAATTTCCTTCTTGAATCTTCATTTTGATCAACAGTTCCCCCTAAGAAGGGTGTATCACAAACACAGGGACAAGGATGTAGAAAGAGTGTATTGTACATGTGATTACTTTAAATTCTAACTATATCCAAGGCTCAGCTCAAGTTTTGCTTCCTCTATGAATTCCTTTTTAAGACTCCGAGATCTTTTCTTCTTCTGAGCCTTTCCCTTCTTATTCTACCATTCTCACTGGGCATTTTCCCATGTTCTTTGTATTGTTCATTTATTATTTACGTACAGAAGCTTGCTCTACAACTATATCTACTTTCTTTCTGACATTAATTCCTCTGACAAGCATTTACTAAACAATAACTGTTTTCTAGACACTGAACTCTATGGTAAACTTATAAAAGTGAATCAGAAAAAAAAACTTGTCTCAGGAAGTTCACAGATCTGTTGAAGAAGCCCTGATTTGTGTGCTTTTTCTCCCCAGGACACAAATGTAAAATTATGAAAATGATAATGACATCAGTAGGATAAAATAATATCTAGACTTGTCAAGTGGCAAGAGACTCAGATAATTCATAAAATTGTCAGTCCTTGATCATCAACTTTCCTGAAGAATTTTAAAGCAATGACTTCGAAGTTCACTTCTTTAGATTCTAACCAGCCTCATGTGTCTCCACAAAACTTGGTTCTTCCCTGGAGCACTCAGAAAAAGAAATGCCCTCCATTCTCCTTAGACCTCCTTCATTCACATCATTCCACAAGTTATTTCCAGCCCCCTTGATGTCAGTAAGGCAGATAAATGATGATCCTAGAAAAATCGATCAATTCTAGCCGCTTCCTGAAAGGTTAACCCAGTTAAAAAAATTAGGAAATGTCCCTCCATGATCCAGGCCATGTATCTTAAAATATTGCTAGGTTCAGACATACATACTGATTGTGCCTTGTAAGTAATGTTTATTTATGATTAATAAAAGGATTGAAAATTATGGGGATAATTTGGTTATCTACTTATGATTCAAAAAATATCTGTATGCAAGCAGATTTAACCCATTGTTCCAGGTATTATGAAGCAAGAAAGACGATGTTGTATATTATTATGATTCTTTTGGGAACATGAGGGCCCTACTTCTGATATCCACAATATCCCATCAACATTAAATAAAATTCATATAACTTATCTATTCTTTATTGAATTAATCACAGGAGTAATCTGTATTAAAAAGCTCTGTCTGATTCTGGATAGTCAATGATTAATGAGTAACACTTTGAACTACTCTTACAGGGAGATGCTTAATATCATAAGGGTCACTGCTTCATTCATTCTGTTCTGTGGTGTATGCATTTCATCCTTGTATCCCAATTAAAAAAGCACTCTTCTCTCAACATAGTGGAAAGGATAAAACTTTGCTCCAACACAAACATTGCCAAGAATGCTAGACATAAAGGAGATTGCACCCCACACAATAGCATAGGTCAACCCTCCAGATAGCATTATTAGGAGATAATCTAGTTAGAATTTACATTATCTAAATATTGCGGTTTATTCAATACTCTGGAAGCCAAAAGAGGCAAAAGCATGGTATCAGCACCACTCAGATCATCGTGTTAAGTGAGACCATTTCTGTCTAGATCTCATGGATATTCATTCTACCTTCCTGGTGTGGGACAATAGCAAGAGAGCAGAAGATACTCTTCACCTGGTGCGACTTTCTGCAACTATTAGCCTCAGTCATCCCTGTCCCGTGGGGGCACATAGAAATTCTAGATTCTGCTTGGTGTTTGCTGTGACTGGCTCTCATAGAAGTTGTCCCCATAACTCCACTTCTGCCTGATCATAACCACTTCGGGAGCACTGCTTATGTCTCTCATATCATTCCCATACTCCCTCCTGGGATATTTGTGTCAACAGCTGGAATGAAATTTCACCTGGCAGCCAGCATGTAGGAGAGTCTTGCTGAAGGAGAGCTTAATCAGGGCTCTCCTGAGAAGACGATGAAATCACACCACGCACACAGTGGCCAAACCTGCCTGTGAAATGACAGGCCCTGAGTTAGGAATAAGGTTCTAGGAAAATTACAGCTCCTACTGACCCCGTTTCTTCCATGTGATTGGTCCTCATTAAATGTTACAGAGCTTTGACACCCTGAAATTTCACCATTGTCTAAAGATTGATGCTGTTAGGAAATCAGGAATCAGTGCTAGCTAAAAGAGGGGGAAAGTTTGACAATAGTTATATAAAGAAAGACAGGTGAGTCTGAGCTATGTCTGCTTAAAGGTCAAATTAAGCATATCCATACCACTTCTGATTAATGTGACAAGTAAATACAAGTGCCTACCTCTCCTTGCTTAAAGGAGATTTCACCATGACAAGAAGAGTGTCATTTAATAGGCTACTTTCAGGCAAATCCACTCAAATTGACCTAATTACAGAGTGTGCTGTGTCCAGAAGCTTCCTCAGCATAGGTTACGGAAGAGAAGCATCGGTAATTGGTCAAAATGTGTCAGGTACAGTCTTTTAAGAAAAGAAGTCTCTGCAAATAGGATTTCGCACAATAATGGATTTGTTACTGAAAATTTTTGATAGAATACCCAGGAAATGTGTAGCCAAGGGGCATCAAAGGAAATAATACACTCTGCTCAGTGTATGTATCTCTTCATCCAATCAGGGGGTGTTTATGGGATTTAGAATAAGGTTACTGATACCAAGAGGAGGTTTCAGTACTCCTGTCATAGGCACAAATATACAGGGATAGAGAGAGATAGAGAGCTAACTGATGGAGAAGAGAGGATGTAAACTGAGTCCAGAGCTATCTTTACTCCTCTGATTTTCCCCTCTCACTCTGGGTGATGGTTTATGCCTAAGGAGTGATAACAAGCCTAGACAAGGCATGTTTTGGAAGGTAGCAGTACCGGGCTAATGAACCTCCTAGCCAACATGAAGAAAGAAGATAGGAGAGATAGAAGGTTGAGGAGCAGTGCTCAGAGAATTTTAAAACAAGAATAGACAATAAAGTAAAAGGGAACTTATGTGTTTCTATCTCCCATGTTCTTTGGCACAATTTTCTGTTACCATCTGATTCAAGGAAACCGTTATAAACAGATCTTCCTCACTTCCCAGTGATTTACAGACATCAAAGTGATACAGCACTGTTCCTGGGACCACAATCTGATTGGAGGGCCTTTAAAGACATGAAGTCTGATCACACTTCCAAGTAAGTCCTAGAAAGAATTTAGCTGCATGTAGTAGACTGTCATTAACAACACAGTGAGATCCTCCACTGGCCAGACATGTGCTATGTGCAAGAGAAATGGCAATGAAAGAGACAGACGCCCTGTTGCCCTCCCAGGAAATTTGGTCCAGTGAGTCCAAGGCAAGGGGACTGGGGAGAATGGAGGTTGAAAATGAACAAATAACTAGCCCATAGGGCCAAGTCTACCATTCTGGTGCTAAAAATGAGAGTGGAGTGTTCACCTCCAGCCAGGCATGGGTCACTCCTAACCTTGCCCTACCTAACCTTGCCCTACAGGTGGTTGGTGAGGACATCTTCCCATGAAAAGGGCTCGCTGTGTCTGAGTCACAGCCCCAAGATGCCATTCAAGTTGCAGAAAGTTCAGACTAGAGGACTTTTATTTCTGTTTATTTTTCCCATCCAAGTCATTGCACCAACCCTTCAAATGCCTCCAGGTGATTGAGTCATAAACACGCTTGTCAGTGGTACTTGACATTAACTAGATTGATTGCAACAGAAATCAGCTGCGTAAGTGATGACAGCTCCTCTGAACTGGAGGGGGTGGGGAATCATTCTACCTTTTATCAAGACTTTCAAAGTCAGTAGGGAGCAGAGGACAAAATTAGTATCTTTCAATGCAAGGATACATCATCTTTTTCACAAGTATCAACAATGACCTACTTTACACCAATATTTTCCAAGAGCACATTCTCAACTGTAACATTAGATTTCATGTTTAATTAGAGTTATTCTAATAGCTCAAAACATTTCCATATATATGATCATTCTTTATATAAATTTATTATTTATATTCTTGGCTGAGAATTATAAACTTCTATGGTATTTATTAAGCAACTGCTTTGTGTTCACACTGAGAAACAAAGACTTAAAACCTAATACCTGATTTTAAGGATTTTATCATTTATTTACAGAGAACAAGCAAATATGTATGAAATAATTTAGAAATAAGCAATGCTATAGTATGTGAAACAGTATTAATTCACAAATAGTAAAACTACAATTAGAGACAATTAGAGAATAGGATAATCATTCATAACATTTCAAGAATCTCTAATGTATGATGGGATGAAATTAAGAAGAGAATGATCAAGTAGGCTAATATTCCATCAAAAAAGGGAAGACTCCCTAAGTGAGATGAAATAACTGCAAAAATATTTGGATTACATATGTGTAGCCTGACATAAAGCTACCTCTAAGCAGAAACCAGGTCTCAGAAGTCATGTGTACTACCCCACCAGAGCACCCCTGAGGGTGTGTGAGACCACAGGCAATTATTTTTTGTGGAGGGTCCCTATGTAAATAAGCAAGTTGATTGTTTTCTTAGAATTAACAAATCAACAAATTGTTTATTTAGGAGTATATTAAAATTCATGACCCTTTTTGATGCATAGTGATATGCTGATGAGATTTTAGGACAGTGTGTAGAGCAGAAGTACCTGTGTATTTAGTGCCCAACGAATGAATGAAAAGACCCGCGATAATGTCCAGGCATCATCTCTTCAGAACCAAGAACTATTCCTTCATGGTTTTGGTCCACCTGTGCTTTTCTTGACTAATTTCTATCTCTTATCTCAACAAAGAGGTTAAAGGTTGCTATTGCTCAAAATTCCATGGACTTTTAGAACTTGTTTATATGGAAACAATATTGATCTTGCCTGAGAATGTCCTTAATAGCTTTTATTTAATGCCGGGTCTATCATTCCTCATGGTGCTGCATTATCTATGGATTCTGCCTTCATACTACCCTCTCTCAGGTTATTACAGCTGATAACAGACATAAATTCAAGTCTTATCCAAAATATGCAGGAAATGTGATTAATTCGTTGGTTACACTGAACTTGCAGCTAAAATTTTATAGTGTGAATGTAGAACAACACATTCTCCCACCACATCTCCTCTTGAGCTCTTTATGCTGTAATCACTGTGTTCCTAGACTGTGATCTCTTTTGAGTTAACTGCACCCCTGCCTTCCAAATAACACCACAGAACCCATGAATGTGGGAGAAGAGTGGCCCCCTTCCCGTTCACATGTCTGTTGCCTGTCAAGGACAGCGTAAGACAGAGCTGAGAAAAACCAATGTCACATTGATGGAGGCAACTCTGAAAGGACATTTATCTGTAGCTATTTATCTGTTGGCATTGGGAACAACGGTATGGAAAGCCGTGAAGACACAGGCCGCCACCCCCACCGCCCCCTCCCCGCCCAGAGGAACGCCTGACGCGCAGAACCTGCAGAGCGCTAATCACCCTGAGTATAGTGTTGACGAGCCCTTTGCATAAGGATGGCTGCAGCCCCTCCCACCATCCTCAGGAGCTGTGGACTGGCAGGAACCCATATAAAGGTTGTAATGCAGGAGACCCTCCAAAACCTGAAGAATCCAAATCAACTGGATTACAGCAGCCTTTCTAACGGACAACCCGCTGGATGCACTCCAAGGGGAAGGAAAGGGGATTCCTCCTCCTGTCTCAGCCCAAGTACTGCAAGGATGTTTACTGCATCTGCTGGAACTCGAGAGGAAGGAATTCCATGCTTACATGCTTACCTGCACCGGCCCTTTTCCTGTTCCCCAATAAAAGCTACCCTAATGTAGGAGGCAACTTCGGTACAGCGCTGTCCCAACGACATCGATTGTTCTGTAAGTAACCCCTAGTAAATTCATTTACTTGCCAAGTTGGATTTGTCCACATCACTTTTTGGCCTGTTGGTTCCCTTGCAATTCAGAAAAAGGTGTTTTTTTCTTTTACGTCCCTCTGTGAAACTCTTGTAACAAAGGCGCATGCATGTGCACTCACACACGAGCATGCAGTTCAAACCCGAGGTCATCAGCGAACCATTGGTATCCCAGTGTCCTGCTCTCATCTGTGTCCAGAGTGAGGGAGAATCACCCAAAGGTGAAAGGGCAGCCCTCTTCTGGCAGGATAGTCTCACGGGATTTCATGAAAGAAACTCTGCATTGGCCGGGAGTGCAATCATCTTGCTGCCAAACCACCCTCCTGGAACCACAGCTCTTCCACTGAGCTTTGGGACAACCCCATCAGCCCATAGGGTAGAGAATGGGAGTGCAACCTAGAGAGGAAAAATGGAGACCTAAGGCCACGTGGGTCCAGGTCCAGGCTCAGGGAAGCCTGCTCGGATGGTATTGCCGGCCCTGGTCAGTCCTCACCAGCAGAACGAGACTCACAGAACATTGAAGCAGATGCTTTAAAGTGGTCAGGAGACCCACCCACCACCAGGTCTGGGCTCAGATCTCCCTGCCCAAATAGCAGTTATGGCCAAAGTCCATCCCCATGCACTGCAGAAAGACTTAACAAATTGTAAGAAAGGTTCTACAATATGAAGGACCCACCCTAGAACCAGGGGTATAAAACTGTATACATTGTATTATGAAATACTTCTGGCAGAGAGAACTTCTGAATGGACAAGGTGTTAATGAGAAACTAATCCTCTGTTTTATAATAATTTTACATGTCTGATGAGTACTGTCTTCATATATTTCAAGCTTTCTTTGACTTCTATTTGCATATTTTTTTGCTATCATGATATGACCTCTGGTCCTTAACTTTTTTGTCACGACACTAGTTAAACTGGCATAATGGGAGAGGGTTTGTAAGAGTATTAGTAGAAGCCATTCTTTCACTGGGACAGCAATAATTTAACTTGGTACATGAAATTCTTGGAAAACTGCATAAATACATCCCAATAAGTCCAAACTGAATATATTATAGCACTTTTTCTTAGCCTGATCTCAAAATGCCTGTGACTACCTAAAACCACCTGACATGAGGGTAAATATAATAAAAGGGAAGTTGGACTGGAATAAATTTGGTCTTAACACACTGAAGTTAAAATACCTTACTTTGCAGGCTTTACAAAGACATGTACTCATGTATATACATTGCTAGGTCTTTGCCTTGGGCCTTGGAATAATTCCAGAACAGTGAGGGTCTCTAAAGCTTAAACTTCATTGGAATCATGGTAAAGCCACCTCTGCTACAGAGACAAGCAGTTTTCTAGAATGATAGTGATACCAAACTCTGAGTTTCTAGATCCATAAGCTGACAGCAGGTTGTACACATTAAATGATTTGAAAGGGATACATTTATAATATTTATGATCACTCTTTCTGGATGATGAACTTACTCATTTTAAATGGAAAGGTAATTTTAAATGACTTATGGACCTCTCTAACTTATCTAGTTGAATTTCTATGAGAAGGTGGACAAAGGTCTGGGGTGCTCTGATAGAGACCCCTCTTCTTTCACCAGAAACCTGATTGAATATGGCATATCTTTTGGATTACTTCCTTTTGACCTTGAAAGTAAGCAATAAACCAGAGCTTTCTCTGATAGAATCTCTTTTCTTCTGGATATACACATACTAACTTTCATCAAGAATTCTCTGGAATCAAAGGAAACCATCTTCTATTCATTCCTCCTATCCATTCAAAGCAGAATTATAAAATTTTATATGTATAACTGCTTAATGACATTTCTGGAATTGCCACCGTGACTCTGTATGTCAACCCAGTTACTTACGCTATTATGGTCTTTCTTTCATTTGCTGTGTTTCTACATTATTGATACCAGCTTCCTAAATGCCAAATTTGCTGAGATGTTTTTTGAAGAGTTAAATCCATCAGTTGGGACTATTTGGTTCTCAGTTTTCCCCTTTACTCCCAAAAATGTACAAAGGAAGAAAGGAAATAGATATCATTACTATTTTCAGTAGAACAAGTAGACAGAGAAAATGACAGGCTCCAGATGAAAGTAAGTGCAGCCAAAAGCAGCTGAGACTTCGCCATGCAGACTGCCCAGAGGAAACGACAGCAGAAAACCAGGAGTGCAGGGCGGCAGCTGTGGTCAGCCACAGAAACTACTAGCAAATATATGGCTGCAGAAGGAAAAGGATGGGAGATCCCGGGTAATGCCAGTGTAAACGTATCTTTAAAAGTGAGGGGATCACTTTGGAATGCCATCGCTGTTCCTTGGCTGCAAAGGCCAATAAGAGATACTGGTGCAATGGACTGGTGGCAAATAATCCTCCTGGACAAAGTGAAGTTTGGACAGACCAACAAGACATATCTAATAGAGGTACCATCAGAAAAAGAAATAGACTATTTCTAGAAAGTCTGCGCTATAAAATGCTACTCTCCGGTGTCCTCTCTCTACTCTCACCAGAGAAATCTCCTATAAATACTTGTCCAGGAAACTTCAACTCATTCAGATACGTGTAACAAAAAAAACCAGATACACATAGAATACATACAGAAAGAAAAATATGTGTAAGCAGGCATCAGAACTTTCCAACTGATGATAAGAAATCACTAGGGTAAAAAAAATTGTTATCGTGAAATAGAACAAAATTATAACAAAACAATTTACCATAATTTTGTTTTAAATTTAATGAAGCAATTATAGCTATGCAAAAGATCACAACAGGAGGTGACAGCCAGATAGCAGGAGGAAATGAAACAGGAATAAACAAACATCAGGAAAAAATAGAAGAAAAATGGAAAATCAACACAGATTTAGGGCAAAACTGGAAAGTGAATGAGGGAGGATTGCTATAGAAAGTACATTCAGAGACATACAAGATGGAAGTTAGAAAATTAACAAAATGAAACAGAATTTTTTTAATGAAAATGATTTAAAAGAAATATATAACAGACAAAAAATAGAATTCTAACATAGGCATATTTGGAGTTCTTGAGGATGTAAACCAGCTGAATGCAACAGAACACAAATTTTAAAGTAAAAGAAAATGTTCCTGGAATAAAAGTACACTTTACAGATTGAGAGTGCATACATCTATCAGTGAAAGTTTACTTAGGTCAGTCAATACAAAAACATATGCTAGTAAGGATATTATCACAATAAAGGACTTTAATTATAAAGAAACATTCTTTCTGCAGTCAGCCAAAAGTTTCAAGTTGCATATATAAGAAAAAGGAAAATAAGATGGCATCAGGCTTCTAACCAGGAAATTCAATACCACAAGTCCAGGGAAGAAAACCTACAAGATACTTGAGAAAAGAAAGTATGAGTGAAGGAATTTATATCCAGCCAAGGATTTTATATCCCTGAAAGTATGAAACACAGATTTGATTTTCAGCTTCTACTTTAGGAAGCATAAAGACTGCTGACAGTTTTGAACATGCAATAAATCAGGGATTAAAGTTGACATGAGCCCTTCTTGAGAAAACTACCGGTAGAGGGAAAACTCCAGCCAACCCAAATGGTGGGCAAACTTTGGCAAAAGACTTGGCAGTGAAACTGAATATATTTAAGAGCAAAACTAAGACCAAAACAAAAGTGGAAAAAGGGTTAATAAAATGATCTGACGATGTAGGGGTGATATGACTTATAAGAAAAACAAGAAAGGAGAGGTAAAAATAAGTTCACTGCTTGCCTCATCCCCATAGTGGCAGTCAGAATATATCAAAGGTAACAAATTGACAATGGAGGAATATGCATATTTCAAAATACAAAAGTAAATGCTCAATTTAGACCATCCTATTGACTAAGACTGGGTGATACAGGAAAGAGTTAATGGCCAAAAAATAATAATAATATAAGCCAGTTAAATGATTGCTCATGGCAGGGAACTAAATGAATCTGTTTAAAGAAAGATGGAACTAAGGCCATTATATTAGATATATTTATAAACAAATATTTATATTTAGAACAAAACAATCATCCTAGATGGTAACTAGACATCACAGGAATCATTTCATAATGTATAAAATATGCCAATTACTATGATGTCCACTGAAATTAATCAGATATTATGTCAACTACACTTCAATTAAAGAGAACAAAGTTAAATTTTTTAAAAAAGTACTTTCTTACAAAAACATAGTGAACACACATAAAAAATTTGTTTAAGTCATTGAGGAGGCAACCAGGGTAATGGCAAAGCTGGTTTAAAAGAGTCTATGAGAGACCAAATTATATAGTCAATAAAGAAAAGAATGCTAAAATTAGAAAAAACAATCGGTCTAAACATCAGAAAGTGGAAGGAAGACCTGCCCTATCATATATTAAACATGTGGGAAAGCTTTCATAACTAAACCAGTTATGATAAACTTCTTACGTAACAAATGGTTCTAGTATATGACTATACAATTGGTGGTAAGGGTTAGAAGGCCCAGAAATAGACATAAAAACACACAGGAATTAGTAGTTACTAAGGTCGCATCTCAGTATGGTTGCCTTGGGATCAAGAGGAGGGTGAGAAGGATAAATTGTGAATGCACTGCATCAAAGACTGAAATGCAACTAGTGTTATCGTTTAAAAAAAAAACACTTGGCAAAAAGCTGGGGCAATTTTATTTATAACCATGGAGAGGAGGAGACCTTTTAGCCATGATCCAAAAATCTGTTAAGTTATAAAAAATTTATAAATGTGATCCTAAAGATAAAGACAAAAAAACCTGCATTAAAATAAAAAGCAAATTTTTAAAAAACTCTCCTGGGATAAAATATCTTCAATTGATACCATCCAGGACGGATATCCCTAAAGGATACAGAACTTCTCAAATTACAAAGAAAAAGACAGTCCAATAGAAATAGGGGCAAATCACATGAACAGACAGTTCACAAGGAGAGAAGAGTATCACTTAACCATATAAAATGATGCTGAATTTCATTCAGAACAAAAGAAATGCAAATATATACTTATATATCTTGAGTTTACATTATTTGCCTATCATTTTGAAAAATATTCCAACATTCAAAAATACCCTTTCTGTGAGACTGTGTGGGAACAGGCCCTAGACTATTTACTGGCAGTGAGAAGTGGTGCAATAGCTACAGAGGAGATTCTGGCAGTATTTCCAAAAGACAGACTCCACAATCATATTATGAAAACATATCCTTTGGAGATTGCCGCACATGTGAAAAATGGCATGTATACAAAGTTGACCATTGCGCAATTAAAAATTCACCAAAACTTAAGTATTTATTTTGAGGGCAGCCTAAATAAATTATGGTAAATTGTTCAGTTGAATTATCCTAGTGAAATTCTGTTTCCTGCTGGGGCTTTGATTTATGTGGTATGCTAGCTTTTACTTAAGAATGAAAGAAAAATATGTGATTAGTATTTGCTTGCATTTACAATAAAGAAATATTGGAAGGCTACACAGGATGCCAGTCCAAATGTTGATGCTCAGGAGGTGATGGGGAACAGAAAGTAGGAGCAAAATCATTCACTGAATATCTTTTTGTTAAACCATGAGAATATATTACCTTTTTAAAAAACAATTAAAATGAAAAGAGACAAAATGAGGAACATATACACAGGATTAAATGGGGTAATAAAATAAATCAAGCTTGGTTGATTAAGGAAAAAGAATGAAACTACTCTGTATATTTTGATAAAAAACAATCTTCCAAGACATATTCAGTGGGAAAAAAGTGTATAAAATGCTTCTGTTTGTGAAGAAGTAAATAAAAAAGGAAGGAAGAGAATGTGGATGAGGGGGGGGGTGGGAAGGAGGGAGGCTGGAGATGCATATAAATATGTGTGCGCATAGAATATCTTGGATGGTACACAAGAATCTTGTAGCAGTGAATGTCACAGAAAAGAACTAGGAATCTGAAAACAGGCATGGGAAGAAGTTACTTTTTAGCTTATGCCCCTTTGTGCTTTTTGATATTTTAGTAGCATGTTTTCATTTAGAAAAAGGAGAAAATATGGATAAATTAATACAATCACCAATAATCCTGGCAATTTTTATTCTCTATTTTTGCTCGCCTAAACTGTTTCCTTCTTTTGTAATGATCATAAAAGGGCTAAGAGTATTTTATACATACAACCCTTGACAAGGCAATTTCACTTTAGCAATTTATTGTAAGAAAATAATTAAGGATGTGTGCAAAATCTGGTTTATAAGATGTTCATGGCAGTATTTTTTATAATAGTGAAAATCAATAACAACCTACATGTCAAAACTAGGGTGTAAGTTTTAATGAAGTATGATACAGCCCAACAAAGATACAGCCTAGTGCTATTAAAAATAATATTCGGAAGATTGTTGATTGCCCTGGAAATACAGTCATGCTCTACTGTTTGATATAAAAGTCAGTTACAAAATACAATTCAAAAAACATTATTTATACCTTTTGTCCACTTTACTATGAAAATATCATTGATACAAAGGAATTTTATATATTAGCCCTATGTCATAGGGATCACGTGGTTGTTGAAACAGTAATCTTTTCAGTCTATTCCAGGAAGTAGGTTATTTAGAGCTAGGAAAAAGGATAACCTCATATTGCTCAAAACTGGCCAGTAGAATGTTATCTCAAGAACTGGGAAGTTGTTAGGCCGCCAGCTGTTCTTGCTCGAGAACCACTAGCTCTTCTACTTCTCTCTTCACGTCTGTTCCTTCTTCTTTGCTTAGACCAGTTCAATTGATAAAGCTTCATTTACATATTCGTGGGTTATATAGTCATGAAATTTGAAGTTGCTGTAGGGCCAACTCTAAGCCCTATTCTACAAGGAATTAAAGTGTGACTGTTCTCTTGAATGCACTATAACCAGCTACGTATCTGTGTCTCCCTGTGGAAATTTGGGAGGCTGATAGCCTAACTCTTGGATTATCTTGCTTTGAGCTGGACGCACATTCCTTGTCAAATCAGACATGGCTGGGGAGTTTGGGGGCTTGGGGGAGAAGAAGTTCATATGGCCTCTGCTTATTTATCTTTTCTTCAGAGAGGGAGATGTGGACACCCCCACAAATCAACTGATAAACTTCTTACATAACTTATGGTTCTCATATATGCTGCAAATATTTTTCTTAGTCCATTTTAATTTACTGTACATTTCAATGTTTTTGACAACAGAAAGTTTTAAGTTTTGAAGTAGTCTTGTCTATCAATCTTTTCTTTAGCCAATAAAACCCATTATTTTCACACATGTAGCTAATTATACCATTACATTTGTTGAAAAAAATCCATCCATTCCCCACTGATTTGAAGTGACAGTTTCTCACATGCAAATATTTTCATATATTTGCATCTTTTTTTCTACTCTATTTATCAATGTGACTCTTCTATATCTAGCTGTACAAGTATTCCCACGTTATTACCCTTTGTTAATATTTTCTTAACTATCCTCATCCACTTTTTCCCAGGTGAATTTCACAACACGGCCGCTACAAGCAAGGTCATTGTTTCATTGGAAGTAAAAATTATTCCAGCTCTGAAGAACAATCCAACCCTGTTGAACATATTGAAAATCATCCTCTATGTTTACATCAAACTTGGTTCTTTCCTAAGATATTGTCAAGGGTAATTTAGGCTATGTATCATTTTCTCCCCATGCATCAAAGCCCACAGAAGCTGTGTTTCCACTACTCAAAACCACATGTCATTAAACTCTAAAATCACAGTCATTAGAGAAGATGTTCATGCCTTAATAGGAATGCAGTAGGTGAAACCAAAGAAATGACAGGCTATGTCTCTCAACACAAACTCTTGGTGTTGGATGAAATAGATAGCAGATTCCAATTGTTATTCTCTCTCTTTTTGCTGAGCATACAGGGCTGAATTCACATAATTTAAATGCTTGTTTGATAGGACTTTTCAGTATTGGTTATTCTTTCATCTAGTCTTATTGAACTCATTAAAATTTTCAGAAGATAAAAGGCCACTACTGGACATTTTTATATCTGTGGAGACAATTTTGATCTGAGTGAAATTATTTGCACACTTGCAAAGTGAACTAGAGAAGAAAGACAGAGCTAAGTGGTGCATTTGGAAGGCCAGATTGGTTAAAGTCCTAATGTGCCACTGACTAGAATTTTTAGAAAGTCATTTAAACACGGTGGATACCAGCCTCTGTTATTTCCACCTCTCCACCTGGGATGTCCTTCCCGTCACTCTTCTCCAAACTCATCCAGACTCACAACACAAGACTCAGCGCAGGAGTCCTTTCCTCCAGGAAGTTAACCCTGTCCTGACCACCTTAGGAGCCCCTCATCTGTGCTCCACTAGCCTTCAAGGGTCAGTGACCTTGGCTCATTATCCTTTGTACCCCAGAACCTAGCACAGTACAGTACATATTAACTGTCATTTAATAATTCATTTATTAAATAAGGGAATTGCCTTTCATAACTTTTAAAGTTCCTCACAGTTCTCAAATTCCAAATCACATTACAGAGATGATTAGGTTTAAGACTCAGATATAGCCAAAAATTGATATTCAGAGACCCTTCTCAGTTTTCCACATAACCTTCTATTTAGAGATATGCCTTAACTACGTGACATGTGAGAATGCTAGCCTGGTTGAAAGGCAAGGGTTCAGGTCCTAATTCCAGTATTTCTCAGCTGTATGACATTGGATGAAACTTTAACTCACCCTGATCCTCAGTTTCTATATCTTTCAAATCAGTAGGGTGATTCCTATACTTCCTACCCTAAAGGCTTGTTGTGAGTGAGAGTTGAAAGAATAGTGGAAGAACTTTCATAAGAATGTTAAGTACTCTCTAAAAATAATACAGAATTAGGTCTCTCATAAATGTTATATTTCATGAAATAAAATATAACATCATTTATTTTCATTTTATTAAAACTAGTTAATATAAATATTATATTATGAAGCAGTGAGCTGAATATCACCCTGACCACACTAAATCTCAATTTCAACAAAATTCTGACAGTTGTTTTAATATGACCTGGCCTTTTTAACTACTTTGAAGGAGAAAACAATAAAAAATCCATTTCTCATATTTATTCCACAATAGCATTTTGCCACAACATATACAAGCCATTAGTCTTTATTTAATGAGTTGTTTCTTTATTAAACCTGAAAAAAATGTAATTAATTCTTAGTTATACACTTTAACAAGAAAGAGTACCAAAAGAACAAATTCCCAAACCCTTTTTTTTGCCTTTGTTTGAGACTACAGGCTTTGTTGTGTGAAATAAACAGGTGAGCAGTTTATTGAGCAGGATGGATAGATATATAAGACAGGAAAAAAAAATACTTTCTTCTTTTTCACCATTTCCCATCAGACAAGCTAAGCAGACACTGAAGAAAGTCTCTCAAGCCAATTCCTTAACTTTTTCTGTCACTGAGGATTTGGGGCAGTCTCCTTTTCAGGTTCTAAAGAGTTCAGTCAAATCTAAGTCAAAATACTCATCTCACATCATAAGGGTCTCCCTTCTACAGAGCCCAGCCCTTAGGAAACTGCAGGAAGAAAGGGGCAAACTCTTTTCTCTCCCTGTTCAAACCCACTAGCTGCTCATCCTGGCTTCTTATTCTAGTTTTCTATTCTGTGTAACAAATCACCCCAAATTTAGAGGCTTACCACAACAGTCATTTATTTTGCTTGTCTCCTCAAATATGCCATGTCTCCTCCATGTGGTACCAACTAGGGCAACTCAAAGGCGGGGGACAACTCAGAGACTGGAGGGTGGGATCGTCGGGATGCTTCCTCAGACATCTGGAGGTGGGTACTGGCTGCGGGCTGGGACCAAAGCTGGCCTGTTCCAGCTCTCTCCATGCAGCCACTGGGCTTCCTCACATCACAGTGGCTGGGTTCCAAGAGCAAGAATTCACAAGAAAGGAAGTAGAAGCTACCAGTTTCTGAAGGCCTGGCCCAGAGACTGGAACAGTTTTGATTCCACCATGTTAGTATCAAGCAGCTGCAGAGTCCAGATTCAGGGAAGGAAACACAGACCCCACCTTTTGAGAGGAGGTGTGTCAGAGAATGTTAGGCCAAGTTTTAACACTGGCATTCTCTGCCCCTCTCCTCCAGTCAGCACAGAGGTAAGGGACAAAAACAGTCTTGACTGCAATACTACAAGCCAGTCTCAATGTCGTCTTCGTGACAAATGCCCTTACACTAATTCTTTCACTGATGGGTTCTCAGAGTTGCTTCTGCATTAGGGATCTCCATGGTCCCCCTAACTGGGCTAAATAATATCCTCTCCAGCTGATCCCCTGTGAAATGCCCCTCAGCCCACATGTCAAATAACACAGCACGCCTCTTTCTGCTGGGCTTGCCAAGCTCCCAAAGGCAAATCAATTTGTTGGGGGGAAGGTCATTTCGGAATGGCCTTCCACATCCTTCCATGTCTCCTCTAGCCCAGAGGGAAACTCAATACTCCTGTCCAACTCTGGAAACACAGACCAGCCTCTCTAAGCATCTTCTTAGACTGCCAGCAGAGGCTGATGCAGCCAACCCTCCAGGATATGTGCTGAACGCTAACCTGTACTCCCCACACCTCTCCCCAAACTCCAGGCAATGCCTCTCACATTCTCCTAAGAACTCCATCAGCACACCCTGCTCTGGATCCTTGGTGGTGCTTGATGCTGAGTATAAGCAGTTCAGCAACATTCAGCCCAGAAGACACCAGGGCAGGTGGCAATGTTAGTCCCCTGCCCTGTACACAAATGCACGGCACCCTCACCCATGATGAATGGCTCTCCCGCAGGCTTCTCTCTCCGTCTGAGGCAGGGGTTGGAGGAAACGCAGCATTTTCCAATTCATTCTGTTTCTCGGGGAATCCTTGGTATTCTCTTACATGTTCTGGAGGTGGGTGAAGGTTTGGAGCCCCCTCTTCCATGCAGCCCCTCTTTCTAGAACATGGGAAACTTGTTGCCTATGCTTCTTAGTTTTGGGGCCCCCAGCCCCCAGAGCTCTTAAACTGTAGAAATCTTTCACTTAACATCCTGTTACTTGGGCATCAATAATTACAACAATAATGTAACATCATGATAAGCAAGAAGGACTTATGGGGAAATAATCACCAAACACCCCACTGCACCCCTGTTTCATTGAGATAGAATTGACATTTAACACTGTATAATTTAAAGGTGTAAAACGTAACAACTTGATATAAACATATATTGTGATGTGATTACCACAGAAGTTTAGTTAACATCCATCACGTCACATGGCTGCTATATTTTTTCTTGTAATGAGCACTTTTAAGACCTACTCTCTTAGCAACTTTCAAATGTACAGTATTGTTAACAATAACCAAACAACATTTTTTTTCCATAGAGGGGGGCCCTTTAAAAGTATTTATCCACAAGGTTCTGGTCTCTCTCTGGCCCTGGGTAAAAATGCAAGCAAGGCCATGACTTTTCCGTTTTTTTCTTTAGGAAATAAAAGACCTTCAAGTCTGTAATTAATGGAATCATCACAGAGAAGTAGTCAAAATTATTCATAGTTGCTTCCCTTTCCCAACTCAAATGTGGAGGGGGAGGCATCAATTGACACAGTCTCTGTTTCCCCTTGTGTTTTTTTACCTTGCTTTTCTTTCTAACTGAGCTCCGGAGCTCCCCACCACAATATAAAGGACAGAAACATGGCCACAGATTTCTTGCTTGAAAAATACTGTCTTGAACTAGCATTGTGCTCTTGTGGCCTGGCCGATGTTGGAATCTGACTTTCTCTGACAGGGAGAGTTACCAGATGAAGCACAGGATACTCAGGTTAATTTGAACTTCCGAAAAACACATATTGTTTGCCTGAAATTCAAATGTAACTGGGTATTGTGTATCTATTTTTGTATTTTTATTTTCCAAATCTGTGGATGCCCCACTGTGTGCAGTACTCAGAGGTGCTCTTCCGAGGCACTGCTCATGGCTCGGCTGCTAGGATTCTCTTACCCAGCAATCCCTTGGTGAGAGTTGTGTCTGTATCCCAGTTAGTCTCCTGTTTTTCCCAAAGTCCTTCCAAGTCTGTTCTGCTGTGGCCTGCTCACCCCACCAGGAGGCCCTCTGGGGTAGGATCTATGCTGGCTCTCTGCACTTGGGACCTCATCTGGCCCAGCAAAGCCCATGACCAGGAGGCCCACTTAGGAGAGTAAGTGTTCCTGGCATTGCTGCCATAGCAGCCCACCCTTTGGCCCAAGACCAATGGGACCAGTAAAAAAGTTTTCCAAGCAGCCTCCTGGAAAGCCCATTTTCCCGGCCTTGAGGTAAGAAGCAGGCACACCTCCTATCTCATATTCTGAGACAGTCACTTCAACACCCACAGAAATAACACATTCACACACACAAACTCGTGAATGATCAAAATAATCCTTGTCTGCAAAGCTACATTTTACTTCAACTAGTTACGCAGAAACACAGTATGGAAGAATTGACAAGCCAGGTTTTTATTTCAATTTATTTAATGAGCTAAAAAAAAAGGAGTCTCTGAAAGTAAATTAGTAGCAAGCTATCTGATTAAACTGGACCAGTGACAGCATTTAGCTGGCATGTGCGTCCACTCTGCCTGCTTGAATGCATTTTCTTGGCAGGAGCCTTGGGAGAGAAGGAGATGTTGACAGGATAGAATTTGTGTGCTTCAAAATGCCTGCACATGTACTCTGTGTGGTCACACTTTTGTAACTAGACAAGTTAGGCTGTGAGATAATGCTATCTTTCATTCCAGCCTACATGCTTCATAAAAGGCAAAGAACTGGAAAGCATACTTCCAAAACTGAAATCTAATCAGAAAGAGAAAATTCAAAACATTATTTCTGCTTCAAACCTATATAGGGTGCAATGCAGAAGGTCAATGTTTTCTTTTTTTTTTTCCACCTTACTAATGATGTCCAGAGATGCTGTAAAATAATAGAAGCATTGATGGAGATCTTTGTGCTTGTTGCCAAGAGACTGGAACTTCATGCTATTGGGTTGAAAAATATCATTTGAAGCAGAAAGTTTGGCCTATCCAATCCCAAGGCACAATGCCAAGGATAGGAGCCCCTCTTCATCACCCATCAATCTACCTACCTTCCTGGTGTTCACATCTGCCCTTTTAATGGCAGCCCCCCTGGCTCCATCCCTTCTAAGTACCCAGGGCTCAAGACCCCAGGAACTCTTCACTCGGCTCCTCCTGCCTCCCCAGTCCAACCAAAACCTACCCCTCCAATGTTTCCCTGCAGGAAGGCACTGTTGTAGCTATTCTCATAAGCTAAACTCCATGAAAGTGAATGGCCAATCACATCTTGCTTTACTCTGGCTACATATGTTTTGTCCAAAGTAGTTTTTTTTAATTTTCATAAATCCTATCAAGCCCTTGATATATTTGAAACTTTGGAATAGGGGATTCACTGTTACCCTACGTCATTCAACATTCCTGATCATTACCTCTGTTCACATGTGTGGCCAAGTCTTTCTGGGTTCCCATCTAGGGAATTACACCCATGGAACAGTGTCTGCCCACATTTGCCCATATTAATTTAAAAGAATCCCCACTTAGCTTCGTTAAAAGATAAACTGGGGCACATGAAAATTTTCAAGAGTTTCTTTGAGCTGCGTTGATTTGAATCTGGCAGCACCAAGCCAACAGTGGTTTAGGAGTGTTCCACCAACAGCAGCTGGAGGAGATGGTTTACTGAGAAGACTCAGAAGCAAAGCAAGGAAATTATCTGATCAGCTATGGTTTAAGCAGGAGCCCTACTTGGGAAAGCCTGGCTGGCCTGTGACTGGTTGTGCCCAGGTTTCATTTTCTCCTGTACAAGGGCACCGTCCATGGCATTTGCTTATGTAGGCTATCAAAGCACTGAAGCCCCCTCAGTCCCTCATCCAGTGGCCTCCTGGTATAGTTACGTTAACAGCTTCATCAATTTTTTTTTCTTTCAGTAAACAGTTAGTTGCTGTTACATGAAGCAAGCACTTCTTCTTTTAAAGTAAGCATGAACCTAGTCTTTGAGAAACAAGATGGACTATAAAGGTAAATACAGCACAGGGGTGGAAGTGGGAGATGATTCTCGTGGCTGCGAAAATTCCATCATCAATGTTGTCAGGTGTGTGTCCCCGAATGAGACATTCTGATCTGTCTAGTTTGGGTTCAGGGCACACTCTGCTCTTAGAAATGATTTTCTTCTCCCTTCATCAGAAGCGGCCTTGTCTTCTGAACAGATGGGAGAATAGTAACTGTGATAACAAGGCATATGGTTTGGAGCACAGATAGGGGTAGTCATTCCAAATATTAGTACAGTTTCTTTCAGGTTTTCCTGAAAGTGACACACATGAATATCAATTGGCAAAAATAACAGATAACATTTTCAATAATCTCAAAACCTACCTGGCTAAAAATCAAAATTACAAATCAGTTGGCTTGCATTCCTAAAATAAGCTTTGCCATCTCTATTGCTAATTTGATGATAGGGTAAAAGAAATTAGGTTGGGCCTCCTAGAAAACAGATCCTTCATTCATTCAATAAATATATACTGAGTACTGAATATATGCCACACACTGCTGGATGTGTGGGTCAGACAATAAACAAGTCGCCATCCTTGCTCTGAAGGAGCTAATGGTCTAATGAAGAGGGATATATAAAAACAAAAACAAAACTGGGAACTACAACACAAAGATAAAGGAGAGCAGGAGATGCCGTGGGGGTCTGCAGAAGGAGCACTGAGCCCACCATGAGGGGGCCATCTGGGAGACTACTGCGCAGGGACGTCAAGGCCGAAACCCAGTTCCCATACAGCAAGTAGCCAGACAAAGGGCAAGTGGGGTGGGGAGCAGTACACAGGAAAACACTTCCTGCAGGTCAGATAACACACAACAACCTACAAGTCTGGAAGAGAGAAGAAGACAGAGAAAATGGTACAGACTTTAAAACAGACCCTTGGATAAAAAAGAACGGAATAAATTCTATTGTTAGTACTTGTTAACCAAAACTCTATTAATCAGAGCTCATCATTACTCCAGATCCTGTTCTAAATTGAAAGGAATGAGCTGGAACAAATCACCTCTGAATTATGTATTACATTCTATAAATCTATTTGAGATACAAGAACACCAGTTGAGACACTTAGAATAGATTATATACAATAGTTATATACATATATAACATATATATGCATTTATGTATATGTACATATACATTATATACAATAAATTATATATATTCTACACATACACGCATTTAGCATCTAAATGATGTAATCAAAATGTTTCATACTGTGAAGCATTTTTTAATCCTGTGGAACACTGAAATTGTTGCTTTCCAAAGAAAATACTCTGAGAACAATTGGGCACACACTAGCTAGCAGTCAAGCTGTTAATTAGGCTAAGAGTGATTTCAGGTCACGTTTTCAAAGATATTGAGTGAAAGGTAAAGACATTATAAAGGTAGAAAATATGCAGCCCTGTTAAGACTATGCAAATGCCCTTGGGGAACCTGTCTATGCACTTACAGATTTCATGGATGCCTTGCACGCTCTTAGCTAAAACTCCTCTGGTATATGCTCCCTAACAAAGGGCTACTGAAGCTGTATTATATTTGGAATTGTGCTTTCACCCTGAGGAGATTGTAAGGTTCCAGTGATTACGGTAAAGGACCTACAATCAAAATCTTGTTCTATCACCTGTGGCTCAAAACAATAGTAATAATAATCATTTTTTAAATACGCATGTACAGCAAAGCCAAGAGCTGAGAATATGGCTGAAAATAGATTTCATCTAATATGCTTATATTGATTAAGTGTTTTTATAAAGCATGTCTGAGTCCCTGAACATGGTACAGGAAAGAAAAAGAATTTCATGGAGCCGAAATCCAGCACCCTAGAAGCAAGAGCAAGTGTTCATGCTGCTCAATACTTTCACACTTTACAGCGTCTAAGGCACATTAGCATTTCCTATTTCCTCCCACTCCGAGCTATTGTCAGGCAGTACTGGCAAGGAAATAACACACGCGGGCAGACACACGCACACACACACACACACACACACACACACACTTAGAGGAAATGAGCAAAGTCTATTCACGAATCTAGGTTTGAGAAAGCTTATGAAAAATCCAGAGGTAAGTAAACCAGTAAATTGTTTTCCTGTGTTCTAAATATTTTGCATACACATTGATGAACACAAAGGGGAGAGCAGAGTTGTAGACTAACAATATAGTGGCCCAGTGTGGTAGATTTCATACGGTCTATAGTTATGCACTTGTTCTTTCTATAAAAAATATATTCAGTATGAGTTTTCCTTCAACTTTATAAAAGAAAGGAGAGGGCCACAATACAAGAAGCTATTTAGAAATCGCACTGGAAGTCAAGATTGTCTTAGAAAAGTAATTAAAATTATACAGATCATTGAAATTACAAAGAGATACAAATGTCTTTTCTCCAAGAAGACAAACAGAGGAAGAAAATATGTTACTTGACATCTTACATTCTTCAGCAAGTGACCCAGAGCATGGGAGCTAAAAGACATCTCCAGTCTAAAGGGGAGTGGCTATGGATAGTCTATGGCTACCCGAGACCTCTGACGATAACAGAATGTTTACTTAGAGATTCCGTTATCCATAAAAAGTATTAATACCACCATTCCATAACAGATCTAACTAGTTTCTGAAAATTTTTCTGATAAGCTGGACATAGCCTTAGAAGTCCTCCTGTTTCTACTCTGTGTCCCGCAGTTAATACAAAAGAAGAAACTTACTTGCCGTCCCTGCTCTAAATATTAAAGAGTTTTTAATTTATGCCTAGTTGTTGTATTGCATCAATCTTGCTTCAAAGAGAATAACTTTTGGAGCTATTAGTGGAAATAAGCAAGTATGGATAATGAATACTTAATGCATATTTACTGTTTTAATGGAGAGTCTATTTTTCCAGAAAAGCAATGCAAGAATTAGATCTGTTTGGTGGTTTTGTTTTGTTTTTAACAAACTTTACTTTATAGCGCAGTTTTTGGTTTCCAGCAAAAACTGAGCAGCAAGTACAGAGTTTCCATATACCTTCAACTCCCCACCCCCTACCCACACACACACACACACACACACCCCACGGTGGATTTCCTGCACCACAGTGGTCTGTTTGTTAAAAATGATGACTATACATTGACACATCATTGTCACTCAAAGTCCTGAGTTTACATTAAGGTTCACTCTTTGTGTACATTCCATGGATTTTGACAAATGTATAAATAAGACGTATCCACATTAATAGTATCATACCAAGTAGTTTCACTGCCCTAAAATTCTCTGCACTCTACCTATTCATCCCTCCCTCCCCACTGTCAACCACTAATCTTTTTACTGTCTGCATAGTTTTCCTTTTCCAAAATGTCATAGAAATGGAACCATACAGTATGTAGCCTTTTCAAATTGGTTTCTTCACTTAATAATAATTATTACTCAATGGCTTTTCCTGACTTAATAGCTCATTTATTTTTAGTGCTGGATAATATTCCATTGTCTGGATGTACCACAGTTTATTTATCCATTTACCTACCAAAGGGCACATCTTGGCTGATTCCAAGTTTTGGCAATAGTGAATAAATCTGCCACAAACATCCATGTGCAGGTTTTTGTGTGAACATAAATTTTCAATTCATTTGAGTAAATATCAAGGAACAAAGCTGCTAGATCACATGGAAAAAGTATGTTTAGTTTTGTAAGAAACTGCCAGACTATTTTCCAAAGTGGCTGTTCCATTTTACATTCCCACAAACAATGAATTAGAGTTCCTGTTGCTCCACATCCTGACAAGCATTTGGTGGTGTCAGTGTTGTACATTTTGGCCGTCCTACTAGGTTATGTAATGGTATCTCTTTGTTTTATTTTGCATCTCCCTAATGATATATGATGTGGAACATCTTTTCATACACTTACTTTCCATCCAAATATCTTCTTTAGTGAGGTGTCTGTTGAGGTCATTTGTACTTTTTTTAATTGGGCTGTTTTCTTATTTTTCAGTTTTAGTAGTCCATTATCATATGTGTCTTTTTCATATATTTTTTTCCAGTCTGTGGCTTGTCTTCTCATTCTCTTAAGGTTGTCTTTCACAGTGCAGAAGTTTTAAATTTTAATGAAGTCCAGCTTATAAACTAGTCCTTTCATTAATCATGTGGTTGGTGTTATATTTAAAAAGTAACCACCATAGCTATGTCAACTACATTTTCTCTAATGTAACTTTCTAGGAGATTTATAGTTTTGCATTTTACATTAAGGTCTATGATCTAATCTGAGTTAATTTTAATGAAGGATGTAAAGACTGTGTCTAGATCTTTTTTTTTTTTTTTTTTGCATGTAGGTATCCAATTGTTGTAGCACCATTTTTCGACAAGACCATCTTGCTCCAGTGTGTTGCTTTGTTCCTTTATCAAAGATCAGCTGATTATATTTTATGCAGGTCTATTTCTGGGCTCTATTCTGTTCCACTGATCTGTCTATTGTTTCACCAATATTACACTGTCTTGATCAATATAGCTTTATAGTGAGTCTTGAAGGGGGTGGTCTCAATCCTCTCACACTGTGAGGGCCTGTAGAGCTCTTAGAGGTAAGATTCACAAAACCCCCCATTGCTGTGTCCCCCTGGAGTTTTTAACTCTCACAGTTGTCCACTCTGAGTCCTGAACAATTTGTCAGTTACATGTCAGTTTTTCCTACTCCAACCCAGGTTCCTCCAGAGATTTCTACCTTATGATTCTAAGTTGTGGTTCTTTGCATTCACCTATCCACCTCTCCAGTTTGGCAAGAAGCGAATGACTCTATGATCTCACTTCTCTGACAGATGCAAGAAGAGTTGTCGAGTTTCCAGTTTGTTCAGCCTTTTCCTTGTTGTTAGTTCAAAGTTGCAACTTCTAAGCTTTTTACATGCCAAACCAGAAACTGGAATGCGGTTGCTATTTTTAATCTCAAGTCTTACAGATCTAAGCCAGGGATGGTGGAACTAAAGAGGTAATGCTGCTCTGAGCAGATTCAAAGGGGCAGCTATCATAAATACAATCATCACACCTGGCAGAAAGTAACCAGTTTCCAGAAATTGTCTCAAAATCCTAAACCGATTTCACTGGCAACAACTCCTACAGTAAACCTTTCCTGAGTCTGTGGACGGCTCTCTTCTCTGCCCACCCCTTGCCCTGTTACTACCACCCTGGTGGATACTTTTCCTTGAGGCACTGTTTTTCTTCACAGCCCTGACATCTGCACCAAACAATGCTGTCAAAAGTGATGTGTTGTTTATACAAGTAGATAAATAACCAAATGCTATTAGGCTTTATAAGTGCAGGCCCCTTTATCACTGCTGAGACGCCAATTACGGATTCAGTGAGGTCTTCCCTAATCTCTTTTAGTTCTAGACCTAGAATGGTGGTTAAGGGCACAAACTCTGGAGCCATCCTACTTGAGTTCAAACCCCAGCTCCACCACTTCTCAGCAATTTGGGCAAGTTCTTTAGCCTCTTTATGTCTCAGCTACTTGGGAATGATAATAGTATTACATGTGTCACATTGGTTTTCCTTAAAATTAAATGAATTAAGACATATAAAGCTCCTAGAATAGTGCTGGCACATAAGAAGTATTATGCAGGGTTGGCTCTGATGAGATCTTTCCAATAAACCCTACCAGAGAGACCCAGGCCTCTGACAGACTAGGAAGGAGTCCCAGTAACGCCTGAGGTCTTGACCCTTTTGCCCCTAGGGAGGCCGGCAGAGACCCAGACCAGTCACCTCTGGCTAAAAGCAACCAGACATTCCATTACAATAATTTTAAATTTCTATGTGTGTCAAGATGTGAAAGGAGAGTGGGAAGCACTACATTTTTCTGTTTCCCAAAAGGATAGTGTACATTACTACAGAGCCATAATATCCTTTCTATTCTATTTCATTTTACTGTAAAGAAAATATCCCAGGAAATAGCCTCTGACTTTTTCATTCTAACACACTGTCACCAGAGAGCCTGTGCTGATTACCCAACCACGGCTTTAAATAGATGAATAATTTTACATGGAACTATTTATGTTGCTTCTTTGGGGTTTGAATTTTTGTGTGCAAATGGCACTGAAATTGATCACGTGGTCATTTTGGACAGACTCTGGAGCATTTATATTTATCCCAGAAAATTATTTTGTGTGCCCCCTACAATGTCATATACCTGGTATGTGTTACTGTGAAAAGTACATGCACTGACCCCCTTAAGAAATCATGTGATACAAACTTTGGATGACTTGGGTTGAAAGCTGACTTCCTAGGTCCTCTGTGGAAGTTCAAGGGCTCTGGCTAACTACCCTGATCTGGTGGGGATTACTCATATTCCTCCCGCAGAATGATCATGGCACCATATTACATGACAGCAAAAATGGGTCATGCGGCTTTCGTGTTACTTAGTGATTTTCCTTAATATTACAGCTTTATAAATACATAGGAGAACTCTACCAGGTTGAAGGTATTGAATAGTTTATCCCTCATCTCCCTTAGAAGGGAACATATTTTAAGCTTTCTTCAACTTGGGGTGGTTTAATCACTCATATAAACATCACACACATGTGTATAAATACAGGATCATTGGGACTTTGCAGTTCTATAAATCATATAATTTTCTTAGTTCATGAACAACTACACCAGATAGTAATAGAATCATTCCTACCTGTAAATAACATGAGAAAGATCCATACCTTGGTGTTATTTAATAATTGCTAACTATTGTTTTGAAAAAGGGAAGGAAAGGAGACAGGCCATTAAGGGAAACAATGGAGTAGAAGCAGTGATTTCTGTATTTCATTGTTGCTGTTGTCACCCACAGGAAGAATATATTGAGAAGTTTCAGAATTACTCTGTGAACTCAAAGTAACTTCCAGAAGATTTTTTAAAAAGAACGTTTTATATAAGGTAGGCAATTCAAAGCCAGTTCAACCTAATGCTACAGTAAAGCCCTGAGCCCTGCTTCGATACCCATTTCCATACCCATCTTTCAGGACCTCAGTCTCCTCATCTGTAATATAAAGGTGCACACTCAATGGAGTTCAGCCCCCATCTAGAACAGAAAAGAATAGGGTCTTCCTATTTTTAAAATCTGTGTCTAAACACATCAGGAGATTGACTAACATATCCATCAGAAAGCAAAACCATCAAAAAACAGTTTTGTTCTCATAAGACTTTGTTTACATAACGACACAAAAGTAAATCAAAACCTCTCACAGGCTATAGAGTTCTACTCTTGTCTTTCAGACTCCAGCTGAACAAACATTGTTGTGTCAGGAACTTGTGTACGCCATTTGGGCAAACATCAAATCTGCAGTGGCTTCTAGTAAAGACTGACCAGGTTATTAGGATCAACCGTCCCACTGAAGACAAGGAGGAAAACAAACAGAAAAAGCTCCTTGTGCACTGTTGGTAAGGCCACTGTGGAAGACAGTGAGACAGCTCCTCAAAATGTTAAAAATAGAATTATCATATTATCCAGCAATTCTCCTTCTGAGCATGTACTCACAAGAGCTGGACACAGGATCTTGAACAAATAGCTGTACCCCTATGATAATAGGATATTAAAGAGAGATATGTAGATACACAGAGGCATACCTCGGAGATACTGTGTATTTGCTTCCAGACTACCACAATAAAGAAAATATCACCACCAAGTTTATCAAATGAATTTTTTGCTTTCCCAATACATATGAGTTATTTTTCCACTATACTATAGTCTATTAAGTCTATTGCTATTATTGCAATAACAATAAAAGGCAATGTGCATACCTTAATTTCAAAATACTTTATTGCTAAAAATGCTAACCATCATCTGAACTTTCAGCAAGTTCTACCTAATCTTTTTGCTGGGGAAGGGGGAAGGGCTGGTCAGTGCAGCTGTCAGAACACATATAACATCTACCAATTAAGTTCATTGTCCTATATGAGAACAATCACAGTGCCCCAAAACAATTATAATAGCAACAAAGATCACTGATCTCATTTCACCACAACAAATATAGTAATAATGGACAAGTTTGAAATAATGTGAGAATTCCCAAAATGTAACACAGAGACAAAAAATGAGCAAATGCTGTTGGAAAAATGGTGCCAATATTGCTCAAATGTAGGGTTGCCACAAACCTTCAATCTGTGAAAAATGCAGGATCTGCAAAGCGCAACAAAGTGAAGTGGGATAAATGAAGTGTGCCCGCATTGGTTGCTGGTACAGAGCTTCTAAAACGCCAGAATTCCCTGAGTGCGGGAGCCTTTCTTGTATGCTAGTCCGATGGCGGGAGGCCCCTAGAGAGTTTCAGGGTGGAGCCTTGATCAGAGTGCTGTGACTTACAGCCTGACCCTCTCCTCACCTTCCCCAGCCCCAGGGAAGGGAAACAGACTAGAGAGTGAGGTCAATCACCAGTGGCCAATGATTTAATCAATATTCATGCCTACATGAGAAACCTCCATAAAAACCCTTAAACAGAGGGCTTCGGGGAGTTTCCAAACACATTGAGGTACTAGGAGGGTGGCACAACCAGAGAGGGCGTGGAAGAGTGGCGCCACCTCCCCCCACACCTTGCACTCTTCCATTTGGTTGTTCCTGAGTTGCATCTTTTCTAATATATTATAAATAGGAAAATATTTTCCTGAGTTCTGTGAGTCATTCTGGCAAGGTATGGAACCTGAGGAGGGGGTTGTGGGAACCCCAGTTTGTATTTGGCCAGGCAAATGTGGGCAGACAGGGTGCCCTACTTGTGGCTGGCATCCTAATTGGATATTCTTGTGGGACTGAGCCATTTAGCTTACAGCATCTGCACTCACTCTGCATATTTAGTGTTAGAATTACATCAAATTGCTGGGCATCCAGATAGTATCAGAGAATCAGAGTTGGAGAACTGATATTGGAAAGGACACTATGTATTTGGTGTCAGGGAAAGAAACTTGTTCATAATACCCATTTTCACAGCAGCACTATTCACAATAGTCAAAAGGTGGAAGCAACCCAAATGTCCATCAACAGATGAATGAACAGATGTGGTCTATACATACAATGCAATCCCTAAAAGGCAGGAAATTTTGATTCATGCTACAACACAGATAAGCCTTGAGGACATTTTTCTAAACAAAATAAATCAGGCACAAAAGGCCAAGTACTACATGACTTCACTCACATAAGGTACCTAGGATAATCAAATTCATGGAGACAGAAGGTAGAATGGTGGTTACCAGGGGCGAGGAGAGGGGGAAATGGAGAATTATAGTTTAACTGGTTCAGTTTCACAGGATAGAATTCTAGAGGTTGGTTGCACAACAGTGTGAGCATACATACACAACGGAACTGCATACTTAGCGTGATTGAGACAATAAATTTAAGCAGGTTGCCTGACCCTAGGGAGGAGTGAAGAGGTCAGAATTCAACTTCTGCCAATGTAGAAATCCTCACACAAAATCCCTTACATAGGATTGGGACCCCCCCCCCAAGGTTCTACTCTGAATTAGAGTTACAGACTTAGATTTGATGGATCACCTACAGGACCCAAGGAAACCCAAACCTTGTTCACGGACTAGACCATTAGAATCCTCAAGTCCCTGGAAGAGACAGTGAAAGTCTCTGGAGAAGGTCTGTATCACTCTAGGATTCAAATTATTTATGTTCATAACCTCTCAAATATACATCCAGGAAACAAGCAAAGAACTGTTCCCCAGTGATCCAAACAACATAATCAACAGAAACAAGAGATAAAAGAAATTGTCCACTGGGAATCCAGACATTAGAATCATCAGATTCAAATTGTAAAAGACACTGTGCTTGCTATGCTCATATAGAGGCAAAACATTAAAATGTCATCAGGGAACTGGACACTGCGCCAGTAGCATTATTGAGCTAGAAAAGAACCAGTTTGAATTTACTAAGTGGAAGGAATCAACAGCCAAAATTAACAACTCATTGGATGGGTTTAACATCAGATTAGACACAAGAATAAAGGAAACTAGTGGACTTTAAAATATGTCAAAAGAGGCTCTTCGTGAACAAAACCAGAAAAATTACCCAAAAAGAGGGTAAAATTATAATAGAAGGTTGAAACATAGTCACTGTAAGAAGATCTATCAATGTTTAATTGGAACTCTAGAAGGGAGGGCAAGCAGGAAGCAATATTTGAAGAAATAATGACTGAAAATTCCCCAAACTGATAAACTACATCAATCCAGTGATTCAAGAAGCCGAATAAACCTGTTTATACAGTGAAACTGCAGAAAAATCGAAGGCAAATATTAAGCCAGAGAATAAAAGATTGCCTTCACTGGAGCAAGAATTAAAAAGCCAGGTTGAATTTTTAACAGCAAAAATGCAAGCAAAAAATAGTGAGAAATGTCTATAAGGTATTGAAGAAAACTAATTATTGACCTAGAATTTACCATTGAGAGAAAATTTCAATCCAAAATGGGGACAAAATAAAGATATTTTCAGACAAATAAAATCTGAGATAATTTGCTACTTGCAGATGCTTCTAAAACTTAATTCTTAAGGACAGTTCTCAATGCTTAATTTCTTTAGACTGAACAAAACAATCAGATGAAGCCTCAGGGATTCAGCAAAAATGGAGAGCAATAAATATGATAAATATATGGATAAATTAAATGAATTTTGGATTATAAAATAAAAATAGAAAATAAAATAAAATAAAATCATTTTTAAAAAAATCTTAGTCTCAAAATTATGCTCCTAATAAGCAAAGGCTTTCTAAGTTATCACCAGCTACAAAATGTTTCTTTCAAATTCTCAATGCATGTGCAAGTGAGAATGGAATGGATGGAAGACTTGACATTATGAAAAGCTCCATGGACTCATTTTAAGGACATAACTGACTGAGCTTTAGAATTATCTGTGAGACCTGTTTCCTAGAAAACCCATTTCACTCAGAGTTCAAGTGGAGATCCCTTTGGGAAGAAAGTGTTGCTTGTTCTCAGTACTTTTTTCTAAAGAGAAAAAAACATGTGACTGCAGATATAAGTTCTTCCATGCGGTAACTTAAGTTACATGTCATTTGCTAGGCAGATAAATCTTTTTAGCAACTTAAGACGTTCAGACCAACTAGACCCAAACACAGGGACGCAGAAGGCAGCCAGCTAGGACTGCACCTCCCTCCCCTCGGTTTCTCCCAATGTTTCTCTCTTCCCATCTTGATGAAACCACAAAGTCAACATTTAGTGCTTCATTCCATCGCCTATAAATGGATCTGGGCCAGTCTTTTTCTTGTTTTCTCCATCATTTCTCCTGCACAAAACTGGGCCCCCTCTCGCCTCCTCCTTGCTCCCTTTCCTGTCCCAAAACCATGTCCCTTTACTTCGAATCAAACATCAAGTCACCTGTGCTGCTAGGCCCTAGTGACCTTTTGCTCAGGACTTAGAACTTATAGCCGGGTGTATACCCCGTCTTCTTTCTCAATAGGCCATCAAGCTCCCCAAGTTCTCTGCCAAAGTTATGGCTAGAATCCTGACATCAGATGAAGGACCCTCTGAGACCAGGTTTTAGTGCCATTCTCATGCAGTACATTTTTGTTCAGTACAGTCCTTAGACTGAAGCTTCCAGGACTCTAACCCTTGGCTTCCCTCTTTAAATTCTCAGTCTGTCGACCAGCAGCACTGGCATCGCCTGGGTTCTTGTGGAACACAAGATGAACGGAATGTCTGCATCCACAGTTAACCTCAGGAATCTTGTGTTAACAAACTTCAGGTGATGTGTGTGCACGTTCAAGTTCGGAAAGCATTGCTCTAGGGGGCGATGCCCTGGCCCTGTATTGTGGCAGGAACCTGAGGAGGGTAAGTCCATGGCAGGTAAGGGGAGGCTCACCTGGAGCCTGTGTCCCCTTCCAGGTCAAGCTCCCAGTATGCATTCCCACTTCTGAGACAGAAGAAATCCATCCCCAGAGGAGTCCGCGTCCGGGGCCTGCACGGACCTCTTCCTCAGCCACACTTCAGAGGCTGACAAGGCCATTTGAAGGGGACTTAGACGCAGAGGCAGGGAAGGTGAGTGTGGAACAAAGGCTTGGGAGCAGCCTGCTGCAGTGCAGGGCAGACTGGAGGGAGAAGGAACAGTCAAGAGGCTTCCCATCGGTGCCCCTTCCCCGTGGCTACAATGAAGGACCCCCTGAAGCTAGGGTTTGCCCACTAGAAGATATCGGGGCTCCCTCTCCTTCCTCACACTTTTACCTTATGCTCCAGGGGGTGCCAAGTTGGAGGATGTTTTTATTGTATGATGGGAGCTTTCACTGTATATGAAAAGGTTAAGATCCTCAGATTTTTGTCTTCTGCTTTTCTCAGGCTTCCCTGAGGCCAGGCATGTTCAAAAGGCCGGCAGGCGCTGCCCCAGGCTTGGGAAGCCCGCTCCGCTACCCCTCTCTGCACAGCCAGCTCTCTTCCCTTCTCCTTGTTCTTCTTGTTTGTACTCTTACTGCACACACGCGCGCACACACACACACAAGCCAGGCTGGAGTACCACCCCACGACACTTTTGCTCTCCGTCCTGCACACAGCAGGTGACATGGGCCAGGAAGCACATGGGAGCTCAAACCTTGCCCACTGGAGCCCGGTGGCAGCCAGCTCTCCCTTATCTCATTACAAAGGGATGGACATGAAAAAAGTTAAGGACATGAAATCTGGAGCCAGACTGCCTGGATTCAAACCCAGTTCCACCATCAACAAGCTGTGTAAGCATAGGCAGCCCTCCTAAACTTTCTGTGCCTTAAGTTTCCTTGTCTGTAGAACAGGGATAAGGCAGTACTTAAATCATAGGGTTGCTTAAATTTATGGTGAATCCAAACATAGATTAATAAATGTAAATCACTTAAAACTGTGCCATATGCATAAATGCTATTGAAGCATTAGCTGTCAATACGATGAGATGTGAAATTCAGGCTTGGTCTTTGGGATAAAAATGGAGCAGGTCTTCTGGCCTCATAGGATTCAAATCTGCTCAGGGCTTTTCTAGCATTAGAAAAACAAGGGACCACCCAGATCATCCCAATTACCTCAATAGCTGTGAGGGCTGGAGGCCAAAGCCCCATTCATGATGCATGAACACAGTCACTCTTTGTGTGCATGCATTATGTCCCAGGCCCCCTTGGTCCTTAGGGTGCAGCAGTGATCAAGGCTGGGGTCCTGCCCTCACAGAACCTACCTTCTGGCTAATAGCAGGGTGTGTCTGCTTGCTTTGCTGCGGCTCACTCCCGGAAGAGAGGTCAAGAGCAGGGCTCAACTGACCCAGGGCTTCTGGGCCAAATGATATCTTTAATGCCATCTTGAATAACACTCCAATAACCTCATTGTGATTTTCATCCTCCACCTCCTGAGACCCCATCCACCTCCTTCTCAACCTCTTATATGACTTCTTAACTAAACTTAAGCCTCTTTAACAGTCTTTTATAGTTATTTGCCCTTAAACTACACTGAAAGAATTCAGAATTTGGACTCTGAATCCTGGCTCTATCATTTAATCATTCTATGGCTGTATTCATTTCCTAATAACACTAGAACAAATTAATATACATTTAGTAGGTTAAAACAACACAGTTTAACTAACTTTCAGTTCTGGAGGTCAGAAGTCCAAAATGGGAGTCACTGGGCTAACATCAAGATGTCAGCAGAACTGATTCCTTCCTGGTACACCTGAGGAGGGTCCATCTCTTTGCCTTTCCGCCTTCTGGAGGTCACTTGCATCCTTTGGTTGGTGGCCCCTCTTCTGTCTTCAAAGTCAGCAGTGTAGTATCTTCAAATCTCTCTGCCACTCTAACCCCTTCTGTCCCTCTTCCACTTTAAGGAACCCTTGTGACTACACTGTGCCCACCCAGACACCCAAGATGATCTCCTTATTTTAAGGTCATTTGATTAGCAGCTGTAATTCCATCTGCAACCTTGATTCCTTTTTGCCTCATAATTACATATTCATAGGTTATAGGGATTAGCATGCCACAAACATCTTTAAAAGCCGTATTCTCTCTTACGTGAATGACCTGGAGCAAGTTTTCTAATTTCACTGAGATCTGTTTCTTCTTCTATAAAATGGGCATTATATTACCATGAAAGAAAGTGGCTATTATAAGCATTTTTTAAAATCATAGTAATTCAGTTGTGTGACACATGGAACTCACTTCCTTCAGCACCTACAGATAACATCCCCTCTCTTCTCCCACCCAAAACAATTTTCTTTCTACAGTCACACTGGCAAGACCTAATGGGGGGGTCCTTATAACATTAGGAGCTCCTTTAAGGACCAAGAGGTAGCCATTAGGCTTTAATAGTCATTTATATAAATGACTGCTTAGTATAAATTAGGTTTTATGAAATAATTTTCTGAGGATTATCATAAAGGTGAAGGAAATGGAAAACAAGGGTCCTAAAACCTTCCCTACTTCACAATTACTAAAAGGTGGTCTTAGTGATAATATTTTCTCAGGGACCCCCAATCCCAGAGGCCCAAAAATGATCCTCCTTGTCAGGTTTTAAGTTATTTAACTCATTAATTATTCACAATGTCCCCTTAAGGAATAAAATTTTTGAATTCATGAGTGCAGAGAGAATACACTTTTATTTCATATTGGATTCCAGTTAAATAAGGAAAACGTTGGTGCTTATTTTGATTAACCTAACATTTTTAAACAACTAAAAATCAGACACAATGAAACAGACAAAACAGAAAATTACTTCCTTCTCTAAACTAATATTTGTGAAATTCTGATGATTGCACGCAAATAAAAAAATATCGGTTGCAGAAGGTAAGTCTGTTGCTTCATTGTGAATGGTCCTATTGTGCTGTGGAATGGGAGATGCTCCCCAAAGGAAATGAGGTTGATATTTGTCTCTATGAATGTTTTCCTGACCATTCTGTCATTTTTCCCGCATCTGAACCACTTCCTATTTTGAAAAATTCTCCATCTACTAAGCGTTAGTGAAAGGCAAAGCTTCCCTCCTGCTTCAGAAGCTGATGCAGCAAGATAATTCAGCGGCAAGGTATCGCTTTCCCAGGCTCCTTGGCAACTAGGGTGTGACCATATGACCTAAGCTTCACCAATCAGAGCACTTGCTCCAGACCATTAATTAGAAACAAATGACCATGTTTTCAGGCACTAGGCAGAGGCAATGTTGGCAACCATACCCAGGTACCAGAGTTTGCAGGGCTACATCCACTGTCCAGGAGCTTGCCATCAACAGAGTAAGCCTGTGAGGGCCTGTGGTCAGCAGTAACATTAGAAATCATCACACCAGTGATCTGAGATATAATCTCTGACTACGTAGTCCTGGTTCTTCAGCTATTCCAGCAATTCTGTCAGCAACCCTATTGTCTTTTAATAATTCCTTTGATGTTTAAATTAGCCATCATGAATTTTATGAACTTGTGACCAAACTCTCAAAAAGTGTTCTTAAAAGATCTGTGCTTTGAGCAACTAAAAATGTATTCGTGTCTCTGGGACATTGATCTGGTAATAGTCCCACTAAATACCTAAATAATTGTGAGCCCCATTTCTTCTTACTGCAAGTTTAATATACTTGAAATGTTAGGTAAAGACATTAAAAATTATCTATTAAGCATTATCTAATTTCCTTATTTTATACTGGGGAAACCTGGACCTTGAAAGTGCAGGTTAAAAGTAAGTTTCACACGCTAATCATTAGAGAAATGCAAATTAAAACCACAAAAAGACATCACCTCACACCAGTTAGGATGGCCAACATCCAAAAGACAAACAACAACAAATTTTGGCGAGGATGTGGAGAAAGGGGAACCTCCTACCCTGCTGGTGGGAATGTAAATTAGTTTAACCATTGTGGAAAGCAGCATGGAGATTCCTCAAAAAACTCAAAATAGAAATACCATTTGACCCAGGAATTCCATCCCTAGGAATTTACCCTAAGAATGCAGCACTCCAGTTTGAAAAAGACAGATGCACCCCTATGTTTATCCCAGCACTATTTATAATAGCCAAGAAATGGAAGCAACCTAAGTATCCATCAGTAGATGAATGGATAAAGAAGATGTGGTACATGTACACAATGGAATATTATTCAGCCATAAGAAGAAAACAAATCCTACCATTTGCAACAACATGGATGGAGCTAGAGGGTATTATGCTCAGTGAAATAAGCCAGGCTGAGAAGGACAAGTATCAAATGATTTCACTCATCTGTGGAGTATAAGAACAAAGAAAAAACTGAAGAAACAAAACAGCAGCAGACTCACAGAACCCAAGAATGGGCTCACAGTTACCAAAGGGAAAGGGACTGGGGAGGGTGGGTGGGAAGGGAGGGATAAGGGGGAAATTGGGGCATTACAATTAGCACACATAATGTAGTGGGGGGGCACAGGAAAGGCAGTATATACAGAGAAGACAAGTAATGATTCTATAGCATCTTACTGCACTGATGGACAGTGACTGTAATGGGGTATGTTGGGGGGACTTGGTGATGGGGGGAGTCTAGTAACCATAATGTTGTTCAAGTAATTGTAATTGCACATTAACAATATCAAAATACAAATTTTTTTAAAAAAAGGAAGTTTCACACAGCAAGTTTCAGAAGCACAATAAGCCTCTATAAAATGTTCCTGGGGTAGAAACCATCTTGACTTAATTTAGTCCTCAAGTGTTTGATAAACCATTTAATCTCCTAGTTAAATTTGTGTTTGTTTAGTATCCCATATGTAAATTCAATCATCAGCCACCAAACTGGGTTGCCTGGCAAATGAGCCCATAAATCTGGCAGTCCCATTGACTGAACATTTTCTAACAAAATAAATCCATAGAAGGAAATTCTATTTATTTGCTGTTCCATTCATAGAAATCTTTGGAAGGGAATTACAGTTAAGCAGAACAAAAAATACACCCTAGCACAATCCTGCTTTGTAATAGATTATCGCTTTGTCCTAGATTAAGGCATAATTGGAAGGACGGATCCACCTCTGAGGAAAAACATGGAGGAGGCAGTCAGGCTTGGTCGCCCTCATCTCCCCTGGCTTAGAGAAACTGTTGAGTTTTTATCTTAACGGACAGGAGTCTTCTATTTCTGGCTTGATTATCTAGCAGCTAGATCTGAAGGCACAGAGCACTCATTTAGACAAAATATATCACTCTTCTTAATGACTTTGACTTTTGTTAACACACCAATTAGGTTACTCTCAGCATGTCCACACTTCAGATGAGAATATGAGGTGCAGAACGTTAACTTGTCCAGAACTGGATGTGGGTAAGGCGGAAAGGAAAGATTTAAACGTGCTTTCTCTTACCACAAGTGCCCCAGCAGCTTCTACTGCACTTGGCCTCTGGCTTTTACTCCTGAGACTGTAATATATTAGGCAGCAGCCTCTGAAAAGACATGGTTGACAAGATACCCCGAGTGTACCTCGGATGCTTCTCTCTCTCACTCGGTACACAGGAAACAGTGACAAATCTAAATATCCAAAGTATTTCTTGTCACAGTGAGGCAATATTCCCACTTTAGGACACCCACAGGAGGTCAGACTAGAATACTGGACAAATAGGGAAGAACATGCTGAGCAAAGAAATCAAAATGGGACAACTGTGATCTCACAAGTTTGGGGCTCCTTTGAGCAGTCAGCTGCAAAACAACCTAAGAAAAAATTTGGTGATTCTGGGCTGAAGCTTGGTGAGCTTGCTAAGGCTGTGGAGTTTTCCAGTTCCTTGGCATTGCTATCAAGTTGTGTATTAAATTCCCCATTGTAACCAGCAAGTCAGATGCCGGTATTATTGTGATGCCTCTACCCCGAACCTCACATGAACTTCGCTCCCCACCGGGGTTTACCGTAACAATAGTCATGTGACTTACTCAAGTGCATCCAAGCAAGTTTAAGGATTTTAGGATTTTCCAAAACCTACTTCAGATGTAATCACTGAGCCTTCTTGGCCAGATCATGTTCAGTTCAGTGGGACTTGATTTCTGAGCAGATGAGAGATGACTAAAAGCAAGAAGTTAAAAGTCATTCATACCAAAAGATTATCCAGCTTAACCTGATGCTCAGCTGTTACTGAACGTTGTGGCTACCCATCTACATGCCTTCTGCCTTCACTGCTCTGTTTATACCTAATGCAGGCTACCAAGTCAAACCAGCAGTTGAACGCTTTCTTGAATTGAGTAAAGCAGACCAGAAGTTCCAAGGAGTTAACAGCCCTGGGAGTTTTCCTCAATTAGTAATTGATGGGCGTTAGTAGGGTCGTGCAGATAACACCTGCTCCCTATTCAGGACTGTTATAGTGCCTCCTTTCATTACCAGCAGTGCAGTGGCCCCCTTGGTCCTTTGTGACTTTGAAAAGAGCAGTTCCTGTAGTGTGGTAGAGATGAAAGCTAGACTGGAGTGTGAAGAGGTGGAGAAACTGAGTCAGCTTGTGCAGACAAGTGTTTTGAGAAGTTTGAATATGAAAAGGGAACAGAAAGGCGAGGTAGCTGGAGGGTGTTCTGATAACAAGGAGGAACTTTTTCATTATGTTTCAGGTACATGATGATAGGAATAACCCTCGAGTGAGCACAAGATTCATGATGAAGGAAAGGAGAAAACTGGAGAACCAAAGTTTTTGCAGAAAAAAAAGATTAAACCTAGGGAAGTAATTGCATTGAGGCAGAAAACCTCTTTAGCCTGATATAGTAGGTAAAGAGAACCATGATTTTTAGTTATAAATAATGTATAACAATTTATACTTTGTGTTTAATATTCTTTGTAATAGTTCTCAGTACTAATTGATCACTTAATATTCAAGACAATTGCTTTAATTAATATACTGCAATGGCTCCTAAGAATCATGATCTTCCAATAACAATAATGTAGATCATCATTTCCAAAACTGTGACCCACAGATTGCCAGTGTCTTATGAATTGTTAGAAGTGCTCAGAGGCCAAAGAGTTCCATGACCAGATAAGTTTGGGACACACTACAGACCCTATCTGTACTCAGATGTTCAAGGTTCTACAATGTATTTTTTTATTGATGTATAATTTATTTAATTGAAGTTTAGTTGATATACAATCTTTTATTGGTTTCAAATATACAACACAATGATTCAACAGTTACCCACATTATTAAATCCTCACCCCCACTAATGCAGTTACTCTCAACATAGGAAGATATTACAGAATCATTGGCTATATTCTCGATACTATACTACCTTCCCTGTGACCAACTTATATTATGATTGAGAATTTTTGTGCCTTTTTATCGCCCTCACTCTTTCCCAACCACCTACCCCAACACTTCCCCCAGGGTAACCACCAGGACTTCTCAGCACCTATGAGTCTACTGCTATTTTGTTCATTTAGTTTAGTTTAGTTTAGTTTTGTTTTTATATTTCACAAATAAGTGAAATCATATGGTATTCGTCTTTCTCTGCCAGGCTTATTTCACTGAGCATAATACCCTCTAAGTCCATCCACGTTGTTGCAAATGGTAGGAAACGGGACAGTGCCATACCAGGGACTGAAACTGGATTATTGCCCAACTCCATATACAAAAGTAAACTCAGAGTGGATTAAAGACCTAAATGAAAGATATGAAACCATAAAACTCTTAGTAGAAAACAGGCAAAAATCTCTTGAATATAAATATGAGCAATTTTTTCTGGATACATCTCCTCGGGCAAGGGAAACAAAAAAAAAACAAGTGGAATACACCAAACTAAACAGCTTCTCTATGTCAAAGGACACCATCAGCAGAACAAAAGGCAACCTACATATGGGAGAATACATAATGAGAATTCATAAATGATTTTTCTGATAAGGGGTTAACATCTTTTTATAAAGAACTCATATGACTCAACACCAAAAAAGCAAATAATCCAATTAAAAAATGGGCAGAGGACCTGTAGAGACACTTCTCTGAAGAAATACAAACGGCCAACAGACACATGAAAAGCTGCTCCACATCACTAATCATCACGGAAATGCAAATCAAAACCACAATGAGACATCACCTCACACCAGTGAGAATGGCCACTATCCAAAAGATAAAAGATAACAACTGTGGGTGAAAATGTGTAGTAAAGGGATTGTTGGTGGGAATGTAAATTGGTACCTCAGTTTAATTTTTTTTAAAGGATTTCCTCACAGTGAGATCTGAGAATTTATCCCAACACATATTCCCTTGTAAGCATCCATACATACTCATCTGTCAATTTTCTTAACATTCATGTAGCCCAAACCAACTTGGGATCTGGAAGAACAAAACATTACCTTCAAAGCTTACCCATTTACTTTAGAGATCACCAGTTCTAATTTATCCTAGAATTGATACCTTTGAATTCATTTTTCCTCTCAGAGAAATAACCCCTTATTACTCTACTTTCTGTTTATATTTTAAACTGATTACCACCATTCTCAAAATAATACAGGCAATGTGACAGTGACTCAATTTTTAATAAGTTTTTATGCAAATACTGTCAAAGGTTTTAGAAAATCTGAATATATTTTATCTGCACATTCCCTTTTATCTACATGTGTATTTATTCCCCTGTAGAATTCTAGAAGATCAAAAAGCATAGCAATTTGAGGGGAAAAAATTGCAGTGCTGAGGAAAAAGCCAGAGGCTGTTCCTCTGCAGAGCTAGAAATAAAAGTGGGAAAAAATCTAGAGGGAAGTTTCTTCCCATAGCATGTTCCCAAGAACTTTGGACACTGTTTTGTAACTTGATCTGGAAACGTGCTTAAACATGGTAAACATGAAAAAACAATTTTGCTGGGAGGAAAAAAAGTAAGAGTAGAGTGATTTCATTGTGTGTATATGAAAAGTTTCATGCCTCATATTCAAAAAAGTTTCAAAGAAACTTGAAATAATTTTTAGACCATCAAATTCATATTATGCACAACTTCTACCTATAGTGCAAATAAAATTTGATATTTAATATTGAAGTGAAATTAGCCCCAAATTTTAGATTATATGAGACAATTCGTTTTTAAATACTTCAGGAAAGTGAATCCAAAAATTAAATGTTACCAGAAGAGTAATCATTACTAGAGCGCTGACATTGTTATAGAACATTACATTTGTGGAGCCAAAATATCCCTTGGGAAGCATAGTGAACATTAAAATAAAGCAGGATCAATACCCTGGAGCAAAATTCACCTTTGGGCAAAAAGCATCAGGGCAAAATTAAAATCTTAGAGTGTCTTTATCAAGTTATTTAAACGTAGACTGGAGGGTTTGCAGCTCACTTCCATTAATATCTATGTAAAGTCAAAATGTCTTTTAATTGAGAGCCAATTCCAGTTACCTATAACACTTTTGCAATACCTTTGACTTGGAATGTCCAAGGACATTAAATTGAACAATTTACATACCGTGTTTATTATTGCTTGAGAACGATGTTAACACAGCAGAGTGAGATTGTCTAGTCTCACCAGATGATCTGGGAGGCCAGAGGACTACATCACACAGGTTTTTATAATTAGTCTCAACTACCAGGTCTGCACAAGTCTATGTTCATTCTGATAATCACTCATTGTTTGAAGTAAAAATGAGACAGTAGAAATCAATTGTATTGTTCACACCAACCAATTAATAAGTATGAACTGATACCTACTAACATGATACAGGGTTCAAAAACATAAAAACTATGTCCTTGAAATATAACTGATGGCTTTTAACATCAGTTGATTTCACAAGTAAGGTACTCAAAATATATTGATTAGAATGTGAAAAAAAATAGCAAATAATTCAAGATGTCACAAAATTTCATGGCAAAATACTTTGTACACACCAGTGGTTCTCAAAGGGCTGTCTCCTGACCAGCAGCATCAGCATCCTTTGAGAACTTAATAGAAATGCAGATTCTCAGACTCCACCTCAGATCAAACTGAATCTGAAACTCCAGGGTGGGTCTAGCAATTCCTTTTTGAATAAGCTCTCTAGGTAATTCTGATGCACTTCAAAGTGTGAGAACCACTGGTGTGGACGGCAGGTGCTGGTTGTTCTGGAGAATCAAAGAGCTGAGGATGGTATAACCAGGAAATGCTTCATCAAAGGGCAGCAGAGTCAGACTTCCTGTGCTCACAGTACAGTTAAGTTGAGCAAAGAACCTAAATCATTGATTGTTGCAATCAGCATGATCAAGCATAAAGACATGGTCTGTGTTCATTCTGACATCATTCAAATAAAAAATACTGAGAGTGCATGCAGTTGATCCAGTTAAAGAAACAACACAAGTGAAAGAAGCCTTTGGGGACCAAACACCTTTAATGGGTGGTCAGGATTGTGAGGCAGAGCAAAGTGGAATATGGGAGGGATGGCTGGCAAAATCTGCCTGAAGCTAGCTAGATGCTTACTAATAACACAGGGAAGCCACACTTCCAGGTCTCCCATACAGTTAGATTGAAACCTTACAGCTGGGATTAAGCCAACATAATGCAGGTTGCAGTGGTGTTTGCCATATCTAGGCCTGAAAACAAGCCTCTGTGTGATGCTAGCCCTCCCCTTCCCCTTCCATGGTAACAGTGGAAGAGCTGAGAGTGGCATCATCACACTGTGAAAACTCTGACCTGCCCCAGTTTAGCAACCTTTAGGAAAAAGAACTTCTCCTCTAGGACCACTCCCAGGGAAGACTGATTGCTCTGCTTGGGTTAAATGGTCACACTTCCATCCCTGTGCCCAACATTCTGGCCAGGGTGACGGTTCACCCTGACTGACCAGCCTGAGACAGGTGGATTCCAATGACTGACAGTACCTCTAACACTGCAGGAGGGCAGAAGGTGCACCTCCACTGAAGGACCAGGCAAAGAAGACTAGGAAAGCATTCTGAGAAAACAGTCTACTTCAGTGTGGGGCTGAGTAGCCCTAACAGATGAAACTGGCAAGCTGGAGAAGCCAGGAGAGGCCAGATTATGTATAAAAGAGGAGGGAGTCACTAGGAGGAAAAAGGTGGGAGGGGAAAAGAGACCACAAAGGAGGAGGCAAGGGCCCAAGGGGCAAGAAGGGGGAAGGAAATCAGAGCAGAAGCTCAGGTCTTTTTTTTTCCTTTTCCTTTTTTATTTCTCCTCTTCCTTTCCTTCCTTTCTCCATCATCCATCTCCTCGCTCAACCTTCCCCTGGGGGGACCTCTGTAGCAGAAGTTCCTAGACCTTCCCAGGAATTCTAAAGATTACTTGTCTGTGAACAATAATCTTCTACTAAATGATAAACTTTAGTTTCCATGAAAAAGATTCATATTTCCTCAACTTTGGCCAGATGTCCAGGTGGAAACAATCAGCTATATTCTGGTGAGTGAGGTAAGGGCTATGGAGATGTAGCCCATGTTCCAAGAGACAATCCTGAGATGCTCACACACCTAGTACATGTGAGGAAAATGGAAGTTCCTATGACCAGGATCCTCACCTGACCCTAAACTACTTGATGTAATTGGCCTACTCCTAGGCTGCTGCTTCCACAGCCCAGGCAATGAGCTACTATTGATTGAGTCACTATATAAAGAGCTCCGCCCAGTGCTCTGGGCGGAGGCAGAGAAGAGGTGGATTATGGACCTGCGGCCTGCTGGATGCAGACGTGATTCTAGTGCTCGACCTACCACCAGGAGAATAAAGCTGGGTATAAACACTTTACCCTGAGAACATTCCATTGTCATTTCTCAGTCTCACTGAATCAATAGTGCACTTGCCCAGGGCTGAAACCCTCAGGCAAGACATACACTATGGCTTAACCAGTCACATGGGGCCTGTCTATGTTGTCATTGTTCTCTGGAGCTTTCCATCTCAGAGAATTAAGCACAAAGCATAGGAATAACAACATGAGAAAAGTTAGTGTATGCTTCTACTATTATTGCCATTCTCCTGTATCTATAAACATTTTTAAATGTGGTTCAGATGGAAGTGGGAAGAGGATAAACAGTAAACTCTTGTCAGTTGTTGAGATGATTTAAAAGTGCTACATAGGTGGGAATATGGCATCTATATTTCTGCCTAAAGAGAAATTGATTTTTAGCTCAGACTTTGGTCTGACAACAGGAACAAGTTCTTAAAAACCACCTCCATAACTAAAGCACAGGAAATGCCACACACAGGAAGCAGAAAACAGAGCCAGCAAAAAGGATGTGAGGACTGTATAGACAGAACAGGACATCACTCACAGCAAAGGAAGGCTGGTGACAGAATTCTTTATGGCTTACCGTGTTACTGGGCTTCCACGGGCAGACGTCACCAAGGAACAGGACCCAGCATGCCCACCCCCTTTCACCAGATTCCCACAAGATTACAAAACTTCAAAATGAAGCTCATCAGATTTGAGAGCATATTTTGGTCAGTTCCACATGACCTTGTGAGCCAGAAAGAGGGACTAATATGAGCCAGGCCCTTGTCCCAAGACAGGATGCTGATCACAGTTCTGTTCCTCCTTCCTGTAATTCAACCTGTCTCTGGGCCACATGCCTTCTGGCCCACCCCATATGTCTCCTCCAAAGCACAACCATTTTTGTTTCCCAAGAATTAACCTGAGATTGAAATGGCTTTAAGATCCCTTTTCTAATTGCTATTACCTAGTCTTCCTGTATAAGCAGCCTCTATACTCCTATTCCTGATCTGTCCCTCCCTTCCCCACCAACAAAGCCAGCCATATTCCTTTCCCCAGAACTTAGCTGTCTTCTATTCTAGCTGTTAAAGCAGGGAAATTCAGAGTAGATAAATTGAAGTTTGTTGAAGAATTTAATATGGAATGGCAAAAATAAAGCAGAAAAGAATGGAGCTCACACCTCACTCTTCAGCACAAATTCGGACAACCCCAACGCATGCAGGGAGAAGGAGCTCCCATAGAATTTACCAAAATTGGGCTGCATATTTAAATTATTTATGCATGTGTTGGATTCTTCCACTAGGCTAAACGTTATCTATCCTAAACTACGAACATTATCTTATTTGTCTTCCTTAACAATACCCAGCAAAAGCCTATTTAAATACCCAAACCAGTTTGCTGGAATAGCAGGTGACACCAAAAAGCAAAATGGATTAGCTGAATAAGCAGGTGTTAATCTATTGGTTGGAGTTTTAAATTCCACTCCAAATGGCAGAGCAACAGCACAGAGCAACAGAGCGAGAAGAAACTTGCAGTACTATTTGTTCGTTAAGATTCTCCACAGTTAACTGAAACCACCTGGTTATTTTCCCCCCCTCCCCAGTGTTGTTTTACAACACAGACCACATTTTGGCTTAGGTGCCTTAGCCACCCACCTGAAAACAAGACAACGCTTACTTTGGCTCATCTCTTCACGAAGCCCTGAGTGAGTCTCCATGGCAGTCCAGATGCACACTGCTCCACACGTTGAACAAACTGCCCCCTTTAAATTCATTCACACTCCTTCAGGTGACTTGCACATCAGTGATGGTCCTAGAAAGTTGTTCCCTAAAAGAGTTAAAGTGCCTTTTAAACACAATCATGGAGGAGCAGATGGCACATTTGCTGAGAAGATGTTGCCCTCACTTGAGTCTAAATTCTCTCCCTCCACCTGGCACCCCAGACAGGTGTGTCAGCTCCATCTGCCCACCCTGAATTCATCAGGTGAATGCTCCATTTCCTTAATTGAGGTTAAGCTGACCTAAGTCATCAAAGACAGGTATGGAACGTTCCCTGTCATAACCATGCCTCTAATTATATGATACGAACAAGTATTCCTGTACTATGTACAAGCCACCCATTAATCCATGAAAAGCTTAGGACAGTGAATGAAAAGATAGGTAAAGATGACAGGCCACTTTTCAAGGACTCATGGGCTAACTGCAGAAGTCATTCTTCCTCTTTGAAGTATAAACTCGTTAGAAAGCTCCCACTCACACTCAAGAACTTTGACAGATAACATCCTCCAAATCCTACCTGAGGAGACCCACATCACCCTCACCATGCAAGCCCTCACCTGCCTTGCTCAGTGAGAGATCGCAGATGCCCTGCTGCCGGATGAGGGTCTCTCCAGGAGACGGCTGGGGCTGGGCCTCCAGATCTTCACCACCTGTCCTATATTCACTTATCGAGGGCTCCATTGATCTGGGCACCAAGATTACAAAGGAGTATAAGACTGAAAAAGTCCCTGGTCTCATAGTGCTTGCATTTCAGTGGAGAGACAGATAATTAACAGGTACACAAATCTGACAGTTCAATTAGTGATAAGAATTCTGAAGAATACAGATTAATATATTGCCAAGGACAGTATAGTAGTAGAGGGAGTTATGAGGTGAAGCAAGTGCCAGCAGAGAGCTGGCTAACAGGCTCAGCAAACAGTCCTGTTCAGAGGGCTGTGGTTCTCCGAGCACATGCCATTTTGGAACAAGACTTTCTGTCTTTGGACACCAGACCCTCTCCCTTATTAAAGTTAATGAAACCATATGGTAGGTCATACATATATAGTTGGCTAGTATCATTCTTTTCTTTCCAAATATCCATGAAATAATAATAAAAGTAGTACACAGATTAGCCCAAAATGAAAAAAAGAAGAATCATATACCAACACTCTTCAACTGAACAGAAAAAGAAAAGTAAATGACCTCTTTTATCTCTAAGAGTTAAGAAACTAGATAAACATGGACAAAGATCTACTCCCAAAGGAGACAAATCACTGAGTGTGTTAGCTGGAGGCTGGCTAGAGCATTAATCTGTTAAGGGGAGGCTCACACCTCACTATAATGGACTGGAAGTATACTGCTATTTAACTCCAGATTCCAGATGTGACTCTGGATATGCTAGAGGTAAACTGAGCTCAAACACATGCTCACTCTTGTTCGATACATAAATAAATGCCTTGGTTTAAATTTCAGCATGTTACAGAAAAAACAGTATTTATTACTAATAACTCCCCACTGCCTTCTAAGGAAGGCATGTACTGATACCTGTATGACTTGCTAAATGTGAACTTCCTTTCCAGTGTAATTACCTTTGAAAATTTTGGAGAAATATTAAATATTGGTGGGGGATCAGAAGCAGAAGAAGAACAGCATGTTTGAACATAAAGTTCACTTCAAAATCTGAAACCTATTTTGACCTCAAAATGACATCAAGCACAAATGATTTTAAGGATGAATTATATGCTACTCAATTTTTCCAGAGGATGAAAAAAAAAAAAAACAGAAATCTTTCCGAGGAATTCTCAAGGCTAACATTTTTCCTGAAACCAAAATTAAAGAACAACCAAATGAAAGAATAGAATGGAGCCATCTTTATATAATAATATAGATGACCAATTATACATAAGATAATAAATTGATTGTATTAAAATAATAAAGCTCAAGGAAGTAGATTTTATTTCAGGAACACAAAACTAGTGCAACACTAAGGAATTCATTATTTCTAACAGAATAAATTTAGAAAAAAAGCATCTCTCAAGAGACGATAGAAAGCATTTGATGAAATTCAACATTTATTTCTTATTTAAAAAAAAACTTTTAATAAGGTAAAAAGAAAGAAGAAAACTTCTTTAATAAAAGATATCAGCCTACAGCAAATTTCATGGACTGAAATTTCCAAAGCATTTCCATGAAAGTCAGAATAAAACAGGTCAGATCATAATCATGAGGATTATTTAACAAGGTTCAAAAAGACTCAGCCAATGCTATAAGATATGGAAAGGAAATAAAAACTGTTAATATTTAAAAGGAAGAAATTAAACTTAATTTGCAAATGATCTAATTTCTATTTAGTGCAATATACTTTTCTCTTAGACCTGCCTTTGCTGCATCTCACCAGGTTTTGGGGTGTTGAGTTGTTCTTTTCATTTGTCTCCATATATTGCTTGATCTCTGTTTTTATTTGGTCATTGACCCTTTGATTATTTAGGAGAACGTTGTTAAGCCTCCATATGTTTGTGGGCTTTTTTGTTTTCTTTGTGTAATTTATTTCTAGTTTCATACCTTTGTGGTCTGAGAAGCTGGTTGGTACAACTTCAATCTTTATAAATTTACTGAGGCTCTTTTTGTGGCCTAGGATATGATCTATTTTTGAAAATGTTCCATGTGCACTTGAGAAGAATATGTATCTTGCTGCTTTTGGGTGGAGTGCTCTGTAGATGTCCGTTAGGTCCATGTGTTCTAATGTGTTGTTCAGTGCCTCTGTGTCCTTACTTATGTTCTGTTTGGTTGATCTGTCCTTTGGAGTGAGTGGTGTGTTGAAGTCTCCACAAATGAATGCATTGCATTCTATTTCCTGCTTTAATTCTGTTAGTATTTGTTGCACATATGTAGGTGTTCCTGTGTTGGGTTCATAGATATTTATAATGGTTATATCCTCTTGTTGGACTGACCCCTGTATCATTATGCAATGTCCTTGTCTTTTGTGACTTTCTTTGTTTTGAAGTCCATTTTATATGACACAAGTACTGCAACTCCTGCTTATTCTTCCTTTTTGTTTGCATGAAATATCTTTTTCCATCCCTTCACTTTTAGTCTGTGTATGTCTTTGGGTTTGAGGTGAGTCTCTTGTAAGCAGCATATAGATGGGTCTTGTTTTTTTATCCACTCAGTGACTCTACGTCTTTTGATTGGTGCATTCAGACCATTTACATTTAGGGTGATTATCGATAGACATGTATTTATTGCGATTGCAGGCTTTAGATTTGTGGTGACCAAAGGTTCTAACAGTCTAACTTAACTCGCTTATTACACAATTTCAAACACAGTCTAAAGGATTTTTTCCTTCCTTATTTTTATTCCTCTTCCACTCTTTATATATCAGGTGTCATATTCTATACTATTTGTGTATCCCTTGACTGACTTTGTGGGTAGCTGATTTAATTTTGCATTTGCTTAGTAATTAATTGGTCTACTTCCTTTACTGTGGTTTTATTTTCTCTGGTGACAGATATTTAGCCTTAGGAGCACTTCCATCTATAGCAGTCCCTCCAAAATACACTGTAGGGACAGTTTGTGGGAAGTAGATTCCTCAACTTTTGCTTATCTGTAAATTGTTTAATCCCTCCTTCAAATTTAAATGATAATCTTACCAGATAGAGTATTCTTGGTTCAAGGTCCTTCTGTTTCATTGTATTAAATATATCATGCCACTCCCTTCTGGCCTGTAAGGTTTCTGCTAAGAAATCTAATGATTGCCTGATGGATTTTCCTTTGTATGTGATCTTTTTTCTCTCTGGATGCTTTTAATACTCTGTCCTGGCCCCTGATCTTTGCCATTTTAATTATTATATGTCTTGGTGTTGTCTTCCTTAGGTCCATTGTGTTGAGAGATCTGTGCACTTCCATGGCCTGAGAGACTATTTCCGTCCCCAGAATTGCGCCGTCCAGCAGCACGTGGGTTAGGATAAAAGGCAGGCTGGGACTGATAGTTCACTCAAGCTCTTTCTTTATTCAGCATTACAGCATAAGCAAGCAAGCTAGCTCTCATCTATCTCTAACTTTTCTCTGCTTCTACTTCTACTCTCTCTCCCCACCACCTCTTCTCATACCATCCTTATCCCCTCCAGTCTCTCTGGGGGTGAGATTCTACATCAAAGCCTAAGGAAGCTCTGTCAGGTGGATTCCAGGCACACTCTCACAACACAGGACTTTTCTGGGAATGGAGGAACGGCCTTGAGCGCAGTTGCAGCTGATCAAAGATGACTCACTGCTCTGGCTGGTTGGGCACGGCTCCCAACAAGAATGGGGAAGTTTTCAGCAATTATTTCCTCAAAGAGACTTTCTATCCCTTTTTCTCTCTTCTTCTTCTTCTGGTACCCCTATAATGTGAATATTGTTCTGTTTGGATTGATCACACAGTTCTCTTACTATTCTTGCATTCCTAGAGAGCCTTTTTTTCCCTCTGTGCTTCAGCTTCTTTTAATTCCTTTTCTCTAATTTCTATTTAACTTCCTATCTCCTCTACCTGATCTATTCTGCTTTCAAATCCCTCCATTGTATGTTTCATTTCAGATACTGAATTTTTCAAAGTTTCTATCTCTTTCTTGAAGTCCTCACTGAGGTCTTGAATATTTTTCTATACCTCTGTGAGCATGTTTATGATTTTTATTTTGAAATATTTATCAGGAAGACTGGTGATTTCAGTTTCACGTAGCCCCCTTTTTGGTGTTTGAGAGATTTTGGGTTGTACCAGGTTGTTTTGATGTTTCATATTCCTAATGATTACTCTGGAATAATAACTTTTTGTTGGCAGCACCCTCTAGTGCCCAGAAGCTCTACTCTCTGGAGCTGCCCAGCCCCTGGAATGATAGTAGGTGTCACAGGCATGTAGCACCAGTGCCTCTTTTCCTGAGGAAAGAGCCCAAGAGCATTTTTTATATGGTCTATCAATATAGGAAGGCAAGCCATGAAAGAACTAAAGCATTCCTCAGTTTGGAAAGTGACTTAAGGATGGTTAATATCCATTATTGAGAAGAATATAAAGCACATTTTTAAATGCTGCTATTGGAAGTAAATCAGTGGATCTTTTAAGGAGAAAATCATAATGCTTATTCAAATGTTTTAAGTGCATAGTTTTTGACACAGCAATTCTATTCCTATGAATCTGACAGAGATATTGAACACTGATACAATCATTTATGTGCAAACAATGTTTAGTGCAGCATTGTTTATAGGAATGAAAAATTGAAAGCATTAAAGTAAAATGTCCAAATTTATTATGGTTCTTTTTCAGGAGTCAACAAACTTTTTATATGAAAGGCCTGATCATAATCTTTTTTTAGGTTTTGCAAGCCAAATGGTCTCTTCTGTAACCACTCAATACTGCTTTTGTATCATGAAAATAACCATAGGCAATATGTGAACAGATGGACATGGCTGTGTTTACAGAAACAGGAGGCAGGTAGGATTTGGCCCACAGGCATTAGTTGATCAACCCCTGATCTATACTCTATACTCTGAAAAGCTAGGCAGCCATCGTAAAGAAGGAGGTAGGTCTTTGTACCAAAATGGGAAGATGTCTCACCTACACAAACAGAAAAGAGAAAAGATTATAAATTGAAATGTATAGCATGATCTACAATGTATAAAAAATTATAAATAGAAAAAGGTTTGGACTGATAGAGGATAAACTGTTAATAATATTTACCTAAGTACTATTAGTTCAGGGGATCTGCTGCAAAGACACTTTCACTGACCACTTTAATTTATATTGCTTGAAGTTTTTACTAATGAGTACCTGTTATATTTAGACTTAAAGAAATGATAGAAATAAAAAGTAAAGGATCAACTAGACATATACCCAAGAGAATATATATCCACAAAAACACTTGTATACAAATGCTTGTGTCAGCATTATTTATTTATAAGAAATGTCCAAAATAGGCAAATTCATAGAGACAGAAAGTAGTGGTTTCCAGGGACTCACAGAAGAGAGTATAGGGAGTAACTTCTACTGGAAGGCATTAAAAAACTACTGAACCTTACTCTTTAAAACAGTGAACTTTATGACATAAATTATATCTCATTAAAGCTCTTATTCAAGAAAAATAAAGGAGTTATATTTGTGTGTGTGTGTATATATATATATATTTCTTTTTGCCCAAAACAATCATTCCACAAAACATATTTTAATCAATAAATCAATTTGTTCTGCTCCTATTGTGTGTTCATAATTATCCTATGAATACCTAGAAGTATTAGTATGAGGAACATCAAAAACTATCGAACACATTGTGGCCATAAGATATACATATATAATTGAGTGATGACATGGCCATATACATCAAAATTTTAGGTTCTAATTTATACCTAAGGAAAATGAGGCTGCAGTTAGTTGGAATGACCAGTCATATCCAACAAATAGTTAGTAGCAATTTCTAACTAAAGGCAAGAGTCAAATAAGGGTACAGCTTAAACTGTAATCCCCTAAGTAAAGTTTTAATCATATGTGTAACTGTTGAACCACTGTCTTGCATACTTGAAACTGATATATTGTATAACATCTATACTTCAGTTAAACAAAAAGTGTAGTCCCCTAAGTGAACCGTACTCTGCTTTCTCTGGATCTTAATAAGAGCCATTTTCTCTACTGGAACCTCTTTTTACCCCACTAATTCTAACTCACCCTTTAGATCTCGGCTTATATATTACTATTTTGTAGGTACTTCCATTGACCTTCAGAACAAGTTAGGGTCACGATCCAAGATTCCCGAAGAACCATATTCTTGTCCTTTGGCAGCAACTGAGTCAGCATTCTCCATGCTACTTTGTTGGTTTGTCTCCTCGACGAGCCTAAAAGTTCCTAAAGGCATACGTGTCTGGGGTACCCAAGTCTGTCCTCAGTTTCACTGATTCACTGGAAGGGCCCACAGAATTTAAAAAGGCTGGTACACTCATGACTATATGGTTTATTACAAGGAAAAGATACAGATTTCAGTCAACAAGGCAAAAGGCACATAGGCTAAGTCCAAGAGAAACCAGACATGAGGCTCACGTAGTCCTCTCCCAGGGGAGTTACATGGACAGTGCCTCAATGTGCAGCAGAGTTTTGCTAACCAAGGAACCTTACCCACGCCTTAGTGTCCACAATTATATAGGTATGGAGACCCCAAGTAACCTTAAGTACTCAGTCTCCAGCCATGCCCACACCCCAAGGTCAAAAATGATACATCATGGCTCAAGATACCAGGCAAACAAAAATAGGCATTTTCCATAAATCACAGTTTTTGTATAAATGCTATCAAGTATAGGCCAAGGTCTCAGAGAGACAAAGACACTTACAGGGCAAAGTGTTCCAAGGGTTCAGAGGTTACCTCCCAGGAGTTACTCAAGGGCCAGTCCTTCCTTTGGAATGTGCAAGACTCAGGCATACTGAGCCTGCTGAATTAACCTTTCACTGCATATTAGACATTGTTTCTTGTTTATTATAACTTACTCAAAGAATTTATAACTTACCCAGAGCATATTAGGTGCTTATTATTGAGTTAAGTTTAATTAAATTAAGAAAACTCACTTTTTTACTGTTCATATGCACAATTTTTCTCCAACAAAAGAAAATGGAAGGAATACACAGACTAAAAAATACTTAGGAGATCTTGTTTTGGTTCTGCTTCAAAGAAACAGCACATAATAAATAATGACTGGTTATTCGGTGCTATTAAAGAATTATTGTTGTTTTTAGGAGTTATATAATGATGGTGTGATTATGTTTAAGAAAGCAGTCTTCATCTTTTAGAGACATATCTTATAATATTTACATGCAAAAAATCATATGATATCTGGAATTTGTTTCAAAAAAAACAGGGAAGGGGTGTGGAATAGTGAGTAATGTACATTTTGCTCATAAAACAACTGTTGAATCTGTTGAATATTATACTGTTCCACTTTTATATATGTTTAAAACTCTTTATAATAAGAGTTATAAAACAACAAGGTTGCATAAAAGAAATGAGAATTTGAGTTGGTCCCAAAGAGTAAGATGTACAGACCTCAGTTTTTGTTCTCTATTATGTATCTGGGAAAAATAAATCTTATGTTTTTAACTTTTGTTTTTTTCTCAAGTATGAATTCTGTGAAGTTTCACTTTCTTTATTTCAGTGAATCAATCTGTTTTCTCATGAAAGAAAACCAATAGCAACTTGACAGGATCTTTCCACTCCTTTCCACAATTCATTCACAGCCTCACCATTAGGAAGCTTATAAAGTGTCCTTTTGGGGTGCTTTCAATTTCAGACATATTCATAAATTCATGCATGCCCCAACTTCTTTAGTTATAGTTATTTTTAATAAGGTAATAAGCACAAACTCATCACACCAAACAAAATCCAGGACCTTGAAGATAATCTACAACTAGTCACGTCTCTCTTTACCTCAAATTCCTGCCTCCCATGACACCTGCCCAAAGTATCCAGCATCCTAAACCCCACACCCAGCATTCTCTTGCATCTATTTTACCTTTTTTCAACTTAATAAAAAGAATATCATGCCAAGCTATGTGGGGACCTATTTTTTTCTACTTAATAGTACATCACCAATATCCATCCATATTTTGGGGTCACCCTGTAGTTATTTGCTCTGACTATTGTTTAATATGTCATCATATAAATACTCCCCATGTACCCATCCAGTCTCTGGGTGATGGTCATTTGGGCTGTTTCTGGAGTTTCACTGTGATCAAAGACATTATGAACCAGCTTGTACATATCTCCAGTTGTACAAGCTTGAGTGTTTCTCTTGGGTATATTCTGAAGAATGAAACTGCTAAATGATAGGGGATAGAAGTTCTCCTTCACTTTGCATGTGGAAAATCATTCCTGCAGAAACACAGCCTAATGTTTGTTTCAGGAAGGTGACACTACTATGCTTTGTCAAGGTTTGTCACTGGCTCTTTCTTCCAGCTCTGTTTTCCAGGCCTGTAGTAATCTAATATTTGTTTTCACATTTAGTTCTTCAGAATAATTGAAGAAATGTCTCCACGCAGACTCTTTCTGAGCTTGGAGGACTTCAAACATCTTTAACTGGTACAACTTCGGCAGTTGAAGTGATGGAAATTAAACTGACTACTAAGTACCCACATTTCTTTGGGTGTTATAATCAAGAAAAAAAAACATGACCTCCCTTTTCATATACACAGACATCAAATCTATTTCAACTTTCATTTTAAAACATAATAAAATTCATCCTGATCTTTTTTATGTAGTGTTTACTATTCCCTCCTGCTTTCTCTTTTGAGAGGGACAGGGTTTTAAATCAGTCATTCCTGGGGAACTATTAAAATGTATGAATCCCTTAAAGCAAAACTCTTCTTATATTTTATGACATGAGCAAAGTTACTTCAGGAAATGTTTTTGCTATTTTTATTGAAATATAGTTGATATACAATATTATATTAATGTCAAGTATACAACATAGTGACGCAACAGTTATGTACATTATTAAATCTTCACCGCAACAAGTTAGTTGGTTATTATCTTAGTTAGTTATAGATAGTTATTATCTTTCAAGATAGAAATATGTTACAGAGCTATTGACTGTATTGTCTATGGTGAACTTTCATCCGCATGACTAACTTACATTATGATTGAGATTTTAATAATTTGCTCCCTGACTTGAATGAGAAATTGAGCAAGGAATGTAGGATTTTTTCCCCATTTGCAAAATGTCTATACTATATCCTCACCTTAAGTTAACTATCACCTCTAAAATTAGTTGCTGGCTGGCTAAGGTGGGGAAATTTTTTTCTCTATTTTAATCAGAGGAAGAAAAAGTGAGTACTTGAAAATTCAAAATATTAACAGTCTAATTAAAGTTTCTTAAATGCTATTTTAAATTGGGATAATTTTAAATTATTGGATGTGACAACTATATAAACATAAAATGCTTTAATTAGAGGCTTGTTTGTGTGAGGGGGAAAAAATCCACTCAAAGCATTAATCTGTCACTCCGCATTAACTTCCAACAGCCATGGATTCCCCCTGGACCACTGAATCTTAGCTTAGCAATAAGCCTATACCCATCATCCTTTCTCTGCAGTTTAATCCTTACCTGTTTTTGGCCAGGTCTCTGTTCTTTAAGAAAAAAACCCAGAGCAACAAATTCAAGTTAAATTCTCATTCAAATTCATAGCCACTCCTAGTGTTTCTAAATTTGCTTAATGTTTTCACTAAGCAGTCCTTCTGGGCCTTCATAAATATCATACCATGTTACTGAATGAAATAAAGGTTGTGCGAATAGTTCAATCTTAAAGGGTGATAAAATTAACAAAAATAAAATTTCAAAGTCTCACTCAAGTACTTACTAACCTTTTTTTTTTTTTTGAGAGGGCATCTCTCATATTTATTGATCAAATGGTTGTTAACAACAATAAAATTCTGTATAGGGGACTCAATGCACAATCATTAATCAACCCCAAGCCTAATTCTCAACAGTCTCCAATCTTCTGAAGCATAAAGAACAAGTTCTTACATGGTGAATAAGTTCTTACTTGCAAGGGCAGTCATCACAGAAACTTTTGGTTTTGATCACGCATCATGAACTATAAACAATCAGGTCAAATATGATTATTCATTTGATTTTTATACTTGATTTATATGTGAATCCCACATTTCTCCCTTATTATTATTATTATTATTTTTAATAAAATGCTGAAATGGTAGGTAGATGCAAGATAAAGGTAGAAAACATAGTTTAGTGCTGTAAGAGGACAAATGTAGATGATCAGGTCTGTGCCTGTAGACTAAGTATTAATCCAAGCTAGACAAGGGCAACAAAACATCCACGGATGCAGAAGATTTCTCTCAAAACAGGGGGGGTGAGGTTCTAAGCCTCACCTCTGATGATTCCCAATTTCTCACCTGATGGCCCCCCTGTGATTGTGCCTGTCTGAGGTTGTTCCTCCCTTGAGGAATCTTACCCGTCTCTGGCTAACCAGTCATCTTCCGGGACCATACAGGGAAATGTAAAGTTGGTAAGTGAGATAGAAGCCTTATTGTTTGAAAAGGTTAGCTTTTTACTTCTTTGGAGATTTTTGCCCTGTGGCTTCTATGCCCAGCATTTGTCTTGAGATATCTTTACCACTTGGAAGAATTATGATACTCGGTTATTTCGATATGAGGCACGAATTCTACTTAAGGGTTGTAATTAGGAAGGAAGAAGAAAAGCTATAGAAGTAGCAGGCGGAAGAAAACATGGGAAGATTGATTATTTCTTTGACATATCTTCTTGTAGAGTAACATAAGCATCTATAGGTTTTAAACTACTAATTAAATTGTACACACACATTAACATAATAGGAATACAGCTACATAACCAAAGCAGACCTACAATTACCAGCTATCTCCAGTGAAACCAAGAAAACCAGTTAGGCACCCTAGGCATTTGTGAAAACTTATCAATGATATGATGGATATTGTCTAACTGAATTTGAATAGCTTAAGAAAAATCAGACAAATTAAAACAACCCATTCCTGGGGACTGTTCTCATCCCATATGTTCTTTTAACAGTAAATAGTCTGTAGTTGTAAGACTTTGGAGCGCTACAATTTGCACTTCTCCAAATTCTTGGTTGAGTTCCAACAGTATAGATCCAGTCAAATTTGTTGTTTTACTGTACGCACAGGCCAGCTTAGATATCTCCTTCTTCATTCCAATGGCAAGTCCAGGAACCGGTGGGATGAATGCAGCTACAACTACAACAGCGCCAGGATCTTTGTTGAAGTTTTTTGAGGATCATCTTCTGGAATGACTCTTCCAGAGAATGTTGATGTTGGAAGTTCTTCTTCATATCATATCTTAATTCGTTTTCTGGGTAGCCAAATTAGGCTTTGATCCTCTGTATAAACACAAACAAACCCTTTGCCCACACTTTGATATGCCCTTTATATCATTGTGAAGAACTTATTGGAGATCACCACACAGGAACTGTTAGTCCATTCTTGGGTTCTGTGATTCTGCTGCTGTTTTGTTCCTTCAGTTTTTCCTTTGTTCTTATACTCCACAGATGAGTGAAATCATTTGGTATTTCTCTTTCTCCGCTTGGCTTATTTCACTGAGCATAATACCCTCTAGCTCCATCCATGTTGTTGCAAATGGTAGGATTTCTTTTCTTCTTATGGCTGAGTAATATTCCATTGTGTATATGTACCACATCTTCTTTATCCATTCACTTAGGTTGCTTCCAGTTCTTGGCTATTGTAAATAGTGCTGCAATAAACATAGGGGTGCATCTGTCTTTTTCAAACTTGAGTGCTGCGTTCTTAGGGTAAATTCCTAGGAGTGGAATTCCTGGGTCAAATGGTAAGTTTATTTTGAGCATTTTGAGGAACCTCCATACTGCTTTCCACAATGGTTGAACTAACTTACATTCCCACCAGCAGTGTAGGAGGGTTCCCCTTTCTCCGCAACCTTGCCAACATTTGTTGTTGTTTGTCTTTTGGATGGTAGCCATCCTTACTGGTGTGAGGTGATATCTAATTGTGGTTTTAATTTACATTTCTCTGATAATTAGCGATGTGGAGCAACTTTTCAGGTGTCTGTTGGCCATCTGTATTTCTTTTTTGGAGAACTGTCTGTTCAGTTCCTCTGCCCATTTTTTAATTGGATTATTTGTTTTTTGTTTGTTGAGGTGGGTGAGCTCTTCATATATTTTGGACGTCAAGCCTTTATCCGCTCTGTCATTTACAAATATATTCTCCCATACTGTAGGGTACCTTTTTGTTCTATTGAAGGTGTCTTTTGCTGTACAGAAGCTTCTCAGCTTAATATAGTCCCACTTGTTCATTTTTGCTGTTGTTTTCCTTGCCCAGGGAGATATGTTCAAGAAGCGGTCACTCATGTTTACGTCTAAGAGGTTTTTGCCTGTTTTTTTCTAAGAGTTATATGGTTTCATGACTTACATTCAGGTCTTTGATCCATTTTGAATTTACTTTTGTGTATGGGGTTAGGGAATGGTCCAGTTTCATTCTCCTACATGTAGCTGTCCAGTTTTGCCAGCACCATCTGTTGAAGAGACTGTCATTTCACCATTGTATGTCCATGGCTCCTTTATCAAATATTAATTGACCATATATGTTTGGGTTAATGTCTGGAGTCTCTAATCTGTTCCACTGGTCTGTGGCTCTGTTCTTGTGCCAGTACCAAATTGTCTTGATTACTATGGCTTTGTAGTAGAGCTTGAAGTTGGGGAGTGAGATCCCCCCTACTTTATTCTTCTTTCTCAGGATTGCTTTGTCTATTCGGGGTCTTTGGTGTTTCCATATGAATTTTTGAATTATTTGTTCCAGTTCATTGAAGAATGTTGCTGGTAGTTTCATAGGGATTGCATCAAATCTGTGTATTGCTTTGAGCAGGATGACCATTTTGACGATATTAATTATTCCTAGCCACGAGCATGGGATGAGTGTCCATTTGTTAGTGTCCCCTTTAATTTCTCTTAAGAGTGACTTGTAGTTTTCAGGGTATAGGTCTTTCACTTCATTGATTAGGTTTATTCCTAGGTATTTTATTCGTTTTGATGCAATTGTGAATGGAATTGTTTTCCTGATTTCTCTTTCTATTGTTAGTTCATTGTTAGTCTATTGGTTCATTGTTAGTATATAGCAAAGCCACAGATTTCTGTGTGTTAATTTTGTATCCTGCAAATTTGCTGTATTCCAATATCAGTTCTAGTAGTTTTGGAGTGGAGTCTTTAGGGTTTTTATGTACAATATCATGTCATCTGCAAATAGTGACAGTTTGACTTCTTCTTTACCAATCTGGATTCTTTGTATTTCTTTGTTTTGTCTGATTGCCATTGCTAGGACCTCCAGTACTATGTTAAATAACAGTGGGGAGAGTGGGCATCCCGGTCTTGTTCCCGATCTCAGAGGAAAAGCTTTCAGCTTCTCGCTGTTCAATATGATGTTGGCTGTGGGTTTATCATATATGGCCTTTATTATGTTGAGGTACTTGCCCTCTATACTCATTTTGCTGAGAGTTTTTATCATGAATGGATGTTGAATTTTGTCAAATGCTTTTTCAGCATCTATGGAGATGATCATGTGGTTTTTGTCTTTCTTTTTGTTATGTGGTGGATGATGTTGATGGATTGGGATGAATCCCACTTGGTCATGGTGTATGATCCTTTTGATATATTTTTGAATTCAGTTTGCTAATATTTTATTGAGTATTTTTGCATCTACATTCATCAGGGATATTGGTCTGTAATTTACTTTCCTGGTGGGGTCTTTGCCTGGTTTTGTTATTAGGGTGATGTTGGCTTCATAGAATGAGTTTGGGAGTATTCCCTTCTCTTCTATTTTTTGGAAAACTTTAAGGAGAATGGGTATTATGTCTTCTCTGTGTATCTCATAAAATTCCGAGGTAAATCCATCTAGCCCGGGGGTTTTGTTCTTGGGTAGTTTTTTGATTACCGTTTCAATTTCTTTGCTCGTAATTGGTTTGTTTAACTTTTGTGTTCCTTCCTTGGTCAGTCTTGGAAGGTTGTATTTTTCCAGGAAGTTGTCCATTTCTTCTAGGTTTTCCAGCTTGTTGGCATATAGGTTTTCATAGTAGTCTTTAATAATTCTTTGTATTTCTGTGGAGTCTGTCATGATTTTTCCGTTCTCATTTCTGATTCTGTTGATTTGTATTGATTCTATTTTTCTCTTAATAAGTTTGACTAGAGGCTTATCTATTTTGTTTATTTTCTCAAAGAACCAGCTCTTTGTTTCATTGATTTTTGCTATTGTTTTATTCTTCTCAATTTTGTTTATTTCTTCTCTGATTTTTATTATGTCCCTCCTTCTGCTGACTTTAAGCCTCATTTGTTCTTCTTTTTCCAGTTTCTATAATTGTGATGTTAGACTATTCATTTGGGATTGTTCTTCCTTCTTCAAGTGTGCCTGGATCACTATACACTTTCCTCTTAAGACTGCTTTCACTGCGTCCCACAGAAGTTGGGGCTTTGTTTTGTTGTTGTCATTTGTTTCCATATATTCCTTGATCTCTATTTTAATTTGTTCATTGATCCATTGATTATTTAGGAGCATGTTGTTAAGCCTCCATATGTTTGTGAACCTTTTTGCTTTCTTTATAGAATTTATTTCTAGTTTTATACCTTTGTCATCTGAAAAGTTGGTTGGTAGGATTTCAATATTTTGGAATTTTCTGAGGCTCTTTTTGTGGCCTAGTTTGTGGTCTATTCTGGATAATGTTCCATGTACACTTGAGAAGAATGTATATCCCGCTGCTTTTGGATGTAGAGTTCTATAGATGTCTATTAGGTCCATCTGCTCTACTGTGTTGTTCAGTGCTTCCGTGTCCTTACTTATTTTCTGCCCAGTGGATCTATCCTTTGGGGTGAGTGGTGTGTTGAAGTCTCCTAGAATGAATGCATTGCAGTCTATTTCCCCCTTTAGTTCTGTTAGTATTTGTTTCACATATGCTGGTGCTCCTGTGTTGGGTGCATATATATTTAGAATGGTTATATCCTCTTGTTGGACTGAGCCCTTTATCATTATGTAGTGTCCTTCTTTATCTCTTGTTACTTTCTTTGTTTTGAAGTCTATTTTGTCTGATATTAGTACTGCAACCCCTGCTTTCTTCTCTCTGTTGTTTGCCCGAAATATGTTTTTCCATCCCTTGACTTTTAGTCTGTGCATGTCTTTGGGTTTGAGGTGAGTTTCTTGTAAGCAGCATATAGATGGGTCTTGCTTTTTTATCCATTCTATTACTCTGTGTCTTTTGATTGGTGCATTAAGTCTATTTACATTTAGGGTGACTATTGAAAGATATGTACTTATTGCCATTGCAGGCTTTAAATTTGCGGTTACCAAAGGTTCAAGGTTAGCCTCTTTAGTATCTTACTGCCTAACTTAGCTCGCTTATTGAGCTGTTACATACACTGTCTGGAGATTCTTTTCTTCTCTCCCTTCTTATTCCTCCTCCTCCTTTCTTCATATGTTATGTGTTTTGTTCTGTGCTCTTCTTAGGAGTGCTCCCATCTAGAGCAGTCCCTGTAAGATGCCCTGTAGAGGTGGTTTGTGGGAGGCAAATTCCCTCAGCTTTTGCTTGTCTGGGAATTGTCTAATTCCTCCATCATATTTAAATGATAATCGTGCTGGATACAGTATCCTTGGTTCAAGGCCCTTCTGTTTCATTGCATTAAATTTATCATGCCATTCTCTTCTGGCCTGTAAGGTTTCTGTAGAGAAGTCTGATGATAGCCTGACGTGTTTTCCTTTATAGGTGACCTTTTTCTCTCTAGCTGCCTTTAAAACTCTTTCCTTGTCCTTGATCTTTTCCATTTTAATTATTATGTGTCTTGGTGTTGTCCTCCTTGGGTCCTTTCTGTTGGGAGTTCTGTGTATTTCCATGGTCTGTTCAATTATTTCCTCCCCCAGTTTGGGGAAGTTTTCAGCAATTATTTCTTCAAAGACACTTTCTATCCCTTTTTCTCTCTGTTCTTCTTCTTCTGGTACCTCTATAATATGGATATTGTTCCTTTTGGATTGGCCAAACAGTTCTCTTAATATTGTTTCATTCCTGGAGATCCTTTTATCTCTCTCTATGTCAGCTTCTATGCATTCCTGTTCTCTGGTTTCTATTCCTTCAATGGCCTCTTGCATCTTTTTCATTCTGCTTATAAACCCTTCCAGAGTTTGTTTCATTTCTTTAATCTCCTTCCTGGCATCTGTGATCTCCCTCCGGACTTCATCCCTTAGCTCTTGCATATTTCTCTGCATCTCTGTCAGCATGTTTATGATTTTTATTTTGAATTCTTTGTCAGGAAGATTGGTTAGGTCTGTCTCCTTCTCTGGTGTTGTCTCTGTGATCTTGGTTTGCCTGTAATTTTGCCTTTTCATGGTTATAGAAATAGTTTGCAGAGCTGGAATGAGTGACAGCCGGAAGAACTTCCCTTCTTGTTGGTTTGTGGCCCTCCTCTCCTGGGAGAACAGCGGCCTCTAGTGGCTTGTACTGGGCAGCTGCGTGCAGACAGGGCTTCTGCTTCCTGCCCGGCTGCTATGGAGTTTATCTCCGCTGTTGCTGTGGGCGTGGCCTGGCTCTGGCAGCCGCATCAAAATGGTGGAGCTGCATTGGAGGCGGAGCGGCCTGGAGGCTGTTTATCTCCGTGAGGGGCCTCTGTGCCCCCTGCTGCCCTGGGGGTTAGAGTGCCCAGAGATCCCTGGATTCCCTGCCTCTGGACTAAGTGTCCCACCCTGTCCCTTTAAGACTTCCAAAAAGCACTCACCAAAACAAAACAAAATTAAATCAATAATTAAAAAAAAAAAAGCCGCTTGCTTTTCTTTGTTCTCAGGCACTGGCCTCAGGGACCCGCTCACCGGTCTTGCTGTCCTGTTTCCCTAGTATCCAGGGCCCAGCGCATGCACTGTGTCTGCGCTCTGGTCCGGATGGCAGGGGCTGGGTGTTCAGCAGTCCTGGGCTCCGTCTCCCTCCCGCTCCGACTCCTCTCTTCCCACCAGGAGCTGGGGGGAGGGTCGCTCGGCTCCCGCCGGGCCGGGGCTTGTATCTTACCCCCTTCATGAGGTGCGGGTTCTCGCAGGTGTGGATGTGGTCTGGATGTTGTCCTGTGTCCTCTGGTCTCTATTCTAGGAATAGTTGTCTTTGTTATATTTTCATAAATAGATGTGGTTTTGGGAGGAGATTTCCACTGCTCTACTCACGCCGCCATCTTGGCTCCGCCCTCCTTACTAACCTTTTTAAATCCGTTTCTTATTTTCAAAATCTGATGAAAGCTATGAACCCTTTCCAGGAATCACAAAAATATTCCAAATCACAAAAATGTTTACAAATTCAAATGCATACAAATTTAGAAGACTTGTATATTTCCTGATGACCACATCTACCTGCTCTCTGAATGAGTCCACACATTCAACATTAAGAACCAATTTGAGATTCAGATTCTAACTCTTATGATAAAGTATTCATTAGTCAGTAAGTAAGTAGGGCATGTCCACTATGTGTCAGACACTGGACTCAACACTGGAAGGACAGCAGAGAACAGTTAGCCCCGGTCCCTGCCTTCATGAAGCTCATAATCTCATAGAAGAAGCAGATATTGACAAAATCACCATGTCACCAAATGTAGAATAGGACATTTGTGAGAAGAACAAAAAGAAAGACTGATTAAGCCAACATAAAGGAATTGGACTGACCAGGTTTTAGAAGACTTGCCTGAGCATGTGGCGATGGAGCTAAGGTCTGAGTTAACAGCTGGACAGATAGAAGGAACATTTGAGAGTCTGAACAGGAAGCCCAAAGGCCCTTCAGTAAGAGGGAACGTGGTACGTAGGAAAGAATGGCCAAGCACAGAGAGACCTGGAGAGTGAATAGAAGCTGAAATTGAAGGGCAGGACAAGGATAAATCATGCAGGTCTTTACAACCCTGTTTTTTTGTTTTTGTTTTTTTTTAATAATTATTTTTTATTGAAGGGTAGTTGACGCACAGTATTACATTACATTAGCTTCAAGTGTACAACACAGTGGTAGAACATTTCTATACATAATTCTAGGTTCCAGCTATCACCCTACCAGGCTGTTACAATATCTTGACTATATTCCTTATGCTATACATTACATCCCGGTTACTTATTTATTTTACCATTGGAAGTCTGTCCTTTTTTTTTTTTTTTTTTTTTTTTTGTGAGGGCATCTCTCATATTTATTGATCAAATAGTTGTTAACGACAATAAAATTCTGTATAGGGGAGTCAGTGCTCAATGCACAATCATTAATCCACCCCAAGCCTAATTTTCGTCAGTCTCCAATCTTCTGAGGCATAACAAACAAGTTCTTACATGTAGAACAAATTCTTACATAATGAATAAGTTACATAGTGAACAGTACAAGGGCAGTCATCACAGAAACTTTCGGTTTTGCTCATGCATTATGAACTCTAAACAGTCAGTTCAAATATGAATACTCATTTGGTTTTTATACTTGATTTATATGTGGATACCACATTTCTCTCTTTATTATTATTATTTTTAATAAAATGCTGAAGTGGTAGGTAGATACAAGATAAAGGTAGAAAACATAGTTTAGTGTTGTAAGAGAGCAAATGTAGATGATCAGGTGTGTGCCTGTAGACTATGTGTTAATCCAAGCTAGACAAGGGCAATAAAACATCCACATATGCAGAAGATTTCTCTCAGAACAGGGGGGGTGAGGTTCTAAGCCTCACCTCTGTTGATCCCCAATTTCTCACTTGATGGTCCCCCTGTGACTGTGCCTGTCTTAGGTTGTTCCTCCCTTGAGGAATCTTACCCGTCTCTGGCTAACCAGTCATCTTCCGGGGCCATACAGGGAAATGTAAAGTTGGTAAGTGAGAGAGAAGCCTTATTGTTTGAAAAGGTTAGCTTTTTACTTCTTTGCATATTTATGCCCTGTGGCTTCTATGCCCAGCATTTGTCTTGAGGTATCTTTACCACTTGGAGGAGTTATGATACTCGGTAAATTTGATATGAGGCACGAATTCTATTTAAGGGTTGTAATTAGGAAGGAAGAAGAAAAGCTATAGAAGTAGCAGGCAGAAGAAAACATGGGAAGATTGATTATTTCTTTGACAAATCTTCTTGTAGAGTAACTTCAGCATATATAGGTTTTAAGCTACTACTTAAATTGCGCACACACATTAACATAATAGGAGTATAGTTACATAACCAAAGCATATCTGTAATTACCAGCCATCTCCAGTGAAACCAAGAAAACCATTAAGGCACCTTAGGCATTTGTGAAAACTTATCTATGATATGGTGGATATTGTCCAACTGAACTTGAACAGTCTGAGAGAAATCAGACAAATTAAAACAACCCATTCCTGGGGACTGTTCTCATCCCATATGTTCTTTTAACAGTAAATAGTCTGTAGTTGTAAGACTTTGGAGCGCTACAATTTGCACTTCTCCAAATTCTTGGTTGAGTTCCAACAGTATAGATCCAGTCAAATTTGTTGTTTTACTGTATGCACAGGCCAGCTTAGATATCTCCTTCTTCATTCCCATGGCAAGTCCAGGAACCAGTGGGATGAGTGCATCTACAGCTGTAGCAGCGCCTGGACATTTGTTGAGGTTTTTTGATGATCATCTTCTGGCATGAGTCTTCCAGAGAGTGCAGATGTTGGAAGTTCTTCTTCATATCGTATCTTAGTTCATTTTCTGGGTAGCCAAACTAGGCTTTGATCCTCTGTATAAACACAAACAGACCCTTTGCCTACACTTTTATATGCCCTTTATACCCTTGTGTAAAACTCGTTGGAGGTTACCACACAGGAACTGCCCTTTTTTTTTTTTTTGCTTTGTTTTTGGTATCACTAATCTACACTTACATGACGAATATTATGTTTACTAGGCTCTCCCCTATACCAGGTCTCCCCTATAAACCCCTTTACAGTCACTGTCCATCAGCATAGCAAAATGTTGTAGAATCACTACTTGCCTTCTCTGTGTTGTACAGCCCTCCCTTTTCTCCTACCCCCCCATGCATGTTAATCTTAATACCCCCCTACTTCTCCCCCCCTTATCCCTCCCTACCCACCCATCCTCCCCAGTCCCTTTCCCTTTGGTACCTGTTAGTCCATTGTTGAGTTCTGTGATTCTGCTTCTGTTTTGTTCCTTCAGTTTTTCCTTTGTTCTTATATTCCACAGATAAGTGAAATCATTTGGTATTTCTCTTTCTCTGCTTGGCTTGTTTCACTGAGCATAATACCCTCCAGCTCCATCCATGTTGCTGCAAATGATTGGATTTGCCCTTTTCTTATGGCTGAGTAGTATTCCATTGTGTATATGTACCACATCTTCTTTATCCATTCATCTACTGATGGACATTTAGGTTGCTTCCAATTCTTGGCTATTGTAAATAGTGCTGCAATAAACATAGGGGTGCATCTGTCTTTCTCAAACTTGATTGCTGCGTTCTTAGGGTAAATTCCTAGGAGTGGAATTCCTGGGTCAAATGGTAAGTCTGTTTTGAGCATTTTGATATACCTCCATACTGCTTTCCACAATGGTTGAACTAACTTACATTCCCACCAGCAGTGTAGGAGGGTTCCCCTTTCTCCACAGCCTCGCCAACATTTGTTGTTGTTTTTCTTTTGGATGGCAGCCATCCTTACTGGTGTGAGGTGATACCTCATTGTAGTTTTAATTTGCATTTCTCTGATAATTAGCGATGTGGAGCATCTTTTCATGTGTCTGTTGGCCATCTGTATTTCTTTTTTGGAGAACTGTCTGTTCAGTTCCTCTGCCCATTTTTTAATTGGGTTATTTGTTTTTTGTTTGTTGAGGCGTGTGAGCTCCTTATATATTCTGGACGTCAAGCCTTTATCGGATGTGTCATTTTCAAAGATATTCTCCCATACTGTAGGGTTCCTTCTTGTTCTATTGATGGTGTCTTTTGCTGTACAGAAGCTTTTCAGCTTAATATAGTCCCACTTACTCATTTTTGCTGTTGTTTTCCTTGCCCGGGGAGATATGTTCAAGAAGAGGTCACTCATGTTTATGTCTAAGGGGTTTTCGCCTATATTTTCTTCCAAGAGTTTAATGGTTTCATGGCTTACATTCAGGTCTTTGATCCATTTTGAGTTTACTTTTGTATATGGGGTTAGACAATGGTCCAGTTTCATTCTCCTACATGTAGCTGTCCAGTTTTGCCAGCACCACCTGTTGAAGAGACTGTCATTTCACCATTGTATGTCCATGGCTCCTTTATCAAATATTAATTGACCATATATGTCTGGGTTAATGTCTGGATTCTCTAGTCTGTTCCATTGGTCTGTGGCTCTGCTCTTGTGCCAGTACCAAATTGTCTTGATTACTATGGCTTTATAGTAGAGCTTGAAGTTGGGGAGTGAAATCCCCCCTACTTTATTCTTCTTTCTCAGGATTGCTTTGGCTATTCAGGGTCTTTGGTGTTTCCATATGAATTTTTGAATTATTTGTTCCAGTTCATTGAAGAATGTTGCTGGTAGTTTCATAGGGATTGCATCAAATCTGTGTATTGCTTTGAGCAGGATGACCATTTTGACGATATTAATTCTTCCTAGCCACGAGCATGGGATGAGTTTCCATCTGTTAGTGTCCCCTTTAATTTCTCTTAAGAGTGACTTGTAGTTTTCAGAGTATAAGTCTTTCACTTCTTTGGTTAGGTTTATTCCTATGTATTTTATTTTTTTTGATGCAATTGTGAATGGAGTTGTTTTCCTGATTTCTCTTTCTGTTGGTTCATTGTTAGTATATAGGAAAGCCACAGATTTCTGTGTGTTGATTTTGTATCCTGCAACTTTGCTGTATTCCGATATCAGTTCTAGTAGTTTTGGGGTGGAGTCTTTAGGGTTTTTTATGTACAGTATCATGTCATCTGCAAATAGTGACAGTTTAACTTCTTCTTTACCAATCTGGATTCCTTGTATTTCTTTATTTTGTCTGATTGCCGTGGCTAGGACCTCCAGTACTATGTTAAATAACAGTGGAGAGAGTGGGCATCCCTGTCTAGTTCCCGATCTCAGAGGAAATGCTTTCAGCTTCTCGCTGTTCAATATGTTGTTGGCTGTGGGTTTATCATAGATGGCCTTCATTATGTTGAGGTACTTGCCCTCTATTCCCATTTTGCTGAGAGTTTTTAACATGAATGGATGTTGAACTTTGTCAAATGCTTTTTCAGCATCTATGGAGATGATCATGTGGTTTTTGTCTTTCTTTTTGTTGATGTGGTGGATGATGTTGATGGACTTTCGAATGTTGTACCATCCTTGCATCCCTGGGATGAATCCCACTTGGTCATGGTGTATGATCCTTTTGATGTATTTTTGAATTCGGTTTGCTAATATTTTGTTGAGTATTTTTGCATCTACGTTCATCAGGGATATTGGTCTGTAGTTTTCTTTTTTGGTGGGGTCTTTGCTTGGTTTTGGTATTAGGGTGATGTTAGCTTCATAGAATGAGTTTGGGAGTATCCCTTCGTCCTCTATTTTTTGGAAAACTTTAAGGAGAATGGGTATTATGTCTTCCCTGTATGTCTGATAAAATTCCGAGGTAAATCCATCTGGCCCGGGGGTTTTGTTCTTTGGTAGTTTTTGGATTACCACTTCAATTTCGTTGCTGGTAATTGGTCTGTTTAGATTTTCTGTTTCTTCCTGGGTCAATCTTGGAAGGTTATATTTTTCTAGGAAGTTGTCCATTTCTCCTAGGTTTCCCAGCTTGTTAGCATATAGGTTTTCATAGTATTCTCCAATAATTCTTTGCATTTCCGTGGGGTCCATCATGATTTTTCCTTTCTCGTTTCTGATACTGTTGATTTGTGTTGACTCTCTTTTCTTCTTAATAAGTCTGGCTAGAGGCTTATCTATTTTGTTTATTTTCTCGAAGAACCAGCTCTTGGTTTCATTGATTTTTGCTATTGTTTTATTCTTCTCAATTTTATTTATTTCTTCTCTGATCTTTATTATGTCCCTCCTTCTGCTGACCTTAGGCCTCATCTGTTCTTCTTTTTCCAATTTCGATAATTGTGACATTAGACCATTCATTTGGGATTGCTCTTCCTTTTTTAAATATGCTTGGATTGCTATATACTTTCCTCTTAAGACTGCTTTTGCTGTGTCCCACAGAAGTTGGGGCTTAGTGTTGTTGTTGTCATTTGTTTCCATATATTGTTGGATCTCCATTTTGATTTGGTCATTGATCCATTGATTATTTAGGAGCGTGTTTTTAAGCCTCCATGTGTTTGTGAGCCTCTTTGCTTTCTTTGTACAGTTTATTTCTAGTTTTATGCCTTTGTGGTCTGAAAAGTTGGTTGGCAGGATTTCAATCTTTTGGAATTTTCTGAGGCTCTTTTTGTGGCCTAGTATGTCGTCTATTCTGGAGAATGTTCCATGTGCACTTGAGAAGAATGTATATCCCGCTGCTTTTGGATGTAGAGTTCTATAGATGTCTATTAGGTCCATCTGCTCTACTGTGTTGTTCAGTGCTTCCGTGTCCTTACTTATTTTCTGCCCAGTGGATCTATCCTTTGGGGTGAGTGGTGTGTTGAAGTCTCCTAGAATGAATGCATTGCAGTCTATATCCCCCTTTAGTTCTGTTAGTATTTGTTTCACATATGCTGGTGCTCCTGTGTTGGGTGCATATATATTTAGAATGGTTATATCCTCTTGTTGGACTGAGCCCTTTATCATTATGTAGTGTCCTTCTTTATCTCTTGTTACTTTCTTTGTTTTGAAGTCTATTTTGTCTGATATTAGTACTGCAACCCCTGCTTTCTTCTCACTGTTGTTTCCTTGAAATATGTTTTTCCATCCCTTGACTTTTAGTCTGTACATGTCTTTGGGTTTGAGGTGAGTTTCTTGTAAGCAGCATATAGATGGGTCTTGCTTTTTTATCCATTCTGTTACTCTGTGTCTTTTGATTGGTGCATTCAACCCATTAACATTTAGGGTGACTATTGAAAGATATGTACTTATTGCCATTGCAGGCTTTAAATTCGTGGTTACTAAAGGTTCAAGGTTAGCCTCTTTAGTATCTTACTGCCTAACTTAGCTCGCTTATTGAGCTGTTATATACACTATCTGGAGATTCTTTTCTTCTCTCCCTTCTTGTTCCTCCTCCTCGATTCTTCATATGTTGGGTGTTTTGTGCTGTGCTCTTTCTAGGAGTGCTCCCATCTAGAGCAGTCCCTGTAAGATGTTCTGTAGAGGTGGTTTGTGGAAAGCAAATTCCCTCAGCTTTTGTTTGTCTGGGAATTGTTTAATCCCACCGTCATATTTGAATGATAGTCGTGCTGGATACAGTATCCTTGGTTCAAGGCCCTTCTGTTTCATTGTATTAAATATATCATGCCATTCTCTTCTGGCCTTTTTACAACCCTGTTTTAAGATTTTTTTTTCCTTTATTTTGAAGCAATGAGAAGTCATTAAGCAGTTTTAAGCTGGTAGCAGGCACCATAATCAGATTTGAATTCTGATAATCTTGCGTGCAATCTAGAGAACTATAGTGAATGCTGAAAGATCAGCTCAGAGGTTTTTGCAGTCATCTAGTCAAAATAATAACTAGACAAGGGTGGTGAATGAAGAGAGAAGTGCGGCTGGATTCAAGAGATATTAAGTTTGGATAATTAACAAGATGCTGTGTAAGACTGGCTTTTTCATCACATGCCAATACATTGAATAATGCTTGGCACATAGTAGGTGCTCAACAAATATCTGTTGAATGAATGAATAAATGAATGAACAAGATGACAAATCATGGATAAATATAAAAATATAAACAGGTCAAAGATTTTTATATGATGAAAGAATGTGGGGGAGATAAGTAAAAACATAATGTGTAAAGAATTTGAGCTGGTTGACCCTAAATAGGGAGAAGATGGTGCTGAAAGATCTGGTTTGACTTTTATATAGGTTCCATAAAGTGAATAAGGGGAGTAAATTTCTGGGAGCAGGAAGCTGATAGAAGAACAAGGAGAGAATTCACTTTTGCTCAATAACAACATTCTGTGAATGTGTTACTTCCTTATGATGTAGCAAAATGATATTGATTTGGGAGGAATTTTGCTAGACTATAAACACAGCTTTAATAACTTACCCTGTCCACCTCTCAACAGTCCCCAGTTGACTCAATTAGGTAAGCTCTTCTTTCACTGCAAACACTAGAAAAGTAGATATGTTGTGGGGAAACGTAAGATATTTCAGAAAACTAACAATTGATGTGGGAATAAGATTCTGGAGTTTCATGAGCCATGGCCACTGGAGTCCAAGCTTGAAGATTCTTAGTAAATCACTGTGGATATTGGCCCTTTATAAACCCAAATCATTCACCTTGATTTCACTGCATGGAAACATGCATACAATGAAACAGGACAAGCTTTATATTTCTGTTTCCCTACCTGACTATACATAAAAATTCCCATAAGATTCTGTTCAGTTAACAAGAATGCAAATGAATGCACACATAAGGGAGATGCATTTTCACTTGTAAATTCTGTATGCACTGAACAATTTGGATCTTATTACCTTTGACTTTTGCTCTTAGATGAAAAGTTAAATTAATGGCCATATTCACTCTGTATTTTGAAACCCACCTTTCAAAATATTAGAAAGGGGACAGATTATATGGAAGCTTCATTCTCCCGGTAGACTTTCCATCTGAAACTGCTGCATAATGATGGTTACGGGTTTAGAGACAGTCCCATCAATAAAGCTATAGGTACTAAAAAGCTTCTGAATTTTTCAGAAGTGGAAAGAGAAATAATGGAATGGGGGAGTCAGCATTTACTGAACATTTAAACAGAGAGGTAGTATCTCTTATATTAAGATGAGAAATACAGTAAAACCGATTTTTCCCCATAATCACATAATCATTTAGGCTAGCATCCTCTAACATTTTTGTAAATAGGTACTGTTTTTAATTTCCTTCAAGGTCTTATGATTTATGGGCTAGGACTTCATAACTATGTGGCTGGAAAAGAAATATAGAAATTGAACTTTCTGAATAAAGATAAATGTATGATATTATTCTGAATAAATCAGGGAAAGGAAGTTTCTCTGCCATCCTCCTTGACCGCTGATGGCTTGACTAAAACAACTGACTTGAAAATGTACCAAGTAAAACTGTTGTGCCCAGTGACCCACTATTTGGAGATTTCCTGAGCTAAGTTTCTTCGTTATCTTTTTGAAGAGCAGCTTGACTATTAGGCAGATTAGGAACACCCATTCAGCTTTTGTCATGAGAATTTCTGACATTGAAAATATAGTGCAAACTCCTGGCCCCCAGTAACTAGTAGTGCAATCACTTCTCCCATCTTCATAAATGACTTCATCCTCAATGGGGGTCCAATTCCACCTGTTGCAAATGCTCATTTTAGTACTTAGTGCATCCACTACAGACATGTAAAAAAAACATACTGTCTATATATAAATAACATAATATATAATATATAAAAAATAATATATATTTTATTATATAATATATTTAATATATATAATATATAAAAAACATAATGACTATATATAAAAAAAACATTATGTGTAAAAGAATTTGAGCTGGTTTGACCCTGAATAGGGAGAAGATGGTGCTGAAAGATCTAACTCCAAATGGATGTGGTCTCAAAGAGGGGTGCCCATAAGTGGCTCCATTTAGACAAGGTAAAAGTTAATACTATTTTAGCATTCTTATATACTCAACGCTTACTTATCTATATTAATAAACGAATCAAGAGAATGAATAGTCCAAAATAAAGGATAACATGAAAGTAATTTATATTTGGCTTTAGTATTCATTATGTGATTTTGAGAGTGAGCAAATTAACATTCTAATTATGACTTGGCTTTTCAGAATGAGTTTGTACTCTCAACTAACTTGTGTTGAAAGCCACCTAGTGGTATGACAGAAGCCAGGAGAAATTTGACCTAGAATATATAATTTTCTGCAAATGATTCATCCATGAACTATCAAAAGTTGATTTCTTCTGCCATTTGGAGAAGGTCTATTCCATTCCAATAATCCCTGGAGAGCAATAGTATAATATAAATTGCACAGATACAGACTCAGATACAGTATCAGACATAAAAGACTTCAAGATAAGAGCATTACTAGGGATAGTCATCTTAACAGAAAGACACAACAAACCTAAAGTCACACCTAGAAGTATAACCCAAAAATATGTAAAGCTTAAAATGTCTCCAAACTAAAAGACCTAGACAAATATTTAATCATAGTTGGAGAATTTAACACACTTTGCTAAGTAACTGAGAGGATAAGCAGACAACAAATCACTAAGGATATTTAAAGAACAACCTATTTAGACCTAACTGATAAGTATGGGACACTATATTCAACAACAGTAAAATACACATTTCTTTTGTGTTCCTATGGAACTTTTACCCAAACTTGAATTCTAGAACCCATTCTGACATTTAATTTTAGGTTAGTCACTTTGCTTCCATAGCTTTGATTTTGGTTTTCTCTATTATGAAATGGAAAGAATAATGCTTGTTATACAGAATTGCTGTGGAGATTGAGAAATATGAGCTAAAAGTCAATGTAACTATGAAAACTTAACCATAAAGTTGTTAGATAGCAATAAAATAAAGAACCAATAATGGCTAAGTAGAAATAGCTTAGAGACCACACCTGGTTGGAAGCGTATGGTAGGGAATTCGTTTCAGTGCTGATACTTGAATACCACCACACCATTTAACTTGAGTGTAAATTTCTTAGGAGCGGAATTATTGATAGAATAATGGGCCATTTTACAAATTCTGTTTTTCCTACTTCCACTTACATTCATAAAGCAATCAGATAATACTTGAAATTAACTATCACTTTATTTTTACCAGCTCACATCTCCTTTGCTACTACTATTGGTTGAATTGAGCACAAAAAATCAAACAGCCTTAACACGATAGGTTTTTGCATTTTAGAATCTATCAAAGGCAATACTGTCAGGGCCTAAACCCAGTTAGCTTGGACAATGAATATGAAAAATTCTTTCTTGAGATTTTGCATTTTAATCTTTGATAAGCAAACAATTCCTATCTAAAAATGTATCAGTGTACTCAACTGATCTTATACCGAGAACTATTGTGAGGACAGAGTGAGATAATAATATGAGACAGAGCTGTGGATCCTGGAATACCCTACTCAGAATGCAAGGGATTGTTACTACCTATTCAGCCAAGTTTTTGAGAATCTATTATCTGCTCCTCTACTCAACACATAAACACACACACACACAAATGCTTTGTGAAGAGGGAGTACACAAAATAGAAAATGTCCAGAAATGACTGAGTACATAAAAGTTAATGGGATGATATCAAGAAGCCCTAGAAGTAGACATTGTAGACATGTTGCTAAAATTAACCAACTCATTCTATTTGACCTAAAAAAGCAATATACAAAAATTATTTGACAAAATGGAGCAGCTAAATGTAAGAAAAGTAAAGATATTGCCTATGAGACACTGAAAAAGAATAATTGGAAAGGAAGCATTAAAAGAACAGAAAGAGACTAAAATCGTGACTCAAAGTTTATTTAGAAAGTCCAGGCCTAGCAAGTGGTGGAATAATAACAAGTCATTACAATATATTTGTGAATTTGTACTGCAATCAAAACTTTGTCAGAGTCAATTTGCCCTCCTGAGATAATGTTCTAGCAAAAGTAGGAGAGTTTTATCACTCTCAGAAATATAAATTAAGTTGTTGCCTCAGATATAATGTTAAAATAAATTCTACTTTGGTCATTTACAAAACATCTGATAGGCTTGAGGGAGGCTGTGAGATATATTTGACACTTATTTAGTAGGACTCTGACAATTTTCCTAAGCTGCTACAAGTCTCAATCAAAATACATCTAATTTCAATCCTCATCCAATAAACTATATTGGTAGTAGCAGTTTTTTTAAAAAAAAAGAAAAGATAAAGAAACTGTGGTATCTGATTTAAATGTTCAAACATAATTATGACACTTAATATCTATATACCACTGTATAATTTACTAATTGTTTGCTACTATAATTTCTCACCTTTCACTTTTTTTTTACTTCCTAGTTTTGTATAACAATATACCGAAACAAGTCAGATTATGCCCAAAATATATATAAAAAAACTGAGCTTGAGTGATTAAATGAAACAGTTCTTCCCAAAATTGTATGACCAAAACATCCTGAAAGTCAGAGGAACATTAACTTGCAGAGTGTGAGAATATAACCCAAAGCAGTCTAGCGTGATAAAAATTACCATCTAAGACTTACTTTGTGTTCTTTCCAACTTCTGTCTCTTGAGTAGGATTATGTAGGTAGAAGTAGAGCCCCTGTAACAATCAGACAAAAAGTAGATGAAAGCAAGCTATCACTCCCATTGCAAGAATCACATTATTAATGACATTTGATACCTACTGAAACAAATAGGACCAAACGAATTTCCTAGCACAAAGGGTAGAGTCTTATATTAGCTGATATTGATAGCTTTTTTCTACCTTGAAGACATTTGCTGAGATTAAGTATTAATTGTAAATTGGGCTTACTATAGGAGAGAAAGTCTTTTGGGAAGAAAAAAAAACAAGTGGAGTTTTTGATGAAATCATTTTGGCTGGCATGTTGAATTGGAATCTACAGGATTCCCAAGGTCATGCCTGTGTTCCCAACGAGAAATTTGCTGAGTCTTGGGGTATCATGGAGGCAGGAGGGCTGGGATGAAAAAGCAAAGTAAAATCACCCACAATATCTGGTGCTTAAGAGACAAAGGTCTACTAGAAGAGGGAACCTAAAACAGTCAACAGGTAAACCTTAAACAAACAAACAGTCACCGATAGATAAGAGAAAAAATAAACACTGGAAGCAGACCCACAGTTCATACACAAATCAAAGTTGTAAGAAAAAGTCTTGAGCTTCTGGATACCACAGGACACCCACTTCATAAAGCCATTACTCTCAAAACCAGGAGGCACAGCTGATCAATCTAATACAAAGGAAGAAATACAGAGATCCGGACAAAATGAGAGACAGAGGAATATGTTTCAAACAAAAGAGCAAGATAAAACACCAGAAAAATGGCTAAATGAAACAGAGATTAGCAATCTTCTTGATAAAATAACTCAAGTCACAGTCAGAAAGATGCTCACTGAAATGGGGAAATCAACTCAGGAGCTCAAAGAGAATTTCAACAAAGAGATAGAAAATATGGAAAAGAGACATTTGGAACTGAAAAATAAAATAACTGAAATAGAAAATAGAAGGAATGAATAGCAGACTGCAGGAAGCAGAGAAAAGAATCAGTGCAATGGAAGATAGAGAACTTCAGAGTAAACAAGATAAGGAAAAGAGAGAAAAAAAGAATTTCTAAAAATGAGACCATGCTGTAAGCTGTGTGACACCTCCAAACAAATATTTGCATAGTAGGGGTTCCAGAAGGAGAAGAGAGAGAACAAAAGGTAGAAAGTCATTTTGAAGAAAGAATTGCTGGAAACCTCCACAATCTGGGGAAGGAAATAGACATGCAAGTCCTTCAAATGAGAGCCTCTAACAAGAGGAACCCCAGGAAAAAGACACCAAGACACAGAGTAACTAAAATGGTAAAGATTAAAGAGAAAGAGAAAATATTAAGAGCAATAAGAGAGAAGTAGACAGTTACTTATAAGAAAAACTCCATAAGGCTATCAGCACATTTCCCAGCAAAAACTTTACAAGGCAGAAGGGAGTGGCATGATGTATTCAAAGTGTTGAAAGGGAAGAAACCTACCACCCAAAATTCTCTACCTAGAAAGTTTATTACTCAGAATTGAAGGAAAGATTGTTTCCCAGATAAAAGAATTCAACACCATGAAACTGGCCTTACAGGATACTTTAAAGGGGCTTCTTTAGATGGAAACATTCTTAAGTCTAAATATTTTTCATCAATGGGAATAAACCTACAGTAAAGGTAGTACACCAATTACCTACAAAGCAAGTATGAAGTTCAAAAAACAAAAGTAGTAAATCACAAACTATACACAAAATTAGAAAAGGGATACAAGAAGTTGTAGATCATGACATCTTACAAATAAAGTATGGAGGAGAAAGAATAAAAAAGTAGTACTTTAAAAATGTGTTGGAAATCTAGCAACAGCCAAGTTAACATAGAGTTTTATATATACAGGAAACAATCTATGAGCATGATGTAACCACAAACCTAAAGCCTATAATAAATACACACAAAAAAATTTTTTAAGGAATCCAAGCATAACACCAAAGAAAATTATCAAATAAAGAGTATAAGAGGAAGAAAGGAACAGAGAGGAACTACAAAAACAACCAGGAAACAATTAATAAAATGGCAATAAGTACACATTTGTCGATAATCACCTTAAATGTAAATGGACTGAATGCACCAATAAAAGACATCGGGTTGCAGAATGGATAAAGAAACAAGACTCACCTACATGTTGCCTAAAAGAGACTCATTTCAGACCTAAAGACATACAGAGACTGAAAGTGAAGGGATGGAAAAAGATATTTCATGCAAATAAAATTGAACAAAAAGCAGGAGTAGCAGTACTTATATCACACAAAATAGACTTCAAAACAAAGAAAGTAACAAGAAACAAAGAAGAACATTACATAATGATAAAGGGGTCAGTCCAAAAAGAGGATATAACAATGGTAAACATCTATGCACCCAACATAGGAGCACCTAAATAAATAAACCAAATACTAATAGACTTAAGTGGGGAAGAGACGATAACACAATCACATTAGGGGATTTTAACACCCCACTTACATCATTGGAGATCGTCTAGACATAAAATAAATAAGGAAACAGTGGCATTGAAAGACATAAGATCAGATGGACTTAATAGATGGGTATAAAACATTCCACCCAAAAGCAACAGAATACACATTATTCTCAAATGCACATGAAATATTTTCCACAATAGATCACATATTAGAACACAAAGAAACCTCAATAAATTCAAAAGGATTGTAATTGTACTAAACATCTTTTCAGATCACAAGGGTATGAAACTAGAAATTGCAAGAAATGAAAAAAAAAATGCAAACACATGGATGCTAAACAACTTGATTCTAAATAATCAATGCATCAATGAACAACTCAAAGAGGAAATCAAAAAATATATGGAGACAAATGAAAACAGAAACACAATGGTTCAAAATATGTGGGATGCAGCAAAAGCAATTCTAATAGGGAAGTACATAGCAATACAAGTCTACCTCAAGAAACAAGTAAAATCCCAAATAAACAGTATAAACTCACAATTAAATTAACTAAAAGAAGAAGAAGAAACAAAGCCCAAAATTAGTAGGAGGGGCTTAATAAACATCAGAACAGAAATAAATAGAGAATAAGAAAACAATAGAAAAAAAAATCAATGAAGCCAGGAGCTGGTTCTTTGAGAAGATGAACAGAATAGACAAACCCCTAATCAACCTTATAAAGAAAAAAGAGAGAGGACACAAACAAACAAAATCATAATTTAAAAAGAAGTTACAACCCACACCACAGAAATTAAAAGAATTATAAGAGAATTCTATGAAAAATAACATGTCAATAAATTGAACAATCTAGAGGAAATGAACAAATTCCTAGAAATGTACAGTCCTCCAAGACTGACCCAGGAAGAAACAAAATATCTGAAGAGACTTATTATCAGTAACCAAATTGAATTGGTAATCAAAAAATTGCCAACAAACAAAGGTGCATGACCAGATGGCTTCACAGCAGAATGCTACCAAACATTTAAAGGAGAGTTAATATCCACCCTTCTTAAAGCATTCCAAAAAGTAGAAGAGAAGGGAATGGAATACTTGCAAACTCATTCTATAAGACCAGTATCACTCTAATACCAAAACCAGACAAAGACATACAAAAAAAAGAAAATTATAAACCAGTATCCCTGATGAATATGATGAGGAAATACTCAGAAAGTTCTCAAATCACAAGGTGCATGGGTGCTTAGTATTGTAATAATGTAACAATGTATTCCCCCCCTCCACTGGGATTCAGTAGTATGGACAGCTTGTTAATCATAGTCATGGAAGCCCATTAGTTTATAATACGGTATCCAGGTAACCCTTACAGAAATAGATGAAAATATAACTAGCATCCTGAATACACCTATAGTGACCTAATAGTTCCCACTGCAATGGTTCCTGGGTGCTGACTTCTGCTAGCTTTATAGTAAATGTATAAAAGGCATGGCCCTGCTGTACTCAAGGCTCAGATCTTTGAAAATCACTCTCCTCTGAGCCCACTGGTGTGAAATAAACCTCCACTCTCTAAGACATCTGAGTGCTGCTTGGTTCTTCAGTCAGTGATCCAGTCCAGGTTTTCCAGTTTTCTGTAACAAACATAGATGCAAAAATACTCAACAAACTATTAGCAAACAGAATTCAAATATACATCAAAAAGATCATCCATCATGACCAAGTGGGATTTATTCCAGGGATGCAAGGATGGCACAATATTCATAAATCAATCAACATCATACACCACATTAACAAAAAGGATAAAAACTACATGAACATGTCAATAGATGCTGGAAAAGAATTTGACACAATTCAACATCCATTCATGATAAAAACTCTCAACAAAATGAGTCTAGAGGGTACATACCTCAACATAGTAAAGGCCATATACAACAAACCCACAGTCAACATCATACTTAACAGCAAAAAGCTGAAAGCTTTTCCCCTAAGATCAGGAGCAAGACAAGGATGCCCACTCTCACCACTTTTATTCAACACAGTACTGGAGGTTCTAGTTATGGCAATCAGATAACACAAAGAGTTAAAGGCATCAAAATTGGTAAGGAAGAAGTTAAACTGTCACTATTTACAGGTGACATGATACATAGAAAACCCTAAAGACTCCACCAAAAAAACTATTAGAACTAATAAGTGGATTCAGCAAAGTTGCAGGATACAAAATTAATACACAGAAATCTGTTGCATCCCTATATACTAACAACAAACTAGCAGAAAGAGATATCAGGAAAATAAATCCATTTACAATTGCATCAAAAAGAATAAAAAACCTAGAGATAAACCTAACTAAGGAGGTGAAACACCTGTACTCTGAAAACTATAAGACATCTTGAAATAAAATGAAGAAGACACAAATAAATTGAAATCTCTCCCATGCTCATAGCTAGGAAGAATTAATAGTCAAAATCACCATCCTGCCCAAAGCAACTTACAGATTCAATGCAATCTCTATCAAAATACCAACAGCATTCTTCAATGAACTAGAACAAATAGCTCTAAAATTCATAGGAACCACAGAAGGCCCCAAATAGCCAAAGCAACCCTGAGAAAGAAGAACAAAGCTGGACGTATTATGCTTCCTGACTTCAAGCTATACTACAAAGCTACAGTCATTAAAACAGTTTAGTACTAGCAGAAGAACAAACACATAGATTAATGGAAAAGAATAGAGAGCCCAGATATACATCCAAGCATATATGATCAATTAATATACAACAAAAGAGCCATGAATATACAATGGGGAAAAGACAGTGTCCTCAATAACTTGTGCTGGGAAAACTGGACAGCTACATACAAGAGAATGAAACTGGATTACTGTCTAATTCCATACACAAAAGCAAACTCAAAATGGATCAAAGACCTGAATGTAAGACATGAAACCATAAAACTCTTAAAATAAAACATAGGCAAAAATCTCTTGAACATAAGCATGAGCAATTTTTTCCTGGACATCTCCTCTGGCAAGGGAAATAAAATAAAAAATGAACAACTGGGACTACATCAAACTAAAAATCTTCTGTACAGCAAAAGACACCACTGACAAAACAAAAAAGCAACCTACAGTATTGGAGAATATATTTGTAAATGCCATATCCAATAAGGGGTTAAAATCCAAAACATATAAAGAACTAATGTGACTCAATATGCAAAAAACAACTCAATTTTAAAAAATGGGCAGAGGATCTGAATAGACATTTTTCCAAAGAAGAAATACAAATGGCCAACAGGCACATAAAAAGATGCTCCACAATACAAATCATTAGGAAACTACAATTCAAAAGCACAGTGAGATCTCACTTCATACCAGTCAGAATGGCCACTATCCAAAAGACAAGATATAACAAGTGCTGGCAAGGATGTCGAGAAAACTGGAGAGAAACATGCCCACAGTATTGGTGGAAATGTAAATTGGTGCAGCCACTATAGGAAATAGTATAGATGTCCCTAAAAAAAGCAAAAACAGAAATGCCATATGACCCAGTAATTCTACCTCTAGATATTCACCTGAAAAAAGAAAAATCTCTGATTTGAAAAGATACATTGCTGTATTATTTACATTACCCAAGATACGGAAGCAAACAGTGTGTCTGTCAGTAGAGGAATGGATAAAGATGTAGTACATATATACAATGGAATATTATTCAGCCATAAAAAAGAAATCCTGCCATTTGCAACAACATGGATGGATGTAGAGGGTATTATGCTAAGTGAAATAAGAGGTAGAGAAAGACAAATACCATATGATTTCACTTACGTGTGGAATCTAAAAATAAAACAAAATGAATAAAACAGCAATAGACTCTTAGACACTGAGAAGTGACTGGTGGTTACCATAGGGGAGGGGTTGGAGTGGGTGGGTAAAATAAATGAAGGAGACAAAGAGGCACAAAATCCCAATCATAATATATATTAGTCAAGGGGATGAAGGCATAGAAAAGATAGTCATAGTTCTGTAACATTTTTCTATGTTAATAGATAGTAACTACACTAGTTGGGGTGAGCATTTAATAACATATAATGCTATTGAATCAGTATGTTGCATACTTGAAACCAATATAATATTGTATATCAATTATACTTCAATAAAAAAAAATTTTTAAGTAAAATTCATTAGACATATTAAAAACAAATTTGGCAAAGCAGAAAATAAGATTGGTGAACTCAAAGACAAGTCCAAAACTATTCAGATTAAAGTGCATAATTCAAAACTATAACAAAAAGAACAGAGATTACGGAACACCCAGAACATGGTCTGATATATATGTACCTGGGGTCCCAGAAGGAAAGGAGAAAGAAAATGGAGTTGAAATGAATTTATAGAGATGATGGCATAAAAATTTCCATAACTAATTAAAAAATCAGACTAATGGACTTCAGATGTGTCAGGAATCTTAAGTGGGATTAAAATAGAAAACCAATCTAGCACATAATAGTATAAGTGAAAAAAAAACAGTTAAATTTTGAAGTAGTCAGAGAAAAAAAATGATGCAATACACTCAAGTAACATAATTATTAATTTTACAGCTGATTTTCAACAGAAACACTGAAACAAGAAAACAATGAAATGAAACTTTGAAATGCTAAAGGAGAAAAAAATGCCAACCTAGAATTCTCTCACCAGTGAAAATATCCTACAAAAGAGGAGATGAAATAAATACATTTCCAGAGAGACAAAAAAAGTAAGAGTCGTCATATTCATCAAATTGGCACTATGATAAAAATATAAAGAAATTTTTCAAGTTGAAATGAAATGAACCCAGATAGAAATACAATAATAATAATAATAATAATAAATAATACAGGAAGGCATTAAGAATAATAGATGATAAAATGTGGATAAATATAAAGAAGTTTGCTCTTTCAATCAGCCATATTAGTAATGTCTTGTGGAATTTTTAAGATGGGTAAGTAAATAAAATACCTGACAATAATAGCACAAATAATGAGAAATGGTAACTAAATTCTTATAAAGTTCTTCAATTTGGGGAGAGGAAGTGGTAAAAATGTTACTAGTCAGACATGCATTAATCTCTAAAGCTGGAGTCTGCAAATAATGGCCCATGGGCCAAATAAGGCAGGCAACATGTTTTTGTAAACAAAATTTTATTGGCACACAGCCATGACTATTTGTTTATGTTTTATCTCTGGTGGCTTTCACATCAGAACTACAAGGATGAGCAGTTTCCACAGAGACCATCTGGCTCTCTAAACCAAAAATATTTACTATATGGCCCTTTCCAGAAAATGTCTGTAAACACCTACATAAAGTAACAACTAAAAAGAAAAAAACTCCAAGCTCAAAAGCTAATAGAGAAGATAAAGTGGAACACAATTACTTGATTAATATCAAAAAGGTAGGAATGATAGAAAAAGCAAAGATGGAGCTAAAAATAAAATAAACAATAAAATGATAGACTTATATCCCATCTTGCCAGTCCCTCTGGCCACATCAGACCTCAAAAGCCCTGTCAGTGCCATTCTGCATCTCCCACTGCCCAGACCCACTGCAGCCACAGAAATGTCATTATAGGATTAAACCTATCTATCTCCCACTGTGGCCACAAATCTATAGGGTAAAGCAACAAAGGGAATGCTACACAAAGCTTTTCACTGAGCTCTTATAAAGAAATTACAGATATGCTTGTGTGGAACATTCCTTCAAAGTTGTTCAATGACATTATTTCTGTGAAATATACATAAAGGGGGCAACTTGTTCCAAGTTACACAACAAACTAACTAAAGAGTTGGTTTGGGGGGGATAATTTGCATTGATAGTTATTGGGATATAGTAAATATTAACCAGCAAAATGTTGGAATCATGGTGCACAGTAAAGAATTTTACCTTGACCATAGAGAAGTTCTGACCTTTGCCCTTAGCTTCTGGAAGGCAATCTCTAGTTCCTTAGGATATTATGCCTGGTAGGAATGACTTTGCTTCCCTGGGAGCACCGGGCCACAGTCCAACAGTATGATTTGGAGGGGTAGGGGTCATGGAGAGGAAACTGGCCACACTAATACAGTCTTAGGGAGATGACCGGTCATGCCAGAAAAACCAAAAATGTAACTTGGAGGTGGCGGAGGCTTTGGGTCACACAGTATCAATCAGCCTAGAGACTGAGATTAACTACACAGGCAGTCAATCAATCTTTCATGCCTACAAAAGGTCTGTACACTGAGGCAAGGGTGAGCTTCCCTGGTTAATAATACTTCATACCTATTTTTACACATCAATTCTAGGAGAATAATGTGTCCTGACCTCATGAGTACAAGGCATCAGAAGCTCCAAATCTAGAACTCTCCTGGACTCTGCCCAGGGCATCTCTTCCTTTGGTTGATCTTAGTCTCTATCCTTTCCCTGTAATAAACCATAATCATTAGTATAACAGCTTTCTGTGAGTTCTTTGAATCTTTCCAGCAAATTATTGAACTTAAGGGTTTGGAAACCCCCAGACATGAACTTGGTGTCAGAAATGAGGGCCGTTTTGGGAACTGAGCTCTCCAAACTTTGTGGTTGGCCTGAACTCCTCATACAAGAGGATATTTTGACAGTTTGCCATGCTATATTGCCCATTCTTAACAGTCAGGGAAAATTGGAGTTCTTTTATTTTCATCTATTTTGGTTTACTGCTATTCATCTATCCTTACATCTTTTTCTGTTTTGCAGGCATGACTTACAATACTATCATTAAATTGCATTTTCTATTTCAACTTGGGTCCCTACCATTTTCATGGACAAACATAAAAACTTCCCCAAAAAGAGAAGGCAGTATAGCACAGAGAAGACAAGTAGTGATTCTATAGCACATTACTGATGGACAGTGACTGTAATGGGGTTTGTGGCGGGGACTTGATAATGGGGGGAATCTAGTACCCACAATGTTGCTCATGTAACTGTATAATAATGATACCAAACTAAAAAACTTCCCAAAAAGGAAAAAAACCAGACAAAACAAAAAACTGAGCCTTCTTGTCCTCTAAGTCCCCACTATCTGGTCATACCCAACTTATCCAGCTCCATTCCCTCCCAGACCTTGAGATGTTTTTAGACCAGTTTCCTTCATGCCCTTCCACATCCTTTGCTTATTCATGCCTCTGAATGTTATGCACCCAAGTCCCTTTGCCTGAAGACCTCCTTCCATCTCCTCATCCTGCTCAACACCAACCTACTTCAGTGATAGAACCTGTCATTGTTTTTCCATGAAGTGTGCATCAATGATGGCACTAACCTCATAAGGCTGATGGGGACACTCAATACATAATATTTATAAAGAACTCAAAGCATTACCTGACACTCAGTAAATAAAATGTTAGCATTGGCTGCTGTTACTATTAATACTATTACTCCAACTACTGCTACTGCTGGAACATTCATCTTTTTTTACCCTATTTCATTCACAGTGTCTATTACAATTAAGCCTTCAATTGCAACTGTAACAGTTATTCTCTATCTTATGTCCATTAGCTTCTGAATTACTATGACTTGAGGACAGGATCCTATTATTTCCCTTGTGGTGATAGAGAATTTCAGGCACAAAGTCCTGAATCTTTTTGACCCGGTGATAAATTCTAGAATGATAGCACATAAAATTTTGGATTTACAGGCATAACAGTTTGTACCTGTCAGTGAGAAGTAAAAGTAGAGAAGTAATGGGCATTGAGTTCTCTACTTCAAGCTCAGTCTTACTATAAAAGACTCAACCAGTGTTAACCAAAACCAAATTCTCCTCTATCCTTGCACATGAAGGACTAGACTTCATGTATGTGAAAGCTACTTTGTGACTCTGCATGCTTCCCTTCCCTTTCTTCCCTTCCAGCTAGGACTGGTGCCACTGCAAATGATGGGACCTGTCAGCCTGGGTCCCAGGTCAGAGCCCCAAGCTTACTTGCATCGGACATGAAAGTAAGTAATGACTGGATGGTAATGAGTGACAAAGATTTAGGGGTTAATTTGTTACAGCAATATACCTAGTGGTATACTAAGCTGAAAATAATAACACCATCACCAAAAATCTCAATATTTTGTTGTCACTGCTTTTTGTACCGCAATTCTGAAAGCAGCCCAGAACCTGGCTAGTTCATTTGTTTCTCTACAGTCTAATTCTGGTTTCACTTTACTTTTATAAATATATTCAAACATGAAGTTTATAAACTTGTACAGTCAGTCAGCACACATATAACCACCTCCTAGATTCCATAATTAACATGTTGCCATATTTGCTTTATCACATTATCTATTCATCTACCCATCCCTCTCTCCTTCCATCAATTTATTATTTATTTTTTGGTGCATTTCAAAGTAAATCGTAGATACCAGTGTATTTGGTCTGCTTTGTAACTTTCCCAATTCTCATACTTCTCACATGATAAGCAATGGCCCCAGATCAAATGATGAAGAAGTAGTGAGTGATGTTTATCAACAAATAACCTACTCTTGGGTACCTACTATGTGCTATATACTTCAGATTCAAATAAATAATCTTCACAACCAGAAAAGTATGGTCTCCAATATTCCCACCATAAAGTGTTCTCAGTGACCTGTACTTTGAAGCAGCAAAGATGTTGAGCTGTCTGTTTGTACCACCATTTGTTTTTCCACAGTTGGTTGGAGGAAACTCAGTCCTCAACTTCACACACTGAAACCCAGTGAATCAAGAATAATGGGTCTGACACGTCATTGAATAAAACCCAGGAAAAATGCTGTGGGTTCCACGCCACTGCCTCCATCAAAGTCATGTCTTGGGTTTTTATTATTCTGTTGCTATAAGCATTTTAAAAGATTACTAGACATTGTGTTTCCAATAAAATTTTTCTTTGTGCTTTTCCTATTTTCTCAAAATTTGCAGGTAAAATGTCCTCTTCAATGATATCATCTCCCCAACATAAAATAGGTTGTGAAGAGTAATAAGAATTGCTTAAATATTTTAACATGTAACAGTAAGTAAATAAAGACTTGTATAATATTACCAGCATTATTATATACATTCCATTCAAATGCTCCCCTTAACCCTCTTAGGTATACAAAGTGAGTATAGTTTTGCCATCATCATGTACAAATGAGAAAAAGGAATCTCAAAGAGAAAAAGCCCCATCAGTAATAAACAGTAAATCTGGGGTTCAAACCCCAGGCTTCTGGCTCCAAATCTCATGGAGTTTTCTCTGCATTTGATGTAAGAATAAACTAAAATAGTGTTTGGGGCAAAAAACAGCACTATGTGAAATATATAGCTTTAACACATTAACTCAACATGTGAAATATACATTACATTCAATTTGCATTTTGTCTGTGTCTGGATATAGCATACATACATGCATACATATGTGTACATATATACATACAGAAGGGAAAGAAAGAAGTCATTTCAAGAGGAAGGGACTGGTGGTTACCATGGGGGCTTGGGTTATGTGGGTGGGGAGGGGAAGGGGTATATAAAGGGACACAAAATCTCTCAATCATAAGTTGGTCACAGGGATGAATACAGTCAATGATTCTGTCACTTTTTTCTATGTTGACAGATAGTAACTGCACTAGTTGAGGTAAGGATTTAAAAATGTGTGTAACTGTTGAACCACTGTGTTGTCTACTTGAGATCAATATAATACTGTGAATCAACTATGCTTCAATTGAAAAAAAAGACTGGCTACAAAGTCCACGCTCTTGAGCATATTATAATGAATGGAATAACTTAATACAGAAACTAAAAGAAAATTATACACACACATATGAAATTGATTTATTAGATTGCCCAAAGATCGATTAAATTCAATTTTTAAGAGATGATTGGTACTTGTTCTCATACAGTCACTCACTTATTTATTAATTTATTTATGCCAGGAGCATGTTCCGAGATGGGAATGCTATGATAATATGACTGGGATGGTCCCTGATATCAAGAAGCTTGAAATCTAGTGGGGATTACTAGGGGAAAATGAACTAAATTTCTCTTCAGACCTATTGTACATACAGTCATTTTTATCTCAAGTGTTGGAAAGTCCATCTTTGCAGATGCTCTGGCCACATTTGTGGAGCCATCCTTGACTCTTTTATTTTTCTTTGCCCTACATCCAATTTGTCAATAAATCTTAATAGCTCTACATTCAAAATATATCCAGAATCCAAACATTTCTTGCTGATTCTGTTGTTATTACTCCAGTCCAAGTCACAATAGCCTCATGCCTATTAACACAACGTCCATTCTGCAACCTATAGATCAAGGAGTAATTTTGACATGCAAATTTTTTTTGTTAAGAAATACAGTTCATATGGCTGTAGGTGCCATATATAGTGATTCCTCTGAGGGATCTTGGCAAAGTAAATTGAAAACCTTCTGGAAAGGATTCACCACGCTAAATGCCATTCAGAACATTCATGATTCATGGGAAGAGGTCAAAATAACAACATGGGAAGGAGTTTAGAAGAGGTTGACTCCAGCCCTCATGGATGATTGTGAGGGGCTCAAGACCTCAGGGGAAGAAGTAATGGCCCAAGAAGTAGAAACAGCAAGAGAACTGGAATTAGACATGGAGCCCGAAGATGTGACTGAATTGCTGCATCTCATGATGAACTAACATATGCGGAGTTGCTTCTTACGCGTGAACAGAGAAAACAGTTTCTTGAGATGGAATCTGCTCCTGGTAATGATGCCATGAGGATTGCTGAAGTGTTGATGAAGGACTCAGGATACTACATGATCTTAGTTGATAAAGCAGTGGTATAGTTTGAAAGAGGGTCTACTATGGGTCAAATGCTGTCAAACAGTATCGCATATTACAGAGAAATCGTTCATGAAAGGAAGAGTCGGCCGATGTGGCAAACTTATTGGCTTCTTTTAAGAATTTGCCCTCAGCAACTCCAACCGTCAGCAACTGCCACCCTGATCAGTCAGCAGCCATCAACATCGAAGCAGGACCCTCCACCAGCAAAAAGATTTTGACTCACTGAAAGCTCAGATGATGATTAGCCTTTCTTAGCAATAAAATGTTTTCGAATTAAAGTATATACACTCTCTTTTTAGTGCATTGTATACTTAAGAGATTACAATATACTGTAAACATAACACATATGTACTAGGAATGCAAACAATCAATTTGATTCACTTTATTGTGATACCCGCCTCATTGCTGTGGTCTGAAACTGAACCTGAAATATCTCCAAGGTGTGCCTAAATCGATAGCAGCATTTTTCATAATAGACAAAATGTGGAAACAAGCCAAAGGTCTATTAATTGATGAATGGATAAATAAAATGTGCTATATCCACACGACGCAATATTATTCAGCCATAAAAAGAAGCAAAGCATTAATCCATGCTACAACAGGGACAAACCTTAAAAACGTCATGCTAAGTGAAAGAAGCCAGTCACAAAACCCCACATATTACAAGGTACTATTTATAAGAAAAGTCCAGAACAGGCAATCCTATACAAACAGACTAGTAAAGTTGGTAAGGGATTGGGGAGCAATTCCTAATGGGTAAGGTGTGCATGCCTGTGTGCATAAATTCTCTAAAATGGCTTCTGAGGCCCTATGTCATCTGATTGCTGCCCCTACCAGTTTTCTAGTTTCTCTTATCTTGTATTGTCTTTCTCTTGTTCACTCAGCAATAGCCACAAAGGTCTTCTTGCTCTTCCTTGAATATATCAAGCACGTTTTGGCCTCAGGACCTTTGTACTGGCTGTTCTCAGTCTCTAGAATGCCCTCCTTCAACATACTGACATGTCCACTCCTTTACTTCCTTCAAATCTTTGCTCAAATATCAACTTGTGAATGAGAATTGATCACCCCATTTAAATTGCAATACCCCCCAAGCATAACAAATACCCCTTATCCTGCTCCACTTTTTTCCCCAGAGCATTACATTCCTGCAGTAAAGACTTGGATGCTCACCCCTATCTGGTCCTCCTCTCCTGTCAAGCATACAGAAGAATGCATCTCCCTTGCCTGCACCCATATAAATGGAGTCATACAATTAATTTCAGCTAATGGATTTTCAACGGAATTGACATGTGCCATTTTTGTGCCAAGGAATTTAACCCCTAGTACAAACCTTTCCAGTGACCTCTTCCACAGCTGTGGTAGTCAAATGAAAAAATGAAGCTGACTTCATTTTTAGATTGAGGTGTTGGAGATCAAAGCATCACAGACTGCAAAGAGAAAGCTCTCCTGGAGAGTCATCCAGAACCACAGCATGTTTCTTCATGAGTAAGAAATCTTGTTATGTTAAGACACTGAAATTATGGGCTCACTACCACCACATAACTTAACCTTCCTGAAAAACATTATCTTCTAATGTTAACTACTGGTTTTTATTGTCCATCTTTCTTATTGTTGTGTTTTGTTTTTTATTGACAATTTTTATTGTCCATCCCCTCCTACAAGATTGCAAGGACCTAATGGTGACAGGTTATATCTACTTTGCCACTAATATATCTCTAGCTTCTGAAACATTACTGAACACATAGTAGGTGATCAACAGATATATCTTGAATGAACACAATAAATTAGTGTATAATTATAAAAATACAAGTAAAATTAGAATTATAAAAATATATAATTATAAAGTATATAAAATATGATTATAATTATTTAAAAGTGTTAGGAATGCATTAAATAATTATATATTATATTTATGTATTGTATAAATAATTTTATATTTATATATTAACCTTATATTTTATACATATATAGAGAAAGAATTATATAAGGAATATTAGCACAGTGACCCAGCCAGGGTTAGAAGAGACTTTTCTGATGAAATTCTAAGCAAGGCTCTGAGCAATCACAACTCTTAACAGTGACTGGAAGGTGCTACAGTGTTATCAGAGCCTATAATCTGAGGACCTGGTCTCAACAGGGCAAACAACATTGTAACAAAAGCCACTGGTTGGAGGCAAGCAAAAATAAAATTAGAAAAAATGTGAGATCATATACAATGAGGTGAATGTGAGGCATGATTGTTTCTTAATAGTTATACAAGAATAAAATAGCATGCATTGAATTATTGGCAGAAGGCATCATGGAAGAAAGAGATGAGCCGTGGGTTTAGCCACAATGCTACCAAGAAAGCAAAGGAATGCAGGAGGACCCTGCGGGCTGGGGTTTGATGCTGTACAGAAGGAAGATCTCATAGCAACACGGAGGCAGGTGTGCCTGTAGCAAGGACGCAGAACAGTGTGGAAACCAGCATACCTAGAACTGAAGGGAGAGCATTTTGAGAGCAAACCCCCATTGGAAAAGCAGGTGGAATCAATAAACTGGGATCAGGTCATTGTGAGCTGTAAATGCCAAAGCTGTGATAATTAGAGTAGTGTGATAAAGTACTTGGAAAGATGACTCAGGCAGCCCTGGCAGAACCATTTACATTGGTCATGCCCAGGAAATTGTTAATGAGAAGCTGAATGACCTAAATCATCCCTCCATTCAGCAAATATTTATCGAATAACTAAAGGGATTTTTTTTTTAATGCAGAAGATACATTCCTTAATTTCTAGCTCTAGTAGGCGCAGTAAGTGTGATGTTTGTGTGTGCAAATAATTACTTATATCATGTAATGTCAGAGACTAAAACTGTAAATTGGGTTCAGATTGTCCAAAATATATCAAAACCACTGGACAACTTAATTTCATCTACAGTCCCTTTACTGAGTAGATGCTTACTTAAATTCTTTGCTTTGACTTAATAAGGATGTAGTTCAGTTGCCTCTAGGGATTTGGACCTTTAGAGGTTGTCTTTAGAAAGATTTGTCTTGGGAGAGGTCATTTGGTCAATAGCTCTAAAAGTTTTATGGCTGAAGCTAATTAATTTCCTTGGGATAATTTTAATGGTCCCTTCCCTAATCTCTGACTCTAATAGGCAAATACACTGGAAATTACTCCAATTCCACAAAGAAATAAGAGCATTATTGTACCTTAGAATAAAGGAGCTACAGGGAGAAAGGAGAGTCAGTGAATAAGAACATAATAAAAACAAGGGATAAAATAATGTATGATCAATAATATGCAGTCTGAATACCAAAAACCTGTTTAGATAAATTACTTGAAAAGATCACAACATTTCTTAGTCCTGTCCACTTAGAAGTAACAAAATTTCTCTACAATCACAAGTAATTCTTTCTCATGTCTTCCAAAATGCCAAAAGGACATATAGCTTCTATCAGCCAAACTGTTTGAGAGTGATATTTTGGGAAATAAATACATAAAGGAACACTTGTAAATTATGAGACAATTTCAGAAAGAACTATATACTTATTTTTCCCCTAAACTGACCTATCAAATTCATCCTTAATTTCTTATCCTGATGAAAGTCTTGTTTTAAAGAATTTAATGCAGATACTTAATCTTGAATACAGGATATACTGAACAGCAACATATATTATATACTCTGAAACAGAGTATGAAAATTAATATATTCTGTCAAAGTTAACAATTCCTATAGTATACTGAAAAATATTTACAGAATTCTCTTGAAAAAGAAAATTCAGCACATTCTAGTTCGACCAAGGAGTAGCCCCACTCCTACCAGGTGCTCCTTCTTGCAACTAAAAAGAAATCTCGGCCATAACCCAGCAGGCATGGGGAGACTGAACAGCAGAAGGAAGAAAGCAGACAGCCTAGCCTACAGACTTGGGTCGGTGAGTCCCCTGGACTGCCTGACTGTGCCTGGTAGACCCTGGACAGGAAGCTGTGCTTTAGACACGGCCAAGCAGGAAGGTGATCTTCAGGGCAACCCCCACCCCGCCCCAGTGAGCCTCCCCCCATGGAAGCAGGCAGAGGGGATCTGATTCCCCCGTTGGGTGGTCTTGGCATGGCCAAGTGGAAAATCAGCCTTCCACCCTGCATCCAGCGAAACTAAGGAGTGTTTTGATTCCCCTGCCGGGTAGTGTTGATGGAACTGAGCAGGGAGCTATCTTCCATTTCCTGCCCGATGGAGATGGTGCTTCTCCAGCATCCCCTACAGATGATAATGGTGACTGAAAAAAGCCCAAAAGTGTACCAATTATGTTTCTGTTTACATAACTTTCTTAAAATGACAAAATTATATAATAGATAATGGATCAGCCAGAGGCCAGGATTGAGGAGGGGAGCTGGGAGGGTAGGACGTACCTGTGGATAGAAAAAAGCATTGTGTCCTGACTGCATCAATGTCAATATATTGGTTGTGAAAGTGTACTATATATTTGTAAGAACTTACCATTGGAGGAAACTGGATAAAGGGTATTCGGGGTTTCTCTATATTATTTCTTATAAGGCACATGAATCTACAATTATCTCAAAATGAAAAGTTTAATTTAAAAAAGATTTTGTCAAAAGACATGAGACCCATTTTTTAAGGAATCCATACTATAATCCACAGATTAAATATTATAATTGTCTTTTCCATTCCAATATAAAATCATAGGTTTGCTTCCATACCAGGACAATAGGGGCAGGTAGGGCAATTTTTTCTTGAGTTTAGGCTGAAATATCTCTCTTCACTTGATGTATTACTTGGATATTAAAACTCTATCACATTATTATTCATTCTCTCAATCATTCATCAAACACCTTTTGAGAGCCTACTGTGTGCCCTATTCTAAGTTATAGGAATAAAGGAAGGAAGGAAGGAAGGAAACAGACTGAGTTCCTGGTCTGGAGCTTACCTTTTGTGAGAGAAGCGCTCTTTCATTCATACTAGTCGATAAAGTCCTTCTCCTACGCAATCAGAATGGTTTCTCACAGGTTTTCCTCATTTACAAGCAATCATACTGAAAGATTTTTGTGTTCCTTGCATAATTCTTTGTTAGACTGAAGTACCTCAGTATAAATTGTCAATAGAACTAGAAAGCTTTCTGAAAAAAAGTAATAAGGTAGAAAACTAAAGGAATGTGACACTCTACAAGGAAATCGGGACTTTACTGGAAAATGTCCCTAAGCTGTAAATGTTTATAGAGTAGAATCAGTTCTCACAGTGTGTGTTTGTTCATGTCTATGCCAATGGGACATAATTCCATGGAGAGAAACAAGGAGTCGGGATCTCCTCTTGCCGAGACTGACCGTTGAGCTGCTGATGACCCACCCAAAATGCTATTTCGTGCACCATCAGGATAAAATTTGCATCCAAACACAAAGGCTTTTTGAAGAAAAGGTTGACTTATTTTTTAAGTTACTAAGTTCATCTTTAAAATAACCACTTGTTTGACTAAATCCATTCACTCAAGAAATACTCATCAAACACCGTGAAGAACGCAAACATGAATCTGTCATCGACCCTTTCCTTCACGAGCTCGTAGTCTTAACGAAGTTAACTATTTCAGAACACAGTGTACGTGCATATAGAATATGAAAAGATGGCTTATAAAGAACCAAAAGGATTTATCCTCCCATACAAAGTCTGGTTGCTTTTCCTAAATGGTACCAGTCACAGCATCCAGGAGAGTTCCACGACATAAAGCCAGAGGACAATATGAAAGACCAAAATATAGGAAAGAGAAATCACAAATATTGAGCCACAGTGGACTTTCCACATATCTCTAAAGCAGCAGTTTCTTTATGGCATATATTTACATGTAGTTTGGCGTTTTATGCATGTCCTAGGTGAGAACAATATGAGTGCATGCCCCATTACCATTCAAATACCAACTGGAGACTTTACAGATATTATCACTTTGGATAGAGAGAGCACAAACAGAAGAAACACTTAAACTTTTTCTATTTCCACATTGCAGCCATAAAGAAATTGTTTATCCAGCTAAAACCTATCATGTGAGACACAAGTGCACTATAAGCCAACATCCAAGCCCAGGGGCAGGCCCGACTTCTCATAGTAATAAGGTAACAAGCTGACAAGCAAGACGGTGATCTTAACTTCAGCTTAGCTATGCCTCTAGATAAATCAACCATCATATTCAGTAAGCAGCCTTTATCTGTACCCTCCTAGAGCCAGGACCCTTGACAGCTACCCAGACCCACCCCAGTATCTATCTTGGCTCTGACACTTCACCCATTTGGAGTTAATCACTCATAAAACAAAAGATGTGGATTGATCAGTGGGAATCAAAAATGTCCCAATGCTAGGAATTAAGAGAAATTTTTGAGCTCCCACTCCATTCAGATAGTTTAAAAATGCCTGGAAGTAAAAATAATGAAACCAAATAAAAGTCATACTGGGAAGACACCATCAACATTTAATAATGATACATGTGCACAAAATAATTATAGTTATGATCACCTTGAGAACTTACCCGCCTATGCATTTTAACACACCTTTTAAACTCTAGCATCCAGTTTATGTGTCCTCGATTGAAATACAGTATATAAAAGGAAAGTCACTCAAACGTGCTTGATGCTACTTCAGCAGCAGTCGGTTAAACCTATCGGCAACCCTGTGCCTCTGCCGTAAATTAGATCTTGGAACACCTCAGTGGCACAACTGTTGTGATAAGCACCATTAGAATGAACAGACAGGAAAAGCCTGTGTATCATCTGAAAACTCTGTTCTTTGGTCTTGTTTAAAATGACCCTTTTCATCCAAAGACCTGCCAGGGCTTGAGTTGTTGGCTAAAGAAAACACCCGTCACCTCTCAGCCACTGCTGTTACCAGGCATCAGCCGTAGTGACTTACAGGACGTAAAGGGAGACATTGGCCCATCAGTTTAAATGGCCTCTGAGCCACTTTATTAGACCACAAACAGGCGAGTACAGTGAAATGTGACATGTGACATGTGACATTTCACGGGAAGGAGCGGCAAAGCCACACGAACCCAAGGAGGCCGTGGTTGACTTTACTCTCCTCCTAGGATGACTCTGGTCCAGCACTTATTCCTTAGAAAAACTATTCATTCTCCTCCAAAGTCACTTGGGTAGTGGCCTAGCTTTTCTAGAAAAACTACTTATAAACTGGACCAGTTATGCAGAGAAGGAAGATCATACAGTGGAATCTGATGGGCCGTGTGGGGTCCTGGACTGGGGACAGGAAATCCTTCACTAGAGACACCCACATGCTAAAAAGGTACCCTCAGATCTAAGGATGGAAAAAACAGGGTGTTCTATGGAGTTGGGGAAAGCTGTGGGCTGAACAGATACATGGAATTACTCACAGCAAATTTGCTACCCTGGGCTAGTTGCACCTGAGTCACTTGGGGAACATCAGGGCCATTTCACTGGATAGAGCCAAATGGTTTTGACTCACTGTGAAAAAAATGTAAGATCTGAGCTGTCCCAACCACAAGACATAATGAGGAGAAGATGCATTGCCATAGACCCCACATTGTTTGCCAACAGCAAGAATGTGCATGCCCCAGGCCCTGAAAATTTTGTCAAGTTGTATAGAAATGCAGATTGCTTGGCAGTAGGATAGGCTTCTGAGATCAGTAGGTCAAACCTCTCTCTTACAGGTGAAAACACATCTGAGCAGTACGTTGCCCAAGAGCAGCTGGAGAGTGGGCAGCACCTGGGTCTAGCACATCCAGCCTCCTTAATGACAGCCCCCATCTACTCTTCTTTGTAATAGCCTCATTTTTTCCTTTTAAAAAGTTACAGAAGTAATACCTGCTGTTGTGGGTTGAGTGCATCGCTTCTCCCAAATTCATATGCTTAAGTCCTAACCCTCAGTACTCAGAATGTGATCCTGTTCAGAAATCGGCTTGTTGCAGATATAATTAAGGTGAGCCACACAGGAGTATGGTGGGCCCTTTGTCCAATATGACTAGTGTCATTTTAAAAAGGGAAAATGTGGACACAGAGACAGGCATACAGAGAGAGATGACGTGAAGAGAGAGAGGGAGGGAGCCATCCGCACGCTGGGGAGAGAACCAACCCTCTGACTGACACCTCGCTTCTAGACTTCTGGCCTCCAGAACGGTGAGAGAATAAACTTCTATCATGTAAGCCAGCCACTTTGCGGTACTTGGTTACGGCAGCCCCAGCAAATTAATGCACCCACAAACCATGCCGATGTTTACACAGAAAAATGTAATACTCTCCCTCTCGTCTCCACCATCTCATTCCTTTCAGGTATCTGGTGTGAGCATTTGGGGATGCAAATTCTTGTATCTTTTTCATACTCCTGCATTCACATACACACACACAATTTCCATCTATTTATTTTTAATGGAATTATATGTTACTTTTTCATTTTAACTAGCAATATATTATGAGGGTCCTTCCAGGTCCATATGGGTAGCTCTTCTCATTCTCCCTAATTGCTGCATAATATTCAATTTTATGTAGATATCATTCTCCTGCTGTTTAACAATTAGGTTATTTCAGGTTGTATGCCATTACAGGCAATACTACGGTAAACATCCTTGGACATATACATAATGTGCTTTTCATTTTAAAGCATAGATTTCTTAAATTAGAAATTCTCAGAGAGGATATGCATTTCCCTTTATTTCATGTTTTTTCCCCATTTTATCACAAAATTCGCAGCTAACCACTGTACATAAATTTCAGTGTGGAACAAAAAAGCTATTTGGAGAGCAACTATGGTCACAAAGTATCTGACTAGACCCTTAGATGGGGGTCTTTGCTGTATTCTAGATCAGGCAAAAAAGTAAGTCATAATCACTCCATAATCACCCACATGGATATAGAGCCCCTTATTATACCCATCTCCTACTTTTGGTGGGATGTGTTCCACAGAAACCCCTGATATCCCCCAGAATTGACCCATCACTTTTTCTTGCATTTTTAAGGCAACCCCAAAATGCCAGTTCAAAAGACCAAACTTAGGCTGGCAGCTGCTTTCAACGAAACAGCCATTTCCTGATTCTAGATGAAAGCGTAGCAAGGTCTCTGTTCCCCTATATCCACTCTCAATTAACTCTCAGTTAACTAATGATGCTTTAGAACCTCATGATGAGATGGGCATGACCAGGCATTCTGACTAATCTGGACTCCAGCAGTGAACTCAGGAGTAGTCTGGCAGGAAGTGAACTGCAGGCTTTGGGGATTGCAGGCACGTACCAAGATGCTGAGACCATGTTAAGAGGCTATTATTAAAGCAACTCTGCTGAAGTCAGGGCTCTTGGGAAAGAAGGACATCTGTAAAGCATTTCTATTGCTGAGCAAATCGGCCATGACTTACTATGCAGATCTGCAGGAAAATGAATGAATAAAGTTGAACTTGAAAAATGCACTGGGCTTGCAAATGCTTCTGTCATATCAACACAAGCTGAGATTGGCACCTCAAGAAGAGTGGCTCATCTCTGACAGATTGCTAGTATGTTCCTTAAGAAAATGAGAATTTAGGACAAGGTTCGATCATAAATTATTCATTTGGGAACTTTTTTCATTTTGTTTCAGAACAGTCTCCTGGTCATTTCTTAAGTGAATTTCCCCCGGTCCCATCATTTCCAAATGCAGACAATTTTCAGTGAAAGAGCAAGATCTCAAGCAGGAATCCGTGGGTTTTCCCCTCAAGCAGAGTCTTTCTGGCCCCCAGTTGCTGCCTCTTTCCTAGGCCTTGTAATACCCTCAGCCCAAATAAGGCTGTAAAATTTTCTTATTAACATTTGAAAAATAGAGCCATCTTCATATAAAATTCATAAAAACAAGTATTTTTCTTTCATCACTGCCAACCCTCAAACACATCAAGATTTTCCACTATGAATGGCTGCATGGTTTATATACTGTATTTATGTCTCAATGTAAACTATTCAATAGTTTATAGACCTTGGGTCCTCTAGGAAGCATCACAAATCCTTACTATACTCCTGGATATTAAATCTGGTGTTAAGATCGCTGATTTATCTACCAGGCTAACTCACACGTAAAAAGACATCTCTCTTAAAACTATCTACTTCAAACTCAAAAGCTAAAAATCTAATTCATGCTAAAGCTCTAGCCTTCAAGCTCATTGCAGTGACATTACTGACAATAGTAAAGATGGTGATGATGATGAAGAAAATGTTTTTAGTTGGGGTTTTTTTCTCATTCTTTCCTCATTCTGCTGACTTTCCCGTACACACACAAAAAATAAAACAAAGATAGAGATGAGAAAAGTGCAATTTTGGAAGCCTTTCAAAGACAAGTGTAGGCTTTCTATGTGTATAAAGTAATCTTTAAATGAAGAAAATGGTTTAATCAACAGGAAGTGACTGTGAAGTCCAATAATCAGGGCAATAAATAGTAGTCATCTAATGAATGCAAATCAAGACTCAGCCCAAGGACATTCCTTCTTCTAAGTTCTCACCTTTTCAAGAAGTGCAAATGTAAAGAAATCTCCGTATGAGTTTAATGGTATGATTTTTTTTCTAACTGCTACATAAAATTTTCCTGGTGGGAGTTTGAATAGAAAAAGATTTAATCATTCAGGTATCCTTTGCTAGAATCTGATTACATAATGTCATTCCAAAGTTTTCTTAAGATGTCATCATCCCTGCTGTTCTCTTTTTAATGATCTTTTATACTAGAGTATTGTCAACTACAAAATTACGGAAGAGAAATTTTACTCCTTTAACATTTTCAAATATGAATATAGTTAGCAGATGATATTTAATAAGCATAATTATAAACTGAAAATATATTTAGAGACGTGAAATTCACATTCTGTGTGTGAAAAGCTAATCAGAATTAACTTAATTCCTTCAATACAATTCAGTAAAGTCTTATTGGGTGCCCATAATGTACAGACTACAATGCTAGTTAATGAAGACATAAAAATATCTGGCATATCCCCTTCCCTAAAGAATCTTCGAAATCAACTTGCTTTTTTTTTCCTTTATGTAAACTAAACAGTCTTTTATTTTCAAAGTAGAAAGAAATTTTGAACAATAGTTTATTATCAAGGCCCTTATTAATCACATAATCAGTTCTCATGTACAAGAATGAGAAAAATGATAGCCACTAAAAACAAGCTACATGTTCTTAGGTAAATGTACACCTGTGTGTAGAGTTGTCTAGATCAATAAAAAAGATAATTTAAAAATCAAGATAGGGTAATATATTTAGAAAAGCCTGATTCAGTTTAAATTTTACTCTTGGCTAAATCTAAAGAGTATTCTGAAATTATTCTAAAGGTAATAATGCAAGGAAAGACTCTGATACAATTTTATTCATTAAAAGAATCTCAAAAAAGCTACTAATTTTGCAAGTACATAAAAAGTACACAGAAATAACAAAAATGGTTAAATTATAGAATATTAAGTATCATTACATTTCTAAATTTTTTCCCAAAGATTCATTTTGAGTGAGGTATGTAACAACTCTGTATAGTAGGTCAGTAATAACCTTTAAAATTTTTGAAATTATGAGATCAACCATTAAAAATTATAATTAATTAAAGACTTATTTGTAAAGGATGGTTATAATTTACTCTGTATTTGTAGAATTTCCAAGGCCTTTGAATCCTACAGATTTGTAGAATTATATCTTTTGATATCTTGTAAAAAGATAATTGAAAAGCAATATAGTTCAGTGGATTTGAAACTGCCTGAACAATAGTACCAAAATAATACTGGCCAGTAGATCAATTTCAAACTAAAGGGTGGTTGTTAATTTTACATGAAGGGAACCAGTACCTATTTCTGTTCTGTCCAAATTTTAAGAGCAACTTGGATGCGGACATGTATGGTGTCCTTATCGAATTCACAGGTGACATAGACGTGAAACAGAGACTCTGCTGGTTGATCAGGTAAAAGGAGTCAGTTGGTCTCAATGGAGCAGAATGATGGATTTTGGACTTAGACAAAAATAAAAAGAATAAATGTGAAAGTCTGGCACATGGGTCTTTGAAAATTCATGAGTATAGAAGAGAGACAATGTGACACTAGTATAGAAGGCTCTCACAGATTGCAATTCCAATACGAAAGCAGGTAGGCAGGCATGAGTAGGAGTTAATGTTTATTGAGTGCCTTACGCTCCTAACCATGGGCATCAAAGAGACGTGGGCATTATTATTCCCATTTAAGATGTACAAAGACATAAAATAATTTACCCAATGTTCTGCAGATTACAAAAATAAATCTTGGATTTGAACTTAGAGCAATTTTGCCACAGCGCCCTGTCCTTTTCTGTCTGTCATCAGGTAAACAGTGCAATACTGCAATATTACATTAGCATAATACAGCTACAATCAGGACAGAGGAGGTAGTAGTCTCTTCCAGTATACACTGGCCAGATCACTGATGACTATCTAAGGTAAGGAGCAATGCACACACCCAACACTCATCAAAAGGAGAAGAGGAAAACAATGAAAATATTCACACAATGAAATACTACTCAGCATTAATAAGGAACAAACGATTGTCACATGCAACAACATAGATGAATCTCAAAAAACATCATGTTAGGTACAAGTAACTGAACAAAAAGGAGTGCATACTGTTTCAACCCACTAATCTGAAGTGCAAGAAAAGTTTCTAGTGATAAAAATCAGAAGACCAGTTGCTCCAGAGAGTTGCCTAGAAAGGATCAAAAGGGATTTTCTGGGATGATGAGAATGTTTCATACATTGATTGATATGGTGGTTACAGAGACATGTGTAGTATTATCAAAACTCATCAAACTTTATACTGAACATTTATATCTATACATTTATATATCTATAGATTTATAGAATTATATCTTTTGCTATCTTGTAAAAAGATAACTGAAAAATAATATAGTTCAGTGGATTTGAAACTGCCTGAACAACAGTACCAAAATAATGGTACTTTGATACTTTCCACAGATACCATGGAAAGTATCAAAAGAAAATTAATGCCTACAAACTGGAGAGGGTGGATAACCAAACAGAGAGTGAAAGATCAGGAAATCAGGGCCTATGTGAAACATACGATCCAGGGAATATTATTTGCAAACATTTACTTTATTAGCAAGAAATCAAGGAAAAGGAAGATAGAATGAGACATGATATTCATGTTAAAAACAATACCATTCCATAAAAGAAAAATAAATAGTCATAAGTACTTTTTTAGGGAGTACAAATGGGACTAAAAAGTAGAAATTTTACATCAATGTAAGAAAGGATTTTCCTTAGCAGCAGCAGCCAAAAGTGAACCTATTTGCCCCTAAAGTAATAAACTGCCCACAGCGCAAGGTGCTGGGCGAGGCTGAACAGTCTCCTGTTAGAATGCATAAAGGGCTCTCCCCTAAAGCAGTCCTCTCCAGTTCTGAGGTCCCATGTGTCTGTCTTCAGAAGCACACTTTGATCTGGACAGATGAAGCTCACATCCTGTACACCATCCAAAGTCTCAACCTTATACACTCAATCTACTCCCAGCTCTCAGGACATACAAGCGCCTGTGTCCACAAAGCCATGTGCCAGTGCTGTGCAGAAGCACCATCCACTCCCTTCCTCCACTGCCACCCTATCGCATGCTCTAATCTCAGATTCTGCAGAACAGTGGTAAAACACCTTTACACTTTCAGACGTGGAGGTACTCCATAAGCTTTGATGAACCAAAATAATATTCTTTCTTCATTTATTTAATGATATTTATTATTGAGAGCCTGGTATGTATATAGCATGTTCTGGACACTGGAGAAAAAAGGCACCAATTCCCATCTTGGCAGAGCTTACACTCTTCATAGGATAAGAACACCCCCGCCCCACCCAGTGCTTGCCTCTGATGGACACATACAGGGTAATGGGCAAATACCCACTGACTTAATGTGATGTGAGAAAATCATACAGAATGACTGTGTAGATGTCTCAGGGGAACACAGGGCTTACCCAAGACTTAGACATGGTATTTTACTCCTCAGCCTCATATGAATCTCTGTTAAATGTCAGATGGTTGAGGAAATGCTCATTTTCACATTGTTCCTACACTTGAATGATAAACCAGTGCACTGTGGCTCAATGGGTTTACTTCTGAATTTGCAATTAGGCTAATATGCTGCATCTCAGAGGGATTCTCTGAGCCTTAGTGGAGCTTAGCAAAATTGACTCCAATAAAATGAAAGGAGTGATGTTACTGAGCTATATCCAATAAATCACAGACTATTAGCTGACATTAATTTAGAATTTCAGGCACAGGGATAAAACAACTCACGATGGATACCTTAAAAATAGGGTGAAAAGCCCAGGTAGCAAATTCTGAATGTTAACAAATCCTTCTAGAATAAAAAATACAGAAAGAGTCTCTGTGGCAATAGCTTTTGGGGAGGTGCTTTTAGCCTTAATTAATGAGCCAAGAAAAAATGTTTTAAGTGTGCATCAATTCAAGAAGTTAAATTGATTAGAGCCACGTTTTAAGGCCTGCTTGGACACTAGCCTTAAACTTCACAGATTAATTCTCAAAGGAAAATTAGGCATTTTTTTATTCAGACATTCAGACGTGTGGAGTTTCAAAGGGAATTATACATACATTATGCACAGACGAGGATGAAAATCACCAACGTTATTGGTAACTCTGTCTATTCCTTTCCTCCATGTGTAATAAATCCTTGCTAACCTCAGCTCTCTTTTTCTTCATCCATACACACTTTTTTTACAGAGTCTCCAGTGAGCTGGCTGCCACATGGAGTCATGTTAAATTTTCAAAAGAAAAGCATAAGGACCCATTCCTTCAAAGGCATAAAATCAGCAGAAAGTGGGGGATGAGTGTGTCAGTGTGATCATGCACATGCATATCAACACACTCATGTACTTGGGAGTGAAAAGTTGGAGAAATAAGAAAATAATGCAGAAAATTCTGACTCTAAAGGCAATCCTAGCAAGAGGCTGCTGCGACAAGCAGAAGCACCATGCAAAAGGGAACAATGGCCACTTGGCAGAGAGGAAAAATGCTGGAATTAGGGATGCTGGAGCAGAAAACAGCTCGGGAATCTATCTACGTGATATTTGGGAAAACTTAGATTTGGGTAGTTTATTGCAACCCAGCAAAATGTTTAAACTAAATCTCACAGTGAGAAAAAAAGAAGTAATAGTAAGGTAACAAATGGTTTCCTAAAAGTAAGGATAAGAAATAACTTTATTCACCTTTGGTGACTTTCCCTAAGTCGCCCTGTGCTATTGAAGTCACCCTGTATTATGCCAAATTAATCCAAGAGAGTGAAATGGCTGCAGGGAGCTGTCAGCTGGCCCCATGGGCTTCCCCTGGCAGATGATATTCGGATAAAATGGCAGTAAATGTGACTGACCAGTCCCAATATTGACATTAGAGTTTTGAATGGGGAAAAATCATAAATAGAAACTTGAAAAGTAAATAGCATGTATGTATATATTTATACATACATATAAATACATATACTATTTTTATAGAGAGAGAGTTTATTTATATATAAAAGGAAGTAGCATGATGGACAACATGAAGATCGCTCAGTACCTATAAATAAACATTTGAGAGGGAAGAAATAGTGAAATACAGACAAAAAAGGCAACCAATTAGAACTTTTAACTGAAGTAAGTCATTTTTCTAAAGAAGAGCAAAAAAAAATTTTTTTTCCAAGGAAGAGAAGAGTTTAATATAATTTGACATATATTTGAATGTGATACACAGGGCACTATTATGCTAGGTGCCTAAAGGATATATAAAGAGGTTTTAAACACAAAATATGCTTCCGAGGATTTACAGCAGAGGACATTAGGCACGCAGACGGACCCCACCTTGCAAGAACCATACTGACCCTAAAAGTTTCCCACTGGGGAAAAAAAGGGAAAGTAGAGGAAACATTGTACTACTTAAACACTGACTATAGGAAGGAAGGAATAAAAGGTAAATTGTAAATTTATATTTCAAATCAATTAGAAATATAAACTGATAGTTAACTACTGCCTAAACCTAGTCCTCACCCTTTCATAAAATGCAGGCAGCCCAGGGCTTGGTGACTCGATATCATCAGGTACCAGGTACAAATTTTCTCTCATCCTGCATACCAACATCGTGATTCAGACTCGTAGTCATGTTGCAGGCAGATCAAGAAAAAGGGGAAGAAAAGCAAAGGATATACCAGCAGTCTTTCCAGAAATTTCTTCAACACCATCACAAAAAAATTCTCTGTAACCCCATCGGTTTCATGGCCACACCTCACTGCAAGAGACACTCAGATCTGTGTGTCTAGCCAAAAGTCAGAGCCTCTACCGACACAAAGAAAGGGAAGATCGTATATGGAGATATAAATAGCATTTCTGCCACAGAAAGTTACAGTTAAAATTGTTGTTTAGCTAGAAGGCTTGTGACAAGCTCCTGAGTGGGGTCTAATGGTTGTGCTACTTATCGTTACACAAAAGGGGAAGTAGAGACTGAAATGCACCCTGCAATCTCCTGGTCTGTGTGTTGCAAGGGCTGTGTCCCAGCAAAAAGCCACGTCTCTGCCATACTCCCCACGACAAAAACTCATGCAGACTGCAAGCCATTTGCTTATCAGGCTGTACCCCCTCCAAGATAACACATTTTCCTAACTTATAAAAAGGCATTGCCCCAGTAAACCCCACAGCCTGAACAATAATCTGGATCCCAAGGGGGTACCCTCTCATTTCACTGCTAAGGACCATCGTAAAACAACAAAATAGTAACGCTCTTTTTTTCTTAATAATGTTTGTTGTGTGTAAAGCTTTGTGAAAAAAATTGTTTAACTGGGGAAAATAAACTATCTATGTACACACAGTAATGGCATCAGGAGGGAATTCAAAGCTTTATATCCTAGTTTGCTCATTGAAAATTAAGTACTGTGGAAGTAAAACCCAGTGATTAAGGACCATGCATTCTGGAGACAGATTCCCTGGGTTTGTATTCCAGCTCTGACTTTTCATCACTGCTTGACTTCGGGCAAGTTAGCTAAATTCTAGGTGCCTCAGTTTAATCAATTGTAAATAGAACAACAAAATTACATGCCACGAATTTTCAGGGAGACTAATACGTCCACATAAATAGTTTAGGACACAAATTGTTCAATAAGTGTTAGATGGTACCTGGACACACAACTGAACACTTTGAAAACTTAGGCAATCAAGTTTTTCAAATATATAATAAGTGGCATTTTAAAAAGCAGAAATGGAAGGAAGTATGAACAAAAGCCCTAAATTCTGCCTGCTAAAGCTGCCTTCATAAAGGCTCCTGACAACAAGAGTAAAAACTTCAGAATGCTCTTTGACTTGTTTTAGTTAATGATAGGTATTAGGATCATTACTTGAAATGCCATTGCTTTTCAGCACCAAATTTCCTTGAATTTTATTTCTATTCCAACTAAAAAACTAGAAAACAACACCTCACAGAGACCACGTACCCTTCTTCTCAAAAGAAATACAGGAGAAACTTTTAAAAGCACAAATTGGCAGTTCTTGTGAAAATAAAGTGTGCAAAATCTTCCATCCCATAATCTTCCATGACATTTCAGGTCCTACCCCGGTAAAACACATGCAACAAGGCACAAATGTATTATGTATAAAGCAATAATTACAATATTTTGCATACTTTATTCTGGAAAATGTCAAGTATATGTAAGTGAACAGAATAGGATAAGAAATCCCCATGCACCCAACCTTCAGCTGTTATCCACCAATGGCCAGTCTTAATTTCTCTCTAGTCCCACCGACAGTACTTGCTCTCTCCACCAAGATTTATTTTAGAAGAGATCAGAGACATCCTATAATTTTTGTCACAGTATTTTAATAGGTCTACTAAAACATTATTGACATATAGTCAAGTGCATACATGTAAATGTACAATCTGGCAAGTTTTAGCACGGTTACACATCCCTGAAATTATCACCACAATCAAGATAATGAACATATCCCTCACCTCCAAAAGTACCCTGATGTCTGATGGTAGCTTCCTCACTCAGTCCCCCTGCACCCTCAATCAGGCAACCACTAACCTGTTTTCTATCACATTAGATTCATTTGCATTTTCAGAGTTATATATCAATGGAATCCTACGATATGTATTTCTTTTGTCTATATTACATCACTCAGCATATTTTAAGATGTAGCCATCTTGTTATGTGTATCAATACTTTCATTCCTTTTTACTGGAGAGTAGTATTGCATTATTTGCATATACCACAATTTGTTTATCTACTCACTTGTTGATGGACACAGGTTATTTCCAGTTTGGGGATATTACAAATTAAGCTGCTATGAACATTCATCTATAAGTCTTGGTGGAGACCCGTGCTTTCCTCACTCTTGGGGAAATCGCTAGGAAGGAAGTGGCTAAGTCATATGATAGGCACGTGTTTAACTTGACAAAAAATTCCAAAACTATTTTCCAAAGTGGATGTACCATTTTACATTTCTACCAGCAATGTGTAAGAGTTCCAGTCACTCTACCTCCTTAAAAATACATAGTACTGTCAGTCTTTTTGAACATTTTAATAGGTGTTTGGTGGTAACTCAATGTGGTTTTATTTTCCATTTCCCTAATGACGTATAATTCTGAGTGTCTCTTTTTCTGCTTTATTGCCATTCATATATCTTCTTTGCTGAAGTGACTGTTCAAGTCTTTCATCCAGTTTTTTAATTAGGCAGTTCATTGTCTTAAGTTTTCAGAGTTCCTGGTCTGTTCACGATATAATTCCTTTACCAGATACGTTACTTCTAAATATTTTCTCCAAGTCCATGAATTAGTTTTTCATTCTCCTAAAAGTGTCTTTCAAACAGCAGATTTTAATTTTGTTGAAATCTAATTTACCAACTTTTCTTTCATGGGTTTTTTTGTTTTCAGTGTCATATCTAAGAAATCGTTCTCTAACCTTGAAGTCACAAGGTTTTTCTCCTATAATTTCTTCCAAAAGCTTTACAGTTTTAGGTTTTACTCTTAGTCTATGATGCATTTAGAGTTAACTTTTTTTGTATATGATGTGTATTTGCTTTTTGCATATGAGTATTCAATTTGTTGAAAAACCTTCCTTTCTTCACTGAATTGCTTTTGCATTGTTGCTGAAAGTTAATTGACCATATATGTGTGAGTCAATTTGTGCACTCTTTTGTTCCATTGTTCTATTTCTCATTCTTGACACCATGTTGCTCTGAAGTTAGGTAGTGTAAGTCCTTGAACTTCGTTATTTTTTTTTCCAAGTTGTCATGGCTAGTCTGGGTTCTTTGCATTCCATAGGAATTTTAGAATTACCTTGTCGATTTACATTTTTTTAGAGTGCCTTCTGATATGTGGTTGAGGCAGCAATGAATCTGTTGATCAGTTTGGAAAGATCAGCTCCATAAAAATATTAAGTTTTCCAACCCATGAATACAACATACCTCTCCATTTATTTTAGGTCTTCTTTAATTTTATTCAAGAATGTTTTCTAGTTTTCAGTGTTCAAGTTTTACCCATCTCTTGTCAGATTTATCCCCAAGTGTTTCTTATTTTTCATGTTAATATAAATAGTACTGCTTTAAGATCAATTTCCATTTTTACATTACTTGGACTATTTAATTCTTTGAGATATAATTAACATATATTAGTTTCAGCTGTACAACATAATAATCCCCATTCTTGGTTGCTAGTATACAGAAATACAATTAATTTTTATATAGATCATATATATCTTACAAAGCTGGCTGAACTCACTTATTAGTTCTGGAAAGTTTTTTGATAATTCCATAGGACTGCCCACTTAGATAATCATGTCATCAAAACATCATAAAGAATTTTACTTCTTTCTTTTCAAACTTTCATTTATTTTCTTTGCATTATTGCACTGGCCAGAACCTCCAGTACAATGATGAATAAAAGTGTTAAGAATGGTCTTGCTCCTGATGTTGGGGGCAGGTGTTTGGGGGTACGGAGAAGCACCCAGTCTTCACCATTAAATATGGTTACGAGCTATAGGTTTTTCATAGATATGAATTTTTTTTAACTCAAACATTGTAGTCTTCATATTTAGAAATTTTATTTGGTCTTTTTTATATCTTCCACATCGCTCCTTAACATGGCCAGTCTTTCCTCTAACTTCTTGAACATTTGGAATATTATCATACTAACTCTTAATGTCCTTGCCTACTAATTCCATTATGTGTTACTTTTGAGTTTGTTTCATTATACTGATTTTTCTCGTTATCATGGGTTGTATTTTCCTACTTTCTTGCATCCCCGAGACTTTGATTAGATGTCAGACATAGTATATTTTACCTTATTCATGCTGTATATTTTTCTAGTCCTATATATATTCCTGATATTTGCTCTCAGACATGGTTAAGTTACTTGGGAAGGATTTGTATGCTTTTTGAATTTAACTGTTATGGTTTATTGGTGAGATGCAGACCTGCATTTAGTCTGGAGTTAATTTTTTCTTTATAATGAAGCAAGATGCTTCTTAGAATTCTACCCAATGTCCTGTGAAATACCACACTTCCACTCTGGCTGTTGGGAACAAGCACCATTCCTGATCCAGTGTGAACCCTACAAACTGCTCCCTCCAACACTGCACAGTAGTCCTTTCTCCTGCCTCGGTACATGTCCTTCCAAGTGTGCCCTGATCAGTACGCAGCCGAATACTCGAAGGAGACATTCTGGACGTCTCAGGAGTTTCCTTTTGTACAGCTCTCTTGCCCTTTACTCTCCCTGCAAACTTTATCCACATTGGCTTCCCCAGACTCAGGAAGACAGCCTGGGAGACAGTCAGGTATAGCCTGGGTTCCCCATTCCTGCACTGGGGCCTAAGGAACTTTCCTTAGACCCTAAGCTGCTATAATCGTAAAGTTCACCTCATTTGTTTCCCATCCCTCAGGGATCATTGTCTTTTCTTGCCTGATGACCAACATCTCAAATGCAGTTGTTTCATGAATATTGCCCAGTCTTTTAGTTGTTACAGAAGAAACACAATTTTTTAAAAGCAAAGCACTGGAAGCAACTTAAATACCATCAGCAGGGAAATGGCTAGATGATTTATGGTAAGAAAATGCATATGTTCTCTTTGCCAAGTTGGCTTGTTCCCAATATAGCTTAATGTCAAGACCCTCCAGTTAAAGACCACCAGAACACACCTACTGGTGAGCATGTCAGCTTGTTTCCTGTTAAAACAAGAAAGACACCACACCATGGGGTACCATGGGGCATCTCAGGGAGAGGCTATTAGAAATTACTTCCTGAAGGATTTGGCCTTATGTTAGATGATTCATGGAAGATTCAAAGAAGCTGGCTTAGCTCCAGACTGGATTTTGCAGAAAGTGGAGGTGGTACTATGTTTGAGTAGTTTAATAAATCCTACCCAGAAGGAAGAATAGAGAAAGGCTAAAACTGTAATCGATAAGGAAGCAGCAGTCACTCATATCATCCAGGTATGGGAAGGTTTGGTTATCTCTGTGGTTGGACAATGGTATGTTCAGTGGTCTCACTTTGATCTTGACCCATCACACTCACAGAGTGGCCTTGTCTGAGCTGATGTTCCATGAAACCTTTTATGTTAAACAGGAGAAGAGCAAGGCCAGTTCCCGTATGTCAGGGTATGTTTTTTTCTCTGTCACTAGTGAGAGAACTGGACTCATAGCTCTCACTGGCAGGAAGACTCACCTATGTAATTAGAAGATTAAAGGATTCCCCCTCACTTGCAGGACTGGAGCCCACCCCCTCCACAGGCTTTGAGACTGAGCTTGGGAGAATTGCTCACAGACGGATCCTACCAGAATTTCTTGGATAAAAGTCACAGAGCATCAGAATAAATTCCTTTGCAAAAGAGTGCCCCTAAGAAGGGTATTGGTTTGCGAACAGAAGGGTTTAAAGAGCATTTTGCAAGTGAGTATGGGATAAACCTGAGGAGGGAGAACAGATCATGACCGGGAGGAGCAAGCATGAATGGCATTTTCCTACTGCAGTACCCTCTGCGTGTGGCTCCACAGGAATCCTATCCTTAGCTACTGGTTCTTCCTCTCGTGCCACAAAATTCTTACAAGAGTACCTGATCCGTATGGACAGAACTATATCTTACAGTCCAGGGTATACACCAGAGTGCTGGTGTAGGAAGGGCTGCAACAGGACAAGACGGTTGAAAAAGATATGGGTTTTTTCTGCACCATTTTCTTCTGGGGTCCAGCAGGGAGAATTCCTGGAGCCTCTTTAGGGGGGGCAATGGTACAGAAAGTAAAATAAGTAAAACCAAACTCCTTATTTGCCCCTAGAGGTAGAGAAAGACAACTTTTAAGAGAGAAAAGCAACATTCAGCTTCCACATGGAGGGAGGCATTCCTGTGCACCTTCTGTGTCTTTTTAACAAGTCCAGGCCACCCCGACTTTATGGCCGGATCACTACCGTGTGCCTCCGTATGCTCTCCCTGCATCCATGCTTCTCTCCGGAGGTTTATTCTCCAGATAGCAGTGAGTAGAGTCTGCAAGATCCTCTTAAGAAATCGATCAGATCGTGTCTCACATACACATCCTCAAAAAAGGGGAGAAAAAAAACTAACACCCCTGCCACCAGCTTTCCCAGCAGCTGCAGAAAAAAGCCACAGTGACCTGTGTGGTCTGGCCCCAGCCCTCCCTGGCTTCTCATCCCCTCTCTTCCATGTGCTCAGTATTTTTCAACTGCAGAGTGCTGGGCATTAGAGGGATTGGGGGCCAGAAATCATTCTAGGGTCCTGACCAACATGTCATGGAAGAGAACAGACCTGTCAGCAAACTACATGTAGTAAGGGTAATACGCTGTCATATCACCTGCATTTCTGTGTGTGTGGTGGTGGGGGTGCATGCGCACATATGCACATGCATGCACATGTGCATGCACACATTCATTTCCTAGGGCTGCCATAACAAAATTTCACCAACTGGATGGCTTAAAACTGAAATAGATTGTCTCACAGTTGTGGGGGCAGAAGTGAACTACGAGGGTATCACCAGTGCTCCCTCTGCAACCTTCCGGGGCTCCTCCTTTGCCTCCTTCTGGCTTCTGGCAAGCACTGTGTCTCTTCTCCTCTGATAAGGACACCGGTCATTTTGGCTAAGGGCCCGCCCTGCTCCGGTGTGACTGCATCTTCACTACTAACATCCACAACAACCCTATTTCCAAAATGGTCACATTCTGAGGTATTGGGGGGTTAGGACTTGAACGGATCTTGTTTGGGGGGACATGGGTTCACCCACAACACTGCTGTACTGTACACTGGGTCATGGAGTAAACCGCACGGATTCCTGCGTGTCATAATCAAACAGCTTGAAGAGTCGGCCATGAAGCCGCTCATGCCGCTTCAGCAACCCTGCCCTTTTTGCTTTTCCCACAAAACCAGCACATTCCCAGTACAGAGGCACCAGATGCTCTCTTAGCCCACAGAACTCCTCCGTGTAGCCACATGGCTCACCTCCTTCCTTATCTAGGACTGTACGGAAGTGTCAGCTCCCAGGAAGGACGCTCGTGTCCACCCTATTTAGATTATTAGCACCTCTGTTACTCTCCATCCTCTGACCCTGTTCTATCTTTCTTCGTAACACATAGCATTCCCTAATATTATTTTATGACCATGTTTACTTATTTTCTCCACTAAAATGCAAGCAGCACGTGAGCAAGAACTAGGTCTGTATCCCCCGCCTCTGAGTCAGTAGGTGCTCAAACACGTTACTAAGTGAGTGAATCTGCATCAACTGTGAAAATAAACAAAGACCAACCAAATGAAAACAAGCAAAGGCCATTTACTGAGAGCTTTTACCAAAGCAAAAGTCAGGCACCCTCACAGGTGTCCAGCAGAGACTCAGAGGCAGGCAGAGAAGTGGGGACGCTTCCTAGGAGTGAAAGGGAAGACTTCAGGAGTGCCCTGACCGAAGGATGTTAGCCTGGGGAAGCTGGAGGTGGGCCAAGAAAGAGGTGGGGAATCCTGGGATTGTTTAGGGGTGCATATTTAGCCTTCTCTGGTTAGTCCTAAATTAGAAGCTGGGCAAAAATTAAGGAAGCTGTCAGTGAGAAATCAGGCCCTGGCTGGTTGGGGCCAATTGGGCACAAGTTACTGTTTGACTTCCTAGACCTGTTGCTAGAGACAACGGTGTGGCTTCCTACAGGTGTGACTTATAGACTTATAGGCCTCCTGGGCTGGTAGTGTAGGTAGTGGGTTGGTTTCCTGTGCTGGTTGCTACAGATTGCAGGTCAGAGTTCTATTCTTACATATAGTCTGGCCATTGCCCATTTATATCTATTCAGTTTCTTACTATAAAGAGAAATGTATACATAGCAAAGAAATGGATGGGCTTTACCTGAGGGTAGGAAGTGAAAAGGGACTCATTTTTATTTTATACATATTTATGTTTTGTTTATCATTTTACAATTAACTATTACTTTTAATTTAGAAAATTAAATCCAAGAATACAATCAAGCAATGGTAACTTCAAGTCACACTGCCTCCTCTGATGTTACTAGCAAATCCATTTGACCAAATTATTTGGTTATCTACTGATTCTCCTGTAAACTTTGCTTGTTTTTTTGTTTTTATTTTTCTGAAAAGAAGTTAAACATCGTAAAAATGTGCTAAATCCTCTCTTGGAAATTTTAGTTTTTGTATTCTGAGCAAACTTCCCATGATCTCTCATTTTCAACTGAACCTTTAACAGCTAAAGTTTTCATTTAACATTTATTCAATGAGTGAGAATTGAGTGCCTCATATGTTCCAGACATTTCTTCCCCTAAAAAGTGAGGGAAATGTCACGACTGCATGTCACCTGAATTCAAATTGGGAGTCTTTTGACTTAAAAACTCTGCTTTCCTAGAGACAGAGCGCCATCTTGTGGAGCTTTGGGATATTTTCGGTGATGATAAGGTACACGTTGCATTTTCACAACCATAAATGTCAGGTAGGTCCCAGAAACCAAACTTTCCATTCCCCAAGCATTCTGGCTACGGGAGGCTCTAGTGTACTCTTTTATTCTAGTCCTTAACACATAAAATAACCTATGTGAACCACTTACTAATATGTTTTGTGAACAGCACATGTTTTCAATGTTACTTCCAAAGAAACTGTACCTTGCACACAGCCTCTTATAGGACTTATTATATTGTAAGTATTTGTGCCTGTGTCGGGCACCAAACCTAGGAGGACAATGTCTCTGTAACCCTGTGCCTAGATGATTCCCTGGCACACTGAAGGTGTTCAGTGTTTTGAAAGAATGGCAGAAGTCCCAGGCATAATATGGATCAGAAAGAAATTCACTTAATTCATTCATAATCCACTCATATATGACAGTAAAGGATATAGTGCTTTTTTAAAAACATAAGGTCTTGATTTGGAGAAGGAAAAAAGTACACAAATAGCCATTTTCAAACCAGAAACGTACATTCAGAGAAAGGGGTACGAAATTACTTCCTGCCAGAATGACAAAGGAAGGCCTCACATTTCAAATTCTCTTGAGAACAGTCCCTAAAGCCACTCAGATCATGGCATGACCATAACATACACCATTATTTTGTATATAAAATCACTGCCCTTACATACATGTGTCTAAAATACTACCAAAGAAAGCTTTGTCTCAAAGTGTTCCTTGGCTACTGGCTACTTACTATTAGAATTATAGCTGGTTTTCACCATAAAGCACATCACAAAAGTAAAGCCCTGACATTGGTATAAGATTCAAATTCTTCATAACATATAGCAGATGTTCCCTCCATGCTGAGGGGTGGATGACGCTTGGTCTGCCCACTGCAGACTTCCCTGGAAGTCACACACATGTGGGACTCACCTCGTGCCAGCCAGGGGGTCAAGAGTCAAACTTCCTTGCTTCCATGTCTGTCCCTCCATTTATGGCTCTACCCTTTGATGATTTATGTAAAACATTTTGTAAACATATATTAAACAACCATGGTGATAAACACCTTTATGTAATTACATTATATCATCCTCACACAACTACTCCAGACCAGGTAGCAAGGACATCTCAGTCAGAGTTGAAGCCTGAATCTCTGAACCACAAGTCCACTGTTGTTTGCACAAGCCAAAGCTACCTCGAAGGCTGCTTAATTTCCACAGCAAGATTTCCTAATAATCACCAGTTCTGCCACTTATGAGTACAGACTAATTAGTTCCGTGATCTCAGAGAAGTCACTTGAACCTACTGGGCTTCAGTTTACTCAAATGCAATAAAGGGAAGAAAATTGTACCTGTCTGGCCTCCTCCCCAGGTTGCTTTAAGAGCAAAATCAGATGCAGGAGGCATAAGTATATTGCTTAAAGCATAGACTCCGGTGTCAGCTTCCTGGGAGTAAATCCCACATGCATAACTATTAACTGCACAGCCTTGAGCAGGTTGTTTAATCTCTTTAAACTTCTGTTACTTCAACTGCAATATGAAAATAATAAGGGTTCTATTTCCTAGGATTGTTGTGAGATTAAACAAGAATAATTTATATGAAGTCCTCAGTGGGGTGCATGGAACATAGTACAGGTAAATGTTAGCTATATTTGTTGTTAACAAATGCATCTAAAAGAATCTGGAAAAGAATATGAATTTTTGCAAATATTGGGTTATTATTATTATTACCTATTCTAGGCCAAGATAGTAAGTCCTTCTTGACCCTACTGTGAATTTTAACTTTCTCATCAATCTTTTATTAAATCATTCCAAAAATGTCAAGCATTTTTGAGTACTGGAGACTCGAGTAAGGGAAAATAGATAAACTCTCAGAAAAAGCCTCTATCTATCAGAATTCCTAAAAAAATAAATAATATACATAAAGAATTAAATGCTAATGAAGGGCTTTTTACAAAGATGTGGACAGGGCTCAGGGAACCCCAGTGACAATGAAGCACAGACTGGAAGGCTGGATCCCCTCAGCCTGAATGAAGGTGTAGACAGTAGTGTTACCAGACCTAAAAAGAACTGGGGCCACCCACCAATAAGGCAGCCCCAGGGATAGAGGGGATCCACAGCCAGCTTCTCCTCTCTGGTGCCTCCCACTGACAGAACCCAAGTGAAAAGTGGAGGTAAGGAAGCCCAGGGGAGCCGTCCGGAGAGGGCAAGCATCTTCGAGCCAGTGCAGATAGAGAAGGGAAGAGAATAACCTGGTGCTGCAAGTGGAGAACAGCCTGCTCAGAGTCCTAAATGAGCCCTAAACATAAAATCTATTTAGGAAAGTATATAGCGGCCTCCATAAGCACAGTGGCTAGCCTGGGCTGCCTGAAGAAGACGACCTACTGTCACACCCTGGCTCTACCGCTTACTAGCTGGATGCCTGTTCTTATCTGCTCTGCGCCATCTTTCTCACCTGTAAAATTGGGATAATAGCAATACTTAACCTCTAGGGTTGTGGAAATAAGTGAGTTGACATTTGCAAAATACTCAGAGCAGTGCATGGTGCTTAGCACTGTATAAATTTTAGCTATCACTGTTTTATTATCATTATTATTATCCTTTGTCTTGGTCTGGGATTAGAGGTCTTTGTGGAGGTGTATGTTATGCATAAGTGAACCCTTTGGGTAATAAGAAAAGCACATGACTATCATTTTTACATGCTGCATACACAAGCAAAACACATTGATCCCGATTGTACTACAGTGGGAGGTGGTCTTACTATATATAAACACAACGTTAATTTCAATTCATTACCAAAACCCACCCTGGAGTACTGCCACGTCCAGTGGCTTTCCTTCAGTCGGTGTTTAAACTGAAGAGAAAAAAGTCAGCACAAAGGTCACAGCTATAGATGTGTCCACTCAGGAGGTCCACGGAATGCATGAATGTGTAGTAACACACGCCCCCTTCCATGTTTCCTTTTCAAGCAGCCAACATGACATTTCCTGGATGGACTTCAACTCATAATTTTCCTTTCCTTCACACAAAAAATTGCTTTATTCTAACATTTGCAGATGGTGTCCAGGCTGCTGTCAGCAAGACCAGATGGAATCTGAAACTGGTAAACAACCGCAGAGGAGCCGGGGCCCTCGAAGTCTGCCCAGTGTTGTCATCAGATGCCACCCCAGACGACAAACAACTGAAGGCCGGGCAGGCGTCCAATCTGCAGGACATCCTCAATCCCAACATACAAGCCCATGTCGTGGGTCTGAGGTCAAGGGAGATTTGTTTTTTCTTTTTGAAGTACAGGAGATAAAACAGAAGTTTAGAGGAAAAAAAGGTGTCTGAATGAACTCCTCAGAGAGGCAACTTGAGAGCAAAATATTTGTTTTGAAAGTACCAAATTTACATCACACCACGTACACAGGACAGAAAAGCCCCCGCCTCTATGTTCTCAAACACATTTGCCTCAGATGCATAAATCAGCCTCACCTCTTCCAGATAAAGCAGCCCTGCGTCAGGTATAGCTACAAAGCATATACCGCATCCCAGTTCCTCTCCCACCCATGTTAATTAAACTTCACTTTATAATCCTGAGCCTAAACGGGTTCTGTGCAGTTTGGTTTGGTGCGGGATTTTGCCGTGCTTGCTCTCACCCCCAGATGGCTGTTGTCCAGAGGAAAGCCCGGATGCCAAGGGTTTGTCTTAGATTCAGATCGTGGACATCACAAACTTGCAGAACTCTTTAAACCATGAGAGGCTTTACGATTCTCATCTTACTGACTTCTCACAAATACCGCATACAGTGAGGGAGTGTTTCTTTTTTCCATCTTGCCCACAAGAAAACTAAGGCTTAGTTTGTTAGTCAAAGTCTGAGACACGCAGAAAAATCATTATGGCCGTTTGCAATGCACACAGCATAAAGAGAAAATGTGTAGAAAATTTAAGCCAAACTCTCTGGAGCGGGTGGAAGCTCCCCAGCTGCTCAGGAAGGGTGGAATTGAATACGAGAATGTATACAGCACGGAAATGCGGTGGCTGGGTGGGACTCTCATCCCAGGAAAGAGCCTGTGCGCCGGGACCCAACAGGAATTCCCTTAACGCCGGCGACAGTCCGTGTCAGCGCTTGTTGACAGAACAGGGAAATGCCCTGATAGAGATGCTTTTCTGCCCCAGGAGGCAAAAAGAACAGGATCAAAACAGGTCAGTTCTGAGAACAAAATCTCAAAACTGTCCAGGGTGGCGTTAAAAGAAAGCCCAAGGGCAAGGGGAGCCTCGGGTTCCCCAGGGATCCAGAAAGGCTGGAAGGGCTTTCCAGTCCTAGTCATTGAGGAGTGAGAGGACAGGAGGGAGAAGATGGCCCTGGGGGCACTGCGGAGGGTAGCCAGCCCCCAGCGCAGGAGTGCGTGTGCTGCGTCTCAGCTGCAGTGATGCCAGCGCCTAGAAATGCCTGCGGGGCTCACTGGGCGGAGGGGCTTCACCCCAACATCCCCCTTCCCAAGCCGGTGTTATGACTGGACCTAGCCCTGGGGTTCGACTATCATTACAAGACCCCTTACGGCAACAACTATCAGGAGACTTTGCAAAAATACAAGTTGCTTACTTACAAGACCTGGAAATTACACAGCATGCCTGGGGCCACACACCGAGGTTGCAGGAAGAGAGAAAAAGAAGGAGCGTGCATGCGTGAGAGCAGGCGTGTTTGTGCTTTTATTGGGGTGGGAGGTGGGGGTCTAGGGTTTCCAGAACTCATTCCCTATCGGTGAGTTTAAAACTAAGAGCAGGAATTTAAAGCACATGGAAGAGAAAAGACAGGTGGACCAAATGATCAGTTATCCAAACCAAGGAAGATCGAAAACAAAGGAGCCTCCATGCAGAGAGGCCGCCCGGCCCTTCGTCTGGCCCAGCGGCTGGCACTGTGTGACTGGGGTTGCCCTCTTGAAACGGCTGTCTCATTGAAGTGCGTGCCTTGGCAGTCAAAGCTCAAGTCAGGCACTTGCATTACAGAAAAGAGAACAAAGCTGTCAGGGCTCCCACTACAGCGGGCTTTTGAATGCCTCTCCGTGCCCTCTGATAAGATCATGGCGGGGGGTGGTCTTCCCAACACCCCGGCCCTGAGTTAGGGACGGTGGTTATTTGGAAGTTAGTGAGTTACTCAGCAACTGGAATGGGGAGGAGGGTTCAGGAGAGAGATGGCAGGGTCAGGAAAGGGAGGGCCAGGTGGGACACCATTTTTAGTAATGAGGCATGGCCTGGCTCTGGATAACCTGGTGTTTTGCCAATGGGTTTCAGCCCCTGGCAAGTTCGCTATGGATTCAGTGTGACCAAAGAAATAACAGAAGAACATTCTTGGGGTGAAAGGGTTTACTACCCAGCTTGTTCTCCCGGTGGTAGGCCGAGCACTAGCCTCTCTGCCCCCACCCAGAGCACTGGGCCAAGCTCTCTATATTTGGGGTAATGATTGCTTATTGCCTAAAGGTGGGGAAGCAGTAGCCTAGCAACAGGCCAGTTACCTCATCAGGTGGTTTAAGTTCAGGGAGGATCCTGGCCGTAGGAAGCCCAGCTTCCCCACACCTGGTCACTACTGAAGTGGCTTAGTGTTTGGCCAATACTCCCCAAGAGGGCCACATACTAGAAGCTCTAGCTACATAACTGGTGGGGAATGAAAATTGAAAACAAAATGTGCAAAATGAAAATGTGGGGCCCTGGATGGGGACAAGAAACCAATCTCCCCTTTCCATGCACCTACCAGCCCAGTTCATGTAGAAGGGCAAGTCCCATGGCATTACAACCTTCCTACCAGGATGAGGGTGGTACTGGACTGCAGGTGGGCAAGAGGCCCCACTAGCTGCCCACAAAACTGGCCTTGGCCTTGCTGTCCCAGGGCAGGGACAGTGCCTCCCTTTTCTGCCCCAAGACACAGTGGGCATGTGCCAACCCAAGAGTCCCAAGCCCAGGTCTGCACACAGGCCCTTCCCACACCCACAAACACAGGCAGAGGCAGAAGGCAGTAGCAGGTGCAGGGCAAGGATGGAGCTGGGAGGCAGGTAGGGCCCAGGGCACAAAGCAGAGGGAAAGTGCATCCCAAGGAGGGGAGGAGGCAGCAAGATGTAGTCCACAAAGGGCCTGAGGCTCTACACCTCTGGCACACGCTCCATTTTCCCACCTGATTTCACTACCAAAACACAAATCCAATGATAATTATTGAGAATTCCAAGATGGTACCCCAGAGGGTTAAACCCTGCATGTGGGGTCCTTCTGAACTGCATGAAGCAGGCCCTTCCTGCTGGGCAAGAGGAACCTGGCAGCAATATGCTACCTGCTGGGTGCTCCCAGTGGGGGACTGAAGGTAGGAAGGAAGAGGTTAAGCTTCGGTCAGCAATCTCACAACAAGGGACTTTTAAAAGGAAGACGGTCTTGAAGACCCTCAAGAACTAAAGGATGCACCCCTCAGAGAAGCAGCAAACGGGTGCTCCCTCTCAGAGTATTGATAGTCGGGCACAGAGCAGAGATGGAGCCACAAGTCACAGGTAGGGGAGGTAATCTGCCACCTCCAGTATAAAATCATTCACATAGTGGAACACTAATTTCAGATGCTGTGTGAGGACAGCCAAGAAAGAGAGGGTGGGCATGGTGAGAGAGCAGACCACACCCCCACAGACACGCCCAGTTTCCAGGAAGAAACCCAGTCTTTTCTGGGTTTGGAGGGAAGTGGGGGAAGTGAGGAAGCCCTGATATGTGATCGAAGTTTTTAAAAGAACAAAAGAAGTTTGAAGAACTCGGAATGAGATTATTTTAGCCTCCAAAAGTGACTGAAAAACTAGGGAATCAGCCCAAATTGTCATTAAGAGTATCAGCTTCTCAGCCAGAAAGAGAAGTTGGACTGAAGCAATCTGAATTTGGAAAGAAATACATTGTATGTTTTATAACTGACAAGATGAAAAATGCTTAGTCAAATGATGATGCACAACCTCAGTGATTACTCCAAAAAATGGAACAGAGATCTCCCCCTTTCTTCTGGGAGTTTTAAAGAGCAGTTTCCCTGAATACAAATCACTATTCCTCTCCTTGAGGCTGCAGGCCAGGCACCCATCATGTGACTGGGCAGCCAAAATAGTTGACCTGTGTCTCCTAGAAAGTGAATATTTAGACAATTTGCAAATGACTTCCTGTTACCAATTTCTAAAACTTTAGAAGTGTCCTCATTATTTGGTTAAATTAATTCTCAGGCAAGCTGTGCCCTCCTTCAGAGCGTGATTAAACTAGATGTTCTTGTACTGGGCTCTTTGAGAGAGGTAGAGAACAGGTAAGCTAACGCTCAGGTAGATCAGGTCCCGGAGGATCACTGTCTAAACTACACCAAACTTAGGCCTTGGCAAGTACACACTATTCTGATGGTTTGAGCCCATCCATTCAGTGAGATAAACTGTGAATCTGCTTAATATACTGGATTTACTGGCCATCAAGGTAAATTGACTGGATAAAGAGTAATTTCCATACCATGTAAACAATGTGGAAGGTCATGCCTTTGCCTTTTGGTTTGGGGAAAATACAAATCATTGAACCCAATCTAAAATCCATTTGGTGCATCTCAAAATCCTTTTTGTACTGGAGCTACAACCAGATGTTCAGTCTTCTGGAAGCACATAACCAGGGGTTGGCAAACTATAGACCATAAGTCAAATTCTGCCCACTTCCTGTTTTTGTAAATAAATTGTTATTGAAACACAGTCACACCCATTTATTATGTATTACTTACAGCTGCTTTCACACTCAACAGCACATTTGAATATTTGCAACAGAAACCATCTGGCCAGCCCAAGCCTGAAACATTTACTATCTGATCCTCCACAGAAAAAGTTGGCTTTACTGGCAACAGCCCAGGTCCATATCTGCCATAGGCTACACCAAACAGGATGAGTTATCCCTGACACACTCTTGGTCTGTCCTTCAACTTCAGTTCTCTGCATTGCTTTATAATTGCACCAAGTTTGCTCTTGTAGTGCATTCTAATGGGGATTTGGGGAAAGTCACCTGGATTTTCTGAGCCTCAGTTCCCAAATAAAGAGTTCAGACTAGTCACTACCCAAGGTTCCTTCTAGCTTTAATATGATGAACTTTATATGATCCAACAAAGAGAATTTCTTTCATTTCAATAAAATGTGTTTTAACCATTGATGGTCTATGATGTATCATAAATTCCAACCAAAGAGATGTATAAGGAAGTCAGCTGTGGTGGAGGAAGGAAGGAGGCACTTCAGGGAAAAGTTTTTTTAATTTTAAGGAAGAGACAAGAATCTCTTTTCTTTTTTGTAGCAATTTGTCATGCCTGAGTATATTGCTGGAGCTCCTGCTTGTCACTGGCCTGCGGGTGGCAGCAAACTGGGAGGACAGAGACGCAGAACTGGCTCTGCAGCACACTTGAAGCCTACCCTACCCCTGGATTCTCTCTTCTTAAAAGGAAACAAATTGTCTTATTGTTTAGATAAATTTGATTTATTCCCATTGACTACTGACAAAATACAACTAATACTCTGGTGGAATATGGAACTGAGGTAAATGCAGTTCTGGTGGGGTTAAGGATAACTGAAAGTATGGAGAAATCACTTTGAAAAATAATAATAACTAAACAGCAAAGCTGTGTTTTCCTAAAATAAGTTCTCTCCCACTACTACACGACTCCTGAGATCTAAATCAACAATTCACTCAAAAACAATTTGGAAGCATTCTTGTAATACAACTGCAGGGAACATGGAAGTTCTTATGCCAGGATCCTCACCTGACCTGGAACTACTTGATGATGTAATTGGCCTCCTGCTAGACTAATGGTTCCACACCCATAGGCAAGAAACTATTACTGAGTCACTATATAAAGAACTCTGCCCAGTGCTCTGGGCAGAGTTAGAGATAGACATAGAGGTGGATTCAGACCTGCAGACTTCTGGATACAGATGTGATTAGCGCTTGACCTACCGCTGTGAGAATAAAGCCGGGTATAAACCCTTTTACCACAAGAAGGTTCTGTTGTCATTTCTCAGTCTCACTAAATCCATAGTGAACTTTCCTGGGGCTGAAACCCTCAGACAAGATAATTGGTGTAGTCAGCAGGATTCACTGTAGACTGAACAATGGAAAAGGCTGCCTTCATGGGAGGGGTGCTTAAGTGGGCTGCCCCTATGGATAGGGAAACATTCAGTGTACCCACGGGGGGGCATGAGGTCTGCTGTGGCTTGCCTCCTAGAGGACTGGACCCCTCCCCAGGACTGGGTGGAGGTGGAGGTAATGTCTGAGGCAGTAGTGGTGGCCCTCAGCATAATAAAGAAGAATTATTGAAGCCGTTAGGCCACCAGAATAATATCTTGCTGTGAACACCAACTGCAGTAAGTCCTGGAGACTCCATTCAGTGGACATGGCCTTGGACATTTTGACACATGGACCAGTGACGGCTTACCCTCCTGGCACCTTGGGGATAAAGCCTGGAAGCTGGCCTCCTATGTATTCCTGGATTTACAGCAGAGTAACCCCCAAAGATCACAGTAGTATATCTTAAATGGCCAAAAAGTAAGAGCAACTGACCAGGGAGTTTTGTTTTATCATTTTGGCCATGCATGAGCCTCCAGTAGCACTATATATATAGACCCCTCAGTAACCTTCACAGGGAGAGGGGTAAAGGTACTGTATGCTAGACACAGATGGGACCCCCTTTCTGCCATGGTCCTATCACAAGACCACTCTCTTGCATGCATCCTACCTGATGGACAAGATTTGCCTGTGCCAGTGTCATTAAAACATATGTCCTACTGCCCTGAAGGTTAATCTGCTCTAACATCCTTGTGGATTGTTCACTCATTCTAGAAAAACTGCTACTCAACTGGGTGTGCATGGAGTTCCCTATCAGTACCACTACTAGCCTCCTGTGGAAAGTGTGAATCATGAGCTGGGACTAGTTAGAATACAGCTGGGATGACCACTTGGTGGCATTTGATCTCCTTGGGCTTGAAAAAAACTATTATTATTGTAATTTATGTTGTCACAAGGTTCCAGCTTTCTCACACAGGGACCATTGCAGAAAATTGATTTCTCCCATGGAGAGTGCATGTTATGAACTCATCTGAGTAGAACTGGTTTGAATACAGCTGGAATGACCAGTTGGTGGTCATTGACCAATTGATCTCCTCAGACTTGAGGATTATTATAATTTTTGTTATCTATATCATAATTTTTTTTGTTATCTGTATGTTGTTGTTTTCCTCTGTTGCCATTGTGGAGTCTGGTTATAATGCTCCAGCTTTCTCACACAAGGACCATCAAGGAAGATTGAGGGTATGTAGATTGTGAGGTGAGAATCCTGGAGGGGTGGAGTGTGGGGAAAATGGAAGTTCCTGTGGCCAGGATCCTCACCTGACCCTAAACCACTTGATGATGTAACTGACTTACTGCTAGGCTACTGCTTCCACACCCTAGGCAATGAGATATTATTACCTGAGTCACTGTATAAAGAGCTCTGCCCAGTGCTCTGGGCAGAGGCAGAGAGGAGGTGGATTTCAGACCTGCAGACTGCGGGATGCAGGCGTGATCCTAGTGCTCTACCTTCCACCTTGATAATAAAGCTGGGTATAAATGCTTTCGCCCCAAGAATATTCTGTCATCATTTCTCAGTCTCACCAAATCCCTAGTGAACCTGCCTGCACTGAAACCCTCAGGTAAGACACCAAAAAACACTAATATTTTCAGAAAAACAAAGAAATTGTTTTGTCATCTATTTTAACATAACAAGTATATACAAAGTGATATTCTCTTAGTCTTAAATAAATGGCAAACCTCACATTTTCTTGCTAAATCCTCAGGACTAAAGAAACCTCAGTTCAGTTGTATTTCTAAGACTCTACATTACCACATTACATGTGCATTTAAACATTTCACTGAATAAGCTCAATCCACTAGATATAATCACAAAGCAATTTTATTTTTATCTTTCTCTGTCCCCTAAAATGTGCTCCATAGGACTACTTATTGGCCTGGATGAAAATGAAAGTCGACTTCATTAATTCTCTGGTTTCTCATAGGTCATTAAAAAGTTCAACAATCACTTTGAGTGACAAAAGGCAGTTTTGACTTGGTAATTAGAATAATCAGTCCCATGTCATAATTAAAACTTGGTTTTGATAGAAGGTTGAAGCTTATTACCTCCTTTATCTGCGTCTGCTGCGGATGCAGAGTGAGCAGGCAATGGGGGGTGGGGTTTTTCCAGCCTAGGGTTCCAGTCCTGCCTACAACAGGCTCGTGGCGTCTCCCAGCGCCTCCAGAGCTCCAACCTAGCTGATACTGTCACCAGCTGATATCAACACTATCCAAGGGGAGCCGACAGGCACACATGTCAGATCACCAAGTGCTCTCCTTAGACCACCAAGAGGTCTCAGACTTGAGGTGGGGGAAGTTTTCTTTGACTTGAGATAACAGAGGAAGCACTGCCCCGGATGAAAGCTCTCCATGGGTTTTACTTTGACTTGTTCTCCCCAAATTAGCAGCTTTCCACCAACATCCTCCTCTCAAAATCATTCCCAAATATCCAATTCCTGCCCTTTTACTATGCCTTCTATGTGAGTAAGTTCATTAAAAGTCATGATTCCTCCAACTCACACCCATTAAGATGGCTACTATCCACAAAACAGAAAATAGCAAGTGTAAGCAAGGATGTGGAGAACCTGGAACCTTTGTACGCTATTAGTAGGAGTGCAAAATGGTGATGCCATTATAGAAAACAGTAATGCAGTTTCTCAAGAAGTTAGAAGTATAGAGTTACCATAGATACTGCAATTCCATTTCTGGGTATATACCCAGAAGAGTTAAAATCAAATTCCCAAATACATATTTATATACCCATGTTCACAGCATTCTTATTCACAACTTCCAAAAGGTGGAAGCAACCCAAGATAAACAAAATGGGGTGTGTATACCCAATGGAATATTATTCAGCCTATAAAAGGAAGGAAATTCTGACACATGCTGCAACATAGATGAATATTGAGGTCATTATGTTAAATGGAATAAGCCAATCACAAAAAGACAAATACTTACATGACTCCACTTACATGAGGTACCTGGAATAGACAGATTCATAGAAACAGAAAGTAGAATGGCAGCTGTCAGGGGCTAGAAAGGTGAGAGATTGGGGAGTTTCTATTTGATGGGTACAAAGTTTCAATTGAGGAAGATGAAAAAGGTCTGGAGTTGAATGATGGTGAAGGCTACACAACAATGTGGACGTGCTCAGTGTTACTGAACTGTGCACTTAAAAACGGTTAAGATGGTGAATTTTATGTTATATGTATTTTTCTACAGTTAAAAAGTATAAACAGTCATGATTCCTTCGGCTACCATCTTCTTTGAAAATATAATTTCTATTTAGCCTCAACTAAAACCTCCATGTTAATAGCCTACCATATTTTCATCAACTGCAATGTGTATTCTGATTTCATAAATATTAGAATGTGAAAAAGGAATCTGTTTTAGAATTGGCATTATTTGGGATTTTTTTCAGACAAATCAGCCACAACTCTAGAAACATTACTAAATCTTGGTGGCCAGTTTTCTCCGGAGCCTATTACCTCATAATTGTTCTTGCAGAGAACAAGACATTTTTCCCTGAATGCATTTTCCAAGCTCCAACTCTCACCAGGCTGATTCAGAAAATTAACTTGTCTCTCTGGAACCACTTCTGAATTAAAATTAATGTTCCAAGCCTCTCTGACCCCCACCCAATCACTCATACACACAAAAAGAGGACTCTTATGCTATAGAAGTATTTTCACACCTGGAATTTAAAATAGCATTACCTCAACATTTCCAATTAAAGAAAAGTTACCAAGAGAAAAAATAATAATAATTGGATGCTTATCCTGAAATGATATTTGGGGCTGATTTAAAAATCACCAAGTCTCATTATTTTTAACCTTGTCCTGAAATACAATAGGAGGCACCAATTTGACACAAAGAAATCCATGAGAGGAAAGCGGTAAATCACTCACATTTTGACAGGGAAAGATTTACAGGTATAATGAAAAGGCATAAATTTAGCAAGTGCAAGATTAAAACTTAGTATGTACAAAGTCCAATTTAGCATTAAAGTCTGAGCCCAACTACATACAAATATGTTGAAATTATTCACTGTAGAGATTCAAGAGTAATGAGTTAGCGATGACAGGCAAAATGCCAGTTTTACATTGTGCCCACAGCAGGAAAACACCAATCAATACACATTCCCAAACCATGCATGATCCACAGTCCTTCATACAGGGAGAGTGTAATGAGAAATTAAGAATTCGTATAGTACAGCTTATTAGTTAAGAAAGCCAAGCTCATTTTGTGAAATTCCCTGGGTTCAAATTTCAGCTCTGCCACTTATTAGCTCTAAAACCTTTAATGAGATTCTTAATCCTTCTGTCTCTTCATCTGTAAAATGGAAATAAAAATAGCACCTAATTAACAGAGAGGATGGGAAAATTCAAGGACATAATGTAGCTAAAATCCTAAGCACATGGCCAAGCATATAGGAATTTCTCAGTTAATGTTTTGTATGTGACAGAGAGAAATATAAATTTTCCCTCAATAGCAGAAATTTGGAAGAAATTTGGAATGATCTATCTAGGTTTCTTGAGTCAGATTTCCCTTGTTGCTGCTTATATAAATGCCACCAAGTAATCTCAAGCTGAATGAACGGGTAGCCGGCTAACCTACAGCAGTGCTTCTCAAACTTGAGCGTTTCATCAGCATCACCATGAAAGTGGGTTAAAACACATTGCCGGGCACTATTCTCAGAGTCTCTGATTTAGTAGGTCTGGAGTGCGCCTGCGGATTTGGATTTTAACATGTTCCCAGGTAATCCTTATTCCACCGGTCTGAAAACCACACTTGGAGAACCATTGGTCTACACTACCCTACCTCCACCACTACCACCATCTTCCTTTTCAGAGATTTATTCCTAACACTCCTCTGACCCCAAGGACTAATCCTGCTTGCCTCACTCGAAAGCCTGGCTATCACTCTGTTCTGATGGCTGGTGGGCAACACGTTACATCCATCACCCAAAAAAGAGCGGCCACCTGCAGACTCCATCACATCTGGGTCCTGAGCCCAGGGGATCCAGGCCCTGTGGTCCCTTGGGAAAGTCCCCACTAAATCCTTTGCCTGTGGCACAGGTTCCCTCAGAGATGTAGAGAGCCCTCATCTGCCCAGGCACCAAGGGAGCAGAGCCCTGTCAGACTTCCTTCTACTGGGTCTCTGCTACCTTATTCTACCTCCAGGCTCTGCAACATCTGGGGATGTTGCACTGAGTTACCCAGCAGATTAACAAACCTGATTTTCTGGCATTCCTAGTCAAGTTGCTCCTAGGTATTTTCATTTACAAGAAGGTCCCAATGTCACAATGGTATAGTTCACACACACACACACACACACACACACACACACACACACACACACAGATGTAATGAATAACACTGTTTATTAAGTGATATGTAGCTGGAGATACGACCTCAAGGACAATGTTAACTAACTTCCTCTCCCTGACACGATAACCATCCCTCCTCATAATCTGGGGAGACATCCATCAGCCAGAAAAATCCCTTACCCAAAAATACGTACCTGCTTACTTTTCCACCTACCTTGGTCTTTATCCTTTGACTTGTCTTTAAATAAATTCCTTAAGAACAGCAAAATCAGAGTCACAGCCCAAAGGATAAAGTTTTACCAATTCCAACTCAGCATGAACACAATAAAATTTTGTAAATGCAGGGAACATTTTAGCTGCCTAACGTATGCAATTTCTCTGTAGAAAACTCACTAGGACCCCTCAGTTCAATTTCTGTCTGTGGCTGTATTTCAAGACCTTCCCTCCTAAATGACACCTCCACCCTAGAACTGAATTCGGCTTCAAGCATCTCTGGTGTCTGCCCAGGACTATCTGATTAACCATCTCATACTGAGCCCAGTGTACTTGCGCCCACAACCTGCATTTTTTGCTCAGATTGAGCCTTGAGAAATTTGACACTGAAATCCCTCTGAATGCATCTTGAATTTACACCCACCACTGGATTCCATGTCCAGTGTGTGCTTCCAATGTTCTGTGTTCTCCCAGAGGTTCATTGATCGAAACTTGGACCCCTCACTTTACTAAACACTTCTGTAATTCCAAGACAAGGCTGGGCCCCTGAAACATTCAATAAAACTGATGTTATACAAATTACCCCTAGGGAATCAGCTTCCTGAAAAAAGAACAGACCGAGATTATCCCCACCCACCAACCCCACCAGCATTGAAAGTTTAAAATACAGAAACATTTCCATTTCTAAAGGACTGTATCAATAATTTTTATAGTACAAGTAAATATTAAATCATTGCCCCTTCCTCCATGCCACTGAATTTCAGACCTATTTATTGTTCATAGAAGCCAGTCAGTAGATACTGTCCAAAGTTGATAATTAATAAATAGACATTCAAGTACACTATTTAGAGTTACAATAATAACCAGCAGAAGGACAAAATGAAAACCTATTCAGAGCGGCCACTCCTAGGGAACTTCATTTGAAACTGAAAATTTGGAATGGGCCAGAAGAAAAGTTTTGCTTTATATTTTATATCTTTCTGCTTGTGTTTCTTATTATATGCATATATTATTTGTATAATTGTAAGAAACAAATATGAAATGAGTAAATAATTCTCATTAATAGGGGATTAGCTAAATAAAGTATATGCGTGTGTGTTGGTTCATAACCACAGGAATTTCCCCAGGTGAAATCTGAATCTGGCCCCACTCATAATGGGAAGAGAGAAGCCAAAGAAAGAGACAGACTGGTAAGTGCCAGGTTTACTAAGCAGGAAAATTTACTTCGGAGGCTTGTCTTGGGTTGCTGCAAGAGCAGGAACAAATGTGGGGAGAACAAACATCCCAAGGACAGGGACAGGGTGAGGGGCCTTGCAGTGCCCAGGGTCCAGCTTGTGGGTCAGCCCCACCTTCTAGCTAACCCTCTCCAGCAATGCAATGGGGCATCATGCAGATATTAAAAGGGAAAAAACAATGCAGTATATAGTGATATAAAAAAATAACCTTGGAATGCCATTATTAAAGAGCTGCAATCAAGTATAACCTGATTCAACTAAAGTAAAAATTACACAGGAAAAGAGATACCTGGGAAATACATTAAGTTGTTAGATTTGGAAAAACTTGGAAAGAAATCTTTCATTTTTTAAATTTTCAATACTTTTGAAATTTTTGAGCTTTATGTGGTGAGCATATATTACCTTTGCAACTGAAAAGATAAGATGCTTTCACATAAATACACACACACATACATGTGTACTTTTTGAGACACCAAAAATAAAGCAGTGGGCTTAAATCATATCTGTAAATGTATAAAACACTGAGAAAGAATCTTAAGAAGCCCAGAGAGAATTAATATCTTGCTCAGATTCACACAACTGGAAAGTGTCAGCCAGGCTTAGACCCCAGGCAAATCCTGGGGCAGGAGCAACAGAGTGCATTAAACTCCCCAAGTCCTTCAAACAAATAACCCATAACCATTGTGCCTTCTCGTTATTCATGTATCAATACTGTCTTTATCAGTTGGAAATGCAATGCCAAAATGCCACAGCTTCAATAAACAACATTTATTTCGCACAGTTCTATAGGCCAGGAGGTCTGATCAGGGTCCCGTCATGATTAGACTCCAGTGAGAGCCCTCCTTCTGACTTGGGACGGCTGGCTGCCTTCTTGCTGTATCGTCAAAGGGCAGAGAAAGACAGAGCTCTGGTCTCTTCCTCTTCTTATAAGGACAGTAATCTATCATGGGATCCACCCTCAGGATTTCATGTAAACCTAATTACCTCCCAAAGAGTCCACCTCCAAATATCACCACGTCGGGGGTCAGGGCTTCAACATTTGAGTTTGGGGGGAACACAAACATTTAATCCATAATAAGTACTTTTTAATGTAAACAACAGGCAGGGCAAGGTATCATCCATCTTACAGATGAGTAAACCGATAAGCAAAGAGAAAACAGAAAAGTCAGGTAGCTGTTAATCAGCAGAACCCACTGCCACCCAGGTGAGCTCACCCTTGCTTGAAGCTTGTCCAACTACAGCCGAAAATTTAACATCCTTAAAAAAACAGATTATCCTACTCTTTTATTCTTTCCTCAAAAAAATAAAAGAAAAAAGAAAAATTAGTGAGCCTTGCAGGAGAGTTTTCCACACAAGCCATTGGGAATTGGAAAAGGAGCAATTCTTTCTAAGTTACAAGACAAGAGGAGAGGAGAAGGCTCATTAACCTTGGTTTGCTGGCACCCTGAACCAGTGTAAGAGCCCTGTACCACTAGTCAGGTCAAAGCCAGCAATTTGTCATCCAAAAAAGTCTGATTAAATGATAAGACTGAGGCCCCATCACACTCCGAGGCCACCGAGTTCCTTGCAAGTAGGCTTCAAAGTCTGACTTCAATAGTGGTTCCTACAGCGTGGCCACCTTTCAAGTACATGAGATCCGTATGTGGCTAGTGGCCGGAGTAACAGACAGCACAGCTTTGAACTCATCCAGGTCAGAGGTTTTCAGACTTTCAAAGAGCAAGACCCCAACTCATGAAAGCTAAAGGAAGGGTGACTTTAGCTGCGTCGGAGCCCAGGAGCCCACCCACTGGGCCGCATGGCCTTCTCACCCTCCCGACTCCCACAGTACCATGAAGGCATCTCTGTGAAAGCCCTTGGCTCCAAGAAACGAAGTTTGAAAGTCATTCCGCTGCCATCCCACCCCCATATCTTAAATGTGGGGTAGCTGAGAACCAGAAAGCTGAAGTGGTTTGCCTTGCTGGGCGAACCCTGAAACTACAGACCAACGCCCTCTAGTGTGTGACGGGCGGGAGGGAGCAGAGAGCCCGTCACAAACAGACGAGTGACAAAAACCCTGATTCTCCTCACCTTCCCCCACCCCCCCACCCCCCCAGCTAGAACCCGTTCCATCTTCAATTTCAGAGGCAAGAACACCAACCTGAGGTATTTTCTCAGTTTTGGGGGGAAAAGAATAGAGGGAATAAATAGAGTAGAAAGAACATACAGGTGTCCATTCATATAAAATCTTAATTTTAAAACAGTAGGGAAGAGGTCAGGGGAAGTCATTTATGTGCATCATTTATAAAGCACTGACTGTATTTGCTGGGGAGGCAATGTGGTTGAAGGTCACTGTTTCCTTTTTCCTTGTCACATTGTTCCAAGAGCCAATGGGAAATACTGACAGGTTCGTGTTTAAGATGGGGGGCCCACTGTGCCGGACAGGCTGTGCCCTTCTAGTCCTCACACCCTCCTGTTTCCCGATCTCTCCGGGCTTTGAGGCTGTTAGGCTGAGCCAGGGCCTATTTGCAGATCACTTTCTGTGCTCTGTCATTTCTTCCTCTCACTTTAGGTTGGTGGCATATGGTAATGAGATTGACAATTACTGGGGAAGGGACACCAGCGAAAGAGAAGCCAACATGGGCCTTCCATCCAAATCACAAATTGTAAGCCTCCTGTGGAGGTTCGGGAATCCACTTGTGATAAAATGGCTCACCCATTCACTCGTACACACCAAGTATCTAACTAAGAAGTGATAACTTACGTAATTATCTTTTTTAGGAACTCATGGAAAGGGAGAATTATATGCGGAACAGTACAAGGAGATTCCCTAGTCATAATTCCATCATAATACCATGAAAATACCACCATACAATTCCCAATACTAAATATTAATGAGCCATTTTATGAGCATTACCTCATTTACTCTTATAATAACCCTCTGAAGTAAGTATTAGTATCCCCCATTCTATGGGTGGGGAAACTGAGTAAAGCAAAGGGAAGCTAAGTAACTGGACCAAGTTCTAGTACCTAACGTGAAAACAGATTCAATGCCAAGTCTCTCTGACCCTGATGTTCACCACACTTTTGAGTCTAGAATATTAATGACTTAAGAAGACATGCTTCTAAATGTGATCATTTCACTACCTTCCAAAATAAAGTGTGGCTTCCAAAGAGAAAATTAAACTATCAATAAATGGAGAACATTAGCATCTTACTAGGTGTAGCCAGATGCGTCACTGCATATCCTCAGGCCACCCATCCACATAGGCCCTGCATTTCTCACATATTCCCCATCACTGGGCTCTCCCTTGGCAAAATGGGGGCTGGTTTCCCTAGAATGAACAGTCTTTTCATGCCATGCCACCAATGGCCACTAAATAAACCTACAACTCATAAGAGACCTGTAATAGCCAGCTGAGGGGAAAAAAAACAACGGCAAAAGGTCTAAGAATCAGAAGTAAGTTATGAGACTAAGATTTGTTAAGCACCTGCTGTGCACTAGGCCTAGATCCATGCTATCTCATTTAGGTGGTTTATAGTGAAATTCACAAAGCTTTCTTGGAAATAACCGGGAACCCAGAGGGTTGAGGGGCCACGAGAAGACTGGCTGCAGTTCACATGAGACCGTTGTTATAAGAAATAATGCAAAAACACAGCCTGAAAGCTTAGACTTGAGATCAGGTCCTCCTGATTCAGAATTAGAGTTGAGCTGTACTTGAGCCCCTGAGGAACCCATTAGATGGTTGAGAGGCATTTCAGCTAAAGTGTTAATGACTGAAAATAGCATATGAGAATGTGCACTCAGAGGAGAGGTCCCAGAGGAGGCAGACACATTCTGATAGCGATGACTCAGTTCTTTTCCACTTCCAACAGCTGTACAAATTGTTCGAGAATCTACTATAGTGCTCTCTTCTTCTAATTCCAAGCCCAAACTTTTCTGATACCTCTATTTTAAGAACATATTCAATTAACTAACATACCTTCTTCCCTTTCATCTAAACAAATCTGCTCATGACCTGCCCATTTAATATGTATATTTATTTCTCCCTTGCTTTTATTTCTGTTGTGCTGATATTTTCCATCTCTGAATTACTATAGGCATCCAAAAATGCAGCTCTGACTTATTCTTCAGCTTCTTTTCCTTCCTAAGCAGGCTTTTCAGGGTGGGGAACATATGTTGTGTTTTTCTTAGGTATTTTCCATAGCATCTAGCACACTTCAGGATCTGTGGTCCACAGATACACACACGTATGTGCTGGTAGTGATGAGTAACTAATGCGGGAGGGAAGGAGTGCCCCGAAACATTTTTTCTGAGGAGTCCAGAATTTAGACTTATAACATTGGATGCAACACCAGTTCCCATGTTTCTAATCCCTGGAATTAAACTCAGCATCATCTCAGGCAATTTAGATTTACATTCCAGTTTATTCTTTCTGGGAATCATTTTATCTCATTTTTGTTTTATTTTGTGTTTTGTTTCTTGTCAGTATTCCCAGAAACTATTAACATTTTAAGAAGCTCGGAAAATGCAACAATACAAAAAAATAACCATCCTGGGAGGATACAGCCCTATCATGGTCTCCTCTTGGACAAGGAAAAGCAGATTCTAACATTTTCTTTGATTCTTTTCGGTTTAGTTGTCAGGTGATAATATTTATTGCCTGGATTACAGAGGACAAACAGCCTATTCAACTGAATACCAGCTTCTTACAACATATTAACCAAATGCATGTATTGATGTTTTGCAGTTTCTTCCCATTATATTTTCTTTCAGCTTACATTAGAGCATTCTGATTAAATAGGAAACTAGCTTCAAGATGCACCACCTTCCAGAGTTGCTGTAATATGAGGCTATGAGTTTGCTACTGAGGTTAGAGTTCATCTCTCCCCAGGGAAACTTCCCAGAACCCTACACTGTTAAGGGGCCCCACTGTGCAGTCACCCAGAAAACATGCCATCTGGGATTATCTTCAGCTCCCGCCCACAAACACACCATCCTAGGCAAGTCCCGGCACTGAAATTTTTTTTTTAAGTCTCTTTACATTGTTTTCCTTCACATACCATATATAATTGAAAGGAAAGCTGAGAGGAAGAATTCTGGATTTGATTATCATATATAAAATGATAATAGGCCCAAACTCAACAAATTAATTACAAAAATAGTAATGAAAGATAACATCTTCTGCATACTCATCATGCACCAAGTTCTATGCTAGGTGCTCTATATAAGCAATGAGATTTTGAAGTCTCTGCTTGTTGTTTTTAGTTTTTATTTTGTTTTCTTTGGTCGGGGAGGGGGTTTACTTGATTTTTCTAGTGTATCTGCCCCCATTAGGCTTTATTGGATCCCTGTGCCCACAGGGTGGTAGAGAATCTCACCAAGATCTCAGATTTACCCCTTAGCTTCCAAACAGTAATCAGTCCCACGCCAGTTCTTTCATTCAAAGACCCTGCCCTTTCATTCAGAATTATAGATTCACTCTAAAACCAAAGCTCTTTGCTTTGCAGGCTGGGTTTGAGGTTCTAGCAGCTGACGGGTGGAGGGCCCTGGTCTGCTCTCACCCACCTGTGCCTCCTTCCTCCCTGGGCTTTGTCCCATGTGTTGGGGTGTGAGGGGAGGAAGAGGTAGGCTTCACCCTGAAATGGCCCCATGGTGTGGTGGTGCTCCCTCCTACTGTCCCTTCTTCTCTAGGGGTGGCCTCTGCAGCAGGCGTTCCACACCAGGTCTCTCTTGGGACATCTGCAGTGCTTCCAGGAGCTCCTGGGGCCTCCCACAGCACAGCTCCCAGCCTGGAAAATCCACTTTAGACACCACTTCTCCTGCCTTTCCTCAGCTGTCTACCCTTCAGGGGCAGCCCCCTGGGGGGATCCCAGCAGGAAAGCTTGAGTGCAACCACCTTCTTGGGAAAACTGATACTGGAACAGAGAAGGGGCATTATGAAATATGAAAAAAAAGCTACTGAAATATGAAAAAATATCTAGAATTTAGTTAATAGCAATGTGCCAATGTTGGTTTCTTAGTTTAGATGAATGTTCCATGGTAATGTAAGTTGGTAAAGGTAAGGGAAACCGGGTAAGGGGTATACAAGAATGTTGTATTATCTTTGCAACTTTTCTGTTTATGCAAAATTATTCTAAAATAAAACATGTAATTTTTTAAAAGTGAAAGTGTGGTCTTCAAAAATAATGCATATTCTTAAATGAGTTTTTCTTAAATACATAAATGTGCATTCACTACTTTTTAGAAATAAAACTATGATGATTTCTTCAGATATGGATCCACTGATGAACAACACTTCAGTTCCTTATATAAACTAAACTCAGAAGATAATTAGTCATTTGTAATTTTCTATATAAGCTTCTTTAAAAAGGATGATATTTTAAAGTAATTGGAAAGCATTCTGATGACAACATTCTTCCATAGTCAATATTTTCTAATCCTTTATAGCTAACATGTCATAGTAAGTAAGGTTATTTTTCAACATGCATTAAAATTTATAAACACACACAAAAAGAGAATGTTATAATGAATGTTTCTGTCCCCATTACTTGGCTCAGTACTTACCAATATCTTGCCAGTATTGAGGTACACATTTTTCTGAAATATTTTAAAACAAATTCAAGCCATTTGTCATGCTGCCCAGGCTTCTGAAGCATCTCAAGCTGATAAGGATGTTTCCTTTACATAACCACCATGCCTTTATCATAACCAACAAAATCATCTGTAATACATATCATCTAATACTCTCTCCATATTCATATTTACTCAACTAGAAGGCTTATTCCTTCTTTTAGCAATTCTTTTGAAGAGAGATTTAATATGGCTTCTATAAACTCTAGAGTTTTCTTTCCCACTCATATTAATGCACAGCTTTTCTAATCTGGTGGTGATATCATCGACTGAAAAAGACAGATATAGGAATGATATATAAGAAAGCTCTATTGGTAAAGGATGTGGCAACTTAACTGCTTTGGAAACCATCCCAAACCAGTAATAATGCTAATAACATTTTGAAAATGGAAACAAGCAAATACCTATGATGGTTAGTTTTATGTATCAACTTCACTAGATCACTGGTTGCCCAGATATTTGGCTAGACATATTTCTGGTTGTGTCTATGGGTATTTCTGGAGGAGATTAGCATTTAAATTAGGTGACTGAATAAAGAAGATTGCCCTCCCCAATGGTGGGTGGGCCTCATCCAATCCACTGAGGGTCTGAAGAAAACATAAAGGCGGATGAAGGGAGAATTTGTTCTTGAGACTGGGCATCAGTCTTCTGCACTCAAACCAGGATTTATACCATCTATTCTCCTGGTTATTGGGTCTTGATACTCGGGCTGGGACCTACACCATTGGCCCCTGTTCTGAATCTTTTGGGTTTGGACTAGGACTACTATACCCCAGCTTTCCTGGACCTCCAGCATGCAGAGAGCAGATCTCAGACTCCACAATTGTGTGAGCTGATCCCTCATATTTAAGTCTCTCTCTATGTATCTATATGAAACAGACAGAGCCCTGTCTCTCTGGAGAACTCTAATACAAAGCCCAAAAAAAGTAACTGGTGGAATAAACTGTGATAGAGCCCTACAATGAAATCTATATCCCAAGAGTATGGACTTAATCCTGTAGACAATGGGGATCCACATAAGGATTTTGAACAGGGGAGTATTATAATGAGTTTTCATATTTTTTCCATTTCTTTCACTGAAAGATTAATTAGAAGAAATAGTTGATAAGAGAATGGAAGCAGGAAGACAATTTGAGGAAAGATGCATTGCGATATTTTAAGAGGGAAAATTTATTCCCTATTCCCAATTATTTCTCTTCAAGGGCAGTCAGTTCCAGTAGCTGAAACCAGCCCTGAATTCTGTCTCCTCACTCACTCCTCCCTGAGGGTGAATTTGATGTCAAAGTGGGCATGCATACTAAGTCCTTCCCCTCCCTCAGCTTGGGGACCCAGATATGCATAGTAAACACATGGTCTCAATTTCAGGCCACAGTGAATTTTACAGGTGAAATCCCTGTCCCCTGCAGGAGAGAGGCAAGTGTGAGGGTAAAGTCCCAAACATCTGGTAGATTTCCTAAGGAATGGATAAAAGTAAATCTAAATAGAGTGTGTGAGCCTTTTTGGCAAATGCTGATGGAACCACTGGATGGCCACATGCAAAACACTGAGCTTGGGTCTCTACCTCACACCACATAGAAAACTAACTCAAAATGCATCATAGATCTAAACGTAAGAGCTCAAACTATAAAATCCTTGGAAGAAAACAAGGTCATCGTCACGACCTTGGGCTCTACAATGATTATTTTAGATACACTACGAAAAGCACAAGTGTCAAAAAGTGGGCTATGTTAAAATTGAAAACTTTTGTGCTTCAAATAATATCATCAAGAAAGTGAAGACGCAACCTATAGAATTAGAGAAAATATTTGCTAATAATGATAAGGGACTTACATCCAGAATTTATAAATAACTCTTACAACTAAATGGTAAGAAGACAACCCAATTTAATAATGAGCAAAGAATTTAAATAAATATTTCTCAAAAAACGTACAAGTGGCTAATAAGCATAAGAAAAGATGTTCAGCATAATCAGTCATTAGAGAAATCAAAACCAGAAAAAGACACCACTTCACACCCTGTAGGATGGCTATAATCAAAAGCACAGACAACAGGAAATGTCAGTGAGGATGTGGAGAAATTGGAAACTCATACACTGCTAGTGGGAATGTAAAATGATACAGCCACTAGGAAAATAGCTTGGCATTTCTTCAAAAGTTTAAATATAGAGTTACCATTTGGCCCAGCAATTCCATTCATAGGTACATATACAAGAAAATGGAAACATATATCCACACAAAAATTTCTTCCTAAATATTCATAGCAGCATTATTTATAATAGAGAAATAGTGAAAATGCAAAGGTCCATAAACTGATGAATGGGTAAATAAAATGTGGTATATCTATATAATGAAATAGTATTCAGCTACAAAAAGAAATGAAGTGTTGATGCCTTGAAAACATTATGTTAAATAAAGGAAGCCAGTCACAAAGTCCCCGTTTGTATGATTCCATTTATATGAAATGTTCAGAATAGACATATCCATAGAGACAGAAAATTGGTTCCAGAAGCTGGGAAGAAGAGACAATGGGAAGTGACTGTTAGTGGATAGAGGGTTTGGGGAAGAATCATGAAAATGTTCTGGAATGAGTGGTAATCACTGCACAACACTATGAATATACTAAAAACACTGAATTGCATACTTTAAAAGTGTGAAATGTGTGGTATGTGAATTATATCTCAATAAAGCAATTATTTTTAGAAAGAGTATATGTTTGAATAATTTGAGAGAATAAAATGAACACTGAGAGGGACTTCTAGTGGCTCAGAGACTTCAGTGAGGGGCAGGAAGGTGTCACCCTATGTTTTGAGGACACCTGCATTAGGTCACGTGAGTCATGCTGGCAGCTGTTGCAAAGATTACACAAGTCAGATAATTGAAAGAACTCACAACATTGCACAGCAGACTTGCATAAGGCTTCTTTGAGGCAAAGGTTATGGAGAAAGAGATCACAGGCCAGCATCAGGAGCTCCCCAGAATCACGTCTTAGTCACACAAGACCTACCCTTATCTCCAGATTATGAACCACCAAGATATCAGTGAGGAATCTTGAAGAGCTCAGGCAAGTGGGTCTTCCATGACTAATTAGTCATATAGTCCAGCCAGGCTGTTAAACCAGGTGTAAATCATCGATCTCTAAACAATGTAAACAAGCTAGCACTGATGCATTACTAAGTACTAACAAGCACACTCACCCTTATCTTGTCCAAGTCAGTACCAGATTTGCAGACATCTCTGGAGACAACTAGAGCTGTGTACATCCAGCTCTAAGGTAACTCTACCAAAAACATCCTTTAACTGCTATGGCCTGTGTTTGAGGCAAGAAGCTTCAAGTTTGAAATCAGTGAGATTGTTCGATATCTTGATCTGAGCAGTAGTTACATGAGTGTATACACATGTCAAAATTCATCAAGCTGTACACTAAGATTTGTACATTTTATTGCGTGTATCTCAAACTATTTTTTTTAAAGGAGCTTCAAGCATTAGGCATCAAGATATTTCTAATTTTGCAGGTTACTGTATGGGATAATGACTGCTTCTGTACAAGTTTGCTTGGAAAGGTATGGTCTTAACACTGGTCACAGCCAGAGCTGGAGGCCAATATGGCTTAACATAGAATGGTTTGGCCCGGCATTGCTGAAGTGGGATTAGATCAGACACACAGTTTAGTACTGGAGTGATCCACACAGAGGAACTGAAAAATTCGGAGTTTGAATTTGCTGAATTCAATTTTTAAAAATCTCTCAAATAATATCAGGCGATTATGACCATCAGCATTGCAAAGATCTGTATCTTACAAGAAGGCAGCGATGCCTCAAACATCACGGCTGGAATAGGAGGCCGTATGACCAAGGAGGCTTTTCCCTTAATGTGATAGGGCCAGAATTACCAGACTGTCCCACAGAATTAAAATTGGCACATTGTTAAAAATTGGCACATTGATCAGCATCCTGATAACGCTGAAACTCAGATTTACCCATCTCAATGGCATACTTTTTGGCAACAATACTACCTGGGTTCTAGGAACAAAATTTTGTCTGAGGGAATCCATCTCAAGGCTTAGAACTGAGCTGGTGGTATTCAAGTGTTTTGTGCCCTGTCATCATTGTGTATGCTTTAAAAGAAAGTCTCATTGGGAAAAAGCGCAGAACTAACACATACATTGAAGCCCTGAAGGAAGTGTACCCACTCCAGGCTGCAGGTGAGAAGAACCCCAATTCGATCCAGGCCCCTCGAACCAGCTGAGTAATCCCGAGTCAACGCCACATTAGGGAGAGCTCCCAATCTTTTGCTGTTTGACTCGCAAGAGAAAAAATTAACTTTGGACTGGAACAAATGTATACTTTAATATTGAAAGGAGGATTAATATCTAGACTTTGAATTCTGAGCTAAGATGACAGATTAAACACATGCATCTAGTTTTACATATACTTACATGTATCACAATTTTATTCTGTCTGGAGCTTTCTATAATTATTCCATACATCCTGTTCTTTGGTCCTCTGTCAGAGTAGAAACCGCTTGAATCTAGGGATTGTGTTCACTTGTCTTCTTTTCCCCACCATGTTTAGCACAGCTCGAAACTCCCATTATATCATTATATCCATGTTTCACAAAATATGGTGGAAATCACTGTCTCAAAAATCACAAAAAGTGTTGTTTAAATAGCAGATTAAGTTCAGAGATGGATGGTGGTGATGTTCATACCACAATGTAAATGTACTTCATTGAACTGTACACCTAAAATGGCTAAAATGGTAAATTTTATATTATGCATATTTTGCCATAATAAAAAAATTAAAATTTCTAAAAAGCAGATTCTTGGCCCAGTGGATCAGTGAATAAGAACCTGAGGGAATGATGCCTGAGAATGTGCATTTTCATAGCTCCTCCCCAGTTATTTCTTACACAACCTGGTTTGAAAAACCATCACAGTAGATAGCCAATAAATACCAATGGTTTTCCTGTGTAATTGACTAATGAGGACTTTACATTTAGATTATATGCAATGCTGACTTACAAGGTCAAATGGCTCAGGAGGCTTGGTAAAAACCCAAGACAAAAAGTCTACCTCTACTGTCTAGAAATATCAACTCTTTATAAGTCCTTTCTCTAAAAAAAAAAATCCTTTTATAAAAACAGCCTTCTGTACCTATTCTGTACATCATGAAGAGTTTATAAGAAATCATGGAAGAAATATAAACCCTATAAAATAAAAATTGAACATAAATTATCAACAGCATGACCACAGGTACCTGACATACCCTTGCATGATTTGGACTAAGTTCATCAACCTTCAAACATTCAAGGGAAATGTTCTCAGTAGGAACAAAGCCATTCTAAAAGCTCGCTCATCACTCAAATTGCTATCATGAGTGCCACATGAGCAGTGGTTTGTTGAATTGAATGATCATAAGCAGAGGTTTGCTGAATTGAATGATTCAAGGTTTTCTGAATATGCTTGATGGAGATTGACTACCGTATCAAACCTAGCATCTATTTTAAATGATTGAAAACCCTGGAACAGTGCTGAGACCATAATATTCTCCATCAAGCATGTAGTCAGGCAGGATTCCATATGCTTAACCTTCCACTAGGCTTAACTATTTCCAACTGCTGAGGAGATTGATCTCTGTCAATGTGTGACTGCAAGAAATGACCTCACACTACACTTGAAGGTAGCCAGTAGTCCAGGGTTCCCTGTCAAAAGTTTTCAAAGGTACATGGAAAAATATTGTGAATCTCTGGGCCAGGTTGCCACCAAGAGTGAGGCTGTAGACAGAGTGAAAAGTATTATTCTGAAAAGCAAAATGATGAGGGTATTCAATACACGTAACTGAAGAGAGTTACTTGACATGCATGATAAAGTCAATGCCAAGATGTGAGCTGAGGGCAATAGATGAATATGAGTACCATCTATAGACACAAGGAAGAGAGCATGAGTGAAAGCTTGGATGAAAAAATAATAAGCTTATTTGGAAATGGAAAGTAGAATAGTGGTTGCCACAGGCTAGAGGGAGAGGGAAAGAGGAACTGTTCAATGGGTAAAGCATTTCAGGTTTGCAAGGTGAAACAGTTCTAGACATCTGTTGCATGACAACGTCACATAGCTAACACTGCTGTACTGTACACTTAAGGTGGTTAAGATGGTAGATGTTATGTTATGTGTTTCTCACCATAATAAAATGTATAAGCTTGTATAGATTGACTTAGGGATAAGTAACTACCTTTCCTCATACTACAATTCAAAATCCAATAGGTTGATCTTAACTTCATAATATAGCTCTGAAAAAATAGACAATGTTATATCATTGTGATCTGACCAGGGTAAACACTTAGAAAAATAAACTCATCCTTATCACCTGCCTGTACATTGTATCCATTAGAGGTGTGACCACATATCCAGTGATACTGGAGAGATAATAGTTGATAGATGATAGCCCTGCTGAATAAACACTTAAAAGATCATCATTTTAAAAATCATATCTTATTGTTTGTCTGACTAAAATTATAATTCATCCCCTGCAAGTGGTTTCAGTTGGCCTGAAATGAGAAGGCAGTCTAAACTAATTAACCCTTTCAACTACTTCATTCCCACTTGAAACAACGTCTTCGCTGAAAAATATTCATGACTATGTTTCAAGTATGTTCAGGCACTAAACAAAAAATATTTATGAAATAAGAATATAGGAATAACCATGCTTCCATGCTAGTTACATCCTACTGTTTTCCAAATATAAACCCTTGGCTTTGAAAAACCTCAATATGTCAATATCAGAAAAATAAATAATAGTAGAAGATATAATTTATTGATCACTTACCAAGCTTAATAACAATTCAGTGTAAGTATTTAGAGATTTATCCTATTTTACAGGAAGAAACGAAGGTTCAGTGGGATTAAGTAACTTAATCAAGTCATACAGCCTAGAGGCAGTGGATGGTAAGTTGAAACCTGTATCTTCCTAACTTCAAAGCTATTTTCTTTCCATTTTTCAGCCCTGCTTAGAAAAAGGTCAAAGCCCTTGGAATCATGCAGAGTGGATTAGAGTCAGTAAATATGAAATAATTTTTACTATTCCTTGGGTATGTCCAAAACACCTAGGCAGTTAAGAATTGAAAACTGAGCATTTTAAGCAAGCTAACATGTTAGAAATTGCAGGCATAACTGTCTTACAATCGACTAAAGAGCTTACTATCCTTCTAGATCTAGCTTTGCTAAACTTAATAGCAAATAGAGAAAAATTTAAAAACCATCAAGTCCCTTTCAAATGTGTGGACCACATTAAGCCCCTGTCACTTTAACTCAGTAGTCATGAAACACTTTTTGTCATACACCCACATTGGTTAAAAGAAGACACAGCTCTCTAATACAGTGCTGAATTTCTACTGTCACATAGCAAACTACTCCAAAACTTAGCACCTTAAAACAACAACCATATTATTAATAGCTCATGATTTTGTTGGTCCTATATTAGGATAGGTCTCAGTGGGTGATTCTTCTCCTTTGACTAGGGTCTCTTAGTGGAACTCAACCAGGGGCTCAGCCAGGCTGGTCTAGAGGGTCCAGCACCACCTTGCTTACAAACCTGGTACCTTAAAGGGGAAGGCTAGGAAGTGAGGTTCAGCCGGGCCCCTAGCTCTCTTCATGAGACCTCAGGGCCTTTGCACATGATCTCCCCAAAAGGATATCCCTGCTTCTTACATGGTGACTCAGGACTTCATAAGTGAGTTTTCTCTGTAAAATGAGTGGAAGCTGCCAGTCTCTTCCTTGGGTACAGATACTGACATAGTGTCACTTTCATCATGTTCTTTTGGGCAAAGCAGCCACAGAGCCAGCACAGATTGAGGAGACAGGGATAGAGATCCCTGCCTCTCCATGGGAGGAGTTTCAAAAAACTGCAGCCAACTTTAACAACTTTAACCAATATGTTATATCACAATCAAAATATAGACTTGTACTACCGAACTAACATAGTATGAATCTTGAAAAACATAAAATGGAAAATGTTTAGGCAAGAAATAAATACATAGACTAATATTTTCTTCCTGTGGTCTTTGGACCATTGTGCACATCACCTAAGGGGAATATACTCCCATTTTGGAGTCTCCCATTCTACTTTTCAACATCTTCATTTATAAATTCAGCAAATACATACGAAGTGTCTAATACACAGACTAGTTACTGTGTTAGACACTGATGAACAAACATGGACCTTACTCTTTATGCATTTGCAACCCAAAGGGGAAAAGAGACAATAATTATAATTTACATTAACAATGTGATCATAGAGGCATGCACTAGTGGGTCATAGGATGATGAGGAGCATCACGAACTCCCCCGTGAGGACTCAAGAACCAGGCACAGAGCAGTGTCCCTGGGCACCACTTGCTTCCATTGTTTTCATGAATTCACCGTAGTTCTCCTAACCCAAAAAGACCGCAAAACCCCTAAAGGCAGGACAATATATGCACTCCTTTTATTGTCCTATACTAAATATTCAGTTAATATTTGAAGTAATGAAACTAATTGATTAGATAGTTTTGCTTTTAAGATGAAAAACCACACTTCTAACCACAGTTATCTTACTGATAAAAAGGGTGAGTAGGTGAGAGTACAGAGGAAACCAGCCCAAATTTAACACTACTAGAAATAAAATAACAATTATTCCTATCCATCGAGTACTAAACAGATTGCAAAATCAGCTCACTCAATAACTAAGGTATTATAAAACATTTTTGGAATAATAAAACCAGGGTTTTAGTTACTCTCCCTAATAGTAAGTCACAGAGCATTCCTTAACACATCATTTATGCTGTCTTGTTCTTATGGATGCTTTTTAGATACATACACAACCAAAACCTCTCCAAGAACCATGGGCAGAGAGATAAAAAAGCAAACCATTTCCTTCCCATTTATGTGTACAATTAGCCCCACTATCAGAAGTAACCATCTTTACTTTCTGAATCTGCTGAAAACAAAACCTGATAAAATGAGGATTTGACGGCAGCATGAGGACCAACAAGTAGAATGTGATCACCATCATCAGCCTCTAGTTACTGAGCAATTACAGCATTCAAGACAGTGTCACTATTGAGTTAGATGGCAGAAGAATTATCAAGAACGGTCCCTGGAGATCTTTTAGAACAGCTTAGATAAAGCATCTGTCCGAAGTGATTTAGGTGGAGCCCTGCCTCGAGCACGAGAAATGCACGGTGTCTCAGAACACCATCCTTCTTTTTAATTCTTTCAATTATATTTATATAAAATGAGATCGAATTTGTTGATTTTTAGATCTGGAGAGGATCTTAGGGATTATTACTCCAATATCATCTAATGCTAAGGAGACTGAGGCCCAAGCAAGTGAATTGATTTCCCCAAAGACACATGAACCAAAGTTACCAGATTATCCAGTTCTCAGTAGTTCCCCATTCCCAGCATCGGCTCCCATGAGCCAGCTAAATATAGGATTTGGAATAGTGTTAAGATACCTAGACTCTACAGAGAATCCTTACACCTGAGCAAAGGGTTCAGCACACACAGCGACCACACCAGGCCTCACAGGGAATAACACACCATGGAATATGCCTCCTAAGGGAGCCTTTGTCCAGTGTTTTTAGAACCAAACAGTGTCTTAAATCTTCCAAACATAGTGAATAATAGAACCTAAACATACATGTAGTAATACATAGTGCTTCCTGCTCCAATAATATCCTAATAAATGTCTTCACATTCACATTATTTTTTCATGGATTTCATGAGTGAGGGATCATTATACAGACACCAAGAGTCTACACCACACACACACACACACACACACACACACACACACACACAGCTGGAAACCATTAAAAAATCCTTTCAGCCCACTATTTACCCCAGAAATATGACTTGGGAAATTTATAAATAGGAACTGCTAAACTATAAATTTCCAGCAATGGCTGTAAAATTTACCTACAAATGTATTTCAAAAGCAGTTTGAAGGAAAAAAAGAAAAAGTGAATTATATCAAGCAAACAATTACTTTAATGGTTGTTTTCAATTTTTTTATCATTCAACCAAACTGTGTACTTGTTGGTTTTTTTTTTTTTGCATAGTTGGTATTTTAGACACAATTTAAGTCAAAATAACAATGCATCTACTGAACAGCATTTATAAAGAGGGAGACAATTTCTAGCCTTTTTTTTCTGAGGTGCATTATCTTTTAACTTATTTTTAATGCTTTTAGAATATTTTCAAGTTATTTTTCTGGTTTTAATGTGTTATCCAAGGTGGTTTCGCCTGGTGCTTCTTTTTCTCCTTGCCTTAGCTCCTTATTTAAACAGCTAAGCTGTTCTGTAGTCATTGCCTCTGGGAAGGAATTTAAAGGCAGGAAACATAAGGAGAAATGGGTTTCTTGTTGGCTTTCAAGTTTTGAAAGGCTTAGGAGAACAACCATCACAAAACTTATGGCAGAAGTAAATTTAATACAAAATACAAATAAATCTCCCCAACCTACTCCTAACTCCCTACCTACACAGATACGCAACTGGAAGCAGGTGGTAGCGGTAGGCATAGACCAGGAAGCTGAGACCAGGAAATTAAGCTGTATCCAGAGGACTCCAAGGGAGCAAGTAACATCCATCACCAGCCCCCCATCCTCACCTGCATCTCATCCTTCAGGGAGCACCCAACCAGAGCTTCCCTGTACCTACAGCCCACAGGAACAACACCTGTCTGCACTCTAAGAGTTTGTTTGGTGCCCGTTTGACTTACCCTATGTGGACAACCCTTTGCACTAATCAAGTACTCTTGTAATTTCCAGAAAAAGACAGCAGAGCCCTGGAAACCTAATGGAGGTGAAGAAGGGAAAATCCACATCCACATTCAAGTACAAGGAGGTGAATGAAACCAGCTCAAGATTCTCCTCTCTGAGCCAGGACCATGAAAGGTATGTAAAGGTACCTAAAATACTAAGGTTTTACTGTGTTCTATGGTAAAATACATTTAATATTGTATGATTTTTTATTTTTGCAGTTTCCATTATGGATTACCAATGAGAGAATGGTTTGGAGGAGAATTCTTTGCAATTGATTCCCAACTTAATTTTTCAAGACAGTTATGCTACTGATGTTCTATAATGGAAAGAATATCAGTGAAGCTAAAAACCTTACTTATGCCCCATTTCAACTCACTCTTCCTACCAAACTCCTATAAAAACCAGCAAAATACCCATTATTGAAAATAGAAGATACAGCGCAGCAATACTAAGTTCCATTTAAATAAAAGGAACAATAATTGGAAGTTAAGGGAAAACTAAATTATGAAGATTGTTGAAAGTGAGAACTGAATGAGCTCTCAGGTTCATACTGACTCTAAATTCAATGACTCTATGAAGTAATCCCAATATAGTTAGCCTTTAGAAAGTAAAATGTTTATGAAAGAGAGCTTTACCTTTATTTTAAATTAAAGAAATTGAAGCTTATTTGATGAGTTGTTGAGTCAATGACAGCGAGATTTGAAATACCTAACTGCTCAGTCTGGGACCTGTGATTAGGATCAGTCACGGCTTCAACATGAAACGGTCTATCCAAGTGTTCAGATTTAAGGGACAGTAGTAGGGAGGGAGGGAATTCAAGCTGGATGCTAGGATGAAAGTCTCTATAATTTTGAAAACCAAAATGCATAATGGAAGTAATTATCGGGATTATTTAAACTTAAAAATAATAATACCGAAAGGGGGCGGAAGATGGCGGCGTGAGTAGAGCAGCGGAAATCTCCTCCCAAAACAACATATATCTATGAAAATATAACAAAGACAACCCTTCCTAGAATAAAGACCAGAGGACACAGGACAATATCCAGACCACATCCGCACCTGAGAGAACCCAGCGCCTCGCGAAGGGGGTAAGATACAAGCCCCGGCCCCATGGGAGCCGAGCGCCCCTCCCCCCAGTTCCCGGCGGGAGAGGAGCGGGCAGAGCGGGAGGGAGACGGAGCCCAGGGCTGCCGAACACCCAGCCCCAGCCATCCGGGCCAGAGTGCAGGGCCCTCGATACGGGGAAAACAGGGCAGCAAGAACAGTGAGCAGGCACTGGAGGCTGGGCGACAGAGGACATAAGAAAAGCGCGCGACCATTTTTTTTTTTTTTGCTTTTTTGCTGCTTTCTTTTGGCGAGCGCTTTTTGGAAGTCTTAAAGGGACAGGGACCCCAATATTAGGGAAACAGGGCAGAAAGACCGGTGAGCAGAGGCCTGAGGCTGGCACCGGAGAATAAAGAAAAACGAACGACCACCTTTTTTTTTTTAATTAAAATTTTTTTTTTTTTTTAATTAAAAAAATTTTTTTTTCTTGTTTTTTTTTGTGGTCGTTGTTTTGTTTTGGCGGGTGCTTTTTGGAAGTCTTAAAGGGGCAGGGCGGGCCACTTAATCCAGAGGTAGGGAATCCGGGATCTCTGGGCACCCTAACCCCTGGGCTGCAGGGAGCAGGGAGGCCCCTTACGGAGATAAATAGCCTCCCAGCAGCTCCTGCTCCAACGCGACTCCACCATTTTGGAGTAGCTGCCCGAGCCAGGCCACGCCCACAGCAACAGCGGAGATTAACTCCATAGCAGCCGGGCAGGAAGCAGAAACCCTGTCTGCGCGCAGCTGCGCAGCACAAGCCACTAGAGGCCGCTGTTCTCCCAGGAGAGGAGGGCCACAAACCAGCAAGAAAGGAAGTCCTTCCAGCCGTCACTCGTCCCAGTTCTGCAGTCTATTCCTATCACCATGAAAAGGCAAAGCTACAGGCAGACAAAGATCACAGAGACAACACCAGAGAAGGAGACAGACCTAACCAGTCTTCCTGACAAAGAATTCAAAATAAGAATCATAAACATGCTGACAGAGATGCAGAGAAACACGCAAGAAAAATGGGATGAAGTCCGGAAAGAGATCACAGATGCCAGAAAGGAGATCGCAGAAATGAAACAAACTCTGGAAGGGTTTATAAGCAGAATGGATAGAATGCAAGAGGCCATTGATGGAATTGAAATCAGAGAACAGGAACGCATAGAAGCTGACATAGAGAGAGACAAAAGGATCTCCAGGAATGAAACAATATTAAGAGAACTGTGTGACCAATCTAAAAGGAGCAATATCCGTATTATAGGGGTCCCAGAAGAAGAAGAGAGAGGCAAAGAGATGGAAAGTATCTTAGAAGAAATAATTGCTGAAAACTTCCCCACACTGGGGGAGGAAGTAATCGAACAGACCACGGAAATACACAGAACCCCCAACAGAAAGGATCCAAGAAGGGCAACACCAAGACACATAATAATTAAAATGGCAAAGATCAAAGACAAGGAAAGAGTGTTAAAGGCAGCTAGAGAGAAAAAGGTCACCTATAAAGGGAAACCCATCAGGCTAACGTCAGATTTCTCAACAGAAACCCTACAGGCCAGAAGAGAATGGCATGATATATTTAATACAATGAAACAGAAGGGCCTTGAACCAAGGATACTGTATCCAGCACGACTATCATTCAAATATGACGGTGGGATTAAACAATTCCCAGACAAACAAAAGCTGAGGGAATTTGCTTTCCACAAACCACCTCTACAGAACATCTTACAGGGACTGCTCTAGATGGGAGCACTCCTAGAAAGAGCACAGCACAAAACACCCAACATATGAAGAATCGAGGAGGAGGAACAAGAAGGGAGAGAAGAAAAGAATCTCCAGACAGTGTATATAACAGCTCAATAAGCGAGCTAAGTTAGGCAGTAAGATACTAAAGAGGCTAACCTTGAACCTTTGGTAACCACGAATTTAAAGCCTGCAATGGCAATAAGTACATATCTTTCAATAGTCACCCTAAATGTTAATGGGTTGAATGCACCAATCAAAAGACACAGAGTAACAGAATGGATAAAAAAGCAAGACCCATCTATATGCTGCTTACAAGAAACTCACCTCAAACCCAAAGACATGTACAGACTAAAAGTCAAGGGATGGAAAAACATATTTCAAGCAAACAACAGTGAGAAGAAAGCAGGGATTGCAGTACTAATATCAGACAAAATAGACTTCAAAACAAAGAAAGTAACAAGAGATAAAGAAGGACACTACATAATGATAAAGGGCTCAGTCAAACAAGAGGATATAACCATTCTAAATATATATGCACCCAACACAGGAGCACCAGCATATGTGAAACAAATACTAACAGAACTAAAGGGGGATATAGACTGCAATGCATTCATTCTAGGAGACTTCAACACACCACTCACCCCAAAGGATAGATCCACTGGGCAGAAAATAAGTAAGGACACGGAAGCACTGAACAACACAGTACAGCAGATGGACCTAATAGACATCTATAGAACTCTACATCCAAAAGCAGCGGAATATACATTCTTCTCAAGTGCACATGGAACATTCTCCAGAATAGACCACATACTAGGCCACAAAAAGAGCCTCAGAAAATTCCAAAAGATTGAAATCCTACCAACCAACTTTTCAGACCACAAAGGCATAAAACTAGAAATAAACTGTACAAAGAAAGCAAAGAGGCTCACAAACACATGGAGGCTTAACAACACGCTCCTAAATAATCAATGGATCAATGACCAAATCAAAATGGAGATCCAGCAATATATGGAAACAAATGACAACAACAACACTAAGCCCCAACTTCTGTGGGACACAGCAAAAGCAGTCTTAAGAGGAAAGTATATAGCAATCCAAGCATATTTAAAAAAGGAAGAGCAATCCCAAATGAATGGTCTAATGTCACAATTATCGAAATTGGAAAAAGAAGAACAGATGAGGCCTAAGGTCAGCAGAAGGAGGGACATAATAAAGATCAGAGAAGAAATCAATAAAATTGAGAAGAATAAAACAATAGCAAAAATCAATGAAACCAAGAGCTGGTTCTTCGAGAAAATAAACAAAATAGATAAGCCTCTAGCCAGACTTATTAAGAAGAAAAGAGAGTCAACACAAATCAACAGTATCAGAAACGAGAAAGGAAAAATCACGACGGACCCCACGGAAATGCAAAGAATTATTGGAGAATACTATGAAAACCTATATGCTAACAAGCTGGGAAACCTAGGAGAAATGGACAACTTCCTAGAAAAATATAACCTTCCAAGATTGACCCAGGAAGAAACAGAAAATCTAAACAGACCAATTACCAGCAACGAAATTGAAGAGGTAATCAAAAAACTACCAAAGAACAAAACCCCCGGGCCAGATGGATTTACCTCGGAATTTTATCAGACATACAGGGAAGACATAATACCCATTCTCCTTAAAGTTTTCCAAAAAATAGAGGAGGAGGGGATACTCCCAAACTCATTCTATGAAGCCAACATCACCCTAATACCAAAACCAGGCAAAGACCCCACCAAAAAACAAAACTACAGACCAATATCCCTGATGAATGTAGATGCAAAAATACTCAACAAAATATTAGCAAACCGAATTCAAAAATACATCAAAAGGATCATACACCATGACCAAGTGGGATTCATTCCAGGGATGCAAGGATGGTACAACATTCGAAAGTCCATCAACATCATCCACCACATCAACAAAAAGAAAGACAAAAACCACATGATCATCTCCATAGATGCTGAAAAAGCATTTGACAAAGTTCAACATCCATTCATGTTAAAAACTCTCAGCAAAATGGGAATAGAGGGCAAGTACCTCAACATAATAAAGGCCATCTATGATAAACCCACAGCCAACATTATATTGAACAGCGAGAAGCTGAAAGCATTTCCTCTGAGATCGGGAACTAGACAGGGATGCCCACTCTCTCCACTGTTATTTAACATAGTACTGGAGGTCCTAGCCACGGCAATCAGACAAAATAAAGAAATACAAGGAATCCAGATTGGTAAAGAAGAAGTTAAACTGTCACTATTTGCAGATGACATGATACTGTACATAAAAAACCCTAAAGACTCCACCCCAAAACTACTAGAACTGATATCGGAATACAGCAAAGTTGCAGGATACAAAATCAACACACAGAAATCTGTGGCTTTCCTATATACTAACAATGAACCAACAGAAAGAGAAATCAGGAAAACAACTCCATTCACAATTGCATCAAAAAAAATAAAATACCTAGGAATAAACCTAACCAAAGAAGTGAAAGACTTATACTCTGAAAACTACAAGTCACTCTTAAGAGAAATCAAAGGGGACACTAACAGATGGAAACTCATCCCATGCTCGTGGCTAGGAAGAATTAATATCGTTAAAATGGCCATCCTGCCCAAAGCAATATACAGATTTGATGCAATCCCTATGAAACTACCAGCAACATTCTTCAATGAACTGGAACAAATAATTCAAAAATTCATATGGAAACACCAAAGACCCCGAATAGCCAAAGCAATCCTGAGAAAGAAGAATAAAGTAGGGGGTATCTCACTCCCCAACTTCAAGCTCTACTATAAAGCCATAGTAATCAAGACAATTTGGTACTGGCACAAGAGCAGAGCCACAGACCAATGGAACAGACTAGAGAATCCAGACATTAACCCAGACATATATGGTCAATTAATATTTGATAAAGGAGCCATGGACATACAATGGCGAAATGACAGTCTCTTCAACAGGTGGTGCTGGCAAAACTGGACAGCTACATGTAGGAGAATGAAACTGGACCATTGTCTAACCCCATATACAAAAGTAAACTCAAAATGGATCAAAGACCTGAATGTAAGCCATGAAACCATTAAACTCTTGGAAGAAAACATAGGCGAAAACCTCTTAGACATAAACATGAGTGACCTCTTCTTGAACATATCTCCCCGGGCAAGGAAAACAACAGCAAAAATGAGTAAGTGGGACTATATTAAGCTGAAAAGCTTCTGTACAGCAAAAGACACCATCAATAGAACAAGAAGGATCCCTACAGTATGGGAGAATATATTTGAAAATGACACATCCGATAAAGGCTTGACGTCCAGCATATATAAGGAGCTCTCACGCCTCAACAAACAAAAAACAAATAACCCAATTAAAAAATGGGCAGAGGAACTGAACAGACAGTTCTCCAAAAAAGAAATACAGATGGCCAACAGACACATGAAAAGATGCTCCACATCGCTAATTATCAGAGAAATGCAAATTAAAACTACAATGAGGTATCACCTCACACCAGTAAGGATGGCTGCCATCCAAAAGACAAACAACAACAAATGTTGGCGAGGCTGTGGAGAAAGGGGAACCCTCCTACACTGCTGGTGGGAATGTAAGTTAGTTCAACCATTGTGGAAAGCAGTATGGAGGTACATCAAAATGCTCAAAACAGACTTACCATTTGACCCAGGAATTGCACTCCTAGGAATTTACCCTAAGAATGCAGCAATCAAGTTTGAGAAAGACAGATGCACCCCTATGTTTATTGCAGCACTATTTACAATAGCCAAGAATTGGAAGCAACCTAAATGTCCATCAATAGATGAATGGATAAAGAAGATGTGGTACATATACACAATGGAATACTACTCAGCTATAAGAAAAGGGCTAATCCAATCATTTGCAGCAACATGGATGGAGCTGGAGGGTATTATGCTCAGTGAAACAAGCCAAGCGGAGAAAGAGAAATACCAAATGATTTCACTTATCTGTGGAATATAAGAACAAAGGAAAAACTGAAGGAACAAAACAGCAGCAGAATCACAGAACTCAAGAATGGACTAACAGGTACCAAAGGGAAAGGGACTGGGGAGGATGGGTGGGTAGGGAGGGATAAGGGGGGGAGAAGTAGGGGGGTATTAAGATTAACATGCAAGGGGGGGTAGGAGAAAAGGGAGGGCTGTACAACACAGAGAAGGCAAATAGTGATTCTACAACATTTTGCTATGCTGATGGACAGTGACTGTAAAGGGGTTTATAGGGGAGACCTGGTATAGGGGAGAGCCTAGTAAACATAATATTCGTCATGTAAGTGTAGATTAGTGATAGCAAAAAAAAAAAAAAAAAAAAAAAAAAAAAGGGCAGTTCCTGTGTGGTAACCTCCAACGAGTTCTACACAAGGGTATAAAGGGCATATAAAAGTGTAGGCAAAGGGTCTGTTTGTGTTTATACAGAGGATCAAAGCCTAATTGGGCTACCCCGAAAATGAACTAAGATACGATATGAAAAAGAACTTCCAACATCTGCACCCTCTGGAAGACTCATGCCAGAAGATGATCATCAAAAAACCCCAACAAAGATCCACGCACTGCTACAGCTGTAGATGCACTCATCCCACCAGTTCCTGGACCTTCCATGGGAATGAGGAAGGAGATATCTAAGCTGGCCTGTGCATACAGTAAAACAACAAAATTGGACTGGATCTATACTGTTGGAACTCAACCAAGAATTTGGAGAAGTGCAAATTGTAGCGCTCCAAAGTCTTACAACTACAAACTATTTATTGTTAAAAGAACATATGGCATGTGAACAGTCCCCAGGAATGGGTTGTTTTAATTTGTCTGATTTCTCTCAGACTGTTCAAGTTCATTTGGACAATATCCACCATATCATAGATAAGTTTTCACAAATGCCTAAGGTGCCTAACTGGTTTTCTTGGTTTCACTGCAGATGGCTGGTAATTACAGATATGCTTTGGTTATGTAACTATACTCCTATTATGTTAATGTGTGTGTGCAATTTAAGTAGTAGCTTAAAACCTATACATGCTGAAGTTACTCTACAAGAAGATATATCAAAGAAATAATCAATCTTCCCATGTTTTCTTCCGCCTGCTACTTCTATAGCTTTTCTTCTTCCTTCCTAATTACAACCCTTAAATAGAATTCGTGCCTCATATCAAATTTACCGAGTATCATAATTCTTCCAAGTGGTAAAGATACCTCAAGACAAATGCTGGGCATAGAAGCCACAGGGCATAAATATGCAAAGAAGTAAAAAGCTAACTTTTTCAAACAATAAGGCTTCTCTCTCACTTACCAACTTCACATTTCCCTGTATGGCCCCGGAAGATGACTGGTTAGCCAGAGACGGGTAAGATTCCTCAAGGGAGGAACAACCTAAGACAGGCACAGTCGCAGGGGGGCCATCAGGTGAGAAATTGGGGATCAACAGAGGTGAGGCTTAGAACCTCACCCCCCCATTCTGAGAGAAATCTTCTGCATATGTGGATGTTTTATTGCCCTGGTCTAGCTTGGATTAACACATAGTCTACAGGCACACACCTGATCATCTACATTTGCTCTCTTACAACACTAAACTATGTTTTCTACCTTTATCTTGTATCTACCTACCACTTCAGCATTTTATTAAAAATAATAATAATAAAGAGAGAAATGTGGTATCCACATATAAATCAAGTATAAAAACCAAATGAGTATTCATATTTGAACTGACTGTTTATAGTTCATAATGCATGAGCAAAACCGAAAGTTTCTGTGATGACTGCCCTTGTACTGTTCACTATGTAACTTATTCATTATGTAAGAATTTGTTCTACATGTAAAAACTTGTTTGTTATGCCTCAGAAGATTGGAGACTGACAAAAATTAGGCTTGGGGTGGAATAATGATTGTGCATTGAGCATTGACTCTCCTATACAGAATTTTATTGTCGTTAACAACCATTTGATCAATAAATATGAGAGATGCCCTCACAAAAAAAAAAAAAAAAAAAAAGGACTTCCAATGGTAAAATAAATTAGTAACCGGGATGTAATGTATAGCATAAGGAATGTAGTCAAGATATTGTAACAGCCTGGTAGGGTGATAGCTGGAACCTAGAATTATGTATATAAATGTTCTACCACTGTGATGTACACTTGAAACTCATGTAATGTAATACTGTGTGTCAACTTCCCTTCAATAAAAAATAATTATTAAAAAAAAAATAATAATAATAATAATAATAATAATAATAATACCTTGGAATAGCCGGAGAGTCACGTCAACAGTAATTTTTAGGGAACTCATATTATTCTGATAACTCCCACAATGAACCCAAATCACTTTATGACTTTATAGGGGATTGATGTAGACTTAGAGACACAAGAATCTGGAATATGTGTTCTAAAGAATTTGTAGAATTTTTATTTTTTCCCTTAAAGTTCACAGGTAAGTTTACCAAAAGTGCTCTACTTGCATGTCAGTGTGTCCAATAAATTCATTAAAAGATGGTTGAATTCAGTTGAGTAATTATTGATTTTAGATGGCAGGGGAGGGGGTGTATCTTTTATTACACCAAATAACCAATTTGATCTAAAAGTCAATTGAGTGCTTAGAATGAAAGACTAAAAAACATTCAAATAATACAAAACAAGAAACAAAGAGTATGTAGGCCAAATAGAAAATAAGACAAATTCAAATATGTCAATAATTATATTAAATATGAATGCATTAAACACTCCAACTAAAAGGCAGGTAATATGAGATTGGATAAAGTAACACTCAACTATATTCTGTTTATAAATATGCACTTTAAATGTAAAGACACAGGTTGAAAATTAACTAATGGAAAAATGTAACATGTAAATAGTATAAATAGTAAACATAAGAAGTCAGCTATTGCTCCATAAAGATTAAATAAAGTAGACAGTAAGGCAAAGAGTGTTAATAGGGATAAAGAGAGACATTACATAATCATAAAAGAATTAGTTCATCAAGAAAGACATCATTCATAAATGCATATGCAGCAAAAAACAGTTTCAAAAGACACTAAGCAAAATTTAACAAAACCAAAGCAAGAAATATACAAACCCATTTTACATAGGTAATTAATTAGTTAGCCTACTAAAAATTTAACTATACTCATACTTATGGATAAGGTCTCCCAGCTTGAGGTTCTTATACCAAAGTTTCAATAGCTCCTTATTATGCAAGTAAATACACATCATTTAGAGTAGAGGGAGAATATGAAAATAGAACTAAAGTAAATAGTCACTCATGGCTTGAGCAGAGGCAGTACCCTTCTTTATAAAAAAATCTCTACTGATCTCATACATATATAGTCTCTGAAATTTTTATAATGAAAAAATTGGGTTTAATAAGCTACCCCCTGGTTTTTATTTCTTGGAGCAAAACCTGCATTATTTTTCATCAATCCCTAAATATAAAATATCATTACTTGAATAGGAGTCTCTACATAAATATTTTTTAAATAAGCCTTCCTTTCCTTCTTCCCAGAGTTTAACACACAATCCACACTGTTTTATACTAGTATATTATATCTTATTTTAATTTGGAATAATGGATCTTTCAACCCCATTTATTTTACATGATTTGTTAAGAACATCAGTCTCATCAAACTAATTATCAGAGGCAAATGGCTTAACCATAAAGTTAATGTACCCAGCCCCCTGCAAGTTAGTTATTATTTAAATACACCAATTCTTTTTCTTCATGTATAATTACTTTTGGACATGTTAATGAAGATGATTAAAAATAAGTAAAGAATGAAGTTATGAAATTGATTCATATGTTCTACTTCTCAGTATCATTAAGCATTTCTTCATCTCTCCAAAGTTGAAAAGAGCATTACACAGACAGCATTGTGACAGATGTCATCACGGCCAGCCCAAGACAAAGCTATCTTCAAACTCATCTTTCTAACTTCTTTCTCCCATTTTTGGTACTCCTCTTGTACTTCTCCTTCCCCTAAGAGTTCCAAGTCCCGGCACAAATATTTTTGTACAATGATATTACTTGCTGCTCTGAGAAGAAGAAAACAATATTGTGTAGGCTGAGTTCCAGTGGCACACTCAGGGTGCAGGATCTAGGGAAAGGCTGTACTTACTGTTCAAAATTTCACATTTATAAAGATTTTGTGCCTAACTCATCCTAAACATGTCCACATAGAGATGAACTCTAGGACAAGTTGTTTAGCCCATCAGCAGTAACATGGTTAATGTCTGATCTAATTCACCAATGTTTGATCAACACCAGTATGAGTGAAATGCTTAGTCAAGGGGAAACCATCATACAATGTAAAAAATTGTATTACACAGCAAAGGAAATTAGTATAAAATCTTATCATTTGAAAAGTTTAAGGTGATAGCTATATAAATCAGATCTAAACCACTCAACCATTAAGATAATTTCCTGTGCCTTCTCTTGGGCCAGTTTTGGTGTAATAAAAGGGGTATGAGCTTCAGTCAAGCAGACCTGGGTTTGAACCCAAACCACATTATCATATTACAAAGAAAGGAAAAATAACCCCAAACTTCCAAAGTTGTTTGAAGGATGCCATAAGGTAATGCACATGAAGTACGCAGCTAACGGTCTAGCATATAGTAGGTTCTTAAAAAATGGTAACATCCAAAGCTATTTTCATTTATTGTGTTTCACCAACTACAGTGTAGATAAAAACAAGTATTGTATCTTAGTCTTTAAAAATCTTAGTCTTCTTTAAGTAGCTTTTCAGCCACAATTGGCATGAAATAAATCTTCGGGGAAAAATAGGTGGAGAAGGAGAAAGAACTAAGGGAAAGAAGAAAATCTGAAAAGTTGTATGATTCCAACTATATGACATTCTGGAAGAGGGAAAACTAGAGGTAATACAAGGATCAATGGTTGCCAGGGGTTAAGGGGGAGGGAAGAATAAATAGGTGGAGCACAGAAACCACTCAGCATGCTACTGCAATGGGAGGAGGTCATTATACATTTGTCCAGACCTATAGCATGTTCGATACCAAAAGTGAGTGCTAATGTGAACTATGGACTCTGAGTAATAATGATGTATTAACACAGGTTCATCAGTTGTTACAATGTACCACTCTGGTGAGGGATTTTGATAACAGGGGAGGCTGTACATGTGTGGGAGCAGGGGCTATATGGGAAACGTCTGTTCTTTCTGCCCAATTTTGCTATGAACCTAAAACAGCTCTAAAAAATAAAGTCCATTTCTTAAAATGCAACTGAAAATGAAATTTCTCATAATTTCCCTTTTATTTTTGTTGATACAAACATCTAACATCTTCACCAGGACCTGATACTTTATTTAGATAATAGATGGCTAATTGTTTGGTTCCAACACAAGCTTGATAAACAATAGGGAAAAGTTTTCCCCTGCTCCCCCTAAATCAATTCCCTATTTCCATTGCCTGAGGCAGAATTCTGAGTTAGTCAAAACTTGGGCCGGCCCCCAGGTGACATTTCTCACCTTGTCAAGATTAAAATCTCATCAGGAAGCAGACGCCTCACCACGTCTGATCATCTTGCTGGTTGTTCATCAGCATAAAGTGCTCTGAGTGGTGTCCAGATAAGGTAATCACTCAACTGAATTCAACCACCTTCTAATGAACGAATTAGACACACAGATTTTGCAAGTAGATACACTCTTAGTAAACTTTTCTGTGAACTTCAAGGAAGGACATAGAAATTCTATGAATTCCTTAGAAAACATTTGAGGTTCTTGTGTCTCTAAGTCTACATCAATCCCCTGTAAAGTCATAAAGTGATTTGGTTTCATTGTGAGAGTTATCAGAATAATATGAGTTGCCTAAAAATTGTTAACATGGGTCTCTGGTTACTTCAAGGAAACAATTTTTTTTTAAGCTTAAATAATCCTGATAATTACTTCCATGATGCATTTTGGTTTTCAAAAAGATAGAGAAGTTCATCCTGGCATTCAACTTAAATTCAGCTTATAGTGATCTGTTTTCTCCTCATCTCTTTAGGAAAACAAGGAAATGCTATTTGTAACACATGTAACTGGGAGGCTCACTTTCTAGGTATTACCACATTTCTAAGGAAGTAGTCAATCCATGCATTTTCCTGTTACCTGTAACAGGTAAAGTTGTCGAGTTAGGCTGACTTCTTCAGATCCTGAAAAATAATTATTTTTTTCCAGAATTCTTAATCCAGGAGTGTCCATGCCATCTACTATAGTCTGACTTCTAGGGTATTAGAGAAAAATAGCAATAGAAAAATGTCTAAAACTGCATCATTACAGTTGAATTCTTCAGCTTAAGAAATTCCTATTAAAAGGCAAATGTCTCTGGGGACGTAATTTTTTGAATTAGTGTTTCAAAATGTATCATTCCTAATATTTACCTAGGCAATTTGATAACCTGCACTTTTCTAAGCTCTACCTCCAGATATCCTAATGCAGTGAGGTAGAGAATCTACATTTTTAATAACAAGCCTCCCAAATAACTCTAAGGTAGCTTGCCATGGACTGCATTTTGAGAAACAAGCCATAGTAGAATTGAAATATGGATCCATTCCTGATAGTTTTGGTGGGGAAAAAAGCAGAATAATCATGGAGTCTCTGAGTTCCTACAGAGAGGGGAGAAATGGAGCCAGTAAGACCAGAAAACAATTCAGAATTCAGAATGTGGAGATAATAAAAATGACAAATTTTACCTGCTTCATAAGCTTGCCTCATACCTACAAATGGAGGACTATGTCAAAACTCCAAGCGGCTGACTCTTATGGCTCCGATACTGTCCCTCATACCATACCCTTCATTTCACATTTGAAAGCTGGGACATCTTTTAAGTGTCAAACAATCTGGTATCCAAATATAAAGCTCTGTCAGCAAAACCCCAGAATTTATAATGGCTCGGCTCTTTAAATTAGAGTTTAGCACCATATACATTCTAGACTCCTAAGAGAGAAGGTTTCTTATTTATGAAGAAAAATATGGATAAACATAGAGGCCAAAGTTGTGGCCAAGATAGTTTGCAAATAAGATTTGTTTATGGAGGAGGCTGAATCTGCCTAAGTTATTGTCCTCCAAACAGTACAATATTTATAGCACTGCTTGTGTTCTGCAACGATAAAACTCACCTAAAAAGCATCCTGCACAAAACCTTTATATTAATGAAAAGCTGTCAGGGAAAAGCCAAGTGTAAATGAGTTAAGAAATTCAGGATTAGATAATAGCCAAATAACATCTGGAACTCAAATATTTTCTCTTCTATAGGTGGCCTTAGAAATATCTGGGCTTTGCACGTGGAGAGATACCATATATCCTCTGCAGGTAATTGTGACTGATTGCCAAAGTAAAACATAAATTCAGAAGAAGCTTAGGCTGGTAGGAAGAAGGACTATAAATCTGAACTTCCTGATATCTAAGGCTGAATTCTCAGCTATTGTATTTCATAGATAATTTTATAAAGGAAGGGATTTTTTAAGTTTATTTGTTAATTAAATATTTTAAAGTATTACAGTAGCATAGTTACTCTTTGATCTGGTATCTGACTTAACCAAAATTACAAAAGCAAGGAGACAATAAGAATCCCAAATGGCCAATTCAGGGATTCTTGTATGGTTTTTACTATTGAAGATGAATATGCCGTGCAACAGTGTCTCTGGAACCTTAATATGCAAATGAAAGGTCTGTTTCATTAGTTATCAAGCCACAGCACTAATATCTGTTAGTGTTTCATTTGTTATGGGTAGCATTGAAGTTTCTAATGCAAAAATAAAAATAGCTACCATTTATCAAGCATTTATTTGCCAAATGAAGTGCTATAAGCTCAATATGATGTAATTAACTTAATCTTTGCAACATCCCTGGAAGAAAGAAGGTACCATTATCTTCTTTTTGCAGATGAGGATACTGAGCCTCTGAAATTTAAGTAAACCCGGTCAGTTACACAGCTAGATATATTTTTACTGTATATATAATCAAATTCCTATATTTGGAGAAGCCAATAGTTGCCAGCTTCAGGAATGAGTCCTTTAAGTGAGTGTTTCGGGGAGGAAGGGGAGGGCAACAAAAGTGACTATATCAATGACTAAAGCTGCATTTCTACCTAACATTGGAATGTGAAATAAAGTGTGCACATCTTAAAATGGAGAACTGTGGCCATTCTTCCTCATCCGTTGAAGATTCTGATACGTTGCAAAAGGATTTAACTCATGCCCAGCCATCATCCTGGGTGACTTCATTGTCCATGTGGAAGGTCCCTTGGCTTATATGTTACCCAACCTCTTGGTTCCCAGTGACCTCCAGCCATCTATTTGCATGGCCATATCTATTACAGCTCTGCTTCCCAAATCACTACCTCAGATACACCACTCTCCAACCTCACCTCTTCTCCACATAGCTGCTCCTATTTCAACCTTCAGAGCACTGACCTCTCTGTTTTGCCCCAATCCATAAAACCTCTATTTTCTTCCCTTTCTTCCTTACCTAGCTCAGATTACATTGCACATCACTTTGATAATATCCTTGAGATGACCCTAGAAGCTCTGGTCCTCTGTCTTTTCATTGCATTTATCTGACAAAATTCCAGCCTTGGATGCACACCAGTGTCTACTTTACCCACACCAAGACCCAAGCACCGGAATGTCACTGCAAAGTTCCACAAGGCAGAGCAATTCATAATCACACAACTCCAAACAATCTCAACTCTCAACTCTCAACCCATCAGTCCTATGATGCTGTACTTCACATACCTATTTTAATATTTCTCTGTTCACCTCAAATCTCTGAACCCTCTTTCCTCAAGCTCTACCTTTACTATCAGCATCTGACCCCTCCTCCTACTTCACAGAAATTAGAGGACGCCAGGCAAGGACTCACTCATCCCTCCAACAGCAAATACTCAACCTGGCCACATCCACCTTCATTTTTATCATTGTTTTCCCAGCACTGCTCCAACTTAATTTCACTCCCATCTCTATTCTGGTCCCATCCCTGCCCACTTCCTCAGGGACTCAACAGAATAACCTGTTTTCTTCTTTATGTATTCAACCTCTTCCTCCCCAGCCTGATTTTTCCCCCAAAGGCTTTGAAACACATTTGATTCTCTCCTATCAAAGAAGAAAAACTCCCTTGGACTATCATTCCTACTCACCAGCTTGTATCTCTTATTCCTCTTCAAAGCCAAGCTCTCAGTATAATGGTGAGTATTTGCTGTCTCTATTTCCTCTTCTTCCACTCACTCTTCAGCCTGCCTCAACCTGGCTTCTAGTCCCATTACTCCACTGAAACAGCCCCACGTATAACCTTTCCCTTGGCCATTCAATATGACCATATAAAAACCATGTAATCACATGTTCTTAGTTCCTTGGCCTCCAAGCATCATTGAACTTCCTCTTTATTGAAACACTGTTCTTTGGCTGATATGACACACACTTTTCTAGCTTCCTTCCTAACATTCTGACCCTTTCCCATCTTCTTTGCAGATACACATTCCTCTATCTGACCAAAAAAATATCAGAGTCCCTCAAGGATAGGTCCCAACCCTCTCTTCCCATTCCATATTTTCTCCTTAGGTGATCTTATCCAAGTGCCACCTCTGTGTATGCAGATGACTCACTATTTTATTTCTCCATTCCTGAAACACTCTTCTCTGAATCCCATATTGTATGCCCAATTGCCAACTGGACACCTACACTTGAGAGTCTCAAAAGCATATCAGACTCTTTTTCAATATGGAAGTCATGGTACATTTTTAACAATATTTGTTGAACAAATGCACAGAAACAGCAATACCCATAAAATTCTATCAATACAGGAGAATTGATCCCAGAAAAGAGTAGATCTCTGTGTACAGAAGAGAAATTATAGACTAAATTAAGTGATGATTCACATCTCAATTTCAATGAGAACAATAAACTGATTGGTATTTCTCCTTTACCTCAAGAGGAAATAAATGACTGAAAAAGAACCTGTACCTAGAGGAAATAACAGTGCCCGACAAGAGATGGAACAATTCACTGATATTCATTAGCTGATAATCAAGAATGAACATCCAATCAAAGTTAATCAACTATTACTGCCATCCTATACATTGATTAAAAACTGTTTACAATATTTCATCTTCTTAAGAATAAATACAGCTTCCTCCGTCCCTTTCCCTAATATTTGTTAAAGGTGGGTAGCAGGGTTTGGGGCTATGGGAAGAAGGCAGCTAAGGAAGGTAATATCCATGGCGTGTATTTACACGCAAGGGGATTGATCAAACAAGTATATATATTAAGAACGCTGGGAGTAAAGTGTCTCTCACTGTCAAAGAAAGGAGTTATAATATGGAAAAGAACAGTCTAGAATAAACCCTCCGGTGTTGGGCTGCAAATATACATACATAATCTGATACATGCTTGAGTGTAAAAACTGTTGATATACACACATGTGGTTTATCAGTGGAAAGGTAGATTTTTAACTTAAAGCACATCATCAGAATCACTCGTGGGGGCTTGTTAAAGCAGATTTCTGAGCCCTCCACAGATTCTGATCCAGTAGGTCTGGGGTGGAGCCTGATAATCTGTACTTCTGACAAGTTCCTAGATGGTCTTGGCACTGCTGGTCTAAGGATCACACTTTGAAAACCCGCAGATGAACACATGTGCCCACACACATGCACGTACACCTGTGCGCATATATGTAAATATATGTCCAAGCTCTATAGACTAAGAGGGCAGGAAGGACTGACATCTTGTACCCATATCCTGGTTTTAGAGACCATTTCCACTAAAAAGAACCACAGCTCTTTGAAAAAATAGCTGGTTCCAGTACTGAGGCAGGGGAAGTACTAGATGCTCCTGGAACACTTTTTGTGGAAGAAAAAAAAGAGGTGTTCTAAGAACAATGAGGGCCTGCCAACAGGACACAGAAGCCAGCTTGAAGGGGCCCCCCTAGCCAGATCTGGGACAGTTTGAGCATCAAAATAAATATGATAGGAATTCATTATTACTGCTTATAATTCATTGAATAAAAAAGGAATACATAAACATATGCTTATATAGCTCCACCTCATAGTAGAATCCAAACTAAAATCACTTACTTATTAACAAATATAAAATATTTATTAGTGAACTTTACAGTGGAGAAACCTGAACTCTATCTTATCGAAAAGATAATCGTTAATATCATCAGAAATGTGACATTGTGTGTCTCCTGGGGATGGTGCAGCATACAACATCATATCTAAAGCATTCCTGACAAAAACGCATAATTTCACTCAAGAGGAAATACCAGATAAATGCAAATGAGGAACATTCTATGGTGTAATTGACCTATACTCTTCAAAAAAGTCAAAACCATGAAAGATAAGGAAAGACTGATGAACTGTTCCAAATCAAAGACTGCAGGAACATTAAAGCTAAGTGGAATGTGGAATCCTAGATTGGATCCTGGGCTTCATTAGGACAACTGGTAAAAATTGAATGGGTTTAGTAGATTAGATAACAGCAACATATCGGTGTAACTTGAGCTTGGTGGCTGTACTGTGGTTGTATAGGGTAGTCTTTATTTGTAGGAAATATACCCTAGAATATTTAGGGGTCACAGACAGCATACCCTCAAATGGTTCAAGGAAAAAGACAGTAATAATGTATATATGTATTTATAGAGAAAGTGCCAGAATGATAAAGCCAATGGCGTAAAAAATGGCAACAGGAGAAAATCTTAGTGAGGGGTATACCAGAGTTCTTTACAACCTTTCTATAAATCTGAAAATTTTTAAATTAAAACAGCCTATAAAATTGATATGAATAGAAATGTCAACCTCCAGTTCACTCCAAGCTAGATGGTCCTATTCTTGACCAGACTGTGTTGAAATCCACATTAAGTGACAGACTAGGGTTAATGTATGACCTTGACATTTCATAGGAGGTGTGAGTTTTAAGCAGAATCTTGATGCAAACTTAAGTTATTTTCGTCATGAACTGATCACTTCATACCTAGGTTTATATTCAGGCAGAATAGCAATGATATTGTTGTCATTAACATTTAAATGCTTATCCTTTCCAACTGTGAATCATAATTTGGTAGAAATTTTTCTTTCACACATGTTCCCCTTATTAGCAGTCTGGTTTTGTCACAGCACATGAAGCAGGCTGCATCCAGATGGAGAAGTCATTTTCACCGTAGGCAGAGAAAGCACCTAATCTTTTCTCATTTTTGGCAATGTTATCATTTAGATTTTTCTTTTCCTTTGAGGAGAAATAAATATTTTTCTGAAAAACAACCTAAAAAATACACATGCCAACTCTTATATATCTTGATGATTTGCTAGAGTTTTCTCCTAATCATGCAGACCAACTTGTTCATTCTGCTTGCCAAAATAGAGGTTTATTATGACCTGTAATGGAGTAACTTTCCTCAAAAAAATTTTTACAGCCTTATCCAATCATGCATCTTTATGCACCAAACAACAGCACAAGTCACTTCTGGGGAATTATTGCCTTGAAGATGTTGACACAGTGCGCCACAGAGGCAATTGGCGTAAGTATTTCTTTGACCCACCTTTTAGGTCCTGTCCTTTTTCTTGTGCCCCTATGTCTGTATATCACATTTCTGTAAGTTTCACATCATAGCATACACTGAGGAATAAAATATGCATACATGCAATTGTGATTCACTAGACTGGCATCCAGGTTGGGAGCATTCCTTTCTGTCACTATTGTGATTCTTAAGCTAGTAACATTGAATACACACTGAAGCTTCTCTGTCCCCCCAAAATTATACTCCTCCTCTGTCCCCAGTCTCAGCAAATTTTTCTAGCCAATTGACCATAAAGAAATGTGAGCGTCATACACCTTTTCTTGCTCCTCCCCTGTAGCCACGCCATAAAAGGCTGAGCCCTGTTGATTCTACCTTCACAGCAGCTTTCTCACTCAGCCCCTCTTGTTCATTCCTGCTGCCGACTTGTCCCAGGCACTCACGAGCTGACCCCTGCATTAGTCTCACCTCTCTTTCTGCAGTCTACCCACACTCTGTACTGGTGTTATATTTGCAATGTTCTCATGATTACCTCAGTCCCTTTCTTACACCTTTTAAAAACTCCCTTTCTCCACAAACTACACACACCTTTCCTGATCTGGTTTCCATTCCCCTCGCCCCAGTCCTGGTTCTTGCTACATATAAAACCTTAAAGCCCTACACCCTAGGCTTCAGCCACAATGAACATCTTGCCTTTCCCTGAATATGCTCTGCTTCCATGTCCATGTCAGTCTTTCTGCAATGATATCTTTACCCTTGGTCTTATTCAGTCTGCATAACAAATCACCATGGACAGAGTGGCTTATAAAACAGAAATTTCTCACAGTGTCAGAGGCTGGGAGTTTGAGATCAAGATGCCAGCATGGTTGGGTTCTGATGAGAAGCCTCCTCAGAGTTGCAGGCAGCTGCCTTCTCATTGTATGGAAGAAGGGTGGGAGGACAGAGGGAGCTCTCTAGGGTCTCTTTTACAAGAGCACTAATCCCATTCACATGGGCTTCACCTTCATGACCTAATTACCTCCCCAAAGCCCCTCCTTCTAATAGCCTAAATTAGAAGTTAGGATCTCAGTATATGAATTTTGGATGGGACACAGACATCCAATCCACTGCACCCCTCACCACCAACCGCAGTCCAGTTGTATTGTTTTGTATCATGTCATCTGTTCTACTTCATTGTACCTAGTAAGCAGCATGGTCTTATCAACACTTTTTAACCCCTAACACCCACTACAGTACCTGGCGTATATTAGTCTGCATCTCAGAGTCCAAGCTAGATGTTTCTTCTAAGTGACACGAAGGTGGGTGGGAGCATAGAGAGTGGCCTTGTGAGAGGCACTGGGGATGCTCAACCGAGGTCATGAGAGGACAGTTCAGCCAGGAGTCAGGATGCCCAGGGATAGCAGCTGAGAAATTTCAACTCAGGAACAGACACCCAGAAGTAAGAGTCCAGGATTTTACCAGGCAGAAAAATCAAATAAGAAAGCAGGTGGAACAGAAAGCAGGATACGTGCAAAAAATAAAAGCCAAGGGACTGTAGCAACCTGGGAGGATGGGCTGGACAGCACACAGGGCACAGACCAAGCAAAGGCAGAGCCAGGAATTCTGGGCAGTCAAGAACTAGGTGACTGATGGAAAGGATTGGCCAGAGGTAGCCAAGTGGACAGGTAGCCTGAGGACAAAGACTGCTTTTGAGGTGCTGGCTCGGAGCGATCAACCTGCCTAACATCTTGACTCAAAAGCACTCTAACTCAGTGCAACCAGGAAGATAAATTACCTTCAATATGAGTATCTTCACCCTTAGAAATTCTTCATCCTTTGAAGTCGTATATATTATTTTTTAGAACAATTTTATTCAACACCAAGTCTGGTGAATGAGATGGGTGACCAAGTTCACAGACACTCTTTGGGGGCAGAAACAAGGTGTGACTATAAAGCAATAAGATTGATTTTCCTCTGTGGCTCCAGCTTTAAAGGCATTTCAAAAGAAAAGTTCCCTGGAATCACTGAAGACCTTAAGATTTAGAACCACATCACAGAAATAAATGAACAGCTTCCTAAGGTGACTTCTTCCAAATGGTACAGAATATACTTGGATTCATATTTTAGTGTATTTTCTTAAAAATCAGTCACATTACCATAAAGAGCTTTCCCCTGCAGGTACACTGTAGAACATAAGGTCCAGTGATGTTGGGCAAAATGTTTCTGTAGTTTTTAAGTTTGGAAATAATGAGCTGAGTAAAGTCTTTTTCCTGGAGCTCTTTTCCTGGTCTTTTATATGAGGGTGCACACTATGCCTCCTCCCGTATGCTAAGCACACTTTGTTCACGATTTGACCCTTCACAGAGCATCTCATAGGACAGGGATTCCACCGAACACTCTTTGGCAAAGAGCTCCTGCAGACCAGATCACATTCTAAGTCTTAGGTAAGTCATTTCCCAAAATACTGAGTCAAAATTGGACAGCAAACTTCACAAAATTACATAAAACATTTCTGTGCTTCATTTTCTTTCTTAAAAAGTGGCATAATAGTAATACCAGCCTCACTGATGTATTGACAATCACATGCATTCATATATGCCAAGCACAGTGCCTGGCATACATTAAGTGCCCAATGCATGTGAGCTATTTTTATTTTGACTGATGCTAAGGAGAACAGAGAACTGGCACTTAGAGCCTGAGTGAGAAAGTAAAGTCTGAGAAACTAAAAATGTGTAAAAGAGAATATACATGTGTGCACGAGAGAAAAAAACACTGTTGACACCAGGCAAGGAGAATAAAAAAGGAAGGCAAAAGCAGTCCATCCTATCCCGTGCCGGGATTCAAACACACTTCGCCATAGCACAGCCAAGAATCTAAATTACCTTTAATATGGGTACCTTCATCCTTGGAAATTCCTTATTCAGTTGAAGCTTTAGGCACGAGTTATTCTTCACATAGGACTGTGGACAGTATAGTTCATGAGTTCTCTAACTTTTCTAAGCAGAGCCTGCTGATTATAAAGTCAGTAGCCTTCTGCAAAGTACAAGCTGAGAGGAGATGAGAAAAGGTCCAGTGGACCAGCCAGCAAGCCCAGGGGCCTGCCACTTGTCAATTAAATCCCTGTTTATCAGAAACATTCCTTCAGGTTACAGCGGCAGCTTCCCTGGGCAAGTCCCAGAGGGAGCAGAGAGGCCCGCATTTGAAAGGAAGGGGAGGATGCAGGGGGGAGAGAGCAAGAGAGTGGAAATGTGGGTCATTTTCTACCCAGAAGAAAAGGTCCATGGAGGGTCTGGGCAGCCAGCAGACCACAGAAGGGCACTGGGTGTGTTGGGCCCGAGAAAGTGGAAAGGATGGAAGGGGAGATGAAGGGACGTGGCCTGGAGACCATGGGGGTGCAGGGCTGGAGGCATCCGTCACTCTGTTGGTATCCAGGGCTGATTCAGTTGACCTGGCTCAGATCCTCTTCTTCGCTCACCTTCAGGCATGTCCTTACCAAGGCTATAAGAACTAATTTTATAATGCAGACATATCATTTTTTGGCCAAAGATAGGAGAAGAATAATCCCTTGCTAGGACTTTTCAACAAGCCTTCCAAACCACTTTTTAGACTCTACAGAAGCCACTGACAATTTTGCTTTCCTGAGTACCTATTCTGTGTTTTGTATCCCTTAGCTCACTTAATAAAAGAAGATTCATTATTATTTCCATTTTCAGAGAAGGAAAGAAGATCAGAGATGTTAGGTAAGTCTATTCAATATCACCCAGTTAGGAAATAATAGAGCTGAGAATTAAACCCTAATGTGTTTTACAAGTCCATGATTCATTCCATCAATGGACAAGCAAACTGTCTCCTTAAATTTGCCTGGGATTATAATTTGCTGAGGAACATTTGCTGAATACTTGGTATCACAAAGTGTTTACCAAAGAATCTTTGCCTTTTTTACTACACTGATGGACAGTGACTACAATGGAGTATGGGGGGGACTTGGTAATAAGGGGGAATGTAGTAACCACATTGTTTTTCTTGTGAAGCCTTCATAAAATTGTATATCAATGATACCTTAATAAAAAGATAAAAAATAAAAGAATCTTTACCTTGTAGAGACAACAGAGAAGAATAAACAAGTCAGGGAGATAAGCCAGAAACCCCTAAGTAGATTGCTCCCCAAATTCAAACCAATAATTGCTAAAGGCTATACCCATAACCTGTTGCCACAATAATGATATGCCCTACAAACCACCTTGAAAATGAAGTGACTTCAGGCAATCAGCATTTGCACACCTCATGCATGTGCTGGTCAGTGATTTAAACTGGTCCCTGACTCCCATGCCTGGCAGTCAGAGCAGTTCAGCTATTCTAGGATGGCCTTCTCTGGGGTGACTGGGGCAAGCTGTCCCCCCTCCTGCATCATCCTCCAGCAGTTCTCCTGGGGCACGGGGCAGTGGGGCAGAGAATCAAGACAGCAATGATAACGCATGTCATGCTTTGTCAAGCCTTTGCAAATATCCCATCTGCCAAAGCCAGTCACACCAGCTCAGATAAAAGGTAGAGAAATGGACTCCAAACCTATGATGAAGAAGACAGCAAAGTCACATGACAAAGACCACAGATACAAGGGGGTGAAGAACTGAGGCCAGAAGTGCAATCAAGCCGCCACGAGAGCCACTGATGATTATAATCAAGTCATCTCCTACCTAAAAGGTCTGAGCGCCTGCAGTGTGCTGGGCCCTGTTCTAAGCACTTCACATACCACCCCCATTTTATGGATGAGGAAACTTAGGCTTAGAGAGGTTACCTATGTAGCCAGGTTAATTATGCAGCAGTAAATGGCAGAGCCTAATTTAAACATGGGCATAACTGACTTGCTTTTTCTCCCAGTTTGGGCTTTATAGACAAAAATATTAGAAAAGTAAAAGGCTGATTCAAAATTAAAAATAAGTTTGAAAAACAATGAAATGTTTTATAAATTCCAATCATAGGCTCTACATTTTTAGAAAGATGTTTCACAGCTATTCTTTAATATTTGATCAATAGATCAAGTCATGAAACATTATTGTGGGATATAAATGCATGAAAACAATGTTACAGATAACATAAATACCAATTCTTTTTTTTTTTGGCCTGGAAGATAGGGACTACTTTGAGTTTTATATTCTTGGCAAATGATTTAAAAGTGCTTGAGAAAATGTGCTGATATGGTTTTACATGTACAAATTCAAGAAGATATTACAACTTATCTTTTTAAGTGAGCTTAAAGTTTCTCAAGTGGTCAGAACACCATTGCATCAAATTTAGAAAAACTGAAGTGGGACAGTCACAAGCCACACCACTTGCCAACACGGTCCATTAGATTCTGTTCATTACTGCGGGGCATTTGTTACCAAGAATAATAAATCACTGGGACTACAGGAAACCTGGCCTCTGAAATAGATCCAGCAGCAAGACTCAGCACAAGCTTTGATCAAGACAAGCCCCACACGGCTAAGAAGTTGTAACTCACCTTTGGCAACAGGATGCTTCGATTTCCTTTTCACACTTTTGTTTCTTATAGCCCTTCACTGTGAGATTGTATCACTTAGGTTTGTGTTACACTCCTCCAACTGCCTGACAAAGCCTGGGAAGAGGAAAATCCTGAGTCATGAATTACTGGCCTTGTAAGGAATGCTAGAGGCAGGACGGAGCTAGGCGGACTTTCAAGAAAAGAATTCTGAAATTGGTTTCCCGGTTGGACCTCTGTTGAGGCCACAGACTGATTGATGAGCCCGGATGGCGGCATAGAGACAAGTCGGCCACAGAGCAACAGCACTGCCACTGGATAGCAGAACAAGGACAATGAGTGTCCCGGGTCAAGTGCACGCCTCAGAAGGTAACCAGCCAAGCAGTCTTGCCAGCACTCCACCCAAGAGGGCTGGTCATCAGGCAAGGAGAGCCCACCAAAGACCCTGTAGAGCAAACCATCAGCCTTGGAGCTGAACGTGTGTACACAGCAATCACAATCCACAGCCAGCTCTCACCCAACCCCCCAAAGAACCCCCACATCCGCCCAGACGGAGCCAGCAAGGGGACTAAGCATCAACAAGACTGCAATCTCTGCCCTGTTAAGTTAAAAAAAAATTTAAATAATTCCTATTCCCTCCTGCCATCTCCAGGCCCAGAGGAGCTCCAAACACAGCGGCAGGAGGTGGGGGGAGGAAGTATGTACAGTCACCGACCACGCTTTCCCTCCCCTTCTCACGCCCTTCAGAGCCAAGTCTGGCCCAGGCCAGGAGGGGGCAAGACAGACAGTTAAGCCATATTAAGATGGTTTTCAATTATCTTAGACTGGACTGAAGTTATTAATATCTGAAAGTGGCTAGAAAGATATGGAATAAACCTAAGATGTCACTGATGGATAGACATGGGAGACTCAGCTGATCATGGTTGAAGGCAATGATTGGAGAAAAATAAAACAGTTTCATCCCTGTTCCCTTCCTAAGTCAGACTTCTAAAGAAATTCATTACTTATTAGTTCAATAAATTAGTTATCTGGGTCCTAATTTTTTCCTCTGAATATTGAAGCCTTTGCAGTTCTGACATCCTCTAAGAGCCAGGCTCTCTGCTCTCCACACTCAGATTTTCATGTGAAATGCAATGTTCAAATATGGCAGGTAATGTGTAAAATAGCCATGTCCCATCTTCCACTGCAGGTTCTGCTATAGTAAACAAAACCACCAGAAATGAGTAATGAACACTGACCGATGTTTACCAAATGATCCTGAACCTCACCCCCTGGGAGTGTGAGGCACTAGGCCAGGTGTCAAAACATGATTAAGTTTGGTCCTGCTTTAGAATAAAATTAATTTCTCAGTCTCTCTCTCTTCAAGTCAATATATGCAGTCAGTTTTCTGACAGTTGCTTACCAGATACAGTGACATTTTACAATATTCTGCTTAAGTAGTTAATAATGCTTCCTGTGTTGAGGTTTACTTTTGGGGGTGTTTTCAGCTTTACATGGGAGGCAATAATGGGCCATTGGTCTCCCGCGAATAGTTACCAAGTCACTTGATGATTCCTCTTGTGCCTGTTTCTGCCTTTATTTAACAGCGATCACAGAAACTTCATTCTGAGAATCCCTTTCCCTGGTGAGAGCGTACTGCATTTTTTATAACTGTCTGGCAAAAAGTACATACATTCATGGTTGTGATTAAAAGGAATCCCACCTGAAATTATTTCATAAAGGAAACCATCCTTAGTTTATTTTCTTTTCTATAAATTCTATTTCCCATTCATTAGGCTGGCAAACAAAATGAAGTTTGGTTGATATTTTTAATGCTCTGTTTTTACTTGAGCTAAGAAATACCAACACCTCAACTGCTAAGGAGGATGTTCTGGAAGGAGGGGCCCCCCCAGGCTCTGGGATGGGTGAAGCAAAGCACACTGAAGGATGAGTCTGAATTGTATCTGCTTTCCCAAACTTAAAGCCTAACAACTGACAAGGAGCTCGTGGTGGTTTGGAAGACAGAGGTCTTTTCTAGCAGGTTACCCTTTATGGAAAAAAGAATTGAAGGCGATGGCCTCACTGAGATAGGAGTAAGTGACTTAATAGCTCAGCCTCACATCCAGGGAAGGCATCAGAGCATTATGGGGTCTGTGTCATGGAGGACCCCACAGAACATGGGGATAAAGAGGCCACGGTTTTCACCCAGATATAGGCAGGCGACATATTGTGTAGTGTAAAACAACCCGGTTTGTAGACTGGGCTAAGTTTTTCTTCCTTGAAATTCTGATCTAACTTAACATTTGTTATATAAGTGGATTTTGGTTTGCTTCCTATTATTTAAGCAAGTGATAAAAGATAGATGCAGCCCATTTTTATTGAATGATCAGCTCACCCAACCCTGGAGCCTGGGCCCAAACACTTTTTTGAATGGTTCCTGGGAAGATAAGGACCTGCTTCTCATCTACTGAAGCTCGTGAGAGCTGGACACACATGTACACTCCCCGCACTCTCAGGGAGGGGCTCAACCATTAAAAGGTCAACTCGATCAAGAAATCCATATGACTCAGTGAATTTAAAACACTTTCCAAATACATAGCAATAATAGATAAAACCCACCCAAAAATGATATTAGCATGGTACTCTGCCCACTATTGAAGAGGAATTCAGGTATAGTAGGGGATTAGGAAAACACTCTCACCCGTATATTACTAATTGTTCACTGCTTCAGCTGGGAGGATATATTTTCATCCAAGGACACAGCTCAAAGTTGTTCTCTGAATGTCTCCTTCTGAGTTACTCTCAGTGGATACCTGGAAGGTAGTAGCACAGAATTTAGACCAAGTGCTTCCTTTTGATTACCATAGATGAGACTAAGCAGATTGGAGTCAGGTGGACAGAGAAGCAGAAAGAAAAGCCTATTGTGAACATAGAACTAGGGGGATTTTTTTCCCCTTAAAAGTAAAAATTTAAGTGAGCAAGGCAACACCAGAAACTCTAAACATGTGCACAGCAATAGGATGTCCGCTAACGTACCAGATTACTGCTTCTGGGCCTGTGCTGCTAGACCAGCAGTCGCCACTTGGGGTCACTCTTTTACTTTGAATCTGCAAGTGCCCCATCAAGAGGCCCACCCCCTCCCACCTACACTTTTGGGGGAAGTGATCTTGCCTGTGTGGCGTGGCGGTACCTGGGCCTGTCCCAAAGACAGTAGACCAATGGGCCTCAGGTTTTCTCACTTCCCAACCTAGAATGCTTCCATGCCATGTGTTAAGTGTTATTTAAACTAATTTTTCAACACTTTTCATTGATTTTTCAAAGTAAAATACGAAGAATGAGCAGTAAACCCATCATTCGTCACTGGGGAGGCACATTGGGAGTATCTCATCTCCGCATGAAAGCCACACTTCACTGGTGTCTGACTTGAGTCCCAGTAAAACGGAATCAAGTCAAGCTAGAGAGGACACACTCATTTATGGGCGAGAAACTCATGTTCCACAGGAGTAAAGAGGCTCAGCCAGTGAGTAGGTTGCAGAACTAGAACTAGAACTCTGGACTGTGGGCCTCCCACCCCTGAATCCCTGCCCCCATTTCAGGCCAGCTCCACCTCTCCCGTTAGATCTACCTGTTAGGTGAGATGTTGGTCTTTTAAGCAACTCCACCCTGATCTGCAGCATTTTCTGGGGGCCACATTATAGGGTCAGCCTTCCCTCCATGTCCCAACATCATGTTTCCTTATGACATCAGGTCCAGTCGTTGTTCATAAACTGGGAGATAACGGGTTATAGGTGACCTCAGTCCTCACTCCTCATCTGGCCCCACCAGATTTTTCACAACTCCACGATGTAACAAGACCTTCCCGTGTTATTCTTTCACTGTACCTTGTCTTCATTCTTGGATTCAATGACTATGAATGCTTTTCCTAATTGGGCTCTGATTCCTCAGGATGGTAGGTTTCCACAGCTCACCTCAAGTTAACGCTCCCCCCAGACTGACCGGGGTTCAGGCTCATCAACCTGATCATCCTGCTGTAGCATATTTTGTTGACACCCCACCCAGGTCACCTGCACTGGGCTGGCACGCCCATCCCCACTGTTGGGAATATGGGGAGCTAATGCCCACGGATGGCCCATTCTCCGGATAATCACCCCTGAATAAGAGCCCCTCCTCTGGAGGTGGAAGGGGAAGGAGAGCAGGGAGGTCCCAAACCTGTGACTGTCTGAGGCAGTGAGCACATGCGGCCAGCCCGTTACCTCCAGGAGGCAGAACTGGTGTGGGGTTCATTTCCTTGACCCTCTCCTCCCCCGTGGACCACGCCAAGACTGGCCTTTCCCTGAGCCCACATCCTCCCTGTGAGCCCTTCTCCTTCCCCTCCTGTTCCCCTCCCTCATCCACAGGTCCCTTCTTGAAGGATTCTCCTTCACCAACTCACTTGTATCCAAACCTCCGTCTTGGACCCTACAGTCTAGCAAACTCCACCTAAGATATACCTGGCCTGGCAAGTTAACCATTGGTGGGCCCAGACCTCATATAGTGGGGCTTGGAGGGATTTAGAATCAAATCTGTTCTGAGATTTACTAGCTACCTAAAATTGGCCAAATTATATAATCTTTGTAAGCTTCCATTTCCTCATCTCTAAAGGAGGAAACAAGTAAAGAATTGTGAGAATTAAAGAATTGTGAGAATTAAAAGTTACAATATTGCTGAAAGTCACCACTTTAACTTAAAGTTCCTAGGCTAGTGTTGAACACATTTCCTCTAACATGTTAACATTAGTAATAATAGTAGCTCATCTTTATTGGGTATTTTCTATGTTCCAAGTTGCAGGTTAAGCATATTACATTCATTATTTCATTTAATCCTCACATCAATCCTCTGAGATCGCCCTATTGCCCCATTGTACAGATGAAGAAACCGAGACTATAATTTGACCTAAGTCTCACAGTTTGAAGGGGCAGAGCCCAGATTTGAAACCAAGTAGTGGAACTCCAAAAACGGTGTTGCACTTTGTCATCAGGGACATTGTATCTGCTTCCCGTAGCCACTTCTTCCCTCTCACTTGCATTCTCATCCCTCAATCCTGCTGCCCACTCATGACACCCACTCATCTGTAGCACCCACAACTAAACACCCACATACCTTGGGTCTCCATCCCCCAACAAAACTCAGCACCCCTGCATCCTGTTCTGCATTAACTGACTCTGTTGGACCCAGGCTTACAGTTCTTACATAACTGAAGACAGTGGTTCTATGTATATCAAGCTCAAATCACTTTTGTGCTTCAAACATGCCCTTTGAGGACATTGCCACAAGAAGTGCATAATGTCCTAATTTCAGGCATCTTAGTGGGTCAGTAGAAAACATATTTGCGGGCAGGAAGTTTATTCCCAATATCTCATAAATCCCCCCATGTTGGTGATGGCCACTTTCTCTCTGTAAAACATTAATAGCTGAAGTATCTCAGAGGGATTACACACCTGATCACGAGGGGATCAATTTTTCATTAGCCCCACTGGACATCTCCCATTCAGTCATCGCTGCCGTTACAAATATTATGTATTCTTTTTTTCTTTTAAGGCAGGAAACATGTTTCTATTTCTTAAAAGCACCAAGGTCAGTGCAAAAGGGAAAAAAAGAAAGATGGAAAATAGAGATTATATAATGTCCTGTCTCTTCTATGTCTCATTTTATTTTAATTCACTTGCATGATTATCTAGATTATGCTTAAGCAGCAAAGCTTCCTTCCTTTGCATTTTCCTTGCAGACGTTTGTATTAGGCAGAGGAAAGAAAGGTTAAGAAAAAGTTCCTCTGAACAAATGAGTCTTTCTATGAAACTTTTCATTAGGCCCACGGCTCGCCGATTCTACTCGGAGAGATTCAAACAAGGGTCACACTTGACCTCAGCCCTCCTCCACTGGGGTGGAGAATGGGAGATCGGCCTGGCCTTCAATTTTGGAAAGTCAATTAGAGCAGAAGTATCCAGAAGACATGCTTATATGGATTATGCATAATGAAATGGGGCCTTTAAATCTGTCTTTTTCTTTCTTTTGTTTTATCCTCACAGGGAACCCGGCAAGTTTCCTTAATAATCAGAAAATATGCTTAGCAATTCAGAAAAGCATTATAGGATCACACTTCAGATATAATGGCTAAAAATCACAGTAAATAAGCCAGAATAGTTGCAGAGTGAAACAAAAGAAATCAGATAATGAAAGTTAGTCACCTTGGATCATTAACTAAAAAAAAGAAAAACAGCAGGCATACAAACAGCAGCATCGTCTCATTTTGGTTAAAAACTGCAGATACGTATGTATATGCATTTTTTCAAAAGTTGTGGGAAAATATGTAATAGTGTTACCAGTGGTTATCTCTGGGCAGCAGGAATATAATTGTTATAGGTTGAATCATTGTGTCCCCCAAAAGGAGATATTGAAGTCCTAACGCCCAGTACCTCTGAATGTGACCGTGTTTAAAAATAGGGTCATTGCAGAGGTAATTAACTAACAGGAAGTCATACTGCAGCAGGATGGGCCCTTAATCCAAAATATCACAGTCCTTATAAGAAGAGGAGAGAAGCACAGGGGAGCAACCGCCACGTGAAGACATAGACCCATGGGGAGAGTGTCACGTGAGGACAGGAGAGCCTGGGGAGACGCCTCTGTAAGCCAAGCACTGAGGAGGGTGGCCAGTGACTGCCAGGCTCCAGGAGGAGGCGAGGGAGGGTTCTCCTCTGCAGGTTTCAGAGGGACATCCTGCCAGTGCCTTGATTTTGACTTGTTGCCTCCAGAACCACGAGCAAGTAGATTTCTGTTGTTTTTATGCCATCCAATCTGTGGTAGTTTGTTAGGGCAGCCCCCGGAAACTAAGACAAGAATGCTTTCAGACTTTTGCTTATCTGTAAGTTTTTGCTCTCAACAAAGCACCTATGTTAGGTTTGTAATTTTTAAAAGGTCATTTTAAGAAAGAAGGAAGGGAAAGGAAGGAAGGAAGGAAGGAAGGAAGGAAGGAAGGAAGGAAGGAAGGAAGGAAGGAAGGAAGGAAGGAAGGAAGGAAGGAAGGAAGGAAGGAAGGAAGGAAGGAAGGAAGGAAGGAAGGAAGGAAGGAAGGAAGAGGGAGGGAAGGAGGGAGGGAGGGAGGGAGGGAGGGAGGGAGGGAGGGAAGGAATGCGTGAGACTGATTTTTTCATCATTAACCACCCTGGATGGTGCCATGGGGTGTATTAAATAAAATAATAAACACCACAGGGGAGCACAGGAACAGAGATGCCAGCAACAGCTCCTGGGGCATCTCTTTATCTCCCCTGGCCACTCCATCTTCCTCCACATAGTTGCGTCTTACCCTCTGTTGAATTCTTCCAGCTACTAGCAGTGGCCTTTCACGTCCGTCAGTCAAGCCCTGTCCATTCTTAGCCCCGCTGCCCCAGGGCCCTGTTCCTGCACGACATCCTCTTTGTCATCTGCTCATCAGTCATTGATTGAACACTACTCTGGGCCAGCCACAGGCTGGAGATGTGAATATAAGTACGACAGGCCTTACCCATGCAGAGGTCACGGTCCAGTGGAGCAGAAAGACAAGAAGTGGGAAGTCCACGGGAGCGCAGGCAGTGCTCTCTGTGGGGAGGCTCGCAGGGGTTCGGGCCAAGGGTGTCATGGGAGATGGAGTGACGCCCCTTAGGCCAGACTTGGAAGGGGCTGGGGTCTAGGGAAGGAGCTAAATTTTGAAACACAGGTAAGAACTAGTCCAACAAAAAGAGGAGAGGGACTCTGCAAACAAAGGAAGAAGCAGAGCTGTGCTGATCCAAAGACGTGAGAGACCCAGGGTAAACGTGGAGCAAGCTTGGGGTTCAGCGGGGCAATGGTGAGCAGTGCCAGCAGCGAGACCCAGGGGCCCAGGGCCGGACATGGCAAGGTAAGAGCTCTGGACTTGACTCTGCAGGCTTATAAGATCAGTCACATTTTTAAAAGATTAACCTAGGAATAGTGTGGAAGACTGTTTGCAAACAGCAAAAATGGAGGCAGATGGAATCATTGGTAAACTGGGCAAGAGTGAGTGTGGCCTGTGTGAGAACAGGAGATGGAGAGGCTGCCTGCAGCAAGGTGACTGAGATGGGGATGCCAGAGCACATCTGGGTATAAATCCTAGTTCTACCATTTACTTGTTGGTTTAAACTGGGCAAATTATTTAGCCACTTTGCACTTCAATTTTCTCACCTATAAAATGAGAACAACATAAGATTTTCCTTATTGGGTTGTGGTGAATATTAAATGTGCCCCATGCTAAGAAATTATGTGGCATGTATTATATATTCATAAATGTTATTGTTCTTGTTCACACACACGCTGTATGTATGTGAGTCAGTAGGCTTTTGCGAATAGACGTGGGACATGAGGGATAGGGACTAACACAGATGTACTTCTGGTTTTAACCCAGGCACGAGTGGTTACCTGCCCTACTCCACTTTGCCCAGCTAACTTCATTCAGGTCTTCTTCTAGATATGACTTCCTCTTAGAAGCCCTCCTGACTGCTCAAGTCTGGATTAAACAATCCTCCCATCTGTTCCCATGGCATCATGCACTGCCCGTCACAGCACTGACCCCGTGGCCCTGTGACAGCTCGTCCACAGTCTGAATGCCCTACTGAACTCTACACTCCATGAAGACAAAAGCCAAGTCCATGGTGTGCGGCACTATATTCCCAGTGCCTAGCATAGTACCAGTGTCTAATAGATTCGTGATAAGTGTATGAGAGTAATTTAATTAATTAATTAATTAATCCAGTTGAAGGGGAGAAGATGGTGAACTCAGGTTTGAACATGTCCAGATTGAGGTACTTGTAAGATATGCAACTGAAATGACCTGATAGATAATTGGACACAGGTGTATGGAGCTCAAGAGCATGTGTTTGGACTGCAAACAGTCAGCCTTAGCAGCCTCTACAAGGTAACAGAATAATAAAGGACCCAGGAAGAAGGAGTCAATGTATTAGAAGAGATTGAGTGAGGGGCAATAGGTTGGTCTGATGTCTTTGCCCTCTGAGGTATCGCCCTGACATTTAATAAAACTAATAGGAAATCTCTTATGGTAATAGGGATTGTCACAAATTATTTTGTAGATGGAAATCTCCTACAGCCCCTCAAAAAAACCCATATAGGCAGCCATTTCTTCTACTTATTCATTAGCCTATCTCTAGTAGATAATACTGATTGATTACTTACTACATACCATGCACTATTCCAAACACTTTACATGTACTGTCCCATTTAATCCTCACACTGCTGTGAGGCAGGTCTGATCCCCATTTCACAGATGTGGAAACTGAGCTACAGAGACCTAGTCAATTGTGGCTTCCTCTTCACCATAGCAGTAGCTCCCTAACTACATAGAAAACCAAATTGTCTAGTTGCTAAAGTCAACTGTCCAGCAGAGGAGGAAGTTGCCTTAGTTGATAGAACCCACATGGTTTATGTAAAGGGTCTGAGGGTTTTAGCCATTAAGATCAATGCCCTATCCTCCCTTAATAAAAATTCCTCCTCGTGACTTTGTCCATTGTCCATGCTTCCCTGGCACCCATTCCTGGCAGCTGATTGAACACATTAAATCAGCCCACAGGAAGAAGTCTAACTCTATTAGTCATTCTGTAAAGATGCTAAGTCTATTTATTTATTATGAGTTATTCATAAACATCAAGACTACACTCTATAATTTAATACCACCTGCAATGGTTCCTGAAAGTGGCAATATTTTACCACTACGATCTGATTAATTGACCTGTTCAAACCGAGCTCCAAATCAAGCATAACTTCCCTTTGACAGAGGAGTATTCATCTTCATCTCAAAGCCAGCCTTCTCCACTCATCAGGGGAGAACAAAACAGCTCATCAGTGGGAATCAATTAAAATCATCTGAAATAATACATACATTCCACTACAGAAATATCTATATGCTCCTAATACTTCCTTTTTAAAACAAATGTATATATACAAAGGAAGGACACACTTCATGATTTCAATTATATAATGTATGAAAACATAGAAGCATTTTTCCTTGGTGGCCAAGGCAGGGAGACCCCAATACCTGGGGTGGGGCATGAGAGGGGCCACTGAGGGGCTGGACATGTTCTGGGTGTGCTGGTCTCATGGCTGCGGTCACATTCTGAAAATTCATCATATGAACAGTTTACTTATATACATTTTACTTCACTAAAATGTTTGCCAGAAATGAAGGAAATGGAGTAATTCTTAATTAGTTAAACCTCTAGCTGACATTGCTGCCTAAGAATGCTACTATCTCAACTCTTCGACCTCCTAGATGCATTTAGATGGGCAAGTCACATTAAACGAGCCTTGATTTGCTCACTTATAAAATAATACCTATTTCACAGATGAAATATGACTGTACATATAAGCAATATGTATAGTTTACATATATAAACAAGGTATATATATACAATGTTAGCTTGTGATTTGCTGTGCAATTAAGCATGTTACTCTTATTATAATTATTACACAATCCTTATTTCCAACAGTGATGCACACCACTCTTCCTGACATAGCCTAAGCAGAGATCAACATGCTGATTTTTTTTCTTTAATTCCTATTTGGGTCATCCATGCAATAATGAGAGGGTTCAACTAAGTATAGATACCACAACTTTGCTACTGCCTATGAATCTTGAAATCTAATTGCCCATGAAATTCCCAGGTAAGGCCAACCTCTTCCTTGGGTGATTAGCAGCCCCTTACACAGGACTCTTCCAGAACTTTTCTTCAAGCAATGAACTACCTTTTGAACGTGAATTGTTCCTGTGATTGACAGTAGAGAATACGGTTCATACTGTGATTATTTGGAAAAGAGAATCCAGTAGAACACTCTCTGCCATTAACACCTTTTCTGAAATTGCCAACTTTTCCAACCTCTCACCAGAGAAGCAGGATCCTTGATGAAGGAAAGACAGGTTTATATCCCTAGAAGACCACTGTCTATCAGTTGTGTGTAGAGAGACATCTGGTCCTTTTAGTACTGGGGTTACCAGTCTGCTGAGAGCCATATTCAGTCCTCATGGAGAACACTGTGAACTCCTAGGACATTTTTCCCCATCAGAAAAAAATCTCATATCTTATGGGACGTGAATTGGTTCTCTTCCAAAGCATCTCAAGAAGCCCCCAAGGGATGCCAAAGCAGCTGGCGCAGGGCCCACACTTTGTGAAACACTAGTCTGCTCTCAAGGTGTGGAACTGCATCTGGCCTGAATGATTTTGGAAGATCTTGAATTGGTTTGGCAAGAATGTAATCTTGGAGACACTAGTAGAATCTGTGCATCCATTTCAAGGAAACAGTGCATAGTTTCCCTCAGTGCCCAAAGGCATTCTCCAGTCCCCGGAGAAAGTCTCAAAGAGCTGAAAACAAACACAAACCCGAGATAGACACTAAATGGAAAAGAATTTATTGCCAAGAGGAAATTACCGTCACATGGACGGTAAATACTCATGCTGCAAATTATCCCACTAACCTTTTATGTAGACCTACATGGGAATCAAATGAGACTCTGTAAGCACCAAATCTGGAAAGAAAAAAAAAAGGCAGTATATGAATTCAGTATTTAATGTTCCAACCTGGCTTAGCACATCCATCTCATATAGCAGAAGCATCAACTCTCAAAATGCAACATCCTCTCTACTGAACCCAGTAGGAAGCCAGCTCCATCCTTGGGAATGGAGATATTCAAAGGCTAAAACTCACTCCAGTCAGAACTGTCCATGTATGCTGAAAGACACCACATTTTCCTATATTTCCACAAACAAGTGCCTTCAGATTGACTTGTTATTTTTAATGATCTCAATATAGTCAAATAGTTTGCATTCAGCAATATTCATTCCACAAATGATTATGAATATGTGTTAGGTGCTGAGGGCACTACTGAAGAAATCCAGTAAGTTCCCTCTAGGCTTACAGTCTAGAGGCTGGGAAGGGTTCATGGTTGGGGCAAGTATGGTAAACAGTGCATACCATCCTAGATCCCCTTATCGGAGATTCACAATGTTCAACAGGAGTAAACAGGTCCATTAACTCTCTTTCCCATCCTGTCTTAATCTCACTGGATGCTTTTATCATGGTGTATCCATCAACTCTTCTGGAAACCTGAGAAACAGTGATAAAGATTAAAATAGCTCCAAGAATTCAGGAAAATCTGAGAGCAGTAAAGATGCTATAGTCAGGCTCACATAGAGGAAATGAGGCATGCCGGGGTAACTTAATTCTTGTTTTCAGACAAGTTTGCCTTCAAGCATTAAAGATGAGTTTCAGTCTCTGTTCTACTAAATCCTTCAATGTAACAAGCTTGGAACTTAGTTGGCTCCCCAAGGAATCTTAGATCCAAGCTCCCCTGTACAGCAGGAGTGACCACCTCTAGCTCTGGACCTGCAATGAGGCAGGAACCTGGATGAGGCAGCTTGCCAAGGAGGATGGGGAGAGGCTGCAAACAGAAGTCACCTAGAGCCGGTCTGGTGGCCAAATGAGGCAACCCATCACAGACAGGATGCCAGGAGCTAACACTTCTCCTGCCACACCTAAAATGCAGAAAATCACCTCACCTGGAAAAATGTATTTGATCACTTCAAATATGCTGATGAGCCCCATAAAAGGAAAGAATTATTCATTCACCAGAAAGAGGTACTTTTTTAGTTAAGAGCAATTCCATGATCCTTCATTATTCTACTTATGAGTTTTTCTGCCTAAAAAAGACTTTAAATACTATCTAGCCTAGTGTTTATGAAACTGTTGATTGCAACCACCTATGAGTGAAATCAGTTCAGTGAGTCTCAACCAGCATTTTTCTCTAAATGAGATAGAATGGAATGGAATGGATTAGAGAATATTAGAGCATCAGATACACCAAGAGTAGTTATTTTTTCACAAAACTTGTATTTATGTTTATATACCTATTCATATATGTATATATGTGTACTGGGTTAGAATGTGAAATATATTTCTTTTTATTGAATTATCATTGATATACAATCTTAAATTGTTTCAAATGTACAATACAGTGATTCAACAGTTATCCATATTATTAAATCCTCATCCCCTCTAGTGCAGTTACTATCTATCAATATAGAAAGATGTTACATGTTACAAAATCATTGACTATATTTTCCATGCTATACTACCATATCTATGACCAACTTATATTGTGATTGCGAATTATTATCCCCCTCACCCTCCTCACCCATCCACCCCAACCCCTCCCCCTTGGTAACCACTAGTTACTTCTCAGTGTCTATGAGTCTACTGCTATTTTGCCCCTCCTGTTTTGCTTTGTTTTTAGATTCCACAAATAAGTGACATCATATGATATTTCTTCCTCCACCTGGCTTATTTCACTGAGCATAATACCCTCTAGGTCTATCCATGTTGCTGCAAATGACAGGATTTCTTTTCTCTTTACGGAGGAAAAATATGCCATTGTGTATATGTACCACAGCTTCTTTATCCATTCATGTATTGATGGACACTTAGGTTGCTTCCATAACTTGGCTATTGTAAATAATGTGGTGATAAACATAGGGGTGTGTATGTCTTTTCAAATCAGGGATTATGGTTTCTTCAAGTAAATTCCTAGAAGTGGAATTACTGGATCAAATGGTATTTCCATTTTAGTTTTTTAGTTTCATATGAATTTTAGATCTGTTCTAGTTCACTGAAAAATGCTGTTGGTATTTTGGTAGGGATTGTATTGAATCTGTAAATTGCTTTGGGCAAGATGGCTATTTTGACATATTAATTTTTCCTATCCATGAGCATGGGATAAGTTTCCATTTATTGGTGTCTTCTTTAATTTCTCTCATGAGTGTCATAGTTTTCACAGTACAGGTCTTTCACCTCCTTGGTTAGGTTTATTTCTAGGTATTTTATTCTTTTTGTTGCAATTGTAAATGGAGTTGTGTGCTATAATGTGTCATAAGAAATACATATTTGGTCATTCATATGACCAAATACATATTTCCCAGGTATATTTGGTCTTCATCCACAGTTCCTGAAAACACTGCAGTCTTAAAGGTGAAACAGGTGTTTTGCCATGTTAATGAGAGACTTTTGGACCCCCACCCAAGGGCAGGGGCTAGAGACTGAATCAGCCAGTAGTCAATAATTTAGTCAATCATGACTATGCAATGAAGCCCTCACAAAACCCATGAGAAGGGCTCGCTCTGTCTCTCTCTGCTGTGCTTTGCCTGCACTGCTCAGGTGGATCCTGCTTCTTGGCCAGAGAGAGCTTCTGTGCTTGGGGAACCAGAACGCCTCTACGTACCACCGAGCCAGGCCCCAAGCTCCGCAAGGATAGAAGATCCTTTAGTTGGGCCCTTGTCCTATGTCTCTCTTCATCTGGCTGTTAACTTGTATCCTTTATTAAAATGGTAAACAGAATTGTTTTCCTGCGTTCTCTGAGCCACTCTAGCAAATTAATCAAACCTAAAGGGGAGGTGGTGGGAACCTCCAATATGTAGCCAGTAGGTCAGAAACACAGGTAACAGCCTGGGGCTTGCGACTGGCTTCTGGAATAGGCAGGGTGGAGAGCAGTCTTGTAGGATGGAGCCCTTAACCTGGGAATCTGGTGCTGTCTCTGGGAAGATAGCATCAGAATTGAGTTGAGTTCTCCAAGACCTTGGTGGTATTTGAGAATTGCTTGGTGTAACTATGTGTGGGAAGACACCCCTCCCACATATTTACACACATTGAAATCAGGTCCTGGTACCCAAATAAAGTTATACTATTACTGTTGTGTACGATATTGTAACTGTTATATATATATGTAGGGAAAAAAACACAGCATTGCATTTGGTTTTGAATGGGGTGGTAATAATAACTTGTTTTCCTTATTACTCTTACTGCTAGTTCATTGTTAGTATATAGGAATACAAGTGATTTCTGTGTATTAATTTTGTATTCTGCAACTTTGCTGAATCCAGTTATTAGTTCTAATAGTATTTTGGTAGAGTCTTTAGAGTTTTCTATGTATAATCTCACGTCATCTGCAAACAGCAATAGTTTAACGTCTTCCTTTCAAATTTGGATGCCTCTTATTTCTTTGTCTTTTCTGATTGCCAAGGCTAGGACCTCTAGCGCCATCTTGTATAAAAATGTTGAGAGTGGTCATCCTTGCCCACTTCCTGTCTTTTTCCTAATCTTAGAGGGATAGCTTTCCATTTTTCATCACTGAGAATGATGTTGGCTGTGGGTTTGTTGTATATGGCCTTTATTATGTTGAGGTACTTGCCCTCTATATCCACTTTGTTGAGAGTTTTTAGTATGAATGGATATTGAATTTTGTCACATGCTTTTTCAGCATCTATTGAGATTATCATGTGGTTTTTATCCTTCTTTCTGTTAATATGGTGTATGATCTTGATTGATTTAAGAATATTGCCGGTCGGGGGCGGAAGATGGCGGCGTGAGTAGAGCAGCGGAAATCTCCTCCCAAAACAACATATATCTATGAAAATATAACAAAGACAACCCTTCCTAGAATAAAGACCAGAGGACACAGGACAATATCCAGACCACATCCACACCTGAGAGAACCCAGCGCCTCGCGAAGGGGGTAAGATACAAGCCCCGGCCCCGCGGGAGCCGGGCGCCCCTCCCCCCAGCTCCCGGAGGGAGAAGAGCAGGCGGAGCGGGAGGGAGACGGAGCCCAGGGCTGCCGAACACCCAGCCCCAGCCATCCGGGCCAGAGTGCAGGGCCCTCGATACTGGGAAAACAGGGCAGCAAGAACAGTGAGCAGGCACTGGAGGCTGGGCGACAGAGGACATAAGAAAAGCGCGCGACCATTTTTTTTTTTTTTTTTGCTTTTTTGCTGCTTTGTTTTGGCGAGCGCTTTTTGGAAGTCTTAAAGGGACAGGGACCCCAATATTAGGGAAACAGGGCAGAAAGACCGGTGAGCAGAGGCCTGAGGCTGGCACCGGAGAATAAAGAAAAACGAACGACCACCTTTTCTTTTTTTAATTAAAAATTTTTTTTTTTTTTAATTAAAAAAATTTTTTTTCTTGTTTTTTTTTTGGTCGTTGTTTTGTTTTGGCGGGTGCTTTTTGGAAGTCTTAAAGGGGCAGGGCGGGCCACTTAATCCAGAGGTAGGGAATCCGGGATATCTGGGCACCCTAACCCCTGGGCTGCAGGGAGCAGGGAGGCCCCTTATGGAGATAAATAGCCTCCCAGCAGCTCCTGCTCCAACGCGACTCCACCATTTTGGAGCAGCTGCCTGAGCCAGGCCACGCCCACAGCAACAGCGGAGATTAACTCCATAGCAGCCGGGCAGGAAGCAGAAACCCTGTCTGCGCGCAGCTGCGCAGCACAAGCCACTAGAGGCCGCTGTTCTCCCAGGAGAGGAGGGCCACAAACCAACAAGAAAGGAAGTCCTTCCAGCCGTCACTCGTCCCAGTTCTGCAGACTATTCCTATCATCATGAAAAGGCAAAGCTACAGGCAGACAAAGATCACAGAGACAACACCAGAGAAGGAGACAGACCTAACCAGTCTTCCTGACAAAGAATTCAAAATAAGAATCATAAACATGCTGACAGAGATGCAGAGAAATACGCAAGAGAAATGGGATGAAGTCCGGAAGGAGATCACAGATGCCAGAAAGGAGATCGCAGAAATGAAACAAACTCTGGAAGGGTTTATAAGCAGAATGGATAGAATGCAAGAGGCCATTGATGGAATTGAAATCAGAGAACAGGAACGCATGGAAGCTGACATAGAGAGAGACAAAAGGATCTCCAGGAATGAAACAATATTAAGAGAACTGTGTGACCAATCCAAAAGGAACAATATCCGTATTATAGGGGTCCCAGAAGAAGAAGAGAGAGGCAAAGAGATGGAAAGTATCTTAGAAGAAATAATTGCTGAAAACTTCCCCACACTGGGGGAGGAAGTAATCAAACAGACCACGGAAATACACAGAACCCCCAACAGAAAGGATCCAAGAAGGGCAACACCAAGACACATAATAATTAAAATGGCAAAGATCAAGGACAAGGAAAGAGTGTTAAAGGCAGCTAGAGAGAAAAAGGTCACCTATAAAGGGAAACCCATCAGGCTAACGTCAGATTTCTCAACAGAAACCCTACAGGCCAGAAGAGAATGGCATGATATATTTAATACAATGAAACAGAAGGGCCTTGAACCAAGGATACTGTATCCAGCACGACTATCATTCAAATATGACGGTGGGATTAAACAATTCCCAGACAAACAAAAGCTGAGGGAATTTGCTTTCCACAAACCACCTCTACAGAACATCTTACAGGGACTGCTCTAGATGGGAGCACTCCTAGAAAGAGCACAGCACAAAACACCCAACATATGAAGAATCGAGGAGGAGGAACAAGAAGGGAGAGAAGAAAAGAATCTCCAGACAGTGTATATAACAGCTCAATAAGCGAGCTAAGTTAGACAGTAGGATACTAAAGAGGCTAACCTTGAACCTTTGGTAACCACGAATTTAAAGCCTGCAATGGCAATAAGTACATATCTTTCAATAGTCACCCTAAATGTTAATGGGTTGAATGCACCAATCAAAAGACACAGAGTAACAGAATGGATAAAAAAGCAAGACCCATCTATATGCTGCTTACAAGAAACTCACCTCAAACCCAAAGACATGTACAGACTAAAAGTCAAGGGATGGAAAAACATATTTCAAGCAAACAACAGTGAGAAGAAAGCAGGGGTTGCAGTACTAATATCAGACAAAATAGACTTCAAAACAAAGAAAGTAACAAGAGATAAAGAAGGACACTACATAATGATAAAGGGCTCAGTCAAACAAGAGGATATAACCATTCTAAATATATATGCACCCAACACAGGAGCACCAGCATATGTGAAACAAATACTAACAGAACTAAAGGGGGATATAGACTGCAATGCATTCATTCTAGGAGACTTCAACACACCACTCACCCCAAAGGATAGATCCACTGGGCAGAAAATAAGTAAGGACACGGAAGCACTGAACAACACAGTAGAGCAGATGGACCTAATAGACATCTATAGAACTCTACATCCAAAAGCAGCGGGATATACATTCTTCTCAAGTGCACATGGAACATTCTCCAGAATAGACCACATACTAGGCCACAAAAAGAGCCTCAGAAAATTCCAAAAGATTGAAATCCTACCAACCAACTTTTCAGACCACAAAGGCATAAAACTAGAAATAAACTGTACAAAGAAAGCAAAGAGGCTCACGAACACATGGAGGCTTAACAACACGCTCCTAAATAATCAATGGATCAATGACCAAATCAAAATGGAGATCCAGCAATATATGGAAACAAATGACAACAACAACACTAAGCCCCAACTTCTGTGGGACACAGCAAAAGCAGTCTTAAGAGGAAAGTATATAGCAATCCAAGCATATTTAAAAAAGGAAGAGCAATCCCAAATGAATGGTCTAATGTCACAATTATCGAAATTGGAAAAAGAAGAACAGATGAGGCCTAAGGTCAGCAGAAGGAGGGACATAATAAAGATCAGAGAAGAAATAAATAAAATTGAGAAGAATAAAACAATAGCAAAAATCAATGAAACCAAGAGCTGGTTCTTTGAGAAAATAAACAAAATAGATAAGCCTCTAGCCAGACTTATTAAGAAGAAAAGAGAGTCAACACAAATCAACAGTATCAGAAACGAGAAAGGAAAAATCACGACGGACCCCACGGAAATGCAAAGAATTATTGGAGAATACTATGAAAACCTATATGCTAACAAGCTGGGAAACCTAGGAGAAATGGACAACTTCCTAGAAAAATATAACCTTCCAAGATTGACCCAGGAAGAAACAGAAAATCTAAACAGACCAATTACCAGCAACGAAATTGAAGAGGTAATCAAAAAACTACCAAAGAACAAAACCCCCGGGCCAGATGGATTTACCTCGGAATTTTATCAGACATACAGGGAAGACATAATACCCATTCTCCTTAAAGTTTTCCAAAAAATAGAGGAGGAGGGGATACTCCCAAACTCATTCTATGAAGCTAACATCACCCTAATACCAAAACCAGGCAAAGACCCCACCAAAAAAGAAAACTACAGACCAATATCCCTGATGAACGTAGATGCAAAAATACTCAACAAAATATTAGCAAACCGAATTCAAAAATACATCAAAAGGATCATACACCATGACCAAGTGGGATTCATCCCAGGGATGCAAGGATGGTACAATATTCGAAAGTCCATCAACATCATCCACCACATCAACAAAAAGAAAGACAAAAACCACATGATCATCTCCATAGATGCTGAAAAAGCATTTGACAAAGTTCAACATCCATTCATGTTAAAAACTCTCAGCAAAATGGGAATAGAGGGCAAGTACCTCAACATAATAAAGGCCATCTATGATAAACCCACAGCCAACATTATACTGAACAGCGAGAAGCTGAAAGCATTTCCTCTGAGATCAGGAACTAGACAGGGATGCCCACTCTCTCCACTGTTATTTAACATAGTACTGGAGGTCCTAGCCACGGCAATCAGACAAAATAAAGAAATACAAGGAATCCAGATTGGTAAAGAAGAAGTTAAACTGTCACTATTTGCAGATGACATGATACTGTACATAAAAAACCCTAAAGACTCCACCCCAAAACTACTAGAACTGATATCGGAATACAGCAAAGTTGCAGGATACAAAATCAACACACAGAAATCTGTGGCTTTCCTATATACTAACAATGAACCAACAGAGAGAGAAATCAGGAAAACAACTCCATTCACAATTGCATCAAAAAAAATAAAATACCTAGGAATAAACCTAACCAAAGAAGTGAAAGACTTATACTCTGAAAACTACAAGTCACTCTTAAGAGAAATTAAAGGGGACACTAACAGATGGAAACTCATCCCATGCTCGTGGCTAGGAAGAATTAATATCGTTAAAATGGCCATCCTGCCCAAAGCAATATACAGATTTGATGCAATCCCTATGAAACTACCAGCAACATTCTTCAATGAACTGGAACAAATAATTCAAAAATTCATATGGAAACACCAAAGACCCCGAATAGCCAAAGCAATCCTGAGAAAGAAGAATAAAGTAGGGGGGATCTCACTCCCCAACTTCAAGCTCTACTATAAAGCCATAGTAATCAAGACAATTTGGTACTGGCACAAGAGCAGAGCCACAGACCAATGGAACAGACTAGAGAATCCAGACATTAACCCAGACATATATGGTCAATTAATATTTGATAAAGGAGCCATGGACATACAATGGCGAAATGACAGTCTCTTCAACAGGTGGTGCTGGCAAAACTGGACAGCTACATGTAGGAGAATGAAACTGGACCATTGTCTAACCCCATATACAAAAGTAAACTCAAAATGGATCAAAGACCTGAATGTAAGTCATGAAACCATTAAACTCCTGGAAGAAAACATAGGCGAAAACCTCTTAGACATAAACATGAGTGACCTCTTCTTGAACATATCTCCCCGGGCAAGGAAAACAACAGCAAAAATGAGTAAGTGGGACTATATTAAGCTGAAAAGCTTCTGTACAGCAAAAGACACCATCAATAGAACAAGAAGGATCCCTACAGTATGGGAGAATATATTTGAAAATGACACATCCGATAAAGGCTTGACGTCCAGAATATATAAGGAGCTCTCACGCCTCAACAAACAAAAAACAAATAACCCAATTAAAAAATGGGCAGAGGAACTGAACAGACAGTTCTCCAAAAAAGAAATACAGATGGCCAACAGACACATGAAAAGATGCTCCACATCGCTAATTATCAGAGAAATGCAAATTAAAACTACAATGAGGTATCACCTCACACCAGTAAGGATGGCTGCCATCCAAAAGACAAACAACAACAAATGTTGGCGAGGCTGTGGAGAAAGGGGAACCCTCCTACACTGCTGGTGGGAATGTAAGTTAGTTCAACCATTGTGGAAAGCAGTATGGAGGTACATCAAAATGCTCAAAACAGACTTACCATTTGACCCAGGAATTGCACTCCTAGGAATTTACCCTAAGAATGCAGCAATCAAGTTTGAGAAAGACAGATGCACCCCTATGTTTATTGCAGCACTATTTACAATAGCCAAGAATTGGAAGCAACCTAAATGTCCATCAATAGATGAATGGATAAAGAAGATGTGGTACATATACACAATGGAATACTACTCAGCTATAAGAAAAGGGCAAATCCAATCATTTGCAGCAACATGGATGGAGCTGGAGGGTATTATGCTCAGTGAAACAAGCCAAGCGGAGAAAGAGAAATACCAAATGATTTCACTTATCTGTGGAATATAAGAACAAAGGAAAAACTGAAGGAACAAAACAGCAGCAGAATCACAGAACTCAAGAATGGACTAACAGGTACCAAAGGGAAAGGGACTGGGGAGGATGGGTGGGTAGGGAGGGATAAGGGGGGGAGAAGTAGGGGGGTATTAAGATTAACATGCATGGGGGGTAGGAGAAAAGGGAGGGCTGTACAACACAGAGAAGGCAAGTAGTGATTCTACAACATTTTGCTATGCTGATGGACAGTGACTGTAAAGGGGTTTATAGGGGAGACCTGGTATAGGGGAGAGTTATTCGTCATGTAAGTGTAGATTAGTGATAGCAAAAAAAAAAAAAAAAAAAAAAAAGGGCAGTTCCTGTGTGGTCTGCATACGTGGATGTTTTATTGCCCTGGTCTAGCTTGGATTAACACATAGTCTACAGGCACACACCTGATCATCTACATGTGCTCTCTTACAACACTATCTTGTATCTACCTACCACTTCAGCATTTTATTAAAAATAATAATAATAAAGAGAGAAATGTGGTATCCACATATAAATCAAGTATAAAAACCAAATCAGTATTCATATTTGAACTGACTGTTTATAGTTCATAATGTATGAGCAAAACCGAAAGTTTCTGTGATGACTGCCCTTGTACTGTTCACTATGTAACTTATTCATTATGTAAGAATTTGTTCTACATGTAAAAACTTGTTTGTTATGCCTCAGAAGATTGGAGACTGACAAAAATTAGGCTTGGGGTGGAATAATGATTGTACATTGAGCATTGACTCCCCTATACAGAATTTTATTGTCGTTAACAACCATTTGATCAATAAATATGAGAGATGCCCTCACAAAAAAAAAAAAAAAAAAAAAAAAAAAAAAGGACAGACTTCCAATGGTAAAATAAATTAGTAACCGGGATGTAATGTATAGCATAAGGAATATAGTCAAGATATTGTAACAGCCTGGTAGGGTGATAGCTGGAACCTAGAATTATGTATATAAATGTTCTACCACTGTGTTGTACACTTGAAACTCATGTAATGTAATACTGTGTGTCAACTACCTTTCAATAAAAAATAATTATTAAAAAAAAAAAAAAAAAAAAAAAAAAAAAAAAAAAAGAATATTGCCATCTTTGCATCTCTCAGATATATCCCCCTTGGTCATGATGGATGGTCTTTTTTATGTATTTTTAAATTTGGTTCGCTAATATTTTGTTGAGGAATTTTGCAAAATACATAGTATTTCTTACTATGAGCTGTAACCAGAAATATTTATAAGCCAGTGATGTACCCTAATGCCCTCATTTTGTGTAAGTCTGTCAAAGCCCAGCGTAGTAAAGCAGCTTGCCAAAGACATACCAGGGGTTAGTCACAAAGCTATACTTGGATTCTAGTGACTTCTGATTCCTTGTTCTATGTTCTTGGTACTACGCCAAATAATTTTGTTCAGAAACAATTACACTTCATTTCCACCTTTCAAAATAGCACATTCCTGCCAATAAGACTTATTTAAAGATGTATTTTCAATAACTTTCTGTTCATTTTCTTAAAACTCTAAACAAAATAGTAACATTGCCTTTTGCTGAGATCTATGTCAGATACACATGAAGCCTGAGGCAAAACCTGGAGGTGTTTAATTTTTTGCCTTGTAAACTTCCTCACTAAATATGATAGAAAATATAGTTGGAAGCACTGTAGAATTCCTATTAAACAATGTATCTCTTAAACAGGTACTATTTACAAAATAAACTATCATGTCCCATTTTCTCCTTTATGATCCAATTTTCTTGTCAGCAGAGCTTAGATGTTTTTGTCCGAAGATGACTTCTGTTGCAGTAGTGACCTTACCCCCAACCAATGAGAGCTTGTTCCAAATAATAATAATGTGATCCTCCAGGTTTATATAATAGCCTTTATATTGCACACAATTCTCTAGAGGAATTTGAGTCAGAAGAGAAAAAATCAAAAAGATAGCATTTTTCAATTAAACTGCATACTGACAAAAGTTGGTAGAGAAAAGTGGACATGAATTTTTTGGGTTTTTTTTTCTTTAAATCTTTTACAAATTATTAGGCAAGGAATCTCAAGCTACTTAAACAGAACTCTGAGTCTGCAAAAAATAATATTTATGCTCATGTTTCTGAAGAGAAATCTCTAAAACAATAACTGGCATATAGGAAAATACATGCTGACAGGTATTTCCAAACAACATTTATTTTTGTTTTGTTTACCCCCTGCAAGGTGATTTTATGAGCCATCATTTCAAAGATTTCTCTCCCCTGAGGTGTTTCACATATATGCTTTTAAAATAAAATGAAACAGATGCAATTCAAAATGTATGGAAGGGAGAATAGACAGACTAGATTTTATAAGGTCCTATGGTCCTGGCTTGAGTGATGGGAAGGCTTACCACTGCAAGGCCCCAGTCCTCCAAGTGTATGCCATGTCCGGAGGAGGAATCACCCACCTCAGTGTCCATCTCTTACCTGGTTTGTGGGCCTACAGAGCAATTGGGTCAATTTATATGATGGAATGACCTGTATAAATCACTCACCGGGCCCCGACACAGCTCCAATAAAGGCAGGTCCTGACTTACCAACATTCATCTTTCACCTGCTTGCTTTGAATACAGTTATTTGCTACTAGGATCTCATTGTCCCATTAAAAGGCAGGGCACTGCTCATAATAATAACAATTATAATTATACTCAATATTTATTGAATACTTTGTGTCAATCATTGTCCTAAATGCTTTACATATTTGAAATCATTTAATTTTCACACATTGATAAAGTAGATGAGGAAAGCAAAAATGTTTGTTTGGTTCACTGCTTTACCTCCACCACTGAACGTAGTTCCTGGCATACAGAAGATGCTCAGTAAATGTCTGCTTTGGAAACCCCCATTATGTCGTTGAAAAAAGTGAGACACAGAGAGGTCTCCTGTCCAAAATCAAACAGGTAGGAAGTGGCAAAGCCTAGGTGTTATAAAATTGAGCCATGATACATACCTAATGAATCCTAGTGTTATTCAATGGTGATTTGCAGCCAGCTATTTCTACATGCTATGTTTTTCAGAACATCCATTTTTAATAATGTTTGGGTTTTTCTCATTTAAAAGTTCTTTTCATAGAAAATTTTTTAAGTTCTGAAGATATAACTGGCAATAAAATATTTCATCCCACAAATTGAAAGATAACCACTGTTAATATTTTAGAGTGTTTCAAAATGTCTGATAAATTCCTATGAATGTAATTACTAGATTAAAGGATATGATTCCAAAAATAAGCACTCTGACCTTGAAATTGATATGACAGAGCATTCTGTCCACATTAAAAGGCAGCAATGATAGAAAAGGTGTGTAGTTGCCAATAATTCACTAAATGCCTGTTAGATATAATGTTATCATAAGATATTCCAGTTATATGCTTTTAAAATATAATGTTAACAATGTGTTCTATATTAAATAAGCAAAGCTACTTGCCCCTATAGTCAGGACTCAGTCTCCCATCAACCACTTGCATGTAGGAGCCATTTTTTTAAGATTATTTATAATGAGAAAACTTAAATAACAAATTTAAATAATGTAGAAGTGCTTTAGCCTCCTGTCTCAAAGGAGCAGGAAGATCAGATATAAGAGAGAGACGTCTTGATATATCAGCTGACACTAAACTACACCCTCCTCACTTCAGACCTAATATTCTTCCTCCATGTGTTGCTTTATGTTAGTGTAAGATTCATTAGTACAGAGGTTAGGTCACTTGGGAATGGGGCCCAGATACATATATATCCAATGGAATCATAAGCAGCCATTAAAACTGTTCAAGAATATAATATTTTATTGACATGAAAAGATGTCAACAATTTTTTTTATTTATTAAGGTTAAAAAAAATTGGCATCCCCAGGCCAGAAAATAAATACAGAAAAGGGAAATTAACACCCCAAGGGAATACCCAAGGCGCTGCAGTTGAACTTGGCATTCCTCTCTGTTTTTTCGTGGGTCAGACCTGGCTCTACACCTCCTCTGATAAGCTAAAGTTTGCCTTTTCACTTATAAGTGTTTCCTAGAAGTACATCATGCACTCCAAACAGCTTTTTGGTTGGAAACAATTTGAACATCAACACCGAGAATTATAGGCTAATGTAATAATTCTAGATCGTCTGGCCGATGTTGAAGAGCTTGGACGCATCGTTGGACAGCTTCTCCCAATTACTCTAGCCAGTGGCAAGAGGTTCTGATCTTTGGATAATTGGGATTGATAACCCTGAATTACAGGATAATCCCAAAGATTCTAAATCCTTTCATAAATATCCATTACTAAAAGAAACAGTAACAGTCAACCTTCCTAAATAACTGGTAGTAATCCTTTGTAGTAAAAAACACGAGTCTGAGGATTCTTTCCATGTTAATTCTTAGTTAGAACCCTCTGGAGAAGCAGCCTGTCTGACCCGGAGATGTATCCATTCCTCCCAACAAGTTCCCTGGGGACAAGCATCTGTCAATACAACTAAAGCCCAACCCACCCCAAATGGAGCAAAAATCAATAGCTTTGCTTCCGATCTCCTTCAACAGAGTGCTCAGAGCAGGAAAGCAGCCCATGAAAGATTAGAGATAACTGCTTTATCACTTGTCAGCTGCTTGAGCTACAGAACAATTCTGGCCACACCTCTGGCAACCCTAAGTTCCCTAGATACACTGCATCACGCGGAACTCCACGGGATCACGCAGCTTGTAATGCCCCAGCGGGAGAAACAGGCGAGGACCCCATCACCCGTCTCAGAAGCTTCCCCGTCCTCCCAGCTCTTAGGCTAGAGCGCACACCCATAAACCAGCCAGGCAGCCCCATAGCAAAAAGGAAATTGACGTTCCAGGGAACCAATCAAGTGTATATTTAGTTTCACTTCTGAAATGCTGTTACCTGTGGCTGTTAGTTCTTAAAATTAAAAAAGAAAAACACAAAAGAAAAATAAACGGAAGAGTAGCTGAATGTTTCCAGCAAGTATCGCATCTCCAAGCGTCAGCTATTTCCCAAGGGGGAGAAAGAGGACTTCTTGTCCTGAAATTCCAAGAATCACTAATGAGGAAGCCTTAACCTCTTCTGTCCCATTTATGAGAAGTTGCCTACCCCTAGACCATGGCTATGCCAGCTCAATTACCTTCAAAGATTTATCCCCATGATACTTAATCTTCCTCTATATCCTATCCTTCCAAATTCTTCTTGCCACCAACTCTATCTTTGAAACCCTATGGGATATTGGGTATGATATTTTTAAAGAGAATTACTGGGAGAGGAAAGTATTTAATGTTGCACGAGAAGCACCTGAGCGCCATATTTCTATCCACAGGGATTCATTTTCAGCTCTCTGATCGGAGTGTTACTTTTTCCATCAACAGTGGTGAAATCCCCTTCCTCCGATCACTAAAGGTAGATCATGGGAAACACAAGGGCAGATGGCCAAAGTTTTGAGAACAATTGAAGTAGAGGATGAGAAGACTGAAGGGACAAACAACCACTATCCTGTTCTTGGAATAATAATAAATCAACAACTGACAGGTTCCTGGAGGTCCTAGGCTCCAGTAAGAATATAGTAGATAACTATTGTACATAAAATAATGTTCGCCTTCTCCTAAAAACAAAACCTTAGTATTTTCAGCCAACTGGAGCCACAATAGAAGCAAGCAAAACCTCTGGATACACCAATATGGAAAAAGAACAGTACAAAAAGTGTTTCAGAGGATAACCACTATTGATGTAATGGGAAAAGACATGTCCAGATTAGACAAGGCCCCTTCTCTTTACATTCACTCATTGCTTCCTATAAGAGGAAGAATTAGACCCAAGCCCTACTGTATCACTTTTAATTTGTTGTACATAATTATTTTAAGTGTAGAGAAAACTTGTGTAGTTTTCACCCCAGTGTATGAGTTCAGTCATTACAAACCAATATATTTTCACAAATTTCTCAGACTACCTCCAGATATCATGAAAGAGATATCTGAATATGGTGGGTCCAAACGACTACAGCATTCAAGATTCTAGGGCCTGGAGGGGAAGGCATCAACTACACAAAGAATGATAGACTAGAATGCCACCCACCTCCTAATAAAAACTTGAGTAGGGTTTTAATTTGTCTGGGAATGCTCTTTGCATTTAGCTTAGTACTTGGATGCCAAAGATGAGATTCTGATTCTTCTTTCTAAAGCAAGGCCTAGAAAAAAGTTCTATTGTGGAAAACCTCATCTGCTTCTATGAACACGCAAGGCTTCCAGCAAAGGGGAGTTCCTTGTACTGAGTCCACAAGCAGGGTTAGCCACAGAGATATGCAACAGTCTGAGTTTTAACTGGATACTCAAAGCTGTTTAATGAAACAGCCATAGTTTCTCCTTCTCCTCTTGTCTTTTAATGCTTCTAAGTGCTTTGCAGTTACTAATACTCAAACATGGCCACAATTTCTTGGTCAAATACTTATTTTTATTAGTGATATTAGACCAACCATGTTACTGCTACCTCTCTGAAAAGAGAGAACCAATCAGCCTTTTACCTATTTTTTGTAGATACTTTGCTTGGATGTCACATGCTAGCTCCTTTGTAAAGGTATCAGGAACTGTACGGTAGATCCCTAAGTCTTTCATCCAACAAGCTTCTGTGGAATACTTTTCTGTACTAAGGCCCTAGATGCATAAAGGTGAGTTAAAAAAAAGGACCCTGCCCTCCAAAAAATTCTAGAGGAAAACAATTAAAAACACAGATTGCACCATACAAACATAAGTGCCATAATAGAGAACTGGACAAAGGCCGTGAGAACACAGAGAAGTTAGTGATCTGAGTGGCTGGCCCAATGTGACTTACCAGTTGTAGAAAATATTTTGGGGTCTGAGAAGGATTTCTATGCCAGTGCTTAGGGTTCCCCAGGAATGTATCTGCTTTCTCTTGGCAGGGTTTTCCTGCCAGAGAGGATTTTACCGGCTCAGATAAAACAGAATACCACTCTTACTATTCATCAGGCTAAGGGATCATCTTTCTTTGATTCACTTTTAGGCGTTTCCTCTGCTCATTCAATCTCAGTGAAGTCTTTGGCTTCATAGTAATGTACAGCAACAGGGTTATATATGAATTGGTAGATGAATAAGAAGAAGTCATTCCAGACAGTAGACTTTGAGAAATTAGAATGAAATGGGAAAAAGAAATGAGGAGGGTAGTCAATGAGCTCTTTTAGAAATTTATTAATAATGTGCCCAAGACTCCTGTCTGTGCAATCACATCTCCATTTATGTATTATATGCCAGCTCAGAAAGAGGACTGTGAATCAACATTTGAGTCAAATTCTATTTTAAATGTATGCCAGGGCAATTTAAAGAAATAATTTAGTAAATTCCCTTGTAAAGAAGAGACTCTTTTACAATGTGAATGATCACTTCCTCATTTTATGTCTTGTAAGTTGGAATTTTGTCTAATTTGCTTAATGCAAGGCAAACTGCACCTTCTATTTTATGTTTAAAATGTAAGTAGTATGGAGGAAGTGACACACCGGCAGACTTTATGTCCACACACATTCTAGTCATTAGGTTCATGAGATTGGTTGTGATTTTGGATAACGTGCCCAAGGTAGAACAGTATCCCAGGTAACAGGCAAACTAGGAAGGTGGAAATTCTGCTCCAGAAAACCCTGGTTAGGAAGGAAGAAAGGGGACAGAGAAAGAAGGAAGAGGGAAGGAGGAATTATCAAAATCAGCACTTTTCAAACTTTGATGCATATGTGAGTCACCTGGATTTTGTTAAAATGCAGATTCTGGTTTGGGAGTCTGGGAGGAGGGACAGAAGCTCTGCATTTATAACAAGTTGCTGGGGATGCCAATACTGGGGGTCCACTAACCAGACTTTAAGTAGCAGGGATCTAAGCTGAATTTCTAAAATAGATGGTTTAGATGCATATCTTGTACAATGCAATCTCTCAGTGACTTGAACAGCCAAACCATATCAGTGAGGGAAAAGGAGTGAGAGAAAGAGGGAACTCACCTAGCCATTTTCTGTTCCTCAGATATTCTTCTATTGCACTCCTTCCCCAGCCCTAGCCTCTTTTTTTTGGTTAAGGGTGGTCTCTGTTTGGAGCAGGGAGTCAGTTACCACATTTTCAGAAGAGTCTTCCTATTTCAGAACAGCAACAAAAAGGCAAGCTTACTGGAGATGGTCAAAGGGTTTAGCTTTGATCTCATGCAATAGCATTCCACTGAGCCACCCTATGCTCCCTCTCTCAACAAAATTAATGCAAGGCCTTTTATTCTGGCTCTCTCTCTCTCTCTCTCGAGATGTCTCTGGAATAGTGCTGGATACGTAAAGCTTTTCCTTTGAACTTAAGGCAAAAGGATTTCAGAAACCCCAGAACACCTCTGAGCTCCAAGCACTGTATCAATTTTGAAACTATGCAACCATAGTTCTATATTTTGAGAAACACAAATTATAAATATGCCTTTGCACCAATATTTTAAAAGCCATCACCCAAGTAAAGGCATATAAAGAACTTTCCTTTATCTGGGCCTCAGGATAATGTCTACACCTTGGTTTTCTCAACAGCCAAAGAGAAATCCATGATGAGATAAACCTCACAGTTATTATAAGGCTCCTATTTCTACATGGTTTAAAGAACTTCCTAAAACCACAAATCAACCATAACTTCTCTTCAGTAGAAGTAAATTGACAAAAAAGTGCTGCTTAGAAATTACAGACAGCTCTTCTTCCAAGCTGAAAGCAAAGTTTTGAAGTAGAAATAAATCAGTGTAACAGAATTGTTGTTTCAAAGATAGATTAGGCAAAAGTAGGTATACGATAGCAAAAATTCTTACAAAGTAGCATGCCATGTCAATTAATTCTACATTTATTTCTTCTTAAAGTCTCCTGTGTCATGTATGTTTTATGCTTCAAAGAAAATCTGGGGTAACACAATACAATTTCAATCGCCAAATTCCTTTTCCATATAAAACCACTATAAATGAAAATATAAATAAAACACTCAAAGAATATATATATTCACTTAGGATAGATATCAATATTGTATATACTAATATACCCTGTTAATGCTTATAAAAATTAAAGATATACAGGGAAAGATACAGGAACATAAATTTTATGTTAAATTTTTTATTAACGTGGTTTTCTTTATTGTAAAATATAATCTGAGTGTATTTCAATAGATGTGACATAACTGCCCTCTGGTGGAAAGATGGGATTCACATTTCAGGCTGTACTGTTCTGGCTCCTGCAACAGAAATTTGCCAGCAACTAGAGGGACATTTTTACTGAACTAGCAGAAGAGTCTGATTCCCCCCTGACTGGATGTTAAAAAGACACATCCTGGGATCTTTCAGAATAGTCAAACTGGCTTGGCAAAGATACAGTTTCATGAGCAATGAAGAAGCCCTGGGTAAGTGTTCATCCCATGAGAGGTCAGCAGGTGCATGACAGTGTCCTAGAATCCGGGGGAAGGACTAATTTGGGTACTGCAGGCATTCTTCACTCCACTGACCTCTGACCCAAGGAGCTCCAGTCCTGTGGGCTTGTGTTAGGGTGTTAGAAAGCTGAGGGCTTTTTAAATAAAAACTGAGAGATCTATTTTCAGTGTAATTTTGGGAGAATTTAGCAGTGCCTTAGAACCCAGAGGGTGTGACACAAAGCTGAGAGGATGTCCCCTCACGTTATCTGTCAGCACAGTACAGCACTCTCACATCAGGAGGGCCTGCCATCAGGTGGCTCCCGCAGTAGCAGTGCTTCAGCACAAAGCGGTGGCTGCAGGGCCCCTTGGGGCCAGCACAGCACAATGCGCAGGTATCAGCGGATGGTGGTACTAAGAGCGGCTCCACCAGCAGAAGTGCTGGAACCAGGAGCATCACCAAAGCCTTGGCAGGAAATGTCAGCAAGGGTTGTCAAAGGGAAGGCAAAGGAGAATGCCTTGCAGGGGCTAAGAGGATTGTATTCATGAGCCACAGGAGATAGTCTCAGAAGATTCCCTACAAACAACTGGCGTTGGAGATCCTGAGACTGGAGGCTGGGAGAGAGCCAGAAGAGTAATATTCATTATTATTGTAAGCATCTCTTTAAAGCTCAAGCCAGTGTGACCTAATAAAGCTACATCAGTCTTATGCCCAATCAGGAAACCTGTGCACAGTGTCATGGAATTCAGCCTGGTGATTCACCAACATTCAACACAAATATTGTTGCCAGTAAGAGAGCATTAGTTCCATTGAACAAATTAAGGAAACAGAAAGGCTGGGAGAAATGAGCTTGGATAAGATGGAACAACCTAGATCCCAGAAAATAAACCCTGAAGGATCTTCACCTGTCTAAACCTCAGACACACAGAGAACCTGTCAGCATCTCACTGCATTTAATTATTCCCACCACTAGAATTTGCACTGTGAGGATATTTCAATAGAGCTTTTCATTCAGGTATCTGATCTCTCTGTCCCTCAACTCTTTATCACCATTCACATGAAACCTGTCCCTCCCTGACACTTCAGAATGCCATTTCCTTCACAAAGTGTGGCACAGATTAAGGGACCACTGCGTTTTAAAAAAACATATTTCTATGAGTGAAATATTTTTAAGGCACAGAAGGCAAATGGCTCGAAAAACTCACATAGCAATCAGGCTTCTACTTCACACTTCACGCTGTTTCCATCCATTGCTTCAGAATGAGCAGGATGTCAGGATTATGCCAGGAAGAGGACACATCGAAATCACAAGATGCCCAAATTCTCACCCATAATTCCTGCTTTACCCAAGTTTCCTAAAATAAGTATGTGTTGTTTTTAACTTCAAAATAAGAACACAGAACAATATTTCACAGTCTCCTAGCTTAATTATCCTTACCCAAACCATTTCTATTTTACTCTCTGTTAACTTAGGACCACCGCCAGTTTTGACCAGTGTCAAAACCTCAAGTTTTGCAGGATTTTCCCTCTCCCTTTTCCTGACCTCCTATATGCAGATAGTGTCTATATTTCTTTTGGATTTGTGCCTAGTCACCACATCCTGTGAACCCTCTGCTCCAAACAAATAGGTCTGTCCTGAGTCCTCTAGACAAGTCATTTCATGGTCCTCCGTCGCATATCCATGCTCACTCCCTTCCCCACCTTCAGCATTTCCTCCCACCGAGTCTCACCACACCCGACCTTCCTCTTCCTTCAAGGCCCAACCTCATAACAATGACTCTCTTCTCTGAAACCAGGACATTTATGTATTGTCAACATTACACATCTGACAGTCTTCATTAGTGCCACTATGTGTCCCAGTTTTCATGGTACAATCCTGGTTTAGACCTGTATGCCTGGTGAAATACCCCCTTTCATGCTCAAAAATGTATGTATGATAAAACATGATGACTGTACTTATCAAACCCACCTCTGCAAAAATCTCACCTCCTTAGGTGGACTGTAAATGACTCCATGACAAGAACTTTATCACATTCCATTGCACCCCTCTGCACACGCCATACATTTGCCCTTAGCAGCAGCTCAAACAGCTCCTGAAAATCAACTGGTCTTTTTATCTTTATGGACAAGCCAGGAATGCTTATTTTGCTAATAAACAGTCTACCCAGCAGATAATCCTACGGATAACCACGCCACAGTCCCCTACACACACACGAAATCTCGCCAGGGTACAGGTCTAAGCTCCTTCCAGGGACACCATCTTTATAGTGTCATTCCAGGGGGGTGGGGCCCAGGGTGGGGTCTTTTGTGCCTTGGAGAGCCCAGAACAGCATTGCAAGATTTTGTCCTTTCTAGACATTGGTCTGAAGCAAAACTGTAACAGTTTGTCATCAGTGACACTCATTTCCTCTTTTAGCATAACCATTGCCTCCTTCGTTCACAAAACAATTAATAAGCATCTGCTACACACCAGACACCATGCAAGATGCTGTGGACTGAAAAAATAAGCAGACAGTCCTTTCCTTGGGAACTTGGAATTTGTGGCAGAGAAAGACACCCAATCAAGGCACTGCATGATACGTGCTAGTGATCAACAGATCACGTGATAGGGGAACTCAGAGCAGAAAGCACCTAATTCTGATAGGTCTACTTGATGAGTTGGAAATGGTTTCACTGATATGACAGCTGAGCTGAGTGTCCTCATAGAGAATTAGGAATAAAAGATACACCTGGAAGATTATTGCAAAAATATGTCCGAGAAACATGAATCAGTCAAGTGTGCAACTAACATTCCAGGCATGGGCTCTGGATGTGGAGGGGGAAAGGTGCAACAAATGAGGCTGGAAATGTAGACTGGAGCCAGACAGAGCCTTGGATAACATGCTAAGAGTTTGGGGCTTTATCTTCTAGTCAAAGAGAAACCAGCAAAGATTTATTAAGTTGAAGCATGGTGTGACTAGATTGATGTTTTAGAAAGCTTGCCTTGCAGAGAGCTCCAAAATTTATATGCAAGGGGTTAAGGGCTGCTTTCCTGTAAGGAGAGTTTGGATGGGGAGGTTGTGTTTGCAAGTAGACATGCCACTTACACTTAGAGCGCCTGTTCACGTGGGATGGCTGGATGTGGGTTTCATGGGGACTATGAAGAAGCTGAAGCCCTCCAAGTCAGAATGATCATCCATTCTACTGCTTTGGCACCCATCATGTATGCTCTTTGTCATTGGCTGGATTTTGAGGGGAAAGAAGCAATAGTGATGGGGGGAGATTGAAAGAAAGAAAGAGAAGCTTCTAGCATGGGCTTCCAGATGGGTAATGGTGACACTCATAAAGTTGGAGAATCCAGGAGACTCACATTTGGGGAGGTATGATGATGAGCTTGGTTTGGGACATGCTAAGTGGAAGTGTTTGTGGGCACTCCAGATGGAGAAATCGAATAGAATGGTCAGTGTGAGAAATCAGGGAAAAATATGTTCTGAGATGGAGATGGCGCTGTTGTCAGCATAAGAGAACTAACTGGAACTATGGGAAAGGTTGATTTCATCAGGGAAAGGATGATATCATCCATATCAAAATGAAAAGGAATTAAGGACCATAGGAGGCGCCCAGGAAAGCAGACTGGACGGGAGGCGTCAGCCATCACAGCAACTTTGATCCGCTGGTTGTGTCTGCTTGGAGCCCACGAGGCGGATGCTTAGGGCCACACTCCGGGGCCAGGTGGACTCACAGGGTTATTAGTGGAGGAAGAGAAGGCTCAAAGTGGTGGCGGCCACCCCAGATTAAGGAAGCTTCCAGACACAACAGTGCAAAGAACAGCAGGGAAGCACATCAGAAAGGAAGGTTCAGTGGGGCCAGTACCCCAGGGAGACCATAGGGAGGCAAGAGCTGAAAGACAGGCGCTGGGACTTGGGCCTCTGACAACCTTCTCACTGAGAACTGGCTCAGGCAGGTGGCGGGGGCAGAACCGAAGAGGGCAGCGCAATTAAGGGAGTCAAAATTACCTCAGTGAGAAGAGACTGAGCCTCTAGAAATTCCTCAGGCCCTTCTTCACACTCGACAACGTCCACCTTGAATCTCGGCGGAGGTTGTTCACCCCCACCGACCATTTTAGTGTGCGCCATGCTTTTCTATCATTCTCTCCCGCTGTGCCCTAAAGCTTAACTATCCTTTGATAATATAATGAGAGAAATTAGGACTTTTCAAATTTGAAAGACAAAAGCCAAAGGGTATATGTATAAAAGGACACGCACACGCTCACAAGCTCTAAAAGAACAAAAGAGGTGAAGTGAGGCAAGCAGGCAGCGGCCTCTGCCCACCTGGGATGAAGTTTGGGAGGGACAGCAGGAGAGGCAACCCCCCAGGTTCAAGCAGAGCAGGTGAAGGCAACATATTTGAAAACATTCCTAAATTTCAAATTAGAGCTGCCTTTGATTGCAAATGTTTAAACTTATATTAAAGGAAAATGGCCATCAAGGGGACTGCTTGTGGAGCCAGGCTCAGCGTGAAGTACCAGGACTGTTCCCTCATTAGAATGAAGTAGGAACAGAGGCCGGGATTGAAACCTCAAAGATTCAGCTCAGAGGCCCAGTGCTGGCCATTTTTTATGCTGCACTGACCCCTAGAGGTTCTCCCTTTCATTCAGAATGTGCTGGGCACTTGGCCCAGGAGAAAAGAAATAAATAAAATAAGGAAAAAGGTTGCTTTGCTTTCTTAATGTCAAAAGGGGTGTGAAAAGTAGGGAGAAAGGAGAAAGCAGGGTCTCACTGACAAGTGTTAACAATGGAAACCGCATTCATAGAAGCAAACTTGGTCAGTGTATTTCTCATACTCCAAGTTCCTGCAGCTAAGCTTGCTCCAGTATCAGACAGATTGGAAACAAGCACTTGCATTGTAAATATGCATCTTAGATTTCCTGCTCCACGCGGCAGCTGAGACCCTAGGCCAGCTTGCAACAGTCCAGTCCCCTCCCAATACAGGGAAGGCAGTGGCAAGCTGATTCCCTGTTGCACGCCCAGGGCCACCGGATTGCCACATCTCTTGCATCACGACTCGCCTTGCTTCATTTCTCATCTAAAAGAGAAGGTCGAGTCACGCTAACATTGCAGTAGGGTGGGGGGAAGAGAGCCACAGCCTGTCAAGCTGCCCCGAAATACTTAATGACACTTCTGGCAACTGAAATTCTGATTTCTAACCCACGGGCCACTCAGGGATCTGTCCCCCTGCAGTAGAGGAAGAAAGGTAATCAAGCACATGGGATACTGGGGAGCTGACACCCCAAGTCTGCAGGTCTGACTTTGGGGGATGGCCAGTTTTGAGGGTGCATTCCTGGTTTGCAGTAAGGAAGTAATCCCACTCCGGGCAAAGAGTCCAAGTCATCGAAAGGATACGTGCTTGAAAATTCAAACGATCCACAGTCATGATCAAAGAAACTACACAGTATCACACCTGGGGACAAAGGAAAAGGGAAGGGCCTTTGGCAACAATAGCTTTAAAACAGTAACTTGATCACCCTTTTGAAAGACTTTTTATCCTGGAAGCAGCTCAGGCCTACCTTAAAGGTGCCCTGCTCTCCCAGGACGTCTTGGGTTTTAAAGTGGCTTTGCTCCTGGGCATACGTCTGTGCTCAGGGCTACCTGACTTGAGCTGAACAGTGTTCCCCAGAGGTCGTCAGCTGCCCTGGGAGGTCACTGGATCAATGGGAGAAGCAGCTTGGCGTCTGGCTCCTCATTCCCTGATTGTTTTGGTTGTTTTGGTCTGAGCTCGCAGGATTTCAGAGGAGGCCCCTCATCGATTTTCCTCCAGGTAGTAATGGTCTCACCTACCAAACAGCCACCCCAAAGCTCCTTCCTCAGCGGTGATCATCGTTAACATCTCAAGCAAAGGCAGTCTCTCCAGAGCATGCACCTGGGAAGAGGCTGAATTTAGTGAAAAGTGGTGAGCCTGAGAAATAGAATCTCGGAGAAATCTCTTTATCCCTAGGAACTGCCAAAGAAGGATTTTTAAGCCTGTATATACAAGAGTAAATGTTTTTTCTTTTTAAAAATGAATACCTCTAGGGAAGGGGGACATGATGTCTAACCTAGACACCTGATTTGACACCGAAACTGAAAACATGGAGTGTAGATAACTCATGTCCTGTGGCTAAACCAGTTGCCAATTTTATGAAAATTGGTTATGTCTGAGACACTGTCCCAGACACTTTCCATTTGGCATTTCAGGCTGTCTTTCCTCCTGGTAATTTAGTAATGGATTGGGCAATGGTCTGATCTGATGGGTGTCTTAGCTGAAATAATTGGCTTGACCCTTTGCACAGATGAGGAGCTTACAGCCATCTTTCGCCCATTAGGATCTCATGCATTTCCTTCAGTAGCATCATAGAGCTTCATGATTATTCACAAAATTTTCCACCTCCCCAAGGAAGTTGTCACTCAGAAAGTATGCCCAGAAGCTAAGCAAGAGAAATACATAAATACACAGGCACTTAGCAAATGTATCCACTTCCTTGTGGGCAACCTTCAGGAGGCTCTCGGGTTCCTTTGTGTGGAATCCTGAGGCTGTCCCTCCTAAGGCGCAGAGACAACTTGCACCTGCAAACATAGCCCTTTTCCCCACACATATTTTTTGAGTTTGAAATAAGTAACAGAGCAAGCACCTGCTGCCAAATTGTAAGGCTTCATTCAGTGTTCCATCTATAATTTCTGAAAAACTAGGTGAATTGTTTCCAAATTACAATGATGTGATTTATACTTTCCTTCTCAGTTTCGTTTTGTTAGTTAAGTACCTTTTTTGTCCAAGGGAATGAGGCATTTCTTGTTGTCCCCTGGGGTTGGGAGGTAGAAGAAAGAAGAAATAAGGCAGCCAAGTAGGAGCATCAGGCCTGACGCCATCTTCTGTTCCCATACCCACGCAGGGAAGCATCTGCCCCTTGAATCTTTCGGCCTGGAAATGACAATATCGTTGTTCGTTCTCAGCCTGGGGAGATCCCCAGGGTGAAATTCGAAACTGGCACCCATGTGCGGAGGGCAAAGGGAGACCAGGGCATGCCACTCCAGATTGGTAAGTGGCTGTTTCAACAAGCAACGGAACTTACTTACCTATGAGGCTTGTCCTGAGCATCCGCAAGACAAGTTGATCGCCGCACCCACCGGAATCCTAAATGTACATAGAGGCTTTAGCGGGGTTCAGTCAAGTACACAGTCCAGATGGTCTCAACAACACGTTCCTACCTCAAGGCTGCATCCTGACATGGCTTCTGGTATGAGAACAGTGGGTGGAAAGTACACCCCAAGGACAGGGAGGCAGTGAGGACCCTCCGATTGCTGGATCCAGCTCAAAGGTCACTCCGCAGTGACGTCCTCCCGTGACCTCCTCCAACAGTGGTATTTAAAGAAGCCGATAACAATAGTATTGTTCTCCCAAAGCCTACAGGAAAGTAAAGCGTCTATGGAGAATGTCTTTGCCCTCAAAATGCTGGGTCAGTAAGAAACGATCATGACATAGGAGATGGTCTGGTAGAGTTTTAAAGATTGTTATTTGTATTATTCAAGTGATACCTGTTATTCAATTGAGAAGCAATTATCAAGGCCGGTACATCCTCGTCAAACAAAAGGATTTAATTTAAAAGAGGTTCAGGAGTTGCTTAAAGGCATGATTATGGGATCATAGACAGCCATTGACTAAGTGGAAGTGGAGGATGCCCATGCTTTGAAGGCTGCCCAAAGTGACATACACATATGGCAAAAGCTGTTATATCACTTTCAAATTCCTTCCCAATGTAGATTTTGGAAAAAAATGTAAAAGTTACATCAAGGATGGTGAAGATAATTGAGTCTCTGGATACCAATACCATGCCTTGGAACCCTCATGCCTATCAAGGTGAGAAAGGGGAGTCAGTGGGAAGTAAGTAGTTAGCACTCCCAAAATAGGCTCCCTGAATTTGAATCCTGGCTCTTCCGTTTGCTAAATGTATGGATGACCTTAACCTTTGTTGTCTCACTTTCCTCATCAATAAATATTACCTTCCTCAGAGTAGTCCTATGAGGATTAACTGAGTCTATATTTGGGGAGCACACAAACCAGGGTTTGGTACATTATAAGGGCTGTGCAATGCTACGCACACATGTGCTAAATCCAGGGACAAAAGTTACAGCGCTTGTTATTTATTGGAAAGGCATTGGGGGATGAACATAACACCCTTTACCTCAGCCATTAGATGCTAACATCTTTTTGCACATCACACCTGGTGGAAGTGTGCTCACAATGGATGGTAGAGTTACTTTTGGCATATAATTTCAGCAGGTTTTTGGACCCCAAGAACTCTGTAAAAGGGTTCTGTAAAAGAAGACTTGCATTAAACTGAAATCAAGTACACAGTGAACATATGCTGGCACAATGGACATTAACACAAAATACAAGTGTCCACATCTAAGAGGTGGCATTATGTATTTAGGGTGTTACCGACCAAATGGTGTCCCCTGCAAAATTCATGTTGAGTCCTCAGAACGTGACTTACTTGAAGATAGGGATCTTTAAAGGTAATAAAACTAAAATGAGGTCATTAGGATGGGCCCTAATCCAATATGACTAATGTCATTATAAAAAGAAGGTATTTGGACTCAGGCATATAAAGAGGGTGATATGAAGAAACAGGTAAAAGATAGCCATCTATACATCAAGGAGAGGCCTTAGGAGAATTCAAACCTGATGACAGCTTCATCTTGGACATACAGCCTCCAGCACTGTGGGAAAATAAATGCCTATTGTTTAAGCCTTCCAGAGTGTGCTACCATTGGCAAATAACACACAGGTTAACAGTAAAAGTGAGAACAATGCAGTTTGCTGCACCCAAGGATTGGAAGGGTCACAAACAAGAGGAAGAACCCTTACTCTTTTACACTTTGCTGTGTATATATTGCAAAGAGGTGGAGAAAAATAGTTTGGTACATTGTAAGGGCTGTGCAATGCCATATATGTGTGTGTTGAACCCTGGGACAAACGTTAGAGTGCTTATTTATTGGAAAGGTATTGGAAGAGGAACACACCTTTTACATCAGCCATTAGATCCTAACATTTTGCCCTACAAACTTTTCGCATGTCACCTCTGATGGAAGCATGCTCATAATGTATGATACAATAAACTGTTATGATTTCTACCTAGAATTCTTGTTTTGAAATGCTACCTCCTTTGAAATTCTTAAACTATTCCACTGTGAGACTGCATGATAGTGTCCACATGAGCCAACAATGAATACAAATCTTGCACATCCAGATGAATTGCATCATAAGAGGGAAAAAGTGCATACAAGCATGAATGATGCAGATGTAGGCATTTCTGCTGGGTGAAGGGTGGGAACAGGTGGGATGTGTGGGAGCTGTTCTTTGTCAAAACACCAGTGAGTTTTGACCAGAGAGCAGAGACTGCATCTCCCTGCACATGCTCCCCTGTTGCCATGCATTACGGAAGGTAGTGGTAGAGCTGCTGCTCTAGGCAGGTAGGACAGGAATGTTAACCCCAAGTATTGGTTCTAGAACAACACCCCGATTCTGTGCACCAACGCTGGTTATTTTTTCTGTCTTAGAAAAAGTCCTGAAATGGAGCTCCATGTGCTGTGGTTAAGGGCTAAGGAGAGGAAAAAGGAGGAGAGAGAGGGGAGGAGAGGCGGGGAAAGAAGAGCAGCCGCATCATGTGAACAGTTCTCTCTGATTAGTCTGGGCAAGAACTACACACCAGCTCTGGAAAAGAATCGGGCCAAAATCCTGAAAGAGGATGGCAAACAGAACCTCAGAAGAGTTCCTTTAGAAACCCAGCGCTGACTTTTCAGTGCCTGCTGTGTGGAGCACATTTCATTTTAAGTATGTTGTGGACATTGACGAATGAGCCAGCAATGCTCATCTTAAATTTTCTTCAATAAAAACAATTCAGAAACTAGCCTGCATACATCTTTTATATTATTTTTAGAAAGAATGTAGCATTCAGGAAATATATTAAATTGATGGCTTATTCCCAAGAGAACAGAAAGTTTCCCATCTACCCTGCCAGGGTCATTACCTCAGCTTGGCCCAACTGAACCTGAGCTATCTCGACAGCCAGTAAAAAATGAAGGTAATGAGGCTACTTCTCCAACCAAAGGCTAGGAAAAGTGAAGCATTAATGAAATAAAGCATTCCATTTAAGTGAAGATGTTGAAAATGCTGAAGAAGCACATTTTCTAATATTCTGCATGACTTCTTTCCTTCTGTGGCTTCATTCAACATGGGACTGTTGCCCCTATTTTCTTTCAAACTTTGTCACAACCTTTTTCTTTCCTTTGCTCTTTATCATTTCCTGTCCTAAAAAAAAACAAACAAAACTGTTTCTATTCTAAATCATATGTTCTCCCTCTCAGATTCTTTTCTCATTCCCAGGTCCCCTTAAACTCCTCACTTTCCTCTGGTTAGAGGTCATGTTATTTCTCTCAGTCCGGGGGTTTTTACAGGAATGGCGCCTAAAAGGGTGTTCTCTCAATTTAGCACAGTCCATCCCTCTCTAGAATTTTGGTGGTTCCTCATGCCGCTCCTTCTGTAAATATACTAACCTGAGCCACCCAGATAGAATGAAGAGGTGACGACGGTGCCTTGCAAGGTCTCTGGCACCAGGCTGACCCTGGTGAAGCCCTGATTCTGAGGCCTGCTTGCTGAGGGGCCTTGGTGAATGTCCTCTAGCACTCAGTCTCCTCAGCTGCAAAGTAGGAATAGTAATCTCTTTCTCGGAGAGGTATATGAACCTAAAATGAGATCGTATATACATCGGACATAATGAGTTATTTTATCATGAGCTAGTCTTTGGAAGTTCTCCAGCTCCGTAAGAACTGATAAGTCTTTTCCAAGGACATAAAAATGGGTTTCATAGGAAACAACGTAATGGTTATCCTGGAAGTGTCTGGTCTGTCACTTCTCTCTGCACAGGCAGAAAGATGGGGCAGGAAGGGGGTGGGAGGTCCTGCCAAGGTCATTTCCCTTTTCTTGTGCAGCACCTTAATGTGATCACACAGGTGGCCCTGGGTTTGTGCCCCGTGTAGCCTTTCCCCTTCTCATTTGTATCTTCACACAGTTCTGAAAGTAATTGGATCTTCTGAAAGCACATCACTGGGTCAAACTGACATTTATTTAAGTTCATTAGTCCAGTCTGCCAGTTTTCTATTATTTAACTTCACCGTGAACATGAAGTTAGATGTCAGCCTTCTCACTGCAGAAATTAACCAAGAACTTGTTAACAAAAGCATGCAACAGACAAAGAAACTAATCAGCCACCAAGGAAGGAAAAAAAGTAAAACTGGTATTTTCATAAGGAAGACACCACCATAACATAACTTCCACATTTGACCAGCACCAACCAAGATCTATCTGGAAAGTCCACCTCTTCAGAGAACTTCCAGATGGTCACACACTAAACAAATGAAAAAGAAAACACATCATCTTCCAAACAAGTCAGCTGGATCTATTCAGTATGGCAGACATGGCAGCCAGAAAGCCCTCCTTTTCATATTTGTTTAATGTTAGCATGACCAAAGAAATTCTGGTCACTAAGGATGAGGTAGCTAAGACAAGATGAAGGTCACTCAAAACATATTTACTACCATTTGACCCCGGAATTCCACTCCTAGGAATTTACCCTAAGAATGCAGCAGCCCAGTTTGAGAAAAATATATGCACCCCTATGTTTATTGCAGTACTATTCACAATAGCCAAGAAATGGAAACAACCTAAGCGTCCATTAGTAGATGGGATAAAGAAGATGCAGTACGTATACAAAATGGAATATTATTCAGCTATAAGAAGAAAACAAATCCTACCATTTGCAACAACATGGATGGAGCTACAGGATATTATGCTCAGTGAAATAAGCCAGGCAGAGAAAGACAAGTATCAAATGATTTCACTCATCTGTGGAGTATAAGAACAAAGCAAAAACTGAAGGAACAAAACAGCAGCAGACTCACAGAACCCAAGAATGGACTAACAGTTACCAAAGGGAAAGGGACTGGGGAGGATGCGTGGGAAGGGTGGGACAAGGGGGAAAAAGGGGCATTCTGATTAGCAGACATAATGTAGGGGGTAGTAAGGGGAGGGCTGTACAACACAGAGAAGACAAGAGGTGATTCTATAGCATCTTACTACGCTGATGGACAGTGACTGTAATGGGGTATGGGGGGGGCATTTGGTCATGGGGGGAGTCTAGTAACCATAATAATGTTGCTCATGTAATTGTAGATTAATGATACAAAAATAAAAATAAATTAAAATAAAAAAAGAGACATACGCACACACACACAAATATATATTTACTAGGGAAATATTAAAATTAATATCACAATTTAGTCATGATTCCCTAAGAATATCATCAAGACTATACGTTGTTTTCCATGAAGATTGTGATTACTACACAAACCACATTCCCATGTTATGCTGGGCCAACCCAGAGGACAAAGATGTTGGATAACTCATGTATTGCATTCAGAGAGTATTTCATATTCTCATTTATACTGTATCCAGCACATTCCTGGGCATATATTACGGTGAATGGATGCAACTCTCTGAGGCAAAATACAGCATGATTAAACACCGAGCACTTGCCTCATATGTCTATTTGGCTTACAGTGAATTTGGAACTCCACCATGCATAGAATATGAGGCTTCTCTTTTGTTTGATCCTCTCAGCAATAAATAAATCATTTAAGATGTAAGATGATCAAGTTTTACTATTAAAACAGACTCGAATAATATCCTTCAACAGATGAATGGATAACAATGGGTAAACAAACATCCATAGCAACAAAAAAATGAATTTTTGATACATGACTTACTCTCAAATGCATTATTTATACCACATGAAAGAACAGTCCCATAGGCTACAAACTGCATGATTCCATTCATATGACATTCTGGAAAAGGCAGAAGATCAGTGGTTGACAAGGGTTTAAGGTGCGGAAGGGGTTGATGACAAAGCATAGCACAGGGGAATTTGGAAGGGTGGCACAACAGAACTTTTCTGTATCAATTATGGTGGTGGGCACAGACTATCCACTTGTCCACACTCATAGGCCTGTACATCAAAAAGACTGAATTTCCATGTATTACATTTTTAATATGTATATTTTAAAAATTGTAATGGTATGTAATCTTTTAAGCATGCAAGAACATTTTAGAATTCTCTACCCACCCATCCCCACTCACCTCTGGTGAGTGACATTTACCTGAAAGGCAAAATAAAAATGCTCCGATATGTCCACTGAACCTTTTAAAAAGAAAGTTGCTTTTGGCACGAGTGACATCAGTGGAGGCTGTCCTGTGCATGTAGGGTTTTCAGCAGCATCCCTTGTCCTCTACTTGTTTGATGTCAGTAGCAACTGTGCCCTCCACCCATCACTGTGACAACCAGAAGTGTTTCAGCATTGCCAAATGTCCCCTGGGGAGCAAATCGCCCCAGATTAAGAATCACTGCTTTAGACAAATTCTTCGAATTACTGCATAGAGTCAAATATACCAAACTACATGTAGTATATTTTATAGGAGATTAAAAATTTTCAAGGGTAATTTTGACTACATGTATTTTCACCTTATATGCTGACATTGGAACCTCAGGACCCCCCCCAGATATGATGACTCTATTGTAGAAATAATATATGTAAAGACTTGTTCTCCTGTACTACAGACTCACCAAGTTGGTTTATCCCTTTTACTGGGGTCATAAGATTAGAACCAAGAAAGTTTAATGTTATATAGATAAAAGAATGGATTTTTTTAAGTACTAAAATATATTGAATTAAATTAAAGGTAGGGAAGACCTATGACATTATAATTGCTGTAATAATTAAGTATTATTGCTAAAGTTTAATGGAGATTATTGCTTTTTCTTTCCAGGAGGTAGTATTTGCAAAATTAGTCTGTGGCCTTGTTTATTCTTACACCATTTGTTTGCTCTGGATTAGGAAAAAGGAAGGCAATTATGTCTTAATTATCTCATATAATTTGTGAAGAAAGAGCAACAGAAAGATTCTCTTGCTTATTTTATGTGATGAACACAAGGAAGTATTACTTTTACTAAAGTTGATAAATAAGGCTTTAATGGAATGGCACTAAATGCTAATTGCTCTTTAAGTATGATCATTCTGGAGTATCTGAATATCAATTTGATTATCAACAGAACTTTGCTGGAGGTGCTGGTTATAACCAAGTTAATATCTGCTGCCAAATACTTACCACAAAGAGTGTGGTAAAGAATTTGGCCCTGACCAAGTGGAGGAATTGCTCTCGGCTTCTGGGAGGTAATCTATGTCATATTTGAGAGGAGCACCTTTTCTTAGATCACAATAGATTTTAGGACAGGGATGACCACTCGCCACAGTCTGGCAGGGGAGGAGATAGCCACACCAGAAAGACCAACCATGTGCCTTAGGGTGGCGACTTTAGGTCACACAGGATTGCGCATGCTAGAGACAGTTCAGCCACATGGACGATCAATCCATCATGCCTGCATAACAAAGCCCCATAAAGTTTCTGGACACTGAAGCTCAGGAGAGCTTTCCTGGTTAGCAATACCCTGTGCATATTACCACACACTGATGCTGGGAAGGCCATGCATGTTCACTCGACAGGGAGAGGACAACCAAGACTTTGCATTTGGAGCCCTCCAAGACTGTGCTCTCTGATAGTAATTTTATCCTTTTCCTGCACTAACCATGAATTTAATGGTTTTTAGTGAGTTCTGTAAAACCTTCTAGCAAATTAGAGAAACCAAGGGTGATTTGGGGGACTCCCCTAAACTTGCAGTTGGTGTCAGAAGTGAGAGTAGCCTTGTGAGTCCTGTGCCTTCAGACTTAGAGTGAATGCCAGCTGACATTTGATGAACTCATCCTCAAATGCACCCTTTCAACCTTTTGAAAAGTCATTGCTCATGTCCTAAGGAATTTATAACCTAGTTAAGATAAGAAACATTTGAGAAACAGGCAATAATGCATCATATACAATGTGTCAGGTAGAACCATGCTACCAAGAAAGGCAGATTGGAGATAAGAATGTATTTGATAAGCCTCCAAGAAAGAAAGGTGATGCTCTTGGGCTTAAAAGAAAATACAGAATTTGACTGATTGTTATAAAAAGAAGCTAATTCTACAAAGAAACCAGTAAAAAGGAAAGCATGACACAAAAGAATAGTAAGAAGTTTGAAGCCACATGATTACTCTGACCATTTGGTGGTAATCCTAACCCTGTTTCTCAGTGACTGCTTTAGGAATGGGCATGTACCCAGTTCTAGCCAGTGAGGTCTGAGGGAAAGGATTGAGGGGCTTCTACAAAGCAGGCATAGAAGAAACAAGTCTATTTGCTTCCTCTGACCATTGTCATGTCTTAATATGTCATTCGGAACCATCCTGCTACTTGAGATGATAATGAAGCTAATACATGGAGATGAGGTCAGAGCTAGAGGACTACCCAGAAGCAAAGCCAGGGCCCTGATGATCTGCACATGGGATGTGGCTTATACTAGGATTGTCTTTTAAATACAGCTCCTATAAATTTCCTTACTAACTAAACCATTTGAAACAGATTTTTCTGTTACTTGTAGCTAACAGCTTGTGGCAAGCAGAATGCCCCACAAAAATGTCCACGCTCTAATTGCTAGAAATTATAAATATGTTAGGTTTGCATGGCAAAAGGAACTCTGGCAGATGCAATTAAGGTTGCAGAGCTTCAAATGGGAAGATAGCCTGGATTATCCAGGTAGACTCAATCTGATCAAGTGAACTCTTAGAAGCAGAGAATTTTCTCTCGCTAGAGTTGGAGACATACAGCAAACAGGATCAGTGAGATATGAAGCAGTGGAAGGATCTGATCCACTTATCTTGGCATTAAAGATGAGGAGCCACAAGCCAGGGAATGCAGGCAGCATCTGTAAGGTGAGAATGATCTCTGGCTAATAGCCATCAGGAAAAATGGGGACGTCAGTCCTACAACTGCAAGTACCTGAATTCTGCTGACCACCTGAATGCACCTGAAACAGCCAATCCCCCCTCCCCCACCCAGAGACTCCAGATAAAATGTCAGGTCATTCCAACATCTCCACTCAAGACTCAAAAGCAGAGAACCAGTCCATCACACTACGCCAGGATTGCTGACCCACAGAAATCGTGAGATAATAAATGGACGCTATTTTAAGTTACTAGTTTGCAGTCATTTGTTACTGCAGCAATAGACTACTAATACATGGTGTCTTAACCAATCAAGGGTTTAGCTAGAAATATCCACAGATAAGATGTGTAGACCAAGGGCCAGAATGTCACTTGAGGAATTCAGACCTGGTCCAACAGGATAGAAGCTCAGTTAATGTAACCCCAAACATCAGATAACTTAAGAGGTATATAAGAAAGATATGGCAGCAAAATGCAAAATTCAATGGAGCTGGAAAAACTAGAGCAGGGAGAAGAGATAGGAATCCCTGCAGTAAAGGGCTTAACACAAGCCTGGTTAGCATATGAAACCATAACGAGAAAGAACACTTGATAGGGTTTCTGGTGACTAACTGAGTATTCGTGTTGAAAGCTGAGTCTAAAGTTTGGGTAGGCACTGATTAGCAATAGCTTTTAAAAAATTAAGACATGCATTTATTGTATGTTGGTACTGTTGATTTAACAAACAGCCCAGAGGAGGTATTATTGGGAATGGTCCAAAAATTCAACGTCTTTGAGAACCTGGGCTCTTGCTAGTTTTCCAATCCACCATCCTTGCAGTGTTAGCTTTTCATCTTGTTTATCTCTTCAAGGTCACACATGGCTGCTGAAGATCTAGGCATCAGATACAAGTTAGGAGTGTAAGGGTAGCTTAGTGCATCGTGAATGGCTAGTGGATTAGCCAACCTTCTGTGTGAGCCACACATCAGTTGGTTAAAAAGGAACAGAAAAGATAAGAGGTTTCCCTTTTTATTTGAGGATGTGAGCTAAATTCAGTTTAGACATTTGAATTAATAAGAGAGTACTAAGTGGACATGTTTGTGAGAGCATAGTTTTCTTCATTGGTGGGGGTCACACACATTTTTTCCCCAAAACTCTGAGATACCAATCTCCATATCAGGCAGGCACCTCCAACCTTGAGTGGTTTGAATTATCTCCATTCTTTAATATTCACTCATTACTTCCTCTTGCCTCTACTAACCAGTAAGTAGTTCAAGGATATGGCAATGGAGCCTATCAGATTTCCTTTTTTTTTAATTTCAGAAAAACAAAAGATTATGACTATTCCCTAAGTGCATTTAAAATTCCAGGAAAGTGGAATGTGTTTTTGACTCACTGAGTAGTACTGTATGTCCCCAGGGCCAAGTTCTTTCAATGTCAGGTGACTGATCCATCCCTTCTCACAGCAGCTTCTGAAACAACTAAAATCTGGGTTACTCCAAAGAGCCACAGTAGTTTTGAACAATTAAGAGTCCTAGCTATAAGGTTGTGACTTTCTTATTTATAACATCATACTATGTTTTGGGGGAGACAGAGGAAGAAAAGAGAAAGGTTTTAAAAGAAGTATTCATTCCCATCATAAACAACACATGCTTCCATGTTACTATTTTTATCTTTCCCTTTAAGTTTCCCCAAATGTTTCTATTTTCACACAACCAGCAATTGTTGTAAATTATGCTGTGATCAACAAGGCACTCTGACAGCTTGCCATCAACCTCCACACATTCACACACACAAAACTCCCCACTTTGTTTCTCTCTTGGTCCAAGGAGTCTCTGCCCAGGCAGCAAAAATCAGGGTAATTCCTCAAACAGCAGATTCCAATCCCCTAAAAAAAAGTCACCAGATTTTTTCAAAGGAAAGACTTGCTACCATTTATGAAACACATACCATATTCTGGGCACTGTGATATATATTCCCTACGGAGAATTTTACGGAAGTTAAAGATACTACTTCAGGGCACATTGTCACAAAGCTTTGAAAAGGAGGCAGTAGTAGGCTCCTTAACTCCCAGGGCCCAGGAACTCCCGATGAGGAGTCCTGCACTGGGGTAGTAGTCTCACAACTCCTTTAATAATAAACACTTCCAAAAATAAAGGCATAGGTGCCAGATTTATGGATATTTACTCATAAATTACAGTTGACTCTTGAGCAACACAGAGATGAGGTGCAACAAACCCCAACCGTTCAAAAACCCACATAAAACTTCTGACTCCCCCAAAACTTAACTGCTGACAGTACATTGACCAGAAGCCTTACAAATAACATAAATAGTTGGTTAACACATATTTTATATATGTATTACATACTATATTCTTACAATAAAATAAGCTAGAGAAAAGAAAATGTTTTGCCAAACTGTTGCAAACTTCAACAAGTTTTTCCAATATATTTATTGGGAAAAAAAATCCATGTAGAAGTGAACCTGTGCAGTTCAAACCCATGTTGTCCAAGGGTCAACTGTATAGATGTGTTCCACTCTACTAGTATATTACGTGCTTTAAAAAAACACTCAAAAACTTAAGATCCAAAGGGATAAGATGAAGACAAATGTTAAATGACCCACTCTGAGTGAATGTTCTCACACTTACACAGGACCTGGCTGCCCACACCCACCTTCAAGCCTTCCCCAGGGTCTTGGTCCAGCTGCATCTTGCTGCCAGGCTTCTCATAACATCAAGCTCATGAAGCAAAACGCTGAACTTCAGCAGAAAGAAAATGCTACCCCCCTCCCCAGGAAAAAGTAACTCCCAGCATTCTATGACTAAGAAGCTGTATCAGTTCCCACCTCTCGTAAAAGATAATCCTAGTAGAGTTCACCAGGAAGGCTCTGGCTATTCACACATAAAAATCCAGCTTTTCAATAATCACTCTGCTCTATAGTAACTTTCGGGCCACAGGCATACTGTTCTTGATAAACCAAACTGTGTTGTTCTGTCAGAGAGAGGAAGGCAGTAGAGCACTGGAAGGCGTTCTAGAAACAGAAGACCTCTGCATTCGGATTCCTCTCTCTGCACCTTGCTGGCTTGAGTGAGTCTTATAACCTGTCTGCTTCTTAGATTCCTAAATCTTAAGTGGGGCTAACGTGTGTATATATGGCTTACATGTAGGTTAAAATTCCAACATGACATTAATGAAGGTGAAAGTGTTCTATAAATTATAAAATGCTATATAAATTGAGGAAATAAAAATATTTGTCCTCCTGTCATAAAAACAAAGGCAAATAATTGGCCAAGTAACTTACACGTGCCCTTCTAGAGAAATTCAGTGTATAACTTAAAATTTTAGAGTCCACCCCAGACCCTTTGAGACATGCAGATTGACAGCCCACAGCCCCGGTTCCTTATCCCACAGCTATTCCTAGCTAAGCCTGTTGCAAGTGGCTGATGTCACTGCCCCACTCTGTAGAGGCCACTGAGGTCTGTTTCATATAGGGAGTCACATTCGCATCCCAGAACTGAAGGTGGGTGGGACGAAGGAGCTATGACAACCCTGGTGGGGGCTTGGAGGCTGTGGCCTCTCAAGGTCTAGCGTGGCCTCCCCCTGATTATGTGAAGAACCTTTCCATCCTTTCTGTTCAGTAGACATGCTGGCAGGATGACTGAATGTCTCAGTAGCAACCTAAAGTAGGGTCACAGGATTAACTCTGAGAGCGTTGGGGCCCTAAACCCCAGTCTGAAGCCCCCTGTGTCCAGAAAACACAGGCCAAAGAGGTTCTTCAGGCATTAAGTCATTGAAGATGACTTACACAAACATTTTTAAAGTTTCAAAATTTATTGCTGTCCATTTTTGCATAGCACACGATAGAAATACTAACAGTGCAAATATATATTTTGGACTTTGTAGCATGGGAAATCATAAAGCTTTTTGATATCTTTGTAATCACTTATGAAGATCTATGTTATTCAACTTATTTTTAAAATTCAAACAAGTGATCTTACTCAAAGAGATTACATAACGCTCTCTAGAGCTCTTCTCCAGAACAAAAACTGCCCTGGAAATGACCAGGGGTGTTTCTCTCGATAATACATACATCTTGCAACTTGTCTAACTGTAAGACTCTGTTCATTCACAAATTCTTTCAACAAATATTTACTGACAAACTGTTATGTGCCAGGTAGGGTGCTAGGCTCTGGGGACATTAGGATTAAAAGATGCAATCTCTGCCTTCAGGGTGCTTGCAGTCTAATGTAGAAATAGACATGCGAACAAATCTACCATACAATACAGTAAAGTGCTTCCACGGAGGTATTTACAAAGTGCAGTGGGAACTTAGAAAAGGGAAAAAGAAATGTATACCTGGAGAACTCAGGGACAGCCTCCCAGGGGAGGTAGCCACTGAGCTGAGACTTGACTAGTGACCGGGAACTGGGCACTAGTAGTAGTAGACAGGCAGCAGATGGAACAGGCGCAAAGGCAGGGGCCCAAGGAGCATCTGAAGCAGCAGGCAGTGTGGTGTGGTTTTTCTTGCGTTGGAGGTGGATCGGAGTGGCAGGATGAGCTAGTCAAACAGGCAGGTAGCAGATCACGAAGGGCCTTGTGATCATTTGTCCATTCATTCCACCAACATGTAAGAGTGTACTATGTGCCAGGCACCAAACTAAGCACTGGGATTATAACAGGGAACAAGACAGACACATCCTTGCTCTCATGGAGCTTACATTCTAGCAGAAAGAGAGACCAATGCCAACACATAAATAAAATGCAGATTCAGAAGATTTCTACGAAGGAAGTAAACAGGGTGCTGAGACAGAAAACAAAGTTTCCTGGGGTTGGAGGGCAGTTTGGGTTATCAGCAAATGCCTCTTGGTGGTGACACAGAATGGACACTGCAGGAGTGAGAATGCATGCTCCAGCGGGAGCCCCCCCACACGCCAGGCACTGCTACTGCGCTCAGCACTTTATCACCAGTATCTCCTGCAGTCCTCACGACGACCCTCTGAGGTAGGTATTAGTATTCTGACTTCACTGAGGAGGAGCAGGCTTGAAGAGATTAAGTAACCTGACAAATCACACAAATGGCAAGACCAGGGTTCAAACACAGGTTTCCTTCACTGCAAAGGGCCCACTCTTAAAATTCATTCTAAACTGCAGATACAGAGGCGAGGAACTCTGAGCAGAGAAACAACAGTTGCATTTGCTTTGAGGACCATCCTGATGACTGACTATATGAAGAAAAAGGAGGGATGGAAAGGGAAAAAGCACAAGATAAAAAAATAGCAAAGAAGGCCAACGAGAGTCCCGAGGGGAGGAAAGGAAGATGCGTGAAGGCAGGGTCTGTGGGAATAAAGGAGACACAGATGTGAGAAGTGCAGTTAATCATTCTAACAGGATTGATGGAATGGGATGCTGGCGGCAGAGAAAGAGTGGCAACTGGGGTCACTCCTGGCCTCTGCAGTGGGCACCTGGACCAGACGTCTTCTTTTGCCTGAGTCAGGGAAGGCAAGGTGCTGGTCGGTCTTGGGGGATAAGAATGAATTCAACTTTGGACATGTGGGCCTGTGGCTGTATTAGGAACACCCGTATTTATGGGATGGTCTCCAGTTGGACACCATGTAATGGCTTTCATACCTTGTTCTCTACCTGAGCAAAGTACATAAGAGCAAAAAGCAATCTTTGCATGTACATTGTGTTTTTCTTTTGGAAAAGCTGTTCATAGAAGCAGGCTTATCAGGCATTATCATGGTTGGATTGCTTTGTAAAAAAAAATTTGATCACCAGGGTGAAGTCACCAAAGCCTGATAACAAATGAAGACTCATGGGCTGAGGGAAGTCTAAGAAAAGCCTTTGGGCATCCATTCTCACTAGTCAAACCAGTTCTTAAAAAGAAATCAGTATTAACTTCCACTGCCAAACCCACTGGGATAATCTGATGGGCCTGGAGCAGGCGCCCTCTGCCAATATTCTTCCCAGAGCCTGCAAGGGTCCCTGCTTGTTTGCATTCATTGGTAGCCTAAAACCCAGAGCTCAAAGCTGAGTGCTAAATCAGTTATTCCAAGAAGTTATTATTTATGTAGTCTGGAATAGAGTCCAGAGAGACAGCAGTCCAAGCCTCACCAGTCATAATGCTTTGACTGTATTCTCTTCTTTCCCTTTCTCAGGAACCGGAAAGGTGCTGGAGGGAGTGGTAATAAAAGGCACAGGTGACACTTAGATGGAATTGGTCACATCTTGATTGCATCACTTCTGGGTCTAATTTTAAAAGAACTCAGAGTTAAGAAGTATGAAGTTTATGAACCCTTCCTACAGAAAGATATTATTGTTGCTCTATTTCTCAAAATGTGCTTAAATTTGCTTATAACCACCACCTTCTTTCCTTGGTGTCAGATTAACTTAAGTAAGTATGTTTTGATTTTTAAAACTCATTTAATAATGCATGCTTTTCCAGTTTTAGCAATTAGGTATCAAGGAATTTAAGTGGTAATGAAGTTATGCTTATGAGTTTCAACAGAAAAAAAAGTGTTAATTCTTTGGGGGCTGGGTACTGATTAGTAAAGTCTTACCAACTGGTTTGTTAAGCAACTCTGCCTAGAAGGCTGCCTGTCTCGTGGCAAAGGGTCTGACCTACACTTGTCAACTTAGTAAGCTAGCAGACATGAGAAAATGCAAAATGTTTTAGAAAAAAAACAAAAAACAGACATGGATTTCTAGTAATAGCCAAAGGGTACTTGTGTACCTAACTCATGCCCAAGGGAAGAAAATGCCCTGTTTATAGAACTAACAGAAGTGCTAGTCACAGGCAATGAAAAAAATCTACACATTCCAGATGCCAACTTAGAATTCTGGTGATAGCAGTGTAATTCTCAGGCTATCCAGAGGCATACTGCAAATGTATGGATGACTTTCTGTCACCTCCATCTCAAAGGCTAGGCTCCAGGGGTCACAGCTGATCTGTAAGTCAGAAATCCAAAGGAGGGGCTACTTATTGTGTGTGCTCTTTAACAGAAAGAATCCCAATCAGTCTGTGAATATAATCATTTATTTGTCTTTACAGTGATGATGGAAGAATGTACAGGTGTCCTCTTTCAATAAAGTATAAAAATCTGTTTATATACAGTGAAGTCACAATAATCATTAATTGGGAAATTTATTTGGTACTCCTGATCTGTTCATAATAAAACTGTAGGGGAAACAAATATTTCATTTAAGTGCTACATTTCCAGTAGATTGCACCTGGCATCAAAGCCCTTCTTCATCATAAGGGTCCTGCTGGATATTAAAAAAGACTAATTTTAAGTCCTAGGACTCAAAATAAACATCATTTTTTGAATAATAGATATATACATCAAAAATACATCTAAAAAGGCATTGGTTAGTGCTATTAAAAAGCTCTATGTGCTCGGGTACATTTTTTTCTTACAGGCAAAACCCAGTGGAAACGTTTTTGTTCAACAAATTTGTTCTTGGGGAAAGTCGGTCAAAAGTTACCTGTAAGGAAAAACAAACAAGTTGAATTAACTTGGTGATTTCTCAGCTAAGGTCAGCAAAACTTGGAAAAGTAGAGGCTACAATTCACTTAGAACCATGTTTTTAAAGCCCAGATTAGCATCTAGTTACAGCACTTTGTACACAAAAGTACTCAATATATCTCATTGTTTCAAGTGTTTTATTTTGATAACCTTTAAAACCCATTTCATTTGCAGAGAAATCCCATGTACCCCTTTGTATACTACTGCAAATATTTTCTATCTATACTTACTTAAATCAGCACAAAAAGAGAAATCATAGGGCATATAAATGAAAAAAATATATAATAGATACAGCCAAGTACAAACATTTTTGAGAAAACTTAGGAAAATTTCTTCTAACAGTGGTTTTACTTCACAATGATTTATTTCAGAGCATTTATAGATGATAGATGAGCACTGAAGTTTTATTACTGTTTAACCTGGATGTGTACCGTGCAATTGCAAACTGAACTATTTCTGTATTTTGTCCTATACCTCATCTGTAGCTAAATATTTTAACACTTTTTTTTAATAGTTGTCTTCTTGCAGTCATTCCCAGAATGTTTGCTAACTTGGGCTCCTCTATGACTATAAAATCTTTGGTAGCACAATAACTTCAATCTATTATTGAGGTTTTATATATATGCTATATATATATGTTTATACACACACACACACACACACACACACACACATACATACAAAACAAAGACACACACACACACACAGAAGAAAACAAGATTCAATGTCCACACAGTATCTTCCTGTCCTCAATAAGGTGGAAAAAAGACTTAAGAAGCACTGAACTGGATTCAAATGGCTCTATGTGCTCAGGTAACTGTGTGACCAGATGGGGCTGCCTTCCCTGAATATGTAAATGAAACACATTCCAGTGATGGCCTGATTCACCTGATTCCTGTCTCGCTGAGGCACCACATGAAGTGAACTAAGACCCAGGCACTGATGGGAAGGGAGCCCCTGCACCAGCGCCCTCAGCCTGGTCCTCTACTGCACGGGACCCAGGCCCCTCCACCCAGGCCTCAAGTGACAGCCTTGCCACTTGCCCCTTCAGCCAATCACCTGGTCAAATCAACTCTATTTCCAAGCACACCTTAAGCTAACTTTTTCCTTTTTCTTCCCACAGCCACAGCCGACACCTGCTGCAGCCACATCCCTCCTGCTGGACCCCAGCAGCCTCCTTACTGGCCTCCCTGCCTCTGAGCTTTCCCTATGCCAATCCCTGTTTTCATGCAGCAGCCACAGAGATCTAGTAAATAAGCAAATCTGACCATGTTACTCAGCCTTCAGTGGATTCCCAATGGTTTTAATGATAAAGATCAAGATCCTTAACAATAATCCACAAGGAAGTATGGCTCAGAGTGATGAGATCTGTCTGCACACATTCTCCCAACCTCCCTAGACTTACATTCCGACCACAGCGATCTCGTCTGCTCCTTAAAGGAACCCAGCTCACCTTGCTGTGCTGCTTCTGATGGTAACACTTTTTACCGGCTTCAGCTCACTCCTACTTGCCTTGCAGACTCACGGTAAATGTCACTCCCTCTGTGGTGGCCCTTCACATCCCACCAGCTCCCTGGCCATCAGCTCTCACGCCTCTGTTTTTCCTTTATAACACTTATGGTCATGTGAGCATCTGTTTAATACACTTATGCTGTTCATCTTGTGAGCACAGGGACTGTGTGGCTGTGTCCACCAGCGTCCCCAGGACCCAGGACTGGATGCAAGAGAGGCTCTCAGGACAAGGGGCGAGTTCCCAGACCGAAAGGGATGGAGAAGGGCTCAAAGGCACCTCCAGGGGCAGAGATTTCCTATCCACTGTGCTCGTTCTCTCTCATCTCTCCTCTCTTCCCTTCACCTCTTCAGCTGGCTTCAAGGATACAAATCAAGAATTGGCTTATGGGTGGCAGAAGGCAAGACAAGGCCTGCCCAAACAAAGCAGGACAGAGTTGAGGCAAAATGCCACACCTCAGGGCATCTGAGCATAACCATCAAGAGAAGATACACCCAGGGGAACAGAGCCTGTGAGACTCGTGGGAGTTCCAGATTTCAGGATAGGTCAAAATTTGTACTTTTCAGGTAAATTATTTATTATACTTTAGTATTTCCTGTTAATTCTCCCACATAAAGCCTGTGCCAGAGAGAACCTAGAAAAAGGAGGGATTTTTGCCGACTCTGTGGCCATAGTTTTGAGGAGGGCGTAAAGAGGCCCTGAAAGCTCCTGCGATGGGAGGACTGCCACGCCCACCTGCCGCGACGCCCCTCCCCACCTGGTGGAGCCCTTTCCTTCTTCCCGGGCTCTTCCCTAGACACCCTGGAGGTGTTCCCCATGGCTAGTAAAGGAAGCTAGAGCCCTTGCAAGTGGCTGCAAGGGTGTGAATGTCTTCACATAATGAGAACAAAATGATGCAATGACTTATATGGTCCTTAAATACACAGGGGGCCAAACAGTGCATGTAGAGGAGAAGGCTTTTTATATACTGCAGAGGAGAAAAGAAAAGAAAACATCTTAAGTCCCACGTCTCTCTCTCTCTCTGTTAGCCCACCTGATCATATTCTTAGGCTTCATCTCCACTGTCCACTTCAATATCCATCTCTTCTGTATCAGCGGCTCGTGACAAGATGTCTGCCATCAGTGCTTCTTCTAATTTCTTACGGACCTGTTGTACTCGCTCTTCCTGTTTCCTTTTAAAAGCAGAATAAAAAGACACTAATAATCTGGCAAGTAAGGGAAACGTGCAGCTGCTACTTAAGTTTATTTTTACTTCAAAATCATGGAAATTCCTCAGAAATACATTTTCTTCTCCTCAGACTTTGCAAAAGTCATGTCTACACTCACAAAACCAAATCACACAAGGGAGGAGCCTTGCCAAAAAGAGGGGCAGATATTCAGACAGGCAGGTGACCCTCACCTTACAGATAATTCCAGAAGTGTAAAGATTTATTTCAGTGACCTTTTCTCCAAGTTCAAAAATTTCAAGTATGTGAGGATTTGGGGTGATTCCTCTAAAGGATAATTGGTAATAACTTGAAAGCAGGCATAGAAAAGGGAAGTAATATGGAAAATGAAGAACGAAAAGAGATTTGTTCACTGAAGCTCTGAGAAAGATGGAGAATTAGGGGCATGATAAACTGGGGTTTAGTTTGGCATTCTCTGGCTATGTCAGGGGAAAGCCAGTCAGAGCTCCCTCCCGGGTTCCAGGCCTGCTGGCAACACGCCATCACGAAGGAGGCAAGACCACATGATCCTATTTCCAAGGATGGAAACTGAAAAACATCTCTTCAGCTGAGATGATCTGAGTAGGTTGAGAACACGCCACAGTTTGTGTCTTGGGCATTGCAACAGGAACCCAAAAGTGAGTTAATAAAGCCAAGTCATAAAAAAAGGTTCCAAACCCTTAGATGGAAAACAGCACAGAAAGGTTACTGGTATGCACTTTATCTTTAAAAAGCTGAAAAAAAAATTTGAGAGAGCGGCTCCCTGACAGGACAAGAGAAGGATTCACACAACAGTCTTAGCAAGAAAAGACAGTAGATAGAAATTCACACCCAGAAGTGGAGAAGCAAAGGCCCAGGTGCAAGGCTTAGCCTTGACTAGAAAACAGGACAATTCGCCTCCCAAGGCCAAAGGAAAGCTCGTTATGATGGACACAGAGTGGGAGATGGAGCCGCCCAGAGACACAGCAAGGAATATCAGGGGTCTGCTGAAGAAAAAAAGCGATTTTCTCTACCAGTAATTGAGGAAGACATATTGCACCACTGCTCCAAACCTGGGAAAGGAGAAGGGTCAGGGAGCAATTTTCTAAAGACTCCACTGAGCATTCACTCCTTGGGTGCTCACCCAGTTGTGAAGTTACTACACTTCCAGCCTGTGTGTCACTTTATCTCATGAGACAGCATCCAAGGTGAGAAGTCACCATAATGTGTGTAACCACAAAACCTTTAGATGTCATCTTTATTACTCTAAAAACAGCACAGCGTTAAGTAATACAGACTCCTATTTTTTAAATGAATTTTCAAGTAGAGGGAGGCTGTCACTGGGTTAGTCTGAGAACTATAGCCTCTGTCATATTAAAAGAAATGAGTTGAACACATTTTCATGTAGTGGAACAAGGTCAAGAAGAGTTAGTCTTGCTTCAGGCTCAGGGACTCAAGGCTTATGACAAATGGCACATCAGTCTCACTGGCAGGCTCTCATTCTTAACAGCGAATAGGAGAGTAAACTTATTACGAAGACAAAAAAAATAGGGCAAGTGGTGCGTCTACCAGAGAAGTATATCTTTAATTCGCAGCTGATCCTCTTTTGTCAGGAGCATTACCCACCACATTTGTGAAAGCTTGTGCCCAGTGTGGTAGGCAGAATTCCAACACAGTCTCCAAAAAGCCCGTCCTCCACTCCTGTGCCCACTCCTTGTATAACCCCTTCCCTTAAAGGCAGGCAGAACTTGTGAATATGATTGGGTATTACTCATTAATTAGGTTACTAATCAATTGATTAGGAGATGATCAAAAGAGATTATTGCAGAGGGCTTGACCTAAGAGCCCTTAAAAGGGGCCGGTCCTTCCTGAAAGAAGTTGGAGAAGGAAAACGGAGGAGGCCACGGGGCAGGACCTGCTGTCAGTCTCTAACTGCTGAGAGCAGCCCCATCCCACAGCCACGAGAGAAAAGGGCCTCAGTACTACAGCTACAAGGAAATGAATTCTGCAACAATCACAGGAGCTTGAAGGAGGACCCCAATGTCCAGAAGGGAATGTAGTCTCACCCACCCTTTGATTTCAGTCTTGTAAAAGCAAGGGCAGAGAATCCAGCCGTGCCTGGCCCAGGCTTCTGACTGATAGAACGTGAGCTGTAAACAAGTATTGTTTCAAGCTGCTAAATTTGTGAGCATCTGTTACTCAGTATTAGAAAACAATTACACCCCTAGATGAAAATACCATAAAATGTGCAGAAAAAAGTATACACTGCATGTTGAGAGCTTTAGTTGAAGGTTTAATGAAACAATAGTGGCTACACAATTGAAAAAAGGATAACAATTCCCATTTGCATTAAATTTCTCTGAACCTGTACTAATTCAACATTTCTATGACAATGAAATCAAGGGGCAATTTGTTAGACAAGTTTACCCTGAAAGGAAATCATCCAGATCTGACTCTGAGATAGTTTCCTCTGTAATCAAAAGATCTGGGGTTGAGGCTTTCGACATTCCCACGATATCACGCACAGAACTCAGTCAACACCCATAATGGCCTAGTGAAATCCCTGCTGTTTAACTGGGTACTAAGACAGGTGAGAACTTGTCTTCCAAGTAATTTCCTTCCTCAAGGGTAAGAATAATCCAAAAAAAAAAAAGCAAGGTGATTTTTTTCCTTGATTCTACATTTTGTTTTTCTTAAAAAATAAAGCTGATTATAAATTCCACACAATCAAGGCATACAAATACAACTTTGAACCCTTTTACATCTTTGCAAAAGGAATGACTTAAAACCCAAAACTTTAAAAGGACTTTCTGATTATAAACTCATGAATTTAAAAACATTTCCATGCTAACTTTTTATGTATTTAGAAAAAAGTACAAATATAAAACATATTCAAAAATTATGATTCAGAAGTGCCACCTGCTGGTTTTGTCTAGGACTGATACTCTAGTTGACCACATAAGAATTTCTGGTCTTAATATCTGGAATAGTTTTGCTTCCTCTGGGCAATGGTTTGTTTATACCTCTGGGCATTATCAATTTATGTTGTATGTTTTCTTTTCCCTATTTTCTGCTAAAAACCTAATTTGTTGCCCAGCCTTAGAAAGAGTAAAAGATGTTAATAGAAGCAGCCTGTGGCCTCTCATCTGGCAGAGAGAGAGAGAGAGAGTGTGTGTGTGTGTGTGCGTCTTTAGACTCACCTTAAATCTTAACTTGAAACAAGGTCAGTGTGTGTGTGTGTGTGTGTGTGTGTGTGTGTGTGTGTGTGTGTGTGTGTGTCTTGTGTGTGTGTGTGTGTGTGTGTGTGTGTGTGTGTGTCTTTAGACCCACCTTAAATCTTAACTTGAAACAAGATCAAGTAGAGATAATAAATCTCTAACTTGAGCTTAACTTGAAACAAGGTCAGTGTGTGTGTGTGTGTGTGTGTGTGTGTGTGTGTGTGTGTGTGTGTGTCTTTAGACCCACCTTAAATCTTAACTTGAAACAAGATCAAGTAGAGATAATAAATCTCTAACTTGAGCTTAAGCGAGGTAAGAATAATCAAGGTAAGTAAGTTGAATTCTGAAAACACAACTGAGCTTAAAGCAGCATGGCTCTGATCTGCTTTAAAGAGGGATTGGTGTGCAGACACGCCAATGCAGGAAGCGATTACAAAGGGCCTAACTGAATGAAAGGGGTTCTTGAGAGCAGAGGGCTGAACCCCAACTTACAAAAGACACTGCCAAAATGACATGCAGAGAATGCCATTGATCTGCCCTCAGCACGTGATTGTGATGATGTCCCTGGTAACAACAGCACTTCTACCTTTTTCAAGAGCACATTTGCTCTAAACATTCTATATCACCTTCCATTCATTAAACAAAAGATCTGTTGAAAAAAAAAGTATAACTTTTGGATTAATTCATCACTTACTAGATGTGCCACCAAAGCTAATAGGCAGTATAAAATTTATCAAATTTTATAAATTGTTAAAACCAAGGTTTCGAAGTTACGTTACACCACCTCACCTAATGTCTTCATCTGTGACGATGAAAGCCTTGCAGAGGGGTTGAGATGTGTTAAGCCAGACAGCGGGGTTCTTCTCCACAGCCGCGGAGACCTGTCCTGTGATTGGCGCAGAGCTTGTGTGCAAAGCACTGGCAACAGCAGATAAAAGGGTCTCGTCGTTACTACCTGGACCAACTCCTGCAATTAGACATAAGGACTAATTACAGGAAACTTCCAGATATGCTAAGAAAACTTTATATAACCTAAAACAATGGATATTCTTCTGCTCCTTCAGGATCATATTTAAAACTGACACAAACCAAAGTAGCAATGGATAATATAGGTACTTTACAATTATTACACACCAAAGAATCAACATTTAAGAAACAGTAACAAAACAGCTGAGCATTTTAATAAAACTGAAACATAACTCTAAAATACATTTTCCAAAGTACTATACTTTCTAAAAGTTGGCTACATTTCCTCAAGCAAGGTCAATTGTTTTAATGACCTAAATCCTTACAAAAGTCTTATTATACTCAAGTATCTCCATGAAGTGTCCCTGGAGTCCTGGAATAGTTTCTCTTGCAGCTTTTAGCATTAATTTCCAGTAATATCTCAACACTTATTGCCTTTGTTTCGGGACTTCAAAGGGAAAGCTAGTGTAGGCATGCCACACTTTGCAGCTTTTAACAGCTTTTTCAAATATCTAACAAAATATGCAAACTAACAGAACGAATAATTGCACACCCTGGCTACTTGGAGGAGACCGGCACCATGGCCACATTCAAATGCACTGCCTGAAGTCCTAAATTTGCTAATAAAGCAGTGATTTCCAAGAACATAGATGAATGAGACAATATGCTAACCATGAATTATGAGGATTTTTGAGCAGTCTACACTCTATCAAGATGTAGAAGCCTAAGCTCTAATACTTGAAGAATAATGTTGCTCTAGAACTTGGAATTAACAGATGATATGACAGGTACACCAGCAACTGAGTTCTCGCTCCCAGATCCCACTTGTTGCTGTTACCGGACCAATGTGCACCTGTTCCCGCTGTTTGCGGCAGCAGTTACAGGAGAGACAGGTGAGCTGTTAGTGGGTTTTTTGATAAGAGGAGGACAGAAAGAGCAAGTGCTGGGGCCAGATGCTGCTCGGAACAGGAAGCTTGGGAAATTCTGCCACTCAGCTGCATGGGTTCTAAAAGTAGCACATGGGTTAACTTATATGATGAATCTAAATGAAAGCCAAAATTTCTACAGAGAAAAAGTCTTTGGTAACAACAGCATGGAAGCAACCCTGAAACACACACGCTTTTCAAGGACATTTTCCCTGAGCATACTAAACACAAGAGGTCTATCACTCAGCACCGCACACGATGCCCCAAAGTAAAGACTTTGTCTCAATCATGTCTGAACCCACAGCCTCTAACACAGAGCCTGGCACACAGCATGTAACTGCTCAACTGAACTTGGATAATACCTTGAAGACCTTTAGGTAGTTCCATGGTTTTTATAATTTGTTCTGTTACATCTGATGCACTAAGTCCTTGTAGCCTCTTCTCCCAGAAAAGCTGTAAGGCAAAACATCACTGTTAATAGATACATTCTTGGAACAAGAAAGTAGCGCATCGATGCTGTTGAATAATGAAATTGAAATAATTCCAATAGTTGCCTAATTTCTCCATTTTCTTTCCATACAGAAAGCTAAAGGATACTCCAAAAATGAATTACTCAACATACCGTAATTCTTTCAAATGATATTACTCAAAAAATGCTGGGCTTTTTTTGATTTTATGAAACTTATTTGCATGTTACAATACTAAAGATTGTAATCTGCTGTCTTCTATAGAGAGTTCTTTACAAGGTGTCTTCCAGAGAATGTAACTTGAATTTTTTAAAGACTCATTCGGCACAAAAATTGAATGTTATCATTTATCAGGGAAAAGAAAACAAATTATATTATGTAATACCCCTTTACCCAGTATCATTCAGGAAAGAATTCCACCACCTACTGATTTTTTTCCAAGACCCTGAAGTTTCATCCGTTGGCATACTTTAAGGAGAAATGGGGCCATTTTTTATGGAAACTTTTCTAAATGTCTTACACACTTCCTTGTTGTTTAAACAGGGTATCACACTCATGGGTGACTTTCTCCCTGTTGCACAGAGCCTGCGTCACCTTAGTCACTCAGTAGCCCCAGGTCATCATTCTGGGCTCAGTGAGCACACCGAAGGCTCTCCACACCCTATCGGCCTACTGAGTATGCAACTTATTCAAACACTCAATGGTCCAAGACAGTTCTGCTGTTTGATTTTATATCCTTCCTACGCTTTATTTTTTTCTCCCAGTTAACTATTACTTCTTGCTAACGTCATTCATCTACTCAACATGTATTTAGTGAGTTCCTACTATGTGCTGTGCTGGGCCCTGTGGATGCAGCAGTGTTTTTGCCCTCCAGCCTCCTCTCTTTTCTAGTCTGATTTGTATTTACTGCAGCCCCCAAAAAAGCAGATAAATGAATTCCTCAAGACTCTGTGCATAATCCTGGATATCTGGGGCCTGTCACATAGTAGGTACTGAAAAAATATTTGTGTGAATGACTGAATATGGGAGGAACTGGACTCAGAATGAGGAACTTGAGGGACACACAAACCTAAGTTGAAACCCAGGCTCTAGATGTAGAGCAAGTTCTAGAACCTCGGGCAAATTCTACAACCTCAGAAGCTTCAATTTCCTCTTCTGGAAAATGTGGCAGCAATGACTACGACATAAGACTGTCGTGGGGATTAAATATGGCCATATATGTAAAGTATCTGTCACAGAGGAAGGTTTATTATTTTTACTTTTGGCAAATTTTGACCATTCAGAGGGCTTTCTGGGCCTATATTCTGACTTCTGGATATATAAAAAATATCAGATGATTGCCATCTAGACAAATGTGAAAATACAGTAAAATAACTGTATGCAGAATAGTAACATGTTGGATTTATATTGATCTCAATGCTAGCACCCAGGGTTACTGGCAAGGGAATACTTCACTCTCCTTTAAGACCTTTAGTATAGGGTGACATCTTCTTATATCTATCTACAAACTATATTATCAGCAGAATAAGTGGTCAACATATATGAGGACATGAATCCATTAACCATCAAGGGAGAAAAATTGGTGAAGGTAATAATTCATACATGTGATAAATGTCCCAAGAAATTGTTTGATTTCTGTTGTGTCCTTGGGGGAATAACACCATTTATACTCTGACTATTACAGTTATATTAAAAAACAAAGAAAACAAAGGCCAGTTAATTCCTAATGAAAAAGTGTTCACGAGAATCAGTGAGTATGAGATTAGTGATTTTATAATAAAATGTTATAAATATGTACATAATTTAATTTTCAAAAAAGTAATCAACATTACCAAAAAATAAAGTATGGAAATTATGTACAGATATGATTAGTAATATTCTACATCTAAAAATTCCAACTCCAGATATCAAAAGTTAAATTTTTACATCCTATAATTTTTAATTCTTAATTTTTAAATCCTATTAATATGAAGGAAAATGATATAAAATTTAGAAAGGAAAATTTTGCCAAATAAATCTTGAGTTAAAAAATGAGTGTCCAGTTCTAGATTATAAATTGGCTCCATCCCATATCAAACAATAGATCTCAACTAAATCTTAAATTGAATCTGGTATATACTGATAATCCCTTTATAAATTAGTCTTATGCCATGAAAATGGAGATACATTAATTTATGTATGTTTGTGTGTGTGTGTGTGTTGTGTGTGTGTGTAATTTTCCCCACACTCCCCACAAATCCCAGAGTTGGTGGGGAAAGTGAGAGAGGTCAGAGGAGGAGGCTAGTTTAAGAAAATATTTAACTGGTCAAGGTCACCACTGCCCTCCTCTCCATCCTTCCCACCACTCATTCAAAGCTAATAAACTCATCTACTTTTCATGAGAACTGAAACAGTTTTCATGAGGTGTCTGCCTGCATCAGTATGTTCCCCTAACTCAGCTTCTCTACATTCATCTTCTCAGGTTCCTACCTGTTTTGTTTTGTTTATTTGTTTGGGGGAAGGAAGGGATTCTTTGCTTTTTAAAGATCTATATAAGGCAGGCATTATGTTGAAAAAGAAGCCAGTCTTTTATATCCTGTATGATTCAATTTATATGAAATTCTGAAAAAGAAAAAGCCATAGGGATGGTTGCCAGGGATAAGGGTGGAGGGAGGTCTGACTACAGGGGGTCAGCATGATGGGGTTTTTCAGGGTGCTGTCACTACATTCTCAGCTTTTTTATAAACACAAACATTATCCATTACATTTTCTTTTTTTTCCAAGCCAATTCCCCAAGGAATGATCAATATGCAATGTCTCCATTCCCCCCAGGCCCATTTCAACTTTATTATCCCATCCCCTTTCCATGAACTTCCACTACATTTACCCTACTCCTCTCACCAAATTCAATGTCCTTTTCTCATCATTCTTTGTCACTTTATAGCCCTGAATGCCTTGGAGGGCTGCAGGTAGGGGGAGGTCTTCCTCTGCCTAAAGTTAAAATTTCCTGACCTATGCACTAAGTTCCACGTTTTACAAAGGTGATTAATTGTGGTCATCTGGAGTTCTTCCTATTGCATTACTTCTTCAATCTTAGAAGTCTAAACACAAAAAGTATTGAAAAGATGAGTCTCCACAAATTTGTAGAGAGTCCCCCTCTGTGCTAGCTATCTAGTCTCTTCCCCCACACTTTCCTAAACACTGCTGCTTTCGTAAACCCTAAGCTACCACTGAAAATGTGATTTCAACTGCTGTATCCAATACTTTCCTCAGCTTAACCTTGCTGCCTGGTGTAAGGCCAAATAATCAGTGTAATACTTTTAAGCGGCAGTGATTTGATATTTGGAGAAACTCCCAAAATGTGCAATCACTCTCAGTTATTCCATCCACTTTTAATCTGTACTAGCCAGACCCTCCAAGGGCCTCTAATATCTTGTTCTCTGTCACCCTCAAGTACGTACAAAGACTGGTCAGCACCCATGTGTGCATCCCGTCACAGTGCCGATGGTGTAGGCTATGCCCCATACCATAAAACCAGCTGGTGGAGGAGCATAGGATGGGATTAAATGTCATCCAAAACCACAAAAGTGCCTAAAATATCAGTGATGGGGCAGTCCAGCTTTAGAGGAACCATCTTACTAGAAACTGGAGCTGTCCCCACACCTTTGGCCCTCACATGGCTATAGGAAACATCCCTCTGACATCAGTGGAGGCACAGCCGCATGTCCGCTATCACCTGACAGCCCCAGAGGACAGCCGTGATGCTGCATTAGGAAAAGCTGCTGCCCTGGTGCGATGAAAGATCAAACCTGTTTCCTGAAAGTAAAACCAACCCAGAATACAACTGTAGCATTTTCTTTTCTTAATTGCTGTGGATTTAACTGGGACTTTGGGGGATTTGTTCAACTTGCCTTACAAAGGCTATCCAAAGAAGAGGGTAAGGCAGGAACAGGGATCACAAACAACTCCTCACAACCACACACACACACACACACACCCATTCTGATGTGCTGGGAACTAAGGCTGGTCAGAGGTGACTATCCTCTGTCACCACGAGTTTATGTACTCTGGAGGGATCTGTGTTCTTCTGGAAGTCAGAACAGGATGGTTTACTGGAAAAAAGTAATTAGATTGATCCAAATTCAATAAATATTCTTTTAATGCCCATTACACACAAGTATTTTGCTGGGCACCAAGGATAATTGGCAGTCACTGCCCTCCAGAAGCTTACTGTTTCGTGGAAAATTAGCAAAACTCCAGAGTCAACTGTGGTAACGGCAATAATGAAGATACAAATTTGACTTCGATTTGAGAGAATTCAAGAAGGAAAAGCCAGCCTTTAACAAATGTGTAAGAATTCCATAGAGGAAGAAAGACCACTCCAGGCCAAGGATACAGCTAAAGCAAAGGTGAGGAGGTGAGAAAGGGAGTACAGGCCAACGTTGCTAGATGTTTTATACAAAAGAGTAAGCAGGGTGGCTTATTTTAAGGCAAATTCCAAGGTCTCAGAAGTTCTGTTCAGTGGGTCTGGGGACAGGGGGCTAGATTATCATTTATTTTTTTAAGGTGATTTGAGGCAGGCCCAGGAATTTCAGCTCGAGAAAGACTGGTTTGGTTTGTGTTAAGACAATGGTAGTGCATGCACACAGCTAGCACATACTCATCACCTGAGATCTCTGGGTTTTACTTCTGATTATAAGAAGGTAAAAATTATATCATTCTATCCTCTCCTTGCAGAGGAAAGGAGGAAAACATGTGCTTTTCTATTTTTCATTGCAGAAGAACATGTGCCCAAGTATTTTTAAGGCCATATGAAACTGTTAGGTGTAAATACAGAAAGGGTTTCCCCAGAGTTCTGGTTATGCCCAGTCACATCCTCTTGATGGAACAAGAGGAGGAGGAGGAGGAGGGCTACCACCACTTACCCATCAGTCCCTTTCCATCGGCAGCACTATGCTAAGTGCCTGATGTACAGTAATTTAGTCAATATTTTCGACAGCATTTTGCAGAAGATATTATTAATCCCACCTACAGTAACTTACCAACGGTTGCACAACTAGTCAGTGGTTCAGCTGGAATTAAAACTCTGGTCATGTAATTAAATGGTTGTAATCTTAACAATTAAAGTTTTGGAAGAACATTAACACGTTTCGCTCTGTGTTAGAGCATATGGTAATAGGTCTCAGACCCTTCCATTTATGAAATCAAACGCTGATGAAAGATCAATAAATGCTAAGAAAATTATCAAATCACTCTTAATCCATTTACCTACTAAGTAATACTGTGTAAGTCATCAATTATAGGTGATCTGTGCTGACGCCTGCCTCCTCATCAAGCAGAAGAGGCCCAGACTCATATTTGGCATTGATTCTTTTAGAAGATAAATCATAATTTGGGCTGGCTCATATGATAAAAACCAAAATATTGGTGTAATACATATTTCTGCAAATTTGCTTTTTTAGAATAAATTGCAAATATCAACTAAATTTTTATTTGGTAGATGTAAATCAAAGACTGAGACACTTACTCCAAGAAAACACTTTCTATAAGTCACACTAACAATGGAGTGGTAGCAGGTTACTTCATAAAACAGGGGAGAGGGAGTGATTTACTAATAAGCATATATAACTGAAGGGTTTTGAATTTTTTTCTATAAGAATAGCATTTTAGGTTAATTATGTTAAAACTATTTCTCATGAATACACTGAAAAACAACTAGCACCAAATATACCAGTATTATTTTTATTTACCCTTATATTTAATTTGAAAAGTATTTACATGCCTGTGTAGTGTTTTTTAAAAATTCACTAACAAAGAAGCCTTGACCTTCTGTGTAGAACTCATGGCCTCAGCTTGGGAGTCAACTAACTCAGAGGGCAGAAGATTTAACTTCTGAGTTACAGAATGAATGGGACTGGGCTTCAGAGTCTGACCCACCTATTGCTTTGTTCAAACCCTTGCTTTGCATATACTAGCTTTTTAAAATTGAATGATGAACTTAACTGTATCAGTATCAGTTTCCAACCTTACCAAATGGGGCAGTAAAATAAATCACAAAGGGTTATGGAAACTAAATGAAGCAGTTTCAGAAACACTCAACATGCTCAAAAGAGAATAAGCATCATTTTATTATTTAGTTTCACCCATGGCTTCTAGCACACTGCTGATCACACAAGCGCTTAATAAGTAGTTTGTCATCTTATTAAAATTAATAAATATAAGGAAAGCAAAAAATAATCAACTCCAAAAGACAGGTATTCACAACTGAAGACTGAGCACATGCATCCAAATCTGTCCTCCCTCCCAATTTTCAGCCGGGAGCTTCTTGCTACTAAACGTATTGTTCCCATCCAAGCCATATGCTTCTCACCTAGAACAGAAGTTGGCTGGGAGAACTTCAGTCAGCAGAGCCAGCTATGCAATTTGCAGGGCCAAGGACAAAATGAAAATGGGAGGCCCCTTGTTCAAAAAATATTTAGAATTTCATGGCAGCAATAGCAGAGCAGTCAACGGGTCCTTCTCACCATGAAGCCCTGTGCAGCTGCTCAGGCCCATGCCTGTGAAGCTGGAGGTGGAGGTAAGTATAGTGGGGGCCAGGAAGGAGGAGAGATGAGTAGAGAAAGGAGGCCGCTGGGCCCTGCCCCAGCACTTTGGGAAACGCTGTGATATAATCTCTTTCTGAGAATTTCTTAAAAGAAGGAGGGCATCAGACAATAGATCTGGCTGGATCTATGCAGGACAAAGGAACTGGCCCTTAACTCCTCGCTTAAACAACCCAAGGAGTTTTCACCCCTCCTGTTGTGCCTCCTTTGCACGACCAGGGAGAGGATCACTGCCGAGGCTCTCCCCAGCCGAGCAGGAGGGGTCAGGGAGGAGGGAGACCCCAGGAATGACGAAACCACAGTGGCGAAGAATGGACTGAAGCTAGAGAAGGGTAAGAATATTGTTCCATTTAAAGTCCAGGGGATAACATGGAGAGCTTTTAATTAAGATTCCTGAAACTATAATTTTGTTATTTATACTCCATCAATTTCCAGGTTGTGATGATAGTAAAACCTTTAGAAAAACCTCAAGAGGGCTCTGAGCTTGTTTCAAGAACAGAAGGTAGGAGAGAATCGGAGAACATAAGCTATTTCTGTTCTGCAGTGAAGCAAGAAGGGGGAAAAAACTAGAACCAGCAGCGATGGCCTAAATGACATTTCGGGTTGGACAGTTCTTTGTTGTGGATGTTGAACTAGACATCCCACTATGCCCACTAGACACCAGGTGCACCACCTCCACTGGGACAACCAATGTCTCTGGACTTTTCCAAATTTCCCCAGGTATACGGGGGTTGGGGAGGGGACGACAAAGTCAGGTCTGGTTGAGAACCACTGGTCCGGAGAAAGGATGAGGGAAGGAGGTCAGAGGGACATAACCAGCTCCATTCTCAACTTTTAAGAACCTGTACCCCAGTTCCTCAGTCCTGGGCTTGGAGGATCCACCCCAAGCAGCCTGGAGCTGGGTGCCTCTTTGTCACTCACAGACGGCTAGGGGCCAAGTAAGACAAAGCAGAAGTTTGTGGCAGAAACATGTCTTACCTTAGGAGCTGAAATCTAACGTACTTCCTGACAGAAACATGGTTATCAACAGTAATTATTTTTGGTAATTCAGACAGACACACTTTCAATTAAATGGTCTTCAATGAGCTGGTCTGGGATGCTAGAGCCATTTAGGATATCATTTCTACTGGAAGATAGAGGACCAAAAAACTGGAATGCGACATTTTATATCCCAAACCGTAAGTTAAAAAAACATCTGATGAACAGATTTTAGAAGATTTTAGAGCTCTCCGTCATGACCACAGGGTCACAGGCACGCCCAAATCTGCCAGTGACTACTGGAAGGCCCAGCTCCTTTCAGAACCACATCAGGCGTTCAGGTATACGCGGCAACACGACGGAGCTGACAGGCTCCTCTTCCACATTAGTTTCCATAAATTCTCAGGATGAAGTTATCAGCAGGACCCCACCAATTCTAAACTAAAAGCCCAGAGAATAAGCACTTCGCCAAACAGAGCCACACAAAAACTTAAATCTTATTTTACCCTTCATCTGTTGTCTTAAAATTCACCTTTCCTTACTTTTTGAAATTATAATCTCCCTTAGAAAAGAATGAACTGATTATATAGAAACACATTGAAATTTCAGTATGAAACCAAGTAAAGTTCATCTAAAACTCCTATACATCCGAACTCCTGATTCTGTTTATTTTAAATACCATTAAGTTGAATATTAGCTCCTACACCAAGAAGCCTGTAATGATCAACTCTACAACCAGCTAGAAAAGCCAGATCAAGCCTCAGCGCTGTGAGCCTCTTCATGCCCTCCCATCCACCTTGGATCTCCCTCTGGACCTTCATGCATCGGCCATCCTGGAGGAGAAAGACTTCCGCTGCCTTCCTAAGAGTACCACTCCTCTTGGACTTCAGCCACCTCTTCCCCTGCCTCCAGATCTTGCCCTATCAATTTGTCCAATTTCTACTCTCACATTTTCCATTCTCCTCCTTCCTCTCTTTGGGATTCTTCCCCTGAAATGACAGATATACCCGAACATCTGTCCCCTAAAAAAATGTGCTTATTCATACTACTTCTCCCTGAAACCCTCTCTATCTTTCTTCCTCTTTCCATGAGGACAGAAACTTTTCGTCTTATTTCCTCACCTTCTATTCAGTCTTTTCCCTCTGACCTGTACTCTACTCCTATGATTATATTAACATGACCTGCCCAGGGTCACAGGAACCTCCTAATTATCAAATCCAGTTCCCTGATTCAGGCCTCCATTGCCCACTGTTGCAATTACCTGCTGTCAGAAGACTTAGGAAAGTCTGCCTTTTATGATGGTCCCTGTGTTTTGTATTACTATTAAAGAACAAATTAAAACTTCAAACAGTGATTGTCAAAGAAATAAGACTGTAGCATTTTTTCCTAATGAAATAAATACTTAAAATGTGTAAGATATGATATACCTTTTAAGGTATATGAGGACAAACATAATTCTTTGTAAAACAGAAGAACCAAATTACCTTTAAAATCTACCATTTTAAGAGTCTTAATTGGCACAGTCTCCATCTCTGTCAAGAGCATGATGCTAGATACCTACTTGGTACTCAAATGTCTGTGGGATGAAGTAGAGGAAGTACAGGGTAACAGAAAGAACACTGGTTTGGGAGCTAAATGCTTTAGCCCTGACTCAACCATTAAGCAGATGTGCTGTCTTAGGTAAGTCACTTCATCTCTCTGGGTGTATTTTCACAAAAAGTACTAACAACTGCCTTATCTAACTCAGAAGGTTAGCAAAACACTGATAAAAAAAATTAAAAAACTCTTTGAAAGTATGAACTTCTATGGAATTGCTCAGAATATTTTCTAATGTTAGGATTTCACAAATTCAATGAGTATCTTACTCATTTTTCTAAGACTTTTGCTAAACCTAATCAAAGAACAAAGGACCTTGTCACATATGGACTAAAGCAAAACCCAGAAAATGTGCACTTTATGTTCACTGACTCAGAAGGTTAAAAGCTAAATATGCAAGACACTGGCTTAGGGCTATACTGGGGAACAAGGTTTCCTGCCCAGGAGGAATTCACTGTCTAGTTTATAAGCTTCTCAATTTCCAATCAACCCCATATATCTGAGTTGACTAGTTCTGGTCAGCAAAAACCACTTACCTTAAATACCACAGCCTGCAAACATCAAAAGCCCAACAGGAGCTACCCCCTTATTTTGTAGGACTGGCCTAGGAAGAAAGGGCTAGGTAATAACAAGAAAATTATTATGTAAATGAAAGAAAAGCTTGATTTATGTGCCTACACAAACTATAGTGAGATCTCTTGTCAGGGCAAAGAATAATAACTTGGGCTTAATATGATGGATGAATGAAGAAAGGGCAAAAGTTATTGTTGAGGATGGAGGTGCAGTAACCATCTGCTGTAACTGCCTGTCTAAATTTTGCCATAAATATGCTCTACTTTACACAAAGTAGGCATATAATACTTGGCAAAAGCCTGAATGGGTACCATGGAATAACAGTACTCACTGATGATGCCTGTAAGTTTTCCATGTACTACTCCCAGAGGAAAAGTTATAATAATTATTTTCTTCTAACACATGAGCCCATATATGGGCTTACATATGCACTATGTTCTTTATTTCATTTATTTGTCACATTTCCACACACTTGGAATTATTTGTTCAGTGTCTGTTTTCCTTATTAGATTGAAAGTTTCAAGAGGACAAGGTGCATGTCTGACTTTTGTGCTATATAGCACTGGTAATATAATCAGCTGTTGAATAAATGAATTAATATGATTTTAGAACACACTCAACTGCAAGAACTTTGGTCTCTAATAGAGAGCTATTATTAGTTTTTTTAATCAGAAGAGCTGCCCTTCAGAAAAGCTTTCTTGAAATTCATTTCAGTAGTGTAAATTAATTCCTCAGTTTTTTATAGTGGGACATTAATGGATACTATTTCCTATTTAATACTGATAAATGAGATGAGAAGTACATCTGTACTATTTAAAATATGACATTCAGCAACCACTAGAACTAAAATCAGGTTACAAATTCTCAAAACTATCAGAAGTATGGACTTAAATGGAAAACCTAGACCATAGAGCAAAAATAGAAATACCAGAAAAACAGTATATGAACACAGTTACAGAATCAAAACCAAACATATCCATAATAATAAATGTAATGGTAAACTCACCTATAAAAGAAAAAAAGACCCTCAGACCACAGGGAAAAAAATCAACTGCATGTTTTATGCAAGGGACATATCTAAAAATAAAGGGAATCAGAAAGCTGAAAATAAAAAGAAAGAGCAAGCAAATACAGATTAAGAAAACAGAGGTCCCAATATTACTATAAGAGTACTTCAAGACAATGTGTCAAATAAGACAAAGCATAACCCATCTACAAATTAAATGTTATCTTAATAAATTTGATGATAAAATGGAACTTTAGATTTCCATGGGGAAAAGAGCATGTATAGATTGAGGTCAAAACTTGTCCAGAAAGCCCTCCCAGTCCTTCATTCCACCCTCAGCAAGATACTACCAGTATCAGAGAAAAGAGGATATCACAACAGATTCTACAAATACTAAAAACATCACTAGAAAGTATTATGAACAACCTTCACCATTAAATTTGAAAATTATGAAATGAAATGTACAAATCCCAAGAGAAGTACTTTCTCAAAGTTGGTATAAGAAGAAATAGGAAACATGAATATTCATATATGTACTATTAAGTAAGTTGAATTTGGTAACTTATAACTTCAAGGTTTCCTGTTAAAAAAAAACAAATAACTTAGGCTCAGATGGCTTCACAATTAATTCTTCCAAACACTTAAAGAATAGTGCCAATATTACATAAACTCTTCCCAAAACTATTAAAAGAGGGATCACCTTCCTCTATTAATATATTACAAGACCAGCAAAACCTTGATACTAATGCTTGAGAAGAAAACTTCAAGAAAATAAAACTGTCAGTCAATTTCTCTTGTGAATATAAATGCAAAAAATCTTAAATGAAATAACAGCAAATCTAAACAACATTAATAATAATAATACATCATGACCATACAGGCTTAATCCAGGAATTCAAGGTTTGTTTAAAATTCAAAAAACAAGCAATGCAATTCACCATATAAACCAATTACTATAAATCACTATATTACCAGAATAAGGAATAAAAATCATTTCATCATTTGACTAGGTAGAGAAAAAGAATTTGATAAAATGTAATACCAATTGATAAAACACTGTTAGTAAATTAGGAAAATAATTGAATTTCTTCAATCTGAAAAAAAGGCTATTTACCAAAAAACCTACAGAAAGGATTGTATTTAATGGAGAAACATTAAAATATTCCTTAGTATCATCAATGAGACAAAGATATCTGTTATCACTTTAAGATTGTATTGGAAATCCTAGCGATGAAATAAGACAAGGAAATAATAAAGTAAAAGGTTTAAGGATCATCAAAGACATAAAACTCATTTGCAGATGATATGTTTCTTTGTTCATGTATAAAATCAAAGTGATTTATATGATTTATATGATTATTTAATAAGTATATTTAGAAGATAACTGGATACAAAGTCAGTATAGAAAATCAACTTATTTCTACATATTAGCGACAACTAGAAAATACAAAAACCATGAATGGAGTCATTTAGGGTAGCACCAAAACCAACAAATATCTAGAAATCATTTAAGATCTCTAGGCTGAAAACTATAAAATTTTAGTGGAGGGATATATAAGGTTCATGAATTATAAGACTTAATATTATAAAAATGCTAATTCTCCCCCACAATGATCTATACATATAAATCCTAGCAGGTTTTAGAGAAGACTGAAGAAGCTGAGTCTAAAATTTAGGTGGAAATGGTAATAGCAAGGACTAACCAAATTCTGAACCAAGATTAACAAAGCTGGAAAACTTACACTATCAGATATCAAAACTTTTTTATAAAACTATAGTAATTAAGACAGTGTGGCATTGGGAAAGAAGAGAAACAGACCCATGACATAGAATAGAGTATAGAAATGAATTCATGCATACAAACAGACCAAAAAGTGGAACTGGGAGCCCAAAAACTGACTTTTGTAGACTTTCACACTTTGCATCTCATTTATGACAGAGGTGACAATACTGGGCAATGAAAAAGAATGGTCTTTTGGGAATATATTTATAAATGATTTACCCTATAAGGGGTTAACATCCAAAATTTATAAAGAAGTCATACGCCTCAACATCAAAAGAAAACCCACAAATAACATGATTAAAAAATGGCAGAGGACCTCAACAGACATTTTTCCAAAGAAGAAATACAGATGGTCAACAGGCACATGAAAAGATGCTCCACATCACTAATCAGCAGAGAAATGCAAATCAAAACCACAATGAGGTATCACCTCACACCAGTTACAATGGCTACCATCCAAAAGACAAGAAATAACAAGCGTTGGCAAAGATGTGGAGAAAAGGGAGCCCTCCAACACTGTTGGTGGGAATGTATATTGGTGCAGCCGCTATGGAAAGCAGTATGGAGGTTCCTCAAAAAACTAAAAACAGAAATACCATATGACCCAATAATTCCCCTTCTAGGAATTTACCTGAAGAAAACATAATCCCTGATTTAAAGATACATGCACCCCTATGTTTATTGCCTCATTATTTTCAATAGCCAAGATAGGGAAGCAACCAAAGTGTCCATCAATAGATGAATGAATAAAGAAGTGGTACATATATATATATATATATATATATAATGGAATATTTTACAACCATAAAAAAGAAATCTTATTTGTGACATGTTTGGACCTACAGGGTATTACGTTAAGTGAAAAAAGCCAGGCGGAGGAAGACAAATACCATATGATTAGACCTATCTGTGGAATCTAAAAACAAAACAAAACAGCAGTAGACTTATAGACATTGAGAAGTGACTGGTTGTTACCATGGGGGAGGGGTTGGGACAGGCGAGAAGGGAGAGGGAGGGGGATAAAGGGACACCAAAATTCTCAGTCACAATATAAGTTGGCCATGGGGATGGAAGTGCAGCATGGAGAATATAGCCAGTGGTTCTGTAACATCTTTCTGTTTTGACAGTAGTAATTGCACTAGTTGGGGTAAGGATTTAATAATATGGGTAGCTGCTGAACCACTGTTTTATATACTTGAAACCAATATAAGATTGTATATCAACTATACTTCAATTTTTAAAAATGTCTTTTCAGTAAATGGTGCTGGGTTGACTAGCTAGCTATATGGGGAAAAAATAAATCCACCACATATCATGCACAAAAGTCAATTCTAGATGGATTGTGGACCTAAATATAAAGGTAAAGCTTTTACAGTATGACACATAGGAATATACTGATAACCTTGGATTAAGCAAAATTTCCTTAAACATGTCACAGAAATACAAAGAAGAGATTGATAAAGTATATTCTTTACTATTTCTCAATCTTTATTGAAGGATTACATACAGAAACCTATAAAAAAGAATAAATATACAGCTCACTGAACTTTCACAAGTAAACACACTTGTGTAACCCCCTCCCAGATCAAGGGGTAGAATATTACTCCGGCCTAGTAGCCCCACTCCTGCACCCTCCCAGTCTCTATCCCACCTCCTAACTCTCTTATAATGATTAATTTGTATTTATCAAAGGATACCTTTACAAGAGTAAAAAAGGTAAGTCACAAAGTGGGAAAAGAGATTTATAATATATATCTGACAAAGGACTCATAACCAGAATATATACAGAACTCCCACAAGTCAATGAAAGAGACAAACCAATAAAAAACAAAGCATAAAAGACCTGAACAGGCACTTCAGAGGAAAGATTATCTATATGGCCAATAAACAGAAACAGTGCTCAGTCATTAGTTAGCAAGGAAATGCAAATTAAAACTATAACAAAATACCCCTAAACACATACCAGAATGTTTAAGATTTTAAAGAGTGACCAAACCAAGCACTGATAAGAATTTGAAGCAAGTGTACCCTGCAGATTAAAGTGTAACTTTGTATAACCACTTTGGAAAACTATTCCATATATATTTCACAAAGCTGAACATTTGCATACTCTCTGACCCAGCAATCCTACTACTAGATATAAACCCCAAACTAAAAACATGTACTAGAATATTCACTGGAACAACACCCGTAACAGCCAAGAAGAAAGACACAACTTAAAATAAAGAACAACAAAGCAGTTAATGCTGGGAACAACAACAACAAATCAAAGAAATAAAAAATATACCTGTAACTAATATTGTCAGAGAGGTAGGAGTATCCATAAAATAAGGATGGCAAAATTTTACATATAAAAGCCAAGAAAGAGATGTTTGAAATTAAAAATACAGTCACCAAGATAAAAAAATCAAAACAAGAGTAAAGTTAAAATCTAGAAAATATCCCAGAAAGTAAAACAACAATAATAAGAAGGAATACAAAGTAGGTGGAAATAGTAAAATTCTAAGATGACTAATATCTAACAATACAAAGAGAGTAGAAATTTGGGAGGTTCAGAAGGAAAGAAATGACATGAGACAATATCCCACACAAAGGGTAGGTCACCTTTATCACCTACTGATAGGGTGCCAGTGAGATAGAGGGAGAAGAAATTGGAAAATAAACTTCAACGCAGAAGCTCAGTGAAGGAAATCCCTAGAGTTTCACCTCAAGGCAAGACCAGAGAACTAACCTAGCCTGAACAGGAGCAGAGGTGACACCAGCAAAAACACCAGAAGGAGCCACATGGATTTCAGCATAATGGAAATATTGATGAGCACATGGCAGCTATGTTAAAGCATTAGAAAGATCAACTCTAAGAAAACCTAGCATACCGTGCTTGAGATCAACCACAACAACAAAGAACCATGAAAGCAACTCTGGGACGATGATAGGGCATTACTATTACTCGCCCGGCGCATGAGTACTTTCAGTCATGATAATGTAAACCCTGACTATTTAACCTATTTAACTCAAAATGTGACAGAACTATGTTGGGAGTGTGAGAGTAGAGAAAGAACTATGTACTCATCTACCATTGTAGGAAGTCAAGAAATGTCTAAAACCAAAAAGTAATGAAATAGAGTAAGTATATCATTTGGAAGTACAGGGGTAATTATAAAGGGAAGTGACCAGAATTCAGAATAAATGCTTCTGGAGACAAAATGTAGGAAAATACTGTTTAGAAATGTCATTTTCTTTCATATTTGATTTTGTTTCATCTATATTCCTGTATTACTTTGATAAATGTAAAACTTTCAAAAGATGTCATGGATCTCTCCACCAGATAGTTGAAATACTTTTAAATGGTCTAGAAAAATACATGAAGATTAGAGGCTACTATGAGTAATTTATAGATTCATTAATTTTTAAAAATTCACCCATCATCTTTCAGCTGCAATTCTTAACTTCCAAACTGTAAACTGGTATTTCCTCCAGGGCTCCAATCTATCATCTTTTACTACCTGGATGCCATATGATTGACTTAAGAGTATAAATTTTCTAATTTTCATACTCAATTTATTATTTAAGAAACATATTGAGATGCCCCTCAGTATTTTCATATTCCTGTCAATGACAATTGCTCTTCCAGTGACCTAAATTCTAAGGCACTTCTCACAGTTGACCAGTCAATAAATTCTATCAATTGTTTTATAACCAGCATGATACAAATCTTTGTGTCATGCTGGTCATAAAACAATTTGTGCCCTAACTTTCTAGAACTTCTTCAAAGGTCTCCTAGCCTTACATTAGTCCTCATATTACATTTAACAGCCATATTAAGGAAATGGCCTTACCAGGATGATGACAGAGTTTAGTAAGATCAGTCAGAAGTGCTGGGGAGACTTCCATTTGAAAAATGTTAGTAGATGCCATGATATAAAAAACTGAAGGTCAGGATAAAAATGTAAATTTGGAAATCATTAACATACAGACAATAACTGAAGCCATGAGAATGAATGAAATCACCCATGGAGGGTTTACCTACAGAGAAGAATGCATAATATTCCCTGGGAATAAATAACATGTGTATAAGGCAATGGTAGATAAAATTTTTAAGTATGTAAATATACTATGATAGCATTAGAATTTCAAAAGATGCATTAAAAATACTGAAAGAATATAAAAAATGCATTGTTTTATATCATAATTGTATTAGAAAAAAGGATTTATGAGCATTTTTTCTTTTGTCTATCCCAAATTTCTTTCTCTAATAAAAAAAACAAAGACAACATTTTTAAAACTCTTAAAGATTGACATTTAAGGAAACCCTTGGCAGCATTCTCAGTTCCCACTACTTCCCATGAAACCCTGATCTCCAAACAACCAGTCTCCTCATTCCTTGCCATTCTCATAGAAGAGCTTTCCCGTCACTGCTGTCCTTAACTGGAATGTCCTCTCCTTCCCATTTGCCTTTCTATATCCCACTCAGTCTGTAAAGTCCAGTCAAGGTCCCTTGTCTTTTCTAAAGATTTCCCCAACCTCCTAGCCACAGCCTTGTTGAAGACCTATAGCACTTGCCTGTACTATTCATTTGACACTATGCACATGGCGCTTTCAAAACATCACCCAGAATAATGCTTTCACATAATACAGGACAACATGTCATCTATTTCTTCTGCCCGAGGAAGCCAACTTCTCTGTCTAAAGAAAAGGAATCTAATACCCTTCATGGAACTCCTGGGTTATAATAACTTAACACTGAAATATTTTACAAACTTTATATACACAATGTCTTTAAAGTGTACATGTTTTTAAGATCTTTCATCTGGATAATCTCTAACATTTAAAAATATTCATTCTTAGTTATTACCAAAAAGATAAGAGATAATAAGTGCTAGCAAGGATGCAGAGAAATGGGAACCCTTGTGCACCGTTGGTAGGAAAGTAACTTGGTGCAGCCACTATGGAAAATAGTATGGAGGTTCCTCAAGAAACTGAAAAACAGAACTACCCTATGATGCAGCAATTCCACTCCTGGGTATATATCCAAAGGAAATGAAATCACTATCTCAAAGAGATATCTGCATCCACATGTTCACCACATTATTCACAGTAGCCAAGACATTGAAATAACCTAAGGGTCCATTAACAGATGAATAAACACACAATGGAGAATTATCAGCCATAATAAAAAAGGAAATCCTGCCATTTGCAACAACACAGATGAACCACAGATGGACATTATGCTGAGTGAAATAAGTCAGAGAGAGAATGACAAATACTGTACGATCTTACTTAAATGTGGAATCTAACAAAGCTGAACTCAAGAAACAGAGAGTAGATTGGTGGTTGCCAGGGGCAAGGGGAAAAAGGAAGATACTGGTTAAAGGGAACAAATTTCCAGTTATAAGACCAGTAAGTTCTGGGGACCTAATATACAACATGGGACTATAGTTAACAATACTGTATTGTATACTTGAAAGTTGCTAAGAGAGATCTTAAAATGTTCTACCACAAAAAAAAAAAGATAATTATGTGAGTTGATGGATGAGTTAACTAACCTTACTGTGGTAAACATTTTGCAATATATACATGTATCAATTCATCACATTTTATACCATAAACTCTTACAATATTACAAGTCAATTACATCTCACTAAAGCTGGAAAAAATCATTCTTAAAAAAAAGGCCAATTTCTGAAAGGGATTAAAGGGAAGTTTCCTATCCTTTGAAAGAAGAATTAGCAAACAAAAGAAAAAAAAATCTAGGATCAAATGGAAGATTTAAATCTGCTGCTTCACTGAGTTAAATGTTTATTTTTTGATATTAAAAAAGTGAATATTCTGTAAGAAATGTAATCAATATTCAAAGACTATCAAAAACACCCTGTCTATTAGCAACCTATAATCCAATAATTAGAAGGAAGAAGTAATAGCTCAAAGATGAAGTTTCTTTGATTTGAGGATAAAAGAGAAAAAGCAAGAGACCAGAAAGTGTCAAAGATGACAGCATCAAAGAAATAAGAAACAGAAATGCGAGTTCTTCATAGACTGAAAGAAAAAGTCTAGGATAGACACCCTTAACAGCAAAATCACAACTCAATTAGATTAAAAAGAATTTTGGACATGTTTTACATATCTGGCCAAATAAGACATTCCATTGATCTTACTGTTTGGGATTATAGTCTTATAGTTGGAAGAGTTCCCTCTACCCTACTCCAGGTTTCTTCTTAATCTAATGAAAAAACAGATATTCATTAGATATGCTTATACTATATATAACAATGGCTGGCAACTTACCCTATCATAATAGGATTTTACAAATTCTATCTCTACCTTATGGTTTTAATTATAGGCAGAAACCACTGCTGAATTATGTTTAATGCACTTTTGTTTACATACCCTAATTTGTACTTTTAAAGCTAAGGCATTTTCAAGGAGTCAATAAATTAGAAATTCATAATTTACTTATTTTATAGAATTCAAATTAGACTGTCATTTATATAGTCTGATGAAGCATAGCATGTTTGTTATATAACATTTTCTATGATTGCTTCACATCTAAATTAATCACTTCAAACCTGTTCAACATAGAGCCTAGATTAAGACCCAAAAATATAGTCACAGTTCTAGGTCTCAAAATTCAACACTCTAAGTTATTAGAATACTGCTAGCTTGAATATCTTACTAAAAGAATGTGATATGGATCTACAGGAAGCTCAAAAATAGAAACCTTATTGTCTGTTTTACTTTGTGATCAAAATAACTTCTCCAAATGGAGTATCTGGCAATTCATAATACCAGCCTAGTTGAATGAAGTCATACAAAAGGTAGAAAAATTGGAAAAGTCATTTTTGCTTATGTATCTTTACAAACTATCTCCTCAATAATAATAGCTGATTAGAAGTCATCTGCCATATGGATAGCAAAATATAATTAAAATCAGTATCTTTCTTTTTCTAAAAAATCTGAATCTAAACTGGAATAATCAGGATGACATCATGATTTTAAAAACAAATACAAAAGTTGTCTCTTTACTACTTCCCTGTATTTGCCCAATGGACAATCCTATATTTTGAAATCCTATTAGTGAGAAAGTAGTCAAATATTACCTCAATTCTTACGCTGAATATAAAGAAGGGGGAAAGACAAATGTCTTAGTATAATCAAAACATTCAGCAAAAATTGTCAGGTGATGTAACACAGTTTTGAAAAGCAGTTCAAACTTTTGGAGAAGCAACCTCCTAAATAATGTTAACACTTCCTGTCTATGCAAGCTAAAAGGAAGATAAAATGCTTAAAAGATCTGGGTTAAAATGACATAAGTATTTTTGGGTGAGGGAGAGGAGATTAGCTTTTCTGACACTTTCTTTGGGAACAATCTCTTAAACCTGAATACAAGAAGGAAAACTGAAAACCTCTCAACATACCAAAGAATAAGGAGCAGCTAAGCTGGCTACTTCAAAATAAAAATCTAAATTAAAAACCTAAAGTTACCAGTATCTCTATAGCTAAATAAACGACCAGTAACTACAGTTTTTAAAATCTGTGACTGAAATTAGGTACAGAAAACAGATTACTGTTAAAATGCCCTTAATTTGCTACTCAATTGGCCTTTAACCAAAATATTGGGCTTTTTAGACTAACTTGAGGATGATTTGGCAAAGAAAAGATGAGAATAAAAATCTACTACATACTATCTGTTCTCCATAAGACAACTCTAATTTCCAATATGGAACAAACATTATTAATGATTCCACTTTCTTTATATTTTTGGGCTTTTTGAAGCTCAATTACATACTTCCAAAAATTTCAATTAGTAACAAATCCTTGCAAGGCAACGATTTTAAAATCACCAAAAGCCAAAGGACAAGATGCTCAAGACTTTAGACAATATCTAAGAAAGAATACAATCAGGGGAAGGCTTTACCAAAGTAGGCAAAGTTCAGAAGGACAGAATTCCTTCCCCGTTGCAATGAATATACTAAAACTTCCGGCAGTTTGGTGACTATCACTGGGTGCAGTAGTAAAACAGAAGGGAAAAGCCTGATACAGAAAGCTGAATGGCCCAAAGAAAACCTAAGTGGTGACAAGAGCCTAAAGGCACATGCAGGTATGCATCTTTTATACTGGATGTGATACACTTACATGGCCCCTGTTGAATCTCTTGGGGACCAACAGTAAAGCAAGTTTAGAACTTCAAATCTTGAGACATCTATAGCAAGATGCTGATTCCATGTGGCTCCAAATATCTTCTGTTTTCCTGGCTCACCTGAAGAGGAAAAAACACTACAGAGGATGTGGGAACTGAATTCTTTATGTAGTTTCTTCTAGAGCAACTGTCTGAAAGGTTTGGCCCAATCCTTTATGAAGTCTGGAGAGGAGACGCTTGAGGGACTAGTGAAAAAAAAAATCCAAATGAAAAGGTGGAGTGAGATATCTAAAGGGGGAATACGAGAGCAAAAGATAATGGTTGTAAGTAAATCAGTTGTTTCTAATCTATAACTGGGAGGAGGCAGAGAAAAGAAAGGGAAAAAATGCACAGATGTTTCTCCCTCCACTCCCTCACCCAATTGCTACTAAAAATTCACAACGTACCTAAAAGTTTTGACTACAGTTAGGGAGTGAGTAAGCAAGAGTACTTGGAAGGTTTAAGCATTTGTCAAGTCTCCCTCCCCTGGCTATGGAGCATTATTAAGCAGCAGGGGGGCCTTTCAGATAATACTTTTTTTCTAAGAAAAGATTCTAGTGGACTACAGCTTGAAGCAATAAAGAGAAAAATTAATTCACTTTATAAAAAATTGAAGTCACAGGACAATATACCATATTGACAAAGTTCATTTAATTGTTTTTCAAAAGGGGAGGAACAGCTTTCATGTAATAAGAAATCAGAACAGTTTCCAAATAATAGAAAATATTTTTAAACTAAGCAACACAATCTGCATGCTTCAACCCCTTAGGATTATCATCCCTAATAATTATTATTATCCCTAGAAAGATAATCTTTAAAAAACTAAGGTTAGCAGAACCAAGTCTGATGTACACTAACACACAAAAGCATAAAAATGTAGTCTATATTAATTTAGATTCATTTTTAATTAACTTCTTAAAAAACCATTTTACCTAAATACTGTATTATTATTCTCCAGTAATAATAGCCTAAGATGTAAAGCAATTTTCTTTCCAAATATATTCCATTTTAACCAGAGTGTACTTGAACTATATCTGGCAAAAAGACCAGAATTTTTCTGAAAAACATGATTGGAGAACTAATTGGATCCTTACCTGACGTGGCTGTTCATTCATTCGTTGTGGGTCTGATTTCACTTTATTACTCGGATGATTTGTGACTTTGGTTACTGGTTGTTTGAAAATTGATGCTGTTTGTCTAATTGGCAATGTTGTATTCAGGTCTGGTTTACCCTGTGGATATAAGTGTTTTTTCATTAATAAATATTACATGTAAATCAGATTTTCCAGACTTCTCAATCTCAGCATTTTGAACATTCTACAGTACATTTTAAGCACTTTCTTATGTAATATGTACATGAAGTTTTCTCATAGTAAAATGATTTTGTATACTTCTAAATATAAGAGAACTCCCTATATAAAATTCACAATTAATTTGATTAAGACACTAAGGATTTTAAAATGAATGGATATGTTTAAGGTTGTATTATACCAAAGGAAGGAGACCTTTCAGGACAACAATCAGGACAGCAATCATTTCCACATTCTGAGAATGAAGGAAGTAATGGCATAGTTGGCCATTAAAAATAGTCAACTTGATCAGCTATTTGAAGGCCAGGCTTGCATAAAACCAGGTGACCCTTTTAACTAAAAAAATGATAATTAGAAACAGCAGTTTTAATTTCAGCAAACAGAACTCAATCTAGAAAAATGTAATAAAATATAGAAATATTCCTTATTTTTTGTACCACGTTTAATACTTTTCAAGGAGAGATATAAAATTGAAACTTAAAAGCCAATCAACACCCTTATCTACTTTTAATCAACCAGTAAATAAAATGTAAGATGTGTTCTAGTGAAGTCAAAATGTGGCATAGAATTACTATTAAATTTGCAGTATTCTAAGGGTGGACAGTGGGAGGCAGAGAAACAAAGAAAAAGAACAAAACATGACTTAATCATTGTGCATTCTGATTCTGGCAAAAAATATAAAAGGTCATATATATCTGAAAACAATATGCATCTGATATTTTTTATACAGAAATGTACTTGAAAAATCTAGCTAGTCAGTAAACTTTTATCTTTACAACAATCTCCAGAAAAAAATTGTAACATCAACTTCCCGACTCCAAAACAGTGGTTCGCAGACTTGAGTGTGCATCGGAATCACCCAGGGGATTTATTAAAACAAAACACTGGGCCCCACTCCCAGAGATTCTGCTACAAGAGGTCTGAAGCAGGGCCCAGCAATTTGCATTTCCATTAAGGTCTCAGGTGACCCTGATGTGGTTGATCAAGGGACCACACTTGGAGAACCACTGCTCTAAAAAAAAAAAGGGCACATTGGTGGCAGGTGGACCAGCTCCAACCTAGAGATGTTTTTTGTTCCAGTTTTGGTAGCTTTAAGAAATTAAGCCAACTTCTACAAGTCTAGAGACTTCACATAAAATCTGGAATTCTATCTTCTCTTAAAAATGCAAAGATCTAGAAATATCAGACTTGACTTGGCCACAATAAGCCATGACTGATTAGTACCATCTGCCCATGAGAGGTCTCAAGGCTTCTCCTTTTGTGGAGTTCCCCAACAACTCACAATTGTGCTACTTGAATCCTGTAGGTACTGCATTTGTCTGTCACCTTTGCTTAAAGAATACTAGCAATGTCTAGAAAGGTAAACATCACAATAAAATAACCTGGCAATTACTGCAATTAGAGTATTATTGGACCACCATAAATGTGCCTCGACCACCACCAACCCCCTCCCCCCTCATCTGTCTGCACAGGGCATGCTTGTCATTCTTCATCTCACTCGCTTTTCTTCCAGTGTATGTGCTTATCTTTAAGGGATACACTCATCTTAAATAACTCTTAACAATCCTGTTTCTCAGGCTTTTGGCCTTATCTTCGGATTTTCAAGAAGACATCTGATTTAGAAGTGTGCATGCTTGGTTGACAGACTGCAGATAACCACTTAGGATGTCACCTCTAAAAAGTGAGGCCCAAGAATGAGGTATTTCTAAAGCCCTCCTGGTAATTTTGTGATGGAGACACAGGTTTGGACACCTCTGATTTATGACATCTAGACAGCATCCTGAATTCCTAAGTGAAGCCACCCAATCTACAGTCAACATTCAATCCTGAATAAGTTTAACACATAAATGCTTAGAGAGAACTTTGCCCATCACTGGTTATAATTAGTATGTGCCAATCACTAAACAACACGTTTGGTCTCTGACGTTTCTGTTCTTTAATAAAGAACAATATATACACTGCTGTTATTAGAACAAAGATAGCATTAGTAGACACAGTAATATATTGCAACTGTTTGTATTAACAAACACAGTTGAGCCTGTAAGGTTCTCATTGTTACAAAGGATGACTGGAGGCAGCAGGTACTAAACTACCCTAAACGAGGAATCCTGAATCCAAAGACCAGAAGGAAGCATGGAAGACAAAAAAAAAAAAAAAACTATTGGTTCAACAATGGTAAGATGATACTTATCAACTTATATTTTGGTGCAATAAATAAAAATTAGAAGAGCTGGCTAGAAATATTCAAAATACACAATTAGCTTCCATTATCTAACAATGAGACTATTCATTCCCCACTGGCAAAGAATGATTATTCAAAAGTGGGCTGCATTACTTTTCTCTTGATCTCATTTGGGTTATAATTTTTTCTTCTTTTAAATGGCCTGAAAGCTCTGAGGACAGAATTTTTTAGTAATTTATTTTGTATTTCAAAGTAGTATCATGTAGGTTAATCTGAAAAGCTGGACTAACTGGTTTTCCCAGTAACTGTCACAAAAACTGCAAATTTTATTAGCACTCTTTCCTGAAGACTGCCAAAAAAATCAGTTAATTAATGTACAGTTGTGCTTCTGATTTTCCTAAATAACTACCAATCTGCTATAAAGTTAGGAGCTATAAAGCAAATACTTCTTTATAGGACAAGATTAAAGCTATATTTGAAGTTATTTCCTTTCCATGTAAGAAAAAGTGAAGAAGTTCCTTATAAAATGAAACTGGCAAACACATTCTAATACTTGAACTAAAAGTTTCCAACCTTTGGTAAATCTTCTTACTACACAGGCTAGCCCTTAAATCAAAAAGTAATGTATTTTATAAAAATGTGTATATTAGGCTGGACATATTCAAATAAGCCAAATAATTCTTGAGGGTTTATTCTATCCCCTGGGAGGTGCTGGGAGGAATACAAAAATATATCTTTTTTAAACATTTACTTCATCTTTTTCCGATAATTATCTGGGATATCTGTTAGTATACCCAGAAAGGACAAATATGTGATAAAAATTAATTTTTAAAAATAAAAAAGACAAAGAGAAAGCAAATTTCCTTTTAAAAAAGTTAATAGCGATTAGTAGGACAGCTGAACATTAAATGTGGATCTGGACTTTCTAGGGGCCTGGGTGAGAAAAGAAACATTAAATTACATAGGTATAATGGTCAGAAAAGAGGAAGCATACCAATTAATGAAGTAAAAATGAGGTCCTGCTTTTAAAACTAGGAAAAATTTTAAGTCACTATCACAACAAATATTAAGCAGATTCAAGTATTTTTTTTTTTTTTCCAATGCCCCTCCATAAAAGCTAAGAGCATAATAATTAAAGGACAACTCAGTGAAGGTGATTCTCAAAGGGACTAAGCCAGGGTGGACTAATTATCATGTAGTCTTTCAGTGACTTGGCTTGACTAAGGCTGTCAAAGAGGATAACTGAAGAGGGAGGTGAAGAGGATGTGTCATAAACCAGTGGTTTTGTTTTTGCATTCCTACCCCCTAACATGTTTTGAAAAAAAAATTCCATCTATACTTTAAAATTGACATAAATAATATTTCTTATTTTAATGTAAATAGTTGCAAAGCATGCACTTACTATTTTAAATATGGACACTTTATAAACTGTAACATTACCTTAAAATATATTTAACAAAATCTAAATATACCCACTAAAACTCAGTGATTATACATCTTACATTCCTTTTTCTCTTTGAATAATTCCATTCCCAGTGACTTCCTATTTTAAACCTGAAAATCTTTAAATGATCATTTACATATTGTAAAATTATTGATTAAAATGTTTTGTGACATAAAGGTCTGAGTAATAAAAAAATAATAAATTTCTTATTTTATTAAAATTATTGGTATGTAACAGACCAAAAATGGTAAATCATACATTTTAATAACTACTAAGTATGAGATAAAATTATATATATTTAAGAATTTATTTAAAAATAACTTCATGGCCTTGGCTGAGTTACTACTAATTGCTAGAATTGAGACAAGTATCACTTCTATTTTTACTTTTTTTTTTTACAGATGTAGCACCAAAAAAATCTTGTTCACATAAATAAGTAGAGTGAGTTTTATTCTTGCACTCAATATTTTAACTTCTTTTGAGTTATGTGTCAAAATACCACATAGTGACCATCAAAAATTTTTTAAATCAACAGCTACAATTACAGTCCTAAATTTTGCAGCAAGCAAAGAATTGTGCTCACAGAAAGACTAACTATTATCAAATCATTCATTTTCTCCTATCAACACCAATTATTTCAGATTGTTCCTTTACTGGAGATCAAACATTTTGTTCTGGGGTAATACGGAAGCCAAGTAAGAAACGTGCTCAGGTGTGTGTGCTCTTCTTCCATAAAATGAGAAAAGGTTGATTAGAGAGGAAAACTGGGGAAAAACAAACCTGCACTTCTCTCTCAGGTACATTCTCAGACCAGCTGAAGAAAAGAGCACATTTGGAAGTTAATGATACAGAAACAATTCCTTTACGATCATTCATGCTGTGTGTACATTGTAAAGCTTTCACATAGCATAGTTTGAACAGCAGGACTTAAATTATATAGTCTAAATACTACTTTTCTCAGCCTGGCTTTGCAATAAAGCAGTATAAAGACAGTTCAGAATTGTACATATTCTATGACAAGAGCTGAGAAAAACAAGGAGCAAAGATTTAACTTTTCTAAAGGCACTTTTCTCATCTGTAAATGAAGTTAACTATTCATAAGACTCTTAGAAAGCAAATGAAAAAAATGCATGTATGAAGCTGCAGCTAATGCAGCTTTCATTAGGTCAATCTTGAATATTATGTGCCTACTTTGTATGCTGAGAGCATGCTGGGTGTATAGTGACTTATGAAACACCAAAAACCCTGCCTCAAAGTTACCTGAAGGTAATCAACAAACTAGGTTTCTGGTTTCCAGTCCTGTTGGCACATAAATTCTGAATAAACAGTAGCCACTTCTGTTATCGCCATCAACATGTTATTGAACAAGCTACTGAAATTTAGAAACTTAACTTATTAAGCTTTCCCAGAAGGAAAGCCATTCCCTGGTTCACACAAAGGTGAGCTTGAGTGATATCTTTAGGTCAAACCAAGATTATCCTCAAAAAGTAATTTCAGATTTGCTCCAGAATATGTACAGTAGCCAACAGCTAAATGCCTTTCCACAAAATCAACAGCCAATACCACCAAGTGCATTACAATCCTTCAGTGTTTTTTATTGAGATAATTCACACACCACAAAATTCAGCATTTAAAGTGTACAATTCGGTGTTTTTTAGTATATTCACACGGTTGTGCAACCTTCAGAGGTTTTTGCAAAGTAAAGATCCATGATTGTGTACAGAAATACACTGAGGAACATGGTAACTCTTTCTTAAAGGAGGTCAATGACATCAAAAATAATAGGTGGGCTACACTGGAGTTCATTAAAAAAGGATATACCTATATTTAATTGAAGAGGTGGAGGATTAAAATCCATCATTGAAAACAATTTTTGAAGAGTTCTGCTTGAATACCTTCCTGGAGCTTCAGTTAGTATGTAATTAAAGGACTTAATGGCAAAGACACTATTGAGTTCCCAAGCAGACACCTGAGCCGCTCTACTCAAACTAAAGCCTCTTAGTATGGGATTATCTCCTTTATGGCTAGGTTGGCACTAGCTGTGTACACACCCTTGTGGAAAGTGTACAGTGTACAGTTATAATGTACATCTCTCCTTGTGGAGAACTGTGGAAATTGTCACACAAATGGTTTTCTGTAGGGCTTAATTCTTACTAATCTACAGTTTAAAAGTCAGGTACTCTTCAGGACTTTATATAAAGCTTAGTGAAAGAGACCTCAGATCATAAACAGAAACCTGGGTAGCTGCAAATAACCCTTGCAAAGCCATACCACAGACAACTACATCCCCCAAATCAACTTTCATTATTAGCCCAGAAGTCAAACCCAGGCCCTCTCAAAGGTTCATATATACATTTAGATACATTTGAAGCACTAACTTTATGATAAACCTAATACACTGAACAGATTATTCTCATCAGCAAGCCTATCTGGCTAAAGATCTGCTCACTTTTTGCTTCCTAGCAATCTTTTTCCCAATCGGTATCTAAACACCTTATATCAAATAAGCCAAAAAAATGGTAACACTGTTGTTAGCTGGAAAGTTGTCTGCGTTTACTAGCTCAATATTATTAGCTGAAGAAAAATAAAAATAAATATTCTTTATTAAGTATATTTCTGTATATTCGACAAGAGAATACTAAGCAGATCTAGTGACCTTTGTGACATCTTACCCTTTCTTCACTCATTAAACAAGCACGGTCCACATAACCACCATCCATCCCTGAATAAATACAACAGCCTCCCTTAACTGGCTCCTGACTTCCACTTTTGCACCTCTACAACATTCTCTACACAGCAACTAACCACATTAATCCCTACAAAGTCCAAAATCAGCATTCCATATCATTCCTTCTGCTAGCTTGCCATGCCCTGCCTCTGATTAGGTTGGAGGTCCTTAACTTCACCTAGTACCCCTCTCTCACTCACCAACTCCAGCCATAATGGCCTACTTTCGGCCCTCATGTGCTAAATGTATCCTGCCTTAGCCATTTTGCACTGGCTATTCTCTCTGCATGAAATGCTTTTCTCTTTATATAGCTGACTCTGTCATTCAGATCTCAGCCCAGAAATCACTCCCTCGGAGAAACCTTTCCTGATCACTCGGCCTAAAATTGCCACCCCATCTCTTACTTCACTGTATAGCACTTAATATTTGTATATTAGTTTGTCATATCACTGGAACATATATGCTCCACAAACACAGAATTTAGAATACCTAAGCAACACAGAATGTGCTGAGAAAAAACTATGTGGAATAAAGGGATGCATAAAGTGCCTATTACAGGTAAGGTCTTGTGTTATCCAGCTCTTAATCCTGAATAGTCTCATTTCCTGCCTTTAACTTCAGGTGCTAAGTGGAAAATATAACTTCATGTAACCTATAATATTCATCACAAAATTAAGCAAAGTCTAGAGTCACCTGTATTATCTGCTTCAAGATTATTGATGAAAGAAATCCCTAGACTTGTTCCATCTATTATTATTTGGCATTAAGTTGTGCTTCTAGTGTATGTGACGGCGTCTTTCTGAGTCACAGTCAGGCCTACACAAGCAACCTATGGGGAACTAATCTGCAGTCTACAGATGGTATTTTGGCAATCATAGTGCTGCTGTTCTATGTAATAAAATAATGAGGAAAAAGAAAAAAGTACAAAGACGTTAGAACTCAGCAGACTTCCAACATGAGATAAGGACATTCAAAAGCAACTACATACCTTGGCAGAAAGCATACCATGTTGCTTTTAGAGAACTATGGTTCAGGAAAAATATGCTCTTCAATTATGAACCTGAAAACTTAGATCTTCTCACTGTAACTAACTTGACACAGTAACTTTTCAGCTGCACAGTTAGGAAAGAAAACAGCCTAAAATTTATCATAGTGGTTCTAGACAGAGGAGACTGGTATGGACAATTAATATCTTGGGGCAAAGTGTAAGGCTAATTAATAGGATGCCAATCAGTAAGCCAGAGAGATGGGACAAATTCTCTCTTGGATGAGTTGCTCAGCACATTTAATTGGCAAGAACAATATCAACTTGGAGATAACACGGATACTCATAAACTTTAATGAGAATTAAGCTTACCCCAAACAGTAAACTATTCTCCCTTAGGGAAGTAAGCAAAAAAGGTTAGCCTCATCTGATTCCTACCATCACCATCTGCTCATTTAAAGTTCTCCAACTGCACAGATATTGCCTGCAAGATATATTAACTCCCTATGAGAATTTATTTTTATTATTTTGCTGAAGATATTAAAACAAGCACCTTGAGATCATTTGGTGGAGTACCCAGGACACAGGCGTACAGAATCCAAGGCAGTGCTTATAATCATCATAGTACTACCATAAACTGAAGTAATTCATAAGAAATGAACAATGGCAGACTAATACAACTGATTCCATTTAAGGATTATGCTCTTTATTTTCAAATGTACCAAATATGTACCAACAGACAAATATGATGAAAAGAACTGAAGCTTTCCAAGGTATTAGCGGGATTGACAACCTAAAAACTAATTTGTTACATATCATATTCATATTGTGAGCAATTTGTAATCTGTCACATTAACAGTGGGGAAACTTGTACTTAATTAGTTTCAAGTTATAAACATTTCAGTGTTATTAAGAGCTAGAAACAAGGAATTCAGTTTAATACTGAAACATAAAAATAAAAGGAATTTCTAGCAACAAAACTAAGATACTTGAGTTCCCTAAACCTACCTTGCACTCAGAATCACTCTGTATCCACCCAGTGTTTCCAATTATATACGTTTAAAGAAACTCAGAACTTTTTAAGAAATTAGCTTCCTTCCTAAAATGTTGAGCATCTTATCTCTGAAACCTTGAGACATCTCTTCTTTAAAAACCCAAACTCTGCATAAATGCCTAAGCAATATTCAGGTTTCTAAACAAAGATTTGCTGTCTTCTTTGTATACTGAGAGGCATAGCTCTAGAACTGTGCTGTCCAATATGGCAGCTACTAGGACTATATGATTATTTAAACTTAAACCAAAAATTCAATTATTTAGTCACACTACCCACATTTCAAATTCTTAAGAGCCACCACATGTGGTTGGTAGTTAAAACATTTCCATCAAGAAATTTCTATTGAATAGTGCTGCTCTGTAACTTCTTTTCAGAAAGCTCTGAGAAAGCTGCTCATGACTTCAAACTCTATGCTGATTTCCAAATCTTTCTCTAGTCTTTTTCCATTAACCAAATGGTGTATTTTCAGTAACCTACTTGATATTTCATCTCCACTTTATCAGCAGGAGAGATGGGGTAGTGGCTGGAGGTAATTATGAAAGTGGCAAATCAATAATGTACAATGTAATCAAGAATGGAATTGATTTTCAGGGTAAGGTTAATACCGAGTTTGAGACAAGCAAGAAAAGGCACTGTGAAAACAGTAGTAAATATTTATCAAAAGATAATGTCCACTGTACCCACCCATCCTAAAATAATCAAAAACCACTTTGCAAAGATCTTCAAAAGATACCTTTCCAACCATAACTAAAGTATTATTCAACCAGCAAACTCATCATTGATATGGAAAATATGTTAAGAATCAGTTTACAAATCAGTATGAGCTATAATTTAGCCTGTTTCAAAATTTGTTAGCTACATTTCTAATTCTTTCAAGATGAGTTTAAAAAGGAAAATCTCAAAACACAATAATGTACTTCAGCAAGGTTTACAACTACATAGCAAATTAGCTTAGATTACTGTTTGTCACTTTAAATCTCCCAGCTTTCTCTATACTTTAATTATAAAATTATATAATAGTTTTAATTAACTAGCCACAAATAGGTTTTCTGCTTTATAAAGATATTCAATGTTGGTGTTACTCCAAAAGAAAGCTTATTTTCTTAAAAGAAAAATTCCATTTTCTGACTGCTTAACTAAAATAAAACCAGATACAAAAAAAAAAGACCATGCCACAAAAAATTTGGATAGAAAACTTCAGAAAACGCTGACAATGAAAAGCACTTCCAAAATAATGTATGGTAAAATAATTTATTCAGTAAACAATTATGACTACTGCACATTTCTGGAATGAGGTAGATATTGTATCAAATAAACATGAAACAAACATTTATTAAGTACCTACTGTGGGCTAGGTTTGGACTACATACACATAGAAAAATGAATAAATAAAAGAGAAAGACAATCCCTGCCCTCATGGAGCTCACAGTCTAGCTGAGGCAGACAAACAATCACAAGTACAACAGCAAAGCACCAGGGAGGCATTACGGAAAAGGGACTGGTTCTGCCTGGAGAATGCAGGGCAGGCTTCACAGAGATGGAGGCAACGGAGCTGGGCCTTGGATGAGGAGATCACCGGACGGAGGGGAAGGGGGGAAGCACATTCCAAGCAGAGGAAACAGCACATGAGCAAGCAGCATCTTGAAAGCACATGCCGCGGAGCAGGATGGCGAGCGGTCCAACGCAGCTAGAGCGTAAAGGTGCACACAAACTGAAGAGATGGGTTAGTTTTTGGTTTTTAGTGAATCATCACTATCAGCAAGTATATCTTCATATTACACTTAGTGTAGCTTAACTGTGGTTCTGCTAACAATAGGGTAGTTTGAAAGCATTGCATTCATTTCACAAATATGTGAGCCCCTTCAATATGTCCCTAGCACTGCAGCTAGAGTTTTAAAAAAAGTTTTAGAAAAACAACTCCTAATTTTCCTCTGTACATTTAAGAAGCAAAATAAACCCAGAATAAAGGTTTTCTTAACCTGAAATCACAGAGCTTTACTGATACTGCATCGTCAAGGTCCTAACTTTTGCTAACTTGAGCTCCTCTGCTCCTACACCTGCCTCTTGTCCTTCTTAACACCTTCCTAACTATCACCCAAAGCAACCCCGTAGTTAAGCAACTGCTGCCTCTCTAAACCAGGTGCCTGACAAGGCCCCTGTGGAAACCAACACAAGGCAACCAATGTGACAGATAAGCAGACAGTGCATTCTGACCCTACCAATTTTTGGAAATTAGAAGTATTATAGACAAACTATTAAGCGAATTCTGAATAAAGAGAAATACGAAGCAGAGAAGCTATAACCTTCAGGAAAAGTAAAACATGTGGAGGAAGCAAGCTTGGGTGCAAGTTTCCTACACTGGCCTCAATGCAACACCAGCTACCACAGTAGTTGGGTGCTCAGGAAGGCACAACGGGGAAAGGAAAGTGACTCACATAAGTCGAATACTTTGTTAGATGTTCTCATATAAATTGCTATGTACTCCTGCAATAATGTTAAGGGAAAGATTTTATTATCTTCATTTTATAAATGAGAAATCTAGGGCCATCAGAGGTGAAGAAAGTTGCCCTTGACTGCCTGCCTGAGCTAATGAGCAGTATAGCCAGTACATCAAACCAAGCCTGCCAGGCTCCAAAGCCATGGCCACTCCACACTGCCTCGCAGTTATAATCACAGCACTCCCAAGGCGCGGGCAGGGTCTATTATCAGTCATATCCCTGCAGAGAAAAGCCCTCGCTTTTCTCTCCACTATTTTCAGTCAGTCGGTGTGAAACAATGGTGGTGGCAATGCATGTATACACATATATCCATAAATTTAGAGGAGGAAAAATAGTTATATTACCCTGGGGTTGGGGGAGCTTTCTGTATAAAGATACTGAGTGCTTTCATACAATTAAATTAGCATCATAATTCAAATGCTACCTGTTTAAATTACTATACAATAAACCATCAACTAAGCAGCTCAGTGAAAAGAAGAGTTAATGAAAAAATCTCCAATCCCAGTATTAGGGTGAGATTATTCCTAAAAGGCATTATCTTCAATATCATCAAGTCAAAATAAAAACTGTCCTTTCTAACATCCTACTACTGAACATTGAAAGGTAAGTATAAACTATGTGGTAAGGATACTTTCCACAGTAAAACTTTGCCTCTATTCAGGCAACAGGAACTATTTAAGGAATAAAAAGGGAGACAATTAACATCAACACAGAAATCCTTTGTAAACAGTCCCAAAGGAACAAAAGTGCTACGTGTGTTGGCCTGGAGATACTGACATGTTTTGTACTGTGCACAATTTACTTACTTACACTAAGTACTGCCAACCACCAGAAAAGTAATCAGATTTCTAAGTCAAAATGTTCTAAAGGGGAAGGAAGAAAAACAAAATGGGACATTCAGACAAAAATTCTAGTGACATAAGATACTTCTTTGGAGAGCTTTTGAAATAGGATACATATGCTCTAAGTAAATTAACCAACCTTATTTTGATTGAGAGGATCATTCCGCAGTCTCTGTTTGTTCTTCTGTAATTTACTAGGCATCATCTTTCCAGTTCTGAAGTCAAAACTGCTGAGGTCAACAGCATTTCCCAGGTACCTTGCCAACTGAGGTTTGCTTCTGAATTTCTTGCCACTTGGACTACAAGAAAGATAACTTAAATTGTACAAAAGACAATAATATTCACCCTAGATCTCTACATAAACCTTTTCCTCATACCTTCCTTTCTTCTCCCAATTGTTATCACATCACAATTTTACATATGTTTATTTTTTTCCAAAGAAATGTTGAAGGTTTAAAGGAACTTCATAACTTCTCTGTAGGAAAAGATAATGTGTCACTTAGTATAACACTCCACTCAGCACATCCCTGAAGCACGTGCAGTTGTCACTTCAGAATAACAATTAACATCAACACAGAAACCCTGTGTTGGTCACTGGTCGCTCACACTCAGCAGCCATCGGCAGGATCCCCACGCAAACTGTACACATAGCACACTATGCACACCGCAAATGCTTTCAATCTTACAAACATTTTTCCTAACTGACTTTTGAATGCTATTTTTTTCTGTAAGTATTACCTACATGGTATGTAGGTAAATCAAATAAACATGAAGCAAACATGGCACACAGTATGTCAGTAGTTATTACAATAAACTGCAGAGCAAAGTCTTCCAAAGTCAACAACCCTTGTTAAAAACACATACAAACACAAACACTTGGATTCCATAAAATATTTAGGCTGTCGATTGGAACTCATCACATTTCCAATAGAAAAAAAATTATTTGAATTTTGACAGTATTTAAATGTTTCCTACTGTAACTACTGAAAGGAGGTAACTAAGACACACATTTGCAAACATGTTTGTATGTTGCTGACAAATCCTGTTAGCCAAACTCCAACCTTTGAGAAGCTTACTGAGAATAATTTACTTCTGGTAAGAAATACTGTCAGGGCTAGAAAACTGCTGAAGTGCAAGAATTATACAGAAGGATAAACTAGCCTTTCCTAAAAGTTTTTCTCCTGTGTGGCACTGATTTCTAAGAAAAAATGTATAGGAAAAGTGCCCCGAAGTCTTATCTAATACATATTCAATGCCAAATGTGCTAGAATAAACTGTTAAAGTCAGCATATGTCACCAGTAGAGAATTGCAAGAATTTCAGAATACCTCTCAAAAAGCCAACATGTCATATTTAGAACTTAACCTTGTGCCATCTGACCACAATAAAAGAAAAATAATTCAACAGAAAGACAAAAGAGAATGTTGGCCAGGAAATCAAGCAATAAAATATTCCCTTGGAACAGCAAAACTTCTCTCTGGGTCCAGTCCAAATCAACACACCCTACTTTGTCACAAATTCTATGGTATTCTGCCACCACCAACTTCAAGACAACTGAAGATCATATCGACATTCTTCTTCCACAATCACATGATGCAGTGTTCCTGAAATACAATTCAAGTTACAGAATGCAAACTACAGATGCCTTTAACCACCAACAAGCAGAATTTAACAAAGTGGACAACACCCAGAACACACCAAGGCAAAGAACACAGGAGAGTATACAAGCAGACCTCAGCTCCACTCTGACCCAGATTTCCAAACATGCTCAGTATCACAAAATAAAATACCACATAACCTTCGATACTTCCAAAAGTTGAATCATCTCTGCCCACTGCAAATTTCCATCCCAAACCTGATTTTGAACTGCCATCTATTGTAGCATCATCATCCACCTAACATCTAATTCTCCAAGCTAGAAAGCCACATCACAAGACTTCAGTGCCCCATTATTCAGCCACATCAATACCAAGTTCTGATTGTTCAGAGACTACTCAACAATAGCTTTAGCTCTCCTTAATTAAACATCAAAAGCTTTCAGTCAAAAGCCCCTTAGACGAGGGTTTTTTCCAGACTCTTTCTCCCTGACCAGCTTTGGTATGCTGCATTCAGAACTCAATTGAATCACCAATATATGCCAAGTCAAAGGACTTCCAGCCATGTATTTACAAATAGAGATGAGCACTGGCGTTATCTTGTCTGTCATGAGATCATTAAATCCTCCAAGCCCAGCTAAAATGTTACCTACTCTAGGAATTTGTCTGTGACTCTCCAGTCCTGCTTAGAAATCATTCTAATATCCCTGTAATTCTACTTCATTACTATTCCTATACATTCCTTTGATGAGTCAAACCACCAGAAATTACAATGCTACTTTTTAAAACCCCCAAACGTGATTTATATACTAGCACTGAATAAAGTAACTTTCTGAGAGCAAAAAAACTTCATCAATTCAGTAATAAAGAATATGGCTTTCATCTGCAAATACAATGCAATGGTAAATGCTATCCTTATTTAAGTTATACAACATGGAATTCTAAAAGTGAACTGAAAAATATTTTCATTATTAATCTATTACACTGCATAAGAAATGAAATATTAAAAGACCCAAATTAATTTGAAAACTGGTAAAAAGATTTCTCTGTTGTTACGTCACTTACGTAATTACAATTAATTTTAATTAAGCTAGAATAGTCATATAGTCTTCACAATCAGATACCAGTTAATGGTAAACAAGATTCTGGTCAACTATTTGATGTATCTCAAAAATGAAAAAAAGTCTCTCCACCAAATAAAATGACAATTCCCAATCAGATATCCCTCTAATAAGACATCTCATTAGTGCAATAAAAAGCTAAGCTTAGGAATGGACTTTGTTTCAGTGGACTAATGATCCAGAACATAAAAATAATAAGTTTTCCACTGCAGTGGAAAACATACTAGAGCCTCACCATAACATCCCCCTAGAGGACAAAACTCATTAGAGATCAGTTTTAGACACCCCGGATAAACTAAATTAGCAATGGAGGAAGAAGGTGGAAATAGAGCTTTGGCTATTAACTATCCACAAGGAAGTTAGAATATCAACCCAGTCAGTTCTTATTCATAGTAAATCACTGCCTCCTGTCACAAAGATGGAATTCCATGAAGCATCTACACTGGATAGCTAAAAGTACTGGTCACACACACTGTCACCTTCAGAGTAGTGATAATAAGCCATTTTCTTCTCCGTAACTGCTATGGCTTCAGCTTAGGGCTTTAAGGAAAGTCAACGTGGTGGCCCCCGGAAGCTTTAAGACAGGAGGCCTTCCTCTGTGTGAGATGAAGGCAAGCATACAGAAAGTCAAGGCAAGGGTGTGGTTAAGCAGGAATTCTGCCGTCAGACATAGACCATCTACAGCAAAATGACCCTGGCAGAGGCTGAGGAAGTTACTGCTCGGTGAACAAGAAAATGGCATGTCACTTAAGCTCTGGTCTTACCCAGAGTGTGACTAACCTTATCTGTTTGCCCTCTAAGATGGCCGCTGTCTTACACACACCAGGACTTAACATGACTAAGCTTTTATTTTAAAAGAATCAAGTTGTAATTTAGGGAAACTTTTTTTTTAACTCTAGCAGACTAGCAGTGAAGGATATTACTCATTTTCCATTTTCTCTACCCAAAGTGATTACTTCTAATCCTAGTAATGAAAGACTAATATTTCACTCTCAACCACAAAAAAATTCCCTACCAACTGCCCCCCTATATATACCAACCCTGAATCAACTTTCAATCTCACCTTTAACTTCTCCTACCCTATATTTTTCCAGTTCATATAAGAACATTTCATCACTTGAACTGCCTTTGCTTGCTTTCACTTTGATTAAACTGTCAAAACACCTCTTAAAGTTAACTCTATCTTAGAGATGATTAACTATAGATTATCAAAAAAAAAGAAATTTTGATTTGGCACATGACTTTCAAATCGAAAAAATTTGAGATACCAGAAATGCTTAGTCACCTTAATTTAGCAGTATTCGCATTTTATCATCTATAAACTCACCTGTGATCATCATTACTGAGCTAAACAAGTGTGACATGCCCAATCTATCTTATAAAAACAAACTCTTCTGAAGACCTGCTGCTTGCATGTGAGACTGAACTCACTTCTCTGACAGAGCAGAACATATTTTTCATGTTACTTTGGTAATACAGATTATCATTATGAGGAGACCAGAGGTCTGAGCCAACAACACAAATGTATCTTCACACCAGTTTCTAACAAGATCAACTGTGGGGGTAGCAGTCATCAGAGTGGAACAGGATGAACAGGCCCAGGAGTGACAAGGAGCGTTATAGATGACAGATGGTTAGCTATATGGCCAGTGAGCATGGTCAGGGTGCATCACTCTCCAAAAATATTAGGAAGTACTTTGTGGTAAATAGTAAAAAATCTCTCCACTAAAAATTCTATAAGCTACAGCACTGGAAACATTTAAGAATAAAGAACATCAACTTTCTAATTTTTTCTACCTCTTTATATGTTAAAGCTTAGGTGTTATTTAAAAGAGTTAAGTATTGCAAGAAAAAGATTTCTCTATCTTTAAATAACAATTATCTCCAGAAATCAAATTTCAGCTGGGACTAAAAATTTGAAATAAAATTATCTTTTCTGGGCTTGGGTACAAAATACATAATCAGAAAACTAACCAATTAACTAAAAAATGTTTCTAATAGCTTTAAAACTACATAACATACACACAGAAAAGTCTATAGAGTCAGCTCCCCACTCCCCCTTCTTTAACTCCTTCCTCCCAGAAAAGTCTATAGAGTCAGCTCCCCACTCCCCCTTCTTTAACTCCTTCCTCCCAGAAAAGTCTATAGAGTCAGCTCCCCACTCCCCCTTCTTTAACTCCTTCCTCCCAACCTTTAAGTGTAGGCCTTTCCAAAATGAATTGTCCTCAGTCCTCCACAATCTGTCCCACTACCCCAGTAGATTTTATCTACTCTTACCCATCTTATATCTCCCATCTCTGATGTAGGTACTCAACCCAGTTCCTCCCAAATCATTTCTGAATCCATCCTTCCTTTCCATTTCCATTGCCAGTGCCTAAATGAAGTCTATCATCTCAAGTCTAAATCACCATGGTAGGCTAACTGACGTTCGATTTACTAGTCTTTGCATTCTAAACTATCCAGACTGCTCTTCCTAAAATACCAGCATAACCATAGTTCTAAGTTTAAAAGCCTTCAATGACTTTAACCCACTAGCAAAAGAGAGCCAAAAACCTTAGCCCTACACTGGAGACCTTTTTTCATCTAGCCTCCTCTTAGCCTTTCAACCCTGCTTTCCGCTCCTCTCACCCAGTGACCTTCGTTCCAGTCATACTGGTTCATTCACTCTATTTTGAATAGGCTGAATGGTTTCCCTGTTCAGTCCTTTGCTAACCATGTCTTTTACCTGGTCCTTAATGCTTGTCTCTACCCACAATCCTCAGAAGCCCAGAATCCACCTTAGACCTCTTCCATAAAGTCTCAACAGAAGAAAGTATTGGAATGTTTCCTTCCCCTGAATCATACAGCTATTACAGCCTGCATCAGGCAAATAATCATGAAATGCCTGTTATCATCTCTCATATTCTAGTTTCAAAATACTGAGTCTGCATGGTTATAAAACTCCACAAGTTTAAATCTAACCTTCACAAATTATACACTAAAGTAGTTATTTATGAGTGAAATGATAAGATGTCAGATTTGCTTCAAAATAATGAAGGCTGCATCAGGAGGTAAAGCATTGGAGTATGGAGGAAATAAGATCAACAGTCATGAACTGGGTACTTGGTGGGTTTCGTTTTAAGAGTCTCTCTACTTTTGTATGTATGTTTGAAAATTTCAATGAAATGATTAAAAGATAAAGTATGCAAACTGAATATTTCCCCTGAAAACTGGAAAGAGTTTTTTTTTAAACATGGAAAAGTTGGATAAGTAAATTTGAGCATTAAAAAATTTTCTTAGCAGTTGGGAATGGGGGTGGAAGGGAAGCAGAGGGTTTTTTTTTAATATCGTAAGAAAAAAAAATTTACAATTTGCTGATAAAATGTGACAACATTCCACCTTCTGCCTCAACATATATGTTTAAGCAATCATTACACCATCTTATACAGCATAAAAGACCTTAAGTAAAATTATTCTCATTCTATCAACTAGCATTTGTGTAGCAAATATTACATGTAAAAAAATCAGTGGTAGCAAATTCTATTATCTTTGTATCATGGTTAAGAAAAAAACAAAATCCAGGGTGATCCCCTAAAAAATATAAAATGAGTAAATGTAGAAGTCTACCTAATCTCATCCCACTACCTTAAGGCACTCACTTTCTGAGACAGGAAAAAGAGAAAACACTCGTTATTTTGCTTGAATTGAGGACTGGACACTGCTATGAAAATGCCATAAATTAAATATATCTGGAAATTATTTCTAAATGTAATAGGGAAGGGACTGGATATTGAAGAAACAAGAGTGGCCAGGAGTTGGTAATTGTTAAAAGTAACTGACAAGCACATAGAGAATTCATTACACTTTTCTACTTACTTTTGTTTTTGCATATATTTGAAATTTTTCATAATTAATAATATATAAATAGGTAAGTATACTCAAAACCCAAGCTTTATTTTTAAAAAAGAGGCTAGGGGTCCCCAGGAAAGATCTTTTTAAAGAGATGCATACATGTAAAAAAGAATTTTAAGGACATTCATCCTCACTTTAATCTACAGATTTTCCCAATATAAAAAGAATGGTAAAAACATACACACGTGTCTGTACAGGCACATAGATGAATATATCCAAAAATAGAATGGAAGGCAACATGTCAAAATATTAGCAATGATTCTCTTTAGGACTGTAATAATGATTGTCATTGCTCCTCTCTATACTCTTCCATGTTTTCACAATTTTCCACACTGAGCATGGGTTACTTTTATAATTACGGGGAAAAAATGGAGTATTTTTTAAAACCCTGATGAACATATATAACCTAAGATCTGCCTCATCACATTTCAAAATAAAACACGATACTGTGAATCTTCATATAATTGACAAGTACGTGCTTCTATTTATGGTGGTTAATTAAATAAAGGAACTAATGTTTTATTCATCTACTGACCATCTACTACATGGTGAATGCCTTATAGGTAATTTCATTTACTCTCAAAAAATTCAATGAGGTAGAATTCTTACCCTTGATTTATAGCTGAGGAACCAGAGGCTTATAAAAGCTTAAAAACCTGTTGAAGTTAAAACAGTAAAAAATATTTAAGTCCCAATCTTCTGCCTCAAAAGTCCCCATTTTTATTCTAAACTATAGACTCCCCAAGTGTGGCCTACAGACAGACTTGCTGGTCTTCAAAAAAGTACGGAAGTGAAAGGAAAGCATTTAGAAACTGCTATGGTAATCTGACAGGGTTAAGTTCATAACTGCAGGATTTTAATAGTAAAAAGTTGCAACATGTATTTCGTATGTCCACATTTATATTATCTTTATATTATTTTTTATTGTAGACAAGTACTCTACTTCCGACCAAGACTGTAACAAATGGCTTTACAGTTATAATACAAAGAAATAATAAATTAGTTAAAAGCAAGCAGAAACATCTTGAACATAAGTATGAGCAATTTTTCCCTGCACACATCTCCACGGGCAAGGGTAACAAAATAAAAAATGAAGTAGGACTACATCAAACTAAAAAGCTTCTGTACAGCAAAGGACACCATCAGCAGAACAAAGAGGCAACCTAGTCTGAGAGAAATGTATTTGTAAAGGACTCATCTGATAAGGGGTTAACATTCAAAATACATTAACTCATGTGCCTCAAGACCCAAAAAACAAATAACCTGATTAAAAAATGGGCAGAGGACCTGAACACAGATTTCTGCAAAGAAATACAAATGGCCAACAGGAACGTGAAAAGATGCTCCACATCACTAATCATTAGAGAAATGTAAATCAAAACCACAATGAGGTATCACCTCACACCAGTCAGAACAGCTACTATCCAAAGGTCAAGAAACAACAAATGTTGGTGAGGATGAGGAGAAATGGGAACACTCCCACACTGTTGGTGGGAATGTAAATTGGTGCAACAGCCACGGAGAGCAGTATGGAGGTTTCTCAAAAAACTAAAATAGAAATACCATTTGATCCAGTAATTCCATTTCTATGAATTTACCTAAAGAAACCATAATCCCTGATTGGAAAAGACATATGCACCCCTATGTTTATCACCACACTATTTGCAGTAGCCAAGATATGGAAGCAACCTGGGTCCATCAAGAGATGAAAGGATAGGGGCTCTCTTGTCCCCTCCTGGTGTGAGCCGGGAGCTCTGTCCTTTTACTTTATCTCTAAATAAAAGCCTGTATTTTGCTCTCCTAAAAAAAAGAGAGAGAGAGAGAGAAAGGATAAAGAAGACGTAGTACATACACACAATGGAATATTATTCAGCCATAAAGAGAAAAGAAATCTTGCCATTTGCAATATGGATGGATCCATAATACCAGAGGGTATTATGCTCAGTGAAATAAACTAAGCCAAGAAAGACAAATACCATATGATTTCACTTATTGGTGGAATATAAAAACAAAAGCAAAACAATGAACAAAATAGCAGTAGACTTAGACACTGAGAAATGACTAGTGGTTACCAAGGGGGAGGAGTTGGGGTAGGTGAGAGGGGAGGGTGAAGAGGATAAAGAGGCAATCACAATGTAAGTTGGTCATGGGGATGGTAGTACAGCATGGAAAACATAGTCAATGAATCTGTAACATCTTTCTACAGTGATAGATAGTAACTGCACTAGAGGGTGTGAGGACTTCATAATATGGGTAACTGCTGAACCACTGTGTTGTACATTTGAAATCAATGTAAGACTGTGTATCAATGATACTGCAATTTAAAAAAAAAGGAAGCAGAAACATATCCTCCCAAGATAATGAAAAACAATTCTGATGGTAGATTTTTAAAGCAAAGATAAGATTTTGTTTAATATGAAAAGAGAAATCAAATGTCCTGGAGATTCCTTCAGGTCTAAAAAAATCTATATATAATGCATATGCAAACACTAAACACGCAGAAGTTTAAAGAAAAATAAGAACATATACTTCAGCTACTCAGTATTTGCATGCCTGATACAGTACAACGCAGGATGCTGGGTACAGCAGGGGACCATCTCTTAGTGCAGGCCTATTTACAGCCAGTATTAACCAGAAGTTGTTTGGATCATTTAATAGAGAAATGTATTAACCACTTGCTTCATTCAACAAGTAATTCTTAAGAGCTTTCCATATACCATGGACTGTGCTGGATACTAAAGATTCAAAAATGAATCAGATTCAGCCATTGAACTTGAAGAGGTTCAGAATCTGGTAGTCAACAAGATTCACTAACTGTCCATTACAGCAAATGTGGTAAAGGTTAACATAATAATGCTCCAAATGCCCTAGGAGCTGCCTACATCTGCTAGGGGAGCTTCCAATAAAGGCCTTTTTAAAGAGATACACATATCACTTCATACAAATTAAAAATAATTTTAAGGACATTCATCCTTGCTTTAATCTATGGATTCCTCCACTATTAAAAGAATAAAGAAAAGAATACCAAGATATATTATTTGAAAATCTTTAAAAGAGAATATTTTTCCTCCCGTTTTTAGTAACTTGTAATTGTTCCTGACAAACGCTAGGTGCTCAATTTCTAAAATCTACTTTTAAGTTGTATTTATTATTCTTTATATTCACATACAGCTTATGCATCAAGTTCCCAAACAAATGAGTTTGAATGTATAAGGCAAAGTCATGAGATCCACAAATATTCAAATTTCATTCTTTTCCATACTTTTATTCTCTTTCCTTGGTAAGTTTTAGTTTTTAGAAGTTCTGATGAAATTAAGTAAAACTTCATTTTACAAGTTGACTAGGCATTTCTTAGTGGACATGGCAAATAGCAGTAAGAGATCAACAAAAAGGAGCTTTAGACTATTAATATTCCAAGCTAAACAGTAAATCCATGAAATAAGAGTTGATAATTTATTTCTAATTCACCATGCAGGTCTGGAAAGATCTCAAACATGGGCTAAAAGGTTAGTTAATTTGTTAGTTCCACTATAAAAATCTAAAAAAAAAAATCATCTCCTTTGCAAATCACCTGCTTCTGTTCCACTAATTAAAACTAAATTATGAAATTATGACTATCTCACAAATGGAACTTTAAAAAGCAAGTTGAAAAAAATCATCCATCAATTTCTGTTGCGGATTATTTGAGAATGTACGTGCATCAATTCCTTTTGAGCTATGTATTTCCTCTACCACAGGTACTGTGGGTGTTCTGGCAAGCGAGACTCTGCATGTCAGATTCTAAAAATCAGATGTAGGACAAGTGGCAATGCTGTACCCTAACAAAAATTCCTCTAATATGTCACAAAAAGATGTGATGGTGCAGCTGCACAACTTCCACCACAACTACATGTCTTTTATTTGTGGATCCAGACTTCAATCAAGCAAAATAAAGAAAAAAGACTAAAGCAAGTCAAACTTTCAATTATGCAATAAAGGTTTAATAAATATTTCACATCTTTCCTTTCTCCAACTAGAGTTTTTGTTGTTGTTTTTTAAATTGGTCTGTACGGTATTTCAGCTGTACCTCAACTCTGGAAGAAGCATATGGGCTTTCTGCAGTAACTATATAAACCTACCCTACATTTAACCTGCAAGTTACAAATTGACTTCTTCTAATTTAAGTGAAAGCTTTTAAAATGAAGACCGCCTATAGCTTCTCCTTAAGCAATGTGTTGCCTGTCTGAATACCTGAGAAATAAAATAACAAGGTTAATCCTAGGTTAAACATTTATCAAGAGAGGGGAAAAGGGAGAGAAAGAAGGGGGAAAATATTTCTGAACAAAATGATCACTTTTATTACCCAGAATAAAATTGCTTTAATTATGCTAATTTACCACAATTTTTCCATTTTTTTCCCCCTCCAATATTATATAGAGATGAAAGATCATCTTTTGGTACAACGGCTTCACTACCAAATAGGATTTAAAATTTACACTTTGTCAACGTCAGGATGCAACTATAACAGTAAATAATTGCATTATTTTAGTGGCTCCCCAAGCTCAATACAGTAAATTAGGCATGAGGTGTTGTAATATTTGAGAATACAAGTTGGGAACTCTACACCAGGCAGCAGAGCAAGGTGATAAGAGTTCTGAGGTTAAACCCCTGCAAAGGGATTCTAACTGTGCGCTTACCAGAGGTAGAGCCTCCAGCACATTACTTAATTTCCCAGTTTTAACTTGCCATCTGTAAAATGGAGATAACTGTACCTAAAACTCATAGTGTTATAAGGATCCAGTAAGATTATACATATAAAGCATTTAGCAAAATAATACTAACAACTGCCAAAATTATGAGCGCTTTGGCAGAAAACACACACAAACTAAAAGGCACATGAGACGCTATGCTATACTCTAAACTATATAGTCAATGAAATTCCCATGTTGATTTCTTGTCTCTGTGCACTATAACCATCTTACCATTTTTGCTTTATCTCTAATGAGCATTTTATTTGACATTTCTCTACATCTCTAATATTCATAAAGAAAAAATCTTTCTATTCTTCTGTAGTATTATAGCATGTTATGAAAATCAGTAAACTTAAAATGTTGACTTAATAAAAAACATCTCAACCAGCACACCACAGGTCATATAAAACTAAGACATTACTTATGAGTTGTTTCATAAAATTTTAAGTGTCATAGCACTTAGTAAACACTTACTTAGCATCTGTGTGTTCAGCACGGTGCCTAGAGGAAGAGGGAAGGAAAGAGGAAAGAAAGTAGAACAGCTATGTGGGAAAGCCACAGGTTCCGTGGAAATGAACATGAGAGTTACACAGGTGACACCAAGCTCAACTACACAGGGTTGATCAAGAAGAAAATATTATGGGGAAAGACAGTTTTTGAAAACAAAGAGACCGTAATATTTAAGAACTGTGACAATGGCTCTTTCCCCTGGCCCATTCACTAGTTTTTTTCCAACAAAGACTGCATGATAGTCTATTTTCTTTCTTTCTTTCTTTCTTTTTTTTTTTTTTTTTAAGATCAAAATAAAGGGAAGGGAGGAAGGAAAGGCCTGGTTGAACTTGGCATGTTCAGTGATTCAGAATTCATGTCCTTAAAGCACAATACCAGCCTTTAGTAACAAATACAACCTGAGTTATTTAGTGAATTGTCTTTTTTTAATTAGTCCTTAAACATATCTAAAGCTTCAAGAAATCTATGCATTTTTTTCAGCATTCTGGAATTGAATCCTTAGAATACTATAAGGTGCAAGTACAATTATACACACATTACAAATGGAGAAACAACAGCACTGGGAAACCTAAGTGATGTGCTCAAGGTTGTACCACTGGTAAGCGCTTAGAATACCAACTCCCGACTCTTAACCCCTGACGTCTGCTGCCTTCCCTAGAGACTCCTACTTTTGTCAGATCACTCATGACTTTATAGACCTCAGTTATTTCATTTCCAAGTCCTCTTCTTTTCAGGTCACGGTGAAATCTTTGTAGTCTCTCTTCATGCACCTGCTCCCTGTGATTATTTTAATTTTTCTCTGGTTCCATTGTATCTTTTTTTCCAAAGATGTGATCAGGTGCAAATGCAGCATTATTTTTATAAAAGAATAAAAAATGTTTACTATTATGTCTCCAATATCCAATGAGATATTTTATGGCAGCACTCATTACGGTTTACCATGACTTCCAGGTCTTTAACCCAGTTTTAACCAAAAGTCTAAAACCCAACAAGTTTAAACTTGATAAATTTTTTTTAAAGGAATGAAATAGCTACTAAAGACTCCTATGCAGAGGAAAACAATACTTCCAAAATAACAACCTACAAGTGCAAGGAGTCAAACGCTAGAAAAGACAGAAGCATACCAGTTAGAAAAGTATTATACAAATAATGGGTTCAATGATAGAAAAGAACTTTTTCAGAAGCTGCACCAGTGGATCCAACACTTCACCAAACCACACCCATTTTAAAAACACACACTTTGGATAATAGTATATGAACTGCCTGCCACAGTACTACGAGTAATCCTGACAGAAGGCGTAATTACACTGCTCAACTGGTAACCTGAGGCACACCTTCCTTTGAGAACTTGGCAGTCTCAGGAAACAGTCAAAAAAAAAACTATTCTACCAAAATTTGAGGCTTTCTCGATGAGCTCGATTTCAGTCCAATTAATAAGTATAAGCCACACCTTGGGTTAACAAGAACAGATTCGTTTAAATTAATCTCCCCAGAGGCAGGCTAATTCAGGAGTTAGCATTAGAATCTGTGTGAACAACTGGGTGCAGGTGTTCACATTATCAACGGGAGAGTTAACTCTTAACCCACCTATTAACAGATATGGCCAGTGTTTTGTGAGCTACTTGTTTTGAACAGGTGCATGTATATGGAGATGTGAATATGTAAAGCAGTGACACGGAGGATTGAAAAATAATGTGTTCACCTTCACTATGAGTAGGTGAACTCCATCATTCATTACTCAAAGCAGAAGTCTAACTGCCCTATCGCAAGTACATCATGCTCTATATCCTACTGCCTCAAAATAAAACTTCTAGAAGGAAGTCAAGACTGTTACAATCTTGCAAAGAAACTAACACTTTGTAGTTAGTCAACAAACAATAGGCAACACTCCTACCAGCCCCAAACTAAGCACCAGTGGCATAAATCTGTTCAATGTGTCCTTTCATTTTGCACAAACAAGTAAAAAGCAAATCATGTTGCACTGCTTCATAAAAATACTTCAGTTTTAGAAAATTATCACTATACTCATTTGTGATTCCTTGTAAGATGAACTTTACAAAGTTCGTTTTAAATCGATTATATCAGTTTTTCTACCACAGAACAGCTACTGAGTTTGTATCAATATTGAAAAATTTACAACACATTCAAAAAAACATTAAGTAACTACAAATAAGAAATGCACACTACAGCAAAGCTTTTTGAAATAATTTTCTAGTTACAGCTAAGAAAACAACAAAAACATTTTGCAATAATCCAAACTTAGTTTGAACAAATACATCACCCCAAAACCAAACTAACCATATCCTAGGAGAAATGCTATAGGGAGTGAAATTCAAAGTTTAAGATGCTCTACTGAGAAAAGAGTAGTCATCTATTCCACAGGAGTTCAATCCCAACTACAGAATATTCCTGTCCAATGTAACTGACTACAAGACACCAATACATAGTTCATAGAAAGAAGGCTATACATACTACTGCTCAGAAAGAAATCAGGGGCTGTTAATGAAAGAATATGGGAAAAAGAACATCTGTGAATAGCACTGAATGAAACAAGTGAACTTGGGTGATCATTTGTCCCACAATAACTTTGTTGCTATTATTAAATTTAGTATTTAATGATAACAAGAAAATCCTGTGTGTTTAAAAACAGTGTTCCATTTTATCATTTATGATTTCAAGTTGAGTGGTCTCAAATCAAGGGACAAATAAGTTCTAATGCCAACACTTTTTTTTAAGAGGTGCAATAAATTTCCTGAAACTATTTACCCATATATTTGAGCAACCATCAGGAATATATTAATAATTTACATGATATACCATTGGTGATCACATTCTCATACACAGGAGTGTATTAACATTTTAAATCTACTTGAGTATTCTCAATTCACAAACACTGTATTGTATGTGTACAAGTGAGTGTATGTATGTGTGTGTGTGTGTGTATACACATATACATGTGCACACAAATGTTCCCAGAGATAATGTATTAACCTACTTGATGTTGGAAATTCTTCGTTACATCATTTCAACTGCTAAATGATTCAATCCACAAACACAGTCCTCCAAGCCACTGAATATAACGTGTTTACATTCTCTCCCATAAATTGGATGGTTTATAGAAAAATTAGGAATTTGTTGATAAGAAAATTCCACTAATATCAACAGCCACAGACACTTTCCTAAGCTTACTGTGCTCTCCAAACTAAAGACCTGGTCAGCATGACCAGGATTGCAAGATCATAACAGGCTGAAAACCTTTAATAATTTATACCCAGATTTCTCAACCTTGGCACTGATAATATTTGGGGCCAGACTATTCTTTGTTGTGGGGGCTGTCTTGTCTACTATAGAATATTTAGCAGCATCCCTGGCCTCTATCCACTAGATGCCAGTAGCACCCCCTTCCAAGGTGTGACAACCAGCAATGTCCCCAGACACTGCCCCATGCCCCTGGGGGACAAATTTTGGTCTAGGAGTCTAACAACGTATTATAGTGCTCAGGTTTCAAAAGAATAAGCTCTGTAACACCAAGAGAGTTACAAGAAACTTCAGGCATTCCATATGGTTACTTTATCTGACACTTTCCTACATCCCACGAAGTAACTGAAGCCTTGTTATTGCAGATAGCTGATTCTTCCACATGTGCATGATTAAACACTCTTGTGATGATGAATCTGGGACAAGCTGGGACAAGAGCCAACAGTGACTGGGTTTTATGGTTTCGATGAATTACACCTTCTTTTAACCCTTCAGTGGACTAATCATCCCTGCCACAGTAACTCTTCGCAAACCATTTTCATTTTCCCTAACACTTTCAACGTCGGACGCTCTCCTCCAGTCTCTCACCATTCAGACACTATGCCTGTCACTGCACTGGGGTCAACTCTCACCCACGGGCCCGGGCACCTTCTACCACCAAGCCAGCCCGACCCTACCAATGACCTGGGCTGTTCTCACCCTGACATCCCCCGGCCCAACCAGCTGTTGACCCCTGACCCCGGGTTGACCCCGTCGCCCCCTCCCCCGCCTCCAGGGCGGTACCTGAAGTAGTAGACATCGCTCTTGCCGGCACTGAGCCCAGATTTTCGGATCACTTCCTCCTTCTTCCATCCGGGGGGGAGGGCCGGGCAGTCCATCCTCTTCCCGCACTCCGTGGCCCGGGGTCCCCTGGGCCCCGGCCCCGCGCTCCCCGACGGGAAAGGGACCGGCTCCCGCCGGGGGGCGCCGCCGCCACCGCTGCCGCCGCCGCAGCCGCCGCCGCCGTCGCCGCCAAGGCCGCTGCCGCCACTCGGGGGACGGCCGCGGCCCCGGCCCCGGCCCCGTCCACGGCCACGGCCACGGCCACGGCCTCGGCCACGGCCACAGACGCCGCCGCCCCGGCCCGCCTGCTTCCACCGCCCCCGGCCACGGCCGCCGCCCCGAGCGCCTTCCCTGCGCACGCCGCTCACCGGGGACGGGGCGAGCGCGCTGCCCTGGCCCCCCTGCTCTATGGCGGAGTCGCCGCCAGCGCCGCTGCCGCCCGCCGCGCTCTCCCCCTCCTCCTGCTCCGGGCAGCAGCGGCCTCCCCCCGGGTGCGCGCGCATCCAGCCCCCTCCCCAGCCGGCGCTGCGCTTCTTCCGTAACCGAGCCCTTGGAATCCCGGAGACCCGCCCCGCCCGCAGCGCGGCGCGCGGGGGACGCGCGCAAGCATCATAGAGCGGACGCGCACAGAGCGGCCCTCCCGCCCGGGGCGTGGCCCCGGCCACCGCCTCTCAGGTCCTCCAAGCGCTCTGCGCGGCCATCTTGTCCCCGCCTCCTCGAGAACGCGCCCCCGACCCCACCCACTCTGGCCCGGCCCGCGCCCTTCCGGCCTGACGCCCCCGGGGGTGCGTGGAGCCCGGAAGGCCGCTCGTACCCCAAGCACTTGAGAACTGCGGGGGGTGACCGCGGTTACTTTGTTTTGAATAGGGTTAGCTCACCCCACTATGTGGTTTTGCCCACGTTTGCTTCCCAATTAATGAACAACAAACACGCTAGCTCGTTTTGTATTTACTAACTCGAGTATTCATTTAACGGGATGATGGATCGCCCCTTCCCGGGCTCTCTACCCTAAAGCTTGTCGGGGAGCTCGGATTGGAGGAGTGAGTCAAAGAGCTCCTTGAGCCCAGTATCACTATCCAGGGGCTGGCTTCCGGGCCTTAGGACTCTGGATGGATATTCTAGAACTTTCTGAGGCTGTAATTGGGAACATTCCCTTCAATTACACGCTAAATTCCGAAAATGACCGGCATCCCTGAATCCACCTGGAATTTGCCACATTTCTTAGGCTCGTTTCTTAATTTGGTCTTCCTTTTCTAATGGCCTTTGACAAATATCAGCGACCTTTGGCTTAGTAAATACTCCCTTCTGTTGAAAGACCAACTTAACCCACTGTGACAAGTGTTTAGGAATCTGTGTGGAATTCATTTGGATCTGCCAACTCATCATTCAGGAGTGGCTTTTAAAGAATAATGCCAAATATATTAAGAAAACTGATTTGAACTTTAGGTAAGAACATTTTCTGTATGCCATTTAACATTTATAAAATTGTGCTATCAAAATTCACGAAGATACATTACCAAATGTTAAGAAGACTGAAAAATGTAATCATGTTTTAGCAGACTGATGATAAACTATCCTCAGTTTTTGTTACACATAGGACCTAAAAGTTGAGAACCAAGGTTAATGTATAGAAAAAATAATATAAAATAATGGAAAATCAAATTTATTTTATTTGCCTTTACAATATATGCTGACAAACACTAACTATATACCCAAACTTTTCTGTTTCTGAGCTTGACCTTAGACTTGTTTTAATATCCTTGATTTGATACATGCTAAATTACAGTTTCCTCCAAGAAATTTATCTCAAAGTATATCCAGCAAGGAGTTGGAAATTCAAGTCAAATTCTCGGGAGAGAGTTCAGTTCTGGAGACATGCTTTTTAGAAGTCATCTTGTGAACATGACAGTTGAAGGAAACCCTACAAGGAAAAACATACATGGTAAAAAATAATAGTAAATGAAAGAGGACCAAAACTAAATCTTAAAAAACACATTTATTGCTCAGATGAAGGAGTAAAAGTCAAAGAAAAATTATATCAAAGTTTGGATGACACTCTGTAAGAGAAAGGGCTTTGATTTTCACAGTTAATTACAACTAAAGGGTAAATGAGCTAAAATCTCAGTAGAAATGGTAGTTGAAACAATAGATGGAAAAGATATACTTTCAGAAGTTTTTATTTTTCCATGCTGTGTCTAACAAGGCTATAGATCAAATGATAAAATGAATATAAAAGCATGTTTAAAATAATAAATCACTATGATTTCAAGGTAATTTGACTTCTACCAGATTCCATTTGCTATATATATGTATGTGTACTATATATAATATATATACACACACACACACACACACACTGTTTTATGTTTCCTCCCTTAAGAAAGAAAAATTCCATTTAGGTATTTCAAAAGCTTTTTTGGCCACCTTTGAAATTTTCTGCTGTGATACCATAAAGCAAAGAACGAAAACAAACAAAACCCATTTATTTAGTCTCCTACTAAAAAAAAGAAAACAATCCAAGGAAATAGATTAAATTCTCACAAACACTAGATTGAGACCCTAAAATTGAGAAGAGATGCTAAACACCTAAGAGACAGGTTCGTTTCCCTTAAAATGCTGGAAAAATAATAAATCTTTTATAATTCTGGGAAAATGGATTTTATATCACTCCTTGAAGAAGAATTAGCAACATTGTTTTTCTCAGGCAATACGGTTGTCACCAAAGTTGTCAGTTTTCTCTCTCTTACAAGGGAAAAGATATTGCTGGCTTCACCTTATAGCAAAAGTGAAAGATAACAAGAGAGAATTAAATCTGCTCCATTAAACAAACAATAGAAATTTAACCACCTCTGATGTCTGTCTCCCAGGTGTAAAAGCAGGTGCTGAAACACCAACTGTCATCCTGGAAGACTATCCATTCTTTAAAATATGTTGCCCTTTATTGTTTACCAGTAAAAACTGAGGTTAAGCCATTTTAAAGAAAAAATAGTTCTCAAGAAAAATAGGTGTGAGTTTGGATTTTTATTAAGGCAAATAGAATAAATTCAGGGGATGAAACTTAAAAGAACTGTCAGGAGGGCATGGCTAGTTTGGGGATTCCTATATTTTATTGACAAATATATAACCTGCAGTTGAATTTTTGAATGTGATAGATACTAAATAAAAGAAGGACTTAAATACTGGAAAACCTTATTTTTTCCAGTGAGCATATTACAAGTGATAACAGGGACATCACTTTCCTTCTCTTTAGAGAGTTCAAACAGTGTGGTCAGAATTTATGAAGACTATTAAAGTCAGGGGGTATAGCCAGAAAACATTCTCCAGCTCCAATTAGCAGCTTTTATGATTCACTGAGTTGGCCCAACTACTGTTCAACTAATTCCCAGCTAAAACAAAATGCTTCTGGCATGGCATGTCAGGGGGCTGAATGACACTTTTAAGTTTATGCAGTATAAATAAAGATTTTTTTTATTACCTTCCACTTGGAATGACTACAGAGGAATCTTATCCTGCATAGTTCAAACTAAAAAGAGAAGAGTTAATTACTTAAGGGCAAGAGAAAACAAGGAGAAGTAAATTTTGAACCAAGGGAAATTATTTCAGAAGCTAGTGTCTAGTATTTTAAAAAATATCTGCTAGTTGTTACATTACCCATAGGTAAGTGGCTATAAAATTAAGTGTTTAGGATTAAGGGATGGGGAGATGCTTATTCTATTTAACTTTCTAAAAATAGAAAACACAGTAGTTCTACCACTAGAAAGAAAATGATGTTTAGGTTTTCACAGCCCTAAAATATCATTTAACATGTTAAACAGGTGGGAATGTAAATTAGTTCAACCATTGTGGAAAGCAGTATGGAGGTTCCTCAAAATGCTCAAAATAGAAATACCATTTGACCCAGGAATTCCACTTCTAGGAATTTACCCCAAGAATGTAGCACTCCAGTTTGAAAAAGACAGATGCACCCCTATGTTTATCGCTGCACTATTTACAATAGCCAAGATATGGAAGCAACCTAAATGTCCATCAGTAGATGAATGGATAAAGAAGATGTGGTACATATACACAATGGAAGATTACTCAGCTATAAGAAAAAAACAGATCCTACCATTTGCAACAACATGGTTGGAGCTAAAGGGTATTATGCTCAGTGAAATAAGCCAGGCAGAGAAAGACAAGTACCAAATGATTTCACTCATATGTGGAATATAAGAACAAAAGAAAACTGAAGGAACAAAACAGCAGCAGAAGCACAGAACCCAAGAATGGACTAACAGTTACCAAAGGGAAAGGGACTGGGGAGGATGGGTGGAAAGGGAGGGATTAGGGCAGGAAAAAAGAAAGGGGGCATTACGATTAACATGTATAGTGGGGGGGGGCACAGGGAGGGCTGTGCAACACAAAGAAGACAAGTCGTGATTTTACAGCATCTTACTATGTTGATGAACAGTGACTGTGAACGGGTATGTGGGGGGGACTTGGTGAAGGGGGGAGCCTAGTAAATAATGTTTTTCATGTAATTGTAGATTAATGATACCAAAATAAAACTAATAAAAAAAATGTTAAACAGTGTTTTTTAACCCTAGTTCTGACTGCAAAACATTAGAATGCTAGAACACATGATCCATGAGATAAGGGCTGTTAAGCATGGCTGCTGTTCACAAGGTTAGGTGCGTTAACGAAATAAATCAGAAAATGCACCTTGCTCAGAGATTCGGTGCTGGAGGTGGCTTTCCCAGTGTCTCACATGTCTCAGCAGTAGCAGAGCTAGCATGGAACCCAAGTCTCTGGACTGCAAGTTTAGAACATTTACTGCTTAGCAGCTTTCAAACTGCCGTATTGTCTCTGGCTTCTCTTGAATGTGCTGCTCCTCCGAGCGGAAAAACTCCTCTTGTTTCCACACCCACCCCCACCTCAACACATTTCTTTGGCTTATTCCTACTTCTCCCTTAGCTCTCACCTTAGATGGCATGTCCTCCAAAGAGCCTTTCCTGACTTCTTCCAGCCCCCTCTGCTCCTTTAGCCGCTGGGTTGTGTGCTCTGTGCCGCACGCACTACCGTTAGATATTTCCCCCACTAGTTTATTGTACTTCATTGTAGTTAGTTAGTTAATTGTCCTTCTTCCCGTCTCAGCCTACAAGGCTACTCTTCATGTTCACCACTGCATCCCAAGTGCCTATTACTGGGCTTCTCTAGAATACAAAAGGAGCTGTTATATACCTGATGAATAAATCGAATTAATACCTTTTGTAAAAATTGTGTCCTTTCAAAATAATGAGCAGCATATTTTCTTCTTGATGTACATAATCAATGGATTGTATAAAATCAGTGTGTCAATAGCTGTTCTGGTCTTAGAAAATGTAGATAGGTTTCCATGTCCCAGGAGAAACTTAAGAAATTTGACTTCATTAAAAATGAGGCTTAAGTTCATTTCACAAATATGTTTAAGTTACATAAGAAAATGAGGCTTAAGATATATTGAGGCTAACCAAGCAAAATGAGGCTAAACAAGTTTTATATTTTACATATTTAAGTAACATCAGAATAATAATTTAACTCAACACTGGAGGGAGATGGTCCTCAATAATTTTTGCTTTGTAAAGTGAGTATGTATCTTTCTCAAGTTTGAGAAAAAGTACTTAAATTTGCACTCATGGTCATATTCATATCCTTTCTTCCTATGGAATGAGACTTCTAAGAAATTAATATTTATCTCTGTGACCTCCTACTTCTTGAAATTCTTTCCTTCCTTGGTTTATAAGACATCATACACTTCTGATTCTCCCTTCTATTCCTTTCCAGTTACCTTTGGTATACCTCCTTTTTTGGATAGTTCCCTTTCCCTAAATGATGGTGTTCTTCAAGGAGATGGAGTTCTCCATCTTTAGGAGCCTTGTCCTCTCATTCTACTTGTTCTCCCTTTGTCACCTGACATTGGTCCCCTACTCACCAGATTTAGCCCCAGGAGCTGACCCCTGCCCTCTGATGCCAGCAGGGGTTAGGCACCACTGGCAAGATCATCCTACTCTAGTGGCCTGTAGCAGTTCTCCAGATGAAGAGTCACACTCATGACTACTTGTGAGGTCTTGAGGGTCCCGAAGTCTGGCTCCTCATATGCCGGTCTTGACTAATGACTCTAATTAAGAAACAAGAAAAGGAATAAGAAATGATGTCAAACTAGGACAGAGGATGTAACATACTATGAGAGCTGAATGCGCTTGAACCTAAAATTTAATAGACTAACCTGCTTGGTCAGGACTAGACTATATAGGGTTTATCCATCCACTCTCCAGGGGGGCCCAGTCTTTACTCTTAGTCTTTAAAACAGGGCCAAGAATAATCAAGAACAAATGGGCTGGGAAGGCAGCAAAATACCAAAGAGAAAGAGAAGAAAGGAAGGGACCAGGGTCTCAATATGAGGCTGAGGTAGTTTTCTAAGCTCAGGTGGTTGTTGGCAATACTCATTCCTTGCAGCTATAGAACTCCTGGCAGTCAATTTCTTCAAGAACAAAAGACAAATCTCTGGCTTCTGGTTCTGATCTCTAGACCCTCTTTTAAAGGGTTCACCTGGTTAAGTCAGGCCCACCAAGGATAATCTCCCTTTTGAGTCCACTTATCAGGGACATTAATTACATATGCAAAACCTTTTCACCTTTGCCTTCTGGATGAAACACTTAAACTTCTATTGCTTCACTGGCTATTGAGTTCGTCACTTGGTTCTGACTCAGCTTTTTCTCTCTTCAATTTTAATTTAGAGTTTTGCATGTCTGAACACATAAAACTGTACAAGTAAAAACACTGTTACAGCATGTGTGCCCATTGTGAAATACCAGGCAAGGCTTGGTATGTCTGCTTTTTGTGTGCTTACTATGGGGTAAAAGTTGTGCAATAACAAGGAAATGCACAGCACAGTGAGTTGTGATACTTTCATATGAAACAATTTTAACACTTATTGTAAATTTTTGTTGCTTCTTGCCTGCTTTTTTTGGTAAGGAATGAAATGAACTGTTAGATATTATTAGTGATTCCACTTAGCGGTAAACATTCATTATCATCCTCTCAAGCTTCTGGTTCAGTTTAATTGAAGAAGAGTATACTCGGTTTACAATAGCACTGATAAAAAAAAATACCATTTGAAATTGATTATCTGTATGAATACGGAATTTTGGAAAACTGTAATCCAAACAAGACAAAGAAATGTAGCTAAGGTTGATATGTTAGCAACCATTATCCACAAATCCTATGTGGCAAACCTATGGTTACTATTCTCTATTAACATTGTATTTATTGATAAGAATTAAAAATGTTACCTTGTAAAATAAATACATGATAGCTACGTTTTTTATTTGTAGCAGTAATTGAGGTGGGAGTTTTGAGTGAGATTTTGCTTGATTAAAGAGTCTATTGTGTATGCTGATGGACAGTGACTGCAATGGGGTATGTGGTGGGGACTTGATAATGGAGGGAGTCTAGTAACCATAATGTTGCTCATGTAATGTTGCTCATGTATGTTAATGATACCAAAATATAAAAATAAAAATAAAAAGAGTCTATTGCTTTAAAAAAGTTTGAAACCCACACAAGATAGTACTGGGAAGTCTGGATCTACAGCTAGTGAATGAATCCTAGGAAATTCAGGAGACTAATCAAGTAATAATTTAATTCAATTCTTTCTTTAATAGGACTTATAGAGATGCTAGATAATTTGACCATATGTATACCCACCCAGTCTGATAACTGACATTACCTTTTCCAACTAAGGTTATTCTACATCCAATCAAGACTGCACTCATGCTCTTCTGCAGAGATATACATAACATCCCAGCTTGTGCTGCTGAGTAAGTCTTGTTTGAATAAACAAGTCTCCTACCACCAGGTTTTTACTATGTGCATTTTAACAGACTAGATCAGTTCTTTCAATTGTCAGCTATAGTTTTAATTCTTGTAGGTGGCATAAAGTCTATGACACACTTTTCCAAAGAGTAGATTCCATTATATATGCCTCCTAAGTGACAAAGACTTCCTCTCCTGCAATGGGACCAGGAAAGGACCTATATCTACTTAAATGCTAGGTTTCTCAAGGGTGATACTCCCCCCAAATTACTGCGGTATAATTGAAGTGTACCAAACCACACACATCTGGAGAGAACAGTTTGATCCATCTTCACATTTGCACGTGCCATCATTTCCATCAGCCTCAAAATTTCTTTTGCCTCTTTGTATTCCCTCCCTGCCTCCACTCCCCTTCCGTAGAGAATCACTAATCTGCTTTCTGTCATTATAGATTAACATTTTTTGAAAATTTACACAAACGGTATCATCCAATATGTGCTCTTTTTCTGTATGTGACTTCTTTCACTCAAATACTCATTTTAAGACTCATCCATGTTGTGGTGAACGTCAGTCATCCATTCACTTTTTTGCTAAGTAGTATTCCACTGTATGACTGTATCACAGTTGGTTTATCCATTCATTATCGATGGACATTTGGGTTGTTTCCAATCTTCGACTATTACAAATACACCTGATACGAACTTTCACATACAAGCCTTTATGTGGGCATATGCTTTCATTTCTCTAGGGTAAATAGCTAGGAATGGGATGACATAGCGTAGGTGTTAAGTTTAACTGTTTGGGAACCTGCCGTACTGCTTTCCACAGTCATTGCACCATTCTGAGTTCCCATGAATGATGTACGAGAGTTCCAGTTGCTCTTCGTCCTCATCTACACTTGGTATAGTCAGTTTTTAGAAGTTCAGGTTTTCCTATGTGTGCATTACATTAATGCAATGACTAATGATGTCAAGCATGAAGTGTCTATTCACATATTTTCCCATTTTCTTGGTGTGTTGTCCAATGTGTTTTTAAGAATGTATCTGGAAAAGACTTGGCATTCAAATAACCTATGTCCTCATGTTGGACATTTGGCTCAGGAACTGATGAGTCAACCACTTTGATCTCCACCAAATTCAGGGGGACCTCTGCTTTCCTCTCTCTGTATAACAAGTCTGGTCTGGGCTGCTTGATGTGACACCTAGTAGGTTAGATGTTCTCTACCTCAGTATTTATATCTTTCCTGCCAGAGTATACGCTGCCTGCTACAATGTTCAGTGACAATTTGGTGTTCTCTTTATTTCACATGCCCTGTGGCAGATAGTATTATGGGAGATACAAGCACTAGAATTGGTGCAGGAGCTATTGAAAGCCTCTTTGAAATCAATGTAGTATAAGTGAAAAGCATACTTTGTTTTCTTGTTCTCCTTCTAGGGAGAACATGCCAACTTTAATGGAAAACATTTCTCTAACTGTATCAATAACTAAACGAGATACTGCCAGTAGAAATCTAAGTGATACATTTACCTTGGATGTAGCATTATCTATATAAAATGCAAGATTAATTGAAAAACAACCTCTCTTTGTGCACTGCCATCCTCAGGATAGATATTTTGGACTCTGTTGATAGTGACTTCTATCTTCTTATTCTAAATATTCAATGTCTCCAAGCTGAGTTGTGTGCATAATTGGACTTTGAAATCAATACTGCCTCATAAAACAAAATAGAGATGAAAAAGATGGGGTCACATCCAAAATAATAGTGCTTTATCTATTTTTTTCCAACTATTGCAGGGGGCTGGGAATAGGGGATGTTAAACATTTGCTCTTAATATTTATATCTTAATATTTTAATAACGAAGAGGACGTCTGCTCTACTCTCCCTGAGGCCATGTATTTACTTTGCGTCTCTCTCTTCTTTCTTCATCCTCTCTTTGCTCTTCCCCAAGGCAAGACCAGATATTTATTTAATTAGTGAGGAGGAGAGCCTGTCTATCACAAAGCTAGTTGGGGTTAATGGTGCAGCCTTTAGAATCTTCAGGGACTGCCTCCCCTGAGGCATTATGGGCTCTCTGTGCTTCCAGGTTCTAACCAGTAAACTGGCAGGTGTGCCTGGCCTCCTGCAGGCCCAGACAAGCCTTTGTTCTCTCAGAACCAGCTTCTTACCCTGCTACCGAGTGGAAACGTCATGTTGGCTGTTCCCAATGAGCTGTTTACCTTCAATTCATGGTAGGGAAGGCAATGCAAGAGACGGGGAGAGGCCTCAGGACACAGCTTTCTCCTTTAAACCTAGTTTTACCACCAATAAAGTGGCATACATAATAAAGAATCAAAACATCTATGACTTTGGGTCTGTTTCTGAGTTAGTAGAATCTGGAGGGGATTTGAGCTATGGCTTTGGATTGACTTATATAGATGCATGGCTCCATGCTGTTCCCTTCGTGGAAGCATTGTCCCAGTTCTGAGGACACGTACATGATGTGGTTCATGGCGACCTCCATTTTGCACCTACCCTTCCTGCATATGCCTTCAAGACCAGACTCTCCTCCCGCCCCTGATACTTTGTGAAAAGGCTGAGTGTTACACAAGTATTTGCTGAGACTTGCAAAAAGCAAGTAAAGGAAAGCATAAGAAAAAGAAACAGTAAACTGCAAGGTAGAAAGGGCTGATTTCAATTTAGAGTTACAGTGTGATTACATGATGTTTACATGGTAATGAGACAAGGATCATAAATGTAGCCAGAGTAGGGTGAGGGCCTCCGGAGGGGGCAGGGCAAGATATTTGCAGCCAGAGCAATGTAACTACATGCAAGGAACCCCCCCCTGCTAAAACTCTATGTTAAACATTGAGCTCTAGAATCATTCTTCAGTGAAATCAGTTAATGTTCCCCAGATAAAGAAGAGTAGCACATGTTTTATTATGCTAACCATTTATAATCATGTGTAAGGTTCTCTTTAGCATACTAAATAGCCCAAGCCTATGTGCTACCTTTCTCCTTCAGATCTGATGAAGTGATTTTGCAAACTGGGCAACTAATTTAGCAAGTAAGCCCAGGCATAAACAACACAGTAAAAGGCAGGAAGGATTCCACCTTAAAGATAAGATTGCATTTTAATACCCAAGAAGTTAAGACTTTAGAAATTCTTAACTTACTCTTTAGCAAAACAATACCTCGGCCCACCTTGGGGGCTGAGCAGATGGCCTTGTTTCATATGCCTCCAGACCAAGATGCTGGTATCCCAGGGAGAAATCATCAGAGGAAGTTGCTTGTGTTAAGTTAGTTCTAAATATTCAGAGACCACTTAACAAGTCCACACCCCTAAGTTTTTTTCATGTTCTCGAAAAATCCTCAACTGCCTATAAAACCCCCTAGACACCACACCACTACGGACTCCCTTGTCCCCTCCTGGCGTGAGCCGGGAGCTCTGTCCTTTCACTGTATCTCTAAAAGCCTGTACCTTCCTCTCCTACCTTGACTGTTTGTGAAGCTCATTCTTCGGCTCCGCAAACAAGAACCCCGGCATCAGTAAGCATCTACCTTGGCAGTTTTTCCTGAATAATGGATAAAGGTGATCCAGAAAAAATACTGGAGCAGGTATTTAATGCCAACAAATCCGGTTTGTATCTAAAGCAGATGCCTTCTACTTTTATTTATTGAGTTGAACACATGTATGATATTTTTATGGCATGCATTTTCTCTTCACACTGTATAGTCTTAGTGATCAGGATTGTAACAATACTGGTTTTGCCAACCACAGTACCTTTCAGGAACTTAATCTCCATAATTGATAAAGGATTACCCTATTACTTTAAATTTGGGGTGAAAATATTAAAAAGAGAAAAATAACCCAGTTGAAAATCATGGACTTTCAAATTCTATTATTTTTTGAAATTTGCCTCAGACATAAAAAAACAAGTCAATAGCAACCTAAAACTGACTTTTATCATTCTCATGTTTAAACTTCCATGATTTGTGAGCCAGCTAAAGGCACAAACTCAGATGAGTCCATCTGAGAACTTGATAATCTTCAGGTTTATTATAAATTTCCTATAGAAATATGTGTAAAATCTTGGATCTGGCCATTCAGATCTTCAGTAAGGACAGTGGAATAACTGGTATATGAGCTTAAAGCCTAGCCCTGACAAAAATTTTGGAGGCCCTCTCAGCTCTGATATCCTAGGATAATTATCCAGAACCTTGTAGACTGCAGTGTTTTCTCTGATTGGAACCTAGAAATACTTCCTCATATTATTCACTTGAATAAAATGAAGTTTGAAATAAATAGGGAACTTAATGAACACCTTTGCTATTAGAACAGTTCAAAAATCTTAAATTTGTGAGCTTCAAGCCTAGCTACCCTTATCTCTCAAATTCTGCCATTGAGATTCTATTTGGATGGACACAGAGTAGATTTAACCCAAAGCCCAAGAGGCAACACTCAACACTACAGACAAATTAATCTGTAGCCTATTTCATTTAAAAATGATGCATCTTCTTCAATAACTGCAAATTTAATTTTTAGATCAATATTAAATTGAGCTTAGGCAGGGCTATTCCACTACTAACCTCTTATTCTGTGGTAGCATCTTTGTATTAAAATCAGTTGAGAAATGATTACTGACAGTTTATACTGGCCATTTATTGACCTTGAACTAAGAGCTAATCTGGTCAGATTTAACATAATCCTAGCTATTGACACTTTTACAAAACCTGTATCTCAGTGAATAAGAATGATTTCCAGACAGATATCTCAAATAATGTCAAATAAAATTCAAAGTCACCTATAAGCCTTGTACATTTTTTAAAATCATCTCATTCATTCTAAACTTGTGTATTTTTTTTAATATTCTGCACAATCGGTGCTTTAAAAATATTTGGTCCTTGGGATTGTGCTTTCACAACATCAAAACATAAACTTGAGCAACATGAGAAGTAGATGCTGTCTAGGAACCTGGTTTACTGAGATTAAAAAACCACTAGTTTAGAACCAGGAAACCTGGCTCTGCCAAACAGCTCAATGATCACCAATAAGCGATTTAATCTTTCTGGTTTTTAGTTCTTCATTTGTAAAATAACCCAGTTGGACTGGATAATCTCTATGATCCCTTCCAGCTCTGAATACTTGAATATATGCTGTTTTAAAATACTCTGGCATTTCTTATAAAGCCCTTTCAGTATACTTTATAATTTTATCCTCAAAAGAATCTGTAAAGTAAAAAAAATAACAACAAAAAAAGAAAGAAAAGCAAGGGACTGATTGACCCTAAATCCAGGAGAGTGAATACCTTCCGGGAAGAGGGTGGAGATGTGATCAGGGAGGGTCCTTGCAGGTACCTTCCATGTTCTGTTCTTCACTGGGTGGAAATATCATAAAAGTCCACTTTAAATATTAAAAAAAAAAAGAATCTGTAAAGTAGACAAGGCAGGTAAAGAGGATAGATTGATAAGTTAGCTATCATTTTAGATGGGGTAACTAAGGTTGTGGGAAATTAGATGATTGACAAAGGTCACTATCTGATGAATAGCGCAAATTCGGGTCTTCTGACCCCAGTGAGTTCCTGTAGAGGCCACAAAAAGACAAAAGAGAAAGCCTAACTTTTGGGAATCACTAATTATATGCCCAACTTACTCCAATAGTGATACTTTCTTTAGTTACTCAAACCACATTAAACTCAAAAGTAACTTAAAGAAATAAAAGTAATAAAACTACTGGTGCTCTACTGCGATATGAATATGGGGGTAATTACAAGAGATTGAAAGACACCTGCTGAGCTATGAGTGGATAAATTTGAGGCCACAGTGTGGAGCAAAGTGATGATTTGGGTATGGCCACTCCATACTGGAAATGTAGAGAGAAGACACAAGAGGCACTAGGCAAACAAAGCCATGAGGGAAGATGAGGCACTGGGAAACCCTCACTAGTTAGTAGGGGAAATGGAACAACTCATAGACTAAAAGTGTTTGAAAAACAGTAGCACATGGAAAACATCTAAGTATGTACCATGTTGGAGAGAATGAAGACTAGGCGAGGACGTAAAGTCAATGGTTAGATGGCAATAAAGAAGTGTTAGTGACTGCAGAATTGTATGCCAAAATGAATGATAGGATTTAGGAAACACACACTGCAATATGGAAGGATAAAGAGCATCACATACGGAACCTACTCCCAAATAGTTCAGGAAAAAATTATGTGTATGTGTGTCACAATGTTGAAAATTGATGAATCTGGGTGAAGGATATATGAGAGTATTTTCTACTGCTATTTTTATAACCTTTCTGCAGGTCTAAAATTATTTCAAAATAAAAGTTAATTAAAGAGGAGTGTTAGGAGCATAGCAAATAATGCTGTGTTCACTCGACACTTAAGCAATGTAACAAGACTCTTAAAAGAGCTGAGAAAGACTTCATATAATATTTCATGAACAGATCAGTAGACCTGAATTATAGTCCACATTTGTCCTCTTAAGTAGCTATGCCATTTGGGCTACTCTTTGAAAAGCTGTGGTTTTGGACTAGATCAGCAATTTTAAAACTGTTGTGTGGATTCTGGAAAAGTACTCCAAGCCCCAAAGAGCGAAGCAGGAGTGCTCTCAGCCTGCCTTCCATCCAGGTTTCCATTCAACCACAGCAGCTTCCCATCTTTTTGGATTTACCTAATTCAAAGGTTCCCACTGATTCAAAACAAACATTTCCCCCAAAGTCACTGAACTAGCTGATCTTTAAGAATGATTTCAATTACAAATTCATGCACTTCAGTTGTTTGGTGCAGAAGCTGTGTTGTATCAGAAGTTGGCAAAGCGGGACCCAGGGCCAAATCCAGCCTCTAGATGGTTTTTGTAGGACGCATCAACTGAGAATGGTTTTTACATTTTTTAGTGGTTGGGAAAAAAGAGAATAATATTTTTTGACTCATGAAGTTGATACTAAATTCAAATTCCAGAGTCCATAAATAAAGTCTGATACACAGCCATGCCCATTTGTTTATATATATATGCGGCAGCTTTGACTTACAATAGCAGAGCCAAATGGTTGTGGCAGACACCAGTACCTTACTCCCAAAAAGCCTAGATATTTATTATCTGGTCCTTATAGAAAAAGTTTGCCAGCTCCTGTGTTCTAGAAAAACCAGTATAAATAAAATTTCAGGAAACCCAGCAACTCCTGTGTGCATATTCAGTTCGATAGGAAAGTGGCCTTTTAAGAAAGCTCAGATTAACTAAAGCAAACACTTTGCTCCAACCATGAGAAGACAATGAGCTGCATTTGTTCATTCCTGCATTGTAGGCATCATTTTGGAAGTTGGTCCTGCTTATATAGTTAATCTCTGCCCTTTCCTATTCCTAAAAGGTCTTTGCCTTTTCCCATGTAACCATCCCAAAGAACTTCTACTGCCAATTCTATAACTCCACTCAGGGGGGTATTTGCACTGTAGGAAGGGCTTTACCACAGTCCTTTCCTAGGACTGGGAATTTCAGGCATTTGGGCAGGACTGAGAAACTTGAAAAGGCATCAGTCCTTAGGTGATGCCCCTCAGATTTCCCCTTTCCATGTAAGGTTGGCCTTAGCCTATTGGTTTGCTAGGGCTACTGTAACAAAGTACCACAAAGTGCATGGCTTAAACAACAGACATTTATTGTCTCACAGTTCTTGAGGCTAGAGGCCAAAATCTAAGTCTTGCCAGGCTTAGGGTTCTACTGTGAATGAAGAATCTTCCCAGCCTCTCTCTTTAAATTGCAGATGTGTGTCTTGTCCCTGTGTCCTTTCACATCTTCTTGTCCCTATGTCTGTGTCCAAATTCCCTTTTCTTATAAGGACACCCATCATAATGGATTAAGGTCCACCCTAGTGACCTCATTTTACCTTGATTACCTCTATAAAGGCTTTATCTCCAAATAAGGCCAAATTCTGGGGTACAGGGAATTAGGACTTCATCAAATAAATTTGGAGGTGACACAATTCAACCCATAACATGAAGGAAGCCTTCTTTTGTGAATTTGGGTACAAAGCCCTTTTCTTAAAGACCCCTTGATTTTAGTCAAAGATAATTCTTCCTTCTCCACTGTCTCAATTTCAAGGCATGTCTCATTTCCACCACTAAATCTATCTCATTGAAATGGGGAAGAACAGATGAGCTTGTCCTCCACAGTACGGCAGAGGACTGGCAATGAATTCATATGTGGGATTTGATGGATTCAGTGAACTGCCAGGTGGGATTCCATACCTAGCTTGGTGTTCCAGTCTTTCAATATACGGACCTCTCTCCCAAGAATTTAGGAATAATAGGTGAGAACACATCTTACTACTTTTTGCAAGAGCATAGAGAATGGTAGTGGTGTATGGTTGCCGTTGTAGTGAGGCTGCTGGCTTAGCCACAGAAGACTGCAATCAGAAGCCTCTGGGGATGGGTGTTCACCAGTGTTAAAGGGAAAAATCAAAAAGAACATTTTTATAAGGCACATATCAGTGACAGAACACTTGCAAATACCAGATGTCCATAAGTTCTGTTGGAGAGCACACGTTTTTTTAAGAGACACAAAGCTTTGAAGAAGGCTTTCTTTTTGTGGCTGGAATATCTATAAATGTAAGAATTAGTCTATTTACTTTTAAACATTAAACTGCATTTATATGCTGTTTTAATAAAAGTATTGCAATTAAAATATTAATTACAGCAGCTGGCCTTCTCCATTGTTCCCTGAGCACACCCCCAAAGTTTAAAATATAGTCTTCATTTTTCACTTGTCATGTACTAACATGTGCTCTGCATCTTAATGCAGGCAATCACTGAAAATGTCTTTGAAGCAGTAAGACAGGTTCTACCGAATTCACCTCTTCTGACTCTGCAGCGTTCAATGTTAAACTCTAAATAAAATGAAAAAAAGAAACCCCAAAACTTTTTATGAAACCTTCCCCTCAATTTTTATTCAAGCAGTGACCAGTTTAGTTATTAACTGAAGGCCTCTTTGCTAATAACAGTTGTTCAGTGGTGTTGAAAACTGTGCAGGAAACTATCAGTGAGACACATATAAGAAACTCTGAAATAATCCATAGAAAAGATTGAAAAAATGGATGTTGTTGGTTTCGTGCCTGTGGCAGTTTGAGGGGGCAAAGGCCTGAAAGTGAAATCTTCAGTTATCTTTTGCATTAGCCTGATAGCCAGCCCATGCGTTTGTTTATTTATGAATGTCTTTCCACTGAAAGGGTGCTGTTTAAAGCAACAGTAAGAAATGGTGGTGACAGTCACTGGGCCCAGCAGAATTGAATTATTGGTACAATGAACATAATGAGAAGGAAAGAAACCAGCAGGGACTAGGTAAGTGTTTCACCAACTTTAATGTGCCTATGAATCATCCGGGGCCTCTTTGTTAACAAGCATATTCAGATTCAGCAGGTCAGGGGCAGGGTCTGAGATGCTGCGTTTTTAACAAGTTCTCAGTGACTACTAGCTGCTGGTCCCCAGACCACACTTTGTGTAGCAAGAGCCTAGATCCTTCATATTTAATACTTATAATAAATTTGAGAGATAGATATTAGTACTACCTCTTAAAACAGATGTTGGAGAGGTTAAAAAAATTTGTAAACCTAAAATCTGATTAATAGCTTAGTTCCTACTCCTTCTAGTACTCTTAATACCACCATTGTGGGAATAACAGATGCTTTACTTTAGTTAATTTTTTTAACTTTATGTCTTAATTAGGCAGCCTGATCACCTGTGACATTTGTCTAAAAATTCAGATCCTCTAGCCCCACCCCAATCTATTAAATTAGAATTTCTACATGATTTGCGTAGGAAAACATATTTTAAACCAGTACCTAGGTGATTCTTGTGATCAGGAAAGTTTAGGAAACAATGATCATCTAAGTGACAGTGTAGTTTGAAAACTCAGGTATGGAGCATTGGCATTCTATGTGCTCAGGCAAAGAGGACCCCTCTGAGCCCCTTTAATGCATTTCACCTTCACGGAGAGTGGCTGTGGAGGCACAGGGAATGAAACTTGTTTTCAGGATGTAAGGGATAGGTTTAAACCTGTATCTTATAACAGGGTGCTGAAGTGTAGTATCTAATTATGTCCCTTTTCATTGTAAGGTGAGAGCAACAATTACCACAAAGTTTTATTTCCCTCTTTAACAAGCAAATGATCTTTGCCTACCAGTCCAATAATGTAGCATCTGCATTCTAGGATAAAAGCTCATTTGAGTAATATTTCCCATATCCAAAGACCACAGTGAAATGTTTTAGCAGGAACTCTCAGTGAGATCAGAATAAGGCTGGTTGTTTATCTCTGCTTTAAAAGGGTAACTTTGCACCAAGATTACCCATAAATTTTTCACTACAGTTCTGAATGGTAAATAAAGGGAGAAAGATGTAGACTTTTTAAGGTAAACATTGAGGTACTTCTTTTAGAACACTGATATTTTTATTGGCTTTTAAAAAACACACTTGATATACTGTAATAAAATACATTATTAAAAGGAACTCTAGGGTCATGTTAATGTACTTATTAAATATGTAATTTATTCACTTAATACATTATGATATAAACAGAAATTAGTAACTTAATGACTAGCAGACTTGGATTTTCTGATATATTTCTGTATTTTGAAGAAAATGTAATTATATATGACCATTTTCAAATGAAATATCACATATCCTCTTAAAATTGACAGGATATTTCAAATGTATCAAAAGACTTGTATACTGAAATCTCACTATGACACAATTCACTAAGAATAACTTGTTGCAGGGCAGGTCAACCAATATAAATAGTTAGACATTTGGGAACAGCCTAGTCTGAGTTTTGAAGTTTAGATGGGCTGGTGACTTACCTTTTCAGAGCCTCCATTTCCTCCTCTGTAAAATAGGCATTCCTTGCTGACTTATGTAGTGGACTAGAGATAGATGAATGGACAAGCATTTGGTAGGTGGTTACTGAATGGTAATTATAAAACACGGTATAATTGCTGAACTGTTGAAAGGATCTCCTTTTAATGACTAACACATAAGGTAATCTCAAAGAATGAATTCCCCCATCACCCATTTATCAAAGTTCCTGCATATTTACTTCCTCCATTGGATTACAGTGATAGCACATGACCCCCACATTGTACTTATTCAAATTCAACTATATGCATTTGATGAGAAAGAAAAAAAAAATGAAAAGAGGAAAATATAAAGTTCCCAATTTTAAATTATCTAGGCTGTTTAGTCCAAACAGTTCACTCAATGAGCAAATACTGGCATAAATATAAGATGAAAAGGGTGAAACTTTCTCTCAATTGGTCTCACTTCCAATGGGTCATTCAAAGTACAAATATTTCGCTGTACAAACTATAATTTTAGTAACTTAAGATATATATTTCTGTGCAAAATATTCCTAAAGCACAAGGCAACAACTGCACTTTATCTGCTGCTCAACTGACAAAACAATGGTGTTTCAAAACTGGAGGGTAAGTGGGCTGTCTTGGAAATATTGAGAAATATTATCTCTCTCTCTGAAGTAACAAATTCCTGAGAAATTTTCCAATGCAATATTTAAAAAACTCTTTATTTTGAAATAATTGTATTGATTTACAAAAGTTGAAAAATAGCCCTGAAAGTTGTTCTCTACCCTTTACCCAGTGTTTCTAATACTAACAATTTATATAACCATAATATAATTTATATAACCATAATTAATTATTAATAGCAGGAGATAAACACTGGAACAAAACTATTAACTCAACTACAAAGCTTATTCAAACTTTGACAGTTTTTCCTCAAGTTTCTTTTTCTGTCCCAGAATCTGATCCAGGATCCTACCTTTCATTTATTTGTTAACATTTTTTTAAAAATATAGAATGTTTCACAAATTTGCTTGTCATCCTTGTGCAGGGGCCACGCTAATCTCTGTATCATTCCTACTTTACTAAATGTCCTGCCAAAGCAAGCATCTGTTACATTGTCTCAGCCTCCTCCAGTCTGTGGCAGCTCCTCATTTTCGTCTTTCATGACTTTTGTCTATAACTCTATGGAGGTAAAAGTAAAATACAGTTTAAAAAAATGTCTTAAATGGGTATGGGTTTCTTGGGTAATTCTGTGTAAACCCCAAACCAGGATATTTTCTACAATGGGTTATTTATTAATTTGTCATTATACAAGTGAATGTAGCAGATGCCATTTTCTGGATGAATATAACTGTCTGAGTGACAATGAAGAGAACAAACTGAATCTGTTGGTAATACTCCATTTCTAACACCTCAAATGGATTGGATATTCAGCAATTCTGGCTTCAGGTACTCATTCCCATTGACTTCTTAATAATCTTTCTGGCTTTTATTCAAATGAAAAATAAACTGAAACTTACAGACAAGAATCATCTCACATAGAAACCCTTTTATAAGGAATGATTATCTTAACAGCAGTAATTCTCTGTTTGGTGACAGTATATTAAAAAAAATCCATCAGTTATAAACCCTCAATGGTATTAACTGCAAATATAGTATCTTAGGCGCAGAAATGGAAATTAGCAGTTGGTGCCTAGGTTTGAAAGTTTTGTAAACGTAACTCTAAGGATAGTTATCAATATATATACGTGTATATTTATATCAACATACATATATATATGTTAACTAATAAAGGACAGAATTTTCATTTCATTTCTGACTGGCAGCAACACAGAAGTGTTTCCATACAGCTTTATTGAGGTATATTTGCAGATAAGAATTGTATATATTTAGAGTATACAATGTAATAATTTAATATATGTATAGATCGTGAAATGATTACCACTATCTAGTTAATTAACACAGCCATTACCTCACAGTTACCTTTGTGTGTGTGTGTGTGTGTGTGTGTGTGTGTGTGTGTGTGTGTGTGTGTGATGAGTGTAGAGGACTTTCTTTTTTTTTCCAGTTTTTGTGCTTTTATTTGTAAAGATTTGAAAAAATATTGAGGTTTATTTAGATTCTGGTTCATGATTACCTATTTTTTTAAATAAACTTTTTATTTTGGTATAAACTGATGTTTACAGGAAATTTGCAAAAATAAGTAAGGAGAGCTCCTACATACCCCTCACCATGTTCTCCTGTTGTAAACATTTTACGTTACCATGGTCATTTGGTTAAAATTAAGAACCCAACATTGATACATGCCTATAAGCTTAAGATTTTTATTTGGATTCCACCAGGTTTTCCATTAATATCCTCTGCCTGTTCTGGACATTGCATTTAGTTGTCATGTTTCTTAAGTCTCTTTCAACCTGTGATAGTTCCTTTTACCTTGTCTTTCACGACCTTTTCGCTTTTGATAAATAGTGGTTAACTGTTTTGTAAAATGCCTCTCACTTCGGGTTTGTCTGAGGTTTTCTTATTCTTCCATTGAGGTTATGCATTTGGGGCAAGAATTCCACAGAAGAGATGCTCTGCCTTTCTGAATACATCATAACAGAGGTGGTTGGTATCCATATGATCACTTGGTTAAGGTAGTGACTGCCAGGTTTCTCCATAAATTACTATTCCTCCCTTTCCACCTTCTGTTTTTTGAAAGCAAGTCACTGTCTAGTCTACCTGCAAGAGGGGGAGATTAAGCTCCTCTTGGAAGGGGGCTTATCTACATCTATTATTTGGCATTTTTTCTGTAAGGAATATTTATCTATACAGACTTTTTAAACCTAACATTATTAAGGTACCCAACTGATGTCAAAATAATGCTGTTCATTTACTGCACATATGTTTTTGGTGGATACCAATAAAGCACAAGGCATATCAGGTCCCTGCCCTAATATAATTTATATTCTAGTAGGACAGAGAGATTAAAAACAAGCAAACAGCTAATGAAAAGTTACCTATTGGGAGGATGTGTTATAAATGGTACTATGTTCTGAGAGAATGCTGTGATTCTGGGGGAGGCTATCTGAGAGTGTGGTTTGGAAAAGTCAGTTAGAGGTGTTAACATTTAAACTGAGAACTGGAGAAAGAGAACAAGCCAGTTGTATGAAAAACCTTTCAGATTATAGAATGGCCTGGAGGCAGGAAATTGTCCTGTGGTGGTGAATTTCATGTGTCAGGTTGACTGGCCCACAGGGTGCCCAGATATTTGGTTAAACATTATTCTGGGGCATCTGTGAAAATGTTTCTGCATGAGATTAACATTCAAATCGGTCGAGTACTTAAAGTACATAGCCCCCCACCATGTGCGTGGGACTCATCCAATCTGCTAAAGGCCTGAACAGAACCAAAAGGCTGAATAAGAGAGAATTTACTCTCTCTGCCTGTCTTAGGGCTGGGACCTTGGTCTTTCTCCGCTTTCAGACTGACTCAAGCTGGAATTTACACCATCGGCTCTCTTGATTCTCAGGCCTTCAGGCTCAGGATGGAATTGTATCATCACCTCTCCTGGGTCTGCAGCTTGCTGACTGCTAACACAGGTCCCCAGAATAGAAAGGCAGCTGGTATGGCCCAAGTGCAAGGTAATGTGATGAGCCACTATGAGAAGAAGTGGTGTAGAATAGTGAAGCCTGCCTCCACGGGGCCTGGAGGACCATGGCAGGGAAGGGATTTGACTTTTACTCTGAAGGTTGCGGGAAGCACTTAAAATGTTCTTAGCAGGAAAATTATATTATAGATTCCATATTAAAAGATCATAACACGGCAAAGAGCCGATGTTAGGAGGTCACTGCTGTAAGCAAAGCCAGAGGTGGTTGCATGTGGCTTGTGGGAGGAGTGTGTTCGTGCGGACGCCGAGAGGTGGAGGGATTTGGGAGAACTGACAGGGCTTGTGTACCATAGGGCGCTTTCATGTCGTTTTTATTAATTTAAAAAGATAAAGATAACATTCTTACAGTTTCAGGAGGTTAGATTTGTCCCAGGGAAGGGTGGGATCAAACTCCTTAAGAAGGGCAACAAAGATATGTACAAGAATGTTCATTGCAGCAAAAAGTGAAAATTGTTGTCAGTCTGGAATAGGTAAAACAGTGCATCCATTACAAAGAGTGCAGGAACTTTCTGTGCAAGGAGATGAAATGACGTTCAAGAGATACTAAGTGAAAATATGTGGGGCAAAAGAGTCTGTGCAATTTAAGTGTCTGTGCAGTGTGATCCCACACAGGTGGATTAGAAATGATTATCACTATGTCTACCCTGTAATAAGTATTGCAAGAAAAAGTCTGATGAAGTGTATATATATATATTGTGAATGGTGGTTAGTTAACTCTGTTAACAGTAGTCATCTCACGGAACAGTTACAGGGATTTTTCACTTTATACCTTATACCTTCTTTTGTCTTACGGGATATATTAAACAATGGATGAGAAGGAAATGTTTTTTATTTAAATCAGAGGCAGAGAGGTACTTCTAAGATTAATAGGTACTTTAATGAAGTCTTTGAATTAATTTTAAGAAGTAAGTCCTATAAATATAAATATTTCCTTTAGAGCGTTTATGTTTCACTCAAACTAGGAAAATGGAAAAGATCATTGACTATATTGAAATTATTAACATCTTCAAGATGATGTGGAGACCATATTTATTCTTTTCTTTCAAATTAACAGAAAGACAAGTCAGTGCATAAAGATTTTTCTGTGCCATTTATTCAGACAGTGTATCTCAGAATGGTTTTTGTAGCTTGGTAAAGAAATAGATACAGAAATTTACTTATAAAATTAAAAATCTTTCTTTTTAAGCTGTGCATTATGAAGAGTATTAAAACATGCTTATCTATGAGCACCAAGATCATGGACTATTGTGGACTATTTCCATTTTCTTCTTACCTCCTCTCTGCGCAGTTCCTAATTCTCCATTATAATCATAAATTATGTTGGCAATTACAGTTTCTTTTTTTAAAAAAAATTGCTACATGGTAGATAGATGTTTATAAATTTAACACAGTATACCATATCTATATCAAACTGCTTGCACTTTCTAGATCAGTTCTCTTTATCTCAATGACTGAAGGTTGCAGACTTTATTTACAAACCAGGACCAAATGACTTATATTGTGATCACATTGGTCCCCACCTCTCCCTATTCAAAATGACGAGGCAAAGTCCACTAAGCACGTCCTGACAAGCAACATTTTAAATGTCATTACTAAAACGACTATGCAAGCTTTTCATCAGAGAACTACAGAACCACAAAGGTCAAAGCAAAGAGAAGCTGACTGTTAGCAAACCTCCAGCCTCTTACACCTTCTGTTAGCCACAATCACATGGTATACAGCAAATATTTTTAGGTTACCCAGAGAAAGCTTGAAACTGCAGCTTCGGTACAATGTGATGGGCCAAAAGAAGAAAGACAAGAGGATTTCTTCATGACATCTGAAGTTTTTAAACAAAGGGTTTGAGATCCTTGGATGAAAGTTATTAAGTAAATTGTATGACATGCACATTGTACAACAGTGTATCATAATTACAGTTTGCTTTCAACTATGTCAAGCCTTCCTCTGTTTTCGGGTTTTAGCTTCTAAACCTTGTGAATGATTTCTGACTCATTAGCTTTTCACCCTAGTGGCAACTCACAGGCTCCATAAAAATTTGGCCATTTTTCTTAAATCCCTTTTCTAGCAAATGCATTCTTTGCTTTATAGCCTCCAAATGTAAATTTCTACAGTGAAAAACAGCTAATACTTGTCTCCCTCTCTTATATCATCCTTTCTCTAAAAATGCCATATTTATAATTAAAAGCACATATTCAAAGATGAGTTCTTCATTACAACCAGGGACCTTAAGTTAAAGAGGGAGTTGGGAACAAGATGGTATAAACACTATTAGGCCAGAGTGCCCCAACCCTGGCACTTTGGGCTGGATAATTCTTTATTGTGAAGGGCTGTCCTGTGCACTCAACAGAAATGTTCAACAATTATGACTGGCCTCTACCCACTAGATGCTAAAGTGTAGCGCTCTAACTCCCCAGACATGACCATCAAAAGTGTCCCCAAGATACTGCCAAATATCTCCTAGAGGAAAAAATCGACCTTGATTTGGAACCACCACACTAAGCCAAAGACCTTGCAAAACCAAGCCCTGTGTACCTTTGCCACATTAGCTTGTTCTTTTGACCCCACCGTCAACTTCTACCTACCTAGCTTCCCACCAACATAAAATACGGACACTTACAAATACCCTCACACTCTGTGTTGGAGCCCTTCAACACTGTCTATAGTTCTTCCTCTGAACCAATTTGGTTAGGAAGAGAGAAGCAGGCCCTGCTAACTTTCTCACCCTTCACTGACATGGGTGTTTATGCTTGTCTGTCTACATGTACATAAGGCATACTGAATGAGACAATCAATTTTAAACTCTTAGCCCTGTGCCTAACACGTGTTTTATAAGAGTCTTTTGTTATGCCACTTTCTTTGTTCCCAGCGCCAGCTAAGTCATTTTTCAGATCCAGTGCAAAATGGAAATGAGTGCTCCCTTGTTCATAGTGTCTTGACTTCTGAAGCCCATAAATGCCCCTAGTTCTTTATCCACTGGCCACACACTGCAAGCCCATGCTCCCACATGAATATTGTTTCAACTATAATTTTATTTAATTAAATGTTTATTCTTCTTTGCATTTGTTTTTTCTCATTTGGCACTTAAATATACAATTGTAACCCAGGCTCAAAATTTTTATTTCTTGATTATCCTAGATTAGAGCCAATTATGGAAATTGGGGGAAAGGATTTATAGAACTAAAATTTAAAAAGCCTTCCCTAAATCATCCCATGACAAAGCAACAAATATTAACTCATATAAATTTTATTTTTATGCAATGTATTCAAGGGATGTTAATTCTCCTTCATCAACTTTGTCGGGTGTTGGAAACACTAAGGGAGATGGTCAAAGGGAGTCATTTCCTGTACAGAAGGGATATTGTTAATTATTTTCTGTGGACACCATGAAAAGTGGATTTACCATTACTAGATTCATAATACTGAGTAAGCACCTTAGTCTTTGCAGGAGAAAGATGATACCTATTCTCTAGGGCATACTGAATGAGACAATCTGTTTTAAACTCTTAGCCCTGTGCCTGACATGTAAGGGTTTTATAAGTGTCTTTTGTTATGCCACTTTCTTTCTTTGTTCCCAGCACTAGCTAAGTAATTTTTCAGATCCAGTGCAAAATGTAAATGAGTGCTCCCTTCTTCAAAGTTATTAAGAATGTCAAGACGACAAGAGCAGAACATTAAACCAAGTATGGGGCCCTTCTAAGTGTGGGATTCTTTGTTACTGCATAGGTTGTATATTCATAAAGCCAGTTGTGCTTGCTCCCGCAGGGTTTTCAAGGTTCCAGTTGTCTATTATACCAATTAAAAGCAACTCTTCAATTTGACAATTGGCAGGGAAATAAATGCAACTAAAGAAGGCTTGATTATGAATACTGTTTATCAATGCTGGCTCAATTTTACTCAAGTTGTTGAATGTTAGTGAGGCTCAAGCTCTCAGAAAGGAGCTGTTTTAATCTGCCATGGTATTTCAGTGGTTTGTATCATTCTCCACATGGCGAAATTATAACAAAAAAACTTTAGTTGTCTAATTGGACTTGATGATAGCCCAAGAGGTGCTCTCTGTGGCCAAAGAGGCACTTAATTCAAAAGCTCTTTATCTAGACATATCAAACAGCATTCACAAAGAAAGCAGCACAGTTCTAAAGTGGTGTCCTAGATCCTAGACTGGAGGTTTCTAGAAAAGTAGTTCAGATGTCTAAGAGTTAAATACCCAAACAGGAAGACTTAGTCCCCAAAGCACTGAATCCCAGCTCTGCCTGTTACTCCTTCTCCTTTATGAATACATCAGCTTGTCCTGTCAAGGGTTTCTCAAAGGTTCTCACATTCTACTTATGAGAATAGAAACCTGAAAAAAAAGCAAAAATAAGTGTTGAGAATATATGTATGTATGTGTACACATTCACACACACACACACACACACACACACACACACACACACACACACAAATTTCCAAATTTCTCTTTCCTCTTGTCAGAAACACGCACATTGGTACACAAGCTCTTAGCAGAACGTAGGAAGAATTACTATTTCCTGAGCACCTTCTGTGTGCCAGGTGTTGTGTGTATGTTGGAGTATTAAAGTATATGTGGTTTTCATTCATTTACCCTCAAGACTATTGTTTTTACAGTGGAGAAACTGAAGCTCAGAGCCGTTATGTTACCCGCCCAAAGTCACACTATAAATTAGAGAGTCTGATCAGAGATTTTATCTGACTCCAAAGCTCATATAAAAATCCTATTCACTTTAGGTGACGAAAAATTCGGGGATCCAATTTGTCACAGTCTTGAAATCAAACAACAAACAAAATGCAACACACTTTAATATACTTGGTAGTCATACTTTAAGTGGCCTCCTGCGTTTACCGTAATTCCCACCCTGTCCCTCACCCTAAATCGTTCAGTATCTAAGGGTTGGCAACTTTGCTAACTGTTATTGAGAGAACTGTCTGGCCTCTGAGTAAAGATTAAAAAGTTAAAATTTGTGGAGTGACACTAACTCCGAAGACCTCAAGAAAAAAATGAGCTGTTTGGAACAGCAATCGTTTACTTCCGGCCTCCTGAAAAAAATAAGCTGTTTGGAACAGCAATCGCTTACTTCCGGCCTCCCTAAGGCTGGCGGGAACCTCCGCACGTGGGTCCGGACGATTCCCAGCCCACGCGGTCCTCCCGGCAACCAGCTGTTCGGCCCGGACCGCGCAGGCGCGAAGGCAGGAGAGGCTGGGGGCGGTCCGCCCACGGTTTCCCTGGAGACCGTGCGGAAGCGGCCGGAAGTTTCGCTGCGGTTGGCCGCAACGGGATGGAGGAGCTGGGGGTTGGGCCCGAAGAGCAAGAGCACGAAGCGGACGCGGCTTGGGCCATGGAGCAGGCGGAGGCGGGGACGGCAAGCGAGTCGCTGGGTGCGCCGGGGCTTGAAGAGCCCGGCGGCCCCCCTTGGTGTAAATGAAAAGGGCGGGGCGGGCGGATGCCCAGGGCGGCGGCAGTGGCCGTTGGGGTGCGATCGTCCCCACCCCGCTAGGTCTTTTTGGCTTCCTGGCTCTTCCGAGAGTTCTGCTCGCGCATCTTGCTTTTTGTGGTTAAAACCCCGAGAGGAATGGCTTCGCCTAGTGGGAGTAGGATGGGCACGTCAATTTGTTATTGAATGGTGCATTTGTAATCCCCCAGCCAGCCCTAAGAATGCCGAACAGGCTCCCGGGTGGTAAGAAGTTGCAGAAGTGCGGTGTTTGGGGCCCGGCCTCAGCCTCGGCTGGAAGGAGTGGCTCACAACCGAACCCAAGGCCTGGCTGCAGTGGACACCTCTCCAGAGACCCACTCCAGCCTCTGGGGCCCTACCTTGTACCGCCCAATCCCAGAGCCTGGGTCCAGGGTTCACCTTCCTTGCCATTTTAAAAATTAAACTTTAATTTTGGAATAATTTAGATTTACAGACGTTGCAGATCTGAGAAATTAACATTGGCATAATACTGTTAACTAAAGTACAGCTTTAGCTTTATTCAGGTTGTACCAGTTTTTTCTGCTAAGTGTTTTTCCGTTCCAGACACCAGAATACCACATTGCCTTTAGCCTGCCTTGTTTTAACTGGTTAAGAGCCGGAATCTCCTGTCTTGCCCACCCTGCCCGTAACATGATTTTAAATCCAAGAAATATTCATTTATTCATTTATTTCAATCTAGAGACTATTGATAGTCTGTTGTATACCAGGCACTACTGTAGGTCCTGTGGATTCAGCACTGAACCAGATTATCCTGCTCTCACATAGAAGCTAAATATATCCCACTGGAACCCATTAGGTTCTGTTTTGTGCCGTTTTGTACTTCTGATTTGACATACCACTTTAATAATATTTAAATTCGTTGAAATCAGCATTTAAACTTTTCTACCTCTTCTGATTTACTCTAAATTTACTATAAACTTTCAAGTGCGGGGTTGTCTCTTGCATCTTCCATTATTAATTTATTACTTAGAAAAATACAGCGCACAAAGAAATGTTAAGTAAATAGCACTGAAGACTACTGTAGATGGAGTTTCATGTCTGTTTAATTTTTAGATGCCTTTTAACATACTTATTAAATACAGGAAAAAAATTTTTAAATCGCTGTGCATTCTTCTCAGTTACCGTGTTTTAAGGGACTGCCAATTGCCCAGAGATGGTTAGCAGCCTGAATATATTTTTGTATTTCTTAGCATATTGTACATCAGTACATGATAAAGTGGTGCCAGAAGGAAGTTCTTCATTCAGAGTCATAGTGCACGTGGATCTGGATTGCTTCTATGCACAAGTAGAAATGATCTCAAATCCGGAACTCAAGGGCAAACCTTTAGGTAATTCTGGACTTTGATAATATTTTCATTGTAGATGAGGATTAGCTGCTTATTTATTATGCTTATTATATTCTAATTTATTAGCCATATTAAGGTTTTGGAAGCAAAAAGGTTCTTTGTAGACAGTAATCTGTGCTTCATTAGTAGGTGTAAGTCTCATAAGCCTCATTTAATAAATGGTGAATTTGACACAAGTAAAATAGCTGACAGAACAATTGAACAGAAAGACCATAATAAATTTTTTTTCTTTTTCTCAGTGTTTGAAATTTTATGATCCTCGTATCTCAAAAGTAACTTCTTTAGTTTTATTGTATTTTAATAGGTTTTCTCCTTTTGAAGGTAACTCTTCAATTATGTAATATCTAAAAATAGTTGGATCTTGAACAGAACCCTAAATATTAAGGCATATACAAAAAGCATTCCCTGAAAACACGAGTATCTCTTAAATAAAAGCCAAAGGAAAGTTTACATTGAGGATTTACTTATTAATATGTTGGTTTTAATATTTTCATTATATCTGAAATTGGAAAAACAAATTTCCCAAAATTTTTTTGTGCATTGGTAAGGATTTATTTTTTAGTATAGACATTAAGAGGAATTTTGGTTCACCTGTTGCTTCCCTCTTGTGCATTGTCTGGTTTTGATAAATCCCAATTCAACCCAGCCTGGCTGATTTATGCACTAAAGAACAAAAGGATGCCTAGTTTTTGGTATGTCAGGGTCAGTCTAGGATATTAAACTTTCCTAAGGTTGTCAAAGGAGTTAGGATTCCAGGACCTAACTTTTCTTCTAAAGGCATTTCTAATTTCATAACAAACTGCTCTGTAGATGATGCTTAATAAAAAAGGTACTGTGTAATTAAGATGCAGGAATGAATGATGACTGGGAAGTGAGGTATGTGATTCTACAAGTTTCCAGGAGAAAGCAAAACTAGTCTTCCATTTATATTCAACAAATACATGACCACTTAACTTGGGCTGGTGACATAGGGATAAGTCCATGTAATTTAATTCTGCTTTAGAAGCCTGCTTTTTTGATAAAGGAAATTATCCATCTGATTTTTTATATGGTTCACTGATGACTTTCCAATTACTGCTTTTGACCCAGAGATTCTATTTTTGGGCTTAGCCTGGTTATCAAAAATCTTTATGTGAAAAAATGTGTTATGCCTTGTTTGTAATTTCAACATTTTAGAAACAAATGTCTTACACTGGGAAGTGTACCTAACCGTTTTTTCCTTCTACATGTTTGTGTTTTACATATTTTAGGTGAACTTTTATAGTGGTAAATAAGTAGTCAACTTGTGAAAAGAGAAAAACAAATGATTTTTATCAATCTTAAGCCACCACCAGTAAACTAGATTTTTTATATATTAATTACATGTCATTACTATATAATATACGTATAATTATTTTAATACTAATTTTTAAAAACTAATCACCTTTGATAAGGAGGGCATCTCATAATGCCCCCTCACTGTCTGATCTTTTCGGCAGATTACTATGAATAACAGTTCAATAATTAGGACATTTACTGGGGGGAGAGCCCTTCTTACTGCTGTAGGTTGGCATTTGTAACAGAGCATTGCTTTATATTCGTTGCAAAGTTACTCAGAAGATAAGTTTTTGACCAGAAACCAATAATTAATTTTATTCAGTTGCTTTTGCTTAATTTTTCAATAAGACATGATCAAGAGGTACACATAGAGTTAATCATTATAAATTAATCTGGTCTGACATTTCTAAAAAATATCCAAAAGGATTTTATTGGTATCTTTTCACTGAAGACTATATAGAATATATTGAGTTATGGTAATTTTTGTTAAATTCTACTTCATACAACTTTGATGAATGTAGACTTTTTAAAATGAGATAGAGCTTTGTATTCTTATCAAAATAGATTGTATTTCAGCTTAAAATTATAATATGGAATTAGTAAATAATATTTTAAGATATTTCTTCAATCCTGCTTAGTTTTCTCATTAAAATATTTATTTTTATAGGGGTTCAGCAGAAATATTTGGTGGTTACCTGCAACTATGAAGCTAGGAAACTTGGAGTTAAGAAACTTATGAATGTCGGAGATGCAAAAGAAAAGTGTCCACAGCTGGTATTAGTTAATGGTGAAGACTTGACTCCTTACAGAGAGATGTCATATAAGGTTACAGGTACAGATTATAGGCAATATACTTTCAACATTGGTTTTGACGTAAGATGCTTATTCACTACATGAAACTTTTGATAAAATCCATAAGTCATTTTCATTGTGCAATCACAACTTTTTATTTTGGGCCTTGCCTGCTTTAAAACTTATATGTTAGGGTATGAGAATGACTTCATATATTATGAGTAATGTTGACAAAAAAAATGAATAGTTGGAAGGAATTTGAACTCTGTCATGACTGCTGTTTATATAAATGTGAGAAAAATGTAAAACAATTTAAACATGAGAAATGGGAAGCTATATCAAAGAAAGCCAAATATTTTTAATTGTAAATTTAAATACCAAGTTTAAATGAATTATGAAGAAATATGCTCTATTTTAACACACTTAACCGTAGTTGGAAGAGGCTTCTATAATGTTTAACATATTTAAAAACTGATTTATTGAAAACTATTAGCAAAAATGATTGATATCTAATTTTCCTTTAGATTTTTTATCCACATATATACATACAATGTAGATAAACTCCCTCATACTAAGGTTTGGATTTGAATCTATGTTTTAATAAAGTACAGAATAAATTATGTTACAGTATTCACTGGCACATTGCAAAAATATAATTTAAAATATTATTTATCATCTTTGTTATTTTTATTCTTTGTTATTTGTAGCAGTTTTCAGATGAAAGTGTTAAATATAATATCAAAATGCTTTTACAAATTAACAGGAAAATGAAACTCAAGAAAAATGGACAAAGGATATGAATAAGCAATTGATGGAAAAAGCAAAATCATTTTCTAACAATCGTGTGGAAAAAATGCTCAAATTCATCAGTGGCTAAGGAAATTTGACTTAGCATATTTTATATGCATCATACTTGCAAAAACTAAAGAATGTGAGAAAAAGTAGAAACAAAGTATTTCAGTCTTTTTGAAAAAGTAATCTAGAAATATTTTTGAAATTAAAGGTGCAAATTATATTCTTTAACCCTGTGATACCAACTGCTGGGAATTTATTTAATAAAAATAACATCTTAAGGACATACGAACAAAGGTGTTTATTGTAGCATGGGTCATAATTGGTAAAAATATGGAATGAAAACAAATGCTCATCAGGATAAGAATGGCTAAATAATGGCTTCTCTATTGTGGAATATTACTTAGCCATCAAAAAGAATACATTGGTACAATACTGTTGACTCATAGTGGGGATATACCTTGCTGGGTGAGTAAAAGCCAAGATACAAAAATGTGTCACATTTTTCCGTATGTGTAAAACAATAACCCAAACCCCTCCTCCCACATACATGTATATGTATATATATGAACAGGAAGAGAGACATGAGAGGATATATACTAGGTTTTTAACATTAGTTCACTTCTGGAGAGGAAAAGGCAGTGCTGAGATGGAACAAAGCAGGAAGAAGAGAGACAAGCTGTACTCCCAAAGACTATATACTCCCAAAACAGCACTTGTGCATCTATGCAAAATTGTGTGTGTGTCTGGATATTAAGAAGTTAATTTTTAGTGCATACAGGTTATATAATACATACATTGTGCATCTTGCCTTTGTTCTTGGTGCTTTGATTTCTTACATATATCTCTTCCTCATTCTTTTTGAATGCCTGCACAGTATTCCATTGGGTTTTCTTCCATATCTATTTAACCAGTCCTTTAGTGATAAGACAGTATGCCCCACTTTATGCTGCCTACTGTCCCTACATAATTAATAGCACCATCTTTCATTCCAAAAATGCCTTGTTTGGGTGATAAATTGTATGGTTTCCCTGATAGTGATGGGTCATTAGACTCTTATTAATTTTTTGCTCTTATAAATATATGCTTCAGTAGACATTTTCATATGGAAATTTTGGTATACTTTTGTGGGGATATCCATAAGGTAAATTCCTAGAGGTTAATTGCTAGATCGAAGGTAATTTGTATTTAAAATTTTGAATACTGCTATTTTTCTATTTGAGGTTGTCCCAAAATATTGCTAGTGTATTTGAGAGTATAAAATATTCTCAAATCGTAAAGATTTTGATGATTTGTGAAAAACATAGTGAGTCATTATTTTAAAATGCATTTCTCTTGAGTAAGTTGGAGCATTTTTCCATATATTTTTGATCCTTTATACATATTTTTTTCTGTGAATGACCTTTTTGCTTGGGCCTATTTTTCATTTGGGCTGCTTATCTTATTCTAACTGGTTTGTGTCATTTTTTTGGAAGTTAAGGAAATAAGCCCTTTGATGGCCATGTGTTATAAATATATTTCCAATTGGTGTTTGATCTTTTGCACTTTATTTATAGCGTAAAACTTATCAATCTTTCTTTTATGACTGTGCCACTGCACCTTTACACAATGAAAATATACTGAAAATTCAGTGAGTAAATCTGACTTTTTATACTGATTCTAAAATTAAAAATGAACTAATATAATAGCAAGAAATATTCTAAGCATGGTTTGTACATTGATAAAAAGTTATTTTTTATCATGGTGTTTTCTTATATGAAGTAGGAACAGAGCTTAAATAGTCCTATTCTGATTTTATCTCTGACCTATTTCTGATGTACAACCTTATTATCTATTTCATATTTTTATTCTACAGTATATGTACTTTTTGTCTAAGTAGTTTTTTTCTCTAATTACAAACTCCTCTTTTTGGCCTTGCATAATTACATGTTTAATCAATGTATCTTGTTTATGAAGCTGACAACCAAAAGAGGTTAACTTCAGGAATGGGATAAGTGGTTTATCATCTCTGTAATCTAGTAATAGAACCAGTAAAGTCAGTCAGTGTTAGTGATGCACCAGTTTTATGCATGAGTCTTTTTTGTTTAGTACTGAAAACTTTATCCTTATTTTTCTTATATGGCATATACTTTTGGAAAAAAGATCGCAGAAACTGATGAGGAAAATGTAAAATAATCCTTTTAGCTGATCAGAGATTTTATGAGTCTCTTTTCAGAGTAGATATGATTTTTTCTCTAGGTGTGTCATAAGTAATTTTGGGGAGCTACCAAGTCACATTATTGTCTTTGTTAATTGTTTTCCCTGATATCAATATTGGCATCAATAAACAATGTATTTTTAGTATTTGTGTAAAAAGTGGTATCTATAGAATGACATAGTCCTTTTATTTCTGAGCTTTCAGGTTATAGGACTTTAAGAACCTATGCATTTTTGTATAATAAGGGGCCAATAATTTCTGTTCTGCTCTCCACTAGTATCAGTACATGATTCAGAGAGAAGTGAAAGTTCTTTTGTTTTAATTGAAGTTTAGTTGATAAATATTGGTTTCAAATCTACAACACAGTGGTTTAACAGCTATGTGCATAATTAAATACTCACTTCAACTAGTGCAGTGACCATCTGTCAACATAGAAAGATGTTATAGAACCACTGGCTATGTTCACCATGCTGCCCTTCCATCCCCATGACCAGCTTATATTATGGTTGAGATTTTTGTGCCCCTTCATCCCCCTCACCTACCCCAACCCCTCTCTCATCGTAGCCACCAGTCAGAGAAGTGAAAATTCTTGTCAGTAATTTCAAAGTTGTTGATTAGTCTTAATCCTAAAAATGAGAATTGATCATCCTTTTAAATTTATTTCACATCATCTTTCAGTTCAGTTTAGCAGATATTTGACTTAGATGCTGGACATTCAAATACATATAAGTCGTGGTCCATCTCTGCCCTTAAAGAATAAGCTGGGGGATGACTAATCAAAATATGCATTGTAGTGTATTTTGAAAATTAAGTGACTTTTTATGACAGTAATAATTGGAAGTTTCAAATTTTGTTTTGCCGTTTTAAGACTTATGGAAAATATAGAATATATTATTTTAATTTTTTAGATAGACTATAATTTATTTGACTTACTACTTCAAGATCATAATTAACTATAAGTATTGATATTTAATGTACTACAGATAGAGAAATTATAGGTATAAAAGATTGAGCTAAATATGTTGCTATATGAGTATCTGCCCAGGGAGTGTCATTTTTGGACTTATTTTGTTGAAAATATATCCTTTACTTCAAATGTGGTACAGAAAAAAAAAATCCTGGTTAACTGAGGACTATATTAAAGATATTGTGGAACTGTGAATATATGTAAAACCTTTAACATATTTTTTAAGCATAAAATAATTAAATCTGTTTATACTTCAATTTATCTGTGCTCCAATATTATTTCAATTTAGGGTTGTTGGAAGAATTTAGTCCAGTTGTTGAAAGACTTGGATTTGATGAAAATTTTGTGGATCTCACGGAATTGGTGGAGAAGAGACTACAGCAGCTGCAAAGCGCTGAACTTTCAGCGCTGACTGTGTCAGGTCACGTATACGGTGGTCAGTGTAAGTGGGTCCTCATCCATTCTGTTCTGTAACTGAGAGTATATGTACTTCCTATTCAGTGAGGTCAGGGAGTTGACTGTGCCTTTCTGAAAGTTGATGGCTTTTGTTTGAAATATAGCTGTATTTCAGTAATCTGTCTAAAATGGCTAAAACTCGGTGTCGCTATTCCATATCAAGTACACAGAAAATGAGATTTTGATGATACTGTAGCTCAGTGCTCTGTGCACTTTTCATTCCTAAAACAGTCATGTATGACCATCTAAAAAAGCCATTCCTCTTTAAGTCATCCTTAAGTTGCAGGAGTTGGCTTGATAATATGCTTTTTAAAATAATTTTTGATTCTCCTAAAACTTACCTTCAAGCAAAATTTTGAGTTAGACTGAAGTTGGCTTGTTGTCTCTTTTGCTTGTTCCCTTCTCCTCCCCCACAGCACCATGACCCTCATGTTGCCCTCTGACCTCCTGAGTTACGCCTTGTAGAAGCTTGCGAGGCCTACCTGACATCTTTTGCAAGCTCATTTAACTAGTTGAGTAATCTCCGCCAGTTCTTGGCAAGAAAGCAGAATGGTTCATCTTCACGTATTAAAGTGTAAACACCATTATATTTCTAAGGATATTTGCATTTGAAAAGAAGCTGCAATAAGCTCCAGTGAATATCTAACTAGACTTTCAAACATGTTGTGACAAACATGTGATTTCCACATCATACCACACAGCAGATCAGCTGCTCTGCTTTTGTGTAGACTTGCCCTGGTCTTCTGCTCCTAGGTGTCAGCATGTGCTTCCTCTTATCCACCTTTTCTGAGAGCTGGTCATCAACCTCCAGTCTAGTTCTCTGCCTCCCTAATACTGAAGAAGAGAACGGGTAGAGGCTACAGTTCTATTCTGGAAGAAGACATGAAACTTTTCATGTGTTTTTTACCTGTCCTTTTTTGTCACTGATAGGGGTTTAGTAGCAAGAAGGTTCCAAATATATTTCTACATAATTTTTAAAGCAAACTGAGACTTTATTGGTTGGAACATATTGCAGAGAGCTAGGTTTCATGTCCTAAAAAGGAAATGTCTAATTCTTCCTGAATTCTTACTCCTCCCGCCAGATTTTGTTAAAAATTATTTTTCAAACCTTTACAGCACAGTACAGTGAGAACACTGGTTATGCCCTTCCTTGTAGATACACTCATTATTATTTTGCCATGTTTGCTTTATCTTTCTGTCTCTTTATTGGTTGGTTGATTGATGAGCTATTTGAAAGTAAATTGGAGACATCATGACACTTCATGTATAAATAACTCTGGGGTTAAGGACTCTCTCTCATAATTGTAATACCATTTTCACAGCTAAGAAAATTTGTTTCTGTGTAATCTCCCCAACACTTCACAAGAGATCTCTTGAACTATGTAGAGATCCAGAATTGTTTTCAGTAGCACATATAGCTAGTACATGAAGTTTAGATTCAGATCTTTAAATTGTGGGGTGAGCTTTCTAATTAACATACTTACTTTTATGCTTTCTTGAAGGTAAACATGAGTAAAAGTTTTACTAATGTCAGTAGGAATTTTTCACGGGACATCAGTTTTCAGGATCTGTTAATCTTTAAGCACTCCCAGTATGCATTTACTATCACAGGCACTTGGAATTCACTTGCTGTGGTTATTTATTAACTTTTACAGAATTCCTGTGAAAAATGAAAGAGATTAGTTAAATTGTTGGCAGTGCAGGGGTGTTGGTGGGGATGAGAGGCTGGATATATTTTAAGCCCTTTACCTCTTTTAAACTCATTTGTGAAACAGAAAACTAAAATTTGTCGTGGTAACCTTTACTGACATTGGCTGTTCTTATAGCTATAAACCTGCATGACGTCTTGCACCTCAGATTACTTGTTGGATCTCAGATTGCAGCAGAGATGCGGGAAGCCATGTATAGTCAGCTGGGTCTCACTGGCTGTGCTGGAGTGGCTTCTAATAAATTACTGGCAAAATTAGTTTCGGGCGTCTTTAAACCAAATCAACAAACAGTCTTACTACCTGAAAGTTCTCAAGATCTCATTCAGAGTTTGAACCATGTAAAGGAAATGCCTGGTAAGACATATTATATTTGAAAATATATATTGGTTTTATTGTATTTCTTTAATTTTGAAAATCACAGATAATGTGTAGTTAATTCTCAGACCCTGGGTATTTGGTTCTTGGAGAAAAGCAAAAAACCTAATGTTCTCTCCAGGGAATCTGTATTAGGAAATACATGAAAGTACTTTTCTAGTTTCACCTATTTTTGTATAGTTTGATCATGAAAGTTATAACCTGGAAACATACGACCCTATTTCTAGTCTCTGCTTCTTACTCTTATACCATATATTGCATCTAAAGAGAGGAGTTGGACTTTTACTAACTCTATTTAGGGATTTTATTGAAAATATTAGAACAACAAGGGACCCCCACCCCCAAAGCATCTAGGCCAACTTATTGTTTTAAAGATGAGGAATCTTATTTTCATGAAGGGTTCATTGACCTTTTCAGGTCATGGGGCAAGTTTGTACCTTAGAAGAGCAAATGCTTAACATGTTTTTATAGACCATCAATAATAGATATGTTAAACTTCACTTCTAGGGGATAAAATGTTCCACTAGAATTCTGTGGAAGTGAATTTCTAAGACAACTGAAAGTTAACCTTTACATGTCATAACTTCACATTTTTAACCCATGCTTGTGTGATTCCGAAATGTGTTATACACTGCCTTGCCTTCCTTATTACAGCATAATCATAACTTGAAGTTTTTTGGATGACTCTGAGTCTGCATTCTGAAGAGCGATTACTGTGTCAGACTGTAAGAAACTGATGACTGTGTATTGATGCATAGCATTCCTGTGCAGCTTTACTTTTTGAGTTCCTATATTCATTTTCTTCTAGGCTCTCTCTTTTCTTCCCTATTGCTAAATCACCAGCCCTCTTTTATTTCAGCTATGGTAATATCTGTCACTCCACTTTAATAATTCCCACACACACACCCATTGCCTTTGATGTACTTCTTTTTGTGTGCAGGGAAACCAGAAAACTGTAGAATTAATTTTTTTTTAAATGAGAGGCATAAAGGGGCACTAAATTGACTGAGCATTCCTCCTGTGATAAAGTATAACTGAGTTTTAGTGCAAAAACTTTGTGATAGGAGTGTTGCTAATGAGAATATTCTTTTGTGGGTGTTTTCTGGCTCTTAATTGTATGCAGGATAGTAAATATTGCCAAATACGACTTGTGGATAAAAGTTGCAGAGTTATGTATAGGAGTCAGTTAGGTTAGCTAATATGCACATGCTTTAATTTTATTGCTCTAGTGACAGCCTTTCTTTATATGAATAATCACCATAATTCTTGAATATTTCCACAGTTTTATGTAACAGGTGGTAAACATTTCATTTTATCAAGACCGCATTCATGGGTCATTTCTATATTCATGTTATACTAGGGTTGTGAGGTTTTCAAAGTGGCTCATTGTAGTTCAGAGGTCCTGAGCAGCTTGATCTTCAATCAAACTTTCAATGAAGTTTGATCTAAGAAAAATATTCATTATGAAATTTAAAGATGTAGTTGATATATTTATAATATTAATTAGCCTTATTTTAAGGAAAAAAACTATTGTAACACTGTATATGTTTCTTTTTATTTAGGTATTGGCTATAAAACTACCAAACGTCTTGAAGCCCTGGGTATCAGTACTATGCATGATCTTCAAACCTTTTCGTCCAAAATATTAGAAAAGGAGTTAGGAATTTCAATTGCCCAGCGTATCCAGAAGCTCAGTTTTGGAGAAGATAACTCTCCTGTGACTCCCTCAGGACCACCTCAGGTACATGGTAACGATACTTGTTTTCATTGAGTGGTTGTCACAGTTTGAGATAAAGATTTCTGGTTTTACTACTATAAGTCTTACTATTCCAGTTTGCTTATAAGGTTAGTACATGATCTCTTTCCTATGAGGAGGTTAATTTAGTAGATTAGATTAATAAACATTCTTAAATTGAATCTAAGAATTTAAGCTTCAAGTTAGCCACTTTGGTTGATTGCTATTTAATTTTAATAGCCTATATTATATAGGTGGGGCTAAATATTTTAATATTTTTTTAAAAATCTTGTCTTAAGAGTAGTTTAATGATTTAGGAAATGGAGAAAGGTATAGTTGCCCAGTTAACACTGATTTTTTTCCTATGTGAAAGGCACTTACTAAGTGATTTATGTACATTAGCTTATTTAATCTTCACAGTAAACCTCCAGGTAGGTAGTTCTATTATTTATTTGTGCCTTTTTCCTTCCCTACCCCTCTTGTTCATTTTTTAAGATGAGAATACTGTAGTTTGGAAAAGTTAGGTAACTTGTCCAAGGTTGAACTCACATTCAAGTCCTGATGGAGAGATTAAAACCCTTGTCGTAGTCATGGAGAAAAGCTTAGAGTTGGTACTAAAACCTTATAATCTTTTTGACGTACAGTGTACTTTAGCAGAATACAATACCACTCCACTTTTTAGTGGAATAACTTATAGCTGAAAAGAGTTAAAATAAAAATGAACTAACTGTCTCAGACTAAGCACAAGAGGAAAAGTAGTAGGAATGTGTTGAATGTTTATTTGATATATACACTGATAACTGGATATGCTTATTTGGGTTTACAGTAATCCTTACTTGTGCTTCTTTGATAGTCCTTTAGTGAAGAAGATTCATTTAAAAAATGTTCATCAGAAGTTGAAGCTAAGCATAAGATTGAAGTGCTACTTGCTAGTCTGTTGAACAGGTGATTTTCCATTTTGCCATATCATCTTTTATATTCTGTATATAGTATATGGAAAAAATACTTGATATTCTATCTTGGAACTTACAGATATGATGTAGGATAAACTGTAAAAAATATATCATTAGTCACTGAATTTCTCTACATTATAAACTGTTGCAAAGATAGTAACAGATGCTTTTCACTAAATTTAATCTATCTACTTCTAGTGGTCTTAATTTTAGTAACCTTGTGGTTATGCTGTGGATCTTAAGCTGCTGATAGTTAACTCAGTGGGTTGTATGGATATCTTTAGAATCCCTACACCTATAAATTTTTGATCGATGAGGATTGTAAATTATTAAAAGCAACCGTTGATGGAGAAAGCAGATGAGTCCTTATTTTTCCTTTGCCTCAGACTATGTGAAAGAAAATGAGTCAGACAAAGGAATAGGTAAATGGGGCTGTGTATTAGCAAGGAGAGAGATTGTGGGTGTGTGCAGCGTTACTGGTTTAAGTACATGAAGAGTGCCACCTGGGACTGATTCTAAAAGTGAGTAGCACAGCATAAACTAAACAAGACATTTAGTTTTCTGAGACTTCTTTGCCATTATACATCTATTTCTCAGTACTCCATAGGAGAGTATTTGCCCTTTTCCTTCTGTTCCTTTGATTTCTCAAAATGCAGTATCTGGGGTCTAACAGTTTTCGGTAGGTGTGCTTCTGTAACAATGCTGGAATGGCTAACTGAATAGAGAAAAAGGTTTTAGGGTGACTCTTAAGTCTCAGAAAACTGATGAAGTTGCCTACAGCTTTGCTGTCACATGCAGTGTGGTTCTTATGTTTTGAGCAGAGCCATGCAGCTCAGTGCTGCATGCAACTGGGGCCAGCTTTATATTTATAACCCAGCTCCAGTGATATGACTCAGGCTCGGCCTGTGAGTATTGCTAGTGAAACTGGGTCGCCTGCTTTGCTTCAGCTAAATGTAGGACTACTTTGAAATGCCTGACCGTTAGAAACAGTTCTGTACATAGAGAAACCACAAAAAGTATGTTTTATAGGTCCTTTTATTTAAAGAGTCAACCCAGAAATGGGACTAGGTGCTCTAAACTGATGAAATAGACTGTGTAATGATTAATACTATAGGTATATAAGAAGTTTAAAGTCATATCTGATCTGTCTTCTAGGCACTAGTTCGATTGCTTGGAAACGTAACCTTTTTTCTAGTATGTCTTAATTAGTCATAGGAACGAGTTCACTGTCTTTAAATTGTGTAATGACTTAATAGACAAGTTTAACTGGAAAATATTTAAACTACTAACATGTTTATGGGAACCGTTTAAGATATTTTATTATCTTGGTAAAGCAGCAATCAAGAACCTTTTTAATAAAGTAAGAAAAAAAATTATTTATTATAAAAATCTAAATTTTCCCATTCAAAATCTTTACTATTTTAAAAATATGCAGTATTTTTATTTTATGTTTGTGATTTTTAGAAATCATTCCCATATATATAAGAAGGAAAATTATTAGAGAAAAAAAATGTTCTCTAATAATTAGATTTCCTACTTTTTAAGTGAATTTTCTGTATCATTAAAACTTCCGTTTTCAACACTAAAACCAAGACCATTCGGATGGAATAGTTTTTAAGATTCATGTACATGTGCTTAACTTCTGGAATATAGCATATAACTTATCTTTTAAGTTAGTGCTCTAAGAGTCCATGTACTCGTGATATTACTGCCTCCCTTGGATCTATTTGGGAAGTGCTCTTTGACAAAAGTAATCTCATTTAAAAATTTTTTTCTTTTTATAATCTTATTTTTTTAAATGTGAAAAATATGTTATTTTTCATGTATTTGCTTCTCTGAGTGAACGATTCCCTTAGTTTCTTATATATCTTGCTGATTTTAATATGTTGCTTTTAGTTATGTTTTGGACTCAGGTTATAAATGGCTTGTTCTAAATATATCTTACCTGGGTTTTTTTTTTCTGATAGCCCTGAATTCTGAGTGAACCCTGAGAGCCTTATATTTACTATTTCAAAGCTTTGGTACATAGACTTTGTATATTTATTTTGGCTATTTAGGGACTTTTATTGCTTACTACTTAGCGATCAACTGTATGTATAATTGTCATAGTTAGAAAATCTGGTACCTTTAGAAAAATGAGGTCTATTAGACCATTTGAAAAAATCTTTAGGTAATACTTTTTCTAATTCTTTGTTTCCTCTTTCTCTTTGCTTTTAGAGTATACCAAGATGGAAGGAAGCCACATACAGTAAGATTAATAATCCGTCGGTATTCATCTGAGAAGCACTGTAGCCGTGAGAGTCGTCAGTGTCCTATTCCATCCCATGTAATCCAGAAGTTAGGGACAGGTATGGGCTAATTTTCTAATAATTTAACTGTCAGGTTGAACCCTTAAAAAAACAAACTTAGAACTACCATCCAAAGATGGAAGATCTTCACAGGGAGTTAGTGAGCTTTTAAATACCTTTATTCTGTCAGGAATTTTCACTAGAAAAGTTTGTTGTTGTTTTTTAATAGATAAAAGTAAAGACTCAGTTAAGAGGGTATCCCAAGTTCAGAGAAAATAAAACTATGATAATTAATTGTATAACATAAGATAACGTCTTTATGGTCATATAGATAGTTTCCATTTTTTGGCTATTATAAAAAATGGTGCTGTGAACATTTGTGTGTAAGTCATTGGGTCAATATATGCTTTTGTTCATCCAGGGTGGGTTACAGGGATTGGAATTGCTGGGTTGAATGGCAAGGTAAACTGAAAGAAACTGCCAAACTGCTTTCCAAACTGACATTCTCACCAACAATGTGTGAGGGTTTGTTTTTCATATTCTTACTGATATTTTAATGTTACTAGTTTCTCTAGTATTTAGTCATTCTTGTGGCTGTGTATTGTTATTTCATTGTGGGTTTTTTTTTTTATGGGTAGCGCTTTTACTGTTGTATCTAAAAATTCTTTGCCTCACCAATGGTCACAGATATTTCTTTCAGAAATTTTATTTTAAGCTTTACCCTTAGATCCACTTTGAGTTAATTTAATGTGTGGCAGAAGATAAAGAGTCTTAGTTCATTCTTTTGCATGGGTATCCAATTGTTCCAACAGAATTTGTTGAAGACTATTCTCTCCCCATTGAATTGCCATGGCACCATTGTCAAAAACTAATTGGCCATAAATATAAGGGATTATTTCTTGACTTTCTTATTCTATTGATCTGTATGTTTATCTTTAAACCAGTTCTGACCTGTCATGATACTTTGTTGGAAGTTTTGAAATTACATAGCATCAGTGTCCTGGCTTTGTTCTTTTTTGAAATTATTATGCTGATTCATGGTCCTGGGCTTTTGTTTGTGGAAATATTTTAAAATAAGAATTTGATTTCTTTATTTGTCATAAATTTATCCAGATTTTCTGTTTATTTTTAGCCAGTTTTAGTAATTTGTATCTTCTAGGAATTGTATACATTTCATCCAAGTTACCTCACTTGTTGCCATGAAGTTATAATCCTTATAATCCTTCCAATTTTTGTACATTGATAGTGATGTTCCCTCTTTATTCCTAATTTTGGAATTGTTATATTCTATTTTTTTTTCTTTGTCATTCTAGCAAAGTTTTATCAATTTTATTTGTCCTTTCTAAGAACTACCTTTTGGTGTCATTGATTTCTCTGTTGTTTTTCTACTTTCATTTATTTCTGCTCTGACCTTTGTTATTTCTTTTTAAAAATTATTGTAAAATATACATCACAGTTTTTCAACAGTCTGCCTCCCCTTCACCCCACCCCATCCACTCCCCTCCCTTTGGTAACCACTAGTCATTTCTCAGTGTCTATGAGTCTAATGCTGTTTTGTTCCTTCTGTTTTGCTTTGTTTTTATATTCCACAAATATTTGTCTTTCTCTTCCTGTTTTCTTTCATTGGGCATAATACCCTCTAGATGCATCCATGTAGTTGCAAAAGGCAGGATTTCTTTTCTTTTTATGGCTGAATAATATTCCATTGTGTATATGTACCAGGTCTTCTTTATCCATTCATCTATTGATGAACACTTAGGTTGCTTCCATATCTTGGCTATTGCAAACAGTGTGGTGATAATCGTAGGGGTGCATGTCTTTTTGAATCATGGATTTGTTTTCTCAGGGTAAATTCCTAGGAGTGGAATTACTGGGTCAAATGGTATTTCTATTTTTAGTTTTTTGAGGAACCTCCATACTGCTCTGCACAGCAGTTGCACCAATTTGCAGTCCCACCAACACTGTAGGAGAGTTCCTATTTCTCCACATCCTCGCTGCATTTGTTACTTTTGGATAGTAGCCATTCTAAATAGTATGAGATGATACCTCATTGTGGTTTTAATTTGCATTTCCCTGATGATTAGTGGTGTAGAGCATCTTTTCATGTTCCTGTTGGCCATTTGTATTTCTTCTTTGGAGAAGTATCTGTTCAGTTCTGCTGCCCATTTCTTGATCCAGTTGTTTTTTGGGTATTGAGACATAAGAGTTCTTTGTATATTTTGGATGTTAACCCCTTATCAGAGGAATCATTTATGAATGTGTTCTCCCATACTGTATTTGTATTTCATGTTTGTGCTATTTAAAAATCATTGCCATATATATAAGAAGGAAAATTATTAGATAAAAAAAAATTTTCGCTAGTAATTAGACTTCCTACTTTTTAAGTGAATTTTCTGTGTCATTAAAACTTCTGTTTTCAACACTAAAATCAAGACCATTTTGATGGAATAGTTTTTAAGATTCATTTACATGTTCTTATCTTCCAGAATATAGCATATAACTTATCTTTTAAGTTAGTGCTCTAAGAGTCCACATACTCGTGATATTACTGCCTCCCTTGGATCTATTTGGGGAGTGCTCTTTGACAAAAGTAATCTCATTGAAAAAATTTTTTCTTTTTATATATAATCTTATTTTTTTAGTGTGAAAAATCTTCTGTTATTTTTCATGTATTTGCTTCAATGAGTGAATGATTCTCTTAGTTTCTTATATATCATACTGTAGGATGCCTTTTTTGTTCTGCTGATGGTGTCCTTTGCTGTAAAGAAGATTTATAGTTTGACGTAGTCCCACTTGTTCATTTTTTATTTTTGTTTCCCTTGCCTGAGGAGATGTGTTGAGGAAAAAGTTGCTCATATTTATATTCAAGAGATTTTTGCCTGTATTTTCTTTGAAGAGTTTTCTATGGTTTCATGACTTACATTCGGGTTTTTGATGCATTTCAAGTTTACTTTTGTGTATGGAGTTAGGCAGTAATCCAGTTTTACTCTTACAGGTAGCTCTCCAGTTTTGCCAACACCAATTGTTGAAGAGGCTGTCTTTTCCCCACTGTATATTCATGACTGCTTTATCATATAATAATTGACCATATATGTGTTGGTTTATATCTGGGCTCTCTATTCTGTTCTATTGATCTATGGGTCTGTTCTTATGCCAGTACCAAATTGTTTTGATTACTGTGGCTTTGGAGTAGAATTTGAAGTCAGAGCATAATTTCCCCAGCTTTGTTCTTTCTCAGGATTGTTTTGGCTATTGGGGGTCTTTTGTAGCCCCATATGAATTTTAGAACTATTTGTTCCAGTTCATTGAAGAATGCAGTTGGTACTTTGATAGGGATTGCATTAAATCTGTAAATTGCTTTAGGCAGGTTGGCCATTTTGACAATATTAGTTCTTCCTATCCATGAGCATGGGATAGATTTCCATTTTCTGATATCTTTAATTTCTCTCATGAGTGTCTTGTAGTTTTCAGGGTATATGTCTTTTGCCTCCTTGGTTAGGTTTGTTCCTAGGTATTTTATTCATTGTAAATGGCATTGTTTTCCTGATATCTCTTACTGCTAGTTTGTTGTTAGCATACAGGAATGCAACAGATTTCTGTGTATTAATGTATCCTGCAACTTTGCTGAATTCAATTATTTGTTCTAGTAGTTTCTCAGTGGATTCTTTAGGGTTTTTTATGTGTAATATCATGTCATCTGCAGACAGTGACAGTTTAACTTCTTCCTTACCAATTTGGATGCCTTTTATCTCTCTCTGTTGTCTGATTGCTGTGGCTAGGACCTCTAGGATTATGTTTCTAAAAGTGGGGAAAGTGTGCATCCTTGTTCCTGATCTTAGAGGAAAAGCTTTCAGCTTTTTTGCTATTAAGTATTATTTTGGCTGTGGGTTTGTCATATATGGCGTTTATTATGTTGAGGTACGTAGCCTCTATACCCATTTTGTTGAGAGTTTTTATCATGAATGGATGTTGAATTTTGTCAAATGCTTTTCAGCATCTATTGAGGTGATCATGTGGTTTTTATACTTTTTTTTGTTAATGTGGTGTATGATATTGATGGATTTATGAATTGTACCATCCTTGCATCCCTGGAATAAATCCCATTTGATCATGATGGATTATCTTTTTGATGTATTTTTGGATTCAGTTTGCTAATATTTTGTTGAGTATTTTTGCATCTGTGTTCATCGGGGATATTGGTCTGTAATTTTCTTTTTTGTGTTGTCATTGTCTGGTTTTGGTATTAGAGTGATTCTGGCCTCATAAAATGAGTGTGGAAGTATTCCCTCCTCCTCTACTTTTTGGAATGCTTTAAGGAGGATGGATATTAGCTCCAGTTTAAATGTTTGGTAGAATTTGGCTATGAGTCCATCTGGACCAGGAGTTTTGATCTGGGGGAGTTTTTTGATTACCAGTTTGATTTCATTGCTGGTTATTGGTCTGTTCAGATTTTCTGTTTCTTCCTGGGTCAGTCTTAGAAGGTTGTGTTTTTCTAGGAATTTTTCCATTTCTTCTAAGTTGTCCAGTTTATTGACATATAATTTTTCATACTATTCTCTAATAATTCTTTATTTTCTGTGGTATCAGTTGTGATTATTCTCTCTTCATTTATGATTCTGTTGATGTATGTACACTTTTTTTTTTGGTAAGTTTGGCTAGGGGGTTATCTATTTTGTGAACAATCTTCTTGTTTCATTGGTTTTTTTTCTACTGTTTTATTCTTCTCATTTTTTATTTATTTCTACTCTGATCTTTATTATTTCCTTTCTTCTACTGACTTTAGGTTTCATTTGTTCTTCTTTTCTAGTTTCTTTCATTGTGATTTTAGACTTTTTTTGGAATTGTTCTTGTTTCTTGTGGTAAGCCTGTATTTCTTTGTACTTTCCTTTGCTGTGTACCACAGAGTTTGGGCTGTTGTGTTTTGTTTTCATTTGTCTCCATTTATTGCTTGATTTGTTTTAATTTGTCCATTGACCCATTGATTATTTAGAAGCATGTTGTTTAGCCTCCATGTGGTTGTATTTTTAGTTCTTTATGTAGTTTATTTCTAGTTTCATACTATTGTGGTCTGAGATGCTGCTTGATACAATTTCATTTTTTTTTAAATTTATTGAGGCTTTTCTTGTGGCCTATTATGTGATCTATTCTGGAGAATGTTCCATGTACACTTGAGAAAAATGTGTATCCTGCTGCTTTTAGATGGAGAGTTCTGTAGATCTGTTAAGTCCATTTGATCTGATGTATTGTTCAGTGCCTCTGTTTCCTTCTTTATTTTCTTTCTTGTTGATCTGTCTATTGATGTGAGTGATGTGTTAGTCTCCTAAAATGAATGTGTGGCAATCTGTTTTCTCCTTTAATTAGATTAGTATTTTGTTTTACATATTTAGATGCTCCTGTGTTGAATGCATAGATATTTATAATGGTTTTATACTCTTGTTGGACTGACCCCTTTATCATTATGTAATGTGTTTCTTTGTGTCATACTTTATTTTGTAATCTATTTTGTTTGATATAAGTACTACTACTCCTGCTTTTTTTTCTCTATTATTTGCATGTAATACTTTTTCCAACACTTCCCTTGTAGTCTGTGTATGTCTTTGGGTCTGAAATGAGTCCCTTGTAGGCAGTAGATAGGTGGGTCTCGTTTCCTTATCCATTCTATCCAGTCTTTTCATTGGTGCATTCAGTCCATTTACATTTAAGGTGATTATTGACAGGTAAGTACTTATTGCCATTTTATTAATTATTTTCTGGCTGTTTTTCATATCTTGTCTCTGTTCCTTTCTTCCTCTCTTATACTCTTCTCTTGTTATTGATGGTTTTCTTTAGTGCTGAAATTGGATTCCTCTTTTTTTTTAAATTATTTATTTGTGTATTTGTGTGTCTTTATTGTAGGCTTTAGTTTTGTGGTTACCAATAGTTCAAGGATAGCTTCTTTACTATGTAACTGTCTATCTTAAATTGTTAATTACTCTATTTCAAATATAATCTAAAGGTACTATTTTTTTTTCCCTTCCTCCTCCTCCACATTTTTTGTATTAGATATCTTAATCTGCACTTTTCATGTATAGTTGACTGTATAGTTTATTTTGCTTCTTTTGTTTTAATTTCGTACTTGCTTCATAACTAGTTTGTGTACTACCTTTGTTGTGGGTTTATTTTCACTGGTGAAAGCTATTTAGCCTTAGGGTCATTTCCATCTACAGCAATCCTTTTAACATATCCTCTAGGACTAGCTTAGTGGTTTCAAATTCCTTCAACTTTTGTTTATCTGGAAATTGTTTTAATACCTGCTTCAAATTTAAATAAGAATATTATTTTTTAATAATTTTATAAATTAAATATAATTTTAAAAATTTTATAAATTTAAATAATAATATTGCCAAGTAGAGGATTCTTGGTTGGAGGTCCTTCTATTTCAGTACATTAAATGTATCATGCCACTCCCTTCTGGCCTGTAGAGTTTCTATTGAAAAGTCTGCTGATAGCCTTACGGGATTTCCTTTATAAGTAATCTTTTTTCTCTCTCTGGGTGCTTTCAACACACTCTCCTTTTCCTTGATCTTTGCCATTTTAATTGTTATATGTCTTGGTGTTGTTTTCCTGGGGTTCTTTTTGTTAGGGGATCTTTGTGTTTCCATGACCTGAGGGTCTGTTTCCTTCCCCAGACTGGGTAAGTTTTCAACAATTATTTCCTTAAATAGACTTTCTATCCCTTTGTCTTCTTTTTTTTTCTGGTACCCTTGCTCTGCAAATATTGTTTCACTTGGATTGGTCACATAGCTCTCTTATTATTCTTTAATTCCTAGAGATCCTTTTTTCTTTCTGTTCCTCAGCTTTGTTTTTCTGCTCTCTAATTTCTATTTAATTTACCATCTCCTCTACTTGGATCTAATCTACTTTTAAAACCCTCCATTGTGTATTTCATTTCAGATATTGTATTCTTCAGCTCTGAGTGGCTCTTTTTCAGGTTTTCTATTTCTTTGTTGAAGTCTTCCCTGAGATCTAGAATACTTTTCTGTAAATCCATGAGCATGTTTATGACTTTTTTTCAAAAAGGTGGGTGATCTCTGTTTAATTTAGCCCTCTTTCTGGGGTCTGTCTTGTAGTTTTGTTAGGATCAAATTCCTCTGCCTGTCATTTTGTCAGGGATTTTGTGTGTCTTCCTATTTATTAGATGTCTCTATTATGCTTTCTGGTCTAAAGAGTGATAGCTTTTGAAGAAGGTGTGCTGTGGTGCCCAGAAGCTCAAGATTCTTTACTTTCTAGTGCCTGGATCTATTTTGTGGGGGGTCCCAGCTGTTGGTGTGTCATGGACTGGGCTGCCTTTCTGTCTGGCCTCTGTAGTGGTGTCAGTCTGGGTGGGCAGTTTGCTTGAGCTGCTGCTTTTGTGATCAGCTCAGGAATCTCTGTTGAGCTCGCTATGGGTGGGACCACACTCTGTCTGGCCTGCAGCAATGGCAGGTTTGCAGAGTTAATGGGTGGGTTGGACCAGTGTGCCCTGGATAGATGCGTAGCACCAGGTTTGGATACCCGCAGAAGGAAAGGAGCTCTTGGGACTGGCTCCTCTAGGCACCTCTCTGGTTGGGCTGTAATGGAGCCAGGCAAGCTGGGAGAGTCTTTGTCTGCCTGCTAGGCGGCAGCAAAGTCTGATGCTGCCACTGGACCAAGTGAGTTGTCTGTAGACAGTGCATGCAGGGAGGAGCCTGGAGGCTGCATTGCCAGCAAGAAGGATGGAGCATCTGGGGCTCCCAAGAGTTCCCAATCTGTTGGGCCAAGGAAAAGCTGGGGGGAATATCCTCCACCTGTCCTTTTTCCTGAGGAGAAAGTTCTGTCCAGCACTTGTCCCCTCTGGTACCCGTCCCACTTCTGGCAAGTCTTTCAAACTGCCACCTCTTTTTTGAGTCTCAGGACTGGTAGAGCATGCCTGCCCTCCACACTGGCTGGAGTCTCAGCTTCTTGAGAGTTTTCTGCCTACCCCTGATGTCCAGCCCCAGTAATCACCAGAATCCAATGTATTGTGGGCTCATGTTCCCAGAGCAGTTCTCCAGGGCCAGGTGGGCAGAGCTCCTGGGCTCCTACCTGCTCCCGACTCCATTCCTCTCTTTCTTTCACCTGTAGTCTAGGGTGGGGGTTGGGCTTGGGTCCCCTTGACCTCCTTTTCTGTGTGGTCCTCTCCCTCCTCAGGTGTAGGGGGTCTGTTCTGCAGTCTTCACGTCATTTTCAGGTCTCTATTATTTTGTTCTTGTGGCTTGCTTTAGGTTTAATTTGCCTTTACTGCCCTTGTTCCTTAAGATGGAACCTTACATTTTTATTTTATACTCTCCTCATGTAATAACTCAAGTCTATAGTTACATATTTCCTTTTTAGTAGTACTTCCTTAGCTGCATTTCACACATTTTGTTGGTTCTTTTTCATTAAAGCAAAATAGTTTCTAGTATCCCTTGTGATTTAATTTATTCTTTGACCCCTAAACTTAATTAGAAATTTGTTGTTTAATTTCCAAATATTTGGTGATTTCCCAAATTTCATTCTGTTGTTGATCGCTAATTTAATTTCATGTTGATCAGAGAACATACTTCAAGCAATTTCAGTCCTTTTTAATTTATTGAGTGTAATTTTATTGCCTAGCATATGGTTTATCCTGGAGAATGTTCCATTTGTGTTTGAGTTGAGCAACACTACCAAGCCATTTTAACTAAAATTTATGGAATACTCCACCAAAGTAGCATTTTTAGGGACAGTTTGTTTGTATATATAATTTTTAATTGTTTTTCTTTCCATACTTTGAATATACCATTCCATTGCCTCCTGAGGTATTACTATTTCTAATAAGGAGTCAACTATTAATGGTTTTATCATTCTTCCAATCAAGAGAGAATAACCACAAAAAAATTTGAACAGGGAATGTCTCACAGAATTATTAGATTGTGATAGGAAAAGGTATAAAGAAAACTCTAGGAGTTACCCAAAGGCTGAGGAAAAGTACCCAGGGGAGGACATAGTTGGGAAGAAGAGTCCTCCTACCCCTTAAGGAGAACATACGGTTGCAGAACACTGGATGGTGGAAAAATCCTTTACATTATCTGACCCAGAGTTGGTCCATAGTTATTGGACAAAGAGAATACCACCTCTGATCTATGAATATGCTGAGGCTGGTTTGTGGGCACACACAAGGTATTGGGATGTCAGGAGCTTGCTCACTGGCAGGGCAGTGAATGAGCTGGAGTATGCAGTGTGCATGTTGCAAGAGCTTCTGTTAATAGTGCTCCAGGATGCAGGCAAGCTGAGGCTGGGTGGGGGATGGTGCTGAAGAAATCTGCATTCTTCTAGCACAGTGGAAGATACAGTGTTTGCGTACATATGAAGAGCTGGAGGAAACAACCCTCTGAGGAAAAGACAAGTCAAGGCTATTAGGTAGGTGTGCAGAAGGAGTTGGGCACTGTTTATGGCACTGGCCTGATGTGGGCAGTGTTTGGGTTGGTAGCGCTATGGTACCATGGTCAGTAGGTTTGGGCTGGGGCTCAAGGTTGCTGAGGGACTGAGTGCTCCACACATGTGTGGTATGACAGAGCACTATTGGATGTCTCCACACATATGTACAGCAAATAGACCATGTAATGGGAGCAAGAAAAAGCAAATGACAGCACATTGGAACCAGAAAGGAAAGCCCCTGTTTTCCTTTAATGGTCCTCTAGTGCTCAATGCTGACAAAGCTTAATGTTACGTTCAATGCAAAATATTTTAAAGAGCCCAGTGTGTTATTATCAAAGAGCAGGTACTGAAGGGTGTATTTGGAGCTTAGAGGTAATAAATTGTTAGCAGGCATAGTTGTGTTGTTCTGTATGTGATGAGTCATTTGTCTCTTTGTCTTTCAGCATTTTGTGTTGTCATTCTAAGTGTTGTGATTTCTTAGCAGATTCTAAGTGTGGAATCTCCTTGTCCTTATCTTGGGATTTATTGAGCTTCCTGTTTTTGTAGATTTTTTTTTTTAATTGAAATCTGGGGAGTTTTTGGCTCTTATTTCTTCAAATATTATTTCTTTCCTTTTTTTTCTCTCCTCCTGGACTCTCATTGTACATACGTTGGCATGTTTGTTAATGTCCTACAGGTGTGTGCAGTTTTCTATTTTTCTTCAGTCTTTTTTCTCTTTTTCAGATTGGATGATATCTCCTGAACAGTCTCAAGTTCTCTGATGCAGCTATCATCTCAAAACTGCTGTTGCCCATCTATTGATTTTGTTTCTTTTGGTTACTGTACTTTTTCACTGTAGAATTTCTTTCTTTTTTTTTTTTTTGTATGTTTGATTCTGTTTATTGAGATTCCCCCTTTTTTTGGTATTTGTTACCACATTTTATTTAATTCTTTAAAATGGTTTTAATTCTTTGAGCATGCTGTAGTAGCAACATTGAAGTCTTTGCTAAATCCAACTAAATTTCTATTGACTACTTTTTCCACCTGAATATGAATCACACTTCCTCTGTTTTGTTGTATGTAGTATAATATTTTGTGGAAAACTGGACATTATAGATAATGTATTGTAGCAACTCTGGATTTAGATTTTTACCTGTGGGCTTTTTTTCCCTTTGTTTTTAATGTTTGAAGTTAAGCTGCAGAATCTACTCCTTTCCTCCACTCCTGCGTGATGTGTTATCCCTTATTTCTCTGCTCAGTCTTTTTTTTTTTTTTTTAATTTATGTTTAAATTTATTATTTTGGCTTCCTAGGTCACCCTGTGTCTGCATAGTTTAGTGGTTTAGCCAATGATTGGTCGAAGGTTTTGCTCAGATGCTGGAGCCTGAAGGTTTCCACCTTCTGTCTACAGATATGTGCTTGGGTTAGGGAGCACTGAATATTAAGGCCTTTTTCAAGTCTGCCTCATCTTTTATTTCCTGCTAAGCCATCTTGCATCTCCCCTGGGTTGCTTGTTGCCATTACAGCCAGGGATGTGTGGTGAGCTCCTTGGCCCTCTCTGGCCACCCCTTCATGTGCATGCAGCTTCCCAGTCAGCTGGGGTTGTGAGGAGAGCTTATCTTGTCCCTTTGTGGCTCTGTCATTTCCAGATCTCTGGATTAAATTAATGACAAGGCCAGTGATCTTTCACTCACCCCAACCACAACTACAGCCTTGGGCTAAGAGAGCTGTGTGTAATTTCCCCATTTGTTTCACACTGAGCTTGTTCATTTTAGTAGCATCACTGCAGGGTATAGGCTTTTGCCCCCTGCTTCAAATCAGGCCTAGCCTTTCTTCTAGCAGCAGAGCTGCTGGCTTTCCCAGCTAGCCTCACCCTGGTAGAACTACTGTACCAACTGAGCTGCATAAAGGGAGCTGCAAACAACCCCAGGCAGTAAGGCTGCCGTCTGCCACTTTATTACCTAAGTTCTAGCATCTATTATAAATCAGTGCTTCTCAGTTTCTTTGCTTTTGGTTCTTTTCCAGATCCTTGAAATGGTTGTTTTTGACAGTTTCGGTCAGTTTTATTATAGTTCTACGGGGAGATTTTCTGACCTTGCCATTCTCCCAATACCAGAAATCCCGTATCTCAAATCTTTTGAAAATTTAACTCATTTGCCATTTAGTATTAATGGTGAAATGTCCTAGTTTAGTATATAATGTCAAGATGTCCCAGTGATATCTATTTAGGATTTTAATTTCTTTTCCAACCAATATTAATTGATTAAGCTCTTAGTATAAATTATGATGTAATGTCTTTAAATATTGTCTTCTCAAACATTTTATTTAGGAAATTATGATGTGATGACCCCAATCGTTGATGTACTTATGAAGCTCTTTCGAAATATGGTTAATGTGAAGATGCCATTTCATCTTACCCTTTTAAGTGTGTGCTTCTGTAACCTTAAAGCACTGAATACTGCTAAGAAAGGAACTATTGATTACTATTTAACACCATCATTATCAACAACTTCATGTTGTGGGAAGCACAGTTTTGTAAGTACACTGGTATTGGATTTGTATTGTTAAATTACTAAGTTTGGTTAAAATATAAATTTGTGTCTAACTGATACAGTTTAGAGATTCTTTCAGGTAATATTCAAGTGACTTACTTGTATCATATTATGGTTGCTAGCCTTAAGTATATTGTACTGTGATCTAAGAAGAAAACGTAAATAAAAGAGAGAACCATTATGGAGGTTTCCTGTTTTGCAAATGTTAAAACATTTTATAACAGCATACAGGAGTATGATTAACTCATAAATATGAAAATATTTCTAGATACTGGAAATCAAATCTGTTAATTTGCACACAGGCTACCAGCATCTACCCCCCCCCCATGTTTTTGTGAAGTATTTATATTTTCTTGGTTTTGAAATTATATTGATTCTGATAGTGGTATTCATAGAATATGACTGTTCATTTTACAATCGTAGAAATTAAGAGTATGGCAATAGAGAGACAGAGGCTATTCAGATTTTCAAATGACTAAAAACCCTATTTGGTAACCTCTATTTACTAAATGTGGGTTGCTTTAAAAAGTAATCATCTTTTACTAAATTGTTTATGCCTATAATTAACTCTTAATTTAAAATGTTTTTAAAATATTTAATCAGCATAATTTTAGTAATATTTTCACTTACATTTAAGTCTAAAATGAGACTAGTGTTATAGGAATAATGAATTAGTGCCCTCTTAGAATTACTTCTTTTCTGTGACTCTTTTTATTCCATTTACTAACTGAAATTTCAAACAGTGTTTACTTTTTATTTTTAACTAATCTGTAGAATGAAAATTAAAGGTCTTTAACTTATAATGGTATTAGAGAACTAAACATACGTGAAAGTACCTTGTACATATCTGGCACACAGTAGGTACTCTATAAATATAGGGGCTGAATCTTTTTTTTTATTTTGGTTTCATTAATCTGCAATACATGAGCAACATTATGGTTACTATACTCCCCCTATCATCAAGGGAATCTCTTTTTTTTTTTTAACTTTTTTTGAGGTTACTATTGTGTTGATGTTGCCTGAGTTATATTTAACTGTGTACATTATTTTGGTGCTTTAAAACTAGAAGGAATATTTAAGTGAAAACTTTACATTTAAAAACTATGCAAATTAAAATGGAAAGTATTTAAAAATTTTTATTTTATATAAAAAGTGTTGTCTTAATAATGATGTTGAATTTTTACCGAAGAAGTGTTTTTTTCCTTTCTGTTAAATGTGGTACTTCAGATTAGGGATTTTTAGAAAACCAACCCTTTATGTTCTATGTACGCACACACACACACACACACACACACACACTTTTAGATATGCTTAGGTGAATCATTTGCTTTTCTAGCCCACCATTCTTTTTTTTTTTTTTTTTTGAGAGGGCATCTCTCATATTTATTGATCAAATATCAAATGGTTAACAACAATAAAATTCTGTATAGGGGACTCAATGCACAATCATTAATCAACCTCAAGCCTAATTCTCAACAGTCTACAATCTTCTGAAGCATAATGAACAAGTTCTTACATAGTGAATAAGTTTTACATGGTGAACGGTGCAAGGGCAGTCATATCACAGAAACTTTCGGTTTTGATCACGCATCATGAACTATAAACAATCAAGTCACATATGATTATGATTATTCGTTTGATTTTTATACTTGATTTATATGTGAATCCCACATTTCTCCCTTATTATTATTATTATTTTAATAAAATGCTGAAGTGGTAGGTAGATACAAGATAAAGGTAGAAAACATAATTTAGTGCTGTAAGAGGGCAAATGTAGATGATCAGGTCTGTGCCTATAGACTAAGTATTAATCCCAGCCAGACAAGGGCAACAAAACATCCACGGATGCAGAAGATTTCTCTCAAAACAGGGGGGGTGAGGTTCTAAGCCTCACCTCTGTTGATCCCCAATTTCTCACCTGATGGCCCTCCTGTGCCTGTGCCTGTCTTAGGTTGTTCCTCCCTTGAGGAATCTTACCCGTCTCTGGCTAACCAGTCATCTTCCGGGGCCATACAGGGAAATGTAAAGTTGGTAAGTGAGAGAAGCAATATTCTTTGAAAAGGTTAGCTTTTTACTTCTTTGCCGATTTATGCCCTGTTAGCCCACCATTCTTTTACTCACAGGTTTGGAAATTTGAGCACCTGGTTGTTAAGGTCCTTTCCAGGTCTCTAAATATGTATGTACCTTTTGTCTCAGGGCTCTCTAGGAAGGAAATCTTTTCCTGGAATAGTGAGTTAAGATCCAGACAATAGTGTAATTAATTGTGGTGGATTAATCATCTCTAGTTGTTTGGGACTGGCCAAAAGGATTGAGGTTATTGAGTAGGAAGAAACATGTTGGTCAGATAATAACTACAGTCATACTTGAACAGTATGAGTATATAAAAGATATCAGATATCTTAAATTGTTATTCTGTTATCCTTATGTTCTAGAAAATGAAGGACACTCATATGGAGGACTTTTCCAAAGACAACGAAACAAATTGGGCTTTGCCACCAACTGGAAAAATTGAAAGTATAAGAACTGGGGAGTCCCCACGAGACACCAAAGATTTTTCTCAAGAAAAAGACAGTAGTGAATTTCCACTCCGCCCACTTCCTGAGGGTATTGACCAAGAAGTCTTTACACAGCTTCCAGTAGATATTCAAGAAGAAATCCTTTCTGAAAGAGATAGAAAAAAAGTTCAAAGGAAAGAAAGTTCGAGTTGTCCATTACATGCCCCTCAAGGAGTATTATCTTTCTTTTCTACAAAACAGATGCAAGATAGTCCCCTAAATTCTAGAAATAATTTATCCAATAGCAAACACATATCCTCTGTATCTCCCTGTGAACCAGGAACATCAGGATTAAATAGCAGTAGTTCATCTAATCTGTCCAGCCAAAAGGATTGTTCACATTTTTTAGGCAGTAGATTAAAAGATGAACAAATGAGTCAAAGACCTAAAGAATCTCAAGGATTTTACTTTTCAAGTACATACCCTGCTGTGTCTGTTTCCCATTCATTTCCAACTTCGCAGTGTGAGAAACTTCTCACCCAAACCCACACTACAGATAGCCATAAGAGACCAATAGCAACAGTTTGTCATATTGAAGGACGTACAGTAAATAGACGGCCAGATTCAAATGATGAGAAAATCACTTTACCCCCTGACGTTGATCCTGAAGTTTTCCATGAACTACCAGAAGAGGTCCAAAAAGAACTGTTGGCTGACTGGAAGATAACAGGAACAGATTTCTACATTGTATACAAATAAACGTGTTCAGAAAAAAGTGTAAAAGGCAAGGGAAAGACCATTGTTCTCAGATTAGAGTTTATTATGCTCTTCTAATTAAACACTAAGAGATATTCAATAATGTAAAAGCATAAAATGTTCTAGATAAAGCAAGAATTGTTATGGGAAGTAAATCTGGTATAAAGTATAAAACTATCCATGACAGAAGAAACAATGTAAAATACTAGCTTCTTATTTCTAAAACTGTTTAATACTGTTTTTCAATAAAAAGAATATCATGGTCAGTGTTAGTACATTTTCCATAAATTGGGGGTGGGCATATATGCCTGCATATAAAAATAGACTAGCCAAATCATTGCTGTGCTATAGCAAAGAACAATCTTTTTCCTGTGAAATACGGAGTGACTCAAGAAATTCAATCCATTAGGAAACAACCGAGTAAGAAATTCTATTTGCTGCCAATAAATCTATTAAAAATGTAGGTATCTTTGACTCAAGTACTACATACCATTTAATATGTCAACCTAAAAAAATACCAAAGCAATATGTGTTCAATTAATGTTTCTGAGTACACCTAGAACCTCCCTACAGTGCCCAGCACACAGAGGGTTCTCAGAAACTGAGTGAATGAATGGTATTCCCGGGACCAGGTGGGGAGGTGGGCAGACGAGTGTATATGTTGTAGACAACTAGAAGGAACGTTCCTTACAGGTAGATTAAAGGAACAAAGGACACCAGAAATGCAAGATGATACAGGTCTTTAAGAATGCTAGATAATGGAAGAAGTCCATTTCCCTCTGGCCAGTCTGTAGTGTCTAAAGGCAATGGATTTTTTGTTTTACCACCTCTACATTTTAGAGGTGAGATTAAGGCTGTCATACCCAAAACAAGTATACACAGTTACTAAATTGGTTCTACTTTTCTCCCATTGCTAATAGCCTTCCCCTTTTGCCTGTCTGGTTAAAAATTGCATATAAGATTGTGTACATCTTATAAGTCACAGGGCAGGATATTTCTAGGACCCACCAAAATACCCCTCAGCACTGGTTTGGAGGAGTCTTGCTCTTCTTTATAACCTTTACAGACATGATCTAAAGAAGAGATGATGAAAATAAAGTACACAACATGAGTAAAGAGTAGCTTAATCATTTTTCTAGGTAAGAAGTTTTAAATTTTAGATCTCTTGACATTTGAATATTCCATAGTCACAAGGATTTTTGGCAGAGTTTGGAGTTACCAAAAACAGTAACTTGGAGCAAGAACATCAGAAGTTACTCACCATGTAAATATTTAGTGCTCTGGATCACTAAATTCTGGACTATACACTTCCTACATGTAGTATTCTGGTAATAAAACTCTTAGGAAAGGGAGTATGTTACTTTTTTAGTAATGTATCTTAAAGATTTCTAGTATTAGTAATTAATTCAGCTAGAAATTGCTGGACAGCTAGAAGATTAAAAAGAGGAAGGTTAAGAGAAGTGAAGTAAACCAAACAGTTTTTGGTCAGTTTAAAAAGAATGTAAAATACTCGTTAAAAATACAAGTTCTGCAGTGAAAATGCACAGGGTTATCTCACAGCCCTGCTGCTCTGTGGCTTTAACTTAAGTCTCAATATCTTTGTCCCTCAGCATCTGACTTTTTATTTCTTATATCTGCTTTTAGTAAAATAATTTTTTTCTTTGGTGTCTACAGACTTACTATACTGTTTGGAGATGTGGATTCCTTTTTATTTATCCTTGGTATATGCTGGCTTCTGTATCTTTAAATTCATGTTCTGTAAAATTTTTAGCCACTAGTGCTTCAAATACTGCTTCTCTATTCTAGAAATCTACACAGATGGTAAGAGTTTCTCATTTTACCCTTTATGTCCATTTTTTCATCATCATGTTTATTTGTGCTGTATTTTGGTTTACTTCATCAGCTCTGTTTTTTGTTCACTAATTTGTTTTTCAGCAGTGTCTGATCTGTTTAAAACACTGATGATGGTTTTAGTTTCAATAATTATATTTTTCATTTGATTGTTTTTCTACTCATCCTGTTGATTAATTATAGTGTCTTGTAAGTCTGTTTCTTATTTTTAAAACTTCATAAATATTTCATACTTTTTTCTGATCATTTCAATATTTTAAGTCTTCATAAGTCTAAATTTTGGGATATTGTGCACCATTTTGGCTTGTTTCCTTGAGGTTATGAGCTTAGTTTGTGAGAAGACAAAGGACCTAAATCATGGATGCTGTTTTTCAGATAATGATTTACATTTGCTTCCAGTCAGGTAGTACCAACCCACTGGCACCAGTGCAGCCCCTTCAGGAGTCTTAGTTTCTCTTATTTTCAGCGCCCTGTCCTTGCTATTGTCCTAAGGTTTCAACTACAAAGGTCAGTTGCAGGCTGCCACCAGCATTTGCCTCAGGTCAAGCCCGCCTTTAAAGCTTGCTTCTTGCCTGATGTTTCCTGCTTTATTCTTGTTTTTGTTACCACCTTTTTTTTTTTTTTGAGTGGAAAGGTATCGGTCTGAAGATTTCTCTTGTATAGTACAACTGAGCAATGAATTAAGTAGTCTGTTTTCTCCAGAATCTAGTGTTTTGTACTGGGAGAATTCTTAAAAGAGTGTTTGTCCCACCATACTGTGGAAGTGCAAGTCTGGATTTATTTTTTTCCATCTTATTTTGTACTTCATGTTTTTCTTTTTTAAATGCTATGCTTCTTTCCCATCCTTATCCCTTTCCTGCCTTCTTTTCCAATTGGTTGTGTTTTCTGTTTATTACATAATTTCCCTCTACTGAGTTGAAATTTATTCTATTACAAGTACTTTTGATTATTAAAAATTTTTAACATGCTTAACATCTAAACATGGTAAATATCTGTACCCTTTTTACAGACTACACAAAGATGTTAAAGTGTGTTAATTCTAATCCTCTAGTTCCTATTTTAGCCTCCAAATTGGATATTACTAGTATTTTACGTAGTTAATATTTAGGTGTGCCCATGTTTATCTTGTTTTTTGGTTCACCATTTTTTTCTTGCACCTCAGACATTCCTTCAAAGTGCAAGTGTGTTTACCTTCTGAAATTATCTCTTTAGAATTGTGGATTTAGAATTAACTTCTCTTGGGCTGTTTTAAGATATTTTTAGCTTTGGAGATCTCCAATTTTTTTTTTTTGTAGATAATTTTTTTTTATTGAAGGGTAGTTGACACACGGTATTACATTACATTAGTTTCAGGTGTACAACATAGTGATTCAACATTTATATACATGACAATTCTAGGTACCAGCTGTCACCATACCAAGCTGTTACAATATCTTGACTATATTCATTACATCCTGGTTACTTATTATTTTACCATTGGAAGTGTATACTTTTTGTGTGTGTGTGTGTGTGAGGGCATCTCTCATATTTATTGATCAAATGATTGTTAACAACAATAGAATTCTGTATAGGGGAGTCAATGCTCAATGCACAATCATTAATCCACCCCAAGCCTAATTTTCGTCAGTCTAAAATCTGAGGCATAACAAACAAGTTCTTACATGGAGAACAAATTCTTACATAGTGAATAAGCTCTTACATGGTGAACAGTACAAGGGCAGCCATCACAGAAACCTTCGGTTTTGCTCATGCATTATGAACTATAAACAGTTCAAATATGAATACTCATTTTATTTTTATACTTGATTTATATGTGGATACCACATTTCTCTCTTTATTATTTTTAATAAAATGCTGAAGTGGTAGGTAGATACAAGATAAAGGTAGAAAACATAGTTTAGTGTTGTAAGGGAGCAAATGTAGATGATCAGGTGTGTGCCTATAGACTATGTGTTAATCCAAGCTAGACAAGGGCAATAAAACATCCACGTATGCAGAAGATTTCTCTCAGAACGGGGGGGTGAGGTTCTAAGCCTCACCTCTGTTGTGGAGATCTCCAATTTTTAACATGTACAGCTGCAGATTTCTTGTTATGTTTGGGACTTAGATGCTCTCTGAATCTGCAGATTTATGTCTTTCATCAAATCAAGTATTAAATGTTTTTTCTATTGTGAAATCTGCACACAGAAAAGTACATAAATGACATGTGAATGGGCAGTTATAAACAACAACAATCTATACAGGTCCAGAAATAAAACACATTAAATGATCAGGAAGTCCATAGAGTTTTTTGTTTTGAGATGTAATTGACATATACTAGTTTCAGGTATACAGCATAATTCAATATTTGTATATTTGTTGCAAAATGATCACTGTTATAAGTCTAATTAACATCCATTATACATTGCTGAGATCTAAGGAAGCCTAAAGTTTTTCTTGGAGTATCTATGAAGGGAAGATTTACTAAATCACTGACCATGTGATTGAACTCAATTTCTAGCTCTCTTCTAGCCTCCCTGGATGTCAGGGTGGCTCAAAATTGCAACATTCTAATCATGTGGTTGGTCTTTCTGGTGTAGGCTACCCTCATCCTAAATCATCTTGTTGGCATAAGCTATCCTGGGGCCCACCACGGATCACCTCATTGGCATACATTGTTAGTGTCCATGATGTATAGGAATGGCTCTCCTATTACTGGGAAATTCTAAGGGTTTTAGGAACTCCATGTCAGGAACCCTGGGTAGTGACCAAATTCTTTATTCTACTGCAGAATATTTTGAAATAGTTTTTGAGATGTTTCATGGCCCCAGATGTGCTCTACCTTAGTAAATATTCTGTGTGCACTTGAATGTGTTTTGCTGTTGGGTGCAGTGCTATATAAATTTTAACTAGGTTAATTTAGTTAGTGTTCAAGTCTTCTGTATACTTACTAATTTTTTGTTTATTTTTCCTGTTGAGAAAAGAATATTCAAATCTCCAACTATAATTGTAGATTTATATTTTTCTTCTTACAGCTTAATCAACTGACTGTTACGTTCGGATAAATTGACCCTTTTATTATTTTTAAATGCCCTTTTTTATTCCTGATAAACTCTTTGCTGTGAAAACCATTTTTCTGATGATAGCCACTATGGCTTTTTAAAAATTAATGTTAGACTTGTGTCTTTTTCCATGCTTTTAACCTATTTGTGTCTTTATGTGAAAATACGGGGTTTTATTTGGAATACAACAGATAGTTGGGTCTTGCTTTTTATTTTTTCAATTTGGTATCTCTGCCTTTTAATTGAGGTTCTTTGACCATTTATATTTAACATGATTGCTGATATGGTTTTAATCTATTTTTTAATCTCCTTTATTGACTTATTAATTATAACTTTGTTTCGCTATTTTAGTGGCTGCTTTATGGTTGATATAATACATCTCTAACCTATCACAGTCTGCCTTTAAATTACAAACTACTACTTTATGTTTAAGGATTGGAATGTTTAGTACTTCCATTTCTCTTCAACTGGACTTTGTGCTATTGTTACCATACATTTTAGACTCCTTCATGCATTCTAACCCCTCATTGTATTTTTTATTTATTTATTTTTTATATGATCAACTTTTAAAAAAAGATTTAAAAATAAGGAAAAGAGGCTGTTAAATATACACACATTTCTGGTACTCCTCATCTCTTCATGTAGATCCAGATTTCCATCTGGTATCATTTTCTTTCTGTGATGTCTCATTTTCAGTTTGCAAAGAGTTCTGCTTTTCATATGTAAAGGTGAGATTCTCATAATTTAGTGATACTTGTCTATCCTTTTCTAAACTGTATATATTATATATTAGATCTATTAAAAGTTTTAGATATTGAAATAGTGCTTTAAAAATATGCTAAAATGTTTTAAGATAACTATAAACTTATTTTAAAGTTGTTTTAATCAGAAAAATGGAACTTCTATAGCTATTTTAAATAAGAAGAGGTTTAACAGAGTGAATTAAATGCTTAGCTGAAGGAGTGGGTTCAAGGCTTGGCCTCTAGAAACAAATCTGAGGAGTAGACAGAAACAGTCCATCAGCTAAACTGTCTCTTTGGAAGCCATTGGTTAAACTAGGAATTTAAGGAGCTGGAATGAAGATGCTATCACCACTGCTTCTTGCCATCTAGAAGGTTGGAGAACAGTTCCCTACAACTGTGGTCTAGTGATCAGGACCCAAACATCACCAGCTCGTGGTGCTTCTGTTACTGACGCACCTACCTCTTGGCACATAACAATCTGGCAGGTGGGCCCTGGAGAAAAACCTCACTTTTCCTTGTCCTTGCTAGCTACCAGAAGCAACAATGAAAATAGGAAAAATGGTGTCTGCCTCACTCACCGCTCTTACAAGACTTAACCAATGGGTATAACCTAATTTTCAACCAGAAGACCAGGTGCAATCAACTCTTGGGCCACATGGTTTTCTTAGCTGTCTAACCTCTCCAATTAGAATCAATATATCCTTTGAGTCTATCTAATATATTTGTGTGTGTATGTCTGTGTGTGCATGCCTGTATATATACACATACCTACATATATATGTTACTATTGAATTTTTAAAAAATGGTTAGTATATTAGTGTCACAGTGGCAATTTTTTTCTCATATTACAAACTTGTACTGTGATAAAATCCAGCCTTCAGTTGATTTATCTAAACTTACATGGATGCAGATATATTGAGAAAGAAAAATTTGAGATGTTGATAGAATATTTCATCTTTAGTCTTAGCCAAACTGTAGTAGCCTAGTTTGGTGTCATCAACTTTTCTGATATAATACCCTAGCAGTACAAAGAATTGAGAGGTACACACTCCCAATATCTGTATATTTAACCAGGGATACACCAAATTTTAGCTTTAGCCTTGGTATTCAACCAAGTGCAATTATTTGGCTTTTGGATGGCTAAATAACTACTTCAGCATCAGAAATGGCCTCACTGAAATTGTGCATGAAATTATCACATGATTATGTATGTACCATCATTTTTTATTATTTTTATTTTGGTATCATTAATGTACAATTACATGAGAAACATTATGTTTACTAGACTACCCCCATCATCCCCCCACATACCCCATTGCAGTCACTGTCCATCAATGTAGTAAGATGCTGTAGACTCACTACTTGTCTTCTGTGTATTGCACATCCCTCCCTATGCCCTCCCACATTATACATGCTAATCGCAATGCCCCCTTTCTTTTTCCCTGCCCTTATCCCTCCCTTCCCACCCATCCTCCCCAGTCCCTTTTCCTTTGGTACCTGTTAGTCCATTCTTGGGTTCTGTGATTCTGCTGCCATTTTGTTCCTTCAGTTTTTTCTTTGTTCTTATATTCCACAGATGAGTGAAATCATTTAGTACTTGTCTTTCTCCATCTGGCTTATTTCACTGAGCATAATACCCTCTAGCTCCATCCATGTTGTTGCAAATGGTAGGATTTGTTTTCTTCTTATGGCTGAAGAATATTCCATTGTGTATATGTACCACATCTCCTTTATCCATTCATCTACTGATGAACACTTAGGTTGCTTCCATTTCTTGGCTATTGTAAATAGTGCTGCAATAAACATAGGGGTGCATATGTCTTTTTCAAACTGGGCTGCTGCATTTTTGGATAAATTCCTAGGAGTGGAATTCCTGGGTCAAATGGTATCTCTATTTTGAGTTTTTTGAGGAACCTCAATACTGCTTTCCACAATGGTTGAACTAATTTACATTCCCACCAGCAGTGTAGGAGGGTTTGTACCATCATATTTAATCAGTGTTAATAATTCCAGTCATAAAAATAAGGCATCACATTTAGAGTTATTATTAGCATCTGAGTGTTTACTTTCAAACACAGGTAAGCATTCCACATATAACCAAATAAAACCTCATGAACTTTCTATTTTAATTCCATCAAAGTATAAATCTGAATTATTATTACAAAGTAAAATGTTGCAGTAACCAGTGATTATGAAAACTATTTTATGCAGAAAACAATTTTTAAACTATCGAGTAGGGAAAGTTCAACAGTAAATATGAATATTGAGAGAGTGCAGAATCTTAACTTTATGATGAATATATATCCTTTAAGTCAGAAAAAAATGTGTGGTTATTTGTTTTGTGGCATTGTTCTGGTAATAGATAACTGCTATAAAAATTGGTACCTCCAAGTGGGAGCTGTACAGCAAAAATCTAAAATACAAAGTATTGGCTTCTAGGCAGTAGAGTTAAGAAAACTGTTATCAGAGGATGAAATAATATTGGTGAGGAAACTGCTTTATTAAGAAGCTGCTATGAAACTGGATAAAACAGCTGTTTATGGTACCTTGGAAAACAAAACATACCTAATGAACTTTTGGCTTTGGGCAAGGATGTCTCCAAGCAAATGTAGAAAGCGCCACCTGGTGGCTTTTAACTGCACAGGCTAAAGCATTGCAAGAAAGAGTTAAGCTTAAAAACAAAAAGCTGATTAGATTGCAAGCAGAGTTAAAGTTAAAGGTAATACAATATGCCAGAGCGACTAAATTGGAAAATAAAACTGCTGTCCTACCTACAGCCACCCCAGCTAAGAAAGTCTCAAAATAAGACACGAACACACATCAAAGATCAAAAAAATATTGTGCCTGACCTCTGAAAGTGAAGGTGGTCTGAGTAGATCTCAAGTGGGCAAAAGCCTAAGGGGCGTGGTCCCACAAAAGCCTGATCCAAAAGTAGCAGTAAGAAAATCTAAAGAAGCATACGTTGATACTAATTATAGGTGTGGCTTTTGGGTGGGTAATGGACCATAACCGGATACAGAAAGTTCAAACGTTTTAAAGAAAGTGGTACTAGCAAAACACCAACTCCCGGGGCTAACAGATGCGTCAAGCTATAAAAACTCCTCAGGGCCCTTGACTTTCTTTGGGTGGAAAGCAACCTGAGAAAGTTACTCTGCTGCTAACAAGGATCATTTCTTAAGAAAGAATGGAGGAGAGTGATGGGAAATGGCGAACATCTCAGATAGTGTACCAGATGTGTGGACAACAGTGAGGCAGGGAGCAGCTCCCAGAGAGCAGGATTAGGGCTAATCATGGAACATTTCCCCACTGCCAGAATGGAAGGACCAGTGAAGTATCAGCAGGGTTGTGAACCAGTCACTAGACACTTCCTATTCTTCCCCCTTTCCAATGGCATGACTTATTGTGGTTATCCTGGTCCTTTTTTATTATTGTATATTGGGTGTAAGTGTGTGTGGAGGCAAAGGGACAGGTAACTTGTTTTTTTATTTCATAGATGTCTGGATCAAGAGAAGCTGCATCTGGACCTGACATAGGACCTGAACCTGAAACCTTCCACTTGAAGGTTGATACTTGTGACTGTATGAGACTTCAGGGGGTATTGGCAATGAGTGAGTGTATTTTGCACGTGGAGGGAATGTGATTGTGGCCAGAGGGTAAACGGTTATAGGTCAGTTGCATTAATGGTCTCTACTTTACTTCTTGTATCCATCCTCATTGACCATGTGACTTTACAGTTTCACTAAAAAGGCATATTCTATTTTTTGCTTATTGATTACGAGTTTGTTTATGTGACTTGCTTTGCCGATGGGATGTTAAACTTGCCAAAGTGCTTAAAGTACTTCCACTTCCTCCCTTGTTCCTTTGCCTTCCTCATGAAATCCAGGCTAAACTGCTGGAGATGAGATTCAGGGAGCAGAGCTAAGTCGGTCCAATTGTTCCAGCCCAGGCCATCATTTCTCAGATGACCCACAGCCAATTGCCAGGCATGTGAGTGAGCCCAGCTCATCACAGCCTAAATTACTGACCTACAGACATAAAAGATAAGTAAAGTTAATTGTCGTATGCCCCTGAGGTTTTGTGATTGTCCATTATACATTATTGTGGCAATTGATAGTCATATAATAATTTACAATACTTTTCATGATAAATCATCTTTATCTTATGCAAAAGATTAAGTATATTAAGAAAGTGTTAGTGAAAAGCAACTTATTTTGTTCTGGCCCATTAAATTCCCAAACCACCCTTCAATGGAGGATAAAATTTAAAACAATTTATCAAAATGATTAATGCAGACTGCCATTTTTCGTAGATGAAGACAAAGGACTTTTGAGATTTGCAAAGCTATGAATCCTAAAAGTTTGTTCTGAAACTCATACAACTGTAAAACATTTTTCCAGATTTTATGTCCACACAAGTTAGTAATATCATTATGTGTGCCATTTGAACCTATGTGTTTTATAGTATTGAATACACACAATATAGTGTCTGCAAGTATAGTCTAATAACTGACAATACTGAGAAATTATTTTTTTCTGCATTCTAAAGTCAAACTTGAAAGTATTGACTTCTAAAATTTTAAACAGAGTTGTAGTAAATATTTCTGGATAAAATTTAAGGTTTATCCTTATATCCCAGTTCATTTTTTGATGGTGATAATAGAAGCTAACCTTGATTTAGCCATATACTTTTTATTTTTACATAATTGACATACAATATTGTGTTAGTTTCAGATATACAACATGGTGATTCTATATTTATGTATATTACAAAATGATCACTGTAATAAGTCGTTTCCATATGCCACAATACAAAGTTATTACAGTATTAATGACTCTATTCCCTATTCCCTCTTATTTATTTTATAACTGGAAGTTTGTACCTCTAATCCTCTTCACCTGTTTCATCCAGCCCCCAACCCTTCTCCTCTCTGGCAAACCATCAGTTGTCAGTTTGTTCTTTGTATTTATTCATCAGTTTCTGTTTTGTTTGTTCATTTGTTTTGTTTTTTTAGAGTCCACAAATTAGTAAAATCATAAGATATTTGTCTTTCTCTGACTTAATTTCACTTAGCATAATACCCTCTAGGTCCATTCATGTTGTTGCAAATGCCAAGATTTCTCTTTTTTTATGGCCAGTAGTGCTCTATTGTGTGTGTGTGTATACACACCATTCTTCTTTATCTATTTATCTTTTAATGGATATTTAGGTTGCTTCCTTTTCTTTGTCTGTTGTAAATACATGGGGTGCATATGTTCTTTTGAATTAGTGTTTTTATGTTCTTAGGATAAATACCTGGAAGTGAAATTGCTGGATTGTATGGTAGTTCTAGTTCAAATTTTTTGAGGAACCTCCATAGTGGCTGTACCAGTTTACATTCCTATCAACAGTACATGAGGGTTCCCTTTCCTCCACGTGCTCACCAACACTAGTTATTTCTTGTCTTTTTAATGACAGTTATTCTAACAGATATGAGGTGATATCTCATTGTGGCTTTGATTTGCATTTCCCTCATGGTTAATGATGTCAAACATCTTTTCATGTGCCTATTGGCCTTCTATATGTCTTCTTTGGAAAAATACCTATTCAGGTTCTCTGCTCATTTTTTAATCACATTGTTTGTTTTTTTCGGGTTGAGCTGTATGACATCTTGGATGTTAACCCTTTATTGGATATACCATTTGTGAATATCTTCTCCCATTCAGTAGGCTACCTTTTTATTTATTGATGGTTTTCTTTGCTGTGCAATTTTTTAGTTTGATGAAGTCCCACTTGTTTTCATTTTCATTGTCCTTGCCTAAGGAGGCATATTTGATCAAATACTGATTTTAATACTCACCTATTTGGCCAAAATGTGTATTCAGTTCAATGTATTTTCACTTGTGTATACTTTAAAATTATAAAGTTATACTACAGTCACTAGATAATAACATAAGATATGGAAGACATTTAGGGTGAAGTTTGTTTTCATTGATAGAGGATGTAATTTCATACTCCAAACAGTCTTGATAATTTTTTTTTTCTAGCTTCTTGGGAGAGCTCACTGTATTGTCATTGTTGTTGACTTTGTAATGTTGTCAACATCTCACATTAGGAGGGAAATGTCAGCTCTGCTATATTCTCGTTTGTTTTCACTTTCATTTTAGTATTTTTCTATTCTGTTTCATTGTTGAAGTCTTTTTAACACATCTCTCCATTTTCTGAGGATTTTTTCATTAAAACTGTATCCATTTAATTGTACCCCTTTAAAACTCAATTTGTCAAAATATACTGAAAACTAACCACCACTTTCAAACCTTCTACATTCTAGAACTTATTCTTACTGCTCAGAATGTCTTTTATAATATATGTGTCTTGGTACCCTTTCATAAACGACTGGGTGTACCACTGGAGTCAAGTTACATATTATATATTAGTAAAGGTTAAGTAATTTTTTGAAACAAAAACATAAATAAAAGGTGTAACATTTTATTTCTGCACTCCAGTGAAACTTTTCTTTTGCTTTCCCTACTGTGGATGCTAGAATACCTTCAGAAGGCTTTGCAGCCAGGCATGCCCGTGTTCTGCTTTGGGCTAATGAAATATAAGCATTTTTGGTAGGATGTGGGGGTTTCCAAGAAAGCTGTGTAACAGAGATGACCTGAGCTAAAATGTCTTTTACCTTTCACCCTTCCTCTTCTTGCTTGGAACACTGGGATGATGCCAACAGAAAGACAAAAGCCATAAGCTAAGTATGACAGAATTGAGTCATATAAAGAGCCTTGGTTCCCAAATTATTATTAGACTTCTTGTGTGAAATCAATTAACCGCTCAACATTTATGTCTTCTGTAGATCTTTTTTATGTTTTGTTTTTTGGAGCCAAGTGTTTTAACTCTTATAATGATCTTGTATTCCCCTCTATGGACACCACTGTTCTGGTTCATTAATGTTATAAATGTGCTCAATATCACAGTTAGATAAGATCCAAGATATGAAGGGGCAGAGGGAATAAGCATTTCATTTGATTAAATATAAACATTTCTGTTTTGGTAAGTCCAGTAAGTGTCTGAATATCTGAATTATGTAATTAGAAAGATTATTTAAAAGATTTATAGAAAAATATGAAATTCAGAATTGTTAAATTATTTTTATTTTTCATATTACTTGGATGACAGTATTACCTTCAGACTTTCCAGTTACATGGAATTTTTGCTATCTGGTGGCTTCCCCAATTCCTGGCTATTTAGTAGTCACTCAAATGGTAAAATACCATAATGTATAGAGATGACAAGACACAGCAGATGTGCTTGCATTATAAACACTTGTTAAACATTAGGAGAAGGAGTGAAAGATACAGTACTTGGTAGTATTTCTTTGGTATTATTATTTACATTTTGCCTTAAACAGGATACAAGTTAATCAAATATATTATTCTACTATTTTTAAAATAGTAGATTTTTTGCCTCCTGATTTCAAAATTATTTGTCTTTCTTGGAATACATATTGTATTAAAATGTGTAATTTGGTGATCTGTGTTTATGAGTTGGTTTATGGCTAAAAAGCTCACATTCTTTTAAGTGTAAAGTCTAAATTGTAAAACAGTAAAAGTGGTATATTCACCAAACAGGGCGTATTCTTAGTGATAGTATAATTGCAGGTTTAATTATGTCTTTTGAATATTTTATTAGGAAGGAAAAATGCTCAGAATACAGGGAGTTTTAGGAGGAGAGACCAACATCCAAGGAATTTGGAACAGAATACGGAGACTCCCTTTAGTTAAGCTGCTCTTCAAAATACACGTACTTCCAGCATCTCCCCCAAGATGCCCTCCCTAGTCCATAGCAGCTTTACAGCCCTCCCCATTCCATACCCCGCCAGGTTTCTCTCACACAAAGGAGGCATGAAGACTAACTTCTGAAGCTCGAAGGTGATTAGTAGAAGAGTTAAAACTGACTTTGTTATGAAAGAGCTATTCATTCATGAGAACAGTACTTCTGTATCTTCTTACACTTGAATTTTGACATCATTTCCTGTGAAATGAGAGGCTTTTGAAGGTGTGTGCCTCTTTGGAGCTGTGATTTGGTATATAATATTTATAAGTAAAAGCAGACTTTTTCCTGGGGCTAAATATCTATATCTCCTTAACAATCATTTCAATCCATAGAACCAGATCAGAAAATCTTGACTAGAGGACTTGCTTTTAAAGAGTAATGTTAAACAAGTGTTTATAATGTAAGCACATCTGCTGTGTTTTGGCAAATAATAAGATGTATCATAGGTAATTAAAAATCAAATATTTTAAAACAAATGCTATTTACTATGAGATAGTTTCATATAATTTTATGACATTTAGGTTTTTTTTGGCTTGGATATTTTTTCTATTTAAGTTTTTTCCATTTAAAGTTTTTTCTACTTAAATTTTTTTAAAATTTTGAGATGATTGTAGATTTACATGCAAATTATAAAGAAAGATGCCATATACCCTTTACCCAGTTTCTCCCAAAGGTACTATCTTGTATAACTATAGTACAAGGTCACAACCAGGAAATCTACACTGATACAATCCACTTAGTTTATTCAGATATCACTAGTTTTAATGCAGACATTTACATGTGTGGGTCATTATATGCAGTTTTGTCACATATGACAAATTCCCGTGACCACCACCACAGTCAACACACAGAACAGGTTAATCACAAGGATCCCTCCTGCTACCCTTTCAAGGCCACAACACCTCCCTTCTTGCCCCAGTCCTGTTATTCCCAGTAACCCACTAATTGTTTTCCATGTCTATCATTTTGTCTCTTCAAGAATGTTATATAAATGGAATAATAGACTGACCCTTTGAGATGGGCTTTTTTTACTCAGCAGTATTCCCTTAAGACCATCCATGTTGTGTGTAGCAGTAGTTTGTTCCTTTGTATTACTTAGTGGTGTTCCATGTATGGATCACCACAGTTTATTCATCCATTAAGGGCTACCTAGGTAGTCGCCACTTTGGGGCTATTTAGAATAAAGGTGCTATGAATATTTCTGTGCAGGTTTTTGTGTGAACATTTCCATTTCAGTGGGATAAAGTGCCATCGCTGGGTCACAGAGTGAGCATGTTTTATTTTGTAAGACGCTGCTATCCTCCCTCACAGTGGCCGGACCATTTTACGTTTCCACTTGGTAGTGTATGAAGGACCCGGTTTCTCCACATCCTCCCTAACATTTGATCTAAACACTAATTTTAAAAAAATGCTAGCCTTCAGATAAGTGTGTGCTGATACCTCAGTGTGGTTGTTATTTGCATTTGCTCTTTTTAGAAACTTACTTGCTATCTAAATATCTTCTTCAGTGAAATGTCCATGTCTTTTGCCATTTTTTTAATGCTGTTGAGTTTTGAAAGATTTTTTTACCTGAATTCCTTTACCAGAAATGTCTTTCAGGTATTTTCTCCCAGTCTGTAACTCTCGTCATTTTCTTCACAGGATCTTTCCCAGATCATATATTTTTAATTTTGATGAAGATCAATTTCTCATTTTTTCCACATATGGATCATAGTTTTGGTGTCCAGTATAAGAACTCTTTGCCTAAGTTGTAGGTTCTGAAATTTTTCTCTTAAAAGTTTTATAGTTTTATGTTTTATATTTTAGTCCATGCTCTATGTTAATTTTTGTATAAAGTACAAAATTAGGTCAAGGCCTTTGGATGTCAGTTGCTCTACCACTATCTGCTGAAAAGCCATCCTTCCTCCATGGAATTGCTTTTGTACCTGTCAACCATCAAATAGGATTCAATATACTCATGAGGATAAGTAGATTACATTTTCACCTGTATTTTGACCCATTCTGATGTTCTTCCCTTTCTGAAGGACTCGGGGTTCTGTTTAACCTTCAGTCTTAGCGGGTAGCCCCCTAGCTGAGGTGTAGCGGGAGAGTTGGGAGGGTGTGTATGTTCAGCTTCCCTGAGCCCTGCCTTCACCACCCTGGCAAAAGTGGAGCACTGACTGACTCACTGCAGCTCAGCTCCTCTTCCTGGGGAAAGTGGGCACTGATTTGCTCAGCCTTTTTTGCTGCTGAGTACACTTGCTGACTCAGCTTCCCACTGGGTCCTGCTGACACCGGGAGAGGGGATGGGGAAGCACAGTGCTGGCGAGCCCCATGTCCTACCACCTTGTTTCACCCTGTTCATGCCAGGGGGCAGTGGAGGCCCAGATCCCTGCTGAGCCCTGTTGATATCAAAGTGTATTAGTTTCCTATGGCTACTATGACAAATTACCACAAATATGGGGGGCTTAAAAAAAACAAGAATTTATCTCAAGTTCGGGAAACCAGAAGTCTAAAATCACAGTGTCAGTAGGGCCACACTCCCTCTGAAGGCTGCGGGGGGAAATTCCTTCCTTACCTCTTCTGGCTTCTGGTGACTCTAGGTGTTCTTGACTTGTGGCTGCAAAACTCCAACCTCTGCTTCTCTCTTCTGCCTCTTCACATCTTTCCTCTGTGCATCTCATAAGATAGTTGTGATTAGATTTATGGCCCACCCAGAAATCCAGGATGATTTATTATTTTTATTTTTTATTTTTTATTCAGGCCCTTAATAACATCAGCAAAGATCCTTTTTCCAAATAAGGTCACATTCAAGTTTTCAGGGATTTGACAAGGACATATCTTTTGGGGAACACCATTCATCACTCTGCAGGGGGAAGCCATTGATGCTGGGTGGGGGTAGGGGCTGAGCATCCTGCTGGACCTTGGGAGCACTGCGGGCCGGGGGTGGACTGTGAAGCTGAGTAGTGACCAGCCCTTCCGTGCACGAGCTGGTGAAGTCTTGCTGCTGCCAGGTGGGGGTAGAAGCTCGCTTTGCCACTGGACTCTGCTGACAGCACCCCAGCAGGGATATCAAAGCACCACTACCTGCTTCTACTGGGAGGAAGATCGAAAATCAGCTCCCTGCTTGAGAAGCCTACGCCACCTGGAAGGGTAATCAGAATGCTGTGTGCTTTGCCAGGGAGAAGATGGAAGATCAGCCCCCTGCTCAACCCTGCTGACACCACAGGGTGGGGGTGTCGGATACCACCACCTGCTGCTGTGGGATGAAAGATCATCTCTCCACTTTGCCCGACTGAAACCACGGGGTGAGGTGGGTGCAGTTTTTAGGTTGATGTTTGGCTGGTATAGGTGGGCGTTGTCAAAAGAGTTTTGTTCTGTTAGGCCACCCTTTTGCTCATAGCCACTCTGATGGCTGGGAGGAATAGACCTTTTCTTGAAGTTTTCTGTTGTTCCTGCCTGTTGGTGGTTCCAGGATGGAGGCCTCCGCAGTGCCCTGTCTGGAATACACGGGAGGCAATAAGGAAACGCAGAGAACTCCCTACTGGGTCAGTCCTCAAGTTCCAAGCTCCCCAAGGCCGGTTTGTCACCTCCTTTCCACCTATGCTTGTCTTCCTATACTTGCTTGTCGTGTTATGTGCAGGGTCTTTTAGTTTAAAAGGATGGACTTGGGAGGAATGGGCAACTACATCTTGGGCAGAACCAGAAACTGATTCATGCCTCATTCGATTTTAAATTCCAGATTTCATTCATCATCCATTCTAGTAGAATTCTTTTCAGTTTTTATGTTCATTTCCTATAATTATCAGTTTAAACAGTAAGTGAAAGAAAAACAATTTAAAATATATTTTTAATCTTTAATTAATGCTGACCTCTAACTGTATATGTTTTCTTATTGATTCTTCTGCAGAACATTTCTAGGGGAAAAAAGCAAAAATAGAAGTACATTAAGAACACTTGTTATTTAAAATCATTTTTATATGGGATTAAAAATTATTTAATGCTGTTCTCTTGTACAACTATGAGTTCTTATTTTCACAAAGTACCTCTAGTAATTTGTACAAGAATACTGTCTAGAATAGTTTAGACAGTATTCTTGAGATGCTGAAGGGGAAATTTGATCAAATGGAAGTGAGCTGAGAAGGCAAGCATAAATAACAGTATTTATGCATATTGACTTCAAAGTAAACTGTAATAACTGCCCCACATGATTTTATATGGCCTCATGTTAAATGGGTTCATTTCCTCTTTAGGAATGATTAATGACCTTTATGATGCCATCCTCATCCTGATGCAGCTTTGTGTGTCTTTATTCCATCTTTTGCATTGAGGATGAAGCTTACTAAGTTGGAAGGCATGATTTCTTCAATTATTGTCTGGACCAACATCACTAGTTTGGAATGTGCTGGGTTCCTGTAAACAAAGGAAGAGTTGAAAAATATAAAGAATTTTTAGATTTATCTATTGAATTTCCAAGCTTATGGAAAGTAGGATTCTTGTCTTATTCACCACTTGATTCCCTTCATAGGGCTTGTACCTAGAATAAACAGGATACCTAAGATAAATAGTTACTGAAGAAAGAAGGAAAAAAAGGGTAGAGTGATTTGCACATTCATAAACATTTTACATAAAAATATTAAGTAGACTATTTCTTAAAGTCTTCAACTTTAGTCAACTTTTCCTTTTTGTCATCTTACTTTTCTGAGTTACAAAAGTAATATATGATTCTGAAAATTTAAACAATACAGAATTCTCATATTACCCTCATTCTGTTCTGAGATAATCACTATTTATAGTTCCGACTGTATTTTTTCAGATGATTGTCTATGTATATATACAAGAAAGTATACACATATATATATATATACACATATACACATATGTATACCTACCACACATATACATTTTTGGTTTTAGAAAAATATATATTCATTTTTCTGCAACCAGTTTTATTTTCCTCTTAGTAGGATATCATACAACTTTTTTTGTGTCAATACTTACATATCTGCTTAGTTGTTCTACATAACCGCATAGAGTATTTAATACTCTATTTAACCAGCCCTTTATAGATTATCACTTGGGTTATTTCTTTTTGCTATTATAAATAAAGCTACAATGAAACATCTTTGGAATGTATCCATTTGTACTTTTATAAGAATTTACATAGAATTTCTAGGTTTTGTGCACTTAACATTTTGAAATGTTATCTCCAAATTGTCCTCTAAGAACATACTATATTTTTATATTCTAGACCAGGATTTTCAAACTGCAGTACGTGAAGACTTTCCAAGGGGTATGAGAGGATGAATAACATTTGAGGGAATAAATATTCAAATCTATAACTTCCATATGTACCTTATCCTTAAACTGAGCTGAGAACATATCACCGATGGAGATATCAGCTTATCCTTTCTCACAAGCCTCTTCACATCATCCTTATGTTGATTTACAGAATAAAATTATACCTGTCATCCCCACAAACAGTAGTAGGGTGCTTTCCCTGGCTTACAAAAATCTTTGAGATGCTGAAGGGGAAATTTGATCAACTGGAAGTGAGCTGAGAAGGCAAGCAACTAATGACTTCATAATAAATAATTACCAAGTCATGTTGTCAGTTCTTTGCTTTCAAGAAAATTTAAGGATCTAGTTGAATTGTCAGCTGATAGGTCATTAAACATAGTTTTTGATTGAGATCCCTATGTAATTTATAGTACATAACCCAGAAGAATTTCATGGGATTGAATGATACTGCTAGAATTATATTCTTTCCATTTTAACTCACTTACTTCTGTAAACAAAGTTTCTGAGTGCTTACGTTTATAAAAATGTAAAGTAGGAGTAAACTTGATATTAAATGCTATCTCATTTTATTTGTAATATCAATCCACAGAAAAAAAGTTGCCCATGTTTATATTCAGGAGATTTTTGCCTATGTTTTCCTCTAAAAGTTTTATGGTTTCATGACTTACATCCAGGTCTTTGATCCATTTTGAGTTTGCTTTTGTGTATGGGGTTAGACAATAATCCAATTTCATTTTCTTGCATATAACTGTCCAGTTTTGCCAACACCAGTTGAAGAGGCTGTCATTTCCCATTGTATATCCATGGCTCCTTTATCATGTATTAATTGACCATATATGCTTGGGTTTATATTTGGGCTCTTTAGTCTTTTCCATTGGTCTATGGGTCTGTTCTTGATTACTGTGGCTTTTTAGTAGCGCATGAAGTCAGGGAGTGTAATCCCCCCAGCTTTATTCTTCCTTCTCAGGATTGCTTTGGCTATTCAGGGTCTTTTGTGGTTTCATATGATTTTTAGACTATTTGCTCTAGTTTGTTGAAGAATGCTGTTGGTATTGAATCTATAGATTGCTTTAGGCAGGATGGCCATTTTGACGATATCAATTCTTCCTATTCATGAGCATGGGATGTATTTCTATTTATTGGTATCTTCTCTAATTTTCTCATGAGTGTCTTGTAGTTTTCAGGGTATAAGTCTTTCACTTCCTTGGTTAGGTTTATTCCTAAGTATTTTATTCTTTTTGATGCAATTGTGAATGGAATTGTTTTCCTGATTTCTCTTTCTGTTAGTTCATCATTAGTGTATAAGAATGCAACATATTTCTGTGTATTAGTTCTGTATCCTGCAACTTTGCTGAATTCAGATATTAGATCTAGTAGTTTTAGAGTGGATTCTTTAGGGATTTTTTATGTACAATATCATGTCATCTGCAAACAGTGAGAATTAGACTTCTTCCTTACCAATATGGATGCCTTTTATTTCTTTGTGTTGTCTGATTGCTGTGGCTAGCACCTCCAGAATTATGTTGAATAAAAGTGGGAAAGTGGGCTTCCTTGTCTTGTTCCTGATCTTAAAGGAAAAGCTTTCAGCTTCTTGCTGTTTAGTATGATGTTGACTGTGGGTTTGTCATGTATGGCCTTTATCATGTTGAGGTACTTGCCCTTATACCCATTTTGTTGAGAGTTTTTGCCATGAATGGATGTTGAATTTTGTCAAATGCTTTTTCTGCATCTATGAAGATGAGCATGTGGTTTTTGTCCTTCTTTTTGTTGATGTGTTGTATGATGTTGATGGATTTTTGAGTATTGTACCATCCTTGCATACCTGTAATAAATCCTACCTGATCATGATTGATAATCTTTTTGATGTATTTTTGAATTTGGTTTGCTATTATTTTGTTGAATATTTTTGCATCTATGTTCATCAAGGATATTGGTCTGTGATTTTCTTTTTTTGTGGTGTCTTTGCCTGGTTTGGGTTTTAGAATGATGTTGGCTTCATAGAATGAGTTTGGAAGTATTCCCTCCTCTTCTACTTTTTGGAAAACTGGGTATTAGGTCTTCACTAAAGGTTTGATAAAATTCAGTGGTGAAGCCATCTGGTCCAGGAGTTTTGTTCTTAGGTAGTTTTTTGATTACCAATTCATTGCTTATAATTGGTCTGTTCAGATTTTCTGTTTCATCCTGGGTCAGCCTTGGAAAGTTGTATTTTTCTAGAATGTTGTCCATTTCTTCTAGGTTATCCAGTTTGTTAGCATATGATTTTCTATAGTATTCTCTAATAATTCTTGGTATTTCTATGGTGTCTGTAGTGATTGTTCCTTTCTCATTTCTGATTCTGTTTATGTGTGTAGACTCTCTTTTGTTCTTGATAAGTCTGGCTAGGGGTTTATCTATTTTGCTTATTTTCTTGAAGAACCAGCTCCTGCTTCTATTGATTCTTTGTATTGTTTTATTTTTCTCAATTTTATTTATTTCTGCTCTAATCTTTATTATGTCCCTCCTTATGCTGAGGATAAAGGCCCAGAGGATGGCTGTGCAGGCAGAGAGGCCCAGAGGCAGAGACCAGTGTGCTGCATGCAGACTTGCTCTGAGTGAGCAGGATTTTGGTGATTCACCTGCCGCCAAGGAAATAAAGTTGGGTATGACCCTTTCACCGCAAAAACGTTTTACTGTCATTTTCTTTGGTCACATTGAATCCATAGTGAACTTTCCTGGGGCTGAAACCTACTGGCAAGACACAACTTTATGAAGAATGGGGTACAGTTGAGTAATGGTATCCATGGAGTCCATTAGTAGTTACTGAAATAATCCATATGAGAGATGATGGCAGCTTGTACTAGGATGGTAGTAGGGAGATAATGAAAATTAAATAACTTCTCTCTGTACTTATCTAGTCAATTAGGACATCTCTAGAATCCAAATCTGAGATCAATGATCCAATCTAGGACAATGTTTTACAAGCATGTTCTTGGTCAAAAACATTTGGAAAAGTTTGCATTAAAGTTAAATAGGTTTCTAAATAGTTTTTCCTAAAAAGTTAAATAGTTTTTCCTAAAATTACTAAAATTACTTTAGGATTGAATCTTACAGTGAATCTTCAGAATGAAGTGTTTTGAAAAGTTTTATTTGATAATGCAACCCATTTTTCCCCCACATAGCATTTTTGGGGATTATATTTCTCCCAGACACTAGTTTGGCAAACAGAATTAGACCATGCCGTATACCCCCAAAAGCGTGCAATGTTTTATCTTCAGTTGCTCATTCTAAATTCATGTGCATATGTTTCTTATTTGGATTATTTACAACTCTTTAAATAAAACACTGAAGCTTTGAAGTACTGGAAAAATTTTAATCTTCCTTAGGTTTTCCCCTTGATTTGACTGCAATCTCACTTTCTTCTCACTCTATTGTAGGAGGTGGGGAGGTAAACTTTTGACTGAGGCAGACCAACCTAACCAACATGTTCAAATTGATTTCCTTTGTAAAAATCTAAATATCTGCCACAGCTGTTGACAATAATAGATATATTTTGAAAAATATAAACTGCTCCAGTCACATGCTCCTTCTGAAGAATCACTGAGCTGTGCTTGAGAAAACAGGCATGCAAAATGGAGTTTCATGTACATTTTATCAATCTTAATTTTGAGGCTGTGTTTAATATTTATTGGACTATAGCTCACCTGTAAAAAAAGAATCAAGTTTGCCAAAACCAATGTATGATAGGCCATCTCTACAATGGTCCCCTCTACTTCCTGGGTTCACACACTTGGGTACTCCCCTTCCCCTGAGTCAGGGCTGGATATAGTGACTCACTTCTAATAAACTGAATATTGCAAAAGTGATAAAGAGTTCACTTCCAAGATTAGGTTGCAGAAAGACTTTGGCTTCTGTCTTGTTTGCTCTTTCTTTCTCTTGCTCTCTTCTAGAACCCTCACTCCTCAGAGTAAGCAAACTGCCATGTTGTGAATAGCCCCACAGAGAGGCCTATATGTCAAGAAACTGAGGAAAGCATCTAGCCTAAAGCCAGCAAGGAACTGAGGCCCTCATTCCAACAAGTACATAAAGAACTGAATCCTACCAACAACCATGTAAGTGAGCTTGGGGGTCAAGCTGCCTTCAGATGAGACCTCAGCCCTGGCACACACCCTGGCTGTAACCTTGTGAGAACCCTTGAGGCAGGGGTACAAAGCTAAGCTACACCTTGATTCCAGACCCATACAAATCATGAGATAATAAATGTCTGGTAAGTCACTAAGATATGGGGTGACATATTATTGTACAGTGTTTGTAAATTTCACTTCAAATGTGAGTACAAGAAGTTTCAACTTTTTTGTCTGTTTAGTTTAACATGTAAGAGTAAAATAGCTTATGATAAATTTTAATAAAGCTTTAAAACAGTCTAATTGAGTCTATTATTTGAATGGCTCTAGGCATTGTATATTGGACCTTGTGTATAAATACCCAGGAAGTGTTTGTACAATAAATAAGCAACTTCTGGGGTTTCTTAGATGCATAGGTTGCTGTCTACACTGGTTTGATCTGTAAGGCATCAAAAAACTATAATATCCAAAACTTTATTCTCCTAGTGTACCTGGTTTTGACCTTCCCCATTCCCTTATCAGTCTATTTTTGAAAGTGCCACTATTAGAATCATTAATTGTGTAGATAACAAAGGCAGGAATTATCTTCCTGATAATTACTAAAATGAAAATGAGAAAGCACACTAGCTTTATCCCATGGTAAAACACTGGACTGAAGCATAAGATAGGTAAATTTTAGTCAGATGTAAAAAGAGCAAGAAGTACAAAATGAAGTAGTTGAAAGAAGTGGACTCCAAAAAAATAAAAGGGTATTGAATAAAATTTGGTTTTCTCAATAACACATAATGATCTGATGGCATTAAGGTATAATGAGCAATGAATGACTAACTCTTAAACATAAAGTTAAAAATGTCAGCACAATTTCCCTTTGTGTACTTGTACTGGAAATAGCAGGATCCTCAAGGATATCCTTAACAGCAGCTTATAGAAAAAATTTACATGTATCAGCAGGAAAAATAAGTTGGGGAAGTAAACTGGTTTTTAGTGGTTCATTTAATGGAAAGATGGGTGTTTAAAAGACCATAAGATATTGTTAGCAAGAAAATACCAATTTACTTTTATAGTAATTATTTCTCAAACTAGAAATTTCCTATCTTAGTGAATTATTCATCAAAAGGGATTTCCCTCCCTATTCCTTCAGGTTTGAAAATGATTAGAAAATATATAATTGCTATATTTTATGAGTATCACATTTCAACCAGTGACTTTATAATTTCTATTTCCTCATTGTTATCCAATAATGTATAGCTAAGGAAGCAGGATTAAATTCTTGATTTATCAATGACATTGAATTCAAAATAATGATTGTAAATAAGAAATTGTACTCACAGATTTCCATGGAATTTTTTAGAAGCCTTGCTGGAAACAGTTGTCTTTTCTCCAAAGGAAATAAAAATCTACAAATACATTAGCTCTCAGATACAGGAAGAAAAAAAACCCTCAGAAAAAAAGAAAACAGAAGTAAAAATGTTTTCTTGGTTTAAAAAAAATAGTGCTTAGAAAAGTCTTCCTAATGAATGGTTTCTTATTAAAAAACAAACTCTTGATCCACTCCTAGGAATTTACCCTAAGAACGCAGCAGCCCAGTTTGAAAAAGACATATGCACCCCTATGTTTATCACAGCACTATTTACAATACCCAAGAAATGGAAGCAACCTAAGTGTCCATCAGTAGATGAATGGATAAAGAAGATGTGGTACATATACACAATGGAATATTCTTCAGCCATAAGAACAGAACAAATCCTACCATTTGCAACAACATGGATTGAGCTAGAGGGTATTATGCTCAGTGAAATAAGCCAGGCGGAGAAAGACAAGTGCCAAATGATTTCACTCATCTGTAGAGTATAAGAACAAAGGAAAAACTGAAGGAACAAAACAGCAGCAGACTCACAGAACCCAAGAAGGAACTAACAGTTACCAAAGGGAAAAGAACTGGGGAAGTTGGGTGGGAAGGGAGGGATAAGGGGGAAAATTAGCACACATAATGTAGCAGGGTCGGGGGACAGGGGGAAGGCAGTATAACACAGAGAAGATAAGTAATGATTCTATAGCATCTTACTACACTGATGGACAGTGACTGTAATGGGGTATGTGGTGGGGGCTTGATAATAGGGGGAGTCTAGTAACCATAATATTGCTCATGTAATTGTACATTAATAATAGCAAAAAAAAATACTGCACAGCAACAACAACAAAAAAAAGTTGTTGCCTTATAGAAATGTGTGGGAACAAGGTGGACTGGGACATGAGTAGGAATGAGACTTTTCAATGCACATCTTTTTGTATCATTTTTATTTTTGAAACAAAAAAAGCAAACTCTTGAAACCTATTTGTTTTTTTACCGATGTTTTAACCACTTTCCAGCCTGATGTATCTTGATTGTAACCTAGAATTTCTTGAGCAGTTTATTGGGCAAGTGTCTTATAGTCCATCTATCTGCAAAGTTTTAAAAACAAATGAATGTAAGAGTAGAATAATATAAAAATGTTTTTAAATGCTGTATTATGTTTTACTACGATTTCTCCAGTGCCTGTCACATAGAAATGAACAATAATTACATGTTGAATGCATGCATGCACGAATCTCTTCTTCCTTATTAATGGTCTTTCAAATGAGAAAATGTGGTACAGTACAAAGAGCAGGCTTTGGAGTCAAAGAGACATGTGTCAAATCCTGTCTCTGCCACTGACTAATTGTAAACTATGTTATTTAATATTTGTTTCCGTGTTCTCTGAGATAATAAACCTAACCTGGTAGAATTAATGTGAGGATTAAATGAGAACACACTTAAGTGTTCTACACCATTGCCTGACGTACAATAGTCATTCAATAAATCATTATTATTTCTAACACCTTAATCATGTTTCCATTCTCTTGTTAAGCATCATAATCTGTTGAACATGTGTCCTGGGAATTAATCTTTTTTAAAGTGAGTGGCAGGGGCAGTCAGTGATCAGATCCCTAGCTTGGTCTCCAAAGTTAATTCTCACCTGTTTTCTTCTCTCCCACTTAGCTCCAATCATACTGACCTCCTGGCTGTTTCTCAGATACAACCAAGCATCTCCTCACACTGGAATCTTTGTATTTGCTGCTCCCTTGGCTTGTACCATCCTTCCGCAGTATGAATGACTGACTCCTTTTGATTGGTGTCTTTATTTAAACGCAGGATCAAATTTAGACAGGATCTCTGGACAGGATCAAGTTCAAATCAGTTCAGCTTAAACACATTTGCTGAACCCCTACTAGGGGTTCCATACTGTGGTGGGCTTGCAAAAACAGCTGAGTAAGATACTGTTTCTGAGCTCAATGAGTTTAGGAAACTGGAATCTCATTGGTCCTTTGGCCCCACATCCAGTTTTCAGTTAGGGGGAACTGGCTGGTATGGTACAAAGAACGACAACTAAAAGCTGGCTTCAAATCCTGCGTTTGCCACTCACCGCTAGCTGTATGACTTTGGGTAAATTGTTTAACCTTTGAACTTCAATTTTCACATCTCTAGATTATGGATAGTAATAGCTATCTCCTGCGTCATTATAAGGATTGAGTTAACACATGTAAGAGTGATCCAAACAGTGTGAGACCTCTTCTCAGTGGGTTAGCTTCTCTGCTTAAAATGGACACACTTAAATCTACCTTTTAAAGAGCTCTTCAAAGAGCTGACTCAATAAACTTTCTTAAAGTTTAATGACCAGAACATGTCTTCCTTAGCTCTCATTTAAAACTCTTTAGGTTGGATTATAAGTCTATTTTCTCTTGTTTAGTTCTCCAGCAAGGCACACCCTAGTTGACCTTTATATTTGAAAAGCTTGAGTAAACCATTATAACTCCTCTTTTCTAGCAGACTCCTCTTTCCTCCTCTTGGTTTCCTTACCTTTCCTAATAGATCTAGTTCAGAATTTTAATAGCTATTGGGACTCTTCTCCAAATCTTTGTAGAGATCTCCATTTTCTCTTAACCTGTGAAGGAACAAAGTGGAAGTACAATTTTTTTGATCCATGAATTAGGTCAATATATTTGATAATTTCCTTTATATTTTTTCAGTGTCCTATTTACACTTAATGTCCTCATTAGGAAACATTTGCTATATAAGCTCCAAGATGGAAGAAAAAGGTAGTAAGAGAAATGTTAAAGCTACTGTTTATGAAAAGAACCTGTAAGAGATTATTTTCAAGAAAGGTTAAAAAGCCATGTAGGTGGAATGTGGATAAAAACATCTAACTTTTTAAGCTCATCCCATTAACAATCTTTGACTGATCTCTGACCTGTGCATGCCTCAGCATATATAAAATCTTTATTTCCTATCATCAACGTACTTGATACTGACCGATCTAGAAACTGCACAGATTATTGGAACGTATCACTGGAGTGTGAACTCCTGCTGGGACTCTGTCTTATCCATTTTCAAATCATTAGCACTTACTGCCATAATAAACATGTTTAATTCAATCACTCAACTGAACTTTATAGCTTCTGGACTTTTTCATTTGCTAAGGAAAAAGGGAAGGTTAAATTTAGTGGGCTAAAGAGGGTGAGAAGAAGAAAGCACAAATGACAAGACTACCATCGTATTACCTGGTGATGTTATGTCAGATAAACTGGAACATATTCAGGTGGAGCAATGGTCAAGGGTATCGTCATCCATAGGGTCAGTGGAAAACAAACATAAACCAGTTTTGAGATGGCATCTTTTTTTGGGTACAGCACGTGGTTGAAACTGTATTCTTCACACTTCATATTCTGTCCCGGCCTTATAGATGGGTTCACACATGTTGTTAGTGGGTCTTTACATTTGTTTGTATGATCTCCCTCTTTCTGGGCTGACTGGGTCCCTAATCCATCACTGCCATTTTTCCCTGGGAATCAAGGTCCCCAAGGACTTTGTTAAATCCCATCCCTGGCCAAACTCCCTCCAACAATCCCGCATCTGCTTTGAGCGTGAGGGTCCGGCTGGAAGCCCGGGACGGCGGTCCCAGGGATGGTGTGGGGAAGGCACGGAGGAGTCGGGGAAGGAAGTGGTTGGGGGAGCTGGTGTCTTAGCCTGGCGGGTGGAGCGGAAGGCGAGGAGGCCGAGCGTGCTGGACGGTCTGGGACTGTGCGGCCGGCTCGCGTCGACCCGGGCTGCCGCCGCCAGAGCCCCCGAGCCTCCGGCCCCTCGTAAGGCCCGGGAAGCCGGCCAAGGAGGCTCAGCCTGTCGCTAGCGCAGTCGGCCTGCGAATAGCGGGGACGGAGGCGAGGAGGGAGTGAAGGGCGGTGACTTCGATGTAGTCCAGGGCCAACCCCTCCATCCCAGATAGACGAGGAAGGAGGAACTACACTTCCCAGCAGGGAGTGCGACCTAACGTCCGCGGCGCCCCTTCCCCTGCAGCCTTCGCCCCCCGCCCTGCTCGCTCCCTGCGACCGAGGGCTGCGCATGCGCACCGCAAGACGGCGCCATGTCGGGTCCGTTTGAAAGCCAGCGCGGGCGTCGCCCTCCGCTGTGACGGCGGAGCAAGCGGCGGATCAGTGGATCCTGAGACTGGGCGGCGTGTAGGGCGGGGTTGCTCTGTCGGGTCTCCCGTCAGGTAACAAGCCCTTACTTTAGGCGGAGAACTGTGGGAGTGTGCGTTTTTCTCTCTTTTTGTGCCCCGGTGGGTGAGTTCGGTCTGAGAAACGGTGTCTTCTCGAGGGTCGCCCAGCTTTGACAGCCCGAGGGAAGGGCTGTAGGCAGAGTGGCGGGGAGGAAAGGCGAAGCCGTTCCCGGAGGGAGCGCGCGTGTGGAGAGTGCGGGTGGGAAGAGGACAGCTTTAGGGGAGGGTCGCGGAGCGGGACGGGAGGACCCACGTGGGCCTCTCTGGGACTCGAGGCGTCCATTGAAGCGGGCGGGGTCTTGGGCTTTGGGGCCGTCGCCTCGGAAAAAACCCGTCCCCGGCGGAGCTCACGCCTGCTGTCTAGTATAACGGGTTTGGGGCGGAGGCGGCCAGCTGCAGCTCGGGTCTGTGCCTGCCGGGGCTGCCGGAATCCCGCAATCCCGCAGGCAGCGTGTGTCCTAGACGAGGGCGGGGTTTGACCCCAACCTCGGGCGCGGGAAGGATGCTCTGGTCCAGCGGCGCCGGCAGTCTTCGCTTTTCAGGTTCATTTTTTTTTGCTGGAGAATAAACAGACGTTCGGTTTCATAACATTAAGTAACAGAGCTGTTGTTCCTAAGTTCTTAATTTCCTGTGAGCTATTCTTAACACTGAACATTCTGTTCTTGAATCAGAGGTGGTGGAAATTTCTTGACATTCATTTTAACATTCTCTTCTTTGGAATGATGGATTTCCTTTTGGAAACGAAAGTGTTTACGGAGGAAATGGTAAGATATATGGGATTTGTTTCCAAATAATCCCGTGGGGAAAAGCGGGTGGATTAAAGTTTGGGTATGTTCATTGTTTTAAGCAGGATGATGGGTGCATAGAGGTTTATTAAACTATTCTTTCTACTTTTGTATACCTTTGGAAACTTTCCACAATAAAAATTCACTTGTGGGTTTTCCCTTTGCCTCCTGTAAGTTGAAATAAATGTTACTACCCATTTACTGAGAACTATACCTCAACAGTTTTCCCCTTTAGGGTTTTGTTTTATTTTTAAGATTTTGTAAAACCATATCAGTAACCTGTACTGTGTTCGAATAAGGGAGAAAACGTTTGGTCAAGCTTATTATTCAAGCAATATTTATTTGAGAAAATTCAAACTATTAAATGAGATGGGTAAAGAAAGGGCAGAGCCATTCTTTAGAGGTATGCTAATATCACAAAGTGGCTAAATAACCGTTATCTTCTGTTCTGCTGCTTCGCCTGACTGCTGTCAGCTCTCCTGCAAAGGCAAGTGCATGCTCTAATGCTGAGGCAGGATGACGTTTTATTCTGACTTTTCTTCTTCAAGTGGAAAACTTGGAGTATAAAGTCAAATTTTACAGTTATTAAGGTTATGTAGAAGTTGTTATAAATTAAACATTCCCAAAATTATAGCCAAAATTTAAGCATATTAACTTTAATTACAGCATGTGTTAAATCCCAGGTACTAATCTTTCATTTTTAGTACAGAAAATCCATTTTATGTTCATTTAATTTTTAAAAGAATGTTATCACATATACTGAGGTAGTGCCTTCTCATTCTTTTATTTCTTAGATTTTCAAACATAGGACCTATTACTGCTCTGAGACAGGATTTAATAATGGGAAATTAGTAAGGTGGATACATTAAGCCAATTTCCTAATTACTTTAGTCTCCTTAAAAAGAGAGGTGGGATGAATCTGTTTAACATAAGAATTGAAAAATAGTGGGGGTAGTAACAAAAAGGCAGGTCAGAAAACGATTATTAACAATTTTAGGAAAATAGTGTTTGCTAGCTTGTTTTATGGTAAACTTATAGTTTATTTCTTTATAGATAAATATTGTAAATTATTCTCTCATCTTTTTTGGGGGAAGGGGTTGGCTAAACTTACATATTGCTATTTACAACACTGAGCATGGATATTCTCCATTGTTCCTTGTTTCTAATACTTTATATTTGATGTCTTTAAAAGTTTTAACTAGCACCTGTTTGCAGTGTATAGTGGTAGGTGTATAAATTTAAAAATATTCTGTATAGGGGAATGTTAGGTATTGTGATGTCATAGAATATATAACCATAAGAAAAGACTATACGTCAGTAGTTCTTAGGACTTAAAAAAAAAAAAAGTGAATACTCTTCCTTTGGTATTTTCTGTGAATATTCTCAGATAATTTTTGTATATAAAATTCAAAGGCACATAGTAGGTGCTTAGTAAGTGGTTTCTAATCAATGAAGGAATTCACAACAATTAAAATAATAGAAAATCTATAACGTGTATTGCATAAAAAGGATTTATAATGAATTTTATTCTTTAAAGGAGATAATAAAAATTTATGTATTTAGTCATTTCTCTGCATATGGCTATTATTCCTTTTAATTGGGACTTTAATCTTTTGTTTTTGTATTACAGTTGTTTTTAAGAGAAATCAATAGAAATAACCCATTTTGAGGAAGCCATGGCAAAATCAAATTCAAAACACAGAGTTTGTTCTCAGGAGTCTTCAGTGTCTTCTCTGTTAGCAAGCTGCAGCCTAAGTGGTAGTAATTCCTCTAACTCTGATGGTTCTTATCAATATAAGGATAAACTGTACAGTTCTGCATCTCAGGCTCTACAGGCCTACATTGATGATTTCGATCTAAGTCAAATGTATCCTGATGCAAGCATGGGAAAGATTAACATTGATAACTGTTCTGCTGATATACCAGAATTCTCCAACTCTATTTATAAACCAAACAATGGTATGCTTTTATTCTTTTTGTCCACTGATTTAAAGCATTTGAGAGATGTGTGGTAGCTTGGAAAACAAGTGTTTCTTTTTTGGTCTTTTGGGGGTAAAAACTACTTTTTTTAATATTAAGATCTGGATTTAAAAAAATGATTCTGTAAATCTCTAGTTCTCAGGAATTTTCAGTTAAGAACCTCTTTTGACCTTGGAGGGAAGATGATGAATGTAATTAATGATAGCAGGTGGCTAACACTTAAGCCAATTTTATTGTAACATAATGGAAAGGGCACTGACTTTGTGGTTCTAGCTTTCATTAACTAGCTTCATGACTTTAAACAAATCTCAGCCTTTCTGAGTTTATATTTGATCAGTCCCAAGTGCAATAGGACCATCCCACTAGCCTTCCTGATCTGTATTCTGTGGGACAATAATATTCGTAAAATGTTGTTTTTTCTTGATAAGGTTTCCATGAAGACAAGTTTGGAAAAAGCATCTGTTGATTACCCAGTTAACACTGTATTGAGCATTTATGGAATAGCCCTAGTATGGGGGAAGTTTGCATTCAACTCTTAGATGATGTGGGCAATATATTCCAGAAAAGGAAATTAGAACATTTTTGCTCTGTGTGTTAATGCTATTGTAAGGTTAGTAGGCAAGAAAGCAAATTATTTTTCCACATAGTTTAATAGCATATTTTTTTTCCTTTGTTGTATCCAGTATTGAGTGACCAGTATGTATTAATATGAATGTATTAGGGTATTGGGTATATCTAGAAGAAAAATATTGAAATCGTAAATCAAAGAACATGGGGAAACTCAGGAGATTGGAGAAAAAGTATAGAAGTTGGTTAAAACAAATTGAAGTGTTGTGAGGAAAAAGCACATCCTATTTAATCAACCCATCCCTTTTGTTCTTTTAATCAGAGCTTTAAGAAGATAAAGGGAAAGTGGCAAAAATGATTCTTAATTCTCATTTACTGTTGAATATTATGAAGTATTTTCGTATGTGATATAAAAAAGAAACAGAACTATGCTTTTGTTTTTCAGCTTTTGAAAATCCTGGTCACAAAAAACACTACTTGTTCTATAGAAAACAGACTATTAATGACATAGACTCCATTAGTCTAACAACTGATGATTTATTAAAACTTCCAGCAGATGGATCATTTTCTTTCAGTTGTGTTGGACCAGGTCACAGACTTAGCAAGAAAAATAAGAAATGCATTGGAAGACTGAGTTCATCGGACACTGAAAAGGATCAAAATTTTCAACGACCCTTCACTGTCATGGTCAAGGATAACATAGTTACTCCTGCTGTACATACAAATAAAAATGGAAAACAGTGTGGTAGGCTAAAAAACCCAAAGCTTGTGAATAAGACTAATAAATGTGTTTCTAAGCCATCTTTATCTTTTCCCAAGAAATCATCTTTCAAGGACAGTTCAGAACACAGTCTTGAACAGAATTACCCAAGATGGCTCACTAGCCAGAAGTCCGATCTTAATGTTTCAGGGATAACTAGTATACCTGATTTCAAATACCCAGTTTGGCTGCACAATCAAGACTTGCTACCTGATACAAATAGTCAAAGGATTTACAAAATATTTAAAGAAGATCAGTGTTCCCCTAGACATAGTTACCAGGCACAAAAAACTTCTCAACTTATGAATAAACTTGACTGTTTTGAATATTCTTTCCAACCCTCACACATTTCAAAATCCTTGAGTGATGATAAAGGAGTAGTTAATGAATATAAATGTGATTCTGAACATAGCCAGTGTCAGTGTGAGAATCTACTTCTCCCAGGACAGTCCAAAGAGCCATTCAATGGTAATTGTTTTTGTTTTGTTTTTAAGAATCAAAGTGCTATAAATTTGACCTTATGTTTAGATTTTTAAAGAGTTTTTATGTTTTATTCTTGATGTAAAGATCAGGTGATGTATCTTTTGGTACTCTTATGGCTTTCATTTATGTAGCATTTTGAAACTAGAAAATGTCCTTTCTCCCCTTTTTTCCTTTGTTTGAAATGTCACATTTTAACATAATTTGCTGTTTTAGATACTGTTATAGTCCAAATGATCTGAATTCTTGTTTCCTTTGTAAGATATTACTGAACTTTAATTTTTTTCTTAAAGAATTAATGTAATTTTTTAAATTAGGTGACAAAATTGAATTGCTTATTCTGAAGGCCAAAAGAAATCTAGAGCAATGTACTGAAGAACTGCCGAAGTCTATGAAAAAGGATGATAGTCCTTGTTCATTAGATAAACTTGAAGCAGAAAGATCATGGGAAAATATTCCTGTTACTTTGTAAGTTACAATGGAAAAACTAGTTTTCCAAATGAAAAAGTCATGTTAATAACTGATTTATTTTTAAAAAATAATGATAGTTAGCAATGGTAATAAAAAGGCAATTCAATGGAACATAGCTTTCATTGTGGCTTGCTTTAAATTGCATTTTCCATTTGTTACCACAAGATGGTGTAATGTTTCATAATCTTAAGTGCATTTATATAACTTCTTACTTTCTTACATGTTTCTTTTGTTGCACTATAAAATATTGATAAATGTTTAATATGAGGAATTAGAACCAAAAAACAGTTATTTTGCAGATAGAGGAATGCTATGAAACTCTTAACTTTCTTTTTATTTATTTTTTTCCCCTCTATATTCTCTCCATGTAGTAAAGTAAACCATTTCTTTTCATTTACTTATTACCTTTTCTTTTACTTGTTATTTTCCTTAAATGATGTGCACTTTCTTGTATGGTCTACTGTATACATTTTTTTGTAGCTTCTAAGATGGTTTTCATATCTGTGCTTAACCTTTCTGTGACATAGTTTCTCAGAATAAAAAGTGTTTACCTAGATACCTGTGAATGTGAGGGTGGAGTAAGAATTGGGAGTTCATATAGGAAAGCTTTTTTTCTTAGTGCTGTTACATCTGGGACTCATCAGAAAGGCATTCTTGGTAACTATATCCTCTCTTAGGCTCTGATGATTATCTTCAGTTGTCTAAACTTTCTTTTGTAGATGGAGTCTGTTAATTCCTCGATCTTTTTTTTTTGCTTTTCATTTGAAAGACATAGTTTTTGAATGTGGACAATGACTATAATTTTGGTTTGGAATTCTGGCTCTGTTATTTCCTTACTGAGACCTCATACATGTTGCTTCTATTTTGTGCAAGACATTGTATAAGTTCTTCTACTGTGTGGTTGTTGTAAGGATTCAATTGATTAGAAAATAAATGTTAGGTATTCAGGTCAGTTTCTGACTTAGGATGAGCCCTCTTGTAGTTGTAGTGGTGATGATTATCCAGAATATTTGTTTTCTTCATTTAACTTAATTTCTCAATTGTTGATTCAATAATATCTTCTTTTTTTTAAAACTTGCATTAATAATTAGCTCACTTAATTTCTCTTATCTTTCCTATTTCCTAATTTCTTATATTCTTATCAGTTGGTCTTTGTATTTGTAAAGTACTGTTGCTGCAATACTTTGCTTTCAGTTGGAACCAAAATGGTTGAGTAAGTAATATCAGAGAAGTTTAAGAGTAAAATATTTGAATACATTTAATGCATTTTGTAATTAGATAACTTCTAACCTGTCTAATTTTTTTTATTATCATTAATGGTTTGGCCTAGTGCCTTGCATACAGTAGTTGATTTTTGGAAGATTGAATTCATATTGTGATGGGTATGTTTGTACATAAAGTTAATGATGGATTGTGAGAAGAAGAAATAGACCTAATCTCAGTGTAACATTAACAAACTATCAGTCTGTCCTCAAAACCAAAATTGACTAGGAAGTACTTAAGGTGTAATGAATAAAGGATAGAGCATAACCACAACCAAATAATTGCTTTGTTTGAAAATTTCCAACAAGTTGGAAAAAATTAAAAAGCTAAACAAAGAAAAGAACAACAGTATAATGAATCCCTGTGCACCCAGGACTCCTCTTCCATAATTGGGTAAATGTTTTTTGATGAAAGAAGGTAGATGTACAAATCCTTTTGGTAAAGAGTGGGAGAAAAGACTACTTGGGAGTGAGAGAAAACTCACAGTAAATTACAAATCAAACGAGTCAGTAATGAAGTGCTGTTAATTATTGAGAAAAAAATTTGCATTTGACATTTAAATGTTATAAAAAGATTCTTAGGTATCAGTATTTGAGTTAGAAAGACATTGATATATAAAGAAGAGAATGAATGGGTTTATTCTCTGTGACTAATAGAATTGGGAAAATTCTTTTGCTAGGGATTTTCCTCTACTACCCCTTGAACATCAAGAAGGAAACATACCATCTATTAAATGTTCTGGGTACATAGAGTTAATTTTTGCAATTTCTGTGTGATAAATGGGACTACAGATACAGAAATTGAAATTCAGATAATTTACTTAAGGTCATATAGTAAGTAGGATTAGGATTTAAACACAGAATTTTTATTTTCAAAATTGATCCTTTTCCCACTATAATCTGTCTTCTACGTTAATGCCAGTTCTGGAGGGGAAGTCCTATTGCTTTGATGTGGAAAAGCATGTAAATGCCATCCCAGTGGAAACTCTTATAGGGGGTTTTGTGTATTACCATTAGGTAACTAATGTTAATTAGAGAAATGTACTGCTTATTTCAAACAAAAGAGCTTTTGGAGCATTGTCTATAGTTGAAAGCTTATTTGTTTATTTTTCAGTTTCTTTATAGTTTTCCCTTAGAGCTTTAAAGGAGAAGCAAGGAGATGGGAGGGGGTTAGATTCTGACATCAGTTTAGGAGAAGATGAGGGACCAAGCACCATCAATATGAATCATATCTTTAATGTTTATGTCTTGGTGACAGTTTGCATTTAAATGCTAACCATTCAATTATATACTAATTTTTATAAATTGGGAACTTAATTGCTATCTTGTATCCTTAAATCCTATTTAGCAAATCTCCTGTTCCTGTTAACTCTGATGATAGTCCTCAGCAAATTTCAAAGGCAAAGTGTGCTAAAGGGTTCCTTGAAGACTTTTTATGTAATGATAGTCAGGTGGGTAAAGTTAAATCTTTTTAACTTATTAAAAGAATATTTGTGACTAGTATATAGATATTAATTTCTAAGTTGGATGTTATACAACAGAAAGTGACCAAGATCCCTTCTTCTCCAACACATGTCATAAAACAACACTCCTAGAATTACTGATTGTTGTAGTATTCCAGAGTAGAGGGACCTGGGATTGAACTCTACAGAAACCTAAATTGTCATTACAGTCTTTTGGAAAACATGTAAAACAGACTATTACAAAGTGAATTGTATTTTCCCATAGAGTGGTTGATTATGGAGAGTTGTATTTCTATTAAGACTATATCAACTCATCAATGATAATATATCATGAACTCCCTGATATGATGCACAGTCCATTTCTAGAACTTTTTCATCTCCCCCAACTGAAATGCTGTACCCATTAAAAGTAACTCGCCATCCCCCTTTCTGTTTAGCCTCTCACTATCACCATTCTACTTTTTGTCTCTAAGAATTTGACTACTCTAGGAATCTTACATGTCTTAGTCTGCTCAAGCTGCCAACACCAAATACCATAGACTGGTGGCTTAAATAACAGAAACTTGTTTTTCATAGTTCTGGTTTCTGGGGAGTCTAAGATCAAGGTGCTGGTTGGTGATGTTCCTGGTGAAGACTGTCTTCCTGGCTTGTAGACAGCCACTTGTGCTCTCACATGGCTGTTCCTTGAACTCTTAACATGTCTCTTCTTGTAAGGATGATAACCTTGTGGTATCAGGGCCTCCCTTATGACCTCATTTAATTTGAATTTTCTCTTTACAGCTGTATCTCCAAATACACCTGCATTTGAGGGTAGAGATTCAACATGAAATTTTAGGGGGACATAATTCAATCCATCATAAAAGAAGAATCATGCAATATTTGTCCTTTTGTGAACTGGCTTATTCTGTTAGCAAAATGTCAACAAGGTTCATCTATGTTGTATCATGTGTCAAAATTTCCTTTCTTAGATTGAACAATATTCCATTGTATGTACGTACCAAGTATTGTGTAACCATTCATCCATTGATGGACACTTGGGTTGCTTCCACCTTTTGGCTATTGTGGATAATGCTGCTATGACCATGGGTGTACAAATATCTTTTTGAATTTCTGCTTTAACTTCTTTTGGGTATGTAACCAGAAGGGGAAATACAGGATCTTGTAGTAATTTTATGCTTAATCTTGAGGAATTGTGTTCCATCTTTTGAGGAATACCATTTTCCACAGCAGCTGCACCATTTTACATCCCACACCCTGTTTCTTACACCTTGCTCATATAACTGTGCAGAATGTCTTTAAAATCTTTTTAGCCATTATGCTTAACTTTCAATTTCTTCACCAGTGAGTACTCACTTCCAGTATCCTACCCATGCTAGTCAACAACTTTCCCTAGACTTGAAGATTAAATGCTGAAATATGTTAAATTGCATGTATCTTTTTTTTTTTTTGTGAGGGCATCTCTCATATTTATTGATCAAATGGTTGTTAACGACAATAAAATTATGTATAGGGGAGTCAATGCTCAATGCACAATCATTAATCCACCCCAAGCCTAATTTTCATCAGTCTCCAATCTTCTGAGGCTTAACAAACAAGTTCTTACATGGAGAACAAATTCTTACGTAATGAATAAGTTACATAGTGAACAGTACAAGGGCAGTCATCACGGAAACTTTCGGTTTTGCTCATGCATTATGAACTCTAAACAGTCAGTTCAAATATGAATACTCATTTGGTTTTTATACTTGATTTATATGTGGATACCACATTTCTCTATTATTATTATTTTTAATAAAATGCTGAAGTGGTAGGTAGATACAAGATAAAGGTAGAAAACATAGTTTAGTGTTGTAAGAGAGCAAATGTAGATGATCAGGTGTGTGCCTGTAGACTATGTGTTAATCCAAGCTAGACCAGGGCAATAAAACATCCACGTATGCAGAAGATTTCTCTCAGAACGGGGGTGAGGTTCTAAGCCTCACCTCTGTTGATCCCCAATTTCTCACCTGATGGCCCCCTGCGACTGTGCCTGTCTTAGGTTGTTCCTCCCTTGAGGAATCTTACCCGTCTCTGGCCAACCAGTCATCTTCCGGGGCCATACAGGGAAATGTTAAGTTGGTAAGTGAGAGAGAAGCCTTATTGTTTGAAAAGGTTAGCTTTTTACTTCTTTGCATATTTATGCCCTGTGGCTTCTATGCCCAGCATTTGTCTTGAGGTATCTTTACCACTTGGAAGAATTATGATACTCGGTAAATTTGATATGAGGCACGAATTCTATTTAAGGGTTGTAATTAGGAAGGAAGAAGAAAAGCTATAGAAGTAGCAGGCGGAAGAAAACATGGGAAGATTGATTATTTCTTTGACATATCTTCTTGTACAGTAACTTCAGCATGAATAGGTTTTAAGCTACTACTTAAATTGCGCACACACATTAACATAATAGGAGTATAGTTACATAACCAAAGCATATCTGTAATTACCAGCCATCTCCAGTGAAACCAAGAAAACCAGTTAGGTACCTTAGGCATTTGTGAAAACTTATCTATGATATGGTGGATATTGTCCAACTGAACTTGAACAGTCTGAGAGAAATCAGACAAATTAAAACAACCCATTCCTGGGGACTGTTCACATGCCATATGTTCTTTTAACAGTAAATAGTCTGTAGTTGTAAGATTTTGGAGAGCTACAATTTGCAGTTCTCTTAATTCTTGGTTGAGTTCCAACAGTATAGATCCAGTCAAATTTATTGTTTTACTATATGCACAGGCCAGCTTAGATATCTCCTTCCTCATTCCCATGGCAAGTCCAGGAACTGGTGGGATGAGTGCATCTACAGCTGTAGCAGTGCGTGGATCTTTGTTGGGGTTTTTTGATGATCATCTTCTGGCATGAGTCTTCCAGAGAGTGCTGATGTTGGAAGTTCTTTTTCATATCGTATCTTAGTTCATTTTTGGGGTAGCCCAATTAGGCTTTGATCCTCTGTATAAGCACAAACAGACCCTTTGCCTACACTTTTATATGCCCTTTATACCCTTGTGTAGAACTCGTTGGAGGTTACCACACAGGAACTGCCCTTTTTTTTTTTTTTTGCTTTGTTTTTGGTATCACTAATCTACACTTACATGACGAATATTATGTTTACTAGGCTCTCCCCTATACCAGGTCTCCCCTATAAACCCCTTTACAGTCACTGTCCATCAGCATAGCAAAATGTTGTAGAATCACTACTTGCCTTCTCTGTGTTGTACAGCCCTCCCTTTTCTCCTACCCCCCCATGCATGTTAATCTTAATACCCCCCTACTTCTCCCCCCCTTATCCCTCCCTACCCACCCATCCTCCCCAGTCCCTTTCCCTTTGGTACCTGTTAGTCCATTCTTGAGTTCTGTGATTCTGCTTCTGTTTTGTTCCTTCAGTTTTTCCTTTGTTCTTATATTCCACAGATAAGTGAAATCATTTGGTATTTCTCTTTCTCTGCTTGGCTTGTTTCACTGAGCATAATACCCTCCAGCTCCATCCATGTTGCTGCAAATGGTTGGATTTGCCCTTTTCTTATGGCTGAGTAGTATTCCATTGTGTATATGTACCACATCTTCTTTATCCATTCATCTATCGATGGACATTTAGGTTGCTTCCAATTCTTGGCTATTGTAAATAGTGCTGCAATAAACATAGGGGTGCATCTGTCTTTCTCAAACTTGATTGCTGCGTTCTTAGGGTAAATTCCTAGGAGTGGAATTCCTGGGTCAAATGGTAAGTCTGTTTTGAGCATTTTGATGTACCTCCATACTGCTTTCCACAATGGTTGAACTAACTTACATTCCCACCAGCAGTGTAGGAGGTTTCCCCTTTCTCCACAGCCTCGCGAACATTTGTTGTTGTTTGTGTTTTGGATGGCAGCCATCCTTACTGGTGTGAGGTGATACCTCATTGTAGTTTTAATTTGCATTTCTCTGATAATTAGCGATGTGGAGCATCTTTTCATGTGTCTGTTGGCCATCTGTATTTCTTTTTTGGAGAACTGTCTGTTCAGTTCCTCTGCCCATTTTTTAATTGGGTTATTTGTTTTTTGTTTGTTGAGGCGTGTGAGCTCCTTATATATTCTGGACGTCAAGCCTTTATTGGATGTGTCATTTTCAAATATATTCTCCCATACTGTAGGGATCCTTCTTGTTGTATTGATGGTGTCTTTTGCTGTACAGAAGCTTTTCAGCTTAATATTGTCCCACTTACTCATTTTTGCTGTTGTTTTCCTTGCCCGGGGAGATATGTTCAAGAAGAGGTCACTCATGTTTATGTCTAAGAGGTTTTTGCCTATGTTTTCTTCCAAGAGTTTAATGGTTTCATGGCTTACATTCAGGTCTTTGATCCATTTTGAGTTTACTTTTGTATATGGGGTTAGACAATGGTCCAGTTTCATTCTCCTACATGTAGCTGTCCAGTTTTGCCAGCAGCACCTGTTGAAGAGACTGTCATTTCGCCATTGTATGTCCATGGCTCCTTTATCAAATATTAATTGACCATATATGTCTGGGTTAATGTCTGGATTCTCTAGTCTGTTCCATTGGTCTGTGGCTCTGCTCTTGTGCCAGTACCAAATTGTCTTGATTACTATGGCTTTATAGTAGAGCTTGAAGTTGGGGAGTGAGATCCCCCCTACTTTATTCTTCTTTCTCAGGATTGCTTTGGCTATTCGGGGTCTTTGGTGTTTCCATATGAATTTTTGAATTATTTGTTCCAGTTCATTGAAGAATGTTGCTGGTAGTTTCATAGGGATTGCATCAAATCTGTATATTGCTTTGGGCAGGATGGCCATTTTGACGATATTAATTCTTCCTAGCCACGAGCATGGGATGAGTTTCCATCTGTTAGTGTCCCCTTTAATTTCTCTTAAGAGTGACTTGTAGTTTTCAGAGTATAAGTCTTTCACTTCTTTGGTTAGGTTTATTCCTAGGTATTTTATTTTTTTTGATGCAATTGTGAATGGAGTTGTTTTCCTGATTTCTCTTTCTGTTGGTTCATTGTTAGTATATAGGAAAGCCACAGATTTCTGTGTGTTGATTTTGTATCCTGCAACTTTGCTGTATTCCGATATCAGTTCTAGTAGTTTTGGGGTGGAGTCTTTAGGGTTTTTTATGTACAGTATCATGTCATCTGCAAATAGTGACAGTTTAACTTCTTCTTTACCAATCTGGATTCCTTGTATTTCTTTATTTTGTCTGATTGCTGTGGCTAGGACCTCCAGTACTATGTTAAATAACAGTGGAGAGAGTGGGCATCCCTGTCTAGTTCCCGATCTCAGAGGAAATGCTTTCAGCTTCTCGCTGTTCAATATAATGTTGGCTGTGGGTTTATCATAGATGGCCTTTATTATGTTGAGGTACTTGCCTTCTATTCCCATTTTGCTGAGAGTTTTTAACATGAATGGATGTTGAACTTTGTCAAATGCTTTTTCAGCATCTATGGAGATGATCATGTGGTTTTTGTCTTTCTTTTTGTTGATGTGGTGGATGATGTTGATGGACTTTCGAATGTTGTACCATCCTTGCATCCCTGGGATGAATCCCACTTGGTCATGGTGTATGATCCTTTTGATGTATTTTTGAATTCGGTTTGCGAATATTTTGTTGAGTATTTTTGCATCTACGTTCATCAGGATATTGGTCTGCAGTTTTCTTTTTTGGTGGGGTGTTTGCCTGGTTTTGGTATTAGGGTGATGTTAGCTTCATAGAATGAGTTTGGGAGTATCCCCTCCTCCTTTATTTTTTGGAAAACTTTAAGGAGAATGGGTATTATGTCTTCCCTGTATGTCTGATAAAATTCCGAGGTAAATCCATCTGGCCCAGGGGTTTTGTTCTTTGGTAGTTTTTTGATTACCGCTTCAATTTCGTTGCTGGTAATTGGTCTGTTTAGATTTTCTGTTTCTTCCTGGGTCAATCTTGGAAGGTTATATTTTTCTAGGAAGTTGTCTGTTTCTCCTAGGTTTCCCAGCTTGTTAGCATATAGGTTTTCATAGTATTCTCCAATAATTCTTTGCATTTCCGTGGGGTCCGTCGTGATTTTTCCTTTCTCGTTTCTGATACTGTTGATTTGTGTTGACTCTCTTTTCTTCTTAATAAGTCTGGCTATAGGCTTATCTATTTTGTTTATTTTCTCGAAGAACCAGCTCTTGGTTTCATTGATTTTTGCTATTGTTTTATTCTTCTCAATTTTATTTATTTCTTCTCTGATCTTTATTATGTCCCTCCTTCTGCTGACCTTAGGCCTCATCTGTTCTTCTTTTTCCAATTTCGATAATTGTGACATTAGACCATTCATTTGGGATTGCTCTTCCTTTTTTAAATATGCTTGGATTGCTATATACTTTCCTCTTAAGACTGCTTTTGCTGTGTCCCACAGAAGTTGGGGCTTAGTGTTGTTGTTGTCATTTGTTTCCATATATTGCTGGATCTCCATTTTGATTTGGTCATTGATCCATTGATTATTTAGGAGCGTGTTGTTAAGCCTCCATGTGTTTGTGAGCCTCTTTGCTTTCTTTGTACAGTTTATTTCTAGTTTTATGCCTTTGTGGTCTGAAAAGTTGGTTGGTAGGATTTCAATCTTTTGGAATTTTCTGAGGCTCTTTTTGTGGCCTAGTATGTGGTCTATTCTGGAGAATGTTCCATGTGCACTTGAGAAGAATGTATATCCTGTTGCTTTTGGATGTAGAGTTCTATAGATGTCTATTAGGTCCATCTGCTCTACTGTGTTGTTCAGTGCTTCCGTGTCCTTACTTATTTTCTGCCCAGTGGATCTATCCTTTGGGGTGAGTGGTGTGTTGAAGTCTCCTAGAATGAATGCATTGCAGTCTATATCCCCCTTTAGTTCTGTTAGTATTTGTTTCACATATGCTGGTGCTCCTGTGTTGGGTGCATATATATTTAGAATGGTTATATCCTCTTGTTGGACTGAGCCCTTTATCATTATGTAGTGTCCTTCTTTATCTCTTGTTACTTTCTTTGTTTTGAAGTCTGTTTTTTCTGATATTAGTACTGCAACCCCTGCTTTCTTCTCGCTGTTGTTTGCTTGAAATACGTTTTTCCATCCCTTGACTTTTAGTCTGTACATGTCTTTGGGTTTGAGGTGAGTTTCTTGTAAGCAGCATATAGATGGGTCTTGCTTTTTTATCCATTCTGTTACTCTGTGTCTTTTGATTGTTGCATTGAACCCATTAACTTTTAGGGTGACTATTGAAAGATATGTACTTATTGCCATTGCAGGCTTTAAATTCGTGGTTAACAAAGGTTCAAGGTTAGCCTCTTTAGTATCTTAGTGCCTAACTTAGCTTGCTTATTGAGCTGTTATATACACTGTCTGGAGATTCTTTTCTTCTCTCCCTTCTTGTTCCTCCTCCTCGATTCTTCATATGTTGGGTGTTTTGTGCTGTGCTCTTTCTAGGAGTGCTCCCATCTAGAGCAGTCCCTGTAAGATGTTCTGTAGAGGTGGTTTGTGGGAAGCAAATTCCCTCAGCTTTTGTTTGTCTGGGAATTGTTTAATCCCACCGTCATATTTGAATGATAGTCGTGCTGGATACAGTATCCTTGGTTCAAGGCCCTTCTGTTTCATTGTATTAAATATATCATGCCATTCTCTTCTGGCCTGTAGGGTTTCTGTTGAGAAATCTGACGTTAGCCTGATGGGTTTCCCTTTATAGGTGACCTTTTTCTCTCTAGCTGCCTTTAACACTCTTTCCTTGTCCTTGATCTTTGCCATTTTAATTATTATGTGTCTTGGTGTTGCCCTTCTTGGATCCTTTCTGTTGGGGGTTCTGTGTATTTCCGTGGTCTGTTTGATTACTTCCTCCCCCAGTGTGGGGAAGTTTTCAGCAATTATTTCTTCTAAGATACTTTCCATCTCTTTGCCTCTCTCTTCTTCTTCTGGGACCCCTATAATACGGATATTGCTCCTTTTAGATTGGTCACACAGTTCTCTTAATATTGTTTCATTCCTGGAGATCCTTTTGTCTCTCTCTATGTCAGCTTCCATGCGTTCCTGTTCTCTGATTTCAATTCCATCAATGGCCTCTTGCATTCTATCCATTCTGCTTATAAACCCTTCCAGAGTTTGTTTCATTTCTGCGATCTCCTTTCTGGCATCTGTGATCTCCCTCCGGACTTCATCCCATTTCTCTTGCGTATTTCTCTGCATCTCTGTCAGCATGTTTATGATTCTTATTTTGAATTCTTTTTCAGGAAGACTGGTTAGGTCTGTCTCCTTCTCTGGTGTTGTCTCTGTGATCTTTGTCTGCCTGTAGCTTTGCCTTTTCATGGTGATAGGAATAGTCTGCAGAACTGGGACGAGTGACGGCTGGAAGAACTTCCCTTCTTGTTGGTTTGTGGCCCTCCTCTCCTGGGAGAACAGCGACCTCTAGTGGCTTGTGCTGCGCAGCTTCGCGCAGACAGGGTTTCTGCTTCCTGCCCGGCTGCTATGGAGTTAATCTCCGCTGTTGCTGTGGGCGTGGCCTGGCTCGGGCAGCTACTCCAAAATGGTGGAGTCGTGTTGGAGCAGGAGCTGCTGGGAGGCTATTTATCTCCGTAAGGGGCCTCCCTGCTCCCTGCAGCCCAGTGGTTAGGGTGCCCAGAGATCCCGGATTCCCTACCTCTGGATTAAGTGACCCGCCCTGCCCCTTTAAGACTTCCAAAAAGCACCCGCCAAAACAAAACAACGACCACCAAAAAAAAAAAAAAGAAAAAAAAATTTTTTAATTTAAAGAAAAAAAAAAAGTTTTTAATTAAAAAAAAAAAAAAAAAAAAAAAGGTGGTCGTTCGTTTTTCTTTATTCTCCGGTGCCAGCCTCAGGCCTCTGCTCACCGGTCTTTCTGCCCTGTTTCCCTAGTATTGGGGTCCCTATCCCTTTAAGACTTCCAAAAAGCGCTCGCCAAAACAAAACAGCAAAAAAGCAAAAAAAAAAAGAAATGGTCGCGCGCTTTTCTTATGTCCTCTGTCGCCCAGCCTCCAGTGCCTGCTCACTGTTCTTGCTACCCTGTTTTCCCAGTATCGAGCGCCCTGCACTCTGGCCCGGATGGCTGGGGCTGGGTGTTCGGCAGTCCTGGGCTCCGTCTCCCTCCCGCTCTGCCTGCTCTTCTCCCGCCGGGAGCTGGGGGGAGGGGCGCTCGGGTCCCGCCCGGCCGGGGCTTGTATCTTACCCCCTTCCCGAGGCGCTGGGTTCTCTCAGGTGTGGATGTGGTCTGGATATTGTCCTGTGTCCTCTGGTCTTTATTCTAGGAAGGGTTGTCTTTGTTATATTTTCATAGATATATGTTGTTTTGGGAGGAGATTTCCGCTGCTCTACTCACGCCGCCATCTTCCGCCTCTCTCCCAAATTGCATGTATCTTAGGAGCCTGTTTGCCACTAGTTAGCAGAACACGGCAACTCATTGAAAAGTGTAAATATAATACATTTGTAAGACTTTTAAAAAAAAGTTTAAAAATATCCCCTGCAGGAACTCTCCTATACCGTTGGTGGGAATGTAAATTAGTTCAACCACTGTGGAAAGCAATATGGAAGTTCCTCAAAAAAACTAAAAATAGAAATACCATTTGACCTGGGAATTCCACTCCTAGGAATTTACCCAAAGAATATAATTTATCAGATTCAAAAAGACATATGCACCCCTATGTTTATTGCAGCACTATCTACAATAGCTAAGACATGGAAGCAACATAAGTGTGTATCAGTATATGAATGGATAAAGAAGAGGTGGTACATATACACAATGGAATACTATTCAGCCATAAGAAAGAAACAAATTCTACCATTTGCAACAACATGGATTGAGCTGGAGGATATTATGCTCAGTGAAATAAGCCAGGCTGAGAAAGGCAAGTATCAAATGATTTCCCTCATTTGTGTAGTATCTTAACAAAGAAGCAAAACTGAAGGAACAAAACAGCAACAGACTCAGACTCCAAGAAGGGAGTAGTGGTTACCAAAGGGGAGGGGTGGAGGATGGCGGGTGGGGAGGGAGGGAGAAGGGCATTGAGGGTTGGCACACATGGTGTGGGGAGGATCATGGGGTAGACAGTGTAGCACAAAGAAGGCAAATAGTGATTCTGTGGCATCTTACTACACTGATAGGCAGTGACTGCAGTGGGGTATGCGGGGACACGATAATATGGGTGAATGTAGTAACCACATTGTTTTGTCATGTGAAACCTCCATAAGAGTGTATATCAATAATACCTTAATAAAAAAATATATCCCCTGCAGATTCTCTTAAAAGTATTCTGACCACCTTGTGTGGCTAAGTGCTGTGCCTTTTTTGGATACAGGTAAGATCAGTGATAACAGAGGTATGAGTGTTTTTTTAGGTAGCAAGGAATGTGTGGCTCATGACGAGGTGAAAAACCAACATTTTCTTGTGTGAAAGCTTATTTAGAAGTGTACAGAGAATACTATATTTGAAATTTGAATCCTTGCTCAGTTGTTAATCAGCTTCATTTACACACTTGCAAAGACCATGTTGGCTTACCCGATCCCTGAGAGCCTTTCAGTTTTAAATCCATGCTTTTTAATGTATGAAATGAATGCATTGCAGGTGTAAACATGTACTATTCATTTTAAAAGAGCAGGGACTAGAAAGGATACGCCAAACTGTTAATTATGATTTTTCTCTGACGCCATCTGGGGACTGGGTAAGGGAAGGTGATGAGTTATACTTTTGACATTTTAAAGACACTTTATTGACATGTATTGTTTGGACTTTCTTTTTGGTTAATTTTTTACTGGGGGGAAAGTAATACAAAATTTTGTATACCCTGAATTTGAAAGGTTTATCACTCATCTGTTTTAACCTTAGAGCTGTACCCTTTCTGGAGGGAAACATCATGGTCCTGTTGAGGCCCTGAAACAAATGTTATTTAACCTTCAAGCAGTACAAGAAAGTTTTAATCAGAATAAAACCACCGAGCCAAAAGAAGAAATTACACAAGTGAGCACAAACTTGGTTTATGAATTGAGGTCTGTGAATATGACTTGAGATGTGCAAAGATATGAGATTTCTTTCTAGATATTTTTAGTTTGACCTCTAATTCTATGTTAATAAGCATGCCACATAACAATGTAGAGTTGTACTATTATTCTTTTTTTCAAAAGTAACTTTTTCAAATATAATACTACTAGATTTCTGTAGTTGTGTATCCCTGAGTGGATTGTTCTATTTAGTTTATGGTTATAAATACAGCATCTTACTTAGATATGATGATATTACCATTGTAGAATGAAAGGATTTGTAAGAGTTGTTTTTTAATTCCTACAAAATTATTCTGTGTAGTCCAACTTCTTGTGTTTATATTTGGGGAGGCCTGTAAAACCTTTTCACCATCAGACTTCTCCATATACCTTTGTCATCTGAAATTTAATTTTGTTACTATGTGTTTATTGACTTCTGACTACTATGTAAAATTTTATTTTAAAAATATTGTATTTTTATGTATTTCCTAGAATTTGGAAATCTGCTTTGGGCAGCTATTCTGTAGAGGTTGAATGTTCTTCATAGTAGTATAGAGTTTACGAACATAGAGTTTATATTCTTCCACCTCTGATTATAAATTCTAATTCTGCTACTTTTCAGCAAGGAATATTTGTATAAATCACTTAATCTCTTTAGATTCAGTTTCCTTTTTCTGTAAAATGAGGTTGTTGAGAAGAAAAATTAGACAAACAATATCAAGTACTTATTTACAGTGCTTGACACCTGATAAAAAATATCTGGTAGATACTTAATGAATATTTTTATTATCAGTTTTGTTATTGTTATTCAGTAGAGCTTTATGAAATGCAGTTTTTATTACAGATGAGTGGATCAGCTCTTGGGAACTGTCACAGCCTGCTCATTTGAGTTGTATTAATTTTTCTCTTTACATTCTAATAATCATAACATTAACATATGGAGTGTAATCCATCCTACTTTCCTCCTTTTAAATATCATTGAGATATAACCTTGTTCAGTAAAGTCAGAATGTCAAGACAAGATTTGATTTTTATTGGACATGCATGTAGAAGCTGACTTCAGGACAATTGAAAGGTGATCTAACTAGTAGTTGTGTTTTTAAATTAAAGAAAAAATAAACAATGATTGGAAATTATTTGCTAGAATGATTTCATTGGAAATGCAGACAGTATTTTTTAATGTTCTTAGTAATCACAAATAGCATTTAAGTTTATACTTATATGATTTCAATGTTTTGTTATATTTTGTGTTTTTAATAATAGGTTGCAGAAGACAATTTATCTAAGTTACAATTGCAGGAAAGTATGGTTCCTATTACTAGGTCACTTCAAAAGTAAGTATTCTCTACTAATTTCTAAGTATGTTATGGATACAAATTCGTTAACCATCTTTTGATTAAAATCAGAATGTTATAGGATGGAATTAACCAATTCTGAGAGTAGATGTACTTGGTATATCTTAACATCTTAAATACAGGCTTCTTGGAGCATATTATTTAATCCCTACATTTTCTCTGAAGTCTGTGCTATTCCTATTTAAAATGTTCTTAGAACTTAGTGAGATAACCTTAGACACCTAAAATATAATGAATATGAATGGCCTACAGAGTCTCTTCATTTCTGAGTAATAGCAACAATTTGAGATAATATTGGTATGGATATTCTGGAAGAACAGCTTGTTCATGGAAGGTGTCTTCGTATATTCCCTTTAGGATAACATAATTACAAATACATCATAATTTGACATATCTCCACAGAAATCGAAAATGTATATAATGTCCTGGCTATAAAGATAGATAAGCATCCTTAGGGCTTCTAGATCTATCTGCTTATCTTAAACAAAACAGTGGGGAAGAATACAAGTATTACCTATTACGGTCAGGATATTGGCAGAAAGGAAGGGTGTTTATTTATGGGTTTATTTGTGTGAATATGCAGTGCCCTCAGAAGAGGGAGTACTGAGCTTAGGATATGCTGATTAAAATTTTTTACTTTGTTAACACCCTTTCACTTGGCTGTAAGTAGAACTAAACAAATACTGTCTATCTTTTGTCCTTCCAGAATTGGCTTAGGATTCTGTTATTTAAGAAAGTGATGGAAAAGTGAAACACTAGGCATGTCAACTTAGGACTCTGTCATTACATATATTATATACATACACATACATATACATGTATGTGTATATTTATGAAATTTTTTTTGTTTTCATAGTTTACAAAACATATATATATATACATACATATATATATATATATATATATATATATATATATATATATATATGATTTTTTTTCCTGTGCTTAATTTATAATCTTCTGGGTAGAAGTATGCCTCTTTGTAGCTGGCCATAGTACTTGGGTATAGTGTTTCATACCCAACAGGATTCAGCGAATAATGATAATAACTAATATTTATTGAACATTTACCAAGTGTCAGTGTTCTTAGTGCTTTTGAATGTAATATATGTGATCTTCAGAACCCTATAAGTTAAGTACTATTATTATCTTTATAGTATAGATTAAGTAATAAAGATCAAGTAGTAAAGTAATTTTCCCAAGGTTGCAAAGGTAGTAAGAGAGAACGCAGGGATTCAAACCAGACAGCCTGTGTTTCTAACACTTATCTCATTAATGATAGTGGTACATTATCCATTTACACTAGGTTCAGGGCCTCAGCTGATTATGTAGGTTAAGACCTTTTTCTGCTTTTAAAGTAGATGGCCTCAAGCTTCCCATGGCTCTTAAAAGCATTGGTATTGAACTTGTCACAGACTTAAATGTGTTTTTTTGAGTTAAGGCACATACCGTGGAAGGTGTTTTTCTTGGTGAAAATGAACACTAGGCCATAGGTAATTAAATGACTACAAAAATTGATATTGATCATAGGTACTTTTACCATTTGCTAGATAAAAAAAAAATAGTAGCAGCTTTTTTCTAGCTTAGGCAATTAGTGATCTTGCCTACAGATAGAATGCCATTTTCAGAGAGTAAGATCCATGTTTTGTTAGATTTGGCTTTTACTTTACATGTTAGAGGTATTATCAGTAAGGCATCTGTACTGTTATGAGGCAAATTGAGACTCACAGAAACATGTTACTATATTCTTTCATTATTTTCAGTCTGTAGATTGACTGTTTTAAAGACAATTTAAAATTAATTCAACCTCAGTGTTCCTTTTTCTAGACTGCAAAATGTTCTGGTTAGGTTTATGGTCATCTTTTCATATTTAAAATAAATAAACTTGGCTTCTTCACAAGTTACAAATTGTGCCTTGGGTGCTTTAATGACCTTTCCTAGGGTAAAAGTCCTATTATTGTTGTCCCTGTTTCTCAAATAACAGTTCTTGTTTTTAACAGTTTGGATTGCTAACCAGTTTTAAAATATCTTTCATTAGTATAAAGAAACTCCAAGGTCTTAATATGCATTCTCTTTACTCCGTGGGACATTCAGTTTTCTGAAGTTCTCCCTTTAGAGATAACTTCTGTAGGAATACACAGTGGACCTTAAGTATAACTGACTGATAATAGCTTAAAATGTAATTTTTTCCAGAGGGATTTTTGCTTTTAGGGGTCAAAATTGTAATTATCTTGTATTCCTTTCACACTTAGCTTTGTCTTGTATGTTTACATATTAGAACTCAATAAAAACTGAGACCTCCATAAGAAATCTGTCATCTTTAAGCAAATGAAAAGACTGTAGTTTTTGAGCAAGTGCCTTTTCTAGAATCTTTTATGCCATGTCAGCCACCAGCTATTCTGCCTAGGCTAGCTGTGAAGAACAAGCAGTAGTAAACTGCTATATACTAGAAAGGTAAGCAACAGTAGATGATTACAAAATCATCAGTCACCAGATATAATTTTAATTTAACTCTGGGATATGTTGTTTTATATATAATTTGGAAATGGATGTATAAGCTTTTCTAATTCTGAGTACTTAAGACTATGCTGTGAAGACCAAACTTAATGATACCTAGAAAACTGTCCTGTTTCTCATGCACTTTTCCTCCTCAATTTTCTGGTTTTAATTCTATACTAGAGAAACAGAATTACCTCTCAACTTGGAAAACATGATCCTAAAGCAGAGATTTTTCTTTATTCTAAAATACGCATACTTCACTTGGATCTAGTGGTAGGAAGTTGTTCTGAAAAGACTTTCAGTTCTTGCTGTATACTAGCTGAATATAGGACAGTAAACATAAAATTTAGGAAAACAGTATAGTAGTAAAAATAGGAAAGCAAAGGCAAGATAACAACGAGTAAATTAAAATGTAGCTAAATTGCCTCATATAATCAGTCTGTTATTTTCTGTGGGTCATTTGTATTTAATGTTCATCAAAAGATACATTGTCATGATAAAAAATGAGTTTCTTTTATTTCACTTTTTAAGGTGAGTGACTACTCAGTGTTGTAACATAACCCCTAATGTTTTCCCCATTAGCCTGCTTTTTAACTTTTTTAGAGAAGAAAATTAAGAATAATTTCCTTCCACAATTTTATCCTTCAGTTCCCCTGCAAATAACTGAAATAGAAATCACTTATGATAGCCTCTTCTCTAAGTAGATTGATTGTTTCATTTTCAGCAGGGCGGGTGGAGGTTAAGTGAAAGAACTAGCTGAAGTAGCAGGATTTCGGATTTCTACTTAGATTTTTTATTCCTTCCCATCATACCATATCTCTCTTTTTTTCCTCCCCTTCTCTCCTTTCTCCCTGACATTGTTTCTTCAAGGCATAAAATAAACTATATAGTTTTAGAAAGGAAACCAGTTATATTAAATTATAGTTTGAAGATATTAAATTTCTAATTAATAGTATGTGCTTCTTTATTAATGCATTCACAATAAAACAATACACTTAAAATACAGGTAAGTTAAAATTCATTTTGTAAAAAACCTAGATTAGTGTGAAACTTTTATATAGCTTGAATAAAAGCATTAAACCATGGAGTGGTTTTTAACTTACCTTTCACATGTTGATCAGCAAACAGAGAAATGGAATATTGGGAAGCATTGGTATCTGGGTCACCAGTGAGACTTCACTATTTAGTGGATGAACAACTAGGCTTAAAGTTATCTATGTTCTAGCAGTGGGTTTAATAACTATTGTAATTTTGGAACCATTCTATAACTATTGTAAATTTGAAGTAGTGATGAGGAAAAGTTATTTTGAGATACCTGCAATGACGATAATGTGATAAGAAAGTATCTCTCATTTCTGTGGCACATGAGGTCACAGATTTTGGTCTGTTGGCTTATATTCATAATGGAAGGAAATGCTAATTTACAGACAGCATTTAGTGAAAATAAAGATGGGGATTTTTTCCAATCTAATTTCATAGATTCTCTAAATCCAAGGGATCTGTGGCCCTCAGAGTTGTATATAATAAGACACTAGTCACTTGCTTTTTTTCTTTTTCTTGAACCACAGGTAGTTCAGTTAACAATCCTGAAAAGAGAAAGAAGATAAGTCCCAAATTGCCTTCTTTCTCATAAATGCGTCTCTGGAAGAAAGTAATTCTTTAGCTAGAGAGATATTACTATAGCATATAGAAATGATAGAGTCTATATAGTTAATTTTATCTCTGATTGCTTAGTAACTTTAGATGAATTGTCATTTAGTTAATGAAGATGAAAAGCTCACAAAGTAATTGAAATTGCTAAAAGGGTGGTAGAAGCCAAGTTCTTATTTGAGTAAAAGTGTCTAAGAAGTAGAATACAGGGAAGTGGATACAATACAGTAATTAGCACTACTAGTTTCCTTCATCCTCATCCTGGGTAAAGTGGAAGATGCGTTTTATTTAATCTGCATTTATCAGGCCTGTGTTACAGACTGTAGAATGGGGTGTTGTAGTTGCCACCTTTCAGCTTATCTTAGAAATTACTAACATGAGAGGTTACTGCACATCATAATTATATAATTTGTTTTCTTGGTCTCTTATTAGAGAGATGAAATATGATTGATTAACTTTTTTTGAGTAGTCTTCAAGGAGCTGAAGGATAGAGTGGAGGAAAAACTGGGAGAATATTTTTTAGAGGAAGACTGGAAACTTAAGAGCCTTTCTCTTCCTGCTTTGTTTGAGGGATGATTGAATTTTTTTCCACTGAGACCTCATCTACAATCTTTAAAGAAAAATCAGGTTGTTGGTGTAATATCACATTATTAAACATAATTGCCATTTGTTTCCTGCATGCTCAATAAAAATGAGTTTTTCCTCAGAACTATAACTGATCATTCAATGCTATTCTTTAAATTTTAGCTATCTTGAATATACATGTTAAAAATAAATTATTATTTTTTAAATGATATACTCAGAATACCAAAAGGAAAGGTATTTCACAGAGCTGTTGTAAAAATTACATGAAGAAGTTTATTAAGTGTGACACAAATTATATGTATTACTGTTTCTTAGTAGGCTACTTGACAGACTTAAAAAACCTTGAATGTCAAAAATATAATTTTTTAAAGAAAATGTTTATAGAATTTTAGGTGAATTATCTTAACCCTTATTCAGACCTCAAAGTTTTATAAAGGAAAAATTCTGTTTGATAACTAAAATTCTGTAAATTCATTTCTCATACACTGAAGTTAAACAATGTAATCACGTTTTCTTGCTGTCTGCATTGCCTAGTCAGTTCTTAATATTGGTTTATAATGTGTTTTATACTTTTTAATAAAGGGCTTTGCACCATTTATCTCGCCTGAGAGACCTTGTTGATGATACCAGTGGGAAACAAGTCACCGAAAATGTGAAGAGGAAAATAAAATGGTCTAACCAATAAATAGTCACCACAGAACAAAAATGTATTTTTTTTCTATTGCTTAAACTGACAAAGGAATTATAAGCCATACATTATCCTGTCATTGGTTTGAGTATAATATTTAAAAAACCAAACTTGAAAATGTCCATAGGTTTTTGTGATCTATTCTCATTTTGTGCCAAAATACCAAAATGTGATCTGCAAGGATTCACACTATGTCCTACAGTCTGATTTTGATCTTCAGGACAGCAACTGTCTAAAATTCAAAGAAGGATGATTTCTGATCTGGAAGCTTACATGGACTTAACCTTCAGCGTCCTCATGATCTTATCACCTGGCTCTGGATCATTAAGAAACTCTTCCTGGATTCTACCCAAAATCTCTAAAGTTCAATAAACTTTTAATACAGTTAGCATCCATATTTAAGGAGCTTAAAGGAATATCAAAATTGTTATGGTATATCTTAGCCATATGGAAATGTTACTTTTACATTCCATAAATCAAATATTTAAGGTATGTTGTATTTGCAAATAACAGTTTTATAATGGGGTGATACAGTGCTTACAGGAATGTTATTTTATATTGTGAAATCCAAGAGAATCTCATTTAATGCTTTGATTTTGATTCTATATAATATAATCTCGATAATACTTGACAGTTTACAGAACATTTTTGGGGGTGATATTTGAAAATTTAGTATTTTAACATTAGATTATTTCCAAGATTTTAGTTTTGAGCTTAGGTCAAACTCTAGTAAAAACTATGAAATCAGTAAAATTTGATGAATTCTGATAACAGCTTGAAAAAAAAAGAATATGGAAAATCAGCAACTTTGTATTTTAAAGCTGTTTTGTAAGAGCTGAACTTTTTAAAAAGCAGTCTGTAGTCTTAAATATTTGTCTCTATCAAGTTCTAATTAACAGGAAACATCTTTACCAATAAAACTAAGAAATATGGCATAAAGCATGACTACTGAAGCATATTAAAAGAGTCTTATGAAATTAAAGAATATCTGTGTATATATACAAATACTAGAAATACTATACCCACGTGACAGCATCTTTGTTAAGTAGCTTTACTGTCAAATAGGAATTTCTGAGTACATTGGGTCAAATAATTTCCCCCAAATCTACGTAAGAACTTTGTTACAGAACTTACATATTAGAGACTGTAAAGTGAACCCTTTTTTTTCCCTTAGCCAGTGAGTCAGAGTAACCATACTATTTTTTTTGCCCAGTTTGAGAGTCACTTGCCAATAAATTTGTTTTGTTTACTCTGTGGACATATTTCTGCCACTGGCACTCTGCTTTCTGAATATGGTCTTGTGCTTCACAGCAAATAGTATGTATGCAGCCAAACAAGGCATTAATTTGATGATTAAAGTATGATTGGCTATTAGAAAAATGCTGATTTTAATTGGATGAACGTAAGGTGGATCTGGGTTGATCATGTTCCAGGCTTAGTCGAATCCACTTCTGGAAAATTCTAAAGAAGGCAGAGAAGATAAAGACATCAGATAATAAACTTCTAATTGCATATTAGAGGTTGATAAGATAGAATATTTAGTGTGCCTGGAAAGCATCTCCCAGGGATTTATGCTGTAATAATTCTGAATAGCACTGATTTCGTGCTTCTCTCCAATACTGAGTAAGTTAAGACGGTTCTAAAATTTTGTTGTAACTATCTTTAAGAAATTTGATTATACTTACAAAAATAGTATTTTTCCTTTTCTGTTAAAAATACGGAAGTTTTTTTTACCTAAGAAGGAAGTTAAATAAAAATGACTAATTCCAACCATTTTAAAAAGGAAATAGAGTCACACTCAGAAAAATAGCTAACTGATAAATATTCAAGAAATTCTCCAGTGAATTGATTTAATTAATTACATGTTACATATTTCAGGCTTTTTAATTTTGAGATTTCCAGTTGGGAAAAGGGAGACAATAGCATTAAGACTGCTGACTTGAGAATTTAAAGCAGATAATGAGAACAATTAGATTTTAAAAATTACATTGTGAATATAAAATTTTATCACTTTTCCTCTTTTTAGATATATTGAAAAATGTTCAGTAGAAAAAATAGTGAAAATTTTAATAAAATATTTCAAAGTTTTAATTGAATATGAAAAAAATGTAACAAACCTAAATCCAAACATTATTTGAGATCAAGGGATAAAGGTATGATGAATATGTGAAGACAAAACTCAACTGTATTTTCTTATCAATAAGAACTCAGATTTTTCTATGGCAATTAATTTCAGCTTCATAGGGATTTCTAAGCAAATTGAGAAACTGTTTTCTTGGGTTTGTTTTGGTTATATGTCTCTAGTTACTTTGCTTTTTGTTGAAGTTCATGAATGTGGATTTTTTTGGGTATTATTTTATACTTAATATTTAAGATAATGTCTTGTTAAATTATACATAGCTATAAAATGTTTCCTGAAGATAAATCATGACAGTATTTCTTGTTTCCACCTATGTTTTGAACACACAAAATCACTCATAGATTTGAATTTTAATTTTTCCTGTCCTCCCTTTCACTATGTCTAAGAACCCTATTTGGAACTTGGAAAAAGGCAAGTGGCATGAAAAGAGATAAAAGAAAAGGCCAATAAAACTGGTACTTTCTGAACAATTGGTTTCTTCAAATATAAAAGACTTTATATTGTTGTATTCCATGTATCATTTGGATGTTTCATACTTCATTATATGTTGTGTTGGATTGTAGTGCTTACTGTGTAATGATTGGGGCAAACCTAAGCCTAAATGTAAATGTAACAGGTGATATTAGATATTTCCTATTATATTAGAAATTATCCGTTTCCCACTTCCCTGCTTCCTTTATTTCCTTTGTTATATTCATCTGTGGCTAAGAGCCACAAATGTCTTTTTTTTTTTTAATTTTTTTTTTTTGAATCCTTTCCTTAACATTATTTTACTCAGTATTCATCTAATAAATATGTGCTTAATGCGTATTCTATGCTTACTAATGTGCTCATTCTTTGACAAAATGTTTAATTATAAGATATTCTTTGATTTAACACTATGAAATCAGAAATAAATAATTGAATGATATTCTATTGTATATGTGAGTTGTTATGTATTCAACTCTTCCCTTATTGTTTTTTTTTTTTTTTGAGAGGGCATATCTCATTTATTGATCAAATGGTTGTTAACAACAATAAAATTCTGTATAGGGGACTCAGTGCACAATCATTAATCAACCCCAAGCCTAATTCTCAACAGTCTCCAATCTTCTGAAGCATAACGAACAAGTTCTTACATGGTGAACAAGTTCTTACATAGTGAATAAGTTCTTACATGGTGAACAGTGCAAGGGCAGTCATCACAGAAACTTTCGGTTTTGCTCATGCATTATGAACTCTAAACAGTCAGTTCAAATATGAATACTCATTTGGTTTTTATACTTGATTTATATGTGGATACCACATTTCTCTATTATTATTATTTTTAATAAAATGCTGAAGTGGTAGGTAGATACAAGATAAAGGTAGAAAACATAGTTTAGTGTTGTAAGAGAGCAAATGTAGATGATCAGGTGTGTGCCTGTAGACTATGTGTTAATCCAAGCTAGACCAGGGCAATAAAACATCCACGTATGCAGAAGATTTCTCTCAGAACAGGGGTGAGGTTCTAAGCCTCACCTCTGTTGATCCCCAATTTCTCACCTGATGGCCCCCTGCGTCTGTGCCTGTCTTAGGTTGTTCCTCCCTTGAGGAATCTTACCCGTCTCTGGCCAACCAGTCATCTTCCGGGGCCATACAGGGAAATGTAAAGTTGGTAAGTGAGAGAGAAGCAATATTGTTTGAAAAGGTTAGCTTTTTACTTCTTTGCATATTTATGCCCTGTGGCTTCTATGCCCAGCATTTGTCTTGAGGTATCTTTGTCACTTGGAAGAATTATGATACTCGGTAATTTTGATATGAGGCACGAATTCTACTTAAGGGTTGTAATTAGGAAGGAAGAAGAAAAGCTATAGAAGTAGCAGGCGGAAGAAAACATGGGAAGATTGATTATTTCTTTGACATATCTTCTTGTAGAGTAACATAAGCATGTATAGGTTTTAAACTACTAATTAAATTGCGCACACACATTAACATAGTAGGAATACAGCTACATAACCAAAGCAGACCTACAATTACCAGCCATCTCCAGTGAAACCAAGAAAACCAGTTAGGCACCTTAGGCATTTGTGAAAACTTATCTATGATATGGTGGATATTGTCCAACTGAACTGGAACAGTCTGAGAGAAATCAGACAAAACAACCCATTCCTGGAGACTGTTCACATCACATATGTTCTTTTAACAGTAGATAGTCTGTAGTTGTAAGGTTTTGGAGCGCTACAACTTGCACTTCTCCTAATTCTTGGTTGAGTTCCAACAGTACAGATCCAGTCAAATTTGTTGTTTTACTGTATGCACAGGCCAGCTTAGATATCTCCTTCTTCATTCCAATGGCAAGTCCAGGAACTGGTGGAATGAATGCAGCTACAACTGCAATAGTGCCAGGATCTTTGTTGAAGTGTTTTGATGATCATCTTCTGGAATGACTCTTCCAGAGAATGTTGATGTTGGAAGTTCTTCATATCGTATCTTAATTCGTTTTCTGGGTAGCCAAATTAGGCTTTGATCCTCTGTATAAACACAAACAAACCCTTTGCCCACACTTTGATATGCCCTTTATTTCATCGTGAAGAAATTATTGGTGATCACCACACAGGAACTGTTAGTCCATTCTTGGGTTCTGTGATTCTGCTGCTGTTTTGTTCCTTCAGTTTTTCCTTTGTTCTTATACTCCACAGATGAGTGAAATCATTTGGTATTTCTCTTTCTCCACTTGGCTTATTTCACTGAGCATAATACCCTCTAGCTCCATCCATGTTGTTGCAAATGGTAGGATTTGTTTTCTTCTTATTGCTGAGTAATATTCCATTGTGTATATGTACCACAGCTTCTTTATCCATTCATCTACTGATGGACACTTAGGTTTCTTCCAATTCTTGGCTATTGTAAATAGTGCTGTGATAAACATAGAGGTGCATCTGTCTTTTTCAAACTTGAGTGCTGTATTCTTAGGCTAAATTCCTAGGAGTGGAATTCCTGGGTCAAATGGTAAGTCTATTTTGAGCATTTTGAGGAACCACCATACTGCTTTCCACAATGGTTGAACTAATTTACATTCCCACCAGCAGTGTAGGAGGGTCCCCCTTTCTCCACAGCCTCGCCAACATTTGTTGTTGTTTGTCTTTTGGATGGCAGCCATCCTTACTGGTGTGAGGTGATACCTCATTGTGGTTCTAATTTGCATTTCTTTGATAATTAGCGATGTGGAGCATCTTTTCATGTGTCTGTTGGCCATCTGGATTTCTTTTTTGGAGAACTGTCTGTTCAGTTCCTCTGCCCATTTTTTAACTGGAATACTTGTTTTTTGTTTGTTGAGGTGGGTGAGCTCTTTATATATTTTGGACGTCAAGCCTTTATCAGATCTGTCATTTACAAATATATTCTCCCATACTGTAGGGTACCTTTTTGTTCTATTGATGGTGTCTTTTGCTGTATAGAAGCTGTTGTTTTCCTTGCCCAGGGAGATATGTTCAAGAAGAGGTCACTCATGTTTATGTCTAAGAGGTTTCTGCCTATGTTTTCTTCCAAGAGTTTAATGGTTTCATGACTTACATTCAGGTCTTTGATCCATTTTGAGTTTACTTTTGTATATGGGGTTAGACAATGGTCCAGATTCATTCTCCTACATGTAGCTGTCCAGTTTTGCCAGCACCACCTGTTGAAGAGACTGTCATTTCGCCATTGTATGTCCATGGCTCCTTTATCAAATATTAATTGACCATATATGTCTGGGTTAATGTCTGGATTCTCTAGTCTGTTCCATTGGTCTGTGGCTCTGCTCTTGTGCCAGAACCAAATCGTCTTGATTACTATGGCTTTGTAGTAGAGCTTGAAGTTGGGGAGTGAGATCCCCCCTACTTTATTCTTCTTTCTCAGGATTGCTTTGGCTATTCGGGGTCTTTGGTGGTTCCATATGAATTTTTGAATTATTTGTTCCAGTTCATTGAAGAATGTTGCTGGTAGTTTCATAGGGATTGCATCAAATCTGTATATTGCTTTGGGCAGGATGGCCATTTTGACGATATTAATTCTTCCTAGCCACGAGCATGGGATGAGTTTCCATTTGTTAGTGTCCCCTTTAATTTCTCTTAAGAGTGACTTGTAGTTTTCAGGGTATAGGTCTTTAACTTCTTTGGTTAGGTTTATTCCTAGGTATTTTATTCTTTTTGATGCAATTGTGAATGGAATTTTCCTGATTTCTCTTTCTATTGGTTCATTGTTAGTATATAGGAAAGCCACAGATTTCTGTGTGTTAATTTTGTATCCCACAACTTTGCTGTATTCCGATATCAGTTCTACTAGTTTTAGAGTGGAGTCTTTAGGGTTTTTTATGTACAGTGTCATGTCATCTGCAAATAGTGACAGTTTAACTTCTTCTTTACCAGTCTGGATACCTTGTATTTCTTTGTTTTGTCTGATTGCTGTGGCTAGTACCTCCAGTACTATGTTAAATAACAGTGGGGAGAGTGGGCATCCCTGTCTTGTTCCCGATCTCAGAGGAAAAGCTTTCAGCTTCTCACTGTTCAGTATGATGTTGGCTGTGGGTTTATCATATATGGCCTTTATTATGTTGAGTTAGTTGCCCTCTATACCCATTTTGCTGAGAGTTTTTATCATGAATGGATGTTGAATTTTGTCAAGTGCTTTTTCAGCATCTATGGAGATGATCATGTGGTTTTTGTCTTTCTTTTTGTTGATGTGGTGGATGATGTTGATGGACATTCGAATGTTGTACCATCCTTACATCCCTGGGATGAATCCCACTTGGTCATGGTGTATGATCCTTTTGATATGTTTTTGAATTCGGTTTGCTAATATTTTATTGAGTATTTTTGCATCTACATTCATCAGGGATATTGGTCTGTAATTTTCTTTTTTGCTGGGGTCTTTGCCTGGTTTTGGTATTAGGGTGATGTTGGCTTCATAGAATGAGTTTGGGAGTATTCCCTCCTCTTCTATTTTTTGGAAAACTTTAAGGAGAATGGGTATTATGTCTTCTCTGTGTGTCTGATAAAATTCTGAGGTAAATCCGTCTGGCCCAGGGGTTTTGTTCTTGGGTAGTTTTTTGATTACCGTTTCAATTTCTTTGCTCGTAATTGGTTTGTTTAACTTTTGTGTTTCTTCCTTGGTCAGTCTTGGAAGGTTGTGTTTTTCTAGGAAGTTGTCCATTTCTTCTAGGTTTTCCAGCTTGTTGGCATATAGGTTTTCATAGTATTTAATAATTCTTTGTATTTCTGTGGAGTCTGTTGTGATTTTTCCATTCCCATTTCTGATTCTGTTGATTTGTGTTGATTCTGTTTTTCTCTTAATAAGTTTGGCTAGAGGCTTATCTATTTTGTTTATTTTCTCAAAGACCCAGCTCTTGGTTTCATTGATTTTTGCTATTGTTTTATTCTTCTCAATTTTGTTTATTTCTTCTCTGATCTTTATTATGTCCCTCCTTCTGCTGACTTTAGGCCTCATTTGTTCTTCTTTTTCCAGTTTCTATAATTGTGATGTTAGACTATTCATTTGGGATTGTTCTTTCTTCTTCAAGTGTGCCTGGATCACTATATACTTTCCTCTTCAGACTGCTTTTGCTGTGTCCCACAGAAGTTGGGGCTTAGTGTTGTTGTTGTCATTATTTTCCATATATTCCTTGATCTCTATTTTAATTTGTTCATTGATCCCTGATTATTTAGGAGCATGTTGTTAAGCCTCCATGTGTTTGTGAGCCTTTTTGTTTTCTTGGTAGAATTTATTTCTAGTTTTATACCTTTGTGGTCTGAAAAGTTGGTTGGTAGAATTTCAATATTTTGGAATTTACTGAGGCTCTTTTTGTGGGCTAGTAAGTGGTGTATTGTGGAGAATGTTCCATGTGCACTTGAGAAGAATGTATATCCCGCTGCTTTTGGATGTAGAGTTCTATAGATGTCTATTAGGTCCATCTGTTCTACTGTGTTGTTCAGTGCCTCTGTGTCCTTACTTATTTTCTGCCCGGTGGATCTATCCTTTGGGGTGAGTGGTATGTTGAAGTCTCCTAAAATGAATGCATTGCAGTCTATTTACCCCTTTAGTTCTGTTAGTATTTGTTTCACATATGCTGGTGCTCCTGTGTTGGGTGCATATATATTTAGAATGGTTTTATCCTCTTGTTGGACTGAGCCCTTTATCATTATGTAATGTCCTTCTTTATCTCTTGTTACTTTCTTTGTTTTGAAGTCTATTTTGTCTGATATTATTACTGCAACCCCTGCTTTCTTCTCTCTGTTGTTTGCTTGAAATATGTTTTTCCATCCCTTGACTTTTAGTCTGTACATGTCTTTGGGTTTGAGGTGAGTTTCTTGTAAGCAGCATATAGATGGGTCTTGCTTTTTTATCCATTCTATTACTCTGTGCTTTTAATTGGTGCATTCAGTCCATTAACATTTAGGGTGACTATTGAAAGATATGTACTTATTGCCATTGCAGGCTTTAAATTCGTGGTTACCAAAGGTTCAAGGTTAGCCTCTTTAGTATCTTACTGCCTAACTTAGCTCGCTTATTGAGCTGTTATGTACACTGTCTGGAGATTCTTTTCTTCTCTCCCTTCATATTCCTCCTCCTCAATTCTTCATATGTTGGGTGTTTTGTGCTGTGCTCCTTCTAGGAGTGCTCCCATCTAGAGCAGTCCCTGTAAGATGCCCTGTAGAGGTGGTTTGTGGGAAGCAAATTCCCTCAGCTTTTGCTTGTCTGGGAATTGTTTAATCCCACCGTCATATTTAAATGATAATCGTGCTGGATACAGTATCCTTGGTTCAAGGCCCTTCTGTTTCATTGTATTAAATATATCATGCCATTCTCTTCTGGCCTGTAGGGTTTCTGTCGAGAAGTCTGATGATAGCCTGATGGGTTTTCCTTTATGGGTGTCCTTTTTCTCTCTAGCTGCCTTTAACACTCTTTCCTTGTCCTTGATCTTTGCCATTTTAATTGTTATGTGTCTTGGTGTTGTCCTCCTTGGGTCCTTTCTTTTGGGAGTTCTGTGTATTTCCGTGGTCTGTTCAATTATTTCCTCCCCCAGTTTGGGGAAGTTTTCAGCAATTATTTCTTCAAAGACACTTTCTATCCCTTTTCTCTCTCTTCTTCTTCTTCTGGTACCCCTATAATACGGATATTGTTCCTTTTGGATTGGTCACACAGTTCTCTTAATATTGTTTCATTCCTGTAGATCCTTTTATCTCTCTCTATGTCAGCTTCTATGCGTTCCTGTTCTCTGGTTTCTATTCAATGAATGGCCTCTTGCATCCTATCCATTCTGCTTATAAATCCTTCCAGAGTTTGTTTCATTTCTGTGATCTCCTTTCTGGCATCTGTGATCTCCCTCCGGACTTCATCCCTTCACTCTTGCATATTTCTCTGCATCTCCGTCAACATGTTTATGATTTTTATTTTGAGTTCTTTTTCAGGAAGACTGGTTGGGTCTGTCTCCTCTGGTGGTGTCTCTGTGATCTTGGTTTGCCTGTAATTTTGCCTTTTCATGGTGATAGAAATAGTTTGCAGAGCTGGGACGAGTGACGGCTGGAAGAACTCCCCTTCTTGTTGGTTTGTGGCCCTCCTCTCCTGGGAGAACAGCGACCTCTAGTGGCTTGTGCTGGGCAGCTGCACACAGACAGGGCTTCTGCTTCCTGCCCGGCTGCTATGGAGTTAATCTCCGCTGTTGCTGTGGGCGTGGCCTGGCTCGGGCAGCTGCTCCAAAATGGTGGAGCCGCGTTGGAGGGGGAGCCACCAGGAGGCTATTTATCTCCATGAGGGGCCTCCCTGCTCCCTGCTGCCCAGGGGGTTAGAGTGCCCAGAGATCCCCGAATTCCCTGCCTCTGGATGAAGTGTCCCGCCCTGTCCCTTTTAGATTTCCAAAAAGCACTCGCCAAAACAAAACAAAACAAAACAAAAAAAAAGCCAGTCGCTTTTCTTTGTCCCCAGGCGCCGGCCTCAGGGACCCACTCACTGGTCTTGCTGCCCTGTTTCCCTAGTATCCAGGGCCCTGCACTCTGGCCTGGATGGCTGGGGCTGGGTGTTCGGCAGTCCTGGGCTCCGTCTCCCTCCCGCTCTGCCTGCTCTTCTCCCTCCGGGAGCTGGGGGGAGGCGCGCTCGGCTCCCGCGGGGCCGGGGCTTGTATCTTACCCCCTTCGCGAGGCGCTGGGTTCTCACAGGTGTGGATGTGGTCTGGATGTTGTCCTGTGTCCTCTGGTCTCTATTCTAGAAAGAGTTGTCTTTGTTATAAATATATGTGGTTTTGGGAGGAGATTTCTGCTGCTCTATTCACACCACCATCTTGGCTCCACCCCCCACAAATGTCTTTTTTGAACAAAATAATTTTAGCTTTTTACCCTCCTTGTTTATTCTACATTGTCTTTACCATAGACCAGAGCCATCTGTGTGACAGCTTATTCCCAATGCTACAATTTTTATACAAATTTATACAAAAAATACTACAACTTGTAGCCATCCTTCATTACCTTAACTGAGACTAGTCAATTTGCCTCCTGATGGCCTATTACAACCTGAAACATTCCTCCCTTACACTGAAGACAGGCTGTCTGGTCTTTGCAAGACAGCTTTACGCCGCCACCTTAACCATACTGATTTGTTCTACCAAACTGAGTAGCTAAATTGCTCTACTCAGATTCTCCCTAAAATCTATGTATATTCTCATCTTTGTGCATTTTATTTTCCATTCTTGAAACACTGAGTTTTCTTTCATTCTGGTTATCTAAAGCTTACTCTGCCATGTCTTTAAAGCTTTTGTCTTTCCCTTTCCAAACTTTCTAACCTCCTTCCAAACTCTAGTAAGTTGGTTTTCCTTTTTCCTTCCCCCATCACTCATTTAGCTATTATATTTTTTGTTTATATTTAGCTACTATATTTTGGACAGTGTGTCCTTTTTCCCATTGTATTCCTAGGGGAGAAAATATCTCAGAAAATGTTAGATGATTGATTTTTGTTTTATGTCCTTGATGATACTGCCTCCTGTATTGTGTAAATAAGGAACATGTAAATTTATAGATTGATAATTCTAAGACTAATTCCCTGTATAAGGTGAACTCAACATAGGAGAGACCACATCTTTTATTTATGCAATGTTCTGCAAATCCTTTTTAAAATGAAGTAAATTAAACCTGTTTTGGAAGTTATTTCTTTTTTGATGTTGCTGCTGCTATTTATCAGATAAGATTGACATTTGTGTATTTTGGGTAACTTAATTGTAAGCTTTCTAACATCATGAACCCTCAAAACTTTAAGATTTTTGAGTTTATTGCATTTCATCAGGTATATAAACTATTTTACAGATCTAGAACTAAGTCTAGGAAAGCTTTCAGTGATTGTTTTTTATTGTGTTACTTCTTTGAGACTGGCTTGTTGGGAAACTACCAGTCTGGGTCCAGTATAGAAACAGAAACCACACAGTGACTTTAACAAGGGAGGTTTAATTTTAAAATGTTTTAACTATGACAAAGAGATAAAGGAGAGCTCTGCAGTACTGCAGAGCTAAGGGAGAGTACTCAAGGAAGGATGTTCTTGGAAGAGGGGGCCTAAGATTTGTGCTCAGACCTTGTTGAAGAAGGGGTGGCTGCAGCGCACTGGATGGCAGAGAAGTTTACTGGTTTGCCTTGACCAGAGTTGGTGGGCAGTCAGTAGGCAAGCAGGAAGCCTCCCCAAGGTTCAGGGAAGCTGGAGCTGGTGACTGGGTGTCTGGGCATGCAGGGGGCATAAGGGGGCCCAATGTTGGCAGGACACCTGGAGCATGAGGCAGTCCGTGTGTTGGGAAGGTTGAAGGAAGGTGATCACCAGCCTGGGCCAGCCTGAGGTTGCCAGGAGAACCATATATTCTGGGATTGTGGGGCAGAGCACCACTGGATGTTTTCATACCCACCTGGTTTGCTGATGGTGCAGGTGGAAAGCACAAGGAGAGTCCCTTCAGGGTGAATTTGGAGTTGAGATATTTTTTGCTTCAATTAAGCCATGATGTTTTTCTGTGTCTTCCACATATTGCTCTTAATTTTGCCTTTCAAGACAATCTCATACATACATTTCAGTAACTGGCACAGAAACTGATCAGGTTCTGGAAAGATTTTGTGGGAGGGAACATCATAAGGGTAAATACAAAATGCCTTATATTCATCTTTGCCTTGTCTGTGTTACATACTACATATCCTGTCCAAACCAAGAACTACCAAGTTTAAGATAGCAAAAATGTCAGGTTATGTGGAAGACAGGCATAATGAGAAACTTTGGGCCAATATTTTCAAAATCCAGTGAATTTGATAACTTTGTAGAAGAGTTCTGAACTAGAGATCTGGAACTATTTTAAATATTCTGGAATAATATGAGGATCAAAATGTCTTACATAGGAGTAGAGTGCATCCTTCCATTACTTTTCATCAGGGTGGCCACACAGCTTTTATATGAATGTTTCTGGAAATGGAGTGTTTCCTGCAATTGAAATGTTTTGTTTCATAGTATATTTTTTGCTTCAATTAAGCCATGATGTTTTTCTGTGTCTTCCACTAATTGCTCTTAATTTTGCCTTTCAAGACAATCTCATACACACATTTCAGTCTTCCTAATATTGAAACCAACAAGAGTAATGTGTAATGATCCTTCACTCTTTCAGGCTAAGTGTTGACTAGTTTTTAAGTAATTTCTTTGGACAAAGTTTTATGTTTCTTATTGTCTAACTTTGGATTCTCGCAAAGTTTTCAAAGCTTTGCTTAAATATCTACAATTTGCAAATGATTCAGAGCCCTATTTAACAGCAAAACTAGTATACAATTCTTAAAAAAATTGGGATGTACTTGATATTAGTTTCAGATGTACAGCTGAATGATTCAGTATTTTTATATATTTTGAAATCACAGTAAAGCAACACCCATTACTGTTATTTTTTATCACCACCTGTTGCTAAGTTTTTCTGTTTTGTTGAGTTACAATTGGTAAAAATAAGACATTTAAATTGTATGTTGTGATGATTCAATATGCATATACATTGGAAAAGTTTCCCTCCGTCTAGTTAATACACCCATCATTTCATGTTTATTTTTGTGTGTGTGTTTTTCACTTTTAAAGACTGTGGCACCAGATGTCCTAGATGCATAGAGTAGAATGGGGCTCTACATTTTATTTTTTAATAATTTGATTCTCCACTCAGCATTTATTTGGCTCCTGGAACTGTGCTAGATGTGTGTGGGGGTGGAGGCAGGAAAGGAGAGTGTAGCTAGGGGTGGGAGAGGTTATGGCAAGTAAGTCATGACTCTGTCATGAGGAACTTGGTGGAAATACTTGAATGGGTACTATTACTCTACAACCAGTAAGTATTGTTTCAGAGGAATGAAGATGGAGCAACTGCTATAAAGGCACAGAAGATGGAACAGCTAAGTGGCCTGGGAAAAATCAGGAATGATTTCACTCGAGAAGGAGTTACTTGAGTTGATCCAGAAAAGCTAACAAGTTTGTCATCAAAGAAATTGGGTGAAAGAGTGTTTTTTCTCGGCAGAGGGTAATATGTGCAAAGAGTTCAGTGGTTAAAAAGTCTGAGGCAAATTGGCTTAGGGTGTTGTGTGTTGTAGTGAAAGAAACCTGCACTTCAGTGTCAGGCAGATTTGTTTATGATTCCACCATTTAGTAGCGCTTTATTGTGAACAAATTACTTGACCTTGCCTGAATCATTTTGTTTGCTTTCCCATTTGTAATAACTGCTTAGGAGTTTTGTTTAGATGATTAATAATACAAGTTATGCATGGCACATACGAACTCAGTAAATACTAGCACTAGCTGCAAATATGGTAACACATCTAGTTGGAGGAGGCACTAGGAATAGACATAAGGCTGCTTTAACCCTTGTGCCTCCCCATCCTATTCTCCACACGATAGCAAGAATTATCCTTTAAAAACATGCCTGATGATGTTGAATCTCTTCTCAAAATTTCCAGTGGCTTCCCATCCCAGGGTGTGAAGTTCCTACCACAACAAAAAAGCACCTCTCCCCTCAGCCCCCAAAACCGAACAGTTCCTACCTCTGCATTTGCTCTCTGATTCAGCCACACTCATCTTGCCGTGCTCAAATAACTATGAGCATGCTTCTGCCTCCAGGTCTTTACATTATTTCATTCATCGAGACAGTCATTCCTCAAACTCCCCATGATTTCACTTCCTCACTTAAGGTGTCTGCTCAAATGTCACTTTATCAGAGAGGCCTATCCTGACCCCACCAAGCCTTGTGCCATTATTCTTTGCCCCTTTGCCACTACTTTACTTTTTCTTCACTTAATGTTGAGAGCAGGGACTTTAGTTTATTCACAGTTTTCTCCCCAAACAACTAGAATAGTGCCTAGTGGTAAAGTGCTACATAGATGTTTTCTGAATGAATGGGGCTTTTATACTGTAGGTAAAGGGAAGGGGACCACCATTTTTACAGCCAAGCTGAAAGTGGATTTTGTTAGTCCCTACATTCATTTGTGGTTGCAGTAAACTGAACTTTTTCCCCCAAATACTAAAGCCAACAATTTTCCTTCTTTCCAGTAATTAGTCTTTAATGCCTGATCCCATGGCGTAAAGGCATTAGGTTAGTACTTTCCTGAGGTAGTAAAGAAAGCTATGCAGGCCTTAATTTAGTTTTTGTTCAGAGCTACAGGGCTACTTTTACTGAGGTTTCTATGATGTTTTAGTGTAAAATAAGTTCCCAGAATACAGGTGTTATTTTTTATACTGATGTTTAGAGGACTATTGATTTGCCTTAGTTTGCAGTAGTAGAAGATGCTGTTTGATTGACCAAATGATTATTTGGGTTTTTAGACAACAGTATAAGAAGACAACAGAAACTAGCAAAGAGAAGTCCGTTGGAAGGGATTCAGAAGCTCCAATGACAGTGTGTAATATCATGTGTGACTTGGCTCAGCCAGGGCTGCAAGGAACATGATAATGCCTTGAACTAAAGTTCAGCACCCCATCGAATCATTTAAATCTTTGATTTTTTTTAAGAGATTGAAATAGGAAAAATTTTACTCCAAAGCAGGTTTACTTATCTCATTAATGCGAGTTAAAGCAGAGGCACTATTCTTTAAAAATGAGCAAAGTGTAGCAAATGTTTACCAAATTTCTGCTGTAGTTCTTGTTCAGTGTGTGTGTGTACGTGTGGGTTTCTGAGTCATTCTTGAGGGTTTTAAAATGCCATATTCTCTCTTCTCTCCCATATTAGCCGGGGGTACCATGGGCAAATTGCAGCTTTAAGTTTCAGTTGATAAGAAGCATAAATAACAGTACTTGCTTCTCCCAGCTAATTGAGGTAAAGTGTTTGCTTAACATGGTGTGTCTCCTACATAGTAAGTGCCCAGTGTTAGTTTTTACTGGTAAATGCAATTATTGAGTACTTGTTTTCAGAATTTCAGCTGAATACAATTGTTGCCATTTAGCTGCCTGTGTATAGATAGTTTGTAGAAATAGGTAACAGGTCAGTTTGTAAGGACTTTAAATTTTTTTCCCACTAGAGGACACTGTCTACTTTGGCAGAAACAAGATTAAGAAACTGCCTGATTGGCCCACTAACCCTTAAATCTGGCTTGAGCTTTGCCCCTGGCCTGGCATTCATTCTCCATTTACAATTCTTGAAGATTGTGTTGAAATATGTGAAGAAATGCTTTTTCTATATTCCCTTCCCTTTGTTTCCACATCAAGGTATAACTCTTTTGTTTTGAGGAGGGAGAAGCATCTCTCTCCATTCTGTAAACCAGATATATTTAGACAAAGGGTATTATGATTCGGGCCCCAAATCTCTTGCTTCTCTTCAGCATGCTTCAGCCCCAGGGTTCCTGTTAGACCACTAATGGACTTGCAGTGTACTGATCTCTCCCTAGGTACCCCCCCACCCAACACTCACATAATGGAAGGATGTCTGAACATTGGCACGTGCTTCTGCCATTGTAAAGGATGGGTCCCTGAAAGAGTAATTGCCTTTGGGTTTTCCCTTCAGCAAGACAGGCTTGACATTGTGAGCTGGGAGTGGAGATTCAAGGGAAGTACCCTTGTCACTTCTCATCCTTGAGGCTGCTTCCCCACATAGGATTAAGAGCAAGCTTAGCTAGTAGACTAAACCAGTGACCACAGCCTCCCCAACATCTCTCATTTCAAGTTAGGCAGAAAAGAGGAGCTGAGGGATGGGGAAGGAGAAAAGGCAAAAAAGGGCAGCAAAAGGTGAAATACAAAGTTTGATAACTTTACTATTGTGAATGAACAGATCCTGCTGAGGTTGGTTTTTTCATGGATTAGTAGCAGCTTTGGATTCCTGCCTAGTGACCATTCTTACAAAGTAATTTTGCAGAGGATGTTATAGCATCCACATCTCAGTCTGCATGTGACTTACCGTTGCTCCCCGTTGTTTCAGTCTGTGTACAGTGGAATACCAATGTGAAGGGCTCTGTTACTATGTCATTATTTAGCTATGGCCACAAGGGGGCCCCCAACACGAAAGGGTGAGTAGGGTATGGAGATAAGGGGCAAGGAGAGAATGAAGATCTGAGGAGATAACTAGAATGCTAGGGATTCTCTATGGTCTGGTAGGGATACAAGGAGGGCTCCTCTTTGAGTCATCTTCATAGGGTCCTGAATCATAAAACTAGGAGCTGGAGTCTCTGTAGCCCACTTCTAGGTTCTGTAACTTTAGATTTCATTCTCTATAGCCCATGGTCTCTGATTCAACTGAAAAAGTCCAAACTCTTAGCATTAACTGTGTAGCAGGGTCTTTCTGGCTATTGGAAGGCCTCACTTGTTAGGAAACACCCAAACCAGGACTTTGGTTCAATAATTTGAACAGCATCTTGTCCAAGGACCATATATTCTGACCACAAAAAGAGGGTTAGGCAGGAATGGTCTTAATGCTGGCAGAGTTGAAATAAGACTTGAAATTAGAGATAACTAAGGGGTTTCCCAAAAAGCTACTGACTTAACTAAAAGTGAGCAGGCACTGGTTCTGTGGGAACTAGATTATAAACAAACTAGTAGAAATAATCATCCTTTTAATAAAGCAGGATCTGTCAGGTCGCTAGGCAGACACAAGTGGGTCCTGTCCTGGGCAAGGTCCTCCCCCTTTCCACCTACCCTCTTCTCACCAGATGGCAGAACGTGCCCCAAGCTCTTGTTTATGGTTCGTTCATTCTCCTGTCTTATCAGGGCCAAACAAGATATAAAAGCCCAGTGGGACTTCCAGGCCACCAAAACAGGTTGGCTGCAGGCACACTAAGACCCAGAAGGTGAAGGTGACCCAGAGCTACCTTGGGGTTCATTATACTGTAATTATGATATAATGTATTACATGTAAGTATAATGTAATACATTATACTATAATATATAATTACAGTATAATAAATATATTGTAACTACAGCCTCCCTCCCCCCCAACACACACACACACACACAAAATGGGTTCCACTTGGGTACTTAGGGGTAAGTGCCTGTGTGCTAGGAAGGTTATATAATCTACAACTGTCAATCAATTTGTCAGTTGAATGATGTAAGACTCAGGGATGACTTTTACCATTGTAAAACCAACCCTAACCTTAATAGCAGGGCTGCTTCTGGTTTCCTAACTGCCCACTATCCACGCTCTCTGAGAGTGCACTTGTACTTTGCTTAATAAATTCCTGCCACTAAGACTGTCTTAAGTCTTCTCTTGACTGAATTCTTTCCTATGAGAAAACAAAGAACCAAGGTCTAAACGAACTTGTAATATCTACCCTACCTAGAAGAGAAGCTGATACATGGTGATTAACAGATTGTTATCACACACCTTTCCAGATGATCCTAGGGCCTGAATTTGAGAGTAGGGAGATATTGTATCTGTGTTCTAGAGCAAGGGTGGGCAAATTTTGGTGCACAGGTTTTTGTACACTCCAAGAGTAAGAATATGTTTTGTATTTTTAAATGGTAGATAAATAATATAAAAGAATGAAATCTACATGAACATTACTATGCTAAGCACTCATCACAATATTTCCAATCATAGAAAGGCAACAGTCAAATTAGAAAAAAAATTTCACAGCAGAATTTCTAAACAAAAATAATAAATGAGGCTGATGCCACAGTGTTTTGAGTGGCTTATTTGTTAGCCAGATAAGGAAAACTATACTGATAAAAAGCACATTAAATTGTGATTGATTGCAGAAACTGAAGGAATGTGTCCAGAGAAAATTAATTTATTTAGGACTATTAGCCCTTTTTGGAGAACAGTTGACCAAACAGCTAACATTTTGAACAATGTAATAATTAAAAATCAGGGCAAATAATTTCAGTGGTTTTTCTTGGCTCTTGACAAGTCCAAAAGATTTTAATGATACTAAGTTGTTTTTTTATTTCAGAAGTCAATGCCAAATTTGAAGTGACAAAAGAATTAGCCTCAATGAATAGTATTTCAAAGAAGCTGAGAAAAATGAATCAGTACACATGAAGTGGAATCAGTTAAGATGTATTACAACTCACAGTGGTAACATATGTGAAGCAGAACCCAAGAATGGACTAGTGGTTACTAAAGGGAAAGAGGTTGGGGATGGTGGGGGCACAGGGAGGGAGAAGGGGATTTAGGGGTATTATGATTAGCATGGAGGCACAGGGAAGGCAGTAAAGCACAGAGAAGACGAGTAGTGACTCTAGCATCTTACTATGCTGATGGACAGTGACTGCAATGGGGTATGTGGTGGGGACTTGATAATGAGGGGTAATGTGGTAACCATGATGTTGCTCATGCGAAACCTTCATAAGATTGTATATCAGTGATACCTTAATAAAAAAAAAGTATTTGTATTAAAAAAAGCACAAAAATGACTTGAAATTATTCCCTGTTGGAAATTTTAAAAAATATATGAAAGAATGAATAATGGCTTAAAGCAAAATAAAAAAATATTTTTCAGCCAAAAAAAGAAATAGATATGTGAAGCAGAAAAAATACTTAGTTGTACAAATTTATAAGTCATGTAAAAATGTAAGACGTTTAAAGCTTATTCACGGTATTATTCATTAGCAGGTGCTTTGCAGAAAATATTTGAGTCTACTATGTGTCAGTAAGGTCCGTGGTGAACTGCATTTGCTCTGTGGATTTAACCCTCATCAATTCTGAGAGTTTTTGTCAGAAATAGAAACTGAATCTTCTCTCTTTCCCCAACACACATTAAGATGATGGCTCAGAGGTGGTAAAATTTTATTGTGATATTTTGAATCTTAGAGCCAAAACTGAAATTTTTCTTAATGAGAAGAATCACATATAATGGAACTATATTATGGAACTATAATGGAACACTGAATGGCTTTGGAAATTAGCTTTTGAGGTCAACTTCATGACGTTTCTTAGTTCAACCTAAAACTGCAGGGAATCATCAATTATATACATATCTTCCTCGGTAAAGTCATTTTGATGACAACTATATTTGAATCTTAAGTCAAACATTTCCTATGCTCTCAAATGTTAAAAAAAAAGCAAGATTTCCACTCCTACACACATTTGCAGTGGATATAGTTCCTAAGCTCAAATTAGTTTCAGCAACATTTTTTGGTCCTCCATGCAAGTATAAGGATTTCCGTATTTAAAAATTCACTTGTGCAGTGAAGAGCTTTCACCTTACCTTCAATTGGAAGTGATTAATATAATGACAAGCTAAAGAAAAGCAAGTATTAGGAGAAGAAACTAATAGAGTTCTATAAATGTTTTCCAAATGATGAACACCTTTAGCTAAAATAATATGCTTGTGGATTGGTATCAGTATTTGTCAGTACCCATCTGTGTGAAAAGACATTTTCAAAGACCCATCTCAAATGGGTCAGCATTATCCAGATGAACATTTGCAATTTTTTTTTAATATGGACACTTCACAATTTTGCATGTCATCCTTGTGCAGGGGCTATGCTAATCTTCTGTGTATCATTCCAATTTTAGTATATGTGCTGCCTAAGGGAGCACCATTTATAACTGGTTTTGATAATAAGGAGCACTTTACGTCTCAGTGAAGCAAAATGTTATCTCCCCCCAAATAATTTTTTTTCTCATTAGACTTGTATTAAAAAAATTGTTCTCATTATTGTTTTGAATTTTATTTAAAAATTTGTGAATTTGTTTTTTCTTGTATATAAGTACCTATATAACATAAGTTTGATTTTTGCTTCTTGGACCACAAAGACTCAAATATTTACTATTTTGCCCTTTACAGGAAGATTTTGTTGACCCCTTCTCTAGAGGAACATTCTTGGAATATGGGATTGAATAGTCACCTTTTAAGTACATGGCAGATGTATATAGAATATCTATAGCCCCATGGGGACTCAATTACAGCCTAAGGCCTGGGATTTTTCCACATGGTCTGAACATGGTCAGTAACGTCACCACCAACATGATTAAATTTGTTGATAAGTGAATAATTTGTAAATGTAAAATTGTAAAACCTAATTTTTCCAAGTATTTAAATGATTGCAAATTGACTAAATTCCTTGAGGCAGTTTAAGTTGCAACTTCAAGCCTGTATTCCTGATTCTTTTCCCCCCTTTAAATGGCAGATAAAATTTACATAAACATAATGATTTCAAAAATATTCCTAGAGTTATGGTTAAACCTAAAACATTAACACCATGACTTTAATACATTATTTCTATATGAGATCCTATATTTTCCAACGGTTATTGTTATACCTCTTTTGATAGCTTGCTACGGTTTCAATATTTTGAGTATTACCTATCATTTTATTAATTTTACATGGTGGTGTAGGAACTATCAGTAGTTAATTATTGGTTGAGATTTTGGATTTGTTTTTATCAGCATTAGATGGAGTACCCCCTTTTTACAGTTAGATCATAAGTTTTACCTGTTAAACCATGAGATCTTGAATACTTGTCTTTATTAAATATTGTAACTTTTGAAGCTTGACCTTTATCCCAGAAATAACTCAATCTTTAAATTTGCCATGGCCAGCAGTGCTTGAGCCATTGCCCCATTTTTATATTTTATTCACCTTGGTGTGTTGACATTTTTAAAACATGTATTCCTTAAAGAATTTTATAATAATTAGTATGACCCTCTAGAAGTTTTTTCTCCTAGGAAATGAGGATTGGCTCTGTAATTTTCTCTTTAGAAATTTCGCTTCTCCATCTTTTGGAATACACAGTTGGACCCTTCTTTTACTTCTTTTAGGTGTGTGTAACCACAGGTGCTGATTAACTTTTGAGCTTATAACTTATAACTGGAACTGTCATTCCAGTTTTGTAAGTGATCATTGGTGCTCCTCCTGGTTTGGTACAGTTTCTGCTTTCCCCAGGATTACTCAGCTCACTCACTGTTCCCTTCCCTGTGTTTACTGTGGTGTCTACATAGAAATGAGTATATATCTATAATGTAGAAACAGATATATCAATAGAATCCTGAATATTAAGTCTACTTATTAAAATATGGAATATATTCTATTCTATTCATCCTTTTATATTACAACTACCTTTATCAATCCTTTATATTTCCTTTTATCCTTTGAGTATCATTCCTTATATCCTTTGAGAATCTAATGGCACTTACCAAGTTAGAACCTTTTATGGGTTCAGTATATTCCAGTTAACCAAGCTAAAACTATTATTTGAAGCTCAAAATTATCACTGTCTGGCTTGTAGGGGCCCTTGAGAGCCTCCTTTGTGCTGACACTCTTGAAAGTATTGCTTTCTGGAGCTAACAGGATGTACAGATCCTGAATTTTTCCTGCCATGAGACAGTCATAACTTCCTACCACAGAACAAGGAATTCTTGTTCCTCATAGCAAAGAATTGTATTAGAAACCACAGTCTGGATACTAGGTAAGCATATAAGAGTGGATGGACTTACCTGATGTTGTTCATATTATCACTCAGGAACTTTTCTGGAGTTACCGTTCTCTGCTAATATGCTATTATATTGGCACTATAAATTACATTTGAAGCACTTATTTTGAGGAAAAAATAGCTAGAATATTGAATATATGTTCAGTATAGAATGTTGAAATTATATGTCAATGGAATCTTGAAAAAATAGAAATGTTGGGAAGCTAGCAGTTTTATAGTATTTCTCAAAACAATTATATCCCTAATTCAGTTGGGTAGAGCTAGATATATAAAATCATGTATAAAACTGAACCTTAATTTTATACAGATGAGGAAACTGACAGGCAGGTTAAGGAACTAGTCCAAGGTCAGATTGCCATGTACAGCTGAATGAATAGAGTATTTTAATTTTCTTAACTTCACAAGTTTGGAGTTCCTTCCCAGCATTCTCTGACACTTATTTTAGAAGGCCATATCCATGTAACACCTGTAGTATTAGAGTTCTTCCTGAGAACATTCTGGAATGGATAATGATGGGGTATGGTAGCAGGGAATATATATTGACTTTTCCCACAAAAGTTTGGGATTTAAATATATGGCATTGATTTGGAGATGGCATTGATGGAGATGATAAGATACTGAAAATAATTGTTCAAGTTTTATCTGTGGGGCCAATAAGGTGATTTCCTCATCTTGATATTAGGATCCTATAAAACATAATGTTTTTCCTGCTTAATTTTCCTTGTGTATTTGTAGCTGGAATGAATCATTACATTGAAGTCTTTGAGTCAATGGTGTGTCTTTTATGCTATTAGTAACTCTACACAGTGTCTGGCATATAGTACATTCTCATGTATCTCTGATACCCAGTGGTCATCCAAAAGTTGACCAACAGATAAAAAACATTTGTATAATGAGAGCGCTGATCAACCTTTTACTGGCAGACTTTTTGAAGCAAGTAATCAGAAAGAATTGCCCAACCTTGTCTTATCAGCCATTTTCACCTGAATGACTACAGAAGACAAATACTGTAGCAACAGGGAAAGCTGGGGAAATGTTCTTTTTGGAACACAGAGGCACTGTCTTTTCTCCCCTACCAGCATGACATAAGGAAAAGATCTAGTTGGCTCAGTTTTTCTTTTTTTATAAATTTTTCTTTTTTAATTGAAGTATCTTTGATATGCAATCTTATATTGGTTTCAAATATACAACACAGTGGATTACCCATATTATTAAATCCTCACCCCTGCTAGTGCAGTTACTGTCAACCTAGAAAAATGTTACAGAATCATTGACTGTATTCTCCATGCTGTGGTACTATCCCTGTGACCAGCTTATGTTATGACTGAGAATTTTTGTTCACCTTTATTCCCCTTGCCCTCCCCATCCACCCACCCCAACCTCTCCCACCTAGTAACCACTAGTCACTTCTCAGTGTCTATGAGTCTGCTGCTGTTTCGTTCATTCTATTTTGCTTTGTTTTTAGATTCCAAAATAAGTGAAATCATACGGTATTTGTCTTTTTCCACCTGGCTTATCTCACTGAACATAATACCCTCTAACTCTACCCATGTCGTTGCAAATGGCAGGATTTCTTTTTTTCTTATGGCTGAATAATATTCCATTGTGTATATGTACCACATCTTCTTTATCCATTCATGTACTGATGGACACTCAGGTTGCTTCCATATCTTGGCTATTGTAAATAATGCAGTGATAAACATAGGAATGCCTGTCTTTTCAAATCAGAGATTTCTAGGGTAAGTTCCTAGAATTGGAATTACTGGATCAAATGGTATTTCTATTTTTAGTGTTTTGAGGATCCTCCATACTGCTTTCCACAGTGGTTGTACCAATTTACATTCCTAGGTATTTTATTCTTTTTGATCCAATTATAAATGAAATTGTTTTACTGATATCTCTTTCTGTTACAGATTTCTGTGTATTAATTTTGTATCCTGCAACTTTGCTGAATCCAGTTATTAGTTCTAATAGTTTTTTGGTGCAGTCTTTAGGGTTTTCAATGTATAATATCATGTAATCTGCAAATAGTGACAGTTAAACTTATTCCTTATGAATTTGGATGGCTTTTATCTCTTTGTCTTGTCTGGCTCAGTTTTTTTTAAGGAAAACAATATTATTTTGTGATTGGATGTATTCCAGGAGAATAAACTCAGATCATTAATGAAAAGTTATATCTTTATATATTGTTTATGCCTTTGATAAATATTTCAATCAGCAGTTCTTAACACTTGCCAACCTTATTATTAGTATGCTCCTAGTCCTTCTGATAGAGATAAATATTTCAAAGAACAACTTTGGATATGGTATATATACACAATGGAATATTATTCGGCCATAAAAAAGAAAGAAATTCTGCCATTTGTGACAACATGAATGGACCTAGAAGGTATTATGCTAAATGAAATAAACCAGGTAAAGATAGCTGGTTTTACTATATTTGTGGAATATACATGATTTTACTTATTTATGGAATATAAAAACAAAACAAAAAACAAAATGAACAAAACATCAGTAGACTCATAGACACTGAGAAGTGACTGGTGGTTACCATGGGGGAGGGGTCAGAGTCGGTGGTTGTGGAGGGTGAGGGGGATAAAGGGGCACAAAACTCTCAATCATAATATAAGTTGGCCACAGGATGTAAGGCAGCATGGAGAACATAGCCAGTGGTTCTGTAACATTTTCCTGTGTGGACAGATAATAACTGTACTAGTTTGGGTGAGGATTTAATAATGTGGGTAACTGTTGAACCACTGTGTTATATACTTGAAACCAATAAAAGATTGTATATCAACTATACTTCAATAAAAAGAGAATAAATTTGGCAGCATACCTAAGTAGAAATAAGGTCTAGAGAGAGTATAAATATATTTATTTTAGTTTTCTCCTTCCTTCTTTCCCTCCTTCCTTCTCTTTTTACTCTTTATTTTGAGGTAATTTTATACCGTAGACCTTAGAGTTGCAAAAATATTTCCCTGAATGCCTTTTTTCAAGCTTCTTCTTATATTAATATCTACATAACTGTAAAACAACTATAAGAATCTGGCCCGATACTATTAACCAAAGTACAGATCTTATTCAGCTTTCACTAGCTTTTCCTATAATGTCATTTTTCTGTGTCAGGAATCAATCCATTTAGTTGTCATGTCTCTTTCAATCTGTGACATTCCTGTCTTCCCTAATCTTTTATGACCTTGTTGCCTTTAAAGACTCAGCATTGACTGGTTAGTAATTTTGTAAAATGTTTGGTGTTTGCTCAAACTAGATTGAGGTCATATGTTATTGGGAAGGCCACCATAGACTGGAGGTCATAGATCTTCCATTTTTGGTGCATCATATGGAGGGTACATGATGTTAGTATGTACTATTGATGATGCTGACTTTGATCACTTGACTAGGGTGGTATTTGGCAGGACTCTGTGCGATAAAATCATTATTTTTCTCTTTTGTAATAATCAAGATTTAGTATGCATTTGTTAACTGTTCTTCTCAATTTTGAGGCATTAACCCATGTTTCTCTTTGGTCACAACATATAAATAGTATTGTTCTTGTTGAAAACTGATTATTAGATGCGAGATCAGATGTGTTAAAAAGGAATATAAATGGGTCACCTGCTTGGTGATTTGGCTGCTATTTGTGGAATCTGGTTCACTTTACAATTCTGCCTATTTTCTTCCCAGGCTGCCAAGCATTTGTGGCCTAACAGAAACTACTTCATTTCTGAGGGCTACGTGAATGGCTGGCATATCCATTACTGGGGGGTCTCTGGGCTACACCATGGAGTTACATTCACATGCCTTAAAATGGTCTTTTTAATATTGTTGCTTTTAGCTGGCCTGCTTCAGTTTACCTCAAAGTGTTTACATGTATATTGAAGGCATGAGGTTCTCTTGCAGCAAACAGAACTTGTTGGAAAAGCTCTGGTTGAAAGTGGGAAAGCTGGATATTTGTTTTAGCTTTGCCAGTGACTTACTATGTTACTTTGGGAAGAATTCTTAGCCTTTCTGGTTCTCTGGTTTCTTACCTGCAAAGATCAAAAGGACCTCATCCAGGTGAATTCTTTGATTTAGTGCTGAAGTGAGTTTTAGTATCATTTGGTTGATGATTTGTTTTTCCATTTAAATAAATGCTAAACATAGCTTCCAGCCAATGCTGGTGAGAGAGGGCTGTGTTTTCATACTTCGAAGGAAGATGGACAAAGAAATATAAAATTGTGCTAAACTTGCTTTGAAGATTCATATAGTGCCATTTGCTGATAAAACCATGGAAAAGAGGCATAGTATATTTCGTTGAGTCTTAGAGACCACTGATTGTAAATCACATTCCATTTTCAGAGATGTTAAGATGTGGAATCATTTCCTAGCAAATGCACAAGGAAAATTATGTTTTATGGTGCCCTGATAAGAAGATGGGGAAATCACCTTATGGGCCCCACAGATAAACAATTATTTTAAATATTTTACTACCTCAAAATCAATGCCATACATTTAAATATCAGGTCTTTGTGGAAAAAGTGGCTACACTGATATGATGCAGTGATGTGTCTTAGATTTGATGAGATATGGTAAGAAGGTCACAAAGTCAGTTCTTTATCTCATGAGCATAGATTAACCCATAGCCTTGACAAAGCTTGACCTGCCTGACCCAGGTAGTGTCTGCATTTTTACCACATGGTCTCTTCCAGAGCTGCTTTCTAGAATGTAATCGACTAGGTGCGGTTACCTAGTGAAGCTCTGCTGGGACTCAAAGGCTCAGCTCAGAATTATGACTTGAGAGAAGTTTTGCCTTTTTCTTCCCGTCTCAGACACAATTACTCTCTTCTCTGTCCTCCTAGGACCTTGTACCTACTTCTTTGGGAATTATTTGCTTTCTGTTTCCGCTACTAGATTATAAGCTATTCAAAGCCCTCTAAATGTTGTATAGGAGTGTCAGTCAGTCTGGGAGATGGTAGCCATTCAGCCATGTTTATGGAAGGAATAAAGGTAGGCAGGAAAGAAGGAAGAACGACTGTGGATTATAGTAGTAGCTTTTAGACTGTTCCCTCTACCACTCATCCCCAGGAAATAGGATACAAGCGAAGTTTAAATGATTTAACTTTTCAGGTAACGAAATTATTTAATAAACACATGGGAAAGTCATCACACTAGAGGCAGGCCTGATTTGGGTGAAAACAGGTTTTACTGACTAAACACCATGAAACTGCAGAAAGCTAGTGTCATGGAAGAGTTCTGATAAAGGGTGCTTTTCCCTGACACTAAAACTAACTGACACTAAAACTAACATGAACAGTTACTGTATCTCTTCATGCCTATTTCCTAATCTACAACATGGGAAGAATCATGGTACCTGATAGGATCACTGGGGGAATTTCATCACATAATGTATGTAAAGTACATATTGTAGTGCCTGGCACATAGTAAGAGAAGGAGTTGAACATTAGATATTATTATCTTTGTATTCGTCATCCTTGGGCAAAGAGTTGGAGACCAAAGAAAGTGTTTTATTGGTCTCTAATTTGGCAATTCCTTCTAGGTTTTTTTTAAACCAAGATTATGGTTTAAGAGATAGCTTCCTTATTTCATTTCCTTAACTTTCAGCTCTATCTAAAGTTCTGCCTTACTTAATTAAGAACTATCATTCTCCTCTCAGGGATCTCCCCATTTGCTGGAGCTACATTTCCCTACCTTTTCTTTTTCAGTGAATTGTTTGCACCTTTTGCAGATGGACAACTCAGCATTTGAAATGCATAAAGGTGCAACACAGAATGGTTTGCATGTGGGAAAGATGAACACCATCTCCAGAATGGTAAGGTGGGGATTTACATCTTGAGATTAGTTCCCCCAAAAACCTCTGTGCAGAACTCAGAGAAGAATCCCTCTCTAGACCAGCTTTCCTCAAGTGACCCTCTTCAGAAAGGTGGCATCTCCTGCTCTGAACATTTCCTGATTTGCCTTCTCTCCCATAAACTTTTAACTCTGACCTCTTACTGCTTTTTAATGGCCTAACTCTCTATGAATTGTTGCTCATAGTAGCTCATATATTAATGAGTTATTTATTGTGCAATACCCTCATATAATGTTAAACTGAATATGTTGATAAATAATAATGTTGTACAAAATATGCCATGTAAGGAAATGTTAAAGTACTAAGAATGTCAATGTTAGTTAGAGTTATTGGTTATCAAAGATAGTCCTGCTCAGAGGCAAAGGCCAGGAACTTGAAGGTCAATGGAACAGAAGGTCTTGACATCAGTGTTTATGAATGTCATTTTAATGGTCAGAGGAATGAAGGCAAATTAGTCCAAAGTTCAGAGAATATATCCTGTTGGCAACTTTCAGTAACATGGATTGTAACTCAGAATTACATAGATTATAACAGAAATAATACTTTTTTTTTAGCATATATTGTGATGTGAAACCAGGAAATAGTAACAGAAATGCCTACAGATATTGTGCTCAGACTTGGTAGACAAATACATGGAAGAAAGGGAGTTCAATGAAGCTATTTAAATGAAGGTGTGAGGGGAGAGGGAGACAGACTTGTCATGCCAGACATTTACTGGTTTATTACTTATTCCCATGGGTGTACCTGTGCATGTAAATGCATATGTACATTCTGGAACATTCTAAGAATATATGTTCTTAGAAAATACTCTTTATAACCTCTTTAATTTTTCAGGTGAAGAAACTGGTAAATTGGGACTAATTGGCTGAATTTAAATGTGTTTTATATACAAACTTAACTAGCTACTTAATTTTATTTTAATTTATTCTGTGCCCCAGATTCTCATGTGTTTATTTTTGGATGTCAGCAAAGTATAAGGTATATATATTGTGTGTGTGTGTGTGTGTGTGTGTGTGTGTGTGTATTTATTTGCACAAATATTTACACATGTATCATTTTACTGGGTATGTTTATCTTGCAAATGTGTTTTTTTAAATAAAAGAGAAAATAAACCATGTTGAGAAAGGAGGCAATATTTTTAGTGCATCTAGAGAACAGAAAAATGGTTTCATAATTTCTTGTAGGAAAAGAAGAGGCAGTGGTCATTGATGAGTGTTTTCCTGGTGTGTCTCTTGGCCTGCACCGTTATCACGGCAGTGGGGGTATTGGTTTTCTCCTTGGTTTACATTAACAACTCTCAGCCCCACTCAGTTCATTTAGAACCCGAAGCTCATCCTCTGCAAAGAACACCGATTCCCATAGTGCAAAAGGCTATTGATTCCAAATTCCAGTTTCTTAATCATTTACCTAAATACAAGGTATGAACTACACATCAGAAAAAGAGTCTATTCTAAATGGTGATTTCAAAACAGTTTCCACTGGGTGTTTACTAAGCTTTGTTTTCTTTTTACTGGAAGGAACCAGCTGTGGGCCATCTGGATGAAGGGAAGTGAGGGATAGGCAGGGAAAGTGGGTTGGTACTGGCCCCAAGCAGAAATTTTATTTAGTAGATAGCTCTATGTCTGGCTGGATGGGAGGATTGCAGGTGGGCAAATGGAGAGCCCTTGTTCTTTTATCAAGATAGGTGTTCTTTTTTGTGTCTATCAGGGACTAGACATAGGTCTCTCTATACCACTGTTGTCATTCCCGGCGTCTTGGAGACCTCGTCTTCCTCTTTTTCTCTGGGACTCCGGTATTCACCTTGTCACCATTGCTTTCTCCAGTTTGTCTCCCTCTCACTCTGTAGGCCATGGTGGCCACCGTTCCTCAAGAGATGGCCTCCATACAGATGGCTGCTTGCTTATGACTTCTCAGGTGTTCGAGTTCTCTGGTGGTGCAATCGAGTGGGCCCAGTATAGGAACAATGTCGAAGACTATCTCAGCCTTGAAGAGGCCTCTGGTAGCAGCTTGAACAGTCATAGATCACAGAGGACTCTGGGTACCCTGAGAATAAAAGGTAGTGGCCTCTGGGCTCCTCACTGGCACTTCAATGCTAATGAGCACGGCTATCTTGTACAGGTTTAACCAGTTTGCCTGAATTTTGCACTTAAGCATTTGTGCTGTGTGTCCTTGGGCTATTATTTTAGTTGTTGCAAACTATCACTTAACTAAGTGATAGACTACATCCAGGCTTGGCCCTGTATTCAATTTAGATTAGTGCCTTGAAGCATTAACCTATTTGTTTTCATTATTCTTGGCATCACTTTGAACTTCTTTCTTTAGTATGAAATCACTTTTCATACGCTACTGTTAAAATAAGATTACCATTCCATCCTTTGAGCTGAAGCTAAAACTGGTAGCTCTGATCTAATGATCAAAGAGATGGCAGCTTTCCTCAAATGAGAAAAACAGTGACTGGAATAACAAACTGGTTTGTTGATGTTCAGCCCTGAGTCCCTAAGATCAGGCCAATTGGATGCCTGTTTGTGGTTCAGACCTCTCAGAATTTTCTGGAAGTCAAGTGCATAGAGACAGCTGGAGGTGAAATGAGTGTTCTTACTTGAGTTTCAAATAGTTCATTAAGTCTAAAAAATATGTATTGGTTGCCTTCTGTATTGCAGACGCTGGGGAGGCAGGAGTGACTTAGTCCCCTTAGAGCTTTCACAGATTGGTCTTCATCCTGGTGATCTTGTTAACAGATCAGCCAATTTTATGTGATGTACCTCTGTCGTTAATAATACTCTTTTATACCTGACGATTCATTCGATTTTAGAATTTACAACAGGAAGACAGATTAGTTTCATTTCTATGGGACCAAATTTTTCTTATTTCTAATGAGAGACCAGAGGCTCAAGAAGATGAAATAACTTTTCTAAAGATTTACTGTATTTGTTGGCTGGACTGTGACAAAGTCCATGTTTCTGACTTTGTCTTTTTCCACATTTACAAAATATATAAAAGGACAACTTCCAAAAGGTTAGTTTTCATGACCCTAGCTGAGTAGTGGCACGCTGGTAGGAGGAAGGAGTTGGGAGGGACCCCTTAAAAATAAACTCCAAGCTAGGTAAATTAGTCTGGGGCATGTTCCAGCAAATAACAGGCTTGGCATCTTGTTTATCTTGGGGAGGTTATTCTGAACATCTAAAGAGAGTTTATTACGTGAACTTCTAACTGTGGGTTAGAAGGTGGTCAAAAGGTGTAAACTTCATTTATAAAATAAAAAGGTAAAAAAAAAAGTCATGGGAATGTCATGTACAGCATGGTGACTATAGTTAATAAAACTGTATTGTGTATTTGAAAGTTACTGAGAGAGTAGATCTTCAAAGTTCTCATCACAAGGAGAAAGATGGTAATTAGGTGTGATGGATGTTAGCTAGACTTACTGTGGTGATCATTTCCCAATGTGTACAAATATGGAATCACATTGTACTCTTGACACTAATGTTATACATCAGTTAGATCTTAATTTAAAAATATAAAAATAATCCAACTATTTAAAAAACGGGCTAGAATATTCTCCAGATCCCAGGAAAATCGTAGGATCACTCACTCTTACAGTCAGAGTGAGGAACCCACCAACAGGACAGTCCCCTCTGCACACTCACCAGTGGAGCTGCTTGTATTTCTGAATATCTCAGAAAAGACTTGGAAGGAGTGGCCCTGAGAGGAGCAGGACAACGGGTGGCCAGCATGTGTGGCCCTGCAGTGAGCGTCCCATTGGCCACTGTGATGTCTCTGCTCTGCGTCTGGAGTACCTGATGCCCTGATATGAATAGATACACATTTCTGTTGTTCTCTGCACATGGACTTAGAAAGAGCTCTAGAGGTTCACCTTTCCCCTGCGTCTTTAATATCTGTTTGTGTCTGAACTGTACATGTGTGAAGAGAGAGCAAAGACTTCTTTTTCATGCACACTCGTGGATGTTCCATTATGGGACCATGAGTTTCTAGAAAAATAGAAATAATGTTACCTTATTTACCTACACCATAGGGTAATACCTAGGAACAGATAAAAGAATGAGAGAAAGGGTACAGTTCTGCATAAGCAGAATCCAAGTATGGTGCAGTATGGATTAAAAGTGTAGATGTTTCCCCAGCCCCTGGCAACCACCATTTCACTCTCTGCTTCTGGATAATTTTAGTAGATAATTTTGACTAGGTAACCTGCCTAAGTAAGTAAGTTTCAGAGATCTCCCGTATAACATTGTACCTATAGTTAACATACTGTATTGTACACTTAAAATTTGTTAAGAGGGTGGATCGCATGGTAAGTGTTCTTACCACAATTAAAAAAAAAATTATAGACTTGGAACTGGACTGCTTAAGTCCAAATTCCAGTTTTGCCATTGGCTAGTTGAGTAACCTTGGGAAAAGTATATATTCTCTCCAGAATTGGTTTCTCATCTTTAGAAGAGGATATGAGTAGTACTTGCTTTATAAGGTTGAAGTAAGGAATAATTGAGTTAAATCAGGTAAAATGCTTAGAAGAATACCTGGACACAGTGAAAACACACAGTGTGTATTATTAGAATTGTATGCAGACTTTTCCTTATCTGTATAAGTATCTGCATCTTATACAGATCTTACATGCGTCTGTATGCGTACTTATGAACAGGCACATGCACAAACATGCATGTCTGTATGACCACCTATGAACACACACATGTGCTTGCAAACTCTAAAGCATGAACTTAGAACTCTTAAATTCTAAATGGGGGTGATATTGTTCCCTCGTGGGCACAAACTGGTTCTTGGGGGACAAAAAGTATTACTCTTGTTATGTATAAAGCATAGACATATGTATAGTACATGAGCAGTATGTGTATACAGTGTGCAAGTCTACAGTACATTTGTAGTTCTAAGATTTCATAGGGTGGTGATTTAAAAAAGTCTAAAATGATACCTTAAAAGGGAGGTAATGAAAAAAGGTTGAGAAATATTGGTCTAAAGTGATGTTGGATGTGATTTTCTGTTTATGTTTCAGCGGACAGCATGGATTGGGGTGGTTAATGATGGTGGTGTAATTACCACATACAACATTATAGCTGGCCAAGTGATCTTCTTCCCAAAACATACATTACACTGGATAAAGAATGTGGGGAATGTAGACTGTTTTTTCTTGCTGTTCTTTTCCACACATGATGAACTTCAGACCCTGAATGTTGATGATGTATTTTTTCTACACCTGAGGACATTGCTTCCAGGTCCCTTAAGGTCTGTACCCCTGCTAAAAACAAATCCCACCAGGATATGCACATAGGCACAGAGAGAGCATGAGTATTTGGGTCTCTAAGGGAGCAGTCAGCAGAGTGACAATCGGGTAACCGATTTGAGAATACTTGTGTTCCTACTAAGGACATAAATTATTGAAGTGAATTGCTCTTTATTTTCCTTTATGAAGGACTTCTATAGGAAATGATAATGAATTGGTAGAAATGTTGGGATATAGTTAATAGAAGGTATTATAACTTATATCTCAGAAAAACCATAAGCTCATCCAGGGGAAGTTTGCTACAGATAATGTAATTGTGTTTTCTTAACCTAATTCAGAGGATCCCACAGTCTTCCTGAATAGTAGCTGCTTTTGATATTTCTAAGTATTATCGCTGGAGGGACCGCTGCTCACATTGGGTACAGAAGGTCAGATGTGGATGCTGACTGTGCACATGGGTGACCAGGAGAATTGGGGGTGGCCCACAAGTGACAACTGGATGGGGTTCTGTGGTAAATTTAGAAATCTACCTGGTGAGGTTTTAAGATTGATGTTACAGCAGATCCTAGTCAAATTTTATAGGGAGAAGTAGAAGAAATGAATCATTAGGGAGACTCTTGGTAGGATATGGGAACCAGTGTATACTTTTGAAGGAGTTTATGTTGTCCATGGAACACCAGCATATCTAAAACCAAAATACATGGAAACCTTGGAGGATTTTCATAAATATCACAGGTCTTAGGCTAACTGAGTTCAGCTCTTTTTACTGGGCTACTAAAAATCATCCTGGTACCCATCCTACCCTATCCTCAGGTACTCACTCTTTTATTGCTCAAATTTGTTGCATGTTTCATAGATATCTTATGGTGTCAATGTTCCTTCCAACTTGGCAGAACTGGTTATGAATGCTAGTTACGCACAGTCTCCAGACAGCCTTGTGTGGAGATACTTTTATAACCTTAAAGGTATATAGTATGTTATTTTGTAAAGACATTTTAGTTGAGTGTTGATATATGTGATCATATAGATGCATTGGGCTGAGATGTGACATATTTTTTTTTTTTGCTGGGTCACAGTCAAGAGAAGTTTGAAAAAACACATTTATCAACAGAATAGGAAATGTGAGAAGAGGCCCAGAAACAAAAGAGATTGTGAAAAAAGATTTCAGAGTGTGAGGGGTATGTGTTGGGCTGGGGGCTGCAGGAGAGGCAGATAGGAAAGGAAGAGTCCAGTCATGCAGGTTTAGAAGCCCGGCTAATGAGTTTATACTTTATTTTGATGGAAAGAAGAGCAATTGAGAGGTTTTAAGTAGGACAGTGACACAATTAGGTTTATTATTATTATTATTTTCTATATTTTTTAAATTGGGCTATAATTGACATACAACATTATACTAGTTTCAGGTGTACAGCATAGTGATTCAATATTTGTCTGTATTGCCAAATGATCACCACAATAAGCCCATCACTATACATAGTCACAGAATTTTTTTCAGGTAATTAGAACTTTTATGATCTACTCCCTTAGCAGCTTTCAGATATTCAGTGCAGTATTATTAACTAGTCAGCATGCTGTACATTACATCCCCATGAGTTATTTATTTTACAACTGAAAGTCCATACCTTTTGACCCCTTTCACCCATTGCACTTGCTTCCCCCTGCCTCTGGCAACCACATTTTCTTTATCCATTCCTCCGTGCACGGGCATACTGTGGCTGTTGTAAACAACCCTGTGGTGAACGTAGGGGTATGGGTATCTTTTCAAGCCAGTTTTAATTTTGTTTTTTGTAGTGCTGACCGATCCACCTGCATTGTGGAGAATGGACTGGAAGATGAGAGGTAGAGGGATGAGTTGGGGGCTCCCACAGTCCCTCAAGTAGGGGATGATGGTGGGCTGCACTATGACAGCTGTGAGAGGGAGAGAACTGCTGCGAAGAAAAGAGAAGTGAAAGAGGTGGGGCTGACAGGAGCTAACTGACTGACTTTAAGGTGAGGTAGAGACTGGTGTTTAGGAGGACTCTCACATTTCCTAGTCAGCTCTCCTGAGTTCAACAGTCCATCTTAAAGAGGTCACTCTGTTAGAAGTTCCAGGAGAGCTCGGAAGGTAGGGTAGTATCTGGCCGTATCAGGTCAATACTGGGGGCACATCGGCCAGCAATTCCCACCAGATAAGTTTTCTGTGATTATAGAAGAGCTGTGTACTTTACTGGGACTACAGTTGGCTCTCCTTTTGTAACCATTTGAAGTATTTTATCATATAATTGTTATTTTTTAATTTCATCTGACTCAGGTTCAAAAGAATATCGATTTCCAGGAGGAATAATACAACTGGCACAATATTGGAAAAAATGGAAGTGAACTAAGGAACAATGAGAACATTTTTAGTGAATTCCTGAATCAGGTAATAGAGAAAAATGTTTTGATGCTCATTAAGATGGATCAAAATATAAGCTCTACATTGGATTCAGCCTTCTTTTGGACAAAAAGAAAAGGAAAGATCTAGTCAAACGACGAATGATTTGGTCAATGTGAACTATTAATTGAGGCCTCAGTGTGGATTGGGAAATTGAACTTCCCAGCATGGATGGTTACATTAATGAAAGACTGGATGTTTGTGAAATTTCTCCTTCCATGTGTTTTAAGTGCTCAATTGGCTTTACTGCCTAATGACTAAGAGCACAGCCACGACATCAAATTCCCTGATGCAGATCCCAGTTCTGCCACTGTGCGAGCCTACGTAAACTACTCACCAACCTAGATTTAATTCCATCACCTGCAAAATGGGGAGAATGACACCACCAACCTTGAAGATTGTTATAAGGAACAAGTGACATAATAAATGTAAAGGACATGAAAATTGCATGTTCACAGTGAAGGCTACATAAATAGTAGTTATTGTTATGATTATGTGAATTGTTAAGTTGCTGAGTAGGATGATGACTAAATAACTGGATTTCATTTTTTCTTTCTCAAGCATCAAAATGCCCTCACCTTGAGGACACTTAGAGTTTATAACAATGGATTATGACAACCACATTTTCATTTCAATGCAAATGAAATGGGATGTGTAATAAGTGGATGTGCAAAGGTCATTTCTCTGTGAACAGTGTTTCCCTTTTAACACAGGAAGAAGCAAGTGGGAGTTATATCTTTGTTTTGGTTCAGGTATTGGTAACATAAATGGACTCGGTGCTGCTGACATTCTGGGTAGTTTCCACAGAGGATACCATGCATGCCCTGCTAGATAGTTTCTAAGTTTAACCTTACTGTGAGATGGGGCTAGGAACATTTCAGAAGTGGTAAAGAGGTTACCACTAATGGCAGAGGGTCTGGGACAAATGCTTACATTTTCAGAGTTTTCATTCTCAGGTAATACTGGGGTTTAATGTGCTGCCCTTTGGGGAACATGAACTTGTTATTTGTCTCTCAGTGTAACGTGAGTGAGCGTGGCTGGGGCGGTGTAAAATGTCAGTGGGATGGCCATGTATCACCTTTATCCGGGATTCTCCCGATGTAACCTGTCGTCCTGGTGGAATTATTTAATCGCACCCCCTTGACTCCTCAGAGAGTCTCGATTTGGATGATCAATTATATGGTTACCAAAAGGAAAGCCAAACGGAGTGGCGTGTTACTGTGGTGATTTGGTGGTAGTTGTTCTGGACTTTCACAGGGCTCCTGGGGGGAATCTACAGTGGTATAGGCAGGTGAGACGGCTTCTCTAGCTCAGACCTGCCTCAGTCTGACAGAAAAGACCAGGCAGAACTGAAATTCACTTCTTAGGTCATCCAGAGCAAAAGTTTTATTTTAGGTTTTTAGAGGTGAAGGCTTTAGTAAATTAGAAAAGGGCATTGTAACCTTTCATAAATCATATTTCAGTGATCAGGTTTTGTTTTTGGTGTGCTCGTGTGCTCAAGCGCATGCATTTGTGCACACAATTTAGTATGTGATTCTTTCAAGGAAGACTCTCAGAATGTTGCTTTCTCAGAAGTCTGGATTTTCCTAAGCAAATAAGAAAGCAGGGCATGGGGTTAGTAAAACACTGAAATTTAAACCCTCTGCCTAATTAGGGAACATAATTTATAACCCTTAATTACAACATGGTGATTGATGGTCTTTTTGCACGATGTTCTGCAGTATTGAACTCACTGCAGATTTTTGTGGAACTATGTCTGAAAAACAGGAGATGTTATGTGAGAATTTTAAGATGGATGAAATATGAAATTTAGATGGGATTCAGCCTATATTCTGCTATTTACCCTCATTAAGAAGTCTCTTTAGAACCATGTGCTTTTATTCAACTGTTTTCACTATCTATACTTATCTTGAATATTTGATTTTATTTGTTCAACTTCAGCATAGTTTTTCCCCATCCATAGGTGGGCATTATTAATAAATTAGGGTACCTTGGAGTTTGACATTCACATTGGAGATGTGATATTTTTCCCCATTGGAATCCAGCATTACGCTAAGAGCACGTGTGATGAGGATTTGCTTTTAATTATTGCCTTCAGCACTGGAGACCAGGTAAGAGTAAGCAGCATAAGAGCAATTCCTGAGAGCCAGTGATGTGCAGATACTCTGCCAAGCAATGTGTCTGGACCTTAGGGGGCCCTCAGTAAATGAGTGTTGAATAAGTGAATAAATAAATGAACTAGCTGAACCATGTGTGAAGAGGAGAATGAAATAATCTTTTCAGTTGGCTATAAAGGGACAAATATATCACACTCCCTCTTAATTCCCCAAGTTTTGGACCAACTGAGGAAAAAGCCTGAAGAGTAGTATACAGAGGTACATGAAATCATTTTTATTACTAATAAAGCAGATATTAGGGAATATAGCTAAGATATGTAGGCAGGTGGGTTTCCTAATATTAATGGCCCAAACTGGATTGGCCCTCCCTATGTTGAAGCCACTCTCAGAAATGTCTGCCATTCCCTTTGAAGGGGGATAGTCCCCCACTATCCTATCAGAGTGGGTAATGGGCAACGTTTCTAAAGGGGATGTATTTTGCATAAGGGGTATGAAGGGAAGGAGGAGGGTGGGAAGATGGAAAGAGTGGCAGAGAGAGGGACAAGGGAACACATGCCTGAGAGAGACACAGAATGAAAGACAGAGACACACAGGGATAGATTCACAGAGAAATACACAAAGAGAAAGAGACACACTCAGCAACATACACAAGAAATAGAAAGATATGCAGAAAGATCTAAAAAGAGGAAAACAAGCACAGAGAGAAACAACAGAGATGCACAAATGGAAGGACACACACAGAGAGACTCTCAGAGAAACAGAGACTCATAGAAGCAGAGATTCACTGTGAGACAAAAACATAGTGAGAGACATACAGAGAGACACACATGAAGAAATTGAGAGATGGTGACTGAGAAAGAGAGGCAGTGTAAGAGGCAAAGAGGGAGAGAAAGACAGCGATAGAGAGTGGGGACAAGCATAGTCAGACCCAGCCAGCTGGACAGCCAGGCTGGACCGCAGACCCAGAGAACTATTGGCCCAGCAGAGAGAGTCCGGTCTGGCTGTGGATCATGAGGCCTTACTTAGCAATGAGGCTTCCCTCCATCATGCGCCTCTGGGCATGGAGCTCTGAGAAGCTCTTCTGTCACTAGTCCCTGATCATAGCAAGACAGAAGGTCCTGTTTCCTCATCAAAGAGAACTACCTCTCAGTAGGATGGAGATCCTTTCTGAAGAAGGCTTCACACTTCTCAGCACCTCTAGTCATCAATCCAGCTTTTCTTATTCTCAGAGCTGAAAGAACAGACATACAAAGTAACCACTTCGCAGGAGTTTTTTTTAACTGTGTCAAGTGACACAGCCACATACCCCCCCAGTCTTGTAAGTGCCTCAACGGCCATAAGCTCTTTGTAAAAACCTGAATAGTTTGGTGTTGATCCATCTCTTTTTGGTTTCCACTGTCAGCTGCAAAACCTTAACATGGACGGTTGTCTCCAGGCCACCGTGGACCACATCCTGGCCCAGCTTTTCTTCAAGAGGCCAAGTGAGTTTAAGAAGATCCCCAGATTCAAGGAGGACCAGGCAATCAACCTGCCTTAGATTTGCTGGGTTGGGTTCATACCTTTTCTTCCTTCTTTATTTTCTGTTACTGTTTCTGCAGAAGATACCACTTGGCTAAGGGGCCTGGAGCTCTTCACAGAGTGTAGGCAGGAAACAGCCTCGGGGCGGCCTTAGGGCTCATTTAGGGAGCACGATTACAGGAGCCCTCATGCTAAGGGGACAATTCATTCCATACACTCTGTGTGGGTTAGTAGATCTATGGAGAAGACCCAATAAATTAAATTATTTTTGTATAGGTTTTAGTATTTGTGCATGTATTTATTTTCCTTTCGATACTTCAAACTTATTCTAAATGAAAATGCATTCTTTTTATGTGCATCAGTCAGTCTTAGTCCTATGAATGTATTTCTGTTATTCATCTGTGTGGAAGGAAGTAAGGATGTCAGCCTATGTATGTACATATTGAGACCTGGAACCCAGGAACAGCAAGTCTTGTGTGGAGAATTTAGTATAGAACCCTAGGCTGGTGAATCCCAGTCCTTTTGCTGGCTAATGCCAAAAATTTTAAGGACTCCCTCCTACAAGTAGTTGTATGCTTACTGTATATTAGCTGAGAAAATAGTGATAAACTAATTATGAATTCAATGCCTTCTTTGAATGTATTTGGATTTGATTAATCACATCATCAACTATTTATATTTGGGAACTACTCATGTCTATATTGAGAAGCATGTGGTTTAGTGTACTGCCATTGCTGGCTGTGTGTATGGACTCAAGGACCGCTTGTCATCACTCAGAAGCTAGGAGGGCTGGTGGTCTCCAAGCTGGGAGTCATTGTCCGAAGCAGGAAAGAATTTGTTCAGAACTAACCTGTGCTTGATTTTTTTTCACAGTTTATTTTAACAGATATGTGGAACCCCTGCACTGTGCTTGGTACCACCATCTGCTCTGGGCTACCCTATATAAAATCCTCAAGTCAGTATTGCTAATCTTTAAGTGCTTCTTACCACCACCCCGTTTCAATTATTACCCTAACACCTCTTTGGTTTTTTTAAATGTCTTAGGATATTTGTTTCTAGGCCAAAAGAATCTGTGTGTTCCATTTTCCATCTCTCTCTCTCTCTCTCTCTCTCTCTGGAAGAAACAGCTCTGCTTACAGCAGGTACAGAATTCAATGAGAATCAAGAATGGCTCACTTTTAGTATGGGGAAGATGCCACTGATTTAATATCCATAATCAGGTAATAAAAGGCCTGCTAGCTCTTGGAACCACTATCTCTTACTTGATTGTCCTTTCTGGGAGAGCCAACCGAGATTACAGCTTGGTAGCATTGGGAGTTCTGCGATGATGGTGGTGTTTTGAAGAGATTTTCTAGGGAATAGGTCACCATCTAGGAGGAGGAACATGGTTGAGAAGATGAAGGGACTAGCACAGGGGAATGGGTGTATGGAAGGAGGATGTCCAGATAGAGGGGGAGATAGTCATAAAAGTAAATGGCAATGTATATAGACAGATTTTATCTACACATTTTGGTTTTTTGGGGGAATTTTTTAGTATACTATAAACCAATTCGTTATCCATATTCTTGTATCAGGAGGTATTGTATTAGATTATATGTGGTCATTTAATAAAGATTTTATGCATCTTTGCATATTATTTTGCCATTGCAATTTTGAATGAAATCTGATCTTATGGTATTATGTACCTGAAGCATTACTGGATTCTCTCTATGCATCCTTGAAATATGACTTAGGAATCCAAACCAGTAGGTATTTAAAAAAGAAAAACTTTAAAAATGACAACAATGTAATGAAGACAAGTCATGTGGAACGTTGTTGGTATGTTATTTTGTGGTGGGGTATATGTTCTTATATTCTACTCGGCTGTCCTAATTTCAGTCCTTTTCCCTTGGGATGCTAATTTCTAGTTTTCATACAATTTTATTCTCTAGGGAAACTTAGTCCACTAAAACTCAAGTACTTCCAGGCTTTTTGGAATATGTACTTTATTTGATGCCAGGTCAATAGATCAAAGAGTGAATTGCTGTCAGACTAATTATTTGGCATCATCCAGGCATAACCCAGATAATTTGACTGAAAACCTCCTTTAAAACTGAACCCACCATAACCATTTTATGCCCACAGTCTGTAAAACAACTATATTAGATTCAGTTGAAATAGTATGAATTGTACAGTGTTCTTAAATGTTTGAAAGTATCTTTAAAGAGAACTTTCTTTTTAACAGCAGCTTTGAATAACTGATGTGAATGAATTAATTTGAATAGAGGTCCTAAAGGTCAACTTAAATAACCACTGAGTGTTCCTTATTGCTTCAAAATAGTGGAAGGTAGTCATGAAAAGTTTCTGTGTTCCTGTTCTCATCCTTTCTCAGTGAAGGGTAATCGGGCTGCTTTTTATTACCCAACTGATTAAGGTAAAGGAAAATAATTAACTGTTGCTATGTAACTTGTTTCCCAGTGACCATAATTTCCCAGTGGTTGAAAATGATTCAGTAGTATAATAGTACTGCTTAAAAAACTTTAAAAGAAAGAAAACAAAACAAAAGAAAGCCATAGCAATGTCATGCTGTAATTATAAGTTTCAGGTGGTGTCTCCTCCATCTCTGCACTCCCTGTAGCTTTATGAAACTGGTGTGTTCACTTTAGATCACTGTTCCTTTGAGAAGAATGGGAAGATACTGGGGAGTCCAGAAAGGAATAGTGATGGCTAACAAGATGGGAAACTGTTTTCTTCAGTATGCTTAAGTTGGAACTGTTTAGAAAAAAGAACTTAAGGGATGACTTAGAGCCATGAAATCATAGAGGCGGTGGAGGCAATATATCATTTGGTCTCATGGCTTAATTTGCAGAAATGGAAACTGAGACCTGAGAGGGTTACTTTACCCAGATTGCAAGTAAGATATTTGAGACAAAAGTCCATAACTTTTGAGGTGCCCCCCCTCCCTGTGTAGTGTTTTTACTTACTGTCTTCAAGTGTATGAAAGATCTGTCCAGTGAAGCAGAATTCTGTACTAGAAAGTGCACCACCATCAAGTGGGAGAGGTGGCTTCTGTTACCTACAGATCAGCAGTCCCCAACATCAGCCCGGCGTCTCCATTGCTGGGCCTGGGCCCCCACATGCCGAATTCCCAGGTCCCAGCTGCTTCTGTAAAGAGGTGGTCAGGGCCTCCTGAGAGCACTGGTCACTATTTCCATTTAGCCAAGGATTCATTCCTTGTGTTGTTTTTTTTTTTACAAAAAGTTTTTATTATGATAAAATTTACCATTTAACCATTTTTAGGTGTACAGTTTAGTGGCATTAAGTCCATCCACATTGTTGTGCCGCCATTACCATCATGTCTCCAGAACTTTTCCATCTTTTCAAACTGACACTCTGCACCCATTAAACACTAATTCTGCATTCCCCTCTCCCTCCAGATCCTCATAACCTCTATTCTACTTTCTGTCTCCATCAATTTGTCTATTCTAGGTACTTAAATAAATGGAATCATAAAAATGCTACTCAGTATTTGTTTTTATGTGGTTCTTACTCATTTTTAAAAACTGTGCCCTTACTATGTGCTTTAGCATTGTACTAAGTTATACAAGAGACAAAAGATCTGGACATTTGTAATTTAAATATTTCTTGTTCTTTTTTGTATTTCTCTACCCTCCCTAGCCCTTCCCTGGATGAACTCAATTCTTATCATGAATATTCAAAAGAATTAATTATTCATCCAGATCATGTTAGGGAGTCCATAATAACAGCTAGGAAAAAAATTAAAGAGGTAAGTTGACATTATGCCTTCATATTTCCAGAGAAGGCAACACACAACTCCTTTGGCGATTCCCATTCCAGTGTCTTAACAGTCCTGGGTCCTCAAATTTTTCATAACTGTCATAAAATTTATTTTCCTCTACTTTTTTGGGGGTAGGGCTTCTTTCTAGTCTCTGAAATTTAAACACTTAGATAAGAGTGTTTGAATTCTTTTTAAAAAAATAATATTAACGAGAAACCCCAAATGGCCTCAACAAGTGTCTTTCACATCTTTTATCTTGGTTCAGTAATGCCCAACTTCACCCTGCTGGCAATAAATCTGTCATTTTATTATTTTAGCCTGATGTATTCAGATTCTTCCTTGGCTCATAGTGCAGAGTAGCTCATGCCAAAATGAAACAAGCTGAGATATGCAGGCTAAATGGGATATTGTATCATGCCAACTGTAGTGAGGGGGACCCTGGACTCATGAACTGTTGGAAAAGGCATTAGCACACACCCAAAAGCCCACTTTGGATATCAAGTCTATGAAAAAATTTAAGAAATTTAAATCATCACCTAGAAAAAAAATTTGCAATGCAGTTTTTCTTTTCTGGTCTCTCTTTCTTTGGAAAATTGGGCAATTAAGAGACAGGGTTTTTACTTTGGTTTTATTTGTTTTATTGAAGGATCGGTGTGCTTTAGGTGTTAGCGTCAGGAACTAATTAAATGAAAAATAGGACAATCTGCTAGTATTATGAGTATTAGCACTGCTCAGATGATGATTAACCTTGCAGACAGTCTTATCTCTGTTGACTAGGAGTTATAGACAGTAAAAGCCAAGAAGAATAAAGTTCCTATTAGCCAGGATGGATTTTCCTTTCAAATATATTCTCCTGTCTTATAAAATAAGCCTTTGGAGATGGGTGTATGTTTACAGTACTGAGCTCCCACCTGGCTTGGGTGAGGGAAGTTTTTAAATATAAAAAGGAAATCAGGAACACACAAAAGAAAAGGAAAACTAAGTTTAATTTTTGTTTTCAATTTTTATGACTTGACCAAGGGCTGGGAGCAGAACTCTTGAGCTTTCTTCCAATGAGGTATCTGGAATTTTCTCCAGGGAATATTTGCTTTTGGATAGGATACTTTTCTCATCATGAATGGTCCACTTTAGTCCATATTTTTAGCTATACCACCCCTTAGGTTTTAACTTTAAACTTCTTAGTTAAATAGCACATAAATGGAGAAAAGTGTACACATCATAAGTTTACAGCTGGATGGATTTCTGCAAACTGAACCTGCCCGTCCAACCAGCACCAGGAAACTTTACCTCCAAGTCCTATTATGGTGCCAGCTTCAGTCACCACCCCTGACACGATGAAATTACTTGTGCTTTTGAACTTCACATAAATAGAATCATACCATGTGTTTTTTGGAACCTGAATTCTTGCTCAACATTACATTTGGGAAACTCATTTGTGTTGTTGCTCCTCTCCTTAATTTTTATGCATCTTAATTTTTGTTCCCCTTTATCCTCAGAAAAACACTTGGTTTTATGTGTCACCTCCTTGATTCAGTGTTGAAGGCAAAGACATGTACATAGATTGAGTCTAAGTCAGGTTCTCACGGTGGCCTTGATGGGTGAAGCCGTCCCTGCTCTTTCCTCTCTACAACAGTTATCTGTGAAGAACTGAAAGCTGGGAAGAGAGAAGGAAAAGACAGGATCAGTGCTCTCTGCCCTGCAAAATCTTTTCTATTTACCTCCTCCTCTCTCCAACCATTTCCTGCCCAGTCCTTTAGGACAGGAGTGTGGTAGATTCCTGCTACACCAGCTGAGTTAAATCCCATGGCGATGTTTTTCCAAACAGGAGTCACTTTCCTCTCTAATTAGGGATGGAGAAGTGAAGGGAGATGATCCAGGAACAGATTATCAGCTTTCATAAAGGGATGATTTGTTTGGCTGGTAATTTGTTCATGATTTTTTCCTCTTTTAGTGAGCTTGCCCATGAGAAATGAGTTAATAATACATGCACTATGCAGAATAAAGCCAATAGCTGTCTGAATTTGTCAACTTCAAATACTAACGCAGTATCAAGAAAATCAATAGGATGTCTCACACTTACCCAATTTATTCTTCCTGGCTTCAAAGGCACAGAATATTTACTGAAATGAAGTCAACTTAGATTTTTAACTTACAGTCAAACTGGTTATAAAATGAGGTATTTACAAGGAAATTGTGCATTTCTTTTCTGATGCTTATTACATTAAGCATTTGCATCCTGGGAGAAATTTAGGCCGAGGCAGTGGGAGAAATTTAGGAGGAAATGAAAGGAAACAATGTAATGGTGGTTGTATTTTAAATGCTAAAAGAGATACAGGAGTCACGGTGGTGGAATATGGTGCCGGGGCTGGTGAAAACTTTTGGCAAGTCACCTCTTAATTCCGTGACACTGGCTGCCTATTTGGAAAAGCTACTCTAGAGGCAATTGCTCATTTGCAGAGCCCCCTCCATTCTCCTCTTCTTGGGGCATAAGAACCATTTGGACCTGCAATATAAAATGTTAAAGATTTTGTATATGCCGGTGCTAAAATTTTCCCTAACACAACACATAAAGGTCAAATGGAATAGGAGACATCCTTTGGAGCCTCAAGAGTGGGTGAGAATTTGAGTTAAAGTATTTTGGGGCAGATGCTGGTAAGGGCAGCTTGGTTCGAATGATGAACTAGATGCAGGGCTGGGACTCCAATCATCAGTCCTACATCCACAGGAGGCAAATAGGAAATTCATATAAACTTGAGTTAGTATCTGAAGACTTTCACCAAAGTACCTTTGTTTAAAGGAGAGAAAAATTCCATCCATTAAGTGTCACAGGCCAGATTACTCTGGCACCTACCATGCATCTCTAACCATCTGGAATACCACATGGCTTGCTACTGTGTTTAGAGAATTCCTGCCTATGGTGACCCCACTTACTTCACCAAAGGCCCCCTATGTGCTGCTGTTCTCCCTGCCTTCCAGATCCTCACCATTGCTTGACCTCACCCTACCCCTGCATTTGGAGAGGCTGTAAGAGAAAAAGGGACCCTCAGCTGGAGAGGGACCTTATTGATCAGCTAGTCCACCCCTCACCCTCACCCAAAGCCACACCTCTGTGTCCCTCTTTGTCCTTCCTCTTCCATGGTCACCTCCTCCATGCCTCACCCCCACACCCTCTCTGGCCTTATCTCTACTAATTTTGCCCCTGGTCACTCCACTCCAGCCACACACCAGCCTCTGGGCTGAGCCTCAGTCTCCCTTGGCATGGTTCCGAATCAGGGCCTTGGGCTGGTGGTTCCCTCTGCGTGCATCATCCAGCCAGATTTCTAACTCCCTTACACTTCCAGGACTTTGCTCAAATGTCACTTTCTCAATAATCATCCCATCCAAAATGGAAAAACACCTGCCATCCTATCCTTGCCCAAACCACTCTTGCTTATGGATAAACAAAGGAGTATTTCTAGCTGTAGCACAGCCCGGGGAACTCTCAGAGCTCTCGCGAGACCCGCGGGGGCGTTGAGCGCCGGGAAAGCCCCAGCTCAGCGCGGGAGCTGCTGTGGGGCCTGAGCTGGCGGGAGTCGGGGCCCTGGCCGCCTCAGGAAGCCCTGGAAGCGGGAGGCCCCGGGTGGGCGCCAGGAGCTCGCTCCCTACCAGGGGAGCTGGTTCTACGCCTGAGAGCGGCACCTGTGCCCCCGGAGTGGCACCTGTGCCCCCAGGGCGGCCCAGGGGCAAAGATCTGTGGGTGGCGGCATCACGCCCGGCACGCCACGCCCGCCGCGGCTCCAAGAGCGATGCCCACGAGGAGGGGCTGAAAATGGTGGAAAAGGATCCAGATGGGGGCCGCAGACTGTCACCTCGGTGACACAGCCAGCTGGACAGGGTCGCCGGACAGGTAATAGCTGCCATCAGCATTAGAACAAATGATGCTGGGTTAATGAATTTCCTTATTTTTTAAAAAAGCAAAGAAAAAGAAGTGAATCCTGGGCTCAAGGCACACACTCTTAAATTTTTGCCAGCTATCGCCAAATTTTACCTTCCAGGAAGATTCTAATTTACATTCTCACCAACAGTGTATGTATTTCTTACTGGAAACCCTTGATAACACTGCATCACGGTGAAAAAAAACAAAACGAGGAAACCGTGCAGAGACCCCACAGGCAAAGCCTCATATATGAGTTGCTATTGTTTTAGTTTATACATGTTGGCTGCTATTGAGGATGAACAACTTCTGCATCTTTACTGATAATTGATTTTTCACTTGTAAGAATTCTTTCATTGATTCCTTAAAAAAAGGTATCAAATTATATAAGCTCTTTATGAATTAACCATTCTTTAGCAGTACACACTGCACCCAGCTTATGTTCTATCTTATTTATGGTGGTTTTCTGGTTGTGAAAGTTTTAAATATGTAGAAGGTTGACTGTGTCAATTATGTCAACCTTTTCTTGTGTAGGATTTAATTTTGTTGTCATGCTTAGAGAACTGTCTCTCACCTCTCCTCGTATGAATATTTATCCACTTTTCTTATGTTTTCCATGATTTTTATCATTACTTGAAATATTTATGTAGTCTGGAGTGTATTCAGGTTTAATACATCTGATTAAGCAAAGGTTAATTGCTTTCTTGGCAAAGGTTAAAGCTGCAAAAGTGGCTACAATTCTTTACCCTTCTTTACCCTCTTGGCAATGACATTGCAGTTTGGCCCCTGCAGAAGTGCAATCAAGTTTCCCCACCTCTTACGTCTGGGCTTAATGGAACAGAGTGTGAGTGACAATGTGCCAGTTCTAAGATGAGGCCTTAGGAGACCCTTTATGCTTGCTTCTGCTTACTCTCTTGGAACCCTGTAGGGTCACCATGTGAACAAACCTGCTGGGTGAAGAGCCACACGTGGCCTGTCACTCTCTTTCACTTGAGCTGACAGCAGGCCCGCGTGCAGAGATGTGAGTGAGATTATTTTAAACTAGCTGGTATGGAGCCAAATATCAGCCTAGTGGTAGCTGACAGTAGCAGACACACAAATGAGCCAGGCAAGACCAGAAAAAGAGCTATTCTGCTGAATCCAGCCCAAATCTCTGATGCACAGAGAAGTGAACCACATATGTGGTGGTGGTTTTTAAAGCCCCTAGCTGATGTATGATTTAGGGAATCCCATTTTATTTATCCAAAGAGCAGCTTGTGGCCTACCATCATTATTAAAGAAATAGCTCGTCTTTGCTCTACTAGTTTGAAATGTCAACTTTATTCCAAATATATTGTCTTGGTTCTGCCTCTGGGTTCTTCATTATGTTCTATTGATTTGCCTGTCTTTTGTGTACTAGCTTGATCGATGATATGTTTCAGAATCTGGATGGATAGGACTTACTTGATTATACTTTTCTCCCACAATTCTTAGCAGTTCTTTTTTTTTTTATTCTTCCAGATGAACCTGATGTGATTTTCCATATTCCTCTGAAAATATTTGTTGGGCTTTTGATTAAGATGTTATTAAACATATGATTTGAAAAGTCTTGACATTTAAGAAGTATTGAGCTCTTTTGAGGCTTTCTTACATTTCTTATCACATTTCTTTTATATTTTTAGTTTCATATTAAAAATGGAATTTAAGTTCATTAGATTTTATAATTGATTATTTTTTGTGTTTAGGAAAACAGTTCACCTCAATGCATTAATTTTGTTACTGACCACTTTACTGAACTCTATGTTTTTTTATTAAGGTGTCATTGATATATAATCTTATGAAGGTTACAGATGAGCAACATTGTGGTTTCAGCATTCACCCATATTATCAAGTCCCCCCCCATGCCCCATTGCAATTACTATCCATCAGTGTAGTAAGATGGTATAGAGTCATCTTGTCTTCTCCATGCTGTACTGCCTATATTATGTGTCCTAATTATAATGCCCCTTAATCCCCTCTTCCCTCCCCACCCATCCTCCCCAACCCCTTCCCTTTGGTAACTGCTAGTCCCTTCTTGGAATCTGTGAGTCTGCTGCTGTTCTATTCCTTCAGTTTTGCTTTGTTGTTAAACTCCACAAATGAGTGAAACTATTTGGTGCTTGTCTTTCTCTACTTGGCTTATTTCACTGAGCATAATACCCTCTAGCTCCATCCATGTTGTTGCAAATGGTAGGATTTGTTTTCTTCTTATGGCTGAGTAATATTCCATTGTGTATATGTACCACATCTTCTTTATCCATTCATCTACTGATGGACACTTAGGTTGCTTCCATATCTTGTAAATTCTGCTATTGTAAATAGGGCAGTGATAAACAAAGGGGTGCATATGTCTTTTTGAATCAGGGATCTTGTTTTCTTCGGGTAAATTCCTAGGAGTGGAATTACTGGGTCAAATGGTATTACTATTTTTATTTTTTTGAGGAACCTCCATATTGCTTTCCACAATGGTGTCCTTTGCTGTACAGAAGCTTTTTAGTTTGATGTAGTCCCATTTGTTCATTTTTGCTTTTGTTTCCCTTGCCTGTGGAGATGTGTTCAGGCAAAAGTTGCTCATTTTTATATTCAAGAGATTTTTTCCTAGGTTTTCCTAAGAGTTTTATAGTTTCATGACTTATATTCAGGTCTTTGATCCATTTCAAGTTTAATTTTGTGTATGGAGTTAGACAATAATCCAGTTTCATTCTCTTATATGTAGCTGTCCAGTTTTGCCAATACCAGTTGTTGAAGAGCTGTCATTTCTCCATTTTATTGCCATATCTTCTTTAGTGTATATTAATTGGCTGCATGTGTGTGGGTTTATATCTGGGCTCTCTATTCTGTTCTATTGATCTATGGGTGTGTTCTTGTACCAGTACCAAATTGTTTTGATTACTGTGGCTTTGTAGTAGAGCTTCAAGTTGGGAGTGTAATTCCCCCAGCTTTATTCTTCCTTCTCAGGATTGTTTTGACTACTTGGGGTCTCTTGTTGTTCTATATGAATTTTAGAACTATTTGTTCTATTTTGTTGAAGAATGCTGTTGGTATTTTGATAGGTATTGCATTGAATCTGTAGATTGCTTTAGGCAGGATGGTCATCTAACAATATTAATTCTTCCTATCCGTAAGCACAATGTATTTCCATTTAATGGTGTCTTCTTTAATTTATCTGATGAGTGTCTTGTACTTTTTAGGGTATAGGTCTTTCAGCTCCTTGGTTAGATTTATTCCTAGGTATTTTATTCTTTTTGATGCAATGGTAAATGGAATTGTTTTCCTCATTTCTCTTTCTTCTAGTTCATTGTTGGTATATAGGAATGCAACAGATTTCTGTGTATTATTTTGTATTGTACAACTTTGCTGAATTCAGCTATTAGTTCTAGTAGTTTTGGGGTGGATTCTTTAGGGTTTTTAATGTACAATATCATGTCATCTGCAAACAGTGATGTTTTAAATTTTTCCTTACAAGTCTGGATGCCAGTTATTTCTTTGTGTTGTCTGATTGCTGTGGCTAGGACCTCCAATACTGTGTTGAATAAAAGTGAAGAGAGTGGGCATCCTTGTCTTGTTCCCGATCTTAAGGGAAAAGCTTCCAGCTTTTCACTGTCAAGTATGATGTTGGGTGTGGGTTTGTCCTGTATGGCCTCTATACCCATTTTATTGAGAGTTTTTATCATGAATGCATGTTGAATTTTGTCAAATGTTTTTTCAGTATCTATGGAGATGATCATGTAATTTTTGTCCTCCTTTTTGTTGATGTGGTGTATGTGCTGATGGATTTTTGAATGCTGTACCATCCTCACTTCCCTGGAATAAATACCACTTGATCATGATAGGTGATCTTTTCAATGTATTTTTGAATTCAGTTTGCTAATATTTTGTTGAGTATTTTTGCATCTATGCTCATCAGGGATAATGGTCTATAATTTTCTTTTTTTGTGGTGTCTTTGCCTGGTTTTGGTATTAGAGTATGCTAGCCTCATAGAATGAGTTTGGAAACATTTCCTCCTCTTCTACTTTTTGGAGGACTTTAAGAAGGATGGTATTAGGTCTTCTCTAAATGATAAAATTCTGCAGTGAAGCCATCTGGTCTGAGGATTTTGTTCTTATGTAGTTTTTGATCACCAATTAAATTTTATTGCTGGTAATTGGTCTGTTTAGATTTTCTGTTTCTTCCTGGGTCAGTCTTGGAAGGTTATATTTTTCTAGGAAGTTGTCCATTTTTTCTAGATTATTCAATATTTTAGCATATAATTTTTCTTAGTATTCTCTAATAGTTCTTTGTATTTCTCAAGTGTTCGTAATGATTTTTCCTTTCTCATTTCTGGATTCTGTTTAAGTGTGTACACTGTCTTTCTTTCTTGATAAGTCTGGCTAAGGGTTAATCTATTTTGTTTATTTTCTCAAAGAACCAACTCCTGGTTTCATTCATTCTATTGTTTTATTCTTGATTTTATTTATTTCTGCTCTAATCTTTATTATGTCCCTCCTTCTCCTGACTTTTGGCCTCATTACTTCTTCTTTTTTCTAGTTTCATTAATTGTGAGTTTAGACTGTTCAATTGGGATTGTTCTTCTTTCTTGTGGTAAGACTTTAGTGCAATATACTTTCCTTTTGGAACTGCCTTTGCTGCATCCCAGAGGTTTTGTGGTGTTGAATTGTTTTCATTTGTCTCCATCTATTGCTTGATTTCTGTTTTTATTTGGTCATTGACCCAGTGATTATTTAGAAGCATGTTGTTAAGCCTCCGTGTGTTTGTGGGCTTTTTTATTTTCTTTGTGAAATTTATTTCTAGTTTCATACCTTTGTGGTCTGAGAAGCTGGTTGGCACAATTTCAATCTTTCTGAATTTAGTGAGGCTCTTTTTATGGCCTAGTATGTGATCCATTCTTGAAAATGTTCCATGTACACTTGAGAAGAACGTGTATCCTATTGTTTTTGTGTGGAGTGTTCTGTAGATGTCCGTTAGGTCCATCTGTTCTAATGTGTAGTTCAGTGTCACTCTGTCCTTATTTTCTGTTTGGTTGATCTGTCCTTTGGAGTGAGTGGTGTGTTGAAGTCTCCTAAAATGAGTACATTGCATTCTATTTCCCCCTTTAATTCTGTTAGTATTTCTTTCACACATGTAGGTGCTCCTATTTTGGGTGCATAGATATTGTACCCAAAGTGGTTATATTCTCTTGTTGGACTGACCCCCTTTATCATTATGTAATGTCCTTTTATGTCTCTTGTTACTTTCTTTGTTTTGAATTCTATTTTGTCTGATACAAGTACTGCAACTCTTGCTTTTTTTCTTCCTATCACTTCCATGAAGTATCTTTTTCTATCCCTTCACTTTTAGTCTGTGTGTGTTTTCGGGTTTGAAGTGAATCTTTTGTAGGCAGCATATAGATGGGCCTTGTTTTCTTATCCATTCTGTAACTCTATGTCTTTTGATTGGTACATTCAGTCCATTTACATTTAGGGTGATTATCGATAGATATGTACTGATTGCCATTGCAGGCTTTAGATTTGTGGTTACCAACGGTTTAGGGCAGCTTCTTTACTGTCAGTCTAACTGAACTCCCTTATTATGCTATTTAAAACACAGTCTGAAGGTTCTTTTTGTTTGCCCTTCTTTTTCTTCCTCCTATACTCTGTGTATTAGGTGTCATATTCTGTACTCTTTGTGTATCACTTGACAGACCTTTTGGGTAGTTTATATAATTTTGCATTTGCTCAGTAGTTAATTGGTGTACTTCCTTTACTGTGGTTTTATTTTTCTCTGGTGACAGCTATTTAGCCTTAGGAGCACTTCAATTTAGAGCCGTGCCTTTAAAATACACTATAGAGATGGTTTGTGGGAGGTAAATTCTCTCAACTTTTACTTATCTGAAAATTGCTTAATCCCTGCTTCAAATTCAATGATAATCTTGCTGGGTAGAGTATTCTTGTCTGGAGGCCCTTCTGTTTCATTGCATTAAATATATCATGCCACTGCCTTCTGGCCTGTAAAGTTTCTGCTGAGAAGTCTGATGATGGCCTGATGGGCTTTCCTTTGTACGTGGCCTTTTTTCTCTTCCTGGCTGTTTTCAGTACTCTCTCCTTTCTTGATCTTTACCATTTTAATTTTTATATGTCTTTGTGCTGTCTTCCCAGAGTTCCTTGTTTTGGGAGATCTGTGCACTTCCATGACCTGAAAGACTATTTCCTTTCCAAGATTGGGGAATTTTTCAGCAATTATTTCCTCAAGGAGACATTCTATTCCTTTTTCTCTCTCTTCTACTTCTGGTACCCCTATAATGTGGATATTGTTCCCTTTGGATTGGTCGCATATTTTTCTTATTATTCTTTCCTTCCTGGAGATCCTTTTTTCTCTCTCTGCCTCAGCTTCTTTATATTCCTGTTCTCTAATTTTTATTTAATTTACTATCTCCTCTACCTCATCTAATCTGCTTTTAAATCCCTCCATTGTATATTTCGTTTGAGATGCTGTATTTTTCAAAATTCTCTCTCTTTCTTGAAGTCCTCCTGGAGATATTGAGTATTTTTCTGTAGCTATGTGAATGAACATGTTTATGATTTTTATTTTGAAATCTTTACCAAGGAGATTGGTGATTTCAGTTTGACTTAGCCCACTGGTGTTTGTTGGATTCTTGTTTGTACAAAATTTTTTCCCATTTCATATTTCTAATGATTACTATGGATTAATAACTTTGTGTAGGTGGTGCCCTCTAGTGCCCAGAAGCTCTACTCTCTGGAGCTGCCTAGCACCTGGAGCAATGGCAAGGGTGGCAGGTGCCTGCCGGGAGGAAAGAGCTCTTTCCTGCTTCCTGGCTATAGTGCCTGCCTCCACTGTCAGGGGCAGTAGGCCAAGTGTGCAGGAAGGAGCCTCTGCCTTACACCCATGTAGCTATTATAGGTGGGGCCACCCTCCCACTGGCCTGGTGTGATGAAAGAGGAGCAGGCTGTATATTGCAGTGGTGGAGCCTCAGCACTGCATTTCCAACCAGGGGAATGGAGTGTCTGATGCTCCTAAATGCTCCCAACCTGCTGGGCTGAGTGGGCGGGGACGGTTTTGTCCACCTGTCCTTTCTCCTGAGCAGCAAGCTTTGTGTAGTCCTTGCCCCTTTAGCACCCATCTTGCTGTTGGGAAGTCTTTCAAAGTGTCCACTTTTCTTTTGTCCTGGAGAGACTGGTTGTGGATACCTGTTCTCCACAAGTGGCTGGAATCTCAGTCTCTTTGAGTAGTCTGCCTGTCTTTGCTTTCCAACCCCACTAATCTCCAGAACACCATGTAAAGAGAGTTAGTGCTCCCAGAGCAGATCTCCAGGGCTGAGTGTTTAGCACTCCTTTCTCTTCCTCCTGTATGTGAGCTGGGGTGGTGGAGGTGTTGGGTCCTGTCAGAATCCGGCTTTGCTACTTTACCTTTTTCTGTGAGGTCTCCTCTTTTCCGCAGATGTAGGCAGTCTGTTCTGCAGTCTTTGGGTTGCTCTTTCAGGATTAGTTGTATTTGCTGTATTTTCATGTTATATGTGGTTTTGGGAGGAGGTTTCTGCCTCACTTCTCTCACTGTTGTCTTTTTCCCTGAACTCTATTTTTAGAAAAATGTTTAATGTTGGAATTTTTCAGCTATACAAATCATATAATGGCAAATAATAATTTTTGCTTCTTTTCAATACTTTTTCCCTCTGTTTTATTGTTGCATCTTTTGCTTTGGTTAGCCCTTACAGAATAATGTTAAAGAATGTTGGTGATGGAGTCACCCGTTTCTGAATCTTTGCCTGTATTGTTTTCTTTAAACAAAGTAGCAACTGTTTGAGAGCAGGGTCAGTGTTTGTTCTTTTATTCTTTCTCCCTTGATCCTTAGTACAGTGCCTTGGTTCTATCGGATAATAAACAAATATTTAGTAATTCACAGACCAAAAGTCACAGTATCTAGTCCAGGTTCAAGTGATGTGAAAAATGACAACCAGGACTTGGCTTAGTTAACTTTTACTTTGGTTTACTAGCACAGTACTCCTCTTTCTTTTCTCTCATTTTCTTTCTCTTAAATTACCTCCAAATAATTTGAAAACCTATGTCCTCCCTCTCACATTTATTTGATATTTACACATTAATATTTATCACATTGATAGTTAAAATTTTTATCATTAGCTTAAGTAGCTATAAATAATGCAATTACCAGATTATTGTTTATGATATATGTGCTTCAGATATATTTTTGGAATTTCAGATTTAAGTTTTTATTCGTAAAATATGCGCACTATGTAATTAATAGATAAAAGCGTTTTTCATTGTCAACCCAAATAGACAAATCAGACTTTCCTTCTGACAAAAAGTGGCTTTCTTCATATTTTTCAATTCCATTCAAGTGCATTTCTGTGATAGCTATCCCACTTCTAAGTTCTTATCCTAAAGTGGAGGGAAAGAGAGAAAGAGCACAAGAAATAGAAACAAAGTCTTGGAGACGGCCTGGAGTATGTCACTTGGATGAATAAGACTTTACCTACTTTAGTATTTCTACTTACTTGCTCTGCTTTGCCCTCACAGGATTCCCCCTTAGGGGAAATACTTTCTCAAATCATCTATATAGTTTTAGTGACCTGGAGGTTTTTCCAACCTGGGGCAATGCTCCAGAGTAAGATTTGGTGAAGGCTGTGTCTTTTCTTTGTGAGGAAGGAAAGGATGTGAAAGAGTAGGTGGTAGGTGGCTTAGCCCCACATCTGCTTAGGGCCACCACTTTTAGGAAAAGACATGTAAACTGAGGATCTAACCCATGCCCATGTGTCCCCCAAAAGCCTCTCTGTGCCCACACAAAATTGAACTCAGTTAAAAGACCACTAGTGAACTAGCCAGAAAGCAATGGAAAGAAGGCACCTTTGATTAAGTTCATGGTCAGTGCAGAAGTTTGGGGCCCTTATTCTTCCTCAGGGAGGCACTACTAAATTTAAAGCCTGAGTTTGACGGTCTCACAGCCAACTTTTGGGGGTGAGTGTGCTGGTGAGGAGCCTAGAGCTGGAACTTATATTAGGTTTGCATTAGCACCTGGTGTTTTATCCTGTCACTGTGCCTGAGTGACATTCTTTTGCCTTGCCCTTCTCTCTGTGTTTATTGGCTTTCCCCCAAGTGTCAGTGTAGCAGGCTGATCTATACCTACCATAAGCCTTCCCTTGCTGAGCCCATAGTCTTGAAGAGAAGAATGCTGCCCTCTGCCCCATGACCAGGGCAGTTGTTGCCCCAAGTGATCTCATACCCACAGTCATATAATCTCCTTCATCCTCTCAGCCATAGTACAGTGGGTCTTTTTCTTAGTATTCTTCCAAGCCCCTTCAGTCTCTTCTTATAACACCTGTAATGTTGACTTTGTCCCCCTAAGTTGTCAAGATGTTTATCTCCACTGCAAGAGTGGAAACTCCTTGGGAGCAGGGTTTTTTTCATTTTTTTTCTCCTTACTCATTTTTTTCCCTCTGCAGTACCAAGAATGGGTTGTCACATATAGTAGGTGCTCAGCAGGCATTAGTTAAATGAATGAAATTAGAGGTGATATAAGATAAATGTAAAATATATGAGCTATGCTTTGATAAAACTCTAGGCCACAAGAATAAAATGAAACTCATATGAAGAAAAATATGAACATCAAATTAAGACTAGGATTTTAGCAGTTATAATGAATACTATTGGCTAAACATTACCGACAGGGAAATCTTTGGAGTCTGACTGGTTGGCTCTGTATTTTGATAGCATTTTGGGATTAGGATGTTGAGCCTCAAACCAGGAATCTGCAACTGAAGCCACTCTGCCTCTGGGCATCAGATGGCGCTCATACACCACCAGAGAAGTTTTTGCAAACTGCCTTATTCTGAAGTTTCTGCTTTACCAAAGGAGATAGCTGTGGTTCTACATGAAATTCTGCAACAAATTAATTCCTGCAGACTTCTGGGCCAAAGCTCTAGTCTCCAAAGAAGGTTTAACACATGCACGAAACCCTGATGGTTGACCACCCAGTGCTTGCTGTATTGAAGGCCAAATCCTATTTCTGTGAATGCAGTGACATTGTGTTTTCTTGCTTGGTTTTTTACTTTTAGGTTTATTAAGGTATAATTGATAAACACTCTTATAAAGGTTTCATATGAAAAACAGTGTACTTACTACATTTACCCATATTATCAAGTCCCCCCCCACACCCCACTGCAGTCACTGTCCATCAGTGTAATAAGATGCCACAGAGTCGCTACTTGTCTTCTCTGTGCTACAGTCTTGCTGTTGACTCCCCCCACAACACCATGTGTGCCAATCATAATGCTCCTCAATCCCCTTCTCCTTCCCTCCCTACCCACTCTCTCCCACCCCTCCCCTTTGGTAACCGCTAGTCCTTTCTTGGAATCTGTGAGTCTGCTGCTGTTTTGTTCCTTCAGTTTTTCTTCATTGTTATACTCCACAAATGGGGGAGATCATTTGGTACTTGTCTTTCTCCGCCTGGCTCATTTCACTGAGCATAATACCCTCTGGCTCCATCCATGTTGTTCTTCCTTGGTGTTTTAAACAGCTTCTTTACAGAGAAAGGAAAAGACCAAAGGAAAAAAGCAGAGAAAGAAAGCTAGAGAGAGGGGTATTATCTGGACTCGGGAATCACTGCTGATCTACAGAGAAACCCAGAGTGGAAGTATTTTGGGCAAATTACTTGTCCTAAGCAAGCCTGGGTTTCTTTATATGTGGAATGAAGACACTGTCTCAGGGCTTTCAGATCTCTGGGGAGCTGAATTTTTACTATGTGCTGTCAACAATCATCCCCCTACTCTGAGAGTACTATTGTGCCTTGATTTCTCTTCTGTTTTCTCTCCTCCCATCCTTTATCAGTCTGCAGGGTTGAAATGGTTAAAAAAAGAACAGGCTCTGCCAATTACCACCTGAGCTAGTGACCTCTCCAAGCCTCAGTTTACTTATGTATAAAATGAAATTAACAAAACCTAACTATTTAGGTATTGTTATAAGATTGTTTTTATTATCTTTGTTGATTTTATAGGAATTAACAAAGTAATAAATGTATGGTGAATTATTTACTTTCTTGTACCTCTGAATAAACAACAAATGCAGACTAACACTAACCAAGAATTCGAGTCTAAAACTTCATCGATTGACTCAGTCTCATTACTTCTAAGCTATCACATTTGTTTCTCTTCAGCTGGGATGACTCTTTATGATGTAATGTTTTTCCATTCGTTCTTTTATGGAACAAATATTTATTGAGTGCCTAACATGCTCCAAGCACTGTACTAGGTAGTGTTAGGAATACGAAAACAAGAACAAAATCCCTGACCACACGGAATGTATGTTTAGTGGCATAAATAAATAATAAACAAGAAAATAAGCACATGTAATTATAATATTTACTATGAAGGAAATAAGTAAGTGCCATGGTTTAAAAAAAATAACAATGAGGGGAGGAGTATCTAAGTTAGGATGATAAAAGAAGGCCTTTTTGGGGAGGTGAAATCTAAATACAGACGAAGTAGGGATAAAGTGAATACCTTCTGGTGGAGTAGGCTAGGACACAGTCCATGAACATAGGCTGATTTTTATTTTTATTATTCTTAAATAATAAATGCAACAATGCTCATAATAATGTAATAATAGCATCCATTCTGCAACATTTTGCAGTTTATATTAGCATACATCTGTGGGAGATTGAGTCAAGTGTCTTTTTTTACTCTAGTGCTTTACTTATAGTCTGGTCCATGGCAGATGCCCAGTAAATGTTTGTTGAATGAGTAAGTGAGCACAGCACTCTACCACTACAGGCAAATCAGGTGTTATTGCTGCATTTCAGGGACATTAAATGACTTGTCCCTGGCCTATGGCTCACAAGGTAGTGAAACTAGAACAAGAATCCTGATTTTCTTTTTGACTTTTATGCCAGTGTTCTGTTTGGTATTTTACACTTTGGAATTAAAGTCTCATCCTTATGTTTATGGAGGTTCTTTTCAATATACAAGAATGCTTAGGTGAGATAGTCTGTATATTTGACAGAAAGCCAGTGCAGTCTTGCAGGGAATACATTTTTTAGTAACGCTGATATTAATCCAAATAATTATTCACACCACCTATACTCCACCCATAAAATTCTGGACAGGTTTACACCTGCCAATTGCTAATTCTTGGGTGTGTTTCACAAACTAGCTTCAAAATTCCATGCTTCTGTGAATTGTTGTTAAAGAATGCTTCAGGAAAAATATGTTGGCAGCATTGTACATATTGTAGAAAATCAGTATTTTAGGAGTAGTAGATGGATTCCTTCGCATTCCGATCTATAGTCACCCCTTCTTTGTAGGAAGTGAAGTTTGTTTATATCATGTATGGATGAATTAAGTAGGTAACTAAAGAAATGCCTGAATAGGACGATTTGAAGATAAGAGCTTGGGCCAAAAAAATCTCTCATAGGGATCTGGAATGCCACCCTAATGACTTTGTCTCCTCATTTTAGGTAGAGTCTTTGCCTTATAGCCTTTCTATAAATACAAATCTATTTAGCAATCACTGGACTAAGTACTGGGAAAGATACAAAGAAGAATTCAAGTTCTGCCTCCCTCACCCGCCCTGTCCCTGAAATTCATCATTCTGCAAGTGTTCTTGAGCACACACTGTATGCAGGCATCATGTAGGCTCTGAAGGAATCAGATCACTAACATAATTTAAATGCTCACTGTGGTGAATTATTTGCTTTCATGTGTTATCTCATAGGCTCATAATCTCCATTGTTAATCAGAAAGTGAGGTGCAGAAAGGTTAAGTGATTTACCTGAGGTCACACTGCTAGGGAATAATAGTGACAAGGATTCAAACTTGGGCAGTTTGACTGTAGAACTGGAGCCTTAACAGGGTCCCTGTCCTGAGGAACTTACAGTCCAGTTGAGGGTATAGAAATATAAAGAGATGAGCTAGAGTCCAACAGGGCTTGTGATCCAGGAGTAACCAAGGAGGACTCCCAGAACTGGCTGCCTGGAGGGGCTGGGAAGCGATCACCAGACAGGATACAAGGACACTGAAGCCACAGCTTAGTCACAAACAATCTAAACACAAAAAAAGTCCCTCTTTTCTCCCTCACCGACTTACTTGCTTTGTTGTTTAGGTGTATCATACTGCTGAGGTCACTCAGGCAATTAAATTAAAAAATTTTAAAGTTATATAAATGTATAAATATACCAATTGAAGCAATGAGCAACAGCTATGTTTTAAGATATGGCAGGTGTAGCATACATAGTTTCACTTTATGGCCTTGCTTTTCTCTCTTCATTTATTTTGTTCTCCAGGTTGGTGTGGAGGCTGAGCCAGAGAGGAAACTGCAAGACACTGCTAGCTCTACCAGAATTCCATAGACCTCATTACAACCACTAGAAATGACTGAAGGGGAAAATAGATGAATAAATTCAGCCACACAGAGACTTTACCGGTTAATTCCCTATGTGCTCATTGTCCCTCAAAATCTTGTCTTTTGTCTCCTTTCCCTGAAGTATACAGTATCTTTGCTTATTCCTGCCTGTCTGCAGTCCTAAAGGACACAGCTCAAACCCTGCCTCTTTAAGGAAACCTTCCCAGGTCCTTACACCAGCTCTGATCCCCTTCAGGCAGATACCTGTAGTGCTTAGGATCTACACCAATCATCTCACTATTAGACTCACTATTAAATAGACACAACTTTCAATTGCTATTTTCATATTATGACTTTGTATTTCATATCTCTCCATCTTCAGCCCTTTACACTTTTCCTCAAACAGAAACTTCCACTTAGCTGTACATCTAGAGTAGGGCTTCCTTTTAAGGCCAAGGAAATCTTGAATGTGTACCTGGATTATAAATTTTTTTCCTTTTAAACTGGTAAGCAAGTCAATCTTCCTAATCAATCCTATTTTGCCAAAAAATTCGCTCTTCTTGTGATGGACTGCTAATGCTTTTGCATAAACTTCATTTACATTGAAGTTACAAAAACCTTTGTAGGTATCAGCGTGATTGTTGCTAACTGAATATTTTGGAAATTTTGAAAATAATTGCATTGTTTTGTGTACTCTTTCACAATTTACCATAAAATACACAAAATATACAAGTTATCATCTGGATCATTTGTGTATCCTTGTAAAAATCTCTAAGCTTTTGAGCTAAATAACTTGAATACATTTCTTCATTTTTATGTTTCTAATATCATAAGTGTGTAGGGCTCTACATATTCATTAAATGTATCCCATTGGAGCATTCTTGCCTTCTTTCTGCTGTTTTGTGATAAAAGTGAAAACACATGCTGGATAGATACATCAGGAATATATTTACATAATAATTTTATTGCACTTTGATTTCTGCATTCCTAATTAACTCTGGATCATGAAAGGCCAATTAATTGATAAGTTCCTAGTTATGGACAACTGCACCAAGCTCATCTGATTGTACTTTTTATCTCTACCCTTTTCTAGGCTTCAAATGTTATTAATACACATAGCTGGGGGTGAATTATTTTTGACATTACATTGAATATTGTGATTTAAGATCTAAATAATACTAATTAATATGAATACTACTACTACTACTAGCTAACACTTGTCAAATTCTGTATTGCCAGCAAATCATTTAGTAAGAATTTACCTAGATTGACTTAGGCACAAAACCTTAATTTCAGTCAATTGTGCAGAGTAACAGTTAATACCTTTGCCTAAAGTTAGACCTGCAATGGACAGAGATATCTCTTGTCCTTCCCTGAGTTTGTTCTTGTGATGTAAGGCACAGATATTAACAGCTCACCAAGAAGTAGGTGAGTAGCAAGCTACAATAGATTGGAAATCTCTTGAATAATTTATTTTTGATGCCCCAAGAGTTACTTAGCACATAAATGTTTGAGAAATAAATTAATGAATATTACTTGATTAAAGCCCAACAAAATATAACATCATGATGGGCTTAGAAATGGCAGGGGAAACAGCTGTGCAGGAAGCTGAATTTGCAGCTAGAACTTACCTGCTGTTAGGAAGGGAACTATTCCTGTCGAGGAAAAATTTAAAGTACATGGTATTGGCTGCGTGCATGATTGCAAATGTCAAAATTCCATTAATTTGATTTTTAAAGTTTAAGGTATTCTGCCATTTGGTTATTCAGTATATGAATAGAATGACATTTATTCTACTTGGCTCTCTGTAAGCTACACAAGTGCATTTGTTTGAAGGGTATCATTTATTCCTTTAATGAGAATTTGGGGAGCACACCATGTTGGGCTAAATAAGGATTTGTGATCTAAAGGAAAAGAATATGTTCTGAAATTTAAACTCTTATGGAAGAAAGACCTAATACACATGAAAGTTTAAGTTATAATGAAAAATAGTGTGGGATTAAGTGACACTGAGTGATAGAAACAAGACAGTACATCTGTAGAGTAGAGGAAAGGGACAGAATGATCATTTAAGGCCTTAGGAGGGAGGGTAGATTCTGTTCAGACTTTGCATGGTGGGCAATATGGAGGGTACTTGAGGAGTGGAGCTATATTGTGACCCAAAGCAGGAATGAATAAGGTCTTTTTTTTGAGGCAAGGTGATAATTTTTTCCTGGCTGGATTAGGACTTTTTTTTAAGATTATTTATTGAGCACTTACTACATGCCAGGTATTGTGCCAAATATTAGGGTGCATCAGAAACTTAATCCATCATAAGCCCTATGAAGTATTTAATCCATAATATAGCCCTTTGAAGTAGAGACTTGAGACTATCACTCTGTCACTGATGAGCTTATGACCCTAGATGAAGTGACAGCCTGAGTTTCCTTGCCTGAGCTGCTTAGGTTGCTCTGTGGGCACTGTGGGTCTGGGGTAAGGCAGGCTGGACCCATCCTACCTCTCTCCGTCCCTCTTCTGTCTTGAGTTTTTCCACCAGGGAACCATGGACAGTTCCTACTCAGTCTATTGATGTTTAGATTTGCCCCAGACTTTAAAATTTTCCTAAATTACTTTTTAGAGCTTTGCTCCTCGGTTCAGTTCATCTCTGCAATCCAAAGATTTTGAAGGGAACTTTTTAAAAACTGGGATTGAGGAAGTGGGGGAAAATGAGAGAGGATTCAAATTTTCAAGCTTGAAAATTTGGAGACATGGAGCCAGCTGGTAATGTCTGAGTGAACAGTATTAGTATTGCTTCAGCTTACTTCCCAAAGGTCTTATTACTCATTGTTGGCATTTATTTGGTGTTTTTCTACATCTACTTGCTCTTCAATAATTGGTAAGATCTGACGTATGTCCAGATGGAATAATATTAAGTGACTGTGTGGCTCATGTTACATTTCTGTCTTGTAATAATCTGTTTTAATAGATGGTTCATTTTCATGTAAGTGTATACAAACATTGGGATTGGCCTTTCTCCAGTTTTTCTGTTGGTCATTGGAGGGAATGGTGTGTTAAATTTATACTTGCCTTGGAGGCCTGTAGTTGAGGATTCAAATCATTCTCTTTGAAAAATGACTTAAGATGTCTGAGCCTCAGTTTCTCTTTTGTAAAATGGGGATAATTTCTACTTTATAGGGTTGTCCTTTTTATTACTATTTTAAAATTATTATTAATAAAATATTAATATTTGATAAAAAAGATGATTTTACAACACTGGAACAATTTGGGCAACCAAATAAAATAATACCAGATTATAACTCAAAATGTAAAATCTGAATTCTGACATAAACACATGATTGAATAATAATTAAGTGGGGGGAGACTAAGAAAATCTCTTATGCGGAAAAATCTGAAATTCCAAAGTCCAATTCACTTTTCAATCTCAGATCAAAACATAGTATCTAGTGGTAAACTAACAAATGTTAATTTCAAAAACAAACAAACAAAAACACTGCAGGACATCCTAAAGAAGTCTTAACAATAACAAGTTAAACAGGGAAACAGGAATCTTGGAGGGAGACATTCTCTCTTAAAGAAGCTTTTAAAACAATGTCGGAAGTTCTTTCACCTTTCTTTTAAGTGATTTTTAAGCTTGTAATTCTGTATGATGCTGTTGGGGTCAATTTCTTAGTGTCCTTTTATTTTTTTCCTTTCACTTAGAAAAGGGAGGCTGGGGTAGCTAGCTGTTTTGCGGATAGCCAGGAGTGTACACTGACAGGCTCATTCCTTCTTTTTCTCTCCATTCTTTCTCTCCCTGCTTCCCCCAAATATTATTTCATGAGTATTCAAAAACTATTCCTTTAGCTAAAGGAGGAATATTTCTGGAAAAGTGAAATATAAGTGTTACTTATTCTCCAAAGGCTGTTTCTATTTCCCTTTTGGTGAGCCCTGGAAAAAATGGATGCAGTTGAAGGTGTGGAAGGATAAGGAGAGGATCTAGGAGAAAGAAAGCAGGTGTATTAGAGATTTCTACTCTGGTTGAGCTAGGCTTCAGCCATCATCACCTCTCTCACCTGCTACCTTTCCAGAAGAGGGATCATTGTCTATTTGGCAGCTTTGTACTGTGTCCACAGGGCCTGTTGGAAGTTTGTATTTGCATAATGCTTCTTAATGCATGCTTACCTTCAGAGTTTCAAGGATCCAGTCTTGTTAAATCTTGTTTTGTGTGAAATATTAGAATCACTTCCTTATTAGTTTCTAAGACCTAGAAGCAAAAGTAGTATGGCAGGAAAATTACTGAAATGTGAGCTGATTGTTTTCTCCTGCTCTTCCCCCTCCTTTTCAGGTTGAGGAATATATAGCTCGCTGTGTGTTTTTTTTGGCTCAGATTTGTAGGATGAAAGGGAGAAACAGCTCCCTCCTTTCTTCCTTCTTTAATGTCTTCTTTCTTTCCTTCCTTGGAAAATATTTGATGATTAAGAGCTTAATGATTAATGGTGGGAATGGCCTATCAGGAGAAAGACAATAGATAAAACCTTTGAGCGCCTGGAGATATCAAGGTGGAAGATTCTCCCCAAACTGATAAGAAAGAGGTGAGTCCTCATGGGAGCGGGAATTAATGCGTTGCTTTGGGATAGATAATGGCTGAGCAAGTGGGAAGACCTCAGAAAAATGCAACCTAGAGGAAGAGAGAGCTTGGGCTTGAGGACTGCCAGTCCAGGAAAAGATCTATAATGCCCACTCATGGCAAGGAAACTGGGGCTGCTGCCCTTACAGGACTACCCTAGGCTTGGAGAGTGAGGATGTTTACCCAAGGCTCTTCCTGCCTTTCCTGTGCTCCATGTGACTCCCTCAGTTCTGGTGCAACCTGGGAAGGGGTGCTCATAATGACTAGGATGAAAATGCAGGTTTGGTGCCATATTAAGTTGATTAAAAAGCAATAAAACAGCAATATTTCTTGAACACCTGAGCTTGTGGATTGAAATTTGTATTTGCTACACTAGAATTAATTCATGACTAATTGATTTGAGGGGAAAATATTGATCTTTCACACCAAAGGCAAATGTTTGAGTACTCCCAACAAAAGAAGAAACTGCATGTAGCTTCGTGTATTAAGGGAGAGGAGACGTAAAAAGTGTCAGTAAAATATAGGATTGTTTTTCCATATAACTTGAGTGTTCAAAAGCCCTAGCCAGGATTTATTTTAGAGAATACACACACTTTGAAATTGTAGGGGTTTGTAAATCATTATGGGCATGAGTGGAGAGGGAGTCATTGCCTTTACTTTCCAGTTGCCCTTCCCCTTCCAAATCCAGCTCACACACTTTCTCATCTGTGCAGAAAGCACTGGGCTGGGAATCAGGAACTGGCTTCCAAACCTTGGCCCTGGATAAGCCATTCTACTCCTGAGTACATAAACTGAGGGTCCTGGCATGCCTGAGAGACCCCCAGTTATGGGGATCGAGGACAGGGAGCCAGTTGTGGGGAGTGGGGAGTGCCAGGAATGCTGGGCTTGCTCTGAGGATCAAGACTCAAAGTTTGGCTTTTAATACTAGTTTTTATGACCTTTGGCAAATTATTTATTTTATTCAACTCCAGTTTCCTAAACTGGAAAATATTGATGTTCTTTTTTTGTGAGGACAAAATGCAATGGTATATGTGGGAGTGCTTTGTAAATTATAAAGTATTACACAAATGAAAGGCCTTATTAGCAGTCATCCAACAAAGATTTTGAGAGCCTGAAATGTGGTGCTTGGGTCTGGAGGAAAAATGCAGAGGGGCCCAACATGCCTTCAGGACTCAGTCAACTTTCAGTTCCGATGAGGACAAGACTAATAAACATGAAACAATTAGAGGACACTTAGCAAAATTAAACTTTTAAAAATGAGTTTGTTGGGACTGGAAAAGGAGCTAGGGCCAGATTTTTGTATGTTATTTAAAAATTATGAAATTCAAGTAAAGCCAATTATTCACCAGTTCTTCTAAAGTCTACCAAAACAAACTCAGGTATTATCTTCCATTCTAAAAAAAATTTTTCCCCTGGAACTTTATGTATCAGAACAGCAACAATTCCTATCCTGATCAAAGAATGAAGATAAGTTTCTCTGGGTGAGAATTTCCATGTTTGTTAAATCTCAGTAAAGATCCATGTTTGTTAAATATCAGTAAAGATTCTTACCTTTCAGATTTCATCAAAGTGGCTTTCTCACCAGCAGTGTGTGCTTTAGGAAGAAATGATAGTAAGTGCCAGGCATCATCATGTTTTACATAAACTGTCCTGTTTATTTCTCACAACAGTCCTGTGAGTTAGGTACCATTATCATCATCGGTATTCCCATTTTATAGAGACAAAATGGAGGCACAGAGAAGTTAAACAGAAGCAGCTGGGCCTGAACCTGAACCTGGGCATCCTGATTCCAGGGCCTTGCCCTTAACCAGTATTCTCTGTTGCCACCAAAATGCAGAATCATCTCTGACTTTGTAACCTTTGCTTACAATGAAATTTAAACATTGTGCAGTATAGAACACCCAGAGTTTTCAGGGACAATTTTTTTTCAGAAGCATTGTTTTATTTCATTTAAAGTGGGAATATCTATCACAATCTGTTCATTGTTGGAGCAATCAGTGAAGACAATATCCCAGGAATATTAGTGCTTTCCATTGTGCTAAGGACTCTCCAGATTGAGTCCTAAACTCACATATAAGTGACAATTAGAAGAGGAAAAAAGAAAAAGGAAACAAAGCAGGAAACATTAGAATGATGTCTTGAAAAGACAGAGTGGAAAACAACATATGTCAGATTTATTTTAACATAACTCACTTAGATTCAGTGCATATTGTGAACAGTTTTTACTGATGTATTTGAATTTCCAGAGATTTTTTTTCTTTCTATTATTACATCCTTTTATTTTTAAAATTTTATGTCAGATATTTGCATGTCCAGATACTTGTCTTTAAGGCAAAAGTAGCTACCTGTGTATTTTACAATAAATCATTTGGAGAGCAAACATGTTGAGTTAAAGATATTAGGTCTTTGGGCAGAGGATTCTATTCATGATTAATTCCTATTTGTTAAACAAACTCACATGTAACTATATATCATTTTGAAAAAATGGAGAACTCAAGTAAGCTATTACATAAGCAACAATAATAAAATTTTACAGTTGTAATGGTTGGGTGTTTTATTTCTCCATTAAGCCCTACACACCTTCAAACATTTGGGGCACCTTTTGAGGAATGAGGAAGAAATTAGGGAACACCTAATGGCAATTAAAAGATTGCTAACACCTATTTGTGGTACTAAAAAAACATGATATTAGGCTGCAAGTTTAGATAGAGAAACTGGAGTTTGTTTAAGGAGAATAGATAGACTTTTAGAAAACTTGAGAAGCCTGGCAGTGAAAATTCCCACTGTTTAATCGTCCCTAAATACGCAGATAGAAAACCAGTTTTATCTCCTTACCTTTCCTTTTCCTTCCTTCCCCCCTTCCTTCCTTGCTCCCTTCATCCCCTTTCTCCTCTCTTCCTTTTTCCCTCTGTTTATTCCTTTAGCACATACTTATTGTCTACTATATTCCATTCATTGTTCCAGGCACTCAGAGTGTAACAAGACTGATGTGACCAAGAAAGATGAGGTTCCTGCCCCCTTGGGGCTTACATTTTAATCATGTACCTCCGATGCTGTGTCCATTTTCTTAATTTTTACTGCCATCCCTCATTAATAAACATGAGCTATTATCATTAGACTTCGGGACTTCAACTTTTTCCTTCTATTCTGCTTAGCATACTACCACCAAATAAATCTTTCTAGTATGTTGCTTACCTGAGTTCTCTATTCAGTGAGGGCCGTAAAACTACCTAATCCATATGGTTAAATGAAACTTTCAGGTTAAGACTTAGCACAGTAAGTTTCCATTAAATACTCTTCCATGTTGTTGTTCCAGAGCTCGATTGACTTCTCCCTCTCCACAAGGGAAAGTTAGCCTCTCATTTATCTCTTGTGCTCCCCCAAGATTTTGCTTCGGCCTTACCATATAACATATTAGTGCTTTCTGTTTGGTTTAGGATTTGTGGGATAGTTAGTTCAGTTAGGTTTATAATACACACAAAAATGATTCAGTCCTTAAAGTCATGGTCCTTCATGATAACAGGAAGACAGTACTTGTCTAGAATACCATTCAGCATTTCAGATTCTGCTCTGTGAACCTATGCTCAGGCTGTACATATTTGGGATACTTTTATTTATACTAAGTTATGATGAGAACTTCTACATGTCTACCACAGGACCCATGGTTTCTCCATTCTAACTTGTCCCCCACCCTCACTCACTGTGCTTCCCACCAGTTGTAAATGGCACCACCACCAGGTACTCAATTGCTGAGTCCACAGACCCTGGAGTCATCCTTGACTTCTTTTTTCTACCACTTCACACTGAGTTCCTAAATAAAGCCTGGAGGCTCTAATTTCAAAATGTTTCCTCACCCTAATCTCATCTCCCTTACTCTGGTCCAAAGCATCATCTCCTCTGGCCTGGATTCTCACAGAGCCTCCTACCTTGGTATCTTGTTTCCACTCTTGTCTCCTACAGTCTATTCTCACCTTCCAGCCAGAGTGGTTCTTCTGAAACATTAAATTATGTTAAAAATCTGGGTCCACTGCTTCCCCAGTGACTTCTTATCACCCTTAGAATCCATGCGAATACCTTAGAGAGGACCTCCCTGACCTGCCTCCTAGCCATGTGATAGTCGGGTTTTCTTCCCCCCTCACCTCTTGGTCATTGCCCTCAGCCACACTGGTCTTACTGTTTCTCTAACTCACTGTGCTTGCTGTCTACTAAGGGTTTAGTGTGCTGAAGCTTCAGTTTCCTTTGTACAAAAGGAATATTTGTATAGTTGAGAGTTTCTGTCTCATGATGCTGAAGAGATTATAACGGATTAGACTTCTAAAATGGGGAACATTGTGCCTAGCATATAGTAATTTCTCAATAAATTTTTACCACTGTTCCTCTTTTAATACTAGTCTTAATTTTCCAACTGTTCTAGATGTCTTTCTGGCAAATCAAATGCAGTATTTGCAACCTGAACTCACAAGCACTTCCCCACTAACCAGCTCTTTTTCTTGATATTCCTATTTGGGTTAAGAGCATCACTATTTTTCCAGCTCTCTGTCCTCAAGCTCTGTCCTCACTGACTCTCCCTCACCCTTGCTCAGATCCTACCTCTAACAAGGCACCAAGTTCTGTTGAGTCTACTTCTGAAATTTCCATCTGTCCCCTCTCTCCTTTCTCAATGCCACCACACTCAACTCTCACAGTAACTTTTTAGGTAATCATCCTACTTCTGGTCTCTCTTTTTTTTTTTTTTTTTTTTAAATAATTATTTTTTATTGAACGGTAGTTGATGCACAGTATTACATTACATTAGTTTCAAGTGTACAACACAGTGGTAGAACATTTATATACATAATTCTAGGTTCCAGCTATCACCCTACCAAGCTGTTACAATATCTTGACTATATTCCTTATGCTATACATTACATCCCGGTTACTTATTTATTTTACCATTGGAAGTCTGTCCTTTTTTTTTTTTTTTTTTTTTTTTGTGAGGGCATCTCTCATATTTATTGATCAAATGGTTGTTAACGACAATAAAATTCTGTATAGGGGAGTCAATGCTCAATGCACAATCATTAATCCACCCCAAGCCTAATTTTCGTCAGTCTCCAATCTTCTGAGGCATAACAAACAAGTTCTTACATGTAGAACAAATTCTTACATAATGAATAAGTTACATGGTGAACAGTACAAGGGCAGTCGTCACAGAAACTTTCGGTTTTGCTCATGCATTATGAACTCTAAACAGTTCAAATATGAATACTCATTTGGTTTTTATACTTGATTTATATGTGGATACCACATTTCTCTCTTTATTATTATTATTTTTAATAAAATGCTGAAGTGGTAGGTAGATACAAGATAAAGGTAGAAAACATAGTTTAGTGTTGTAAGAGAGCAAATGTAGATGATCAGGTGTGTGCCTGTAGACTATGTGTTAATCCAAGCTAGACCAGGGCCATAAAACATCCACGTATGCAGAAGATTTCTCTCAGAACAGGGGGGGTGAGGTTCTAAGCCTCACCTCTGTTGATCCCCAATTTCCCACCTGATGGCCCCCCTGCGACTGTGCCTGTCTTAGGTTGTTCCTCCCTTGAGGAATCTTACCTGTCTCTGGCTAACCAGTCATCTTCCGGGGCCATACAGGGAAATGTAGAGTTGGTAAGTGAGAGAGAAGCCTTATTCTCTGAAAAGGTTAGCTTTTTACTTCTTTGCATATTTATGCCCTGTGGCTTCTATGCCCAGTATTTGTCTTGAGGTATCTTTACCACTTGGAGGAGTTATGATACTCGGTAAATTTGATATGAGGCACGAATTCTATTTAAGGGTTGTAATTAGGAAGGAAGAAGAAAAGCTATAGAAGTAGCAGGCGGAAGAAAACATGGGAAGATTGATTATTTCTTTGAAATATCTTCTTGTAGAGTAACTTCAGCGTATATAGGTTTTAAGCTACTACTTAAATTGCGCACACACATTAACATAATAGGAGTATAGTTACATAACCAAACCATATCTGTAATTACCAGCCATCTCCAGTGAAACCAAGAAAACCATTAAGGCACCTTAGGCATTTGTGAAAACTTATCTATGATATGGTGGATATTGTCCAACTGAACTTGAACAGTCTGAGAGAAATCAGACAAATTAAAACAACCCATTCCTGGGGACTGTTCACATGCCATATGTTCTTTTAACAGTAAATAGTCTGTAGTTGTAAGATTTTGGAGCGCTACAATTTGCACTTCTCCTAATTCTTGGTTGAGTTCCAACAGTATAGATCCAGTCAAATTTGTTGTTTTACTGTATGCACAGGCCAGCTTAGATATCTCCTTCCTCATTCCCATGGCAAGTCCAGGAACTGGTGGGATGAGTGCATCTACTGCTGTAGCAGTGCGTGGATCTTTGTTGGGGTTTTTTGATGATCATCTTCTGGCATGAGTCTTCCAGAGAGTGCAGATGTTGGAAGTTCTTTTTCATATCGTATCTTAGTTCATTTTTGGGGTAGCCCAATTAGGCTTTGATCCTCTGTATAAACACAAACAGACCCTTTGCCTACACTTTTATATGCCCTTTATACCCTTGTGTAGAACTCGTTGGAGGTTACCACACAGGAACTGCCCTTTTTTTTTTTTTTTTTTTTGCTTTGTTTTTGGTATCACTAATCTACACTTACATGACGAATATTATGTTTACTAGGCTCTCCCCTATACCAGGTCTCCCCTATAAACCCCTTTACAGTCACTGTCCATCAGCATAGCAAAATGTTGTAGAATCACTACTTGCCTTCTCTGTGTTGTACAGCCCTCCCTTTTCTCCTACCCCCCCATGTATGTTAATCTTAATACCCCCCTACTTCTCCCCCCCTTATCCCTCCCTACCCACCCATCCTCCCCAGTCCCTTTCCCTTTGGTACCTGTTAGTCCATTCTTGAGTTCTGTGATTCTGCTGCTGTTTTGTTCCTTCAGTTTTTCCTTTGTTCTTATATTCCACAGATAAGTGAAATCATTTGGTATTTCTCTTTCTCCGCTTGGCTTGTTTCACTGAGCATAATACCCTCCAGCTCCATCCATGTTGCTGCAAATGATTGGATTTGCCCTTTTCTTATGGCTGAGTAGTATTCCATTGTGTATATGTACCACATCTTCTTTATCCATTCATCTATCGATGGACATTTAGGTTGCTTCCAATTCTTGGCTATTGTAAATAGTGCTGCAATAAACATAGGGGTGCATCTGTCTTTCTCAAACTTGATTGCTGCGTTCTTAGGGTAAATTCCTAGGAGTGGAATTCCTGGGTCAAATGGTAAGTCTGTTTTGAGCATTTTGATGTACCTCCATACTGCTTTCCACAATGGTTGAACTAACTTACATTCCCACCAGCAGTGTAGGAGGGTTCCCCTTTCTCCACAGCCTCGCCAACATTTGTTGTTGTTTGTCTTTTGGATGGCAGCCATCCTTACTGGTGTGAGGTGATACCTCATTGTAGTTTTAATTTGCATTTCTCTGATAATTAGCGATGTGGAGCATCTTTTCATGTGTCTGTTGGCCATCTGTATTTCTTTTTTGGAGAACTGTCTGTTCAGTTCCTCTGGCCATTTTTTAATTGGGTTATTTGTTTTTTGTTTGTTGAGGCGTGTGAGCTCCTTATATATTCTGGACGTCAAGCCTTTATCGGATGTGTCATTTTCAAATATATTCTCCCATACTGTAGGGATCCTTCTTGTTCTATTGATGGTGTCTTTTTGCTGTACAGAAGCTTTTCAGCTTAATATAGTCCCACTTACTCATTTTTGCTGTTGTTTTCCTTGCCCGGGGAGATATGTTCAAGAAGAGGTCACTCATGTTTATGTCTAAGAGGTTTTCGCCTATGTTTTCTTCCAAGAGTTTAATGGTTTCATGGCTTACATTCAGGTCTTTGATCCATTTTGAGTTTACTTTTGTATATGGGGTTAGACAATGGTCCAGTTTCATTCTCCTACATGTAGCTGTCCAGTTTTGCCAGCTCCACCTGTTGAAGAGACTGTCATTTCGCCATTGTATGTCCATGGCTCCTTTATCAAATATTAATTGACCATGTATGTCTGGGTTAATATCTGGATTCTCTAGTCTGTTCCATTGGTCTGTGGCTCTGCTCTTGTGCCAGTACCAAATTGTCTTGATTACTATGGCTTTATAGTAGAGCTTGAAGTTGGGGAGTGAGATCCCCACTACTTTATTCTTCTTTCTCAGGATTGCTTTGGCTATTCGGGGTCTTTGGTGTTTCCATATGAATTTTTGAATTATTTGTTCCAGTTCATTGAAGAATGTTGCTGGTAGTTTCATAGGGATTGCATCAAATCTGTATATTGCTTTGGGCAGGATGGCCATTTTAACGATATTAATTCTTCCTAGCCACGAGCATGGGATGAGTTTCCATCTGTTAGTGTCCCCTTTAATTTCTCTTAAGAGTGACTTGTAGTTTTCAGAGTATAAGTCTTTCACTTATTTGGTTAGGTTTATTCCTAGGTATTTTATTTTTTTGGATGCAATTGTGAATGGAGTTGTTTTCCTGATTTCTCTTTCTGTTGGTTCGTTGTTAGTATATAGGAAAGCCACAGATTTCTGTGTGTTGATTTTGTATCCTGCAACTTTGCTGTATTCCGATATCAGTTCTAGTAGTTTTGGGGTGGAGTCTTTAGGGTTTTTTATGTACAGTATCATGTCATCTGCAAATAGTGACAGTTTAACTTCTTCTTTACCAATCTGGATTCCTTGTATTTCTTTATTTTGTCTGATTGCCGTGGCTAGGACCTTCAGTACTATGTTAAATAACAGTGGAGAGAGTGGGCATCCCTGTCTAGTTCCCGATCTCAGCGGAAATGCTTTCAGCTTCTCGCTGTTCAATATAATGTTGGCTGTGGGTTTATCATAGATAGCCTTTATTATGTTGAGGTACTTGCCCTCTCTTCCCATTTTGCTGAGAGTTTTCATCATGAATGGATGTTGAACTTTTTCAAATGCTTTTTCAGCATCTATGGAGATGATCATGTGGTTTTTGTCTTTCTTTTTGTTGATGTGGTGGATGATGTTGATGGACTTTCGAATGTTGTACCATCCTTGCATCCCTGGGATGAATCCCACTTGGTCATGGTGTATGATCCTTTTGATGTATTTTTGAATTCGGTTTGCGAATATTTTGTTGAGTATTTTTGCATCTACGTTCATCAGGGATATTGGTCTGTAGTTTTCTTTTTTGGTGGGGTCTTTTCCTGGTTTTGGTATTAGGGTGATGTTGGCTTCATAGAATGAGTTTGGGAGTATTCCCTCCTCTTCTATTTTTTGGAAAACTTTAAGGAGAATGGGTATTATGTCTTCCCTGTATGTCTGATAGAATTCTGAGGTAAATCCATCTGGCCCGGGGGTTTTGTTCTTGGGTAGTTTTTTGATTACCGCTTCAATTTCGTTGCTGGTAATTGGTCTGTTTAGATTTTCTGTTTCTTTCTGGGTCAGTCTTGGAAGGTTGTATTTTTCTAGGAAGTTGTCCATTTCTCCTAGGTTTCCCAGCTTGTTAGCATATAGGTTTTCATAGTATTCTCTAATAATTCTTTGTATTTCTGTGGGTTCGTCGTGATTTTTCCTTTCTCATTTCTGATACTATTGATTTGTGTTGACTCTCTTTTCCTCTTAATAAGTCTGGCTAGAGGCTTATCTATTTTGTTTATTTTCTCAAAGAACCAGCTCTTGGTTTCATTGATTTTTGCTATTGTTTTATTCTTCTCAATTTTATTTATTTCTTCTCTGATCTTTATTATGTCCCTCCTTCTGCTGACCTTAGGCCTCATCTGTTCTTCTTTTTCCAATTTCGATAATTGTGACATTAGACCATTCATTTGGGATTGCTCTTCCTTTTTTAAATATGCTTGGATTGCTATATACTTTCCTCTTAAGACTGCTTTTGCTGTGTCCCACAGAAGTTGGGGCTTAGTGTTGTTGTTGTCATTTGTTTCCATATATTGCTGGATCTCCATTTTGATTTGGTCATTGATCCATTGATTATTTAGGAGCGTGTTGTTAAGCCTCCATGTGTTTGTGAGCCTCTTTGCTTTCTTTGTACAGTTTATTTCTAGTTTTATGCCTTTGTGGTCTGAAAAGTTGGTTGGTAGGATTTCAATCTTTTGGAATTTTCTGAGGCTCTTTTTGTGGCCTAGTATGTGGTCTATTCTGGAGAATGTTCCATGTGCACTTGAGAAGAATGTATATCCTGTTGCTTTTGGATGTAGAGTTCTATAGATGTCTATTAGGTCCATCTGCTCTACTGTGTTGTTCAGTGCTTCCGTGTCCTTACTTATTTTCTGCCCAGTGGATCTATCCTTTGGGGTGAGTGGTGTGTTGAAGTCTCCTAGAATGAATGCATTGCAGTCTATATCCCCCTTTAGTTCTGTTAGTATTTGTTTCACATATGCTGGTGCTCCTGTGTTGGGTGCATATATATTTAGAATGGTTATATCCTCTTGTTGGACTGAGCCCTTTATCATTATGTAGTGTCCTTCTTTATCTCTTGTTACTTTCTTTGTTTTGAAGTCTGTTTTTTCTGATATTAGTACTGCAACCCCTGCTTTCTTCTCGCTGTTGTTTGCTTGAAATACGTTTTTCCATCCCTTGACTTTTAGTCTGTACATGTCTTTGGGTTTGAGGTGAGTTTCTTGTAAGCAGCATATAGATGGGTCTTGCTTTTTTATCCATTCTGTTACTCTGTGTCTTTTGATTGGTGCATTCAACCCATTAACATTTAGGGTGACTATTGAAAGATATGTACTTATTGCCATTGCAGGCTTTAAATTCGTGGTTAACAAAGGTTCAAGGTTAGCCTCTTTAGTATCTTACTGCCTAACTTAGCTCGCTTATTGAGCTGTTATATACACTATCTGGAGATTCTTTTCTTCTCTCCCTTCTTGTTCCTCCTCCTCGATTCTTCATATGTTGGGTGTTTTGTGCTGTGCTCTTTCTAGGAGTGCTCCCATCTAGAGCAGTCCCTGTAAGATGTTCTGTAGAGGTGGTTTGTGGAAAGCAAATTCCCTCAGCTTTTGTTTGTCTGGGAATTGTTTAATCCCACCGTCATATTTGAATGATAGTCGTGCTGGATACAGTATCCTTGGTTCAAGGCCCTTCTGTTTCATTGTATTAAATATATCATGCCATTCTCTTCTGGCCTGTAGGGTTTCTGTTGAGAAATCTGACGTTAGCCTGATGGGTTTCCCTTTATAGGTGACCTTTTTCTCTCTAGCTGCCTTTAACACTCTTTCCTTGTCCTTGATCTTTGCCATTTTAATTATTATGTGTCTTGGTGTTGCCCTTCTTGGATCCTTTCTGTTGTGGGTTCTGTGTATTTCCGTGGTCAGTTCGATTACTTCCTCCCCCAGTGTGGGGAAGTTTTCAGCAATTATTTCTTCTAAGATACTTTCCATCTCTTTTCCTCTCTCTTCTTCTTCTGGGACCCCTATAATACGGATATTGTTCCTTTTGGATTGGTCACACAGTTCTCTTAATATTGTTTCATTCCTGGAGATCCTTTTGTCTCTCTCTATGTCAGCTTCTATGCGTTCCTGTTCTCTGATTTCAATTTCATCAATGGCCTCTTGCATTCTATCCATTCTGCTTATAAACCCTTCCAGAGTTTGTTTCATTTCTGCGATCTCCTTTCTGGCATCTGTGATCTCCTTCCGGACTTCATCCCATTTCTCTTGCGTATTTCTCTGCATCTCTGTCAGCATGTTTATGATTCTTATTTTGAATTCTTTTTCAGGGAGACTGGTTAGGTCTGTCTCCTTCTCTGGTGTTGTCTCTGTGATCTTTGTCTGCCTGTAGCTTTGCCTTTTCATGGTGATAGGAATAGTCTGCAGAACTGGGACGAGTGACGGCTGGAAGGACTTCCTTTCTTGTTGGTTTGTGGCCCTCCTCTCCTGGGAGAACAGCGGCCTCTAGTGGCTTGTGCTGCGCAGCTGCGCGCAGACATGGTTCCTGCTTCCTGCCCGGCTGCTATGGAGTTAATCTCCGCTGTTGCTGTGGGCGTGTCCTGGCTCGGGCAGCTGCTCCAAAATGGTGGAGTCGCGTTGGAGCAGGAGCTGCTGGGAGGCTATTTATCTCCGTAAGGGGCCTCCCTGCTCCCTGCAGCCCAGGGGTTAGGGTGCCCAGAGATCCCGGATTCCCTACCTCTGGATTAAGTGACCCGCCCTGCCCCTTTAAGACTTCCAAAAAGCACCCGCCAAAACAAAGCAACGCCCACCAAAAAAAAGAAAAAAAAAATTTTTTTAATAAAAAAAAAAAAAAAAGTTTTTAATTAAAAAAAAAAAAAAAGGTGGTCGTTCGTTTTTCTTTATTCTCCGGTGCCAGCCTCAGGCCTCTGCTCACCGGTCTTTCTGCCCTGTTTCCCTAGTATTGGGGTCCCTATCCCTTTAAAACTCCCAAAAAGCGCTCGCCAAAACAAAACAGCAAAAAAGCAAAAAAAAAAATGGTCACGCGCTTTTCTTATGCCCTCAGTCGCCCAGCCTCCAGTGCCTGCTCACTGTTCTTGCTGCCCTGTTTTCCTAGTATTGAGCGCCCTGCACTCTGGCCCGGATGGCGGGGGCTGGGTGCTGGGCAGCCCTGTGCTCCGTCTCCCTCGCGCTCTGCCTGTTCTTCTCCGGCCGGGAGCTGGGGGGAGGGGCGCTCGGCTCCCGCGGGGCCGCGGCTTGTATCTTACCCCCTTCGCGAGGCGCTGGGTTCTCTCAGGTGCGGATGTGGTCTGGATATTGTCCTGTGTCCTCTGGTCTTTATTCTGGGAAGGGTTGTCTTTGTTATATTTTCCTAGATATATGTTGTTTTGGGAGGAGATTTCCGCTGCTCTACTCACGCCGCCATCTTCTGCCCCTCCTGGTCTCTCTTTTGTACATGATTCTGTGCTCCACTCTCCCAATTCCTGCAGCTCAGCTTAGCCCTGGCCATGCAACTGTAAATTTTTCCCATTACCTATAGAGGAAAGACTCTTATGACCTGGCTTGTTATTTAAGGCATTTGTATTTGTCAGAGTTCTCCAGAGAAAAAGAACCAGTAGGATGCATATATATTTTTGGAAGGAGATCCATTATGTGGAATTGGCTCATATACTAACGGGGAGGCTGGCAAGTCTAAAGTCTGCAGAGTGGGCTGGTAGGCTACTGATACTGCAGTTCCGCTTGGAAGGCTGGCAGGCTGGATCCAGGAGACCGGATGTTCCAGTTTGAGTCCAGAGACATTCTGCTATGGAACGAGGAAGAGCCGATGTTGCCCATGGAGTTTGAAGGCAGTGTGCTGGACAATTCTCTCTTATTCAGGGTGGGCTGCTCCTTTTATTCTATTCAGGCCTTCAACTGTCTGGATGAGACCCATCCACACTATGGAGGACAATCTTCTTTACTCAAAGTCCACCAATTTAAATGTTAATTTTACCCCAAAACACCTTTACCAAAACACCCAGAGTAATGTTTGACCAAATTGTTGGGCACCCCATGGCCCAGTCAAATTGACACATGAAATTGAAAGCCAGTATCTTAACCAGCCCCCTTTGTGTAGGCCAACACACACTCTTTACTTAATAACTCCTACTTAGATCATTTGGAAGTTTAAATCGTCAGCCCTCTGTGCTTTTTTAATAATAAGTAAAACATAATTAAAATAACTCATTGTGTCTAGACGAATTAGAACACCTGTTGGCCTCTGTCCTTTTTGTATCTGTTTTCAGGCAGCAGAGGCTGCTGACTATGAACTGCCCCGTAGTCCTCAGAAAACCTCTGAAGCCCCAGCTGAATAGCAATCCAGCAAATTAAGAACAAACCTATCATTCACTGAGCTGAACATGAACTATATAGTAGGGCGACACCAAATATTCCTGAATGATAGTTTATTCTTCTCATTTTGCAGCTGACAACACCAAGGCTCAGGGAAACTGAGAGAACTTAGGTAACTCTCCTAAAGATGCACTGTAAATAGCTAAACTGGGATTCATTCTGGGAAATTAAAAACAAAAACATGAGCACTATCCTTACCTCAGAGAGGTTCTCATTGAAGACTTGGAGTCTGGGGGTCTTTATTTTTAATGAACTCCCTAGGAGATGGTAATATGTGAACCACTCTTTGAGAAACACAGACCAATGGGAATGCGCTTGTGGACATGAAGAAATGAGCTCACGAACACAGCACTGTGATGGGTTAGTGTTCAGTTCTCTCAGACCAGCTGTTTGGCATTTCAGATAAATTGAAAGGAGCACAATAAAATTTAGTTAATGCGGTTCACAGAATAGTTTGGTGCAACTGAAGAACACACTTCTCAAGTGGATGGTTATGGGATAGCTCACAATAGCAAGGGCTTGAAATAATTATAAGGGAGTGCCGTGAGCTGAAGACCAGTTGAGGAGTGGATTTAATGGGGTTACCAGACATATCAGGATTCCATGTTCATGCAAAGAGAGAATCCAGTGTCAATGAGACCCCACCTGGAAGAAATCTGGGAGAGGCCATTTCTTTTGTCCACAGACAGAGCACACATAGTGAGGACTTACTATTTTCAGTTTAAGGATAAAATAGCCCACCTTGATTTTAAATAAGTGGTAGGAGGTATTTGAGTGTGATTTCTGAAAGATGCAAACTGTCACAAAAATAAATTATAGTAACCCCAAAGATGCTTTGAGCAAATTCATAATGAAAAGCTAAGTGTTTTCTGCCTGCTATTAATAATTGTCCAAAACACCCAAGAGCAGAACTGAGCTACAGAGCAAGAAATAATTTACAGAACCCAAAAAAGGATCTAGAATGCCTAAGAGCAAATATTTTTCTTGGTTATTTCTCACTAGTAACTAGTCACCTTGAATCACATTCATAGTTTATATGTATGTAGGTTGAGTGTAAGTTCACTGTGTTATAAATGTATATATCTATCATTCAAGGGTAATGTATTTTCCAGTTATTTCCATGTAATCCATTTATGTTCTTCATAAAACTCTGAGTTCAACTCCAAGTATTAAGGTGGATGAAACATGAAAAATGCTATAATACAATAAATATAAAAAGTGAATATGCCTTACATTTAAATGCTTCATTTAAAAAAGTACAAAAAAAGAGAATTGCAGAATATAGGCATTGTTTATCTCAAATAATGAAAACAGAAAACCTGGAAGGGGAATATAAAATACAAAAGCAAATTCAAAGTTTACCTACAGCGATGATGTAAACTGCATCCTAACTAGTATATTTCCCATTTTAAAAACAGTATATATTTTCAAGTTAAAATTAATGTTACCTAATCCAAGTTATAAAATATACATTCAACTTATTTAAAACAAAGGCAGGATAACAGATTCTACATGTGCCGATTTTTTGCTAAAAATCCCACAGGAGTCTAACACTCCTTTTTGTATATTAGGGATTTTTTTGTTTTTGTTTTTTGGCAAATGAAGAGCACCATGAAAAGGGAACATATTAAGTAATTCATCTATAAACTGACTGCAGTCTTGCAAATGCCAAATGCTTACTTATGGTATTTGGTATTTCATAGACCTGGTGGAGGGATTTACCTGCCTCCCTTCTTTCCTTCCTTCCTTCCTCCCTCCCTCCCTTCCTCCCTTCTTCCCTCCTGTTCTTTCATTCTATTCCTGCATTAGGCCAGCTCCTCAGAAATCAAAACTTGCCAGGCTATATAATCTTTTATTCATCTGCATTTCCAGAAATGCTCTTCCTGCATTAGTAATGCTCCATCATCTTTTTTTAAATAGAAGGCAGACAAAAATATTCATCTGAAGAATGAATGAGACTAATTCTCATAATAATAAGCCAAAAATATGTACTTAAAATTTTTTTATATATTTATTTTTTATTATGGTATCATTAATATACAATCACATTAGCAACATTGTGGTTACTAGATTTCCCCCATTATCAAGTCCCCACCACATACCCCATTATAGTCACTGTCCATCAGCATAGTAAGATGCTATAGAGTCACTACTTGTCTTATGTGTGCTATACTGCCTTCTGCATGACCCCTCTACATTATGTGTGCTAATCATAATGCCCCATTTTCCCCCTTATCCCTCCCTTCCCACCTACCCTCCCCAGTCCCTTTCCCTTTGGTAACTGTTAGTCCATTCTTGGGTTCTGTGAGTCTGCTGCTGTTTGTTCCTTTAGTTTTTGCTTTGTTCTTGTACTCCATAGATGAGTGAAATCATTTGGTACTTGTCTTTCTCTGCCTGGCTTATTTCACTGAGCATAATACCCTGTAGCTCCATCCATGTTGCTGCAAATGGTAGGATTTGTTTTCTTCTTATGGCTGAATAATATTCCATTGTGTAAAAATACCATATCTTTTTTATCCATTCCTCTACTGATGGACACTTAGGTTGCTTACATTTCTTGGCTGTTGTAAATAGTGCTGCAGAGATATTTTCTTTTATTCCATAAGCCTATTAGAAGAATTGACATATTTGTTCTTTTAAAAAGGTAGTATACTTATTTTGCCAAGCCCAGGGCCTAGCACCAATTGGACACTCACTAAAGGAAAGTAATTTTTTTAAATGCCTTTTAATATTTATTGCCAGAAAAATGTTTGACTCTTCTAAGAAACTTGTTTGCTTTTTAATAAAGTGAATAATGAGAATTATATACTCCCACTTGTTTACCTATTTTATATAACTGAAACTCAAAACTAAATTGTTTTTAATATCAATAATTATCTTTCTAAAATTTAACATATCTATTTCTAATAATTTCACAATTATAAAAAATTATATTATTTTGTTTGGATTAACATTCTAGTCAGGTTTAGTTGATTTTTGGAAGGAGGTGAGGATAATGAAAAAACTAACAAGAAACAATGCTGTAAGGCTTTCAAATGCTGAGACTTTGCATAGACATTAGGATGCAGAAACAAAATATAGAATATGTCTTAAAGATCAAATCCATCTTGATGTCAACAATATGTGTAATTTATTTTAGTATGAATAATTAGAATATTTAAAATATCACAGGAAAAGTAGTCTGAATAACTGACATGCCCCACTTGAAAAACAAAATAAGATAGAACAAAATACAAACTAAGACCCCTTTTATTTTCTAAAGCGAATTCTGAGAGAAGCAAAAATATTAATTTATGCTCTGCTGTAACTTTGTAAGCATGGTGCTCTGATCCTGCTGCCACTCTTCCTACTGGGTGATATTTGCAAGGTTAATCAACCCTTCTGTGCCTCTTCTTTGTTTGTAAAAGTTTAAAAAACACTTCCTACCATTCATAGTTGTAAGGATTTACAGTAATTTATGCAGCCGGAGAAAAAGCCTGGTACCCATTAAATATCCTATAATTAATAACAAAACTAACAATAATATGTCTCTGCTAGCCTTGAATTGTATAGAACATGAGCCCTCAAAGGACCTCTGGTAGACTGAGTTGAGAAAGCAGAGTAATACTGGCAGCAAAACAAACTGGTTCTTCCTTCTGAGATGGTTCTGGCTTGGCTGGCTTTCTCTCTGCTGGATGAAGCTGGGTCTGAAGATGGAGACTTGACCACATTTCTAATAGCAAAAGTTACTAATGTTATTTTTGTTTATATTAAATATCAAAAGTAACTTAATACCAAGAAAATAACATTGTATTATTGACATAGCTACACTTCACAACTTCCCTTTTTTTTCTGTAAGGAAGAGAAAAATATTTTAATCACTTAATAATAATCATGATGAACATGTATTTCAGGCTGTGGTGTTGTTTCCTGTAACACCCTGGAATAATTATTTTTGTCAAAATCTGTCATTGTTTAATTGCATACAATTTCAGTTGATTACCTTAAAGGTGTCCTAAGATTCCAAAAGGCTGAATTTTATCTATAACATAATAAACAAATTGAATCTGGAAATTGTGCAATTGGAAAATACTACTATAGGAAGTATGAAATGAACTTACTGGTAATTTCTATGTTAATTTACATAGAAGGGTGGTAGCCATGCTCTCTACCACTAATATCTGTGCGTGCTCTAGGGCTCAGGAGTATTTTTATCATTGTCTCCCACATGGTATTTGTAACATGCAATAGTGAGTGATAAATACCAACCAAGAATTCATGGACCTACTCAGCTACCCACATCAAATCCCAGCACAAAGCCAGAGGGGTGCAGTGTCTAAACAAAAGCAGAATTAATCCACCCTGCAAGGATTTGTAACCTTTACTTCAGACTTAGAGGGACCTTTGTAGGATGTACTAAACTGAATGGGCTGAAAGAAAGGGAGGTGTGAAGAATCTTCCGTTCCAGCCATGTGACTGCCTCCTGTCTCTTACACAGTTGTCTTAAGGAGCCCTCGATGAGCATGAGGGAAAGAGCAAAGGTTCTGGAGTTGGTCAGGATTAGGAGGGAATCCTGCCTCCATGACTTCTTGGCTGTGGGGCAATTATTTGCTCAGTGTCAATCTCCCTGTGAGTTCTATGAGAGAGGGGGCCACCTTTTTTTTTTTTTTAACTGTGCTGCAATAGTGGGCACTCAGTCATTTTTTTGTTGAATGGAAAAATGAAGGATTTTTGTGAGGATTACATGAGAGAACTTACATGTAGGGTTCCTGGAACCTTCTTTTCATCCAGTCTCCACAATCAAACCCACCCCAAATGCCTAATGTTACAGTCCTGTTTTGGTATTTGAAGAAAAAGGTTTAGTTAATAGCTACTTTATAAATATATAGACAAACTGAAAATATGAGGATCAGATAGTTTATCTGTCTGCATGTTCATCAAGTCTGCATATTTGCCCAAAATGCCAGTTCCTATCCAGTTTTTTTCTTTTGCAGGGGGTAATATACATATAAACTTAGGTTCTGGCCAAGGAATTGTGACCATGGACAGCTGGTGGTTTATTTTGTTGTGACTAGTAGTCCCTGTTTCTATGGTGCAGATGAACCAATTGACAAAAATTTAGATGGATTGCATAGATTTTTCTAATTATTTGTTTCTGCCAGTTTTGAGCCCTCTTACTGAATCTTGGACAAGAATTGTGTCTGAGGAGGCAGTGAAAAGTGAGAACTGGTGGGAAGTTTATTTCATTTTAGCCAATCAACTCAATATTTCAGCTGTATATGATTTTTGTCCAAATTATGTAGTTGATTGCTTCAATTTTTTACTTCCTTCTGCATGTCTAGACACATCATTAGAACTGACAAAGAAGATGAGAGAATTTAAGTGGTATGCCCATTTCCACAACACAGGCCCTTATGAGAAGGATAATCCTAGGAACTTATGTTTTTCTAAAAAATTCATATAAAACAGATCATATCATTTATTTGTACAAGAAACACTGTTCAGCTCACCAACAAGTTAATATGGTACAGATATGACAAATGTGGTTATATCCTGTTTTTATAGTGGGCTTAAGAAAAATTCTAATATCCTTTCAAGAAGTCCTTTAATTATGTATGTGTTCTTAGACTTATCTAGATGTAACAATTCAAAAATTTTAATAGTTGTTCAGTGATATGATCCCTAAAAATCACAGTGGACAATGTACCGTCAGTCTTCTCTAGAATAGTCTTGTTATTGTCATTTTCTTGCCTCATCACATATTCTGTTCTTCCTGCATATGTTATTCTCAGCTATAGTTTTTTAAAGGCTGGAAACTAGGACGAAATTAAAAACATACAAACGAAATAAACAAAAATCCTTGTGAATAATTGTATGCATAAACCTAATAAAAATGTAAAATATAGCTTGTTGCTGACAGAGAAATACTTGTGGTTTGCCACAAATGCCATCTTTTTTTTCATAGTTGATGCTGAAGGAGAAGGAAAATCCCTTCCTCTGTCCATCTTCAGCAGGGGCACTGTAAGTTAGACTGGCCAAAGACAGATTAACAAGAGAAAACAAATAAATGTTTGTTAATGTGTGCATCATGCATATATCACATGGGAGTACTAGAGATGAGTAACTCAGAGGTTTAGTTAGTGTTTAAGCAAAGGAACAATACATTTTTAGAGAAGCACAAAAAGGAAAAGGACCTTGAGTCTCCAGGGGCAGCAAATTATGGAAAGGCAAATATATGGGAAACTAATGAAAAATAAGGGCTGGCTAGTAAAGTTAGTTTTGTAGATTCCTCTGGTGCCATCTTTAGGCTGACAAGGGTATAAAGTTGTCTTTGGTGATTAACTTTTGAGCTTCCTGGTAAAGGGGAGAAGGGACCCCTTTGTATATGTATGTCTTGTTTTAGGCAAATAAGGGGATGGCAGAGAGCTTTTCTTGTATCTGCTTTTTTCAGTTGCCTTTGGCTCAAAATAATCGTTATGCCCAAGTGACATATTTTGCAACGGTGTATTTTGCTACTCGGCAATACCACTGGCCTATTCTTATTACTGTTTGTGTGTTTATGTTTTGTTTTCTTTTTAAACTGTAAGGTGAAATGGTCAGAATTAAGGGCATTTATAACAGTCATCTCTACATAGTACTCATTGGTATGTTCAGGATTTAAATTAGATACTTTTACTTTGTAGAGATCAATTAATGTGATGTGAATTTTTAAAATAGAAAAGCAGTATCACCACTTTTACTCACTGTATCAACTAATTCTTCGAGTTTAGGAGTAAATTTAAAAATACTGTTTGGCAAATAAGATTTCTAGAATAAAAGTTTGGGACCATTGTCCTCTTCCAAGTGCAAAATCTTATAAACTACAAGAAGGGACATATTACATGTTTGCCTGGTGTTTCCCAGTAGAATTTATTCTTTCATTCAGAAACATTTCCTGGGTACCTATTATTTCCCTGGTTCTAGTGCTGTGTTTCCAATTCTAGGAAATGGGAAATGAATAGACACTGTCCCAGCCTCAGGGGAGCTTACCATGACTCAGACAAATAGAAGGGTCATTCTTACAGGTTGTGATGAGTGTTTTGGTAAAGACAAGTCCAGTGTTGCCCATAAGTTCCCCTTAGAGGTAGATTCTTCATCAGAATAACAACTAATGAGGTGGAGGAGGTAATCAGTGATCTCTGAGGTTACTCAAAGAAGTGGGCTAAATGGGATCATGAAGGTGTGTGACAGTAAGGATGTAGGCTGGGGGACCACAGCCTTCCTAATTTGAAATCTTCTAAAAGTATACTTCCTTAAGTTCTAGAAAGTACTTATAGCTACAGTGGAGATGAGTTATCATGATGTGGACTTTCCAAAAAATCGAAAACAGATTTCTGGATCCCTTGCCAGTTCTAGTGCTCCTGTGCACTCTGTTCCATACCTGTAGGTGATGTTTTCCTGCACACAGGAATTCAGTTGTAGTTTACCACCTAAACAATTTACATAAAAACAAAATAATGAAAACTACTTGCATTATTAGTTCCAAGTAGTTGTAACCCCAAATCTGTTGTAAGTGTTCCTTTGGTGGAGCCCTTCTTGCCTTCATTCTTCATCAGTGCTTTATGCATGTGGGTAGCTTTGTCACATTAGTGTTTTTCATTAACAGAGAATTCTGTATATCCTGCTGTCAAATATGTTGGTTCAAAAAATGTGCATTTGTCAAATTTGAGTCGTTTAATGAAAAAAATACAATAGAAAACAGAAAAATAATAGAGAAAAATCAATGACTAAAACCTGGTTCTTTGGAAAGAACAATAAAATTGATAAACCTCTAGTCAGACTAATGATGAAAAATAGATGAGACAAATTATCATTAAGAATAAGAGAGATTCTTCAGATAGTAAGAGTATAATAAGAATGTTAATAACTTCATGCTAATTAATTCAATAATATAGATGAAATTGACAAGTTCCTTAAAAGATATAAATGACCAAACTTCATTCAAGAAGAAATATAAAACCTGAATAGTCCTGTGTCTTAAAAAAAAAATGATTTTGTTGTTAAAAAGATTTCTACAAAGAAAACTCCAGGTCTAGATGGCTTCAATCACGATTTCTATCAAACATTTAAAGAAGAGCTAATACCAAGGCTACATAAAATATCCCCCATATTAAAGTATTTCCTAACTAATATGAAGTCAGCATTACCTTTTTATCAAATCCAGACAATGACATTAGAGAAGAAAACTGCAAAGTAATATCTCTCATGAACATAGATGAAAAAATTATTAACAAAATTTTGGCAAATAAAATCTAAAAATATATTAAAAGAGTAATGTATCTTGACTAAGTAGTGTTCATTCCAGGGATATATAAGGCTGGATTTTCCATCTGAAAATCAATCAGGTGGACTAGAGAAGAACGAATGTATAATTGTATAAAAAAAGACTTCTACACAAATACTCATAGCAGCTTTATTCAGAGTAGTCCCAAACTGGAAACAACCCAAAATTTCCATCAACAGGTGAATGGATAAACTATTATGGTCTGTCTATATAATTAAATCTACTCATCAATAAAAAGAAATTAACTTTTAATACATGCAATGACATGAATCTCAATTATACTGAGTGAAAGAAGACAGAAATGTAGATACTGTATGGTTCCATTTATATAATCTGAAAAATGCAAAAAAAAATATAGGAATAGTAAGCAGATCAGTAGTTGCTTGGGAATGGGGCAGTGTGGTAAGGAACAGGAGGGAGGGATAAAATGCTTCCCAAGGAAATTTTTGGGGGTGATGGGTATGTTCATTGTCTTGAGATTGATGATGGTTTCACTGGCATATACAAGCTGTGCACTTTAAATATTTGCAGTTTGTTGTATGTGAAACACATGTCTTTAAAGCTGGTAAAAATGCTGTTTTGATGCATGGGTAAAAGTCCCTCACATTTCAGCAAAGGCTGTTCAGGGGCAGTGGAATGCAGTGGTGAAGGAGGCAGTCAAGTCACTCTGCATTCCTGTTTTGGATGGGGTAGCTTTACATGGGACCAGCGGAGGCGCCAGCAGATGTTCCCTTACCCACGGAAATGATGTCCTTCATTCTCTTATCCAGATTTCCTGGTATAAAGATGATCACCTGGGAGGTTTTCGTTCTATATACATCTTTCCATTCCTTCTCTACCAAATGTCAAGGTGATATTTTATGCTGGCTCATGTTTAAGCTTTTTTTTTTTCAGATTTTCAAGTTTGAATGTTTACAGTCTCTTCTCGAGGCAGCCTCAGCTGCTACTCCTGTCAGTGACACATCGCAGGGTGTAGGTGACAGAATTGGCAGCATTTGTGGGGGTGGTTAGTCATTCACAATAGCTTGAAGAGGATGGCGCCTAAAGACAAGAACAAAACCAGATCTGAAGAAGACGTCCAGGGTCAAAACTAGATATGCCGGATTGTCATCACTGAGGGGTGAGATGGTGGTGGGAACAAATGTAAGGGATTTTCCAGGGTTGCATAGCTAGAAGAAAAAGCATAAAGCAGAAATGAGACTAGAGAAGTCAAGACATTGATGATAAATAGGGATGGTCTGCCTGGAACTTTCTTTCATTAGGTGTTGACAGCATGATCTACATATGTGTCTCTTGGGTAAGCAGGAACAGGGTTTAAGAATCCAAATAATGGATTGAAAGCATGTATTGAGTTTTATACCAAGTAATTAAAGTTTTTCATCTTAATCTAGAGATGAAGTCAGTGCTTGCTGTTTCTTGCTTTTGAAAATTTGCCACAGGACATGATTTGTTTTGTTTTGTTTTTTTATTAAAGAGGGAATCCCCTCTTAAATATTCAGTTCCATTTATTGTAATGGAAGGAGCAGACTGGAAATGGGAAAGAGAACAAGAAGAAAGGCGACATAAATTACAAATATCTAGAATATGTGCATTATGAAATGTATCACAGAAATATGATATAAATATTGGAAGAAGTATCTGACATTTATAGTGTTTCTGGGACCAACAGGGCAGGAATTATATACACCTATTTCTTTAATCAGAAAGAAGAACTTGAAAAAATATAGGGTCTTTCAACATCTGTAAAATTTTGAAATTTCAAAGTGATGAAGATTAAACAAAAAAATAGTTTCTTCCCCAATTAGTTTTGACTTCAGTTCAACAGACATGAGTGCAATGCTTATAATATCACATGACACATTGTCCTGGGTTTTGTTTCCTGCCCTGGTATCAGAGTGAAGATGAAGCCAGAAAACTCTCAGCTCTCCCCCTGTACAGTAATATTGTTGCTCCAGAGGCTTGTCAACATAAAAAAAAAGTCTTACGTTATAGCTAATGGTTATTCTTGGGCAATGTGTTATTCCAGTCATTCTCAGAATTGAGTAATGCATGGGCACTTTTTAATGGAAAAATTAATATTTTACATCCTTTGAATATGAAAAAATATTTTTATTATGTTACTTGAAATGTACAAATATAACACTACTTATATACTCTTTTATACTCTAAGCTAATAATCAAATAAAAGACCAAAATTAATTTATAAATGAAGAACAAACAATACTTTAACACCAATAAAATTCAAATTAACATGATTAATTTATTATGACAGATGATGTCCTACTGAAACTAACTGCCTCTTGTAATGGGGCCTTTCAGACCCCAGATAGATCTCAGCTGAGGAATGCCCTGCAATAGTGTTGGGACCCTCTTTATGTCATCCTGAGGACTGCGGTCTGGTAAATAGACTGTGAGACACAGGGACCACCAAACCTCAGTTTGAAAACGTTTACTGATTTTTTTTTTTTTGTAAGCAGTGTGGCCAAGGACAAGTTAGTTTAACTTCTTATGAGTCATTTTTCTCATATATGAAGTTGGGGGAAGGGTTAGAGAATACCCACCTCCCAGGTGTTGTTTTGAGGATTAGGGAGCTCCTTTACTGGCATGTATATAGAAGGTATTCTGTAACTATTAGTTCCTTCTCTTAAAGAATCTAGGCTTTTTAAAAAAGTTCTTCATGGGTTTGGATTTCTAAGAGGAATTACAGCCTATCACATTGTATTAAAAACTAACTAGCTAAGAATTAATTTTTAGAATCATAGGATAATCAGGACTCACCCACCTCCTTTTCTTTGTTGTGCTTATGCTCTCTTCCTCCATTTCCAGGGGCTTTCCAGACATTGCCACATGTCCAAATCCAGCTCAGACTTTACAGTCTGGATCAAATGCATTGCAGTCCAGATAGCTTTTCTAAATTCTTTCCTAGAACTGCCACTCCCTGCTTACAACACCCAAAGCACTTTATCTGTACCTCTCCTGTGTTACTCAGATTTGAGAAAGGCAGCTGGATAAGACTAATACAGTGGCAGAGCCTTGAGGAGAGGCTTGGAGAGCAGCTATCCCCTAACACAGCCTGGCCCAGGACTGCTAGTGAATAACTGCAGGCAGACCCAGCCCATGGGAGCAGCCACAGCTAGGCCGTGCAGCACGCAGGCTAGTAGGCAGCGTCAAAGCCGCAAAAGGATCTTTTGTTCTGAGGATTACTGGCTTCCATCAGCCCTTTCAGCCAGCCGAGCATGCTTCCATAGAGAGCAGTCCTGTTAGCAGCCTTCTTCACAGGAAAGGAATTGATATATCAGTGTGTAGTGAGGTGGGGCTCAGCTTCATGGATTCTGGGTTGTGGGAAGCTGCATTTCTAGAAGCTTCTCCACTGGCAAGTTGTTACTGCTCAGTAGCTAAACTGCTGATTTGGAAGTAAGCTGAGTCAGCTTGTGGGTCAGCCTCTGAAGTGAAGTTTGTGAGGGAGATTCACATACTAGGCCTCAGGGAGAGATGGAAGAGACCAGAGAAAGAGGCCACTGCATAAAGAAGACTCAACCACAGGGAACGTGAAGTCAGCTAAAGAAGGGGAGGTGTCAGACCAAAGGTGTGGTTTCTGCTATTTCTAGAGAAGACCACCAAACAGGCAAACAAATGTACATACCATAAAAGGCCAAAGGTATACCATGTTTGGGCTGGAATAGGCCAGTCCCCATGCAGAGGCACTGGCCTTGTCTTAATCTTGATATTTAAAAATCCAGTAGTCACTGAGAATAAATATTTCTTCATATAAGGTATATGTGTTATGGTGTTGGCATTTCTCAAATTGACCTAATCATAGAAATCACTTGGTGAACTTAACAAATTTCCAGGCTCCATCTCACACCTTGCTGAATCAGAATCATCAGGAATCAAGGAAAAGGTGGTTCTAGAATTGGAAATTTTTTCCTAGACTTCTCAGGTGATTCTTACAGTCAGGCCAGTTTGGGATGCCCTATTGTGGATGGAAGGGCTCAGAACTGGGCACCAGAAGGTCTAAGTTTGAATCCAGACTTTAACACTCACTCAGTGAGAAGTTTTGTATGTGCAGCATAACTTCTTAGTCTCCTCAAGTGAAAGGGCATCCCTTTCCTCCCTGTCTTATGGCTTGTGAGTCTCAAATGCCTTCATGTGTTTGAAGGTACATGGTAAGTTCAACCTGATTTCCCTGTACTGTCAGTAAGATAAATTACTCATGTACTTTAAAAGTTTCCCACTGATTAGCAGCATATTTTGGAAGAAGTATTCATTTAGGCAAAACCAGTTACAGAATGACAGATGGGGGCTTTGTCTCCTCTGTCTTGGCCCCCATTCAGCAAGCACTGGGTGAGGAAGTTATGCTTCTTTGGGAGTTGCTTGGGTTATCATCACTGCTTTACTGCTCTCTGGGGGCTTGGGAAACATGACAGGTCAGCCCCACATTCCAAGGAGAATCATTGTCATTTGTCTCCCACTGAGGGTAGGTTGGGAGCAGACCGTGGGATGCAGAATCAAGTGCGACCACATGGTGGTCAGCAATGTTTCTTGCAGAACCAAGAAAGAAAGTTATCGGTCAGGAAATTCCAGTGTGTTCATATGTATGTGAATATTTATTTAAGTTTATTTTTCTCGTGATGATTACTGTTTTAAAAAATCAGTGTACAAGAAAACATGAAGAAGAAAACAGATTATCTGCAATCCCATTACCTAGAGCTAACCATTGTTCATATTTAGTATGTTTGTTTCCATGTATATGTGTGTGTGTACATATATACATATATAAATGTATACATAAATTAAAAGTAAATATATGTATATATAAAGTAAAATTGGGTTTAAAAAAACCCATTTGTTTTTCAGATAGTATATCCTTGATAGCTTTCCAAATTAATATATATAGATTCATACTATTGTTTTTAATGGCTGAATACTAACACTATAATGGATGTGTCATTATTTACTTAACTAGTCCCTGTAGTGGGCATCTGGAAAATTTTCCAAATGTTTGCCTACATAAATGCTGGCTTTTTACATACATCTTTGCTTACTTATTCAATCAAACATTTCCTTAGGAAAAATATCTAGAAATGGAATTGCTAGGTCAAAGATTATACACATTTAAGAAAGAATTTTGCTACATTAAGTGGCTTTCCAGAACACTTTTACCACCTTATATTCACAGCAGTACTTTCTATCTGCCAGTCCCTACTCTCAAGGAAACACAGTATGACTCTTTATACTTTGGTTTTAACCTTTTGACTACCTTATACATTTGGAAATATTTTCCTAGTGTTTCAACTTCTCTATTGGACTGGGTAAATCCTTGATATTTACTTAAATTTCATAGTGTCCCTCATTGTTTCAAAAGTGATTAAAAACTGTCCTCTTACTTTAATCAAACATGAGTAGGAGGCTATGGCTGGCTATTATTGGTACTTACAAATGCGGTTACAGAATTTCAGAGCTCAAGTTCAATTTGGGTTGGTTAGCTGGTCCATTCATTCATTCATTTCATCAAATAGTTATTATTGAGTGTCCTGAAGGTTTCTAGTTGTTAGATATGTACCCTTAAGTGAAACATGACTCTGATTCTGAGGAAGTTGATAATCTAGTAAAGAAGAAAGACAAATAAATCCAAAATTATAGTATAATATACAGTATAATAAATGTTAAGACAGAATGCACAGAATGCCCTGAGAGCACAGAGTAAGGAAATCTGTATTGAGACAGGTTCCTCAAGAAAGGCACTTGGGCCATTTTGGAAGTTCAGTAGGTATTTGGTGGATATAGGTATGGAAAGGCATCCTGTGCAGAAGAAATAGTATGAGTGAAGGTGTGGAGACATGGTACACATTGAAATGTTTAGGAAATATGCAGTGTTTTTGTTTGACTGTATCAAAGAGTGTTGGAGAGTGGCAGGAGAAAGCTAGAGATGGAGTTGGGGCCAGGATACAATGGCCACTTTGTGGGCTGAGTTAAGAACATTGAATTTTACCTTGAAAGTTTTGGGTGGACAGAGGTAGAAGAATGGGACTGTAGAGTGAAGTGGGGACTTTACTTGCAGTGTTTGTTTTTTCTTTTTTGAGAGACAATTTTAGACTTAGAGTTGTAAAAATAAGAGTTCCCACATGCCCTTTAACCAGCTGTTGTATGTAACACCTTTCCTAACTATAGAACATTTATCTAAACTAAGAAATTAACTTTGGTACAGTACTGCTGATTAAAGAACAGACCTTTATATGATTTCACCAGTTTTTCTGCTCATGTTCCTTGAATGCTCCAGAATCAAATCCAGGATCTTCCATCATTGTCAGTTATGTTTGTGAGAATTCCTCTGTCTCTCCTTGCCTTGACCTTGACAGTTTGGAGGAATCCTGGTCAATTATTTTGTAGAGTGTTCCTCAGTTTGACTTTGTCTGTTGTTTTCTCATGTCTATATTGAGGTTTTGTATTACTGAGAAGGCTAGCTCAGAATGATGTGCCCTTCCCAGTATATCACATCAAGGGTACATGCTAAGCTTTTAACTGATACATGGTGATGTTAATCTTGACCACATAGCCAAGGCAGTGCCTGCCAGGATTCTCCACCATAAACTTAATGTTTTTGCCTTTGTAATTACTAAATATTTCGCGAGTATCAACAAAAAATCTGGAAGAGCAGCTTCTTGGAGATTTGAACACATCTAAGAAATGATATCACTATTATTACTGTTTTTACTTTTTAAGAGACTGTACTTTCTGAACTGGTAGTTTCTATCTCATTAAAGCTGTAAGCATCGTTGACAAACAAGCCAGTAATAATTTCAGTCACTGTTGCTTAATCAAGACTAATCCAAACTCACCTTGTGATAGATACTGTGACATAATCCAAGTGCCCTTTTCCTATCCACATTGCCTGATTCTTTAATTCTCACCCTCTCATACTTTTTATCTCTTCCTCTCTCTTTCAAATGCCTTTCCCTGAGCATATACATTTTCTTAAGTCTTTTCCACATTAAAAAGAATTATAAATAAAAACCCCTCAAACACCTCCCTTGACCCTGTGACTGTCTCCCTAGCCACCACCCTTTCCACATGCTTCCTTCATAGTCAAGCTTCCAGAATATGTAATTTACACACTGAATCTACTTTCTGTAATTAGCCCAGCCCATGGCATTCTTGCTTTGTTCCATCACTCTTATTGGAAGCATCACAACCTTTCATTTGACGCTTCAGTAATTATCTTACTTTACTTCCCATAGCATTTGACATTGTTGACCATTACCCCATTCCTAAAATGCTCTTTTGTCTTTCTTGGCTAAATGGACAATACTCTGTATTTTCTTTCTATCTCTCTGGTTGCTCCTCCTTTATTTTTCTCTAGCATATTTAAAATTTATCTGCTTCTGAATGATGTAAGAGTCACACCTCCAAAGACTAGAGGGAAAAATAGTAAATTTGCAATGGAGAACCTAACAAACACTAACTACCTTAGCCTTAAGGTTAATATCCCTGGTGATGTCATCTAGTATTACATACTCCTGGTACGTTGTGATGAGAAGGGTGCTTTCCCTCTGTGATACTCATTCAAAAAACCCATAACCTAACGTAACTCCAGGGGAAAATCTCGGGACAAAATACCTTTGAAACTGAAATGAGTTAAAGGGAGAAATGAAGTGAGAGAAAACCATTTATTTCTTACACGAGTCATCCCGTGTCTCTTCCACCGGGCTGCAGCAGAAGAGACCCCACCCAGACTCTCTGGTCCAGATACCCTGTCTCTTCCCTTGTAATTACCTATTAATATGGAGATAGACTACTTTTCTCCACCCCTTGGAAGCACCTATTGATATGGAGATGTCCTAAGGCTTGGCGAGAGATTCTGGAAATACTGCAGTTTTACCCACACTGAAGTTAAGAGGAGTTGAGCAAGATGGTGACATAGGAGGCTCCGAGCTCCTTTCCTCACATAAACTCACCGAATGTACAGCTGCATATGGAACAGTTCCTTCTGAAAGAGTTCCAGAAACTAGCTGAATGACTCCTATACATCTGAAAAATAGGAAAATATCCACATCAAAACAGGTAGGAAAAGCTAAGACACACTCTCACCATAAACTCCACCCCTGACACCGCACCTTACAGTTGGGAGGGAACTCTCAGCTTTTCCTTGAGGAGCAAAGGGTTTGGACCCCACATCTACCACCCCAAAATTTAAGACTCCCATCAGAGGGATGAGCTCCCAAAACACCTAGCTCTGAAAGCCAGTGGGGCTTGTGTTGATGAGACCCACAGGACTAGCAAACCAAGAAGTGATTCTTAGTGGGTGAGTGCTCATTCATCAAGGCTATTCCCCAGTGGAGAGCAGTGGAGAGGAAATTGACAAAGTTGCCTTTCTCCAGTTTCCCCTGAAAGAGGTTTATCTGCATACTTTAAAAGCTGCTGCATGGGGGCCTTCTAATTCAGTAGGCACCAAGAGCTGGCTGCTGTCTTTCCTAGATTCCTTGAAAGCTGGAAGACACCTGTCTCATCTGTTCCTTCCAACCTCCTTCCAACTGCTTCTCTATGGAAGAAGCTTGTAGCTGCTCTGGAAGGGATAAGCCAGATCATCTGACTCTGATAGCCAAAGGGGCTTTCATTCACAGGTTGGAAATAAACAAAAGGAAATAAATGTTAGTGCTAGGGAAGTCTTCGGGATATCAATGGTAAGATTTTAATGGGTAAGTGACAGTATGCTGCATGGGTGTATTAGACAGGCTTAGGAGGTCAGAAGTAATGGTGGATTTTAGTTTATAGAGCATATTTTGCATATATGACCAGTTCCTTAGTAATTCTTTGCAGTGACTTTGTGAGATATTATACAATATTTCCATCTAATATACAAGCAAGCTGAGGTAAAACAGTTTGTCTAGAGTCACAGGAAGGGCAAGAGTCTTTGCTTAAAATGTTTACTGAAACTATCTGTGTGTTTGTTTTGTTAAAGTGAACCCTCTCTGGCATGTATAGAGGAAATTATCCTTCTGCTCTTTGAGATGTGGCTTCTCTTAATTTTTAAGGTTTCTTTGCTTAAGTTTGTAGGTTTGGCTAAACCAAGATGTGTGACAAAAATTGCTTAATTTGTGCTTTTGGCCATGCAGTGCCAGGTGGGACTTGACCGAGCTGATCAAATTCCCTGAGAGTTCCTGAACTGAGGGAAATAGAGAGGTGCGTCTCTATTCTGGGTGAGCTCCATGCTATTTGATGATAAATTCATTTTATTCATCTTCCTTAGGTTCTTCTGGGGTTTTTTTGTTCGCTTAGTTTTATATTATTTGGTTAGATAAACGGCTATTTAAGAAATGTTCAACACAGATTTAAGAGGCAAATACAACAAGATTTGGACTTGTTGAAATGTCTCTTGAAAATCTCAAGTAGTCCAAATGGCCAAATTTCTTTATGTACTTTGGACTAGAACTATCAGCTTCTCCTGATAATATATTTTTTCATAAACAAGGTGCTATTTAGGGGATTAGAGCTTTTGAGCTTATTAAGTCCATAACAATTTTTTATGATTAAAGTTTTTAGTTCTTTTTATAACTTAGTTAATTTATATAGTAGAATTTAATAGCCTAAATTCTACAGGGTGAATCAATGCAAAATTTTCCCCTTTCCTGGCTTTGGGAAATGTTCTTTTGGTTGACTTTTACAACTTCAGGTATATTTGGTCTGTGATTGTAACAGCTAAATGTGCATTAATGGTCCCTTTTCCCAGACCAATTTGAGAGACACATTATATTGAAAAAATAATGCAAAACAGTATAGGTTACATGTATGATGACAGGAACTGACAGCAAGAACTATTGAAACTTAGAGAAGGGAGCGCTCAGTATGTATTCAGAGTAGTCAGGAGAAACATAATAGGAAAAAAACCTGAGTTAAAGATAGAAAGGTCTTGGAAGTAGCTTCAGTGAGGCTTAAGTGAGTTGGAGGGAAGAATAATTAGATTCCAGATGGAGAGCATGAGTATCTTAGGAATTTATGATCCATCTCCCAGGAAGAGGTGTTCTTGAAAAAATTATTCTTGTGAGGAGAGTGAGAGAAAAGAGAGCGTAGGTGTGAAGTGTAGGGAAACATATATGAGGACTGCCTGTGGACAAAGCTTTTAGATCTCAGTGGTTTCTTCCTCAGTAATCCAGTGGATGAACAGCTATTCTCTGTCCATGTCTATCATTCATGATCTCCTATTTTATATCTTCAGAGATTTGCTCTTCAGATCAAGTTGAGGAGAGCCTTTATAGATTGTGAGACCCAGTGTGGGTAAAATTGCAATAGTTTCAGAATCTCACCTGGCCTTAGTGCATCTCCATATCAATAGGTGATTACAGAGGAGGCAGAGAGAAAACACTTACCTGGACCAGAGGAGTTTGGTGGGGTCCTTTTGCAACAGAGTCACAAGAGACATGGGTGAGCAGAAGCAGACAACTGCTTGTAGATAATAAATGGATTTCTCCCACTTTATTTCTCCCTTTGACTAGTTTCAGCTTCAAAGGTTATTTGCCCCAGGTGGGAACATATTTTCCCCCCTAGAGTTACACCCAGACAGATATGCTACCAGGAAAAATGTTCTTTTTATTCTGCAGTGAGCTCCTTGCACTTAAGATTTACACAGGTGTGGTATAAATTGTTCTTTGAATTAAACTAAGTAAACTAAGGTAGGATTATAGCAGTATGAATTCCTTGTTTGTTTTGTTCATTGTTGAAGGGCTGTATTGCTTTATAAAAATGGAGTGATTTTCAAAGGATATAAAATTATATAAATTCAGAGGGATCAAGAAGTATCTTATTTGTGGCCAAGTCCTAAATGAAAGTTCATCTTTTATATGGTACAATATAAACAAAAGCTTGTTCTTCTGACAGTTATTACTTGGAGTGTAGCTTCTACTCCAATTATACAGAAATTCAAACTCCCTTTGGAAGATAATAACATCTTGGTGCTTGATGTTATTTTATTTTGAAGAATTAAATATTTTTTATTTTTCACAGTTTTATTTTGAAAAAATAAGCACATTAATGGAATATTCATATTTTATTTGATGATGTATATAGAATTTAATAAAATATGCAGTTAAAATCTCTAAATTATTCAAATAATGGTCTTGAAAGGTAAACGATTTTGTATCATTAAGTGAGATCAATAAATATTCTGGTCTACCTTTGCTTCAAATGAGTCAGCCTAGATTTTATGATGTTAGACCAGTTAGATATGAGAATGCTAAGGATATAAGCCACAAAAAGATAGTAAGAGCGTATGTATTGTAGGGGAGCAAATTTGTCACCAAAAGATAAGTGTTTTAGGCATATTGATTATTTTAACCTGGCTATTTTTAAGAACCTGCAGACACAAGAGAAGTTCTGAAAACAGAGTAGAAGTCACCGTTTTATAAGATACATTAACATGTATAAGGAAAATCTCAATTTGTAAGGATGTCCCCTCCCTGTAGCAGGTAGAGGGGCAAGACTCTAAATCTCTAGAAACTGTTATTAATGGAGAAGGGAAAGACTTAAATCTGCATAGCAACCTCGCTCTTGTTTACTGTGCTTTTCCTCGTAACCTCCCGTAACTGATTCCCCACCCCAACATCTTTTGTCTTCAGGTAAAGATGGTATTTAAAGTGATGGCTTTGGCTGTTTTGGGGAGTTACTCAATTTTCTTGGTCTCTCCCATCTATATAGGAGATATAAATGTTACTGTTAGGGTTCGGGACTCCGGGGCTTCTCCAGAGAACAAACCACACAGGCAGGAGATGTAAATCCAAGCAAAGTCTTTATTCAGCCAGCTAGCTGGGGCCGACAGCACCTCCCCTGACACGCAGGTCGAGTCCGAGCTGTCGACCCCCAAGCAACTTTAGGTATAGATTATATAGGATTTTCACAGCCGTTGCACCAAAGCCCACACATTACCACAACCAATGAACTTAAAACACGTCCCATACTTAAACCAATAAAGTTGAAACGGGGACCCGCCGCTTGCCTGACCTTTGCACAAGCATTCCTTAACGTCTTGTCACCAATTTCGTCCCCCTTAGGGTATGGAAACTGGGTGGCTCTCGCTCTAGGGTGTTTCCTGCATTCCTTTACATTACTAAATTTTTGTTTCATTTTGCTCCTGTTACTCTGTCTCATGCCAATTTAATTCTCAGACTAGTTAGAAGAATTTTGAAGGGTGGGGGAAATTTTTCCTTCCCAACAGTATTAATAATTAAGACTGTATTAATAATTAAAAGTATTAATAATTAATAAATAATTTTAAAGTAATTTTTCAGGTAACCGGCATAAACCGGTGTTATGAAGGTAAGTTAAATAGGATACATCTAGTTATATGGTCCAAATATCAGAACACTTCATATGTTAAGTTTACCAAATATTCCAGTTAATCATCGTAGTTTTTCTTTGCCAAAGCAAATGCATATAAATTGAAGTTCATTAAATGAAAGAACTATTGAAAAACATATAGCAGTCAAATAAGTGTAAAATTAAAATATGACTCAGTGTAACTTTCCAAGATTTAAAGATGACTTTAGCAAAATTATAATGTGCCCAAATGAAAACACTTCTGATTTTTGAACTATCTGAAGTTTATCAAGAATGAAAATTATTTCAGGTTTAATGCAATTGAACCTTGGCACCATTCTTTGGATAAAATGAGAACTGTATAAAGTTAGGGAACAATTATTTAAACTACCCATGAGTGAGCTATAGTTATTTTTTTTAATAGGAAACTTCTGTTTTCTTTTTTTGGCTTGCTAAAGGAGTGCCAGAAACTATTCAGGTGTGTTCATTGAAGTAAAATGAGAAATGAGCAATAAGAGATAAGGAAGCAAATAAGGAAAAATGTCTGATCTTCAGTGCACAAATATACTGGGAAAATAGACTTCTCATTTTGCCAAGTATTTGTTGAGGTTACAATAAGTAATAGAATAAAAGACTTGTGAAGAAGGGGCACTCAGATCTTATGAAAATTAAAGCATTGAAGTCCCATTATATACTCAATCATTGTGCATTTCCCTGTATTTAAAAAAATAAAAATTGTACATATTTGAGGTGTATAATATAATGTTTTGATACACGTTGACCTTTGAACAACACGGGTTTGAGCTGTGCAGCTTCACTCTACACAGATTTTTGCAATGCATATACTGGAAAATTTTTTGGAGATTTGCAACAACTTGAAAAACCATTGTCTTTTCTCTAGCTTACTTTATTGCAAGAATATAGTATATAATTCATTTAACATGCAAAATATGTGTTCCTTTACTGTTTTAAGATATCAGTAAGGCTTCCAGCCAACAGTGGACCATTAGTAAAGTTTTAGGGTAGTCAAAAGTTACCGTAGGTGACTGTGTGGGGTATTGATGCCCTTACCCCCAACATTGTCCAAGGATCAGCTGTACATATACCTAGTGAAATGGTTACTACAGTCAAGCTAATTAGCATATCTATCTCCTTGCATAGTTACCTTTTTTGTTTTTGTGGTGAGAGCACCTGAGATCTACTCTCTTAGCAAATTTCTAGTATATAATACAATATTATTAACTACAGTCATGCTGTATGTTAGATCTCTAGACTGTATTTTCATCCTGAATAACTGCAACTTTGTGGTCTTTGGTAAACATCTCTCCACTTCTCCCATCTCCCTACTCTAGGGAACCATCTTTCGACTACTGCTTCTGTGAATTTGGTTTTTTTTTAGATTCCACATATAAGCCATATAATGCAGCATTTTTCTGTCTCTGGCTTATTTCACTTAGCATACTATCTTCAAGTTTCAACCATGTTTTCACAAGCAGCAGGATTTCCTTCTTTTTAATGACTGAATAATATTCCATTGTATGTATATATCACATGTTCTTTTTCCATTCATCCACTGATGGACACCTAGTTTGTTTCCATATCTTGGCTGTTGTGCATAATGCTGCAGTGAACATGAGTCACAGCTCTCTCTTCAAGGTACTGGTTTCCTTTCTAGGGCTTAGTATACCTGTAATTAAACACTTGTTTGTGTGTGCTTTTGCTAAGCTCTAAGCTCCCTAAGAGAAAAGACTGGATATCTGGTCCTTTACTTAGTTCCAAAGACTCAGCATAGTGGCTGACACCTACTAGAGCATAGCATAGTCATTGCATGAATGAATCATGCAAATAAAATGAAAAACTGATTCCACAGGAAAAGTTAAAAGAGGATGTTTGATTATTTTAGTCATTAAGAAAAGACTAATCAAAGATTTTGTGGAGGTGAATGAAGACCACCATATAAAAACAGACACAGGCTCTTCATTCAGAACTTACTATAGCAAGAGTGTCAACCACCATCACGTGTGTTTGGAAGAGACTCAGAGGAGGCAGGGGAGTGGGAAAGCTACAGTGGAGCAAAGGGAAGGCTTCAGGCGTGCCCCCGCTGGAGGTTGTTGGTGTGAGGAAGCTGGGGGTGCTGACTAGAAGCAGGACATCCTATGTAGTTGGTTTGGGGAGCATAAATGGCTTTCCCTGGTTGTCCTGAGTTGGAAGAGGGAGCAAAAATGAGGAAAGCTGTCAGTCATTGACCAAGTCCTGACCATTCTAGGCTGAGTGTGGTTTGGCTCTCCTGGCTGGCTGCTGCTGGAAGTGGTGAATCTGAAGTCTGTTGTCATATGTAGTGTATCCATGGTCCATTCGCATATTCAGTCACTTAGTTTAGTGTTCCTCAAGTATGTGACAATTTGAGAGCCTCATTTGATTTCCCCCCCAAATTTTATCTCTGATACTAGGTATATTTGTGGGATGGTGAGGAGTGGGAGCAGGAGAGGGCTGAAGTCCTTTCTCTCTTCCACCCAAGACTGTGTCATCAGTGCAATATCTGCTAGCCACACATAGCTGGTGGGCCTCGGAAGTGTAGCTAGTCTGATAAGATGTGTTTTAAGTATAAAATGTATAACAAATGTCCAAGACTTCGTCTGAATGCAAACTATCTCATTACCAATTTTTAAAATATTTATTAAATGTTCAAATGATAATGTTTTGGATATATTAGGTTAAAAACATATCATTTAAATTAATTTCACTCTTCTTATCTTTTTAAAAAATTTGATTATTAGAAAATCTTAGATTATGTATACAGCTTGGATTATATTTCTACTGGACAGTGCTGGCCCAAGGTAACCTTTTTGTGTATAAATTTCCTCTTCAATAAAATGAGGCAAATAATTTCTAGAGCATGTTCCCTTTCCCTTTTCATGGCCTCCTTTTAAAGGTATTTGAAAAAGTCTGGAAACAATTTGTACATTCATTCATTTATTTATCAAAATATATTGTGTGTTTACTGTGTCCCAGACATAAGCTAGGGGTTGCTCACTCTTGAATAATTCCCAGTCCTTGCCCTGCCAACTTGGGGAAAAACAGACATAAATGGTGATTTATTTGGTAAGCATACAAACTACTTAAACCCAAGAATATTTCATGAGAAAGTGATCTTGCAGCCCTGTTCTCACAATTATTTATCAATGGTGTTATAATTTAACTTCTCTAAGAAAAGTAAAGCCAACACCAAAAGTATCTGAAAATTCATCTCAGGAGGACGCTTCTTTGTATGTTTTCAAGAACCAAGACCCGTTCAGTTCTTGTTTTTTCCCCCCTACTTACAAGCTGCATGACCTTGATAAGCCCCTGAACCCTATGGGAATCACAATCTCTGGCCCCATAAACTGGGTGTACCTCCTGAGATTGCTCTGAGGCTCAAACAAGATAATATGTGTGAAATATCAATATAAATGTGAAGGATAATTATGGTTATTATTAGAAACAATTATGGGCGTTAGGTTAAAATGAAGGTACTGGGAAAAGAGTAGTTCGGGGACACACAAAATAATTTTTAGCTTATATGGATTCTAATAGAACTAGAAGAAGCCAAATAAAGAATCATAAACATGCAAATCATAATACATGATAAAAATATCTAACCCTTTACATGCTTCTAAATCATTTTTTGAAAACTGCCTTGAAGGATTGAAGTGAACCAATGGATGACAGAAAGCTCTCAGGCAGAAACTGCTTCAGGGCTGCATTTTTAATTAAAGGTATGGCCCAAGGCCTTATTCTTCATAGTAGTCAAAATGAAAAAGAGAAAATCAGTGCTCTTTGTTAACTCTAGTGGTCTTTTGATAAATTTTTGTTATTCTCTTCACCTAGACATTTAAAATAATAACATCCTTAACTGTAACACTGTATTACAGAAAGGGTAGATATAAATGACTAGCCCAAGGCTATGTAAAGGGAATAGCCTCCTTCTAGGCCTACATAGTCCCATATGGTAGCTCCAAGGTATGTGTGGCTATTGAACACTTGATAAGTGGCTGGTCTGAATTCTATGTGTTCAAAGTGTAAAATACACAGCAGATTTTGAAGATTTAATAGGAAAAAGAAGAATGAAAAATTTTTCATTAGTCGTTTTTTATATTGACTACATTTTGAAATACTATTTTTGGATATATAAAAATTTCACTTTTATGTCTTCTTTTTTGAATGTGGCTTCAGGAGAATTTTAAATTATATATATGCTTCACATTTAATGCTCATGGTATATTTCTATAGAAGAGTGCTCTCTAAGAACCTTCCTAAGGTGTTCTTAAAAGCTCCAGTCCTTGTCTGGATGGATTTGGGTATCCATTCCCTCTCCTTACATCCATCCTTCCCATCCTTTCTTCTAGAAGGCACTAAGCTGCCAAAGTAGAGATTAAGTTGATTACCTGGAGAATAAGACCCCCAACATTCTTTTTTCCTTTCTATACAGGTTTTCTTCACTCTGTCTTTTACCACCTGGTTGGAGAGGAGGTACATTTTGGTTAGAAATGACTTGGGCAGAGTTCCTATAAAAATTCCTTCAGTTGACAAATAGTTGGAAACCATAAGATAGCTTCTCTTTGCCAGACAATAACTTTCAGTTCATTTTGAGGTGATTTGTCTAATCTTATGTACATTAAACACTATTTATTAGTACCTTTAAGGGACTAATTTTCTCTTCCACTAGACATACCTCTTAAGTACCTCATCTGACCACAAATCTGCACGGGCGAAGAAGTCTCATGACAGGAACAGATTAAGAAACCTTTTTTCTTCCCATGTGTTCCCCCTACCCCTTTGCTAGGAAAAAAGCAATGAGAGTCAAAGAGGAGCAGTGATTTATGGGATCATGTTTAAAAGTCAACAGAAGGAAGAAGGATGCTCAAGATTGTTTAGAATTCCTAAAAGTGAAATTCTCAATTTACAGGGTTTTGTGTATATAGTGTGCCAGGAACAGTGGTAGGCACCGATAATACAGACAAAAATTCCTTCTGTTATTCACCATATATGCTAATGTGAGAAGACAGGCAATGAACAAACTGTTGAAATATAATTTTCAAGAGGGCCATATAATGACTTACTTGCAACTATAAAATTTACATGTGTCAAAGATTGTATTTAACTCATCAATTAATGAGGGAATAAATAATGTTAAAATAACTTTAAAGATCACTCAAGAATTTAGGTATTTATAGCCAATGTTAGGACAAGTTTGCTGGATTAGATAGAAAACTGGTTAGTGATCAATAGGGACACAAATTATATAAACTTATTTTTTCTGTTCTGCCAATATAGAAGTTACTTGCATCTTTACTAGACAAAAATCTTCATGCTGACCTCTTCTTCTACAAAAGTTTTAAAAAGCCTGTGCAGTCGAGAAGTAAATCCTGGCACTGCATTAAAAGAACACCAGAAATCTTTTGCCTATTTCCAAGTTTTGGACAATTTCCTGATGTAAGTAACTAAGTACAATATATAGTATTTTGAATGGTGGTAATTGCTTTAGAAAAAAGTAAAAGCAAATAAGCAGGTGAAGCATGTGTGTGTATGTGTTCATGTGCTCAATTTTAAATTGGAAGGGCAGAGGAGACCTCCCTGAGAAATTCACATCCAAATGAAGATCTGAAGAAAGTGAGAAAGTAGTAAATATATGTGGTGGAAAAGGATACCAAGGTAGATGGAATAGTAAGTACAACATCCCTGAGATGGGAATGTGACTGGCATGGTGTCAGAGGAGGCCAGTGTGGATGGAGTGGAGTGAGTGTCTGGGAAGGCTGTAGTAACTGATGTCAGAGAATTTATGGTAGGGGGTGAGCCAGATCCCGCAGAGCCTTCTTGGTAATTACGTTGTTTAACATAGCCCTCAAGCGCAGAGCTCAAGTGCTGTCTAGTGTCCTTGAACCCAGGAAAACTGTGATAGGCCGTATGGAGGAAACACATGTGTTAGATAAGCATTATTTTGGCATGAATGATACTGCTGTCAGCCATAAATTTAATGTTAATGAATCAACAATATATATTAAGATGTCTTTAAGCAGAAACACACACAGAGCAAGTTTATATGTTAATCAGTTCATGAAAATGTACCTAGAGGCTTGCATAAGTAGAACCCTTTTTTCTTCTAGGAGCAGCGGTTCAGTATTTACTAATCAGTGTTTGCAGTTATTTTATAGAATATAACTACTGCAAGAAACAAGAATTGACTGTATGCGTTTTTTAAAATCTCCAGGGTCTGAATAATGTAAATCTCAATGTATGTTTATTTAGTGGAATCATCACTAGCTACTGAGTATTTGCTAAGTCAATGAGAGCTAAGGATGTGGAACAAGGTGCAGAAACAGGAAGAATTCTGGTAGGCTGCAGCCTGGGGATCTGTGTGTTGGCCAGGGCGACCACTGCCTGTGCAGAGCCAGGTGCGACCAGCCAGGTGAGTCCTCCCCTGTGAGGCAAGAAGCCAGCTGTGAACACAGCAAGAACTGTGGAAGTAAGATGGACATAAGTCTGGAATAAAGACACTGGGCTCCTAGGTGGGCTCTGCCAGTCTTTCAATGTGTAATTTAGGGAAAATAATTTTACCTCCCTTTATCTCAGTTTTCTTATATGCAAAATGGGGCAAGTGGGCTAGTTTACTGTTTAAGGCCCATTGAACATGGAATATAAAAAAGAGGAAGTTAGCACTTCCTGAGATACAACAAAATTTTAACCCCTGTATTATATTCTTTCCATGATGTCCAAATGCAGAAATACAAATAACTGCAGATGTTTCAGTGTATGAATTCTACCTTCAACTGAATGCCACCTGTTCAGACAGTCTCACTGACAGTTCTGCAGAGCATGTGTTCTGACCATGCCTTTTGATACAAGAAAGAACCGCTTCTGGAGACCTCTTGGTAAGATCAGCTTGAAGTTTGTAGTTTAGGTCAAACGAAATATTTTCCAAACTCAGTATGTATTCCCCAAACAGCAATAAATCACTCAGAAAGTTATGTGCTCATTTGCACATGGCTTCAAATTACTGATTTAGCCAGCTGAGGGCACGCAGTATGGTTTTTCAGCATATGATTTTTTTTATTTATGGTGTTCTGATCATCCAGTAATTAGTGGATACAGATGAAATTACAAGCTGCTGCCATTGCCTCAAATGGTCAGGTTTTCAGGATGCCAACTCTCAGCTCCTCTGGAGTTGACATAAATATTATGGAAGCAAAAAATTATAGTCATTTGCAGGGAAATCATGTGTTTAATTGCCAAGTGAAGCAGAGGAAAAATAGCAGAAGCACACATCATGTATCAGTTAATGTGAGTGCATTATTGCATGTTGCAAAGGGGTCTAAAAGGACTTTTCAATAGCAAAATGAAAACAAAACTATTCTAAAAAATGCCATCTGTGAAGCCCCCAGATATGTCTGACTGGCTCATTTCCTTTCAAAAATAGTCTTTGCATTCCAAAAGCTGTTAATAATGAATGGAAATAACCACAAAGTAAAAATGGACCATGGCTGATGGAGTGGGACTTAATGTAAGGAGTTGCTATTGGAATAAACACGAGAGGAATATTCCACAGGCACATTTTGTGCAGATATCTCAATGTTTGCTGCAGGTGGCACTTTAACACAACATAAATTAACTCCTCCAAAATCATGAGTAATCAGAGAAGAAGGCAAATTAAAACAATAAGCTAACTCTTATGTCATAGATTCCCAACCCTAGCTGTGCATTAGAATTACCTAGAAAGGTTTTTAAAAACCCAACACCCAGGTCCTACCCTAAGAGATTCAGATCTAACGTTTTATTTTATTCGGGCACTGATTTTATTTAAAAGTCCCTAAGTTGTTTCTCCAGGTATTGCAGAGCCAGAATTGGAGGCCTCTGGCATTGACATAAAGCGCACGCTGGATTAAGTACTTGCAGGGATGGCTGTGATTCTGGAGACTCTGGCACTGTTTGCTCTAATTAAGGACATACAAATCTATACCTCAGCAGTTCTGCTCCTAGGTACATACATGCCAAAGAAATTTTTCATTGGCTCCATCAAAGGACTTGTACACGGTGTTGATTGAAACATTATTTGTAATGACTGGAAGCTGGAAACAGCTTGATAAGCACTTGGGCGAGTAGATGGTTTAGGTGGCTGCACAGACAGCAGTTAGGTTAATGTACTGAGTACACTATCAGCAGGTCCTAAAGCATGGGGAAACAGCAAGAATCTAAAACAGTCATACTCATTTTGCAAAACCATTCATAAAAACATTAAAATCTGTAAGGTAGAAGAGGATGGAGGGACATAAGAGTGAATAAAGTAAGGGCAGAATCATGCAAGGATCAATGTTGATATTGTGCAGTGAACTAAGGAATAGGATTTACCCAGCCCTCTGCACCTCCATTAAAGAAGAGGAGTAAAATAAATGTGTGGGGACAGCAGTGAGTAGGCAGGAGAGCAAAGGGAGTGAGAAGAGAGCACGCGAGGAGATCTGACCTCAAGACAGTCTGGTTTGAGGCTAAACGCAGGATGAAGACTTGGAAGAAGACAAGAAGTAGGAGTGAGCTAGTTCACGTCAGAGTTCATTTGTGCATAATGAAAGGCTCTGACCCCAGTCCCTAAGGTGGAATCAGGTGGAAGGAAACTCAAAGAAGCTGAGGCTTTTGGGCAAGCCTCCATAGGTAGGCCTTCACCAACAGGTCACTTTTGGATAGATAGGAAAGGAAGGACATCCCAAGCAGTGCAAAGGAACAACACGAGGGAAGGAACTTAAGTGGGAGTATGAAGCGGTGGTCTCCCTGCACTGAGGACATGGCTGGACTTGGCCCAAAGAGACAGGTTATGTATGAGTGAGGGGGGAGGTCATTAAAGTGCACCTGAACAGATGAGGAGGGACCACTGGGCTTTGGAAGCCAGGCAAGAGCAGGCAGAGCTCGGTCATTGGGAAACAAAAAACTGTTGATGAAGGTGGACCATGAAGAAGTCTGTGTAATGGAGTTTGATTAAGTAGCAATTATATTAACTGGATGGGTGTAGACTGTCAGCAGGGAGTATCCGGGGGCTGCTGCAGGAAACCCAGAATGAAATGAAGTGAAATCATGAGCTAGGGTGCAGGCAGGGGGGATGGCAGGAAGGGGCCATTGTATAGGATCTGGTGAATTCGCTAGATGTAAAGAATCATTAAAGTTGTTGCCAGTGTTTCAGGAATTTGGGACATTATTTTAATATGAAAGTTGGATGTCATTTAATATGAATTATGCTATTTAAAAATATGAGGCAGCATAGTATAGTGGTTAAGAGAAAAGGCTCTGAAACCAAACTACGTGGGTGTATATTTTGACTCTACCACTTCCTACCTGTGTAACCTCTACTAGCTGCTTAACCTTTCTCTGCCTCAGAAATGGTGCCTTGTCTGTAAAATCAGGAAAGTGTCTCCTAGAATTGTTCTGAGAACTAAATGAGCTAATGTTTGTAAAGTGCTTAAAACATTTGTCTGGCACTCAGTACTATGTAAGTGTTCATTAAATAAATATTAATAAATGACGAGGTCTGGGATACAGATGCCTTTTCTTCCTATTTAACAAATGGTGCTGGAGGGCTTCCCTTATGGAGAGCTGTCATCTCTAAGCATCGTGGCGTGGGGTATGGCTTTGTAGACTCCATTTCGGGTCTAGGACCAGGAAGCCACTAAGAGACAGAGTCCTATTTCTAGGACCTACAACCTGAACACCCAAACCTGTGGTCATCCTTGTCCTGGATTTTCTTCTCTCCATAGCTTCTCCCTTAATCCCTGGAGCAAGCTCTTTTTGTGTGGCTGTCCCAGATTTTATGGCAAGCATACCTGGAGAAAGTGTTCAGCTCTGCCCGGTAAGACACAAGGCATCTCTGGTCACTGGGAACCAGGAGGCCCCAGGTGCTTAGGCCTGACTCTGGGGGTGGTGCCGACTTTGGGAGAGGTGGCACCAGTGCTGTGCCTGACACTCAGAGAAGGGAAGGAATGATCCAAGGTTATTGGACACTGTGCTTGCAGAGGAACACTTTCTAATTTTAATTGTATTAGTTTTCACATGTTGTTTAAGCCTGAATCATTATCATTAAAAATGGAAGAGGAAAAAAAAACTTCCTCCATTCCACTTTCTGGCCTTGTGGATATCAGGTATTTATACTTTCGCTTCATCTTTACTAGTTTACAATTTTTTTTTAAGATAAGAGATAAAGGTGAAAAATTTAATTTTCCACCATCCATCTCCTTACATCTGGGCAGAAAGAAAAATACAAAGATAGATAATCACAAATCACTGATAAAAGAGCCATTTAGAGACAGAACTGTGGGCGATGCAGCAAGCAGACAGCCGGGGAAGCTCCGCCTGAGGCCATGTGGAAAGACTGCACCTGAGGGGCGGCAGTCAAGCTGGATTTTGAAAGGTAGAAATTTACTAGAGGAAAACAGGCCCAGTCACTCACTGGTTGTGTGACGTTGGGCAAGTTGCTTACACTTCAGAAGCTCAGTTTCCTTACAAGTGAAATGGAGTCACTAGTAATTGCCTGCTGGTAAATGTAGTTGTGATGATTAAATAATAAAATGTTTATGGAGTAATTGGCATAGGCCTGGCATGGAATAAAGCTTAATTGTTGAATGCATGAATGAATGAATGAATGTGCTGTATAGGTGCAGTCATGAAAGGTCATGCAAAGCTGGTAATACAGGGTCACTGCCTAATTATTGTCTAGTTAATTGGCTCTTACCCAGTACTCTTTAATTTAAAAATAATTAAATCATGAAGAATCCCTTATATTTATTCCTTCACTTAAAGGCAAAAATTAAAGAGTGCTAAGATTCTTTGTTGTTCTGTGTTCAAATCCTTCTTTATTTTATGAATGAGCACTGGGATTTTGCCCTGATCAATTTTGGTGCAGTTTTGGGTGTTGTAGTCAGTGGGTCTCAGTTAATTTCTGGAAGCTGTTCAGTGTGAGCTGCAGAACTCTACTTGCTTTCAAAGCAAGAGCTAGTTGGGAAGGATTTGTTCACTGAGAGAGAATAACTATCAGTGTTAACCCCAGAGGTTCTGCTAAGAAATGAATTATGAGTGACCCAGCCACAGACCTACACAGTGGAGAGTGAGTCTCAGGTTCACATTGCTGGTGTTCAAGTTCCAAATCTGCAACATAGTTGCTGTGTGCCTTACATAAATTAATGAATCTGAACTTCATTTTTTTTAAACCTGTAAAACGTGTTGCAGGCATGTGGAATTTTTCTCTGTGCTTTTTCTATAAATACTTCCTGAGGATCTACCATGTGTAAAGCACTGTGCCAGGGCTGAGGATGCAGTGATGATAAACTGCACCATCTCCATCCTCATGGAAACTTGAGTCCAAAGAAGATGATAGTAAATAAATAATCACAAAATGAGTTTATAATTAGCAACTTTAAAAAGTGATAAGAAAGAACACAATTCTGGCAAGATTATAAAAATAGGAGAACTAGTTTAAAATGGAGACAGAAATTTAAGCAGAGCTGAAGGATGGTGTATTAGTTTTCTATGGCTGCTATAAGAAATAGCAAAACCTTAATGGCTTAAAACAATTTTACAGTTCTGAAGGTCAGAAGTCCAACATCAGTCTCACTGGGATAAAATCTCTATATTGGCAGGGCTGTGTTCTTTTGGGGACTTTAGGTAAGAACCTGTTTTCTTGCTTTATCCAGATTCTAGTGTCTTCCCACATTCCTTGGCTTATGGTCCCCTTCCTTCTTCAGAGCCACCGATTGCATCTATCTGACCATTCTTTCCATAATCATCTCTTTCTCTAATTCAGTTCTGTCTCCCTCTTCCACTTTTAAGAACTCTGTGATTACACTGGGTCCACTTGGAAAATCTAGGATCATCTCCCTATTTTAAGGTCAGCTAATTAGCCATCTCACTTCCTTCTATAACCTTATATTCCCTGTGCTCTGTAACCTGACATATCCATGGGACTCAAATGTGGACAGCTTTGGTGAGTCATTATTTTACTTTCCACAGATGGATAGAAATAAACTTGCAGAAGGCTGACAGGGGTTGGGAGTGACTTTCCAAGGAGAACACAAGTAGAGATCTTGAATAGGCTTTCATCAAGTTCAAGAGAAAGGAGAATGTGTTTGAAGGGTGGTCAGTGAGGGGAATAGTGGTGCAAGCTAAGGTTTTACAGACAGATGGGGCTAGATTTTGCCAGGGCCTTTTTTGGCTTTGTTGAAGATTGGCTATTTTTTTCTTACATGCCTGGGGAATCCTTTAGAGTACTGAGTGGGGTGTGGCATCATGTATTTGGCATTTAAGTGTCACTTTGAATCCTTGGAAGAGAGCAGAATAGGAAGGCTAATGATGGGGCTTCTGTTAGTTGCCAGAGAAAGATAGAATCTTTAATACAGGGCCTGACAATAGTAGGGAATAGGAGACATGTTTGTAGTTCTTCTCCATAACCAGGCCATTCTCTGGCACCTCCCTCACAACACACATTATTTTTCAAAGGCTGTCTTCATTTATGATGCCTGACCTTACTTCTTTTTGCCAACTCCCAATATCTTTTCAGATCTGGCTCAAGATTCACACCACCAGGAAGCCTTTAGTGCCTGGCTTTATTCTACATCCATCACTCCTTTGCTTTATGCATATTTTGGATTGACATTACTCTTTGTATATTTACTGTCAGTTTTCCTCCTAATTGGGTCTACTCAGTGCTACCTTACAGCAGCATCTGTCCTGCCCAAATTCCAGAGCTACCATGACTGAGACAGCAGACCAGATAGTAAAAGCCCCAGTTTTGAACATTAGGGTGCTGGAGTATTGCATCATCTACCATGCTTTGATGTCTAATGTTGAAGCCTTGAGATGAGGTGTAATGTCCTACTGCTGACCACTTGGAGCCCTGTTTCAGCCTGGATGAACTGCGTTTTGCCATAGTAACAAACAGCACAGGTATTGCAATGACAACAAAGGTTTATTTCCTGGTCACAGTACTTGTCCGTTACTGGTCACCTATGGGCTCTGCTCCATTTATCATCGTCCTCATTCTGAGACTCAGGCTAATGGAACCTGGTTTCTTTGTGGAACATTGCCATTGACCATAGCTTATGACTTGTCTCAATGTTCCAGCTCTATAGTGATACACCGCTCTTCTACTCACAGTTCTGGCCAGAAGAAACAAACCTGACTTTAAGGAAGCTAAGAAACAGAGGACAGGAAGTGCAATTCTGTCATGTATTGGAAAAGCTTGAGCTAGAACATTTGACAAATGGTACAAATGAGTATTATTCTCATTATAGTCTTGAGATCACTGCTCATCCCAACTTTCAGGGTACCCCGGGTCTGATAACCAAATCATGATAATGGAATTTACAAGTCCAAGTCCTCTCTCTATGACTCATTTTATGAGCCTGAGATCCTCCTGGCTTCCCCTCTGAGGTCCTGTTCTAGCAATCAACTGTTTCTCCTGGTTCACACAATAGGGTGGAAGCCTTGTCTTTTTCTTTTTTAGCTCCCATAAAGGACTTGAGTCTCATTTATCCAGATGCTAGAGCCCTGCTATCTGTAGGCAAGCCATGACACAGAAGGCAATGAGTGCTCAAACTCCTGATAATTCTCCAGTTGAATTGCATCTTGGGAAGCCTTGGTATTTTTGTTTGGATTCTTTCATGCTGATCATTCGCCTGAACCCCAGACAGATATGTAGTCTGCAAAGCTAGTAAGTCTTGCCTTCTGACCAGGAATTTCTAAGCCTGTGATGTAAATTCCAGCATTTTCTCCCTAGTAGGCAAGTTTGCTCCAGGCATTAACACCATGTCTTTCTTGCTGCCAGTAAACAACCATGCTGCCTTGATGTATCCTGAGGCATGTCACCAGAGTCTCTAGTTGTTTTCTTAATGTTTTTTCTATTCATAGAGGTTAAGTTTCTAAATATATTTCCCTCTCTTCATTCCAGTTTTTCTCAGCATCTAATGTGACACAGTGAATATATCAAGTGTTTAAAAACTACTTCAGTGAATGAATGGAGAACCACAGACTTATCTTGGGATTGAGTATCACTAAATGTTTTGGTATTTCATCAGGAAAATGGGGTAATGATACTTAATTCAGGAAGGTATTTGGAGGATTAGATATGATCAGTGTGGTATGCAATGGAAGAGGCGCCTTCACAAGAAATGTCAATAATATTAATGACAAGATGCGGTTGAGTCAGAAGCCACCCAGATAGAGAGTAGCGCCCATTTAGTGTGCCCCAGTGACATTCTTCAACAAGGGATGAAACTTTTGTTTTTGTACCTCTCACCTTACGTCTGAGCTGTCCTCCTGCAGCCTTTTCCTAATATGAAAGAACAATAATCCCTTAATTTATTTAAGTGTTTTTTCGTTGGGAGGGTCAAGAGAGGTTATTAAACAAATACGCAGATAGTTTTAGTTTTTTCACTCTCCCACTGATCATTCTTTTTTTTTGAATAGGCAGTGCATTGATTTTATTTTGACTTGACACTTCAATCACTTCTTCTACCATTTCTATGCATTTTGAATGATTATCTGATCAACTTTAGATTAACAGGAAATGCAGATCAGAGTACTATACTGAAGCCTTTGACATGTGATATCTATTTGTTCGGTTATCATTTTAATCACTCAACACATCATGATGAACTATTAATGTCCTGGTCTAAAAAACTGCTAAAGTTGAGAGAGCTGGAGCTGTCATTTTGGTTGTCATCACACTAAAAGACCAAAGCAGAAATACAAAGGTGTTTTGATTGGTAGATCAGGATGAAATTTCAGTTATGGAAGTGTTTGAAGTGGGAGGGAACTTTATCAATAAATTAATTTTGTTGTAATCTTTAAAATCACAGTGCGGTCCATTTTATAATAGATGACATGTTAACAGGATATGCATTCTTTTGGCTAAATTAACATATTTTAAAGGACTATCAGCCATAAAAATATGAGGCTTCCAACCATAAAAATATTGACTTCCAAATTTTTTTGGCCTAAATTTCTGCAGATATCAAAGAGTTTTTCTAGGAGATATTCAGTATGCCAGTGAGAGCTAACTATATTTCTTTGCATGTTGTAATAATCCAGGTGTACTCAACTCCAGCAGTTGGTCTGTGATGTAATAAAAGCACAGAAACTGTTCTTCAGAAAACTAGAGAAAGTTTGAATTTTATACCAAAAAATTCAAGTAGACGGGAATTTACTTGTTCATTCTTACTTTGGCTCTTGCAACAGTTAACCAATTAATGATGTCGAGGTCAGACTTTGATATTACTTTGTCAGTGACTTAATGATATATGTTGTGGAATTTCACCTACTCAATGGTTATGAAGCTCCACTGCGAAATTTAAATAAGCGTCTTAATACCACAATGTCATACTAGATTCTTTTAAAAGTGTAATACAAAATATGTATTCTATTCAACTGAAATGAATTAGCTAATGATATTAAATTGATTTTTAAATTCATTGGCATATCCAAAGGTCATGCTTAGTACTAGTGAATCTTCTAACTCACATGGGTTCCTTATAATTAAGTGATCACATGTCCTGGTTTGCATGGGGTAGTGTTGTCTCTGTGAAATTAAACTACTCATACTGCTTCCTTCTGCTCTCAGAAGTATTTTGGTTTGGGGCAATAAATTATATGATTACTCTACTTATACAGTCCCCAAAGCCGCAGACTCATCAACTTAGTTTCAGCATGGAGGGGTAAAGCATTGCCTCACTTTTCTCCTCAGAACAAATCTCTTCCCTAGCTTTTTGCACCTCTTATGTTCTATAGACCCCAGAACCATTTTATTTTGCTTCCATGGATTCCAATGAAAACTTTTAGCTAAGGAATGCATTTATAAGAGAACTTTAGAAATGATAGAAAAAATGTTTTAATACATAGTCAATATATATTTTATTGTACTCCAGAAGGACAGGAATCTTGACTCTTTTATTCACCGTTGAACACTCAGCACCTTGAGTAATGTGTGGCTATAGTAGAGACTCAATAGTGCTTGTTGAATGAATAATTTAAAAACCCATTTTTTTAACTCAAGAAAAGGGAGGTTTCTTCATAAGTATAATTTCTCTCTTAAAGATATTAAGACACTCCATGACCACCCTTGAAATTGTTGTTTAATGTAATATTTCTCAAATATTCTTTGAAAAAGGATTACTTGGCATTTGGCTAAAAGCAGACTCTCTGATCCTACCCATTGAAGTCTGGTTTAGTAAGTCTCAGATGGCTTCAGGTATATAACAGGCATCCCATCTAGAATCCTTTGCAACTCCAAGTCTTTGAAATCATTGTTTCACTTTGTTTTCAAAAGGACACTTGCTTGACTTTCTACTAGACTATCCATCTTTCTACAACTTCATTATTAATGAGCCAGTTATGGAGAGGGACTAGACTGAGAGGATCCTGGCCGTGTTCTGCCACACAGCTGGTTTTATCATGTCTCCTCTGTGGACACCGAGTTTCTTCAACTTTAAAATGACAGGGCTGAACTACAAGACCTCAGACCTCTGGCAGCTGTATTACCAGGTAATTCTTGTCTTTGAAAACTGATAGTATCTGATCAGATAAAAAGAGTCACATGAGGTGTTTTCAACAAAAAAAGCCTAATTACTTTGTCTTTGTTACTTCACTTGTAAGAAGTTATCTATGGATCAATTAGTAGTGAAGAGAGATTTGTAGACTTCAGGTGATTCACAAACCACTTTTTGCACCAGTTTTATTTGGGACTCCCTGGATACGTGTGTTGGGAGCTACTTGATAACTTTTCATTTGAAGTTAAAAATTATTTAATTCTTGCCAATTGTCTCTCAGATCCTGCCAAAGATATTTCTACAGATAATAAAAAAGTCCTTCGCTTTTGAATATAATTTGTAGTCAGAAGAGCCCTGCTTGATGAAGTGTCCTGTTACTAACTATAAACAGAATCAGAAGTAATCTGGGCAACTATGCCAAATGGATCCCAGAGAAACAGAAGAGAAAGGGACCCTGGTGAATGTATTCACAGAGATTAGTTCACCAGATCAACTACCTATGTAGGATTGGGGCTTAAGGAAGTATAAACCAAGTTAGATTACTTTTTTCCAGAAGCGGAGAAAGAATAGTTTGAAAAAGTTTTAGAGCTGGGCAGGAACCCAAGAAAGTCAAGACTTGATGAGTCTTGATCCACCGATCATGACTGCCTAAAAGTTGTTGCCAATAAGAGGGAAAAGATGTTCATGTCTGGTCAGTACAAAGAAGCAACAGCAATATTCACTTATTTCAGATTTCTGTCCTGGGCTATTCCTGAAGTCAGGAGAAAGCGTTCTATGAAATGACATGATAGGAGAGTTAAAGAATTGTATGATTGTAGTTTCTTTCTACTAGGCGTGCTGCCGGGTACAAGAGTATTGAGAGTGTAATCACAGTGGTGGGATTGATTTCCTTATATTCTTACATAACTGCTTAACATCCCACTTCTTCCTTTAAGGTGGATCCCCTGTAAAGAATAATTATTTATCATTTAGTCTAATCCACATTGACACCAATGTCTCATCGTAGATTTAGTCTTAATCAACTCAATTATTTCTCAAGGTTGCAGGTATAAAGGGCAATGAACAGGATGAAAAATGTTTCTAGAGTTAAGCTTGTGATATTGACATCTCAAGAATGGACAGAAAACATGGGAAATACATAGTGAATATTGAACACTCTGGAAAACAGTTGGTGAGTATTGATGCTGTCACTGTGGTATCCGATAGCTCAGAGTCTTGTTTTTGTTATTTATACAACTCCACTTTTTTTATTACAACATGGTTCTTCCTCAAAAGGAATTAATAATCAAAGTTTTACATGGAAGTGAATTTTTAGCTACTCTGTTACTACTTATTAGAAAACTTGTATGTTTTTCTGTATATCATTACACACATAATTGAGAAATTTATTTTCATTCTCCTTAATCTAAGATATTAGCAATTTTGTGGGTAACAATTTAATAACCTGTTCAAATAATTTTCTGCAGTTATCATAATTCCAGCAGAAGCTAATACATCTGTATTTGATTGCATTAATAGTTTTTTTAAATGTGATTCATAGATTTTTCTGTTAACTGCCTAGATTTTTAATGTCATGTAGATTTGTCAGAATTCAATGATTTCTACATATCTGAAAATATGAAGATAATCTTGTAAATGAAGTGTAGGCCTAGGAAATAAATTATATAGCAAATCCTTAAGATTGGTCTTTGTATAACTACTGATGAATTTCTTTTTAGGTAAAGAATTGTATTCAGGTGAAATATTAGAGTTCAGTGTATGTAATATTATTTGACTATTACTGATGTTTTTAGAAAAACAATTTAGTACTATGTATTTTATGATTGCCGTTTATGTAACTGCACGTCTGATTAGAGCTCTTCGTATTGGAAACAGGAATAGAAATGTGCTGAATGAAATCAGGGTAAGTTTGAATGGACAATTACATTTTGTGAGGAAAATATTTTTTTCCTGTGCACTAATAGGGAGGTTATAAGACAGATAAATTGTTCTCTTGAATCTAGATCAGTAACCCCTTCTCCTAAGGATGTTTGTCCTGGTCCTTCTAGCTTAGCAACTCTTGTCACTGTGTCAAAATACTCAGGTCACAAGATCCCTTTAGTAAGGAATAAGTCATCTTGAAGATTTTCTTAAACAGTACTGAGAGTTTTCAAGTAAAATGCATGTATCTTGATCACTGACTTAATGTTTCATTTAAGATGTGAATATTTGGACATAATGGTAGAGACATGTTTTTTCCCATTGAGGTTTATTTTTACCAATGGATTAAAATAGCTGTTGAAAGTCACATAATAAAGGAAAATGTAGGAGTTTGTTTTTTCCTTCTTAAGAAACATGAAATGAAAAATTAATCTCTTTTAAGTTCAGAGCAGAAAATTTAAAATTTTATTACAGAAACCTAGATAATGCATATGAGATTATATAATGGAGACTATTGGCTTCTACAAGATACAATTAACTCTAGTTCATAGCCCCGCAGCTGCTCAGAATTTTAACTTTAGACTCTACTTTTATTAAGAGACAGAGGAAACTGAGACAGTGAGAATGATATTAACCCCAAAGCTCCAGTATCTAGGCTTCTACACTCTTGTGTTGACACCCATTATCTTACTTCTAAATATTTTGAATTCTGGCAAGTTGATCTGGCCAGTGAATTTCTATGTAATTATGAAAGTTCAAATAATGTCCCTGCTCACCAGCCACAAGCAAACTGAAAAGTTGAAGGATAGCAACAGTAATAATATACAGAAATACAAAGCTTTTATAAATCTTTGGTTTTCTCAAAGCTATCTATTTAAAAACAGATGGAAATTTGTTTAAGTGCTTGTGTGTATCAAATCTTCTCTTATTCAGTATCACTGCATAACTATTCTCTATTTGTTTGGCATGACATTGTACCTTTAGAAAAATAGACTTCAAAAAAAACTAATTTTTTATGTACAACTGTATTTCTTCTTAACTATATTTAAATGTAATTATACTCCCTTTTATTCTAAATTATTGTCACTCAATGCCCAATGTCTGTACACATATTTAGTTTGATTGTTTTAATAGAATTTAGAGATTAATTGAACTAGCAATGTCAATAGCCTTTTAAATAACTATTTAGAATTGAGTCTTTAATCATTATAATCAAGAGAGATTATACTTAAGTAAAATTCTTATTGTCCTATTAGGAAAAAATTCTAGATAACCCTGCTATTATTTTTCAGCTGTAGCAAATTTACTTGTAACAGTTTTCACTTCCATGAATATATAAAACAGGTTACTCTTCTTGTTTTTCTTAAAACTGTGTCTGGGGTTATTTTTCTTTTAACTTCAAGGAAAATCTAACCTCCAAAACTTTTTTTATTTGAACCCACCCTTTTAATTAATTTACTTTTTAAAATTCAAAATGTATTTAAAAGATTTAAAGAATAGCATAATAGACATGCATGTACTGAATACCAAGTTTAAGAAATAAACCATTACAGTTATAGTTGAAATTTTTATTTATTTTTTAATTGTATACATTTGACATACAACATTGTGTAAATTTAAGGTCTGTCCATGCCCTACTAACTAAAATTCCCCTTATCAGTGCAATGTGTTACTTTGATGTATTTATATATTGTAATATGATTTCTGTTGTAGCAACATTTATCACATCACATAATTATATATAGTTAAGTACTGTTGTCTATAATCATGCTGTACATTAGATCAATATGGCTTTTTTACTGCTTGTTGCAAGTTTGTGAATTCTTTTGTTTATATCCTCCCAACACCATTTCCTTTCTTCTTTGTGCTACCCACCTAAAAAAAGACTATGTTGAATATGGTTGTACCCATTTTCCAGCTTCTAATCATTATCACATATATCTTTGCCTATTTTGTTAAATTCAGACAAGTCTGTTGTACCTTACCAATGAAGATCACAATCTCTAAGAGTTAAAAAAAACAAAAAGAAACTAGAACATGCATGTGGAGAGCTTTCTAAATGACTTGCTTTCCATACTTTCACGGACTGCCTAGTTCCCTTGAAAAGAGGATGGCATCAGTAATTAGAATGGAACCCATTCTGGTAGGGGAACTTGTGGACAAATGGGTATTGTACTTACTAGCTTTACAAATTCTGGGCACTATAACCTGAATAATGTAACTTTGTTACTGCTTTGAAAAATTTTATTTTTAATAATACTTTTAGACTTATAGAAAGTTGCAACCACAGTACAGCCCCCAGTTTTCCCTATTATTGTATTAATACAGTACATTTGATACAACTAACAAACCAATATTGATATATTATTATTAACTAAAGTCTGTACTTTAATCAAACTTTCTTAGTTTTTACTTAATGACCCTTTTCTGTCCAGAATCCCATCCCAGATAACATTACATTTAGTCATGACTCCTTAGCCTTCTCTTGGCTGTGACAGTTTCTCAGACTTTACTTGTTTTTGATGACTTTGATAATTTTGAGGAGTACTGATCAGATATTTTGTAGAATTTCCCTCAACTTGGATTTGTTTGATTCTTTTTTTCATGATTACACTGAGCTTGTGGGTTTTTGGGGGGAAGACCACAGAGGCAAAGTGCCATTCTCATCACATATCAACAGTACCTATTATCAACTTGACTTACCATTGCTGAGGTTGAATTTGATTACCTGGCTGAGATAGTATTTGGCATGTTTCTTCACTTTAAAGTTGCTCTTTCCCCTACCCCACAACCCCCCTTTCCATACTATAGTCTTTGGAAGTCACTGTTCAATCCCAACTTAAAGAGTGGGGAGTTATATTCTTTGAGGATATAGCATTTATATCAGTCATCTGGAAATTTGCATAGGAGATTTGTCTTTTCTCTCTCATTTATTTATTTATTCAATTATTTATTTATATGAGTATGGATTCATGGATATTTATTTCATTCTTTGGGTTATAATCCAATACTTACTTAATTTTTTTTGCTCAAATTATTGATACTTTGGCCGTTGAGAGCTCTTTCAGTTGGCTCCTCTGTCCCTTTGACATAGTGACATACCCCCATAATTGTGGTGTTGTTTCAGTGGAACATGGGGGATTTCCTTACTCTTAGGTACTATAAGATGCCCTAGACTCATTTTGTATTTTTCCTGCTCCAGCCCTAGAATTGGCCATTTTTCCAGGATCCCTGGTTCCTTTAATTGGAAAATGGTATCAGAAACCAAGATGAAGTTCTTGTTGCTACTAGTATACTGTTCCTTCCAGGTCTCTCAGTTGTCAAAGGATGGACATATATATGTGTATATTAACCACCATGTATATACATACCTATGAGTTTTGCTATATGTAGCCCTCTGTATTTATATTAAGCTAAACAGTAGTTCATACTGATAAATCCAGCTTTAGTCCTATACCACATGGATTATTCTAACCTCCTCCCCTTGCTTCTCTGCAAACTTCCATTCCAACAGTGAAATCTGACTGCTACCATCTGCCAATCATTTACAGCCTCTTTTTTGAAGTATGTATTAAGTTTTCTTTTACCTTTTAAAATGGGGTTGTCTGGATTTTGCTTATGATTGGAAATAGTTCTTTATCTATATATTGGATATGAGTTCATGTTTGTTAGACTTACTGCGTCTCCTTTCTTCCAACCAGTGGCTTGCTTTTTCATTTTTTTATAGGCATGTTTTGGTGAATTTTGTCAGTCTTTTCTTTTATGATTATGCTTTCAGTATTCTGCTTAACAAATCTTTGCCTATTCTAAGAACATGAAGATACTGTCCTATGTTTTTACCTGGAAACTTGATTGTCTACTCATACATTTAGGTCTATGATCCATTTAGAATTTATTTTTATGTATGGTGGGAAATAGGATCAAAAATTTTTTTATATGGAAGTTTTTTCTGCACAGATAATTGTTAAGATCCTGTCTCTACTGATTTGAGGCCTTTTTTGTAAATCAGGAGACTTTATATTTGTGGGTCTGTTTCAGGACTCTAATCTGTTCCATTGTTCTGTTTATCTATTCCTGTACCACTACTACGCTGTCTTGACATTCTAATTTTATATATAGTAAATCTTAAAATTTGGTAGTACTTCATCATTACTCTTCAAGTTATCTCCAAGTTATATTTTTAGAATCAGCTTGTTGATTTCTGTAAAACTACTTCTGCAGTTTTGATTGGGAGATTATAGAGTCTATATATTAATTTGTGAGAATTAACATCTTACTACCCAAGTTTTTCCATTTTTTGAGCATGGCTTATTTCTCCATTTATTTTGACCCTCTATAACTTTATAACAGTGATCTTAGATTTTAATGTAGAGATTGAGTACATTTATTTTGAGATTTATTTCTGGATGTTTTTTGTGTTGTTTTGAATGGCATATGAAGTTCAATTTCAAATGTTTTCTTACTATTATATACAAATCCAGTTGAGTTTTATATATTTACCTTGTAACCAGTGACCTCATTACTTCATTTATTCATTATAATATTTTGTTTGTAGATTCTTTTGGATTTCCTGTGAATACAATGATGTCATTATTCTCTTTTTTCAAATTTTAAAACTTTCATTTTGTTTTCTTAATGCACTGGCTAAGACCTCCAATTTATAATGTTGAAAGGAAGTGGTAAAAGGGAAGATCTTGTGTTATTCCCAAATTCAGGGGGAAAGCATGAAGTGTTTCACCATTAATTATAAGGTTAGCATTAGGTTTTATGGAGCTATGCTTTATTAATTTATGATATCCCTTCTGTTATTAGTTTGCTATGAAATTTTATCATAAATGATTTTGAATTTTGCCAAACTCTTTCTGCATTTTTTGACATATGTACATTTGTTGACTTTTACTCCCTTTTCTCCTTTGTTCCTGTTAATGTGGTGAATTTTATTAACTGTTTTGAATGTTAAAAACTTGTATTCCTGAGGTAGACCTTACTCGGTCATAATTTTTTAATCTTTTTATATATTTTTGGATTTAACTTACTGTTAGATTATTTAGAATGTTTATATCTATATTCTTGAGAGACTGACCTTCAGAGGTCTTAAGGTCAATTTTTAAACTCTCTATGCCAGGCATCATCAAAATCTGACAAATATCCTAGAGGGGGAGCCAGTTGCCTTTCTTCTAGCAGAATTTTATATTTATCATTCACTATGGTACTGGTGGAGACTACTCTGCCTCCAGCCTCCAGAGCTATCCCAGAACATTACAAAAGCCTTGTGCTGAGGTTTCATTATTTTCTAATGTCATACCAGCCTCACATGAGCATAAAAAGTTTTGCTGACTTCTTTGGTAGTCAGAACCTCAGTTCATACTCAGAATCAATAGATGCCCCTAGAAAAGAAAATAGCTTATGATTGTTAGATCACTTTGGAAAAGTTTTTTCCTTTTTAAAATTTAAATAATCAAAGTTTCATTTATTTCAAAGTTTCTCTATTACTGATTGATTGATTGTATGGCAGAAGTAGCCTATTGCAATTTACTGTGCCCAGAATCTCACATCACTCTTTAGATCTTGATTTTCTCATTTTATATATAATCCAAAAGGTGTTTTTGATATGTCTTAAGGTCTCCAGAATTTTCACTGTGGGATTTAAAAAAAAAAAAAGATTTCCTTACACCAGTGTGCAACATACTGATATTTAAGAAATGCATTAATATGATGAGGATGAAAGATAATGCCTATACCTGGATTTTAACATCAATTTATGTAAAATAATTAAACATAACTTATGATGATCAAACTAGATTTCCTATTTTGAGAAGAAATATCATGAATTTATTCATTTATTCCTTCATTCAGGTTTCAGATGAATTTATTTGATCAAAAATGTCATAATATGTCATAATCTGATATATGTTTGTCAGAATTATATTACTTTAGGCATCAAATACGGTAGCCTCTTACTTTCTTTTTCCCATTCTCTTCTATATACAGCCATTCTTGAATCCAGGAAACCAAGAAGCTCACAGTTCAGCATGTCAGTTTCAGACATCAACTAATTTAACTGGTGATGTTAGTACCAATTTAACTGGTGTCTGCACTAACACAGGGACCCTTGAACACTCAGACTTTCCAAACAGAGAATTTCAACATTGCCAGGTAATATTTGGGGCAATACTGTTTCTCTGAGTTATGATGTAATCCATGTGGAAGTGCTCTTGAACTAGTATTTTGGAGGAAAAACATTCAACTGGTAAACATTAACATTGTTCTTTTGAAAAATATGCAGCATTTTTTGAATGTGTCAAGTTACTAAGAGGCAATGCAAAAGAGGTAGTTCTTATGGGGCTTTTCACTTAAGGAGCTAATGATCTTGATGGAAAGAAAAACATGTAAAGTGTTTAGAAAAAATAAAAAGGGTCAAAGAAAATGAAGCAGTTTTGGCTTATTTTGTTTGGAGAACTGAGTAGATGATGGCAGCAAATTATTTGGCAGTGAACGACAATGTAACTAACTCTGGCTCAGTGGAAGATGAGGTTATGTGTGAAGGCCCTGGGGCCCTAGTCTGTGCATGAGCTGCTTCACTGTCCTTCCCTTCCTGCCTCTGAGCCTGATTGTGAGCCTTCATTAGCCTCCTGGTTCTGACCTCATGTGTTTTCAACCTTGACTTGGAGACATTTAGTACCACCTTGGTTTGGTGCCTAGAATCAGATTTCCTCTATTACTGACCTGTTGTTATTTTCTTTTCTTCACCTTAAGGTCTGATCTCTGAGTCTTCCCCACAAGGCGAAAACTTGATTTGGACTGATTGATGATGCTTGGAAGTTTGGTTCAATGCTTTTAGCTCTAAACTACACCCCTCCCCTGGTTAATTCTGCTATAGCGACAGTTTGGAGAGATGCTGACAAAAGAGAATAAACTCTTTATGTCAGAATGCTTTTGATAGATAGGAATTATTTAGAGAATATGTTTCTGATAAGTTCAAACAAATAAGACCAATCAGAGAGCTGAAAGTTATTTTAAGTGCCTTACTTAGCCACAGGTGGAAAACAATGTGGTCTAGCAAGTTATAATGTTTGTAAGGATTCACACAGCCAGTTAGTGGCAGTAATAGCACTGGAGCACAGGTCTGAGGTGAGGTTAAGATGAGTTTCTATTATTTTTGCTCCTCTTTTTAAAGATTCAAATGGAAAATGAGGGTAATTGCTTCTCATATCTGAGATGTGAGTGTGGTCCTTCCTTCCCTTCCTTTTCGACTTTCTTTCAAAGGCCCTAATAACATGGGGCAGGAGATGTTATTTGGCTTTGGGCTCTTAGAGTTGGTGCTCTGAATTCCCACAGCCTTGGTGCTCAATGCCCTAGCACTGCTCGGTTGCCTAGTGGATGCTGCTCTCACCCAGACTAGGGTTTATTGTTCACATTTTAGGACATTTAAGAGCTATTCTGCATGCCCCAAAGACATCTGTGTTTATTTGCCTTAGTGATTTGCTTTCAGTCATAAGGGATAATATTAAGCTAGTTAGTGAAATCAATTTTTTGAATGTTTTAAGTTTTTTCTTAATTGTAGTATAGTTAATATACAATATCATCTTGGTTTCAAGTATACAACACAGTGATTCAACAGTTAAACACATTATTAAAAAAAACAGTTAAACACATAATTAAATCCTTAACCCCCACTAGTACAGTTATTATCTGTCAACGTAGAAAGATGTTGTGGAACCATTTATTGTATTCTTGCTGCCCTACTTGGGACCAACTTACATTATGATTGAGATTTTTGTGCCTCTTTATCCCCCTTAACCTCCCACCCATCCACCTCAACTCCTCCCCCATAGTAATCACCAGTCACTTCTCAGTGTCTTTGAGTCTATTAATGCTAGGAAAACATTACCCACACTGTTTCTAATTTATTTACAGCTACCCTGTGAAATAGGTGATATTATCCATGTGAGAGAATCAAGGCTTTGCAAGATAATGCAAATTTCCAAATGTCATCATCCATTTAGTAAAAGGTAGAGTTAGTATTTAAACCTAAATCTGTTAGATTCTGATGCCTATGCTCTTAATTACTAAAATGCATTGTCTTCCATAAAAATCTAATTATGCAAGACATTTTTTATTCTTATTTTCTTAACAATACTTGGAGGTAGATATTAGTATCCCTACTTTTGATATAAGGCTGTAAGGGAGGTTGAGAATTAGACAAGTTAAGAAATTTGCTCAGAATATTAATGGTATGGGATTAAATTCAAGACTTGCTGAGCTCAAAACTTAAATATTTTACATTATGCAATGATTCCTCTACAATAACAAATTATATATATTTCTGTGTATGCATAAATGTCTATATATGTGTACACACACATATATACATATAGGCATGGTACTTTGGGGAGTTTGCAAAGTAATTTTACTTTTTAAAAGTTTTAATCCTTATTCTAATCTTATCAGATAGATTTTTATGGATGAAAGAATAAGATCAAAGAGGTAAGTATCTTACCCAATGAAAATAGCTGGTGATAGCAGAAGCTAGATTTCAACAAATATTTTCAGACTCCACATTTCATGCTGCTGAACACTAATCTGTGTGAAAAGTTTGCTAGAAAATTTGATAAGCCATTAATTAATGCAGTTACAATGGAAGACTCCAAAGCAGCCAAATTTCTGATAGGCCAGAAGGGTAGGAAAATTTAATCAGATGATCTTTTAGGTCCCTCCAATTCACTGTATACAACAATCATCCACACATATATATGGATACTCCTTTTGACAGTGGGAGGAATAAGGAGTTATTAAAAAGATACTTATTATTATTTTTTAGTTTGAAATAAAGACAAATTAAAAGAAAGTATGAAAGGTCAGTAGAAATTGCTTTGTTCCCATATTAAAGACAATACAAGGACCAAGTCTTTCCTAAATGAAAACTTAAATTTAAGTCAATATATATTATAATATGCTATTAGGTACTTTTTATGTTTATAAATTCTTTCCATAAAGTAATCTAAATATAAAAAGGATTATCAATGGCATTAATTTTCTTGAAACCTATTTTAAGTACTTTTAGTTATATCCTTTACAGGTGACACGAAATTTCTTCAGTGACTGGTCTCTGTGGAAAATCTTCCTGGCTTGTCTCTTAGCCTGTGTGATAACAACAGCAATTGGAGTACTCATAGTGTGTCTGGTGTATAATGGGAAAAATAGTAATGCTTCCATTGTTATTCAACTTCCCCAAAACCATGGGACAACCTCACCTACAACTGGAACAACCTCATCTACTAGTTCTGAAGCTATAGTTCCTACTACTTTAACATCATCTACTTCAGTTGAACCTACGACCACCACAGTAACCACCACTTCAAGTATATTGACTACCCCTACAACTACTAGTACTGCCACTGAGGCTACCACCACAGCAGCCACAACTATCACCTCTACTGAAACTACAACCACCACAGCAGCCACCCCTTCAACTACGCTAACCACCAGAACTGCCATCACTACCACTGAGGTTACAACCACAGAGGCCACCACTACAACTGAACCAGTTACAACTGCCAGCACTACTACAGCTTCCACTGAACCCATAACTACAGCAGCCACTGAACCAATTACCACAACAACTGCCAGCACTACCACTGAGGCTACCACCACAGAGGCCACCACTACAGCTTCCACTGAATCTACAACCACAGTAGCCACCACAAGTGCCAGCATGACCCCTGAGGCTACAACCACAGAGGCCACCACCAAAGCTTCCACTGAATCCACAACCACAGCAGCCACCACTACAACTGAATCAATGACCACAACTTCCAGCACAACTACTGCAGCTACCACCACAGAGGCCACCACCACAGCTTCCACTGAACCCACAACCACAGCACCCACCACTACAACTGAAGTGACTACCACAACTGCCAGCACGACCACTGAGGCTACCACCACAGAGGCCTCAACCACAGCTTCCACTGAATCTACAACCACAGCAGCCACCACCACAACTGAACCAACGACCACAACTGCCAGCACAACCACTGAGGCCACCACCACAGCTTCCACTGAACCTACAACCACAGCAGCCACCACTACAACAGAAGCGACTACCACAACAACTGCCAGTACCACCACTGAGGCTACAACCACAGCAGCCACCACAACGGCCAGCACAACCACTGAGGCTACAACCACAGAGGCCACCACCACAGCTTCCAGTGAACCCACAACTACGGCATCCACCACTACAACGGAACCGACTACCACAACTGCCAGCACCACAACTGAGGCTACAACCACAGGAGCCAGCACCACAGCTTCCACCGAACCCACAACCACAGCACCCACCACTACAACAGAAGCGACTACCACAACAACTGCCAGTACCACCACTGAGACTACAACAACAGAGGCCACCACCACAGCTTCCACTGAACCCACAACCACAGCACCCACCACTACAACAGAAACGACTACCACAACAACTGCCAGCACAACCACTGAGGCTACCACCACAGAGGCTACAACCACAGCAGCCACCACAGCTGCCAGCACAACCACTGAGGCTACAACCACAGAGGCCACCACCACAGCTTCCACTGAACCCACAACCACAGCACCCACCACTACAACAGAAGCGACTACCACAACAACTGCCAGCACAACCACTGAGGCTACCACCACAGAGGCTACAACCACAGCAGCCACCACAACGGCCAGCACAACCACTGAGGCTACAACCACAGAGGCCACCACCACAGCTTCCACTGAACCCACAACCACAGCAGCCACCACTACAACAGAAGCAACTACCACAACAACTGCCAGCACAACCACTGAGGCTACAACCACAGAGGCCACCACCACAGTTTCCACTGAACCCACAACCACAGCACCCACCACTACAACTGAACTGACTACCACAACAGCTGCCAGCACAACCACTGAGACTACCACCACAGAGGCCACCACCACAGCTTCCACTGAACCCACAACCACAGCACCCACCACTACAACAGAAGCGACTACCACAACAACTGCCAGCACAACCACTGAGGCTACCACCACAGAGGCTACAACCACAGCAGCCACCACAGCTGCCAGCACAACCACTGAGGCTACAACCACAGAGGCCACCACCACAGTTTCCACTGAACCCACAACCACAGCACCCACCACTACAACTGAACTGACTACCACAACAACTGCCAGCACAACCACTGAGGCCACCACCACAGCTTCCACTGAACCCACAACCACAGCACCCACCACTACAACGGAACTGACTACCACAACTACCAGTACCACTACTGAGGCTACAACCACAGAGGCCACCACCACAGCTTCCACTGAACCTACAACCACAGCACCCACCACTACAACTGAATTGACTACCACAACCACTGCCAGCACAAGCACTGAGGCTACCACCACAGAGGCCTCAACCACAGCCTCCACTGAACCCACAACCACAGCAGCAACTACCACAACTGAACCAACTACCACAACTGCCAGCACGACCACTGAGGCTACCACCACAGAGGCCTCAACCACAGCCTCCACTGAACCCACAACCACAGCAACCACCACTACAACGGAACCGACTACCACAACTACCAGTACCACTACTGAACCTACAACCACAGCACCCACCACTACAACTGAATTGACTACCACAACCACTGCCAGCACGAGCACTGAGGCTACCACCACAGAAGCCTCAACCACAGCCTCCACTGAACCCACAACCACAGCAGCCACCACTACAACTGAACCGACTACCACAACTACCAGTACTACCACTGAGGCTACAACCACAGAGGCTGCCACGACAACTTCCAGTGAAACCACAACCACAGAGGCCACCACTACAACTCAACCGACTACCACAACAACTGGCAGCACTACCACTGAGGCTACAACCACAGCTTCCACTGAACCCAGAACTACAGCAGCCACAACTACAACTGAACTGACTACCACAACTGCCAGCACCACCACTGCAACTGCAACCACAGGAGCCACCACTGCAGCTTCTACATAACCTACAAGCATCATTGCTGCTACTATTTCAGCTGAACTGAGTACCACAACAACTGGCACTACTACCACTTGGGCTGTAATTGGAATGGCCATCATTACCTTTCATACTGAACCTACAATGACCACAAACAGCCACTTCTTCAACCAAACTGACTGCCACAACTGCCAGTGCTACCACTGAGGTTATAACCATAGTGTTCACCACTGCCACCTCTGAATCTACAACCACAGCAGTAGCAGCCACTTCAGCTGAACTGATTACCACAACAGCTGCCAGTACCACCATTGAGGCTATAACCACAGCCATTACTACCACCTCTACTGAATATGCAAACACAACTGCACCCACCACTTCTAGTGAAGCCTCCCACAATGACTGCCACTAAGTAGTACCAGTAAAGCTACAACCCTAATAGTTGCCACTACCACTTCTACAAATCAACAACCATCATAATAGTCACCCCTTCATCTGAACCAGCAGCGTAACAGTGACCAATACTTTTAATCTGAATCTACCACATAAACTGCAGTCACTGTCCTTTCAATTGAGTGCATTACCACAAGTACAATTATCATTTCAACTGTACCCACAGCCATTTTTTTCAAGTTCATATTAACTGAGTCTACAATTGCCATAAATTTTACTTAATATACTATTATGAGATTACAGCAGCAGTTCAAGTCTTTCTTATCCACAGTGGTAATTCTTTTACTACAGTTTGAAGCTACATCTACATAGTCATCCAACAACTTCAACTCACATTGATTCATTCCCATTTCAAATGAACCTACAATTTTCATTGGTTTAACCAAATCTCCAGATACTGCTCTCTGCTCTACAACTGAATTTATATGGCCTACAATAGTCACCTCCACCTCAGGGATTAAGTCTAGTCTGTTTTCTTACAAAACTAAAGTGTCATCTTCAACCCCCACTGCCACCACCTCAAGTAAAGATAAAATCAACACAGATGCTACGAACTCCACTGACTTTCGAATCACAGCACCATAATGACGTCAGCTGAATTTATAGTCTCCATAACCAACATTACCTGTTAATAGAAAATGCGGCAACTTCTGTGTACTATTACAATACCGTTAGCAATACCACTGCCCCTTCAAATGAATCCATAGCCACATTAATAACATTACATCAATGAAACATGCTTTTACCATAACTTCTACTGAAATTTCATAATAGGGACCACCACATCAAGTGATCCTACAGTAATACTACCATTTCCATGCATCATTATTTCCTCACCATTTCTACTGTACATGCTAGTGTAACAGACAGAACTTCACTAAACCCTTTGATGCCCTATCACCTGAATCTATAAACACTGTAACTTCTACTGACATGTTATTCAAAGAACCAAATGCTGCCTCTATTTATAGTAAATCCATTAAGTCATACTATCACTACCCTTGACAGAAATGGCAAATTCATAATCACCTCTTCCATTGCAAATGTAGTTACGGGATGCCTGCAAATTAAATCCTACCATTCCCTGTCATCACTCTCAGACCACAACCAGAGCTACTATTAGGGCCATAGGTGATTCCATGGCCAGTAACTGCCAACTTATAACTAAACAACTACCTAAATAACCACTTTTAAAGCAAGATTTACTTAACCAGTTCAAGTATCATCACAATGACAAGGAATTTCACCCCATAACAATATTTAGGTTTAACATTACCATTTATTAGGCCTCACTATTTAATGTGGAGAGTCTTTATTTTGTGGTGTTTTAAATAATACAATTTTCATACAAAGTAAATCCAGTGTATATATATATATTGGTGTTGGAAAGCTGTTAATGATGAAATAAAAAGTTATCAAATGTGAATGCAGCCTTCTATTATTCCGAAGTTTTAGTCTTTAATACAGAAATTCCATATATAATAGGAAAAGAATATTCTGTATTGTAAGGGCATGTTAAATATATTTATTACCATATTTTCTTTTTATATTATGTAAAATTATTTTCACTTAATTTGTCTTTTAAATGATTTTGATATTTAATATTTTTAAATGTTATCAATATTTTCAGTAAAAAGTTTGTTTTCTCCTATTTTTTTCAGTAATCTTATAAAAGTACTCAGTACTTTGAGTAAACATTTACTTGTACCTGTTATACGCTGAAATATAGGAGAAAATACAGATAGTAATAAACTTACAAGTTTGGATTCTGTTATTTAGAGTTCTTGGTAAGTGACAAATATAAATCAATGTGTGACCCATACTTGCTTTCCACTGAGTTCTACTGAATCAAAATCAAGAATGGGCCAGAAATCTTTATTTTTCAAAATGTGTACAGATAAGACTGATAACCACTAGTTGGGGTAGTGAACACAGAAGGGCATTGTAACTTCTTATGTCTTTTGGTTGCTGTTGTTGAGAATAACAGAAATCAGTAAATATTCTTTTAAGCATTAACAAAAGTCAGTGTCTTTTGTTGTTGGTAATTTTACCTATAAACAAAGGATGGCTGTGTAGTGTACAGACATATACACACATGATTGCAAGTGGGCATGAAAATGCTTTCCTTACATAAAAGGAAAAATCTATTTTTCAAGTAATTTAAAACAAATATTTTTAAAGCCATTATGCTAATTATAAATAATTTTTAACTGTCTGTCAAGTCAGTACTGCAGAGGTAATTTCCCACCATTTTGCTAACCTACTTACTGCATATATGCAATTAAAATAAAACTTTATTAAAGCCATTTAATTCTATTTCTTTCCTTTCTCCATTATTTTTTCAATTAGTAATTCTTCATATTATTTATTAAATATATAACTGAGTGGACTTTTCTCTCTCAAAGAAAGATGTAACTTACTATTTTCTGGTTATACATCTCTGCTTTTCATCAGGATGAGAAATGTTCTGGAGTAGATCCATTGTGTAAACAATCACAAATTTGCTTTGTGAAAGATGGAAGATACTCCCAGCTTAACACACTGTAGGTGCTCAATGTATGTTTGTTTAATAAACACATAAATTCATCACAGCAACAGTATATTAAGTAAGCTTCCTGAAGCCAGAACCTGGCCTTTATGTTAAACAAGTGTGTGTACCTGATAACTATTAGATAATATTTGTTCAGTAAATGAGAATAGCAACAATTATAAAAATGTATTACTAAATGAAGATTTTAGCATTGGAATTAAACTGTTAAGTCATCTTTTTTTAATGTTAAGCTATTCTAATTTGTAGTATTTTTATAAAGGAATTAGCTTAATACTGGGGGAAAAACTTCCAGAAAAAATGTGTGACAATACTTATATAAAGAAAAAACATGAAATATTATTTTATATTATTTAGGAATATATGCAAATATATAAAAATATAAAGAATTAGGATAGTGGTTACTTCTGTTATGAAGAAAGGTATAAGGCTTGATCTGGAGGAGTCCATAGTCTGCATATGTAATGATTTATCTCTTAGGATGGGTGATGGGCATATGGATGTTTAATGTAAAATTCTTTATATCTCTGTATATTTGAAATATTGCCTAGTTAAAAAAATGCAGCATGGCTAATACATAGTGTTGTATAAATGAGGTACAATGAAGCTTGAGAGGTAAGCAGTGGCTAACTCATTTTGGGTCCTGTAGGTTATGCTAAGTTTTAGTGATTTTCCTCTCCCAAGAGGAAATGTCATTGGCATATCTACTTTAGTTTTAGATGGAACAATATAAATGCTTTGTGGGAAAGGGATTGGGGGATTGAAAAGTGGAAAAAGAACAATTAGGGGATTTTTGCAATGGTTTTGGTAAGAGATGGTGTTGAGTGAAAGCACTCAATACAGAGCCTGACATGTGGTAAATGACCAGTCCCATGACTATTGCTTTTATTGTTTAGATGATGTCAGGGATACACAGTCATTTCTCCTTCACTGAGGTCAGACCCACCCTAACAGTATTTCTTTCAAGTACAATGACCATGTTATTTTCTTGAAGTCTCATCTCTTCTAGATTTAAAATTATAAGTTCTCATCATCTACTCTCTCACTTGCATATTTAATCTCTTTTCTTTACATTCTCACAACACCTCTTTGTATACCCAGGCCAATCTTTATTAATTTCTTCAACCAAAGGGCTTCCTCTCTGCGTTTGTCTTAGCTGCTTTTCTCTTCTACAATACCCTCCTTTCTCCCTTCTCCCATCCCAAGTGCATCATACATATCCTTTAAGGTCTGATTCAGAACTTATCTCCTCCAAGCTATGGCCTGCTTCTTCACCCGATGATCTTTTGCTTTCTTTGGAAAACATCACTCCAAATATGTCTACTTCCCGCCCCATTCTTCCCTTCCTGCCTGAGCTGCTCTCTGGTCCTTGCAGTTGAATCCACCAAACCCTCAACCTGTAGCCTTGGTCTTACTCCAATTTGTGCCCTAGTTCCAGAACTGACATTATCAGAGAAAATAATTATTTGAGTGTTCCAGCCCCCAGTCTGGTGTTGGGCAGGGATGCTTCATACTCTCATCTTCTGCCACCTTCAAACCAGATTAGCTAAGTGAGTGTCTACTTCCAAGCTCTTGAAAGCTGTGACAACCGGGTCCTCTCTGCTCTCAGCATTCCTTACTGCAGCCCTGAGCAAGGGTTTGATGCCTCAGTGCTGACGCTTTTTCTGCCATTGTGGTTATGGGGTTTAAGCTCAGCCCCATTTCCTCCAGAACTCCAGATCTTACAACTCTGTTGCGGCCCTGGAGCTCCTAAGTCGTCTGTGAGTGAGTTTGTAACCTCTGGTAAGTTGACGGCCCTTTCAAGTTGCTGGTGAGTGTCTAATTGATTCCCTTATTTTCCAATAGTGGTGGTAGCTTTACCGTGTTCTTCTAAGACTCCATTCCTGAAGTCTGGGTCTTTCCAATGAACCTTTGCTCTAGGGTCTACAGCCCTGCTGATTCCTGGCAGACTGACCAAGACTGCAAGTCCGCAGCACTCGACAGATTCCTGCTTCTGTATTTAGTGCACCTGTTGGGAAGATGGACTTTCCTAATGGGGACACTTGAGTGCAGTTCATCTGCTTGAATCTCAATCAGATATTGTAGTGTTTGCATGGATAGGAAGTTCGGCACCCTTGACTGGGTTTTCTACGCCTTTCAATTATTTAGAAATAGACCGCTGCTCCTTTTACCCGCATGGATGGCCTGTTACCAATCCTCAATACCATCCCTGTCTTGTTAACAACCAGGCCTCCCTGATGCATCCTGAGGTAAGTTAACAGCATCTTTGTTCTTAACATTTTATATGATTTCTTTGATTCACTTCTAAGTAACCTTTTATTCCCCACTCACCACCTCCCTGCTATTCCTTTTTTCTAGCAGATTTATTAAGTTACAATTCACATCATAAGATCTACTGATTTAAAATGTACAGCTCCCTTCCCCCAATTAGTCTGAACAAAAGTATACTGTAATTATTGACCTTGATTAAATGATTGTTGGATGAAGGATTGGGGCAACCTCAAGTTCATACACTAAACTTAGCTTGGGACTGATTAAATATTTCTTTAAAATTTGATGTTTCATCAAGGACATGGGGATAATAACCCTTAATTTTGGAAGGGTTATGAAGATTAAATTATGATCAGAGAAGGCACCCACTTGTAAAGCACACATCTCCATAGTAAATGTCAGTAATAGTTCTGAAAAGTGATGCCATTTAGGACTGACTTGTCAAGATCCATTTAGGAGGCTGCAGGGACATGTTGCAACAACAGATGGTGCTATGGTGCTATGTTTTTCTTTTTTCCTTTTTGGCTTCTTAGTAATTAAAAATAATTGGATTTAGGTGAAAGTCAAATGACTAACTTTTGTCTTTTAACAAGTAGATTTAAAAAAATCTTGAATATAATTGTATTGCCAAAGTAATCAATACTTACTATTTGGGAGAAGAATTTGATTTATTTTTTATATCTCTTCAGTAAACAGAACCAGTCCAAACAGACTGAAGTTATTGAGAGGAAGACTTTGACTCAACATAGAGAAGAATGATCTAGCAGGAGAGTTCACACAGAAAGGAATATTGAACCCTAGAAGACAGATGACCTCCTGTCACTGCAAGGGACAAACAGGCTGAAGTAAGAGTTCACTTTCATTCATTGGAATTTGACCTAAATGTCTTGGGTCCTTTTAACTCAAATGTAGTTACGTACATTTACAAAAACAGTATTGCCCACAATAAAACTAGTATTATTTAAATGAAGTTTGAAATTTATAATCAAAAGTTAAATGCTACATGAATTATAAACTGTAATAAGACTAGAATGTAAACTCCAATATGACAATTGCTTGTCTGTTTTATTTATTGCTATGGAAATTCCCACTGTCCAGAAAAATGTATGTAGTACATTCTGAATAAACATTTACTGAATGAATAAAAAACCACACCTAAATATTTCAGAGGATTCCGTCACTCTTCTTTAAGACATTTTCTAAGATAGTGGTTTTCAGACTTTGGTGTGCATGAGTCACCTAAACAGAGTACAACCCCCCTGGGATTTAGTTAGTCTAGTGTGAGCCCAGGAATAAGCATTCCCAAGATATCTTCCCATCCCTTTGTAATTCTGGGACTTGATTTACTTGCTTCTCTTCGTTTTCAAAAGGAGATCTAATGGAATCTCTAGTGGACTGTTTGCCTTTCTTCATCCCAAGCTGGGACAGATGGATGACTACTATCCTGAAGACAGCAGAGAGGTCCTGACCACAATTATTAAACTGGTGGTGTCAGTTTTCCTCCTGGGGCATTGTTTTTTTCATTGTTAAATGGCAGGGTTAAAATAGATGATCTATATGTCTGAACTCTATCATTGGAATATTAAGATAAATTAGATGGATCATTAGCAAGTCGATTAGTAATCTATCATAAAAGAAAATTGCTTTTGAGTTAGTTTTTGATTAATTACTGTGTAAGTCATTTTTTAGAACTTTTGTTATTCAAGTGCCACTCTTCACTGAGATCTTTCAGTGCCACTTTTGTGACGATGTCCCTGGGTACATGAATTGGATGCTAGTTGTCAACTCCTAAATTGACAGTTATTTCTAAGCTCCAGCCTATTGTTATTTAGGTTTTGCTGAGTAACGAGGACATTTCTACCCCGTGTATAGAAGAGGCTGCCTTAGCAGTTGATTATGAAGATGTTGAAAGACACTTGCTTAATCAAGTTACCTTTCACTAAATTTCCTAGTGCCTCTGGAAGATGGAAGGTTTTTGTGAATATGTGAATAGTTGCTTGTATATCAGATACGCCAGTTCTGAGTTAGGCCCTGAGGAAGTGGACTCAGGGTAGTCACATTTTTCTGGAAACTGAGGGAAGAGGACTGGTAAGTTTTACAGCATTGGGAGGAGAGCCTGAAAATGTCAAGGCCTAATGAGCAGAGAGCTGTGTACCCCCTAAAAGAAACTGGCAACAATGGGAGAAAAGATGGCCATGCTTAGCTGGAAAGAAAGTACTGGCAAGTGTCACCTGCTCCAGAATTTCCTTGTAGAGATGACCCCAAAGTCAGAAGGAAGGATAAACGAAGGATGTTGCTAAGGAGTAAGGATGTAATATGACCTACAATTTAAGAATTTTTTTCTGTTTGAGGGCTGGGAGGGAAGTCACAATAGATCCCAGAAGCAAGATTCGTTTTCTTGGTTGTTTTTTTTTTTGTATTAATTACTACCTTACTTTTTCCTCTAAGGTGGATCTCATATTGGGGAATGATGGCTTATTAGTTAATTTAATTCATACCTGCACTAATGCATAATAACTGATAACATGGTGCCATCAGTCAACTCAATTGTTTCTCAAGATTCCAGGTATAAAGAGCGATGATCAAACTGAAAATTGCTCCTGGAGTTAAGTGTGTGGTAGTCAGTGTTCAAGAATGGAGAAAGAGCATGGAAAATATATAGTGAATATTGAACCTCCTGGAAAAACAGTCAGTGAGTATTTATTTCCCCATTTTGATAACTTTCTTATAAGAGTCTTATATTCAGTCTTTACAAAAAATTCTAATTATAATTTTTGTAATCTTCAAAAAAGGAATGATATCTCTAGTTATTAAGGAAAAGTCAATTTATTAACTTCTCAGCTACTCATTGTCAATCACAAATCTTGTATTTTTATTCATATAGTATGTCACTACATGCATAGTTTTGAAATAAATATGCTAGTTGTCAACTTCTAAATCGACAGTTTATTCTACTACAGGCACAATATTCTTTCAACCTAACTTAATCAAAATTTTAAATAATCTACAGTCATAATTCAAATATATAATGCTGCCTTTAAATGCTTCAGTTTTATTTAATTGCTCTTAAAGTTTGATGTCCAGATTTTAGTGTACAATGCAGAGGATGTTTTTGCCACTAATTTCAGACCCGACAAAATTCAAACATTTTCCAAATCCTGGAAAAATCAGGTGTTAATCTTGGATATGACCCCCTAGATTTAGGAAGGATCTTCTACAGTTTTTTGTTTTATTTATATGCAATTTGTGTAGATGACTGTTTATGTTTTTATACTAGTGTTAATCTTTTGCTAGGTAATATTTACAATAGCATTTCTTTTATAAGTAGGCAAATTAATAAAATTTCCCTTGATATTTAAAAAACATAAAACTTTGTGGAATAATTCAAGTTCCAGTTTAAAATAAATAATCCAAAGAAAAAAAGTATGGAGTAATATATTTCTGCCCTGAAGAGACAAATCAAAGAAGCAAGTCATGCTGCTCAATGAATTATTTGTTGAGTGAATTATTTTTAAGAAAGATACTTCCTCAAAAGCAAGAGATTTTTTCCTTCTTGGTCCTATGTAATGAGACTCTCTCCCCAGCACAAAAATCATCTCCAGATTCCTTGTGATCTTTTTAGTTCTCTATGATGCCCAAATACTCCAATTAAAATGAAAAGAATTCCCTTCATGAAACTATTCATTAGTTAATATTATGGTTTCTCTAGATAATGTCAAACTTCGAAATGTTATATAATGTTACTTAAACTGAGATTGAGAACATATTTTTCTCTTTATAGAACACATGTTAAGTAGAATATATTTAAAAATAATTTGAATATAGTTATGAAGAGAGAGTTTTTTTTATATTAAGGGAAATACTGACCAATGGAATAAAATATCAACTGAAGATTATGGGCACTAAATAAATATATAAATGATAAATACAATTTAGGTCATTTTATTTTTTTGTTAGGGAAATATGACATTTTAAGTTAATCTTTTTAAAGATATAAACAGAGAATGTAAATCTATTTAATAGACATGGTGAATGCACCTCAGTTTCATTTTATGGCCAGTATTAGCTAATATTGATGAGCTAATTAATGTTATTTCCAATGCTGCAACAGCTGAAATTTTAAAATTTAGATCCAGTGCAACCTAGCATACAAAATTACTTCTTGTAGTTGAGTATTTGTGATCAAAGCCACACCAATAGCTAGGTCCGACACCAGTGTCACAGGTACTCCCTCTGGGAATAGATACCGCCCACCATCTTCCTTTGAAAGGACTGGGTTTCCAACAAAGTGAGAAGACTGGAAAATTGGCCTGCTGAGTCAGTTTTATTTTGCTCATAAAGTGTATTCAAACTGTCTCATCAGCCCCCGGAAAACTGAGTAATAACTGACTGCTAAGCAAGGATATCAACACAAGGGAAATGAATTCCCACAAGGGAAGTGAATTCCAATTTCCACAAAATTTTCTAATGAATAGTAGATGGCATTTTGTTGAAAGGGGCAGGATATATCAGACCCTCTCTTATTCAGTAACCACATGTGACTGTTATAGTCATTTCTTCCAAGTAATATACTGTATGAACATTTACATGGTCTAATTGTCCATAATTTTTGTATCATGATTTTTCTTTTTAATTACAGTCAGATTTACTTTTACTTTTAGTGATGATCAGCCAATGGGCCAGTGTTTACACACATAATTAGTTTTAATATAACTGATTGTCATCTGATCAACAGGTAGTAGATATAAGGAAACTTGTTCTTTGATTTTCTAATATGCTTTCTGACTTTAAAACTGTATCTCAGATTTCTCCTTTAACGGGTCTCAAAGAAGCCTGTCGTCTTAAGACTTTTTTCATTTAGCCTTCTCTTTTATTATTTTAAAAATTATTCATGAAATATTTCAGACATTCAAGTATAAACAGCAATTAAATTATATAGTGCATTAAAAATTATCATATAATGCATTAAAAATCCAGCTTAAGAAATAAAGCATCATGCAAGATGTCATTCCCATCCATCCTGTCCAGCATTTTCCTGCTCAAATTTTAGTCACTATCTTCAACTTGGCTAAATTCAGATTTCTTCATCTCTTGTATTCTCCTCTGACTCATAACAATACTGTATTATTTTTATACTTACATAATCGTATTTATTATATGTAGAGCTTTGTCTTTCCCTATCCCTGTGACAGAATGGAAGCAACCTGTGGGAGACAGAGACCAACAGAGCAGCTTGTTAGACTGCACAGTGCTTAGTCTTCCTTTGCTCTGTCTGGGACTCTCTCTGACATTCTGTTCGATAGAACATTGAGTTACTGTTAACACAGAATGTGTCTTTGCACGGAGGGGTTTTAACTGGTGGTTTTAGTTGCAGGGACCCCAGGCTCAGAAGGAGACAATTGGATCATTGGCACTTTAAAAATTTTTTTAGTAAAGCAAGTCCTTGCAGCACTTTTAGTCTCATTTCTTATTTCTAAAATAACTGGCAGCTTTTGGTAAGCAGTCAGTTCCCTTTTAGTTCTGAGAAACTATAAACATTTATTTCTCTATCTCGTAGAAGCTCTGTGATGATGTATCTTTGTAGGATATGCTTATGTATACTTGAATCATGGGGATATTTAATAAATAAATGTCCCATTATCATGATAATTGATGGTGTATAATATTGACCCTGAAACATTAAGAAAGTATTTGAATTAAAAGATAATGACCTGATCAGATTTAATTATTTTTGGAGTAAATATTATTTGAAAATTTATTCATTAAATAAAGTAAAACATGATTTATTCAGTACAAAAGCCTTGTTTTAAATACTGATCTAACAATTTCATGACATGTCTTAGAATTTTCAGAATAAATTCAACATGATGGCTTCCTCTTTTTTCATTTTGTCTCATTGTTCTGTCCTTGTAGACATGCCAAAGTCCAAATGCAGCTCATAGTTCAACATGGCAGATTCCACCGTCAGTGGATATCACTGGGGAGTTTTGTACCAATGTCACTGCTGCTTGCATCCCCCCCAAAGACAGTTCCAACGTGGACAGGTAATGTTTATGAGAACACTATTGCTTCTCCAGTGTTACCCCCCATGGCAGTGCTCTTGGCTCAGTATTTGCTGATAGATACAGATATAGTTAGATATAGACATAAATATAGATACAGATATATCAGTGTGTGTATATATAGAAGAGAGAATGATACATATGGCATATATATAGTGGTATATATACATATATAATGGTGTATATATAGTGGTGTGTGTGTATATATATATGTAATGATATATATATGAAATATATATAGATAGATAAATAGATGACAGGAGCAGGCAGGTGAACTATACTTATATGTCACAGTAGTGGTGTATAATTAGCGCTCCAGGACTCATGGGCTCTGTTGAGGGGCGCCTGCTTCACATTCTGACTCTGATGCAGCCTCTCAGTCTGAGTCTGCCCAGATGCCCCTCCTCTAGCCCTCTGGACTCTGACCTCCTTTTTTAAAAATCTCTCTAGTAGGAACAATTTAAAATCAACACAAAAATAAAGAGAAGATTATAAAATAACCCCGTATTTGAATCACACAGTTTCAACAAATATCAGCATTTGTCCAGTTATGTTTCATCCACACACATTAGGTCATTTCATCTGAACATAGCTCAGCATGTCTCTACCTGACTGGGACATTTTTAGTAAGATAGCCACCTTTCTGTTACCATACCTAATAATTAACAGTAATTCCTTGATAACACTTAATATCTAGTCCATGTTCCAAATACCCCTAGTATCTCAAAAATGTTAACTGTTTGGACTCAGAGTCTACATATTGCTTGGAATGTATCTACATGCCTTTTAGCCTAAAACAGTTTGCCCCTTTTCTTTATCCCTCTCTTCCTTCCATCCTTCCCTCCTTCTTTTTGATGATACTGATTTATTGAAGAAACTAGGTCATTTACGATGTAGACTGTCTCACGTTCAGGATTGGATTGGTTGCTCCTTCATGATATCTTTTGACTTGTTCTTCTATCCTCTTTTTTTCCTGCAAACCAGAGGCAAGAACAATTCTTAGGTGATGCTGTGCATGGTTTACCACATAAAGTTTTGTGATACTAAGATTGTTTATAGATTCGGATGGTATCAAGCTAATATCTCATCATAGCTATCTCAGCTATTTCACCAAATGGCCTTAATATCTATTGATAATCTTTGTGTAAATTTTTTTTTTTCATCAGGGGTTAGAAAACTGTGATTTTCTAATTATATCTTTCACCCTCTACATTATAGTGGGAGCTCTTTGGCAAGGATGAACCAACTATTTCATTACCCTGAAATGTAATTCTTAGAGAAAAGATAGCATAAATATATTTTTTCATTTTATTTATTAATTCTCAAAGAAATAAGTTAGTTGGTACCCTAGCATCCTCCAGTTGAGTGTTTTTCAGAATCAATTTCAGTCAGTTTTCTGAAGTTCGGATTTTCTTTTTAGGCCACTTAGAAGCCTCTTCAAGTTGGCTCTCCTGCCTTCTTGACAGTCTGATTAGTCTTTGGCAGAATCCTTCCTTTCTGGGATAGTAAGATGTCCAGGAAATATCATTCTGTACTTTGCCTGCGCAGACTTAGATTTAGCTATTTCTCAAGAATCTCAGGTTTCTTTTAGTCAAGAGTGAGGAGACCACACACATCTTTGGCTCCCTAGTTCTCATCTTAGTGTTTCTAAGCTTCACTTGAAAACCTCATTTTGTTTCCCACTGTTTTTATCCTTGATTGGTTTTCCAGACTCAGATCTCCCATGTTTCTGAGTGTTCACTTCCCTTAACAGCATGACCCCTAAGCTACCTCACGCCTGGCAGAAAATTGACATTCTTGATAGGTTACATGCCTGGCAGTTGGGCCAGGTTATCCTGGCTCTGAATGCATCTTTGCTGTTCTTGCTATTATGGACCATCTTTTCATTAATCTGAGCCCTGTTTCTTGAAACAAAGTAACAAAGCGTCAACTTTGGCATACCTGAGGCTATAGGGAAGGAGGGGTGATCTTAAAGGGGAGAACTAAGAGGGTGTTTCTTCTTGTTTGCAAAGGTAAAATAAAGCATTTCAGTTTTTGAGCTGAGAGTGATTCTAGATACTATTTAATCCAGTTTCTTCATTTATTGACTGGAAAAGAAAACTTCAGGAAAGTTGAAACTTTTGCTAGAATTTATACAGCTAGTTATTGGCTGAAACAGACTGATAATAGGCAAATTAAGAAACTCCTGGATCTCATTGGTTTGAGATTTAAACCCAAAAATTCTTGATACACATACCTATTCTTTTCCCACTATCATGTTGTCTGTCCACTGAACAATAAGAAAACAGATTTGTTGCAGCATTATGATAATCATCAGTATCAACATAATAGCACTTGATAGCATTTACTAAGTGCCAGGAAGTGATATAAACACTTTACTCTTATGATCTCGTTTAAGTATGGTTAAATACCCACAACAACCCCGTGAGGCAGCTTCAGTTACTATCTTTATTTTACAGATGAAGACTTTGAGGAACAAAGGTGAATTAGCTTACCAAGGACACTGTGGAAATGGCAGAGCTAGATTGAAACCCAGGTTGTTTGTGGCTCCAAACTCTGCCAGCCAACCACCACATATTCAGCCTCTCACTTGCATGGCTCTTTAGTTTGCAAAGCAATTTCACTTCCATTAATCTTTATTCCAGTACTGTAAGTCATGTGTTCCTGTTATAAGCATTTTATAGATGAGAACATGAGATCAGAGAGAATAAGTAATTTTCCAAGTGAAAATAGCTGGTAGCTTGCAGAAGCTGGTCTGTCTGAAAATTTTCATGTTGATAAATCCTTAGCTGAAGATTACAAGAAGGATGTGTTTGGCCTAATAATTAAAATACACATTGCTGGAAGGTTTGTAGGAAGCCTGATTATTAGGGGGACTTGGGATATTAACAGCCTCAGAAAGGAGATAATTTTAACGGAGAATTTGAGGAATCACTTTGCTGACAATATGCAGTCAGCAATCTATCTGTGTACTCATCCATGGAAATTTTGGGTAGGTCTTAAAGGTTTTTAGTAATTTTTTTTTTATCTTTAAAGATTCAGATATAAGAATCAAGAAAGAGTAATAATTGGGTGTATGCTGCTTCTCCAGTGACATGGAAAGCACAAGACCAGTCCTTTCTCAGGATGAAAATGTAGAAATTTAATTTAATATTTATTATGAAAAGATAAATAATAATAACATTTATACATTCCTTTGCTGAAGCAAATTACAAATAAGCAACAATTAAATCACAAATTATAAATACAAATTAAAATTACAAAGAAATGACAATGACTTATTTTTCTTGAAATGTTTGATTTCATTCATTTTTATTTAAATCCTTTTTAGGTGACACAAAATATATCCAATGACAGGTATTTGTGGAAAATGTTCTTTGCTTGTCTATTAACCTGTGTAATAACAACAGCAATTGGAGTACTCATAGTGTGCCTAGTCAATAAAGGGGGAAATCACAATGCCCCCATTGTTATCCATATACCACCAGATGATGGGGAACCTATAATAATCATCCCTAGAACAACCTTACTGCATACTTCTCACCCTATCATGACCAGTACAACACAACTAACTGCTGTGGCCCCAGCAAAGGTACCTACAACCACCACATCAGACAATTCCACCACTTCAGCTGAACTTATTACCAAGCTGAACCATTACCATAATGCCTACTGCCACAGTGCCAGCTGAATATACAACCAGCACAACTTCAGCTGAACCTATAAGCACAAGCACCACAATCTCCACTCCACCTGAAATTACTACCATCGTGGAAACAACCATCAGCGTTCCAACTGAACCTTCTACTGTGCTGGATCCTACCACCACCACTCTGACTGAATCTACCACTGCAGTTGAGCGTAATATCACCACAACGGTTATAACCACATCAACAGAAGTTATACCTAGCGTTACTCCAACAGAGCTTACAACAATGAACACTTCAGTGGAATATAATTCCTGAACTTAAAGCCATCATAACTTCTGAACCTACCACAACAGCCATCCTCACTTTGAGTGAATCTATAGGTACCACCTCTTCAATTGATCCTGGAACCATTTGACTATAGATACTTCACCTGAACTTGTGACCACAACAGAAATTGTCGCTTCTCCTGAATCTGAAAATGCTACAATTTCTACTGAACCTACCAATATTAAAAATATAACAACCACTTCAGTCGAAATTACAACGAATACAGTCAGTGCCACTACGTCCACTGAACCTAAAGCACTATAATTTATATTGAATCTATCATACTTACAGACGCAATAACCACTTCAGCTAAACTACAAACATAATAACTCAAACTTCTACTTCTGTTAAACTCTTGACCACAGCACCAATTTTCCTTGAGCTGAACCTAAACACCCCACCAATTCCACTGAAACTACAACCAAAAATGTCACTCCCACTAAAATTGAATCTACAGATGCCACTCAATGTACAGGTACAAAAGCAAGAACCAAAATTTCAATCACATTTATATGCTTACTTTCTTCAGAAGCTATTAGTAAACTAGACAATAGCACTTCAACAGAATTTATAACACTTCAGATAAATCTACAGCCCCCATGGCTAATACCCACTTCAGCTGAAGCTACATCCACAGTGGGAACCAACACTTCACCTGAATTTAGAACTGCCACTATTTAACCACAACAACAGTCACCACCAACTTTTTCTCAACTCTCTCTAGACAGTACTTGAAGTAAACGTATAAATTGCATGATTTTGAATTTACAATCACATCTGCCATGGCCACTCACCCTATTAAACTCCTCTCTCACGATATAGCCACCTCAGTATCCTTCATTCACTCTGCCCCACACTTACCACTAAGCCTAGTTAGGTGAAATGCCAACAAGCAGCCATGGAACAAAGTCCACAGCTACCATAGCTACCACCACTTCTGACAAACCAACCACCACAATAGGCCACCATTACTATTTTAGCTGAACTTAAAAGCAACGTATGTTCTACATAAATTACTTCCACAAAGACACTATAATTTCAGTTGAAGCTATGACTACTATTACTTTTGCTAAGCTTACAAAAGCAGTACATGAACTGAACTAACAGCCACCACAAGAAAATGATGCCATAGATTTGTTTTTAAGTGGCAAAGTAGTTGCGGTAGTTGTGGGATCAGATTATGTGATATTTTTCAGTTGAGCCTAAAACCAGTAACAACTACCATATTAGGTTAATCAACTAACATAAATATTCCCAGAACTGCCTAAAAAACAAACTAAACAAAAATGCACATTGTAACAACACAGTGATCTCATAGCAAAATGATTTTACATGATTAACTCTCATTATCCCATTATTGAGGCCATCTTGCCGTCTCTCATACTGAATTTGTATTTATACCTATTGTAGGCAATTGTAGGTGATTCTTTAATCAAAACAATCTCATTATAACTGTATCAATCTCTGAAAGACAAAAAGACAACCATTTATTCCTTCACCAGTCCTCCATCATTATAATGCCATACAACTCACATTGTCTTTAACAACCATTAGACCACCATTTCATAAGAACTGGAATTTTAATTTAAAAAGTTGGTCACTTTTCCTAAAGTTTCAGATAGAGTAATTTGCAAAGAAAGTGAACCTAATTTGATATCTAAAGAGCCTTATTTAAGAAATGTGTGGTAAAATCTCATAGTATCACTATTAATATCTCTTGGTAAATACTAATGTGTTTAAAGGATGGACTTTAAATTTAAAGCATGTTAAATAAACTCATATTAAGTATTTTAATTATTATATTTTATCCCCTATGTGTACAATAGAAAACCATGGTTATTTTCTCCTCAGATTGTTTTGTCTTTACTGTATTGGCTGCTCTTAACATTACTGTAAATTTGTTTTTGTTATTTCAAATGGAAGCAGTATACACTGCTTAAACACTGAAGAAGATACCAAGGAAGAAAATAACTGTGTAGGATAATTAATAAAATTATTATTTGGGGCTTTCTCTGTTTAGACTTTATGCTAATTGATGAAGTTTAAATTGATGCTTACAATGACCATGATCCTCTGGAAACTACTGAAGCAGAATCATTGAGAGGAGCCAGGAATAAATGTTTTACATACCACTAGATATTGAAAATTTGTTTTAAAAAATTAGTTATCTAGACTGTCTTAGTCTGTTCAGGCTGCTATAACAAAATACCATAGACTAAATAACTTATAAACAACATAAATTTATTACTCATAGTTCCATAGAATGGGGAGTTCAAGACCAAGGCACCAGCAGATTCAGCATCTAGTGAGGGTTTCCTGGTTTATAGACAGCTATCCTTTCTTGGTGGCCTCACATGGTGGAAGGGGTAAGGCAACCATCTAAAATCTCCTCTATAAGGGCACTAATGCCATTAATGAGGGCTTCACCCTCATGACCCAGTCACCTCCCAAAGGCTCCATCTCTAAATGCCATCACATTGGGGGTTAGAACTTAACATAGGAATTTTGGAGACACAAGTATTCAGTTGATAGCCACAGAGAGACTATAACAAAATGTTAGCTTTATTCAGATGTATAAGGAATGCATGATGCAATATATGATTGCATTCTTGTAGGGCTGAGAAAGTAGTATTTTGCTTACTAAAAAGGAAAAAGGGTGTATTTTTTTTTTTCCTGTTCCAGCAGAACATATTTATTTACTGTCTAAATTTCACACTTGATCATTCTTTTTTTTTTTTTTTTTTTTTTATTTTATTTTATTTTTTTAATTTTTTTATTTTTAATAATTATTTTTTATTGAAGGGTAGTTGACACACAGTATTACATTACATGAGTTTCAAGTGTACAACACAGTGGTAGAACATTTATATACATAATTCTAGGTTCCAGCTATCACCCTACCAGGCTGTTACAATATCTTGACTATATTCCTTATGCTATACATTACATCCCGGTTACTAATTTATTTTACCATTGGAAGTCTGTCCTTTTTTTTTTTTTTTGTTTTTTTGTTTTTGTTTTGTGAGGGCATCTCTCATATTTATTGATCAAATGGTTGTTAACGACAATAAAATTCTGTATAGGGGAGTCAATGCTCAATGCACAATCATTAATCCACCCCAAGCCTAATTTTTGTCAGTAAAAAGGGTGTATTTTTAAGCAAAAATTTCTAAGGTAAGTATTTCAGTATTGATCATGCTAATTAGAAATAATTTTTAAAATTCTTCCATATCACTGCAACAGGAATATTTCTTTTAGTATATTAGCCTAGTTACCATAATTATACATATGTAAAGATGATATAATTGTGTGTAATTAGATACTTTAATTTGGATTATACTTACACAAATTTTTCAAGCCATTTCAATTAAACATACACAAATATATGCTTACTTTTAAAAATACAATAGTAAGATTTTCCCATTTAAGATATAGTAGGTGCTCAATAAATGTCTATTGCACAAATACCTACCTCCCTACACAACTATGTATGTAAATACATTTTAATTGACTTATATATTAGTTTCTTATTGCTGCTGTAAAAAATTACCAACAAGTTTACAGCTTAAAATAACACAATTTTACTATGTTTAAAATGAAATAGATATAATGAAAATGATCATCTGTAGGATAGAGTCTATTTCCTTATCTAGCTTCTTGAAAATGCCTGTATTCCTTGGCTTATGGCCCTTTCTTTGCATCACTTCAACCCTTTGTCATATCCTCTCCTCTTATTCTGACCCTCCTGCCACCCTCTTGTAAGTACCCTATCATGACATTTGGTTCATCTTAATAAACCAGAATCATCTCCACATCTCAAGATCTTTAACCTAATCACATCTACAAAGTCTTATGTTGTCTATCTGCTGGTCCTCAAGGATTTATATCCATTCCACATGTAAAAGATGTTCACTCCATCTCCATCCCAAGCTCCCTTCAAATCCCAACCTTTTACAGAATCAACTCAAGTACAAATATCATTAAGCTTCATGAACTTAAAAGCCTTCAATTTCATCATCTAAATCATTTAAATTACATATGGATGAAGTTCTGGGTATAATCCATTCTGGCACAAAATAGCTTCTTATCTGTGGATCTGTGAAACTAGAAAACAACTTATCTGCTCCCCAAATACATTGGTGAGATAGACATAAGATGGTATTTATAGATAGTTCCATTCAAAAGGGAGAAAAATGAAAGAAAAAAGTAGCACTGGTCCCAAGCAGTTTAGAAATCTAGCCAGGAAAGCACCATTAGGTTTTAAGGCCTGAGAAAAAGCTTCTGGCTTGATGCTTCACCTTCTGGCCTGCAATTTCACCCATTTTGTTAAAAAACAATCATCCTTCCTTTTCCTTGGAAGGAATATACATTCACAGCTGAGTAGTGTTATTAGCCCTTTTCTTGCCTGAAAAATTTTGAGTCTGACAGGTTTCTTTCATTTCATCCTCTCTCTGTCCCTTGCATTTGAGGCTGGCAGTGTTGCTGCTGGTGTAATATTCTCAAGGATCTTGTGGGTCCCCTGTATATGTTGTTTCATTAGACAATAGGATCCTCCACAGATCTTTCCGGGAAAAATACCATCTTTATTCCCTGCTTTTGCTGAGATGGCTGAGAAGATCCATGAGTTATGAGTGTCTTCAAAGACCCTTTAGTGTGGTTGAATATACCTGACTTTTTATCTTTCTAAGGTGCTAGTGAAAGGTTGTCCAACCACACTCTGGTTTTCTCTTTAGACCATGCTTTCCTGGCAGTGAATCTCCATTTTTAGCACCCTTTGCAATCTGGATAGCCTGAGAATTTCCCGAAACATCAAGTTCTCATTCCTTATGCTCAAGAATTGTTCCCTATATTTATCTCTTTCCACTTAGTGTTGTACTATAAATAGGAAGAACAAACCAGTTCACACCTTCAACATTTTGCTTGGAAATCTCTTCAGCTAAATGTCCAAGTTCATTGCTTTCAAATCTGTTTTCCACATAGCTGAATTCAGCTAAGTTTATGCCATTGCATGGCAAAAATCACATTACTAACAGTTTCCATTTATATGTTCCACATTTTCTTCTAAGCTTTCACTGTTTAACATCCATATTTCCACCAGTAGTATGAAGCCTCAGTAATAACATGCATACATCTACTAATGGTCTGTTCAAAGAATCTAGGCTTTTTTTATTATGTTCCTCAAAAACTTTTCAGCCTCTCCTAATTGCCTAATTCCCAAGCTCCTTCCACTGATTTAGGTGTCTGTCATGACAACACTTGCTTCCCGCTTCCCAAATCTGTATTAGTTTCCTCTTGCTACTGCAAATGCCACAAATTAGGTAGCTTAAAACAGCACACATGTATTACAGTTCTAGAGCTTGGAAATTCTGAATGAATGAGTCCATTTGTAATTTCCTCACTGTACAATAAGTGCATACATTTCTTCAAGCTCACAGGAAACATGCATAAAAAATGGGCCATATACATAAAATAATTTTTGATAAATCTCAGAATTGGTATTATACAGATCATTTTATTTTACCATGAACAACTAAATTAGAAACCAATTTTAAAAAAAGATCACTAGAAGAGCCCAAACAGTAGAGAATATTAAAAAAAACTTTATTAGTCAAATAAAAGTAACAAATTAGAAAATTCTAAGAATTTGATAATGAAAATATAGTAACAAAGCTTTAAGATATAGTGAATTTGGAGGAAATTTCATATTATTTTATGCTTCTATTGAAAAATAAAATGCTAAAAGTTCATGACAAGCATTATCTTAAAATGACAAATAACAATAGAGTCCAAGTGTAATTTTTATTCTGTTTTTTATTGAACTGTAAGTTACATATAGTAAAATACTCAAATCTTGTGCACAGATCAATAAATTATATATATAAAACATTTCCGTCATCTCAGAAAGTTCTCATTCCCAATATTAGTACCCCATTTCCCAGAAATAACCATTTTTCTGAATTCTGTCACCATACATTAGTTTTGCCTGTCCTTTATCTTCACATAAATGTAATTGTATAGTACATAAGCTTTTGAACATGACTTCTTTCACTCAACAAAATGTCTGTGTCATGTATCAGTGGCTAAGCATATGTTTAACTTTAGTTATCCAAATACAATTTTTACATTATTTTCCTGTTTAAAATGTTGCTGTTTGACTTAGAATTTCTACATAAAATCCAAAAGTCTCATATTGTCATTTAACTCCTATTTTCCTCTAATTATCATTACAGGAAATATGTTCCCAAAATAGCCTGCTGTACACCCAGACCTGTCTCTATCAATCTCTATCCTTCCTTTGATGCCTTGTCTCTTTCTGCTCTTCTACAAAGCCCTCCTTTTTCTCCTTTGCTCATGTTGTTCATTGTGACCTTTAAGACCTGGATCAGAATGTGCCTCCTACATGCCATGGATAAAATGATTTTTTTAGAAAGTCAATGTTGACCCAGCATTTATGACAATAATGGTATTCACTCTATTAATAGCTGACTCTAAAATAGCCCAGTGCTAACACATTTGGCTAATAAAAACTCAAATATCAAAGCTCTCAATCACTCTTGTTATACAAGAGAAATATTCAACTAACATTTTTGGCTAAAGTATCCACTTAAGTTAAAGAGCTTTCATAGGAGTGCATGAGAAATAGTGAGATATATCCATATTTTTGTGCATATTCTAATCCAGTTAGTTTGATCTATGGAATGAGATCAACAGATGTGGGTTTTTAAAAACAAAACCAAATATCTACATCACACAATTCATGATTGCACACAATAACATGATTTTTAAATGTTCAGTTTTATATTTTCTTTGGTGCTTTGTAATTGGGTCATTTAGGATTTGGTGAGTGCGAATTGACAGTTTCTGCACAAGTGATAGAATGAGGGACCACTCCCCAGGCTTTTGGACAACACAGAGGTATAGTCAGAGGCTTATAGAATCACATCTGCTCTGTGGTTATGGTTTCCCATGGCCAAACTCAGACGTGCATCTCAGTACCATAGTAAGGCAGTATTTAGGCTGCTCTTGAGTTTTGCTACATGGAATTTGTGTAGGCTCCTTCTCACCTTGTCTCCTGTTGCTCCAACATCCTTAGGGTGTTGACCTTAAACATACGTTCTGAGATGTGCACTAACTTATCTGCATTTCAGCTGTGAAGAAGTGAGAAAGGGAAGAGGCTTATGCCCCTCCCTTTTAAATGATTATTTTTGACATTGCTGACGTAACTTATGCTAATATCCCATTATATAAAACTTAATCATATGGTTGTAACTTGCATGAAAGGGGACAGGAAAATTTGGACTTTATTCTGGGTTTCTGTGTTCCCAGCTAAAATATGGGGGTTCTCTTACAATAAGAATGAAGAAAAGAATGGTTACTTGGGGTAACTTGTATTTTTGAAATAGGTAGCCAGATTTTAAATCAAAGCCAGTTTAATTTCTATTCTGTTTAAGGTCTATAAATTTTGTTGGCTAATGACAACATACCAATTTTCAGCTGAATTAGTTAATTTCAGTGTTCATTACTGTCAACACTTTCACATTGCATTGGCCCCCTGCAATCCCCTTGCCTAGAGGCCACACAGTGGCTTCTTTGGCTTAATTTTATTGTTAAGTCAGCATCATGTTTTCATTTTGGAATACTTTCCTTGCTTTCCCCTTTCCACAGATTTTTCATGTTTATTATGTTCTGGAGCAGTTTTTCAACCTCAGCACTATTAGCATTTTAGGTTAAATAGTTCTTTGTTGTTAGATGTTTGGCATCATTCCTAGATTTACCTACTAGATTCCAGTAAGCAGCCCCTCCCCACAGTTGTGACAATAAAAAATATCTCCCAATATTGCTAAATGTTCCCTGGGGGAATCCTCCCTCCTTTTGAGAAACATTCACTCTCTTAGAGACTATAAGCTATTTATTTTGCTTCCGTTTGTCCCAGTAGAATTTCATAAGTGAAGGCACAATAAATAAATTTATGAGGTTAATATTGCAAAGATCATATATTTTTGTTTTAAATTCTTCATTGACATACATAAAATGATACTCCAGCAGGGCAGGAATATTGTCTGTTGACACCAAACATGTAGCAATTACCATAATGCATAGAATCTAAATTCTTTAATGAATCAATTATTTTTAAAAATCAAGCATTTCAAAGTTTTAGAAAAATTACATTTATTAAAGCATTTCTTTTGAAAGGGTTTTAAGGAATCTATCTAATCTATTATGAACATCTGCTCTTGATGTTTTTTCAAACACTGATTTGCATAATTGTCATCTAAGTTTTTGACCAAAAACTCTAACCTCAGACCCACTTTATCATCAAGTCTGGGATGAGAGCAGAAATCTTCACTGAAAAGCAATTGCCACCTGAGCTCTTTTCCAATTCTAAGATTTCAATATTTTGTTTTCCAAAGGACATGTAATTGATATCTACGATAATGTCCATTTTTCTACATAATCTCCATGAGATAGTGTGTAAGGGGCAGCAGACAAGAGAGAGAGGCAATCAGCATGGGATTCACATTGCATAGATTGTGTGACTTTACCTTCCCAGACTCCAGATTTCTCATCTTGAATTCACTTTCAACACTGCTAATGGCTAATTTTATTCCATCTTTCATTTTATTGAAGAATAGCATTCATAGAGTAAAATATATTAATCTGAAGGGTACAGCTAGAACATTTTTTAATATATCTACACACATGTAACCATGACTCAGATCAAGATATTGAATATTTCCAGTACCTCATAAGATTCCTCATGGTCCTTTCCTATTAATTCCATCCATCCTTCTCTGGGATAAACAACTATTCTGACTTCTATCACCATTTGATTATTTTTGTTCATTCTTGAACTTCATATAATAGAATCATACATGTGTCTGATTTCTTTCACTGGACAGGGTGAGTGAACATGCAACATGTTGATGTATGTAATAATGTTAGGGGGGTGTTGAATATTTTCCTCGGTTCTGATTCCCGCTGCAACAAAGAACTGAAGGACAGAGACACAGTAGTGAAGCAGAATAAAAGTTTTATTTAATGTTACATACCTAGAAAATACAGGTGACTTCAGGGAGATGCTAGAGGGGAGTTGGTTTGGAGATGCAGGGAAGTCAGAGTACAAGGGGAGGAAGAAATTTATTAAAGCAAGAGTGTCTGGCAATGACAGATCATAAAAAAGGAAGTTCATTGAACTGCTGCTCAGCCTGGGGCACATCCCCTGCTAACTCCTTAAGCCAGTGTCACCTGGGGTCCAGGGTCTGCTTGGATCTGCATGGTATGGGAACTGAGTCCCTACCACCCCAGGATCTGAGGGAGCTGCAGAGCACTGGATGGAGTGAGACTATGTTTTGTGAACTTCCTAGAGACAAAGAAATGAGACTTTCAGGCAGGCTGCTAAAAAGCATGACCATAAGCTGCAGTTCTTTCCAGGTCACCCAGGTGATAGTAATTTGCAAGCCCAGATTTGAGCTCTCAGCAGTCCCTCCTTACTTATCTGAAATAGGACAGAAGGAGAAAATCGGGAGAATTAGAATGACAAACCAAAGTAATAAAGACACTTATCACTGGAAAAGCACAGAGGCAAAATGTTGTAAGTTGAGTAGTGAAAAGTTTACTTAAAGCAAAAAGGTGCACCATTGGAGAAAGGAGAGTCTGGGTAACCTCAGAGAGAGGAGCACACTGAAAGACTGGGAAAGTTTTATTAAAGTTATGCACTTGGAAAGGGCAGGTGACCTCAGAGAGAGGAGCATGCCTAAGCATTTAGGGTCTGGGGCTTTATAGGCGATTGATGATTCTCAGAAAAGTGACAAAGGGCCAGGTGTGGACCTGCCAAATGGTCCCAGAATGCTCATCTTTGATAAGATATTAAGTTTCTTCTTTTCACCTAACACAATAATTGTTCTGCTTTGATTCCTTTCCAGGATATCAGTTTCTGTCTGGAAGCATATCAAGACTGTCTGCCCTGCCTCCAAACTGGGCTGAGTTATTATATTTTTGATTAAAATGCAATGTTAGCTTTAAGATAGAATTCTTCTTGAATAAGCTGGGCCTTTTAGCAGGTGTTAATTGATACAATTAAAACATAGGCTGGAAGGATTGGATTAAAGATGGTGGCATGAGAGGTGAGACAGAGACCTCCTCCTAAAACCACATATAATATGAAAGTGTAATTAATAGAACTAATCTTGAAAAAGCAACAGGAAAGAAGGCTGCACCAGACTGCATACACCTGGAGAAAAGAGCAGACCTCACAGAATAGGGTAACATACCAAAGCTGTGACCCAGAGGGACCCAAGCCTTTTCCCCACCCCAGCTCACCAGCGGGAGGGAGAGAAACAGAGTGGGGAAGGAGTGGAGGCCTGGGACTGTTGAACACTTAGCCCTAGAGATCTGCTCTGGGAGCATGAACCTACATTACATGGTGCTCTGGCAAGTAGTGGGGTTGGAAAGCTAAGACAGGCAGAATACCTGGAGAGATGGAGATCCAGCTGCTTGTGGGAAACAGGGATTCATATCTGGCTGATATGGGTGGGCAGTCTGAGAGACTTCCTAACAGCAAGAGGGCTGCTAAAGGGGCAAGGATTGCACAGAGCTTACTGCTCAGGAGGAAGGACAGGTGGACAAAATTGTCTGGGTGCACTCTGCCCAGCAGGTTGGGAACCTAAATGATCTTCAGGTGCTCCATCCCTTTGGCTGGCTACGTAGCTCCAAAGCCCCCCATTGTGACAGGCAGCCTGCTGTGTCTTCCTCCCAGGTAGCCTGCACCTGGCTCACAAACTGGCAGCCCTTTCCCTGGCATCAGGCCAGCCAGAGGGAAGCCCTGCCTGTGGAAGCTACAAACACAAAGTGTAGAGGCTTACACCAGTGTGCTCAGCCCACTGGTTCTGGAAGTGGAGACAGGCAGAGCAGCCGGGCATGAAACAGCTCTTTCATCCCCAAAGGCACCAATACACACTCCCCTGTGACCCCCAATGTATCTCCAGGGGCTGAGCAGCTCCAGAGAGTAGAGGGTGCCATATGCAAATATGAAACATCAAAGGAACCTGGTTCAAAGCAAAATCTCAACACCAGAGAAAGGACCAAGTGAGACTGAATTAATAAATCTCCCTGAAAGATATTTCAAAATAAAAATCATAAACATGCTCACGGAGGTACAGAAAAATATTTAAGAACTCAGGAACGAATTTAGGACAGAGTTCCAATCATTGAAGAGCACAATGGAGGGTATTAAAAGCAGATTAGATATGGTGGAGGAGATGATAAATGAAATGGAAACTATGGAAGAGGAATACAAAGAAGCTGAGGCACAGAGAGAAAAAGGGATCTCTAGGAATGAAAGAATATTGAGAGAACTGTGGGACCCATCCAAATGGAACAATATTTCTATTATAGGGGTATCAGAAGAAGAAGAGAGAGAAAAAGAAATAGAAAGTGTCTTTGAAGAAGTAATTGCTGTAAAATTCCCTATTCTGGGGAAAGAGATAGTCTCTCAGGCAATGGAGGTGGACAGATTTCCCCACACAAGGGACCCAATGAAGACAACACCAAGACACATAATAATTAAAATGGCAAAGATCAAGGATAAGGACAGACTATTAAAAGCAGCCAGAGAGAGAAATAAGATCACATACTAATGGAAAACCCATCAGGCTATCATCAGACTTCTCAGCCAGAAGAAACCTTACAGGCCAGAAGGGAGTGTCATGATATATTTAATGCAATGAAGCAGAAGGGCCTCAAACCAAAATTACTTTATCCAACAAGATGATCATTTAAATTTGAAGGAAGGATTAAACAATTTCCAGATAAGCAAAAACTGAGAGAATTTAGGTCCCACAAATCATCTCTACAGTTTATTTTGGAGGGACTGCTACAGATGAAAGTGTTTCTAAGCCTAATAGCTGTCAACAGAGGGAATAAAACCATGGTAAAGAAAGTAGAACAATTAATTACTAAGCAAATGCAAAATTAAATCAACTATCCCCAAAGTCAATCAAAGGATAGACAAAAAGTACAGAATATGATACCTAATATATAAAGAATGGAGGGGGATAAAAACCTTTAGATTGTGTTTGTAATAACATACTGAGTTAAGTCTGACTCTTAGATAGTAAGGAAGTTACCCTTGAACCTTTGGTAACCACGAATCTAAAGCCTGAAATGGCAATAAGTACATACCTATCGATAATCACCCTAAATGTAAATGGTCTGAATGCACCAATCAAAAGATATAGAGTTACTGAATGGATAAAAAAACAAGATCCAACTATATGCTGCCTACAAGAGCTCACTTCAAACCCAAAGACATACACAGACTAAAAGTGAAGAGAAGAAAAAAGATATTTCATGCAACTAATAGGGAGAAAAAAGCAGGAGTTGCAGTACTTGTATCAGACAAAATAGACTTTAAAACAAAAAGTCATAAGAGACAAAGATGGACATTACATAATAATAAAGGGGTCAGTCCAACAGGAGGATATAACCATTATAAATATACACCCAACATAGAAGAACCCACGTGTGTGAAACAAATACTAAGAGAATTAAAAGGGGAAATAGAATGCAATGCATTCATTTTAGGAGACTTCAACACTTCACTCCAAAGGACAGATCCACCAGACAGAAAGTAAATAAGGAGACAGAGGCATTGAATATCACTTTAGAATAGATGGACCTAATAGACATCTACAGAACTCTCTGCCCCAAAGCAGCAGGCTATACATTATTCTCAAGTGGACATGGAACATTTTCAAGAATAGATCATATACTAGGCCACAAAAAGAGTCTCAGTAAATTAAAAAAGATTGAAATTGTACCAACCAGCTTCTCAGACCACAAGGGTATGAACCTATAAATAAATTATGCAAAGAAAATGAAAAAGCTTGCAAAGACATGGAGGCTAAACAACATGCTACTAAACAACCAATGGATCAATGACCAAATAAAAACAGAGATCAAGCAATATATGGAGAAAAATGACAACAATAATTCAACAACACAAAAATCTGTGGGATGCAGCAAAGGCTGTGCTAAGAGGGAAGTATATTGCAATAAAGGCCTAACTCAGGAAAGAAGAACAATCCCATATGAACAGTCTAAACTCACAATTAATGAAACTAGAAAAAGAAGAACAAATGAGGCCCAAGGTCAATAGAAGGAGGGACATAATAAAGATTAGAGCAGAAATAAATAAAATTGAGAAGAATAAAACAATAGAAAGAATCAATGAAAGCAGGAGGTGGTTCTTCAAGAAAATAAACAAAATAGTTAAACCCCTAGCCAGACTTATTAAGAAAAAAAGAGAGTCTACACACCTAAACAGAATCGAAATGAGGAAAAAAATCACTACGGACACCACAGATATACAAAGAATTATTAGAGAATACTATGAAAATCATATGCAAACAGACTGGATAACCTAGAAGAAATGGACAACTTTCTAAAAAAATACAACCTTCCAAGGCTGACCAAGGAAGAAACAGAAAATCTGAACAGACCAATTACCAGCAGTGAAATTGAATTGGTTATCAAAAGACTACCTAAGAACAAAACCCCTGGACCAGATGGTTTCACCACTGAATTTTATCAAACATTTAGTGAAGATCTAATACCCATCCTTCTTAAAGTTTTCCAAAAAGTAGAAGAGGAAGGAATACTTCCAAATTCATTCTATGAGGCCAGCATCACCCTAATACCAAAGCCAGGCAAAGATACCACAAAAAAAGAAAATTACAGACCAAAATCCCTGATGAACACAGATGCAGAAATACTCAACAAAATATTAGGAAACCAAATTAAAAAATACATCAAAACGATCATCCATCATGATCAAGTAGGATTGATTCCAGGGATGCAAGGATGGTACAACATTCGAAAGTCCATCAACATCATCCACCACATCAACAAAAAGAAAGACAAAAACCACATGATCACCTCCATAGATGCTGAAAAAGCATTCGACAAAATTCAACATCCATTTATGATAAAACTCTCAACAGAATGGGTATAGAGGGCAAGTACCTCAAAATAATAAAGGCCGTATATGACAAACCCACAGCCAACATCATACGTAACAGCAAGAAGCTGAGAGCCTTTCCTTTAAGATTGGGAACAAGACAAGGATGCTACTTTCTCCACTTTTATTCAACATAGTACTGGAGTCCTAGCCACAGCAATCAGACAACACAAAGAAATAAAAGGCATCCAGATTGGTAAAGAAGAAGTTAAACTGTCACTGTTTGCAGATATCATGATATTATACATAAAAAAAACCCAAAAGAATCCACTCCAAAACTACTAGATCTAATATCTGAATTCAGCAACAATGCAGCATACAAAATTAATACACAGAAATCTGTTGCACTCCTATACACTAATGATGAACTTGCAGAAAGAGAAATCAGGTAAACAATTCCATTTACAATTGCATCAAAAAGAATAAATACCTAGGAATAAACCTAACGAAGGAAGTGAAAGACCTATACACTGAAAAATACAAGACACTCATGAGAGAAATTAAAGAAGATACCAATAAATGGAAACACATCCCATGTTCATGGATAGGAAGAATTAATATTGTCAAAATGGCCATCCTGCCTAAAGCAATCTACAGATTCAATGCAATCCCTATCAGAATACCAACAGCATTCTTCAGTGAACTAGAGAAAATAATTCTAAAATGCATATAGAACCACAAAATACCCTGAATAGCCAAAGCAATCCTGAGAAGGGAGAATAAAGCTAGGGGGATTATGCTCCCCAACTTCAAGTTCTCCTAGAAAGCCATAGTAATCAAGACAATTTGGGACTGGCACAAGAACAGACCCATAGACCAATGGAACAGACTAAAGAGCCCAAATATAAACCCAAGTATATATGGTCAATTAATATACGATAAAGGAGCCATGGACATACAATGGGAAAATGACAGCCTCTTCAACAACTGGTGTTGGCAAAACTGGACAGCTACATGCAAGAGAATGAAACTGGATTATTGTCTATCCCCATACACAAAAGTAAACTAGAAATGGATCAAAGACCTGAATGTAAGTCAAGAAACCATAAGACTCTTAGAAGATAACATGCAAAAATCTCCTGAATATAAACATCAGCAACTTTTTTCTGAATGCATCTCCTTGAGCAAGGAAAACAAAAGCAAAATGAACACATGGGACTACATCAAACTTAAAAGCTTCTGTAAAGCAAAGGACACCATCAACAGAACAAAAATGCAGTCTTCAGTATGTGAGAACATATTTGTAAATGACATATCTGACAAGGGGTTAACATCCAAAATATATAAAGAACTCACACACCTCAACACCCAAAAAGCAAATAACCTGATTAAAAAATAGGCAGAGGATATGAACCAACACTTCTCCAAAGAAGAAATTCAGATGGCCAACAGGCAAATGAAAAGATGCTCCACATCACTGATTATCAGGGAAATGCAAATTAAAACCAAGTCCCTCCAAAATACACTTTGGAGATGGTTTGTGGGACCTAAATTCTCTTAGCTTTTGCTTGTCTGGAAATTGTTTAATCCCTCCTGCAAATTTAAATGATAATTTTCCAGGTAGAGTATTCTTGGTTTGAGATCCTTCTCCTTCATTGCATTAAATATATCATACTACTCCCTTCTGGACTGTAAGGTTTCTTTTGAAAAGTCTAATGATAGCCTGATAGCTTTTCCTTTGTATATGATCTTTTTTCTTTATCTGGATACTTTCAATACTATGTCCTTATCCTTCTTCTTTGACAATTTAATTATTATGTGTCTTGATGTTGTCTTCCTTGGTTCCCTTGTGTTTGGAGATCTGTGCATCTCCATGGCCTCCATCCCTAGACTGGGGAAGTTTTTACAATTACCCCGTCAAAGACAGCTTCTATCCCTTTTCTCTCTCTTCTTCTTCTACCCCTATAATGTGAATGTTGTTCCGATAGGATTGGTCACACAGTTCTCTCAATATTCTTTCATTCCTAGAGATCCTTTTTTCTCTCTGCTTCAGCTTCTTCGTATTCCTGTTCTCTTGTTTCTATTTCATTTACCGTCTCCTCTACTTCATGAAATCTGTTTTCAAATCCCTCCATTGTATGTTTCATTTCAGTTATGGAATTTCTTAATGATTGAATCTCCATCATAAATTCGTCCCCGAGTTCTTGAATATTTTTCTCTACCTCCATGATTATGTTTATGATTTTTATTTTGAACTCTCTTACAGGAAGATTGATGAGTTCAGTTTCATTTGGCCCCTTTTCTGGTGTTTGTGGCATTTTGGTTTGAACCAGTTTCCTTTGACATTTCGTATTTATATGTGGCACCCTCTAGTGCCCAGAAGCTCTTCTCTCTGGAGCTGTTCAACCCCTGGAGTGATGTTGGAGGTTGCAAGGTAGCGGCACTGGTGCCTAGAGGGAGGAAAGAGCTGTTTCCTGCTTCCTGGATGCTGTGCCTGTCTCCACTGTCAGAAACAGTGGGCTGAGCACACAGGTGTAATTCTCTGTGCTTCACATTTGTAGCTGCTGTAGTCAGGGCCTCCCACTGGTTGTCCTGACACCAGGGCAGGGACTGCCAGTTTGCGAGCCAGTGCCAGCAGGACAGGAGAAAGGTGCATCAGTCTTCATATCATGGTAGGGGATCTTGGAGCTGAGTAGCCAGCCAGGGTGATTGAGTGCCTGAAGCTCCTGAAAGTTCCCAACCTGCTGGTCAGAGTGCACACAGACAATTTTGTCCACTATCCTTTTTTCTGAGCAGCAAGCTCTGAGCAATCCTTATCTCTTTAGCAGTCTTCTAGCTTTTAAGAAGTCTCTCAGACTGCCCACCTTTCTTTTGTCCTAGAGCAGCCAGATGTGGATCCCTTTTGCACAAACAGCTGGAATATCATCTCTCCAAGTATTCTGCCTATCTTAGCTTTCCAACCCCACTAATCTCCAGAGCACCATGCAATGTAGGTTCTTGCTCCCAAAACAGATCTCCAGGGCTGGGTGCTCAGCAGTCCTAGGCTTCCACTCACTCCCTGCTCCATTTCTCTTCCTCCTGCCAGTGAGCTGGGGTGGGGAAAGGGCTTGAGTCCTGCTGGATCAAGGCTTTGGTACATTACCCTGTTTTATGAGGTCTGCTCTGTTCTTGAGATGTATGCAGTCTGGTGCAGCCTTCTTTCCAGTTGCTCTGTTAGAAATACTTGTATTAACTATATTTCACATTATATGTGATTTTGGGAGGAGTTCTCTGTCTCACCTCTCATGCCGCCATCTTTAATCCTCTCATCATTTAGTCTTTAAATACTTCAGTGTGCATCTCAAAGTTTTCCAATGACATTTTTCTCATATAACCAAAGTGCTATGTTCACATCCCACAAAATTAACACTAATTCTTTTTTAAATTGAATTATAACTTTCATCCAATGAAGTACACAAATCTTCAGTGTGTGGTTGAATTAATTCTTTTTCCTATTTTTATGTTCACAGAAACACCAACCAGATTAAGACCTAGAACATCAAACAATAACACCATTCAGGCTTTCCTTAAGTCAGTATTCCATCAAAGGTCACCACTTTCTGACTTCTATCACCATAATTCAATTTCACTATTTTTAAACTCATGTAAATATAATCACACAGGATGTATTATTTTGTGTCTGAGTTCATTAACTCAGTATTATGTCTGTGAGTTGTACAGGATGTTACAATTGTTTCTGGCCCTGACAAAGTAAATGTCTGACCATGAGACACCGAGAAACTATATGATCTGAGCTCTCTGTTATGAACTGATCCACCAAGTCGTGACGTTGGGTCTGTATAATACACACTTTCAAGAGGAGGTTCTGTAGCTGTCCTAGGTTTCAGTGAAAGTGGATATGCCACTTGGGCCTATGATTGAGAAAATGTCTCCAGGAGACTGTGGAAAACTGAGATATGGAATCTAACCTCTCATAAGCTGCAATTAGAGAGCCCAGGGTTTGAGAATAAACCCCTGAAAACAACTACAGAAACTTCTATTGAAAGTGTACACTGCTTCCCTTGCCCAGGGGGATCAGATAATACCTGTCCAATCTCCCAGCCTAATGGGTTGATAAATGAGTCAAGGCAACACCTTAAAAAATAGTATATATTGTCTCCAAAATTCCAAAAGGCTCACCATACAATATGCCACTGACTTAGTGGGCATAAAAGATAAAGCAACTTGCCTTTCACTGTAGAATGTTATCTTATGTCCATTCCCCCAGGCTGCAGAGGACACTATCCACAGAGCTTTCCTGGGACAGTGCTTCCGCTCTCACTGATTGTGTTTTTCACATGTAAGGAAGGGCTTTTCCTCTGAGTCTTCCCAAGGAAAGCAGTCATGTGATGGGTAAGAAACTCGGGTGAATCCAGTGCAATGTATCTGTTCCTAAGCCTTTGGATCTTTTTTTTATTTTTTATGTTATATCAAAGAAGTTGTGTCATTTCAGCTCCATTAAACATAATCTACCACTCTCCTTGTTTAATGCAACCAAATGAGCAAATTTAGTGCTACTCCAAGTCCCTCGAGTAACATGTTGAATCCAGAACCTTGAGTAGGTGCACTTGTATGATTACATTTGGTTCAATTCAATGTTACGATCCTTTCTTTGTGGACCAGCATGCTCAGATTATATTCCCATATGTATTTCCTATCCTCCTGTTACTATCGTTCAGCTGTGTCACCCTGCTTTCTGGGAACTGGTCACTGGAAAAAAGCTTGAAATACAGAAATAACACCTCCCAGCATTATTCATAATTGAAAACTTTCAGCAGCCTAACAGTTTCAACTAATTCATACCCGATATGATGTCACATCTGACAATGACATTAAATGTGTTGTTTTTGAAAAGATTTCAAATTACTGGGGCAAATGTAGAGGTTAAAATGTTAAATGAAAAAGAAGATACTATATGTATGTATGTGTGTAATGTGAACACAATTCAAAAAATGGATGATAAAATGAAGCTATTTCCTGCAGTATGAGAACAGCCACCTTGTTCTGAATCTATGTACTTTTATTTCTAAAACCCATATAAAGCCAAGAAAAAAGTAAACAAAAATACCCACAACAAATATCTCTTGTGTAATTAAAAAAAAGTCCAAATACATGTAAGGAAGGTGAAATCAGGGTATTTTTTTATACCATTCATGTTAGCAAAATGAAAAGTTTGACAAAAGTAGTATTAGTGTGAAAAATTCAGTAGTAATGGAAATTTGGCTATTTACCAGAGTATTCTTCATACCCTTCCATGCATATGAAATATCTCTTCATTTTTAAAATAGTGTGGCTGAGGCACAGTTTGTGGTGTGTAAAGTGGTTCAGGATAAGAATTCAGATGTGGGTAGATACTGGCAAGTTCAAAGGCTTGTCAGCCATGGAAAAATTTGGGATTTTACCCTGAGGGGAGTGGGAAGTCACTCATGGGTTTTGAACAGGACAGTGATATAAACAGACTGACTTGTTGTAAAGAGAATTCTGGCAACCTTGGGAAGAGTGAATTGGAGGGCAAGTTGGGAGACCAGTTATGGGTGATCCTCCTCGGGGGAGATGATGGGATCAGTCTTCACAGTTCAGTGTCCAGTACAGAGGAGGGAACATAAATGGCAGCTAACAATATGAATAACAGATTTCTAATTGGAATGAATTCAGGGATAATCATGATCTTTCCTTTTTTACTGATATTGTTGGTTACAAAATTAGTTATTCCAATATAATTTTCATTAATTTTCTTATACAAAATACCCATGTTTTGTTCACTTCTCTATTCTTACTTTAAAATGAACAGCCTGACATTATTCCTTCCCTAGTCTGTTTGATCTGATATCTGTTTCCATTCCAGCTTCATACAACATCCAGGTAGCTCTTCAAAACCACCCCAGTGCCTTGCCTCTTTCTGCCTCTCCAGTGTGTCTCAGCTGCTTCCTTCTACAATTTTTCCTTCTTCCTCTCTACCCATCCAAATGCAAGAGGACTTTTAAAATCTGGATCAGAACTTGCCTCTTGCAAACCATGACCACTTCATCACTCAAGATCCCTGCCTTGGCTTTCCTGGTATTTTGAACATTGCCTGCAGGGGGACCTGCTCTCAGCTTCCCCTCACTCCCCTGCTGGCTGCCCTGTCCACACCTTAAAGCTGAAATTCGCTGCAGCCTCCTCCAGTCCTCCCATCATTGTCCTAGTTCCAAACCTGACTCAGAAGTTCCATGAGCAGCTTCAGCCCCATAGAGCTCTCATCTTTTACCAGGCACCCGACTCCTCAAGTGAGGTTGATGAAATAAGCAGAGCCCTGCCTTGGAACTATGGGACTTCTGGGTCCTGTACTGGCCACTGGGCCCCTAGCAGAACTAAGGTGTCCCACCACGGAGCCCTGGGATCTCACTGTAATGCAGGTTGAGGGTCGATCCCAAGCCCCATAGGGCTCCATTTCTGATAACAGTATGGTTCTGGACCTTACAAACCTCAATTTCTTTCTTTACCCTGCCTTGTAGACCTGAGGTTTTCTTAAATTTCCATTCTGAGTTCTCATTCAAATAATCAGTCTTATTTGCTGCAATTGCTTAATGAGGCCTGGGGACCTGCCTTGTTCTTTTAGTGTCCATCCTGGCAGAATGCAGTCTCTTCAGTGAGCCTCAGCTCCCAGATCCAGGGCCCTGCTGTCCTCAGAGAGAAACGTCTCAAAGCTGATTGTAGCCCCTGCTCTGCGTATCTCTGAGACGTGACAGTCCTGCCATTTTCAGATGCTTGGACAGCCGTGCAGGGTCAGCATGGATGATGACCTTGTTTCCGCCCTGGGAGTTGCCAAGTGCTTGCTGTTATTTGGAGCCTGATTTTCAGTTCTCTCTCTATCCTTGTGGACAGGTCAGATTCCAGGTGGTAGTGCCACCCCAGCCTTGCTTCTAGTAAACATTCATACTTCCCTGGTATGTCACCAGAGCCTCTAAAAGCTCAACAGCTTTGTGGTCTTTCCAATAAATTTAACCTCAAAGTTGTTTTTACCTTTTCTCCCCATCCTTCTTAGGGTGCGCTGTGTAGTACACATTAGACGAATATATAATGGCTATACAGAGTAAGTGAGCAGAGAACCTGAAGGCCCCACACTCTAATCTTAACTCAGGTTTATAAAAGGTCACTTAAACCATATGTGTCTCATCAGGAACATGGTGGTAATAATACTTAATTCTTGTAGGTGTTACAAGGATTAACTTTGAGCAGTGGGTACACCCACTGGCACAGGCATAAACATCTCATTAATGTTAATAATGTTATATTAATCAAATCTTATGTCAGAGGCTACTCAAGGGTAACATGGTTTGCTGTGCCCTAGCAATGGCTGAAGTGTTTATTTTTATTCTTTTTATTTATTATCTGCATTTAAAGTGCTAGTTCTAAGAGTCAGTTTACCAACTGAAGACTTTACAAAGTAGTTTTTCAGAGCAACAGGCATGAGGAAGGACATGTTGGTTGTCTTTAAAAAATTGTAAATGGTCCCTCAAATGAAGTGCTTGAGTGACATGTGTTTCATAATTCAGGTTTTTAAAAAATATATGAAGTCAGTATAATACATTGCACAACACCCAGCAAGACTGAAGTATAACACTGCAATAGACCTTAATATTTTTGTTATTAAACATATGAACAATCATGTTAAATTTATTAAAGGCTAAAAATAGCTTTATTAGCTTGAATTAAATTTTGCTGCGAAGTAAATTTGTGCCAAATGAACAAAATAATTCCCAGCTTCCAAACACTTTTGTATTTTGGAATTGTGCATCAGGGGTTGCAGACCCATATTCTGAAGGAAAAAGGTTTAATTTGGGGTGTCTCCTGGTAGAGTGGGAGCAGAGTATAAGTCAGTTGAAGGAACAAGGAATATTTTAGCTTAATAGAAAAAAGAGCTTTTGAACAGAGAAGGTCACCGTAAAATCAACTACCAGTCCCTAGAAAAGTCATGAATACCTAGTCACTGTGGTCAAACAGAGATGAATTATGCAGATGCCCTTGATTCTGTAGAAGCTGATATATTGACCATTATGGAACCAATTTCCCAACATAAAAAAAGAAATTATCTTTAAATAAACTTAAAACTACCATTCTATTTGTTTAAATAAAAACAGTATGTTTTAAACAAATTTTAAAGTTGAAATCAAAAGCCAAACATTCAATAAACAAAGAATATAGAGTAGAAGTAGGGGACTCACCTGATCACTGTTCTCTGGATGTCCAGGTTTGAGACATGCTTGGGCATGTTAGGTGCTCAATAAACACTTGGGAATAAGTTAATGAAAGACCGTGTTTTATCAGTATCAATGTATTTAAAGTTTATAAGTGTACTTTAAATTTGTAATTAGGAAATTCAATGATATGCATCAAAACATGTTTTTCCTCCTGAAGTTTCTATTTTAAGTAGGGCTTATTATCATAATTCCATTGTAATGCTAAAATACTTTTTAATTACTTTTGATTCAGTGAAGGAACACCTGTTATAGGAATTAGCCCAGCTTTGAAAAAATACAATAAAGGTCTCCCCAACAGTGCTTTGGTAATAATAAATTAGCACATTTGCAGAACTTTTTGGTTTTTCTTTTTACCCTTACTTTTAATGATTGCTTATGACTACTTTGATAATAAATTTGATAGGGCATTTTGGATATTTTTTGTTCAGTTTCCATGTTTTTCACAATGATCTTTCTTATTTTTGAATTAAATGGGTTGCATGTCAGTATTCTACGTAGGCTTTGATATTTTGTGTCTGATTGCTTGGTTGCCATGTCAATAACACAGTGAAAAACACACTGAACTCTCTTTCCTAAATCTGTTATATCGACTTTCAAATTATCAATTGACCAAAGAAATAATAATCAAGGCATAGCAACATTTCAAGCGAGGAAGATTTAAGTAACATGATTTAAAAAAATGTTTTGACCTAGCCTTTCAGACAACGTAATTTACCTCTCTATTAGATGAATAAGAAATAGACATTTTTTCCCCTAATGCTTGGCCAGCCATCAAACAGTTCTCTCACCTCCTTGACAGCGACAAGACTTTCAGGTTTCTTTCGGGCTATAAATCCTATGAACAAAGATGTTTCCTTAGAAGCTTCTGACGGGGCAATGAGAGATGCCCATATTCTTTGCTCATTATAACAATCCAGGTGCGTTCTGTTTTCGCCGTTGACCTTTGGATAGAAGCATTCACAAGAACTGTTAATAATACATGCTGAAGAATTGTTCTTTGCCAAATAAAGCAAAATCTGATTTTTACATGGTAAATTTAGCCATAGAGCAATGTGTTGTTTAATTTTGTTGCTATTTTTTTTTAAATGTAGTGTTTCTTCCTGTATTTTCTTCCAAAGTTGGTGACTACATCTTGCAACTGCCAGGTCAATTAGAGATCGTGAGCATGAGATGGTAGTGACACAGTAAATTTTCACTCTTTATGCCACTGACATAATGTGTGGATGCTGTCCAGTAGGATGGAGTTTTCCTAACACTATGGCTGTGTTACTCTAGTACCAAATGACACCTCAGAATAAAAGTATAGTAATATTTTAAAGCAAATGCAATCAAACTTATACCACTTGTTTGATAACATAGCATTCTGATTTTCAATAAGTCAGTTTTAATTGATGGTCATGCTTAATATTATTGACACACCTTCAACTCAGGTGTGTCCCTTGTAGCTCATGGCCATACAATGCCATCATTGGTTTTGTTTCAATAGGAATAAGAGTAAGTCATCATGTTTTGACTCCTCTTTAGAACAAATCCCTTCCCAGCTTTTCAATTCTTTGGCAGTTTTTCTGTGTTCCTTATGTTCTAAGGCTTGAGGCTATGTCATTTCAGTTAAGCTCATTAAGCTTGAAGGTATTGGATACATTTATAAAGAAATTTCAAAGGCTCAAACTTTTGAAAAAAATTCAGAGTCCAAGAATGTCAGATACAACAAGGATAGGGGTTGTGGTCTGTTCTGTTTGCTACTGATATTTTTGCACTGGAAAAATACCTGCCACATTTTAGAAACTCAGTATTATCACTTGTTGAGTAAATAAATCAGTAAAAGGGTTCATCCTTTTTCAATTTAGGACAAACTAGATGTCTTGACAAAAAAAATCTCTTCCTAAACATTTTCAATATTCCATCACTCGTTTGGAATTTCTGCCTAGGAAACTGATTCTAATTGTTGTTAAATGCATGTGAATTACTGAGCAGCTGACCAAGTAGACTTCTAGACACCAACCTCAAGACCAAAAGGTGAAGTCATCCTGATGGCATGTGTGACTAAGAGACAGTGCCGCCAGAGGAGAGAAGCCATGCATGCAGTGCAGAGAGAGAGAGCAATGGCAGACCTCTACCTCAGAGTTTTTTCTTGGGTTGGTCCTAAAATAAAACGCAGGTGTCTGAAAGATGGCACCAAAGGGAAGAAAAAGAACTATGGAAGATTTTCAGTATTCCTTTCTATCAGGAGGGTTGCTGAGGGGGAGTCACAGTAGCTCTCAAAGGCAGTGTTGGTTTTCTTGTGTTTTTCTGTAACACCTCATTTCCTTCTCTAAGGTGGATCCCATTTTAGTGATTAATTATTTATTATTTAGTTTAATCCACACCTGCACTGATGCATCAGAGTTGATTTTCCACCAGTCATTTTAATTATTTCTCAGAGATGCAGATATAAAAGGCAATGCATGAATTGAAAAATATTCTTGGAGTTGAGCTTGTAGCATTGCAAGCTCAAGAATGGACAGAAAGCATGGAAAATACGTAGTGAATACTGAGCGCACTGAAAACCAGCCAGTGAGTATTGTTTCTCTGTTTTAATATTTCGCTTATACTGCAGTCTTACTTTTAGCATTTAAAAGCAATCTAATCTGTTTACTGCTATGTACTCAGTCATAATTTTGCATAATTTTCTCCAAAAGGAAGAGTAGCCAGGTTTTAATTTTTTTTGCTTTATAGCTGTATTCTGCTATATTATATTTTAGAAATTATTTTATATATTTACTGATATAAAGCATTAAAAATGTTTCTATGACCATATGAGATACATATAAATACATTTAACTTTCTATAACCACCATCATATAAACATAAAGCTCCAGTGATGTCTTTGGTTTAGTTTTTAAAGTTATATTTTTACAATTTGATTCTTAAATTTTACATATAAGTCCTAAACTTGTCAGAACTCAGACTTCTAAATATGCTGGAAATCCAGATATTAATCCTGGATATTGCCTTTCAGTCTTAAGAAAGAAATCCTCTAAAAATTCCTACTTTGTATAAAAATACGGTCATTTTGTCTATTTTGAAATGTTTTACAACCAAGAATCAAGCCTTCAGTATACAGTTATAAGTGCTTTTTATGTATCTGGTTATGTCTGAACAAATAATCTTTGACATCAGAGCAAAGGATGTAAATGTGCTAAAAAATAAAATATTAAGTTAAAGTTTGCCATCTGAAGAATAAATGAAATATTTTGCCTTTGCAATTTGGAGCTGCAGCAATCAGCCTGTATTAACTGTCTACAAGATGAGCCAAGGAAGAAAGTCCTGCTGCTCAGTAAATGTTAAAACAGAAGAGTTTCATGGAAGATTCCTCTTTAAGAAAAGAAGAGGGGTTTGTCTTTTTGAGTCATCATTCAAAGGACCCTCCTGAAACTATCCTCTTTGTCCCTTCCAGTTTGACACTCTATAATGGGATGCTGGGGTACTTGGATGGAAAGAAAAATCCATTTAACCAAGTATTTATCATCTTGATAGTTTCCGTACCTAAGAACAAACTTGAAGATGCTTACAAATATTATCTTGTTTTTACAGCACATATCTGGATAGCCGACTGGATATTCCACTTTTCTATGTATATTTATAAAAATATTTTTCTCTTAAGACCAAGTCAATAATGGAACTTAAGAATTATTTGAAGATTACAAACCTTAAAAGAAAATAAATTCTGGCATTTTGTTTTCCTATTAGACTGTATATGGTCTTAAATTAATCCATATAAAGTTAGGGGGAAAATCTATAGAACTTCCTTTGTGATATATAGCTAATGCACTTCAGTTACTTAGGGTCCTTACTAGCTAAGGCTGTTAATGTGAGTAAACATTATTCACAGCTCAACTATTTTGTCTAGAGACTCTACGTGTACTAAGAATTAGACTAGCCTAACACAGTAAAAATTATTATTTGAGCTGCAGTATCACGTCAGAGCTAAGCCTAGACCACAGGTTATCTACCTTAGTTTACACACCACCCATTATCTTTCATTTTTGAAAGGGCTTGGATTCCAAAAAGGCCAGAAAATTCTGGAAAACTGGCCTGGTGAGTGAGTTTTACTTTGTTTACAAAGTGCATTAAAATATCCAAGTTCATCAGCCACAGGCAAACTGGATAATAATACCTAAAGCAATGGAATCAACACTAAGGAAAATAAGCAAGGTTGTTATTAAAGGTAAGTCTAACTTTGCTCAAGTTTACCTAGCGAATAACATGAACTTCATTTTTATTCAGTAAACATAGAGCTGTTTTCTTTATTTCTTTAATAGAACTTACAAAAAAAATCTAACCTACCAAACTCTTCACTGCCAAGACTCTGTATATATGCATCTTATGTATATTTAATAACAACCATATTTATTTTTTGTATTGTTAATGATATCTCCTAAGGGACCAATGACTACATGCAGTTCTAGCTTGGCACTTTTATGGAAGTCATTGGTTGGTGGGCCAACGATTTTACAACTATTTTGTAATGGGCAATTAAATCAGCATGATCAAAGAAAACTTATAATGGCAGTAGGAATAAACACTACTACTACTAACAAAGATGGCGTGATTGAGTGCATACTATGTGCCAGGAATTGTTCTAACCTTTTTGCAGTTATTCACTCATTAATCCTCACAGCAAATCTATGAGCAGGTAATTTTAGTCTGGAAAACCTTTTTGAAGATGAGTAAGGAATGAGAGAGATGACTCGCAACTGGAAAGTATTATCATCCTGTGTGATGAAGAGCTCAGGCAATTCTGCATTATTTTTAAGAAGTAACAAAACTTTTGGCCAAAAGCTTTTGGGTTTATTTCTCTCTCATTTTTCACTCTCTCTTGTTTCTAACCCTCTTTGAACACATCTCTTCTTCAAAATCTTTCCCACTGAACTCACCCATGTTCAATTGTTATTACTCCTTTTTCTCAACAATATTTTGCAATTATTGTATTATGTGTTAATTATACACAAATCCGTTTTGCCTCCGTTTCATTAGCATAAAATCTCATTCTTTGTAAGAGAATTTCTCATTAGTGTAGTATAGTAAATGCTATATTAACATATTACCATAACTTAGTATAACAATATATTAAATGTGGTACACTGGAATGGGAAGTCCTCTGGCCCTAACACTGGAAGGTTTGGGCTCCAGTGCTTGCTATTGTGTCATTAATAATAAAATAATAATAATACTAATAGCTCAACACTTTTTGCTTCAATATTCTCATTCCAAAATAATCTGAACAGGTTGTACCTGACAAACTGCAAGGACTTGTTCGACTCCAACATTCTATGCCTTATATGAATACAGGATTCCTAATATATTCTCCACGTACAGCAGCTTGCAACATGAGGCTATTTAATACATACATACATGTAATACAATGAAGTGGGATGATATACATTCCTGATCTGGACCATCAGTAACTTACAAAAATTAGTTAAACTGTGATATATAATAATCTGCCTAGATTCCTTGGTGTTCAGAATTTAATAAGAAAGCATTTATTCCTTCTAAAAGTCTTGTCTATTTCTTTTAAAAGTCATATTTGTTTATTTTTGACAGAAGAGTTTCATTTTAGAAATTCAGCACCACAACTTCCTATTTACTTCTGCTTATTCTCTATAGCCAATTATGTGTTTAAATGACCAAGAGGCTCACAGCTCTGCATGCTGGCATCCACCTTCAAATGACCTACCTGGTGATGTCTCGGCCAACTTATCTGGGGTCTGTGTGAGCCCAGGAGTCCTCATGCACTCAGGATGTCCACACACAGAATTATCCAACACACAGGTAATGTTTGGGACAGCCACTTTTACCCAGGTTGGCTGTGCTCTGTATGGGGTGTATTTGCTCTAGTCTTTCCCAGGAAATGTATTTAATCATTTAATTCATGTATATTTATGTTAAGCATTTGCTGTATTCTTAGTATAAGTCATTGTAAGGCACTTTGTAAGAATATTAGATAATCTTGCTTTCAAAGAGCTGTGTTCTAGTTGGGGACTCAAATATGTCACATAGAGAACATATATATTAAAATAAAATAGAAGTACAAAAGCAAGATTGGGGAGGGACAGGGAGAAAATATGTTGGCAATGTAAGGTTTAATTTACTAATTACACTCTGGGCACAGACTGTGTCATATTTAAAACTTCAAGGGTCCTGCTCTACCGGTGATCACCTTATTTTCTTACACTGCTCTAGCCTCGAAACCTGTATGTGGCACTTTCTGTATGGCTCTCCTTGTTCTGACCTCTGCTGTGTATGACCTTGAATGAAAACCTGACTCCTTTTTCCAGATTTTCTCCACTGCCTTTGGAGACTAGACCCAGCTTTCCTGGTTCTTGATCTTATCTATTGGCTGAATTCAGTACCTCAGGACTCTGCCTCTACATCTTCAGCTCTGTAGAGAAACCTGACATTGACTATAAATTAGTTATTTTGGTTGGCAGTTTGGTGGGTTCCCCTGACTCTGGAATTCCTACCCTCTGCTGTTTAATCTTGCTGTAGAGCCTGGGTAGAAAGAGTCTGAGTCTTGTTTCTTGATTCCAGATAACAACTATAAACTGCTTATGCTGTTGCTGGGACAATGTTAAAGAATGAATGAGCTCAATAGGGTGGAGCTGGAAAATGTTTCTTGTTTGCAGAGGTAAAGTAATTTGTATCAATCACAGAATTGAGAGGTCTAAGATAACATCTAGTCAGGAAGTTCTTAACCCTAGCTGCATCTTAGAATCACCTATGGGCTGCTTAAGAAATACCAAAAGCTGAGCCCCACTCCAGACCAATTAAGTCAGAGATTCTATGGATAAGCTTCATGTATCAATATTTTAAGATGTGTGAATTGTGATGAGAATGACCTAGTTCCATTCGATTATTTAATAATCAGGGAAAATATGGCCCAGGAAATTTAATAGAATTGCCACAACTCACATAACTTTTGCCAGAGTGGCCAAACAGGAGAATTTAGATAGATGTTCTTGTGTCTAATTATGTATACTTTATTGCACTGAACTGCTCTTTTATAATTTTTTTTAAAGGAAGTATTATAAACCCTTCCCAAATGTGCAGAAGCATTTATGCCACCTTCCTTTCTTGAAAAAGTGGTACTACTTCCTTGTAGCACTTTTAGTCAAGGTAAACAAGATGATATTTGTTCTAGGGCTAACTTGGGCTTAGCATCCCTCATTTGTCTGGCCTTGGTGAGCTGTACCATCCTTCTGCTCCCAATGCCTTGGAGCTACCACCTTTGCACAAAACCCTGGCCTTCCAATAAACACCACAGCTCATATTTTATAATATTTAAGACCTTCTCTAGTCTGTCTGAAAGGCATGAGAGTTGTATTCCACTCCTTGGGGGTCTTGCTGTCATCCAAGTGATAATGAAATAATCATGTTGGACAATTGAAAACTTACATATGTGACACTATGCCGTGAACTTTACAAACACTGTCTTATTTTCTTATAGTCTTTATTAGGTAGGTTATTATTCTTATGAGGAAACTAAGGCTTGGAAAGATAAAGTTACCAATATTACACAGCTAATAAGTGACAGAACTAAAAATTCAACTCCAAATATGTTGAACTCCAATGGTCTTGATTTTAACCTGTACTATACTGCGTCCAAAATAAAAAAACATTTTTGAGAACTTGTGACTTTATGTATGTCATTTATAATCTTCCCAGCAACAGTATAAGATAGACATTTTTATCTTTGTATTTCAAGATAAGGAGTTTCGAGGCTCAGAGACGGTAAGAAATTGTTTAAGGGTTCATTGTTTAAGCTCTGAAATTCATAACATCTCTCCAATTAAAAAGACTACATTCTTCCATTATGCTTGTTGCCTAAGAATAGCAGCAACAAATATTTGCAAAAATGCCTTAGAATTAACAATTCAGTTTATTTAATTGTTAAGGTAATCCAGTAGGTCATCAGCCATTTTATAACCAAATCATAAGTGATGATAAGGATTAGTGAGAAAACAAGCAGGGCTTTGGTTTACCTTGTTAATGCATCTCACTGGAAAGTATCCAGGGGCTTCTTTTCATTGTGCACTTTCAGGTGCTATCTGCAAAGGAAACAGAAGATTCTAGGGGGTTAGGAGGAAACCAATGAGAATAGGATATCACAAAAGCAAAAGGAAAAAAATTGTTCAAAAGAGAGAAGGAGGAATGATTTTCATGGCAAATGCTACTGAAGCCTTCAGTAAGATGAGGGCTGAAATATGTCAGTTAGGTTTCAGTGAGTGGATGTCATGGGTGACTTCATTAGGAGTGTTTTAGTGGCATGACAGAAGCAGAAGCCAGACTGGATTGGGTTGAAGACTGCAAGTGGAGATACTGCATTTTGACAACTTTCAGGAAGTTTAGTTTTCCAGAGAAAGAGAGAAAAAGGAAGTAGCTAGAGGGGAAATTGGAATCAAAGGATTTTTGTTTTTGTTTAAGATGAGAGAGATTCAAATGCGTTTAAATGTTCAAAGGAAGAAGGCACTTAAGAGGAAAGTGATGAAGTATTCAGTCCCAGAAGGATAAACAGAAGAGTAGCTGAGAAGGGCAGAAGGGATGGGATCCAAAGGACAGATTAGTAGATCAGCATCAGGCAGAAGGAAGACTAGGTCCTCTTGTGTCAGTCAGGAAAGGACGTGAGGTGGAGTTCAGACATACTTAGGTTTGCAAATCTGGTAACTAGTTGGGGGGGTTTGAAAGTTTCCAGTTTATGCTTTTAAGTTTCCCAAAGAAGTAGGAAGGAAGTAAAATTATTGATGGGAATAAGGAAGGACAATTGAAGGTTGGTAGGTGAAGGTTATAGGTTTAAAGAGAGAGAAGATTGAGAAAGTATTTACAAAAATGAGAGAGTATTTTAGAGAAATATAATACAGTAGAGCAGTAGAGATAATCCATTTGAAGATGGTGATCATACATTTATTTTGACTCTATAATCTGTCCAGGTGCTTGACTTTCACCAACAGTGTGGCTGTTCAAGGACAGGTGCCAAGAAAGTAGATAGTAATTTATTTACCAGCTGGAGGAAACAGGAAGAGAGAAGCACAAGAGATTTTAGGGAATTAGTAAATGTTATTAAAATAATGTACCATGGGACAAAAAGGTGGATAAGGTGGATGTGAGTGAAGCAAGGACTGCTGTGAAGAAGGCTTTTAATAAAATTAAATAAAGGTTATTATGGGAATAATTAAACAAACAAGCTGGATAGAGAGGAGATGGTGGTTTAGAGCACTGGGTTCTTGAGGAAGTGGTTTTGGAAGTGGAGCCATCTTGGGTAATGACAATGTCCAGTGGAAGATCAGGTCTGTGACATAGAATTTACCATTAAAGTGTTATTCTGTTTGTGTGAAAGGACAGAGGGCCCCCAGACCATCACTGGAAAACAGAATGAAAGAAGATGAGATATTGACAGATTTTTATTTCTGCTAATGTTATAGAAAGCATGTAGTTACATCCTCCTGAATAAAAACTTGGACTTTCAGCCTAGATTACTTCAGAGACATGGAGATTCAAATGATTTTAATGCACTAAGTTATAAATAACACAAAAGAGATGATAACTCACAAGTGGTTTTGTCTCTCATTACTGATATTTTCATTAACACTCTTCTTAGGTGAAAGGAAATTGCTGCAATAACTGGTCTCTGTGGAAAGTCTTTTTGGTTTGTCTCTTAGCCTGTGTGATAACAACAGCAATTGGAGTACTCATCGTGTGTCTGGTGAATAATAGAGGAAATGACCATTCTTCCATTGTTATCCAGCTACCCCAAAACAACGGGGAGCCTGTAGTTATTGTTCCTGGGACAACCTCTACTACTTCTCAACTTAAAGTGACCACCACTTCAACGGAACCTACAACCACAGCAGCCACTACCATCACTTCAACGGAACCCACGACGACCACAGTGGCCACAACCACCACTTCAGCGGAACCCACGACGACCACAACAGCCACAACCGCCGCTTCAGTGGAACCCACAACAACCACGGTGGCCACAACCACCACTTCAGCGGAACCCACAACTACCACGACGGCCACAACCGCCACTTCAGCTGAACCCACGATGACCACGGCGGCCACAACTGCCACTTCAGTGGAACCCACGACGACCACGACAGCCACAACCACCACTTCAGCGGAACCCACAACAACCACGGTGGCCACAACCACCACTTCAGTGGAACCCACAACCACGGTGGCCACAACCACCACTTCAGTGGAACCCACGACAACCATGACGGCCACAACCGCCACTTCAGAGGAACCCACAACCACGGTGGCCACAACCACCACTTCAGCGGAACCCACGACAACCACGGTGGCCACGACCACCACTTCAGCAGAACCCACAACCACAGCAGTCACAACTACCACTTAACGGAACCTATGGCCACAACAGCCATCACCACAACTATATGTGAAATAGTAGCTGTCGCACTTCAACAGAGTCCACAACAACTGAAACTTAAATACCAGGAAATGCTGTTAGAGCTTAATTTTAGCTGACAATCAAAACTATCACTACTTCCACTATCTCTTTGATTAAATGTACAACTACATTAACTTCACTACAATCATTTACCACTTCCACTTGACTTGCAACTACAATCTGTAACTTCCACTTAGCCTAAAATAATAATCATCATTCTTCATCAACAATCTATAATCTCCACCTAGTCATCTGAACCTGTAACTACAAATGCCACCATTAGCATTTTAACCTTAATAGAACTACCATTGATTACAAAAAATGTTCTCTTCTATGGCAAGTTAACCTTTAGTTATTATCACTAAAATTTAACCTACAACTATCCTCCCACAGGCTCTTTCACCTAAATTGTAGCTACCTTCTCTATAATAACTGAGTCTATATCCAACATTACTGTATTATACCTACAGCAACTACCAGAATGCCAGTTAAAGACCAATAATTTAGACAATAATAAATAGTTACCTTAATTTTCACCAAATCAATACTTCACACATCTAAAGCTATTAAAATTTGTTTTTAGTTTTAAAGAACTGAACATACAAATTTTAAGAATCTGCTCTTGTTTCCATATTTCAAATTAGTACTTCATAGAAAAAAATCCAATTTGTTCAGTTAGAAAATATTTAAGAAATTTTATATAAAACCTTATGATAAAGGTAGCCATTCAGATTTTAATATGTACTGATTTTGGTTCAGAACATTGCATTCCTCTGCACACAAATAGTATCCATAAACTTATGTAGAAATTTTAGAACTTACAGTAATTTTTTCCTTTATGGTGAAGTTTATGTCCCTTTAATTTTTTTTTTAGATTGTAACTACCTTTTAAGCAAGCATATCCTATTTGCCTTAATACCAAAGGTGCATTTGAATACTCTAAAATTAAGTTATTAATTTTTTGCAATCTTGTAAGACTGCAAGACAAAGGCATATCTTAAGTCCCAGTTATGTCTTGAAGTATGAATATTAATAAGAAAATAGCAATGCAGATTAAGTAACAAATTTATTAAGTTTGGCTCTGTTAATTTTGAATTCTTAGTAATTCTAGCAGATTTAAACTATAATTAATAACCCAGACTTACTAAATAGGGGTCTTTAAGTTAGAACTGGTAATCTATAATTTTAAAATCTTTGCAGATGTTTGTAATGTCCAGGCAGGTTTGAAATCGCTGGTTCAAAGGTCTTAGTCTAAGAATGACATTAAAGTCATATAAATTCTAATAAAAAATATTGAAAGTCAGAATCTCATGCAAAGCAGCACCATTTTCAGGAGCAGATTCAGAAAATTTTTGCAGATACGCAAAAATAAAAAGGAGTTATAGACTAGCTGTGTACAAAAAACCCTTACATAACCAATTCCATATATAATCAGAAGGAAATGTTTTATCAAATTTTAATGTAATATTTTCAAGAAAAAATTTAAAATTAAAGCTTCTGGGCAAATTTTAAATCATTTAAAATATCTCAAAGTTGGACCTAAGTGGATACTCATTGTTAACTTCTGCTAGCTGAGTTATTTTAATTGTATGTACTTAGAAGTAATGACATTTTAGTAAATACATTAGTTTAGATTTCTAATAATGCCTTCCCTTCCCTCTGAGCTGTTTTGGAGTTCCATATATTAGAACAAAGGTCCAGCCCTGGGCCCTGACCCATGATTGCTGCAGCCCTGAGAGGGGTATACTGGCCCACTGTTGACCTCTGGTTTTTGTGGGGCTCCCAGAGTCCGAGCTCTCCCCACCGAGCAGGGTTCTGAGGCATGTTTGCTGACCAAAGGCGCTGGAGCTTCCTCACCCAGTCACCCAGTTCCCCACTGCACTCCCAGCTGCAGGCTTAACTGTGGCCTCCATTCTGAATTTCTATTCTCTTATCCCATTTTTCCTGTAATCCTCTTACTGGGCCTGGAACTTTGCCCTGTTTTTGTTTCCATCTGTAGTGATGGGGTTCTCATCTGTGAACCTCAGCTCCTTCGGCTGTGAACCAGCTTTCTGTGGGCAGATCCTGGCATGTGCTGCGGTACTGGCTACATGGTTGACATTCTGCCTACATTCCTGATTGCTTGCTCTGGACATCTGCTGGTATGGCTCTTCCCGCCTGGCAGCCCTAGGACTGATTATTTGCCTAAGTCCTGCCCAGAGATGCCTGGAGCTGCTTGGAGATTGAGCCTTGTTTCCTCCCAGGGGTAGGTGAGCTCGTGCTCTCATCCACTCAGCAATTCCTTCCCTTGTATACAGGTCTAGTTCCTGGCCTAAACACCCTTCCAGAATGTTCTCCTACTCTTTACCTACTGAAACTTTAAACACCTGTCTTGCTCCCTTTATTTCTTGTTTCTTTGTCACATATTTCAATATCTTCAGTATATGCTGCTTTGAACCTTTTAAGTATAGTTTCCCTCCCTAACAGTATTACAAGAAATTTAAAACTCCTTTTTTGGGGGTGCATCACAGACAATATCTAGTATGATTTTAGCTAGCTTCCAGACAGCACTTTTGAATACACCTGCTTTAAGACAGGTAAAGAACTGCTTCCCAGAAAAAGAGGACATACATATCTAATATTTTTAAAACTGGCTAAATCCTCTTTTCTTGACTTTTAAGGCCACACCTAGTAGCCACTATCTTTATTTTTAGCTTCGGTTCTCCTGACCGCTGCTGTATCTCTTATTTTAGCTGCCTTGGCATGGTTTGTTTTCTCATTTGGGTTAATGTTTCTGGCAATATTCTTTGCTTTTCTTGGAGTATCCCTCTTCATTTCCCCTTCAGATCTGTGATGACTTCTATTCCACTTAATCTTGGTCCACAAATTCAAGCTTCTTCCTATTTGCTAATTTAAGATGACTTCTCAGCCATCTGACTGAGAAGAGGTAGAATTCCATCATAACTTGACAATCTAGGATTCTGTTTTGATCAGCACTTCTGTTTCCTTCTTAGGTAAAAGGGCCACTTACAGTGAATCTAAAGATATAATACAACTTATTTAGAATTGTCATAGCAACTTCATCTATATCAGGACAAAAGGTGCTTAGCAGCTATTTATTAAAGCTAATATTAAAGGCCTACTTCCAGAAAGTTGATGTTGAAAATAGTTTCAAGTAAAGATAAGAACAGTCACTTTTATGGACCATTGCCAAATTTGGCTGAATTTAGATGCTTTAAAATAGCTCAGTGCAGCCAGAGATTCTTTTCAAAAGGCTCAGATTTCATCCCAATAAAAAATATAACAATGATTAATGCATTTTTGTGGATATATTTTCATCAGTTCAACATTGTGTTAGGATTAAGCCACTTTAAGAGGACCAAGGAAGGCCCTTCTAACTCTTATTTCCATTTTGAGGTAACTAGATTTTTGAATAATTCACCAGTAATAAAAAGCAGCATGGGTTCAACTCCGAATTTCTAGCACCTAAAGCCTTGTGGCTTTGAGAAAAGTTTCTTTTTTTACTTCCTTTTACCACCCTCATTTTCGTTGAGATACATAAGACATTTGTCCAAAGAATAAGAGTTGTGACTTCTTGGAGTCTGAGGGACAATCTATAGTCTTTCGAGTGGCACTCTTTCCCCTGAAAAGAAACTTATTTTAAAAGCTTAAAGATAGTTATGCTCTCAGAAAGTCACTGAGGTCTCTCAATTACATGTACAAAAGATATTAACAAATAATATGAAAAGGAATAATAATTTATAATAAAAATCTTCAACATAAATAATTTAAAAATGAAGTAACAAATACCTTTGTTTCTTAATGGCTTTGGGAATAAAGTACACTCAGTAGTGGTGAGCAAGAAATGAAACAGGCAATCTTGTATTTGGTTGATGGCAAATGTATTGAGGGAAAAAACTTAGCAGCATGTATTAAAGGGTTTAATTTGTATACCCTTTGTCTGAGTAAGTCTATTGGAATCTATGTTAAGAAAATGTTATGTACACTAAGGAAATATAAAAAAGTACTTTCTGGTACAAATAATTTTTTGTAGTTATACTTACAAATGCAAAATATTAGAAAACAAATACCCAAAAGCAGAAGGGTTACACAATGAAATACAGGACAGTCATGATATTTTCAAACATCTTGAAAGTGTGGTAAAAAAGTAGATTATAAAAGATATGGTACAGTTTCAAGATAAGAAAGGCAGGATATAGTAAATTATCTGAGAAAACGTTTTAGGCGTTTTTTGGTTCATTTTCTAGATTATCTACTATTATCTTTTTAACAGAAAAAAAGCAGTTCAAAAAAATTGGACTATCTTTCTAGCAAATAGACATTACTTATCTAGCACACTTTTTTTCCTTTTGAAAATAGTTTTATGAATTTTGTAAAAGTGACACCACCTAGAGCCCTTTGGGAGGAGACTTAAGCCTGGGATCAGTAAAGTAAGATAGCTCCAAATGGAGTGGTTTAGGCTGCTCATGTTGTCCACATGGTGAAGTGAAACTACTGGAGTGGATGGCAGAGGAGCAGGGTGTGCAAAGAACACAAAGCTAACAATTTTAAAATGAAGTATTCAGGCTTTTCTATACATAGTATCATGTCATCTAGCAATATTGACAGTTTCACTTCTTCCTTTCCAATTTGTAAGCCTTTTATTTCTTTCTCTTGACTAATTGCTGAGGCTAGGCCTTCCAATACTATATTGAGTGAAAGCAGTGAGTGTGGCATTCTTGTCTTTTTCTTGATCTTAGAGGAAAAGCTTTCACCTTTTTGCCATTGAATATGATATTAGTTGTGGGTTTGTAATGTGTGGCCTTTATTTGTTGAGGTATGTTCCCTCTATACTCACTTTGTTGAGAGTTTTTATCATAAATTTATGTTGAATTTTATCCAATTCTTTTTCTGTGTCTATTGAGATAAATGTATGATTTTTATCTTTCATTTTGTTCATGTGGGGTATTACGCTGATTGATTTGTGGATGTTAAACTCTCCTTGCTTCTCTGGAATAAATCCCACTGGATCGTGCTGTCTGAGCTGTTACATACATAGGTGAAGTCTGTTTGCTAAAATCTTACTGTGGACTTTGCATCTGTGTTCATCAGGGATATTGGCCTATAATTTTCTCTTTTTTTTTGGTGTCCTCTTGTATCAAGGTAATGCTGGTCTTGTAGAATGAGTTTGGAAGCATTCCCTCTTCTTCAAGTTTTGGAAAAGTTTGAGAAAAATACAAATGAAGTCTGAATATTCAGTAGAATTCACCAGCAGATGCTATCTGGTACTAGACTTTTGTTTGTTGGGAGGTTTTTGATTATTGATTCAATCCCCTGAATCATATTTCTATTTGTTATCAGTCTATTCAGATTTTCTATTTCTTCATAGTTCAGTCTAGGAATATTATGCCTTTCTAGGAGTTTTTCCATTTTTTTCTAGGTTGTCCAATTTGTCAGTGTATAATTGCTCGTAGTAGTCTCTTATGATCCTTTGTATTTCTGTGATATTAGTTGTAACATCTCTTTCATTTCCAATTTTATTTATTTGAGCTTTTTTTCTTGATGAGTCTAACTAAAGCTTTATCAGTTTTGCCCCTAGAAAAGATGGCAGATTAGGAAGGCAATGTAGAAACCTCTTGCCAAATACACACCAAGGAAGCAACTACAGCAAATACAACTAACCATGAAAATTATCCGAAGACTGAAGAACAGACCACCTGCACCTTGTGAAGAAGAGAAGACCACATAGTGGCAGAGTTGCAACTGAGCAGGACCCAAGCCCTTCTGCCATCCTAAAAGTGGCAGGGAGAGGAATGGAGTGGGGTGGGGGGAGGGGGAATAAATATGCAGGAATCCTGCATATCTGGCCCTGGAGATCTGCTCTGGGAACACAAGTCCACATTTTATTAGGCTTTGGTAATTAACAAGGCTGGACACCAGGGAAAGTTGGAGTACTCTGGGAAGCTGAGACTCCTGCTGTTTATAGAGGACAGGCATGCTCCACTGGTCCCACTGAGACCCAACACAGAATTTAAAGTTTGAAAGATTTACCAGCATCAGGAAGGGTACCAGAGGGGCAGGGGTTGGACAGAGCTCTCTCCAGAGGAGAAAGGGCAAGTGGATGACTCTTCCCTAGCTCTTCCTCAGCCCAACTGGTTGGGTGTTTGTGGGAGCCAGCTCCAAACACTCCATACTCCACACTGGTGGCTCAGCCTTGAGGTGCTTCTCTGCACACCTGCCCATCTGCCTGGACTACTTGGCTCAACAGTGGTCACACTTTGCTGCCTGGCAGGCAGAGGGAGGCTTTCCCAGCTTTCCCAGCCCTCTCTCAGCTCAACTGGGGAGGCACCTGTGGGAACCAGCTCCAAATGTTTTCTTCTCACTGGTGGAAGGAAGCACCCAGCCCCATGAAGTGCTTTCCTGACCACCCACCCCACTCCACCCACACCATCAGCTGGCAGCAACAATAAACCTGCAGGGCAAGCAAGGGTGGCCCCATCCACAGTGAATCCCAAAGAAGTGCTGCTGCATAGCTCACAAAAGACCTTGACTAACAGAGACCAGCCGCTGCTGGCAGACAGGCAGAAAGGTGGCTCTGCCCACAGCCCACAACAACAAATGCAGTTCCACTGCAAAGAAGAACCAGACACTGGTGAGCAGAGTCTTGAGCTTCTAGGCAACACAGGACACATACTTCACAAAGTCATTACATTCTAGACCAAAAGGTACAGCATAGCTAATGCAAAGGAAGAAACACAGAAACACAGACAAAAGGAGGAGGCAGAGAAATATATTCCAAACAAAAAAACAGGATAAGACACCAAAAAGAGGGCCTAATGAAACAGATCAGCAATCTTCTTGAAAAAGATGTCAAAGTAACAGTCATAAATATGACTCAGACCTGCAGAAAAGAATTGATTATCTCAAGGTGAAGTTCAGCAAAGACATAGAAGATTTGAAAAAGAGCCTCCCAGAGATGAAGACTGAGTAACTGAAATGAAATATATAATGGAGAAAATAAATAATAGATTGCTCCAGGTAGAAAAGACAATCAATGAGATGGAAATTAGAGAACATGAAAACAACAAAGCTGAGGAAAAGAGAGATAAAAGAATCTCTAAAAACAAGAAGATGCTGAGACCGGTGTAACAACTCCAAATAAAATAATATTCACATAAGGGGTACCAGAAGGAGAAGAGAGAGACGAAAGAGTAGAAAGTCTCTTTAAAGAAATAATAGCTAAAAATTTCCCTAACCTGGGGAAGGAAATAGACACCCAGGTCCCAGAAGCACAGAGAGTCCCTAACAAAAGGAACCCCTGGAAACAACACCAAGACATAAAATAATTAAAATAACAAAAATTAAGGATAAAGAGAGGGTATTGAAAGCATTGAGAGAAAGGCAGAAAATTATAAGGGAAACCCTGTAAGTCTGTAAACAGATTTCTCAGCAGAAGCTTTACAGGCCAGAGGGAGTGGCATGAAATAATTAATATATTGAAACAGAAGGGCCTTCAACCAAGAATCCTCTACCCAGCAAGGTTATCATTCAGAATTCAAGGAGAAATTATAAATTTCCCAGATAAGTGAAAGTTAAAAAAACTCACCAGCATTACAGTAGCCTTACAGGACAGGCTATGGGGACTTCTATAGATGTAAATATTCTTAAGCCTACTTTTTTTACATCAGTGAAAATAAACCCACAGTAAAGATAGTAGATCAATTACTTAGCAAGTATTAAGTTGAAAAGAAGAAAAAAAAGTGCTAAAATCAACTATACACAGAATCAGTCAAGGGATACTTAAAATTGCAGATTATAACATCTAATACATAAAGTGTGGAGGAGGAAGAAGGAAAAAAAGTGCTTTTAGGCTATTCAAAATAGAGTGACAGTCAACTTAATATAGACTGTTATATATTTAGGAAACTATGAAACTTGTGGTAACCACAAGGCTAAAGCCTATAATAGATACACAAAGAAACTGAAAAGAAAGAAATTCAATCACACTAAAGAAAAACATCAAATAACAAGGAAAGAGTTTAAGAGAGGAAGAAAGGATCAAAGAGGGACTACAAAAACAACCAGAAAACAATTAATAAAATGCCAATAAATGCATACCTATCAATAACTATCTTAAATATATTATATACTATTATATAAAATTATATACTAAAAGAATTAAAGGAGGAAATAGGTTGCAACACATTCATTTCAGGAGACTTTAACACACCATTCACATCAACAGATCGACCAGACAGAAATAAATAAGGAAATAGAGGCATTGAACAATACATTAGATCAAATGGACTTAAAAGATATCTACAGAACTCTCCATCCAAAAGCAGCAGGATACATATTTTTCTCAAGTGTGCATGGAACATTCTGCAGAATAGATCACATACTAGGCCACAAGAAGAGCTTCAATAAATTCAAAAGGATTGAAATTGCATCAAGCAGCATCTCAGACCACAACAGTATGAAACTAGAAATAAATTACAAAAAGAAAACAAAAAAACCTATAAACACATGGAGGCTAAACAACATGCTTCTAAATAATCGATCAATAAAAAAAAAGAAGAAATGAAGCAATATGTGGAGACATGAAAACAAAAATAGAACAATTCAAAATATGTGGATCACTCATCTACATTTGCTCTTACAACATTAAACTATGTTTTCTACCTTTATCTTGCATCTACCTACCACTTCAGCATTTTATTAAAAAAAAAAAAAATAATAATAATAATAATAAAGGGAGAAATGTGGGATCCACATATAAATCAAGTATAAAAATCAAACGAATATTCATATTTGACCTGATTGTTTATAGTTCATAATGCGTGATCAAAACCGAAAGCTTCTGTGATGACTGCCCTTGTACTGTTCACCATGTAACTTATTCACTATGTAAGAATTTGTTCTCCATGTAAGAACTTGTTCGTTATGCTTCAGAAGATTGGAGACTGACAAGAATTAGGCTTGGGGTGGATTAATGATTGTGCATTGAGCATTGACCCCCCTATACAGAATTTTATTGTCGTTAACAACCATTTGATCAATAAATATGAGAGATGCCCTCTCAAAAAAAAAACTGAGGATAACAATATTAATGATGATGATAGTAATAATAAAATAGTACTAATATGAACTGCAAAAAAAAAATTATTTTTTCAGAAACTCCTGAGTTAGGAGTTACAGGAAGGGAAAATGTTCCAGTTTGAAGAGCTATATGGTTTTACAAAAATAAACTAGTCTTTACCAAAACTTTTTGAAATTGTTCACATTTAGCATAAGGAAACAAATTCTACTGTACACACAAAAATAAACTGGTATATTTTCAGATAAAAAAAAAATATGTGGATCACTGCAAAAGCTTTTCTCAGAGAGAAGTACATAACAATACAGGCCTATTTCAAGAAACACCAAAAAAAACAGTCTACACTCACAACTAAAGAAACTAGAAAAAGAAGAACAGATGAAACCCAAAGTTAGTAGAAAGAGGGATATAATAAGGATCAGAACAGAAATAAATAAAATAGAGAAGAATAAAACAATAGAAAAAATTAGTGAAACCAATACCTGGTTTTTTAAGAAGATAAACAAAATAGACAAACCCCTAGCCAGTTATCAAGAAAAAAAGAAAGAGGACACAAAAATCAAAATCATAAATGAAAAAGGAATAGTCATAACTGACACCACAGAAATTCAAAGAGTTATAATTATGCAAATTCAATGAAAAAATTATATGCCAATATATAGGACAATCTAGAAGAAATGGACAAATTCCTAGAATTGTACAATCTCTGCAGACTGACCCAGGAAGAAACAGATAATCTGAAAAGACCAATTACCAGCAATGAAATTCAATTAATAACAAAAAAACTCCCCCCAAACAAAAGTTCAGAACCAGATGGCCTCACAGCTGAATTATACCAAACATTTAAAGAAGAGCTAATTCCCATCCTTCTTAAAGTCTACCAAAAAGTAGAAGAGGAGAGAATATTCCAATCTCATTCTATGAGGCCAACATCCCTCTAATACCAAAACCAGACAAAGACACCACACAAAGAAAGAAAATTATAGAACAATATCCCTGATGAACATAAATGCAAAAATTCTCAATACAATATTAGCAAACTGAATTCAAAATACATCAAAAGGATCATCCATCACAACCAATTGGGATTTATTCCTGAGATGCAAGGATGGTAGAATATTTGTAATCAATATAATACACCACACTAACAAAAAGAAGGATAAAATCCCATATGATCATCTCAATAGATGCTAAAAATGACATTTGACAAAATTCAACATGCATTCATGATAAAAACTCTCAACAAAATGGGTATAGAGGAAATGTACCTCAATAAATAAAGGCCATATATGACAAATCCATGGTTAACATCATATTCAATGGTGAAAAGGTTTTCCTTTAAGATCAGGAACAAGACAAGCATGTCCACTCTCGCTGTCACCATAGTACTGAAAGTCCTAGCCATGGAAATCAGACAAGATAAAGAGATAATTGGTAAGGAAGAAGGAAAATACTATTTGCAGAAGACATGATACCGCATATATAGAAAACTCTAAAGACTCCATCAAAAAATATTAGAACGAATAGCTGGATTCAGCAAAGTTGTAGGATACAAAATTAATACACAGTAATCTGTTGTGTTCCTATATACTAACAATGAATTAGCAGAAAGAAATCAGGAAAAAAAATCCATTTACAATTTCATCAAAAACAGTAAAATGCCTAGGAATAAACCTAACCAAGGAGGTGAAAGACCTGTACTCTGAAAACTGTAAGACACTCAATAGAGAAATTAAAGATGACACAAATCAATGGAAATCTATCCCATGATCAGGGATAGAAAGAATTAATATAGTCAAAATGGCCATTCTGCCCAAAGCAATTTACAGATTCAGTACAATCCCTATCAAAATATCAACAGCATTTTTCAATGAACTAGAGAAAATAATCCTAAAATTCATATGGAAATGCAAAAGCCCCAAACAGTTCAAGAAATCCTGAGAAAGAAGAACAAAGCTGGGTGGTAATTATGCTCCTGACTTCAAGCTATACTACAAAGCTACAGTAATCAAAACAGTATTGTACTGGCACAAGAACAGTCCCATAGATCAATGAAACAGAATAGAGAGCCCATATACACACACATATAGGGTCAATTAATATATGATAAAGGAGTCATGAATATATAATGGGGAAAGGACAGGCTCTTCAATAACTTGTGTTGGGAAAACTGGACAGCTACATGCTTGAGAATGAAACTAGATTGTTGTCCAACTCCATACATAAAATTAAACTCAAAATGGATCAAAGATCTGACTGTAATACATGAAACCATAAAACTCTTAGAAGAAAACATAGGCAAAAATATTTTGAACATAAGCATGAGCAATTTTTTTTCTGGACATATCTCCCTGGGCAAAGGAAAGAAAAAATGAACAAGTAGAAATATATCAAACTGAAAAGCTCTGTTCATCAAAGGACACCATCAACAGAACAAAAGGACAACCTACAGTATGGGAGAATGTAGTAATAACCAATTCATCCAACAAGAGATTAACATCAAAACTATTAAAGAACTCATATGACTAAAAACCAGGAAAACAAATAACCTGATGAAAAAATGGGCAGAGGACCTGAACAGACATTCTTCCAAAGAAATTCAGATGGCCAATAGGCACATGAAAAGATGCTCCACATCACTAGTCATAAGGGAAGTGAAAATCAAAAACACACCACCTCACACCAGTTAGGATGGCCACTATCCAAAAGACAATAAATAAAAAGTATTGGCAAGGATGGGTAGAAAAGGAAACAATCCTACACTGTTAGTGGGAATGTAAATTGATGCAGTGGTAGGCAGGATAGTTCCTCAAAAAACTAAAAATAGAAATGCCATAAGACCCAGTAATCCAACTTCTAGGAATTTACCTGAAGAAAACAAAATATCTGATTTGAAAAGATATATGCACCCCTATGTTTATTGCCACATTATTTGCAATAGCCAAGATATGTAAGCAACCTAAGTGTCCATCAATAGGGCATATACACAATGGAATATTATTCAGTCATCAAAAGAAAGAAATCCTGCCACTTGCAACTATGTGGATGGATCTAGAGGGTATTATGCTAAGTGAAAGAAGCCAGGTGGAGAAAGACAAATACTCTATGATTTCACTTATTTGTGGAAAATATAAACAAAAAAACCCACAGTGAACAAAATAGCAGTAGACTCATAGGCACTGAGAAATGACTGGTGGTTACCTTGGGGGAGGGTTTGGTGTGGGTGGGGCGAGTGAGAGGGGAAAAAGGGGCACAAAAATTCTCAATCATAATATAAGTTGGTCACAGGAATGGTAGTACAGCATGGAGAATATAGTCAATGGTTCTGTAACATCTTTCTATGTTGACATATAGTATTGTATACCAACTCTATTTCAATAAAAAAAATTTATCAATTTTGTTTATTTTTTCAAACAACAATCTCTCAGTATTATTGATCTTTTATGGTGAGATTTTTACTTTTGTATGTTTTCTTATTATTAGTGTCATTTCTTTTCATCTTAAAGAATTCCCTTTAACATTTCTTTTTTTTATTTTATTAAAGTATCGTTGATATGTTGGTTTCAAATATACAACACAGTGGTTCGACAGTTACCCATATTATCAAATCCTCGACCCCTGCAGTGTGACTATTATCCATCCACATAGTAAGATGTTACAGAATCATTAAGTGTATTCTCTGTGCTGTACTACCATCCCTGTGACCAACCTATATGGTGACTGCAAATTATTGTGCCCTTTAGTCCCCTTTCCCCTCCCTCTCCAACCCCTCTCCCTTGGAAACCCCTAGTCCCTTCTCTGTGTCTCTGAGTCTACTGCTGTGTTCTTCCTTTTGTTCTGCTTTGTTTTTATACTCCACCAATAAGTGATATCATTTGCTATTTGTCTTTCTCTAAGTGGCTTATTTCACTGAGCATAATATCTTCTAGATCCATCCATGTTGTTGCAAATGGGAGGATTTCTTTTCTTTTTATGGCTGAATAATATTCCATTGTGTATATGCACCACTTCTTCTTTACCCATTCATCTACTGATGGACACTTAGGTTACTTCCATATCTTGGCTATTGCAAATAGTGCAGAGATAAACATACAGGTGCTTATGTCTTTTCAAATCAGGGATCTTGTTTCTTGTGAAGGCCAGTTTAGGAAGAATGGACTCTAGCTTTTGCTTACCTGGAAAATTCTTTATCTCTCCTTCAATTTTGAATTGTGACCTTACTTAAAAGTATCGTAGTTGCAAGACTTGTTCTTTTAGCACTTTGAATATGTCATCCCACTCTCTTCTGGCCTGTGAAGTTTCTGTTGAGAAATCAATCTGCTGATGGCCTTTGGAGTTTCCTTTGTATGTAACGATTTGTTTTTCTCTTTCTGCTTTTAAGATTCTTTAACTTTCGGCATTTTAATTATAATGTATGTTGGTGTGGATCTCTTGGTTCATCTTATTCAAAACACTGAACTTCCTGGGCCTGAATGTCTGTTTCCTTCTCTCTGTTAGGGAAACTTTCAGCCATTATTTCTTCGAATAAACTTTCTGTCCCTTTCTCTGTCTCTTTTCTGGGACCCCTACTTTATGAATGCTATTCTGCTTGATCTCCTAGGTCCCTTAAGTTATCTTCATTAAAAAAAACTATTTTTTCTTCTTTCTTGTCTGTCTAGATGAGTTCCATTTTTGTCTTCCAGCTTGCTTATCTGTTCTGTTCCGTCCAGCCTGTTGTTGAACCCTTCTAGTGTATTTTTCATTTCAGTTGTTGTATTCCTCTGCGCTGTGACTTCCTTTTGATACTTTCCTATATTTTCTATCTCTTTGTTGAAGTTCTCATTGTGTCCATCCATTCTTTCCCAAGTTCGGTGAGCAACTTTATGTACATAAGTTTGAATTCTTTATTCTTAACTTTGTTGTTTCAAGTAAAGAAAATACTTGATTAATTACATAAATCAAGAAAATAGGCTGGAGAAATATTTTTAAGTAGGAGACTGATAAGTCAGCTACAATTCTGCCTTTTTTTTTTTCAGTAGAAGATCATTGACACATTTACCCAAGCAATGTTTTGGAGTTAGAAAAATCTAGAACTTAAAGTGGTTTCAGTGGTTGTTGGTAGAGCTTCCTAATAATTACAAATAGGGTTTTGGTCTTTTGCCAAAACAAATGGTATATTTCTTTTTGGAAAATTTATGCATTGATATTAATACACCAGTAAGTGGAAGAAATTTTTATACTGGATTCATAGTAATTTCAAAAAAGAGTCATAAAAAAGCAGTTATGTGTATTTTTTAGTCAAATGGCAGTATGGTTAATATTATTGTTATTGTTTTTACAAAACATATGCTTCAACTATTTGGTCCCAAAAGTTGTAGCATGTAATATGAAATCATAATTATTGAATTGAATCTACCCTTAGATAAAACTATCATAGTTACCTTAGTGTTAACTAAGTCTGGTATTTCCTGAAATCTACAACTATAAAAGACATTGAACAAAGTAACAAATATTTATAGAGCTGCGATTGTGAAATTTGTTGCTATGGAATGGAAGCAAAACATAAGATACGTCCTACAGATGTCGAATACCTCAAATCCAGTGAGTGGTAGAAATATTTCTTCCTCTTCCATTTAACTTAAACTTGAGCTTTGCGATTGTCATAAAATATCAAACTTCCTATTGGTACAACAATATGTTTTGCAATTTTTTATATCACTTATATTAAAATTAAAATAGGCACAATTTCATAGGGTAAGGAATTCCTAACATAAACCTCACATTGTGTGACTAAATGGTAATCGTGTAAATATATTATTAAATTGTTTTTCTACTTCAGCCATCTGAAAGACAAATTCCTGTGGATACAGATTGAATGTCACGTTTCCACAATTTTAACTATGCAAACATTCCCAGGTAGAAGATAGAATATGATTTCATGATTTGAGAGTACAATTTCTAGATGGTTCTTCTGAACTTAGCTAAGGTCTTAGACCAGAGTCTCAACTTGACCATAGCTTTTGTAGCCTAAACAGAAAATTTATTAAGAAACAACTGGTTTATTTTCATTTTATTATGAATAGTGACACTTGCAATACATACTCCAAAAGCCCACTGCTTTTTCTAAAATATTTTCCTCTGCAAAGGTAGCAGATCTGTGCTCACAGTTCATACATAAACCCTTTATGAAGGATCCTGGAATTGGGGTGGAAGGAGTATTACTCTTCAACGGTTGAAATAAGATGATGTGAGAAAAGCGGCTCACTCAATGTATTCTCAGTGGATGCTTGAAAAAAACCTTTTTTTCTGGATCCTTTAATGAGAACCAGACTTGCAACAGGGTAGGGAGAATCTGCAAATTAGGCTGGCTGAGAGAGTCTGAGATTTATTTTTCAATGAAGAACTTCAAATTTGCTTTTCAGAGTTCCTACCCCTGAACAAATAGAATAATCTCTGAAGATTGGGAATAAAACAAAATTTAGGGAGGTCAGCTATTGTTTCTTGAGCATGTTGGGACAGTAAGCTGATTTTGCTTCTAGTTCTATAGTCAAGCCATACAAATGTTTAATCCCTGCTGCTTAGTATAATGCCAAGCTCAGAGTAGCTGGTTAAGAAATGATTGCTGAACATGCTGAATTAGACCTTGACTCATTCTGTCAATGTCTTACCTGAGACACCAGGCCTTGGTCTGTATTGCACTGAAACTGCTTTGACCAAAGTGCCCCATGGTACACTGAGATGTGCAAATTTCACCTGGTGTGTGACTCAAGTGGCAGTAAACCCTTCTCATCACCAATCATTGGCCCATATATCCCATCGTGCTCTTTACTTCCTCTCTCCTAGTTCAGCCTTTTTTTATTAAGATATCATTGATATACACTCTCATGAAGGTTTCACATGAAAAACATTGTGCTTACTACATTTTCCCATATTATCAAGTCGCCTCCATAATCCATTGAAGTCACTGTCCATCAGTGTAGTAAGATGCCACACAGTCACTGCCTGTTTTCTCTATGCTATATTGTCTTCCCTGTGACCACACACACACAATGTGTACCAATCATAATACTCCACAATCCCCTTCTCCCTCCCTCCCATTGGGTAAGCACTAGTCCCCTCTTGGAGTCTGTTAGTCTGCTGCTGTTTTGTTCCTTCAGTTTTGCTTCTCTGTTATACTCCACAAATGAGGGAGATCATTTGGTACTTGTCTTTCTCCACCTGGCTTATTTCACTGAGTATAATACCCTCTAGCTCCATCCATGTTGTTGCAAATGGTAGGATTTGTTTTCTTCTCATGGCTGAGTAGTATTCCATTGTGTGTATGTACCACCTTCTCTTTATCCATTCATCTACTGGTAGACATGTAGGTTCCTTCCATTATCTTGGCTATTGTAAATAATGCTGCAATAAACATAAGGGTGCATATGTCTTTTTGAATCTGAGATCTTGTTTTCTTTGGGTAAATTTCTAGAAATGGAATTCCTGGGTCAAATGGTATTTCTAATTTTAGTTTTTTGAGGTACCTCCATATTGCTTTCCATGATGGTTGAACTAATTTACATTCCCACCAGTGTAGGAGGGTTTCTCTTTCTCCTCATTCTTGCCAGCATTTGTTGTTCCTAGTCTTTTTGATATTGGCTATCCTAACTGGTGTGAGGTGATATCTCAGTGTGGTTTTAACTTGCATTTCCCTGATAATTAGTGATGTGGAGCATCTTTTCATGTGCCTCTTAGCCATCCAAATTTCTTCTTCAGAGAAGTGTCTTTTCATATCCTCCACCCATTTTTTTAATCAGGTAATTTGCTTTTTGGGTGTTGAGGCATGTGAGTTCTTTATATATTTTGGATGTTAACCCCTTGTCATATATGTCATTTACAAATATATTCTCCCTTACTGTTGAATGACTTTTTGTTCTACTGATGGCCTCATAGAATGAGTTTGGAAGTATTCCCTCCTCTTCTACTTTTTGGAGAACTTTAAGGAGGATGGGTATTAGGTCTTCACTAAATATTTGATAAAATTCAGCGGTGAAGCCATCTAGTGCAGGGATTTTGCTCTGGTAGATTTTTGATTATCAATTCAATTTCGTTGATGGTAATTGGTTGATTTTCTGATTCTTCCTGGGTCAGCATTGGAAGATAGTATTTTTATAGAAAGATGTCCATTTCTTCTTGGTTATCCAGTTTGTTAGCATATAATATTTCATAGTATTCTCTTATAATTCTTTGTATTTCTGTGGTGTCCATAGTGATTTTCCTTTCTCATTTCTGATTCTATTTATGTGTGTAGACTCTTGTTTTATCTTGATAAGTCTAGCTAGGGGTTTATCTATTTCATTTATTTTCTTGAAGAAACAGCTCCTGCTTTCATTGATTCTTTCTATTGTTTTATTCTTCCCTATTTTATATATTTATGCTCTAATATTTATTATGTCCCTCCTTATAGTGACTTTGGCCTCATTTGTTCTTCGTTTTCTAGTTTCATTAATTGTGTGTTTAGACTGTTCATATGGGATTGTTCTTTCCTTTATTCAGGAAATATACTTTCAATTACCAGACAAATTACCAGCATTAAATTGAATTGAATTGAGGTAAGCCTTTATTCAATATACTTCCCTCTTATCATGGCCTTCGCTGTTTCCCACAGATTTTGCAGTGTTGAATTATTGTTGTCATTTGTCTCCATATATTGCTTGATCTCTGTTTTTGTTTGGTCATTGATCCATTGGTTATTTAGGAGCATGTTAAGCCTCCATGTGTGTAATTTATTTCTAGTTTCATACCTTTGTGGTCTGAGAAGCTGGTTGGTACAATTTCAGTCTTTTTGAATTTACTGAGGCTCTTTTTGTGGCCTAGTGTGACCTATTCTTAAAAATGTTCCATGTGCACTTGAGAAGAATGTGTATCCTGCTGCTTTTGGATGGAGTGTTCTGTAGATGTCTGTTAGGTCCATGTGTTCTAATGTGTTGTTCAGTGCCTCTGTCTCCTGTCTTATTTTCTGTAAGATTGATTTGTCCTTTGGAGTGAGTGGTGTGTTGAAGTCTCCTAAAATGAATGCATTGCATTCTATTTCCCCCTTTAATTCTGTTAGTATTTGTTTCACATATGTAGGTGCTTCTGTGTTGGGTGTGTAGATATTTATAATGGTTATATCCTCTTGTTGGATTGACCCATTTATCATTATGTAATGTCCTTCTTTGTCTCTTGTGACTCTCTTGTTTTGAAGTCTATTTTGTCTGATACAAGTACTGCAACCCCTGCTTTTTTCTCCCTACTGTTTGCATGAAATATCTTTTTCCATCCCTTCACTTTAAGTTTGTGTATGTCTTTGGGTTTGAATTGAGTGTCTTGTAGGCAGCATATAGACGGTCCTTGTTTTTTCACCCATTCAGTGATACTATGTCTTTTAATTGGTGCATTCATACCATTTACATTTAGGGTGATTATCGATAGGTATGTACTTATTGCCATTACAGGCTTTAGATTTTTGGTTACCAGAGTTTCAAGGGTAACTTCCTTACTATAACTTAACTCACTTTGTATGCTATTACAAACACAATCTAAAGGTTCTTTTTTCTCCCCTCCTTTTTCTCCTCCTCCATTCTTTGTACATTAGGTATCATGTTCTATACTCTTTGCCTATCCTTGACTGACTTTGGGTGTAGCTGATTTGATTTTGCATCTGCTTAGTAATTAATTGGTCTACTTTCTTTACTGTGGTTTTATTTCCTCTGGTGACAGCTGTTTAGCCTTAGGAACCCTTCCATCTAGTGCAGTCACTCCAAAATATACTGTAGAGGTAAATTCTCTCAGCTTTTGCTTATCTGGGCATTGTTTCATCACTCCTTCAAATTTAAATGATAAGTTTTACATGTAGAGTATTCTTGGTTCCAGGCCCTTCTGCTTCTTTGCATTAAATATATCATGCCACTCCCTTCTGTCCTGTAAGGTGTCTGCTGAGAAGTCTAATGATAGCCTGATAGGTTTTTCCTTTGTATGTGATCTTTTTTCTCTATCTGGATGCTTTTAATACTCTGTCCTTATCCTTGATCTTTGCCATTTTAATTATTATATATCTTGGTGTTATCTTTCTTGGGTCCCTTATGTTGGGAGATCTATGCATCTCCATGACCTCCACCCCCAGATTAGGGAATTTTTCAGCAATTACCTCCTCAAAGACACTTTCTATCCCCTTTTCTCTCTTCTTCTTCTTCTGGTACCCCTATAATGCAAATATTATTCTGTTTGGATTGGTCACACAGTTCTCTCAATGTTCTTTCATTCCTAGAGATCCTTTTTTCTCTCTGCTTCGGCTTCTTTGTATTCCTATTCTCTAGTTTCTATTTCATTTACCATCTCCTCTACTTCATGCAATCTGCTTTTAAATCCTTCCATTGTATTCTTCATTTCAGATACTGAATTCTTCAATGTTTGTATCTCATTCCTAAATTCCTCCCTGAGTTCTTGAATATTTTTCTGTACTTCCATGAGCATCTTTATGATTTTTACTTTGAAATCTCTTTCAGGAATATTGATGAGCTCAGTTTCACTTGGCCCTTTTTCTGATGTTTGTGGGATTTTGGTTTGAATCAGTTTCCTTTGACATTTCATATTTGTAGGTGGCACCCTCTAGCACCCAGAAGCTCTTCTCTCTGGAGCTGCTCAGGCCCTGGAATGATGACGGGCTCACAGGTGAGCAGTGCTGTTGCCTATTAGGAGGAAAGAGCTCTTTCCTGCTTCCTGGCTGCAGTGCCTGCCTCCACTGCCAGGGCCAGTGGGCCGAGCATGCAGGGAGAAGCCTCTATGCTTTGCACTTTTACCTGCCATAGGTGGGACCACCCTCTAGCTGGCCTGGCATAATGGCGGGGGTAGCTTGTTTGTGAGCCAGTGCTGGCAGTGAGGAAGGTGCAGCAGGATGCACGGTGGGGAGCCTTGTGGCTGGGTAGCCAGTCAGGGGGATGGAGCACGTGAAGCTCCTGAAAGTTCCCAATATGCTGGGCTGAGTGTGCCCAGACAATTTTGTCCACCTGTCCTTCCTCCTGAGCACTAAGCTCTGTACAATCCTTAGCCCTTTAGCAGCCCTCTCACTGTTAGGAAGTCTCTCAGACTGCCTGCCTTTCTTTTGTCCCAGAGAGGCCAGATGTGGATACATGTTTTCCACAAGCAGCTGGAATCTCAGTTTCTCCAAGTATTCCAACTGTCTTAGCTTTCCAACCCCACTAATCTTCAGAACACCATGTAATGTAGGTTTGTGTTGCCAGAGCAGATCTCCAGGGCTGGGTGTTCAGCAGTCCTAGGCCTCCACCGCCTCCCCATTCAGTTTCTCTTCCTCCCTCTGATGAGCTGGGGTGAGGGAAGGGCTTGGGTCCCTCTGGATCATGGCTTTGGTACTTTATCCTTTTCTTTCACATCTGCTGTTTTCCCCAGGTGTAGGCAGTCTGCTGCAGCCTTCCTTCCTGTTGCTTTTTTTAGGATTAGACGTATTTGTTATATTTTCAAATTATATGTGCTTTTGGGAGGAGGTGTCTGTCTCACCTCTCATGCCACCATCTTTAAGCGTCTCTCCTAGTTCACCCTTTAATGATTTCCCTTCTTCCTAATGCTTCCCACTGTGTCTTATGGAATGTCTGTTACAACATATACAAACTTTATAGAGGTAGTGACCTCATTACACAATGATCCCACTAGGTTTTTGCCTTAATGAATGCTGCCTTTTCTCATAAAATAAAGATTCCTTTTGTCTTCTTTAGTGACTTTTTCTCATTATTTGGTATCATTTGTAACATTTTGGGCAGATTAGGGGTAGTAGTGGGTGTTGAGGTGAAGGTGAACATTCTAGCTCCCCATCACCACTGGCAAACCACAACTCATCTTTTCCTCCTAAAATGCACATTATTCAATGCTCTTGTCCTTTGGCTACCTTCCCCTGTTACAATCATCATTCAGCTTCCTGAGCACTGTCATTTGACACCTACTCAGTCCTTTTCTTTACCCAGTTTCTGCCACATCAATGTCCTTTGAGTATCACTTTACATAGTTAGTGGTCATCCAGCCTCCAATAACCCATAGCCCTACCCTGGACCTTGTCACCTGCAGGAACAGCTCCCCCACTGAAAGTTTAATCTTCATTTTTATACTCTGACCACAAGCACCTCCTTTTCTGGGCATCCCATTTCCTGATTTCCATTATACCTGTTTTTTGCTATAAACTCCCTGAGGCCACTAATGCCCCCTGTTATCCTCAATAACTCATCCTCCTTAGACTTCATCACTTCCTTGTTACCTACTCTAGACCAGAGCCCTCACTTTAATCCTAACTAGATCCATCCTTTCTTCCATCATTCTCCTAGAAAGCTGCAACTGAGAGGAGGTCAGTCTGTCTTCTGTCCTCCTCCCTGCAATGAGTGTCCCTAGAGAAAAGCCCCAGCCCCAGCCAGCCCCATGGGGCTGTTGAGTGTATGTTGAGGTGTACTTTGGGGTAAACAAGAGAAGGCATCTAGCGGAGGCCAGGTGTACAGACTCTAGAGAAAGGTCTGGGCAGGGGCAAGAATTAGATCCTCCTCCAGAGTTATGTCTCAACTGCCTTCCTTTCCTTCGTGAACAGTGCCACTTCTAGTAGGTCACAAGCGAGAATATTCTCGCTTCATTTTCTCCTTTCCTTTAACCCTGACACCATTTTTAGTGAGTAATTCTGTTCAATTCTACATGTGCCCTGTTTCTTGAATCAGTTCTGTCTTTTCTAAGTATACCAGCCAGATTTTCTTTCAACTGCCACCTGTATATTGTCACAGTTTGCTACTCACACACACTCTGCCCTCCTTATGACTTCCAGATAATTTATTTTTAATGAAGGAACACATTTGACCTCCTAAGTAAAAATTTGTATTAGTTTTCCCTTTCTTTCCCATAGCCTGCAAGGCCCAGCATGATCTCAAACCTACGTACATCTCCCATCTCACCTTTCCCCTCCCATGTACCCTGCTGCGCAGTTCCACTGGCCTTTGTATGTCCCCAGATGCAACTCACATGCCTTTTTCTACTTGTCCTTTACAACACATGAGCTCCCTCTGCATGGAAGGCCTCCTGTCTTCCCTCTTTTTCTCAATAACTCCTGGCTCCCTTGTCTTTATATTCAGCCCAATAGAACATGACACCATACAATTATGCCAACATCAGCCAGTGTTTCTATTTGTAGAATGTCTCCTATTGACAACCAAATAAGAACAGTTTCCCTATTGCTGATTTGATATATTGGCTTTGTTTGTGCGAATATTATCAAGAAACTTGATAGGACTATTACATTTTGGAAGAAAAATTCCATTCAATCCAATAACCTTTTATGAGGTTTCATTGTTGTGCAATATTCTGGCATAACTAAAGTAAAGCAAGTCCTTGGGGGATATCCCAGGGTAGAAAGAGAGCAATTCAGGCATGCAAATAAAAATAATGGTAGATAGCTTTGGATAAGTGCTTTTGTTTATGTATAAATAAAGTACTAGGAGGCACCAAGGAGTGAATGCATTATTTTCCTCCCACATCTGTGCTCTCTCTGAAGTCACTCCCTCACTCTAGCAACTGAGGACACCATGTTTCATGCTACATCCTATGAGCAGGTGGGTTGAACCCAGCCCCTTCAGGTGTCTGTACCAATCCACAAACTCCTCCACTGGTCCCTGTCACATCCAGCCCTGCCAGCTGTGGAAGAGCAGCCCACCTCCAGAGCCCCTACAGCAGCCAACACATAAACTGGTTATCTGGGTACTCCCCAACCAACTCTAACAACCACAAGCCCATTGAGTGCAACAGCATGGAAGAAAGTGCCACTTCTCTCTGTCACCACTAAACCACCTGCCCCCATAGTGTCACCTGTGACTGTTGATGGTGCCCATTAAAGCAGGCGATTCCATGACAACTATTGTCACAACCATTGCAATGCTCATGTAGAAACCTGTCACCTAGCAAAGGCTGTCGTAACAAATGGGCCTATGACAATCACTGGTACAGATGAATCTGGGACAGTTATGGCCCCAACCCCGTTGACGTATAGAGGACACAACCTGTGAATGACTCCTTGAAGCATGGTGCCCTGCTGCACTTATGTGCTACCCTGACGGTCACTTCATCGACACCTATTTTGTACCAGTTATATTTGTCCAGTTATTTTGTACCAGTCACTGTAGTTGAAGCTGAACCCATTTTCTTTGTTGTTATCACTTCGCTTATATCTCTGTCTACTACAGCCCTCACCTGTCTCTGTCTTATTTCTGACTCTTAAAAATGAATTCTTCCTTCCCGTGTACTACTTTGTGGTCTGCAAGATGAGTCAGATGGAGGTCACATTCCAAAACCTTACAGACACTTAACGGACAGCTTAAAGGCCAGTCGGCTGAATTTCCCCTGGCCAAAATCCACATCACGGAAACCCAGTTTGCCAAGTGACCAGTTCATGAGAGGACCAATAACTCCAGTTTTTCAAAATTATTTTTGGCTTTCCTCTTGTCTCTGTCAGTAAAAATGTTTTCCTTCATCTGCCCTTACCTTTGTCTTTGCCCAAATGCTGCATCTGCTTTAGAAAATTTGCTTTTGGTGAACTGGTAATGTAGTTATATAACAAAATGAGATCTCTCAAATGTGATTTTTGGTAGAATTAATTCCATTGTGACTGGTCCTGCTTGCTCAGAGACTACCCTCATATTCTCTCTGGCATTTTGGGTCCTCACTCTTGTCTCCTTGGTTTTCTTGAAACTTGACCAGCTCCAGTACCTCATGGGTCAGTCAAACCTCTGGTGTCCTGTGAGGAGTTACCCCAAATATTTCTGCAGCAGCTGCTGTCATGGTCCCCCAGAGCCCATCTTGCCACAGCAGTGCAACTGGCATACCTACATGACCACCACTACATGCAAATTCTGTTCCTTGAATTCAGCCAGTGCACTGAGCAAGCTGCAATGGTGAGGCTCTCACAATATCCACGGTGTATACACACCATTGCTTGCTCCTGGGGCCTTGGACACCCTTCAGTCCCACTGTGTTCTAAGAAGAGGAATTCTGAAAAAAACTGGTCATATGTAAGAAGATATTGGTTATTACTGGTGGGTTGAGATTTCATCTGTGTGTGTGGTGTTTTTTTCTTATTCCTTTTATATTTTTATTTTTAAAATCAGAGTGGAACCTGGGAACTCTGGAAATCCCTCTTTCTATTTCTCTTTTTTGCTTCTCTTGCCCCCATTAAGTTAGAATTCAGCTTGTCTCTGTCTCTTTATTTAGGTCAATAGAGGCTAATTTAAATGGATTTTTCTGTCTTAAAAAGAGCCTGTCTTTCTGGTTCACCAGATTAATCAGCAAGCATGAATTGAGAGCTAATATTTTCAGGGCACTAGGCAGACTACTATCTTTTAATAGGAGATATCCCAAATATTATTCCTTTTATTCCACAAACCCTTAAGGGATACTTACTCTGTGCCCTGCATTGTGCTAAATACTGGAAATTCAGAGGAACATGTGATGGAATTAACTTTCCATGTTAATGCTTCATGAGAACTGCTGTGCTAGAAGTAAGCTGGGATGCCGTGGAACATGCAGAAAAGGAGCAGTTGACCTGCAAGTGGGTGGGCTCATTTTACTTTTGTTGTTGATTATCAGGCTTGCTTTTGACTAAACCAAGTCTGGAAACAAATTCTCTTCAATTCCAATAACATTAGTACGTGAAATTTTAGTGCCCACTGTGGAGGCTGGAAAATGGCTTCCCCATAGGTGTCCACATCCTAATCCCTGGGACCTGGGAGTGTTACCTTACGTGGCAACAGAGACTTTGCCAATGTGATTAAACTTAAGGATCTTAGGATGGGAAAATTATTTGGATTGGTGGGCCAACATAAGCACAAGCGTCCTTGGAGGGAGGGAGGAGAGTCAGAGTCAGTAGTGAGACGTGTGATGACAGAAGCAAGAGGTGAGGAAGGGACCATGATCCAAGGAATGCTGGTGGCCTCCAGAAGCTCAAGGCAAGGAAGTGGATTCTCCCCCAGTGCCTCCAGAAGGAAGGCAGCAATGCATCATTTGTTGGTAATATTTCCTGTGTATGGAATCCCACAGACCACACAGCCCCATGTTTTGCTTCTACAAACCACACACTCATTGTTTAGGAGTGAGAAGCCGTCTGTTTCTGGGGCTCACTTCATGGCTCTTATGAAGGAACCTCAAGCTGGGAAATAATTGCTCAGATTCATAAATTATTGTGAACCATTAAATCACCAGTCAGAATGTGGTAATTCATAGAGTGACTGATGACATTTCCCAGTGTCTCTCAGGAATAAATTCTCTGAGTTACTCTGGTCTGGAGCACTTCCCAGGTCTCCAGGCCACTAAGCATACTCTGCTGTGTATTGTAAGGAAATCTAAATGGCTCGTAAATATCCCATCCTAAGATGTTCTGTCTCATTAAGTACTAGGGAAAACCAATTAAAGCCATGCTGAGATAGTTATATAAATTATATTGAAAAATATTTTTTAGAAGTCTGAAAATCTCAAGCATAGATTGTGATCTAGAAAAATGGGCACCCTCATATACTGCTTGTAGGAAGACATATATATATGTATATATGCCCTAGAGAAGTGCCAGGGAACATGGATGAGATGTTCATAGCAGTGTTATCTTAACAAAAATATAAGTGAATAAACAAAGCCCCAAAGTATACAGTTGATATCTTTACCACTTACATTTCTAGAGCTACACAGATGCAGTCTAACTATAAAGAAAAATAAGAGAGTGATAAAGAGATAATTAGAATATTGGCTATTTCTGCTGGTAGGGGATATAAAAAGGGAAGTTTATAATGGTGCTTCAATTGTATTAGTGATTTTTATTTATTATGGGCAGTATATATGCAGTTATCTATATCATCATTCTATTTTTTATTGCTAAATATATTTTATGGTGAATGTCTAGAAAAATCTTGTAATGTTAACAAATCTCACTATTCTACCTCCCTCAACTCATGCCATAATGTCAAAATGGGCTGGTTGAACCACTCTGGAAGGGCTGTTTTCAGGAGCAGTTGTAGTTGTCGGAACAGAGGTCACAAAGGTTCTAGGTTCTGTTTTCATAGGGACTTTTGCCACCATTTGCTGCTAATCAGCACAAAATGGAGGATATAATAAAGCACACAGGATGAAAGTTCCTATCAAGGTAACCAAAAGGAGAACTTTGGAACCTTCATTATAATGAAACATTTTGTGTGGTGGATAGAATCCTTACACAGGAAAAGTGGCACCCATACTTGTGAGCACTAATTCGCTTATGTCTACCAGGTCTGTTGGGTGTCATGTATTCACAGAGACTCTTTAGTAATTACCATAAACTATATGTTTATGGAACTTTGTAACCTTGAACCAGTAATTTATCAGTTTGTCACCTAGCATTGATTAAATTGTTATAAATTATGCAGGTAATTCATTTCAAAAAATCAGTCTGGTCCCCACCCTCAAGGAACAACTGACATTATAATTACAATCTCTTGTGCTCAGTCCTACAGCAGAGCTAGCCTATGACTCTAATATCTGCAGAGAGAGAATCAGGAGTTCTGGGATTAACATGCAGAAATACAAAAGGTAATTAAAGGGTGGAAATGTTTTCAGAAAAGGGTTATGTGAAAGGAAAGGACACCCATCAAATGTCAGGTGTTCAGATTAGTTGGTGGAAATCAGGGAAATGATTGTGGAGAATAGATAGCAGGATGTCAGCTGGATATCAATAGATGTGCAACCGATTATTAATAAGCCTCATAAGATATAACACATGTAGACCACTTTCCTAGAGCTCAAATAAAGTGTAAAAGTTTGGATGTTCAAGTCATATCTGTCAGAATATTTATGCCCTGTATATGGTAGACAGAATGTCCAGCAAACAACCCTTAATTGTCCTGGGCTCTTGACTAAATAATTAAATTTTTTGTAATTAGGTGAAATTGTTTATCAGAAGTTGAGCACATTCATCTACAATAGAAAAATTCATATGTCATAAATTGGAAAGGAAGGAAATATCATAGAATAAATGCTCTGGAAAAATTGGCTAAATATTTGGGGAAAAACAGAAATTGATTTCCAAGGCACTAAAGAGTCAGCTGTTAAAAATCAGAATAAAAGAATCAGAGACAAATAATTTAACCTAAGTTTTTAAGGTCTTTTGTAAGTAAAAAAAAAAGAAAAAAAGAATCATTCTTAAAAAAAAAAACAGGAAAAGAAACTGCTAGAAATATATTTGCAACACACAGGGTAAAAAAAAGTCCTTGATATCTTGATACATAAAAAGTCCACTAGAAAAAAGACACTGAACCATAATAGTTAAACTGCCATAAAACATAAATATGAATGTGAATAAACATAAACAGGAACTTGAATAAACACATATATGAATATTTTATAAATGTGAATATTAAATACATGGAAATGGTTATTAATGTTTAATTTCAGAGTTATAAAACAAAGGAAATGACTACATAAATACATTGTTTTTTCTTGACCTGATGAGACAGACTGAGGAAATGGCCGTCGCAAAGAGAAGTTAGTGAGGGGGACAGTCACACTATGTTGTTGGTGACAGTGTAACATGGTACAATTTTCTTTGACAATCTGGCAATTTTCATCAAGAGTTTTTGATCTAATTAATTTCACTTTTAATTTGCGACCTAAGGAAACAATCAGAAATTTTGAAGAAAGATTTTTAAAAATGATTATCATATTGATTATCAGTAAAATAGAAACACTCTAAGTACTTAAGCATGATGTGTGGTTAAGTAAAGTATCTTACTTTTATGTAATGGACTGCTATGCAACCAATAAAGCACATGAAAAAAAACGAAAAGGAATAAATATTCTTAGATATGCATTGAAAAATGTCTGAGGAACCAGCAAAATTTCAGGAGTGGATAGGTGATTATTTCCTTTAAATATTCCGAATTATCTTCAAAACTAGTTTATAGTACTATATACTATATAGTTTTTTCATTGGAAAAAGGTACGTGAAACCAGATGTTTCATAACTTAATGAAAAAATGATGAGCAAAGCAAGACAATAAAGTGGGGACAGCAAGTAATTGAAACTAAAGTTCATGGATTTAAGGTACGAGGATAAATAGAGCTTCCTGTGTGGAGGTTTGTTTTTCTTGTTTGGATTTTCAAATAGTAGCCATAAAATATCGTTTTAAAACTGAGGTCCAATAGGGATCCAGAAGATCATAGAGGAATCCAATTCGCATGTTACCTTCTATCTTATTGACATTGGAGTATTTGTCTAAGTGATTTGTCTGTTTGATTCCTGTGAAGAATCCGTTTTCTGGTTCTACATGGGTTTTTGACAGAGATTGAATCTCTGCAGCAGCTATTGGTTTTGCAACCTGCAGAACATTTTTTAAATAATTGCAGTCTTGGTTTCCTCACCTGTAATATGGGCAGAAAACTTTTTCATGGAGTATATTTGAAAATTAGTTTATGTACCTATCATAGTCCCTGACAAATAAGTGTCTGGTTTTATCAGTATCAGAGGCAAGTGTTCTCACAATGAAGCATTGAATTACATATATTAGTAAGGATGAACCACTCAATGTCAGAATTGTTAATATTTTAGGACATGTGTGTACTTATATACATACACATAGTGTATATATTTTTATTTGTAATATGTAGTTAATATTTATATATTTGTTTATTTATAGTTGTTGATATCTTAGTATATATGTATTCTTGTATTCATATACATAATATGTATACATTTTTGTGTATGTTGTAAAAAAACTTCAATTATTTTAGCATGTTTAAACTTCTATTATTTTGGTCCATCAAATTTTTTTCTTACTCTACTCAGCTTCTAGATAACTTTCTTAAAATTCTACATTTCTCTTATAGGGCATCCATAAGCAAGAAAGAATCAGAAATTGACCTTTTATTTTGATTTCTAGATGTTTTTCAGAGCTGAAAAGAAGCATAAATGGTCCCAATATCCATGTTCTCTGGGCAACATGTTTAATTTTTGTACTTTTATGAACTGCTTTTCAAAAGTCAACATTTCTAGGATGTACAATTGCCTCTATAATTGTGACATATGGATAAACTTTTCCTTTCAGAGATACTTACAACAGAACCCAGAAACATAATCTCTTCAGTTCTTCTAAGGAATCTGAACAATTGCCTCTCTTTTTCCTTTGTTAGTGAGGTAAAGTAAGCCCAAGAAATGTCACCAGAAATCCAGATGCAGGTTGACTGTTATGCTCTAATGCTTCATGATCCTGGCTGATTAACCAGCATTTAGCAGCTGGGAAAAGGGAACAGTCCTATGCTCTGCGACCTTCTCCAAGAAGCAAGGCTTTAGTCTTTGATGATCAATGTGGATATCAAACTTAAGGAATAGAACAAAATGGCTTTAAGGCATAAGCGCTTAGGCCAGACCATACAGTTTAAGGTTCAGGTTCAAGTTCAAGGATTGGCAAGAATTAATAAACTTGCAGAACCAGCAAACAAACAAAGCAGGGTCTGTGTGTGAGTTCAGGGCACACAATGACTGGTAAGAAAGCATGTGGTGTCCCAGCAGCAACCTGGTCCCCTACTGACAGGCACCAAGATTCAGTGATCTCAGCACCTTTCATGGAGCAAGGCGCTAAGACCCCAGGATTAGAAGCCATTTAGCTGGGTGTTGAAAGAGAGGATTCATTTAGCAAACATCAGCCCTGATTACCTTAAAGCAATTGTACTTTTTGCCAGGCCACAGGGATAACGACTAGTTTATTTCATGTCTTACTTCTGACTATGTCATCAGGCCTTGAAACTGGAGGTTTCAGTGCATCTTGCGAGGCCAAAAGGCAAATGGGGGCCTTCCAAATTAGTTGTCAAGGATAGAGGGGGTACTGAAAAAATAATCAAAATGACATGAATTATGAAATTTATTACATAGCATGCCAATATATTTTGGTAAGTACTTATTTTTAACTTATACATGGAGAAATTTTCATGCATGATTGATAGTCACAAAATGAACACCCATATTTTCACACTGAGGTAAAAAATAGAATACTTCCAGAAACTGCAGGGTACCCCCATGGCATAGCCAGTTCCAGTTCTGCTTTACTCCTTCCCCCAAGAGGTAACCACTATCATGAATTTTACATTGATTAGTTCCTGCTTTTTTAAAAATAGCATATCCTTTATGTATGTATCTCTAAGCCAGACAGTTTAGTTTTAATTCTTAATTTTTTTTCTCACTACATTATATTTGTGAGAATCATACATTTGATGTGTTTAGCAATAGTTAATCCATTTTCATTGCTGAAAGTATTTCATCGTATAAATATAGCACAATTTACTTATCTGTTCTACTGTCGATGTGAATTTGGATCATTGGTATTCAAATTGACAAATAATGCAAAGATGAACATTCTTGGATATATATATGTGTGTGTGTGTGTCTCCGTGGGTGTGTGCCTGCGTATGTATTTCCCTTGGGGACATACTAGGAATGGAATTGCTAAATCGTAGCAGATGATATCTTCACATTTACCAGATAATGTCAAGTCCTTTCCAAGTTGTCTTACCAAGTTATATGGCTGCCAGATGCATATTTATTTAAGATTTCATAAGGTTTACTCAATAAAGTTTCATAATTTTTCCATTCAAAGTATTGCACTTTTAAATAAATTACTCTTTTTAAATAAAGTTAGATTTATTCTAGACACTTAAAAATTTCCTTTAAGTATTTCTTTAAGTAAATTTTTAGTTTTTGAATATTTGTTGCTGAGATGCAAAACTACAAAATAATCACTTATGTATAACAAATACAAAATAATTTACTTTTGTACACTAAAAATTTTGTATCCGCTAATCTTGCTAAACTCTTACTTATACATTCTAGTAGTTTTCTTGTGGGTTCTTTGGATGTCTATGCTTGTAATCATACTAAATGCAAATAAGAAGAGTGTAGCATCTTGATATCATTGTTTCCCCTATTTTCCAGCCCTAGCAAGAACTTTCAGTAAAATACTGAGAAACAGGAGTCATAGGGAACATTTCTGTCTGGCCACATTGCCTTCTTTCCTTTCACATCTCAGCTTTCCAACTGAGAGTTCTTTGTTCTCATTCCTGCCCTTTTGCAGTTCTTTTAGTGAATGTCTGTTAGTGACAAACTTTCTCAACTTCTGTTTAACTAAAAATGATCTTACTTTAACTTTTTATACTCGGTAAATAATTTGGCTGAGCAGAGAATTCCAGCTTGCCAGTAATTGTCTTTCCAGTACTCTGAAGATCATTTTCACTCTCTTCTGCTTTTTTTCACTTTTGCTTTGGAGAGGTGATAGGTAAATTTAGTAGACTACATTTTTTTAAAAACAGATGTGAAGCCAGGTTCCTGATGCTAACTTTCCCCAGGTACTTTGTCTCATACTTTGCTGCTTTAAGATTTAAACCACCATCCAAAAAGATTAGAGTTACAATTTGAAGATCTCAAGTTGTCCAACCATTACCTAATGGTGGGCTCAGATACAGTCAGAGCAACACAGGATTGAGACAGGATTTGTTTTGGTCTGTGGATAAAAGTGAGAGTTCCTGTGGCCAGGATTCTCACCTGGCCCTGGTTGACTATTTCACTGCACACCTGTGGGCAATACATGGCTGTTGACTCTATATAAAGAGCTCTGCCCAGGGCTCTGGGCAGCGCGGTGGCAGAGCTGCAAGGCTGCAGGAGAGCAGAGGCTGGAGTGGTGGCAGCGCCAAGGACAGAGGCCCAGGGGATGGCTGTGTGGGACGACTGTGCAGGCAGAGGGGCCCAGAGGCAGAGACTGGCTTGCTGCATGCAGACTCGCTCTGAGTGAATGGGATTCTAGTGACTGACCTGCCACCTGGAAATAAAGTTGGGTATAACCCTTTCACCCCAAGAACATTTTGCTGTCAATTTCTTTGGTCACACTGAATCCATAGCAACTTGCCTGGGGCTGAAAACCATTGGCAAGACAATTGGCGAAAGTTGGCAGGGTTCACTGTTGACCAAGGGAAAAGACAGGCTGCCCTTATGGGAGGGGTGCTTTAGCGGGCTGCCCCTGTGAATGGGGAGACAGTGGATCATCCCCCAGTGGGTATGTGGTCTGAGGTGGCTTGCCTTCTAGAGGACTGGGTCCCACCCCAGGACTGGAGACAAGTGGAGGTGACACCTGAGGCAGTAGGGGTGGCCCTTGGCATAGTAAGCAGATCCTTTGAGAAGCAGAGTGCCCGGGAGGCAGTGGGACTGTGGGTTGGCTGCTTCTCACAATCTTAAAATGGTCTACAGAGGAGACCCAAGAAATGGTGGCATGAGAACGTGAGCTGCAAACCTCTGTGGATTCCCTGAGGAAGGAGATGGCATTGATACGGGAGGAGGCAGCACGAGAGCACCGCCTGCAAGGTGCCATTGGAGATGAGACAGCAGCACTGCCAGGTGTTCTGAAGGAGGAAGAGGCCATCAAGGAAAAAGACAAACTCCTGAGGGAAGCACAGGTGTAGGTGGCATGAGAACGTCAGCTACGAAATATTGAGCTGAAGGTAAGAGACCTTCTGAAGACTAAGCTGGCATTGTTGCGAGGCACTGCAGCAGAGGAGGCACTCGGGGGAGGGGAGGGAAAGGTGCCATCAGCCCCAGAAATGGAGGAGCTGGGGAAGGATGAAGGGGTGGTGCCAGAGGCACTGGCCCCTCCTGTATTGAAAGCACACCCAGTGGTTGTAAAGAAAATAAAGACTCAGCAGCTGAAAGTTCCCCAAGGGGAGGAGCAGCCCCCTCCCCAGGTCGTGGAGCACTCTATGGTCCACCTCTATACTCAGGCTGGGCCGGTGGCTGTGGGACTTAGGGGTGGATGGAATTGTTCTGTCAGGATCTGAGATGGGAAAGCTGTCTTCCCTGACAGTGCAGCCCGCCTTGAGGCAGCGATTACAAAATGCGAGGTGACACGTACAGTAGCTGAAGGAACCAGAACCCAGAATGAAATAAGACCTGTTACTCACAGGAGGAATTTGAGGAGCCTTGTGAGGGTTATGAGGACCCAGATGTGGGTTGATTTAATATGGGCAGGAGTAGATGGAAGGAATTATACGGGAAGCCAAATAGGACCTTACTGGAGCTATGGCAACAGCTGAAACCAGAGCAGCAGTTCCAGCCATTAAGACCAAAGAGGCAGAGGTCAGAGACAGAGCCACAAGTCCAGTCTGTGTGTCTGCAAGACTTTTTGCTGGAGAGGCTGGAGAACAATGTTCGCGCTTCCTTGTAAGGGATTATTACAGAGGACTAAGGGCACAGAGACTGAGAGGAGAGAATCATGGAGGGGTGGAGTGTGGATAAAATGAGAGTCCCTGTGGCCAGGATCCTCACCTGGCCGTGGTTGACTAGCTCACTGCCCACCTGTGGGCAATACATGGCTGTTGACTCTATATAAAGAGCTCCGCCCAGGGCTCTGTGCGTGACACAGTGGCAGGGCTGCAAGGCTGCAGGAGAGCAGAGCAGAGGCCGGAGTGGTGGCAGCGCCAAGGACAGAGGCCCAGGGGATGGCTGTGTGGGACGACTGTGCAGGCAGAGGGGCCCAGAGGCAGAGACCGGCTTGCTGCATGCAGACTCACTCTGAGTGAATGGGACTTTAGTGACTGACCTGCCACCTGGAAATAAAGTTGGATATAACCCTTTCACCCCAAGAACGTTTTGCTGTCATTTTCTTTGTCACACTGAATCCATAGCGAACTTGCCTGGGGCTGAAACCCATTGGCAAGACATGGTCATAAGGAAAAAAGAAGAGAAAAAGAAAAAGCAACTAACAGTGTCTTAAAGCATGAACTCATTTACTGTTTGCTTAATGAGGTTTGGAATTCAATTACATACGTTTTTTTTCCCTTGAATATACCTATTACAAGAAACATGTCTGTTCTTGAATTAGGATATGTGTATTATATCTATTAACATTTTAGAAATTCATATCATTGACTCTCCCCAAAAGTTGTTGGCCTATTGGAAATGCATGCCTAAAAAGGATCTTTTTCTCTATTCCATATGGCATGCCGCTCCGTCATAGGATTGGAGAACATCACCTCTAGGGTTCTGGTATCTCAAATGCAACTCCCAAGGAAGTTGTGAAACACCCACGTCAACCTTGTGTGCTGTATCATGTACCCTTTTCCTGTGAGAAGTGGAAAAGCACCAAAGACATTCTTTTCTAGTCCCCATTCATCTAAAAGATTAGGATTAATCAGAAGCAGTGACAAAGATTAGATAGCCTACAGCTGGAGATAACTCCTAAGAAGCAGACCAGATCCACTGTGGATAACCCTTGATTCATATCATCAAGAACTCCTAAAGGATACTTATTTCCTATTTCTATCTTTAATTCTAGCAAAAGTCTTTCATACATTTTATTTTCCTTGTCCATCTCAATATAGTCACTGACTTCCATAATAGAAAAGATTTAGCTCACCATTCACTTAATTTTATCATGATCCAGTAATCTCAATATTGCTTTATTTTTGGACAGTTTTGAAATTAGTCATCCCCATAATCCCTCTGTTTACTTAGCCACAGAATTCTGCATATTCATAATCAAGGAGTGGCTTTGTGGGCTTTTTTGGAAGCAAAAACTAAATTCCTAACCTGTGAGAAATCAAGTTTCAGTGATTTAAAGGAAGCTTTGGGAAATAAGGAGGGCAAGGGTTTACATCTGCTCAGAATCCTGGAGTCATTCTTACAGCTGGGATAATTTTCCACAGGTCTTTTGTAGGGAGCAAATGTTTCTATTTATTTTTCCTCAACAAACGTAATTGTGTACTTTGGGGTTGCATTTGGAAATTTTTTTTTTCAGAAAATAGATGACTACTGGTTTACATAATCCAGATTGAATAAATACACAGTTATTAATTAAACCTAAATCCAGAATTTCCTAACTTCTAATCCACAAAGCAAGTACAGACATCTTGGGAGTTGCATTTGAGATACCAGAACACTAGAATGAATGGAAAACAACGGCAGCATGCTACAGATATTGAACAAAATGCGGCTGAGCTGGTGAGTATCGTAACTACCTTCTAGCTGCCCTTATGTCTAATAGTCTTACTTTCAACTTTTAACATTTAACTCTTTAAGGAAGTTATCTTTTTTCTGATGTTTGCCATTACAGAATGAAGGGAATCTGAGACATTATTATCACTACTCATAAGTGTTGAAGGAGTTAATTAGTATGCCCCAAAATGGTATGATTTAGTATCACATCATTTGGGGTTTGTGCATTGGACTTTTGGCCTAAATTCTGATATTTATATCAGAAACCTATCATAACAGTAGACAAATTTTAATAGATGATTAAAATGTTATGTTAGCAAATATTGACAGTATTATTTACTTATGATTATTTATATTATTTATTATATATTGTCTTATTTATATTATTATTTGTTGTTAAAATAATTATATTTTGATCCAAGGAAAAGATTTATACTCATTGGCCTATTTTTATCTATAGTAATAACTTATGGAAAATGTCTCATGGTGGGAGGACTTATGCTTAAAATGTGTTAAAAAATCATATTTCTGACATAGAAAGGGTTTTATTTGTCATGCAAGCAAATCCCTTCATTTCACAAATGAGGGAATTGAAACATTAGGAGTCCACCTGGCTAGTGGCTGAGTCAGAAATAGAACTCAGGTTTCTTAAATATAATCTTTTCATTATAAAAACTACAAACTACCTTCCAAAAAAACTTGACTACTATGTTCATAACAAGGAAAAATGAATTTTAAATCAACGTGGGGTTGTAGAACTAAGAGACAAATCAGACAAAATAAATACAAAGACAGGATTTGATATAAGAATTGTTTTGTGGCTTAAAGGCTTAATTTGAGATCATTCTGGGAATTCAGTAACCAGATCACCATAAACTTAATGTACAGGATGCCTCCGATTTCAGGGAAGCAGCAAAATATCATTGCTTTAGCATCTTACACATCATTTATTTCATTCTCCTTTTTATAATATATTAAATATTAGTTATGTTATATTTCCCACATACAAAAAAATTATGCAGTTCATTTTACTAAGTCAAATAATTAATTATCCACAAAAAAATATCCAAGGAGTAAAACCAACTTCTAAGACTGTGAAAATAAATGGTTTAAATTTCTCATTTTTTAGTGATCTGATAGACTACCTATAACCTCTAAGAATCCCCTAAACAGGGAAAAGGAGGTTCATGTCTTTACAATTACTATGTAGGCTTATTTGCTGATTGTACATTTAGAAAACATAGAAAATTACAAAAATAAATGAAATAAAAAATCACCATGATCCTTCCCAATATTTTGCTTTCTGTCTCATGCCCCATCCAATGTAGTTTTAATCTTTTGATTGCTTTACTTCACTACATGAAATTTTTGTCAATTTACCTGTTTTTCCTCCAAAAATTCTATAAAGATCTTAATTAAAATTCAGAGAATTGGAAGTTTATACTATTGAAACTTATGTTAAGTGATCTTTTTTGTTTCTCAGTAAGGTTTTATGGTTTTCTTTACATAAGTCCCATATCATGTTCTATAATTAGCATTTTACAGGCTTTATTATTACTGTGAATTATCACATGCACACACAGACACACATAAAACTAGAGCTGTTACATATATTTGTATTTTTATAACCAACTAATTTAATGAATTATTACTTGTGGTAGATTATACAGTTGATTATTTGGGATTCTGTCCGTAGACCATCATGTCATCTGAAAATTAATTTCATCTTCACATTTCCATTATTCATACATATGACTAGAACTTCTAGAAAAACATTACCCAATATTGGTGGTAGAAGACTATCTTCACTTCTCTTGACTATAAAGGAATGTCCCTGATGTTTCATTGTTAAATATGAAGTTGGTCATTGTTTGGAGGTAAACAGTCCTTGTCACATTTTTGTTCTTTGAGATTTGTATTGTTTTTCTTCTTCAGTCAGGACTGAATGCTGAAATTTGTCAAATGACCTTTGGGCATCATTGAAATGATCGTTCTATTTTCCTTCTTGGATCATTCGATATGAAAAGTGAATTTGTATAATTCACATCCTTAAACCATGATTGGAATTTCAGATTCTCCTAGAGCTTGGTTAGTTCTTCATTTAAAACATGTTTGATTCCCATCATTTATATACATTTCATACGTTTATGTTCCTGGATAAAATTAACTTTTCCTTATCCTTAACAGTCAGAGTTATTTGCTTATTTATTTATTTTAAAAATCTTTCTCTGCAGTTGCCCAGAAATCCATACTGCTCAAATGAAGGAACACCCTGTGGTTGTACATTGCCCAGTGTGACCCTCCAGCCACAGTGGGTAAGATCTGGGGCCTGGGGGCCGGGGGTCAGCAGTCCTTCGGGATCATGATGAAATGGGACAGCTCTCTGCAGGGCTCTACTCTCCTTTAACCCCTCACTTTAACCCCATCCTTTGGCTGTGATATACTTCTCCGACACTGCCACTCCACAATCTCCTGGCAACACCTGGCACCCGTGCCCCCAACAGTTAATCAGGGCTGTGTTGTATTTCTTTAAGATCCTGCCCCATACTAGAGTTAATTATTTTTCCATTTTGATGTCTTTCCAAGCTCAATGAAAGGCCTTTTGTTTATGTTTAAGAGATGAAGTGCATTTAATATATATTTTTCTAGTTATAAATTCTCAATATATAATGTGAGAAAATAAGAAATAAAAGCAAAAGAATACCTACAATTTTCCATCCCATCACTCCAAGATAACCAATCTAAGTGTTTTGATATGCATTTTATTTTTTTTCTAATCTTGAGGACTAATTAGATAATTTAATTTATACTGTGATGTTGGTATCTGATAATAATATAATTATTTCCTAAGCAAGCTATTTGCATTGAGATGATGCCTTATTGCTTTAGTACAAAGGGGTAACTAGGAGAAATTTTGTCCTCATGGATTTGTGGGCAAGGGGTTCAGGGTGTGTGTGTGTATGTGGAAGAGAGAGAGTTGATAAATTATGCTTCAAATTACAGCATTTGGAGTAATGAAGAATATCAGCCTTATTCTAATTGAACTCAGTTTCTTAAGTCACCACTATGTAATTTGAAATACTCATTTTTTAAATAATCCTTGCAGGTTACAACAAAGCCATGGCCACTCTGGAAAACATTTCTGGTGTGTCTGTTGGCCTGTCTAATTGCCACCACCCTTGTTGTTCTGGTCTTATATTTTGTCCACTCTGCCAAGCCCACCAGCAGCACCACCATCATCATTCATGCAGATGGAAAGTCCAGTCATGTCACCTGCATTCCTGGTTCTACCCCATCCCCTGCTGCATCGACCCAGCATGGACCTCTGAGTATTCTGCCTTCCACTCCTGTCAGCAGCCAAAGCCCCTCCACCAAGATGTCTCCATCTGCTTTGGTGACGATGAAAGCCGCAACATGGGACCATGAAATTATCATTGAAGATAAAAAATGACACGTTTGAGCCCTTAGCCCTCCTCAAGGAGATCAACCCCCTTACCCTGAAGGGGGCACGTCCAAGGTGCTCCCTCCTCCCTGCCAAGAGCTTCCAAAGCTTTGGCTTCATGAAATCCTGCTCCTTTTGTTCAGTCATTTGCTGGATACCCATAGGTAATGCTTCATTTGTGGGTCCTCCAAGGTGCAAAAGACTGATAAAGAAAAACCTCCAGTTGTTCCTAGTTGATTCACCCTGGCGGGGGCCTAGAGTTCTCTCGTTACCCCTGTGTAACCAGCTTCAGTTTCCATTAATGGAGATTGTAACTGCTGGAGGGGCTGCAGGTGGATCCTGCTCTGCTTGGGTCCCTCGTGCTGCTTCTTAAACCAGGTCTAGTTGGTTGATTATTTCCAGCATTTGTATTCCAGTAGGGAAGATGGACATGTTAAATTAAAGTGGTAAATGAGCACAAATTGTTAAATACCTGTTGATCGTTACAGAAGTGTTCCTCCTATTGGGAAACTGGGAAAACAGGAGAGATCAGTGGAGTCAGTAATAATCAACGAAGATTTCAGACAAGGTTTGGAAATTGAAAAAGAGTGAAAGTTTGGACTTAAGTACAGATAATGAAAATGGAAAATCAGGGAGCTAAGGGGACATAATAGAATGAAAATCAAAAGCACATTCAGAAAAACTTCAAATTAACATGTAATATATTTTATATGTCTGCACTTTTCCCCCGATACTGTCAATATTCCATATTTGGTATTTTGCTTAATCTCTAAACTAGTATAAACTACTACTTATAATATTTGAGCTCCTAAATTGTTTTGTACTCTGTATTATAACTTTGAGACACTTTGCTTATAATTTGCTATGAAATACAAGACTGTTCAGGGTTACGTATGTTCTGAGTGTTTAATACTCACTAGAAGCATATACACTTCATTCTGGAAGAGACTTTAGAATGAAATCACAGCATTCCCATTGCACCCCCAACCTCTAAACTCTACAAAAGGGGAAGACTTTCTCAGAGAAGGGGGCCCCCTGGTCGAAGACCCGGACCCTGTGAGTGGACACTAGAGCCTGGATATTCAGCTTCCAACTTTTGATTCTCTTTTGAACATCATTAGAGGTTCTAAATAGGTTCCCAAAGTGTTGTTTTGATTTTCAAGGTTTCCTAAAGCAAAATTCTGTGTTCTGTATAACTCTAGGTTGATTTGGTACAGTCAGTAGTAAGCCATATAGCATAGACCTTGAGGCCTATTGAGCAATCAGGCAAAATAAAATATTGGAAATGTCATTTTTTAAGATAATTATTATTGATGGGTAGCTAGTATTATTTCACAGGTACTGGGAAATGTAAAAAGTTGTGTCTTTGAAGAATAATTGTTTTACATCACACATTCAATAGCAGAATTTAAGAATAATGAAAGCTACTATATACATTTTAGAAAAAAAATTCATAAAGCTCCAAATAAGATTAACAGCATAAAACAATAAGTGCATCTGCATTTTTCCCCAGTATAATTTGAAACTTACTCATTTCTATTGTACTTTTGTTTTAAATCAAAAGTAAAGAAGAAAGATTAAATTTGCTGGATTCAAACATGGAGCATTATGCTTAGGAGGTTATCGAAGAATCTAGCAAGACTAAGCAGGTAAACGTTCACAAATAATGATTTGTTACAAAGTAGAAATGGTTGCAAAGTTCAGGAAATTTTAGAAACTGTACAATATCAATGTGAATGGCTTAAATAGTATACCTTCTGAAAGGTTTCTCTAAAGTACTTGTGGCCCCAGCTTGCTGCAATGTGCCCACACCCAGAGCAGTCTGTCAAGGCTGAAGTCACTAGACAAAGTCCGGACAGGTGGTTGCTCCTCCCAATGTGCAGGCCTCCGCTCAAGGCTACAGGGATCATGAGGACTCAGGAAAACATCCCACTGTCCTGGTCTGTAAGGTTTGGGTTAAGAAATTTACTTATAGCTGTATGGGGGCTCCCTTGTAAATGACAAACATTTTTTTCTCTTGAAGTCAAAGCTTTCCTTCCGTAGGAAGATCAGTGATTGCCAGGGGTTTCAGGGGGAAAGAAGGATGGATTGAGGAAGCAATGACACTATTCTGTATGAGAAAGTATAGAAGATCCCCCCCAGATTAAGAAAAGAGCTATCATATGATCTAGCAATCACACTTCCGGGGATATATTGGAAGGAAATGAAAGCGAGATCTGGAAGAGAGATGTTCATTGCAGCGTGAGCCACAATAACCAAGAAATGGAAGTAACCTAAGTGTCCATCAGCAGATGAGTAGATGAAGATGTGAAATAAAATATATAAAATGCCATTCAGCCATGAGAAGGAAGGAAATCCTGCCATTTGTGACAACATGGATGGAACCTGAAGGCATTACACTAAGTGAAATAAGTCAGGTAGAGACAGACACATTCTTAATGATATTACTTACAGGTAGAATCTAAAAACAGCCAAATCATAGAAACCACAGAAATCATAGAAAGTTTCTCTCTCATACACATTTAAAGACTAAAGAAAGGTAGGTGGTCCAGAGTTGGGAAAAGCAAATTATGGTCTTTAGAGACCTAGACTCATTTATTTCATTGCTCCGCGTACCCAGCACCTGGCTTCTGTTTCATAGTTCAAAATGCTGCTTATGCTCCATCATTATGTCTATATTCCAGACATGAAAATTGGAAGAGGGATGAAGGGATTGATCTCTAAGAATATTTCTCAAAAGTTGCATGCATCAATTTTATGATAGCCCATTGCTATGAAATTAGCCACACAGCCACTCCTTGGTGTAAAGAAGGCTGGGGAATATCATGATAGTTCTGGATGTTTGTGTGACCATGACGTTTCTATTTATCAGAAAAACAGAGAATGGATACTGCAGAACAGCCCAGAATGTCTGCCATAACAATTAAATCCAATTTTTTTAGAAGAAGAAGTAAGCATTTCACTCTAAATTCCTAATTCCTTTGAGCCCTGGGTACTCTTCCAAACTCTTTTGTAAACTTTCTGACAGTTGCAAAACTCTAACAGTGTCTAATAATCATGAGTCAGACACAGTCAGTCGATTATAATGTCAGAGGGAGCTGGCCTCAGGTGCCAACCACACCTGACTTGGGATTCAGGTCTCCAGGTTTCACTGGCACAGGGGAGCATCAGGAGCCCCTCCCAGAAGGAATGGGATCATGGCTGATGCTTTCGTGTATCCCCACAGAGGCCAGCCCTGTGCCTGGCACAGAGAAACTACAAAACAAGCATGTGCTGTATTAAGGCACTGACTACATCCCAGAAACACCAAGCAGGAAGAGACCGTGGAGATTATCCAATCCAAACTCCGTGCTTTTGAAACGAAGGACCTAAAGCTAGAAAAACCTTAGCAGGTGCTGGGTGTGTGTAAACACAGCATAAAGGACTTAGACCCTTTTTCTTGTCTGATGCATTAGTGGTAAAGCTGAGATTATATGAACTCAGATCTTAGGCTCTGCACTAACATGAAACCTTTTCACTTCACATCTTCTGACTTTCATTTTTACTTTCTTCCTACATGCACTAATGTCTTTAACTCACATTTATTCATAGCTACCTCATTTTTATGTATTTTATTTCCAGTTGGAAGAAAGAAAATCATGTTTTCTATCATATCTTCAATGTTACTTTTTATTTTCCCTGAGGTCAGTTTTTTTTTTCTTTCCAGATCTCAGTGTTTTATGCTTTTCTCAATATGGTACATAGAGTAAACAGGCTGTAAAACCAGGCAGCCAGGACTTGAAACCAAGCTCCTTACATACTATGGGACCTTTGGCAAATTACCTTATGTTCCTGTGCCTCATTTTCTGATCTAGAAAGTGGAGGAAAAAAAGAATACTTACTTTGTAGGTCTATTGTGCAGAATGAATAGATTAACATTGAAAAGCACTTAGCCTGGCACCTGACAAATGTTCAACAAATGTTATTTGAAGATAATGGTGAATTATTAAGTCAAGGATGGTATTTCCCTTGCCACCTTGAATATTTTGGCCATTTCTCCTCCCTTTCCATTACAAATTAATAATTTGTAAATATTCAGAAAGTTACAACTAATGCTAACATTTAACTAAGAAAAATGTTGCAAGATAGTTGAAGCTTCTAAGAAAGTATTTTTATATGGTTACCCCAGAGATGAATAGAAATTAGGAGTTGGGCAGAATAAAAATTAAAGGGCACATAGAAATGCCCTACAAAGATTGGACATGAATGTCGAGTGGGAGATAAAAGGACTCACTTTTCCTCCTGCAAGAACAACGGAGTGAATGTGTTATTAGCTGGCTAAGTCACAAGAAGAGAATTGCTCTGTCTACATCTCTTCAAAGTGAAAAATGGTTTAAAAACAAATTCAGCTATTTTTAACAATTACTGGGAACCAGTAAGGACCACCTTAGTGCAGAAAATATTTTAGCAAATGAAATATATTTTTGTATATTTTCTTTTATATACTACTTCAGATTCTCACAGAGCCTTTCCCCCAAGGACACCCTAGTAGCATATTATATACATTTGAACCAATTACTTTTGACAAATGGGCTAGATTTTTCCTGGTGCTGGGGGTGACTTACACCACTGCTTGACATTTTCATTTGGTTGCCCATGTATTTATCATGTGAAGGACCTTCAAGGCACAAAAAGAACATTAAAAAATAATCTGTATCCCCAAGGAATTTTAGGCTGGGGTGAAAAACAGAGCTACCGAATATTTGTGCAATCAAAGTGATACAAACCAAGGGCTCTGGGTTTGTAGATGATCTCTTCTGGGTAAATCAATGAAGATTTCATGAAGAGGCAGCATTTGAGCTGAGCCTTGAAGAATGTTTAGGATTTTGGTAGGGTTTTTTTTCTTTTCTCTCTTTTTTTTTTTAGCTTTTTGTTTGATATATAGAAAAGGGAGTATTTGAATTTGGTCCTGAGAGTTGGTTTTAACAGGCAGAGATTTTGGATTAGGGTTTGTAGGTAGAAAAAACACAATTACCATGAAGTTTTATGTATTTTGGGAAAGGGTTAGGGCGCTGATTTTTAGAACTCCTAGATAATTGCAGGTTCACAGGGCTTTACCGTCTTATCCTATAAAATAGGTCTGATTCAAGCCGCATGTTGGGCCAGAAAGGAACCTTCTACGTGAGTACCAAGGTTACTGTGGCCTCCCCTGAGAGTTGCAGCACACAGAGAGGGTGAGTAGGCCTCCCCGAGGACCTGCACTGTGTGTGGGTACTTCTCAGCCAGAGGGGCCTTCTTCTGAAAGAAACTCAGATGTCTGGATGCAGAGGGCTGTTCTTATGAACAGTAATAATCATAATCTGTCCTTGTGCGTGGGTATTTGTGAGGCTGTCAGGGCAGATGTTCTCAGCTGGAGAGCTGGCTTCAGAGAGGTTTGCTTTCACGGCCGAGTTATTTTCTGCCTGCTATTCTACCCTACACAATGGTTCTAGATATTTATGGCGCAGAATCAGAATGTTACGTACTTGAACTCTCCTTTATTGAATAACTTCACAGATGATCAGTTTGCAGGCTCACAAGCTCATGTGAGCTCTGCTTTCCCAGGATCCTCTCTCCAGCTGACCAAAGGATTAGTAAGCTACTCCATAGGATGACCTCGTACTTATGTTTAACCAGGTAGCGCCAAAGACAGAGCTAGCAGCATTCCCCATCGCTAGCGTGTCTCCTTGTTCCAGGCTCAAGTCTGAGTTTTCACCCTGAATTGCTTGTGAAGAGCTACTCTATTAGATTCCAATTGCCACTGTAAAATTCACCCCAGAGATAGTGGCTTAAAGCAAGGCAAATTAATTTTCTGACCAGAAGTCCAAACTAAGTCTATGAGGCCAAAATCAAGGTCTTGGCAGGCTGGTTCCTTCCAGAGGCTCTAGGGGAGAAGCTATTCCTCACCTTTTCAACTTCTAAAAGTTGCTGGCACAAGGCTGCCTCACTCCAGTCCCTGCTTCTGTTGTCACATTACCTGTTCCCTTCTCATCTCCTACCTCCCTTTTATATGGACCCTTTTGATTATATCACATCCCCCTGCTACCCCCACTCTCCCTTAGTCCTGGTTATTCTCTCCATCACAAGATCCTTACCTAAGCATACCTACAAAGTCCTTTTTACCATGGAAGGTAACTTAGTCTCAGGTCCTGGGGAATTAGCATGCACACATCTTCAGGGGGCCATTATGCAGCCTCCTGGGACACCAGAGTACTTTGAGTGCTAAACTATAATTCAGTCTGAGCAATCCTCTGCTTCTTGCTCTTGCAGGAGCCCCAGTACAGCTTACTAAAGTTAATGGTGAGGATGGAGAGAGACCTCTCTCAATGCCCCTCTTGGGTTTTTTGCACATACATTATAACTAAAAATTTTCCTTCATTCTGTTTGGTAGACACACAGACAAATACCGGAGTCAGCAAGGCTCTGAAGCTACATGCCTGAGAGATTTTTGAGTGTCTTTGTATGTTACATCCCTGTCCAGCACCCTCCTGTCTTGGATTCCACCTACCTCTATTCCCACCCTTGAAAATGGGCCACACTTGGTTTGCGTAAGGAGTTTGTCATGTGGTGGTGGCATTAAGCCATGTACCACTGCTGAAGGTGGGCAAGATTGCTTTCTCTTAGTTCAGAAACAAACAGAGGGTCTCTTCAGCCCCATATTCACTCTCAGATTAGGGCAAGGGAGGAAGAAGAGAATATAAGATGCAGAAATAGAAAAAGGAATAATGAATTTCCCTTGTTACACTGAGCACTGAGAAGGCTTCAACACTCAGACTTTGTACCGTGATCACTCCAGTCCCTGCTCCAGAACAAAAGGGAAACTGAGGTCCAGGGAGGTTCTATTATTTTGTCCACCAACAGGCAGATCAAGTTCCAGAATCTGTGTCAGCTTTATCAGGTTAATTCTAAACATTTAAAATTGACTCCACGCAGGTATAATGACAAAAAATTATCAGTGACATCAACAAAAACAAAACCTAAGTACACTGCTGAAATATCTTCCTTGTAATTTTTTATAGTTAAAAAGGACGTGATGAGGAAGGAAGTCTTTGTAGACCAATGAAAATAGAGCTTCTCTGAGAGGACAGTAGGGAGGGATGGACTGTTTTTATGAATTGTGTGGTTGTGTCTTTTTAGAAAGACAATGGAAAGCATTTCCTGAGGATTCACCATGAGCAAAACACAGAACTGAAATTCGAAACGAATGTCACCCCGTCGGCAGTGTTTAGCTTAGCTCAGAGGCTTCACATGTGGCACTGGAGCCATGGTTTCCTGTGAACAGCCTCTTCTGCCTTGGGATATGATCAACTGAAAAGGGAAAATGAAAACCACTTTTTAACTTTGGGGAAAAATGTTTAGAAAGTGTGAAACATGTATATACTAAGTTGACAGTCACAAAGCTTTGAAGATTGTATGAAAGTTGAGTGACTTTTTAAAGGCCCCAGCTTTCCGCCTGTGTGAACGCACCGCAGACTACTCCAGCCCCTCGGTGCTAGTAATTCACCCAAAATCCGGGAGTTCCCACCGAAGAGTCTTCAGTTAGATGCCAACAATGCTAGTTTATGAAAAACACCTGAGGAAAACGAATAATCCTGCTGAGCAACAACACAGGTAAGCAAGCAAATCATAGAATTGTAAATAGAATCCAGCTTTCCTAAGCATAGAAAACAGCGCTCATTGATGTGACCAGTAGAAATGTCAAATTTAGTAAAGGAGAGTGCTTGCTAAACATTCATAAAGTGGGTCACCAAAAAATCTGGCCAGATTGAAATGAATTCGCCTAGCTTTTCTGAGAAATAAAGCAATGAATCTTAAACCACAAAACCGAAGTTAGAAAATTTGAAGTAAAGTACTTACTGACTCTTTCTGGACATGTCTTCCAACCTGTTGTTTGTAAACTCTAGTTAGGAAGAAGTTGCTAGTTCATTTTTTCCCCCAGATATATATTATCCATGATCAGTGGCTCCTCTTTCAAGTACAGTTTGTTTCTTAAAGACAAAGAGTTACTATAATAAAACTTTCCACAGCAAGTTGGCAAGAAATCCACATATCTGCCTGTGTAATCTCAGTTTGCTCTCCCTGATTTTAATTTGGATGTGATGTGTTAATCCTTTTATTCCCCCTCTCAATAAAACTGACAAAAGGGAGTTGATGAGCTGCTTCATTATGTCATTTGACATTAAGAGATTGGTGCCAAACCCACTAAAACTTGTGGCAGGCTGAAATCAACCAGTGAAGGCAAAGCCATATCTGGTGGGTAAAATGAGGAAGACAGGAAGCGATCATTCTGGCTCTGAGACGGGGTCTGGAAGACAGTGGACCTCCAGGCCAGGTTCTGCCCCACGGTGCCTGGCATGGAGGCTTCTCAGCATTCCCTGGACCCAGGAATTGCCCTTCGCGACTCTCGTCGTGCCCTCCTGCTCACCCCAGCCGTCCTATACTAGGCCACCAGAGACCCTCAGGGCTTCGAAGAAATGAAGAAAGGGCTCTTGCTAAATTGTCTAATACCTTGATGTCTTAATCACTTTAATAATCCTGAATTATCACAAAGATAATTAGAGGAAAACCTATCCGTTGAGCAATAGCTTTGCTCTTGAGTGTGCTCTCTCAGCAGTAATACTGCCTGAGACTCTCATAGGGATATTTTTATTTGAAGATCAAAAGAACTGCTCTCTAAGACCTGCTGACAAGTGGGATCATCAGAGGTCCCAGCCCAACCCTGTGTTTTGCGTAAAGAGCAATAATACTCATTACTCTGTAAAAGCCACTTCTCTAAATGGGATAAAGGAATTAACGAGGGAGGAGAGTACCCCGGAGATACTACTATTCTCGCGCAATGCAGAGAAAGGGAAATCTTAAGTGCCCTAAATAACTCCTGTGATTTCCAAAGCAAGTCTTGATCAGCCTCAGGCTGAAGGTGGTTGAGATTGACATTAATAAATTCAAGTGTATGTTATGTTTAGTGCTTCTGTATTTTCATAGTTATTTTCCTAATTTAGGGAAATAAAATTTGTTCAAAGCAAAAGACTATTTGAAAAATAGGAAGAGAATAAAATGTATTCACATTATCACCTTACTGTGGCAAGCACATAAGCATTTCGGTGTATAGTTCTTTAGATTTCTTTTGTACATAGGTATCATGTTTCCCCCCAAATACATAATAAGGTACCTCCCTTATTTAGACTGATATCTTTTTAACCACTTAGCAACGTATCATAAACAATATTATCCTACAGCATGATGTTTTTAAATGCCTTTAAAATATTCTAATGTAAGGATTCACTATAGTTCAATCAATGACCTATAACTGGACATTTAGGTTGATTTCTATATTTATGATATTCTAAAAATATATACTGTGATGGACGTCTTTAAACATGTGAATAATTTTTAACATGAGCAAAAATTAACATGAGTATCTAACACTTCTGGATTAAAGTGTATGTACATTTTTAAGACTCTTAAGACATTTTACCCAATTGCCCTTCAGAAAGGCTATACAAATTTCCCCCACCACCAAAATATGAGTGTCTACTTTCTTTACACCACTGCCAAATGAGAATATTGTTTTAAAATCTTGCCCAAACTGATATAAGGAGACCAATTAAATCAATTGTCTATGTGTTTTTATTTCACTGCTAGTGAGATTGAACATGCTTCCGTGCTTCTTTGTACTATTTCATATTTATTTATCGTATATATTTTGAGTTAAACCGACCTATTCATATCTTTTGCCCATTTTAAAGGGTGTCCTAGTTTTCTTACTGATTTGTAAGTGATTTTTAAATATTGTAAAGATAAATTGTTCGCCCTTCATATATGCGGCAATTATTTCCTTACGTTGTCATTTATATTTTGACCTAATAATGGTGATTTAAATTCAGAAGCCTAAGACTGTTCTTACCTGCTTCCTATCTTTTCTTATTTTTCTGCTGTTAGTGCTATGCCTCTGAAGTTTCTCCAACAGTAAAGTTTTCATGAATATTCAAATTCAGTTTCTTTTTCTTTAATGTGCTTTTCTTTTTTTACTATAACCCTTAATCCATTAGAATTTATTTAGATGGATTGTATAGGATAATGTTCAATTACCCTTATTTTTAAAGGGCTAGAAATTTAGGAACTGGAAGATACTAGAAGGCACAGTCACCACATATAGAAAAGATGGCTGATGTGGTGGAAAGATCTGTGAGTTCTGTGCTCTGGTGTGCCCGGATGTACGTGGTAGACAAGCTCCTTGATTTATCTCTAAGATACTTTGCCGAGTTGCCTTTCTGAGGATTAAAGGAAATTGTACTTTGGAAAATAGGAGAACCAGTATTATCTTCTTATATTAGAGTGTTTGGGATGGTGGGGGTGTAGGGGTATGGAACTCCATTTTTTTTTTTCTTGCAAGCATGATTCTAAGGAAAACATTGAAGGGAATTAAGAAAGGTGGCAGTAAATGGGAGATTTGGGATTTAGAATAGAACACATGTGGTTCTTTTCCACATCCTTGTTTTGAACAAGAAAATGAACTTACATCTTAAAGATCTTTGGCTTGTTTGTTTCCTTATAGATGTATTTCTACCATGGCTATATCGGAGCTCAATAATTACTGACTGAGTTGAGTAACTGAATCCTCTCCTGTGTTATCTGAAGATCTCCTTTCTGTTGACCTATCCTTTCCTCTGCTTACACAGCCCCATCATAAACATAGGGGTTGTGTTGTGTTTTTATGAATCACCTGCCTGTATCAAGTGATATAGGAGGTTTTAGAAATGTTTTGAGCACTTAATATTTGTATGATTTGGTGGTAAGGAAACGGCTCACCCTTGAGAAACTTTGAAAGTATTAAAAAAACTGTCTTAAAAATAACAGTAGGACTGAACATATTTCAGTTATAAGGGGTGTATCCTCATTACACCAGAATAAAATTTTGCAGTTGGTGGATTCTCTTTAGTAAATTAGTTTTTTGTTATTAAGGTATGCACTATCCCCATGTATACAGACAATTTCCTGGAAAAAGAAAGCATTTCTCTGTTATAGGTACAGTCCTTTTTGTTCAAAATACAGGAAATGCTATTAGTATCCAGCCAGTTTCACTCATGTTAGATACTAGTTTTTAAAGAGGCATTTTCATGTTCATTTTTAAAGAGATGAACTCCGCCCTGAAAAAAGAATACCAATTCTATGAGGAAATACTTAAGTTTTACTAGATGCTTCCATGAGCAGTAGCTTGTGGAAAGCACACCTTGGTGGGGGAGGGGAGACATCTGCTGGATTGCAGTTGGAAGAATGCAAAAGAATGCCAGGTGCCAGCCCCCGGTGAGGGATTCTTTTCCCCACTCATCTTCATAAGACAATAACAAGTAAATAAAATAAAAATGACAGAGGGAAAGGATATTAAAGATCTTAATGTTTACTGATTTGCCTTCATTTGCAGCCGTTAAAATTATTTTAAGTGAGATCAAATTTTGAAATATGTATATGTTTATGTATAGTAGCTAGCTTCTCTAAAAATTTAAATACTATTTTTAGCCCTAATATAGGGCTAATTAATACATTTTGGGAAAATAAATAAAATGATGAGTTATTCATGGATGAGGGGAAAATTTTCTCATAATTTATTTTTTTATATTGCTTTTGGTAATCGCTATCAAAGTTCAAAGGGCACAAGAGAAAAAACAATCCCATTTCTAGAACGGTATTTCACTTATACACTGGCAAAAGTACACAAAGACAAATGAAAACCATGTTTATTAGTCATTGTTTGCAAAAAACAGAGACCAAGAAACAACTGAATTTCCACCTGCTGGAAGAGTGATTAAATAATACAGAGGATGGTGATATAATGAAACATAACTGTCACAAAGAATGAGATAAACTATATTATCATTAAATATTTTCTGAATGTAAGAATTAAGTCATTTATTATGTGTTATGTGAATAATTGCTTGGAAGTTCACACAATACTTCCTCTGACTGAATGCCCAATGATCAAGTGGTTAAATATGATTAAAATCCAAACAGCTAATGCTGAGGCCAAAGCCAATTATCACCATTAAGAGAATGAACTTCTGGGATAAAAGAAAAAATATGTATTTTAACAAGTGTAACAATTAAGATTGTATTATTATAATTTAAAGGGAAAATACCCTAAATTTACTATTATAGTAGAGGTAAAAATAAGTTCTCAGCATTAACATAACTAAATTGCTCTGAGGGTCAGTTCACTGCACATTTGCAATACTAAGGAAATGTTCATTTTCAAAGACCACATTTTATAATGTCATTTAACTTTTGTACAGCAGAATATCATTTAGGATAAAAGATGTTAAGTAATCCATTCTCTAGATGTAGCATTGTATCTGGGTTTTGTATCTAAATGCCTAAAGTAATCATTTTGACATGATTGTTGCATAAATTTTAGGTGTCATAGACTCAAAACTATAAGAATTGTCTTAAAACATTTTTCATAGGTCTATTGGTATGAAATTTGAATAGGTAGTACAAAATAAAGTTTGGATTTCCCATATTTCTCTTTAACTTTTTGGATTATTTTTCTTTAAATTTTTTAGTATCTTTTATTATGTCTCAACTGAAGATGATTAAATTTGATATTCACGATTTTGGAGTTTTTTTAATCAAGAAATTTTGAAGGAGAAAAATTGATGCATTACTTTAAGTTCATTCCCCAAAGTAAAAAAATTCTCACACAGAAATTTTTCTTGAAAGACTTACAGTCTAACTGGATAGAAATAGATAAAAATGAAAATGTATCCATAAAAAGCCTAATTATGATAACTGGAAAATATACACAGTATTGTACAGATAATGATAGAGGTTACTATGCTGTATATATATATATATATATATATATATTAGATATCCCATAAATATTAAATAATTAAAGGATTAATTTATCTGTATAATAATAAATAGAGGAAACAGACTATAGACATTCAAAACTGTAAAGAATTTAGAAATTGGTCAGATATATTTGCTAATTTTTAAAAGATTTTATTAAACCTTTCACAATAATACATTTCTTAAAAATCCTAGGATTTTAAAAAATATTTTTATAATTTTAAATGATATATAATAAAGAGGTTATTTTCAGTAAAAACATTTATATTAGATCAATATATTGTTACAGATTATAGTACAGTTTTTTAAAATAAAATATTTAGTAATATTACAACTATATAAAATGTATTATAAAAAGTTATTTTTTCACTTAGATATTCAGCCATGTTTAATTAACCCTGTATTAGAAAACACAAGTTGTCAGCAAATAATTTTTAAAGTTATAGTGTATTTGATTTGAAGACTAAACATACATGTAGTGTAGAGTTGAATATAACTATACCATGGTATAAAAAAATGAAACAACATGCCTGATGTCTGGTGCTCAGAGAAGAGAATTCAGATAAAATCACTCATTCATTCATTTAACAAATAGTTTTGGATTGCACTGTGTGAAAGAGACTTTGTTAGATGCAGGAAACACAGCACCTAAGACAATTGCCTTGTAGTTTTTGACTAGATGTAGCAAATTACTGGGCCTGCCCACCTGTAGCCACTCCCACAAACTGCTCTTCTCAGAGTAGCAGGAACAACTGAGGACTCGGAGTCCCATTTGTGCTGTGGCATCAGTCTGCCACCCGGATGATTCCCCCTTCCTGCATCTTCCCACAAGGACGTGCTCCTCAACCGGTACTTAGACCACTGTTTAAAAATCCTCCACATTCACACCTCTGATTTTCTATCCTCCCGTTGACTTAGAACCATCTATTGCTGTTTGAGATGTAGAAATAAACTTGTATTGTGTTAAACCAAAGTATGTTTGTATCTATTTTTTACTGTGGCCTAGCCAACCCTGATGTATTGGTCAGAGAGAGAAGTGACCAACCAAGTCTACATGATTTAGTCCTCTTTTCTAATTCAGGCCAAGTCAGAGATGAATTCTAGGGCTTCGTCCATTCATTTGTCTAGCCAGTCTGGACTGCGTGCTCCCCATCTGCCCCACTCTCTGCTGCATGCTGAAAGGACAGTGAACAAAGAGCAGACATCCCGGCCTCATGGGCCATGCAGAATAGTGGAAAACAACAATAGACAAATAAGCAAGACACAAACACAAGAACAAAATATTTCTGAGTTGTGCTGAATGCTATGAAGGAAGCAAACGGTACATGAGGACAGAAAACAAACGGCATGCGTGTGGAGGATTTAGGTGGGTGGAGGTTCAGGAAAGATCTCCCTGGGGAGGTGATATTGAAGGCAAGAGCCAAAGGGAGAAAAGGACTACCTACAAAGACTGGAGTTAAAATCACTCCAGGCAGAGGGGTTGCCTGCCGAGGTGGTACAGGAGAAATAACTTGGCAAGTTTGATGCCCTAAAAAACGGCCAGGGTGGCACGTGGAATGAGAAATTATGTCAAGTTAAGCAAAGCTAAACTCCAGGGCAGTTTTAAGCCAGGTAAATGTGCCAACATTCTGGCTCCCTATTTATAAACCTACTGTTGGACCTTCTGCAGACCAGGATACTCACATCATCTGTTTGCCTTTCCCAATCATTTGTCCTATGTAGACAGGTGTCAATGATGGGGAAAAGCACAGGAGCAAAAGCTAATGTGGCCCAGTGTATTTTATTCTATTTTTTAAAAGAAGAAAAGCAAGGGTCAACTGGGTTATTAATTTTATAAAATAAGAAAGGAGTTCTGTGAAAATTCATTTTACTCTGCTTTGTACATAGTTATATGCTTTATTGATTGGATTTAATAATTCAAAAATATGAATAAACACATTGGGTTTTTTTCCATGATAGAGCACTCAACAATACATCATTATAATTTATTGATAGAAAATTATCACTCATTTAAATTACTTTATTGTTACTCTTGATTACTCAAAGACAACATCATACACCTAACATACTGAGGCTTTATCCTTTTCTTAAATGTGCCAAAGATTTCCCATCTCAACAGCATCCATTTCAATGATTTTCTTAACAGCCATGTCCAATCTCACATTAGCCTCAGTGCTGGTATGACAAATTTCTTGCCAATAGCTGTATGTGTAATTATCTCCTTGACCTCCCCCAGATTTATGCACAATGCGTTACCTAAAAGATTCCTTACTGAATGTCATGAGTCAAGGACACCTACTATAATTGTCAAGGGGTAGCATTAAAACAGCTCTATGTAGATGGAAAAGACAACATTCCATCTTGGATGTAGACCCCAGGCTTCTGTCTACTAATTAATCTTACCCAGCAACAGGGACAGTTTGTTACTGCGAAATTCAGAATGTACAGAGCTTCTGGCCCAGCACCCTGGGACACCAGTGTATTGTCTGCCTCAGAATTATTCCACTGCGGTTTGCCCTGCAAATGAAATCACCATATAAAAAGAGAGCCACTATGAACTGTTTCTCAGTAGTTTTGCTCTGGCAATGGCTTATTCCTTGGGTTTTAAAGCTACACAAACTCTATTAAACATCTCCCAGGTGTGTGAGACCATAGGAAAAGAAGTATCCTGGGTTTCATTCATTTTTAATACCATGGCATGCTGGAACTGATTTGCTAACATAAACCAGGGTTTTGTTTCATGAATTGTCAGGAAATTCAATGTTCTACATCAAAATTAAATGAGCAATATGATGTGCTGTGGGGAAAATGGAAGTTCCTATGGCCAGGATCCTCACCTGACCCTAAACTACTCAATGATGTAACTGGCCTGCTGCGAGGCTAATGCTTCCACACCCGTAGGCAATGAGCTGTTATTGACTGAGTCATTATGTAAAGAGCTCTGCCCAGTGCTCTGGGCAGAGGCAGAGAGGAAGTGGATTATGGATCTGCAGACTGCTGGATGCAGGCGTGATTCTAGTGCTCGACCTCCTATGGGGAGAATAAAGCCGGGTATAAACCCTTTTACCCCAAGAATGGTCCATTGTCATTCCTCGTTCTCATAGAATCCATAGTGAACCTGCCCAGAGCTGAAACCCTCAGGCAAGACAATATTTTAGCCTGCATTTCCAAAGAGATAGTCACAATATCATTATTTTACCCAAGAATATTAAAAAAAAAACCTGCCATAATACCATCTAGTATACAATCCATCTTCAAATTTCCCCAGTTGTCACAAACTGGCTTTCATAGCTTTTATTTTTGATCCAGGAAACAACCAGTAAACCAGCTTTGATTGTTAGCAGGCTTTATCTCCGTCTAGATGATTGCCACAAATGTACAGACTGTTGATATCATTTTCTACACATACAAGGATGGGAATTTCATCAATCCTTAAATTAACCGTTTTGGGTAGTAAACAAATCCTCATAATTGGATTCTTATTTGATAGGACTTTCTTGAAGAATCAAGCAGAATATTAAAACAATTACTCATATAGTTCACTTTTTAAAAGAAAAAAACTTCCTGCTAATTTTCTGATGATTGGATGGATAAAGAGGAAAAGTGCTGGGGGAGGGCAACTGATTGCTTTCCCTTTAATGATCTCCGGAATTGCTTTCACTCTCCAGGACACTGTCACTGATGATGTGGACCTAGCATTACATGGGGAATACAGGTGGCTCATAGGTAAATATTGTTTTTCTGTATTCTGTGGTTAATTTGGAATAGGCAGAAACAGAGACCTGTGTCTTTTCTCTGCATGTGTTTTTGTTAGTAGCAGATAGATCCCATCTCCTTGGAAATAATTTGATGAAGTTATAATGTTCCACAGCTGCTGAGTTATTAGCCAAATGCTCACCAAATGGGATCTCTCATTAGGACTCATGAGCAGGTTATCTTTTTTGATAAGTGAACTTATAATTTTCATAACCATTTATACAGCACACAGATATTTTCTTTTATATTGATTTCTAATGTCTTGGCACATAGGACGCTAGGTTTGATTTCCTATTTTAAAGGATATAAAATCATTACTGACACCTGATTAAGCTCGTTTTCAAAGTGGAACAAAGATCCACTCGGAATTAAATGCTTTGGATAGTGATACTTAATGTGTTAAGACTCAAATGAGAATTGTTACCCACATAAAAATAGTTCTCAGGTCCTGATTAATCAAGGCTGATGAATACAAGTTCAAATTAAGTTACAAATGAAAACAAGTGAAAAGTGTCTGTTTCTTTCCTGCATCTGAGCTAGTTTGTTTCAAGATCTAAACTTTTCCCTGGTAGCAACTTAGGTACTTGAGGTTGGTGCCATTTTTTTCTTGATGAACTCAGAGAATTCCAGTATCTCCTCTCATTGCAAGTAGAAAAAACTTGCCTCATTTACAGGAGTTAATAAATACACCAGCAGCATCTCCATTTATTTTTCTTCATTAAAAGACAGTGTTGAAAAGAAAAAACAACGAAAAAAAGACAGTGTTGAAACTGGAGCCTTCCTACACTGCTGGTGGGAATGTAAAATGATGTGGATGCTCTGGAGAACAGCCTCGTAATTCCTGAACAGGTTAAGCAAAGAGTTACCATAGGACCTGAAATTCCATTCACAGGTATATACCCAAGAGAAATGAAAACATACATCCACACCAAAACCTGTACATATTGTTCAAAGCAGCATTATTCATAATCAGAAATGGAAACAACCCAAATGTCCATCAACTGATGAACAGAAAAATAAAATCCGAAAGAGCCATAGAATGGAATGTTATTTGGCAATAAAAATAAGTGAAGTACTAATCATGCTCCATCATAGATGAAACTTTGGAAACATGCTAAGTGAAAGCCACCTACAAAAGAATCATATTTTATGATTCTATCTATACTACATGTCCACAGTAGGCAATTGTACAAAAACAGAAAGTAGGTTAAAAATTGTCTCTTAGGGCTGGGAGGACTGGGGAGAAAGGGCAGTGACTGTTAGTGAGTACAGGGCTTCCTATTAGGGTGGTAAAATTGTCCTGAAATAGATTATGGGCATGGTTGCACAACTTTGTGTACCTTTTATATAGGTCAGTTGAATGGTGTGTGAATTATATCTCAATTAAAATTTTACATACAACTGATTTTTATATAAACTTTATAACTAATGTATTTCTATCATACATTATATTAATATAGTAACTAACATTAATATATTAATTATATTGCTAATATAATATTTGTGTATTATAATATATATCTAGTGATAGTTCTTTCTGGGGAAGGAGAAGGTGGTGGTTTTGTTAGGAAGCCACAAGGACAAGACAAAAATTATTCCATAATTATTACTACTTTTGGAAAAGTATTTTATAAAGATTTCTATCCATCATATTTAGTGAGTTAGTACTTGAAGACAAAGCACAAATGCTATGGTTATGAATGTGTCAATCATAAAATGAGTGAGACATGGAGAAGTCATAGTGTACATGGCTGGGGAACTTCCTCTTCAACAGAGATTGAGGTTGTAATTGCTCCTCCTATAGGCTTTGAGTTCCAGAACATCCTGGATGATGCTAGCTTTTGCTGATGTGACATTAATTAAACATTATATTCAGAAGAGTAAAAATTATTGCTTACAACGATGCCATTGGAATCTCTCTTTTCCATTGCTTTAAAGACACTTCGGACGATCCATAGCTTTTCTGATCACTTCCTAAAGTAGAATAATTGAGTTAAAAACCCTGATTTTTATCTTCTTCCAGTTCAGATTTGATCCATGGCTCCAGGAAAATGAAAGGAAGAGGAAACTATAGTCTGTTCTTTTGTGTCACTTTCCCTCCTTTGTCTTGTTCTAGACTTTCCAGACACTAGAGAGGAGATGGGGAAGAGGCGGTGGTGGCAACATGTTCGTTTATTTCTTTAGCTGGGGATGAAATGGCATAGTTTGTGGTGATTCTTGTCTAGTTAGCATTAATCCTAGTCAAAATTCAACTATGGATTCCTTGGTTGCATCCTGTCATTTTTATGCCTGCATCTATTCTACAGAATGTTACATCTTCAGAAAGTGTTATGAATAATACCTTTATTCATGGATAGGAGACAAAATCTAAAGTCATTAATACTATAAAAATACAGTATACGCAGTGATGTGTGAAACTGTTGTGCCACTGCTGTAATTGCTATCTGTAAATTCTTATTGATTGGAGCGGGGCCTGTAGCTCCTTAACAATACTTCTAAGTTTCTCTCTTTAAAAAGAATAAATGCAAAACAGTTGTTTTGCATGGCTCTAGGGCCTGAGAATAACAATAAAGATAGAAAGTAGGTTAATTTTCCCTTGGAGCTGGGAGGGTTGGGGGCAGGGCAGTGACTGCCAATTAGCATACAGCTTCTTTCTAGGGTGGCACCTGCCACCAGGAGGCATCACCCAGAGAACTGCAACACCCCTCAGATGATTTTTCAGTGCCTCTTCCTGCAAGAATCCTTTTGCCCTTTCCCCCAAAGCTTTCGGCCTCCTCTGTTCCAATAGCTGGAGAGTGGCCCCAGATGGGAAGCAGGGTAGAACGGAAGAGCAAAGGGTGGCTCCCTCCCCTCCAGATTCAAGCTGCAGCTGGAGAGAAGGGAAAAGATGAGGTTAGGGCTGACCTGGAAGGAAAAATTCCTACAATGACACAAAGGAGATCGGCTTGTTTTGTAGCAGGCCCTATTTGAATTGCTTTACTTGCATTCATTCATTCAACTCGAAGCAGTCTGATGAAGTAAATACTATTTCTATCACAATTTTTTTATAGGGAAGGGAACTGAGCTAGAGAAATTTAACCGATTTTCCTGAGGTTACATGAAGTGGCAGGCAGATTAGCTGCTCTGGAGTCCCTGATGTAAGTCACTGCAGGGTAGAGTGTGTTCTAGGTGCTAAAGATTGAAGAAGGAGATAGAGAGTGTTGTTCAAATGGGAAAATGGGAAAAAAGTGAAACCATTTAATGATCGTATCCCAACCAGTTAAGACTTATCTGGGCTGGAAATATACATAAGTGAGTAAATGCTGATACATGCAAATATATGCATAAAAGTTATTTCATGACATTCACCAAAATATTAACAGCAATTCTCACTGGGAAGTGGGATTATGAGTGACTGTTAATATCTTCTTCGTATTTTTAAGTCATTTCCCCCAAATTTCTACTATGAATAAATATATTTTATATATTAGAAAAAATACAGTAAAAGTATATAAACAGTCACAATTTAAATCTAGACTTAAAGCATTTTAAGTCTTAGTTATTTTTTCTGTTTGCAATACAAGTGAGAAGATCTAATGGAAGTTACCACATTCTTGGGAATTTTATTTATAGCTGGTAACACAGATAGTGAGAAAGACAGAAAGAAGTGATGACTATCAGCAAATTCCGTGAGAGAGCCCCATTTGACTGGTTCACCACTGCGTCCCCCGCAGTTAATCCAGTGACCAGAGCAAATGACCTGCCGAGAAGCCACGTGGCCTAGCATGTCTCTGGCCTCAGTGGCTCAGCTGTAATATTGGACTGTAGTGCGCAGGGCACGTGGTGGTACAGGGTGGACTTGGCAGATACGCCCGGGAAACACCCTACGTGCCCAGCAGACATGGGGCTAACTTAGAGAGCAAGGAGGAGCCGAGAGCTCAAAGTTTACTGAACAAGCAACAGACCTTTGGCGTCTTCCTAAATCCTCCAGGAGGGCTGCACATTTCAGGGAGCTAAGGTCTGTGTGGACAAATGGGAGCAAAATGCGATGATGTCAAAGTTATCACCGTTAATATCGCCCCTCTGTATACACAAAGTCGGGGCAAGACGGTAAAATGCTCCGCCTTCAAAACCATCTAATGTTTGATTCTGCATTTTGTGGCTTCATATATATATATTGGCCTCCAAATGGGAATGGAATATTTCTATAGGATGACACGTATCTCCAAATTTCCAAACTGGCCACTACCTGAAAATTTCGGGCTTTCATCTGAAGTTTGGCCTTGTGTAGATGTTATAATGTTTCTGGTTTTGTGAACTGAGTTATAATCTCATTACCTTGGCCAAAGATTGTGCTAAATGACAGGGTATCTATAAGTGAAAATGGTTTTATAATCACCTTCACTGCCCAGCTCTTTGTCAAAAGTAATTATAATTATCAGTTCAAATAATGTATAAATTGTTGCTTCTAGAATGCCTTTTCATTATTCTTTTGCTATTGTTATTTAGTAAACTCTGCTTCTCTATAAACACTGAGAAAATCCAGACCTTGGTTAGATAGTTCGTGGAAGCTTAGTTGGTAGAATTCAAATTAGTGTAATTTAATCAGAAGAATCGTTTACATGTCACCATTTGTATTGAATTGTCAATATCTATTTGCCCTACATAAATCCAGTGACTGTACTAAGTAACGTTTCTTGAGTAAATACCTCCCAATTGTACTTTAAATATCATGCAGTTTAGGGACTTTTGAGAGTAGATCTGTCTTGTCTGAAACAAGTTATACCATCAAGTGTTAGGATTCTTGTTTTATTTTCTTGACCTGGTACAATGTCATCGCTGGAAAAAATTGGCAGTTGTTTAGTGCCATCTAGTGGGTCGTTTGTTGTGAACAAAAACTGAAACTAACAGACTTGCTGCGTTTTATGTTTTCTAATACCACTAAATATATATAATCTTACTTTCAAGTTTTATAAATTAGGATATAACAGAGCCATCAAAAATTTAAATTGTTTACTATTGCAGTAAATAGCTAGTTTTTTGATTAGCTAAGAAATACATTTAAGATTGCCCAAATAGCTTACAATCACTCTCTTATTGAAAAAATTTCAAGTTCTCCAATGTAATTTAAAATTCCACACACATATTTCTCATTAATCAAAAATTTTAACTTACGCTATTTAGAAGAAGTGAATTGATAACGCTGAAAGTGCACAAGTGTTAATAATTTCTTACAAAATTACTTAGCTGGAGAGCATCTGATTTACTACAAATAAATATTTTAAGGAAATAACCTAGCATATTTTAGCATAACCTTCATAATATTAACTCTATAAAATTTTTCTCTTCATTGGTTTCAGAAACAAAATGCCAGTATAGGTTCTACTATTGCTAAATAAAATATCTTTTTTAAATGACCACATTTTGTAATTCAACATAGAATATATGTGTGTACTTGTTGGCCAACAGTATTTATTGAATATCATTACAACATCATTTATTGAGTAGAAAAACTGTGCGGAGAGAATAGAACAAATGTGGATGGCAAAGACTGGTTTAAATCTTGACATTTTTGTCAAGGATGTCAGTCCATGAGCACAGCTGAAAATACGGCAGGTTGCAGGCAACAAGAATTTGTGCCTATTGCAAATGTGACGTTTTTCTTTCCTTAACTCAGACAACAGTTTGGTAATGATGAAAGCTACACAACAATGAACTGTATCATGCGATTTGGGTGCCTCATGAATAGGAGCTGGAGGGTGAGGGTGCTGATGGTGACAGTCACAGGGAATGACAACAGCAGCTCTATCATCACATCAAAAGGAAACTACCAATGAAAGCTAATTATGTACCGAGAAGTGCTCTCCTTGATTTGCATGAATTGGATTAGTTAATCCTCTCCACAAACATGTGAGTTGGTGTGTCAGTTTTCCCATTTTACAGAATAGAGAAAAAAGGTACATTGTGGTAAAGTACCTGTTGGAGGTCACATACCGAAGAAGGGGTTTGAACCCAGGTCTACCAGCCTCCAAAACCGACACTCATAGTTTTTGCTCTGTTGCTAATTGCCTAACTTAGAAATGGGTTTCAATTTCATTCATTCATTTCATTTCATTCAGTTATAAATAAATTTCTGGTGTTACATGTGTGTTTGAACTAAAAGGCCCCAGGATATCTTTGAAATTCTAAAATTCTGTGTTTCCGTGAAATAATTTTTTCATATAGACAAAGAAAATATTATGACCTTGCATTCTTTTAATCTCTAGGAGATGGTGTAAACTTCCAGTTGTGAATTAGAATTTGCATTGGCATCATCTGGGTTTCCAGGAGACTAAACTTTCTTAACTTGGAGACCCTCTTTGTCTAAGTCTAGATTCCATCACCAAAACAGGCACTGGCGAATGACCAATGCCCAGTCAATTGGATGTCATCTGGGGCTCTGAATCATGGGAAAAATGATAAAATGAGGGAGGGATGACTACCATTCACAATGATGGTGGTGCCTGGAGATGACTGCCAGAAAAGGGGGCCCGTGCAGATGGTTCCTGCTAAAAGTGATGTTCCTTCTGCTCCTTGGCCTTATATTTCACCAGCCTGGTTCCATAGCCTCTTATCAGTTCTGCAAGCCCCTAATATCCTTCCAATAAATCCTATTTCTGCCTAAGACAATCAATCAGTGTTATTGTTTGCAGCCAAGACCCTTAACTAACACCCACTTCTAACACCAACAGTGACTCCTATGTTGACTGATATTTGCCAACATCAAAGAGATTATTTTGATGTTGTCACCAATACATCGTATTGAAGAATATGAGTGCAGTTGATTATGACTTTCCAGTGTAATAAAAAGATTTTCATGAGAAATTTGCTGACCAAGAATTTTAGACCAGAGATTTTGTCATAATTATGCTATTATTTTCAATATCCCTCAGAATAAATATTATAATTTTCCTTTACCTACCGAGTGATTATTATTGTTGTCAATCTATTGCAGAGTGTAAGACTCAAGATTATACAAGTGGAAAGTCAAAATATCCTTTTTTCTCCCTGGATAATAGACTGTGGACTTTGGAGAACACAATAATTTGCATTTTGTGCATTTTTTATATAGTTGTGAGATGTGGTTTCACACGATGGTGCTATAGCATAGATATTCACCTCAGCAGCCAGATGGCCTGGGTATAAATGAATCTCTGCTCTAATAATCATATGTAATCTAGGCAAGTTATGTAACTTGTATTTCCATTTCCCCAATTATAAAATGACAATAATCACAGAGATTATCTTGATAATCTTACATCTAAGTAATTTAAGAAGTCAAAATTCTCTAACTTTCCATCAACATCTGGCATAAAGAAAAAAAATACACATTTTTAAGGCATAACCTAATGCACAAAAATAACTATTTGTCTCTAAGGAAGAATCAATACTTTACAGAGTTATCTCTGTAGCCTCTCAATAAACTTTGCTTACATTAATTGACATAAGGTAGAGTAAAGATGTACAAGTGTCAAACCAGGATTTACACATTACTACAATATTCTCGACTAAAGGCTTTATTTGAATTTCATCAGTTTTTCCATAAATGTCCTTTTCCTGTTTCAGGCTGGGTAAGGGATATTTAGAAACCTTCTGTACTATTTTTGCCTATTTTTATTAGCCTAAAATTAGTTCAGATTAAAGTCATTTTTAAGTATTAAAAAAACCCCAAAGACTAAAAGCTTAGAAGAGTAAAAACAATGTTTTATTTTTTCCTTTAAAGAAATGTGCTGAATAAAAGTGATGACTTGGAATAAAATTATGTAAAAGGAGATTTTTACACATGAAGTTGTAGTAGGGAAACTCTGAATCTAGGCTGCAATAAACGCTCACTGAAGGGCTTTCCATGTATTTGGCAATATAGCAGCACCAGGATATTGACAGGTAGAAAGCTGTAGATTATGCTAGTCAAAAACAAAATTTCTAACCTGCTGCCAGATTCCATTACTTTAGTCTAAATTCCTTTTATTGTGTTTAATTGGCCTCTTCTGTCTCTAGCTCTGATGTTCTTTGCAACAGACTTTTGGATTGATCTTCCAGGGTACAACTTTCTTATGTCAGTCCTCTGCTCTAAGATGCGCCGTTGTCTCAGCATTTCTCACTCTGGGGCCCATGGGCAAATCACCTGGAAGGCATTAATAATAATGCCACCTCTTGGATGGAAACCCAGACCCACGAATCAGAACCTCTGGACAATGGTCTCAGGAATCTGCTTTCTGAAAAGTACCTTCCTTCTAACTTGCAAGACCTTCGGGATGCAGTCTGAATGTACACACTTGACACCTAAGACCCTCTTACTCTCTGCTCTCTGTTCTCCCTCCCAGTGGGCCTTACTGTCCATTGTTCTCAATCTGGCAAAGAAGTTGGTCTTGAAACTTCTTGTGTGTGTATCACAATATACAGTCTCATGTTCAGCTGAATTATTTAAACGACAAGTAATAGCTTTCTCACTAACTTCCTCCAGATTTTGACTGCAGAAACAGAGGAGGAAAGGCAGGGAAGCCCAGCCATGATGGGACGGAATTCCTCACCAGCCAGGGGCCAAGAACTTAGGATAAAATGTTATTTTATTATTTTGTTGTATAAGGTATTTCTTGCTCACCTAAGTCTATATTTGCAAAATGATGTCCTTTACATGGGTCCTATACGCTATAACATTGATGTTATAATCATTTGAATTGAAAATAATATTATTTGCATTGAAGTCAACTTTGATTTCAACATTGGGTAGGACAGCAGCTAGAGCCTCCATTCATGACTGTCCCACTAGGACAGGCTGGAGGACAAACAGAAGCAGGGGCAGGAAATCTATGCTCCGAGGAGCGATAGCAGCTTGGGAATCCAAGACAACATGAAAGAGTCAACAAAGGGAACAATGCAGCGCTGAGCAAGACATGTGTGTGCCACCTTCAGGGGGGTCAGATATTAGAGCAAGTGGGAGATGGCTGGCCACCACGTCTGCTTTGAGGTTGCAAGGTCAAGGGCCTCAGGAAGGGGCGGGCAGGCAGTTAGAGAGTTTTACCTATTTTTTCGCCTTGGATCCTATGAAGAGTCAGTCTAGCAAGTCTAGCTGGCACATCCACAGGGCACCCCCAGGGATGGAAAATCAGAGGCAATGAATGCCCTGGCACAGCCCCTGGCTGAAACTAAAACACCACAGCTCAGGGAGGGGCAGGAATAGGGCTGGAAGGAGTTCCCTCCCATATCCAGTATCAGTTGCTTACTAGGAGCCAGTCTTTGAAATATATTACATTTAAAAAAAAATAGCAGCACAATGGCTTGCTTTTAATGGTGTTGATAAAAAATCTTGTGATGTATATTCTTCACAATAACATCAGCCAGTAACTGGTTAGAGAAATCCTTGTTCTTCTCTTTCCCCTGGAATATAGTATAATTCCATGCTCATCAGGGAATCCGGGTTTCAAAGAGATTATTTCGTGTGGTTCCAAGAGTGACATTGTATTTGTTCACATGGTTAGCTGGGCTGTCGCATTACTACCAGCAGGTGCATAGTCCATCTTCTAGCAAAAATGTGGAGAGAGAGCCCAGATTGGCCCCACTGATGGGTAGTCAGGGATGAAATAGTGTTTGCTCTTCTGTGGGTGATTTCTATTTCCCAGGCTTGGCATTTGGAGGCCTAAGACAAGAACATTTATTTCGCAACAGTGAACACTTAACTTTGAAAGCTGTGTTTTACTTATATTGGTTTGTCATTGGAGAGGCCCCTACTCTCACTTGAAATAATTTCTGCAGAAAGGAAATGTGTCACCTCAGCAGGCAGAGGTAATACATGACTGCTTTTTTTTTAGATACATCTCCAGTGTCTCTTCTATGGAATCTCCCCTGATTCTTGCAGCCAAAGGTGGTCACTCCTTCCTCTAAATTTCCCTGCAAATCTATCTATACGTTTCATGTCTCTTACCACATTCTATGTATGTTATTAATATAGTATATACTAGTAAAATTTGTTTTTATAAACATAAAAACTATGTTTTTAGTATAACATAGTGTCTGATTAAAAACTTGAGCTCTTAATTCATAGACATCTGGGTTTGAATCTTTGCTCAGACACTTGTGGGTATGTGACTTGGGTCATGTTCTCTGACTCTATTTACTTACCTGTAAAATGGGGTTAAAGACAGCATGTAGCTTTTAGTTAGCTGCAAGAATTACATGGGAATTAAACCTAGCACAGAATAATTTCCCAATGAATGTTATCATTATCTCTAATTAATCTCTATGCTTTTTTTAGGGAAAGGGCTCCTGCTTTATTCACTAGTGTACTACTCGAGTTGCCCGTGCCATAGTAGTTATACAAAAAAGGCACTCAAAAATAACCTTTGAATGGATAAGAGAATGATGAGGCCTTGAGATTGCAAAACATGTAAAGAAGACAGAAAGAGAAACTCATGAAGGAGCCTTGCAAGAATTTGCTTCACATTTGGTTATAATCTAGGTGCATGTTATAGACATATAAGACATTATTACTTAACCTAATCAAAACAAACCTGAAATAGATTAATTTGTCCATTTTCTCTTAGGAGAACATTAAGGTTTAATGATTTAAATAACTTGTCAAAAGTCACATAGATAGCAAGGAGTGGAATTGGACTTCAAGCAAAATCCTTGTTCTGTGACCCACTCCACCCTGAGTAGTCTCTGTCATCAGGTTTGTTGGCTCATTTTCTTCCAGGGGAGGCTGCATTGCTAGCACGCAGCCTCTCTGCTCACCTTTCTGAGTCCTGAGCAGAGCCCGAGGGGTTCTGTGTCACACAGGGTCTAACATGGTCAGTCAGATCACTGAACGTCTAATTTGGATGATGGTGTACTTAATCCAATCAATTGTGTGCTAATCAGCCATTAAACTGGCGGACAACATAGACCCCAGAATGCCTCGGGAGAGTCACTGGTCACACACAGGGCCTCTGTTGTGCATCACACAAGGCCATCTGAGAAAGTAGGAGAGAATAACAGCTTTTTTTTTTTTTTTTTTAAATAATTATTTTTTATTGAAGGGTAGTTGACACACAGTATTACATTACATGAGTTTCAAGTGTACAACACAGTGGTAGAACATTTATATACATAATTCTAGGTTCCAGCTATCACCCTACCAGGCTGTTACAATGTCTTGACTATATTCCTTATGCTATACATTACATCCCGGTTACTAATTTATTTTACCATTGGAAGTCTGTCCTTTTTTTTTTTTTTTTTTTTTTTTTTTTGTGAGGGCATCTCTCATATTTATTGATCAAATGGTTGTTAACGACAATAAAATTCTGTATAGGGGAGTCAATGCTCAATGCACAATCATTAATCCACCCCAAGCCTAATTTTTGTCAGTCTCCAATCTTCTGAGGCATAACAAACAAGTTTTTACATGTAGAACAAATTCTTACATAATGAATAAGTTACATGGTGAACAGTACAAGGGCAGTCATCACAGAAACTTTCAGTTTTGCTCATGCATTATGAACTCTAAACAGTCAGTTCAAATATGAATACTCATTTGGTTTTTATACTTGATTTATATGTGGATACCACATTTCTCTCTTTATTATTATTATTTTTAATAAAATGCTGAAGTGGTAGGTAGATACAAGATAAAGGTAGAAAACATAGTTTAGTGTTGTAAGAGAGCACATGTAGATGATCAGGTGTGTGCCTGTAGACTATGTGTTAATCCAAGCTAGACCAGGGCAATAAAACATCCACGTATGCAGAAGATTTCTCTCAGAACAGGGGGGGTGAGGTTCTAAGCCTCACCTCTGTTGATCCCCAATTTCTCACCTGATGGACCCCCTGCGACTGTGCCTGTCTTAGGTTGTTCCTCCCTTGAGGAATCTTACCCGTCTCTGGCTAACCAGTCATCTTCCGGGGCCATACAGGGAAATGTAGAGTTGGTAAGTGAGAGAGAAGCCTTATTGTTTGAAAAAGTTAGCTTTTTACTTCTTTGCATATTTATGCCCTGTGGCTTCTATGCCCAGCATTTGTCTTGAGGTGTCTTTACCACTTGGAAGAATTATGATACTCGGTAAATTTGATATGAGGCACGAATTCTATTTAAGGGTTGTAATTAGGAAGGAAGAAGAAAAGCTATAGAAGTAGCAGGCGGAAGAAAACATGGGAAGATTGATTATTTCTTTGATATATCTTCTTGTAGAGTAACTTCAGCATGTACAGGTTTTAAGCTACTACTTAAATTGCACACACACATTAACATAATAGGAGTATAGTTACATAACCAAAGCATATCTGTAATTACCAGCCATCTGCAGTGAAACCAAGAAAACCAGTTAGGCACCTTAGGCATTTGTGAATGATTTGTGAAATCTATGATATGGTGGATATTGTCCAACTGAACTTGAACAGTCTGAGAGAAATCAGACAAATTAAAACAACCCATTCCTGGGGACTGTTCACATGCCATATGTTCTTTTAACAGTAAATAGTTTGTAGTTGTAAGACTTTGGAGCGCTACAATTTGCACTTCTCCAAATTCTTGGTTGAGTTCCAACAGTATAGATCCAGTCCAATTTTGTTGTTTTACTGTATGCACAGGCCAGCTTAGATATCTCCTTCCTCATTCCCATGGCAAGTCCAGGAACTGGTGGGATGAGTGCATCTACAGCTGTAGCAGTGCGTGGATCTTTGTTGGGGTTTTTTGATGATCATCTTCTGGCATGAGTCTTCCAGAGAGTGCTGATGTTGGAAGTTCTTTTTCATATCGTATCTTAGTTCATTTTCGGGGTAGCCCAATTAGGCTTTGATCCTCTGTATAAACACAAACAGACCCTTTGCCTACACTTTTATATGCCCTTTATACCCTTGTGTAGAACTCGTTAGAGGTTACCACACAGAAAATGCCCTTTTTTTTTTTTTTTTCTATCACTAATCTACACTTACATGACGAATATTATGTTTACTAGGCTCTCCCCTATAAACCCCTTTACAGTCACTGTCCATCAGCATAGAGAATAACAGCTTTTACATGATTTATTCCTACACTTCCCTGGTTTTCTTTTAGCTTTTGCTGATTTTCAGTTTGGACATTGGAGGCTCTTTTTTTTTTGCTTCCAGCTTTATGGAGGTCTACTTGACAAATAACAATTTTAAATATTTAAGGCATACAAGTGATGATTTGATATACATATACATTGTGAAATGATTATTGTGATCAAGATAATTAATAATCCATCACTTACCATAGTTACTATTTTGTGTGTGTCTGTAGAGATAACTTAGGAGCCACTCTCTTGGCAAATTTTCAAGAATACAATTCAGTATTATTAATTATACTCACCATACTGTACATTAGATCTCCAGAAAGTAAAGTTCTTTTTGTAGTCTTTAGATCTAAATCTGTGTCCCAAATTCATCTCTGCTAGGCTTTAATTCTGTATGATTTTAAGGAAAGAACTAAAGTGAAATTTGCTGAGCAATTTCTAAGTACTGTAATAGGTCTGGTGTAAAATATGATAATTGTGTATATCATCTTTTTCCCTTCAAAATTAGAGACAAAATTATATTTATGTTGATATATTATATATCCCATGTCAAAACCCAGCAGCTATCAAGATAAATATTGGCAAATAGCACTGCATGAACATCCTTAAGTTTCTATGTGGAAAAGACATAATAGGCCAAAATCAACAACAAACGGGGAAAAAATATTTTCAACATATAGGAAAATTTTTAACATATTTTTTACATATACTGAATACTTACAAATTAATAAGGCTAGCTACAAATTAATTAATGCCCAAAAAGAGAGATGGACAGAAGACATGAACGTGCTTGTCCCTGAAGAAAAATACAAGTAATGAATATAAACAGAAGGGAAGACACTTGACCTCACTAATAATCAAATACGTAGAAACTTCAAGAAAATGAGATGTACTTATTATTAGGTTAAAGTAAATATTTCTGAAAAGTAATGTATTCTTTTTAAAGGGTTATCTGTGCTTGATATAAGTGGCCCACTATGAAAAGAACCTGCATTCTTAAAAGAAGACATTTAAAAAATATATCCACTAAAAATAAAACAGCAGAAGACTGCTGCTATCCTTGCGTACTGGGCATGGAGACGTGAGACCATTTCCTTTCCTGCCAGATTCCCCTCCTTCCAGCTACTCTGGGAGTCGTGGATGGCCACCAGCCTCAGGGAACATATGGCCAAAGCCCACAGGGTTTCTGGAAGGAAAATTCAGATTTGGGGTATTCAGGAGAGTCAGGAAGAAACATTCCTTCCTTTGAGTTTTTCCCACAGGAGGTGAATAGATACTTTAAACAAAGGCATTTAAGTCAGTGGGTAGGGTGGGTATGAGGGCCGTTTCAGTGGCCGCTCTGCCACTTAATAGCTGAGTTACTCTGGACAGGGGCCTCATTCCCTCCAAGCTTCAGTTTCCTGGTTTTCTCATACAGTCTGTTAATCAAGAAATATATACCCCATTATAAGCTTCCAGAGGGAAGAGCTCATGTCTACTCTGCTGACTCATGTCCATGTAGTACGTGGAGTGGAGTAGGCACTCTAGTTGCTGAATGACTCTGTTAGCCAAGGGGAGAATGAATCGTGGGAGGTGGGGAGAGGACTGACCATCTGCTAGCTGGATTTAGAGGCCAATTTATATGAGGCAACTGATGGTAAGAGGAGGGCCACAGCCAAGCCAGGAGAAATGGGGAAAGACCCTCAAAAGGAAGATCACATCCTTATGATGACTGCACTGGGTCAAAGAACACCGTTCTCTCGAAGCAGAAGTTAGGGGAGAGCTAATATCTGGGAAACACATGCCAAGGGGATGAAGTACATGTATCTGTACGATGTACAGAAATCTAAACACAATTAGTTTAGAAACAAGGCAGCAAACAGGTGACAGAGTACTGTGGCATGTTTTCATGTATATTCTTGGGTGTATGTGTGCATACTTGGATATGCATATAAACACCAAAAGAATATACAGCAAACTCTTGATCATGTTTTTCTATGGAAAATGGTAGGATAATAAGGGATTTGGATTTTTACAGAAAGCATGTGCTGCTTTCATAATAAAACTAGAAACCCTACCTCATAGCTAATGCTTATGGCAATATGATCAATTCTAACATTGCTTTTAATTAACCAGAGGAAACTGGTTATTTCTCTTTTGCAAATCAATACCAATATAGTTCTGCTATATACTAATGGCAATACATTTTATATGAAATGTGCTAGACAGTTAATATTTTTGTCTTTGTTTCTAGAATAAACGGATGCTTTTTCCTTCTGTAGGAAAGTGAGAGCAGATAGCCACAGGGATAAATCAGAACTGTGGCAAATTTCCATTTGTAGGGCTATTGTGACTTAAGGTCCATGAATCACCTCACATGTTCCGAATTCATCCTATAGTTGAATCAAAATGCAAACAAATGTTCTACAGCTCAGTTTGTGCCATCCAATTGTATTTGAGGTAAAATAGTCTCTAGAGTTAAGGCCAAAACAACGAGACCTCCAAAGATGTCATAAGGTATAAAAATACAGAACAACACAGAACAGCAATAGAAAAATTCTAGCAATACAAAAGTAGATTTATAAAATGGTAACATGTCATGCAACAGGGACATCCAAGCTGCAGTCCCTTTCTGTCTAAGCGGCCAGCCCCTTCCATGACAGGGCCTGATGGCTTGAAGACTTGGTACTGGTCTTTCCTCTTAAAAATAAACCTTAGTTCTCACCTCCAGATGTGATTCTAAGAAAAGGTCCCCAACAAGTATTTTCTAACCCTCATCTATTTTCTGAATTATTGCCTAAGTACTGAGTGATAGGAAGTAGTCTGTGAAAAGGCTGGAATGGCATGTATGTATTTTTCCAGCTGGGTCACATTTGTGAATTGCCCCCTTTGTGCCCACCCTCTGCTTTGCACGCTGGATTTAACAGGGTTGGCTTTTTGCCATCTTGGCTGTTAGTAGCCCTATAAAAACCAGTGGAGTACATGTGATGAGAAGATTGGACTGTGAACACATCAGTCCCTCCAGACTTCCAATTAATTATCTCCGGTTACTGGGCAATATAATTGTCTGCATAGCTGCGTATATGGTGCTCATATGTGGTGCTGAATAGTGGTGGTTGGTCACAACTCTTTATGACACAGAAAATACTCTCCTAAAACCCAGACCAGAAGAAAGGAAGCCAACCAGTAGATGTCTCTGTGGTGCTTCAGTTTGATCATATTCTACACGATCAGCCACAGATGTTTGTGGCTTCAGAAATGCAGTGATACTGAAGATTTGTACCTTTTATTTCAGGCAGGTGGGAGGAGGGGCCAAAGCACCCTAGAAATATGCCCAAACTCTTCACCAATGAGTTTTCCATACTATCTAAAAATAAGCCTAGCCATGAACATCTGCACTTCTGATCTCCTCTTAAATACAGCAACACAAAAGTGTGTTTTACTTGCAAAGATGAGCAGTCATGAAACAGTCAACACATTTTTGCAAAATGATCACATTAGTAATTTTGGCAGTGTGTATTCTGATCAAAGATGTTTGACCCGAGAAAAAATATCATTTTCTACTCCAGGGTTCCAATCCCCAAATAGCAGAGGAAGTGGCGCTCTGGAAGGAAACAGCACATCATGAAAGCAGTCCACCAAACATACAGATAACAGTTTGGAGAGGTTCTGGGGGCCGCACAGAGCTCAGGCTTCCCAGCTGTTCTACTTTTGAAGCATTCCTGCACTGGCCTCAGTGCTGGGCCCCTGAACTAGAGCTCAAGAGCATTTCTGCAGTGGTGGGGACCTGCCCCTGGGGAAAAATCACATGATACTCAAGTCCCTTCTGACCCTTGGTAGCATTTGAGGGTTAAGAATTTAGAGATGGCACTAACATGGAGACAATCATCCTGAATTCATTTTGTAAGTAGAGTATTTGAAGAGCAACCATCATAGAGTGGGACTTGCCTACTGTCTAATAATGAAAGTAAAAAAGATGCAAATAAATAGATAAGAGGGAGACTAATAAGGAGCTCACCAGCAAACTGCAAAAAAGAACAAAGAACAAAATGCTCATGTCTCAGGAGAGACAGGAATCAGGGCAGGTGAAGGAATCACAGTAGAAAGAGCTCAAAGGGACTTCAGTCCAGAGCATGGTTGTCTTAAGACTTGATGCAGTTATCATTCACCGCTGTGTGCTGTACCTTCTTTTCAAAATTCGAATCATTTGCAAGAGAAGCTCCCAGAAGGCCTGGATCATGTGCACCCTGAGGAATGGTGGGAGGAGAAGGGCGAAGAGGAGGAAGCCTGCAGAGAAGATAAAACCCACAAGCACAGACCATTTCATAAGCCTGTGATGATCACCATGGAACTCAATACCTTGGCCTGAATGTCAGTTAGCCCCTTGGGAAGGTTATCTGGAGATGAATCTCTTGGGGCCAGAAGTTGGAAGGTAAATCAAGGTATAACTTCAAACTCTTGTCATCCTAACAATTGTCCCCAGACAGGCTATCCCAGTTTACCAAGCTTCACAGGCAGAACAACTATTTCACTGTCTTCTGTCATCACGAATCATTACCTTTTCGAAAAGATTTGGCAATTTGGAGTTTAGAAGTGATTTCTCTTTGTTATTTGATTTAGGGCTCACATACACTAGTCCAAGACATACTTTAAGGTAATCAGAATTTCCTCTTTGAACTTCTTTTTAATAATGTGGGGTCCAAAAATTAAAAAATGTACCTAGATTTTAATATGAAACATTTTATTACATTTAATTAGGTTTTAATGTTAGTTCGTTTGGAGGGGTATACAAATAATTTTGGCTTTTAACATATAAATTGTTTATTGTTGTCTCTCAAGCAACCATATGCGTTTTGCAGCTAGTTTTATACATGTTTACAGGAAAGAGAATTAACTCATGAATTAATTTTATCACTGACATTTTGATCCTAAGCCTAGAAAAATTCCAGAATACGTTGTAAAATCTCAAAGTCAGTAAGTTATGTATGATTCTTAAATGTAACTCTTTTGGTGTTTATAATGCAATCTAAAGTTAACCAAGTGAAAAAAAAAAAATAGATGTTCCAAAGTGACAGGATGTGAACTGGAGAGGTCTTGACCAGTTGACAGTGATACTTACGTCAAGATTTAATGAAAAGGGAGGAAAATCATGAAAGACATGTAGGAAGAAAGCTTTCTGGGGAAGAAATCAGAAATAAATAGAGTAAAAAAATCTCAGGTCTTGTGTACCACGATAGGGTGTCCAAACCCAAGATTAGAACCCTGGTTGAGAATGTTGGAAAGAATTAGATTCAAATTATGACTGAATAAAACACGTAAAGTAAATCATCCATCTGAGAGAAAGCTCATGCGTAGAAAGACTGCCTCCCAAGATGGGTTGCATAGCAACCAAGAGGGCTGTGGTAGCTGGAAGGAAGGAGGTCAGTGACAGTGGATCGGCAAGGGTGTTTCCACACAAACAGGGTGGCAACAGCATTTGGAGGGAAATCACTCAACAGGAAGATCCCTGGAGTTTTAAAGGGGAATGTAATCACAGATTCAAAAATCAAAAGAGATCTAGCTACTGAAACTTTTCTCTCCACATTTACAGAAAAGTTTTATGGTTTAGGGGGAAAGTAGGTTATGGGCTTATTTGGATAAAGAGATTCTTATCACTCCAAGAATGTAAGCATTTTTGAAATTTTATAAGGCAAATGAATACTAGAAGGACCTGGTGAGGGATTTTTTCTTTTCAATCTTGTATATTTATACATGTTTTTAAAAGCTGTAAGAAAAAACTGATAAAGGAAAGGAACCTTGTGATATTGAAAATCCTTCACACACACACACACACACACACACACAGGATCACATTTTTGGCAATCTATGTAATGTAATAGTTACTGTCTTAATCTGTTCAGGCTGCTGTAAGAATTACCATAAACTGGGTAGCTTATATACAACAGAAATTTATTTCTCACAGTCTTAGAGGCTAAAAAGTCCAAGATTTAGTCAATAAATGCATCAATCACTTCACATATTTATCTTTTCTTTTTTCCAGTGAGAGCATTTAAGTATCCTCTAAGCAAATTTCAATGATATAATATGGTGTACCTTTTGAATTTTGTTCCATGTGAATATACTACCTGCCTAAAAACAGACAAATAAACTTAAAACAGCAAAAGAAGTCCAAAATCAAGATGCAGGCAGGTTTAGTGTCTGGTTAGGGCCCACCACCTGGTTCCTAGATGACTGTCTTTTCCCTGTATCTTCACACAGCAGAAGCAGCAAGGGAGCTCTCGAGTCCCCTTTGATGAGTGTGAATCGCATTCATGAGGGTTTCAAACTCATGATCTAATCACCCCCAAAGACCTCCACCTCCAAATACCGTCATATTGGGGATTAGGTTTCAACATCTGAATTTGGGGGAGACACAAACATTCAATCTGTTGCAGTTTCCTACTGTACTTAATTGCAGTGGAAGCTACAGAAGGAATTATAAGGTATTTTTTCCCTCAAGAGAACTGTAACATAATTGGGAGAAGGCTCAACTAGGTGGGAGGTTTAAATAAATGAAAAAGAAAGAGAAGTGAACAAACATTTACTAAGTGTTCTATGTATATGAACTATGTTAATAACCTCACATATTTTTATTGGTCTTGATAATGGTTCTTTAAGTTAATGGTTCTTAACTCTGTTTTGCACCATGCATGGACCCTTTTGCAGATTCGATGAGAGCTATCAGTCCTCTACAGAAAAAATGAAAATATGTACATATATAACAGGAGATTTTAGGACTTGCTGTTTAAGAATGAAACTCACCCTTAGAAGTTTACATGTTTAAGTGACAACAGTCATGCAGCAAGTAAATAATGCATTTGGGGGCCAAACATATTCATACATACCAGAAATATCTCTCATTAACCAAACTATAAAAGGAAATATGAAGTAAAGAGCTACTTTTAAAATTAATTAAACCTGATGGAAAACTATTAGAAACTTTGCAAAAGGACTTTTAGATATCTCTAGGATGTTGTCTCTATGATACATTGCCTCTTTCTAAACTAGTTTTCCCTATTAAATATTGATGAAATCTTTCTGGAAAATTAATTAAAGGTTTCTTGAGGTCAGTGTCTGGATGTTTTTTCTTTCCATTCCCAAGCAAAAGAAACTAATTCACACTAGCTCAAACAGACAAATGAATCAATTAATTACAGAGTTTTAAAAATAAAAGAAAGGGGTTTAGTGGAATATGAGAAAAAAGGAAGTATGGAAAGCCTGGAACCAAGAACAAGAGAGGTAGTGGGGCCAGGGGGGCTTCTCTCTCCCTCACCTTCTTGGGATTCCCTGCCTCTCGTCTCCGCTTCTCAGAGCACATTTGGACAATGGCTGAACTTAGTTTCTAAGTTTTCTTGTGCAATTTTCCAGCAATTAGAAATACCTAACATAAGTCTTTCCAAGTCTCTTGAGTTACAAATTTAATCCAATATCCTGGCAGAGGTCATTTCATTTGTTCAGCTGGGCTCAGTTTTCAACTCTCATCTCATCAGCTACCATGGAGGGAAGGCAAGAATCAGCTAGTAACAACACGACGTTAGGGATCCATCCCTGAGTGCCTAGGATGCGGGGAGCATTGACACCAAAGGTTTCTATAAAGGGCCAAATAGTCAAGTTTTCAGGGTTTGTGAGCCAGATGGTCTCTGTCACAAATACTCAACTGTTGTTGCAGCACAAAGGCGGTTTATACCCAATATACAAGCAGATGAGGGCATCTGTGTTCCAATAAAACCTTATGGACCCTGAAGTTGAACTTCATGTCATGTATCACAATATATTATTCTTGTTTTTATTCCCCTCAGCCATTTAAAAGTGACCAAACATTCCTAGGTTGCAAGCTGTACAAAAGCAGGCTGCAGGCTAGATTTGGCCATTGGGTACTTGTGGGTGAACTCTTGGTTTAAAACAAGAAGTACTTCTTCCTCAGGAAGTCTTTGGAGGACTTGTCTTCCACCTGATTTGGAGATCCATACTTTCTTCATCTTATCATGTCCCCATCTCCAGGGCTGCTGTAGTGAGCAGAAAGGAAGGATGGAAGGAGCACACATATTCTTAACTGTCTTGACCTAGAAGTGGCACACGGCATAATCACTTTTCACAATCCATCGGCCAGAACTAGTCACATAATCCTCACCTAATTACATGGGATATTGGGAATATAGAACAGCAGATGAGATATCTGATGAGTAGCAACAATCTGTGTCACAGTATTAAACCAAATTGTGGCCAATAGTTTACCGTTGTGGCTACCAACCAAATACGTGTCGACGTTGGCACCTTTATTTATGTTTTGTTGTGCAGCTGGTTTTATATAACCTCAGAAAACTTTCCCTGAAGTAATAGTACTGTGAAAATAATGAATATAGATATAGCATAGCAGATTTAATTAAGGTGTCAATAGAATTCATTCTCATTTCTTTATTTGGTAGCATTTTTGTGTTTATTTTTATTTATTGCCAAATAAAATGCCAAAATCTTATGATTTTATGGTCATCTTATCATAAAGATCCCCCATGTCTACATCTCACTGAAAAGAATAGAAAATATTTTCCATTATGCAGTACTAGATGCCACTCAAAATGCCCATGCAAAAATGTCCATTTTTATAATGTTATGCCTACATTTCTCCCGTTGGTTTACTTTGAATTTTTCCTTCTTAACTGATTAAATCCAATATTTTCAATCTACCTGGTGGCTTAATTTCTGCTCATCTCACTCATCATCTGGATATACAACTATCAATTTACATAGCTCATCTCTTTATCATTATTTCTGTATTGTTCTACTATGTAAATTTTATCTGCTTATTATCAACATCATTTTTTGCCATTCCTTATGTTACATTTCATTCACATCACATTTTTTATTTCCCTAATCTCTAAAACCTTACCAGATTAGCCTGACTTCATGGAACCTATTCCTAATTTTGATTGCTTCCTGCCACTGAGGATCTTAACCATTTTATTATTCACTTAATAATACAGTGACATGCATTTTTATATAATTTCTGTAAATCTTATTTCACCATTTAGATTTGAGTTGTCTTAATGACAAGGCTGGTCTGTTTCCTATTCAACACAAAATATATTACACAAAAGTCCCTTCTTTTTTATATTAATAGATTGTAATGGAAAGCAGGAAGACCATAACATATTTTAGTATTTTAATTCAGAAATAAAAATATTATCAAATGTTATTTATACATATTGCTTAATTTGAAAGGAATTTCTTTTTATGAGTGTTATTGAAAAAAGCAATCTTGAAGACAGATGGTCAATACACTGTGGGAATATTGTAAATGCATTTATAATAATTTAATTTAAAGCTGTACTCACAGGAATGAGCCCAAATCTGGGGAACATTTTGCAGATTTATTAAAGATGTAGCAAGCATGTAATTTTGAAAATAAAGAGTTCTAAAAATGATTTGACACTTCTTTCCATGGATTCTTGTCACTTTCTTAGGAAATAAAATGATTATAATTATTCATTTTCATATATAAAGAAGACAAGAGTAACAGTGGCATGTATTCATAGTGTTTGTAACAAGAGAAATAGCCCAAAAGGGGATGTATGGACCCAAGGACAAGGAGGGAGAATTAGTAGCTAAGCAACGTGCTGCAGAACCAGGGCCTGGAAATTGTAATTACAAAATCTTACATTCAGTAGTGCTTTTCCAACTGAGAGTGCAAAGTATACCCGGGCTAACAATTTGGTCCCAAACTGAGTCATTCACCCTCAGCTTAGTCAACTGAAAAGTGAAGATGGAGTAATGACGTACTAACAATTACACAGATAGCTTAACAGAGAAGAGAGATGAAAAGAAATTAATTCAGGATGTGAGCAAGCCTGGTGACTCAATATTAAAATGAAAGAAACAAGAAGCAGTATGGGCAATACCAAAAAATGCCTCTGATTTTTAAAAATTCTCGCAAATTGCTTCAGAATCTCATTTCAATTATTCTAATTATGTAATTTCTGAAAACTGGTAGCTTTCAAACATCTTGGTACCAATAGAAAGTAGTCTCAAGTTTCATAAAGTGTCATACAGAGAATTACTTCTGAAGGATAAGTTACTTTAGATTTGCTTGAAATATAAGCCTGCTATTAAATAGCAAAACGTATTATACTAGAAAAATGAAAGACTGATTTTAAATGTAAAAATATGTATTTCCCACTTTAGCATCTTTGTACTGTATCCAAGTTAAAAGTACTGAATTTAAAACAAGTACAAACAAAGAAAGTAGGATAAAACCCTGGCATTGATTAGCTCCTACCTTAGTCCTCACTTATTTACTGAATCATAAATTGGATTGAACATCTTTGCGTATATTAATTCTTTTCCAGTATTTAATCACTATGAGGATGATGCAATATCTCATTCATTCACTCAATAGTTACATACTAATCTATTGAGGTCTTAGTATCTGCCAAAATTAGGGATTCTTACACTCTCTGCCTAGAGGGCACCTTGATTCTTTTCATCACAATGACAAGGAAATTTTAGACAATAGGAGACAAATAATCTTCAGAATGTGTCCCTTTCCCCTTACTCTCTTTTATGAATAATGACCAAAGCATATAGGTATTTCCTTCATTGTTATCTGGCTTTTATCTGTAGGTGGGAAACTTCATACATTTTGATCATCTGAGGCTCCAGAACTGACATAGATTTCTCATAAATAGGATTCAGAGAAAGACCAATAGTTGGCCTATTTACCCACAACTTTGCCCGGACAACCCTTACAGTAATCCCAGGAGACCCTCTGATCCAGTGTGGTAACATCCCAGAGCTGTGACCTCCACTTAGGAGAAATTCCTTGATCTGCTGCTTTATTTGGAGAAATAGACACAAGTCTCCCCTATAGAAATCTGATAGATACGTATTTTAAAGAAACAATTATGTAGGATTCCTTGTCAACAGAATACCTTGCTGGAGATTTGCCTGTGATATTCTCCCTAATGGATATAGGCGGATACTTGGTATTACAGGTCAAAGCTACTTTGCCTAGCGTGTATGAATCTAGGCAGCAGAGAGCCAAGTCCTGCTCTCGTGTCTCTAGTCTTTCCTGATCCTCATTTATACAACAGCTCACATACCTGCAGTATCACTTTCACTAAGGCCCTACTTTGCTTCATTTCCCACAGTGCTTTTCATCATCGGAATACATTATATGTATGTACATACACATGTATATAAAATATGGAAAAATATAAATGTATATAAATATATGTACATACATAATACATATGTATATATACAAATATATATATACTAATTTTCTGTCTCTCCAGAATAGAAATAAACTTCATGAAAGTAGGACTTAGCTATCGATTGCCTGGATTAATGTTTAGTAATAGTAGGTTCTTAACACATAGTCACGAACTAAATGGATGCATGAAGGAAGGGTGGACGGACGGGCAGTATTTGGTAAATCTGAAATCCATGACAAAACCAATAAATTCCATAAAAACTCTTATCCGTGGAGAAGAATAATTAGTAAAATGTTGTGGAAGGCAGAGGACCTGATGTTAGCTTGAAAGAAGTAGATAGTCAAGCAAAAGGGATAGAAAAGCACCCCAGAAATAGGGAAAATTATTTGATTATAAATACAAAGTGAGGATGCATGTGTATGTGATGCTAAGGATCAGATGCCGCTGTCAAGCAATTTTATTAAGTATTTGTTGGTAAGGCAGGTTCAGGCCAGTTTTTAAAAGGCCTTTGATGCTCAATTGAGATATTTTGAGTTTTATCCCTTCAATAATAGGGAGCCATTGAAGGATACAGAACAAGAGGAAACAACATAAAAATGGATAAGTTAAGAAGATGAAGTTGAAAATGAATAGGGTACATTGGAGACATAGGAGACTAAGGAGATGGGGAGGAGCTGGGAGCTATCTCAACGTCAAATGTTCAAGTGGCAAGCTTCAGATTTAAATGGTGAAAAGTGGCAATATTTTTAAAAGGATGCACACAAGAAATAGTATATAATTTCTTTCCAAACCCTCAGGAAAATAATGGAACCTATCTTCTTCATTCAGATGTCACACATATTTAATCTTTACACTTTACAGTGACCGTTTAATAAATTGGAGTAGTAAAAGGAATTATTTTAAAAAACTGACATTGAATAAAATAACTGTCTGGTTTATTTCAGTATTTTTAGGTATTGTTTATAGTCTTCATATTTTATTTAGTCAAAATAAAAAACAAAACCAGATGATTATGTTCCCTATAGCCGAAGGCTTGGCAAATTGCCACAAAGTCAGGATTGGTTCTCAGATTGCTTGGATATTTGTGAAGGATGGATAAGATAAGACTTTAAAGTCTCTTTGAGCTCTTTAAATCTGTGAAACCATAAATAAAAAAACACCAGGAATTAGGAAGAAAAGGATCAAGAAAACAGACAAAACTTGATTTCTTTCAGTAAAGTTCATCTTTAGTCAGATTCCTTTTGCTAATCCAAGAAAATGAGAAAGGAAATTTATAAGAAGTAGATATAACGAAAGAGTGCTTAAAGTAAGAATAGTGAATGAGCTTTCCAGTTTATGCTGCTAAATCCAATAACGATTTTCAATTTAACATTGAAGGCATGTTCTACCTTTTAAGTCCTTTTTGGTATTCTACATCATAAAGAGTCTGTCTCCTTAGATGTCAGAATAATGAATATTATTCTGAAGTTACCCTAGGGTATTATTTTTTCAATGAATTCACCTATGCTTTCTACATATGCCAATTCACTATAGTCATCAGTTTTATACTCAAGTGGCAATGCATTCCATTTACAAATATTGAAGTGGAATTAAACTTTTTAATGCTGAATGGGACTGATACATTCCCTCCCAGCAAGATCACGTCAATGAAAGTACTCTCCTCTTTCAGTTTTATTCTCGGTACTGAAGTAATCACATAAATGGTTGGACATCCTCCCATCTCTAACCATTTACACACATATATACACACAAATAAGTTTGAACTGCAAATTCAATTATATATTTTGTATTATTCCTTGATAATAACATCGAGTTGCTCTTCAAAAAGATTTAGAGATACACAATGCCACAAATAAAGTATGACAGTGAGTGACTTTCCCTACTGTCTTGTCACTTATGTATGGGCTCAATCTTTAATTTTGTACAATGTGATGGACAAAACCTGAGAACTCATTTCAGTTAGAATGTTCCAGATTTATAATGGGGATGAGCATCAGTTTATTTATCTCACTTGTGTATCTTTAGGAAATTGGCCGCCCAACCTAATCTGACCCTTTGTCTATTAGGTGACTTATTTTTATATTCCTTAATTGGATATTGTTCTCTATTAATTATAGATGTTAACCTTTACTCTGATATTTAGTTTATATTTAAATTTTTATATATGCAAAAAACCTTTATGTTTCACTTTTATGGAATCTAGGTTTAGTTTATTGTTTAGAAAAACTCTTCAGATTATAAAAATATTCCAGTATAGTTTCTTTTTAATTAATTTTTTAGATATTGAATTACTTAATCCATTTGAATTTATTTTTGTGTATGGAATAATAAGATCTGACTCTTTCCCAAATGGGTGGCCAATTGTGTCAGTACTACTTATTGAATAGTGTCATCTCCCTACTGGTTTTAAATTCTACCTTTGTCATAGATTATATTTTCCTGTTTACACATCTCTGTGTCATGCTCAATTGTTCCACTGTGAAATGTGTAGATTTCTTCTGCACCAATGCCACAATTTGTAAAATTAATTATTTTATGGTGTGATTTGATAGCTAATAGAGCAGGAGAAAGCTAATTATTCTTTTCCAAATTAATTCTTACAAAAATTATTTTGGTGATATTTATTGGCATCACATTTGTAGATGAACTTAGTAAGACTTCTTATTCCTACAAAATTAAATTCTTCCAGAGGCAGAGCCAAGATGGCGGCATGAGTAGGACAGTGGGAATCTCCTCCCAAAAACATATATATTTTTGAAAATACAACAAATACAACTCATCCTAAAAGAGAGACCAGAAGACACAGGACAACAGCCAGACTACATCCACACCTGAGAGAACCCAGCGCCTCGTGAAGGGGGTAAGATACAAGCCCCGCCCGGCGGGACCCAAGCGCCCCTCCCCCCAGCTCCTGGCAGGAGGAGAGGAGTCGGAGCAGGAGGGAGAAGGAGCCCAGGACTGCTGAACACCCAGCCCCAGCCATCCAGACCAGAGCACAGACACACAGTGCATGCGTGGGGTCCTGGATACTAGGGAAACAGGATAGTAAGACCTCTGAGCAGGTCCTGAAGCCGGTGCCCCTGTGACAAAGAAAAGCGAGTGCTTTTTGAAAGTCTTAAAGGGACAGGGATGCCACAGCTGGACGGAAGCATCCTGGGTCACAGTCTAGCAGCTAGAAATTCCAGGGAACTCCAGGCGCACTAACCCCCTGGGCAACAGCTCTGAGACCCCTCACGGAGGTAAACAGCCAAACAGCCCCTGTCCATTACCCCTCCGGGGCCCCGCCATAGCAGAGAAGCAGCCTGAGGCTGGCCACGCACAGCAAGGGAGCTTCCTCCATACCGGCCGGGCAAGATACAGAGACCCAATCTACACGCAATTGTCCAACACAAGCCACTAGAGGTCGCAGTTGTCCCAGTAAAGAAAGGCCAGGAGCCAAGTGGAAAGGGTCTTGGCTCTCCCAGCTGACAGACTAGTCGATAGCACACCACTGCACCTATCAACATGAAAAGGCAAAAAAATTTGATCCAGACAAGATTAACCCAGACAGCTTCAACATTTTCTTCTGAGAAGGAACATGGGGAGATAGATTTAACCAGTCTTCCTGAAAAAGAATTCAAAACAAAAGTCATAACCATGTTGATGGACTTGCAGAGAAATATGCAAGAACTAAGGAGGGAGAATACAGAAATAAAACAAGCTCTGGAAGGACTTCAAAACAGAATGGACGAGATGCAAGAGACCATTAATGGACTAGAAAACAGAGAACAGGAATGCAGAGAAGCTGATGCAGAGAGAGATAAAAGGATCTCCAGGAATGAAAGAATTGTAAGAGAACTGTGTGACCAATCCAAAAGGAACAATATCCGTATTATAGGGGTACCAGAAGAAGAAGAAAGAGAAAAAGGGATAGAAAGTGTCTTTGAAGAAATAATTGCTGAACACTTCCCCAAAATAGGGGAGGAAATGGCCTCTCAGACCACAGAGGTACACAGAACTCCCATGACAATGGATCCAAGGAAGGCAACACCAAGACACATAATAATTAAAATGGCAAAGATCAAAGACAAGGACAAAGTATTAAAGGAAGCCAGAGAGAAATAAAAAGGTCACCTACAAAGGAAAACCCATCAGGCTATCATCAGACTTCTCAACAGAAACCCTACAGGCCAGAAGAGAATGGCATGATATACTTAATGCAATGAAACAGAAGGGCCTCAAACCAAGACTACTGTATCCAGCATGACTATCATTTAAATATGAAGGAGGGATTAAACAATTCCCAGACAAACAAAAGTTGAGGGAATTTGCCTCCCACAAACCACCTCTACAGGGCATCTTACAGGGACTGCTCTAGATGGGAGCACTCCTAAAAAGAGCACAGAACAAAACACCCAACATATGAAGAAGGGAGGAGGAGGAATAAGAAGGGAGAGAAATAAAGAATCATCAAACCGTGTTTATAATAGCTCAATAAGCGAGTTAAGTTAGACAGTAAGATAGTAAAGAAGCTAAGCTTGAACCTTTGGTAACCACAAACTTAAAGCCTACAATGGCAATAAGTACATACCTTTCAATAATGACCCTAAATGTAAATGGACTGAATGCACCAATAAAAAGACACAGAGTAATAGAATGGATAAAAAAGCAAGACCCATCCATATGCTGCTTACAAGAGACTCACCTCAAACCCAAAGACACTCACAGACTTAAAGTCAAGGGATGGAAAAAGATATTTCATGCAAACAACAGAGAGAAAAAAGCAGGTGTTGCAATACTAGTATCAGACAAAATAGACTTCAAAATAAAGAAAGTAACAAAAGATAAAGAAGGACATTACATAATGATAAAGGGCTCAGTCCAACAAGAGGATGTAACCATTCTAAATATATATGCACCCAATACAGGAGCAGCAACATATGTGAAACAAATACTAACGGAATTAAAGGAGGAAATAGAATGCAATGCATTCATTTTGGGAGACTTCAACACACCACTCACTCCAAAGGACAGATCCACCAGACAGAAAATAAGTAAGGACACAGAGGCACTGAACAACACACTAGAACAGATGGACCTAATAGACATCTATAGAACTCTACATCCAAAAGCAACAGGATACACATTTTTCTCAAGTGCACATGGAACATTCTCCAGAATAGACCACATACTAGGCCCCAAAAAGAGCCTCAGTAAATTCCAAAAGACTTAAATCCTACCAACCAACTTTTCAGCCCACAAAGGCATAAAACTAGAAATAAATTGTACAAAGAAAGCAAAAAGGCTCACAAACACATGGAGGCTTAACAACATGCTCTTAAATAATCAATGGATCAATGACCAAATCAAAATGGAGATCCAGCAATATATGGAAACAAACGACAACAACAACACAAAGCCCCAACTACTGTGGGATACAGCAAAAGCAGTCTTAAGAGGAAAGTATATAGCATCCAGGCATATTTAAAGAAGGAAGAACAATCCCAAATGAATGGTCTAATGTCACAATTAGCGAAATTGGAAAAAGAAGAACAGATGAGGCCTAAGGTGAGCAGATGGAGGGACATAATAAAGATCAGAGAAGAAATAAATAAAATTGAGAAGAATAAAACAATAGCAAAAATCAATGAAACCAAGAGCTGGTTCTTTGAGAAAATAAACAAAATAGATAAGCCTCTAGCCAGACTTATTAAGAGGAAAAGAGAGTCAACACAAATCAATAGTATCAGAAACGAGAAAGGAAAAATCACGACAGACCCCACAGAAATACAAAGAATTATTAGAGAATACTATGAAAACCTATATGCTAACAAGCTGGGAAACCTAGGAGAAATGGACAACTTCCTAGAAAAATACAACCTTCCAAGACTGACCCAGAAAGAAACAGAAAATCTAAACAGACCAATTACCAGCAATGAAATTGAAGCGTTAATCAAAAAACTACCCAAGAACAAAACTCCCGGGCCAGATGGATTTACCTCAGAATTTTATCAGACATACAGAGAAGACATAATACCCATTCTCCTTAAAGTTTTCCAAAAAATAGAAGAGGAGGGAATACTCCCAAACTCATTCTATGAAGCCAACATCACCCTAATACCAAAACCAGGCAAAGACCCCACCAAAAAAGAAAACTACAGACCAATATCCTGATGAACGTAGATGCAAAAATACTCAACAAAATATTAGCAAACCAAATTCAAAAATACATCAAAAGGATCATACACCATGACCAAGTGGGATTCATCCCAGGGATGCAACGATGGTACAACATTCGAAAATCCATCAACATCATCCACCACATCAACAAAAAGAAAGACAAAAACCACATGATCATCTCCATAGATGCTGAAAAAGCATTTGACAAAGTTCAACATCCATTCATGATGAAAACTCTCAGCAAAATGGGAAGAGAGGGCAAGTACCTCAACATAATAAAGGCTATCTATGATAAACCCACAGCCAACATTATATTGAACAGCGAGAAGCTGAAAGCATTTCCTCTGAGATCGGGAACTAAACAGGGATGCCCACTCTCCCCACTGTTATTTAACATAGTACTGGAGGTCCTAGCCACGGCAATCAAACAAAACAAAGAAATACAAGGAATCCAGATTGGTAAAGAAGAAGTTAAACTGTCACTATTTGCAGATGACATGATACTGTACATAAAAACCCTAAAGACTCCACCCCAAAACTACTAGAACTGATATTGGAATATGGCAAAGTTGCAGGATACAAAATCAACACACAGAAATCTGTGGCTTTCCTATACACTAACAATGAACCAACAGAAAGAGAAATCAGGAAAACAACTCCATTCACAATTGCATCAAAAAAAATAAAATACCTAGGAATAAACCTAACCAAGAAAGTGAAAGACCTATACTCTGAAAACTATAAGACACTCTTAAGAGAAATTAAAGAGGTCACTAACAAATGGAAACTTATCCCATGCTCCTGGCTAGGAAGAAGTAATATTGTCAAAATAGCCATCCTGCCCAAAGCAATATACAGATTCGATGCAATCTCTATCAAAGTACCAACAGCATTCTTCAAGGAACTGGAACAAATAGTTCAAAAATTCATATGAAAACACCAAAGACCCCGAATAGCTAAAGCAATCCTGAGAAGGAAGAATAAAGTGTGGGGTGATCTCACTCCCCAACTTCAAGCTCTACTACAAAGCCACAGTAATCAAGACAATTTGGTACTGGCACAAGAACAGAGCCACAGACCAATGGAACAGAATAGAGACTCCAAACATTAACCCAAACATATATGGTCAACTAATATTCGATAAAGGGGCCATGGACATACAATGGGGAAATGACAGTCTCTTCAACAGATGATGCTGGCAAAACTGGACAGCTACATGTAAGAGAATGAAAATGGATCACTGTCTGTAGGGGCCGGCCTACGGCCGAGGCTGAGTCCCACTATGGCTGAACACCGCCCTTCCACTGTAGCTGACCAATGCCCTAAGATGGCGCCCGCTTCCTGGGTGCCACCCTTCCTGGTTTGGTGGCATTAGCATAAGGAAGTTGCTCCTATAGGCTTGCCCCATGCTTCCGCGCTCGTGCTCAACTCATGCAGAAGGCATGCTACCAATCACCTTAAAGGTCACGCATGATCTTGATCACCATAGGCCAGCTTCCTTTATATAAGGCATAAGCAGCAAAGAGAAAGAGAGTCTCTCTCCTCTCATTCTTCCTCTCACTCGCTCTCTCCGGCTGTTGCTTCTTCTCACTCACCTTCTCCCGACCTTCTGAGCAACAATAAAGAACTGAAGTGAACCAGGTCTGTGTACGTATCGCTGTCGTCACCGCCACAAGGAGCGAACGCGATATCTGGTGCCGAAAACCAGGAATTTTTTCTCCAACCACCCAGAGGAGAAACTGGTGGACGCGGACGCCATAGAGCTTCTTACCCTGAAGCAGTACCAGTGGACTCCATTCGGAAGGATCATTCAGGAGGGCACCTCGAAAGAGGAGGGTGAGTGGATCAACAAGCAAAGCGAAAGTAAGCAGCCGAGGTGGGGATTTCTATTCTGTCTGTTCGTCTTGTTCATCCTTGTGCTTATTATTGTGTTTGTTGTTGCTAAGTATGTTAGATGAAGTAAGGGCGCCAGTGAAAGTTCGCGGGATAGCGACGAAGCAAGGAAAGTTCGCGGTATAGTGACGAATGTAAATTAGTGATAAGAGTACCCCCTACCTATAGACATCAGGAGTATATCTTAATCTCTTCACTGTTAACATGGGGTCTGAAGGGTCTAGACTGAGAGCAGAAGAGCCTTTGAGAGCACTCCTGAGGGCCAACAGAACACCATTAAAAACAAAAACCGCAAGGGCTTTCCTCCACACGGTAGAGAAGCATGCTCCGTGGTCCCTAGATGAAGGAAGAATCACTACCCCCGTGTGGGAAAAGTTAGGCAAGGATCTGCGCAACGCAGATCACAGAGAGCCACTCCCGGCTGGGACGCTCCCCATATGGGGGCTGGTTAGGAGCTGCCTAAAGGAGAATAAACCTAGTTGTAGAGAGGCCATAAGGGAAGGAGAGGAGGTTCTTGAAGAAGTGAAAGAAGAAAGAGCCTCTGTGAGAGCATCTGAAAGAGGATCTACACAGGGGGGTCCTCTGATGAGGAAGAGGACCAAGAATTATCAGGAGAAGAGTTAGAGGCTAGGGCTGCTCAGAGAGGACATCGGCCCACATTGTACCCCTCACTGAGCCAACTGAGAATAAGCAGAGAGGAAGGAGAGACTAGTTCGGCCCCTCTCCCCAATAAGAGCAGTAAGGTAGAAGAGATTGTGCCAACTGCCCCAAATCATCCATTTTGCTCTCCAACCTATAGAGCAGAGCCACCCCTTTACCAGAGTTACTCATGTTGTGGTGGCCAGGGGTGCCAAGAACAATTGGGCAAGAATAGATGGAGGGAATGGCTAACCATGGAGGGGAATGCAGCCTTCCCAGTAATAGAAGATCCAAACACCCAGCAAAGATACCATCAAGCCCTAGATTTTAAGCTTGTTAAAAGCCTAAAGGAAGCTGCCACCACCTATGGAGTGCAAGCAGCGTTCACTGTGGCCATAGTGGAGTCATTAGCCACTCAGAATCTAACACCAGATGATTGGGCTAATGTAGCCAGAGCATGCCTTACTGGAGGTCAGTACCTGCTATTCAAAACTGCGTGGGCAGAGCTTTCACAAGACACTGCCCGGCGCAACGCTGCCGCAGGGAACAATCAGTGGAACCTAGAGATGCTGATGGGCACAGGACCTTACTTAGGACAGCATAATCAGATAAATTACCCACCTGCAGTGTATATGCAAATAGCTACAGCAGCTGTCAAGGCCTGGAAAACACTCCAAGGCTCTGGTGATTTACAGGGTCAACTATCCAGAGTACTCCAAGGATCAAATGAGCCTTACGCAGATTTCTTGGCGAGACTGATGCAAACCGCAGGCCGTATATTTGGAGATGCTGACACAGCCATGCCCCTAGTAAAACAGTTGGCCTATGAGCAAGCAAATAAATGGTGTAAAGAAGCTATCAGGCCTTGGAAAAATAAAGATTTAAATGTGTACCTCAAAGTTTGCCGAGACATCAATGATAGTGTAGTGCAAGGACAAGTGATAGCCACAGCCATAACTCAGGGACTGCAACAGGCACGTAGCAGAGGTACCCCTCCTGGGGCATGCTTCCATTGCAAGCAGATGGGTCATTTAAAGCGAGATTGCCCGAAATTAGGCGGAGGAGGAGCCAGTGTGACCAACATCAAACCACAACCGAGATTATGTCCCAGATGTAGAAAAGGAAACCATTGGGCAAGAGAGTGCAGATCAGTAGTAGATGTGGAGGGACGCCCACTACCCCTGCAGCAGGCAAAAAACGGGAGGCCAGGCCCCCCACCTCAGGGCCCTCAAATGTATGGGGTGATCCAACAAATTCCCAGGACACATTTTCATCTGACAGATCAAGGATCCAGCTTGGAGTTGAAGAACCAAGGAGAGCCACCACAGGGAGCGCAGGAGTGGACATCCGTGCCACCACCAGACTCGTATTGACACCCGAGATGGGGGTCCAGTTAGTAGAGTCAGATTTTAAAGGTCCATTACCTAAGGATACAGTGGGACTCCTATTGGGCCGGAGTTCCACAACCAAAGCAGGATTGATAGTACACCCAGGAGTTATTGACCCAGATTATGAGGGAGTAGTAAAGGTTATGGTCTCCTCCCCAAGTGGCGTTACAGCCATCAATTCTGGAGACCGCATTGCTCAAATTCTTACGCTTCCTAGTAAGCATAGACAATATGGACATAAAAACATGAAAAGAGGTCAATCAGGATTTGGATCATCTGGGGCCCCTCTGACCTGTTTCACAATGGAGCTGGGAGACAGGCCTATGCTTGTCCTGAAGATTAGAGATAGGAACTTCTTAGGACTATTAGACACAGGGGCAGATTGCAGCATTATAAGGGAAGCTGAGTGGCCTAAAGATTGGCCTCTAAACCGAGCTGCTCAGACTCTAAGCAGGCTGGGCATAGCTCAAGACCCATTATGTAGTGCTGCCACACTCCCCTGGGAAGATCCGGAAGGGCATGAGGGAGTAGTTCAACCTTATGTGCTGAGCATACCGGTGTCTCTCTGGGGAAGAGACATACTGACCCAGATGAATCTTAAACTAACAACAGAAACCTTCTATAGTAATCAGGCAAAGTCCATTGTGAGGAAGCAGGGCCATACAGGGACCGGAGGCATAGGAAAAAACTTGACTGGCAGAGAGACACCCATCCCGCTCTCAGGAGTGGTACCCAGTAGGATTGGAGGCCCAGGACTGGGTTTTTCCTTGGGGCCATTGAGGACAGACAAGAACTAAAAATACAATGACGATCAGAGGAGCCCGTGTAGGTTCCTCAGTGGCCCCTTACTAAAGAGAAAAGGGGAGCAGCCCACACATTAGTGCAAGAGCAAATTGCCGCAGGGCATCTTCAAAGTTCTACTTCCCCATGGAATACACCCATATTTGTCATAAGAAAGAAATCAGGAAAATGGAGATTGCTGCATGATCTAAGAGCTATAAATAATCAGATGATTCTCATGGGATCAGTACAATTAGGTTTACCATTGCCTATGGCCCTGCCAAAAGATTGGAAGACCATTGTAATAGATATCAAAGATTGTTTCTTTTCCATCCCTCTTCATCCTGAGGATTGTAAAAGGTTCGCCTTCATGGTACCAGCCGTCAATCATGGTCACCCAGATGAGCGGTATGAATGGAAGGTGTTGCCACAAGGCATGGCGAATAGCCCTACTATGTGCCATTGTTTGTACATAAGGCCCTGGCAGAAGTTAGAAAAAGGTTCCCTGAAGTGATTATCTATCATTATATGGATGATATTCTCTTATGTCATGAAAGGAACAGTGTAGTAGAAGAAGGCCTCTGCTTCTTGCAAGAACATTTTAAACAATGGGGCTTAGAACTAGCACAGAAAAGGTACAGGTAACTTGTACCAAACAGTATTTAAGAATAAAATTGGAAGATACTATTGTTAGACCATTAAAAGTGATCATAAGAACAGATCATCTAAGCACCCTCAATGATTTTCAAAAACTCCTTAGAGTTATAAATTAAGTAAAGCCATTCCTAAAGCTTACAGATGAAGAGCTCAGTCCATTATATGAGACACTGAAGGGTGATTCTGATTTATCATCTCCGCGCTCTCTCAGTAAGCAAGCCAAGGAAGCCTTGAGCCTAGTCCAATCCCGCTTGCAGTTTGCCCAGGTAGATAGAATAGACTATGGCAAATTGCTATTCCTTATAGTGATACCCAGTAATAATAGCCCAACAAGGGTACTTTGGCAAGAAGGGCCAATTCTCTGGGTATATCTGGCCCACTCTCCAGGAAAAACATTAAGATGGTATCCTCAGAGTATAGCTGATTTGATCATCGAGAGAATCAAGACAGCTTTAAAAACATTTGGGATTCCCCCAAACATAATAATAACACCTTATACTGCTGAGCAGATTGAATGTCTTACTGCATGCTGTGATGCATGGGCTGTTGCTTACACCATCACCAATGACAGTTCTGCCTCTCTAATCCTGTCATCTTTCCTAAAAACACAAGATGTAATCCCATACCCAAGGCTAAGGTGGTGTTCACTGATGGGTCAAAGAATGACATTGGGACTGTGGTCACTGGTGACCAATCTTGGACATTCAGTTTTCCAACCACTTCAGCCCAACAAACAGAGCTGTTGGCTGTAGCACAAGCCTTTACACTTTTCTCACAGGAACCTTTTAACCTTTTAGCAGATAGTATGTAGTGAATGCTGTGTCCATCTTAGAGAATGTAAGTTATATTAGCCAGTCTTCCCCCGTTGCCAGTATTTTTAGAAAGCTACAACAACTGATCTGGGATTGATCAACACCTTTCTTTATTGGACATGTAAGAGCCCACACTTCCCTCCCAGGACCCATTGCTGAGGGAAACAGACGTGCCGATGCCCTGACCCGTGAGTCTAACATCTCAGTGATATTTGACCATGTAGAACAAGCCACACAATTTCACAAACAATTTCATGTGAATTCAAACACCCTTCGCTTAAAATATAATATTACTAGAGACCAAGCTAGAGCCATAGTAGTAAGTTGTAAATGGTGTGTTACACTCTTACCCACCATTTCAGAGGGAGTCAATCCAAAGGGACTACTACCCAATCACATTTGGCAAATGGATGTCACTCATATTCCAGAGTTTGGCAAGATGAAATATATTCATGTGTCTGTTGACACCTGCTCAGGCATCATTTTCGCCTCTTGCCATACAGGGGAAAAAACTAGAGATGTCATAACTCACTGACTTCAGGCGTTTTCAGCCTGGGGAAAGCCCAAGCATGTAAAAACTGATAATGGACCAGCATATACATCCCAATCCTTTCTTAGATTTTTAAGGGTAATGGATATCACCCATACCACAGGTATTCCCTACAACCCTCAAGGGCAAGGCGTGGTAGAGCGCACCAACCTGACCCTTAAAAATGCTCTCTATAAACAAAAAGGGGGAATAGGGGCAGACTTCAGATCCCCCAGAGACAAACTTAACATCATATTATTCATTTTAAATTTTTTGACATTGGACAAAGATGGCCACAGTGCAGCAGAGCGTCATAATCGCCGTTCCAGGCCTAAAGACATGCCCGCAGTTATGTGGAAGGATGTATTGGATCATGGAAAGGCCCGGATCCAGTATTAATCTGGAACCGAGGCTCTGTTTGTGTTTTCCCACAGGACCGAAACAATCCCATCTGGGTGCCTGAACGCCTGACACGGAGAGTGGCAAGACCAGAACCGGAAGTGTGAGATGCCAACCCCACTGATGCTGATCCTGCTACTGATCCTTCAGCAGACGATAGCGGAACCCAGAGAACTATGGGGTCTGGTGAAGGCTTGGCCTCTACCACTCCCAGTGACTGAAACTGCACATACCTTTCCCGCCTTTTTCTCTACCAATAGTACACTTAATCTCCCATATCTGCCCTTTGACAGCTCTATGTGTTACTGGCATTCCTTTTCATAACCTCTCTAAAGCTGCCAATCTGTCCAGGGAATTAGGCAAGATGTTATCCACCAATTGGTCCAGTGAGTTTGACGTGCTCACCACTCAGCTATGGCTAGAAATATTGAATGTTAGTTCCCAAAAGGTAGAGGCGCTGTCTGTAGCTCAGTTTGCTGAAGCCGTGCTAAATGCCACCAAAGCCTGGTCAGGCATGGGTGTTATGGGTATATTACTCCTTGTAGGTCTTCTCCTACTTGGGAGAAAAGTCTGTTCCGTGCAACGGCAACATCGGGAAGTGCGGATGGCTCTGGTGCAGGCCATGGCAGTTATAGAGGAAGGCATCTCCCCTACGGTGTGGCTCAATATGTTGGACCAGTAGTCAAAGACGGGTAAGATCAGGAGGTACGCATACCAACCTAAGACAGGGTGCAGACCTTAGCTGTCTGTTGCCCTATGATGGGTAAAGATGCTGCGCCTCCCTGACAACCTATGACAGACATGGTCCCCGAGCCTCATTGTGTTAAAAAACAAAAAAGGGGGAGATGTAGGGGCCAGCCTACGGCCGAGGCTGAGTCCCACTATGGCTGAACACCGCCCTTCCACTCTAGTTGACCAATGCCCTAAGGTGGCGCCCGCTTCCTGGGCGCCACCCTTCCTGGTTTGGTGGCATTAGCATAAGGAAGTTGCTGCTATAGGCTTGCCCCATGCTTCCGCGCTCGTGCTCAACTCATGCAGAAGGCATGCTGCCAATCAGCTTAAAGGTCACGCATGATCTTGTTCACCATAGGCCAGCTTCCTTTATATAAGGCATAAGCAGCAAAGAGAAAGAGAGTCTCTCTCCTCTCATTCTTCCTCTCACTCGCTCTCTCCGGCTGTTGCTTCTTCTCACTCACCTTCTCCCGACCTTCCGAGCAACAATAAAGAACTGAAGTGAACCAGGTCTGTGTACGTATCGCTGTCGTCACCGCCACAAGGAGCGAACACGATAACTGTCTAACCCCATACACAAAAGTAAATTAGAAATGGATCAAAGACTTGAACGTAAGTCATGAAACCATAAAACTCTTAGAAAAAAAATCGGCAAAAATCTCTTAGACATAAACATGAGTGATCTCTTCTTGAACATATCTCCCCAGGCAAGGGAAACAAACGCAAAAATGAACAAATGGGACTATATCAAGCTGAAAAGCTTCTGTACAGCAAAGGACACCATCAACAGAACAAAAATGTATCCTACAGTATGGGAGAATATATTCGAAAATGACAGATCCGATAAAGGGTTGATATACAAAATATATAAAGAGCTCACACACCTCAACAAACAAAAAGCAAATAATACAATTAGAAAATGGTCAGAGGAGCTGAATAGACAGTTCTCTAAAGAAGAAATTCAGATGGCCAACAGACACATGAAAAGATGCTCCACATCGCTTGTCCTCAGAGAAATGCAAATTAAAACCACAATGAGATATCATCTCACACCAGTAAGGATGGCTACCATCCAAAAGAGAAACAACAACAAATGTTTGCGAAGTTGTGGAGAAAGGGGAACCCTCCTACACTGCTGGTGGGAATGTAAATTAGTTCAATCATTGTGGAAAGCAGTATGGAGGTTCCTCAAAATGCTCAAAATAGAAATACCATTTGACCCAGGAATTCCACTTCTAGGAATTTACCTCAAGAATGAAGCACTCCAGTTTGAAAAAGACAGATGCACCCCTATGTTTATCGCTGCACTATTTACAATAGCCAAGATATGGAATTAACCTAAATGTCCATTAGTAGATGAATGGATAAAGAAGATGTGGTACATATACACAATGGAATACTACTCAGACATAAGAAAAGGGCAAATCCTACCATATGCAGCAACATGGATGGAGCTGGAGGGTATTATGCTCATTGAAACAAGCCATGTGGAGAAAGAGAAATACCAAATGATTTCACTCATCTGTGGGGTATAAGAGCAAAAGAAAACTGAAGGAACAAAACAGCAGCAGAATCACGGAACCCAAGAATGGACTGATAGTTACCAAAGGGAAAGGGACTGGGGAGGACGGATGGGAAGGGAGGGATAAGGGTGGAAAAAAAAGAAAGGGGGCATTACCATTAGCATGTATAGTATGGGGGAGGGGCACGGGGAGGGCTGTACAACACAGAGAAGACAAGTAGTGATTTTACAGCATCTTACTATGTTGATGGATAGTGACTGTGAACAGGGATGTTGAGGGAACTTGGTGAAGGGGGGAGCCTAGTAAACATAATGTCCTTCATGTAACTGTAGATTAATGATACCAAAATAAAATTAAAAAAAAAATTAAATTCTTCCAATGCAGGAACTTAGTCTCTCTCTCTCGCTCTTTTTCTCTCTCTGTTTTAATCAAGCATTCTTTTATGTCCTTTAGGAAAGGTCTATAGTTTTCTTCTCAATTGTAGTTTTTGCTCAGTTCTAGTTGGATTTATATGTGGCATTTTATATAGTATTGCTGCTATTATGAATATCCATTTTTATTTTAAAGTTATCTTCTTTAATTATCAACTAATAGCAATAGTAAAAGAAAACCATTTGGTAATTCACAATTTCACCATCTTAACAAAGCAAGTATTTTCATTACATTTTATCCATTTCCAGGGCTTTGTCCATATGGCTGAATATTTTTTTTCTAGTGTTTTGAGAAATAACTGACCTACATCACTGTATAAGTTTGAGGTATACAGCATGATGGTTTGATTTACCATTATGATTACCACCACAGGTGCAGCTAACATCCATTTTCTCATACAGATGCAATAGAAAGAAAAAAAGAAAAGAGTGAAGGAAAAAGTTCCTTCTTATGAAGAGAACGCTTAGGATTTACTCGCTTAATGACCTTCCTGTATATCACACAGCAGTGTTAGCTATAGTCATATTGTGCATCACAGACCTCATACCTACTTATCTTATAACTGGAAGTTTGTGCCTTTTAAACACCCTCCTCCATCTTCAGTAGCATTTTGATCTCGTTGGTCCTTGAAGGTTTAAAGGCCTCCTTATTTCACTCCCGCACTCCCAGAGCTTAGCCCGAGCTCCCTGTGACTCTGACCTCCCTGTGATGCCTTCCCTCCCTTGCCTGACTGTAGCCATTGCTCCGACCAAGTTCCACCTTGGCCCCTCTCTCCCGTACATGCCTCTTACACCACTTCAGCCTGCGGTTCTCTTCCACCTCTGCATCAATGTTTCATTTATAACTGAGCCATTTGTTTTATATTTAGTATGCTACCAAGTTGCATGATTTTAAAAATATAAGTAAGGAAGAAAGAGCTGTAATAAATATTTTGCTTTTGTTTGCACATAGCAAGTGACAGTATTGGACCCATCCTCAGTTTTCTCTTGGGCTTACCTATCTGCAAAATACTCAGCCACTTGTTCTGCTTTGACGGTTATGGCAGCAGCCACCTTCATTTGGGTTCTCCTGTTTCTGGCCCCTGAGGCTTACCAAAATTTCCAGGCAATGTGCCACAGGGCATGGGATTTGACTTTCCCAGAAGATACCCAGAAGCAGCCAGATAACACAACCAAGATGTGTAGGGGAGTTAACTCCCCATGGGATGGACTTTGAAGAGGTGATAGAAAGAGGAACATGAAGGGTCCAGCAGATACATTCTCTCCTCCTTCTCTCTGACAGTTTTGTGGCATGCTGCAGATGTCCAGAGCTGTCTTGCTAGATTGAGCACATGTGTCTGCAGAGGAGCCAGCTTTGATGCACTGAGTTTGGCCATCAGTGGTCAGTAGGACAGCACTGTTGTACAGTTGCTCTCCTTTCTTCCCTACCTCCCTTCCCCTTTCCTTATTCTCCCCAGCCTGGGTTTTCTCTCCCAGTACTGCATTAGTATTTAGGTGTTTGTTCAAGCTCTGTGTTCCAGGAAACCCAGGCTGATACAGTGACCTGAAATATTAAATCTCCATGGTCTTCAATTTTAATAACGATAAAATGAGGGAATTGAACTAAATTTTTTCTATGATCCTGTTAAATTCTAGTATGGCATTATTATAATTTAATCACTAAATCTTTTGAGCAAAGCAGTATGGTTAGAAGGCTGATCTGGTCGCACAAGCAGGATTTTTGAAAGCATAAGGAAAACAAGCTAAAACAAACTAGGGAGAATAGATATTTGTCAAAAGTGCTGTCCTGGTCTGACAACTACAGAAGAGAAGATGATTTCATCATGGTGCTCAGAAAAGTTGCTGTAACTACACTATGGTAAACACAGATGTGAAAAGAAAGATGAAGTAAAACTCACGCAAAACATGTGACACTTGCTGACAGAGTCACTGAAACAAGGAGAGCTTCATAAACCCATTAATTCATGCCCCTGACCAGGATGTTGTATCTACTTCATTGCAGAAGACCAGAAATCCTAGCCATTTCTGAATGGACAACATATTTTTCACATTGTAGAACTCCTTCATAGTGCAGTGGCTTCTAAGAAGATTTAATTCCCAAAGATGCTGATCCAGGTCTTTCACAGCACACCTGCTCTATTTAATCCCCTGAGCAATGTGAGCTCAATTTTGGGGAAGAAGGGAATGCCCAGGGAGGTCTTCTAACCCAGAAACTTATAGTGGCAGTCACCTAACACAATGTAGGGTTTTGGTGGCAGTTTCAGCACATCTATTGAGATGCTGCTCTCACTTTCTACACATAGAACCTGGACGCTCAATGGTAGAAAGGTTTAAGATCTCACCTAGTTTACTGGCAGGGAAACAGAAACTCAGAGAGATGAAATTGCTTGCCTAAGGTTATACAACTGGACAGTGAAGGACCCTAGACACAATTGGCTTGCAGCACCGATCCTTTTTTTCTCCATCTTAGACAAAAGCTAATGTTCAGCAACAAAAGCACAAACATGCTAATATCCCACGCTGGGGATTTTTTTAACTTCCTGTGATAACAAATGTTTTTGGCATCTGATGTACCTCCATTCTATAGATACTATTAATTGTGAATAGCAGGCCTTTCTTGCCCCTCTATCATCTGGAGTAAACAAATATTTAATGCCATAGGGAGACGACAAAACAGAACCCACTGTCTTGTTCATGTCTAATGTAATGAACCAGAATGGACTGAGAAGTTGAACTGCTTCTCGAGCTGGGCTGTGTCTCCAACTTAAGTCCTGCTTCTCCTTCTGTTTCTCAAGTTGGTAGGTGCCCCACCACACACCACACACCCAGGGAAATGGACTGGCAGTACATGTCCTCAGGAAATCTAATTAGAAAGAAACAGACTCATCCCTGGTTGGCTTGATGTACTAGTATTCGGCTGATGTACTGTGAGGTATATGTATTGTGCCTAATAAGCACAACATTTTAGGTGAGTAACTAGTACTAGCATTGATGTGATAGGTTAGGCAATACTACCAGGAAGTCTGAATCCATAATTCTCTGGTTTTTATTCCAATGCTGGGTGAATCACAAGGTCTTGAACTACTTCAGGGTTATCCTCTATTAGGCTAATGATCAGTCTATTTATTCATTCATTCTTTCAGGTTTATCCTCTATTAGGCTATTGATCAGTCTAGCTATTCATTCATTATTTCAATGATAAAAATCTCTCTTTTTTGTGTGTGTGGAAGCCACAGCACAATGAGGATTAAACCCATGCATATATGGTTAATTCATATTATGGCAAAGAAGGCAAGAATATACAATGAGGAATAGAATCTCTCCAATAAATGGTGTTGGGAAAACTGGACAGCTACATGCAAGGGAATGAAACTGGATTACTCCCTAACACCAGACACAAAAGTAAAGTAAAAATGGATTAAAGGCCTAAATATAAGACATAAAGCCATAAAAGTCTAGAATAAAACATAGGCAAAAACCTCTTGAACATAAGCATGAGTAATTTTTTCTGGCTAGGTCTCTCTGGGTGAGAGAAACAAAAGCAAAATTGAACAAGTAGAACTATATCAAACTAAAAAGCTTCTGTGCAGCAAAGGACACCATTAACAGAACAAAAAAGCAACCTACAGTATCACAGAATATATTCATAAATGATTTATCTGATCAGGGGTCAACATCCAAAATATACAAAGAGCTCATGTGACTCAAAATCAGGAAAACAAATAACCCAATTAAAAAATGGGCAGAGGACCTGAACAGACATTTTTCCAAAGGAAAAGTACAGATAGCCAAGAGGCATGTGAAAAGATGCTCCACATCACTTGTCATCAGGGAAATGCAAATCAAAACCACAAGAAGATATCACCTCACACCAGTCAGAATGGCCACTATCCAAAAGACAATAAATAACAAATGTTGGCAAAGATGTGGAGAATGGGAACCCTCCTGCACTGTTCGTGAGAATGTAAATTGGTGCAGCCACTGTGGAAAGCAATATGGAGGTTTCTCAAAAAACTAAAAATAGAATACCATTCATTCACTTCAAGGAATTTACTCAAAGAAAACAAAATTCCTTATTCAAAAATATGTATGCACCCCTATTTTTATTGCCACATTATTTACAATAGCGAAGATATAGAAGCAACCTAAGTGTCCATCAATAGATGAATGGGTAAAGATGTGATATATATATGCAATGGAATATTATTCAGCCATAAAAAAGAAGTCCTGCCATTGCAAAAACATGGATGGACCTAGAGGGTATTATTCTCAGTAAAATACGCAGGTGGAGAAAGACAAATACCATATGATTTCACTTATATGTGGAATCTAAAAACAAAACAGAACAAAAAAAACAGCGATAAAATCATAGACACGGAAAAGTGACAGGTGGTTACCATGGGGGAGGGGTTCGGTGGGCAGGAGAAATAGGTGAAGGGGATAAAGAGGCACAAAATCTTATTCATAATATAAATTATTCACAGGGATGAAGTATAGCACAGAGAATATAGGCAATAATACTGTAATATATTTCTTTGTTGACAGAGTAACTACACTAGTCGGGATTAGGATTTAATCATGTAGATAACTGTTGAATCACTATTTTGTACACTTGAAACCAATATAATATTTTATAACAACCATACTTCAATAAAAATATCAAAAAATGAAATAATTAAAAGTATGACCTTATTTGTCAACTGTTTAGGACTGTTTTATTTATCATCTTGTTATTGACATAAGCAATTGCCCTCTGGTCAAAGAACGTGGTCTTGTGATACTGATTCGTTAGCTTGCTTTATGACCTAGTACATGATTGATTTTGAAAAATGTTCCATATTTGTATGAAAAGAAGGTACACTCTGTTTTGTTCTATTTCCACTAGATCGAGATTGTCATTTGTGTTGAGGCTTTTTGATCTTTACAAATTTATGTATATATGGTGACATCTCTCTCATCAGCACTACTATTCTTCTCCCTTACCTGGTATCATTACACAGACGACACGGCAGTGCTACTCTGAGGCCCAGCCACGGACACAGTGCACAGTCCCACGGGAGGCGCTCCAGCATTCATAAACCCCGGGCTACAAAGGGACACTTGATGGGGGAGCAGCGCCTCCCTGTTGAGTCAGCGCAGCTACACCTCTGCTCAGGTCTAGTCCACACACCTAGTGTTCTTACCAGCATCTCTGGAGGCTACATTAATGCCTTTTGCTTCTAGTCAGCTTTTTCTTCTTAAAACAGCATCTCATTTCAGAAAAAGTACAGAATTGAGAAGAAGTGGAAAGGCAACAGACAAACGGATCAACAGACCAATCTTATTCAGGCAAAGTGTCTCTGGCTTAACTTGACTCTAGTGACCAGCACGTCTCCCTCTGCACACAGTTCTTCCCCAACGTCAGTCAGGACATGCGACTTGAGATCCATCCAGACGACGGACTTCTGGATCCTTAGGTTTTAGAAAGTATCAGTGTCCCTCCTCACTGGGCTCAGTCTGACCCTGTGCCTCTGGGGTTTCTAGTTTCCCTATGAGAAAACCCGGCCTTCAGTGTCCATGGGGAGATTCTTACCTTGATCTTCAATCTTCTCTCTCTCTCCCCTCCTGGCCTCTGAAGCTCTGAGTCTCAGCCCCACCAGCATACCTTGTTACTGACCACTGTACTTTGGGACTGGCTGTCATCCCTCACCTAAGGGGTCTGACCACCCAGATCACTAGGCATGAGCAATCCTTCTGTGCTCCAGAAGGCGGTCACCTCTCGGTGGATTCTGGACCCTCCTGGTGACTCTCTGTGGGGGTGAGGCTTTGATCCCTCCCTCTCTTCACCGGGGTTAGTACTCGTGTTAACTTCACTGGCAAATCTTATTGGTGTTAACTTTCTAGATTCTGGTCCCTTCTGAACCAACCTGCCTACTACTAAACCAAACTCCAGCTGTATATTTGGGGGATGGGATGGGGGTCAAAATCATTGCTGAATTTGAATTTTCAACACCATATCCATAACAAAGCACAGAAACCCCTAGCAAATACAGCATAATCTGACCTAATATTGTTCATTCTTTAATGGCAGACAGTGTGTGTATACATAATTGTTTTATTTTACATATATATATATATATATATGAATGTTTTTCTCTACCTTTAAATTATAAGCTTCTTAAAGATAAGTGCATATTTAACACAGTTCTAAAAGTAGCTGCTCAGAGAGATATACTAATTGAATTTAATCAGTTGAAAGGTTAACTTTTGTCCTTCATTTCTTTAGTGTAATTTCCCAGTTTACTTTCCACAAATGATTACTGAGGGCCTGTTACATGCTGAGTAATCTTCCAAGTACTCTATCAAGCAAATAGAATAGATTCCCTCATAGGTATTATGTATCAGTGGGGGAGTTACACAGAAACTACGTGAAAAATTGTGAATGTTACTGAGAAAAGTTGCTACAGAGAAAAAACAGTGGGACAAACATCTAGAGGATGAAGGGTGGTGTTTAAGGAGTTGTACTTATGAATTTGCTTCTTAGAGAATAAGAGGTCTTATTCTTCTGAAGGTCTGTACCTTGCTTGTTTTCACATTTATTTTATTTTAGATCTTTGAACAGAAGATGATGCTAAATATGGAGTTTTCAAGCCTTTATCAAACACTTTTTGCAAATGGTAAGAAAAGATATTTCAAAGTTTAAAAAAATCCCCTAGTTTTTTATTCTTGTTTCCCTTTATGTTTTAAGTTGGGGGGTGGGGGCGGGGAACCAAAATAAATGGATTACAGTCGATATAGTGTATGTGCAAATTAGTTTTCTTGCTAAAAGCCTTCTGACTTTAACGTTTTCAAGAGCATGCCGTTTGTTGAACAGACAAAATCACCTGTAAGCCTTTTTAGTGTCTATCGCTGTGTCTGGGAACATTAGCAGACCTTGCTTATTAATGACTTTTCCCAAACTCAATCCCCAATTCCGCTGATGCTTAACAAGCTGATACCTCCGAAAGTCCTTGGTGACATTTCCTAGAAGCATCAAGAACGGGGAGGCTCTCGGAGCAAACTGGTGTGCTAACCTGAAGCAGGCGCTAGGACCGCCCAGACGCCGGTAGGCAGCCTGGCTTCCCAGCCTGTCGGAGGGATGGAGCCGCCTTCGCTGTTACACAAGAGAGCAGGCGGCCGCACAGCTCAGCGTCCGCCCCCCTTCTGGCCGACTGGAAGGTATTTACTTGCTGTTTATCGTGCAGATTTTGTACACTGTCAGTGTGCCTGTGGTGTTCATTTAATTTGCTGCTCCGCAGTGCTTCCAGCACTTGTTGGCTTACTATGTCATTTTATGTTAATTTCCACAGCTGATGGAAGCAACAGTGCCATAAAGAAATGGGCTAGATATTTCCAGAGGCTGAAATCTGGAGGCATTTGGAGGTGTAAGTACATCGGTCACAGATCTTTAGGGTGCCGGCTGCGTTAGTCTTGTCTCCTGACCGGCTTCTTCTTCATTGAAAGAGCCAGTGTAAAATGCCATCTGCACATTTCATTCATGAAGGAAAACACCTAGACGGTGACAGAAACCACTAAGGACGGGCCTGAAACTCCACTCTGGAGTGGATGTGGTCCCCTCTTCTAGCCTGTGGGTTTGGGAGAGGAGAAGCTGGATTTGCAACAAGAGTTTTCATGGGAAAGAAATTGTGCTCAGGGCTGCAGACTGCTGGCTTGCGTTCTGCTTTCTGGCTTCACAGCTCAAAGATTATCCTTTCTAATCACTGCTGTGCTGCAGTGTAGGAGCCTTTTTACGCTTTCTTCATCTCTGCATCCCAATACTCATAAATGGGGCTGACTGAAAGCTGTTAAACCATTCTGTACCTCTCAGTGAAAAGCCATTGAAAAGACATCTAGTTTGCTTTCTTTTGACCATACTATGCTCAATACTACAATGAGTAGATTATACACAGAAACATTTTTAAGAATTAATAACCTGAGATTCCCTGCCCTGTTCAATAGTAAATGTGGTTATGTGTGATAAGGCAGGTTTGCTGTTAGGAAACCCAAATGTAGATGACTCTAGAGAGAAAATTGGACATTCTCTTTAAATATTTTACAAATAAATTGAAGATGGCTTTGCCAGGTCTTGATACCAATTTCATGTATTTGAAAACCTTAAAGCCTCGTCCAGTTTTTCGGCTAGATTATTACCTTAGGAATTAGATAAAGTTTAGGTATCTTCTACCAAAATGTGATAGGTAGACATATTTATAAATGAATAAAATGTTGAGTCATATTAATTGTCAATTTGGGGGAAATTTTAAGATAAGTAGTGCCATTACATTTTTTCAGGAAAGAAAATATCAAACTAAACCCCAAAGTAAAGCATCTATATTGAAAATGTGACTTGAATGGAAAGCATTTTTAAAGAAATTTTAAATACTTTTAATAGTTCAAAAATTATATACTTTAAGTACATTACATTTGATATGTTGACATACTCTAAATGAGATTTCAAGTTGTTTAGGTATTAAACTTTTGAAAATATACCTACAATTCTAAAACTATTTGGTAGAAGAGGGAAACAGGATATGAGGAAGGGATTGAGTCTAATTTTATTATCTGGTTTTTTGAACATTCTGGTTGAATATTTACTATATAAATATGCTACCTACTTTCAAAAAAATGTAATAAAAATTACAAATGGTTATAATAATTAACTTGCAATATCCTTAAATGCAAATGAATATACATAAAAATGTGCTAATATTGCTATATTTCTTCAGCAGAGAAAATCTTTTCATTTGGAGGAAATTAGGGAAATCAGATTGGCACTATTTCATGAAGCAAAAGTAATTTTTTGCACTTATTTTTGGTTGGTATAACAATATATTGCAGAGGCTCCATGAAGTTCATGTTAATAAATCTCTCTCTTCAACAATTTTTTTTCCCTATATTCTAAGTCTAGGGAGAGGACTTGATTCTTTCAAATTAAAACTTGGGTTTGAAAATTCTTGCTAAATGAGATGTGTGGCCTTAAACTTTCGTTTTATGTCATACTCATTACATATGCCTTATTATACATTATTTAAAAATAACTTCATCATATGTTGAATTCAATGATGATAAGGAAAAAAAAATTCAAGAACATAGATCTCTGTTCAGAACATGAATTTCTTTCTGAATTTATGTCCTAACATTAAGTCTACTGGCTAGATCTAAATGATTGAAGACAATGGAACAAAGCTCAGCAGAAGTCTGTAATTGCTTGTAAATAAGTGGGGCTTAAGCTGAGAAAAAAATGCAAAAGCTAAAATGAATGTGTTCACATGTGAAAGTGATTATCAGGTGATTTTTATCCCTGAAGATAATCTCCTTAGGCCTTGAAAAGTCTGGCTGCCTGGGTAAACCAGGTGAATATCAACACTATCTACATTTACTAGATAATAGTAAGGTAGATATTTCTGAAGGATTAATTTGAACATACATATTTTTATTAAAAGAGGTTCAGCAAATAGTAAATCTGGTTACACGCATTTCACCCTCAGTAGTCCTTTTTTGCCTGAAGGACATAACATAATTCACAGTAGGGATTCTCAGATAAATTGGGGGTTTAGGAAGAAGTTTAAGAAAGAGATTGGAAAAGGATAGTTTTTGCATGATTAAACCACTGAGAAGGAGTTAATGTAAAGCACAAAGAGGGATATTACTAAAAGTTGTCTGGCATTTCAGTTTACTTTTATTTTGTTACACTGAGCTTTGAGTAAGAAAAGATGTCTCCTAGTAGAAGCCATAGAAAATGCATAAAGTTAACTGCGGGCTGACTTATAATGGTAAGCCTTGAAGGAAGCACTTGGTGTTTATTGTAGGGATAAAGAAACAAATGTAAAGAAATGACAAATAATCCTTCTTGATTTGTCCTGAAAGGTGATTACAATGCTAACGTGAATTTTTGTGAAACTGTTGGCCACATATATAAACCATAATAATGGGATTGATATGTAACTTGAGAATTTTCTTGAAATCTAATTAGTATTTTTCCTTTTTAAACAAAGAAGTTAAAGGGAAAGGAAAGAGAGTATAATAGTGGCATGCCACGTCCATATCAATTGTAGCTCTGTGCACCAGGAGGGTTAAGTTATGTATTGGTGGAATTTGGCAAAAGAGATAAGTTACTATCTACATGGTTTTGGGAGTAAGGTCTTGAAAACAAAGGTTTTGTTTCCAGTATTGACTTTAAGAATAAAGTTTGAAGGTAAAGAAATAATTTTGTAGGTCCAGCAGAAAGCTTTTAAATATATGAGATTCAACCTTTGGGTATAGAAGACCAATTAGCAATATGAAATGTGTACTGAGCACTATTGATGAGCAGTTTTATCTAAGACATTGTCCATCTTTTATTTAATAGGGAAGAAGTTAAAAACTCTATGGAAAATGTTGATAAATATTAATCGTGCTTCCATACATGTTTAAGTTATAAATGAGCTTTGATATAGTCCCCAAAATATAATACAATAATTATAGTTCATACTTTGGAGTCAGTGTAAAATTGTATGGACACAATATTTGCTTTGGGGGGGCGTCTTTCATTAACAGATGTTCAGTAGATAGAGTTCTACAATAAAGAATGATTTGGTGGCTTTTTTAGATGTGGTTGTCTGGAAGACTCCCTAGAAACGTGACCCATCATCGGGGAGCCATGTGATAGAGGCAGCCAAGTAGCAAGCAGCCGTGTGCTGTAAGGGAAAGGGGGCCAGCTTCCTGCAACTTCAGTCCATTCTGTATCATTCTTAAGCCGTGAAACCTTGAGCATTTTATCCCTTGATAAAACATTATAGAGTTTTGAGAAGAATGAGAACATATGTTGAGAGTTCAGAACAATATCTGGGGCAAATTTAATTTCTATTCTGATTTATAAAATGTTATTTTCACTTTAGGAACTCACTTCTTTGAACACCTAGTCAATAAATAAGTGCTGGACTATTGCTCCTCTACCTCCTTCCTTAAATTCTTTTGGTGACTCTATATAAACACTTGAGGGAGAAAAGACAGCCACTCCCACAGACAGCAGAAAGAGAGAGCATTGTTCCTGATTGTTCTAAAGACCAAGTCTCAGCTAGCTTTGTTAGATGCAGTTGTGGTAGATTTTTTATTGTCTCCTCAGAAACCATCAATATGGTGGTTGATGGGAATTAATTAAGATGCTATTCCTCAGGGAATGCTGGACTGAGGTGACCACCTCCAAGGAGGCTAGACATGTGTTCCCTGGCAGAAAGACTGTGCTTACTGGACTTGACCTGTCAAACACAACTTCTCGAGAAGGTCAGTGAGATGAACACGGCACTTCACAGTGTACAAACAGGCTCAAGTCGAAGTGAATTTGGTGATGAAGAAGCAAGTTCTTTGATACTTGGGGTGACTTACACTTTTAGAGTTTGTCTTATCAACATGCAACCATAGAATATATACTTGCAGACAAAAGGCCACATGTATATAGAATATTATTAATTTTTTAAATATATATATAATATTTATTTATATATAATATATAATAAATATTATTTATTTATCTATCTTTTTTTAGTGAAAAATTGCTAGGGGTGCCTATTCAGCTAGGTATAACAGCAAAATTATTCAACATTTTCACCTAGTGATTTCAAAGACCATTAACTCTGGATGTTATCAGCTGGCTGTAGTTGAGGCTACTTTATTAGATAGAAATCAAAATAGAAAAGTAAACTAAGATAAAAGCATGAAAGAGGCTGGCATTGAAAAGAGGCATATGGTTGGGGGAAAAGTCCCTGACAGATCTAGATTTGATTTGGCCAAGTTCCTCCTCTCATAGAAGATAGAATCCTCGGGAGTGGCAGCCGCAGACAAACCGGCAAAAAGAGCCAACGCCCTTGCTGAAGGTGGAGAGGGCAGGGGAGAGGGGCAGATCAGGAAGTCAAAATCAAGTTCATGAGAAGTTGAGCTGCCAGTACTTAAATCTCTGCAGCCCTGTCATGCTCTTTTTGTGTGTCCTTAGAAATGTAATTTTATCTATTTAGGTCTTAGTTTCTTTATCACAAGATATTGAACTTTAGTAATAAATTAATATCATTAAATGAAGAATAAGTGTCATTCATAAATATCTAACAGGCAGATAATTACCAAATGAGAGTTAGAGTAGCAATAATCATAGTAGGCAAACACATTTGAAAGCAGAAAGCATAGGATTTGAAAGCATTGTTTAATAAATGATTAAATATGCAATTCACCAGTAAGCTCTGTTTATCTTGAATTTGTAAGCACCTAATAATGTAAACTAAAATAATATAAACAATATATAAAGCAAGGAGATAGTGACAAATTCTCAATCATAGTGAGAGATTTCACCAAAATTATCTCAGAAAATGGGCAAAATTAATAAATAATGATAGAAAATTTGAACAATACAATTTATAATTTAAATCTAATGGACAGATATGAAAACTGCAACCAATATATTTATTCTTTTTAAGCATATGTAAACATCCTTTTCATGTATAAAAATTCACTGACACAAAATACAGAGTAAGCCTCAGTAAATGACAAAGATCAATATCATACAGTTACTACCATTTAAAATTCACAACATTAAACATTTCTTTGTATCAGAAATTTATATAGTTCAAATTAGCCATATACAATATAAAAGGTAATAAATCCAGACTTGAAAATTTAGAAAATAGTGTCTAGACTTATAAATAGTTATGAAATCTCATTCAATTCCATTAAAAACTTCCCTTTTATCCATGCATCTCAGTGGGATCATTTTTCAACCACGCATATTTTTCATCTTTTACCCCAGGATACTGTGTAAGGGTTTAGATAAAACAACCAGATTTCTGGACTGAACACCTTTGAAATTCTCCCATTCAACAACAAATAAACTGTTGGTTTATAATAACTGCATAATTCTGATTCTGAGGCCAAATTTCTACTGGGCCTACTCTGATAACTATTACGCTCTGTGGGTAAATCCTTATTTTGGTTAGAATTAACTCATAACTGCATGTAAGATGGTCTAAACTGCAATGTCCTATATTTTCTTAATATAGAAAATATTCAGTCCCTGCAAATAAATACCAACCAAATCCATTATTGATGGAATCCTCAAATCTTCATCATGAATATTTTAGGTGTTACGCTTTTATCTATTTTGTTTTACATAGTATCTTGCCTTCAATTTGTTTTATAAACAATGTTTTAAAAATCTTAAAATATAGAACTTTTTAGGATTTTTAGCAGACTACTCCAACATCTTTCTCTGAAAAAGTTGTAGTTACAGACAATTTTTGGTTGTCTAAATTCAAACTGGATCAACATTCCATTTCAGATTTATAGCAACTTTGCTCTCTGTGAAAAGGGCAGGGAAACTTACTGAGCATTACATATGCTCTCTGATAAAGAATGATCCTATTTTATGCCTTGACAAGAAAAAAACTCAAAGAAAGATATAAATCTTGCATCCTTTTCTGTGTATGTCAAAAGTTATCTATCTGAAGAACAAATGGCTCAATTAAAGAGCAATTGCTCCTGGCAAAGTGATCCCTTAAATGGTGCTTTTTCATTTTGCATGCATCCCTTTAGTTATTACTACAGTAAAAAGACCATATATTCCAAGTCTTTTCAAGTTCTTTTCACGATGTTAAAATTTCTTTCTTTCAGTAATTTTCTGCTTCCATTAATGTGTTCAAACGTTTCAGTTTTCGAATATTTAAAATGAACTTTGGAAGGGACTTGTGAAATCTTGGTCCACCATCTCCTATTTAGAGATGACAATCCTGAAATTCCAGGTAGTCAGGTCATGATGTGCCAGATACTGAAGGAAAAGCCGTCTTAGATTTTTCAACCTGGCCTTACCGTGTCAGTATATAGTTCATTAAAGTACAGTTTTAAAATGTGAAATCATAACTCTCAGGCAAATATAAAATGGACATGTATAAAAGATTTTACTAATGAAGGATATCAGTAAAATGTAATGAGCAGTTTGAGAAGCATTTAAGAAACTTTATATATATATATATATATATATATATATATATATATATATATATATATATTTCTTTAAAATATTTTAAAGAAGTATGAGGATAAGATTGTGTTAAAAAAAAAAAAGAAAGCTTAATCTTGGGATTCTCTGTTCTTCCAGACAAAAATTATTTGCATTTCTATGGAACAAAAGCCTGCAGGTTAGCAAGTAACTTCAGTAAATCTGGGACTTTTAGTCAGTAGTAAACAATGAAATGAACTAAATGCCTTCCCTTTGATAATTCCTAGTAATCTTTGTCTCCATATGTTGCTGAAAGAACTTCCTGCCCAGGTTTTTGCATCATTTCCAAGGTCTAGATCACAGCTGATGAACTAAGCCTGTGGCGAAATCCAGCCAGTCACCTGTTTTACAATGAAGTCTAATCAGCACACACATTTGACCTGATTATTTCCATAAGTTCAATAAGTTCAAGAGTGTCAATTAACCAGATAGGCCTCCTGGAGTTCGCTCTGCAAATATAGGGCCTTACAGTATTGAACAACCAGCAAAGTCATGGAATTTACTTTTGTCTGGAAGTTTCATAAGGAATATTGGGTTGGACTTTTATTTAAAGTTCTCTTTTAGTACCTCTTCTATTTGAAGGCTAGGAAACCAATCCCAAAACACCATCCACTAGATTTCACCTGCAGTACCTCTGAATTTAGGTGAAATCTCTTTCAGAGCTCTCTCAAATTTGTCAAGGTTCCCAGCCTACTGGAAGTAACCTCATAACTACATGGGCGATAGGGACTTTGGAAGCAGGTACTAGATCAGCTTCCTAGAACGGCTTTGTGGGCATCCATTCCAGGCATGGTCTTTAATGATGCACTGCCATCTTTGATTAAATAAGAATCATTCTCAAATATGAACCTCCAAGCATAGCTTCTGTTGCAACATTAATTTGTGCAGTTATGTCCTGGTAAAAATTAGCATAGATTCGCACTGATCTAATTTGCAAATAACCTATTGCCATGGAAAGTAAGGAGATTCAGTAAAAATACTTGTTCCCAAATTCCAAATGGGTCACAGAGACTCAGATATCATTTAGAACATTTAATTTCAGTTTACAAAACATAAGCTTCTGAGATTAGGACAAGAGATAGTCGAAGAAGAAAGAGAAAGGGTTTCCTTATATATTTATTCACAAATAGAAAGTTAAAATAATGTCAACCGTATTCCAGACAAATAACCACAATTAAATATTCCTTATGAGCTCATTTAGTGCTTGCTTCCCTGGACCTAGGACCAGCAGTCTGTTTTCATGTAGTATGTCTGCTTCTGAACTCTAGGGGTCTAGCAAATCCTGACTCATTGCACTGGTGCATCCTGAAAGTTGTGTAAATCGTGTGAGTTTAGAAACTATCACCAGGGGTTTATTCACTGAAGAGTACTTGGTACTGTCCGTTTTATAAGACTCTGGGACTATTCTTTGTTGAAGGCACCAATTCTAGCCTACAGTTCATAGCAGAGCCTTCAGGAAGGCATCAAAAAACAGGGAACTGTCTTATGATGAGACTGATCGAGTGTGGTTAGCTTATGAAGATAACCAATGACATCAGAATTGAGGACAATAAAAATCTCTAATAGTTTCTCTTAATGGTTTGGCCAATGTTTTCCCTGAGGGTCAACTATATTATGGAAAACACTGAAGAATCTCCAGGGCCTTCCCAAAGCAGCATCTAATTTCTGAAATATTTATATGAATTGTATTTTGCTTATGCAAATTAGCCTAAGGAAGTCTGAGCCTCTCTTCTGACGTTCTGGTCCTTTCAGGCAGCTCTTACAATAGCATTGAACTAATTAGTAACCAGGAAGTTGCCAAACAAACTAATTATTTCTAGCATCTTTTTTTTTTTTACTTTCATAATATGAAACAACAAATCTTTCTGATTTCTCAGATGCTCTCACAAGTAATTTTATGAGTTAATGTTAGGGTTTTTTGGGGGTGACCTCCAAACCTGTTAAAGTCTAATTTTCAAATCATAATTCTCTGGCAAATAGAAAATGAACATATGTGAACAATTTCATATAATGTGTTAATTAATAAAGGAACCAGATGTTATGATTGTTGCAGAGAAAATATGAGAAATTAGTCTATAGAGGCAATTTAACAAAGATATATTAGGATAAAGTTACTGAGTCAGATTTTAAAACTGGCTAATAGCCAACAGGCCATGCATCTTTGGAGTTATTTGTTCCACTGGGCGAAAATGACTTGCATGTAATGTACAAAATTCTATAAATCAATAGGTGATTTTACTAAGTCTGGGACTTTAATTAGTAACAAAACATGAGATAAACTGAGCACTATATTTTTTTTGGACCCATGCTGTCCAATCAGGCAGCCACTAGCTAATTAAATGTGGCTATTTAAATTTAAATTTGAATTGGTTAAAAATAAATACAGTACAAAATTTAGTCCCTCAATCACACCATCCACTATTCATGTGCCCAGTGACTACACTTGCTTAGTGGCTACAATATTGGCCAACATTTCTATCTTAACAAAAAGCGTTTTTGGACAACACTATGTCTTCCTAGATCAATCTCAGATGATCATTGACCTTGTATGATATTAAAAGAATATGCTGCCCATGTTTTGCCATCTTTCCAAGTTTCAGAGAAGTTTTCTGATAGTTTTAACTGTGGTAGAATTCATAGCCACCTAAAGTAAAATTATATAGTAAATGCCTGCTATTTAAATAGACTTTACATGTATCATGATCATGTTGAAGTGGGGTAATTATATGAGTAAACCAAATGATACATGATATATTTTGGTAGTATTATAAAAAATGACTTTAGAGCAATATATATTTTTTAAGAGCATAATACTACCAAAATATAATGTATCATTTGTAATTTTATCAACTCTTAAAAAAAAAAAACACGCAGAAGTTGGGATACTGTGAATACTGTGAATGGTTCTGATAAACCAGAGTTGGTCAAAACAGAGAAGATGTAAGTCAGGGCAACCATACTATCTAAGGCAATTTGTATAGCTGTTTGCTTCACATAGAATTTTATTTTTTTGTGCTCAATTACGATAGATTGGAATTACAAATGCCGTTGCAAAAGTAACTTCTATGTTAAATAGAACTTAGGTTTTGTAATAACACTCAGTTATGCTATAAAGAAGTACAATATTATCAAATAGGATGATGTTTGAAAATTGTGAAAATTAATCTTATAATAGAGAACAACTTTACCTTGGATTTTTTTTTTTTTACCTTGGATTTTTTTGTTAACAAAATGAAAGCATTATTTCCCTGAATTTCATTATTATTTATAAATGTCATCATTTATTTAACAAATAAATAGTAGGTGCCTCTTATACAAGCAAGATAGAAACAGTGTCTGCCCATATGGAGGGTGCAGACTGCTAAGGAAGACAAAAATAAGCAAATAGCTAATTAATTACAAATGTAAGTCTTATGAAGAAGTTCTATGAGAGCATGTGTGGGGAACCTTTTCCTTGTCTGCTGGGCTAGGAGCTGGGTATACATTTAGAGGGATGGAGTCAAGAAGAGTATTTCTAAGAAAGTGACACTTAAATTAGGATCTAGAAGGCAAGTAGGGCTTTTCTAGGTAAGAGGGTTGTGGAGGGGGTAGGGTAGGAAATTTCAGGAAGAAAACATCATGTAGAAGGTTCTTGACAAAGGAGGTAGCATGAGCATTTGAGTTCTCAATTGGATGAAGCCTTGAGTTGAAAGAACTGCTTTTTAATGTTGATATTTCGTTTTCTTGGCAAAAGGAAAGAGAACAGATTGGCATAGACTACTTTCTTAATATTAAGTTGCAATCAAGGAAATACATAAGTAGACATAATCCTAGTGACCTAGACATATTTCCCTCTGGAAGAAAGCTGCCTGGATAGTCACCTTGACCTTCCAGTAAGGCCTGAGATGGAAGAGGTCAGCTTCTAATCCTATCGTAATTTAATTCATCCACCTTTGACTCTCTGGGCTTATTCAAACGAAGTTCTTTCTTGTAAGTAAGAATCAAGCCTTGCACAGTTTTAGAGACTTCAGGCACAGTTTCAGGTGCCTAAGGAATCAGAGAAAGAGGGTTACTCGCCTTGCTGGGAAAATAACCACAATATTAATGCCCAAATGTTATGGTATCATATATGTCATCTCCATTCAGATATCTGATGTTAAATTTGATTACAGAATTTTAGATTAATTAGTGAATAGATGAATTCAGACTTTATTTTTGAACCTTATCTGGAACTTTATGTTGGCAACATATTTCACCCTTTCCACACACCTTTCATGATGTACTTATCCTGCCATTCTAAATTTGTTGCTACATTTAACATCCTTTCTAGAATGTGAGCACATAATAATCTCTGTATTCCTAGCACTTAATATAATGCTTGGCAAAGAAAGATCTTCCATACATGTTTATGGAGAGACTAAGCAAGTAGAAAAATGATTAGATTTATGAAATAATAAATGAATAGATTTGTGAAATTACCAAGAGAAAGAAAAAGACCTTAAATTACCTAGCTGAATCTCTGAAATATTTTTTTTCATTTTATACGGAAATAACTTAATAATATCTAAGTTATTTGACTAAATAATATTAATAAGAAAAGAAATTTTCAAAGATGAGGATATAAGTATGATCAACAATATGTTCAACTTCTATTGAATGCCTCCTCTATACAGATCAGCCATAAAAAAAAGGTATCAGACATGGTTCTTGCCTTCTAGGGATTTGTGCTGAAGTTGAAAAACAATAATGTGTACCTAAAAATGTAATGACTAATATAGGAAGTGTGTGCTAAATATAAAATGAGAACAATGAAAAGTGAGAGATACCAGAGTTTGGAAGGTAAATCACAAGTGAGTTATAAAACCCTGGTGTATTATAAATCACAGAAGAGGGAAAGGTGTCCACATACTACCAGATTCCTTTAATTTTTCTTGAAGACTAAGCATTGACTTATAATAATCTTATCCTACTAGCTAGCTGCCTTTGAAGACATTGCTTATATTTTCCACATAAAAACAACTGGGAAAGAAGGTATGAAATTAATATTTGTTGATAACCTGCCACATCCAGACATTGAAAGCATTATTTTACATCCTGTGTCTCTACCTTCAACCCTTTTTAAGAACATAAATACATTCACAAGATTTAAAAAAATTTTAATCTGCATCTTTTGGTAGTTGTGGTGCAGAACTCAATCTGGAGGAGAACATTTTTTCATAAAACAACTTTGTTGTGGTGTAGTTTATCATAAAATAAACTGCACCTATTTTAAGTGTATAACACAATGCATCTTGAAAAATGTATGCTCCTGTATAACCATGGGCACAATCAATATAGGAAATATTAACATCACCACAAAAAGTTCCCTGATGTCCCTTTGCAGTGAACCCTGGCCGTAGGCTGTGCTATTCATCACTGTGCAATCATTTGCCTTCTCTGGAATTACAAATGGAATTGTACAATATGATTATTTTGTGGATGGCTTTCACTTAGAGTAATGTTTCTGAGATTCACCCATATCCTTGCATGTATTAGTAGCTCAAGATTTTTTAAAAACTTTCTGAGTAGCTTTCCATTTTGTGGATATACTACAATTTGTTTAGGTAATTTGTTAGGACATTTAGGTAATTTCTATTTGGGGGCTACTGAGAATAAAGTTGCTCTAACCCTTGATTTTCAAGTCTTTGCACAGAAATATGTTTTCATTTCTCTTGATGAGTACCTAAGAGTGGAATTCCTGAGCTATATGACAGATGCACACTTAGCTGTGTAGGAAGCTGCTAAATCATTTTCCAAAGTGTTTGTTGCATTTCCCTTTCCCCAGCAGAAATGTAGGAGAGTCCGAGTTTTCCTCACCTGCGCCTGGTAGTGTTCATGTTTTTGAATGTGTCCCTTCGACTGTGTGTGTGTGTGTGGGATCTCATTGCGATTTTAATTAGCATTTCTCTGACAGACTCGAGGTGTTGAGCATCTTTACGTGGGCTAGTTAGACACTCATTTATCTTCTTTTAAAAAGTATCTGTTCAAATCTTTTGCCCACTTTCATATTGTGTTTCTTGTCATAGAGTTGTCTATATGTTCTGGATACAAATCCTTTGTGAGATACGTGTATCATAAATATATTCTCTCATCCTATAGCTTCTTTTTTTAAGATTTTCTATTTTTAGAGCAGGTCAAGTCACACCAAAATTGAGAGGAAGTGATAGAACTTTCCTATATATACTGCCTTCCCCTACCCATCTACAGCCTCCCCCATTACTAACATCCCCCACCACAGTAGTAGTTTCATTACAACTGATGAACCTACATCATGACCACTCAAAGACCATGGTTTACCTGGGGTTCCCTCTCAGTGCTGTGCATTCTATGGTTTAGGACAAATGTAAAGTGACATGTATGCACCATTACAGTATCATATGGAGTAGTTATGCTGCCCTAGAAACCCTCTGTGCTCTGTGCTCATCCTTTCCCCAGTCCCCAGTCCCTAGGAACCACCCACTGATCTTTTTACTGTCTGCATAGTTATGCCTTTTCTGGAATGCCTTGGAATCATACAGTATGGAGCCTCTTCAGATTGGTTTCTTTCACTTCATAATATGCATTTAGCATTCCTCCGTGTCTTTTCATGATTTGATAGCTCATTATTTTTAGCACTGAATAATATCCCATTCTCTGGATGTGTCCCACTTTATCCATTCACCTACTGAAGGGCATCTTGGTTGTTTCCAGGTTTTGCAGTTATGAATACAGCTGTTATAAACATCCACGTGCAGGTTTTGTTGAACATAAGTGTTCAATTCATATGAGTAAATATCAAAGAGCAAGACTGCCAGATCACATGGTAAGAGTATGTTTAGTTTTGTTTGCCTTTTCATTTCCATATGTTCCTTACTAGTAGGTTTCAATTTTGGTATAGTTCCGTTTACTTCTTGTTGGTTTGCAACTTCAGAAGTTGCCCTGGTGAAAACTGAAACTTGTCCCCATACACCAAGGGTAAGGGGAGATTGAAGAAAGAAGCAGGCTTTCCCAAATGGGTAGGTGACAGGTTTAGTAAAAAAGGAAACTTACATGTGAGGCTTATCTTGGGCAGCTACAAGACTGGTAGATCTCTGCACCTGCCTGCCAAAATCTTAAAAGTTCACCTAGAGGCTTTAATTAGGTTCAGTCACACGTACCATCAGGTGGTCTCGACAACACATTGCGCTCTCAAAGTTGCATCCTTGAAAGCACCTTCTGATGTGGGAATGGTGGGCAGAACATATATTCCCAGAACAGGGAGGAGGGTAAGGGCCCTGAGCCTCTGGTGGCCTAGGTCCATCTCTCAAGTCAACTGACAGTCAAGTCCTCTCAAGACCTCCTCTAACACCTTTTTTTGTTCTTCTATGGTTTGTGCAGAGTTTCACAATTTGACTAGAGAAAGAACTCATCCCATGGCTAATATTATTAAATTCGTGACTTGATTGATTGTATGTAAGGCAGTAATATTGAAGATCTTCATACAAGAGTGATTTTATCTGATGCTTTTTATTAACTAGTCCCCTGGATAATGAAATAATCCATAGACTTGCTAACTCCTTGAATGTCAAAACAGATATAGAGCCTCAGGGTTAGGAAAGAGATAATGAGACATTCTTTCTGTCCACTCTATGAACATTTTAGCTGTCAGGTCATTTTTCTAACGCACATTTCCAGAACTCATTTTCATTACAGGCAGCAATGTCGGTAACTTATCTGGGTATTAGAACAGGAAAGGAAATAAGGAACATTACCCAATTCTTCATTTATAGAATGCCTGCCTGAGTTTCCACAGCTTAGCAGTGGAACTTCTCCAGTGTATCACTTACTTCCACGTGGAATCATGCTTTGGGAGTGGCTAAAGTGGGCCTCTGCGCAGGGTGGGAGCTTCCTCACCAGGCAGCACAAGGTGTGATTGTTAAGTTAACAACATAGGCAAGTCATTTGAATGTCCTGAGCCACAGTTTCCCTCATCTGCATAATATAAGACTAGGATATATACATCACAATATAGTAGACTCTTTCTGAATGGCAATTTTAAAATGTATTGGTGATATAAATGATGGAAAGGAAAAAAGATTTTATTTCTGGTGCATTTTTATTGATAGAAGAAACAGAACTGAGAAATTCTGCAAGGAAAAAAGATGACGAGTAACAACTTGACCTTTATTTTCAATAAATCCTACCTAGGTTTTTGGTTATAACAATAATGTAATTGTGGTCCACTTCCACAAGTAGCATGTCTTGGCAGTGATGAATATTGAATAATGTCCTTTGCATAGAAAACCAAAGTGCCAACTGGTATCACAATTATTTTCAAAGACAAATTAAATATTAGTAAGGGACATCAGATCTCCCTATGGGACCTTTTACATTTTTAAATACTAAACTGTCATGGCTCCAAACTCAAGCAATAATAAGGCTACATTAAGAAGACTCAACTCCATTGCTCTCCTCACCCATCAACTTCCCCCCATCTATCTGCTTCCTAAAGCTAATGGGTTTGTTATCTAAATTTTCTTTATACCAATACCGAAAAATATGCATAAATATTCTTTCCTCCCTTTTTGTTACACGAAAGTTGGTATACTACATACACTGTTGTATATCTAGCTTATAAAAAATCTGTACATGGAAAGCCTTATAAATTAGCAGGTCACCCCTACAGAGTGACCAGGCTAAGCTTCTATGTAGGATTGCTGCCTTACTGAATGTGATGCTGAAGCAAAAACCCTGCATATCCTTTTGCTAAATGAAAAATGGCCCACCTCTCAACCTTGAAGGTTTCATTCTCCTCTTGCCCAGAAGCTGAAAGTGGCAGTAGGTAAGAGCTTGAGGCCCCTGCAATTTTTGAAGACATATTTTAGAGTTTTTACCTATTCATGAAACCAAGCTCTTGAAATTCTCACATTCTTCCTTCTGGCAAAATCAGTCATGAGGGATTGATTGTAGCCTGAAGACTTGTGCTACAGATAAAACTCTATTTCAGCATTTCAGCATGAAAATTAATGCAATTTTTCATTAAAGAGTGAGTGTTTTCGCATGTGACGCTTGAAAGGGAAAAGGAATCTAAAGCCATCTTACTTTCTGATTAGGGCAAATGACCAGGAGGAAATCCTAAGGCAGCTGTTTGTAAAGATGACTTAAAGGTCACACTGGAGGAAGCTATAAACTTTTTAGAACACTGTCTCCCAAGACAGTCTAAGAGAGGACTTCCTCTGAGTCATGCTGGTATGCAAAGCACAGTTACTGGAGTCACAGTCATGAATGCAGTTTATTTTGTAGTGAAAATTTCTGGATGGAGGTTTCACCTTTCTGAGTTTATAAGCATCCTGGCTTGTTTTTAAAAACCTAAAAACACATGTCTGCAGTTATCTGCATTTATAAGAATGGAAGGCAGGAAGAAGTTAGTGTCAAATATACAAATATTAACAAGTAGAAGGTCACCTAAATCATTCATTATTTATTTACTAAGAATTCATTTGCTATTTCTGCAATAGATTTACCTTCATTTCTGTGTTTTGCTTCTGCTAATAATCAAGCTTCTTTACATTTTCTCAGTAGAAAGCAACTTATTATAAGAACAGGTGCCCTGGAGGTGTAAGCCAGTTGAGCTTCCACATTTTCTGTGTTTCTAGACTGTGAGACAGAACACAGCCAGTCCCTGGAGTCAAGCCACAAGGAGGAGACTCCTGACTTAAATGTCAAGGCCAAAGGTTCTCAAGTGTATAACGTTCTGGTTTCCTCTATAGATGGTGGCCAGAGCCCAGTGCACCGGTGGTAGGTCTCATCTTCTCAAGCGTGTGCAAGACAACTCTGTAAATTTGGCATCCATGTCAATTCATGCTGTGGGGGCAACTTTTGACCAAGATTATCAGACCTTGAACTGCTTTTGGGAGCCCGTCAAAGCTGGTCATCCTCAAAAGTGTGTCTTCCAGTTTGGGAAGGAATTTTCAGCAACCTAGACACAAACAGAATCATTTTCCTTCCTGGTCCTATTTAACATAGCCTTGAGCATGCAAGAACATCAAGTTCATTATCCAGGCCAATTATGGCACATGTGGCCCCTAATTCTGTACTGGCATGTGGCACATCATTAACGTACCATGCTATTTAGCTTTTTATATGCTATAGTTTTCAATGTTTTATGTCCTCTTAATATAATTGAAATAAAAGCTTTTGGTGGAGGTATTCAGTTATTTATTCATTAAATATTTACTGGGTGTTTACTATGTTCCAGATCCTCTTCTAGGGGCTGATGATAGAGTCCCTGTTATCCCAGAGCTCTGGATAGTACACCAAAATATACAAATGCATCTATCACGTGTTAGATGTAGATAACAGAAGGGGCTGAGGGTGAGTGGGCTGACTTAGATCCAATGTTAGGGAAGGGAAACTGACCCTGTGGTCCTCAGGCAGAAAGCTGAGTTCAGAGAAATGAGTTGAGTGAGTGAATGAGCCACATGGGTAACAAATGCAGGAAAAAGCATGTAAAACAGATGGAATGGAAATGGTAGATCGTAAATACCCTGGGTCTCCATGGGACTGGTTTGGCATGTTCAAGGAAGAGCCAGGAGGTAAAAATGGCCAGAAAAAAGCGAGAGAGGGGACAACAACAGGAGGTGAGATCAGATACACGAGAGAGCCAGTGGAGAGCATGAACTGTCTCATGCAAGGGTGGCCTCTATGCCGAGTGAGATGGGGAGACGTTGGGGGGAGCAAAGGGGAGATGTGAGCTCTCAAGCAACGGCAGGAGAGCAAGGGTCCAGGCAGGGAGAAAAGTCCCCAGGCTGTCCAAATAGTCCAGACAAGAGTCATCATTGACTAGAGGGGTAATTCTGACAATTGATTTCCAGTAAACATCTCTCAGGAGAATTTACACCAAGTCTGTGCTCTTAACCATGGTACTGCCTCTCAAGACAAAGCAGCGATGAGTGTTATATTGATGAAGTAGATTGACTCCATTCATTTGAAGGTCTTTGAGCTCTGGCTACACGTACATCTTTTCAGCTGCTCATCCTGGACCGAGACAGGAGGATTAGCAAATATGGGTTTTTAATATTCTTTTTATCTTTCCTATCTATGTCATTTCAGGAGAAGGTTTTTAGTTTTTTATTTTTATTTTAAAATATGCTAAAGAAATCTTCTAAGAGAAGATAAAAGCCATTTTCCTTTACAATTTGGACTTTATTGATAATACTGGAATCATAAGGCCCGCATCATAGGTGACCTTGTATTTATCACTCTTAATCTAGACCTTGTCTCTTTGGATGGAAGAGGATGTATAGAAGGCCAGGACCAAAACCATTTGAGGAACAATAGTCCTTCCAAAGGAGTCATTGGGAGCATTCATTTGATAAGTTGATCTGTAAATATTTACTGAGGTATGGCAGTGGGTTGGCCACCATGCTGGCCAAGACACATGCAGAGATGGATATTGCAGTCTGGTTGGTGAAGTGGCACGTGATCTATAGCTATCTAGAAGCATGATGCATGAGACACAGAATGTATAAATGCAGAGTACTGTGGGAGCACAGAGAGGGAGGGCCTCTCACTGCATGTGGCACAGGAGTGTAGGAAGATGTTGATGTAAGAAATGAAGCTGGATTGCTAGGTGAACAAGGAAGTCCAGTGACTAGCTTATGTCCTTGTCTGAGAAGAGTGAAAATTTGTAGGGGCTCATTGTAAAGAAAGAAATAGTCCCCAGCTGGGGGACAACTTGAAGAAAGGTTATGTCATTAGCTGTCAATGTCACTAGGTTATTAGGTGTCAAGAATATTGTTTACTTAGGTTCCAGGTATAAGGTAAGACTTTTAATCACCATTGAATGGGATAAAAACCAGGAGGTTGATTTTGGTTTCTGGATGGTGAGAATCCTATTAGATACAGCTGCTCTTGGTGGTGTTGGGGGATGGCGGGGGATCTGTGTTACATAAGGCCTGAGCCCTCAGTGATGTTAACAATCTTTAAAGACCTGTTTTGAAGTATTTCCATGTAAGTCCTACTTTATGAAAACATTCCTGAAATATTGCAAGGAGGTTTAAAAATAAATTTGACCTTATTTTATATAGCTCAGAGGAGCTTGTAGACATAGGGATCTTACACTTAATGTTCTTTATGTAGTTAACACTCGGACTGGGGAGGCACTCTAGCTTGCAATTAAGACAAAGGGGACTGGAATAAGTCAGACTTGTATGTAAGCTTGGCTCTGTCACCTACGCACTACCTTGTTTACTTAATAAGCCTTTGTTTTGTCATCGGGAAGATTGTGAGGCTAATAGTACCTTCATCATAGGATTATGGCAAAAGTGAAGTTAGTGTACACAAAACACTAAGCAAAATGGGTGTCATATCTTAAATGCTTAATGAATAGCAGTAACTATTATTATACTCAATCCTCAGCTCACTTTTTGTACACTGCATTTCCATAACGGGTTTGCTTCAAGTACTTTACTCTAAATTTTATAATGTAACCTGCTTCTTTGGAAGGAAGGATGGTAATAGCTTCCTATAGCAAAGAGAAACAAAGTAGAGATTTAATGTTTGTAAGTAAAATAAAATCAGTCCCTCCTTGAGCTGCCCTTGACTCCGATCTTCATGCAGCTGAGAGATGTGCATCTGCTTCAGATTCTCTTGTAACATTTCACCAGGACCTGCTGAGACAGAATGGCCATGGTGGGCTTGAAACATGAACATGTGTCATAGTTGGCCCCTCTCCATTTTGCAGCACCCTCTCTCCACCATCTCAGATCCTCTAGAGCCTTAAGCTATTCCTGAATTGTCTCTATTTTTATAAACTTATAAAAGGGAGGCTCCATCCTGTAGTTTTTTTTTTTCTCCCCTTGTCATGATCAAAATCTGCCAATGTCTCACTCTCTCTTCATATTATTTTATTAATAAATTCACATACTAGGCATTGTTAATATCCATGGTTACTCCTTCCAGGCAACATGGTTAAAATTAACAAAGGTCTTTTAGTCCCTAGACTTCCATTTTAGTCTTAAATGAAGATTTAAAAAAAATAAAAACTTACCAAACTGAGTAAGATCAGTGCCATTTTGCCATGGATGTGAATCAGGAATTGAGAATGATAGCCAGGGGTGTTTCACAAATGCCCCTGTGATGATTCAGTCTGAAGTATGTGGGAGGATTTTTAAGCAAAACTGAATGATAGTTCTTGGCATTTCAATGTGTGTGTGTGTGTGTGTGTACATGCACACACCTCTCTATAAGTTCATTTAAATTCTCTGTTTTGCTTTGTATACCCCGTCTACCAAATAATTATGATATTCCAAAATATGCATGGATTTCAAAGCTTATGGTAGTCATTAGATTGTGAAATTAGAATTTCCACCTCAAGTATTTTATATTCTCTTTATTAAGACTTTCTCAATGGTTGACCCTATCCTATTTAAAGTTACAATGTATTACATCCACAAAATCATCTGAGTTCTCATAAGGATTAGCATAATTCCTGGGAGGATGGCTCTGAAAGGTAAGCCTTTGGAATGCTCTATTGAAAAGTCAGAATAGTTGTTGTAGGAATTCAATGAGCTGGATTCTCCCAGGACTTCTAGGCCCCTCTCACTTCTGTTCCTTTGAGATTCACTATATAGATGTCACAAGTAATTCCATGTTAGTAAAATACAAAAATTTCCAAACTAACTGCCTCAGTGCAAGTGGATTAAAGGATCTCCTTAGAGTAATGTGGTTCTCTTGAGTGGGAAAAAAAGGGGCTGTAGTTACAGATGTTTTGTATATGGCTTGTAACAGAAGCCCCCCAACTTGAATGTGCCTCTGAATCCTCTGGGGAAACTGGTAAAATTCAGACTCCTGGGCCCTACTTCCAAGGAATCTGATATCATGGGGAGGTCTGGGTTGAGGCACAAACCTGCATCTTTAACAAACAATCCAGGTGATTTTGACACAGGTGGATAGAGATCACATTTTCACAAACAGCAGTTTGATTTTACACAAAACAGCTAGTCTCAAACAGATCTCCTGGCTTCCAGCCTGAATACCTTGTCCTAACTCCTCGTCTACAAAGTGATGGTGTGCGCTCAGTCACAAGGGTTTGGTTCAAAGACCATAACTTCTTATGATAGGTGCTGACAGCTGCCAATCCCTAATATGAGTCACCGTCTTCCTCAGTGACACTAACTGAGATTGGAGAGGGCCTCTCTAAATTGTGTTTTACTTTCACCTACAAATAAGAGCCCAGAAAACTGACAATACTTTGTTTTATTTCTTAGAGGAACATATTATATGAAAAAAGCTACTAAATGGATGGGATAAGAGAATCCAAAACAGGTAAAATCATTAGTGACTTGTCTGGATGTGAAGAGGGATGATAGGAAAAAAGAAAGGAATAAAATGTTCTTAAGTATTCACAGCAGAGCAAATATTAGAGTATTTTTACTTCTGTTTTTTGCTGTGAGCTATAACAGTGTTAGCTATATTTTTATTACCAATTAATACTTCTTGTTATTTATGCTTTTTGCTTTGGGCTTCTAAAAATATCTACTGTTTTGAAATACCTACTGACAAGCTTTTTAATATACCTGATGTTTTTGAATCCCTAATCACTGATATTTGAGATTCTGCATCAATTAATGTCATGCTTTCAACACCATTGTGCTTAAGCTAAAAAGATAAATGGCTCTTGCTGCATTTGAATATGATGAAAGATCATGTTTCCTTACTAGCCATTCTTTCCACTACCTCTCTGTCTATTCATACATGTAAAGGGAACTCTTTCTTTCAATTTTCTATCAATGAAATTGATGATCCCTTTTAGAATCTTATAATTCACCTCTGGAGAAAGACAAATATTCTACTTACAGCCAGATATGTAAAGATATTAACTATGTCATAAGCTCTGGGAATATTAAATTATTTCAGTTGTTTCAGTAGCTGCTGAGGATACAGAGTATAGTCACTGAATTCCAGAAACTCATAGTGTAAAGGATGAGAATTACTTTCACTGGCAGAGAATTTACAAGACATTACAAAAGCAAAGAAGGACCTAGGGGACAATGGGGACAAGGTGTAGTTTCCTGAGAAAGAATGTAAAAGGAATCAATTTTAGGTGATGGGCAGGAGTTACCCCAACAAAAGGCAGAGGTTCCAGAGGCACAGTTCACAAAGCAGGTCTGACGGGGACTGCAAACTATTATTTCTGGAGAATTGGATTCTAGACAGAGGCCGATGGGAGTTATTAATGGCGAGGGAGACAGGTGCCAGTGCACAGGAAGACCCACAGCCAGCTGAAGAGAAGGCGCTTGATCCTGTCCCTGGGGAGACGCTGAAAGACAGCAATGGAACAGTTTACATTTTATGCTGTGGCATTTTCATAGCTGATAGGCTTGAGAAAGACAATACTAGAAGCTTGGGGTGTTGAAGTGTCACAGTGCTTGTGAGAGATGACAGCCTTAACGAGGGCAGGGGAGCAGTGTTTAAGGGGATGGTAGGAGCAATAGAGAGGAGATGAAATCAGTAAGACTTAGGGATCCACTGCTGTGGGAAGTAATGATGAAGGAACAATCAAAATTGACACCCAGAGTTCTAGTGTGGTTAACTGGATGGATGGTGATGCCACTGATTGTAAATTTGGGGGAGAAATAGGAAAAAAGTGAAGATGATCAATTTGGTTTGGGATACATTGAGTTTGAGATGCCTGGGTCCCTCTTGGGGGAAGTGATCACAGATGATTGGATATTCATATCTAGGCAGGGGATATAGATTTGAGGCTCACCGGACTATAGAAGTCGTTGAAAAAAATCTGAGTTCATTTTTGGGCAGAATGAATTCAAGGACCCTTTGGAATGTGGCAATGCAAGTCTAAACACTCAGAAGTGAGTGAGACACATTTTTGAAACCAGCAGCATATATGTGGATAGTTTTTCTCTCAGATTACACAAAATATGATTAATGAGGTGGTTAAATCTGCCAGGTGCTGGAGGAAAGATGTAAAAGATGAAAGGAAATTAACAAAGCACAGAATAAAGAACATCCATAAAAACTGAACATCACATCTATTAGGTTTGTGAGAAAGCAATTGGGAAGTGACACAGCAATTAGAGAAAATGCTGATCTGGGAAAATGGTTCCTGAAACTAAAACTCCTCTGGCTGCAAATTAAGAGTTCATACGAGTTGGGCATTTTGAGTCCTCAATGACCCCTTCTGGCTTACATTTCAGGATCTATGTTGTGAGGTTAAGATGTGGACATGGTTCTTCCAGTCGAAGAACTTATTGCTTGCAGCCGTTCAGTTTAGCACTTCACAGCACACCACTGTGTATGTTTCTGTGCTCACTTCACATGTAAACTGAGGCAGGGAACACAGTGGGTGGTTGGCCCATTTTTGATGTATGAACCTATGTTCATTCAGGCTGAGTGGCAGCTCAGCTCATCCCTGGCTGCCTATTAGAATCATCCGGGGAACTTTTATAACGCATGATGCGTGTTGACCTACTCCCTCAGAAATGATGATGTCATTTCTTTGGGTTGGGGCCCAATCATTCATATGTTTGAAAAGCACCCCCCCACACACACACACAACCTCCGTCAGGTGATTCGAAAGTGCAGACAAGATTTAGAATCACTGATGTCAGGTAAGGAAATACCTGCCTTGCCCAGAGCAGACTGGCGAGGAAGAAATAAAATAAAAACAATGTGTGTATGTATAATCACATTGTGAGAGGTTATCAGAGAATGAAATAGCGAAATCCTAAGAAAGCAGCATGAAAGAGGTTTTTGGTTTTGTTCTGTTTGTTGTTTTTAACCTTAAAAAATACCTGTGCCAAGATAGGCAACTGGCTCAGAAAGTAAGCAGCCTGGAAGTATCTATGCTTCTTACAGCAGCCTTCAGTGCTTCAGAGACCACAGAGGTCTATGAAAGCCCTCCTGTCGGAGCAGAGCAGGTGTTTTACACGGCCCCCACCCACACAGACAGAATAGCTAAGCTGGCTCTATTTAAAATCGCCTATCCTGGGATTTCTTTGCCTTTTGCCTGTTTTCTAAGCTATATCCATTCGCTTCTCCACTTTCTGTATGTATCTCCAGACAACACATTCCAAGAGTTTTATTCTAACTTGTAGGCTTGGCTATTTAATAACTGCTTGGCCTTTGGGTTCCTCAAGCAACTGTTTCTTCATCTGTACCCAAGTTTGTTGTAAAAGGTGAATCAAATAATATATCTAAAGTGTTTTGCACGGTGCTAGAGAAATTGTAAAATCTGGAAAAATCTGTGAGCCACACTGCAGTTCTTGACATCATTGTCATTTCTTTCTTTCTTTCTTTATCTTCTCCTCCCTGAGATTTTTCCCTAAAACAAAAACATTTCTGTAGAGTTTCACAGGTGCATTCTATATAATGAACAACAACAAATAAGTAAGAAAGTAACTGGTGTATGTTTTCTTTGGTAATTTGTACACAACTTATTTCACTGCTTAATTTGTTTCACTTATTCACATCCAATAGTTTGGCTATGGTAAAGTCCTAAGTTAATTCCCAAACCCCCAGTCCCAGACAGGCTCACACACTCAGTGTTTGGAAGAAATATTTTAATAGCAGATCCTACTGTTTTGTGGATTCTCTACTGCTGTTTAGAGAGATTAGACTAAGGAAAACGGTGCCCTGTTTATGGAATTATGTCTTAGAGAGACTATTTTCTTGGATGTGCGTCCTTGTTACAAAACTACTTTATAAACTGCATTAGCTGTGTGAATATAGGTTGTTGTTATTGTTATAATTATTCTGAAGCATTGACCCTCCTGTGAAAGGGAAAGGTTGGAAATGGGACATTTCTTTACAGGGCATATTGGTCTGTTGGCACTTTGGAAATGCGTTCTTACTTGCATTCAAAACATGACCTGCCACTTCCAACTGAAGGAGGTTTTTGGGGTCCAGAAAGTTTTGCTCTGGCATTACACTATGATTGGTTTATAAGTGAGTGTCTAGGATTCTTCCCCTATGTGACAATGTATTCCTCACAACTACAGATCCCATTAACTGACAAGTGGGAGGCTTCTCTTTCTAGGCACCTCAAACTTTTAACCATTTTCAGAGATGAGGATGGTCCAAATAAAAAAGGCCAAGCATACGGATTGCATGGAATCATCACTCAGCAGGACTTTTACTGTGCAAATGCCTGGTCTGACCCTAGGACCCCATCTTCCTTAACACTCAGGCTGAAGTCCTGGTAGGAAAAGTCAGGAGCAAGTGCCCCTGTTTCAGCACAGCCATCAGAGTTCCATCAGCCAAATGAATCTGTAAGAAAGTAATCTAGATGTCAGGGGGCAAGGACCATGTAAAAATATTCCACAGAAGGATGCCGAATATTATATTGTCACCACAATCTCTTCTTTGTCCAGAGCCCTGCATGAAATAAAAAATAATTAACCTCAGTTCATTAATAGTGACTTTGTTTTGATTGGCAGTTTCAAGCGGGATCTGGGTAGTACTGTCTATCTGCAGCTGATTTGTGTCTCTGCACAAAAGCGAAAACATCTATCAGTGACTAATAAAGAATGATGACTAAGTAGCGTCACCAACCTATTGACAAAGGTATGAGATGCTAATTGATCTGTCAACCAGATGATTCTATTTTACGTGATCTCTGCTGTACAAAAGTCAACAGGGAAGATTGAGGAATTAGCCAAGCTCTTGCCTATTCTTTCCCAGTGATATTTTCCCTAAGCAACAAATCACAGCATGAAAGCACCATTTTACATTTCCTTGGAATCACTGACACCTTCTGCCTTTTCTTGATGTCTACAATCTGTTCTTCTTTCAACTAGAAGCCTTTTTTTTCCTTTGCACCTAACTGATAAGAGGTCCCAGATTATTTTAAGCAACTCTACATCGTATATTCATTCAGAAGTGTGAATGCTGCTTCAGTTTTTCCAGACCCTAAAATACTTCTTTTCTAGAATTTTTGTGTCTCAGTCTCTTCCTTTAGCTGCTGAGAACCAACTCTACTGTTTCCCAGAGCCCCGTATTCCATGCGGAGAGTAAGAGAACACGGTGGCTATTCAGCCCAGAACTGGTGGTGGTGAACAGAAACCTACTGTGCCCCATTCTGGGCTGAATGTATTGGGGAGTCTGGACAGGGCTGTCTGTGGTGTAAATTTGTCTAGCTTACCTCAGCACTTTGCCAAATACTCATGCTAAATGATTGGATGACCGGAGAATAAAGGTGATAAGGAATACATTACTAAAGTCTGTTCAGAAACTTCATTTTGTTTAAATGAGGATGAATTACTTGTCCCAATCACCTTAATTTTCAGAAAGTTTCTTTTATCTCAGACTCATGTTTCATACTTCATAGATGTAAAAAATTTCTAGGGTAATCCGAATTAAAACAGTTCAAATATATCTCACATATCCCACTAGGAAAGAACTTCAGATAGGGTGGTCCCGGCACTGGTCACTAGGGGTCAGGATAGAGCCAGGAACCAGAAGGGCGGCGGGCCATGTGTGTTTAACCTCATGATTATGTAGAGAAGGTTTTTTTCAGTTTTACACCTTTTTTGGGTAGCGTGATATAAATTTTTAGAACTGCAGACAAACTTGTAAATCTCCATCAAGTTTCTCTCATATAATACCTGTACATTTTTAAGCCATTTCGTCTTGTGCAGTATCTAATTTTAAGTACTCTTTAAATTGTAAATGATACTCATTTTACCGGTTGTCATTGATGTCCTTGTTGTAATGACATATTTTGAGTTTTGTGTTATACTTGTTGTCATCCATATTTTGTATAAAATCAAGAAGTTTAAATCCTTTTCTAGTCTTCATAGAGTGCTCATCTCTATCAATTAAATTATCATTCTATGAAAGAGGGTCAATTGATTACTTCACTTTAAAATGTATCTCCTCTTAATAAATTATTGCTGTCGGCAGATAATTTTTTATGATATGTTTATTATACTTCTCTTCTTTACACTAGACAGAGTTCATCATGGGTTATGATCATTTGTGCTTAATTTCAGTTAATTTTTTATCTGAGTTTTCTCTCAGATCTTTAACGCTGTCAAAGAGATAAAAGATTCTCCTCATGTATTAAGTCGAGTTTGTAAACACTCAGACCATCTAAATTGTGGTTAAAACGGCCAAATTTCAACTTAACATTCCCTTAGCCAAGTGTTCAAAATACTCATGGCCACTCATATATATCTGATGTAAAAGGATATGTGACAGAGGAAAAGTAGGAATGGAATTGGGCAGTGTCCTTAACCAGTGGCAATTAAAATATCCTTTTGATTACCCCATGCAAGAAAGGGGACCAGAATTTTATGCTTCCCTGGCTTTGTGACAAATCTTCTCATAGATGACCCTTAACATGTACATATATAATTCATATATGAAAGTATGAAATATGACCCAGTTATTTAAAATATAACCTGGATGGCACTTTGTAATGCACAAAAAAGTCATAATTTCCAGTTGAGAAAGACATGTTCCTCTAAAATTCTTTTACAAGCAATTACATCTGTATTAGTGTTGCAAATACACTGACATAAGAAGCAGGAGAAAAACAGTAAAACACCTGAAAAGCAGTGAAATAAAAGTTATATACAGGTCACATACATGTATGCAGAGAATGATGCAGGACTGGTTTTAAATAGCAGTGGTGTGATGTGATCCTCCCTGAGATCTGATCAGAGAAATATCAGGAAACCATAACTTGATGTTTCTAAACCCCAAATTCAGCATTTCCCTAAACCTTCTCAGGCATGCTTGCCATAATATAACTAAAAAGGTCCACTCTAATTTGGACACTGAATCAGAAAGAATGTAAGATTCTTCCTTCTATCCCTAAATAACTGTACAGATTAAACCCTAAACAGAGCAGAATCTCAATAAACATTGGCTGATTTTAACTGAATTAGGACTTCATTCAGGTGCTATTATCTATTTTTAAGTGCAGCCAGTATGTCATTGTTTAAGAATCTGGCTCTTGGAATCTCAATTTGCCTAAAGCTTGTGTACATAAACTCAACCCCTACCACTAAGCATTCTGGGACCCTGCTCTTTTTCCACATCTTCTAACTTGAGCAACACTCTTTCAAGTTATGTGAAATCAATAGAAGTGGTTATTAATGTCATATTAACTGTAAAGCACATCTAAACAAGAATTGATTCTTTTCTGTAATGTTTAGTAGATTAAAAGCTGTTGGACATTTTAGTCAAATTATTGTACCTGCCAAAAATAAAGTTAGATTAACTCAAATTGTTCCCCCAGTAAATGCAAAGTCTGCATTTCCATAGGCAGCAAACTTGTTTGAATGACTTCATCTAAACCAAAGTTTAGTTTCTAAAAGCTCCAACTATTATTTTAATTCATCAAACATTTAAAAAATTTTCCATTACACTTTTGATTCGTAACTTTCCCTAACTCATCAAGTAGGCTTCATTGAATGTTGTTCTCTAAGTATACATTTGTATTATTTAGCAGATCCCCCCAATTCCTCCCCTAAGGAAATAACAATGCAGTCTTTTTCAGAAAAGACAGCTTGCTGTAGGAAAACCAATACACATTAAGAATTGTACTTTTCTGTCATTAATCTTGTCATGCATTTGAAACAGGGAGAAATCCTTTTGTGAAACCAGTTGTGACTCAGTGAGTGTGGTACCTTTCCTTTCTCTGGAGAATGAGGAAGGATTTTGGTTAGGACAAAAGAACTATCTGTGGAGAATCTGATGAATGTTAGGTGTAAGGTTAATGGGTGCCTTGTAACCTAGGTTTTCTCATGTGTTTTCCAGGCAATTATTTACTCTCTTTAGATAATAACCAAGTGTACTTGAATCTGATTCTAGTTGGAGGCATGGCAGTTAAGGTCATTGTCAATTTGCTGGTCATTTGATGCAAAAACTGCCCTCACAGTCATGTATAGAATAGGTATAATATGTGATAATTTCTCATTGATTCCATTCAATTGCCAAATACTTAGGAAAACCATTATGTGTATGGTATTGGGTTAGTAACTGTGGATGGTCTGAAAATAGGGTAGATAAAAGTCTTACCTTCAAAGAACTGACAACTCAATGAAGGAAATTAAGCAAGCATCCAAATATAGTACACAATTCAATATGAGAAATCCATAAAATGAGTCATAAACAAAGTGTTAAGAGTTAAAGAAGAAAAAAACATGTCAGGTTTAGAAGGAATCAGGAAGGATCATGAGATGGGTCTCAAAAGTTGGGGGGATCAGGAGACCAAGAAGCCTCTCTCCAGCTTGCAAATGACTACAAACTTAGAAAAACCAGAGGAAGAAGATAGCCCCAAAGACCCTGCCGGATACTAATGCTAATTTTTGCCTGAACACTAGTAGCCTCTCTGGACAAACACATTACTCTCATGTATCTTCTTCCTAAGATAAAGATATTGGCCTGGTGGTTCTAACGTGCTCTGTCACATGCTGAAGTAGAAACAAACGCCAGAGCAGCAAACAGTAGGTGGTGAGTGGTCACTAGTTAGCTGTGTGTCAACTAACTGGCTCAGGCCTTGATGTCTCATTTTAAAATAAGCTTAAAGAGTTCAGAATTCTCTCTGTAGCTCTGGGATTGTATAATTAAATGCAAACCCAGCCTCAATTTCTTATACCAGAGGTAAAGAAATGTTTCCTTTCCATTTTTTTTATTGTGCATTCTCTCAGTGCATATAGTTCTGATCTTTGTGCACAGTAGTTGGGCAGTAGGCACCTGCTGAATCACCACGAGGGTCAAGAACTGTGGCAAGTCACTTACTGGTGCCAAGAAGGTTAGGCATGGTGCTTTGCGAATTTCTTCCTGATTTCATGCAAAATGTGGATGACAATGAGTATAACACAAAACTCAAAATATGTCAGTCATTACAACAAGGATATCAATGGAAAACTGGTAAAATGAGTATCATCAGTTGAAAGAGCACTTAAAATTAGACACTGCACAAGAAAATCTGAAATGTCTTAAAATCTTACAGCTCGTTTATGAGAGAAGCATGATAGAGGTTTACCAAATTTGTCTACAATTCTATACATTTATATGATACTACCAAAAAAAATGTATAAACCTGAAAAAAAACTTTTCTATTCTATATAATCATTGAGTTACATTTACATCAAAGGATATAAATACAGGATGATTAGGAATACCAGGTAAAACATAGTATAAAATATCAAAGTCGTGCTAGAGAAAATAATTATTATTCATTTAATAAACGTTTATTCAGTGACTTCTTTCTATGCAAGATGAGCTCTCAGACACTTGGAGACAACCTTGACTAACTCAGATATAACCCCTTATCTGCATATAGTGAATTGCATAATCATTCAAGCATATATTGCATGTGTGATAAGTACTATGAAAAAATATAATATGGTAGAATGAGCACACGAAAGCACGATACCTGATCTAGTCTGATTGACTTCTGAGTTTGTGGGGCTGGAGCTGAGATCTAAAGGATGAAGAAAGTGAAACTGGGCAAGAGATTCATTTCACGTCAGGCGAGGTAGGCGGGAGCCTGCGTACAGAAGACGGGGCCAAGAGCGAATGGCTTGTATTACAGGTGGAGGTCGGGCTATAGGAGAGAGAACTTGGAATTTTACTCTGTGTGAGATGGAAAACCCCTCAATGGACTTTCAGTAAGGAATGACGTAAGTTAACTTATGTTTTGGAAATATCATTTTGCCTGCTATCTTTGGAAAAGACTGTTAAGGATGTTAAGGACGGCAGTGGGGAGGCCAGCCAGGAGGCTCTGGCATTACTCCAGGCAGGAGATAAGAACTTCAATTTGGGACACTGAAGGACTATGATCATTTAAGGGAAAGGAGAAATTTTTGATGTGTGAATTGATGTCACAGGATATGATATTGCAGAGGAGTTGAGACTCAAACCGGACCATGAAACCCAGAAGATGGGGTGGTCCCAGATGGCAGCTTAGGAAGACCCTGAACTTGCCTCGTCCCAAGGACACACCAAATCTACACCTACAGGTGAAATAATTTCCTCCAAAAAGACCTGAAAACTAGCTGACCAACTTTTTCATGACAAATGATAAAGGTCAGTCCTTGGACCTGAACCAGACGCACAGGTTTTGACCAACTCTTAACAATGGGACCCAGAAAGAAGAAATCAGGCTGCGCAATCACAAATGTTCAGAAGAAAACCAGGAGGAGCCCCCAGAACATCTGGCTTGAAAGCCAGTGGGACATCAGTCCAGGAGACCCGAGGGGCTGTGGGGAACTGAGATCCTGCCCTTACAGGGCTCATGAGGAGACTCATTCACCACGGGGCTCAGCACAAAAGCAACAGCTCGAAAAGTGCCTAACCTGTGTGTGAAGGAGATTCATTCTGCTGGAGGGCGGGGCCTGTGGGAACGTGGACGCAGGCCCGGAGGGCACTCTCTGCCTCTCCTTTGCTAGCACAGCGGACAAGCACAGTCCCTGCGCTCCCCTGCTGCCTCCAGGAAGCCGGCAGGTGTGCGCGGTCCACACGGAGGGAGCTCGTTGGTCCCCTGGCTGTGGTGGCCGGGGCGACTTGTGCTCCTGGATTGTATGGGACTATGGTAACTAGAGAGACATTTCTTGGCAGGCTACCACACCCAGGGGACTGCCCAAAGAGCAGACTGAAAAACTTCCCCAGGCTTTCTGTGAAACGGGCTTATTTATTTGTCCACATCCGTGCTCTCCCACAGCCTTGCTGCGGTTCACCATTGCCTCCCAGAAGGGAGCTTGTGTATTTGTCTGGAGCCCCAACTTCTGCAACTGTCACCCAGGGACAAATGGGGTTTACAAATTTGGTTCCACAGGACTGGATATATCTGTTTTATATTTGTATACTTTAAAAGCTGCTGTCTGAGGGTCTGGCTTCCAACCAGCCTAGAACTAGATGCTTCTTGAGATCCCTCCCTTTGAAATACTCACAGGTTTTGATCCACTGTTAACAACTGAGACCTATCAAGAATAAATCAGGCAGCTCAGACAGTCACAAATGTTCACAGGAAAACCAAGATCTAGGGCATGGTGGAATGCTAAGTTTCATCCCCTACACAAAAGCACGCCCTCAAGACCGGCAGAGGTTGCTGTTTGATCTAATACACGGAAACAAACAACATGAGTGTACACAAATATCAAATCAGTATGTTGTACTTTGGAAACTAATATAATGTTCTATGTCAACTATAGACCTCAAAAAAAGACTTGTAATAAAGCTGTTTCTAATGAAAAAAAGAGAGAAGAAAATAAAAACAGAGAACCAGAAGAACTTTGAGTGAGAGAGATGGTGGCCTCTTCAGACAGAACGGCAGTAATGCGGATGCTGTATTTGCAGGGACACTGCGTGGCCTTAACTGCAGCCCTGAGTTCTTTTAAGGAAGGAGGAGAAAGTGTGAGAGCCAGAGGACAGGCCTTTGGATGTGCATCTTAGAAAAAGGGAGAAAATTCCTTAGATAATAAGTAACAGGAGACCATTATGAATCAATGAAAAAGGTCCATGGAGAAGCAATCATTAAATAAGGGACATGTTTGGTCTTTATTTTGTATGGAATACCAAGAAATTTTCTTGAGGATCTGACAACACAGTGGGGATAATTTATAGTATTTCATTTCTTTTATTCTCTCTGCATGTTCTGTCTCCCTGAGGTTATAACTTGGGAAGTAAATCACGATTTCAGCTGAAACTGTTACCAAAGCACTCAGAAGTTCATATGGATTCTCATTATTTTCCCAGCTGAGTTCAACTCCTAAGGCTCTTTAAGATGCAAGTCTTTCCTTTCTTCTCAGATGGGTGAGATCAGTTTCCTTCCCTAAAGAGAAATATTTCCATTCAAATAGATACAGCGAGTCAGGACCTAGAGCTGTTTGGGTTTTTACAGTTTGTGTAAGAAATGTATTTATCCATCCCTGTCCTGCGAATGTATTTCCTGACCTCAAAACAATTTATTTAGTTTTAAAATTTTGCTGTATTTGAATTGCAACAAAAATATATTGTCATAGACATACTTAATAAGAAACACCAAACACTGAAACAGGAATAATATTGTCTATCAACTCTGCCTCAATAAAAATAAACAAATAAAACAGGAAAGGGCCCTTCCTTCCCCTGCCTACATACAGTTATTTATAAACCATCGTTTGGGTTTATCGTCTACTTTCATCAGACTCAGGCAGGCAGTGGCTTCTCCTGGGCTGCTATAGAACCCTTTCTAGTTCAAACACCAAAGCTTGTCTTATTTATAAAGCAGGAAAGATGAAAAAGCCAGCAAGTCAGTAATCCTGTGTGCCCATAAATCCCATTGACTCTTTCAAAAGTAAATCTAACAGAAGCATTTCTCTCCACCTCCACTGTTACTAACTCAAGCCACTGCTCTTGATATGTCACTCTTGATCCCTACACTGGGTTGAATAGTGTCTCCCCCGAAGTCACGCCCACCCTGAACCTCAGAATGTGACCTTATTTGGCTTAAGGTCTTTGCAGTGTAATTAAGGTAAGGCTCAAGGTGAGGCTGGGTCTTGCATTAGGGAGGGTCCCAAATCCAATGGGAGTGTCCTTACAAGAGACAGAAACACAGAGAAGCAGGTAATGGCTGGGATGCAGCTGCAGCCGAGGAGCGCTACATACTGCCAGCTCTCACAGAAGGGAGCAGGAGGTGTGGGCGGTTTCTGCCTCAGTGTCCAGAAGGAACTTACCCTGCTGACACTTGATTTTGGACTTCTAATACATTTGTTGTTTTAACTTTGTGATAATTGCTTAAGACGGCCCCAGGAGACTCCTACCCTCCCTGACAGTCTGACCCTATTTCCTTCTCTCCTCTTGCTCACTCTGCTTCAGCTGCATTGGCCTCTCTGCTAGTCCTGAACAGCCCGAGTACACTCCTGCCTTGAGCCTTTACACACTCCGTTCCCTCTCTTGGGAATCACGTGCCCTCAGAGGTATGCGTGGCTTGTTAAATGCTCTGCTCAGACTCCCTTTTCTTCAAGATCTTCCTTGAGCATCTTATTTAAAATTGCCCTTCTCCCTCCTCCTTCCCTCTGCTCCTTATCCTCCTTCCCTGCTTTATTCTCCTTAGCACTTTCACTTTGACAAATATTTTCCTCCTGTATGTGCATATTTTATGGCTCCTTCCTCTAGTCTGTAGGCTGTGTGGGTGGGGATTTTACTGTTTCTCTCACACCCAAATCCCTAACACCTGTACCTGTGTGTGTCACAGCACACCCAGGCAGGGATGAATAGAGGCTCAGTCTAAAGAAGGTTATTTCACCTCACATTTATTTTTCTAATTCATCCATCCATTGTATTGAGTCTCTAAGCTCAAGGCTTTCATGAATATTATGACCCATACGACTTTGCCCTTTCTATCAGGTAACTTAAAATTTTAAAGGGTAAATAATAAACGCAAAAAAGAGTAAATGAGGGTAATTGAAAGGCTCTAAAATGAGAGTACCATGGCTCACATTGTGTCTGCCTTTACTTAGGGTGTTTATATTTTAATACATTCATATATTTATAGATGATGTTTTTGGAAAGCCACAGTGCAGACCAGTGAGTGACAGCCTCCTTCCAACTACACAAAGCGCCGAAGAGCCGAGGAAGGAGAGCTCACATCTGGTGTTCAGGGAGGGTGTCCTGGCGGAGGAGCTATTTGAGCAAAGCCATGAGGTTCTAAGCACGATTTTGGTTGGTAGAAACAATCAAAATGTACTGCAAGGATAGCAAATAATACTATAATATACTGTATAATAATACACTGATCTGGCAAATGTGCTGTGTGTCCAGTTGTAGTGGAAAAGATGCCTGGAAAGATAGGCAGTAGTCTGGAAGATCCTGTAAATGGTGTTATTTTCATTCAAATCCTCTGATTCTGTTTGAGGGACAGAAACAGGGGTAGGAGATGTCTTTGCCATTCAAATATATTTGAAAGCCTCTATGGCTCAGGCTCTCTCCTTAAATCCCTGGGCATCATTTGTTCCTTCTCCCTTGGCCCATCCATTTTAACTGAAGTCCCAGGCCCAGTCTGGGACTCCAGCAGTCTGGCCCTAGGAGGAACTGACAAATTGGATGAATGAGAGGCATTAATTGAATCTGTTTTTCATTCTTGGTTTGCCCAAAAGGGAGAAGTAGTGAGAAGGGAAATGTTCTAAGTCCCCACTCCAAGGCTGTGGTGTTTGTCCCCTCTGATCAAGCCATCCTTCTTAGCCAGCCTTGACGTCAGAGACATTGCAATTTCTCACCTGCACATTCTTCTTTGGTCAACCACGCTCTGTCTTGCAGGTAGTAGGTCTCATGAAACAGAGGTTAACTTGATTTTCATTTAATTTGGGTTGTTTATTGATTCCTTTCTCTTTCTCGTAGCTTTCCCTAGATGTAAGGTCTTGATCCTGATCTTGTCAACTTTGCACTCCCTTATCAAGGTCACAGAGCCAAGCATATGCCAGCCACCCAGTTAAAGTCCATCGCACTGAACCAAGTTGTCATCGTCCTATTTCAGTACTCAGCTCTCCTATCTCTGTGGGCAGACTGCAAATCTCCATCTCTGTCCAGACATTTTCCCTCAATCCTATATCACCTGAAGTGTAGATGATAAAAGAACAGTGAATATAAAATCATGAGAAAAGGATTCAAGTCTTGGCTATGCTGTCTGCTGAGGTTGTGTATTTTGAGCAAACCTCATTATTTTTGCTACTCACTTTTCTCATCCACAAAATAGGGGTGATAATAATCATATCCATATCTCACTTGGCAAATAAGCTCAGATGGCTGAGTGTGCTTTGCGAGGAGTTGTGCCCTCTTATGTCACCATTGTGGTGGTAGGACATCTCCCGTTGGGTATTTGCCATCACGCCTCAACACCCAATCCCTCCACAAATCCTCTTCCTCTTTGGAATTGTCCTTTCCTTATTAATGACACTACCTCTCTCTTAGACTTACAGCTGGTTGCTCTTTTTTTACTGTCCCTTTTCTCTGTTTTCTTTATTTAGTTGCTCTTTAGGCTTCTGGATGCTTCCTCCAGAATGCATTTCAAATGTGTCCACTTCAGGGTAGGGGTTTATCCTAAATGCCCACCTTTGTCTCCCAGCTGACAACTACTGTCTAAGGTATCTCCTATCCCCCACCCCACTTCAAACAGCACCAACCAGATTTATTTTCAAAAGATACTGCTTATGTCATCTTACTTTCCAAACAGAAATCCTCCAGCTGTTCTCCATTGTACATTTCAAAATTCATGCTCATTCACTTGTTCTTTTAATACCTATTTCATGCCCACAAGAAAGATGTGCAAGATGCTAAGGATGAATGAGAAAAAGACCCACAACTAGAAAGACTCTTGAATTCTCATCAGAATAAAGATCTCTGAATTCTGCATATATCCTGCCCCTCTGATCTTAATTTCCTTCCTCCTCCAGCACAATTTCTACCCCCTAACCCCACTGTAGGCAACCTAGATTCTTCACTCTTCGATGACTAACACACTACTTTCAATTTGACCTCAAGGTATTGTTCATGCTGCTCCCTGGCCCAGAATGTCCTTCATTTGTTAAGCAAACATGGATTGATCACCTCTGTGCAAGGCTCTCTCTCTTTTTGCATATACGTTAGTGTCTAATTGAAAACATACTTTGTCCCAGTTGCGCCCAAGTTCAAAATCTTAATGCCTTCATCTGTACCTGATGGGGATCCTGGATGCTGAATTATTCATTGCCTAAAGATTTTTTTTGCTAGTGTGTTTGTTTTGCCTGTACACAATGAGATTATAAACTTAACAGGTCTACAGTGACTGTTAACTTCCTGTATCTCCTTTTCCCTCCCCTCTTTCTGTACCCACCTACACTATACAATAAGCTGCCTGCAGGAAACATTTTGCAGATACTTTTTAATAAATGAAGTACTGAAGGATGAGATGTTGGCCCACACCCTATTGCTCACTAGAAGGCAGCTTACTAATGTTTGTTCTGTGGAAGATCAGTTTAGTCAGAAATAGGCACACACAATAAAAGCACTTTCATATTCAAATATGTTTGAGAGATAAAGGGTTAAATAAAGTTGAACTGGTTGATTTACAGCAGGACTTCTCAGGTCCTTTAATATGCTAATAAACACTGAGTCCATCTGGTGGCAACTATAGTTTCTCAACTAACTTTACTACAGAACACACATGTTTTTGTTGTGGCACATTTTTAGAATTAGTGCTCAACAATCACATTCTGGAACTGCCAGTTTCAGATCTCAGGAAATCTAAGAATTTCTGGAGCTCAGTTCCAGCTTTGCAATAGCTGCATGAAGTAACATGGCTTTATTCCATGTCACCTTTTTATCATCTTCATAGTAAACCCTCCAGAGATTAACAAAAGCAGCCAATATGAATCAAAGCAAATATGAAATATTATAGATGGGATTATTACTGGTTAGTAAAAGGGCAGTGATGACCCTGTAAATTTGTAGAGGTTGCTGAACACATGGAGTAGAAAGCAGGCAGGCATAGGCAAAAGGCAGCAGATTAGGGTTTAGGAGACCTGAGTTCCATTCCTGGCCTTATCCTCAACTGCCCTGTAATTTGAGCAGGTAATTTAATGTGCCTGGATCGTTTTTTTCCATTTATAAAATGAAGGGGGTTAGGTTAAACAAGTGCTAAGAAAAACTCTCCCAGGTCCAAGAGTCAGTATTTCTTTAATGCAGGTTCTTTACATTTTAGTTGTGTGTTACTTCTGCATACAAATACATGAAACATACCTAACGACTTAGACATAGTGCACGAGATACTAGAAATCTGTGACAAGCTGTGTGCAGGTGACTGGCTTATGTTCACATCTCCTCTGATTGCGCACTGGTTCCCCAGATATAATAAACTCGGCTTGTTAGTTTTGAAATGTCATTTTAGTTACTCCTTCTGAAGTGAAGAAGCAATGGCCGCCTAGGGATTTTTTTAGTGTGAATCACAGGGATAAATCATCTAATGCATTGTAATGTGACTTTTCTAATGGGTTCCTTAGAAAGTTGTTACTGGTTCATTTTTGGCTCTTTAATTGTACCAAATGAGAAGTATGTGGGCATTTAGCCACAGCTGATGGAGGAACTTTTTGAAGTCTATCCGATTCACTTAATTTGTGAATGAATACAAAGTGGAGTCCACACTCAAAGAAAGTAGGAAAACTTTAGTCCATTACAAAGGTTTTTCCCACCCTGGAAGCCCCAAATTTTCTTTTCTTTTTTCCTGTGCTTTTTTCATATATTGCTGAAAGGAAATGAAACACTGAACTACTTTCTCCATTTACTCTCGGAAATGTTTGCTCTACTTCTCCCCAAGCAGGTTTTCACATGGGTAAATAGCCTGGAAGGGCAAATAACTCCACACACAAGCAAGGTTTACCCAGTGGCTCACACTGATGTGCAGTGGGCCCTATTGATTTTTTAGGAGTCACCCAGCTGTGCTAACTAACTAAATGGTTAGAGGTCATAGTATAGCTCTCTGGGAAGATAACAACTATGAGAGTATTTAATTGCGGTAGTTATTTAGCAACCTGTGTTTTGAGAGAACCACCAGTAGATGGTGGCTGACTAATGGTCTTTCTTTACAATAAAATACAACTAAAAATATTTTAGGTAGGAACTGTTTGTATCAAGGTGTTCACAAACACAATTAGGTAGGTAATCACTTTGCCTCTGTATTTTAGATCATGACCCTGAATAACACAAAGTCAGTGAAGGGTGTTATCTTCCATTTCTATCTTATTTAATGTAGTATACACTCATTTCATTCCATGTGGTCAGTCCTCAACCAACTGAAGACAGACTGGCTCTTCTGCCTGTTTCCCACAATTCACCCAAGAGCACATAAAATAACCAGTCTCACCCTCTGCATATGGAATGTTGGCATTATCGTATGATTGAGGTCTACCTATTGTGTGCACACAGTGAGCTCAGTCTTATCTCGAATGAAGAAATCAGATTATAGAGAAATGTTTTGCTCCATGAAAGAAACTAGACTCATTTCAGGCAGTGCCTGTGCTGAGGGAGCTAGTGGGAAGATTAAATGATCATCAGGGAGATAGTGATAAATAAGAGATGATTCTTTTTTCTAAGAATCGCACGCTAACAGAGACATGGGACAGAAAGACAGGGAAACAGCAATCACAGGGCTGTCTGATAGGAGCCTTTGCAGGGCAAAGACAAGGAAAGAATGCAGGGACTGGCTGGACACCCTGGAGGAAGTGAAACGCACTCACACTGAGGCATGAATGGGAATTACATCAGGGAGTTAAAGGGGAAATCCTTATAGCAGCAAAACCAAAGAAAAGATAGGGTTAGAGAATGAAGCATGTTTTGAGAATGGAAAAATGTTCCCTATGGATAAAGCATGAAGGTGTCTGTGAAAATGCAGGGCTATAAGGCTGAATAATAATAGGCAATGGTCATCTAGTAAAGAGCCATGAATGGCAAACAGTTCTTAAATTTAAAAAAAGTTGCCTGAAGTCAATAAAGAAAGCCACTGAAACTTTTAAATTCTCTTTCCTACACTCAAAAACTATATAAATTTCATATATACCAACAATGAACCCATTCAGGCTCCCACCTTTGCCTCCCGTCTCCTATATTCTCACCAAATGATCCATTCAGGATCCTCATTGTTAACAGTGTAATCTGACCTTCATGTGTTTCTCACAGTTCATATAATCATAAGCAAATATGTAGAAAACACAGACATATATACACAGCATTGTTATTTTTTTTAAGAATTTGCTTATATTATATACACTTTCCCACATTTTGCTTTTCTCACTTAATGCCTCTTTGAAATTCCTCCAAGTCAACTCACATGTTTAAGTTTACCTAAAATGTGCATGTACCATATTTCCCATATTTTATTTAGGAATGCACATATTCATCTATTGATATGGTTTTCCTTTGTTTCCAGTTTATGTATGCACATACATGTACATACACATTTTTACAAATTCATGTTTATATTTCTAGGGTAAAGATTTAATGTTAATAACTTGCCAGATTACATTCCCAAGAGGCTGTAACAAGACACATTTCTGCCAGTGGCATCTGAGTGTCTTTAGTACTCTTTATTCCACAACTTTTCCTGCACTAGTAATTTAGTTCTTTCTGTTTTGGACAGTTTATTGTGTACCAAACACCATCCCATTATTACATTAGAGCATCTTTTCTTATATTTCTTCACCATTTGGATTTCATCTTTGGGGACTAGCTTCTTTCTATTCTTTGTCTAATTTTGTTTTATTTTTTCTTGTTAATGTTTAGAGCTCTTTGTCTATCCTCTGCAATAGTAATACTTATTCAAAGTCTATTGTTTGCCTAATGACCTTGTTAATAGTATATTTTGCCATACAAAATAGTTAACTTTTACATGGTATATTTTCATGTATAGCACTGGGGTTTATGGTTGTGGCTAAAACAATCTTCCTTTCTCTTATATTGCACATGTATTTACCAAGATATTTTTTAATGATTTTGTAGTTTTACATATTATAACTCAGCATCTAATTCATGTGGCATTTATTTTTGTAAGTAATGTATATCAGGGGTCCGATTTTATTTCCTTCTATTTACGTAGCCTATTGATCCAACACTATTTATTAAATATACTACCTTTTCCCGTGCTATACTGAAATAGAACCTTTATCATATCCTAAGTTTTTCTATATTCTAGGATCTATTTTTGGATTTTCAATTCTGTTTCATTGATCCATTTCTCTATTCCTTTATCAATACCATGTACTTTAATAGCAGTTTTATAGTACTTTCTATGGTAAGGTAGGGCTGGGTGAGACTTATCTCTCCCTCGATATTCTTTTTCAAAATTTTGCCAGCACTTATTATTCTATATAAATGTTAGCATCATTTGATCCAATTCAAAAAATCTTACTGGGGTTCTAATTAGAATTGCATTAAATTTATGTATTAATTTTGGGAGCAAAGATACTATGGTGTCCATCATTTAGGTTCTGTCTCCTGTTAAACTGAAAGATCTTCAGCAGTGGCTAGACAGGATGAGATGTATAGTTTGAAGTTTCTGTGCAGCCTCAGATGGAGGATGGCTTAGACTGCAGTAAGACTGGATGAGGCAGACCATTTGTGGTTATTACCACCATTCAGAAAGTACTGAGTCCACGCTGAGGCAGTGACAGACTGACCAATAGGGGACTGAAAAGAGAGTTACTTTGCAGTTAAAAATCAACATTAGTTCTTAATGCAACTACTTCAGAAGTTGTAGGAAACATTGGAATATTTAATGACTCAGGATCTTGACTGAATAGTGACTGGATTCATGTGTGTGCCATTCATAAGGAGAAGTGAGAGTAAGGTGAACATTTCCAAGAGCACAGAGACAAGGAGCTCAATACTGGACACATTTCATTAAGAAGCACCTAATAATAGATGGGAATTTGGAGTTGAGGTGAGAGATCTGGGTTAGAAGTGTAAAGGGAGTATCAGAAGGGCAGAGCTGATAGTTGAGGGGCGGGTGGGGGGGAGGGCCGGGGAGGGTGATATTTCCCTAAAGACCATGCAAAAAAAAAGATAAAAGTTCATTAAAGGAACTTTTCTACTGTCTCTTTAAAGCATCACGTTTAATTTTATGCTTGGCAAACTGACAAAGGATATTTCTACTTGTAAAGAAACCAGACTGAGGAGAAATCTTCCCTCAGTTTTCCCAAAATACTTAGAAGGAAGGACTAAAACCCAAGCCTTGGATACTGTGAGCTGAAGACTGCTGGCAAGATTAGTTATTTGTTTTACTTACAGTGTTAGGAAAGTCTAGTCCGAATTTAGGCAATGAAGAGAAAAAAGTGTATCCTCTGTATTACTTGATGGAGCAAAGTTTTCGCATTTGTACACATACTAACGCACGTGCAAGGCCCCCTCCCCCACCACATGCACACTGATTTGTTTAAAAGCTCCTCTTCAATTTTGTCATGTTGCTTTTGCTTTTTGATGAGCTGCCATGTTTATTTCTAATGATGAGTTTCTTTAGGGAATGTGTCTCTTCACCTCCAGTGATAATATTATCAGTATAGTCACATAGAGGTCCTGGATGGGGACTGCTTTGTTAAATGACATTTGGCAGCTGGCTGATGAGGTTTAGCCAATTGCCATGCCAGATATTTAGTAACATAATGTATCATGGGTTGGATGCCAATGGTTCTTGGACCATTTCCTCTCTGTGCTTACGTGCTAGGGACCCAGGGGGTGACTACAAAGTGGCATGCTTTATTCATCTGTGAATAACAGCATGTGCAAATGATGCCTGGGAATTAGAGCCCTCCTTCCTCTGCTGGAGAAAAGAGAATGTTTTGGTGGCTCATCCTTAATTCTGCCTTGGCCTCTAGGTTTATGCATATTGATTGTCTCTACATTTCCATGCAGCAATTTGAATCAAAATATGAGCTCTTTCATTTTAAATGTTGTATGCATTCAAACGTCAAATAGACATCTAGTATGAGAAGGAGAGATGCTTTGCATTGAACCAATTAACATTGAATTAGGACAGCTAAAATCCTTACCCTAAACCCAGTCTCCTTTATTAATTATTGCAAAGTGATGCTTAAGATATTATGTTTTATACTCAATTTGTTGCATATTTAATAAGCCATGTTTCTTATTCATCCACTTACTAAAAAGCTTTGATTAAAGCTGTACTATGTACGATCACTAGGCTGGCTGTTGTTCATTACATTTGCTTCTTACTCCTTTCATTTGTTTGCTCATTCTTCATACAACTTGCCCTTCGCTGTCTGGAAGAATAATGCCAGTTCCCTTCATAATTTAATTCCATGTTCTTTTCATGCATTTTGTACTTGATTGCTTTATTCATATGCAATTTCAAATCCAATATATTTTCAGAATTTTTAAAAAAAGGCTATAGACCAGTTGTCATGCCTGTATTTCCTTCTTTATCTTCACCAATCATTGCTGGTTCATTTGGCAAAGATCACCTCATATTTTTGTCCTGAATTTAATTGAATTGAGTGGACATTGGCTTCAAAATCTCATTTACTAGAAGAAAATAAATGTTTTTATGAGTCAAGCAAGCAGTCAGAGGGATCAATATTTTCCAGGTCCTAAGGCCTTGATTCAGTGTATCAGGGTGTGTGCTCTTTGAGGGCGCTCCTGGATTTGCCGTCTAAATCACAGCTCGGCACCCAGGGCACGCTGCCTGGGGAAGACGCTGAAGGGCAGAGTAGCTGACTGCACCAAAGGCGGAGAGGACTTTGGCTTGATTCTCCCCAAAGGAAAGAGCCCGGGGAGTGTCTGCAGAGAGAAGAGAAGGTGGTGAGCCCCAGTTCCATTGCATACAGAGTACCCTGGTGTGACGGCCTCTGCTCTGTCACTGTGGCTATTGCCTATGTATTCCTTTTCATCAGGCTCCTCAGGCCAACTTAACCTTACCTGCCAAGCATTTACCTCCACCAGACACAGTTCTAGGTGTTTCGGAGATACATGACTAAGGAAGCTTTCCTTACATGAGAATGCATGCTTTAGCAGAGAATACAGACATACAGCAGGAAATATGTAATTTCTAAGGCTGTAAGTTAACTTTTGAATAGCAGGAAACATACCTTCTAATTTTTGCTAACATATCATCGCCTTCAAATGGTTACCAGAGGTGTCTTTAAGAAACTGCATGTGAATGAATAGCTACACACACACACACACACACACACACACACACACACACACACACGGTATCTCCACCAATCTGTACTCTTGACCAACACTCCACTTCCCCTCCCCTACAAAGGAGAGCACTACAAGAAAAGAAAGCATATATTACTATTCAGAAACATTATATATTACTATGATAGCCCTGGATGGCTGATTTTCATGCTGAGGAAAACTTCCCTGAAGAGGTTACCATATTAATAGATCATTTCTATTGAGTACCTGTTCTTTGTGATGGGCTCAGAGATAAGCACTTTGTGTGTATTCTCTCCTTAATCCTTCCAGTAATTTAATAAGGAAGATACTATTATTATTCCATTTTACAGGCAAGGAAACAGAGACTCAGAGAGATAGAGCAACTGTAGAAGGCTGGGTGGATTTTAAAGAATAGAACCAAAATCCAGCGCAAGAAGATTGACAGAGTTCTCAGTGCGAAGAGAACTTAACTACCATAATGGCCTCACCCTCAGTTATTTACCCATAACTGACCATTTGTGTGTTCCAGGGTGCTGCAATTATGTTTATTTAAATCTACAACGAAAATGAGATTTTCATGTTTATTTTACAGTGAAGAATAGCTGCTTAATAACTGCTCAAGACCCTAACATAGCATCTTTTTTCCTGTCATTCTATATCCCTTTATCCTACTTTATTATTTTTTTCATAGAACTTACTTGCATCTAACAGTTTGTATTTACAGTATATTGTCAGTCACCCCTTGCTCTATCAGAGGCTCCGTGTGTTTTGTTCCCTGCTGCATCCCCTGAGCCAAGAACTGTGCCTTAGAAACATGATTCACATAACAAATATCTGCTCAGCGGTTGAATGAATAAATACAAAAGGGGCCTATGTGCTTTTGAGGCTGTCAGTCACTGCCCTTGCAGCCTGGGAGAAACCTGTTCTTTCCCCTGCTTCTTCAGAGGGCCTGATCTTGGAGCAGGCAGTTCAGCCTTTCACCAAGGCTCACCCTGGGAGTGTGTCTGGCTTTATCCTATCGCATGGCCCCTGCCCAGAGGAGGTGATGGTCACGGTATCAACAGAAAGCTGCTCTGAAACCAGGTAAAGTTCGCAACAATGTCTGGCAAATGCTCAAGCTCCCATCAGCTAAATGATGGCAAGGAGCCCTTGCACTTCAGGCCTTTTACCTGAGAGTGGAGTTGATGCCAAAGAACAATAGTCCATCCATTACTCTCCCAGGGGACAGCCTGGGTATCGTGGCCTAATGTTTGTCCTCTTGGCATCACATTGCCAAGGAAAGCATGCCTAGGGACTTGTCTCCAAAAGCCTGCTGCCCCAGGCAAACACGTGACCCGTTCAGCACCCAGCAACCCTCCCTGTATCTTTCAACTGCTGAGTTTTGCATCCTGGCCTTTGGGGTACCACTGATGTGTGTGGGCCACATGGAGTCTGACCCCAGAATATTCATTGTTCCTGTGAATTGAATTGGACTTAATATCCTCTGAACTACTCCTTGTCAGTTGCTTCCTCTTCACTCCCCTCCACCTGCTGTCAGATTACTTGTAATGCCCGCATGTCTGCCATGCTGCCCCTGTTCACAGCTTTGGCTCAAGCTCTTTCCGATTCCTGAATGCCCATATCACTGCCCCTCTTCTGACCGAGCCGATTTCCAGTCTTCCTAAACCTCCTCCCTGATGCTGCCCCCACCCCATATGAGGGCACGGTCAGCCTGTGTGCCATCATTCGCCATCACACATCTGTTAAGCATCTATGTGCCTTGCAGTGTGCCAGAGACTGAGGAGCTATAAGATATGCTCAGGAAAATGCTAAGACCCTTTGACGTTTCCACAAATTATTTATCTTAGAAAAGACACTGGAGTTAATATACAGTGATCATAGCTCTTAAGTAAGTTACTCCAAGATTTATGTGCTGCTTAATCTGAAAACAGACCATATGTGACACAAAAATCAGATCATGTAGTATTTGCAGATCTCTTGGTATAAATCCTATACTTCTGCAAACTGAATTTGCTTGACTGCCGTGTTTTTAGAAAGCAGAGAGAAACTGGCCCTTCAGTATTTCCAGTGAGAGCAGGAAGTTTCCTGATCTCAGCTACAGGGAAAGAAAGGGGTAGGGTGCCTCTTCCCTCAAAAAGTCTCCTGCTCAGACAGGTCAGGACTCCCTTCCAGCCAAGCCCCCCCCACCCCACCCACTGCTCCCCACACACCTTTGTATTCTACCCCAAGACCAAGTGAACTGACCCTTCTCTGAGGCCTTGATCATTCATAAAAGCAGGCCCTTCTCCTTCAGAAAGCAGGAGTGCCAGAGTCACATGTGAGAATTGCTGGGCCCTGCATTTTGTAGGTAACAGGCATCAGTAAAGCTCAAGTGGCCTGTCTCTGTCTGGGGTTTCCTGAATCCTCCATCTCCTGTGGTCGAATGAATTATAACAAGGACAACCCTTTTGGGAGATTGCAAAACCAGCAGAGAACAGAACAGACTTCCTTACCTTTCTGAGAGATAGAGGCCAGGGGGGTGTCGCCGTGGTGCCGGGGCAGGTTCTCTGCGGGCCGTCAGCACGGCTCTGCCGTTGTCAGCTCCCGTGCCTGTCTCCTGGGCTGTGAGCATCTTCGGCGTCGCCTGCATCTTTGTGTCCACAGTGCCGAGAACAGCTCCAGCTCCCAAGCAGTCCAGGATGATGTGGTGAGTAGATGAATGATCACAGTAACCTCGATCATATATAAAGGCAGGGTACTTAGAAGCACTCTTTATTCACATACATTTTAGGAGAAGTGAGAGAAATTCTTAAACTCTTATTTATAAGGTGAAGTAACTGTGACTGCATCAGAGAATTAGAGGTTTGGCCTGTGAATGTAGAAGAGTGAAGAAGGGTAATGTGTGAATGGCGAGAAAGGAGAAGAGCAAGTCCGTTCCAGGCGCAGAACCTGCCTCATGCGTAGCCCAACGGGAGTGGGGTGCATGCAGTGGGGGAAGGAGAAGCTATACCCCAAATGCACTGACCTGGACACTTATGGAGCTAGAAACGAGGGCAGTATTCTGGCAGCCTGGCGGGCTTGCAGAGTCTGTGCTCCAGCTGCACTTAAATCAGCGGCAAGTTCTCAAATAAAACCAGGAAAGATTTAGGAGGTATTTCATAAGCAGCATGGAGATAACTTACCTTTTGTTCAAGTAATTAGATAAAAGAAATGCGGATGTAGTTGTGTACAATGGAAGTGTATTATTTGTGTTCTTGGCCATGGTTCTGTAGGGTGATCATGTTTAACATGAAGCATTACCTATGGTGTGTTTGCTAGTTGTCTGAATTTCCCCTTTTACCTCCTTTAAGTTAGACTTAAATTGCAAACTGCATTTTCTTATTTCCTTCATGAAATAACAAACAAGGTTCCCATAAATTTAAGTAAGAGATGACTATTTGGTTTTTAAGTACTCCTTTGGGTATAATAGATTGGCATTCCCCCTTCCTCCCTCTCCCCCCTTCTCCCTCAGTCTCCCTTCTTCTCTCCCTCCCCTCCCCCTCCTTCCATCTCCCTCCCCTCCCTCTCTCCCTCCCCCTCCCTCCCTTCTTCCCTCTCCTCTTTCTCTTCTCTTGCTCTCAGTCTGTCTCTCACCTCCACTTGTTAACCTGGTAAACATATAAAATAACAAGATGTTTCAGACAAAGAAAACTTTTAGCAAGTCAACTTACAGAAGTCAAAGTACAACAGAAAAGGGTCCCTCCACTGCCAATTTGCTATAAAAATGTCCAGCTTTTCAGAATTATAAATTTATGTATCATTTTTCTCTCAAAAATCTGCGTAATGTTGAAAGACCTGGTGAGTTCCTTCTGGCTGGTCAGTACCTCATGTGCTCTTTCTCTAAGTACCTCACAAACATAGTCATTGCCACTCCTTTCTATTAGGTGCTTCTAGAATTTGCATTTGGGCATCCTGCCATGACCTCCAACTGAACATACTTAACCTGAGCCCCATTTACCCTTGATCAAATCTTTCCCTGTTTCCCCATTTCCTGCTGCATCAGAGTTTAACTCCTTAACTCAGAGCGCACAGCAGAGATGAAGGTGATAACCCATCTCTGACTCACACAGTTCTGAATTCAAATCTACCTTAAACACTTGAGCAAGTTAATTAACCTCTGTGAGCCTGTAAAAGGAGATAGCAGTGCTGGCGCAATCACTGATCTAAACCAGCTAAGAAGCAGATAGCTTACCATTCCTTCATTCTACCTATTTTTATTGAGTATCTGCATGTACCAGGCAATGTGCTTGGTTCTAGTGATGAAAGACTCTGTCCTCCTGGAGTTTATAGCCTAGCACTTAGTAAATGCTTAATAAATGGAAGTTATTAGTCATCAATGGTTATGTCTTACATTCAATGCCATCTCACTTTGGTGAAACCCAGCTTTCTGCCCTTGTTTCTCTCCCCTGCATCCTCATTCCGGTAAAGATGATCTGTGAATTCTCCATATATGATGGCTTTCTTGCCTCTCTGCTTTGCTCACCTTGCGTCTACTAACCTGGGAGGTCTTTCTCATTACTTTCTATACACGTAAATCCTTTTCAACCTTTAAGGGTCAGTTGGTTCCCTTGAAGTCATTCCAGATTATTTTAGATAGCAATTCTTTCCTGCCCCTCTGATATTGGGTAACAATGGTCCTCACCATTGAGTAAGACACCAGTCACCTACTGATCTTGGTGCCAATGCAATGCCCATGCACTGAAGAGATACTCCAGACTGTGTACTGTTGGGATAAAAAGCACAGACTTTGGAAACCCACAAAGTAACACTCATGATAGAACACCATTTCTATGCTCCCACTGAGATTCCAGGTCCAGGGACTTGAGGGAAGCTGGTCACATCAACCAGGGCTTTGTGGGACCAGCACAGACAGAATCCCAAGATTAAGGCCTCGTGATAGGAGGATACAGTTAAAATCAAGTTCAGCTCATCCAGAGAGGAATCTACACAGCAAAGTACAAGGGTCCAGAACTGAGAAGCCATTCCATCAGCTGGAAGGACTCGACCAGTGGCCTTAAAGTGTGATTCTTCAGACCGGCGGCATCCCATCACTGGGAATTTGTTAGAAATGCATGTTATTGAGTCTCGCCTCAGACCTACTGCATTAGTTTGCTAGGACTGCCATGAGAAAATACTGCAGACAGGAGACTAAAACAACAGAAATTTATTTTCTCATGCTGGAGACTAGTTGCCCAAGTCAGGGTGTCAGTGTGGCTGGTTTCTTCTTGACTTGCAGATGGTCACCATGTGTTTCTTTTCTTATATTTGTAAAAGTCTACCAACAGTTTATTAGAAAGACTGTACCCATTAAAAAAATTTCCATTGTCATGAACATAAATTGAGGTTTTTAGCCCTGTTACAAGCTGAATCAAAAGAAGAAAATAAAAAATCCAATGCCAAACAAATGAGTCTAACTATACAGACTCAAGCAACCATACACAGCCTTTCTTCATTCTTCATGCTAAGAGATGTGAGATGCTTTTTGCAACAATTTAGTTTGTTTTAAATACTCTAAGAAACTTATTTTCTTTGTCTTTTCTTACTTCTCTTGTATAAAACAACATTACAGTACAAGTCTATGGTTATTTTCTCATTCATTATCCTATAAATTCTAAGAAAACCTCTCTAGTGATTCTCAAAATTGTTTTTTAAAACTCCAGGGGTTCTTTAAATGTTACTGTAAAATACAGACTGTTCATACATTCCCCATTTTCTGAATAGCAGTGATGTTGATTCTTGTGCAGAAAATCATAGTAACAAATGAGTAAATAGCTAAAGCAGCATATGTATTTTTTAAAATTAGAAATATGCCATGCAGTATTTGGTTTCATTGATGAGATAAATATCAACTATCAGAATCCTGTATGAAAACCAGAAATAAATGTGTAGCTCACACAGTGACAGGGTCATTATGGATTTCTTAGGATAATACTGAAAAGATTCCCATAACATTTTAAACTGTTTTGTGGAACACACCAAGCTGATGACTGTCATGATCGCAGTTCTTTCAGAGTTTGAAGAATATGCTTTATCACCTCCCCTACTGTGATTTTGCAACTCTGATAGCCATTTCTTAAAAACATTTTGAATGTAGTGGCTGAATAAGTAAATACTTTGCTTTCAGATTTAAAATGTTAATCATGGAGACTGTGGATACACTCATGCACACATATACCCCACAGATATATTTATATTTATATGTCTATACATATGCAGAGTGATTTTTATAACTTTAGATTCTAGTTATCACACCAAATTCTTGTATGAAAGGTTTTTGATTCCATATAATAGTAATAAACTCTAGCTCACAGATTTCAAAAAGGCAATTTATTATGAGGATACAAGGGTGTCTAATGGGAACCAAGGAAACTGGATGACAAATACCTGGAAGAAAGTATATCTGTTCTCTCCCTCTCTCATCACGTGCTTCCCTCTGGGCATGGGCTTTATTCTTCCCTTTCTCTGGAAACCAAATTCTTCCACTTCAGTCTCCATGGTGGGAGATGGAAGCCAATAACATGTTCCAAGCTTACACCTCCACTCCTCAAGAGGACCGCCAGACTCTGTTTGGACTCCCACAATTACCAACGCCCTTGGGAAGCAGCCCATTGCACCAGCTTGGGTCCCGTGCCTGACCCTGAACCAATCAGCTGTGACCAAAGCAGAGTCCATTAGCCAAATAGTTGCGCATGTGAAAAGATGAGAAGGAAAGGAGGAGGGCAGACCCCAGAAACAAGAGTACTGGGAAGCCTATCCATAAGGAATCAACTCTGGAATGCTAATTTGGTCTCATTCCAGAAAATGATTGCTAAGGTATGGCTGGAGAGTTATATGATTAACTGAGGCAATAAGGCAGAAGTTGGAGCACTGAAGATGGAGCAAGAGATGCCTCATCTGGTTCAACCGTGTAGCTAAGCTTCAGCCAAGGAATCAAATAATTTCCAAATTACAAACTTCCGTCATCATTAGCCTTTACGTCTTTGCATCCCATTTTCAATACAGCAGCCAGAGTGATTTTCTTAAAACATAGGTCACATCGTGCCCCTCCTCCACTAAACCCTCAAATGACTTCTCTGTCTCAGAGTGAGAGCCTGCCACGATCTTGCCCACTTCTACCTTTCTAACCGCATCCCTAACCCCCTGTCCCCTTTCTCATCCTTCTAGCCATTTCCAAATATCAAATTTCAACAAGGGCCTTCCCAGCCTATCAGCCTGATGCATTCCTGCCTCACGGCCTTTGCACTTGCTTTCCCATTTGACCGGAATGTTCTTCACCCTCTATTTCCCCAGATCTTTCCTCAAAATGTTACTTTTTCATTGAGGCTTTGTCTGAGGACCCTTTAAAAAATTTGATTCCCTCATGCTGACTATCCTCCTCCCTCCTTTTTTCCCCTTGGTAACATCATCTTGTGCACCAATTTGTATACAGTCTATTTATTATTTTGTTTATGGCTATCTTTTTCCATCAGAATATAAGCTCTATAAGAGTTTGGGGTTATGTTTTGTTCCTTCCTACATGCTCAGTTCCAGGAACATGGAAGTATTGAGGAAATATTTGTTGCCCAAATTCATTAATGCACATTATAGGCACTGCCTAAGAATAAAGAAAAAAAGGAATAAACTTCTGTGAACAATGAGATGCTTTGAATACTTTGTCAAAAAGAGCAAACCAATGAATGGGAGATTTTCCCCATCTTAATTGTAATTCTAGAGGCCCTAAAGTGAGGTAGGTTGTCCAAGCAAAATGTCAGAAATGGGGTGTAAACATATGCCAGCTGGAGTAACTCTTTCCAAAAATACATTCTTTCTCCACACATTTTGTGGCTAATCTGCCTCTTCTCTTCTTCAATTTCTCTTCTTCCTTTATATTTTCTGCGCGTCCTTCTCCTCCACCTTTCATCCTTTTGACTTTACAAAAAATGCCAATATTCCTTTCCTTGGGTCATTCCAGAATTACTCGAGACAATTCAAGCTGTTGAAGGAAAGTAATGTCGACAGCAACGTGCCTTGGACACACTTCTTGCCTCTCCAGACCTGTTCTCTCTTGTCTTTCCACGTGTAAGTCTTGTCTAGTTGGAATGGAAGTCCACTGAGACCAGACCCTTGCCATCATTTCTGCCTGATTCCCTGCTGACACTCTAACACATTACTTTGTTTCATATACAAATCAGCAATTCGATATAATTGTTTTTGTACAAAAAAATGTACCATCAGAATGTCCGAAGAATGTACCAACTGAAATGACAGGTTTGATCATGTAATAGCTTTCAATACTTCATTAAATAACATTTAGATATACATCTAGGCACAAGAAATGGAAATGTATGAGAACAGTCTGTATTCTGTAGACTGATGCCATTTGAAATGTCAACATAATAAATGTTTGAGAGAGTTAATATCATATGAAACCTAACTTTGCAATTAATTATTTTTTAACATTCCTGAAGTGTATTTATCTAGGAATGAAGTATTTTAGGTTTGACAACTACAACTGGAGGATATATATTCATAAGTAATTTAAATTAAGTTATTCAGCTGTAATAAAGTGGTCTTACAATTTATTGCAAGGTGTTTGTATGATGAATAACCTTATTTAAGCACATCTCTGCATCAACAGAGTTTAATAAAGCTCTGTTGTGCTCATATGCATTGATTAATTAGAAATTGACTCAAAGCTTATTTGCTTTCCTTAATTCATCATGCCCAAGACACTTTACTATTTCAAGGTACAGGGAATTTGCTGAGTAATGAAGCCCAGGAACCTGGTCTAAATATTGAAGATGGTGTAGGAGGTATATAAAATAAATACTAAATAGAAGGAGAGTGAATGGAAAATAGTTAAAAGCTTATTTCTGGTACCATTGTTAGAGCAGCTCAGAAAGATCTTCCCTATAATTTTACACACTGAAAGTGAAAACGGGAGTCCCCTGTAGATTGTATCAAAACATTGCTTTGAAAATTAAGCATTTCTCACAAAGTAGGAGTCCTGAAAGGTTTGGGAGCAGAGTGAATTGCAAATGGGGATGGATTCACCATCAGAAATTGCCATTAGGGCTTATTCAATCTCTCTGCGTCCCTTGGCTCAGCTCTGGCAGGCTGGCGTGGATGACAGCCAGTGTCCTGCCTCATAAGAGCAAGATGACTGCTAGCTCTTCCAGGTTTGTCATCTACTAACACAAAAACATTCTGGAATTGGGTCTCATTGCCTGTGAGCCTGTTGCACTGGGTCATGTGTCCAGCCTTGATTCTGGGGAAGGTGTCTTTCCCACGAGAACCACGTGGTCTGAGTGGGCAAAGAGTGGTCACTCACCTATAACTGCAGTGTTGTTATTTTCCAAAGGGGAAGGAATTCTGTGCAAACAAAAACAATAAACATCCACTTTACTATCTATGGGTGCTTCTAAGTAACTCTTTGATAAGATGAGATGGAGAAGATCATATTGCTTCCTGAACATGTATTATTTGTGTCAATGCCTCCCTGCCTCTGACCCGTGGATAAGGGAGGAGATGCGATGAGATATCAAAGTTCTGAAAGGACCAGCCAGGGTACTCAAAGCTTAACTGCACAAGAGTGGTGCTGAGAGGGCACCTCTCATATTTATTGATCAAATGGTTGTTAACAACAATAAAATTCTGTATAGGCAACTCAATGCACAATCATTAATCAACTAGAAGCCTAACTTTCAACAGTCTCCAATCTTCTGAAGCATAACGAACAAGTTTTCACATGGCGAACAAATTCTTACATAGGGAACAAGTTCTTACATGGTGAACAATGCAACAGCACTCATATCACAGAAACTGTTTCTGTTTTGATCACGAATCATGAACTATAAACAGTCAAGTCAGATATGATTATTCATTTGATTTTTATACTTTATATGTGAATCCCACACTTTGGATTATATTACTGCCCAAATATAATTTTTCAGATATCTTATCTTCAAAGTCTTTTTCCTGTTTTCCAACATGAAATAGTGTTTTACAATGAACTTAGTAAGATGCTTTAAATGACTACAGTTAGAAAAAACATACATTACAAGTGGCCTTTCATTCTTCCATATTTCCAGATCAATCTCTGTAACGTAATTAGCGTATCAGGACTGGCCATGTTCAAATTCAAATTACCTTCTGCTTGTTTCCTATTTCATTAGCAGAATTGAAATTAATAAAATGAAACAGTCGGTTACAAGGATTTTTTCATGTTAACACTCCAATCCTACCCAAGTCTATTCCACATTTACTCAGATTTGCTTTTACATTTGAGCTGTGGGCTATTTTGATTCAATGTGAGATCTATTGCTGTAAACTGTCTTTTGGCTAAATTGTCTAGTTGTCTTAATTGATCCATCAATTCGTTCAAAGTGATGGATTTCATAGCTCCTTTTAGACATACCTTAACGTGAGGTAACCTTCTTATTGAAGGGAAATTAGTGAAGTAGGGAAACGAACCATCCTTATGTCAGAGTGGAAGTTGAGCTTTAGAGTCATTTCAATTTTCCACTTCAGGTTAATGTTACAGAATTTGTAATGCTCCCATGATGGCCCTTGTCATAAGCTGAATCAATAGCATTGAAGTCTCACTTTGAGACCCCTCTTTCTGGGATTAATGCCTCAAAATCTGTCCTCAATTCAAAATTAGTAATTGAAGTACTACCTTTATTACTGTTAATATCATCATCATCTAGATTCAGTCATATAAACTTCTAATGGAAAAATATGGATATTGATTGATCAAGAGATTGATGGATTAAATATAATTAAGTTTGAGGTCTAATCCTTTTCAACAGATATTTTAAACCATCAGAGATTAGAACTATGTGAAAATACGTTCTCCTTACATACTCTTTCAATTTATACCTACAGTTTAGGAAAACTATACTCAGGAACTACTCAATCACTCTAGTGGATGTGAAATTAAGACAGAGTAGCTGTGTGATAGTTGTAATAACTGCGTCACAAGGTCATAGGTTCTGAGCAGGGTGTACAGACAGATAATTTTCTAAAACATCAGAGTTTAAGAGGAAGCAATGCAGTCTTTGCTCCATTTCAGGAACAGGGAGGTAGAATTTTATCTGTGCTATTCATCTCTGATGTAACATCTAACCTGTCAACATCAAAAAATATATTTCCAGCCCTTATAAGAGTATGTGCAAATGAATTATATATTCAGAAAGGCAAGTGGTCATTTAAGTGTGCCAGTATGTGCACGGACCGTTAAGAATTTGGAATTGTTTATAGGGAACCATAGCTTTTTGAAAATGCAAAAATGCTAATTCATTCCTTTTTTTTTATCCAGAATAGCTGAGTCCAAATTAGTCTTTCTTATTTATGGTAACATTAGTTGTTTCCTATTTAAGTAAACAACTATCTGTTTCTATTCTCCAATGACCTAAGTTTGGAATCTAATAAGGAGCAAATATTAAAATAATGTACAGTGCTTTAGGCCTTAGTGATTCTCAACCAGGGCTGCCCACATTAAAGGAGTGATTTGTAGTTTTTTTTATAAACCAAGAACAGTTTATATTTTTAAGTTTGTAGACTTTTAAAAAATCTCCATTTATATGAGGATATTTCTGAATTGATTTATTTCCTCTCTTTTTCAAATGATACTCTCACCCTCATCTTGTCTTATGATTCTCAATACTGGCTAAGCAAGCGAAGTACCTGGGGGTCTTAGTACTTTTATTCTTCTTTAAGTATCAGTGTTAGCCCTGCCCTGAAAGATTCTGATTTAATTGATTGGGATGAGCTGAATATTTTGTTCCAAACTCCCTAGGTGGCTATAATGTAAAAATCACGGGTCTAATCTGCAGTCTAGCAACTGACCTCTCTTCCCACCTTTCTGTTCTTTCTGCTTCTCTTTCCCATTAATATTTCACAGAGCTCCCTATTGTTTAGCAATTTATCTCCCAACTCCCAAGAACATTAGGAGCTCAGGAGACAATTATCTACCTCAGAGCAAGCTGAACATATAGACAAAGGCTGAGAGATGCTAAAGGAAGATCCCAAGGAATCCAGGATTCAAGTATGTTCTGGATTCTGCTCACAGAGTCATAGAGGGTTAGGCTCTGCAAGGGACCTTAGCTACGGTGTTGTAGAGCTCTTCATTTTGCAGATGATGAGACAGCCACCTGAAGACGTAGGGATCACAGAACTAGTGATGGCAGAGGCCAGATAAGAGCCAAGACCACAGGGCGTCCAGGCTTACTCTGTCTCTACCCCATCCTGACGCCACGCCTGTGATAAAAGAGTAATGAGTCCCTTCAAATGAGTGTCAGGGCAGGGAAAAGTCACACTCTAAGTCAACCTACACTTGTTAAATTTCTCCATGTGTAAGACCTTCAAAGAAAATAGGAAAAATACTGTCAGCGGTGTTAACATTTCAAAGTCCTACTCACTACGTAGAGGAGAGGTCTTATAAGTTTGAAGCTTCTCGCTTGTTAACATTCAGTTGTGTATTAGGTCACCTGTGATCTAAACTTAATATCAAAGTTACTAGTTGTTTGAATACTGAATAATACTATTTATTTATAACCCTATTGTTATCACTCATATTATTAGATATTAATGTAGTATACCTCTAAGTCAAAGAGAAATTTAAATATCCATTTCTTGACTGTATTATTGACATTTAAGAGAGGACCAAAAAATTGAAATTATTCGGAGGAGTCGAGATGAAGGCAAAGATCAAATTGTACCTTTTTTCAAAGTTTTATGTAATCACTCTAGGATCACTTGCCTAAGGAAATATCTTCTGTTCAATTTCTCTGACTATTTTTATTCAAAAGTAAAATGAGATTGCTATAACCAGTTGGTTTCTACCTGCAAGAAATTTCTTATTTTAAGTTTTGTTTTGTGCTCAAGTTATAAAATGTATAAAGTTTTAAGATTTAAACTTTCCATATTATTAGACTAATAATTTTTTAAAATTAAAATTATGACTTACTTCCATTGGTATTAGTTAATGATTCTAAAATTGGGGGTTGGTGAATATAATAAAACGTGTTTTACTTTGTTCAGTTTGGGCCACTTATTTTATCATCAGGGACAGAAAGTGTCTCCTTTTCTAACTTTATGGCACTTTTTCTTCAGCTAACTATGTTTCCCCAGACTTATAAAGACACAAATCAACCAACTGGAATTGTCTTGTTTCCTAACAGACCAAGTCAAGTCTGGTGTTAATCATTTTTTTAGAACACGACATACAACTTTATATGAAGAAAACTTCCCCTTGGGTTGACTACATGAATTTTTCCACCTTTAAATATATATTATGCTTCTGATTGATTTATGCATAAAAGTAACAGCAACTTTTATTTCTTTTTCTTATTACAAAAGCAAAATACACTTGCAATATATGTAGGAAAAAATAGTGCACATAGATTATCTTTTAAGAGATATAGATAATCTTTTAAGCAGGATAAACTACTATTACCTCACCACTCACACATAGGCTGTGAGGACATCAGTCAACATGATTGTTAAGAACATGAGTTGTTGGGACCATTCCTTTCAATGCCTTCTATCATTCATTTATCTCATGCCTCCTATCTATTTTATGCATTTATAATATTTTGAGTTTTTCTTTTACTTGAAAAAGACCAAAGGCTATCTTCCCTCAGTAAGTATGGATACCTCATTCTCCTTGGTAGCTATATTACCCTCTACTGTGTGGTTGTTATTATAGGGTTATTCCCAATTGCTTGCTATTATAAATGATGTTATAATAAACAGAATTATATGTATATCTGTATCACCTGTCAGTTATTTCCTTAAGCTAATTTCCTCGATGTGGGCCTGTACATGAAAAAATATTTTGAATTTGTTTTAATTTAAAATGTATTTAAGAAATACATTTTAAATTCGACACAAATTCTAGACTGTGCAGAAGGTGTGTGTTTGTGAAGAGTGCATTAGTGTACGTCTCTCTTTCCCCATTGCTTGAACATTGGGCACTGCTTCCTTTTTAATCTCACTGATGAAAACTCTCATTTTATTTGCATGCATTTGACTGTCATTGTAACAAAGCGTCTGTTGCAACAGTTTGCAATTCTTTCTTTGGAGATTTACCTGTTGTTATCTTTTGGCCTCTCTTCCTCTGCATATTCTTTGCATTATCTATTTGAAGGAGTGTTACAGATTATGGATATTAAACCTTGGCTCCTGCTTTCCTCTTTGGCATCGTCTGTAATCTCATCAAGAATATGATGTTTAAATTTAGCTCTTGTTTATAGTACCGTTTTTTAGTGGGAGACATTTTCTCTGGTTATTGCTCAGATTAATGCCCACTTTTAAACTGCTGTCCCCCTAGGTGCTCAGACTTAATAGAGTAATCAGCTCATTTATAACAAATAATGTACTAAATCTGCAATGGCAAGCCAATAATCCACGGGCCTGATCTGGACTGCTGACATAATAATATTTTTTGGCATGTTGAGTGGTTTTATTTTTATCTGTTTTGTTCTGTATTTTAATTTGCATTGTTTTTCAACATTATAAAATTCATTTCAAACACTCATAAAAACCATTGTAAAACTGGTTTGCAACAACATAAATTACCCATGAAAAACCCAGACTCTTCCCCTCTATTCAAAGATCAGAAAATGTGTCATCGCTGAGCTGTACTGCTGTGTCACAGTCCACCCCTGTCCCCTTGATGCCCTGTTGCTTCGGGGCCAGCCCCACATTTACCCTTGCCTACCTGGAGCGCTGACCTTTGAGCAGTATCTCTAAACCTCAGAATGGCTGACGTTCTGAGCCACATCATTCTTTGTCAGGAGTTGGGAAGCTGCTCAGTGATTTTAAGATGATTATCAGCACCCCTGACTTTTACTTACTAGATGTGAGTAGCACACCCTTTACCACCCAGTTGTGACGACCAAAAATGTTTCTAGCTGTTGTCAAATTCCCCAGGGAGGGGGGGTCAAATAGCCGCTCTGTAAGAACTACCACCTCAGAGTTTAGGGCCTCTGACCCAGATTGTTTAAAACCTGTCGAAGATGTGGGCTCAGCCAGCAATGGTGTAGATCACTTGGCACCATCCCCTAAGGAAACTATCCCTCCTATCTTTTAGGTGTGAACGAGGGTGCAGTGAACTGAGAGTGAGCTTGAATTTGGGACCTGTGAGCAGGAGATTGAAGAGCTTCCTTCAGAAGACATAGGCCAAGAGCAGTCAGCACTTAGCTGCCCTGGATCCTTTCCCTTCCCGTTAAGATACTGACTGCGGGATTCCCTGACCAGCAAAGCCTCCATTTCTGCCAGTTATTGAAGGGGCCGTGAAGCCTGGCCACAGTAGAGGTCACAGGATCCTTTTCTTTGCTCCAGCCCCTCCCAACAGTATCACTGTAAAGTGTGTTTTTCCTCCAGCAATAATTACCAGTGAGAGGTAGGGAGGGAATTCCCTGAGCGGGAGAACACAGAGGCTTTACTCCGGGCTGAGCTGTTTCTTCCTTTGTTCCTTTGTGTTGGAAGACAAGTTACCTGGCACTGGGGGCACTGGCACTGTCCCTTCGCCTTTCTGCTGGCCTTCACCCACTGTCTGAGTGCCTGCTCTTGCATCTGGTATGTGGTGATTCAAGACTTGACTTGTTCTCTGGAACTTGTTGAGGAAGCCTTTCATGTATGTTCCAGGTGGCCCTTCTCTTTTCTCCACGGCATGTGTAGAACGGTTAGCATGAATCAGATTCTCTCTCTGACCAAATCCATGATCCTTATATCTTCTCGACGTTTTTCATGTTTCTTGCTCCATCTTACAGGCTCCTTTTAGTCAAAACAATGTCAGTACCATCTGTGGCCTGAGGACTTATCAGAAAAGTGGCCCTCACCAGAATGCTACTCATCAGAATCTGCATATTAACAAGATCTCCATGAGATTCCTGCACACACCAAAATTTGTTAGGAAGGACAAGCTGAACCTAATCATGAGACATCATCAGGCAAATCCAAACGGAGACATTCCACAAAATAATTTGTCAGTAATCTTCTCACTGTGCAGCCAACCACTTTATATGTGTTTGAAGATCTTGAGGGGGGGTTGTTTTATTTTCTAGTTTTGACTGCTAGGGGCCATGTGCATGCAGTGTTGAGACAGATGTGATAGAGCTGTGGGAAGGTTCTCTGGCAGCCTCACGTCAACCCAAGAACACCCTTCTTAAAACAGCTAGTGGGCCACAAAACCTTATCAGGTGCACAAAGTGCTCAGCAAACCTCTTTGCATTTACTCTGAGTGGTGTTGCAGGCAAGGAAGGAGAAGCCTTATTAAGGGCTTGAAAGGTGACAAGAGAAAAATCTGAGTAGACTTGGAGGTTGCTATGGCATTCATTCCCGAAAAGGAATGAGAAAACACCATAGAAACATTTATATTTCTGAACTTTTCCTTCTAGTTCATTTTTTCCATCAGTGAGTGTATAATGTTAAAAACTTTATACCTGCCTTTTTCTGAACTTGTAGATAATGTCTTTCTATTTAAAATTGTCAGGGTACTATGCTAGGTATATCTCCAGAGCACAAACACAATTTTCACAACCATAGATGGTAATGATTTGCTCCATATACTTGGAGAATCCAGAGGCTACTCTGTCTTTATTAGAATGTGCTCGAAGACTTCTCTGAAAAGACTGCAATCCAGTAATGTTGGCTTGAAAATCCTAGCATAGATCATTTGTGAGTTTAGAGATCATGTGCTATGATGCCCTGAAAAGAAGGTCAAGTAATTCTTAGAAAATATTAATAGAGTTGCATGTAATCTCAAGCTCAACTACCATTCGCTGTTTAATTGTTGTTTGCACCTTGAGTTCCTAAACCGAAGATCAGGTTTCATGAGATTGGATTTCATGTTGAGTAATAAAAACGCTTCAGAAAAGTATTTATCTTTTCTCCACAGGAAAATATAATGTAGGTCCCCAAATGCATGGATTAAATAAGTCAATACTGCTCTATCAAAATCATATATTTATTTCTCATAAGTTGGGAACAATCCCATTTCACAGGAAATCATGTGCTCATTTTTTCCAAGTTGTTCTGTTGTAGAACATCTGATTGAGCCACTTCATCATAACCCACTGTGATAAAAGCGAACGAGGTATTCAGTCCACTTGGTTTGCTTGCAAGCTGTGGGATTTTCTTCAGGGATATGAAACACTTTACTGCCGCCTCCTTTTTTGTTTTTATGGCCCACATCCTGTGCTCTGTGGAGAGTCACAGTTTTTGAAATATGTTGCCAGCTCGCACAGACAAGCAATGACTTTAGCCTTAGGTCAAGAACTGGAAACTGTGCTAGTATCTGACTCAACAGCTTCAGGCAGAACCCACCTCTGCTAAGGCAGATGAGCCTCATGTGATATGGAGACTATTGTGTGTTAGGGGCACAAAAGTCTTCGATTAGGGAAGCCATTCCTTTTATCTTGTTTCACTATTTGCTTTGGTTTCAAGTGTACACGAGCATGAACATCCAAATGAAAAAAATTGCAGCCTTCCTAATAATGCTCTTGGACACTGTTATCTCTTTCCCATGCATATTTTTAAGAGCTTCAGTGGATGCCTTATTCAAAAGTTTTCATCACAGAATTATCACAATGAAAATTAGTATAATAATGATTCTTTAGTTCAGCTTCTTTCTTTTCTTGTTGGTTCTAAAGAACTTAGGTATTAAAAAAGAATGCTTTTTTTTTCATCACTTACTTGATATGTTTCTCACTTCCAGTGTGACCTAGACATGGAGAATGTGTTAACAATAAGGTTGTATTCACTTGCTTCGCCCCAAAGAAAATTAAACACGTTTCTAAGACTTCTGTTAGAGAGGGGACAGTTACAAGGGACTGAAGCAGGGGCTGATGCACATACTTTTATCACTATCCAGTAGTCTCTGCTTATACAATGTGTTTGGAAAAATATTTAAAGTTTGTTCATCCTAAATATTTCTAAAATTGCTTACTAAATAAGATAGCATAAAGAGCTACTGTTTGTCCCTATTTTGGAGAAATAAATTTTCTTGAAATAAAGACTTTAGAAATATTGTTTATTTTAATTATATCTGGCTCTTTTATGATTGATTAATATGACTGCTAATACTAATGCAAAGTATCAGCAGAATGGAAAATTCTTACAGTAAAAAATGTGTGACTCACATCGCCATATCTATGTGCTTCATCTTGGATACCCTTGGCTCTTAGCTGCTATGAGGCAAATAAGAGTTTCCCTGAAATCTGAGGGAATAATTGATAACTAACGCTGACCTATAACTTTGTCTTGGGTTAACTAGTTCAGTCTCTTGCATCTCATGGATCTCAAAGGAAATTTCACATTTTGTTCTGCCATCTTTACATGAAGCAATAGTATTCATTTGACAACATTTTTTGTAGTCATGTGCTCTTCAGTTGGGAACTTGGCATTCTCCCTCTAGTTGTTAAATCTAGGGAAAACAAGAAGTCACCAGGATTGTTCATGCAATCAATGAATCAATGAACAGGGGCAATACCAATTTCTACCAGTTCCACAAAGCCACATCAATTAGCCATATGATTACAAAGAAACTAAAGTTTTCTTCTTGCACCTCATCCAAACCTTGGTATACCATCTCACCCTACCTGAACATCAGTTGATCAAGTGTATGAAGGTATGCAAGTCCTCTACTCTTTGTAAGAATTCTTAGGTTACCCCTTTGAACATCTATATGTAACCCTTTTCATGCTAGGACCTTTTGTTCTAAGGGAACTTACAGTCTGGTAGGAGGTAAAACATAAGTAAATCTGAAACAATTCAAGGATTACATGATCAGTCAATTCAACATATAGTTTATTATTGGATGTATTTTTCAGAGAAAATTATTCGAGGAGGCAGAACTTGATCTGAGACTCTAGGAATACATGAAGGATTTGTACTAGTCAAAGTTGATGGGTTTGGTATTTTTTTTTCTTGTCTGTGAGGTTTTCTTAGTTTTATTTTTTATTAAGGTATCATTGATATACAATCTTATGAAGGTTTCACATGAGCAGTATTATGGCTACAACATTAACCGGTGTTATCAAGTCCCCCGCCACACACCATTGCAGTTACTTACTGTCTGTCAGCATAATAAGATGCTATAGAGTCACTACTTGTCTTCTCCGTGCTATACTGCCTTCCCCATGACCCACCTACATTATGTGTGCTAATCATAATGCACCTTACTCCCCTTCTCCCACCTTCCCCACCCACTCTCTCCAACCCCTTCCTTTTGGTAACCTTTAGTCCTTTCTTGGACTTTGTGAGTCTGCTGCTGTTTTGTTCCTTCAGTTTTTGCTTTGTTGTTACACTCCACAAATGAGTGAAATCATCTGGTACTTGTCTTTCTCTGCCTGGCTTATTTCACTGAGCATAATACCCTCTAGCTCCATCCATGTTGTTGCAAATGGTAGGATTTGTTTTCTTCTTATGGCTGAATAATATTCCATTGTGAATATGTACCACATCTTCTTTATCCATTCATCTACTGATGGACACTTAGGTTGCTTCCATTTCTTGGCTATTGTCATCCCTGCTGTTGCAAGTGGTAGGATTTGTTTTCTTCTTATGGCTGAATAATATTCCATTGTGAATATGTACCACATCTTCTTTATCCATTCATCTACTGATGGACACTTAGGTTGCTTCCATTTCTTGGCTATTGTAGTAGTGCTGCAATAAACAGGGGTGCATATGTCTTTTTGAATCAGGGATCTTGTTTTCAATGGGTTTGGTATTGCAAGAGGGGAAAACAACCTGAAGTAAGATACTGATATGGAAAGCAATTTGCTCAACAAACTTTGAGGAAACTGATCTGATTGATATAAAGAATTTACATTTGAAATTATTAGTTAAGAAACATCAGATTGTGAAAGTGAGGCAGAAATGTATATTTAATGCTCTAGGAATTAAGAAATCAAAATTTGAGAAATGGCAGGACATGATTAAAAAAGTAACCCACACTTACACATTAAGCTAACTCAAAGAAACCATACTGGTAAGGTTAAACACTATATGATTCCATTTATTTGACATTCTTGAAAAGGCGAAACTATGGGGACAAAAAAAAAATCAATAATTACTCGGAGGCTGGGTCAGGAAGCATAGAGGGATTTTTAAAGATGATAGATAGAACTGTTCTGTATTTTGAATGTGCTAAGTGACTGTGTACATTTACCAAAACTTTCAGAACTATACACTAAAAAAGGTGAACTTTATTGCTTCTATATTATACTGTTAAAACAATAGAAAAAGCTTATTTAAAGACAAATCTGTGTTGAAAATGGGAACAGATGTTGACAGGAACAATAGAAGGAAGAATTGTTAAAAATCAAATGCCTAAATATATTAATCAAAAACTTTGAAATTTTCAAACCTATCAAAGACGATACCATACATGGAATATAAATCCATATCTGAGGACTATCTACATGTAATTTTACAACTTCTTTCAGGTGTATAATGGATCTAAATTTGCTTTCAGGATGTTTTGTTAGCTACTCTCAATCTGGAATAGTTAAGTGGATAGGAAACGTGAGTCATTATCACCATATTAATCTGTTAGTGACTAGCAAAATTAACATTAAAAAATTAAAGAATTACATCAATATCAACCTTCTCAATATCAGAAATAAACATTCTAAACCTCTTATGAGCAAACATAAGTAGGTTTGAGCAAACTGAACTGACTAGAAGATGTCAAGCACATTCTGAAATGCTGGCCCACTTTTGAAAGTTTAGTCAATAAACTGGCATTTAGTTTTAATGTAACTTTTCTTTTCCAGTTTGAGATATCACTCATCATGGGCAGTATCCGTATTCAGAGAAAAGTGTCTTGAGTGTGTTTATGGGTACTGACTTTGAGGATAAGTCTTTTCTTGAGAGTTAAGCTTTTCTTTGGAGTCAGCAGCAGGCAGAAGAGCTGGGCAGGCTTTGTGCAAGCCCTCTCCTTTTTGCCCTAAGAAAATAACCCCCTCAGGAGCCTGGAGCTATACAGGGGTGACCTCAGCAACTTGACTCACCATTAAGCCCCACCTTTGACAAAGCCAGCTAATTTCTTGGCTCTATCAACAAGCAAGTCACTTGACAGCAGCTGTGGAAACAAACCCATCTCATTAATGGCGAAGGGTACCAGTAATGATGTGTTTGTGGGGTTTAAGTATCACCTGTAATGTTTTCTTAGTGATGCTCTGTTAGTTTTATTCCTGAATGTTCAGTGGGAAACTGACCAAGTTTACCACACCCTTCATCTGCTCCTGCACTGGCAGGTGACTTCTAAAAATGGGACACCTCCATGCTGGCAGAGGATACACTGTGAAAACCACCCATGTCTGGCCTAGGGGAAAACAAAGTTCAGAAAATAAATAAGACCTTCAAATTTGCTTTTTGTTACTTCATCACCTCAGGGAATATCCTCTATGCCTGGGCACAGGAATGCATGGCACTTGCTTTTGGTCTTTTGGATCTTTTTTCTTGACCTCAGTCTGTTTATATCTTTTAAAATAGGAGTTTATTTTGCACTCATCACATGCTAAGCATTGATGAAAAAAAAAAATCTAGTCAAAAGCCAGAGAATTTTTCATCATAATGAAAGTAAGGTAACCCATAAGAACTGAAGTCCTTGGAGTGAGGGGGTTCCCTGCCTGGGCAAGTTCCCAATGAATCTGATAAAACTGAAGGAAGACAAGGGAAAAGGCAAGTTGGGAGGAAGGGTTTTACTGATCACAGCTCAGTCTCTCCCTCGGCTTTGCTAGTCAGCCCCTGCTCAGTCCCTTCTGCCGCAGTGCATGCTGGCTTTCCCCACTGGCTACTTCTGGGAGGAACTCCATGTGTGGGTACCTGGTGACTGCAGGGCACCAGACCAATTAGGTACCAGGAACAGAGAGGAGGAGACAATGTCCACATTCTCTTCACCATTGCCCCAGTGGCGGCCCTGCCGTGGCACATTGACATGCAAATGGGCCCTTAGCCACACACCACTATGAAAGCCAGGCAGAAATTCTAGGTGAAACTTCCATTTACCCCATAGAAAAACAAAATTGGTTATATAATTTTCCATTATAAATATTTAAATTTGGTTCCTTGTTTGCTATGTAAGATATGCAGTCTTTGTACTCCTCTGGATAGAGTCAGTAATGCTGTGGTAACAAACAATTCCTGTATCTGAGCACTTTATTTCTTAGTCACATATAGGGTAGGTGACCCTCCAGAGCACGTTATCCGTGTGATGGCCCAGCACTACAGCTGCTGTGATCTCATGGCATCTGCAGCTCAACTCACATTTCTGTGATCACAAAGTGTGCCACAGCTTAAAAATGTTCTCTCCTGGAAGTCACACACATCACCTCTGTTTGTATTTCATTGGTTAAAACCAATTGCTTAGTTAGGTAAAGCAAACTTCAAAGGACAAGGAAGTGCAAACTTTCATTGACACAGAAGTAGAAAAGACCTAGATATTGTGGAATACTACAAATCTCTAGCGGTTATCCACAAGTAAGGATGCTACATGCCGACCTGTTCAAAAAAGCCAATATACTAGTGAATATGTTTTAAAATATATCAATATATGATTGATCATGCAGTTCGTTAGTGGCCAAAGTAAGTCAATTTACTCTTTCCAATATATGATTAAAAATATTAAACAGTTTCCATGTGTACACACACAAATACATATACATACTTAAAAACCTTTTAATTTTCAATTTCAATACAGAGTTAAATACCACCACCTCACTAACGTAAAATAATTAATATGGCATTTTAATTAAAATAACAGATAAAACATGGAAAGTGGTCAGTGTTAATAGCTAGCTGTGCTCAGAAATGAAAAGGGCCTTTAAGAAACCGGAAACTATGCACAATTGCTAAGAGACAGCAAAAGAAAAGTCCTGATGTTAAAATAAGATTTTTTTTCTTTTTTCTTTGCAACCCCAGATCCACAGGACTTTTTCTAAGGGCAGATAGTGGTTAAAACAATTAGTACATGATTAAATCTTTGGAGCAAAATTTCCCCAGTTGGAGAATGAACATTGGTTTCAGCCAGAGATTTGGAGGAATTTATCATAGTGTATTATTGCAATACAAGCCTAACTAGTACAAAAGTCATAAGCAAGTGTTTGGAGGCAAGCATGGTTAGAAATGCTTTAGTTAAATAGGTAATGGTTGATTAGAAAATAATTTTCACTTCAGTACAATACTGCATCTATGAGCACCTGACAATATGCTATATAAGACACTACTCAAAAGTATTATTAAATAGATCCTACATTATGAGTAATTTCTTTAAAAATGAGCTTTCTTTAATTGCTTTGTACAGTACATTCATGCCCATTTATGTACAGGTAATAATATTTTGGATTACGCTGATTTTTTTATAAGCTTAAAAAAGCTAGGTTTTACCATTAATTAGTCATTTAAATGATCATAATTTTATTCTTCTAACTTTTCAGCATTTATATAAGTTGAAATTTTAAGAATATTGATCCAAAAATATTATTGGAAATATACCATATGAGAACAAGTAAAGATCTTCAAAATATAAAAATAAGTGCCCATACTGAGGAGGTTTGAAATGGAGGCAGAAAGTTTAAATAAAAAGATGATGATGTCTTCTTTAAATGCTTGACATCTAAGCCTAATTTTGTCTATGTTCCTTTTTTTTCAGCCAGCTTTATTGAAGTTTAAATGACATAAAACTAACTGCACATAATTAAATATTATAATTGCATAAGTAAATTAGCTCATTCATTCACCTGAGAACACACATTACAAACAGTTTATACTGGAGGATGTACCAAACGAGGTTATATTGATCTAGTTTAAATGTTTAAATGGCTGTGAATGTTTCTCTGAGCAGGAGCTAGAGGAAAGGTGGCCGTTACTATTTTGTGTTTGGCATTTGACTACATTAGTTTTTCTCAACCTTTATTTCACACCCCCTCCTCCACGAAGTGTTTTCAGTCATTTTCTTTCTCCATAACTGCCGCCTGGCTCCCCACCGTGAATTTTAATACCACAGTGATTTTATTTTGAGGATGAGTAAATAACGAGATAACTATTCTAGCCAATGAGATCCAAAAGTGTGGATTTTAATTTTCATGGCTAAAGTATAAACATGTATAAAAATACATGTTTGACTTGTATGACATTATCAGGTAATTTGTTATTCCATTTAATATTATTAAGTTGCCAGCTAAGTAAAGCTTCGTTCTTTAATTATTAACTTGTTTTGTTTTAGTGTTTGTAGTTATTAAATTTGCATTATTTAATCTTTGGCCTTCTTCAACTGATTTATTGAATCTCATTTAATTGCTGTGATGACACAAAATCAGTTTAAATGAAGCTATAATTTCTATCGGCAGTATAAAGCACTATTTTAATATGCTGAGGTGAAAGCAGCAAATCTTCTGGAATTACTGCAGAGAAATAGAGTATGTACTTCCTTGTCATAGTCAAAATCCATCAATTGTGCCAGCAATAGTTTAAATGTCTGTGATTTAAAATTAAGAGGGCTTTAGGGGACTAGAAATGCTTTACAGCCCCCATGGATTCATGCAGACAAGGATTGGATATTTCTCCTATTATCAAAAGCCTTTATTTGTGCTGTTTTCGAATCTGTAAGTATATTTAAGCCAAAATAACTGAAGGATGGACAGGTGTGAAGTTACATACTAAAATTTCCTCTGACTTATCGGCTGGTCATTAATAATCTAACAAATTATCAAAGCAAATATTTTAGTTTCATTTCTAACATTAAAATGGAAGTTTTAAGTATAATTTTATCTTCACAATGATAGACTCAGTGAGGAAGAATGTAAGAAAACTTGCTAACACTTGCTGTTAGCTGGGGAAAACAGATTGCAAACTGTGATGACCCACGTTAAAAGATCTTAGATCATTCAGTGCAAGTTTGAACCATGTCCTTTCAGCTTGTTGCAAATCCAGTTTTGCCACTAATGAGTTGAAGCAAGGCTGAGGGTGCCCAGCAATACTCAAGGCATTTCTGTTGTTAATTTTTCTGAGATTAAATAGTGGGAGAGAGAGTTGCCAATATTTTTACCTTTAGTTGTGACATACGGTCATAATAACTAATATGAGGGAGTCAGGTTTCCTAATTTTCATTGAGAAAAAATAATTTTCATTGAGAAAAAATTTGTACCATTATGCCTCACCTCAAGGAGTTTCCTTAATTTCCCTTGGGCACTTTTATTGAAAATCACATCTACTTTGAAAGTCCAATATATAGTGCTTTGAATCATTTTTCACAAATCTTTTTTCCAGTTTTTAGTATTTCAGTTATGAAAAATAAATTTGCTGAATTGCAAAGCACAGAATGGAGAATTTCTGCCCTTTTCCTTGAGACTTTCCTTGCTAAAGATGCCCAGATACTGAACAGATTCATTTATTTATCAACTCATTGAACAAACATCCATTCTTGAAGTATCTGTAGTGGTGTTGGACATGTGTAATCTTCATAAGCAGGACAAATTATTTTAAAACGTTCTGTTTTTAACATGCAAGATCAAGGAAGAATCCATCATAAATGGCTTTTGGCAGAACTTGGAGTAAAACCCAATACTTTTTATTTAGAATTCTTGTTCATCTTATTCTGTTCTTAAGAACTTGGGAAGACCCTCAATTGTATCATTTTGTACATACAGGCTTCCAAAATGATGCCTTTACTAGGAAATGACAAAGCCTTTACATAGCACCCTACTCTACTACAGATAATTCTTTTATTATATATCTCCTGGGTGTAAAGTACAAGAAACAGAAGTGCTTTGTCTAAAATCTGGATCAATTGGAGAGCCTTGCAGGTAAATCAGTAAATAAGTGACTTAGAGCCAGCTACCCAAGTATACCAATTCTATTAGAATCTGCATCTATTTGATTGGTTGTATTTGCTGCAGTTAAAGTTATCAACTGATTAACCTTACAGGTATTCTTTGTCGTTCTTGAAGACCCATCCACCATCTACATAGGTCAATATAGAGAATCAAGTGGTGACACTATAGGAATCACATTCAGGTTCTCATAGTGACACTAATATCTGCATTTAAATCATGTTTCATGTAATTATAATGTAAGGTTCTTTATTAAGACAGTAATAACTATTTCTTGAAAATACAGTTTTAAAAAGTAATCATTTAGCATGGGATTGTTTGCTATGAACAAATCTTCATTCACTAGTTTTTATTTTTGTAAATTATTTTTGTAAAATATCATGTATGATCAAATGTAAGGCAACCAAATTTCCCAAATTATATCTTAAAAAGAGACATTTATCTTATGTCAGTGTCACCATAGATCTATTATCATGATACATTCATGAAAGTAATTTGATCACAAAAATATTTTGGGGCAAAGACATATTTACCTGAAATTACATCAATCAGTATTAGTTTGGATGCTTGGAAAAATTACCTAGTAATTCATTAATAGGCAGGCAAAGGAATTTGAAAAAGATTTAATTATTCCTGAGTATATGTCATTAAATTCAAAATACAATTAAAAAGTAGCAAAGATTGTGAACAAGGTACCCTGTTTTTTGGTCACATATTTTACGAAAAAGAAGGAATCACCATATATTCATTTACACTTATATGGTAGGCACATATAACATTTTGTAACTCCCTATAAAGCGAGCATTAAGCAAATATATGTATATACTTTACATGTGCTTGTATATGACTATATGTTCACACATTCAATTACATATGTTGATATATGACTATACACCTGTGTGTATATGTATTGTCATGACATTCTTTTCTGTCTGCTTAGTTTTTATTATACAGAGTTATTTCTCCTTAATCAAGTTGATAAATTGATTAAACAATTTTGTAATTGTATCAATAACTATAGCATTTTTTTGTTTATAAGGGATTCTAATACTATTCGTAAACAGAATTGTGGCTTGCCACACTACTGTGACATCTTTGCAAGTCAGGGCTTGCATAAAGGCTATATGCAAATATTACTCATGAAGCCATTTGGTTCTTTCCCATAGAATATTCCTTTAACATAGAAAGAAAGAATAGACTAAGTTACAAGTATTTCCATATAAGGTATGGAAATCCACAGAAGCGTATTTTCATTTCACATTTGGAGAAACTGAAGCAAAATGAAGTTAGAAATGGGGAGGTGAAGACCTCAGCGTAGAGTAGCTATTCTAGGTAGAATTATGTGAAGTTCACTTTGATGCCTGAAATAGGTTTTGATGTGTTGCACATTTAAAGTAATTTGCTTGTAGAAATTCACTTACACAGATATATTGCTTGAAGTTACAGCCTTGAAAGTAGTTAGGGAAACTGGCATGACCTGGGAGTCCTGTTGTACAACTGTTAGTCATGCTGTGGGATTTCCTCAAACTGGGGAGGGGTTGATTTTTATTTGTGATTAGACAGATTTCATAGGAACTGAAAATAAGCGGCGGGTGGAGGCAATCCATGCATGACTACCTGACAAAGCCTTCCCTGCCATCCCAGGAGAGGGGTGGGTGAGGAAATCTCTGCTCTCCTCAGTGTGGGGTTCAGGTCAGGGAACAAGATGGCAATTTTTAAGAGTATCTTGAAAGATAAAAGGTAGTATCTTGACCAAAATATTAAGTCAGTGGTTCCTGTCACTAAGCACAAGAGAGAAGGCGGCCAATACATTTGTTGAGTTTTAAAATGCTCATTTTCTCTTAGAGCACCATACACTGTCCCTTCGTGTTCTCCACTTTATTCCCATGCCTATCAGAGTATCAGGCACATGTTACATAACTTAACGAATGTTTGTTGAGTGAATAAATGACTGTGCAAATCTCTTAAATCTATCTGTGGTCTGCCTCCCAAATTCACATTCCCCACTACTTATAGGTCAATTAGGCAAAAAAACATATGCAAATCATTTACTGAATTGTAATGTTTTCTCTACTGAACAACTAGCTTTTGTTTCCCTCTGTATGTTTTAAGACTACTGCAGTATAATTTTATTTTTATCAAGATAATACATCTCACAGTTTTTTAAAAAGGTGTAAAGTTCTTATAAACTAGTGCAGATCTCCTCAGCCCCAGTCTCAATCCCCAAAGGAAAACATTTAACTCTTTTAGTGGTTTTCTTATTTCAGACTTACATATTTCAAAACAGTTTGCTTACCCTATTTCTTTATTTAGCAGTTTTACACATTTGACTTTATTATAATAGTTGAGGATTTAGCTTTCTTCCACACACATGTATGCAAATCTTTCCTTATCCCCACCCTTTACATATAGTTATACCATAGTTTGCAGTTCCTCTCTTGTTCCTATTATTTTGATTATATCTACATTTGAATGAAGTGGTATGTTATCAAGTTTCTTTTTGTTCATAACCTTTTGTTTTTCCTGGAGTTAGTAATACCCTCTTTTCACTTTGTTTAGCATGCTTTGTACCTACTGTAAATTATTCAGTGAAAAATGCCCCCAAATGACTTTTCAAGCAATTACAGAATAGTTTAACTGCTCTAACAAGCAAACCCAAAAATCTCAGGGGCTTTATACAGTGTAAGTTTCTTTCTTGCTCATGTCGCAGTGCAAAAATGTGGCAGCTAGGGTTTTTATGCCACATAATCATTCAGAACCACAGATTTCTTTTATCTTGAGACTTTAATGTCTTCTAGATCCTCGGAGCTCTTTGCTTAATCTTTGTGTCGGAACACTAACAAGGGAAGAGGCAAAGTATGGAGGATCTCATAGGTCATTTTATGGCAATGACCTGGAAGTGGTGTACATCACTGCTGCCCGTGTACCATTGGCTAGAACTCAGTTACACGCCTCCCTACTTGCAAAGGGCTAAGAAATGAAAAAGAAAGAAAAAGAGAAGAACATGGGATCAGATGAACACTTTTTAAGCTCTGCTGCACAGATATTTATCAGTGACTTTTCAAATGTATGTGTACATCAAGTCCACATTATTTTCTTTTTCTTTTCTTTTCTTTCTTGGAGTCTTCCCTACTGCAATCCATCCTTTTGATTCTCTCTAGGCCTGCCTCACAATTTTTCAGGAGAATTCACTTTACAATCTCCTGTGCTGGACCTGGGTCCCATCTCTTCCTCTTTCTTGATTTATATGGTTGTTTTGGGAATCCTTCTTTAAAAATGGCCCCAGAAGTATTTTTTCATTCTTGCATGTCTTAAAAATATCTTAAATCACATTTGGCTGACATTTTCTCTGGGAATATAATTCTAAGTTCAAAATAATTTCATTGTTAAAATGTGAAGGCATTTAAAGAATCTTCTAGATCTATTATTGCTCTTGAGACTGCCAGTGCAATTTCTATTCTTTTCCTTTGTATGTGATCTGCTTTATGTTTCTGAAAGGTGTTTTAGGCTCTTTTGTTTATTCCTGGCTGGACTTCTAATATCTCAAAATGATGTAGATTAGTGAGTTTAATCAATTAATTAAAAAATTTATTTTCCTGGACTATTAGAGGAACTCTTGATCCAAAAGATTCATGATCTTCATTTCTGGAATTGTTTTTGCATTAGTTTTTAAATCAATTTTTCCATCCCTTTCTGGATAAAAAGAACTCTTTTCTGGAATTCTCAGGATTCCCATAGTCATAAAAAGTTTCCCTTTTCTCCAATTTCTTATTTACATAGCTTTCTGTTCTATTTTCCTGAAGATTGTTTTCAACTTAATCTTACAACCCATCGACCATATTAAAAAATTTTTTTCAACTTGCAGAGTTTTTTTCCTGTTTTGTATATACATTTGTTGCTAGTTTATTTTCTACAGGAGCAGAGTAAAAATGTATGTGTTCAGTTCATCTTGTTAAACCACAAATTACTCTAGTTTACTTTGTCCAGAAAATAAACCTCCCATCTCCTGTAGGCTGAGTTGAGCAGATGGAGGAACTAATGGTTGGTTGATTGCATGGCAGTGGGGAAGGGAACTTTGGGTCAAGAAATCTGTATGCAGGCATCTAACCTAACAGCTGTGTCCATCCCACCACCTGGTCTCTTTCTATGGTAGCATTTCTGCCTCCTGAGCCTCCAGGCTTGTGCAGGGAGAATTGTCTTGCTGCTTATCCACAAGTCCTCCTAAAGACAAGTCGTGCATAAATACTTCTTTTCCAAATCACTTACCAAGTTTCCATCTGACTTAGGTTTTTCCAACCACTCATCACGGTTTATTCTGTCTTTTAATGTTTCCACTCCCTTTTATTTGTTTTTATGATTTAATAACACTGAAAACATTATTCTTGTGTTAGAGAATTTAGGGTAGGGAAAATGAATCACACGTGATCAATTGGCCATTGTTAACCAGAAGTCTCCCAAGTGCATTTACATATCTTTTTACCTCAGTGCTGTATTTATTGAATGATAAACCTGTTGACAGAAATTATGTCTATTTAATTTGCACTACATAAATTCCACATACAGGAAGGTATTTGTCTGTCATTACGACACATGATGCTGTCACCTTGTTTTCACTGCTTTTCCAGGATCTTTTATTCTGCTCTACCTCTAGTCAAAGCAGTCTTTATGCGGTGGCCAAGAATCATTTCTCCCATGTTCTCCCACCACCTCTTCCTCAGGACCTCTCTCCCCAATGGGACAGAAGAGTTCTACCCCCTCCAATAGCTGAGTAGCGTTGCTGTGAATCACTTAGTGACTCTGAGCCTCAGAACCTGACAGACAGGCTTATGTGGCAGGTGATTCCAGGAGAGCTGTCTCTGTGTAAGAGTTAACCCTGCGAGGCAGCTGACACACTTATCTGGGAAGGGCAACAAGGACAACAGATGATAAACATATGTGTTAGACTTTCTCATGGCAGCCACTCTTTCTAGAACAGTAGGGAGGCAGCACAGTGGAGTGATGGCTGGGAGCTCCGCCTTCAGGATCCGCCGACTGAGCTGTACTTTTATGGACCTTCGTGATTCTGGGCACATTGCTGGGATTTTCTCAACCTCATTTTCTCCTTTTTTATAATGGGAACAATAAAAACAACATAGATGCTTTGCCTAAAAAAAGCAATGTTGTGAAAGTCAAAGAGATGATCTATGGACAAAGTCATATTTTTATTTATTAACTCCTTAGTCACATACTTTAAAACTCTTGATATAGGAAACCATAGCTGTTAGGATTAATGTGAGTTAAGTGAACATATAAACTAGGTGCCAAATATAGATTACCATGGTATAGCACAGAGAACCCTTGTAAATTAACGTGCTGTCTGCAGTGGAATAAATTCAATATTGTTATGTTCTTTTCTCTCTCTCCAGGCCCATTGGCACACACTTGCTATAAACTTAGATATTGCTGATGAATCCAAAATAGATTACCATAAAAATAGATTCTCAGCACATATATTGAAAAAATCTATAACCTAACCTCCCATGTTTTCTCCTCGCATACTAGGATGATTTCTGTGAAGTGGACCTTCCTTTGGGAGAATGAGGTAGACAAGTGCTACCAAAATTAGAAGTAAAGCCAACACACACCTAGAATTTACTGTGCCAGGCACTGTTCTATGCACTTTGCTGACATGAACTCAAATACAATCACCCTACAAAGGCATTTTTTAATCCTCATTTTCAAGATAATTGCACAAAAAACAGAAGTTCTTCCGTATGTTCCTAGGGGACCGAATGCTTTCCTCCATATCGTCCCAGGGGACAGGACGGCTTCTTCAGGTCTCTTTTCTATGACTTTGCTCTGGTTTGTTTGCATTCGGTTTTGGTTTGGGCTGTTCCGGGGAGATGCTCCCTAGCAGATAATGGCAGAGCCTCCCGGATTGTCCCTAAGGCACCCTCCCAGAACTGGGTCAGACAATCAAAATGTAAGCAGTCTTCTCGTTGTTTACCAAGACATGCTAGCAACGAGTTTGGAACTTTAAAATTTTCTACATGGGAATAAATCAAATGCTGTTACACGCATACAACCTTGGCGTCTTCCCGTACCATCAGCCTGTGAACTAGGGGCGTCAGGGTCTGTCTGTGACCTCAAGAGAGCCAGCCAGGACCTCTGCTGTGGATTGGAATGAACCCGAGGTGTGTGCCACGGGGTCTGCCACGTAACAGGTCCTTAATCGGTATTTGTCCAGTGACTGGGCGTGCTCCTGATTTTGCTCTCATAGGTACGACCTCTTATTTACTAACCTACCATCTCTGACGTGACTTTAGGAGGCAAAGGTTAGGATGCTGCTGATTAATGTATTCACGTTCATATAAACAGATACTAACTTTTACAATAGTAATTTCTTTGCAACTCCTGCTTGATTTCCCGGAGGCTTCTCCCTGTGCTCACTGGCAGCGCCTTACTCTCTATTAATGAGTCATGCCCGGGAGGAGACGGAGTAATGCCCTGGGAGTAATTCTCACAGTGCCCTGGGCTCCTTGAATAAGGGATAGCAAAGAAAACTCGGCAAAATAAAGGAATAAAAATGAGCTCGCTGCTAAGGCTCGGGGCCCCGCTGTGAGGAGCATTCATCCCCAGGCCAAGCGCAATTGAGTCACCAGCGCGCGCTGCCTGAGGGGAGCCCCGCACGTCCGCGTCGGACCCGGAGACACGCCTTCGGGTCACACGAGCCTCCCGATCCAGCGTCGCGGCCGACTAGGGGGTGGCGCCACAGGTCCTCCGCCTGCCGTGCCGACGGGCAGGGGCCGGGGGCCGATCCTGCGCCGCAGGTTGCAATCATCCGGAGCCGTCCCCACGGCGGCGCGCTGTGAGCAGAGCCCGGGCCGCGGCTGCTGGGAAGCCCCGGGGTTCCAGGGCGGGCAGAGGGCAACGAGCCCTGTGACCAGACGTCAGCCGGCTCCCGGGGAGCCCCGCAGGCTGGTGAGTTGGGGAGGCCGGGCTGCGGCAGCTGGAGCGCGCTGCCCCGCATCCGGGCTGCTCTCCGCCGCGAGCCCGCGCGGGCAAGTGGAACGTGGAGCGGCGGCCGCCGGGTAGGCGCGGTGTGGGCGCACGCCGGGCACCGGAAAGCTAGATGCGTCTTCAGGTATTTTCAGATCACAGCAAACAGCTGGTTAGGATAAAACAGCAAAGCAAAACTGGGCACCGCGATGTCGATTTCCTTCTATTTGCATCTCGGAAACAACCAAAAAATAATAACAGTATTGTGTTTAGAGTTTCATATAAGGAGAGCAGATATAGTGGGGGAAAGCCAGGCAAGAGAGAGGACTTCCACTGCACTTCCTCAGGCGAAAGAGCCGCAGAGAAATCAAAGTAGTTTCTGTCTTCCAATGTCCGTGCTCAGTTATTTGCATTCTCTGATCCAGGTGTTGCAAGCTACTAGATTGTGTGCATGTGTATTTCCTCCAGTGGTCACAATAGCTTCCAAGAGTTTTGCACCCAGTAGGTTATTTAATGGTCTGAAAACTATTAGAGCAGGTGAAATGTAACTAGCAAAAGCTAGAGGCTGCATTTCTAGAAAAAAGCTGGGTTTGGTTAAAAGTCACCACACCTCTGACATATTTACTAGCTTTTAATTTCAAGATCTAAAATTAAGGGTACAAGATTCCTGTTGGTTAAATGCTGCATTATTAAATTAAGCCCAAATTAATAATCTATAGTTTCAGGGTTTTTAGCAACACAATTATTATTTAACATAATAGTCTGATTTCGATTTAGTTCTGTTTAAAACAAAAATGTGTACTGTTCTTAAACGTTTAGTTAACTCATGCGTAAACATGAATATTTGGATAGACATGGTTGTGTAGTCCTAAATTTTAAAAGGTGACAGAAAAGATGAACTTCAGCAGTCTAGCCTCAGGTATTTAAGTTTATTGAATTGTTACTTATAAAGTCCAAATTATAGCATGCAGTGAGAGCCATACATGTCTCATGCCATTCCCCCTGAAAATTTTTCATAGTATCCTAATATCCTCTACCCAGATGTGAACAGCCCTTCTTGGAGGCAAGAGGGGTTCTTATGGATGACTCAAAATGGATAATCTTGACAGTTTAATATTAATAAGGGGTCTTGCCTAACTATGGTTTCCCATAAAATACTGCCATCATTGCTTTCAAAAAGAAAACATTTCAGATGAAACTGGATGAGCCTGTTCTCATAGCTGCCAAGAAGGAATAAAGGGAATCTGTCAAATGTAAGCAAACCACAACACTCTGACAGGTCATTTCTGGAACAGGAATATTTGACCTGAGAGGGAAGGTAACCCCAATATAATTGATCTTCTCAGCTCCTTGGCATACCAGCAGATGCTAAAATTATCTGCTGGTTTCTGAATTACTTTTCATTAATTTAACTGTTCTTCTGGAAAAGAGGAAGTCGTCCAAAGCCCCAGGAGGTTCAGAACAGAAATGTTTTCTTTTCCCATCTTTACTCTGGCAAATTTCTGCTTAGGTTTTTTGGACTTTCAGACCAGTAGAATAAGAAACATAGACCAGCTATTCACATAAAGCTTAGTTCACAATTAATCCAGTTTCTTGAATTGACCCATTGAGGTAAGTTAGCCATAGTTCAGTGGTTAAGCAAGTAATTCTGAGGTTGAGGTGCAGGAAAACAATCGCAGTAAAAATAGGACAAGCCAACTGTTTCTCATGAAGATTATGTCGTTTTCCAGAGTTGGTGGCTATATGAAAATGCCTTTTTACTCATAATTGATGTGTGGAACTGAAACTTATTATCTAGTAACAGGAAGTAACATCATGAGGCATAATAAAAACCTACTGTAAAGCCCATAAATGGAGTTAACAGTATTACTTCATTTGTTTCACACCCTTTGTTATCATCATTTATATTCTCCAAATATTAACCTTCTCTCATATGCCCCTCCTTAAATGAAAGAAACTTCTCTAGATTACCAATAATGAGAAAAAACTTTAACACATAGCCAAAATACCTTCAATAAACTGTCTTTTTTTAAATAAGCAATTACTCAATACTTAGTTAAAAAATAATTTAAGTTTCTTATTCATTAATTCAACAAACTTGTATTAATAGTGTCAAGCAAGTTGACTCTGGGGTATATTAGAGATAAGGGCTAAGGAGTGAATATGAAGCAGAGGAGGTATGAAAGTGTCAGTGGCATGGCCCACGGTGTGTGGAAATTTTATATCAGGTGCCCAGTGAAAGGCTTATAGAAAAGGTGATACTTGAATATTGGTCTGAAGAAAGTCAGGGAGAGATCCATGTCCTTATGAGGAGGAAGAGATTTCCAAACAACAAGCAGGGGCTTGCCTGTTATCTTCCAAGAACAGCAAAGAAACCCGTGTACCTGGGGCAGAGAGGTGAGGGGAAGGGTAATAAAAAATGGGAGAGAGGTGATAATGGGACCAGATCACAAAGGGCTTTGAAAATCCTAATTAAACATGTTGGCTGTTGATTTTTACTCTGAATAAAATGAGAAGACCCTATGATTTATATACTGTCTGTTGAAAATTCATTGAACAAATACTGAACATACTACAAACCTTGGTATTCCTCTAAGCCTGTGGATAATAGAGGCTAAAATTGTAGAAATTACATTCTAGTTTGGGGAGATAGACACCTAAGTCAATAAACGAACTGAAATATGAAAATTTCAGTGCAAGTAAAACAAATTTTTTTCAAATGTAAAATAATGAGAGTGACCTGGGAAGGAAGAGGGACTCTGTGTGATTCAGCTCAGAGGATGCCAGGTTTTTGAAAGATCACACTGGCCTTCTTGAAGAGAATATATTGTAGAGTGTACCAAGAGAGAATAGAAGAGAGACCAGTTAGGAGGCTCTTCCAGTAGACCAGAGATGACAGGGGCATAGATGAGTGGTCCTGGAGAGAAGTAGACAGATTCAGGAAATATCTCAAGGCAGAGCTGCCAGGACTTGCTGATGACATGGATAGGGGGTGGGGATGAAGAAAGGGAAGAACAGAAGTGATCCCCAGTCTTTATACTGATGATCCTAGGTAGGCAGTGATGCTATTTCTTAAGATGGATAAAGCTAGGAGAAAAACACATTTGAAGGATTCATTTTCAGCCCTTTGAGGCATTTTTAGGTATCTAAGTGGAAATGTCAAAATGGGCTTTTGGGTATAAGAATCTGGAGCATTTGGAAGAAGTCATAGCTGAATATAGACATTTGGGAATCCAGTGTCTGTGGATGCAAATTTAGAATCAGGGTCTTGAGAAAATCACCAAGAGAGATACTAGGGAGAAGTATGGCCCGCAGGACCAAGCTCTGGCTTATTCTAACACTGAGGGATCTTGCACAGAAGGAACCAATAAAAAGCCACTCCTCTTACTCCCTCCCCACCCCAAGAAGAGTGTCATCATTGAAACCAAGTTAGGAAGTGTTTTAAAAAGAAGAGAAGGGTCCGTTGTGTCAGACATTGTAGAGGAAGAGGGAGATGAGGATCGGAAGTGATTATCGCCTGTGACAATTGGCAGCTGCTGGTACCTTTGACAGAAGATGGAGTTCTTAAAACTAAAGAATTCAGATATCCTACCTTGTAATAATTCTGGAAATAGCATCTCATGTAATTCCCAAAGAGAGGCCACTCGAGAAATTCAAGAGGCTACATACAGGATCTAATAAAATCCTGATGGCTGATGGGGACACTTACAGCAACCCTGAGCTTGTCTCCCCTGCAGACGTGGAGCAAGCCTGGCACACATCTGTTAATTGTGCAAGCTAAATTCTATATTGTGGTTTTCCCTGTAAAACAACTATATGATAATAACTGAGTTGGTGTAAAAAGGAATTTCCCTTGAATTGTAATGTTCTTCTTTCTGGTTTCTAACAGTTTTTCTAATCATACTTAATTTTCTTGGTTTTGATTCCTTAGGGGACACTACAAAATCAAAACCAAGAAAACTCTGACCTTGACTTTTAAAATTAATGCATGAGGTCTAGCGAACCAGAAACTAGTTTCGGATCCTTCAGTTCCTGGAAGGTATTGGATTAGGGTGACTTTAGTGAAATAAAGCCTTGAAGGATGGTACAATTAGTCTATAGTAGTAATGTTGATTCTTAAAATCAATGTAGTAAATGTTCACATACTTAGATAGTCTTAGCATCTTGAGAAAAGAGAACTAATTCCAAAGAAAAAAGGAGCAATTGAAATTCATAAATGTTAAACTATTTATTTGAAGAGAGATGCCCTCTTTATAACATAATGTTTTATAACAAATAGAAACATTTCATTTGTCTTATTTTTCGAGAGCCATGTTTTTTAAGTGAATAGAAATTGGAATAGGAGAATTAAAGAAATAGCTCAAAACTGCTTTCTAATTAGTCTTTTCTACCATTAATGTGTTACTGCACATGGACACTTGATCCAAAAGATGAAAAGTAAGAACTCCAAGGATCACTGATATTCTCTGGGTAGCACAGATTTACATGGTTAGCATAAACTTTATAGAAAATGTCATTAGTTATATCAAAAGTGACAATGTAATTTATTATAATAAATGATTTGAGCACCATGATAAAACTTATGATAGCAATTTAATCTGTGGTATAATTTTGATATATCTGAATTTTTTGTTTAAAAAGTCATTAAGTGCCTCTTACATGTCATTAGCTTATTGGTACTTCAGTTATAAAGATGATTAAGATAGTTTCTGCTCCTGAGAAACTTAGAATATGGTATGTTAGATACATGCAGAGAACACGTCATTGTTACCTGGTAAGGTTTGAATTAGTGGTTTGAATGCAGCATTGTGGTGGTAAAGAGGAAGATAGATTTAGGGGGTTAAAACTGAACAAAGATCAGTCCAGAGTAGGGAATAAAAAAAAATCTGAAATCTGCTCAGTGATTGTAAGGGTGAGGAAGATAAGTCTGATTAGAGGAATAAGTAATGAGAGTTGCATTGACCAGATAGTAGGAGAAAGGAGAAAGTTTTTATAAAGTCTCAAGTACTGATTTTAAGGATGTAATAGATGGATGTATGGTGGTCCCCTGAATTGCAATTAAGTTTAGAAAAGGAGAAGCAAATTGAAGCAGAAAGACATACAGCATGTGTGGTACCCATGGTCATTCAATTGGATATAGTTCATTGAAAATGGCCCCTGAAATTGAAACGTCAGCCTGGGAAGAGCAACTAGGAAATGATGGAATGCAGATGACCCCCAAAATCCACAAGACCAAATGCCATCCCTCAGGGAGATCCTGGACCAAGGGAGGAGGAGGAGCCATAAAATAGGACTCTAGTTTTCTTCTTTTCTGTAAGCACTGATCTGCTTTGGCAAAAAATGACCTTTAGGTTCTGAAAGGACTTAGGGGAAATGTTAAGTTATGCCTAATTATATATATTTATCATCATTATTATTGTTAAATCAGGAAGCTATATTAAATATGCCTATGGCTCTTAGTTTATGAATATGACATCATTTATTCCCTTTGGTAGGGCAATCATTTTAAGTAAACATTTCCTTTCTCTATAATTCTGTTCACCCATATTCTCTCTCAGCCATCCTTGTGAAAAATGACAAGTCGTTATCTCAGGAATGTGTTCAAGTATGGAAAACCTAATAGATTCTTAAAGTGGTCGAATTTATTGAATTGGGTTCATGAATATCATGCCATAATAACTGATGCCCAGCCATTATTAATGGCAAGGAGAAATTAACTTCCATTCTCTTCATTTTACCCAACAGCATTGTTCTAGCTCTACAGTGATTGGATTTATGACTCTTGTAATCTAAACTACTTGCCTAACAACGAAATGTTACCCTATTTCTAAAAGAATTAAAGACTAATTTTCTAGTAATGATTTCCTTTGAAATTTCTGATAATATGTAAAATATTGTCAAATGATTGACTTGTAAATGCATGTCAGGTAACTGACCGCGTTTGGGGAAAGTTATTCTTTCTCTCCTTCCTCCTCTTCCCCATCCTAATGCCATTCCCAAGATCATACGCTTTCTGGTTCAATTTGAAAAATTGGGGCAATATGTTTTACCTTTACAAGCACTCTTTATACAATCATCTGACTGCCTTTCACTCTCTTCACAAGTATTTCTTATTATTATATAATTAGTATGAGAACATTCTGCATGCCCATTTGTGCAATTGAGATGTTTTCTATTCCTTCTAGATTCAAGGTCTGTGATAAAGCATTCTTTGTTATGGATACATCACTTCAGATATGTAGTTCTGAACAAATGTGCTGGACTTATGATGGACATTTCTGGACCACCATAAATTATGACCGTTTGACATGGGTGCAGGGGTGAAAATTTGCATTGACAGTAAGTCCTTATTTAAAGACTGACAAGAAGCACCATCATTTTCAGCTGTGAAATACTATCACCCAAAGAATGAATTCATTTAATGCACCAATTTTCAGCTCTAGGCCATGGTAAAAGAAAATTGAAAGTTTGATCATTTTCATTTTAATAGGCACAGTTTTGCAAATTCTACCTTTTCTACGACTGCCTCCTATTTGGAATAAATTTTAACCTATAGCTTATTGAGATTTCAGGCCATTCATACAGAAAAAGATGAAAGAAGGTTAAAGTAAACAAACATTTCTCTCATTCTAGTCATAATCTTTATGAATCTATTTTCTTTTAACACAATTGCCAAGGAACAATTTAAAGGCAAAGTTTGAACTGAATGAATGGTTCAGGTGACAGTGAGGTCTTCTCCAGACCCTGGAGTCCCCAAATTAAAGGTATATAAAAGCAGAAATAAAAGATTGCATCTAGTTAGGGCCTTTCTGTTGGCCTGATGAACTCCAGTAACCCCAGATACTGAGAGCATATATCAAATCCAGTACTAATTAAGGAAACTCTAAGGAGTAGACTGGATCTTGAATAATATCTTTTTGTTTTTTAAGTAGCAAACATTACTTCATACCCATTGCTTTAAAGTTACCATGTTTAAACTGGATCTGAAATGAGTTGATGCTAGAATTCAAGAGGAGAGTAAGTGTTTTTATGATATCCATTCCCATGGTGGTTTCCAGAACTACCTTTACACTATTGCAATGGTATCTGTAAATCTATAACATTCTGAAGAATAGTTGCAATTGTTGTTAAGCTTTATTAAGGAAGAAATAAAAGATTCTTTTTTGCAGACTTTTTAAAGAACTGATATATTCTCAGCTCTTCCTACATAACCTAGAAATAGTGAAGCTTTTTACAAAGCAAAACATTCCCTACAGCCCTGAACTCCTGTCTGAACAAGTAATTCTATTACATGTCTACTTGGAGATAAGACTGTCTCCTTGAGTCTTTTTTTTCCTTGACTTTCACTGAAAGTGGATCAAAGAACTTTCTTTTTAGTACAAGTCATGGGTAAAATTGGTCTCTCTCAGAACATCATCTCAGAACCTATTTTTCTCTCTTTTGATATTTTGTTGCTCTCAAGCTGGGAAATCAATGACTTGTGAACCAGTCTTTCTGATGAATTAATTTCTGCCTAAGTAGTTATGGCTGAAAACACTACTGAATTATTCTTCTTTGTAAGCATATTTACAATTCAAAGGCCTGCCTAATGTTAGAAGCTGCAGGCTTAAGAATAGAATTGTAGGGAACTATTTGAAGGAAAAAAGAACTTCATAAATAAAAGTTCACATTAGGGGCTTAGGTGGCAGATGACGCTATGGCCTGGAATTTCTGGAGCAGCTACCATTGAAAATCTTCCATTATACGGACAGACTCTGGGTTAAATAAGTATTCAAATCCCTTGTTCTGAAAATACAGTCACAACCCTTTGTTTAAAGGGTCATTGATTTCCCTTCTACAGGGCCTCTTAAGTCCGTCCTCAGGAAGGGAATCGGTCCTTTCTTAGAGCTTGAGGCTTGCTCACCAATACTATCCACAGCACCTGACTGTGTGTCTTTGATAGTAGGTCTCCTGTCTCATCGATGAATATCACAAATACATTGACCCTTGAACAACACAAGTTTGAACTGCATGAGTCTACTTATATGTGGGTTTTTTCATCAAATAGTTTGGAGAATCTTTTAGAGACTTGACACAATTTGGGGGAAAAAAAGCATTTCCTTTAGCTTATTTACTGTAAGAATATAGTACATAATACATATAACATACAAAATATGTGTTAATCGACTATGTTATTGACAAGAGTTCTTGTCAATAGTAGGCTATTAGTAGTTAAATTTGGGGGAAGTCAAAAGTAACATGCAGATTTTCCACTGTGTAGGGGGTTGGGCACTCCAATTCCTGTGTTGTTCAAGCATCAACTATGTATGTAAGTAGACTGAGTTGGAAAGCTGCCAAATACTGTGGTTAGTCTGCAGACTGAAGTAATAGTAACTGATCAACTGGCCTAAGCATTTTTCCATCAAGAATGGTGGCATTTTTCTGAGCCAACCTCAACCAACTGCTAGCATATGCTGTGGGCTTATAAACAACAGTAGGATTTCTAAATAGGTCCAGGTCCACAGTCGCTAACTAAACAGCCAACTCATGGATACATGATAGCAAAGGATCTCGTAGTTGTTTGAGTTTGGTAATTTTAGAGTAATCCATAAAACTATTATGGGCCTCTGAGTTGTTATCTTTAGAAATAGACACCAATATACTATTCAGTTCAATTGCTAGCCTGTTGGCCTAGAAAAGCAGACTTACTACATAGAATAAAATGGCTCAAATTTGATGATTTAGACAATTCACGGGCATCACAAAGAGATAACATTTTGACTTTCCTTAAAGATAAAAACATATCGTATAATTATAGTAAGCAAAATGGAGTCCAGCATTTGCCACACTAACAAATTTGTGAGTGTTACCAGCTAGCAAAGGAAGTCAAATGTCCAATGGCAGAACACTGCTATGTAAGAAGTAACTGTAACCATACAACTAATCAGTTCATCATGGAGAAACATAGGACTGCTTTTCTCTCTGTACTTGGCTTATCTCCCAAACAATAATTAACTTCATCACTGAAATGTAGAAAAATGACATGCAAGTGGTTGACACACTTGTTTGTGAGAAGGGATATGTAAGCAGTTTCTTTTTTATTCCAAAGGAAAGCCTAGATCACACAACCTCTGAAATTTTTAGGAGGATTTTATGCATCGTTTATTGCAGAACTACTGGAAACTTAATCAAATGCACTGGAATCACTTCTGATCTCTTATCAATGACATGAAATTTTTGAACTATTTTTCAGAAAAATATTTCTTTAAAGCTTTACGTTTGAAAGGAAATTTGGGATATGTATTTTCAAGTGATTTTTAAGCATAATGTGGTTTATTCAAGTTCATTAAAGATTAGAGGATAATATCAAAGATGGGGAAAACAGCCATTGGGGGACAACATATCAATAGGATTGATAGAAATCCTTTTCCCTGTGGGTCAAAGCAGAAATCAAATCACCGACTACAATATAGTTTAAGATATCTACTGCCTTTAAGTTTTCTCTTTCACTTTTGAGAGCAAAATGCCTATTTAGAAACACTCTTAACTACGGAGGGCTGCTGCGATCAACAGTTTCACATTAGATTCGCTCATTTCAGACAAAAAATCTTTGTTATGTCTTGAATTCATGAATCTGTATTACTTTTTAATGAGCAGAAACTGGAAACCTCTACGACGTTAATCACTGTCCTTCAAATGGACTTGTCCTATTGTTGCTGAGTATTGTGTTAGCAAGTAGGGTTACCATGACGAGAGTCTGTGGTAAAACTTGTCCTGATGACTGAGGCTCAGGAAGGCACTAAAATAAATCACCATGTACAGTTGATATTTTTAAAAACTTTATGGTAACTTGTATACCAGTTAGTTTAGGTTTTCAACAAAATTCATTCTTTTTTTTTTTATCAGTGGTAAACTACCCTATATTAAGAAGCTGCTTCTGACAGGAGAATGTGCCCTTGAAGTGGATTTAAAATAGCATCAGGATGTATTTGTATGCATCTCTTCCGTTTCCTCTCCTGATTGCCCAGGGACTAAGGGTAATTAATATTAAACACACTGAACAGCTAGCATAGCACCTGCTGACCAGTAAGAGTAATAGGAACATTTAGGCCCCACTGGTATGTACCTCCTGTGTATCAGCTTGTCCACGGGCCCATGTCCAACTATTATAAAATTAAACAGAGCAAACTGGCTTATTTGGAAATCAGACTCATTTGACCCTCCAGCTCAATTAACTTGATTCTAACACTTCAAAGTATCACATGGTACCAGGAGGATTATTTTATTCTTGTGAACTATAAAATGTGAATGATGAAGTCTTCTTTGAAATATGTCTTCAACTAGCATAAACTTTGGCCAAACTAGAGCCATTTTTCTTCCTTTTCAGGTAATCAAGATTAAAATAATTTAAAAATATTAGAGCAACATTCCCTCATAGGCTGGCATCTGCACATCAGTTGCTCATCCCAATAGATTTAGGACTGAGTCCAAATGGATGACAGGCAGTGTAAGTGCCACAGAACTAGAAGAAAAGAACTTCCATAACCCTGAGATGGCTTCAGTGAAGAGGAGAGGAATAATACACAGTAATCAGGGTGAGGTCTGAAATAACATGGGTGTGACTTTAAGAACCAAGCCCAGTTCATGAAGAAAGCACAATGTATAATTATGGTCTATCTGTATATCAAGATCCTCTACAGGAAATAACTTTGTGGAAAAAGACATTGAATTTGTCATCAGCCATGACCAACAGCCATAAATTTAAACATCTACAAAGCACTGTGGTGTTAATAGTCCTAATAATTTTCACTGAATGGAAAATCCAAGAGGGCTAATTAGTGTTGGTTATAAACCAAGTAGAAGACAGAAAACCAGACTGAATTTTCACTTTTTGAGCTAATTAGTTTCAACTTAGAGCTACTTCTTACATAGTTGACCCCTGAATTACCAAGTGCAACATCCTCATGGAGCGGACTGATTTGCCATTCGATGTATACATGTCTTCACATGTATCTCCTAACCCGCCTTTCTACCAATGTTTGCCTAGAGTGTCTTAGGTTGATGCTACTCTGAAAATGGAGGGGTAGGGAAGAGGGGAGTGGCTGTTCCAGGTTTAATAATGTTTGTTTTCATCAGCACCAGAAAGAGGAGTCTCCCCTCAGAACCAGGTATTAGAACTTTTACTAACAATTTGGCCCAAATTAACTCATTTGGTATAAAAGGCTGCTTTTCCCTCAGACATATTAGCATTACATACTTGGTCATATAACCTGATATATTTTTCTAAGTTTAGGACAGGAATCTATTAGGGAGGAAAAAACATCCCTCTGAATGCCCCTAGTTAAGCAGTAATGAATACAATAAAAGGGACGTTGTGATAGGAAAAAAAATAAAATTGTGAAATAGGTTAACACTGTCTCCTTTTTAGGCTCCCCTTGCTTCTCCTGTACTCTTCCAGGAACCAGAGTCCCTGGGGGGCCTCCCTGGCTGCCCTGGGGTCTCTGCCTCTTGCCTTTGCTCTAAACTCTCTCTCATTTCCAAGGTTATCAAAGTGTACTTGCCCTATTCCATTCCCTCAAGGCCTTCCTTTCTATTCCATAATTTGATATTCTAATTGTTGTTAATGTCCCAAATATAATCGTGTTGTTTGGGGAAAATATACAGTCAATCCTCATGACTTGCTGATTGTACATCTGTGAATTTGCCTACTGGGTAAAATTTGTTTGTAATTGAAAATCACTATTCCTAGTGTTTTTGAATGGAAGTGGTGAAAAATTTAAGTCTCCTGATACGCACATTCCTGGATGACATTGAACAAGTTGACACTACTTTTTTGTTTGACAAGTGTCCTTCAGTGCCACGATTTTCACACTTTTGTGCTCTTTGGTGGTAGTTTTTCTGTTGAAAATGGCCCCCAAGTATACTGCTGAAGTGATGTCCAGTGTTCCAGTGCAAGACGGTGGGGATGTGCCTTACAGAGCAAGTGTGTGGGTTACATAAGGTCCCTTCAGGTATGAGTTAGAGTGCTGTCAGCCATGAGTTCAATGTTTATGAATCAACAATATGCATTAAATAAGGTGTCCTTAAATACATGAAATAAGGTTTGTATTGGTAAGTTGGTGAAAATACTGTGACCAGAGGCTCCCAGGAACTTCACCCTGTATTTCCCCTCGGAGCAGTGATTCAGTATTCACTAATTCAGTGTTTGCAGTGACTTTAAAGAACGAAACTACTGTGAATAACAAGAATTGACTGTTTACTTCCTCTTATGAGAGGCTTGGCAATAGTTTAGAGATTAAAATGCAGTCAAGTAGCTAAAGAAAGAATTTTTAAAAAGCAAAAAATGGAGTTATGTGATCTGGAAGTATCAAGAAGTAGTTTCCCGAGAGAACCTTTGATGCCTATTACATTTAAGCAAGAAACTGAATTCTGATGATCCAGGCAACAGAGGCAAAAAAAAAAAAAAAAAGGCACCATAGCTTTTCTTATCAGATTAAAGAAATATATCAGTTTATTGGGAGAGACATTCTATATTTTTTTCCCATTATTACATTCTGAGAGTAATTTTAGGGCACAAAGCACATCATGGATACTGTTTGTAATTACAGTTTTATAAATGATGTAGAAATGGACCTCATATCACTGCTTTTATATTGGCAATAATAAAGCCCAAGGCACAATAGTATTTCCTTGCTCTTGAAGGATTTCCGTAGGGATCTGAAGTTCTGTGTTCTGTTGGAAGCTGACCTGAAATGCAGTACTCTCACGTAGGGTATGCTGACATTTACATTCTTAAAGAGCTTCAGATGACATTATTGTAATAGTGGGATTACCTAGTTCTCTGGTATATTAGAGGGGGAAATATGCATGAGCAGGCTCTTGTTTTGGTGCTTCTGGAACCACTATAGAAAGATGAAATCTGCTTTTTTCTATCGGTTGGAGAGTTTACATAGCACATCCCAGAAAAATGAAGAAAGCTATGACCTCCAACCCATACCAGACTACTCCAGTGAAGAACACGATGCTCATTCTTATTTGTTAACTCTTCCTACCACTGGTGCTAAGAATCGTCTGTTAAGGTTTGGAGGAAGGTATAAAGTATAGGCTCAATACAGAGTAAAAAAATGCTAAAGAAAAACAAAACATTTAGCAAAAGCTTATAAACTCTCTTAAATCTTCCCACATGTTTATCATGGGTGGATTATTGATGCCCAAATTCTTGAGCTTAGTTTGTCCTGGTTTGCTTATTAACCCAATTCTTCTCAGAATCTGAAAAACTAAGAGTTTATGACTATTTCATAACCCTACATAATCAGCAATTTTTATACAGAGATTTTTATATTGAGTCATGGGCTTTCATGTTGTTAAAATGGGAAAATTCATGGAACTTACTTGTAAATAAATGTGCATATATTTCCCCAGACTCTAGATAAGGAGACATTTAAGTAAAAACAGGCTGTTGACCTACAGGGAAAACAAAATGAGAGCTTCAGAAAATTGAGGGACTTTTTTTTTCAACCAGCATGGTTTATAAAAGACACAAACAATTCAATTTCCCAATTTTTAAAATTAAGAAGTAAACAAAAAAAACTTGATTCAATTAGATATAACAAATACAATTAAAGGAGATGCAATTTGATTTATTGGAAATAAGAAGAGCTTTATGCAGGTTAACTACTGGCATTACTATGTAATGCATTCTGGAAAATTTCTATCAAATATACATAAATATAAATAAATAAATAAATTTCATGGCATGCTGCGGGGTGATAAGGAGTGGAGAGGTAGAAGGGTGTCTGTTTCCAGGGAGCTAAAAGTAATATAAAATCCTCAATTAATCACAGCTTTTTAGACATAATCTTTGATGGTATAGATCTAGCATTTTATTAATTTTGTTCTTTCAAAGAAAATGCTCCCTTTTATAAGGAATAAAGAAGAAAAAAAATAGAATATTCAGATGATGGTACAAATACTGCTCTACAATGATGTGTACTGACACTGACAGATAGAGCTCTTGCTTGGGGGCATAGTTTTAAATGTTCACTTCTGAACTGATTCTTAAAAAGACTGCATTCGGTGTCATAATACTGGCTGCTCAGAAGAGGTGAGTTGCAATGGGAGACAGTGCCACGTTTGCCCATGGGGAAGTCAGGGCTTACCTTAGCCTTCGCGTTCCCTGCTCTGGTTGCACTTGGGCTGCAGAGCACCGTTACCTGCCTTCCCAGCTCTCCCGTCCCAGATTCTGACAGGAATCTTGACGATGCCTCTGGGCGTCTGTGGTTCTCTTCTCAGTGTGATGAGAGCTTTGGTCAACTGTTTTTAGAATTGTTAATTTTAAAAAGTCTTGAAGTACTAGCTTTGGATGGTCATGTCCAACAGATAAACCCCTTCCTCCACCCCTCCACCCTGCCATTGTAAGGAAGGCAGATCACTTGGGAATACTAGGATGTGTAGACCGAAATAGATTTTGGAGAAATTTCTTAAAAACCATTCACAATAGAAAACCAAATAGCCCTCTAATATATTCCTGTCCCTGATACGCTCTGAAAATAGTACTGGTTTGATAAGTGACATTCTGCTTCTCCATGGCAAATATTTACTCATACTTTTTAAACAATAAAATAGCTACCGGTAGGCTCAAATTAGAAACTTATTTTAACTACTTAAATTCTTTGTAATTTATCAAAGTATCCTCTCCACATATAAACCATCAGTCATGTTTTGTATTAAGACCTCCTAACTCCTAAAGACAAAGAACACATTCCTAGATTAAGTCATTTTGTAACCTGCCTGATAACAACTAGACAGAGTTCAGTCACAGTACAAAAATATCTTTCCTTCTAAAAGATAATTTAACAGAATTTGTCTAAAAAGCAGAGTCCCAATTTTATTCTAAATATTATTACACTGGCATAAATGTCATTTATAAACAATTGTCTGAGAACACAAGCATATTGCATAAAGTGAAATATACCTGTTGATGTACCTGAAAAAAGAAAAAACAAATCACTCACCAGTGTGTCATGTTTCATAGCTCAGTGACTGATGTTCATATATAAAAGTGCTTATTCATTGCTTTTCCTTTTTGTATTGGTTTTCATGCCCAGATGCAAATCTCCTGACTTTAGAAAGACATATTCTGGAAGACAGTACAGTGTTCTCTTGTGTTTAAAAGCAACAGGTTATAGATTGTGACAGACCTGTGTTCAAACCCCGGGTCTACCAATCATGAGCTGTGTGAACTTGGGCAAATTAATTAACCTTTCTGAGTTTTCAGCCTTTTCATTTGAAAAACCCCAAGGATTATTGTGAGGATTAAATGAACTAATCTGTGTAAAGTGTTTAGCAAAATAGCAACTCAACAGGAGGTTGCTAATATTAATTCCAATTATAATCTGGTAACTCAACTTGTAATTGTTAATATTAATTCTACTTACATCTATCTACACTGAAAAGCCAGAGTATAATAGAATAAAGGCTTTGGGCACATTCTTATTCTGTTTTCTGAGTGTATCATATGTATTAGTTTCATCCTTCTTATCTTGATTCTTCACTCTTCTTCAAAATTTCTTTTACGTTTTATAATTTTGTTTTAAAAATATGTAATATGTTCATGTGGTTCAAAATTCAAAAGGAACAAAAAATATACAACAAAGGGTATCCTTCCCTTGACTCCAGTCTAGTTCCCCTTCCCAGAAGCAAACCTTCAAAATCCATTTTATGCATATTTAATTAAACAACTGAATACACATATTCCTCTTCCTCCCTTTTTCTGCACAAAAGTTAGCATACTATTTAGGATTACCAAAAGAACTTCACAGCATCCAGTTATATATGCAGTATTTGGGACATACACTAAAAAATCAGTTGGTGTTTTATCTGAAATTCATATTTAACTGACCACTTTATCTTATGATTGAGATTTTGTGCCTTTTTATCCCCTTCACCTATGTCACCCACCCATCCCAACCTCTCCCCCTTAGTAACTAGCAGTCACTTCTCAGCATCTGTGAGTCTACTGCTATTTTGTTCATTTTGTTTTGTTTTGTTTTTATATTCCACAAATAAGTGAAATCACATGGCATTTGTCCTTCTCCTCCAGGCTTATTTCACTTTGCATTGTACTCCTAGGTTAATTCATGTTGTTGCAAATGGCAGGATTTCTTTCTTTTTATGGCTGAATAATATTCTATTGTGTATATGTACCACATCTTCTTTATCCATTCATCTATTGATGGACATTTAGGTTGCTTTCATATCTTGGCTATTGTAAATAATGCAGCAGTAAACATAGGGGTGCATATATCTTTTCAAATCAGAGATTTTGTTTTCTTTGGGTAAATTCCCAGAAATGAAATTTCTGTGTCATATAGCATTTCTATTTTTAGTTTTTTGAGAAACTTCCTTGCTACTTTCCACAGTGGCTGCACCAATTTACATCCCAACCAACAGGGCAGGAGGGTTCCCTTTCCTTCACATCCTCACCAACCTATGTCTTTTGGATAATGCCATCTGACTGGTGTGAGGTGATATCTCACTGTGCTTTTGATTTGCATTTCCCTGATGATTAGTGATGTGGAGCATCTTCTGTGTCCCTGTTCTGTTGTCTTCTTTGGGAAGATGTCTGTTAGATCCTCTGCCATTTTTTAATAGGGTTATTTGGGTTTTTCTGGTGTTGGGTCATATGAGTTCTTTATATATTGTGGATATTAGCCCCTTATTGGATATATCATTTGCAAATATATCCTCCCATACAGTAGGTTGCCTTTTCATTTTGTTGATGATTTCCTTTGCAGCAAATGCACCTATTTTAAGTGTACAGTTCAATGAGTTTTGACCATGCACGCAACTGCTTTTATTTAACAATATATTTTGCCAATCACTCAAAAATCAGTTCTTAAATTGTAAACCCTTTAGAAGAAGTCTCATATTTTATGTTACTTCTCTTCTTCATAGGACCTAAGCACCCTATTAGTGTTTCAGAGAAATCAGGTTGACTAGCAATAGATTCCTTCATTGCAGCTCTTATTTAGGTTTAATGCACAAAATCAGAAATGGTATTAATAAGTGTTTGCAATTACAACACTAATTACAAAGAAAGGCAAAGGTTGCAAAGAAAATGTCAGTAGTGCTTTATCCTGAGATCATCTCCACCTACACAGTGTTACCCCATAGACTGTAGGACCCCATTTCCACAGGTCTGAGGCTCAGGTTAAAGAAATTATTCATGCCATGTTGCTAGTAATTAGCATTACTAGCATTACATGCCCATGTCTGATCCCACAGTCTGGTTAGGGGGTCTAGCTATCTGACCTAGTTTTGAGATTCCATTTTTATTAACACTGCTCAGGAACTTCTAATTTGAATTTGGAAAAAGGTTCAGAACAGGTGTTCCTGTTTCTCAGTGAATGACTTTCTCAACTGAAATGCCTTCCAAGCGATCCAGCCAGAGAAAGCAAACAGGTAAAATGCCTTCAGGTTCAAATTTCTTTCTTCTCTCTAAAGCCTCTACAAGGTAGTTCTGGATTCTGTGTTTGTTGGTTCACCTGCCTTGGATCACCTGAGTGTGAAGGGCTTATGCAAAAAAGTAGAACAGGTATAATTACGAGTTGTGATTTAGGGGGAAAGGGAGCAGGGTCTTTTGTTGCTAATGAACCTTATCTTTCTGCTCAAACTGTGTGTATGTCATATCCATGCCTTGATGTGTGACTAAATGAAGGAACTGAATTAAAAGACTTGGGGTGGAAATCTTGTTTCTGCACATGCCAAATATTTTCTTTCTCTTCATTTGTGGACATGTTTTGTGAAATGCATGATATAGAGACAAACCACAAAACTGTTCTAGTTTCAGCAAAAGAGAACACAATGTGAGGATCTGTTTCAAGGTCATTTCCTGATAATGAAATCTTCCAGTAAACTGGAGGCACAGATTCAGGGAGGAGAGAAGAAACTGAAATCTATCCCGGCTTAGCTGCTTTCATCTGTCCCTGTATTGAAAGCACTTAGGAAGTCTCTTGCATATACTTGATGTAGTAAATATTTACTGGACTGTCTTGACATTATCTTTCAAAATGCAATAAACTGGGTTCTGGGTAGTTTGGCAACATGAAGATATCAGTGGGGCTGAGTCCGCAAGCATAGTAATAATAGAATTGGAGACCCTATAGAGCTACAGTGGGATCTTCAATTTTTTTAATTTTGGGAATTTCAGTTCAGAAGCATCTTCAGAACATCAGCTAAATTTGAAATCTTAATGTTTAGCAGAAAGTAGGTGAGAAAGCACTCTTCAGGGTCTAGTGAGTTTCCTTACAGTCAATGGCAAGTATGGACTTGCTTAAAAAAAAAGAATCATCCACAAAACCACAGTGTGAGTGATTCCAGTACTTTGGAATTAGGTTTTAGTCCAGAATCCAAAGGATAATGCTGTGACAGCAACGAAGAAATCATAAGTACAGTTTGCTCTAAAGCCTATGAAGGAAAAAAATGGAAACCAGGTCAACTTCTTAATGTTTTATGAAGTCTTTTAGTGTTTTGTTAGTTCTATGAACCAGTCTGAGTTTCTTGATTCTGTTTTTTAGAAGCATCACAATCCTGTGTGCTTTACCGTACAGTCCCTTCATCTGTAGTATGATTAGCACACTTTTGGCTGAAGGACTGGCCCTTATAAGCGCCGAGCAATACGCAGCCCTTGCTGGGAGTTTATCAAATTCCCTTTCATCCAGCCCACGCCTTCCATTAAATCTCAACGCCCAACGTTGTCACCTTATTTCATCAATTCCCTTCAGGATACTTTCATCTGAATTTCTTGGTAGCTTTCTGCCTGCGGCTTCTTTTCCATCAGGAATCCGGTAATGTGAATCTGTCTTGATAAATTCTAGCTGAACAATTTGGTATTTCCCCTTTACACCTCACCATTTCATTGCATTCTGTTTCAACACATAGCTTAGATTTCAGGTATTAGCAAAAGTATCGATTATTATAGGTTCCACTAAATGCCACTGGGAAAGGGCAGAGTGGTTTTCCCAAGTAAGTTATTTACAATAGCTTTTAGAATTTGAAAAGCTCAACAAATGTGTGCTGAGGCCAGTTACAATATCGGTATTTAGAACGTGTTAGGACATCTTTAGGGCCAGCAAGGAGCCAGACTGCAAAGGAGGGGACATAGAGGCTTGATTTTGTACCCCTAGCCTCACCCTATTTTCAATGTCCCTCCCATGGCCCATTGACCTTATTCTACTGGGTTTCTTCTCTACTTTGGCATTCAGGAATTTCATTAATACAAATATGCTGTTCTAATTTTTGCCTCTTTTTCATTATCCATTCAGCAAAATATGTTGTGTCTCTTTCTATCAGCCACTCTGCTAATCAAAACTTGCCTTGTGAGTTTAATGAATTAGCTTAATCAAACTAGTATGTAAACTGGTTAATGTATTACCGGCTTGGTAACTTCTTGCTTTAATACAGTTAACTTTGCTTATTTCCGCTAGACCCATTAGGAATGTCTGTCTCAGGAGGATTTCATGAAGATTTCAGGCACAGTAGCTGGGCAGATTCTGGGATCCAGGAAAATATACCTCAAAAAAACTGTCACTGGGGCCACTTTTAGACAACCATAGGAAAAAAAATGGGAAAACACAAGAGGTTTCCCAGCAGGTTGCCTTTGTATCATACAGGAGAAGACTAACCATAACCTTTATTTAAAAAATATGTAGAGGATGAAAAATAAGGCAGGGCAATTAAGTAAAAAAATGTTGTAATTCTCCATGAGATTTCTATCATCACAGCTAAAATTTGTCCACAGGCAGACCTGCCTCAGGGTCCAGTCCTTTACTGAGCAGTTTATTCTCTGTTCAACAATTAAGTCCAAAGAAGAAACAGTGGCTCAGAAGCAAACTTCATCCTTCAGGTTACATAGAATGGGAATTATTTGCATCCTAATTATTTGCATTTTCTTGAATTTGAATTTTCCCAAAACACTAGCCATTTTTGTACATTTAAAACATGACTCTTGCTTTTACCTGAAGTACAGATTATTATTATTACATATCCTCAAAAGATAATACATATCCTCCAAGATAATGTGTTGCTCCATTAAAAGCCTTGCATATAGGATGGTAGAAATATATATATTTGGTGATTCAGATGATTAACATATTTTTCTCATATATATTTGGTCTTCATCCACAGTTCCTGGCTCACAGCTCCCCAAACCCTTGGAATTTCTGAGTGATAAGAGCAATGGGAGTATCTTTTGTTAAAATATTTGGTCCCTTGTCCTCAGTTCCTGAAAACACTTCAAACCCATAAAGATGAAATGGGTATCTTGTTATTCATTACAAGCCCCACTGAACCATCAGTGGGTTCATATTAATGAGGTGACTTTTGTGGGTTGGTTGGCGGGGTATCAACTACAAATAGAGGGTTGGAACTTTGAGTCCCACCTTCTGGGTTAGGGAAGGGCTGGAAGTTCAGTCAATCACCAATGACACCGGGTTAATCAATCATGCCCATATAATGAAGGCTCCATAATAACCCAAAAAGAGGGGGTTTAGAGCACTTCTAGGTTGGGGAGCCAGATTATTTCCACATGCCACCATGTAGGGTCCCAAGTTCCATGGGGGGTGAAGCTCCTTTGTCCAGGACCTCGCCCAGTTATCTCTTCACCTGGCTCTTGATTTGTGTCCTTTAATGTCCTTTGTAATAAACTGGTAATCTGATGAGTAAACAGGTTTCCTGGGTTCTGTGAGCAAGTCAATGGAACCTGAGGAGGGTATCATGGGAGCCTTTGACTTAGAGCCAGTTGGTCAGAAATACAAACAACACTTGGAATTGGCATCACAAGTTGGATGGGGTTGTTGGAAGCTCCTATTTGAAGCTTGATGTGAAGCACAACCTGGGCTTGCGAGTGGCATCTGAAGTGGAAGGTGGTCTTGTGGGACAGAGCCCTTCACCTGTGGACTCAGATGCCATCTCTGGAGATGCCCTGCTGGTACTTGAGAATTGCTTGTTGGTTTGGGGGAGCCTCCACATCCACACACATTGGAACTGGGTCCAGGAGCCATAAGAGCTTCTGTCTTCAGTAACCTTACCCCTGAAGCGCTTAAATAAGACCCTTTCTAGCACCTTGTCAGAATCATCCATCATCTGTTTTTATTGGACATGATTCTGAAAATCAAGGAAGTACAGGTAGGTATAAAACCCTTTTCTGTCTTCAAAACTGCTATTAATTGGGCTGAAAAAATGTACGCTCACCTATCAGAGTCCTTTAATTCTAGCTTTATACTTGTGAGTTTTAGATTGGTTTCTTCTTTGATTCAACATATCAGGTAACTTTGATGTTAAGATATACTTTTTCTTACATAGAGTATTCAGGGTTTTTCATGCACACCCTGAAGTTTTCTAAGAATAGCAGTCTTTACTACAGAACCCCACTAATTTAGATCTGGCAGGGCATATATTTTATATTTGTGCACCTGGCAAATATTTGTTGAGCACCTATTTTTAGCCAGGCTCCAAAGTGAATGAAACATGTAAGGACTCTCCCCTCCAAGAGCTTGCATTCTGGATGGGAAGGTGAGAGGTAATAAACAGGAAAAGAGATGTTAGCAGGGAAGAAGGGCTGTTCAAAACTGTAGAATAGAGTGATGCCACAGAAAGGGAATGGGAGCCTTCTTTAGATTTGGGGGGCCTTATAAGATCTCTGCTGCTAAAGAAACATTTAAACTGAGAACTGAATGATAGTAAGGCAGCAGCTTGTGAAAATAGGGGAGGAGCAAAGGTTACAGGCTAAGGGAATAGTGAGGGCAAAGGCCCGAAGACAGGATAAATGTGGTTCCTTCAAGGAGCAGAGAATTAGTAGAGAACAGTCAGTGAGGTCATACAGCATTTTGTAGGGCCAAAGAAGGACTTTGGGTTTTATTTTTGGTTTTGTGGAATGCCATTGAAAAAGGTTAAGCAGAATATTGTCGTGGTCTGACTGCCGTTGTTAAGATAACTCTGCTTGTTCTGTGGCAAACGGGAAGGGGAGAGGCAAAACTGACTCTTCTTAGTTGCAGTGGCCATGCAGTGTGTCCATACTGGGACGCCTCTGGGAAGGAAGGGGACACTATTAGCAGCATAGGAGGCCACAGCTGGCCTGTGGTGAGCACGACAGGGCATGTGGGAGCTGAGCTATTGCAGTTGTCCTGGTAGGTAGTGGAGCCTTTTATGCCATTTCATTTAATCCCCACAACAAACTCTTCTGTTCCCAGGGCACATGTCTGGGGTGAGTGACTGAGTGAATCTGGGTGAGATTAGTATCCTTGCTTTAGAAAAGGAGCTGTGCTGCAGGTACATTGCGGAGTCCAGTGCTGATCATAAAACCCACCCACCATCTTCAGTTGCTTGCCTAATACCTCCTTGTTGCTGCTTTTCAAATGTTTCTCAACTGTCTCACAGGTACTTCTATTTTCTTCCTTCATTGCCTCCTCTCTCCTGGGTTTAGTGTGCTCCCCACAGAGGTTCTGCATGTGTGTTTGCTGTACTAGTCCTTATGAAAGACAAGAATCAGAGGCCATTGACAGTATAAAGTCCCCAGGCAACTTTTTGATCTTCCCTGTGAAGCACCCTGTGCTACATTTAATGCCCAAACTCCTGAGGCCTCCACCTGGGCAATCTGTCAGGGTCCAGTTAACAAGGCTGGAGCCCTAACGCTCTGCTCAATCCTTACACAGACAACCCCTCTGTCCTCTTCTGCCCATCCGGGAAGTTGGTACCATTCTCCTCCCAGCCAAAGAGACCTAGAAATCATTTCCATAGCACCCTAGCACTTGCTTTGCCGGTAAGGTAACTTCAGTGTGGGATAACTTGCACCAGAATCTCTCCAAAGATGATCTCATTCTCCTACTTTGAATTATAGGCATAGAAAAAATTCAAATCTGTGTATCTCACCAAGTTCATATTGTGAATTGTATATGTTTTTGGCTTACTCCATTAACATGCAAAGCAGACTTATGACCCCACTGAGCTTTCACATCAATAACTGATGTAACCTAGTCAATGCTGTTATGCTGGAGAAAAAATGTTCCAGCTTGCATTCTTACCCTCATTCCTCATATTTATGCTACTTATTGGTATTAAGAAAATGTAAACCTTTCTACCAGGAGACTGAGTATATCATTTGCTGCCATTGTGATCGCTTAACAGGTAAACCTTACTTATAGTTGGATTTGTGAACTAGTCTCTGTTTTAAATCCTAGGGAAAGTCAGCTCTTTCAGATGATGTTGGAATATTTTAGGGTGTATAATATTATAGTCCCACCCTTTGCTTAATTAGGGGAAAGAAAATGTACTCAATATTAGTCTTAGTCACTGTGTAAATATGAACTAGAAGATGAGCTGCTAAATGACATTATTCAATAAGGGCAGAGCCAACTTTATTCTGAAATATCCCCCCCCTAATATATCTACAATGGTACATACAATGGTATATTCACCTGAACGTATTCAACAGCAATATGTAGGTAGAACACACGTGAAACTTCTTTATCTTATTATCCTATGTAACTAGAATTTATAGTCCTGAAATTTAATATGCAAACATTTACCTCTCATAATTTTACCTTTTATTGTAATAATCATACCTACCAAAATGGGCTGGGATTTTAGCAGGAAAGAAGGCTGGGATTACTGCCTTTAGTTAGTTAGCTGTAAGGAACCCTTTGCTTGTAGTTAAGGTTACCGGAACCTTAAGAAACAAGACAATGAAAGAAAGATATTTGAATTTTCCCCTTAAAAAATTGATGGAAATGATATAGGAAGGGCATTATTTGCTGATGAGGAAATAGATAGATTCCCAAGTGTTCCTTTGAGACACAGACCTTATGTAAACAGGGAAGTGTTGATACAGCAAATGTGTTCTTTGTGACAGAGAGCTCATTGTGACCTTTTCCTTCACTAAAATCTTAACATTTACCTTTCAGTATTTTGACTTAATGTGGTAAATTATTTTGTCCTTTTGTTCAAAACTACCAGAAAGTAAAATGTAAATCTTTAATGGAAAAATCTAATCATATTCTTCCTGGGGTGGGAATGAACTTCAGAGAGATCTTGCAGAGAGATGTGCTATACCCCGATCTGTTTTTGCAGGATGCTACAAGCTTTCCTCCCACTATTTAAGAACTCCAGAAACTATGAAAATCTAATTTCATAAGAACTGTCTTATCACAGATCTTAGTTTATGGAAACTCCAACTCCTGGCATTTCTTTGCTGAAGTCATGACTCCTTTTCAGCGAGATTAGTCACTCTGCCGCTGAGCAGTCAAGAGAGGATGTCCTCACCTGAAGTCCCTTTCTCAGTTTAAAGAAAAATTGGCAAAAGCATAATGCAAAATCCTGGTAGCAGCCTTTTTATGTGTTCTTTCAGTAAACCACTCATGGTTTTGAATGTTTCATGAGTTTTCTCAGCCCAAAATAGTTATTTACCAAAAAATATTCACCAACTCTAAAGTTTAAGGATCCTGGAGATGGGAGAACCACATTCTGAGCAAGGCGCCCAGCTGCTGCTGTCTGATTTGTTCTGATTCGACTTTCAAATGCGGCAAGCGGCAGGCAAAGGTGGCCATGGCTGTAAATGCCTTTGCGTCAGGGATGGCTTTTCTCACCAGGAACAGCTGGGGGTGAAAGTTGTCAAAGATAAAATTATAAATGTTTTCTATTGGAAAATGCTAGGCGAGTTTAAGACATGGTCAATTGATTAGGTTAGTGCCAAGAAGTAAACAATAGACTCATTAAAGCTATAATTAGTCATTGTTGACATAGTGTGTTTTTAATCAGAGCTCCAGCAGGGGATGAAGTGGCTGGAATAATCTAGTGCTTTGTTAAGTAGAAGAACAACCAGCTTTCTAAAAATTTAGCCCTGCCTTTCCTGGGAATTTCTACACCACCTTTGTTCTGAGAAATTTGGTGACTTCACTTTAAGGTTACAGGGTAATCTATCCTAATGAATTATGTTGTGCTTTTGTTACATTGTGTCGTTGGTCAGAATGTGTTTTGATGGTTCCTCTTTCCTGGCAAGTCAAGAAGGAGAAGGAATTGAAGGTGGTCGAATACCCTTTGCAGTATGCTACAAGCTTTCCTCTCACTTTATAACAACTCTGGAAAACATGAAAAGCTAATTTCATAAGAACTTATCACACATCTTAGTTTTTATGTACTTCAAATACAGATACAGACTCTAAGAATCAAGGGTTGTATAATTTGCCCATGTCCACCTGGTGGCTAAATGGCTGAAACTGAACTTCTAAACCCAGACTGTGGACTCCAGCAGCTGCCTCCAACATAACAGCCGTCAGCACTCGATGCTCCAGCTCCAACCTCGACAGCCCAAGATGCAGCCTCGGCTTCCATCTAAGCCAAGTTTCCTGTAGCCGATGACACTGGTATACATACTGCCTCCAGGACCACTGAGTGCTGTCCTCATCCCACCCCTCTCTCCCCTCCCCCATCAAACTCCTGCTCTCCTCTCACCTCCTCCACGAAGCCCTCCTGATTATATCTCCCCCCAGCGTGCACATCCCTTAAGAGTTTTTCTCTTCTCTGAACGCCTTTTAGACTTTGAGCCCGAGATTTTTCTGGTGCAGAGCTCATTTCAAATAACTTATCAGGTGAAGGGATTTACTAACGTGTTTATTTTCTCCCCAACCACATGAAGGTTAAGAAATCAGTTTTCCCTACTGATTTCAGGGAAGACATTGGCCTCTTTGTATATGCTTCCTAATCTGCCATATTGACTCACAAGTTTTTTCAGTCCTGGAAGAGATATATTGTATGTCAAAGATACTTACAATATAAAGGTTTACAGAATTTCACATGTAATAGCCTTCTTTATTTTCCATTCATCTTCATATCCTACACTTTGCAGAAATAAAATTCCAATTTAGAAATTTCAATTAACATAAGCATCTACATAAATTAGCAAGAACCCTTATGAGACAAATAAGTGCTTTCTTTGGCCTAAATTCATTCATTGTAGATATAATCTTTATTTTCCAGTATTTATTAAGCTCATAAAATGCTCCATGTTAAAGAACAGCTAAAGCAATGACCAGCCAACATGGTTTTCCTAAAGAGGTCTTGGATATTTTTATCTTCATCTTGGAATTACATGACTCTGTGAGTTACATAGAATTATGTTTAAGTGAGAAAACTGTAATAATGTGACACTCATCTTATTTTCATAGCTATGTGCCTGTCAACCCACAGATGCTATCTAATTTGGCTTCCTCACATCTCAGAGAGGCAGAATTTGTGGACAGATATTTTGATTAATATGCCCTTTCTCAGATAATGAAGCAAAGCACTAGAAGTTTGGCATGTCTTCCTCAAAGCAGCAGCCAGCTGGAAAATGAACCCAGTTTCCAAGATTATTAGGCCAATGTCTGAAAACTTAGTGAAACCTCTTATTAAATGAGCATGTCTTTAACTGTTTTCTATGTGGGAGCATTGTTTTAGAGTAGAAGCTTCAATCTGTATATATACATTTAACATCCTTTCATATACCAAATAACTACAGAAAGAAGAGATGGACTGACTGCAATCATAGAGGATGGCATTCCCTTGTCATGATGAGGGAGAGGGACTGGCCTGTTACTGGGGCTGGTGGCCCGCTGAGGCAGGTACCAATGGTGGGAAAGAAGCCATCTTCCCAACCAGCTCCTGTCCTGTGAAAATATCTCTCTTCATGAATGTGGTGCCCTCCCCTTTCCTGTTACCTCTAGTGGGGGACTGGAGGTTACTTGCAGTTACTTTCAAATTAGGAATAATTTGTTGGCAATGAGGAATCTCTGGGCTAAAATGTGGGCAGTGGTTCTCAAACTTGACTATATGTTAGAATCATCTGGAGAGCATTAAAAAATACTAGTGCTTTTGTCTTACCATCAGGAGCCAAATTTACTTGGTTTGGACTGTGGCCTGGGCATTTAAAAGCAGCCAAAGTTGCTAAGTCAGGAGACCCCATTTTCTGGTTTTCCCTACTGATTTCAGGGAAGACATTGGCCTCTTTGTATATGCTTCCTAATCTGCCGTATTGACTCACAAGCTTTTTCAGTCCTGGAAGAGATATATTATATGTCAAAGATACTTACAATGTAAAGGTTTACAGAATTTCAAGGTATTTACATTACTTTTCTTGCTCCCTAGCTGAAGTCATGGCTGAAAGGATCTAGGAAACCATTTTAAAAAATAGGACTCCCTTATAGAAAGTAATTCATGCAGCTTATGAAGACAAGCATAAAAGCTTTTCAAGTCAAATACTAAATCTTTCAAAAAATTCTTGAAGCTTAATTTACTTCATCCAAACCTTTATGCAATATTTTTGGTGCATATAAATATGTGTTTCAAGTGAGTAAATGTTTTGGGGGCTATTCCTATTTTTCAGGGAAAGAAAATTTAGGATATGCAAGGGAAAAATGCTATGTGGCTGGGAAAGCATGTTAAGGGTATTGCAATAGCGCATATCTGCAGAAAAAGGAATCTACTAGCTTATGTGCACAGTTGGCTGATGGCAATCAGCAGGAGGAAGTTGCTCTAAACTGTAGCAAGATCAAATCAGATAAACTGACTCATGTTTTGACCGGTGTGTTTTTCTACACTAGAATAAGTAGCTGAAGCAGATTAGAGTCTCAACCTTCTGGAATAGTTTCCTGGAGACGTGCCTTAAGGTGAAAAATGATGATGGAGAAAAATGGTTTTCTCAAACATGGCTGCTCTTCACTTGTACCTTAGTGGGATATTTAAACTCTTAAGTTCCAGAACCTGCCTGCAGAGAATCTGACTCAGTCTGTCTGAGAAGTCCTAGAATTTGTCCCTGTAAACTCCTGAGGGACTATGATGATCAGCGAGGGTTGAGACCCACTGGATTGATCATATGTGTCCTCAAGTTCTGTTTCAGTATTAGTCCCCTGGCTTCTGATAACAAGTCCACCCTGCTGTTTCTCAGTGATCTCAATTACTTAGTCCTGATTTGTGAGTTTATTTTCTCAGTAGATGAGCTATCAGGACTCTGTCAAATAACACATATTTTTATACATAAGAAATTACTTTGAGAATTAGGCTTATAGAGAGTATATTCTACAGGCCCTTTCCATTAGGTTTCATGAGGGTATTATTGTGTGAGTACATGTGATTCTTATTAGTAAGTGACTTCATGGTTAACGAGTACTAACTAACAACCAGCTAGTGCAGCTAGCTCAAAAAATTGTTTTAAAAATAAAATATGATAAAATATTCTTACTTTGTTGGATTTTTAAAATAACAATTTAATTGAGATATAGTTCATATACCATAAAATCCACAGTGCTAAAGTATACAAAAAGTGTCCTTCCCATGACACTGTCTCAGCTCTAACAATGTAATTTAATTTTTTAAACATTAAAAAATAAAAGTATATACCTCAAGTGGAATTCTCAATGTTCTATAATTTTGTACCAGTGAGGGTTTTAACAAAAAAGCAGAATCAGTGTAAGTGATACAGAGCAAGAGCTTTATTAGTCAGGTTAGACTTTATGTGGTTATAGAAGCTGGCTAGGCAGGCTTCTGTTCCACCTGAGATCAAAAGGATCAGGGTTGGGACAGAAAGATGGACAGGAAGTGGGAGAAAGCAAGGTCAAAGAGCCCTTGAGGACAAACTGGAATCCGCAAGGATGCCTGTCTCTCGCCACCTCTAACTTTGATGGTGCAGAAGGCCTACTGATGGGGCTGTGGAGGCTCTGTACAGCTGCCCCACACCAGGTCTAGGATTCAGAGAAGCTAAACAAGCTACAGGAGCTGCAGGCCCAGTTTTTCTTCTGTGCCAAGAAGGTGAGCTGGCAGATCAATGACAACTTACATGAGCTTCAAGGCCTGTGGCCACAGTGTGACCCTGGACACACTTTGGGACTGCACACGTTTACATTTCCAAGAAGGCTGTGAAGTTCTTTCTCTCTTTTGGTTTTTGGTCTATTGACATGTCAGTTAATTGACATTTATTGACATATTCCTCAATTACCTTTAACCTGTAAGCAAAGCCTTCCTAGAGGCTCCTCGGAATCTGAAACAGCAGCTCTGTAAAGTACTACTTATTCCTACTGACCGTTTACCCATTTGAAGTCAAAAGCCTGAATTGCTTTAACTAACCCTGAGATTTGGGTCATATCTGCTAAGCAATGTTTTAAGCACATATCCGTTTAGAGAATGCTTTCTCTCCAGGAGTACACGTGAACTTTAGGGATAATGTGAGCCCATTGCTCTCCTGTCCTTCTCAGAAAGATTCTATTTAGGATACCTGTCAATACTGCACTGCAGCTGGGGACAGAATAGCTCAGTGCTTGGCTGGTTCCACCCACTTGTAATGACCCAATAGTGGCAAAACACATGAAAGGCAATGATCTGAATGGATCGATGCTAGTAAACAGAATGATTTAAAAGCTCCTTCAACTCAGGTAAAAATGTCTTAGATCAGGGAACAGCCCTGTTCTGACCCTCATTATGAGGAATATTAGCAGCTGTGTGTTCTCAGTAAGCATCGTCCCTGAGCAAACTTGGGTATTAGCAATTTCAAGTCCAGAATCCCAAGGTCCACTGGAAGCTGGCCCCATGGCACTATGTCCCTGTGGCTATAGAGAAACTGGAGTAAAATCAGAGAAGTGTTAGAACTTGTAAACAAGGAAGTTGTGGATATGACTGAATCTAGAAGGTAAAGAGTAACGGTAGAGAGGACATTCTTGGGGAAAATGAATGACAGTAGGAAATAGGATTCCTGGACTTTGGGCTAGAGTATGGAAATTAAACTCTTGAGGTAATAAGATGGGTACTTTCAAAGCCTTCCACAAGTAAGTACAAATATACAGAATTAGAAATGTCAAGTGGAAAAGTATGTATCAAAACAGAGGGAATTTTAAAAAATCATATGAGAACAGTTTATAAAACTCCATAAAATACATTTAAATTCCTAGAGGAAATGGTTAATGTTCTATGAAATTACAACTTCACGAAACTGATCTTGTAGAGACAGGATTAAATGGACCAATTACCAAAGAAGGTGATTTTAAAAATACACACATACAAAATAATCAGGACAAGATGGTTTCATGTAGAAATTCTTTAAAACATTTAAAGATCAGATAACCTCAGGAATACTTAAATTACTCCAGAGCACAGAAAAAGAAGGAAAACTTTCCTATTCTTTCAAAGGAGTGAATATAATATAAAGCTCAAAACCAAAGATTGTTTCAAAAACAAGATAAATCTTACTTATACTGATGATGAAATGAAATAAAACATAAGGAAAAAACCCAACAGCACATTAAGATAATACATCAAGAGGTGAAATTTATTTCAGAAATGTGAAGACATTACTATATAAGGAAACATATTAATGAAATCAAGCTATGAAGAGAAATCAGAAAATCATTTCAATATGGAAAGAACAAGTAGTTAACAAATTCATTATCTACTATTGTTAAAAGTGGCCAGCATCTTGCTTAATGGGAAAACACTCAAGATTTTCCAACTAAAATTGGGAACAAGGATGCACATTATCTCTACTATTCTTTAACTCTATAATAGAGGTATTAGTCAGTGAAAGTAGATAAGATACAATAAATTGAAGCGTAAGAATTTGAAAGGAAGAACTGAAACCATACCTATTAGTGAAGGATACGATTATACAGCTGGAAAATCTATGTACATCTGTAAAAGTAATGATTGAAAAACCACTATAATAATTTAGCAAGTTAGCAGAAAATTAGTTAGGTAATAAAACCAATACACAAAAGTCAATAATCTACATATAAACAACAAAACAATAGGAAACAGATGATAGGTAAGTTCCAAATTATAAAAATAAAGAAAATAAAATACTTAGGTGTGAACTTTACAAAAATATCCAAAATCTATAGGAGGAAACCCATAAAGTAATCCTGAAACTTGCAATTAAGGACTTGAGCTCACGGAAGACATGTTTTTGGACATGAAAATTCAATATCACAAAAATGTTAAGAATAATGAGAAAGGGATAAATAACCCTTTCAGATATTGAGTATTTTATGAATAATCATTTTTAAAATGGCAGTGCATGAAGAGACCATCAGAACAGTGGAACAGAAAACTCCAGAAATAGATCCAGTTAATCGTATATAGAATTTTACTATCTGATAGAGATAGCATCTCAAATCAGTGATGAAGAGATGACTTTGTACATAAGTTGTACTGGAACAGCTATAAAAACAAGCTTAGATCAATTCTTCAAAACATATGTGCTGATAAATTCCAGGTGAGTTAGAGATTTATATGTAAAATTAAAACCAAATAAGTACCAGAAGAACATATGAATAACTGCCTATAACCTAGGATGAGAAAACCTTCCTAAATGTGACTTAGAATTTGATTTCTCCTCCTTGCAAAACAACATATGAATAACTGCCTATAACCTAGGATGAGAAAACCTTCCTAAATGTGACTTAGAATTTGATTTCTCCTCCCTGCAAAACAACATAGAACAGTAAAAGTCTTTTGGGGGGCATAAACACCACAAGCAAAGAGATAAATAGGAAAAGTATTTTCAACTGAAACAACAAACTTTTAATATCTCTAACATACAATGAGCTTCTAAAAATAGAACAGGTAAAACCAAATATAAAAATGGACAGGAGATATGAACTTTCCATTTCCGGAAAAAGGAATGCAGGTAACCTAAACATGAAAAGATGCTTGTCCTTGAACACTGTAATGTACATACAGGCTCAACTACTAATCTGTGATTACTGACCTCTCACATACAAACATCAAAATGTTTTACAACCTTCTCAGTAGGTATGCACAATGTTAATAATGCTAAGTGGAAAAATCTTTAAAGATGTGTATTTTTATGAAAACAAATAATATTTGTTTATTTAATATTTGTGAAAACAAATGTTATGATGCCTGATATTTCCTTCAAAATAATCTTGTAGAGGGAAAGTGTCACGTACATGAAACAAGCTTGGTCCATGTATTGGTAGTTTACAAGCTGGGCAATAAGTACACCAGTGAGTGAGTTAGATGGGCCAATGGATGGTTTCGTGGAGAAACCCAGGGCACTGTTCAACTGACATCTGTATATGTTCTCAGCCAGCACAAATCTCACTTTCAAAAATTACAGTCCCTCTGTACTTTTTCTATTCCCAGATTATTTGAAACTGCTCCTGTGAAGATATAAATATTCCATTTTGGAAGGCTTTTATACCCTTGTGTAACTTAAACTAGAAAAATGAGCTCAGGAAGCCAGAACCAGAAAGTACAACACTGATCATTTAATCTAAATATCCACAAATGAAGAAGGAGGGAGAATACAACTTCTGAACATGAAGGGACTCCACTTCCACCAACTGCTCAAACATTAATTTTATTCACTGTAACATTTGCATGGCTGTGAGAAGCTCAAATATATGTAATCACTCGACATACGTGTACTGAGCTCCTACCGTATGCCAACCACTGCACTGGGCCCTGTGGGTCCAACAGTGGACAAAAGATCCTAAGTTCCTGAGCTAAAGGAATTTATGTTGAACAAGAATGAAGCATATCAGGGAAAAAAAAGAAACTATGGGCAACCTCATTTAAAATATTCTATGAAAATCATGTTCCTGTTGATATCCAGGGAAAATCCCCTTCCCCCATAGAATGAAAAATGTCTACTTTCTACCTGTCTAACTTACGTTTCATTTCAAATTACAATGAGCAAAAGTTTTGGATTTTCCTCTGTTAGAAACTGTCACCCCACAAATCATATGACTTCTTTGCACTTCTTTGCTTTGAGCTAAGAGCTAGACCATGTGATTACTTAAATTTCCTTCTACCTTTAAGACTACATGAAACAGAGCCTCGTGAGTGTTTTGAATTCTTTTCCCTCCTCTTGCCACCCCCTCTCTGTCCCGTGCAGGGTGCTGAGGATGACACTTTGGTTTCTGTATCTACAGGACCTCTGGCTCTTGTGATTGTGATCTGGCTTGTGACACACTGATAATGGTGGGGAGTTAGACACATTTCCTGAAACACAGAAATCTTCTGCCTTTTTCTTCCCTTTCAGATGCCTAGAACTAAGAACTGACAAGACCATCAATCATTGTGAAGGAATAAACAATACTGTTAAACATCTCGGTTTTTTGGATCCTTTCAAGGTCATTTTTTTAAGCCAAGCTCTTGAAAAGGGAAAGTTTGCCAAGGCTTGTATTTAACTGCATGCTGGTGGGTTCACCGTCCCAAGGATAGAATCATGAGGTCATGTGATTTTTAGGACTCAGAAAATCATACAGTAAGAAAAGCAGAAGCACACTAAACACAAAATAATTATAGGTAGTGCTACAAAAATGAGAAAATTCATTTTCAAAAGAAACTTAAGAGGTGAACTATATCTTACCAAACTTAAAGTGTCCATTTCTTTAAATAGTCTATTGGAGACACTGAAGTAAGGTTATCCACAGTGCCACGCTTTGTATTCATTTCAGGTGGAATTTGTGTTAAATGCCACAAAGTCTCCACAATCCTTCACTTATAGAAAACAGCCAGTTTGGGCCACCGTGGAAGTGACCCATGTCAGCCAAGATTGTTCACTCTGGATGAGAGCCTGACTGGGCAACCCTGTATTGCCCCAGGCAAGTTTATGTACAAACAGCGGATAACACATTGCCCACAAATCGGGGATACATGATAGGTTAGCAGTTGGCAAGTGGTGAAAGTTCCATTGTACAGTAGGAAATATTCTCCCATAGAATTTAAGAAAAAAAAATTCTAAAATTCCTGTATCTCCTTTCCTCCTAATTCCTCATGTTATAAGGTTAAATGCAAATTCATCTTCCTCTACAAAATCTTCTCAGACCCCTGCAGTCCATGAAGATTACTGTTTTGTTTGAATTGAAAGTACAACTATTTGAGTAATCTATCAGTTAATCATGTTCCATCTTGGAAAATTATACTGTATTTTCTATCATCTTTAATTGACTTTTACATTTCTGCCCGCTTTATCAGAAACTAGATTATAAATTACAGTTGAATTTTCATCTTTGGGCCTGATACTACATATTGAAGATATTTAACTAGATTTGCTTAAATTCAGCTTTTCTTAACACTGGCAAAAAAAAATATTGCCCAAAACATAGTTAACTTTAAGCAAAACTTCATAAAGTATGCTGATGGATCTTCTTGACTCTGTTCAATTGTCATTTTTTCGGGGGAGGCACTGTGTTCTCCAACTTTGTGTTATATTTAGGCAGTGGCTTCAGTTTATTCCCTCTGATTCCTAAGGCTTGTGCCCAGGGAAGAATTTGGCCTTAGTCACATATATCTTAGGAAGAATAAATTTAATCTTTCATTCCCAAGAAAATTAACAGTTTCATCCAATTCCACCACAAAAGGACAGACTTTATCACCCTTCAGAGGAGTTTTACATGAGCACATTTGAGGGGGAAAGAGGAGAAGGTAGAACCATAGTGGTGGAGTGATCGACTTTGAATGGGGGAGCATCTTGCTCCTTTGGCAGCCGTCTCCTCTCACCACCCGAAGACTGGGAGCGTCGACATCTCTCACTAGGAGGCTCTGGGGAAGATACTTGGAACCATCCAAACTCAGAACCAGTCACTGCTAAGAAGCCAAATCAATGCAGACATTTTTCCAAGAAAAATCTGATGTGAATTGTTGAGAGATCTGTGTTCTTTGATTAAGGGAGGCTGGATCTTGATGGCCACTAAGCTTCTTTTCCTGAGCCATGATTATACTTGTATAGACATAGAAAAAGTGGAAGAGAAGAACATACTCATTGTCAACAAATACCCACCCTGAGAGTCCCACTCAGTGAAGAAAGCATAGTAAAGGGGAGGAAAACTAGCACAAATTATGTATTGGCAGCTCTCAAAACACCTTATCCCTCAAACCCCTTTTTAATTAAAGAAACGTACTTCCATAATAAATTTAGTAGGGATTTAGCAGCAGTATGGCTCAAATTTTAGAAAATTCTAATGTAAAAGTATTACAAGTCTTCCAAATGATATCATGATAACTGATTTGCTACATACTAATTATCTTCTTCAACACTGTTTATCAAAACACATGAAATCTTTCAATTTTGACCCCTAAGTAAAGTGACCATGTAAAAAAATTAAGTTTTGCTTGAATTGATGAACATGTGCATCATTTTCTTACATATAGAAAATGGTTAGCATTATCTAGTGTTTCTTAGATATGTCCATGGAATAACCCACTGTTGAAATTTAACTTTAATCACCCCAGAACTCCTGAAGAGTATAATGTTTTCTGGATCTATAAAATAGAAAAGCATCCCTCCTTTTCAGATATTAAGAGAGACTTTTCTATTCTGGCAGCATCTTCACAGGCCTCCTCTACTCAGGATATGGTGAATCCATTTCTATAACCAATGAATCAGAAAGTTGTACCAAATGACCAATCATTTTGCTAACCCCAAGAGTGGAAACTTCACCAGATTCTGAGAAGGTGATGGTGTATTTCAAAGGAGTGTGGCGGGAGTCCTGAAGCCACCAAGTTCTTGGTGTCATGGTGTTCTTGGCATTGATTGGCCCTTAGTCATTGTGACAATAGAAGAAATTAAGACTGAGGCAGGAGAGGTTAGGGCATGACTGAAATGGTAAGCGACATTTCTTTAGTAGGAAATATTGGCAGAATTACCATAGTTGTGCCTGTTAATAGCTCTTTTCCTTTTCTGAGACCTGGAAAATATTCAGCAGCTTTGCCACTAGAGAACAGAGGCTTCAGTATTTCAAAACAGAACATTTTTAAACATTGCTTTTGAAATGATTTCAAATCGATGTTTTTAAAGGTTGCTATACCAGTTGCTAATTTTTTAGGTTAAAAAGGGATACTTTGCATATAATAAAAAGCTCATTCTGCATGATTAGATGCAAAATATTCCCCTCATCTTTTCTCTCCCATTATCCATATACATGTCAGTCTGTCTCTAGCCTACCTGCCTCATCTTGGGGGGATTTCTGTTTCCTGTGACTCCACTTCCTGGTACCATACTTCTGATCCCAAAGGGCACTGACTTTAAAACAAAAAGCTATGACTCTTAAAGTTCTACTGTTGCTGGACAATGGCTATTATGGGTTGTAGATGTTTTTTTTATTCCATATTAACTGACATGATGGAAAAAGATTTGTACTGAGTAAAATAACAGATAGGTCCTTAGTCCTGAAGTTGTTCCGAATAAGTTAATTCAGAATTTCGCAGAATAGAGGCATTCAAATTTTTGATCTTGAAACCTAAACTTACATTGTATTTTGAAGGAAGGCAAAAGAAACCAATTTTAATCATAACATAGTATTTTTCCTCTCCTACACAGGCCCACCAAGACCATCACTATGACCGATGGGGACTATGATTATCTGATCAAACTCCTGGCCCTTGGAGATTCAGGGGTGGGGAAGACAACATTTCTTTATCGATACACAGACAATAAATTCAATCCTAAATTCATCACGACAGTAGGAATAGACTTCCGGGAAAAACGTGTGGTGAGTTTTTAGCCATACTCTCAACCTTGCTGCTGATCCTCCCTTAAAAAAAATAAGAATTAAGAAACTGTGTTTACTGCATTGCAAGGTGTCTGTCTGTTATCACATGAAATTCATAACCCATCACTTTAATTTAGAATATTAACTTTTACTTTGTCAACTAAAAATAACATTTTGCTTCGAAAAATATTGAGTGACAATATATTTGTCTCCAAAAGTATACAGGGCAACTAAAATAAATAATTTATGGGTTTTTGTAATGTGTTTCTTTTTTGAATTCTTAAGGAGTGTTTCAAACTTGAATGATACAGGCTTTGAAAATCTTAACTCTTGATAAACTCTGAGTTAAGCTCCTCAATAAGAGCAAGTGTTCATTTCCCTACTCTTAAGAAAAAGGTTAAAAGGATGATTGGCAAATAGCTGGAACATGAGCTTTGTTAAGTTCTTGCTGCATTTTTATTTACGTGTAGACTCAGCCATCAATCACTGGCTTATTATGAACAGAATGTGAGACCAATCCATGCTGTTTTCCAAGATAAGGAGTTTAAGTGAGAATCACAGCCACTTTCTTCTCCTTTGCTAGACGCTAATGACAGGAATAAGGATATTGTGACATGTGAGACGGGCAGCATAGACACGTAAGCTTAGCCAGATCTGCTGCCACCCAAGGTGTTCATGATCGCCGAGATGGCTGTCCGGGGTTTTCTTGTGCTTTCTCCCCTCCCGAACGCTCCTGCTGATCTAGGTGTAAGTCTTTGCCAAGTTTTCCCTTTAAAACGTTTTCGCTAAACCATACCTGGCAGGAGAGTTTGATGAAATATTAAAATTGTTGTGCTTTGCTTAAATGCGAAGTCAAAAGTCCATAATTAAAAATTTTTTTAACTTTTCTAAAAAGATCATTTGAAGAAATGGCTACTAAAGGAAGACTTGAAATGTCCTAAGCTTATTAATAAATTCTGTGCATAGGTCATGGCTAAGTCATTTTGAAAGTCCAGTTCCCAGTAAGAGAGAGCTATTTGTAAAGCATTCTACCGCTTTAAAAATGCCCTTATATTTGTTATATCATTTAAGTTTACCATAACACTGTAAAGTAGAAAGAGACTAGGGGTATCAATTTGCAGATAAGAAAATAAGGTTTAAAGATGTTGAGAGTTGATATTTGAACCTGGAGCTTGGGTCCTAAGTCTAATGTTTGCTGCCTCTGTTGAGGAAATGACAGAAGGTGTCTAATTTAAGTTTACAGTATGCCTAAATTGTGTTGAAAATCATACTTGTACTTGACATTTAAAAGTGAGAGTATATGTGATACTTCTGGAAAAAACAGAGCAAATATTTATTCTGCACTATGAACTTTGATTATAGTGATTGAGAAAAACATGCTGAGTGAACCCAGAGAATTTGAACGTCAACAAAATCCAAAGTAGTGTCAACTGATAAAAATTGTATCTTTCAGGTTTATAATACACAGGGACCAAATGGATCATCAGGGAAAGCATTTAAGGTACACCTTCAGCTTTGGGACACTGCAGGACAAGAGCGGTAATAATAAATTACTTTGTTTCTAGCTACAAGTGGATTTTAAAAATGTATTTTAAAGTGAACGCTATATATGAACTTAAAAACCAAGTGATAGGCTACTCGTCTCCTGATTTCACAATAGATATTTGTAACAAGAAAGAAAAGTTATTTATAGTTACTTAACCACAACTAGCCTTGTGTATTTGGTACAGATTTCAAAAATTAGATTTTCAAAAATCTTTGTGAGGATTCTTGTTAGGTGTTGTCTTTGTACTTTCTAAAAGGAAAAAAACTATCCTCCAGAATTTAATTGAATTAAAGTGAAAAATTCAGTGCTACTTGTTACAGGCAGGGGTTGTTGAGGGAGAGTGTTAAGATCTTGCTCATCTCTGTTGGGTGATCTTCCGTCCAGCCACAGCCTCTCTGTCCATGGCCGTTTGATTTTGTTCTCTTAAGCTTTTGGCCACACCCTTGCCCTCCAGCTAGAATGCTTCCCTCCCTTCTCACCTTCCCTGATCCTCTCTTCCACCAGACCTGGCTCTATTCCACCTCCTCTGGGGGGCCTTTCTGAACACCCGGACTACAACACCCGCTGCGCTCCTATGCCTACCCTGCCATCCCTTAAGTTTCTGAATTAATTACCTACCATCGTGTGGTAAAGCGAATCTTTTACTTTTGTCTCTAACACTGTTCTTTGATTTACTTGTGGCCTTCCTATAAATGTCAAAATTGTCAGCTTTGTTAGGGCAGAGACCATGCCTGGCTTTTCAGCATCATCCTGGTACCATGTCCAAAACAGGCAATACTCTGTAGGCAGTAGAGATGATTGCTTAGAGCTGGAAGTGCTATTCCATTATCTGACAAAAAAGTATTATTTTGGGGGGAGGCAAGGTTTCAAGGTGCTAAAGACCCCAGGCTAGTGAAGCTTTCCGTATTAGATTAGGTTAAAATTGGCAATCGATTGTCAGAGAAGATATTTAGAAGATGCATACCTCCACATTCTGCATCACATGTCTCAGAATGTTTATGCTTGTAAACACTTCAGTTTTTGAAATGCATCCAAAATGTTCTCACTTTCAGTGAGTGTAAATGCCAGGAGAGGTGCTGGGCCCTCTCCGTTAGCTTTTTTGACTGTGAATTCCATTTGCACACATCCTTCAACATGCTGGTTCTTCCGAAGTCATTCCTCACAAGAATCTCTGTTCATATGTCAGTTTTGTCACAAAGATGTATGTTTTGTAGACCAATTTCATTCATTTTTGAAGAAGTAATATGAGAAAATATGGTTCCCATATGTCCTCACAAATGATATGTCAGCCTAGCATGACGACAGGCCTCTCTCCTCTGTCCCCAAGACAGCTGCTCCATGAGGGAAGTGGGGAATACTAGGGACACTCCTATAGCACTGAGGTTGTTCATCCCTTGATAATTTTGCATCCTGTATATATAAGGTGTAGTTAGGTAATAAGGTAAACAATGTCTCACACCTCATCTCTGTGCTGACATCTGACAGCATACCCCATATAAAAGAACGCTTATTGATAAAAATGATATCATGGGAATGAGAGAAACATCATACCTCTTATGTCAACCTAAAGAATCCAGGGCAAAGCCTTAGCTCCCAGTGAGGGGTAAAGTGGGATAATGCCACTCCAGGATTTGTTTTTTAATGTGGTCCTAGCTTTCCCTGCCTACTGACCACTGAACAGAATGAGGTTGGTGGACAAGGCTGGAAATCAGCTCCCTTTCCACTGGAGTAAATGCTGGGCAGAATGGGGGATAACAAAGGTCCTGGGCAGAGTGGCTCAGGGCATGAACCTGGTCCAGAGCGAGAGTATCCTCTCCGTGTTGTTACAGATAAAAAGTGTGTGCTCCAAGGAGATCCATAAAACACACGTTTTCAAGTAACTTGGTCATGTGCTGTGGGCAGTGAGAGGGAGATATGGCACTGTGTTGTCCTCAAAGGTGACACACACACACACACACACACACACACGCACTTCAGGAGAGGACAGAAAGCAGTTTCTTAGCCACACTATTGTGGTTGACTGGGAGACAATTTTGTAAGTACAGCTAGTCCCCAAAGAGAGAACACCATTCCATGAAAGCACTGTAAACTCTGAGTTCTCAGCAAGTGGTAGGAAAAAATGCATAAGAAAAAAAATGAGTAAAATTTCTGGTATTTCATAATCACCATGATTGTCCTAACAAAGAAATCATAATTTGGAAATACATAGTCATTAAAAATAGTCATTTAAAGATAGTTAACTACACTAGTTGGGGTGAGGACTTAATAACGTATGTAACTGTTGAATCACTTGAAACTAATATAATACTATATATCAACTATACTTCAATAAAAAGAAGAAAAGAAAAAAACAGTCATTAAAACATCTCTTCTCCCTGCTTTTGTATTAAAACCCAAAAGGTATTATTCTCTATTGAAGTCATTGGAATTGATAATAATTTTATACCCTTTGATATTCTCTATATTTCTTCCTCTCGATTTGGCAAACATTTAATGAGCAAATACTATATATTCAGAGCCATGAAAACGTAGTGGATAGCAAGTTAGAAACCTAGCTCCTTTCTTCTAGCTTATGGTCTAGGGTGGAATTTGGGCAGATAACAAAACAATTGCAATATAGACTCAGGACAATAAAGGAACAAAGGCTGATAGCCAGGTGCACCTGGAGGAACCCACAGCCCAGATGTGGGTGTTGGGAAGGCGGCTTGGCGAGGTGATATTTCCTCTGATGCTTTTATTTATATACTCATTCACAACGTATGAGTGAGTCTTATCCAGGCTAAAGAGGTAGAAGGTAAGGTTACCCACAGAAAGAACAGCATGTGTGAAGCTCAGGGGACAGAATGAACTTTCTAAGAACTAAAAGAAGATCAGCATGCCTGTGGGGGTCAAGGGATGAAGCTGGATAGAGGAGCAAGGGTCAGCTCATGTGGAGCCTTCACAGCTTATTAAAGAGATCAGGCATCTAAAGAGCAATGCATCATTATTAGAATGTTTTTAGCAGAGGATTAATATAGTCAGTGGAAAGAAAGCAGGGAAGGGATGGGCCCCAAACAAAACTGGAAACTGGAAGCCTAAGAAGAAGGTTGTTGATTTCAGGTGAAAATATGAGTCTGAAACTAGAGTAGTGGCAGGGTAGATGGACAGAAGTGAGAAGGTCAGGAGGTATTTGTTGACTGATTGTGCACAGCAGCTGGAGGAGAAAGAGGCTGTGGAGACCAGAAGGGTGGTGATGCCATTGACAGGAAAAGAAATTGACAGGAGGAGGGGTCCGTTTGGTTTGGACAAGTGAAGTTGGAGATACCTTAGTTTCCTTCAAGTGGATTTAGCCAACAAGTCGTCGGGCACACAGGGTGACAGGGAAGATCTAGACCTAGACATTTGGGGTTCAACATACTGGTGATAATTGAGCCGGGGATATGGATGAGATTACCCAGTGAATTTAGTTGGAGTGGGAAGGGGTTGAGTATAGAACCTGAAGAAACCAGAGAAGCTATACAAACAGACCAAAACGGGAGACCAAAACTTAGGAGGACATTTAGAATAGCAAGTGGTATCCGTCTCTGTTCAAAGTTATGTGCCTTTCTAAAAACCCACTGTCAAATCCACTTAATCAGTGTAACCTAAACCTCCTTTGGTCCCTGTTTGGTGTCCTGTTTTCCCCATTCCTAACATTGAAGTGGGGCTCAGCGCATGTTCAACCTCACTGGTGACACCAGGGTGGGGAGGGTAGGAGCAGGGAAGAGACACTCTTTACTGCACATGACAGAATGGCTTCTTTTAAAATCTTCCATTAGAGATGCAGGTTCTTGCTTTTTGTCCCCAACTACTAAGCCTCTCTGACCTTCCCTCAGTTCCACTGATCATCTCTCTCTTCCTCCTTTCTTCCGAGTCTTCACTCTTCCTCATGAGACATGATTCTAGCCTAAGGCTCAATTTGACCCCCCAAAATGCTTATGAGACAGTTTTCTCACCAATATTGTTTTCCCTCTGAAAGAACCCTAGTTCCAGCTGCTAACAAGTTGTGGTTTTCTGCATGTAATCATAGGCATTCACTTTCGGGACACTGTGAGCCAACTATTCTTCTGGACACAGGCCAGGGAGAGTAACCAGCATAAGTTATAAAGTCCCCAGTCTCAAGTGGCTTAGCTTTTAATTGTGGGCCACAAGATGCCCAGGAGCCAACAAGAGACAGTCCAAGGGGCTGTGTGAACAGTACGTGCTCGAATATTACACAGTCTGTGTATTTAATAAGTGCTATCAGACATAAAGCCAGGGTGTGGTCTTAAAGAAATCTACCACCAGATGTCCTCCCCTGACCCTTCAGCACTCTTTCTGCCCATTCTCCCATTCTATAGGGTAATCCTTAAGGAGTACCAGGAGACCTCATATTTGAAAGGGAAATTGTACTGTTTGTATTGCCATCATGACCTAATGGGAACTAACTTCCAGAACTATCCACTGTGCTTTGTTCACAGATTCCGGAGCCTCACCACTGCGTTTTTCAGAGATGCCATGGGTTTCTTATTAATGTTTGACCTCACCAGTCAACAGAGCTTCTTAAATGTCAGGAACTGGATGAGTAAGTGGGACCGAGTAACTTGTGTCGGCTACTTTGGGACTCAACAGCTCTAGCTGCTTGCTTGCCTCACGAGATGAAACCAGGTTGAGAACCGCGGATTAACCTTGGGATGTCACAGGTTTAGTGTTTCCTGTGTCATCTTCAAAGTGGTGGCCTTAGGTGGCTTCGAATTGCATTTTCCTTTGATACTCTTAGAAGCCTATGTGGCTTCATCTCCACTTGTGTGCAAGGTCTTTATTAATTGCAATTGCAAGGTCATTGATTCCACTTGTCCAGTATGCCTTAAAGGACTTGTTGACAGCCACATGAGCTACCACATCAACCTGGGGGAGACAGAGAAAAACAGCAGTGGTTTTGGAGAGGGTACACTGGCACCTAAAATATGTGTCCTTGCACATGGGTTAATTAATGGGTTAAGGAACTGATGGGTTAATTGAGTGGGAAACTGCTTCAGAGCAGACCAGCCACCTGAAGATAAGCTTCTGTGTGTCAGCCGCTCATATTGAAATTTTACTCTGTTTTGAAACAATGTTCAAATGTGAGGAAGCCTCGTGTAGAAAAAAAATCTATGAAGTTAAAAGTAGCCTAACCAGTTACTAAAGCCAGGTTGATACCTGCCACAGAGAAGAGTAGTATTTGATTATTCCTTTTTAAAAATTGATTAGCACTGAAGAGAATATTACATTTGCTTTTTTATTACAAATATGAATTTTGATTCTAATGGGATATATAAGCCATCCTACAGGGCTGGTGATAGTCATGCCATTTCTAGATTTCTTGGGCCATTCTGCAGCCAGAGTCATGGATCATGTTATTCCCCTGCTCAAAGTCCTCTGGGACCTCCCTGCTCACTTGGAATACAATCCAGCGTCACCCACCCACCCACAGGGCCGTGGTGCTCATGCTGTAGGTCCCTCTCCAGTTCACTTACTCTGCCCAGCTCACTGGCCTCTAGTCGGATGTCTCTGTGCTGTTTGAAGGAAGAAGGGCACATTCCTGCCGTGGGGCCTCTGTACTGTGTATTCTCTCTGCCTGGATTCCTCTTCTGCCATTTGTAGTGTGAGCTAATCCTTTTATCTCCAAGTGTTTGTTCAAACCTTACTTATCTCTTGGGCTCTCTTTGCCTCACCACATCTAAGATAGTACTCTTTAATTACTTCATAATCCCTCAACAGACTTTCTGCTTCCTCTGGGGAGTGCCACCACCTGACATGATATTTTATTCTGTGTTTTTTCGTTTGCACGTGGTTTTGACTCCACTGCTAGAATGTGAGCACTGTGCGAATGCAGACTTCCATGGGCAACAGTCCGAAGCCCGCAGGAGTGTCTGGCACAGGGTAGATGCTCAAAACATAGATATTGCTTATTATTACATATTACTTATATTTAATAATTAATATATATGACTGCTTTAAATGTGAGTTCAGTAACACAGCTACTACCATGGGAAAAAGATCAACAAATTCTGACTTCCTTAATCGCTTTTCCAAATGAGTGTTTATCCTGGGATCTGTCTCTACTTCCTTTTATTATTACATTTCTTTACCCAAAGTTTGATGGTATTATTAGATTCTGAGGAGATAAGGAGATAATAAGATTATCCGAGTCTTTCAGAAAATGACTTGCTCATCCTGTTTCAGAGCAGATGAGACCCTCCCTTGTTTTTTAAAAACTCCAGAAGGATGCTGTTGGGATTTAAGATAAGGAAATGCCATGTCTAGTAACAGTTTCGTTTCTCACACCCAAATCATCAGTGGTACAGGGTTAGCCTTTGTCATCCTCCTCAGCAAAGGGGCATACAACGTGCCCCGAGACAGACTTTCAAGCGATCCCTGTAACCTCAAAGTTAAGGCTGGCAGATTTCTCATGATTTTCTTCCTTCCTTTCTTCCTCCCTTCTTTCTTTCCCTTTCTCTCTCCTTTTCCTCCCCCTCTCCCTCTTTCTTCTCTTTCTCTCTCAGTGTTTCCTAGAGAAAAGAGAAAAACAGGTGACCTGTTTTAAAATAGTTTCTACATGAACTTGTGGTGGCTCAGCAATGTCCTACTTTTTATAGACGATCACCTGGGACTTCAGGAGACGGAAATGTAGTAGCGGCCTCCTAAAGGAAGAGGCAAACTTACGCACGTTAAAATCATGTTCGGTTACCCACTCATATTTGGGGAACAGATGGCATGGAGCACTATGTCCACCTCGGAGAGCATTTCCCCAGGTGTGGGAGAATGCTGAGTGGTGTTCAGACAGGTGCTTCATATCAATTATTATTAATTTTCAGTCTGCACTTTGTGAGGCAGTATCTCCATTTTCCAGGCGAGCAAACTGCAGCTGGAAAAAGTTAAGGAACTGACATAACAATAACTAGTAAGCAGCCAAGCTAGAGACGAACGATTAGATGAGGAATGTGAAGTATGCGTGGTGATTTGACGTCACTTATTTATAACCAACTTGCTGTTCCGCCGGCTTTCTTTGTAAGGCCAACTGCAAGCAAACGCTTACTGTGAAAATCCAGATATAGTATTGATTGGCAACAAGGCAGACCTGCCAGAACAGAGGGAAGTCAATGAACGGCAAGCCCAGGAGCTGGCTGACAAATACGGGTAAGTCGAGTTCACGGCGCCATCGTCTGACCTTGCCTGCTGCTGCTGAGTAATGGGGCTGGGACCTGAGGGTGATGCCAGGAGGAATCCCCTTGAATCAAGAATGACACCTGATTGAAAAAGATCTTCCAGAGAAATGTATTGGGGGTTTTTAATCAATGATTTAATACTAATAGCAGGTGACATTTACTGAATACTTATTATGTGCTAGCAACTGTTCCTAGACTTTAATTCATTAATTACCCCTCGTAATAATACATTTCATAATTTAAATTCAATGCAGACCATCTGAGATCAGACCGCAGGCTCTTAATACTACACTCTACTGCATCTCAATTAATAGCTGCAAAAGTCTAAGGAATTATGCCTCACATGGACATAATTTTGCTATTTTTATCCTACCTGAACTTACAGCAGATTTAAAAAATGCCTAAACCCTTGCAATTGCAAACTGACTTCTAAAACAGACTTTCTCATATTTCTTAAAGATAAAGCAGTTTCATCCTCTCTGCCAATTTTTTCCTGCAGGATTCTCCTTAAGCACTTTAAAAATATGTCTTCTTGTAACTTTTGATTCCAAATAAATATAGACTGTATTCACATGAATATCCTATTCAGTACCTGCTTCATTTCTAAATCGAATTTCTAGATAATTGATTGTAAGGGAAGTAATATTTTAATGGTAACATTACTCACTAGTTTAGGCATTTTTACCCTCTTAATTTTTTTTAACAGTGATAATGATTTGGCTTCAAATTCCTGTGTACCTCTTATATCAGTTTCCTTGCCCATCAAACTGGTTATACACATACTAAGGAGCAGCCCACCACTTTTTATGCACTGAGAAACAAACACACAAGGACGCTTTCCCAGAAAGCCAGCAAAATCATCATTATTTCACAATCTCTAAGCCAGCCACATTTTTGTGTGTGTGACTCATTTGTACATCTTGTTATAATCTCTTCTGATTTCTTCCTCTCAAAAATATTTGTCATCTCTTCTATGCTAGCATACTGTATTTTGAAACAAGTGCAGCGACAGGCCAGAATGTGGAAAAAGCTGTGGAAACCCTTCTGGACTTAATAATGAAGCGAATGGAGCAGTGTGTAGAGAAGACACAAATTCCCGAGACTGTCAACGGTGGAAACTCCGGAAAGCTAGAAGGGGAAAAACCGGCAGAGAAGAAATGTGCCTGCTAGACTGTGCACAGGAACTGATCATCAAGAACCACCCCCAACAGTACTTCCAAAAGCAGTGACAAACCACAGAGTTGCTGTTGCATAGACCATACATAACGGCATGTCTTTGTTTTTCGGACAGAAATCTATTATAAGAAACCAGAATAGTCAACAGTGTTCAAAAGAATTGGTCCCCGGGGCCCCTCCAACAAGATCAGAGGTTTCCTAATGTGATCTCACTATCGTGGATGCTCAGTTTGTTTTTCTTGTAAAGAAGATAAGTGTATAAGAAAGTATATGAGATAAAATGTCAGGGAGTTTTAAAACAGAACAAAAATGACCATGACATGTTGGGAAAAGGGATCAGTTATAAAGGGAAAACAAAGAAAGATGATTTTTTTCCCAAAATATTAGATTTACTTCTCCCATAGAATCCAATTCATACATTTAGGTTTACTTTGGGTGAAACATACATTAGCGAGAAATGGATGCACAATAAAGAATTCTAAATAGATCACTGAGAATGACATTGTTAGGTACACCCAATAGGCAGTACCAAGGTGACTAACTTACTGGGATAGTTTTGAGAAGATGAAGGTCAGACTTCTGCTGAAATGGGTAGTAATGCCATTTTTTATATTCTTAATAGATAGACAAGATAGACAGATAGACAAGAACAGGACTGTGAAACAAAGTACAAGAGAAATTCCTGGGAGAGAAATGCAAGTATGGGAACATGGCATTTGGACAAATGAAATTAAATGTACCTGGTACAGATGTCTGGAAGAGTTACTTAGGCAAATTTCATGCAAGCCTATTAGAAGCTGACTTTATCAGTTGGGATTAAGAGACTCTCCAGAGAGTTCCATTTCAAACAAACTTTTAAAAATAAGTTCACTCTTCAGCTTCACATTTCATCTTACTTAGCAAATGGTGATAGTCACAAAGAGAAAGTAAAGATTGCTGTGTATTAAATATTTCTTTAAAAAGGCCATCAGGAAAAACTATTTCACCTAAAATATTTTTAGATTAAAATATGCCAGTGATATGAAACAAAAAGTGACTATTAATTGTGGGTTTCTTTTTCATTTACAACAAAAGCTCTGGAGACTCTAAATTGTATTTTTCCATTTCAACCCACCTCCAGACCTGGCTTTGAATCAATTGTAAATATACAGGTGTATCCCTTTGTAGATCAATGACTTCAAAATAATGATGGATCAATTTTATGGTCACTCTGAATTTTCATGTTATTAATCACATAGAAATTGATGATACCTCATGCTATATTACAGTATGTTTAACATTTGCTTTTATTTTACCTAAAGCAAAATATGCATGGTTGAACTCTTTTTGAGAGTTGGACAGAGATGGAGCTGTATCTTTTCTCACCAAAGATTTGGCTAATCAATTTTTTTTCCACATAAAGCTGCTTTTTCTTTCTAAAGATGATCACAAAAGTGTTTTCCATTGGCCTATTATTGTGCCTGAACAAATATTACATTAGTTTTTTATCTTAGTTTCTGATAAACATAAGCAATTCTTACTCAACTATTCTTTAAATATTTCAGTCAATTCTACCAATAACAAAGGCATCACACTTCAAGTTTTCTCTTTTTATCATGCATATATGACTTTTCATATATATATGATCTTCCTACAGAATTTTGCCAATTAAACTTCATTTTTCCATACTCCGTGCATATTGTTTTGTTAAGTTATGAGCATTGGAACCCTAAATTCCAGATCACCCCCTTAACTTCTCCTTACCAACCCATATCTGGTATTGAATCCATTTTAGGAACACAGATCCACAGGATTGTCTATAATACTCTTCGGCTGTACTAGACCCAGAAATGTGCCATGAATTAAGGCAATTTGGGAGCTTTGATGGGATTAGCCCCTTGTGAATTTCTCAGTGTTAAGTGCTCAGTTCCTCTGATTCCTACAGCATGATGCCAGCTTCTGAGCTCTGTCGTGGGTATTTCCTCCAATGGCGTTTTCCTCTGTGTTGCTCTTCATGACCTCAGTGTCTGGAGTCATGAAGCGAGAAAGCTACTAGCTAATGTGCTTTGTCTGGAGGGAAAGTGAACACAGTATAACCAGTGCTGTGGCAAGATCTGGTGTGCTTCGTGGTCATTGTATCAGCTTCTTTGCCTTCAGATTGATGCCCCTTTTGCATTTTCTTAACAGGGAATGTTTAGCTTTCTAAAATCCTAAAGGTATTCTATTTGGGAATATGTCTTTCTGTGTCTCGTCATTTTCCAGTTGTGTGATCGATTTACGTATGCCAAGATTCTGTCACTGTCAGTGATTTAACAAGCATTTACTCAGGGTCTATTTTAAGATCATTATTTGATAGCTGTAGCATGAAGCAGAGGGTGATGATGCCTATAATTATAGAACTGTGACTATAAAAATAACAATTATTGGGTAATAATTTCAAGAGGAGTGAATTTTAAAACAGACAAGAGAATTAATTTAAAATAGATTTACTACTTACAAAGACTTCGTCTAAAAAAATATTTTCTCTGTCAAGGTTGACATCTGACCCCAAATTCTGGGTAACCATTGAGAAATTCTTTCACTCTTTATTCTAGAGGTAATCAATCCATAGAATTCATATTAACAATTTCAAATTGATTTGAGGTCTTGAAGTGTATTGCAAGATTAAAGAATTGCACACCCCTTTAATCTACAATGGCATGTATTTTTAGTCCAAGATATCTCCTGTTACTTATTATTTCCCAATGCTTTAGGAAACCATATTGTATTTTGGAGAAATATTTAAAATGGACATGAAATTCCTTTCTGTGACCAAATTTGTCTCCAACGGCCTTGCTCATTTCCCATGTCATAATGGAGGAAGGCCTCACGGAGACACTAACAGAAAGGTATTCTGATGTCTTCAGCAAAGGTTAGAAGGATGTTATTGGAATATATAGTTTATTTTCACTGTCTCCTGGTCTCCTGACTCACTTCTCATGGAGTGGGCATTGCTTGAGACTGTAATTATATACATGTTTACCCTTCAACGTGAAAGAAAAAAATCCTCTGAAAAATGTATCAAAAATAGTTGAGAGGGCATGTTTGTCTTGGGATCACAAGGGTAACAAGTCACAAATTGGCAGAGGAAATCTTAGATGCTGGGAAGTGAGCTTGTTGGTCTCTATATAAGAACTTTAAAATGTTGGCAAGTTATTCTTCAAGCCAATTTTCTATCATTGCCATACTATCAGCTATCTCACTACAAAAAACTCAAAACCAGAGTTTTCTACAGTAATGGTTTCTACTGTTATTTTTAACTAGATTGATCAGACATCCACGGGTGTCTTTGTTATGCTTCTAGTATGAGTTATTCTCTACCAACCTGTATGGATGGGAAGAACTGGGCAAGAGTTTTAATCAGCTCTTTCTTGTCTCCTTTATAAGAGAGAGAAGCTTGGCCATAGAGAAGAATGTGACTACACTGAAAAGTAATTTAATAACAGCCTACATACTCTTTAAACTGTAAATTGAGTCCACTGGGAATCATTTGATGAAGCTCATCTATTCTTACCAAAGGACTGAGAGTAGCAGTTAGAACGAGAAGCAGTATGTGTAATAGACACAGTACGTACCTAGGGGTCATGTATAACCTGGAACCTTGTGTCCATGAAACAAGATTGTTCACTGTTCTATATGTCTGTTCACTTAAAAAACCCAATGTGTATTACACTGAATCGCTGAAGGGAAGTTCTCATCCATAAAGAATTTTGGAGTTGTAATCTAAAACTCATGTAAAGAGATAAGAATTGAAGTTTCTGGTTCCCTAAGATACTTAATAACTTTAAAAAAAGGAAGGTCTGAGAGCTGATGTTAGCCAAAGTGATAAAAAGTCATCTTTCACCCTCTACTGCCAAGCTTTAAAGTATTAAAAAGAAGTATAGTATATTTGAATATTGTAGGGAAAGCTTTATCATTTTTAAAGATGCCAAGATGCTGTCTATACTTGAAAAGTTTGTCTAAGAACTCATCAAAAGCTGTATTTTCTTGATCTTTGACCAAAATTATAGATGCTTATTTCTGGAATAGTGCTAGCTCTTGAACATGGAAAGTAGTTATAGAATATTATCTGAGATAAGGTTGTCTCGATGCTTTATAAATCCATGGGGATACTTGCCTCATAAAATAGAACTGATAAAAATAATTGTTAGATATGTAAGGAATTTTATAAATTCATTGATTTAGAATTGGGTAGAGACCCAACCAAGATGACATTGCTGAGCAAGAACTATAAAGAAAGATTAGATTTAAAGGCTGAGTAGAGTTCTTAAAATGACAGAACATGGAGATGGCCATACTTAAAAGGTTGATTTTTTTAGGTAGGAAAAATAAATGACTTAGTAACAGAAAAAGTTTTTGTAACTAGGTGCATGACAAATATTTATCCATCATTTTTATCTACCAAGTAGAAGTTCATGCTTTTAAGCTAAAAAAAATAAACACCAAATATTTCATTATTGGCATCAAATTTTGAGAAACTTAAAAACATTTTGATTGCTCACCTGAATCTAATTTTCTCAGAAATTGCACTTTGATGGATTTTTCAAGGAGTAGCATCACAAAATGTTTTTCTGCGGAGCTCTTTTTACCAACCATCTATAGCTGAGATCTTTTCTCATTTCATATATAGAGAGAACAAAAAGCAAACAAAACATTAGTACCAAAATAGTGGAATTATTTAAAAGGGTATCATCTTTTGAAGAAAAAAAACTATGTATATACAAAGGAATCATCTTTGGATTGTCATTTCACTTGTTTTCCAGTTCATTTGCTTTCCAACAGGCTAAGGAGATTACGGCTAATATTTGTCCCTTAGTCTTTAAGGATCATTAGTACATTCTTTAGGAGTGGGAATGTCTGTCCTTAACCTAATGTACCCCTTCTTTAACCTCAGGCTCTTGTCCTATGTCTGTTGACATGTCCATATAGTGTCTGTCTCTAACAAAGTAGTAACATATGCTTATCTTTACCCTCTGTTCTCTTCAGGCTATTTTTTCAAACTCTCTTTGAGAAGAAGGCTAGCAATGCAGAAAGGCAAGTGGCCAGAAAGAACCATTTGGGGACCATGTGCACGTCATTTAATATCTTAGTGGCTTCTCCTTATATGTGCTTATAAATCCTGTGTGCCTCTCAGAACTCATGATAGGCTTACAGGAGAACATATACAAGAAACTGATTTGTAAATTATGTTCCATGAATAGACACAATTATCACAAGCTAAGAATAATAAAAAAATTAGTCATTATTTAAACCACTTGTGAAAAGAAATGTCATAGCAGGAACAAAACATTAATTTTAGTAGTGGTATTAGAAGTTACAAATGGTCAACTTGAGGTCTTTGTATTTGATTGAAAATGCTTAATATATCTCCTTATTAAAAAAATAAGTTCTCTTTCATTTTGTATGTCATCTTATATTTCTTTCAAGAAGTCCAGTTACATTCTAGATAACATACCTATATCAACTTGGTCAAACTCCTCCGTGTACAACTAGGGCTTCTGTATCCATAGCTCTGTAAAAGATACTGACTGCATCTGAAATTATTTAAGAAAAGTTATTCTGACCGTGTTAAAAGTAGACAATATTGATATAACACTGAATGAAGTGCTTCACTGTATATCCCAATGGTCTACCTTTAAGCGATATTATCTTCATTTTTAGTCTAACCACATTTGATTGCTTTGTCTGTTATTTACACAGGTCCCTGTTTTGTCCAGTGTTATGAATGTAAATTAAAACCTTAAACATGGAGTTTTTATTCTGTGTGCCCCTGAATAGACTGTGGTGCCTGACAAACACAATTAGGTCATTATTTTGTTGTACTAAAGTTCTAGTGGCTTCAGAAATCGTAGCATCCAATGATTTTGTGGTGTCTGGGTTTGAATACTATGGTTGAGAACTGTATTCAGTGATTGTTTCTGCATACTTTTCAAATAAAAACGCATTTTTATCAATTAGTTTGTGTATTCAAAGCAACCTTATTTCTGAGCTGAGGTTGCATGTATGGTGGATGGAGAATGTTGAACCGGTGTCAACAAGGAACCTGTATTGCATTAAAAATGGTATCCATTAGGGCCTAGAAAAGCAGCAGCCATATGGATTTAGCCAAGTCATTTTTATCCATATCTCTAAACTTTCTCATTTATTATTTATTTAAAGACTGGCCTTTGCAAGGGAAATTTTCTAATTTTGAAGGCTGTATTTAGAAAATAAGCAATGACCCTATTGAGATATTCTGTTACACACGCACCTCCGTATATTATAAGTATTTCTTCCCCAAAATAAAGTGCTAAAACAGGTGGTAGTATTTCCCTTAGTCAGACTGGTGCAGGGACCGATGCTCAAGGCCTATTCGAGAGCACAACCATACAGCTTCCTTTTAAATGTTCATTTGCAAAGACTGCCTTGTTTCCAGTTTCTCTCATTCCATGTTACTTAGTTAGACGTTGCCAAGGTAATGAGTTTTTAGTGTAAAGATAAACAACTATCCCACTGCAAGCAAATAAACCCTTGGCACTGTTCTCCCAACTTCCCTCCTGATAGCAGTAACGCCGTTTCACACAGGCGGAATCTTGTACCCCCTTGGCTTATCTTAATTCAAGATAAGTCACTGGGGCTGGGCTGTTCCTAAAGGTTTCACAGGAATTTTAAACAAAGGCATGTCCTATATTGAGAAATAAATGCCATCTTGACATTGCCTTTAGTGAGCCTTTCTCTATTTAAAATTGTATGTGAGGTATCTGTATTATTTGCAGTTCTCTATACCAAGGAAAATTTCATTTCTAATATGAACTGCTACTTGTGGAGAAAGAAGAGCTGTAATAGGAGTGTGGGCATTGCTCTTCTCTTAGAAACTCATTTAGGTGACTTGCATTATGGTTTAGGAAGCCAACTCACTGATTATAATTTGCTTGAGGCTGTGTTACAGGCATAGAAACATTTTTATTTCTGATTTTTGAACAATCCGATTTTTGAAATAATCAGCTTTGGAAAACTTTCGTAGGTCTCAAAAAAAGACTCCACTTTACTGAGGGTTTAAAAAATAAAAATAAAAAAGCAGTACATTTATTAACTGCTGAAGTCTTGAATCTGCCCACAGAAATTTATGAGTTCATTCATTCTTGTGAAAAAATGAGCCAGGAGTGATCTGGAATAGTGCTAGTTAACACACTGGACTATGAATACACATTACCTTACTACGAATTGCCGCCGCCTCCTCTGACCTCCAAGAACATTTCCTTATGAGTCCTGGAGGCCAAGAGCATAGGTTGCAGGAACACTCAACTGAACACTTACTTCATGAGCAGTTTTCCCATTACTGCTCCTCTTTTCTTCATTTATGAAAATGACTTTTCTTTATTATGTGTCTGAGGTTAATTACACTGTGATTTTCAAACGATAAACCAATCTTGCATGCCTAGGATAAATCCCAAATTTTCCATAATTCTACCATCATTTTAAACACAAATACACACTTTAAACACAGCAATGAAATTATTTAAATCGTTACTGCATCCTTACTATTTCCCATTCAAAAATGAAGGAAGGAAGAAAAGAAGGAAGGGAGGAAAGGAAGAAGGGAATGAGGGAGGAAGGGAGGGAGGGAAGGAATTATAATGATTACGATCATTAGAAGAAATTTTCAGTTCTTGATGGCTGGCTCCTTACTTCGATACAGATGACGATTCTATAATTATTTCCAGGTCAAAGGAGAGGTAAGAGTTTCCAAGCAAAGAGATATGAAAAAATTTGAGAAGTGTGTGTGTTCTTAATTTTATAAACTATTTTTTTCACATTTAGAATAAAATCTTAGATTATTTTTGTTACTAATTTGGATCCATGGAAAATTAGTGGAAACTTCAGGGGCTATCTGAATATCTGTTCACTGATGAAAACAATGCATTTATTATAAATAATCAAAAACTACTTAAAACCACATAAAAAATTATACATAATTTTAACATAGAAATACAAAAAGTTCACAAAGTATGATTTTTATTGTAAGTCATATTATAAACAATTATTCAGAAGATATACCTATTATGCCTATAATATATTAAACACTTCTTGATGATTTATAGCAATGTATGCAAAGTGATGCAGTTTCTTCTCCATTTCCCACTTTCATGCATTCACTTCAAGGCCCACTTCAGAACTTCTTATCCAATGTATTGATTAGTACAAGTACAATGATCTAGGCTACAACTGACCTAGTGTTTTTTTGTATTTCCTGTGTGGGACTACTTCTAGACTAATCCACTTCATTCTCCATTGTAATTGATCACTCAGAAATGTTTATTTAAAAAACATGTCAATCAATAAAAACTGAAACAATAAGGCTATGGGAAATAATTCATATATGACAAATAAATGATGCTCTGATAAATAAATGATGATGACCAAAATGAAATCTGATGAAAAAGAGACTTCTGTATTTGAAGAGTTCAGATCTTTTCTGACACTCCTTCTTGGTCTTATTCTCAGGAGATCCAAAGACCATTTCAAAGCGAATCTCTCCAGAGCCACATGGGCAGGTCCCATGTGTATTATGTGCAACTGTGCTTCCATGTCCAAAAAGAGGACAGGGGAGCCAAAATGAAATCCAACAGTGTTTTTCCATTTTTGACTTTAGTATGCATTATTCTAATGGAAATCATCCAGATTGTTAGCTCAGTTACATGAGTCATTCCAAAATCTCATGTTTATTACAATCTAGCAGGATGATTGAGGCATAAGAGGAACTTAAGTGTCTCCAAGTAAAAGGTGACTTCTCCTCCTATACTGCAAATGCTTGAAGCAGAATTCATGATCCCAATCTCCCCTACAAATGTTCCTGAGAATGTATTACAAAAAAATCTTCAGTGTGGCATCAGATCATGAATAACACTTGTACCATAAGTGGGTTTTTAGCAGGGAAGTTTTTCTGAGCTAAGGTCCCCCAACAGTCATCCAACAAGTGAAAGGCCACTTGATCTCGACAAAATATTTCCTTTATTAGTTAAGAGTTGTTTCTGACTGTGAACCACAGGATAGTGCAGAGATCCAACTAGGAAGCTGTATTTGTTAAAGTAGTAAAAAGAGAGGCATTTTATAGCTAGGAAGAAATGCATCAGCTTACCAACGGAGCAGGTAGGAGGAATTGCGATGGTCAAGTCAAAAGGTTCCAATCTTTGCTCCACAGTTCGCACCAGGGCAAGTTACTTAACCATTCAGTATCATCCCTTGTAAAATGGGGATAATAGTATGACCTGCTTCTGAGGGTTGTCGTACCAGAATTAAAGCAATTAATACAGATAGGTACTTAAACTGTCCCTGGTATAGGGTAAGTATGCCCTAAATGCTATTAGATAACAGCACCTTAAAAACTAACAAGCAATAAAAGCGAGAAGCATAAAACTCACAATTATGTAACATTTCAAGGATTACAGTACCTTGAATTTATGAATACATTTCTTCCTCTCATTTGTACATACTTTAAAATATGTCATAGATAATACTGATATTTCACATTCCACATTGAAAGGCTTGAAGAGACTTCCCTGGGAAATGTTTAGAGTTACACCCCAGAGAGGAAGAGCAAAAGGCTTAAAAGTAATTCACCATTTCAGGTGACTAAGGTCTCCCATTAGTCCTCCAGTTGAAGTGTGTTGTTTTCCTAAGTGTCAGTATTTTGCATTTCTACAATTTAGACTTTGGCTTTACTCACAGCACTCACAGACTCCACCTGTATTGAACTCATGTGTCAAAATTTAAGCACACTTTCACAAAAGCACTAGGTATATAATTCCAAACCATGAATTCATATTCTTCCTGGATTCAGAGAGCAGCCACTCTTCCTTTGAACCCATAATAATATACATTTTTATGGAATTATGAGCCAATAGCACTGTGTTCTATCTTTTTCCCAAATATTTGACTTAGGTAATATAATGAATATCAATTAGAAAATGAGTCTCAAAGACAGAGACACAAAGCTCATTCTTCGGTGTTTATGTATGGATTGGCTCTAGCAACCAATTTTCGATCTCAGGGGAAGAACAGTGGCTTCTTACGGTGTGTTGAGGCAGCCACGATTTGCAACTTTGGAGAGCTGTGTAGGTGGAGAAGTGAGCTGAAAGAACCTGCTCCTCCCGCACCACATTCAGTAGAGAATGACTCTCCCACTGACAATGGGTCAGGAGATGAACTTATATCACGCTAAGATATATTTCTTGTTACCTACTTCTTGTTATCCAACAGTGGACTTTAAAATATCACTTATTCATACACATATACACTCTTCTTTCTATTTATATGCATAACAGTATCAAAATGTTGAAGTTCCTAACCTTAAGCCACCCCCTTCAGCAAAAATCTGTGAAGATTCAGATTTTTTTTTTACGTTTAAAGCAAAATTCATCTTCCATCATGGAAAAGTACATCACTTCTTCACCCATTTAGTAAGGTTTGAAGAACGAGTTCCTTCTTTTGAATATATATTTGTTTGATTGTCTGGAATGTCATCTTCCTGCAAAGCTACTGATGTATAATAAATTCCACTAAAAACTGGCATTGAGTCATTTTAACATGCAAGTTTAGACTGTGTTTCAAGGAATAAGACCCAGATAGTGATCTTTCTCATGTGGATCTTCACCCAGGTAGCTCATTTCCGTAGCCTTATCAGCATCAAATAGGGGGTACTGCCTTCAGTCTTCAATTCACTGCAGGAAAGACCACACATGTATCAAAATAGAGCACATTAAAATTTAGTGAATTTAGTGATATAATTCTGCACCCCCAGCATTACCATGGCTACTACCACTGTACAACCAAGTCTGAACTAATTGCTTTAAATCTAAGAGGTGGTGGTTAATTGGTTGACTGTGATGACTTCCCCATCAGACATAGTAAAATCTTGTTGTGTAAGCATTAAACCTTATGTAAATTCAGCTAGTTGTAATGATGCAAGAGTGAGAAGAGTAAGGGGAAACAAGAGAGAGTTAGATGCTATGTCTGCCCTTCTATTCTGTGGACATGTGCACTGGAGTGACTTGGAGATGGGAAATATAAATCAACTCTTCCAACAGGACATTTTAGTTCTGTGGGTTTCTCATAGTCTGAACTTCTCCCCTCACTGTGTGATTCTAGTATGTAAAAAAAAAAGAAACACATACACATCCCAGTAAGTGTGTATGTGTGTGTGTGCACGTGCACACACATATATGAGTGTTTCGTAGTTGCTGTTGTCTAACACCCCTAATCTCCAGCAAACCACTTCTGGTATTCAACTCAAGACACACCATGCTTCAGGACAAAGCCTTGGGTTGTTTTGTTTTGTTTTGTTTCTATACTAAAGAAAACATAGAACAATATTGTATGGGTGACTTGAGAGATCTGCTTTGATTAATTTTAAAATTTATGTGACTTTTTTTTTGGCCTAATGGCTACTTTTGTACTCAAATCCCTCCCTAGAGTTGTGATTCCATTGTCTATTGGTGAATCCAGACTTACCGAAGCATGCTACCACTTACATTCTCAAAATAGTCAATTGGCTATATTTCATTTTGCAAACATGATACCTATCATTGTATCATTAATACTGGAATTTCTATCAAAAGTCACAAAACAAAGGGCATATTCAGTCTAATTTTCCTAATGAGGAAATTTTCCCATTGACTTTTCCTGTCCAGGGAGAGAAAAGATCTTTAAAACTAAAAGACCATTAGGTGGTTAAACAGTTAAATGGTTAAAAGGCCATTAACAATTTATTAACTGCAGTTAGAAAACTGGCCATAGAACATTCTCTCCAAAACATCCCCTCTGTACCAGCCAGGGTGTCAGCCTTCAGTACTGTCGTTACACTATGGAGCCAACCGGGTGCTCCCCCCTCTTCTCCTCTCTGGCTCCATTGCCGTCAGGGTCAAAGCAGCTCAGGTTGGCCGCAAAGCCTCACCGCCCCAAGGGGAATGGTATCTGGTGAGGGAGCAAAAACCCCAACCATCCTCTCTTCCCGGGAAAGTCATGCCTGCCCTTTAAAAACTCTTCTCTTCCTTCACTGAAGTGACCATTTCTGAAATGTGGGCATTTCACTTCCTCCTTTAATACTTCTGGGACTTAATTTCTTTTCTTTATTAGAAGTTGCAGGGCTAGTGGACAAGAATTCCATAACTTAGTATCTGGGGACCCAGACTCTGGTCTCTAGTTACAGATGTCACTGGCAAAGCGAGGAGCTATTGCAGGGAGTCTGAAGAAGGAGAGGGCTCATCAGTGGCATGGAAAATATGAGCAGCGGAAGAATAAGGACAATAGAGGACATGCTCTGTACTGTTTGGAGAAAGTACTGAAGCTGACACTGGGCTTGTTTCACAGCAGAAGAGGAAAAAAGATATCCAAATGTATTTATTCTTCGATTTGGTAAATATTTATGTTAGGCTTTGAGGATTCAGTGGTGAACAAGATTAACACAATTCCTATTCTCAAAAGAATTGGGAACAGTAAACAAATGCTTACATACCTGTTAAGAGATTAGAATCTTTCTAAAATGGGATGAAAGTCAACATTCATGACTGTTCAACAGAAGCTGAGAAGGCAGATGGGGTGGGGCGGGGGGGGGGGGAAGACCTTACCTTGTAGACACGGCCTGAGATACCACTGTCCTAGGAGTTTCTGACCAAAGTGCCACCTTGGATTTTAGTTCTTTATTCTAAAGTTGGAAAAAAATGTACAGAGATCACATAGCTAGCCCATTTATCAAGCAATGCTTCTGATCCACCCACCACTTCCATCACTCCTTCGCAGTAAGCTTGTGGTTCTAGCCACTCTATGAACATACAGAACGTAGCCAGTTGAGAATCACTGTTATCTCTGAAATTACAAACACACCTTGAAAAATGCATAATTTACCAAGAGGTTAACATAGAGTATTCTGCTTTAACCTCTGAAATTCAAAGCTGAACTCTCTGTTTAATTTTACAGTATTGTTTATAAAGAGAGATGCAAAGGACTTTATGAAATAACTTTATTAAGGAACCTCATTATTAAGGATACCCACGATATTGACTACATGGTTTGTCTTTCTTGCACAAAGGCTTATTATAAACTCCAGGAAAATAAGCACCGTCTCTTCTTTACAATATGGTTCATGGCATCTTTAGCCTCATTTTCTTATTGAAGCCTCAGTTTCTTCCTTTCTATACTAGTGGGAAATGATACATGACCTGCCTATCATGTATAAGTTGTTGGAAGAAACAAGTATCATATAATCATAATATTTAAAATCTGGAAGCCCTCTCAAAGTTTTGGGAGATAATGCGATAGCTAAAAACAGGGAGAGTAAGAGTTTAAGTACTCAGACACGAAGCCTACCACAATGGCTTATTTGTGACCTCATTTAGTCAGCTTCTATGTACCTAATCACCTCATCAGTATAATAGATACAATCATAGAGAATTCTTCACAAGTTCTCAAAGGTGACAAAAATATGTATTCAGCTTCCTGGTGCAGATTTTAGAACTTAGAGTCAGTTGGTTGTAATTTTCTAGTCCAAGTAACATTTTTATAGCTAAAAACTGAGGTCCAAAGAATTTAAGTGGCCAACATCTTTTTCATGGCAGAACTCAGAGTCCAAGTCAGGTGGTCCTCCCAAGGCCAGGGCTGGTACTTCCGCTACAGCGCAGCCACGCTGAGCGCTCCCATCTCACAGATCTGGAAAGTGAGGCTTACAGAAGTGAAGGTTCGTGTCTAAAGTTGAGTTACCAGTTGGCAGCACTGGCCGGCCAGAGGTCTTTAAAGGGTATACCAGTACAAGAAGGAGTGGGACTGGAGGGTACCTGGGTGGCACAGTGACAGGCAAAGCTGCAGCTTTAAGACCTGGAGGCGCACCAGCTCCATTCCCTAGTGGGAAACGAGGGACTTAGAGGGCCAGATAATTGAAGTTCTAAAGGTATTTCCTAAGAGTCCACCTGATGGTCTGGAGGAAGCCAACCCCAAAGTGTAAGGTTTTGGGGAACAGACATAAGAATTTTGACAGAAGCAAAAGAGTTAATCATTATGAGTGCTTAGAAAGGGTCAAGACTTTTGCCAAGTGCTTTCCATACACTCTTTTCTTTGATAAGAACCCAGCCCTGTAGTGTAACTATTATTGCTACATGCATATTATGTATTTAGTATGCATGTTAAAGAAATAAGGCAAAACTCAAAATGGTTGGGTAACTTGCTTCCAGCAACCCACAGGTGGCCCATGCAGCAGTGGTACACAAGAGCACCGGTCTCGTGCAGGCCTGTCTCACTCCAAGTGCCATGCTTCCTTCCCTGCAGGAAGTTATTCTACTGTGACCAGAAGAATTAGTTTAGCCTCCTATATTACAAATGAGTAAATGGTGAGCCCCAGGAGGGAGAGAGATTCTGCGATTTCTGAAGGGATTCCAGGTATGATAAATACGAAACAGAAGAAAGCAAACTGTCAGGCAACTAATCAACAATTAATCTACCCCAACCATCTAGCGCCATGCATATCTGATTCTTTACGCCCTGCCATGTCTATGGCACCAAGCCAGAGGCAGAGGGAATATGAGGAGGCACAGAAAGCATGGTTATCTTCCCTTTCAGTATATGCATAGTATGGTCGATGTGAGAAAACAAACATGGGAACATTAAAAAATATAAATGGACAAATAAATAAAAGCAATTCAGGAGATGCCATAAGGCAGCAGGTAATCATGACATAACAGGTATAAACAGAAAGCAGTGTAAATCAAAAAATTTACATTTTTATACATGAGGAGATTTAGCTGACCTTGAAGACAAAGTGAAATGGCCTAGGTAGGAAAGAAGGGAAAAAGAAAGTCCACGGTATCAGTTCTTAAACTGTGATCCTGGGATCACCACTGTCAGCACAGGAACGTCTTAGAACTACAGATCCTCAGTCCCCAGCAAGACCTACTGAATCGTAACTCCAGAGTGGCCAGATAATGTATTTTAAGAAGCTCACCAGATGTCTCTGATGGCTACTCAAGTTTGACAACCCTTGGACGGAAGCAGTGGTTTCCAGGGCTGGTTGCAGAGTGGAGTTACCTGGACAGATTAAAATCTACTAGTGCCCGGGCCCCACTCCTAGGGATCCTGTTTAATTTGGTTGCAGTCTGGGTTCTGGCATTTTCTAAACTCCACAGATGCTTCTAATGTGCAGCTAAGATGAAGAACCACTGGAGTAAGGAAAGCAAAGATAAGATGTGCATTTCACCCCTTCTTGCCTGTCAGGATCTATACTGAGTAATAATTAAAAGATGGAGCGAATCTCTTCACACACATCAATCATTTCACTGTGATATCTCATGGGTTAAGCACTTAAGTCTCACCCAGGAAATGAACTTCAGGTTTGATAAGTTGATATTAAAGATGTTTCTTATATAATGGAGATAGATCAAATATACGCTCCCAACATGTGCAGGCTACAAGGTCAAGTGCACAGCTAAGCAAAACTCCTCTCTATGCAGTACTTTAAAAATCATGAAGCAATTTGGAACACAATTATCATGATGACAACAAGTATTGGAATAAAAATAATCTGTGGCTGGACAGTTCCAGCTATTGTATGTTTTCTAAAATAAACTTAGTTTCTCAAGATGTTGAGTGCCAAACAATACAAAAGCATTAGAGATATGATATTAGACTGTCTTTCTTTTACTTCAACTTCCATGCTTATTTATTTCACCTACTAGATTAAGTGTTTATTTTTAGTTCATGGGCTCCCTTGTTTCTCCTATAACTAGAAAAGCCATATTTATGAGTTTTATTACATCATTACTTTACATAACTACAAATCACGGGCCAGAAATGTCTTATCATTATTATGACTCTATCCAAGGATAGTTTACTGATACAATTTTCCAAGAGAACCTAATTTTGCATATTTAATCTTCAATCAACACATTCTTGGAGTTAAATTAAATTTTAGGGATGCTGGTAATTATATAAAGTAGGAAATTCTTCAAAGTTTAGAAAATGGAGTAATTTCTGAAGATATATTTCCATATGAGCAAGTCATTAGTGCAGAAGCTAAAAATGTATGAGGTATGAGATGAATGTCAGAACTGTCCACTTAGATGATAAAAGATAGGCAAAATAAAAAAGAAAAGTAAACAACTTTGGTAGAGTTAGAAATTTTCTGATGATATTTAAAAGAGGTTTAAAAACCTTAAAGGCTTTGGTTTCATTTTTAAAGGATAGTTACATGAGTGAATTTTATTCCCCTTATGGATGGGGGAAAAACTGCTAGGATAGAAAGAATACCACAGAAAAATGTATTTGTTTCCGTAATTCAGAAAACTAGGAAGTGGAAAATAATTATTAAGAGCACCTCTCCCACAAAGCTGTAATTTCTTATGCATAAATGTACATATATACCAACACTCATAAAAAGGCACTCATATTTTACACACAGACCCATGCATGTCCCTTCACACATAGACAATCACACACCACCACACAACATTCACAGATAGACATACTCAGCAACAGTGTCACACTGGAGCATCATCACACACAAGCACACACACGACACATTCACAACAGGCTCACAGATACACCAAACACACACGCACACACACACATACTCACATTCACGCTGAAATGCACAACAGATTCCTTCCTTACCTGGGCTTCAAGAATGTTCACCTTTTCCTTGAGATTTTCAATTTGTTTATCTTGTTCTCTTAAGTTATTTTTTAATCCTTCCATCTAAAAATTCGGAAACACAATTGGAACAATCTTGTTAGGCAAGAGGGAATAGTTACTTAAGTCAGAAACTGTACTGGATTCTGTGGTCAAACGATGCTCATCAAAAAAAAACCAATCAAATCCCAAAGCATGCACAGACTCAGTGGGCTACAGAAAGTAGCAGAGTAAACAGGCACCTGGGGACAAGAGCCAGCAGACAGAAACCTGTTTAAACCTAACTCAGCCGGAGTGCAGCCTGGGGAAAGCAGCTCTGCTCATCCTATGTCTCAGCCATGTCACGTTTCATCCTGCAGCGGCAGAGGCCAGGGGACACGACACAGCCTACTGTCGGGCAGGGGAAGCTCTCTGAGGCAGAGATCTAGCCAACCGGAAGCCCGATGAGGTGAGCCTGCTTTGCTTTGGAAGAGAGATGTCTGCCAAGAGGCAGCCTGGAATTGGGAAGGTGGGGCAAAATTCAGAATGGTGCAGGAAGAGAGGAAACACATGATTCTAAGGCCAGTGGGGCCACTGCTAGCTCTGTCTTTTGACTACTGTGGACTCAGTTTTCTCATCTGTAAAATGAGAGTGGGGGATGCCTCCTAAGTCATTCCTGCCTCTCCAATGCCATGATTCAATTTCCCAGGCCTCTGGTGAAGTCCTAGCCAAGAAAATACAAGTGCTACATTTATGTCAGGAAGGCATTTGAGTTATCTAGAAGGACTCCTTTTGGAAACAAATAGGAGGTAGTAAAAAAAAAATCAATGAAGGTCTGATTTTAAGTCTAAAGTAGACCCCAAACCAGATCAACACATACATTGGAGTAACCTTCAATCACTTCCAAATCCACCATCCATCTGGCTGCCACCACAATTATCTTTTCTCTTTACCTGCCTGGATGTCCCCAGAGAAGGGCCAGGCCATACCCCTGTCCTAACACACCTCCTAAGTCATTTTACTGTTTATGAGGTTATGAAAACAGATCATTTCTTCCTCAAGAAAGGGCTGAAATCTCCTAAACTACAAAATCTGAAGAACAGGGTACATTACCTGGTTCAGAGCACTTTTAAAAAAAATCAGTGAAACACTGAAGGAGCAGTTTAAATGCAATTTCCCAATGATCTTCATTGAGACCATTACAGGGGTTGACATACAAACAAAGAAAGCATTATAAAAACAGAGCCATGTTACATGGCAATAAAAAGAGAATGTTGGCAGAAAAATCTCCCTGTTTGCTAAGTCCAGACAAGTCACTTGGATTCAGTCGTCTGATTGTACACACAGCATCTGCTACAGAAACACACTTGATTAGTCTGACCTCTTGGATGACACTGCGCAGGTTCTGATGTTGGGAGTGAATCACAAACTGCAGATGAGAGATCTGCTCCTGGAGAAGGGAAATCTCCTTTTGAAGACCTTGGCAGCTGGAGATGCAAAGGGAAAAAGAAAGAAAGGGATTTGCTAATGCATTTTACAGCTATACTTTTCCACTGTGCTGTCTGGCTCTCCTCACACCCTACACTGCTACTGGGCATCAAGTGGGTAAGACGCCCGGGGCCCCACATGCCACACAAGATGCACTGAGGATAAACAGCCAGGAAGCAGCCTCTGATTAGCTCAGAAATGACCATATCGATTCATGTTAATAGCTCCTTTCTGGCCCCCTGTGACTCCTTGCCTCCAGCAGGTAGATGAATAAGTTGAAGGTGAAGCACTTACATATTCATCTGTCTTGCCTATGAGCATCCGCAGACCTGGCATCTGTCAGGATGCACAGATGCCTATGGGCTAGCTGTGAACATGGGGCCAGGGATGGAGAATTTACATGCATATCAGAAACCAAGTCCGATGATACCGGGTTACTATTTATTGTGGATCTCCTATGTTTGTCCTTTTTTGGGGGGGCTTCCTACATTTAGTAATTCTACTACCTATAGATAGGGCAAGAAAAAAAAGGAAGGAAACTGAATTCTGACTATTTTGAGTCCATGTCAACTGTTGTGAAAAAAGGGTAGCTGAGTTTGAATTTAGATTATTCATACTTTCCCAAAGCTCCATTTAGGTAACTGATTATACAGCTTTTGACTATTTCTCTTCTTGCCAATTCTGTTAACGTTATGAGGCCACGTGCGCTGTGGCAAGATCACCGAACTTGGGAGTTATGGGGGACTTCAGAGTCACTCACACAAGCTTTCTAAACTTTGGTATAACAGATATAATAATTCCAACATGCACTGAAATTGCAATTCAGATTTTTTAGCCTCCACAAATATTACAAAGGTCATGGAGATCCGTGTGACACTATAGAATATGATCTCATTAGGAAAAGAAAAAAGAATGTCCATTTTGTCTCATGGAATGTACTAAAATATTGCTTCTCAAACTTAACAGACATGGGACAATCTTGTTAAATCAACAGGGATCTTGCTAAAATGCACGTTCTGACCCAGTAGGCAGGAGCAGAGTTTGAGATTCTGCTTTTCCAGCATGCTCCAGTGCTGCCAGTGACGTTGCTGGTCCAAGGACCATGCTTTAAGTGCTTTGAGTAGCACAGCTCTAAACCACTAAGGTTGGTGTCTCAATACCTTTTAATATATAACATAGTATTTCAGAGCCTAGCAATTTGCAGGGGAACTTGGAACACTTAAGATGATCTTACTTTTTTGGTGTTACATGAGATTTTTTTTCAAGAATTCATTTTACTGTAGAAAAATTTTCTGTAAGACTATAGGAATCCTTGCACAAGTAAAAATAATATGCAATGATAGCCGTCATGATGTAGCCTATGGAATTGAATAATTTATACTATAAAAATACTGTACACTTGCACAACATATGTCACAAAATATTTGTAAAATGTAGTTCATTATAGTACATAGCATAAAAAATGGAAACAATGTAAATGTTCGTCAATAGAAGTCTTACTGATAAAACAAACTATGCCTTATCCATGCCACTTTTATTTTACATATACATATATATCACAGAGGTAGACCAATAGACTTGATTTATATCAAAGAAGATTCTGCAGAATGTTATAAAAAGGATGGTCTTTTCAACAAATGGTACTGAGAGCACTGGATAGTCATATAAAAAAAGAAAAACCCTACCCTCACCTCATAATCAAAATAAATTCCATTTCAATTATAAATAAAGCTGGGGATCCAAAAAGCTTTCAAAAGAAAATATAGAAGAGCATCTGCCTGAATTTGTCATAAAGGCTTTTGGGACTAGAACTCAACACAGCACTGACCACAAAGGGAAAGACTGGTTGAGTTTGATTGAACAAAACTGAAAAATTTCTGTTTATCAAATGAGAGTGAACAGGATAGCCTCAGAATATTGGTCACACAAGTGACTAATAAAGGCATTGAATCCAGTATATAGAAGGAACATCTATAAATCAATAGGACAGGTACCCCAGCAGAAAATCTAGAAAGTGACCTGAAGAGGCATCCCACAAGAAGATGAGTTGAGGACACTAAGATCCCAAGAACACAGAAGGCAAACAGAACTCTGGCCCACAGATGGTGCTAAGACCCAACACTGCTCCAGGAGGGAGGGAAAAGGAAAGAAGAGAAAGGAGGTAAGAACAGTCAGATACAGGACTTCCCTGGGAAATAATGAGAAGGAACTTGGGGTGCTTTGCAGAGGTAGACTGGCTATGAATATTGATAAAAAGTTCATAAATTCATTAAAAATTTAAAAAATAAATTTATAAAAACATTTAAGTGAGTACTCAAAATGGCCTCACTGTCCTGTGAAAACCCCAAACTTCGGGTCCAAATGGAAAAAGGGCAGTTTTAGAAGGACAAGGTGGGGTAGATATTATGCTCTCCAAAACAGGAAGCTCAGGAAATTTCCCAGTGCATACACAAGTCACAGTAGACAAATAAAAATATGAAAACGTCTCAAGATGGAAGAAAAACATTTCTAGAAGCACTCTTGAACACTCAGCAAGTGCTTTCACACTTAAAACCTGCATTAATGAACAGTGACTAAAGGAGTTGCAGAAAATCTCTCAGGATTGTTCAATAAACATGAAACCTAGTCATCCATTTAAGGTCTATGAATGTGAGACTTCACTGAAATAAGCTGCCATTTGAGCTCCCTTTTATTTCTGTTAATTATCTTTCAGTTAAAGCACTCAGTCTCAGCAAAGAGGTACTAAAGCCAACCAGCAGGAAGAAGGCGTAACAAAGGACAGCCTAGGAAGAGAGGCCAAGCCCTTCTAACAAATGTCTGTATGGGATTCATGCTCTGCCTCCCAATGCCTCAATATAAATATAAAGTAAATGTTGAAATGAAATAGAATCGGAAAACTTCTGCTTTGGGAAGATGTAGCAGATGTATTTTTCCTTATTTTTCCCATTATGTACAACTAAACACCTGGAGATTATACATAAACAAAGAAGACTCGAAAGCAGGGAGACAAGACAGACTACCTCTGGACCTTGGGATCCAAGGAGCGACACAGGAGTGAGTCCCTGGGCTCTCTTTTTACTCCTATATCCAGTCTTGGAGCTGGAAGAGTCTGCAGCCTAGAAATGCCAATGGGAGCAGACAAAAAAAAAAAAAAGCTCCAATTAAAAGTGGGAAAATCTTTACCCTACCCTTTTGAGGAAGGGAACTGAGGTTGCTCTCTCAATTCACCCCTGAGAGAGTGAACAGAGTACCACTTCTGGTCTTCTTCCTATTAGATTCCTTATTCAAGAAAGGAAGTCAGCCCTATTTTTAACTCACAGAAATGTAAAACCAAATGGCCTTGCCTCTAACTAGTAACATGGGATGACCATAGAGTAAGTACTTGGCAAGAGACATACTCTCAATCTCTCTGCTAACCAATGGCTGCTAAAGACTTGGTCAAAGGAAATTTGCATTCATGGAGGATTGTCTCTCCATCCCTTTGTCAGTATACATTAAAATCTATCTTTGGCTTAACTTGTACCATCAGAGGGTAGCATTTTTGAGCCTTGCTGTATCTCTCCCTGCTCCTTGCTATTATAATGGCTTTGACTGAATTGCTCTCTGGCATCATGCTATCCTCTTTTAATGGATTTTTGAGGTACACCTTCTGCGTTTCCCCAAATGGCAACTCTAAATGGGCCTGTGTATGATGTCATAGGGCAAAGGGACAAGTTGGGAAACTGCCTTCTGCTCACAGACACATAGGGGACTGAGGAAACCTATCTGAAAGATTTCAGAGGTCTCCAGAAATGAAAGTCAAATCTCCTCTATAGCAGACTGAGCATAGGCTTTGCTATGAGAATTCTGGAGCCAAAACTCCCAGTCCAACAACTTCCAAGAGGCTGTGTAATCACTTAACTAATTAGAAGCTCAGTTCCTTCCCTGAAAGGTTGATGGAAGGATTACATTAAATAAAGTACCTGGCATTACTCTATAACAGCAAACCACCATAGTTAGTTAGTAGTGATGGTAGTAGAAATAAGGAGTCATCTTGGTTTCAATAAGAGCTGATTCTGGGATTAATTACATATTATAATGATACATACATATCCATATACAAGGGAAAAACTCATTTTTTCTGAATTAAAGATGTTCCTTAAAGATGCTTTTTTTTCTCACTAAAGGGTATTCTTTTATAACTACTGCTAAGTAAACAGAGATGCTTTTTAATATTAGAAATGCCAAATTAGAGCATATTGAATATTTTTATCAAAATGGCAGAATGAAGCTCACTGAAATTCAGGGAAGACTGTCTACATCTAAGGGAAATTTGACCCACACAGCCCTTTCTCTGGGAAGCAGCCATAGGCTATTCTTTGGGGAAGGGAAAGCCACCCACAGGACGGGGAGTGGGTACCAGCCAAACGGCCAGTGGTTGGATGACAGCAGAGCGACTGGTCAGCATGATCAATCTGCCCAATACGGGGGGTAGTATTAGGCCAGAAGACTCTTTCCTCTGGAATAAGAAAGGAAAATACCGAGGATATAAACCAGATGGTGAAAAACAGAGGGGCAAGGTAATAAGTCATATAGGAAGAACAAAGAATGAGAAAAAGTGAATCTGTATCAATGATGGAATGGGAGCAACAAATTCATTTGGTTTTTAAAAATCACCTAAGTGCTTAAGGGCAGCCCTCCTGTCTTCCCATGAGGTACATCTTCCTTATGACTGTATCCATTCAATCTTAATCCAACAGAAATCCTTTTATTTGTGGTCGCTTCACCATGAGTCTACCACTTTAGCCAAAAGAGTCCAACTCATCCTAATTTCCTTTCTTTGTCTCTTAGCAAAGTGACTACCTCTACACACAGTCAATGTAAGATAACTATTTGTGATACCTAACAATCTATGAAAATTGCATAAGCCTTGCTGTGCAAACACCTTTCTGGAAACACAAAACATCCACTTCCTTCAAGATATTTCTAAAACCTTAAGATCTTTTGAGACTTCTTTATAACAACTGCTTATATATAATAGAACAGAAAGAATAGGTCAGTTTGGTTTTTAAAGTGGTTATATTTTCTGGCTCAAAGACTGACCAACCTATTATCAATAAAAAAATCATTTTTTAAAGGAAAAAAAATTAAACTTAGATTGTCTGGACTCCTAACAGAAGGCACATTGCACCAGCCAATAGTTCTGCTGTATGGAAAAATTCACTTTAAGGAAAAAAAAAGATGGGCAAGCTGGAGATTTACTTCAAGTTAAGTTATGAGTATATGTGAGTAATTCCAAAGACTGATGGATGTTTTCCAAGAGCTTCCTTCATTCTCTACAGAGACATACAGTACTACGAAACTCTCAGAAAACCACCTTCCAGGGCTATATGCTTGTTCACAGGGAAAAATATGGGGAAATTAATATTAGTGGTGTCCCGGTGTGTTTCAAACACATATATGCAATTGTCAGGGTCAGCCCAGTTCTGAACTTTGGTCCAATACATGAATATAAGCCAGACAAAAGGCACAGTACATGAAGATTAGAAGAGAAAGACAGATAACAGGAAAGAGAAATGCTAGAAAACAATCAAACAATCAAAAGACTGAGAGGAGTGTTTGAAAAAATACCACCAAATGAGAGTAGGAATTTGTACATTCTGTGGCTCATAACAGTGTTGCTATCTGAAGGAGCAATAGCTCTAGATGGATGAAATAAGATCTTTAAATGGATTTAACTTTTAACCATTATATCAAAACATCAAATGACTGTGATAGGCTTAGCATTAGAAGAGAAGAAAGAAGAAAAAAGAAAAGTAAAACTTCAGGAAATTTCTTAGGATATGAGTTATTCCATGATATTCCAGAGACATGTTCTAACAGTGGCTGAGCATAAGATAGTTGTGGTGATAAACATAAATCCATCCCCACCCGCAGCACACTAAGGACTGTGACTGCTTGTGAATTGTGAATATTTGTAAGTCCAAAGAACTAAGGATGTTTTTCAAAGTAGCTCCTTCATTCTCTGCAAAGTTGGGAAGCACCACAGAACTATCTTATAATTCCATCTGCAGGCTGGCCAACTTAATGCCAGCTGTGGTAGAGACCCATGAACAGAATCAGCAGCATCAGGGGGGCTGAGATCCCAACAGCATCCTCTAGGAATGCGGACAGGGAGGGCGCAGGCTCATTCACTCTTCAGAATGGCTAACCCTCCCACTAGTTTCCCTTTACCCCTGGTGAACTCTGCCCTCTTCCCGATTTCCCGGTGGGTGGGGAGGGAGGCACACAATTAATCCTAAGAAATCGCCCTTCCTCCAGCACTTTCAGGCTTCCTGTTTCCTTGGGGAGGCTGGGCGGACCAATGGAGAGGAAAGGTAGTAGAAATTGCTTTTACTCAGGAGGTAGATTTGCAAACCTTTTAGTATATGTAGCATTGGATTTGAGCTGCAGCAGCTTGTTTTCCAAAGACAGTTTTTTTCCTAGCAGTGTTCTCTTTTCCTAGGAGAAAATAAAATATGATTTTTGCTTATTTTTCTGTGTGTGTGTGTTTGGTAAGGCATTCTTGCAGACTGTTCACAAAAAGTGCTTCTTGTAATACTAGAAATACGTTTTGAGTTAAAGAGCTCATTTCACATGGTGCTGTTACAGCCCACCCCAGCGAAGCCTATTGGGCATGCTCCTGGGCGGTTTACCAGTAGCTCAATGACAGCTCAGGACTACTTGTCTTCACTCCCCTCACTCGCTTCTGCTCTCCAGCCCACTGCTGAAATACCCTCTGCTCAGTAAGACATCTCCTGCCTCTCTCCCTCGCACCCCAAATGCAAACTGCTTGCTCATCTCTCAGCATTGGCTCTCCGACCATTACACCTGCTTCTCCTGCATTAGACTGAGCTGTTGGTATCCAAGGATATGTACTCATTCTCTATTTGTTTGAGTCATGCTTTTGACTTTTTGAATGTCCCTAAAATGAGGGTAATATTACCTGTATTGAAATGTTGGGATGATGGGAGATAAAATATATGAAAGGTTCCCATGCTTTTCTGGCACATATTAGGACCTCAATACATAACATTTTTAATTTGCCAAACACTTTATATCTTATGTGCTCGTTTTTTAAATTTATACTTCCTCAGATTTTTCCTGGAGCATTCTTGTTACACATAGGATTGTTCTGGTGTAGCTTTAACTGTGTTCAAATTATTTCTGAGGGATCACAGATAAGCCTTGCAAGTGTATGACAACACTTGATCAACAAAGAACACATCACTGATAAAATATTTTGACTTTGTATGGAGGGAAATGATCATTAAGTAAACATTCTTCCTAATGGAGTTACTTCCAATTAATGGGCCTTCATAACTAGAGTTCAGGCAGACCTGATGACTGGACCAGTAAATATTCTGCCATGGCCAAAGCTCTAGCATGTAGCCTGGGCTCTTTATACATCCTCTCTGACAACACAGAAAATCAGACTATACCAGCTAGCACTTCAGGGACAGTGTCTTCTGGAAAGGGAAAGAAGTTCACAGCACCTCCCAGTAGGCAATACCTTCTCCCAAAACCATACCACTAGGGAAATCAAGAGTTATTAACCAAGATGGGGTGGACACCAATTTAAATCACTGCCATATGTTAACATCTAAATGATTTAGGAACCAGTGATATCATTGTTATCTGGCATCAGAGAAGGTAGGGCCATAACGGAAAGGATTTGAACTGGGAATGGAAGGCTGTGGAATAGTTCCTTTTTGCACGTCCTCATTTACAAAATGATGGGGAGGAACTAGGTGCTCTCCAAAGAGCCTTCGAGCTCTAAAATTCTAATCGAGCTAAATCAATGACACTGGAAAACAAATACGATGCAAGAGAATTACAGAGCCAGTGAAAGGACCATATGCCATATTAAAATGCTCTTATTGGGTGTTTCTGCTGTCTTATCACTGTATTTATGAAATTCATTCTCACTGCATTCCTGATTAAAGTGCGACAGATGGTGAAGGTTTTAAGTAATGTGTTCATTACCAGACCTCATACCACTAATGGCTATTTACTGGAGCAGTGGCTTGCTCAAGTGAGTAGAAAATGAATCCTTCTCCAGGGGCCACCCAGTACCAGGGCAGTATTTATCACCCTTCACAGTGGATGTTCAATTTAAAATTTTTATTTCCTTTTGGATCTTATGTCTTTTTCTATTAGTACGAAGTTCTCAGCATCCACCACCTCTCATTCTGATACACACTCCCCACCCAAGAAATCCTTTATCACAGCCCGTAGTCTCAGTATTTCCTTCAACTAAGATGTCACTAAGCTTTGCTTCTTTGGTTTTATTTATTTGTTTGTTTGCCTTACAAATATAGTATATCTTTGAAGCAGAAATGTTTAAAAAAAAAAAAAAACTCCTGCACATTGTCCTTGCACTCAAGGACCCACTTCTCAGAGATTCCAGTAGGCTTCATTCTAGGAAACACTGAACTAGACTATTCTGGAAGGTTACTGCAAGGCCTTGCTTACCCATTGGGCACCCTGTCCACTTATGCTGTCACAGCCCACAGTTACGGGTCAATATTAAGCCAAAGGCAGGCCATCACTTTCTAAATGTATCTGCCAGGATCTAAGCCCAATTAACCTAATTCTGAGATACATTCCCCTACCTTCAATACTCAGCCTCCCTAAGAACCCCTAGCAGAATGAAAGAAGGGAGATCTGGGACGTGTCTTGAGTCCCAGACAGCCCAGGTGTCCTACACTGTGATCTCCACATGGACACCATACCTGGTTCACTCACAACCGATGTCTAGCCTCCAGCTCCGCCTGGTACATGGTAGGTGCTCAAGTATTTGTGGAATGCATCCCAGAATTCTGAGACAAACTCACATCTAGTACAGACTTCCTAGGGTTTGTAGGAAATAGAAATTGTATTCCACTGCTCTTTAGCTAATTTTCAGAGCAGACAGCTGGCCACTAACCCTGACCCCATATTACCGGGTTTGAGGTGATCCAAATCTAAATTTAAGTGTCAAGCTGGTTAATCAACCTGACTTGCTTTCCGGAATTGTCTTCCTTTCTGAAATTCAAACATTCTTTGGGCTATCTCAGTTTGCTAAACTATTTAATACAGGATAACTTATTAAAAAGTATTCATCTAAATGCTACAGCTTGTCCAAAACATCATAATTATAAACTGTCATATCTGGGAAAACTAGCTGCTTGAGGACATTCTAGCCTAGTGATTCTGGCTAAAGTAAAACCCTCAGAGACCCACTGCACAACGGACATAGTTGTATATTACTATTATTAAATTCAGTTAAATTTGGGCTTATTTAATTTTTGTGATGTCCACATAAGACCTTCATGAAGATTAAAAACTCAACCAAATCCAAAGTGTTATGAATTAGATTCTTGGGAAATACGTAAAAAATTAATCAAAGTTCCTTTGGCAAGAAACCTGAATACTGAAATGGGATGCTTTGGAAGTGATACTTCTAAAATGGCAACAACTCAGGCAGACTCATAACACAAAATAAGGCTGAGAAGAACAGAGGAAAATCAGGGAACTAATATAAAAATTAAATAAAATAATTTAAATATATAAAATAAATATAAAAATGTGGGGGGCAATATTTATTAGAAGTCAAAGCCTATATTCTTTTCTTTAAGATTTAGTCTTTTTTTAATTGAAGTATTGTTGATACACAATCTTATACTGGTTTCAAGCATACAACACAGTGGTTCAGCAGTTACACACATTTTTAAACCCTAACCCCCACTAGTACAGTTACTATCTGTCAACACAGGAGAATGTTACAGAATCATTGGCTGTATTCTCCATGCCGTACTACCATCCCTATGACCGACTTACATTATGACTGAGAAATTTTGTGCCCTTTAATTTCCCTCCCACTCCCCACCCATCCACCCCAGTCCCTCCCCCATGGTAGTCACTAGTTACTTCTCAGTGTCTATGAATCAAAGCCTATATTCTTATCTACCCCTCCCCAATTCAGTTTCAAAGATGCCAATTTTCTATTTGTTTTGCTATTTAAAAATATCCCTTAGCTTGTCTGGATTTTAAATTCTGAGACACACAAAATTAAACTTATGTGCTCACCTTTTGTATATATTTGGAGTGCCATCTACTTGGCAGGAATACTACGTGAAACTTACAATGTTTGTTCTCTTATTACTCTTTCCTAAATGGTCTCTTTTGAAAGTTCTAATGTCTATAGCTTGTTATTTGTCAGTGTGAACTATATCTGTCCTATTGCAGCCATAGGTTTTTACAAACCTAAAGCAGACTTGACCAAAAAATGGACACTTCACTGACTGTAAGTCATAAAAATGTTATGATTACAGGGATCCGCAACATTATTCTTAGCAATAGGTATATTTCATGACCTTCTCCATTGTTTCCATCTACAGCCTCACCTGGTTCCCCTTTCTAAGCCATATATTTATTAGAAAGAGAAAGTCACAGTGACGTGACTGCAGTATTTGTAGAGGTAAATCAGTAACAGTGCAGATCATATTAAATGTGTGAGGGAAGAAACTAACATCACTGAGTAGTGCCTAAAGTCTTAGGAGTTGCAAAGAGCACTCCACCTAATGTTATCTTCTTTTAGTGTTATTTTCTTTAATTTTCATCCTGATCCTGTCCCTTTAATTCTCCAAGGTACTTACTCTTTCCATTCTCTGAACAAGGTTCTCCAATTCTGTGATTTGATTATGTTTTTCTTCAAGCTTTTCAGCAACTTGATTCAGATTTTCAACATGTTGTTTCAATTTCTGTTCTTTTTCAAGTTTGTTAACCTTTGGTCAGAAAAACAGATGTCAGACTATTGTTTTTATTATACTTGTACAGCTATTATCACCCTCTGTAATTTTCGGAGTAGCCAAGAAAAAAATTAATAACTCACACTTGTTTAGAATTAGTCTTTTGAATTCAGTATTCCCTTCCAAATAAATCTAATGTACTATAATACTAAATCACAGCAGAATTCATAATATATAAATATTATTCTTAGAGTAATTACATTTGTTACCAGAAAGCATACCACCTAAACTGGGATAAGAAAAAGAGACACGAACAAAAGCAACTCTTGACTTTTTCTCAAGAAAACCTATCTATAACAAAAATTAAAATCTTATATGTTCAGGAAAAAAATGTTTCATTTTTAATCAGAAAGTGTCATGAAAGCAGAATCATTATCCCCATGGTATCAGGGGGTTATTTCCTAGGCAGACAGCAAGAGCTGTGCTAGAAGGCCAGAGAAGTCCTCATCTGGCAGCCCACAGGCCACATTTGGGAGTGTCTCCACTGACTTCTAACTGACACACACAGACACATCTGTATTTAACAGAACTTGAGAATTTATGGTATAAAAAAAAGTGTCTGGCTTCCCTTGAAAACACCAAGTGGGAGTCCTGCGGGGCAGCTCCAGGGTGGGCTGACCCCCTTTGCGGGAACATCTGCACTCCAGCCCTTGCGGACCCACCGCCCACAAGGAGGGTCCACACAAGCCTGCTCACTTCGCTGGACTAGGTTCTTCATCTGCATCTGCATGCACGGGAGTTTGTGACCGTTATCACTACATCCTGAGGCATGAAAACATGCGAATTTCCTACTGCTCTGCCCTGGGGACCTTCCTAGGGCCTGAGATGGCAGACACCCAGGCACCCTACCACAGCATAAAAAAATTTCCCAATTCTGAGTTTTGGCAAACACACACACACACACACACACACATTTTTTTCTCCTCTTTTCCAGTCCTAGGATATATATATTCTATAGATAAAGTCTTATTGGTCCAGAATGTCTCATTCAGACTTAAAAAAAAAAAAGAATGTGTGTGTGTGTCTATGATATATATATACATATATATATACACCCACACATATACATATTAATGGTTTTTACATTTTTAAACATTTACATATTAAAATATGAAATATATTATTTTAATGTATTTTAAAATATATAGGTACACATACATATATGTTTTTGGTTTGTTTAGCCTGAAGAATGTATTCTAGGAACAAAAACACTTTGAAACCATGTATCTAGCCCAACTCTTTCATTTCAGAGACAAGGAAATCAAGTCCAGAGGGGCTTGCCAAGTCCACCGCTTCACATCTGACTCTAAAACAGAGGGACGTGACCTGCCGGAGGTCAGTTCTCCGCCAGACAAGCTGCCAGCTCCATACCTGGAGTAGGCGTTTACTGTCCTCATACTTCTTCCTAACTTCTGCAGACTGTGTTTGGTAGGTTTCAAATAATCTCTGGGCCACATTTCTCAGAGCCTCTGCTCCTGCTTCTCTGGAGGCTTCCAACTGGGAAAAAAAAAAAAGATCGCTGTGTATGTTTTGACATTTACAGTAAGAAGGATTAAAGGTAGAACAGTTTGATGGGCAACTAAAAACACAGAGGCCGTAACTATACCCTTTGCACCCATGTAGACAATGGATAGGAGAAAAGACACTGTTACCTGGGAAGAGGAAAACGTAAAATGAGAAACCCCACCTTATCATGCAGGTGGATTTGCAGTCAGTGCTCTGCATTTATAGGCCACACCCTTCAAAGCCCTATCAGCTTATCCACTCATTTGCAAGCCTTTTATCATAGATGTCCACAACAGTATTAAAAGATGTATCTTCCTGACAAGATTGGAGTACCAAGGCCAATAAAGCTGAAGTCTGATGAATCTTTCAAGGATTTAATCTAAAGAAACAATGGCTGCAAAGATTTACCTACCGAGTATATAATGAACCAAAAAAATGGAAATATAAAGCATCCAACAATAGAGGAATTCAACAAAATAATGAGATATTTGACTATGAGTGCTCTAATTAATATTAAGTATGTAAAGACTTCAAAAAATTTATTATACTAAGAACACAACATGAGACCTACCCTCTTTAATTTTTAAGTGTGTGTTATAGTATTAACCGTAGGCACAATGTTGTAGAACTCATCTCTAGAATTCATTCATCTCGCACAACTGAACCTTTATACCTGCTGAACTTTTGTAAGATCTTTTTAATAATAAAATAGTGTCTAAAAAAATGTGAGCGCATGTTGGGTCTCTGGATGTGTGTGGAAGTCTGTCCGCTTTCACAGATCCATGAATCTGCGCTTTTGGCTCAAAGGCTCAAAACACAAAACTAGAAATGTCTCCTAACAGTCATACCTTGATTTTTAATACTTCATTCTCTTTGTTCATTTCTACAAGCTGTAGGTTTTTTCCTTTCACCCTTTCCATGAGCAGGTCCCAACTGCAACAAGAGGAATCCATTTCAGAATCACAGCCATTCTGAGTGTTCCCACAGTGCTGAAATGAAAAAACATGGAATATCAGACACCTGACTTTCCTTTTCTCTACAAATTTTAACAACAATAGTCATCACTCAGTGTTACATAAATCAAGGAAGATTCAGGGGAGCACAAGTAAAATAAATCTTTTGAATCTCAAATATCAATGAGGAATTCTCTATGAAGAAGAATTCTCTATCTTTCTCCATGTACAGAGTATTTTCTTTTCTTTTTTATTTATTTTCTGTTTTTACTTTTTAATTTGTTAAAAACTAGTCGACGGAAACAACTTCTATTTATTAAGCATTTATTATGTGCAAAATAATCTTTTAGATGTTTTATATACACTCCTTTGAATACTCAAAACACTGGCCTCTATATTTGCTCAAATTTGAACAGATTCTCGTATTAAAAAGAGGTAGAGAGACATCTTTTGTACTTTTTACAGTTGTAAGTATACTATGAAGTCTTTTTTAGGAGACAATATCTACAAAGCCAGTTTTTAAAAAAATCTAAGTTGTAAATATAAATGCACTTTGTGTACATTGCATTACAGACTAATATAATCAGACCTGATGATTACAGTATACAATATGCAATAGTCAATGATACTTTACTGTAATCATCCCATACTAAATTTCTAATCAGATATCAGAACTCAGTATTATTGCCAGTGTAACTCTATGTAAGCTCTAGCTCACTGAAAATACACTTGAAGTATAAAATAACTCTCAAATGCCATCAAGGGCATGTGGAAGTGGAAAGGAAATCTGAAACCATTTAACTCAGTCACATCAATATTACAGATATGAACACTGAGGTACAGAGCCCAAGTTTACATAGCAGGAGAGTGGGAGAGCTCATGAGACAGTCTCTTGATTGTCCACCCGATCCTTTCTGCTCTTCCAAATTATGTCAACACAGAGGAATTATTGTGCAATTACACATTCCCTATAATTATAATAACAACTTCTATTTATTAAGCATTTATTATGTGCAAAATAATCTTTTAGATGTTTTATGTACACTCCTTTGAATACTCAAAACACTGGCAGACACTATGTCCATTGTACAGATGAGGAAATTGAAATGAGTCATTAAACAAGGCCAAGGCCGTAACTGCCAGAACCGGCATTGGAATCCAAGTTCGCTTAACAACAAAGCCTGTATTTCTTTCCAGTACAATGTATGGGTTACATTTTTAGAAATAAAAAACAAAAAGAATACAATGTCTATAAATAATAGAGTTCCCATAATTCTGTCCTGGTTTTGTTTTTTCTACTCCAGACCCTGGTATACTCTCAGTATATTCTCTTTCTCCAGGTACAGAGTATTTTCTTTTCTTTTTTATTTACTTTCTGTTTTTACTTTTTAATTTGTTAAAAACTAGTCGACGGAAAGACTTGCAGTACGTAGATTTCTGGCAGTGGTAGATAGCTACAAAGTCACAGATCAGTGCAACTGAAACTTGAATGTACGTATCAATCACTTGGGACAGATCTGGTTAAAATACAGATTCTGATTCAGAAGGGATGGGTTTAAAAAATTTATTATACTAAGAACTGTTGAACCTACAGACCCCACACTGAGAGTAGCAAAGCCTTACATCTTTTATGGCTATATCCTAAAAGGCATATTGCCCAGGTACTGAAGGGGAAGGGGCTGGTATTTTGAAGCTTGGTCTATCTGTTGCACTACTGTGGTTTGAGATGGCCAACGCAGACACCCTGGCAGCACAATTCATATTCATTTTCTAAGAGCTCCTCCTACCAAGGTCACCAACAGCCCCCCTCCCTCCACATTGCTATTTACAATGGTCAAGGTTTAGCCCTCAATTTACTTATGAACAACATTTGGCACAGTGGTCCTTCCCCACTTTCTGAAACCCTTTCTCACTTGTCTTCAGTGACACCATTTTCTCCTGTTTTTCCTCCTATTTTGTTAGCTTCTTTTCTCAGCCTCCAGTGATGATGATTGTTCTTTTCTCCCCGACATCTAAATATTGGAAATTTCAGGAACTCCCACACTCACACATTTGGTGTTTCCCTCCAGTGTCAGAACTTTAAATACCATCTGTACTCCCCAAATCTCTACTTGGTAGCCTGGACCTTCTCACCCAGACCTCTACCCTCAACTCCAGAATAAGATATCCAGCCACCCACTAGAAACCTCCATTTGGAGGTCCAATAGGCAACTCAACTCAACCCAAACTGAATTTCTGTTTTCTCCCATCATTCACAAACATTAACCTTTTTCCGGTTTCTGAGCACTTAACTTAAGAAAATAATTGGAGCTAGTTGTATTAGTCTGGGAGGCTGAGGATGATAGAGATGAGGTTTATGCCTCATACCCTATGTTCTGGTATATACTCTATGGTCATACCACAGAGTGGGTCGGTAACAATGACACTGATGAGATACACCTGGCTTCTCCTGAGGTTTAACTTGGCAAAACCCAGCAAGAATGAGTGCAGATTTTTCAAAGCTTCAAAGAGTAATTTAATAATCATAAAAAGTTATTTAAATATAGTCTATATGACTTTATTTTTATGCACTGCAGGAATTAAAGTGGTAGATTTTTATAAATTCTTTACCTTTATATCCAGTTTGTGATTTGCACTGTTGTGTCCTATGTCATCTTTAAAAATTTGATTTCGGATCTTTTCCAGAGTAGTTCGAATCTAGAAGCAAAAAATATTTTATATTTTTTTCAAAGGTATTTAATGTCAAATACTTTTTTTCCCTCTATACCGGATACAGTGTACTTGATTTACTAGAAAGTAATACATGTATACTGATCTCAGATGTAAATAAGTGCCATCAACCTAACTTGAATTTAGGCTAAGATTGTTGAGATTACAGAAAATGAGCATTTGGTCTTTGTAATTATTTCTCAGTCAAACCTAATATATTACCTAAATGCATATTACACTTCAAAATAATTACTATATAGTAATTAGTATTTAATACCACTTAGTTCTATTTTCTTCTATGTAGTAATTTAGAACTAATTTACTATTTAGTAATTACTATAAAACAATTACTATTTAGTAATCACTACAAAATAATTACTATCTAGTAATTACTACAAAATAATTGCTATCTAGTAATTACTAGAGAATAATTACTATTTAGTAATTACTACAGAATAATTACTAAGAGGAGATAATATGAATTTATGCATGAAAAATAAGTCCCATGTCTTGGTGACCTATGGAATTGCAAGACACTCAAAGATAAATTAATCGATCTGAATAAGTTACAGACTATCTACGTCCAAATTTTTCCTTCTGTTCTAAGAAACATTTCATAAAGTATATACTTCTGTCAGCCAGGATCATTGGATCCCCAAAAGATTTCACAGCTTTAATGAAGTAACATGCCAACATGTAATCATTGGTGGTAATAACCCTGAATTGTGAAAAGGTACAGGTAAGGAGAGACAGAAACTCTACAGGAAGTGCAAACATCTACTTGGAAACGTAGTGTCAACACTCATGAAACAATGGAGAAATGATATAAAACAGTAGGAAGTTCAGTGGTGAATACTTGTGACAAACTAAGTGCTGATAGGGGTTCCGAACCCTTCCAGCCCGTTATTCAATGTTATTCCAAGGTAGGAGCAGAAGTTCATATCCTCAAGAGAAACTACTAAACATGTATTTAAATTTCAGCTATCAAGACTGTCCTTTGCCAAACTAGGTTTGTTCTTCCTTACGTGTCCTATGGAAGGAGAAACAAAGCCCACCAAGCCCTATGAAAAATCCTATTATGCTGACATGATTTCCAGGTCTCACATACCTTTTTCACATACTCAGTTTCTTCAATAATGTGAGCTGATGTGGACTCATACAAGGCAGAATTATCTTCTGTCTTACCCCTTGGGGGAATTTCTGTGGTCACTGTTACTGTTGTCATTGTGAATTCTGGCTTCCAGAAAACATTAATCTGTTAGACAAAACTGACTTCTTTGATCATGTGGTTTATAAACTGAAAGTTCTGTATTAGCACTGTAATCAGATATAGTAGAAAATATTATAAATTATTTATTTCTGTATATTTATCCATAAATCCAAGAATTAATTAAATATAAAAAATGACACCTGCTGAAACAAACACTGATTAGCAACTTAGAAATTAAATTATCTAAGGAAAAATGTGAAAATTTTCTTTTTATTCCACATTTTAGACTTAAGAGTAGAGACTCTTACATCTTGTTCATCTTTACATTCTAGCACATTGTAAAGTGCTTAATAAATGTCTGTAGGACTAGAATAATATACTTGCAACAAAATCACGTGTTCACCTATATACATATATGTATATCACTTTAAACTTCACACAGACTAACATTTATCAGATGCAATTTATTTAACTCTCAATAGCCTGTAAAGGCCATTTACTAAAGAACTACTTGTAATAGTAAAAGACTGGGAAAAGCCCAAATGCCCACCGGAGGACTGGTTGAGTCAAACTATCTACTGTTTAGAGTCAGTGAAAAGTCATGGTGCAGAGAAGGATGTACAGCACCATAATTTCTACAAGAAGGGAGGGATGGATGGATGGAGAAAATCGGTGATTTACAGTTCTGACATTGAAGAATGTAGTTGTTTCACCTAGGTATAAAATAAAACCAAATAAAAATGGAAAAAAAAAAAGGAAATCCTCCAAAATGAGAAAAAAAAGATAAAGCATGAGTGTATCTGCACATCCAGTTGGTGGCATATCCATCTGAATTCTTTGGAGTGACTTTAAAACACGTAACATAACTAACCTAAAAAAGAGACGGCCAGACCCTGTGTCATCTAGATGTGGCCCAGTCACAAGTGGAAAGTGCCACCTATGAAGGATGCTTTAAAAAACATACCTGCGGATCTAATCTAGCCTCTATGTCTAACAAGAGTAAATACCAGAACAAGAGAACAATGTTCAATGACTCTGTAAGGTCAATCAGCCAAACACAAATTCTGTGAAATTTTCTGAGATAAATAACTAGCTCCCTCTACAAAGTAATTAGATGAAGAAAGATGGGGAGAAGAGAAAAGAAACTGCCATAAATTAAGTCTTAAGAGACACATGGTCAAATGCAGTATCTGAATGTTCTTTAACTCTTGACTCAAATAAACCAGCTAAACAGAGACATTTTGGAGACAACTGGGAAAGTTGATGTTCACCAAACATTGTAGTTTTGCTAGGGGTTGTAATGGAATTATGATATTCTTTTAAAAGATCTTATCTTTTAGTCATACATAAGAAATATTTGCAAGTGAAATAATATTACTCTTGGAATTGCCTTCAAATACTCTAGCAGAGAGGGAAAAATGGGGTGGAGTAAAGATGAAAGACATTAGGCAAAATGCAAGGACTTGGCGGAGTTGAACAAAGGCACAGGGGTTCAGCATGCTCCTCTACCTATTTTGTTTCTGTTTGAAATTCCATAACAAATAGTAAAGAATTAAAAAAATAAATAAATAAACCAACAGCCCCACGATGTAGGATTATTAATCTCATTTTACTGAGAAGGAAGCCAAGCCTCCTGTAGGTGCTGTTCACTTACCCAAGACCACAGTAAAACTGACAGAGCTCAAATTCAAACCTTTGTTGTTTGGACACCAAGTTCAAGGGTGTTTCCATCACACAAAGGCTACCTTTCCTGGTAAGAGAAAACAACAATAAAATTATTTAGAATTTAACAATGACCGGTGCTGTTAAAGCACAGAGAGTTTTCATATTTGCAAATGTCACTTTACTGCTAGACAGCTTCTGGGGGATAACACAAGACTTGCATTTATCCTTTAATCATAGATGAAACTGAGAGAATATATCAAGAATTTCCCATTTTATCATCATCGTCTTAGACAGCCACTATGGCTTCTGTGTGTTCTGGCTGAAGCTGATTGTCAGCAGCAGCTCTACACGCCTGCTTTTGGCAGAATGTAAGTGGAATTACCTCTGTTGCCTGATATTGGGATTAAGTCTTGATGCAAAACTGCACTTAAATGCTGCAAGTAAAAGAAACGCCCATAGAGACAATGAGCAACTTGTCTGGAAACCAGAGGTGGGAGGTCAGCAAACAACCCATGAGCCCAATCTGGCCTCCCCCGTTTGGACAGCCTATGAGCTACGTGGTTCTTACATTTATTAATCATTCAAAAAAAAAATCAAAAGAAGAAATAACATTTCATGACAAGTGAAAATTATAGGAAGTCCAACTTCAGTATCATAAGTGAAGTTTTACTCTAAAATAACCACAGCCATTCATTTACTGGGTGTCTACACTGCTTTGGCATTACAACAGCAGAGTCAAGTAGTTGCGACAGAGAAAATATGAGACAAGCAATGTCTAAAATATTTACTATATGGTCCTCTACAGAAGAAGTCTGCTGACCCCTGAGTGAGGGTGTGGCAGGGGGTTGGGAGTAAACCAATGGGAAAATAGGAGCAAGCAGAGCCATCAATCTGGTCCAAATTTTTTTGTTCCCCAGTTCCATCCCCCTTGATCTACAGTCCCGTTAGATTGATTTAATCTTCTTTTTTTTTTTTTTGTCGTATGCTATATATTGTGTACATTAAGAAATGGCAAGAGGCATTTCGTCATAGGAATTAATCACTCTTTAGAATGGATCCCACTGCATTCTCACAGTCTTTCATACTTTGGAAAACACATGGGGCCTCACATTACACATCCTAACATGACCTAACTCTCTTACATGACCTTAATTCTTAAGATCAAGGAAGGAATTCTGTTCCTCAATCACTGAGATTTCTCCAAACACCCTACCTCTTTTACTTACTGGTTGGGCCATCTTTAAACAAGTTATCTAAAATCTTGGCCTCAACTTACATATCTGTAAAATAGGAGTGATAACAACTGGAGTTGTGAAAATGAGGGTTTTTTAAATCCCTGGTTGCAGAAAGCACTCAATTGACAGTAATGGTTAATACTGTTGCTCCTATTATTTTATATTATTAATAACCAGAGAAGACAAGCAGCCTATGACAGAGAGCACAGTTCATGACTATCTGCAAAATTTATACCCAACTCTATTCATGTGAATTGAAATTCCACTTCTCTCTGGCTCAGAAAACTTTTGTGACCACAATCCTTGATTTGTACAAAGAAACCCAAGGGGAACTTAAGCCAGCAAAGTCCAAATTGCCATATGGCATTATCATCTTGGGGAAAATCCATCTTAGCATTTTATTTCTGCCAGAAGTAGATTAGGGAGATAAAATTTTCAAAAGAAAACACAATCCATTAATTAAAGTGAAAAAAGAATTTTATTTGTTTTACGCTAGAGTGGATTGAAGACAGCTTACAAGTGGCATCATGCCAATTGGTGTTATTTCCTAGATAGGGCTTTTCAAAACAGGAACGGGAGGCGACGAGCAATAGGGCTTTGCCGTCTGGACTTGAACCAAAGCATCTCTGCTCTGTTCTGTCACACACTGAATTTTTCCATGAGACGACTTCTGAGGTAAGTGTTTTACAACTAAAAGGTTTGGAGGCAGACTGCCTAGTTTCATGGCCTGACTCTGCCACTCAATACCTGGGTGGCCTTGGGCAACTTCCTTAACCTCTCTGTGTATCACTTTCCTTATCAATAAAATTCAGGTAACAGTAATAATATTAGTCACCAATGATTAATAATAACATAAATAATAAACAACACAGGGTGGCTTGAGTGTTAACATTTGCCAAGCACTTATAACAGTACTTAGCACATAATAAATGATTTGCATGCATTTGTCAAAGGAGTGAATAAAACATGATACCATTATCCACAATTACTGCTGACAAGTGGTTTGAGTGATAGAGAAGAATATTTAACAGCTAATAATAACCAGCTAATAATAAGAATGATAATAATAATGACAGCCAGCTAATATTTAAACAGTCTGCAGATAGAGCTGGGCTATAAAGGAAAATCAGCTTTAAGGATTTTGAGACTAGCAAATCCATGGTATTGGGTCTTTCTTGACAATGCATCAATAATTCACCAACATCCCAAACTGATTACATGAACAGCTAATGAATAGTTCATAATTTACAAAGCAATTCATATACATTATTGTGAATGGTAATCCACCTGTGTGATAAACCAACACGTGACCAGGTGGGCACCCAGGGTAATGTAACCAAACCTACTTCTCTGTTTAATGACAGAAGGATGGCTGAGCCATGATACAATAAACACACAGGCATTATTCTGGGCTGAATTTTGTCCTGCCCTCCCATTCATATGTTGAAATTCTATCGCCCAGTACTTCAGAATGTTACTTTATTTGGAAATAGGGTCATTGCAGATGTAATTAGTTAGGATGAGGTCACACTGGAGTAGGGTGGACCTCCAATCCAACAAGACTGGTGTCTTCACCAAAAGGGGAGATTTGGGCACAGATGCACACAGAGAGAATGCCATGTGAAAACAAAGGCAGAGACCCAGTGATGCTTCTCCATGCCAACGAGCACCAGACTTGTCAGCAAACCACCGGGCGCTGGAGGACAGCATGGAACAGATTCTCCTTCAGAGTCCCCAAAAGGAACAACCCTGCCAACACCTTGGTCTTGGACTTCCAGCCTCCGGAAATGTAAGACAAGAAATTACTATGTTCAAGCCACTCGGTTTGGGGTGCTTTGTGACAGTGGCCCTAGGAAATGAGTACAGGCACCGCTTATATTCTAGAGAGTCTAACAAAAGTGTTTTTCCTTCCTTTAGCTAATCCTTCACTCATTCATCCATACATTAAATACTGATCAGGCACAGCAGGGGCAGGAGCTGTGCCCACAGAGATGAACCAGAAATCCTGCCCTCGTGGGACTTACAGTTCAGAGGGGGAAACAGACATTAAACAAAACAACAAATGTTTAGGGGACATAATGTTTAGGGGACAGGTGGTGACAGCGTTATGATGAAAAGCAGAGCAGGGTAACAGAATAAAAGAAGGTGCTGCTCTGGATGAGTGGTGAGGGAAGTCCAAGCTGGAGAGGTGGCATTTAAGCAAAAGACTGGAATGAAAGGAGGTAAGGCTGTGTGGTCCTCTGGGAGAAAAAGACTGTGGGCAAAGGAGAGGCAAGAGCAGAGGCAGGAACCTGCCTAAAGTAGTGTCCTAAAAACAAGGCATGCACGGTTGCCTAGCATATTGTTTTCTTTTTCTTTTAATAGCAGGATTTTTTCTTAATAGACTGAAACCTGTTAAGACCTCCAGAGTTGTCTCCTTAGCTACTGGAAACAGCTGTAGCTCTGGCCGGTGCGGTTCCCTCTGGGCTGAAGGAAAGGAAGGGTGCAGCAAACGGGGGCACTGCTGGGTGCCACAGGCATATACAGCTGACTCCAAGTCAGTCCACAGAGCGGGCAAAGGCCCGTTGAGCACACAGCGGTATTCTCAGCTCACCTTGGCGGGTGCTGACTGAACAGAACCACGGTGGAAGAGCGGCATGTTGTGGCTGTCCGGCGCGTGAATCCCCTTCTCAGCTATGCAGAGCCACCATCTGTACAGGTCTGCAAGAAAGGCCCCTTACTTGTTCTTCCTCCCTCCCTGGGGCAACAGAGTACTCCCACCTGCAAATGCCCATAAGGGACTGGCCCTTAGGTGAGCTGAAGCTGGAAGCAGTGAAAACCCTGTTCTCATTCTGGGAAGGGAAGGGGTCTGGCACAGAGAGATGCTGTGTGTCCAGTGGCAGGAACACCAGTGGTTGTATCTCCTGACCAGAGGCAATGCCAGAAGGCCTTAACTACAGCCTGAACTTTGCCAAAGTACTAGCACCCTGGATTCTCCCATTCCCAAACCTAGTTTTCCCACCATTTCTTAATGCTGCTCCCAATTCTTCCAGTAAATTCCTTTTCTACTTAAGTTAGCCAGAGTCAATTTTCTGGTTTGCAACCAAGAGCCCTGATGGTTTCTTTGCACAGTTTTTGAATTTTCAGTTTCTCAGTTCTGAGCTAACAATATTAAATGTTATTTCATCATTCCCCATCACTATGATACAGAGCTCAGATATTAGAAACTGAAAAAGTAAGTTACAATAAAAGTGCTACAGTGAAAGGGTACTTAGATTACAGGAGGGGGAAAAGGTAACACACCTCCAAACACTTGAAGAGGCTGTTTCCTGAATATTAAACTGCACACTTGCTCTGCAGCTATGTCACACAGCACAATGGTGACATCCAGTGTCAGCTGGCTAAATCTCAGGTGGCCGTGCAGGTTACCTGAAAATGATGTACCAGAGATGCAAAGACATGCATGTGAACTCTGAACCCTAGCAATACAAACTTTTAAAGTAATAATCTAAGATTTTTAAAGTACAATTAATTTTATTCACTTGTAAATGCTACTCATCTGTACACACACATATATTTATGCCATAGCCAGAGTTGTAGAAAGTTCTAAGGTGTGAAATAAAAGCTATTTTGTTTTGGGAAGAAAAGAATTGAAATATTGGTACAAACACAATATGCAAACACATACTATGGACAAAGCATTATGCCATCTACCAAAAAATCATTACTTAACCATTATAGCATGCGGTGGTATAATTATTATCCATATATCTATATCTATTTCTATGTCTATCTATAGAAAGATATACTTTTATTTTTTTTTAATACCTTAAAAAAAAGCAAAGTACAATTGCAATTGCAATTTCAAAATCTAAGGACATTCATTGATTTTATTGTAATTAACCAGAAGCCACAATTAGCTGGATTTGGTTTCCTTCATTCAAATTATTGACCCACTGAATTATAATGTCAAAAAATAGCAGCAGAATCAGGATTGTTAAGAAGCTGCTGATAGGTAGGGAGAAATTTGCTGCTACACTAGTCAGTGAAGCCTGACATTCAATGTGGTGACAGATGTCCAGGGAAATCCTAAACATTTAAAAAAGTTAATCATATTTATTATTTACTAAGGTGGAAAAGTAGGAGAAAATATTTAAGACTATATAAGAAGCATGTAAGAATATGTAGAACAAGATTTAAATCTAATTCATGAACCTGGAACTCAGCTCATCTACCCATCCCTTCCCTAATAGGTTCCTAAATGTATAACAAATTCTCATTCTTCACAGTTGCCCATCTGCACGTAGACTATTGGGTCAGTGATGACAAAGCTTATTCAGGATGGCCACCACCGGAAGCACCCCGGACACTATGCTTTGCAGCCACCTGCCTGCACCCTTCCTCATCAGGAAGACGTCATACTGATTGGAGCTCAGGATCCTACTAAAATCCAGGCGATAACAGAAAGATACAAAGATGAGAAGGAGCTTCTCATTCTGGGTAGAACTAAGTTCTTTAAGCCAGATTGTGTCAACATAAAAGATGAGTGAGTGAGCGGATCAAACACATTAGAAGACCGTTTACAGCTCAAGGCTGATGGAGCCGAGCCATCTTCCTGTTGGTGAACTGGAAATAATACAGGGAGTGTGCCCGCTCAGTTCTGAAGTGTATGGAGGCTAGATAAATGAAAATGGACTCCTGTAATTGGCGTATGACTCAGAGGACATTTGGAATGATATTGTCAGTGTAAGACTAGAAAAACTGCATCTGTTTTAGAAACTTTTAAACCCTTACCAAGTTAAAAAGAAGAGACATTACCAATGGAGACTGATAAATTCATCTAATCACAGATCCTCAAGACTACAGTGTTCTCATCCAGGAGTTTTAGCAAGTTGTATTCATATGTCAGGCAGAAAAACTGAGCTCCAAATAAGCACATCCAACGTTGGAAAACTGTATTTTTTAATGAAGACTCTGTTTCCTAATTTTAGAAGTTTAAAAATTAAGTTCTTTTCATTTAGTCATCAGTAAAATAGACCTTCAAGTTATTTTAATGCTCTCTTTTTTCACCAGTAGGAACTGCAATTTCAGCAGTAACTTACAGGCATCAGTCTTCTCTTTAGCTCATAAATCTCCCAACTTTTTATAGAAGGTTCTAGGTTCCTGTTTCCTGAAAGAAGTGGACCAAAAGTCAATGCTTTCGCAGTGTTAGAAAGTTCTTACTTGATTTGTTTTCTAGACTCTAGACTATACACAGAAAGACACCACTCCTTCATAGGAACCAGAAATCATTTAAAATTTTGGTTTAGCTCTTAAGGTCCATGAGAAAAACGGAGTGGCATTTCTTCTGTTTTGGATTTACTCTGATCTAAGAGCTCAAACCAGTGCCTCTTTTGGTAAATAAACCAAAACTGTTGTATCAGGCTCATTCTTCAGCACAGCCAGAGAAACTACAAAATGATAAAACTAAAACATATAAATCCAGATGCACTCCCTTCCACTTTTTGCCTTACACTATGCATGTCTCACCCTTTATGATGTGAGCCACTCATATGAGTCATTAAGAAGCATTCATGTGTTTAAGAGTACTTCAATTATCATTGTTAAGTCAAACAATCATTGAAATTCCCCAACTCTAAAGGCATGCCATTTGTGGAGAAAATATAGCACAGGAAATGTATGCTCTTTATAAATATTAATGCCAAGAGTTAAACATCTTCCAAGTGCAACCTAGAATGCTAAATGATGGATGCTTTCTTGTACTTGGACGAGTACACTGTGTACGATTTTCATGGGAGTATCACGAAAGGTCACAGTTATGTCACATTCAGAAAAGTACCAGTAATCCATACCAGGAATATATTTTTCATAAATATAAGTAAGAGGTTGGCTTCTATCAGTTATTTTTTAATATTCTACCTTGGAAGCTGGTCCAAAGTATCTGTCTTACCATTAAAATGTAATTGCAGAAATGTCGTCCACCACCTGGTGAACAAATGTGGTAGAGCCATACCATGGTATGAATATTAGGAATAAAAAGGATCCAGCTACCGCTAGAATCTGAATGAGCCTCAAAACAGTATTCTAGGTGAAAGAAGCCAGATGCTGAAGACCATATATTATATAATCCCATTTGTATGAAATGCCTGAAAAAAATCAAATCTAAAGAGACAGAAAGTAGATAGGTGGTTGTCTGGGGCTGAATGGCGAGTGATTGCAAACAGGCACATGGGATCTTTCCAAGATGATGAAAATGGATTGTGGAGACAGCTACGCAGTTCTGTACATTTACTGAAAATCATTGAATTGTACACTCTCTGGATGTACTTTATACTTCATAAATTATGCCTCCAATAAAGCTGCTTAAAAGAAAAAAAGCAAGAAAGCCTTGAACAAAGTTAGTCTTTTCCTCTGGGGGAAAATATAATTGTAGTCATAGATTTCTAATTTACAGGAAAAACTAATTTGATGGATAGAATCTTCTTGACTTAAAGTTTTTCACTCATTGATTTCTTCCCCCCATATCATTGGTATCCACTACCACAGGTTTAGTTTTTGTTTAATTTGCATGGAATTGATATTTAGTTCTTCAGGTTTAATATCTCAGTATATCATAATATTAAACCCAGAACATGATTCCTAAGTTCTTCCCCAGCCTCAGCAAAAGGGAAAACTACCAACCTAAATAACACATAAATGCCTCCATAACGTTTAGATTTGAATATTTAAATCAGTGTAAGAGAGAGTGTGATCTGAAACAAATCTAGTTTCAGTCATTGTCAACATTGATGTGGTTCCTAATTTATGGTCTCAGGGTGTCCTGGAGGACTCCAACGCTGGGGGATTTCCATGAGGGCAGGAATGTGTCTTATTTACACAAGGATGTATTCCCCTGCATCTCTAACATAGAACATGGTGCCCTGCACAACAGGCACACAGTAAATATCGGTTCAAAGAAGGCATGAATAGGCCCACAAGTCCACAGACCAAATATTTTCTAAAACTGAATGTACACACACATTTTTATTTTCCAAATCCATCTAGAAAATCACTACTTTCATACTTAGTAAAATGTAAATTCACTTAGATGTGTTACTAAATTGACAGTAACAATTTGCCATCACAAAATTTTTCTGTCAATAAATCACCATGTAATTTTGATGTAAATATCTCAGTGCAAAAGATTTGCATCCATTATTTTAAAAAACTTTTAAATGTCCTTCAAAAGCTTCAGTTCTATCCTGTATCAGTCCTTATCCCAAGCAAATAAATATACACCTCATTTTTCATTTTTGGCCAAATGTAGCTCCCATTTTTCAGCTTTGGCCAGAATTTGGGTTACAACTCAAGCCCACTGTCCAGCACATTGTAAATCAGTAAGGTAACAAATAGCATGCCTATTATTAATTCACAAAATCATAAAGGTGAATAATACCACTGGTGTCTGTATGTTAAACATCTCCTTTTAGTTAGTGCTGGTGTACATACTAAATTTATTTAGCCAGTCACAAAAGTAGGGACCTTCTTATGAAGGTCACCAGGGTCGTGGGACGCGGAAGCTTTTTCAATCTTTTGGAAGCAGCTGAGAAGCCACACAGGTATTCCCTGCCTTAGGCACAAATTCCTCTGTGTCAGTAATGTTCACTCTCAAAACTCCCAGCATGCAGGGGGAGAGGTGGGGGACAGGTAAGCAACAGGAAACAAAGCACCAATTGTGTCTGCCAGGGTACCTGGGACTCCAGCTCGGATCATATTTCTGAAAAACCAAGCTTCTGCAGAACTGAATATTTAAAAGCATCAGGTAACAGAGAAAGGACAGGTTATCTTTTCTCTTTTGCAAATGCAGAATAATTAATTCCCTTCTGGACGCTGCATCTAGTCTATATGTAACAATAAAGTAAAGGAGGTTTTGATTCCTAAAATAAAACTATAATATAATGATAAATAGCTTCGGTTATGTTTGGGGCTAATTGCTTTTTCTGATTCTTATGTTCTATATATGTGTGTGTGTGTGTGTGTGTGTTTTCCTTTTGCAGAAGGCTGGAAATTCACAGCCATGTCATCAACCAATCCAGAAACTACCTTGCACTGTCCTGTACTATTTTTCAGTAATACTTTCCTTTGTACAACTGCCTAGGTCTCTGTAACTTCCAACTCTTAACAGCCCATGACAGTGGAAACTGTCAACCAATGGGCTGTTCTCTATTTGGAACACCTGCAGCTGCAGAAGCTCGCACGAATGAATGAAGGGTAAGACACAGAAGAGCGAGTTTCCCGGAGGGCTTTCTCCACGGCCTCTGAATCGCGGCGACCCCTGGCAAAGGGATTTCATAACAGCAACCTAAAAAAGGAGGTGTGCATCGAGCTAAGGAGGGGCCATCCTTTCCGAGGGGAAAGCAACTCTTTCTCTTCCCGGAGGAGCAGAGCCTCTGGCCCAGGGCATCCGAGCCCAGGAGAGAAGCGCACAGGGAGGAACAGCCTCCTCACCAAGGACCTGCGCCGAGTTGCGCGGGGGGCAGCGGCTCCAAGGGCACCAGGACAGCCACTCACCTGGGGTGACCGGGGCGCGCCGCTGGCAGATGGACAGGCTCTCGCGCCGGTCAGGGTCGTCTCCGCGGGGCTCTGGTGGCCTCGCCGCCGGCAGACCGGGCCCCGCCCTGCGGGACCCGCCCCGGGCAGAGTCCGGCGGGCGCGGTGATTCCGGGGAGGAGCCTCCTGCGCTCCGGGCGCGCGCACGCCCCGCCCCGCCCCGCGCCCCAGGCGCCGCCGCGCGCTCCTCGGCGGAGCCCAAGGCGGATTGCCGCGGCTGTCCCAGAGAGTTCCGCTTGCTCTCAAAGTTCATCAGCGTTTGTGGTTTATAATAAACATTTTCATTTTGAAGTCATTTTAGATGTACGACAAAGTTGCAGAGATAGTACAGAGTGCTCTGAACCCTTGGGCCGGTGTCCCGTAATATTCACACCTTACATGTGTACAAGGCACTTGGGTCAAAACTAAGAGATCAACATTGGTCCATTGCTATTACCTAAACTTGACTTTGTACAGATTTTACTAGTTTTCCGCTAAATATCTCTCTAGTCCAGGATCCCATCCAGGATTCCACCCCGCATTTATGTGGTCCGTTTCATCTTCTCTGGTCTGTGACAGTGTCTTAGCCTTTTCTTGTTTTTCTTGACTTTGACAGTAAGTATTGAAGAATTATAACAAGCAATTCTGTGGATATCTCTGTTGGGTTTTGTCTAATGATTTCCTCATGATTAGACTGTGGCTATGGGTTTGCTGGAGGAAGACCACAAAAGTGAAGTGCCTTTCCCATATAGCCTCCTAACAGGGGGTGCATGACAGCAAGCTCGCTTATTACCAGTGATACTAACTTTTTCCACTTGATTCAAGTAGTATCTGCCAGGACCCTCCCGCAGAGGTACTATTTGCCTCTTCCATACTCTCTTTTCTGGATAGGGTCACTAAGTTCAGGGTACTCCCAAGAACGGTGGGTGAGAGAATAAAACTTCAACTCTGGATATGGGGATATCTACATATATTATTTGGAATTATTCTGTAGGGAAGATTTGTTCCTTCTCCCCCAGTTTTTTATTCAATCATTTATATCATTATGGGCTCATGTATATTTATTTTATGCTTTGAGCTATAATTTAATACCACATTATTTTGTTGCTCAAGTTGTTCCTCCTTTGACCATTGGGAACTCTTTCAGGTTGGCTTCTGTGTCTCTTTGAAAGTTCTGAAACTTTTAAGGGCTGGAGAAAAGAAAAAAACCTCATTAATTATTTGCTCGGCCCTTTCCACATTTAACAGATTTGGAAAACTGCAGCCCCAATCCCCCAATATCCGAGTGCTTTTCAAAATCTTCCTGGGAATCCTATAATGACTGATACCCTCTCCAGTAAGAGGAAGGGAAAAGAAATGATCTCTTGTTTGTTTTCCCAGCACATGAACTTGTGAATTGGGACCCAAATGGAGAAGTGAAAGTTAATGTTTCTCAGGTGAGTTTTGTTTAACTAACCCTTGTGCTTTCATTAAATAGAAATAACAGGCAAATGGTGTTCCAAAGATAGTCATGGATGTTTATAGCGACTTTAAACACTGAAGAAATCCCGCTGTGGAGGAGCCTTTGTTATATTGCTTCGGTTTGCTGGTGTTTGCATTTGCTAGTTGGTCCCATCAACACGGCATTTCCTCCTACTGAGCTGGGGTCTGACTCAGCATTTGATGCTGCCCTGCTTTCTGAGACCCTATCACCTCCCTTCCTGGCCTTACCTCTACTTGGAGAGGAAATCTACTCCATTAGTCCAGGTTTTACCGGGTAAACACAGGATGGATGGCTGAGGAAGTGACCCAGCTCCACAGAAACTAAGTAATTTTTTATCGTTCAAGTATTTTTTTTTACAAAGTTACTAAAAATAATAACAGTTAAGGTGTTTTCCCATTTTGGAAAAATGTTTTCCATTTGGTATTTAAGCTCCACCATATCCCAGAAGAAACTGACAAGATCAGAGGTGAATGTGAGGCTTCTGTTCATTTCTCTGGAGGGAGACAGACTTTAACTGAAAGCAACAATTATAATGAGTGTGGAATACTGACTGTACTTCATAGTACATGTACTGTTGATGCCGGGGTTCTTGTTTGCGGAGCCGAAGAATGAGCTTCACAAACAGTCAAGGTAGGAGAGCAAGGTACAGGCTTTTATTTAGAGATACAGTGAAAGGACAGAGCTCCCGGCTCACGCCAGGAGGGGACAAGAGAGCCCATGTTGGTGCGTTGTCTAGGGGTTTTATAGGCAGCTGAGGATATTTCGAGAACGTGAAAAAGAGTTTAGGGGTGTGGACTTCTTAAGTGGACCCTGAATATTGAAAATTAACTTAACATAAGGAATTTCCTGCCTTGATTTCTCTCCGGGACACCGGCACCTGGGTCTGGGAGCATATCAAAAGGCTGCTTGCTCAGCTCCCAAGGTGGGCCGAGGTATTGTCTACTTGCTAAACAATCCTGCCTCTTGAACTTCCTGGGTGTTAAAATGCAATCTTATCTTCAAGATGGAATTCTTCCTGCCCTTTACTATGCTGTTTACAGCTGGGTCTGCATGCTAAGTTAGTTGCTCAGTTTGCAGAATCACCTAGTCAAGTCTGAAGGAGGAAAAACAGCACATAGGCCTGGGCCTTTTAGTATGCTAAAGTGAATCTTCCACATGGTTACAAATGTTTAGCATAATAAAACATGTGCTACTCTTCTTTATCTGGGGAACATTAACTGATTTCACTGAAGAATGATTCTAGAGCTCAATGTTTAACATGGAGTTTTAGCAGGGGGGTTTCCTTGCATGTAGTTACATTGCTCTGACTGCAAATATCCCGCCCTGCCCCCTCCAGAGGCCCTCACCCTACTCTGACTACATCCATGGTCCCTGTCTCACTATTACCTAAACAATTTTAATAAGTCTTATATAGAGGGGATCAGGAAACCACTCAGGACTAATGAGAATGTGGAATTATAAAATATCAGTAACCTCCACAGTGCTGCGCAGTAGGCTCTATTAGGCATCCTTTAATTTAAAACTCTAGTGTGTCTCAGAGGTTGGAAATTATAGGAGGGCAGATAGAAGTTTACAGATTTCTCTTCCAGCGATAGCATTTGATTGTTATTTTTATGACAGAATATGCATAAATTATTTTTAAGAGCCAAATTTTCTAAAGTTGCTTTTCTTCACTTTTTACCTCAGATTATCCATATTTTTTAAAAAGTAGTAGATTTACATATTTTTTGGAATGGCTTGGGTGGATTGGATGGAGATTGTATGAGGACTAAGGTACCCCCAAACCACTCTCAGCATCCTCACTGAGTAAATACTGTGCCCCTGTGCGGGGCATCCAAAAAGGAGGAGAGAGTTAGGGGGCAGAAGAAAGGCCCAGGCGCAGTCTGCCTTCCTGGAGTCTGCTACATACTGTTGCCCAGGTTGAAAGAGGGTCTAACTGTAGATCAAGTTCCCACAGTCAGAGCCCTGTCCTGTGACATTCAGACTGGGGCTCGTATGTGAGATCAGTTGTTTATTTCTGTGTGAGGGTTATATGCTAAAAGGAAGTTAAATATAGTATATATTTGTAAATGCAAATTGTACCATGTCATTCCAACCCTCCAATACACCCCCCACTCATTCATTAAAACACCTCACTACCCTCTGGCAACCTCGGTTTTAAAGTTAGTCCTCTCCCCAGGGCAGAGAAGTCCTGGGGCCCCTGTCTCTCCTGCTTCCTGTCTTGCCACATTGCCACCACAGTTATTAACTAGCAAGGTGGGATCCAAACCCGCACTTGTTTCTCACTTTACCGCTTTTTGCTCTTGTTTCTCCTATACACACCCTCACCCCACAGACTAGAATGCCCTTCCCCCTCCTCTTGGCCCTGCAAACTCACTTTATTTGCTTTATGTAGGGAAGCCTTTCCCTGAGCCCCCAGCTTACGCAGGGCATCTCACGTAGGCCTTCCCACAAAATGCTTCAACTGCATTTGTTACTGTATTAGTTTTCTATGGCTGCTGTAACAAAAGACCACAAACTTGGTTGCTTTGAAAAATACATATTCATGAACCTACAGCTCTGTAGGTGAAAAGTCCGACAGGGTACTCACTGGGCTAAAATCAGTACTTCAATAGCGCTGTGCTCTTCTCTGGAGGCTCTTGGGAAGAATTCATTCTCTGGTCTTTTCCATCTTTTTGGGACTCAGGGGGCCCCTAGGGTTCAATTCTGTGGGAACCTTTTGAGCTCAGACACAGACAAAGACACAAAACAAGTAATGTTCAGGCAGATCTGGGACCTACGAAGTGGACCCATCCAGCTGGACCACAGGATACTAGCAGGAGATGAAGCAGGAAGGTGGGAGCAGACTGTGCAGAAGACAAAAGGCTCAGGTGGTGTATTTTTCTTGTTCGTCTCAGCTAAGAGAGGAAGGAAAAAAATCACTGTAGGAAATTAAACTCTGGTTGCTGTGAGTTCATTAGTGAAACACTTGGCAAATGTTTATGAACAATAAATAAGTGTCTGTATATTCAAGTCTATCTGAACAGGTGAATCTTTGTCTAAGATTCTTTTTACACAATGGCTACAGAAACCATGACATAACCAATGTCATGTTCAAAATACGTGCCTGCCGGTTGAGCAAAGGCACCAACCATTTAGAAAAGCTGCCAGCTATAATGGTATGAATGAACGAGTAGGGATGAACCAGTGTGAAACAGCTCAAAGTCAGCCCTGGACATCACTATTTGTAACTGTTGCTGTTCCCTTAGCAAAACAGAATGTTCTTTTATTTTCCTGTAAAAATACCCCTTCAAAGCCCACACATGGGTATATGCATTTGGACTTAATAGATTCTGATTTTTATAACCTTTCTTTCTGTGATGAGCTTGGTTCACTCCACCTTAGTAGTAGCTGGAATGATAAACGTCACTCCCCCCTGTATTGTGAGGTTGAGAAAACCACCCAGGTCTCTAGAAAAGACCAGCTGAACTTTGGGGCATGTTTTTATATACTGGCATAATAATCCAGTTCTCTGCTTCAGAGTCTAATACACAGGTGGCCAGTTTGTGTAATCACCTGGTTTGCAGAAACAACAAAATACATCTTTTCCAGATTCTTAATTGCTATTGCTCAGCCACTGTGACATCAGAGGCTTGAATAACTCATCCTGCCATCAAAAGAGCAGAAAACACAAACTATTCCTTTACTACAGGCAACCACATGATCATCAAAATCATGGCAGTGGTAAAGAGCTGCATATCCTAGGTTAATGCCCCAGGGATCTAACATTGCTTACCCTTGCCCCAAAAGGCAGGGAATAAGAAAGAAAAAGTCAGCCCCTGTCAGCCAACGGACAGCATGGAACTATCAGCTCTTCTTGGTGTTGCTAGGAGATGTCTTGGCACTCACAGTTAGGCCATGTACAATGTAATAAGACCACTACAAAAAAGGAAAGTGACAAGCCAATGACTTTCATGACCATATATGTAAAGCTCTCAAACAAATATTATCAAATGAATCCAGCAAGATACAAAAAGTATCACATATACCAACCAAGATGGGCTTATTCCAAAGTTGCAAGATTGGTTTAACTATCAAAGATCAATCAACATAATCCTCCACATTAAGAAAATAAAAAATAAAAATATCTGATAATTTTACAAGTGGAGAAAAATCATTTGTCCAAATTCAGCACTTGCTCATGACTTAAAAACAAAATTCTTAGAAAACTAAGAAGGAAACTTCTTCAGTTTGATTAAAGAATATCTATAAAACTTTGTAGATAACTTCACACTTCATGGTGAAAAATTGACAGCCTCTGACCTGAGATCAGAAATGAGGTAAGGATGCTTCCCTCACAGTTTTTATGCAATAGCATATTGGAGATCATATAATGAAATAGGGCAAGAAAGGGAATAAATATATAAATACTGAAAAGGAAAATTACATCCTTATTTGCAGATAATGTGATTGTATATGTAGAATACCCATAAGAGTCTACAGATAAACTAGTAGATTAAGAAGTGAATTCATTTTGTTTGAGGGGAGGCTCAAGATGGCCAAGTAAGCAGGCAAGGTGGACACCTCCTCCCCCACACACACCAAGGAAGCAACTACAGCAAATAAAACTAGCCCTGAAAATGAACTTAGGACTGCCGAACACCCCACCCATACCTGGGGAAGAAGAGAAGAGTAAAGTGACAGAGCCTCCATCAAAGGGGACCCAAGTTCTTCCCTCATCCCAGCCCACAGGTGGGAGGAAGAGGAACAGCGCAGGGAGGGCAGAGGTGCCCAGGAACTCTGCATACCTGGCCCTGGAGTTCTGCTCTGGGAACACAGGTACACATTGCATTGGGGTCTAGTGATTAGCAGGACTGGACACCAGGGACAGTTGGAGCACTCTGGGAGGCTGAGACCCCAGCACCTGTGGAGGGCAGGCAGCTCCACTGGTCCCGCTGAGACCCAACAGAGAGGCAGCAGTTTGAAAGACATGTCAGCAGTGGGAGGGGAGCCAGAGGGGCAAGGGTTGGATGAAGCTATCCCTGCAGGAGAAAGGGCAGGTGGATGACACCTCCCCAGCCTACCCTTAGCCCAACAGGTTGGGCATTCATGGGAGCTGCAGATGCTCCATACCCATTTTTGGCAGCTCAGCCCCATAGCACTTCCTGTGCACCACAGCTATGGACTTTGCTGCCTGGTGGGGAGAGGGAGACTTTCCCAACTTTCACAGCCCTGTTTCAGCCCAACTGGGGAGGTGCCAGCTCTGAGAGCTCCTTCCTTCAAAGGTAGCCAAGCTGGTGCTGCATGCCTCACTACTGCAAAGGGGCACCCATGCAACTTGCTGCAGAAGCTGTATGCTGCTGCTCTGCTGTGGCCTCCCACACCATGAGCCCATGTGTGCCATTGTGCCCTCCCACTGCATGTGTTGCTTCCATGTGTCCTTCTGCTGTACCACTTGCCGCACTGCTGAATGCCCCCAAACTCCACAACCCGGAGACTTGCTGTAGGCTGAAGCCTGTGTACCCTGCCATTGGACAGCTCTCTATGCAACTGCAACACCATCATGGCAGGGCAGGCAGAGGGTGGCAATCCCAGCAATAGCCACTGCTCTGATCACAAAGGGCCAGCTGAGGCAACCTGAGATAAACCTCAGCAGGCTGAGGTAAACCACTGCAGCAAGCAGACAGAAAGGCAGCCCCACCCATAGCCCACCAACAGCAACTGAGGCTTCACAGCAAAGGAGTACCAGGCATTGGAGAGGAAAGTGTCCTGAGCTTCTGGGCAACACAGGCTGCCTTCTTCATAAAGCTTACTCTCTAGACCAGGAAGCATAGTCTATCCATCTAATACAAAGAAAGAAACACGGAAACCCTGACAAAATGAGTAGACAGAGGAATATGTTACAAACAAAACTGTAGGATAAGACAGCTGAAAGAGGGTTAAATGAAACAGAGATCATTGATCTTCTTGATAAATATTTCAAAGTAAAAGTCATAAATATGCTCACTTTATGTGCATTAAATATCTCAGTAAGGACTTCAACAAAGAGATACAAGAGCTGAAGAATAAAGTAACTGAAATGAAACATACAATGGAGGGAATGAATAACACATTGCTGCAAGTAGAGGAGACAACCAATGAGATGGAAATTAAGAGAACAGGAACACAGGGAAGCTGAGGAACAGAGAGAAAATAGACCTCTAGGAATGAATGAATGATAGGAGAGCTGTATGATCAATCCAATGAAACAATATTCACATAATAGGGGTACCAAAGGAGAAGAGACAAAGTGATACAAAGTCTCTTTGAGGAAATAATTGTTGAAAACTTCCCCAGTCTGAGGAAGGAAATAGACAACACTCAGGTCATGGAAGCAGAGAGCCCCTAACAAAAGGAACTGCAGGAAGACAACACCAAGACATACAATAATTAAAGTGGAATATGTTAAGGGTAAGGAGAGAGTATTGAAAGCAGCCAGAGAGAGGAAAAAAATTACTTATAAGGCAAACCCCATCAGGCTATCAGCAGACTTCTCAGTAGAAACTTTACAGGCCAGAAGGAAGTGTCAAGAAATATTTAATGTACTAAGCAGAAGGACCTTCAACCAAGAATCCTCTACCCAGTAAGATTATCATCCAAATTTGAAGCATGGATTAAACAATTTCCAGATAAATGAAGTCTCAAAGAATTCATAACAACTAAACCAGCATTACAGGATATGTTAAAGGAACTGCTGTAGATGGAAATGTTCCTAAGGCTAAATAGTTTTCACCAGTGAAAATAAAACCACAGTTAATGTAGTAGATCAATTAATTACCAAGCAAGTATGAAATTAGAACAAAACAAAAGTAGTAAAACCAACTGTAGACAAAATCAGTCAAAGAATATACAGAATGTGCAGATTATGACATCTAAATATACAGAGTATGGAAGAGGAAGAAGAAAAAAGTATTTTCAGATTGTGTTTGAAATAGAGCAATCAGCAACTTAATATAGACTGTTATATAGTCAGGAAGCTCTCCTTGAACCTTTGGTAACCACAAACCAAAAGCCTATAATACATACACAAAAAATTACAAAAGAGAAATCCAACCACAACACTAAAGAAAACTATCAAATAACAAGAGAAAAGAATAAGAGAGGAAGAAAGGAACAGAGAGGAGCTATAAAAACAAACAGAAAACAATTAATAAAATTGCAATAAGTACATACTTATCAATAATTACCTTAAATGTCTAAGTGGATTGAATATAATCAAAAGACATAGAGTGACAGAATGGATAAAGAAACAAGACCAATTTATATGTTGCCTAAAGGAAATTCATTTCAGACCCAAAGACATACACAGACTAAAAGTGAAGAGCTAGAAGATATTTCATGCAAACAATAGGGAGAAAAAAAGCATGAGACAAACTAGATTTCAAAACAAAGAAAGTAACAAGAGACATATAAGGACATTACATCATAATAAAGGGGTCAGTCCAACAAGAGGATATAATCATTATATATATCTATGCATCTAACATAGGAGCACCTAAATATGTAAAACAAATACAACAGTATTAAAGGGGGAAATTGATTAAAACATATTCATTTTAGGAGACACACCACTTGCATCAGTAGATCAACCAGACAGAAAATAAATAAGGAATATGTGTAAATCAATCAGTATCATATACCACATTAACAAAAAGAAGGATAAAAACCACATGATCATCTCAGTAGATGCTAAAAAAGCATTTGACAAAATTTAACATCCATTCATGATAAAAACTCTCAATGGGTGTAAAGGGTATATACCTCAACATAAGAAAGGCCATTAGGGCAAACCACAGCTAACATCATACTCCACGGTGAAAAGCTAAAAGCTTTTCTTCTAAGGTCTGGAACAAGACAAAGATGTCCACTCTCACCATTTTTATTCAACATAGTACTGGAGGTCCTAGCCCTGCAACCAGGCAACAAAAAGAGGTAAAAGGCATCCAGATTGGTAATCATTATGTTAAATTGTCCCTATTTGTAGATAACATGATGTTATACATAGAAAGCCCTCAAGACTCCATGAAAAAACTGTTAGAACTAATAACTGGATTCAGCAGAGTTGAAATATAAAAAATTAATACACAGAAATTTGTGTGCCTATATACTAACAATTAACTAGCAGAAAGAGAAATCAGGTAAACAATTCCATTTACAATTGCATCAAAAAGAACAAAATTCCTCGGGATAAACTTAACCAAGGAAAAGAAAGACATATATTCTGAAAACTACAAGACATTCATGAGTGAAATTGAAGAAGACACCAATAAGTGGAAATCTATCCCATGCTTATGGATAGGAAGAATTAATATTGTCCAAATGGCCACCCTGTCCAAAGCAATTTCCAGATTCAATGCAATTCTTATCAAAATACCAATGGCATTTTTCAATGAACTAGAACAAATAGTTCTAAAATTCATATTGTACCACAAAAGACCCCAAATAGCCAAAGCAATTCTGAGCAAGAACACAGCTGGGAGAATTATGCTCCCTGACTTCAAGCTATACTACAAAGCTACAGTAATCAAAAAACATGGCACCAGAACAAAAACAGATCCATAGATCAATGGAACAGAATAGAGAGCCCAGATATAAACCCAAGCATATATGTTCAATTAGTATACAATAAAAGGGTCATGAATATACAATGGAAAAAAGACAACCTCTTCAATAACTGGTGTTGGGAAAACTGGACAGCTACATGCAAGAAAATGAAACTGGATTATTGTCTAACTCCATACACAAAAGTAAACTGAAAATGGATCAAAGATTTGAATGTAAGACATGAAACCATAAAACTTATGTAACATAGTCAAACATCTCTTGAACATAAGTATGAGCAATTTTTTTCCTGGACACATCTCCTCAGGCAAGGGAAGCAAAATCAAAGATGAACAAGTGGGACTACAAAAAACTAAAAATCTTCTGTACAGCAAAGGATACCATCAGCAGAACAAAAAGGCATCCTACAGTATAGGAGAATATATTTATAAATGATTCTTCAGATAAAGGGTTACCATCCAAAATATACAAAGAGGTCATATGCCTCAATACCAAAAAAAAAAAGCGCCAAATGATCATAAAATGGGCAGAGGCATGAACAGACATTTCTCCAAAGAAGAAATACAGATGGCCAACAGGCACATGAAAAGATGCTCCACATCGCTAATCATCAGGGAAATGCAAATCAAAACCACAATGAGATATCACCTCATACCAGTCAGAATGGCCACTATCCAAAAGACAAGAAATAACAAGTGTTGGTGAGGATGCAGAGAAAGGAGAACCCCCTCCCACACTGCTGGTGGGGATGTATATTGCTGCAGCCACTGTGGAAAGCAGTATGAAGGTTCCTCAAAAACTAAAAACAGAAATACCACATGACCCAGTAATTCCACTTCTAGTAATTTACCTGGAGGAAACAAAATCCCTGATTTGAAAAGATACATGCAGCCCTATATTTTTTGCTGCATTATTTACAATAGCCAAGATATGAAAGCAATCAAAGTTTCCATCAATAGATGAGTGGGTAAGGAAGCTGTGGTACATATAACAATGGAATATTATTCAGCCATAAAAAGAAAAGAAATCCTGCCATTTGCAACAACATGAATGTATCTAGAGGGTATTATGCTCGGTGAAATATGACAGGTGGAGAAAGACAAATACTGTATGATTTCACTTATTTGTGGAATATAAATACAGAGCAAAATAGAATGAATAAAACAACAGTAGACTCATAGACACTGAGAAGTGACTGATGGTTACCATGGGGATGGGGTTGGGATGGGTGGTTGGGGGGATTGAGGGGGATAAAGGGACACAAAAATTCTCAGTTATAACGTAAATTGGTGATGGGGGTAGTAGCACAGCATGGAGAACATGGCCAATGATTCTTCAACATCTTCCTATGTTGACAGATAGTAACTGCACTAAAGGGGGTGAGGATTTAATAATATGGGAAACTGTTGAACCATTGTGTTGTATACTTGAAACTAACATAAGATTGTGTATCAATGATGCTTCAATTAAAAAGTAAAATAAAATAAATCCATTACCTCCAAAAAAAAAAGAGAGTTTATCAATGCTGCCAAATATATGATCAATACACACACACAAAAATCAATCAATTCTACTTCTGGATAGAAACAATAGAAAATGACGATTTTTAGAAAAATATCATTTACAATAGCACCAATGAACATAAAATACTGGAGAAAAAAATCACACAAAATAAATTCAAGGTCTCTGCAAAGAAAACTACAAAATAGACTGAGCCATACTGAAAAAGTCTATAAAAAACAGAGGTCTATGATAGGTCCATAGGTTGGAAGCCTAATTTGTAAAGTGAAAGATAAACTATAAAGATGTTAGCTATCCTCATATTCATATCTTTAGATTTAATAAGTTCACAATCAAAATGATGTTTTAAATTTAAGTTGACAAGTTATTGATGTAATTTATGTGGAAATGTGAAGGTCCAAAAATAGTCAAGACAAACTCAAACTAAGTTGGAGGACTTACACAATCATATATCAAGGCTTTGCAAAAAGCTGCAGTTCTTAACTTTGTAAGTGGCCCAAAGATAGACAATAACAAACACTGATTAGAATAGAAAGTCCAGAGACACATCAGATATATCCAGTCACATAATTTGTGAAAGGAAGTGGTTGGAAAAGATGTTATTTTCAGTAACAGTGCTTGTAAAGAATCTTATACTCTATCTCACCCCATACACATGGAATTAATTCCAGGTGGATTATAGATCTGAATTTAAAAGACAAAGGAACAAAGCTTCTAGACATTAACATAGGAGAATATCTTCATAACTTCGGCACAGGTACGCTTCTTAAACAGGACATCAAGTCACACACCATAAAGGAGACGACTGATAAATGTCAGTATGTTAAACTTAATAAATTCTTTTCATCAGTTTTCATCATTAAAAGAGTAAAAAGCAGATGACAGAGTGGCATAATATACAATTAAATATGTACAGAAGTGAGACTAAATTAGCTCCTCCCGTAAGCAGTAGTGTAGATAAATCTCACAAACATATTTCAGAGAAAGAAGCCAACCCCAGAAGTGTCTGCACTAAATGATTCCTTTTATATGAAATTCAAAAACTGGAAAAATGAATTTATGGAATTAGGTCAGTATAGTAGCTACTTGTGGGTGCGTAGTGCCTTGGATGGGTCACGAGGGCACTTTCCGGGGTGCCAGTACTATTCTGTATTTTGATTTGGGTAGAGTTCATCATGTGAATAGTCTACATAGCTCACACTTCACAGTCTACACTTAGAATTTTTGTACACTCTGTATTTTGCTGTACTTCCATTAAAATATTTAATAAAACCAAAGAAAAATGTCTCAATTCCACCTTCTCTGCCAGTTATATCTCCTTTCCTTTGTATCAATGTACAGCAAAATGCCTTAAAAAATCATTATCTCAAATTTCTCTTTTCTTAATCTCTCATAAACCAATTCCAAATGCTGAACTAGTTCACCCATTTCCAGTCTTTACTCAGATGCCACCTTCTTGGTGACATTTCCCTGACCACTTTATTTAAGGATGCACACCACTTCCCACTAAACTCCAATCTAATTTTCTTTTTCATTTTTACAAAGTACTTGTTACCCTCTTACACACTCAGTTATTTATTTAGGTGTTTTATTTGCTGCCTATTTTCTGCCTCCTCTCTCTTTTTGATCGCTGGTGAATCTTAAGCAATGGCTGGCATAAAAGGTATACTCAGCAATACTTGCCAAATAAACTATTTTCTGAAGTTGGAGGAATAGAACATAGACCAAATTTTAGAGGAAAACTGAATGTTTCATTTTCCAACTTTTATGACTAAAATGCCTATTAGATATCCAATGGAGAGAGGTAACAATTAGGCAGTTGAATGTTTGAGTCTGGAATTCAAAACTGAATATGCACATATAAAATTAAGAATATATGAACAATTAAAGGCATAGAAAAAATATAGAAACTGAAGTAATCGAGCGAATGAGTATAAAGGAAGTATTGAGATGACAGAAATAGGTGGAGGATCCCATCAGAAAGACTGAGAAAAAACAGTCAGCAAATTGGGAGCAAAACTGGATTTACATAGTGTTGAAGTCTCAAGTTTTGTTTGTAAATTCCATGACGTCATGAAAACAGAAGGGTCCGATCAGAAGTCTAAATAACCAATAAATAAGAAGACTAGTATCTAACCATTTAAAGATTATGTATCTATGTTCTCATGATGACAAACTGTGAAATAATTTATTAAAAATTAAAAAGGAAAATGTTTAGGATGGTTCAAACAGGTGAATCAGTTTAAAATCTGGACAGAAATCTAATTTGCATCCTGTTCTTGAAAGCAGAGAGTGACCAAAGGTCACAGGTTATCTTTAGTAGCAATAAATGTGCTTATCGTGGACACATGATTTGTTTGACTGGTATCAGTGGTCACCGATGCCTGGGGAGTAACTTTCCAGCTGGCTTTGGTTACGAGCAGACATTGGGGGCCTCGGGTGTCCAGAGATGACCCTGAAATTCTCCCTCTGGCACCTCATCTGCTCCTGTCCCTCGGAGCTGATTCTCCCTGGGCTTTTAGGCAGGGAGACCACTCCTGACACCCCACACTTGAGTCCTAAGGAGACACTGGTCCCCTCTCTACAGCTTTACAGAGCCTCTAACAGTGAGTTACTTAAAAACTTAGCTTAACCAAATAATTACTAAATTACTTTGGAGAGAATTGTTTTGCATGGAGTTCTCACAGACGTAAAGTTCCATTGCCGCGCACGGGTTTTAGGTGTGGCAGGACATTGTTAGTCTGCAAACTGCCCTAATAATTGCCGGTCCTCCTGGCCCTTTCTGAGCAGTCATTTCTTACCTGCTTTCCTCAATCTGCCCTTCTAGGGCCCCTCAAGCTTTGCTCTAGTTCTTGGTTTAACAGAAGGAGAAAGAAGATGACCCCTTGTGTTCGCTGGACTTCTGGTCTTGTCACACATTCCTGCACATTCTACAGGGATGTCCCAGAGTGCCCACCTTGTCCCATCTCTCTCTGAGTCTCTGCACAGCACAGCTGGTCAATGTCACATTCATCACTGTCTTCCTCAGGGAAGTGAACATCTTCGTCCGTTACTCTGAGGCTGGACTTCAGGTGGTCCAAGTGCCTAACTAGCTCAGTCTTCATCCTGAGCTGCTTGGTAGGTATCTATCTTTCCCAGCCAGAAAGAGAATCCCAGCACTTCCACTTCCAACCTCTTAGTTCTCTTCAGACCCTCCCAGTAAATTACTTTTCCAGACTGAAGAAAACCTCCTGATTTGGCTTATTTGCAGAATAGATATTGCTGCTAAGTTGCATACCAAGGGAATGAACTCCTTTCTTTGGGGTCCCTAAGACTCACTCCAATATTTAAGGAAATAATTCTCCAGGCTTTGACAATGGCAAAATGATTTAAATATGCTTTGAGCAAAACACTGAGATAACTCCTACCCAACGCAATGTGGGTGAGGGGAGATATTTTTCCATAGTTGTACATAGTTTCTATGTACATCTTTGCCTTCAATAATGCAGTTTAATGTGCTGATGAGGACAATAATAGAAACACGTTTTTTGAAATTGAAACAATAAAGGGATGTATTTATTTACAATTCACAATCTTCCAAAAATAACTTCAGGTAGAATGTCATAAATATTCCCAATTATCTTAATAGTTGGAAGCATATAACATTTACTAAGAAGTGAGAATTTAAAGTGAGTTAAGTATCTGAGTTAAATTAATTCAGAGAAGGGGTTCCAAGTATTCAAATATTGATTTTTCCCTGCAAAGAAATACTGTTCCTTGCCTTACAAAATTAATTAAGCTCTGTGTTAATTAATCACTATGCCTCTCTAATGAGAGGCTGCCAATCACCCTGTCAGATTGTTTACAGCTGAAATCCTAGCCGAAAATTCATCTAGTTAATGATCTAAGTTAAATTTAACCCATGTCTCAGGACCTCAAACATAATTCCAGATCACAGCAGTGATCATAGCTTTAGAATCTTCTCTGTGTGTCTTTGCTCCTCCATTAAAGTGGTCAACCTCCAGCTCTCCCTGCGTCTCGAGCCCACAGCTGAAACTTAGCTGAACCTTCCTTTCACAGAAAATCGATCCCATACACAGAAAATCTGTGCATATGCCTTTTACTGTCTCATATATACTGAGAAATACTTTCTTTTGACTTTTAACTGTAAAATTACTAAAGTCTATGATACCTGACAACTGAAAGAGTTTCAAATATGGGATAAATATGCCACTGAATGTAAAAAAATGCAAATGATGGTTTCATTTACAACAAAATTACAATTTTCTCCAGAAACTTAAGACTTTTGGCCTATTACTTTATGGTGATTTTTCTTCTTTTCTCGTGCTACTTATATAGGGCCAATTTCCTTGAAAATGAAAGATATAGGATTCAAGCTATCCTAGGGAAATGTTAGTCTCATTGGCCTTTATGATTCTAAAACTAGATTAAACAAGGCCTCAACAGTGCATCTTGGCAGAGCCTTTGGTTAAGCCTCCTGTATGATGGAAAAACCTGTCCGATGCAAAAATTCAATGGTCTCACACAACATTGCAGCCACTTAACATTACTGTGGATGGGCAGCAAGGTCCCTTTAGGCCTCGTTAGTTATTTTTGGCATTGAGATTTCCATTCATGTGGTATCCCCTCGAGCAAGGGCTGAGGAGTGAGAAAGGGGAGGCCAAGGCTAGGGATTAGGGAAAAGGAAACATCACAGAGTACAACGGTCTGGGAACTAGTCCAAGCCTGTAGTCAGAGAATAAGGTGCTTGGACCAGGTGGTGGGTTCAAGGTTGGACCATGTCCTCAAGTGCAGGGTCAGGCAGCAGTTTCTAGCAGCACTGTTCAATAAGGCAGCCGTTGGCCACCTGTGGATAGCGAGCATTTGGAATGTGGCTAGTCTGAATAGAAATGTGATTCAAGCATAATGTACACTGGATTTCAAAGACTTAGAATAAAAAAAGAATGCAAATGATCCCATTGATAATTGTTTATAATGATTACAGATTAAAATGATGAGATTTTGGATATATAGAGTTAAATGAAATCTATTACTACAATTAATTTATCTGTTTAAGTATTTTAATATAACTCCTAAAATTTTGAAAATGATGTCTGTGGCTCACGTTGTGTTTCTCTGGGACAGCTCTGGTTTAGAGCCATATCCTTAGAGAAGAGACAAGCTTCCAACTGCCCCAGGAGGGAGTCCTCCACATAGGGGCCCAGTAGGTACTGGAAGCTCATTAGGTCCAATGAGGAATTTATTCTCTTACCTTTGCACCTGATCCTTACATAATCTTTATCACCATTACAAGTTTTTTTTTCATGTTCCTTATTGCTGATGAATATAGCCATGGTGTCTATTTAGAAGTTTTTTTCCAATCACTGATTTGTGTACATTTAAGCATCCATTCAGCCAAATCTAATACTAGACCAATGAATCTCAAATATGGTTCCCTGATCAACAGGTTCACCCAGGAAACTTGTCAGAAATACAAATTCTTGTGCCTCTTCCAAGCTCTATGGTATCAGAAATTCCGAGGACTGACTGGAGTCTAGGACTCTATGTTGGTAAACCCTTCCAAGTCATTCTGTTGTACTCTAATGTTTGAAAACCACTCACTGTTCCAGACTAAACATTAGATAAGATAAAATCTAGGATGCTAAATTAAATTATAATTTCAGATCCACAGCAAACAATTTTTTAGTATAAGTATGTCCCATGCCATATTTGAGACATATTTATACTAAAAGTTCTTTGCTGTGGATCTGAAATTATAGTTTAACTGGCTGCTCTGTATTTTTATTTGCTAAATCTGCCAATTCTACATTACAACAGTGGGTCTCAGCCCAAACCATAAATTAATTTAATTCATCTGGTGTGGTACCCAGGCACTGGGCTATATGTATTTTTTTAAGCCTCAAATTATTCAAATGTGCAGCAGCATACTGTGCATTAAAGTAAAGTAATGCTTTTCAAACGTTAATATTCATTCAAATCATCGGGATGTCCATGCGAAATGCAGATTCTGATTCAGTATTTCTGGGAGGGGGCCTGAGATTTGGCATTTTTAACAAACTCACAAGTGATGTCGTTGCTCCCGGTCTGGGGACCACATTTTGAGGAGCAAAGCATAACTGTTGCAGAGACGATGGTCTCACATCTGGTAAAATGCCACAGAGGAAGCTACCCAGAAGACATCAAGAAAAAATATGATGCAAAGCATAAGTCCCAGGAGAGAGGTTCAAAGTACTGTGAAGGTTTCAGAAATGGGAAACACCACACTGTAAACAAGGGAAGGTTCATGGAAGAGGTGGCAGGTAAGGTCAGTTTTTAAAAATGTATTACATTCAAAAATATGACTGCAATTTTTTTCAAGAGACAGAAATTGGTTGTGCAGATGCTGCCATAACAAAAAACTAAAAACATGTGGAATTGACTTTGTGACCAGACCGCAGGCAGAGGCTAAGGAGCAAGAAGGAGACTTGGTGGCAGCAGGAGGGGCAGCGAGAACAGCGACGTCGCAAGACTGGGACGGATGCTGAGCCAGACCCAGGTGAGCAAGCGGGTGCCTGAAAGATAACTTGGAAGATAAAAAAATATATCTAATGAACATATGGCTCTGATTAAGGAGATGAGAACAATTACGTTATGGATGGCTATGCAACAAACTACTCAGTCGCTTATGAGAACAATCATTGATCAATTCCTATGATTTGATTCTTTGGGTTGCTCAGGAGGCGTCCTCTGGAGGCTGTCTAGAGGCTGGGACATCAGAGCCTCTCTCACAGAATGCTGTTTCACCCTCAAAAAGATGTGATTTTTGTCCCTCGTGGCAGCAATGTTCTAAGAGGTCAAGCCCCAGTGCACAAGCACTTTTCAAGCCTCTGCTTCTGTCATAGTTGCTAATGTCCCCTTGGCCAAAGCAAGTCATGTGGCCAAGCCCAGACTCAATGTTGGAGGAACTCCACAAAGGATTGAGTACCAGGAGCATGATTCACTGTCAGTCTTTACTACCATGATTTACCCCAGACAGTAATTTACTGCCATAGAGCAGGCTATAAGGGAAATGGTAGGAAATAATACTTGAGAAGTAGATTGCCATTTTATTTTTGAAAGACTTGGAATACCATGGTGAGGAGTGTACACTTACTTTGCAGATCATAGGGAACGATTGAACGTTTGAGCAGAAAAGCCCTATACTCTTGGTCCAGGATAGCTCTTTAAACTGGACTCTCAGAAGCATGCAACAGAAATTACACCCCAAGCCGAATTAATTGGATTAATAAATTGGAAAGAGGTCACAGAATCGAAGGAAAAGCTGAACAAACAACCAGGGCTCAGGAAGAAAAGAAACCCAGACAGCTCTCCTAGACTAGGGACCAAGATGCAGGATCCAATGGAAGTCTTCCCAAGACACGGATGTTAGTGAGTCAACTCCAACCAATTTGGTTCTCTCTACCCAAGGTTCAAATTTCTAAGAGAGAGAATCTTATTGGCTTGTATGTGTCAATTGTTCATCATTTGGCCAATGTTGGGAAAAGCATCTTATTCAATAGTCCAATCAAGAATGTGTCGGGACAGACAATATTCCAAGGAATCCTCAAAGATAGGTAGCAAACTCAGAAGGCACCACAGCTCCTAACCTCAAGCCTGATCCCAGCCCACATGCCACAGAGCTCAGAGAGCCAACCCCAGCTCGCCTTCCTCCATACAGCCTTCTTGCTACTCAGACCACATTCCATACTACATTCCAACTTGCTGTCCTCTAATCCTATTTCCATAAAGGTTTTCCCGTCAGTTCCCTCATAAGGCATGGTTTCCCTGGCTCCCCTTGACCACAGTCTAGATTTTTCTGCTGACTTCACTGACTCGGTCTACATGGTTCATTCAGCTTGGCTCTGGAACCCCCGGAAGCCTCCCCATTCGGTCCTCCTCCCCGTAGCCCACTCCCCTTCAGCAAACTTATTCCTGCCAAGCCCAACAGACTTTTCAAGTAGGACTTGGACAACCTGAATAAAATTGTACCTCAGCAAGATTAATCTGGCATCTCTGCCGAGGGCCAGCTGGAGTCAGTGAGCTAGCCAGGAGGCTTCTGCAAAACCTAAGAACCTGACACCGGGACGGTAGTAGAGCACGGAGAATACGGTTAGTGATTCTGTCACATCTTACTCCGTTGACAGACAGTGACCACCCTAGAGGGGGTGAGGATTTAATAATATGGGTAAATGTTGAACCACTGTATTGCATATTTGAAACCAACATAAGATTGTATATCAACAATATTTTAATTTAAAAAATGTAAGGACCTGAACTTGGACTGCACAGGAAATGGGAGGGAATGGAAAGGAAATGAAAGACAGGCGAGAGCAGGCCCGTGGCTCTGGTGGTTAGACTCTCTGGGGAACCGTTTGAGATCACTGAGGCCTTGATTCAAGGGATTAAGGAACAAGGAGGTAAAGAAAGGGACGGAGGGGACGTCTGACTACTCTTTAAAGAATTTTTTGGTGAGAAAAAAAAAAAATCAGTGGAATCCAAAAAGTTGGTTAAAGTGGTAGAATCATAAAACATGGTATGTAAATTTTCAACATTTTTACTTTAAAACATAAGGGTACACTTATCCACCAGTATTTTGAAGCAGGGCTCAAGTCTTTGGTAAGTGGCTGACCTCTGATGAATCATTCTGGGGCATCTTGATTTTACATAAACACACCCAAATGGGCATGGCCTGAAATGTTCAAATTCAGTTCTTTTAAAGAAAAGCAAGAGCTTCAACCCCCTTGTGAAGCACTCTAAGTGCAGGATCTTTCCAGATTTTTACCATTTCTCCTAATCCATCAGTTTTCTTACCTAGCAAAAATTTTTTAGCAACTCACCTTTGAGTCTTTTCAAAGCATTCAATGTATTTTTCATTAAAACAACTACTCATTTTTGCACTACATCAACTTATACAATATTTTTAAAAATTACAAAACTATAGGGTTGAGTAGAACTGGCATAAACAGGTTTGGAAAAAAATGCAATTGCTACTTAATAAAGAAAGAACTCACTAGTGTGAGCAAACTTGCCGGGTGAGGGTATTTGGGGGGTGGGGGGTGGGGGGGGATGGTCGTTCTAGAAAGTTACCTCACCAGCTGCCGGTATCCAGTGGCTGTTAAGCATTAGTCATGGATTTTATCAGTGTAACAACTGCTAGAGGTTAAATTCAGTGAGTCAGGTAGGGATCAGATAAAGAGTTTCTTTTGTCGATTCTGTTCTAGCTTGAAGGATAGCAGGGTACTAACAAATTGGTAGTGCAACTTGTTGACTGATTATCTGAAAGATTATTCATGAGTTTTATTAAACAACATGGGATTTTTATTTTGTTTTGTTTTGTTTTACATGTACAAGTCATTTATTTAGTAGACTTTAATTATAGTGTGTACCCCAGGTAAACTTTCTTATTTTAAATTCCCACTAGCCTGCTTTCCCAACATTACAACAGGTATTGTAATCATTTATTTATTGTCTGTTTTCCTATTTGAACCTATGAGCAATTGTGAGGGCAGAGGCTATGTCTATTTGGATCACCACTGAATTCCTCAGGCCTGTATCAGGAACTCATTAATATTTGTTTAATGAACAACGATATACTTTGTCCTTGCTAAGGCTGTGTCTAGCTCTCAACTGCAACTTTAAATAGTTCTAAGCCTTTCATGTATTGACAGTGTAGTCTTTGCAAACCAGATATAATGCTACTATACATTTGCAATTATTTATGTATTACCACAGGGTAACTGTCAACGTAATTAGAGGCTTATGCTAGATGATCCTTCCTTAATAACACGTATTGTAATCAATATTCCTCTTTTTACACCATGGACCCCAGCACCATCACTGACAACAGCAAAAGTAATTTTAAAAGTTTGATCAAAAATGTAAGTTCGAGAATGTTAATTTTATAATAGGTCAAAGGTTAACTTCCAGGCACTAGTTGGATCATTAATGACTGTTCCAATTAAAAAGTAAAGACAGCATGTATATTGATCAAGAACACATGACTGCTTATTCTAGGCAATGGGATTTCAAAAGTAATGCCCACAGACCACGCTTGTTCAGGAAATTCGTTTGTTAACATCAGCTATTTCCCCAACCATTTAATGCTTTACAGTAAATGTGAGCAAACAATCCAATGTGTCATAACATTCTCAAGCACTTGCAGCAATATGCTCAAATATGTATTATATAAAGTATTATAAAATTTCCTCATCCAAATACTGCATTAGAATGGTTTCATCCCCTTATAGTGCTTTTGTTACATAACTGTGTCTCACATTTAAACCTAAACTCATCTTCAGGTTCAGGATGGAGTTCGTCAATGCCAGTACCCATCTAGGAATGTTTTCTCCTTATTCACAAACTCCTGTTCATCCCTTGCTCTCTCATTGATAACTGCTTCCTAAAGCCTCCTTTTATATCAGATTCACCAACTTCTCCCCTCATTCCTTTTTCTATGCCCTCTCTAAATAAACACACTGGTTCATTTTAGAGAGAGTAATATGTGTGAAAAAATGCCATCCTTGTTTTATCACACATTCAATCCCATGTGCTGTATACCTGACTTTTTATGTCTGCACCAATACTTTTATCTGAGAACATAAAATCCATGAGAAGGAAAACTATCCTTCGTCCCCTGAAGTTTAAATCTCACAGCAAATGAACAGAAGGGCACTCAATGACGTTTTGTCAATCATCGAGATGAACATCTCCTAAATTCTTCATCCTTTTCAGGCAACCACTGAGTTAAAGCAGAACACTTAAAAATCAAACAAAGAAAAGCCTAAAAATAGGAAATAGACAAATCCTGGCGTGTAATAGTCAACATTGTATTACTCTTCTGATATGAAGACAACTAATTCAAACATGTGAATTAAAAATATATTATTTTATAAACAAGAAGCCACTAATTGGAGTTTTTTTCTCCAGATCAAGACTATAGCCAACCCATTTTTGTTTGTGATAACTTTTTTTTCACATAAGGTGAAAGTCATCTCTCCGGATTCCTGTTACAAAATTAGACGGTTAGGACAGTAAATATGACGACATGTTGCCACCTAGTGGACATTTTATAAAATTCAGTTTCCTGGTATCCGTACTTAGGGATCATGAAACGTAGGCCTAGAGGGAACTTTGACGCTGTCAAGAGCTCGCTTGTTGAGGCTCTAGACTCACCAAAATTTGAGTTTTAAAATTAAGGATTTAAGTGAGAAGATAGAAATGCCTAACGTTTCTTGAGTATCTACTTTGTGCCAGGCTTTACCCAGATTATCTCATCTAATCCTCATGGCAACCTTTTTAGTATTATAATGCTCATTTTAATAGATGAAGAAATCAGTGCGTAAGACAATTAAAGAATCTACCCAAGACCCTTGGCCCCAAGCTGTGGAGCTGAGTTTCAAAAGCAGAGTCCAGATCCTCTTTGAACAGAGGTAACTCCCTCATTTTATCCTGTGCAGATGATTGGGACTGGACCTTATTTTATAAAATACGGCATCTGGGAGGGTGATTTCATGCTCTTTATCGAACGTGCACGATACTTGGAGTAGTTCCTGCCTGAGAAAGCACCGCCCACGGCCAGGATTCAAACCCTAGGGGCCACTTTTTAAGGATTAAAACGTTGCTCTCTGGGAGGGAAATCCAGGAGCTGTGGACACTGGATCTAATTAGCCCTTTTCCGCCTGTTGTTTCCGAGCCCATCCAGCTCCTCTTGCTGGGAGACAAGCGAGGGAGCGTTGAATCTAAGAACTAGTAAATCAAGTCATTTTCATGTGGAACAAAGCAAAGAGATTGTGTTTCCCTCCAATGCTCCCTGAAGAATTTGTTCAAAGCTTTATTTAGAGCACTTGGATATATTATAATGAACATTTCAATCTATTTGCTGACCCCTTACCAACCCTGTCACCACCCCTCACTTTCCCAACCCACCTTATATAGTTAAAAAATAGTTCTGGACTCTCTGGTAGCTGGCATAATGCCAGGCTCAGAGTATTTATTCAGCAAATATTGGATGAATAAAATAAGCATAGATATATCTAAAATTAAAATCCTAAATATACAATTTGATGATGAGTTGGTCTCCTCAAATCAGTTGTTACTTTGCACCTGGAATGATGTAGGGGACGCTTTGAGAGATTTTGTGATATTGACTGGTAATTTGCGTCACCAAACAAAATTCAAGACTTGGAAATAAATAAAGGGACCTATCTGGATGAGGAATAATTACACTGTGGATGCAAATGTTTCATTCAGTAGAAGGGAGATGTCATTTAAAAGGCAAAAAGCAAACATATTAATAATCACCATCCTTCTAGAAAACCAGAAATTCATGGATTTCTCGGTTCGCGTGTATGATTTCAAGAGGAGAATCTAGTTTTTCCATTGCATACAGAAAGCTAGGTCCCAGATTTACTTGGCAGAGGCTATCTCTCGAATTAGCAGACAGCCCAACCTTAGCACGTCTAAAGTGGAACTCCTCCACTTTCTGCTGCACCCTGTCCCTCCACAGTGTCCCAGCTCAGTTCAGGGCAATCTCATTCTTGTTTCTCAGGCTCAGAGCCTTGTGGTCGTCCTGATTCCTCTCTTTGTCCTATGTGCCACACACATCTATCAGCAAACCGTTTTGGTCTACCTTCAGTATGCACCAAGATCCACACCTTCTTCCCATCTCTTCTGCCAGCACTGTGCCACCATATGCCACTGGATTTCTGGAAGAGTCTCCTCACTGGTCTCTACCATGCCCTAGGCTGTCTAGCCTGACAGCTGAGTCAGATCATGACCATCTTCAAGCTTACAACCCCCCAAGGTCTCCTATTTTTTCTCCAGGACAAAGTTCTCATCATAGACTTTGTGGCTTTAGACAATGTTGCCCCCTGCTACGTCTCCGACCTTCTTCTACTCCTCTACACCCCGTTCCTTCTTAATCCACGCTTGCTCTTCTTCACACACCCCACACTGGACCATCACTTCAGCAGCTGCCTGGACCCTCCTTCCTGGATCTCCACACACGTCACTTACTTCTTGCCTCTCAATCTTTGCTCAAGGGTCACCTTCAAATTGTAACTATCCCCCACCCTCCCCTGTGGCACTTCCAGTGCCCCCGACCTGACTCTATTTTTTTTCTCTTTCCAAAATAGCATGTATCACCTTTCAGCATATTATAAAATGTACTTATTATAGTTTTTATTATTATTATATCTCTCCTTCCGCTAGAACAAAAGCTCCACAAGTAGAAGAAATTTTATGTTTTGGAAATTGATGTAGTTCCGATATACAAAATAGTGTCTGGCATATAGTAGTAGCTGAGTAAATACTTGTTGCATGGATGAACAGATCAGTCCAACTACTTGAGACATTTTCAGAGATACAAAAGACCTTATTTTAGATAGGAATTTTACCATGCTTAGTTGTTTTTTTTTGTTTTATTTCCCCAAGTTAACTGTAAATATAACGTAATTGGCATGGCCTCTGTACAAAATATGTATCTCTTTTACTTTTTTCTAACTAAAAAGAAACCTCTCCCCTCTTTTGAGCAGGAAGTATAATATCTCCACCTTGAAGGCTTTTGTGCTCCCCCACTTGCCCAAGAACTTTTATCAGTCCAGAAGCGGCCAGCTCTGCTTCTGAACAACAGACAGGACTGACAAGTCCAGGAACGTAAAGTCTGACCACTCCCCTAGCAGGGGTTTGTCAGAGTGACTGCAAAGAGCTGCCGCTGAACGCCAACCCTCCTTGCCATGGCCGCAGTGAAGCCTCCTGTATCAGTGACCTGTCACCGCAGTAATGCTGCATGACAGACCACCTCATGATGTTAGTGATACACAACAAGAGTGTTTTGGGGACTCCCATGTTTGTGGGGTTCAGTTGACACAGGCTGGGCACAGCTGCTTTTGGATGGTTTATACATACACTTGGGATCTTCTGTGTAGTTTGGCTTTGGCTGGGATGGGTGGGCAGCACAGATGTTCCTGCGTCTCAGCATCCAGCAGGCTTACGGGGTACGTTCTCATGGCTGTGGCTGAGGAGCAAGAGCAGAGCAAGTGGCAACATGCCAGCAGTCCTGGGGTGCAGGCTTCCAACCGGCACGGTCACTGCTGCTGCATTCACTTGGCCAAAGCACGTTGTAAGTCTGCCCCAAACTCAAGGGCCGGGGAAGTAGAATTCACCTCTTTATTAAAACTACAAAATCACATGGCAAAGGACCATGTGGGATAAAGAGGGAATGAAGAGTATTTGGGCCCTTTAACACAACCTACCGCACCCTTCTTGGCCCACTCTCTGAACAGAGCCTAATCATAAGCCATACTCAAGTGCCAAGCTCAAGTCCCCTAAGCTATCATGTCCCAAATGTCCACACTGTTCCAGCAGGTCTAGGTTCAGTGGAACCTGTAGCCTCAGCCAATTGCTGCATCAGAATTAATTCTGCTCTAAAATTTGACACCATCCTAATTTAATAAAGCAAAGAACATTTCAATTACCTAAGGAAAAATTAAATGTAAGGGATAAATAAATCAATGAAGAAACAGATAGTTTATAAAGCATCACTCTACACCCAGCCCCACAGTGGAGGCTAGGGGAGGGAGGCAGACACAGTTATCACTAGATTACGATTCTCTAATGATCTCAGCATGGCCTCCAGATTATGAAGAATGAAGGAAGGATTTTAAAAGATGGGAAACAGGGTAGAAAGCCATAGAGCTAAACACAAACAAGAGACAACAAAACAATCAAAAAGCCTGAGGCCCATATTCTTCAGCCCGTGACCATCAAAGGATGGTGTGGATGCCCATCAACCTGTACCACAGAAGTACCACAATCGCCCTCTTTCCCTTTCAGCCTCCCAGGGTTTTAATAATCCTTTAATAATTTCTTTTCCTTTGAAACCTGCCCTTTTCACACATTGTAAGTTTATTTCAATTACATGAAATGAATTTAGAAAAGGCCGTGACATAAAGAGTATGATTTACTTTGGTTTGAACCACAGAGTTGGTGGATCTGGATCCAGAAATGTACACCAAGATCCTGACTCTCAGCTTCCAACAGAGCTGGACTAGCATGCAAGAGTCCACAGTAAACAGGACAAGACAGACTGGATTTGGAGCTAAATCCGATGGCGTAGACAGGGAGCTCAAGGGAGGAAAAGTACAACAATTAGGAAGACACAGTTCCTGCCCTGAAAATTAGCCGCCGCCCCAATGGATTTTGGCATTACAGCGCTAATAAATCATGTCTATGACTGAAATGAAACCACTTCTCCATGAAGCATTGACTTGTTTCTTCAACCTCAGAAATTAGGGTGCACCAAATTCTTAGAACATTCAGAATCCGTACCACATAATTGAACACCTAATTGTATTTTTTTGTAGTAATGCTTGCTGTTTTTTTCAGGATGGTTAGTCTTCCCCTCGTACCAGATTGCCAACCCACTGAGGCCTGGGAACATATGTGTCTACATAGAATTGAATGAGACCTTCGAGATCATTCTGTATCATCTTTTCATTTCTACAGCTGGGATGATCAAGGACTGGTAAGTTGTGACTTGCCCAAGGTCATGCAACCACTAGGGTTTGGGGGGGCTCCTTAAATTCTGTTTTTTTTTAATCTCCCTTTGATTGGTGAGGAAAGGAGATGGGTTGGAGCTTTTTCCAGGGACTTTTTTATATAGCATATCATCTTATTCAGGATTTTCTCACCGTGAGATGTAGGAGTAGTAAAAAGCATAACCCTGGAGTTCAGGTGTAGATTTTAAATTTTATTTAGAATGTTGAATCAGCACCTGTGCTGGTCAGCGAGACTTGAGTGTAACAAAGATGGGATTCTACACAGTGATTAAACTCTCTCCCATTGCAGGAAAAAGAACCAGAACTGATGGCTTCACTACAAGTGGGTCAGCTGATGAGAAAAGGCCCGGCTGTGGGAGGGAAGGAGCAGTTAGGAGCCGGCCTGGACTGAAAGGGCTGGAGAGAGAAATGGGAGCACCGTACAAGGTGAGTCTGGGTCTGGAGGTGAGAGTGCTGTGCTTTCCCTTCAAAGACCCAAAACAAGGGATGCCTTCTTTCCCCTGGGGGCCTTGAATGGTCCAAGAAGGCTCCCCATCACTAGTCACATCCATTTCTGAGCTGGAGATGCCCAGCTAGACTTTCACCATCTTCAGCCCTGAAAGAAGAATGGACGAAAAACCAGGCAGATCATTGTACATTTGCCTTTTTGTTGACTATTGCCAATAAATAGCCCATTTTATTTTTTACTTAAAAAGATGATTAGTATAGTTTGGTAAGAGTTGCTGGGTTAGACAGGAATTGAAATACTCCTTTAACTTCCTGCCTGTTTAACAGTTTTGAACACTAATCCCACTTTCTTGCATGAAACTGAACTATCCATCCATTGGCTTCCTCTCTGAAGAATTGAATACATGTTCCTAATGATGATTTTTTAAACATTTTTTTAGTACTTTGACAGCGTTACAGAGGCATAGTTAACATCCAGTAAACTGCAGATATTTGAAGTATACAATTTGATACATTCTGATTTATGAATCCACCTGTGAAACACCAAAGTTTCCTTGTACCTTTCTGTAATCTTTTCCTACCATTCCCACCCCCTGGTCCCCTGGCAATCACAAGTCTACTTTCTGTCACTCTAGATTACTCTACATTTTCTAGAATCTTATGTAAATATAATCAGTATGTACTCTTTTTGCCTTCTTTTCGCAAAATGATTTTAAAATTTGTTCATGTTCCCTGTGTAGTTCATTCTTTTTTGTTCATTCCAACATATGAATACACCACAGCTTGCATATCTATTCACCTGCTGATGGATGGTTGGGTTGCTTCCAATACTCGGCTATGACAAATAAAGCTGCTATGCACATTCATGTGCAAGGCTCTAAATGGGTATTCAGTTTAATTTCTCTTAGCGAAATACCTTTGGGAAATACCTAGTGGAATGGGTGACTTATATGCTATGTGTGTATTTAACTTTTCAAGAAACTGCCAAATAGTCTTACAGAATGGTTGCACCATTGCATATTCCTGCCAGGAGTTCACTTTCTGCCCAACACTTGGTGTGGTGAGACTTTTTCATTTTAGGCATTCTGTTTGATGTGTGATGGTATCACATTATGGCTCTGATTTGCATTTCCCTAATGACTCAGGATATTGAGCATCTCTTTATAGATCTTCCTTGGTAAAATATGTGTCCAAATCTTTTGCCAGTTCTTAAGTTGGGTTCTTTTGTTTTATGTAATTAAGTTTTAAGGATGTTTTGTATATATTCTGGATACAAATGCTTTGTCAAACACGTGAGGTAAAATGTTTTATCACAGTCTGGTTTGATTTTTATTTTCATAATAATTTTCTTCCAATAGCAGAAACTTTTAAATTTGATTAAGTCCAATTTATCAATTTATTCTGCTATGAATCCCTTTTTGGGGGCTTATATCTAAAAATTTTTTATCTACCCTAAAGCCACAAAGGTTTTCTTTCTTCCATGATTTTTTTCTAATAGTTTTATCATTCTAGGTTTTATGTTTAAGTCTATGATCCATTGAGAACTGATTTTTTACATATGATGCAGGTATGGATCAAAGTGATTTATTTATTTATTTTTTGGTTTGGTTGGGTGTTTTTTTTGCATTCAGATAGCCAATTTTTCCAACATCTTTATTGAAAAGACTATTTTTAATAAAAAGTTGTCTTTGTGCCTTTGTTGAAAATCAGTTGTCCATGTATGTATAAGTCTACATCTGGATTCTCTATTTATCCCATTGACCAATTTGTCTACCTTTATGCTAATATCACCCTACTTAATTATTGACATTTTATAGTAAGTCTTGAAATCAGGTGGCATTCATCCTCCAAATTTGCTCTTCCTTTTCAAAATTGTTTTTAGTCTCTCTAGGCCCCTTACATTTCCATGTGTTTTTCAAAATCCCTTGCCAATTCCTACTAAAAAAGGTGTAGGGATTTTAAGGGAGATTGCATTAAGTCTACAGATGAAGTTGAGATGAACTGCCATCTTCACTGTTGAGTCTTCCAACCAGTGAGCACAATATATTTCTCTATTTAGGTCTTTTTAAACTTCTCATTGTAATGTATGGTAATGTTATTTTACTTTAAATTTCTGCTTTTTCATTACTAATACATCAAAATGCAATTAACTTTTATATTGATTTTGTATCCCATCACCTTACAGAACCCACTTACTCATTATAGTGTCTTGTTTTGTAAATTCCATTGAATTTCTACACATAGGATCATGTAGTCTGCATATAAGGCTGTCTTTCTTTTTGTTTGGAATTTTTTATTAAGGTATGATTGATATACACTCTTATGAAGGTTTCAGATAAAAAAAACAATGTGGTTACTACATTTACCCATATTATAAAGTCCCCACCCATACCCCAATGCAGTCACTGTCCATCAGTGCAGCAAGATGCCACAGATCCACTATGTGCCTTCTCTGTGCTACACTGTTCTCCCCGTGATCCCCCACACCATGTGTACTAAACATAATACCCCTCAGTCCCCTTCTCCCTCCCTCCCTACCCGCCCTCCCACACCCCTCCCCTTTGGTAACCACTAGTCTCTTCTTGGAGTCTGTGAGTCTGTTGCTGTTTTGTTCCTTCAATTTTGCTTCGTTGTTATACTCCACAAATGAGGGAAATCATATGGCATTTGTCTTTCTCCATATAAGGCTGTCTTTCAAATCTGGTTGTCTTTTATTTCTTTTTCTTGTTGTATTTTGCTGGCTAGAACCTCCAAAACAATATTGAATTAAAGTGGTGAAAAGGACATCCATGTCCTTTAGTTGATCTTAGAGGGGAAGCATCTAGTCTTTCATCACTAAATAAGATGTTACCCATTTCTGTAGACACTCTTATCAACTTGAGTTCGTTTGCTACTATCCAATGCCCTGTGAATCACAAGATGTTTTTTTTTTTTTTTTTTTTTCAGTCTGGCTAATGGGAGCAGGTCCTATTCCTGACCCTAAGTGAGTTCTGGGCACTCTTCTGTGAAAAACTTCAGAGTCCATTATCAAGTTGAGGAAATACTCTTCTATTCTTGGGTTGCTAAGAGTTCTTATCATGATTGAATTTTGTCTAATACTTCTTTTTTTGCATCTCTTGTTATGATCATGTGTTTTTTTCTTGCTTGGTATGATAATATGGTAGAGTACATTTATTGGTTTTTGATATATTCTTTTTATAAAATAATTTGGCACCATTGTAAGAAGAGATTCTGAAAACTCATTCAGGCTCATCAGGCAACAATAGGGCCACAGATGAGTGACGGTACAGGAAGTGAATATGCCACAAAGCTGCCATTTGGTCCCTCGGCGGTGATGTATTCCCTAGGTAATGCTTCTATCTTGCCTCCTTGAAGCCAGCTTTCTGGTCACTTCTGTTTAGTAAATTCTCATACGTGCAGCAGTGAACTGAGAGTAGCTTCTCAGCTTCCAATATTGTGCAAGTTGAATTTCATTACATTTTTAAGTTACTAAAAAAGAAAAAAGTTTACTCTTTTCTTATTGGAAGAATAAAAGAATCTGATAGACAAATACCAGGCCAATGCATATTTGAAGACTAGAGCTCCCATTTCTTCTGGATAAATTTATCCTTTTTTTCCTTTTTGGACCCCCTGGAGTGTGATTTATCTGGAAAATGTGCTTCCTTTTGAAGCTGGAGAGTGTTAACAAGATATTGGCAGAGAGATTATTTATGCCTGTGTCACCCATTCCTAACTCCACATGCCATTCCTGTGTCCCCTGCAGAGAAACCATTGAATGGGGAGAGATGTATTCCTGGTATCTGTTACTGGAATCCAGCATGAATTTCTTATCACTGGTGGCTAGGTGCCATTAAAATATTGCTTAACATGCTTTATACTGATGCGTTATGGTTTAAAGTATTTTTGTTTTTCTTGGAATCTACCCTTTAATGCTACTACTGTTTATCTAGGGAGATATGTAACATGCTCCACATGAATGATAAAAGAATTTTTAGAACTTAACCCATTTGTAAGTAGGAGACAGTCTGAATGTCTGAATATTGTCCTAATAAATAATGTTAATACAGATTTGTCCTATGTGTATTTAACAATATGTGAAAGCATTTCAACGAAAAAGAAACTTAGGTTTCTTGTGCAACAAAATGAAAATTATAGGAAAAATACCTCCTTCTGCTACTGAACTCTCTGAGACAGCTAAAGTTGAAATTGATTCTGGTGAGGCCATTACGGGGGTAATTGTCCAAGAGAATGTTTTCTTACACAGGAAATTAGAGACAGAAAAAACATTATTAAAAGTAAAAATTTGTAGATTTTTGAGTCTGCCAGAATGTGTAGCAGCTATTGTATCCCCTTACGGGATTAACAACTAAATTGAATTTTAGTTAGACTCAGATTTTGAGCTGAATTCCAAGTTGAAAAACCTTTGAGGAGGAGGGGGAAAAAAAGGCAGAGGGATTCAAGATGTTTTCTGATACAGTGAAACCAGCTCCCACCCCCACCCTAAATCACGTTTGACAAAGCTACAAAAAAAAGGTAAAGCAAGGGGGTGTTAATGCTTATATTAAAGGAAAGATCAAAATGTTTTGATTGGTGCTTTTAGAAAAAAATCTGGTCATGATTCTGCACCAAAATTCACCATATGTATGTGATTCTACAAGTTAGATATGACAAGATATGAAAAATATCTGTCACTAAACCTTATGATTAAACTCTAGCAACATGGAGGATTGATTGACTAAACCAGGGATATGATGTGTGTTCATGAGTCTGTGTGTGTGCCTGTTGTGTATGTGTTGTGTGAGTGTTATGTATTTTGAAGGGGAATGGAGTGGCAAGATTAAAAATGTTAATTTGAAAAAAATTTCTTGGATGTCTGAATTCCAGTAAATATGCCCATCAGTTAACTTTGTCAAGTAATCCATTTGCTTTGTATTCTGTACACCTATCATCCTTTGGATTTTCCTTTAAAAATACAGCTTTATTGATAGCACGGCTTCTACCTTTCCACAGTGATTTAAAGCTATAGTAATTTCATTCTGTCATGTAGATAGACATTTTTGGACTAGACACAATGTGCATTCATTAACAGCTCATTTATTTACCATTACACATTTTTGCATAAGTGAGTTTTCCAGAAAACCAAAATTAAACCCACAAAGTTTTTATTTTAACCATTGTAATGGAAAGGTCTCAAATTTTCCTCATTTCTTAAAAGATGAGGATTCCAAGTGAAGCCCAGATAATTGTGAGAAGGAAATCCAATTACCCTGTGAGCATGAATTAGAATACAATGCACCATTTAAATGATACTTTTGCCTGAAATTTAATGATATGGAAAATGCTCACTCTATAATGTTGAATGGTAAAAGAAGATGTACAGCTATTATTCTGTATTATTCCAATAGAGATCTATGAATGGAGTGAGTACAGGAAATAGTAGATATTTGATCTATTTTTTTTCCAAGTGATCTGCATGTAGAATGCACAGGGAAATATGAAATGCCTCAAACTGGCAGCATGTTTCTCTTTGGATGGAGAATTAAAATGGATTCAAAACATTTTTTTCTGTCTTTCTCTGTTTTTCAGATTTTCTACAATGAACAAATTTTTTATCATCAGGTTTTTTTAAAGGTTATTTGAGGTTTTTAAAAATTGTATGATAGATATCCTACTTATTGTCCCATTTAGCAGTACCTGTGACATATTAAGCAACGAATACATATTTTTATATAATGAATGATAAGAGACCAGCCATCCCTTTTTTGCATAAAACATTGCCTCAAAAATTCTGAGGACATTTTCATACACAGGCTGCCCTTAAACTATTTTACTTAAGAGAGAGTTTTTTGTAGCTTTCTTACACAGACCAAGACTTTTAAAAATACATACACATCTATCACAGAGGCAAAGGGGTCTACTAGGAGATAAAATATGGATGGCTGATCCCTCACCTCGTATCTATAGCCTAAAAAGCAAAAAGCATACCATTTACCAGTTTCACAGCGTAAACCCTTGAGGATGGGCTATTCCTACACTTGTGTGGGTTGCTTCTGCAAACTAAAAATTATGTTGGTGCTCCATATAATAAATATGTTCTAGACTAATAGTTAATTTCCCCTTCAGTTCTCTATGGATCATCAAAAAGTAGCATGAAAAAGAGGGAAATTGGCTAAAATGCTTTATGGGGTTTCTGAAGTATTTATACTCAGCCATTAATATCACCGAGGAGCAGGCGATCAGCAGTGGCACTGTCGCTATTTCTTTGGTCATCGCTAGTTAAAACCAACTCATGTGGCCATTCTGGCCATGGTGCCATGGGGCTTATAGGCCTCACATCTAGTCATGTGCTCCTGTGTAAGAGAGGCAACACTAACCAGTGTACTAGAAGGGGCTCTGGAGGCAGACCCCTTGGATTCCTTTTAACAGGCGATCGCGAGCAAGATACTTAACCTCTCTGTGTATCAATTTCCCCATCTATAAAATAAAGCTAATATTAGAATTGACCTCATAAGGGCAAGGAGCAAATTAAATAAGATAATTCGTTAGTGTGCTTATTACAGTGCTAGGATATAGTACATGTTTAAGAAATGTCACCACCACACCATCACCATTCTTATTAGTTTTTCATGGTTAATTATGGTTAATAATTAACACACTGTGCAGGTAACTATTTATAAATTCCTCATGTGCCAGAAGTGTTAAGGGAAAATGGCAAGTCTGACCTGGCAGGTGATGGTTCAGAACAGGGGTCGCCAAACTGTGACCCACAGGCTAAATCTGGTCTCCTGACTCTTTCTATAAATAAATGTTATTAGATCAGACCTACACCCATTCGTTTAAATATTGCCTACCATGCCTTTGTGCTACAGTGGCAGACTTGGGTGGTTACTACAGAGACTGCATAGCCAGCAAAGCTTAAGGTATTTCTATCTGGCCCTCAACAGGTAAAGTTTGTCATCCCCTCATCCAGACCATAAAGACAATACAAGGAATCAGAGAAGAATGTATGGGAGCTGAAGAAAATGCAACACTTAAGAGAAATACTAAAGGAAGAGACAGACGGTCTGAGAGTCAGTTACCCTGATTCATTTTTTAGCAAGCAAACCAGTAGTAGTAACCACTATGGATGCAAGTGATTACATAAGCAAACAACATCAAGGAATAAACAGGAGGTGGCTTTTTTGAGGCCAAGGGGCAGAATCCCATTGGAGGGATGGGGGAAGGATAAGGAAGAGTTCCTATTATCAACTAAGGCTAACGAAGAAGGCCATCTTAATGCCATGTGGGTCTGTACTCCATGGCAATAATAAAATACAGAAATTGATCAGCGATGTATATACCCATTAAAAATGTATCTGTGTGTGCATATCACAAATGCTGACATTGACTATAAAATGATTAAGGCAGAGAAAACAGAGCCTAGAAAGGTCAGCAAAATCAAATTCCCTGACTAACTGAAAGTAGACTTCAACCTCTTGGGAAATATATGAAGATCATAAGAACATCCAGCCTACCCAGAGATAATGGTTGGATAATGTTCTGCACAAGGTTATATAGCCTTTGTGAACCCAGGACACTGAGGCCTGCGCTGAGTGTCCTTCTAGAACTCCTCTCTAACGTTACTCACCTTTCCACAGCAAAAAGTCAGGTAAAACAACAGGCCAGAACTACTTTCGTACGAAAGAAATTTCTGCTCTTGTGTAGGGTTGGCCACCAGCGTATGAAGACACCAAATGCTAACATCTGAATAAGCATGCTTAATTTGTTTGCACTTGTAATGATTAAGTCTGTAAACCACATCAGTTATGATCAATGCAAAATCTCCATTCTCAGATTTAGAATAACTTCCCTCCTGCTGAAGACAACAGAATAAGGATCAGGCTGCTCAGTGACTGAACTTCTGAGGTCTCATGAGTCGTCACTCAAGCACAAACTTAAGGTGCAGGTAAAGCATGGATGGCACATTCAGACGCACAGTCTGCTCCTCCAGGACCTGAATTTCCCACAGAACGATCGACGCTTGCCTTCATTTGGACGACGTAGATGGTTTCCCCATCAATCTTTGGTAAACGACTAAGTGGTGCCGGGAACAACTTACACTTTAAATTAAGCTAATGGAATCAAAGCAGGCATGTTACTTGCTACCGTCTCCAGGAAGAAAACTCTTACCATGTATTATGTCCCAATTTGGAACCAATGGATACTTACTGAGATGTTAAGTCCATTAGATTTATTCTGCACTGATGCTGTGAATTGTGTAATTTCTTCACTGATACTGCCTTCATGGCTGTACCATCATTACAGTGAGCTTGGGAGAGAGACTTGGGGACAGTATAAGCTCTGTTCGGTCACATGTATGGTTGATCAAGAGCGGTGAGGGATGCAAGGTTGAAATTAACTCAGTTTAGACAAAAGCATCATTTCTATTGGACTCGGAGCAAGATACATGAACTAGGGATCCTGAAGCAATTTGCTACTTCTTTTCAATTTGGAAGGAAATAGTAATGATGTACCTAACAATTATTAAACTCTGGATATTTTAACAGGCTGCTAAAATGTTGGTTTAAATCCTTATGTAGTGAGGGAGGGGAAAAGGCTGGAAGAAAGGACATTCACTAAAATGTCAAGATTTGTTTTTCTTTGGGTGGTGAGAATATTGATTGTTCTCTATTTTTTTCAAAGCTTTCCTAATAAACATATGCATTCATATATAGTGGAGAAAATAAATAATTACATTACATTAGTTTATCTCATTTCTTCTAGCATATTTTAAAAGAAAAAGAGAAAGAAGGAAAGAGGAAAATTTTGTCCTGATATGACAGATGGGTGTCTGGAAACTATATTTAAAAAATAATTCTAATAAATAAGATTAGGCAAAATAATAACATTTTTCTGGCACTTAAGCCTAACATAAATGAGTAAAAAGGGCACGGTCTATCTTAAAGTATTTCTGCTGAAAACCACTCATTTTGTATTTGTCATGTGGATAAATAAATGTTACCTGTTTACCTCTCTCCATTAATTTTATTCCTGTTTCCTTCCTTCAGTTATAGCTTCTTTTTTTCTTTCTCCCTGTCTCTACTTTTATTGTTCATATAGTGCAAGTGCAGGTTTTTTAATACATAAAATAAAGGTGCTTGTCTTTTGAGGTAGCAGACTTATATTTTTACATTTATTTTCCACCTTGCTTCCTACTCATAAATTACATGTATGTGAATTGTTCCACATTCATCATTAAAATGAGGTAGATATTGTTCCAATTCGAGAAATAGGTAATAACTAGGGTATATTTGGAATTAATGAGAAATTTTTGATATGTCTATATTACAAGTCAACATTTAAAAACACATTTCTCAGCACATATACACTAAAATGTGTATTTCAGGCTGTTATAAGTACTATAAGTATAAAAATTGCTCGTGTCTAAAGCAATTTGTACTTTTGCATTTGCAATTTTCTTGGCCTATTAGAAACAAATGCACATTTTGTAGAGCACATTTAAATGCATTATTTCCGTGCTTAAAAATGTACTCTTCAAAAAAGGAGCACTAAAAGAAATGTTAATGTAGCCATTTTACTAATTTCACATGGGGAAAGGGTGAATCAGTTGAAGGTTGGGAATTCAAATGATACCCTAACTGTGCTGGCAAGAAATGTGATGGGTACTTTTAGTACTGCAGTGAATCCATCAGGCTGAGTCTGAGACTATATACAATGCATATTACTAGCCCAAGAAGGCTTTCTACATTATATAGCACTGTATGCTTCCAAGTCAGAGAAATCTATGTGCAAGTTCTATCACCTATTTGTATAGTCTTGGGGATGTTTTATTTACACTGAGACTTAACTTTCTTCATTTGTAAGTGGGTACCAAAAAAATAGTACCAGCTTTATAGGGCTTTTGTAAATGAAATAATTCAAGGGAAACAGTTTATGTAATGAGTGGTCTGTAGCAAGTGATCATCCCAGGGCGTCTGCCACAGTTTTGTTTTCCACACTGCCCTCCATCAGCACATGACCCACCCTTTTATCCCACAGAGTAGCCCAGCTCTCCCTGGGCCAGAACTGGTTCTAGTGACTTATCACAATGCCAGTTTCCTGACTTTCCTGAGATGTCTCTAGTCTAGCAATATGCATTAACATGGCTCTCACTCTTGGAGAAAAGAAATAGATTGGGGGGCAAAATGAGCATAATAAATCCTTTAGAACTAAGGTTCTTGCTAAAATTCTTCTGGTATACAGGGGGCTTCTGATCCCTACCCCTCCTCTTCTCACCTTGCCTACAAATTTCCAATTTGGTCTTTTCCATTGGAAATATTTAATCAGCTTACATGAAAGTTCAATTAAAAAAACCCACACAATCTGCCAGGCATTGAGAATTAGCGAAATACTATTCATTCAGTATATTCAGTTTTAGCTCCCTGAAATGCAGAACTTGGCCACATTATTACAGAGATTTGCTCTTAGCCCAACTGGACTCTCTGGCTCCTGCAAACATAGCATCCTGGGAGTGAGACCAATCCTATATTTAGTGGGATGAACAGAAGGAGCCGGAACCCAAGCCATGGAGAAGGAGCCTCAAGTGGAACCCTCTGCAGACCTGCCCTGCCAATGCTTAGCTGTGGGGCAGCTGCACTTCTTAGGGAACCATATCTGTTTCCATGACCTGGGTCTGTGCCTTAGTAACCTGCCTAGGGCTCCTTCCAAAGGGAAGACTTGGCTTATTCCTGCCAGTGACCTGGGCATGCAGGCCTGTGCTGAGTGTTCTTCTAGAACTCCTCTCTGACGTTACTCACTTTCTAAACTCCCTCAGCCTGATCTAAGCCCGGCTGTCAGGATTTCTCTGCAGCACCTCTTCCCTGATTCCTGGGACACTGGTACACACTAGTTGACTGTGCATCTCTTGTTACCTGTACCTGCGTGTGCCCCCAGTCAGCATGCCCCCATCCCAACAGTGTGCTGCCTCCTCACATCTCTGTATCACCTAGTCAGCCTCCTCCATGTGTCTGCTGGTTTCTGGCTCCTTCTCTGTCATGGAAGATCCAAGAATGTGCTTGTAATTGTGGTTTTTGAGCACAGAAGCGTCGCAATCGAGGAACAGATAGAAGTCTACGGCTTTCATTGTAAAGGCTTCAATTATATGGATTTTTCCCCCCTCCATTAATTTGGTTCTGAATCTGTAAATGCCATCTGGGATTCTTTAAAAGTTTTCTCAATCAGCGTTTGTTGTTTGAAAAATTCTCCAACTTGCCTTATTGCTGGCTGTTGAGAGAATTGATGCTCTGTTCTTTGTTCCACTGCACACCACCTCAGAGCACGGCTCTGCTTACTAATGCGCTGAGAGCAGTATTTTTAACAGATGAGAGGAATGGGAAAGTGGCCTTGAAACAGACCCAAATCAAACAGAAAAAGGATAATATTAAGGCCGCTAGAGATGGAGGGTGCTGGGAAATGTTCCCGTTCCTTCAATGCAATCATATTTATATATATATGATCAGGGAATATACGTATCTGCCAGGATTTGTAAGCGAGCCGAGTCTACCTACCCGCCAGAAAGGGAACTGGAGCCTCAGCAGGGGTAAATGAGCTTCCCGCAGGTTTCAGAAGCATTCCCTGATCCAAACCGGGGTGCTTGAACAGTTCTGATAATGAAATGAAATGAATTTTCGACTGCTGTAGAGACGCTGCTCAGCCGACCCAGACAGGCAGTCCCATTGGTGCCCACCCCAAAAATTAGTTTATCACAGATGTTTCACCTCTTACGAATCTTCATCCCATTTTATTTTAAGCAACTCACTCCCTGACTGCGTCCTTTGCGAGGTTATCCATCTCTGGGCAGCAGAAAGAGCACCATACCTGCCCCGAACGTTTCCTTAAGTGATTCTGGCAAATGAGTTTTAAACCCAGTCACTCTGTTAGGGGAACTGGAGGAGGCCGGGCCAGCACCAGCCAGGAGCCACCTGTGTACACAAATACACGCACTACCCTGTCCAAACTATTTCAGGAATGTCCTGATTAGAAAGATTTATTTACTTACGTGTTCACATCCGTGGTTCTTTCCAAGTCCCTGACATTTGTATGCATAAGAATATTCCATTTCCATGACTAAAAATGACCGTAAGAGAGCCAAACATCAAACTGAGAAAAATATTTGCAGTGAATTACAAAGGTTTATTATTCTTTTACAGAAACAGGTCTTACTAACCAGTAAGAGACAAATCCTCCTGTTCTCCCTCCCCACCAAACTACATGACCAGGGATCTGTAAGAGATAATATATAATTGGCCAATAAGCACATGAAAAATGTTAGATCTCTTGTAACTACAGAACTATTTTCTGAAAATTAAAGAGATAACGATTTTTATTTACTGAAAATGAAAGATTTAGTGCTTATAGGTTTAAGAACGATGTGTATTCTTTAACACTTCAAGTAGATGTATTTGTTGTTTATCCTGCTTTAGAAGTCAGTGGATTTAGACTATGGGATTGATCCAATTAGTGAAAAAAAATTAAATAATGTCATAAAATGTTCATTTTATTATGTTAACCACTCCAGCTCTTAAAAACAGAGCTCATATATATTTGCTCACAAAATATGTAATATTAATAAATACATTTGTATGAGAAATACTGGGAGATAATAGATCAAAATATTAGTAGTTATTTAAATATTATGCACCTTGGGGTGCCTTCCATTTTTTCTTTTGCTTTCCTATATTTTCCACACCTCCTAAGATGACCGTTATTTTCTTCATATAAGTGATAAAATTATGAAACATTGTATACATGGGTGAAAAAAAATAGACCTTCCTACCATAGTTCCCTTTCTAAGAAGTTTTAACAGTTAGTTCCTTGAACAGATTTTACAACCCTGTTGCATTTGAGCAGCACTTGGGCAAGAAAGACTTTGCGGCAGCGGTGAAGTCTACATGTATGAGTTACGCAGATTGGGAGCCACATGTCACCTATCAGCCTCATTACTCTGTAATTATACGTAAGGTTGTAAATCCTACTTTTCAGTTTTCCCCTGGTGTATGTTTCTGTTTAAAAAGAAATCACCAGTACATCTCATTATACAAGACACCGCCAATCTACAATTTTAGAAAATTGAACGGAAATTTGAAATGGCTTTTGTTTTAGTTCTGTGGCCTTGAGTTTAGTGAGGTCTTGGACACAGGTTGTACGTCCCTGGAGTCTGAGTGTAATAGCCCAAGCAGGGAATTTGTGCCTGAATTTTACAGAACTCTGCGGCCTTCAGTGCAATGCATCACTCTGAGATCCAGGAGTGGTACCTGGTCCAGGGAAGGTGGCCCGGCTGGATGTCTACTAACTAATGTAGAAAGCTCCTCTGCATATGGGGAGGGACTCACAGAGATGTTGCTATGTTTCCAGAAGGTCTGATATGACCTTTACTCAACCACATCTTATCCACACACATGACCAGTCCTGCAGCTTTGAAGACCAGCAAATCCTACACTGTCAAGCTTAGAGAAAATATGCATCCTTTGCCATGCATCTTGACTGCAATGATCTGTATCACTTGGTAATTTAAATAAAATAACTATCACTTACACAAGTGACCATTTGACCTGTGTTTGGTATCAATACAAATATCTGATTTCTGTAAGTCAATGTGGTGGCCATTCAAGTTTCTGTGCATTTCATATGTTTGTGCACTGTGCACATACATACACAGTTGACTATTTTGTAAATGTTATTTCTGTTAATTCTTAAAATCATCTCTGAATCTATAACTATTCCATTATATAAAAATTCATTACTTCCCATTAGGAAAGTAGTCTTATAAGGAGGTAAATAATTACACAGTACCTGAGAACTGGAAAAAGTTAAGTGCACACACCTCAGAGATAGACAAAATTGAGTCCCAATCCCAAATCCACCACTGCCTAGCCATCTACCATTAAGAATTTTGTCTAACCTCTCTCTCTTTCCTCATGGTCTCTCACTCCAGAAAGCTTTTTGAGTTCTTTACATGGTAATGGCTTACACAAGACAAAGGTGGGCCCTGCCAGAGCTCTGAAGGTCTTGGGCCAGAACTGGAGAACGGTCACTGTTGTCACCTTCTATTAGTCAAAGCAAATACAAGATCAGCCTGATACAAGGGCAGGGAAAACAGTCTACCTCTTGATAGGAGAGGCAGCGTGCCCATGGAGGAATGGGGAGCATTAATGGTGGCCATCTTTACAGACAATCCACCATGTACCTCCCGTTCATTGTCACTAGATTACTGGGAGGAGAAACATCTCAGTGAGCCCTGCTGCTGGGCACAGACTCTGAGTACAGCACACAGGTACCTGAGGGGATAAGGTTTAAGTGTTCCCTAGGGATTTCCAGAAACACCAAGTAAAAGATTCTCTAGCTATCAGGCACGATGAGGGTTCAAATTATTGTGATTCAGATGCTAGAGGGAATTCACTCTCATGGGTTATGAAATTCTGGGAAGTACTTGCCATATAGGTAAAGTTCCCGACACAGTGTCTGGTTCAAAAAAATGGTAAAAGCCAAGAGTGGGGCTGGTTGTTGTAGGGTTGAACTGAAAACTCGAGTCTATCAAAGTCCATCCTGTTAGTCTTTGCGGTATGGTGTGCTTATGATTAGACTAACTTTAGGTGGCTGCTAAATATTCATGAGTGTGAATTCACCCTTTAGGCTTTCAGGGTTCACATATTTTATTCCTGTGCAGCCATGCCTGCAAGGCTGAAGGAGGCGCATAGCAAAGAAGCTGCAAAACCAGCTTCCCATTGGCTCCTAGGTGGGCAGGAGCAGTGCAGGAGGAGCACAGAGAAATATCCCCAAACAGGAGGATGGTGGCTTGAAACAGCCATGGTGGATTTCGAGAAGTCCCAGGCCCCAAACTAGCTCTCAGAGGCTTTCTCCAAATGAGGTGTCAGACTCAGATACCAGCCACCTTTGAAAATATAAGTAACACCAAGTAGCCTCATTTGTACCTTAAAAATACATCAAATCAGCCCTGCCTGCCCATTTATGGATTGAGGATTTTCAGTTAAAGAGAAGGGAAGTTTTAGAAGATGAGAAACTGGGATTTGTGCTTCTTTCATGGCTCATTTTTTTCCACTTGGTAGTTTTATAATAAAGTCCCATTGGCTGACTAATATCTTGGCCAAAGGGGAGAAATTGTAAATTTTACCAAAAATACCTTTCCAGCAGCCTATCACCCACCACATGTCCTTCAAAGTGGGTCAGAAACCTGGACCAGGTCATTTACATTTCTAGTCATTCTCCACTGTCTCTCTGGTTTATACATTCTGTGCAAGTTAGATTTATTTACATTGTTCTTGGTTGAACTTTAGTTCATACAACCTCTCTTTTTGGTAGATTCCTGCAAATTTTCTCTTGCTGAATGCCCTTCCTTTAAGCTACATTTCAGCATAAGCTACATTTCAGCACAGAGCCTTCTTTGTTCACAAGAATTCTGATGGCGTCTCACCGCAGCTGCACACAACCTGGACGGGAACGTGTCCATCACTCTTTCAGGAAGGGAGATACACGTGTGGTTTCCAAAGCACTGTGGCACAGTGTAAGGGTTAGAGAAAAGCTTATGCCAAGATGATTTTAGTTCCCTAACACCAAGACAGTTACAAGCCTGAACCAGAAAAATCTTAAGTACGAAGGGGAATGCACTTGCTTTGAGCAGGCTAAGTGGCAGCTCAGTGTGCAAAGTATACTGTCCGATATTGATTATTAGCATATGATAATTTAAACTCCTATTGCAAAGATCCCTCATGTAAATGGTTTGGAAAAATCCGGAGGCAATTATTGTTAATATCAAGCAATTTACAGCATGCAGAGATCCTGAAGCCTGTTACAAACTAGTAGGCAGCATCATTCAAAGCTCACCATCATAAAAGAGAAGCGCAGAGAGGTTCAGTGACTTGACAGGGGCCCCACAGCCAGTCACAGGGGACAGCGAGGCTATAAGAGGCAAGAGTCAATGGAGCTCCTATGGGAACGACCATGTTCCCCCAAGTCCCTTGCACCATAGCATCTCACCAACCCTGCTACCCTTCACTGTCTTGCATCCCCTGTCATCTGTCCATCAGATTCTTCTCCATGGCCCATTAACCTTCCCAGAGTTGAGTAAATGTAGTCAAATGCATCACAGTGGATATATAGATGCAGTGGGATCTGAACACCTGCGTGGGAATAATGGGCAAGAGAAAACTGAGAGAAACCAATTACTCCCTAAGTAACAGATTATCTTAATCAGTACATAGGCATCAGGATGTCGTTCGCTTGGGCCCAAATGGTTCTTCATTCTTCTCCCTTACTCTCCCTGCCAGTAAATCTCTTCCATAATTAGTCCCAAGTTAGAGAAACAAACATAGCGGAAGTAAAAATTAAAAATAACTTTAAATCCACAGAAACAAAGAGAAGTTGTTCCCCTTACATTTCAGAGGAAATGAAAAAAAATCCCGCAGGACAGATACATTTGTGGTGGCTGTATCAGGACTGTAGGACCTACAGTATCTTGTGTGGGACACAGCATGTGTTCTAAGATTGACAAGATTGACATTATAGAAGTGGGTGCCATGTGTGAGAATATTTATTTGAAGGAGAAGGCAAAAATAGCTGTGTGAGTTTCTCCACCATTCTGCACAAAGGGAATTCTGTCTTGGGTTCTGGCTCTGGTTGCCATTGGGAGCCGTCCTTGAGCAGCGGGACACAGGGCACCTGCCCTTGAGAGCAGTCGCTTACCTTCCGTCGGCTAAGCCTGTATGTCAAACACTGCGGCTTCACACGGCGAAGCTTGGAGATCCTCTCATCTGGTTTTTTTCTGAGGTTCCTGCTTGCCCTGGTGCCAATTACTTCTGCGTGAGGCTGCTCTAACCTAAATAAAGGAAGGCCTTATGAGCCCACATATCCAGCACATGAGATGGCTCAAGACCCCACTGTCCTCTGTGAAGCTGACTTTGACCACTCAGGCCCACCAATAAAATCCCATGCAGTTCATCAACACTCTGTGGTAGGTTCTGAGGGGGAGCAAAGGAAGGAGGAATAAATGGTCTCACCCTCAGGAGCATGCAACAGCTTCCTTACTAAATATCCTCTGTACAAAATACCTCTACATGCATGTGGCATTGAAGCACATCTGGTCTTTATTTTTATTTAACTTTTCAAAGGAGGCAGTCTTGTCTCTCTAATTATGTTGTCAATTCTTAAAGGCCAGAAAATTTTCCCTTTGTGCTTTCTGAAGCACGCAGTACAATCCAAGGCCTATAGTAACTGCTACTCTATAGACACTTTTTAGTCAATCAATCAATAAAAGGGTTATTGATTGCATTTTTATAGTAAGAATCATAATAGGCTCCTAATTTTTCACTCTAAAACTTAATTTAGGGATTCCTATAGAAACAAGCAAATGTAAGATCCACAAGAGATCAGTTTTATAACTATATACTAGAGATTGAAAATTACCACTGTATTACAGATTTGGAATTAGCTTGGAACTGCACTGTCTTTTCTGCTAGCCTTTCCATCTCACTGAAATTATCTGGAATCTTCATACAATTAACATAACATGCTACAGTCAAACAATAAACAGAAGTCACAGATATTTGATAGTATGAAAATGACCACTGATATAGAAAAGCTTGTTCGGAATCTCCTTTCTCAAAAGTGTTGTTAACAATTCACCAGTGTGAGAAATAATGTTAAACAGGAGCCCTTACATCACAGGATGCCTCAGAGCCTTTACTTGATTAGAATGCGGTGTGAATCCTGATGAGGAACATATTATCTGCAACATTGTTCGAATACACTGAAAATGGCACTCATGTTTCAAAATACCATGTAGGACTGGGGTTCTGACAAAACATAAATTGGTTAATCTATGAGGTTTATAAGACACTGGATCCATATCCTTCAAAGAATATGCCCAACACAACTCAAGTTCTTGGTCAATTTGAGTATCTTTAGTAAATACGTATAAGCAGACATTTGCAATAATTGCCAGCTCTACATCGATTAAAACTCTTTACTCTTATTACAAACTGATAAGCGATTTTGCTCTTCTCTAAACACGCCGTTAAACCTTCACTGTGATCTGATTCTGTGTGAACAGTACGCGTTCTTGTATCCGTGTTTCCACAATACCCAGCCATGGTAGCCTGTGTCTTCCATTCTTGAGATGCTGATCAATTCCCCCGATAGATTAATTCCCCCGATACAAGAAAACACATTTGGACGCTAAGGCCTAGGCCTTGCATATCATGCTCAAACACAGCACACTGCCGAGTAAGTGCCAACAGCAAACCTAGAGAAAATCCTGATGGCATTCCTAGGGAGAGCTCTTTGTTTTCATGTTTTGCATTGCATTTGTAACCGCCTCGATCTTCATCATGCCTAAGCCCCTAATTTTGTTGAAGAATTAACATCAAAGCAAAAATATCTGACAGGGTTGTTGCTTTTAACAAATTTCTTAATGAAACCCGAGTTCCTTTCCATTCTCAAAATTAAAGATTTATGGGCTCACCTAAAGGTACCATATGCCCCTGAGTTTTAGGGTCCTTAAAACCGCACGCTCTGTTTCTTATTGTTCTAAAAACGGAACACACCCACATCTAAAAGAACTACAAAGGCTCACTCCGCAGGCTGCTCACCAATCACACAGCACCTGGTTCAGTCCAGCCCTAATTGGTCCCACACACTGTACACATGGAAAGGTGGATGTTGCCGCACAGACTTTCCTAATGACTTCCAGAGCGGACTCCTCCGGATGCTGTGATTCATAGTCAGCATGTGTCTAAGCTGTAATCAGGAGGGTATACCTCTTATTTGTTATTTATTTTTGATGAGGACTCTTCAGAAAGGAATATTTCCTGAGATCTTCGCCACTCTAAGGACGGCCCTCAGACCAGCAGCATCCTGTGCGATCTTGTTAGAAATTAAATACTAAGGCTCCAGCCCAACCAACTGAATCCGAATCTCTATTTTCAGCAAGATCCTCAGATGGCTCCTGACCGCATTATAGTTTGAGAAGCACTAAAATCTGGGAGACCTTTGGTCAAATTTCCCTTCCTAGACATGAAGCCCACTCATTGTACAACTAATAATTTTTTTCCCTCTCTTACAGAAAAAAGCTACAATGAACAAATCATGCGATTGTAGCAAAGGATACTAAAAAGTTTAAGTTTTCCCAAAGATAAATGTTGGATATTGCAACAATGATTGCCAAATTCTTTTAAGAAATCTTTCCTCTCCAAAATCATGCTTGTTTACTTTGATGTGGCTGCAAGTTATAGAGGGGTCTGCTGACCTCATGTCACATAAGGTAATGGGTTTATGATTGGTTTTCATGAAAGTCATTCATTTCTGCCTGAAGGAGGTAATAAAAATAGTTAGAAAAACACCTCCATTTAAAGCAGTTTGCCTTGTATCTGCTTTCCCATCAAATGGCTTAGATTTTTGGAAAAAGATTATTTTAAGTCAAGGACTGGAACCAGTGTGGGTAGCCCTTAGGTGAAGTTTAACACTCAAGATGGTGAATAATGATAGAGGGAAAGTGCTCCGGTCTCCCTTTCTTGGTCACACCAAGAAATATCCACTTCACTGCTTCCTTTTAAAAGTCCCAAAATTAGGTCGAGCCCAAAGAATAGAGTCACCCACTGATCTGAAAAAGTAAAGAGCTAAAGCGAATGAAGCATAACTGTAGAGGAAAGACTGCAATTTCTAACAAACTTCAGATTTTGTATATTCAGCTTTGTTTGAGCCCTTTTGAATCAGACACTTTAAGGAGTCCACGCGTTTTATTCCCAGAGGGGTGTCATTGCCAGAAACACACTTTCCTAACTCATGTTTGAAAACTCTCCTCGAAGTTATCTCTTGAGCAGCACAGGAAGATGACATAATTTTGTCTTCACTGGTTATTTTTAATTTTAAATGTGGCTATCCAGCCTGATCTCCCTCCTTTTCTCCCAAAGTTAGCTCCAGGGATCTCGAACAATTTCTCTAAAATGGACAAACCAACTCTAGGATGTATCTTGCAGCATTTGACTACTTAGAAATTTGTACAACAGTTTTGTTATTCCAATAAGAAATTTCAAAGCAGTTTTGGCCAACAGCAAAATGATGACAGCACCAACACCCTCCAGTTCTCGTTGTGAAGATAGAAAATACTCAGATGAAGGTAAAATATTCAAGTGTCTGTAGAAGTTCCTGTAAGTTTTGCAAAGACCATTCAATTCAGTCTACAGGCACGCTTCATCATGGAGAGTAAAGACCTAATATTGTATGTGTGATTTATGCAACAGGTGAACTCTAGATTTCTCCATCTCTCAAAAGCCCTTGCCCCCCAACACACACACTCCTCTGCTCTACCTCCCCATAGGGTGAGCCAGAAATGAAGGCGGCAGGGTGTCCCAGAGGGGTCTTCTATGTGAATAAGGATGTGTGTGCGTGTGTGTGTGGTGTAGGTGTGTTTCTAAATACACATTTACAACCAGAGCAGATCTTTTTAAGAGTCTATTTTCCCTGACTCCCAAGTCAATTCTAATATTTTCAGTGAATATGTCTACTCCTCTCCAGTAGCATGGGTATTTGAGAATCAACAGTATTATACTTTAGCTCCACATTCACGGGGGAAAATGCTGGAACATTCCGTCTGCACCGTGGGGACCAGGGCTGGCGCTGCCATGGGCCGCTGCTGAAAGAGCATTTACAGAACCAGGGCCAGGGCAGCAATTGCGATTTGCAAGGTACCGTGTTCTGGAGGCAGAATTGTTCCAGTGCTCTGTGGCAAATGGCACCATCTCCCGCTCTGAAGGGCCTAAGGTTGGGTCAAGGTTAAATGTCAGAGCCCAGTGTTGGGAGTCCATCAGAGCACAGAGATGCTCAGGAGATATCATAGATGACTTGTCAATCCCAACAGAGCCCCAAAAATATCATCAGAGGCAAAACCTGTGGGAGTCCTTGGAGACATCTATATGCCACCTTACGAGCATCTCAGTGGTCTGCAGGAGAGGGTGCTAACTAATTGCAGAAAGTCTGGAGTCAGACGACCAGGATTCAAATTCCAGCTGTACACTGTACGATCTTATGATTACCACCCACTTCACACAAGCAATGCTAAATATTTTTATCAACCACTTATCCAACAAATATTTAGGTCTCAGAGGACACAGCAATGAAGAAAACCTCTATCTTTGACAATTTTACTAAAAGGGTGATAGCATTCACTTATTAGGCTCTTACTCTGTAGCTGGATCTATTAAGGTGCTTTACATACATCATTTTAATTAATTCTTGCAACAGTCCTATGAAACAGGTATTAATTATATCCACTTCACAGTTGTGGAAATGGTGGCTTATGAGGTTGAATTACTAAAGTTTACAAAATTAGCAAATGTCAGAGGTGGAGTGTGAATATCGTTTTCTTTCCCAAAGTCTGAGTGCTTAACCAGCCACCATCCAGTCGGTAACAGGGAAAAAGCAGGCCTGGCTCAAAACTGCTGTCCAAGACAGGATCCTGAAAGTCATGTTAAATATTTAAATCCACAACGGAAGGGTTGGGACTCACATGAGTGTCAGAGAAATAGGAAGCACGTCCACATTTAACCAGGGGGAGATCGTGACGTTATCCTGAAGAATGAGATGCAGAGATGGATTAGAAGAAGTTTCTAGGTAGAGAAACATATATAGATTAATAATGATGATCTTCCCTGCAGGAATTTATAAGAAATTGCTTATACCTTTCTTCACAGAGCTCAAATAATTGCTCCAGCTTTATTCTAATTAGCTGTCTCCCTTGAGAGGAAAGGAATAGGGTACTAATTTTGGTCTCTCATTTGCAGAAGAGGAAAAAAAATGACACTTAGAGAGATTGAATAAATCTTCCAAGACCATGTGGGGCACCAATATAACAAAAACAATAACTACAAATTTGGATCTGGGACTCCATTTTAGCCCACCGTCTGCTCACACAATCAGTCTCTTATTTAAACATAGGCCTAAGCATGGCCTCTGGTGGTCCTTTGCAAATTCATGCTTATCTTTCCTTTCCTCTTTACAAAGATAGGGGGGCTTTCTCAGAAGGCCTGTGAGGATGAGGACACATTCAATTTTTGAGAATGAAGTGGAGAATATATTAGCCCACTGTTCCCTCAGTAAAATGGGATCACAGTATGTTGCTTGCAAAAGTTGATTTGGGATTATTTCACTAATACCCTTCATTTGAAACACTATTGCAAGTGATTGATGCCTACAAATTCGGAGAGAACACAAGACATGGTTGTGGTAACCTAGCTCCACCAAGCCATTTAGCCACTCAGCCAGGACAAGAAAAATGTTATGGCAAGGACATGAAAATGACAGTTGTTTTCATCCATTTTCTTCTGCATCTTTTCAGGTGTGGGCTGGCCTGTCAAAAAACGTGTGGGCTGGTGCCTATAAATGGTTACTTAAGAGACTGCCAATCGTCTCTGACACCTTCCTCAGTAGCAGAAATGCTTTTATCTGATCATCTAGCCACCGGGGGCGTGGGGTGGGGAGGAGCCTGTATTTCCCAGCTCTCTCACACTTAGTTGAGTCAGGCAGCTAACTTCTGGCCAATATAGCAAAGACAGAAATTGAATGTACAGCTTCCAGGAAGCATGCTTCAGGGGGGAGGCATATCATCAGAGGCCCTGTTGGGATTGACAAGTCATCTATGATATCTCCTGAGCATCTCTATGCTCTGATGGACTCCCAACACTGGGCTCTCTCTCTGTCTCCTCTCCTTCCTAACGGCTGGAATGTGAACTTAATAGCTGCAGCTCCAGCAGCCACTTTGAACCGTAAGAATCACTGCCAGTTAAAGCCACAGATGGGAGAACAAGATAGAAGGAAACCTGATACCATGTCCTTGCAGTACCAGCTCTGGACCAAGTGATAAGGAAATAAACTTCTATCTTGTTTAAGTCACTGTTAATTTGGGTTATTCTGAACCTAACAGAGGCTGGAATCACCTCTGGGGTGGTGTGGTGTGCTCCTCAATCAGGGGAAAAATGTATCTTTCTCCTGGTTTCTCTAAATAGTCCCTAGTGTAGTGATTGTTAGCTAAACCACTTAACTGGCAATTCATCAAGAACTGTCTTTTGACATTTCTCATTGTCATTGTTTTAAACTCATATTTAAAGCATTAATTACAACTCACTTGTGTACTTCCATGTATTAAATTTTTTTTTTTCAACTAAATTGGGGGCTTCCTCCATTGTTGAGTTTCACTCATGAATTCCAGATACTCAAGTTTCGGTGATAACTTAGGGATACATTTTTATCATCTGTGTTAAACTTTGAAATGCACTTTTTCTCAGAGGTGGTCTGTACATTTGTAAACAGAGAGTTGCTGAGAAGAAGGTAGCATGGGGTTTAACAGCCTGGCTTAAATCCAAGACATATTTCTAGGTAAGTTACTTACCTTCATTGTGCCTCAGATTCCTCATCTGGAAGAAATAATAATACTAGATGAAAATAATATAAAAAATAATAATATAAAATATCTTCAGGAGTAGGTATTATAATTAGTCTCATTTACAGAAAAGAAAACTGAGATGCAGAGAAAGTTGTTCAAGGTCACAGAGGTCACATTCAAGGTCCCAGAGTGGTAAGAGTTCCAATAGGATTCACACCCTGACATCCTGCACTTCATCAAGTACACTGATATTTCTGCTCCGAACCAACAATTCTGAAATTTTCCTTTAAAGCCTGCTACCTGGCCATTCGTATCACACTGGCCATAAACTACCTTGTAGTTTTTCACCTTTCCCAAATCAAATAAAACCATCCTGAAAAGAAGAACCATATAACATACCTTTGTCACTCAAACACTATCAGTCAACAGACGGTGTTGATGTCAATGATGTTCTGTGCTGGAAAGCATTGTAAACTATGGATAACAAAAAGAGGCACGGATTCTAATAGTATTTTCTACTACAGTCCAGGCTGTCTTACAGTGACAGGGATATGGCACAAGTAATATGGTGCCCAAATATAAACACACACCTGTGCTGACTGATGCACTTTGCCAAAAACCTTCTAAATATTAAAATAATTGCTCACATAATCATTAAGACATAGATATTCCATTCACTGCCCATGTTTCAGTTTTAACAAGTAGTGGCTCATTTTGTACATTAAATGAATTTACTATTTTGGGTTTGTCTACATTGCAAAGAAATCTCTTAAACTGAAGGATCGAGAAGTATATTCCCAAACTGAGCAGCAGAAAATTAACCTGAGAACTTTTATGGGATTTTAGATGTTGTAGTTTAGTTTAGTGACTTCAGGGAGTAACATATAGCTACTTACTCATCACTGTTAAAATGTCAACAGTATAGTCTCAGTCTCTATTAAAATCAATTGAGTAGAAAAAACTTTAATATTAATACTGTGGTTGTTAAGATCTATCAGAGACTTACTACTAAAAGTGTATACAATTTTAGAAGAAAAATAGAAATATGCAAAAAGTTTAATTTAGAACAGATAAGTTAGGAAGTCTATATAATTTATATTGAAAAAACAGTTGTCACTTTCCAAAGATATACTATAGATATACTCTAAGAAAATATGTACCGTAAGTGCCTGTTCATAGATGCAAACATTCTACAAAATGGAAGTTGTATTTAAGTTAGTGCCATTTTTAACTGAAGACTAGAGAAAAATAATCATAACAATGCTTTACAGTTAAACAGGATTGTATAATTCATAAATGACTCTGACCTCTACTATATCATTTAATTCTCATTGAATTCTGAAGTAGCAAGTATTATTATCCATCCCCATTTACAAAATATGAAATCAAGGATCAGAAAAGTAAAGTTTCTTTTCCAGGGTCCCATAAACAGTAAGTAGCTGGCCTATTTATTCTGGGTCCAAATCCGAAGGTCTTCCTAATATAACATGCCTCATAATCTTAGCATAGGTCAGTAGCAGACCTTAGGTCCAATACCTGATTTTCCTCTCCAGGAAAGGTCAAACAAGGAATGACTGTAATTGATATATTGTACAAATATGTTAAGTTGAAACACATTTGTTCTAACCTACCAAAAAATAAAAGGATGCATAGGAACATATCCACCCCTTTTACTACTCTGAGTATGTGTGTATTACCTATGGGTAGGCACCAACTATACATTTACCTTTGGAGGCTCGAGGAGAAATCACCTGAATTCACCTAAAAAAGAGTAAAAAATCATTGACATTTTCCCCCAATCAAAAGACCACGCCAGAACTAGCAAAATCTTCCTTCCCCAGATATATTGAGGGCATATTCCCTTTCATCAGCAGACTCAAACCTGGAGCCTGTGGACATCAAGGCCTGGGTCCATGGGAAGATGTCCCAGATGATCCGGACCCAAGTGCAGAATAAACTAATGTTCTTCCTGATGTATTTCCCTTTTTAATAATGACAAAAAGTTATAATCACTTTTTAAATAAGATTTTCCCCATTTGGATAAGTACAGTCCATGAGTGTGGCGCTCTCTGGTCCAAAGCATACTGTTCATGCAGTTAATGATCGACCCCCCTGGTTTACTAATCACAGCTCATCTCATTTCAGTGGATTAATATTGGCACTCAGCTCACTGATAAAGAGTATCTATTATCAGTTTTGCAAATTAGAAGTTGATTGGCATTGAGCATAACTTCTTGTGAGGGGCAGTGTCTTTTGTGTACAGTGTATTAAAATAAGGAACTCATCTGTTCAAAAATTGCAAGAATCAGGATTGTGAAAAAATAACACTTTTTCCTCAAAATTGCTATACTCATACGTACAAAGTTTCTATATAATGTGATGAAATAATTATTGTAATTAGCATCTTAATTTGAATTTAGATGTAATTTGTTGTTTTTTTTTCTTTTTAGAAATCTAAATTAATTCCCTGGGAAAACTGATGAAAATTTTTCAAAGTAGAAATAAATGCCTGTAATAAATCAAGAGATAAGGGAGCAGGCAGAGATTATTCTGCAATTAAAGTTTACTAAATTAATTCCACTTAAACTCCTTGGAGTTCAATGTGAAAGAAACTAGGAAATGTGTCTCTTCCAGAATTAAAAAGATTCACACACTGAAAATTTAAAGGCAAAGAAGGGAAAAGAACCACATAATCAATATTTCCCTAAACACTAATCAGAAAATAAAGGTTAATATTCCTTTCACAGTTTGATATTAAAAATATAAATAAAAGGCACCAAACTTGAGTAAATTAAATGGAAACATGGACAGGTGATTGGAAGTTGAATGTGAATATTTGTTTTACCCAAATGAATGTAAATTTCATTAGTTGATAATTAAAAGGAAATTATACAGACATTACAATTACTGCCAATGGCATAAATTATGAAGCTGTAAGGCAAAACAATTTAGGAACCCACATTGCTGTTACTATTGTCAAACTGGTTACCAGAGAAACCCAGGATAAATAATATATTCTGTGACTATGGAAATGAGGCCTTGATGTGTTGCTAAGCTGTTAAAGCTAATGTCATTGTATAAAACAATGTTAAACATTATTAGTTTTTTAATTATGTCAGTTAATTAGAATTGTTCCTGTTAATTGCCTATGATTCATCTCCAGATGAAAAATGCTCAAGTAAGAGCTTTGGCTTTTTTTCTCCCAGACACCATCAAAAATAAGGTCTGGGTTTTGTAAAACTAGGTTTTATTCCTTTCACAGTTTGATATTAAAAATATAAATAAAAGGCACCAAACTTGAGTAAATTAAATGGAAACACAGACAGGTGAAACTGGGTTTTACAAATACCATTAGCCTTGGCAACAACAATACTCATGGTCAAATTCATCCATAATAAAAGGTACCTTGACACATGTATATTATTGAGGAAGGAACTCAAGAATAAAGACCCATCATTTTACTACTGTGGACTCAAAGACTGACCCTTAGTTTTCAAATGCTGGTTTGATGTCAAAGATTTTCACCAACAAATTAAAAGTGAATGTGATAAGGATAAATGAAAGACTATCAGACCTTTGCCTAACTTACAAATACCAAGACATTGAACTTCTGTGAATCTTCAGTTTCTTCCCTCATATTTCATGACCTCAGGCAACATTTATATTTTCTTAATTTTACTCATATTGTGTAGTACTTACTGAGCACCTTAATATATGATAAAGACCATGTTAAACACAGGATATCCACTTTTGGGAAAAAACCTTACGAGCCTGTCCTTGTGGAGCTTAGAGTTTAATGCCACAAAGGCATTAGTATACCATTTACTGTTGTGGAGATCATCAAAACTTGTCAATCATGACCTAGCTTCATGACCAGAATACCAACAAACTAACCAACTTCCTCAGGTTCCTCTCATCTAGAGTACGAACAGGAATGATTGTTCATGAAGTTTTGTCTATTACTTTATTCCTAGTGCCTAAACAGTGGTTCATAACAGGTGCTCACCTATTTGTTAAATAGATGAATTATCCATTACTGAAAATGAAAATAATATCAAAGAAACCTCTCCAGATAGATTTTGTTCCACTAATGTTCTCAATGTTACACTGAGAGAGTTTATGCTGAAGAAAAATCATTTTTCTAAAAAATAGGTTAATTTTTTAGTAGCTGTACTTTATGTTTGGGAACAAGGAAATGTTACAGAATTGGTGTTTATATTTTGATGAGAAGTCCTTGTTTTTAAAATGTGTGAAGTCTTTAGTACAAGAGGAGATGTCAGAGGGCAATTTTTCATACCACAATAAAATGACCACGCATGATAGCATTGCTCCAGCTTCCTAGGACATGGAGTGGCAATGAAGACTCATTTTCTGGACAGGATAGCAGGACAGGGACGGGCCTTTTTCTCCACCTACCCCTACAAGGTACATTCATCGGGGAAGCTTCTAAAAGTGTTTACCTCACATCTGTGGGGTATCTTGGTTAAGGGAAGGCCCTGGTCACGACTCCTTGCCTTGATTCTGAACAAAGCTGGTATTCCAGCTGTTGCATTTCCATTTGGGTTTAATGAAAAGGAGAGTTTTATGCTCCCAAACCACTTCCTGGGACTGGTGGCAGTGATTTCAATCCAGTGGCTGGAGAATCTGACTAGGATAATGAAAAGCTGCTCTAACACTTGCTCGTTCCTATGTCATGTGCTTTGTTTGGACTCTGAGCTGGTGGGTCGGGGTGGATGTGTCAGAGAAGCCCGCCATCCCTGCATCACAAAGGAAGCATTGAGACTGCTTACTTAAAACAAGGGAAGGGTCAAACAGTATTAACACACAGAATGATGGACCCTGTACACATGTGCACCTTTCTAGACAATTTTCCAGCTTGCTCCATGTGCTATTCTGCCAGAAAGACTTTCTGTCCTCTCAAAGATGCTCTCATTCCTTGAAGTTTCCGTTTTTGTATTTTGGCTGATTGGAGAACTTGGCTGAGCAAAGCATCATTGGAGATGATTTCTCTTGTTGTGAATTCAAAAGGCTTCAGCACACAGCACAAACGATCCATTAGTGTCCATTGTCTAGGGTTCAGGAAAACACCTTCTGCGGCATTGTGCACTAATGTGTGTGACTTTTTTTCTCTCTTTTTTCTTCTACGCTGAAAAGCGTGCCTCCAACATATACAATGGCTGGCTTTTCAGCATGTGAGCACTTCATGTATGATTAAAGTTGGGGGAAACTGTCACACTTCAAAACTTCTCAGAGAATTCTGAAAAATGCCAAGAACAAGTTCCAAGAGACTGGGGAATGCTGCCGTGTTTCTACATTTATTAGGAAAATGTAAATCAGATAAAATCACTAGAAGAAAAAGAATGGCTAAGTAGTTAGTGTGCGTGGTAACATTTTCAGGTGGGTGAGATAGAATAAAACATGGCCCACTCTTTCAGGTTATGGTGCTCTTGTAAAACCAGGAACTTAAAAGGATACATTAAAAAAACACAGTAAACCAACACAACTTTGAAAAAGAACAAAATTCAAGGACAAGCACTATCTGATTTCAAAACTTATTATGAAGCCATAGTAATCAAGACAATATGGCAATTGGCATAAAGACAAATGAATAGGTCAGTGCAACTTAATAGGGTCCAGAAATAGACTCATATATACATGTATGATATGCAGACAATTGATTTTCAACAAAGATACAAAAGCAATTGGTGGAAAAAGGAGAGTCTTTTCAACTAATGGTGGCAGAATAATTGGATTTCCAGATGCAAAAAAAAAAAAAAATTAACTTTGATCTATACCTAGCATTAGTATAAAATTAATTCAAACTACATTACAGATCTAAATGTAAGGCCAAATACTGTTAAAACTTTAGAAGAAAAACATATGAATAAATCACTGTGACCTTGGTTAGGCAGAGATATCTTAGCATGATCCATAAAATAACAAACTGATAAATCAAGCTTCATCAAAATTAAAAAGTTGTATTCTTGAAAAATCCTTGTTAAGAAAATGAAAGGAACAAATTACAGAGTAGGAGAAGATACTAGCAAATCATTTACCTGTTAAAAGACTTGTATCCAGAATATATGTAAAGAATTCTCAAAACTCAGTAATAAGAAAACAATCTATTTTTAAGTGGATGAAACATTTGTACTTGCTTCACCCAAGATATACAGATGGCAAATACATACAGGAAAGGATACTTGAGGTCACTTGTCATTAGGAAATGTGAATTGAAATCACAATGAGATGCCATTATATACCTATTTTAATGACTGAAATTTATTTTAACTGACTCCCCCACGTGTTACTGAGGATATGGAGGAAATAGAACTCTCATACACTGCTGGTGAGAAAATTGTAAACCATTTTGGAAAAGAGTTGGGCTGTTTCTTAAAAAGTATTATACACCTACCATACACCTACCATATGATTCAGCCATTCAACTCCTAGGCAGCTAACTCAGAAGAAATGAAAACTTATGCCCACACAAAGACTTGTATATAATTTTCATAGCAGTTTTATCTATGTATCTCAAATCCAAGAATTCAAGTTACAAAACTCCTACTACAATTGAATAGTTCTGCCTAAACAGATTTTAGCGATTTAGAGAATAAAAGCAGCAGTCATCCAAAAAGAATGAAGCATTATTTATATGTAAGTCTCTAAGTATGAGTGAGAATAGCATCTCTCATTGTGCTAAATGGTAATCACAAAGGTAGATGAGGCACTTGTCCCAAAGTTCTTTAAAATGCCCAGAGACAGAAGCTATCACCCATGCCTCCCATAAATCTCAGACTTGGCTGCCTACGAAGACCACATCCTGCACCTTTCTTCACGCTGAACCCACTGATGGCCTTTGAGAAATGAAAGGCTGACGCAGAACCATAGTCTCTGATACATCAGTAAGCCAGGCCAAATATCCTGGCCACTAAAATGGACAGTGAGATTTCTAGCTGGGCTCTTCCATGATCTCATTTTCTCAGTCTTGACAACAGGAATCTCAGGGCAACCCCACTGCCAAGTGGGCCTCCAATTTCTGCCCTTTGCTAAATATGGCTTTAAAAACTGTCTCTACTGATACAAACCGAGAATTTCATCAGTAAATGCAGCCATCCTACATTTCACACTGAGCATTGGGATGAAACAGAGAGGTCTATCCTTGGGGAAATAATACAGAAACCTGGGGAAAGAGTCCAAAAGAAGATGATTGCACCCACACTTTAATTTCCAGTCAAGGAAATTCCAGCATTCCTGACAGAAAAATGTTTTTTTCGGGGATGAGGAAAAAAAATGTCCGAGTCGTGCTGGTGGATGGTGGTGGTGTTTTGGTTGTTATTGGTTTGAGGATGGTGGGGGTATACCTTCTCCTTCTCCTCATTTACCCCATATGCAAGGGAAAACAAGGGTCTGTTATTTAACCTACCTCTACCTGAGTTCAGGGACCTAAGTAAATTGTATGACTCTTAATGCCAAGAGCAACCCAAACACAAGGTAAATATCAATTACTTTCCTTCTCACACAGCTCATTATATCTTTCTGGACATGCGTGGACCTGCTCGGTGACATTCTGGTTCTCCATACCCTTCTGATGACATGGAGAGTAGGAATGCCGCCCGGGATGCCCTGCACAGGAGCTTGCACACAAAGGTCCTAATGGGAAGGCTCTAGGTCAGAGGGTCACCACCTAAAGTCCTCGTCTTTGCTAACATATATGGACCCCCCTGCATCCTCTACTCTACCACTGATGTAAGAACAAGAGTCTAGCCTTCCTCATCCCTCGTACATAGCAGCTTTCCAGTCTAGCTATAGTATCTCCTAACTTCTTATAATGAATACTTTACAAACATAATTTGTGTCAGGTTTAGATGAGCTAAAGCATATTCACTTTTTACACTTGTCAGAAGTCTTTGACAAAATATTCACAATCCGTTTCTTAGCTCAGAGTTTCCTAGTGGAGAGCGTTCCTGCATACTCAAATACTGTTTTGGAACTGTCTTTGACTGAGGATTTGGGGGATTGTCATAGTATTTGAATCCAGAAATTACATGCAGCAGTTCTGCTCAGAGTGTGTATCATTCCAAATGACATAATCGTAAGAAATACTTTGTTTTAACCTTTATACAAAAGTTTGATCACCATTTTATAAAGAGGGTCTGAGAAACTTCATCAGTCGGGGTGTTTTTGCCTTTTTCTGCAATCCGAGGGTCCAAAGGCATTAATGCCAGTGAGCATCCATGCTAGTTGTATTCAGCACGGCAAGGGAAACACACAGCACATCACATGTAAGCTAATTCAATACCAAGTGCAGGATCTGGGTCCTGCAGTCTTTGCAAGGGGAGATATAAATTTCGAACATCTTCTACAGTGACATTAAAGGCAATGGCCTTTCCTTGTTTCTCACTTAGAGTCCACTGATACAACCCAGGCAATTTAGGAAGGAAATGAAAGACTAAATAACGAAACGCCAAAATGCAATTTCCATACTTCGATCTGGGGGCTCCAGCACAGGATGGGGCTCTTTAATATTCTACAACGCCTGTGACAACTACTTCTCCAAGTGTTGGATTTGCAATTTCGATCTCTTTTTCTCTGAGTCTTTGTACCTTTTCGTCTAACAACAAAGAGGAACAAAGATCCTAATTATACCCATAATCATTATTATCTGAAGAAGTTCCCAGTAATTAAATTTTAAAGAAAATTTATTTAATGAGCTTTCTACAGTCACATCCAAGCAATACACATTCAAGTAGATAGTGATTAGTATGAAATAGCACTAATTTGAATGACTTGATAAAAGCTCCTACTTCACTACTATGTTTTTAATAATTGTGTAATTACATAGAGAATTATTCCTGTAAATATCGCTTGTTTCATATAGAATGGAGCACATGAAGATGTGTTCTATCTAAAGCAAATTTCCAATATTTTGAAGTTGTATCTTCTGTGTCAGCTAAAAAGTTAATATGTATGTCTTAATTACACAAACACACACACACTCTCTTGCATGGAGTATACACCTTTCATTTACATGAGTTCAGAATAAGTGCTTAGCTTAGAAGAAGCAGAGGTGGAGGGAAAATAAATCTCTGAAGGAGCGCATGGTCATTACCAGTGAATGAAAGTGAAAAGCATATTTCAGTGAACATCTCCTAATTATCCCATAAGAGAGGCACGATAATTGGCATAGACTATATCAATGTTGTTGCATCTATATCATTTCCAGTGATTCATGGCACTTTAGAAATGTTCACATGTAATATTGTACATTTGTTCTTTTTATTTCAGGGCAAAATAAAGTGCTGATCTTAAATACAAATGTAGAAAGAAGAACTATAGCTCAAAGCAGACCTTTCATTTGAATATTTTTTCGTATCCTGGGACTATGGTATTAAAGTATCCCATATATCCTCAAAGAACTATTACAAGATACAATGAGACAAAGAGGACATATACAGGTCAAAGACTCGGAGATCTAGGTTCAAATTCCTGCTTTACCTCTAATAAGCTTGTGTGACCTTTAACACATAACTTTCCCTTCCTGGGCCTCAGTTTCTTCATTTATGAAATGAGACAATTAAAGATCTAATTCCTAAGAACACTTCCAACTTTGACATGCAATTTTTCTCAATATCACTAGCTCTGTGGTACATTCCACTTAATTTTATAAATAGGGACAACTTGCTAGATATATTCCTTTCTTCCTAAAATTCAAAATAAAAGGAAATATTTATTACTTTCAAAAGGAAACATTTTGAATGGAGAGTATGTCAGGCAGCGCTAGGTACCCAATGTTTATTCAATATTTTATTCAACGCATCAATGATACGATGCTACGTTAACTTGCTAATGGGCAATAAGAAGAGACAGCGAAGTTAAAATGGGAAACCAAATAAGATAGATTTGTCAAAATGTTGATGGCCTGGAATAAAATGAAAATGATCCTGTTTCCCTAACTCCTACCAAACCTTCCTTTTCAACCTTTTACAATGTTATCCTTAGGTGAAAGGGCCTGGGAGAGAAGGAGAAAAAGATAAAAGCTTCCAAAGTAACTGGAATCCAGCTCCTTATTAGCTGGCATTTCATCAGTAAGAAGTCATTGGCCACCCTTGGTACAATTTCTGACCTGCAAAGAGATGTTAGCATCTCTTTATCCCTGTTAGACTGGGATAAAAAGAAGCTGAGTAACTGTAATGGCACTGCCCTGGGACTCAGTCCTGGAAGCTGAGATAGCGTGGTTCTGACAGGTGCGACCAGCCTCAGAATCCCGTGAACTGTGGGAGAAAGTACAGCCGATCTTGACCTGGCCATGTGCACTTACGCAACATTAGAATTCCTCTTCTCATCAACATAAACATTAACGTCATGGTTGATACCAACTTGACACAAAGAAAGTATTTATAGTTTCTGGAAAATCCATGGTTTTTCTGAGCTGAAATGCTGGATTGAGGACAGAGGTTTTATCACCATTTCTCTGAAGAAGTAAATTTGAGCACAGAGCATCCTGACTGAAGTTGGGCCATTTACAGAATTCACTTAGACTTTCCAGAACCAGCACTTTGTCCTCCATATAGGCAATAACTCCAGGTTAAGCTACTAGCAGGACAAATCCAAAATCATGTTGGGTATTTACCTAAGTTAAGAAGAATTAAGGAACTCATCCTAGGCATTGTTGACTTATCTTTTTTCTTAGGGCTTTCACAGCACTGTAATTTTAAAAATCAATTCAACACCCATCTTAGGACTGTGGGGGCAGGCATTATTCAAGCCATTCTCCTTCATCAAAGTAGCGCAAATGACCAAGTGCCAGAAAAGACCATTGCATTGTTCTCCCACCCCCAGATTCCATGAAAAAGGATGTTCCCTCTAGATAAGCCCTCCAGTTTGATGTGACCCTTTAGTGGAAGCTTTTTCCAGATGTATAGAGAATCAAAACACAGCTAGATAAAAGGACAAAAATAAAACTTCAAAAATTATAGATATTAAGAATTCTGTAGAGTATCTGCTACTTAACGGTTTTCTGCTTCTCTTTCTGCTTTCACATTTATGGCTGAAAAAGATATTAACTACTTCCAATCAAAATGATATTTACATTTGCTTTAAGTTCAGTAACTACCACATTTCACATAATTGCCTTCTAGTCAGTGCACTAATCTTCATTTTTAAAGTGTTTTGTGAGTCCTTAAGATGCAAAAAAATTAACATATCATGAAAAGGGCAATTCATTTGAGGATGAAATTTGGATAGGGGGATTTTCTTTAGTAACTATATTAGTTGAGCAGGCTAGATTCAGTATGAATCATCTCCAGGTTTTCCTGTTTAATTTCAAAAATAAAGCAGGCAAATTTTAAAAGAAGAAGAAGAAACCTGAAAATAAGATAAGTTTGATAGCGATTCGTTGGCGGTGTCGAAGAGCTGCCACTTTTCTGGCTGATTTTATTTTCTATGCCCATGATGTGTGAGAAAAATGCCAGTGCAGAAAAAAATAAAAAGCTGAAAAAATGGATTTTGATTAGGAAGGAAATGGTACTGATTGTGAATTTCCAGTTCATCTCATTCTTCTGGCTTTCCTTTCAAAAGCCTTTTCTTCTGTGTTTTGTGCTCCCTGAGCTGTTAATGTACCTAATTTGTTGGTTCTGCTTTCACTCCCTATACCTGTACTTTTCCATCTCTTTTATTACTCTACCTCCTTTGATGTTGGCAGTTATTTAGATATGCTTTTTATCAAGGCCCCAAGCTTCCCTGAAAAGATGTCTTTCTCCCAGCTCATCAGGACATCTAATCATGCATGCAGCTTCATTGCATTCAGTTCACAAATCTTCCCTGAGCATCCTACTGTGTGCTCAGCAGCTGGTCAGCAGAAGCAGGGAACCAGGGATCTCAATTTATGAGCAAGTCCTTCTTAACAGTACTTTCTGCAGTAAATTCTTACTTCTGATATCTCATTTCTCCTAATCCCATCACAGACCTCACCTCTTGGATAAACAGCAGCTGAGGACATTTAGCAATAAACTCTGTTTCACAGTTAGATAGAGGCTGAACTCCTCACTGTGAAACATACCCAATGACCAGAACAATACACTGTCATCATTTCTCTGTCTGAATTCAGTGACTCAGTCAGTTGGCATTTAATTAGTTAAAAAAACAGACCGTTTCATTGAGAGTACGCATTAGCATCTGACACCGGCTGGCTGGCATACTGAACCTTCTTGATTGATTAAAATATACATTTAAATATATTCCCCTAATTTATATCAGTTGCAAAGTGAGGCAGTTATCTATAACTGAGAGCATTAGCGTAAATTATTTAGTATCTTCATTCTAATTTGCACCATATTATAATATCTATCTTGATCTCAGAACTAAATAAATCATCTGTCCCAAATTCTAAGCATCCTGTGAGTCCTGAGATTTTTATATCGCTTTCCCATCTTTGCCTCATAGTTCTTCCAAAGGAAACTGGAACTCCAAAGAACAGCAGGGTAATTGAGTGGAGAAAATAAACCTCAGAAAATATGGCAGTCTTTTTCAGAAAAATGAGGAGCTTAGATTCTGATTTTTGTTTATTTAAATATTTTCATGAATTAAAAATAGAGAAAAGTCTGAGCTTTCTCAAAATGTTAGGTTTTTTTTTTGTCATTGTTGCTGTTTATTTGTTTGTTTTTAATCTGGGTAGAAAATCCTTCTACCATGAATCACTTTGGAGAGTTGATTATGTGACTGATTTTATACTAGGCTACACAGGCAAGCTGGTATAAAAGGAAAGTTTTAATTGCAGTCATGTTAGAAAGAGGAGGCATACCAGAGGTAAGTAGACAAAAAATAAAATATTACACAACGTTATTTGTTCAAGTACACATATGGGAAACACTTTTTCAAAATAATTTTTGCTGATAACAAATATATGTTCATTATAGAAGACTTAGAAAATAAGAAAAGTGCCAAGAATAAGTAAAATCACCTATAATGCCACAATTCAAAAATAATCATTGATATTTTGATATTTAACCTCCTAACCTTATCTGGAGGTATTTTATTTCCCAAATTGACATTATACTAAGCTTTCTCTTTTAGAACCTTCTTTCTCACTTACTGTAATATGAACATATTCCCATGTTGTGGAGTGTTGTTCTAGAACATTTTTATGACTGCATAGTATTCCACCATACAGATACAATGTAACTAAATTTAAGCAGTTCTCATAGTTGAATATTTTTATAATTCATTCTCTGTGAATATTTAAAGTGATACTTGAAGCAAATCTCTAGCACACCCATAGTTATGGAACCATGTGTGGCATACATGACTATTGCTCATCTATATCCAGTGCCTCTACTGCATGGGCAATTGGAAAAGAGCACTTCCAAACTCCTACTTAGGAAGGTTCATGTCATTTGAGCCAATAGGCTGAAGCATTAATAGTCAGTGCATGACAACCACTCTTCTCCTATTTTAGCAACTAATGAGACTGTATTCAAAATGGTACAGTCTCATGTAGGAGTCTCACCTTCCTGGATCCCTTACTACCTGGTGGAGCAGAGCACCCTGACGACGCAAGTGAAACAAAAGATGAACTCTTGCTGTGTGAAATTACTGAGATTTGGGGATTGTTTATTTCTGAAAAATAACCTAGCATTAATATTTAGTAAGTTCTTTAAATCACATAACATATTGAGACTGGGTTTCTTTTTGATGTTTGACAAGGATGATGTTAGTTGTAGGATCTCAGTTTTCCCCTTTAACTTATCATTGTCCTCAGAGACTTTATTATAATAATAAGATTTTTTGGATCATTCGTTATATGATAGACATTTTCTAGGCACCCTACATATATTAACAACATATAACAAGTTATGTCAAGAAGAAATTAATCCTTTCCTCCAACAAATTATTCAGCAACTAAGGAGAAAGTACTGTTTTGGGTGCCATGTACAGTACAAATTTAGGAAATGTTCAAGTCTTGGAGTATTTTTCAACTCAACAGAAGACAAGAGACAGTCACACCAAAGGCCACACACAGTATTCTAAGTGTCACATGATGTTTGCACACTAAATTAAATAAAAGGATGAAAGAGAAGAACCAGACACACTTCCTGGCTGGTGACATATTAGATGGCAACATGGAGGAAGTTGTTTCTTAAAAAATATGTAGTAATTTAATATGTGATGACACAAGAAGGTCAGGTCAGATAATGAGAACATCAAAGAAAAACAGTGAGTTGTCAGATTGTTTAAGTAGTTTAGATGAACTAGATTATAATTTATTTTTAGGAATATTTGGAATTAAGACTAGAAAATTAGTTTGATAGCAGCCCATAATCATAAGTATGAGCAAAGAAACCTCATTTTATACTTTAGTCATTAGGGAATTATGAACAAAGTTTGAGTGAGTTGCAAAATCAGATCTGCCCTTTAGGATATGCAAACCAACTCTGACACATGAAATGAATTGCAAAAGGAGAGACCAGGGCAGAGTTCCCAATCCTGTGTTGTGCACATTGGAATCTTTGGGGAGCATTAAAAAATACTGGTGCATTGACATACTTCCAGAGATTCTGATGTAATTGGACTGGGTATAACCTGGTCATTGAGATTTTTTAAACCTCCCCACGTGATATTTACATGCATTTGGGGTTGACAGCTGACTAGCGAGAAAGCTAGTGAAACATTTCAACTGTGATAAAAGAAGGTCTTGAACTAGACAAGTGGAGGTGAGACTGGAAAGGAGTGTACTGATGGACAGGGAGATGAAGGAAAGAGTGAAGCTAATGAGGCCTTCAAGACTGTGAGCCCAAGTACCCAGAAGGAGACAATTTTTAACAAATATAGCGAAGTCAGAAGCAAGAGCTTATTTGTGGAGAAACATGACAATTGGGTTTTGAATAACTTGGTTTTTAATGTTAGTGGATGATCAAGTTGGAAACCAAGTCAGGGCTGTAGGTGAAGGAATCATTTGTAGTTGAAGTGGGGGAATTCAACAAAAGTTAGGACATTGAAACAAATTCCTGAGGACAGAACGAAGATAGAATGAGTATACATCTAAAGGCTTGTAGACCAACCAGGGTAGCGGAGTATAATGACCACCACGAGAGAAGAGCCTTTCATGAAGAAGGTGATAGTGTCAAATGCAGCAGAAGAGTTGGGGTGGATATAGGGAAAGATTACTCGAATGGGACAGAATACAACTGGGTCCTTTGGAAACCATTTTAGTGCAGTTTTGGGTCAGACACCAGATTAATCATGGAGGTGTTGGGAACTGTAAATATTTGTTATTAGATGGAAACTAAGAAAAATGAGATCACGGGTTAAGGAAGTGATAGAGATGATAAATGGTTTTAACAGAAGAGTGAGAGAAACAAAGAGGAGGGCCCTGAGGACTCTAGTCACAGAGGAGATAATTCAAAGGGAAAGAGAAGGAAAAAATGGGATATGGAATAAATGTACAAAGCTGGACCTAGGAGAAAGGGTTCTTTTTCCTAAGAGAGGGGAGAGGTGAAGAGGAAAGATAAATATAAATTAGAGATGGTAGAGATTATGTGATGACAGGTAGAAAAATGGGAAAATGGGAAATTTGAAGGATTTCAGGATCAAAAGACCATGATCTCAGTTACTGAAAATGAAGGAGATGGGGTAAAAGTGAAGCCTTGAACAATTTTAAAAAAATGATTTGAAATATGAGAAAGCATTAACAAAAGAAAAATTGTGAAAACATGATAGAAGACTACCACCTTCTGAAAACATTAAGAGTGAAAAGTAATTACAAAGTCTGAAAAAAAGACTTTGTTACTTTGTTCAAAGAGTACTTAAAACGCGTTCCAAGTTTTGTGTATAGCTTGAAAAAATAATACAGGCCATTCTACCCTAGTTAATGAACCATATGAGGAACAAATATTTCCTGTGCAGCCTTATCAAGGTTGCAATTTGTATTTACTTGTAGAACCATTTAATTAATGCTCATTTCCATCCAGTAAATGTTGAGGTCTTTGAAGGCAGAACCAGGGCATGTTTCTCCTTACCGTTACATCCTGATTCTAGCAAAGTCCTTCAGTTACTATCAGGATTCAGGTAAATGTTTCCTGAATGATTGATCTGTGCACTTTAATGCATTCTTTCATTCTCAGTTCTTTTCTGAAAAGCCAGGAACAGTAGCTTCCTTTGTGGATAGGCTACATTCAAGTCAAACTAAATCAGCAAATTTGACTGCCATTTATTTGTACACAATACATATTCAAAACTGAAGGAAGTGCAGAGAGAATTGGCATAGACACATAACACAAAGCTTAAGAAGCTTCTGATCTGTTTAGGAGACAATACCCAACATATATGAAAAATTGCACAATTAAGGATCTCAATAAGCTTTAAGACAAAATACAGGCACAAAGAAGCAATCCATGAGTAATTGTCAAAGATTTTTCTAGACTAAAAAATTCAAAAAAATTTTTATGTACCTGCTAAAGTTTTAAAAATGTGTACACCTTAGACATTTTTAATGTGTGTACACACATTTTATTATGTATTTGTCATTCCAAAAAGATGTTTTATAGTATATATTCTTTCAGCGTTTTGAATATATTTTTATCAAAATATTTTGGGCTGCAATTGAATTGCAGATTTAGCTCACTCAGTTTGTGGACGATATCTCCCATATAACCAAATAGGCTGAGCATTGACCCACCACCACAGACCTCAAGCAGATTAATTGCAGTTCAGTGTGACTGAACTTCATAATTAGAAGAGTGATTCCTTTAAAGCTATCTGTGTCCAGGCACCCTCTAAAAAGCTTTTGTGTGCACCCCAAACTGAGGTCATTTGCTTAGATAAGGGAATGGAACACTATAGGCTATGGGCCAAATCTGTCCTGCAGCCTGCTTTTGTAAATAAAATTTTATTGGAATACAACCATGTTCATTCACTTACATATTGTCTATGGCTGCATTTATAACAGCAGGGCTAAGTAGTTATAACAGAGATTGTATGGTGCTTAAAGCCTAAAATAGTCACTGTCTGGATTTTTACAAAAAAGTTTGCTGACTCCTATTCCAGATATTATAAAATTTCTGTAAATAAATCAGAGAGAGAGAGCAGTTAGGATGGTCAGCCTCAAATGTGCTCGTTAGCTGGAAAAGACTTGGAAAGGTGAAAAGAATGAATACTGGCAAAAACAAAAACAAAAACAAAAAATTCTCTCTTTGTATAAATAAAAATGAGGAATCCATTTCATCAATAAGCAGGCCCACATTAAATTTTACAGCCAAGAAAATCATATATGGAGAAAAGCCTACAAATAATACTCTAGTCAGACAGAATGAGCCATTACAAACAAACGCTATCATCCAAACCAATATAAGGGTAAATTGTCCCCGATTGTTGCATGCATTTCTGCTGGAAGTCTGAAAGTAGCAGTTGGCAGTGAATGAGATCCTTACAAGGTTTTAATAATGGGAGATATCTTTACTAATGCAACTAACTGATTCAGACATGAAACCCTAGCTCAGTAATGTAATCTAAGTGATACTTAGTTTTCTAATGTGTCTCTGATTTCTCAGAAGAGTCTGTAGAGTGTAGGTGACTCTAAATTTTCTTCTATTCGGTAAAATTTATATTCAAACACTCAATGCATTCTTAAATTACCATATAAGAACTGTAAAGGGCACCAGCAACAAGAGCCACAAACATTAATACTCTTCTAATTGGATCTAGTTAACAGAGATTGAGATTATTTTTAGAGCTATGAGAAATATGACTTCTGTGTAGATGAGTAAATCCAGATAGGATGGCTTGGTGTTATCACAGAAAATGGTCTTAGAAAAACTCATTTAATGAACTGAAAGATTTAGTTGAATTCACCCCCAGCAATTAGAGCATTATCAACATTTATTAAGGACCTCCCATGTAGAAAATATTGTGTATGACTGAGTACAGGATGGTCCTTTCAAAACCTCATCTTTGCAGATACAACCATGCTGTTCATTCATACTAAAATACAAGACATTTTTTGTAAGGAGAGCTTTGATTCATCCCCCATCTGAATTATTAAACATTCAAAATTGGGGGCATATGAATTCATAATTTTTCTCTCAAGTGTTCCAGTCCTGGCATAAGTATAAGAGACCATCTCCAAATTCAATATTCAAAATTTAGTGTAATTGACTTTAAATGTCTGATGTGGAGATAGATAGCTCTATAGACATCACTAAACTCTGACATTGGTTCCAGTGTTCCAAAATATACAAACAGAAATCTGTTGCATTCTTATATACTAACAAAGAACTAGCAGAAAGAGAAATCAGGAACACAATTCCATTTACAATTGCATCAAAAAGAATAAAATACCTATGAATAAACCTAACCAAGGAGGTGAAAGACCTGGACTCTGAAAACTATAAGACACTAGTGAAAGAAATTGAAGAAGACACAAGTAAATGGAAATATATCCCATGCTCATGGACAGGAAGAATTAATATTGTCAAAATGGTCATCCTGCCCTAAGCAATTTGCAGATTCAAAGCAATCCCTATCAAAATACCATTGGCATTTTTCAATGAACTAGAGAAAATAACCCTAAAATTTGTATGTAATCACAAAAGACCCCAAGTAGCCAAAGTTATCCTGAGAAAGAAGAACAAAGCTGGGGGTATAAATGCTCCCTGACTTCAAGCTCTACTACAAAGCTACAGTAATCAAAACAGTATGGGATTAGCACAAGAATATAGAAGCTCTCAAAAACTAAAAATAGAAATACCACATGACCCAATAATTCAACTTTTAGGAATATACATGAAAACAAAATCTCTGATTTGAAGAGATATATGTATCCCTGTGTTTATTGTTACATTATTTACAACAGCCAAGATATGGAAACAACCAAAGTGTCCATCAATAAATGAATGGATAAAGTGGTACATACACACAATGGAATATTATTCAGCCAAAAACAGAAAGAAATCCTGCCATTTGCAACAACATGGATGGACCTAGAGGGTATTATGCTGAGTGAAATAAGCCAGCAAAGAAAAACAAATACCATATGACTTCACTTATATGTGGAATATAAAAACAAAACAAACAAAATGAATAAAATAGCAGTAGACTCATAGACACTGAGAATTGACTGGTGGTTACCATTGGGGAGGCATTGGAGTGGGTGACATAGATGAAGGGGATAAAAAGGGACAAAATCTCAATCATAGTATAAATTAGTCACAGCGATGAAAGTACAACATAGAGAAAACAGTCAATAGTTCAGAAACATCTTTCAATGCTGACAGATAGTAGCTACACTAGTTGGGCTGAGGATTTAATAATGTGTATAACTGCTGAATCACAATGTTATATACTTGAAACCAATATAATATTATATATCATCTATACTTCACTAAAAAAATAAGTATATAAAATTTTTTGTACATTTATTTATTTAACACTTAATGGTTTAGTCAAGGCCCAATTAGAAGACAAAAACCACATAGTGTCCTCCCTGTTTAAGGATGGTGTAATAAAAAGAACAATTCACAGAGGGTTGGAGTAACAGGGACTTGATTAGTAAGAGTTAAAACACCAGGTAGCAGGAGCACCCACGATGCCTCCAGCTGTGACAGAGCACCCAAAGAATAGCCCTCCCCAGACAAGGCTGAGAAACAGACTTCACTGAAGAGGGCACGGCTGCAGCTCACTTGATTGTAAGAAGTAGCTGAGGTGCCATGCAGGTAGGACTTGCTGGAAATACGTCCTCTGAGATGCTAGGGAAAGCCATCCATAGGCAGGTACCCTGCCTCAGTAAAGACACCCAAGAGAGCTGTGGGAAAGGCTGTTTGTGGACCTGTGCCTTGCTGGCAGCACCCTGCTCTGAAGCCCTCAGACGGGGTTCTCCAGAAACCGCTGGCTGCTGTGGGTCACATTAAGCTTCAGGACCTGGGATCTAGTACAGCCTCCCCACACAGGAGCCAGGTACCAGGGAAATTGCACCAGGCAGGAATCTGGCAAGTGAGGCACACTAGAATATGGGAGAGAAGCCCCTTTCCCCTCCGGGTTCCCTCCCTGTACAATGACAACACTTAACACTTCGCCACTTGGCAGAGGAGAAGTATTTACAGAGCCTAACTCCATTATTACAGAGCAGTACACAAGGAAGGGCATATTTTGAGGTAATAAATCAATCGACACAGTTGGCTTTCATGAGTGTGTCTTCAGGGTGCTGTAGATATTCATCACTGCTGAGAATTTCATCATTGCCCATTTCTCCATAAAACACCATAAATAAACTGGGAGGCTTTTGGTAACCATTTGGTAGGAAGTATCTATTGAATGCCCTTGTTGATTCTGGTATGTTCTCAGAAGTCAGGAACAAAAGATAAAAAACTGTAGTCCAGATCATGAAAGATGAGTAGGAGAGAGAAATGGACCGGTGGTTGATGGACTGGGCACTCTACCAGAGGTGTAGATCTTAATGCCCACGAGCCACAGAGGAGAAGCCAAGTCTGTCCTGAGGACAGGAGGGTGAGGATGGAGAAAGTCCTCTGAGAAGGTGGCATCTTATTTGTATCTTGAAAGACAAAAGGGAGTGTTCCAAGAAGAAAGGAGTGAAAGACCCTCAGAGCACACAAAGGTTCAAGGTCCTAAAGATAATGAGTTATTGACTTGAGGGGACAGTAGTTTCACGAGGCAAGCAACTGCCAAGGTAACGAGCAGCCAGATGAGAGATCTAATTCTGACAGAAAAAATTAAATCTTGACTCTTCATGGAGGTTATCTTTTCTCCATTTTCTGAAACATCTTTTTAGAGAAATATACTATTTTCATTTGTCTTCCTGGGGAATTGAAAATGGTAAAATTAAATGCTTGGATCTGTACCTGCTAAAAGAATCAGACTAAATGCGAAAGAGAACAAACACTATTAGAAAAGAAATGACTTGCTCTTTCCTTTTTTTAATTCAAATGTGACTCTGGAGTGCAACCAACATAATATATTGGAGGATCAGAACATCTGAGCCACATCGCTGATTAGCTTGCTTTTCACCCAAACCAAAGGGGGAAAAAAAATGTTGATGAATTAAATAAATGACTCATTGAAAATGACTGAGCACACAACATTTTGGTAAATGTGGCATGGCAACTGTACTGAGCCATAATTTTAATTTTGAACCACAGCAGAGGGCAATACAATTTCCTGGTTTTCAGTTTATAATTTGAGAAGAGCTAATAAAGGTGTTACATTTTATTATGGAGCTCTAAGAAGCTGCCTGGAGCAGTAAAGGAGGGAAGTCTCCAGATTGATTTTGATTGTTGGGAAAGATTCTGTTGCCTTGTTTTCTCAACTGTGGGGAAAATGGGTGCCCTGAACATAGAGAGAGTGGGGAGGAGGGTCTTGCATCCAATCTATTTTGTTAGGATTTGGGAGTCAGAGTCTAAAGCAAATCCTGTTCTAACTCAGGCTTGAAGGCAGGTATTAGCTCTAACACTCAGCTCTATAGAGACCCATCAAACTGATTGTAAAAGTTGGGTAGAGTTCAAGGCTAAGACCCATGGTTAGAATAAGTATTTATTTAAAAACTCTCTCTTCACAAATTACTCCCCAAATGACTTGAATTCTCTGCTCTATCACCTGGCATTTTACTGTATTATATAATTTTGTATGTATTTTATAATATTGATGAAGTGATTAGGTTAAACTACTGTCATCTCCAGAAGCCCTCTGCAAATGGTACCTACCTCCAGGACAGATCATACTGGCTAACATTTATTTGGCATTTCCTAATTCACTCCTTGTCTAAATTACTAAAAATAACATACTCATTTAATCCTCACTGTGGAATAGATTTTTTTGGTAACCTTATTTTCTAAAGGAGAAAACTGAAGCCTAGAGAGTTTAAGTAATTTGTCAAAGGTGGCACACGTAGGACTAATTGAAGGTGTCATTTGAAGGCACATGGGCTTTGCTATTCTGAGCTCTGTACTGACCCATCACTTGCCACTAGGACCTTAACCAGGAATACACTGTAGAGTGCTTATATGAACCAAGCACTCTTTGAAATATCTTATATACATAGTATTTTATTGTTTACATTTTATATAAATTATATAGATTTTTAGAATGTATATAAAATAAAAATTTTGACTTAATTTAAAAATAGAATTTAAATTCAAATTATTTTATATACCTGATTTCATATTCTTTTTAAATTGAATACTTCTCCAATATAGGTAAATATTCCCTCTATGTGATGAAAGAGGAGACTGAGATAGAGAAAGATGTAGAAATGTTTCCAAGTTCACATAGTTATTAAGGACAAAGAGCCGGACTTAAGACCAAGGTCAGTTTCACTCCCAACCCTGCAACTCAAGTTGATGTCTCAGTGCTCCTGCTCACTACCCACTCACCCAAAAATACCATATATATTTTGTTCATATATGTTCTTATGTCTGCAACTGCAGTAGCATTTCTGGAGTTAGAAATGGCAATAGGTTGGAAGAAGGGTGCTAAGAATTTTTCTTAAAGTTGCATTTGCCAAGCCAAGTCCATTGTGTCTGGCTGGGCTGATGGCAAGTATGGGGGAGGAAGTTAAAGTACCACTAAGCAATTGGCTAGTAAATTGTATTTCCAGAATATCTCTGCTTCTCCTTTCTTTCAAATGAGGGCATTTCTTCCTTGAGGCGATTTTTATCTCCCTGCTGCAAGATCCTGATTCCTCCTCTGAAGCATCATCTCTGTTGGCCATACCACCAACTTGACAGCTACTGTGTGTATGAAAAAGAAGGGGAAACACCATTCTTGTTAAACCATCTAAGTGTTGGGCACTCTACTGCATAGATCTGCATCTCATGGGCTCTAAAACATACAATAGTTTTCAGATATGAATGCCTCTGAAATCAGGGTGCTCCTCCACCAGCTGTGTCTGGCCACCACTGACCATTGAGCAGCTGTAACACGACTGTCGTTGTCCAGTTTTGGTGGGATGACTGGACAACTCCAACCCTCTGCCGTTTCAGTCAACAAAACACTTAAGGACCGTTTAAATAAGGAAAGAAAGTTCTGGTTAGTGTTGGAAAACCTTCTGACACCCAGCATCAGAACTGGCACCATGAGTGAGAGCATTGTGGGTGAAATCCCAGCTATTAGGGTACAACTTTCCTTTAGGAAGTGCTCATCAGTCTTGCTCTTGCAAACCCAGAAGATGATGTTGTAGGGAAAGCATAGACATGGAGAACTCTGAATCAAAAGGTACCACTGAAGCACTCTTATGCCACCATAGTTACAGAATTTCTCTGCTTATCCTTAACCTTGACAGGTCAGATATGAAGAAGTCTAGAAATATTTAACCCATTCCTTTCTTTTCTGTTCTCCCTTTTAGAGACGCTCCAGAGTCATATTTGATTTTAAAAAGAAAGCCTAAGTCTAAGTAAGTTTAAAAGAGCTAAGCAAATAAATAAAAAGTCTACGTAAATTAATTATACAGAATTAATAATAAGGAAGATTGTAGATTAATTGGCAGCATTTTTCTCTCTCTCAGTGAAACATAAAATAACAGTGTCCCTTATAATAAGTGATAGTTCAGAACCGGGGAAATACAAAGCAAGCGCCTCATTTATTTCTCACAAAAGCTGACGAAGTAGCTGCTACCGACTCACTTGGAGGCAGCAGAGCCTGCCCCACTGGGAAGAACTCGAGTTGAGACTGAGACGAGGTCCTACCAGACCCCACGCTCTTGCCTTTCCATCACCCGCTGTGACCTTCACAGGGCTCGGCATCTGTCGCCAGGTCTGCCATCTTAGACAAGTCATTTGACTTGCCTGGCTTTCAGATCCTACTGCTGTAAAACAGAGACGAAAACGCCTGTCTCCCAGACTTGCCAAGAGGATTAACTGCGGCCAGATTTCCAACGTGTAACCTGCCGCACCTGGAAATAGGGCAGGCAGCCTCCTTGTCCTGAAGGACCCTCGGCCCCATGGCCGTGCCTGGAGTGCCTGCCTTTTGTTAGAGCCCATGAGGGATGTTTCCATGTGAACGTCCGATCACAGCTAGACGGTCGGCATTTTGTTGCTGGAACCCATTTGTGTATTTATAGCATGCTGTGCACATAACTGGCGCTCAATGGATATTTCTCTAAATGAATAAAATAGCAGTGGAAAAGTTGTGAAGTGTTCAATGCTACTGATGTTATTCCCTGTGAACCTGTTGAAACAGAGGACAGGCTGGGAACAGCATATGCTGGTGATGATTTGGCTGCAAAACGTGTGAGACTTTTTAATAAAACTGCACTAGACCGCATTCTCTCCCATGATGATATTTATGACATTTTAGGTAGCAGTAGAAGATGCCTCTGGAGACAGGAAATAACGGAATGGGAGATAGAACAAAGAGTTGGAAACACTGATTTTTTAAAAGAATGCATGGCTATGAAAGAGTCCCACTTGCTGTGTGATACATGCCTTTTCATTGTGCACTAAGTCATATGAGGCCCTGCAGAAGGAGCTTCCATCCTTAGGAAGCAATTTTCAGACAAGATCCAAAATAATGTCAAATAATTATCTTTTTAAATACATGTTTATGTATTGTAATTAACTTTAGAATCCGTGTTTCTAATTCCCCAGTGCCTAAGAAATTCCCTGGTAGTATGTTAGTTATTTAGGGAGGGGCATTCATTCTGGGCCTGTAAATTTTATTTAAAATTGAGCCGTCTTCCTGCTGTTTGCTTAACAGTCCCTGTGTTGTTTTCAGGAAAGTAATGCATTTCCCTAAATGCACCTAACTCTCTACCAGTGAATGAGTTGGACACTGGGGCTTCGATGTGTAATACCAAGAAAAAATTCGTTCACATGAACACATGCCAACAATGCAGAATTGTTCTTATAGCTGAGAAATATGTGCTTCTGTTTTCTGGAGCTTCCTGACACAGCTTAACACCCATTCCACAGAGAGGGTGCCTTGAAGCCCGCATGTAGGGATGCTGAACTGAGGCACCCCATGGCTGTGCCCGTGTGCGGAGTACTTACAAGCAAATTAATAAATGCAGAGGTGGGGAGTAAGGATATGTTCCATGATTCTGAGGTATGGCAGGACTGGGGCTAGCCATGAAAGGAGAGGAAGCCCAGTGTGAAATTTGACTTGAGGGATACTCCCAAGTCCTAGGGCCCCAAATTCTTCCAGACTTCCTGCTGTAAAGCTGTCCCTTTGTATAAGGTCCTGTCTCCAAGTAAATGTGACACCGAGGACTGTGTAGAAAGCTTTTATCATATGGTCCTGAGTTATCCCAAATCTGTTTCCTTGATGTTAGACAGGGCTCTTTGAGATGGTCCATGAATTATACATTTTTACATAAAGTTTTGAATTAGAAATGGTGTGGGACCAGGGGCCCTGTTAAAGAGGATGGATCCAGCTGGGGGCAGCATCCCACCCTGGGAAGTGAGGGGGCTCCTCTGTGCCCAGGAGTGCAGGGGGTACTGTAAGACAGAGAAAGTCAGAACAGCAAAAGCCAATTCTGTTTCTTTAACAGTTGTGGACATCTCAGAGGTTTCACATTCTTGTGAAATTGAAATATACCCTTCCATGGACTGACCACTGTATCTCCATTTGAGAGGTACGATGATGCATGGAAAGGCAATGGAAATTCATATCGTATTTCCGTAGGCGGGTCAGCCATGACAACAGATAGCAGCCACCCACAGCCAGCCCACCTTCCTGGATTGTAGAATACACTCAAAACCAATTACAGTGGGCTGCACCACGTTACAGAATTCAAAGGCTATAACCAATTGTTATAAAAAGAAAATTGAGCCACATGCTCCAGGTTTTTTTTTTTCCTTTCCATTAAATCATAACAGAATATCTTTGGCCTAATGTCCCCTGTGAGACAGGTTGGGGTGATTTGTGTAGGAATTCTCACTTGCCAGGCAGCTGTGACAGCAAGCTCTCTGGGCTGACAGGCAGAGCTGTGCACCATCTACCCAATAACTCAGGAACAAAAAGAAAATCAATAGACATAATATCGCAAAACACTGCAGCAGGATAAACACTGCTCTCACATCTATTTGATTTTTCTCCCTCATCTGTCAACACAATTGAGAAGTCGCGCTTGTTAATTGTCTTCACTTGGCAGACTCCGCCGACTTTGACTGGAGCTGCGGCACTTGGATGTCACAGTCTTCGCCGCTCGTGGTCGCCAGCCTGGCAGCCTTGGAAGAGGCCTCCATTTTGGGGCGGGCTGCGTTCATCTGCACGACTTCTCTCTGTCTGGATGAGGCTCACCCTCCATTATGCAGTGCTTCTCATCATTAGCACCGGCTGAAGAATCTGTGCCATGTTCTCTGTATCCAAAATATTTGAGGGAGGCAGAGAAACCCAGGAACTCAATGAAAATGCGCTTCTATTGCCAGCTAGCATTTGCAACTGCCAGACTTCCTTGCATTCAAATTAGATTACCCAGCCGAGGCAGGACGGAGAGGGGCTGGTTTCAAACTAAGCTTTCTTTTGTGACTAAATGGCTACGTTTAAAAAGGGTACACTCGATTTGCTTCCTAAGAGGTCATGCATACGGGCTCCCTTGCTCACACCCTGCAAGACTGTGAAGTCATCAACAAACCCTGAACCTCCTCATACAGGGACAGTGAGCCCCTTATCCACCACATACCCAAACCCAGTGCTCAGCAAACAGCTGGAGGCTGACAAATACTGGCCATATTGACCAACAGAGTGCATGTAGAACTACAGAAAACAAAGGAACATTGGCCCAGGGGCTCATGAGCCTGTGATTTTCCAGGAGAAAGGCAGGAGGACTGCATTGTGCTCTAGCACTCTGGGTAGTGTCTGGAGAATTCATCCAGGCTCCTTGACTGCAGGTGTCCATGCTTTCTTTGCCAGGTCCTGGGAAGAACTCATAAGAACTTGACAATCAAGGTATAATGGGCTTTACAGGTGAACCTGATTGGGCAGTTTTGTCCAACCTGATAAGTAGAACCCCCTTTCCATCCTTCAAAGACCTCACTAATTGCCAGGAGCAGTGCTGGGAACTTCTGCTGTCTGTGCATGGGCCTCCTTCATATTCTTGCAGTCGCCGAGCAAGAACTGAATCTCCTCTGTTTTGCAAATTGGTGCCTTGAAACGATGTTCTCTCTGGGCTGCACCACTTTCCCCATGCACCTTTGCCCTGCCTTACAATCTCATTCATCCACCTCTATCCCTTTCTCTATCTACACATACACACATAGAGACATAGACACAGAGACATACACTCATACACACACACACACACACACACACGTTATATCTTTTTTATGGACAAGTTCAAACATATCAAATAGACAGGATGTATAATTAAGCTCCATGTACTCAAACCCAGCTTCAAATAATATCAACTCATGGCTAACTTCATTCATGTAGTTTCCCTCCCTCTCTCTCAGCAATATCACTGTGAAGCAAGTCTCAAATATCCTATCAGACCATTTGCACATATTTGGGGATTTCTCTAAAAGAAAATGAAGTAGCTTCTCCAAGAAACCTCTGGGCTCCCTCATTTGTGCTTCCATGATACTTGACTTGTTCCCAACTAGAACAAAATTGGTAGTCCACGTATTTCCAGACTGTCTCTCGTGTTAGATGGTAAGGTCACGGAAGCCTGAGATCCTAGCCTACAGATAGAAGCTGGTCAAATTATACTGCACTGAATAGATCAGCTCCCCTCTGCCCACAGCTGGCTATGCTCTCAGTCCCTAACCCACACAGGCACATTGGGAAGCAAATCAGACCCTTTGTTATTTCCCTTCGAGATCAACTATCAGGAAAGCATGAGGAAACAAACTACAGTGTGTTAGATTCTGGTTCTTAAGGTTCTTGTCGCACCCCCATCCCCAAACTGGCCACTGTTTTAGTGGCCTCGGACACTGTGGGAATCACCAATCTCATTTCCCAGCATTCTGCAGAGGACCTCATGTCTTCACACTTCTCGTCCAGGCACTGAATTTTTCTGCCAGAAAACACAGCTTTAGGTTATAAACTCACAACCACTGAAACAAACTGCTGCCCATTTCCATCTAGATTTCTCAGCTGCAAAAATCATTGTCTTTTTAGATAGTGTTTGTACATTTCATCGGTAAGTAGCCACCCTCTGCCTTCATTCTTGATGGTAAAATAATAGAGAGGAGGAAAAAATGGCTTTTATGAGAGTTTTCAAAGTTTTATATTGCAAGTCTGATCCCTAGTTGCAATTTTTGTGGTTATGATTCTCCTTAAGTTTTCAAACATGGTCAAATCACTTAGCTATAAAATCACAGAGTGAAGAACAGTTTTGAAACTCCATGTTAAAATAACCATTTTACAAACAATCAGGAGAGCTGAATGTCATAATAGTGCCATTTTATAGAATTGAAAAAGTTGTCTTTGCCCATGAGACAGCTGAAAAAATGAAAGAAAAATGTTTAATTTTAAAAAAATCACTGATTAAAGATGTTTGTCCATAAGACAATCATGTATAGCAACATATTCTGGAATGGAAATAATCTGATTCTGTGAGCCCCAGGTTCTTAGTGGTGAATGTGTCACAAAAAGTAGTCCTATGACCTTGAACCCACCACCTGAATTCCATGAGTCTAGGGTTACCAGATAGAACACAGGACACCCAGCTAATTTTGAATTGCAGATAAACAATAAAACACTTTTCCAGGATAAACATATCCCGAACACTACATTGGGCAAACCTAAAAAATTATTTGTTGCTCATCTGAAATTCAAAGTTAACTGGAAGTTCTATATTTTGATTTGCTCAGTCTTGCAATTCTGCCTGGGTCACGTTATCTTCAGAGGCTCACAGTCCCTGGCTTCGCTGTCCCTCTGTTTTCCTTTATCAGTTTACAGGAAGTATTTTTGCTAATCTGAATTTAACTAATTTTTAAATCATTAATCTTTAGATTTTTAGAGAAATATTATTTCTATTTTCCCATTATTATAAAGGCATTTTGAATCTATCATATTTCTTATGAAGATGTGATCATTTCTGAATATGATCATAGAATATTAGAATTTATGCAATTCAAAACAAATGTTCCCAGGTTATTCCAAGGCCTGTAGAACTAAAAACAAAGAAGGAGCTGAAGCCGAAGTGTCTTTCCTTTCACCACTAATTTCCTTATAAGCATTATAAGGTTTGGTATCTATCCCCCTGCATTCCCATGAACATAAAGGAGAGCCAAGCCCAACAATAATTAGTAAACATAATAGTTAATAAGAGAATATAAGGTTCATGGCCAGAGTCTTGGACAAAACCAGCTTAGTACAACATTAACTGTTTTTTATTTACTTTTTAAATTGGGTAGCTAATTGCTCCTTATTTACTAAACCAGTTATATCTGAAAAAGGGTCAATTTTTTTTTAAATACAAAAAACTGCACTGGCTTTTAACAAGTATGGTTTTATTTTACAGATCAAATATTCCATTCTAGGCAGTCATGTTAGTGATACTTAAGCTCAAGATGTAAATTGCACCTATATGTATAACATCCTCAGAAAGAGAAAAATATTTCATGAAGACCCGACTTATGTTTTCCTTAGTGTTACATATATTCCTTATGATTCTCTTTTAGCCAAAACTTGTATCATTAATGTTTGAGCTTTTAATAAATATAGAGCAGTTCTTTTTCTTTGAAATCTCTATTTCTCACAAAGCTAATGAAAACCAAATGATTGTTCTAAGTATAAATAAAAATAAAATTTTTGTGTTTGTTCTTATGGAAGGGAATGTTTTTGAGACATCCTTGATCTTCTGTTCTAAAGATTCAGAATGGAAATCCAAGCCTCATCAGGACAGGTGGCAACTAAGAGGCTTTTCTGAATTCTTAGTTTTAATGATATTTTAAATTCTGTTGGTACCCCAGGCAGGGAAGGATAAAAAACAAGCACAGTAGTGATGGTGTATGAGTTAATGGGAGGATAACTGATAAAATTAAACCTTTGCAACCTGCTGAGCTAACCCAAACTTGCTAAGCTACTAGAACATTAATGAGTAAGAGATCTTAATTAAATTGTTTGTAATTAACTCTCCCAAGAGTAAAAAGTGTAAAAGTAGTGTCAACTAGGTACCTGTGGAACTTGCAATAAAGTAATTTCCACACAAATGATATGCATACATATCTATGTGTATGTCAGTGCCATACAATCTACAGTGATTTCTTTTCTCTTGAAATTCCTCTGAGCTGCTGCAGTTTTAGAATACTGATATTAATATCTATCTGCTATTCAATGAGAATGACACATTCTGTCTTATCAGTGACAACTCTGAGTCCTAAAATGAACTAGGGATTTTCAATTAGAGGTATAACATTTTCTATCTAAATTTAATGAGACTTAGATCATGTGAAGACTGTAAGACAAATTTACACACCAAAAAAACCTGGTTAGGAAGAAGCCAATGAGCAGCAATGTTTATAGATATATCAAAGCCATCCCTGGCTTGTCCAGGGGATCAATATACCCATTCGAATGAGAGTTGTACAGTCCGAATCAAGGGCAGCCTGGCATGACAGTGAGCCAGGGGCACCATAACCCACTGAGCCAAACATGAATGGCTTATTCATGAACTGAAGCATTACACTAGGTGCCGAGATGCAAAGGTGTGGACGACACATCCCTTGGCTTAAGCTCCTTGCAATCCAGTGGGATTTATGGCATGGAGAGGTAGAAGTTTCAACTAAATGAGATTAATTTCTTAAAGTTTATTTTCATCTCTTTGTTTTTCACATGATCGTAGAGAAACTGCATTATCTATTATGTGAGAACTTACAAATTATGAAAATTGTCCATGAGTATACTTTGTGAGCTATAGGAGTCTAATGCAAATCTTAATGTTTTGTGGTTGTGACCCAACCCATCCATATTACCTCTGACCTTGACTCTGGCCATGACACTGGTAGGCCAGTGGCCCTCAAACTTGTGTAAGTCTGAGAGAGCATTAAGGAATAGAATAGGGGACCGGCGGGCTGGGCTGATGTGGACCTTCACCCCACTGCCTACCACCTCTGCCAGAGTAGAATTCAAATGGCAGCCCCACTGTGCAGTCCGTCTTTCACCACCTCTGGGCTGCTGAGGCCACTGAACTTGACACTGCAGAAACTCGAAGGCCAAGGGTGGTCCAGAGGATCCCCATCTGCCCCAATTCACATCATCATTGCTTTTGACCTTGGGGCTGTCTTTTGTATCACTTGCTGGTGGAAGTGATATTAAACCAGAGAGAAAGAGTTCTCTGCAAAGTCCAAGGTACCGCTGCACTAATCCAGGGACCATCTGATTCTCAGACAGCAAAGGATATCTGGCAGGCAGCCTCACTTCCCTTCCACTTCACTTCCCTCCACTTCAAAACATGAAGTCATGTCCCTAATGCATTACACCGGTTGCTAGTGCAACTCTTCTCGGCTCCTGTTTTCTCTAGCAGAGGAAGCTCCAACGTGGGCTCCCTGATGCTAAGTCACATTCCAAGTTAGCTACCTGTGCTTGTTCTCAAGTTTCAAGAGAATGTGTTTCTCTGAAAAGCCAGTTTCTGGTCTGTCAACACTCTTCTGGCCTTTTCCAGCTTCCTAGTTCTTGTATTCCAAAATTAGTGAAAAGCCTGTGTTCACCCATGACTTTATATTCCTGAATTATCTCACCTCTGAGCCTATTGTTTCCAGACTCAGTTCTAAACAATTTTTGTCTTAGTTTATTTTGTTAAGGAAAACCCTCTGACCCCTTTGAGTATCCAACCTTTGGCCAAGTTAGTTCATATTTCCAACTCTAAATTCTTCATCTCTGAATTTGGGAAAAGTTATATTTCAGACTCTGTTGAATTGCTGGGAGTTTCATATTGTATGACCATATGCATACTTGACTTGAGATGTCCTCTGCTGCTATCAACTGTTAATATCCCCCATTCATGCCTTTTGATCACTTATATTTAGACATAGTTGTGGTGCTTAAATTATGTGTCAACTTGACTGGTCCACAGAGTGCCCAGATGTTTGGTTTAACATTATTTCTGGGTGTGTTTGTGAGGATGTTTCTGAATGAGATTGAATCAGTCGATTGAGTAAAGGAGATTACCCTCCCCAACATGGGTGGGCCATATCCAATCAGTTGAAGGCATGAATAGAATAAAAGGCTGAGTAAGAAATAATTGTTTCTCTCTGACTGTCTTTGAGCTGGGACATCTGTCTTCTGTCTTTAGATCTGTACTCAGACTGGAGCTTATACCTTCTTCCTTCCTGGTTCTCAGACCTTCAAATTTAGGCTGGAATTATACCATCAGCTCTCCTGGATCTGAACTTAGCCTCCATAATCATGCAAGCCAGTTTCTTATGGCTGTAAGTATATTTTCCAGAGTGTTGCTTGACTTCTGATCTTATTAATTCTTTGCTTTTGATGTAATAAGTTAAACATTTTTATTATGTAGTTACCTACATCTCTCAGAATGTCCTCAGCATCTATGGAACAGAATGAAGCACTCCTGCTACTTTTTAAAGGAATTTTCTAGTTTACTTTCCTGTACTTAGCTTCTAAAAGAGATATTTTCTAAAAGATCTGCCCTCTGTTTTTTTTTCTTTTTGCCAATTTTATCACAATATAATGTATAGACAGATGTGAGACATGAGTGTTCGCCACTAAAAAATTTAAGAAAACACACTGGTATATAAGCATGCAGATCAAGGACTGAAAAAAAAAAAGGATCCCAGGAGTCCCTGTGCCCCTCCTAAAAGGTAGGTGCCCTCCTGGCTGCTAACAGCAGGTCTTCACATAACGGTGATCATACAGTATGCACACTTCTCAGTTTGTCCTCTTCCACCCAGCATTATGCTTATGAGATTCAACGGTGCCATTTGTGGTTATTGTCTATTGATGGCCACTGCTGTATACTATTCCCTTAAATGAACAAACCACAGTTCACTAATCTATTTACCATTGATCAGCTTTTGGGTTGATTCCTATTTTGCTGTCATGTGTAGTGCTGTTATGAACATTCTTACAGACATCTTTTGTGAATGCATGTGCGCATTAATGTTGGGTGACTGTCTAGGAGTAGAATTGCTGGGTTGGGAGATACTTGTCCATTTTTGTTTCTTCTTTAAGCATATTTTGCTTCACACATTTCATCAATAATTATGTATTGGATTATTCTTTGTATTTTATGTTTTTATACTTACAATTTTATGTTCCCACCTATTTGCTCTCCTAAGCACCAGCAAAATTACACATCAGTCATAAAAAAGTCCAGGTTCAAGTCCTTGGCTACATCCCCTCCCCTATTGTGGACTGACCCTCCTGCTACAGCCCCAGGCAAAAAAACATTATTTCCAGCTGGAAGGTTGGACTCAGATAACCCTTCGTCTCCTACCTCTGGACCATTTGCAAAATATAAAGATTAATTTTGTCCCTGTAGTTTAAGACCTAAGGAGGAAAAACAGGGTCAGGGTAAGACTCTCCCCCACTTTTCTGGAAGGCCCTGCCCTGGTTTCTGTGTCGGTTTCTAAGATATGAAGCGTTTAAAGATAGAATGGAATTCTTCCATAGAAGGGAAAGTTCCAACACCCGCTTTACCACACCAGCTGCATAAAGAGACCGTTCTAAGATGGAGACCATGCAAAGAGGAAATGGCCCTTGCATGCAGAAGAGAGCCCTAACCACCCTGCTCCTCCCTGATGCCTTTACCCCAAATGTCTGGGTATGATTTTAACCATATTGGGGCTCCTCCTCAGGCACAGAAGGAGGGGAGCAAAAGTTTCATGGGTACCACCAACCCACATCCACAACGTGACAGTTCTTATCTGGAAAGCCTCTTACTTAGCTTGTCTAAAACCAAACCATTATCTTTTCCCCCAAACCAAATCCCCTTTCAGACTTCTCAGTTTCAGTCAGCTGTTATATCATAATTATGCTGCTCAAAACCTTAAAAACCATCTCAGATTACTTTCTCTTATCTAGTCACTCAGTGAATATTTTTGATTCTTCTTCAAAACTGTCTATTCTTCTTCAAAATTGCCTCTCGTGTCCACTTGGTATCAGCTTTTATCACCTCCCCCACTGAATCACTACCAAGCCCTCCTGACGTGACTCTGCCACCAGCTTGGCCACCACCTTGACATTAAGCTTTCTAAAATGATGGCAGACAACAAACCTCTGAGGCCTCTACCAGAGCAGCAGGAATTACCTGTCATTGTGGACTTTGGAGCTGACAATGAGCAATTATATTTATATAATGAAATAACTTTTTTCAAAAAAAAGTATAGATTGGGTACTTCATTAAATGATGAAGCCTACAAGAATCAAAACTAGAAAACTTAACCCATTTTTAAAATTCAAGCTTATCAGTATACTTTAGAGAAAAGTTACAGTAAGATATTGGAGCTAAAAGCTCCATGGCAGATGTGTGTATGGCAAGTGAAGAGGAAATATCTTGTGAGCAGCTGGAAGGCAGGCCTGCGTAGGACACATAGGCAACAAGTTTTAAAAAGGCACAAAAACCAGCATTTCCCTTACGGGAAACCCAAAAATGGACAATCCAACCCTGCATCTCTTCAAATAGCAGGTGAACCTGGCACCTGATAAAATTTTTCCATTCTTACAATGGGTGATGAGTCTAGGTCCCTTTCCTGTCCCTGTCACTTTATGTCCAAAGCTAATCCAGGTGAGCTAGTCACCAACCCACTCATTCTCAGTCACTCTTTACAATTCAAGATCTCCAGCTTCAATATCTCCTCTTCTCCATTCCTGTTTGCATGCCACCACATGCACAGGTATATACCAGGGTTCCACTATAATCCTGCAAGGAATGAAAAAGGTAGACTGGCTTGACTGACCCTTCTTTCTGCCTACAAACATTTGGGGAGTACCGACTATCTGCTAAGCACATTACTATGGATTTGGGGGAAGGCAAAAAGTAAGTTATCACATAGTTGCTCTCTTCAAGAAATTTATTCTCCAGATAGTGATATATGACTCTCTTTCTTTTTCTCCCTCTGTTTCTCACACTCATGCTCACACACATGTATGCACACATACACAAGACTATAATATTGGGATCAAACAGTGATTGCATGTGGTCTGTTTTTTTCCTGTGCCTTGTATGATAGGACCAAATAGGTGGTAGAATGCTTTGAATAATGACCCTCAGTAGTTTCAGGTTTCTGTAGGTGTCACCCTCCCAGGTAATCCAGACGGACTTGGGGGCCCCAAACAAGACAGACATGGTGAGAGACCAGTACAATAAATGGAAGCACCAAAAGAACAAAACACCCAGTTCCTTTTCTTCATGCATTTTGTTTATAGAGCTGATGTTTTAAGAAGTGTGCTTAGAAGGACACAGATTGATGGTGTGGCCTCCTCTTCTCCTAGGAGCTTTGCTATTCCACACTACCTGGCCTGTCATTAACCTTCTGCAGATAGTAAATAAATTAGGTGAGTGGTTCATTCATGGCTGCTTTTAATGTGAGAAGCCTTGGGAGACTAATTTCTGAAGCAGGAAGATGATGGGCCAAGATAATAAATATCTAGGAGCTTGCTGACTTGTGAAGAGGTCCTGTTCAATACCTTCTCATTTCCACGTGGGCCTTTCCATCTGAGGTTCTTAGCTTAGAGCTGGACACCCCTTGGACCTAGATTTTGATCTCTAAGAACACCATTTCAACCATCAGGCAGGCAAATAGGCAGCTGTGAGTGGCTCTCAGAGGACACCCCACACCTGCCAGCTCTATCTAAGTCCTGGGAACAGAACAGTAGAGACTGGAAAAAAGTAGAGATTTTCCTTCTTTTCTCTGTCCCTCAGCAGATGGAAAAGTAGAGCACCACTGTTGTTGTTTAACGGCCACATGGTATTTGATTCTCCTCCCATAAAGAGGGGAGGGCTCTGAGCCTCCCCCAGAATCTGGGTGGACCTCTGCGATTGCTTTGATCAACAGACTGTGGAGAAAATGGTACTTGTGATTTTCAGGGTTCAGTCATTAAAGTCCAGGCAACTTCATGTGAAAGGCAAAGATGCTTTCTCACAAGCTTTTGAAATACAAGTAGCACTTGACCCTGGTGCTCTCAGCTCCCCACTGCCACAGCATGCCCAAAGTAGTAGTAGACAAGGACCCGGAAAACCTGTTTTGTGACCCTGTGCTGTTGCCTAGGAGCCACAGTAGTCTGCTGGCTGCTATAAGGAGTACCATGAACTGGGTGACTTAGAAATTTATGGCCTCACAGTTCTGGAGGCTAAATGTCAGCACGGTTGGTTCCTTCCAAGGGCTCGGAATGAGAATCTGTTCTGCACCTCCCTCCTACTGTGTGGGGTCCACTGGCAATCGTTGGTGTTCCTGGCTTGTGGAAACAGTGCAACTGCTGCCTTCACCATCACATGGCCTCTCCCTTATGTGTGTGTCTATGTCCACGTTGCTTCTGATTATAAGGACACCAGTCATACAGAACTGGGACCTGTCCTGATTACCTCATGTTAATTATCTGCAATGAACTTATTTTCAAATACAGGCACAGTTTGAGGTACTAGGTGTTAGAATGTCAATGTGTGAATTTGGACAGGGAACACTATTCAACCCACAATGTGGGCTGTGTCATCTTTACTATTATGGAAAATAATAATAATACTTCCAAACACCACTCCAAAGAGATGCTGCAAGAGTTAAATTTGCTGGAAGGGCTGTGCATGGGTGTCAATGTTCTAATCTCCTTGCTTCTGTCCTGAGCAAGGTGACAGTGAGGTGCGCAATGTGATGTCCCACATGCCGGGTGCTCAGCTGCTCAGCCTGTGGAAGGGTGTGGGTTCAGGGAGTCTTGGTGGCATTTTGTGAGGGGATTTTTTTTGGCTGGTGTTTCTGTGTTGCGTGGGCTGGAGTGCATTTACGTTATTTTCACTTCCTACATTAGCAGTGGCAGGTGCACACTTAAAGAGAACTTCATCCCTCCTTGTCTGCCTAGGGAATTTGTGTGTGGTCAAGTTGTTATGATTACGAGCAGCATATTGAACACAAGGGGGCACAAAGCAGCAAAGAATTCAATCCAAGCTACTTTGCTCACTCTGTTCAGCTGGGGCCTGCCAAGCCATGTGAGAAAGGGGCCATGATTTCTACACAGAGGTCCTAAGGCAGGGGTCTCAATATCCAGGAGACAAAGATGCCTGTAGAAATTCATTACCAACCACCTCATCTCCCCTCACACCCACTGGACACTTGACCCACTGCCCCATGGAGCCCCAGAAGCAAATGCACCCAGCAGCAGTGTGTCCATGCCTGCCAGGGAGGAGATGCCCTGGGAAGCCCGCCTGGGGGAAGGGGACCTGAGTTTACAGAAAGAGCCCAGTTTCCAAGCAAATGGAGACAGACAATACTTACTCATTTTACTAAAGCCGAGTTGATTCTGAACAAGTGCCCATTGATAGCCTGAATAGAGGTCAGGATTGTGTCAAAAAATCTGGACACATTTCCCTTTAAGCATTTGCACATCATCCGTCTGTAGGTCACATATGAGTGCAGGAACAGAATCGGCCTTCCTGAGGCAAGATTATGCAATTCCTGGGCCCAGAATCCCCTCTGGCTTCATTGGGGTAAGCTGAAGACTAGAGAACTGGAAGCAGAGCTCATACAGAGAACTCTCAAGGAATAGAGTGTTGGGTGACATTTTCTGGGGCTACTATCCCACAGCTGAAAGCAGAGAAATGGAGGAAGGTGATGGTCCTCCTTCTAAAAAAAAGTCTTCTCACTAGTGAGAAGCGAAATTATATTTCAGGAGCAAACTATTCACTGATTCAACCTACACCCCATATTAATGGGCTTCCTTCCATAGCTTGATCTGACCTATGCCTTTTCTATTCTCCTCTGTGATCACGTTCTTCTCTATTTCTGTGGGGGAAAGAACATCCCTGCATAGGAGCTGCATTCAAAATATGTTCTGAGGTCAACCTATGTCAGAATTATTTTTTGAGGTTGGAAGGACATCAAAAGGTAGAGTTCCCAGTCTTAAACTCATTGAAACACTCTCTGGAGGTGAAGTCTGTTTAGGTCCTTGGTACTCAAAGTGTGGTCCTAGGACCAGCAGAACTGGCAGCCCCTTGAGGCTTGTTAAATGCAGACTCTCAGTCACACCCAGGACCAACTAAATCAGGAACTGCAGTTCCGCAAGACCCTCCAGGTGAGTCGCAGACACATTTATGCACGTTGCCACTCAAGGGCCTATTAACTGGGCTGACCCTCCAGACCCACAGCTGGGTTTTCCATCTTGCCTTCTGGTATTAGTAGCAGGACAATGACGCGAGAACTACTTTGGCCAACTGCCCTCCATCTCCATCTTCATCTTACGTTATCTGGATAAAAATAGTAGAGACTGCAATAACGGTTCTCTAACCTCTAACCCATCAGTGTCGTATCTCCCCTCTCCCCATCCTGAAATTGCCTTTGGACGCCACATTCATGACTGTCAGAGCACAGCACACCTTTTAGGGGAGCACAAATGGCCTCTTTGCCTGGAACAGGAGACCCAGCTTCACCTGCTGATATTCCACTTAGCAGCTCCTTTTGAATATGGCCAATATGGTTTCTTGGTGCCTCATGCTGATCTTCCATTATAAACTTGTATACGCATAAAATATCTACACAATGATAAAGACAAATTGATGATTACCTCCAGGGAGAGGAAGTAGGTGGCTTTAGAAAGGGGTGAGTGACGTGTCTCCCTGTGTTCCCATTTGTAACCATCAAGGTATGAAAAGAACCATTTCCTTTACAAAGAAAAAAATAAATTTAAAGCAAACAATAAATTGCAAAATCATCCTGTCTTTAATTATCCTACTCAAAGACATTTATCAGCTTACACCCCTCCCGATGGTTGTGAATGTTTCTGTTGGTAAACCAACCAATGACCCTCATAGGTCACTCAGACAAATGTTTGTGCATTAATTATTGGATATACTCTCTCGGAAGTAGAAAGAAAAGAAATTTGAGGCTGGTGAAGGACAAAAAAGAAGAGAGAAGAGAAAGATTTAACTTGGTTAAAAAGCTAGAAGTTTAGGGGCAATGGAATTCGTGTGCTGTGCCGTGCTCCTGGGCCCATCTAGTTTGTGTTCACTTCCTTCTAAATACTCTGCCTCCATCATGATATAAATTAGTCAGCACAGAGAATATAGTCAATAATACTGTAATATCCTTCCATAGTGACAGATAGTAACTACCCTTATTGGGGCGAGCATTTAACAATGTACATAACTGTCAAATCACTGTTGCATCCTTGAAACCAATATAACATTGTGTATCAACTATACTTCAGTGAATTTTAAAAGATGAAAACAAAACATTTGTTCTTCTCAGCAACAAAATAGTAGGAGTAAAATAAAGTCTCTGCCTGATGTTAACAGACACCAAAATATCCAGAGTCACGTGAAATGCATTCTCCTTGGGTGGCTTCCCAAATGTTGCCCCAAATCACTGTCAAACCATGTGAAATTCCTTGAAGGGAACCACAAGACCTTTAGTTAAGAGTTTAACAAAGATACTGAATGATATGGTATCTAACACAGGAAGAGGGTGAAAATGAAGTTCCTTTCTGGACCTTTTTGGACGCGGTCCCACACTCATGACTTCATCTTGAAATGGCAGAAAAAACAAAGCTCACAGAAACAGGGCTTCAGTAGCAGCCCCAACTCGAGCGGATGCAAAGAGAACTGCTGAAGTGTTCAAAATACTGCCAACTGGCACTTACATATGCAAATGAGCTGCAAATGTGGGGGTCCAAATTCTGGGTTATATGTGCCAGGACCGAGGGGACAGAGGGAGCATGTGTCTATTTCTAGATTGCACCTTTTATAGAGTTCATTTCTACTTTGTCAGCTTCCCTGAAACCATTATCTCACATTTTGAATTATAAACATATCTTTAATTCCATTGCCCAGTACCCCTTTCAGACAGATTATTATGCGTTATCTGGAGGTCATAACTGGTATCGAGTACTACGATGTTGAACAACACTGTTCTCACCAATAGCATCATGTGCATTTTTTTTAAGATCATCAAGGTCTGATGTGCTGGCAAAATCAGATGCTGAAAAGTATAAATGTCAGTAGACCCAGGGTTTCATGAGGACAACTCAGAAAGATGTGCTACATTTTTCTTCTCCTCCAAGAAAATCTACTATAGGGTTTCAAAAATGAGATGTCATCCTCAAAGCATCTTTTTCCCTCTTGGCTTCACGTATGTGAGTTAACCCAGGACTGACATGCAAAATGCTTATCTGGTCACCTCACCCCCAACTTGCAGCCCTGATCAAGTGACACACCGGGACTGGTTCTGCCTGGGGAAGGACACAGCACCAGCCCTCCTGCTGGCTGGGCGCTCACCTCAGTGACCAAGCTCCTTCCTAACCCTGGCATCTCTGCTCACCTTGCCCTGAACCTGTCTTGCCCTTTCAGGTCTCCTGCTTCTCAGCTGTTGGCACAGCCTCGGGTTTTGCACCCAGACTTATAACCAGACTTATTGTCCTGGTTCTCATCCGTACACCTGGCCTCTGACCTGCTACTTCTTTAAATGCCACACTTCCCGGGTGCCTCTTCTAACCTGTGGACTCTCAGTGACGCGCTGCTCTCCCAAAGCTCTATGATGCCAAGTTCTTGCATCTGTGTTGTTTCTGACTCTTCTGACTACATCCAATTGGTAGGCATCCATGCCCTTGTGTGACACCCTCAGTTTAATTCAACCTAGAATTATGAAAAACAAAAAATGGTTTAACTAAAGCGGTACCTTTCTGCTAGTTACTATCCTGAACCCATGAACACTAGAGAGACAAAGAAAGAGCAGTAAAATCTTCAAAGAAACAGATGTCTAATAAAAATGGCAAATAATTAATATGTGCCACCATACTTGAGCCATGAATACAAATATTTTACTTGGAGGAAAGGGAAGAAAGGAGTAACAGTACCCACCTTCTGCAAGTCTCCACAGCAGACTGCACGTGAGAGCCAGATGGATTCTAGGCTCTCCCTGCCAGAAACGCAACCTGCCTTCCCGAACTGAACTCCCATTCCGCTCTTATCAAGAACTGTGCAGGGTCTGGGATTAGAAGCCAGTAAACTATTAGAAGCTAATAAACAAGCTTGTTATCATTTCATGGATACTGGCAGAAGAATCAAAACTCCAGGGTCAGAGACAAAAGACTTCATTATTCATGGCAAAAGCAGAAGCCAGGGCTTCATGTTCTCACCGGTTCCCGTGCGGGTGACACAAGGGCCTGTCGTGGACGCCTGCACCAGCTGTGGGTTGCAGTAACAGAGAGGAGCACTGACGCTGGGGGAGTCACCACTTTTACAGCAAGCAGAAGCAAGCCTGCTCTTTCTGGGGAAAGGCCTTCCCTCATCCCTCAAGGCTGCATGCTGTGAACACTTGGAGAAACAGAGCTGCTTAGGGCGGGGCTCAGAGTGGTCAGGGCCCTGCCTTCTTGGCCTTCCTAGCCAGAATGTGTGAGACTTTCAGGGCCTGTGGTGGACTGCCTCTCCCAGCACTCCTGCCTCAGATAACTCCAGGAACACGGAAGTCCTGGCTCTGCCTTAGAAAGCCTCTGGAACCTCCTGCATCCTAACATTGCTCGTGCTCCTTCTATTCCACTTCCTTCAAATACTCTTCCCCAAACCTCCATCCGAGGAAATCGATCCTTCTTCAACAGTCTTTGCAGAGATCACTCTCCCCCATGGAGTCTTCCCTGATTCCCCCTCCTCCTCCCTCAAGAGGATGCCTCTCTTCCATCTTGGGCTTTATAAAGCATTTGCCACATTCTGTCTTCTCTGAGCATAGTTGTGTACATGTCAGACTCTCCCCCTGAATGGAGGGTCTGTGTGCAGCTCTGTGCCTCATACAAATGCATGCACATGTCAATAAACAAAAACAACCTAGAGACAGACAAACAAAGGTTGAATCCAAAGAAAAAAACGTATGCATTAAAACCAACCATCTCCCTTTCAGACCTTGATGTCTAAACACCATTTGATAATAAAAAGAATTAGAACTTCTTGGAGAAGTGGTTGAAGTCCAGGGCCGGGGCAGGGAAAATGCGAGGTGCCCCTGTAACATCTTGTGCCATCAGGAGTAAGGAGGTGCTCAGAAAGAATGGGGCAAAAGGGACTCAGAAATCAAGGCAAAGGAGCTCCAATGGCCAACACTGGAACAATTTGAAAAAAGTAAGTAACAATAATATTGTATTATACCCAAGGCTAAAAGAAATATCCGTGGGTCCCTGCTGATACAAATAAATTATTGAATAAATAAAGGGGAAAGAAGGAACAATTCTCTCACCAGAGAATTCTAGCTAAGAATGTAGAAGGAATGATGGACATGGAAAATCACCAACAGGACGCCACAGTCGTAACTGCTGTAGGCAGGATTCACCCGTGAACACTAACACCAGTGGACAAAATTTAAAGAGAAACAGGATTTCAGCTTGGTCTCAAAGTACCTCCCTCAGAACATATATTACTTACAAAAGGAAAATGATTATTTGTGGTGCAGACACCACCTTGTCCACGTGATCAATGATAATGTCACCAGTAGTAAGACACAGTGACATCATGTAACCCTGAGAGGATGCACTGAGAAAGTGCATCTGCCCTGTGGTGTTCTTCCCCAAAATACATCACCTAATCTGTTTAGGAGAAGACATCAGACAAACCCACACTGAGGTGCCACCTACAAAATACTTGACCTATTTTCTTGAAAAATGTCAAGGTCATGAAAGATAAAAATGATACAGGGACAGTCACAGATTGGAAAAGACTAAGAAGACGTGACAACTAAGCATGATAAGGTCTTCGGGGTTAGATACTGGGACCAAAATATGAGATTGGAGGGTAAAAAAACCTGATGAAATTCTAGTTAAGCCTGTTGTTAGTTCAGACTAATACCAATATTACTGTCTAAGACCAGAAGATTGTGCCATGACTGTGTAAGATGTTAGCATTCAGGAGAGCTGCGTAAGGATATACAGGAAGTCTTTAGATTGGCAACTTCTTTTTACATGTAAAATTATTATTTTTTAATTTTAGAGAAACAACATAGTGAGAATTAAAGGATAATAGGTAAACACTTGACATATGTTAACACCCTAATATGCACGACACTAGAGGAAGGTATTTCTATTGTACCCATTTTACAACTGGTAAGAATGAGGCCCTCTGGTTCCAGAATCTGTGCCTTTAGCCATATTGCCTTATTCAACAAGGCCACTGCGGTTCTTAGGATATTATTTTGCTCTTTCCTTTGTGCTCCAAGCTCCAGAGTAGATGTTATCAATTACTGAGAACCTACCTTGTTCAAAGCACATATAAAATCTTCACAGCCATGCTATGCCTTCAATTGTCTCACCCTCACTTTACAGAGGGAGAAACTAAGGCTCAGAGAGGTATGTTTTTTGATAGTAGACTTTGATTTTCCAAACTCTCCTCAGTAGCCATGCTCACAAAGTCTGAACATTTAATTTCCCAGCATTCCAGGACAGCAGGTCCCTGGTTGGATTCCACCCAGGAGAGGCCCTTGTGTGGGGCTTGGAGATGAAAGAGAAGGAGAAGCCATGGCCCTCTGGCTGCAGCCAAGCGGAAGCACAGACTGCAGGCTGCAGATGGGAAGTTCTGCCTGGGGCTTCCAGGAGGCTTCCAGAGAATCACCCCCTTTGGCTCAGGCAGCTGGAGTCAGCTTCTCTAAAATCCCTCTCTTTCCAGGCCTCCTGATATTTACTTTCCCGGCCTCTAATTCCCTGCCTAAAACCTCTTCTAAATGCTTATGATGGCTTTTGTTTTCTGGACCAAACACTGACCAAGAATTGAAATGACTTTCCCCAAATCACAACAGCTGGTAAGTGGTAGGGCTGGGTTTATCAATCTACTCTTGTAACGGATATTTACTGAATACCTAAACTTTTTCAGTTCTACATTTGGAATGGAGCCCTTTCCCAGCCCCCAGACCATTTGGTTGGGTGTCTGACAAGCTTCCTATCCCTGTTTACCTCAGTCTTATGTGGATTCCTGCTTCAAACCAGATGGATATTTCCCAACAGAGGAAGCTGAGTTCCATTAGCCTATGAGCATCACCATGGCTGAAACCTGCCTACCACCTTTGACACTTCCAATCACCCCAGCCTGGATGCAGATTAATTTTGCTACCCACTCCCTTGTTGGAACACTGCGTTCTTCTGCCCCCCAGCCCTCAGGACATTAGAACCCGATCATTCTATACTTCCTGCTAATGCTGGGGTTCCCGCACACATCACTGCAGGGGCAAGCTGATGGTGACAGGCAGCTAAGACCAAGTGCAAGACTCATACAAAGGAACTTTGGAAACTTTGCAAACTGCCAAGCACTAGTAAAAATCAATCCTTTTCTTTTATTGTATCAGCCACTGTCCAATTCTGTCACTAGAGACCTGGCTCATAAAATATAATTTAAAAGGAATATTTACTTATGAATCAGTGTTAGAAAAAAAAGCATCAACCGCAAGTTCAAAGTATTAATAGGTATGGGTCTCTAGTGATTCTAATTAAGCAATCCTAATGTTGCAGGTTTCTATTTATTCTGCCAAATTTGACATAAGCAACCATCCCTGGCTAACATGACTAAGAGTCAGTTAATGCAAATGTTAACCAGGTTTACTCTTCAGTATGAAGAGTTTTAGATTGAATTGGCTAGTTACAAAGCTATGTGGTAAATAAAGAGGAAACAGAGTTGGAAAGAAGAGCAGATTCACAGCAGGGACACATCTCTGCTGTCCCCTGACGCTGCTGTGCCCAGCCATGACAGAGTTTTGTAATATCTAGGGGAAACAGACAGGATGGGGCCATAGCTAGATGGAAGAGCACACATGCCCTGTCCAAAGGGAGCAGCATCTCCTAAGCTCCAGCCGGAAGTGACCAAACAGAAGCATGAGTCCAGTGTGGCCAGACGTTCCGTTTTTCCAGAAAAGTTGGAGTTGTATGTGTATATATATATATATATATATATATATGCACAATCTAAAAACTCACTCTGTACAAATGGTGACGTCTAATTACATTTCATGAAAGAAAATAAAATTGGACCTGCAACCTCTGATTTTATGAATACCTTGAGGTTTGAGACACAGATATTTAAAGACATAATAAAAAGAACATTAAGAAACAGAAAACAGGATGAAAGGAATTGTCCTTTCTTAAGCATCTACTTGCTTAGTGTTGTATTAACATTAGGACCCGCATTATCTCATTTAGAGGAAGAAGCTATTAAGAATGAATGGAAAACAAAAGAGGTAAGAAAGGCAAGAAGGAAGGGACTTGGATGCAGAGTTCTGGAATGTCACATTCATCATGGAAAGTGTCAGACTGCAGGAGAATTGGAAGCTTTACTGAGGAAACAGGATTTCTAAGGCTGGAAGAGCAGCAGTCTTCAAATGGAAACTGGACTAGTTTGTTTATTAATTGATTTCCTTCACACATTTACTTTTATTTTTGGAGTAACTGAAACAGTTGAAATCCTAATATAAGGTCCCCTAGGGAACTCAAGTCTGCAGCTTCCTGCCTTCAGTCTCTGATTGAATGAATAACGAGTTGGGAGGGTGTCGTGTCTGTGTGTATGCAACTTGGAGTCCTTGCCCCTTTAGTCCTCCTCTAGTCACTGCTGCCACGCAGGGAAGTTACAGCACGTGGGGACAGGGGGATGCTTGGAAAGAAACAGTCCAGGGCAGTCGATGGTGTCGTGTCCATGGCAGGAGGACGGGACACGTGCCAACCTTCCAAACATCTCCATGTCAACCCCACTATTGAGGACCCTATCCCCAAGATCTGCTCCAGTGCCCTGCCAGCCCACTGCCCATCATGCCTCACATCTGATTTCATACTGGGGAATGCATCCATATAACCACATGCTACAAACTGGGGCCTTAAACAACAGGAAGTTATTATCTCACAGTTCTTGGGGCTAGACGTCTGAGGTCAGGGTGCCAGCAGGGTGGGGGGCTTCTGAGGGCAGTGAGGAAGGATCTGTCCCGTGCCTCTCCCCCAGCTGCTGGTGTTTCCCTGGGAATCACTCGTGTTCCCTGACTTGTAGAATCATCATCTTGATTTCTGCCTTCATCTTCACATGGCCTTCTCCCTTCATACATGTCTCTATGTCCAAATTTCCCCTTTCCCTAGGACACTGTCATATTGGCTCACTTTAATGACCTCATCTTAACGTAGCCATTAAGTTATACCTGCAACCACCCTACTTCCAAACGAGGTCACATTCTGAAGTCCTGAGACATTCATGTATGTACCTGGGGGGACACATTCACCCCATAAACAGGGAAAGAGTGTCTTCCGGCTGCTAGAGACAAAACGGAGGTCACAACCCTAAGAATCTTGAATAGTGTTGAGGTCCACTCCTGTTCTATGTTGTTCTAGGAAAAAAAATACCAATGCGTGTGGGTTGGGAACAATCCAGGAGCTGCCCAGAGCCTCCCGACAGCCCAGGAGCAGGGTCGGAGGCAAGGCTGGGTGCTCTGGCCACCTCCCTCCCACGAGCGCACAATGCCAGAACTGTCTTTGTCAATAAAATGTCCTGGCCTTCCTCACCTCCCCGCCTTCGCCTCACGCGTGGGCAGCTCCCGCACCCAGAACAGATGTGTGAAGGAGACGTGGGCTCTTCTTCTGAAAGCTGGTAAGGTAGTTACTCCATTCGCCATGGTAGTCAGCTGGGAAGAGGCATATTCAACAACCTGCATTCTGTTTATTTTTGTCAACTCTACTATCTGCCAACTCTGACTCTGAGCCATTAGTCTCAGGGGAATGAATAAGATCGCCCACATCAGGTTGCAAAAGTTTGGTCTCTGGTCACTACATAATTATTTTAGCCATTTTGAAGCAAACTCTGTTCTTCATTAGGTGCCCCCCGACTAGTCGGCAACTCAATGCCCACCTGCTTTCTGTGCAATTCTTCTGGCTGCTTCCAAGCAGAGCCGGGGGAGGCACCTGGGCGGTGAGATAAATGGACCTGGCTGGGCTCCAAGCCCTCTGGCGGCACTTGCCCCACCCCCTCCCGCTTCCTGAGCGATCACAGTACACTTCCAAACTCATCCCCAGACTGCTGGCACAACGCAAACGCACTCACTACTCACGCAAAAGTACACATCTAGACTTGCTTCGTGGGGCCCAGAGGGTCTGTGGCAGCCAGGAGAACCAACAGGGATGTCCCTACGTTTTACTTTTGTCTTTGGGCCAGAGGGTGCATATAGTAATATTTCTACTGCTGTGTGCAGTTCCCTTCCTACACGTCTATAGCCATGCCCAGTGCGGGGGTTGGATCTATATAGCTCTTGTCCGTGGGTTCCCGTTGACATTCCTAAACTGGACCTCTCCTAATTTTGCATTTGGGACCATTCAACAGGGAGCAGGGCCAATGTTTATCTTTAGACTGTACCCAAATGTTTGCTGTGCAAATTGATAATGCCAGCAAGATATTCAGGGAGACTGCTAAAACTGTATTTATTTCCCAGGGCTGCCATTTAACAAAGCACCACAAATTGAGTAGCTTCAAACAACAGAAATATATATACCCACAGTTCCTGAGCCTTAAAGTCTGAAATCAAGGTGCTGGCCAGGCCATGCTCCCTCTGAAACCTGTGCGGGAGAATCTTTCCCTGCCTCTTCCCGGCTTCTGGTGGCCATCAATCCTTGAGGCATCCCTTGACTTGAAGGTATACTGCTCCAATTTTTGCCTCTTGTCACATGGCATTGTCCCCTCCCTCTCTGTGTCTCTGTGTCCAAATGTCCCTCTTCTTGCAAGGACACAGGTCGTATTGGATTAGGGCTCACCTTAACGACCTCATCTTGATTTGGTTCTATCCGCACAGACTCTATTCCAGGTAAGGGCACATTCACAGGTACTGTGGGCTAAGACATAAGTACATCTTCTGGAGGGACACCATTCAACCCCTAACACTGTTTAATAATAAAATTCTATTCATATACTTCCAAAACACACATTTAGAATTTCCTTTCACCAAGTTGTCAAGACACCAACTCAGTGTGATCAATATCAAAGGGACAGGAAACGATGAGTCAAAGAGAGCTCTTGCTCAAAAGTAAGAGACCCAGGGATAAAAGAGGACAAAGAACCCAGCTGGATCACCTGGACAAGGGGTGCAGCTCAAAAGACGCTGCAATAAAGAGGGAGTCCCAAAAGGGGCACCTGAGGATGTGGGGGTGCATGGCCATGAGCACACCAGTCCCAGAACAACTCTTTTTCTCTCTGCTGAACTACCTGGTTTTCTCTCACTAGCCTGAGAATGGGGTTTTTAAGTGGCAGAGTAGCCTGGAAGTAGAGAGGGACTTTTTTTTTTAAACTAGATTTCTATACCAAATGATAAATATTAATATGTTTAAACTCATAATAGGATACACTTCATTCCTTAACAAAACCACTTATAAGGAATAGCTCATTTACGGACAAAGCCTATTGCTGATGTGTTTCTCTCTCTGTCTTGTGATTTCTGTAATAGCAGTATAATGAAGTATTATTTAGCCTAACATAATCACTGGGGCTTCTCTATGGTCTTGGAAGGAAGAGACACAAGCTAGGAACTTTTTAAAGGCATAATCAGTTTCTTATACATGACATTATATAAAAAGTAAAAATTAATTTGTGACAAGTGGCCTGTTGTATATCTTCATTATGTCCTAGGACTAGTGGCATCAGGAAAATTAGCCAACCAAGATCATTTTGTTTTTATAGACGCTGTAAGAATCTAGAATAGATCTATATAAAATAATCTTTTAAATAAGATTAGGGCTAAAGTGCATTATGAATTTTTACGTTTCATAAGACTGAAAACTCAGTTAAGTGGAACAAAAAAATAGAAGTAAATAACATTTAATGGAACAAGAACACTAAATCAGAGTGGACTTTTCATTGACTCAAATGAGGTCTCTACTCATTCCTCCATCTGGCGTTTTGCATTTGTCTGTCTGCAACATAATTTCTAAACAAGTTGACTGATTTTCAACCAAATTCAATACCCTTCCTAATAAAGGGTAATAAGATACAATTTAACCTCCCTTTGCTGCTCAGTTCTTTTCTTGCAACAGCTGATAGAATTCTGTAGAGCAATCCTACCAAGAAATTATACCAGCCTGTTTTGCAAATAACTGCTTAATATTAGCAAAAATATGTGTATGGCCATAGCTTATTTGCAAATCAGGTTTACTCCTATGTGTCAGGAGGAGAAATAAATTGGGGTAAATACATTCCATAGCTCAGCAGGCTTTCCCACACGAAACCTGTTGAAAACAAAAATATAACAACTTGAAAACGTGCCACAGAATCAAAGAGGTGTAGATGGCAGCTGTGGATCAGGCGTCCCAAAGAGTTAGTGATTTCTCCATAACCAGATGATTCTTTATAACCACCGGTTAGGAAAACCAAAGTTGAAAAGTTGGGTTGCACATACTGGGACAATTAGAGGTTCCAGAAGATAGATAAATGAATGAGAGTGCTGGTTGAGTAATCTAATCAGAAGCAATGAAGCAATTGATGCTGAAACATTGCAGATTCTCCTTAGTCTAGCTATGCAATGCAATTAATATCCAGGGGGGCTGCTGAGATAAGATGGAGTCTTCATGGTGTCCAGTGGAATTACTGAGTGAGAGTGGCACCTGGATCTCCGTGGGAGATAGAAAATAGTTACGCTCCTCAGGTTAAGGGTCATAGCCAAGGAAAGATATTCATCAAACATGCTTTTGAAATGGATGTGATTTCCAGGCAACAAATTGTGGTGGATGGAACTGGAGAGGAAATGTAATGAGCAAGGGAAGAAAGGTGTCAATTGTTAGAGACTGTAACTGTAATTAGGGGTTTCCACTAAATTTCTTGGTCATTTTGAAAAATGCGAGACTGTGTCATGGTATACCAGTTGGACCTTTTAACTGAATCCTAGAATTAGAATAGGAGACTCAGTAAACACAATGCATCTGAATTTAACAGAACACCCGAAAGTACAGTGTTTTCCTAAAACGTGATTTGAAGAATCGGATTGAACTGGGTCGACTGGAGGCCAACCACAGAAGAGAAATTGGTCAGCGGTCCACACACACGATGGAGGACACAATCTGCCAACTGAGAGGAAATGGCGAACAAGGAGAATAGGGGGAAAGCTTATTCACTCCAAAATATCCATTTGTGGCTGCAAAAGGCTCTGAAAGTATCCATATGTGAAATAATCTTAGAATACAAAATGGGAATAGAAAACTATTAGTACTTTAGGGAAGGCAGCGAATTCACACGTTGGTTCTGGATAGGCTTATGGAAAAGACAACCGCACTTCCGGTTAGCCGACCCTTAGCCACGTCATCCCATTTCTGGGTTCTCAGAATGCCTCTCAACTCCTCTTTTACGATTCATACTGAGAATCATGCCAGTTTACATTTAACGTTACCTCACATTTATTGAGTGCTTTCATAGATACAGCATTTTAAACTTATTTAATTCTTACATAGCCTTATGAGGTAGAAATTATTATATTTCCTTTTTAATAGATGAGGAACAGGGACTTCGAGAAATGAATAGTCCAGGATCACAGAACGGGTTCTACTCAGGCCCCAGAGTTAAGCCTCCAGAGGCCAAGACCCTAACACCAAACGGCCCTTATTTTATTGTCTCTTTTATTATTCCATGTATTTAATAAGACTTCTTTTTCATCTAGATAGCAGTAAAAAAAAAACTCCATCTACTTGGTCCTGGTTCCCTTTCATGTTGGATGAGCCAGAGATGTTGCAAAAGAACCCAGAACTGACGAGCAGCCCTCAGGCAGAATGAGAAATAAACTGTCTTATTAGCATGTGGGGGGCACTGCCTGCTCATAAGCACAGTTCTGGGGGGAGGAAGCAGGCTTGGAGAAGCACCTGATGCCGTTCTAAGCGCTGCTGGACTCATTTCTGAAGGGCAAATACCTTCCAGGGATATTGAAAATCCTGTGAGGTTGAAGGGCCAAAAGAGCAGAAGAAGGGGTTAGGGCTTAAAAAGCCTTTGGCATCAACCTCCTCTCTTCAATAAAATCAACATGACATAAATTGGGTCTTTGGATCAAACTTCAAAATGGAGCATTCAGCAATGTCTCTGATCTTTGTAACATGTTTTAGTTTTCAGCTGTCACTCTGCGTTCAGCTGCTGAGGTCTCCAAATGTGATTGGTTCCTTGCCAGAAAATAATTGTGCGGGTCCATTCTTAGCTTCTTCTGAGGGAGCTCTGTGTTCACAGGAAAACATGTTGTTTCTAAATAAAGGCTCCATCTTACTAAATTCTTTAGCCTGTGTGTTTTTTTTTTATCCTGAGTGAAAAAGGTTTTCAAGAGTTTTACTTTTCCTAGAAAACAACAACAACAACAACCCCTAACTCCTGTCATGGCTAAGCATGGCTCTGCGCCTGTGTTTTTTTTTTTGTTTGAGAACATGAAGGGGAGTTTAGAGCACCCAGATCGGCTGCTCCACAGTAGCACTGAGCACCTTATCGGCTTCCTTTATTTAGGGCACCCATTCCAGTAAACTCCTCAGGATAGGTTTGTCTTTAGTCTCAGAGTTAAAGATGATATTTCACCCAATTTAAACGAGGATCCCATGAAAGCCAGTTTGGCAATATGCCCTCCAAATGGTTTCCTGACCTCTGCAGCTTTGGAATTAGTCACGTGCTCCAGGAGGCAATTAAGTACTGAGTAGAGAGGATGAAAGTGGCACGATTCAAGGGATAATGGAAACCTCCTCCAAACCGCAAATTATTCCCTTTATATGTCAGTCCCAACTTGTCTGAATGGAGATATATTTCTTTACAGAACACAGTTTTGTCAGCACAACTACACCAGGAGGGGTTAAATCGCTTTCCTCATTAATAACGTACAGTGAACTAAGTGAGGGCATTGGAGAAAAGAGGGCATGGGAATGAAAAAGAGGACAGGTCCTGCATCAGGCACTGCCCCAGCGACGGTGGGGTGTAGGTCGTTGGTCTCTCGGAAGATGCGTTCAGGTGGTGTTCAGGACAGGGGATGAAGCAAAAGAAGAGCTCAAGTAAGGAGAAAGTAGGCAATTTGCCTATGGCACAATTTTAGGTCACCCCTGAAATACAAAACCATTGGTACTGCCAGGAATCCTGCATGAGGTATGATGCCAGAGATGATACCTTCAGGGCTGGAAAGAACTTAGGCTGTATTTACCGGCTACTTCGCAATACTTGAGTGACTGCAATACCACAGATTCTAAAAGTCACAGTGACCCCAAAATCAATCCTTGAGTATTTCTAACTGCTTGTGTAGTGCCAGATGGGAGCTTCTCCCATAGGCAGGGAAGCTGACTGGGAACAGAGCACAATGACACTTGACCAGGTTAGAAGTATGGGTATCTTACTCTCCTATCCACCTCACAGAAGACCATACTGATTTGTGAAGGGTAGACAGAGGAATTACCATAATATCTTCCCTTCCTCACAAATCTATCATTAATCTCCAATTCTACTTTTCTTTGGGATGGAGTTCCTGGGCCAAGGGTAATAAAGGCAATTACAGAAGATTTCCAAGTTCTAAAGCATCCAGAAATAAAAAAATCTAAAAAGTCATTTGTTGAGTATGTATTTTCTATTTCAATCTTTCTCACATCTCCTTCCTGCTAGCTCACCCCCTGCCACGTTAGTGTGGTTGTCAAAAGCAGAGTTTGCAGGATTCAAGCTCCGCCAAAGAAAACAGACCAAAAATTGGGGAAATGATTTATCTTAATCCAAGGGTGGTAATCCAATTTACTTGACTTGAATGCTTTAAATTTCATCAGCTAAACTAGCAGCATTAAGAGTTTGGCAAAATGATGTCTAGCGAAAGCAGTCCCTGCAGTGTTGACCACTTGTGAACAAAATGATTTTCATCGTCAAAACACACATGTTGTTCTACCTTTTCATGTGTGTTTGTGGCTAGCCAGCACAGTTGGTGATAAAGAAGTTGAAGCCACCTGGGCAGATTGTTTTTCCCTGTGATGTCCCACATCCCCAGCCTGACCAGTCATTGCATAAATGTAGTTCACAATGGAGTAAGAGATGCTGGGTGAATTGGTACACGTTTATCTTCACAAGTGGGAAACTTCTGAGCCAGAGGGCAGTCTACTTTTCAGGAAGATAGTGTAGCATTTGAAAGGAAAAAGAGATTGCTTGGTCGACATCCCTGATGCTAAGCAAGACTGAATCTATCCTACTTAAAGAATATACAGTTCGAAAGAATGGAGATTGGGTCCCAGATCTTACAGGATCATTAATCTTTTTGAACTTATTTAAAACCACTTCTATGACTTTGAAAAGTAACAACACACATAAAATGGCATCAGATGGAACAAAAGAGCTCTAATTTAGAAATCTATTGACCTGGGTTCGAATAACACTCTGCCCCCTCATTATAATTGGTATGATTAAGCTCCTTTTTCCCTAAGTCTCCAGGCATGAAATAGATTCCTAAAGTCTCTAAAATGGCAACTCAAGGGTTAACAGCAGTAACTTCTGGTGTCTGTTGTCACATTGCTAGATTCCTAGTACTATCATGTTTAGGATGTCCTTCCCACTTTTGTTCTAATGTATTCCTATGGTAGTCAAAACTACAGAATCAAGCATGCCCTGGTCCAGCAATGGTGGGGAGTAGATTGCTAGTCTCTTGGAAGATGCATCTAAGCGGTATTCAGGCAGGGATGGTGATAGGTACCCACAACAGGAGAAACACAAATAAGGAAAAAGTAGGCAATTTGCCTACTGAACAATTTTGGATCACTCTTGAACAAGACCACTGGTATCATTCATTCAACTACCAGGAACCCTGAATAAGGCTATGATTGCAATGATCACTGAAGAGTTATCATGCCATATCATGGCATGGCCAAGGATGGTAGAGCAGCTGTGAACCATTTTGGCTTGATTGTATCCTTCCTTACACCTTTGGTCTGTGGGCCAAATCAGTCTACTTCCTGTTGTAGTCAATAAAGTTTTATTGGAACACAGCCACACTCCTTCTTTACAGATTATCTGTGGCTGCTTTCCCACAACTACAGCAGAGCCGAACGGTTGTGATAGAGACTATATGGCCTGCACAGCCAAAAATATTTACCATCTGGTCCTTTGCAGAAGTTTGCCAGCCCTGTTCTACACATTTAAATCCACATTCACTGTCTTCCCATTGCAATATATGCTGATTTCTCTCATTTTCTCCTTGGACTTTTGGCTGCTCATCTCCCAGCATCTTTGACCTCATTAATGTCCCCAACTTTTCCTAGCATCTTTATCCCAGTTCTCCTTGTCTTTCTGTTCATTCTAGCATCATGCTTTGTTTGTTCATACAATCCTTTCTTTTGACCAAGACTAATTTGCCCAATTTAATATCAGCCAACATTCCTCCCTTTAAAGCCCTCTTGGAAAGTTGGCATGGGAGAAGGATTTCAATGACAATGCCTGGTAATTAATGCTCCCTTAGTCTGTGCTGCATTGTTCTGAGTTCTTAGGGCATTTGTAGTGATAGATTGAAAAATGTTCAGGGTCAGAGACTAGGTCCTTTGTTTGTTACATTATATATACAGAACTGCCTTGAGCCACCAGTGTTTACAGTGCTATGTAAATTACTTTTATTTTCTGTGGTGAACATTCTTCTCCATGAATTCTCTTGCTGATCCCCAAACTTGGCCTATCCAAAAGCATTCCCATTTCTAAGCAAAAAGTACTAACACATGTTTGAATCTGTTGCCTCAAAAATTTGGTATATACTTCTTCTACAAAACTTTACAGAATGATAGTTGTACACAAGTCCATGAAAGAGCCTTGTTCCCAAGTGACAAATGAAGAAACTGGAGCTTGGAGCTGGTCTGTGGTCTTCACTATGAAATTTGGGAACGTCTATTATTATAGACATACGGGTAACAAAACATGACTCACAGAAACTAAATCTGATAAAGAAAGGTAATCAAAACTTGCTTAAGCCAGTGCAGAACAATTCAGATGTATTACAAATATTTGCCTAGCTATCTTGATGCCAAAGATTAGTATATAACAAATGACGTGCTTTTTCCCCAACTATACTAAATTTGATCCTTATATAATTAGCGTTAATTCTGGAAACACTTGAAATTTCACAAATACTAGTGAAAATACATAGACACATACGAATACTACTGACTCACCAGATAGCTGGAGTTGTATTTCCAATAATGGGGGTGTCCTTCAAAGGTACCTACTTTTCTTAGCTAGTGAGAGAAAGGCATTCTGTCTTAGATTACAGGAGGTGATTATTCTCTTTGGGAACCTAAACAATTTATCATGAGGACTAATTCTGTAATTCTGTTAACTCTGGCCACTGTGACCAGAAGGAGCTTAAACTAATGGCATAGCCATCCTGATACATAAATGTAATTACCAAAGATAAAAAATGTTTGGTATTTTTAGCTTTCTCTTACAAAATTTCTTAAAAGTAGAATAACCACTCAAGAGTAGACATACAATTGATTTAAAAAAACTGAGTGAGTAGAGACAAAGGAGTAAGTAGAGAGAAAAAGAACAGGGGGTGCTGGTACTGTAATCACATCATAGGCTCTGTTATTTATGAGATGTTTTTGCTGTATCTTATCTACCAAAGGGATTACTATGCTGATTTATGTGTAAGAAAGTCAACATAGCATTCCATCCAAAAGCAGATATCCCCTCTATAAGAGGTAGTTAACCTCGTAACACTTCCCAAGACAGCATGGGTAAGTTGTTTGTTATGACATTTGTTTGTTTTGTTTTTGACCTTGATCCAAGTTTGATCATATATAATTAAACAGAAAAACAAAATAAGCCTTTTCAGTGTTTATGAGTCAACAGTTCTAGTCAATCCTTGACTTTATACATAGGATAGCCACACATGAAGCATCGTTTCAGTTTCTACCCTAAGCCAGAGACTATGCTAAAGGTTGAGGATATGGAGAAAATATAGCATAACCTGACCCCCAAGGGTTCAGAGCTAATTGTAGAGAGGGCAGATAAATAATTACAGTCAATAGAAGTGTGTGCCAAGTGCTATGTGGGCACAGAGAGTAGAAAAGATTTCCTAGAAAAAGTCTCAGATAAGATGTATCTTAAAGTGGGAATATGCTGATTGGGCAGAGAATACAGGGAAATGCATTTTCGGACATAAGGATTATCATGGGCAAGAGCATGGAGATATAAGAAAGGGCCACACAGCCAAGGAAAGGTCAGTACTTTGGAGTTGCTGGAGCTAAGGTATGTGATTAGGAACACAGGAAGGTAAGAGCAACCTCAGATAAATTCGGATCAAATTGAAAAACAAAATCTTCATGCTTTTCCAAAGTTTTATGGTTATCCACCAGACAATAAGGCTCCCTAAGCAGGGGTGTACCTTGAACAAATCTACATTTTAGAAAACATTTTTAGAGTATGTATGTAATACAATTGGAAGATGGAAAACCTGGAGATTGAGACCAATGAGAAGACAGAGCAGTACAAATGTAAGTGATAGAAGAGTTTGGTGATGGGCATGAAACTAGCAATGCAAACTGAAAGGAGAGGATGGATTTAAGGGATAATTCAGATGGTCAAGATTAACTGAAGTTGAGGAAGCCTTGGATGTTGGGTGGTAAGGCAGAAATAAGGTTGAGGGTCGCCATAGTTTCTGGCTGGGGTTACTAAGTCACAGTGAAGGAAAAGCAGACAATGGAAGAAAGACTGAGGAAACCATGAGTTTTACTCATTCTCTGGTTAAGGGTGTGGTCCCATAGAAATGTCCAGTCAGAGCTGTGTAGGTGTGGACTGGAAGTATAGATCTAAATCAGCAGAAAAGAGGGTGAATATATTATTTGGTGGTAGTTCAAGTCACCAGAGTGGATGAGACCATCAAGGAATATGTGCAGAGAAAGAATGAGAACAAAGACTAAAATCACAAATAAATCCATGAGGATTACCAAATAAAGAGGAACAGGCAGAAGACTTGTAGGAAGTAGAAAAAGCAGAAAAGGACAATAGGGACACTAGAGTGACATTACTGAAGTCAGAGATGAGAATTTTAGGATCATGGCATCCATGTCAAACTATCCATGTTGAATACAGTTTAAGTAGAACAGGTACCGTAAAGAGAAAATTAAGACGCCATTGGATGTAAATGACGCCACCCCCAAAATGTAAGAGCAAATGCTAGTGGTGGTTAATTTGGATGAGGGGTGGGGGGTAAGAGGAGCAAAAGCCAGAATGCAGTGAATTGAAGTGGGCAGGAAATGTGTGAAAACAGGGACATAAGGTCCACACACACTTAGATGGTTTCCAGGAAGCTTGTGTTTTGAACCATGAATTCAAACATCAAGAGCATTACCACAAAAGGGTAAACAGAAACTGAGTGAAAAGGAAAGGACCACAGCGGTCAAGCTCTGTGAGTCCAGAGGCCACGCATCCTGTGGCCTTTGCAGGGCCAGCAACATAGGCAGGCAATGTATGCAGTCACATGGGGCTACCTTCTGAGAAGGGCCCCACACTCCCTTTAATGTTCTACTATTGTCATCTTGAAATTCTGAAAAAATTTGAAAAAAGCAACCGCTTTTTTATTTTGCATGGGGCCCCACAAATTATATAGCCGGCCTGGGCCTTTTCCCACTTGGCCCAAAGCACAACCCATCAGTGGGTGGCTTAAGTGACCTACCAACCTCTGAATCTGAATATGGTCAAAAATTGAGCTCTTTGTCTTCTTTTTTGTTACTTTTAAGAGTATATGGACCCTAATTTCCCATCAGTTTCAACAATGACATAATTGCTAAGGTGTATTGACCAATTACTATGTGCAAGACATTTTCTATGCACTTTACACCTATTGACTCATTTCACCATTACAACAATCCCATTAGTATATATACCATTGCCAATATTTTAAAATGAGAAAATGAAGGCAGAGCATGGTTAAACAACTTACTCAGGGTCACACAAACAGCAAGGGAGAAAACTGGAGTTCAACATCTGAGGTCTAATTCCAGAGTCTGTCCATTTACCCACATTATTCAGTCACCTTCATTCACATGCACTACATACTTGAAATTCTCTAAGAGGGTAGATCATAAGTGTTCTCACCAGAAAACAAGAGTTAAACTTAAATTTAAAAAGGTAACTATATGAGGTAATGGATATGGTAATTAGCTTGATTGTAGTGATTATTTAACAGTGTTTACATCTATCAAATCATCTAGTTGTACTTTTTAAGTAGATTACAATTTCAAAAAGAATGCAAATAGGTCAAGACCTTTTTTGGAAGGCAGTTCAGGTAACATGTATTAGAAGTAAAAAGCACAGAAAAAAATATGTAAGAGAGAGCCAACCAGCAGTAAGAATTGCAGAATGAGGTCAGGTAAGACAAAGTCTGTCATATTTCTAGGAAAGGATCACTGCAGATATAAGGAAACAGAGAAGGCAGAGCAGATTTTAAACTTATTCTCACTGGATGCTTTTGTGGGAAATGAATCTTTGGGAGAACCCAAATATATCAAGAAAAAGAAAGCACTATCTTAGTAACATAAATGTATTATTTCAAAGTTTCAGAACAATAACATTTTCTCTCTCTAAAGCCAGTCATAGAGGATCTCTAAAAATGTAAGTATTCTTAGTTTTTTAGTGAAGTTTGTGGATAGTAATGGAAGACTTATTACAGCCCCAGCATCCATGCGATTCTAACAAAGTGTTTTGAAAGTTTTGAAGGAACACCTCGATTTAAAAATATGAATTTCAACTCTAACAAAAGATCTCAAGTCGGTGTTGAAGAGAAAAATGACACCGGTTCCCTGCCTGTGGCTGCCTTTCCAGGAAAGGTAAAGAACCGCAGTGTATTGGACTTGAAGAAGTGTTAGGTAAACAAAGCCATGAGTATTAAAGTTTAGGCTCTAGTGATTAGGAGGGAAGCACAGGATAATAAGCACAGCAGGTGCCCCTCACCGTATTTTAGACTCCGACTGTGTTTATTATCCAGTATCAGTATGGAAATATATGCCTGACTACATTTATGGTGCCATTTAGAACTTTAAAATAGGCTCTTATACTCAGAAAGAGGTTACTAAATTATTCACCCTGTAAGGTTTTCCTTGATTAGCATAATTCCACCCATTCCACCACCTTATCAAGAATATGTTTCCATTGTGAGCACATGTTTTGAAGAGCCATTTGGGGTACATTTTAAGGGAGTCATGTCAATCCTGAGATATCCACCTTTCACCGACTTTCATGGAAAACTTCGGGATAAAATCCCCTTGCATAATTGGCAAAGTCAGCTTTCATGGTTCTCGCCTTCCTTTTGTTGATGGATGACCTGCTTAGTCTTCCTCTGGCTTTCCACCAAATACTTTTCCTTTTTTATCACCTTTGATTTCAACTTGTCACTTTTCAGCAGGAGTGCATGAGTATCCATGGTTAGTGTTGTAAAGCTGGGCCCTTCGTGTGACATTCAGGATCCTGTCCTAAGTAGTAGAAGGCTAGAGAACCAAACCTTCCCATCACTAAAAGTGGGATTATCATGAAGAGGAGAGAGGCCACTGTGGTCCCACCACTGGACATGAATGGCATCTCTTCCAGGAAGCCTTTGGGAACTCCTGCCTTCATTTTGTTACCTTCACAGCATCTTATAAACACAAGAAGAAGTTGCCGAGCCCACACTAGGTGGCAGCATGGTATGCAGGTCATGTGGGAAGAGCTGAGTGAGGCCCAGCAGCCCACACCCACTCAGCTCAGTCACAGAACACACACGTGGGCAGCTACTCAAGGATCCCAGCTTCTCAGTGTCATCTGCACTCCACTGTCCCTGGCAACGTGGGTCCCAGTGCTGGAAGATGCACCCCAGGATCGCAGCATGCTCTCTATGACTTGGTGGGTCTCTTCAAACATCCTGAAGGGAACTGTACTCTGCAGCCTGTTCCAGATTCTGTGTAAAACCACGGTTATCTGGTGGTTTTACAAGGTGAATGAGGTCTGCAGTCGCTCTGTGTGTGCTTTGTGAACACCGACGAGGTCCTACGGGTTCAGTTCGTGCGGTGTGCACATGGGATGTGTTTGAATCTGCACGCTCCCCTTGCAGCACTGATTGTTTCGTTTAAAAATGCCTTCCAGGCACACACCCTCGTTCAACATCCCTGTCTCAAGAGGAAGCGAAACTCAATGGACCTCTGCTCAGACTGGAGATCACACTAAACTTTTGAGGGCTTAGGGAGAGGAGTCTGATTGTAGCATTTCAGAGATTAATAGGAGATTAGAGTTCAACCAAGCCAGTCAATCTTATTTGACAGATAAGGAAACTGAGACCCTGAAATTGAGCTTTTCCCGAGGCCACACAGCTTGTTAGAAGTCATGCCAGGACTGGAAAACTGGTTTCCTGACACCCTGTCCAGGGCCTTTTCCATTGCTCCCTGAGTGATTTACAGAGAGTCATAAATACAGCAGATGAAACCTCCCAGCCCTGTGAGCTGGCTCCCCAGCAGCCCCAACTCTGTATACCCCAGTCCAGCCCAGCCTGGACACCGCCTTCTCTCTGCCCCCAGGGTCCCCTTCTCCATGGGCTGGCAGTGGGGGGACAAAGAGAAGGCAGAGAATCGATATTCACCGGGAACTCGGATGACAGATGCAGAAGCACTGAAATACTGCAGTCCTTGCCTTGGTATTTCCTCTCGACCAGAAGAAGGAAATACCAGAAATCTCATAAGTGAGCCCATTTGGGCAAGTTTTTTATACTCAGTATTCATATATTTCACATTTTTCTCTAAACCTTTGAGTACTAATTCAAACCGTCCAGCCTCCAGGCCCCCTAGAGGTTCACCTATCACTAAATATTGTTGATTTGCAAAACACACAGATTCTTTTCATAGAACAGGCTCTGCTTTCACAGCTTTCTTCAGACGCTGAGGCTTTTCCCAATTAAGCGATGGCCCAGCTTCTCTCTGGTTAGGATCACAAACAAACACCACCACCCTTTGCCTCTGCTCCAGCCACCCCTCCCTTCACTTTGACACATGGTTCTTTTGATCTCAACCCCAGACCATAGCAACGGCCTCCTAATTATTCACCAGCCATAAATCATGGCAGTAATGTGGCCCTTGCTAAGGAAAGGAAGTATTGTAGGGACATCAGAGTCTGGAAAACTGAGTGTTTCCAAAAGCAAACCAGTAGGGAAAGAAAAGCAGGAAGAGAAAAGATGTTTGAAATGTTTGTAGAAATAGTTGCTTTGATGTTAAACCCTCTCCCAGAGGAAGTCAAGAGCCTGAAAACTAAGTCTTTATTTTTTCATATTCAGAGGGGTAATGAAATCCACAAACCCCCATGGCAGGCAGGTGGAAGTGGGACCTCCTAGAGTGTATGTGAAGTCCGTTTCCAAGTCATCAGTGCAAACAGAATAAACATGCTGTTCTGTGTCCACTTTGTGATTTTGTGAATTTAATTTTGGCTATTCACCTGCATGGGAAATCTTTTTAATTTCTCTGTGACCTTACTGAATGGTAGTTAACCTGGTTATGTTTGGCATTTTCACCAGGAAATTCTCTGGGAATCCCAAATTATTTTTTTAATTTCACCTGGGCCAGGCAGTGCTGTGGAATCTACAAAAACCCCAGTGATATCAGTAAAACTGGTCAGTGTCAGTCTAACCTGTGACCAGACCCTGTGAATGTATCACCTTGCTGATAAAGTCTGTGAACTTGATTGAACTGGAAATCATTCTCTTTTTCTTTCAGGATGAGATATGGGATATAAAAGCTGAGAATAAGCTATAGACATTCTTCCATCACTAAATTTTTTCTCAGGAAGAAATACAAAATATGACATTTTTTTTCATCTAATTTTGTTATGTCAGCCACTCTAATTGGCTGGAACATGTAGGCAAGATAGGGGTAAAGGAAAATGGTGAGGTCTGTCTTTGTTCAACAAATATTTTTGAAGATCTACTCTGGGCTAGATCCTGGGGTGATGACAGCTCTGGATTCAAGAACAGACAAAATTAATGCACTTCCTGCTCACGGTGCATTAGAGCAAGAGCTCTAGACCAAAGCACAGTGTGGAGCAGGGGTTGGCAAAACGTCTTCAGTCAATGTCCAGATAGTAACTGTTTTAGTCTTTGCAGGCCATACAATCTCTATCATGACTTCTTCAATCTGCCTTTATAGCATGAAAGCAGCAATAAATAATACATAAAGAAATAAGCAGAGCTGTGATCCAATAAAACTTTATGTAAAAACACAGAAGGGGGGGCCAGACTTGACTCTATAATTGGGGGCTATAATTTGCTAATCCTCACTTTACAGGGAGACACCTTTAAGTCTAGAGAAAATTACAGAGGAGAAGTGCAATAAAGAGGAAGTATAGAGGCTATGCAAGGTCAGAGGAGGGCAACTTGCCTAACTTGAAAAATCCATGAAAGGCCTTCTTGGATAGTTGATAACTAAGCTAAGACCTGCTGGGCTGGTTAAGAGTCAATCCAGTGAGGAGGACTGGGGATGTGTCACAGTTCAGAGCTGAGAGCATGAGAGCACGAATCACAGTTCAGAGGTAGGGAACTGAAAAGAAAACTCTGAATCGCTGGATTGGAGATAGAAAGGTAGAAAAAATTAAATAAAGCTGGAGTTAAGGCATAGCATAAAGAGACTCATCAGGAAGGAAATGGGGAGCTAATAAAGGCTTGAGCAAGAAAGTCAGAGATCAGACACATTCTTCAAAGAAATCCCTTTGGCACTTATGTAGCAAGTATTTTCAGGATCTTTTCACGGACCTCACTGCCTCCAAATGAAGCAGAAAATGCTTTACTACTCCTTTCCTCCACCTTTTCTCCAAGATGCTCCCAGGGGCAGCTGAATATGGTTCATGGAATTCCTCCCTTAGCATCTGTATTTTAATAGGAATCAAAGCCTTGGCTAAGCAGATGATGTTCTAATGGTAGAATTTAAGGCAATAGCCCATGCACGGAAAGGATTTCCTTGTGGGAAGAGAAGAGAGAGCTTAGAGCAATCTCAGCCCCCTTAAAATCCTACCACATAGTCATCTTTTTCATCCAAGTGCAAGATTCTACTGATGAGTTTCCCTTGCACCACATTTTCTAACTAAATTACTCAGTGGAATCATCAGAAACATAGATATTTTACTTTAACCAAGTGATTATAACATCACCAATAATAAGACATTGATAATCTGAAATCCTAATACCGTTCACTGAGGTTACAACACCATTTCTATGACATTCTTACTAAAATGCATAACCTTGTCCTAATCATAAGAAAATATCAGATGAACCCAAATTGAAGAACATTCTAGAATACTAACCGGTACTTCTCAAAAGTGTCATGAAAGACTGAGAAACTGTCACTGATGAAGAAGAAATAACAAAGGCCACGTGGGGTCCTGAATCAAATCCACAGGCAGAAAAAGGACATTAGTGGAAAAAATTGTGGAATCCAAACAAAGTCAATAGTTTAGTTGAAATATCATACCAATAATTATGCCATAGTTATGTTAACATTAGGGGATGCTGGGTGAGGAGTATATAGGAACTCTATTATTTTTGCAGGTTATGTATACATCTAAAACTGGATGAAAATATTTTTAAAAAAAGAAATAGAGATTTCTCATTAAAATAAACCTGATATATTCTGCCCTTGCCAACAAAAAAACACCTGTTTCCTCATTAAGTTGTCCATTTCTCTGTTAATGATCGTGATGATTAGCATTTAGATTCTTCAGGTCTTAGAGAATTAAAAGTCATTGTTTGAATAAAAGAGAATCTTACCACCTAACCACCCACTCACCAGAGTCTCCCCTCCATCGGGTGCTGAGCACACCCCCCAGAAGCCTTCCCATTGAATGCCATCTCTCCCTTTCTCTCCCTCATGGTCACAGGCCAGTGCTTAACCCCAAGCTATGCCTGCTTCTTCAGTAACAAAATGGCTCTAGGCATCCTTGCAGGGTCCGTGCAAGAGTATCAAAGGTCTGAACAGTGCATGGCAGAGACTAGCGAAGTAGAGAATCCAGGATGGTGGTTAAGGAAAGGGACTTGTGTCTCAGGTCTCCCATTCTTGCGCCCTGGCATTTTGCAAATCACTGATCTGTAAAATCAGGCCTTTTCTAGCAATATCTAAGTTCCTGATCCATAATTCTGATACTTGCCTAGACTTTGGAATCATCTAAGAAGCACTTTTTTTTAATGCTGGCACCTGGCCCCACCCTCAGGTTTCCGGATTTACCCGCTTTAGAATGCAACTCAGGCAACCAGATTATTTTTAAGCTCCTGAGGGTGCTGTAAACAGGTAGCCAGGGTTGAGACCCACTGATTTAGATGGTCTCTACATTCTAACCTTCTAGGCCTTATCAGTGATTACTGTTTAAACAAGATGCTTCAACAAAACCAGATTCTGGAAAGTATAATCTTATATCCAAAGGAATTCTGGCTGCAGGCAGGTAGAACCACACTTAGAAGTGCTTTGCATGGTTTCTTCAAAACTCTGCTGTCTGAGCCTGTCTGATGTGTTATCTTCCTGACTAACGACTTTCACAAGCGCTGGGGTATTTGGCTTGTGGAATATGCCCTGAAGAAGGTGAAAAAGTATATACAGATACTTCAGAACAGGGATGTGGTTCTTCTGCCTCGCCTCCTCTGTTACTGGGTCTGCTTTCTTTGGCCTCCCCTTCTTCCTCCAGCTCCGTATTCCACTCTCAATAGCTACACAGAGATTTACATGAAGACGGTGAGAATGCTGACATTGGTGAAGCATGTCTGCTTGGGAGGGCTGAGAGAAGAAGAGGGAGAAAATTGCAGTTTGAAAGACAGCAGGGACTTGAAGCAGGAATACCACATCCAAATGCTTCCAGGAAGGCTGTCCCGGAAGGCAGGGAATACGGGGGTAGGGCCCCTGGGAGTCAGTGTTCCCTTCTAAGGGATCAGTTTTACTCTGATCCAGCCAATTGTGTCCAGGGGCATGTTGGCCCAGCAGTACCAGAACTTTTCATCTTCCAGACCATCAAGAAACCTGTAAGTGATTTGTGAATGCTGAAAGCCCGCTTTTCAAATAAATGTAAATACTACGTAGGCCGAATCAAACACTTCTATGAACCAGATCCTGCCAGTTTGCAGTTTTTTCTTTACAGGTTTAAAAAACGTGATAGATATAATGTAAAAGGTAAAGAGGAAAAAGGTATGTGGGATTTCTTTGTTTTGGGGGCTGATAATACAGAAGCCTTTCCGCTGTTCTAAGACATGCTGGCCCCGTCCAGTCCAGGCTGTTTTGGAGCAGGTAGATGTTAGTGCTGGGAAGATGAGGGCTGGGTAAAGAGTGCAGATGCAGAAGCTGTCCCCAGTGAGGGCAACTTGGCAGTACCCAGCACAGGGGCCAAGCTCAGGACTGGCTCTAGTGATTACCAACGGCAAGGGCATCATTTGCAAGGAGTTTGAGAGTCAAAGGGCCTAGAGTCAGGCGATTCTGAAATTTATCAGTCCTCTGCGAGGACAATGCCTTCCAGCAAATGTTGATACTGTGGTAGGGAGAGGGGTTGGATTCTAGCAACTCAGGTATGGAAGGGGGATGAGAAGGGAAGGGAATCCTGGCCCTAGCTGAAAGGGCTACAGTTCAAGGAAGGGCTCTAGTCCCACAAGAAGAGATTAAGTGGCATATCCCATGGGCCAGAGCAATGGTAGCATGGATACAGGAAGAGGCAGGGCCCAACCTTTAAGGCTGGCCCCTGGCAACACAGGCGGCTGGGCTGCCCTGGCTCACCAGAAACCGAACCTACTGGGAGAGATTTTTAGTTCAAGTTCTACCAGCTGGGAGACTGAGACTGCAAATTAATTTTTGGCCTGGTCAGGATTAACTCCAGAATGGGAATAGATCTTGGGATATAGGTGCAGCTCATCCACACATAGGTCAGCAGAGAACTGAGAATGAGCATGCAGAAGAATGAGCAGGTCCCGGTACCCTGAACTCACCCCAAATGGACAGCTGTCTTCTCTGCTCCTGTTTGAAATGCTAAAAAAAAATAGAGCCTTTATAGCATCCACCTTTGCCAGCTGTCTTAGGTGACCGCGAACCTTCAGCTTTCCTTATTCACACACAGATCTGGTCTCAGAAAAACACAGAGATAAATTGTAAGCAGACTATTACAAAAGCACATCGGGGAAATAGTCATCTTTGTGATGGATTTTTATACTTCATGGTGGACTTTTATGCTTGTATATTTGAAAAGAAGCAAATGTGGACCACTGTTCTGGAAAAGAGTAACAGACTGGCATCAAAGGAATTTACCAGATCTCTTAGTGCAGCCATGTATAAATTCCCATTCACCGAATAAATGCCATCTTCTCTTGCATTCTTGCTTTGGTTAACCATACAATACACCACAGTGGTAAGAACATAATGGAAAGAACTTCTCTGTAAGTTCTGGCTTCACTGCTTATTAACTGGATCATTTGGGACAGTAACTGTTCTTTCTGAGCCTCAGTTTCCTTGCATTCAAATGAACTTAACAGCATATGTTCTACTTACAAACCTCCTGGGGTTGGTGAGAGAATCAGTGTGATAACTTGGTTAAAGAGCTTCACATGCCAGCAGCCATCAACATAGAGGGGCAAGCACTCCTGGAAAGAATATATCCAAATTTCTGGGCGGTTTGAAAAAGATTTACAACTATATTTTTATTTGGAAAGCAAGCTCAACACAACCTTCAATGTTGATTCTCACCTGGTGGCAGCTCCTCATGTACGAGCTGGGCTGTGATAAACAGTCTAGGTTTTTCCACAAGGGATAAGGGTTTGAAGAGTTGCACAACACCAGTCTGTATAAATGTAAGATCTTAGTTCTTTGATTTCCATTACACTTAGCATTCTTACTTACCTTGTGTTAACAAAGAGGTGCATATTATAAACAGGAGGCAAAGACTTCTTATGCTGCTTTAATCTGGTGTTTTTGTTTGTTTGGTTGCTTGGCTGCTGGGTTGTTTAAAGCAACTTTCACACTTGAAACCTTGAACCGGGCTCTCCTTGGGCATCCTTTAGTGACTTTGGAGGGGGGACCTCATTAGAAACATGGCATTTGAGCAGGTAACCCAAGACATGACAAGAGGTTTCTTTTATGTTACATTATTTTATTTGGGAGAGAGAGTTAAAAATTTTTTTCACCCTCAATGGTAGAAACAGTTTTGTTGGCTTTGCTGCAGCTGTGATAAACAGAGTGCTCCTTGCTGTTTTGCATGTAGATGTTTATGCACGGCCAGGAAGTGCTGAAGCATTCACCGTTAACTCACACACCTACAGATTTCATAAAATCTGAGTGCAAACAATCAGTGAAAAGGTTCAAATTCTGAGTCACACTTCAAAAATCTCAACCCAGCCTCCAACCACATCATTATAGCAAAAAGGCTAACATTACTTCTAAAACATTGTTTTTATCTGCTGTACCTTTCCCTAAGCATTAACTTGTCCCTGCATTTAAGAAAGGTTTAGGTCTGATAAAAACACTTATTTTAGGAGGGGGGGTGTGTGTGCCTAGATAAATTTGGGTTGTCGCCATTGTTTACATTTACATAGCTAGCGGTGAAGTATCTTAAATCCTCTCCTTTCTTCTGTAATATAGAGATAAACTCACAATGTTTTTTGAGGTATAAGAAATCAGTATATATAGAACACATGGAATATCGTAGTAACTGCTCAAATAACTAATTCCTCTCTGATTTTTCTGTCTACTAACCAGTCTGCTTCTATCTCATTTAGATTCTCAATTCTGTTTCCCAAATTTCAGATCAACAGTGGTTTAGAGGTAGAAGTAATCTATTACAGCGTTACTTTTATAAACTAGGGAAAACACCGGGGCCAGAAATTGAAATGGTATCCCTAAGGTCACATGGAGAGTCTCAAGGCCAGAACTAACCATGTTTTCTGGTTTCTAGATCCATGATCTTTCCATGAAAACAATACTTAACAGTTTTTCTATTAATCAGCAGAACTTATTTCCAGACTACTTTTTCTAAAATTATTTGTAAGGCAGTTATAGAAATCCTTAATTTGAAATTTTTGCTACCAGCTCATTGGGTCCTTTCAGTTCCGGAGTTTCCTTGTATTGCTATCTTCAATGTACATGCCAATGAAAAGACATGTGTCAGAGGTTATTTATAATAGGTACTTTTGCAGTGAACAATTCTCACACCATCCACAGCATGGGCTCAACCTTCCAACACCTATCACAACCACAAACCCTTCTAAGGACTTCTGTTCATGGCCCCTGCTGAACAAGGCTGCCCTACGAGATTCCCTATTCAGTCTTTGGCCATGGTTCTCTACTACATTCTGGCCTCAGCTGATTGGGAAAAGGGTGGGCACCTGAACCAAAGGCAAACAATCCATTGGCTTATCAGCATCCTATGAAGACGCCTGAAATGAAACTTTCAACCAACAGGGATGAAGATTAACAGAACCAATGAGATTCTGTTTCAGGGGGAAGAAGAGCCAATTAGTGGCTAACAAGTGCGAGCCCATAGTTCAAATTGGAGTTTGTGTAACATACACAAATTCCAAGACTTTCCTATGGTAAAACGGAAAAAAATTGAATCATTAATTCATTAGCCATAATGGTGGTGATGTGAGTAGAAACATAAAAACATTAGCAACATGTTCATAAAAAACATAAAGCCATACAAACGAATAATCATATTTGACCTGATTGTTTATAGTTCATAATGTGTGATCAAAACCGAAAGTTTCTGTGATGACTGCCCTTGCACTGTTCACCATGTAAGAACTTATTCACTATGTAAGAACTTGTTCACCATGTAAGAACTTGTTTGTTATGCTTCAGAAGACTGGAGACTGTTGAGAATTAGGCTTGGGGTTGATTAATGATTGTGCATTGAGTCCCCTATACAGAATTTTATTGTTGTCAACAACCATTTGATCAATAAATATGAGAGATGCTCTCTCAAAAAAAAAAAAAAAACTCAATAAAAAAAAACATAAAGCCATAAAATTGAAATATATTACCTTTAAGCTTCTGTCTGGATATTTCAACAAAGTAAAGAAAGAATAACATCAAAAACTATCTAGAAATAGGAACCAGTAGATATACTTAGATCTTAAAATTTCTAATCTAGAAAAGTGTGATTTGTATAGTGTTCCACATTACAAGGGTTTCAAATTTTAATCAAAGACATCTTTCCTTTCCAGCTGAAGTATACAGCATGAAAGATATCTCTAGAAGCCTTTCATATTGCCAATATCATTACCAAGATAACTAAAGGATCTGTGACAACGCTTTGTAATAATGCTCTGAATATCTTACTGATGAGACTTGGAGAAACCAAACTAGTTAGAGAGTGAGGCTGACAGAAAATAGCACAGGATGCAAGGTCAGGTGTGGCCCAACAATTGTCTATAGAATGTCCTTCCTGTCTTCATCAGAAGTGAGTTGGAAAATTCCATGACAACTGTCTTTGTACTGCCATGAAAAATACCACTTAAAATCTGGCAGATGTTTAAAAGTGATGATTCTTTCAAACTACCATACTAGAAATGTCATTTGTAAATCAATTTGTAATTAAACTTTGGAAAGATGTCCATACCAGAGCTCCAGATTTTCTCCACATTTGGTTAACTTAGACCTCAGATTCTCACATAGCCTATTGGCTATTTGACTGAAGCAGCACCTCCCCAAAGACAAACACTGGTTGTTTCAGTCCAGAGACAATGTGTCTACATACAAGAATTACTTGGCAAAAGTCATGGTGGATTTCAGGAAAATATCTGGAAGTCAACTGGTAAAGAATTTTACTGTTTTTATATTAACATTTTACCCCTCTATTGTTTTTCCCCTCTCATCTTTCCATATGGTTTTATGCAGAAATTATCTGAATATAAAACATGAAAAGATGACAATAAAATCATTTGGCATTATTTCGATCAAGCACCTGGTTGATTTAAATCAGTTATGTCACTTCTCTCCACCTCCACTGCCAAGCACTGGTGCAGGATAGCATCCCCATCACCTGGATCACAGTAACAGCCTCCAGCTGGTCTCTCGGCTTGGCTTTGCACCCCCACCCTCCCACCCCCAGCCACAATCTACTTCCAACAAAGAAGTACAAATGGAGGGATATTAATTGTATCACATGCTCCCCTTTATTCATTTAATAAGCCCTAATCACAACTCTTCAACAGCTTCCCATCATGTGAAGAATAAAGCCCCAACTTCTAACTCTGGCTTTTAAGCCCATGCTTGGTCTGCCCTCTGCTTCTCTCTCCAGTCTTGGCTCTTGCTCCTCTTCCTCTGGGGTCAGAACCCTCCCAAGGGGTGCTCTCATTCTGTTCCAGGAATGCACAAGCTCTTTCTTACCACAAGGCAATGCACGGGCTGTTTGCTCTCGCTGCAGTGCTCTCTCCCTCCCTTCACCTCATCTTGCCTAGAAAACTCTTCCTCATCCTTTTCAAGTGAGAAGTCATGTCTCCAAACAGGACTTGACTACTCAGCTAGACAATTCCCTCTGTCTTCCTCTTGCTAGTTACTTGCTAGTTACTTACACAGCTCTTAGCAAATCTGAAATTATTCTATCGTTTTATTGTGTTTTATCCATAGGGGCTGACAAATGTCTGTCGTTCTGACTCTTATATTCCCAGCATCTAGCAGAGTGCCTGGCCCACAGTAGTTATCCAATAGGTATTGGTTGAACAAATAAATGAATGAATAAACATTCTCCTTTCCCAAATCTTTGCCATCAACCTGATCTGAGAGTTGACGATATAATGGCCAATTTTCTAAAGACAGTTTAGGTATCCTTATATTTCTTACAGTCAGAAAATGGCCAAGCTCTACTTCTGGAGCTGGAATGGCTAGATTTGGTTTCCTGTGAGAGGTGGTGGCAGCACCATCCCTTCGATCGAGACCCTCGTTCCCCATCTGTGTCATGCCTACGCTCAGCTTTGTCGTCCCTTCTTAGTGTAGTCTTGAAGAGATGGGAGACCGTGAATACAGGAAAGTCTCAAGGTGGAGAGTCCTGTCCTCCACCAGGGAGTGTGCGGTGGTTTAGAGTAGTTCCTTAGGCTAGAGTTCAACAATTCAAATGCAAATAACCATGATAATGGCAGGTGGGCACCCTCTGAGCACCATGCAGGTTGTTACACAGATCTCAGACTGAGTTTGGAAGCTACTGGAAGAACTTGGAACCCTCTACTGCATCAACCTGAAAGAACATTTTCAGATGCTGAGAGCTTTCCATATTTCAAGGACACGTTTGTGAACTATTCTCTCTAACCCCCAACACTCTTGCACGCGGGGCATGTGACTCGGAGGTATTACAAAAGCCATAAGCTCTCTCTCCCTAGGGAATATAGACTGGGATCTTCCAGCAGGAATTCATTTTCTAAAGGGATGTGTCATTCCATAGTTTCTTCACAGATTTGAGGGGGTGATGCCCCCCACCACTATTGTCCCCTAATGCTAGGCACCAGGAATTGTATGGGGGAGGAGAACCTCAGGTGGTCCAGGGGATACTGGGAGTTTCTACTCCCTCCTTCTGACCATCTGAAGAGTCCTTCTTTACGTACCACCAGCGGGGTGGACGGAGTTTATCAGATAAGCTCCTCTAGAGAAGATGACTTGGTAGGACTGAAAACCCAGAGAAACAGAATAGGGCCAAAGCCAGAAATGGGGGCTCTAAATGATAAACCAGACGTCCAGGGGGAGAACTAGCTTGAGAGAGCCTGCACGAAAGTCCCTCCATTTTTGTAGTTGTTTTGGATCATTTTCTTTAAAAAGGTCCTCCTCAACTTCACCCCCACCTCTACCTTTGTTTGTTCAACCTTTCATTTACTGACTGGAAATTAAAAATAAACTTTAAAAAATTGAACACAATAGAAATTCAGTGGCTAAGTGAGCACACAGCACTTGCCCTAAAGAATGAAACAATTAAAATCCAATCAGTCCCGATAACGTTTTGTACTCTGATGCTAGGCTTCCCTTTGCTTTGACCCCTCTCCTTCCGGCATCCTGTTCTGGGACAGAAATGACACCACAAAGGTTTCCTGTGCCTGTCCTCTCCACTTCTGACCCCTCACTACATCCTCTCTCCATCTATTTGGAGAGCAATGACTTGGTTCCTCTGGAATTCCTCCCATTTTGTATGTTTGATGACACGTGTTGCTAATTTGGGATGCCAAAAATGCTGGGCAAAGTCTGGACTGAGCACACGTCAGCTGTTAACCTCCCAGCCACTTGCTCATTAGCAAAATGGGAAATGCGATGTTCCCAACTATTAAGGGCCGCACTTTGTCATAGGGGCCCTTCTCACTGCAGGCTGCCTATCCTGGATCTCTGAAACCAGTTAACTTCTGAACTCTCTCAGGTACCTTCCGGATGCTCATGCATTTTGAAAAGACATTTTTGAAGTGTCACAAATCAGCATCCTTTGGGGCAACCCGGGAGGGGTTCTCCAGACAGAGCCTGAACTCAAGGCCATCAAGTTGGGGTCTGAGTTGCTTGCATCCCACTGTCTGCCCTTGAGCCTTCAGAGCTTTCCCTTTGTTCACGGAGGATCTTGTGTCTGTAGAATTCAGATTTCAGCTCACTGCCTAACAGCCAACATCCGTGCTTAACTCTGCAGCCTGCAGAGCACTTAGCACATTGTTGCCAGTCACAATATATTAAATAGAAATCATGACCATAATACCATAGAACACTAACTAGAAGGAGATGGGTCTCATTGAAGAAAATGGGTCTCATTGCCTTCACGGCACTCCCTTCCCCACAACTTAGCAGCCCCTGGGGTGGGGAGCCCAGGCCAGGTGCAGACACGAGGTCCCTGTTCACCATCCGCAAGTCACCCTGCACCAGGAGGGCTGGCTCCCCAGGCCTGTCCGTCCTGCCTTGCTGGCCAGCCTCCTGTGGGCTCCCACAGCTGCCCCCCTGCTGCTCCAGACACACAACTGGAATTTACTTCCCAATTGCACACATTGGCCACATTTTTTCATCTTCTTCCCTCTTAAAGTGAAATCATTTTCTGTCTACTGAGAGACTCTACTAAATTACTCTGTCTGAACTCACACGTAAACATGATCATTCACCCCTCAGAAACCAGGAATTAATTACTGGCCTTGTTCAAGTCTGCATGCTCAGAGCAGAAATGCTTAGCCACTTGCCTGGCATAGGGATAACACCCAAACTGCAGTTCACTGAAGGGAGAAAAGAAGGAAAGAATCAGAAAGGGAGGGAGAACTGTTTTCTGGCATTCTCATTTCTAAAGGCATTCAAGTATTAAACCTTCTTTGGGTCTTTCCAGGCCCTTCAAAGTGACCTAAATCCAAGGGAAAACAATAATTTTACCACCTACTTCTTTGTTTATGCACCTTTGTGATAATCACAGATATGCAGAGGCTGAGAAGAAGAGCATAAGAACCATAGCAGTCCCTAACAGTTATTGAGAACTTTTTATAAGTCACTTTACAAACCCTTTACGTGCATGGACTTGTCCAGCTCACCAAACAGCCCTGTGGATGAACCAGGTAACAATGCTATTGGTATTTTACAGATGAGCAGACAGAATTTAGAGAGATGACGTAACAAGTAGGAAATTGTGGGGGAACTGGATTCGGTCCCCATCTGCTTAGGGATTTGAGATCTTTCCTGAAGGTTCTGGGACCCTCCTCCCCAGGGCCGGGTTCTCTTTGCTTTGAGCTGGAAGACTACGAAGTAAGTGGGCCCAGTGTTCCTCTCACTGATGCCCTGGTTTTGAGTCCTACTTGACGGTGATACCCTGAGCCCCCTGGCAACTCTACCTGAGCTGGGATCTCCTGGTGCTTGAGCCACTGTCTCCCTGACCCCAGCACTCTCCTGAAACAACAGCCATGCTTCCCCTCTTTATTACCTCCTCACCTTTCTGTGGAGGGTGACAGTGGTTTAGTCTAGTTCAGCTGGATGCTGTTAGGGCTTTTCTGAGTCGCTGCTATGGAGACAAAGCACAGGTACCGTTTCCATTTGCCACCACTTGCTATTAAAAGACAAGCACGGATTGTGAGCCCAAGATGTTCAGTGACTCAACCTGGAACTTACCCCTTTTTACAAATTCTAATAGAAAGTAATTCATGCAAGTTTGTTGGCAAGCCATCTGCCTCAGGGACCGCACGCAGGTTAGATAATTAAACCCAACCTGTTCCTGCCTGGCTGTCTGACTTACCACTTACCTTGTCTCAGATTCCTCACCTGCAAAAACCCACTCTCCAAACTGGTTAACTCACAGTTCCCCCAAAACACCTGCCTCTCCTTCTTATTTCTACTCACGCCATTCCATCCACCTGCAAAGCCCTGCTGGCCTCTCCCTCTCCAAATCCTTCTCCTTTGCTACACAATATGGTCACAACTCTCAGTCTCTCTCCCCTGAATTCCAGTAGTAGTGAATTCTATATAATTCAGCTGGTAATTAATCATGCAACTGCTTGCGATATTCCTTCTATTGTTACCTTGAGCCTTTATTTAAATCTTAAATTTTAACATAGCTGCTTCCATATGTTTGTCTTGTTTTCATAATTGGAGTATAAGATCTTCAAAAGTGGGAGATATATTATGTAATTGTATCCCTTCAGGACCTAGAGTGGGTCTAATTTGCTGATTTCCTTTTCCCTTTTTCTTTTGCTTTTTTTTTTGGTCCACTGGGTAAACCAAAATTTTAACACTTCATCCAATTACTTTTACTTAGGTAATAATAGATCATGTTTATATAGAACATGTACGGGTGATTGGAGAATGTGGTCTGTGTTCCTTGAGGTACTATGTATCCCAAGGACTTGAGGAAGGAGCAGGAAAAGGGGAGGGTGCTTGTGGAATAGTGGGGACAAGGAGTCAGCTGGCCATGTCTCTTCCAGGCAGTTTTCATTCTGCTCCTTCTCTTCCAACTGAGGACATATTACTCCAGAAAACACCTCCATAACCTCTCCACCCAAACCCTTGTAACACACACCCTGTATTCCTCTCTCCTTTACTCCCATCTCACACCCTCATGAAGACACAGCCTAATGCTCTTCCTATGGTTGTGGTACCTTCCTGTGTCAAAGACCAGGAACTCTGGACCCTTCTTTCAGAGAGAAATAATAAAAATACCTTAAATGAATACAGTGTATGTAGCAAACACCTCTATGATGACCTCCATGATCTCTGCCTCCTGGTATTCATACATGTGTGTAGAGTCCCCTCCCTTGAGTGTAGATGGATGTAGTGATATCTTTCCACATGTTTCTTATAAGTAGAATATAGCAAAAGTGATGATTTGTCATTTCCGAGTTTAGATTACCAAAAAACTCTAGTTTCTGTCCTGCTTGCTCAATCTTTCTCACTCCCTCTGCATTCCCTCAGGGAAAATCCAGCTGACAGGTTGTGAACAGCCCTGTTGAGAGGCCCCTGTGGAAACTGATGTTTGGAGGGCCTGAGGCCTGCCATGTGAGTAACCTTGAAGTGACCTTCCCCAGTTGAACCTTCAGATGAGACAACAGCTCTGACCAGCACCTTAATGGCAGCCTTGTGAGAGACCCTGAGTCAGAGAACTGAGTGAAACTGCTGAGATTCCTGACCCACACTACCTTTGAAGTTACATAGATTTGCTGTTTTAAGGTCCCAAGTTTTTTCGAGTAATTTGTTATGTAGCAATAGAGAAGCAATATGATATTTAATTACAGTAAATCATTTGGGAAATGGCCAAGATCATCTGAAATGTCTCTGATTATGTTCATAACATTTTCCTTCTGTGAACTTGAAAAACATGGATGGTTTATTTCAGACACAATCACTGAGCTGATACTGAGGTGGTTGCTGTCTCTTATTTGCTGCTTGTCTTTCATCACAGTGAAACTAGCAACACAGACCATGAGCTGGGCAAAGGTTTCACAGCTAGATAAATATCTGGTAAAATAAGCAACATGAAATGAGTCACTTAGTCTGCTCCAAATCTCAAGAGGATCAGGGATGACTGGTATCCTCAATGGTTTAGTCTCCAAAGTTCAGCAAAATTATAGTGATTAATCAGAAAATAACTAAGCTATTATTTCACTACTTGTGATAATACCTTCCCTTGTCTGAATAAAACTCACTTGTTTAAGGGAGGAACTGGGCTCAGCAAACCACAGCCCACAGGCCAAATCTCTATCACTGCCTGTTTGTGTAAATGAGGTTTTACTGGAATACAGTTACTGTGTTGTTTAGATATTGACGATGGTGACTTTTGTGCTACAATGACAGAGCTGAATTATAGTGAAATCCACAAAGCTTGAAATATTTATTGTCTGGCCTTTTGCAGAAAAAGTGTGTTGATCTACCCTCTAAGACAATTATTTTCAATGTATTCAGAGCCACATTATTTCTCTGGGATGTTAATAAATGCTATCTCTGGGAAAATACTAGGTTCTGTGGCCAAATGCTTAGGAAATCCTGAGTTAAGCAACATTAAATATGTCACTTTCCTATAGAGCTTCTCAGAGCCCTTGATGAATCTCTAAGAGGACACAAAATGCTGCATTTTAAAAACTATTTTGATCCTGAAGCTCTTTGCTCCAAATCACCTCTCAAGAGACTGGCATCCAACTCACTGGGAAATGCTGGTCTAGAGCTATGAAATCAGCAGTTTTCAAAGTAATAACTATGCAACAAAATGCAATAGATATAAGCATCAACACACTGACTTTTCAATGCATCTGTAACAATTTGAAAATACACAGAGATGGTCTTACTGATCATGAGCCCAACATGAAACTGACACTTGGAAAATGGGATAAACATAAAACATAAAGTTGTGGTTTAATGTGGGCTGTGTTTTTGCAGAACTAGCCACACTCAAAGTAATTTTACAGTTGGAAGGAAAACAACATGATATTCTACTTCAGTAGGTCTCAAATGTTGTGCCATGGAGCCCCATAATCCATGCAGATGCCTGAGTACTATAGCTAGGAATTAGGGAGGATCTAGATCTCACCAACCATTTTAAAGAATGGGTTCTGTTAGTCAAGAGAATTTTGAAAATCATTAACCTATTCCAAACTTTTCTTTCATAAATGAAGAACATATTTCTAAAAGACCAGAGAGATCCCATTCACAGGTCATCAGCCACTGACCCAGGGTCAAGGTTCAGACCTGTGTTATGACTGTCCTTTCCCTTACACCATATGGTCCTGCTTATGGCCCTTGGGACACATTCTGTAGATGACTGGCAGAAACTAGTAACTGTAGAAACTGGAAACTCACAACTTTATGAGTCTGAATAAGCATGGGATAAAAAGAACACTCAGGAAGAGTTTGGTGAGTTCAAGTAAAAATAATAAATTATAACATATGACACCAATATAATAGGAGATGTTTCCTGTTGTCCCCAAACCACAGCCAAGGCCCAAAGCTAAGCTTGAAAGAAACTGTTGGTGAGATGCACTTCCTCAGAGGGCTTAGGAGAGGCTGCAACTCTGAACCATCCCCAGTCAAATGAAGGAGAGAACTTGCTGGGGATGGAAGGTAGTAACCAGCCTTTGATGAAGTTCATGTTAATAAGGAAGTCTTTTCTCTGGTTTCTCTGAGGTCATGGAGGCTGTCTCTCTCCCCAAAGCCAAGTGAGGTAATCGTCAAGAAAACTGTGAATAAACACTGAAGGTGACTGTGAGGATGAGAGACTGGTTACAGGCCGAGCTACAGACCTCAAGGTCTTCTCTGGTGCAGCCGCAGGATGGGGCCTGGAGAGTTGCTGAGAGAATACACTAGGAGTCAAGGAGGAGGGCGTGCTCTCCTCTCCATTTCCCGATGCCTGCAAAGGCCAGAAGAGGGAAGAGTGTTTATTTGACATGTATCAGCTGGAGTCTTTGGGGGAAGGGCTGATGCGTATCTGAATATAGAGAATAGCGTTCAATTAGAGACCAGAGACATCTGCAGGCTGTTGGTCTAGGAGTAGCTCCAGGAATCAGAGCTTGTCATGTTGTATGCCTGGAAATGAGATGTGGGCAGCCCGACCCTATCTCAAATCTCTGTACACATGGGAGACACAGAAAGGATTCCAGTATTCCCACAGTTCCATGTGACACAGCATGGAACTTGGTAGAAGGGCAGGGGCCACGGAGACATTCTGGACTGAGACTGGGCTGAGTGATGGGAGGACGCACACGGACAAGGGATTGCAGATGTCCATCACTGCTCAGGTCCAAATCCAACTGCCTTTTAGGGCAGAGGTAGGTGTTCTCAGGAATACAAGGGGCTGAGGTGAAGCTGAATGCTATCCCTCAACACAGACACTCACATACCCAATCACACACACATATACACCATCTACATGGAGGCTGACACATGAACTGGAAACACCAACACCAGAAAATCAAACTGAAGCAGAGCTGGACCAGAACTTGCTGTCACTGTATACTGCAGTCCACCGGCTTTGTCACTGCAGAGCTCAAAGAGGCTTCTGAAGCCTAAAGGAAGGAGTTCAAAGAGAGGAGGGAGCAGGTAAGTGTATGAAGAGCAGACAGTCAACTTTCCAGCACCTGGAGCCATAGGATGAAAGAGGGGCAGCCCTGGAGAGAGAGGACCTACGCTTTGAGTCTGATGTGAGACCGAAGTCTGAAAATAAATGGGACTGTCTTAAACAACAAAACGCACCGTTCTAATAACCAAAAGTGACAGGACAGTTGGAGTTGCTGGCCAAGTTGCTCTCAAGGGAGTTTCTTCCCAGTGGGAGAGGTGGGTCAACAGATTCTAGTGGGAAGGGCTGTTACTGGATAAGTACAAAACTGTTACAATTTTATACCCAAACATGTTGAGACTCCCAATAAACTTGTTACATAAGATAAACACTTTGGACAGAATTTTAATGTTTTTGTATTTCTAATTCTTTTCTTCCAAGGGATTCTGAAGGCAACATGCCAATAGTCCTCCCCACGCTGCAAACTGGCACAGAAAGAGTGGTGCTGGTTATCAGAGGGACTCGGAACCTGTCCTCAGCCTTCTGCCTTCTACTCATGCCATGAAGCAGATGCCTCCTTCTCAGACCCAAATGTGATCCATTTTTAATCAGAACAGAACTTTTTGGTTCTTAAGTCCAAAACAAATTAGAAAGTAGAGGAAGGAGGAGATGGAGGGGAAGGAGATTGAAAAGTTTTGCTTTTCCCCTAATTCGAGAATCTGTGATTTCTTGCTGGTTTTATCAGTACCAAGATTTTTCGGTTTTGTTTTGTTTTGTGCGTGTGTGTGTTTTTTTGTTTGTTTCTTTTCTTTTTTTCTTTTCGCAGTTCTCTATTCAAGACTAAATTTATCTGTTTTAAAAAATCCATCTGGCTTTTGTGTTACGGAAGCCCACACAAGCCGGCACCAACCGTTCTACGAGCAACAAAGAGTTACCAAATGGAATGCATTTCAAACGAAGGGACAGCAAGCTAATTAAGGGCTGAGTTTCTTAATAAGGAACAAGGCACTGTGGAGAGTTGAATGATGCCAAAACACATGAAAGTTTCAAAGACTAAAACTGTTAGCGAGAAAAAAAAAAAGAGCAGAAAGAGCTTAGCCAATTTTTCAGGTCCTACCCCAAAATAAAAATATCTATTCCCATTTGTATCAACAGACAAATGTAAATATCACTCATAATCTTAAACTAACATTAACAGAATGAAATATAAATCATGCTGAATACAAAGACCAAGTACAAAATATACCAAAATATAAATATAATGAAGCTAGAAATAGCATTACATTCCATTCATTGTTAAGAGACTGTCACTGGTTTTCTTCAGAAACTTTATTTTTCTGCCTCAACCATGCTATGATAGATATCCCTCTTATTACCATTCTGGACAGGTTAATTTTCTTTTAACCAGTGAATGAATGACATTCAATAAAATGAGAACTTCCTGCAAGAACGTCATTTTGTTCAAGTGATTCTGGTACGAATGAAATGCACTGTCACTAGGCTTTATTTTTAATTTTCCTGTCACTTGGCTTTTATTTTTAATATTTCATGTCAGTGTTAATAGACAAGGATAATGTGGAAAATCACTTCAGAAAGATCAATATTTTCCCAGTTATTGCAAAGCTTGTGGATTTAACATGTATATAGTATATTCCTGCCATATTGGCATGATCTAGGAAGGAACCTCCTAAACTAGGAATTAAAAGCCTTGAAAGCTTTTTTTCAATTCTGCCTCAAATGTGTTTAGGAAGATGTTTTATCACACTGTACCTCAGTTCACTCCTCAGAACGAGAAAGCTGTCGATAACCACAGCAAATCCCGCATGCCTCTAAGAACGAATTAAGAATCCATTTGTGAAATGTTTCTTTGAATCTCATAAAGAGATGGCATGTTATAATTGTATGATATCACAAAGTAAAATCAGGGTGTGGTTATGCCGGAGCTTTTCTTTGGCTGAACTAAAGATAAACAAGCAGCCCCTTCGAGGTTTCACACTTTTTCTGAGAGTAGATTTCCTTGGGGGAAAGTCAAATTGTTTTAGATTATAGAAATGGAGAGAAGACAGTGAGAAGGATGGAGAATTTGGAGGAGGGCACAGACCAGACACGCTCAAAAAGCTCATCTACCAGCCTGTTAAAATATAACCCACAAAATGTTACACCATAGCAGCCTTCATAGCCATCTGCTTCTGCCATCATCTTTGATTCCCACAAACAGATTTCAAAAGTTGAATCTGGCCCTCAGTGAGTTTAGGAACATTGGGCAGGATTTTCTTGGATGGGATCAGAAAAGCCACTAATTAACTCCCCATTCTTGTCTCCAGAAACCCTCTACCTGTCAGCCTTTCAGTGAAGGGAGAGCACAGTCCTGGAACTCCTTGAATCTTCTCCTGTGCATATGCACGCTCTCCATCCCTCTCTCTCCTTCCCGCCTTCCTCTCCTCCTCTCAGGCTGACCTCCACCTTGTGCTCTTGTCTCATCTGGATGATTGCAATGGCCTCCTACAGATCCCTGTCCTGTGCTCTGGATTCCCTCTAATGCCTTCTCCACAGCCAAAGAACTGTACTTAAAACCTCCACTGCCCTGCTTAAGACTTTCCAATGGCTTTATGTTGCACTCTGGAAAAAAAATCCAAACTCGGTGTAAGAGCTCCTAAGGCTTTGTACGTCAGATAGCTATTGCTGCATAACAAACCGCCTCAACAGTCAGCGGCATGAAAACATTTATTTCTCTTGTGTCAATGGGATTTTGCTCATATAGGCTAATTGTTGCCAGGCCCATGCACGTACCTGTGGGTTGGTTAGGGCTCTGTTTCACATAACCTGTCTTCTCCTATGTGCTAATGAGCCAGATGTTGGTGAGGATTCTTTTTCTTTAATTTGCAACCCAGCCCAGCCTGGGAGTGGACTTACTGAGTAGGCACAGAACATGCAGTGCCTCGGGCCTGCAACATTTTTAGGAGCCCACAAAACTGTTTCATTTTTAAATTAGAAAAAAAAATGGATATGATCATAATGAATATATAACATGAATCCATTATCAGTTCCTTTGTCTTTATACCAACATAGTTAGAAAACATAATTTCTAATAGTTTTGTTATGGATGAAGTGGGCCTTAAACGCCCAAGTCCCCAGAACCACAAAAGCCATAATACAACCGTGCACAATCCTGATTAATCAACTAGAAATCCAGAAAATTGATTATTGGTCCAGTTTTTGCATTTACCTAAGCCATGGAGATTTACAAAATTTCAATTTCCTCTCTAAAAGAACATGAGCTGCCTGGTGAGAATTTCATCTACCCCACTCTGGAGAGGGGGTGCCCCAAGCACTGGGTGAGCCCTCCCTGCACCCGGTACCTTGCTCTACACACTTGGATGTTTTCCCTCCTTCTAGGAGACACACAGTTGTGAATGAATATTGCCCCACAGTTGGTCTGTTACGCTGAGGTGCTCATCATCCCCATTGCAACCTTGGGCTTTAATAGGAAGTAGACACATGGAGAATCACTAGGTTCTCTGCAAAGAACAGGGCAAAGGCTTCCCTGCGAGAGTTTATGCTGTTTCCAGGCACAGCGTTTGCTCATTTTATTTACATAAAAGTCCCCTTTACATTTTATTCTACATGAAAGCCCCATTCACATTATCAATTCTATTAGGTTTATAGAAATCTAATGCTGGCAAAACATCATGAGATTCGGAGAGGACGCAAAAAATGGAAGGTCCTGTTTGCAGAAGCTGCAAAACTATCCTTCACCTGAAAAGACAATTAAGTTCAGTTCAAAAGTAAGAACTTCCCTTATCAGGCATAGTCTTGTCATTCCTGCAAGAATAAATATGCTTGTAAACCCACACATAAAGTTTTCTAATCATTCCATCCTTTCTAAAAGAAGCTGTGCGACTTTTCAGATCACTTCGTGTGGTGTATTCCAAAGTTAACTTGGTCTTGTGAAACTCTGAATTAGCTTTACAATTTTAAATTGTTTTCTAATCAGCAGTTCATTTCCTGCTTCTGTGTGCCTCGGAACGACTCTGTGGGAACTTGGACCACTTTTCCCCGCTGGTTTTGAAACTACAAACGGGAAAAACTGCAGTCCTGAAAATGCCATGTAAGCTGCCTATGTGTTTTCACAGGCTATGATTTTTCTGGGGTGAACCGAGAGAGAAGTTTTTTGTGGCCATTTTGCCCTTTGGAAGGCAGACTCCGTGACTCTTATCTTTGTCTATAGGTATTTGTTGGTATTCAGTATTCTTGGTACGTCCACGGGCTCGCGAACAATACGGCTCCTCTGCCTTTGCCTTTGGGGGGTCTTTGTGTGTCTTGTGGCCTATAAATTAGAGAAAACATTCTCTCCTCCTCAGCTCTGTGTTTGAGGTGTCATACGTGAGCCTGTCACTTAATCATCCCCTTTGTCATACTTCCGAACGTGACACTGAGACACATTGTCAAATGATGGTGAGGGACACTTTGGAATGCCCACAGGTGTCCTTCTGGGTGGGGAGCACAGGGGGCCAGCTAGGGTCAGCTCACCCAGGAGCCATCTGGAGAATAGGCTGGGCTCCGGGCAGGGCGGCCACTTCAGTGTGAGCAAGGGGTCCTGGCTGACTGCATGGGACTAAGGTGGGGATTCCCAGAGGATGGTCCCTGGACCAGCAGCATTGGCATCACCTGGGAGCTTGTTAGAAGGGCAGATCGTCGGGCCCCGCCCCAGGCCTCCTGAACCGAGAACACCAGAAGCGGGACCCAGTGGTCTGTGTTTTAACAACAACCCCTCTGGGTGAATATGATGCTGAAGTTTGAGAACTACTAGACTAAGATTTTGTTTTTATTAAAACTAAAAGTTATATACACAAGCGATGTACTAAGCCCCACCAGGGCCTTTTTGGAATTGCTACTTTCTGGATCCAGGACCCTAGATCTGTCTCAGGTGCTCACTGCATCCTCTGCCTTCCCGGGTCACACACAGTGTTTGCAAAGGGCCCCTGGGAGAAGTTTTAAAAGTCTGCTTTTGACAGTCTCTCCTATTTCCTGTCATCACCTTTATCCTTTACTTTCCCTTTCTGTTTCACATTCATACCAACGGTCTTAATTCTACCCCATCCTAGGACATCAGGTGGTAAAGGCCAAAATTGCTACTCTTCCCCAGGCAATGTGGATTATTTTTTATTATTAAAGTATCACTGATATACAGTCTTATGAACAATATTCTGATTCAACATTCACCCATATTATCAAGTCCTCAGCCCCGCCTTTGCAGTCACTATCAGTGTAGTAAGAGGCTCTAGAGTCATTACTTGTCTGCTCCATGCTGACAATAATGCCCCTTAATCCCCTTTTCCTTCCCTCCCTCCCTCCTAACTGACCCTCCCTACTCCCTTCTCTTTGGTAACCGCTAGTCCCTTCCTGGAGTCTGTGAGTCTGCTGCTATTTTGTTCCTTCAGTTTTGCTTTGTTGTTATACTCCACAAATGAGGGAAGTCATTTGGTACTTGTCTTTCTCCATCTGGCTTATTTCACTGAGCATAATACCCTCCATCCATGTTTTTGCAAAGAGTAGGATTTCTTTTCTTTTTATGGCTGAGTAATATTCCATTGTGTATATGTACCACCTCTTCTTTATCCATTCATCTACTGATGGACACTTAGGTTGTTTCCATATCTTGGTTATTGTAAATAGTACAGCAGTAAACATAGGGGTGCATATGTCTTCTTGAATCTGGAATTTTGTTTTCTTTGGGTAAATTCCCAGCAGTGGAATTCCTGGGTCAAATGGTATTTCTATTTTTAGTTTTTGAGGAACCTCCATATTGCTTTCTGCAATGGCTGAACCAATTTATATTCCCACCAGCAGTGTAGAGGGTTCCCCTTTCTCTGCTACCTTGCCAACACTTGTTGTTGTTTGTCTTTTGGATGTTGGCCATCCTAACTGGTGTGAGGTGATATCTCATTGTGGTTTTAATTTGCATTTCCCTGATGATTAGATGATGTGGAGCATCTTTTCATGTGCCTGTTGGCCATCAGATTTCTTCTTTGGAGAAGTGTCTGTTCATATCCTCTGCCCATTTTTTAATCAGGTTACTTGCTTTTTGGGTGTTGAGGCATATGAGTTCTTTATATGTTTTGGATGTTAACCTCTTATCTGATAAGTCATTTATGAGTATATTCTCCCATACTGTAGGATGCCTTCTTTTTCTGCTGATGGTGTCCTTTGCTGTACAGAAGCTTTTTAGTTTGTTGTAGTCCCACTTGTTCATTTTTTATTTTGACAATGCGGATTTTAATTCAGTATCATAAAGGCCATCATTATCATCTGCATCCCTTTTGTCATTATCAGCTGTATCAGGGTATCTAGGTTACACTGTGCTGACAAACAACCCACAAACCTCGGGGGCTCACCACCACGAAGGAGCACCACCACTCACTCTGTGTGTCTGGTGCAACTTGTGGGGGGAATGGGGGCTCTGCTGGTCAAGGAGAGCCTCACTGCAGAGCCCAGGCTGACAGCAACGAGAATCTCACCTGGGAAAGAGTGTGGCAAAGCACAGACTGGCTCACCGGGCTTCTGTCCAGAGGGACCCACGTTACTTCCTGTCCTCTGTCATTGGCCAAACCTGCTAATGTGGCCACGCTGACCTCAGTGGGGCCCTGAAGTTTAATCATCCCCCAGGGAGAAGAAATGACTGCTGCTGAACTGTGATGGAAGCTTACCCCATCATCCAAAGGACAGACCGCCAGTGTAGAATTTCAAATTCATAGTGAGTAGTGAGACCGCTTCTGGCCATGTCCACAGGGAGTGTACACCTGTCGGCGGCTCCAATGGTGGGAGCCTCCTGGGCAAGGCTGCTTCTTGCTGGCCCTCCAGCACCGTCCTGTGAACTGCTTCCCATGTGAAAAAGAGAGCAAAGGCAGACAGAGTGCCACCTAAGTGCTGGCATCGGAGCCAGACCGTTTCCAACCACCTTCTCACCCAGTCCTCACCTTAGGCAGGAGAGAAAGGAATTAACCTGGTACAGACAAAGAAGCCGAGGCCCAAAGCAATTTGACACTTGCATAGTGATGTGGGCTGGGGCAGAACTGGGGTGCTGACTTCACAGGCACCCACAGACTATATCGGCCACCAGCAAAATACAAGCTGGAGGAAAGGTGCCTCCCTCCCACGTGGCACAGAGCGGCTTTGGCTCTGCCACTGACCCCAGTGCTTCCGCTACAGAACCTCTTCGGGCAGAGCGGCAGTGACCACTCATGGTCCAACGTGATAGCTGCTCTTTCCCCACTATGAAGGCAGATCTCAGGATTTTCACTGAAGGAGCAGTTCTTCAATTAAATGGAGGGGAAACTACATTATTTTTATTAATGAATATTGAGGAGACCACTTAAATCTGGAGTGTCTCTAGATGAGTGGAACCAATAAACTAGTTTCATGAGACCAAGAAATGCCAGCGTTTTAGTAAAAAATACTGCATGTCTTATTTGCAAGAAGCTCTCTGGATTACATCATTAATGGTAGATCAAGAGAAAAATCTCTTTGTCTGTATTTCAATTCCTCAGTATTGGAACAATACCAACTGAACAATAACTGTGGAACAATGCACCAATAGAAGATCTCCCTGGTGGAGAAAGTCAGAGGCAAGGATGTCCAGGAAGCAGAAGTGCACAAGACACCCTGCAAAGTGGGTAACAAGCAGATAATTTTGTCAACACTGGCTCCAAAAACGCTTACCCCTCGCAGAGATGGCACCAAAGCCCTTGGTGCAAGCGCATCATGAAATTATGTCGATACAGTGCTGCCCTCAGCAGCTCCATCAGCAAGGCACCAGCTGACTTCAAATGCCTCCCAAGAACACCATGAATTAATAACCACAAATGTCCAGGGTCACCCCCAAAATACCCCAGGACATAAAAGCTAAAAGCCCAAGAAGGATATGATCTTCTAAACAGTTTGGCAGAGGTCCAGGCCCTCCTAAGTAAATATATAGCACAGGGACCACTAAATATCAGTTGTCTTGTGGTCCCTAAGCTGTCCCCATTATAAAACAGAAGGTTTCAAAGAAAAGTTGTTGACATCTTTTATCAACCCTAGTAGAGGTATTTTTTGGAAAAGAAGAGATCTTACTAGACAAGGACAAATGCCATAATCATATAGCACTGTGGTATCAAAAAAACAACCATTTGTTTTCCTTCCAGTTCCTAGGAGTTGAAATAATGTAAACTTGAGTTAAAATAATGTAAACTTGGAAGCACTCGTGTGTAAATTGTGGAACTGGCATAAGTTAATCTCTAGGCCAATGCTTATAACATAGTTACTTGCTGTATAAATTCTGTAGCAATGGTAAATCTAGCCTGACTTTAATTACTGTGGTATCCTTCTATATTTTCAATAACATAAATCCTAAAATCCAACGAATAATAAAGCAAAAATAGGTGAATAAACATTTTTCAAGAATCCTCTGAACTGGCTGATGGTCCTATCATTAGCCTGTTAAAATGCCTCTGATTTCCCTTTACTGTGCTTTCAATTCTCTCTTCATTCTAGTGATGATGCTGAACACGTTCATTTATCACATACACTATACCTCTCCATGTTTTCCAGATGGTGTTTGATAAAATGGAAACAAAAGAAAGACAGAACAACACAACTGTGTTTGCCTCCTTTGGTTCTTGAGACAGTTTCTCCCTTGGGAGAGAAAAATATGAACCAACCTATCCAGGGCTAATAGTGAAGCTCAAGAGATATGCTTCATGTAGGGGATGCTCACTGGGCCCAGAGGTACAGGCCACTCTTTGGTCTTCCACCAAGCTCTATAAACCAAAGATGAAGATTTCCTTAACTCAGGTCTAAGTTATTACTAGCTTGGACTGAGAGGCAGCAATGGTTGAAGTGAGTGGTTTGTATGTAAGGAGATTCATCCCAGTGTGTGTCCCCACAATGATCAATAAGTGTAAGAAGAAAAACGTCCATAGCTACAGAAATTCAGAGTTTTCAGAAGCCAGCATTTATAGAGTCCAAGACTTTTATGACATAAAATTACCAATTTCAAATGCATCAGAAAAATATTTCAATAGGTCAGGGTGAGAAGTAAAAATACCAAGTCAGAATAGGGCTTTTACAAAACTCCCTATCTGACTTTTGTACAAGCAGATAAGCCTGAGATGATTTTTATTTTTCTTTGAAGAAATTTGGATATAAACAATTATGTCTTACAGGTCATTCGTGAAGCAAACACACCAAATATGATTGTCTTTAAAAGTAATGTTTTACGGATGAGAGGGAAAAGTAAATCGTTTTAAAGAAGCAGTAAATATTATGCATAATTTACTTCTCCCATTTCCAAATACTGCTTGCCATTTTGTCTAATTCACCCTCTGGAAATAAGTGGGGTTGTTTATAAGCTATGCTGGACCAGCAATGTGAGCATCTATCCATTCTGTGTTTGCTGTCAGGGCTTGCTCTGATGACCAGGAGGCGGCACCTCAGCAATACTTGAGTATCAATGACCACACTCTCCCACTGAAGACACCAGCCTTACTGACTTCAATCCCCTCAGCTATAATATCTCTCCATGTTGCTAATCATCCTAACCAAATGCCCAAGGTGGGATACAGGTGCCCCTCTTCTGGCTCTGCTCTGAAGCCATCTGCTAATGTCCTCCAGCAAAAGGAGCCATGACTGGGACACCCGAGCCCTGCCTGAATCCAAACCTTAATGTGAGTGCCACCCACACTCTGCTCTGCCCAGCCTCCATAAGAGGCCTCATGGAACATGAAGCCTGGATTCACATTTCTCTCCACCACAAACAAGCTGCATGACTTGCATAAGCTACTAAAACAAGTTGTGCCTCAATTTTATCATTGGAAAAATGGGATAATAATTCCTACCTTATAGGGGACTTCTAAAGACTAAATGGGATGTTTGTAAAAGCACAAAGCAGGAAACATGGTGCTTGGTGACATGGTGACAGACATGCAACAAATGAAACTTTCTTTCATTTAGTCAGAGATACATAGTTTCCCAACTATCTCCAGCCCTGTCTCTTACTGTCCTAATTGTTATCAGGCTCTTCTAAAATGTGCTCATCATTAACATCACTAGCATAGGAACAGAGCTGGAAGAACCCTCAGACATCGTGTTACCTTGTTGGGTTTTTTGCTATGCCTTTGCCCCCATTCATACACAATACACAATGCATGCCTCTCTTTTTTGTTTTCTAATTTTGTGCCAGGCACTCAACTTCATGACACCTTTTTAAGAAAGGGTTGCATATCCTCTGTTGCTCTCTTTCATTTTGTGCCTGTGAAAACACAGAGGTCACACGCTCAGTGTCAGAGTCAGGTTCAAATCCACATACATGTGACCCAAAGCCAGGCAAGGTTTTCTGATACATTATGGCACAACCATGGCAAAAGCAACAACTGCCAGGGGTAGAAAGATGAGCACAGAGACAGAGATGGAGGTGGAGGATCCTACAGTACTAATGGCAGCCGCGGGGCACTCCAGTGGCACATGGGACGTAGCTTTGGGGCTTCCTGCCAAAGTGGATTCAAGGAAGCATTGGAAAGGATGGCATTCTTATCAGAAACCAAACCACCCACTGAGTGGAAAACAAATTCTGAACTTTGCTAACCCTGAACAGAATACAAAGGTACAGAGGAACAAGATAAACACAAAAGAAATGAGAGAGAGCATTTGTGGAATTAAATCCAGATTGGTTTGAAAGGAGGACATATGCTATATGCTGAGTTACTCTTAATGGAGTCAAATCAATTCTCTTATTCCTACATTGTGGGGAGGAAAAGATGAAATGCTCTTTGAAAGTCCTTTGAAAAAGGAAAAGCTCTATAAAATGGACTGATTCATTAAATTATTGAAGAAAGCCCTGCACTGAGAATCAGAGACCAAAGACTTAGATCAGCTCTGCCTGTACCTAGCTGTGTGACCTTGGGTCAGGCACTTAAATCCTGTAGTCCTCAATTTCATCAACAGAAAGATGAAGGGTTTGAACAAAGTGGCTCCTTAATACTGCAACATATTTTCCCAATTGCTCATGTCATTGTGTTCCCCAACAATTCCCTGCTGCCTTGAAGATACAGACATCCCAGGAATTCTTGTGCCCCTGGATTCCAGGGTGACTGAAAGCCGGAACTGAGGTTTGTTCCCTCAGCATTGTTCCAAGTCAGTTCTAAATTTGCACGTTGTACAGAATCATGAGCAAGCACACACACACACACACACACACACACACACACACACACACACACACAGAAAGACAGATGGCAACAGACTAACTTGCTAACCTTTACAAAGATTCCAGTCTGGCTGCCCCAGCAATCGAATGGCAGGGAACTGTGCCCAGAGGGGTCAAGACAGGTGAAGAACTCCCAGGCTGCCATGCTCAGACATGCTGCTTCAGCACACCTCACCCCTTGCCTGAAAAAGAGCAGCCACATGGCTCTCTTGCAACTACCCCAGGCCATGTGGGACTCTGGGCAACAAGCCCCTGGAGGAAGTCTCTGCTTTCACTTGTTCTTGGACCACCAGAGGCCACAGGGCTTTTGTGAAAATTTGGGTGAGAAGGCAATCTCAAATCAGAATTTGAACATAATAGAGTCCTGGTCTGTTGGTGGGTTTGAATGTGTCTAGAAACTCAGGTGATTGCTAAAGAGGTCAGAAATCATGCACCTAAATGGATACCTTCCTTCAAGGGTCTGTCCACCTCCATTGCTCAAAGCTTTTTAAGAATTTGCCTCCAGGAGAAAATCCATTAAAAAATAAATTCTCCAGCCTGAAGTATTGGGTTAGAGGTATTATTACCCACCCACTCTCAAAAACAAAAAAAAGGTAGATGGCAGCTCTAATTTCCAGAATTTGTGAAGACCTTATGATGTGGTCTTATGTGGAAATAGATTCGGCAGATCTAATCAAGTTAGGATGTCATTAGAGTGGACTTTAAGCCAATCTGACCAATGTCCTTTTAAGAAGAGAGAGATTTGCCATGTAAGAACTTGTTTGTTATGCCTCAGAAGATTGGAGACTGACGAAAATTAGGCTTGGGGTGGATTAATGATTGTGCATTGAGCATTGACTCCCCTATACAGAATTTTATTGTTGTTAACAACCATTTGATCAATCAATATGAGAGGTGCCCTCACACACACACACAAAAAAAGTATACACTTCCAATGGTAAAATAATAAGTAACTGGGATGTAATGAATATAGTCAAGATATTGTAACAGCTTGGTATGGTGATAGCTGGTACCTAGAATTGTCATGTATATAAATGTTGAATCACTATGTTGTACACCTGAAACTAATGTAATGTAATACTGTGTGTCAACTACCCTTCAATAAAAATAATTATCTACAAAAAAAAAAAAAAAAAGAAGAGAGAGATTTGTTGGACACAGACACACAGAGAATGCTGTGTGAAGACATAGAGACACATAGGCACAGAGGGAAGAAGGCCAGGTGGAGATGGAGGTGAAGATCTCAGCTATGCAGCTTCGAACCAAGGAACACCTAAGGCCCCTGGAGGAAGAGCAAAGAGGAAGCCTTTCCCAAAGGCTGCAGGAGCACAGACCTGCTGACACCTTTAGCTCAGAATGGAGACAATACCTTTGTTTTAAGCCACCCAGTTTGTGGCCCTTCATTATGACAGTCCCAGGAAATGCACGTAATTGATTTCTCTGTGTGACAAGCTCCCTGACCTCTCTGGCACTCAGCAGCACCATCTATAACAGGGGAATACTGAGAGTACCTGCTTCATGAAGTTATCATGGAAGTGAAATAATAATATCAATTCATTAATCAAATTTGATAAATATGGTGGTTGTCACATAGCAACAACTTACATGCTTGTAGTGATGAGGTAATGATGAGCTCACATTGCATCCTTTCCCAAATCATCAATGATGACAAATCTTCACTTTTTGAATCTAAAAAACATTTTGAAGGGATTGTGTGAATAAGATGGGCAACCAGGCAGAATTATACTGTTTTAAAACAACAACACAGGCAGATTCTCAAGAGGGCAGCATGAGTACGGTGGCATGAATCTCTTCCCAAAACCATATATATTTTGAAAATACAGCAAATACAACTATTTGTAAAAGAGAGATCAGGTGATACAGTACAACAGCCAGGGTACATCTACATCTGCAAGAATTCAGCATCTTACAAAAAGGGTAAGATACAAATCCATGACCTGGCGGGACCTGAGCTCTCCCTGAACCCCAGCTCACTGGTGGGAGGAAAAGAATCAGAGTGGGAGGGAGTGGAAGCACAGGACTGCTAAATAACCAGCACTAGTAATCTGCACTGGGAGCACAGACACACATTGCATGGTGTGCAGGATATTAAAGGAATGCAAAAGCAAAATCTGAGACAAAGAGTGCAAACAGTTCCCCACATCCAGCTGCCTGAGACAAAAGAAAAGTGGGTGCTTTAAAAGTCTTAAAGCGACAAGGGTTTAACAGGTGGACAAAATCATCTTGGCACTCTCAGCCAAGCAAGCTGGGAACTTTAAGGAACTTCAGGTGCTCTAACCCCCTGGGTGACAATGCAGCTCCGAAGACCCTCACAGTGATAAACAGCCCACTGTTCATTCCCCTCCACCAGCACTGCAAGCAAACTAGCCGACCCGCCACTGCTGCAGAGTAGCCGGGAGGCAGCCCCGCCCATAGCAACCACACAGAGTCTTCTTCAAGCATGCAGCTAACTGAGCCAGATCCAGAGGATGTCCCCCATGTGCAGCTGCCTGGCACAGAGAACGGAGACCAATGCATAATCTGGAAGGCACAAAGGGGCTTTATTCTCTTGGCGAACACACGCTGCTCGCCTGCAACCACTGCCAGTGCCCTAGGCCATCCCGAGGGCCACCCTGCCCACAGGAGTTCAGGGGATTAACCCAGAGGCTGCTCCCTGTGTGCGGTTGACTGGCACAGGCAGTGGAGAAGGGCAAGGTGACCAGCAAACAGGAAGGGACTTTGTTCTCCCAGCTGACACACATGCCACTCACCGGTGATCACTTCTATCACCATGAAAAGGCAGAACAAACCTGTTCAGTCCAAAATCCCTCAAACACCAGAGAGAGGACCTGGTGAGACTGAAATTACCAATCTTCCTGAAAAAGAATTAAAAATAAAAGTCATAAGTATGCAGATAGAGCTACAGAGAAATATGCAAGAGCTAAGGGATGAAATCTTGAGGGAGATAACAGAAATGAAACAAACAATGGAATTATTTAAGAGCAGACTAGAAAAGGTGTAAGAAACTGTCAATGGAATAGAAATCAGAGAACAGGAATACAGAGAAGCTGAGGCAGACAGAGAAAAAAGGATCTCCAGGAATGAAAGAATATTAAGAGAACTGTGTGACCAATTAAAATGGAACAATATTCATATAATAGGGGTACTAGAAGAAGAGAGAGAGAAAGGGATAGAAAGTGTATTTGAAGAAATAATTTCTGAAAACTTCCCCAATCTGGGGAAGGAAATAGTCTCTCAGACCATAGAAGTCCACAGATCTCCCAACACAAGGTACCCAAGGAGGACAACCAAGACATACAATAATTAAAATGGCAAAGATCAAATACAAGGACAGAGTATTAAAAGCAGCCAGAGAGAGAAAAAAGATCACCCACAAAGGAAAACCTATCAGGCTATCATCAGACTTCAGCAGAAACCTTACAGGCCAGAAGAGAATGGCATGATATATTTAATGCAGTGAAACAGAAGGGCCCCAAACCAAGAAAAACTGTATCCAGAAAATTATCACTAAAATTTGAAGGAGGGATTAAACAATTCCCAGATAAGCAAAAGTTGAGGGAATTTACCTCCTACAAACCACCTCTACAGTGTATTTTAAAGGGACTGCTCTAAATGGAAGTGCTCCTAAGGCTAAACAGATGTCACCAGAGAAAATAAAACCACAGCAAAGAAAGTAGACCAACCAAATACTAACTAAATGCAAGGAAAATCAGCTATCCACAAAATCACTCAAGGGAAACACAAAAGAGTACAGAATAAAACACCTAACATATAAAGAGGGGAGGAGGAAGAAAAAGAAGGGAGAAAAATAAAGAATCATCAGACTGTGTTTATAATAGCATAATAAGTGAGTTAAGTTAGATGGTTAAATAGTAAAGAAGCTGCCCTTGAACCTTTGGTAACCATGAATCCAAAGCCTGCAATGGCAATAAGTACATATCTATCAATAATCACCCTAAATATAAATGGATGAAATGCACCAATCAAAAGACACAGAGTAATAGAATGGATAAAAAAGCAAGACCCATCTATATACTGCCTACAAGAGACTCACCTCAAACCCAAAGACATACACTCACTTAAAGTGAAGGGATGGAAAAAGATATTTCATGCAAACAATAGGGAGAAAAAATCAGGTATTGCAGTACTTGTATCAGACAAAATAGACTTCAAAACAAAGAAAGTAACAAGAGACAAAGAAGGACATTACATAATGATAAAGGGGCCAGTCCAACAAGAGGATATAACCATTATAAATATATATGCACCCAATACAGGAGCACCAACATATGTGAAACAAATACAAACAGAATTAAAAGAGGAAATAGAATGCAATGCATTCATTTTAGGAGATTTCAACACACCACTCACTCCAAAGGACAGATCCACCAGACAGAAAATAAGTAAGGCACTGAACAACACACTAGAACAGATGGACCTAATAGACATCTATAGAACTCTACACCCAAAAGCAGCAGGATACGCATCTTCTCAAGTGCACATGGAACATTCTCCAGAATAGACCACATACTAGGCCACAAAAAGAGCCTCAGTAAATTCGAAAAGATTGAAATCTACCAACCAACTTCTCAGATCACAAATGTATAAAACTAGAAATAAATTGTACAAAGAAAACAAAAAGGCTCACAAACACATGGAGGCTTAACAGCATGCTCCTAAATAATCAATGGATCTATGACCTAATTAAAACAGAGATCAAGCAATATATGGAGACAAATGAAAATAACAGTACAATGCCCCAACTTCTGTGGGATGCAGTGAAGGCAGTTCTAAGAGGAAAGTATATAGCAATCCAGGCCTATTTAAAAAAGAAAGAACAATCCCAAATGAATAGTCTAAATTCATAATTATTGAAACTTGAAAAGAAGAACAAATGAGGCCCAAAGTCAGCAGAAGGAGGGAGATAATAAAGGTCAGAGAAGAAATAAATAAAATTGAGAAGAATAAAATAGAAAAAAATCAATGAAACCAAGAGCTGGTTCTTTGAGAAAATAAACAAAATAGATAAACCCCTAGCCAGACTTATTAAAATACAAAGAGAATATACACACATAAACAGAATCAGAAACAAGAAAGAAAAAATCATGATGGACACCACAGAAATACAAAAAAATTGTTAGAAAATACTATGGAAATCTATATGTTAACAAACTGGATAACCTAGAAGAAATAGACAATTTCTGGAAAAATACAACCTCCCTAGACTGACCAAGCAAGAAATAGAAAATCTCAACAGACCAATTACTAGCAAAGAAATTGAATCGGTAATCAAAAAAATACCCAAGAACAAAACCCCTTGTCCAGATGGATTCACCGCTGAATTTTATCAGACATTTAGAGAAGACCTAATAACCATTCTCCTTAAAGTTTTCCAAAAAATAGAAAAGGAGGGAGTACTTCCAAATTCATTCTATGAGGCCAGCATCACTCATACCAAAACCGGACAAAGACCCCACAAAAAAGAAAACTATGGACCAATATCCCAGATGAACATAGATGCAAAAATACTCAACAAGTTATTAGCAACAAATTATTAACAAATTATTAGCACACACCATGATCAAGTAAGATTCATCTCAGGGATGCAAAGATGGTACAACATTCTAAAATCCATCAACATCATCCACCACATCAACAAAAAGGACAAAAACCACATGATCATCTCCATGGATGCTGAAAAAGCATTTGACAAAATTCAATATTCATTCATGATAAAAACTCTCAACAAAATGGGTATAGAGGACAAGTATCTCAACATAATAAAGGCCATATAGACAAACCCACAGCCAACATCATATTTAACAGTGAGAAGCTGAAAGCTTTTCCCCTAAGATTGGGAACAGGACAAGGATGCCCACTCCCCCTGCTTTTATTCAACATAGTACTGGAGGTCCTCGCCACAGCAATCAGACAAAACAAGAAATAAAAGGCATCCAGATTGGTAAGGAAAAAATCAAACTGTCACTATTTGCAGATGACATATTATACATAAAAAACCCTAAAGAATCCACTCCAGAACTACTAGAACTAATATCTGAATTCAGGAAAGTTGCGGGATACAAAATTAATACACAGAAATCTGTTGCACACCTATACACTAATGATGAACCAGCAGAAAGAGAAATCAGGAAAACAATTCCATACGCAATTGCATCAAAAAGAATAAAATACCTAGGAATAAACCTAACCAAGGAAGTGAAAGACCTATACCCTGAAAACTATAAGACTGGAAATGTCATTTATGAATATATTCTCCCATAATGTAGGATGCCTTTTTGTTCTATCATTCCCTATCAAATCCAATCATTCCCTATCAAAATATCAACGGCATTCTTCAATGAACTGGAACAAATAGTTCTAAAATTCATATAGAACCACAAAAGACCCTGAATAGCCAAAGCAATCCTGAGAAGGAAGAATAAAGCAGGGGATATCTTGCTTCCCAACTTCAAGCTCTACTACAATGCCACAGTAGTCAAGACAATTTGGTACTGGCACAAGAACAGACCCACAGACCAGTGGAACAGAAGAGAGCATCCAGAGATTAACCCAAGCATATATGGTCAATTGATATATGATAAAGGAGCTATGGATATACAATGGGGAAATGACAGCCTCTTCAACAGCTGGTGCTGGCAAAACTGAATGGCTACATAAAAGAGAATGGTCTAACCCTATACACAAAATTAAACTCAAAATGGATCAAAGACCTGAATGTAAGTCATGAAACCATAAAACTCTTAGAAAAAATATAGGCAAAAATCTCTTGGACAGAAACACGAACAGCTTCTTCATGAACATATCTTCCCAGGCAAGGGATACAAAAGCAAAAATGAACAAGTGGGACTATATCAAACTAAAAAGCTTCTGTACAACAAAGGACACCATCAGTAGAACAAAAAGGCATCCTACAGTATGGGAGAATATATTCATAAATGACATATCTGATATCTCACACACCTCAACAAACAAAAAGCAAATAATCCAATTAAAAAATGGGCAGAGGATCTGAACAGACACTTCTCCAAAGAAGAAATTCAGATGGCCAACAGGCACATGAAAAGATGCTCTACATCACTAATCATCAGAGAAATGCAAATTAGAACCACAATGAGATATCATCTCACACCAGAAAGGATGGCTACCATCCAAAAGACAAACAACAACAAATGTTGATGAGGATGTGGAGAAAGGGGAACCCTCCTACACTGCTGGTGGGAATGTAAACTAGTTCAACCATTGTGGAAAGCAGTATGGAGGTTCCTCCAAAACTCAAAATAGAAATACCATTTCACCCAGAATTCCACTCCTAGGAATTTACCCTAAGAATGCAGCAGCCCAGTTTGAAAAAGACTTATGCACCCCTATGTTTATCACAGCACTATTTACAGTAGCTAAGAAATGGAAGCAACCTAAATGTCCACCAGTAGATGAATGGATAAAGAAGATGTGGTACATATACACAATGGAATATTATTCAGCCATAAGAAGAAAACAAATCCTACCATTTGCAACAACATGGATGGAGCTAGAGGGTGTTATGCTCAGTGAAATAACCAGGCAGAGAAAGACAAGTATCAAATAATTTCACTCATCTGTGGAGTATAAGAACACAGAAAAAAACTGAAGGAACAAAACAGCCGCAGAATCACAGAACCCAAGAATGGACTAACAGCTCCGAAAGGGAAAGGGACTGGGGAGGTTGGGGGGAAGGGAGGCATAAGGGGAAAAAAGGGGCATTACGACTAGCATACGCAATGTGGGGGGGGGCACAGGGAAGGCACTATTACACAGAGAAGACAAGTAGTGATTCTAGAGCATCTTACTACGCTGATGGACAGTGACTGTGAAGGGGTATGTGGTGGGGACTTGATAATGGGGGAAGTCTAGTAACCATAAAGTTGCTCATGTAATTGTATATTAATGATACCAAAATTAAAAAATTAAAATAAATTAACATGGTCTAGTTTTTAAATGGTAAGACTGGGAGTGTAAGTGTCTAGGCATTTGGAAAGCCCAAGGTGCCAATAAATGTCTGTCAAAATGGCCCATAACCAAAAGTATGACCTGGAAAAGGAAGCAGATGTATTGGGGATATTCGCTGTCACGAGCAGCCTACCCATGCATTACACCTGCTTCTGAACCCACAGAAGGGCAGAGCTGCATCTTCTAGCCCTTAAAGAGAGCAAAGGCTGGACTTTGGAGACACCTCTGTGTGTCGCTCACACCTGTATTCCATGCAAATGCTGTTCACCTCCTATAGCTGGTGTCCCTGAAGTAACTGGATAAAAGCAGATGCCAGCAGGTCTAGCTATGTTAGCAAGAAAGGAAAATATTTTACACTAAGCACAAATGTTCCTTCCTGGTGGGACAGCATTATTTTAATTTTTGCAAGTTCTCTTCTGATAGTTTCAATAAATGAAAACTGGGTATGTTTCCATGTATTACCTGGTGGGTACAGGTGCTTTGAAAGGGGACAAAATTTTATCTTCCTGAAGAAGAAATTAGTACTCTACGCTGCACAAAACACATCCCATTAGGGCTGCTTAGTGATGGAAATGTCTTCAATTGTAGCCTCTAGAAAACTATCTTTTCTAAAATCCCCTCTTGCTCGTTAGAGGGACTTAGTGGTGTGAGAAGAGAGTCATTCTATTTATAGTTCACAGGCTGGCACTTGATAGAAGGAAAACTCTAATTTACTTTTGACTAAAGACAGAATCAAGAAATTTGAAATACTTCCCTAGCTCAACAATTATATTATAACCAAATAATCAGTTGTTACTTATGAGCACTTACGCCATGCCTGGTCTTGAGCTGTAGGTGCTATGATTCATGGGTTTTGTACATTAGAGAGCAAAATAAATATGTATCAAGCACACGTGTGGCCCACTGTTAATTCTTTCTATATATGTTTTCTGGTGTCATTCTCTCAACAAGACATGAAGTATGTATTATTATCCCCATTTTATAGGTAGAAATGTAATATAATAAAATACAGGGGAAAAAATCACTAACTTGCTTCTACTGAGTAGCCAGATTCAGGATTTGCCTCTGGGTCTTCACTCTCCAAAGCTTTCACTCTTTCTACCACTTTACACCATCCAGTCTTGTTGGGCACCTGAGACTTGTAGAGAGGAAGTATATTACAGGATATAGTTAAGGGCCAAAATGTCAAATTCCATCTATTAAGTGCTATACAATTTGGAGAAGGGAGAAGGGAGTGAATGCTTGGGATTCTATGATAAATTGTGGAGCAATTCAGAGAGTGGGGCAAGCTTGTTTACAATAACCTTTTGTCATTATTTCTTTTGATTTCAAGTGTCTTGAAACCTGCTGCTTTTCCTGGAAGCCCTATTGTGATATTGTTAAAAACATTAATTCAGAATACACAGTCAGCAAGACTTCTGCATGAGTCTGATACGATCTGCCACATACAGATTCTAGACTCATGGAGGTATTTTCTTAAATAGGTTTCCTTGAAGGAAAACCTCAGTCCTCTCTCTCCTAATTCCCTATCAAGTCTCCTTACGGTCCTGTGACCCTAAGAAAAAGGTTCATTTAAATTCCCTAGAATGGTGCCATTCAAATTGGTAACAATTTTATAGTTGCTAGATTTAGTAAAGAAGTACTATATGCTTAAGAAAAAAGAAATTAGAAGACTGAAAAGTTACTTCTTTAAGCTTCTTTGGTTTTATTATCAATTTAATCAGAAAGACCACATGACCATTTTAATCCTCTGGAACTGAGCCTAACAACTAACATGAGAAGTGTGACAGTTACAGCTCAGAACTGCATGTGGACATAAGCTCAGAGAAGGGGCAGCTGTTGCAAAAGCAATAATAGCTGCTTATCTCCCGATCTCAAATATAATCATTCATAGAGTTATAAATCACAAGGCAGGAATTGCTCCTACTTTTAGATGAACTTATTAAAATAGTTTGTTTTGGCTTCACTTCAATATTGAAAATAAAGGCAACCATGCACTTCTTAGATCTGGCAAGACAGAGATACACAACTTCATCCATTCCAGAAATGTATCATTATTTTTCCATTCACCCAGTCATTCATCCAACAAATATTTATTGATCCACACTGATGTGCTAGGGACCCTTTAGGCATGGGAGATGCATCAGGGAATAACATCCTCTTGAACATATATATATTGTAGTGGTGGCCAAGGAGCAGATGGAAATAGAGACAATCAACAAAATACAGAAGATCCGTAGCCCTTCAGATAGTGGTCAGTGCTATGGAGAAACATTAAGTGAGGGAGATTAGGAAGTGCTGGTTGTTAGTAGAGAGCATGTATTCAGAGAAAGCTTCACAGGAAAGGTGACATTTGCTCAAGAACCTGAAGGTGGAGAGATAGTAGGACATGAAGAGACAGGATGGAGGCTGGGAGGGGAGGACACAATGCGAAGAATAAGCCCAGAGAAGGGAATATGGCTTGAAGGCTTCAAGGAGCAGAAAGGAGGCTACAGTAGCTAGAACGGAGTGAGTGAGGGGTCACATCCTGGGGGCCCCTGCAGGCCGGTGGAGGGGAGTACGCTTTGCCTCCGAGTGAGATGGAAGCTGTGGACTAGGGTTGCCAGATTTAACAAATAAAAGCACAGAATACCAGTGAAATGTTAATTTCAGATAAACAATGTGGTAGGCAGAATAATGGCTTTCCAGAGACATCCACATCCTAATCCCCATATGGAATATGTTACCTTAGATGCCAAAAGGAGCTGTGTAGATATGATTATGTTAAAGGTCTAGAGATGGGACTGGCATCCTGGATCATCCAGGTGAGCCCAGGTGAACCTTCAAGGACAGGAGAGGGATGCAGAGTTGGAGAAGGAGACATAATGGCCCAAACTGAAGTCAGAAGGATGTGATCGCGGCCCTTGAAGATGAAGGAAGGTGTCACAAGCCAAGGATTTCAGTCTGCCTCTCTTAAGTGCAAAAGGCAAGAAAAGGTATTCTCCTAGAACCTCCAGAAGGAACTGAAATCTTGTCAACACCTTGATGCTAGCTCACGAGACCCATTTTGGATGTCAGGTCTCCAGAATTGAAAGGTAATAAATTAGTGGGGTTTTTAAGTCACCATATTTGTGGAAATTTGTTACAGCCACAGAAAAAAAACAATGCAAACAAATAATTTGTTAGTGCAAATATGTCCCATACAACTTTTCAAGACATTTATGTTAAAAAATTGTTCATTATTAATCTGAAATTCAAATTTAAGTGGGCATCCCATATTTTATCTGGCAACCCTAAAATGGAAATTCACGATAGCTTAACGCACTCTGATTTTCGTTGTAAAAGAATTATTTTGGCCAGCAGCAGATTCACAGACTCCAAGAAGGGTCTAGTGGTTACTAAAGGGAAGGGGTTGGGGAGGGAGGGAGAAGGGGATTAATGGGCATTATAATTAGCACTCACAATATAGGTAGGTCACAGGGAAGGCAGTACAGCATGGAGAAGACAAGTAGTGACTCTATACCATCTTACTACGCTGATGGACAGTGATTGCAGTGGGGTGTCTGGGGGGACTTGATAATATGGGTGAATGTTGAAACCACAATGTTGTTCATGTGAAACCTTCATAAGATTGTATTATCAATGACACCCTAATTTAAACAAAAAAGAATTACTTTGGCTTCTGTGTTGGGAACAAGGGTGGGAACGTGAGGAAAGAAGCAAGGAGAACTCTCGGGGGGTCACAGCAATCATCCAGATGAAAGGTGACGGTGGCTTTGGAGAGGGTGGCAGTCATGCAGTTGGTGAGAATTGGGTCCCTATGCATCTTGTCTGATGGGCTCTATGGATCATTACTCTGAGGGAGGTGTCTTCACACTGGCACTTCCCTTATGCCCTGCCATCTTCTATTTACGACTAAGCAGAATTCAGCCTTGCAAGTAATTCACGTGTTTCCAGTTACTAAAGCCCCAAAAGAAAATTCTAGAGCTAGAAAACAGAAGTAACACATGTTACTTTCATATATACAGAGAATAGACCACCATATCCATTCTTTTCTGCCACTCCAGACTTGTGAACCATTCAGAAACAAGGCACCCAGAGCAGTTATTAATTTGTGGATATTATTAATCTGTCCAAAAAGCAAAACATATTTTTTCATTCCAAAGACCAATATTTCAATATACAACTGGTTTCCTTGGAATAACTACCTCCCAATGCATATTAGTCTGATGTATGGCAAGGCTTGCTGGCTGCCTCAGATTTTCTGATGAACATCTGCTCCAGGCTTAGGAGTCTGGGTGTCTAAAGACATAGAATGTGAATTCTCTCACAGTGGTTACAGTTGTTCTTCTGGTCCATTTGGCTGAGACAGTACACTCTACATTTTTATGTATCTCTGCTTTTCAATTCATTCATCTCAGTACATTTCTGGTGATCATCTATCACCAAGATCTCATGTGCTGGGGAAAGCGAAGACACATGAAAAAGGCACTGTGCAGGCGAGGTGAGTGCACACGGGCCCCCAGGCATTAGCTTCACCGAGGCCCATCATGCCTTTTTTCAGGGAGGACACGTGGCTCACACACAGGTTTGGAAATAAACAAGTGCAAGTTCAGTCTAGTATTTCTCAGCCAGAAAGAATGAATGAGACCATGGCTACAATAGAAATTAAAGTGACCCGACATTTTCCCAATTCTCTACAAATGTTTAGAGACCACCCATTTCATATAATGCATTAGAGTGGATTATTTCAAAGCTAAATGAGGCACAGTTTCTACCATCAGTTTTTTAGAGAAAGCAGGGAAACAACGAATAAGTCCTTCAGAGGTCGATGTCTTCAACCTAAGCCCTCTTTGCAGCTTTGGTTTTTCTCTCGTTTTGTTCTGGAAGATTTGTTAACAGATTTGCATCTCATCTCCGCACCTTCAGGGCATCTGTACAAGTACAGCGATGTGATAAATTCTCAAAGGCATGCCTAAATCAGAGAGACTCTCCAATCGGACAAGGTGATCTTATTAGTCAAGTCAGCAACTATTTTTTAAGCTCATGTGGGACAGTTTGTAAGGTACCAGATGCTGGGGCACAAATAAAAAGTGTAGGCATTATTTCTTTCCTTTGGGGACTTGTATTCTAATTGAGAGAACAGAATAATCAATGGAATGCCATCACTGGAAAGGTGTGTAGGCAAACACATGAATTCTAGTCTTTGGAAATGAGAGATGAACTGTGGAGAGGTCAGCACTTTGTGGGCAGCAGGAGAAAGCTGGAAGTGGAGATAAGATGGCTTGTTTTCTAAGGTGGCTGGACGCTGTCCTTCTGATGTTCATCCACAGACCCTATTTGGGGACCTCCTGGCAGGTGAGTCGCCAGGTTGGCTGAACCTACATTTGCATCGCCACCCATGAAAGGTTGTGCGAAGTGAACCGCCGGCCTCTGAGGAATCTCACATGCGTGATCTTACTGAGAGTGATGACAGCATCCGTTTCCTGGACAACAACCTGCCAGGTCACATAACAAACCCATGATGGGTCACGAATCATGGCTTTCTGACACAACCCTGTTGCTAACAATTTCATGTCTCACAGTGTACTTAAAATCCTGAAAAAGGACCAAATGATCACAGAACTTGACCACATACAAGAAGAAGTGTCCCCTCCCCAGGCCTGCAAAGTGTCACACGTTGACATGCCTTGTTTTCTTCTTGGCCTTTGGGTAATATGGATAAAGAATGTGCCAGAGGCTGCAGCACCGTGGAGTTCACCCCCTATTAAAATGACCAAGACCTCAGGAGAGCCTCAATGAGGACTTGGCAACCAAGCCACGCTGGTTTGCTGCTAGCTCTCCATCCCTCTCCACCTCTTCTCCCATCCTACCCAGCGACCTCCATCATCCTGGGAAGCCATCAAATGCGCACCAGATGGAGAGAAGAACTCTTATCGACCTGCGAACTTTACCTGAATAATTCGGTGCACATATGATTTTCCACTGCTTCCACTCCCACTTCTACCATCTTGCAAGTCATGAAGTAATGTTTTCAGCCAGTGCCTGATGTTGTCCATCGCTTCATTTCCTGACTCCTTTAAAGGCTTGCACCTGCGTTGTATCCACACAGGAGGTTTAAATTAATATCAGCCTCCACAGGATGGGCTGACCTCCCGGGTTTTTTAAATGAGTTTTGAAGTCATAAGGCTTTAAATCATAACATACATCCCTGGGAATGGTCTGTTCTCCAGGACATGTGAAAATGCTAAATGGAAAACAACAGTTTTGTCTGTTTTTCTGTTTTAAAGAAAACAGAGGCTATGACTTCAAGGTCTCATTATTCCAGATTGGACATTGGAGAAAAGGTAAGAGGCTCCTTTCCCAGGAGCTCTTCAAGAGTGTGACCCATTTTTAAATGATTCAAACTATAGTTTTCATGGATATGAACAAATGCTCAAATATGTAATGAACCTTCATAATAATACTGCTCTGTAATATCCAACTTGCTTTTATGAAAATTATTTTCTACACATAAAAACCTGGAAAAGACAAAAGCATGAAAAAGGTTTTGTGTTCAGGACCACACAGTTAAATAGGCTACATTCATTTGCCAGCATTCTTCTCAGCAAATATTTATAGAGCTTCTTTATGTTCTAGGTGCTGGGGATTCAAATATCAATCAGAAGCAACCCCTGCTTTTATGGACTATACAATAATAATTACAGTTGTCTCTTCTGACAGGAAAGCTAGAAAAGGCCTCTGAGATCTCATGTTAGCTCTGAGTTTTGCAGATGGGACTATCAAGACTGAGAATTTAAGACTTATGCAAGAACACACAGGTCCTGAACTTCAGCCTCCTAAATCTTGCTCCTAGATCTTTCTAGAAAGCTGAATTTTGCTCATCAAAGATACACATAGAAAAAGTGGAGAGGGCACAGTTTAGAATGAGGGGGGGTCCCTTGTGTCCACCCAGCTGAGCCAGTGACTAGGTGAGTATATGCATGGCACAAGGTCAATATTTCTTCGCTAATGATATGGGTTACCTGAAAGCCTTATTAAATATGCTCCCAGTCAGGCCTCTCCCCTGGAAATGCTGATCTAGTAGATCTAGATTGAGATCCAGACCTCTGATGGGCCTTAGCTTTAGAAAATTTGTGGCAACACTGGATCAAATGAGCTCTAACTCACCAACTCTATGAGCATTTTGAAGTGAAATAAAAGAAAAGAAAAAGTAGTAATACGAACATCAACATACACCGAACTTGTTGCTTCTAAAGGACGCAAGTTTCTACCAACATGTTTCTGTGACCCATGCTCTTCACCTGAGTAGCTTATGACCAGCTTCTCCTGATTTTCTGAGGAAAACTACTCCCAATTACATAGGCAGAAGAGTCCTAAGATTCACAGAAACTTCCAGTTACCTGCCCACTATCGTCTATTACAGAATGACTTCACTCCATGTAAAATTTGGGTACATATGAGCATGTGGAAATAATAGATATTTATATATTTACATCTCAATAGAGAGATAAATGTCACCACCCAAATTTTGCCTAACATATTAAATAGGTTTGGGGGAATTTCACTGTTGTATTTGTTGAACTTAGAAAAGCAAAAAGTGTACTTAGATTTCCTCTTTGGTTTCCAAGGTAGTTAGTATTTAAATACACAGTTCTTATAGGCCAAGTATGCCTAACAAGAAAAAATGAAAGCCTGCAGTTAAATGCACATATCACTGGATTAGAATCAGATATGTTAGTTCAGGTACAAATCTATAAACCCATCCAGTTCACAGGTTTTTGACTATTAGTTTAAACTTTGCCAAGGCAGAAACCCTAGATTGAGGCTTTTGTTGACAAGACTAGAGCCACGTAAACACCCAGTCAGGGCACATGTAATAAAGATGGTCAGGCAATCGCAAGCGTTGTTTTGCGTTGCCTTCCATTCCTTGGAGTCACAGGGTTAAGGACACTGAAGTCTGGTCTGGAAGAAAAACTGACTGATGACATCTTTCTGGAAATCTCTTGGTCTGAAATACCTGACAGAATAACAAGTCCAGGGAGCAAAACCAGGGAGAAACAAGAACCTTAAATAATTCAAGCAAAACCAGATTCCTGACGCCTAAGAAGATGTATGTGTACATGTGCGTGCATGCGTGTGTGTGTGTGTGCGTGTGTGCTAGACAAGGTGGGGATTCCAAGAAGGTAGAATGAAGAGGGAGTCCCTGCTCATGAAGAGGTATCATTTTGCCATCCTAATCGGCACTTCAGTTTTCTATTCTGTAAAATGGGCTTGAGGGCGAGAGCATACCAGGGAGGGAAGGAGAATGAGCAAGAACCGAAGACATTTCCCTTCCCAGCACTGCCCCTCATAACTAAATTGGGCCTCGGTCTCTTCATCTATAAATAGGAAGCCCTTTCAGCCTTGTGTGATGATTCCACACAAGACAAAGGGCTTTCGGAGGAACAGCTAATGATCCCAAAGATAATGGGAAAATATGATCAATCTCGGTTACTTTCTTGGGACAAAATTACAGGGTCATTTGGCCTTGGAAGAACGGGGCATTTGGAGTTGTTAGATGCAGGTGGGCTTTTTTTTCCCCTTTTTCCTCCCTTCCCTCTTTTTTCTTTCCTTCTTTCTATCTTTCTGTCTTTCTTCTTTCTTCTTTTTCTCTTTCTCTTGAAAGGAGAAGGGACACGGGTAGTCATCCTTGTCTTGTCTTCTTGTTTCCTGCAGGCGTCTCTGGCCCCGTGCTCTGGTGCCACAGCTATCACAAACAAGTCCCCTGTTGGCCTCACGGCAGGAACAAGGCAGAGACAAGTCTACAGGGGATGATTTTAGAATTCAAACCCCAAGCAGAAGTGGTAGATTTAAAATTCTGCGCCTAACACAAACCTCTTCATTTTCAAGTTCATTTACCCTTGGCAACATGCAACCTCCTGTTTACTAAGAGGGAGAAAAAGCTTTAAAAGGCTCATTTAAAAGGCTAAGGAGCCTTTTGGGATCTCCGCAAGCTCTTTAAAAACATATTTTGATGATACAAGTGTAAACAAATCAAAAGCATATGGATTGAATTTCCCTTAAATTACACAGGATTTTTAAAATGATGGGAGGGTAGAAATGTGTTTGGAAAAATATGTTTTCGGTTTTACTGACTCAGAAACATGAGAATGAGCTGAAACTTTTGACAGACCCGAAATGGTGGCAGCTTTGTCCGTCATCTGCCTTTGAGGGTCTGTAGTCCTATTGAGCAGGAGACTGCTGTGAACACAGGTTCACAGAGCAAGACTAAACCCCGCACGGGGAGTTCTAGCTCTCCCTTGAGCTGAAGGGCCCTATTTCATGGGATTCGGCAACATGGATTCCCCTTGGGCCAGTCAAAGGGATTAGTGTTCATTTTATAAAATACAAGTCTACACAGGGCCGGACAACCTGAACCCAGCTGCCAACATCAGCATCCATTTTGCCCTGTCACAGCTCCCGGACTGGAAGCCACCCTACAGCCTTCATCCCAGGCTTTCCAGAGAACTCCGTGGAGAGCCACGCTGTCATCATTACACTTCCTGTATCTTCCAGCCCAGCACACAGCATGCCAGGAAAATGGGGGTCAGCAACCCAGGCCTCTGCCTCTGAAATGTTGCTGGTGCCAGGATTTCAAACAAAGGAAACCAGGGCCAAGAATAAGCAGACAGAGAGAAGAGCGGCTGTGCCCTTACGAACACTAAGACCTCATCTCTAAAGCAGAGTATCGGGGCCTCCCATTTAGATGCATCTGTCCAATCCAGTCCTAAAGGAAAACATTAAAAAATTCTGTAGACACTTGCTCTGCTTTCCTGTGTCCTCTGTCTGAATATACACGGCTCAAGAGTTGGAGCAATCCCAGACAGCTTCCAGAAGGTTCAGGAAGGTGCCAGGAGGGTTTGGGGGACCGGGATCCCCTGAAGACCTGTTCAGTTATTCAATTCATGGCCAAGTGAACCATCAGAATTACTTAGAGGCAAATCGAGCTTGGCAGTTCCATCTTCACAGAACTATCTGGAAAAAACTGATGGGGCTGCTTTGAAGAATCTTTGACTTGGGAAGTTTAGTTGGAAGCACACAATTACATGAAAGCTTGACTTACCTGAGGTAGAAAGAAACTGTCACTTTCCTTTTTTGAGGAAAAACTACAAACATATCTAATGTCTCTTTCAACACACTCTCAAATAGAGAAATTAAGGTCACACCTCCTCCTTTTTTTAACTTCACAGGAGTGTTGTGAGAAAGTTCTTGGGAAAATAAAGAGCTCTCTAGTAAAAATAGCTGCTGCCCCCACTTAGGCCTCTAGTCCTAGAGACTTCTGTCCCCTCGCTACAATGGTGTGGGCCCAACCACTGCATAATTTTAACAGCACAATTTGCATCGCCTAGGCAGCTGTCTGCCACACCAACTCTTTATGAAATCCACCCACAGCATTTGACTCAATTACCTCCTGCAGCTGCGAATTCCACAGGTCGGCTACACTCTGCATGGAAAAGTATTTCTTTGTGTTTGTTCCAAATTTATTAGCCATTAGAACCATTCCTTTTAGTGACTTGTACATTTTTTAAGTGTTCATGTATCATCACTTTAGGCCCAAGTCCCATTGGCCTGTATTTAACAGGCAGCTCAGCCTAGTAGAGTATGGTTTTCAAAGGAACCATATAAAAGCGGACCTGGTGTGCTGACTTCCACCTGAGCTTTGTTCCAAGTTCTCCAGCCATAGACTTCCTCACAGCCCACCAGCCTCAAAGACACATGATCATAGGCATAGGAGGGAAAAGCACTTTAGGGGCCCAGGATGAAACAGCTCAAAACTTCTCAGGCTAGAAATGTAGGTTGGGGCTGTACCTGACATCCAGGGACATCCCTAAAAGGTGGGTGGGCACACTGTTGAGCAGATGAAGAAACCGAGTCACGGAGAAGTGAGATTACTTCCCTTAAGTCTCAGGGATAGTGTGCAGCCAGCACCAAGTCAATAAAATAGGCATTCTGAAGAGAAGTCCAATGTTCCTGCCTCCACCCCCAGAAGGTTCTATGTAGGAAGAGCAAGATTCATGGATAAATAAATTACTGCTTCCCTGGGCAGGTAGGAACAGGCATTCACGGCCCCCTGGAGTTAGGCCCTGATCACCAAGTGCCACACTTCTCTCCCTGACAGGCACCCCAGGGTGCCCCATGGAGAACCTGAGAGCTCCTCTTCCGTGTCCTGGAAATTGGCATGGCCTTCCAGCATCTGTGTTTAGTTTGAAAAGTGACACTCTGAGCCACTGCTAAGTTCTTGCCTCCCTGTCATTGGCCTCCAGGTGAAACCACATGGAGGTGTCACACCCCACCCCCAATGTCCCCCTCAGGTAACCTCAGTCCCAGCCAGGCCAGGCTGTGTGACTCTGGGTGGTCCCTTATCTTCCCTCTCTGCCGTTCTTCTAGTGGAAACTGAGGGAGCAGATCAAATGGTCTCCCAGTTGCCACGTGTAGTAGAGGGCGCCCAGGCTTTGTTGTCAGAGCTTTGCATTCCAGCCTTGCCACTTCCAGACTGACTACAGGCAGGGTCCTTGACCTCCTGGAGCTGCAGTTCCTCAGCTCCATCACAGAGGTGGAAATACCAGTATTTTATCACTCTTACAAAGATTAGCCATGATGTGTCCCATGTGCCCAGCCCTGTGTTCAGCCCATAATAGATAACTGGATCCATGTCAGCTGCTCGCCTTTTGTAAGTTCATGCTACACTTTAATAAGTAGTGCTAAAGGATGCTAAAGATACAACAGGCTATTACATCCTACTGCTTTGGAAGGGGTGGTCCAACTTAACAGCCTTGTCTTCAAACCAGGTCTAGCAGAGACAAAAACTCCAGTACTTAAGTCTATAGCTTAAACCTTTATTCATACTTAATGAATGACCCAAGATTAATTTATCATGGCATATGAAGAAACAGGGCTGCTTGATTAACAGAAAAAAAAGCTTTGTGCCAAGACCCCTCCCTCCCACAAAAGAAGAAGAAAATGCGGGTTGGAAGTGAATTTAATAATGACATGTTAAGTTGGGTGCATCTGCTCCCATTCCATGTTAAGAAATTACAGTCCACACTTGCATTCAGCAATTTATTCTTTTTCTGAAAGTTTCTTTGCTGTCATGTGCATGCTATGTTTAGGGGTTAGTATTTCAAGATGGTTTTACTATAAAGGGATATGAAAACAACTATGGGTTATAGAGAACTTATTGATCTTTAGCATCTCTAGGACCAGAATTTCCTTTGCCTTTTCAAGAAATAGAATTATTTTGACTGCATTTTGTTTTGTTTTTTGGCAAATTCTGAATCAGGGTATTATTTTCTGATGGTAAATTTAAAAACCTGTTTTCAGCACTTCATGAAAACTGCATGTTACCCAGTAGTACGGAGTCAAAACACTATAGGTTAAATAGGCCCTAGCCTTTGTTTCTGACATCAACTCATGGCCCAAGTGTCTTTGGGCAAGTCACTGAACCACTTCCTCTCTTTGATCATCTGCAACAAGAGAAATTTAGGGCTCCATCCACAGCCTAGTATTGATATTCTACTTTCTACAGCATGCTGTTCTTAAGACAGCCAAAGTTTTACAACTTCTTTTTTCCCAACCACTAGAAACCCAATCATTCAATGTTTCATCAGAGCATCCTTGACCCAGTTTCAAATCTGTTTACCTCTATGGAGGTTAAGATGGTGATGTTCTTATATTCTAAAGGAACAAGTTTATGCAGTGGTAGATTTGAATTTAGCTCTGGATATCAACTTGCAAGCATGCATGAAAAGTAGGCCAAGTGAAAACGCCTACCTGATATGTCTCTAAAATAATGCAATTTGAAGCAGACCTGAAATTACTTCTGGGCCTACATGTACTCAGCTCTGGGCAAATCTGGGACTGACACTCTGACCCAATACTAGCTGAATCAGCCTGGCCAGGTTACTTATCCTCTCTGCACATCCATTTAAAAACAGAAACAGGGGAATCGAGAGAGAATTCGCATACCGTACAATTCACACATTTAAAGTGTTTAAAGTATATTCACAGGGTTGTGCAATATCACAATTAATTTTAGAACATTTTTGTCCCCTCAGGGCATACTAGCTGTCATTTGCCATTTTTACATACACCCTTTCTCAGCCCCTGGCAACTGCTAATCTACTTTGTGTCTCTATAAATGTTCCTATTCTGGACATTGCATATAAAAGGAATCATACAATATATAACCTTTTGTGATTTCTTTCACTTGGCATAATGTGTCTAAGCTTCATCAATGGTGTATGTAGCATGTATCAGCACTTCATTCCTTTTTTATGGTTGAATAATATTCCATTGTATGGATCTAGAAGCACCTTGCTTATCTCTCCATCAATTGATGGACATTTGCATTGTTACCACTTTCTGGCTATTATGAGTACTGCTACTGTGAATCATGGACAAGTCTGCACCTCCATTTCTGCATCTGCTCAATTCTATTGCTTTCCTCACCTGGCTACTGGTTTTGATTGATGTAAAAAAAAAAACTTAACAAATTCCTTGAAAGACAAATTCATTGTCTTCCACATTGTCACCAGCTTTTCCCTGATGATACCACCTCCATTCCAGGTATTTGGACTTTTCTAATATTTGAGTTGTACCTTCACTTTGCACTCAGCACTGAAATAGTTCCCAAGTCCTTCTAAATATCTAGGATGTGCCTTAAATCCATACTTCCTTTTCTTTCTTTGCAGTTGTCTCTTAAAGTCAAACCTCATTTCTTCTCACTTACTTCTTCTTGTTGAATATTGTCCTCACCACAAACTAGTTCCCCAGCCCCCAGGCTCTCTTCTCTTCTTCCTACTACAAAATTTTACTTCTAGTGATGGAGTTTTTAAAAAGCCTGAATGGCACTCCTCTCAAAGGTTCACTGTACCAAGCCTTTGCCAGAGCCACAAACTTAGGTACATGAAAACTATAAATTTGATTACTTATCTATAAATGAACTTACATGATCTTTTAAGCCCCAATTTAGCCTACTGGCAAAATAGTGTAGTTATATCTAGGTAAATTCAGACACTTCAGTGATTTCTGAGTGCTTTGTGTTGAAATCAGAGACTTCCAGTTGGCCTCTTGTCATCTGCGCCCCAGGCTGTGGGAGGTTCACCGCACCCAGGACTATGAACGAGGCAGGACCCACATCCAGCCCCCTGGCCACATCCTGATAAGACTTCCCCTGTCCCACCTTCTCTAGCCACTTCCAGGCCCCTACTCTTTGCCTTTCCTGCCTAGAACGGCCTGGTGTCAGCTCTGCTCCAAGTCCGTACCCCGTACTGACATGGAAGGCTTCTCTCTAAGGCCCGATGCCCCTTCAGGTATCCTAGGCAGTGGTCACCTGCCCACTCGTCTGAGTTTTCCATTGTCCAGCCCACCCCCACCCCCACCTAGTGGGCAACGAATAGGAGCCCCTCCTCAGAGGAAAAGCCACATATAAATTATGTCTCTCTCTCTCCATAGCTCTTCCTCAACCAGTTCTGACAGTCTTTGTTCTATGTAGACAGGCTAGTTGAACCCTTTACCGATTTTCTTTCCATTATGGTTTTGTATCATAAATTAAAGGCTCAGTGTCATCAGGTGTTTTGTTTACCAAAACATCCAGCTCTTGGACATCAGGAGCCCTGGCTGCTAAGGCATTTTTTCCTCTACACGTTTCAAGAGCCCTATTTTGAATGGCTACTTCTCAGGCCTGCTCGAATCCGAAGCCTATAACCTTTAACCCCTGGGGTCTGCTGCCTCCTGAGTTCTGGAGAGTTTCAAGGGATGGGGCGCAGTGGCCCACACTCCAGAGCCTTTGGGGAAGCCGCAGGGAACCCCCGGCCAGAGAGGCTCCTGCAATTTCATGAAAGGTGTTTTCCTTTTGTAGTTTGAGCCACTGAAACATCTCACTTGGCCCCGCCCAGCCTGGCCAGTCTTTCTAATTTTAAGGATCATGGATGATCTCTGACTCGGCCTTCTCTTGGCAGTACATCCTCCCAGAAGGTCAGCAATGTGTCCAAAGCCCCACCTCTGCATCAGTTAATGCCCGTGGGAGCCAGAACCCTACGAGTGAAACTAGGAAAGTGAAAGTATACAGGTGTGTGGAGTACATTTGCAGGCAAGATGTGTCACAAAAATGCACCATAAATATTGTTAAAATTTGAGGGAAAACCAGAAAGAAGCAGTAGCCATCACAATAAGAGCCCAATGTTTCCACTGGGCCAAAAGTGGAAGGCAGGTTCATGGTCCTCTGATCAAAGCACCAAGGGAGCAGAAAGCTAAAGAGCAGGAAACTCAGGTTCCATCTTGGAAGTCTTTCCACAAAGGAGAAAAGGAAAAGCCATATAAGAGGGGCTTTTTTTGTTGTTATTTCTTAAAATTGGCTATTTCTTGCTGTTAATGGAAAAAATAAAGGCTGTAATCGCCTATAAACATTGTTGTGAATTCAGAAACTCAAGCTCCTGGTGAAGCTGACTTTCTGAATCTCCGAGTTTTTGCTGCTATTATCTAAAAATGGAAAGGATCTGAAGTGATTGGAGCAAGCAGAAAAAAAAGATTTGAGTCTTTCTAATTTCTGGGTGTCCCTCTAATTTCCCACAGAATTGAAAGGATGAATTCATTTGGTGAGATGTGCCACTCCGATTCAAATTTGGTTCTCAAAGGAAGAGATCCAAACGGACTTTTCTTCAGAGTCATAGAATAATGAAGCACAGAGATGCTGTATTTTGCATATTTGTTTGCAAAAGACAGTGTTCTTATGTGTATGTATTTTTTTGTCTTGAATATGGGTCATTGTAAAAGAAAGTTGTCTTGCAGGATTATTACAGTTGGTTAAAGCCCTTTAAAGACTGAAGAGAAACTCTCCAACCATATTATCTGGTGGCAAATCCTCTGAAATTCCCCGTGAAAACAAGTCCCACTGATAGCAGATAACTCAGGCTCAGCCTTCTTAAGTTTTATTTCGATTAATCTCTGACTCATGTTAATGATCGTTCAACTGTTTTATTCCTTCTGATACTGGAATTTTAAAAATCATCTTCACGGGCTTACAGCACACCTAATCCATGCCTTTCTATCCCTGGCTGACCATTACCTACATGATTCTGAAATCCCCTTCCCTTCTCCATCCACTCACTACCCTTCCTCTGTACCCTGGGAGAATTTGTTGGACCTAACATTTTGGATGCTCCGCTTCAATTTCTATAGGTTTCTAGTTTGAAGAAATCTTTTTATTTTTAATTTTTAGTTGTGCATGTGTGTTTATGTTTAATATACTCATTCCTGCACTTGTATTTAATTGTCATTTTCCTAAGGGGCCACGTTCTCCCCAGTTAATTTCTAATGACCCATTTCCAGGGGCATCTGCGCCCCAGAGGCAGCAGCCGATTTCGATTACGCCCAGAGCTTCTCAGCAGCAATCAGCACTGACCTAAGCATCGCTTTCACAACACTGTCCCAGGCACAGCCACAGGCCCGGGGCCATCCAGGCTCTCAGACTGCTTGGCTTAGCAAGCTGCTACTTCTAATTATTTCTAAATTATTTCAATTGCCTGAAGCCATTAAAAACACACACTCAACATTTGTGCATTTTGAAAGAATTGCCAGAGTCTCCTCAGACCAACGTTTCCACTGACACAATATGACTTAGAAGAACATCAAAGGCTTGCAAACAAGACCACTGAAAACCTTCACCCAGCAGGCTCGACATTGTCTAAAACAATGTCATTTCCAGAAGGAGCTGGCTAACTACAGGTCCTACGAATTCTGGCAAAACTGGATAAAGCAGAGTCTGAAACAATCGAGGGTTTGCTACTTTTAGGGAAGAAAAACATGGAACCTGTTTACTGAGTTGTCGATCCCATATTACATTAGAAAAAGAGGCAATATGGTCATGTCCAAAATCTGTACTTAAAGCATTGGATTCACAGAAACTCTTAGGCTTTGAGGGAATTTAAATGTGTCTCCGGGGAAGATGTATCAAACAGCAGAATAATTAGCTTGGGGCTGCTTTAGAATTCAGGAAATGATAGACAGGGTGCAACCTTCCAGCAGGTTCCGAATCTTTGTGGCTATGTCAGCATGGCATGGCTGATGTGGGGAAGGATTACAGGGGAGCCTGTGGTATCCCAAGCTTGTAGCTCAATGTTTGGTAACAAGTATTGGTCGAATGAGTAAATGAATGAATGTTCGAATGAGCCACCAAGTCGAGTTCAAACGACATAAAACTAGTCATGAATTTATCTACATGCCCATTCTTTCTTCATTCTTCGTTTATCTGGAGTAGCATTCCTTACCCAAGATTTTGCCTTCCACCAAAACCCCGGACCTATCCACTCCTACCATACTGGAGACTGTACTTCAGTAATTGATCTTGCCCCCTTCCTCATCAATGACTATCTTTCTCATTCTCATTCCATGAAGGGCACCCCTTGACTTTCTCTCTGCTACTATCTTGGTCTGGGGATTCATCGTCTGCTAATCAGAACTATTTCAGTGCTCTCCTCGCTGGATATCAGCTCGGACAGCATGACTACGATGCAGCTTCATTCTCGGTCCTTGCCATCCCTGCTTCCTCAGTGTTGGATGCATTCCTGGCAGACTCTTCCCTTACAGTTGCAAGATGGAATCCAGCAGGTCTTGGGGTTCTTTCTTCTTTGTCACGTCCAGCAAGAAAAAGCAAGCATCCCTTCCAGTATTTCCAATGAAGTAAGGACAAACGTTTCTTTCATGGGTATTCCGAACACCTGTGAAAAACCTCCCTCTTCTCCATCTCTAGTATGCCCATCCTGGAACTAATCACTGTGCCCAAGAAGGGGATTGAATATGCTCATTGGTTTAAGCCAACCAGGTACCACCCCTGGGACAATTTCAACCAAACTCACAGGTAGACAAGAGTGGGTGGGTGAATTCCCCAAAGAGAAGCCAGGGTATGTTAGTGGGGAAAAGGAAATGAGTGGTTGGAAGCCAACCAAAATTGTCTAGTGCCAGGGTCAACAGAAAAGGATGAACAGCTTGATCTAAGACCAGAATTTTGTTTAGATAGAAAGGGAAGAAAGAAGACCAGGAGGCCAGTCAAAAATGTTAGTAAAGGCAGAAAAAAGCAGCCAGAATCTCTTAGCCAGACCATGAAATAAGTTCATAATACTCAGTTGTAGCAATAGTTACCTCAGCTGATTAATCATTAGAATCACCTGGAGGCATTTTTCTGCTTCATACAGATTTCTTGGTCCCATCCCGGGAGATGCCAATTTAGTCTATCTGAAGCTCGTAAAATGTGGAGCTGCTGTGGGCGGATGGGGTAGCCTGAAACAGTTGGTAGAGCCATACAGGGATTCTTGGCTGGAATAGTTGACTGAGGAGGAGAAGAACCAGTTCCATTTGCTGTACCTCCTCCCTTCTGAGGGAGGTGTGAAAGGCAGGTAGAGTTATGCTTTTCTCTCCAGTGGGAAAACCACAGTGGTAAGTCATCAAGCCACGTTTGACAGGACACGTACAGTGGGCTGGCGGCCCCATCAAGTCCAGAATGACTGCCTCTTCTTTACCAGGTACATTGATCTCTTTGTCTATAATGGGTACATTCAGAGCTTTTCATAAAAACATGCAGTGTGACCCATAATATGTCAAACATATGCATGTTTTATATCTTATACCTAAAACTTATGTTAGGCAATAACAATGATTTGATAATGGGTCTGTATGTAAACTTTCACTAAGAAACTAAAACACTTAATAAGATGGTATGTCAGTTATTTCCTCTTCTGCTAGACAGGGCCCTGTATTATATTAAAATATAAAAAGACCAGAAAAACTCAGAGGCGGAAGAGGGAGTTGGGGTGATGTTCCCTTCAGCAACCCTAGCCACTGAAATCAATACAGCAGGTATTTGCTTCCCATCAACTTTAATGGTGCTTCTCAGCCACTCATAAAAGATAAAAGGGCAGATTAAGGAGCCTGAGGGCTTGGAGGAGATTTTGCTCTTTCAAATGAGCAATAAGAATGAAGATGCTGAAAGAAAGATTAACATGCACTAAATCCTCTTCCCTGCCCCTGTAACCTGCAGCAGTAGTCCGGACAGGATGAGGTGGGCCGGAGCCTGCAAAATTATGCAGGGCCTACTACTCTGTCCTTTAGGGCCCCAGCATGTGTTTCCAGCCCAAAATTCTCCAAGGGGAATCTATCTCCAAGCTGATGGATAAAAGATGAGAAACACAGTAGCTTTCTGGTTAATTTTCTTATGTGTCTGTTCCAAAGCCAATTGTTTGAAGATTTGTTTTTCCTTTTAAGGTCCAGTACATCTTCTGTGGGCTCCTTGCCTTCGATGGAGGAATACATCACAGACGGCCCCAGTGACTGCACTAACTTTCCATTCTACCGAGTCCTTAATTTCATTTTGGCCAAAGATCAGCATTGATCTAGGCTGTTGCCAGCTGTGCAACAGCTGTGCAATTCAAGAAAACCACAGTGGGCTCAGGAGGCTAAGAGACTTTATTGAAAGAGAGAAAAAAAAAGAAAGGCAGGTCTGGGTTTCTTCTTTCCCTCTCAACCTCCCCTGAATAATTCTCTCCAATATGGATCACACAGTATATGGTGAAACATGTTTCCCACCTCTCCAGGATTCAATTAAAGAGTTTCATTTCTATCAGGAGGAGGAAGCCATAGAGATGAAAACTTGCTCATGGTTAGTTTTGGAGAGGGAGTAGGAATGGGGTAAGGCGCTCTCATTTGTTCTAGCACTTGGGCGAACTTTTGAGTGGGTAATGTCTTTTCTCCCACAAGACAGGGACTAGATGGGCCTCTTTAGAGATGTGAATTGGGGGTTTGAAACAGAACTCTACAAATTGCCAAGATTTTTATAGTACGCAGACTACCTTACTACCTTAATAAAATGCTCCTCTTAAGGTCCAAAATCCATGAAAAAGAGAAAGGGCCTTTCTAATACATTTGGCAATAAGCATCCTAGGAGAGGTCTAAAATGGATTTATATATTTTTTGCAATAGATTATATAGAAGGTAAACAAATGAAGGCTGTTTGTACCAGTTACTACTAGCCTGAAATGAAATAAAAACATCTAATTTGTAAAGCCATGAGAAACCTATCCATTCCTCCAAAGGTAGATACTCAGCTGATTTTTTTTACATTGATAATGCTGTAATGGTCATAATACAATAAGATTTTTCACACTCTAACTCCACCTGAAGTGAGAAATCCAGGTGAGACAAGGGTCATGGCCTTCCAGTTACACTGTCATCTCCAGGACCTGTGTTACACTCACATTAGCATCAACCCATTGAGATTGTTTCCTACTTGGCAATGTCAAATATGAACATGAAAAATCACATAAATTATGAGATGTAATATTTTCTTAGCAGCTTCTCTCTGCCAATAAACTTTCAAATGAGATTGCTGGAAGCATAGGGGTAAGTGAATACCTGATTTTTTTGAGGTGCCATCTTCTTCGCAGTGTGAAGGTGATGTCATTAGTAGGATGTGAGCTGTGATGTTTAACTAGAAGAGGAGATAGGTTTGCTTCTCACCCTGGCTGATGCTGGACTGGCACTGTGAGCATTGCAAAATGGCTAGCTGAAGTTAGGGGTGCAGCATGGGGCTGTGGAAGAAAGAGATATTGACCAACCCTTGGGGGAAATAAGCCTGCCACCTGGGACTAATTACAGCTCATTTGCTAATCAGTCTGCATCTATTTAAAAAGAAAAAGCAAATACCCATCTTGCTTTAAAGATCCATGACTATTTTACAAGCGAGATGGACATATGCTGAGTTGTGGCTTCCAGTTCATTTTACATTTAGTACAATGATAAATTCATATCTTGTTCTTGTTTTGACAAGTGAAATTTTTGTTGAAGGGAGGGAAAATAGTAGTGAATAGACATTCATGTGTTCAGCCGAACTTACAGGCTGGAGGCAGTTTCAAACTTACTCTAATGTATGCATCTCTCTTTATATAACTTCCAAGAGTTCTCTAAAAAAGAATGTTTCAGTAATTCTTAAAATTAAAAAAGCATTCTGTAAGCTCCCTAGTCGGCATTTATCTTTTTATTGAATGTGACTTTGTTTAATTGCCAAAAAAAATGTATGTATTAATAAAATGATAGACAGCCAGCAGAGTTTGGTACAACTGTATGCCTACGATGTCTTTTGCTGTAAATGACCAGCTGCACAACCTTCAATCCTGTTCCAGGGTGATTACTGCTTGGCCCTCTCAGTGGTCTGTGGATAGGTAATGAACATGCAGGGCATGTGGAGGATCCCGATGGACACTGCCTCTGAACTCCCGCCTGCATCTTACATGCCACTTCTGAAATACTCCTACCCACCTTGCAATTTTCAGCAGCTATGTTTTCCGGACCCACAGATGTTCAGCAGGCCTGATTCATTCAAGTGAAATAAAATTAGTTGGGGATCTCACCAAGAGTGCTTGACCCTGCCCTTTGTTTCTTGTAGCAAGTGTATTGCATTTGCAAGTTTCAGGTGCCACAACACCTCTTGGAAGTGAACTAAGGACCAGACTGGGTGAGCTGACAAGCCAGGGAGAAGCTATGCAGTGGGCTTCTGGGCAAAGCTAGAAGAGCAAGGCTGCAAACAGTGTTTCTCAGTCACTGAACAGGTAGGAAAGAGCTACCCCCTGCCCAAGAGAGAAAGACATTTAGATGGAAGAGCTCCTCAGAAAGATCTTGTCATACTGCTTCCTGTGGTCTGTTTGAGGTCTGAGGGTCCAACCTGATGTCCAGAAACTGACTGGACCTGGTGAAGGCACCAGGGAGAACCATGCAGGGGTAGCTCAGAGGCAGAAAGCTCATCAGTAGGGCAGCCCGCTACATCTTGCTTACTCAAGATACCTTGGGTCTCCTGCCATGGCCCTTGGCACTGGGGTTTCCTGGACCAGCCTGTGAGTGACCCCCCAAGTCCCTAAAAGAGGTGGATACAAGTGCCCCAGCATTAGTGAGGCCACAACAATGTTGTCAAAGCTTTGGGCTGAAACAGTGCGACTAGAACTAGAATTCTCCCTGCAGTGAGGCCTGGTGGTGGTCAGGCTGCAGTGGGGTTGGGGGAGGAGGAGGCCTCCCAGTCTGGAAGGCTCATGAGGCTCTTCTGGCAAGATGTTGGCCTTCTTTCTCCAGAAATGAGCATTAGGAGGAAGTTGGGTTTTCATTTGTTTGCAGTTCATCTAATGTTTGGGCATCTGCTCTGGATGCCAAACACCAGAATATTTCCTTCTGACCATGACAATCTGAGCAAGACCCACCTTGGGGGCTCACAAAGAGAGGACTTTATTATCTTCCTTGGAAAAAGTACTCCCCTATCCTCCAGAGTTCCCTCTCACCCTATATTCAGTGTGTGTGTGTGTGTGTGTGTGTGTGTGTGTGTGTGTGTGTGTGTGTGTGTGTGTATGTGTTCCCTCTCACCCTATTATTCAGTGTGTGTGTGTGTGTGTGTGTGTGTGAGTGATGTACTGTTGGGTAATAAGTGGGTGGTCAGTGATACCTATTCTGACCATTGCTTCCCTTACCCAAATATCTTCCTCACCTGAGTCATTTATCAAGAGGACTTCGCCCTGGCTCTGAATAAGTTGTCAGAATCTGTTAGATGACCCAGTACGTGTCACAAAAATTAAACTCATGCCCCCACCCATACGCGCAGATGTTTCTCTGCCCCCCTGAGCCCCTATGAGCACACATAGGGAGCAGGTGTTCATGACAGGTATATACTTCCCCTCCACCTTCCCACACCTCCCTGACACCGACATAACATCCCCTCCCTCAGGCAGTCATGCTTGCTCACCCCTTCAGTGAAGCCCAGGGCATCTCCACTGAACCTCTGGACTGGCAGGAATCCGAAGCCTGCTTCTGTTGGGTCATGCCAGGGCAGGGTCCCTCTTCAGCCGGGAGGCCCCCTAGCCAAAGCAGGGCCCGAGACAAAGCTTGCTAGGTGTTCGTTGGCCTGTGTCCACAGGGAGCAGCAGGTAAGCCTGGGGGGGAGGCATGAACAACAGGAAGGAAAGACAAGACCAGGCTACACTGGAGGGCGGGCCCCCCCTGCAGGACAAGGGTGCCGGGGTGGGCCTCCTGAAGAGCCCTACGAGTGAGCCTCAGAGGGGCCACCTGAGGGGTACACGGGAAGGATGAGCACTTATCCCACAGCTCCAGCCTCCTTTGGCAAAGTGGTTTCAACTCCTTGACAATTCCAGATGATTCTTGGGTGAGTACTAAACCCACAGCCACACCACACACCATGGAGTCAGGGGTGTACTGGGTGCGGGTCTACGTCGGACAGGCCTGGGCCCATGCAAGGGGAGGAGCTGCGAGCACAAAGCAGGAACCCTTTGTTACTGTAGCTGGACGGCGAGGCGAGGCACAAGAGGCTTTTTATAATAGGCCAGCCACCGTCTCACCCCTGCTCCGCTCCCACCTCTGGGCAGGGGGTTTGAGGGGCAGGCAGCATGGTCCTCACCCAAGCCAGAGGGAGCGGCCAAGGCCCCCTCCGATTCCTGACAAGGGAATGAAGAAAGAAAGACCCTTCCCCCAACCCCTGAAGTATGTGGGGACTTTTAAAGGTTCAGGGCCGCCCAGTCTGTCTTCTTTGATCCCTGCAGGAAGTTCGAGAAGAGGCCGAAAGTCGGAGAGGAACAGAAAGGAAAACGTGGGCTTCGTTTCCTTAATCCTGCATGCATCTAAGCAGTTACCTTTCAGGAAGCTACTAAATGAGCAAATATTGTGCCAGGCCTGAGAGACATGAACCAGCAGCTGCTTCTGCCCCCTTAGGAGCTTCCAGTCTCTGGTTGACCAAGCCCATCGGAGGCCTGGTCCAAGAGCTGCCCTTCCTCAGCTGACACCCCTCCCGCCAGCCTTAGAAGTTCACAGTCTCACAATCGATCATTAAGTTACAACTGCCTTTACGCATAAACTATCTTTATGAATTTTATAATAAGGATGTGCTTTTCCTCCTCCCTGCAAACAGTATCGTTTAAGTCCATTGGTCAACGTGGGGAAATTCTACCCTCAAAGAAATGTGTTATGTAGGAAAGCAGAATGTTGCCCATAGAGGAAAAATACCTGTTGCAGACAATGTTCTCAAGGCATTTGCAGCGTCAGGGCCTTAGAGGAGTCTGATAGGGTTACTGGAACCGCATCAGCAGGCTATTAGTGAAAGATCAGAAACACTGAGGATTTTGGCAAAAGGAAGGAACCACGGCCATTGACCCAGAAGCAATGGAGCAGCTTATGCCAAAATCTGCAGAAATTCTGTGGGGCAGTTCATCCGTACTTCCCATTTGCTTTAGATTTTTCGAACCCCAATTTCAATATGCTGTATCTTCATTCCAAAAAAACATTAAAATATATCAGAAATTTGAACATGTCAGTTTCTACAGTGCATTTTCTGGGCTGCTTCTCATTTTTGGAAATAGCACATGAATTTTTTTTGGTTTTGATTTAGAAAACATCCTCTTCAGAGATTAAGCCATTTGGTGTTCCCCTCCAAGCTCAATTCCGTGGAGACCCCAAAGAGAGGCCTGGGCTGGTTCTAGAGCTGGGCTGTCCAATATGTGGTAGCCACCGGCCACATGTGGCTAGTGAAAGAAAATATGCACCAGATTCCAAAGACATAGTATTTTAAAAGATGTCAAATATCTCATTATTAATAGTGGACATTGACTATATTGTTGAAGTCATAATGTTGTGGCTATACTGAGTTCAATAAAGTATATTAAACTAATTTCACTTATCTTTTTTTTTTTTTTGCTTTTATAACGTGGTTAATTTTTTTTAACAGATGTGCCCACATTATATTTCTATAGAAAAATGCTATTCTAGAAATATCATGATCTAATCTGGTGTTGAATAATCTAGTTTGAAAGTTGTACTCATTTTTCTTGAAAGCTTGTCACCTTAGGCCCCTGAAGCCACAGTTTTACTGGGCAGTGCTGTGGTAACTGGGAAGTAAACCCAGGCTTGAGGAAAATTCCCTGATGACCAGGCTATGTGGAGGGTTGGCCTCTTACAGAGGAAACACTACTTGACTAGGACCCTCTCATTCTCACATTGCCACATCCTCACACTGTGCCCTTCAGAAAGCTACTTAGTATTTCTGACCTTATCCACCCATTCATAAGATAAGGACTTGGAGCTCCATGGTCGGTAAGTCCCCTCCACCGCCCACTCTACAACCCCAAATCCTCTCTGTTCCTATAACATTGGAACACCACAGGGAGGTGAATCAGTTACAGCTTCTGACCGAACAAGAAACCTCAAACCAGGTTTAAGGAAAGGCAGTGTTGTCCAGTTTCCAGACCGTTAGAGATACAGGAATGCATCAAACCATCAGCTACCAGATCCCTGACACTGTGGCTTAAGAGATGTGCTGCATCTGGCATTTGCTAAGTTGAGTCAGCAAAGACTTTCTCTCTCCTTGAAATGACTTCCTGAAGTCATTTTTCACAAAGTTCCAAGTCTTTCCATAAATGCCTTTGCTGTCAGCAGGAATGGAGGCTGCCAGACTTGGCCTCCCCGGGACTTCCCACTGACTCCTTCCCTGCTCCCATCAAGGCAAGGACCACGTATGCTACTGCCCTTGGGGGAGGACTTATCACTCTCTCTCCTCCTATACAATGAATGCGCTGGTCAGCCCCAGCACCCCTGCAGAACTAGGCACACTGTCCACCGACTCGCGTGGAGAGACTGGACACAGGAAATTTTCTGAACCAGTAAGTCCGCTGATTACTGAAAAATCAATAAGCAGCAAATAGAAAACAGAGCCGTGATGATGAACAACAGAAGAGGATGGAGGTTGCAGGAAACCAGCGGAGCACTTGGAGATGTCAGATCATAGGGGATGAACACCAAGTCTTCATTAGGCGCCACTTGCAACATTTTGGTTTGACCACTCACTCCTTCACGCACAGCTTTTCTTGTGCTCTATGTGCCAAACACCATTATGTTTGGAAGCCTCCATTTTTAAGACAATTTTGTTTTTTAAGCCAGTTAGAGCAATAAACAACTAGCTGGTCCAAAAGAAAAAAGAGGCCCAAACACACACTACATTACAGATGGAATATTCAAAAGAGAAAGATAGAAAAATGGAACTTTAAATGGCTGTAGAAGGTATGAGCCAAAGGCCAACTGAAGGTGGCTTCTAAATTGGGGGAAATTGTCAAATAGATTTTCTAGATACTGAGTAACAAGACTAACTCCACTTCTGTGCAGAGGACTTTGGGCAATAAGAACAAAAGGGCTGAACTCCATTTCCCTGAATCCCACCAAGTCCTCAGTAGAAAACATTTACCTATCTCTTGCTTTGTCATACTAAGCGAAGAACAGTGAGACTGTGACTATTTCCCTCTGTATCTGTGGTGCCCAATATCTGGTCACAGCCATGCATGAAAGGTTGAATGAATCAATCATTTAATCAAGTACAAAAATAAGACTTATAGCCTCATCCTTCTTTCCACCCCAATAAGTCATTTTACCTCAATTTAATTTCTGAACTGCTGACTCTAAGCAAATATCATATTAGGATGCCATAATATTAATGCTGAGCTTCATCAGCAGAAAGAGTATGAACTGACCCCATCATTCTTATGACCAACTCACGATGAACCCTCCATACCTCTTCTGCTTTCCTTTGAGGCCACTGACTTACATTTGGCACATGACTGCGCCACATTAACTCCAGCACCAAGATCACCGAACTCACTGTAACTGAACTAACTCACTGTAACTGAACTAACCCCTCAGCATCGAATCCTGCACAACACCTTGTGCGTTAACCACACAAATGTCAACCGTATGCAACTCCTTGTTTTTCTCTCTACTGCCACTGGTATCAGTAACCACCAGACTAGATGTTGCGCTCTTATTGCTTAGCCAATAGGTGTACCACTATTTAGCACTTATATCTGTATGACGGGTAGTGGTCCGCACACATCCATACATATAGTAGTGTAACTTCCTTGCAGAAAGGAATAATTCTTCTTTCTCACTGTTTAATTCTCCCTCTGTACCAGGTCACCACAGCACATGGCCTTTACCAAATATGTACTATATAAAAGAAACTGACGTGAAGAACTAGACAATGTAGCTAAACTTGTACATGGCCCCTTTAAGATGGAATTTCAGGGCTGATTTTGTCTTGCACTAAAGTCAAGTTGGTCCCTCTGTGCTCTCCAGGTCTGCATAACTGTGTTTCTGAGAAGGTGCCATCTGCTACTGTGCATTTACAGTCTCTTTCAGCAAATAGGGAAAGTAAATAGGGAAAGCAGAAACTAAATTTCTTCAACGGAAAAAACTGACACAGCACAAATGTGCCCAGGAGAAATATTTTCCATTGATGTGCCCAGTCTTAAGTGGGATAATTTCAGGTACACCTTGTTCCCCCCTGATGGCTTCCTTCTCAAGGACAGCCATATGAAAACACAGCTTGTCAACTGAGCTCTGCTTTCCTAGAATTTCTCTGCCTTCCTTGGTCTTTCAGGTGAGTGAAATGCAGGAAATTTAGCTTGAGTCTTACTGCTCAGTCCACGGGTCCATGGAGAAACTGCTAAGATTCCCATGCATGAATTTATTACATTATTAGTTAGTCCATGGACTGCTCGGGGAATATCAAGGATGCTTCTAGATACATAAAGTACTCAGAAAGCACATTTTGAAAATAACAGCATGTTATGAAAATCAATCTCTCTCAATGGCCCTCTCTCAATTAACTTTCCCCAGCCATGATACCCTGGTGTTTTAAAGATAGTATTAGGTCAATATCAAATAGTGGATCTAAAAAGTTACTAAGATTACCCTACTCTCCATGAATACATATTTATAAATTGTCTGTAGTGTCTAAGAACTTGTTCTCTGGAGTCAAGCCCATTGAATTCAAATACTTTTTCTAGAAATTAATATTAGTGAGTCCTTGGGAAAAGTACTTGAGTTCTTTGGCCTCAGGACCCTGATGCGATAGGCTGATATTAATAGTCACCACTTTACAGAATATTCGAGGAAGTTCCAGTAGACAATTGCCTGTTCATGGTTTAGCTCATATTCAATATGACCAAGTCTGTACCTATGAACCATTGTTCTTATTAATAAAAATGTATTTTTAAATATCTATAAGTGATTTTTATTCTTAGTAGAGCCCCACAAATACTGACTGTCCTGCTCTAGTGTTCTGTAACTTAGAACCACACCACTGTTTCTTAGATTTGCAATATACTCAGAAGCCACAGGCAAGCACTTTCTGTTTATCATTTATCTTTGCATTTGGAGCTACTGTTGAACCTCCTAGGTCTGAACTACACTCAACTCTGTGAAAAAATCCAGAACAAAGAACTATTTGCTGTCCTATTGAAAGGTATGGTTCCTTTGCTCTTGGCTAGCGAACGATCAGACTGTTTGACCTCTGATGCCTGCTGAATTTCAGCCTCATCTCATGTAATTCCCCTCATCCAGAAATGACAGGCAGCTTCAAGCACAGGTGCAGAAAATCATGTCAGTCTCAACACCCTGAAGTGACGTGTTTGCATCTGCTTTCTTCCAGAGGAATATTCTAGAGACTAGGCGCAGATTTCACTTGGGAACCTTTTGAAGATTATCTCAGACTCATTCTCATTTTGAAGACCTTGTTATCACCACAGAGAATCTTGCAGTGTAAATGGTTTCCAGCCGTCTTTGTAGAAAATGACACGGTCTGTCCTGTGAGCTGCTCATGGAATTACTGTCTCTTGTTAGTGGGGGTTGAGTTCACTGAGGCTTTAAAAGCAACAAAGGCTGAAAGTTCCCAGATAATAAACTCAGTCCCTTTGAAAGTAGGTATGACGCTTTCCCACTTTTTCTTTTGTTTCTTTAGCTTCTTTTTTCGCCCCCCCCCTTACCAAGTATTTGCCACCTTGGTTTCTGAATTCAGAGCTCTAGAAGGCTCTTTATTCTGGGAAACATGTAGGCTGAGCATTCCTGAAATGGAATCAACAAAACCTGTGCACTCCCAGGTGTGAAGAGGCAATTGCAGGTGCAAATCAGCGGCGGCACGAACAACAGGCAACGGAATGTAATAAGCAAGCTGCATCCCAATGTTTCGCTTGGTGCTGTTCTTTGGAACTCGGCTCTTTACTTGAATTCATTTGCATTTCTCCAGCATAGGAGGCGCATAGCGACACGCTTTATATATTCCACCAAGCTCATCAGTTTTTGACAGGAATTTTGCCTTCAGCTGGTCCATGTAACTCATAGGTGTGTGTGTGCATGTGCACACATTCACACATGTAATTGGAGCAGCAAAGATGGGAAGTGGTGCATATGGTATCAATGCTCTGATTTGGATCTTTCAACAATAAGAACCGTTTGTTTGAAAATTCTGTCAAAATGCAGTCTGAATGATTTCCAGAACTCTGTGGCCACACACAGACTAAGAAAGTGAAAATCAAGAGGGGGTGGGGCAGGTATCTAGTCACAGTAGTAGAGAGCTTGACCTTCATCCCACGCCTGAGCTCCCCTCAGCACTTCTTCTGTCTTGCCTTCGCCCACTCACCAGGCTTTTTTTCTCCTGCTTTGTTCCCTCTCCTTTTTCCCCAAAAATGACCAGAAGGAGTTAACCCACTTGCCAAAGATAGAAGAGGATAAAAAGAAACTGAAAAGAAAAAAAAAAGCAGAAAATTCTCCAATTTCCATTTTGTCTCCAGGTCAAAATCTGGGCAAAGTAAAATACTTTCAGGAATGTTAAAAGGTAAAAATAATAGGATTCTGGTATTCCACCTCCATTTCAGGAGAGCACCCCATAACCCTATCACCTCAGAATCTTGCCCCTTCCAGGATGGAGTTTTCTAGGCGCTGGCAATACCAGAGCTAGCCCTGAGCTTTTTCTTGCCAAATCAGTATATCTCACCTCAAATAGGTAACAGAAAAGAATTGCATTTGAACTCTCACACAGAGATACATAAGAGCATATTAGCTTCCTATTGATGTTCTAACAAGTCACAACAAACTTAGTGGCTTAAAAAACAACACAAATGTATTGACTTCCTGCCCCAGAAGTCAGAAGTTCAAAATGGAGCTCACTGAATTCAAATCAAGATCTCAGCAGGGCTGCATTCCTCCCGAAGGCTCTTGGCAAGAATCTGCCTCCTTTCCTTTTCCAACTTCTACAGGCCACCTGCATTCTTTGGCTTGTGGCCCCTTCCTGTGTCTTCAAAGCCAGCAGTGTAGCATCTTCAAATCTTTCTCTGATTCTGGCTTCCGTTCTGCCTCCCTCATCCACTTTCAAGGACCCTTGTGATTATACTGGACCCACCCAGATAATCCAGAATAATCACTCTATTTTAAGGCTGGATGAAAAAAAAACTTAATTCTTTCTGCAAACTTCATGCCTCTTTGCAGGTAATATATCATATACACAGGTTCTGCAGATCAGGACATGGACAGCTTTGTGGTGGTGGTGGTGGGGGCTTCATTCTGCCAACCACAGAAAAAAAATAAGTAAGTCAGAATTATAAACCTATAGAAAATGGAGACTGCCCAAAATATGGCCTTGAAGCAGAGAAAAACCACAACCTAATGTTTTAATAAAAGTTAAAGGACACTAAAAAAAGAACATAATAGATGCAACAAAAGTAAAAACATCCATTAGATTTAGAAAAATCTCAGAAGTGGTATGGCTTAGCAACCATGAGAAATGAGACAATAAATGCCACCAGAGCTCAGGGACAATTTGGAAAGAATGGAAAGAAAAAGCAAACAAATAGAAGTTTCAGAAATGAACCTCCTCAGGCCCCATGTCATGGGTGGGGGGCAGTGCCTCTGGGAAAGAAGAGGCTGACTGTGCCAAGTGGTACTTAGATCTGAGCTCCCAGGAAGCTGAAATCAGCCCGCCTCACCCACCCTCCCCATCAGCACGTCTCTCCACCTGCCCCTCCGTGACAACTTTCTCCTTCAAGGTTTCATCACAGCCTCTTTAGGTACCAAAGAATCTCTGGGAGGCAGGAGAATGGAGTAAGAATAGTGAGTTCACGGCTCTCCTTCAGTCGCTCCTCCTCTGTGCTGCCGGCAAGGCCTGACTGCTGGTCCCTCGCCCAAGCACGTCTGTCTCTTCAAGCTGGCATAGCGTCCTCCTCATTTTTCTGCCTCACCTTTGAGGAAAGTGGTATATTCTGCCAGTTAAGGAGAGAGACTTCAGGAGCTGGTAGACTGCTGTGCACATGGGAGGTTGCATGCAATTGCACACACAACAGCCATGTAGTTTCATTTAATAGGTGTTGAATGAAAGGGCAGGATTAGCATGGAAATCAGATCGGAGACCCAGCAGCTCAACTGCACACTGCTTTTGCGGTAGCCTGAGATCTGGCCTCTGAGACTGGCTGTGACCAGCATGGAGGTGGGGCTTCCTGGATGCTTTTTGCAGCCAACTTCAATGGCACATGCTCAAGAGAAAGGGAATCAGAATAACTCATTGTAAAGTACCTGTCCATCAGGGCCAAGCAAGAGCCATGCACTTCCTGCCCTGCCCTGAGCCTGCACCTGCTTTCCCAGTGTCCTCCCAGCAAGCAGTCTGCGCAGGACTCCCTTCAGCAGGACCCCAGGCTCTCAGCCGCTGGCTCATTTCCCCACTGTCCCTGGACAGTGAATGCCTGCCAGTACTCTAAAGGAGGCTGACAAAGAAGCAGAGTGGAAGAGTACCTCTCACGCTGCCCAAATTTCATCCCCGAGGTAGTTGTCTCCAGTCATCTGCTAAGACCTAGAGGAAGGCGGTAAATGAGAACGCAGGAGGAGAGAGGCAGCGCCTCAGTCATGAAAGTGTCACCAAACATCTAGTACGTGCAAATCCGTGTCTTAGGGCAGCAGGACAAGCAAGAATAAGCCCTCCCCCGCACAGCAAGGTCAGGGCCAAGCAGGAAAGGCACAGAAAGTGGGCATCTTTCCTTCATGTTGTGTAGTCTAGGTACACATTTCTGAGAAAAGAAACTGGCAAGGACATTCAGAGAATTTAAAACTTGTAACTTTTGGATGCAATAACTTCAGTTTTAGCAAGGTGTCAGGCAGAAATAAATCAACTCAGGACAAAGATTTATAAATCAGGATGCTCACTGCAGAACCATTTAGAATACTGAACAAACTAGCAATTACCTGACACTATGACACATCGATAATTGACAAAATTCTGGGAAATCCATATATGGACTATTTTGCGATCTTCACGTTGTGTTTTTGACGAAGAGTAAAGACGTGGTGAAATGAATCAAATTTTAAAAAGCAAGACCCAAAATTTTAAATGCACCATAATCCAAGTTTGGGTTTTAAACATATATTTGTAGAGAAAGCTATAACATGTCAAAATTATAATACTGATTATCTGGAGTTATGGGTGATCTTTTTCTTCCTTCTTTCCTTTCTTCTTTCTTTTTTCTCTTTTCTGTGTGTTTCTAAATTTTCTACAATGTGCATGAATGGATTTTTTACCCAGGGGGAGAAAAATGAAGGGAGAATTTCCATGCAGACTGAAACTGCATCATATTATCTCACCCCCTTGATACCTAATCAAATAAACAAAAATTTTTTAAAAAATCTATTCACTATACCCAAGCAAGGAAATAACTAACCTAAACTTTGAAAAATGATGTACAACAAAGAAACAGTGTACTAGAGAGCAGAAGTAGAGGAAGTTTGGTTCCTAATGTCACCCCAAACTCCTTCCCCAGAAATCATATTATTTGAGGTTGAAAAACCCTGAAAAATCTTGCGAAGAGCCTTCCTCATTAAAAAAAAAATTATCACAGAGAAGGATATTGAATTATAGCTTCATCTTCCTCTACTTCTGACCTGGGAGAAAGAATAAAGGGCCAAGATAGCTGGAGAAAGGAGAGAGGGCGGCAATCTCTCCTGCAGGAAATAAAACCTGCAGGGACTCATGTTGAACCAGAAAAGGTCTTCAAAGCTGAGAATACTCCCAGCATGAGTGGGAGGAACACCAAGTTTAGGCGGATAAATTCTGCTATGAGACTTCAAAGAGTAACTCAGAGTAGAGAGCAAATACAGGTATTGTAATTTTTTTTATTTTTTGGCCTGGTCCTGCACTGCCATTTGCTTAAGCTACACCAAAGTGGGGAAAATAAGAAAGACCCAGCCCTGGGCCTGTGCCTTAGAAAGAGGAAGGACAGATGTGAAAGGTGAACCAGAGTTAAAAAGTCACACAATATCAGAGTAAATGGAAGCTCCAGGACAGCAGCCCAAGCATGGGCAATACAAGGAGAAACAGCATGGCAGTAGCCACCAGAGCCAGCACCCAAACTGCAAAGAAGACAGAATGTAAAATACATATTAAGTGACCAGAAGAGGAGGAAATCAAGAAAAACGTGGAATACATTCACTGTGTCTTCACAGAAAATAAGAAAACTTAACAACACAAAGTCAACGATCTCAAAGATAAGAGGTTAAGTAGCCAAATAAGAAGGAAAGAGAGACTATAGAGCTAAGGAAACAGATCGAAGCCCGAAGAACATCATAATAGGTTCAAGAAATAAGAAACAAAATGAATATCACTGGAAAAAAACCTATCAATAACAGGAAAGGAAAGAGCAGATCATAAATGCAGATTAAGAAAAAATAGGAAGATTAAGCACACTGGGTTACTAAATTAAAGAACACTTTTAAAAATAATTAGTATCTCTAAAATATAAAGGCCAACAAATGGAAAACAAGATATGGTCATAGATATAATCTAAGAAAGTCAACTCAACAAAAATATCAGAAAAGGCACATCATGTTATAAGAAAATCCAATAAACAAAATTCATCCCTAAGTTAGATCCTTCTTATGTTGCTGAAAATTGAGAATAAAGACGGATTTCTTCAGTCCATCAGATAGGCAGAGCAAATGACTTCCTAGGGGAAAGTATCAGGCTGACCCTAAACTTGCATAGCTAATACCAGGAGACAATGATACAAGTTCTTAAGTCAAGACTGACCCAAGAATATCAAACCAGCTTATGATCATTAAAACTGAAAGGAAACCAGGAAAGGTTTGAAAAATGAAATAACAGATGAGCCCTCCTCAAAAGAAGGATTTTCACTTCAGTACATTTATCTTTTATAAAATTCAATTAAAATAACTGCCTCTCCCACCCCCCACCCCACTGCCCCAATAACAGCAAGGACACCTAAAAGGCTAAAAGGCAGATCGTGGTTTCTCATTACCTTCTCTACTAAAACTATTAACAGCTCATTGGAAAACTAGCTGAAGGTAGGTTTATGGCAAGAAAAGTACAAGGTAAGCCTAGAAATCTTATGTGAGATATCAAGGAATATCTCAAAGATTAATGAGACCTGTCAAAAAAGGTGTAGGACCCAGGGGTAAGAAGCCCCCACTAGCCATATGCAGAGCAATTTTGAGCATCAAAAAAACAATTGTGGTGAAGAGTCATAATACTTTGAATAAAGAATTGGTGCATTTGTATTGATATTGAAAACAGGGGATTGAAACTTTAGCTAAAAATCTAACCTCTTCAGTGTGATCATTTACTCTGCCAAGGATCATCAGTGGATGCTGAAAGCATCAGAGGAAGTTAGGGCAGAACAGGTTTTCTACATCATCTTGAAATATCACTCCAGATTTCACTTGATAATAAAGGGAAAGAGATACCGTGAACAATGGAGAAATATGGTGAATATCACCATAACAAAGTATTCAAAATAGTATCGCTGATAATGGGGCAAACAAGAATTACGTGCCTTCTTAAAGTAGCAATAGTAATTAACTACATCACCCATGTAGTTCTCCTGTCCAAACTGTTACTTGAAGGTAATCATCCAGGTTCGGAGATATCTACAAAACGACTGGCCTGGAATCTTCAAATATATCAATTTTGTGAGTAGAAGAAGTTTAAAGAGACATGATAAGTAAATGCAATGTATAGTTCAAGACTGGATTAAAAATAAGAACCATATAAAGAAAAAAAGTATTGAAAAAATTAAAGAAGTTGGATTATGGACTGTATTATTGCCTCAATATTCAATTTCTTAGTTTCATAACAATACTGCTGTTTTTTTTAAGAAAATAGAGAAGCATTTAGAGATGAAGAATCAGGATGGAGTTTTGGAAATAGTTCTTTGCTCTAATATAGGTACAACTCTTGGACTAGCAAATTGTAAGAAAGAAACTGCCTCAGAAAATGTATTATGTGTCATAACTGATACACCATGAAATATCTAATACTTTGCAGAGATACTAATGAAATAAAAGAAGGCTTCTGCTGTTGATAAATTAACCCAAAAGTAAGGTGACAAGCCAAATGGTAACATGGAAGTGTAAGAACATACAAAACTCAAACATCATCAATAGGCTTTCACTACATACTTCTTGCACCCTTACTGTGCTGACTTCTTAAAAGTATAAAGCATGGATAGTGACTATGGAGTTTAAAGTCCAGTTCGCAAGATATAAGTTGTATACGTGAAACAATTTAAAGGCAATCCAAGACACCATGTTTTCAAATGCCAAAACCTGTGGTTTAAACTAAAAATGTAATAGGAATTTTTGGAAGGAAGAGATCGATGTTGGATGAAGTCACTGGGAACTGGGGCTTGTGACACATTACAGCAAGCACAGAACTTGATCTTAGTGCAAGAGCTACACACATGTGTACTGAGGAAATTTACTAACAGGGAGTGTGTGATTAAAGCCAGGTTTTGTCAATCAGAAACTCTGTCCTCCAGGGAGAGTTTGGGAGAAAATTTAAAGAAGAGATGCAAATTATAGGACTTGTTAAACATACCTTATAGAGAAAGCAACCTTAGAGATCATCTTTCCAGTTTTATATGTTTATGAGTAAAGAATCTTGGGCCCAGAGAAAGACTAGTTTATAAGGGAGAAAGGGAAATTTGGTCAATGTCAGGAAACTGGATGGGAATCCAGTAACCTGTTCAACTTTGGCACGCCATTCAGTACTTCTAAAACTTTAGTGATGTGGCAGATAGGATATCTTCGTTTGGGATAAGGTGTCTAATTCTTTCCTTTGAATCTGGACCATCTAGTGACTTACTGACCCATTGAATGCAATGGGAATGCCATTGGGGGATTTCTTAGGCTAGGTCACTGAAATACTCATCCTTGATGCTCACCTTAAGCCTGCCATGTTTAAAGTCCAGCTACTCAAAAGCCACAATGCTGTGTGAAGCTCATGCTTCACTGAGAGGTCCTAGAGGATAAGAAATAACACAGGGAGAGAAGGAGAGGCCGAGAAGCTCCCAGGCACCAGACACATGAGTGAAGATGTCATTTGGGAAGCGGCTCCAGCCCCAGCCGTCATGTTGGCTGGGGACAGATCTCCAACTCAAATCCATCCTGAGTGCCTGACCAACACCTCTGAGTAAAATAAAATGTATTTTTTTTATAGCACTAAGCTCGGAAGGTAGTTTACTACAAAGTAATAGATAACCAAAATGCAGTTCCTTGTGTCTCTGATAACTCCACATTTCTCTTTCATAAGACTTCACAAGAAAAAAAGTTTACAAACCCTTGGTTAAAGAAGTAAGCAAGTAGAGGGTGACAAGTTGATTTGAATAGAGTGGTAGATTGTGGCAGAAAGAGTAGGAAATAAGGGGGTGCCAAAAACTAAGATTCTTATGTCACTTTCTAACAATATGGAAACTTAATTCTGACTGGCAAAAGTATCCATTTCCCCTCCATCCATGTAATCGACAGTCTTCTCTTTGAGTGTAAATGTCCTTTTACGTAAGATCTGAAGGATAGTATTAGTCCTCCCCACCTCAGAGAGTGGTTGTGATAGCAAAATATGGCAACCACTGATGCTCTTCACCAATAAATTCTAGCTCTTCATCTTCCACTCTTCACCTTGTATTTCTGTCCCCTTGTGGTTGAGTGAGTTTGTGTGATTAGGTGTTTGAGTTGTGAGCAGAAATAACACGTCACTTCCGAGCCATGCACTTAATTGCTTCTTCTCGTCCTCCTAGAGCTTTCTTCCCTCTCGCACAGTAACCAACACCTGACAAAGTCCGGCTCCTTTATCCCAGCTTCCTGAGTAGATCTGGTGATCAAGGCTTTCTGTCAACCCATGATAGACATATAACACGAGTGAGAAAGAAACCTTTGTCCATTTAAGTCATGGAGAGTTTTGAAATTACTTTTTCTGCAATATAATACAGCCTAGTCTGACTGATGCACCAAAAACTAGATATACTGTTGGAAACAGAGAGGGGATATACAAGTGAAAAATATTATTATTACCAAGGATAGGCTTCAGAAGTCTTCTGAGTAGAGAAGGAACACAAATGATTCGTTCAGCTGTCTACTGCAAGTTTTTATTGCTCCACTTTAATGCACAAGCCATCCAGCTTCTCTGAATCAAATTTCTCTGTATGATAAAAATAATAAGAGCAACAGTAGCAAAGATATCTGATATTTATTGAATACCTATATGATTGGAAACCATTGTATATATATATATATTTCTAATCCTCACAGCCTATCTGTAGAATGGGTTTAGCTATCTGTGTTTTTATGGGTGTAGAAACTAAGGCCAAAGAAGTTCAATATTGTGTTCTATTTCCTTCCAAACTTGGGGCTCCACTCAGGAAAGGAAGTCTAGTACTGTAGTAAAGAAAAATGATGGTTTTCTCTGTTAAGCCCACAGAGAATGAGGCAAATGTTTTGAACACATTATATGGTTGCTTTCACTGGTGTTTCAAAGGGAAGCTGAAACCAGTCGAGACAACTTTGTATCCAAGTCATCTGGTGCCCATGTGTGGAGATGTGCGTGCTTTCCTGTGTCCTCACAGGATGGCACAGATATTAATTGCTTAATATGTAAGAGGTGGAGGCTGGGAGTAATAAATCTCCATTCCAAAGTCAGCTTGGTTTTACCTTCACGGACCCCAGCCTGGTGCCACCCACAGGCCTCTTGGGGCTTAAAAGCACCAATAGCAGCCCCAGCCCCACTCAGGACATGTAGGGGATAGAATGGAGGCCAGAGCACCACCCTGAATAAGGACATGTGGTAAACTTGCAGGGAAAAAATGTTCAAAATATCCCTGGCCTCACCCCAAATTTTGGGTGGCCCCAACCCAGTGTAGAACTATCATGTGCATGCAGAGATCTTAAATTAGAGCACACCCAATGATTCATTTCGGTTTGCAGTCTGGTCTAGGAAGCTAAGGCATTTGGAAGGGTTATGGGGAGAAGACAAGAGAACCTCATACTGACATGATTCCTGTCAGAATGACGTGGATCTGAGCAAAACTCCCTGACTTGTCTCTCCGCCTCTCCCACAGATACTGGCACAACCATTCTCTCTTCCTCAGCTAGTCAACTCCGGCCTTCTGTTAGGTCTCACCGGAAGCCTCCGCTCTTGGCGCCCCCTCACATCCTTTCTCTCATGCTTCTGACATTCCACTTTTCCCTCCAAGATGTCTCCGGGAAATGGAGTCTCCTGCTCCGCGCACCGTGTTGGGTTCAGTGTCTGTGTTTCAGCTGTAAGCTTTTCCTTCCGAGAGTGACTCCCCAGAGGTCTGTGTATCACATCCTGCAACAGCCCTTGGCTTTCTAGATTAAAATACTTCCCTTGTTTACTCTTCAATCAGCAGGAGTATTGGCCACCCAGCGTGCAAGGCACCAGGCTTGGCCTTGGGCATAGCCGTGAATCGGGAGTCACCGCCCCTGTTCTCCTGGCCTCCCCATTCTAGCAGGGATCTATCTTCCCCACCCTCTGCAGACCCTCCCCCTCCATCCCCAAGCCCTCCCTCCTACACTCTCCTCTAGTCAGCTGTCAGTCATTTTTGGGGGGGATCCTATAAACCTCTATCAACTTCTCTTAGCTGAATAATGTTATTTTTTAAAAAAAAGACTGTATCCATTGAGGGTATCGCTTTCATAGTACAAAGATACACAGTAATTATTCTGAATGAGTTCACAGACTCATAGACAAATGCAAAGTGAAGAGAGAACAGTGACTCCAAGCAAGGAACCCAAGTCTCTAATCAGTCACTATACAGACACACACACACATGCACACACATACACAAACACACACAAACACACACACATTTTGTGCCAAGCACTATTTTAAGTGCTGAGGATACAGCTGAGAAGTTAAGGTACTTGCCCTCACAGAGCTTAGATTCTGATGAACAGGAGGGTAAACTGGTCGTGGCTTCAGTTCTGCACAGCACTTACACCATGCCAATTGGTAGTACTGTCTCACACTGACTCTGGGCTCGGCCCTGCAGTTGGCTTGACTGCTAGACTTTGGCAAAAGTGACACAAAAGGCCTTGTGCATTTTTACGCTGTCTCTCAGAGCTCTTCACTGCCATGTGAGTAAGCCCAGGTTCACCTGCTGGAGGATGAGGAGAGAGGCATGACGCCCCAGTGGAGAGCCAGAGAACCCCCAGAGGCTGACACACCAGCGAGCCCAGCCAAGACCAGAACAACGGCCCTGTGGCCCACAGACTCGGAGCAATCAGAAATGCATAGTAATAAACGTGGGCTCTTATACATCATGGAGTCCCTGGTAATATCTAACTGATACCCAGGAGAAACATAACAATAAACCTGCAAATTAGTTAATCATATATATTCCAGAATAAGATACAAATGAAGACACAATAAAGCCATAGTAAAAATAAAATGGAGTCATGGAAAGCGATTGGTGGGGGCTGTCTCGGGAAAATCTGACCAGGGTGGCAGGAAAGTCATCCTGAAGAAGTGATGTTTCTGCTGAGATTTAACTGATGAAAAGGGGACAATTGTATCTCCGTTTGGAAGAACTTCGCTGCAAACAGACGAGACCACGGGATGGGTGGACATCCGAGCTGAGATGTGGAATAGGCAGTTGCAGCTCAGGGGAGACGTCCAACTGGAGATGGAAACTGGGAATCACTGGGGGAGATGAGACCATCCAGAGGCTGCCTGGTGGTATGTGCAGCACAGACATGGCGTCTAGTTTCTGGAGGCCCTATCTGGGAGGTAGAGCCATCTCCATGGGGGTCTAAGAGATTGGGGTCCTGAGATACTCCTTCATGTGATGCTGAGTAATACCAGAGGCTTGGGCTCCTGATGGTGATTAAAGGGCATGAGGATATGAGGCCCATTGACAGTGTTTCCAGCACAACTTAAAACTGAAAGCATGGGAAAGTGAAGATGTAGGCCATTATCTTGTCTCGTCTGCAGCCGAAGATGTTGTGGCTGCAGGGAGCTTGCTGAGATAAAAGGCCTGAGGGTGGCCAGTCGCACCCCTGAGGGGAAGGGCCGACTCTTTAGCCCATGTTGTATATGAAGACTATGCAGTGTTTGGCCTCATCCCTGCCCAACTGTGCCATTAGCCGGCCGTCTGGCTGTGAATAAGACCTTACTCTCTCAAGGCTTCCGTTTCTTTCTCTGTAGAATGAGGTCATAATGGCCAGTATTCTTTATACTGCAAGAAAGCATCCCTACCTGGTTTAGGCAAAGAGAGAATGTATTGGCTCATGTAAAGTCCAGGAGCTGTTCTGATATATAAGAGCCTAAGAGCCTCAAAAGCTATCATAAATCTCTCTCTCTCTCTCTCTTGCTTGCTTGCTCTCTCCCCTCCACATTTATTACCTTTATCCTCAGGAGAAATCTATATATGGGGCCCATCACATTCTAACTTAAGTTACCCTTGCAATTAGTATTCTCAGAGGAAAAAGACATTCTCTTTCCCAACGATGCCAATTCAGATCCTAGGGTTGGGGGCTACTGATTGGCTTGGATCATGTGCAACCTTGACTTATACACTATGTTTAGGAAGACAGAGTATACTAACTGCCTAGGCCTAAGTCCTGTGCTCATTTTTGGACACATGAGCATGTGGGCAAATGGAATCTAAGGGTCTGAGAAACCTATAAGATATTTGAGATGCTGCTATTAAAAAGAAAAAAGAAAGTCAGTTTGGTAAGGACTAATAGAAATCCCTGGCTATGTCAAAGGGCTGCTAAATACCTCTTGGGTGCCTGGTACGCACTGAGTTTAACGTTAGATTCATTTTAATAAGGGTTATCACTTCCTCTGCATGGTGATTCTACAAAGAACCACCATGAGCACGGGATAAATTGGTAAATGAAATACATGAATATGAAGAAGCAGCATGAACTATGTTTATGCCAGTCATTTAATTTACATTTCTGGATGTTTCTTTTGTCAATTTTCTAATACTCATCTTGGTAGAGTATAGGAGGGAATCTCGGGAGGAAGGACAATTTTAAGGCAGGACCCTACGAGAAGCAAAAGCCTTGCCCTAACTCATCTCGCTGAGCAGGGGCGAGGGTAGGGCGAGCTGCGGCTGACGATGAGGAGTTCCATAGAGTTAAGGGCAGACCAGAGGTGGAGGCACATTCACCAGGCGGAGGATGTGGCTGGTCTCACCGCACACTTACCTCTGCCTCCACATCATGTAACACTTTCCCCGGTTTTGCCTTCATCCTGCAGCCTCCGTGGCATGTAGCCCACACACATCTTATCCATGTTGATGCCTAACTGGGCCATTTAGGCCCTCAGGCTATCATTTCACTCAACTGCCTTTTCATCCAGCCTGTTTCTCTACCGTTTGGCCCAATACTGGCCCACCTTCCAGCACCTACTCCTGGCCCTCAGTTTAGTCTCTGTCCACACTTTTCCCTGCCCAGCCAAACTTTATCATTCAGTCTTAATTTCTCCATGAAGTCTTCCCAGGGACTAGCCTTCTTCAAGAACATTCTGAATTATAAATTGCCATGCTCCTAGTCCTTCCCTTGCCTGGCATGTTAGGTGTCATTTTGTGGCTTGTCTTCCCAAGTACATCACAATCTCAGCCCCTGCACAGTATTACATATCATGCATCTGCATCCTGTGCAGTGGCCAGGGCCCTTAGGAAGCCACTGAAAGGATTTTCTGGGTCTGTTGAGTGCCCTCCTTATCCACCCACAAGGAATGTTTGCTTCAGGCTGTGCCTACATGCCACTTGGAAGAAAGCAGACAAGTTCATTGAAAATAACTAGTCAATTCCATTCTTTAAAAAATCAATTCCACCATTTGTTTCATTGAATTAATTGGTTAATGCAGTTTTGCTTATGTAGAACTGAGTTAAAAGGAAATGACCTCAGTAGTTTGCAAATTAAATCGTTTCAGAGAAAGATCATTTCAAATTGGCAACTTGCAATGGAAACTATTCCACATGGCAATGTGCTTTTCTCCCCTGAAATGCCTGTTTTATTACTGCAGGGTTGCTTATACGCATGGTCAGAATGACCCCAGGGTCTGGATTTCTAAATCAAATGGCCCTGGAGTGCTCTTTCTTTGTCCAGACTTGCAAGGCTGAATGGAGAGTTGCGTTTTACACATTCCGTAAATAACAGAACTCTGTTATTTGCTGAATGTTTTCATGAGAAAGCTTTATCTAATTAACCCAATATCATAAAACTGTGTTAAATAATTTATGCATGTTTTAATTTTGCAACCTGAGTAACATATCTGAGGAGGTGGGGGAGCATATTATACAGGATCAACAGCTTGCAGATTGGTACAGAAGGGACTTGAGAGAGAAAAAACATATTTGCTTGAATGTCTATAGATTAGACCCCCTCTTAAGCCTTTCACTCCATTTATCCTGCTCTAGATAGCAAAATGGTCAGGCCTACCACCTGGCAAATGCATAGATCATCTTTCAAAACCCAAAGGGAAGGGCCGGCCACTAAGGCTCCTGGAATATTCTTGCCCCAGTGTCCCAAGCCTAAAAGCTCAGCCTGGCTTACTGACAATGGCTGACAGAAAATAACAAGAGGTAAGTCATTCTGACCTATTTCATTCGACTAAATCCTCTTTGGCCTTCTCTGAACCTCAGGCTTGAGGTTACTCTCGGTGTCATGAGGAGAACCAGAAGCCACCCCAGGGGATGGGAGGCTACAGGTCAGAACAGGACAGAAGGGACCACAAATGAGGTATCCACGGTGAAAGTGCTTCAGGCCGAGGGTGGGAGGGGAGACAAGTGTGGGATCCTAGCAGGACTTAGAATGACAAATGGGTGCATTTGTTAGAGCAGCTGCTGCATGCCAGGTAGTGTGTGAGCACCAGGGGTTGCCCAATTCTGCCTGCAAGAAGCAGCTGGAGAGGAGGTGTAGATAAGAATGAAGTTGCGGGGAGACCAACAAGGTAAATGAGGAAGTATGTGCTGATTCCCAGCGAGCACTTAGAAGAACTTGATCTGGTTGGGAAGCTCTATGGAAGAAGAAATGTGCTTATACTGAGTACCGAGACCAAAGAGATGCCAGGCAGATGGCACAGCACGAGGGAAAGCGTGATGCTGCAAGGGAGCAAGGGGCACTTAGGCGATAGCTTTTAATCCAAATAGACCGTGAGCTTTATTGAAAATACAGTTTGTCCTCAGTGTCCCTAACCTACTGAATCTCTTACAATAGGGGAAGTGCAAGGACAGTTTCTCACATGCTTGATAGGTGATTCTAAGGCAAAACCCTTGCAAAGAACTTTTACTTTAACACGCTCTGATCTGGGCTGGAGCAAAGAAAGTGGCTACAGAAGGGGTCTGGTAGGAGACAGGAAGCCTGAGCAATGGCTCTGCATGCTCCCCTGAGGAATGCAAACCTCATCCCAAAAGCGATGGAGAAGCAGGAATGGATTTCAACTAAGAAGTTGTATGATCAGTTATACATTTCAAAAAGATTGCCTTGGCAGTCTGGGGAAGAACGGGTAATGGGTGCGGGGACGGAAGGGCATCACAGCGAATGAGGTGTCAGGCCTCAGCAGGAATGCATCTAAGCTAGGCAGGAGGTGGTGCTGAGAGCTGGGAAGAGGTGGCCATGATGGAGTGTCACCTAACTGGATGTAAGGGATGAGAAAGCGGGGTCTAGGGTGACTTCAGTAACGGGTGATCGAGAAGAAACAGTGTAGGTGGAATACCAGTTCCCTCTTTCTGCTGTATCAAATCACCACACATTAGCAGCTTAAAACAACACAGATTCATTACCTGATGGTTCTGGAGTTCAGAACTCCATAATAGGTCTGCAGGGATGTGCCCTTTGTGGAGGCTCTGGGAAAGAATCCATTTCCTTGCCTACGGCTTCTAAAAGCTGCTCACATCTCTTGGCTCATGGACCGCATCACTCCCATCTCTCTGTCTGTCCTCACATCTCCCCCTCCGATTCTCCTCCCTCCCTTTTTCCCTTGCGATCACATCACCCAGCCCTTGCGACATGGGGTCCACCTCGATAATCCAAGAGAATCTTCCCATCTCAAGATTTTTGAACCACCTCTGCAAAGTTCCTCTCATCCTATAAGGTAACCTACCCACAGGTGCTAGAGATCAGCGCACGGGCAACTTTGCAGGGTCATTATTCTGCCTATCACAGTAGGGTTTGGAAGGGGAGGCAACAGAGTGGGGCTGTGATTTCAGTCGGACTGTACTGACGGTGATGTGCTCCAGGGACGTCCAAGGAAAACTGTCCAGTCTGTTGATTGTATATGGGGATCTGAGCCTCCGAACGGAGTTCTCCACGGGAGGTGGAAATCCTGAGTCATCGGCATGGAGGTGCAGTAGAAGCTCCGTTTGCATGAGGTTATGCTTGGATCATGGAGGCCTGAAGTCAGAGCCCTGGTGGACACCGGCATTTATGCAGCAAGGAGAACAGATGCTTGCAAAGGGCACTGAGAATAAGGGGAGTTAGGAAGAAACCCAAACACTGAGGGAGGAGGAGGAACAAACAGAGGGAAAGGAATGACATCGGCGTCAGATACCACAGATCAAATAAGGCAAGAGTGGAAATGCGCCGGTGGACGTCAGCAGCACAGAAGTCACAGATGGGCTAAGGGGAGAGAAGTTTCAGGAAACTGTTAGCAAAGGAAACCAGACTGCACTGGGGTAACAGTTACAGAGCAGGGAGCAGTGACCAGAGAGGCAGAAATAAACACAGCAGGCTCCGCTGCAAAATTTCTATAGAATATTTTAAACATAAGTATAGAAAATGATTTAAGGAGCACCACTAACCAGCCTTTCAAAGTACGTTGCTTTCTTATATTTGTTTCAGATTTTTTAAAAAGAAATAATATGCTACCGCCACAGCTGAAGCTCTATTTCCTTCTTTCATCCTCTTCTCCTTTCTCCTGCCCTAGTGGACACCCCTGCCCCAACCTGAGAGTTTGATATTGATCATCTTATTCATGTTTATAAAACTACTGCATGTGTACATGTTAATGAAAACTATTTCCAACCTATAAAAATTAAAAAGTATTTTATGTTAATCTCCAATTATAGGTAAGTATCAAAATGTGGATTTACTCAAACAGGGATATAAGCTCGTATAAGTTTTCTGGAAAACATCTCATAGCAAATACAACATTAATACTAAATAAAACTGGGATGGACTACCATGCTTAGTGCAGTGCTTCTCAAAGTGTGGTCCCTGCATTGGCATCCTCTGAGAACTTGTTAGAAATGCAGATTCTAGGGCTCCCTCCCAGGCCTCCGGAATCAGACTCTCTGGGGTTGGGCTCCGTAATTGGTATTTTCACACACCCTCCAGGCAATTTCCATGGGCACTCAAATTTTCAAACCACTGGTGCTGACTGAGGAGCAGAGCAATAGCCCCTAAGGTGCTGGGGGAGACCCTTCAGCGGGCGTAAAGGAAGAGTGGGGGATAAGCACGATCCCAGCAGTGACCTCTGGGCGGGGTTGTAATGTGGAACAAATCCTAAATGATGGATGCAGCAACGCACAAGTACAGTGAGCACAGTGGGACGGGGAAGTCCTGCTCACTTTTTAATTCCATCTTGAACTTCTTGAGAATCCTCTCCTGCTTGTCCCAGGACAGGGTTTATGTCCTTCTCCATGAGTCAACAATTTTTCTTCCCTTTCCTATTATCAGTCACCCTGTATTTGTTTATTTGCATATCTGATTCCTTATCAGACAATAGATGCTTGCCTTTATTTATTTTTTTCATTCTCACAGTCTTTTATCCAATTTCCATGGAGTAAAAATATTACATCTCCTAACCAGGGTGCCTGAGGCTAGGTGAGGTTCTTAATCATTTTGTACCCTCAGAGCCTGCCTGCCCTTTATTTTTGAGTCTCATTTAGGGCTGTGCTTGGAGAAGAGTAGATACCTATTTGTTGAATTCATGTGAAAAGAAGCAATTTCTTCTAACTACAGAAAATAAGGGAAGGAAGGTTTCAGACTCTGAGATGGGTCTTAAAAATTAGTGCTTTTCATCATTAAAGAAATTACAGTCTTTCAGAGAAAAAGGTTGTATGTGTGAAACATTACATTGGAAAACTGATAAAGTGTTTAGGATGATGTGTACTAATGTCCAAAACTTAATCTGAAATGCATCAGAAATGAGATGGATAAAACGATGGATACATGTGTGATAAAACTAGTGAAATATTTATAGTAGATTCCAGGTCAGGGATCAGGACATGCCTGTTTTTTAAATAAAGTTTTATTGGAACACAACCATGCCCACTCATTTACATATTGTCTAAGGCAGCTTTTGCACTCTACCAGCACAGCTGAGTAGTTGTCAGAGCCCATATGTCCTGCAAAAGCGAAAATACTTACTATTCAATCCTTTATTGAAAAAGTTTGCTGACCTCTGTTTTAGGCAAAGGATATATGGTTGTTGACTGTATAATTTCTTTCACCTTTCTAAAAGTTTGAAACATTGTGGTGGAGGGGGGAGAATATAAAACCATTTAAAACAGAATATGATTGGAAACCAAATTTAATCTAAGGAAGTACCAAAGGGATTGTAAAAAGAATAAAGATAGAACAATTGATGTTGAGTTTGGGGCAAGATTAATAGAGACTGGAGTTAATATTGATCATCTCATGAAAGAGGGGACGTGGGAAAGACCGAAAGAGCTGATAGAATTAGAGGTGGGTGGTTTTCCAAACACGGTGAGCAGCACAAGTCCCACAGGGCACATTCTGGGGGTTCTGGCAAGTGTGGAGAGTAGCCAAGCTCCCCACCCGTTCCCACCCCTGCGCCTACCTACCCAACAACACAGCCTGAACACACCACATCTGTGTGTCACGGATCTCCAGTCACGTGCAGGGGAGACGGTGCCTGGGAGAGATGAGAGAAGTTCTGGAGAGGGGAGGAACTGAGGAGGGGACAAAAAGAGGCTTGGAGGCCTGGGGATTGTTGGACCCCACTAGGTTTCCAGGGGAGAGTTTGAGAAGTAGAAACTGAAGAAATGGCTATCGAGAGATTTTTCTGAGACACTAAGTATCAGGGAGAGCTGTTTTGCCCCCTCTGGTGACAGAGAGGTACCCTCGGAGGGGGCTGGGGGACCCTGCTTGTATCACCTGTGCTGGCCTCTGAGTATTAGAAGCTTTCTGGAGCATCTAAATCCAGCACACAGAATGGGTAGAGGGGTTCTCCTTGGAGAACTGTCTGTGGTGAAGATTCTCCAAGTGGGGGGTGGGAAGCAGTAGTGACCAGAAAGGGCTCATGAGAACCAGACCCAGCCACCCCATGTCAGCCTAGACCCAGCACAGAAACCACGCTTTCTTACTGTCCACATTAGCGTGACTTCCTATCTCTCTGTTTTCATTAGCATGGCTTTAATTTTCCAGTAGTCTGCTTGGCGAATGGTTTGATTGTTCATTATGGAAATTCCCCAAAATGGTCCTGAATGACCTTTCAACTCTTCAATGAAAAGTATCAACAGACAATTTATATCCTAAGAGTCTTTGACTCCTATGCCACAAAATCCTCACCACGGTGTTCCCACCAGATTCTGGACTGTTGTACTGTGAGCATTACCCAATGCGAAGTAAGCCCCCAATTTGAAAGACCCACCTTAAACCAAACTTTCAATTCTCAAAAAAATTCTCAATAAAATCCAGACCTTATCTTCCTGCTCTGAGATGCTACCAAAGCGTCTAACAAAGCGTTCTCCCTCATCTCTGCAGGCAATACACCCCATTTTGTTTTATCAATAGGTTGCATTGTTGAATATACTTGGAGAGTCAGCCTTCTACACTGAAATAGATGAGCAATACAGAGTAGATACCATTGTTGCAGCTAATAAATTTACCAGCACCCATAACTTAGTAATTTCAAAGAATGACTACATGTCACGTTGTGCTAGGCTAAGGCTCAGTTTGTGCAACTGAGGTTTGGAACTTGCAGAATATAACCTGTAGTCTTCTGTGAGGATTTTATTGCCTTTAGTATAAATTCCCAATTCTTCAGCATGTTTTATGAGGTCCTAGAAACTGTGGCCCTGCTTCCTCCTCAGCTATGAAAACCCATCATGCTTAAACAGACAGGTTTACCCAGCACTCTCCCTTTGAACATTTAAAGTCCCACATCTCAGAAAACCCAGGTTACAGGCCAACCAGGACTGCTGGCCACTCTACTCACACTAGATTCCCCTGCACATAAACCAGCGATGGTTATGAACCGAGAGAAGTTCTAGTTTCTGACAGCCTGTGTTCAGGCTCTTCAACCCACCAGTAGGATGACTGGACAAGTCACTGATGGCATCTGTGCCTCAATTTACCCATCTGTAAACTGACATTTAAAAAGTACCCATTTCATCTAGTTGTACAATGAAATGAAATAATTTGGGTGGAGTACTTCAATGACTGGCATGCATCAAGCATTCCATAAAAGGAGTCATAGAATAATTGGTTATTATTAATAATAACTAGAATAATTTAGCCTTGTTCATGGTTTTATTCTTTGGCTCAGCACTAGGCCTGGCATATATAACCAGTAAAATGTATCTTTAAATGAATGAATGGATTATTACTATTTCCATTTTTAGCTCAGTCCCCCAAACATGCCTTCTATCACCTAGGGACCTTGCACCCTCTGTGACACGTGTGGTCCCCACCGCCTGGGGCTTTCCCCACCATCAAACGCCCAACCTTATTCCCCTGGCTTTGGCCACAGGCCATCTGCCTGGCTAATGTTTGCTGAAGCTCCAGGTTTCAAATTCAGCATCAACACTTCTTCCAGGAAATCTCCTGAGAGGTGCCACACACAGCCTCTTGCGCCCTTTCAGCCACGGTAGCATTTACTGCATGCTACGGGTTCAATGCCTGTGTCCCCTCCAGTTCGTATGTTGAAGCCTATCCCCCAGTGTGATGGTATCTGGAGGTGGGATTTGGGAGTTAATTGGGTCATGACTGTGGAAGCCCTCAGGAATAGAATTAGTGTCCCTAGAGTAAGAGACACAGGGAGCTTACCTCCTTTTCCTCATGTAAGGATCCGAGATGACCACCTGCAGACCAGAAAGTGGGTCTCACCAGACGCTGGGTCTGCCAGCACCTTGATCTTGGACGTCCCCACGTCCAGAACAGTGAGAAACAAATGTTTGCTATTTAAACCACTCAGCATATGGTTCACTTCTTACAGCAGCGCAAACTACACTTCATGGCTTGTTTAATATTAGGTGACCCTCTAGATACTAAACTCCTAGAGGACAGCACTGAAACAGGCTCTTTTCAAAGGATTCCTCAGAGATAAGCACATTTGGAGCCCTCAAATACATGTAGTTTAAAAGAAGGAAGGAAATGCATTCCTTGAATTATTTTCAATTAATCTCTCCCAGCTATGTTGGTTGCTCTCACACACTACCTTACTACCTGCATCGCCTTCCTACGTAAGAATTAGCTCTCATTTCAGGAAAGTTGTTTTCCAGGTCTTGGATAATACATGCGGGAGAGGAGAGCAAAGACATGGAACAATTTCTCTCTTTCGCCCAAACTAAGATTTTTTTTAAAGGCATATAATTTGGAGAATGAATTTCATCTTTGGAATTTGGTCCTAAGCCTTTCTAGTCTAGCATTATACATATCGATTTTTCCTGGCGACATCACACTGAAATCTGATTAGCACCAGATTACAGTGTGGGGCAGCTTTTTAAATAGCCTTGCAAACCAAATCCTCGGCGGTGGTTCAACTGATCTCCTAAGTGGGCCTCTGCAAGGAAGCCAATGAACCGGAACGCTTGGGTGGCAAGCAGAGGAGTTAACTTGTGACAATACTTGTCCAAGTCTTGAAAATGGAGCATCTGCTTCTTGGCCTCAGAAGTGAAACAATCCAATAATTACAGTCCTTGGTGCTTTTTTTCTACCTCAGGAAACATTTTGCAACTAACTAGCAATTTCCAAAAATATGGCTCATGCAACACATCTCCTTATCTCCTCGTGTAGGAGAGGGTGTGAGCTGTAACGAGGCAGGGGCTCGTTATCTTAGGGGGTTCTGGCAAGGTGCTCCTGAGGACAGCTTTTAATTGGGTACGTGTGTGCTGTCTAGGCCTGGGGCTTTGAAACTATCTTCTGGGAGAAGCTAAGGCCCCATTTCCAAGGTATCTAGTTAGGACAAATTGAAAAGGCAGCCTAGGTGGGTAGGGACAGGGACCCCCTGAGGAAGCAGAGGAAATAAACAGTTTGACATTTTCAAAACCCTCTCTGGGGGCTGGGATTTTTGTGTTTGATTTTTTCAGAGATCCCAGGTTTTTGGAATTGGTTCAAGAAGAAAGACAAGAATTCCAGGTGATCAGCCCACTTGTCACTATAAGTAGCAGGTGGCCAGGTGTGGGGACTATAAAAGCTGCCGTCACTCACGGCACCCAGGGATTGTGTATGGTAGGACCCCACTGACAAGGCTGGTACCTCCTTCGCTTAAGTCAGAGGGAAAGAAACATTAACACTGAATTGTACTGACCTCTGACTTGAAGTCAGGCTGGAACTCACTTGCAGTTACTCCTTCAGGGTCACATGAAGTATGCCTGCTTCTTTAGGAACAGAAGGGAGCTCAGTCTTGATTTCAAAGCTTTGCATTCGATAGCAGTTCTCAAATTTCAGTGAGCAAAAGAATCAGCTGTGAGTTCACTAAACTTAGATTCCCAGATTCAGCTCAGCAGTGGCCTCTTACAGGCAGTCTTCCCTGATTTGTGGGGGGGTCTCTCTTTTGTGCTCCCATATTACGAGAGGTCAATTGGAAACAAGGAAGATTGTCTATCTTCCTTCCTTGTCTTTAAAGAACTGTCCAGGCTGGTAATAGGCTCCACAGATACATTTGAATCCAAATATATTGGACTCCCTCTGCAAGTTTAATGAAGCACATGAAAGCTGTCCAAAGCGAAAGCATGGGAGGATGGTTAACGGGAGGTGATTTCCAAATCCTCAGCTTTCCTACGTGCCCATCTTGCCTGAGCCATGCGCCTGACTTTTGACAATCACTTTCCAATGTCACTGCTTACAGTTCACAAAACAACGTTGAAATGTTCACCCACGTCAAACCTGCAGAGCATGAAGCAGTGAAGGACATGGGGGGAAGGCAGGGCTCCTGGACACGGTTTTATGAAAGCAAAAGCACAGGGAGTGTCAGGAGTGAATACTGAACCCTCATAGCAAGACTTTGCACCTTGTCTTTCTTTTTAGAATTAAAATTCAAGAGAGAGATGATTGTTATGGGGACACTTTAATTTGAATTGTAAAATAACATCAGATTTTTTTCCCCTGAAAGTACCTTTGGTGTGGCTGATTGGATTTTACAATAAACGTGGGTTCTACTAGCTTACATGGTAGATATTTTCTTTTCTTTTTTTTATTTTTGAGCTCCAGCGTCTTGGTGAAAAGATACTTAAAACTTTTTTTTTTTTAAGTAAGAGCATTTTTTTATAAATCAACAAGTTTATATTGGTTAAAAGGTATTGAAACGAACAGTATTTCCATTTTCTCAACTTGTTCTGAGAATAAACAAGTTGCCTAAGTGGCAGAGTAACAGGTATAATTACTGAGACGCGTTCCATAAGACTTAGGAAAGCCTTTTTGGTGTATTTCCCAGAAACTAGAAAAATGAATGACTCTAATAAATGGGTAAGAAATGCTTTTACCAATCAGGTGCTTTCCATTTGTGTGTTTCATCACCACTGAAGGAGATCTAATCAAATTGTCAGCCGAGAGATCATTAGATGTAATTTTTGATGATACATCCCACCTAACTTCAAAGGGATTCAGAGCCTGTGGGATGCTGCTATCCATTCCAGTCCTTCCTCCCGCTTCCTGCTATGCATTTACGTGAACAAGACGTCTTCATGCATATGTCCGTAAGACAAAAACTAGAAACTGATCCGATCCTGAATACTTACCTATCAAAGCAGTAATGTCCACCCATGGATACAAGAAAGTTGGGAGGGCCAAGGAAGAGAGAAACTTCCTCCTATGTCACTGAGATGCTTTCCCCATAGATTTTCTTTTTTATGCTCACACCTAATAATTATTTTTCAATATTGCACTGTATTTATGATGTTTCCTTATTTGTGCACTAATAATAGTTGTAGTAATGGCTCAAACTAGAATTATTTTATTAAACATTAGAGCATTCTGGTGACATGAAATAAAAATAAACTTCAATTTAATACACATCTTTGGTGCAGATGTGTTTGACGGGGTGATAAAGACTTTAAAGTATAAAAATATGTTACATTAGGAGAAAAGTTATATAGCAGAAGTTGAATGTAAATGAGAGTTTAAGGAGAAAAAGCAAGATGTAGAATTACCTTCTGTTAAATAAGAGCTTGTTCAGTATTTTGTAAAGGGTCGTTGGTAGATATTAAGTTGCTACTGCATTTAAATTCTGTTAGACACACTTAAGAGAATGATGAAATTATTTTATTTCAAAATGCCTATATTTCCAACATGTCAAAAGTTCTATGCTTTTGAACTATTTTATAACTTATGATGTGAAACTATAGATGTCACCTTCAAAATGTGCAAGGGTATCTTCCCATTTACTAATCATTGCATAACCCTCATCGTTGATGGCTTTAAAGGACAACCATTTCATATGCCCCTATTTCTAAGGGTCAGTGATGTGGGCTGGGCTCAGGTGGAGGGCTGTCATCCTGGTCTCACCTGGGATGACTCAGGCAGTGCCACTGTCTGGTTGCTGTGTGGTCTGTGATGACCCCATTGCCACGTCTGGAGGCTGAAATTGGGTGTTGACTGCTCCACATGTTCTCTCACCCCTAGAAGGGTAGACTGCATTTCTTCATGTGGCGAAAGACAGTCACGAGACCTCTTAAAGTTGAGGCTCCATGTTCCACATTTTTATGTCTGCTTCATTGCAATTGTCAAATCAAATCACAAAGAGGATGAGGATATAGACTCCAGCTCCCGATGGGGGACCCTGTGAAGTCACATTGCACAGGAAAGTACACACCTGGGAGCAGTTATTTTGGCCAAACCATTGTTTGATTGCAAGCAATCTATCCAGAACATTGTCTTCCAGCCTCCCTTTATAAGGGGTCTATGAACAAAAGTGTTTGAAGACCACTGGTCAGGTTCATTAGTGAGGAAAACGGAGACTGGTTGAACTTCCAAAGACTGAAGAGGTTTCAGGTACTATGTCTACGATTATCTTGGGTTTTGATTTCTCATCTATCAAATGCAAAAAAGGGTATCTACCTAATAGAGCTGATGTGAAGATTAAATGAATTAATAAATAAAAGCAAAGTGCTTTGAAGAGTAGCATGTGTTGAAAGTTCAAGAAATCTTAGCTGCCAGCATGATGCTCATTTTGTTCAGTCTATTTCCAGGCAATATCCTGCAACAGCCGCAAAGTCCACCTGCTGGGGAATGCCACCATTGTGATTTCTGTTTTAATTTCTGGATTGTCAGAAGGGGTGAACAAATGATATCTCCCCAGACCCTGGGATAAAAATGATAGAATATTTGAAACCAGAAAAGTTTCAAAAGAGCAGGGCTTAACCTAGCAGAAGCTTACCTCTCACTTCCATAGCAGTTCAGGATTGGAGTTCAATGAGAGCTTTTCTCCCTGTAGGGATCCAGGCCCCCCTGGCCCTTGGCCCCTTCCGTCTGTGGCCCTGCCATGCCCTGGGGTCTGAAAGCCCTCTGCATCCAGCCTGCAGGAAGGGAAGGAGAGGGCGGAGAAAACTTCTCAATGTTTTGTCCCAGGACTGACCCAAATCTCTTCTGCTCACACTGGATACAAGGGATAATTGGAACATGGAGTCCTTGTGTATGGGCTCTTCCCACATAGTAATTCTATATTATGAAAGGGGGTTAAGTTTGGTGGGAAGCTAGGCATCTCTGCCCCAAATGTCCTGTGTGTGTCCCTATTCTCAAATGAGAAAACTGAGGTGCAGAAAGGTTAAGCAACCTTGCCATGTCACAACCCTAGGAAGTAGCAGGGAAATCTGAGATTAGAACCAAGGAAGTCTTGCACCTTAGCCCACACCTGTAACCATTTTAAAATAAATTAATTACTCTCTTGGAATCCAAAGTGCAACCCCTCTGTAAAAAGCAGAGCCGGGTATGGGACCACATCCAAATAACCTTTGCTTAAAGCTGTTAGCTGGAGGTAGAGGTAGAGACATGCTTCAATTGCTCCATCTCCTTGCTCTCAGCCTGCAGTGGTCTGCTTGGGCTGCCACAGGGAAATGAGAGAGACCGGATGGAGGCAGGTAGCTCCTGGGCCCCTCACGGCACCCGCCCTGCCGAGCACTGTCCTTGCTAAAGCCAGCGATGGCGTACCGCCCGCACCCAAGGGGCGCCTCTCTGGATGTCAGATGCCCCGTTTGCAGCCCACTGACAGTGTTGAGGGCTAATCTCGTGGTTTATGGCAGCTCTTCCTGGTTCTCTTCAGTTGTAGGGTGTTCCTTGTCATTCACTAATTTGTTTTTAATTTTAATTTAAAAAGTTTTTGTTACTATTGAAAAACAAGTGAACAATGACCCACTCATGCTTCCCACATCACTGTCCACTATCCATTGTCTGAGTATTTGTTGTCTGAGTATTTGTAGCCCCCGACCCAAAGTTGTATGTTGAAACCTACACCCCAAAGAGATGGTATGAAAAGGTGAAACCATTGGGAAGTGCCCTCTGTCATGAGGGCAGAGACCTCATGAATGGGATTAGAGCCTTCATGAAGGGGACCCAGGAGGGCTCCCTTGCCCCTTCTGCTGTGTGGGAACACAGTGAAGAGATGCCCATCTAGGTGCCAGGAAATGGGCTCCTGCCAGATATCAGGTCTGCTGGGCCATGATCTTGGACTTCCCAGCCCCCAGAACTCTGAGAAATAAACATTGTTTATAAGCCACCCAGTCTATAGTATTTTGTTGCAGCCTGAAAAGACTAAGATACTTCTATTTTTTTCTCTTTAATTTCCCCTCTTTTTCCATATTCCCCAGGCAGCACCCAGACTATTCACAATATTCCCATAGGTATGTATCTTTAAAAACGGTTCAGTTTGCTATCTTTTTCTAACTATTCAGCAGGCTTAAACGATTTCATTTAAAAGAGAATCGAAGGATGAGAGCAACAATCAATACAAAGCGTTATCTATAAATGGTGCAACAGGCATCTCAAACCCCCTTTCCCCTCCCTTCCCCAGTCTTTCACTCAGCACATTTTAGGAGCCTACTGGGTGGGAGGCACAGGGCTGGGCACCGCACACAGTAAGAAAGGTCCCTGTCCTCATGGAGCTAACAGCCTGTTGGGGAAAACACTGAACAATTAGCTACATAAATAAGCACAGAATTACAGTTCCGATACGTACTGTATGAAGGTGGGGCACCCAACACCGTGTGCAGGCAAGTACGGCCGAAAGCAGAGACTGGGCCTCTCAAGTGCCCTCCACACCAGGGCCAGATTTTCCCCTGTACTTCTCACCGACTGGCTGTAAACCAGAGATACCCACAAAACGCTTCTGGGATTCCATTAATTTAGAGCTCAGAAATATTTTACTTACTAGATCACTGGTTTATTATAAGAAGATGTAGCTCAGCAACAGCTGGATGGAGGAGTTGCACAGGGTGAGCAAGGTATGTGGGAACGGGCACAGAGCTTCCTCACTCTCTCCCATGGCGCCATTCTCCCCACGTCTCCACGTGTTCCCCAATCAGCAAGCTCTCCAAAGCCCACCCTTGGTTTCTGTGAAGGTTTCATTACACACAGTCATGACTGATTGAATTATTGGCCATTGGCAATTGAGTCAATCTGCAGCCCCTTGACCCTCTGCAGAGGTCAAGGGCAGTACTGAAAGTTCCACGCTCTAATCAGTTGGCTGGTTTGTAGCTCTGGCAACCAGCAGCCATCCTTAAGGGATCTGCAACTTTCAAAAGCAGCCTCCTTAACATAACAAGAGACACCTTTATTACTCGCATTACTTATGAAATTCCTAGGGGTTATAGGAGCCCTGTACCCGAAATCCAGGATGTAGACCAGATAGATAGATAGATTTCTTATAATGAATCACAATGTCACAGCCACCCAAGCGCATTAATACAGGGATGCTCTTGGAATGAGAGAGTAGATGCGCTCCTTAAATTCAGGTATTACCCAGTCTGCTCTGGGTCTTTTTTGGTTATATACTTACTGAGCACATCTGGTCTAGGACTAGAGCAGCAGTCCTTCAGTTTTTTGCAGGATCCTTTTATAGTCTTAAAGATTATGGAGGACCCCGAAGTGCTTTCATTCAGGTGGATTATAACTTTTAATTCTTGCCATATTAGAAATTAAAACAGAAATTTTTAAAACACTGTCACTCATTAAAAAACAACAGTAAGACCATTACATCTTTAACACTGAGCCAATTATTTAAATGAAAAATAACATTTTCCAAAAGAAAAAATTAATAAAAATGGAATGACCTAAGATTTTTTGCAAATCTCTTTAATATTTGACTTAATAGAAGACAGCTGGATTCTCATGTCTGCTTCTGATTTCAGCCTGTTGCAATATGTTGCTTTGGTTGAAAATTTGAAGAAAATCCAGCCTCACACAGATATGTAATTGAAAAAATAAAGAGTACTTTCATAGCCTTTTCAGTTTATTGTGGATATTCTTTTTTGATACTACTCTAAAAGTTGACGAGTAGTAGTATCTGAAAAGTTAGCTGCTCTATGTATTCTGAAACCCTATCAATCAACTTTTATACTTTGTTTCATTAAAATCCACTCTTCAGTCTTGTACTTTGAACAGATCTTTTACTCATGCATGAATATATAACATTATGCATTAGTCATTTGAGATGTTGGTTCTCTAGGCCAATCTTCCAAATATTGACACATTTCATTACATCACACAAAAAAATCACCTGTGTTATTATCACTATTGAATTCATCAGAAAAGCATTCATGTACTGGGAAGCTGTCAGGCTCACAGCAATAGATACAAGTTCTACAAAAATTTCAGTGTTATTTTACAATGTTATTTTGGGTCTTCAGGAATTAGTATCAGTTCAGAGCCAGAGTCCCATAATCCCCCAAAAGTCTGAATATTTCTCCTTCCTCAAGGCTCTGATAAATAGTCATAGGTCCAGTGGGGAAGGCTTGGAGGAAGACTTATGGTATAAATTTTGGCAGTGTGGCAGGGACTCTGGCCACCCCTTCATTTGTGCAGCTTTGGAATTACAAACTGGCTCAAACCTGGGAATTGACTGGGTGGTGTGATTCTTTTGGTGATTCAACTTGGACTTTAGTACTCGATACCTAGAGCATTTCTACTTACATGAATTAAGTAAGAATCTAGAAGGCTGCCCACCTGTTTCTCTTTCAGGAGACTGCAGTCACCTAGCCAATGCCATAGTCTCTGTGAGTCGAGTCAGACTGTTCTGATACTGCCTTGACTCCCAGGCCTACCTTGTCTTTGGTGATTAAGGGCCACCACCACCTGGCCCCTGACACCCTGGATCTGTGCTCCCCATTCTACTGGGGATGCTGAGGGTACTCAGCCCAGGAATTTATTTCTTAATGCTGTGGTGAAGGTTAGGTCCTCTGGACCCTCCCAGAGCAGGTGAACAGATTTTACATGATAAATTCAGTCCAACATTCCAATTTCCGTAAGTTTTTGGATACCTCCTTCTGCAGCCACCAAGGAAGTTCTGACATCTGAACTGCACCTGGTATTGACCAACACTGGGTCCACATTTCAGTCAATCAACCAAGCAGACTGTTAGAACCATTCCTGAGCTTAAACACTGGGCTTGGATGCTCTGCTTAGTCAGCCTATAATAGTAAATTTGGCCTGATTATATTATGTATTCTTTCCTCCTTGATCCCACAACCTTAAGATCCATTCCCATACATACTCTCCAGATTTCTATCAGTATTCTTTGGCAAGATTATCAAATTGTTTTGGTGTGTGTATATTCCCAATGGGTTACACTTTGTACCTTTGGGACCACCTGGAATTTGAGTCTGGTTACAGGTCTAGAAGCAAAAGAGGTGGTACAGTTGGGTTCTGAGGATCATTAGGACCTTCAAGGCAGCTTCCCCAAGGGAGGCCATTATAAACTCTTCAGATGAGGAACTACTAACCTCCTCAGGCAGAAAAGGAAGAACTGCATTTACTGCCAAAGAAGGCTTGGCAGAAGTTAGGAGTTCAAAGTCCCAAGCCTCATCAGAATGTTCCCATCACAGTATGTCCCCATGCCAGTTTCAGGATGCATTCCTTCCCAATCAGTGCCCTTACTTTAACAAAAGAGACTCCTGACTAGAGGTTGAAAATTCAGTTTGCTTTGCAATTAGGTCACCTGCAAGACTAGATACTTGCTTTTCAAATGAAATCTTACTGCTAAAGAAGAAAACACTTCTTTCAGGGCAGCAGTATAATGTCGAGCTGTGAATTTAAAGCCCTTAGTTCATTATTTTCTTTTCCCCAAATACTCTAGAACAGTTAGAAACAACCAACCAATCCCATTATACACATGACTTTGACAAAATAAAGTGTTCTTTGCTAGTAACTACCGAGTCACCTAGAGCCTTGCCTCCTGTTGGCACTTAGTTACAGGTGTCTACAAGAGATTTGAATAACTGTTTTGCCATTGCGTGCCATGAACTACCAGTGCCCTTTGTTAATGGAAACAAGATCATTTAAAGCTTTTAAATCAAATCAGATCAGACAACCAATTCCAGAAAATCCAGAAGCAGTTCACAGAACTCATCATTAATATTCCGATCTTCTGGAACAATCTCAAAGGAGCTAGGTTAGCATTTTCTGTATGGCCACTGTCCTTCCATCTGATGCTTCCAGTCTACATGTCAGACATCTTCAGGGGGAAGAGCAAGAACAACTGGGATCTACATCATGGGCTGAAGACTGAGGGTAGAATGAACCCAGGTCAGCTCTTGCCTCTGACTTTGATGGTGTGAATATTCTGCCATAGGAAGCCTTCCTTACCGAGAGCAAAAACAACGGGGGACAAGGGGGCTTCAAAATTGCAAATCTGAGCAAATCATTTCTCTGCTTGAATTTCTCCATGGTTCCCCATTACCCACAGGACAGTCCAAATTCCTTCTTGGTATAAAGGTCCCTGACTACCTCCGGCTCGCCTCCCCCACTCCCCACCCATTTACCTCCTATTCCTACCGTTCAGCCGTTTGGAATTGCTGGTGTTCCAAGAATGGCGTGTTTGGTATCATGCTATACCTTCAATTTTCTTCCTTACTTTTCCCGTAAAGAAATTTCTTTCTTGCCCCTCAAGATTAATTTCAATGGCTATTTTCATTATGAGGTCTTTCTAATAACTTTCTGCTACTTCCTCAACCCCCAGCCCCTCTTTTATGCCCTCAAAGCACTGTGGGCACATCTCCATCAGGACACATTTCACTTCTTGCTCGCTTCAACCCCCCTGCCCCCAGCCTTGTGACCCTCCCCCCACCTCCAGCCTCTCCAGGTCCCCACCCTCCAGCCTGTGACTTCTTAGGGGAGGGTTACAGCTTGGTCGCTATTGTACTCCCACCACTTACTCAGGAGGTGCTCAACAGAGGTTTGAGGAATGAAAAACATTTGTTTTCTCTCCTTACAGGCTGCAGTGACTTCTTAAAATAAGATGGTAACAGGACATCAAATAAAATACTTCTCTGGACAGGTCCTGCCTACTTGTGAGGTGACCTGTTTTTCCTCCAGGCAGGACCCTTAGCTGTATAGCCTCAGGCAGTTCAGGAAGAGGAACTTCCAAATTGCTTTAAACACTGGCAGAAGGGGTAAGTGAACACATTTTTATTACATACTTATTTGCACGGGGCACTTCAGAGGATTAACAACTGTGCTCTTTGCACATATGTGATGCCCTCCTTGAGGTAGGGTGTGGTATCTGCTCTTGTATTTACCCTGGCTTCATTCTTCCCTCTTGAAAGGTAATGTGGCACTGAATGCAGATCTTAGTTTCAGATGGCTCTGCATTCATTTAAGTCTTCTTAGTCACATCCTGGAAGCACGATCTTGTAACTTGATCAAATGTCTCTGGACCTTGTGATTCTCTGTAAACCTCATTGAATTACTGCGAAAATAAGTTAAGTTCCTTATTAATTCTAGCCTCCATGTCACACAGGAAAATTTTGACTGAATTTAGGATCAAGAGTCATGGCCTGGATTCCAATATTATTACTACCCATTTACCATTCACCTTACAACTTCTCAAAGCCTCATTTCTTCATCTGTGGTGTGGGAATAATAATATAGAGCTAACAGAATTATGTGGATTTAAAGAATACATAAGGCACAAACCAGTGTTGGAGGAGAGAAATGTTACCTTTTATTATTTTTTATGATTCAGTTCATTGAAATATGTATTTTTTTGATGGGTGTTACTTTCTTAAATAAGTGCTCAAGAATTCCAATTGCTTTTCTCTTCAGTCATGTTTGCATGCTTTAGCTCTGCAAGAGGTTTTCAGGTTCATATGGTAACAAGTTTGCTTTCTTCCCAGGCCCCAACACAGTGGTTTTGATCTATGACCCCAGATGTTATTAAACATTTTTTTTAAGTTAATGGAATTATCTTAAGCAAAATCCAAAATGATGAAAATGACGTGTTTGACTCAACACATGAAAAAGTTTCCTGGGGTGAGTGAAGCTTCAGGGGTGGGCAGGATCTCACCTGTTGGGGTAAAGTCCACAGAACCAGGGTACCCCAGGAGAACATCATGAGGGAGGGCAGTGGGCCGGCCATCCCGAAGTGGAGTGGTGTTCTGGATTGGAAAGGACATTAGACAGGCTGCAATCCAGCCAGGGCATCCATGGCAACCCAGCGACCGTGGGATGGTGAGATGTCCATGGGCCTTGACATCGAACAGACCCCGGATTTGCCTGCGGTGACTTTGCTCCTGGTCATTTGCCCTGAGCTCAGCCCTCGTAAACCTTGCCTGCTCCCTTTCCCAGACATGGATGATAACACTGATTTCTTAGGTTTGCTTGAGGCTTAATGACATGATGGGTGTGGAAGTGTCGTCATTTTGGAAACCAAGCTGTCATGAAGTTGAACCCCTGCTTGAGCATACAGCCTATAAAATAGCACCTTCTGTCTCCAGATTTTTCTACTGTTGGCTAGGTAGGAGTTTCATTCTACGAAAGAGAAAACAAGAAGTGCAGTAGATTCTGGGAAGGTGTACAGCGTGATGCAGATGACTCCTGTCAGGAGAGAAGAATGGCGGGGGCTGGGCCGTGGCAGAAGTTGTAAATTGAGACAACACTGCACTCCTGCGTTTTGAGCGTGCATGTATGATTATTAACGTATATACACTCTCTGTATAATGCATTAGTATGCTCTATGGGCTGGTATTAGATGGAGCATACCACATACATTCTAATGTTTACTCCAAGACATAGGTACAAGCCCGATATACTAGTAGGTGCTGTTTCACAGGTGAGGGTAATGAGCAAAGGTATAGTGCCTTGTTCAATAGCATATATGGCATAAGTGGTATATGTGGTCAAGGCCCTGACCAGTCAGCTTATACTTGTGGGAGTGGGAAATAAAGGAACGCTTTTCTCCCCTTATCACTATTACTGATTGTTGGTGTGACTCCAGTACCTTATAGAGCAAGGCTTCATAAAAATTAATAAAACAGTAATGATAGCAATCGCCTCATCCTACAGGATCTTTTCATCCAGGCATCTTAGCTTCCTACACTTTGTATGTCCACTGTTAACATGTTCCTAACACAGGGGCCCGTACCTCTCACCAGACAGAATGCCCTCTGGATCGAATTGCATCTGTTCCATCCCCTACAGCTCACCAGCTTCATGATAGCTTCCCATACTGAATCCTCCCCGACCCTCACTCTGCCTGTTGGCCCCCGTGTCATCCCCTAGCATGTCTTTTACCAGCTACACGCTAGCACTCCTCATTTCAGGTGTCTGCAGCCCTGGTTAGCTGTCTGTCCTATTTCAGCTGCTTACACATGCCCACAGGTTGTGGGCTTCCAAGGGAAAAGGTGTTCTATTGACATACTGGTATGTTGCCAAGGGCTAGTGGGCAGCCCATCGGGAGACTAGTTGCATGGACCACGGATCACCAGCTGAGTTCTCAGGGCCTCATTGCCTTCTCTGTAAAGTCTTCAGGTTGGTCTATGTTCTCCTTCAGATCCTCAGTCATCAGCCAGAAGGATGTGGTTTTCACTAGTCCTCCCCACAAGGCTCTGTACCTGTGAGCCCTGAATAACTGTGTCCACCAGAGGCACCCAGGCTTTCCAGGTATTGTTTGAAATAGGGGAAAGTGATAACAATCTGAAAAATGCTTTGTCATGGTTTTAGCTACCAGATATGTTCCTACAATTCTACTTTACAGCGCAGAAAGGCCTTTCTTTTAAATCCCTTATCTGCTCTGCCTGTGTAAATGCATCTCACAACGCAAGGCCACTTCTAGAAATGCCTCTTCTGCTCTCTGGAACCTGGGCCAGCGCCCCTGTCCATCACTCCCCAGCCTGGGTGGCTCCCGCCTCACGGCATTTACGGTTGGTTATATAGATGCATCTGGTGTCCTCCAACCAGATTTCTTAAAGGTAGGGACAGTAACCTTTAACTCCCCCAGTGCTTTTGACTTAATCATCACTCAGTCATTTATACTGATGAATGAACCATGGGTGATTGACTACTTAAACGACTGTCCCTGGGTATGTAGGCCTCCCCTCTTGCCCTCTCTATTCTTGTTTCCTCCTTAACGCTCAATCCCTGTCACCAAAGAGGGATGGCTTTTTGAAAGAAGGCAACAAAGAGAAGGAATTGTGTAAGGCAAGTCAGTTGGGTTTTTCCCTGTATTTCGATTGGGTGTTGTGTGGGTTGTTCCCTTCGACAAGACCCTGAGACCAAGGGGCGCTGTGCAGACTCCAGCAGTGGCGCCTGCATTAGCGCTCAGGCCGAGTGGGCCAGACTGCAGCAACACAGGGGCTTGGACTGGGTTCCGGAGCAGAAAGAGGACACCAGTGGAAAACTGGTGAATTACAAATAAAGAACCAATGTTAATGTCTTAGTTTTGACAAATGCACTGTGGTTGTGTAACACTTTACCCTTAGGAGAAGCTGGGTGAAGAGAGTAGGGGAGTGCTATGTATTATCTTTGCACTGTTCTGTAAATCTAAAAGTATTCCAGAATAGAAAGTTTATTTTAGAAAAAGTGGGCCAGAGTGCAAATTTGAGTTTAGTTAGCAGTCTCTCATTGCATGCACATTCTCACATATAGCTCTATCCTAACAATTTGTATTATAAGGTTGAAAATGAGAACTGGAGACAAGTTTAGAAACTCTCCTATAAAAGATTCATGAAAAGACAGAAGAGATAAAAGCAAAACAAAAAGTGGACCTGGTTGCTGCTGGGGGTGGGGTGGGGGTCGTGTTAAAATGTGAAGCCAGACCGGTCATTTGGGATGGGTCGCCAGTGCGGGGACCGTCCGGCTCAGTCAGGATACTGGCTCCGTGTTTTAGCTCTGAGGACTTGAGCACGTTACTTGAACTTCATTTCCCCATCTTTGAAATGGCCTCACTCAACTCACAAATAAAGATGTGTATGGTAAAATAATTCCTTACAAAAATCAAGTCCTACTCTTCAAAATTGTGTCATTTTTGCTGGAAAACTAAAGAGCTCCTCACCCATGGGCTGGTTAGTATGAAAAAAACCCTCAAGCCAGCAGGTCTGATTCTGCGTGAACATTTTCACTTTGCACTTGGCAAGTTTCTGCTTCCTCTTACAAGAATGTTCATGCCAACGCCAAAGCCATTTGACTTCTAAATATAGTGGAACAGATGTGAATGAGGATCATATTATTTTCTGTGTTACACAAAGGGTCTTTCTTTTACCCAGAAAAACGAGACACCAGTCTAGTTCTGGTTAAGCTCAACCATCTCAATCAAGGGAAATGGGATTGGTTCTTTTTCTTTTGCAGTTACCTTTATACCAGATTTTCTTAACCTAGGACCTGCAAACAAGGGTCCATGCTAGATTCTAGAGTCATCAGCTCCTTAAAGCTGAGTGACATTGCATAGGGATGTACTTTTTTTCTCTACAGAGGGTTTCACTCATCTTGAAAGTCTACAGCTGCAAAAATGCCCAGGGCCCCAAAGTACAACTTAAAGCACAGCTTTAGATACCCACCTTTCACAGGAAAAAGCCTAAATTGTAAGATATTTGCTCTGTGTAGGTCCAAATGCAGTATTTTTACTGTTAAGCATTCAAATAAATACCCAGATCATATCTGGTTGGCTGATTTGACTAGTTTTGACCGCATAGCACCTGCTGTATCTGTAGGGCTGCACCTTAATGTCCTCATGCTTGTAGGCAGGGGTTCCTTCCAGCTGTGGCATTGAGCCTTTCCTGAAGACTTGAGGATTTTCACTTCAGGTCCCATCTGTCCATCAAACCTTCTGAATGTAAAGGTTCTCTCAGAAATACCAAGGTAATTCCCGCTCTTCTTACCCTTCCAGTCCTTTCAAAACTGGCCATGTTTCTCTGTAACACGTGCTGTGACCAGTATGCGGATCTGTAAATAGTCTGAAGTGGGACCACACCGTTTGATCATGAGCTCTCCTGGCTGGCGGAGCATTAAGGGTCCCGAGGACAACTTAAATGTACGATGCTGGGGATGGTTTGAATATAAGGAACACACTAGTTTTGTGTTGTTTTCACGTCTCCTTTCAAGTGGCTTACATGTGAAATAGCTTAGGCTATTTGTCAAGAGAAAAGCTGGCCTACAGTTGAAGCCTAGAATAAAAATTTCACTTGGTCTTACGAATGGATCTAGTTAGAAGGCTAAAAATAATTCCCGGTTTCAATTTATTTGGATATTCTTCCATTCTTCATTTCTAACATTAATGGGATCTCCTTACCTTTTGGGTAATATTTTAGTTTTTCAGCTATTTAATTTCGTTTGAAAAATGAAGCAGAGATGAAGTTTAATGTTGAATGTGGTCCTTTTAACTAAAACACAGCACTAACAGGCTATGCAGACTCTGAAGTGGTACCCAAGCTCATGTTTCCCCTTTCAGTAGTAGTTATTTGGTCAAATATAATACTAAAAGACTAAATGCTTGTGGCTCTTTTATATATATTTAAAACACACAGTAAGAACATAAGAACATCTCAAATCATTTAGGAAGAAAAAGGGGTTATCAACCAAAATCTTTGGAAATTTCATAAAATTTAAATATCTGCAAACAATTCAACATTTGGAAAAGGACAAAATCCCAACATTTGGCTACAGAGGGCACTTCACATGTGAACCAAATGGCATTATAACATTTTCCTTCAGGTTAACTAGTCACTAAACTCCGTTAGAAAGAATCCAGGAGCAGTGTGGAGACATCCGCTGATACCACGTACTCAGAACACTGTTACCAAGTGCTCACCTACCACGGTTTTCCATCCCGTTGCATACACAACTTTACATTTCTACAATGCAATGCTGAAACAGCCTCCAAGTTTTGCAAAGTAGATCGATGTCCATGCTACAAAAATATTGACTTACAGTACATAACACTGAATAATTTTGATCTGTACATTTTCCCCCCTCCCGTAATAGATGACACGCATCCGTTTGTACAAGTGAGAAAACAAATCTGGTTGTTTACATCTGGATTAAGAGTCAACAAAGTCAACCAGAAGTAGTGGGGCAGGTATAGTTTGAGAAAGTATAAATACAGTGTAGTATTAACTGTGGTTAACAATATTCAGCTCTTAACAAAGTGATACAAAATAAATCATCTTAGATTTTTGACTGAAAAGATCTAGCTGAGAAGGTTCTGCCAAACGGTCGACCAGCTCATCCAAAACGTTAAGGCTGACCTGACTTAGCAAGCTGCAGCGCAATCGGAAACACTGGCGCAGTTCAGAGCTCTTCAAATGCATAGCTTCAGTGTTACACGCACATTAGTTATATTCCTTCAATTAGTTAATCCTCTAGACAGTTTTCTTTTTGTTTTGCATGCATCCCGTTCCATTTTTCATTAAGGGCATCTCTTCCTTGGTCAGTCATGTGCTTTGCTTTTCAATTGGTTTCTGTGATTTTTTTTTTGTATGTTTTGTTTGTTAAGCTGTCAATAACCTCCAACACTTGGAAAATAAAATATAGATGCAGTTTCACTTACAGAAGAGAATCAGAGCTATATGGATATTGCAAAATGAAATGAAACAAGTGTCAGAAACAGTTTATAAAAATGGCACATTTATTGCTACAGAACGGTCATGTACATGACTTCATCGAGTAACTACAGATGGGAAACAGGTAATGGCCTAGACCAAGCTGGGTTTGTTTTTGTCTTGAAGGAACTCCAGCACACAACCTGTTTGGACACTTCTACAAATCAGGAATACACCAAAAACATGAAAAAATCGAGGCACTCAGCCACACATTGAAAACAAGGTGTAACTGTTTATCTTTTTTTTTGAAATGTTTTCCCTTTTTTTCTTTTTTTAACATTTTTTTTTCAGTTTTTAATGCTGCAGCTATGTGTACAGTCGCAAAAAATTTCCCCGCTGCGACCTACAACTAAAAAAACAAAACAAAAAACAAAAAACAAACAAAAAAAAAGCTACCATACAGTTTCATCTCAGTAACACATGGTAAAATAACATCTTTTAAATAGTAAAATAAAGTAACAAACTTTTACTCATAATGATTCCAAAAATCTACAAAGAAGAAATATTCAGAATCTGACCATTTTTTTTGTAATATTCATGGTATAAAAGGATTGCTCCTGCGAAAAATAAGCCAAATATATTTTTTATTTTTAAATTTAGTTTTTTTTTTCCTACTAGGGTGTACTACAGTCTATTTTATAGCAAAAAGAGCACTAGACAAACAAAGCTTTATAACAAAAAGCCAGGCACTGATACATGGTAAATCTCTGCTTTTTTTTTCTTATCTTCACTTAATTGCATCACAAGTAACAAGAATGAAAAAGGCCACAGTTCATATATTTTCACCATTACATATGTCTATAATACTTGAAATGAGTATGGCAGAACCAGCACTACACAAAGATGAGTCCACTTCAAGTCCCATGAGGAAGAGCATGTCTCTAAAGTAACAAACAAAATTAAAGCGAAATAAAACGAGAGGCCTCAAGGCCTTGGTGCCCCATTGTGTTGGAATTCATCATATTCCATCTTGACATTTTTTTTTTTTCGTTTCCAGTCAGCCAGCAGACTAAATTTTTGTGCTTGTTTATGCTGAAATTGTTTCATTCCTGACTCAAGTTCACTTTTGGACACAGATCATATTCTGCCTGTTGGATCCAAGACGAAAATCCTCTTAACCCCCAAGTCTTGGTTCAACTCCCTTCCCAACCCCCCAACCACTCATCAAAGTAAAGATCACAAATTAAAAAAAAAAAAATCAAATAGGAAAAAGCAAAACAAAAAAAACAAAAGGAATTGGAAGACTGAATCAGAACCAGTTGTGTTACTGGGTGGACTGACAGTTGTATAAACATTAGTGTTCCTTGCAGCTACACAGAAGACAAATGGTAAAAATTTCTAGATGAACAGATCCCTATTCTGCATATTCATAAATTACTTGAATGTGGAGGTGGATCAACTGTTCCAAGTTGCTTTTAAAGTCCAAGTCTCTTAAACAGATCCCCAGCCTAAGTATCATCATATATATAGTATAGTATGGACCCTTATGACAACTTTGTATAGTACTTTAATCATAACTGTCTTCTAATAAATTTCATTTGAAAATCCAGCGCAGGATACCAATATCTTACCTGGGTTTAATAATTACAAAACGACGACAAGAAAAACACACTAACAAGGCCACATTCCCTTCCATCTCTCTTTTCTTTTAAGTGGGGATACAACCCAGTGAATACAGACAGGTGCAGATAATGTTTCTCCACCAAGCAAAAAGTAGTGAGCAGCTTCTGGTGGCCGTTAGAAAGTTTTTCACATATTTCCAAAGGGAATTCAAGAATAGAGGTATTACATTACTGAGTAATGAATACATCAAAGCTGGTGAACAATAAATTGCAGCTTTTACTCTGTTTGAGAACAAAATAGAAAGCACCAATTTAAAAGATAATCAAATAACTACAATTTAATTTTTTTTGCTTTGCTTACAGATTTGAAAAACTTTAAATCAGCTCTGTTAAGCACCTTTATGATAACACGTATCAAAAGTGCCATTCTTAAAATGTACATCAATGCAGGGAGTGTTTCCAGTTCCCTAAAGAGTAAACACCGTATTTTCTTCTGTACACTTCTCCTGAATGTGATTAAGTATACCTGCTTCCTATATATTGTTCTGAGGGATACCCGCCTTGGTAGACTATACAAAATGAGTGCAGAATGTACCACTAAAAGGAAATCTTCAATACACTGGGGGAACAGTACACATGGTTTCCGTCATTCAGGAGGAGGGGAGAGTGTACAATGCTGTCTTCCATGCCCTTCTTTGGGCCCCTTTGTTCGTATACTTCACAGGAAAGCCTCAAAATAATTTCATGAAGTTTGATTTCTGCTATTCGCCTAAAGTTTTAATCCACCTCCACATTTTAGGAACTTATCAACAAATCAAAGAATTTTAGTTTTATCGCTACTGAACATATTTACAGTTTTCAACACACACACACAGCTAATCAAAATGTTTATGGGTTTGTAAAGATGACCACGTGGTAACTATCTTATTTGTTCTTACATTTTCAGAAATGAACATAAAAATTCCGATTCTTGTAGCTCACTATTTCATTTAAATGAGACGTTTTTTAAAACCACACAGTTTAAAAAAGAAACAAAAAACAATACAATGTATTAAAACACATAATAACAAGAGTCTACATGTAAAAATATAACTTTTACATACACAATTTCAAAATAATGATACGTTTGCCATTTGTTGCATAAAATTTACAAATGTATTTCATTACTATATAACTGGCAAAACAGGAGAACAGATGGAACATTTAGACCATTTCGATGGATTTATGGCATTTACTCAGTGCTGATAGGTGGAAAAACTACTTGAACAGGGATTTTTTTTTTCTTAATACATGCCAAGATTGTGTGGCTGTAAAAACAGAAACGAGTTAGAGACAAAAGGATGCTGACAAATACTTAACTAGGAGCACTATTTGTTTACTGCACTATACACCAAAGTCAATCATTATAAAGATTCACGATGGAAGTTGGTTCAATTGTGCCCAGACATCAAAGCTAGCTATCTGACGAGTTGCTGTGCCATAGCTTGATCTATGCTTCTATCAAATATGTTAAGTATAAACTTCATTCATACTGGCCAGAGAAAATACTGCACTACCCCTCCTCAAGAAAGTGCAACTTAATGCTTTAGGACTTATAAGGCTTGTTATAATGCTGCATGATGATTGAATATTGGCATTTTTCAGACAAAGGAGGAGGCAGTTAAGTCATCTACATCTTAGTAAACCCATTTTGAAAAAAAAAAAATCAAGAAAGCAACAAAATCAATCAGCTCTGTCACACTACTTGCAATTTTCTCATTTGATGGTTTTTGAACTTGTTTTTTTTTTGTTTTTGTTTTTTTCCAAAAATCTGACCATGTATTCAGAAACGCCTCACTGCACACTACTTCGGCTACACATGTAGGTAACACTTTAATCATTTTGTTAAATCACAGCCACTTTGATTATGTTATGTTTCCGATGATATAAACATTGGAAGGCACAGTGGTAACATTGTAGCATTCTAACCTTGTACCTCTGAAAATCCCAGAATAGGGTCACAAACGCAACATTACAATTCAGACAAACTCTTTTTGCCATGTCTTGGTAATGCTGCTTGTAATATCTACACATGATGTGACTTTTAAGTCCTGTGTTCCCAAAAGACTGGAGAAACAACTTTCTACTTATTTATGAATGAAAAGCAACATCAGGGTCAGCATTTTATCCTGCACTACCCCTCCGGAAGCAGAGTGGGCACTACAGGTTACGATAACAAACCGGGAAAAGGGACAGAAATAAGACCGAAAAAAAAAAAATTCCGTATTTACAGTAAAATCTTTCTTTTAAAAAAGTTAATCAGTACTATTTTTTTACAGGAGAAAAAAGTCTGAAACAAATGAACAAAAGCTTACCATAGTCACTAAATTTTTAATATATATTTATATATATATTTATATATATATTTGTCATAGGTCTATAAGATCCATCTGTTCCTCCTACCCTAAGGAATGGCTAATGTCATCACTTCGTTGTCATCAGGACGTTTGCTGGTTTTGTTACTAGGGCAGCCGAGCTTCCCTTATTCAATATCCAGTAATTATAAACACTAGCTGACTTGAATACCAACAAAAACGTTCATGTAGTTTTCTTCAGAAGTACACTTTTTCATTATTGCAAGTTTACAATTTTTTAAATTAAATATTTTTTTTTTCAGACTTACAAATTAATTATATTTTTTTTTCCAAAAGAAGTTTAGGCACAAATGCATTGTTCCACAGTGTGGAAAGATTGCCATTCAGTCTCTGGGCTGCGTCTCAGCCTGCACATACCGCTTTGCACATTCTGAATGATATGTTAAAGAGAGTCATCCCTCAAGTTGCACTTTTTTCTTTCTTTTTTTTTTTTTTGTTTGTTTTTCAGTTTTTTGATAATTGGGAATGCTGAAACCTCTTGCGTCTGCGATTCATAACTACTCAGACTTGTCTTATATTACAAAAAAAAGGGGTTAAGGAGAAGTGTTTATGTGGGTTTAAGATAATACAGCTGTTAAGGAAGTGGTCTCTTGTATTAATGAAGCAATGTAGCAACTTGGACCTGAGAAGGGAAAAAGAGAGGAAAACTCATTAATACACTTGTAACAGAAGAAGTCAATGTTTTATTTTTAAAGTCTTTTTTCCAAGGGAAAAAAGAACTGTATCTGTTAATCTGGGTGAACTTTGACTAATGCCTCAGTGAAAAGTAACAAAAGAGAGATTTCAGAAATGGCTGTAAACAAACTTGCCCTTTTACATCTGTCCCATGTGATTTGACGCATCTCCCATTCCGGGGTGTGGGCCGGCCAAGGAGAGCGGGGGAGGCTCCGAGGACACCTTTTCTTCCTCCCTTCTTTTCAGACACGCGGCTTTCGGATTCAGATTTCTTTCTGCGTAAGAGTGAAGCACAGAGCATTTGGTTAATGCCAAGGCTTCTGGCAGAGGGCAGTAACCCACTCTTTTGTGTGCTGCCCCCCTTTCCTTAGCTACGGAACAAAAGGAACGGTTAGGAAATGTGCGCTACAGCGATTGTTGAGTCAGTTCCTGCAAGCGTCCAGCTGCGCGGTGAATCTGGGTGGTAAGGCAACAGACCAGGCTCCAACCCACGGTGCATAAGGAACCTTTAAATGCAGTCTCAGTGGTAAGCTGGTCCTGCGCCTTGATCACAGGAGGCAGGGAAGCTGCCGTTTAGGCTGAGCCATGGAACGCAACTGACACGGCGCGTGGGGTCGCCGCTGCTCCTGTCCCAGCGGGCGGGACCCCGCGGGCTCCCGCGCCCCGGCGAGAGGCCGGCCGGCCAGCCGGCCGCACTGACCTCGGACTTGCTGCTCCAGGCTGAGGATGACGGCCACGGCCTGGTGAAGGATCAGGAGCTTGGTCTGCGGCTTGTCGCTCTTGAGGTGGAGCTGCACCATGCGGCCAAGCTCCTTGAAAGCCTCGTTGATGTCGCGGACCCGCAGGCGCTCGCGGGCGTTGTTGGCCATCCTCCGCTCCTTCTCACGCTCCGCCTTCTGCTCCGGGGTCAGGTCCTCGTCATCGTTATTGCTGTGGGACAAAAGGAATGCGACATTTTCTAATGGTGTGGGGAAACAAAGGGCATCAAAACGACTTCTGTTTTCTCCCAATTTTCAGGGGACTTGTCCACATCAAACTGCCGTTTGGGGCAGAATTTTACACCCACTGGAGCCCAGGATTGCTTTAGATGGCTGTCATGGTCTCACACAGGCCCTTTGGTTTCTCTGGGACATTAAACCCCAACCAAGTAGGAGAGGTTAAAGATAGGGCCCAGCATGTGCCGGTACTGATGTGGGGTGCCGGGGAAAAGGGGACACAAAGCTTTATCAATAAGGCTGCACACTCTGCTGGCGGCAGTCAACTTTGGTGCGAGCTGCTGACCACAATTCACAAGAGTTTTAGACTTAAGCTGGCTTTTTTTTTTTCTTTTTTTACTTTCATACTGTGACATCTGAAACCTAAGGAAAACAAGTGATTGAAAAAAGATTCCGATAGGTCAAAATGAACACGATGCAGCTAAGCAGGAGTAAGGAGAAGGTCCTACATTCAAGACACCAAAGCAATGGGAATGAAGGCAGGGGCACCATTAAATAGCTCTGAAGGTGTGGTCAATCCACTTCATGTATCTGAGTCTCATTTTCTCCACGTATTAAATAAAAAGGTTAGAAAAACATGATCTGCATGGCCTTTAACATTACAGATGTTTATGATACTCAAAACAAGTTGAGGAAACATGAGTTGACATCAGCTACTCAAAACAGAAAACAAAAACCAAATACTTACTGGTTACAAATGACCATGACCTCATTGAATCAAAATTGAAGCCAATGATTCATACCAAAGGCATGGTTGAATCCAATATAATCAGGAAAGGCAAAACTACTTCTGTTTCTGGGTGTCGTGTTGGCAAACTAGAAACTTTTGAATGGAAGGCAAATAGAATGATAAGCCACCTGGAAACCTTATCATCTAAGGAAGCTTTCTTGGCATCAGGGCTTCAAATAGTTGATGGCTGATCTTATGAAAAAGGCTTGGGAGATGTCTCAGGAAGGCAGAACAGACCAAAGAACTCTGAATGGTACAGTTTGGAGTAACATGAGCAAGGGCATTTTTGGGTATAAGAGATATAAAACATGAAATAAACTTCACTGAAAAGTCATAGACCCCCATTACATGAAACAATATGAAAGCGACCATTTATGAGGATATTAACCTAGAGAGTCAAGCATTCACTTCAAGGACCATCCAGTAACATCTACTTCACAATTCTACAAATCTGAAATGTTCCCAGAATAAAGATGTTGATCATAGCACTTTGGAACTGAAGGACATGCAGGAAGTTATTGAGTCAATTCAACATTAACTCAAAGAATGTTGGTTTAAAGTATAGGGCTCCAAATCTTCCACTTTGGAGAATCTCTGGGTAACTTCCAAATTGCAAAATGGACCAACTACAATTTAAGAGCCCCAATCAATCAAAAATGGGAGTGTATTCTTGGGGCTCAAGCACATGTTGCACATAAAGATGACGTATGTAAGCCAAGAACACTTGGCTTAGGTAAGGAAGGGGAAGAGGATGCACCAAAGAAAGATGCTATAAGGCTTGGTTCATCTCCCTGAATGTCAAACTCCCATCTAGATGGCGCTGGCTGCCAACCAACTGGTGGACACAACTGAACTGAACCTCCCAGAAAAGACTCTCTTTCTCTGTCATCTGATCTTCCTCACTTCCTCAGCTAAACTCTCTGCCCATCACCCTGATACAAAAGGTATCAAGTTTACTGTTAATTCACATCCACATTCCACTACACAAACAGAATGTAATCAGTGAAAAGAGAGGAGAGTGGAGTCTCCGCTGGGCCCCTTCTGAAGTTAAAAATTTGGGAAATAGTTTTAAACAATGAATACATGTATGCCTTTTACAAAGTGGACTTGAATGCGGGAACTTGTTTTCCAAAGGTATTCAGGCTAATAACAAATTAGAATTGGTTATCCACTTACAAATAAACTGGTTATGCAACTAAACTGTCCAGATTTGAAAAGCACTGCCTTACAACACAGTTTGGGAGACCTAAGTAAATGTCACAAGAGTAACCCTTAAAAATAAAAAGTTCTTAACAGCAAGTTAAAATGTTGTACTGAAACTTCAAAGAATCCATTAGTAAGAACGGACTGGACTAACAGAGAAGATGGTATGGATGTTAGAGCTCCTCGTTGAGATGTTTTACCAATGGGGCCAAGAGTCAGGAAACTCAGCACTGTAGAGGGAAGGTGTAGGTGAGAAGCTTTTGGCATTTGGGGAACTTAGGGCAGTACTTGTAATCAATTTATCTCAATATTTATAAGGGCAAAATGAAAAGGCAGCATGCTCTTAATTCCTAAAGAACACCAGAAATAACCTTGAGAATGACAGCCTTTAAATGGGGGAGGGGTAGTCTTAGTACAGTTTATTTATTTTGCTAAGGGAACTGAGGCAAAGAACATGGGTATCATGGAATTAAAAAACCACCTGATTACCAGATTAAAGTCCAAAGAGACAGAGTCTAATTTAAAGACACCAGATATTTAAGGAAACCAACCAGAAGTTATTTTCTTGCAGTTGTATTTTCTGGAGAAGGGAGTATCTGGGAGAAAAAAAACGAGCAATTTAGATAATTGCTCTTATGTGTATCAACATATTTAGGATACAGCTAGAAAATCAGTATTTTCTCACTTCTGAGATAAGAAAAAAGTTATTGCGGCATATATATCAATTGCATTTTTAACAGAGCTAAGATCTCTTTTTAGACGTATTTTAGAAAGAACATTTCTGACCAAATTTGTAGAATAAGTATAGTTTTAAAAATCAACTGTTTGCATTAATCAGTTACAAACTGTTTTGGTATCTAATTAGCATTGGGTCCAAATTCATAAATGCAAAGACATGATAGGCTTCACTAGAGTACAGGTATCTTAAATGATACTTTAGTATCTCTAGAGCAGGCCTTTAGTTTTCTTTTCCGCTGTAGATTTACCTGCCAGGAAAAAACTGAATAGTTTCTTCCTGTTCTGTTCACTTCATCAAAGTCCAATAAAGGAATTAAATGAAGCGACAGTATTATATACTGTTACCTAGATCTTGACCTAGTAATTGATTTGATATCCTTCTTGTCGTCGTCTAATTTCTTGTCCTCGGAAGATTTTGTGTCTTGCAGGTTCTCATCGCCCTCGTCGTCGGATTTGATCTCTGAGCTGCCGGAGGAGACACTCTGGCCCTGCAGCCCCGGGGGCATGCCTACAGAAAAACAGAGACCAGCTGACACTTCCAACAAAGACTCGATGCACAAACACGCGCAGCCCCGATTGCAGAGCTACCAGCTACTAGATAATTCACACTGCTGAACCGTGGATCTTCTGTCCCTTTTTTCATGCTGTCTGGTGAAGTTTCAGAAATGCACCTGCGGAAACAAGTTCTCCCTGCATTGGCTCTGAGGTTAAATTCTATTTTGCAATCTTTTGGAGTAGATGGTAATTTCACTGTCTACAAAACATCAACTTAATTGCAATGAAAATCATAATCATGAAAATCACACACCTCAATGTTCTGATTAAGAACCCAAGTAAATATCAGCTATTATATTGAGGTTCTTCCATATGCAATGATTTAATAGAAAAATGTCCTTAAAATATAATTCTCAGGGAGTACACAAAATATGTGCAGTCAAGACTTCAATAGATACCCTAATGATATTCTGAAATTAGTCTTCTCTTATCCTCAAGGACTAATCAGCATTTAAAAATGGTATGTATGGAAAGCAGTTAGCTGCTCACTGAAGACATTTCTAGCTTTATTTACCAATGCTCAACTTTTAAAATCACAATATATTCTAAAACTTGACCCTACTGTGTTCATTTATTTCTAAGAGAAAAGCATATGCCTATTGAGTATTTCCTTCTATTTATTATCTGTGCAGTCCAGAACCTTATCACTCAAAATGTCCACATTCCAGAAGCACCCATAATTTCTAGGAGCCCACTGGAAATGCAGAATTCCAGATCTACTGAATCAGACTCTGCATTTTAACAAGCTCCTCAGCTCTTGCTTATGCACATTAAAGTTTAATATGTATTGGTCTAGGACAGAGAAAGAAAACCTGAAGGCTCTTCAAAAGAAAGAGCCATGAAATTATTACTGTTCAGATAAAAATGGGCAGGCATACCCACATACACGAGTAACACTCAGATTCGTTCAACGTTTAACAGGTGAAAATGCTTATACGTATTCCTGCAGTAGTGTTTTTATTATTTTTATTCTAAACATGAGGGAATGAGAAGATGTCAGCCAGGCGCACAGGGAGCGTGGGACCTAATCATGCCCCTGTGTCCAACTTCCTGGGGTCATGAAAAGCTGACTAGAGTCAGAGGTATGCAGCCATCATTACGGGGCTGAGTGACTCAGGAACAAAGATTGTCCAACCAAGTTCCAGTTTTTAAATGTAACTACGTTTCCTTCAGTCTTAAACAACAAAAACAATTTCCTTCCTTCCTAGTCATTTGGAAATACCATTTTCAGGCTACAAGTAACCACATTAGAGGACCTGAATGAGTAAAATGTGGAAATAGCTAAAATAAAATTTCCTCTCATCAGTCTGTTGTCTCATTCCCTGCTGAAATAGGACCAGGATTTCAGAGGATATTGGAAGAAAACAAGTTACTGAAGAAACACAATTAGCTGGCTATGTTCTAAATACTTTCGATTTGCCTCCATTTTTGTACCAAATTTGATTCTTGGTTTTCTGCCCATGCTTCCTAAGGGATGAATGCCAAGTAAGCCTGGGATCAGCTGGATCTACTGTTGTCTAAGTGAGGCCGGAGGTGCCCTCGGAGGCGGACCTACCTCTGTAAGGGTCCTGGGGTGGGTTCAAATCAGGGGAAGTTGCACTCTGGACAGGAAGCTGTGGAACCGGAACCTGGTTTGGCACAAGAGAATGGCTGCCTCTCAGGGCCACGCCATCTTCACGATGGGCCCCAACCTGAAAGGGTGAGAGGAACCACAGAGATGAGCGGGAGCCATAGGTGCAGCCGCTGCTTCCAGGGGCAGCAGGACCGGCTGAGGAAGACTGGCCTTGGCAAAGCAATACTCCCAGATGCGTTTCACTAGAGGGCGCTGAAGGACTGCGCATGCACCTACAGTGCCCTGCAAGGCACTGAACACTGTGAGATGCCGTGGTGTACGTTCAGTGACAAATATGGCAGAGTAGCTCAGGCAGGTAAAACGTCAAATTGTCTCCCAGGGTGCTGCAGTGGAGCGCACTGATTCGTACCCATCTGTCTTCTATCATGTCCGCCAACAGATCTGACAATTATCTTAATGCCCATATGCTTAATTGTGGGCTTCTCAATTCCCCCATTGCTATCGGAAATCCTACAGGAATTTCAATTTGGCATTCGACTTTCATTTCAGGGGATAAGATTCTCAGGCCTGCCATTTTTTTTTTTCTATAATGCCAGCTAAGCCTCTGACAGCGGAAGCTACAGCAGTATGGGACACAGCCCCTGCTCGGTACAAATATAATAAAATGTCACCTGGCTTTCCAAAACTGGCAGCCCATTCCAAATGAATGTTTACTGTATTTCATCAGCTGCTGAGTTCCAAATCCAAAGGGGGACCATTTCTGCCAATGCCACCACACCGGAAAATGTACCAATAAAGGTTTTATTAAACACACCAGTAATGCCATCATTGCCATGCAAAGATGTTTGGACATCTTTCCATTTTTTTTTTTCATTATTCTGATCCTAGAAAGACACCATATTGTAAACTCTTTATGTTTCCAAGAATAAAATTATAGAGTACAACATGATGACTTGGTCTGAAAAAAATACTGCTGAGCTTTTTATTAACTACTACTACCTACTCTGGGGTCCAGTGATGTAGAACTCATGGCACGGAGACAGCAATTGCTGGCTTTATGGAGTACACCTTAAAGCAAACCATTGAACATTTGCAAACCAAGAAGAACATGAGTAGCTTACAGTTTCATTGTGAAGTAGTTGTTTTCTTAGCCTATTGATAGGAGAACATTTATGCAGGACAGTGGGTCTACCACTGAAAATATTTATCCATGAATTTATGTCAGTATGAGCCAAAGAGTTTAATTTTTTCCAATCCAAAATATAAAATCACAAAGCAGAATCTTTACTCTTTTGACACTGAATGTTTCAAAAGAGTATTTCCAAAGAATGCAGTAACAATAAGAGTCTCAACTGACAATACAATATACAGAACTGAATGAAGCATGTGGTATCTAAAGGCAGCCTGGTATAAAGTATCATTTTTGGATACTTTTGGAGTATATAATACAGAAGCATATACAATACAGTATAAATAGTACAATACAGAAGAAAATAATTCAGGGGAAGGGGGAGGATCATATAAATCACACTAATTCCTCAGATTCAAAATACAGCAAGAATAGTAAAGGATTTAAAGACTCAGGAGCACCATGAAGAATAAATGAATGTTGTAGCCGAGAGATCTGAGGAGTTGGTGCTGTCTGCCTAATGTGCCTGTGTCCCTTCCAGAACCATTCTGAATGGTACTTTGCTTCTGTGTGGTGCTTCAAGTGTACTGAGACCCTGATTACCCTCCAAAGCAGCCTGTTTCATTTTCATCACAAGTTGGCCTCTTTGCACATTCCACCTACTAGCTCTAATTTCAACTCCTGGAGTTCCACGGAGTAAGTGTAAGCTCTTTTCACATATTTAACACCACTGTCATGCTAGTCCTGTCTGTCTTTCATCTGTAACTGAAGCCTGATCTCTTACAGGCAGACCATGCCCACCCATTCTTTCAACCATTTCTCACTCCCTCTTTGTACAGTAGACCCTCAAATAATGTGGAGGTTAGGGGCACTGACCTCCCACGAAGTGAAAATACATATATAAGTTTGACTCCCTCAAAACATAACTACTAATAGTCTACTGTTGGCCAGAAGTCTGGTCATAAACCATCTATGAACAAATATTTTCTATGTTAAATGTATTATATACTGTATTCCTACAATAAAGTAAGCTAAAGAAAATGTTTTCTTCAAACTGTCAAAATCTTCAAAAATGTTTCCAATATATTTATTGAAAATATTCCGTGTGTAAGTGAACCTGTGCAGTTTAAACCTGTGTTGTTCAAGGGTCAACCGTATATGTCTTCACTTCCCTTTGAACAAAAGAGTGAGGGCTGTTTCCCATTCAGGTTTTAATTTGCCATTTTTATGTTTGTGCATTTAGAAGACTGATTCAATCAATGATTATCTTTCAATCTAAGATGTCAACTTGTAGGCATGAATTTTGCAGGCCTTGCTCAAATGGTAGCTTCTTAAGTCTGTCAATCAGTGTTAGTTAGCCTAAATAATTATATTAGTGCTGATTCATATTTATTGGTATTCCCAGTGGATTTAATTTCTTGAATTTTCAGAAAGGATAATTCTAAGTCAGAATCATTGAAGGTAACCACAGATTTGAGCACAGCAGAGATGCATACTCCTATCTTATAATCATTATATTAAAACACTCAATCAAGCCTTCTTTGCAGGCAACTATGATATAATTTAAGGGTAATAAGTTGCTTTTCACTTGAAACATACTCAGATATTGATCCTGCAATTTCCTTTTCCCCCCTCTAGATCACATTTAGATTAATTTTTTTTTTTGCAAAAGGGAAAAAGATCCCATAACCAATTACTTTCAATTTTCTTTGCCTCAACTGTTAGGAAAGACTAGTACAACTGAGTGAAAAAACACAATAATAACAAGACTTAATATCTAGATTCCAACTGCAATGGTTCCTTTGTTAGTTATGTAACCATGGGTAAGATTATTCAAATCCAAAATGGAGAAAGTAACACTAGAGGTAACACTAGAAATAAGTGCCATGTTTATTGCAAGGAATAGCAGTATGTAAAACAACTGGTATAAAATAGGTGCACAGTAATTATAGACACTGTTCTGCATTCTAACTGACATACTTGCATGCTACCTAAAAATAAAAGCCTATGTAGTTCAAGAACCCTCAAACTCAAACTACCTTTACTTCTGATCATATTTGCACTCTTTGTCTCTATTTCAGACAAATCTATTTTGATTGAAACCTTTCTCCTGTGCAATGACAGTAAAATCTTGGGCAATGTTATAAATACGTCTGAGTATCTAGTTGTTCCAACTGTATTTTTGTTTGGATTTTAGCCATGTATGTTAGTTTTCAGGCTTCCCTTGTAAACTAAGTGTATTCCAGGTCAAATGAAGGACTGGTGACAGGTTCAGATCCAGGTGGTAATGAGCCTGATTCTCCAGAATCAATGGTGTTGCTGGTGGCTAAGGAACAGTATTCTAAGTTGAGGAATCAGCACTGCTTTGCTAGTTTCTTTGGCCACAGACAGCATGTCCTGACTCGATTTACTTCCTTTTCAGAACCATTATTCCAGTCACATGAGACACAAAGGATGAAAGACAGTGTGAATGGCCAGCACAAATCCATCTCTAGACTAACTCAGAGATAGAGGAATCTGTCAGTATATTCAAGGACTCACAAGGGTTAGGATTTGTCTACCTTCCATGTAATAAATATATAATAATGTAACCAGACAAAAGCAGATTACTTCAACTACTAACTGATTCTAAGGACAGTGCCTATTTTTAGAAAATCTGCACTTCATCAAAGCCCTATTTTGATAACCTTTCACCTAGATAAGCAATAAAGTTAAAAGCCAGCCTATGAAAACAGTGACTTTTATCAATATTGATTGTAAATTTTTTCACAATCTTTAAGAAGAGTCTTAAAGTCAAATAAAACTGGTTTTAGATATCTTTGCTAAAAGTAGAACTAAAATTAAAAAATTATTCAATAACTGCTAATTGATTGATCAAAGAGTACATTTATTCATTCAAGAAATATTTACTCATCTCATCCACACATGTCACTCCGTCAGGTGCTGGGAATAGAGTGGTGAGTGACTCAGACATGGCCTCTGTCCTTGTAGAGCTCGGAGTGACCCTTTGTGGGACTTCTGGGCATTGAACCACTTTAGTGTGGCAGTTACAATAGTACGGGCTAGAGACTCATTCAAGCTTCCTCAAGTAAAAGATTTATCATGATGATTTCTATAATTTAGGTTTTAGACCCAGAATACTCTAAGGACCTAAGGTCGCTCCTCATCTCTCATGGGCCATTCCAGACTCTCTCATCTCTCTGCTGGCACCTGTGTCTCTCTACGGCTTCTGCCCCTCATGCCTACAGCCTGCACTCTTCCTTCTTGGTATCATGTGGTACATTCTTCCAGGGACCGTACCTCCTGCTAACTCCCTCTGTTAGTATTTCTGAGTTCAGAATGCCAAAGTCATCTGATGGCCCAGCTCACCACTTAGAAACGGACACGGGCCATCCTTATGAATGGGCCACCCTAGGATTAGGTGTCCCCTTCCTGGTCCATGAGCTACAAAAGAACAGGAGGCAAGAGCACATATGGTGCAAGCACGACTGTCCCTTCTAAGGCCCCATAAATCATGGCTGTTAATTGCAAATGTCTAAGTTATACTGCATCTTAGGTCAGGTTATATTCCAATTCCAACACAGCTCTTTAAATTCTCCTGTGTTAGTTTATCATTGGGAATAATTAAATACCTTTAAAAGTGCTTTACTTCTGAATCACATAAGCACCATAGAATTTTAAAGAACCTTGCCTTCTGAGGGAAGACGTAATATATGAGAAGCACTTCTCAATTATAGTATATAGACTTTAAGGGCTTGAACAGACATGGAGACCAGTTAGGCCAAATTCCTCATTTTCACAGTAGAAAGCTGAGGCCGAAAATGGTTAAGTGACTTAGCAAACATCTAATTAGAGGACTAAAACAGATTTTGAACGTAGAAAACTTAAAAATAACATTGAACAATTTGATTGGGCCTGTATATACACACACACACACACACACACACACACACACACACACACATACATTCTTATAACATATATACAGGGGAGGGGAGCAGAGTTAAGGGCAAAATGGGTTTACTTCCTAGAGCTTCTGTCTGAAAACTGCGTGCATACATGTCCGTGTGTGTATGTGCCTACAGATGCAGATATGAAAATCATTTTAGTTTTATCGTAGGGAAAAAACTTCGTAGTTCACCAACTCAGGCAAAGGCCAAGATGTCTAACTAAATTACAGAATTCAATAGTGGCCACAACTCCTCCGACATAAACAGATTTCAAAGATATGCAGCTTCAAATTAGGTGGCTGTTGGCAAGGCTGTTTTTATGGGGGGATGCGTAGAACATCCTGTTAAATATCCTCGTGTTGATCCTCAAGCTAACAACAAACACCACAAACAAAAAAGACAGTCAGTGTTTCTGCTCTCTTTGTTTCCAGGGAGTATTGTGAAAGTAATTATTCTGTTGTATTTAAGAGGCCTATTTCATGGATGGGAAAATGTATGAAATTTCATTTGGCAGAGTTATTCAATCCTTGTTAATGTTATCTCCAGAGATAACTGTCTCAAAACAGGCTTTCAGACCTCTGTTCCTTCCATTCTACCATAATCCCAAGAGAGTAGAGGACAGGAACTTCAGGAAACTTGTCACCAATTTCTAGACCAAGGGCTAATGACACAAAACCAGGTATGTTACTAGAAACATCATGGTACATCAAAGGAAAGTTTGTTAGAAATGGCATCTGGTTCAAAAAAAATTTTTTTTTTAATATGGGTGCTTTTGAGAATGAAGAAAATTATCAACAAGAAAATGGGACAAAGAAAAAAGACATGGTAACTTTTACTTTTTCCTCTTCTCTTTCTCTTCTTGTTTTGCCATAAACATGAAAGAAAAGTTGATGGGCTTTTACTGTAATTAGGCACCCACTGACACAGAAAACAGCTTTGGGGTCTGAACTGTAATCTCCCCATGAAATACCAATTATACATGACAGTTGTGGAGTGCTAGGTTTCAGTTTCAATTATCTTGCCAGATCTCTGTCATATTAGAGGAAAGCAAACTTATTTTCTCAAATGTGCAAAATATGGGAAATAAAATAGTGCCCCTATTTTAAAGAGGTGGGAAGGGGTCATGAAAACCTTTTTAATACCTCACCAATGGAGATGGGAGGCTGGAAGTTCAGGAGACCAGGCAGCGGGAGACAAGCGAGGGTGAGGACCAGTTCAGAGCTGGGAAAACAAGAGCTCCCTCCGACCCACTCCTTAGGATGAGGGCGTTCTGAGACCCGGACACTCTTCAGCCACAAATACAGTTTCCATATTCCTCAGTTTAAAAAAGGATCAGATTACTTTTTTAAATCATGTGATTAAACATTTAAAGGACTTTTCACTGAAGTCAGACCTGGATTCAGTTTTCTGGAGGTTGATTCATGGGAGATGTTGGTTGGGAAAAGACTTCCTAGGTATCTCTGGATCACCTTTTTCCCCCTGCCCCTGCCAGAATTCTCACAGCTTCACTTATACTTTGCCTGAAATTTAAGGTAATTCCTTATTGGGAAATTCTTGGAAATTTATTTAATGCTTATTCTCCAGATAATTGCAAAGCTTTCAAGAGAATTTAAACATGATCTAAATGACCCAAATCTTGGCAGTGCTGACCTGTTTAAGTGATCAGCTAGGCTGAAACTCCTGCGGTGTCCACTAAAATGGTTAAAATGAATGATTCTCTGATTTAGTTCGAGAGATGCAAATGACTGTTATCTGATTTCAGTTCATCTTTTTTTTTTCTTAACTCACAACTTCCATCTATTAAAACTGTTTCATTTCTCTCCTCTGTATCTCCACCCTCCCCCTGACTGTCTACATCATCTTCCTACAGTGGAAACCGAAACTGGATGCTGCCCACCAAGCAGGGACCTCGGCGAGTGGCTGACTGAGTCCACTGCAGCCCTTCCCCGACCCAGGTAGCAGGCTAGGAAGCAGGTTACAGTGAACTAAAGTTAATCCATGCCTAGTGAACCTAGCCCATGGAGCACAAAGATTATGTTGAAATGCTGCAATTACTCATAAGCAGCTTCTTTTGTTTAGGGAAAGAAAGACAACTGAGCATGCGACATGTAGGTGGAACTTGGGATCCCTGCGGCGTGAGCACACCCGGGTGGCTGCACAATCACTGCCGACTTCTGCACAAAGCACACGCTGCCCAGCCCGGGAGGCTCATCACCAGGGTTTTATCCTTACCTAACTGGCCTTTATTTTTTAAATGTTATTATCCAAGTTAAACGGGTTTATTGTAGAGTATTTGGAAAGGAAGTGCAGGTGTAAAGGAGCTTGCCGAAATTAACGAAACGTTTCTTCCCCATGGCTTCCTAACTACTCACCTTTTAAATGCTATATTCTCACCATCACTTGGTCTCTTACATATCAAGGTTCCAGTTATGGCTTTTCACTGTTTTATGAATCAAGTCTAAGATCCATACCTTCACGTCTGAGTCCTTCATCTGGACACCAGTTCCCTCCTATTTTTGAGTTCCTTAATTTCAGTCTTCAGTTTCCTACTCAGGGCCCCTCCTCTGCTGCATTCACGCCCATCTCACCAAAACATGAACAAAGCCCTCCCTACTCTGTCTCCCAGGTCTGGTTTCCTCTGCATCATTCAGCAACCACTTCTTTTTTATTAGCCCCACATATTCCCTTACTCTAACTCCTCCTGGACTGGCTGGATCACCAGAACTCTCATCATCTTGCTGGGCCTAGACAGGGCTCTCCCTTGACTGTACACTGTAGATGCCACCCTAAAAACACACTGAAGGACGTGGTTTAACGGGGCAGGGCATACACTTCAGTAATCTTGTTTTGCTGCTGTTCATAAAGCTTATGCTTATTTGGAGAGGTAAGCACCCCAAGGCCAAGGCCTGAGCATAGATAGAGGTCATTGTGCAGGATTGTAATGTCACAATGCACAATCGGATGCTTATGAAGTGTACGTGATAACACAAATGGCATGCATCTGTGAGACTATTTCTGAAATCTGAACCTTTTGATTATGATTAAGTATACATTTAGTATGTTTCTGTTGAAAAACATTGAATTCAACAAATGTCCCTTGAATGTCTGCTATATGTGAAACACTAGTTATTTGAAGGAAAAACAACAAAAGACACGTCTATTACTTTATGGGCTGTACATCTTAATGGTAGATTATTATAATTACTGTATAAAGCAAAATAAGATGAATGTCACAAGGGAGTACAAGGACACGTAGGGTTTTAAAGGATGGGTGAAATCATATCAGATTGAAAAACCAGAGACTATTTCAAGAAGGTGGCCTTTTAGAAAGCTTTTGAATAATGGATAGAAGCCTGATATTCTTAAAAACTGACATTTAACATTAATTAAATAGTATCTCAACTTTAAATGAAAGTTTCTATTTTTACATTGAGAAGTGGCATTATTTACATATTTAAATAAATAAAGCAGCAGCTAAGGACTGCATATTAACATGTTTTCATATTGTCAGACTATATATTTTGGACAAAAAGCAGATTTTTATAAAGCCCTTTATAAACCTCAATAGCTTTACTACAAAGTGAACACGGGGCATTTTGGACACAAATGGTACCTCACTGTATGTGTGTATTATTGGTCCAAATGATTCACTCTTATTTAGCTGCAATGAAGTCTTTCATCTCCCAACTATACAATAATAGTTTCCATATGACCAGTGGCTCTGCTATAAATAAGATCAAAAGCAAAAGAAAGGATTTAATAAAAGAAAATGACATTAAGAGTAGCATTAAATCAGGGAAAAAATACCAATAGCCAACTCTTTCTCTCTCTCTTTTTTTTTTTTGAGAAAACAGCATCACAGAGTACTAAGTAGCTTCCCCAATATGTCATGAAAAGGCATTTTACAAGCAGTAGGCATATGCAAAATCCATTCATGTATGCCTCAGAGCAGCAAAGATTAAGTTGGGGGCAAGAGAGGAATGTGAGGGGTCGGGGTAGGACTCCCCCATTTAGAGGCAGGCAGGAGAACAGGTAACAGACCCAACAGCCAGTTTCATGTTAAAGAGTTCAAGGGACTGTATCAATGGCAGATGTTCGTCCATTTATCCATCCTTTTATGTTCTCTTTAGTGGAGATAGACTTTTTGGTAATCCAGAGATTCTCAGAGAATCATAACATTGCTCAACTCTAGTACATGAGTTCTGAGAAAGGAAGTTTTTTTTGGCAATGCACAGTGACTTGATATGAAGAGCCAACTTCCCAAACAAATTTTCTTCTAGTTCTTAAAAAAAAAAAATACAATGTTAATCTCCATTCCCGACTGGATAAACAGCTGCTAATAACCTCCAGCTCTCCGGGGAGGAGGTTGTTTCCTTTCATCTTCAGACTGGTGGGTATCTGACGTGCACTGGACTTTAGTGATTGCACATGTGTCTTTGCCTTTTTCAAAACTGCCCTGGCATTGGTCTTGCCAATTTCGGGTTCTTTTCTCGCTTTCTCTTAGACTGCACCCATGAACTTGGAGGACATACTCAGCTAAGGTACTACTTATGTCCAATTGTAGTTCTTTTGCTGTGCGTATATTTAAAGAGGAAATCCAAGCACTTAAAATATCTAAAGAAAACTAAAACCTTGGACTTTTGTATTTGAAGCCTTATGAGGGAAAGGACCATTTTGCTTTCTTTCAGACTAAGCTAATTATTCACTCAAGGGCTGGCTATGTTCAGATACTCAATTTCTAATGGCATCACTAATATGATTGCTTACTTATATTTGTTTGTGTACTAAATAAAGAGCCAACTTCAACACTTTTTCCCTCCATAGGAAGCACCCTGCAGAAGGTTACAGGGCCCCCGGTCCCCGGAGTCTCTCTCCCTTGTTCCCAAGCACCTGCTTTACTGGTGACCTCAGTTCCACACCTCAAGATTCAGACATTTCGCAAAACAGCTTTTTAAACAAAAACCAGCTGTTTCCCATCTAGACTACAGGGGGGAAATTTGGGCAGCTTACAGAAACATTACCCAGAGACTACCATTCTCCAATAACTTTCACACACTTTCAGCTCCAAACGAGACCCGTCCACGTGCAGAAACCGGGGAGACGGCAAATGTGAAATTAAAATGTGGAAACTCAATACTGTGGTTTTTGACAGTATGTCCAATTAACTGTTTGAAAATGAATGTGGCTATTGTAAAAGGACAACGCTTCCCCAAAAGATGTCATTTAATTAATATTGGACAGATCTTTTGGTTAAACTCAACGTTATAGTTGTGAGATGATTTATGGATACAGAGGAAACTACAATTATGCACAAGTGTGAATGTCAACCAATTAGGCAGAATCTTCGAGTTTCAGAAATGTGATGTTAGAGCTTTTGTTTTTAGGCTTTTCCTCTTAAGGCTGCTCTGCCTGAACCCTCTTCTTATTTTGAACCCATTTTATACTTTTGTTTTCTAAGTAATTAAGATACTTTTGATTTGAAAAATTTACAGCCACAATAAAAGTTAAAATAACACAACAGCCACAGGTTTTGAAAAAATATAAAATGGCCAAGGCCTAGTTTTGGCTTTTAAACAGTGCCAAGTTGCTGCAGTATTTTCTGTTTTGGTATGAATGACATAACTGAATTACTTCATGAGCTGCTACTTTAATTCCTAAGGGTGGAAAATTCCATGAGTTAATTTAATTTGGATGTAAAAAATATACACGAAAACTCGCTCTTCCTGTGGACTCTCATGTGAAATATTCGAGCCAATTGTTGGAGCTGCTGTGCTGCGAGGAGGGGCTTTTCACCCAATGCAGCCCTGGCCGGCATGCTGCAAAGGCTGGTATCATCAGGCAATTTTCTTATTTCCATCTGGGCATATAAGATCCTTTCTTTTCTGCATATTTTAAAAATCATGCTTATTTTAAAGCTCTGTATAATGCCCTTTCTCTGTGGAAATCCTACGCAGACTCTAATATGAGCTCAATGACACCTTCTCCAGGAAGTTCTCCCTAGCTGTCCCCTAGGGATGGATAAAGCTCCTTCCCTGAATCACTTCTCAGGTCACATAATAATTCTACCTTGCATTACAGTTAGGCACACACTTGTGTTATCAGCCCCCCATAGTTGAAGGCCTAAAGGATCTGGGACTCTCCCTTGCCCATTTGTGTACCCCCAAAGGATCTGCAGTAGAGAGACTGAGAATAAGTGAATCAACACCTGTGTATTTTCTAATATACACAATATTTTTCCCCCCCAAAATTTGTTTTCTGGAGAAAACAAGGGTAATACTATTTTATTAAATGCAAGGGTTGCACCTTTTCTAAAGTATGGGCAATTTAGTACTGGGCAACAAAATACAATGTTGGCCATTATTCAAAGGGTCTACCTGGTTTTTTTCCTATTATTTAAGAAGAAAGCAATATTTAAAGTTCATGATACCAGGCCACTAAACACATAGGTCGGGGGGAAGGTGGGGTGGAGAGTGGGCAGTGAGGCTTGGGTTTGTCCTAAAAACATGGAGAGAAAGGGAATCCTTTGAATTCGATGGTCCCGGGCAGGTCACCTGACTTCTTTTTATATCACAGGGCCTGAATTAAAGTAAAATAGGTTTTGGAGGAAAAAGATGGGTATGTAACTAATTTGGACCCACTGCTGTGGGATCTGGGACATGCATCATGTCCTAAACATTTGTCTTAGGGGTTGTTAATGGAGTGTAAATGGTATCACTGTTATGGCTGTATTCAAAGCGTCTTGACTTCTGTTTAAATTAATGCAGAAATATCAAATGGGGAGCTCAAGAATTCTAAAGCTGTTGTAACTAATCCATGATTAAGAGAATTTCTTTAAGTTAGACAAAGACAGACAAATATTGTATGTTCTGCTATATGTAGAATCTTAAAAAAAAACAAAAAAAAAAACAAACTCAAAGAAGAGAGTAGAAGGGTGGTTGCAGGCAGCTGGAGGAAATGGGAGATGTTGATCAAAGGGCCAAACTTCCGGCTCTAAGATGAATACATTCCGGGATCCAATGTACAGCACAGCGACGATCATTAACAACACTGGGTTATACATTTGAAAGTTGTTTAGAGCAGATCTTAAAAGTTATCACCACACACATGGACATAAAAGACAATTATGTGAGGGAAGGAGGTGTTAACTAACCTTACTGTGGTAATCATTTTGTAATGTATCAAATCATCACATTGTACACTTTAAACTTACATATTTTGGGTGTCAATAGTATCTCTAACAAAGCTGGGGGAAAAATTTTTCAAATAAACAAAAGCTCTTCAATTCCTTTTTCCTCTGCCCTTTTTTTCTTAAAGTTTTCTTGAAATAAAGCATGATATCAACATAGATAAAAACTTTCAGTTGACACTGCTAATCTATTCTCAGAAATATTTGATAATAGTGGAGATTAGGAGAGATGATGCAACACTAGAGATAGGCAAATATCCTAATTAAAGAAAAAAAACAACACAGTAGCTACAGAAGATGATGGTAATGACTCAGAGTTTGGGTGAAATTCTGTAATAGGCTATTTACAAATTATTTTCAAAGTGCTCTGAAAGAGAGGCAATGACCTCTCAAACTCAGTTTGGTTCACCAAGAACAGGTCTTTCTGGACAAACCTCATTTCCTCATTCGTGGGGTGCTGCATGCCTGGTGTCTTGTGATAATGCTATCAACAAAATGAGAAAAGGTGGACTGCATGAGAGTAAAATTAGGTGGACAGACTGGTTGAAATATTAAACCCGAAGGCAGGGGATGATGTAAGCATAGAGAATATGCCTGTAGTACTGAGCTTTGGGATTTTTGCTGTCCTCCCCTGGCCACCCTTTTTATTTGTGGCTTTAAATGTGGGCATTAATGGCATCCATTAAATTTCCAGCAATAGAGCTGGCGGAGTATGTGATTTAATGAGGACCTAAAGAAACAGATTAGACTGGAAACAGATTGAAGGCTGCAGTGTGAAATTCAGTGGCATTATGTGATGTCTTGTACTGATACAAGAAAGTGCACAAAGATAGTTGAGAGAGATGTGTGGCTTATGAATTTCAGCTGATATTTGTCAGGAAAATGATGAAGTCATCAAACATAGTTAATGGGATCTTGTTAGGTAGCCTTTGATGAAGACGTAATGTACTGAATGGGTTTGGTGGGAGAAGCATCCTAGTCCACCATGATAATTTCTTGAGCACTGAGTTCAGCTTGATTTTCTACACAGTAAAAGGTTCTTGAGAAAAGAAATAAGCATTCTTTTTAAACTAAGGAGAACTCACTAGAAATTCATAAGGTCAAAACCTTTCCTTAGGGCAAATGTTTGAAGATATAAATGTCTAGCCTAGGGAAGTAATACTGAATAGACTCTTCAAATAAGTGAGTGTCTCAAGTATTTGTTGGGCTGACTAAGGGGTAACTCCAGAGGGCAGAAAAGTGAGGACTGTACAGATAAGTACATTTGGCCAGACATATGGAAGAATTTTCTAACATTTGATGGAAATGGACTTTGTGGTCATTTAGAGCTACTCATCTTAGAGGAAGGAGGCTGATAGAGGCTTGCTGACCACTTGGCAGGGAATTTATAGGGGGATTTGGGTAGAGATGACATTTAAAGCCCCCGAAATTCTACAGTAATAATTGCTCAGAAATGAAGTCTGTATTAAAATATACATGGAATCAAAATCAAAATCCAAGAGAAACAAGACTGAAGATTACAGCGCTTCTGTGGCTCATACCTTTGTTGAAGAAGGCCACTTCTACTGCTACTCGCATGACAACATACCAGTGAATGCTACCCAGGATATCAGTCGTATGGCTGCCCACTGCCCTCTCTTGTTGCTGGGTATGAATGGCAGAGCTAAACAGCAACTTGTTGCATGGAGCTAAGGTGCAACTAAAGAATATTCTTGGGTTTCATCCGTTCAGTCAGAGTAACAAAACGGTTGGTCATCCAGCCAGTTTTGATAGTGCTATGGTATGAGGTGAGAGAGGAAGTTCGCTGCGGCGGTGTGGTGTTTAGTACGGAGTGCTGGTCTCGTTGCTGGCTTGTCTGGTTTCTAATCCTAGCTTGGCCATTAACTACTGCGTACCCGTGCTTGGGTCACTTCCCCTTTCCAGACCTCAGTCCTCAGCAGTGACATAAGGACCATAAGCTAAATGACTTCTGGGATGCTCTTAGAATCTAAAGTGCAATGATCCTAACTCTTAAGAATTACGAAAGCAAAACTAAGACGTTCATCGTATGAGGCTCTAAGCTGTAAAAGTTCTCATATGTTTAACATCAGTGAAATAAAAAAGAGCTTTATCACCAAGTGCATGCTTTTGTGATAAATTTTCTTTAAACCAAAATAAAACCAAAATTGTTATTTAAAAGAGGGAAACTGGGCTAAGACTGGCCTGTATCAGTGGTTTCTGAAATGTGTGCCACACCCACCTGGGGTTCTAGGAAGGCGGCGTCTCAGGCGATACTGCGGAGGACAGGTGTGAGTGGTGAGTTTCTAAGGGTTCCTCTCCCCTAAGCCAACTAGAGAAACTAGATCCTTAGGAGATCACTATTCCTCTACCAAGCAAGAGGTAGAGGATGTCCTTCCCTCTCAGGCAAGACAGAGCTGGGTCCCTGCTCTGCTATGCGGCTGGCTTACTATACTGCTGCAGCAATTTGTTTTAAAATATGTGTCCTTTTCTACTAGACTGAGAACCCCTTTGAGAGCAGAGACCACACCTTAAGTACAGAGCCTGGCATTTGGTAACCACTAAATCTTTTTGAAATGAATAAACGGACTTTAAGCAAAAAAGGTCTGGGAACCACACTAATACTATATGAGATTTTTAGTTCAATGAGCCCATTGTTGCTGACCCTACTGACAAGTAATCAGAAGCACATACAGAAGACAATTTTGATGTGGATTTTGTTCTTGTTCAGTGAAAAGAGATCAGGTCATCTGAAAGGCTTTCTTTCAGGTGTCATCTTTGTATTTGAATACTGAATGGATGCTAGAAAGAATTATACTCAGCAAATTGCTATTTCAATAATTTGTTTAAAAGAATATATAAAATGATTAAATATTGGGACTAACCATGGAGATACCTGAGGCACAGAGGAGATATCTGGGTAAAACGTTTCTAATGAGATTAATGACAAACCCAGCTGTTTTCCTTATTCTCTCATATTCAGAAATTTCTGCTTTGATTCTGTTAGAAAAGTGGGTGGTATAGTAAGAAAAATTACCTAATAATTTAAAACTTGGTGTTTCCAGGATCCTAGGAAGGAGAGTTCATACCTCTTGCCACTTAACACAGACATGTTGATTTAAGAATGTGTGTTTAATTAATGTGGGTTTTAATCTATCATGCAATCACATTGAAGAAAAACGTCCTTTTATTGTTGCTGTTGTTTTCTTTGTGGGTTTTTTACTGAGGCATATACAATAAAATGTATAAATATTAGTGTACAGTTTGATAAATTCTGACATGTGTACACACACATGTAGCCATCTTCCAGATTGAGATATCAAACGTGCTCACTAATGGTTTTCCCCCTTCACCTAATGGGTTTCCCCTATTTCACCCCAAAAATTCTTTACTTCTACCTTCTACATTTGGGTAGAGAACTGCTCTGGGAACTTGGCCATAAGATATGTGGAAACATCTTTCATCAACCAACATTTATCAAGATTTGAAAATCACAAGCTTTTACTACCCTAAAATTAGTTCTTAAAAGGTATACCTGCAGAAAAATCTCTAGGGAGTGCTCACAGTAGTGAAAGAGAGTATGAAATGTGGAGTTAATACACCTGAATTTAAATCTAGCTCTATGGCTTGAGACTATTCAAACCTTCTAAGGCTCACTTGATCAACGCCTCGAATGGACGACATGAGTATCCTCCCTCGGCTCTTGTGATGATTGCCTGAGATAATGTATATAGAGAACCTCACAGAGGGGCTGGAAACTTGTCAGACAATCAGAAACAATAGTTTCCTTTCTTCCCTTTCGACTGATGATTTACTTACTGGGAGGGAAACAAAATGTAACACACAGTACTCCAGGAATTTACAATATAGTTGGTAAGCCAAAAGTCATACCTACAAGACATATATAGCTATGCATTACTGGGTAAGATCTTGTCAATGGTATGGTTCATAGTCCTAAGAGAACAGAAAAGAAAACGACTATCATCGGTGGCAGTTGCCAGGGAAGGCTTTCTGGAAGAGGCAGAATTTGAGTCAGAGCTTTGAGAGTGGGTGGGAATGAGAAGGACAAAGGGAAGTAAGTTGGTCAGGCCAAACCAGATAGATTCAGAGGAAGCACCTAATGAGAATGTGCAGGGCAAATTCTGGTAATATGCATAGGCTGGTGTTGCTGGAAATGCTACTGCATATTGGAACAGGCGAACACAAGGCTTTTGGTAAATGGTAATAGGGCTTAATATGCTGGGCTAAGAAACTGGTCTTGTATCTTGCAGATAATGGAAAGCTGGTGAAATTTCTATCAGGAAAGTGCATGGCCAAATATCATCTAGAAAGCCAGCAAGTATACATCATTGGCTCTAGTATTATGAGCCATGCTGCTGTGAAAAAAAAGTCCCGTTCATTATACTAATACTCAGTAAATCACTGAAGACCTACTTCAGAACTCCAAGGAAAACATTTTATGAATCAAAAGCTAAGTACAATATGTTAGCAATTAAATGAGATAACATAATAGCTGAGGCAGAACCACAGTTTTCCCCACCACGATTTCAAGCTGCTGCAGAAAGAAATGCTTATATCATCGTCCAATTCATCAAGCCATTTTGTTTTGATTTTCAGAAGGCGGTAGAGAGGAAACCAGAAGAGTATGGAGGTCAAGAGGATTCAGGCAGTCTGGGGCTAAATTGGAAGGAATTATTAAGGAGAGCTATAAAGGAGATTTGTTCAAAACAAAAGGAGGCCTGGGATGGGCCTTAAGTTACTACAACTTGCTTCTGCTCTAGAACAAACGAAGGTGTGTAGTTGGGAAAGAAACTCCCACAGTGCTCCCTCTGCCGAGGTTTCCGGTGCATACCGCCCACTGCCACTTTATTTACTGCAGCTGGCCAAAGTTTTACAGCCCGTTTCATGTATTAAAATTCAAATGTGGAAAACATTACCAGTATCCTCCTTGAATTTTTTTTGTTGTTGTTCGGGGGACAGGGGGTGGGTTTTTTTTTTTTCCTTCCCCTTCAACTTCCTTTTTATTGTGGAATGTATGAAATGGTCAAAGGCTAACTTCGGCCTGACTAAATTCAAAAACTATTTCCTTTGTTCTTATGTTTTTGTTTGAAAATTCATACCAGTTTGCACAAGGGAAGAAATGACAGTCCGATCTCTTTCACACACATGAGCGTTTTGGACTGAGGAGCTCAGATCCTGTGGACCCCCTGAATATACCTCAGTAGTAAGAATAAAGACGGCCAAACCTCACTGGGTCTAAAGGGCAGCAGGTTGTCGCCAGGCCACATCTTTGGAGTTAGTCTGCTATCTGGCAGGCTCTGTGGTTGTCCTTGATTGAATTATAAATGGCTCCAGAGGAGTGAACAGGAACATTTCCCCATCAGCAAAACTAGCAGCTTTATTGCTTCTGCATAGTTTTCAAAGTCCAATCAAAGACTTTTCTGTGTAGTATTGGCAGATTATTTCTTTTTCTATTGCTCTGTTCCCTTCTCTTCCTTTCCCCTCTACTTGGGTCGATGCAACTTCCTATCACCAAATACGATCTGAGTGTCTTCCTTCTATCCCACCTCTGCATCAGACTCAAAGAGGAGGCAGTCTGAAGGTCAAACACTTCCAAAAACCATCTATGTACAGTTTATTATTTTAAAGAACCACTTAACCTACATGTGGTATTTAAGAGCAAACTTTACATATTTATGGAAAAACCTGTCTCTGAAGCAGTGCCTTGGGTGCACGCTGCATCCATTTAACATACGCAAAACGAACACAACTACAGAAATTAAACTATTTTTTTCTTGATTGAGAGCAGATATACAGAAATGGTTATAAGTCACAGATCTGGCTTTTAATAAAGCCAGATTTCTTAATTAAAAGCAGTATTGTTTAAACACTGTAGCTTAAAGAAAGAGCTGTACAAACTAAAACCTCATATTATATGCATCCCAAGTGTATTTAACACATTACCTGAGGCCAAGCTAAATTAAAATCTAGATTTTGCTTTTGTAAACTCTTAGTGACTGCCATGAATAGACAAACAATTTTTACTCAGTGATGAAGTTTTAGGACAGAGGTCAAGGAAAAGCAAAAAAAGAAAAAAAGGTTTAGCTTTGGCATTCAAAAATATCTTTTCACATTTTAGAAGTGAGTTCATTGCTTCTATTTATAAACTAGTATTTTTGGTTTCAAATTGGTTACAGGTTTCCATAATACACTGCTCAGGATGGTTCTCTTAATCTTAGTTTTTTATTAAAAGAAATTGAAAAGAAGGCAGGAAAATACAATTGAGCAAGAACTTAAAGAGCCTCAGAATAACCTGTACTTATTTTTCATTTTCCTTCTGGAATCATCTTTAACAAGGGACACTACAGTAATAATGGAAAATGGACCTTCATTCAAGCGACTCTTTTAGGAGCCTATATGGTACAAAACAGGACAACTAAAGTGGCTGCTGATCAGGCAGGGGTTTGTAGAATGACAAACAGACCCACAAAGCAGAATGACACAGAATCACTAGTAAAGTTAATTTTCTACCCATTTAGTCATCCTGTCATCACTTTGTTGGAAATTTTCTGAAGTTTTGTAATCATCCAAAAAAAAGATGCACTTCCAAATCCTTTCCAAAAGTAATGGGCAAAACTTAAATTCCAATTGTAGTATGGAAAAATCTGCTTAAATATTATTCAAATAAAAAATAATTACAAATAGTGGTAAAACTACTATATTTAAACTACACAGTCCCACATCACATATTCAGACAGACAGATACTATATATTTCCACCTTCCACATTCAGAAGCAAAAGACATCTCTTTGGCTTCTTTAATAAAAGAAGTTTTTTCAACCTGTTTGTATCTGATATGCCAACAATCCAAGATGTGGAATTTCAAACACCATCAATGACCCAGCAATGTTCTCCTAGGTATATACTCAAGTGAAATGCAAATGTGTCCACACAAAACTGGTACATATATGTTCACAGGAACATTATTCCTAATAGCCAAAGAGTGGAAATGACCCCAATATCCATCACTGATGATGGATAAATATAATGTGTAGCTATACAATGAAATATTGTTTGGCAATAAAATGGTGCTCTGATATAGGATAAAACATGTATAAACCTTAGAAATAAGGAAACCTTGGAAAGAAGCCAGTCAGAAAAGACTACCACATATTTTATGATTCCATTTATAGCCCATATCTACACTAGGTGAATCTACAGAGATTCAAAATAGATTAGTAGCTGCCAGGGGCTGGTGGGGTGGGGGGCAGAATCGAGCGTGACTGCTAATGGGCATGGGGATTTACTTTTGCAGGGGGAAAATTGTTCTAAAATTAGACTGTGGCCATGGTTGCACAACCTTGTGAATATACTATAAAACACATTGTATTGTAAAATTTAAATGGGTGAACTGTACATTTAATGAATTATATGTCAATAAAACTTCAAAGAGAATAAAACAGCAGCAGTAGTATTTATATTTAAAATTGTAAGTGTACACAGTAACTACAGAGTCAACAAATTTCATCACTTACCATGAGTGAATGTCTGTTGGCTGAAAGAAGACCGGTTCCATACCCTGAGCCCAGACCACCCATTGCTCCATTATGAGAAGGTCCAATGATTCCATGCATGTCCCCATGACCACCAGGCATAGCTGTGGACGGGCCCACTGCGTGATTACGGAGAACGTGAATAGCATCATCCAGTCTTTCTAAACGATCTTCAATTCGGCTTTGCTGTTGGTTAATAAATGATGTGAAATTTGATTTTGTTTGAGATGCATGCATAGGTTATATAAGTAACACTTGAGTTGGTACAAACCACACTTTGGAGTTCTGAATATATTCTTCCAATAAAGTTTATTTCCTTAAAACTATAATAAAAATAAACAGTGACCTTCCCAGAAAACTGATGAAAAATGCTGTTGTTATAATTATAGTATTTTTCATGAACAAAGGAAATTCAGTAATTCTGCCAGGATATAAAAAACATGTGCTATATACCATATTGCATTAGCTTGAAAGAGAATTCAGATTTACTTTAGAAAAGAAAAATATTTATTGAATTTCAGGAGCATTTTGGCAGGCATTAGTTAAAGATTTCAAAAAATTAACAGTACAAAGATGACCTATTTATAGTTTCTCAATTAAATTGTCTTCTTGAAAGCACATTGCCCGGGTCTCCTCTGTGGTGTACGACACAGTGCTAAGTATCAAGTCTGGGACAGGCAAATGCATATAGATGGTAATTTCTTTTTGAGTACTATCAAAATTTTACTTGCGTTTCTTGCTTTCTATTTATTATCACCAACTTCTATGTGTGTGTACAGGGAAGTGGGGACTCAAACTCGTTACAGAAAAAGTTACAAAAATTCTGTCAACCAAAGTGGTATGAGATTTCAAGACTGAAGAATCACAAAGACTTGAATTAAGGCTTCTGACTGACTCCAAAGACTTTACCATTGTATACAATTCACTGCCTTATACTTGAATTACACAATTAAAAACCAATTGACCTTTTCTTTCACCCCAGACATTAAGATTCTAGTTTTCCACAACTAGAATAGACCTAAACTACAATTTCTGGCAAAGAAAAAAGACATGCATATGTGTATTCATTTTTCTGTGTGATCAAATAATCTTACATACCACTCTCTAGTATGCACTTTAAAATATACCACCTCATGGGATCCTCATTCTACACGTGTAAGGCAAGCAGGGAAGTCATTATTATCCCTTCTGTATAGACGTGCAAATGAGGCTCAAAGAAATTAGGTGAATTATTTACTCAGTGTTAAGCTGCCAGCAAATGGTACAGTCAAGGCTGGAATCTAAGTCTTGTGACTTCAAATTTAGTGCCTCTTTGTACTAGATCATGCCACTATCTGCTTAAATTTCCAATGGGCTGTGCAAACAGATGTACCAGCTCTAGTCTATGTGAAAAACAATTTCTAATTATTCTATACCGACAGGAAGAATGTGTGTCTAATGTAGTTAATTCTGTGGTACAGAGCATTCTGACTGGGTGGGTTTCGGTGTTAAGGGGCCTCCCCTAAACTCCTAGCTCCGCTACTTATGTGACCTTTGAAAAGTTACTGAACTTCTTTTAGCCTACGCTTCATAGTTTATACAAATGGGAATGATAATATATACTTCCAAGTGTAAATGTAAGCATGAAAAGAAATAATACATGTGTCTATCATTCCTTCCGGCTCACAGCTTCCTGGTGGAGAGAGCAGTTTATGCTTGCAAATACCCTCAAGTGTCGAGAAATCAGGCAGAATTGAAGCCATAGTTCACAATGATAAACCTAGTCTTTTCAGTTCTGTCACTGGACACAACTCAGTTTTGCTAGCAGAGTCCCAGTGAATAACTGATAGAGGCAAACACTTAAAATAATTCTGGACTCCCCGAATTGGATGTGGGCTGCAGGTTAATTAGCATAGGCTGGGTGGGAAGCACATATGTTATCACTCTGAGATCGTCTTTAGCTGGATGATTCTCACACTGCAGCAAGGAGCACAGTGAAGGGGGAAGTCCACCTTTGTATTGTCATTTTTAGATTTTCTTTAATTTAAATAATAAGCCAGAAGGGAAGAAAGGGAACTCTGAACTGCTGACAAGACAACCTCAAGTTAGACAAGAGAAATCCAGATCTTGCATGTTCCATTTCAAAATATGGAGGAAAAAAGGGAAACTCATCCCTGTAGGACTGAAGAGCTCCTTGCTGCTCCTCCCGCCGATTCATATTCAGACTGAGTACTTCAAGAGCGTCACTGTTTCATGCATATTTCCAGCCCCATCCACATTAAGTTGAGAAAGACTAGAGTGTCAGACACGGAATCATCATGCAAGTATTTATAATATTAATTACACCCATGGAAATTTTCAGCTAGGAGAGCAGAGATTTAATGATAGTTCTAGTTTTCTATGAAAACCAGGGTGAGCAAGGTAACAGACAATAGGCTTCTCATTTGGAGGTCAACAGGGAACCCCCTATAGCCCTGTGGTCTGGAAGGCAAAGCAGAGGTATATTGAATCTTCAAGTGTTCAGGCTTTTCAGCTTAGCTGGAACTCCAGTATGCTCATGTCAGGAAAGTTATTTAATCACTGACCAGCATCTTTCCCAAAGATGCAGAGGGGGCTGTTATCATGATAGGTAGGATTTTTAAACTCTTTATCTGATCCCAGGCATCCCAGGTATTTAGAGCCCTGGGCCTTATACTGTAGTAGTTAATATCTGGGTTACAATCTATGAACAGGAGTAAGAATAGTCTAATAAACCTGGCTCTATCAAACTTGTGTGCTTGATGTCAATACAGTTCCTATTAGTGAAATGAGAACCCTGGGGAGTGAACTAGATGCAAAAAGAGAAACATGGTCTGAAAATGGCTGGAGATTAGCAGATGAGACTCACCAAAGAGTGTAAGGGTCCTTCATAATTAGGAGATGATGAGGCCTGTCCTCCGTTTCTAGACCAAACAGCTGTGCCTGCTGATATTCAAATGGGAATTACAATGAGATCTAAGTAATCCTAAAATAGTCTCACCAACATTCAACAGTTTTTTTTTTATTAAGGTATCATTGATATACAATCTCATGAAGGTTTCACATGAGCAACATTGTGGTTTCAACATTCACCCATATTATCAAGCGCCCCCCACCTCATTACAGTTACTGTCCATCAGTGCAGTAGATGCTATTGAGTCACTACTTGTCTTCTCGGTGCTATACTGCCTTCCCCGTGACACCCCCTACATTATGTGTGCTAACCATACTGCCCTTAATCCCCTTCTCCCTTCCTCCCCACCCACCCTCCTCAACCCCTTCCCTTTGGTAACAACTAGTCCCTTCTTAGAGTCTAAACAGTTCTTTTTGAAACAGCAATGCTGATTTTCATTTGGACAATGTAAACTTTCTGTGCCAGAATTTTGGGACAAGGAAACCACTTTAAATATGAAATACAAAGACTTTACAGAGACTCAGAAGTCTCTCAGGCTTTCTCCTAAAAGAGAACATTTAATCGATTCTGAATTTTAGCTAGAGAAGGGTTCCTACTGAAGGAAAACTATCATTAGATAGTCAAGATACTTTTAAGAGTGCAAAGGAGGGCTTCTGTTACACCTTCATACAAAGCCAGTTTGTTAAATCAAAATTCTCTCACCAGTGAAAAACAGCTTTGCTACTTATTTTAAAAATGATCCTTAGAAAGGGGTAGGCCATCCAAACTTTTTAAGGGAATAAAATTAGATGGCAGCTATCCACTAAACCAGAATTTTAAAAACTCAATATAAAAACAGTAATAAGTAGTAGTTACTTCTGAAGAAAATACTTTATGATCCACTGAACTTGAAGGTAATGAAGATTCCTGTTATAATGAATACTACACGTCTAACCTACAAAATTAAAACCACTTTTAAATATAAAATAATACATACTCAGTGTAGAAAACTTAAGAAAATAAACAATTCAAGAAAAGAAGAAAAAATCTGTGGTCTCACTGAAATATCATGCCCCAACACAACACTTAAGAAATCCACTCTTCCTGTCATTTCTGGGTGTGCATTTGTGAGTATTTTTATACTAAGTGAAAATAAGATGTTTTGTTCAATTACTTTTAGTGACAGAATCTGGACAGAGCCATTGATGTAGAAATAGTCATCTATCCCTGTGTTTACATCCTAACATGCAGTCTTCCCTGATGCCCTGTTGGGATCCCCAAAGCAGCCTTGTTTCTATGTCTTCCACACAGAGTATACTGCTCCCTTTTAGTGTACTTGGGGGCATTTTCTTGAACGATTTGTGCATCATAACTTTCCTCTCCCATCATTAACCTAGAAGTAGAGTGGCAGAACGGTGGGCATTGGATTCTTATCAGCAGCTTGATATTACTACTGATATAATCTCACCAAGTCACATACCCTTGGAATGTTCCTTTGTAAAATCAGAGCATTAGACTATAAAATAGTTGTTCTCAAACTTCATGAGGCTCTAGAATTGTTTTCCCTAATTATAAAATAGACGTAATTAGAGCTAGTTTGTTTGAAATGGGGAACATGGAGTTCTCCTTGCTTAATTCCCTCTTCACCCTCCTTAATGGCTGAATGATGTCTCCAACCTTCTCTGTTTCTGGGAATTGACACTTGAGATCATTTTCCAGCACCTAACAATATGGTCCTAAGAAGTGTGTAACAATTCTGAACTTTCTTCTCCTGTTCTGTCACGGAGGGTATTTTGTTGCTGTTCCATTATCCTCTTAATAACATCCCTATTTCTTCTCAGTCTCAACTTTGTCCCTATAGACATATGGACTGAGAGGTCCAGCTATCCTTCTCTGTTCTATGACCACTCTACCATGTCAACGGAGGTTTGGAAAAGGCTGATACTAAATCCCACCTAGGCCATGGCCATCACCTTTGAAAGCTTTGTAGCAGTCTGAAACCTTCCATTCTCTACCAGGGGTTCCAGTTTATAATGCACCATGTGAGTGCTGCATGCAGGGATCAAGAAGGCAACATTTAGGTAAGTGACTCCATTATAAATTACCGTAAGGCCAGGTTTAAATCAGGTACAGATGTGATTTCATTTTTTTTAGAAGTCACCTGTCCTCTTCCCAAAGAGCAGAAACATGCAACAGACAGGGCCTTCTGGAAGCATTTATATTGGATGGGCAATGAGCCTCTTAAATGAACCTCTGAAAAGTGAAATGCTTGGCTAACATCATTCAATAACTTAGAATTCTATCATTTGAAGGCACAGGTCATGTTAATTGGTTATATTTTAAAGACAGCATCCCCTTTTACTCACACAATTACTTTACAATTTATTACAAAATCACAGTTTTCCTTAAACATTCCAATGACATCGACTTTAAAGAGGGAATTTGGAACATCTAAAACTTCTGTGGGAAATGACCCTTTTGAATCATCTATATTTGATGACTAATCTATATTCATATTTGTGACTATATTAACTGGGTTTTCTTATCTGAGATTTTTTGGGGAGTATGTTATTCTGTTCAGTATCTTCTACAGAGCTAAGAAAAGTTTAAGAAGTAAGTTTTTCATATGTCTGCATATTCTAAAACCATATAATACTTAAGAAGAGTTCTGGATATAAACGACCGTAGTATTTATTTTTTCATAAATACTTTCATACGGCAGTCTGTCTTGACTTGTATTTGCTTGGAAATGTTATGTTTTGAGCTTCTGGAGGGAGAGAGTTTCCACCAACAAGAGAAGGAAGGGTAAGGAGTGAATCACCCTCGAGAACCAGTCTCATGACGGAATGGGAATCCCAGTACAGTACCTGAGAGAGAAGGCGGAGAGCCAACAGGAGTTGAAGGGTTGGATGAAAAGCTGTTGTTAGTGTGATCTGGAGAATAGATCTTAAAACAGTGGGGAGAAAAAAACAACAACAAATCATTCATTAGGAATAAATAATAAATTTCTTAAACTACAAAGTGTCAGTGCAATTACAAGTCACAAAATACATTTAACAATCAGCTGAAGTACCCATGTTCTACAATGAAACCCTTAAACCATCACTTGAATTTTTCCAAATAAGAATTACTGATGTTGTGTTAAGACAGTGGGAACAGAACTGGACGGGGATAGGCAGACTTCAGTTGCAGTCCTTCCCGTCCACTTCCTACCATGGCTCTGTGGCCACAAGCAAGTACAGACACGCCCCAAACCTCCCTTTCCTCCTCCACAAAACAGCTCAGATGGCATCATCTCTAAGATTTTTGTACAACTCCTGCTTCACTATGATGAAGGCATTTGAGTCCAAGCACAAGAATAAATAAAATCTTTAACTTAGGTCACAGTGCTAACATAAATCAAACTTATTTTATGCTCCTAATGATAAGGAAAAACAGAGAGACAAAAATGTTAGAGCAACAAATCTCCACTTACGTTTGCAAATGACCATGTTTAGATTTTCAAGGCAATACTAAGTATCTTCCCTCAGACAGATAAGGTGTGTCATTTTGTCACTAGTGAACAAGCAAGAAACGTTCAGTTCTAGCCTCCTGGCAGTGGGTAGGCGAGGCAGAGAAGCTGAGTCCCAAAGTGCCAATTACGCGACAATTGCTCATGGACCTCAGTTATGGTCATTTTCTTAAAAAATGCCTTTTCCAGAGTGTTTTAGAACTGCCCCTTGTAAAGTCAGTCTTAGCTGGTCAATGAGCACCCATATGGCTTTAGAGAAAAATAAGAAATCAAGAGAGGATATCTACAGAACTAACAGTCCTGAGCAAATCCACAGATCTGTAACTGAGTACCGCCTAGCACCGTGGTAAAGGGACAGGACGGAAGGGAACAGTCATGTCCTGACAGCAGGGCTCTCTCCTCAAATTTCCCAATGGTCATGCAAGAAAGCTAGCATTTCCCAAAATCAAAGCTGTTTGCCATTCATTTTCTACAATTCCAAATGTCCACTTTTGATTAAAGTTCACCCTTCTACTATGGTACATATGAAGTCCAGAGTCAATATTTTCTCACCGAAGCAAGTGCTTTCCCCAGAGCATCTCCAGTCTGGGAGCTGCCTGCTGCCCCGCTTCCTCTATTTGCTGCAAAAACAAAAGGCAGAATATGAAAAACCAGGCAGTGAGACATCTAACAATTTTCTATTCCTGGTCCATTTACTCACAATTTAATTGCATTTTTAATGCTAATTACAACACATTAATCTTTAATTAGCATTAATTTGTTTGCTGAGGTAGATGTCAAATATATTCATGTTACATTTTTTACAGATAAAATATAAACCTGACACCTTGGTTTAAAGATGAAGTGTTTTAGTTGCTATTACTGTCCCCCTTGTTGCTTATGGGTAGTTAGGGTGAATGAGGGGCAAGTAAGCACGTCAGGTTCACTGCTGAGAAGTAGGCAGTACTTTCAGGTCTCTGAAGTTCTCCAGCTTTGGCTTTTCTTTGTATTGTATACGGGAAATTGAATTATCTTCACAAATAATTTACACATGCTTTCAAATTTAAAAAAAATTTTTTTTGGATACATAGCAAAATGAGGTGCTCCTCTCAGAGTTCCACAGTAAACAAAATAAACCAAAAAAAGTCTATCACAGGTTTTGGCTGCCTAGAAGAGAACATTTTAAAATATTTTAAATAACATACAGTCTTCAAATAGTTAAGCCTGTGTTCACATTAAAAGAATCTGAGCTGTCATGTTTCTAAAAGTCAACAGGGTCTCAAAGTCCAGAGACAAAATAAGGCCACGTATTCATGAAGTTATGTCTATTATCTTAAATCCTTGTACTGTGAACTACAAAATAGATGAACAAAGAGTACTGTTAAGAAAAACATGCAGATGCTAGAATATAATTCCAAGCCAGCTCTGTTTAATACAGGGCCTACAACATTAGGTACTGTATTGTTTACGGCCTCAACATAGCAAATAGACATAAGTAGTTAAATAAAACCAATTAAATTTCAGGAGATGTTTTTCACTATTTTGTGAAACAAGGAAAGGAAATCTTAAATCAACTGATTAATCCAAACAGAACTTCACTGCACACTTAAATAATTTTTAAAAATTCCCAGCCCTATCCATGACCCAAGAGAACAACACCCTTGCTGGCAGATGGTAAGTCTGCTTCCAGATCAGTACAATGCAGTGGTGGGGTCAGATCTCAAGTGGTCAAGTTCTCTGCCTCTCTAGGTTATAATTTCATTCTCCTGACCTCTGCTTAGCATAGTTAAATTATGCTTGCTATTTTTATGTATTTCCAAGTTAGGTATGTCAGACAGTCTTTTGAAGTGTGCTTTATTTGGTTAACAAAACCCACACCCGTATTCATTTGCTAATTACTAAAACTGAAAGAAAACTGGTATGTGATAAAAAGAACACAATCACCTTCTGACAAAATCTATTCTTTTTCATATCACAAATTCCTAATATTAAAAATGTATATTGGTTATTAGCACTAAGGATTGTATGTGTAAGCAAATTCTCTGACACGAGGGTCTGGCATCATATGATTGAGCTAGTAGAAGGAAATCATAAATTCCCAAGTATATTAAAAATACTTAATATAAGCTAGGAGATAACTGAAATTATACATGGTGTGAAAATGAAGATTCCTGCACTAAAGGGTTCTTTTAAAACTAAAAACAATTTCAAAGAGAAAATAATAAGGATTTTGAAAACACAGAGAACACTAGCAGTTTTTCAACACGTATTACCATGGTATTTGGAGGCCATTTATATATATATATTTTCTCACAGAAGGAGTATTATTATATATCCTAAAACTTAGGTGTATCGGTCAAAATAATTTGCAGTATCTGCTTGATTAGATCTTCATGAAATGAAAGTTCAGAGCTACACTGGACAAAATTACATTACCTACAAAGAACCTAAACCAAAAAAGACAAGATATTGTTTCAATTACAGATAAAATTTGCTACAGTAGTAGCTTTCAAAAGATTAATTCTTCCTCTAAACAACTTTAAAATGAGAATAAATTTTTCAAAATGTATTTTCATGAAAGCAACCAGAAACAAGTGAAAACCAATAGAAATAGTTTAAGAACATTAAAAATATCAATTATATATAGAATAAAATCACTTCAGAAGACATAAGACATGAACATTATGATTACTTTTGTACTATATCTTTCTAACCAAACTTTCTACTAGTCCCTGTTTTAGAGAGGGAGATGTTAGGATTCAGGAAGTAAAATAAAAAATAGAATCGACTCCTTACCTCGTTTCGTCATGAAAACGTTTCAGAAAACTACAAAGGCTACTCATGGAAGCCACTGATAGGAACAGGCTATTTTTTAACATGAAGCCATTCCACCTTGGAGCAGCTGGAAAGCCAAACCCAAGGGCTTAAATTTCAAAGCGGTTTATTGGGGCCAGTTTGCGCTTTCACTTGGAATGCCTTTTGTTCTGTTCCAGGAAACAGTGAAGAAACATTTTCAAAAGTCCCTGAACATGTTAACTACATGGGTCTTTTTTTTTTTTTTGAAGGTTTCTCTTTTTATTTGTGTGATTGAGAGGTCATGGGGCCTAAACAATCAGAAAGTGAATATATTTCTACTCAAAGGCTATGTCTTCTATATTGAGTAACAAGTCAGGTTTAGTAAAAACACACTTCTAATTAATTAAACTCTGTGACCATCAAATCCACCTTTTTTTGGCTTTAATGTAATAGGACTTGACTACTATTCTAGGCCCAAGGTTTTGTCAACTTGTATTATTAGAATTTACCAAAATCCCCACAGAATAGAAATAAAGATACAAACTATTGCTCCTACTTGGTGAAGGCTGGACTGATTTCTTAAGCTATTTTAGCTCTAATCAATTTCCTTTGCTCAGGAGAAAAAATAATCAGTCTCTAAGTAGAGCTGTAACATAAATATGAATGGAAGATGAGCAGCTATTAAGAGGAACTGCAGTCTTGCAGGAGGATTCGGCTCTGCCAGCCCCCAAGCACTGCTGAGGTGGTCTGAGCGCAGGTGCTGCTGGCGGCTGAAAGATGGAGCAGGAAGACGGTCTGGTGTCTTCGGCTACATGGGGGACCACCCTCGGACTCAATCTCAGCTTTGGGGAAGTGGCAATTGCCGCTGGAACACACCCTAATCAAAACACTAGGATGAGTGGTGCCTGGGGACCAACTCAAGAAAATCAGAATTTGGAAAATATGTTATCCCTTTATTGCACATCCATCACCTCAGGCTAAGAACATCATGAAGATATAAAAAGACTAGGAAGTACAATTCATAGTGGATTTGCCTGAAAAAACAAGACTTTTAAAATTTAGGTTTTTCTGAACTGTGTCCAAGTGACCTTCATGTTATTAAACTATTGGAAGCAGCATAACAATGTCACGAGCTTGTCTATAAAGATGACAAAGGGGAAGAGAATCTCCGGCACACTATGACGGCATGCAGGCTTTAGAATGAGACTCCAATATGGGCTACAAGGCACTAATTTTTAGCAGGAGGGTTCTTAGGAATGCAGGGGGAAGTTGGGCCCCAAGACCATGTGCAGGAAATGGACGAGAAGACTTAAATCAAACTAGTTTATTGTTCTCTGCTGGTGGTCTTTGTAACTAAGATGCCATGACACTGCTGGATAAAATACATATTACTCTTATGCTCTGTGCCTGTTCATCACCCAACTATATTTAAGGCTCCGGATTCTTATAAAAGACAAAGTGAATACTATGTGACTACTCTAGTCATAAAATTACTGTGAAACCAAGTCCTCAGGGGAAATGGACATAATGTTTCTACTACAAAAGCCACATACTAAAATGCTTCATGTCATACAAACATGTCATTAGAAGTGAAAGTTGTAAGCCATATTAATTCATAAACCAGATAGATATTCCAGGGTAATCTTTAGCATATGCTGTATTAAATCAATCTTGGTAGTCTTTTCCTTCAACACTATTTGGTTTGAGGTTTAAAAACATGGGAAATACCATGCATTAGAAAGCAGGCCAGTTAAAAACGAATAAAACAATAATAGTTATTATAACCATCATGCTCGTTGTATGCCCAATTCCCTCTGAGGGGAAGGGAGGGTGTATAGCCCCAAACCACAAGGGGTTACACCCTGGGAATGTGTACCAATGGTATTTCCCAGTGGGGAACTGGTGCATTCCCCTCCCTGAGTAGTCTCAGGGAACTGTATTATGGTAGGGGGGTCCTCTCCATCCTTTTGATCTGGAAGGGCTACTGGAGATTGCAAGTGGGAAGAAAATATGTAGATAGCAAAATGTATCTGGCTACTATCCTCGAGACATTCCTATCCTCTGGGATTGAGTAATTTAACTATACTTTGTCCTCTGTATGTGTGCTTACATGCAGAGGCCTGGACCGGACCAACTCCTGCAGCCCCCAGACTTAGCTTCAGTCCTTAACTGGGAGTACATTAGTTGAACCGTTAAGAATCCAAGCTGTGTCCCATGCATTATATTTATCTAACTCCAAGGTGCTTAACACACCCTTCCAATTCAGAAATGCCTAATGTAATCTCCAGAGTTTGCTGGCAAGGCTTCAGAGAAAAGTAGTGGACTCTATGCCACAAGTAAAATACTGTACTCCACAATTCTCTTGAAAATCCATGCATGAATATATCATTAAAAAAAACCCATTCATTAACGTAACCTGAGTAAGCTCTGTCCTTCCTAAGCATTTCTCAAAGAATGATAACGGGCATTCAAGGGCAAGAGGGAAGAACAACAAACAAACAACGGCCACTCCTGCAGGTCACACACCACCCCAAACCTCAGTGAGCATCTTTCATCTCTGAGACACAGACGGCAGAACCAGAGGCACGGGAGTGTGCTTCCAGAGCAGGCACCTTCTGATGGTTCTAGAGCTTACATCCCACTCCACGTGCACTTTGTTACTCTATGATCAGTTCGGGACAATTGGTGACCTCCAGGAAGATACATTTACTGCATCAAACTGAGAGACGGGGCAATGATCTTCTGAACTGAAAGAGCAGCTTCCTAAGACATCAACGCCATTTATGAAAAAATTGCAATGCCTTGCAACTTTTCACCAAGAAAACTTGAAAAATGTGATGTCCATGTGTTAGTGCTTGAACCCCATTCTTACGGCATTAGTATTGCTTACAGTCATTTTCTACAGAATCATGTGTGTAATCCCAAACATGTGTTAGGCTATGTGTTCCCTATTTACCAATTATTTAATTAGCTCTGTTTGTTCTTTGAGATACAGGCAATGTAATATTTCTTTATTTCCTGCATTTCAGAATGAGTGAGCATATGCCAAATATTTTCAAAAGTCTGCAGATGTATCCTATTAATCCATACTGTTTGTTCGGGAAGTATCACTAACATCAGAAAAGAAATCTTCTCTTCTTGTTATACAGACATGCTGCCATCCCCGACTCCTACCACACTCTGAAAATCAAACCGAAGCCTAAGAGAATTAAAGTGCCAAGAAACATGAGCCTGACATGGACACTGCGCCTCACGAAGGCTTATTATTGTACTTCCATTTTCCTCTGTATTTTACCTTTTGGAATTGGAGGATGTATTAAGGAAGAAGATTACAGACTGTGTCCCTTAAAGTTATCCTAAAGTAATAATTGTATTTATGCAAGTTCATAAAAGCCTATTCCTCCAAAAAGCTGAATTACATGTCTATTTATTTCCTGAAAAGATTATAAAGCTTTCTCACATTCTGCTAATAGATTTTGACAAATGCATCCATGATCAAGGACTAACTTACATAATAAAGTTGTTCCCCAAAAATCTTCTTTCTGGGTTCCAAAAATCTCATACTTTTCCCTTTTAAAATTATAGCTTTTGTTATTGTGTAGACCCTCCTTCCACTTACAGAGGGCCCTGTGGCCTATATAACAAGTTAAGTCCACCTTTAGTATTCCGTTGAGCCCATGAGGATACAGGAGTCACCCATCACCCTGCCCTGCTCAGACCAAATGAGGGAGTAGACATTCCTGCCCCCTCACAAACTAATGATGGGCCAGCTAGCTGACTAAAGCAAACCCCATTCCCACTGAGACTCGTGGCTCTGCTGACCATGGCTCATGGAGGACAATGACACCACCTCATGACACGTCTTTCTCATGAGTTGTACTGCCTCGCGCCCAGGAAGACTGTTTTGCAAATCAACCAACAAAACTTTTTTTCAAACAGTGCCTAAGTATGTTTTCCTCAATTATAGCTTTTGCTCCATCTTTATACTTTGCTAAAAAAGAAAATTACTCAAACCACGAGTAGACAGGAAATCTGCCATGTAAGAGGATGAATGACTGGTCATCCTTCATAACTAGACCTCCTGATGGCAGAAAGGGGCTTTCCATTTGTCAAACCACATTGAAGTGAAATATGCTTTTCTCACTTTTTCAGTTCTGCACTTCTTTCTTTCTTCTTGTTTTTCTAATCTGCCAAAACTGCCTTGAGAGCTAACAAAACTTCCCCATATGACCTCTGCCCCTGGCTCTCCAAGGTCAAACTGATATGATGCGCTTGTGGAAGCTTTGTTATGAAAAGTTACAAAAATGGAAACAATTTCCTAAATTTACTTCTTAGTGAGACATGATAGTGAAGGACTGCTAGATGGCTCATCTCAAGTGTGAACTGCATTACTGAATAAGCGGGGAGTGTATTTTTTAGGCAGAACTATATTTGCATCGTTTCAAAACACATCTCTTCTCTTTCATCAAAAACTCTCCCACGTAAGTGATTCACACCATTTTCCAAACTTCTATAAGCCATCTCAAGAAAATGAAAAAACTACAAAGAGCTAAGGGAAATAAACAGCAGGATTATTACCCTGTCATCCATTTTCTCTCTAAAACGTACAGTTGGAGTTCCCATCAGTGACCCACTGGAAGTGATCTTACAGCCAAGGAAGGTGCAGGCTTGAGCTGAACCAAAGAGCAGGGACCAGGTAAGTCTGAGGTTTTAGTAAGACCCCAGGGCATCAGGCTATGCTGCTCATTGTCGAAGGCAGATTCAGAAGGGGTGGCTGCCTTCTCCCCAGTCCAGACTCTTTCTTGGTGGAGCAGCTAGATACTCTGCCTAGCTCTTTCCTCAAGAGGAGTGCGGTAGCAGAACCATCTATCCTGGGAGAGGAACACAGCGGACATCATGAAAAATGAAAGGATGATGGCCCGGCCCACTCATCTGGCAGCAGTGTCCAGCTTGGGCTTTAACTCTTCAGTGAATCTGCTTGAGAAAAAGCATTAACCATTGGCCCGCTGCTGCCCAGGCATCTCTCTCAGAAGTAAGTAAACACTTCCTCCCCTCTGCAGGACTCCACAATGCCACAATCTCCAGAAGGTGAAGCCATCCAGATTTAATAATCAGCTGTAAATTTCAAGTGAACTAGTCTTCAGGAGACAGTGATGTATCATGGTTAAGAGCTTAGCACATAACTGGAATTTGGGACATGGTCAATAACTGCTATTAAGAGCTAATGAGCCCCATATCTCACCAGTCTTCAGTGGTTTGTCAGGAAAGTTCACTTTGTTCACTGTCTCAGAGTGTGAGAAGCAAAGTAGTTTTGGTCTGTTTAAACTTTTGTTCAGTCTAGTGACTCATACAAAGTAGCCAAATTTTAGTTTCCTGTAACTAATGGAATTGTGGTCAAGCCAATGACTACTTCTGTTTGGTTCATTTAGTTATGTGGCAAATATTCATTACCTGATTGCTGTTCAATTATGAGGGGAAAAAAAGAGGTCCTTGGTAATTAAACGCTGACATTGATTGTCACATCAGAATTGGCATTTCCATGACTCACCCATTATACTATCTGTCCCGTTGGCAGGAGGTGTACAGGAAGAGGTGCTGTAATGGTTTGTACCACTACGGTGGAAAGTGGACATCGGAGGAAGACTGGAATTGATGTCTGCTGAGGAGTGTGATGGATAGCTCTGCAGCAAGAAGCAGAAAAGGAGACCAAATTCAACCATAAAATATTTAGTGGGTTAGTTTTCTAATACTCCTTTCAGAACGCTTCATTTTGCAAAGGAGACAGCCCTTATAATTAATTTCAAAATATCCAAGAATAGATCTTGTTTAGATTTGACAGCTTTCATTTTTCAAGTAATATAATACAAAGATACACAGTTGCTATGGTTTTGCATTGGATAGAGAGGAATATAATGGCAACATAAGACACTGAGAAATGGACACAGTCTCTAAATCTAAAAATTACTGTTCAAAAGCAGCATCTCTGGGATTTCAGCAACATAAAATACCATCTATACTGTTATTTTTTTGTAAAGTCTATTGATAAACTAAGAAAGATTCCATGACATAACTAATAAACATCATGATCTGCAGGATTTACATTACACTTTCGTATCTTGAACATCCTGAACTTCTGGACACTAAATGGCAAAGAGTAACCTGTCTCAAATCTTCTTCCTGAAAATTGGGTCATCTTTCTGAACACTAGCAAGAACAAAATGGTAAATGAAAAATTTTTAAAGTATGAATGATTGACTATCTCTCTAAAGCATCAATATGTAAAGCCTTAAATCAATGACTATATTGAATGAAATTGGAACGAATGGACTGTGAATGACTCATTTGATTTCTTTCTTTACATGTCCTCTCCATTAACGATCCATCACATCACCGACTACAGAAGAAAAACACCATCTTTAAAGAATTATTTGATTTAAGGCTTGGCTTCGAGTTCAGTTATTATACTAGCTGTCCAAGTAAGCTGCTTGTCTTGGGGCATATCACAGGGCCTGTAAGGTGGCAAATGAGCTGCTAGTGATCCATCTGCTTGGGAATGAGCACATCTCAACAGGCACATGGTTATTTACAAAAACGCGTTGAGATGTGTTCCTTTTCATGATAAAAAAAAGTAGCTGCCTTTCATTGCTTTCTCTTTCAAGTGCATTTCCACCTATACTGTAAACTCTTTAAGGGGAGGGACTAGAGTTGATACCCCCGCATCCCTCATCTTGTAGCTGGGTGCTGAACACGTAACTATCCTATACACTCAAAGAACAACAGATTATCACATAGCAGTTAATAAACAGTGGACTGAAATACTACTTCTTTGAGCAAGAACTAAAACAGTCTAGAAAATGACCCTGTATTTCAGAGCTGGGGGTCTGCCAATGACATGGTGGGTACCTTTGAAAACATTACCTCTGAACACTCAAAACAGTCCAACTGAAAGGTCAACATCAGTAAAAAAAGTTGAAATGATATCCTTAAACCTCCCCATGTTCTCAAGAATGCCTTTCAAACTTTTGAGTTTTTTCATAGATCTCTGTGCTCCAACCAAAAACTTCATTAGGCCACCTATTAAGCTCATGTCTACCTGCTACTTATAGAATACCCTCAATATTCCACAAAACTTCCTCCAGAGAATGAGAGAATGGGCCCATCCCATAGCACAGCTAATCTGAAAGACTGGATAAGCAACAGAACACCAAACTTAGAAGAGCTATTTCTGCTCAAGAGCTGAAGACTAAAATAAAGTAGAGAAGAAGAAACAATATGAATATGGAAAAAAGAAAACCAAAGAGAAAGAGATGGTCTGACTTCATTTCTACACATTTCTACTTCATTTCTATACATCCCATGCTGAATTTCTCAAGAACAGAGAAACTTTATGAATGAGCACTAAATATGCAAAAATCAAACCAGAGGAGAAGGACTTTGAAAAAATATTTAAATAACTATAATAATCACAGGATAAACCAGAAGAAACATGATTGCATCAGTGAGAATTTTTAGACCTTTTAGACATGGTGTAAAATGAGCAGTAATTCAAGATTTGACAGATAAGGGATTCATACTGAGTTCAAAGAATAAAAAGAAAAGTTCTTCCTGTAGATTTTAATGGGGAAACCAATGCAATCCACGTAAATCAGTTATTTTTAGAGACTCATAGAGATGCTGAAAGAAACTAATGAAATTTATAACTAGATTATTTTTACAAGGAAAAGTATCTTGAAAACTACTGTCACTCAAAGACATAATATATACACCACAGAGACTATTAGTGATACGTGAATAATGTCTCTTTTAGAGTACTTAGGGGTCAACTATAAGAGGTCTCCTTAGTCTCTCTTACTTCAGCTATTAATACTGTCTGCCCTGCTTACTACAAAAGGAAAGGGGAAGTATGACAAAGTGTTATGGCTTTACATGCTATTTGTTTATTTATTTTTACTTATGATACCCAAGTACAGTGTACCGGGAGTCTATTGACAGAGTATGTGTTGAAAATGTTTCCATTAGTGGCATCTGTGTCATCCGATGGGTTGATAATTCAAAGATGAGAAAATAGCACATACTCAGAATAGAACCACGGTTGGGCTAAGGCAGGGCTTCACGACCTTGGCACCATGTTGTCTTTTGTGTCGGCTGACTCTTTGCTGGGGGGGGGGCTCCCCCGTGCACTATAGCGTGTCTACCAGCACCCTGGCCTCTGCAGCTCTGCAGTACAGATGCCAGCAGCACCTACTCCCATTTGTAACATCCAAAAATGTCTCCAAACATTTCCCAAAGTTCCCTGAGGGGCAAAATTGCACCCGGTTGTGAATCACAGGGTAAGGGTTTATGTTACAAAAAATAAAAGACAACAGAACTTCCTTTACGTTAAAATTCCAGACTCCTGGGACTCTTCCACTGTGTGGTGCAAAGACCATGCCTAAACCATACCAGACAGCCAGAACACTATCCTATTAAAAAAAGACCTTTGCCAAGTCATTCTGAAGTTAAATCTTCTACAACAACCCTTTCTGAAGAATAACCACAAACTCCATTCTTCTGAGTGACTTTGTGTGGGTAAATGTGATATAGAAGTGATTAGCTGTGGCACTGTGTCGTAGAGGCTGAAACTGGAATTCAAAGAATCAAAACTGATGACTTGAAAATTGCTACTGAAATGTGTGGACTTTAAGCTTTATAATTACACGTTCTACTATAGTATTGTATGAACTGATGAAGATAATAATGTTTCTAAAATGTTTTACCTTTTGAGGCAATACTAATTTGGCCAAATTATACCCAAAATAACACAAGGAAAACTTCCTTTTTCTCAAACTGTACTTTGTTCAGTATGGGACTGGCCACAGGCAATGGAAGAAAATTGTGAGGAACTCCCAGTTCTTTCAAGTGAGAAGACACAAACTTCCCACTGTATACTCAAATTATTCTCAATGTCAGATTTTTAAAAGTCACTTCAATGAGGAATTTCCAAATAGTTAAATGCTGAAATTACAAGGATTAATAGATATAATTTAATAGTTTCCCTATTAGTAGAGAATTCATTAGGATACGTTAACAGAGACCTAATTCATTTATCCATTGTTTAAAACAAATCTCCTATAACTAAGATGTGCTAACTGATCGTAATAAGAATGAAAACCCTATGTTTTGGGGTAGGTAAGTGACATTATAAATACAGTATTAGATGCAACCTACTGGGTTATTCCTTCAAAATGACCTCTCTTCCTAGTTGATAGTATCATTTTGATTCAGCAAAACTTTTTCTAAAAGGAATGTAGTTGGTTTTCCTTTTAAATTTATAGTTTTTATGCATTTTATGAGTACATTTGTATAAGTGCATTTTAAAGACACCTCTCTCATGTGCTGAACTTGATTCGGATCAAATCAAATCACCTAAATCAAAATCTTAGAGCATGGCAGGGAAAGAAAGAGAGAAATACAGGACGAAAGAAAAATAAATGTCAAAGGGACAGCTCTTAAAACGACTGAAATTCCAACATATTAGCATCATGTAAAATCTTTCATTCAAGCAAAAATTTTCTTTGCTCATAGGACACACGTAGTTTTGATCATGAGTTCCTTAGAGAAGTGGAAAATGATGAGGGAGAAATAAAAATGCTAGCCAAGAAGAAATTCTAGTATAATAACAGTTAATACTTCTTGAAGCTTTCCCTTTACTACCTCCATGTAGGAGGTGGGAAAGGAAGAAATTTTAAAGTAAATATTCTGCTACTTAATGAAAGTTGAAATTTCTAATAGTTTGTGATTTATTCTTTTAAACTTAGTGTGGTGCAAAGGCCATGCCTAAACCATACCAGACAGCAGGACATTATCCTATTTTAAAAAAGATGACACAAAGTGGCCAATTCTACCTCCATTATTTGTCTCTCATTAATAGACAGCCTAATTGCCCACACAGTGTTTCTGCTGCTAGGACTGACTAAATAGATATTTTCAAGGATATCAGAAATCATAACTTCAGGGATGTTTTATGTCATCAGAATAGGATGTAAGTCACCTTTTCTAGATTTCTAATGGATGAGCAAAAGAGAGGAACGACCACAGAAGTTCAGACAGTACTATTTCCTATATCAGAATGGAGAAAGAAACATAAATCTGGGTTTTGGGAAAAGAAAAAAAGGCAAACTGCAAAATGAAGAGGAGTGATATAAGTGAACAATAAGATCACTGGGTTTATCCTTCCCTTTGCATTTGCAGCGTTAGAGGTTCATACATTTTTTAAAGCCATTATTATTGCACAAGAGGCTCAATCCCATCTTAAATGCATCCTAAACTTAACTTATTATCTAGAAGTACTTTTTCCTCCATGAAATGATAGACTTAAGTTCCTAAATTTTTGAGTCTAGAAAACCATCAGATGATTTGCTTCCTCCAGGATAAAGAAACATACTAGGACGGAGGAGTGTAGGTGATGGGCAGAGTGGAAACTTCAGTAATGAAAAAAAGATAACATTCTTTAGCCCAGCAATTTTCAACTTTCAACTGAGTGAGGTAAAACAGAGTGTCAGTGGGAGATGGGTGGGAGTGTGGAATTAAAGCTAAAATACTGTGAATTTGGAATCTGATCCATTTAGAAATCTCATGGTTGCAGATGATGATGGGAGCAATTAGCCTTTGGGTGCAGCACAGTAGGTCAAAGCCATCACCAGCACTGGGGCCAGTCAGGGGGAAATGGCATGCCCATGGGTGATGCACATCACCTACTCTCGAAGCAGACTGACTGACACTCTGCCTCCTGCAGTGTATTTTTCAAAACTAGAGATAGCAAAAAACAAAACACAAAAATAACCCCAAGGAACGGTCATAGATGAAATTCTGCAACTCAAATATAGTGCGTATTTATGAACCAAAGTAAGCTGACAATGCAATAAAGAAAGCACAGAGCAAAACACAATAAGCAGAAGAACAATGACAAAGAGAATCTGGAAGGACTTACAAAGGTTATCTGATTCAGCCATGTCTTTGATCACAGAAACAGTACAGCTGTAAGAGTAATGGTGTGCACCATTTTCACATTCATTTACGGAGTCCTTGTGTACATGCATGGAAAGACAGAGGATGTGATTTAACAAGCTAGCTGTGTTATCCCCATTACCATGTGAGGCTGCCTTACCAAACGTTCGTGTGGATGCAGGCTACAGTAGCTGCTAGACTGTGGAATATGAGAAGAGTTGCCCAACATTCCTCCGTAGCCAGGCTGATTCATCCCACTGGAGGAGCTCCAAGGGTCACTGCTGTGATGGCCATCTGTGAAAGACAAAGAAAACCATGACTTTCCTGAGGCATTCTGCCCTGCCTTGTAGAATAGGTTTTTTTTTATGTACTTGAAAATGACTGCCTGTTGTGTATCCATCTTTGTGTTGGTTGGGTGGTTACATCAGAAGACACTCATCATTACCTTTTCCCAAGTGGCTCTACGTTGCCAAACAAGTTCTCCTAGTAATAATTCAATGGTAAAAGAACAGAACCCATTTCTACATAGAATCATGTCAAGTCAGCAAGGTAGCTAAACCTAAAGGAAACATTTCTTGGAAGTTCCCCGAGCTCTTTTTTCTATGAAAACCAACTAAAAAGTTGAATTGTTCCTAGATTTGGGGATGAAAATAAAACACTTGGGACATTATGGAGTTGGCAAGTTTACATGGCATGTAAAGAATAAGTAACAATGAAAAGGAACATCTCAGATTTAAATATTGGATTTCTTTTTTGTAATATAGACAGTAGATACAACTAAAGTTGAAATTATATTATGATGTAAAAAGAAGTCGGGTCTAAATATATATAGTTCAGATATTTTTATTTCTTTTTTCATTTTTATTTTTTGGTATATAGTTATATAGCTATCTGGAAGCCGCCTGTTGCAAATGAAAGAGTATACACACATATCACAAGGTGAATATTATGTTACAGGCAATTTTGAGAGCCTCTGGGTTTTATAAATCTGAGTTAAAAAGAGGCTTAAAATTAGAGGGAAATTAAAATGAAGTATTTTTTAATACCAAGTTCATCTTTTGTTAACGCTCTATTAAAAACATTCCTACAGACTTTTTTTTTCATTCTCTAGGACTGCTGGCCTAGAAGCTATTACTAGAGATTATTATTGTTTGATTTGGGTTTCTCAAATTAAGGGGTGGGGGGAGGATCTATGTTACTGCTGAATTCAATTTTTCTTTCATTCAATTGTTTAACAAAAATTAATGAGTGCCAGATATATATGAGGCTACCAGCTAGGTGGTAACTGTATGGCAGGTATTTCTCCCTTGAAAATAATCTTATTTTTCACCACACATGTTATTTAATTAAGGCCTTCTGAAAATGTAGGCAAAAGGCAAGTTAAATCTGACACTATACTTCACAATGCTTTTTCTCACTGAGTTTTTCTTAATCCAGAAGTTAGAATTCAGAAAAACTGGAATGGTTTCAGGACAGGGAGGAATAATCAATAGATTTCTTAAGAGCTATGCAAGCAAAATTATGACTTTGACAACTTAAGAGTTTTAACTAGAAGATGGAAATTAAAGTTAAAAATAAGAGGTCACACAGTAGTAAGTTTCAAATATGCTCCCAACAGTCTCTGAATATCTTTCACTAGAAGTTCATGGTTCTTCAAGACCTGAATTCTTAGGGCACCATGGATTCCTCACTGAAGGAAGCCGATGTGAAATGGGATCATGATGTAGTGCGTCTGTGATCCTAACATGAAAACACAGGACTTCCAAAAAGCTACTACCATATTCATGAACTTAAGACTTAGCTCTGAGACTGTGGAAGTCTCATTGTCACCTTAAATTCAACTATGAAGTTTAAGACCAGTAACACTTCAAATAGATGACATATATGATAGATAAATTGAGAATATGTATCATTGAACAAGTGTCTCCTGAAACATTTTGACAACACGATGCACTATACAGAAATACATTTAGGATTTGTTAATGCAGATCACTCTACTCAGTGCAGACTTATAAAAATACATCTTTTACATAAATTATGCTTTTCACAGTAAATTAATATTTATCACATCCTATGATCTTGGCATAATGTTGTTTTGAAAGAATAGAATTAGATGTGTGCAAATTAATTGTGCTCATCATAAATGTCAACTCAAAAATTTTTTCTTGTTCCTTTTTGTATATTCACATGCAGAAAAGCGAATTTGTTCCCTGTATTTTGCATGGTCTGCTGTGGAGAAGAGCCTGTGTTTTAATCTACCTGAGCTCTCCTGCAGTGTGCACAATTTAAGCAAGCCACCTTCCTGAAGGCAGAGAGACGAAATCTATTCTGTCAATTTTTTCAACGAATATCTACTTTGACTGATGAATCCTTAAGCCGACAGTCTCAGCGAGCACCAGTAGCATAGTCTCTCTGTCTGGTCACAAAGGAGGGGAGCTGCTGCCAAAGTGGCTGCTGTTTATGCTGAAGGGGAAAAGCTCTTTGTCATGGCACAGGATGCACCCCAGTGACACACCCTGCTTGTCCATTTGAGAGCTACACCTAGGACAGGTCTCAAAGATAAAGGATCCCTGTGAACATAAGCTCCATTATGTGTGGAACAAAGTCTATCTATTCCTAAGGTACCCATTTGATTCAATTTTATAGATTTTCCATGGAATTTCACATATGAACTCACAACCTAAAAGAGCTAACACTCTGAAGGGTAAGAAAATAAATCCCTTTTAATCAGAACGATTTTGAGTGTGTCCACTGTAATCTAAGGCAGACAGCAAGCTGCTCCCCTGGTACTTGCTGCCCCAAGTGTGCTCCCCTTCCTGTGACATGGCTCTTCCTAGGGCAGCACGAAGAAGGAAATCCCATGGCACTTGGCCAGGGCACACTCAAACAAGCTTCTCACATCCAGGCAAAAAAGTCAAAGTTTTGCATGAAGGGGTTCTTGGTAATTTCCATATCTAAATTTTAGAGTATTAACTTGGTAATAAGATCATCACATTTTGATAGTAAGTGTCACAGATAAATCAGGGATGGAGAGTTAGCTGCATCCTCTGGATAGTCTGTTCTTACAAGCAGCTGCTGTCACTTCAACCACCTTGGTCTTTTGCAAACCGGAGAAAGGAACTATACCACCAGCGCAAGACTGTACGCTGGGGGCCACACATATACATGTGCATTTACTTAAACGCACTGGACAATTACATGAATACATATGCTTTATCTACCATGAAACTGTAATGTTTCTACATTTGTCTGGGAAAAAAGGCTGGGTCTTTTGCTCTTAATCCGTTAGCACGCTGGGATAGACCTTTTACTGTGTAGTGGAATAGTATTCCAGCCTGTAGATAGGTTACTGCATCTTAACTGGGACTCCGGTTCTTACACAGAAATTAACAAGTGGCTGAAATTTTTATATGAAGTTATATTTAGGGACATTTTTTTCCCAGCTGGCTAAATCCAGGATGCTCAAAATACATATAAATGCACTCACATATTCTTCCTGCGGAGCACAGACGCTGAGACGGTCGCTCGTGGAAGACCATCCCCAAGGAAGCGTCAGTCCCAAGGGAAGCAAACCAGTTTAACCATAACTTACTATTGCTCAAGGGGTTTTTAATTTAAAAAACAAGTCTTAGTAAAGTGTTCATTAATTAATTATTTAATTAATTAATTTTTAGTGAATTCAATTCTTAAGAAGAGCATGACCTTCAATATTCTATGCTTGCCTAGCACCCCATTTCTTGAGTGTCAATTCAGCAGTCTTTTGCCCCATATTTGACTTGCGGGGACTTGGAAAGACTCTGCGCAGTGGATGTCCCTTTAGAAGGGACAGCGCCTTACCTTGCATGAAGAAGGAGCTGGGGAAAGTGCTGGCTGCTGGTTTTGAGGAAGGGTAGCCTGGCGAGTCCCTGTTGTAGTCGGCAGTGCTAGCTGACGGAGCATAGACCTGAGGAGGGAGAGCCAGTTTAGTTCCGCTTGCTGCGTTGACCAAGGTGCCTCAGGGTCCAGCCCTGGGTCAGAAGCAGGCCCAAAATGCTTAAATTCTACCCTGTCCCCCGTAAATCTGATCAGACCCTAGAAACACTGCCCCTTTCAGAATACATAAAAACAAAAACTGCTGAATATATTTGTGTGAATTTAAACTCTGTGTGGTATTTTCCAGTTGCAGGACAGAATATTCTGAACTATGTCTCCTTATAAATATATTATATAATACCCACAGGGCCATCCTGGGAATCTGAGCATCCTTTTTCTTTTAAAAACATAAATAGCCCTTGAGCACATGAAAGGTGTAAACAGAAAGATGTGCATCAAGCACCTCCCCTTTTACTCTACCTTTCAATTAAAATGTTCACTTTGGGAGACAGAGAAAACAAAGGCACCATCCAGACTACAGAAAGTGACAAATATCTTGGAATATTAAATCCCCAAAGTGTCAGCCTTTTGCAGAGATGCATGAAAAAAGCCATTAAAAAGCCCAGTTCTACATAAGACCACCAACAATCAATGTGCGTACAGGAAGGGGAAGGGAAGCCCTCCTTTATAGTTCTTATTATATTTGTGTGTGCAATAAACTTTTAAAAAGTATATAAAATGCTAATTCACTTATATTAGTTTACTAGAACTCATGAGACTGGGGGAACTAGTTCTTTCTAAAATAGCCTATGTATTTTCTTGTTTATGTTTCCTTTAAAGAAGACAACATAGTACAAAAGCATAAATTCATAAGGTATAGTTTAATTTTAATTGGTTTTACCCTTTACCTTTTCTGCTATATACATACATACATACATATATACATACATATATATATATATATATACATTTTTTTTTTTTAATCCCCATTTTCTTTTGCTCCAGGAGTTCCCCTCTCCAGATGGTCGGAGGGACTGAAACACAGTCATCCTCTTGATGAAAATGGATACCTTCCTGCCTCCATTTTGAAGCAGGCAGCCGCTCACAAAATTGGCAGTGAGCCTACAGTGATATTCACAGGTCACAGTAAAGGAAAGAGAAATTCACCAATAAAAAGGCAACTGCAGGGTTACCAAAAAAAACTCCCATTTTTTTTTACAGTGCATATCGAATAAACACCCTAAGAAAAATTGCATTAATTGCTCTCAGAACACTATGAATCACAAACTAAGCATTAATACAAGGTTTAGGATTTCACAAAGGGTAAGTCCACAGAGACAGATGTGGGAAAATATGCATACACATACATATATCAAATAAATGCTACATATGCCCCCCCAGTGCCCTTGAAAACTGGGAGGTCCTGGATTGAACAAAACAAAAACAAACCAGAAAAATCCACGTACGCTTTGGAAAACAGGATTTTTCCTAAGTCATGGAGGGGGTGTAAGCCCTGCATTCATGGGTCAAATTTCATTTTCTTTTTAAAGTTTCTTCATATTTTAAATGTATAGGCAGCTGTTTGCTTCTGTTTCCACATTGCTTACAACCAGGGAAACATTTTTTTCCCCCAAGTATCTTTAAAGGACAATGAATAAAACTTCAGTCAGGATCCCCAAACAAATCAATACCCTACATTCTGTCAAACAGAATCCAGTATTTTCTTAAGAACTACACAAGTAACAAACAATTTGGGAAATACTACTAAATGTATTTAGAGAGGGTCTTGAGAGTAGAATAAAAAGATAAGAGGAAACATTACTTCTAGGAAATGAGGAAATTGAAAATTGAATCATCTTATCCCAATGACAGAATGGGCATAATATGTCTATAATATATCTACAGGTTATTAGCCCAACAGTTATTTAGCCAGTTTGGTATTAATACAAACTAAGTGTACTATGTATTATTGCCAAATTTCATAAGTCAATATATTTACTATACAACTGAAAATAAACTCTGACCCATATTATTAAATCATCTTATATTTTAAAACAATTTAAATAAACTATGTTAGGATAATATCTAATTTAATTTTAATTATATACTCCACATTATCCTTAAACATGTATACTACTCTGTAAACACCTTTTGATGGCATCTAAGAAGGTTCATCTTGTCCCCCTGATTTGGGTAGAATTATTTGATATTTTTTGGGGGGAGACAAGGACAAATTTTTGGCAATTTTGCTCATGTATAAGGAGACTACTTTGACTATGAATTAATGATCAGACTCAAAGATCTAAGGGTAAGATCACTTACATCAAATTCATCAATACTACTTGTATATCTATGGGGTTTTAAAAAGGATATAAAAATAAAAATATAAAAAGGAAATTAAAACTATTAAAAAAGAATATGAAAAGATGTAGTATACTATATAATTTCCATTTCTTTGCTTTTTGGAAAAAATTTTTTTTTCTGGTGTTGTACCCAAATAGAGACTCTTTTAAGATCAGAATAAAAGTCTTTGTTAACAAGAAATGGACCACTGTTTGCAGCTTCTTTTGAAAAGGGAATTTCTGCATATTTTATAAATCTTCTTTATATCATAATTTACAGATGAGGTACAATGTTATTTATTCCCTTTCCATTTACATACTTTATCTTTTTCAGTTCAATAGTTATTTTTGTTAAGCATGCTATATACTCGTTTACAGAAATAAACATCACATAGAACTATTATGCTTTTTAAAAGTATATGGGATTAAAGAATTATTTAGTCCAACACATTTCAGTTATAAGAAAATTCAACAATGGAATGGTCAAAGCAGCTGCCCGAGACAATGTTAACTGCTCACAACCTACAACTAGCAACTGCTCTTGATTTTCCACTATTTAATGGCTACTTTCTTTAAAAATGGTAGTGGAGGTATACGATGACATTAATGAAAACAGAGTGATCACACTGTTCATACTTCAGTTTATCCTTGATGTTTTCATCTTTATTAGCTTGGATGATGTGAGCTGCTTTAGTATTTTTACACCATTTTGCTAACTTTGGAATCATTTTTAAGGACAAACATGAGAAAATGAGTCCACTGAAAAAATGAAATAAAAATCCCAATGTATTGAAGTGACTCCACCAAAGAAACATGAAGAAAGTCTAAAGGGAAATGAAAATCTACACTTAGTTCTTCTCCGATCAGGCAGCTTAGATCAAGGTAACTTCGGCCTTCTGATTTGTCCCACAAGAGGAACAAAAAAAATGTGACATTTCTGTTGAAAAATTGGAAGTGGGGAAATGGCCAAAGCTCATAGGCAATGGGTCTTACTGAACTATTTGTTGAATAAAAATTTCATGGAAAACTAACAGCAGAGTATAGTTAATATTCAAAGTTAGCACCATTATTTTACAATCTTGAATCTGAAACAAAATCTTACATATAAAAATTATGAATTTAACAAAGCTCTTTAGATAAGACTAAAACCTGGGCTGATAAAAATTAAAAGTTTTCATTTTACACATTTAATTTTGTTGTAATTTGAGAAGTATCAATTATTATGATGCAGTAGCTATAATAATCCAATGTTCCTGCTTATCCTCTGTGCAGTCATCAAAGAAGCAATAATATGACACGTTCTTTTAAATAGAACCTCCACTTTCTATAAAAGAAGAAAACCAAGCGAAAACACAAACCAACCAACAAAATGAAGGGAGTGGAATGCACATTGATGTTCTCATTTTAATCTTTCTTTTCATCTAAGTTTCACTTACAGAGATTTTAAAAATAACAATGACTGTCATTCGTTTAGGGCCTCTGGGGGAAGAGCTTTTGTGGCAAGAGTTCCATATATATTATTTTTAAACTTGATAATCATCATACGAGGTGGCTGTTATTAATAGTATCATTCCTATTTCACAGGGCTGAAGAATAATAAAGAGGTCAAATGGATTGGCCCAAACTGCCAGTTCCACCATTTATTAGTTAGGCAACCTCGGACCTACTTTAACCTCTCTAATTTTCAGATTCCTACCTGTAAGCTGGGAATGACAGTGCCTGCTATGTGAAGTTCTTGTGAGAATTAAATGGCATAATGTGCATAAAGCAACCAGAATAATACCTGGTGCATATTAAGCATGCAAAAAACATGAGACAATAGGGTTAATGTGCTGCTATTGTTTTTATTATCTCAACATATGTGACTCAGGGAAGTTAAGCCACCTTTCCATGGTAACGATTTATCAAGTGGGGAAGGAAACATCTGAACAGGTCATCAATGGCTGTTGTAAAAATTGCTGTTGTACAATTGCATTTGTAAAATGACTGCTTGCTTGTAAAAGGCAAACAAAGAAAATTTTAACCATCAACACATGGCTATATATACTTTCGCCATACTTTATAGAAATATTCTTGTGCCATTTCATAATTACCTTTTAAGAAAATAAAATGTGATAAGGCATGTTCATAGCAAAACCAATATGTGGTCATGTTACTTGCTTACCAAAGTGGGGAGCTAAACTCTGAGAGGATAAGAAAATGGCTATAGCTACTGAGGGGCGCTGAGTGACAGTCACTGGGTTGTACAGGAGACCTTTAACATTCCTTGATATTACTACCCCTTGGTGATTCTGCAAGTACCCTATGACTATATAATTTCCAAAGGGAATCAGTTCAGAATAACTCAAACACTGTAATTGAGACTTTCAGGCCCTTAAAGAGAGTTGCTATATGTTCCATGATGCACAGAAAATAGCAAAGCAGGATTATGCCTCAGTGTCCAAGTGCTAGTGAGCCTCATTTAGTAGCTCAGACCTTGGGAGATGTCACAAACATTTTAAACTGACAGTTAAACACTCAAAACACAAGAGTTTACAGAGTGCTGCTGATGTTCACAGACCTGGGCATATGCTCTGAAGCTTCCCAGCATCTAAAGGGGAAAAGTACTTATAGGTGACCGCTCACCACTTGGGACACTGGGTTGGACCCTCAACTTTTACAATATTGTTTGAAGGACATGGGTCTGGCTCTCCCAATTAGTTGTGAGGACACAGCAAAGCAGTTTACTCTCTCACAGCCTCAGTTTCCTCACTTGCCAAATGGTTCTATTCTTGTGAGGATTACAGATATCTGTCAAGCATAATTCCTCATCAGTGTAGGCACTCAATAAGCGGTAATATTTATAGCTTGTAGTAAGTGCTACACGTTGCTTAGAGCTATTTTTAATATGTCTAGAGTGATGCTATCCAACACGGTAGCCATCAGTAATATGTGGTTATTTGAAATAAGCGTAGTTAAAATTAAATAAAACTAAATATTCACGCCCTCAATCACACAAGCCATGTCAGGTGCTCAGCAGCTACCGTAATCCTGGACATCACCGACGCAGAACTCCCCCGCCACGTCAGGATGTTTACTGGAAGCACTCATCTACAGTTGTGCTTGTCCACGAAAAGTCTGACTAGGCCATGCTGTGTGTCATCCTGTGTTAGAGCAGCTACCACAACAGCACCAGCTCCTTTAAGACTTGCTGTTCCCTTTAGGCTGCAAAAGCAAGACCTCTTCTTTGTGGCCTAGTAGGAAAGGCAAATTCTAGCTGTTACTAGAACCTAGTACACAACTGGTGTTTAATAAATGTGATGTTACTGAATGGCAGGACATTTAGGTGTGAGTTTTATCTATTATTTTTAGAGTCCCTTGTGTTATTCCATATTTCTTAAAATCCTTTTTACAACCATCTGCCAAATTCCTATAAACTGTGCCAAGTGGAACTCTAGGCAAGAATGTCTGTGACCCCTGGTTTCTGGGTGTGTAGGAAGTAAAAGAAACTTCAACTGCAGTTTTGTTCTGGGCCCCTCATGTCTTTGGCAAAGGAATTATAGTCCGAACATGGTGTGACTGTCTTTTTTTTTTTAGATGATCAAAGTTGAACAGATTTTTAACTTTTCTGATCATGTTTGTTCACATTATTGGTAACTGGGTCCCTCTAGTCTATTCTAACTTCATTTTTATTACTTTTTCTTTTATAGCATTTCTTTACAGATGCTCCTTTCTCTTTTTACGCTGCTTCTCCACCTGTTGCTCTTTGTCCTGCCTCTTGGCATCTTTTTTCTTAAAGCTCAAATGAGTTCCCCTCATTCTACAAGTGAGCAAAGGCGGAGATCAGAGGGCTTACCCACGGGCCCGGACAGAGACCAGGGCTCCTGATTTCGCATCCAAACCTCTTGGCACTCTCCTTTCTAAAGTATTTTTTACCTTCATCTCTTAACTATTCCAATGGGGAGTAAAATGACATGAAAAGTGGGTACACAGATTCAAGTGCCAGACTTGATTAACTTATTATAAGGTAATTATAAGTTATTATAATGGTTAATAATGCTCAAGGGCATATAATAGTATATAATTCAGGAGTGCAAAAAAAGAAGAAAAAACCCAAAACCAAAGCCAAGGTACAGAAATAAAAAGTATTCACCTGATAGACTCTCAGTATATATCATCAAGTCAAGGAATATTTACTAGTCCTACTTCATTTCCAAGTGATGGTTAAGGGCCAATTTGCATTACTATCACAATTGGAAATCCATTTAGAGATAACACATAAATGTCTGCGGTACATAGACGCAGCACAAGTAGATGGATATTTAATTATAAATGGAAAGAATTTCAGAGGTGTAAGCTATTGAAACTGTTAAGTTTTTAAGTCTATCTATATCACTTGGAGCTTGCATAGGAATTATTCAAACATTTTTAAATTCCCTAAAATAACACCCAATAAGAGTTTTACTTCTCAAGCTATCTTTATTGGTAGCTTGAAAAAAATTTTCACAATTATCTAAAAATATGTAAAATGTACCATTCATGTATATGATCTCATACTTTATTTCCACTAACAAGCAGTTACCTGTCTTCAGCCAGTCATACTGCATCACAAAAAAATTGTGAGAAAGAATATGTGTATGATTCCCCTAAAAAAATTTCCTGAATACATAGTATCTTCAGAACACAAGTCACTTTGAGCATACATGCATGCGCCCCATCAAATATCACATATAATTTTTCTACCGTTCTAAATATCAGCTGAGTTTTGATGATCTGTTCATAAATAAATAAAATATGCAGCTAAGTCCTAAACATGAATTATAGCCAAGGGTTTTATCCTTCTCAGCCACCAAATTGCCTTTTCTGTGTTGAGTAGTATGTTGTGAGTCTTAATTCCCTTCTTTGTTTGTATCTTTACCAATCACATTCTCTAACTGAAGGTATCAAAAAGACCCACAAGAAATGAACAGGAATGAGAAGCAGGGATTTGATCCCCAGTGGATGAGGAGCTGTGTAAGCACACAGACACCAGTAGACTGCAGGCAATGTGTTTCTTTACCACTGCCCCTAGCCTGCTGCAGCCGCTTAACAATAACACAGTAAAAAGTGAGCTGGACCCATTATTAAGTGTGTGAACCTCTTGCAAACAAAATGCCCAGGAGCTACAAACACTGGCATCCTTTATGCCAGGCAGCTCTACCTTGTTCTTTCTTTTTCTCAAATAAAAAGCCAAGGATGTTCTTTTTCTTTTTTAAAATAGCTAGACTAGCTGCAGTGTACTTTTCAAGGCTGTAAATCAAATTTCAAACTCTAAAAAAAAAAAATGAGTCCATGTGGCCTATGACAGGTATAGACATTTACAAGGGAGGAAAAAAAAATCCTACTTCCAAAAAAAACCAGACAGAATCACTAATAATTGTGCAATAATATTATCATAATCTCAATCTGCATGGTGTTCTGTTATAGAAGTATTTTTAACGTGTTATTACTGCAAACCTGAGGGAGCAAAACTGCCAGGAGAGGTACAATTGAACTCACTCTATCACAGATCCATCACAGATGTTAAACATATGATGTATCTGGATATATCGTAGACATAGAATGTTTGAGATTTTAAGCTGTTTATACATATTATCCTACAACCATCTCAGTGATGTATGCAAGGAGTTACCAATTAGAAACAAAGAAAAGAAGTAATTTATTATGATATCATAGCTTAACACTCTCCAGAACTCTAAAAGGACCTGGTCCCAATGCCTGCCAGCCCTCTTGTCACAGTTGGCATAACAAAATGATGACGATGATAAAAATAACACTTTACTTAACATATGCCAGACACTATTCCAAGAAAAGAAAAAGTACATATACTCATTTTGTCTTTGCACTAACCCTGTTTTATGATCATCTAAATTTTATAGATAAGGAATCTGAGGCATAGGGAGGCTAAGTGACTTGTTCAAAGTCACAGAGCTAGTTAAGTGGCGAACTGGGATTCAAAATCACAAACAGTCTTGTTTCGGAGTTTGAGTGTTAACCACTATTCTACAACATTATCTCTTGGTTGTTTAGGGATGTCTCCAGGGTATTCATGGCCTCCTACCCAGGCCTCAGCTTCTGTAGAATCCTGTATTCCCTGGCCGTTGAGCAGCCAAGGGACTGAGCACGCTGTCCTGCCAGAAGAGAAGAACACACAATCTCAATCGTGCGAGCACAAAGGAGGTTCATCTATCTTCCAGACATGAAGGCGAGCAAAGTAGCAGCAGGTATTAATGCTCTTGTTTAATAGTACTAAAGACAGAAAGAGGTTAAGTAAGCTGCTGAGGGTTTCACAGGGGGTTAGTGGTGCAACCAGACCCAGGACTAAATACCAGGATACCAAGCGGATAACAAGCACTTACTATTACTGCAAGCATCAAGTGAAGGGTGAATATAGTCCTGTCTATGCGTACTAGCCTCTGGCTCCAAATACTTCTTTTTATTTTTACACCTGCACTTCTCTTGTTCTTGGCACTACTCTTGTTCTTGGCACTAACGGAGCAGACTGCATGTCTGCTATTACTTTGAATGTGGTATACTGGAATGCCCACTGACAACATTATGCGGACCTGGGACCTTGCTGAGAATGCCTTAAACTGATTAGGTTACACCTGGCTGAAGACCTCCTGAAACACTTCATTACCTAAAATTTGGTCCAGGTGAAACCTGACTTCTTCCTGGTTACATTCCTCCTGTTACATACTCACATGGGAGTGGACTTCACCACCAGGCTCAGGACTGGCACACATAAATGACTGTGGATGTTAAGTGCATCATAACTCTTTCATATGTTCTAAACACCTAAATTGTTTCCAAGCTTTTATTACTGAATGCTCATTAAAGGCAATGTTAACAAGATGGTGACTTATTATTTTTACTAAGTATTACTATTTCTAGTTATCTTAAACCTTAAATAGGTATAACTGAATAATTTATATCTCTACCTACAACTACCACATCAAATTCAGGGTAGTCAATTATTTCTAATGGATCATCTCCTATCTCAAAATTATCTATTCCTCTTCAGCAACCAGTAGTTTGCTTTTTATGGATGACAACCACTAGGTCATTAGGAGGTGTTGGAACAACAAAATAGTGTTTGTTATATCTGTCAATAAATAATATGTGGCCTCTGAAGGCATGTTTCATCAATTGAGTGAGGGCCACATATCTTCCAGATGAAAACAAATTCTTTGATTCTACAATAAAGAGCAAAATTAAATTTATTTCGAGTTTCTTCTATACTCTGTTGAATGCTAAGAAAGACTGCTGCAGATAGTCAATTGTGGAAACAGTAAGATGGAAAAAAGTATTATGAAAAAATGTGCAGGTGCATGTGTGTGTGTACATGCATGTGTGTGGTACCTGGCACAGAACAGGCTCAAGTAGTTACTATGTGCATGCATGAATGAATGAACAAACACATCTCACACAAGACAGACGTCAAACTAAGAATAACATCATAACACAGGGAAAGATAAACATTCATTGGTTCTGCCAAAACAGACTTCAGTGCATTTCACTTCTCTTTGTGTTTTAGAACTGGGCTTTTGTTAGAAGATGAAGGCAATTACCCATAATGGTCCATATTTAAGGGATCTAAGAGTATTCCCCACTCCGTCCCTCTGAACCCAAAGCCCTATAGGTCAATGCCTCAAGTTTAGAGCTGACAACCTTCACTGGATGTTAATAGGTGTGCCTTTTAAAAAGGGATCTAAGCTCAAGTAAGTTTGGGTTCCGTTGGGGTAAACAAATTAATTTCATTGCTGCAGACCTTAGTCAATGGGCACTAGTATGAGAGGTAAAAGCCTACATCCCGGAAAAAACTCCATGGTCACAAACCCGCTTGTCAGTGTATCTCCAACCATCCCTTATCTTGGGAAATGCTGTTACAATCTGTTAGCAGCTATTACACTTCAAGGTGATGAGGTCTCACATCTTTTCCCAAGAAATAATTTTAGAAAGAATGAGAGGGAAGTTGAGCAGGTATGAGGGTACAGAAAGGGCTTTGTAAGAAGGGAAAGCAGTGCCAAAGAAAAATGCTGATTACCTTATAGTTTGACCTTATGTAACCCCAAATGTGCTATTTCTATTCCTCCAATCCCAAAATGTGCTCTGTTTGTACATAATAAGCAGACTGCCAGAGAGCCATCATTCAGTACACTTTCCTTCCCAGGAAGGAAGAGGCATTAGAGAGAAAGTTGTGTCAGACAGAAGCAGAAAGACACACTTTCAAGAGCAGAGACCCAAACAAGAATGAAAAGATGGTGAGATCAAGATTCTAACAGGTACTGCCAAGAGAAGAGGAATATTCAAAGAAATTCACCAAAGGGAATATGTACCACTCTAGATACCTTCTTTGCCCTTAAAACTTATTTGCACGAAAGGAAATTTGGCAAAATGCTATGATTAATCATTACAAAAAGGTTGTATCTTAAAAGTATTTTTAAATTACAAAGCTTTTCTGCATCCATTACCTTATTTAATAATCACTTCAAGATAGATGATCTATCCAAGCAGTCAACCATCTCCTTATCCCCTCCACCAGGACACAGAAACTGCAAGGGGAAATGCATTTGTCTTCCAAGATTGACCTGGCTCTAAGAGGGCAGGTGTGGGCCTATAACGTACATCTTTTCAGGCCAAATCCCAGGTCCAAACTTTAGCCCATGATCAGAATATCCTTCCAAATCACCTACAATCTAAGGAATCTGGAGATCAAGTTTCTGTATTAGTAAATTATATCTACTAATAGTGTTATAGGTGAACTCTATGCTTAGCTTTGAAGCATCAAAGTTAACTCTGGATGCTTCAAACAGAAGCCTTCATCTTCTGCTTTCCAAGAGGGCATTGTTATGAACACTGAGTTTCCAATCTGGTCAAGTTTTGAACAGGAATCATTACCATGGTACACTGTAAAATCATTAAAGGCCCCCACCCCTCCATCCTCCTTTTCACAAAGCTGAAAAAAATACAAGTTATCTTTTTTCTGTCAAAACATACAGCCTGTATGTTTTAAATTTGTATTTACATAATAAAAACAAAAGCATGAACCAATTACCAAATGTATGACTTTGTGGCACAGACTGAAATGGAAAAAAAAAAAAGTATGCAGATTGTTAATACCTGGGGTCCGATCAACCATCCACCTCTCCATTACCCACTCAAACACCTGCCCCCCTCCCATGCCCAGGGGAAACCTTTAGGGACAATCAGCCAGCAGTATTGCCCTAATGTAATGCATAGCAGAGCCTCTAGCTAGCACAACTAGCTGATTTGGGGCTTTGACACATTAAAACAAATGAGCAGGCTAGAGTTTTCATTTGGAGCTTGTTGGGAGATTTCAGATGTATAACAAGCAACTAGAAAACAGATGAAAGTGAGTAGTTTTATACAAAATGTTTACACAAAAGAAATATAAGGGAATTATCCCATTAGGAAAAGGCTATTCAAAGAAAACTCCTTAGAGGGGGGTAAGAGAATAATAAACAAGGGTAATAATATTTCTGAAATGGGACTGGGAAATAGAAGAACAAGTGACCAACCAAAATAGTTTGTATCTTCAGACACAATTAACATATAATAAAATAGATTTTCTCTAATTATTAAATGTCAGATTTTTTTTTCATTTGATCTAATTTTTCTTTAGTTTTAAAGATACATGGTTTAAAGATCTGCTATTGGCTGCCTTAAATATTTTTTTGGAGTAACAAGAGTAAAAATATAACCAATGGCAAATTCTTTACCAATTAAGAATTAACAGTAAGAAAGCCATATTGATTTCTTCCCAAAAAATGAAATCTTTGATAACTAAATTACTTTGTTCAATAATTTTGAATCTTCTGAACTAGAAATGTAAAATCCAGATGATTTTTTAACATTAAGGGAAGCAGTTTAAAATTCTTCATGTTGATGAAATTAATGAGAAAGTGTTTTTATAAGAACACAGCAGTTTACATAATAAAAAGCTCAACTGATCTCAGTCATTTTTTTTCTTCCTTTATGAATTATCATCTAGTGAGAACTTAAGAAAAATACACAGAAATGTTAAAAAGAAGCAAGGGATGTTTCTTTTTTCTTTTACCTGATGGAGAAACACCCAGTAAATATATAGTTCTCTGCTTAGAACTTTCTAACCTCTAGACTAAACTCCCTAATCCCTAGATATGTATGTGCCTAACGTGTGTGTATGTGTTTGTGTGTGCATGTTTGTGTATATGATAAAATAAAGGTTTATAGAACAGAAGCAGGGGCATGGGAAGGAACTACTTAATGAGTATGAGATTTCTTTCAGGGGAGATGAGTTTGGAGTTTTGGAACTAGACAGATGCGGCGGTTGCTCAACTTTGTAAATGTACCAAATACCACTGAATTGTTCACTTTCAAATGGCTCATTTTATGTTATGTGAATTTCCCTTCAATCAGAGCAAAACCAAACATTGCAGCACACTCATAACTTATGTGTTGTCCTTCACAAAAAATATTAGTGAGCAGTTTATTTAAGGAGATGGTATTCCAGTAGCAGGAAGGACTAACTATAGGTCCTGTTTCTTAAGTAGTAGGCCTCCTCATTGGTTATTAGATGGAAAATTTAGGCAGATAATGTAGCCATTATTAAGGCAGGAGTCTGCCCTTCCACTGAAATAGATACTTCTCTCTTACCAAAGTCATGATCTCTTTTTAGCAAACTCAATGTTTATCATTTTACCAAGATAAATGTATGATTCTGCCTCAGTGCCAAAATATCTTAAGTGAGCTCACCAGCTATAGACAATGGTCCCTGGTGTGCTCTAAGGAGCAGGAGACCATCTCTGGAGTTTTGATTGTATCACTCGTTAACTGACCCCCTGGTAGGACATTACCTCTTTCTCAGTCTTGTGATATTCATGGAAAATATAGATCATAACATTTGCCACTATCTGCTGAAATGCAGTGCAAATAAAACAAGTTATCAGTGAGAAGACACCTTGAAAAAGTACGGTCCTCAAGATATCTAGTTTGTATAGCATGTTCAGCAACCTAATGCTTGAAATATTTTTGTTGGTGATGAGTCTGTTTTCTTTAAGCGGCAACTTCTTGAGCTGTGGACAACCTATTCAGCTCTTTCTCTAACAAGTACAAATAGGAATGTCACTAGTCGTATAACGTAGACAGGGTTATGGACCAAAAAACTTTTGGCAAAGAATGAGCTCAATGTTTTAATCGAATATATTTCACCTTCTAAACTTTCCTGGTACTTTACTTCAGAATGTGTAAATTTTATGAATTATACTGGTCTTACCTCTCATAAAACACTGAGGGCTCCTTAGGCCCTGAGGGTGTGACACAGAACACATTCAGTGCAATGGTTTGCCCACAGCAGGTGCCCAATAAATATTTATTTTAAAAAAGAGGGAGGCAAAGTAAAAGAGGACCATTTCTTCCCTTCACTTAAAAAATTTACACATTAGATTTTTAGTGTTGAAGTGCCTTGCAGGAATATACATCAGGTATCTTGGTTGAGAAAAACTGTCCTCTCAATCACGAATGGCCTCTTAGAGGTACCGCACATGAGGGGGGAACCTCTGGCCCTGCACCAGGAAGAAAACGTCATGAGGAGATAACACAGATGCGAGAGACGCTGCAATTCCGCAGATGTCCAGCACTAGATGGGCAAACTTTCTCACAGAACTTATCCATGTAGAATTTACGAACATCTTTGACTTGCTCTATTTGTGGTATCTGTTCCTTAGTTTCTGTGTCCAGATTTAAAAAAAAAAAAGTTTGCATGAAACTACAACAGAGAGTCAGTCTATGACTTCAGTTTTCAAAAAAAGAGTCACAAGCAGGTTAAGACCACACATCACCTTTGATGGTGTTTCCTACCATTTCTGCATGACAGAACTCAAAAACAGATTGGTCTGTGGTAAGAAGGCGTAACGCAGAACACAAACCTCAAGCTGCACTCACCACTTCAAAAACTCTCTCTTTTCAGCTCACATCTCATTCCTCCTGTTCTCTCATGGCTCTGTTCAGATCCCATTTCACCTGATTGGTCTGTATGGCTCAATTTGCCCTTTGCATGTCTTCTACTTCTCTTCTGTTTTACATGTACAGTCGTTTCCCCAAATATACTCCAGTCCCCTGGGCGTGTGTGTCTCATTCTTCTTTCCATCACTCCCTCTGTCTGGCAGTAAGGTGCTTAATGCTCATTTTCCAGTGATGATGATGATGGAAAAGCATCTGGCCATGCCCTTCCTCCACTTTGTTACCCCCTTTCTACACCCACTACTCCAGTGGAACTGCTCAAGAGCTCCTGGATGCTGAGCCTAAGGTCACTTTTATCTCTCAGCAGCATCTGGCATTGCTGACTCTTTCCTCCTTTGTCAGATCCAATGCTTTCCCTGGTTCTGTGACTGTTCTCCTGATGTTTTTCTGATCCCTCTGTACTCCTAAATTCAATTACTTCTTGGGCATATCCATTTGAAGGGCCCTTCATTATTTTCATGATGCTAAATTCCTTAATGGGGTGCACAAGGCACTGTGTATCTGGCCACTGTTTATCTTTCCAACCCCGTCTACTATGATCCCTCTTGCTCCACAAGCTCCAGGCATCATGGGCTACTTTCGGATAATGGCATATGCCATGCTCTCCCTTGATCCAGTTATTACCCTTGCATTGTGCCTGCTTGATATATATTCATTCTTGGACCTCACTTCCTCCAGGTCAAATGTGGCCATACCAGTATGACTGTTCCTAAGGTGAACGATCTGCGGTATTTTCTAAAATAGCCTGACATGAACCAACTGGGTGAGAAATGCTAGGATTTGCATTTCCTTGAAATGTGATGCTATTTTTGAGTTTCTGATTAAAAAAAAATTTTTTAACTACAAGCAATTTAGTGTGGGGGAGCACACCAACGGTGGCTCATATTTAGGCACACTGCACACTCATTTGCCATTGAACTGGGGGGCTAATATTAGGAGCGGGTAAGTCAAGCCATGTACTGTGTTTGTTCAACGTCTCATGCTCTTTTTTTCAAATGTCATGGGCTCAGCAAAACCCAAAACATATTTTCTCATCACTTCTCTCCACTTTTCAACCCATATGTATTGTGAATTTAATTCATATTTTTCTGATTTATTTACATGCAAGTCATCAGAATGTTGTTTTGTATGAACTATTTGATGTTCAGGAAGCCTGTTGAGACTTTCCTTTGAGGTTTTTTTTTCCCTTAGGATCAGGAAGCCATGATTTGCAAACAGTGAAAAAAAGAAAAAAAGCTCATCAGAAATCCCCAATATTTTTTCCTTAAAGGTTCAAATTTTGTTCAGAATGAGACAGCATAAAGTCTGAGCACAGTTTTACAGTTGGCAGACTCTGTATTTTCCTGTTCCTAACTGACACTGCCCTTCTCAATGGTAGTAATGTCTTCCTTGTGGACATGAAAGTGCAAAACATATTTGCAATGTATGAACAAGAACAGATCCTAAAGAGAGGCAGTGAGCTCCTCAAAGATTCAGTGAACGCATTCTGTAACAGGTTACCTAGGGCCAGGGGAGGAGGGCTCAGTATCTAAAGAGGAGAAAGTAGTTACCACCTTTCCAGGAGAGTCCTGACAAAACTAGCACCGATTTTCATCCCATTAGGGATTTCTCAGGCATTCTCTCCCCCTCAGCTTGTAAAGGTAACTCTGATTCAAGTGTGATCTGATAGTTGTTGTCATACTTAAAAAAAAACCCATCATAACATAATTTTACAGTATTTATCTACTTGTGAGTCACTATGAAGTAAAAAGAAGAACACTCGTAACTTTCAGGACTTCCAGGGAGCAAGTTCATTGAGGATTCCTATTTTCAGACTTATGACAAAGCAGGCATTCTTTTTTTTAAAATAATTCACACCATATATTAAGCATGTGTAGGTGGGGGAGGGGAGGTGTCATCTTTTAGCATCACTGGTGTTTATATAAATTCAAGCATTTATGAAGATACTGTAGAATGTGGAAATATTTTAGAAGAATAAATTATATTTTAATAGTAGTGGGTATTTTTTTTAAGATTGTATTATGAAAAAGTTTGCCTCGTCTGCAAACTCTCCTAAATTTCTGTCCAGATACCAAATTAATGCTGGGCAAGAACATATAGCTGTTGTCTAACACTATCTCATACCTCTGTAGTGTGTCTCTAATATAAAAACCCACATTTCCCTCAGACCCTTTGTCCTCTGCTGGGAGAACAGATTAGGAATGCTGGTCAATCTGAGCAGGGATGGAAAGATTTCTACCTATGCCACCTTTCAAAGCTGAGATATCTCTCTTCCCTAAAACTCTTTTCCATTTTTCCATTTCAAAACCAGAATGGTGTTAGGGCTGAGAAGATTCAAAAAGTCTTCTAAAATCAAATCTCTCTCCAGTACAGCTGCTGTTAAGTGACCCAACATGTTCTAAGACAGGCTCACAGTCTATACAGTACATTATTTTGCTATGAGTCCCCAATATGATATATTTCAGGAAAACAGTTTTGTTTTTTTTTAAATCACCAAATTGTACTTTTCAATATATCACTCTTTGAAAGAAGCTAATACGGCATGAGCAGCAAACAAAAATGTTACGCTGTCAAACTGACTAGTGATTTCAGGTTATAATATGTGTCTATTAAATATCAGTCAAATAACTAAATAGCCAGCATCAAAGTATGTGACTAGAGCAAATCAATTAATCACGATAAATTCAAACACAACTGAGAGGGAAAATTTTACTAAATTGTAAGATTACCAAATAGCAAAATACAATCATCATCAAGACTATAAATAAGAAAGACATGATCATCTAAGAAACCAATCTCTTTATTTTATGGAGGAGGCTTGGGCAAAGAAAAAAAGAAGCCTTAGGCAAATATCTTAAGACACAGTCAATAACCATTGTAAAGATGGTCAGTTTGCTTTACAGAGTCTATCATACAGACATCTTACAAACGAAGTCAACAATTTAAGTTTTTAGTTTTTACCACCATTCGATAAAGGTTAGCTTTAATATAGAAATATATGTGAAGAAGTGTGTGGAGTATTATGATTAGGTTTCAGTAGCTCGCTTCCAGAACTGATAATTCATGTCACATTTTAAAAACTTTTTTGGGGGATGTGTTTTGGTCCTGATTTGTTGGTTTTCAGCTTAAAGGAAGAAGATGTTAATAGAAACATTTACTCATAAGATACCACATTATCTTTTTAAACTATATGAATTCCTAATTGTGTGTAATATATTGAAATGCAATAACTGAAGTGAAAAAGTTATAGTCTCATGGGCGACCCATCTGTAGGACAGACTACGAGACGTGAATTTGAGAGCATTATAGAAAAATATTACTTGGAAAGAAAACACTTTCATGGGTAGCATTAAAAGTGTCTATAATGTTCTTTTCCCCTCTTTGCCTCTCTTCCCCAATATTAGACCTTCCCTTGACAAACTCACAGATGCAACCCCTGCTGTGCAGCGGTAATGAGGAGCCTCTCCCGGGGTGCCCCCCACCGGCACAAATTCAGTAGAGAGGAGTCACTGTGTATGGGGGAGACGGGGCTCCAGCACCTCCCTTCCAAAGGAATGCTCAAACAGACGTACATACCCGGACTCGCTCTTCCATTTTATGGCCCGAGATGTACAGGAAGACAGAACCTCAAAGAACTCCTACTCTATGCAGCATATGCTCAAATTCAAAGAGGTGCTCTAGATGAAACACACACACACACACACACACACACACACACACACACACACACACATGCACGCACACACATATTAATCTCTATCGCTGCCATTTTTCGGCATCATTTCAATGTTTAACAACCTGAACTAATAGCCATTCTAAAACATGTCCCGTGCTTCTGGAGGGAACCCAGACCCCACCACCCATTTCTTTTTTTAACTTCAGCATAATTCTGATCATCTTGATGGGCTGACCTGCTCTGGGATTTTAACAGAGGAGTGGACAATTTTTTGTTTGTTTTAATTGAAGGTCCTTAATGTGGGCCACATGTTTCTGGCGGTGATTTGGAAGTGCCGAGGAGGCAGGGGCAGGGGCAGGGGATGCGAAGTGGTAGGGAGTTGTTGGGGGGAGGGAGAAGTGGGGAGGGGATGGATGATGAAAAGACCAGTTCCATAAGCGAAGCACATTAGCAACCCGGAGTGGAAAGGGCCGGAAGGAAAACCCACCCACCTCACCCCTGCGTTCATTCTATCAACCTGCAATTGCTGCAATCAAAACCATATGTCGGTTCTTCCAGATCTTTCTCACAGGACAAACATGCAAAGGGCCTCAGGCCTGGCGTTGCCATCAAATGGTAATTGATACCATATGAGCTACAAAATAAAAAAGCACATGCAAACAGCAACCTTTCTCAATGCACCCCCACTTTCCAAGCCCCTTTTTGGCCCCTTGAGAGGGATGAAATTGCAGGTCTTGCCGGGTTGCTAAGTGCACTGTGCACCATGAAAAACAAGTGTATGTGGCTCCAGGAACCACCTGTAAATCAGAGAGAAAGGAGGGTCTACTAGCCAAGAGCTGGTCCCAGAGAACAGGCAAAGGTGAAAGGTCACTCCGGGTTAATACAAGGTCATTGATCATGGGGAAAAATGAGCACAGGTGTGAAGCAGATCACAGGCTTCTGAGCAGCGAATGACCTCCCCGTCCCCCAGCACATCCGGCCTGGAGAAAGCCAGTTCCCGCTAAGCCACATCTGTCTTCCTCTCCTTCTGCAAGCGAGATAGTGAGAAAGTGGAAACCACTCCCCAATTACAAGGCAATTAGAAGAAAAGGGACTCGAATCGCCTATCTGCCAGTCTCCTTTTCTGAAGCTCTTTTTGCATTCCATTGTTCTCATAGAAGAAAAAAAAAATCAAGAAACCTGCTGAGCTGAGGTCTTGGCAATTGCTGGTTGAATGTAATACAGTAGGTAAAATCCGTCTCCTATTTCCACAGACACTGACAGAACTACAAGTAGCATACGGCTCTCGCCTCTGCATGTATATATTTTCTTATTAACTCGATCGGGCAGAAATTTGCAGAGATTTGTTTGGATTTAGAAGTCACAACAGAATGTCAGTTTCACAAACCAAGGCTCATTCTGTGGTGAAATGCACAGCTCTGGGCCCAACCATTCACCGCACACAGCTATTTGTTCCAATTCCTCCAGCAGCCGCTTCTGAACTAACTAACTTATTCTAAACACACGCAATGGGTCTAATTTTTCTTCCTTCTGCCTATCCCATTATATGTGATCTTTTAGTCTTATAGATCCTATGAAGTTTAAATATTTTCCAGATGGGACTAGGGAGTACAGAACCCTGTAAACATTCAAAGTTATAAAAAGGACCAAGTAAATACTTGCAACAGAAGAGGAAGATGACATAACAGTCTTCTTTTGCGAGCAGTAGTACCTCATGAGCTAACACCGCAAACTGTAAAAGGGGGACTGATACCAGTTCTCTCTTTTTCCCCCAAATTCTCAAGGACTGGCTCATTCATCCTCATTGAGGGTGTATCTATTTATATCTTTTCCAATGAAAGCATCTCCCAAAAAAGATGATTTAAGCTCAATTTACAACTCAATACATCTCAACGGTAAGAAAGAAAACCGTGGTTGTAACCTAATGAAAAATACTACTGTCCTCCCCCCGCCAGGGGTGGTGGTGGAAGAATTAAGGCCCATCGATTCTATACATTTTCCCAGCTTCTAAGCCGTCTCCTCTCCCTAAAAGTGTGGCCACAAAAACCCTGAGCAAGGTGGCACTTTCCAAGGACCCTCAGCCTAGAGGCAATCCAGTTACATTCATAATGACACTCAGCATGGATCCAAGAGCAAAGGAAGTGAATACATGAAGGGAGTAAAGTAACAAGGGCAGCAGATTGAAATGAAAATCCTGGTGAGTGGCGGGGGAGGCAGGAAGTAGGGCAAAGCGCACCAGCAGCACACAAGCCAAAGCAGCACAGTGGGGCTCAGAGGGCGTCAAGGAGGCAGGCTCGGGGAGTCAGTGACCTGGGGAGGCTCTGACCTTACCTCTGCTTTCCCTTCGTGGTCCAGTCAACATAACCCTGTATCTGAGCATCTGCATTGTTTAAATTTCATCCTGTGGTGTTGTTTGCTGATTGGCCAGACATGGCTGACAGCATCAGAGCTGCAATCTGACAGACAAGAAGCAAGCAGGACCACAGCACAGAATTCCTAACAGGAGGGAGAGCGGGAAGTCCATGCTGGATACATGGAGCTCAGACCTGCAGATGTCTGCTCCAAGGCCTGGGGCTCGCCTAGGGGTGGGAGGGCCTAGGGAGAGGCTGGGAGGAGGGCATGGGGAACGGGAGGTGGTACAAGCCCAGTCATCCGAATGACCAGATCTGAGGCTTCCCCCTGGATGGAGCTGCATCTGGACCACGTCTGGCTGCTTCCCTCTCACCACTCCCAGCTCCTCCGGGAACAGAGGCTTCTCTCCTGGAATGCCTTTTTCGCAGAATAAAAGTGGTGGTGTTTCCGGTTAGGGATATTGCGGTGGTCCTTTCACTCATTTGTTTTTCAAAATGTTCGACATTTTTCAGAGGATCAGAAACTACTAAAGGGAGGCTAGTTGACAGAAGCATTCCACCCAGGTTTTCGCTGTGGAGACGAACGGCCTCCAATGTAATGAAATTCTTTTAACTATTTGACAGAAGTAAAGCAAAAAGAGAAAGGAAAAGACAAAGCCTGCAGGTGTCTGGAAATGGAGAGTGAAACTGCTGGAGAAGTAATGAAACAGAGAGAAAAGAAAGATAATAGCTCAAAAAAAAAAAAATGGAGAGGAGAGAGGAACCACCCCCACTGAGTTCCAGGAGACCATCTTCATTTTGACCTGGGTGCCTATTTTTTCTCAGGCCAGCAGGAGCCACTGAGAGCAACAGTGGCTGGCCACAGGTCACCCTCCACTCTCCACATCTCGCCTCCAGTGTGTGTGTGTGTGTGTGTGTGTGTGTGTGTGTGTGTGTGTGCGTGCGCGCATGCAAGTGCACCCTCGTCCCCCCAACACATACACACCTGGAATACTGGCCAACAGGTACAACTGGATTCATTTACTATAAATGTAGGGCCACTTCCCCTCATGAAAATTTCTATTTAGGATTTTCACCTGCAATTAAGTATTGATTTTTAACACTCTACTTTCATGTCCCTACTCCTCAGGATCACAAGTGCACACCTCTGGAAAAAAAATTAGTAGCATTACAAAGTCCAAGCAGAATTCCCCAACATTCAGCAAAGAACAGTGCTTGCAAATGACCTCTTTCCTAGCGTTACTTGTTAGCAGAAATATGGGGAGGGTATCATGCATTCACTATTAAGTACAGAAGAAGAGATGATATAAGGTAAATCAAGGATAAGAGAGCAGTAAAAAAAAAAAAGGAGGGTTTGAGAAATTATGGATAAAATAATGGCCTGAAAGATCAGGTTATTAAAACTAACTAGTTAAATGGACAGAAAAAGGAGTAAGATGCTTGGCTGAGGGAAGGAAAAGATTAACACAACATAAAAATTAATCCTTTAAAAACACCATCACTTATGTAATATCAGGTTGGAATAGTAAAATGGCAGAACTGCATGAAATAAATTAGTCTGGTTCAAAATGAAATAAAAATTCCATTTTAATCCTCGCTCCCAAAAAAGAATACAAAGAAAAAGCTAGTTTCCTATCTTCATTTTCAAAACACTAGTTACACAGAACTAATTTTTGAAATAAAGGTAGAAAGACACACCCTGGAAATCTGAAGAGGCAGGAAAAGGAATTAGCATAAGGGAATTGTGTGGGAAAATAGGATCAACAAACCAGGAAAATAAATTGATGTAAATAAAAGTAGAGGGTCAGTGGGAGCAGAGGAAGTTCTGGGCAGAAGGAGAAGTCTAGGGAGAAAGAGGTGCCCAGAGAGTCTAGTCTTCATTCAGAGAAGATACAACGTGAATGAAACACATGACACAAGTGTACAGAAAAGTGAGAATACAGGAATGTGGTATGAGGCTAAGAGGTATACAGGTAATCAAACAGATTAACAGATTGAAAAAAGGTCTACAGCAAAAGAGATCAAACAGAAATCAGAACACACAATGCAGTTTGTCAGAAGCACTAAGAAAGTGCCTTAGGAGTTACAGAATCATAAATACAGTTTTGCTAAAACTATACCACTTTAAAAACTGTCATAGGCTGAGAAGAAAACTATATGAAAACAATTTCATGCATTTTTTGAGTCTACTTTTCAAATATAAGAAATTTCCAGGGTCTCTTTGCAAATGCAAGAGACAACAGTAAAAACACTACACAAGGCCTTTATGTTCCACAAAACTCCTTGTTAGAAATGAACCTAACTGGTGTGAAAGATATTTTCATGGCACATTTCATTATCTGTGACATTCAAGGTACAGTTCTCTTAAAAGAAATTATTTATGTAAACACTTTGCCCAAGACCAAATTAAATCTACGATCTTCACCCAGAATGCTGAAGCTCCCCTGGCATCCATGAACTTAGTACAAATTAAAGATTGGTCAAGAAAGAGTTTTTGAGCAGGTGACGTTTCTAGTGTTCGTGTTGAGAATCTGAGCAGCCTTTCAAGCTCCTGGCCTGGTTTTTAACTCGGCAGAGGAGCAAGTTGGTTTCACTGATGAACCGATGATCACATATTTGGTGGCAAAGTCTATAGCTCCGTAAAGCAGGGAGGGAATTGGGATGACAGCAGCTTCAGGTGCTGAGACACAATAAAAACAATGAGGAAAGAAAATGTTTGCTTTCTATGTCAACTGAGATGTCAGTACCCATTAATAAATCTATCTGCTAAATCTACTCTTATTCATGTGGGACATCACCAATTTAAAGTAAAATAAATTATCTTTAATTAAAGGGAATTGTCGTCTTCCTCCCGCTATCATCCCCAATTATTACATTCTAATCAGCCCTTTAGGGAGAAGGCAGGAGAGAATGCTGAAAGGCACACGGACTATAAACAATTTCTCTTCTGTCAAGTGATAAAATTTTCCTCTTAATTATTGTTTATAACTAATTTTTGAATATAATATAAAACTACAAAAAATTTCATCACAGGGAATAATGCTACATGGTCACTTCCAAAATTTCCTTCCCTTTTATTTTTTTTTGGTGTGTGTGACAATTTTACAAGTCAAAAGAAACCATTACAGACTAAGCAAATTATCTATTTAAACCTAATCTATTACTTTTATTTTCAGCACAAAAGTGCCAGTTTTAATTAATACTTTAAAATATACAGCATGAACTGAATGCCAGCTATGGTATTTTTAGGTTGTTAGGCTTTCAAACACTGGGATTACTGAATGATATCAATTTATGTTTCGACAAGAACAGCATATACACTTTAAATATTAAGACATGCAACTGCATAAAAGGAAGAGGCTGATCCACTTCCAGCTAGTAGTGACTTTCTCTGTCCCAGTTCCTGGCTCCCCCACATCCCTCTTCTCTTTGTTTTTTAACTGTACGCAAATCTCAGAACAACAACTGTTTTTACCTAGTGATCTGTATGAAAGATATTTCATCATCGATCCTCATATTGATGCAATAGCGCTCTGCCCCAAGAAACAGTGAGGTCAGCAGGTCAGTTAAGTAGTGTCCACCCCCACCCCGAAGGCACAGAGGTGAAATATCCGCCAAGAGTAACACAGAATGAATTTGGGGGCAACTGGATTAAATGCCCGCATATAGATGTTGTGAAGGTGCCTGTCCCGTCATTCTCCCAAGCCCTTGCTTGGGTTTTTTTGTTTGTTTGTTTCACTTTTTAACTGTAGACTTTGTGAGGGCAGGGAGTTTTCTTTTAGCCTTCTATGTAACAACAAAATTAACCACTGAAATTGGGGAATTTATCTTCTGTCGAGAATACATAGGTGGGGGTATTGACTGTTTGCTGACTACTTAGTGTGACTTTGAAAAATGTATTTTTTTCGGGGTGTAGTACTGTTTTCATTTAAGCACGCCTTTGAATTGCCGCCTACAGAAGTAAAAAAAGAAACCACAGCTATACAAGCCTGCTGACTTTCTTATAAAAGAACCAGTTTTAAACTTGTTTATACTACTGATTCCAAATGAATTCAAGATGGTGGCTAGTTAAAGAAAGAGAGCCCATGCCAGGGAGTTTGATCAAAGAACTTCAATGCAGCTATGTTCAGTTTTAATTGACCACTAATTAAGCTACATTAGTCCAAGAAAGGTCTGTATCACTTTGAGTAATAAAGAAAAGAATTAATTTAACCCTGTGCCATTCAGCTTTAGTAAATTCATCTGAAAGCAACTTCTCAAACGACAAGCATGAAAGAGGTGTCTGGTGTTAAATGCCAAAAGTGGTCTACAGAATTCAGAGAAGACCAGAGACTCGGTTTTCAAGTGCATTTGTTACTTCGCTAGTGATGTCACCTTGCAGGTATAATTATCTTCATTACAGATACAAAGATGTCAGCCTTAGTCTCTGGGTTGCAAAGGGTTGCTTTAAAATTGGATCCAAAACATGGCACCATACCAGCCACAGTTTTAACTTTCCTGTATTCTAGACAAAAATAGAGTGGATTTGCAAAATCATGAGAATTTTCAAAGGCTTGGAACTCTCCTTCTGGGAAAAGTGAGTTGAGGACCGGCAGGGGGAAAAAAAACAACTGCAGTAACACCACCAAAAAAGCTCATTATAATTAGGAACCACAAGCTATGACAGCCATGACAGCAGCATTTAAAAGTCCATGCGTTAAAATAGTTCATTTCTGAAAATCCAGTTGCAAAATTTTTATTTTCCCACACATGGCCCAACAAAAAATTTTGTGCCTACAATGCTGATAAAAAGAAAAAAACTCAGAAAGGGAAAAAAAATCATAAAACAGCAAAAAAATGATTACAGGATTTAACATCAAAACCTAAGACAGGAATACACTGCTGTATAGCTTGGTGTTTATGATTTTTAAAGTTCTTTACATTAGCTCAGAGGTGAGTTCCCTATGGTCTTATGGCAAACACGAAAAAGTATAATATGTTTACATTTTAAAAATAAAGCCAAATGTCAATGGCACACTGGCTTCTACTTTACAGTCATAACTTCCACCCTCCATCCCTGTATGAAGAGCATTGACTCTTAAAGCACTGACTGCCTTCAGGGCCAAACACTCGTCAAGAGGAATATCCTTGTGGCCTCAATAGACATTATATTTTGTCTTAATGATTTCTGGCAACCAACTACTGCATTTTCTACAATAGAATTTAATGAATAACATTTTTTTTTTTACATCCTGCCAGTACTCATTAAAATGCACTTGTTTGTGAAATGCAATAGCTAGCTATATGAAACCAAAATATTAATGCAAATTGGCATTTCTAAGTTTAAAGCAGTATTTGCATAACAGGAACTAAACATGGTACAAGCTAAAAGAGTGCCCAGAACACAAATGCCTCTTAACACTAGAATTATTACCAAGAGAAGTGATGGCTTGCATTTACCATTAGAAGCCCAAGGAGAAAGCATCTGCCAGGCTGTGCCACTATAGGCTCCTGGTGCTCCCAACAAGAGGATGATGGGAAAAATTCTGCAATCACCTCACCTATTAAAGTCGTACAGGTATAAGGCACAAACACATTCATTCCCTGTCCTTAATGTCCTAGGGCTAGTCCATTCATCCACTGCCATCCATAGTTAGAATTGATTATTGTTATATTATTAGATTAGATTATTTAATCTATACATTTTGAATGTGCATGTATAAATGAAAGTGGTTATCAGCACCATGAACATTCACCAGGCACATTTCTCCCACTCAATTCATGCAAGGAATGAAAAGTTACGTATTTTTATTCATTCATTCTACAAACAGGGCTCTATTAGTCTATTTTGGATAGGAAGAACCTTGAGAAACCTGACATTAAAAAAAGTTTCAGTACTTATTGGTTCATTCAACAAATGCTATTTGAATACCTTTCCATGCATATTGTGGCGTGAATCTCTGAAGGGTAGATAAAGAATAAAGGTTTGTCCTCTGAGTGCTTGAAAGCTTGACAAGAAGATACAAAAGTTTCAAAACAACACAAAATCAGGCTAGGGACTAAATGAGTTTAAGGATAAGACCTATAGACCTTTTCATTTATTATGAAGCAATATTTTGATTATGTGAATAAATGGATATTATTTTTCTTTTAATAAAATACTTTTTACTAGAACAGCCAGAGCAGAGGTATGAGCTCTCTAAATTCTTCAGAGGCCAGCTCTGGGGGAGCATTCTACTCAGGGGTCTTGCCTGTGTATATATGTATCCATGGATGACAGATGTGTGACTCATTCATCTGGCTGCATAAACATTTCTTGGTTGTCCACAATATGCTAGCACATATATAAAGATGCCTCAAGCCACGGTCCCTCCTGTGGAGGATCCCTCTGGCTGATTCAGATGACAGTGATTCAGAGCCCTCACTGTGTGCAGATGGGCAAAGGGCTGCATTCTTGGAAAACTTTGTCTAAATCATGATTTAAATTTAATTAAGAAAGAGATGAACACAGATAAGTATTCACTAAAATGTTAGTTAACATTAAAATATCAATTCTTACTCAGATGTTTGCTGAATATACAACTATAAAAATTCAAAAGTATATTGAGATATACAGAAGTGACTCTGGTTCTGTTACAATCTGTAAGATCTTGAGCAACTGATTGAATTCTGCAATGCTTCCACTTCCCAGACCAGCACTGCCCAGCAGAACTTTCTACAATGAAGTAAATGTTCTCTATCTGTGCTACCCAACACAGTAGCCACAAACGTGTGACCCCTGAGCACATGAAATGTGTGCGACTGAAGAACTCAAGTTTTTGAATTTTATTTTAATTAATTTACAATGCATGTTAATAGCCACACGTGGCTAGTGGCTACTTCTCTAGACAGTGCATCTTAAGACTGAAATGGGATATCCTATTGGGGTGTGGTAAGGACTAAATTAGAAGGTGCTTTAGAAAGCCACTGAGAGAACTATGGCTGGCAAATCTTACTTTATTGAATATTCATTATTACTATAATAAACTATTTACTGCAAGCTTTATTTTACCTGTAAACCACTTTCCTAACAATTAAAAAAAGTCACAATTAAGATTGACTTTATACTCCATTAATGTCTGATATAAATACCACACAGGCAAGCTTCTGAAGCACATTCTAAAAACAATGAATGAGTGAGTTACTGTTCTGAAAGTATTCAGAGGATGATACTGGGACATACGGAATGTACAAGAATCCTTGAGAGTCCAACATGGATCACCAACGACTGATTAAAACTGAAAACAAGGTCAATGCTTCTTCAAAGAGCTTAGACTTAAAGTAAATTTGCAATTAAAAAAAAATTACCATCTCCCCAAAGCAGAAATATCCAAACCAATGAAATGATCATTAAAAACAGTAATCGGTATTACTTGTCTAGCACAAAAGAAAACATTTACAAGTTTTCAGTTGTTCACTAAGCGTATAGACAGCCCTACATAATAAAATGTGGAAAACAAATCAAAATAATGCCCACTTGGAGACATCTTAAGATGGCTTCAGCTGTGACAGAAACAGTAAAACCCAAAGGCATCAATGTGATACCACCAGAAGTGTGTCAACACCAAGCTGGACAAGGAGGCAGGAGGAGTCTCAGTACTGAGTCTGAGGATACTTGTGGGATGGAACTGAAATACGACAGCCAGTGGGTGAAAGCGTATCTGTGCATCAGACAGACTGCAAGTCGGAGCTGCCATTCCCATGCCCGGCTGCCATCTCTACTCTGATCGAACCTTGGAGAACCTTGTACGGCGCGGGGAGGAAACTGGAGAGCGGTGCTAGTTACTGTCAGACTTGGCAGCTCTCCCCAGATCTTGGCATCTAAGAAGTGAGGTGTGCTTCTGGGTTCTACAAGTTGGCAGGTGTAAGACTCTGCCACCAGACACTGCCACCTTCCTCCACAGGGTGCTAGGGAAGGCAATCAAGGTTTCAAAATCATTTCCAAATCACTGCCAAGGATTATACAACATTGATGGGAAGCGCAGCAGTGACAGGAAGAGAGATAACCAGTTGTGGGTCGAGAAAGAAGCTGCATTATTGGGAAAGCTGAAAGGAGTCTTTAATGTTGGTTTTAATCACGAATCTTTTCTTGGTGCCGAGGATATGTTGAATGATGATGCAAGCAATGTCCTCCATGCCAAAAATATTTAAATGTGATATTAATTAATATATGCTAATACATTTCCTTTTTTTCCCTTTATGTTCTACAGAAAAAAATATTAATGATAATAACCTGTTTATTTTAGGATGATGTCAACAGGCCCACAGTTACACTGAAAGCTCAAGATATTTTGAAAGGCAAGATAGAAATACATACTTAGGGTATGGAAAATTGCACATTATTGACTCAAGTCATTCCAGTTAGTTCACAAATAATGTACTATATTTATAATACTCCAAATAAAACATGATATTTTCAAGGTAAATGGGGAAATACCTGGACAATACTACAGTGTACTATGCCAAAAAAAAAAAAAAAAAAAAAAAAGATGAGAGGGAGAGAATTGTTACGGGCAGAAAAGAAAAGAAACAAAAAGAAAAAGAAGAAGAAAGCAAGCTGCCATCATTCATAAGGTGGCCCATTATGCCAGGAATTAATTAATAAGGGCCAGATATATTAGTTCTAAAGCAGGATTTCTCAATCTGAGCATAGTGAGGGGCTGACCCGTGACTGCAGGATCACACAGCATTGCTGGCCTCTACTCACTGGACACTAGATGCCAGAGGCAAAGCCTCACCCTATTCCCGTAGTTGTGACAATCAAAACTTTTTCAGATATTGCCAAGTGTCCCTTGGGGTGCACCACTGTTCTAAAGACGTATGTTTCCAACAGAGTATGCCAGCAACAAATAGCTACTTTGACTTTCTTAAATCCTCACAAACAGTGCCTATCTCTAGGAGTATGGTCCTGCAGCCGAACAAGTAAATATCCATTTATACTCATGACCACTCAGTACGTGACATTTTGACCTTGTGATCCTGTAGTGTGCTTGGTCCTAGACTGTAATTTTGAAATAGGTAATTTATGTTCATTTTGGGAACTTTTGGAACCATCTCCACTGTAATTTTATTATGTGATGGGAAGTGTTTACTATTTTCAACTCTCATTCTAAATAATCAAATGCAATAATCAAAATAACACAATGTATGTACATTTTTGATGAATAACAAGTTTTGAGTAATAAATAATTGGCATTATCTATTACTGTCTAGTTATGTAATCTCTCCATCTATCCACCCACCCAACCATACTTTCTCTGATCCAGCCATACATTTATCATCATAAAATCTGTCATGCTTTCAATTTTGATTGAGTTACACAGGTAAAAAGCTTAGGACCAGCCGAAGAGTTTAATCTACATAGCTCCCTATTGGCAGTGCATCTGTGAAGACACTATTAGCTATACATAATTCCACATCAGGCCAGCTGACTGTTTTATACCCTATATCATCTACTTCAAAATACGAAACTATCTCTGTATCTAAAAGTGCCTAAGTTTGCTAGTTTTAGATGTTATAGTGTTAGATGGGTAATCTATTGCCACATTCAAGGTCCCAGCACTGATTAGCCTGAAAAGGTCAACAGCAAAATAGATCAACCAAATACAGGAAACACAATCTAACTCTGAAATAGGTTAAATGGATCTGCAAAGTGAACATTAAAAATGTATTAAAGACTCCAAGAACAAGTGCTAACCTAAAGCTACTTAGGCATAATTTGTTTCTCCTTTTTCATCTGTTTTTTTTTTTTCCCATCAGTTAAAGTGATGGAGGAAAAGAGCTATAAAACCAAAATTTCCTCCATAAGGAACAATTTAGTGTGGTTTTGCATTTCTCAAAGTCATATATGAAACGTAAAAACATTTAGAGGTTAGGATCCCATAATGATTCATATAAGTCATCCTTCTTGGGGTTAATTAAGTAAACTGAATCCTAAAAGGTTTTATTAGCAAAACTGACACTGTAAAGTTGGGCCAAGAAGATCTGCTATTACATGAAGTCTCTAAAAGGTAAACGCATTTAACAACACACATCTATTTCTAGCAGTTTTAGCTCATTCCCTGGAAGCATCCAAGAGGTTGGCTGCACTTTGCAACCTCTGGGAAGCGGGATTATTACCAGATTCACATCAACATATCTAATTTTACAGTTACCTTATTTAAGTTTTTAATACAGCACAGGTCTTTTTCTCAGGTGTTAATAGAAAAATCAATTTTAAGTCACAACAGCTGTGATCATTTTAAATATCACAGCTGTCATGAGTTGAAAATAACCATTTGAGCATACACATTTCTGCTGCAAATGTAACAAAATGAAAATATGATGGAATTTTCTCTTTTACTCTCCCCGAAGCTGAATGTCCAATACAATAGTAAAAAAATAACTTATTTGTTTTAAAATAAAATCAGGCTCTCATTTCTTTGCTGACCTAGCCAACAGATGGCTTAAAAGAACAGAAAAGAACATCATTTGCAACATATACTCCTATGGAACTAACTATGGAACATGTTTAATTATGGAAATAAGTATTAACTCTGGAAAGACAGAGTTAAATAGTTGATATCAAAATTGAGAGTTCATTTATGTAAACATTTTGCTGCAAAGCCAGGGGGAGATTAAGTGGGATCTATGCTACACATTAAGCATTATTAAAGTCTAGGAATTTAAATTATTACATAGGACAAAAATCTACACTCATATGAACAGTGTTAACAACTAGTACTTTCCAAGAAATAATGGCATTTTAACCATTCCTTTGCAAACTCAAACTATCTCTTAGAAAGGATGAAGTAGATACTCCCCCCCAATCCGAAACCTAATGTCCTTACATTTTGAAGAATATAAAATGATATTCTTAAAGAACCTTAAAAAAAGAGGGGAGAAAGAAAAAGGGCGATATTCATACCATTGGCTACAGAATGCTTAGGTTTTTCTGCATGAAATGGTGGGCAATGAATACCCAAGAAATTCTAGAATTATATTAACAAACAGTTATTGCCACCTATTCAACAGGCAGGAACATGGTGCAAATGTTTGAAAAATGATATTGTATGATTAAGACAAGAACGAAATAAACTCAAACAAAAAGCACAATTTCAAACCAAAACACAGGCAATATTACACAATTCACATTATAGTTCTTAAAATGTACCCAAAGTCTACCAACCTCCTGGCCAGTATGTAACCAGAAAAAAAAACCAAGAACAAAAAAACCTGTATTTTCATCCCAGATCTGCCATCCTTCCTAAACTAATCTAATATGCCCTTCTTTTTCCTATATTTTCCCTTAACAGATTCACAGTGTAGAAATGAGAGTTGGCGTTATTTGTACTTAAACAACTTGCACTAAGAAGCTGATGCCCCCCCTCCATTGTGCTTAGGGAGAATGGGTGCCGCAGGTAGAGGAGAGCCCTACCATCCCCTATTATTTGCATATTAATTTCACAGCTACACGAAAAACATTGTAGTCTTTTAATCACATCAACACACAAAAAGGCACTACAAAGTGAAACTACACCTGTTAAACATTTATGCCAACCCCCACATCACACAAAGGAAGCCTAAGAAAACAGCATCCATCCTGCTCCCACTTCTGAATTGTAATAACAGGTGCAGAAATAATAATGTGCTGGGCAATCAACTTTTTTCCTCTGATTTGTCAGTTTAGCTTAATAATGCCATTAGGAATGTAAACATTTCTGCAATTTATATTTAAAAGTCAATAAAATAATGGGGTACAGAATTTATCCTTTTTAATTTTTTAAGTAATATATTTGATTATTTTAATCACATCAGTACTTAACTGGATGGGGTTTAAATATGCATGTAACATCAATTTAATTTGTTTTATTCGTTAGAAAAGCTATTGAGTAATACAGCATTATTCTCCTAAAAAATAAAAAATGAGCACACATTCTGGGGGGAAAGGGAGTGTAGACACTCCCACGTTTTGCTCCCCTTCTTGGAGATAGGATTCCAGCACTTTCTCAATGTCTTTTATTGTGAACATTTAAAAATGGTAACCAAAGAGGTGAGAATCCAAGAAACTCTCACTAGATGGTTAACAATAAAAACATGGAGTGTTCCCAAATTGTGGATAAACTTTATTGGGGCTACAGTATAGGACTGTGGTTGGTAAAGGCATCAACTATTCTTAAAATGGTGTGAGAGTTCTTCCCAACATAGCAATTCTCACTTGAACAGGATCATTATTGGGGCAGTCATTCAGGACTCTATAATTCTCACCCTTAGGTCTGTGGAGGTGAAAAAGCCGAGTCAAATGTTAGCCCCCACTCTTAACATCCCCTATTCATTTTCAGGTCAGCTACAACGGAAGCAGCTGGAATTTAACTCTCCCCACTCTGTCCTACCAATTACCTCAATGTGCCCTCCCTGAAGAGGAGTATAATTTGGTCTCTCCTAGGAAAGCACAGCCTTGGGTCCCTGGAGGATGCCAAAGACTGCATTTTTTTCAGTGGAGTCTGAAATTAGACCATCATCTCCATTGCTCCCACCCCTGCTTCTCAGGTGTTTAAAGCCCACTCTTTATCCCAGCTTTGGGGAGGAGGGAGGGAGGACTGCCTTTAAAACAGTACGCTCTTGTTATAGGGATAGTGCCCCTTTTAATGTTATAGGGATAGTGTCCTTTTTAAGTCACTTTTGAATAAAATGCCCTGATTATAGTATGTGCAGATTTCTTTAAGAAATAAGGAAGAAAAATGAGAAGAAAACTGGGTTAAGACTTGAAGAGCAACATGTAGTTTAAAGACAAAAATATCAGAAATGAGAATTTTAAAATCCTGATAGAATATGGTATTGTGACATGAATACATCTGTTAATAAAATGTTGTAGTTTGGAACCTAAGTCATGAATCATTTTCAGCATTGCAAAAAGGAAATTCTCCCAAAGTTTAAGTGGAGTCAGTGCATAATTCGCAAGTCATTTCCAAAAGGTCCCAAACCAGTAAATTCAACTGAAAGAACTATTCTTCAGAAGAATAATTTTGTTTTGCTTAATAAAATGCAATAATATCTATATGCTTAAGACAATGTGATAATGTGCCAAACAGTTTATTACGGATTCTAAAATGTTAAAAAAAACTTCCAACTAGGCAAGTCTTTTGAAAATTCCATGCATTAATTTTATAGCAGATCACTTCAGATTTCAAAACTATAATCATTTTAAAGAAGTATCTCTTTTCAGTTTTGTCACCATTCATCTGTGTTTCTTAGCACATAGACAACTGCTTTTTTTTTAGGACACTGATGATTTCCTGAATAGATTATAAATATTTTATGAATACACAGAGCTCCAAATCTTAATTTTTTTAGTACTTAATAGTGTTTCCCACATGTAACATTATACCCTGTGTCACCTTAGAGTTATGTTAGAAGTATTCAGGGCTAATACTTCAATTAAACCCAATCAAATATATACAAACTCTGGAAGACTTAAATCTAAAATTAACTTTAGATTATATTGACTGTGAGAACTGAGCTTTTTTGTAACTCTAATAATATTGGAGGAAAATGGAAAAAAAGCCCAGTAATCTTTTGTGTGTCTGCCCTGAAATTCAGTTACAGGGGTTGTAATTAGGTTTCATATGCGGAGTAAACACATCTTACTGTATTTAAACCTGAATTCTAAACTCTCAAAATGACTACAATCATATTTAAAAACCTACATATTTTCACTGGATTAGAAATTAAGACTTAAAAAGATTAATCTGTTGACAGGTTGCTGACCATATGTATGGCCTACATGGTGACTTCAAAGAAGTGACGCTAAAGCGTTTTTTTCCCCTGGCATCAGTGAGAGAAGTTTCAAGTAGGCTCGGAAACATACTCACACAACATTTGTAATATTTTTGAAATATGACAACGTCTAAAATCAAACTATGATAAAACCAATTAAAAAAAATAAGTTAAGAAAGGAAGAAATCACCAGTTCTCCAGCCTTTTTAGTGGTGCTGCAAGTTTATTAAAAAAAAAAACCAAAAACCAAAAACCAAAAAAAAAAAAAAAAAGGGAGTGTAATGAAAACCACATTTATAGTGGAACAGGAAACAAACAACTATTCAGCACAATTTCCTGCAGATCAGTTGGAAAGGTATTTAAAGACTGCACCAGCTATTAGATCTCTTTTCCTGGCCACTTTTCTCCCCAACCCTCATCCCCCTGTGTTCCAATGTCTTTCCTCCTAATTCTCCTTGAAACAATGCCATCCCCTAGTGTTATAAGGATGCTTATCAATTATCAACACTATATTCAAAATGTTTAGACCTACTAGAAATTAGGGATTAAATGCAATTAACCAAATATGTAACTGATCCATATTTTCTTTTTAAAAAATCAGCCCCAGAGAAATGTTCGAACTGGCATCTGTGAATCTCGCACAGGGATTTTGGAAATTTAATCAGAGGCAGGACAGTAAGATGTAGCCACAATATCAAGATTAAGCATCTGGTGAATTTTTACCAGCTTAAACGTAAAGAACAAAACCAACATAATTTTGTTTTAAGCAATCAAGCACATAAGAAAAAATAAAATTTTCATTGTTATTCTAAATGGACAAATTAAAATGCTTTATATGTCAACAATACCAAAAAGTAAGCTTACTAAAAGGAAGTTTTTAACTGCATGTTTTTTCTTTGATATGTTTTATTCTCTTGAATCTGTGGGGAATTGAAAAATATTAGTTTGTGACCTAAGCAAGTTCTTACTCTGATAGCAGCTAAACCAATAATTTTAAAAAGTAATGCTGTCATACCACCTACTTTCATTCATAATCATGATTCTGAAAACAGTAAGTACATGAAATTCCATTTAAAAGTACTAAATACAATTTCCATAGTTGATACACTGAAAACTTTAAAACCCAGTGGCTACCTACCTGCACAAGACAAGCAGAATCAACTGTGAGGTTTGCAAAGAAAGGGTCGTATGTAAAAATGTGCTGGAAAATTTTATTGCTCGTGTTTTAAATATTAAGCTTTTTATGTTAGCACTTCCTGTGGTACATGAAAAAAAAACTGAACATTTCATGTCCTCATTTTAAGCCTCAAAAAATTTAGGTGGCTGACTCTAATCTAAGACTGTCACTTCTTCATAGGAAAAGTTTCTTGTAAGTATGCATTTTCGACTGAGAGATTGTGATATTAAAATGTTCCTTTTTTTAAATCTTTGAGCAGGAATCATGAAATTATTTTACTTTTTGGCCTCCATATCAGAAATAATCAACATCCACTTTCATCTTTGAACTTTATGGAGTTGAAAAGCTGCATAACATGACCAACAGTCAGAATATAAACATGGAAAGCTCATTACCATTTACTTTCTGAGATTTGATGACTTGACAAATAACTATTTCAAAACAACTAGTTTGAAACATGGTTTGAAGCTTGTTAGTATAAAGCAAAAAGAGCAATTACAATAATTATAGGTTTCTCTATACGGTTTAACACATGCACATGCTGGCGAGAGCTGATGATGTGATCTTAAATTACCATTAGGAGGAAATTTCGCCACTTTTGTTTTCAATTTCATATGCCATAATTTTATCTTTGTGGAATTGCTTTATTTTTAGATATGTGGAATTTGACCAAATAATTACTTATTAAAATTCTTATTCAATGAACAAGATGTAAGCAGTTATAAAAATCAAAATTTAGAGCTAGAACTATACTTATTGTGGACCAGGTAATGCCTGGTCCTGCTTATAGCCTGAATATAAGGGCAGACACTGCCGCACAACTTGATAGAAGCTTATTCTCATAACCCTTAAAAGAAACTGTACTGATTTTCTCTGCAAAAAGCCTCTCTCCCATAGTTAAAAAGCAGTGCTTTAGGATTTTTTAATTTAGCTGAGAATGCAATTAATTTGTATTTGAACTATCCCAGAGAGAAAGGAAATCACAAAAATTACTTGGTCAAGTTCATTAAACTCTCACCTGTGGAGAAGCTGACATTTAAAAATACATTCTGGTTTATAGTCAAGATTTATTCTTTGATAGCTCGAGTGTTGATTTTTTTTTTTGTAGGTTTTGGCTTCATGAAGTCCACACTACAGGACAGGACCAGTGTTTCACAGAAAGAAGGAAACAATTTGTTGTGGGGTATGGTCATGGAAACACTTCATAACTTTAAGTAATAGAAAATTCACATTTTCCTTTGTCCTAAACTATCATTGATTATGATATTTCTCTTGCTAGTAAGTTAGAGGAAAACTGATTTACCAACCCTATAGCTGTCAATTCAAAAAGAAGAAATCATAATTGTTAAAATGCTTAATAGTACTCTTCCCATAACCTAAAATCATAGTGTTTTGGAATGATTTTACATTTTTCTTCTTTTGTTTATTCACAGGGAAAACCTGCTTCCTCTGGCCTCTCTCAGTTCAGAGAGTTCAAACTGAATTTAAACAAGTAATTGACTTGTCACTGGGAAAAAAAAGAAGGAATTCAGCCCTGTGTTGTCTTCAGAGGAAAGCTTGTGTAACAAATAGCTGATCACACTTAACTCTAACAATTTAGGTTAAAACACACATTGGTCATATGCGCACATACACATGAAATGCATAGATACTTAAACCCAAAACAACAAATGAAACTCAAGAAACGTAAAGTCTCTTCGATAGGCATTTTGAACAATTAACTCATGGCATACACAATCTCCACAAGATGTCTGGCACCAAACCAAAAGCGGCTGAATGCAGAATTAGAGCCAGTACAATACACACTGTAGAATAAACAAAAATCTGCTTTCCCAGTGTACGCATGAAGGCATTAAAAAAAATGGTATAGAATTGGCCCCATCCAAGGAATATGTGTAACTGGACTTTGCTGTCTGTTTCATAAAGCTAAAATGAAGAACTGGTAACCATCCGTGGTTTCAAAAGCCTTCTGTTGGTGTTCCAAATGGCTATTTTTTCTAACTATAATGTATGTACAATTTGCCTCTTTCTAGTGTTTGAATCAATAGAGATACACATCACCAGATTTGTTTTTAATAAACGTCTTAAAACAGTTCCTATAAATACATTTCCTGTGACAGAGCGATCTTGATTTTATGAGTACCATCCTCTCAAAAAAAAAAAATCTAACAACCAAAATATTTGGCAACTGAGAGGGCATATTAGTGATATGATGTCATATTCAGCATTTTCTTATGGTAGGAGGCAACTGGCAAGCTGTGGGAATGGAACACATACTTTTTAAAAATTCCTTTTGGTTACAAAGGAGTTAAAATGTCCAAAACCTAAATTAAAATTTTGTCAGCTCAGACATTTAAGACAGAAAATTAACAATGAACATAGTAAAATTTTGTCAGCTCAGGCATTTAAGACACAAAGTCAACAGTTAACATATAAAAATCACATTACTGGTAATTCCTAAAGATAAAAATCATGGAAACTTATATTCATTATAATTCTTCAGTAATGCAGTAAGGATCATATAATCCCCTGAATCTATTTACTACTTCCAAGACACTTTCTTACTGACTATAAAGGTAGCAGTCACAAAATTTTCATTGAAATGGCTTTATAATTAAAGGTACTGACACTGACTATATTATGTATGAGAATGTCAAAAAGATAATAAGCAAGAGTCTTAAGAACTATATACAAGTAAGTATCATTTAAAAATTAGGCACTTCTTAAAAAAAAAGAAGTTACATATCCTAACATTCATGTTTACAAATTTAACCCCTTTATTTGATCAGTTCACAACAGAAGCCATTTGTTTTAAAATTGTATTTCCCTTACCACACTTAACTATTCTTCTAACTACACGCTACGTTTTCTTAAAAGGGAAAAAATAAAATACCATGATAGTTTTATGAACTTTTGACATTTACTTGCACTTGTCAAGATAAAAGTGGTATTATTTCAGCTGTTGTCCATTCATAAAACTGATTTCTTGAATGAAATTATTAATCTTCGTATACCATACTATACCCTCAAACACTTGTGTATGCGAGCATATATCCCAGTACATGCTGAGCTAGAAATACCGGTTATGCATACATCGGCATGCATACAGACTCATGCATATACCGCCACATACACGTTTAATTCGTTTGCGTCAATTGCTGCAGCTGAATTGGGCCTTCGTGAAAGCTCTGATCGGTCCCCTTTGGCCCAACTATCACACCCTGATTAAGATCAATCCAAATGGAAGTTAGAAGTACACAGAGAACGGTTTGTAAATGGCTGCTTTTCACTTTTCCCCCATTCTTCTTTTTCTATTTTAAAATTATAAATTTTTGCTCCTCTATCGCCCACCAACTCTTCCGGAGAGCCCAACATACCGACTTGAAAATATTGAAATCCTTTTCCTTCTGAGGACCCAGCCGAAGGAGAAAAAAAATAATAAACCTCCAGATGGCAAGTATAAACCTTCTGCTGGGGTTATGCACAAAATACCAGACACATTTTTTTCTTAAATAAAGCGTTTCTGTTGAAGGGGGAAAAACTGAGGAAAGAAGCCACACATCACAAATAACTTAACTTAAAACAATATTGTTATGACCTGTTTTTTTTTTTTCTTCCCCTTTTTGGCTTAAAAAATAAGCTTATATAACCTACTTCTTAATCAGATGTCTCAGTTCTATGTCTTTGCTCTACTTTAACCTTTCAGATTCTCCATTAAATCCATTTCACTCAGGTTTCCAACTTAGTAAGACTAGATATCACAAAACCTCAGTCCAGGGAGAAACTTACCCCAAATTTCCTCTCAGCCTAACTTGAACTGTCTCAATTCTGTTCCTCATATCTGCTTTTCCTTTCAAACAGTCATTTGGAAGGAACAAGAATTTTCCAAATGTCTTTTTTTTTTTTTTCCATCTCACCACCTCCCAACTTTACCTAACTGCAAACTTTCGCTCTAGGACCCACTTTCTGAAGCTCTGAAACCATCTATTTTTCTACTCCGGGGGGTGGGGGGTTTGTGGTGGTGGTGGGGGATGGATTTTAAAAAGAAGCAACAATAACATCCTAGGATTGGCAAATGACAAATATTTCAGGGCACCAAGGAAGGTGCGGCAGTCCTGCGCAACTTTGCAAACAACGATCACCGCCTAGGATGCTCATCCCTGCGACAATAAAACTTGTCAAAAAGCCCCCTCGCAGCCGCGTCCGCTTACCGCTTTCCCATTATAGTAGTACATCAAAGAGTTGCCGCCCATGCCCGGGATTGTGTATGCGCAGTACATGGTCCCGGAATCTTTTTTCTCCTCAGTACCACTCTAACAACTTTTATTTCAAACTCGCTGTCCCTTTTTTCACAACAATTCCTTCAGTTGCATTTTCCCATATGGCCGGGCCAAGCGTGGTGAATATGCAAAGCAGGGAGAGACCATTCCTGGCGGGCGCGGGGGGGGCCGCCGCGCTGCTGTCAGACGCGCGGCTCCGCGCAGCGGAGCTGGAAGGCAGCCCGGCCCTGATGGGCTCTAAATCCGACTGCGTACGCGAGATCCGTGCAACTTTTCCGAGGGGTTTTATTAGTTCCTCGAATAATGCCGAGTCTTACAAATTTCTGCGGTCTTCACTTTTCTCCCCTTTCCTTTTTTTTTTCCTTTCTTTTTTTTTTTTTTTTTTTGGTTTTTCTTTTTCTTTCTTTCTTTTTTTTGGTTGTTGTTGTTCTAGGCACCCTTTTCTTCTCTAAAATTTCCACTCAACTGCCTTAGGGTAAAAGTGGAACAGGGTCCATTATTGAGCAGAATACAAATGCAGTTAATTGACTCCCCCTCTCTCTCTCTCCCTCTCTTTCTTTTTTGTTTTAATTTGATTAAAAAGCGAGTGGCAGGAAGGGAATCGTATGATGCACATCTAATAACTCTGCCATCTGTCTCTGCTGCTGGCTAGCTCCCAGCATTGTACGCAGCTGCCTGAGAACTCGACTCGGAGAAAGGGGAGGGAAAGGGGAGAGAGGAGGGGAAAAAAAACCACCACGTCTCTGACCTCGCTCAAAAGGAGAGAGGGGGCAGTGTGCGCCGACTGCTTGGTCAGCACCCTACAAACCGGGGCTACGGAAGGGACCGGAGCGGCAGGGCGGCCCGCGCAGGTCCGCGAGCCCTCGGCTCCCCCGCCGCCGCGGGAAGCGCGGCCGCCCGGGACTCCCCCGCGCCCACGCCGCAGCGGCCGCGCGGCCGGCCGGCCCGGGAGGGAGACGCGAGCCCCGCCGCTGCGCCCGGCCACCCACACGGGCGCATCCTCCAGCCTGCAGGTTGGGGCTCTCGCTGTAGCCTTGGATCATCTACCACCACTCAACGCTCTTTGCTGGCTTCCAAAGCGCCCGTTCACTGGTGCAACCGAACCTCCGAATGACTTACAGCTGTCAATTCCTAAAAAGGCACTCTGAGACCGCATTTTTAGAGCCTTGCATCATCCACGAAGCCCAATTTCTGTATAAATATTTTAACAAACATCCGTCTTTGTACCATTTTACTAAACTTTTCGTGATAAACAAAGCAAAAACCTTCCTTCACCTTTATGGATGGCAATTGCACAATAAAAACTCAGTAGATCACGTTTCTAACAAGCAAGTGAAATATGTTAATTTATTGTTTTGTTTTTAAATATTATATCAACCAACAAAAAGAGGGGGAAAAGGAACAATACAAAAAAAGAAAGAAAGGAAAGAAAGAAAGGGGATTGGGGGGAGAGACCGGCTGCTTAAAGCTTGCCAAATTCAGAGCATCACAGGAAAGGAGGGCCTCTGGGAATTGATCCCAAATGAAACTAAATCATTTGCATATGCCGAAGCAAATGCCACCCGAGCATACATCTATTCTCAAGAATCAACTTTAATAATTCAAAGCACCTATTTTCTTACAACTCAACATGGTAACAAAACACATACAGTATTCATAAACAAGGAGGGATTGTGGTGTTGGTTCTGAAGAGCAAAGCCTTGGCTAATGGTGGAAAGTTTCCCCCACACTCTAAAATAAACACACACACCGCCCATACACACATACAGGGAAGGCCCAGAGGTTTGTCTAACTCACTCGCTCTGCATTTATTCGGAAGGTCCCCAGAGGTTTGTGTAAACAGTACTTGAATTATAATCACACATTTCATTCAAATTTCATGCTTTGAGGATTTTTTCTCATTAGAACAGTTAGTTGTCAATCTGACAGGATCACATGTGTAACCTTTAAACCACCCTCGGTGTTTCACACGTAAGGCCAGGGCACCCACCTCCTAAAGGACAGTGTGTAAAAACCACACCTTAGAAAAGAGGCTGGAATTTAAAAAGATAAAGTGGGGGTTTTGTTTTTATTGTTTCTTTGTTGTTTCTTATGCAAACCCCTTATTTAGAAGACTGTTTCTACACCCTATCCAACTTTTTCATACGGTGTTCACTGTTAGAAAGATATCTCAACTATTTTGATAAACAACCATTCTGCTTAATCTATATTGAATGCCTTTTCTTATGTATTTTGCAAACATATAAATGCTTTTCTGTTAATTATAAGTAGAAATAAAATTTCCATACTTTAATAAGCTTTCATGAATATTTTTTAAAAACTGTACCTCTCGTTTTTAAATATATTGTCAGCATGTGCATAAATCAAAATTTTAATCTGATATGGTAAAAGAGATTTTTAAAACATGACAGATCAACACACTCAACAAATTCAAACAGACTAGAACATAGGCATTCGGGCTTCATTAACTAATGAAAAAGGCTCCGAAATTTCAAAAGTACAAATTTGCAATGATTAATAAAGATACTGTCCTTTTAAAGGTGATCAATGCATTTTATCCAGTGGGACACTGAATGTATTATTATCCAGCGATGTTTGTTCAGGTTTGCTGACCTTGGAGTACATTTCAATCACAGAACTCAAGTCAGTAGCTTGTCAACTGAGACATTTCTGTGAACTCAGGTTTTGAAGTTCTCTTTCAGATAGAAATATCACCCACGATAAATTTTTAGTGTGATGCGTGGGGAGTTAGCACAGGAGGAGAAGAACTGAAGCTGTATGCATAAATCCACATTTCATAACAATTTTAAAAGGAGTATTAACCATAGCAGCCAAATTTTAAGGGACCCAGTCCTGGTCTGTTGTCTGTTCATCAGCATATAAATCGGGAAGTTACCTAACTAGCAGCAACTAGGCAAAGAGTCCCTTGTTATCATTGAAATGATGGGGAATGGAGGTTAGCCACATAAAACAGTAAGCCACCACTCTCTTCAGTGGTTGTTAGCTGTAAACACCACTGAGGGTAGGCAGTGTGACCAGGTGTTTTCTCTGCTACTTTTTAGGGGAGAAATATCTTACGAGTAAAATTATCGTTCAGAAATACTAACCACTTAAAATATATCCACATTATTCTTGTAGTCTTTTATAATCTAAAGTTACAATTCTTCTGTGAATTTTCAAAAAGTCCTTAACAGATATATATTTGAAGTGAAGCAGAATTGGGGACACATACCTAGAGCTGTCACAAGGAATTTGGGGGATATCTGACCAGAAAAATCCCCAATGCATGTGTACTGTGTACAGTATCACCTACAAGGTAGACATTCAATAAAAACTCGCTGAATGAATGAATGACTGCATTAAAGAGCAAGTATTAAGACTCTACACCACGTGAGTGACGAGTCTTTGATTTCTCTATTCAATCATTTCACAATTATTTAATGATCCTCAACTTTGGGTTATGCCCCATCCTAGGATGTGCACAGGATTCAGAGACATGTGCAACACTCTTACTGCCCTCAGAGACCTGACCATATGGCCAAGGAGATGGGACCTGTGCTCCTGAATAAAATGGAAAAATGCAACCAAAGACTAATGCATTAATTGTGAAGTAAGGGGGCAATCATACATATATTAGACAATCAGACAATAAAGTATGACAGGGTAAGGAACTATTCATTCCCAATCACAGATTTCACTAAAGAAAATTCTACCTTTTTACTGAATAAGGCCTGCAGTATTACCCAGTTACTGCAAAGTCCAAATAAATCTAATACACACACACACACACACACACACACACACACACACACACACACACACACACAGGGAGCACCCTGCACATTGCCCAGTATAACGTAGGTGCTCAATAAGTGAGTTGAATGAATTAACAAATGAATGAATGAATGAAAGAATGATGGTCTAAGGAGGGAGTGTCATTTTACCCCCAGGATATAACTTGGTAGAACCTGAACAGTGCCATGTTTCTGTTTAAGTAACTGAACACCATTTTTTTTTCAATCTAACTTGCTTATTTCTACAGTGCTGTTCCCTTTTACCACGCACAGCTGAATTACCTACACATGATGCCGCAAGAATAACAGCGATATTCATCAATATACAGTGATTACATAATGGGAACAAGCAAACCTATTCATTAAATAGCCACTGTAAGTAAATATCTACCCCATCAAAAAAAAAAACTGACGATAAAGCAGTTAACTAATACATGTATAGTAATATACAATTTAAAGAACATACAAACTGCCTATGCTTGTTTAACCTCTATAACCAGTGCCCTGTGGTATTATCATCCCTACTTTAAAGATAGTTAAAACTGTAGCTCTAAAGTTACAATTCTTCTGTGATTTTTCAAAAAGTCCTTGACAGATATATTTGAGGTGAAGCAGAATTGGGGACACATACATAAAGCTGTCACAAGAAATTTGGGGGATATCTGACCAGAAATCCCCAATGCACGTGTACAGTATCACCTACAAGGTAGATATTCAATGAATGAATGAATGACTGCATTAAAGAGCAAGTATTAGAACTTTAGATGACATTAGATGACATTTCATAGATTACAAAGCTACTAAGAGTGGAATCAGGAAGTGAACAATGTTACGAAATCCCAAAGGCTTAATAAACATGAGAATTAAACATCTGTATGAGAATTACAACCTTGTTACTCTGTAGTCCTCTGACAGTGGCCAAGTCTTATCACAGGTTTGAATTTTACTTCCCACATATTAACACAAGACCTTCTTTTTAGGTGTAAGTGAGAGGACACCTAGTTCAATGTATCAGTAGCATGTTATAAATTAGATGCATTTCCTTATCCCTCCCTCTGCAGTTTCCTCTATGCAAGAGTGCCTCATGCAACAGTGGGAAGGCAATCTCCACCCAAAACAGACTCAGGTAGCAGAAGTCTACTAAATCCATTCTAGATATGAGTACAACTAACTGTGTAAAAGATTTAAAATGGGAAAAAAACAAAACAAAAATATAGGACCATGTCAAACTCTTCACTACCAAACAAAGATACCAAACCACACATCTTTTTGGAGCACTCACCACTATTGGCATGAGAAGCATGTAGGTACACAGATATTTTTAAATGTTATTTCTGTTGGTGCTTTAGTATCAAAATCTATATTCTTATACTTAAACATAAATGAATAGTAAATTCTGCCAAGTCAGGGAAAGGTTATCTAAGCTAGCCATATCTATTGAAAGAAGGAGGTTTCTCAGTTTAACTCTTTCAGAAGCTAAATGATGGATTTTTTTTTTGCTTTCCAATAGGAGTCACTATAAGCAAGAAATTTAATTCATAAACTAAATTAATGTTGGCGGTTAGTTTTAAATGCATACACATGGACTGTTATAAAATATTTTAGTGAGTGGTCATAACTTATACCTAAGGAGAGGTTGATGGTTACTATCCAACTTAAACTGCAATGACAAAAATCCGTATTAGATATGTGTAGAGCTGTGTAAAAGATTTAGTTATCCAAGGAGGGTGTAGACACACACACACACACACACACACACAAAAGAATTTTTTTCTGATGAGCATAACAAGACAGCCTTGTGATCAGGTAGTGAACACCAATAAACTTCCTACATGTACATCCCACATATATATATATATATATGTATTTTTTGTATTGAGATCTTTGGAATGTAAAATTAACACATTCCTTCAAGTGAGTTACATTCTTACTTAAAAAATGATTTTTCTCAAATGGAATCCTAATTATCTTATACCTTTTTCAAAATACAGGTTTATCTGGACAAAATACTTATCTTTGATAAATACACTTGTCAGAGAAATAGCAAGACATTAATCTGAAGTAGATCCATATTACATGAAGAACTGAGATAAAGCACAATCTCAGTCCTCAGTGGCATAAACTTATTCTCTTAGCACCATTTAGATATTAAGTTTTAAGTATTTGTAGGTTCCAATATAGACAAGTTTAGTTTGGAAGATACTTTGATCAAAGAGAAGTATCAAAATATCAGCACAGACTGAGACCTAATTTCTATTTGTGTCTTCATCAGCGATTTCCTGTTATCTTGAATAGGCTACCTCTATGTGGCCTGGACGCATATGTACGCATCTATAAGGTTTATCACATGACCAAGTATTTATGCTTTTCCTGGCTGGGCAGATAACTTAGAGTCACACTGACTATAATGTAATTCACATCGACTACTGAGGTAAGCAACATGGGCTGTTTTTTTAACCAGACTTTTGTTTCATAAATATTTGACTTCTACCTTTCTGTAGCAGTATTTCTCTTCAGAGGAAAGAGGAGATTTCTTATTTTGCTTTATATGGTATTATAAAAACTCACACAGACATATATTGTTTTGGTAACATACAGTAGTATGCAACATAAATGCAAAAGCCAAGTTCATAAATTCTTGTATCCAGTTAGATCTGGTTAGAGTCATTTTCCCACTTTTCCTCATATTTTCTCATTTCTGTAGTAAAGAAAACAATGAATATATCATTACCCACATGAACATAACACCTTCTATGAAACTCAACAAGCCAGAGACATAAAATGGCATTACCCTGAAGACTGGGGAACATGATTCTAATGCCATTTGTGATACTGTAAAGTGAAATACTAAGTTGTAAGACCAGAATATGAAGATTTTTATGTTTAACTGCACTGGAAACTGCATGCGTCACTCAAATTGAAATTCACTTCTTTCCTCCTCAGTTGCATGCAAAGACCTGCCATTACCAAAGCCATAAGTTTATTCTATCATCAAATATCTCATTTATTAAATGAAATTAGAAAAAAGATAATATAAGCGACACTTCGGACAGCTAAAGGAGATATTTTAGGTTGAGAAAAGACTTCATTATGCTTCTTATCTTTCCCCAAGACAACAATCTTCTTTCCCCTGGGATAATGGAATGTTCTTTGAATAATAAAAAAAAAAATTCCTTTATCCTAACCCAGTGTAATCCATAGCCAGTCTCCAAGTTTGATACAAAAAACAAACCATTTCTATTTTGGTGCAATGAGGAAGCATCGCATTGGACAATGTAAAAACAGAGATGGAGGAAGTTGACTCAGATTGCTGCACTTCCTAGATGAAGAGAGCTAGCTGGCTTACCACAGTCACCTGAATCGAATGAAATAAGATGACCACTGTTTTTTCCTGCAGATTGATGCACGTGTAAAAATGAATTCCCGCAAAGTTAAAGGGGAAATCCTGGGTATGTTTGTTTGTCTGGATGAAGGATTCCATTTGAGGAACTTTTGACAAAATGGATTGATAAAGCAGATCGGAATCTGGGCACAGGATGTACACAATTTAAAAAATCTTGTGAATAAATACTGGGCTTCCCAATGCATTGCTCAATGATCAGAGGGAAATGGAATATCACAATGAAAATCATTTTCATCTGAAATAGAATGATTGTCTAGGGTTTGTTAGCTCCCTTTGGGGTGAGAATTCTAACAATTTCCTGAGTTTTCTAACTGTTGATTACATTTAATTGTTTGACATCGTTGAGCGAGTAGAACAACGAACTGCCGGGCAGAGAACAAACAATTTTCAATTCTTTAATGACTGTCTCAGATAAAACACTCAGAATAAAAAGAGCAGGTAAAAAGAATGAAAAAAAAAAAGGTTTTAAAATGGAAGTAAATGACCATACAAGATTAGCATCCTCTGCACATCTGTTACTGAAATGCCTATTTCAAATTCCTGTTTTATAAAGATTCTGCCCGAAATATTCTTTTGTGTAACTGGAAACCGGCCACTTGGAGCAAGAATTAATGGTATTTCAAGGAGAAGGGAGTAGCAGATTTAAGTTCCCTCAAGGTCGATCCATAGCCTAAAACTTAAGTCTATTCCTGACCTAAATGCGCTGTTTAACCAAAATGACCTTGAATTTTACCTACTTAGTTTTAAAATAACTGTTCTCTTCTCTTTGTTAATCTTAAGTATCTTAAATATCTACCCCACACATAAACACAGAAACAACCATGGAGAGACAAGAGGGACAAGTTTTGCATCATCGTCCATTAAAAGATAAGAGCTTACAGAAAATGCCATGAGTAATCCAAAGGATACCGTTTTAAAAGGGGTAAGGTGCAATCAATGAAAATTTTGGGCTTCCACTAAATAAAAAGGAAATAAACTCATAAGCTTTCATTGAATACAAACCCCATTAAAATTAGAAATGTTTGGCAAAAATTTGATATTGATCAGTTTTGGCTTCTAACATTAGGCTCATCAAATCAGGTATAGGTGAGGCGTGCCCACAAATCATATGGCAGTAATGGTTGTATTTCATTTACGTATTTTCATTTATGCTTGGACAAAAATTATTGTCAAAAATAGTATTACTGTTAACACTACCAAGTTGCCAAACTATGGTGCTTACTGACCAGGGGCATGAGAATATTTGTTTGATAAGGGTATGTGTTCCCCAAATGTCAGTCAATATTTTGTCTTCTTCAAACATGATTATCAAAGGCATTCTGAACATAAAACAACTTAGAAGTTGCTTACTATGAGCTAAAATCCCAAACCATCCTTACCTCCAGTCAGAGATTTCCTTTACCTCCAAATGTGACATGTCCTATAACATTGTTCAGAGCCTGAAATCCATGTTCTATATGGGGTTTAGGTACCTACCTAATTAGCACCACCATACAGAAAATGTGTTGTGTGCAAGAAGAGAGTACAGAAAACACAGTAAACATGAATCCCTCAAGCTATACCCATTTTGTACATGTACTGTGTCCTTCCAACTTGCTAGCAATGTTGATCTTTAACTGATCAACTTTTCATACTTCTTGCCATAAAAATTACAGTTAAAAATAAATAAAATTATTGTGCCCATAAAGCTTTTTCAGTTAAGCATTTCTATACTGAGTCAGTATTAGTACAACTTTTAAAGTGTCTGTATTTTATGATAGTTATTAAATATGAAAAAGTTAAAAAAAATCTAATTCATTTAAATCAATTCCAAAGGAGATGAAGTTTTTGATTCTCTAACAAAGTATGTGGGGATGAGACCTCCATCCCCATCACCTGCCCTCTTGGCCTTAGTTGATAAGCAGTATAATGTGGAGATCAGAGACCAAGATGCTGGCTGAAATTCCGGCTCAACGTCTCACTAGGTCTCTAAGACTGAGCAAGTTCTGGCTACCTGTAAATCTGTTTCTTTATGAATAAATATGCTTCATGATTCAAATTTACTTGTTATTCAAATTGTGATCATGACAGTTTTCTTCTCTACATAGTTTTTGAAATTCTGTGATTTATTGTTTTACTATAATGAGACATCTCTGGACAGTCAATCTCTAAAAATATAAATACAAATAAAATTCATTTCAGCAGTTGAACAAGCAAAAGATCAATTCCAGGGAAGAGATACACAGAAACTGCTAGACAGGAGCTCACTTATATATCCACAGCCTCTGTCTTCATTTGCCAGATCTACAACCCCCAGTGATCTGGAATCAACTTCTGTAGTCCCTTCCATCCTAGATTACAGGATTCTCCAGCAAAGTTTAATGCCAGGAATCACTGCTAAGTAAATCATGCACCTACTTTACTGCCCTCCAAATATTACATACCCATACATAATATAAATCATGATTTAACTTTCTTTGCCCTACCCTCGAACAATGTGAGTATGTACATAACCAGGAGCTCAATCATTTTGCTCACTGAGTGAATGAGGAACAAAAAGAGATTGATTTCCTTCCTTTCCACAATGACTGAAATCATCAAGTCCAGAGTTGTCAGAAAAACACATTATAACCAGCTATAACTTCAATTTGAGTGTAAGTCAAGTCTTCATGAAATGGAAAAACGAGCATAGTATTAGAAAAAAAAATTCAAATAAAGCCATAAATACTGTAAAACATACACATACCCAGAGTTGCGATGAACTGTCCCCTAGTTTTCAAATGTTCACATTGTTAGTTTTGATTTCATGAGCCTGGCCTTTTCCTCACCTGAATTATAAACGGCTGAAGATTGGGGACGGACCAAGTCTTATTTGCTGGGCTGGCAGAGAGCATGTTCACTGACACACTTCACAGAAGGGGGCTGGGAGGATCTAATTTGTCTTCTTTTCTCTTGTCTGGAGTGGCTATTTTCTCAATGGAGTAATGAAGAATGCCAACAATATGCCAAAGATATAAAAATGGATACATGCATTGTCACTTTTGAGAGGTGATATTGTTATGCCACTTAGTATGTGTGATGCAGACTCCTGTTTATTTCATGTATTTTTTAATTTTTCTTGATTGGTCCCCATTTTTACTTAATCTCTATTCTACTTTAAAAGTTGGACTTTATGAATATTTCCTTAGAGGAACAATATATTCTCCTATGGCTAGACATTATTTCCTAATGACGTGGAGGAAAACCAAACAAAGAAGCAGGTGCTTTCCATGTCATTTCCACATATTTAACTTTTTCTTGAGGGTGGGGGTTATCCTTTCCAGCACATTCCATTTAACTAGATTTTAGGCACTACAGGAAAAAAAACAAACTTTTAAAAAAGATGTTATTTTGTTTCATTGTTAACAAAAATATGCTAATGATGAAGAAATTTACCAACAATTACAGTAAATGCTATGGTTGATTTCATCTCTATATTATGTATACAGTTTTATATTATATTGTTATCATAGTCTGTGTGATTACATCTATGGGGACTTTTAAGAGTCATAGTCTCTGCATTTATTAGTTCATAAGGTGGATCAGTGCTGCTGAGACCCTATGAAACATCAGAGAATGAACTCTTCCTAGGACAACTGCATGTGGTTATGTATATCTCTGCATAATCTTAACAATGGCAGGAACTTTGGTTCACTGTTGTGCGCCCTCCAGGAAACCAGGTGCTTAGTAGGCGTACAATTAATATCTACTGAAATTTTTAATGTGATACTTGAGCTTAAGCTGATTCAATGCCAAAGTGGGTGTATGATATAGGATCATCAATACTCTCCTCTCCCCCTGCCACAACTTCTGGCTGATACGGTTCCTTAACCTTTGGGGAGTTATAGACCTCTTTTAACAATATGATAGAAATTATCATCTCTGTTTCCAGTTACCTGTGTGATATACATATTTGATGAATGGAATTTTGTTGACTAGAATTCTAAGAGAGAGGCACTAACATTTTGTAAAGGCCAGTTTGAAATAAACTTGAGATCTGGATATGCAGAAGCCCTATCTTCTATGAAACAAGATTAATGCATCAGGTCTACATTAAAAAAATACTAAGTATATACAAACAGTTAATACACTTTCAATATCCTTAACTAAAGAAGAAATTGTCTGAAAGCATATACCAAAATAAGTTAGCATTGTAGTTGTTAATACCTTTTTTAAAAGTTTCCTAACTTGCTGATATCATCACCAAGACATCTGGTAGTAATGCAATAGTTAAGGATCTATCTGGGTTCCTTTAATATTGCCAATTTTCAGATGTTTGTAAGGTAACTGCCAGAATCTTAAATTTGTTATGCAGCATTGTCTGTAGAAATGCAAATTTCATTTCTCTCTCTTTATATTCTTTCCTTTCTAAAAAATTTTAAAACTGCTAAGTCATTTTGAATCATAGAGCAGATGAAAATGGACTGTTTTAATACTTGAGATGTTTTATCTTTATTATTTATGGCTCTTGCCCCCTAAAATGCAAACAATAAAAAAAAAATCCCTTAACTCACCTCCACATCTCCCAATATGCCTTAATTTCTTGAAAAAAAAAAAGTGCAGGCGCTTCATTTTAAATGTAGTTCAATGACTGCCACTTAAAACCAAAAATCTTGGTAAGTGGCTACAATGCTAATGTGTTGGCATTTGTGGTGCCTGCAGTGTGTAAGTAACCTAGGGCCATGCCATCCTGCTGTGTAATTCAGTTAATCTGGACTCTGTAATCTCAACTGTGATTATCCTTTTTGTTGTTTTCAAGGCTGCAAGTTCCCAGTAAAGTTGGAAGGCTAGCTGAGCTTTATTTTCTGGTGAATATTGTTTTCGCTCTCTGTTGTTGAGTTGGGAGCACAGCTGTGCAAAGTATTTTCAGTGAACCAAGGGACGGTCACAGAACAACCAGCTCAAAACTTTGCCCTGAGTTCACAAACTACAGGCTGTGTGATAATTTTATGAAGTCTTCCAGAACAATGACCACTTACGTGACTTTTAAACTGAGTCTGTCTCAAGTAGTACTGATTCGTGTGTGTTGATCTTGAGGGTATTTTCCCCCAGATTTTACCCAATTTACACAGCAAAGGACAAGCAGTGAACCTAATTTGATTTTCTATATAGTAACTAGCAAGCCATTTGTGCTTAATATACGAAATGATAATAGTAATGACAGAGATTAAACTGTTAATTCAAACAAGAACTATAATATTAAGAGCATTATCCTTTTAAAAAAAGGCTTATTTAGTAAAATTATTTTTAATAGTAAAAATAAAATGTCCCAAATAATACTCTACATATTTTTAAATACCCAGAAACAACTTCTATTATTAATCACGTGTGCATCTGATAATTAGGTGTTCATAATAAATGCACTATTTACTTACATTCCAATTAATTATCATAGGAGAAAAGGATCTGGCATTGCTTCTAACCAAAATCTCCAATTTCAAAGTTTCAAGATATTAATAATAATGAACCATAAAGTTTTGAAAACCATGGGCTATCACACCCAGCACAGAAAAGAAATTTCTTTAGAAAAAAGCAAATAGTGTAACCTCTTGGCTATTTTAAGTGAGTTTTAAATGGAAGAATGCGATAGTGCCTTCACCTTTCTAGAATTGAGACTATATACTTCAAAATAATGATTCAAAAATAAAATAAGTGATACTAGTAATTTGAGTTATCAAGGTGAATTCATAAATTATGACTGGGATAACTTGGAACTAAAATTACTAATTTTTCAAATTAATTCACTTCCTGATCTAGAAAACATCTTAATCCTAACCTAGAGAAAAGTCACTCCTTAGTAATACCTTTCTTCAGTGGCTAAGAGGCACTCAACTACTATTGTCAAAGATAACCACTTAAATGCATAATATCCAAATATATACTGATGAATTATTCAGATCTCACTTTTCAAATGTAGGGGCAAAAGGAAGGTTTGGTGAATTGTTACTGTATTTTACATGGAATTATATAATCATTTTTAAAAAATAAGTCTTAGAAGCCGGCTGAGGACCATATTTGGCTACTGAATGCTGTGTGACACTTGCTGAAAGACAAGAACAGAACAAGCACATCCAAGCAGAGAGTGTGCTGGTCACAATCATGGGACTCAGACCCAGGGAAACCTGTCCTTAATTTATCCCATCATGTGTAGATTTGGCAAAGATCTCCAAACATCATTTACATACCATATGCCCTGAATTACCTAGGCACAGTGACTGTGGATAAATATGGTATTTCAGGTCTGTTTGCTTCCTTTTATAAGTCTTCCAGATTCACTTTCTCATTGCTAAATAATTTAATGCAATAACGCATGCTGCAAAGGATTGTTTTGCTAAATCAATAAATAGTTCCTTGGGTCTTGTGATTACAAAAAGAAATGATTCTGAGGTAGGAGGTGACCAGGAGGTATTCCTTCTCCTACGTAAGAATCAAATAAAGGAAATCAGCTCTTTTTGCTTTGGACTCTTTTTAACCTTTGTCTATTTAATAGGCATACAAATTCAAGGCATTCAACAATAAGACAGATAGAAATAAGGTATTATGATTTCTGTGTAACATCAAAATTGGCCAGCAAGTTTTCATATTTAAAAGGGATTCCTGAAAATAGATACTATATTTGTTACTCTTATTATTAAAAGGCATTATACTTGTCCCATGCCTTAGTTTCCCTCTTCCCTCAACAACAGTATTAATACAAACTTAGTAATATTTGTCCAGATTCTCAACTAAATTTAAGTCAGATTGATAAAAATGTACACTTAAACCAAAAAGATCAATAGCCTAAAAAAGGCTTGGAGCAGAACTATGTACATATTTTTTGTTGTGTACTACAAATTTGACTGTATAAACTTCCAATTAAAAATGACATTCACACCATCATTTTTGATAGAATTTTGCACAGTAGGAATACTCATTAATGCAGGGTAATACAGTGTGATAAGCAGCTTAGACATCAAAATAGTAAAAATATATATATATATGCATATGCCAGTTGGTCTACTCCTTACATGAGTAAAATAAAACAAAAAAATTCAATACCTGGGGAATTAATTAAAAAGAACACTTATTGGCATACATATATTTTAACTATGTCAAGTCAAGAGCAACCTTTCTCTAGTTAGTTTCTACTGCAGAGATCTCAGTCTCAGTAAAAAAAAGACCCCCACAACCATTCTATATTTGATAACACACTAAATGTTATTATAATATTCAAAATGGAATAGAATATAATTTAAATAATTTTGCTTATTTTACAATTACCCTCGCAAATAGAGAGTGCATGTATATATATTAACCATTTAATATGAAGTTCTGAAACATCTGAATTATTTTCAGCACTGGGAAAAGAGAGTCAAAAGCCCATCAAAGTGTGTGCACATGGGTCATTTCTTGATCTTGAACTGGAAAATACTGAGGTATCATATAATTCTCAGCTGTAAAAGTAAATGGCAAAGGAGGTGTGTCCACATACTAGCAGAGAAATAAGTAAAAGGTAATGCAGTAATTTCAGAATACTATCAAATAATTTGCTTTCTGTGGGTGCAAGAAAAGAATGAAGCCACTACTTGAAGACTGGCAATGAAAGGGTTAACAGACATATGCTGTATAATTAGGAGATGCATTAATGATTATGAATAGTAAATGATTTGGTGCAAAGAAAAAAATTTTAGTCAAAGGGACATGTACCTATCTTACATGTTTATTAGTAACTATATAACTAGAGAATTCTGCTATTAAGAATCTTGCATTATTGGTGTAAATACTTCCAAGGGTACATCAAATTGTAATCTTTCATACGACATCCATCAAACCAGGCTGGAGATTTTGACAAACATTAAACACAGTAAGGAGGCAATTATGTATGCATGATTTAATCTGCAACTAATTAATATGCAAATTTATTCATATGTTAGTTACTAAATTAAAAATGCAAAGAAGCCCTTATGGTGATTCTCGAAATTTTGCACAAACAGAACATTTAAAATGTAAGAAAAATGAAGTTTTTTAGAAACCTTTAACACACTTTTAGTGTCTCCAGAACCTGTTGCATTAAGAAGACTCAAAAATATGTGTTTAAATACTAGATAATAATTTAAAAGGTGTGCTAATTTTATGTGAGAATGTGGGAACACAAAGGTTAATCAGAATTCTCTTGAACTCTTAAGAGATACACTCTAATTACCAGACAAATGGTATTCTATTTCTAAGCTTCCTTCCCTGCTTTTAGGGTTGTCAGAAGTTGGTCATCCTACTGATATCCTGCACAAAATGATTAGGGAAATAAACAGTATTAGAAAACAACTAAATAGATTGAAAATTTTAGAGCAACTTTGAGACCATTTGGTGTTCACTGAACATAAAATTCACTCCTCAAGATGGCAACTCGCTCTTTTTACCTTTGGGGAGCAGCTCTTTACAAACAGAGAAATGGGAAGAAATTCTTGAGGGCAGCTAGAAATTCTTCCAAACTCTCTTCCAAATAAATCTGCAAAGAAAATAATGTGACTGACCCAAGACCAACAACCTCGCCAAAAAGCAGGAGGTAATTTCATCTGAATCAGTTCTGGCTATTTTAGCCCTGCATTTTCCAGACAGTCCAAAACTGATTTGAATCTGTGATGGGAGATAAAGGATGTGCAGTAGTGATGATTTAAAAATATCTCTGGGTGTCTGCATACAAGGGAGTATCCATTCATGTGCATATATTATCCTTTGGCTCTGGTGCTTTCTGCAAGAGGCTGATTTCCCTATGACTTCCTACTGATAGCAGCAAGATTTCGTGTGCATCACCTCTCATCTGATTACCTATCTCCTCCGAAGTCCAATGGCCATGTGTACAGCTCCAGGAGCTGGCACTTGGAACAGCTGTAGTGGCCTCAAGAAAGGAACACAAGTCAACTGTGCGAGGAAGCACAGTAACAGCGTCTACGGCTCTTCCCAGGGCACTGAACTCTCACCCACGTTAAAAAAAATTCCCCATCAGTCTCACTGCTGCCAAGTGACACACAAAAAGGAAGTTAACCATTGGCCGTTACTTGCATTCGCAGTCTGACTCTGATCTCCCAGCTTCCCTTAGCCCACTCTGATGCCAAGCGGACTACAGCTTGCCCATTTCATTTCGACCACTGCAGCCAAAAACAGCACTGCCCCACCGTGCAACGACAAGCGGTCTGTTTTGATATTAGTACCTCAGTATGTGATATAAGGAGAGTCAGATGTCCCCAAACTATGCACCCGCCCCTGAGGGACTCTGTCCCGGCCTTCCTTGGCCAGAGACATGGTGAGCGTGCCACAAATCCTTAGCTGGAAAGCACCGGGGAAGGAAACGCAGCGTGCGCAAGGCTCAGACAGACATGGCGAGGGGAGCCTCTTCTGGGGAGCAGATTCAGGCCCTCCAGTTCAACACTGGCATCTAACTGGAAATATTAACTCATATTCTGTTCACTCCCTGCCAGCTAGCACATGAGCTCAAACTGAATTACATAAGAAAGAGTCTTTTTCTTAGATAATTCAATCTTAGGACATGCTAGTAAATAAATATCAGATTTTCCTGTTTTTCTTTCATGAAAGAAAGGGGACTCTTTGAGGTTCAGAATAAAGTTTTGAAATTCCAGAAGAAATGGAATCTTTTCCCTGATTCTCAGAGAGGAAGATAGATAGTGGTAAAACCCTGCCCTGCTGTCTTCCAGCATATCCTGCTAAGTGCACAGAATCAGACGCTAACCTGCTTTAACCTCTGAACGTGCCCTGTAATGTTTTCATTCTCTCTGGCATTAACATATCATGCTTCTTATGATTCCAATGAGGCATCGTCAGGTGAGGATCTCAATTTCTGGGTATTTCAGGAATCTGAGAGTAACCAGGCATCTTTGATTTTTACAGGTGACTCAATTTTTGTTGTGACCAGAACTGAACATAAAGCTTTTAAAAGCTTAAACGTACACATTTATGCATTCATTACACAGTGTTAAATCTAATTTGTTCTTTTTACTGTCACAGGAAGCACATGTTTAAAGCAATCTGTTTCCTCATGTGAATGCTTTCCTGTCTGTTTAAAAAAAATTGCGACACACTTTACCCTGAGTAACCAAGAGGTGATCATAAATATCCCTAAATAGCATTAAACAGATATGAAAGACATTAACACTTTCAGAATGCCAAAGTAGTATTAAAAAAAAATTCTAACAGATGCTCCTAGGTCAAAAAGTGAAATGTGTGTTTCCTGAAAAAACACCCTCATCAGAATCATAAATGAACTGTGAGCAGAGAAGTGAGGTGTCGCTGAACAAACGAGGATCCTTTCGGTGAGGAATACAGCAAAACCCACTGCCAAAGTGTACTTGCCATAAAAAGCCAAACTGAAATGGAAGTTTGATGAAAACCAATATCCTTTGTAATCCACAAGGTGGCAATGACTACAAATGAGGGGTGGCTCAATTGCAGCTAGCCGGCTTTCCAGAGAAAGAGTGTCTCGGAACAGAACCATCAGTCCCTGCCTGGGGACACGAGGAAGAGTCCAGCCAAAAGGAGGAACCTAAGGTGGTGCCTGGTTTTTCTGTAAATTCAAAGTGGCTGGGAAAACACACTCATTGTGGAATGTACAGACCATGCTCTCCTACCCCCTCGGACAGATGTTTTCTTCTTTAAATGCAAGAGTTTGAATCAGCCCTTATAAAAAATTGTTTTAAGTTTTCCATAGCTGACAAGCTTTGGGACACTTTTTCTTTTATGAATTCAGCAGTGGCATTGAGAAAAAAACGCGTTACAATGAGGCAAAGGCCAGAATCCAGTAATTCTGACTTTACCTTAAAACATCTGTATAAATATTCCTGTTTAATGTTAAAATTTTACCCAAACAGTCCTAAACAAATTGAACTCTGTTTTACTTTAAAAGAGAAACAAACTGCCACACATGCCCACCTAGTCAACACATCTTCATTCTGCCAGATGAAGTAAAAATCCCAGGCCTGTTCTTCTTTTTTCAAGGGTACTAGAGCCAGCCCAGCAAGGGTGCACTAATGCATCCCTTGGGAGGACCCGCTGCTGGCCGATTACAGGGTAACACTGATAGAATATAAAGAAGAAGTGTTATCGCCTTATCACTTAAAGGCAGTGCTCATTTAGGCCTTAACAAATTACTGGCAGCAGGAGCCGTAATATGAGGAGCTCTGTCATCTTGGCCCAAAATCCCATTTCAAAAGGAAAAAAATGGACTACAAACTTCCAACACAAACTCTGCAGAGCAGTGAGTCTAATGATTAAAAAGAGTGATTAGGTGTGGGTGGCCTGATGGAGGCACTACTGTAAGGACAAAGAGATACAAAGAGTGCTTGTGATGTTTCCTAATTTCAGAAAAAGCAACTGATCTCCAACAGGTAGAATTCTTCTATGTGCACCTGAAACCCTGCTTTAGTTTTGGCTCTGCTAACTGCTCCAGGAAGCTGCGTGTTAACTTTCTGTCCAGTGCCAGCAGAAAGGTAGTTACCTTACTGCGGATGTTAACACTGCCAGTGCTTATGATAACTATCAGCTGTTATCATTTCTCAGATATTTATATTGCATCAGGACTATGCAAAGCACATGATATATGTATAAATGGTCATTTATATATCCCATTGTCCTTAGGAGGAACCTATATTTTCACCATTTTTCAGGGAAGAATTCAAGGATATTACATTGTGTGCTCAAGGCCACATAGCTAGTAAGTGGCACAGCCGACTGAAGACCCAGCTGATCAGATTCCGTGTCCCTAACTACTAGGATTATACTGTCTTTATTACAAAAATGCTATCCAGGCTCGCCTAGTCTTTCTACTGAATCTCCCTGGGCAGAAGTTGTGCTTTATAACCAGTGCACTACTTAAAGGTATCAAGGGTCATTCCACAGTGAGATGAAATTTCTGAATATTTTATTTACTCCAGATCAGCAAATAAATAACTGCTAAGTGAACAACAATCAGGTTGTTGAGAGCACTTTGGTCTACAAAGTCTTTAGAATAGCCAGAGGCAGAATGGTGCCATGGCAGAGACCACAGAAGCCTTGGAGACAGACTGCCCACACGGAAACAGGCTCAGTCATCTACTGGCTCTGCAGGCCTCAGGCATGTGTCCTCACCCTGCTCTGTCTGTTTCTTTAGCTGTAAACAAACAGGAGTGGCCATCTCATAGGATGTTTGTAGGAATAAATAATTTAATAGTTGCAAAGTGCTCAAAGACTGGCACAGACTAAGCACTTTGTTAAGGGTTTGTTATTAGTGTATCAACATTGTCTCATTAACAGGCACCATTTATACGTATTTTGTAGACCATGGAGTAGATCTGTGACCTGACTAGGACCACTTCGTGAGTAGAAGCTATTAGACATTAAATTAGGAAGATCTCTTTATTTCCAGTGCAGTGTTATTTCCACCCTACTACACCACTTTTATTACTATATTCACTGATCGGACATATATTCCGAAGTGAAGTAATATGCATAAGTCAGTGAGTTTGGTGTCTACGGACAAAAAAGTATGTAAGACAAGATCCTTTCCCTCTTCAGGGCAGTTCCATGTGATTTAGGGGACTCAGCATCTCTGTAATAAGCCTAAAGGACAAAAGTCCCTGTGTTACACTGTGTATGTCATTTTATTTTTTGAATGCACAACTTCCTCAAAAGGCCAGACTTTATGTCCTTTAAAATGTTCAGGCCTTTCTTGAAAATTGGGGTGTGAGTGACACAAGACTGAGAATTTCCCTAAACATGAAGGTCCTTAGGTGTGCAGTTTCACAAATAAAGATACAATGAAGAGAAAGAAATGTTTCTTGTTACATGGTGTGTCTAGTTTTTAGTTTAGTTGAACAAAATGCTATGAACAAGTATAAACGAAGAAAGAAGTAAGTAAATGAATGAATGCAAATTTCCAAAAATGTTATCCCCCTTCCACTTGGGTGCTCCCAGTTTGTTATAGGGTTCCCCTTAACAAACAGGTGGTTGGTGTGACTTATTAAAGGGAAAACAAAATAGCACTGTTTGTAAAATACTTATTGAGATTTGGATTTTCTAATTCCAACGATATCCGTCCATCATAAATATGCTTAATTCCATATTTTTGCTCAGCCCTATCAATTCAGCTACTGATGATATGTGACAATGTCTTGTATACATCCTAAAATAAAATTCACAGAAAGGTACTTTAGGAAGAACCCACAGGTTCTGGCAATAAAATTTCTCTCATGAAGTATATGCCTTCATATTAAATGGCAGATTTTGTACCTTTTATTACATAACAGTGCGTTCAAATAGGCTGATTTTCTATTAAGTTCAATGGTTTAAAATTTTCAACAAGTCTTCATCACCAGGTCACATTCTTTTAAAATCTCAGCTTCAGCAGTAAAGAGAAATGAATTGCCTCCTGCTGTATCCTTAGGCCAATTTTATTTTTATCTTGCCTGCTATCATTTCAAGTTATTAGACTTTCCTATGATAAAGCCAGAGTTTTTATTCTCCACTTATTATTGAATTATTTTGTGCTTCAAGTTTGTTTCCCAATGAGCAGGCCAGAAAACATTATTGTACTCTGGGTTAATAATACACCTGGGCACCTGTGAAACAACCAAATTCCCCAAACAGGGTTACTTGAAAACATTAACATGAAGAATCAGCCACCTACTTGAAACTGCTTTCTCATAGCTGCTAATGACATAATGATACACTTTGCCAATCGGTAGAATGAAAGCCATTACAATATTATTATAAGTATAATCCAGGAGGCACATTTACAATCACATGGGTTGGAGGGAGAACGCTGGTACTCTTTCTCAGATGACACCCAAGCAATTGTTCCAAAACAGTATTTCTGTAAAATCCCTAGATGGTAACAGCAAGTCGTGACAGTGACAGTTTTTGTATGTGTGTGTGAAGAATATACCATAAGGGTCATTTTTCTTTGAGAAAGCATAACTCTTTATGAGTCCATGTTTCACAAAGGAAATGCCTTTTAATCACTAGCAATGAAAACACAACAGACATAGAACCACATGCCAAAACATTTTCTCCACAGTTTGCTATGAAGGGGCTTCTCTCAGAAATGTCCCTATTCTCCTGTAGCACTGAATACTCAAAATAAATGTAGTGAAATTTAATATACACAGATCGCCTTGATTACTCTACAAATAAAATGCTTCCATATCAAATTTCAACCCTAGTAGCATATTTATGATTAATTAATTCCTCAGATGACAAAGTTAGAGAGACAATGGTGATGTTAAACCACTTAAATATAATTCTTTAAATGTTCTTTTCAAAATCTAATTTGCATATTCTTTCAGAATTGATATCTACTCCTCATCGAAAATCAAATCATATTTTCAACCCTGAAATTTTACAAAATGCAGCATCTTCTGCACTACCTTAGTTTCTCTGAAGAGGGAGTGTAAGCTCAAGCAAAGCATGAAACCCCTCAAATAGCTCTGCACCTATGTACGCAACAGCTGCAACTTCAAAAAAAAAGAAAAAAAGAAAAACGGGATTGTTCACATGCTGCTGTTTTGAGATAAAATAAGTGAGTATTTAAAAACTACAAATTTTGTACCACATTTTATAAAAGCTCTTACTCCTCTAAAATGAGCACACTCGGGTATACAAACACACCCTGGGACGGCTGAGCTCAAGGCTGAGAATCTCATGCTATTGCTTTGAGATGCAACTTTACGTTCCCCTTAAGAATTCGGTGCAGTTTATTAAAACAAACAAAGCAAGTGTCTGTCATCAGCTGATAGAATTTAATCTGCCTTAAGAACATATAACTTTGCTTTTTTCGAAGAGACTCTTCATTCCTTCTAGGGTTTTCCCTACACATTCTGAGAGAATCTTAGTCCTCTAAGTTCTCTCTGACTTTATTATTTTCAGACAAAAACTTTAAAATTGTTTGAAACCAGAAAAATACATCATGAAAATGCAGAAATTGCCAGTAATTGGGAAAAACTGAGAAAATTCCACCCCTAGAAAATAAAGCAAATGTTTCAATCAATGAAATATTATATTAAAGCTTAAAAAATGGTCTTCAACCAAATAGTAAGCCATGCATCTATGCTGTTCTAATAACATAAAATAAATTCAGTTAAGCCAGATGCTGCGGAACAAATTTTTAGAATTTCAAAATGCATGCAAGCCTGTTACAATTCTCTCTCTAGGTAAAGCAACCTTACAGCGGCTTCTAGGATTTCTTAATAATTAAACCACTCAGATGGAATCCAAGACCTCACACCAAAATATACTCCTCAGTGAAGTGATAAAATAAGGTTCAAAATAACAGTTCCTTGAAATGTATGTCTCCTTTCTCAACAAATGAATCCAGTTTTACACTAAAAGCTATTGTTTCAGTTCTTGAAATCTTAACAAAAGTCCTGATAAATCTTAGCAGGTGAAATACTGAAAACTTGGCTAAAAATAAAAACAGGGAAGGCAGTGTGGGAGACGGCATGCACACCACCTTAAAAGAGCTTGCTTAGTAGAATAAGCAGAGAAGCTGGCAGGGGAAGGCATTTTTATTGTGGAGGGAATTGTGTCTTGTGTGAGTATTTGAGACAAATATCCTTTTCATTTGTAAAGATAATCTGAGAAAGCTCACAAATATACAAAACATTCCACCTGTAGTTAACTTTTGTGTTTTTTCTTCATTTTTTCTCACTTTGTATTTAAAATATGCACAGAAGATATCTTTTTATGGTATCTTTTTAAGGGGAGCAGTATTGGGTTTCAAGATAGATAGGATGGTGGAAGAGGGATCTCATCATTCCAAAATTCCAAACAAATATATAGAAATATTTTAGCAAAATTCTTGAGATTGGAATGCCTAATCATACATATGTTGTATATTTGTATGAATCTTATATGCTTTTTGAAATATTTTTAATAGAATAAGAACCTCCAGTGGAAACTTAGAGATTCTTCTATATTGATTTCATAATTAGCAATTCATGAAAATGCACAGCTCTGTAGCTTCTAACTGCAGCAGAGAAGATCAGACTGGTCAGTGAATTCAGTATTAACTGCATAAAAAAAAAAACTTTATCTGTGATGAATATTTATTCAAATTTCAAGGCCTTCCCCAGCATCATGATACATAATCTGTATAAATTGTGTGAATAATACTTTTGTGCTATTTGGGATTACTTAATTGCGTTATCCTTCACCTCCTTCCTGCCTATACATTTTCAAAACTAATAAGCACAGTTTTGATATCCAAACTTCATATTTCAGTATCTTTAACTGGAAAATAGGCATACTAGGTTTAAAGTTGACTATTGTGAGCTATCCTAATATTTTAATGTAAACACCCACCATTACTTTTTCACAAAGTAACTAGGAATGAACCTTCAAAAGGTTCCTTCTTTTATGTCTTATCACACAACTGGTTACTTCTAGCTTTCCTACACTGGCTGAAGCCCAGGTGGCTGACACTTAGTTCCTTTTAAAATTGATAGAAGTTTTATGTTAATGACAGTTGTAGTATACTAAAATTATTATTTTGTTGACATGAAAAAGCATCATTGTGATTTTCTTATGAGAAATTTCAAAAGTGATGGGGAAAACTACATATTTTAAATACTGAGATTTTCAATTGTACAATTTCTGGGCCATTATTAAGGAAAAAACAATTACTAACTTCTCTTAAATTACTTGTGATCACAGGCATTTGAGAAAAAAACTTAAAAAAAGTAGCGCATGGTATGAACAAAAAATCGTGTTCGAGACTTTCAAATACAAAAGTTTTTATATAATGGAAAACATATAGAATAATGTCATCAGCATTGTCCACCTTTTCCTAATATTTCTAATAACCTCTTCTGGAAAAGACTTAAGCCTCATCCAGACTTTAAGATTTTAATTTATTTAAGAATTCTTTCCTTAAGGAAATCAGTAAGCCTGGTATCTCATACACACTGAGTTTTTATTTCTCAAATCCACCTGATTAATTCATATCTCATATTTTCTAAGAGGGTCCAAATCCTATTTTAGAATTTCTATAATAGTAGAGATTGTTATCGTCAGGATCTGTGTGTCCAAAATTATCTCTGACCACTTGATATAAAGCTTGCCACATTCTCCTGGTTTTAAAAACAAAAAACCAACAACAAAAACAAATGCAATTTGACATGGAAAACAGAATTTATACTGAAAAGTGCAGTTTGAGAAAAAGATCATTGGCGGTAAGAGCGGTCACAAACCATTTTCAAGAATAAAACTTCCTATTTTCAGAGACCTCTGAAGTATCAGGGATTCCAACTGGGGATGGTGGTGAGACTGTCACCGAAGCTTCAAAACTGGATTAGAAATGGAGACAAATTTCACCAATGCTTGAAACAGAATGAATGTAGTTGTTAAAAGATGCTGGTTAAAGGTATATCACTTTGAAACATTCCAAGCTATAAGAAGATGAAAGTTTTATGTGTTTATACATTGGTGGGCACAGCAAGGTTTCAGAAAGACAGTGCTTTTGTGTTTGTGTCTTTTTGTGCATTTCTGTTTTTTGTCTGTGTGAAACAGCACAATATGAACAGGTTTTGCATTCTAGATTTTACTGCTTCTATGTTCATTTCTAAGAATCATGGGTTATTCTTCCCCCAAAAATGTGATTTCACATGGCATATATTTCTCTGCATGAATTCATGATTAAAAATGTATGATTATTAGGTTGCATAAAGATAAGAAATTTTCTGGAAGGAGCAGTCAAGTTGAAAAATATTCATTTTAAGATGACAGAAGATTTATAAAGATGTAGAAACCAAAGAGACAAGAAGTTCATGTGCAGATTCAAGAATTAGGTACGCAAAATAAATTCTGGTACCAACAAAACACAAAGCTGTATTATTAAAACTCATCAAAAGATGAGGGCTGTGAGAAATTGGGATGTGACTAAAAAGAGCAACACACTAGAATGTGAACAGAGAACATGGAAATGTTGTGCAGTACTAAGCGCAGGGCTTCTGGGGGCAATCAGATAGTTGCCATTTCACACACAGACTTTCCTTTGAAAGCCCTGACTACAGGCCCTGTTCTCCGGAAGGAGAGAGGGCCTTCCCTCCACTGCGCCTGTGCACAGTGACCCTGCAGGACGGTCCCTCTGCCATCCTATCACTGTCATGCCTCCACCGTGACTTGAGGTCTCTAGATGCAGCACGCAGTACAAACACATTCAAGGATTCTGCCAGATCCATGGCATGATGTTGGGCCAGGCTTATGTTTTCTCTTTCCACAGATGCTGCGGTATTTTCAAAAACAGGGCCAGACAAACCCCTTGCTCTCCTCACTTCCTGTGATGACCCACCTAATGGTGGCAAAAGAAGTCCAGCCTCCGCACTCTAGTGGTGTCATAAGTCATTTTGATTACAGTTTAAATTTGCTTTGTTTTATGTTAAGAAGAGAAAGGAACCATTTTGAAAAGGGGAAAAAAAATGAGTTGACACAACAGATTGTGACAGATTTATTACTATTTATCATGGTAAATATGTATTGAAGAAAACATATAAATGTCCTTATCTAGTCACAATCACTCCAAAAGAAACCTTTTATTGTCCCCAATTTTTTATTATTTGTTATAAAAATATTCATACATATTGAAGCAAGTTTTAGAAGTATCTCTTTTCAGACAAATAATCATAATTTTATTTGAGCCTAAAAAAAGAATAGGTATGGCAGAGGCCTAAAAATACAGAAATTTAGGTCTATTGAGGCAGGAGTGTTATAGTATCCAATGCAGACTGTCTCTTTAGATCAAATTACAATATACATTTTGTGTGGTGGTAAGGCATGTGGATCTTGTTATAAGCAGTAAGCAATCTAATACATACAAAAAAGCTAATATAAACTAAGCTAAATGGCTATTAAAAAAGAGCTGAGACTTTTCTAAAGTAGTGACAATAAACAGATGATCAGATTCTAAAAATCAACCGAACTTATTCTTCTTGCTTAAAACAAGAAACCAAATAATAAGAATAAAATTTCTACTTCTCTGGAATTTTTTTCCTTATCTTTCAAGGAAAGGGCTCTTTTTACCAAAATGTTCCTTAAGGACCACGAAAACATTTAGCCAAGTTAAATTCACTAAGAAGAGTGACTCCTAAACTGCCCATCAAAAGTCAAAAATGCAATAATAAAAACTAAATTTTCAATTCCAAATTTACTGAGAAGAAAGGAAAGATGCTTTTTGTATTTCTACACATATGACAACACACTGACACACAGATTGTCTTAATGGCAAAGAAAAAACTATACTAGTGAAATTTTCTATAGTGGTCAGTTAGCTCTAGAGAAATACTTAAAAAATTTATGATGAATTAGGAGAAATTGTTGACAATGATTAAGCAGATATACATCTAATGCCACACCAAAGCATTCCTTATAATTGTGTAGATATCTGCATAATTTTAGCATTGAAGTAAACAAATGAAATTATTTGAATATGAAGCATAAATAGCGTAGTTTAGCTGTAAGTTTTGCATGGTTTCTATAGCACAGAACAGTCAAAGGTCCACTTATTGTATTGAATACTGTCCATATTAGGGTCAGGCATGCTTAAAATGTAAACAGCTGTGAGGACTATATCATTTGAAGTTGTCATTAAAGCTATTAAAAGCTAAAGTTTCATCTACATTAAATCCACCAAACTTCAAGCTTAAAATATGCTTATAAAAACCTGAGGGGATATTAGCCAATCTCAAAACAACATAGAAATGCGAAGAATAAAACACTCAGTACATTTTTAAGTGACTTACTGGTAGTCCAAAGTGACTATTACACACCACTGGCAGTTTTACTTGCACAATATTTTTCTATATTTATAGAAAATTTTGTGATGCTTCTTCAACATCACCAAGTCTATGATAATTTGCACACAAATTTGTGAGGCCTTTTTTTTTTTTTGCTGACAAGACTTATTCAGATATACTCCCTTAATAATATTTTGGATGAGCTGAACTAAAACCAAGTAAAAAAGACAGGTGTTAGGGGTAATCTAATTTTAGCACATTTGCAAAGTCTATTATTCTAATTTATTAAAAATGAAATAAAACTAATATGTGAGCATTGACTGGTAACATATTTTCAGAAATCTAAATCTAACTTTATCATAGAATATAAGAACTTATAATAAGGCTCATTAGCATTCTTTTCAAAGAATACTAGTACATTACAAAACACAGAATTAAATTAAAACTATACATATTTATCTCATGAAAAGGAAGGAAGAACAGAAAACAGGAAAATGGAAGAAGGAAACCAGGAAAGGGGAGGAACTCTTACTTTTATTCTACAGCTCACATTCCTCTGTAAGGAGGGAATTACTAGGAAAAGACCAGTTCCAAGCAAAATAAAATAAAACTATCTAGGAACTCATATTTGAAAATACACACAACTGAAAATAGGATTTCATGTATTGTGATCACCAATGTGTGCCATGTTAGGGACTGGAGGGGCCTCAGCAACTCACACACAAAGCTCCAGGTACAAAAAAGACCCAGAATGCTTTTGGTTACAGCTCGATTCTTCTAGTTGTCACCTCGTATTCCAGACACAAATGACTACTGATGCAGCTACCTTTGCAGGCTTTTTCAGTAACCTCTCTAGAAAATAGAGACATTCTCCCTGCACTCTGGACTGAAACCCATGTAAATTTTTCCTAAATCCTCTCCACAAATCTCCTTTTGCATGCAAATCCATAAATCATCATAATACCGACAAAGAATTTAACCAACACATGAAACTAATACTCATTCTCTTGAAAGCCCTGCACAGATAAAACTTCTTGAACTTCAGGCACCTTTTCAAGGCTCTCCTCAGAGCTTAACCTGCTGAATAGCAACACAACCACCCAATCTTCCAGAATATGCAATTAATTACTCCAACATGAGTCAGGTGGCTGGATGTGCAGGTCATTCCTATCTCATCCACATTCTAGATAAACACGCTGGTGCACAGAACCTCATTTACTTCCATCTCCTTCATATCAATGCAGAACAGAACAAAATACATATTATGCAAAGCAGAAACAAGCAGTACTTACTGAAGATGGCAAACCTGGAGGAACTTTTCGAACTTTCTTTGTCTGTACCTCTGAAAGAAAAATGAAGAGGCTGTGAGCTCCCCACATATCCATTTTCCTAACTAAAACAAATTAAACCACAAAGTCATTTAGAATAGACCAGATTTTCTTAAATCGCTACCTTAGCAAAATGTCAGGACTACTATCATCTTCTCTTCTGGCTCAAATCAAATTCTGCCTTTTTCGTAAAAATCAAGATATTTAACTTTTTAATGCTTTGATTAAAAAAAAAGGTTCCTTATATGGGCAGCCAAGAAAAAAACAAGAAATAAGCATATTCCAAAATAGTTCTCCTGCTTCTGGTTGTTAACATACCCACCCAATGTACTACTCAGAGGCGGGGGTGGGGGAGTCAAGAGCCTGACAATTGAGCAAAATTTCATGTTTTTTTTGGGGGGGTTGGGTGGGGGAGAGTAGGGGGAGAGGGTGGTATTAAAAGAGAAAGAATGAAAGAAAAAGACTACTAATAACCACTCAGGCATTCAAACAGAGGAATACCTTACCCATGGCACTACTGTGAAGAGGCCTCCTTCGGGGGTTATTGCTAGAATACTGATAATACTGGGAACCAGGTTTGGTGGGCGAAAGGGTTCCTGGGTTGCCCATATCCATGTCACCTCCAAGGAGACTCTGCTAAAAGATTACAAAGGGAAAACAAACATGTAAGGTTAGTTTTCACATTCTCCACCCCCCAACTGATTGTTAGTACTTAAACCAATGCAATAAAGAAAACAGCATCTGCTAAGCTGAAACAATTAAAACAACAAAACAACAAGGAAAAGAAAAGCTGTCTGAGAAGCCAGCTCAAAGTTTGTGAATTTTTCACTCTTTGCTTTTGAGAGGAAGGTAGAAGGTGATTCTCTCTAAACAATATCTCACCCTTTCCAGACGACTAACACTGTAATTTTATAAGAAAAAGGCATTTATGTAACACTCATGTTTTCTTTATCTAGGCTCTCAGCTCATATCTGGGAACTATTCATGCCCTTCCTTAACCAGAACCCAAGAAGAATCTGATTTTTCGAATGCACACAACTTCCCCCCGCTGCTCACGTTGGGGGTGAGTGTAGATGCTCAACTCCACTGACAACTCTGCCTCTCCGCACCGGCACAGCATGATCCTCCATGAATTTACACAGCACCCACAGAAGAGAAAATGCCAACTGAACCGGGACGAAATTCAAATCCTCACATTAACTTCCAAAAATTATAGACATAGGAGGCATTCTAAGCTAACAGGAACAAATTAAAGGACTTTAGAATGCCCTCTTGAGGACTATCGGAAGCTAAAACACATCGCCACAGATTAAACATTTACCTGCACAGTAGAAAACTCTTACAAATATCATTAACTTACCACGGTGTGACAAATTACTAAACTTTCGAAAATGATGACATACGAGAGATTATATAATACTACATTTTCTAAAAACTACATAGGAACTTACCCATAATATATAAATCGCCTGATTATACTCTGCATTGAACACATTGTTCTTTTAATTATTCTGATATGCAAGAAAACAAGTGTAGATAGTACCATTTCTATTAAGAACAAATTTACTATTTAATAAAGAAATTTTAAAATTAAGTACTAAAAAATCTAACTTTATCGTTACTTGTAATCAACTTTTACTGACTGAACTAATTACTGTCCTTGATAAAGTACAGAATGTGTTTTCCCTAATCTAAATTCTAATCACCATGTCACTCACAACAGACTTAGGGATGCTTCACTAACACACTATTCACATGCAAAATACTCTAAATAGGCCAATTATGACTCTGCCCCTGTTCCCTGGTTAACCCGCTGAGAACTGAAAAATTTCACAAGGCAGTCACCAACTAAAACAAAGGGTCCTTGTTTTAAATTAAGACAGTCTTTTTGATTCCTAAATAGCTCAACAAAGTGGCATGTCTTCTAGTGAAAGCAGTTGGTCAAATATGACCCATAAGCTGGAAAATCAAAAATTCAAACCTCCCCTTTCCACTGCCATATAGCTAAATATCATAAAGAGAACCTCTCTATTCTGAGGGATTTTTGTGAGTGCTGGATGAGTAATATATAAAGGACTAATCAGCTACTGACAAGCTTGTCTTCACTGATGCCAGTTTAAGACTTTTTCAAGGGATACATAATAAACCATTACTTTAAAATAAAACTTCAAGGATGGGATTTTAGGTTGGAAACACATGTAGAGTAAAAATTCATTTTGAGTATTTTAATATTTGCCACATAAAAACATCTGATAAAACAAGTTACTTATCAGATAAAAATATGACATCTGTGTGCTCAATTATTGCCTCTTTTGAACTTAAGACATCAAAATGCTACGACATGACAAACTAAAATACAGAGCTCTTTGTAATAGTTTTCTGTAAGTCAGACACCCAATAGTATGATATCAAATGATTTATTTATTATTTTAGGGGTGGCATTCAAAAATTTTAGAATCTCAGCATGAAATTGCACTCTTGCTAAATACTATTAACAAGGTCTATGTTTATTTAAGTCTAAGCTCAGGTTTTCTTTGAAATATCCACCAACAATGTTGTGAATGGTTTAAATTACAACATCCTTACAGTATGGTAAATGTCAAATGAGCTTCATTTCACTGGAAAGAGAAGTTTTATTACTGATAACTTCGTATTTTAGACAGACATTACCCCTACTTCTTTTTCTTTTTCTAAAATTACATAACATATTCAAAAAAGGGCTGAACAGATACGTTGGAATACTTGCTTGTCTTTTTAATAAGCTTAACCATTGCTTAATTCTTGTTGGTCCTGGTGGCAAAGGTTTTCACTCCCAAGAAAGTAGACAAATTCAGTAGGTCAATATAAAAACAAACGCACTTGCTACGCTGTGTTTTAGCAGCATTCACAATAGAGCTGTGAGAAATATCAAATAATAACATGAAGATAACTAACTGGCTGTGGCTGACCTTACCACTGTTGTTCATTTAAAAGAAAATCATTTCATGAGCCAGTTTTAAATAAATCATGCATCCAATTCTTGCATGTGCAGCCACATGAACTGCATGGCAACATAGCACTAAGACCAGACAGCACTTACACACATTTAGTGGCTCAGACTAATCTTTTTACAAAGCACATTCCTGTTTCTTTCTCTTTAGAGTGTTTGTTCCTTTTTCTTTTTAACTCGGACAATAGTATCATTCTTCTAAAGCAACAAAAATAATCATTTCCTTATACTTAAGGGGGCCCTAATCACCTCTCTAGGGAAAATTAAGATAAAAATATATGTGTCCTTACTGTAGAATAAAATGAACAATGACCATTTACTATTGTTTAGCCTTTACGTCACACACTCAACTCTCTTTAGCAGTAAGATAAAAAATTTTCCACCTGCTGAAGAACCTGAGTTTATGAATTTAGAAAGTTAATGGCATTCAATTTAATAAGGCAAATTCAATATTGCAAAGGCTGGATAAGGCATTCACTTACATATACATTAACGTAATGTATATGTAAGTGAATGCCTTATCCGTATATATGAAAACAAATTTATGTCTAATAAAGTTAAGGTTGAAGGCTAAAGTCTACTTTGAAAGTGGGCAAATTTGTCTTAGCCTTAAATAAGATTATAAAGGTTTTAGGTTTTTCACATTGTGCAAGCTCATGCCCTGCGGTTATGCTGGGTCCCAGTAGAGAGCTGCCCGAGTCTGCCAGGAAACACTGGAAGCAAGATGTGGCATCTCACAGAGCTAACCTGTAAATCTTAAACCCATAGTTGAGCATTTTGTTTAACTGTCTGCAATGTGATGAGACAAGCTCTTCCCCTTATTCACTCCTTATTTTCTTCCAAAGACAAGCAATTTTAAGACTTAAAATACCTTAACCAAAGAATAAAATATGCTGACTGCATCAACCAGGTTTCAATATTTTGGAGTCCACTCCTTGCATCTAATTCTTCAGCAGAGACAGTCCCAACAAAGCCACTCAAACGTCAAGTCCAGCATTCTGTGAGGGTTCCTTTCAATTAAAATTTTTGTTTGTTTTACATCAGATCTGGGTCTCAGCCTAACATATTCTCAACCCTGCCCCCATTCCTTTTTGGGGGGAGCTTTTTAGCACCCTTGATCAACCACTGAACTCTGCTGAGGCAACCAGGAATGCAAACCATGAATTAAACTTGAGGAACAGAAAAGCAGCATATATCTCAAATTAGATTTATAACTGAATGGTGATCAAAAATAGAACTAACTGCTTCAAGCTCAAATTATCAACTTTTTTTTCTTGTTAAACTAAAATCATCTTGTTCTGAACTATTATTTCATTTCAGTCAGCACTTTAAATGTAATGGGTGGGTGGTACATTTCTAAAACGGAAGATTATATTTACCCTTAATTATAGATATGAGTGAGATCAGAGTACGATGAATGCTGTTTTTTGGCTTATAATGAATTCATCTAATAGGTGAATGACCTTGAATTTCAGAATTGGAATCCGGAGGGGGAAAAAAAAAAAGAAGTTGAAGAAAAAAATATCTCTGGGGAAAAGAAAATGTGCCCCTGGTTTCTTAGAGCTTTCTCTGATTTTGCGTCACTCCCATTACGTTGTGATCTGTTATCAGACACAACATCTTGGGGGGATGTTGTAGAACAGAGAAAAGCAGTCTCAGATGAAACCAGATTAAGCTTCTTTTCTGAACTATTGCCAAATGCTTGTGAGTCTAATTCATGTTTGGGTATTCTAGTACTCACACAGCTGCAATTCCATTCTTTCATCACAAACCTAAGTGATGTATAGTGGCTTTGTATGGCGAGCTGACTCTATAAAGCCAGGAATTTTGGAAGGCTTTACATTAATATGGAAACAAAATTCTGAACCACTATAAAACTTACAAATCCTGGATATATGTATAGGGGCCTAATACACTGTGCAGTGCTGAGTGTAAAATATACATACAGAAAAATTACAAATTATATTTGTTTAAATACTTTTATCGCAACTGAAGTCATTTCTATATAGTTAATTCTTCACAGAATCAGATTTTCAAAGACACTGCTGAATAAGGTTCCTAATAGCCATGGGGAAGTTTTTGCAAATGCCTGCCGAATTGCTGCTGCTGAATTTGCCATTTTGACCACAGAAGGGCCATTGCTGATTTACACAGTAGCAGGAGGGGGCAATAATTTCGCTACTGTTGGCACTTACTCTGCAACCTAGAATGTATCTCGCACGAAAGGGCAATGAAGTATTTCCACCTGTCCACTTTTGAACTTCAAAGCTCAAAATTGAAGGTCAGCCTTTGGACAGTCTTTATTCCTGCTAACTGAAGGTCCACGAATGCACCTTTGTAGTTTATTTTGATTTCTGTCCTATGCTTGGTTTCAACAAAAGAGAACCCCAGAAACTTCAAAGTAAGATGGCAAGGATAACTTTCAAAATCAGGGCAGGGCTGTAACAGATTGTTATTGCGTTGCAGAGAAATGCAAATTATTGAAATTATCATTTAGCAAAGATTTTCTTTTAAGGACTTTCAGTCAAGTTTTCCTACTTTAAACATGTAATGCACCCGGTAACATGTCAGAAGAAGAATCCAAACCCTTTGAGCAAAGAGGAAGGGGCTTTGAGGTCAGACAGATCAGGTCAAAACCTAGCTCAGAGGCATGCAGGCGAAATGACTAAGGGTTAGTTATGCAACTGCGCTACACCATGTTTTCCTCTGTAAAAAGGGAATAATAAAGGCTTTATCATGGGATTATCAGGAACAGATGAAACAATGTATGTAAAATGTCCAGCAGAGCTGGTGTCCAGCACAGTTACCTCCTACCTCTGTCCCTCCAATTCATAATGCCATGTTATGATCTACTGATGATTATTTGAAAGATTCCTCAAAAGTTGTGCATGATTATCAGATCCTCTATTCCATTTTCAGGTAAAAAGTATACACTGAGATAATAATTTTGAAAAGTCACTATTCATAAACCAAAAGCAGTTTTAAAATATGGGAGTATGCATAAACAGTGACAGTTGACTCATGGCCTAGAGCGATGCTGGCAAAAAGAAATGGCTAGTTTTGTTCCCTATTTAATAAAGAAACTGGCCAACAACCAATCTCAATAATTTCAGTTTAAGTGGCCATTTTCCTGGAACTGCCACAAGGATTACCTCAATGGCTCATTTAACTTTGCTTCTGTAAGCATGAGAAAATTGCTACCGTTAATTCAACTCTATATGAGATGAAAACTAGTCACACTAGGTATTGCACAACTAGGTATGCAAAAAAGAGAAATGTACTTAATAGAATTTTATCAATCATGTGATGTTAAATTCAAATTCTTACTATTGCATTAGCCACTGCTAAATGACCTCAAATAGGTTCAGTTGTTTTTCCCCTTGCAGGACCAATCACAGGCATTTAATGAATATTACGTGATATTTACGAAGTACTATGATTTTAAAAAATCTTTATTCCCCCATGACATCACAAAAAGCAAATGAATGTACTTCATGGTTTTGGTCAGAAATGTAACTCCCCCCAAAATTCAATTGACCCTGAATAAAACTTTATTTCGGTAGTGATTATGTCTCACAAACAATCAGAAATCGAATATATTCTCTTTTCCTATGAAGACATATATAACACCTTATACTTAAATGTTATAATGTGATGCAAAGGTTGCCATGGTAACTATTATTTATTGTGTAACAGAGTAATAGTCAAGTAAAAACTCATGCATTTTCGTATGGAAATTCCAACTGCCCAAGGGTTGGCAAGATTTATGCATTCACCTATTTGACGACCTCTGAAATTAAAAAAAAAACATTATTTATTGCATACAATAAAGTGAAGAGGTCTTTCCATGGTTTCTGAAAATCCATTCTAGAATCCCAGGTCATCTATTCATATTAAAAAAAGGATTACATTTGTTAGTGAGAAGGTAGAAATTTAGCAAAAAGAAAACACAAAAGTTATCAGTAACCTACAATAGAAGTGGATTTGAAGAAATCTTACATAAACAATATCACATTTAGGATAACTACTTTCTTTTCAGTTTATGCTCCTGCTCAGTTCAGGAAGTTTATTTAATATATAATTTGATAAGTATGCTATAATCACTACTTGCCTTAAAATGTTTCTCTTCAGCAATTTTGTTCCAAAGTAAAAATAGAACAATTTGAATAAGACCTGTTAACATACCAGGGAATTAGCACCACTTCTCCTATAAATATAAACACGTGGCAATAATAAATGTGCTGAAAAGTATATTTGGCCAGGTTGCTATTTTAGTAAAATAAAGGAACGTCAAACTGTCACATGTCAGTCTTCTTCATATTGGGTGGAGAAGATTCCATTTCAAGGTTGCTGTAAGTGCCTTCCTTTCTAAGCAAGGACCTATAACAACCATTTTTATGGAGAACCTGTCCTCCCTTCCAGAGAAGAGGGACCAGAGTCTCATTCATCCTGCTCATGCAGCACTTTGGACAGGTGCTCACTTAAAGTCTAACGGCCAACTCTGTACAATATACTAAAATAAAGTATCTTGTTAACTACCTGAACTTGTAGAAAAGGTGCCGAGAGCCTGCCATGTGACATGAGAAAACTGAAGTTATCTGAAGAAGTAGCACATGCAAAGTGGAACCTCAGGAAATTACTTAATTCCTTACTGTCTGTCTAGAGCTGGGCATGGCCTCCTGCTTTCAACGTGCATTAACAGTTTACCTCCCGAAGTTCTCTTTCTTGAATATGTGGCTCATCAAGAACGTGTGGCATGAAGGGCAAACGAGTTTTTGTGTTAGTTAAAAGAGGAAATGACTTGTTCATGTTCAAACCCACTACTGTGCCTGGCACAGAGAACTGCCATGTCACATGCCCACTGCACACAGAAATAAACACAGAACTATTACCACTGGATCAAATCGAAGACTCATGTATTCTGGGTTTTATTTTATTTGTTTAGCATAAATCTATACTATTAGTCATTCCAAGTCCTGTTGCTGCTAATAGTAATAACAACAGTACTAACGAGAGTGTACACGGAGGAGGTGGTGGAGAAGCAATGTGAATTAAGAATAGGTGTAGCAGCCGCTATGTGTAACTAAATGTCGGCTAAGGGCCAGGCAGATCCTTTACATACTGACAAGGGAGACAATGTGACCCCCTTGTGCACACAGGACATTCAGAGTGTTCAGAGTGGGAAGGTGGCCGACCAATGCCATGTGGCTGGCAAGCAGCAGGGCCTGGATGGGAATCAGGCTTGCCTTCAAAGCCTGTGCTCACTCCCTACCCCATATACTTCCTTCTCCCTATTCTGTGTATTCTGTGCTTCTTGCCCTGACCCCAACCCTTAGGGGCAGCCAATCTGTTTCTTTTCGGTTCATTTTAACATCAAAAGCTCATCTTTCAAACTTACTCCAGAGGAGCATCTAACCCAGGAGAGCAGGACAGGCCTGGGTGTGAAGCCACTTACCCCCTGGATAACCTCGCACAATCTGTCTAACCTTAGCAGGCTTCAGGCTCCTTGTCTGGGAAATGTGGGTATAATTATATCTACATAGTAACAACTAACTTACATAATGTAAAGTGCTTAGCAAATTTCCCAGCACTTACTTAGCCTCTATTAATTAAAAAGGAGTATTACTATATATATCATATACACAAAATATCTTACTATATACTAATACAACACATACTATATAACATGTTTTAGATAAGTTAGACTATAATATGATGATGGTATTATATATAATACACATAATCACACAAACCTGTAATAGCAAAGAAGCCTTAGGCTGTAATGTAAGCCCTCTTGAACAACTGAAATCTCAGTCATGTTTGAAATTTTCCACCTTTGCCTCTGTTCTCTACAGCGTCTCATTTGTCTCTAACTTTGATTGCTGTAGTGTAAGCATCTTCTCTAATGAGGTTCAAATTCTTTTCCTTTTTCTTATTTCTTTTCTTCCCAGTCCATTTGAATTTCAGTCCTCTGCCTTCCAAACCTTTCCCCATGTCACCTGAAAAACTTACCTGCTGTAACATTTCTCATGTTATAGGCAAGTAAGTCTTTATGTATCTGGGGGCTCCTCCAGCACAGACAGTGAGCTTCAATCATCTTTGTATTCCTGACACCAAGCAATGTAGGCCTTGGTATGTAGAGTGTCCTCAATAAATGCCAATTGGCTTAATCAGGTAATTAACTAGTTAACTACTGAATGTGTTTCGACAGTTACCGTCATGAAGATAACTTCACTGTCCCTATCCTAGTAGACAAGTAACTCCTATACCCATATATTCAGTCTTGTCCTCAGCTTTTCTCCTGGGCCTCTGGAATGGTTTTGAAGAACACCACCTCATGAATGCTTCATAAAAAATTAAAATTTCATCTTTCATATGTTAAGACTTAACACATCTTTTCTACAAAATTTCTGCTGCTTCCTAATTATGCTCTCAGCCCTTTAAAATTATTTCAGGAGTCAGAATTTGGAAAGTCTGCAAAGAAATTCACTGTATATTTATCTATATACACACAAGAGGGTTTACATTTGTTTTTAGCTATGAGTGGTTTGGTTGAAAAATAGCTGGGCTTCCCTAAATTTGTTGTATTGTCAAATGGCTCATCAGCTATCCAGTGAGACCAGATTCTACAGAGAACCTGAAACAGCTGGGGAAATGCAGGCACTACCAGGGGAAACAGATTCAGTGACACCATGAACCTCCAGGGGGAAAAGGCACTGCAGGAGAGAGGGGCAAATGCACATGGAGGAGAGACAGATTGTGGGGAGTTCGGAAGAGGCCAGTTACTCTGGGGAGCATAGCATGTGAAACAGGCTGAAGAACTTAAAACAGCTGGCTGTGAAATTACTCTCCTTAGCAGATAGTAAGGAAGTCTTAACGTGATATTTAGCACTGGGATTCTAATTTCTTAACTATGGATAACAGTGATCAAAAGATAAGTAGGTGCTCAATGCAGCTTAGTGGACTTTCGGCCACAGAAAGGGCCACAGTGAAGAAGAGAGAGAAATAAGATAATCAAGGCAATGACAAGAACTGAGCTTCAACACAATACAACTTTGGGGCCTGTGTCTTCATTGAAAGGGATATGGTCTAACCTTTCTTAGCCTATTTATGTGCCAATTTGTCTGAACTCTTTTGACTCAGCTCATGTTTCCAGAACGGCACCACTAAATACTAAGAATGTTGTTCTAAGACGGAGGTCATCAAATATTTTCTTAAAAGGCCAAATAGTAAGTATTTTAGTCTTTGCCAGCCATACGCTCCCTGTCACAACTACTCAACTCTGCTGCTCCAGTGCTAAATCAGCCATGCGTGATATGCAGGTGAGACTGTGTTCCAATACAACTTTATTTATAAGAATGGGCCATGTGCTGGCTTTGGCTTCAGGACACAGTTTGCAGTCCCATTTTCTAAGATGAAGGTATAGTGTTTTTAATAAGACACATCCCCAAAGTTCAATTATTTTGCCATGTTAGAAATGCCATGAGTTTTTCTGGATGCCACTGTCACCCCTTACTCTCCCCCTCACCCAGGCTGGACTGGAATGTTCATATACTATCAGAATTTAGCCTTCTAGATCCTGGAGCTGCTTCTGTTCACAGACGACAAACCTTCAGAGCTGCAAATACTCAACTCCTCACCTCCTCACCTCCATCCACAGCCAGTTTAGCTCCAAACCACCTTTTTCTCCTCCCTTTCCTCTCCCACACATGTCATCTACTGAACTCACTGAGCACCTGCTGTAGGCAGCCACTGATCTAGGCACTGGGGATACAGAAACTCCAGTCAAAGCTTCTCCTCAACCTGGTCTAAGTACAGGGAGAGTCACAAGGAGTCCGGGCCTCCCCAGACCGCCTTCTTTCTCATCATTTCTAATTGCCATCGGTACCAGAGCTTCAGGCTTGACCCCTGCAGCTTCTCCATTTAAACAATGACCTGTTGCTCTTTTGAAACTCCAGTCGGAAGTCACTTATTCCATGACTCTTTCCTAAGTAAACTAACCAGTCTCCAATCTTACAGTTCCTTTAACGTTTACACACTTTTTTTATAGGCAGCCTTCAGCCTTTATGGGAAAGATTAATATTTTAACAATAAGCAACCAACTAACTTTACAGAGTTGGAATAGGATTGCGATTTTTAAGTTTCCTGATAGTAATTGAAAAGCATTTGTATCCCTCTAATATTCTATTTTCTCTCCAAGGATATAGGACAAGCATATATTTTATTATGTTTATTATGTTTTATCCTAATTCCTCATTATAAATATATTTAGGTATTCAGCATATGACACTGATTATCTAAATTAATTCACAAGCCAGTCTTAAGAAAAATGATGAAAGGATTCAGCAACACAAGTACTTCAGAAACACCACAATCATCTCAAATGTCAGTTTTTAAAGGAAACAAGTACTTTAATCTTTTCACACAAATACTTTGCAGAAAAGTATTTGCATAAAACTCAAAATTAAATCAGAATTTTAATGCAAATCCAAACAAATGCCAAATAAATAAAAATAGATGGGGAGAGGGAGAACAATGGGATTCTAAAATGGTTCTAAATTTTATCTGGAAAAATAATGTATAGTAATTATAGCTAAGAAAAATTTAAAAAGTAAGGTGGGAAAACCTAATACATCTACATATACATTTTAAACAAGGTAAATTAAAACAATTTGGTATTGCAGTCAGAAGGGACAGGCATAGCAATAGAAGTGTATATAGAGAGATTTATGATAAACGTGTCATTTAAAAATCAATGAGGAAACAAATTATTCAATAAGTGACACCAAAAACTTGTTCAGCATTTGCAGAAAAACAATTTAGGTCTTTGCCTCACTTTTATGCCTAAATGTGTTTAAATGCAAGAGTAAAGCATAAAAGAAGAAAATAAAACATAATAAAAACATTCTAAAAACTGTTAAAGTAGGGAAGACCTTTGTAGCTATGAGTTTAGATGCAGAAACCTATGACTACAAAATTATTTTGAAAAACATTATGCAAGCCACAACAAAGTTTGGAAAAATCTTTTGTAACAGATAGTTCAAAGGAAAGATAAATGCCCTTAATAAGTAAAAAGCTCTTAGGTTGCAGTAAGAAAAGAAAAAACTTATTAAATAGACTGTTGAGGAATGTGAAGGATTCCTTAATAGAATGAATAAATTTGAGATTTGGCAATAAATATATGAAAAGATATTTGGCAAACTGCAACAGGACAAGTTTTCTGCTGCCAGCGAGGAGGTTCACTTTCATATATAGCTAATGGGAATGTAAACTGGTGCTCCGGAAGGCAATTTTAAACGTACAGCAAAATTTTAAAAGCACATGACTTTAAAATTTCAATTTCAGAATTTTTTTTAAAGGATAAACTTGGACAAGGGTACAAAAATACATATGCAAAGTTGTCCGTGGCAAATTTGTAATAGCCAAGTTTATGAATTTTAGAAAAACCTAGCAGTAGTTTTGTTAAATAAACAAGCATGAAATGAAGTGGTAAACTAACATTAAACGAAAAAGCATGTTTTCAAAGGGTAGCACCTATAGGATATGATCAATTATTCTTAGAAGTATCTCCAGGTAATTCCTTAGTCAAGTCATGATGTTTTATTAGATTATTTCTTATTTTGGCAAATTCCTTTGCTTACATTTGTTACAAGTAACATACTTGCGTAACTTCATAGAGTTCTGGCAAGATCATTTTAGATAGGAAAAGGCAGAATGAAGATTATTTTCATTTCAAAAATAGTCCTTGTACTTTGTTCATAACAAGATAAAGAAAAATCTGATTATATTTGTGCATGCAGAGCCCCGGTGAAAGCTACCACAGGGGTTTATCAGATATTTGAGAGCTTTCTGTAGAAAAATCTTGAAACCAAACCTAACAATGTCAATATAAAAGGCACAAGATAGTTTGACCTATTTTTTAAAAGTATGGAAGTTAAATTGATTTTCATTTTAGTTCCCATATGTTGATCATGTCCCTATTATAATTTATTAATGTTCATCACAAAAACATACAGAAGAGGGCCGGATTTAGCAAATAAGTAGAATCTCCCACTTTCCTTTCGTAGCTTCCTTATTGCATTTACCTAAATAATTTCCTATAGAAGTGCTGGATAAGTGCCTACATTACTATGACGTATGAACGACTTTGGACTATGACCTACTCCACAAAGCAAGTGGCAGAATGCAGCGATAATGCTCTTTTTCTCATACACCGAAAGTCAGCTCCCTAATCCTCAAGCAGCAACAGCCTTTCAGAGAGCTCAGCAGCCTTTCAACTAAACAGGCTTTGAGAGACAAACATCTAAGCTTTTTTTTAGATGGGAAGTACTATTTTTAAAATTGTTTAAAATTTTTTTTTCTATGTAGATAAAAACCTTCTTTTATATTTCTAAATGTCATGTGAACTGAAAGAAGCAAGTCATTTATCATTTATATGATGGGCCTAAAATCCTTTACCAATGATATTTGCTTTATTTGTTATTTGAGTTTTTTGCTCCAGAGAAGGTAGATGTTTATTTATTTTTGTTCATTTACAAGTCCATAGTTTCCTTGTCTTCAATTTGGATTTTCTAAAAGCTCTGAAAACTTTCTGTGGTTTTGTGACAAACCTGCCCTGAACTGATGTGAGGGTATCTATGATCTTTTTTTTTTTATCATAGTAGGTATGACTCCTTATGTGTTTGCTATAGGAACAGCCATCTACTTAATTACTGGATGCTGCATCAGACTCCATGGGGGGTTATGCAGTGCATGTTTCATGCACCATATGAACTTCCTAAAATGCAAAGAATTCCTGAATTCTGAAACACCAAGGGCCCCAAGGGCTCTGCTTAGGGAGATGTGGTCTACAGAAGTTCTTTTCCCATAAAGTGCTTAAGGCACAGTTTGAAAAAAATTTACTACAACAATCATCTTTTAATTACTTCTGTGGACAGTGTCAACACCTAAACCTATTTAAAGTAAAAGTGGCTTTCAATTCCCTTAGAATATTCACACCTCGCCTGCTCAAGTTAAGCAGGTGTATTTGAACATGTCCAGTTTGTCTAAACCTAATAGATCTCCTACAGGGAGATGGTCTAGACCTTTCCTTATTGTTCGCCATATGGTAATTTTACTCCTCCTGAGGAACATTTGGGTATTCAGGAGTACTAATCATATCTATTAAGATTTTTGGTTGTTGTTTTGATTTGTAAGCTACTTAACTAGACATCTCATTTTCACTGCTATTTGAAAAAAGTTTTATGCACACAACATAATACGTAGTTCAACCATCCAGGTTCCACTAATGTAATAGTGATAAAGACCCAATACCCTCAGGACCCAGTGAGATCTCTGTTCTGAAATGGGTGCTCCACCTTCAAAGCCAAGTTTCCCTACAGTTTTTCAATACACAGCTCTAAAATTGTCCAGACCAGCTGTGTGTGTGTGTATGTGTGTATAATTATGTATGTGTGTATATATATATATATATTATGTATTTATATTTATGTGCTTATTTGTATACTATCTCCATTCAAACACCCACAAACCTATGTGACATTGTCCCTCCTCTTGCAAAAGCTCTTGCAAGTTCTATTCCTTTATCTGAAATGTTAGGTTTGCGAGGCACTCTGCATGTTCAGACAGAAGAAAGAATGCAAAATACAATGAAAAGCTGTCGAAATACGCAAAAGAAATGAATTATAGATGACCATACTCCAGATGGCATTTAATAAGGAGAAGAAACTTCATTAAATTAATTTGTTTTGAATATTTTGTAACCTCCAATGAAATAATCTTCATTCAATCCTAAAACCAACAAGTAATAGATGATGAGAAACTTTATGATAACTTTATGATAGGGGGAGTGGCTGGTAGTACATGAATTCACTGATCAATCTAAGAATTATGAAAAGAGAACACCAGGCATTATCTATTTCTTGGCGTAAAGTAAATGATGTATACATGATAATCCATGAAAAAAATGGGACCTACATCTTACGAAACCTTTAGATTCAAGCTATCAGTTTATAGGAAATATGGAGAATAGAATAACATGTTGAATGACACCATGAGGAAGCAATCAGGGGAATCCAGATTTGGGACATTATGTATGAAAAATGACCCAGTTATATTATAAAGGGGAGGGATGGGGAAAGCTATTAATTTTAAAAAGAATCAAGAGACATGATAATCAAATGCAATGTGTGGACCTTGTTTGGATTCTGACTCAAACATGCCAACTGTAAAAATATATTTGCAAGACAACTGGGGAAAATCTCAGTATGCTATTAAAGTATTATTGATAATTTTGTTAGCTGTAATACTGGAATTGTAGCTATGAAAAGCAAAAGAGGGGGCTTATTTTTTAGAGATACTCCTGAAATATTTATAGGTGAAATAATACGCTGTCTGGGATTTGCTTTAAAAAATTTCAGAAACATAAAGTGGAAGGATGCTATATAAAAAAGACTGAGAAAATGATGACATCTGTTGAAACTGGATGATGGATAGCTACATGGTAGAGCATTTTGCAATTGTCTCTAGTTTTTGTGTATTTGAAAATTTCCATAATAAAAAGATTCTAAAAGCTTAAAACATCAATAAAACAAATTCCACCGATTTTGAAACTTGAGGGCGGAGACTGAGACTCAAAGTGCCTTCTGGACACCAAATAATGAGACAAGCTGCAGATTCTTCTAAGATTTATACTCTGTCCCTTTCTTAGAATCACAAGATTTTTAAAACTAGCATAGCAACAAAGTCCTTGGAGACACTAAATTAAAGGTCAAGCAAATGATCAGAGAAGGAACCAGAAGTCCCTTCGGATCCGAGGACCAGTTCATAAACTTGCCCCTCCGCCCCTGAGTCACAATATCTGTTCATTTGCAAGTCACAGGCACAAGTGACTGAGGCTCATGAACAGCCAGGCTCGCAGCACTCCACAGCTCTTGTGAGGAAATACACATTCCCAGCAAGCACACCAGACAACCGGCTTCTTCATAAACTCTCCCTGCGAAACTGTAACTGTCCTCACATCCTCACACCTGCACAGGTGCTCACCATGAAATTTAAAAATATTTAAATATTCTAATTTTGGCACGATGGTAAAAAAAAAAAAAAAGATGTGGGGTGAGGGGCCAATACTAGCAGCTGGATTTTTTTTAAGCTGACATAAATAAAAATGTATTCATTAAACATTTATAAAAGTCAAAATTCAGCCGTCCGCTAAACTGAATTATTTGGCCATTGCTCAAACATCAAGCTGTCAGTCTGCAGGAGAAAAGAGCTGTGTATTTTTAGCTTTCAGAACATCAAAGATTTTCATGAATCCTGCAATGGATCAAAGGGAAGCTGTTGTTCCCTACACTGAGCCTACGCCCTATCATGGCCATCCAGCGTCCTGGAGACCTACTCAAGGAGCAGCTTACCCAGAGTAAGCACGTTCTGACCCCCAATGCCAACTTTAGGTTACAGGAGAGGAGCATTCAGCCAAGTAAGCAAAACTGAGAAGAGCTTCATTCGGCACCTTAAGAAGTCCTCCTGTTCAGAATGGGCTGCTTACAGTGCAGGTGATTTCCCAAGCTAGTATCTCAGGGTGCTCTGAATGTGCATGTAGTGCAAAGAACAACTGTCCAGCAAACTTTAGAGCTCAGAGATTTAATTAGGACTCAGAATATGAAGAAAGGGGTATGAGAGTCTCAACAGGTAAGAATGAAATATTCCTATTTGCAGGAAAAGATCAGCTAAAAAGTTGCAGATCAGGTAAAGGGACTATTAACGAAGAGCCAGTTATCAGGTAGGGAGATAATGAATAGAATAGGAGAGAAAGGAGATGAGATGTATGTAGGAATTAAATTGCAAAATGTATCTTTTACAAATAGCTGGAGACTATGTGTTGCAATATGCTTTATACTTGTTGGGAGGAAAATGATGTTTCCTTTCTTCTGATAACCTCTGCACTGAATTCAAACACTGTAAGTGGCATTACCTGTCTTGATTCAGACCTGAATGACTAATGTAATTCCAATGAATAAGCCGCTTGGAAAGGCAGGGTCAAGTCTAATTCATACACGGTGTGACCAGATTTTTAGTAGTATTTTTTGGTATTCTTAGGTTCTGTTTTCACCCTCTACTTTGGCCACTTTGCACTTAATGCTTCCTCTAGGAGATAAAAGGTTATACTTTTTTCAGGAGTTTTGGCATGGTCTTGGTAGGAATAGGATGTTCAGAGGGCAGGCAAGAATTTGAAAACAGGCCAAAGTAACCTGGATGAAGCATCTAAGAGCCATGAAGGGTCTTGCCCTTTGCGTGAGGAAGAGTGACGGGGTGGGGAGGGGCCCCAAGTTTTAGACACATTACTTAACTTCCTCTGGCCCCAGAGTCTTCGTCTGTTGAGTGCAGATGCTAACTGTACCCATCATGGAGATGCTGTAAGAATAAAGAATGACCCCATGGAGCACTTGTCACATGAGGACAGTACATTAGGGTATAAGAAGTGAGAGTCACGAGAACTTTCTATGTTCATTCAGCTTCATGTTTGTTTGTTTGTCTGAAGTGTCAACCGGGGGCCAGGCACTGTGCTGGATAGGAGCACAGCAGTCACCTCATGCCTACATTTACAGCATAAACTAAAATAGATGACAACACTTCAGTTGGGAAGTCTCTCCTCAATCATCAGCCCGATATAGAGATGCTTCTGCCATGTTTCCCTGCACCCAGCATGTGTCTCAAGTATGTAGGATGCTAAAAATCACACTAGACTGAAATTATGATATCAACTCTATATTATTACCCACCTGCCTCCAGCCTTAACTGCAAGGTCCTAGAAGTAGGGGGTCTTTGTGCCCTTGGCACTTGATAATACTTATATATAGCAGAGAGTCAATACAAATATAATAACTGGATTAATAGATAAATAAATGAAAGAATAAATGAATAAAATGATTTAACTTCTCAGTTTTCTAATTTATAGAACCAAGATAATATCGATGTTCCCTTCTTTACTGTACTTAAAAACATTCAGATTGCCTAAATTCTATGCAGGCATGTCTTTTTTCATAGTAGCACAGCAGCCAAACAGTGGAAGCAACCCAAGTGTCCATCAGTGGGTGAATAGATAAACAAAATACAGAATGTACATACAATAGAATATTATTCAGCCTTAAGGAGGAAGGAAATTCCGACACATGCTACAACACGGATGAACCTTGAGGACATTACACTACCTGTAATAGGTCAAATACAGTATGACTCCACTTACATGAGGAACCTAAAGGGGTCATAATCATACACACAGAAAGTACAATGGTGGTTGCCAGGGGCTGAGGAGAAGGAGAGAACAGGAAGTTGCTGTTTAATGGGTACAGAAGTTCAGTTTTGCAAGCTGGAAAAGTTTTGGAGACTGGTTGCTCAACAATGTGAATATACTTAACACTAGTGAGATGGTTAAGATGGCATGTTTCCTATCACAATAAATTTTTTTTTAGATTCTACATAGGGAGGCTGGCTTTGAATGATGGATTAAACATATGCTTTTAATAACTCTCCTAATGGCACACCTCATGATGATTTTGTGTGTATGCATATACACATATGTGTGTGTGCATAAACATGCATAGATTTAGAAGAGATATACATGCCAATAAGTACTGAAAAATAAGAAAGTTCCTGCAATGGACTAGAAGCTTCAAATTGTTCTTGAAAGTTAAAGGTAGATGGATTGTCTCGATAGTGGGAAGAAAAAATGAATCATAAGCCAAGCCTAAAGAAAGAAGACTGCAAGGAAAAAGAGCTAAGTCTAGGATGCTCCAATCCTGGGATCAGTATGTAAACGGAATGCAAGCCTGATGGAATAATCAGTGATTAACTGAGGTGCTGTACTTACAGCTGCTAGACATGCAGGGGCAAAATAACATGGAAAAGGGGGATAGATGACTTTAGGACCTGAATTCCCTATTTGGCCAAACTGCATTTAAAAAGCTGGTCAAAATAAAGACAGTATAGAAAATCCAAGAATTCTGAAAATTAATACCCTGACACTTTTGGAACAATTATGTAAGGATGTATAACTGTACAAAGACAAAAATAAAAAAATCAGCACAGTCCACAAAAAAATAGTAAGATGTGTGAAGGAAACCCTACAGTAGAGTCTATGTAATTGTTGATGCAATAAAAAAAGAAAAATCTAGAAGGCAGTATACTTATCTCAACATGGAATGTAAAGGAGATGAACAGAAATAGAAACTGGGGAATTAAAAATGTGCTAAGATTCACTCTTATCTTATTCAGGAAATATACAGATACTAACCAACTCTAGACTTTAACATAATTTTTAATATGTAAGTTAAAAATGAAAGAGTAACTTTTATGATGGAAAAAATAGATGTATAATTCTCATATCATTAGGGGTGAAAAGGCAGAAAAGAAGTAATACAAAGGCAATGTTATCAAGCCAAGAAAAGGAAGGAAATTAAACAAGAAAACTTGGGAAATATAAAAATTAACCTGGCAAATATAAATTCAATGTATTTTAATGACTATAAATGTACGCTTATTGTGTAGTGTTTATTTTGATATTATATTCCTCACTTTCATTTGAAGATTATATTCCTCAATTAAACTACAGTGGCTACTACATTTGACTAGAAAAATATAAAGCTAAATGCTGTGTATAACAAGACCATCAAGAATAAAACAGACATAGAATATGGAAAATAAAAAAATACAAATATTTGCAAGATAGAACATATAAAAAGAAGCATGTATGGTAGCATTATTTTCAGGTAAAAGCCAATATTAATGAAAAGAAAAAGGAAGGATATTTCATATTGATGAAATTCTAGCCCAAATTTCTAGTCCATTGAAGATACTCTTTCTTATTTTTCAGTACTTTTTGGTATGCATATTTCTTCTTAATCTACACATACTTACACACACACACACACACATATACACACACACAAACATTTATGACATGTGCAGTTGGAGGGAGAATAAAAGCATATGTTTAATTCATCATTGCAAGCCAGCCTCCCTACATAGAACTTAAAAAAAGATATTTTTTTTTGTGGGATAATAATTGTGAAGTAAGTATTGTGGAAAATATTCATAAACCTCTATGTTTATTTATGACATAGCTTTGAGGTATATTTAAAAATATAAATACATGATAAATTGATAAATCCATAATCAAAGTAGAAGATGAGAACTAATTTCAGAAATTTAAAGCAAGTAGGCTGAAAATACATAAGACACTGTTTAATATATTCCGCCCCCCAGAAGAAAAGTATTTTTTTTATTAAAGTATCACTGATACACAATCTTAGGTTGGTTTCAATTATACAACACAGTGGTGGTTCAACAGCTACCCATATTATTAAATCCTCACCCCTTCTAGACACTGTTTAATATATGAAAATAGAGAAGACGGAGTACTCATTCTTTGCAAATGCATATGGAATGCTAAAACACTGATGGTAGATGCAGCCACAAAAAAAATCTCGATAAATTATTCCAAAGTAGGAAATATCTATGCCAATTCCCCACCTGAAATGCAATAAAATAAGAAATTAAAAACAAAACCACAGCCATACTACCATCAGAAAAACATTTTGTTTAAGTGGAAATTTTAAAACTGTTTTAAAGAGCTCTCAGGCTAAACAGGAGTTTAGAAATGACATTTAAAACAATACAGAAATCAATGACAATGGTAGCAGGATATAAGAAAAATCTATGGGATGGAACCAAAGCAGTAATCAAGTGAAAAATTATGGCTTGAAATTGCATATTAGAATAAATAAAAATAAGAATTAAATGAAATATGCATACAACATAAAAAGTTAGAAAAAGTGCAAGTACTTAAAATATATAATGAATTATTAAAATTTAAGAACTTTATGAAATAAAAAAATTATTTAAATGTATATTATCAATAAAACCAAAAGGAGGTTTTTTGAAAAGACCTAAGAAAAGACAAACCTTTGGCAAATCTGAAGGAAGGAAAAACAGAAGGTGGAAATCAACGAGATGACAAATATCTGGATAAAAATATTAGGTATAGATAAGGAATTTTTTAATAAAAGAGAACTATGTGTATAATTTTATGCAGTAAATTGAAGTCTGGAAAATGGATGTTTCCTAGGACAATATACATAAACTGTCACAATGACACACAAAGATTAGAAATTGAAAAGTTAGTAAAAAATCCAGTGCTAAACAATGAGCAGCTCCAAGCAGTTTCTCCCAAATGTCAAAAATTCATCTTACATAAGCTACAAGATACAGAAAGAGATAGGAAAATTTCCTGATGGATTCGACATGAGCATCGTAAAGGCAAGAAGTGAACGAGGCAAAGTAACACGAACAAGAAAGTGACAGGCTACCTCCAGATAGGACACCGCCACAAAATCCCCCAAAACATGGGGCATATGGAATTTAGTCACAGAATTTCCAGGACAAACCCTGTTTTCCATTTGAAATTAAATCCTGCTTTTCCAGTTTATATAAACTTCTAAATAAAATATAAATATAAATGTATAAAATACATAAAATAAACATTTTATATAAATTGGCAAAATGTGCATGCATGTGTATGGCTTTTAGTTTGAATACATACACGCATAAACACACACAAATTCATCTTAAAAAGTCATGGATCACAAAAAGTTTTCTTAATCTTCTAGAAATCCATTTAATGGTGAAGCACTGGAAGATTCTCTGCTCAAGTCAGAAAAGGCAGAGCTGACCTGCAGTCCAATTAGCCTTTTAACAATTTATTGGAGGTCTCTGACAGTATATTAGCACAGGGGAAATAAACTGGAAAGACACTATGAGATAGCGGTCAATATTTGCCAATGATTTTCTTCTTAGAAAATCTGAATCAACTAACAACAAAAAATAAAATAAAAATAACTACCAGAGGCTAATAAGAAAGTTCTGTAATGTTATGTGTTGTAAAAGCAACATATATTAAAAAAAAAAAAAAACTTTACTATCCAGTTAATCCATTAAAAATTGTAATGGAAAAAAATCCTGGTTTAAAGAAATACTGAAGAATAAAATCAAGAAAAACATTTTTAAAAAGTATAGAACTTAACTGAAGCCACACAACCAAATCTTTATAAGTGGGGGTGGGAGGGAGGACAGGCAAAGAGGGAGGGTGATTTCCTAAATAGCAAGTCTCTATATTATAACTAAGGGCAATGCCTCCAAATTAATCTATAAATGCATATGGTTATCCTTTTTATATTTTATTTAATATACTTGTGTCTGAATTTTTAAGAATCTATTCGTATGTTATTCTTATAGTATTTCTTACATGGAAGCAAAGGAAAGAAAATGCTATATAGTGTTATCACAGTGCATTTTGACGTTTGTAAGAGGTGTGGCTGTCAGGGATGCTTGCCACTAGGCTAAAATACTAGTCAAGTCAGAAGCAGGCTTAGAATCCTGATTCTGTCTTCTTTTCACAACACGGAGCTGGTCTCTTCTTTTTCCTGTTCAAAATTAAGTATCCAAATAAAGGTGCCATTTCTCAACTACCATCCACTTAAAAGTGTCGCTTTCCTAAGGTTCTTCAGACTTTCTCTTCTTTTCACTTGCATCCCAACCCACTTCCCCAGACTTAACTTTGCCGTGCCAGTGTTACCCTCATCATACAGCCAGTCCAGTTAACCTGTTGTGGACACATCTTTGGTGCCTGTGGGGAAACTGCCCTGGAAACCTCAGTATGTCCCTGACATTTAACTTGAAACCTAGCATGGAGGTTTCATCATCAAAATAATCAAGTCTTTTTGTATAGATGCTAGGGAAACCACTGTTTCAAATGGTCATTTAAGAGTTTGACTTCCTGGGAGGATCTTAGCAAGAACTTGCTACCTCTACCCTTTCATTAATGGGACTTAATAAGAAACGTAGAGAAAACTTGAGTGACAGCTGGGACACAAACTCTGGGTGTCAGTGAACGGTAACACAAGCGCCTCACACTTTCAGAGTAACTGTCCACCCAGCAGTCCTCAGACCTAAGACTGCCACTGATATTTTTCAACTGAGTGATTCTCTACCAGCATTTTATGATCTGATCCATTTGGTAAACTTAATATTATAAAAATGTAGAAAGAGGTGTCAAATGGGAGGTAAAGGATTAAGTGTCTTCTCTGCTTGATGACAGATGGCAAAAAACTGGTGAGATGGCGACTCTTGTTTCAATTTAAGGGTACATTCCTATCACACACACACCCTATCTCCTTTTACTTTATAATATAATAACAGTAAGATAAGCCACTCAAGGGTATCCCTGAACCCTCCTTCTACCTAATGGGCACATCTGTCTTGGAATATGGAATAAAAGTAATCACATTATTCTATCATTATCAGGAAAAGCGTGAATCAGAGTCAAGCATAAATGGGAACACATGATATTTTAAATAGTTATGCTTACATTTAATCAATATAAATAGCCACTGGGGTATATCCCATAAAGTTAACAAAGAGGCTACTGAAGTCCTATATAGCCTTCGACCATGCCAACCTGGTTATTCCAAGAAGGCCTTTAAATCCCCTCATGTTACCACTGTGTACTGAGGGAGAACCAACGATGTGTCCTCTACATCTATCATACTTTTCAGAGGAAAGCTGGGGCACTGAACATCTACAAAAATCATGCAATAAATGTTGTTAAATTTGAAATCAAGGACAATTCCATACTGTGTCCGGGAGCAAAGGGCCAAATCCTGGCCACCATTAGCCACTTTGTAGCTCTAGAAAAATTATTTACTTTCTTTCCTTTACTCTAATGACTAGGAAGAAGACAATCTATTATTAATGTAACTTTATGTTCTTTTGATATGAAATTAGGCTTTGGAAATGTTTTTAAAAAGACAGAGGAAGAATGCCTACCTTCCCAGCAGGAACTTGCAGAGACTAATTAATTTTACCAAAGTTATAAATCAGACCAGAATGAGAAGTTTCACAAAGAACACTTGACGGACAGATTTTAGATACAATGACCTATTCAAAGATAGTGTTCACTCTTGTCCACCAAAAGTCAAAGATAAGTTGTAGCTTAATTAACAACTTTTCAGATTTATAATAATAACAGCAACATTTACGGAGCACATTCTATGGACCACTCTTTTATGTGTCTTATATACATTGAATTATTCAATCCTAGCAAAATCCTATGAATTTGATGCTAATATTAATATTTTACAGATAGGGAGGAGACTAGGGTATAGCAAGTTTAAATAACTTGCCCCAGACAAAATACTTAGTTAATGGAGCTAGGGAGACTGGTTTAAGTGCTACACCCTTATTCCCTACTCAATACATCCTTTGAGCATGAACTTCATCTCTAGTGCATGGGGTAGACCAATCACAAACTGAAGTATTTAATATATGTTAAACTCCTCCTCTGCCCTTACACATGATATAGAAAACTATAATATTTATAACCCACTCTAGAAAACTATTTTAGATGGGAAGAAGGTTTTAAATAAGTCCTAGTTATCCACACTAGTATACGTAAGCAAGAACAGGTTAAACACAAAGAGGCAATGTTTCAGAGAGATGACACAAAGAAATCAATTTTTTAAATAGAGGTTAATTTGAGAACCACAAAAGTTGCTTTGAAAGAAGGCTTAAAATAAGATGTCTCTTACAAAGCTAACCTAGCACAAAAATTATCTCAACATTCTATTCACAAAAGATGTCAACTTCTCAGTTGTATAGTAATTTCTAACCTACTTCATTTCTATTCATTAGATGATCCTCCCTCTTTCAAATAACCTATTTGGCCTATCTGTGACTAAATTTACCAGTAACAGTTATTTATATCAAAATATAAATGTAGAAAAGTATGAGGGTTTTTTCTTTTTTTTTCTTTAAGAGGCAACACGTTGGGGGTTGGAGATGGTAGGGGGAGGAAGGTGAGAAGAGGAAAGAAGCAAGGAGGCACAACATTTGAATCCACATAATATAGACTACAGAAAAATGTGTGAATTCAACAAGTTTGTTGGCCAGGTATTCCATTAGAGAATGTGCCTGCACAATGGATAAGACAGTTTACTGGGGGCTCTGCATTATGGAGACTTCAATGGCGAGCAGAGATGGAGGAGATATCAAGAGTTCCAAGAGCAGAGGGGTGGGTGGATGGGGGCAGCGGGTGTGTCCCTGGAGACAGAGGAGGCCTCCATGTCAGAAAAATATACTTAAATTCACCAGGAAATCGACTGGACTGCAGAGGCAGGGCAAGGGGATCAGCCCTCAAGAGCTGAGCCATCCCCCAAGAGCAGGGACTAATTCAGTTTTCTTTGTGGGACAGTCAATTTACTCAGCTTTATGGTCAATTTCAACACTTAATCCAAAAAGCTAAAACTTGATATTTAAAAAACAGAATTAATAATACCAATGTTAATAGAAATAAGTCAGGTATATAATAGATGGCAATTCTTTATCCTTGCAGTGGTGTGCTGATACATCACCTTCAGGGGGGAGGTGCATTTCCATGGTGAAAACACTCTTGCTGTGGTTGATTTTAAGCTACCAATGGTTTAACAGCCAGCCTACAAAATTCCTGAATATTTAACTACTAGCTCTTCTTCTTCACACAATGCCTGTAAGTCAGTTTTAGGTCGTAAAGACTAAATTTTTAAAGGAATTATGAGGGAAAGGTAGAATTATAGAACTATTCATTTGAATATTAATCTGGTTTTCTGTATGATCTATAGGATGATTTATAATCTTACCCTCATTTATCAATATTAAAATTAAGTTAGCATTAATCCTAAAATTCATATGGAACTACAAAAAATTCCAAATAGCCACAGAAATCTTGAGAAAGAAGAACAAAGCTGGAGGCATCATGTTTCCTGATTTCAAGATATATTATAAAGATGTAGTAATCAAAATAGCATGGTGGTGGCATTAAAACAGACACATTGACCAATGGAAGAGAATCAAGTGCCCTGAAATAAACCCAGGCAGATATCATCAACTTTTTTTTGAGGGCCCCAAAAACACATAATGGAGAAAGGAGAGTCTCTTCAATACTTGTTTTGGGGAAAACTAGATATCCACATGCACAAGAGTAAAACCAGACCCCTCTCTTAGACCATTCACAAAACTAACTCAAAATAGATTAAAGACCTAAATGTAAGACCTGAAACCATAAAACTCCTAGAAACACAGGGGAAAAGCTCCTTGACATTGATCTTAGTAATGATTTTTTGGGTATGATACCAAAAGCACAGACAACAAAAGCTAAAATAAACATGTAGGATTACATCAAACTAAAACACTTGGGCAAGCAAAGGAGAGCATCAACAAAAAGAAAAGGCAACCTGTGGAACGGGAGAAAGCATCTGCAAAATGTCTATTTGATAAGGGGTTAGGATCTGAAATATAAAAGAAACTAATATAACTGAGCAAAAAAACAATCATATTAAAATATGGGCAGAGTACCTGACTAGGCATTTTTCCAAAGATGACATACAAATGGCCAACAGGTATATGAAAAGGTGCTCAGCATCACTAATCATCAGGGGAATGCAAATCAAAACCACCACGATTTATCACCTCACACCCGGTAAGATGGATATTATCAAGAAGAAAGGCTGTAACAAATGATGGCAAGGATGTGGAAAAAAGGGAACCAGTGGTCACTTTTGGAGGGAGTGTAAATTGGTGCAGCCACTATAGAAAATAGTATGGGGGGGGGTATCTCAAAAATTAAAAATACAACTAACACATGATTCAGCAGTTCCACTTCTGGGTATAGATTCAAAGGAAATGCAATCAGAGCTCAAAGAGTTATCTGTACTCCCATGTTCACTGAAGCATTAATCACAGTAGTCAATATATGGAAACAACCTTAGTGTCCATTAATGGATCAATCAATACAGTAGATGTCATGTATATAAATATATGAATTAAATAGATACGATTTTATTTGTCAATTATACATCAATAAAGCTGGAAAAAAATTAAAATTAAAAAGCTGGAAGACTTTCAAAAATTAAAATTGTTAACATTATACTACTCTTGACATCTTCAATGAAGAGATTTGAAACAAAATGTATCTCCATTTTTTAAAGAAATCGCACATTAATTGGCTAAAAATTAAAAAATTAAGATTTAACTCTCTTCTCTTCCCATCAGTTTCCAAGCAAATGCATAAAGTGCCCTGAGAAATCATTATTAAATTTAAAAACGTTATTTACATCAATGTTTAATAAGTGAATATGCATGATATTAAGATCCAATGCATTGCAACTGAATTCACATTTAAAGACCTTAAAGGTCTTTTATGTTTTCTTTTAAAGAAAAAAATTAATCCAGATGCACATTTCAAAGGTGAAAACACCCGTTTGGAGAAATAACAAAAGCAGTCCAAGGCCTTAGTAAGTCATTGTTACATCAGCTGCACCAACAGTTTTTACACTGAACTCCTAAGTAAACGCAGGCCTGTACTGCTACCTCTGAGTCTGCTGCTCTGGCATTCTCAACAATTACAGAGTTCACTAAAAATGGACAAATGGTGTTACCGTATCATACAGTGTGCTATGTATTAAAATATGTATGACAAGTTTGGCTTCTGTCCCTTGTTAAATCACCAATGAATTTAAAAGTGTAACACGCATTAAGCAACACAAACCAGAGTAATCTAAATAAATTCACTCATATAAATTCAAGCATTAACAGTCAGAAATGCAAACAGAAGAAGGGCAGAATACCTGTTCTGCAGTTAATCCCACTTTCTTACACTGTATGGAGCTTACTGGCAAGAATGCAAAAAATGAGCATGAAGGCTATCCAGGTTCTATCTAACAAAACCTTGGACATTTACTCAGTTTACTCATTTGTGAAATGAGGAGTTGGGTTACACGATCTGTAAAATAGCAACAAACTCTAAAAGCATGTGAAAAAATGTGAAGTCTAAGTGATTTACTGACAGCTTTAATAATACTGAACTGGGTGAGGATAGCTTAGAAATTGGCAGAGACCCTTGCCTGACCTTCCTTTGAAGATTTCTGGCATTTCTGACTCAATGCAACTGGAGTACTTCTAGGGAGAAAAATGTGATAAAAGCCAAGGAGAGGAAGTTGCTATATTAGTTTCAGAATATTCCTTTTACATGAGGACATATTAGCATATATTTCTCTCCTCCCTCAAATAAGCATTAAGTACAGAGTTCTGGGAGGGTGAGCTTTGTCCATGAATTGCCTTCCTAAGGCAATCTGGATTCTTCAAAGTGATCAAAAAGGACACTCACAGCATTAGTCAGCAATAAAGTAAAGAAGTCACTTAGTATTTTGTAGTAAAAAAATCTTCCTCCTTCCTGAGAACACTATTTCATCAAATATAAGATGCCATTGAATGTAAGACACACCAGTATCTATTTATCACAAAGAAAGAAAAAAAAGTTGCCAATTAAATTGCCATATGATAAATATACGATATGGCAAAATGTGAAAATGTGTCTTAGAATCTATTGAACATTGCAGCATAAAGCTTTAATACAGCATTTTCAGTATTTGGACAAAACCACTGTCCAAGAGGAACTGTTACTATGCAGGTGGGTCTCGAGTCCCATTTGACTCAACCCTCTCTCTCCACCATCAACACCTCTATTAAACTGTCTTACTTTTGAAGGGGGATAATATTTATTTAGTACAAATGATAAATTAAGAAGAAAATAGTGGAGGGTAAAATATTTCTCTTGAATACTTTCTGTATTTCTTATTCATTCCAGGGGCAAAGAATTGCTGCATTACACGTGTTGTTTTGGGAAGGTGTCAAATATTTCTGAAGTGTCTAATAGCTACCAGTGTAGATTCTCCTTTCTCACTCCCTACTCTGATAGTCACAGACACTGACAGCATCAAGGGATTGCATAAACCTTCTAGGTCAGGACTTCATTTTGCAGAGGTAGAAACTGAGCCTTTAAAAAGGTGCTACATGGGGCTGGAGGAAGGACACAGATTCGGTTATCTGACCTTCAGTCTAGAAGCTGCTAGATTCTAAACATTCTGCTCAGTCATTCCTATCTTACTCTAGGAGGACAACTTAGAAGTCTTTCCTGTCTACTTGTCCGAACTTTCTCCAACTAGTTTAATGATGCTATTGTCCTCTAAACCATCCCCCCAAATAGGACCACATTTGTAGAGCACTAGAGTATAGACAGTAAGAAACAAATTACTCAAGGTATCCCAGATCTTCTTTTCTCACCAAGTTCAGTGACAAAGGCTTGTTAAGTTGCAAATAATGAATGAAGAGAACTATGTAAAGCAAAGAAATAGTAAAAGTAATGTATCCAATATTCCTACACACTGTCCCTTTCTAAAAAATTGTAGATGAATGCAATAAAGTATTTTCCTCTTCTTAAACTTTAGATACCAATAAATCATTTCCAAATGTAGGAAGCATCTCCAGTGTTACTCAGCCCAAACCAAGCCCGTACGCTTTTATCAGCCCTAATAGGTACTCAAATAAATAGAGCTTCATTGGAAGACACCATGAAGAGACGAAGAATCAAACATTCAAATTTCTATGCCAAAATCTGTATAATAACTTAAACTATTTCTCCATTTTAGAAGTCCAGCTTGATATCTCTAGTTTATAGGAAATGTCCTAGAGAAGCAGTTCATGTTTCTGTAGGGTTAGCCATATATTCCATGAAATACAGAGGCTATGATCTCCGGGAGATTCTGGAATCTGCCCTAAACAGTGGCAGGGGCAGGTTTGGCTGGGAAAGAAAAAGAACAACACCTCATCCCAAACACACATCCCTTGTTGTTATACAAGACAGCTGTGACATTATGACCTTCAAAGAAAACATTAATGATAAAATCCAAGGATTGAGCTTCTGTCTAATCCCGTCATGAAACACTGGGTCTACGCTGAAAAAGAACCTCTCATCTTATTCTACACACGCTGGTCAACTGAAACCCCGCAGCCAATTACTTCCCAGACATTTTGCACTCAACCAGCAAAGCTCATCATGACACTGGATCTCATGTCTTCCTCCTGGGTAGACTTGTAGTCACTTCAAAAAAAAAAAAAAATATATATATATATATATATAGGCTCAAATACCCCAAACCAAGATGGTCAATGGGATTAATATTCTCTTCTGAGCTCTTGAGTTATGCTGCCTGGTGAGTCTGAGGGCTGGCAGGCAGGGCAACCCTGTCAGAGCTGCAAAAGAGCTCTGCAGATGTCTCTGTTGTGTTCAGTCAAACCGAAAAGAAGAAAAGAGGGCCCTCTGACAACAGACAGCTGTCAGTTAGATGGCACGCTCACACTCGGTAGGCCAATGAGCAGCAATGGAGGTGACAAGTGCTTGGTTAATCAGCTTGCCTATAAAAATCACAGCCCTTCCCAGCACTGCCCACACCAGCGCATGAAGTGACAGCAAGTGCAGTCTTCAACTCCCACGTTCTCGGCCTGTGCGTGTGCATGTGTGTGTGTGTCTGCCCCAGTCACTTGCCCCAGTGTTATCAGTACTGTTACAAAGCTTCTGATCAATACAGTAAGTGTAGAAACAAAAATCAGGCCAAGGAAACTAGAAATCAAACACAGGGAAAGAAATCTCTGCAGCAGAACGACCCAAAAGGAAACAGTGATAAACTGACCTATTCAGAGCTGGTTTGCTCTGAGACTAGATTATACTGATACCCATGATAATAATTAGAAATACGTATTAGAAAAGAAGAGGTTAAGTATCTACCTAGCCTTTCCCCATCTTCCATCTTGTCTTTTCCTTCTCTAGCCACCAGGGGGCAATTTGGGGCTAGATCCTCATAAAGGAAGCTGAAATTCTGAGCTTCAACAAACCCTTAAATATTAGGAGTGGCGGGTGGGGGACATTGAATCTGGAAGGAAAGCTGAAGGGAAAAACTCAGGGGATCTGGAGAGCAGAAAACTGAGTTTCTCAAGTCTTGCACCTATTTTCTCAATTAGCTAACTCTAAGCTCAAATATATCCCCTCTAAACTAATAATTAAATGCTAAATTCACTAAGGAGCTACCTTACAAGCCTGACAGGTATTTTAACTACTGATAGTAAGAACCCCTCTCTCTCCCCCTGCCTCCCCCTCCTTCTTTTACTTCTCTTTGGTTTCTAAAAGAGCAGCTGGTTGGAACAAGAGGAATCAGGCAGAAAAACAAGGGGAGATAACCAAACTGGATACAGTCAAATTTGTGGCTGTCCAGCTGCAGTGTACAAGTTGAAACGGCAGAAGTCTGTTTTAGATAAAGATGAATTTTAACAAAATACAGCCTCATTGAAATTAACCCTAATGTAGCAGAAAACTTCCACAGCCACCCTGGTGTGTCCTAACTACTTTTATTCAATTCTTCTCCAGTCATCCCAAATGAGTCCAATCTGCCTGCCCCACCTAAAATAAAATAGTGTTTAAAAGATCACTGAAGAGTGAAAAGGAGAAGTGGACAGAGTAGATATCAGGGATGGATGTCTTGCATCTTTTGAGAGTCAGAGAGAACGTCAGAATTCAAGGCTTTTCCAGCTCTGCTCCGGCTCTCCCCAGGGCCTGGGAGGTACCCACCGTTGTCTATGCCTGGAAAGAATGAGCAAATCAGACCACAAACACAGGGTGCCCGTGCTGCAGAATGTCCACATGGCCACTGCCTTCTAGCTCATCCCTCTAAGACAAAGCTATCTTTCTCTGAGAGAAATATAAGAGGCCATTCAATCTGCCTGCATTCATGACCAACAAACAAGGGCCTGATACTGGCCATCATCTCTCCAACACCAACACCTACCCCCATCGCTAACACCGGTACACACAGGCCTCGCCTCTCGTCAGCTGCCAGGTCTCTCAAGAAGCACACTGGGTCTCCTACCGGGGAATCCCCAGGCAGGACGGAATAATGACCATGTCACCAGGATGCCAGGCCACTCACTGAAGGTCTAAGGGCTTGGGACACGCCTGTCCCCTCCTCTGCCCATAGTCTTTTAAAGCTGCATTACCATCCACATAGGCCCTATTGACATCAGAATACACCATCACACTGCCACCAACAATCAGATCATTCAGACTCCTCAGCATGGCTCTGGCTAATATTTAAATGGATACCTTCTGACTGAAAGCTTCTTCCCTCTTGCAAATTCTTTTCTAAGCATAAAAATCTGAGAAGCACAATCACTATATCTTGGTTGAATGTCAACTTGCAATGTGTAATTTTGTAGTGTTACCCAAATCTCATCAATGCTATTTCTACTATGGAATACAGCATTTTACTTTCAGTTAAGAGCAATGTTTACTGTAAAAAAATTTTTTAAATTAAACAATGCTGGACTATGTCAAGGAAAAAGTATTCTGCACACATCTGAAAACCAAGGTCATGCAGTTTCCGAGCTGGGACGGGAGCAACTCCTGGGGCTGCTATGTTGCTAGCCTATCCCTCTCACTGACTGGATCTCTTTGACCAGTTCAAAAACTATGAGTGTCCAGCCCTCTGTCATGCATTCTCCACTGTCCTCTGAGTATTCCTGGGGAGATGGGGAGATGAGGGGTGCTTGGAGCAGCGAGAGCAGTCAGTCACATCACTGACGTTAAGAGGACAAAGGACGTGCCACATTGGGCCCCTCCTTCTTGGAGTCCCAGGTACAGAGGCACCACTTTTATGCTAGAACAGAAGAGAGAAGGCAATCATTTCCAAAGAGGAGGCAGTGACGGTTAAGAAAACGCCTGGGTTACACAAGGGTTAGGACTGAAGGAAGTTCGGAGCCCTAACCATCCCTCTCAAGTGAAAGTCTAGTTCAGGTTCTCATGGAATCATGCCTTTGTCACTCTGAGGCTTTGAATCTCAAAGTTCACTCCTTATTTTCTTTCTCTTGAGAACACAGCATGTGTGTGAATTCTTGCTCATGGCAAATGGACCTTCTAGGAATCACATCTATCGAAAATACTGTTATTGACTGTCCTGCTTGGCGTAGCTCAGTCAGGTTCTGACCAGAACAGTGGAGGCCTTATCAGTCCCCTGGGGTGCTGGTGGGAGCCGAGGTCTCTCCAGTTCTATCAGAGCGGCCTGACACCCCACCTTGCAAACTTGCTTCTTAGCTATTATAAAGCTTTTACACAGACAGGGAGCTTTTCCATCAAAACATTCTGGAATGACTAGGGGCTCAAGACACATTAATGATAACTGCACACATGTGCTTTTTATCCAAGTTCACAGTTCCTGGTCACTGAGGGTAAACAGTGTTATCAGTGATTATTATGGATTTAGTCAAATACATTTTATTCCTGTCACTTATGAGCACTTGTGTTGGCTGGTATTTACAATGTCAGGATTCTGTCACTTTGGCAACCTTCTCAGACAACATTTTTTCGGTGTTACAGTGACATTTCAAAAACTCAGTATTTACAAGCAAACGACACCCTCTGGTTCTGTGACGGTGTGATTCAGTGGTAGCTGAACAAAGGGACACTCATCTAGAAATTTCTTCAGAATATATTTCCAGCTGCTACTGGCTATTACTGCATGGTCTAGGGTAGCCCTTGTGTTCTTAGGAAGAGAGAGGCTACAAAGACATCCAGGAAAAACTTCAGTACTATGTGCTGCTAGATTCTTCACTTTTTTGTGTGGGTCTGTAAGAGTGAGGTCCACTCTGTCATGCTAACAAGTTTTGTAACATCTCTGAGCCTAAGTTTCTCACTCATCACAAAGTGGCATTGGGCACCAGGTAACATTTAAGTACTTTGTATCCTTAAGGCTTTCAATATCATAAACGAAAGCTAAACTCATTATCATCATTAATTATTTTTCACATCCCACCACAAGACTCTTTAAGAATCACGGGGAGGGAACATGAGGAAGCAAACCATGACCTTCTCATCCACTTCTTCCCTGCTCCTACCCAGCCTCTTCCAAGCATGACGTACACAGGAGGGTGCAGGAGGACGAAGCCTGGCATACAAGATGCATCTGGTATCAGACTTCCCCTGAGCTTCCAGGCCTTTCCATTTTCAGGCGGCCCACGGTTCTTTCCATCATCACCACGGACCTTCCTCCAGGGGAGTAGAGAGCCACTGTCAAGCACAGGTCACAGATACTGTAGGGAATATACACTATATTGTACACAATTCTGTAGTTGCTTATGGGAAACACTCATAGTGTTCTCTTTTTAGGCTCTCTAAAGACAATGCCCTTGACATACAGATTGCTGCATTCATCATACCCTCTTCAGAAATGAATCTTTCTTACTGACAGGAGAAGATCCCAATGCAGGAAGGTAGATAATACATAAATTAAAAGTGAGAAGAAAGCCGGACCATCTATGAGACTCTGGTCTACTTGCTATGATGAAGAGCTTCACCAACTTTCGAGAAAATGATAAATCTGGAGCTAAAGGACTTTGTTCCCTAATCCCATCTCTGCTGTGTACTATTAATAGTGACAAAATCACTCTAAGCCTGTTTCATTATCAATAAGATTGGGATTAAAAACAGCTCCTACCTTACTGGGGTCACGGGCATGATTAAGACAAGAAATTCGCATCAAAGTGTTTAAATGTAAGTTATATGCTCACAGTTATATATTTATTACTGTTGTTGGTTCATTTATACGTTTACTTATCCATCCACAGACGCCTTAAGCAAATACCCACTAAGTGTCCCCTGTTAGGCACTGGGGATAGAAATGACAGGTCTAGTCCTTGGCCTTCTCTGGCTGTTGGATTCTTTCCAACAGGAAACAGGAATATATAGGAAGCAGAACCAACCAAATCTGAAAACACAGGGTCTATGGGAGTGAGGGATACAGAAGGATCTCAGATGTTGGCTGAGGGGCACTGAAGGCCACAGACTCAGAAGAACTTGTCCCGAGGGAAAGCTAAATCAATAAAATTCAAAGTCAAAAGCACAATACCTTAGGTGAATTATCTAACTGGCAATTGCCACAGTTTACACTAGCCCTTTGAAAACAACATCTAAATAGACGTAAGAATATGCACTTGACAAGTTATGTGTTAGAGCCTCAAACTGGTGACTGTACTATTAGCTAAAAAGCCCTCTGCCAATATAATGGTATCATGATCTTTGATAGCTGAAGCATACATCCTATTTCATAATAAATGTTTACTGAACACCCAAATGAAGGTGTGGTGGAATATATTACTGTTGGATGTTGTGTAACACTCTGATTGCTGGCTGAGTTCTACAGAGCTGATTTAGGATATCTGAAATCTGTATCTAGAGCAATACCTATAAATATCTTGAGGACAGATACAATTATTTGTACCAGGCAACTAAGGGAGACATATTGGATGGAACTCCTAGAAGCCTCCAACTTTGGCATTTGCGAGTTTCCTAGGGCACACTATGAAATTTCAGAGGACAGTACAATTACTTTGAATATAATGGGATAAAAACCTGCTTTATAATGAAGTATGAAATGGAGACAGTCTGGAGTCCAAGAATGACAGGGTCTATGTGTTATCTGCAAAAGGGAGTAAAGAACAAGTTCTCCTAGAAATAAATCAAAGAATAATCCCCTCTCCCATATATAAAACCCAAGCTTAAATATCTTTTCCACTGACAAAATGACACCGAGGGCTTGTACTCCAAAAACATATTCAAACAAAGCTTACTTGGTAGCTAAGTGGGAGCAGTACGGAAAGGACCGGGTCCACATTAGCGACTTCTCTTCAGCCGAGACAGCTAAATGGCAGACATGCAGAAAGACTCCTTGGGGACAATGTCATCGTAGCAGCAGCTGTTGACATTCTTCTTTGCCACATGTCACTGTCCAGAGCAAATCTTTTACCGCTGCTGATGTTGTGTCATACCAGTCACTCTACACATGACAGTTCTGAGTTGCAGAGCTCAGTGTGACAAACAGACTTCACAGTTCAAAAGTACTGGTAATAGATATTTCCAAAGGAGGTAATCACATCCAGGGGAAGAAAGTTCAGTTGATGGGGCTACAAAGGAGTGAGATGGCCTGAAGTAAGCTGTATTCCCTAACCTGATCATGAGTTTTGTTCAAAAAGTTTAAAATTTATAATGTATTTTTCTACCAAAAAAAAAATCATGAAGTTGAAATCCTTAAGATCTTAGATTCCAATTCGCTTGGAATTTTGCACCCTAGCTATAAACAATGACCCTATCTGGGATTCAGCATTTTATCCCCTCCAAACCTTGAATGCTTATAAACAACATAAGAGGGGCCAGAAAATGCCCTCACTGATCACAGACTAAGCATAATCTCACAGGCCCAATGACCGCTGGTTCTGTCGACATTCATATCAAAAAAGAAAATTCATCACTTAGACAATTATTTTAAATCCTAACTGGTGATCAAGAACACTAGTTGATTTTCAACCTTCTCTACAGCCACAATCTCCTAACATATATCTGTAACTTCATCCCTGGAAACCATCTACTTTCTGTCATCAGAGGATCTATTTTCTGAGTCTCTGCTCATTTTGGGGCCAGAGATCCATTTCTCATTCCTTAAGTCCATTCACACATAGTCCTTTTGAATGGCACAAACACTCTTTCTAACAAACTATGTAATGAGGAACCTTCATAGTCTCCCAAGTTTTTTTCCTATTCAGATAGTGAGTATTTTGTATTTAGATTGTTCTATGATAACATGAAGCAAATTTAAAAACTTTTCTTCTTAGCCAAATCACTATAACAGTGGCATGATTAACTCACTATAAATAACTAGACATCCTCCCTACTTTAAGTGAGAATAAGGTTATGCTAAAAAATAAGTGCATTTCACTGAATATTTTACTATTACTCCTGTTTGGGTTAAGATTATTTTATAGACATTAATTATTGACCCAATCTTTAACAAAGTGTAAATGTTAAGGTAAGAGGTTTAATCCAGTAAGAATCCACCTATATATGGTTTGTGTGACCTAGTAACTCATTCTCTATTCAAAGAATGTCTTATTCTGCTATGATGATAATCAAATGGATCTCAAAGAGTTAAGATTTTGGTCCTGATTTTGTAACCTTTATGTCTATTTAATAATCACTTTAAGAATTAAAGCTACATGCTAGGGTCCTTTCCCTTTGACTTTATTTATCCCGTGTTTATTGTAGCCAGACTCTCTATGTTCCCTTCATACAGCTTGCACAATATTTTTTTAATATGTAGACATGGGGTGGGAAGGAAAACAAAAGTAAGAACAGACGTTAAGTGACTTCTCATCAAAGTATGAGAGAAAAGCTAGCTACTTGGCTAAATAAAAATAACATATTTAGTGATTTGTAATGTAAGAATAAAATGAACTCACTGGGTCTCAGGAGGTCTGCAACATGATCTTTGCAAAAGGTAGCTTGCCAATTTAATTGAGGTAGGAGTTATTTAATTTTTTTACAGGTATAGTTTTCAATAAAACTACATATGCCTATAATACTGCAATGGCAGATGTGTCTCGATTATTAGAGGTGGGCTCAAGGGAATATATACAATGGATCTTGAAATCTGTAAGCAGCTGTTTGGGGGGTGCTGAAATGAGGGAGGAGGGCATTGTACCACACACACATGTTCCTCAAGTGCAGCAATGTTTTGTTATTTTACTGCAGGTGTAGTACAGAGATGAAATTTAATAACTTACTGTATATAATACCAATAAAACTGAAAAGATTCAGTGCCCTGCTGTTCATTATCATGGTGCAAATGAGCTCAGATTATTCTGTGTGCATGCATGGTCAAACCCTGACACACAGAGACCCCCAGATTAAGCGCTCTAGAGGATGGTCACTGCTTGAAAACATGATGTTCTTCCTTAATTATTTTCTTATCACTGAGCTGTCGTCCCAAATTCACATAAACGTGGCTTTGAGGTGGCTTAAAAGATACATCTGATTTTTCTAAAAACATCATAGGAAGTCTTCAATGGAAGATGTCTTTTGAAAGGAGAGATTAATGGAATCAAGGGATATATAGACTTAATTAAGTACCATAAGAATGTAACAGTGATAATATATTCTATTCCACAAAATCTGGGGAAGAGCCAGGCTACAGATGCTATCCCACCAAAATTTGACTCTTCCCATTATTAAGTGCAAGAAATGTCTGAGAACTATGTGTCATACTAGGAAAAAAGATTTGTGTTGGAAATGCTAAAACAAATGCAACTATGTATTCTTGCCAGTTTTCTTCTCCCAAGAAACTATTTCTGTTAGATAACAACACACCGAACATGAAAGGTCCATGCTTTAGGAAGTTCAGCTCAGTTTATCTTTGAGTGAAAGCACATGTAAAGAAATCCACATAAACATCCCAAACATACAAACACAATTTTTCAAAGGACAGGGTTCTTCAGTTCTAAGCAGGTTACCACAAACAGGCACATTAGCTGACTGAGTATGTGTTCCTTTCTGAAGTATTTATTTCTAGAAAGATGATGGGGTTTTGTCGTTATCTTGCAGTGTTCCCACTATTTCAACGGAGGGCCTCAGTTTTAGGAGTTTCAGGAGACATTTCCTTAATGATGGAACCATTTCAAGCATGATTGTAGACAAAAGAATAAATATTTCTGCCACCCATATTATTGAGGAGCTTTCCTGATCCTGTATTTTGAGTGTATCATCTTTCTCATGGAAGAAGCTATGGGGCTATACTTATTTCTACAAGACAGGTAGGTACATTTCAATGTTAGATTTTTATCAAGTATCACTTCTGTGTTAAATCAATTGTTTAGAAATTGATTTTCCCTTTTCTCCTTACATATTGAAAATACAAATATGAACCGCCCTCCTAATTGCTAGTGGTTATTAAAAACCCCCAAATACTTTTCATAAGAAAAGAGAAGTTAACCCCAAGATTCTGGTGAAATTTCAGTTTAGATACCAGGATTCCATTATTTGGGGTCTCATACATCATGTCAAAGCAATTTCAATGTTGTTTAAGCACTTGCTGTCCCGACCTGTTGTATAAAACATGCCTATGTTTCATTCACATTTTGTCATTTTGTGTATTTCACAAGTGAGTTAAATGCCATAATCAAAAAATCACTGGGCCACATTTAAGAGCCTGCTAATGGTATTGTTTCAGATTTTCTATGTAGTTCTTGTATTTTTGGAACAATAATTTGACAGATGATAAATCCAATACAATACCATACTCTGCTCGTATTACATAAAAAGCAAGGCCCAAATATACTCTATACGTTTTTAAGAAAGTGTCCGTGCTGTTGCTAAAATGTAAATGGGCTTATTCTACCAGAGTTTTTTCACAAGAAATCTTCATTGGTTTTAATGGAATTGCACAGGCTTACTCTGAGGATGTTACAGAATAGATCATTCATATGCACTCATGTGGTCTATTTATTAAAAAAAGGAGGTGGGGGTGCTGGGTGCTCAGGAGCAGTGTGGTTCACCCCCCACAATGCCTCCCCTCACCAGCTGCATTCAGAGTTCTAGTCCACCCTGAACAGTCCACCTGAGTGAAGCCATTCTGCTCTGAGAGAATCCACTGAAAGCCCAGATTCTCCAGTGGGCCTGGAGATCTATTGAAAGTGGTTTTCAGGGGGGCTTTCATCCAGGCCTCTAAAGACTGCATCATGAGTGTGGGTAGCAGGGAACCCAGACTGGAGAAGCACTGGCTTCAAAATCAGACATTTTAGAGCTCAAAGCCTGTCTCCGAAACGTACCTCAGGAGTGACCTTGACCTTGGGTCTACTTGCTTTATTTCTCTGAGCATCATTTTCTTAAATATTAAATGAAGATTATAATAGTCACCTCAGAGGCTTACACTGGCTAAATAATAATAATAACATATCCAATAGCTAATATTGATTGGTTCCCCAGGTTTCCTATAGATGGAGCCCAGACTAACTTAGAAATTCACTCATTTTGACAATCACTCATCAGCCACATCCTGAATGTGAAAGGACGGGAGAGGGGACAGGACCCTCTCACCCTTTATGGAGCAGCTTCACTGGCCTCCACTGCAGCCCACTGGACTCAGGTGGTTGGCCACTGATGGTCAGCCTTGTGAAACCTTTAAGAATAACTACCAGTATACAGAGGAGTAAAAGGAGAATAGAGAGAAATTCCAGTGCTTATGGCAAGATTAATCTAACAGCTAGGAGTACGGAGAATGTCACAAGGTTCCAAACGTCAGTGAAGAACACTACAGTTCAGCATGCAATGAAAGATACCTATAGTTCCTTCTACAATTAAAGCTTTTCTGACCATTAACCTGAACCATATTATTTTCCTTGTCTATAAGACTTGAAGAATGTTTTAATGCTTCCAGTATCTTCCAGGTAAGGGACCAAATTAAATACAAGACAGTTAGCATTGTATTTGTATATGTATGAAGCACTTATATTGACAGTGCTAAAATGAACAATGAAAGTTCCTTGCAAAAGAAAATCAACTATAAGTGTAGAAGGAATGATGGAGTTTCCTAAGAGATCGCTCATTCAAAAACCTCTGATTCAGGCAAGAATCATCACTGCTAAAACCAGCAGGTCAAAACTGCTGGGGAACAGGGATATTTGCTCAATGTTAAAGCATCAACACAAAGATTGTTTGCTAATCACAGAGACAGATTTCTTTACAATGGAAAGTTCGGGGGAGGGGAAGAGGATTGGGGGTGTGGGGAGCTGGTCTCCACTTTCACCAAGTGAGTAAAGTTAGCATCACCAATAGCAATATAACTTGGCATCATATGCCTTCAGATGCAATGCCATATGATAAACACATAGCATCATCTATGAAATACTCAGACCAAAAAATGTTCAACTTTCATCTGAATAAGCCTTTCGATCTAATTTTCATTTTGTAGGCAAGACAAGTGATAGAGTAACAAATTAAACAGCACCACAAAGAAATGTGACCAATACTAGAAGAGAGGATATTTTTCAAGACAACTGGCCTGATCTCTTTAAAGTAAATAATTTTTGAAAAAATTACATGAACTGTTCTAATTTAAAAGAAATTATAAAGAGACACAGAAACCAAATACCATGCAGAAATGTGATTCTTGAAAAAAAAAGGCTATGGAACACATCATCACGGAGACAACTGAAGATATCTGAATACAGATTATTAAATTTGAAAACTACTGTTAATTTCTTTAGAAGTGATAATAGTATTTTAGTTAAGTAGTTAAGTGTTCTTAATTTTAAGAGATACATGATAAAATATCCAGGGGTCAAATCTTATCAGCTCTGCCAGCTGAAATTGGTTCATGGGAAAATATATATTTATACACATATATACACCAAGCAAATAAAAAAATTCTTTCATCTAAGTGGTAGGTATATGGCACTCCATCTTATTATCTTTTCAACTTTTCTGAGTATTTGCAAATTTATACTACAGAAGATTAAAAAAATTTTTTAATTAAATGCATGAAACTAGATTCTCCCCTTTAAAATCCAGAAAGCTGCTGGTAGGGACTGAAGGGAAAGTACCCATCAGCTTCCCTTTGTTTTTCTCCAGAGTACCTAACAAGTCAGTAGAAGGCCAAGGACACCTGTTAACTGATACAACAAAAGCATGACTCCCCTCTCCCCTCTGGAGAATGTTGGGTGGCTGCTGGGAGAGGGGTATACCCATAAGAATGCCCCCAAAACAAATGAGTTGCTCAGGGGCAGAGTCACAATGGCACACATACTGTAAACTCAGACCCTGTGATGTCTGAAACAATCGTTGATTTTAGATACTCTGTCGCACTGTCCATGCTGGAGCATGCAGAACGGGCGGGTCTGAATTCTGACCTTTGGTTGCAGTAACACACCCACCAGAAACCGCACATCTATAATTCCCTCATCACCTCTAGGACATTCGGGCCTAGAACAGTAAGGCCACGAAGCTAGCACTCTGCCCTGCAAAAGTGAGTGGCAAGTGACTCTCCACAATATGACCTCCATGTCATTCCAGTGTCTGCACAGCGTACTAGAAGGAAGGGCTTCCAAAGGACGTTCTTTGAGCGAATATGATTTTCTGGTTTTTGTAGGCATGAAAATGATGCTCAGGCATAGCATTCTCATACATTTACATTTTTACTCAGACTTTACTTTCTGAAATTGATTCCTAAAAGCAATGCTGGGGAAATAAGCATCAGATGATCACAACTACCACCCTGCTAGGCACAGAGAACAGAGTACAAGATAAAGCTGACATGGCCCCTAGCCTCCCAGAGTTTACAGATTCTTGGTGGAAACCAGCATTCAACAACCATAAGTAATGGCAGTCTTGAAAAGCACTAGGAAGGAGGGAAATCAGTGCTGTGGAGTGCTACGGCAATACTTGAATGGAAGAAAAAAATGGGTCAATATTTTAGAACTAAGTAATTTGTAATCTTTTTTGTACGAAAAAGAAAAAAATCAATTCATTTCAGAACAAACTATACATTTAATTTCCATGTATCAGCAACAGTTAAGTTTCTGAGCAAACTAAATTACATATAGAAAAGACCCATCATTTCCTCTTTGGCTTCCAAGTTTCTGGTGTTTACAAAGGTATCTGAGTAGGCCTAATTCTTAAATCCCATTGGTTTTAAGATCTAAACATCAAAAAACTTTTATCAGTATAGTCTGATTTGATTACTTGCTGGGAATGAAAAGAAAGTAGATGAAGTTAAAGCCCTGGACTTCACTAGAGAAAATAAGATATGTCCAGGACATTCAGCTGTGAAATTTTACATAAAGATTTCAAGGCATCTTACTGATTTTTCAGTATATCATGAATTTTCACTGCCTTTTAAATGAAGTATATATGGAACATATTTCCATATCTTGAATAATCAAATTAAGGCGAGAAGTCTAAAAGCTTTTTCCAAGTCAGTGGCAACACCAGATTTTGAACAGTCTTATTATAATAGAGTATATTCCTATAGAACATTCTAGGAAATCATCAAATCTAGCTGCACATTAGAATCACCTGGGGAGTTGTCAGAAAAGGAAAGGACCAACTCATTAGATTCTAATTTAATTGAAGGCGCTCAGATAGGGCCCAGATTTCCATATATTACACACACACACACACACGCACGCACGCACACACGCATGCACATACACACATACACACACACACACACCTTGCCCAGGAGATACTAATAATGAAACCACTACTTTAAATTTGGGCTATAACCCAGAAAGAAAAGATAAACAATTCCTGATGATCAATGCTAATCTTCCATTTAAGGCGAGAACCTCTACTTTAATAATAATCATTTGTTTTGATATCATCATCTCATTCATAAACGACAAGATAAGAAAAAAAGTTTGCAATGTCGAACATCCTATTCAAAGCAGCAAAAGAGGCCAGAAACAGATGACTTTTCTTCCCCTTTTGTCATCTGCAGTGATGTCCATTAGGTATTAGCTATTTGTTATCATATCATATTAAGGTTGGACTACCTCGTGAAAAACTTTATTTCCGCTCATTTTCATTTTTGTCAGACTTTCCATTATACATTCGATTTTCTCTGCCAGTAAAAGTAATATGAGGTTGCAATTTGGCAAGAACACTTTAAGCCTGGGTGTGATTTCTGTACCCCAGTTTGATTTAAATTAGTTTTGCCATATTTAGTGAGAATTAAAAAATGTCCATTTGGCTGCTTTGGTTTGTCTATTGGCTTATTTCCTATAGAATTTCTAAAGTCTCAAAAAGTCACCACATATATTTCTGATAATTTTATATGGGAATGCATTAATGAATTCATACTATCGCACTACTATTTTTAATGAAAATAACTTAATTGATAATCAAGAACCTGCCGGCTTTTGTACTTCAAATAAAATACCTATTTTTTTAAGAGGCACAGGTCTCTCACTATTAGTGTTAAATCTTCAAGAGAAACAGAAGGGATTTTTTTTAATCTGATGCATTTTTGACACAACAAACATTTCAAAATAATTTATTTCTGCAGGACAACGTTTTGCTACCTGTTGCTTACCACCGCTACTTCTCTACACCAAACAAAAGGCTCTTGGGTACCTAAGCATGTTCACAAGTAACAGTGCTTATCCCTGGAAATTCATGGGATGCATTGTTATAATATGATAAAGCAGCTTTTGGAGCTCCTTAGGGTACATCATCTAAAGGATTTCCATCCAGCATCTCTATAATGTAGTAAACAGGAGGAAACAAAGGTTCCCCTCCATGAAAGTCACTCACCTTGCCACACAGTGGGGAATCGTTTCAGCTGTGATCTGCTATTTAGACTTGAAGCCCAAGATACTGACACTCTGCCTTTCTTTTTGGTTTGCATAGCTGGTGGTGGAGACAGGGATTCAAAAAAACAATTCGGCACAAGAGAAACTCATTCACTCGAAGACACGCTCTAGTCTGTTCTATTCTCAGATTTCAGACAGCAGAAATCCATAATATGTCCACTTTTCAACTCCAGCCCCTACTTCCTCAATCAGGTAATTTCCCAAATTTCACTCTATCATTTTCGTTAAAGTGATCACACTGTGTGGGTACTGCCGAGACCATGCTGAGCACAGAGATGGTCGGTTCTTGCAAGACTCATAACCATAAAGCAGAAACACAGATGAAAGAATCCCGGCACTGCACAGCTATAATATCACGAAGAGTTTTTAAGAAAAGCATATGCAGTCACACTCCTACATACAACAGAATTTTCCTGGACATGAATGTCTCAGAACGAACCTCCCAAGGCCCAGAAATCCAGCCACCACATGCCAGTCCATCCACCTCCACTCCACCCTCTGCCCCTTTCCCCTTCTCACCTTGTGTTTGCCAAAAAAATTAACTTCAGTTTCACCCGAGGGAAGTATTTCCCACAAACCGAGGGAGGGTCTGTGTCCCTGCACATACACAGACAGACTCACGCGGTCTGGATGATGCTTTAACAAGTTAAGGGGCCTCGCGCTTACTCAGCAGAGGAAATCTTTGTGTCTGTGAGGAATCACGCCAATTCCTATTAGTAAGAAAGGATACAGGGGCGAGGAAGCCTATTCTCTCATTGACCAGAAAAAAAGGCCCCGCAAAAACAGAGACCTCTGCCATGACCATCTGCATAAAGGAAGGATGTTGTCAACTTTCTTCTCCCCAAAACTCCAGCGACCTCTGCCTTGACCCCCAGAAACCAGATACACAGGAACAGCCTCTTCTTCAGGAATTGAGAGCTTTACACCAGAGACTCGGCACTGAGAGGCTTGTCGCCCAAGCTATCTACCCCGAACATTTGCACTCACATTCCAAAGATGTTTCCGTTGCACTGGAATGGCTGTAAATTTCTTTCCTGCAGAATTCTTTCCAAACAAACTGCCATAAACTGTACTCTGCAGCTTTGCAGCAAGAGTTCTTAACCAAGCACCGTTCACCTCATTGCAACAAATCTTTTCGATGCCGACTAGGACTGAATTGGTGGCTGGGCCAAAGGAGTAAACTTTAAAAATCCAAGTATCTCCAGAGAAAAAAAATTTAAAAACCTCCACCAGAATTCCACCTTTAGTAATTAGGACTGATAAGTAAAGGTAACATCCTTTATGGGCTCAATTCAATCACTAAAACTGTTGGCTTATGTTTCTCAGGCTATATTAAACAGGCTTAAAAAATTCCAAGTGGATTTTTTCCCATATCATTAAAGAAAGTGGGAAGGTGACAGGGTTCAAGAGAGCAAGCATTCCCTTTCCAGCACAAAAAGAACTTACGTTCTGTTTGGGTGGAGAACACAACAGGAGAAAGCTTTGAATGTTAAAGAGGATTATTAAATTCTATGAAGAGTTTTCCAAAGTAAGAAGCCAATGCACTTATAAAAAGAAAGTCTAAGTCTTTAAAAAAAAAAAAAAGAAAGATTCTAAACTTACGATTAACATTGATACTGAAATTAAAAAGAAAGCATCTATAAAAACTCAATTGTCCTAAAACAAAGCTTACACTTTGGGCTATTGATAGTGTTTTTAGAACTGGGCTTTCTCTGGAGAGTTAAAAGTATGCAAATGCCGAGTGCACAGAGGCACAAACACACACATGCTATACCTTTGTATTACACTGGCATTTTATTATTTAATTAAAGTACTCTTATTTTTCTAGCTCATGCATGCTTCCCTTGAGACGGCTTTGCTGTTAGCCTGCTGGCCTTGACTTCCAGCCAAAAACAATTCAGAAACAAAAAGGGACAACAAATCATATTTTCACAGACATTTTTATCCCTCAATACAACCCTGTTTTCACAACATCATACAGCTCCTATGAAAACTCTAATTTCGGGCAAAGCCACCCGAACCCAGGGTCTGACACATGGCTGCACTCAGTATTTCCAGTTTAAGAAATTCTTAAGTTCTTAATTGCAAATAAACTCTTTTGATAGAAGCACTTTAACCAGCATCGCTGGTTTGCAAACAGTGCCAGGGATACCGGCTGATGGAGTGAAAAATAAAAACAAGCCAGTGAATGTAGTTCTGATCCGGCAGGGATTGAAAGCTGAGGTGACTATTATTCCCAAGCTCTGTGTTATTCCATTACTTTCTAAAAGAGAGAGGCATCGGCAGACATTCACTGCATCTTCGTGGCACAGTCTAAAATGCATAATCTAATTTACAAAACAAACTAGTTTACCAGGTTAATTCTCTCAACCCTTCCCCAAGTGAGATTCTCACTTACCTGGTGGCAACCCTGTAAGTTTGATTCTCTCCCATAAGATGAGTATGAGCCCCTTTCTGTCTTACCTGCCAAGAGAAACAACAAAAAAGTGTAAATTGTGTTTTTCCTTTAAAAAAAAAGCTCCTCCAGGTAACAGACATCTACTTCTCTTCCCCGATGTTTACATACGTAAAGTAGGCACTACTGGCAATGTATGCAAGCAAGAGAGGGAATAACACTTCCTCACTCTGGCTATGATAAACTGGAAAAAAATATCCTTCATTCCTATTCTTAGCCAAACTGCTCCACACTTCCAAAAACTGTCATTCCAATGGCCTCCACTTTCTCTAACAAACAAATTATCATTCCTTATTTTCACTTTCTTTCTCTCTCACAAAATTTAAACAATTTCATTTTTATTTACACAGCAGGCAAATTATCTATGTAATGACCCTAGCCTAGTAATTCCCATTGATTATATTGACACTTAATGGTGAGGCCAAAGCTAATCAATCAAGGCTCTCCAGATGGTGAATATAGCAAAGAAAACTATTCAAAATTCTGAGTTTCTCTCTGTCTCCTTAAAATCCCCTCTCCTAGGAGTGCACCCCATCATGATCAGGATGAGGACAGACTTTACTTTTGGGAGAAAGAGCTTTGAAAAACTGACCACTCTGAACCCAAGTTCAGATTCCACCAATAGACCTAGCAGAACAAGAAATAATGGAACATCAGTGTCTTTTTCCAATTCTAACAGGCCAATTTTTATCGATACACTGCTCTACAGAGATGGATAGAGCCTCAGATGCTATTTGGCCACATCTAAGGATAAAATCAAGGCTACTCATTTTTTTTAAAGTATGTTTAGCCTTAATAATCAGCAAGGAAGACAATGAAACTGCATTATAAGAGATCTAAGCAGTAGAATTTAGTGAGTGACATATGAAGAGTTGTCACAGAAAACTGCTCCATATGTGGACATTAAAAAGAAAAGGTCTAGTGATACAGCTAAGTGCTGAGAAAACAAACCTCACCCCTCCCAAGACTAAAGGATACTTCTTTCTTTAAGACTAGAGTTAGAGATACATTGTACTTTACACTCAGGACTATACTGTTCTTTTTTCCAGTGGAAAAACTCAAAACTAGTATTTTGAGAAGCTGAACAGATATCCTTCTAAGGTTTACAACTCCCAGTTTTCCCCTCTCAAGTTAACGTAACTGTTAAAAATGACATTACTTCTTTTTTATCTTTAGTTCAATGACAATGCTATTAAGACTATGCCTTTCTGCATGACACAAAGAATGCACCTTTCATAAATCTTGTAGCTAGTCAGAAGCATACCTCATATCTAAATCACTACATATATAAAATGGAAGATGATTTTTGAAGAAAGCCAAACCTGAGTCTTAAAATTAACCCTCTCTTCCCATTAACTTTTCTACTGACTTCACTGAATCGGAAACTTGGGAACACACTCCCTTTGCCCCATTTCTCATATTGTGTTCAGTGCAAAGTAGAAAAATCAATGCCCACATCAGTTTCAAATGCAATGAAACAGGATACCATCTTACATACTGCCAGTCCTGGGAAATCTAAGAGAATAATTTTCAGTGTATAAGGATTTTACAATAAAGAAAAGATGTGTTTACCTGTTTCAGAAATGCAAATGGTCATACAGACATATTTACTCTTCTCTGTCAAATATAAGCTCCTTTATACTCTTTAACTTTTCTTTATAAATATTACTAACAGAAATAACTCAACCTTTATGAGCTATGAAATAAAGTATGTCCTTCCTTAAGCCCCTGCAACTAAAAAGCTTCAATACAACCGCCACCTAATACACTTGGACATGCTGTTTACTTGTTTAACAACTAGCCAGGCAGGTAGGTAGGTAGGTAGACAGTCAGACAGATAGAAAGACAGATAAAGTTGAATTCACTCTGACTTCCTAGGAAATTGAACATCTAGTATCCTGTTTTGATAATTTCCAAAAATTGGATTGTAACATTTTGAAGGAAAAAAGGCTATCTTTTTCTTCTCTGTGTAAGAATTACTGAAGCTATTCCCTGTAGAATTTTACCACCTGGAATTATTTCCCAACTTGACTCCAAAATAGAGACCTGGAGAGATGAATTTTCCTACTAGGATTTGTCTCAGTTCATATATCTACATAAAGTTGGGCAATTATTTTCATTATTCTAAAGCTAGAAGGTCAGTGCAAATAGTATGGATTAGAGAAAGAGAGAGAGAATATGAATGAGAATAAATGGGACAAAGAGGAGAGAAATAAGGAGAAGGATAGTGGAATGGAAAGAGCAAGACGGTAGAAAGGGAGACAAGGAGGAGGGAGTGATGAGAAGAATATGAATTCATGCCGCACAGAATCCCCAAAGTACTCTTGGCTACATGGACCCAGCATTCTTTACTATCATATCAGATACAGACTGCTTAATCTTAATTTCGCTTGTTAAAAAATATTTATCCAGATACAAAAATAAACCCACTGCAAATTACAAGTTGTCAGGGTTAAAAATCTACTCCTGTTTGTGTGGGGGAGGATAAGAGACCAGCATAGACATGAATCATTCTCAGTAATTTGAGTGTTTCCATGACATCAATGGGCACCCGTCCAGGACTCTGTCGAAGTCTGCGAGGTACCAAAGAGGCAGCGCAGCCAGCAGGAGGCTGGGAGGTGCACTTTTTTTTTTTTTAAGGGATTATGCTCCTTGTAAAGATTTCATCTGTAGCATCCCCTTTTACCATCAAATAGATCGCTCCAGAGATCATGAGGGAACACATTTCATTCTGATAGTGTAAGCCTTTAACTTTATTACATCTTTTTGTTCCCAAATTCAACTATAAATCTGCCCTCAGAGCCCAAACCCCTGTTTGGGAGCAAGATAATCAGGGCATACACCTTCTCAAACATATTCTATCTATTCCCATCATTTTCTCATGACAAAAAGCAGCCATTTTACAAGGACACCTCAGTTTCTAGGGAAAAAATACACATCTTTTGTGTAAACTGTCCATTGAAAATTAGCTATGGTCTTGATGTTGATTTTCTGCTTAAAAATCACTGGAACATTTGCTTCAGATAATAAAATTTTCAAGAGCGCTGACAACATGTTTAAGTAGGATTCTTCAGTAACTATCTGTGCTCCTGAACACAAAAGCTCCCTAATATCTGCATTTACTCTACGTCAGGCATGGGTCTGCGTCCCTTCTACCAACTGGCCGGCGCGGAGCGCTTCTTTCCTCTTTCCTCCATCCTTCCACACCCACCTCCCCCCATCCCCACAACCACAACAGAGCTTTGAAAGAGCTGAAGATTCTATTTTTCCAATATTTAAAAGAGATAGCAGTGATGAACAAACCCAGCGCATTCACTGCGGAATTTTCGAGCCAACCCTCCAGTGCTAGAATGCGACAGCCGCTGCGGATATTTTTTGGCACAAAGACAATGGTGGCAGTGCCAAGCCCCATGGCTAAAACTACTCAAAAGAGGCATAAGGGTAGCATTAATCGCTCAAGTCTTTTACTGCATGGAGTACTGTTGTCCATATTTTAGAAACTAAAAGTCCCCGTTAGTAACATTTGTCGTATGCCCATAAAGGGGAAGGGGGGGCATTCTGAAATATATACCAGAAACCAATCTTCTCAGACATTTGATTCATTTTTATACCTAAAAGGACCAAATGTTAAATTTTGCTGCTGGTGACGATTTGCTGTGCATGAAACGAATGATATGACCTAATGGAGCACGCTGAGGGCTGAATGAAAGCTACGGAAAGGATTTCATAAACTGAGTCGACATATTGGCTAAACAACTTTCTTCTGCAAAAATCATGTATGCAAGGAACATGTAATACTATGTCACAATTTTTTAAGTTTAGCAAAAAAAACCACAAAAAACAAAAAACTGCTGTAAATGAGCAGACGCAACATCCGTCAATCAACCTTCTAGAGACAAAGGAGATCAACACACAGCCCCTCCTCTAGAACAAGTCGGCATCAACAGTGAGCAAACAATCCAGAAGTCAACACGTGTTTTGTCCAAATTGAACCCATCAGCTGCTAAGACCTATATTTAAATTTGATTATTAAAAATGGCACCAAATTGATAATCAATAAAGGATTCACTTGCTTCTTCTGTTGCTCTTGAAAAACTAATGCAAGCAGAAAATATAGGCTACTTCCAAATAACTTAAAGGCCAATATTTTTGCTGATCTATTCAATAATTATTTATCTTGATGCCCCAAGAAAGATAAGGAAAAATGTTTACTATTTGGGGGCAGGATGGTTAACAACTGTCTGTATACTTCCAAATGTGATACTTTTATATTCTTATATAATTTTCCATTTTGACTTCTAATTTTTCTTCCAATCTATCTGTGGGATCTGATTATCAGGGAATGCCAGGGGAACTGGATGTGAATGAAAATATTACATGAAGGAAAAAAATGATCTCATAAACCCAGTCATTGACAGGGACACATCTAAGAAGTATCACCTTTGGCAGATTCCTACATCTGGACAGTTCTAATCTATATGGAAAGAATGAGAGACAGATAAGAACAACTGATTAATAATATGATTTCTGGGGTTAAGCTGTGACACGGACGATCCCACTGGTGGTTGACCAGTAGGGTAACAACAGGTCATGTTTGGTTTCTACCCTCATTCTTAAAAGGCCACTTTTAGAACTATATATAAATGGTAGGTATTTCACCTATCCATGAAAAAGATGTATCCATACAGCAAACTATATCATCCCATAAAAAGCCTTAATGAAAAATTATCTCATGCTGCAGGACAATTCCAAGCAAGGCAGTCTCACTGTTAATCCTCATTCTGGGAACTGAAGAATGAGCCTTTTGTTCCCCGGCATCAGACTAGGGAACTCATCAGAACCAGGGTCAAATCAGAATAAATCTCTGTCCCCAGCCACACCCCTTCCCTGCTTGCCCTATTAATTTTTCTATATATGAAAAGACAGTTTCATTAAACAATGACCTGAATTTTTAGTGGTTCTGAAAATATACATGAGGTTATTATTTACCAGCCTTTAATCTTTTCCTTGCCTGCCTTTTCCTTCCTTGCCCAAGTAAGACTAGCTCAGTCCTTGTCCTGTATTAACTGTTATGCAAAGAGCTTATGCAGGCTTATTTATTCCATCTGCACAACAATCCTATGGGGCAGGTAATACAAACACCATTTTATAGATGAGGAAACTGAGATACAGAAAATTGCCCAAGGTCACACAGGTAGTAAACAGTAAAGCCAGGATTCAAATCCTGGCAGTTTGATTCCAAAGGCTGTGTATTCTCTGTTGCTGGTATTTAAATTCTGGGGGTGGGGGGAGAATCTATAAATAAGCGAGAAGCCCAATACTGAAGATTCAAATCCCAGAGCTCATAACACTCATGAATTTGATATGAAATTAATGAAAGTGTCTTATAGGTGGTGATAATTTACATTCACATGGTTTTATTCCTAAAACGTCTCTAGGTACTTTATAGCTGTGCAAATGATGTACACCAGTACCCGTGATGTACAATAAACTGCAACCATCTCTAGGTTAAAGTGAAGAAAACAATCCACAAAAACATGGCAGCAAACTGCATCTCTACACATTCTCTATATGAAGAATGCATCTTATTATTAAAGTGCACAGAGAAGAGTAAAAGTAATAATACAATCATTGTTATAATATAGGACAACATAGTACTGCTCACAAATGTCACCTATGGAACAGGAATCCCACAACAGGCTCCAAAAAACAAAAAGGAGACTAATTAAAAGGCCTAACAAATGTTACAAGCTTTCCATACCTCTCCCCAGAAATATACATTGTATGCTAGCATGCTAAAGCCTCTGAGAAGTCCTGCAGTGAAGACATTTGAGTTTAATGTAACCTTCCCTAAACTTACTTGAACACACATATCTGCCTCTTTTTTATTTTATTTTTTGTCTATTAATACAAGTCCTGAAGAACTTTAGGGAACTACTAGAAAAAAACATTAAAAATGTGTTGGGTTAATATATGTTTGTAGTTTTCTATCAATAAACAAGTAAGTTTGAAAGCCAAATTTTATTTTATTCTAATTGATCTAAAGATATTTTTTACTTTTTGTGATGTTTCTGTGCAGATACACCTTTGTTGTTTTGATTAGCTACTAAATGTTAATCATCCCCAACCTTAGTCGGGAGGTGAGAGTCTGGGTTTGCAAGAAATCAGAAGGTTATGTTATTCTAATTTCTCAAATTCAGAAAAGAGCATTGTTTCTGTCCTGTAGAATCTTACTATACCAGGACAACTTTGTCCACAGGCATTAAAAAATCCAAATTTAACAAATTTCATGTGAAAAGAATTAGAACTCAATTCCAGCAAATAAACTAGTCATTGCACAACCTATAAAATTTTTTCCCTCTATCTCTTCCTAAATGGAGAATAGAAAAATAAGTGGAGGAAGTCATGGTAGGGCACATACTTTGTAGCAAAGGATAAAGGGAAATAGGTAGCTATCCATTTTACCAGAAAAGGCTAGCATTAGTCCTCTCTTTCACTGATGTTCTTAAGTCATAAAAATAGAATACTCAGTAATGATATATAGCTCTGATCCTGGAAAATTATGAGTTTTGGCTGCATTTCATCACTGATTCACCTCATCTCGTCTAGACACTATGCTGCCTTCAAAACAGTGGGTGTACTGAAATTCCAGATATGCTGAGTGTCTTGAGGCATCACTAAAATTCTTCATTTTGGGGGATCATTCTTGGTTCAGAATCTATATTTAATTCTCCTTAAGCCACCACTCACATTTGTCAAACACTATATAGTATGCAAAGTAATTTAGCTTACAGGTTTAAAACAATACACCCTAAGAACCCCTTAGATGGGCACTTTAACCCCTATGTTTATAGATGAGATCACTAAAATTAAAAAGGGTAACTGACTTGTATGAGCAGAACAGATTATGTAAATATGAAGAGATGAAACCAGAAAATAAACTTCCAGTTCCAGAGCCAAAGCCCCTTTTGACAATATGCCACCTCTTTGTGGAGTATTCCAGATGTATTATCAATATCGATTGTGGTAACAAATATTATTTTACCTGTTTTCTTCTCACTGTGTAACACAACCATGCCCTCAAATAATTTTAACCTGATTCTTATTATGTCAAAGAGGAGTTCTCAAGTCTTTTGATGGATGAGAAGGTTCGAATTGATACATTTTGAGTGACGATCCTCTGTACACCAAAAAATTACCGATGCAAAATAAAAGTATTGCCTCTGATTATTTCACTTGCCCTAGACAACAACAGCCAAAATAATACCCCACTTGGTGTCACACTTAGAAGAAGTACACACATTATCAAATTAAAGCACGTGAGTTTTGTGCTTTATTTTCCAAATGCAAGAAAATCTTTCATTGAAAATGACACTGATTCCACAGAGTGTGCAATTAATCAACGTAATCACGGGGATAACTTAGCTGTTTGGGGAGGTGTGTCAAATAACTCTTTAAGGCCACTGAAGTGCCACTTGAGGCACTAGAGTAATGGTTTTCTGAATCATCACTTTGTACAAGGGTTCCCAGGAGACCGGAAGGACCAAGGGCAACCCCGAAATCACTCCACTTACCTCTAAGGAGTAACTTACCACTGGCTTTATGAGACTAAGATGGCAATAGTTCTGCCTGCCTTATTTTATATTTTTATCGCAGACTGTGTCTATGATGACTGGGTATAACCAAGGTAATGAAGGACTTGTGTGACCTCTGAAGAAACTACATATTTGAAAGATTATTTTTTATTTGAAGAAAGATAATAGCTTTCATAAAAAGTGGAAAAAGGTCAATTTTGCAATGTATACTAAAGCAAGCAGGAATAAAAGATTTTCTCTATATTCTTTGGAGGGAAGCAAGACACAGGATGCACTTGGTAAAAAGCAATCCTTCAGCATTGAATTATATGGCTAAGAGACTTTGCTGATCATAACAATCATCAGTAAAACTTTTTCATAAAACAGATTCCTGGGTTTTTCATCCCATGGTACTTGTAGTCGGTGGTGTAGGACCTGCCTTCCAGTTTTTTTTTTTTAATCAAATTCCACTAATTAGTCTAAGAAGCCAGGGTAAGAGCAACCTCATAGAGCAACAGGCACAGCTTTTAAGGTCACATTCGATGAACCTCCAACAAACCTGGTAACCTGGTGGTGAACAACAACAAGAACGATTACTCCTGGTCTAACCTATTTAAGGGGATTTTTAAAAAGACAAAAATAATTGCCTCTGAGGCCCTTTCACAGTTACATTTTATGGGTTAGAGAAACCTTTTTCTGGCAGCATACTAGGCCTTTGGAATTATTCCACTAATAAAGACTGGTTGTTTAAAGGACACTGATCTCACATGACCAAGGAGGTCCCCTAATAAACAGCAGAATCCCAAGACGTGAGAAGCCTGGAAGGGAAACGCTGCTCCTCTGCGGCCCCACTGGCCACCGCTCTGGAAGTGTCTCTTCCCCACTGATGCCAAACAGAAGTCTCCTTTAGGCTCCAGGATCAAGTTCTACTGAACATTACTTGGCTGGTTAACCTACAAGTGCCCGTCCACCCATGTATTCTCCCTGTCTGTGCTCTACTAAAGGCATTACCCGTCCACACTGAGGGAGGCAATCTAGTTCTTTGATCCCTCTGGAGGAGATCTATGACATTCTGGCGTGATGCAGCAGAGACATCATATGAATAAGACTTTGTTGTCTGGCCAAATTTTTTTGGAATTTATCAGCAAATTTTAAGAAAAGCTGCAGCTCCATTTCATCACACAAATCACTTTAAGCCATAAATTATTTGCTACTCATTGAACTGAACTAAGACAGTTTTAATACTGTCTTACTAAAATTAAATGTAAAAAGTAATAATGGACAACCTGAATAAAACACAGCCGAACAGAAAATGCAGGGAAAGGTCTGGTATTATGTTTTTTATAGTACCTCCATAGGAAAGTTACATATTTTAGCACCATGGCATGTAAGTGGTGGATTCAGTTTTCAAGCTGAGCTTATAACTAACAAGAATATAACAATTATCATCTCTCAAAGAAACCACATGCAGCTGATGATACTCAAAACTGCACAGAAGTAAAGGAAATGGGAGCTTCATGAAGATGTTAAATACAGTTCATACGTGTGTATAAACACTTAAGTATTATACTTACACATACACACACGTATATAAGTAACATTTTTAATCCCAGACAGAAGACAATCCAAGTGTCATTTATGTATGTATGTGTGATGTATTAGATGACCATTTCTTCAGCCTTAGCACTGAATTACAATTGGTCTATGTTCCCTAAGCATACACTACTGAGAAGTTGAGGGGAAATAGCTCAGAATTCAAAATACATTTTGGGACACCCACAGAGCACACAAGGAGAAAGACTGCTACCTCCTGAGCTTGTGCTTCAAGAGAACGGGACCAGGGCACCAAAGTTGGAGGTGAACAGGGCAAAACTACTCAGAGCCTCACTGCTAAAGGAAAGCAATGCTTCACAGACAGAATTACACAAGCCACTGAGTCCTACACCATGATGTTTAAGAAAAACCTCCCTACGACTGAATTGATGAGCACGAAGTAAATCAAGAGGGGAAGGTAGGGGTCACAGGAAGGAAGAGGGGAGGCAGGGAAAAGATGATGGAGGAGGAGGAGGAAAAGAAAGGAGGAAGGAGAAGGGGAGTAGTCAGAACTGTGACCTCATCCCATCAAAAACATGCAAGAGAAGAAAAAAAGTACATGGAATAGATGGAACAGACAGCAATTTTCAGCTCTGAAACTTGCAAAAGCAATCACCTGAATAGTTGTGAGAGGTCCAAAGATGTGAGGCATGGAAATAAATAAATATCTGTTTAGTGCCTGTGGACCACGTGTTGCTTTGAATATGTCAACAATGGACATTATTCTCAAGAGTAAAAGTTTAGATGGCTGGCACACCAGGGAGAAAACCCAGGAATACACACCAGTGAGGGATGTAATGGAGTAACTTGGGCACAGAAAGACAGCACCCAATACAACCTCACTGTGGCAACAGAGGGCAACAGGGAAGACATGCATCTGAGATTCCATCAAAGACGCTATTGTAACAGATTTGGTGGGAACTTGTTATTTCTTAGAATGCAGTTCACGGTTATTTGACAATGTTAAATAAATCAATAAAAACTGATGCTTATATAATTTATCAAAAACAATTTCTTCAAGGTAACTGAACCTGAAACTGGAAAAGCATAGATGATTCCCCTTTCCTAGCTCTAAGCTCTTCGGTCATTCCATCTTTTAGGGAGCTGGCTTTGGGAGTTTTGATGGCATTTGCCTACAAATTAGAAAAGCTCTAAGACAAAAGAACTGCCCAGATCTAAATGACCCTCTCTGTGTAACAATTACCAAATTGATTCAATAAAGTCATTTCATTTCAGAGATAGGTAGAAATCACGTACACATGATTATTATAAAGAATTTGCTGGAAACTTGTCAACAGAAATCGTTGCTATTTTTAAGACCTATTCATTACAACGGGGCCCTGGTCTTCACTACCAGGATCCAAGAATATATTCATGCAAGCAGAGAGGCCAGGACGCTCCCTCTGTGACTGGCTCTTGTACAAGTCAGTCCTGCCACCTGGGAATAAAGGGATCATCAATGATTTGCTCCTTTGACATCTCACACTCCATAAATTAAACAAGCACCAAAAGAGGCAAAACAAAACCAAAAAATGTTCCACCAAAACTACCATTCTTGGTATCTGCCAGGGAAGACAGCTTAATTTAGTCTTTGAGGAAGCCAAAAAATTTAATTTATAAAATAATATGATATATGCTGCATATATAAAATGTATTAAAGATATGCACTCATTTTCTTTCACAAAGCAAGTGAAAACTGCCAACCCTATTAGGAAGTTCTCTCCTGGGAATTACTCAGCACATCCTTTACCTACAAAGAGTCACATTTCAAAATTTCTATTATTTATCTTTTTTAAGTCCATCCCCAACTTAGACAACAGTTCTTGAGTATAACTATGCCAGGAGGAGCTACAAAAGTAACAAGTATACAATTAATGATACTATGAAATTAACCACTTAAAAACTCAAGAGTAGCATATACTTTACATGTTATTTGAACTATCAGGAGTCTATTTAGCAAAAGCAAACCAAAACAAGCAACAAACTTAATTTTGAACTAAAACAAATTATCTGTCACTCTCAGTATTAATCTACACCTTTACAATCACTGGAAATACATGATTAGTTGTGTAAAAGTGCACAAACGAAACAAACAAAAAAACAAAAAATACTCCCCAATCTTGAAAAGTAAATTAGGAACCCCACAAACAGTTGGTTCCAGTCTGGGCAGCCAGCAGAGGGCGCACATGCCCCAACAAGAGCAGGTTCTGACCAGGCACCACCCAAACTCACTTAGAACTAAGCCTGACCAAAATTTGAACTGGTGGGGGTCATCCTATCAGTGCCATTAATAAAGAAAATGTGCTCAGTTTAGAATAGTAAGAAATACACACTATTAAATACCAACTTCAACAGAGACTTCTTAGCTGCTTCACGGACAGTTCATTAAAAAGAAAATCTTTGTATAGAAGTGAGGTTATATCAGTTTTCAAGGCCACTGTAGTTTTCACTGATCTATATTAAGAATTACCTGTAATATATGAGTTTGGAGAAATAAATTAAACACTAAATTTCTAACACATAAACACACAATTTTAGTGAGTGTATTACATCTCTTTGCAAACAGAGTTTCTTTTAGTGTTTCCATGTGTCAAATAGAAGTCTATTAATTTTTGTAACTGTAGAGCAACCAAATACGAATCGTTTTATGGTTAAATTGAGATATATAAGTTATAAGTTATTTATTTTTACACTTGTTTGTACTTGATTATTTGTAAGTTGCCTATTCTGGTCTTTGTATTATAATATTTGTTTTGGAGTTACAATAGGTTATACTTCAAGAGGACCTCCCAGCTATGTATGTACAAGTACATATAATAAGGAACTGTTTATTCTTTTAAGAAAGTTTTCCTATAAATGCAAAAGTCACAAACTCCTCCTGGAGCTTTCTAAGCTTATGGTTTCAGAAATAATTACCACAACTAGAAAAGAAAAAAAAAAAGAATTACCTCATGAAAGCATCAAATTAAAATAAACTTAAAGTACTGTAGTTTTTTACATTTACAGATAAAAATGAAATAATCCATAGGATGCTTGATCTCTCATTTCAAATAGATTTAAATAAACAGAAGGTTTATAGTTAAGTTGCAAGATGGAAAGCTTGGTAGGAATAATTAGCTGCCAGTTGTCCATCCACCTAAATGACCATTTCAACCTCACCTCTACTAATCAAACAAAAACAACAAAGTCACATAACATCTCTATCAGGTAATTTCTTTAAAGCATTCTCGGTAGATTTTAGAGTTGAATTTAATTTACAGCATTTATAAACCAGGTGGCTTAGGTTACATGTAGGTCACAATAATAATACTTATTCTTCAGGCCGATGTGGCTACACCATTTCTGCATAAGTTCAAATGACGATGTTTTATTATTCCTAAGCACTCGATTCTGAAATGTTTGCACAATCTGTTAAGTCCAGGCAAATTTAAATGATTTTGACATGCAGCCTGCTAAGGCCAGTGACGGGGATAATGCCTCTTTACGTGGGTAAAATTTTGTGGCATATAGGTCAGTCTCTTAAGGGGAATCAACTGTTTGTCTCTTCTTTGCATTTCCACCACAATCCTTCATCCTGCAGCCTGGAGCTGAGAGTGAAATGCAAGAAAGGAGCTGAGTGCTCAAAGCAAAAATCTGCTTCCAGGACAATCCATTATATCTGACAAGTTAAATGTTCCATGGTAGGCCATATGGCACCAGAGCAGGGCCGACGATGGAAGAGGGGAACTCAGCAAATGCATCACAATTAAGGAGTTTGGCTACAGACTTTACTTTGAATTACTTAATTTTTTTCATTAAATTTTAAATGCTGTCCCCCTGCCCTCAATTTTTAACTGGATTCCTTGAGACAATTTTTAAAGAAGTTCCACAATTACTTTTTCATCTCATGGCTTAGGTCACTGTGGCTACTGAAATCTGAAAGTTAAGGTACACATGGCCATTTTATCAAATGCACTTTCACAGAGGAGGACCTGTAGCCTCATTTAAAATTTTTCAAGACAAATAATATGTAGAACCTATCAGTTCACTAGATTAGAATATGCAGATGAAACTGGTCATTAGATCGAGACATTTAAATGAAATTGATAGACCATTAAATGAAACCAGTTTCCATTCTTAAGCCTAAAATATCTTAAAAGCTGTACAGTCGTAACAGGCATTTTTGTTTCTTCTGTGGCTTGCTTATGATTTACCAAATTAATGAATTAACTGAGGACTACCTCCTTGAATTTAGCTCCTCCCAGCATGCCAACAAAAGGAACTCTCTATACTCCTGACTCAAGCCATGTCCCAGAGACAAGTCCTTTAAGCTTCTAAGACGTGGGTTCAACCTGGGTCATCTATAACAAAGCTGAGTTTTGTTGGAGACAATGTAATGTAAATAATACTTGCACTAAAACCAAGGTATGCATTTGCTTCTTTAAGGAAGAGGAAATGAAATTAATGAGATGACCAAAATAGCATAATTATATCCTGGTATATATACCATTATGCCATTCTAGTAAATAAATTAAGTAAATGTTCTTATGTCTCCTGAAGAATTCTCAGGAAGAGAACTGGATCTGTAATAAAAACTGAAGCAGCATCCTATAGAAGTGTCCAAACTCATCTCATCCAGTGTCAAAGGGCAGTTTATCAATATCCTCAATTCTTGGGGATGATACATTCCTGAGCAAATACATATAAGTACATGTGTAAATACTATATATATATGTATATATAAAATCATAATGGGTAGTTTTTCTAAACAATAATGATTATCATTTAGGTAGTCACATTGGTTCACAAACATGAAATTCATGATTAAAACATGTATGCATCTTTCCAAAAGAGTAGACACTAAGACTCATTTCCCTAAACTATTTTCACTCTCCATTTCTCCAGAGGGTCACTATTTCTCTCAAATGTACTCGCTTCTGCCTTAATTAAGAATAACATTATTTCAAAGAGCATATCCAGATACTTTGTAAAAAAAAATGGGTCATTTCATATTTAAAATTATGAACACAGTTTCTAGTGGTCCCAAAGTTACTCTTTGTTAATCATCTAATGTAATTTTTTATTTGTATCTCATTTTTAAATATGAGACAATTTAGTAAATTGTGAAGATGGTATGTGGGTTATGAATTGGTCATTTGTATTAAAAATCGATTGTTATAGCTCTGCATATTTTATGAAGTACTTTCACATACATGCTCTTATAAGCTTCATAATCCTAAGGTAGGTGTCATACCTATCATTAATATGTTCACTCCCTATGGAGGAAGAAAGGTTATTCAGAGAGGTTAATGTATTACCTTACAGTACACAGCTATGACATGGGGGATCCACATTTTCTGTCTAAGCCTACCTCTTTACATAAGCATTGTAATGCCATACCATACCATCGAGTACGTGAGGAAGTACGAACACTAAAAAGATTTAGGCAAGTATTACTCAGAAATGCAGGCATGTGTGTTATACACTTTTACTTCATATCTAAGAAAAGTAGTAAAATGTTTTGGTATTGTGACAGTGACCAGTTTGAAAAAGATGACAGAATCCTATGCCGGAATTTCCTAGGAGGAATGAACACATACTCAACACACAGTTACACTTACACATGAACAGCCACACGTGAGGGTGCTACACGCACATACACACACACTCACACACGTAAAATGCAGTCATGCACATCTCAGCATCAATAGAGTGCACAGGGCCGTTGTGTACTATAGATCCCATTTCTGTGTATCCAGATCCACATTTTTATTACTAATTAAAATGTCCAGATGGTAAAATAACACCTGATCTGAGGGGCTTTTAAGTACAGTAATTGTCAACGCTCAACTCCTACATTGTTAACAAATTGGAAAAATTGGCCTGCACTGAGTTTTATATGTACTGTTTCCAAGCCATCAGTGTAATACAGTTAAAACTTTCATAACTTGAACCTAAAAATGCCCACACAGAAAGAACTCTTTACCAAGAAAAAGAGGGAAAGATCTGCCATCAAATCATTATTATTAAGAGAAAGCTTATGAAGTCCAACAGAACTGAATGTCGTATCACAGTCATACCATTGTGTTTTATAGGGGAAAAAAAACACAATAGAGGAAAAGAATGAGCTAGCTATTCAACAGCTATTCAATCCTATTATTTCATGAAGCCCTTTCTCTACATATTTTGTTTTACACATTCATGAAAGGATACAATTAATTTTTAAATATATTCATCTTTTTCTTTTTTTTTTTTACATTTTATTGCCATATATATATATATAGAAGTACAGATCTTAATCATAAAGCAAAACATTTATCATCTCATATGCTTTTAAAATATATGGTTTCTGGGATGACCCTTGAAATTCAGCTTAGGTCTTGGCTCAAGAATAATATGCTTCGGGGAATCACACATGCTTTTAAATGTTTAAGCAGCTACTTTCTAATCCTAAGTGGATTCTTTTTTCTCAAGCAAACATTTTTGCAAATATTTAGGCTGCTTTGATACGCAAATGTTCTCCCAAACACTTCCACCAGCCAGCCACTGAAATCTCTCCACAGACCCCAACCAATGGGAAAGTTCGCAAGGGAGATATGAGAAGCAACTGGATGAGGGTACTGCCAGGAACACTGGCTTCACTGGCCACAAACAAATGTTGATTTTGTTGCAATACCTGAAACAAAACCTTTGGATGTTGTAGTGAAACAACTACTTCAAAATTCTCAGTCATGGGGCTATAATTCCCCTTGACTGAAGCAATAACTTCTGGGGAGGGTAAAACTGATCACCCACGGGTTTCCTTTTTCAGAGTTCAATAACTCCAGTAAATGTGGCTTGCTGCTGGACAGTGAAATCTCACCACTTTAAAAAGAAAATGCCCACAGGAATTAACATGTGCAAAACAGTTAACAGAGAAAGCAACAAAAATTGCCATGACTAGGGTCCCAAGTCTTAATGGGTAAAATATTAGTACTTTCAAAAATGTGCTTCCAAGGGATAAGCCAGGGGAAAAGATGCCCCTACAACCATCTTTACTATATAAATATCTCAGGAAGTGATTCATGCAAATGAGGAATTCTAGAAATAAAAACAAGAGGGTAGCATTCAAAATAACCTGTAAATACAGTATGGTTATAATTATTATGAGTAAAAACAATCTCTATACCACCTTTCTCTTTAACACTTTACTAGGGAAACACCCCCTAGACTTGCTTTAGGAAATAATGGGATTCTTTAATAACAGGTCAACAAATCATTTCAAAGTATTTTTTCAATTTATTCCATCACTTTAGCCACCAGAGGCCCACGACACTGAAAACAAAACCAAATTTCAGGATTCTGGGCCCTAACACCATTCTAGGCATTACTTAAGAATGCAGGAACTGGTACACGTTTGTGAATTTGATGGGGGGAGAAAACTAAGTGAATTTATCAAAGCCAGTGAATGCTGAGCTTACAAAATTAAAATGATCTTCTCCTCAATGAATGAACCAACTAACCTGCTGATTGACACTTTTTCCTCACTTCTGCCATCACTTCCTCATTCACACATATTAGAAGTGGTCAAAGATTTCATCAGATGTGGTTTGACAATAGCAGCAAAGTGCCTAAAGCCACAGATTTTAATTGAGCCCAAAATACAGATTTGGGAGAAAAAAGAACCAATCACAGCAGGAAGCGCTTTAAAAGAAAAAAAAAAAAGGAAACATTATCTTGAGTAGTAACTCTGCACTTAGTTATACTGTATGAAAAGAAAATTAAAAAGCTCTATAAAATGTCAGAATTAACCTATCATTTCAGATTGCTCACAGGTGAAATTCTACCATCTGGATGGGCAATTTGCCTGCATAAAATACAAGTAAACCAAAAGAAAAAAAGTAAATCCTTCTTCTGCCTGCTATTTCAACACAATGGATTAAAGAAAAGAGGACAGAGCTACCACAATTCAGATATTGATACACCATGTGTACACACACAAACACACACGTTCATGTGCAAACTGTGACAAAACAGAAATTGGAATAAAGCAAGAGACTGAATAAGATTCTGTTTCTTGGAACTCTGGGGTTACTGAGGGGGAAAAAAACCCATTCTTAACCGCATAATAGGAGAAAATGATTTACTTTAAAGTCCTCATTAAATAACCGATGAGACTTTGTATTGTACTGAGATACTCCAAGAAATAAGACCTACCATATCAAAGTTTCTATCTTCCCCTAACAAGGCATATTTATATTCTTTATTTATGCTGGGCTAGCAACTTGGGGAATTACAATTTAACTTTAAATAAACAGGAAACTGCATCTTAGGAACTGCCTGAAGTTGTTTTATATCATTTGAGAGTGAAAATGCTTATAAAATTGACTATTTATAAAGAAATATGCTTTCATTCTTTTTCTTAATCTTTATACAAACCTTTTTTTTAATCCCCTCAAATATCTGCCTCAGCAAAAAGATCTGGCTTAGTAATGGATCGTTTTTTTTTTTTTCTTTAACCTAAAGATTCAATCTCAAATCGGGTCAGAACTCTGTTTAGGTGTTTCTTTCTGATGTTGAGGGTGAGATAGAACTTTTGGTGTAACTTTAGGTACAATAAACCACAGTACAGGTCGGCACCAAATGGTTACTTGCCAACGTACAGTCATACTTTGAAAGCAACACACAGAGGGTTTATAAATTAATAGCTTTCTGTCCTGAATACTTGTCAATAGCTCTGTTCTGGGGTTTCTGGGTATCCATTTTGATGGCACGGTGTCTCTTAAAATTACATTTGAAGCACAACACTAGACCAGAAGTGTTGAGTGAGAGAATTATGGGCACATTCCCAAACTCTTACACTAAACCACAAAGGGAATAGATTAAAAAGAAAAAGCGCTAAAAAACAACCATCTTCCAAAAAGAAGAAGAAGAAAGAAAAAAAAAAAAACCCACCCTGAAAAGAGAAACAGAATACTTGCTTTTCTTTCGACCTTATAGGTAGCACACGGAGGGAGGCACCCGAAGATGTAAGCACAAATACGTGATGAAGGTCGCCAGAAAGCATGCGGATGAATAAACTGTCGTGGTGTAAATTTGCCAGCTAGAGGACAGAACACAACACGCTGAGGCTTGGCTGTCCTAACATGTTTTACTATGTAAATTTAAAGAGTCTTGAAAGGGAAAAGGGAAGAGGGGAAAAGGTGGAGGGTTTTTGTTTAACATTTTGAAAAAGTTTGCCAGAAATTCTCATACTTGGGTCACAAATAAAAGTACTTTCATTGCTGTTATTAAAAAAAAAAAAAAGAATCTAGTTCTTAGGCTAAAACTCATCACATGTTTCCTATGATGGAAATTCAGGGGGGTGGTTTAAAGAGTTAAAGACTCCCTACCATTAATTTGCATCTGGTGCTTTTAGTGTGTGTGTGTGTGTTTTTTTCTTCCCTGAAAAGTTGGCAGAGCTGCCGATTTTCCATAATGCAAGCATTTGGGAATTGTGAGCGGAATGAAACCGATCCAATCTCCTGACTGCGACATGAATTTTCATTAATTACAACCTTGTCAGCAAAAGCATTATCAAAGCTGAATATGAAAATGCTAATGAGTCCTCATTTGCATATTTTTCTTTGTTGGAATGTCATTAATTATTACATTTTATGATGATGAATGCAGCTGTCGAAGCTCTCCGATGCATAATTAGCCATCAGAATGCCAGGAGCCGATCAGCATTTTTGGGTGAAAAAAACAAATTTCACTTCCACTCTCCCCCCATCCCACCACCACGCAACACACACACACCCACACACACACACACACACACAGCCCGGATGACGACAGTCCTGAGGCCGGACTTTGGGGAAGTTGAAAAGAGCTCATGTAGAGGGGATTAATTTTTGCTTTAAAATTATTTTGTTTTTAGACGATAAGGGTCTTACACAATAAAAGCAGTTCTTAATAAAAAAAAATCGTTATTCCAGCTTAATTAATGCCACGCTTAATTATAACACCATGATGTCAGCGGTTTTAATTAAGTATTGGCTCCGTTACAAAAAAAAAAAAAAAACTCCTCGCTGCAGTAAGTCACAATACAGAGATTCGTGCAAATCATTTCTGCGATGTTTTGGTCTGCCGTGGTTCATGAACTATTCAGATATTACCAGGCAGCATGCAAACGCCAGGCACACACGCGTGCGCAGGGGGGCGCGCCCCGCACCGCACACTCACACACATCAGGCAAAGGGGAAAACCCGTACTTTACTACTACATTACTTGGATAGATTTTAGAGCTTACCTACTTGACCACTTTTTTGAGCTAAAGTGTAAGTGAAGATGACAAAACATAGCTCATCCTCTCTCAGCCGCTGGGAACGGTGTTTTATAAGTAAAAAAAGAAAAACAACACAGAGCAGATGGGACCATTACACATGACCAAACCAATCAATCACAGATGAAGGGCCCAGGTGCAGCGCAGCCGTGCAACAACGCACCATTTCACAGTCTGTCAGACACACACACACGGTCGTCCATGAGTGACCCTCCTCGGCTCCCCCCGGACCTCATCTGGAGCGCTGCGCCCCTCTCGCCTGCCTACGCTCCAACTGACGTCTTCATAATCGCCCTGTCTTTCTATCTGCTTTGGCTCCTGTGAGGAGAGGAGGATGGAAGGGGTGGCGACTGGGGAGGGGGCTGGGAGGACCGGGAGGGGAGATAAGCATAGGGGCTCACATCATTGTCACTTATAAGGAGTCCAGCCTTCTTCCTTCTGCCATCCCCACAGACCCTCCCTCTCAGACCACCATCACAACTGCTTCTCAAACCATCATTAAGCTCATTAATTTTTAAGGGTGACTGCTTGGTTGCTGCACCCCAACTGTCCACCATTAGAAATAGAAATTTTGTTGGTGAGTTTCCTCCCTGGGAGGAAGAGAGATGTGGGAAACTCGAAAAAGTCACAATTAGATTGAAATGTTAGAAATTAATTAACTGGAAGTGGTCAGCATTACTTTCCAAGGCCCCCCAGAATTGGTTCAAATGAAACCCTAGTTACTCAAAAGCCTCTGGGGAGGCAGTTCAGTCTCAACATTTTGTGTCTTCATTGCTGTGGCCTTTGGTGTCCCTATCACAGACGCAACCAAGACTCACTGAACCCAAATGAAATTGTACATTTGCAAGGGTCACAGGATTATCCTGGCAGGACAATTAAAACACCATCTCGGACACAGCAAGTTAACGACAGGCTCCCAGTTTTAAACTCAAATTTCCTAATCAAAGCCTCCCTTTATGTGGCTTGCAGCCTTCTGTGCCTTAAAAACATATATATGTATATTTTTAATTAAAAAGCTCAGTGGTGAAGAAAGAGTAACCAAAAGAATACAAAATGGCATGACTATGTACACCACTTAAGCCCACCTACTATTTTGGCAAGAAATTTTCCCCACATAATGTGGGGGAAAAAAAAAGACTGGCTTTATTGATTCAATATATTCTTTAATCATTAATTCCTTCGTAAGCCTAGATAATTTGTAAGAAAGTTTTTGAGATCTGTCAATAGAGCACAAATATTGTAAGGAATGGGCTTTATTCACTCAACTGAAAATGGTACTTTCCTCAGCTTTAGGAGATGACTGCTCATCCAGTGACTGACTGCTCTCCACAATTTATAATTTATTTTGCCCATTTGGAGATGAGAAAGAGTTTAGGAAAGCACTCAAACCCTATAAAAAACAACTATATGACTGCAAAATAGCTTAAAGGATTTATGTTCCAAAATGCTCATGACTTTGTAGGCTTTACTGGAAAATTTACACTGAGGACAAGAAGAAGTTAATCAAAATAGACCATGCAATCCAAGCACTCTAAGGATTAAGTCAAGTGTCATTTATGTGCAGTTTCATATAATGATATGAAAATAAAATAAGAGTCCAAGCTAAGTTGGGTAAGTACGTGTCCTAAAACCTGCAAGGCATTCCATTTATTGGCAAAGGCAATTTTACAGAACACAGGCAGACTGGATTCGTTGAAATGAAAGCTTTGTCTCTTAGCATGGGCCCTACCATCAATTCAAACATGTTCTCCAAATGGTTTAATGATGCACTTGTTTTCATTTTTTTTTTTTCTTTTTATATTCAGTACACTTCTCATCTCTTTACCAGCCAATTGGTCCTTTGGAAACTTTTAAACATTAAAGTAATAATGAATCTTTCTGTTCCCCAATGTGTCCTGCAATTTTTATGCTTAGTCCTGATAACAAAGAACTTCATCTCTGAACTCTAGAAGAAAAACAGAGAACATATTTACTAAAATCTTCCACAGCTATGTAGAAAGGATCACCTTGTGTTTTGAGTGTGTATTTTTTTTCTCAAGGCACAGACTCTACACATTTGCATTAATAAATTTCTATTTTCAAGCTCAATAGGAATTGCAGTACAAAAAGCAGATGTGTACGTTGGATTCTTTCAAATTAAATTTCCAAAAGCAGAGCCTATTCTAGCTCAAGATCAAAGGAACTAAAACACGATCTCCTCCCCCTTCCAATATAATTACAGAGATTTCATTTCTTTTGTTACAAAGAGCACAACAGGTAAATCTTAAACCTGAAGGATAATGATCAGGTGCTACAGCTCAGCTTTGCTGGGTTGCTGAATCGCTCTGCTCAGTGCCCCTGCTGTTTAAACTACCACTCTACGGGAAGATGGGAAATGTCTAATGCTCCTCTCTACTTTATTCTTGGATATTTGTTTCCTTTTCCACATCAAGACTACACAGAATAGTTCTGAGATGAACACAACCCATTTTATAGCAGGGTTGTCCATCCAAAATGCACAGTGTGAAAAAAATCATCACGTTTGTAGGTGCCTTTTATTAGTAGGCTACCTAAAAACCCTTCTGGAAGTAGATGGGGGTATAAATAATAAATACATGAGGAGTGACACTGTTATGAAATGTCATATCCTGGCAGTCCTGTGAAAGGACAAGGCCCTGGGGAGGGAGAAGAAAAGATGGAAACTGCAAAATCATCCAAAACTGAGGATCGAAGGGAAATCTGTTCCACTTTGGAATGATTAGCATGATGTATTCCTTTGAGAAATACAGGTAAAGAGAGAACAAAATTTAATGTCAAAATCCACAAAAACAGAGAACTTTGGGAGAGAACACCCTCTGGGCTTCAACATCCTTGAGAGTGACTACATTCTACATATGTATTTCCATCTCCCTTTTAAAATTCCTGGTACCTCATTTCATCCTTTGCTGCCCATAGGCATCTGTTCCCCTCTAATTATTTGCCATTTAGAAAAACTCTACTTAAATTCCTTGTGCATCTGTCCTTTGCTTAGTGTATATTTGTGATGCTTAAACATGGTGCTTGATGTTAGAGCAGCCTCAAATATAAGTACAAAAACTTTCTCATCCCAGAAAAATTTTTCCACATTTTCTACCCCAAAATGTATATACAAAGTAAATTCAATTTCCCAGGATTTTATAAAATAAGTAGGCACTCCTATATATATATATATCATACACACACACACACACACACACACTCTTCAAAGACTTGGTGTTGGTAAACAAACCTTCTAATGTATCTTCTAATCAATGCCTTCACGATATAAATGACATTAATAATGTCCTTTCCAAAATATAATCTTTTACTTTTAAGTGGCTAGGGTTTCCTGGCTTCTGAATTATTTTTTGCTAGTTTATGAAATGGAATATGATTATGTGCAAGGGAATACCTTTAAGAATATCCCCTCTTGAGAATAGAGGGGACAAAAAATCTTGAAAAATCACAGTTTGGTAGCATCGAAAACCCAAAACCCAAACAGGTTTGATTTCTTCCTACATCTTTTTCACATACCCTTTCTCTTTGCCGAGTCCCTCATCCTTCCAACTGTTTTCTTTCTCCATTGTCCCTCCCTTAAAGAAGAGGCACTGCAGGAGGAAAAAGTCTTGGGCTGGGAACTAAATTTAATTTTGCCAATAACTTGGAGTAAATGATGCCAAGGCTGAGGAATAATTACTATTAATAGTATTAGCAATAATAATAATAGTTTATGACAAACACTTTGCAGTGCATTAGGGTGATTAATAACATGGATTTGGGAGTCAAAACACCTAGATTTGAATGCCAGATCCACCTCTAATGAATTTATGACCCTGGCAAGTACCTGAGTATCTTGGTGCCTCCATTTTCTCATAACAAAAAAAAAATAGCACTAGTAATAACATCTATGTCATATGTTTGTTATGAGGAATAAGTAAGTTAAGAGATTAAAGGCACTCAGAAAATGTATTTCCTTATTCTTTATCATCTGTCTACACTACACTGTTAGTTTCATGGAGAAAGAGTAGCTTCTTTTTTACCACTATATTCATGTGCCTGGCACATAGTAGGGAGTTGGTAAATGAACAACTATTCAGTGAATGAATGGATAAACAAAGAAACATGACTTATTCTGTAAGAACCAATAATTCTAAGGCTAAATTATTAAATACTTACGAGGTGTAATTACTATGGTACTTTGCATGACCTCTGTCTTCAGGAAACTGGTATTAGGGGAATGAAGCTAAGTACAAACAGCTATCATTATAAACCATAGAGGAAAAATCACATCAGAGGTATATAAGATGAATACTTTGCTAGGTCAGAGGAAAGGTAACTTGGTTCTGGGGGATGGGAAGTGGTGTCTTCCTACTCAATGATTCCTCCAAGGAAAGGTCTTAGAAGAGGCCAATAATGATCACTAAGTAGTAGCTCCAGCCAGTAGACAATGCTCAGTTCTCATCTTCCTTGGCAGTCACAAAGATACTCTCAGACCCTCCTTCTGAAAAATATGCTTGACATGGCTTCCACGATATTACATTCCTTTTTCTCCTGCTTCTTGAGCATTCTCTTTCACTCTCACCCAAAAGCCTCTGTCGAGAATCTTTCCATTGCCAGGCTCCAGGTCCACTTGTTACTTGAGACTCCACACAGTCTCTTACCTGAAACTGGCATCTATATGCTGAAGACCCTTTCAGTTGTAGACCTTGTGCTCAGATGTGTCTGAGCTTTACACTCTTAACTCCAATTGCATACTTGGTATCTTCACTTGGATGGTTTAAAAGTGCCTCAAACTTAACACCAAAATCATGACCTCCTTCTGCACCTAGACATCCACTAATGATCCCTGGAATCTGACAGAAATTGAAATTACATTTATTAAGAATCTAGCTCCTGTGCTAGATTCATATATCTCATTTAATCTTCATTACAATGCTCAGGTAAATGGTATTATCTTCATTTTTAAGGTGAAAGTAGTAAAGCTCAGAGAAATTGCCTCCATTTAACCTCAAGACAATGGATTTCAGGCCACAAATCTCGAAATTAAGAGGATCAATAATGTCTGATATATAGAAACAACCTTCTTCCCTTACTTTGAGATTCATAACTTAGAAGAGACTGTTTTACTATGAACTTCCTGATTCACAATGGAGAGATATTTTGTTGGAGAATCAGTAAGAGGTCTACCCAGGGGAAAAGGAAAGGTATATAGTAACATCTTAATCAGAACAAAACAGACAATAAAAAAGTAGAAAGCTTATACAAAAGAAATGTAAATTGGAAAAAAGCTAAGTAAAAGCTAATAAAATAAAAACTATAAAAAATAAAGATACTTAAGTATATTTTATCATGAAAAGCTACAAAAAATGGAACTTTTAAAAATCAGTAAATATATCCATAGTAAAAATAAGAAATCAAGAACCACAAAAGGCCCACAGAAAGCATATAAAAGAAACAAATCCTTGGCAGGGTTGCCCAAAGTGAACCAACCTCAGTGGCGGCTGACTCCCTCTGTCCGAGCCCTGGACCACACCCAACAGCAGCTCCGGGCACATGGCATCTTCTCTTCCTCTTACCCCTTGAAGCTCCACAGAAGCCACAAGTACTGCAGCATTTTTACACAATGCCATGATTATATTTTGGACAAAACGTGTACCCTTTCTTGGTAAAAAGTGACATACTGGACCATCATATTGCTCTCACTGAAGAAGGGACTTACCAAGTCTTCCTCAGCCCAGGTGACTAGCCCCTGACTCCCCAAACCTGCAGATTGCCCTGTCTCCTGACATGACCTATCTCAGACTAAAGGTCGGCTTGCTCAGCTGGTCACAGGCAGGCAATGGCAGCCTGTCTCCTTGGAGGGAAGCCCTCGGTGATTCTGATTCTGCTCTCTGCGGATGGTTGGCTGGGGCTTCCCAGACACAGGGTATTAGACATGTTGACCTAAATGTTACACACAATATTACTCATATAGTATTAATATTAGAACATTCATCTCTCTGTATCCACAGTTTTAGACCTTTGATCTCTCCAGCTGTCAAAGAAAAATACTTTTCTGTCAGAGAGTAAAGTGGATCAAACCCTTCTCTCTATCAATCTCTGACAGATCCTGCCGCATTTTCTGACTCACTAGAGAGAATTTCTCTGTTCCAGGACTTTTCATGCCAAACTGACCATGATTTGTGGTAGGGAAGGATCGTGGCTATGTGGGGGAGGCAGAATGGGTAAAAAGTAGTTCACTTTATGGCTCTTAGCCAGCAGTCACAACCATGGTAAAGGGTATAATTTTCAAGTTTTCCACCAGCAATCTGGAAGAGGTAAATTCTTAGAGCAAAAACAACTATGTTTGGACTCCCAAATCAAAAATGCCACTTGCTAGCCATGCAATTCTCCAAGACAGCTGCCCTACTGAAGATAAAAGAGTGGTCCTCTACCACGCAGCTACTAAGCAATGCCACTGCAAGCCAAATCCCACTCTAACACTAAAGTCCAGCTCTTCCTGGGATAAAGCATGAAAAAGGGGAACAGCTAATAAAAGGGTAGTGAAGGGAACAGAAAGAGTTAGTGGATCTTGACATTGTGGATGTTGAGGGAGGTTGGTCTGAAAAATAAGAACAGGCTAAGTAAAAGCATGGAATTTTAACCTGTCCTACCGCAGAAAACATCAGACTACCCTTCGAGAATAAGTCGTTTCAGGAAAGACCCTAGACTACACACCCCACTGAGGCGTGATTCCACAGGCCTGAAATGTGTCCCGAGTTCAGCATGACCCCAAGAGACTGGAAGTAAGTGATCTGTGAACCACGTTTTGACAACCACCGCCAGGGAGAAGAAGACACATTTTCACATTTATGCACAGGGTGAAAAGGAGTCGGGAGAAAGGGATGATGGAAGAAAATATAAAGGGAACTAACAATCTCAGAGAAGATTTCAGGACAAGCAAGTTAAAATAAGCTGAAAGATGCAAATACTGAAGACTGTCAGGAGACTGACCAAGAGCCATATTTCCTTCTGAGAGATGACTGAACAAGAAGCCAGGACAAGTTTAGTGGCAAATATTGTAAGATCAACTACCTAAAAGCAAGGAGAACATCCGAGAAGTCCGACACGCTCCTATAATGCTAAGACTCCTGCTTCACCTTGCTGCCCCTTTTTTTCCTACCTCTTTTCTTCACTGAGGACCACTGGATCAGATCCACTTAGGGTACTGAGCTCAGATTTAACAGTGAAAGTCTGCAGCAAAAAAGACAGTCAATGGTGAATGGTGAATGGTGGTAAAAGAAAAAATGAACCAAGCTCGGGTCATCTCTACCTGCAGTCTACGGGGAATCGGAGTTAGATTGGAGGTGCTGTGGCAGTCTGGCAAGATCCAAAGCTTCTTGATTTTTAACAAATCCTAGCATGACACAAATAGGTATTCAAAATTGCTCATGGGCTATGGTATAAGTAAAGTCAAGGGGCTTTCCAAAGATACAGCAACTACGGAAGCAAGAGGGCATAAAAATACAGAAGGGCAGGGAGTGACACAGCTTGGAAAGTCAAAGAAAAGGTAGTTTGGAAATTTAGGTTGTAAGCGCTTAAAAATGATAATCCTCATATGAGAAAAGTGAACAAAGATTTGTATTTAGCCATCCTCTTCATCAGGTCAAATAAGTGGAAGGCGGGAAGTAGAAGCTAAAACCCAGTGAAGATTAATGATGTGTCAAATCTTGGGCTAGGCATTTCCAAAACATTGTGAAGGAGGCCTTGGTATCCCACACATGTAAAGGAGGACAGTGGTCTATGTGGTTGAGTCAGGATACAAACCATGTCTGAGTGAGTCCTGAAGTGGAGTCTCTCAAAAAGTACACAAACTAAATTAAGAATCTGCTAGAGAAACCCACTGTTCACCTTGCCCCTCTCATTAAAAATATACATTATTCTGACTTCTTGAATTCTGATTTTCTAAATTGTTCCTAAGTGCTTTATGCTATTTTGCCTAAATTTGTCAAAGGTTGTAAACTACTTGGGTGTAAACACTGACCTAAATTCCACAGAGGAGTCCAATTCTAGGCCAGCAGTGCAGTTGGTAAATCCAAGTCCTCACCAACTGCATGCATTCCAGTTAATAAAGCGACAGGTCCTATGCTCATCAGCCTTACTTAACCCTTCTTAAAAAATAATGATGGTGATATTTTCCTTTGACTTGTGTGACCCTTAATCACTCTTTTAAGATCTTTTTCTTTATTATGGAGGCTTAACAGTGTGCTGAAATGTGTTAAAGGAAAATCATTAGCGTGGTTCTTTAACCCTGGCTTTTTGTTAACATATCTCACCTTATATTTATTTCTAATACTTTTTACCTGTCACATCTACCTGCACTGTCCAGGGAAGCAGTTAGGTCTTCTGGTTAAGAACACATGCTTCAGAGTCTATCAGGACTGTGTGCAAACCCCAAACACATCACTAGCCAATTAGGGGTGTGCCCTCTGTTTGGGTTACTTCAACCTTTCTGTCCTTCACTTTCCTTATTTGTAAAATAAGGATAATCAATGCTTTTCACAAAGTGTTGCTGTAAGATCAAATCTGCAGGTAACAGCACAGTGTTTGACACATAGTAAGAGTAAAATAACTAGTGGCTATTATAAGCACATTAGGATATTGACAAACATTTATGGACATTAGCAATAAGAGTATGGATGCTGTCATATTTAGAATTTGGTGCTGATGTAACACAGATTTAATCACAGATACAAGGACTGGACCTTAATCTGGACTGTTCTGGAAATGCATGCCTTTGGCAAGATGTAAAGAGAATGGAGAACTATGGGATTAAATGTTTCTCCAAATACATACAACTGTGTGTGTTGCTGCTGCTGACAGCAACGTCTATGCAAGAAGCACCAATGATTTTCAACTGTACATATTTGTGTTATGCTAAGAGGAAAAACACAGCATCTTGATGGTTCCCAAGGCTTTCTGTTTTTGCTAATATATTTTAGTTCCAAACGAGCCTCCTCATTTTATGACCTCTTCCCCCTGCACCTTTCTCTCTGCTTGTGTCCGTTATGTGCCCAATCATCCATGTGCATGACGCTGACAGAGCCATTTCCTCTTCAGCTGTTACCCTTGAGTAGTTTTCCAGTCCTTTATAGGCTAACATTTAAAGGCATAATTCCTACTCACTTGCAACTTTTACTCTGAAAGAAATAAAACAAATCAGGCTAAGATTGCTGGAGTAAAATATTTTTTTTCAAATACCTCTCACATATTGAATAGTTTCATTCAATGCTCTTAAAATTGTAAGCAAATTCAAACAAATCTTTCCTTACTCACTGTGGTCCCCTTTTGCTTCTATACTCTGACTTTTAGTAACCTTTTTGCTTTAATTACACCAAAAAAGTGGTTCACCATAATAAAACAGCAATATCAATAATTAATTTTAAGTGATAAGCAAATGTCTAGTTTCAGTCACGATGTAAAATATTTATATTTTTTGTTTGCATGGTAAAAAAAAAAAAAAATCAAGCAATTGTTCCATTTAGTGATTTTGTCAAAATGCTCCAAGGAAGAACCGTGGTTCTGGTAATGTGTTCTAAAAACAGGAATATAGGAAAACCCCCGTATACTGATCACCCCTCAAATGTTCTCATTTCAACGTTACAGATAAGCCTTGTATCTAACTGATCAACTAGAAATACTGACTGCAGTGAACTTCGGCACTTTTCCTCAAGTGTGATATGCTCATTGCTCAGCCCAATGCCTGGCACAGAGTGACTGATCAATAAGTATAAATTATAGGTAACCACCAACTTTGCCTGTAAATATATTGAGTTATCAGTAAATCTGCAGTCATCAGATCAAAACTGGAAATGATTGCAAAGTTATTTTTATTAAATAGTCTTTGATTTGGCTTAGTGATATTTTCATTATTTGGCTCAGTGATATTGGCAAATGCTGAGACTGTAATCATTTGGACTACACATGTTTCTGGCCCATTTTCAAAACCACTAACAACATGTTTATCATTTGTCTCTCCCCACTTGAATAAAAGCCCCACAAGGGCAGGCATTATTTTCTGCTTTGTTTCCAGATGCATCCCCAGTGCTTGGCACATAGTCTGTGCTGAGCTCATGTTTGCTGAGTGAATGACACACTCATTGCTGAGTGAGTGTAACGGGGCTTGTAAGGTCCTCCATGAGTTGGCTCTCCTGGACATGGAGAACCTAATGCCTCTCACCCTCCCTCTTCCACTGCTCTGAAAGGGATGTCCAATCATTTCCTTCCAGCCTTCTGCAGGCATAACTCCTAGGCCTTGAATATTCCTCCATCTCGTTCTCACACCTGCTCTCTTTGGCTGACTGTCTCCTCCTGATCATTCAGATCTGAACTTAGATGTCAATTTCCCTAACTTCCTCTGGACTATGTCCCCCCTCCCTGCTAGGAGTTCTCATAGAACCCTGTATTTCTCTTGGCCTGTTCACGGGTTTTGTCTTCCACCAGACATAAAGTACTCCAAGTATGTGATATCCAAGGGTATACCCCTAGCACCAGGACATGCCAGGTATTTGGCACAAAGCTTGTGCTCAGTAAATACCTGATGAATGGAATTAACGAATAACTTAAAGACTGAACACTAACATAAGCAAGAACAATAAGAAGCCCATTTCTATATGCAGAGCAACTGATACTAATGAGTACATACAAGTCAAATAAGCAATATATTTAAATAAGCAAACAACGTAATTTAAAACCCAATCAATCAGTATATTGTTGACCCTTTCTGTAAATTATAGGAATTCTTGGACTGTTAAAGTGGGATATACCTTCAAATAAAACTTTACCAATCAAGATTCTGTAATTAGAAAATAAGTTCATGGGTAAATAAATGGTTATTAGTATCCTAAGAAATAATTTCACATGACGAATGATTGAACTACTTTATTCATTCAAATAGAAGAACCTTAACTCTCTCTAAAGGTTACATTTTTCAACTTGCCAAAAATTCTAAATAAAAGTAGGTGTTAATAATTTCAATGGTAAGTGGCATGTTCTATGACATGTGCAAAAACTACTAAATACCTAAATTCCTACATTTTTCTTTAACTTGGGGCCACATATTACACATACAGAAGCCTTTAATCAATATTCTCTCTGCATTTTAATTTTATTAAACTAAATACACAGAATTCAACAGAAGCACAAAGGTCTGTCTGTTACTGTGGCTCCAGGAGCCTCAGTGAACAGGCTGGGAAGCTCGGGCTCTGGGCGCCTGAAGTCAGGTCTGCATCCATGTGATCAAAACCTTTCCATGTGTATGAAAAAGCCCAATCAGACAAACAGAGCTCTGTCATTCTAAAGGTGACAGGACACATGAGAGAATATCCTTATTATCCACCTCACCATTTCACAGATAATGAAAAAAAAAAAAAAACCTCTCATAAAATCAAACTACAGCAATTTGGGGTTTGTGTTCCTTTTATTGAATAAGTAGCCTTAAAAAATATTTTATTGTGTACAATAAGTTGTAGAAAATAGCAGAGATACTATTACAAAATGTAACAAAATCACCCATACTTGCCTATAACCAATTTTGAGGCCAATTGCACAGCATTCTTAGCTATTTCCCTAATATTTCTGCATAAGGCAAACTTCCTTCTTCATTGTCATTTAGTCTTAGCTGTATATTATAAAAAACAATAAATGGATGTTCTTTCTGAAATATTTATAGTGCTGAGTTTACTCTAATTTGGCTTGTCTTTCCTCTAAATTAGTAGAAAACCCATTAACATTTTTCTTACAAGGAAAACCATTCCCACAGCAGAGACATACTGTTTAATTGTGAATCTACAATATGAATGTCTATTATTCATATCATTATTACAGAGGCAAACCTTTGGGGCCATTAAGCTCTTATTGATTTGAAGGACAAATAAAATAAAAAACAGAAATGACTCAAGCCCTTTCTGGGAGGATGCACAATTTTAACATATTAAAAAGTGTTCATTTTCTTTGACCTAAAAGAGTTATTAACTTAACGGCATAGAAATATCTTGATGGTAAATAGTCAGGTGCTAAGTAGGTGATGACTCACTTTTACTGAGTGAAAAATAAATAGGAGGATTTAAAAATATGTGCTCAGTTCAAGAAAAATGAATAGTTTTCAAAACTAAAATGACAGTTCTTTGAAATGATGTGTAGGTCAGAGATTCTCAAACATGGCAGGACTTGAGTGTCACTGGGTGTACTTTTAAATTAGATGCTTGGATCCCAGCCCAGATCTCAAATACAGGATGCCTGCAGGTGGAACCCAGGCATCTGCACTAGGTAAATGGCCCAGAGGTAACTCAGATACACAGCAAAGGTGAAGATTTATAAGATGTAGTCATATTTCCTTATGGAGTTCAGGGGCCACAGGCTGACAGCTAAACATACTTTCTGTCAGATATATAAGGACATTAGGAAATAGTGGGATAAAGTGACATTCCAAGTAACTGTAGACCAAGGGGTACCAAAGTTTCTTTCTGGAATTCTCTGTCCAGCTTCTACTTTCTCATCAGTCACACAGCACTTGGGGGTGGGGGTGGGAGGGATTGATGGTGTTGTGTTTATAGTTGTGTCATGCGTGTTAGTCTCGCTATTGACAAGGAAGTAGACTCGTGCAAGTCTGACAGTCCCAATCCCAGGGAAACAACCAATCAAATTGTAACAAAAGCAATTATGATATAGCTTAGTTGATCCTTCTTCTATGCATGAACTTAAGTCTACCCACTTTCAGAGACACTGAAACGCAGAACATGTGCATATGAGATTCAAGAGCTCATGGGAGTAGGGGAGGGGCTTTTCCTACCAAAGATCCCCACCTACAGTCCTGGTTGGATAGGCAGCACCAGAGACTACTAATTTTATTAAGAAGATTTTGGTCTTGAGAACAAGGCATCATAGGACAGAACTGTTCAGTATATTGAAGTCTCTTTGTGCCTCTCCTACAAGCTCAGAAACAACATCCCTGAAACATCTCTCATATGCCATTCTTCGGTAGCCACTAAAGCAGTGTCTGAAGGTGAGAAGAAGTGGCCACAGTGAAGCCCTCCTCACAACAGATTTGCATTTATCAGTGTCCTCATCTGACACAAAAGCAAAGAAAGATTCATTCTGGGAAGAGACAAGGAAAGGCTTTTTTGCAAGTGAGGTTTACTGGACCCCAAAGTTTCACAGAGGCACAGAGAGGGAAATGGGGTAGCCCAAAGGGAGACAACTGTGGCCAGTCTTTGAACCACAAGGTTGAAATGCAGGACCTGGGGAAGATGGAGGAAGGAAAAAGGACATTTGAAAGTACAGCCTGTCACTGCCCAAGACAATGCTGTGAATCCCAATACAGCACAGGAGGGTAAGGACACCTCAGTGCATCTGCGGGCAGCTGGTGGGGCGCAGCCAACAAGTCTGGTCTGGAGAACTGGGGAGACAAGTGAGCTTGGCTAGAGAATGACCCGCATCTGAGAACCAGGAAAAGGAAGCCGCCAGAGGATGCAGCCCACGGAGGCCAGCACCGCAAACAGACCCGCAAAGAGGCCACCCTTCTCCAGACACTCTCCAGGACGAAGCCAGTCAAAACTAAGACCAGGTATGACACAAAATTCAATCAATGGCTATTTTCTTTGCTACGCATGAGGTAGGGTTGCCTACAGGTGTTGCTTCTGAGGGAGAAGTAACTTCAAAAACCCTAAGGACATGTCTGCCTCTTTCAGCGCTGCCCTCTGGGATCCAGCCCGCTGCCTGGCACCAAGGAGTAGCCAATAACACTGGCTGAACCAATGACTCAGTGAATAGCCTGCAAACAAAAACAAGACCTAATAAACACCCGGCAAATACTTAATAAACACTAAACACCAGGCATAGCGGGATAACTCTAGATTGAGAACTTGGGGAAGAAAAATGGTGTCTTCATTATTCAAAGGCCACTTAGGAAATTTCTCTTTTTTTTTTTGAAGTACACCAGTTTATTCCCTTCAAGGGTAAATTTCAAAGGGGCTCGTCTAATGCATTAACTAGATAAATCCACAAAATAATGTCCAACCATTCTAAGAAACACAGTTAATTGTTCTCACCTGCCCAGCTTCTTCATTTCTCTAACTTGTCAAGATTTTTAGGTGCCTACTGCTAAGCTTTAGGGTTCTATTGGGTTTCCTTCTCATCCCTTGATCACCTGTTTCGGCATGATCCTGATTTCCTTTGTATTTCTTCATTCTCCCCTGGGAAATTTATGTCTGTTTCTGGCATCTGTCCCCCATCCTCTTTTGTGAACACTGAGGTGAAAAATTCATTTACTTTTTAGCTGGGTCTCCATTGCCTGTCAATAAATTACCCTCTCTATCTCTTGGAGGCTTGACAAACCCTTTTTGGACCTCCTGTTCTTTAGGCGCTTTCAGAAATAGCTCATTATTATTTATCACCATCTCATAAGTAATCTTTCTTGCTTTTTTCACTAAATTTTGGGATCTTTTTTTTATATTCTTCACATCTTCCTATAATCATGCCAGTCTCCTCCTCTATAACACTCGATGTCAACTGTGCCTCTTTCTTGATAAATAATTGCTTTGTGCTCTTCAGTTTCCAATCCTGTTAGCCTGATGGTTGGAATGTTCTTACAGTGTGTTTATTCTTACACACAGCTTAACTTTGGGGCATCTGCATACTGAATTTATCTCTACATATGCATGCTCTTTCCCACTCCAGGTGCTTTTTTTTTCATTATTTACTCCCTTTTATTCTCATTCTGTTTCATAGAGTCTGAAGTTCAAGGGTGACTATTACATTTTGTTTCAAGGGACAGAAAGGTTGCTGTTCTGACTCCAGATATTCTGCATTTTTCAATGTTTATACCAATGGCTCAGATAATATTTGCTATGAAAAGCATCATTTGATGACCAAATCTAGTGCAACAATCCTCCAGGTCCAAACTTCTACATGTGCTGCAAATTTGCATAACCAAATCAAGCTTTCCTGCTCTTTCTTTCCATTCTCTAGTTTGACCACAGACATGCTAAAGTCTCTCGCTGGATTATTATCATGCTCTTAAAATATTCTCCAATTCTACACTTCCAATCATATCCTTTGTTTTACATAAAACTTAATCAAGAGGAGTTTTACTTAAGTTTCTGCTTGCACATAATGATAAACAGCTTAAGCTACATTCAAGTACATTCCCAACCATTATTTTTCTTTCTATACCAACACAGATAAATCACATTTTATCTACCTCATTATTTTCCATCATGTCCATATTCTAGTAGTCCTAACTATTTGATGGGCAGAATTTAACTCCTTTTCCACTGCAATTTTTGTAACCTTTAATCACTAGCCAGTATTAAGTTGTTTGTTTCAAGTGACGTCTATTTACTGCAAACGAAAAAGCTAAGGAATGGATACCAGGAAGTACCTGGATTATCTGATCAGTGCTTACATGCATCTAGATAAAGTAAACTGAATGCTGTATACGTACTAAAAATTATTGCTCAAATGTAAACTAAACAAAAGAGAACAGCTCTTTCTTTCCACTCCTGAGCTTTCTGGTAGATACCAGCTGATAAATTATGAAAGAAGTGCAAAACAGAAGGATTTTGCCCCTCCAACACGGAGCGGACCAAGGGAGCTGAATAACAATATTGAGTAATGTAGCCACCGATCAGTAGAAACTCTAGCAGACCACAGCTTAGTGGGAATTTATATCCCGCCCTTTTATCCAATAAACAAACAAAAACAGTAAAGAACCACCAACAAAAACATTGTTATACCCATTTTAAATAAGTAGAAATTTGCCCAAATAGAAAGTGACTTCTCTAAGATCACTAAGAAATCATGGCGATCTGGTCTAATTGGTAATGCTTTTAAGCACCACATTTAACTGGATTTTCTTACAGCACTAATGTTCCTCCACTGACACAACTTAGCAGGCAACGTATTTACAAAACTGTAATAGCCTGAAAAGAATTAACAATGAACAATGTGCAAAATAGTCAATTACAGGCTTAAACTTTAAACAAGCACTTACAATGAAGATTTTAAAAAACTATCTTGGCTATTGGGTCATTTTCCAGGCTACTAACTGCTAAACCATGTGCAGAACGTGCTTCCCATTTAACCATTTAGATTTTCTAAAAAGGGAGCTAGCTTTGCTCTGCAGGCAGACTCAAGCTGGTCTTCAATTTGATTTTTAAAACAGGGCAGTTCAAAACCAATAAGCTTTTTGCTAAAGATCATCTGAAAAGAAAGAAAAGGGGAAGTAGGTTTTATTTTAAACACGTTAATTTGTCTATGAAAATGAAAAATACAACCTTACTTTGGTTTAGAAAAGCATAGTAGTTGAATAAATTCTCCAGCCCTGTCAGTTTCCAAGGATTAATAGCCACAAATCTCAGCTCTTCTGAGACACAGCACTGGCACCAGGTGCTGATGCAAAACTAACATGTAGGAAGCCACGATGTTTTTAAAAGCTACAGGGAATGTCTAAGTATTTCCTAACTTAACAAAATACCTCTCGGGCCTTACATGTAATCAGATACAATGAAATTTGAAAGTTTTACTCTCAGAATGGCTGGCTTCCCTCTCCCAATGGTACCAGATCAAAACCCACACACAAGGAAATGAATAGAACAGAAGTGAGGTGCACAAATGGACTTTTGCAGGCCGAGTCTGAAGTCCTACACACTGGTGTGATGAACCACAATGGGTTGGCTTTTTTAACGTACCATTTGTACTTCTTGTGGATGGGACCACAGAAGAAGTCAGGGAATGGTGTGTCCAGAGAGAAGTCTACAGCTGCAGGCACTGTGCTGAAGTCCCTGATGCCTTGTCACCATTGTGACATTTATTATGGGAACAAGTCAGGTTGACCTAACCTTGTGTGAGGTCCCCACGGCTTGTGGATAAAACAAGTCACTGGATGCTAACGCATTCCCTCCCTCTCTCTCTGAGTATGCCGAGCTAGCTATCAGCTCAATGCCTTGCAGTAGGACCCTGTTCTTAAAAGTTCCTGGGAGCTCACACATGGCTCTCGAGGGATTTTGTTTGTCTTAAGAACTGTGTTCCTGAAAAGTTCTCATGAGTCTACTTTTTCATAGACTAAATTTAAAGGCATCCTCTGGCAAATCCTCTCTAAAGGAAATAATTACCATTCAATTTATCTTCAGTGTAGACCCAAATTTTTATAAAACCTTCAACATCTATAATGTAACATCTGGCTCATCTTGTAATTTTCTGTCTTAAAATGAGGTGTAGGTGAAAGGACACCTACCAGGTAATTTTAAGATGTTTGTTGGTGGTGCTTTATTTGTTTTGAATTCTTTTCTGGTAACCAGTTAAGAATTATCTGTCAAGAGCAACTTTATTCATCATCGTATCTTATTTATTGCCTGGTAAATTTGGTTAATTGCACAACTCAAAATCAAGAAAAACATTTGCTGCTTCTCACAGAAGAACCAATTGCTTCAACCTTTTTCTCCAGAGAGGAAAATAGTGACAGCAAATAAAAGAATCCACGATTACAGAAAGGGCCTCCATTTACTCCCCACACACACTGCAATAGTATTAGTGAACATTTATTGAGTGTTAATGACATTCTGGGCACTCCTCTATGCATTACCCATGTATTACATCATTTATTTTACCCCCAAATCCTGACATGTATATTTCATAATTATCTTCGACACACAGTTGAGGAAAATATGTGAAAAGGGTAGAGTCAGGATTTACACCCAAGACTGTACACGGCTAAGCACTACAGTATTGACAGAGTGAAAGGATGGACTCGGCACATCTGCAGACCAAAAACCTACAAAGAAGAAATTTAATAACAATAGATATAAAGTCTCATTCTATAAAAGGAAAGGGAACACCTGATTATAAAGCAATTAGTAGGAAAAACAATTATTTTGGTGGGCTGCTAGCTCCATTTTCAGTCAATGGTAAATCAAGGGTGTGTAAATGTAACCTTAGGCTGCATTAATACTGAAAATAAAAGCAACTCCACTACTGATCTGGAGTACTGAGGTAGGTTCTAGGTTCCCCACCTGGAGAGGGAAAGAGACCAACTAGGACACATGCTGAGGACAGTGACCAGGAATATAAGATGTAGTTAATCTATGTTCTATGATACGTTAAATGTTTTTCAATGACACTTTTGAAGGAAGCAAGGATTATCCTCCTGGGAAACCTGTGTGGGAAGAGAGACAATACAGAATCCTAGGTAGCTTCAGAGAAGAAAACTAGTATCCCAGGCTGACAGCTACAGAATGGAGAACTTTCTGAAAGTCAGATCTGTCACACAACAATTACCCTGTTGGTAATGTCTTCCAGTGCATGAATGCCCAAGCAGAGGGACCAGTACCTGCTGGGACCCATTCACTCACGTACTAGTCATAGTGTCATCTGTGTGCCAAGAACTTCGCTAGGGACTCCTACATTGGGAGGAAAGCCGATATAAATCAGAAAATACACAAGAAGAGCTCTACGTTCCATTCCACTTTTATGCATCCATAACGTCTTCCCGAATGGTGAATCAAGTAAAGCTCTGAGAGAAGAGTTTTGCTCTAACCTATCTTAGTGAATGAAAGGATGGAAGGAAGGAGAGAAGCAGACAGGGAGGGAAGTGGTAGGTAGAAAAGAATTTAAAAATAGTATGTTGAGGATGAATGATTAAATATAATACTGAAAATGATCATGTGATTAAATCAATAGTTGCCCAGTTTTCTTAAAGATACTGAATTTGTAGGGGAAAAAAGATGAGAGAGAGAGGCCCTTTTCCCCTCTTCAATTTAAGATAGTTAGCAAAAAGATTAATCAGAAAATAGGTCCACTTTCCTCTTTCTGGTAACTCATCCATTCCCATGACTTCAACCACCAAATATGGAATCCTGTAGGCCAAGTCTGCAATCCCAGCCCAGAACCACAAGTCCATCCACCCAAAGACATCTCAAAATCCACTATGTCCAAAACTGAATTCACCATCTTAATCCCCTATAATCTTCTTCTCCTTCTACATTACGCATCTGAATGAGAGACACCACCACCCAACCAGGTGGCCCAAGCCAGATACTGAGAAGCCAAGGGTGACCCTTCCTTTACCTGTCAGTTCCCAAGTCCAACCATTTCCTTCAGTTGGGTATCCCTCAAATACACATCCTCCTCTTCATTCCCACTGCTCCTGAGTCATTCCAATCTCTCATCATTTCCTCTTGGAATTCCTTTAATTACCTTCTGAGTAATCTCCCTGCCCCTCATGTCACCTCCTACTCACACTGTTGCTGGACTAATCATCCTACACCATAAACTGGATCGTGTTACCCCATGATTTAAAATCAATCCTTGAGTAGTTCACCACATGCTTCAGTGAAAATCCAACTTCCTCCACCTACCATATAAGAAAAACTCTTTCATTTTTCTGGGGCCGGGAAATCTAACCTAGCTTCCCCTGTCATCTCTTTCTCTATGGACCTATGTCCCAGTCTTATGGAAGTACTCCGGTTCCAGACTTTCCACAAATCCTCTAGCTCCTACACCTCTGCACAAGCATTTCTCTCAACTGGAAATTTTATTTTGGTTTGGGTAGTTCTAACTCATCCCGTAAGACTCAGCTCACACATTACCGCTTACAACAATATTCACGTTGATTCACACAATGACCACTCCCAACCCCCTCCCTCTTGCCTACCCCCAGGTCATGGAGCCAAATGTCAATGTAAAAGTTCATTTTCCCAGCTTCCTCTGCAGCCACAAGTAGGTATTTATTAGAGATTTTGGCCAATATATTATTAGCAGAATTCTGCTCAAGGTCACCAGTTTCTGGGAAGGCTTTTTTTCCCCTGATGGAATGGGACAGATGGAGTTAAGGCTGCTACTCTAATCTCTGCCTCTCCTGCGGCCTTTCATGAACTCTGATGTGGTGTCTGGGGCTCGGCAGCCATCCTGGAAGAAATGCAAGATGAGAGAAAAAGCTGAAGGATGGAAACCAGCAGGCTAAGGTGGGCAGAAAGGAAAGATGGCAACACTGATCTGCTGAATCCACACAAGCAATCTCTTACCTCCAGAGTGAGAAAAAAAACCCTTACTTGACTAACCTCCTATTATCAGGTATTCTATTAGTTGCAGCTGAACACAAGCTTAACTGCTATTGCACCTCGGGGAATTCTTTCCATATTCTCTACAAGTGAGGCAGTGCAGGGTGGTTAAGAACAAGGGCTTTGGAGTTCAGCAGATAAAGCTTCAAATCTGGGCCCTGCCACTTACCCACCACACAATGCCAGATAGGACAAGTAACCTAATCTCTCTGACCCTCAGTGGCCTCCCTGTAAAATGGGAATGACAATGCCTAACAAAAAAGCTTATTGTAAGAAGCAAACAAGATAGTATGTGTAAAGTACTTAGCAGATGTCTGGTACACAGCAAGCACCAGAACATTTCAGCCATTATTATGAGGAAGCTGATGGTTAGTAGCCCAGATCCATAAGCCAACAGCACACTGTGCACACATGATTACTTCCCTAATGCCCTGAATTATAATTATCTGATACTGATCTGATCCACTCCTTAGACTGTGGGCCACACTTCATGAAGGCAAGAAAAGGCATGTCACTTTCTAGGACCTAACTCAGTGCCTGTGTGACATAGACTCTCCACAAGGACTTGCTGGGTGAATGAATGAATGAATCAAAGACTGAGTACTGAAGTTTATCATTTTGGTTAGCTTCCAGTACTAATTAAGTTTATATAGATGGTTAAAAAACAACATACACTGAAGACCATATGATTGCAGACATACTGATAACACATTAATTTTTTATCAAGAAGCCAATCGAACTCTTAAAGCAGTAAGATATTCCACTTTGCTTTCATAAAAATGTGATTTGTCCTTTCCCTCACTGTTGTGAGAGCACTTTCTTTGCTTCTGAAAATCAAAACAGCTAAGATACAACGTGTAAAAACTGCTCACGATACAACCAAGCCAAACAAAACAGCTAAGACACAACATGTAAAAACTGCTCACGATATAACCAAGCCAAACACTGAACTTGGGACCCTCATTTGATCTTCTTTACCCCTTCCCACCCCTAACTTAGCCTCTAGAAAGGCTCTCCTTCTGAATATTTACTGGTGATGAAATTATAAACATTGTTTTATGTGGGAGTGAGGGGTAGCTGCTCTGGCAAGCAGGCAGTCTCCAAATATTAGAATATGCCAAGCTTTCTAAGCAAGGTTTTGTCATCTACAGTCAAACTCATACAAAACAGTATTGTACAGGAATGCCATTTAACTATGACCACTAAAATATGTTGCCTAATCACAATGACCATGGAAAACACCACTGGATATAAACACCAGCCCTCCCTTAGTCATGAAGATTTCCACATATGCTGGGAGCATTTTATTTTTCTACAGGGAGGAAGACTCCCTCATAGTAAGGAAAAGTGATCTGATCTTCTGATCTGATAAAACTTTAACAGGTACTGAAATTTTTATATTATATTACAGCCTTACAAGCCCACATGAATTATTAATTATCCACCTAAGTGTACACTACTACTTTACACATCCTGCCCTTTAACTAGAGCACTCAAAAAGCCTTTGGACTTTGCCTGCCTAACGGACCACGTCTTGAACAGCTAAATGGCCTAGCAAATGCAAAGATTTTCCCAGAAGTACACTTTACAGTGTTTTAACGTAGATCTACTGCCTGTGCAGACCAACTGCACTTCCACAAGCACATTCTACCTTAAGGAACACAGGTAACTGAGGGAGGGCATCGAGCTATGGACAGTATCAGCAAATCAGAGCCAATTTATAAAGCGGCTTCCCCAGTGTTTGCAAAGAACATTACCGTGTAGTTACAACTGCAGGGTAGTGAGCTCTCTCTCTTATTCTGTTCTGTGGATATTTTAAAGACATCACAGAGAGGCTTCTGTTCATGCTAGAGCAGGTGCGAACTCAATTCCACCCTCAAACTAGAATCAGCTCAGCTGAGAGAGCAGCCGTAAATTTTTATTTCAGAACTAAATGAAATTCATGAGGGCATGGGGCAAAACGTCATTAACTATTTAAATGCCTTTAAAAGACTGAGCAAGGCTGCTTCCTTTTATTTTCAATTAAGTATTCAAACTATATACAGAACTTCGTGATGAATGGAAAACGCAATTACAGAAGTATACGTATGCAGGACTATTTCATTTTTAAGGTAACAAAAAAATTTCGGAGAACTCCCCACCACCACCACCACATCTCTATGAGTTAGGTCAGTAAGAGAAATAAGTAAGTGAAGTTAAAATGAAAAATGGTTTGTTCAAGATCACCAGAAGATTATCCAGCGAATTATTGTTTGGTTGGTCAGTATTTTCCTATAACTAGTTAGTAGAATGCCTAACTGAGGTTGTCCCACCTACTTAAACAGTCTGTCAAGATTTATACTCACTGCATCTCAACTTCCAAATTATATTTGTGAGACCATCAATAAATAAACTATGCAAGGCAAAAACACACATATACCATATATAAAGTATGTATTTAATCCTGTCAGGAGACTAATGTCTAAGGCTTCTAAAAATATGGATGTTAGGCTCATTTCCAATTACTGGGAAAGTTCTGAAGGAGATAAGGTCATTAATAAATTTCCCTCCATGATTCAGTACTGCCCAATTAAGTACTATCAGTTATACATAAAGAGTTTCTGCTTGCATCTCAAGCATCCACATTTGGCTGTTGAACTGGAAAGCGTACAGCTTGGTCTGGGTAGTCAACAGGAGGAAAACACAGGAGAAATTAGTTAACTTAGTAATTTCACACACCTAGACAGCCGCATCAGTGCTGTTAATGCAAGGCTAGAAAATCATCCTTTGTGACCAGAACACTCTAAAATTAGATCTTTGTAAGTCTCTTTCTCTTCTTTCCTCTCCCCCTTTCTCCACCAAATGTTATCAGATATTACACACTTTCTATTTTCATTCAGCTGTAATATGGCCCACGAGGGGGTGGCATTTAATTAATCACTTCCACATTCTGCCAAAACTCACTACATGATTCTCAAGTTTGCATATCACTTTTGCCAAGCTGGTCAGACCCAATAAACAGAAAAACAGCCTAGATAAAATAAAAGTAGGTGTAATAATAATTCACAGTAACTGCATTTAAGTGCCAGGTGCTTTTCATGTTGCTTCATTTAAACACAGAGCAACTACTCAGATGAGAAATTCCATCAGAGCACTAAAGATTGTGCAACATCACACGACTAGAGAGAAGCAAGCTAAAGTAAACACCCAGCTAAAAACAAGCCTGGCTCAGCCCCCCCTCCCCAACTTCATCATTATTAGGGCTCTAGAGGGATTTTCAACCTAAAGGAAGGCTTTAGGTGTTTTGTCTAAGCATAAATAATATAAGCAGCTATGTTTTACACCAATTTAAAGTGAAGCTTCCTTACCGTTTTTCCTATTAATAAATGTGTCAAGGAATTGAGGAGTTATTAATAAACAATCATCAAGAAGATGAAAAATGTTTGGGCTGTATCTGTTAAGTGCTCAGGAGTGAATTTAATTTAATCCAATCTATGTTTCACACATTGGACAATTGTTGGTCCCTAGGCCAGATAATCTGCAAAAGGAAAGAATATGAGATCTACCTAATACCTCTTTCTATTAAAAAACTATACACAGTTCCTCAGGGAAGACTCCAAACCCTTGGAAGTGAATAATGAGATAACCACATACAGAAGCGACAGGAGATGTAGTCTACCCCAGACTGCTCAGGAGAAGAACCAGCTCAAGTGGATGAGCAACACCTATAACACATGACCAAGAACAGAGAAGGTCCGGGCCATAGCACCTCCTTGAAGAGCACCCGACCTACTGGTTACTCATTATTCAGGTGACCTACAATGCAGGTGGAGAACTCTCAACTTGTCAAGGGGGCCCCTAGCCTCACCACTCAAACACCAGACACCGTATCAAGGCATTTTTAGCCATACGTAGCAACGAAATTTGAGAACATTCAAGTTGGAAAGAAAAATGGTTGGAGGCAAATGTTTCATCAAAAAGAACATCTGAATTCAACTAAGTGGTCCCCAAAAAGGTACTTATTTTATAAGACTATGGTTCTTGTGGATTGGCTGAAAAAGAAACCTTTCCTTTTTGGTCTTGATGTTTAGAGAACTGATCGTTCTATACTATCTCCACCTGTTCTTGCCTTCTGTTCCAATCTGATTAGAAGGAAAAGGTGTCTTCAAACTGCTTGCACCTGAGACCCAGAGTCTATAGCTTGCTCACTAAATTACAGAGTGGAGCAGTTGTTACAAAGGGTATCACTTTATCGCACTGCTCACAAGGATTCTGAGGGGCAGGCAGGACAGGTATTACTGACCTTTCCTGAAAAATTTTAAAGTTGGGTATCATAAGAAATTTATCCAAAGTCCCGAACCAAGACTATGGCTACGGCGACCCCTAGCCTAGACCACTATTTCATAACGCCTCTCAAGACTTGTAAGACTTAAAACTGAGCTCCTTTACTCCTTTGGTCCTACTGAAGGTTATAACGTGAACAGAGAAAATAGGCTTAATTTTTTTGAAGGTCAACAAAGCACTTAAGGTAGACACAACTTTCACGGATGTTAGGCTCAAAGACCCTGTACTGTACTGATGATTCTCCTGGAGCCCAGGGGCAACGAGAAGCTTTGAGAAACACAGTGTTTAATTCCCCACCCAAGGGCCCAGTCAAGAAGTATGTTACTGGTTAATGCTACTGCAGTAATTTTTTAACTGTTCAGTGTATGCAAAAATTCAAAGAAACCATCTTTCCAATGAAAAATTTGGAGAAAATAAAAAACTTAGAGAAAAAATAAAACCAGTACTGTTTACTTCATATCCAGCATTTCTCTAACCACAGATGGTCCTTTCCCTTGCCTATGTTCTCATCGACCTGGTCCATGCCATGCTTGTGTTCAATGCAGGTGGAAAACTTGCCAAAAGTTGGACCCAGTTCTCACAACAATTTCATGCAACCTTGGCATGTTGACTAAAATTAGATGTCTTTTGGCTGCACCTAGTCTTCCACATTAAAGATCAACAAATACAACTGTATATATAGTAAAATAAAATAGAGGATGTATATTTTGCCCCAGGCATTGCGCATCTTGTCTGAGTGTTTCACTGTGTCATAGCGGGTTGCTGGAGGTAAGACCCCAGAGGACTGGCAATGGTGCAGGGGAAAGACCTCCGCCTGTCACTTGTAGTGGCACGTCCTGGGACGTAGCTGCTCCAGGATACCAGGCCGGCTCTGAATGCTGCAAGAGGAGACTGTTGGAGTGGGCACTGGCCTTAGGCTCTGCCAAGAGCACCAAAGTGACTGGGGAAAAGGCTGCTGATGGAGCTACATGACCAGGGTGCTCTGGGCGGCATGGCAGAAATTCAAGCCAGAGACCTAAAAGAGAAGGTTCTGGGTGATGCCGACATAAAGGGGTTGACTTGGGCTGGTTTCTGGCTGCTGCCTTGCTCGAAGGGATGAGGACCATAAAGGCACAGGCCTTGAAGATGAAATGAGAAGAGCACACCTCAAACTCCATCTTCCCGTGCGTCACTTTCACGCCTATACTTTCTCCACCTTCCTCTTTTCAGTTACCTATTTTTCTACACCATGTCTCTGTCTTTCTCTCTAATTTGCTGACCATAATTTAGAGTTGAGCCCCAATCTTACATTTTGCTTATATTATATGAAAGTGCATACCTTGTTCTTAATTTTCAAAACTCTGAAATTGAAAATGACATATTTTTATTTTAGGAGAAACTAAGGAAACCCTGTAAGGTGTTAAGCCCAGTATGCACACTTAACCCCCTTCTCTCTCGTCTCTTTCTGTTGAATAGGCTGAAGAAGCTCCCGTGCACGTTCCCATCCCCCCCACCCGAACTCTGCAGCTGGAGATGGCCATGGGGTATGGGGGGAGAGGAGGGTCACACTGCTGGTCTCACCTTCTCCTGCCTCTTGCTGCATGAAACTCAAACTTGACACTTGGAGCAGGGAGAGTCATCTCAAGACAATGAAGGATATGATAAAACAGTCACTGAGATACCAGGCTTGATGTCCATGAACTATGACCCAATTCTAGCAGGAGGACCACTGGACTTATATTCTTCATCCACTATTAGTCACATTTTACATTACTTTAAGCAAAAGCATTCCTACCTGGTGCAAACTGCTTTTCATTGACTCTAAAATGATTTAAATTTTCTCTTAGGGAAAAAATAGCTTTCTATGTGAGGGCTCTTCCTCTGGCATTTAGAAGACCTACACTTTTCTCTTAGCTAGAGTTTTAAAGTAAGGTTTTCCTTCTAAATTTTATAAAACCGGGTTTACTCCACCGAGTTTGACCATAAACTGTTTGATTACTACAGCATTAAATTATTATACTATAGAAAGGGGCAGCCAAATGGAAAAGAAACAAGACCAATGAAAGAGGAACAGAAATGTTTATTGTCTATACAAGAGGAAGTAAGTTATCTGAATACTGGAAACACAACTTTTTTCAGTGGTCTTTCAAAAAAGTATTGATTTTACTTATTTCTTTTTCTAAATAATCTGTGGAGTGTTTAAATGAAAACTGAAATCTACAACACTGTAATATCATCCCTTTCCTGATATTAGGAGAATAATCTGTAGAGTCAAGGATATAGTACTATAAATGAATTTCTCTCTGAGTGGCTCTGTTTTAGGGTTTTCTTCTTAAGATATAAAACTCATTTTCATTTGTGGGCTTTTTATTCAGGGTTTAAACCCTATATATCTGATTCCCTGATTTTCTTCCTGAATGGAACCATTCAACAGCCATTTATTAAGGTCCTACAACTCTATGCTAAGCACTGGCCCATGCATAACACTTTCTCCTAGTGGTATAACTGAATGAGTTATTATTTATCCTGATCAATCCAATCCCTTAACTACAGATTTGGAATGAGCTAAGGTAGAAAAGAAACATCCATTTGAATCAGGCTTTAAAGAATTACATTTGGAAAACATATAACTAGCAAAGTTATTTGAAGGTATCAAAATAGAGATGAGTAGGTGAGAAAGAACAATAAAACATCTCTAAAGATAAATTACAGTATAAAGATGAAATGGCAAACCTAAAAGATCAATGGACCATTACATGACAAAATTACCTCAGAGATCAACTAAAGGTCTGTCCCACCCTCAATCTAAAAAAGTGAAAAAGAACTGATCTGCAGAGCCACCAGCAGTTGTAGCAGAATAGAAATAGAAAAGTCAGTTCTCAAAATCAGGATCGATAATACTACTTGGGATGACACTTAAAATAGTCTTATTTGACAATACTTTGGGAAAGCATTTCAAGTTTACATATTAAATACCACAACTCCCAAAGAAAGTTAACAACAAATGTGACCACTATTAAACATTTCTCAGAAGTTGCTTCTTACCAAATTACCAGTCCAGCAGATGACAGAGGACATCAAGAAGACCTCAAACTAAAGTGTCATTTAAGAAAAAAGGAAGACACTGAAAATGTAGAGACACCCCTAACTGATGAAATTGCAAGCAGCCTGCCATCACCATGAAACTTCAGAACGATTTAAAAGCAACCTAAAATTTCTAGATCTGACATCCATATTCACAATTCCATTTTCATGAAGTCACTAAAATATTACGCAACCTCTGGCACTTTTGAACATCAAGTAATTGTCCCTATTGCACAGGCTTTTCTCCCCACCCCCAAATATTTACATTTTGGCATTGAAAAAAAACCTTGGGCCAAGAGGCCACGTTAAATCTTACCAATGCTTCGAGAAAAGTATGTTCCTTTGTGGTCATTCTTTTCCTTTGTATGTAAAGGTTTTCAAAACAGTTTTCCTAGTAAGAGCCTCTTCATGGGGTATTTTCAGTTTTACAATGAAAAGAAAATCTCCCTGTATTAGCATCTACTCACATCCACTGTTTTACAAGGAGACTGTGCCACTGGCCTCTGCCACTGGGATTTGAAAATGCTCACAACACTTCACCTTTATGCTGGGCTAAACTCAGGGTAGCCATAAACACTTTGAAGTAATACAAACCCAAATATTCCTGCTAGGCAAACGGAGCAGTGGAACCGAATTATAATGAGCTAGCAGCTGTCACAATATGACCACAGTAACCAAATCAAAATATCAACCGCTAACCGAGATGAGATTCAAAGGTCATCCTATAAGCCAGCAGCTTTCTTCAGTTCTGACCGAAACCTCAGTCTAATCCTGCCGTAAAATGTTCCATTGAGCTAGTTTAGAAACCAGTTACTCTATGGTGGGAAATTATTTAGGGCTCTGGTAGAGTACCATTAGGAGGACTAGAACAAAATACCACAATAAGGAAACCGAACCATTCACAATGGGACATGTAAAAACAGCAGCTGATGTTGAACTAAGCTGCACCCAACCGTACAAAAGTATCACTTTACACATCCTTCAGTTACCACTGCATGTCTATAATCTTATTGGCAACTTGCTCACTCAAACAATCTGGTTTTCAATTAAGGCTCTGGAACAATAGAAGGAAAATGCATGCTTAGATCCTTCCTTGGATCAAAAAGCTTTAGCTAGAAAATATATTGTCTCCCATTGTAAAAATATTTGGACAATTACCTGTAAACATTTAATGCTTGGCAAACCCTGCCCCCAAGTAAAAAAACAAAACAAAACAGGGATGTTTAAAAAAAATCCACACTCTGCACATAGTTCTTGCCAGGATTTTCAAATTATTCCATAGCATGTAATCTTCTTAAAAACACAAGGCTCAGACCCATGGCCCCCCTGTCCTATTAGCATATTCTGAAAGCTACCCACGGACCACCTGTAAAGGTTTAATCAAAATGTTTAAAAACTGCAGCAAACAAATTTCCAACAGATCAAGTGTATATTATTATCATTAATAATCATAGGGGGGTCACAGGAAGAAGTGATTTGTTTTCTCCAGATACAAAACAGGACACAACATTTCAAACAAATAAAAATGCAAACTGGCTTGCCTGTCTCTACCCAGTGAAAGCACCAAGTGAGGAGGACTCAGGAAACATCAGGTAGGAGAGTATAATATACAAAGACTGAGTCATTATGTGGTGCACCTGAATTTAATATTATGTGTCAATTACACCTCAATAAACAAATAAATAAAACTTTTTAAAAGAGTCTATGAATTTGTCAATGCAGGCAGTCAGCTAGATGACTCAGGGCTGAAATCTCTCAACTTCTCCAGCCTCCCCCACACCAAAAGAAAAACAAAAGCCATGCATGCTTATTTTTAAAAAAAAACAACCTTAGGAACTTGTTCCTGCTTATTTTAGTTATGTTTTTCTTTAAAGGATTTACACAGTCATCGATTTCCAAAGCTTTGCATGGCAACTGTAACTACAGTCAACAAGGTTAGGAGTAGTGCAACCTTCTAAATGCATAACTGCCATTAATTCTAGCATAATAGGTACATGCGCATGTGTACATGTGCATGCACACAGGTGCACTTGTGTTCGTTTGTTTACTTTTAGTTTAGGGATTCACAAATTACCAAATAGGGTACGAGATTCAGATATGCAAGCTTATTTCTAAAAGAATATAATGGAGACACTCAACTACTCTTAAAAGTTGTATACTGTTTTGCATAAGTTTGAGATAAACAAATAAATTGAATTTTGGTATTTTGATGCCAAATATAAGCATTATATTACAAAAACTGGAATATTTATGCAAAGCCACTCATCTGAAATAAAAAAGTTCAGAGTTGTAATAAGTGGTTTTATCATGAGTTTATGTGTAAATGTTAGTGATGCCTGCATTATTTCTCTAAAGTCATGTACTGCCATGAAGATGAAAATATACAATAATAATTCACTCCCAAAAGAACAGAGTGGTTCATTACTTTTTTCTTTCCTTGCAATAAAATAAAGCCTCACTAAGTGAACAGTTTACTTAAAAAAAAAATCAGGTCATCTGCAGTTAATAATTCTTTCCCGTAAAATTAGTGTCACTTGTTTCTGTAGCAGACGCCTAATTCAGTCACAGGCTTGATTGATTTGACAATAGAGAATCTGGTCCAATAAAGCGGTTGATTTATTTCTGATGCTACAGCTTTTACCCTAATGTGACATCACAGCAGAATTAAATCTTTGACATGTAAAGAAATCTTCTGTAGTTTAAATGAAAACTAAAGATTCTGAAAGTGGATATTAGATGGCTGTCAAAAACTTAAAAGTGAAGTCTAATACCTTCTTTTGGTAGAATGAAAACTTCCACAAAGATCGTATCATGGAATATGGATTTGGACACAAGGAGCAGCTTAGAATATACCATATACTCTGTGAGTTCAAACTGCTGGCTCCACTAATAGGTCTCATTTCATCTTGGTCTCCATTTGTAAACTGGTTGTGTTTAATTTCTTAAAAATGACCTATCTATGTAAAAGTGCAGCATAACACCAAGCATGGCTCATCTCAAAAATGGTTTCATCTTAAATAAACAGCAGCTTGGGCAAAATCAATGGACATCTTTGTTCCCTGAATCTAGCCCTGGGATAACCAAGCCAATCAAGAAGGTATTTAGGACATGAGAAGTTATAGGGGTGAGATGAGTTTTTAATAAAGCATCATAGCCAGTTCTCTAAAAATGTATTTCAAAAATTATTTTCCAAATGAAAAATGCAAGGTGTTTCATAATTGTTTAAATGTCATTTTTTTTCTCTCCTTTTCCTTTTTTTGCACACTGCTCCATGCCCTCTCACTCTGAGGGTGACTTCTTTGACCCCAGTCTGACACTGCACCGTTAATGTCAGATAAACCATTTAGCCCAAGCACAATTCTTTTCTGTGCAAAAATCTGCTTGAGGTGGAAAATGTAGCAGTTTGTAAACAATAAAGAACCATGTTTCAGACCAGACAGCTTATCTAACAGAGAAGTCCTTTCATTGGGAACAGTGGGTGGGAGCCTCCCGGACATAGCAGCATTTCCTATCACAATGCAGGAGACTGTCTTGGCCTCCATATTTAAGAGTTTAATGGGAGGGAGGGCAGAAAGGATAAAAGAACACGGCTGACATGGACTTTCAGCTTAAACAACAACTAAATGAAAAGAGTAAGCTCTGCTCCAGCTCTAGACTCTCAGCCCACTTATATTTTAAATACTATTCAGATTGAAAACAAATTTGGTTTGTAAAACAGTTGCCCCTGAGGACACAGGAACAAGACAATTATTTAATATCTTTGTATTGCGAGATGTATTCTGTAATACTAATTTATCACGTTGTTCTTTAGGAAAACATTTATGTACATAGCATAAACCTCTAAATAATGAGTAGTAATTTATTTATTTTCCCTTCTTTGCCTCATCACAGGATAGCTTTAGACTCTCCTAAGGAAGTTGTTTAATACACTCTTCAGGTGCTACTTCTTAAGATTTTTATTTTCAAGTTAATCTTTGATTTTAGCAAAGTTTGATAAGGACGATTAGAGAAGCAAAGGTGTTTGAATTTAATATTTTTACTATTGTCACTGAAGAGTTTGACATAGTTCTTTAAAACCTAAATTGACAAATATATCCAGTTATCTGTATCTATATATCCTGAAAACATGAAACTTGTTGCATTGCCATATCAACAATTCATAAAAAGAACTGGGATTCTTTCTTTAGCTACAAACTTAAAACATAAATATGAAATTTACCATTTTAAAGTAAAAAAGCACAAATATAAGAAAAACCTACGATCAAACACAACTTCATGGTTCTCAAAATTGGGATGACATTTAAAGACCCAACATATGATATCACCCATTAAAAATAAATTGCTAGCATTTCTCTGCTTCATCAATTTTGTGTTAAATATTTGAAATTCCTTTAGATGGATGTGATGGTGATTTTTGAAAAAATAACTGAGATTCAAGGACTATCTATTCCTTAAATAACAAGTACAGACTCTAAGGCTTAAAAATCAGGACATTCTTTAGAAGTTTTACAAATATGATTTCAGAATGATATAATTATGGCTGTGTGCTTTCCATTGGCCAATGTCAGGAAATTTAACTTCATTTATTGATGGATTCACAGTAAAATCTGTCAAGTTCAGAGATTTACTAATATTGTTAAAAACTCTTATTTACTAGAACAAAAAATCACTTTTTCAATCAAAACCAAAGTAACCAGCTATTGGGACCTTTAAAGCCATTATGAATTATCTGTGCAATGCTCAGGTTATTGCTGTTAAACAAAAATTCCTACAGGGTAGTCAAAGCAGAAAAATGTGCTACGGACACGAATATGGAGAACATGCTAGAAACTCACAGACTGTCTCAAACTAAATATAGCTTGCTTCCAGTGAAACAGGATGCAGTCTGCCTAGACATTAGCACTCACATTCATGCCTTCATTAAGTACACAATCAGATTTTACAATTCAACTTGAACATGCCACTCTGATTTAAGCATTCTAAACCTATTAAACACACTAAACCTCTTATTAAAGGAGTTTCCATAACTCATTTAATAAAAATTCAGTTAATACTGACTACATATCATGGCCAACTGAAATGTCCAATGATATTTTTATTTTAAATATTTGCCACTTTGACTTCACCAACCTTAACAGAGAAAACAACTGTTGCAATGTTAAAATTGGGGTAAGTGCTTTATGACTAAGGCAGACACAATTTCCATTTAGATTCAGTATCACCAAAAATTCTGGAATTCCACATGGTTATAAAACTTAGTCCTTTATGCACTATTACTATGCATAGACTGTCAATATTTTTCTGCAATTTAAAATTACTATAGTGAACTGGCTAAAGACCCATGTTTCTAAAAACAGAATGTCCATCTGGGCTTGAATTTTCCCTTCCATAATAAAACATATACATTCCGAAAGTATATATTAATTTAAAATTAGTCTTACTTTGTATTCTGGAATTGACAAAAGGTGGAGAGAGATTGTCATGTGACCCAAGGTCCCTGCTGGTCATGTGGTCATAGGGAGTCCCATCTCCATAGTTCTGTAAATAACACAAGAGCAGAAGTTTACATTTTACATGAATAAACCAGCATATAAATATGCCCGCACTACTGACACCTCTCTGACCCAAAGAAACTGGTGTCCACCATTCCTACCCTGGAACCTGGTATAATGAAACTGCATCTTCACAGTTGCAGTAGTTGGGTCTGCAGAGTTCAATTTTCCTCAAAATAACTGTGAAACCTTGAGAATAATAATAATGGAACCAACTGCATGACATGATTAAATGAAATCATCCATGTAAAACACCTGACACAAATAAAACATACTGTAAATATTAAGGTAATCATTTTGAGGGTGACAGACCCCCAACTTTGGGTTCTGACAAACCAACAAATTTTAAAAAAGCACCTTAAAAAGCAAGATTGTGCTATAAGGGGAAACTACTTATAGCTTGTAATGAATTGCTTTTAGGAGACCAAGATAGAGCCTTTTAAATAGCAATATTTGGTTTTAAGATATTGAAGTTTCAATGTTTTGTTATCATTCTTACTGTGAATGTAGGAGAACTGGATTATTCCATAAATAATTCAGAATGTTAAAATTATCACTAAGAATGAACATCAAAACTTTAGCATAAATTAGTACTTGGCTTTGTACAAAGTATGACACAGAAGAAAAAAGGTTTTAAAGCAGGCTTTAATATTGGAAGAAATTTGTCATTATTATGATGACCTCGTTGTTTAGTGGGAATTTAAAATTAAAATGTTTTTAAACTGCCCATTTACTTTTAATGGAGGAACTTGGTAACATACAGGAAAGAGTTAAATGATCTGCATTATATTGTTCTAATTACAGTCTACTAAGGTGCATAAAGTGACCAAAAAGCAAAAAAGTCATTCTGCTCAGCTGGTTGCACTGCCCATAAAGACTAAGTCAAATTTACTCAGAGATGTCAGTTGGCATGTCAGCCAAAGGGTGAAATCTGCCCACACAGAAAAGACGGATGCTGTATGAAAAATCAAAATGCATGTCATCTCACTAGAGAATAATCAGAACCCTTAAGTTTCCAAATAACCCTGTTTTCAATCACCTTTTCTCATTTACAAAAAATTAACTTGAATGATTCTATAATCTAATGCTGCCAATATGTCAGGGTATAAAAAGATGTCACATTTTAAATACCTAGCATAGATTTTATACTCATTCTAAACCAGCCATTGCAGAATACTAATTATTATTTAGTAAGTGTCCTCATCCTAGAGAGTGTACAAAAGCTTAATATACATTATTTCATTTAAGCCTCAGCACAGTGGTGCAAGGTAGCTGATAATACCACCACTTTCAGGTGGGAGGAGAGGGACTTAGCATGGTTGCCAAGGTACAAGTCAGCCATAATCACCAGTCTCATGCAAACCCATGCCCTGGACTTAAAAAATACAAATTACAAAATACTGATTCAAATGTATTCATTGTAGCTCCTAAAAGAAAAAAATGGCAAGACAGTTCATGAAAACTACATAAATGTCAGGACAATCCTAAACAGACCTTGTCCTCAAAAGAGCAATTAAAAGCACGATGTGTATTAAACTTAGAAATTATAAGAAATGAAGTAGGTTTGAAAGAACTAAACAATATGGGGAATTCTGTCATCTCCTACACTTGCTGTCAAAGGCAATGGATTTATTTCTGCAAGTGCAGACTGTAACCTGAGGAGGAGGAAAGATTTCCTCAACCCATCCATATAATGCATTAGAATGGCAAACTCGACAGCTGGTGCATGGGCTCGATAGAGTTACTGGTAAGCTCAGAGATCCTGCTGCACTCTGAAGACCAGAATGAGACCCACAAGGCCAAAGGACAGGTGGAAATGGGTAACTACGGCTTGCTGAAATGTTCCTATTTTGACGGCTTGATTACCTTCCTTGCCTCTTAGGACAAAATAGAGACCTCCCCCCACCTCAAATGTATGGGAATACTTAAAATGCTACCCTCCCTGCAGAATGCTTCATCTATACAGCTGGTTGGGGGAGGAGGTGGATGGTTGTTTTACTATGTGCTTTAAGTCTATTTTTAATTTGGGGAGTTTTATGTTTATTATAAAGGCTGACATGGATTTTAGAGGGCCTAGAAATAATTCAGTTAAATACACATTATGTATAAAATCACACATATTTAAGTTGGAAGGCACATAAAAGATCCTCTGGTTTTACTGCTTCATTTTACCAATTGGGAAAACAAGGATCGAAGAAGTGAAAGATATGCTGAAGGCATATACAAAAAATACATGCATTGCCTAACCATCCCACTACCTTCCCTTTCATGTTCTTCCCATTACATCCAAACTATCAAGCAAAGCATGGAGGAAAACCAGGACAGAGAGAAGCAAAAATCTGAGACCAAATAAATGAATGAACCCAACTGGTGTGACCAAAGGCCCTGTGGTGGAATAATAACATGTTTACAAAGTGAAATCAATTCAGATTTATTCTGTAGATTATACTGGTCAGATAGAACTTCATATTATTTCTTCCAAATTATCTCTAGTCTATTTACACCAATACAGGGATACCAGGTTTTTTTCAAAGCTGTGTCATCTCCCAACAAATAATTTTCTGTAATACTAGATCAATAACTGGCAAAGGAAGGCCAAATATTTAATGAAAGATTTTTCTTCCGGTTAACAGAAGTGGAACAGGTGTCAAAGTCAGCAATAGCATCCAGTAAGAGAATGAAAAAGAAAATTCCAAACACAAGCTGATCCTCATTAAACTTATTATGATTATATATCTGTGCAGTTGGGTGTGAGAGAGAAACTCACCTTCAGTTTGTCAATTTACATATGTGGGATGTCTGGTTGTGGGAAAAAAGATTAGATATACTTACCCGGGATGGGCTTGGATGTCCTCCATTTCCCCAGGACCCTGAGCTACTTCTGTCTTCTACATCTAGGGACAAGAGAAAAGTTCTTTAGGCTTTCTTGCAATAATTCTTTCTTTCTGTATATGCACTTTTAAATTAATGTTTCAAATTAATCTCCTGTTGCCTTTAATTAAGATTCAGGCACAGGGCTACTACGATGATAGTGGCTTCTGACCCATCTACTTAAATTAACTCATTTAAATTCACAGCAGAAATGAACTGGACCCTCAGGAACCAGAGGTATGAACGTAAAAATTACTTCCATCCTTTACAGTGTTTCATAGCCTCAACTTTTATAAACGTGAAACTGCACTTTCTTTTGGATAAAATAAGTTTAAAAATACATTAACATAACCTAAAAATACCGAAAAAAAATAAATTAAGGTAAATATCCATAAAAACATTTGCAGCATCTATACCATAATACTATTAGATACTCTTTATTTTCTAGCCAATGCTTACTATACCAGACAACAGACATGCAACATTAAAATACATGACAAAAAGGGATTTAGTAGTGTATTTCCACCAGTACATTACAAGGATATTAGGTTTTTTTTTTTAAGTTATTCAAGTTAGGATAACACTGTCTCAGTCTTCTAATTTTTTTTTTTTAACAGACTCAGCCACTTAACCTGAACCTAGACACTGAGGTGTGAAAATTAATGTTGTTAAAGCAATGTTTTATTTTGATAAATGATGGTGAAGAGATCTCCATGAACTACTGGAGACTTGAAATTCTTAGAAACACCGTTACCAGTGAAGTTCTAATGCTGTCTAGATTATTAAATAATCAATGCTTCCAAGTAGCAAATATTCAGGATGGAGAGTTTAACAACTAAGTTACCATATTAATTGCTGTAAACATAAAAGTGTTTTAAAGATCAGTCACTCTATATTTAGAAATGGCTTTGAGATTACTGATGAAAAACGCTTTGTAAGTATAGAAAGTTTCACTGTTCTATTATTTTGATCACGGTTGATAACAGACGGCCATCACAAACTTCCCCTGCCAGAACTGGAAGAGGAGGTGTGAAACTTTGGTTCAGGAGACATAATCCCATTTATTGTGTTTCCTAACATTTCAGTGATATTGTTTATTCTCTTAATGCACTACTGTCATTCCTTTTATTACTGCTATTTTATTATCAGTGAAAGTAATCATAGTATAATTAATTGATTTATTTTTGGGTACAATGGAGCACATGGTGTTTTAGAATATCTTAAAGAGATGGAATAGCAACAACAATAAAAAACAAGTAACTATTACCACTAAACATGAATTCTTTTTTTTTTAAACAAATATTATTTCAGTTCCTTTTGTTAGTGCTTTATAAGATAATGCAACTGCAAACAGATGTTCCTTGTGGACAGCTCAAATCAGTGACTGAGCTTTAAGGCAAGTCAAGAAAGCTCTGGGAAGCACATGCAGACTGGAAAGAAGGTGCAACACTTTCCCAAAATCTGCTGTTTAACAATCCAACCTCTTGGCTGATCCTGAGTACACTGAACTGATGGACACAAAGAAGTGACTTAGAACATTCCGGATTCTTGCACAAAATTAAGTTTCATAGACTATCTGGTTTTCTTCATCCTTAACCAAAAATCAAATATTTTCAGCAAAAAACAGATTGTAAATGACAAAAATCTCTCAAACATTGCAGGTTTTCAGAAGTCTGGCACATCTTTACTTCCTTTTCACCTGAAACATCCAGCTTGGATAAATTTGAGACACTTCTCCTCGTAACTTTGGCCAATAAGTAATGAAGGAACACAGTTGAGTCCCTATGTTCCATAAGATTTCATATTGTTTGGACCCATTTTAGCTTTTCAGTTTTCAGAGAAGATTTTTAAACATGAAAAATAGGCAGAGACAAGGATCAGAGGGGACTGGGACTACTGGGGATGATTTGGGCCACCGAGGGGGCACCTGGCAATGTCTGGAGATACTTCTGGTGGCCACACCTTGGGAGGGAGGGACGACTAACATCTCGTGGGTAGAGGCCACGGTTGCTGCTAAACGAATGTTAGAATAAGTTCCCACAACTAAAAGTGTTCTGGCCCCAAGTGCCAACTGTACCAAGACGGAGATGCCCAGGGCTGAGTGAAAATCATATTCAAGAACAAAAAGGAAGAACTGAGTTGGAGAAAAGATGTACTAGAATTTGATTTAAAATGTAATACAAACTCTTGCTAAATACACAGTGACTTAGGCGTTTCAACTCAGATTTGAGCTGGAGTGTTTCGGGAAACCTTCATAGACATCTTATGTCCACAGAATAAAGGGAAAATGATGGTCAACCAAGCAGCCTGCTAATTAGCAGGCAGATAAAACACATCAGAACTTGAGTATTCCCAACTGGGCAATTTCAGAAGCGAGCAATCCACTAATTAAAAATGCTGGAAGTCTAACTTTTTCAAAACAGGTTAAATACTGGCTGGGTTCCTTCACAAACAGATTCCCAACCAATCAGAGCTGACTGCTCTTTTCCCATCCTTTCCCATTTCCATCTTTCTCATTTCCTGACCGCATGCTGCTGCACTTCGCTTTTTGCTTCCTCTATTTTACTGCTCTCTCTTTAACAGGCTTTTCTATCCCTTGACCTCCTGCTGTATCTAGAAAATAAGGACAAACTCTAACTCTTCCAAACTTAACAGATCAATTGCATAATTTCTGATTATATTTTATCTCTGAAAAAAATATCTGATAACTGGTGTTCATTTATCCATAGCAAGAAGCCACAAAGCCATAGCATGGGTATTTTGTAAACTCACAATGAATGTAAACATGTCACTTTTAAGTCATTTATTTCCATTCCCCCCCCCCCCACACACACACACACTGAGCTCCATCAGGCCTGCCAGTGAATTAGCAAGCATTTCCTCAACAACTATGCCAGTGGCTCTCAAAGGGCATCTGAGGATCACATACCACCCAATCATTTGGTATGCTCATTTCAAAGTCAGCATCTTCGGGTCCACTGCAGACGTACTGTGTCTGGATCCCTGGGGATGGGGGCCAAGAAAACTGTTTTCAACAAAGTTTGCAGTAGTTTTCGTGTACACAGGATTTTGAGAACCACCACCCTACCTTATAGGGAACAGAAGACAGACTCATGTCCCATACCAGCAACAGTTGCCTAGTTCATTCCGTATCCTAATATTCCTGCCCAGGTCCTGGTTTCAGCACATTCGACGTACACTCCCATCACAGCTGCATCACAGGAGTTCATGCCCAGACTCACTTTTTATGTGAACCCTGCACATGGCCTGCACTTGGCCATTCCTTACTCCCTGCTGGTGTACCTCAACACCGCACACCCTTTTATACCCTCTACATTTTTATACCTGCTATTCCCTCTGCCTGAATGTTTCTCATCTCTTAAAAATAACAGCAGCTGTCACTTAGTGAGCTTAAATATGTCAGACAACTTGCTAGGCACTTCAACGCACTAACAGTATCTTTATTTTATATCCGAGAAAACAGGCTCAAAAGGGACAGAAAACCCTCCAAAGGTGACAATAAATGGCAGAGCTGGCAAACACACATGCTAGCAATTCTGAAGCCAGTGAGTGCTCTTCCCCACCACTGTAAATGCCTCCCTGGGAAGAACTTCAGCTCTCTCCACAGCAAGCTAGAACATACCTCCTCCAGTCACTTTTCTTTAGGTAGAGTGAAAGTATTTATTTGGAAGTTTATGCCCATTCTTATGTCCACAAAAGACTGTAAAATTATATATGACACAAATATATAAAAGTAAGTATTTGAAGAAATGAAAAGACTGGAAAATAAAAGTAGGAGCAAAACAAGAGGTACAATGACCTTATCAAAATATACTCATGATGGACTGGATTATGTCTATGTGTGTGTGTTGGCTGGGGGGTGGGGGTAGGGGCGGAGTTTCAAAATTCAGAAGCTACTCAGTGGGCAAAGTAAAGAGTAAAACGAGATACACAATGAGCATGGGATGAAAACACAAATTGTTCAAGAAACCCATTAAGGCAACATAGTAACAAATGAGCTAGGCTGTCTAAATATTTAGCTCCCCTGCCTCTCCATTGTTCTGTTTGTACCCTCAATCCAAGATGGGATTAATAAAAAGAAAGACAATAACTTGGGCAGAGGGAGGCAAAAGAAAAAGCAAGTAGATGACAGAAATTATTCCTACAAAAGACTGAAATGGGCTCAATTGTTCAAGATTTTTCTAATTTGCTTCACACTAAACAAAGATAGGCTTAGTGACTTTCATGGGATTGACAGCTGCTTTAGGAGGCAACCTGACAATCCACAAATTTTCATTTGATTTGAGTAGTCAATAAGCACCCACTAAAGTGTCTGACATTTTGGCACAAAACACAAAAGCAAAGTTTGGGCAGAACTAGGACCTAACACACCATTTAGAGAAAAGACAAATAATTTTTAATTTCTATGATTTCCCGTCCATAGTCATTAAACATATGATTTGACTCAAATCTCCAGTTTGCTTATGTGGACAGCAAGAGAGAAACTATGAGATAGACTAGACAAATGTCAGAGGACACAGCGCTGCGAGCTGGGACGGAGACCTATACTTCAGCATGACTATGCATTCAACAGCTCTACCATCCGAGCTAAACACTGGTCTCTCTGAACTCATTTTTGTCAACTATAAAATAAGTGGATTTGACTTCCAATCTTTGAAATAATGCAGGTTAGTATATTTGGACAATTCTCCCACAAAAAAAAAAAACCTAAAAATTATAGATAAATTTTTTTAATCTTCTTTAAAATACTAATGAGCTGACAAGATAGTAAAGCATCATCCGACAAAACTCAAAGTGGAAGTTGGAACCCAAGAGGGAAGAGAAGACATTTTTGCCCTAAGAACTTGTGCCAACCTAGAAAATTTAATGGCCTCTTGGGTCAAGCAGAATAGAAGTACAAACCCAGGACCTTACCCACAGAAGGCATCTAATAGGACGTAAGGAAGATAAGATGTAGTGACTTAATGTACCTGCAGAACATCCTCTTGCTATCTCCCCACTTCACTCTATTTTGGTGTGCACTTTATGAATGAGATGTCATCAGTAGTCATGCATGCTGACCAAAGGACCAAACTAAGAACACAGACTAAATATCATGTGAACTTGACCTTGATTAGAAATAATTTAGTGTGAGAGTTAACTAAGCTAATTGGGGTAAATGAGAGTTGGATATTGGTCCTTTCCGTATTTAGAGCCCAAATCATGCCAAATACCCAAAGCCCTAGTTTCGTGAAGTCAGAAAACCACCAAAGTGGTTTTTTGCATTGCTTTAAGAGTCTACAGACTCCTACTCTTGTAGAAATATATTGGTTTCCTGATGAAAGCTTCTATACACACAGAATGCACTGGGAGTCTGAGGCTAAGTTTTCCTGGAAAGATAATCACTCTGAAACATGCTGAAGTCTCCACTGCCTTAAATCCGTTGCTGTGCACCAACAGACACTATTAAACACCCTCCACACCATCACGGGGACTCACAGACTGCGTACATCTGTGGCTCCTACTAATTTCCTAGTCCAGGAAGAACCCTTGGCTGAGCCCTCCACACAAACTGAGATGGCATATGCTCTCCGTCAGTGCCAGATGAATTTAGAGTTCAAAATATTTCATCAGCAAAGAGCGTGTTAAGGATGTGCACATTTTCATTAGCACCCAGTATAATAAGAGCTCTAAGGAGAGTAATTTGAAGTCAAATTTGAGTACCAGTGCAGATGAAGGAAGAGTTGAGAAGCTTCAAATTATCGATAGACAATGTCCACACAGTCATGATCGCTTTTTTCTGTTTGTATAAGAAAGCAAGATATGCTTCATGATGACTGATCTGAGCACTAAAAACTTCCAGCTCTTCCCAAATCTGACTGAGCAAAAGACGAGGGTTGTGGCAGTGCATCCTACATGAATTCGAAGATACTTCAAGTACGAAGACCAGAGACCTGGGCTCTCCATTGTCAGATCATTGCTGTCAACGCTGGCTTTCTTGGCGCTAATGGATTTCCTTATCAAATACACCTGAAAACTCAAAAAGTCAAGTACAAGTTGATCTTACAGTTCTCACATATAAATACACAAATTGTATAGGGCAAGATATAATGTAGATGTGCTGTGGGGAAAGTATGGTAGGAAATTTGTTCAGAGGGGAATTACTGCAATATTTCAGTCTTTATTAACCCCCAACTTAAACTTCCATTAATATGTTCTTTAAAACACTGTTTAAAACAATATTATTTTCTTTCAGTTCAAAACAAACTATTTTTTTCAAAAATGGACACTAAATACTCTCAGATATTTAAAATATGGGGTTAATTGCATTTTACAGTGCTATAAAACAGGAAAACCTTCTTCATACAACATCAAATTCAGGTAATATGAAAGTAACAAAATAAAATGAGTAATTATGATGTTTTAAGTATGGCTGGCATCCCTTATTCAGAAACTCAGAAAACTTCTTGAAAAGTTAAGGTGAGTAAAGAGTTATATTATGAAATTGAGACAATAGTAACCTTGAAGTCATAATGTCAATCCACATTATTTGGAAGTACCAGTGACAATCTAACTTGCATCATATTTATTCTAACTTGAATAATATTCTAACTGGAGTAATCTAACGTGAAGTACAGAGACATGGGTTTTATCTAGCAACCTATCATTTCCAATGTTTGAAACTAAGCAATTAGGGTCTTCCTCTAAAGAGAAGTTAGTCTGTTCAGGATGTCACCATTCTAAGTAAAAGCCCAGAAAGAAGAGCCATGGATAACCGAGGCAGAATACAGTAATATGAATTGTATGTGCCTCCTTTGAAATTCTGAAATGTAACCGGCCTAAAAAGGACTTAATTAAAATCAGTCCTACTAAGATAATGTTCCTGGGGTAGGGAGAGACTTAATTTCAAATCAGATGAAATGAATAATTGGAAATAAGATACCATACCTGAAGACTTTGAAAATAAAACTAACATATCATCAACCTCAGTATCATGAGCTTCAAAGTACCTAAATTAAAAGTGAATATAATTTGGAAGTACTTTGTACCTTTTAAAGATGTATTTACAAATATACATCACAAAGTATGAGAGCTAACTGGTAGATGTTTTAGAAAACAAAACATTGAACAACAAAGGAATAAATTTTTAAATATGCTTCATTTCTTAATAGAACAGAATATATAACTCTGAAACACATGTACATGTAATTATACATGTATTTTTCAAATTACACATGTAATTTTTATGTTGCAAAATCCGTAATACTATAAAGACTTAAGATATACAAATTGATACTTAAAATGCCTATTTGATAAATTATTTATTAAATTTATTCCAGTGAGGTGGGGGAGGGAGCTAAGAAGAAACATGTAACAGTTTTATCTTTTCTTTTTTTTTTCCTTATACCTCTTTTCTCCCTAGGGTGCCATTTGTGAGGTTCTGGGAAAGGGCTGCTGGCTTAATTGAAATATTTGTAAGCTGTAATTGCTCTGCATAGCCACAATGGTTCACTTCTCCCAATGGCATCCGTCCCTCTTGCTTTTTTGTTTTTCTTCTATTTCCTTTTACCCTTTACCAAAGTCTACTTCTCCTGTTTTTTCAATCTCATCTTATCTAACAGTGGTGAAGTCAAATTGTCTTGAATATTCAAAGATCTCCCCTAACATCCAATATTCTAGTACAGTCCATTTTGCTTACAGTCATCCCTTCCATAAACTGATTTTTCATTTTAGCCTTTCAACATCCCAATCTTCCACCTGTGTTTAACCCTGCAGCCTCTGACCGGGCAGTGACAAGCGATCAATCCTACATGTTATCTTCAGGGGTCATGTCTTAGTTTTAGGCCAATTTTCTTTGTATTTAGGCTCAAATGTGCAAACCACACTATATTACTCTGCAAAACATCAATGAGGAGCCTTAATTAAGTAACACTGACAGATAAATCCATTTCTTTTGCAGTAATCAAATCAAAGCAGGTTGACATAACACAGGAACTTAATACAGTTATTCCCTTGTAATTGGAAAAAGGCCCTTTACTTCTCATTAAAGCAATCTTCTGGGTATTGGCATAATAAGAAGGCTCAGAGCTTTAATACTGCCCTATAAAAGTCTCAAGATACAGACCCCTTAAGCAAACAAGCCAGATTATCTAATTCCTTGATCACAGCAGAACATGTAGTTCCTACTGTTTTAAACTCCTAATTCTTTATCTCTGTTGCAATTAAAAAGAGGTAAATCAGTATCAAACACATACAATGAAATCTGTAAAAATGCATAAACTGTTTACAGTTTTATAAAATCTATCTCCACATGTATCTGAAAGGAAGCAGTCCATTAAAAATGAATTTGAAATACTTTACAAATGTGAAATTGTAATAGCTTGAATCAGGGGGAAAACCTCTTTATTTTACTTAATGGGCTCAACAGGATGCATTTTGCCTAAATTTACAGTCTGATACTCAACCATACAGTACAACTTTGAGAATCAGAACTGCGAGAGAATGGAATTTGAAAAGAACATTTAATTTTTGTGGCATTTAAAGAACACTAAGTCACCCGATCCACTGCAGGCTGCTCTGACCAGGCTGACACCCACAGAGAATATAACATCACACAATGTTCATATGCCTGAACTAAACAAAATCAATTTCACCCTTTCATTCCAATTTTGAGGGAGTTTCTGCTACTTATCTAGTAGCACCTGATCAATCTCAAAATGATTCTAGCAACTCTTTCTGGAAGAATAACATATAATCTAGGGTTGTAATTCCCAAACGTGACTGATCATCAAAATTCCCCTGGAACATAAAAGAAAAAAGCCACACAAATCCCAGCCCCCACCTGGAAATGCTTCAAGAAAAGATCAAGGATTGATGTCAAGGAAAAATTACATTTTTTAATTTTTCCTATGTTTCTCTACATTTTTATTTTAAAAAGCTTTTGTGATGCAGTAAAAATGTATGCAATTTTCTGTGTCTGAAGCATTTGCAAATAGGTTGCATCAGTCATATCTGTTTATCTCTTAGGACTTCTGTGTGCATTTCCTAAGAACAAAAACAGCATAGTTATCAAAATCAGGAAATGGACCATTGATAAAACACGTTCATCTAACCCACAGTCCATATTCCAGTTTGGCACCTTTTCTCCTTTCTGTGGTGGCCACTGTGCTGGCATGATCCAAGACAGCCGGTAAGTTATTCCAGGAATGAAAACTGATCTCAAGTATAATAAATGCATTTACCCAAGAACAAAAAACAGACAAAAATCCACGATTACTCACAGTGTTTAATCATCACATCTATTTTAATCAGAAACAGTTTCTCAGTCTTTCTTTTCTTTTTGTGATATTGGTATTGTTGAAAGAATACAGGTCAGTTACACTATGGAATGTTCCTCAGTTTGGGCTCATCTGATGCTTCCTCATGACTATATTCAGGTGGATGCACATTCAGGTGGCCTGTGGCTTTCCCAGGATATCACACACATAGCCACACCACGGCTTGGGGATCTGCCCCTCTCATCGGTTACGCTAATTTCATCACCTGGTCAAGGCACTGTGGCAATTCCCGGCTGTATAATTACAATTTTCCCTGCGAGACTAATCAGTAAGCTATGGGAAGCTACTTTAAGACCATTACAACTAATTTTTAGTTATGTTCTTATAGAAAAAATTTAAATATGTAAGTGTATAAAGTAAGTGAAAATTCCCTCAACACCCATGCCACTCCCCCAACCCTCCTATCCGTGGTAACCCATAATGGTTTCGTAGGCACCCTTGCATATCTTCTGGTCTGTGATCAACTAGCTTTTAAAATCACAGAAATATAGGCATTAAATGCAAAACTTAACTGAAATTTCTATTCTGTCTGAATTGGTAAGGAATATTCGTCAATTGCTTATCTATGCTCTACTGACATCTTGAAGGTTATTATTATTAGTGGTAACCTTGTGACCTTGATGGGGGTGGGAATGACAGGGACTACGATAAATGAAGGCATATTATACTATTAACTTTGAAGGGATTCAGCCAAGATGAGGACACAATTGAGCAACCCGCTTGTGAATCAATACAATATAAAGCCAAGTTAAATAATCCATTCTGGAGCCCTGCCCTAAATGGCTGTTCGTTGCCACTTTCCACCACATTCTGTAAACCACTGTGTGAAAAGAAGATCCGTCCTAGTGGCAGTGCTTCCCAATAAAAATCAAACAGACACACAAGTACACTTATGACAGACAGAAAACACTCTAGTGTGATTTGCAAAGACTGATGGAAATAAAGGGGGTTGGGGGAACAAGCTAAAAGTTGTTTAAAGTGTTATGCAAATTGACACCTTAAAAACAATATATTCTCACATTTAGAGACCAGGTACATACATGAACTAGCCAGTCACAAAGTGAACAGCCTGAGCATAGAGAAGATTGTAAGCAGAACTTGGCCATTTGATAGAGCATATGTATATCATACAATACTGAGTGACTTAACTGACTGTAATCAATATAAAGTGGAAATGGTCCCTTTAACTCTTGGATGAAACCCATGTCATTCTATAAACTGAACAGTGCTGGTGGATTTCAACTCTGACTTATAAATGCTTAGAGAATTTTCCTAACAATTCTGTTTCAGCCAAATGCCTGGCAGACACTGGCAAGGGTTTTCTTAGTTGGGCTTATAAATGTGTGTGTGTGTGTGTGTGTGTGTAAAGTCAGCATAAACATACAAATACAATGCACACAGTTGAATTTACTAACAGCTCATTGATATTAACCATGGTGCTTAGAACAGTTCCCAGATGTTGCAACTTGTCCAACTGATGTCGCCTTGTTTTTGATCATAGTAGTCAGGAGTCTGTCTGGTGACTTAAGGGCTTTACATTTTATCTCACAATAATGTAACCACACGTTTGTATTACACGTTCTGCTTTCTAACATGTTTTTTTTAGTCATCTCATTTTACATGATTTATCTGGAGTCACTGGAAGTATTAAATTGGGATCAAAAGAAGTTGCACTCTTAAGTGCAATCAAACTAACATGTTTTCAAAAACATAAAAACAAAAAACAAAGAAAAAGAAATTTCTACTTATCGTATATATAAGAGGTCATTCCATTCATTCCCACCCTTTAATTCTAACAGGTAAGAGAATACTTGCTAAAGTTCATTAGAATACTTGCTAAAACAGGAAAGCTGGATAGAATTATAATGGTTGAGTTTTCATATCTAATCATACACATTTTTTAAATCATGGCAGCAGTGAAAACAAAATTGCTAGTCTCCCTTCTGAGTTGCCCCGTATCCCATACAACACCATTTCAACAACACGATACAAGTTTGGCATTGGTTTCAGAAAGTCCCAGGGCTGTGACAGAGGTCCAGTCTACAGTGACAAAAATGGACTGCAGCTTTCCCCAAACAACGCTGCTACTACTTACTTTCACTTTCAAGTGCTTTAAAACACTCAGAACTGAAGTAGTCAAAATACATCTGCATTAATTCACTAGTCCAGCTTTTGAAGGTAGAAACTGAAACACGTCAGGAAGCATTAACTTTATTCTTTTAAGCTTAATCACATCAAATTCTTAGGAACAAGCATTTGTTTTTCTTTCAATAGGTTTGCAACCTGCCCTTTGCCCATCTGATAACCAATGGAATACTGGTCAGAGATGAGCTGCTATGATTGGTCTTACAAACTCACTAAGGGGAATGGTAAAAAGCTGTAACTCTTCCTCAGGAATGGAAGAAATGTCGTTAGTTTGAAAGGAGATAGAAGCAAAGACCTGAAGAATGACAATAACCAGGCATCTTCAGAGAAAACAAGAAGCAGGGCAGGGGTCCAGGGGAAGCCAGAGTTGTCAGAAGAAAATCATGATTTATCTGATGAGATTAGCAGAAAGTTTGATTAGAAAAGATGCCTTCTTACAAAGCAAAGATTGCAATACTACTTTAAGATTTTGTTGTAGGAAAAAACAGTGCCTGCCAAATGTGGTCTGTAACAGCACAGACTAGCCATGAGTGATACAGTGGGAAAATAGCCACTAAGCCAGATTTTATTTGATTTGTACTGATGATTTTTATTAGAATACATGGATCATTGCTTCAACCTTTCCATGTAAAACCAAATCAAATTCAAAAACTCACACATCAGTCACCTAACCTTATGTCATTCCTTCTGCTTTACTAAAGTTGAGCCACATTTCAGCTGATCTGTCCTCGATAAATCATTCAGCTACTCAAAACTGTTGGGCCAAATTCTGGGAGAGAAGTGGTACACAAAAGAAACCACTAAATCTGCAGCTACAAATAAGAAAGCCAAGGAAAAGAAATACTGCAATCCTCGAAAATACAGAATGAAATCAAAGAAATATATAGCCAATGCAAAACGGGATAAAAACAATTCTCTTCAGTGTATCAAATGTATTTATCTTTAAAAGGACACCCACCCCTTGGCTTCTTTTTCTCACGTAAATTAAAGTCACTGTGCTGGACTCTTTCTGAATTAGCATTTTTCCTTTCTTCCTTGGCAACACGGCAGGTTTCACCTTAAACCTATGAGCAATGAATATTGTTTGGATATGCATTTCTAGTTAACAAATCAGCTCCACGTTCATTATTACCTTTAGGGTCTCAAGTAACTCCTGAAATGCACATTATCATCTTCTTTTCAAAGCGGGTAAATGACTTTTCCAGTTAAAGGCCACCAGCAGGCTTCAAACGCAATGTCTTCTAGAGGCTGGGCATGCACCACATGGTCGTGCCTCTTTGCAAACCCAAGACCTCTGAAGACTAGCAGTCACCAAGTTTTTGGGTCCTAGCCGATCCTTCTCGGGCTGAGACCAAACTGTATTGACCAAACTGTTTTCACCATGCCCAATTCCTTCCTCCAGGCCAACCACACAGGAAGTCTGTATCTCCCAGCCTCCTCTGAGGTTCTGTGGGACCACATGACTCAGATTTGACCAATAGAATGTGGACGGAAATAATGCTTGCCTTTTCCAGGCTTGGCCCCTAAAGCCGTCCGTGGAACTCTCTATGCACTTTTTCTTTGTCCAGCTGGACACAAAGAATCTAGTGAATCCCTGTGGCCCCAGGGGATGGCAGAGCTAAGGCATAAAAGAATCCAGACCTGAAGGACAACAGGGAACAGAGTCCACCCCCGACGGGTCTGTGACACCAGAGGGAAGTCACCCTTTGCGGTGTTAAGCTACCAAAGTTTGGGGGTTGTTTGTTCCAGCAATTAGCATACCCTGACTAATGCATCCTCCAAAACAGACTTCCGTGAATTCTGGCGGTATGATTCTCTCTCTCAAGCAAAGCAAACACACACAGTTAGAGCTGGCACTAGTCAGAACCGTGAAACAGAGGAAACTGGCCTTTGAACTATCCTTCTCTCCCTTTCAGACTTGTTTTCCCCTCTTAGCATTTCCTCCCTCTGAGCACCAAATGTTCTCAGGCTGCTCAGTCTCGTCTGTCTCAAGAAAATACACCCAAGACGTTCATCAGCCCTTCTTTCTTTCAACCATTATCTCTCAGCCATGAGTGGTGAGCTGTTTTGACACCTGTGTAATTTTGGAGAGATTCTTTAACATGTCCAATTCTGTGTATCCTCAACTGTAAAACACTAATCATTGTATCCACCCTCCAATTCTGTTGTGGTGGTGAGAGATAATTTAGGAAAAATGTCACTGTGGAACTGGAATCCAGGAGGAACTCAAAAATAAAAATAAAAAGAATAACTCCTATTTATATTATGATTACTATTATTACCATAGAACAATATTTGACACCAAAAGGGACACAAATTCAATATAAAATAGGGTTCTTTCTCTCTGAAATACATAATCTAAATTGGTAGAAAAACCATATGTAAATAAAAGGTAGTATTTGATTTCTAAAATAATAAATAGTACAGAATTTTAAAGAAAGGAGAGCTAAAGAGGCTAGAATTAGAATCATCGCTTGCGAGGTGCTGGCAGGCTTAGGTGCAGAAAGAGAAGGCGGTGGCCCTCTGGTGAGCTGTTCTGGCATCATGTGTTTATCTTTCCAACTCCACATTCAACACTGTCACACTGGTAACTCAAAATCAGCACTGGCAAGATAATTTACACCATGGAAATTGGCAAACATTACAAATTGGGGCTTTTTTTTTCTCTGAAGAGCAGATTATTAAACATTTATCACTGCACCGATGAAAACGATCATTCGTTGTGAGGAAGTTTCATTCAAAGAACATATCATTCTCACAATCACTATGAGGTCAGCTGTATTATCCTCATTTTACAGATGAAAACTCAGGCCTCATAATCTTAAATGATTGGCAGAGAATCCTGTTGCCTGTGCTCCCTGCTGCTTACAAGCCACTTACAAAAATGAAGGGCATCTGCATTTCTTCTTCTCAGCTTATCAAATATATATTCCCATGAATATCAAAAGCTGTTCCTTAAAAACCTCTGTATTCAGGGCATCACCCTCCTACCACACACCTTTTTCCACTCTTCCATATTTTGCTCTTCCACTCATCTGACCTTCCTTAAGAAATACACAATTTCATTTCTCATTATCCTTACATAGCCAATCAACCTTTTGCACAGATGTCCGTTCAAGGATCACCCCTTACACTGTCTCAAGAAATAGACTTGTGCCTAAGGGTTGGGATAAGTTATGAACGGTCTTTAAATCAGTGCTTTCTCATATACCTAGCCTCATCATGATAGTCTAGTCTATCCTGGGTTGAGCACTGGACAGTCCAGGGCATAAGCCCAGGTTTAGGAGGAGCTGGGATACCTCCTGGATTCAGAGAAGGTCTCTGACATTAGTTCAGTTATAACTGCTATCAACAGCTCGTGTCAGGCTTGGATATATGGTTATTCAGTTGAGAACATTTGGCGATAGAGACACTACTTTGGAGGCAAGAAACTAGTTATAATAAAGACAACAGACAATGCAGGATTATACTGGAGGAAGAGACTAGACAAGGCTTAACTAATCTGAGAAGGTAAGGCAGACAGTGTAATCAGGGATTATTCCCAGTTTCTGTCTGATGGACACTGGTGCATGTTTAGGGGTGGAGTGGTAAAAAAAAAAAAAAAAAAAACAGTATATTGTAGGCATTTTGTGTTCTACATGTTCATTGGTCACACAAGTATAAAATACGGCAAAGTAACTGACTGTAAGGGTCTGGAGCTCAGACTAGAGGCATAAAGATTAAGGTGATTTCAGGTGCAGTCTAATTAAAAGTCTCTTATATAGAGAATTTATGGGTCCAGATAAATGGTAAGTCTGGAGACAAGGAAAATTTTAGGGTTGACAGATCCAATGGACCCACCATATTAGCAAGGACAAAGGTTCATTCCGTCCATCCACTCTGCCACCTGCTTATCACCTTCATTCCATAGCTGGAATCCATCCTGGTCACAGGATTTCTGGATGTATTTGCTTCCTTATGCCTTTACTCACGTGTAGAGAGGTCAGTTTACAAAAGAGCAAAATTCCTCCCGAACTTTGCCTTGAATGGGACCATTATGGAACCAATCCCCAAAGCCAGGGAATATCATGCATGGATTTGCATAGACCCAGATGACCAAATTAAACACCCAAATTAAAAACTGATAGGATTACCCTGGTCAGTTTAGTCCAATCACGGCTGTCCCCTGGAGATGAAGTAATCCCCAACAAACTACAAGGATACCACACACTGAGGGAGTGCAATATGTTAGCAAGATAACCACAACTAGAGATGGGGCTTCAAGTGCCATAGGTCTATTAGTATATGGCGTGCTGTGTAGGCAAAAAGGTCTTTGTGAATAGACAGGCAAATCCCATCGTGCCATTCTCTCCTTTAAGTACTTCAACGTCTTCCCACTGGTGTCAGGATAAAAGCAGCATTCTTAATTACGTATGTCAAGGCCATCTTGATAATGTACCTACACAGCCTTGTTTTCTTTCCTTTCTGGTTTTTCTGAACCCAGGCAATGCTCAGGCACACCACTGGTCCTCCTGCTGCAGAGCCTCAACATATGTTTCCTCTAATAGGACATGCTTCAGCCCATTCCCACCACTCCACTTCCCTACTTGGCCTGTTTCACTCCTGTATCAGCTCCCTGCTGAATCATCATTTCCTAGGCGGACGCTTTCCTTGTCTTCCTGAATCAGGTAAGTGTCTGGTCCTCCCCCACTGGACTTGTTACAGATAGAACTTGACATTTTTATGCTTCTCAAGTGATACCTTTCTTCCCCACTGAACTCTAAGCTGCATGAAAACCAGTACTGCATCTTGTCTGCTTTCCACCCCATCTGCAGCACCAGGGATAGTGCAGAACACAGAGGAAGCCCCCAGTGTAACCTTAGTTAACTGGATGGTTGAGCCTTCAGCCCCCAAATGGGATACACATTCAAGAAAAATATCAAAAATGCTAGTCGAATAACTGAAGCTATGAAACATTCTACATTGCTCCTGTGAACTTGAGAAAGATAACTTAATATGACGGGGATTCATAACTTCTGCCCTATGTACTCTTAACTGAAGAAACGCAATCACAGGTATGCCACAAAGAAGAGCTTAACATGTTACATACAACACATCCTTCTCCATAATTTAAATAACGGTTTGTTTTCACAAAGCAAGTATGGATTAAGATTCAGCAAGAAATATGCAGATCAGTATTCTTAACACATTGAAACACTTCTAGTCATATGACAAGATAGGAGTTAATGTACAAATCTCAAGTTCAGTGATTTCTATAGTAAAAAAGCAGTGAAACAGTCAGAGTTCATGTGTGTTTTATCCCCTAACAGAAATAATATCTTATATAGTCATTGTAAAGGGAAATATTTGCCTCTTTATGCTCACATTGACATGCACCCTAGTGATTTGATACATATTATATAATTATTGGCCTCAGGACAGAGGAGAAAACAACTGTTACCTCCACAGTAAAACAGCTTTCTGCGACCTGGTGATAGCGACACAGAAAGTGAGTTGGGCAGTCTGTGTCCTTTACTTAGCACTTACAACTCAACATGTATTGGAAAGCTTTCCACCGAAACCTCCCCACTGATGAACAAGAATATCATTAATATTTAAAGTTTTGCTTCAAGTATAATAATCAGAACACCACAGTCAAAATAATAAATACCCCACAGCAGTTTACTGCTTTTGACTATTCAAGCACTTTCACACACAGTATTTCATCTTCCCTTAAAACTGAGCACGTCAGAGACATTCAGGGGTTGGTTCAAGTCTCCAGAGCAAGGCATTGGACAAGCTGGGGCGAGAACCCCTAATTTCTCCTCTTAACTTCTTTTCAAACTGACGCTCACCCACATTCGTATGCCATGAAAGAGAAGTGACATCTTCAGAAACTGGAACCCCAAATTCAGAGGAAGAATGTTCTCTGTAGAAAAAGTTATCTTTCATCTCATGAATCAATCATTCGGAATTCCAATTTCCTAATTATCAGGACTTTTCCTTTTGGTTAAATATGCTCCAGAGGGGAAACCCTACTATTTAAATTACTACTGACTCTCAGACGTATTTTAACTAATTTTCATGTACATTTTTTCCCTTCACAGAAACATAGAGAATATTTTTAAGTTGAAGGTGTATATAGAGATGTATTACTTTGTAAGCACTATGTGAAAAGTCTCAAAGAATACATAATCAAGCCAGTTAACAACCCCCCCATGAATAAAAGTGCTGTTATAAATAATGGGCCACTTAGGCAAACTCTGTACATCAGTACACGTTGCTGACAGCTTGCCTTTCTCTGGGCTGCGTACAACAGTAGGGCCCAGAAGTAAATTCAGGGGAAGAAGTGGAAATAAGCGAATAGAAAATCTACTATAGAAGTTCACTTGCACACACTTAAGCATGGGAGCAGCTCCTGTATGTTGTGGTAGAGAAAGTAACATAGATTTAGCTGGATTATGAAAAGACAAACATCATTTTTTTCTACTTTATTCAAAACATTAGTTTATCAGAAGATGCAAGGATACTGTTAGTTCTGCCTGCCCAATATCCATTGCCCTCTTCTTCCTTCAGGACAGACCGATGGCAGGTTCATCACTATTGTTCATTGGTTTGTTTTCACCCAGCCACCCTTCCTCCAAGCAGATCAGGATGAAGTGACCTCATCTTCAGTTCCAGGCGCAGATCTTGAGTATTGCTGCCAATCACACTCCTTGCCTTCCCTGGCCAGGGACTAGTTTAAAAATGGACACTGGCCCACAAAATCCTACCTGACACAGGGTTCCTGGGAAAGGTCTCTCTGCTCCAAAGAGAGAGACAAATTAGGAGGTGATTTTGCGTCTTCTCTGGACATTTCCTGCTTAGGCATGATGCACAGAACGGCAGCAGGGCCTCCCTATCATCCCCAGGGTGCAGCCAGTACACAGCGGAGGGGCAATATCAGACACTTCAGAATAGGTTACAGAAAGCAATGCATTTCCTCATGTTTAAGCCAGTCTGAGTCAGGGTGTTATCTTGTCGTTTGCACCTGAAAATATCTTAAAAGAAATGGTAGATCTTGCTCTCTGCTGCCCATGATACAGGTTTAACAACTTCTTGCTCATTAAGGTTCTTCGACAAAACATAAATACCAGCCCTGAAAAAATCTGGTCTTTGCCTACTGAAAGGCCATCATCTCCGGGCCTCTCACATCTGTCCAAAACCCCCAGAGACATCACTTTTCAGGAGCAGACCAGCTATATGCTCAATAATCCCCCACATAATTCTTCTCTAAAATGCATGCATTTCTTCTCTCTATCCTCTCCTGTGCCCTGTAGCCCTCTCACAAATGTCAATCAGCCAGCAAACACTTAATGAGCACCTAGCACAAGTCAAGATAATGGCTGCAAAAGGTACTGAAAGAGTACTTTCTCCTTGACTTACCAATATTAGTCACACACATGCTACATATATGGCCTACAAACTGTCAAGAAGGGTGGAGAGAAGATTGGCTCCCCAGACTCCAGATCCATGGGTGGGCTTTAGGGAGATCCAAAAACTCCTGAAACTATTATAAAATTCTCATGTATTTAGCTATATGCATTTTTCTCAGAGGATAGTCTATAGTTTGCACTGGATTTTCAAAGCGACCTCTGACTCTAAAAAGGTGAACAACCTCTGTTCTAGATCAACTCGTGTCTAGCAAACCACAAGGTATGAATGTGTGACATACTCTTGTCATTACCGTAACAGGGTGATGGTAGAGAACATGTTCCCCAGGTCTTTATACTCTCGTTCCAGGAAAACTACCTTTAAGTATTAAAGTACTGAAGTTTTGCAATATTTTAGACTAAGCAAAATTTTGTGAACAATGTTGGACCCTTAAGAGCCATTGATATCCCATTTCAATAGAAGGAAAAATAAATCCCAATACTTGAAAGTATAGAACACAATTTATTTTTTTAAGTTTGGGCCTCTCCAAATGACTTAATGAATCCTGAGTTCAAGTTTAGCAGAGGAGAAAAATAGGAACTTGAAAAAAATCTAATATTAGCAGGAGGTTTTAAGTCAAGCTACAAATGGCAAATAAACTGCAAGGAATTGCTTACTGAAATGTTTTTGAAAAGGAGATAGAACTTTCCAGAGAAAGTTTGAGTTCAAAAGTTGGAGAGCAGAACGAAGGGAATGGCGAGGTGCAGCAGAGGAAAGGTGCTGCAGGGAGAGTCCAGGTAGCCAAGGACAGGCTTTAATTCAAGACTCACTGATGAGTCAAGACTGGTTTTATTTTACTGAAGAGTAGGGCCAAAGGAGAACAGGCTTGGATCTCCATCAGCAATGCTTGTAAACATTTTACTCGACCTTTTTTGATTTTACTATTGCAGCTTTTACCACTTTCTCCCCCTCCTTTCCTCTCTTACTGCCACCTTTTAAAAAAGGACCTGAAACCCGGTTCCCCTGACTTCAGGTTTGCCCTACTCCGACCTTCAGCAGCTCCCTACTGCTTTCGGAATACAGTTTAAATTCCTTGGCCTAGCATTTAAGGTGCTTGGTGATCTGCATTTCTTTTCTTATGTTACTCTGAGTAACATTACTTCTCCCTTTCGTGCTCCAATCACATCAGACTCTGCACAGCTGCCAATATACCTCTGGTTATCTGATCTTCATGGCTTCCCTCCACCTCATTCCTTCACAATCAATAAAAGGACGCAGAACGAATAAATGAATGAATGAGTCCATTCACACACACACATCAGTCAATCAATTACATATACCTGTACAGTGTATGTACAGACAGAGCTAAGGGATGAAAATCAGATTCTTTACAAAACTGAAGAAAATATTTCTTCACACAAAAATATTTACATAACATGTGATCTTCTAATAGCACAGCTTTAAGGCTTATTGTGTGAGTGGTAAATCGGACAAATATAATGTGTATTTCTGAACATTAAGCAATGAATTATCTTCTCACAGCAAATAAGAACTTTAACTTGCCCTTGATGGGACATGGTTTATCTTTTTATACAATCATGCTTCATCACCATAGGATGAGAAATGAGAATACATGCGTATAATAATGTACTCTAGACATCTTCAACTTTAGGATGTATCTATGGAAATGCATTTGCAAAGTGTTTTTCCTAACTAAAACCTAATTGATAAAGTTCACTGGCATTCACACACAATGTTAAGAACCTATATACTGTCTTAAACAAGATTTCTCTAAACAAAATAAATCATCCCCCAACATTCAAACCTTTAGAATCACTCAGGGTCTCAACTTAAACATCATTACCTTGGAGATGTCCCCCCTGGCTACCTTGGATAAAAGAACTTGTCCAATTCTCATGCACCCCATATTATGCTAACCCCTTATACTGATACATTTTTTCACAATATTTGTCACTATTTAGTATTTTATATGTATATATGTATGTCTACTTATATACGTGTAGATATATGTATATTTGATGGTTGGTATCTTTGTTTATTGATCCACATGAGGATGCAAATGTCAAGACAGGGCACTAATTGGGTACCTGAGACCCAAACCCTAGACCAGTGCCTTGTTAAGATCTCAGTGAACATTTTTGAGTGAATTAAGTAGACTTATTAAACATTAAAACTCAGAATCTTCGTCGTAAAAAAAAATCATAGAACAAAAATCATGGAATTTGACAAAATAATGATCAATGACTATAAGGAATTTTAAAAATGCCAATGGAAATACATTACAAGGTACAATATAAAGAGAAGAAAGCATTTTTTTCCCAGTAAGGACTTTATACATTTTTAATTATGTCATTATGTTTTATTTCTCTAATACATTGAGGATCTATTTAAAAAAAAAAAAGGAGACAAGGATGGGATAACATTTAACTTGAAACATTAAAAAAAACTCCATGAGATAAAATTCACAAATTACTATCCCTTAAAAATAAAAAAGAGATTTGAGAGAGTATAACTCAACTACCTGATACACAGTTTACTACTGGTTTACGCAAGGGACTGTATACAAAGCTCTACATTTTCTTGAAAAACAAAAAAGTAAGTAGAACCAGCTGGTAGATATATAGAGAGAGTGTCCTTCAAAAGCTCTTGTTAAAGCCACAAATAATTGCAAATCTTGTTCAAATCAGACGGATAATTTATTTTATGTATGATTTTGCAAAGTCTTTACAAATATCCATGGATGGCTTTGCACCCCATTTGAAAGGATTTACTATAAAACTGCACCGGCATAAACAAACAAAACTATTCACAATATTTATATTCGTAACAAAAAACTATGAAATTCTATATTCATTATGGTTGTGAAAATCCTTGGTTGTTGGATTTTCACTGGCTACAGTCTAACACACAAAACAAACAGGGTTTTCAGCTTTCTATAACACACAAATATTCTCTCTTTAGGTGGCTATATCCTAAGCATTTTTCAAAAATGCAGTATCAAGAGAAAAACAGCAAAGAAATAAGTATATAAATGTAAAACATACCAGGGCTCTCCGTTATACAGGAGTGTTTGGACCAACATCAGTGAAACTGGATTTTACAAGTCTTTCTTACAAACTTGGCCTCAAAAGAAGTCGAGAATTAGGAGATGGAGAATTATAAAAGGAGCAGTGGCCAGAAAAATGCACAACAGGGCAACGGGGCTGGGATAAGAATTGACAGGTGCCTGTGGAGAAAGCACATTCTCACCCAAGAAGGGCTGGAGCTCTGTCTCTGGGCTGGGCGCATGATCCCACCCATCTAGGGCCTCCAGGGCTTCTAACCCTGCATCCTCATGGCAGAGGCCTGTCTGGACCGAGCAGAAGGCTGGTCGGACAGTTGTAACAAAACAAAACAAAGGGAAACTACCCTCAGGGCCCCACAGCTTTGGCCTGCGCCTTGTGGATCTGTTTGTTGTTCTTTTTTTTCCCCCCTTTTCTTCTTAATTCAGAAAGGTGGCATCAGGGTCAATAAATGAAGTCAAAGGGAGAAAAGACTCTTTACATAAAAAGCTTTCCAAACACCTGTCCCCTATTATTTTGAGGATTCTGTGTATCCATACAGATATTAGATGCTGATTTCTAATCCTCCAATTTGCTCCACAATTTCCTGTAACTTAGAATTGCTGTACTGTTTGTTCTCAAGATATAATATAAATGTGTATACTAAAGGGGGCATATTAAAGATGCTGGTCCCAGGGCACCACACTCAGTGAGCCCAGGAATCTGCAAGTTACAAATATGTCCTGTATTTTAGGATACAGGGGTACCCATTTTGAGAAATAATAGGGATGTTAATTAAAACCAGAGTTTCCTGAATTCCAGCTGATTCTCAGACCTACTGTTCAGTCATATAGAGCACAGTTATATGTATTTTTAGGTACTTCTCAGAGGTACCAAATCTGAATCTTCTAGATGGGGCCAAGGGATCTGAACTTTCACCAAGCCTCTCCACGTCCACTCCCCAACCTTCCCCCACCAGATTCTGAGAAGCCAGTGGAGTTGCAACCTCCCCTTCAGGGTCTCTGAGAGTCAAATGGCCTACCAGGGCACATACACTGCAACCAAAGAGAAGACAATAATGTTCAGAACCTCAAGTACCAGATGACCATCAAGGCGGATGTTAGCCAGCACCCTCAAAAAAGAAGTATGAGCCCAGAGAACCGAGTGGTATTAATGATTAATGTACTGATATCAAAGCTCACGAGGAGGGACTACAAAAAAAATAGTTTAAATACAAAAAAACAAACAAAAAACAAAAAGACCTTTCTGTGAGGGAAAATGATCTGCCATTTTCCACAAGGCAATCTGCATCCTGAGCACAAATAAATACACCACACAAGAAGACATGATTTTTAAACAGACCTAGAAACGCTCAAGGTTTCTTTCAAATCTCCCCCACAGGATTCAGCAACACTCAGTGATGAGAGCCTGTTCTTAAACAATCCAAAACCGCTAACACCTAAGCACATGTGAAATATCAAAACAAAACACTTCCCCCACATCCCAATCCCGACGCGGTGATGAAAAGCAGCCGTCATCTGATTCAATCAGACCACATTCAAAGCAGGTGGTTCTGAACATTATTCAAGCAAAGTGTGCCAGCTCCTTCCCCACAGGCAGCAGTGTCACCATCCATGCATGCACTTTTTCAGGGCACATGAGGAACGAGGAAGAATGGCTTCCAACCTTTTTGTGGGTAAAATTTAAACCCTACATTTTTTTAGTCAAAGAGCATTAAAGAACATCGTACGAGAAAAAGTGCCTTAGGAGAAAGCAGGCACAAGGAAATAACTAAGAATTAAAATATTTATGTATAGAGACATGTGTGGTCTTCATATCAAAGCCAGTCAAACTGGGATCTCTGTGTTCACTTTTGCCTCTCTCTGGGTAAATACGTGTTTAGTTTCTTTAAGGCATGTTCAAGATTATTTTATATGCATACACACACACACACACACACACACATATATATTTTAGCAAATCTGACTTCAGAAAATAAAGATGGGTTATAAAGGAACATATTTCTGAACTCTAATCCCATTCTGTTTATTAAGTATATGGCAGGGGTAATATATTTAGTCTTGTATCTCAGTTTCCTCATCTGTGAAACGGGAATGATAATATAGAGTGTTTGACAGATTGAGATGACTGATGTCCTATATTTAGCAGACCATCATGCACAAATAAGTAAATAGTGAAGCCAAGTCATGCTAAGTATCATCATTAAAAACTGTTGAAAATAACCTTTCCCTGACACACAAAAAAATAACTTATGTACAGTTTGATTCAGAATAGAAAAAAAAAAGAAAGAAACTGAGTCATCACAGAAAGTATGACAATAATTTGCCGCACAGTCCTGCCATGGCGGTGACCTCAGCAAAGTGGACAAAGTGGACAGCAACACTGTCATCCTCTCTCTCCAGAGGCCAGAGAATGGACCATGGAAGACAACTGGACCTTCACACAAAAAATTCTTCAGTTAAAAAAGAATCCCATTTGGACCACATCAGTATTTTGATGAAAATCTTCAGTGCGATACAGAAACATAGACATGGAAAGAGAATGACTATGAATGCTATTCAGTTGGGAGAAATGAGAAAAGACGTCTCAAAAGTATTAATGGAAAGGTTAAAGAAAAAAGCAGGCAGGAAAAAAAGAAGTCTTTCAAAAGATGATTTTCCATTAAACTTCAGTTGATTATGGGGAAAAAATTCCAGGCTATTAGTCTGTAGTGTTGGTTAATAGTTTTCCTTATTTTGAGAAAACAATGAAAACTAATGAGTTACATCCAGCAGCTTTAAAAAATGAATTACTGTGCATAATCCATAAGCCCTTACATCACATGCCTGTATACAGTCCTTTTAGTCACAGTTTCAAATTAAGGTTATTATTTATAAGAAAAAGTTGGAGAGACATTAAGAGCTACAACAATTCCCCCAGACCATCAGTGGGGGAGAGCAGTTATGTGCAGAATGGATGGAAGATATACTCCAGGCCAAACATTTAAACAGGGATGCAAAGGATACACACATAGCAATCCACATGCACCTGTCACTGCAAAATTCAACACTCACACAATCGAAAGGGCATTTGTGTTCACAAATCAAGTAATTATATCCCTAACTATCCATCTGTATATGCAATTACCCAGTCTGTTGCACAGAAAAGCAGATTTTTGCAGGTGTTTCTTTACCATCTTTCCTTCAAAATCCAGTTGCCCTTTATGTCCCCAAATCTGGGCACATACCAGTCCTCTAATTGAATCTTCGTGGCACTGTGGTGAAGATCAAGTGTTATGTTTTCACATACCGCATTCACATACTGAAGATTTTGTAATCTAATCAGGCTCTTGCTCCCTATTACCACTTAACTAATGGTTTAATGGGCTCCGATTACACCTTGATGTTAAAGGACATACAACGCACTTCCTAACTCCTTTGATGAATCTGTTCCTGGGTTTCTCTGACACATTCTAGTTCCACATATGGACTTTAAAATCTCAGAGTTAAAACTCTCATCTGCCAACAAAAGTTAAACAAACAGAATGTCAAAGTAGAAGACGGAGAAAATGAGCATGTATGTTTGAGGGCAGTGTATTTAACCAAAAGGAAGCTTTTCTGAATTATGGAACCATAGAAATTCACATTGCAAAGTGGTTTTCCATCCTCAGAATTTGTTAAACATGTCTTCCAATTGGGCACAAGTTTACTGCTGTGCAGTTGTATCATATGTTAGAAATCAGTAACATCTCAGTGCTGACAGCACCTAGGGACCAGTTTCCCTCCATGTCAGTCTCAGACCTAAGTTAAGCTCAGACCCAGCTTCACAGAACCTGAGGGCTGAATAGGATAGGACATCAGATGGCATGAACTCCAATATTGATCACAGAAATAGAAACCAAGGTCCAAATAAGTGCAGAGATAACCAATGTCTCAGAATGTGTTTCTAGAATTGCCTCTAGAACCTTCATATATATTTGACAGCATTTCCAACTTTCACTTCTTCGCTGTTTGAAGGTAATATTCATGTTTTGCTATGCAATTGTTTATGTGCACTTTAAAAAATTTCTTAGATTTTCCTGGATGTATAAACAACAAAGTCTACTTAAACAATAGCAGCACTTTGTAGTTCTAGGAAAGAGGAAATTTGTGAGCTTTGTACTTTCTTTCTTATAGAAACTTCTAAAATCATTCTTGTCATACGTTCTCCTTGACAACCAGTACATACAACCTTTAAAACATGGTTGTTTAGGTCTAAATGAGACCCAGCTTATTTTCTGCTTTGCTGTAAATTCAGGAAACATGCCCTAGTGAAAACAAAATGCGGGATGGAGAGAGACAAGAGGCCTAGAGCTCAGATCTTCTGACTTAACTTCATGCCAAGGATGAGACACTGTTAGACGCGATGTGTATTTGTTTGGCCTGCACAGGATTCCTGGAGATACTGACTGAATGGCAGGCACAGTATGCGTGCCCCAGGTATGTAGGTGCCCACCTCCACCCACTTACATTAACTGCGCCAAGCCCAAAGGTGAAAAGTGCTCTGGACCCAGAGGCCACCCCTGTGAACAAACCGTTATGAGGTGAGAGAAGGACACATACGCACACACACACACACACACACACACACACACACACACACATGCATGCATAAGCCTCTCTCAGGAAATAACAGAAGCCATGACAAGAGGTAACAGCATCTCCACTGACATAGCTACCAATCTCTCTAATATACAGCTATCATTTGGTGTTAAAATATTTGAGTCATTGACTTCATTATCTGTGCAAATATTACATGTGGTATTTCAAGAGGAGAATACCATTAGCGTGAGTAGCACAGCTATCTTAGAAAATTGTCCTAATGAAAGTGAAAGGATTAGTGACCAGTTTTTAAAACACAAGAAACTAGATACATGACCAACCTCCATGGACATTTAAAAAAAAAATCTTTTGGGCTAAATTAGCGTTTCCCAAAATTGTTTTCTGCAGAACATCCCATGTCGGAGGTATTCCATGAAAAAAGTGCTCTCTGGTCAAAGAAGTTTGAAAATCACCACAAATGATATCACCCTGTTGGTGTGTTTTACAATATTTAATGTAGAATGTACTCAAAATAAAATTTCTATTAATATGTCTTCAAACAAGGTTTTTAAAGTGCTGGTCTAAATTATTCTTTCAAAAGGCTCAACAGGAAAAAGCAAGTCATTGAAAGCATGAAGTACTCTTTTGTGAATTACAATAACTATATTAAAAGTTAATCAACTGAATATAGTATGAATTTTAGTACTTACACATCTCTGATAATTCTTAAACACAGAAAAATGTGGGAAAATTAATCTATAAATGACTTAATGCATGTTATAATTATAATTATACTATTCAAATTATTTTTAATTAATGTGCATATCGAAAAATCAAAGCTCCTTTTCTTACTACCGAGAATGTGACTGTAACTCATATGGGAAACCCCACCCCACTCTTGTCTTCAGTTTCTGTCCTCTTTTGTTAAACTAGTCCCTAATCCAATTTTATTTCCCCAGGTCAATGCTCATGCACTTCTGCCATCAACCCAAATATATACAGTGAAATATATTGAATATTGTACATAGAAATATTGTAAGTTGGTAGAACCAAAAAAAATTCCACTGTTGCAACACATTGGGCTTTAGGTTAGACATCATTTTATAAATGTTTTCCTCAATTTTATGACTGCAGTCACTCGCCTATTTCAATATTAAGTTATATTTTTAACTTTTCTCCTAGCATCAATAGCTGGCTTTTTATTTCTTTGGCCAAAACATAGCAATTTATTAGAACTATTTACTTTTTTTAAACAAAAAAATTGGTCAGTAATGCACAACGACAAAGAAATAGAAGTGAAATAGTTTTGGCTCATACGGACTCATCTCCAACTAATAACGTAGACACAGACTTAACATATATTCCATTTAGGGGAAAAAAAGATATTCTAAATGAAAAGCATGGGATTGGGTGAAAGGTGTTTTGGATGCACATAGAGGAAAAATAGCCAGTGAGAATAAAGGGCCTTCTTAGCTAAATAGAGAGTCTTTTGAGATTAGTATTATGATTTAAGTCTACTTCAAAATGGTTTCAACCTTATTAAAATTACATTAAAACTCACCTTGATATATTTGCATTTAAAGGATGGCCTTACTACTTAGCAGGCACTGAAATTTAGTCCCCATTGATTTACAGCATTAGGGCACTACAATAACAGACATTTTTCAGGATAAAGGACAATAATACTCTGAACAAAAGGGTTTAAGGATACAAGTCATCAGAAACATGAATAGGAGAACTACATTTATTTGCAGAGTAAAACACATTTACTGGCGACATTAAAACAACCTAGAGCATGGCAGACAAGGAATTATTATTCTACACATGTGATCCTTACCAGGAGAATCACATTCAATCAGGAACATTGTACCTTTGTAAGAACATAAATCTTGAAAGGAAAACAGAGATGATAAACAATTTTTTTAAGTGTCTCAGTTAAAGTTATTAACTTTGATCTTTTCAATTCTACATAAGAGAAAAGAGGATCTTATTGCAACATCTATAAAGACCTGAAACAGATAATGATGACTTTCTTTAAAAGAAAATAATCTATACAAAACAACACAGCTCAAAGAAGTGAGAGTCTGGGCTTCCTTTTTAAAAGAAAATAAATGCATTCCTTGGCCTGGTCCTTTAATCATCAAAAGCTCAACCACAGGGCTACTGGTTTTATCACTTTAAAAACCAATACAAAACCTGTTTGATTCAGACTGTTGATTCATTTAAGCCGGCACATGAGTTGCTTCAGTTTTGCTCCAAATAACTTATCAAAAACCTATACTAACAGAAGAGGTTCTATAACCAGAACCGAAAAGCCACAAAGAAGGTTGAAAATACGTATTTGATATACAAAAATCATCATCACGTTGGTTCATCACGTATTTCTACCTCCACGTGCAGAGTAATTCAATATTTTAATCTTGTCCTAAATATACATAAATATGAAAGTACTTTTGAAAGTTACAAGTGTTACACAAGCCTGTTGTGATCATTTATTACGGGCTATGTTGAGCAAGCATGAGGTTTCACGAGAGCTCATGCAGTTCTATAGCTTCATTATTTAAAGGAAAATGTGAATGTAAAAATTACCAGGTCACAAACAAATATGTTTTTTTTTCATTTTGGTATCATTAATCTACAATTACATGACAAATATGTTTTTTAAGGACAAGTCTTTAGAAATAATCACAATCAACTGCTGAGATCTCATGCTTTCATTCATTATTTCAATAGAAACATGATAAATAGATAAGGAAAATACACATTAAAGTCATGACAAAAATGAGCAATAACTAAGATGAATTTTGTAGAAAGTAGCAATGTCATAAAATTGTATACTAGGCAGCAATTTATATAACAGCAAAATAATCCAGACTTAAGTGAAGTAAGTGTTTTACCTTGCTCCTTTTGAAATTATGAAAATAAATTTATATTCCTTAAGAAGAAAAATACTGTTGAATTTCTGGATAGTTTGCATTATTCAGGGTCTGTCCTTTACAAGGCAGTGAGTGGTGAAGTCTTTTTAATTCAAGCAGCAATCATCTGCAGGCATCATCTATGCTTTTCCCTGAGTATCTCCTTTCCTTGTTTCGGGCACTGATAGGCATCTTCATGTCCCTTCTTAGCCAGCTTCCTCCTATGTTTACAACCACAAACCTATTATATTGTAATACATGCTTTTCAGAGAAATAAAATCCAGAGACATGGTCAATGAAAGAGGAGCAACAAAACCATTATAGCATAAGTCTTCAGGCTAGGAAGAAAAGTAAATGCTCAAAGTTTTCCTACAGCTAACTGTTCATAGCTGCCAAGAAAAGAACCTAAATTCAAGTGCTTTATAATTGTTACAAATTGTGCCAAAGTACAGTGTGTTACAATAAATTATGAAGCTTATCTAAATTATAAAAGTAATTAAACTTCCCTCAGATACTCATAATTCTGCCCTCCATAAATTTTTTCATTGCATATTCAACAGCTATGTGTTCCAGTTTAACAAAAAAAAAAAAACACAAAAAAACTAAAAAAAGGAAGGAAAAGATCTCCTTCCAAGTACAATCATGCACATATAGGCATACAACATATCTAAATTCCAGATTTAGAATTTAATGCATAAACAATTGCTTTAAAGATCTTCAAACCATGGCAAATGTTAATAAAAATATTTATACCAGAAACAATTCTCTTAGAGCTTTTTTTAAGTTTTGTTTTCCTCTTATTATTATAGACATTTGTTTTAACATGAGTTTTCTCCTCCATCCCAACATTTCCTCCTGCTGAATGAAGCCATAAATCTTTGTTAGCATATTACTACACAAGCTGTTACAATAATAACAAAAATAATGAAAGCAATAGCAACCCAGTTATACAGTCCTTGTCACTTGCAACTGAGTACCAATTTCTTTATATACTCTAAGGGGTACATATATACAGGAACTGTATATTTCAACTGCTGAAACACAGCATTCTAGAGTGGAATACAGCTGCTGCTCAAAAATCAAACTGCATGTGAGCTGTAAAATAATTTTTAAAAAAAGAGATTTTAAGTCATAAGGCAGTGTGCAGAGGATGATACCTTTTAGAGGTTTAAATTTAAAGAAAAACCAAAAATGGCATCTTGATGCTCATAAGGACAAAAATCTCTTCTCAAAAGGTTCCACCACATTCCCAGTGGGAGCAAATCAGCCAAGCAGGTGGGTGAGTAATAAAGGAAATCCTTGTTCTATTATAAATATCTTCAATAATTAGTCAACATGATGAACAAATTAAGAAGCAGCATATAGGTTAAAGCCCAAATTGGCAAAAAGTTTCCCAGGAATTAGTTTGATTTTTGTTTGGGTACCTGGTTTCTCAATCCTAAATCAGGCATTTCTATTTCAGTATGTATTCCAATTTAACGAAAACATTTATTTTATAAACAGAAAAGGAAATGAGTCTGAATAAGATCCATTTATGCAATTACCATATCTAATAGCCAATTATGTGTCCTTACATGAACAGATAAATAATATATGCACATACATTTATCAATCTTGTCTGAGGAAAAGAGAGAAAAAATTTAAAGAAGAGCAAGTTATTATATATGGCATGCAGTTTTCATTACTTTATACTTGCATAAGGGGATGCAATATTTGTCTTCAGTAAAGCTACAAATACAAACATTTGGCTTAAATTTTTTTAAACCAAATTAAAATATATAAATTATTAAACTATATGATTCAACCTTGAAGTTCTATTTGTCATAACTATTTCCCTTATTTTGTAAAATAAAAGGAGAGAGACATAAAATTAACATCATGCTATGAAATACTGAGTATTTTAATATTAAGTTAAATATTTTTTAAAAACAGACTAGCACACAATATTGGGGTGGGGAGGCAATTGTGAGAAGTAGATTCGAGAAAAGAATCAGATGTGTCACACTTCTGAAGTATCCATTAAGTAAAGCTACATCAAACTGGAAGAAAAAAAAAAAAACTCTGACATCCATGTGAATACCAAATTAATTCATTATGATCAGTGCTACTACAATGAACACAAATTAATTCATCACAGTGGAATGCACAAAGCATTACCCCCTTGTTATACCTACTGACAAAAAATAATAGGACGATTATCCTCCACGAGGGTGACACACGTGGCCATGGCACTGCCAACATGTCAGTCATACAAAAGTGTTCTTCCTTCCCTGGGAATCTACCAAGACATTTTGCAAGGAGGCTCTTTATCAATCATGGTAAACAAAGGCAAAGATGTGGAACTCTAAATTACCCATGGTTCTCCTGACCCCTGTTGCTCCCTACCAGGGCTGGGTCTGGGTTGAGGCAAGTGAAATATGTGGGTGCAATACTTAAGAAGGTACTCAAGCTCGGGGCCCTGCAAGTGTTGACCCTCCATGTGCATGATCCTGACCGTGAGCCCTCCACCCCTCCACCCCTCCAGGACTCCACCCCTACTAGACTCTAAAGCATGACCACCTTTCTCAACTGGGAGTCCAGCACTCCCACCATACAGCATAGACCAGACAGTCTTAACATCTACTAGCGTCATGGCCAAAGTCAGCTGTCTTCTCTCAGGAAACCTCTCTGGACCTCAGTATCCCCAGAAATCCTTACATATACTTATAAAAAGTGGCCATCAGGTCTACCACAGGGCTCTGCTACAAGAAATGTAAGTCAAGAAGAGTTAGGGACCGCCCCCCACCCCCGACTTCCCCACTCTAAGGACGGGAGTGGTTGCAGGCTTTTCTTCTCCCACAGTTCAGAGATACCCTAGTACCTAATACCCAGGGACCTCAGTCGGGTTTCCACTTCTGTCACCAACTTAGGACCCACTTGTTGTTTAAAGGATGTCTTTTCTCAGTAAATTCAAGGGGATTTAGCTCATGGAAGGTTCCACATAAGAAAGAACTCTTTTTAACAGATGATAATGAACAACATGGATCGACATACCTTTTCTCTTCTGTGTGTAAATACACCTTAAAGCCAGTGAACACTTAATAACTTTGGGCAGCTGGGAAGAACAGTTCTCATGTATCAATCTACAAGATTATTCTTGTGGAAATTATTCCTTCCCTTGAAATGGGGACAGTATTTTTCCTGATCTTTAATTATGGGTCACTCTCAAACCTTCTACAGAACAGGTCCAAGAAATACCAGTATTAGTCAATGTAATGAACTGCTCCCCGTTAACATCACAACTTGCAAAAGAAGAAATCTGTTCATTGAGAATTTTTCTTGGTGTGTACAGGGACTCAATCGATAGACATTGCTAAACTGCTATCCTGCTCTTCATCCTTCCTAGCCTTTGTGGAGGGCTAACGTTATACCAACACACATCTGCACATGGTACTCACACAGAAAGAAACAGGAATCTGACAACACGTGAGAGCAGAACATTACATTCCCACCTGAGAACAGACTACCTAAATGGTGAAAGCCTTAGCAGAGACAAAAGGTTTAAGTTGTGTGTGGGGAGGGGAGTGGGGGGTGGAATTGGGCAAGGGAGTGCAGACAGAGGCACCTGAGCACAGGATAAAGGCAAGCACCTAGAAAGGACTTCTCCAGCTATAGTTAGCTCCATTTGTTTATGTGGAACAAAACTTCTTAAACTTGACTGTACATTAGAATCAACTGGGGAGGTCTTCAAATTCCCCAACTTAATTGGAAGTGGAGTCAAGCATCAGCATTTTTCCAATGTCCCCAGGTGATTCTAATGGGCAGACAGGACTGCACACCACTGACATGAAGGCCACATGGCCACAGATCAGGTATATGGGGAAAGGGAGTTTTACTCTATGGGGAAACAAAGCAGTGAGTAGTTCTGAAGCCTGGTTGGCTATCTGAATCCCACTGGGACCTTCTATTAAAAATACAGAGTCCCAGGTCCTACTCCAGACCTACTGAATCAGAATCCCAACAAATTAGGTTCCAGAATGTCTGTATATCAAAAAAAAAAAAAACAAAATCTTCAAGTACATTTTGATCATCAACAGGGCTGAGTACCACTGGGCTAACAGAAACTTGTAAGCTCTTACCCTTAACTTGGTTGATTTCCAACAAAACGCTTGATGTTTAAGCGGGTAATGTTAGCCTGCCAGAGAATTAGGAATGGCAGGGGGAAAGGGTGGAGGAGCGGAGACGTATTTAAGAAAAAAATAAAGAGAAAAGAAATTTAAGTGTCCTCTAAGCACCCACGAGTCTGCTTCTTAAAGTGCTGATAATGAGCAAAAAGACCAATGAAACTAAATTTTGTACCAGTTCATTTCAGCACATCCTGTTTATACGACTATTTAATGAGTCATTCAGCCAGGATGATTTTCTGTCTGAATATGTTAATTGCCATTTTTTCATAGCTCTCTATTAAACAGTACAGATAAAATAGGCCTGCTCATGATTTTAAGCCCTATCAGCCGCTCCTTCGGCTCACCCTCAAAGGAGCGGGCAACGGAAGTAAATAAGGGGAAACTTTTTTTCTAGTGTTTAATTCTTTTAACATATATTGGCATTTGGGACCCCACTTCAATTCAAAAGCATATGTTAGACTTAGCATTAAAGTGAAAATGAAATGAGGTGGTTCTCCCCCATATGCCACTGGCTTCTTTATATCATAAAGAATTAGCTTAAATAACAGGGCAACAATGTGAAGCCTCTTGCTGGTAAGTTCCCTGACTTTTAGGAGGTAAGTATAAATATTTGGGGAAAGGCAAGAGATAAAGAAACGGGGAATTTTTTTTACTTACTTTGGTATTCATGTAAGTGCAGCTCACTTAAAAAAGTACAAGTTAATGTGAATGATCATTATCATTAAGCAAGAAGCCTGAAGATCCAGGAAATGGGTAGAAGGTCTAGTTAATATTGTTTATGTTAATAGTTTTATGTTTAATGAATGACTTAAGTGAATTCATTTTTATATTTCATTTACCCCCAAAGGAATCAGAATTTACAAATGCAAATTCAGAAATGTCAATGCTAGAAGTGAAGTAAAAACCATCAGCAAAAAAGTCATATTTTTATTCCCATCATTACTTAATGAATTAAACGACTCTTCACATTCATTTTAGCATTTACGCAGTTGCCAGTGCCTTAATTTTAAGCATTTATATTAAACAAATTACATATCATTATACTGCATTTGGAAGGGGAAAAAAACCACAATAAACCTTAAGGCTGTGACAACATATTTTACTCTTAACTGCTTTGTTTACAAATATTAAATGGTCGAATTAATAGTGTTCTCAGTGGCTTTTTTGGCATCTAAATTTTTTCATAAATGAAAATAAAGCAACCAAAAAGATGAAACCCCAGTGGCAAAGGTTTACTGGTCTTTGTACCTCATTAAAGGGACTTTATAAATCACATTTGTTCTTTTGAGTAGCAACTGACAATGCTGAAAAGGACAGGTTGGGTTTTACAAGAGATAGATATGACCTAAAGGGAACACATTTTACTGTAGTGAAATAAACTGAGGAAACAGTTTGCAGATTAAAAACCCCTTGAAAGGATGTATCATCTTTGGAAGAAAAAAAAAATCTTCACTGAGGAAAACAGCTGGAAACAGGAAGCTGTGGGGCTTTCATCCTGCCGGCTTTGATTCCACCGCATCCCCATATCATGAAAAGGCAGAAGACTGACTTCAGCTGTGCCTTCTTTCAACAGGAGGAGGGAAAAGGCTTTGTGGATTGTGAGCAACCCCATCCAGAAGACGTCCCCCCAATTGTACGAACACTAACAATGAAGTGGAAAAAGAGACATGGTCACAGATAAGTAGCAACTCAAAAATAGTGTTTCACAGGTTTTACAACAGGAGAATATTCGTTGTAACTTAATAGTTGCCCTGAGCAATTCTCCTATGAATTTGAAATCCCTTAAGTGAAAAAAGCTAACCAAAATAGAAGTAATTATGGTAAGTTTTCTTCCCTATATACTTTTTTCATTTTTGTCTTCATTATGAAGAAAAAGAGTTAGATGCTATATCTTTCACCAGAATTCTCCTCCAACTAGATTTTAAGGCTAAAGTCACTGAATTCTACTTTTCACTATATTTGGGTATCTAAAGTCCTTAAACTTATCTGCTGAGCATCTCATATAGATTTTTTCCCCACTGGCACCTTGAAAAGATTTTTATTAAGTTTACCATGACATTTAAAGGACAACGTAGCACAGTAAAGGAAGAACTGTGGATTAGAAGTTTAGATCACCCTTGGTAATCAGATAAAGAAGCAGCTCAATAAACAGATAGTACAAACTCAATACACCCAACTCACAATTTATTCTTTTGTTGCTATTTTGGGAGGCCATTTAAAAGCAGGAATTACAAAGCCAGACATAAAGGGAAATGTAAACTAAAATCTGTATTATGTAAACATGTAAACATAAAATTCTGACTTTGAAAATTCCAACCAACAGTATTATAATAGTATGTATATGACAGCATATATTTCTCACAAAGATGACATGACTCACATACACGTTGAGGAAAGGAACTCACATGCAAGTTAAGGGAATCAACTAATTCTTTCTTTAAAACCTATTTCTTAATAGACAGGAAAATTTCACTGCATAAGAGGTTTCAAGCAGGATACATAAAATGAATATTAACTTCATCTTAACAGGAGGCTTGAAAGTAGGTATCTTCAGATATTCTACTTTACAATGGAATACTTAGATTCCACGGTAACATTTCAATTCCTAAAAATTGTCTACTTTTGACACTTTGTATGTGCCAACTCCTTACCAATAGGTATTAATTACCTTTGATTTATCCTTATTCATTCGGAATGTCTTTTATTTGAAGTACCTTGGTTACTCGTGAGGCACAGTATAACTGAGAATCCTGAGGTGATTTTAACTGGAGATGCCTCTAAAATTAAAGTGATCCTCACCAACAAAAGAAAATAATTTAGTTATTTGTGTCAAATTTTAAAGGTCCATTCCCTAGTCAGGTAAAATGCAATAAATATCAAAAAGAAAAAATTTTTATCACCGCACATTCATGGAAATTCCAAGGAAGAAAGGCATGAATTCAGTGTAGTTTTGCTGTATCTTGGGCACCAGCAGTGTTATTGTCACCACCAACCCACCTTCTGTACACTTGTACACAGAATTTTCATGTTTTATTCCATTTGTTCTCAAAAACAACATATGAAGAAGGCACAACAGGTATTCTCCTCCTTACAGCACAGAAGAGAGAACTCAGCCCAAAAGGTAACTGTTCTAAGGTAATAGGGATGTCAGTGTTCATTCTACATGAGAACCTAACCTTTATTTGCACCCTCCACCAGCACCTAGAAAATAACCAGCTCAAGTACCACGATTTTCCTGTCAAATTACAGAACTGTATTATATTCCAGCACATTCCCAAGAAATTCAGTTTTATTAGGAATGACAGTAATAAGGCTCTGCAGACTTAACATATAGCAGGGAGCAGGGAATGGCATAACCAACTTTTCTTCAAAATCTACTCTAATTCTCCTAATACACACTTAACTCCTCTGCTCTTCTATGGGTTCACTCCATAACATTTAATGAGCAACTATTAAATGGCATGGCCATTGTCAAGAATATTAAGTGTGAATCTGTAAGTGCTGATCCCATGAAGTCTGTAAAAAAGATAAGAAAATGCACATGTGGGAGGAAAAGTGACCTCACATCTGTTGAGGGTGTATAGTAACTAAATGATTTCCAAGCTTATCTCTATGAATCCATAGCACAATTATCTGAAGAAGGAAACTGAGCCTCAGGGAGAACTTACATGAGCTTCTACAAAGGAGTGATTATAAGAAATGAAATTGATGGCTAGACCTAAATCAGAGTTTATGGTTTATTCACCATATCATATCAACTCCCTGAAAGAACAATAACACTTAACTCCATAAGAGAAATTCAGAAAAATGTTACATGCATTCAGAAGGGCTGATTATTTCTCTACATACAGAGTGGTAGTTACTAATAATTCTGCAGCACCAAGCTCTCTTAGAGAAAGTAGAAATGTTACTAATATTTGAGTAAATACAGCAAAATATTCTAATCACTAGGTATAATACATAATGTGCAAGCATTATGCCTCTTCAAAGCTTTAGGGAAAATGATTATAGATAAACAATTTATAATCTTTTTCTTATAAATTTAATCCATCTGGACTTTGATTTAGAAACAGATGAGGCAAATCACTCAACCACCCAACACTGTTCCCAACACCAAAAATTAACAGTCCAAAAGTGCAAACTTCCAATTGTAGGATAAAAAATTTCTAGAGGCATAATATCCAGCATGGTGATTATAATTACCAGTACTGTACGTGTATATTTGAAAGTTGCTAAGAGAGTATATCTTAACAATGCTCAACATATGAAAAAATACATTTGTAACCACAATACACATACATCAAATCATTATGTTGCATACCGAAAACAAATGAAAACAAATATGACATTATATGTCAATTACAACTAAATAAAAATAAAATAAAATATATTAATCTGTAGAGATATAATCCCATTCAATTCAAGTTCCCATTTTTCGAAGCAACTAAAATTATTCCTGTTACTTTGGCTATATTTATTATTTCATTATTAAAATAATATTAGCACAACAAAAAAATATTAGAAAATAAATTTTTAAAAGAGGAAACAGAGATGAGGCAAATCACTGTACTGTGGAACACTGGGATAAATGCCAAAAATAAATGGAAGCACACACACAAAAACCAACTGACAGGGTATACTGTTCTCACTCCTGCGCCCCACACTACCCCATCTGCATCACCCCTGTGTACATGCAGCATGCCCGCACAGCCTCTAATTTGTTCTGCCTACTGGCAAAACGGACTATAGCACCACCTTTACAACCCAAGCAAAATAAACATCGTCTCCCAAATTTGGCAGAAAAAACCCTAATTCAAATCTTCCAAGCCTCCCTCCAGAACAAGCAATTATAAGGTGCAGAAAGGCAATGGCTTTAAAACAACATGCTAATCCTAATATTAGTACCTTGAAAAAGGAAAACTGCCAAAGATGTTGGAATAATGCCCAGTTATCCGTCTTACCTACAGCAATAAAACTGTCCTATAAATGTGAACAAGACAGTTAGGATACATTTTGGAGTTAGGTTACTGGCATTTTTTTCCACTTCACCATTCCCTAGGAGAACAAGCCTGACCTATAGAGGCAAAACACAGCAGATGGTAACCCAGCCCGGTACCAAGAGCACTTAGTCAATCCAAATAATCCACAGAAAAATGAAGCAAGATGTTCAATGATGTATGGCCCCAAATTCACTAGAGAATTATGGAATCTTACTCTTCTACAAAACCATCTTTTTACTGTACTATGCTGCTGGATAGCTAAAGTGTCTAAAAACAATTATTAACAATAAATTAATAATTACTACATGATTATTAGCAATATTATTATAGCTATTACTTATGTCAAGTATTCTTGTAAGAAACAAGAAACAATTTACTTAATTCTCACAACAATTCTATGACATTATTACCCCACTGTACAGATACAAAAACAGAGAAACAGATACAAGTAACTGGATAATGGGGAACTAATGTTGAAATCCAGGATATATAGATTCAGTCTGTGTTTAACCATCGTAGGCGTATGAGAGAAGGTTTAATCTAAAGGTTACTGTCAAAATAAAAAATGAAATAAATATATTTTACTTGGAAAGACAGTAGGCCTGTATTTAGCTGGCCTGAGTTCTAGACCTGCCTGTTTGGTACGTAAACCACAGAGATGCCTCTGAGCAATGGTTTCTTCATCTGTGAAATGAAGAAGTGGGCTAGAAGCTGGAAGGCTTGTTCTTCCAGTTTTAAAGATTGCAGATTCTGAAGCTGAATGCTTAAATCTGTTTTACTTAAAGACCAGATCATTTTTTATCATTGCTCCAGATCTAGAAAGACAGATCACTTGCAGTGGAAATCAAACAGCAGCAGTTTTCTCTCTGGTTCAGTGATCCTCAACCCATGTGGTTCTGTTATAAAACAGCACTTCTGCTCTTTGCAGAGAGGATTACGCTAATTTCTAATGAGTGTAACTTCAACAATCCAGAGGAGCTGCAGCTGCAACTGCCCAATTCCCAGGTAGAATCAGATTTTGGATTAAAAAAATTCCAGGAATCCTCTCATCGACCTCTTGATTCTAAAGCCACTTTGTCTCAAAGATGGGGCCAAATGTCCAACTGAAAAGCATCAGCTGTAATAATGAACACATAAAATGCACACATGTGCATGAGCACACACACACAGTACTTCCACAGGCAAGCACACACTCAATGGCTTCAATACAATTTTTCTGATTTTCTTTTTTCCTTACCAAAGACTAAAATACGTCTATGCAGTTTAGTTGCAAGTTAATAGGCAACCACACATGTGTTGGTAAAGAAGTGACCATCTTCACACCTGCCGGGCAAGACCAATGGTGTTGGCCACAAAGGTAACCACTGCATTCTAGCCTAGGCAGAAATATCGGGGATGGGGGTGGGGAGGGGTAGTTGAGGGTATGTTCTCTGTTGAGGGTAACCTATCCAGTACCTGACTGTGCTCAAGTGTTAGTGCTGGTGAGCTTCCCTTAGCTTCTCCATTCCCTAAAAAACATCTAGGCTGAGCTAGGCCTACTAATGGAGGAACTGACCCACATGATCTGGAAATGACTAAAACAAGGACGGGACCCTGATACACATCTGCTGCCTATAAAATTCCACCCTCACACTAATGTTCACCGGGAGGAAAGGACAGACCCAGTGGAGGTCTGAGGGGCCTCCTGAGGACGAGTGGCAGAGGGACTTTACCCCCAACACACACAATACACCCCACCAACAAAATGCCTCTCAACCCTCCTACTCTTTGATATGTACAACTGCAAACTCATTTGTTATATAAAATGAAACGAGAAGTATTTTTGGAAAATTTTGCTCCTTTAAATTGATCTCTAACACAGTCTAGGTCAAATCAGCGAGTGGGCTTACTAAGCAAATCAAGTCTCTAAGCCATCCCACTCTCTCTTCTAACCAGACACTATTTCTAAACCTTCCCAGTTACAGCAATTTACTGCCACTACTTCGGAGAATGACTTCTGAAAGTCAGTATTTCATTAAATTCCCAAATGTAGTCATGATTTCTAATAGCTGAGAAACTGCCCGATTATATTCTTCCTCTCTAAAGTTGATCACACTAAGAGTTTCAAAATACTTGTTGAGCAGATACTGTTCTAAACACTGTTCTGAAAGCTAAACACTGCTCTAAATGCGTTAGATGTATTAGCTCATTTAATTTTCATAATCTGATGAGGTAAGTCTTGTATTGTCCTCATTTTACAGAGAAATTTTAATAAGTGACAGAGCTGATATTTAAAGCCCAAGTCCATGGGTGAAAGCCCACCCTTCCCAGTTTATACTTGCTGTTTAATTTAGCAATCTGTACAGTAACCACTGTTGGTGTGTGTAACCTTCTATTCCTGGGAACACTTCATAACAGATTGCAACTAACATGACTGCAATACATACTAGTGCTACAAAGATCTTCATGTCACAATTCTTCTAAGAAATTTGCTTACTTTTAAAAAAATTATGTGTTGACTTGAAAAAAAAAAAAACCTAAACGAGACCTAAGTTGTATGTTTGTTAACTATTAAAACAGATTATTTGAAGTAAACATTAGAGTAAATCTCCCCAAAATTATAGGAAGACTGTGTTGTTAAATTCTAATATATTTTAAATGGGAAATAAATTATATTTCTTATCGCAATAAGTAGCTGATCTTTGAATATTTCAGACCAAAAATTAGGTTAATTGGAATTAAAATGTATCTATATGTATCTTATTGCTATAAGTACTCAGGGAACAGTAAGAATTGACTGTCAACATACTATCACCAAGTATTATGGATTTCAGAAAGCAAGGTAAAACGCAGGGCAGGATTTAAATTGTATTACTGAAACTAAGACATCCAAAGCCTTGGTGTTATCTAAGCTATTTTCTGCTAAAACTATAGCTACCAGAAGAAAGCACGTGCAGAAACAAGAAACATAAATGTTTCACGCATACATGTGTACACACAGCGCTCCCACCACTACCACATACATTCAGTTCAAATGCTGGTACTACTTTTATCAGCCTTAATTCATTGTGTAGAAAACTACTTGGAAAATATTTGATGTCCCCTAATATGGTGTGTAAAAGAAGCCCTCAGAATTATAAACCAAACTGAGTTCTTTTAGAAACCTGGAGAGCAGAGGAAATGAACCCCTCTAACATAAAGTTTAAAGGCAACTGCGGTCATCAGGGGCCAAATTTATAATGGCTTAATAGGCCATCCAAAATGAATGCCCCCCAAATCTTCAGCCCTTTTTTACTAGAACAGTAAAGGGTTACCCTTAAGTTAACGTCACTCTTCAAAATCCTGAATCAGCACACCCTTAGACCCTAAAATATCGTCCCAACCTGTCTCCCATAGGAATTGAATTCCATTAAACCAGACACTACTGGGGGGTCCTTACCAAAGATAAAAGGAAAAAGGGGCAAAAAACCACAGGAACTTAAAATGTTAGGACACCAGCCAGGGAATTTCCTTTGGTGATCAGTCTCTACCTTCACCCTGAAACCTTCCTTTGAAGGGATGAAATAACACCTTTCTTTGGAATTTTTTCATACACTAAAATGACTGGAAAAAATTATCTACAGTAAAAGTCCTAAGGAATAACTAAGAGAAATGAAAGCAAAATCAGATTTTTAACTAACACTGGCCCTCTACTTTCTCACACTATTTTTCTCTTTCATGTTTGTCTCCTTCACATTTGCTCTGAACAAAAGGTAAGTCTCCCCTGTAACATCACTCAATGAACAAGAATGACAGTGACCACATCTTCTGACTCAAATTTAAGGGTGTAAATTCATAACCCAAACTCCCAGACTGCCCCTCAGACTGACTGAGTCACAGCAGAAGACAGAGGAAGAATTTCCATTCTAGTATTTCTCTGTCTAAAGAGTTATGACACTCTTAAGCATTTTGATAGATACAACAAAAAACAGAGCTTAAAAAAGGAAAAATGTTTATAATATTTCCCATTACTTTCTCCTATATATGATAGAAATTTTAACAGTGTATCAAAGTGTTAACATGAATCCAAGATTCTTAAACCAGGCATTTCAAATTGGAAGTCTTTCTAACTGGTCTCAGTCAAAAATGTCCAGTGATTCAACTTCTAAGCAGAGAATTTAGAAGTCCATAGATCAAACTTTTTAAAGAAACAAGGCTTTCGAAATACGAGATATGTAAATATTTACCTCTGCTTTCCTCTCCCACATCAATAGGAAGTAATAAATCCCCCCAAAATATCTGGAGATTAAAACTCTACAATACAACTTCATGAACTTTCAAAATTTGTGAACTGAGATCTTTCTCTTAAGGACACTTTCCTGTTACTCTTTGTTTCACAGGAACAGAACATGAGTTAATGATGATGGTAGATTTTCATTTATTTGTATACATCAGTCAATAGAAGGGGAAATGATATTGGCTGTGTGTTTATGAGCTACATTAGAAATTTGAACAATAGCAGACCTTTTCTGAAACAAAAATAAAATATGAGTCAACAAGATCTTTGCCAAACAGAGGTCTCAGGACAGCCTTGTTCAGTCTTCTGGGAATCCCACTCCAATAAGCACAATAAAAGCAGGACGTGCCTCATTTCCTTCAACCGCTCAACAAGCCTCTCTTGGAGATGTTTGTAAATTTCCTTCCTCTAAGCATCAAGCTGGCAAACTGTCGTCATTTCTTTGGGGTAATAATATCCTGTTGATGTCTGGATAAATCTGTTTTGAGTGTTTCCTCCACAAAACACATATACTTTTAATATTATTTTTCAACACAACACAGTAAATTGTTTTTCAACGTATTTGAACATAGTCCAGGCAAGGTATGACTGGACTACAAGCAACAGCAGACAGATTTTCATAAAATGGTACTTTAACTTGGGGATTTACAACTTAGATTTAGGTAATGATCCAACAGTAAAAAGCTTCTCTGATTTTCTGAAACTGAAAATATTTAACCTAGAATAGTTTATTAATGTAAATATTTTCATTCAATTCCTACACTGGAGTTTGGAAATTTCACACAGCAAAAGAGCAACCTTTGCACTAAAAAACTCACTTGTGAAAATGGCAACTTTTGTTTTACTGGATATACAAGTTTGCACCAAGCACTTTAAAAACAGAATTCTAAACTCATTACAGAGGAAGTTTAAGTATATAATAATTCAGTTAAATGCAATGAGTGATTTAAAACTTTTATTTAAATAAAAACGTTTTTTTTCCAAAACTTTAAAATATATTTAGACCTGAAAGGATATTTATTGGACAAAGAATTTTTACCTAAACTAAATAATTCCAGAGAGAAGTACACTTTTCAATAAATTTATATGATATAAAAAGGAGAAAACTATACAGAATGACAATTTTGAAATACTCCAAAAAGTTATACCAATAAATACTCAAAATTTTTTAAATACTCATGAACAAAAATAAGACCAACTCTCAACTAGTTTAATTTGCACTTAGGCAGACATACTGGTTCCAATGACAGCAAAAGCTGATTTGTGAAATACTAAAAATAATTGATCACCACTGCGAAGCCCTAGATTTGGAGCTTAACTAAATGGCATGTTTGCTTCAATTCCATACAACACCTTATTCAGCACATGACATAAGAAGCATGACATGAAAAACATCCAATATCATTAATAATACAGAAAATACCAGTTTTTTAAAGAATACAATTAGATACTATTTTTCAACTACTAAGTTAATTAACAAAATAAAAACAATGCAAATTGGCACAACCTTTCTGGATAGCAATTTGGCAAGAAAAGTGAAGAGCTCTTCACCTAATGATTTCCTGGGAAGCCATCTTAATAATATCTTCACAAGTGAAGACAAACATTTGTTTACAAAGATGTTCAAGACAGTGAAGACTATTTAACAACAGGAAACTATTTAAATATATTATGTAACACCCGTAGGATGGAATGTTATGGTATTTTTAAAAGATTATACTTTCAAAAATATTCAAGGACACTGGAAAACGTTCATTTTAAAATGTTGAATTAAAATGCAAAATAGAAATTTCATACTGTTTTTAAAATCAAAGGAAGACTACAATCTGTACAGCCTTCAAAGTAAAAAAAAAAATCTATATAGACATATAACATACAGATATATAAATATATGTAGACCCTGACTACAAGGATCTTATAATCCATTATTCAAAATTAATTAAAATCAAGTGGGGATGGGGAGTGGGATATGTGATTCAAAAATGGCAGGATGTTGATAACTGGCAGGATGATAGATACATGGGAGTTCATTCAACTATTCTGTTTACTTTATACATATTTGAATTTTTCCAAATTATAGTAGTAATAATTAAAGGCAGGGAAATGTAATAAGTGTCATAAGAGTTAGACCAATAAATACTGTTCACGTTCAGAGATGAGAAAGACCCTATCTATAGGAGGTAATGGCATCTCCTTGAAGAGCTAGTGAGATTTCAACAGTCAGATTCAGTGATTGAGGTAAGAGTGAGTAAAATGAGCAAAGGTATACTGCAGAAAGGCAACTGGCCTTAAGCATCAGACCAGTGAGTAACTGGTAACAAACCCATGAAATCCAACTGCTCCTCTCATATTAGATTAAATCCTCTGATGAGGATAAAGAGACACCACACACCTTACAGGTTTCAAGTAGGCTGAGATTCTCTCAGCGAGTAAGCATTCTACAAACGCAAATCTTCACCTGGCATGACGAGGATAAAAAAGCATCATTGACTTTTGCAGACTTCTGGTCCCACCCTTGTCCACTGAAGTAAACCTATCCCTTTTAGCAGTGGGTGATTCCTGGGGAATTCCCAGGAGTTCTTTATTCTCACTGGACAAAACCTCTCTGACATGTGGGCATGGTCAGGGATGGAAGACAAAGAGCTCATTTTCAAAATACTGTACTTATTCCTTATCCTTCCCTGCCCTTAGCATTTTTACACATTAATAGTCAATGTCCATATAAATGTCTGATTTTGCAACACTTTTTAGGTACCACAATGGCTGTGTGAATGAGTCAGAATATGGATTACCAAATAGTGAAAGAGTCTAGTTTTCTGAATCAATATCTATTTTTGAAAAGTAAAAAAATGCACATTGCTTCTTTTAATTTTTCCATTAATATATAACTACTCTCAAAGCTACCATTTAGACTACAAATGCATCCTTCAGTTTGTTGAAGAAAATTTGCATAACTTTCAACTATAAATTTAGAAAATGCAATAAGCATTCATGGCTATAAAATATTATTATGCTTCCTTCTATTTAAAAAAAGGCTACTTATTTCAGAGGTAACGTTTCAGAACTCAAATAATATTTTTACTATTGAAACAAAGCCACACATTTGATAATTCTCTCCCTTACATAACATTCTTAAGAATCTTTTTGTTGTCTTCGAAAACATATATGCATGAGAGTTTGAAGCTGAACAACTGGCATTACTGGTGGCTCCTGTTAATGCTAATTGAGTTAGTGTAAACATGTAAATCCCCTTTATAGATGCCTGGTTTTTCCTTTATCCAAGACCAAACCATAATCTACAAAGATAAGTAAGATCTATGTTCTTGATTTGTTTTGCATGTAAATTCTTTCACACAGATAAGCTCTTGATATGCACTCCTCCTCTAAAAGATCAGAGATCATTCTTCAAACACCAAGTTACTCTTCTTCCTTCAATCTCTCTGATTTCTACTGTTTTCCCTTTGCTAATATTCTCTAAATAGAACCAAATTAATGAACACTGACATTCTTCATAACTATTTTGATGGCATCCTGTGGTGGCAATGCAACAACGGGTATATCATGGCACCAAGCAACCTAGTCTCTGGTAACTTCCTGAGTAATGAGCATGGGATTGGAAATATGCACATTCTGTGCCTGCACGCACGGAACAATCACACACACTAGCAGTAAGTATCCACGGCCAGTAAGAGGGCCTGAAAGTCTAGTGAAGACGAGGAAGCGATGACCATCAATCCAAATAAACCACTACATAGAAAACTTTTAAAGAAATCCAAGTTCCTATCATCTCACTCTAAAACTGGTTCTTAAAAGGTCCATTAACAAGGACGCCTCTTCCAGGGTGACCTTTGCACCAGGTAGAGTTGGTAACAAATTTTTAACACACAGAAACTTTTTCTAAGTAAAAAGCAACAAACGAGTAAAAGGGGGAAAAAATATGGTTTTGTAAAAGAGATAAATGTGAAAATATATTGATTCACAAAGCAACTGATGTGTATTATCTACTGTTTTTTTAACATTTATGAAATAGCACATATTTGTATGTATTATTACAATTCACATATCTGATATATGCACAATGATTATGTAATGTAAGATTTATCACTATTGACATATAACATTAATTGAATATTAATTATGTGCCAGGCATATGACTCATCAATTAACAAGCCTGCTCATTTGATCCTTCCCATACTATATATTATCTAAATATCTTTAATATTTATATCAAATACCTTTAATATCTTTATGTATTATGTATCTTAATATCCTTAATATAATATTTAATATCTTAATATTAAACATTATCTAAATATTATGATTTCATGATGAAAGCAACCTCAACAAGATTAAAAAATCTGCCTAAATTTAGAGGCAGGTGGTAAACCCCAGAAAGACAGTTACCTGTTGCTTGACCCTGTACCACCAACACTTAATGTAAAGAATGGCACATAGTAGTTACTGAGTAAACAGTTAAAGGACCTATTTGAAGGCAGGCAAGTAGATGGGAGGGAAAAGTGAGAGAGTCCCAAGTGGAAAGAGAACACAGAGTATAAAACTCTTGGAAAGACATGTTCCTGACCCTCTAACAAAGCACAGTTCCATCAGCAGGATGACATGCCTCAGCAGGTGTGATAACTATATGACAACATATGACCCAGGGGACAAGAGGATGTCAGTTGCCTTAAACAATCGTTTGGTCTCAACCTCAGTATTTTTGACTTTTAAATGGGGCTAATAAAGCCTACTTGAAGTTTTTGGTAAAATGACATGTCTGAAAGCATAGAAACTGATTCACAGAAAATACTGTATTTTCATTTAATCTTACCAAAATCTAGAATAATACACTGTCTTTTAAAAAAAAAAAAAAGGTTTATAATCAAAGTAAAGAGAAGGAAAGAGGCTCCCATTGGCTGAACCCAACCAGACATCTGAAAAAATGACAGTCAGATTATGCCACAGTTCCTGGAGGGCAGAGCAGGCTGGAGGTGGGGCTGGACAGGCCACTGGAGAAAAAACAAAGCAGGGAACGGTGATGACAGACAGCATCAGAAGAGGAAACTTTGTGAATATACATTGACAAAAATCAAAATTTGATTTGGTAACATGAAAAATGTTTAATAGTCATTGGAGGACTTTCTGCTGTAATGTTGAAGTGCATAAAATTTGAGAGTATAAAGGAATGTGCCGGGGTCCCCAAATTGTGTATTTGTTTCGTTTGTTCTGAGAATTATTCATTTTAACCAACATAGTATCATCATAGCTTCTTGAAAGTGAAGATTCAGTTCCCTATATTATTACATATTTACACATATCCAAATATGCCACACCAGGGAAAACAAGCACCAGATCTAAACACACCACAGTATTATTAGAATGATACTAATCAGAACTCTAATAATTTCAGCACAAGAGGGTGGGAGTGGGGAGAAGGTAAGGATGAAACAGGACAGCATGATAGTAAATTACATTAGTAACATTATCAACAACCTCAGATTTCCAACAAGATCTTCAATCTTGAAAAAATTAAGATGTGTTCTAATGCTGAGAAACCACTTCTCCAACTTTCTCAATCACCATAACTTTAACATACATGGGATTTGAAAGTATCTCTGAGATCTTTTAACAAATCTGAGAAATGTAATAATAATTTTTATTTCAGAGCCCCAAAACATCCATCTTTATAAATTCATACTACAGACCATGGACAAGCCATAAGAGGCGGAATGCAGTACTATATACATGTTTCACTTATCTGCTGAATTGAGACACTCTAGGGCCTTCACATTCTTCTTGGAATTTTCCGGCTTAGTACACCTGTATCCTCATTGTCTCCTCTATAGTTAATTAGCTGCAGTCCTCACTGGTACCATAAATAAAGAACCTGAGAAAATCCAGGTAAGTGTCATTTCCCAACTACAAAAGCAAGCTGTTAAAAATATTCTACAGAAAATATAAAGTATGAACTGTGGTTACTAAATTATTCTGAAAAGAAAAAAAAAATCAAGGGCTTCATTTTATTCCTCTTCACTTTACCAGGAAATCGAACAGAGTTTAGTTTAGCGCTCATACGAACCTTCTAATCCCACCACCTTCCCTTCTCATAAAGACCCTCCCGAAAACACATACTCATAATAATTGGAACAAATGCCATAAATGCATAATTCAAATATATCAAGTTATCTAAAGCAAATTTTTATTTCTGTCAAAGATAATACATTTCCTAGAGATTGCCTAGCCAAGGTAAGGGCTCGATATCACAGGAATGTCTATAGGCATCACCTTAATCTGTCACACTTAGACCTTCAGAAGACCAAATCATTACTAATATCTAATCATCCCAGCATTGACAAAGCGCTGCAAAATAAAGCTTGTCTATATATGCACTGAGTCACTTAAATAAAAAGCAATATGTTTCACTTCTTCAGCTATATAAATATAGACTTGTATATATAAAAACAAGCATCATCCCACATCCACATATATATGGCATGGGCATATGAGGAGGATCGATGATGTTTATAGATGTCTATATGTATTTATATAGAGATATACATAGGCTCCCAAGCAAAATGTTCGTTGTTTTTAAATTCTCTGATTTTTGTTGGTAACAGTTATTTCTTGTTAACCACAGAATAAATATGAGACTATCACATTATGTAAACCATGAAAAGCTAATTGAGTTACATTTTTTTCCTCCTGAAAATTATATTCTGTGAATTTATAAATGAAGATGTAACTTTTGAACCGGATCATGCGTTTTAGTTATGAGCAAAGAACTAATTGAGGAAAACCTCATCATACAGAAAAGGCCATGGGTGAGTTAAGGAGACGAAGAGGAAGGCCCGCCACTCATCAGGTTTGAATCACAACATAGTTTTCTGAGATCACTCTGAGTTTTATTCCTATTACTAGTTAGCCATACAACTTATGTAAAAAAGATTTCACACTGACATCACTGTGCTCCTTAGGCCACTACAGGTTTGCGACATTACTTCATTCAGTCTATTCTTCACAATTCAAAGTCTAATTATTCTGTTTGTAATGTGTCTAGGGCTTTGGTATCTTTTCCTTTGCTCAAATTTCTTGTCTGCCTCTGCACTATGGCACAGTCACAAGCCAGAGAGGGTCAGAAAAACGGTGACACTCCTATCAATCAGCATTGACACTAACTAGGAATTCTGGAAGTCAGTTTACTTGGAGATTGAAACAGCTGGTTAACAATATTCTCCATGAAACAAAAATAAATGAAATTATCATTTCCTAACAATAGATTATAACGTCATGCGAAAATTATGACAAATCAGATTCGAGCAGGAGAAGAAGTATTTTTAGTATGGAAATAACTTTCTTGAAACAGTTACAGTAATAAAGAAATAATGAACTTAACTCATTACCTTAAAAGCATGTTATGTAAATGTTATTTCCCAGCTTCTAGTAAGGAGTTAACACTTTGATCTGCATTTCATGCACTGCAATGACCTTAAATATAGCCGTCAATAAGTCTTTTTACTGCTTTGCAGCACCAAAAGCAAACTGTGCATGCTGTCAGATTTCATAGCATAATTCCTTATTTCTCCCTACCCTTCCCTACCCTCTCCTCCAAGGACTGCTGGCTTACTCTCAGCTCCTCTTTCTACAGCTCCCCACTGACCGTGGACTAAGAAGGCAATGTGCCATTTGCTGGGCCATCCACCACTGCTCTAAAATAGTTATTTTAATAACCCTCTTACCTTTGGTAAAGTGTGACATACACAGCACTTATGAGATACACTCAGGTTTATGATGATGAACATCTACACAGAAATTTTTCTTAAGATATTTGACATCGAAATATTATCATCTTTCTAAAGTCTCATTTTTAACAGAAGTTTCTACAAGGCTAACTAATGGAAGACTTCTGCTCTCCCGAACTAGTGTGGCTGGATGAGTGGCTTAAGCAACACACCTACAGTTCTCTGGTGTTGATTTAGGAGGCACCCAAGGGCAGGCGACTGGAAACAGCTACCATGCCCAGGGCTGGAGAAACAAAGGTAAGAGGCTGGGTTTTTAGAGCCTAGAAGCTCAGAGGAGAGGCAATGACTTTTGTGGGCTGATTTTAGGGATGTAGGAAAAGAAAAACTGGAAATAAGGGAGGCTGCCAAAGTGATGATGACAAGAACAGGAAGAACTTAGCCCCCCTCCTGCTCCACCAGCCTTCCGGTCTTCCTCTAGCGCCTCCCACTGGCAGAGGCTAACATAGACAATAGCTAGAAAAGAATAGCGTTCGCTCCAGCATCACAAAGAATATAGAAAGGTGGGTTTAGAACTTGCTAACATTCAACCTATTAAAAAATGTGTCATGAGGGGGGCAGAGATCAATAGACTCAAATATGGTAGATATGTTCTCATGAGTCGAAGAACCAGACTTTGAAAATCATTTTCACCCTACAAAAAATAATAGCAGACTTTAGAAACTATTACCTCTGATGATGGTTATATAAAATAAAGTAGCTCTCTAAAATAGATGCCAAGACAAAAAATACGAGAAAAGATGTAAAAGTAGATGGATTAAACACCATCAAAAACATGAAGATGTGGTGACATAATTAAAATCTGCACGAAATTGTAGGATATATGCCAATGTGGATTACAAACTTGAGAAGTTCTCTTGGAATAGAAAAAAAAAGAACAGAGAGATAATAATAATGAAAGAGGGAGTACTGAAGATCAAAGATGGAAATATAATCACAGCCACCATGAATCATTAGGGCATGCAAAAATGACAGAAATACCATTTTGGTGTAAGAATTTAACACATCTTTCTAGGTCCACAAGGGATCCATTTATGTAAAAATCGTAAGAAACAGGAAGCAAGATAGATGCACACTATAGGGAACAACCCTCATTTTCGAATATTCATTGAAAATTCCTAAACTGTCACTTATTAAGACACAAAGAGTATAATTCATTGTAAGCAGAAAATAAATTATTTCTTTACTTGACTACACTGCAATAAACTTAAATTAGTTATAAACATTTTAAAGGGCAAAGATGATAATCTGTTAGAAATGTAAACGTATTCCAAATTAGCTGGTGTATTAAAAGGGAAAGAATTACTAAGAACTGTTCAGAAACTATTTACAATGAGAATATTACATATAAAGAAAACATATGGAGCTCAACCATATTTTTAGCCTGACACAAATGCATAATCTGGGAAATAAAAAGAATGAAATTATTTAATTAAAAAGCCAGCTCAAGGAAAACGCCTTCCACAAAAGAGGCCCAAGAAAACCAAAAAGAATCAAGTTTAAAAAATGTATTAGTAAGTTATAAAACAGAAAAACTAAAAAGGAGAAATAAACTCAAGATAACAAAATACACGTATCTGACAAAATCAATTTAAAAAAATAGTGCAAATATTAAAATACAGACTATGTAACCATAAATAAAAGTTCATTTTAAATAATCCAACAATGCATATTTAAAATTGTGTGTGTATACATAAAGGGAATATAATCCACTATTATCATGTTTAATTATTGTATAATAAAATATGTATAATAAAAAAGATAATTTTTATTTTCACCATTTTATTTTTTTAGTATTCGTAAAACATTCCATAATGTAATGTATGTCCTTTTAAAAACATGTTTTTATTTTTGAAAAACAGCTTGAGGATAAAGAATTTTTCTGTAATAGTCATACCAGACAAAATTTTCTTCACCTAAATCTAAAATGACAAAAACACCATTAATACTCTAACTGTTGCAGGACCATGACAAAGGCTGTTGATTTTTCTGAAACTTCCGAAAGTTCACTTAAATATGCATCGAAAACTTAAAAGACATCACTGAAATTAAACTTGATAACATCCAGCTTAATTATTTTTAATGATTATGTAGAAAACCGTAGGCATGTTATTTTATTCCTTTTACAGAGTGGAATTTTATGAGTTCAGTTCTGTGATAACCAGACTGTCTATATAAAAGAAGAATGATTAATCCTCTGTCAAATATGTACAACAGAGATCTCTTCTACTGGATCAAAGTGTTTTTCTGCAAATTTCACAGATATATTACTACTACTCAGTGTTTCTCAATAACTACCAAGAGTAATAATAAAATCACATATTTGTGCTGAGTTTAATATTCTTCAAGATGTTTTCATGTACATTATCTAATTCAATTTTTGTAAAAAACCACCTAGAAGTAGGGCTGAAACTGACAAATAACATTCTTCAACCATCGCACTTACAATTGTTTTTTTCATGTAAAACTAAAGACGTCCTGCTAATCATGTCTAGATACTCTTCAAATGAGCTTTTCATGGTCAAGAACACTTGCTATTGATTAGACTAAATCCAATAAATCTGTAGAAAATAAAAAGGCAGCCCCCTTCACCTTCACAAAATAAAAACCTACTGATGAAGGACCATCACAAGAAGTGTGTTAACCACCCCTGAGGCTAGATTTGGCTCTCAGCTGGATTTCATACACCCCAAGCATTACTGGGGTGGTCATTTGGCAACAACAGGCCACAGAATAATTTCCCATCTGGTGTGCTGCCCTGGGTATCCCATTCAAGGACTAGTCTCTAAAAGTTTAAGAATAAAAAGTAACCAAAGAACTGTGAACAATGGTCAATTATCTAATTAGCATTTCAAAAGACAGTGATAAAAAGGAATAATACTCTGAGGCTCACAACTCAAATGAACAGCTGTGTGTGACAAGATCAGTTAATTAAGGCGCAGAACTTTTCCAGCCCATCTCCTTCCACCTTCCTCAGCCCTTCCTTTCTCTTCCCTTTCCTTAGGTTTTCCCTCCATCTCTCCCTTCCTACTTTAAGTAAGTACAGATATTCCTTTCTTCTAGATGGCTGCCATATCCCTTTCTCACTCTTCTCTTTTCTGACTCCCTTAATTTGCAACAAAGTCAGCTTCTTTAACAATTGTCACATTGAGGTACAGTTTTAAGCATCTCTTGTATTTCCTAAATAAAATTCTACAGTCTCTAATCAATTCTCAATCAAGTGAATGTACATTTTCAATTTCTTCTTAAAAACAAAAATTAAATGACATTGCTTTTTACTTCTGTGTAATCTTTGATTTTTTTTTTCTTTTTTCCGGAATGTCAATGACCCTCTATAAAGACAAATATCCTTCCACCCATGCTGGAGAAATAACAGCATTCTAAATTAAAGACCAGGTAGGTGAAAATCCTAATTCCTTAGTTTTAATTTGCTTTGTAGTAATAAGGAAAAGTAAATTTGAAGGTCACATTTATAGTAGAAATCTGAAATGCATGGCTTTAATGTCCAGTACAACCTTGTAAAATACATACAATTAACTCCATTTTAGAGAATAGAGAATTAGGCCTGGTGAAGTTAAATAACTTCATTAAGTCATACAGAACTGAGTTTCAAACTGTCTTTAGCACCAGAGGCCAAAGAGGTCCCTTCCCTCTCCTACTTCCCTATTAAAATACATGCTTAAAGAGGTTAAAACCACTTAACAATGAACCCGATTCCTGGACCACTGGCTCAAAGCTTTCACATGGAATAAACAACCCTCATTTATACAGAGATGGAATAACTGGGCTCATTTCTGCTTTTCCTAGTACTGAACCAGCAGTTTGAGGGAGCTTCTCTCTACAGTAAGGCTTACAGCAGTTTCATGGAGAAAGAGTAAGAAATGAGAAAAGAGAATATGAACTGATGGTCATTATTATTGATAATAATTATCTGCAAACACACTTTTTTGCAAGTACAGTGAATCCTCTGTCAAGACTCCTGGTCCTTCGGTGCTAGGATTGTTGTGTCCTTTCAAGATATTAGCATTGACATCATGCAGCCATTCATAACATCATTACAAATACCTTTGTCAACTCGTTATACCATAGTTGTATGTGCTGTCAGGGGCACTGTCTATCTTTGGAGTTCAACTGGACTTAGCAATGTATCTACAGAACCACAAAGTAAGAAGAAATGTGCCTCATTTCAGGAAATATAAACAAAAAATTCACTTTACTGCACATACACGTTTGTCAATCTAACAAGGGACCTGGCTGGTGGTAAAGGTGGCTGTGCCTGCTCATGCCTGGAGCTCACTTCACCTCCTACACCCTTTGGGGCCAGATCAGTCTTGGGTAATTCTTTGCCTATGGAAGGCCCAAGGCAACATTCTATTGTACGAAAAGGGCCTAGGTATTTTCCGCCTAAATCCTTGAAACAAGCCTGGGAAAAGGCCTTGCGAATCCCTGTGCCCTTTTCACTGTGCTGAGTTGATCTGAGGTCTTTAGATTAATTACAAACAACCAATTTGGGGGCCAGATCTAACCTTAAACTGGATCCTGATCATTCTTCTGAAGCAGTGTGCCTTAACCTTTGTTGGGTCACTGAATCTTCTTGAGAATCTGAGAAACTCTAAAGTCACGTTCCCCAAAACATTAAGGTGCACATACACATTTGGGGACCCTCCCTTCATGACCTCCAAGTCAAGAACTCAGCTCCAGGCTCAATCCACCAAGGTGCTAGAACAAAACTATCCCAGGGAGTCTCAAGAGACATATTTCATTCTAGAAGCCTATGCAAGGTAAAACTGCATACCTGTCAGACAAGTGTTCCTATAAACAGAGAAAAGAGGAACTAAGGGGGTAAGCAGCAGACCTCAGGCATACATGTCCCTCTAGCCACTAGACTGCAAAGTCACCATGGAGGTCCCCTCACTCTTACGTGAACCCTTAAGGTGGTGTTGACCCCATAAGCAACATTACCTACACACACGTCTAATAAAACTGCAATGGCAGATTCACCACCATTCTGGTGAGTCAAACGGGTTCATCTAAATCGGATGAGCAGAGATTGGCAAGGCCTCTAAGAGCAAATCTTTCTGTCCTGCGATAAAGTCACAACACAACTATTTTGTCTCCACAAAGAAAATCAGTGATAATTTGTTCACATGAATAAAAACACATTCCTTCGAAGAAAGCGAGGCAGCAGGTATCAGATTCACAGCTCTGGTTCTTCTGAGACGTAGAAACACCGCTGATGGTTGCAATTTATCATCCTGGATAGCTTGGTACAAATTCAATCAGATGATACTTCATACACACAGCAAATGTATGAAGCATTTTTTTCCTCTAAATATACAGAATGTCAGCAATTAAAAGGCACAATTCTATGAACATCATGTACACTTAATAAATACAGGCTAAGTGAGTGAAATAAAGATGTTATTGAACAAGATTCCTTTTTGGAAAGTAGAGGTGAATCTGTCTTGAAATATCTAAGGAATTTTTACAATGGCCTACCCCAATATTTCCAATTGCCTTCATAAAATTAAAACTAACAAACAATCAGAAATGAAGGGCAAAAATGTACTTTCCATTATAAAAATGTTAAGTATAGACACACCCTTGGTGTAAATCAACAGCATTGAGCCTGAACTAATTAAGCTCCCCGCAGACCACAGCCAATTTAGAAGAAAACATTAAGCAGGAGCAAAGATATTTGTACCTGCTTGAAGGTAACCTTGGAACAATTTTGCTGAATCTTCAGAAATTTGTTTCAAAAAAATCTGAAAATCTATGACCATATGATTCTAATTAGCAGGGAGCAAGAGGGTTGAAGTTGAAAAATCTGTCACACAAGATTTCTACTTCCCTACCACCGGGACTCTAAAAGCGAAGAAATGTTTTCTCTGTGACCTACAAGATGCATGGTATTTGTTAACACAGAGTAAGTGCGCTGGAGGGTGGTTGTGACTAAGATCTTAGCTGCCTAGTGTTTGGTCATTTGGTGCAGGGAAGAAAACAATGTCATTTGGTAAAAATTAAGTTTAGAACTTTATTCATCTGTTACTTATACACATTTAAAATGACCACCATAATCCAATCCACTCATACCTAATTTATAGCCCAGAGGTATCAACAATATACTATATACTTGTACCGTCAACAAATCTGGAAATACACTGCAATTGAAACTTTGTTCATAATCAACAACAGTTCTTAAAAACTAATGGTGATTTTCTTAATCTTTCTGAATTTAAGACGAACTAAGAGCACATTCTGACAAGATGTAAAAGCAGTCATATAAATAAACCACAAATTTGGATCTGTGCACATCTTATGATCAGAATCCACAGAAATTCAACAATAGCAAAAATATTAAACATAAGTGGCTGATGGGCCAATATTATTAAAGAAATACTTCTGGCCCTAAACTAAATTTCATACATTTCCTCATTACTGCCTCTGAATTCCAAAAAGAATCTGAATTAGCAATATGTGTTCTTAGTTGTTGTTCTCAGTGTTTTCAGTTTTTAACCGATTTCTTTTTTGTTGTTGTTCTCATATTCTTATTGCAGTTAAAATCTTTCTTGAATATATACAAAAAGGACTCTTTAGAAGGTATAAGACATTTAAATGCCTTATTCTTAGAAATTTTGGACTTTGTTACTGGTAAAATACTTAGCTCCCTAAGGACTCCAGGAGAACTGCAGAGATTTTCTCAACATCTCAGGAGTAAGCAGTTCCATCTTTCATTTTTATCATGACATTTCACCCTTACTGAAATGCAGTGTGAATCATTTTAATCCCTAACTTCTTTTCTTCCAAGGCGTGGTGGGATGGAGGGAGGAGAGAGAACAAATGAGGTCCTAGCCATGGCATAACTTCTGAACATTTGTCCTCACTAGTTACACCACATAATCATGTTTCTTTTTTAAATAAAGGGAATAATGGAGTTAGCATTTATTGTTTTTTAGATCAGTTTTCAAGGCACTCTTACCTAGATTTACTTCCTGCAGAGCTAAATCTCTGCAGGGACTCTGTGAGTAAAATTATCACTGACACAAGGAATGAAAAACACTAACAACTTTGCGATGGCTACAGTAACACATTTCTAAAGGGAAGCAAATTGCCAGTGTTTACTGTCGAATGCAGAGGAAGGATAAACTGTCACTAGTACACAATGCCAGGAGGAGGACTTGGGCCATTTTAAACATCTAGAACATCTGACACCCCTCAACATAGCCATTTCTGCAGGGTATGCTGTGCCACTCCTTTTGTGGCACATATTCTAGAACTCAGACTTACAAAAGAACATATCCACAGTTTCAGGTTGCCAAGCACCCAGGCAGGGAGACTGCTGTTTCTGACATACTACGTTAATTTCTGAAGAACAAAAGGTTCAAACGTGACTACTCCAAGAATAGCAACTGCTAGGCAGCACAAAGATTGAGTAACTGCTTAGGGCAAAATGGTCTGCCAGGAAGAGGCAGAACCTTTCTCACAGAGCTATTAAATAACTTTGCACCCAGTACTATACAAAAATTAAACGGAAATTGTGGAGATATGCACAAAGAAGGCAAGCAGTGAAGAATGGGGAATAAAACAAGTGATGGGAAGAGAAAGTCTATTCTGAATCACAACTATGCTGTTCATCTGGGCTCCGTGCACTTTGGGTTGATTTGCACACTCTTTTTAGAAAGAGTTGGGGGTTGGGGATCCAAAGAGGATGAAAGAGTTATTTATGAACAGACGGGACACCAGGATGGGGTGGTAAGAAAGCTATGGAGGAGTGTCTGGACTTGTGGATAAAGGAAGAAGCAGACATATGGGGAAATCTATATAGAAGAAACAGAGAGAGTGAAGAAGAGGCTAAAACAGGCAGATGGCTGGCCTGTAAAGGAAGAGCATTATGCGGGGGCTCTAGAGAAAGGGAGCTGGCCCTGGGAGGAGGGGGGAGAGCTAAGGGAAAAAGAGGGACAGGAGGTGATTGCTTGGAAAGTTTTTTAAAAGTTGTAGAAATTAGATATGGATGCAAATATTTTTTAAATATCCTTAAGAGCCAAGAGGGAACTAAAATGGAAGTGATATCCACTTTACAAACAATACATGAAGATCAGTGTTCAAAATTAACAGCAAATATTTTTGACAGGAAATGTGAAGAAATTATAGCTAATAAAAACTGAAGATGTAGGGAAGGGCCTTCTTGAAACAAACATTCAATGAAACTACCATTAAACTGCAAATGATACTCCTGGGTCAACTTTTTTTACTGCATTTCTGAGGCACAGGAGGTATTTTCTGTTCTACCAGAGCATCTTCAATGTACGTCTCCTATTAACAGTCATCCTGCTGAATAATAAATATATGCTTCCAATCCTGAGGGCAGGACTGTCTTATTCATCTTTTCATTCCCAGGATGTAGCACTGTGGGTAGCAGCAGGGAAGGATTTCAGTAAGTAGACAATGAAGGTAGGAGAACAATTAGGAGTTGCTTTGTGAGTCCCCACAAAGGCAGCAACTGGAATGAAGCTTTTCCATGTTGCAGTTTTGATATATACAGTCGGGAATGTTGATCCACATACACATGTATAGTGTATAATGCATGAACATAATAGGATCATTTTTCTACTAATATGACCACTACTACTATGTGAGCAGTGATATATCTGAGCTAATATTCATCAACTTGTAATTAAAAATCAACAAATTAATCCTTGGTGTCAATGCTCTCCTGCCTATCATGTGAATGACTCTGGTCCTCACTGGATGGCTAGGGACACAGGACAGCCTAGAAAAATTACAAAGCGTGTTTGGGTGTGCTCCACTTTCCAAGATTTATTAGAGTTCATTAGTGTTTGAGAATTAAAAAAAAAAAAAACATTTTGAGACAATTAATACAAACACAATTGGCTTAGTCTGATACATTAGCCGTGGCTGATTGGTACTTTATTCAAACAGAAAACATAATATGACATACCTGTTCAGACAAGAAATTTTAATTTCTACTCCCTGCTTAAACAGAAAAACAACTATCAATAATATAAAACTTGCTTAAAACAAAAGTCTACCAAATTTTTATTTCATTAAATAGTTTCCTTCCAATAAGTGACTTCAAAGCTGGATTTAACTCCATTAATATATTCAAACAAATGAGAAAATAATTAGGAGTAAGCCCAAGGAGGTGGGTCATTTTTTGCTACATAGAATTTACACACCTTAGGCCCACATTATTATTTTCAAAGAGGAATTGCCCAGCTTGTACATCGTGAAGTGAGTCTTCAATAAACAGTTGTCAATTCTAATGATGTGGTTAAAGATGGATTGAGGAGCTAATAATCATCACCACCACATTCTCATCAACAACACGCCATGGCTAGACTTCAGATCCTGAACCTCAGGTGCCATCTGCTAATCACTCCAGCTTCTAAGGGGCTGTTGAGGAGGGCCCTTAGTTGCTCTTTCAAACCAATCTCTTCTAAATTAAAGGGAGGACACAAGGGAGCTGATATCTTTTGGAGGACTGATGGCCAAGGACGGCTGAAAAACAAAGGAAGATTGAACCCCCCGATGTGATGACCTCTGATTCATACTGCTGGACTGGAGCATATGAAGATTTGTCCAATGTTCTCAATAGTTTAATGTATTTAGGACATAAACAATGGAGCTATCCAAGCTTAGCTATGTCACCCACACTCCAAGTTTGCAGAAGACGCAATGCCTGTTTCAAGTGGATGGTCCCATTAAAGGCCCTTCTAATCAATCCCAAGGTCCCATGATTCCATTTATATATTCTGAGTTCTACTTGGGAAAGGGAACCACTGTCCCCTTAGTCCTTGAAAGGGTCCTTAGAAATGCCATGGCCATTTTTATTTTTATTATCTAGTGGCAAGAGCGCCAAATTCTAATTTAGTTTCCATCTACAATAACCAGCGAGCATGACTCTAACTTAACTATCTGTAAAATGGATGTATAGTAACTGCCTTCTAACATATGGAAAAACTATGGGAAACCAAAAACACCATGTTTTTATGTAAGTATTGGCATTTGCATCCCTCTATGTTCCTTCCCATCCCATCCTCTTTTCTATAAAATGGCACAACTAAACAAAATGTGATGAAAAACAAACACCAGCAGGATGATGTGTCTATCTTTAATATACTTCTTTTTCAAAAATAAAACAAGAAACACCCCCTGATTGAAGTCTCCCATCAACCTCAAAAAAAGCTTCATACTAAACCAGCCTCCCAGGAAGCATCCTGCTGCAGGGCATGCTACCCTCCATCATTATTAAACACAGGCACAGGTAAAGCACTCTGGCTTCTATCAAAGGGCACATCAAAGAGCAAATATGTACCCTCACATGTTTAGAATTGCTATAAAACCTGAAAATGCAAGATCAATGCAGCAGACCAAGGGGACACATAAAGCCCAAAGGAAAGCAGCGAGGGCAGGGGTCTACCCGGTTAATGCTCTCCTGAGAAGGTGCATTCCCTGGGTACACAGCTGGACCCCATCAGAGCCCCTCCAGCAGCTCTCAAGATCACTTAGCCGCCTCAGCCCAAGAAAGCTATGAGTCTGAGCTGGAAATTCATGAGAAAGTATCTTCAAAGGTAAGTTCCTAGACCTTCTCCAACCCCTACTGACTTTTTCACAAGGTAATAGTTTGCAAACTACATAACTGAATTTCTGTGTAACAATGCCTAGGCACCTTCTAACAAACAAGAACAGGGAAAGCATATTTTTTAAATGATGACTATTAATAAAAATTTCCTTCAGTACTGATAATTTCCTGATTTCCCAAATGAAATATAAGCCTACTCTTTTCACCACCAAATTTCTATTTTCTTTCTCAAAGTTTCTTCACTTCTCAGTGTCTCATCTCTCCTTTCTTCATTGCTTTGTTCTTTCCTTTAACAAAGGATTTGCCAGCCACCAAAACTCTGTGCCAGGCACTGAGGATGCAATAATGCACAAGACTCAACCGTTATGGAACTTACATGGTGGGACACAAAGAAGAGAACAGAGACACACAATACAGGAATGCACAAATGGGTTAGTAGAGAAGGGCCATGAAAAAAAAATACATAGCAAGTGAGTGCATTTTACTGGGGTAAGGACACATAACGGAGGAAGTGGCAGCATATCTACGAAAGGGATGGAAGAATTGGGAAGGCACTCTAGGTCTCTCCACCTCTTGTCAGTTGCTCCCCACCTTATCAAAAGAGAAAGCTTAGGTTTCTGATCACTAGAATGTCCATCCAGACTTGCCAACTTATTTGATAAAGTAAGACACAGTAGAGCAGGAATTGGGACTAAAAAATTAGGAGTTGCCTTATTTTTTTCCTGTAACTCTTGTTCTTTATATAAGCAAATCAGGACTCTTCTCAAATGAAATCTAAATTTCAGTTTAAAAAGCCTCTTTGCCAACCTGTGAAATCTATAGTATCTATAACTTTATGGACATCATTATGTGAATCCCTTAAATTCATATTACTAAGTAAAAGAAGCCAATATGAAAAGGCCACATACCATATGATTCCAACTATATGACATTCTGGAAAAGGCAAAACTATGGAGTCAATAAAAAGATCAGTGGTTGCTGGAAGGTGGAGGGACATGTAGAGCACAGTGGAATTTCAGGGCCGTGAAAATACTCTGAATAATATTACAATGATGACTGTATATCATTATATATTTGTCCAAACCCACAGAATGTACAACACCAAGAGTAAGGCCTAAGGTAAACTACCGCCTTTGAGTGATTATGACATGTCAAGGATGGCTCATCCTCAGTAACAAATGTACCCCTGTGGTGAGTGATGCTGATAACGGGGGAGGCTGTGCACGTGTGGGGACGGGGCATATGGGGAATCTCTGCACTTTCCTCTCAGTTTTGTTGTGTACCTAAAAAAATTAAAGTCTTAAAAAATGATGTTGCTTTATATTCCACTATGTTCCTGAGAGCAGGTAAACGTAACGACCCTGTGGTGAATGAGTGGAAAAGCCAACAGTGAGCGCCTACTGCATGCTGCCAGTCTAATTTATCTCATCCACTCTCACAACAAAAGTGCACAAGGAATTCTTGTCACCATCAAATAGATCAGAAAACTGAGGTTCTGGTTCCTTTCCTCCTGCTCTTTCACCACCCCTCATGAAGGAATTTCACCAAACCTAATACATTCTGGCTAAGCAACGGGTCATTTCCTGCACCAAGACTGCCAGTGACACTACACTTCATGAGAAGCTGTGTTCCTTATAATCTGCTAGGAATAGTCTCAATTCGGCGCTAATGCTTTCTGTTTTTCAAGGTCAGTGTGATCTCTACTGGAGTTAAGTCATGAGTTAGCAAACTCTTACGGTAGTGTCTAGCGCTTGAAGACAATGAGTTTCTGCCATAAATCGCCACGGTGAGAAAACCTCAGCCATCTATGATGAATCCAAATTCTCCAATAAAATGTGAAAAAACAAGTGTAAAGACCATTCCTCTTTTCATTAAATATAAGCAACAAAAAAGGGAAGGAAAACATACAAACACAAATTTTCAAAACTGCCCTATTAAAAACAACAGTAGTGCACATTTTTTCTGATTGTAATAAGGAGAAAATTATAATACTATCAACCCTTGAAAGCTAGTTTTCTCATTCTTTTCATTGTCTGTGAACCCTACTAGATCAACTGAGAAAAGTGGCAATATTTTTTTCTTGCAGGCAAATTCTAAAACACCAAAATCATCTCATTTTTGCCAAAGGAACACACTATTTGAAGCAGAAATACAATGTGGAATAGAAAATAGATTAAAAACACTAAGTTCTGTGTTTTTTAACACATGGGTAAAGAGTTAAATTATTAGTTGAAGGCATTCTACGAGTTTCAACTTTAAAAATCAGAGGGAAAACAGCTATAAAACAACATACACCTGGTCTTGATAGTAGAATCTAGAGCAACTTCAAGAAAGTAATATTTTACATCTGGAAATGGCCCAATAACAAATGAGAACAACCCAGTCGATCCGTAAAAGGATCTTAGTAAAGCTTTTATTTTTTTAAAAAATGTGTTTCCATTTTCTCAATCTAAGATACATTATACATAAAACCGTACTTCATACTTTTTATCAGACTAATCTGGTCTCAGTGTAAAATACTAAAGTCACATTTTTTTTCATTATGCATGTTTCAAGTAGTCCCTACACTTTAAAATGATAAAGACTTCAATAGCATATACATAGAAGTAATATCATTAGTAATATTTTGTTGTTTCTCATATCGTGACCTTCAAGGGTCTCAGGGAACATTTAAACTATTAATAAGTCAATTTTTTTTCTACTGTCAAGCACAGAAAAAAATATTATTCTTCAAAGTTCTAGAAATTCAATTCCTCCAGTATTCAAAAATGTGTTCATATATAACAACGTTAAGAGTTGGGAGGGTGAGTAACAGTAGGCTCTTAAAACCTCTTTTCAACTTCAGGCCAAAAAACCATAGCTCTATAAGAACAAATCCACAAAAGAACAGAATTACAGTGAATATAATTACAGTAACCTAGTGTCACCCTAAACATAAAGACTTTCAAAAACTAGTGACTTTGTAGAAGTATAATTTCGTTCAGCACAAAGAATTATTCAGAAATAAGTATCAGGAAATATAAAATTTACAGTGATTAGATTGCTCCCCACCATATAAGACATTATGACAGAATGTTACATTCAAGTCATATTATTGCAGTTACCACAAGACAGATTTCCAAAGACTGAGGATATAAATAATAAATATTTTAAAATTTCTGGGGAGTTTATATTTTGAGTTTCATTGTTAGCACGACTAAATAAATCGGGACAAAGCGCACTCTTCCTTTGTGCCTCCCACCAGTTTCTAACTTGAAAGCCTTTAAGAAAAAGCAAAGTATTACAGTATCAATTTTTGCAAAAACCAAAAAAGAAGCACACCACCTTCCCTTCTCAACTGTTTCCTTCTCCTTTTGCCTAACATTATGAATTATGTGCTGTTAATAATAGGAGATTCTCATTCCCATAAAATAGTAAAACCTGTGTGTACGTGTGTGGATAAAATGAAGGTTCCTGTGGCCAGGATTCTCACCTGGCCCTGGTTGGCAAGCTCTCTACACATGTGTGGGCAGTTTGTTGCTATTGGTTCTATATAAAGAGCTCCGCCCAGTGCCCTGGGCAACACAGTGGCACAGCTGCAAGGCTGCAGGAGAGCAGAGCAGAGGCTGGAGTGGTGGCAGCACTGAGGACAGAGGCCCAGAGGACGGCTGTGGGGACAGAGAGGCCCAGAAGCAGAGACCGGCTTGCTGTGTGCAGTCTTGCTCTGAGTGGATGGGATTTCAGTGATTGACCTGCCACCGTGGAAATAAAGTTGGGTATAACCCTTTCACCCCAAGAACATTCTACTGTCATTTCTTTGGTCACACTGAATCTATAGTGAACTTGCCTGGGGTTGAAACCCACCGGCAAGACAGTGTGTATGTATGTATGGGTGTGTTGAAGAGTGGGTCTTTATGTTAACTGCTGTGGCCAAGGATCCTAAGAATTTTTTGAAGTTTTCATAACTTTGGAGCTGTTCTTGGAGGAGCTAGTGGATATTCTGTCACTTGCAGGACAGGTCACTGAGGTCTGGGCCCCTCCTAGTAAGTGGCCCCACCTCACATCCCATGCTGCAGTGGGACCTATGCAGCCAGTAGCCATGAACACACTTCAATTCAAGAGAATCCACTGCTCTGATGTACACAGAGAATTACCGAGGTAGTGGTTATCCTGATGGTGGGCAAGTCTGAATTTAGACTGCATACATATGTCTTTAGTTCAAATCAAGAGAAAAAGGGCAAAGGTGTTAGGAGTGTTGGGTGCCACTTGCTCATTTGATTTGCATTACTGGTAAATGAGTGTGTTTTCATTTGCCTCTGCTTTGCCTCACAGATGTCTACAAAAAAATCAATGTGAAATGCATTCCTGAGGATTTTTCAGCCCAGTCACGATAACAATGCAGTGCTCAAAGTATAATCCGCTAGTCCTCACCAAAAAGACAACCTAAATAATAAAAGTCTTGATAATACACCTAGACTCTCTCACTGGGTAAGAATATTTTTTCCTATCCCATAGGGACAGGATCCTTTTAAACACCTCTTTTTAAATAGATATCTATCTTTATTATTTGAATAGGTTAAAGTATGCCCTAACAAAGAAGTCTGAATATAACACCAACCACAGTTGGTGCCTAAGCCAGGAGACTATGTAGTAGGAAAGTTTTAAAAGGATTTCTTTGGTCTCTAGAAGGAATTCCCAGATTAGGATGACAAAATTGTCCAGGTTTCCCCAGGACTTTCAGTGTTGGTCATCCTACCAATATACCAGTGCCTTCCCCAGAATGCTAAATTAAAAATGAAGCAATAGAATAATTATAGCAACGTTAAGCACATCTTATGCAGTTTATCCTTCAATAAACAGCAGATATAAAGATGGACAACAAATTTATTTTCAGTATCTTCTCTAGATGGCTATATCTCTAAGAAGATAATAGGAAGAGTTTGTAGATTAAATAAAAGAATGAGGGCTCAATACTTCTGACAGAAACCCTCCAGGTACAGAACCCCATTTTATACTACATTCAGAAGAAGAAAGCAAATACTCACATAATAATTGTATTTAGAAATGACAAAGGGCTTCTAATTTCTGCAATAGGGTGGTTACGCATTCCTGCTCAAAAAATAATTAAAATTCTGGATAAAATATAATAGTGAGAAAAAAGTTAAAGTTCATACTCAGACGCAAAAAGAAATGAAATTCCCAGAGGGAATTCACAACCAGAATGGAAAAAACGTAACTGGAAACAATAGCGGGTCTGTGGGCCCTGAAGGAGTTTTAATGCCCACAGAGGGACAGGTCCTATGAATCCTGCACAGCATTCCAAAGGCAAGGATTTGGAATGACTGACTCCAAATCACTGATTCAGGAAAGTGGTAAGGAAACATACTTCTGACAAGGGCTCTGATGGGCAAAGAGTTGTCTATGAGTAATCAAATCTCTAAACATTTTCCATATGTATTGCAGAATCTAAATTTATACTATTTGCATAGTTTGGGAAACCCCAGACACAAAACTAACGTAAAAACTGATCCCAGACCAGTGAAACTCCTGGGAAAATGCAAGCAGCTGATATAAAACCACTTTGAGAGAACTCATAACCCAGAGCACACGGAACTTCCACAGAAAATGAACATCCCAGATGAAGATGAGCTCACAATCGAAGATTAGAAATATATGCAAAGCAATCAACTGCAGAAGAGTCAGCAGACATCCAAGAGAAGATTAGCACTCCAAGATCTTGACAAAAGGAATAATTTGAAAGAGACTAAAAAGACAAATGTATTTAAAATGTTAATAGAGACAAAAGAAGGAAAAGAAATCACAATGAAAGGACAAGTCTGAAATGGCACCAAATAGAACATCAGCAAATTAAAAATATAGCCATTGAAATTAGGAAAACAGAACATGGGTTAAACAGCAGACTAGACACAATGAAAGCTAACTTAACTGAAAGAACAGAAGAAATTAATACAAAAAATCATTCATTCATTCAACAGATACTTCTATTGTGCATCCATTCCAAGTGAGTCACTCTTGTAAGCATGTGGTATATATTATTGAAGAAAACAAAGACTTTGATCCTAATAGAGCTTATATTCTAGTGTATAAAACAGAGACATAAAAAAGAAAGAAACAGAGGATAGATATGAAGGGACACAATACAGATGAAAAACTCCAGAAACCTGCTAGGAACTCCTCTAAGAAGCTATATACGTAAGTGAACAAATATGTCCCTATTCCACAAGAATTAAGACTGAGACATACAAACAACACAGTTGAAAAGCAAAGCGTACAAATTTCTTTCAAATGTCTACTTTATCAATAAACCAGTGTTTTTGATTTTTCAAGATTTATTCTATGTCCACAGGACTTGATTCATCCTTTCCATTTCAAAAATTCAATTACTGACTATTCCTTTGAACAACTCTATCCCATATTCATTTTGTCCAAATTATTTTATTAAAGAGAAAAATATGACAGCAAAACAGAGACTGTATTTTAAGAATTGAGACCATTACTGAGGTCACTGAGTGTGGGAGAAATGTACCTTTTTCAGATAATACACTCCATGATATACTATTTGAAGACCACTGAATTTGAAAATGCTACTATGTGAATAATAATGGCAATGCAAGGATTCCTACTGCCTTCCGCAACCATAAAGAGATTCATTCCTGCTAAATACTTTTTTTATTTCATTATGCACATTATTATCTTTAACATCATTTAACTTTATATGCCATTTTACATTGCAAATTAAATTTTCAATGTAGTAATCACAATTTTAGAAGAATTTTTTTACACTATTCCTATGTTATCCTAGTTTGGCTGATTTGATCAAAATCACTACAAACTAGGAAAGCATTACCGTTTTGATGTGGTAACCACAAAATGTTTAAAAGCACAGTATCTATATGTATATTTTATAGGATTAGAATTTCTTCATCTGTATCTGAACTGAACTTTCTCAACAATATTAAAGTCTCTTTTCTTAATAAAAATAATTTTAATACTACCACAGTAGATTTTGGTCCACTGTAAATCTGCTCTTTAAATGCTTATGCATACATATTCTAAGCATATTTCTCAGAAACCAATCAGCTATAAAAGTAAACTTTTCAGAGTAAGCATATATAATTTACAATAAAAATTTAGTTATAAAGGATCAAGAAAGATGAACTTACCTACCTGAAACTCTGCTACAAAACTAATAGTATTCTCACTTACTAAATAACGCAATTATGAAGTAATTCATCTACTCATTGGATCAAGATGGACCATAATACATCCATCCCTGACTATAGAGCCACACTCATCCCTTCTGTACTTATCTCTTGAGCTAATTCAACATGTCAAAGGAAGAGAGAGTATGACATTAATTTGCATAGTTAGAAAAACCATTAGATAATAATGCTCATCTTTCCATGTATGCTTAACTAAGAAAGACTAAGACCACCATTAATCTAGTTTTATATTTATTACCACAGCACCACCACCATCACCCCCAGCAACAAAGATACTGAATGTAACTGAATGAATGTGTTGACAGAAGATTCTGTAAGATTTTATATCTGAACATGAGGGAAAGTTAGATAAGCCTGGCATTTGTACATAAATGTGAATGTATGAAAATTAGGTTTAAAAACATGAACAGAGAACTGTATGATTTTATATTATTCTTCAGTTCAAAAGACATTTAAAAGAAATACCAAAAATCTGTGAAAATGGTAGCAAAGAGTTTGTTTCTTTGCATTTCCCTGAGTAGTTTCCAAAAATGCCATCAATGGAATGCTGAAAATGAACAGAGTCAAATATCCACATGGAATCTTAAAAGTGAATGTAATTGACTATAATTCAAAACACACATCTTTATAGTAGTAGGCAGATGCACTAACAGAATCCTGTATTTTATATATTTGGAATTTTTTGTACTTGCACCTTATTTGCAGATTTAAAAGGAAAAAGTCTGCAAACCAGCATTCAAAATATACTGTAAAAGAGATACAAATAAGTGGGGTAACCACCAGAGAAGCTGTGTTTCATATTTCCTGCACAATAAAAAATATTTACAAAATACTTTACCAGTAATAACATTCTTTTATAGAGACAATGCAATGCAAAAATAAAAGGATATTTGCTTCTTATTTACTTTCCAATCATTTACATTTTGACCCTCCTACAATGATCAAGACACACACACACACACACGCAAGCACACACACACAAGCAATTTGTCACAACAGCATTGCTATCATGTCCACATTAATTAAGTAAATTTGTATACATTTATGAAGGCAAATCCAATGAAAATTTAAGATACTTTTATCAACTCTATCACCATTTTAATCCATCAAATACATTTAGAAAAACTCAAAAGACATAATTTTGAATTTACAGACACAATTGAAGACTCAGTTATTAAACATAACCCAAAACTCAAGTTATGGTCAACTGGGAATGCATCATTTGTCAGTTGGAGATACTGATAATCTTCCAGGCATTCTTCATCTGCTGGGTGCTAAGCATTGAGCAAAGAGGTTTACATATATTTTCTCTTTTCATGCTCACAATGACCCAATTGTTCCCATTTTACAGAGGCTCAAACTCTCTTGGACACCCATTCTCTATGAAAGCCATGAAATTAGTATCCTAAACAATGGAGACAATGTAATAAAAGGGAACATCCTGGACTTTCTAAACCAGATCCTATAGGTTTGCACACTGGATCCTACTCAGCAGCTAGGTACCTTGAAATAAGTTATTTAAATTCTCTGAGCCTCATTTTTCTCAGATATAAAATGGGGATAATGTTATATCTACAAGGTCATGGAGGATTAAATGAGATTAAATGAGATAATGGATCACCTTGGTTAACGCCTAGTCCATGGCAAGTGCTCAAAGAAGATAAGATTTCCCCTTATCTTTTCCAACAAAAATTACCTTTGACAATATACCATGAAAGTAAAATGCTCTCTTTTTCCATTAGAAAGCAGCAGAAATCAGCCATAGTCTGAATTCATCAAACTTGTCAAGCTGTTCAACGTCCATTATTCTTTTTTATTATATTTAACGCACTTAAAATAATCTCCCAGTGATTTATTCTCCTTTTAACTAGATGCAGTAATTAGAATATCTTTTATGATACGGCAGAGTTTTCATTTCAGTCAAGGTGTGACTGTTTTAGAAAGCCACCGTTCACTGAAGAATATTACAACCCAGAAACTAACTGCTTTTATTCTCACTTTGAATAGAAGCACAAACACAAAATGAAGAGGATACATAGTGTATTTCTATTACTGAAAGATGAAAATGCTCAAGCAGGCAGGAGCCAGTAATTCCCAAAATACCTTTCATGAACTGAAACACAGATATGTATGTTGCCATGGCATTTGACAAAATTAATACATTTGAAATTTGGATTATGCATGAAAAAAAGTAGGGTAAGGGGGATTTTTCCTTCCCATCATGTTGGCATATACGCATTTTTAAAAAATCAGCCCAATATATATTCCCCAGAAGAAAAAAATGGACAGCAGAAAGTTCAGCATATATTCAGGATCCAAAGAAAATGCAGAATTATGTATTACTACTGTCAAGCAGAGGCTTGTTTCACAATTCTATTGAATATGCTAAAGCACAGACCTGGCATTGTCATTAGCTAGCTGGGTTAACCCTGAATAAGTAACTTCTCTGGGACTCAGTTTCCTCAATTGTAGAATGGTAACTTCAACAATATTTTCGAAAGAAGCATTTACTGTGTGCCACAACTGTCTGAAGTACTCTATGCATGTTTTCATCCTCATTTAAGCCTCACAGTGTATCAGGGAGCCGAGTATTATGATGATCATCCCATTTTCAAGAAAAGGAAAATGAATCACAGAAAGGTTAAATAACTCATTCTGGAGCCGGACTCCCCTGATCCAAAGGATTTTGCCTGTCTCACCAATGTGAGGCTTAGAGGGATCACTTCTAATATCTCTCACAGAAGTGAAATTCTAAGATCCCAGACTTTCTCTTCTGGGGACTTTTTTTTATTTGTATTTCTATAAATTATCTGTTCATCTCCCTGACCTCATTGTAACTTTCTTAGGATCAGAACCTAATTACACATTTTTATGCACACCTACCCCAAATGAGAACCAAATTCTGTATGTTTTAAGCACACACGATGCTTGATAAGTAAATTTCTCAAGGCAGTAGCTGAATCTTTATGAGACAAAAATCACCTGTTGCCCTGGGGTCCATAATGTAATACTTTAGAGAAACCAACATACAAACTTATTAGACAATCCAAAAGACTGGAATAAGCAATCAAAAGATCATGAGATCTATGCTCAGAGTGGTGATAGAAGTTTTTTGATAACATTTAAATGGAAGCATATTTCTGAAGAACTTACAGTAGGCAGAATAAATCATGCACAGGCATGTGTTATATAAGCAGTGTGCACAGCTATATTATCAGAGGTAGCAGAGTCATGATTACCAGCAGGGCACTCGAGAACTGAACTGTTCCTGTTCAAATCTGACTCTACCAATTAAAAAGCCCAGGACCTTGGATAAGTGCCATAACCTATGTGTGCCTCAGTTTACTCATCTGCAAAATGGGTAACAGCTGCTACCTCACAAAACAGTTGTCAAGATTACAAAAATTCCTACATAGAATGTGCCTGGAACTGTGCTTGGCACAAAGTAAGTAGCAACATTATTAACATTATGTCTATGTACATATACATACAATTCTCCACATTAGTACATATACGCATTTTTTTTTATCATTCAGAACCAGTTTTGTTTCTAGTCAAACAACAGGTGCCAAAGAAATGAATCTTTGCTCTTAAATTCAGGGCTGAATTGTCCCATTCACTCTTTCATTCAGTGAAAAATAATTAAATAACTTCTCTGGGCCAAAGAACATACCAAGAACAAGGAACACAGCAATGACTAAGGGAAGCATGGACCCTGCCCCCAAGGAAACATACGATAGCAAGCAAGACTGACTTGAAAAATAATTTCAACCATGGGTTATTTTTTCATAACTTAAAAAGAGTTCCATTCAGGTCTGCACATTGCTTATTATCAATTTCTGTTGGTCTTTTGAATCTAACACAACCTCCTATATACAAAGGCATCCAACATTTTAAAAGGCAGATGTCAAAACAAGAATAACTATGAATTTATTATCTAACAGTAAAAAAGAGTCATGATAAGCAGTTTCAACAGGCAATACTATTTTTACTGTATTTGCAAAATCAATGATAAATCATTTACTAAAATATCTTCCTTGTAAGCATTAATAATAATAATGAGAGTTGAGTAGGAAACGGGGCAACCAAATAAGTCTGCAGGGGATTATATTTCCATTTGTCTGTCAAAAACAGGAGGGGGCCTGGAAAAGGTATAAAGGAGGACAAAGCCTAACTTTTGAGAATCTACAAATAAGTCCCCCCAAATTAGCCAGATGCACAGCATGTTCCTATGATCAACTATCAGCAACGAAAAGTAGGTGAGAAAAATAATAAATTTTCAGCTTTGAAGGCTGTAATAATATCACCATTATAATTCATCCCAATATATCAACACAGGCTTTACATTAACAGCCTTACTTTCAAAAATAGACATAGCACCGCCATAACATTTCATACTTTCAGTGTTTGGAAAGAATGTCAGGGAAAGCTCCAAGCACGTGTTTCCATCAATCAGAGTAAGTGAAGAGGGGGCAAAGGAAGAAAAAGAAAGAATCAGCGAAAGGAAAGCACAGATCCTGCATTGTGTGGGCTGAGGGAGGATCGTGTTCCAGCTCCTGAGGAGAAACATTCTCCCAAGTTCCGTGCCGATTCCAGACGGATTCCCAACAGCTGTTGAGTCACCAGTACTTTAAAACAGACAGAGCTTTACTACAAATCCACTTTTACAGTTTTTAAACTTCAAACACCTTCTTAGCTGAAGCAAGGCAGACTACTGCCATCTAAAAATGCACTTCAATTTAATTGCACTTTTCCTATTCAATGTTATCAGTGTTGTCTCTTTAAAATATGATGGTATAAAATAATATTCTGTATCAAGAATCCTAAAAGGTTATGGCTGGATGCATTTCAAAATCATATTATAAATTATTCTATGAATACAATTTCTGTCAAGCCGACACCCATGCTTATATGTACAATAAAACATATTGATGGGTTAGACAGAACTGGTTATTAGTTGCTTTATAAAACTTATTAAAATTTCTAGTTGTCTTGACATCTTACAGATCTATTGATATATTATATATAGCTAGCCATCTACAACTACCACTGGTATCTATTTGTACCCATTGTGTGAAGAATTTAAGGATTAGAAGACATCCTAAGAGAATTTAAAAAAAAAAAAAAGGTGCAAATTTCCTTAGCAAAATCTTATCTATACCTAAATTTTCTAAGACATTTAACATTGCCTAGGCCATCTTTCTGATATACTATTTAAGAGAGTTGTGAGAAAACTTTTGCCCAGGGAAATTCAACGCAGCCAAAGAGAGGCTGAAAAACAATGCCATAAAACTCTCTCTTAGTGACCTGGTGCTCCGGTCCCAGACCTCTTTGGAAAACAGACTGCCATTTGTGCAGTGATTTGGTGATGTATAAAAACAAGGATGAGGACATAAAATAACAACTCTGTTTTATCAATTTAGCCCAGAATTTAAATTCCCATTGAATGTCGCACCTCACATACTCTGCCATGCAACTGGGGAGCTGAATGGGGTTTTGTGGCCTCACCAATCCCACCCTCCCCATTGCAAGAACTCAGCGATCTTCTGTGTATCCAGATGGACCTCTTACTCTGCTCAGTTAACCTGAACAAGTCTGTGAGTGATGCTTAAAAACGGGAATACGTAAATCTTAGGGTAAAATTCGAATCCCAATTTTTTGAAATAGGAAATGTGTGAAATGATTTGCTAGGCAGGGCACATTATACTTAGTTTATTTCAATGATTAATGTGTGGATTCATTGCTTTGATTTCTGAAAATTCTGAAAGGAAATCCCAGGCAGACACTCTCTCCAGGCGGTTATCTTCATTTACGTGGTGATCTCCAAGCCCTGGTCAGCCAACTAAAATGATTTGTAAAACAATTAGATTCTCTACCCACACAGGGATCTTGCCCAGCACTGGAGTCAGAATAATTTATTCTTTTTGGTTTCTGGTGGCATGGCTAGCATATGCTGAATAAATTTTGACCCTAACTGCTTACACTGTCCTGATTCTGATTTCTCTTGCTAATCTTAAGAACACCTTCTTGACTCAATCTACAACTACTAAATCAATGATGAAGCTACCTTCCGCAACTTGCAATAAATTATTAGCTTACTCCTGACCCAGATGACTCTTTCGGAAACCAAGAACTATAATCAGAGAATAATCAAGCTCAATAAACCATGCACTTTTCTAAGATGGCCAATGAAATAATTGTGGAAACAACTCCTGGTTTCCAGAAGTAAATACTTGTCATTGAGGGTCCACTTAGGTCAGAACTGTTAATTTGAAGCACTCACAGGGATCTTCAGGTTAGGTGTCTATAGAGTTTTCTAGAAATTTTACTCATCTTCTAATAGACACACATCAGGAGAATCATTCTTTCCTAATTTGTCTTTCTAAAAGTGTATAAAATGAAAAAAGTCAAATGCTACAAGAGGAAATCTATTTTAACACTTATTTTAATAGTTCCTTCTTACAAAGAAACACCCAACTTGGCTATTTTCAATCTTAAATATTCAAAAACTTGTTTTTCTGGATTCCACAAAGACCCTGATTTTATATGTAGTATCACATGGCCCCATTGCCATTCCAGCACTATTTATTCTGGTTTCTGACTCCTCATTTCACCTTCTACAATGTGTTCCCCCTTATGGATTAGAGGTCGTACTTTACAAGCTAGCGAATTTAGTAGGTACAAATATTTCAGTGACAGCATCTTCTCTGGTGAAATTATACAGCCCAGAAATCTGGTCTTGTGCGTGTACAGTAAAGGGCCACGTATACTGTGTTATATAAATAATGAAAATTAAATTACACGATTTTAGGGATACATTCCAAACAATCCATTCTACTGCCAACTACACTGGGCTCATGACCAGCTGTGGAGAAAAGAATGTCCCCCTTCTCTTAAATCTTTATGTATCCATTTTCATTGATTCCAATAAAAATGGATTGAATTGTGTAACCATTATGCCCAACTTCCTAAAATATCTGAATGAAAATCACTATGCTTACCCCCAAAACCCTCTTTGTTTAATGTTTAGTGCTGCATGTTTTTGAATGAAACGTCTATTCTCTCCTCACTTCCATGAGATCGAAATGTCAACGCCAAAAACACATTCAAAAACCCTGAAATCATTTTCCACCTATGATGTGGCACATATGATCAATCACAGCCAATACTGTTAGTGTTTTTTTAATAGGTGGCACTGTCATCAGTGCTTTATGGGTTCATTTATTTGCTCCTCTCAATTCCATGAAATAGACACTATTATACTCTTGCCATTTTAATGATGAGCAAACCGAGACTCAGAGAGGTAGATTAACTTTTTCAAGGTCACACAACTGGTGAATGGCAGAGTCAGGCTTCTAACTCTGGAACAACTTCCCAACAACCCCTGTGTCTCCTCCATCCTGACTCAAGCATAGTCACAGTTTTCATGTTTCGTTACAAGAAACCTCCAGTGCCCCTTTGACTCTTCATTGCTCTTTACATCTGAGGTGTCTTTCACTGTCTCCCCTGCACACGGGTTAACGGGTTAACCTTGAACTTCACATTTTGCCAAGTTACTTTCCTCTACTTACTGAAGTTACACTTAAGAATATATATCATCCTCCTCAAAAGCCTGGGGGGAAAATAAGATGAAGGAAATCAAATTTAAATGAAAAAGAACAAAGCGGGAAAAAAAATCCCGAAAACTTCTGGCTTAGACTTCTTCTGGTAAAATATGAAAACTCTATACTTCGTATGCTGAATTAAGTCATAGAGTGTTAGACTAAAGACCATCAAATGACATTCACCAATTTTAGTCAGCTCTCCAGAAGTTCATGATGACATAGAAATAACTGGAATTCAGAGGTAATTCTTTAACACAGGTTAGTTACTTCAACAATCATCTACTGAGGGCTTAGTATATATAGACTTCTCTCCTTAGCTCTATTAAATATCTTATCCCATTTGATCTAGCACCCCTGTCTGTTTATACCTGTGTCTCCACCCAGGCTGTGTGAAAGCTCTGTGAGGACAGGAACTATTTCATGCCCACCTTTTCATTCCTCACAGAGAAACTAGCAGAGTGCCTTATACTAGTTTGCATTCAGAAATGACGGTTAAAATTAGACTAAACTGAATTTCTGTTACCCTGGATGTAGCTTTATGAATAAAATTAAGGTCACTAATACATTATAAATAATTTAGGTTTAATCCTGACATTTACGAAGTGGGAAAGACTTTACACCTATCTTAGAAAATTAGCTACTAGACTTCTTTGTCAGCCCCAATACTAATTTACGTTAAAATAAATTAATTGCTAGCTTGTGACCAATTTTTCAAATGCTAAAGAGGCATTTCTTGAGTAATTTCATTCGTGCTACTAACAACACCTTAAAGTACAGCGGTTTTTTTTTGTTGTTGTTGTTTTAATCACCAAGAAGAGGAAAGTGCAGGCCACGGAACATGCCAGTGCTGAACCTGAAAATGATGCAGAAATGAAACATACTGTTTCTATACATCGCTTTAATGGGCAAAATGCCACTAACTGGATGGCTGCAGTTCACTTGACATGTCCTACTGCCATCATGAACAGCTGCAGAGCCCCCAGACCGAGCGGCAGCCTCGCCGCTGGCGCCCATTTCATCCATTGTTACTCATAATATGATCTAAAGAAACACTTACAGGATCTCATAGAAAGTTTAAATGTTGTTTGATGAGAGTCATTAGATATTTAAATCAGAAATGAATGGCATAGCAAGAGAAGCAATCATAGTACATGTAAAGTCGAGCATAAAACTTCCAGGATATTCTCTCCACTTGTTCACTGCTCATATTTGTACTCCGTCTGTCATACTAAGAACACAAACGGCAGAGGGAGAAAGCACCATAGGTATGAGGTCCCATTCAAGTAAATTATATATATATATATATATATATATATATATAGTTTTTTCCACCACCACCACCCCCCCCCGAACAAATTTCCACGATTTAGGAACTCAATAGGAGCTTTTCATATGTAAAGGCCTGGATCATTTCGTACAGGGGCAACTCAGAGACAGCAGACTCTACATTTGCCAACAACCAAAGTATTTGTGTAATTTTGAAGAACGAACATATGGCAGTCACTTTATGTCCTCTTTTGGTGGTTTTGTTGCCTGGACTTCATTGGGGTAACAATGTTTGCTTCTAATAAACCCTTAAGATAAAGAGTCTCAATGGTTTGAACAAGAGAGAAGCTTACCAGCATGGAAGGAATGACGATGACCTTCTGTACACATGCCCTTCAGCAATCAAGAGCACTGCTTTGAACATGTGCTCGCCTATTAATACGAAAATCTGATGAGTGACAGGGATCAACGACAGGTATTTCCCTTTCTTTATGCAATTCAAAAATAAGTATTCAAAAATACTTTGGCTTGAGATTGTAACTCCTGGTGATTTTGTTCCTGACACATATTCATACTTCGATTATGTTTCAATAATTCACAAGGAAAAAAGGTGTTTTGAAGAGCTAGCTCTCCTTTAATTATCCTTTCCAAAGATGTTTTGTCCTTTCACTGAACTTTAGAGGCAAGTGATTGACTAAATCAATCAGCCTGTGTTCTTGAATTAACAGTAATTTGTTAAACCTGGAAACTCAACTCACAAAACAACGTGTTAAAACGTGAAAACATCATCCTATAAATTCAAACAATGTGACTACTAAAAAGAAAGCTGCCCATCCAACCACTTAAAGCCATCAGTTTGACTACCTGAGTTAGATGCAACCCTCCAGCAGACTGAGAAATTTTCAAATTAATTTGATCACGAGTGTATCCACATATGCAGGGAACAAAACAGAGAGGTAGAAATCATAAACTGGTAACACTTTCAGAAATTCATAATAGAAAATATTTGGGGTGGTGAGTTGATGTCATAGTATTCATGTTGCGAATCTGCAAAAAATAGGAACGTTAAGTATGCTGTATATGTGCCTCAACAACCTGCCCACTGGATATTTTATGTATATGGTATGTGTTCTCATAAAAATTGTTGTGATCCAATTCCTACAACTGCCAGAATGAAAGCTGTAAAATTCTCAGTTAAAACTGAGGGAAAGAAAGTCCCTAATTCTTCCTCCTCAATATGTTATATCAAATGTCTTTTAGTAACTGCATTAGAAAGCAATTACAGCTTAATAGCTGTCTAAATCCATTATCAGTGTACGTTTAACCTTTCAATATTTAAAGATAATATTTAATTTGGGCAAATTAATGGACTGCCTGTGAGACCAAATACATCTATTTAGTCTTTCTGGTTTTCCATCAACGATATTTCTCTTTAGAGACTGGGTCTTGTGACAAGAAGTCTGGTAAAAATGGAGTTCTTTCTATTTGTAGCTTAAACAGATATTAATAAATGAGGCCAACCTAACCCCAAATGAGAAGTTATATCCTTGCTAACTGCATGTGTCTTCTACTATTAACAAAGCTGCTTTTAATTCTTTGCAGATTAACTTGTATCATTACCAGTTAAGGGAGCTTATATAATTTTACCTTCCAATATGATTTTTTTTCTCAAATTCCAAATGGTTTAATCTTTAAAAGGACTGAGTGGTTTCCAGAACAGCATTTTTTTCCACAATGCCCTGTATTTCCCATCCCCCATTGAAGAAAAAGTTTCAAAAACTATGATAATGATGGTTTTAGCAGTTCAGTTGTATTTCTAGAGACTACATAAATCAGTAAAAACATCACTGTAAAAATAATGTAGCATAATTTCCAAATATTATATTAATAAACATAAATAAGCTGTTAATATCAATAGCAAGTCTTCAGCTATCAATAAGCAAATGCAAATTCTCCAACTGAACAGTTTCATGTTTTAAGGTATTAAAAATTCCAAAAGAAACTTTTTCCATGGTAAATAACTATATCCAATATTACCTTTCTTTTTTTAAATAAGGGTTAAGATCAGTCAAATTTCGCATTAAAATAAAATTACTGAATCATCACCATTATTCAAGTGCATTAGCATCAAAAAATCTGGAAAATTTGGGAGAATTCTGTTGACATCTTAGTCATATTTTGACAGGTTAAAAAAATTCTACAATAATTCTACCATGTAAGTAGAGTACTTTAAGAATATTTTAAGATGTAGTAATTGTCACCAGCACTTACCCTTTTTCAACTTTATGTATGTTCCTGTGGTCCCTGAATCTTGGAACAAGCCTTCACTACAATCATCCAAGAGCACCTGTCTATCACACTCAGTCAACCAAATCCAGACCACTGGATCAACCAAAGCACATGTAAATGTACAATTCTGTTGAAGGAGGTCGTTTAGAGGAGGTGATCACTGCTTGACTCTCTAGCTGGACCCAGACAATCGGGCAGTCAGAGGCTCCTCCTCTACCTTCAGCATAATAAAACATTCTGCTCACTGTTCCTATAGCCAGAGCCACGTCAAGGACACAGCCTTTAAGAGAGTCAGGTGTTGTTGAGACCATCTGGGCTTCATATGTGACTGAACCCAGTTCACTTCAGGATTCTGGCAGTCAGGCACAGAGATCTACTGATCTTGTGGCCCAAGACAAGTGTTGCTGCCTTGCTTATTAAACCCACCACCTATCAGTCTGGGGTGGACCGCCTCTCTCCTCGGTCTCTCTTTGCCCTCCATGTACAGGGCCAGTTAGTGAAGCAACAAATTCCTGTTTAGTCCAACAATTTTCTTGCTTAAGAGTTTAATCATCAATCTGATTTTTAATACCATCACATTATTTAAATCTGTGCCTTAGAATAATCGATATGTTTAAGTTGCTCCAAAACTAATGGGAAAAAATGACCACACTAATAGAAATATAATTACATTCATAACGGCATTATTTCTTACATTTTATTAGAATTCTGAACAAAACTATCCAAAATGCATTTAAAATGTACATAACACTAAATTTGTTTCATGTTTCAAAAAAATCTAAGTATAGAGAAAATACATTCACATGGCTCAATACAGGTATCCCCCACTTTTCAAAAGTTTGCACTACACCACTCTGCTATTATGAGACCTACATCAGTACCTGTTTTTCACTAGCCACAAGAAATCCAGAAATTTTTGCTTTTATGAAGAAAGGTGAAAAGCAAAAATAGTGTTCAGCATTTGTTTTGCAGCGAGCCATTATAGAGGAAGTGTGCTCCCTGAGCAGTGAACAGTGACCCACCCCCCATAAGCTCCTTCCCAGGAACTACTCAGCATCTCGGCATCAGGCCACCAAAGCTTTGAACTGTGTGAGCATCTGTGCTCTATCTCGATTTACTTTGTGCATCCATTAGCAAGAGTAAGATGTGTCCTAACCTACCAGAAAAGCCTAAGGGAGGTTATTTTTTTGGGTCTGGGAACACTCAAATTTTTTTCCATATAAATTAATGGTAATTCCTTCTTCCCTGCACGCCACTTCACCTTATGAAAGGTTTCATATTCTACTTTCGAGAGGCAGGCAAAACGGGTAACACAAAAGTTGTGCACTGGAAGTTTCATCTCTGCCATACTATTCTTTACTCCTTCCCCAGATCACCACTGTGTTTCTTATGGCATATTTTTAAAGCAGAAAGAATAAAACATAAATGTGTATTACTATTTTCCCCTTTAAAAGGTAAATTGCCAATTTCTACACTGACATATCCAGACTTAACTATTACTTTAAATGGGAATTTTTTTTAAATTTTATGAGCTGGTGGAAACTTATATATCCAACCAAAATGTCGTGGTTCCATACCAACCACAGTAATATTTATATAACTACCTTATATTTTCCAAATCTGAACACATAGTAAAATCTTCATTAATCCAGCAAAGAGCCAACTTACTAATAAGTCTAAACTGGAATATTTTAATTGTGGTTTTCCCATTAAAATCTTATTAATTTCAATCATAGATTATGGAAGTAGAAGGTAGTCAATAATGATAATTAAAAATAGATCTCCCCAGTTATATGTCTATACAATCAACAAAACAATCCGTAATTATTTATTCCCATACAAGACCCAAGCATTTCTAAAAGAGAAGATGAATGACACTAGAGTCACACATCCCTAGGTTACAAAATGTATATAGGTAAGTCTAACAGACATCTTTTTTCTTAGTAAATAATTTTAGGCCAACCAAAACGAGAATAGAATTAAATATTGATTCATTAAAAGCTAGATTGTTTGTTACTGTTCTTATCATTTTTAAGCAAATTTCTCTTTGGAAGTATGTGATATACTTATGTAGATCATTTCTAAGTGGCACAAACAGACTTTTATTCTCTTTATTCAAAAAAGTAACTTAAACACATCCTAATAGTCATAATCTGCATAGTTTTTTTAGAAAGATGGCAGTAAATTCATTGAATAGAGATTAATGGATAAATAAAACATGTGGTTGATTGCATATACCCCTCCTAAGTAAAAAACAGCATGATCAAAGCAACTACCAACACAAGCCAAACACCAGCTTTCAACTAAGCCAATAGAATGAGTTCCCCAAAGCAAGAGAAAAAAGTAATTGTTAGTTAGACTTCCGCTTATGGCCATCCAAATGTTACCTTAATTTGGCCTTAATGACCTATAATGACTTTTAGCTATGGCTTTTAAGACTGCTATTATTCAGCTTGATCTATGGATATAATGGAGAAGAACAGAATTGTGGGTATAATTAAAATAAGTTCCTGTAAAAGTGGAATACGTACTACATTGCTCATGTGTAAATGACTAAATAACTTAATTAGGTGAAATGAAGTGCACTTATAACCACAGATACTTAAACCAAATCATGATAATATTGTGTATATGAATATATTCTTTTAAAAATGTTATTAACCAAACAGTAAGGCAAAAAAATACAAAGGAACTAGGACCTATAAAATTAACACTGGTTAAGACTGGCTCCTGAATATAAACTGATAAAACAAAACCTAAATTATTTCTAGCTGTCAAAAATATCAAAAATAATCAAGGGATTTTTTTCCTTTAAAAAAAGCTGAATGTGGTAGCAATTAAACATAAGAATGACCTAGGGACTTGATGCGGGTTCCAAAGTTTTATTTTGATACTTGTTTTCTTTTATATTGATAATTGGAAGATTTGGGAGTCACCGTGGGGAGGGAGATGGATGAATGCTAATATCTCCACAGTAGCCTGAGTTAAAATTGTACTAGAGGGTGGTTTTGTTAAAAAAGATATATAAATAAATAAATAATAAATGTTTTGTTGCTCTGGGTCTTGCCATTCCATAAATGTCCATAAACACGACATATGACTACATGGACGTGCCTTTCTGGTTGTACCTGGAAAAACATGGATGTTAAAATTCACCCAAAAAGGCTGCTCCCTGAAGCAAGATAAAGAAGCAGACAAGCACAGCGGGAAAAGAGTGTGAAGTGCACATGTGGGGCCTTGATTCAAAACACAGCTGCTGGATCTAATTTTAGGCCAACTGGCCTTGTCAGTGTCTCTTAACGAGGAAAATTTCCCCACTGAATATTAGAAGCTGTTAAAAAAAAAAAGCACACCATAATAATATTCATTAGTTAAGTTATCAACACCATTGCTGCTGTTTTATACAGAAATTATGTAATGCAACCCATCACTGAGAAGAACTTAACCAGGGCTGCAAAGGGTATTTCAGTGAAGGAGGTTTTGTTCCAAAGGAAGGACCCCTGAGGATCCAGAAATACATGGGCCCAGGCAGATTATATATGCAGCAAATAAGTCAAGACGATCCACATGCTCAATAAAGGAATTCAAGTATTTGTGAACACGCTTGTAGGAAAACATGTAAACGAAATTATGGATTTTTCACAACTCTAATAACAGTAGTAATTGCTAACAAGTATGAAACTCTACTTGTGTGTAAACCCATGCTAAGGGCTGCACATGGATGAGTTCATTTGATCTTCACAGCTGCATGGGTAGTAGCACCATTTACTGACAAAGAAATGCTATCGAAAGCTATGTAGTCTCTTCAGCATTTAGGCAACTGAGGTATGTGGTTATGCCAACAAGAAGTCTTCACTGGTTTTGTTTTATCCATCTCTTCAAGGAAATTATAAATATAACAGTTCCAGCACCACAATCTCATATTTCCCAGTGAAGTAAATGAAGTAAAAAAACTTTAAGCTTATCAAGAGCATTTGCCGCCACCAACAAGCAGCACAATGAAGCATTTGTATACTAGTTTATCTATTAACTCCCTTTATTTTTCAAGAAGAGAGGCACATAGAAAGTTTGTAATGTTCATAAAATGATCTCTAAATCCTTACTCCCCAAATTACAGACAAAATATTGCATCTCTATGCTACTTGAGTTTTTCTGTGGAAAAGTATCATATCTTTCATCAGATTCCCAACACACTCCATGGCTCCAAAACCGTTCAAACTCCCTGGCCAAACAAATTTTGAGCATTACATCCCCACTTGCTTACATTAATCCATTTCTCAGAGAACTCGCTGTGACTTACAAAGCTCACAATTGCACATACCCCTCCCTCAGCTCAACCCATCCTTCAACCTTCCGTCTAGAGATTCCTTAAAGGCAATTCCTTTAGGGGGCCTAAGGAAAAAGGGCCTAAATTCCTTAAAGGCCCAACTGACATGGCAGTCTCTGTGAAGGTCCTCTGGCATTTCCCTCTACTCCAACGATTCTGATTTCCTAGAGGTGCCCTACACATGTCTCTAATGAAGAATTCATCATTCATCATACAGTAGGATAGTATTTTATAAAAATGTTCACCTCCCCCAATATGAGCTCCTTGACACCAAGAACTATATTACTTATCATCATTTTTACTATCTGGAGCATTCAACACAGTGCTTCCCAAAGTGAGGGCTCAATAAATTTGCTAAATTGATAAATGAAAGTATAAACAAAATGCTAGAAAAATAATCAATTAATATCTACCTAATAAGGTACTGTAGGATACAAAATTCACAAGCGACAGTCTTTGCCCATAATGCTCTTTATATCTAATATTTATTTATTCAGCTAATTATGTCCATAACGGTTCCTCAAATAATCTGATCTGTGCCTGACAAAACTCTTTCATATACATATTTTTCTTACAACTTTCTTCTTTTAGTTTATGTTTCAATTTTTAATTAAAGTGAACTGAATTTTTACACAATTGCTATGTATAAAAGTAACACATGATATTGTATTATGTATATTAAATACATAAGAATATATAAAAAATATAAAGAAAACAGGTATCACCCATACAAGAAGATGCATGGCTGTCACACTTTTCAAGTGGATAAATTCACTCTTTGAGATTTAAAGAGAACCATCTGAGATCACAGAGCCAATCTTGGAAGGGACTGGGAGGAAAGGCCTGTCCTTCCACTTAGATCTAGAAAACATTTCTGTAGACTGGGGGCCTACACGCTGTGCCCTCCCCCCATCCTGCAGTATCCAGCTGTTGTCTGTTTATGTAAATAAAGTTGTACTGAAATGTATCATGCTCTTTGATTTACTTGCCTAAAGCTGCTTTCATGCTACAAAAGCAGACTTTAGCACTTTGACACTTTGAACAGAAAATGTATAGCCCAGAAAGCCAAAAATATTTATTTGGTTCCTTACAGAAAAAGTTTGCTCCCTGTTCTAGTTTATGTCATTCTAGTTTCAGAAACATGTGTTTATCGTCTAGATCTTTATTAGACAAGAATGATTTCTTCTTCTAATGAAAACTGTCTTTTCAGATGTTATACATGTAAGAGGTACAATGGAAAATCCATAACATAAGAGATGGAGTATTAGCATGAGTTTTCTTTTACATTTTAGCTTTATTTTGAGTTTAGGGATTTATTTTAAATTTCTGAAGCTAAATTTTAAAACAAAACATAAAAAACTATATTCAAACCAGAATGCCCTGCCAATAACCAAAATATTTAGTAAGGCAGGAAAAAGCCATGGGAGGCACTACGGAAGCTCCAGACAGAGAAGTTACTTCACCAGCTACGGCACAACTCCTCACCCACGTCCATTCTTCGGTCTAGCCAAGGACATCCTACTTGGCCCAAAGAATCCAGCTCACCCAATGACACTTCCCAAATTTCAGTTCCACTTTCTTGAATTTCACCATAACTAAGTACTAACTGAACATTTATCATTAGTACTTCTCTATGAAGAAGTAATCTAAAATAAAAAGTTAGCTTTCTCTGAAGAATATCTAAAATCCAGGCCTAGGTGTACTAGTTACATTTTTTTCTAAAACATATTCAATCATTGATAGATATCAACAGATACCCAGCTAACAAGACAGAAGACAGACAGACACAACCCTAAGAATTTTTAAAGTTTCTATGTTTTGTCCTTCTCCAGCTAGTAAAAAAAAAAAACTCACTGTGAATTCAATATCCTATTTTGCCCACTTCTCAGAAAACTTCCTTAATTACTCTTCATTTAACATTTTTTTTAACATTTTTTTTTAAATTTTGGTATCATTAATCTACAATTACATGAAAGACATTATGTTTACTAGGCTCCCCCCTTCACCAAGTCCCCCCCCCCACATACCCCTTCACAGTCACTGTCCATCAGCGTAGTAAGATGCTGTAAAATCACTACTTGTCTTCTCTGTGTTGCACAGCCCTCCCCGTGCCCCCCCACACTATACATGCTAATCATAATGTCCCCTTTCTTTTTCCCCGCCCTTATCCCTCCCTTCCCACCCATCCTCCCCAGTCCCTTTCCCTTTGGTAACTGTTAGTCCATTCTTGGGTTCTGTGAATCTGCTGTTGTTTTGTTCCTTCAGTTTTCCTTTGTTCTTATACTCCACATATGAGTGAAATCATTTGGTACTTGTCTTTCTCCACCTGGCTTATTTCACTGAGCAAAATACCCTCTAGCTCCATCCATGTTGTTGCAAATGGTAGGATCTGTTTTTTTCTTATAGCTGAGTAATATTCCATCGTGTATATGTACCACATCTTCTTTATCCATTCATCTACTGATGGACACTTAGGTTGCTTCCATATCTTGGCTACTGTAAATAGTGCAGCAATAAACATAGGGGTGCATCTGTCTTTTTCAACCTGGAGTGCTACATTCTTAGGGTAAATTCCTAGAAGTGGAATTCCTGGGTCAAATGGTAAGTCTATTTTGAGCATTTTGAGGAACCTCCATACTGCTTTCCACAATGGTTGAACTAATTTACATTCCCACCAGCAGTGTAGGAGGGTTCTCCTTTCTCCACAACCTCGCCAACATTTGTTGTTGTTTGTCTTTTGGATGGTGGCCATCCTTACTGGTGTGAGGTGATATCTCATTGTGGTTTTAATTTGTCTTCATTTAACTTTTATAATCTGTAAACTCAAAGACCTCAGAGAGATGCTCTGGGGACTAAGAGTTAGTGAATAAAAAGCTTGATCAGTAATGAAATGTCAAAAATGTCTTGCCCCATCCAGAACCTGATGTACATATTATGTAAGTTAATATATGTGAAATAACATCAACCTATACTCACTGTAGGAATATGTTAACAGTTTGTCCTTTCTTACAAGAAGAGATAAAGCAGAAAATATATAGAACAAGCTCTCTTCCTCTTCAGTGACTTGTGTTAGCCAAATTCCAGGACTATTCAAAAGAGAACGCAGTAAGAGGACCCGCCATGTAGTAGTACTCAGTGTGAGTTGGAGAATATTTTATCTGGTAATTAATTCTACATGCAAAATGTATGTGAAAATACAAAATATAATATAATCATCAGATTTATATGAACCCTAAAATCCAATAAAGGAACTCAAAAGGAAGGAGTTTAGTGGTTCCAAATGACAACACTATGACTAAATTTAAAATGAACATGTCCTCAAAAAGCTATCATTCCTCTTAATAAGTGGATTCAAAATTTAAAAAATATGTATGTTTATTGGATCATTTACTAATAAATCCAGTATTTACTGAATCAAAGTAAGTTTTAATTTAGATTAGGAGATCAAAAAAAGCCTCTCTCAGAAAATGGCATTTCAGATGAGAGTAAGGCAGAAAGGACTAAAGGAGAAGTGCTCCACAGCATGTGCAAAGGCCCTGAATCAAGGAAAAGCTTGCCAAAGGCCAGGTCCTAAATGAAATCTGATGTAGCTTGAACTCAGAGAGCAGTAGGAGGGAACCCAATGAGCTAGTGCAGGTACCTCTAGGATATGTTAAGGAGTACAGAAGCTATTCTAGCTATAACACTGAATGTGTTTACACAGTAAAAAACACTGAAGTTGGGGGTTCAAATGTTCTGAAATATTTTTAAAACCCACCAGCTGCTTTGGAATATGGATTAATTAAGAGAAGTGGGAACATGGAAGGGAGTTAGTGGCTACTAGAGTAGACTAGACAAAAAATGGTGGTGCCTTAATCTGAACCAGTAAAAGTGGAGGTGGAGAGAAGAATTCCGTGATGATTAGATAGGGAGAAAGGAAGGAGCCAATGCTCCCTGACCTTGGTTTCTTGAACAAGGTGCATGGGCATGCCAATCCTAAAATGTAGAAATGAAGGGGAGGTGTATACTAAGGGAAGAAGAGGAAATTCAACATAATAGACAACTGGCTCTCAAACTGGAACTAAAAGGCACAAATGGGACTGAAGCAATATTAATGAGAGTCGTTATCTTAGAAACAGATGACTTAGGAATAAAACATACATGTGAATAAAAGTAAACATATAAACTGTCTGCCTCATATGTGTTGGACATGGGGTGAGTACATGGCAAGTATTATCTTATTGAATTCTCCCAACAACCCTGTTTCTACCCACTTTACAATAAGGAAACAAGGTCACACTGCTAATATGTGATAACCAACCCAGTCAGATTCCAGATTGAGGCACTATGTATGCTACACTGCCTCCCAGCAGAAGACAAGGCCCAAGAAAGATTCCTAAGAGACTCAATTTACAGCTCAGGCAGTACAAAAGCAGCTAGCAAAGAAGAGAGAGAAAAAAACACCAGGAGAATGTGGTATGGAGAAGCTAGATGTATAGAATTTCCACCAAAAGTAAACGAGCATTTTATCAAAATAATATTGCTAAATACCTAAAAGAGAAGAAGAGTCAGGGAAAAGGCAGGTGTTCTGGAAAGGAATGGCAATTAGATGGACAGCTGACTTCTTGTGGGTCACAATGGAATTCAGAAGACAGCAGAATAAAATATCATAGTAATGGGAAAAAACACATATCAACCTGGAATTGTGCGCCCTGCAAAATTATCTTTCAATAACAAGAAAAAGAAGATTTTGGATAAAAAAAATAAAAGGCTTGACCTTCGACATCCTTATACCGAACAACTTCGAAAGGATATAGTTCACCAAATATTAAAACAATCCATTAAGAAGGCCTAAGATGGCAGAAAATGCTGAGGAAAGAAATTAGGAAACTAGTCAATCTAAACACTGTCTATAAAATCATACCATCTAATTAATAGGAAACATTCTAAATCTTAAAAATACTCTAAGTATGGAGAAGGAAGTGAGCAGTGTTCTTTGGTCCTAAAAGTGTTTCAAAAGGGAGTTACTATCATATACAAAATTTCAGACTTTGTTGAGTAACAATGCATATTAAAGTCACAAAGGTAATCACTAAAAGAGCAAAAATATATTTCAAACAATGGGAGGGGAAATGAAGGAAAAAAAACCCTTAATTTCTGTAAAGAATGAGAGAAGGAAAAAAGTATGTAAGTAATACTTTAAAAAGTAGAAATCAAAGATGTGAATCACAGTAATCACAAAGTTACAATGTTGCACAAGTCCAAGAGGCACCACTGTAGTTCATGTAGGTGGCCTAAACTGAAGTCCAAAATAAGTAAATAGATTTAAATAGTCTGATATTATCTGATTTAAGAATAAAATTAAAAATCTGGCTGTGGCTGTCATACCTAAAGCATAATGATATGGATGGATCAAAAATAAAAGTTTATAAAGTAGATACATAAACAAGTATGAGCCAAAAAAGAAAGTGAGATAACTATGACAGAAAAAACAGACTTTAAGACAAAAGAGAAGAAAGAGCAGCCCCATTTGAGCCTTTTGTATATTTATATTATGACCATATACAAAGTGGACAAAGGATTTAATTAATCAGGAAGATCTAGTAATTCTCAACTTGAACATATGTAATAATACAATTTCAACATGTAAAATTCCAAAACAGACACACAGAAGACATGTGCAAAGTCATCATCATAGAGGATTATCTCAGTCCACTTCTCAATGACAAATATGTCAGGTAGACAAAAAAAAGAAAGAAAGAAAGAAAAAAACTAGTCAAGTTGTCAGTTATTTTAAGGCACAATTAACAAGTTTAAATTTCTGGACACATATAGATCCTTCAGTTCAATAATAAGAGAATACAATTCTTCCCAAGCTCACAATTAATTAAAACTGTCAATAAAGCAAGTCTCACACAAGAACCTAAGAACTGCTGTTACACAGTACAGTTGTCTGACAATTAAATTACATTAGAAGTCAATAATAAAAGGATAAATAACACATTCATTTGTAAAATTTCCAACCACCAATAAACACTGCACAGGTCAAAGAAGAAATTATATTAGAAATTTTTAAATACTTATAATGAACATTATAAATTAAAACCTATAGAATACAGTGACACCAGTACTTAAAGGACATTTTATAGCCTCAAGTTCCTACATTAAAAAAGATAAATGAGGACAACTTAATGAGCTAAGGAGTCAACTTATGAAGTCAGAAAAAAATGAGAACAAACCCAAAGCAAATACAAAGCAGGCAATAATAAAGATTAGAAATTAATGAAGCAGACAATAAACACACAAAAATAATCCACAAAGTCAAAAGTTGACTTTTTGAAAAAACTAATGAAAAAATCTTCTAGTGACCTTGATCAAGGAAAACAAATAAAATCAGGAATGAAAAATAAAACTTCATTATAGAGTCAGCAGAGATGAAAAAGCTAGTAAGTACATACCATGAACAACTTTATCAGTTTAAAATTTTATATGAAATGGGCAAAATAACTAGACATCTTTTATAATTTATATATGCAATTTTTTAAACTATCTGAAAGAGCTAGTAAAATTCACATTCTTAATACTTAATACTTAAAAATTGTATCAGTGGCTTAAATCTTCTCACACCAGGCTTAATTAGATAGTTATATACCTAATTTCAAAGAGCAGTTATTTTAGCCTTATACAGACTTTTTCAAAGGAGACAGAGTGGAAATAGTCTCTTATTCATTTCATAGGTCAGTATAACCCTGTAACTAAATCCAGACAAGGACAATAAGAGAAGAAATATTATATACCAAACCTAGTCATAAACACAGATGCAAATTACCAAAGAAAATAGAAAACTGAATCCAGAATATTGTTTTTAAAGAGTAATAAGAATAAATCATGATCACATTAATTTTATCCCAAAAATGCAAGGGGAGTTTACCATAGGGAAATAGATAAATGTCATTCACAACATTAATAGATTAAAGGAGATTTTATAAATCATAATTTAAATATATGTAGGAAAAGCATTTGATAAAACTCAATTCCACTCATGATAAAACTCTTAGCAAAATATGTATAGAAGAAAACTTATTTAATGAAGTATCTACCATCATCCATGTCAACAGTGAAAATCTGGAAGAACATCAGGATACCCACTATTGCTGTTCTATTTAACAATGTAATTGAGGTCCTACATAGCACAGGAAGATTAGAAAAAAAGAAAAAGAAAGCAAAGTATAGAGGTTTGGAAGGAGAAACAACAGAATCATCATTATTCACACATGATATGACTACCTACAGCGAAAACTCTAAAGAAAACACAAGGACAATTTTATAATTAATGAGAGTTTGGCAACATGGCTGAATATTAAAATCAATAAACAAAAATCTGTTGTTTTTATATATACCAGCAACAATTTGTAATTTAAAAGAAAATACCACTAACAATAGTAACAAAAAATAAGGCATGGAAGAATAGATCATCAAAAGATATGCACAACCTCATGGAGAAAATTATAAAACTTTATTTGGAGATATCAAAGGAGACCTAAAGAAATGGAGAGATACATGATAGAGATAATCATTTAAAATAACATTAATTTTCCCCAAATTGATAATTAGTTTCCAAGTAACTTTAATAAAATCCCTCAAAGTCTTAATGAAAGACCTTAACAAGCTTGTTTTAAAATTTTTATGGAAGAACACAGGCCCCCAAATAGCCAAAAGTAAAATACATACATATGGGACAAGAGAAGGAAGAGAAGAACTTTACACCTGCCAGATACCAAAATGTAGTACAGAACTTACTATAATATGTTACCAAGGCCCGAGCAAATTGAGCAACAGGTTAGAATAAAGGGCTCAGGGTGAAAGAGGCTTACAAAGACAGAAAAACTTCACAGTATTACAGAGTAACATTGTGGATGCCTAGGGAAAGGATGGGTTTTTCCATAAATGATTCCAGAACAAATGGGCATCGAGATATTTATGGAAATGTGGAATTGGACTCCCACTTACCACTTGATAAAATCAGTCCCAACTGTATTAAAAACTTACATGGGCAAATCAAAACCACACGATCCTTTGCAGAAGAAACATATAAGAGAATTATCTTTATGACTGTGTAGTAGAAATGGATTTTCCAACCATGATACAAAACATGAAAAGTAAAAGAAAAAGAAAATAATGACTAATTACATTTAAGGTATTCTGTTGATCAAAAGATACCATAAGAAAGGTAAAAAGGCTATAAAATAAAAAAATGTATTAAGAGCTTGCTAGACTCAGAAAAATACACTATTCCAAAAATGTATCAAGAACCTACAAGTCATTAAGGAGAAAACCAACAACTCAACGGAAAATTGAGGGGAGAAGAGATTCCACAGAACAATATGAATAATAAATAAATATACACATATAAAGATGTTCAACCTCATAATTATCAGGGAAATGGAAAATAAGATGATAATGAGTAAAAGTTTACATCATACACTCACTTTGATAACACCAAAGATGGGCAACAATATGCACCAAGAGTAATCTTTTATGCTGTGGGTGGGAGTATAAAATGGTAAAAAACCTTGGAAAACAATTTGACACTACCTTGTCAATTTGAACACTTGCATAACTCTACAACTGAGCAATTTTATTCATGGATATCCACCCTACAAATATCAAAACAGATGATCAAGAGTGTATCCAGAGATGTTCAGGAAATGTGTACTTCCAAAAAATGGGAATCGATCTGATGGGTCATTAACCAGAAAATGCATAAACAAACTGAGGCATATTCACAGCCAGTGAAAGTGAACTAATGCCACATACAACAATAAAGATAGATCTTCAACACATAATGCCAGGTGATAAAAGGAAGTAGCACAAGACAATATAAGAATGATACCATTTTTATAATCTTCCCTTAAGTAAAACCAAACAACATATTGTTTAGGGATACAGATACTTGTCATAAAACTACTTAAAAACAAAAAAGCAAGCAAATATTTACCTCTGGAAGGGAAGGTCGGGGAAAGTTGTTAAGGAACCCACAGGGAGAGGCAAAAACGTTCTGTTCCTGCTCTGGTTCTTACACTGAGTGGTAGGTCCACTGGTCTTTACTCCATCATTAACCTTCAAATTTACATCTCCTCCGTGTATTATTTTGTAAATGTCACACATCACAAGATCAAATATATACTGAAGTATTTGGTTAGGGGTTAGACTTTACAAAGTGCATGGGAGGAAGGGATCCCAAAGCAGCCTGTGCAGACAATGAACAAAAATTCACTGGGGGACTATGGCCAGAGAGCAATGTGAATGAGGGAGAGTTTTTGTTTGGTTTGTTACATTTTGTTTTGTTTTTAATTAGGAAATATTTTGAGCATAGAGTTGTCAACCTTAACATTCTACCATTGTTTTCTGTCCAAAAAACTTCAGCACTGCAGATACTGTGGAAGCACCCGGTGTGCCCTCCCTACCCCAAAAAGGAAGGTAAATTATATTGCACTTTGTAACTGAGAGTTATTGATGCATGCCTAGATGCTGAAGGAATTCTCCAGGAGGCAGAAACAGCACGGGAACCCTGTCTGCTTAATTCCGCATTACTAACTCACCAGCAGCAAGGCCCAGCTTTAAGGAGGCTTCTGTTCGGCACACAGGTTCTGTGCCTCTCTCCTTTCAGCACCCTCCTGATGAAGAGCACACAGAATGCCTGGGCCACGGAGCCAAGTATTACCAACCAGCATACTTATCAGGATCCAACCCATAGCCACAGCAGTACCTCAGTGCTCTAAGTAGCTGGCCTAAGCAAAGATGGAAGGGAAGGAAGAAAAAAAAACAGTATTTTTTTCCTTCAACTTGAACAGTAATTATCCTGAAAGAATGGCAATATGTCTCCTAAAATGGACTAACAAACATACTGGTTTGAGAGGTGACTCCCAGTAGTAAACAGTAAACTACTAATGAAATGGAGCAGGGGGAGAAAATGTGCTCTTTCTCAACAGCACACAGAGAAAGAGCAGGATGGTCAGAGTGGAAGATGGAGGCTATTGTTGATAAAGACGGAGGAAGGCTGTTAGGTGGGATCTGTGAAAATGGGAAGCTTCATTTTGTTGCTAAACAAAGTGAACAGGTAATTTTTCCCCCATCGGCCAACTCAAACAAAATACAATCAGATAATAGTGTTTCGATCTCAGACAGAATCTCATATAAATCAAACCACCCTCCTAAAGCATCACCAACAAAAGATGCTCAGCAATAGTTTGTAGATGTGCTACCTGACACCTGACTATAGGTACTCTATAAATTCAACAGGTTTAACTAAACTATCACGTGTACTGGTAGTAAGAATAGAAGCTCTAAGAAGCTTAAACAGCACATAATTATGAAGACTATTAAATAAGAAAGAAGAGTCCCTTTTGCCTCATTCTCCCACTTCTACCTCTGTACCCTGTCACAACAGAACTGCAAAATCAATCTACCACTTTTCCCAGAAAATAAAAAGCACTTCTATGTGCTTCATTGCTAAAAAGACAGTGAGAATCACAGGGTAGCTGAATCACAGGTCTGTTACAAGGTACAAAGTTAGGCTTCTCAAGAATTAAAATTACAAGAAGTTTCATGAAAAAAAGCAAATGCCTACTATGAATGTTCCCTCCCTAGTGGGCTAATGTTATTGATTTCAAATAAAGTCTACAGCCAATTCTCCAACTTCACCACCCACACTGTAGGACCAGCCACCCCATCTCTCACCTGGATTTCTGCAGAAGCCTCACAACTGTTTTGGGCCACCCACACCCACTACTCTGGAGGTCTGTGTTCCAGGCTGCAGCCAGAGTGCTCCCAGGCACAAAGCTGATGGGCAGCACAGTGCAAAGGCTCCCTGTCACTCAGCCATGCACGGTGTCTCCCCTGCCCTCAACTCAAACCAGGCTCTAGCCCCTCTCCAAACACCATGGTCTGGAGAATATCTCCATCTCCCTCCCCCTACATTACTCCCACCCATGATGAGACCTCAGTGCAGGTGTGTTAACCACAGGGAAGCCTCTCCTGACTGCTCCTGCTTGGTCAGATATCCCTACTGCAAACTCCTCTAACACGGAAGTAGAGAACTTGACATTTCTTCGGTTGACATTTCAGTTAATGTCTGTCTACCACATTTAGTCAATGCAGGAACATATCTTTCTTGCTCATCATTTTATTTCCAACCTCCAGTCTAGTACCTGACACATGGTAGATACTCTACACATAATTATTTAATTTTAAAACTCAATGAATAATTTTACTGCATACAAATTTAAAAATAAATATTAAAAACTCAAGCATGAGAATAAAAAAGATAAGCATGTATATCCAGTGTCCTTGAAGTAAATGAGCACATTCTATAAATCCAAAACTAATTTCTGCTCAAACAGGAAAAATGGTACAGAATTGTCATTGCTTCCCTAAGAGTCTCTGGCACTAAATCTGAGAGTACATTCAAAATAATAGTTTTCAAGGTCCAATTTCCATAATCCTTTAAATCCATTCTCCTTCTCCTTCCTTTATACTTTTAGAGAGGTATACATGTATACAGATTCAACAATTTTCCTTGTTTCAGTTAGAAATGTGAAGTCTCCCCTTAGTTATATTTGAAAAGTGCCTTTTAAAGAAATCTAATTCTGTACTTCAAGATCACTTATTTAAAAAAAATTTTTTATTGAATCATTGTAGAACTTTGTACCTGACAACAGCAACACGGTGCTCCAACTGCAATGCTGAAGTTGGGATTTTTTTCTTGTTTATATCATCATATCTAATCTGTGATTTACCTTGGCTCTCAAAAACATTTATTGAATGGATGAACAAATGAGTAAGTGAAAGGTAACATTCTTAATAATTCTACTGTTACTCCAGTGAAATATATGCACACTGACGAAATGACAAACCACAATGTGCATTCACCGTTTTCACTTTTCTGAGAAGCTTTCAATATTCTTTAAACAATCAGGCCTTAATAATGAGATTTTTTAAGGTAAAGTTAATTAACCAACATCATTACGGAATATATCTTGCCTTATCCAATCCTACCAAACTTACTAAGGATTAAAGTATAGAATTCCTTCTGAAGTGGGACACTGCAAATGTACACTTCATGTAAGAGAAATAGTTCTACATGGGCCAAAAAGATAAACTGAAGAATAAAAAGGTTTATAAAAATCAGGGGGAAATTAGATGTCAAAAGAAAACCAAACTGGTATCTAAAACTAACTAGCTGAAGAATCACAGTGCCCAAAAGAGAACAGAAAAGCATTCAATGGTTTGGGACACCAGTTAGTAGACAATGATGTTCAAGGCACAGAACAAAGAATGACTATTCAAACAAGTCTTGAAATTGATAGTTGGGTCTTTTTTTTCAAAATTACAAAATTGGGTTATGTGTGAAATTGTATATTCAACCTTTAAGTATTATTATCATCTGATGACCAAAATATTTCTCTCTGGACTTATAAGTTGTAGGGTTGTGAAATATTTCCAATGAATCCCTTATTTTTGAAAATGAAGAAAAAGTTTTGGGGATACAGAGGCTCATAACTAACATATTTAAAAAATTAGTCTAGAACATTCCCATTGTCATAAAAATCTTGTTTACATTCTGTAACAAAGATAATAATCATTAATAAATTCTTCCTAAACCTTTTTCAACCATCAATTGAATTTTTGACTACTTGTGGAAAACACGCTACATGCAAATGCTTGGAAGTCACAGAGAAAAAAGACATTTTAATCTGAAATCATTGATACTTGAGGAAAGGATGATATTTTTTAATGTTTTCCATATTTATGATGTAATTATGATAGATCTTATCCAGAGGTATAACTGACCATTCCATAATGCTTTTAAAAACGTAATACATTTTGGCTAAGATTGCAATATCTTTGAGAATGTTCTTTGAAATGCATTTCCAAATGTATATGGCAATAATACCTATCACTTTTCCCTGCTAACTTTTGAACCAAAAGATGTGGCATTGATAATGGTGATAGCAGTGATAACAGTAAAAATGCATGTTATAATCAGGCACATTTGCAATCTGAAAATATCTTTAAGAATAGTATAGATCCTCTCTTGAATTACACTGGGGTTTCAAATTAGTCTTTCAGTTTTAAGATGCAGGCTTTGAGGTTCTATCACTTTGTCAATATGAAATTGCTATTTAGTAGCAAACATTGCAAATGAGCCTAGATATCCAGAATTCAGTTAAATAAATAATTTTCTCCAAAACAGCTACCATTTTGACTCAAGAAAATTTCCATTGCTGAATGATATGCAAGGAAAAGTTTGAACCTACAAACATGAAAATCTTGATTTCCATCCTGACACTACCATTAAAAACATATGATTTTGAAAAGAACTGGATCATAATCTCTAATACCCCAAATCAGGAAAGAATAAAAAGGGTATCTAAGGTAGGGATGTTGGCCTGGAAGTCACTGCAGGTGCCTAGACCAGAGCTGACCTGACCGCAGAGCTGAGGAGCCTCTCTTTCTGGGTTCTCTCTTTAATCCCCCTTTCCAAGAGCCTTCCTCTGTGCCCAGTCACGGTGACCTTGGTATGCAGAGATCAGTCCCAACGCCCCTATGTCAAAATTCTACCCTTCCCCTTCAAGGATCAGAGTTGATTTGTCCAAGAAGTCTTCATTATTAATTTCTGCCAGCACGTAGTAAGTTTTATTTATCTAACGCCCACAACTTGAATGACACTTGTCTTCTGGACACTAGTATTAATTACCTATGTGGTTTTCTATTTTTTTCCTGTCAGAATATATGCCCCCTCAGGGCAGGACCTTTCTCCCACAAAGCCCTCTATGCCTGATCATTGTTAACACCTGATAATAGCATGACTAAAAATATTTTTTAGATGAAACATCGGTAAGAATTATGATAGGTAGCTAAATAAGAAGCTAGATAGATACAAACAACGTGTTGTCTACATTGCCAACACATTAAAACCCAAGGGGCAAAACTGAAGCTATGCCACAAAAGTATAATTAAATATACCTTTTTAAAGCATTCAGTATCAATTTTTACTCATCTTAAGTGAATATGAAAGTAATTATTTACAAGGAATGCTTATTTGCATGTTTTTTTCACATCTTGCTCTTCAGCATTTTACACACTATGAAAAACGGAGTGTCCAGAGCTATCATTTCAATATCCTCTTTTCATAGAAATTAAGCCTTTTCCTAGTTTAACAGTGTCTACATATCTTGTCTTTAAGTCTTAGCTTGGGAAATTTGAGATTAAAACCCTTCCATTTTGGATGCCTTGCAATTCAGCTAAGTACCCCAAAAGGGAATGTTTAAATTAAGGGAAGATTAAACCAAGGAGGGACCTTCTAAAAGGTATTCTGTAATGGGGCTTTGTCACCACCTTCCCTGTTTGATTGGGAAAACAGTATTTTCCCAGGGGGCTTAAAGTTTATATGCCAACCACCAATCTAGTTTAAGTCTATTCGAAGTTAAAAATGTCAGAGAAAAAAGAAGTCTGTAATGGAAAAGCTCTCATGCCATGAAGGGAAGGGGCACAAGCAGGTGCTCCTGGAACCCAGGGTCATAATTCAATCAAGCTGTATTTTGACGTCATCTGTTACAGAAAAGAGCCAAATGCTTTATGAACAGCACCAGAACCCCCAAGATTAAATTACAGCCCTGATATTTAATCATGGGTCTTACTTTGTTATTTTTAATAACACAATACATTTTAACAGTTATTCGTCAACTGCCTTAGCCAAATTAGAACATGTGATGACAAGTGAGCTGTATAACTATGTCCATCTTTTACAATCTGAATTTTGGTTATTTTCATAAGAAATGATAGATTATCCACGTTTTCCTCTTCTTAAGAAACATACAGTTGGTACCAACGGATTGAATCCAAACCTTAATTAAAAACAGCATGGGGTGTCTGACCGGCGGGTCAGGACATCTGTATTTGTGTCCTACTATAGCCAATAACCAACTGTATGATTTGAGCAAAAGACATTTAAGCTTCCCAAACACTGGCTCTCTACCTAAAAAATAACAGAGCATCTCTAAAATCTCCTGCAAAACCTAAATTTCTATAAATTATTTACTTGAAAAACATTGTGTCATTTCTTTGGGATTCCCCAAGGATTTAAGGGGAAAATTTTTATAGCTGAAAAGTTGAAGAATTTTTAATTCAATTAAAATCACTCCAATCAAAGAGGCACTCTAGTACATGAATATTTGTAAGCTAAAATTTTTAGAGAGGCAGTATCAGCATCAGCAAATGAAACAGGTTCTTTAAAAGAGTAACATACAAATACTGCTGAACATGTGAAGGGTTGTTTGCAAAACAAATCAATACAGACAAATCCAACAATGGATTGCAGTTAATAAACTACATATAGTAATTACCACCAATGGCAGTCTAGAAAGTCATTCATTAAATGTTAATTGTCACACAAAAGTACAAAAGCATCCATTTGAACAATCGTGTGGCTGCACCTTTAAATAAAACACTCTCTTACAGCCCTGAAATTCATCCATATAAACTGATTTTAAACACACCTGGGTATTTGATATGCTGATTAACTGGGCCTTTCTTTATTTTGGAAATGAAAGTAAACATGACAACCTTTTTCAACACTTTTGCTATTCCTGTGAATCTGATATGAAATTATATATAATACATAATTTCTAACAAAGTGTTAACCACGTTTCTCTAAAGACTAATTTGCTACTCTTCTTACATCTCTTTCATAAGCATTAGGAGACATATGGTTCAAAAAGTCTCCACCTAACTCATGTGTGTATCTTATTGCTGAATCTAAGTGGGCTCACAGATTTAGAAAATGGATAGCCTGTGTGTAAGGTTATAAAGCTGATGGTCAATTTTGAAAATTTTATTCAGAATAATAAGAAATCAGTAACAAATATAACCTTAAAAAAAAAACAACCTATGATGTGCTTTACTTTCTCTAATATTTAGCCCTACCTAATTAACCTGGAAGAAAACCTGGTCATAAAAAATAGCTCATGAATACAAAAAATAGGGAAGGAGGGGATTTTCTGTTTCTACCTAGCTTCATTTTGATGCTATGTTTGTGCAAGATCTGACTTAACATATAGATATAAATTCTAAAGGTTTGGCCAAGAACATTTTGGTTCAAGACTTGTAAACTGAAGAACATTTCAAAACACACCATGTTCCTTATTAGGCAACTTAAGATCTGTTATCTTGGCTTATGGGAACAGATCTAAATAGCATCATAATACTAAACGCTGAAAATCACAGGCCTGGGGCCACCAGGACACAACTCTATGCCTTGGACGAGGTTGCAAACTTCCAATATAAAATGTAGTTTACCATTAGGAGTAAATGTTTGATCTGTAAAGCTTACAAAATTACTCTGTTTATCATAGCAGATGAAAGCAAAAAGGAATAATTTTAAGCTCAAAACAAAACTGTTTATATGACAGCCTTTACAGCTCCATGATTCTAAGCATTTAAGACAGATTCAAGCAATTAACAGCATAAACTTTCATTACATAGTTCTATTATATATGTTTATGTGACTTAGCTGTTCATCTGTTATTTAAGTGATTTCCTCATTACAATAGTAGGGTAAAGATAATTTGCTGATGCTGTCAAAAATGTTAAGCATTTCAGTCTCAACAGATCTTGGATCCCCACACTTGTTTAATGTATTTTATTTACTTAAGTCAGTGTCAAATAGAGTACTGCTTCTTCCTTCTGAATTTAGAAAACGTAACATTTTAAGCACATGTCTAGTAATAGACACATCAAAACTTCAGAACTGCTTATTTTAGTGATGCAGATGGAGTTTAGAATTATTGTTCCTGAATATTGTTTCAAAGATCTAACAATGAACTGAAAAACTTTTTTTACAGTTGAAGTTAGGATAACTTTATTCTTTATATATTAACAGAGTAAGCTTGGTTACCTCAACTTTGCATTTAATTAGGTAGATACGAATAATTGAAAATGAAATATTTTCACTGGTACTCAAGCAGACCATCAACTTACAAAAGAACAAAGGCACAATTTTGAAAATAGTATATTTTCTGTGCAAAATAATAACAATAAGAACAACAATAGAGAGACAAACCAAGTCACATTGAAATCCAACATAAATTAGAAGGCTAGCTTATTGGGATACTAAGGCAGGAAAACTAATGGGCATGGTTCATACCATTATCTTAAATTATTTTTTTTTAATGCTTATCTACTCTAAAGGTTGGAATAGTATTGCATGCCAAGCTTCAGTAACATATTCTTATGCCTATATAACCTGGAAAAAATAATCTATATCTGATCTGTGTGTGTGTTTGTCTAAAAAAGACACTGAGCTAGGCAGACCTGGATTTAAAACCTAATTTACTACTAGCTGCCTAGAGAACAAGTTGTTTAACATCTCTAAATTTCTGTTTCCTCATCTATGAATAGAGCATGATAACCCCTGTATCTCATTGGGTTCCTGTGAGAATTTTTAAAATACTATAAATACTAGGTGCACAGCACACCAACTGGCATATCAAGAAGCACTTAAATTTCCTTAGAGTCAAACCCATCTAACATTGGGCAAGTAGTACAGGGGGAGGGGAAGATCAGGCAAAAGACAATGATCACTAATCCAAAATTCAGCTCCAAACCTTAAAAAGCATTCAAAGGGCACATGCACAAGCATTTGTATGCACAAGTGTCAGTACACAAATCCTGATATTATGCAATACAAATTACAGAAAAACATAGTAGTGAAACCAATGTTATTCCAATAAAGGATTTGCAGGGCCACAGACAATTAGCAAATAAAAACTTGTTTCTTAGAATAGCAAATAAGGGCAAAAGTTAGATTCCCCCTTAACTTAGGACTCAGTTTTCTTTGGCTGTACAATGAAGGCACTGGGCTATATATTTCTAAAGAGTTTCTATCCCCAAAATTATGATTCTAATGTACTGGGTTTAATGCCACTTAACTTATTTTTAACCTATTAAATTACTCTGCTTTTTCCAAAAGCCACATAACCACTATGAATTACACTATAATAGTAAGGCTCATTTTAAAACACACACACACACAATTAAACAATTCTGTTCAACTAACACCTTTTTTCATACCATAACCATGAATTCAAACTGGTACAGATAGAAATTAATTTAGGATGCTGATCACCTGAATTTTCTGTGGTACAAAACTACCCATTGGATTGATTTTTTTCCTCACTGAATTTACTGAATTGCTGTCATTTTGTTGTCATGAGGATACAGGATAACTAATTTGTATGAACATCAAGAAATGTTTTCCTCTCCCAAAAATGACCACGATGGGGATGTAGTATTTTAACGTTGTTCTTAATTGTTCAAACACCCACTCATTTGGCAATCTAACAAATACCGAATACCTAAGTAGAACTAAACAGTTACAGGGGAAAAAAGCTCAACTTTTAAACAAGAGAGGAAGATGTGGTATCCATCATAGACTAACTAAATACATGTAACAGATGTGACCAGGGCTATTCTCAAGTGTAGGTAATTTTAGTGGCCCAACTTTCAAACTATTTTTTAAAAAGATGCCGAAGCTAGTATGTTTATCTTTCGCTCATAAAAAACTCACAGGTAACCAACTAAACTGTACTTTTGTTATATTAGAAAATTAAGCCCCTGCTCATCAATGTATTACAGACTTCAGGTGCATTTTTTTTCTTTTTGTAACTTTGCCATTCTACTTTTGAATGAGAATAATTTCCCAATCATCCAGGTATGTGGGTGCTTTTACTTTAAGATCAATGATATAACGGATATTAAATCCTTTTGTATAAGTTACCATATAGGTTACAACTATTTCTTAAAAATAATTCCAGAGCCCACCAACTCTCCCTGTTAAGGTCATCTGAGCTCTGAACCATCATGGCTGAATTGTTTTAGTGCTCTCTGCTGAACACCTGCAAACATCAAACAAAAACTGCTGGTCCTTTCCTGGGTTGACAAAAGCCTTTCATGTGAAAAATGCTCCCTGGGAATGTCAGGCTGTAGCTCAGGTTACATTCCATTCTCCCTAGCAGCCTCACCATTTCTTAAGGTAGTAGGAAAAACCATGTTTGTGAAATGAAAGATTAAAGGGAATATGGCCACACTTCATTTTCATTCTCACACTGCAAATGACGATGGAGCATCATATATTAATCGATTCAAAAAGCTATTGAGAACGTTAAGCATGATATATTACCATGCCTCAATTTGAAACAATATAGCTGGTTTTTCAAATATAAACAGTTTACTTACATATAGTTGGATCTTTTTCTCCTGAACCCAAGTTTCAAAGCTACCCATTAAAGTGACATCTGAGCCCACTGAGGCCAATGGTTATTAACCTGAAGAAAACTTAGAAAATTATTTCTCTGTCCAAAGTTTCCTAGTTCATCCTCCTAGATAAAGGGCAAAAATGCAGTTGTCCTGATTTCTCTATTTGTTATTCTCTAAAGTGATTTATCTCTGTTAGTGAGTGGAAATATAAGCCATTTTCTTTACTAACAGCCCTGTGTTCAAATATGTCTTGAAATGAGAAAAACCAACACCCCAATCTGTACCCATCATAGTCACCATCATACTGCATTAAATGAATATACCGTATTTTCAGTCCAGCAGCCAGAACAAAATAGCCACTACCTTTTTTACTTTTTCAAGTAAACATTTGGGCCTGAAAACTATACCTTTGCTACAATGTAGCTTAAAGTTCAGCATCTTGAATATCATCACAGCATATGCATTAGTAATATCCTAACATGTCTTACTAACGATGAACTCTCTCTCTAGGTTTATGTATGCATGTACATATATTTATATTTACATTTACATTTATATTTTTATAGTTGTCTTAACTATGTAAGTTTAAATATATGACCACTTACCAAAACGCATTAATATTCATACTTTTCCAGCCTGTAGTCTCTGTAAACACTTCTAACATCATAGCAAGGATTTTATTTAAATGTGAACATAAAAAAAGGGACCAGACACACAGTTGTCTTTTTAAATGTAACAATTTCATGCTTCTAAATCACCTTACTTGATTAAACCATACCTAAGGTGATACGTTTAAGTTATTCCAAATGTGTCAGTTTTTACAAAGTACAAAGGAGTATTCCACACCTACTCTGAAAGCAGTCTACCTCTGTGCCTTTCTGACATAATCTACTTGTAGACTTAGGCTGAATACACATTTTCTTAAGTAAAATCATGAAGAACTACTGTCAGAGATAAAGTTAGTTACTATTTTGATACTAACATGAGAGATTAATTTGTCTACAAGAGACCCTTGTACTCATCTGTATTTCAAATTTGTGCAGAAAACACAACACAAATTTAGGTGAAATAATACTAATAGCACACACACACAAACACACACACACAAAAAATTAAGCCCCTAAATGGAAAACATAACAGGATCCAGGACAGTAAAACACAAACATATGGTCAATAGTACTTTTAATTAAAGTAGAGCCCAAAAATAAAAGATAAAATATACCTATAGGAAGCATCTCATATTTTATAAATCAAGTTACAGAGACATAAATTCCCTTAGACTTATGGGGACCAGAAGAAGTAACTTATTTGGAAATGTGCAACTTTCAAGTCATTAATTTTATAAAAACATACCAGTCACACAAATCACAATGATGAACAGATTTCTTTGACTGCTATAGCACCAAATGAAAATTAAGAGATGTGAAATTATATTCAAAAGTTAACAGACAATCCCACTGGTACCTCACAAGATGTCCACATTTACCAGTCTGACTTAATAATAGTACTCTGTCTAATGTACTCTTATGTACCACTGCCAGAACTAAAATACTGCAGCTGTTTAGTAAGCAAAATGGATTTAAGCCTTGAACCTAAAGGATAGCAGGCAACAATGTATGCCTGCTTCTTATATGAAATTCATTGGACAAAACGTGTATACATTTTAAATGAATATCATAGTTTCAGTTTTCACTTTAATAAAAGACCTTCACAAAGTCCCCGATTAAAACTCTTTAGATGCCAGATAATTACTGTGCACTCAGATTCCTTTGTGAATAGCGTTAATGTCTTTTTTAAGCATCACCCAAAGACCTTTCATTTATAAAACATAAAAGTCCTCCCAAATTTGCAACTTTAAATATAGCAAAACTTCATTGCACAAGTAAATGCTTAGGGAAAAGGAACAGCCAAAGCACCAAGAAGGATATTTTAAATACAAATGAAGTCATATTTAGCTCTCAGATTGGCAAGACGCTCTCTATTTACAGCTATGGTTTACTACGCAGCATTCAACTGCAAAATTAAGTGCTCATTTCTTTAAAAGGGTTAATTATACATAGTACCTAATAACTGATATTATTTACAAGAGATTTTCCCTTTATTTGAAAGTTAGATTTTCCTCTCTATTTTCAAATAGGGAACATTATTTACCCATGTCATCATTGGCCTTATCTTCATGTATTTGATTATAACTGTATTTAAAACTTGCTTTTAAACTGAGTAATGGAATTCTGAGACAGTTTCCTTGATTTAAAAAAAATTAAAATTATTTAATTTTGCAAAAGGTAAAATTTTGTGTAAGTTATACCCCTGATGGATAATGAAATAACCATATCGTCACAAGCTAAAATTTCAATGACTTTCTCAGAACACTTCAACACAGCCAAAAATATACAATGAGTGAATAAACAGCTAAGAACATTTAACTACACACTAAGAAAAGAATTTACATACTTGAGCCAGTAAAATGTCCACTCGCCAAAGAAGTTGGTCCATTTTTCCCACTGCTCACAGGAGGTGAAAACATCTAAAAGAAACAAAGAAGTATTACAGTTGAAAAGAAGACATTTTTGTCTTCAGAGTTCATCAAAGATATTTTATACTCTTATCAAATAACTTGGAGTTTATGCTAAGGGTTCATTTTAGTAAAATACATCACCATCCAACTTAAAACTAAAACAAGCACATTACTAATTATCCCCCCACCCCCCATTACCACTCTGTTCTTTCTTTTCCTCGGGTTCATTAGGTTGCCAGTTCTACTACACTTTAAACAAACACAGTCCCCATACTGCTTTAAGACTCAGGTTGGAGGGCAGTGGCCTCTTTAGAAAACACGAGTTTTACAAAGAAGAAGAAAAAAGTTGTTTGTTTAATATTGAAAACCTTGGCCATAACCGTGGCAATGTCCATTTCCATCCCGTATAGGATTTGCCTGTCATATGTGAACCCAAATAAAAATAAAAGTGCCACCTGCACTAAATTCTCATTTCGTCTCTAAATGAGAGCAATTTGAAGCAAGACTCTCTCTCTCTCTCTCACTCACTCTCTCGCTCTCTCGCTCTCTCTCACTCCCTCTCTCTCCAGCATTTATTTCGACCCTAATTGGTTTCCCTCTTCTTCGACGTATCTAGTGGATAATGCGCACCTTCCCTGAGTCAGAGCCTGCAAAAAGCAAAGGAACGGATGGAGAAAGTGCAGCAAGCAGAAAGGGGGCTACAAAGCTGCCTGAGGCTACGTTTCCGGGCAAAACTTCCGAAAGCCATTTCTCCAAAAGAAGGTCCAGAAGAGCAGCGACAGCGGCAACGGCATCATGAAAGCCCCACTCAGAAGGCGGTTTGGGTTTCTTTTGTGTGTTTTGTGGATTCTTTTTATTTTGTTTTGCAAATGCATCTTACACCAAACTCATCTGGCATTAAAAATGAATTAATTCCCCTTGACATGTTTGGGGCTTGGTTTGGGAAAAGGGAAGCAAAGGGATGGAGAAGGACCAAGTGCAGCCGTAAAACTCCACAAGTGTGTAAGTTCTGCTTTGTGCTGATCTCACGACTGTGAAATTCAGCAGCAGCATAAAGGGCTCGTTAAGGTACGCTCAGCGCATACACAGGAGTGTTCGGAATCCGAGGGAAAGATGTAACCAGGAGGACTACAGGTCCTACTTATCCAAAGCATCATCAGTTTAAAACTTTAAGAGACAACTGGTCTCCTGTTTTTCTCTTATCCCTTTCCAGAAAATAAATAAATAAATAAAATGAGTAGTTCTAGAGTATTAGTATTCTTAGTGTTCAGATAAAGCCAAGTTTTAGGGGTGGCTCACAGCTTTAAGGGTGTCTTTCTCATTTCCCCTGGAGTGAGATTCCATCATTTGGGGGATGTTCAGTAGGTAGGGAATTCAAGGCAAATAATTAAAGACTCTTAAAGCCTGAATCATCCATCACAACCAAAAATTATAGTATAAAACTTATCAAAAAGACCTTCATGTTTACCAAGGTTTCAGCCAATTAAAAATTATTCCTGTTCTTTAGATTACTATTGGTTTCTAACTTAAGTGTATGGATTTTTTTGTTTTGTTTTGTTTTGTTTTTTTTCACAGCTGTTGTTAGTTTCCACCGTTCTTTCTTACCGCACTGAAATCCAGTAAATCACTCAGCTCTTTGTCCGTCCCTAAGGCAGCCATTCGCTGTTGGTGATGCATTTTAGCAAAATCACACAAACCTAGAAACATGGAAATAACCGCAATCAGAAAATCCAGTCCCAATCCTTGGAGAAAGCACAATCGGATTTTTGGAGACTGGGGGGGTTGGGAGTGGGGATGTGGGGGCGGGTGGGATTAAGGTGGAAAGGAGGGAGGGATGGGAGAGTTGTTTTGTCTTTTTTAAGATGGAATAGGCAGCAACAGCAAAAAAAAAAAAAAAAGCGATATTGATATTGTATTTCCAAAGAGACGATCAAAACTGTTAACATCCACTATAAAACCAAATACGGGAAGGGGAAAAAAAAGCCGCTCTTCAGCGCATCATTTTATGCAACAGGAGGTAGAGCGAGAAATGAATGGATCACAGAGAAAAGAGAAACTACTCAGAACGATCCGGTCTCAACTTTCCCCCCACCCCCCATCCCCCCTCACACACACTCACACACACGCGCGCGCACACGCACACACACCACTCCCTCTGCATTTCAAAGTAGCTATAAAGAAATTAAAGATGAGCGTCTCTGGAGTGAAAACACGTCCAAAGGGGGAGGGGTGACAGGGTCGGAGAAAAGGGGGGAGCAGAGTGGAGGGTCGGGTCCTGTAACTGTCCAGCACCCTAATTTGTGAAAGAAACGGTTGTAAAAATTAAAGTCAGGCCCCTGGCAAAGTCCTCGGTCCCTGCAAGTGGCGTGGCTGGGGAGGGGAGGCGAGGGGCGGGGGGGCAGAGATGGAGGGGAGGGAAGAGGCGCGGGAGGGGAAGGGGTGTCTCTTCTGGGAGCGCCGGGAGCCGGGAGCCCGCGGCTCGGCGGGGGCGCGGAGCCGCGTGCGGGGCCGCCGAGCCCGAGCCCCGGCCGCCCGGCGCAGCAGCCCCGCCGAGCCCGCCGGCGCCGGTACCTACCGCCCGCGAGCGAGAAGGGGCTCCCGGTGCACCGCCGGCGCCGCGGCGGCGTTCATGTCTAACCACTGCCTCCGCCACCGCCACCGCCTCCGCCTGCGCCCGCGCCCGCTCCTGCTCCTTCCCCGCCGCCGCCGCCGCCGCCGCCGCCACTACAGATCCGCACACAGCCAAGATCCCTGACTCTTAACACCAACTCTCTTCTCCGGGGAGGGGAGGGGACGAGGGAAGGGGGGAGGGGGAACACGCCGAGGCGCACGGAATTGCAAGTTCAGCAAAGAAATGGGTGGGGGGGCTCCGGCGGGGAGACGCGGCTCGCTCGGGTCGCGCTGGCTGGGATGCACCCCCCCCAAGAAAAAAAATCTCAACACCTCCCCCGCCTCTCAGAAAAATACAAGCGAAAATCCACCGAGCACCTCATTTTCCCTCAGATCGTCAGTTACTATCTGAAGCCTGAACACTTCAGGTTTTGCCCGTTTCATCCATCGGAGGCACTTTGAAATTTATTCGAGTTTACATCCCCTCACTTCTTTCTTTCTCTGACTCAGGTTCCCTCACTCACACATCCACACACAGCAAAGCAAGTTTACACTAGGCTGCAAATACACGTGATGCAAAAAGACTTTGCCAAGAGGAACAGTATTTTTTCTTTTCCGTATATAAACCAAGCCACATTTTGCTGGGGAGATTTTCATTTCTGTAGTTTTGTTTGGGGCGAAACCTAAATTGCATACTTTCTTTCCCCTCCCTTTTAAGTCATAGAATAGTATAACTGCAAACTTCGCCCCTACCCCCAAAAAAATAATAAATTTTGAGATTGGATGTTGTTTTGTTTTTACGCTTGAGTTCCTAGGCACGCTAAGTCCCCGTTCGCCAGCACTGCTAAGTTTTTAATTCAACATTTACCATTACAGGCCCTGCATGCTCTTAAAACACACTTTTTCACATCACTTTTTAGGACTAAAAAATAAGCTACATAATTTTACAGTTTCGTAATAACAAGCGTGCTTTAGCCAGTATATGCAACATACGCTATGTTAGCGTGTTTTAAAATACATTCTACAAACTCTATTGCTAGATGTGCGAATACATACACAAATGCATGCACACACTTTTTCCCATTGGCAATTATTTAATAGGTAGTTCCTTTTGTTTAAAAACATTGGGATCGACATTTTTAAAATTCAATTACAAACAAGTTTACTCTTGACAGCAAATTGTAACGTTACCTTAAATGGCCACAAATATGCTCACAATATTCCAAGGAAAGTGACTTTAAAACGAGAGACAAAAATCTTCTGCAAGGACTTAGTATCTCACATGTGTATCCCCCAAAAAAGTATTTTAAATGGTACTCAGTTCTGCTCCAGGGATATCCACAGAATACAAGATTATGCACCTGGCTCTGGTTTTTGCATTTTCCACCATAAAACTGCAACAAAATTCCCTCCCCCAAAAAAGAAATCATTAAAAAAAGATCCAACAACTTTTTCTTATGGTTTATAAAAAAAAAAATATCAATACAAGATAGTTATAATTTGTCCTCAAACAAATCTTGTTGGTGTTTTTTTTTCTTCTCGTCTTATAGTCTTAAACTTGTTCCGAGTTTAGAGATGTCTCATCATCATCCTCCTCCTTCTCATCATCATCACCATTGACTCCCCCGTGGAGTCACATTGATAATAATAGGTTTCCCTGAAAGATACATTGTAATCCATTCACATCCGGGCACTGCAGGCTTATAACGAGAAGGCGCTGCGGCCGCGGCTGCTCCTCCAGACAATGACTGGGGAGGGGCGGGGCGGGAGCGGACGACCATAGAGTGGTAAACAGAGCGCCTAGAGTGGCCGCCAAGATGGCGGCGCGTGTGGGCCACACCTCCTCTGAGAGCGGAGGCGGGTGACAGGACTCGGGAGGGCAACTCGCTTAGGGCCCAACTGCAAGGGCTGCCGAAGCTGAAGCCGTTCACAGGTCCGGTGTTCCCGCCCGCTTCTATTTGTTCCCGTTCCTTGGCCTTCCGTGTTCCTTTGACTCAAAAGTGGGGTTTCTAGATAAATTAAGGAATTAAACTCCACAGACTTCCGCAGGGGGCCAGATCCTGGCTCACCCTGAGGGAGGCTCTGGGGCGGCCTCGCCGGCCTCAACAGCGGAAAGCCCGAGCCCCGGTTCTCCCGCAGGGTGCAGCCAGTCCTCTTGGTGAGGCTACGTGGGAAAGTGCTGCTAAGCCTACTTGGAGCTCTTGAGCTTGAAGAGGGACCCGGGTCCTGTCCTCCTCCGCTGCCCCCACCCCTTCTTTTTCTAGGCCCCTGGAAAAAGTAGGAAGTTAGTAAATCCAGATGTCTCCGCTTGAGAACTTACATTTATTGTTTTGTAGATGCAAACTGAATTTGTACCATGAACCACTACTAAATCAGCTTGTAGTTCTGGCCAAGCGATTACCTTCTCCAGCCTGTTTTCTGGTCTGCGAAATGCAGACAACAATGCCCGTTTTACAAATGTCCTGAGTTAAAAGAATAAAGGTAAAGATGGCGCCATCACAAAATAAATACTCCCTTTCCACCTCTACTTCCTCGCTAACTCAACTGATATCTCTAATTTGGCCCTCGGGATTTAAATTGAGATTTCTCTATTTCAAAAGAATAGCTTTTAGTCTTCCCACTAGGGACAAGCGAGTAATAATAACGATAGGTAACACATACAGTGGCTTACTTACGTGCCAAATGCTGTTCTAAGAATTTATCAAATACTGGCTTTTTAAGTCCTGAGAATAACTCCATGGGGTACATATTGCTACTGTATTTTACATATAAGGAATCTAAACCAAGTAACGTTTGGAAACTTGCAGGGCAATTTAGCAAGTAGAACAAAGTTGTGTAAATTACACAACTTAACAATTGATAGAACCCCTTTGGGGCCAGGCAGTCTTCAGAGTTGACATTCAACCACATTCTTATACTATCTGACAGCAGGAACGGCCTAATCTACATTTTCTGATGCAATTCTGTAGCAGTAACAGAGTTCAGATAAATTTTCAACATCTTTTGTTTATATGTAAGTTTTTAGAAAACAAGAATTAGGACGTGTATAGGTTTTTTCCTGTCTATTCACACTTTGTGAAGATTCCTGTCTTCTATCCCCATTTCATGTTCTTACCTAAAAATGATATTGTACATTTAGGCATTAGTTTATGCCACATTATCTCTGGTTATCAGAGTAAGTCACTACAGGCTCTACTGAGATGATATAATAAAAAAATCACAAAAGGTTTGTTTAGGAGAAATATTCCATTGGCTCTACCTCTAATCAGTTCTGTGACCTAATGCTTGATGTTAATGCCTTTTACTGTAAAATGCCAAGGCTAGATTAGATAATCTCATAAAATTCCTTCTAGTTTCTGGATTTAAGACTTCCCCTTCTAAATTTTAAGGGAAATAAATGAGCTATCCAGAAATCCATGATAGGATCAGGTCTGATACCTAAATGCACCCAAATTAATGGTTAGTACTTTTTTTTTTTAAACCACACCCTACAGTATGAAAACCATATAACTATTTTAAATTAAGGGACAAATGTAGATTGTTTTTGTTTTTTCCCCTGAATTATCAGAAGAATAGGTATGCTTACAAAGTCAGTCCCATATTCACCTTAGAAAAGAAGATTGAATAGAATTCTGTGAAACTTACATAAAACACAAAGTAGTTGATAACGTTTTGGATGCCTGTACCACCTACAGACTCCCTTCCCTAGGAACCTGTCCATAAATCATGAGAGAAGTAGAACTTAATGTGGTTGCCACATGATTCCTTCCTGCTCCAGCCCCACCAGCCCCACCCGCCCTGGCTGACTGGACCACAGGAATTAAAAGAGGAAGAGATTGACTGTCGTCTGGTGAATGATGAATCTGACAAGTTGGAGTCAGCTGGCTAGAACTGGTGCCAGGAAGCCAAGCCATGTGAAAGCCATGGTTATGGGGAAACACGAGTAAGCAGAAGAAACTGCTCTTCAGATAAGAAATGTCTTGGAAGTTCCAAGAAAGCGGACAATTCAGTCGTAGGAAGAAATACCTAAATGTACTTTCTCAATTATTATGAGGGCCACTTTGCCTCCTGTCCATAAGATGGCCAAGTCCTCCCCTTCTTTAACTGAGCTCACAGGAGTTTTCCAATCTTTACAGCTGAGGAGTTTAACTAGAAAAAGAAGGTGCTTTAGATTTCAGCATTTAAAAACAGTTGTCAACATTAAAAAAAGGAGGGTGGGCCTCAATTCTAGGGAAACAATTTGTCCCACTCCCACATGGTTTGAGATACTATTCAATTGTGCCACATATAGTCTGGACAGAATACATGAGTGTTAGTCCCTTTTCTGTGTTGTGACCTTCAGCAAGTTTCCTATCTTGTCAGATGTAAAAAAAAATTAACATGTTTAATATATAACTGGTTAAAATCAAATAGTGGAAATGAAAGTACTTGAAAATGATGTATTTCTATTAAATGTAAGGCATCATTATTGCATAAACTGAGTTGATCTTGAAAGATGAACTTTCTCTCACAGGAGTGTGGGAAGAGTCAAAAGAAAAGAACTGACATTGATAGGTGCTTGGCCCAAATCCTTCATTTTAGTTGAAGATGTCAAGGCTCTTTGTGTCCACGAGTTTTGATAATTTATAAAGGACTGAAAAGATTTAGTGCCAGCCTTTTATTGGCTTTCCTTTTAGTCATAAAACTCTTTTCTCTGTTCCATTTTGAGTCTTCTGTTTTGAGGGTTTTGTCATTTTTTGAGGGTCTTATGGATTGGAGAATAGGCCAGGAATAGAGTTCCAAAGAAGAAATGCAGTTGTTTGTATAGACCATTTTGTCTGTACCTGGTGGCCTTATTCTCCCTTGTGTGTGCTGCAAAACCAAAAATCCAATATATGCAGATCTTTTCCGCAGTTGATCAGAACCTAAATTCATGGCACGTGTCCCTGAGCTGTAAGCAGAAGCATGACCTACCTGAGTTTAAGTCTCAGCTCTTCCATGTAGTGGCTATGTGGTTTTGGGCAATTGCTGTACCCTCAAGCTTCAGTTTCCACATCCATAAAATGGGTATAATAATCCATCAGAATTATGACAGATTAAATATAGTAATATTAGCAAATGCACCTGGCACAGTGCTCATCCAGTGATTACAACCTAGCAATTATGATGCACACACTCTAGTGTTACATTTTGCACACTGCAGATCTCAACTCTTTAATAGTCATAAAATTGATTTACTGGGTTGTAATCAACTTTTGTTTGTAGTGAAGTACAATAACAGAAAATACCAACATGTATTACACAAATTAAGAATAAGTGTTGTTTTACAAAAGCCTGTTTCAGGTGTATGTATACAGCAGAGTATGTGTGTATGAGGTTACCACAAAAAATATTTAAAACTATTGCATTAGTAGATGGGTTTCGTTGCTTTGCTAGCAAGGATATTCATGAAGAATTTTGTGGGATCATAATGCAGAAAAGAAAAAAAAGCTAAATCACCTTCTTATTCTAACTCTTCTGTTCTCAAACTGCATAGTATTTCAAAACAGAAGCCACCCCCAACCAAAGAAAAGGAGGTGGATCAAAAGATAACTTAAAAAATAAAACAATGTAAGAGAAGACAAGTAGTGACTCTATGGCATCTCACTACACTGATGGACAGTGACTGCAGTGGGGTACTCAGACGGTGACTGAGGGGGGACTCGATAATATGGGTGAAGGTAGTAACCACATTGTTTTTCATGTGAAACCTTCATAAGACTGTATATCAATGATACCTTAATAATAATAAATAAATAAATAGTATAAAAAGAATAGAAGGAATTTTGGAAAGCAATAAAAGAGCGTTTCACCCACTTAAAGTGCAATAAAACTGATGAAACTTAATATACTTAACATGGTTTTTAAAGCCCTTCAAAAGCTGTCCCCACCTCTTACCTCTTCAAGTTTATCTTCATCCCCTCCCTAAAGGAAGTTTTGTCTCTATTCAACTAACCATACAGCATACCTTTATTGAATTTTATTGTCTTCATTCAGCTTTATTGTTGATGAAAAGCACTATGCAAGGTACAGTGAGGAATTCAAGATGAAAACACAGGGCCCCTGACATCCCAGCATTCATACCCTAGAGACATTCTGGACATTCATAAATCACCCCAACTCTTGACAGACTGAACTGAGAGCTATCAGATAAAATCATGCCACAAGATTATAGCTCAATGAGTAATTATCAGGGAGAAAAATCTAAGAAGGCTTCTTAGAAGAGATAAGATTAGAGCTGGATTTGGAAACAGAAGTGGTATTCCCATCAAGTAGCTAGAGAGGGAAAGACGTTCTGGGCTGAAATACTAACTCTTGATAAAGCTGGAAAGCAAGAAAGCAAGTCTTGTTAGGAATCATGAGTGGAACTGAAGGACTAAATTGTTAAAACTCAGTTGGCAGATCTGGACACACTGGCCTTTATCCCTGATGCATGGAATCATTAGGGTCATGCACATAGCAACAGTGATCCGACATGCCTGAGAAGATGGTTCAGGAAGCAATATGGAAGATAATGAAGGGAAGAGGGGACTGGAGGCAGAGACCAATTGAAAAGCTATGCAGCTCTCTCAACCACTGATTGTGAGAATCTGACGTAGAGCTGTGGCTATAGCTACGTGGCTATGAAAACTAGAGGAATCATTTAAGAGATGCTATGTATAGGTTACTATAATGTTACTTGTGTTACAAAGCAATAGAAAAAATCCATTCAAACTGGCTTAAACAAAAAGAGCTTGTAAACCTAAAAAGTCTAAAGCCTTCAATTAGGGCTCTAGCCTCATTTCTCCACATTTCTCTCAGCTCAGCCCAACTTTATATGTCAGGCTAACTCCCTCGTGTTCCCCAACATGGTTACCACCAAAAACTGAAGCTATAAGCTTGTTTTGTTTGCCTCCAGGAGGAGAGAGTTGCTGGTTCTCCCTAAGCTCTGACCTTGAAACCTCAAACCAAAGTCTACTGTACTTAGGAAGACACCTGCTTTTGACCCAAACCATGTAACAACTAGTTTACATTCATCCCTAAGCAATTGTGTTGAAAGGCTCAAACTAGTTAAAACCACTCTTGGAGTTGAGGTGAAGTAGGGGGAAAGGGAAGATAAATGTTGGAGACACAGGCACAAAGCTTTCTCCACATCTGCATCACTCGTCATTTGTTTCCAGCTTTTCTCTTGCTTGAACTGATCCTTCATATAATTCTCTTGAAAAATTCCTACCTTTTGTTAAATCTAGCTCTTCTTAGCTCCCCTTTAAGGTTGACTCTGACTTCTTGATCTTCACCCATCACTCCCTCCACTGAACTAACTTATTTACTTAAAATAAAAACTTTTTTTAAAAAGTGCAATACAATATACATACAGTAAAAAGTAAAAATCTAGGGCTCAATAACTTTATGTATATATGTATATACCAGTATTTTATATCTATCTATCTATCTATCTATCTATCTATCTGTATATGTATGTACATGCATATGTATACTGGGGGGAATATATAACACACATACATCATGTGTGTGTGTGTGTGTGTGTATATATATATATATATATATATATATATATATCAGTATAGAACATACATATAACCACCACCTGCAAATCAAGATAAGAAACATTTTCAGCAAACCAGAAGGCTACCTTCTTCTCCTTCATAGTCTATACCTATGCTCTTTGACTCTACCATCAGATACGGCTTTGAACTTGGAATCCTCTAGAATATATTCTTGTCACCTGGTTTCTTTCTTTTATCATTACAACTGTAAGATTCATCCACGTGGGTGTATGTTGGAGCAGGACATTCCTTTTTATTGCTGTATAGTATTACATTATGGGACTATAGGACAACTTATTAATCTATTCAAACTCCCTCCCCCAACAGTTTATGTTTTCCAAATTTTGGCTGTTATGAGTCAAGCTGCTTTGAAAATTCTGTACATGTTTTTTGGTGGATATATGTACTTGTTTACCTTGGATATGTACCTAAGATATCCTGTCATATGGCTAGAATTTCGGGGTCACAGGAAGACACATTTTGTTTTCAGCAGACACTTTCCAAAGTGGTTTGACCAATTTGTACTTGCACCAGCAATATATGAGATATGAGATGTACTCATTAACTTTTAAGAAAAGGTACTATGATTTATATATTTATGTTAGTATTGCTTCATCAATTAGACTCTAAACTTCCAGAGACTGTCTTAGAGATCTTCATTGTTCCAATGCCTAACATTGTGTTCTACACAGGTATAAGGATTCTGTCACTTTCTAACAAACCTTTAGTTATGACTTTTGAGAATCACATATTATCATGTTATTAATTTACAATCAATAACCTTATTAATAATAATGTGTTTTCTAATCTCCCTTTTGGGAATATATTCAAAAGAATTCCTAACAGGATCTCAAAGAAATTTCTGCATTTCTTGCAGCATTATTCACCATAGCAAAATGGTGGAAGCGATCTAAATGTCCGTCAATGGATGGATGGCTAAAGAAAATGTTGTATTACATACAAAGGAATGCTATTCTGCCCTGAAAAGGAAAGAAATCCTGTCATCTGCTACAACAAGGGTGAGCCATAGGACATTATGCTAAGTGAAATAAGCCAGTCACAAAAATACAAATATTGCATGATCACACTTATATGGGGTATCTAAATTGGTCAAATCAGAGAAACAGGAAGTGGAATGGTGATTGCCAGGGGGCTGGGAGAGGAGGAAAGGGAGAGTCATTGTTTAATGGGTATAGAGTTTCAACCTTGCAAGATGAAAAGTTCTACAGATCTGTTGCACAACAATGTGCATGTTGTTAACACTCTGTACACTTAACACTAAGATGATAAGTATTATGTTGTGCTTTCTAACCACAATAAAACATAAAAATGTGTTTTCTTTTAATTTTAGAATTTTAAAAGTTAAAACTAAGTACACTGTAATATATATGTTTATTCACAATAAACAAATCAATTTAGCCATTATTTCTCTCAAGTTCAATTCTCCCCAGCAAATTTCGGAGATATAAATTTTACTGATTTGATTCTTTAAACTATTTTTAGTTAGTGACAAGTTTTATCATATGCTGTTTTAGTCATTTGCAAATTGCATTTAGGTTATATAGTTCTGGTAATAGAATTTGATAAAGGTTTATTTTTGTATTTATTTCTTAGCTAACTCACAAGAAACTTTTGAGCCACTCTCCTTGAGTATCCTAGGATTGTACTACTTAATGGCAAATTCCACTCTTCTTCCATATTTTAGTTGCTTCTGTTGCTGCTTTCTCTTCATGTAGATTACATGGGCTTTGTCTTTCTGCTTTGAAACCTGTAGATTGTACTGATAAATTTCCAGATTGAAGTACACTACCAGAGACTCCCTTTGCATGAGATAATCGGTGGACTCAACAAAGATGCTCCTTTGTGTATTCTCACTGACTACACTTTCAACACTGAAGGAAACCTAGGAGCCTACTGACTCCCATCATGACTGATCAGTGCTTTGCAAACTTACATGAGGTTCACAATCATCTGGAGGACTTGCTAAAACTCATATCCCTAGGTTCTAATCCCAGAGGTCTGACTCAGCAAATCTGGGGAGAGACAGGACCCCATGCAATGGTGTGTTGGAGCCAGCTTGCTTTGGCTCAGGAGAGGCAATTGTGCACATTATTCCCAACTCCACAGTGATGGAGTTCAGGATGTCACATAGACAGCTTGAAATTGGCCAGGTGGGAGCATTTATACCATTGACATCAGCAAATGCTAAAAATCAGGACTTTCCTCCCCACCTTATCCCTTCCTCCTCACTGAAAATCGGATGTTAAACATTTACCAGCATGCTACTGGATTCATAACTTTGCACGCAGCCAGATGATAATTTTGTTAGTCCTGAAACCATACTTTGAGTTGCCTGTACATGGTACACACACACACACACACACACACACACACACACACACACACACACCAAGAGGTCCAGGTTTTTGAACCAACATGAAATAGTTGCATCTCTTCTGCAGTTGCCAGAGTTTCAAATGCATTTGACCATTTCCTGGGGTCAAAATATCTTGATCTCTCTGTCTATCTTTCCATTGTTATTTGTCTCTCTCTGATTAATGTATTTACACCTAATGTGCATTCACATCTACATCTATTTTGATAAATACAGTTTATACCACTTCCCCAGATTGTCTTCATATCTTCATACTCTGGATACTTATTCAGTCCAAGGGATCTATTTTGCTTCTAAAATATCAGGAAAGAGAACTAGCAAGCATAATCCATTTCTGCCGGGATTTCTAAGACTGCTCTAGGGTCACTACTCATAGCTGATCCTGTGCAGTCTGAAGGTGTTATCCACAGCCACAGTGATGGTTCTTGCTGGTAGTATCTCCACAGAGATCACAGTCCTGCCCTACACATGGGCTTCAATATTATACACTTTTGTTTATGCTTATATGTGTGATTTCTAGGCCAAGAAAGCTAGTCCTGATGGGCTTCTTACCTTGGCCATACCTGGACCAGAAGTGGCTATCCCCATGTACTCCTAGACCAGTATATCTAGGCCTAGCCACCCAGCCAGGTTCCCCTTTCCTTAGGGAATATTCCTCTTTGGAACCCTCAGAGTATATTCCTGCTGACAAACCTCAGGCATGATAATGCTTACACAGCAGACAGAGATTCTAAGCATGTAATTCTGAGGAAGGAAGACGCCAGTAAGATCGCTCCCCCCACTCCCAGAGGAATCACTGAACCCCGTCCAATTTGCCTTCCTTTCCCCAAGTGACCAGCTATCCTTACCAAGGGCTCTTGAAAGAGGTCAACTTTGATAGAACTTAAAAGGTCCTCTACACCCTTGCTCAGGGACCAACCAGGTCTCCTGGTCTTATATTACCTTATTGGAAAAAGTAAGTCTGCTTCAAAGTGGCTATCTGTGTCCACCTTCTCCTGAACCAAGAAGTGATTGTATACTTCTCCCTTTGAAAAAAAGATCAAGTTCTTCCTCACTGTGAAATTTGTAACTCATATTTCCAGTCATCAGGGGTTTTTAAAATACAGATAGGGCAGTGCTGTAATTACTGCTTTGTGAATTCCTCTTCTTTTCTTTTATTTCACTTAACAGTGTGTCATGCCATGTTTTTACACCACTATCCATAGGTTTGCCTCATTCATGTTAATGTCTACATGATATAGAACATAGCACTATAACACTTAAGTACCAGGCACACCTTTAAATACATTTAGTTCTCAGGACCATGCTACAAGATAAGTACTATGTACACTCCTATTTTATAGTTGAGTAAACTGAGGTACAGAGAAATTCAGTAATTTGTTCATGATCATAAAGTCAGTAGGCGTCCAGAGTCAGGACTGGAACTCGTGCTGTCCGGTTTTGGATGCAAGGCCTGAACTCCACTGCCCGTGGCTATGCTATCCTGTACCACAGCTATTTTCACCATTCCTTTGCTAATCCTCTTCCAGTTTTTAATCTTTGTTGGCATCCCCTCCTGACTAGCACATTCTTGGATGCCTCTCCTGCCTCATAGTGATGTGTATTTAGGGAATTAAACATAACTGCTATAGTAGCTTACCTCGAAATGAAAGTAATTATTGGATAGATGACTCTTCTTTTAAAAAATGTTCTGTATTCCAAATCTCAATAAACTTTTGGGTTATCAGCAGCTTTGGCAAATACACATTACATCCACGGGCCATTACCATCGATAATTGAGAACTCATACACATGTTAATTCATCATTTATTCCTGTTTCCCATCTCTCCTGCATGGTTCTAGATGTTGTCTATCTGAGTGTTAAAACTGGGAAACAGTGAAATTTTATCACTCTTTATAGTCCAAAAAAATTGTAATTGCAAATACAACAAGTTGCATAAAATTGGAAAGGTGGGCAGAGGGTTGGGATGGGAAGGAGATTATTCCAAAGCTTTCCCATCGTCACTGTCAACAGTTTTAGATTATATAGCACCATTTCTTTCTCTGCTAAAGGTATCCCTTTCCCAGGAGGTCAAAATGAGAAGCAAAAATTAGCATAACATAAAATGTAACAGACTGTTTCCTCATTCAGTTCAAGATGAAAACTTCCCATTTGGGGAATAATAAAAAGAAAGACTGGATTAAGAATAATATCCCCAGGTTCTGATCTTACCAATTGTGTGATCCTAGATAAGGACCTTTTTTTTCTTAACCTGGGCACTACGACACTTTGGACTAGATAATTCTTTAATGTGAAAGACTGTCCTGCAACTTGTAGGGTATTTAGCAGCCACCATAGTCTCTACCCACTAAATGCTAGTAGGAGCCCCACACTCCAGACTTGTGAAAAGAAAAAAATGTCTCCAGACATTGACAAATGCTTCCAAGGGAGCAAAGTCACTCCTGCTTTAAACAAATCTCTGAATTTCTTGGAAGTACAGTCTCTTCATCTATAAAAATGAGGATCATTTTATTTACAGAGTTGGAAAGAGCTAATGTATACACATCAACTTTGTAAATTACTGTTACTTAAGCATTAAGTTAGGTATTACTATTGTTATTTACTATTTACTTTATGCTGTTTTTAAGAGTGCTATATGTGATCTGAAATATGTGATCAATTATCAATATTATTGATCATGTATTTCTACATATATTTATAAGAGGGACAATTAAAAAAGGTATAATATATGGAACAGGCAGATGCTAACTATTCACTACTGTCAATAAATTAATAGTTAACATTATTCTATTTAAAAACCACAGGCTGCACCCCTACCGCAGTTTAAGCCATTTAAAAAAGGTGTGCTGTCAGTCTTACAGGAGAATAGGTACACAAAGCACACAGATGCTCGACTCCCTCTGACCAGAAAAAACATATCAAAGAGTATACGTTATGGCCAGGAGGCCAGATCTCCAGTTGCAAAGCACGGCATAGGAAATAATTCTTCCTAAGGAGAAAGTAATTTCTCCAACTCATAAGTTGTACGGTGGTCCCCCTTTATGTGCGGGGAACACATTCTGAGACCCCCCAGCAGATGCCTGAAACCTCAGACAGTACCAAACCCTATATATGCTATGTTTTTTCCTGACCTTTTTTATAAAGCTTAATTTACAGATTAGGCACAGGAAGAGATTAACAACAATAACTAGTAATAAAAATTGAACAATTACAACCATATACTATAAGAATAAAATTTATATGAAGGTGGTCTCTCAAAATATCTTAGTATTGAACAGTATTTACCGTTTTTCTTCTTATGATGTGAGATGGTGAAACGCCTGAGGTGAATGACGCAGGCGCCGTGACGTAGCTTCAGGCGACTGCTCACCGGACCAGCGGACCCCAGAAGGAGCAGGATCTGCTTCCGGAGTGCTGCGACTCCGGGAGACTGAAAGCGCGGAGAGCGGAACTCGGATGAGGGGGACCATTGCACAGGTATGTCGGCTTCCTATGATGCACGTCAATCAAGCCAGAAACGTCGTGACAATGTCATGTCGTTGGAGGCCCCTGGCAAGTGATGTCATGTCATTTGGAACTGAAAATTTCCAAAGAGTAAATCCATGGGTAAATCCTCCTGGGTCCATCAATAGTGCATACATACCGACAGTCCTTGCACAGAACCAGCACTGGACATATTTTTATTGACTAACTGGATAATTATTTTGCTACATCTTAACAATAGTTTTCTAAAGAGCACTAAATACAAAGATTCTGCCCATAAATACTGAAGGAAGGTCAATTCTGCCAACTCATCAATTTATTTCATGCAGATCCTTCCCTTTTTCTGCCATGCTCCTAACCCCACCCCAAATTCTTGGAGAAATGGCTCTGATATGTGTCAGGGTTACACATTGGGATGCCTTCAGTGGCGGTCAGGGCAAGTTTCCTTCCTTTCCTTGTCTTCCTCTTTTTTCTTCCTCTGGTGTGAGTAAAATGGGCCTTGCTGGGCCTTCTGTCAGGATTCTAGCAAAGGGTTAAGAAAGGAGCACTGGAGGCCTCCTCAGAGCTGGCTTTGGTCCAGGTTATAAGACCAGGACAGAGAGGGTCTTTGCTTTCTGAGCATTGCCCAGCCAGCCTCAGCAGGGATTCAGGAAGGGGAGCAGAATGGCAGGGGATGTGGCAGGGCATGATCTCCCTGAGGAAGAGGATAAGGTAACCCCAGCATCTCCAGTAAGTAATAGATGATAAACCAACTTCTACAAAGGACTAAGAGTGACCTTGGTTGTAAGGAGCCCTGTTTTATCACCTTGGAAAGTAGAGTGGGCTTATCGGAGGGTTGGCCGTCATTATAATGGCTCTCATTCAGGGACACTGGGACTCTTCCATCTGGAGCGAAGGGTATGTGGAGAAATAGAAATGGGGATGGCTGGCAAAATTACAAAAGGCAGGCCACTGAGGAAGGTAAATTGGCACAGGGTTGAGAATCCATCTTGGAAGAAAACAATTGAGATTCCAGCCCCTCTTCCTTTTTTTCAGAATATTTCCGCTGCACAAGTCTTGTCCTCATGAGGGCAGCTGGGCTTGCAGGAAGGGGCACCCCAAATTCCAGAAGGGCATTCATAATGAAAGGAGAGATGAGACTGGTAATCCTGGCACCATAACATGGTCTGGAGTTTGGGCAGGGTGCTGGTGGAGTGTTGGTATTACACAGCATGTGGCCAAGGCTTAAAGCCCACTATACTTGATCACCCTGGCATAGTGGCACATTTGGGGGAAATGATTGAGCCCATGAGATTCTGTTGAAATAGCTTCAATCTTAGAGCTCAAGTATGGGGCACTGCTGTGTCCTGCAAAGGAATTTGGTCCATCAGGGACATTGTGCAAATGAAAAACTCAATCTGATGGTGTGAGCTGAGTTTTCAGTGGCAACATTGTGTGGCAAAGCAGAAGTGAAAAAGCCAGTGGACTGATTAGATTCTCTAATTCTCTTTTCTGAAATTGGGAAGTAGACTACTGACCCTTTAGACAGAGTAAACTCCCTGGGCCCATATTTTGAGGAAGAAAGAGGTGTCAAGTGGTAGATACTGGACATCTATTTAAATTGGATTTATGGAGGTGTGAATGATTAATTGGAAATATAAAAGAGAGGGACTTATAGTAGTACTCCAAGCCGGTGGAGCAGATCATACCAGTGGCATATATATTTTTCACAAACTTACCCACAGATACACACACAAACACACATAGTCTCACACAGACACACACACGATGAGGCAGATATTATTGCTCCTCATTTTATATATGAAGAAATAGAGGATTAAATAACTCATCCAAGGCCACAGATCTAAGAAGTGGTGGTCACTGTTGGAAATGACATTTGCATTCCTAAACACATTGTGTGGCAACTTTGCTATGCTGCCTTTGAGGGGTGGTTCTCAAAAAGGGTTTCCCAGACCGATTGCTTCAGTATCACCTGGGATCTTGTTAGAAATGTAAACCCTCAGGCCCCACCGCACAAGCCTGATCTGAAACTCTGGGGTGGGCGGGCATTCTGTTTTGTAAATGGTAGTGATTCTGATGAACACTCACGTTTGAGAACCATGGCTCTAGGGAAAGAGATTATGCTTCTGTAATTAAGGTCAACCCTGTGCTAATCCCTAAAACAGTATGAGATTCAGTCACTACAATTCCCCTCAAATACTTCTCTGAAGGAGTAGATGCTTTACCAACACATATCTATCCAAGGAGATGAAGGAAATTAAGAATCAGGTAGCACACATTTTCCTCCTTTGTCTCTATATTTGGTCTAAAGTTATTTGGGAACACCTTAAATTTTATTAGTATTTTTGAGAGTGTGAAAAATGTTATGATTGCTCTTCTACCCCCTCTATTTACCTCTATGGGACTGTGGATACAAATGTTTCTTTTTTTTCTCTGCTGTGAACTTAGTTCATAGCCCAGAACCATAATTAAGGAAAGAGTTAAAGGCCCAAAGACATAATTTGGAATTATCTTCTTTCTCTTAATGTGCTATTGTCATGCCATTGTCATGTTATTCTGGACATAAGCCAGATTTTTGTGAAAGTAATAATATAGTTCCATAACTCAGCGTAAGTGTAGAATTGTCACTCTAAAGTTTGAAGAATAAATATCTGATATGCCTTTGTAAAATCTTCATGCAGTAAATGCTAACTAACTTTAGGAGGTTTAATATTTTCTAAGAAAAAAAAATGTAGACTAGAAGTAAACCAATAATCCAGACTTTATCCTGATTAAAATTGTATTTATTCAGTGATGCTTGTTCTTTTGGTGGATGTAGAACAATTGAAACACTAGATAATATTTACCTACTGTAACAAATTAATCCATAATGTTGGGTTAAGCTCAATAACATGGTTTACATAAACCTGTATTGCTAAGAAAGTGCTAATTCATTTTCACACATCAAAATCCAGTAAATTGATACAATTATATTATCCTCCCTAGAAATGCTGATAGGGTTTGGTATGCATACCTCAGAGGAAAGGAGAATGAAACAGTGGGTGACATCATGTGCCTTATGTTCGGCAATATCTGTAGTACTATAGGTACAATGGTCAGAGCTGACACTATTTATGCCAGATCTCTTTATTGTTGGAGGATGTGATGAATTTTAAGTTCATATTTTATGCATTTTCCAAGTATTGTATTTTCTCATATTCTTTTCTTTAAAAAAAAAATTCGTAGACACACCAGACTGTATTCCCATCTTCCAGGGAAACCTGTAAACCAATGGAAATGTTTTTGACTGCCTGACAAAAGGTCTGAAAAAAATGTGGTGTTTATGAAGGTCAGTAGGTCAAATGATTGATTTAATTTGATGCAGAATTTTATGATAAATTTTCTAACAAATTATGGGAAAAATATCTGTGTTAAATTTAGTGGGGATTTCTCCCATGTTACAAGGCCAATGGATGCAAAAAGCTTTGTACCGCTAACCCTCACTCAGGCTGCTTTTCAACAGCAAATTCAGTTCTCAGTGCGTCAACAGCACAAAACCAGGAAGTTCTATTCCCAAGAGACTAAATGGAGATTTTGGAATTAGATGCTTTGAGTCCTAATCCTAGGTGTGTCAAAACACATTATATGGCACTGTTTGCAAGTTTAAAAAAACTGTGATCTGTGAATTTTGAAAATCCAGTTTCTAGTTTTTAAAAATTGATATAGACCATTTCATGGCCTCAGCACCAAACTGATAATAAAAAGGTTGTTGCTGATACAAAACGGCTATCATCCTATCAGTAATGATTATCATGAGGATTTATATGTGCCAATTCAGTTTAAGGAATGACCTCAAAGAGAGAAGCTGCCAAGATTTTTTTCAACGTGGGTTAATATCAGCACAGAATGAATAATGAATGCCATGTTAGAAGGTGTGGGCTGTGTATATATTTATATTTTCACTAAAGAAATACTATTTTCCTGCCCAGCTTTTCATTCAAGTGGTGATTCCTAACACCTGTGAACGAATGTGCTTAGCCCTGCTAATGCTGATAAAAACTACAAATCTGTCTCCTTCACTGCTGATCTACGAATGAAAGCAGAGCACCATGCATGCCGTCTCACTGTACCCTTAATGGAAAATCAGCAGGGCTGTTAGCACAATTTCCTAGACCACAGAAAGATAATATTAATTCAAGCGCTTTAGGAAAATTCCCCAAATCCATGATCTCCTCCTGAAAGCATTATAGAAGTTTTGATATACTGATACTTTGAGGGTTTTGGCCTAGAAATTAGGGTGGTTTACTAGCAATGTAACTTATTAAACAGTCATGCTAAATAATTTCCACAAAAGCCTAAAACTCCTCAACCATCTTGAACTCCCACCGTTAATAATTCAAAGGATTCACAATGCAGGGAGAAAATTAGGCCTATCTAGAGTCTTGCCACCGTATTTTCACAATGTGAAGTTTCAGTTTCCAGGTGGAAGGGCCACCTTGGAAATAAATAGACCTTGAATTTGTTTTAGAGGATGACATTGAATAAAATACTTGTCTTCATTCTGAGAATAATTCTGTTGAAGCCATTTAAAGAGTGAAAAGTGCTGAGCATATTTATTTTGGTTCTACAAAATTCTGCTTTGTGACTTGTCTCAAGATTTGCATATTTTTATGGAGCTCGTTGGTCAAAGAAAGCACTGTGCTATGGGCTATGAGAATAATGACAACTAAGCAGCGTCCTGCCTTCAAGGGATGTGTTAATACTTTAGGATATATGCTCCAGAGGGCAGGGGTCTCTTCGATTCATTGAGACTCTCAAAAAATAGTTGTGAAAACAGTGAGGATGGTGGGGCATAGAAGGTGCTGACATTAATAATGTATACAAATGCCAGAAACCAGATCGCAAAAAGATGGCAGAGTACTCTGCTAAGAATAGACTAAATATACCAGTGGTTAACCTTGTGTTCTAAACCAAACCCTGCTATTGGGAAAATCTATCTTCCAAATCAAAGAGCAGTTGGGAGACATCTGGAGGCAGAATTTTCATAAAAATCCTTGAAGCAACAGTTTAGGAGTGTCATTCACCAAACACACATTGAGAACTTGCTTTTGAGTGGTTGCTTGGTACCTGATGGTTCCACAGAAATGCTCTGCCCTCCAGGGGGCTGTGGGGCTTTGAAGGAAGTAAGGCAGGTTCAGAACTGCTGAAATGAATGTATATATGGCTTGTGTAGCTTTCGGAGTGCACAGAGAAACAGTATAGCTGTGACCCAAGAGCTGTAATTGAACTGTCAAGAGTCTAAACTTTAAAATACAGACAGAAAAAAGGCAAGAGTAATATGCCAGGAACATGAATTAACCTTGAAGACAGAGATTATATGTAAATTTGCCTTACTCATTATGATCCAGTCACTCTACCCTCTTTGCTTTGCTCCTCCAACATCTGTCCCCAGGGCCTTTGCACCTGCTGTTTACTCTGCTTGGAGCACTTCCCCCAGATACCTGCATACTCTCAAGCCTCCTCAGGCCTTTACTCTTATGTCACCTTTGCAGGGTGGCTTCTCTAATCACTCTACATGACCTTACAACTTCTATGCTCATCCCTCGTGGGCTTTCCTTTTTCTCAGTAGTGCTTATTACTATCCACAGTGCCATGTTCTTTACTTACTCACTTACTTATTTTTTCAGTCTTCACTGCTAAGATAGAAACTTGATGAAGGCAGGATTTTTGCCTATTTCTCCACCTACTAGTACCTAGAACATTGCCTAGCCTATGACATGCACCAACCAAATATGTTTGAAATGAATGAATGGAACTTGAATCAAGGAAAATGCCAAGGTCTGGCATATATATTAATAAAAACTTTCGAATCTTTGATAATATATAGACAAATACATTTATGTAGGGGCAGGTGTGGAGAGGAAATCCATTTTCCCAGCCTAATGTTTCCATGCAGAGGGTCTTCTGTTACATTAATTTTTCCCCATGCCCCACCCCTGTATGTTTACTGAGTCTGGTTGATATTACTGACCATACTCAGCTCAGCATCTTACTGGATCTCTTTCCTTTTGGGGGAAGCTGCAAGATGTTTGCTTCTGCTCTCCCCTTTCATGCACTATGTTTCAAGTAGGCCTTTGCTGTCCAGCTCTGAGGGTGACTGTGTGGGTATCTTTCTCATTAGAGGGTGAAGTACTGGGAAAGTATCTGGGCCCGTAATCTAAAGCCACATTCTCTCACCAGCTGTCTGGTTCCTGGGTCTGTTTTTCCATTGATTCCAAATTCAGAAGGTGATAGAAAGGATGCTATATATTGACTCCCTAACAGCTACAACAGGAAGATACCCATCAAGGTGGAAAGATTATACCTAGGGAGGTGGTTAGCACGGCAGTATGAGGCATTCTACAGGAGAGTCTGAGAGCACAATTTTATTGCAAGACTTGGCTCTGTCTTTTGTGACATTTGTCATGCTTGCAATTTCAACTGTATTTTAAATAGCTGGATTTAATATGAAAAATGAAAACTGAGCACTACCTACCACATCCTGGAATGCAGCAGGTCTGCCAGTACAATGGGACTCAAGCACCTGACTTATGAGGTGTTAGTGTGAGGTGCCCAAGCAGGGCTTCCAAGATTCATTGGTCCTCACGCAAATCTAAACAATGTGCCAGAGCTCTAGCTGACTGAGAAATAAGAGCAGTAGAGAGAGAGCAACGTGGGGCAACAGTCTAGCTTGAAGCAAAGCCATTAGGAGAACTAGAGTTTAATCTAGAGAGTCAAAAATGGCAGCAGCTGCCCCAAATCTTGCCTGAGTAATAGTTACACTATGCTCGGCACACAACTCTGGGTTGGCTCCATCTTCCATGACTGACATAAATATCCACTGGAGCATGATGCGTCGAAACCCTAGCATTGGACCCCACAGCATTCCAGCATAAGAACAGCCTTGACTTATAAAACTGAGCTTAGAGTTTGGATTGAATATTTTCCACCATCCATTATGAGTTCATGATCAGCTGTACCCCTTTTTCTTTCTAACCACTACTCACTACCTTGCCTAGACCCATTTTTCTTCAGGTATCCCCATAGATTCTCCTGGTGACGTCCTACCTAGAACCTTCCACATTCTCACAAACTTGAAGCTAGATAGCAGCATGATTAAAATACAAGCTCATTATTTTCTGAAATTGTCATAATGAAAGGCATAATATTGCTTTTTTTTTTTTTTTAGATTTCAGATCAGTGCTGTCTAGTAGAAATATAATGCAAGACACATGCATAATTTAAAATTTTCTAGGAGTAAAAATAAACAGTAAAAATAAACAGATGAAATTGATGTGATAATATATCTTATTTAACCCATAAATATAAAAGTAAAAATAAACAGATGAAATTGATGTGATAATATATCTTATTTAACCCAATATATCCAAAATGTTATGATTTCAGCATCTAATGAATGTAAAAATAGTAATGAAGTATTTATAAATACAAAATCCGGGCTGGGTCTTATACCGCATCTTAATTTGGATGAGCCACACTTCGAGTGTTTAGTGACACAAATGGCAAGTGGCTACTGCAGCGGACAGTGCAGATTGAAATATTGCTTTATTTCTGTGAAGACAGAATTGAGAGTGATGTGTGAATTTGGTGAGACTCTCTTAGGGCTGTGGGAAGGTTAGTAAGGACATAGGAACGGAAATGTTTGAGGACCACCATAATGAAATCAGGTATATCCTTTATTTCATTTGCTTCTAAGGAATTCCATATCATGTCTGCTGACAAAGGTTATCTGACATTGGACAAGGTAATGCCCTTGAGCCTCCTATTTCATCATATATTACATGGGAACAATACTATAATAGTAACATATAACAATAATATAATAAAAATAATCAGAAATCCAACTCATGGGATTGTTGTGATTCAAAAATATGAAAGCGCTAAGAAAAACAGTCCACAAAAATGGCCTTTTCATATTTAAAAAATTGCTCTATTGAAGAATATTCAACATTTAATAAATTGTACATATTTAAAGTGTTCAGTTTGATACATTTGACATATACGCCCATGAAGTCAATCAAGAAATGCACATATCACCCCAAAAAGGTTCTTTGTGCCAGTTTTTCCTTCTTCCCACTCTGTGCAGCCCCCCCACCCCTCTCCATCTCTCACTTGCATGCCCAAGCAACCAAGAGTCTGCTTTCTGCCTCTGCAGTTGCAATTTCTAGAATTTTATACACATGGAATCATGCAGTGTGCAGTATATATTCCATTTAATAAATATATTCTATATCACTACATAGTAATATATACTAATATGTTACAGATAATAAAATATACATGTTGTGAATACATATACATATTTACCTGGCTTCTTGAACTCAGCACAATTACTTTATGATTCATCTATATTGTTTCTTTAATAGCTGTTGGAGGAGGTCATTGGGATGACAGTGACTTTAGTTGATCCCAGAGCTTGACCTGGGCAAACAGAGGCTCCTCACCCTCAACCCTGTTCTTGGAAGGTGTCTTTCCCGTTTGCCTTCCCAGCCCTAGAAGTTGCCTTAAGGACACAGCCTTGAGATAGCAATGTGCTGCTGAGACCATCTGGAACTGTGTACCTGATACGAATCTCGCGGTTGGGCGCGGAGATGCACTGGGCTTGCGCCGCCCAGGGCAAGCCCCGGATGTCAGTGCGCAGGGGAAAACTGCGGCTGTAGTCCGAACGGCCCGACTTGCTTTGGTCGCTGTGCTCTCGGTGTGGCGGTGGCGGTGCGGTTGGCAGGGCTCAAACCAACAACTGGCAAGCCAGCCAGGAGCCTGGAGAAGTGTGCTTCTGGGAAAGAGGCCTGTGCGGGGAAAGCCCCGAGCTGGCCGGTGACCTCTACGTGAGTTGGGATAGCCTGTGTGTTAGATGTCTGTGGACCACCACGTTGGCACGGGACAACCCCAACAAGCTGGCTGGCGAATGTGCTTGTTGGAGGAACTTCACAGAGCGCCCATTAGGGAGAAGGGAAGCGACTGGCTGCGGCCGCCGTGGGCAGCTAGGCTGACCGCTCATGCCCAACTGAGGCTGCAGCTTGGGTTGGAAAGTCTCAAGAAGAGCCGATGTTAGAAGACGACCAGTGACTGACCACTACTCTGCTAGTTTAGAGGCCCGAGGACAAGCTGGGAGAGCAGGATGGTAAGTTGGACATCTTCGCGTGCTTTGCCAAGCTACGAGAGTATCTTCCTAGCAGGTTACATGTATCTGTGACTCAGGAAGGTATGGCAGAGACCACAGAAGGAGAGAGTACTCCTAGGATTTTGGTCCCAGCCCTGGAAGGGGGTAGAAATCTGATAGACCTCACAGAGCAACAGGCCCCAGCAGTGCACACAGCGCCCTCCGGGTACGGGCGCTCACAAAGGAAACATACTGTGCTAAGAACTTCCCTTCCTTATCAAGGGGAGGTTGAGAATATGCTCCACTGACTCACCTCTGCTGTGGCTCAACTCCCACCATGGATACGTGGCATGCTTATTTGCAGCAGAGACACTCTGTCTGCTACCCCACTGTCTCTAGAAATGTGGTGCTGCTTGGCCCCTCCAGATGCCCTGCCCCCATTCCTCTGGTGGCTCCTGCAGCCTGTAAAGAGGGAGTGAAAGAAATGCCAGTTCGTGCCCGGTGTACAGATGCTTAGAAACAGGAGTGAACTGCAGCAGCCTGTGGGGCTGAACTCAGTGGTTTGGCTGTCAGTCACTCAGGAGCCAGTAGGTTCTACCACATTCACTACATAGGTTAGCATATCTGAGCAAAAAATGCAGTTTTCATTTTATTGCCATTCTTGATGCCTTTCTTGTCTTATGCACTGACCTAACCTTAATTGTAATGTTGAATAGAAATGGTGAAACCAGACGTTTTTACCCTGTTCCTGATCTTAGAGGGAAAATATTCCATCTTTCAATATTAAGTATGATGTTGGCTGTAGACTTTTAAAAATAGATACCCTTTATGAGATTGTGGAAGTTCCCTTATATTCCTAGTTTTCTGAGAGTTTAAATTGGGAATGAATGTTGGAACTTGTCAACTGTTGATGTTGGAACAGGTCAACATCCAGTGGGTTAAAAAATTTTTTTTTGCTTTAATATGGTGACTTACACTGATTGCTTTTCAAAAGTTAAACCTGCCTTAATTCCTGGGATAAACCCCACTCTGTCATGATATATTATCCATTTTATATATTGCTGGCTTTAATATGCTAAAATTGAGCTCAGAATTTTAGTTTAGAATCTGTGTTCATGAAGAATATTGGTCTTAAGTTTTCTTTCTTTCTTTATGGTGGTAAGAACACCTAACATGAAACCCTCAACAAATTTGCAAGTGCTCAATACAGTACTGTGAACTATAGCCACAACATTGCACAGCAGATCTCGGGAATTTATTCATCTTGCATAAATTAAATTGTATGCCCATTGAACAGCAGCTCCCATTTCCCGTTCCCTCTAGTCCCTGGCAACCTCCATTCTACCGTTTTTATGACTTTGACTATTTTAGATATCTCATGCAGTATTTGTCCTTCTGTGATTGCTTATTTCACTTAGCATAATGTCCTATAGGTTCATCCATGTTGTTACACATGGCAGGATTTCTTTTTTTTTAAATAATATTCCATTGTATGTATAAACCACATTTTCTTGATCCACCCATCTGTTGATGGACATCTACATTGTTTCCATGTCTTGGCTATTGTGGTGATGCTGCAGTGAACATGGAAATACATTTATCACTTCAAGGTCCTGATTTCAATTCTTTTGTTTGGATGTATACCCAGAAGTGGGATTGCTGGATCGTATGGTAGGCCCTATTTTTTATTTTTTTCAGGAACCACCAAACTGATTTCCATAATAGCTGCACCTTTTTACATTCCCACCAACAGTGTACAAAGGTTATGAATTTCCCACATCCTTGTCAAAATTTGTTATCTTTGTTTTTTTATAATAGCAGTCCTAACAAGCTGAGGTGATCATCATTGTGGTTTTGAGTTGAATTTCCCTTATGATCAGTGATGGTGAACATTTTTTCATATACGTGTTGGCCACTTATATGTTTTTGGAGAAATGTCTGTTCAAGTCCTTTGCCCACTTTTAATCAGGTTTTTTGCTTTTTTGCTTTTGAGTTGCAGGAGCTCTTTATATATTTTGAATATCAACCTCTTACTAGATATATATTTTCAAGTATTTCCTCTCATTCTGCAGGTTACCCTTTCACTCTGTTGTTTCCTTTGCTATGTAGAAGCGTTTTAGTTTGATGAAGTCCCACCTGTCTATTTTTGCTGTTTTTGCTTATGCTTTTGGTGTCATATCCAAATAATCACTGCAAAGGCCAATATCAAGAAGTTTTTCTCCTGTGTTTTCTTCTAGGAGTTATACAGTTTTCAGGTCTTATGTTTAAATCTTTAATCCATTTTAAGTTGATATTTTTGTATATGGTATAAAATGAGGGTCCCATTTCATTCTTTTTCAAGTAGATTTCCACTTTTCCCAGCACCATTTATTGAAGAAACTGTCCTTTTCCCATTACGTATTCTCAACAACCTTGTTGAAGATCAGTTGGCCATGTAAGTGTTGGTTTATTTTGGAGCTCTCTATTCTGTTCCATTGGTATATATGCCAGTTTTATGCCATTTTAATTACTGTAGCTTTGTAATGTATTTTGAAAGCAGGAAGTGTGTTACTGCTTTGTTCTTCTTTCTCAAGATTGCTTTGGTTTTTGGGATCTTTGTTTTATATTGTCCCATATGACCATTAACATGGGATGTATTTCCATTATTTGTGTCATCTTTAATTCCTTTCATTAATGTTTTATAGTTTGCAACATATAAGTGTTCCATCTCCTTGGTTAAGTTCATTCCTAAGTATTTTATTATTTTTGATGCTATTATAAATGGAATTTTCTTAATTTCTCTTTTGATATTGTTAGTGTATAAAACACAGCTGATTTTTGTATATGGCTTATGTATCCTGTAATTTCACTGAATTCATTTATTAGTTCTAACAATGTTTCTGTAGTGTCTTTAAGGTTTTCCAAATACAAAATCCTGTCTGCAAACAGAGATAGTTTTACTTACTCCTTTCTGATTTGAATGCTTTTATTTTGTTTTCCTGCCCAATTTCTCTGCTAGGACTTTCAATAGTCTATTGAATAAAAGTGGCAAGAGTGGGCATTCTTGTCTTGTTCCTCATCTTAGAGGAAAAACTTTCAGTTTTGCACCATTGAGTATGATATCAGCTGTGGGTTTTTCATAAATGGCCTTAATTATGTAGAGGTGCACTTAATGATCATCTTATCTAATGTCCACATTCTTCGGAGAAGTAAAATGCAATTTGGAGATATTGTATGTATTTATCTGCATACAATATATCTTGTGTATATATATACATATATATATATATATATATGGTCTGTCCAAGATCATAGCATTGGTTAGTGGTAGAATTGAATCTCCAGATTTTCTATCCCAGAGCCTTTTCCATGAAACAGTGCTACCCCTTTCTCATTCTGTAGGCTTCTTTCAGTTCTGGTAAATACACTGATGTTCACAAATAGGTATTTCACCGAGTATTATAGATGCACTTATACCACAGTTATATATAAGATCTTAAAATTTCTTTCTCCTCTTTATGTGTGTGTGTGTGTGTGTGTTTGTGTGTGTTTGTGTGTGTGTGTGTGTGTGTGTATGTGTGTTGTGGTAGGGGTGAGATTGGAGGGAATGGGAAAATCTAAGCAGACTCAGTATAAACCAAATGAGCTGCCATGAGAAAGAAAATCATGAGTTGATAGACATAAAAGATTCCCAAGTCCATCTTCATTTTATAGCTTATAAAGTTGTGACATTGAGAATTTAAGTGACTTGTCTTAGTTTGATGTAAGCTAAATTTTGGGTAAGCTGAAATTTAATCTAGAGTATAATCCATTAAACACACTGTCTTTTTAATAGTTTGTAATTGCTTCCAGGATAGTTTACATGGATGGTTATTACAGTGGTGTGGTATAGTTGCATCAAAATTCCCATAATTTATTTAAAAACTACTCTTTGAGAAATTAAGAGCTCCATATAACTTTAAATATTAATGCTACTAATTACTTATACTATCTTTTTTAACTTTTCCTTTAAACATATATGAACAACAAAAAATAGTCCTTAAGCTCAAGCATTATGGTGTTAGTGTCTATAGGAATAGTACACATAAAAAAAATATTTAGAATTAGATTTTGGCTTTAGGCGATCTTTGTAAATGAGACATAATTTTTAGTAACTTTATAAATATCTTTACAACATCCAAATTATCTTGCAATAGAAGTATGAATTTTATTATATCACAAATGTATATTGTATGAAATGCACAATTGGATGCTGTTAAACCTTAGACAATCTGATTTTTTGAATGGTATGTAATTGTGAGGCCATGAATAACAATAATTTGTTTGGTAGTGATTGATTTTATTTTTTTTTAATGAATTAATCATTTTCTTGACTGTGTCTGATCCTTGAATCCTTGGGGTAAATTTTCAGTACAGCACGTGGGGTTTTAGCTATGTGAGCCCCATTAGTGTGAAACAGAATTTTGCAGTTAAATCCATGAGCTGAGCAGTTGCTCTTTAATGTTATTTTAATATTTAATGGTTATTGCAGGGCTGTCAAGCTGGGACTGTTTCAGTGAGAGAAATTTCCAGAACTTATGAGAGAGATTTTAAACATCTATTTAGAGCATATTGCAATATCCTTCGTTGTAAGAGGAAGATCCGTTAGGGAGAAACTATCCCATTCAAAAGAGAGTTTCCCTTTAATTGTGGCAAATTTGAGACTGAGATAATCAATTTCTTATTTTTATTAGAATTATCCAAATGATTCATTAAATTGCTTTCATGAGGCAATGTAGATACTAATTTGGTGACATTTTAATGGCATATCAGATAGAGACAGGAATAAAGGGGTTTTGTTTTTTGTTTATGAATACTTGTTTTATCATTAATTTTACAATTTTTGAGTTAATTGGCACTCCTGATTTTCCTTAAAATTCTATAGGTAAATTTATAGAGGTTATTGGATGTGAAGGAAGATACTGCTATAAAGAATCAATGGTCTTTACCACAGTTAGATAATTTGGTCATCTGAGAGATGTATACCTCACTATACAGTAATACGGCTGCATTCTTCCCACTGGGCATCTGCCTAAATGCTTAGTGGCCCCCAGGAAGTCAGTACAGGCCTCAGTATCCCTGAAGAATGAGAGCATCTTGCCTTAGATCTTAAAATATACCCCAGATTACTTTAAGCAATTTTAGGGAACTTAAAACCTATATCTGAGGTATCCCAAAGTCACTCAAGGTCAACAGGTAGAAGTGTTAGAAAGACTAAAAAAAAAAGCTGCATTTATGCATCACAGCTATGATAGTGGGCTTAGAAGTGGCTTTTCCCTAGTTGGTCCTTGAGATGACTGTAACCCGTGCCAACACCTTGCTTATTGCCTTGTAAAAGACTCTAAGACTGAGGAACCCAGCAAGCCATGGCTGGATTCCTGACCCACAGAAACTGGCAGATGCATATTTGCTGTTTAAGCTGCTATATTTTGGATTCATTTGTTGGCAGTAATAAATAAATTATACATATATTAAGTAAGTGAGTAAAGTCTCTGATAAGTTTTAAACACCAGACTGCTGTGATGAAATAGGTGTTTTAGAAATATCACTGGCATCACATTTTAAGATGATCACTTTGGCATCAATATGTACAATTAAATTAGGTGAGAATATGAGCAGGAGGGTATGAGGATCATAAGACAGTAACCTACATGTGAAGTAAAGACACTGACAATGAGAAAGAACAGAAGTTGCAGTCAGAGGTATTTAGGAGGTGCACCTGTCAGACTTCAGCAACCAACAGCCTTTGAACCTGTGAACCCCTCATCATTGATAATTACTGGCTCAGGTATACCCTGCCCAGTGCAGCCTTCTTGACTTTCCCCAGGCAGAATTATTTCCTCACTGCTCTCAAAGTAGTTTGTCCTATCTCTGATACAGCAGGTATCATATCATAGTGTCGTTTATCTTTTTTAGTACCTGTCTGCAACAATGGCCTATGAACTCCTCAGTGCCAAACATCCCCTCTTATTCATCCTAGTACCAATAATGTCTTGACGTGAGTATATAGGAAAACCAACATGTACAAAATTTTACAGACTTTTTCCTAGAAATTTTGACCATAGCGATGTGTTTTCATTAAAATTATGGCTTTATTATTTGAAGCCTGGCTTTTTGGAGAATAAAATATTCTTTTTTTTTTTTTTTGAAGGCTAGTTTTCATATTACAGTTTGGAAAATTGAATGCTTAAGTTCTTATAAAGTATTTTATAATATATATACAGATATAAAAATGTTAATTTTCATTAATAGTACTGCTACTACTCAAACTGTAACTCCTACAGTCATTAATGCTACAGGTACTGCTATAAACCTGTTTGTAAAAGAAATTTGCCTCACTGGTCACAGTATGTAATTTTAGTCACAGTAATGTAAGTTTATCTTACCTCCCAAAGCATGTATTTTCTGATTTTTTTTTGCAGATATTTTTGTTGATAATATGAACTCTTTTGCTTTTGTTATCATTTGTTTTCACAGTAAAATTAAAGTTTTTCCTTGAACTTTACATCCATATGATTTTTAAGAAAAGAAGCAAAGATGTGTTTAAATAAATCCGTCCAAATATGATTTTCATTCCCCCTTCATACGATGGGTTCTTTTCACCAAATGTAATCCTGGAGATAATCGCAGATTCAGTCTAGAGGCCTGGCAGCCTTGGACACTGTACTTCTTTATGACAGAGAGAAGTATTTCAGTTTCTCCCCTATTAATTTCTATCAAAAGCCTGTATTACTCTCTTGTTCCCCAGTGGAACTATTTCTGTTTGATTTCAATTAAAAATGAAATGTCAGCATTTCAGGATGTATTGTGCTGCTTTGTGGTGCACATGATTCCAACTCATTAGGGAGAAGGCAGCATGTTTGGAGGAAACCCAGTTGGGAAAGAAAAGTAGATTTCTGTTTCACGTTTTTGTTAGAAGTATGAGCCAGAATGCATTCTACAAGGCCTCTATTTAAAGGAAGTATCTGTGGCAATAGGTTTCTCAATTCCCGTATAATTTACTGTCTTTAATTTATCTGGAGGTTTCCTCTAGTAGATCATATTTTCCTTATTCCCAGGCTAAATTTTTCTAGAAACAATCTCATTTCATTTCTTTCTGTGAATACTATATACTGTTGGAAAAAAAGTGACTAAAGATTGATGAAATATTTATGCGTCTTTAAAAAGTTGATTACATTAAAGGTAGTATTTTATGTAAGTTTGATGTTCCAAGAGGAAATTTCCATCTTCAATTTTTGACGATCTGAGACTTGACATATAAAAATTCAAATGTATGTGAAACTTGCAGAGGGTTAGCATCATTCTGCTTCTCCTCTCTGAAGGAAAATGGGCATATGTAGGTAGTTATGGAAATGCATAGGTAGTGATGACAGTTTGACCAGGAGTGTAAAATGTATGATAACATGATCACTTTAAAAAATTTCAACAAGAGATCTATAATATTTCCTGAAGAGCCAGCATCTGGAAAATGGAATGTTTTTCCACTTAAAAGCAAATAATGTATTTTTCCAATTTTCTTTTTGTAAGAGAAAAATGATGAAGGAATGTGCGTTATGACTATCACATTTGACAATACAGAGTATGTAATGTCAAAGAAGCACAGATTGTATAGCCAAATTTCACACAGAATTATGATTACTAAACACTGAAATAACCTGGCAACAATTTCTGAATATTGACAAGTTGAACAACAACAAAAAATGACCATTTCATTGGTGCCAAAGATTAGCTAATCAATGTTATTACAATGTGCAGGCTCAGAAGGGAGTGATCTGGGTAACTCTTGATGTTCAAAAATCTTGTTTGCAGCCCTTCCTCAAATTGGATTATGGACTTTTGTTCAAAATGAATGACTCTAGCAAGTTACGTTCTCTGACTTCCTTTTCCATTATTTGCAGAGTATGCTGGTGCTGAAGTTTGTGTTCTCTATGAACACGTCAAGAAGAATTTAGTCCACAGACATACTGAGCATTGACTATGGGCTTGCTATTGTGTGACGTGCTGGAGAGAAGTGCTCTAGTATTCCAGGAAGCATAGGCTTTATAGTCCCATAGAGGGAACAGACAGGTACACAAATACATGAAAGAAGGTGTCATAGATGTCCCAACAATGGTTTCTTTGGGGTATAATGGCTACAGAAGAGGGGAGTGGTAAGTATATCCAGGAGGCTTTATAGAAGACATTGAAGCCACTGGTTTTTGATGAAAATCACTTCTAAGGCTGATAACTGCCGGGTTTCTGTATTTAGTAGTATTAGATGACCTTGGCTTTTCTTTCCTTCTTTCTTCTTATTGAGATATATTTGACATGTAACATTATGTAAGTTTAAGGTATACAAAGTATTGATTTGATAAATTCACATATTTCAATATGACTACCACCATAGTGTTAGCTAACATCTCTACCATGTCACATAATTACCATTTTATTGTGGTGAGATCATTTAAAACCTAGACAGTCCGCAACTTTGAAATTTATAATACAGTACTGTTGACTATAATTACTGTGCTCTGTATTAGACCTCCAGAACTTAATTATCTTCTAGTTGAAGTTTGTATCCTTAAGCAACATCTCCCCAGTTACCCTACCCACGCCCCAGACCCTGGTAACCACCATTCTGTTCTGTTTCTTGCAGGTTCAGCTTTTTTAGACTCCACATACAAGTTATGTCATACAGTATTTGTCTTTGACTTGCCTCATTTAGCATAATATCTTCAAAGTCCATCTGTGTTGTCAAAAATGGCAGGGTTTCCTTCTTTCTCTTGGCTGAGAAATAATTACATTCCAGTTATTTTCCATGTATGTATTATGTATAAATCTTCTGTATCCACTCATCCACTGATGGATACCTAGGTTTTTTTTTTCCTTATCTTGACTATTGTGAATAATGCCACAGTGAACATGAGAGTTCAGATACCTTGCTTTCATTTCCTTTGGGTATATACCCAGAAGTGGGATTGCTGGATCATGTGGTGGTTCCTTTCATGTCCAGTGAGGAGTTGGATGGCAGGAGGTAGGGATGCCTAGCTCTTATGGGGGGACGGGGACAGTGTGGAGAGGTGTTGGGGGGATTGGCACCCAGTTGGGCTACTAACATTACAATAATGAGCTTTCCAATTAAACCCCTATTTTCCTTATTTTAGCTTTCAGATTTCAGGTTGAATTTGGTAGAAACTTCTTTTTATTTAACTTAAAAAATGTTTTTTTTAAACTGAAGTAGCATCTATTTAAGTAAATTTTTTTTGCTTTTATAGTGAAAATTTTTTTTTTTTACTATTTATTTAATTTATTTTTAAACATGGTGTCTTTTGGGACTCCCCTCTTTCACTATTCATTGAGAAGTCTTAGAAAAATTAAAACACTAGACGTGTCCGTTAGCTAAATATGAATTATTAATGGTCATTGAAGAATGTGTTTTGGAGGTTTGGTTTCATATGAAGTAAGTATTATGATGCCCTAGATTGATGTGGAGAATATTTATCTGGACCAGAATTAACCACAATTTCACACCCTTGAAATGAACTATAAAGAATTTAGATGAATTTCTCCAAAAGAACCTTTTTTTGTATGTCTGCAAAATGTATGTATGGTTGATGACAGAAAGAAATTTGTATTTGAGGCTGACAAATGGACGTCACCCTGTTCTATGAAAAAATAATACATATTTAGTAAAAATACAAGACTGGAAGATAGCATATCCTTTTCTAAAGGACAATCCTTTAGAAAAATAGACACAAGTCAACAGATACCAAAGGAACTGAGGACAAACAGTATGCTAAATATTTCTTCATAAATTTATGTTAGTAGTAAATAACTTTATAAATGTATAAAGTTCCTTGTAATAAATGTATGCAGCATACAATTTGAGACCTTATTATGTTTTATGTAATGATCTTATAGAAAAATAATTATTTTCTTCATGAGATATTTGTTATTTAAATTAAAAAAACTTTCATGATTCTACAGATGTCTGGAAAATTCATGACAAGGCCTGTTGATGTGTTTGGTATATTGACAAGAGGGCCTGGGGTCACTCTGGAAGCCAAGTGAAAACAAAATTCATGCTAGTATTTATAGGTATCTGGCAAAGCATTGCCTATTAGCCTCCTAGAATATACCAAGTTAGACTATCTCAATGGTCATGATGAATAATAGGCTAAATTTAGGGAGGTCTGCAGTGTAAGTCATACTGTAATTGGCTTGACATCCTAGTGGCAAAAATATAATACTAGAAAATACTCAAAAAAATATTCTGAAATATTAAGATGTAAGGTGACTACCATGCTCAGGCACCAAAGTAAAATCAATGTGATGCATAAAAATGGCAAAGATAAGAAGTGTGGTGAAGCATGGGACCTGGATAAGTGCTCAGCTGCTGTAAAGCTAGGTTGCTGTAATAGTTAGACGAGACTGTGGAGGTACATACAGTATTGTGCTTGAAGCCCGCTTTGGAAGCACAAAGCTGTTCTTCATAGAAGTAGTGAGGAGGCCAACAAACACATGGGAGTGAAATCTATCTAAAAACTTTTATATAAAAGCATTCCCTTAAAGTAAAGTCATAAACCATGCACAATAGAAATACGAGGTAGAAGTCACTATTCTGTGTGCCATTATCTTGGACCACAGGGCTTTTGTAAAACAAATGATTGCTAAGTGCTTAAGGTCAAAGTGGAAGAAAAGGCATTTTATCAAACTTGTTCAAGGGAAGAAAGAATCTCCAGATTGAATGTCATGTCCTTGGCTCATGTATTATTCTTAAGGAATTTTTTAGGGCCTTTCTAAGATTTCACTGCATGTTCACCACATACAGGTAATTTAAACCATTTTGAACACTATCTGAAGAAACTTTTGTTTTCAGCCAAAGTCAACCATTTTAAAGTTAAAAAAAAAGTTACTATAATATGTCATTAAAATATAAAGGGCTAGAAATAATGGACTAATATCCATGAAACTTTGCATTGCCTAATAGTGTGTTAGATAATTATAACATTTAATTACTTGAGAAGAGCAGACTTTCACAATTGTATACTACTTGGGGGGAATAATGGAATTAGCAAAATTTTTACTCTGTTAACTATAATGGCACTAAGTTCTTATCATTATCATGAATAATACAAATTCGTTGGTTGCATTCTAGCACATGGCACTTTGCTAGACACTGGGAATTTAAAAAATAATATAGAGGCCCCTGACCTTAATCAATAACATGCTGAGAATACTAGGCCCAAGGCATGAAAGAAAAGGAATATACCAGGTAAATTATATGAGTATGTCAGAAGTTCAGAGGAAATGGTACGTGCTATAGGCCACAGAACACAGAGAGAGGGAGCGTGGTACACGGTGGTCCCAGAACAGTGAGCAGGGTCAGGATGTGTGAGGCTTTGTGGGACATGTGGAAGAGTTCTTTCTTTAGGAGCAATGGGTAAGGACTTAAGATGTGACCTTAAATTGGCATTCAGACAACATTTGCTGCAGGTGAAGAAAAGATGGTAGACATGCTACAGTGAATGCAGGGCGACAAGTTAGAAAACGGTACTAGTAGTCCAGAGTAGAGATGACAACATGTTGGATTTGGGTGAGGACAGCAGAGATAAAGAGAAGTGAGCAAAGACTCTTGACAAATGACAAGGCAGGTAAGGAAATCACTCCTCTATCACAGACATGCTCCAAACTCATAGACATGCTGGGAAATTGATACTTGCCAAAATCTTGGCCCAACCGGGTTCTGAGAGTAAATGAGTGGATAGGGGATGATGTTTAATACCTGTTTCATCCTAGTAGCACCAGTTACTCCAATTTGTAGTTTTTCCCAAACTTGTGTAACCAGCATCTTTGTGTCCTTTCTCAAACAAGTACCAACTGACCAGCACACTTTCCACAAAGGTATTAGTTTCAGTTCTGCAGGCTCCCTCTTCCAAACTTCTTAATTTGAGTAATCCCAACCCCATTCTGCTGTTCCCCTAATCCTAGCAGTGGTAACAGTCTCTTTTGCAGTTTCTGCCTTTATACTGTAGTGCCTCCCTCCTACCTTTTGCCTGATTAACAATGGTTTAGATTAACTTCTGCTTGCTAAAATCACTGCTGTGGGTTCTGTCTCCTTAATGGACCCTGACTGCTACAGAGGGAATAGAGAAAATAGTCAAAGGGCAATGTCCAAGAAGCAAATGTTGAGAGTTTTTTAGTGTTGAAGACTCTATACATTTTCAGACTGTAAAAATCACACCAAATCTTAGGTAGGATAAATAAAAACAAATCCATTTTGGGTTCAAGGGTGCAGAGAAAATCTCAAAAGCTATCAAAGGGAAAGATATCCTTACCTCCAAAGGATGTTGCTCTGACAGCAGACTTCTCATAGACAACAGATTCCAGAGACAGAGAAATAGGATCTTCAAAGTACTGCTGGGAGTGATGTTCCAATTTGAGAGAACTATATAGTAGTTAATTCAACTGGACTCGGTGATGGATTGGATATGGAGCAGGAAGGAGAAAGAAGTATTGCAGATGTCCAAATTTGTAGTTTATGGGGTAAGTTCACTGTGCCATTTACTGGGATAGGGAATATTGGAGATCATATTTCAATGGGAAGAGACCACAAACTTGCACATGCTGTGTTTTAAATATTTTTGAGATATCTAAGAAATGTGGAATAGGCAGTTACATACAAAGGTTTGAGCTCAATGGAGGGGTCCAAACTATGGCTGTACATTTGAATGTTTTTGGCCTGTTGATGATAACTGAAGGTTGTCTGGTGAATTAATTGTTTATTTCTGTACAAAGAGTTAATCCAAAGCTTACGGGTTCCAAACAACACCAAACATTTATTATCCTTGTAACTTCTGTGGGTCAGGTATTTGAGAGTGGCTTAGCCAGGAGGCTGACTTGGCGTCTCTTGTGAGCTTTGCAGTCAAGACGTTGGCTGTGGCTGCAGTCAGCATGTTCATTTCTAGACTTGAATGAGCCTGGAGGATTAGCTTCTAAGGTGGTTCACATTTGCAGGAGGCCTTAGTCCTCCATCTGGGTCTTCCTGCAGGCTGTGTGTCTTCATGATATGGTGGTTGACTTCATGCAGAATTGGTCATCCAAAGGAGAAGGTCAAAACACAACCACTTTATGACTTTCCTGCTGCATTTTATTTGTTATAAGCAAGTCACTAATTCCAGTCCATATTCAAGGGGCTACACCTTTTTAAATGAGTTTTGCAGACATATTTTGTGGAAGAATTTGTGGACATATTTTAAAACCACCACATCTGGGGAAAGAAGACGGAGTGAAGAAATGAAGAGAGCCTAGTAAATATTTTAGGCTTTGTAGGCCATATAATGTCTGTCACAACTCCTCTACTCTGCCATTGCAGCCTGTAAGTAGCCATAGACAATTCTTAACTGAATGGCTCTGTTTGGGTTAAGCCCAAGGCAGCCTGGGTTTATGGGCAACAGTTTGTTAACCCTGGGCCTAGAACATAGCCGGAAGAAACAACTACGTGTAATGATTACATAAAACAAAACCAAAAACCAAAAAATCTTCCCTATCTTTTAACTCATGAAAGGGTTAAACCAGGTGCAGTAAGGGTTTAGGAGCTAACAAGAATATCATAATACACTATACATAATTGCATTTACTCTCCTTAATGGCCCTATCAGTTATTATCTCTGTTTTTGTTTTGTTTGTTTGTTTGGTTTCTGTTTTAGAGTGGAAACTGAGACTCATGTTGCTTTAGGAACTGAATCCAAGTTACTAGTGGCAGATTGGAATTTGAAACCAAATATGTATGATTTTAAGTTTATGTTCTTTCCACTTAAGAGAAAAAGTTCCATCTAGTGTGGATAAATACTTACAAACATGGCCGGAAAGACTGAGCCATACATAGTGGCACCAGATACCAGGGATAGGGCTGTACGTTGCATTTGGTGTTGATGAGGCATTAATGAGCTTTGAGCAATGGGTGGTAAATTACATGGTTGGAGTTGTACCTATAGTAAATAATCTGACAGTGGCATATTGAATACTGTGTGGTAGCAAGGATCAGAAGAAGGAAGATCAGACAAAAGGATGATTCAATAGTCTAGACAGGAAATTGTTAGGATGTGAACTTGAAAGATTGTAATAAGAATGTGAAAGTGATAATGCACAAAAATGTCCAACTGAACTTTGGAAATAGACTGTAAAAGGAAGAACCAAAGATGACCCTGAAAATGGCAAGTGGATAGATTGAAGAAAGTCATAAGGAGGAGCTGTTTCATACAGACATTATGAATATTACATTTATAATATAACATGAAATAAAATTATAATATATGAAATTATATAGGAAAATGGATTTTAACATGTTGAATCTGAAATGCCAGCAAGACATCCAGTAGAGGTGTGTTAGAGAAAGAATATGTGAGAATGCTTAGGACTGGAGATGTGGTTCTATAAATGAACTTGCTAGCAAAGCTCTTGCAGGGAAAGAAGCAACCATGGGCTGAATATTGGGAAGCAACCCACTTTTAGGGTTTTGATGGGGAGGAAGGAGAAAGACAGGAGCAGTGCAAAAGGTTAGACAAGGACAAGACAGTACAGTCTCTGCAATGAAAGGAATGAATTTCAAGAGGGCATGCCAAGAGCTCTGAAGGTAGGTGCCAGTGAGGTTGAAAAGATAGAAAAGACTGTTGTATTAGGCTATGGAGAGGTCATTTTCAGTTTCTACCAAGGTACTAAACTAGCTCAGTGGCAAGATCAGTCTTCAAGAGCTAGAGGGGTAGTTTTCAATCTTGGCTGCACATTGTAATATCCTGGGATGTTTTTAAAAATGGTGTCTTGATCCCATCCCAAGAGCTTCTAAATTAATTGGTTTGGGGTTCAGCCTGAGCATTACGAGTTTTAAAATCTCCCCAGGTAATTCTAATATTCAGCCAAGACTGAGAAGCAATCCTAAACGGAAAATACCAAACTATGGAAAAACCTGTGAGGAATTCCTGGAGTGACACTAGCTGATTTAAAGTTGTGTATTTGTGTTTGGGGTGAGGTGAGACTTTGATCTGGGATGGGAGGCAACTCCGCACTTCTGTGTGAGGATGCAGTAGGGAGAGAGCTTAGGAGTTCTGAGTTTTAGTCTTAATTCTCCCAACATTGCCTTGGGAAAAATAATGCCTGATCTTTTACCTGCAGTGACTGAGCCCTGGTCCAGATATCCTAAAAAATAAGATCAGAGCAGCACAGAGACTTGAGCTTGTGAGGTGCTGAGAAAAACAGGTAGGGACTCATTAACCTCTGATCTCTAGTCCACCTCTTTTCCTTCCCCTCCAAATCCCCAGAATTGGGGATATACACACTATGGAGTGTCTTTTAAAGTAACTTCTTCCAGGAAGGGCACACAGCAAAGTACTGGCCTGAGCTGTTTTGTGAGGTGAGGAATGATTAACTGTGGTTTTCTGACCCACCAGAAAACTCTCCATCCTAAGTCCCATTCATCCCACCCTGACTCCTACACTAATTACGGTGACAAGGGCTGAGGTCTGGCCTGATAAAATAACTGGTGTTGTCAGGGTCAGAGAGCTCTCAGCCCCAAATAACAGATCCTAGGACCAGTGCAACTACTTCAAAAGAAAAACAAACAGTGGATTACATAATCTGTCAGAAGCAGAACTGTTATAAAGACATACATAATTTAAAACTAGCCAATAAAATTTCTAAAAGACATATGGAAAAGAAAATATGAACAATATGAAGTAAGATCAAAAACAAAAACAAAAAACCCTTCTAAAAACATCAAGCAGAAATATTAGGCAAGAAAAATATAATAGCTGAAATAAAGAACTCTATTGGGATAAATGGAAGAATGAATACAGCTAAGAGTGAGTTAATAAATCAGAAGATAGCATAGAGGAAATTCCCAGAAGGAAGAAAGGACAAAGAAATAAATGTTAAAGAAAGGCTGTGGAAAAAAAATAGTGACAAGTTTTGGATAATAGGGGTCCCATAAAAGAAATAATAATGGAGAGAAAATATTTGAAGAAATGCATTTCCCACAACTTAAAATAAAAGATGAAAGACTTCATGTTAAATGAGCCCCTTAGAGTGGCAAATAAAGGAAACCCACACTTATAGTATAAACCCACTATAAAATAAAAATAATAAAATAGTATCAAATAAGAAGAGAAAATTCTAAAAGAGTAGATCACATCCAGAGGAACTGGATTGATATCACATTAAAAGAAAAATGTGATAAATAGTGTTATTTCAAAAATGTTTCAGATAAACAATTTAGGGCCTTGAATTTTGTATCTAGCCAAACTGTCAAAATATGAGGACTGGATAAAAATATTCTTTCACACACAAGACCTCAGAAGTTTCTCATTCAGATTCTCATTAAAAAGAGTTTCAGATGAAGTAAAGAAATGAAGAGATAAATTCAGGAGAAACAGCAATAAATATATGAAGCAAAAGGTGATTTAATTCCTTGGCTGCTTTTTGTTTTTGTTGCCTTGAAAAAGTTACTAAAATGAAAGAAAACAAAATAATGTATCCATATTGGCCTGGAAAGTATGGAAATCTGGATAATATCAACATAATGATGGTTTAAGGGATACTGAGGTATATGTCAAGGTGCTTTGTTAGAAGGTAAATATAGATACTCAGTTAAAAAACAAATCATAGAATGGATTTTGAAAAAGACATGGAAAAATGGGAAATAGGTAGTTAGAAAAATATTAATACCATCTATAATTAAATATAAATGGACAAAATAATGTTTACAGATTGGGGAAAAGAAAAGAATTATACTGTTTCCAATATAGACAAACCTTAGGCATCATAATATAACAAAATTGAAAGTGGAGAGAGACAAAAAGAATATGAAGCAGGGGAATACTAATAAAAAATTTGTATACCTACATTAATATCTAATCTAATTAAATAGACTTTAAGATGCCCCCCAAAGAAGAGCATCATTAGGGACTGGAATAATGATAAATTATTAAATGACTTCAAAATATATAAGGCAAAATTGAAAGAGATACCCCAATCTTTACATTGGGATGTCAGAGGCAAGTTGAGTAGGGACCCTAGGTTTCCACTTTAGTTGGGCAGTAATGGGACTCCTTTCCTTCATGTCATTGGACAGCATGAGGAGAACCTGGGCTTCCACCCCTCACTGACAGTTACAAGGTACCCTCCCTTTCCTTACTAGAGTGGTATTAGGGAAGGCCCAGGAGAGAGTTAGGACTTTTGTCAACACCCATTGGTAGTGAGGCTAATCCCATCATGGTGTTAGTAGAGGCCACCAGAGAAGTGATAAGGAGCCACTCCTATCCCCGCTGCCAGGCAGTTATCAGTGGAGGTGTGCTGGGACCAGGATTCCCCTCCCCTGCCTGGCAATACTGATGGTCCTCATCCCTCAGGTATCTGTAGGTACTCAAGAGAAACCTAGCCTTCTACCCACATCTGGCAGTACCAGTACATCCCTCCCTTGCTTTGCTGGAGTGGTATGAATAGAAGCCAGCTAGAACAGAGGTTTAAATAAGACCTAGAGTCTCATAATTTAGTACCCATAAAGACCAGGTGTCAGTTGAAAAATTAGTGATATCAAGAATCAGGAAGATCTCACACTGAATAAAGAAGACACTCAATTGATATCAACACTGAGATGAAAGAGATGTTAGAATTACCCAACCAACATTTTAAAGCAGCCATCACAAAAATGCTTCAGTGAGCAATTACAGACTAACTTGAAACTAATGAAAAGATGGAAAGTCTCAGCAAAGAAACAGAAGATATAAAGAAGAACCAAATGAAAATTTCAGAACTGCAAAATACAACCAAAATAAAAATTCAATGGATAAGCTCAATGTTAGAGTAGAGGGACAGAGGAAAGAATCAATGAATTGGAAGATGGAGCCATGGGAATTACCCAGTCTGAAAAGCACAGAGAAAATGGTCTGAAAAAAACATAAGAAAAGAAAACAGAGTCTCAGGGAGTTATGTGACATAAAAAATATCTAATGTTCATGTCATCAGATTCCTGGGAAAGAGGATAGTGCTAAAAGGAACTCAATGCAATAATGGCTGAAAACTCCCAATTTGCATAAAACATAAAATTACAAATTTAATGAGCTGAGCAAAATCCAAAGTAGATAAACCCAAAGAAGTCCACACCAAGATACATCAGAGTCAAACTTCTAAAACCTAAAGATAAAAGGAAAATCTTGAAAGCAGTAAGAGAGAAATGATAACTTACTCATAGGGGAAAACAAAATGGATTTCTAATCAAAAACAATAGAAGCCAGAAGGAATTACGTATTTCAAATGCTGAAAGAAAAGAAGTGTCAGCTCAGAATCCTATATCTGGTGAAAATATCCCTCAAGAATAAGAAGGAAGTTAAGACATTCTTAGATGAAAGAAAATGAGGAGACTACTGTAAAAGAATGGCTAAAGGGATTTGTCTAAACTGAAAGGAAATGACAAAAGGACCATTGAAATGTCAGGAGGAAGAAAAGAACACAGTAAGAAGAATATGGGGTAAACATTCTTCTCTTGAGCTTTCTAAATTATGTTTCATGGTGTAAGTGAAAATTATTACAATGTCTGATGTGGTTCTAAATGTATGTAGAGGAAATATTTATGATCATCACTATAAATGGGGAAGAAAAGATACAAACTATAGAGGAATGAGAACATCAGTAGACAATGATGAGTTATGATTATATATATAAAATATGATACCTAAACTAGCCATTACAAAAGCTCTACAAAGAGATATACTCAGAAACAATAAATCAAGTGAAAATTTAAAAAATGTTGCAGTAACCCATAGGAAGGAAAGTAAATGAAAAACAGACAAACCTGAAAGTAAAAAATATAATGGCAGATTTGGGCCCCAATACATCATTAATTACATTAAACATGAATGGTCTAAATATACCAATTGAAGGAGATTTGCAGAATGGATTATAAAATATGACCCAACTCTGTGCTTTCTATATGAAACTCACTTCAAATATGATGATATAGGCAGTTTGAAAGTAAAAGGATTGAAAAAGATACATCATGCAAACAATATTCAAAAGTAAGTTGGAGCAGACTATATTAATACCAGATAAACTAGACTTCATTGCAATAAAAATTACTGGAGATGAAAGGGTCAATCCACCAAGACAGCAATTTTAAACGTGTATACATTAAACTATAGAGCTTTAAAAGTAGAGTTTTATGAAGCAAAACTGAAAGGAGACAAATCAACAATTATAATTGGATGCTTCAATACCCTTTTCTCAACAACTGATTAAACCAAACAGAAAATCAGCAAGTACATAGAGTAACTAACAACAGCATCAACCAGCAGGATCTAATCAACATTTATAGAACAAACCACTCAACCAAAGTGAATACCTATTCTTTACAAGAGCCTACAAAATATACCAAGATAAGCATATCCTAGGCCTTAAAACAAACCTGATCAAATTTAACATAATTAAATCATACAGAATGTCTTCTCTGACCAAATGGAATTTAAACTAGAGAAGAATAACAGAAAGATAACAGGAAAATCTGCAAAAACTTGCTACTAAACACATTTCTAAATAATCCATGGTCAAAGAGGAAGTATTAAAGGAAACGAAAAAAAAAAAGATATTGAACTGAATGGAAATGAAGTAACAATATATCAAAAATTTATGAGGTAGAAGTAAAAGCAGTGCTGACAGTAAAATTTATAACACTAAATGCATACATTTGAAAAAAAATCTAATACCAATGAGCTAAGATCCTACTACAATAGCCAGAAAAAGAAGAGTGAAATAAATCCAAAGAAGAAGGAAGGAAATAAAGAGCAGAAATCAATAAAATTGAGAACAAAAGCAATAGAAGAAATCAGTGAAACAAAGAGCTGAAATTCTTTGGAAAGAACAATAAAAATGACAAACTTCTAGCAAGACTGACAAAAAAGAAACAGCTTACTATTGTCAGGAATAAAACAGGTAATATCACTATAGACTATAGACATCAAAAGGACAATAAGGAAATACTACAAACAACTCTACACATGTAATTTTACTTAGATGAAATGGACAAATTTTTCAAAAAACACAAACTACCATTACTCACCCACTATGAGACAGATAATTTAAATAGCTCTATAATTACTGAGGAAATTGAATTTATAGTTAAAAGAAAGCCAAAAAAGAAATCACTAGGACCAGATGGTTTTACTGGAGAATTCTACCAAACATGAAAGGAAGAAGTAATCTAAATTTTGCACAATTTCTTCTAAAAAATAAAAGTGGAGGGGACACATCCCATTTCATTTTAAGAAGCTAGTATTACCCTGATACCCAAATAAGAAAAAGACAGTTCAAAGAAAATTACAGAACAGTATCCCTTATGAATATAAATGGAATAATCCCTTAATGATATTAGCAAATAGAATTCAGCAATAAATGAAATAATTATACACCATGATTGAGTGGTGTTTATTCCAAGGATGCAAGGCAAGTTCAGTGTTTGAAATGAGACATGGATGCACACTATCACTGCCTCTATTCAACATTTTACTGTAGGTCCTATGCAGTTAAATAAAACCAGGAAAAAAAATGACATACTTGAGAATTGGGGGGAAAAAAGGTAAAATTTTAATAATTTGCAGTAATATGAATGCTAACATAGGAAATGAAAAACAATTTATAAATTATTACAAAATTGGATATTTTTAACATAAATGAAGTCAGTTGTATTTCTATAAACACATAGGAAACAACTGGAAAATTAAAGACAAGATGCCATTTGTAATGTGGTCAGAAAATATCATGTTTCTAGAGATAAATCTAACAACATGAGCAAGACTTCTAAAGGAAATTATAAATCCTCATTAACTGATATTAATATAAACCTGCATAAATGAAGAGATGTATCATGTTTATTAGTAGGAAGAGTTATTGTAAAGATGATATAATTTCCATATCGATCTATAGAATCAATTCAAGTTCAACAAAACCTTAAAATGGATATTCATGAATAGTGACCAAATCTTTCTAAAATGTATTTAAAAGAATGAAAAGCCACAAGAAGCCATGCAACTCCTGAAGACAAAGAGCAGAAAGAGGAGATGTGCCCTACATAATATCAGGATTTACTATGAAATTACAGTAATTAAAATAGTGTGGTATCAGCAATGGGGTACCTATGATAATCAATAGACTAGAATAGACTAGATACCCAGAATACACCTAATAATTTAAAGAACTTTGGAATTTGATAGAAGTGGAGAACAGTGGAAAAGGGCAGGGCTGTCCACTAAATGGAACTGGAAAAATGGTTTTCTCATTGCCAAGAGATACCTAAAACAGAAGTGGTTCCAAATGAAGTAAGAGCTTAAATTTAAAAATTTGAAGACTTAGAAAAAAAATCAATTGAGTATCTTTTAAACCTTGAGATGAAACAAGATTCTTAAACAATACAGAAAATATTGATTATAAAAGAAAAGATTAATAAATTTGCATACATTAGAATTACAAACTTGTTCGTTAAGATATCTTAGAGATAATGTACAGCAAGCACAGACTGGGTGAAGATATTTTCAATGCACACAACAAATAAGGAATATCAGTAATATGTAATTAAGTCTAAAATCTATAATAAACTTCGAAGAATTGATAGTAAAAGGGTTAAAAGACATGAATAGTCATTTTACAGATAAGATAACATGTAGGTTCATTAAATGAAAAGATGTTCGATATCAGTCATCAGAAAAATGCAAATATCTAGATCAAGACAGCATTTTATATCACTTTTATTGGCAAAATAGAAAAATCTGATAATACTAGGTGTTGAAGATGTCAATCCACAGTGTCTTATCACTGGTAGGAGTGTGAATTGATTCAGCCACTTGAGAAAACAGTTTAGTATTACTTCTTAAAACTGACTATTAACATTCCTAAAGATCCAGTAATTCCACTCATTATTATTTATCCATGTACAACTTTTGCACATGTGCCACCAAAAATAATGCATTCTTCAAATGGCAAAAATCTGAAAAGAACCCAAGTATTCATTAACAAGAGAGTGGATGAATATGCTGTGTTATATTTAGAGAGTGGAATATTGTGTCTTAGTTGGCATAAATGAACTACATAGTGACTTGCAACAATATGGATAAATGTTAGCAATATATGAAGTGAAAAACTTCAGTCTCCAAAATATTTACAGTGTTTATAAAGTAAAATAACTGAAATAAAATTACACTTTTAAGGATTGCATGTTATTTTGGATTATACATTGTGCATACATTATCTGTCCAAAAAAAGCAAAAACGAGCAGATAGATATGGCTCTGATAGAGTAATGGAGTAGTACTATAAAACAGTTTGTAAAAGCAGCATCTTTGAATCTTGGACATGGTTATATAGTAGATCATGTTAGTAGATAAAGATAAAGGAGCATGCAACAAAAGGATTGAAAAAATATAGATATATGCAATAATTGATGATAGGGCAAGTTCTAGGCTGTGGAAAGTCTGGAAGGTGGAAATGGGAATAGTGTTTCTGCAAAGTCTCTGGGAAATCTGTAAGCTCAAGTTTAAGAGACTTTGGTTCTTTGATTAATTTTGTATTTTAAAATTTATTCTCTTTGGAGAGTCTGGTTTAAAGATGGCAGTGTGAGAGGAGAGACGGAGGCTTCCTCCTAAAACTGGATACAATTAGAAAATTTAATTGGCCCAACTAATCCTGAGAGAGCAACAGGAAAGAGGATGCTTCAGACTGCAAACACCTGGAGAAAAGAGCAGACCTCAGCGAACGGGGGTAACATACCAGAGCTGTGGCTCCGTAGGACCTGAGCCCCTCCATCACCCCAGCTCACTGGTGGGAGGAAGAGAAACGGAGCAGGGAGGGAGTGGAAGGCCTGGGACTGCTGAATACCTAGCTCCGGAGAGCTGCGCTGGGAGCACAAACCTACATTTCATGGTGCTTTCATGAGACTCGCATGACTATCAGGTTGGACAGTTAATACAGGCAGAGTTCCTGGGGAGACTGGGATTCCAGCTGCTAGTGGAAAGCAGGGATCCATATCTGGCTGCTCTGGGACAAAATCTTATACCTGTGTGACCGGCCCACTGGCTCAGGCAGTGGAGACAGGCACAGCAGCCAGAAGGCGGGTAACAGCTCTTCCCTACCGCCAGTACTGCCCCCCACCACTCCCATGAGACCCCTGACATTGCTTCAGGGGCTCAGCAGCTCCAGAATAGAGCTTCTGGACAATAGAGGGCGCCATATACAAACATGAAACGCCAAAGGAACCTTGTCCAGAGTAAAATTGTTAATACAACTCCCGAGAAAGATTTAAATGATATGGACCACGTGACTCTTCCTGAAAGAGAGTTCAAAATAAAAATAATCAACATCCTAATGGAGGTACGGAAAGACATCCAAGAACTCAGGAATGAATTCAGGTCAGAGATCCAATTGTTAAAGAATACGATGGAGGGTATTAAAAGCAGGTTGGATATAGTGGGGGAGACAATAAATGAAATAGAAACTAGAGAAGAGGAATACAAAGAAGCTGAGGCACAGAGAGAAAAAAGCATCTCTAAAAATGAAAGAATATTGAGAGAACTGTGTGACCAATCCAAGCAGAACAATATTTGCATTATTGGGATACCAGAAGAAGAAGAGAGAGAAAAAGGGAAAGTGTCTTTGAGGAGGTAGTTGCTGAAAACTTCCCCAATCTGGGGAAGGAGATAGTCTCTCAGGCCATGGAGATCCACAGATCCCCCTACACAAGGAACCCAAGGAAGACAATACCAAGACACACAGTAATTAAAATGGGAAAGATCAAGGATAAGGACACACTGTTAAAAGCAGCCAGAGGCAGAAATAAGATCACATACAAAGGAAAGCCCATAAGGCTGACATCAGACTTCTCAGCAGAAACCTTACAGGCCAGAAGGGAGTGGCATGATGTATTTAATGCCATGAAGCAGAAGGGCCTGGAACCAAGATTACTTTATCTGGTGAGATTATCATTTAAATTTGAAGGAGGGATTAAACAATGTCCAGATAAGCAAAAGCTGAGAGAGTTTACCTCCCACAAACCATCTCTGCAGTCTATTTTGGAGGGACTGCTACAGATGGAAGTGTTCCTAGGGTTGGATAGCTGTCACCAGAGGTAGTAAAATCATGGTAGGGAGGGTGGAGCAGCTGATTGCGAGGCAAATGCAAAATTAAATTGACTATCCCCAAAGCCAATCAAGGGATAGAGAAAAGTATAGAATCTGATACCTAATATATCAAGAATGAAGGAGGAAGAAAAAGGAGGAGAAATAGAAAAGAACCTTTAGATTTTGTTTGTAACAGCATACTAAGTGAGTTAAGTTAGACTCTTAGATAGTAAGGAAAGTAACCTGGAATCTTTGGTAACCACGAATCTAAAGCCTGACATGGCAATAAGTACATACCTATCAATAATCACCCTAAATGTAAATGGACTGAATGCACCAATCAAAAGACATAGAGTCACTGAATGGATAACAAAACAAGACCCATCTATATGCTGCTTACAAGAGACTCACCTCATGCAAACAATAGGGGGAGAAAAGCAGGAGTTGCAGCACTAGTATCAGACAAAATAGACTTCAAAACAAAGAAAGTAACAAGAGATAAAGAAGGACATTACATAATGATAAAGGGCTCAGTCCAACAAGAGGATATAACTATTCTAAATATATATGCACCCAACACAGGAGCACCAGCATATGTGAAACAAATACTAACAGAACTAAAGGAGGAAATAGACTGCAATGCATTCATTTTAGGAGACTTCAACACACCATTCACTCCAAAGGACAGATCCACCAGACAGAAAATAAGTAAGGACACAGAGGCACTGAACAACACACTAGAACAGATGGACCTAATAGACATCTATAGAACTCTACACCCAAAAGCAACGGGATACACATTCTTCTCAAGTGCACATGGAACATTCTCCAGAATAGACCACATACTAGGCCACAAAAAGAGCCTCAGTAAATTCAAAAAGGTTGAAATCCTACCAACCAACTTTGCAGACCACAAAGGTATAAAACTAGAAATAAATTGTACCAAGAAAGCAAAAAGGCTCACAAACACATGGAGGCTTAACAACACACTTCTAAATAGTCAATGGATCAACGACCAAATTAAAACGGAGATCCAGCAATATATGGAAAAAAATGACAACAACACAAAGCCCCAACTTCTGTGGGACACAGCGAAAGGAGTCTTAGGAGGAAAGTATATAGCTATCCAGGCATATTTAAAGAAGGGAGAAAAATCCCAAATGAATAGTCTAATGTTACAATTATCGAAATTGGAAAAAGAAGAATGAATGAGGCCTAAGGTCAGCAGATGGAGGGACATAATAAAGATCAGAGAAGAAATTAACAAAATTGAGAAGAATAAAACAATAGAAAAAAATCAATGAAACCAAGAGCTGGTTCTTTGAGAAAATAAATAAAATAGATAAGCCTCTAGCCAGACTTATTAAGAGAAAAAGAGAATCAACACACATCAACAGAATCAGAAATGAGAAAGGAAACATCACGACGGACCCAACAGAAATACAAAGAATAATTAGAGACTACTATGGAAATCTATATGCTAAGAAGCTGGAAAACCTAGAGGAAATGGACAGCATCCTAGAAAAATACAACCTTCCAAGACTGGCCAAGGAAGAAACACAAAATCTAAACAAACCAATTACCAGCAAAGAAATTGAAGTGGTAATCAAAAAACTACCCAAGAACAAAACCCCTGGGCCAGATGGATTTACCTAGGAATTTTATCAGACATACAGAGAAGATATAATACCCATTCTCCTTAAAGTTTTCCAAAAAATATAAGAGGAGGGGATACTCCCAAACTCATTCTATGAAGCCAACATCACCCTAATACCAAAACCAGGCAGACCCCACCAAAAAAGAAAATTACAGACCAATATCCCTGATGAACATAGATGCAAAAATACTCAATAAAATATTAGCAAACAGAATTCAACAGTATATCAAAAGGATCATACACCACGACCAAGTGGGATTCATCCCAGGGATGCAAGGATGGTACAACATTCGAAAATCCATCAACATCATCCACCACATCAACAAAAAGAAAGACAAAAACCACATGTTCATCTCCATAGATGCTGAAAAAGCATTCGACAAAATTCAACATCCATTCATGATAAAAACTCTCAGCAAAATGGGTATAGAGGGCAAGTACCTCAACATAATAAAGGCCATATAGGATAAACCTACAGCCAACATCATACTGAACAGCGAGAAGCTGAAAGCTTTTCCTCTGAGATCGGGAACAAGACAGGGATGCCCACTCTCCCCACTGTTATTTAACATAGTACTGGAGGTCCTAGCCACAGCAATAAGACAAAACAAAGAAATACATGGAATCCAGATTGGTAAAGAAGAAGTTAAACTGTCACTATTTGAAGATGACATGATATTATACATACAAAACCCTAATGACTCCACTCCAAAACTACTAGAACTGATATTGGAATACAGCAAAGTTGCAGGATACAAAATTAACACACAGAAATCTGTGGCTTTCCTATACAGTAACAATGAGCCAATAGAAAGAGAAATCAGGAAAACAATTCCATTCACAATTCTATCAAAAAGAATAAAATACCTAGGAATAAACCTAACCAAAGAAGTGAAAGACCTATACCCTGAAAACTATAAGACACTCTTAAGAGAAATTAAAGAGGACACTAACAAATGGAAACTCATCCCATGCTCTTGGCTAGGAAGAATTAATATTTCAAAAAGTCCATCCTGCCCAAAGCAATGTACAGATTTGATGCAATCCCTATCAAATTACCAACAACATTCTTCAACAAACTGGAACAAATAGTTCAAAAATTCATATGGAAACACCAAAGACCCCGTATAGCCAAAGCAATCCTGAGAAAGAAGAATAAAGTGGTGGGGATCTCACTCCCCAACTTCAAGCTCTACTACAAAGCCATAGTAATCAAGACAATTTGGTACTGACACAAGAACAGAGCCACAGACCAGTGAAACAGATTAGAGACTCCAGACATTAACCCAAACATATATGGTCAATTAATATTCGATAAAGGAGCCATGGACATACAATGGCGAAATGACAGTCTCTTCAACAGATGGTGCTGGCAGAATTGGACAGCTACATGTAAGAGAATGAAACTGGACCATTGTCTAACCCCATATACAAAAGTAAATTCAAAATGGATCAAAGACCTGAATGTAAGTCATGAAACCATAAAACTCTTAGATAAAGACATAGGCAAAAATCTCTTGGATGTGAACATTAGCAACTTCTTCATGAATATATCTCCCCGGGCAAGGAAAACAAGAGCAAAAATGAACAAGTGGAACTATATCAAACTGAAAATCTTCTGTACAGCAAAGGACACCATCAATAGAACAAAAAGGTACCCTACAGTATGGGAGAATATTTTCGTCAATGACAGATCCGATAAAGGCTTGACATCCAAAATATATAAAGAGCTCACGTTCTACAACAAACGAAAAGCAAATAATCCAATTAAAAAATGGGCAGAGGAGCTGAACAGGCAGTTCTCCAAAGAAGAAATTCAGATGGCCAACAGACTCATGAAAAGATGCTCCACATTGCTAGTTACCAGAGAAATGCAAATTAAAACTGCAATGAGATATCACCTCACACCAGTAAGGATGGCCACCATCCAAAAGACAAACAACAACAAATGTTGGCGAGGTTTTGGAGAAAGGGGAACCCTCCTACACTTCTGGTGGGAATGTAAATTAGTTCAACCATTGTGGAAAGCAATATGGAGGTTCCTCAAAATGCTCAAAATAGACTTACCATTTGACCCAGGAATTCCACTTCTAGGAATTTACCCTAAGGATGCAGCACTCCAGTTTGAAAAAGACAGATGCACCCCTATGTTTATCACAGCACTATCTACAATAGCCAAGAAATGGAAGCAACCTAAGTGTCCATCAGTAGATGAATGGATAAAGAAGATGTGGTACATATACACAATGGAATATTATTCAGCCATAAGAAGAAAACAAATCCTACCATTTGCAACAGCATGGATGGAGCTAGAGGGTATTATGCTCAGTGAAATAAGCCAACCGGAGAAAGACAAATACCAAATGATTTCACTCATCTGTGGAGTATAAGAACAAAAGAAAAAGTGAAGGAACAAAACAGCAGCAGAATCACAGAACCCAAGAATGGACTAACAGTTACCAAAAGGAAAGAGACTGGGGAGAATGGGAGGGTTGGGAGGGATAAGGGCGGGGAAGAAGAAAGGGGGTATTATGATTAGCATGTATAATGTAGGGAGTGGGCGAAAGGGGAGGGCTTTGCAACACAGAGAAGACAAGTAGTGATTCTACAACATCTTACTATGCTAATGGACAGTGACTGTAATGGGGTTTGTCGGGGGGACTTGGGGTTGGGGAGAGCCTAGTAAACATAGTGTTCTTCAAAAAAATAATAATAAAGAAATAAATAAATGTAAAAAAAAAAAAAAAGAACCATAAGGATATAACTGGGTTTTCACTGTGAAAATCTGAGAGATAAAAGAAGAAAATACCAACATGAATGAGGTCTTTTATTAATATTAAATAAGAATTGTTTTATTATTATTCAATTCATAGACTAACAGAAACAGTTGGGTAGAGATAGTTGATGGTAGCATTTGAAAATCATGTATTTGTTGGATCTATAACCCTGGAAATAATTTGAATGATGCACTAAGGAGATTCTAAATATAAATTTATTTTGAAAACATACAAACAAACAAAAATTTATTCTCTTGGTTCTTGGGTAATTATTAGAATGATGATTTTACTGTCATACTTTTAAATATTTGGTTAGGTTGGAATGAATTATGTATGTGAGCTTTCAAGCATTTCAGAACTAAAAGGAAATGATTTAAAAATTTTAGTATTAAAATATAATACTTTTAGGGAGCCAAGATGGCGGTGTGAGTAAAGCAGCAGAAATCTCCTCCTAAAACCACATATATTTTTGAAAATACAACAAAGAACTCTTCGTAAAATATAATACTTTTAGTATCCCGAAGAAAAGTTAATTTTTTGTAAGTTTTTGTGGATTTTTAAAACTAATTTTCTCCAATAAAGATGAGTTTGATTGTTTTTGTCATTTCTTACTTAGTTTTGTTTTGCTAGATTCTGTAATTCTACCTTTACCAAAAGTATTTAAAATGTGGTCTCAATTTTGCTGAAGAGATATTATGTCTTTGGGCCTATGTAGATAGAATAAGTTTATTGCACACTCAAAATAATGTCAATAATTATGCCACATCTCATTCACAGGTCATGTACTTAGAGCAAAAATTATAGTTACACTGGAAGTAGAACATAAGCTACCTAGTCTCTTTAACATTGTTCCAAACATTAGAGTATGGAGTTTAGTTGAGTTCAAGTTGCCTTCCAGAAGAGAAGAGATAAAGTAAAATGGGAGGTGCAAAGGGCCTCTGGGTTGTCTTGTGCATCCTGCAAGCACATTCTAAAACAGTCTACATCCTCTTAGCATGGTGGCTCTTCATGTGGATCAGAGCTGTGGATCCTCTTAAGCTTGGATCTAAGAGCTTGGATCTTGCTGCACAGTTATCTGAACAAACTGAAGTATAACAATTTTATCTTCTTAACTTCTTGGCCCCTAGGATCTGTTGGCTCTTGAAACTTGCTCTGGAGAAAGAAAAAAATATTCTCGTAAGCCTAGGAAATTCAAATCTAAGTGAGTTTAAATCATTTTCCCTCCTCCACCTGTCTGTGCCTTCCACCTGTAATTGTGGAATGCAAATCTTACCGCCCAGGTAAAGATATTCCAACAGCAGACATCAGGCAGCAGGTGGGAGAAGTTTGGCAGGAAGAGGGATTGGGGCACAGGAACTTGTATTGTATCCCACAGAATGGTACCACATGTGTTATGCCATGGAGGTCTGGACCTGCACTTGTGTAGGCTCCAGGCACCTACATTTGAGACTGAACTCTTTTTGTGTGCTGAGAGGTAGGGAAGGAGGTGTGTAGGGGGCAGAAAGTGATACATTTAGTCCTTTCTCAGCTTTCAGAATTAAATCTAATTAGCCAAAATAAGAATTCTGTAAGCAGCTTAAAGCCAAATGGGAAATCCACGCACAGTGGAAAGCTAGATCAGATGAATATGAAAGATTAAAGAGAAATACTGATGTCCTGTGGGATAAAAATGGCAAAACCAGATTTTACACTTAAGCCGAAAGATGCATTAAGAATAAGAAAAGGATAAAGGCAAATATCCTTTAAGCAGATTCAAGTCAAGCAAAACACTCCATCAGAAGATTGGCAAGGGAAGATACAAAGAGCAGTGGAGGGATGTTTTCATACACTAGATGCATTTGAACATGCAAAACCTAATAATTGCAGAGTAGAAAAGTATTGACCAAAGAAATCTCAGCATCACTACCACTGTCTTTTTGAGCATTTGTCACTTATAGAGAACTTACATCTCGTAAGGTAATGAAAGACCAACATAATAGCTCCATTTTTAAAGGTTATTGTTATGTAAATTGTAATTTACATAAAGATAAAACATTTGATTTAAATTGATTCTGACAAATACTGCCATTTTTCACAGTCCCCCTAAAGGCCTTCAGTGGAGTAGAAATGGCGAGTAAATATAAAATTTCATAATATGTTAATGTAGGAGAATGAGCAGCATCATATTCAATACTGTGTTTATAGTAATCTCTCTTCTTTCTGTTTTCTCATGTCCCTTTGTCTTTTCCTGTGGCCTGTCTTGAATACTGGGATTCCCATTCATTTTTTCCTCTTGTCCCAACTTTGTCAGCCACCTCTTCCCCCACAGCCACACACCTTCTTCTTATGCTGAGAGCAGTAAGAGAGCAAGACCCATGGTAGCTACACAGATTGTGGTCAAAGAGAAGCATCAGCCCCCAGCAGGCACCTTTCCCTCCCACATCTCCCCAGCCCTGCTGCCATTTCCTAGGGCAGTTCCTAGCCTCACACGCACCATTGCTGTTCCTACATTGACCAGAGGAGAATCATTGAGTTTGGGTGGTCTGAGATGTGGGAAAATCTTCTTCCAGTCTTTTGTACTGTTTCTCTATCCTGCAGAGATCTAAATAAAATGAGAGGGAGTAAGAGAGAAAAGTTATATTCACCATCATGGCTCAGTGTAGGGAGCAGTAACTGGTCCACCAGGCAGTATCTACGGCCATCCATAAAGCTAGGTTGGAAACAAGAAGCATTCTCCAATTGTCCCTCACACCCAGAAGCTGGAGAGTGGTGTTGAAATTTGGAAGTGTGATACTAATGACTGTTTTCTCTCTCCCAAATGTTTACTCTGCCAGCTTCCCTGTCTGTGATATGTGACTTTGAGCTCCTCCCCAGGATGAGTATACTTCTCTACCCCACTGGCATAGGCTTACCCATGTGCTTTCTTTTCGCCAGTGGATTGTGAGTGGAAGTGACAATATGCCACATCCATACATAAGTGTTAGGAGCCATTGCTTACTTTACCTCTCTCTTTATCCTCTGTCTTATAAACAGCAGGTCTGACAGGGGTTCTGTTCTTCAGCCTGGGTGGGGAAATGTAGGCATGTAGCAATGAACTGCAGACCTGCAGCCAGCCTGTAACTAATGTGTGGTATAAACTAGAAATATACCCTTATGGTTGTAAGACACTGGACATTCTGTATTGTGTGTTACTGAGATTGTTTTTGTTATGTTGAAAGTGAATCCTAGCTGAAACAAGACCTGATTTTTTGGGAGGAATAATAGAAATTTATGTAACTACTATTTAAAAACATATGGTATTATAAAAAGGGGAAATATTAATACAACTTTTGGAAAGACCATTAATACAACTTTGGGAAGACCATTCCTTTAATGATGATTTTCAAAGATTTTTGGTAACAGAATCTCTTATTCCAGTGAAAATCCCTAAAAGCAAGGGTTTCTCTTCCATGAAGAGAATTGATCATTCTGCTGTCAATCATTCTTTGATGGTCAGATTCTATGACAGGAAGTGAACATTTGGAAAAGGGGTGGTGGGATAACTTGCCCTGTTCTCTGGGCCTAGACACTAAGGAGTCTAGAGATCCTCAAAAGTATTCCCAGGTAACTGGTAAAGATGACCACATTGCTCAGGTAAATCAAAGTTCTAGATCTGAGATAGTTGACAATAAAGAGGACATTATCCTGGGGGAGGGATCACAGTTGGCTCTCTGTTCTTAGTGATTTGGAGTCAGAGGCTGAAGCCTGAACAGATGACAGAAGACAACAGACACCACCTCTCATTCCAGAAAACTCTCTCTAATGTATCAGAAGGGGTAAGGAACCTTAAAAGTGTGCTGAGGGTCTTCCATTAGGCAGGTAGGTATACTAAGTTGTTGAAAAGTAGCACACAGATAATTTGACTAAGTTATGTCATTAGTATCTACAAGTTGATGAGGTTTGAGGATGTGCTAAATTGAATAATTGACTACAATACTTCATCCTTTCCTCCATAATTGTGGAGGAAAGGATGAAGTATCTAAACATAGCAGTCCTGCCCACAAAAGGCGTAGTGTAATTCCATGCCACTTGAATTAGGGCATCTTTCTGTGACTTGCTTTGGCTAATGAGATGTTCACACGTATGATACCACAGGGGCTTAAGGTGTGGCGTGGGGTTTGCCCTTTTACATTTCTGTCATCCCCCAAAGTAGAATGCACCCTGGCTGGCCTGTTGGTTTGAATAGGAGAATGAGAGCTATATGGAGCAGACCCACCCCACCTCACTGGTGGAACCAGAAATAAATGCTATTGCATATGCCCCTGAGATTTTGAGGTCAGTGTTACATGTGATAGTTGACTGGTATTGGAGGGTACTTGCATTATGATACCGAAGTTTAGTGGCTGCACTGGGGACAGGAGGATGGAAATAATGAATGGAAACTGTCCTTTTTCTCAGTAGACTGAAATAAAGAAATCCACGTGGGCAGTACTAGGTGGTTAGAGTGGGGAGGGATGAAGGTGGGCCATTCCTTGTGGACCTGAGAAATAGAAAGGTTGAAGCTCCCCAAGTGTTATACCCCTTAAGGACTGGAGCCTCCATGGACGCAGCTTCTTCACTGCAATTTTAAGTAGGGAACTCAAGTAAAAATGAACAAAAATGCAGACTTCAAGGAGAAAAAGAAAGAAAATGGAGGGAGGGTGAGCAATGACAACTGCTTTACTACTTTGACTTTAGGCTGTAGAATAAAAGTTTCTAGGCAGATTGCCACCTAGGAGAGGTACCTCAAAATACCCTCAACCCTTGAATCCCCACATTTTTAGTCATCTGATGACCCATCCAACTGCAGGAACCATTTGTTACCTTGCTGGGAGTTTTGCTCTTTATCTGTTCTCTTAGAAGTACTGGGCAAATTACACTGGGAGGGGCAAAGATGGGGCAGAGCACATTTCTCCTCTACGGTGTGGCCCTCTTTGATTTACTCATTGTCAGAGAGAAAAGTCCCCATTAGACTCACAACCAACAGGCTTTGGTTAATGTGAAGGTCACTTTTAAAAGGTGGATAGTACAGGGAGACCTCCCTTCTGCTCCCTGTCCACAGCTAAAGCACATTATTGTGAAGAAAGTGAAACTCAAAAGTGGGATCCAGAAAACAAAAATAACTTGAACCTTTTATGGACAATTTGTTAGTGTTTTGAAAGCTGATGCCATTGTTGTGGAAAAAGAAATTAGTATAGCCTTTATTATCTGAATGAATCAATCCCAGTTAATATCACATACAAAGATACTGCATAGCAATATTAGACAATGGTAGTTTTACATTTGAAAAGTATTTATTTAAAACATTTTGTGATATATTTCTTACAAAGTAAAATTTTTCAATATAAAAAATTGTGTGGTATGATATTCCAAATTGCTTGAGCAAGAAAAGGAAATAGAAGTCTTAGAGAATGAGATTTTTTTGAAAACAGATAAACCTGAATTTCTATATTTAAATGTATGATATTACAACTTCACTCAAAGTATTAAATATAGTTTTTAAGAAATGCTTTTAATATGCAGCTCACTGATAGGAATATCCTCAATGATGTTACATGTTTATTTTTAAGGGTAAATTTTATTTATGAAAATAATTCTAAGTTACTCTAAGTCAAGTTTTTGGGTAACCCAAATAAAAGTTTTTAGGCTTAATTTCCTCATCTATTTAACATGTTGGCTCAGATGCATCTGTTAAACTAGTGACTACTCTGAGGAAGACAAACTTCATATCAATGCATTTGATAAAATAAAATTTATTTCATTGTATCAGACCTTGTACCTGAATCACAGATCAATGATCATTCATGTATCTTTTCATTTTGGTGTATTGATTTTTCTTCTTTGAGTTAAATTAAATACAGTGTTGCTCAATTATCTCCAAGAAGGAAATCAGTGATTAGAATAGAAGGTCAAAGGAGAGTAAGTTGATCTTTTCTGGAAGAAACTGTCATGATGTGGCGAGGAGACTTAAAAAGCAGACTGTGGAGTAGGCTTGATTCTGAATGATCTACAAGTTGATGAGGTTTGAGGATGTGCTGAGATGAATAATTGACTCTACTACTTTATCCCTTACTCCATAATATGTCATATATATTGACATATATAACATATATGTCATATATGTCATAAACTGAATGATCTGAAATTTCTGGGCAAAACTCATTGTCCAAAGGGAACAGTAAATAAATGCTTGGGTTGAGTATGGATTGGTGTCTGAGGAGAGAATTTCAATGTGTTAAGGAGGGGTTGGGCTGATGGAGAAAGGTCACAGCAGACAAACCATATCGGAGTGGGGAGCAGTATGGGAAGGAGAATTTGTCACAACTCCTAAGTAGGCTGACCTCCAGCTTGGGATTCAGAACAGGGCCTAGACCCAGAGGAGATCTGGCCTTCTGGGTGGGGAAACCAAAGTGGAAGAGCTGTGGAAATAGGAACAACATGCCTGGGGAAGAGGAGGGCTTGCCTCAAGGATCTGGGCTTATTTGGGGCTATTGGATTCTGGGACTTTGGCAGCGGATGTACTTTGAGATTCCTCCATCAGACATTTTTGTTTTTGAGCTCTCATTACTTGCTAAATGCTGTGATAGTTACTGGGGATACAAAAATTAAGACCCAGCCTCAAAGTCTGTTTGAAGGAGAGAGAAGTTGAATAACTACTAACTAGACAATTACAATTCTGTGGTTTATTAGAGAGAAGAGCAGAGCGGAGGCATCTAATTGAGGCTGGGCATGGAGAGTGAGGGTGAGGGAAGAATTCCCTGACACAATGACAGCAAACCGCAGTCCAGAAATGCTGATTAGGCATTATCCAGGAGCTGGGGAAAGGCATTTTAGACAGAGGAAGTGGCATGTGCCAAGAAAGCAAGGTCTGAGGATGTGGTGTATTCTGGGAATTAAATGTAAATAGTGTGGAAAAACTAGAAAATGGAATTAAGTGGGGAGTGATGCTGGGGGGCCCCATACTCAGCGATGTACACCACTCTACGGGATGTGGAATTTCTGACAGTCTCAGTGGCCAGTTCTCAGGTTCCCAGTGTATTTCTGCTATGGTTTATTTTATGTGTCAACTTGACTGGGCCATGGGGTGCCTAGACCTTTGTTCAGACCTTATTCTGGGTGTGTCTGTGAGGGATTTTTCTGGATGAAATTAACATTTGAATTGGTAGACTGAGTAGAGAAGATTGCCCTCCCTGATATGGGTGGGCCTCATCCAATTGAAAACTTGGTTAGAACAAAGTGGTTGATAAGAGGAAACTCTTCCTCCCCAACTGCCTTGAACTGGGATGTTGGTGTTTTCTTGCCTCTAACTGGCACTGAAAAATTGACTCTTTGTAGTTCTTGACCCTGCTGGCTTTTGAATTGGAATTTATACTATTGGCTCTCGTGAGTTTGCAGCTTGCCAACCACAGATCGTGGAAGTTCTCCAACTCTATAGCCATGTGAGACAATTCCTTATAATCAATTAATACCTAATCTCCTTCCTTCCCCCTCCTTCCTTCCTTCCCTTTCCTTCACTGCCTTCCTTTCCATCAATTCTGTTTCTCTGAAAAACTCTGACTAGTACAACTTCACTGGCTAAGACTGGTAGAACATGATGGACCGAAACTTCAGGCATAGGACGTAAGTGACTTCAACTGGCAGAGGCTGGAAAAGTCCAAAAATGACATTTGGTTTTCATCTTAGTAACTTCCATATTGAGAGTAATATTTTACCAAGCTGTGCCCCTGAAGATTTCTATTTAAGCAAAAGAAGTAAGTTGTGGTGATGTAGTGTTTTGGTTATCTACTGTATCAACACATTAACTTTAATTGAATCTCTGCCAGGTTTATATGTGATGGCTTCATCTCCTTGTTGAGAGATTTGTAAAATTTAGGGATATCCAAAGCTTAGATGCTATTTAATGAAATAAGAAAATTTCTGTGATGCTTTTGTTCTAGTTCCATTGTATTGCAACATTAGGTTTACTAAATAAACTTTAAGGTTAAAATTTGCCATATGGAAAAAGTTTATTGCAGCTCTTTTATGTTGAGACAATTGGGCTAGTGTTAATAAAATATTCCAAGTGCATTTTGTAGTTGGTTGCTCCTTTACATATTTTTAGCAATATAATCAGGAGAAGCCGGTTAAGTTCGAAGGAGACTTGCCAAGGTCATTTCCAAGTTTATGTGCTCTGGGGTTGGGAATTGAGACTGAATGTTTTATTGAGAAAATGCTTTGTCTCTATGACAGCGTGGCTATTGTTCTGTATATTAAGAAGGCTTATGTGTTCTGATAACATTTGAATAACAAATCATTCTGCATATTTCTAGAAGGTTATTTTTCCAACGAAATTTTCTAAATTATGTACTAACTTGTTACTTTGCCAGCTTTTCAATTTTATGTCATTAAAGAAATACATGCAGACAACAGTAGCAAATTATAGCAGCATGAAAACCTCTTTGTAACACAGCAATCTACAAAGTTGAATGGAGATTAAAATAGAATGGGCTATACTAGATAAGGCATAGTAAATAGTAAGTATATTGAATATATTGAAACTGGCTTGGAAAATTAAAGAGTGATTACCAAGTGGAAGTATTTTAGTGTGTAAATTTTCGAATAGTAAAAAACAAAACCACCATCCCAACAACACTAAAACCACTCATAGCTAAAATAGTACCAGAAAACAGTTTAACAGATTTTCAAAAAGCCTCCTTGTTGACACTTCACCAAAGGACTAGGGTCTCTATTCCTCCTATGGTAAAATTTTTTCAAAGAAGAAAGAGTGTCAGATTTGCTTGCTTCTTGCTAACCTCCCATGGCCTCCTAACCACTAATGTCACCAGGAGGTAGGACTCTAGAGGACTCCCTCAGGGCAAGCTGATGTAATAAGAGAAGTTTAAGTTATATTCAGAGTAATTACTTGAAAATGTAAATGACATATAGAAGGACAGCTACATCATTTCATATGCTCAGTATGGATGATTCCTTTAATTTTGTGGAAGATAATGCTTCTGTCCTAACAGAACTCCTCATCAGTAGTTTTATTCAGATTGGCAATATAGTATCATTCTATCCCAGAGAGGGAAGCAAGAATGGGGTGGAGGGGAATCAGTTTTCAGTAGGTAGCCTTTCACTTGATTCCCGTTTTCATCAAAATTCTTCAGCCATACTCTTGGGTCTGCCAGATGTTTTTAAGTCCAGAACATTTTGGTTTTATTGAGGATTGTGGGCTTTGGGAGAGGAGCGGTTTCCCACATCATAGTGGTTGTAGTGGAAAAGGATGGAGGGGGTCCAGAGTTTAAATGTTCCTTAAAATAACTTAGAAACTCTTGTGTTTTCAACAGTTCTAATCCAGTTTTCCTGGAGTTTTGTGTATCTAATCAGCTTTTTGTTGATTTCCCCTCCTACAGACACCTAGTTAACTCTCTCCTCTCTGTTGGGTCAGTTGGTGCTTATCCTTCCATTTCTAAGCTTTTGACATATTACTGACATTATCTCTTGGGCTGCTGTCAGATCTCTTCTTGGTTCATGATTTAATGATTTTCATTTCTACTTTTTAATCCTTTTGTATCATTTTAATGGGGTTTTGGAGGTGGCAGAAAGAAATATGGGTGTTCAGTTCCCCATGTTTAACTAGAAATCTCTAAAGTATTTTTTACTTCAAGGCAGTACTATGGTTATTCCCTTTCTCTTTGTATTTTAGAGTGCTTCCAGGAATCAGGGCAGTGCTGGGATGTGTTTGTCATTGACATAGAATGTTATTGCTAACAACCATTTGTGAAAAAACTCTCAGTAAGTAAGAATAGAGGAGAACTTTCTTAACTTGATAAAGACTATCTGCAGAAAACCTGTAGCTGGTATCATATTTACTGGTAAGTAAGTATGGTTCATACAAGCTAAGTAGTTTTCCCACTAAGATCAGGTACAAAGCAAGGATGTCCCCTCTTACCACCCCTTTTCAACATCATACTGAAAATCTTTGCTAATGCAATATGGCAAGAAAAGGAAAGAAAATATATAGGTTGGGAGTGAAGACATAAAATTGTCTTTGTTCACAGATAACATGATCATCTATGTAGAAAATCTGAAAGAATAATATTAAAAAATCTGAAACCATTAAGTAATTATAGCATGATTGTAGGACACAAAGATAAAATAAAAAGTCCATCACTTTCCTTTTGAACAAGTGGAATTTGAAATTAAAAATACCATTTATATAAGCATCCCCCAAAATGAAATACTTAGGTATAAATCTTAAAAAAATGTGTAAGATTTATATGAGAAAAACTACAATACCCTAATGAATGAAATCAAAGAGGAGCTAAATAAATGGAGAGCTTTTTCACATTCATGGATAGGAAGACTCAGTATTCTTAAGAGGTCAATTATCTCAACTTGATCCACAGATTTAATGCAATCCCAATCAAAATCCCAGCAAGTTATTTTATACATGCCAACAAATTGATTTTAAAGTTTTTAGGGAGAGGCAAAAACTCAGAATAGTCAACACAATATTGAAGGAGAAGAACAAAGTTGGAGGACTGATGCTACCTACTTTAAGAATCACTGTAGAGCGGCAGTAATCATGACAGTGTGATACTGGTTAAAGTAGAGACAAATAGGTCAATGGAACAGAAAGAGAGCCTAGAAACAGACCTTAAATAAATATAGTCATCTGATCTTTCACAAAGATCATCTGAGAAATTGTGAGGATAAAATGAGAATAAAGTGTGTGAGATGCTTGGCACAATAAAATGCCAGTAGTGTGTAAGAGAAGAATAGGAAATTGGATGAAAAGAGGCTGAGGTCATGGTATGCAAAGCCTTGAATATCAGGCTGAGGAAACGTAGACAGTGGGGAACTGTTGATAAAGTGAGAATTTATGAAGAGCTCAATGGCAGTGGCATGTAAGGTGGATTGTGGGAATAAAATTTGCAAGGTAGACTATTACCTAAGTGATCAGAACAAATTACCTGTGAAATTATAAAGACCCGAACTATTTTGGTGACATTAAGAATGAAAGGAAGGGACAGGTGCCCAGATTCACAGTAACAGGGGTCAGGGAGACTTGGCAAGGGCCAGGCTTCTTCCTAGATTTGCTTTTGTGTTGAGACTGAGACTGAGAAGTGGAACAAGCCAGGTTGGAGTCCTATGATAATGGCTGACACCACAACAAACATTTGTTGAGCAGCTACTCTATTGCCAGGCATGGTTGTAAGCACAGTGGGTACACAATCTCATCGAATCCTCTCACAATAGCCCAAGGAGGTAGGTACTAGTATGGCTCCCATTTTACAGAGATGAGGCCACTGGATCCTTACAGAAGTCAAGAATGTTGTCCAAATCATATTCCTCATTAATGGTGGAGTCAGGATTTATTTTTGATTTTTAAATCCATGCTCTTGACCATTATACTATCTGTAAGTGCAAAACCAGAGTAACCACACTGGTAATTTAACTCATATTTACTGATTACTGACCATGTACTAAATGCTTTATCAATCATTTAGAGTTTTGGGGGTTAAAGGTATCCTTCACCATTTTTGGAGTTCAGGATAATAAAGGTGACACTTAAAAATACTATTAAAGGCAGACAAAAACATTGACTTTTAATGGAATACAAGTGACATGTAATCTCCACGTATATAATGACTGGTAAATGGAGGCCTCCTAGCTTTTGTGCCAAATCTAAGACATGCATGGGGATTTAAGCTTTTCAGACATGCATGGAGGTTTGCCTTTAGGGAGAAATGGCTCAGCCAAACAGACTGTCCATTGACTCAGGCCTGCATAGTTTACCCAGACAGGAGGAGCAGGGAGAAAGATAGGTTGGCCTTTTCTCTCTCTGAATCAATGGGGTCTCACTGAAGTGAACTTAGGACAGGCTTTGCTTTGCACATGGATCCATGATCCAAGCAGGAAATAAAACAGAGGTGGGGAGGAGCTCTGTTCTGCTTTTGAGGCACATTCTGTAAATTGGGTTTGGCCCCAGAGATTACTTTAGGGCCCACCAGCCAGGGTGATGAGAGGAATATAGATGAAAAGTGTTTATCCAGGATTTGTACTGATACCCAGTATAGTGAGTGCCCCAACTCCATCTAGAGCTCAGGACTGGCTTATGCTGCCAGGATTGAGAGCCACTCTTCCTCCAGGGGGAAGGGAGCATTTATTCCTGGAAAAAGTAAAAGCGTTTATTTCTCCAACACCCTTCACTCTGATGTTCCATGGACCCTTCTTGTTGACAGAGGGACAAACATTTTTGTAATGCATAGACTGTCTATTCTTTCAACAACCCTGCTGGGAGATATTTTTATAAATATATTCATTGACTTCATGGAGATACTGAAGCTCAGAGAATTTAAGTGACACAGAGAAGGAGTGTCAGAGCTGCCCACACCGCCCCTACTCTGTCTCTGGTTTTCCAGCTCACACTCTTTCCCCGACCCCATGGGCCTTGTATTAATGGCCGCTGTGCATGGAACTGGACGCAGTGCTGGGTGCTTTGCCTGTATTAGCTCTACACTTCACAACAACCCTGGAGGGCACTGTAATTCCTGTATTTCTGATGAGGAAAAGTGTTCATTGAGGGTAAGTGATTTATCAAGGTCAGGCAGCTAATGAAGGTTATAGCCAGAGTCTGACAGTGGGTTTCGTTATTCCCAGGCCTATGGATTTTTCACTTATGAATGTTTCAGTTGTCCTTTGTTACCATTATAATAATGTTTTAGACATACTTAAAATATACCTGATAGTACTTTATATGTATGTATATGTATATATATATTTATATATCCCACTTTTAAATGATGTTATTAACTTTTATTATGTGATTTTTTTCCCAGTGGTTATTTGAGCAAAGTATAGACTAATTCTTATTTTGCACCAAGTGTCTGGAAAGGATTATAGCCTTTACTTCAATTTTATAAGCTCCATTGCCAAAGAATCATAATATTGGCTGGAGCCTTGGGAATGACTGTTGGTACATCCCCCTGACCCTGAGTAGAATGCATTCAAACTAGACCACATAACCACCCTTTTCTGGGCAGATAGAACTAAAACTGCTGTACTGAGGAGACATCTTTCATAAAATTAAAACCTGTTAGTTGAGAGCAGGCTATTTTTATATAGGCTAATGCTACTGAAACATTTCACAAAGAATAGAGCTAAGAAACTAAAGTCATCTTCATAAATAAATGAACCCCCCCATGTACACCTGGTACTCACTCAGCTTCAGTACCCAATTCATCTACTGTCTAAACTATGAATCCCAGGGAATGAGCATGTTCAGGTAAGTTCTATCAGAGGCTTCTTATACTCATTTCCCTCCATGCTTCACATTTTTGTGGCATCACAGCCTTATTCTAACCATAACTTTTTGATTCTCAAGACATTTCCTTTGAGCAAGTGGGAATTACCATTTACTGAAGCTTAAGTTAACAGATAATTAAATTAACTTTATGTGGGGTAAAGTAACTTGTGCAAGATAATGTAGAATAAGCATAAGAAAGCAGGTTTCTCAACACAGAGGGAGATAATTTCTTTCTCGTCTATTTTATTTTATACAGTATATATATATATATATATATATATATATATATATATATATATATAGCTAAAAAGTCTGCATTAACCTTAAGAAAATACATATTATGTGGGAAAAAATTATCATTGCCGAGTGATACATTCCAAAGGAAATATGCCAGAAAATGTTATTTCTGGTGATATCAAGAAATTTCCAGAAGACAATTCATTGATTAAAACTGTTATCTTTGTAAAATTAATGATTATAGAAAGAAAAACTTGTGGCCTCCTCCCCAAAATTTCTTAATAGAAACGAAGGCTTATTCTGCCTTTCTGATGACTTACCCATATTCATTTACTGGTGGCAAAGTCAAGGTGATAAAGTCAAAGATGTCAAGGACAAGCTGAAATTAATGAAGATAAGTACTCAGGTTCCAAAGGAGGGGTGGTTGGCTGTATAAACCTTCCATGGGCTCAAGTCAAGGGTCAAGGAACACATGAGTTCCCACGGTCAGGCTTCTTTCACAATTTTCCGTTCCAAAAGGCAGAACTCCTTTCCTTCCCACCAGGGTTCAGAGTCTTTATTTCATATTGGAAAGAGAGTATTTGCACAGTTTAAAATTATACTAAAACCTTCAGAATAAGTCAGTGACCACACCCTGGACTATAAATATGGAACCTTCTGCTCAATAGCAGCTTTTCTTACAGAAGAGAAAAGAAACTCACAGTGTTGTATAGGTTGCAGGACGTGCAAGGCCATGTGCTCATTGGCCTGAAGTCTATTACTGGCTCCACTGACACTGAGCAGCTGTGTGACCTCAGAGAATTCACTTAAATGGTCTGCTCTTCATTTTCTTCCATGTGTAAAGATAAACTGAAACTAATAATTTCTAAGATCTCTTAATCCCAACAGATATAATTCTAACTGTAAGCCCTGAGTGGGGTATGACATAAGCAATTACGGGTGAGCATAACTTTAATATAAAACAAGAGAGGACATCTGAATGCTTGAGACAAATGAATTATAGAATGTGAGTTCTATTTTTAGCCAGAATGAAAACTATTACGTTTACCACCTTACACGAAACAGCTTAAAAACTCGATTAACATATATGAAACAATAGTTTTCAAAATCATTAGAAAATCAAGCAACAGACAGTGCTCTCTGAGACACAGAAAACAAGTGAGGCCACCTAATTGCCTCGTCTTCCGGTCATGATAGGATCTCCAGGGCACGACTGCAAGGAGGGAGAACCCAGGCAGAGCCTGACCGGCTCTGAGCTTAGAAGATGGAGTCAGAAGTCTGGGGAGAGAGTGCAGAGAGAGAGAGAGAGAGAGAGAGAGAGAGAGAGAACGCATCTGGAGATTTGCAGGTCTTTGAGTCTCCAGCTGAGAACTGATCAATTTGTGCACGTGAAGAAACTACACGAGGCTGGGGTAAAAGCTACTGGGTAAGAGGACAGAGAACAAGCCTCAGAGCTCACACAGGGTTTGACATAGCTCCTGTTTCTCAAAACCAGAGTGTAAAACCTCATAATTCATGGGACATTGGGTTAGTATCAGGATAAAATCAGCCTTACACTAAATGCTGCTCTGATCATATCTAACTGGCTAAGAACCAAAGGGATAAAACTTTTCAAGTAACTTAACTCTATCCCAGAAAGCTCAAAAATTGTTATAGGAATACAAAAAGATCCAACACCCAATAAGATAAAATTATGATTAGCAGCTAATAAAAACTGCTAGGCATTCACAGAAGCAAAAACCTCCCCCAAACAAACAAAAACAACACATAATGAGGAGAAAAATCAGTCATTTGAGATAGAGCCCAAAATTATACCAATGATAAAATTAGTAGATGATTTTGAAGTAGGACTTTAAAAATACATTATATAGCTCTATTCCAATACTTAAAAAGCTGTAAGAGAGACTGAATGTGTTAGAGACATGGAAGATATAAAGAGTGGAAACACTCTTAAGTGGTCTAATATATGTTTAATTGGGAAAAGGAGAGGAAGAAAAATTATTTGAAGAAATAATGGCTGAAAAATTTCTGTTTGATGAAAAACTATAAACCCTCAGATATAAGAAACTCAATGAACCCCAAGCACAAGAAGCACAAAGAAATGGCACCAAGTTACAGAATGATCAAACTGCTTAAAACAGTGATAACAAGAAAATCTTAACAGCGATCTGAATAAAGATGAGTTACAGTGAAAGAAAGGTAAGAGTAGATTTCTCATCAGAAACAATGCATGTCAGAAGAGCACATCTTTAATGTGCTAAAGAAAAAAAGCCCATCAACCTAGAAGTCTGATAACTTAGACTTTATCCAAATTAAGAACTTCGGTTACTCAAAAGATACTGTTAGAGAATGAAAAGACAAGCCACAGAATGGGAGAAACTATTTACAAATTTCATGTCTGATAAAAGATTTGTATCCAGAATATGTAATGAAGCCTTAAATGTTATTAGTAATGAATAATTCAGTAAAATAAAATTGGCAAAAGATTTGAGCAGTCACTTCATCAGAGAAGATGTGTAGACTTTTATTATGCACATGAAAATATATTCAACCTTAGTAGTTATTAGGGAAATGCAAATTAAGACCACAATGAGATACTACTACACAACTATCAGAACAACTAAAATTAAAGAATCTGACCAAGCCAAGTGTTGATGAAGATGTAGAGCACGTGGAATTCTCATGCACTGCTCGTGAAACTGTAAAATGGTGTAACCCCTTTGGAAAACATTTTGGAAGTTTCTTTAAAAGTTAAACATACATCTACCATGTGATCCAGGCATTCTACTCCTAGATATTTACCCAAGAGAAATGACAAGAACTTGTAAGCAAATGATTATCGAAGCTTTATCTGAAATAAGTGCAAACTGGAAACAATGCAAATGGCTCATCAAAAGCTGAACTATAAGCAAATGGTGGTATATACATATAACAAAAACTACTCAGCCATAAAAAGAAATGCACTGTTGATATATGCTACGTGGATGAGTCAGAAAAAAAATTGCTATTCCAGTTGATCTCTTTTTGTGCCCTGTTTCATGTGAGGCATAATGCTGGTAAATTCTATGATAAATATTGTGCAGGAAGTATGTGGAGGACTGTGTAAGAGAGATATCACTTCCCAGTAGGGACACGGGATAGTACAGGAGTGGGCAGCTCACTCCTTGTGCGGTTTGGATACAAGAGGGACTGACTGGCTACATGCTCAAGGCAAGACTCAGCGACACTATGATGCTGTCATATATATATATTTACATGTATATATTTAAGTATATATATATATATACATATATATATATAAAATAAGAAAAATCAAATATCAGCTGTTTAATACTTATTTTTGAAGCAGTTATTTTGTAGCATCAGGAAAAGTATTTCAAAGTCCTGAAGGTCCTTCAGTCTTCTTCCTGTCCACTGGAGGCAACCAAATTGTTTCCAGAGTTTTCAGGTGAAGGTTTTTGGTTCCAGTGTCAGATATTGGGAGAGAGATTCAAATACTACATCAATGGATTCCTTTTCATTTTTAAGAAGTCATAACTTCAAGTCTGCAATGCTTCTCTCAGAATAGCGTGAAGTGAGATAGAATGAAGAGGGCTCAGCAGAGGTTTGAAAAGTGTGCTGTGTGAATGTAGGCACTGAGGACAAATTATTCTGACTGAGGCCAAGGTCAAGAATGGCTTCAAGGAGGAGAAAATCTTGGGTTGTATCTTGTAAAGCAGATAAAATTCCAACATGAGGAAATGTCATTGGACCCGGTAGAAGACAAGGAGGTATGGAGCAATATGATTTGTTGGACTAAGATGATGGCCCTCTGTGGCACAGGGAAGAGAATAAAATGCTTTAGTTCAGCCTTTTTAGTCAGCACAGCATTCTCCTTAGTAAAATAGATGAGTCACATGTATTTCCTTCACAGATTCCAAATTAGGATATAATAAAATGTATTTTTATCAGTTAGAATTCAGATGCAAAAAATGAACTGATCCAGATAGTTTAAGCAGAATGGGGATTAGGTGCTTTGAAAACTGTTGGCAAGACTGGAGAAGGGGAGTTCAGATTGACTAGCCTGCTAGTTCAGGGGGTAAATGGGAGGCACCACAGTTTTAGTGCATTTTCATTTTATGATGCAGAAGGAAATCTAGAATTTTTTGATGCCTCAGTTTGCCTGGGATTAACACACAGTAGGCACCCTGGGAATGTAGAAAAAAAATCAATGAACATATGTGAAGGTCAATATTCTGTAAAAGTACAGATGTGCTAATTAATAGAAATTTCATTCTTGTATCTCCCAAGGGCCTTGTACAATAGCACACACTTAGAGGGACTCATTAATATTTGTTGAATAAGCTCATAAGAAGTAATAAATCAGATATTTACAGTTATAGTAGTTTCAAATAAATCATATCCATTTTTACCACTCCAAAAAGATGGTATATATCTAACCTTGCAGTTCTGTCAAATGTGTTCAATGATATGATGCTGTCTATATAATAGTACTTCATAGCAAAAGTGGAACATGTTTTTTAAAATCCAGAAGTGATGTCAAGGAAAATGACTTTTAAGTCATTGAATGTTGATGTCTGCTGATTTAAGAAATGTGCCTAAACACATTTGATCTTTCTCAGGTTGGGTGGCTGCCTCAATGCATAGCCAGAAATGGAGGAAAACACTTGGCTAATAACATCCTAACTCCCCTTAATGTTTTTGTTTACTCCAGCCTTGCATGACCAGCAGCAGGGTAATTGTGATAAGTTTGGTTAAAGTAGTTCTCATCACACAGACCCCCAGCAGGGCACAGGAAGTTAGTTTAACTAAACTGTATCTATTTCGAAACAGAAATACATGTACTAAAATAAAAAAAGAGAAAATCTTTTTCACATTAAGGACTTAAAAAGCCAAATGGACTTGGCTGGTGGATCAGTTAGTATATAAGTAAAAAAGCACAATTTAAAATTCCTTATTTAGAAATTTTGAGAGACTCTTTACCGTTAGATGAAGAGTGTTCCTTTAGAAGCAGATTCATCTGTCTATGTCTGTCTGCTTGGGAGATACTGAATTATATATACGTATATTTAGAGAGTGCTCCAAAATTAAAAAAAAAAACAAATATCAGCTTTTTAAATAGTTACTGAAGTGATTATTTTGCAGCTTCAGGAAAACATTTCAAAAGTTCCTTGGAGGAGTGTAATCTCTAAATAACCTAGAACCGTACAGTATGGTAATACAGTCATTGAACTAGGAGTTAGGGCAAAACTGTACCAAATGACGTACTCTGGGTTTCTTCCCATATCTCTGAGTGATTTCATCTCCGCTACCCAAAATAGGATAAAATGGAGATGGCTTCACATGCTTCCACCTCCCACATATGACCCAATCTTCTCCAACATTGAGTTAAAAAAAATCTACTTGAAATGAATCATTAATTCTATAAGGAGTTTTCTTCTGTTTTGCTGCACAGGTAACATTCTGTTTCACAAGTATCAGAGTCATGTAGTATTTCAGGCTTGGCTTTTCTTATAATAAACCACATTGCTCAGAAATATGAGCAATACTTCTGGTTGTTTGTTCCAATTTGTTTTCCTTTTTTGAATCAACACAATTCAATCTTTGCTTTAGTTTTCAACCCAGTGAGCTAGGCCAATTAGGTATCCCACCCCCAAAGGTACAGATTTTGATAGCATTCTGATCATGTGTTTCTATTTGGGTTCTTAATAAGACACCGAGCATAATTTTTCCGTGACTTCTTAAAAAATTTCTATACATTGGGATCAGATATGATGTCTACTGAACACAGTTTCTAAGAAAGGAATTTTTAAACACTCTGTGCCTTCTCTCTTCATTGTGAGCAGGAATTCGTGAGGGGAACTAACCGGACCGATGTGCCAGCTTTTCCAGGCAACTTTGGGGCTCCGATGTCACTCACGTCTTTCATGAAGGAAAGAGGCTTTAATCTGCGCTGTTTTCATCAGGAATACAGTGGGAACATCTTCATTAGAAACGGAGTGCGCGCCTGATGTGCTCTGTTGTGATAATGAGGGGAAGGGTGTGAACAAGAAGATAAGAGGAGCAAGTATTTAACTGGAAGCATTCCACCTGGCTTCCGCTTCATTTTATTTAATTGGATGAGGAACATTTTCTGCCTGTGAAAACGGCCAAATGTCCCAGATTGAGAGTTGAGAAGCCAGGATTTGAGGACACTGTTAATAGCAATGCTTCATGTTCCTCTTCTTCCTCCCCATGGGTGTCTTAGTATCACCAATTTTAAAAGAGCAAGTGGACTATACATAGGACGCTTGGAAGTGCAAGAAAGATGCAGTTTAGCAGGAAAAGGTACTGGGTCTTTTAATAGCCGGTCTTGAACAAAACCATGAACTAGATAGATTCTATTTTGAAGCCTTTTTAGGTTACCTTCTGTATTTCTCTTCCACTTTCACCACCTCTAGGCTTTATGTCTATGTTATTTATATATCTATCCCCTTTTTAAAAAATTGACTTTTCCATGTCCTATCCCTTCAGATCTGTGCCAAAGAATGTTATATATTAGTAGAGTTGTCAGTTTTAGCAAATAAAAAGAACTGGGTGTCCAGTTAAATTTTAATATCAGAGATACAACACAAAATTTTAGGTATGTCCAATGCAGTAATATATATTGTATGTCTGCGATACAAATTTAACTGCAGTATGTTCTATACATTAGGATAATCCTATTAATTAGTTGTTTGCAAATTTATTTCTCAAGCATGCCTAGAGTTCAGCAGAGGTGACTCTGGTAGTGGTAGTAAAGGGGGTTAGGGTTAGGGTAAGGGGTGGGGGCAGATGCTGCCACGGGGGTGGAGAGCATGGCACACTGACTCTTCCTCTGCTGAGCAAGCTCTGCCCACTGCCTTGTTACTGGCATTGGCTATTTGGTTTTATTTGATATAAGGGTTTTATTGCTAAGAGAAGTCTGAAAACTATTGGTTTTCCTGCTACCTTCCGTTTGCTTTCCAAATCCACTTCCCATCTGTCTTCACCCTGTCCTGGGCCTGGAGATTGACATATATCAATGGACTCTCACCCTCTGGCTTCTGGAGAAACTGGAAGGAGACTGAAATTGAGAGAAAAATGAGGCTGGAATATATAGTCCCCTGGCTCTTTCCCTGCAAAATAATTCAGGTAATTAAAAATTCTCTGTCAAAGAGAAATTATCTTAGCTGTGTGTAAAGGAGAACCCAATTAATCTAATTAAAAATTTATTTTTCTCACATACTTAAACTCTGAAGGCAGGCAGCTGCTGGCAGTGGTATTTCAGTGCTCAGTGATGTCAGGCTGGTGTCTTTGAGATCTCTGATATTTCCCTCATGGTTACAAGGTGGCTGCCAGAGTTCCAGAACTCAAGTACATGCTTAAGAGAGAAAGAAGTGAGGAAAGGAAGAAAGCCTCAATGTCTGACCAATTACTAGGAAAGCAAAAAATTTCCTCAGAGACTCCCTGTATATTTCACTTATGTTTCATTGGCTAGATCTCTGTAATATGGTCCCCTTGGTAGCAAGAGATGCTGGGAACATAAGTATTTATGTTTTCCAGTCTCTGAAAAGTACAGGAGAGAAGGGATTGAGAATGGTGTTGGCTTAATCAACTAACAGTGTCCAGGGAGATTTGCTTTTGACAGGGAATGTCTAAGAAGTCAATGCCTCAGTACTAAGGAATGGCTTTTTAATGGCATGATTTACATACACTCTGAGTAGCTTGTGAAGAAGTGTTTAAGTGATGCATTTCATCATGGCCCCTTAATTTATACTATATAAGTGATTATGTCTGTTGTTTAACTTTAGTCAGAATTTGAAAGGCAGAATAATCTCAGAGGATTAAGGCCTTGGTCAAATTATATCTCAAATCCTTCCATAACCCCTTTACACTTCCCTTTTTTCTCTTTGTGTCTATTTCCTGAATATACAGGCAAATTCAGTGTAAAATGGACACAAAACTGTGGAAAAGGACATGGGTCTAGAAACTAGGTGACTTGTCTTTGCCTTTTTTGCCACCAAATAGCTGTGTGTTGAGATAGTTTTGACTTTTGGAACCTCTTCCTTATATGGCAAAGGGGGACTGTGCTGGGGTAGATGATCATTTTTGTCCAACAAATCTTTTTGAACATCTACTATGAAACGTGCTTTGTCCAGGCTCAGGAAATGGTAAGATGGTGATGGTTCAAACAAGTTTCTTGTCCTCATGGAGTTTACATTCTACTGGGAAGAGACTGACAGTAAGAAAATAAATGATAAACTAAATAAACTAGTGATGGGTGCTATGCAGGGGAACAAAATGCAGTGATGTGAGAATCAGTGTCCGGCTGCCGATGCAGCTGGTGAGGTCCAAAGGTCCTCTCTGAGGAAGCAGCATTGAAGCTGAGATCTGAATGTCAAGGAGATTTTACTGGGCCCTGAAATCCAAGGGCCTGGGAACCGCTCAGTTGGTCGGGACCCATGTATGCATGTTCACAGAGCTTTGCTGTCCCCTCTCAGGAGCCCCATGAACAGTAACCTGTCCACCCTGACCTAGGTGCTAGTGGAATAGAATGTATGTGTGTGTGTGGAAGAGGAGCTGCTTGGATGTTAACAGCTCTGTTACCTGTTTCAGAAAAGCATCACCATTTCTAAGTCCTGTTTACATGTTTTTGAGGATTTGCTCTCCATATCTCTGCTTTTGTTATCTTCTAAAAAAATGTATTTAATACTGAAATAAAGTATAGCAGTAGCTTAGAGGTATGCTTTTCTTTAGAAAACAACTTGTGACTTTTACCCTTGATTTTCTTAGCAGTATTCTCTAAGATTGTGGCTTAGACCTCGTGTTGCTGATGCTTGCTTGATAAACAACTAAAATGTACATAACCTCTGCTTTCGTTCCTCTGTATCCATATTCATCCACTTGCTGAGCACTAACTGAATGCTAAGTCCTGATGGCAGAGCACTGAAGAACTTTGTGAGAGATATACAAACATAACAAATGATCCAAGAGCAATGCCTGAGAGAAGAGAGATATACAAGGTGCGGAGTGGAAAGCCCCATTCCTTCTGCCTAGGGAAGTCCCAGAAAAGGTAGAACAGGAAATCGAGACAACTCCTGTTCTCTCTGTCCATTCCTGGAAAAGAGCTAGGATTCTCCCATCACCCAAATGTTGTTGGCAGCAGAGTTTGGGATTAATACCATGGAACTGTGGACGAAGAGCTTGAGACTGGCAGTGGGACCTCCTGCTGTACAGTTGTGCCACCACCAAGGTCACGACACTTAGTGTTCTGCGTTTGCTTGTAAACCTGGCATAACATACCTATAATCTTGTCCTCCCTTTCTTCTTCTGGTTACCTTAAAAAAACTTTGTATCACACATGGTTTTAGGCATTAGAGGCGCAAAGATGAATGAAATTGAGCTCACCATGCAAACAGGGTGAGCTAGATCTAACAGTAGATAAATAACAGTACAACTTCTAAGTGCCATCAGAGGAACACCTGTCTTGCGAGGTCACTAGAAGACAGCAAGGAAATCCTTGTGAAAATATTTTTGGAAAGGCACAAAGCAATGCTGGAGGTCTGAAGACCAGCATGCTGGAACTCCTGCCCCACTGACAGGAGATGTGTGCGGATTCTAAGAAAAACACGTTCCTTGGAAAGTATTTGAATATCCATAGTAGGTTTCTGAAACCTTCACATTTTGAAGTTAATTTTGAGTTGGCATAGGGGAATATTAGCTTTGGTGGTTCAGAGTATTTATTTCGTTTATTAGAATTAAATCCAAAAAGCACAGTCAGAAGGAACTTCAGCAGCAAAGGTCTTTTCACATTGTCCCCTGGAAAACTGCTCTTCCTTTAATTTACCAAGGTGTGTGACACAGCCAGCACTTTCCCCTTTCCCATGTTGGTGTTAGTGTTAGCCCATCTTAAAGCAAATATTGTGATTTGGTGGCATGGAATTCCCTCCAAGAACTGTTGTCATTCACAATTAAAGATAACAGAGTCTGCTGGTGGTGGTATTTCCTCCTATATGTGAACGTGGGCCTGAAACAGGCAAGAGAAATGCCTGGTTTGCAGGTTTTAGGCAGAGTTGGCTTTCTGTTCCCACCAAAGTGAGGAAGGAGAGTTTGAAAGTATACAGGGTGTGGTTCTGGTCCCCCCTGCGTGCTCCCTTTGAGGATTTCCTCAGTTTAGTTCTGAGAACTTGCTGGAACACCCAGGGACTGAGGGGGAGGGATTCTACCCTGTCTTTCTCTTAGATCTCCCCTGTTTTTTGGTCAGGTAGTGATCCCGTCTATCACTAGTCTTTTCAGACATGCTCAGCCTCATTACAGGGTCTGAGGCAATGTCTGCACAGGGAAGGAGTCAGGGAACCTTGGGTAATCTGACCCTCCATTGCGTTTTGATTTTCACCTGGGCAAATTTTTTAACTCTCTGAGCTTTATTTTCTTTAGTCTTAAGCAGACATAGTATTACATATCTTGTGTACTCACAGACATGTCATAAAGATCCAAATGAGATAATTTGTGGAGCAACATGTTTGAAAAGTATATAAAACATTATACAAACTCTCATACATAGAGTGTTTAGTTGCACTGATTCACGATTATATCCCATGATCAAGATGTACACACAAACATTCAGATGCTCGCCTTATGTACCCAGCCCTCCTCTGTATAAAATGGTACTAAGCATGGAGAACATGTGTGCTAAGGCTGTGCTGATAATGCAATAATGTGCCAGAGTCCTGGATAGGACGTTGAGCTCATTGAGTACCCCATGTCCCCTTTAGGGTAGAAAATAGGAAAAATGCTTGCTCTATTAATTCCACTGTTACCCTAGATGATTGCTCTATGCTGACTCCAGGTTTTCTAGGCTGGTCTGGCCAAGGAAGACAGGAAGGTCAGAACAGAAGATAAGTCAGCCTCTGTCTCCTGAATTTCTGGCCTTCTTTCTGGGGCTCCCTTCACCCCAGCCTTGGTGTGCCCAGGTATGCATGCCTTGAAAACCCAGGCCAAATACAACAAAAGGGATGGCTAGTGCCTCCCAGTGCTATTACTGCAAGAATGATCCTACTAAATGTCCTCATAATCCTTGTAGGTCCCCAAAGCCTTTGTGGTGATGTCCAGACTCCTGAACTTGATTCAGAAAGTGCCTCACGCTCTGATGTTACTGCCACTTTTGTTTTCTTGGGGCTTGATCCTCCTCCATCTGCTGCTTGGGCCTCATCCAGCAGAGCCACTTGCTGAAGTGAAAACAAATGACTTCAAGTTTCACAAGGCAACCCCTTGGGAACTCATCCTTCTGCTTTGAAGACCCTTGCCCTATTTAAACTTCAGTACTCACAAGTCCCAGGACAAGCCACAGATACTTTGAGAAGCTTTCCTTCGGACTCACTTGAGCTGACTTAAATGTTCTTTTGCATTTCCATGTCAATCTGGGCATAACTTTTATTTAATATGTATTGCTTAATGCTCTGAGTTTTAAAAATCTGATTAGTGTAGTAGACTAATTATCTTGAAGGTAAGGTCTCATTTGTCTTGTATCCCCCTCACCTGAGGGCTTTCATTTGTTGCATGCATGATGAATGAATGTAAACTTTCTGCGTGGAGGGCTCCTGTCAGACTTACAGATCATTCTTCCATGTTTCCCCCATTTTCCTTTCCTTGCCTCTTCCTGCCGCAAAGTGCTCCTAGCAGGCCCTTGATTAACATTTGTTGCAATAACAAATCAGTAGCATCTTTTGATGCTTTTGGTAACAATGACTAGTGTCTTACTCATCTGCTCTACTTCCATGTCTGCTGTGTGGGGCATTAGACCCCTTCACTGTTGGCTATGCTTACCTCCTAAAGGGCTGTTGGTGCCCCCGAGGAATGAGGAATGTGGCTCCATTCCCAGAGTGACACTGAATCGTGTCCTGGCCTTAAGCAGTTGCTACCCATCCATTAAATGAGGGTGGAGACCATTCCCTCCTCCTCTCTTAAAGATGTTATGAAGGTTAATGACGTAATGTCTGTAAGGCACCCTGGAAAAAATGTATTCCTCTGAACACTGAATGTTATGGTAACCTTGCTTTCATCTGGGTTACGCACTGGTCTGTGTTCATGGAAGCGGGATGCCCAAGCAGGAGAGTTCCTGGGACAGTTGAGGAGAGGAGTCCGAGGCCTGTTGTGAGCACAGCTGATCACCCGCCATGTGCTAGGGGCCTCCCTCTGCTTCCATCTCTTCTGTCTACAGAAGGTTGCGATAACACAGCACTTACCCACGATCCAAAGGGTATGTGGGAAATGAATGAATTTGTTTTTGTAAAGAGGATGGGCCTTTGGATAAAAAGCTCTGTAAAGCCACGAGATATTATTTCAATCCCAGATTTCTTTTTTTTTTCCTTTGTTTTGAAAGGATATTCACTGAGCTTGTCACTTTCTCAGGAATTTTTAAAATTACCCTTAACTCAGTCTTTTATGTACAGCTGTATACTTCTATTGAACTTCTTTGTTTCACTCCAGAGGGGTTACTGTTTGAAATTTCTCACTGTCATTTTTCTGTTTGCTTATAAACCAATAACCAAACAAATGGCTTTTAGACAATAGTCTATCTCCATTTTTTTAAAGTGAGGCATTATTTTTATAAGTCACAGTCCTTTTGACATATGTTTATTAATTGATAACTGGCTCCCATCACACATTGCACTTGTGTGACTTACATTAATTAAAATAATAATGCAATGAGAAATGAATAGGCTGTTTTGATTTCTGTGGTAATCCAAGTGAAGCTACTGTACAGTATTTGAGAATTAGATTGTTTATTGAAACTCAGAAGAGTACACTGGAATGAAAACAGTATACATTATCCTATGTCTGGGAAGATGTTATAATTTTTAAAATTTTATTGGATAAATGTCATTCAGAGGTTATCTTAATAAATTTTTAAAAATTAATCTTTACCAATTATAATTAGTACCATAAATGATATTTGTAGTATATAATTCTTCATACCAAGTTTTTTTCTTGTAAGCAAAGCATTCAAAAGATAAGGTCTGTCTGTATGACAGCAAATGTATTTAGAATTCATGCTTTTGAGGATTTTAAGCAGTCAGAAATAGTGCAGTGTTTATTTTGTGCCTAGCATTATGGATTCCCTTGCACCTACAAATCCACCATGTAATTGTTGCACTTCTGCTTTCAATGTGACGATGAGGACAATAGGGTGTTTATCTAGATCATGCTGACAATTGGTCCTACTTATCCACCTGTAAGACAAGGAAAGAATTAATATGTCTGAAATTGCCATATTAAAGGTCTTTATTGATCACGGGTAAATTCCACTTCATCCCCGTAGACACAGACTTGTTCCGTACTCACAAAGATTGCTATTTTTAAAGATAAATATATCTCAGACACTGAAGATATATCAACATGCTATTGATTATCTAAACTGAACCCATCATTTTACAGAAAAGAAAACTGAAATGCTGAAATATGATATCAAGTGATTACCCACGGTTATACAACTACTTAGTAATAGAACTAGGATGCAACTATCTTGGTTTCTGATTATTAGTAATAACAATAATAATAGGTTTCAATGGAAATATCCAGTCAACAGCTCATGCTCATTAGATAACTATGTTATGCACTAGATAAATAGAGACTAGGCACTAGATTAAGAGGAGATAATGTCATTCCATCATGAAATAATTATTGGTCCTTTGGAATGTTACCTACCTGTACGGTTTTCTCATTTTTCAAATTCAGGAATTTTACTGGGTATTCTCCAACTTGCCTCCTATCTCTGGGACTCTTTGATTTTATGAATGAAATTGAACCAGAAAATTGGTATCACAGGACTGTTTGCATGAGATCTCACTCATTTACTGTCTATGAATCTATTTTTAAAAAGAAGCAGTTGTAAAGCCTGGTACATGTCAAGTATTTATGTCCTTTGAGCTGAGTTCCCCTTCCCAGACGCAGTTTGTATTTTGTTATGGAATTTCTTTATGAGGAGCCCACCAGAAAGCACGTTCACGGTTCGCAGGAATTTCCAGAAGCGCTAACCAGTATCACATTCAGTTATGCCCAAGATGTTCTGCTACGTGCAGATTGGACTCCGGAGGTGAAACTGCTGCCTCCACCCAGTTTGAGCGTGTGCAGTAACACTGCCCAGGTTTTTGTGGTCATTACATCTTGAACGCTCATGTCATCATGCCGTAGTAGTTTAGAAAAAGAAAGAATGTTAGTGGTTTTCCATTCTACATCATTCACTTTACAGTCGAAGAAACTGAAGCCTTTTATCTGACAACTCAGCTTTACTCCTAGGAAACATGTATTTGTAATATGTAGATATATTTATTTCATGGTAATAGTGTGAGAGAGGTCATCTTTTCCTTCCATGGTCCACATAACTGTTTCATCCTAGATATAGGTCTTGGTATTTTGTGTCTTCTTTGAGAATGCTTCTTATCTCTTGAAGCTGCCATTTTGATGAAAATCATGGCTAATAGAGGAAAATACATAGAGGTCACTATTCTGTTTGGTAAAAAGAAAAAATAATTCTTTCTGGAGGTTTCATCAAATATCTTCCATAAAAGCAATAGTGTTAAAAAAAACTAGTTTGTGGTCTAACATGTATTTTGGTTGGAAAGAGTTCCCTGTTTGGAATATGTAATTAGGCATGAATTGCCCGGGGTGTTCTTGCCTAGTGCAGTAGAGTCACAAATATGCTCACATTGCATTCGTATGTGCAAAAAAAATACAGCTTCTATATTTTCTACAGTTAGCTCTTTAGTCTTTAAGAACACACACCTTGATGGAAACTTACACCAGTCAATTAAATATAGCTCAATGTCTTCTGGTCTAAAGAGCCTCCTTTCAGTCCAAAGTGCAACACTGTTTGTTTAAATAGTCTTTGTTCTTGATCTCCCTGGGAAACTGGCCAGACTTTTAGAGTTTGGCCCCATTCCCTGTCTTTTCTGCAAGATGGCACCATAGAAAGGTATAAGGGTTTTACTCTGGTCTTGGAGGTAATGGAGGGGCTGACCCTTGCCCTTTCTTTGGAGCAGCTGCACTGTTGACTTTGCTGGTTTGAGCAGGCTCCTTGGGCATTAATTGCACCCCTGATGCTGGAGATGGTGGCCTCAGTCATTCACATCTGATCTCTGCATGCACTGCAGCCTCTGTGCTCTCATTCTGTACATTGGCTTATGACCTCTAATACTCTCCACACCTTTATGACAAAAAGAGGAACTTCTGTTTTCCATCTCTGTCTCAGGGGCGTTTATCCAACCTCTTCCTGGCATCACCATGGTGAACAAAGTGTCCAGCCAAAAAATCAGCACTTCCAGGAACTTGTAGCGCCCACTGATCCTGGTACCTCCAGGCATCTTTTTACCCATTTTCATGCTTCCAGAGCCATCTGTTTTGCTTAAGGTGTGGCTTTGGGGGATGTGGACATTTCTTTTACCTCTCCTTTCCGGCATAGAACTTTTATTTGACTTTCCCTAATAGCCTTCTGCCTCTGATTTTATTCTGGTCCAATCCTAAGGGCCATCTCACGCACAGGGAAAGAAACCAGCCCCCAGCCAAGCACCACAATTTACAGTGCCACAACTTCCAAACCAACATGTCTGCTTCCTTTATTGTAGACTGATTTAAAGCCTCTTCCTCCTCCTACCTCTTCCCATCCCATACCGATCTCCCTGCCCCTCCAGCTCCAGGGTCTTACCCCCTTCTCCTTTCACCCTCCCCTTCCTTCTTTGTCTCTCTTTCTCCACCTCCAACCCCAAAATACATGTGCAAATCAATTTACATTTTTAAATCTCAGTTTCCCTACCTTTTAAGTTGGGAAACCAAAACTTAAATACATTTTTTTATTACTTTGGAATCTTAGAAGAAATTACAGTTATAGATTATCTTGAACAAGTTGGATAAAATTAAGCATACAAGCTTTATTAGTATTTTTCAAAGTATCAGATTTTGAAGAAGTTGTAGGGGCAGCAGATGACTGTATTACAAAGAATGCACCTAGAAAGTGAATAAGCCATCTGCTGACCTGAATTTCTAAGACCAAAGGAGAGAGAGAAGAACTCAGTGACTATACAGAGTTATTCTTATTTAGGGGAGAAAAATTATCTACATTCTTTTTCCAAAAATATAGGTTTATCAGTTTGTGAGCTCTCTCAAATATATTCTTAAACTTTATAAATAAATCTAAGACATACATACAGACATGTACTCAAAGAATGTATACTATATGGATTATCTCACATTGAACACACCCATGTGGCCAGCAACCAAATTAAGAATTAAACATTACTAATACCTCAAAAGGCCACCGCCTTCCTCCTTAAAAGTACTACCACCTAAAGATAATAAGTACCCTGTTTTCTAACAACAAATATTAGTTTTGCCCTTTAAAAAAGTTTGATATGGGTAGAACCATTCAATATGTACTTTTGTGTCCATCTTCTTCCATTCAAAATCTTGTTTATGAGCTTTAGACACTTCCCTAGGAGTCACTGTGGTCCATCCATTCTCACTACTGTATGAAGTTGTTCCGCATTTTTGGCTTTCAAGAATATGCTACTAAACACATTCTTATATATATCTTCTGGTGAACACATATGTACTCATTTCCAAATAGCTGTCTACCAGCTGTGGTATGGGTTGGAAGACAAAAAAAGGGTCTGTGCAGGGAATATAAATTTGGGAGTTCTCATTGAGATAGAAGTGATCAGGTAGGGAAATAGTACAAAGGATTTAGGTCAGAGCCATTGCAAAATTTGAAAGTTAAGTTTGACAAAGCAGTTTCTAGTAGATACAATTTCTTAATTGCATTCAAAATACAGCCAGGACAGGACTTTGAATGGTTCTCTGAGATCCCCCTTCCTTTCTGTTCTCTCTGATGACTCACCTTTGGTTTCTCTTGGTAGGATTGCCTAATTTCACCTTTTTCTGCCTCTGCCCTTTGTCCCGAAAGAGCTGTATCTTTTCCTGGTCATGTCCTCAGGCTCTGTCACTCAGTGTCTTCCAAGCAATCAAAAAAACCTATCTGAAACACCTCTCGTAGTGAGAGATGGAGAAAAACCAATCCTATAGAGGAGCTTCCCAGGCTATATGGAGCATTTGAATTTATGTATTATCTGTTTTTCTTAACCAATGTAATCCATGTTTGTTATCAAACATTACAGAAATATATAATGTAAACATTAAGGTTCCATGTAATTTCCTCTACACTCCCATAACCATTGCTGTGCTTTATTTCTAGGCAGTTTTCTATATGAATTTTAGCTTTTTGTTATTACTGTTTCAACAAAGTGGCTATCATACTAGGTACAGACTATTCTGAACTTGTTTTATTCACTTACAGTACCTGGGATATCTTTCCTATGTATATCTAATGATTATATAACAATCTTGCTTTGATATTCTGGTCTTTAGCACTTAATTGTAAATGGTATTGGCAGAAATTTTGGAAAAAGTAGCAAGGAAGGATGACACCATCGTAGTCTGTGACAGAAATTCTGGGGGCTGTTGGGTTGTCCATCCATTTTCCATATGCCAAGCGGTATGTTGCAGCTTACCTTTTTATGTGGAAAACCCCATGTTTTTTTCTTCACCAAGTGTCATTCATTGCACAGCAAATTCATGGACAAATTTTACTCTTCACTAAAAGTGACTGTCTTACATGTTATCTTTTTTGTTTCTTTTCTTGAATTAATTAAGTTGGCTCACTTCCGTTGTTTCATTCTGGGCTTCGAGGTTATTATATCTCCCTTCTGTGGAAATGTTTGTCTATTTTGGTAGTCAGATCTGTCAACAGAACCAAAATAGGGATTAAGTGCTTAGGTTCTGGAGTTAGAAAACCTAGTGTTGAATCATGGCTCCAACAAATCCCAGCTCTGTGACCTTGGCCAGTGACTTAATACCTTTTTGCCTCAGTTTCCAGATCTGTAAAATAGGTGGGCTCAAAAATGAAGGCTGTTATTTATTATTGTCTATTTTTATCTTTTTCCGGCTGTCTTTATAATTTGCAAATTCTTTTGCTGGACATGAAGACTATATGTTAGCTGCACATGAGGCCGCACACCACAGCACTAAGAGAAAGAGATCTGAAATCAAATTGCATGGATTGTTCCTGAGTCTGCTGCTCTGCTTCAAGCTGCTTATTATCCTTGTGCTTCCATTTTCTCATATGTAGAAAGGGATAATAGTTATTATTGAGAGAATTGAAGGATATAATGCACAAAATCATTCAGAGCTGCAATGTTTATTTGTTGCTCTGGAGTGAATGTTTGTGTCCCGCCCCCCCCGCCCAAATTCATATGCTGAAGCCCTAACTTCCCATGTGATAGTATTTTGAAGTGGGGCCTTTGTTGGAGTTAATTAGGTTTAGATGAAGATATAAGGGTGGAGGCTTTATGATGGGATAAGCACCCTTATGAGAAGAGGGAGAAGCCAGAGCTCTTTCTCTTTCCGTCATGTGAGGATGCAGCAAGAAGACGGCAAACGCAAACCACAAAGAGGTTCTCTCAGCTGACATTGAGTCTGCCAGGACCTTGATCTTGAACTTCCAGAATCCAGAATTGTAAGGAATGAGTTGCCTACTGTTTAAGCTACCCAGTCCATGGCATTTTGTTATAGCAGTCTGAACTAAGGTACTATTTCTTTTTCATAAAAAATGTGGCTACTAATAAATTTCATTTGCCTTATGTGGCTCACATCTGTGACTTGTATTATATTTCTTTTGGATGGTACTAGTCTAGTGAAGAGCAAACACGCAAAAACATCTAGCTATTATTCTAGGGCACTTATCACTTTCATTTAAACAAAATTACTTGTTTTACATACCTCTTTATGGTCCAGTGGTCACTGTGACCACATTAAAAAAAATAATCATGTTATCATGAACTCTAATGGAGGTGAGAATTTTATTTGGTTTGGGGGAAGAATTGTCCTGAATTTTGCTCAGTGATACGAATGCTTTTGGTGTGATCAAATCAAGGTTTTTCTCCAACAGTGGACTGAGTAATGATTGCAAACTAATTACAGCATGCATATTGCACTTTGCTTTGCATTAACAGCTTTCTACCAGCTGTTTCCTTTAGCAGTTGTTCATTTCAAGTAGGTACCAATGTTGCTGGAAGTGTAGGATGCCAGAAAGCAATTTCAATTCTTTGCTTCAAATTAAAATCGGCATATATATATATTTTATTTTTTTTTCCTTAAGGGTCCTTCAAAATCTACATAGCTCTAAGGCTAATTTCTTACACCCTTTCTGGTCTCTTTTCCAGAACAAAAATCTTTTGAAGATTCTACACAGAATGATACAAAATCTCAAGTTTAATTAAGCTTTAGCAAAAATATCCTTTAACCATTACATTTGTTTCTTGCTTTATTCCCTCATAGCCTGCAACTCTTCTGAAGTACACTTTCAAGTAGAGATTCAGTAGAGCCATTTAGAGTAGTCATTACTGTGGATTAAATAACTATTCCCATCTGGCTCATGAAATATATAATCTGTATTCCTCTTTGGATAATAAATACAGTAAGTAACTACTTAACCATCCCTTAGATCATCACTTTTGTCTCTCCTGGTGGGTTTTTCTTTATTATCTATCAATAAGGACTTTTCATTAAATCTTTCCTTACATAGAAACATATCCTGTGGGCTTGGTTTTACAAAAAAAATACATTATCTTGGTTCCTTTAACCCCAGCAGGGCTTCAGATGTGTAATGGTGACTAGTGACAATGAATGGCATTTATTGAGCACTTACTGTATGATAGGCACAAAACCACAGGGACAGTGCTTAATGGTTCATGAACATCATCTTGTACAAATCTTTTCAAAAACCCTTTGAGAGGCATTAGTACACCCTTAGAGTCTAGGAAATGGATTCAGGGTGCCGCTGCCTATAAGTGGCTAAGCTGAGATTCTAAACTAGGTTTGTTTGACTCCAAGTTCCATCATCTTCACTTCTAAGTCAGGGGCTCCATCCAGACAGTATGGGCACCCCAGGGGCTGTGCTGGATGATACACTGGGGTGTGGGAATAATATTTTACAGCTTTTACTTAGATATATATTTTCTTAGATTTTTGAAATTTCTATGTTTGTGTATGTTTTACAATGCATAAGATTGAAAAAAGTACATCAACACATGTAGAAACTATCTACAAAAGTTTACAGGTGTTGGGAATGCATGCTCAAGTACTTTTCTGATAGTTTTTTACCACCAATAAAAGTCCCAATTTTGCCACAGCCTTGGAGGAACTAATGTATTTTGCACTATCCACACAAAAATTAAAACATAGGTGTGTGATGGCAACATATTTGGTCCAACATTCAAAACCTTTTTAACTGACAGTCTAGTATTAAGCTCCACATTCAGGTATTACTTTCCCTCAGGGTTAAGATAATATTTCTCCCTTTCATTCCTAAGTGAATAGATGCCTTAGCCACTTGACCAGAGCCGCCACTTCCTACCACCTATTTTCAGCTCACCTGGGGTCTCTACTTGCTTTGCTGCTAACATCTACTTCCTGGAACTCTGAGATAACTAATTCCTCATAATACAATATGGCTACAGCCATGCTGGCTCCAACTAAGGCAGAAAAGGCTGGAGTTTCTTTTATTGCCTTGGGCTCTAATTATCCCCATGCAACCAACACAAAGTTGCTTTCTATACAACAGCCTTTATCAAAGATTGGTGACTGAGGAGAAGAGTAACTGGAAGGAATTACAGAGAAAACTGGATTCTAAACATGACTGTCTCTAGAAACCAAGAGAAAGGGTAGAGCTTTGTCTCCTTGTCTGAAGAATCTCACCATTTTCTTCCTTTTCCTTCTATTCCTCTTCCTTCTCCTGAGAGAGAGAGACAGAGAGACAGAGAGAGAGAGAGAGAGAGAGAGAGAGAGAGAGAGAGAGAGAGAGAGAGAAAGAGAGAAAGAGATGTCTAATCCCCTTTAGGAAAACCTTACCTTTGGCTCACTGGCACAGTCTCACATCTTACCACATCAGAATAATCCATAGATACAGTAACTCACAGGAGCAAAAGTCTACACATTTCAGTCACTCAGTCTAAAATAAGGACTCGAACAGAATAGTTCTCAGTGGAATTTACATTCTAACTGAAATTCCATAAACATTTTTCCAAGAGCAGGAGGCAGAGATCTGCCCTTTTTCCTATGTCATTTTAGTGTCTTTTGGGGAACTCTTGGATGGAACACACACACACACACACACACACACACACACACACACACACACACACACACTCCTCTGAAGAACAGTCATTCTCTAAGACAGTGGACCTTAAATCCATACTGAAGAAGAGACACATTATTTGATAACCATATGCTCTGCAAAGATTTTCCTTGCCTCAACTGTGGATAGTATTTTGCATTATTTTGCAAAACTGTTGCTGGCCTCATTTTCTTATCCTCCAGCTCTGTACCACACCCACTTTGTCAATTTCAGTTTGATCAGATTCAAAGTCTCTTTTTTTGATACCTAGTTTGAGTCAGATAATGAGATAGTATATAGGTCAATAAAACAGTGCTTGTCTTCAAGCACCTTATAAACTAGAACAGGGAGTTAGACCTACATAGTTCCTAAAACACAGTGTGATAAGTTATAATACTTATGTGCAAAAGGCTTTGAAAATATTGAAAAGGAGTAAGAAATTTTTCTTAGGGGAAGAAAAATTATTTATGGAGTGGAGAATAGTGGTCACAGGTTTTAAAGAACACAGAAACCACCCTTACTTTTATTCAATGTAGCACTGTAGGTCCTAGCCATGGCAATCAGACAACAAAAAGAGATAAAAGGCATACAAGTTGTTAAGGAAGATATTAAACTATCACTATTTGCAGATGACATGATATTATACATAGAAAACCCTAAAGGATCTCCCCAAAAAACTACTAGCACTAGTAACTGAATTCAGCAAAGTTGCAGTATACAAAATTCATACACAGAAATCTATTGCATTCCTATATACCAACAAAGAACTAGCAGAAAGAGAAATGAGGAAAGCAACTCCATTTCGAATTACATCAAAAGAAATAAAATTCCTAGGAATAAACCTAACCAAGGAGGTAAAAGACCTATACTCTGAAAACTACAAGAGACTCATGAGGGAAATCAAAGAAGACACCAATAAATGGAAATACCTCCTGTGCTCACGGATAGGAAGAATTAATATAGTCAAAATAGCTATCCTGCCTAAGGAATTTAGAGATTCAGTGCAATCCCTCTCAAAATACCAACAGCATTCTTCAGTGAACTAGAACAAATAGTTCTAAAATTCATATGGAACCACAAAAGACCCTGAATAGCCAATGCAATCCTGAGAAAGAACAAAGCTGGGAGGATTATGCTTCCTGACTTCAAGCTATACTACAAAGCCACAATAATCGATACAAGTTGGCACTGGTACAAGAACAGACCCATAGATCAATGGAACAAAATAGCCCAGATATAAGCCACACATATATGGTCAATTAATATATGATAAAGGAGCCATAGATATACAACAGGGAAATGACAGCCTCTTCAGCAACTTGTGTTGGCAAAACTACATGTAAGGCAGCTACACATAAGAGAATGAAACTGGATTATTGTCTATCCCCATACACAAAAATAAACTCAAAATGGATCAAAGACCTGAATGTAACTCATGAAACAATAAAACTCTTAGAAGAAAACATAGGCAAAAGTATCTTGAATACAAGCATGAGCAATTTTTCCTGGACACATCTCCTCAGGCAAGGGAAACAAAAGCAAAAATGAACAAATGGGACTACATCAAATTAAAAAGCTTCTGTACAGAAGGACACCATCAACAGAACAAAAAGATATGCTACAGTATGGGAGAATATATTTGTAAATGACTCATCTGATAGGGGATTAACATCCAGAATAAAAAGAACTCATACATCTCAACACCCAAAACACAAATAACCTGATCAGAAAATGGATGGAGGACCTGAACAGACACTTCTCCAAAGAAGAATACAAATGGTCAACAGATGCATGAAAAGATGCTCCACATCACTGATCATCAGGGAAATGCAAATTAAAGTCACAATGAGATATCACCTCACACCAGTTAGAATGGCCACTGTCTAAAAGACAAGAAATAACAAATGCTAGTGAGGATGTGGAGAAATAGGAACCCTCCTACACTGTTGGTGGGACTGCAAATAGGTGCAGCTGCTGTGGAAAGAAGTATGGAGGTCCCTCAAAAAACTAAAAGAAATAACATTTGACCCAGGAATTCCACTCCTAGGAATTTACCCGAAGAAAAAATCCCTGATTTGAAAAGTATCTGCACCCCTATGTTTATCACCATACTTTTTGCAATAGCCAAGATCAGTTAATGGATGGATAAAGAAGATGTGGTACATATACACCATGAAATATTATTCAGCCATAAAAACAAAAATCCTGCCATTTGCAGCAACATGGATGGATCTAGAGGGTATTATGCTCAGTGAAACAAGCCAGGCTGAGAAAGGCAAATACCATATGATTTCACTTATGTGTGGAATATAAAAATGAAGCAAAACAGAAGAAACAAAACAGCATTAGACTCACAGGCACTGAAAAGTGACTAGTGATTACCAAGGGGGAGGGGAGGGATGGGGGACAGAGAGAAGGAGGGGAGATAATTCACAATCACAATATAAGTTGATCATGGGGACTTTTGAACCACTGTGATGTACATTTGAAACCAACATAAGATTGTATGTTGGGTTCCCAGTGAGAAATGAAAGCTGCCAAGTTCATCCAGAGAAGGAGGCACAACTCAGACGTTAATACCATGGAATTGAATGTTCACATTATTATACTTGTTTTCAAGGATTTAAATCTCCTCTTTAAGGTCTGCTTAATGAGAAGATGTGGAGTCCATTACAGTTCTGCATTGGTTAGAACTGCCTTTAAGTGGTCCTCAAACTTGAGTGTGTATCAGGACCACCTGAGGACTGGAAAGCACAGATTACTGGGCTTCCACCCCAAGTTTCTGATTCAGTATTTCTGGATTAGGGCCTGAGAATTGGCATTTCTGACATGTTCCCAGGTGGTGTTGATGCTGCTGGGCCAGGGAACATACTTAGAGAACCACCATTTAAATGCATTGTTTTCAACCCTAGACATATATTACAATTGCTTGGCAAGCTTAAATAAAAATCCCCATGTCCAGACTGCATTCCAGACCAATTAAAATTAAATTACTGGGGCTGGAACCCCAACATCAGAACTTTTCAAAGCTCCAATACACAGCTGTGTTGAGAACAAGTCTTTTAGAAGCTTTCTTAGTCCATGTCCTAGTGGGAAATGATCACAATGCTTGCTGTGGGGATGTAGAATATTGGGCTGCATGCCACTTATTGCCATCCCTTAGCTGTATTCTCCTTTTATAGTTGAGGAAACCAAAATGATTTTACGATCATAATTTTTCTACCATAGGGGTTGACTTACAGACACTTTAATGGTCTGGCATAACTGGACACATTGAAGCTATGAGATGTCTTAGGATTGGCTAATAAATGTTTAGGCCAGCATATTGCTAATAATGGAATAGCTAATCGTGCTTCTTTTGAGGGTAAAAGATTATATGGAGTAAACTGATTTGCATATTAATTCAAACTACAGTCAGACACCAACATTCATTAATAGCACATGATACAACTTCATCTGAGTTTGGGAACTGTGCAAATGTTTAATTTCTGTGTGTGTAGAAGTGATGACATAGTGGGAAAGGCCTCTTGTCTCATGGAAAAATGATAAGTTAAATGGTAACATAAACCTTCTGCTAGACGAAGACCATTTGGACATTGGCTAATAGCGTGTATTATGTAGAGGAAATACTACTAAGTTTAGTATCTTATGCCACCATGTAAAGTTGTTGACTATCTGAGATGGAAACAGCTACTGATCACTAATCCTACACATCATGGCAATTAGAAGCAGAGAAAAGCCCATGGCCATTTACCAGCACTGCCGGGTCATGTAATATGCTCCACTGAGAGCAAAATCACTACCAATTTCAGCAGCGGGGAAGTTATTTGCTGCCTGGCACTTACTCTACAATCACTGTACTACAAACCAAGAAATAAATATGGTTTAGTGATGTAGAGAGCAGTAAATAGCACGTAAGGAGTGAGAACTGCTTTAATTTCCTCTGTGCTAAAAAGTCAGCAAATGGTCTTCAGCCCCTTAACAGGGGCAAAGGATTTCGGAGACTGGCTTTGACTGCCTGCGATTTTCAATTTAATTTTCCTTTACTGGCAGAAAAGCTCCCAGAGAGAGGTATTCATGTGAAGGTAAAAACGAAAACTTTATAGAACTTTGGAACAGAAATTCTTTTATTTTTTGCCCGGAGTTCCACCCACTTTTGACTGTCTACTGAGTTTCCCTGTTGTTTGTATCCCTTTTCCTACCCAAGGAAGTCAACTTTACGATGCCCGTTCTTGGTCTTGGCCACCTGGCTACTTGCTAACAAGAGCTGGTTTAGCTCCACCTTATTGGTCTCAGTCCTCTTGCTAATGAATTATATAGGTGTGGACATATGATGAAATTCTGGCTAGAGAAATATGAGATCTGTGCTGGGAAAGATTATTTGGTGATTTAAAGGAGACATGCAGAAAGATATGGTGTTCTGGGATGTGGTCCTGGTTTGTTTTTTCTACAGTCACTGTCTTGGAGTGTTGAGGGGATGCTGCTCTGAGGACAAATGCAGAATGGAAAGATGATGCTGTTAACCAGGGAATTAACTATGCCTGGAAAGCTTCTTGTTATCTGAGATAATAAATGCCTTATTGTTTAAGTCCCCTGAATCTCGATCTTCTATTCCTTGCAGTTGAAGGTACTGCAACTAATCATTTGGTTTCTTGAGTATGTTTGTGAGAGTTAAGCCCTCCCTAACTTTTGCCAAGGTGGAAAGATACAGAAAAAACAATGCACTGTATCACCATATTGCTTTAAAATTCCTTATAGAAACTGCTCTTAATTTAAAAGTAACTTCCTACATTTTACTTGTTTTTCTTTCTATTTAACTTAATCTTAGCAATTATCTTGACAGATTTAAGGTAAAGTATTTCATTCATGTAATAAAATTTGATTGACAGTTTTAATGTGTGGAGGAGGTTAAGATGTGACTTCAGCATTAATAAGCTTTTAAGTTTTACATAGTACAAGCCAAACACAGATTTAGGAAAATGGGTGCAAAACCATCAAAGTCTTCCTAAATACTACCAAGAAAATTTGTCTTCAAAAATTAATGTTAGTTGCTGTTAATATTTATTTAAAATTTTTCATATTTATTCTTCAATAAACTATCTTGAGGTGTTATTTAGATGCAGTAAGATACATACATTTTAATTGCACAGTTTGATAAGTTTTGACAAATGTATATGTACATATTCATGTAAACACTAACCCAGTCGATCATCCCAGAAAATTCCCTTTTGCTCCTTTGAGATAAAAGTCCACACCATACCCCATACAAGCAACAGTGATGATCTATCACTATAGGTTTGCTTGGCTGGTTCTATGGTTTCCAGCAATCAGATAGCACTATTTTATGTCTGGGGTATTTCTCTCAGCACATTATTGAATTTCTCTGTGTTGCTGAGTATATCATTAGTTTGTTCCTTTTAATTGGTGAGTAATATTCCACTGGATGAATATATCACAGTGTACTTACCTATTCACCTGTTGACAGACATGTAGATTGTTTCTAATACTTGGTTACTATGGAGAAAACTGCTGTACATTTGTGTAAAGTTTTTGTGAGCATAATTTTTTTCTGGGTCATATGTTAAGTCTATATTCAGCTCTTTAAGAAACCATTGGATTATTTTCCAAAGTGGCCCTAACATTATGTGTTTCCTTCAGCAGTGAATGAGAGGTCTGCCCAACATTTAGTATGGTCAGCCTTTCTACTTCTAGCTGTTCCAGTGAGTATGATGTGGTATTTCTTGGTAGTTTTAATTTGTGTTTCCCAGTGTACAGTGGTGTTGCACAGCTTTCCATGTTTTTATTGTCTATTCAAATATTATCTTTCTCAGGTCTTTGTAAACTCATTTGCTTTTTCTAAATTGGATTTTCTTCTTGTTGTGTTGCAACAATGCTATATATAATATACATACACACACATATGTCCTTTTATAGATTTATTTATTGCAAATATTTCTAGTGTGTGGGTTTTTTATCCATATTCTTACTGATGTCTTTTGAAGAGCAGAAGATTTAAATTTTGACGAAGTCTAACATCTATTTTTCAAAAAAATAATTGATATCTTTTTGTGTCCTAGGAATATCTGTCTTTGCCTAGTAGGGTCATGAAGATTCTTTCCTAGAAGTGTTACTCCAGAAGTTTTATAGTTTATCTTTTATGTTTAGGGCTATTACCAAGAATCAGGGCTCATTTAAAAAAATATGACTATCCAGTTGTATCATCACCATTTGTTGAAAAGATTATCCTTTACTCATTGAGTTATCTTGGCACCTTTGTCAAAAATCAACTGAACATATATATGTGGATCTATTTCTGAGCTCTCGACTTTGTTCCATTAATCTGGTAATCTGTGTTTATGCCTTTACCACTCTGCCTTAATTATAATAGTTTAACAAATCTTGAAATAAGGCAGTACAATTTTTCCAACTTTGTTTTTCTTTTTCAAACTGTTTTGGCTATTTCAGGTTTTGTGAAGTTCCATGTAAGTCTTAGGATCATCATGTCAATTTTTTTTTTAAATGCCTGCTGGAGTTTTGATTGGAAATTCATTGAATCTATAAATCTGGGAAAAACTGGTATCTTAACTATATGAAATCTTCTAATCTATGAACATGGTATATTTTTTCAGTTACTTAAATATTTTAAAAAGTATCTTATCAATATTTTTATATTTTGCAGTGTAGAGATTTGAATATCTTTCATTAAATTTCCTCCAAAGTATTTTATGTTTCTTGGTGCTGTTATAAAAATATTTTGCAATTTTTTTGCTTATGTATAGAAATCCAATTGATGTTTATATATTGACCTGGTGTTCTACAACTTTGCTAATTCACATTTTAATATGAAAATTTTTAAACAGAAGAGTTGAAATAAAACTACATTAAATGCTCATGTCTCCACAATCTAGATGCTATAATTAACATTTGGTTATCTTTTCTTTATTACATTTATATCTATTATTCCACCTTACTTATTTTTTTGATGTACTTCTGAGTTGCAGAGATCAGTATATTTTACCCCAAACACTTCAGTATATATATTATTAACTAGAATTCAATTACTGCTTATATTTTCTTTGTTCTAAATAAAATACAGTGAAATGTACAAATCTTAAGTATATTATTTGATACCTTTTGACGTATGCATAATACCTGTGCTATTATATGTCCCTTCCAAGTCAATCCTTGCTTTCACACTCTGAGAACTAATTGCCATTCTTATTTTTTTTAAATGACAGATTAGTTTAACCTATTTTAGAACTTTATACAAATAAAATCATGCAGTATGTACTCTTTTGGGGAAGATTATTTTCAATCAGGATGATGTTTCTGAGTTTCATCCATCTTGTGGCGTGCATATATGTATTTTTAATTGCTGGTAGTATTTCATTGTATGAATTTACCACAGTTTGCTTATCCATTCTCCTAATGATGGACATGGGCTATTTGCAGTTTTCAGTGCTATGAGTAAAACCATAAGCATTTTTACACAAGTCTTTTTTTGTGGAATATGTTTTCATATCTCATAAGTAAATACCTAAGAGTAGAATTGCTAGGATGGGGATATGTTTGGTTATATGAGAAACAGCCAGGCCCATTTTCCAAGGTGGTCTTAACATTCTGCACTCCTGCCAACAATGTGTGGAATTTTGAGATTGCACTACATCCTTGACAACATTTGATGTTGTCAGTGTCTAATTTTATCCATTTCAGTGGCTATGTCATGGTATCCCTTGGTGGTTTTAATTTACATTTGCCCAGTGACTAATTCTGTTGAGCTTCTTTTCATGTACTCTTCTTCTTTGTAAAGTGTTTTTTTCAGTTTTTTTCCTATTTTGTAAACAAAGAGTGGTTTATTTGTTATTGAATTGTATGAATTCTTTACATTCCCTAGGTACTACTAATTTGTCAGAGATGTTTTGCAAATATTATCTCCCAGCCTTTGGCTTGCCTATTATTTTCTTAATAGTATCTTTTGATAAGCAGGGTTTGAAATTTTTTGAAGGAGTCTTATTTATCAAATTTTTTTAATATTTATTTTTTCTTGTGTTGAATCTCAAGAACCCTTGCTAGAATATAAATGTAAAATATTAATTGAGAATATAAATTATTCTCAAGTCATAAAAATAGTCTCCTATGTTTTCTTCTGTCTGATTATAAGGTTAGATTTTATATTTAGGTCTATTATCTATCTATTATTTTTGTGTACAATTTGAGGTAGAGTTGAGTTTCTTATTCTTTCATATGATATACATTTACTTTTGCATCATTTGTTGAAGTGTTCTATTTCCTCATTGAATTTCTTTTACACCCTTGTCAAAAGTCATTTAACTCTGTTGTATTAGGACATTTAGGGCTGCATATTCTGTTTGATCTATTTATATGCCTGTACTATTAATCACTAAATTTATTGATCAAATTCTCTTGATCTCTGTAAATTTATAAGTCCTAAAGTCAAGGATAAGTCCTCTAGTTATTTTTTAAAAAATACTTTGTACATCTAGGTCCTTAGAATTCCTGTATGAATTTTAGTATTATCTTGTCACTTTATACAAAAAAGACTGAGAAGACTGTTGTTCAGATTGCTTTGTCTATGCAGATCAGTATGAGGAGAATTGACATCTTAATTCTGAATCTTCCAGTCCAAAAATAGGATATCTTTCTCAATTTATTTAGGTTGTTTTAAGATTCTCTCACCAGCATTTTCCATTTTTCAGTAAAGTCTTGTGCATCTTTTGTTGAACTTATTTCAAAGTGTTTCATGGTTTTGATGCCACTATATATGGTGTTATTTTGAATTTGCTTTCAAATTGATGGTACCTAGCATATTTCTCTCTCTCTCTCTCTCTCTCTCTCTCTCTCTCTCTCTTTCTCTGTATATATATATATATATATATATATATATATATATATATATATATATATATATATATATATATAAATTGGTTTTTGTATATTGGCCTTGTATTCATTTACTAGTTTTAGCAGGGCTTTTTGTAGATACTTCAGAATTTTTCTGCATAGACATCATGTCTTCTGCAAATAAACACAGTTTTACTTATTATTTTCATTCTGTATACTTGTTATTTCTTTCTCTTCCCTTATTGCATTGGATAGAATATCAGTACACTGTTGAATAGAAGTGATAAGAGTTGGCATCTTTGCCTTTATTGCTGTCAGGAAAAAACTATTCAACTTCTCTCTATTAATTATTATGTTAGCTGTAGTGTTTGGTGTTGTTTTTTGTAGAGGCACTTTTGTCAGGTTAAAGAAGTTCCCTTTTATTCCAAGTTTGATAAATTTTTATCACAAAATGTTGTTTTGAATTTTTTCAAATGTTTTTTCTACAAAAATTGAAATGACCATAAGATATTTCTCCTTTATATGTTAGTATGATAATTTATGTTGATTAATTTTTTACCTTTAAACCAATGTTACATTTCTGTGATAAATCCCACATCATCATGATGTAGTATCCCTTTTTTGTTGCTGTATTGTAATTGTTAGTACTTTCAGGGACTTTTTACATTTATATGCATTAGTGATATTGGTGTAAACATTTTTTTGGTGTTATTGTACTGTTTTTCTCAGGTATTGATGCCTGTCTGCCCCTAAAATGAATTGAGGTGTGATTGTTCTCCTTTGTTTTCTAAAATTTGGTAAGTTTGCTATTATTTCCTTTTTGAATATATGATGAGCTCACTAGGGAAATGACTTGGACCTGGAGTTTTCTTGGGTGAAGGATTTTAATTATATATCAATTTCATTAATAGGCACAGAGTTATTCAGATTTTTAAATTTCTTTTGTACTCAGTTTTGGTAAATTGTGTTTTTAAAGAAATGTTTCCAGCTTACAAGGAAAAAAGAGCAAAAGTAAGTGTAAGGAAATAAAGATGATAGCATAAATCAATAAAATAAAAAATAGACGTAGAAACAAAATTAAGAAATCGAAAAGCTAGTTCTTTGGAAGGTTAGTAAAACTCGTAAACCAGAAAGAGAACACAAATTATAATAGTCATGAATGAAAGAAAAGATATCACTATAGATTATAGACATTGAAAGGATAATTAAAAAATACAACGAATTATACCAATAAATTTGACTTATATTTGCTCTTAAAGTTGGGTCTTTGATCCATTTTGAATTTTGTGTATGGTGTAAGGTAATTTTCCAATTTCATTCTTTTGCAAGTGCATATCCAGGTTTTATGGCACCTTTTATTCCAGAGGCTGTCCTTTCCCCATTAAATGGTCTTGATATCCTTGTTGAAAATCAGTTGGGTTTGTTTCTGGGTTCTCTACCCTATTCCATTGGTCTTCATGTTATCATTTTGCCAGTACCACACTGTTCTGACTGCTTTAGCTTTGTAGTGAGTTTCTTTTTCAAAATTGTTTTTGATATTTGAGGTCCTTTGAAATTCTATATGAATTTCAGAATGGGTTTTTCTGTGTCTATAAGAAAACATCCTTGAAACTTTGATAGGGATTGCATAGAATCTATAGATCACTTTGGGTATATTGTTGTTGCAGTATTAAATTTTCCAATCCATGTTTATGTTTCAGCTTATTTAGGTCTTATTTAATATCTTTAGCAATGCTTTGTAGTTTTCAGGGTACAAGTCTTACACCTCCTTGGTTAAAATTTATTCCGAAGTATTTTATTTTTTTTGATGTTATTGTTAAGGGGAATTGTTTTCTTAATTATCCTTTTGTGTTATTCATTGCTAGTGTATAGAAATACAACTGATATTATGTATTGATTTTTTTGTCTTGCAATTCTGCTGAATTTGTTTATCAGCTGAATTTGTGTAACAAGTTTTGGGGTGTGTGTGCATGGATTCGTTAGGATTTTCTGCATATAAGATCATGTCATCTGCAAACAGATAATAAACTAGGAATAAAAGGCAACTTCTTTAAAATCCAGTGAGTATCATACTCAATAATGACAAACTGAAATCTTTCCACTAAGATCAGGAACATGTATGCCACTTTTGCCACTTCTATTCAATGTGGTACCAGAAGTCATATCCAGAGCAAGTAGGCAGGAAAAAGAAAGAAAAATCTCCCAAATTAGAAAGGAAGATGTGATTGGATTTAAGTTTGCCACTATGTTGTTGGCTTTCTAGTAGTTTCTTCTAATTTTTATTCTTCTGTTACTTCTTTTATGTTTTCTTTTGGGTTATTCATATACCTGTTAGTATTCTATTTTACTTACTGGATTCTTAGCTATACATTATTTTATTTGTTAACCTAGGGCAAACAGTAGGCATTCTGATTTATCAAGCTAGGTCAAATTTACCTAATTTATTCAAGTCTATTTAGAATCACTATAGTTCTACTTTTTCTTTTTTTCACATGTGTTACAGGTATTATTATTATTTTTTTTTTAATTTTATTTATTTATGTATTTTTTATTTTTATTTATCTTTACTAGGCTCTCCCCTACCCTGTCCCCCCCACAAACCCCATTACAGTCACTGTCCATTAGCATAGTAAGATGTTGTAGAATCACTACTTGTCTTCTCTGTGTTGCAAAGCGCTCCCCTTTCCCCCACCCCCCATATTATACATGCTAATCATAATACCCCTTATCTTCTTCCCCGCCCTTATCCCTCCCTACCCTCCCATTCTCCCCAGTCTCTTTCCCTTTGGTAACTGTTAGTCCATTCTTGGGTTCTGTGATTCTGCTCCTGTTTTGTTCCTTCATTTTTTCTTTTGTTCTTATACTCCACAGATGAGTGAAATCATTTGGTATTTGTTTTTCTCCACTTGGCTTATTTCACTGAGCATAATACCCTCTAGCTCCATCCATGTTGTTGCAAATGGTAGGAATTGTTTTCTTCTTATGGCTGAATAATATTCCATTGTGTGTATGTACCACATCTTCTTTATCCATTCATCTACTGATGGACACTTAGGTTGCTTCCATTTCTTGGCTATTGTAAATAATGCTGCGATAAACATAGGGGTGCATCTGTCTTTTTCAAACTTGAGTGCTGCATCCTTAGGGTAAATTCCTAGAAGTGGAATTCCAATGTAAGTCTATTTTGAGCATTTTGAGGAACCTCCATATTGCTTTCCACAATGGTTGAACTAACTTACATTCCCACCAGCAGTGTAGGAGGGTTCCCCTTTCTCCACAACCTCGCCAACATTTGTTGTTGTTTGTGTTTCGGATGGTAGCCATCCTTACTGGTGTGAGGTGATATCTCATTGTGGTTTTAATTTGCATTTCTCTGATAACTAGCAATGTGGAGCACCTTTTCAAGTGCCTGTTGGCCATCTGAATTTCTTCTTTGGAGAACTGTCTGTTCAGCTCCTCTGCCCATTTTTTAATTGGATTATTTGCTTTTTGTTTGTTGAGGAGCATGAGCTCTTTATATATTTTGGATGTCAAGCTTTTATCGGATCTGTCATTTACGAATATATTCTCCCATAACGTAGGGTACCTTTTTGTTCTATTGATGGTGTCCTTTGCTGTACAGAAGATTTTCAGCTTGATATAGACCTACTTGTTCATTTTTGCTTTTGTTTTCCTTGCCCGGGGAGATATATTCATGAAGAAGTCGCCAATGTTCACATCCAAGAGATTTTTGCCTATGTTTTTTTCTAAGAGTTTTATGGTTTCATGACTTACATTCAGGTCTTTGATCCATTTCGAATTTACTTTTGTATATGGGGTTAGACAGTGATCCAGTTTCATTCTCTTACATGTAACTGTCCAGTTCTGCCAGCACCATCTGTTGAAGAGCCTGTCATTTCACCATTGTATGTCCATGGTTCCTTTATCAAATATTAATTGACCATATATGTTTGGGTTAATGTCTGGAGTCTCTAATCTGTTTCACTAGTCTGTGGCTCTGTTCTTGTGCCAGTACCAAATTGTCTTGATTACTATGGCTTTGTAGTAGAGCTTAAAGTTGGGGAGTGAGATCTCCGCCACTTTATTCTTCTTTCTCAGGATTGCTCTGGCTATTCGGGGTCTTTGATGTTTCCATATGAATTTTTGAACTATTTGTTCCAGTTTGTTGAAGAATGTTGTTGGTAATTTGATAGGGATTGCATTAAATCTGTATATTGCTTTGGGCAGGATGGCCATTTTGACGATATTAATTCTTCCTAGCCAAGAGCATGGGATGAGTTTCCATTTGTTAGTGTCCTCTTTAATTTCTCTTAAGAGTGTCTTATAGTTTTCAGGGTATAGGTCTTTCACTTCTTTGGTTAGGTTTATTCCTAGGTATTTTATTCTTTTTGATAGAATTGTGAATGGAATTGTTTTTCTGATTTCTCTTTCTATTGGCTCATTGTTAGTGTATAGGAAAGCCACAGATTTCTGTGTGTTAATTTTGTATCCTGCAACTTTGCTGTATTCCGATATCAGTTCTAGTAGTTTTGGAGTGGAGTCTTTAGGGTTTTTTATGTACAATATCATGTCATCTGCAAATAGTGACAGTTTAACTTCTTCTTTACCAATCTGGATTCCTTGTATTTCTTTGTTTTGTCTAATTGCCATGACGAGGACCTCCAGTACTATGTTAAATAACAGTGGGGAGAGTGGCATCCCTGCATCCCTGTCTTGTTCCCGATCTCAGAGGAAAAGCTTTCAGCTTCTTGCTGTTCAGTATAATGTTGGCTGTGGGTTTATCATATATGGCCTTTATTATGTTGAGGTACTTGCCCTCTATACCCATTTTGCTGAGAGTTTTTATCATGAATGGATGTTGGATTTTGTCAAATGCTTTTTCAGCATCTATGGAGATGATCATGTGGTTTTTGTCTTTCTTCTTGTTGATGTGGTGAATGATGTTGATGGATTTTCGAATGTTGTATTATCCTTGCATCCCTAGGATGAATCCCTCTTGGTCGAGGTGTATGATCCTTTTGATATATTTTTAAATTCTGTTTGCTAATATTTTATTGAGTATTTTTGCACCTACGTTCATCAGGGATATTGGTCTGTAATTTTCTTTTTTGGTGGGGTCTTTCCCTGGTTTTGGTATTAGGGTGATGTTGGCTTCATAGAATGAGTTTGGGAGTATTCCCTCCTCTTCTATTTTTTGGAAAACTTTAAGGAGAATGGATATTATATCTTCTCTGTTTGTCTGATAAAATTCCGAGGTAAATCCATCTGGCCCAGGGGTTTTGTTCTTGGGTAGTTTTTTGATTACCGCTTCAATTTCTTTGCTGGTAATTGGTTTATTTAGATTTTGTGTTTCTTCCTTGGCCAGTCTTGGAAGGTTGTATTTTTCTAGGATGTTGTCCATTTTCTCTAGGTTTTCCAGCTTTTTAGCATATAGATTTTCATAGTAGTCTCTAATAATTCTTTGTATTTCTGTTGGGTCCGTCATGATGTTTCCTTTCTCATTTCTGATTCTGTTGATGTGTGTTGATTCTCTTTTTCTCTTAATAAGTCTGGCTAGAGGCTTATCTATTTTATTTATTTTCTCAAAGAACCAGCTCTTGGTTTCATTGATTTTTGCTATTGTTTTCTTCTTCTCAATTTTGTTTATTTCTTCTCTGATCTTTATTATGTCCCTTTGTCTGCTGATCTTAGGCCTCATTTGTTCTTCTTTTTCCAATTTCGATAATTGTAACATTAGACTATTCATTTGGGATTGTTCTTCCTTCTTTAAATGTGCCTGGATAGCTATATACTTTCCTCCTAAGACTGCTTTCGCTGCGTCCCACAGAAGTTGGGGCTTTGTGTTTTTGTTGTCTTTTATTTCCATATATTGCTGGATCTCCATTTTAATTTGGTCGTTGATCCATTGACTATTTAGAAGCGTGTTGTTAAGCTTCCATGTGTTTGTGAGCCTTTTTGCTTTCTTGGTACAATTTATTTCTAGTTTTATACTTTTGTGGTCTGAAAAATTGGTTGGTAGGATTTCAATCTTTTTGAATTTACTGAGGCTCTTTTTGTGGCCTAGTATGTGGTCTATTCTGGAGAATGTTCCATGTGCACTTGAGAAGAATGTGTATCCCGTTGCTTTTGGGTGTAGAGTTCTATAGATGTCTATTAGGTCCATCTGTTCTAGTGTGTTGTTCAGTGCCTCTGTGTCCTTACTTATTTTCTGTCTGGTGGATCTGTCCTTTGGAGTGAATGGTGTGTTGAAGTCTCCTAAAATGAATGCATTGCAGTCTATTTCCTCCTTTAGTTCTGTTAGTATTTGTTTCACATATGCTGGTGCTCCTGTGTTGGGTGCATATATATTTAGAATGGTTATATCCTCTTGTTGGACTGAGCCCTTTATCATTATGTAGTGTCCTTCTTTATCTCTTGTTACTTTCTTTGTTTTGAAGTCTATTTTGTCTGATACTTGTACTGCAAGTCCTGCTTTTTTCTCCCTATTGTTTGCATGAAATATCTTTTTCCATCCCTTGACTTTTGGTCTGTGCATGTCTTTGGGTTTGAGGTGAGTCTCTTGTAAGCAGCATATAAATGGGTCTTGCTTTTTATCCATTCAGTGAGTCTATGTCTTTTGATTGGTGCTTTCAGTCCGTTTACATTTAGGGTGATTATCAATAGGTATGTACTTATTGCCATTTTAGGCTTTAGATTCGTGATTACCAAAGGTTCCAGGTTACTTTCCTTACTATCTAAGAGTCTAACTTAACTCACTTAGTATGCTGTTACAAACAAAATCTAAAGGTTCTTTTCTATTTCTCCTCCTTTTTCTTCCTCCTTCATTCTTGATATATTAGGTATCAGATTCTATACTTTTTCTCTATCCCTTGATTGGCTTTGGGGATAGTCAATTTAATTTTGCATTTGCCTCGCAATCAGCTGCTCCACCCTCCCTACCATGATTTTACTACCTTTGGTGACAGCTATCCAACCCTAGGAACACTTCCATCTATAGCAGTCCCCTCCAAAATAGACTGCAGAGATGGTTTGTGGGAGGTAAACTCTCTCAGCTTTTGCTTATCTGGACATTGTTTAATCCCTCCTTCAAATTTAAATGATAATCTCGCCAGATAAAGTAATCTTGGTTCCAGGCCCTTCTGCTTCATGGCATTAAATACATCATGCCACTCCCTTCTGGCCTGTAAGGTTTCTGCTGAGAAGTCTGATGTTAGCCTTATGGGCTTTCCTTTGTATGTGATCTTATTTCTGCCTCTGGCTGCTTTGAACAGTCTGTCCTTATCCTTGATCTTTCCCATTTTAATTACTGTGTGTCTTGGTATTGTCTTCCTTGGGTTCCTTGTGTAGGGGGATCTGTGGATCTCTGTGGCCTGAGAGATTATGTCCTTCCCCAGATTGGGGAAGTTTTCAGCAACTACCTCCTCAAAGACACTTTCTATCCCTTTCTCTCTCTCTTCTTCTTCTATTATCCCAATAATGTGAATATTGTTCTGCTTGGATTGGTCACACAGTTCTCTCAATATTCTTTCATTTTCAGAGATGCTTTTTTCTCTCTGTGCCTCAGCTTCTTTGTATTCCTCTTCTCTAGTTTCTATTTCATTTATTGTCTCCTCCCCCGTATCCAACCTGCTTTTAATACCCTCCATCGTATTCTTTAACGATTGGATCTCTGACCTGAATTCATTCCTGAGTTCTTGGATGTCTTTCCGTACCTCCATTAGGATGTTGATTATTTTTATTTTGAACTCCATTTCAGGAAGAGTCACAAGGTCCATATCATTTAAATGTTTCTTGGGAGTTGTATTAACAATTTTACTCCGGACAAGGTTCCTTTGGCGTTTCATGTTTGTATATGGCGCCCTCTAGTGTCCAGAAGCTCTGTTCTGGAGCTGCTGAGCCCCTGAAGCAATGTCAGGGGTCACAGGGAAGCGGTACTGGGGGTAGGAAAGAACTGTTCCCCACCTCCTGGCTCCTGTGCCTGTCTCCACTGCCTGAGCCAGTGGGCCGGTCACACAGGTATAAGTTTTTGTCCCAGAGCAGCCAGATATGGATCCCTGCTTTCCACAAGCAGCTGGAATCCCAGTCTCCCCAGGAACTCTGCCTGTATTAACTCCCAATAGGCATGCGAGTCTCATGAAAGCACCATGAAATGTAGGTTTGTGCTCCCAGTGCAGATCTCTGGAGCTAGGTATTCAGCAGTCCCAAGCCTTCCACTCCCTCCCTGCTCCGTTTCTCTTCCTCCCACCAGTGAGCTGGGGTGATGGAGGGGCTCGGGTCCCGCGGAGCCACAGTTCTGGTATGTTACCCCATTCGCTGAGGTCTGCTCTTTTCTCCAGGTGTGTGCAGTCTGATGCCGTCCTCTTTCCTGTTGTTCTCTCAGGATTAGTTGCTCCAATTAAATTTTCTTATTGTATCCAGTTTTAGGAGGAAGCCTCCATCTCTCCTCTCACACCGCCATCTTCAATCCTTTCCGTACAGGTATTCTATAGTTCTACTTTTTTCCCCACTTCACACCTGACATTCATATTTCCTATCCCCCAATCCTACAGAGTTCTTACTTCCCACTTCTCTCTATTCATTTCACATCTTATACTTCCTACTTCCCACAAATGTAATGTTATACCACATTATAATTATATTACTTGCATTTTGTATCTCTTGTATTGTTATTGTTATATCTTACTTCAACATATTTTATAAACTCCACCAAATGATGATATTGGTTTTTCACTTTTAAGAAAATTTTTAGGAGGAAAATAACACACTCCTTTATATTTATCCATTTACTTGAAACATCTAAAGCTCTATTTTCCTTTCTGTATATCCAAGTTTCATTCAAATATCACTTCTATTCAGTAAGAAAAATATCTATGGAATTTCTTGAATATGAATTCTGCTAGTGAAAAAGTCTCTCAGCATGCATTTATCTGAAAAAAGAAATGTATTTCCCCCCTCATTTTGAACAATATTTTCACGGTTGTACAGTTATTACTTTTTATTCTTGGCACTTTCAAGATGTCATTTCTGTATCTTCTATCCTCTTTTGTTTTTGATAAAGAGTCATTGCCATTTCTACATTTGTTCCACTCTATCTGTTTTATCCTGTGTCTTTTTTCCCTTTGGATTCTTTCAAAATTTTCTCTTTATATTTGATATTCATAAATTGCCTATGATGTGCCCATATGTGATGTTACTGTACATATCCTGTTTGCAATTCATCGAAATGTCTCAGATTTGTAGTTTGATGTTTATAAATTTTGAGAGAATTTTAGCCATAATTTATTTAAATATATTTTCTACCTCATTTTCATACTCTTCTCCTTCTGGAACCCCTATTAGATAGATGTTAGGCTGTTTGATATTATCCCACAGATCCCTCAGACTCTGTTCATTTTTCTTCAAATTTTATCTCTCTTCTTCAGATCAGACCATTCCTCAGTCCATTTTTGAGCTCACATGCTTTTCTGTCACCTCTAATGTGATGTTTAGCTCATCTAGTGAACTTTTTGTTTTATTTACTGTATTTTTCAGATTTACAATTTCTACTTGCTTTTTTAAAAATAGTGTAACTTACACAGAAGTGTTCAGATCTTAAGCATATCAAGATTTGGAATATTTCCATTACCTCAGAGAGTTCCCTGGTGTCCCAGTAGTATCTTTTCTCAAGGTAGCATCTATAAATTACTTCGGGTTATTCTAGAATATCATATAAATGGGATTATGCAACATGGATATTTTTTGTGAGTCCAGATTGTTTCTCTCAGCATAATATTTTTCAGATATGTCCATGTTGTCACATGTATCATTATTTCATTTCTTTTTATGGTTGAATAGTTGTTCATTGTAAGAATATATAACAGTTTTTTTATTTAACTGCTGTGGACATATGTTTTTTGTTCTTTCAGATGAATACCTATAAGTAGACTTCCTGGGCTATATAAATGAGTGTTTAATTTTTTAATTTAACATTTAATAGTTGTAGATTCACATTCAATTTGAAGAAATAATACAGAAATTTCATGAACACTTTACCCAATTTCCTCTAATGGAAAAATCTTGCAAAATGATAATACAATTTCACAATCAGGTTATGGACAGTGATCCAGTCAAGATATAGAACAGTTCATCACCACAAGGATCCCTCATTTTTCCTTTTAGAACCACATCCACCTCCATTCCCACCCAGTTCCTGTCCCTAAACCCTGGCAACCACCAATCTGTTCTTTATTTCTATGACTTTTTTTCCTTTCAAGAGTGTTATATAAACTGAATCATACAATATGAAACCTTTTCTGATTGGCTTTTTTCACTCAGCATAATTCCCTGGAAATTCATCTGAATTGTTGAATGTATTGATAGTTGGTTCCTTTCTTCTTAATTGCTGAATAGTCTTCCATATGTTTAATTTTAAAGAAATTTTCACATAGTTTTCCAAAGTTGCTGTACCATTTTAGTTTCACCATCATGTACTTCTTATTTTTAGTTTCTTTTTCCCCAGTAAGATTGCTTATCTAGTCACTCATTAAGATCATACTTCTCTTTAATTGAACATATTTTTTTAGTTCTTTGAACATATTTATAATAGTCCCTTGAATTTTTCTGCTAGGTCAAACAACTGAGCCATTTTACGTTTGATTTCTGTTGACTTAATTTGCTTGAGTACAGGTCACATTTTGCTTTGTCTTTGCATATCTAGTAATTTTCATTGCATTTTGGACATTGTACATAATATGGATTTTGTTATCTTTGTCTGAAAAATAATGGTCTTTCTTCTAGTAACAACTTCAGCCACTGGCCCATCATCCTGTATTGCATAAGCATGGCTTTACATTTTGTTAAGGTTGATCTTTGAAAAGTTCAAAATGTTCCCTCAGCCCCTCCTAACTGATGGGACTCACGCTTCTCTGTAGATCCTGTCAGAACTTGGTTTTATCCTATGGTGGGGGGGATTTAAAGTGGGTCTTACTCTAGAGCATGGTCCTTACTCCAGTACTATTTTACTGATGTTTCAACAGGATACCAAAGGGTATTACATGATGTTAAGTATCTCTCTCCTGTCTGACTGGACAGGAAATTCAGCTTCCCCAGCATTACTCAAATTCTACTGTTTCTGGTCCTTTCTTAACCCTATAGCAGCTGCTCTCTGATAAGCCTCAAGTAGTTTAACCCTGTGTTCTTGGCAAAGGGCTTTTATAGAAACCCTACAAAGACTTCTGGAGCTCTCACTGGGGCCACTTCTCTCTGGTGCCCCCACCTTTCACATTCCAGCCACTCCAGCTGTTTCAAACCCTAATCTCTGCCCCCTCACTTCAGTGAGGCACCATGCTTATTTATATTCTAGTCCTGTGCACCATGGATTAGAAGTTTTCCCTCAGCAGAGGACTCAATTAACTGTGGAGCTCCCCTTGTGAGTAACTCAACTCTTAAGGATCACAGTCTTGCATGGCCTGTTTTCCAATGTCTTGAATATTTGTCCAGCTTCATAGTGCTTTAATGAGGAGAGATAATCTGGTACTAACTACTCAAACATGGAAGTCAAAACTCAGAGTTTATATTTTTAACCTCTTGTTTCATATTTTAGACCTGTCTGTTTGATTATCTATTTTTTCTTTTGGCAGAGTATAAATTGCATGCTGAAAGATAGCCCTTAGCATGCAATTTTGAATTATACACTATCAAAACTTTAGAGGTGAAGGAATCTTTGCAATCATTGATTCTAACTTTCTCCTGTAATGAATGAGGAAACAGGTTCAGAGAGATTAGATGATTTACTCAACATTGCACAGGTTGTTAATGATTTAAAGCACCTGTTCCTGGAGGTAGTAAATATCATAAAACTGTATTTTGGTAATGAGTGGAAACTGCCTTATTTTTGCACTATATATAAAAATAAAGGGATTCCAATAGTAAGCATGTTCAGAGTATAAAGATTGCAAAAGGAGTGCTTAGCCTGGCTAAACTGTTTTCAAGTTTTAAAAATCCCTTTAGTCACACTCTTTTACGGAAAGCATCAAATGTGCTAATTAGAAAAGATTCAGATTAACTAATCAAAAGGTTTCTACTGCACAAAATTATAGTAAAATAAAGTTCCACAAATAATTCTGTTTTTGTCTACCCTCCTCCTCCCAGAAGACGTAAATATTGTTATTTTGACACCTTCTTCTGAATTTAACATACAAAAAAATTCTGTATCATTATATAGATTAGTATTTCAATTTTATCCATTAGTGTTTAGGCATAACAAGGAGATAATACAAAATTTACTTTTAAACTAGTATGTGTGTATGAAACTCAGTGCTCTGATTCCTATTTTATTGCTTGTTTGTTAAACTGCCTTATAGAAGATTTCTTAATGTATCAATATGCTTTATCTTTAAATATGTTTTTCTCAGAGTGTTATGTACTATGTCATATAAGTTCCCTAGAGCATAATGCAAAAAAAGAAAGAATATGAATTTGAACAATTTCTTAAAAGGTCTCACAAAGACGAACTTATAATTTTTAAAACCTTGAGAAATTATGCATTGTAAGTCAATAACATTAAAAAATACCTACTTTGTGCAAAAAACTAGATGTTTTTATAAGTAAGGATCTAATAAAGGAGAGAATACATGGTAAAAATAACCAGTTATCAAGCTCAATTTTTATTTATGAAAACAATCCCATTCGATGGCAATAAAGCATTATAAAGGTAGGAATTAAGATATGTTGGACCCTTTTTGAAGAAGGAACTACTGAAGGACATTAAAAAAAAGAATAAAAAGAAAAAATAGTCATAGATAAGGGGGTTCAGTATTTTAGCCTGACAATTTTTACATTTAATACAATTCAACATAAATTCAAAACGGATTTTCTTTTTAGAATTTGATGTCCAGAACGGAAGTCAAATGACATTTCCCAATTTTTTTTAAGTGACAAACTTTGAAGAAAAAATTTTTATACTTGATAAACAACTTAAGTTTTTAATTTCTGAGGAAACTTTGCAAATACTGAAGGAAAAAGATAATTCAATAGAAAAAAATTGACAAAGAACATATACAGGCAATTTACAAAATGACTAATAAACATATTAAAAATCTTTTATGTCATATTCCAAAAATAGATGATTTGAATAGTAACACAATTAAAAATTTCAAATGACAACTTCGTAAAGGTGTAAAAAAGCAACTTAATATTGGCAAAGGTTTGGGGAAAGGAATACTTTGAATCTCTCTGCTCCGGGTATAACTCAATTTGATAATATGGCAACAAACCAGTTTGTTCCCTTTACTCTTTGAGGATTTATATTAAGGAAATAATTAGAGATATTCACAAAGATTTCTGTGCAAGTGTGTTTACAATAGACTTTTTCATGAAAATGAAACTTTGAAAATTTTCAAGTAAGGGGTCATATTTATATATGAAAACATATTTGAAAATATTTAATGGGATTAGAAAATGCCACTTATAAAGTTTTTTATTCAGAATTATTAATTTTGTCTAAAATTATAAAAGCTTAAAGAATATGCATTAGCTCCAAAGAAATGCATCAAAATATTAGCTGGCTATCTCTAAGGCGTATGTTTATAAATTTCTTTTCCCAAATTTTCTTCAAAGATATATATCAATTTTGTAATCATCAATTTTTATGTGGAAAGAAGAGAGGCTGATAAAAATATGCATCTGCAGTGTAAATAGTGAGATGATTTAAGAATCTATACCTAATTGTAACAATAGAGATACATTCTTAGAGGTTTTCAGTGCAGGCAGGATCATTTAGTGTAGTGATTCTCAACTAGGGAGTGATTTTGTTCTCCAAGGGACATTTGTGGACTGTGTGACAAAAATGCCTGGAGACATTTTTGGCTGGGGGGAGGGGTTCCTAGTGGCATCTAGTGGGTAGAGGCCAGAGGTACTGCTGAATATTATATAATGCCCAAAGCAAAGACTTTTCCAACCCAAAAATTCAACAGTGTTGAGATTGAGAAACCCTGATGTAGAGGAAAGATCATGAGGTTAGGATTCTGATTTGTGCTTCTCTTGAATCTATCCATAGGTTCCTGACCTTGGGAAAATCACTTGCAGTCTTGGTCTCAGTTGTCTCATCCATAAAATGGAGTAAACAATTTCCTTAAAAAGGGGTTAGATGACAGAAAAGAAGGTTGTGAGACTAAGTGGAGGTAACAGATATGCAAAGTAAATCCTATTTGAGAGTAAGGAGTGATTGCTATTATTATTCATTCCTTTTTAAAGCAGACTTACAAGGGTTTGTGCCTTACATAAAGGTTTTGAGTGACACTGTGTGAATCTGATGAATTCAACTGTATCTCCTGTTGTATGTATTAAACACATGAAAGATGAATTTCTAGCAGCCCATTACAAAGGTCAATCAAACCTACAAAAGATTTCAAGCACAAATTATCCTATTCTTTTTAACGTCAACTTGGAGTATTTTGAAATTATAGAAAGAATTTCTTTTCTACTTGGATATACAGATCTCAGTTTTCTTGCTCTTTTCATTCTGAAAATTTAAAATTCTCTTTTAAACTAAAGGCACTTATCAGTTAATAGAAAGTTGCCAGATTTTTTTTAAAAATAGGACTTTTGTGATTATTTAGAAAATATACAGTTAGAATTTTATCTTATGATACTTTATGCATTCACTAGTTCTACCTTATTAATTTTTCACTCTCCTTTTTTTTTTTTTTTGAGAGGGCATCTCTCATATTTATTGATCAAATTGTTGTTAACAGTTAACAACAATAAAATTCTGTACAGGGGACTCAATACACAATCATTAATCCACCCCAAGCCTAATTCTCATCAGTCTCCGATCTTCTGAAGCACAACGAGCAAGTTCTTACATCGTGAACAAATTCTTACGTAGTGAGTAAGTTCTTACACGGTGAACAGCACAAGGACAGTCATCACAGAAACTTTCGGTTTTGATCACGCATTATGAACTACAAACAATCAGGTCAGATATGAATATTCGTTTGATTTTTATACTTGATTTATATGTGAATCCCACATTTCTCCCTTATTATTATTATTATTATTATTTTTAATAAAATGCTGCAGTGGTAGGTAGATGCAAGATAAAGGTAGAAAACATAGTTTTGTGCTGTAAGAAAGCAAATGTAGATGATCAGGTCTGTGCCTATAGGCTAAGTATTAATCCAAGCTAGACAAGGGCAACAAAACATCCACGGATGCAGAAGATTTCTCTCAAAACAGGGGGGGTGAGGTTCTAAGCCTCACCTCTGTTGATCCCCAATTCCTCACCTGATGGCCCCCTGCGACTGTGCCTGTCTTAGGTTGTTCCTGCCTTCAGGAATCTTACCCGTCTCTGGCTAACCAGTCATCTTCCGGGGCCATACAGGGAAATGTAAAGTTGGTAAGTGAGAGAGAAGCCTTATTGTTTGAAAAGGTTAGCTTTTTACTTCTTTGCAGATTTATGCCCTGTGGGTTTTATGCCCAGCATTTGTCTAGAGGTATCTTTACCACTTGGAAGAATTATGATACTTGGTAAATTCGATATGAGGCACGAATTCTATTTAAGGGTTGTAATTAGGAAGGAAGAAGAACAGCTATAGAAGTAGCAGATGGAAGAAAACATGGGAAGATTGGTTATTTCTTTGACAAAGCTTCCTGTAGAGTAACTGAAGCATGTATAGGTTTTAAACTACTAATTAAATTGCGCACACACATTAACATAATAGGAATACAGTTACATAACCAAAGCACACCTACAATTACCAGCCATCTCCAGTGAAACCAAGAAAACCATTTAGGCACCCTAAGCATTTGTGAAAACTTATCTGTGATATTATGGATATTGTCTAACTGAATTTGAATAGTTTGAGAAAAATCAGACAATTTAAAACAACACATTCCTGGGAACTATTCACATCCCATATGTTCTTTTTTAACAGTAGATAGTCTGTAGTCTCAAGATTTTGGAGCGCTGCAACTTGCACTTCTCCTAATTCTTGGTTGAGTTCCAACAGTATAGATCCAGTCAAATTTGTTGTTTTACTGTATGCACAGACCAGCTTAGATATCTCCTTCTTCATTCCAATGGCAATTCCAGGAACCAGTGGGATGAATGCAGCTACAACTGCAACAGCGCCAGGATCTTTGTTGACATTTTTTGATGATCATCTTCTGGAATTACTCTTCCAGAGTATGTTGATGTTGGAACTTCTTCTTCATATCATATCTTATTTCGTTTTCTGGGTAGCCAAATTGGGCTTTGATCATCTGTATAAACACAAACAGACCCTTTGCCCACACTTTGATATGCCCTTTTTACCACTGTGAAGAACTTATTGGAGGTCACCACACAGGAACTGCTTTTTTTTTTAAGAGAAAGGAATATTATCAGAAAAATGTACTCCCATAGCTGATCATCTGACACCCTTTAAATGATCAAAATTAAGGATATTTAAAGCATGCATTAATCATTGATTTACAGTTAGTTTTATCTTATAAGGGAGTAATCCCCCCCTTTTTTTGTTATCATTAATCTACAATTACATGAAGAATATTATGTTTACTAGACTCTCCCCTATGCCAGGTTCCCTCGTATAAACCCCATCACAGTCACTGTCCATCAGCTTCAGCTTAGCAAAATGCTGTAGAATCACTACTTGTCTTCTCTGTGTTGTACAGCCCTCCCCTTTCTCCCATCCCCCCCTTATGCATGCTAATCTTAATACTCCCCTTCATCTTCCCCCCCTTATCCCTCCCTACCCACCCACCCTCCCCAGTCCCTTTCCCTTTGGTACCTGTTAGTCCATTCTTGGGTTCTGTGATTCTGCTGCTGTTTTCTTCTTTCAGTTTTTCCTTTGTTCTTATACTCCACAGATGAATGAAGTCATTTGGTATTTCTTTTTCACCGCTTGGCTTATTTCACTGGGCATAATACCCTCTAGCTCCATCCATGTTGCTGCAAATGGTAGGATTTGTTTCTTCTTATGGCTGAGTAATATTCCATTGTGTATATGTACCACTTCTTCTTTATCCAATCATCTACTGATGGACACTTAGGTTGCTTCCAATTCTTGGCTAGTGTAAATAGTGCTGTGATAAACATAGGGGTGCACCTGTCTTTTTCAAACTTGAGTGCTGCATTCTTAGGGTAAATTCCTAGGAGTGGAATTCCTGGGTCAAATGGTAAGTTTATTTTGAGCATTTTGAGGAACCTCCATACTACTTTCCACAATGGTTGAACTAACTTACATTCCCACCAGCAGTGTAGGAGGGTTCCCCTTTCTCCACAGCCTCGCCAACATTTGTTGTTGTTTGTCTTTTGGATGGTGGCCATCCTTACTGGTGTGAGGTGATATCTCATTGTAGTTTTAATTTGCATTTCTCTGGTAATTAGCGATGTGGAGCATCTTTTCATGTGTCTGTTGGCCATCTGTATTTCTTTTTTGGAGAACTGTCTGTTCAGTTCCTCTGCCCATTTTTTAAGTGGATTGTTTGTTTTTTGTTTGTTGAGGTGGGTGAGCTCTTTATATATTTTGGACGTCAAGCCTTTATCGGATCTGTCACTTTCAAATATATTCTCCCATACTGTAGGATTCCTTTTTGTTCTATTGATGGTGTCTTTTGCTGTACAGAAGCTTTTCAGCTTAATATAGTCCCACTTGTTCATTTTTGCTGTTCTTTTCCTTGCCCAGGGAGATATGTTCAAGAAGAGGTCACTCATGTTTATGTCTAAAAGGTTTTTGCCTATGTTTTTTCCCAAGGGTTTTATGGTTTCATGACTTACATTCAGGTCTTTGATCCATTTTGAATTTACTTTTGTGTATGGGGTTAGACAATGGTCCAGTTTCATTCTCTTACATGTAGCTGTCCAATTCTGCCAGCACCATCTGTTGAAGAGACTGTCATTTCGCCATTGTATGTCCATGGCTCCTTTATCAAATATTAATTGACCATATATGTTTGGGTTAATGTCTGGAGTCTCTAATCTGTTCCATTGGTCTGTGGCTCTGTTCTTGTGCCAGTACCAAATTGTCTTGATTACTATGGCTTTGTAGTAGAGCTCGAAGTTGGGGAGTGAGATCCCCCCTACTTCATTCTTCTTTCTCAGGATTGCTCTGGCTATTCGGGGTCTTTGGTGTTTCCATATGAATTTTTGAATTATTTGTTCCAGTTCATTGAAGAATGTTGCTGGTAATTTCATAGGGATTGCATCAAATCTGTATATTGCTTTGGGCAGGATGGCCATTTTGACGATATTAACTCTTCCTAGCCATGAGCATGGGATGAGTTTCCATTTGTTAGTGTCCCCTTTAATTTCTCTTAAGAGTGACTTGTAGTTTTTAGGATATAGGTCTTTCACTTCTTCGGTTAGGTTTATTCCTAGGTATTTTATTCTTTTTGATGCAATTGTGAATGGAATTGTTTTCCTGATTTCTCTTTCTATTGGTTCATTGTCAGTGTATAGGAAAGCTACAGATTTCTGTGTGTTAATTTTGTATCCTGCAACTTTGCTGTATTCTGATATCAGTTCTAGTAGTTTTGGGGTGGAGTCTTTAGGGTTTTTTATGTACAATATCATATCATCTGCAAATAGTGACAGTTTAACTTCTTCCTTACCAATCTGGATTCCTTGTATTTCTTTGTTTTGTCTGATTGCCGTGGCTAGGACCTCCAGTACTATGTTAAATAACAGTGGGGAGAGTGGGCATCCCTGTCTAGTTCCCAATCTCAGAGGAAAAGCTTTCAGCTTCTCGCTGTTCAGTATAATGTTGGCTGTGGGTTTATCATAGATGGCCTTTATTATGTTGAGGTACTTGCCCTCTATTCCCATTTTGCTGAGAGTTTTTATCATGAATGGAGGTTGAATTTTGTCAAATCCTTTTTCAGCATCTATGGAGATGATCATGTGGTTTTTGTATTACTTTTTGTTGATGTGGTGGATGATGTTGATGGATTTTCGAATGTTGTACCATCCTTGCATCCCTGGGATGAATCCCACTTGGTCGTGGTGTATGATCCTTTTGATATACTGTTGAATTCTGTTTGCTAATATTTTATTGAGTATTTTTGCATCTACGTTCATCAGGGATATTGGTCTATAATTTTCTTTTTTGGTGGGGTCTTTCCCTGGTTTTTTTATTAGGGTGATGTTGGCTTCATAGAATGAGTTTGGGAGTATTCCCTCCTCTTCTATTTGTTGGAAAACTTTAAGGAGAATGGGTATTATGTCTTCTCTGTTTGTCTGATAAAATTCTGAGGTAAATCCGTCTGGCCCAGGGGTTTTGTTCTTGGGTAGTTTTTTGATTACCATTTCAATTTCTTTGCTTGTAATTGATTTGTTTAACTTTTGTGTTTCTTCCTTGGTCAGTCTTGGAAGGTTGCATTTTTCTAGGAAGTTGTCCATTTCTTCTAGGTTTTCCAGCTTGTTGGCATATAGGTTTTCATAGTAGTCTTTAATAATTCTTTGTATTTCTGTGGAGTCTGTCGTGATTTTTCCGTTTTCATTTCTGATTCTGTTGATTTGTGTTGATTCTCTGTTTCTCTTAATAAGTTTGACTACAGGCTTATCTATTTTGTTTATTTTCTCAAAGAACCAGCTCTTGGTTTCATTGATTTTTGCTATTGTTTTATTCTTCTCAATTTTGTTAATTTCTTCTCTGATCTTTATTATGTCCCTTCTTCTGCTGACTTTAGGCCTCATTTATTCTTTTTTTTCCAGTTTCGAAAGTTGTGATGTTAGACTATTCATTTGGGATTGTTCTTCCTTCTTCAAGTGTGCCTGGATCACTATATACTTTCCTCTTAAGACTGCTTTCACTGTATCCCACAGTAGTTGGGGCTTTGTGTTGTTGTTATTTGTTTCTATATATTCCTTGATCTCTATTTTGATTTGTTTGTTGATCCATTGATTATTTAGAAGCATGTTGTTAAGCCTCCATGTGTTTGTGAGCCTTTTTGTTTTCCTTGTAGAATTTATTTCTAGTTTTATACCTTTGTGATCTGAAAAATTGGTTGGTAGAATTTCAATATTTTGGAATTTACTGAGGCTCTTTTTGTATCCTAGTATGTGGTTTATTCTGGAGAATGTTCCATGTGCACTTGAGAAGAATGTATATTCTGTTGCTTTTGGATGTAGAGTTCTATAGATGTCTATTAGGTCCATCTGTTCTAGTGTGTTGTTCAGTGCCTCTGTGTCCTTAGTTATTTTCTGCCCAGTGGATCTATCCTTTGGGGTGAGTGGTGTGTTGAAGTCTCCTGAAATGAATGCATTGCAGTCTATTTCCCCCTTTAGTTCTGTTAGTATTTGTTTCACATATGCTGGTGCTCCTGTGTTGGGTGCATATATATTTAGAATGGTTATATCCTCTTGTTGGACTGAGCCCTTTATCATTATGTAGTGTCCTTCTTTATCTCTTGTTACTTTCTTTGTTTTGAAGTCTATTTTGTCTGATATTAATACGGCAACCCCTGCTTTCTTCTCACTGTTGTTTGCCTGAAATATGTTTTTCCATCCGTTGAGTTTTAGTTTGTGCATGTCTTTGGGTTTGAGGTGAGTTTCTTGTAAGCAGCCTATAGATGGGTCTTGCTTTTTTATCCATTCTATTACTCTGTGTCTTTTGATTGGTGCATTAAGTCCATTTACATTTAGGGTGACTATTGAGAGATACGTATTTATTGCCATTGCAGGCTTTAAATTCGTGGTTACCAAAGGTTCAGGGTTAGCCTCTTTAGTATCTTACTGCTTAACTTAGCTCGCTTATTGAGCTGTTATATACACTGTCTGGAGATTCTTTTCTTCTCTCCCTTCTTATTCCTCCTCCTCCATTCTTCATATGTTGGGTGTTTTGTTTTGTGCTCTTTCTAGGAGTGCTCCCGTCTAGAGCCGTCCCTATAAGATGCCCTGTAGAGGTGGTTTGTGGGAAGCAAATTCCCTCAGCTTTTGCTTGTCTGGGAATTGTTTAATCCCACCGTCATATTTAAATGATAGTCGTGCTGGATACAGTATCCTTGGTTCAAGGCCCTTCTGTTTCATTGTATTTAATGTATCATGCCATTCTCTTCTGGCCTGTAGGGTTTCTGTCGAGAAGTCTGATGATAGATAGCCTGATGGGTTTTCCTTTATAGGTGACCTTTTTCTCTCTAGCTGCCTTTAAAACTCTTTCCTTGTCCTTGATCCTTGCCATTTTAATTATTATGTGTCTTGGTGTTGTCCTCTTTGGATCCTTTCTGTTGGGAGTTCTGTGTATTTCTGTGGTCTGTTTGATTATTTCCTCCCCCAGTTTGGGGAAATTTTCACCAATTATTTCTTCAAAGATACTTTCTATCCCTTTTCCTCTTTCTTCTTCTTCTGGTACTCCTATAATACGGATATTGTTCCTTTTAGATTAGTCACACAGTTCTCTTAGTATTGTTTCATTCCTGGAGATCCTTTTATCTCTCTGTATGTCAGCTTCTATGCGTTCCTGTTCTCTGGTTTCTATTCCTTCAATGGCCTCTTGCATCTTATCCATTCTGCTTATAAATTCTTCCAGGGTTTGTTTCACTTCTGTAATCTCCTTCCTGGCATCTGTGATCTCCCTCCGGACTTCATCCCATCTCTCTTGCGTATTTCTCTGCATCTCTGTCAGCATGTTTATGATTCTTATTTTGAATTCTTTTTCAGGAAGACTGGTTAGGTCTGTCTCCTTCTCTGGTGTTGTCTCTGTGATCTTTGTCTGCCTGTAGCTTTGCCTTTTCATGGTGATAGGAATAGTCTGCAGAACTGGGACGAGTGACGGCTGGAAGGACTTCCTTTCTTGTTGGTTTGTGGCCCTCCTCTCCTGGGAGAACAGCGACCTCTAGTGGCTTGTGCTGGGCAGCTGCGCGCAGACAGGGTTTCTGCTTCCTGCCCGGCTGCTATGGAGTTTATCTCTGCTGTTGCTGTGTGCGTGGCCTGCCTTGGGCAGCTGCTCCAAAGTGGTGGAGCCCCGTTGGAGGGTGAGCGGCTGGGAGGCTATTTATCTCCGTAAGGGGCCTCCATGCTCCCTGCTGCCCAGGGAGTTAGAGTGCCCAGAGATCCACAGATTCCCTGCCTCTGGAGTAAGTGTCCCGCCCTGCCCCTTTAAGACTTCCAAAAAGCACTCACCAAACCAAAAGAACAACAAAATAAATAAATAAATAAATTAAAAATTAAAAAAAAAATAAAACTGCACTCTTTTCTTTGTCCTCAGGCACCAGCCTCAGGCACCCGCTCACCGGTCCTGCTGTCCTGTTTCCCTAGTATCCAGGGCCCTGCGCATGCACTGTGTCTGCGTTCTGGCCCGGATGGCTGGGGCTGGGTTTTCAGCAGTCCTGGACTCCCTCCTCCCTCCCACTCTGACTCCTCTCCTCCCACCCGGAGCTGGGGGGAGGGGCGCTCGGCTCCCGCGGGGCCGGGGCTTGTATCTTACCCCCTTCACGAGGTGCTGGGTTCTTGCAGGTGTGGATGTGGTCTCGATGTTGTCCTGTGTCCTCTGGTCTCTATTCTAGGAAGAGTTGTCTTTGTTATATTTTCATAGATATATGTGGTTTTGGGAGGAGATTTCCGCTGCTCTACTCATGCCGCCATCTTGGCTCCACCCATACACTCTTCATTTTTAATAAATTGGGGTAATAATCTTTACTTGTGGTCATGAGGAATAAGTACAGTAACACAAATAGAATGTATAGGAAGTACCAGACATAGACTTAGCTTTCAATGGCTTCCCACTGCCTTTACAACCAGACCTAAAGGATCTTTAACCCAGCCCTTAGTAATGCGGTCTCCTTCATCCTCCTTTGCTTCAGGAGCCACTCTATCTTCTCTACCAGAGAAATGCCGACTCATTCTTCAGATATCACCTGGAGGTCACTCCTCCAAGGAGTTCTTCCCCATTCTCGAGATTAAGTTACGCTCTTGCTGTAGGTAACCACAGCACACTATACTTCCCAAAACACATTACCTTTATAATTAATTACTTGTCCAATGTTTGTTTTCCCTTCCTGGTTGTAAGCTAACATAGAGAAAAGGGAGTGTGGGGTCAAATATAACTTACTCATTGCTGTATAGCCAGTCTTTTGATCCATTCCAGTGCATGATAGGTGTTCAATAAATAGTTGAATGAAGCAATGCATGATATGATTATAATCTCAGAAAAGTAAAAATTGAAATATGATTTCCTCTAATAAAATATGATATTGATTAGAATGTAGCTTTGTGGCACCTGTAACAATGGTGGCATGTAAGTTGATACTGGACAATATGGTAGAAGCTGATTAGGCTGCCAGAGAAGGGTCTGTGGCCAGAGGGCAGGGAAAGGCAGGGATGGAGGAAGTAAGAAAAGGCATATCGGGCTTCTGAAGTTACTCCTCAGGGTCCACTCCAAGGCACTGACTTATCCGCAGAGTTTCTGGCTAGCAGAGATTGTGTCCCAGGATGGTCTGTGGCTGAAGCCGCACACCCTGCTTGGGTGCCTCATGAACACATTTTCTATCACTGTTTGGACATTAGTAAATAGTTTGATACCATCAGAAAAATAGAGTCTGGGGATAGCTTCATGTGGTTTTTTCTTTATTTTATTTTATTATTTTATTTTTTTCTTAAGGTATCATTGATACAATTTTATGCTCAGGTTTCACATGAACAACATTGTGGTTACTACATTACCCCCAATTATCAAGTCTCCACCACATACCCCGTTATAGTCACTGTCCATCAGGGTAGTAAGACGCTACAGAGTCGCTATTGTCTTCTCTGTGCTATATTGCCTTCCCTGTGCCCCCCCATATTATGTGTGCTAATCATAATGCCCCTTAATCCCCTTTTACCTCCATTACCACCCACCTTCCCCAGTCCCTTTCCCTTTGGTAACTGTTAGTCCATTCTTGGGTTCTGTGAGTCTACTGCTGTTTTTGTTTCTTCAGTTTTGCTTTGCTGTTAGACTCCACAGATGAATGAAATCATTTGGTACTTGTCTTTCTCCACCTGGCTTATTTCACTGAGTATAATACCCTCTAGCTCCATCCATGTTGTTGTAAATCATATGATTTGTTTTCTTCTTATGGCTGAATAATATTCCATTGTATATATGTACCACCTCTTCTTTATCCATTCATCTACTGATAGACGCTTAGGTTGCTTCCATTTCTTGGCTATTGTAATAGTGATGTGGTAAACAGAGGGGTGCATATGTCTTTGAATCTGTGTCCTGTTTTCTCAGGGTAAATTACTAGGAGTGGAATTCCTAGGTCAAATGGTATTTCTATTTTTAGTTTTTTCAAGACCCTCCATACTGCTTTTCACAATGGTTGAACTAATTTACATTTCCAGAAGCAGTGTAGGAGGGTTCCCCTTTCTCCACATCATCACCAGCATTTATTGTTGCTTGTCTTTTGGATGTTAGCTGTCCTAACTGGTGTGAGGTGATAACCAGTTGTGATTTTAATGAGCATTTCTCTGATGATTTGTGGAACATCTTTTCATATGCCTGTTGGCCATCTGAATTTCTTCCTTGGAGATGTGTCTGTTCATATCTGCTGCCCATTTTTTAATAGGTTATTTGCTTTTTGGGAGTTGAGACATGTGATCTCTTTATATATTTTGGATGTCAACCCCTTATTCAATATGTCATTTACAAATATATTCTCCCATACTGTAGGATGCCTTTTTGTTCTACTGATGGTGTTCTTTGCTGTACAGAAGCGTTTTAGTATGATATAGTCCCAGTTTTTCAGTTTTGATTTTGTTTCCCTTGCCTGAGGAGATATGTTCATGAAAAACTTGCTCATGTTTATATTCAAGAGATTTTTGCCTGTGTTTTCTTCTAAGAGTTTTATGGTTTCATGACTTACATTCAGGTCTTTGAGTTTACTTTTGTGTATGGAGTTATACAGTAACCCAGTTTCATTCTCTTACATGTAGCTGCCCAGTTTTGCCAACACCAGCTGTTGAAGAGGCTGTCATTTCCCCATTGTATGTCCATGGGTCCTTTATCATATATTAATTGCCCATATATGTGTGGGTTTATATCTGGGCTCTCTATTTTATTCCATTCATCTATGGCTCTGTTCTTATGTCAGTACCAAATTGTCTTGATTACTGTGGCTTTGTAGTAGAGCTTGTAGGGGAGCATAATCCTCCCTTCTTTATTCTTCCTTCTCAGGATTGCTTTGGCTATTCAGGGTCTTTTGTGTGGTTCCATATGAATTTTAAAACTATTTGTTCTAATGCATTAAAGAATGCTGTCAGTATTTTGATAGGAAATGCATTGAATCTCTAGTTTGCTTTAGGCAGGGTGGCCATTTTGACAATATTAATTATTCCTATCCAAGAGCATGGGATGTATTTCCATTTATTAGTGTCCTCTTTAATTTCTCTCAAGAGTGTCCCATAGTTTTCACTGTATAGGTCTTTCACTTCCTTTGTTAGGTTTATTCCTAGGTATTTTATTCTTTTTGATGCAATTGTGAATGGAATTGTTTTCCTGATTTCTCTTTCCACTAGTTCATCGTCAGTGTATAGGAATGCAACAGGTTTCTGTGTATTAATTTTGTATCCTTCAACGTTGCTGATGCAGATATTAGTTCTAGTAGTTTTGGAGTGGATTATTTAGGGTTTTTTATGTACAATATCATGTCATCTGCAAACAGCGACAGTTTAACTTCTTCCTTACCTATCTGGATGCCTTTTATTTCTTTGTGTTGTCTGATTGCTATGCCTAGGACCCCCAGTACTATGTTGAATAAAAGTGGGGTGAGTGGGCATCCTTGTCTTTTTCCCAATCTTAGAGGAAAAGCTTTCCGCTTTTCACTGTTAAGTATGATGTTGGCTGTGGGTTTATTATATATGGCCTTTATTATGTTGAGGTACCTGGCCTCTATACCCATTTTGTGGAGATTTTTTATCTTGAATGGATGTTGAATTTTGTCAAATGCTTTTTCAGCATCTATAGAGATGATCATGTGATTTTTGTCTTTCTTTTTATTGATGTAGTTTATGATGTTGATATATTTTCTAATGTTGTACCATCCTTGCATCCCTGGGATGAATCCCACTTAATCATGATGTATGATCCTCTTGATGTATTTTTGAATTCAGTTTGCTAATATTTTGTTGAGTAATTTTGCATCTATGTTCATCAGGAATATTGGTCTGTAGTTTTCTTTTTTTGTGGGGTCTTTACCTGGTTTTGGTATTAGAGTGATGATGGCTTCATAGAATGAGTTTGGGAGTATTCCCTCCTCTTCTATTTTTTGGAAAATTTTAAGGAGAATGGATATTATGTCTTTTCTAAATGTTTGATAGAATTCAGTGGTGAATTCATCTGGACCGGAAATTTTGTTCTTGGGTAGTTTTTTGATAACTGATTCAATTTCTTTGCTGGTAATTGGTCTATTCAGATTTTCTGTTTCTTCTTGGGTCAGTCTTGGTAGTTTATGTTTTTCTAGAAGTTGTCCATTTCTTCTAGGTTATCCAGTTTGTGAGCATATTGTTTTTCACAGTAATCTCTAATAGTTCTTTGTATTTCTGTGGTGTCTGTAGTGATTTTTCCTTTCTTGTTCTGATTCTGTTTATGTGCGTAGATTCTCTTTTTTTCTTGAGAAGTATGGCTACAGGTTTATCTATTTTTGTTTATTTCTCAAAGAACCAGCTCTTGGTTTCATTAATTCTTTGTATTGTTTTATTCTCAATTTTATTTGTTTCTTCTCAAATCTTTATTATGTCCCTCCCTCTACTGACTTTGGGCCTCATTTGTTCTTCTTTTTCCAGTTTCAATAACTATGAATTTAGACTGTTAAATTGGGATTGTTCTTCCTTCTTTAAATAGGCCTGGATTACTACATACTTTCTTCTAAGAACTGCCTTTGCTGCATCCCACAGAAGTTGGGGTGTTGAGCTATTGTTTTCATTTGTCTACATATGTTGCTTGATCTCTGTTCTAATTTGGTCCTTGATCCATTGATTATTTAGGAGCATGTTGTTTAATCCCTCCTTCAAATTTAAATAATAATCTTGTGGCTAGAGTATTCTTGATTCTAGGCCCTTCTTTTTAATTGCATTGAATATATCATGCCACTCCCTTCTGGCCTGTAAGGTTTCTGCTGAGAAGTCTGATGATAGCCTGATAGGTTTTCCTTTGTAGGTGATCTTTTTTCTCTCCCTGGCTGCTTTTAATACTTCATCCTTGTCCTTCATCTTTGCCATTTTAATTATTATATATCTTGATGTTATCTTCCTTAGGTCCCTTGTTTTGGGAGATTGCACTTCCTTGGCCTGAGAGACTATCTCCTTCCCCAGATTGGGGAAGTTTTCAGCAATTATTTCTTCAAAGACATTTTCTATCCCTTTTGCTCTCTCTTCTTCTGGTACCCCTATAATGCAAATATTGTTCCATATGTATTAATCACACAGTTCTCTTGATATTATTTCATTCCTAGAGATACTTTTTTCTTTCTCTGCCTCAGCTTCTTTGTATCCCTGTTCTCTTATTTCTATTCCATTTACTCTCTCCTCTACGTCTTCTAATCTGCTTTTAAATCCCTTCATTGTTTGTTTCATTTCAGCTACTGTATTTTTAAGGTGTCTATCTCCCTCCTGAATTCCTCCCTTAGCTCTTGAGTATTTTTCTGTAGCTCCATTAGCATGTTTATAACTTTTATTTTGAATTCTTTTTCCTGAAGATTGGTGATTTCAGTCTCATTGAGCCCTCCTTCTGGTGTTTGAGGAATTTTGGATTCAACAAGGTTCTTCAGCTTTTTCATAATCCCAGAGCAATGGCAGTGTTCACAAGAGAGAGGCGCTGGTGCCTATCCTAAAGAGCGAGTCCTTTCCTGCTTCCTGGCAGCAGTGTCTCTCTCCACTGTCAGTGCCAGTGAGGAATGCGGTAGGGAGCGGCCTCTAGGTTAATCCCCTAAATTGCTGGGCACGGGGTGGCCCTCGGGATGGCCTAAGGCAATGGTCGTTTTTGTTGGCCAGTGGTACCTGGCGCTGGTGTCTGCCAGGAGGACAAAGCCCTTTCCTGCTTCCCAGCCACAGTGCCTGTCCCCACTCTCAGGTCCTGTTAGCCACACAGGGAGAAGCCTCTGTGTTAAGCCATGTAGTTGCTGTAGGTGGGGCTGCCCTCCGGCTGGTCTACAACTTTGGTTGCAACAGCGGGTTTGCACACAGGTGCTGGTGGGGAGGAAGAAGTGGCACGCTGCTTATCATGGTGAGGGACCTTGGGGCTGCATTGCCAGTCAGGGGGATGCTCCTGAAAGTTCCCAACCTGCTGGGATGAATGTGCCAGGACAATTTTGTCCACCTGTACCTTCTCCTAAACCCTTGCCCCTTTAGCAGCCCTCTCACTGTTGGGAAGTCTTTCAAAGCGCCTGCTTTTCTTTTGTTCCAGGGCAGCTGGTCATGGAACCTGTTCGCAATCTCAGTCTCTGACTTTGGTTTTCACCCCCTCTAATCTCCAGAGCACCATGTGATGTGTGTATGTGCTCCAGGGGTAGATTTCTAGTTATTTAGCAATCCTGTGCTTCCACTCCCTCCCCTCTCTGATTCTTTTCCTTCCTGTCATGATCTGAAGTGGGGGAAGTGCCCAGTCCCGCCACGTCACAGCTTTTTTACTTTGCCCTTTTCCATGAGATGTTCTCTTCTCTCAGATGTAGACTGGCTCGTGTAATATTATTTCTGTTCACTATTTTAGGAGTAGTTGAATTTGCTGTATTTTCATAATATATGTGGTTTTGGGAGGAGATTTATGCCTCATTTCTCACTCCACCATCTTTTTTTCCCTTCTTCATGTGGTTTCCTGGACTAAAAGTTTGTTGAAGGAAAGTCACCTAAATCTCTCTGATTAGGAATTAATACTGAGTATCCAGTCTATCAAGGAAGGTGTTTAAATATCTTTTCCCATTTCTAACTATTTACTTATATGATTTAGAGTTCTTAGTATTAGCTATCATCAAAACTAAGAAGAAGAACTGCATTTTGGTATAGAACTCATTTTTGTTTTAACTCACAGAAGAGAGTAAAAAATCCCCTTTACTACTGACCAATCCTACACCCTCCAAGTTTCTCTCATTGAGAAACTTCATCTAAAGATGTACATTTTCAGGCTTAACTACCTTTTCTTTCAATTTCTATTTCATATTTATTTTTATTTTAAAACTTGATATTGTTGATTTGAATTATATTTTTAAGTCCAAAAATAAATATAACTTATACTTCTAGTTCTAGCATGTAATACTGGTTTTCAATTTACAGAGGTGTTATAAGTTTCATTTTTAAAATAAAAATACTTAAATATAACAAGTGAACAAGAAAAATACTAAGGGTAGATGGTTGGCTTATAAAATAAGATTTTGAAGTATGTATATGAATGCATAATATTTTATAAATCTTGGAATACTAAAAATCATTATATAATGGAGTCTGACAATATAGTGTTATAAATCCTTTTAATAAAATAACTTCTTGTGGCTTGTAAAAAGTGTAGGTGGGCATTTTCTGACTTGAGAATATGTGTGCTTTTCAGGTAATCCATTGATCTTCAAGGTCTTCAGTTTCTTCAAGGGTTTTGTTGTAGGCACAGTGGCTGTTCTACCTATAGGACCCGAAACCCCAGAGCCTGGGGAGTAAAGAGTAGCCACTCTTCCCCGAACAAAGCAGACATTGACATATGGGGACTACATTATGCTCCTACCTAATTTACTATTCTTACAGTTCAACTTGTTAACCATGTGAGTCCAGTTTAGGTCATAAACACTTATAACCCAACCAGTATTAAAGACCTGATGGTAAACCATATTCTTTAATAAAATGTTTCAGTGCAGAGTCAGCCTCTAGAGTCTTTATTCAAATCTTGACTCCATCATTTATTGACTCTGGAACCGGGGACAGGGACATAACCTCACATAATGGAGTTTTCTCAATCTTTAAAATGAGGAACAGTACTACTTATTGTGAGAGTAAGTGAGAGAGATATAAAGAGCACATACAATCTTGGTTATTATTACTTTTAGTATTGTCATGGGTTAAATTGTGTCCTCTGCAAAAGATGTGTTGAAATCCTAACCTCCAGGACATCACAATATGCCTTATTTGGAAATAGGGTCATTGTAGATATAATTAAGATGAGGAGGTCTTACTGGATTGGGTTGGGCCCTTGGTATAATATGACTGGTATCCTTATAAGAAGAAGGAGGATGTAGAAACCGACACACAGGGAGAATGTCATGTGACAATAGAGACAGAGATTGTAATGACGGAGCTACAAGCCCAGGAACACCATGGATTTCTGGCCACTATCAGAAGCTGGAAGAGGCAAGAAAGGATTCTACCCCAAGTTTCAGAGGGAGGATGGCCCTACTGATACTTTAATTTTAGACTTCTGGCCTCCAGAACTGTGAGAGAATAAATTTCTATTAATTTAAGCTACCCATTTTGTAGTATTTTGTTTGACAGCTCTATGAAACTAATACAGTAATGCAAAAACTATAGAATTATCAAGTGGAAATTATACACATATATATTCTTCTCCTCTTTCCTCTTTTTCTCTGCTGAAATCCAAATCCCTTAAACCTCCTTGGTTCTCCATACACTTTGTTGTACCAATTTTATTTTTGTCCTATACCCTTTATTAGTTTAGGATAGTAAGTTAAAAAAAAAAAAACATCGGCTTGGAAAATGGTTCAAAAAAAGCCTTTAATCAAACAAACAAAAAGATCAAACAAACAACCAACAGGACAAAAATAAGAAATGGCCAAGTGAGAAGTGAAAAGAGATATGTTTGCCAATCCTGAAGGTATGAGAAGAGACTAGAGGAGCAAATAACATGAAGAGAAATAGAAATTGAACCTGGAAACTATTATTTGAATGACAACACAATGAAACCTTTCCTTGGCCAATTCCACCAACCCTATGTTTAGGAAGGGAATTTTTATATCATAATTTATACATGCCGAGTATAGTATAGAAACTAAATTGCTTCTCATTTGTCCTTCAAGATAAGTTCCTAAATTTTGCTTACTTGTTCACTTTGTAAACATTTAGGTTAGTTTTGCAGGACAAATCTTAAGCTTTTCATGAAAGAACGTAAGGATAGGAAAGCATTTTTGTCTGTCTTCCCAGGAAAAGTAAATCTAAAGACATAAAGTGATTTTTCCAGGAGAAAAGACAAGGTGGACCCTCAAACAAAGGAGCCACTCTTGACACATACCTCTGCCAAGTCCTGGAGTATCCCTTATTCTTCCAAGTTCCCAGGTTCAGACTGAGAGTTGAATTCCTTTGCTGCCTCCTTGGACCACTGGAGGATTTAGTCTTAAAAAGATGAACTCTAGAGATACGCTATTCAGATAAACAAAATACATGTGTTTACATTTTGTTATTTCTGTATTTAATCCAATGCTAGTCCCAATTTACTGAAAACTATTGGTTTGGTGTCCTTTTTTTGTATTTGTTTCTTTTCTTTCTTTCCCCCCCTCTACCTCCTTTATTTTTCAGGTCACATGGGAGAGGTGGGAGCAATAGTTGGAGAGGGAAAGAAGGCAGGGCCTGAAAACAGAAAGTGAACCCAGCTCTCTGTTGCAATTAAGCAAGCAATATTATGTTTTGGGTCATAGGAAAATATGCTACAACCTTTATAAATATAAATATATTTGGAAGGACATTGCATATCATTGCTTATGATTATGGTAAAAATCATCAAAAAAAATTGACAGTAATAAAATTTGTCAATACTGATTACTGTCCTTGATACATCTTTTTGAAAACTTAAGTATGGGGGCAGATATATAGAAATTTAAAACATTTACTTCCATATTGACATCTTAATACACAGTCAGATGTAACATACAAGTTTGTCTCAATTTCTGAAATATGTGTCTTAGTGAAAACTTTATTATTTCTTAGCAAACACCTATATGGCACTTTCTGTGTGTCAGGTATTGTTTTAAGAGCTTTACAAAGATTTGTTTATTTAAGCCTTCTAAGAGTTCAATAAGTTAGGCTTGTTACCATTAACCTTATTTTAAGATGAGAAAACTGAGGAACAGAGAGCTAAAGTAACTTGTCCGCAGTCACACAGCCAAGGATGGGACTTGAACCCCTGCAGTCTGACTTGAACCCAGGTCTGTGCTTTACCATTGTGCTATACTGTGTCTCACAAATTCCATTTTTGCTAATTAAACTTTTAATTTTTTTTTTTCAGTAGAAGAAATCCCATGTTAAATTTGGAATGCAAAAATTCATTTAGTTAAGTGAATTTTTATCCATCAAATTTATCTCGTACAAAAACTTTTTCATAAACTCTTTTTCTTAGAATAAGATCTATGTAATATAGTTGCAAATGTTATCTTTGTAATAAGTATAAAATATAAGCATATGGTATTTTCCCTTTGAGGAAAAAGGATTTTGGTAATCATGTACACAGACTCCCTTCTACCATAAAAATTTTATAAGCCTTCTTTCTAGAGAGTGTGTAGAAAATTCTAAAATTTCTTTTGCATTTCTATGCTTCTTTGAATCAAGCAATATGTGATAAGAAGTGCTGGTCTTGGTCTGGTCCTTTCTTTAAAAAAGGCAGCCTTATCCACAGTTATTTTTCCATGCCCCTCCCAGAGTATTTTCCAGTGGAGTAAGGGAGTGGTCATGGAAGACTGCCACATGTTAACAGTGAGCAGTGACAAACACACCCACTAATAGAAAGCAAGTCACCAACGACTAGGTGACTTTCCATTTATGAACTAATAAGGACAAGTACCATCCTAGGTACAGATACTGCATGTTGTAACATACAAATTGGGAGCCTACTTCTGAGTCCAAGACAATTCTGACTGGTTTGTAGTGCAAAATCTGAATAGTAACACTTGCAGCCAGGTGACAAAGCTACACATCTGGTCATATCTGTGTATGAAAAATCTTGTCTGGGGAATTTTAAAGAAAACACCAGAATTTTCCTACAGTTTCCAGGTATTTTCTTTTCTGTGGAACCCACACAGATGCTTTTCTGTTGCTCTTGGACAGAAAGCACATGTACTGAGAATGTGTGTGCTCCCTTTGTTTCATTCGCGTGCAATTTTAATGATTAGAAATTTAGTTAGCATTGCTGAGAGTTTGCAGGAATTAAAGGGAGAGGGGTCACACATGGAGCTGGAGGACTTCAAAGTATTACCTGCCCTCCATGTCCTCCCCTCCACCTCAACTCAACAGCAGCCAGCGACCACAGACTCTTCTCTCTACTCCCGAAGGACTGTGGGAGTTTGATGACTCAGGTCCACTCAAAGAAAACACAACATCTTTTGAGAACAAGCTGTTTCTTTTGGTTGGAACAATAACACAGTAGCAAACAATAATACATAATAATAGCAAAGGTAATGCTATGAGCATATGACCTCACTTCCATTGTGATTTTCTTTCAGGGCTTTCTGGGAGGGTCCTGAGAGCAGATTTCCTGAGCAGCTGTGCAGGATTCTTCAGGAAGTCCCATTCTTTTACACGCTCCTCTTTTCATGAATGGATCAGTTTGGGAGGGGAACAATTAAGTTGAATGTATCGTCTCCAACAATCACAAAGCTTTCACTACAGATTTCAAAGGAATATATTCCAACCACAGGAAGCCCTGAAATGTGAGTACTGAGAAAAGTCCACTGTATTGTTATTGAAAGGGCTTTTTTAGTTATGTGAAAAGCCACAACTTCTTCAGCTTATAGGACAAGCCAGTTTTCCAGTGATTTTAGTCCATGAAGCGTTACCTCTTTCTTGGGAAGTTACCTGCTAGGAGCCTGGTTGCTCTGGTTTAAGTAGTAGGTTTGGGTTGAGTTGCTTGATTGAGCTACTTGGTTAAGTTGATTGGGATATGAGAGAGGACGGTTTTCAGCTGCTGAAAAGATATAACCATGGCCAAGAATCAGATAAACTTCTTCCCTTTCTTGAGGCGATTGGTTATTTGGTCAGCCATAGCTGAGAAGTGAGAGATCATCATTCCTGACGAGCCCTGGGGAACCCTAGCAATATCCGGACCTCTTAGGTAGTCTCAGCCTTCCCACTCCAGGATTCTGATACACTGGGCAAAGTGAGAGTGTTTATAGTTGGTCTCAGTCTGCTTAAATATGGGGTCCCTATAATACCTTATAGGAAACACATACTTTCTAGATCAATTACCCTTTCATCTGGGAAATTACGTATAGTCATCTTCATTAGTTACGGGGCCCCATTTAACAAAGCATGACTTTGTGAATTCGTCTGGATGTTACAGATTGGTTTTCCCAGGAAGCAGTCTTTCAGTTGGAAGTTAACATGTAGCAGTTTATAGAGACTGCTTTTATGATCAATACCTAGGGAAAGGAAGGTAAGGAAGCAGGATTTAGAAGGAGAAGTGAGGCTGTGATGCAGTCTCAGTGTAAGCTCCAGCTGATCCTATGTGCAGTTTAGAGGATGGGAGGAACTTTCATAGTTACCCAAATTGAGATGAGGGGCCCCACCTTCATGCTCCCCACATCAATCAGTCAGTTGATATGGCGTGCCCTTGAATGAAGTATAAACTTGGGATAGGTCACTCTCTTCAGCAGACACAGTATGTATAGGGATTGAGTTAAAACTGCCCACCAGGCATACTCCCATCATCTGGGGAGTAAACTGTGGATTCTTAAGGGAGTGTTTAGGTAGAATATTACAGTGCCTACCACACCAGGGTGTGTCTTGAAGGCTATTTCTGTATGTGATCCTTCCAGCAGTGTATTCAGTAGAAATTTCTGATATGACAGGCATGCTCTATATCTGCACAAACATAGTAGCAATTACCCACATATGGTTAGAAAGCACTTAAAATGTAGCCAGTGATATTGAGAAACTAAACTTTTCATTTTATTTAATTTCAAGCAATTTAAATATTTGATATATACTTCACATATCATAAAGTTTACTCTTGTAAAGTATATAATTAGTTTTTAATACATTCATAGAGTTGTACAATCAGTATGACCATCTAATTCTAGAACATTTTCAGCACCCCAGAAATGAAACCCCATACACAAAGCAGTCAATCCCCATCCCTCGCTCTCTATGGCTCCAGGCAATCACTAATCTATTTTCTGTCTCCATGTACATGACTGGCCTCATAGAAAAAATTAGAAAGTTTTCCCTCTTCTATTTTTTGAAGAGTCTGTGAAGGATTGGTTTAATTTTTTCTTTAAATGTTTCATGTAATTCACCAGTGAAGACATCTGTTCCTAGCCTTTTCTTTGTGGGAAGGTTTTTAATGGCTGATTCAATCTCTTTACTTGTTATAGGTCTATTTAAATTTTCTTCTTGAGTCAGTTTCAGTGGTGTGTGTCCTTCTAGGAATTTGTCTTTGTTTTCCAGGTTATTTCATTTGTTGATATTGTTTGCATTATCCTCTTATAATTATTTTTCTTTTTGTTACCTTGGTAGTAATGTTCCATCTTTTATTCCTGGTTTTAGTAATCTAGATCTTATCTTTTTTTCTTGGCCAGGCTGGCAACAAACTTGTCAATTTTGTTCATCTTTTCAAAGAATAAAGACATGGTTTTATGAATTTTCTCTGTTGTGTTTCTATTCTCAATTTTATTTATTTCCTCTCTTATTTTTAATATTTCTTCTTTTTCTTGTTTGACTATAGTTTGCCCTTCTTTTCATCTTAAGGCAGAAGGATAGATTATTTGAGATCTTTCTTCTTTTTTATATAGACATTTATAGTGATAAATTTACCTCTAAGCACTGCTTTAAATATATCCCATACATTTTGTAGATTGTATTTTAATTAATATCAAAGTATATCTTAATTTCTTTTGTGATTTCTTCTTTGACCCATTGAATATTTAGGAGTTTGCTGTTTAATTTCCATATCCTTGTGTATTTCCCAAATTTTCTTCTGCTATTGATTTGATTCCTAATTTCATTCTGTGGTATGACTATATACTTTGTCTGATTTTAGTTCACTGAGACTTATTTTATAACTTAACATCTTGTCTGTACAGGAGAATGTTCCATGTACATTTGAGAAGAATGTGCATCCTGTTGTTTTTGGGTGGAGTGATCTATAGATGTCTCTTAGTTGATTCATTGTGTTTTGCAAGTCTTCTATTTCCTCAATGATCTTCTCTCTAGGCTATTGAAGTTTCAAACCATTATTGCTGAATTGTCGGTTTCTTCCTTCAATTCTGACAGTTTTTACTTCATATATTTCGAACACATCCTTAAATCTAAGTTGTGTCTCTATAGAGAGCATATAGCTGGATCATGTTTAAAATCAATTCTGCTAGTCTCTGCCTTTAGAGTGTTTAATCTGTTTACATTTAATAATTACAGTTAAAATAGGATTTACATCTGCCATTTTGCTAATTTTCTATTTATTTAATTTTTTTGTTTATTCTCTCATTACTGGTTTCTTTTGTGTTAAATACATATTTTCTAGTATGTCATTTTAATTCCTTTGAATTTTTTACTATAATTATAAAATTTAAAGTTGCCTCAGAGAGTGGAATTAGCATCTTAATTTATAACCATATAGGTTGGATTAATACCTACTTAATTTTAATAGCATACAAGGACTTTGCTTCTTCATAGCTGTGTTCCCTCCCCACTTCTTTGTGCAATTACTACTTTACAAATTACATTTTTATATATTACATGATTATAAACATAGATAATTTAAAATTATTTCTTCATGCAGTTATTTAAAATCAGATAGAATAAAAATACAAGCAAAAAATCTTAATACCAGCTTTTATGTTTACTGGTAAATGTAGTTTTCATTTGCTGGCCTTTATTTTTTCATGAGGTTGTGGGTCTCTGTGTATAAGCCATGCTTGTCTGTTTTTTTTACATGTCTCATAATTTCTTGTTGAAAATTGGATATTTTAAATAATGTGGCAACTATGGAAATCATATTTGCACCCACTCCAGGGTCTGTTGTTGCTATTTGCTGTTGTTTCCTTTTGTTTGTTGAGTGGTTTTCCTGAATTAATTCTGTAAATCTGCCTTCTTTGTCACTGTGACCAAGGAAGTCTCTCCTTGATTAGATTAGTGATCAGCTATTGTTTGTGCAGAGATTCTTTACATGCCTGGAACCACTAAGTCTCTCTAATTTTATTGAGAGTGTCTGTGTGGGTGTTGGGGCATGCCTTCCAACATTCAGGAAGTTTTACAACTCTTCCTTACTCTTTACTTCCTACTTGCACAGAGCCTATGGTCAGCAAGAAGTGAGAATTTAGGGCTTTCTCAAGTCTTTTCTGAGCATACACACAGCCCTGGACATGTGCACAGCCTTATACATGCATACAACCTATCAACTCCCAAGAATATGTTAGAACTTTTTAAAGCATCCTATGGACATACTGTTTTCTAACTTTTTGCTTAAAATTTTTTTGGTTATTTTTTTTTCCTCCTATTGTTAATTTGCCTCAGGCAGGTGTGCTATATTAAACAATTGCCACTGATTGTTTTTAACAAATGCTGCCTGTGTCCACTTAGTCAAGCTGTGACTCAGGCCAAATACACTGCCAGACATGTTAAATAATAACAATTCTTTGGGAATGGTGTTTACAGGGATTTAAAATCTGTCCTCCCTCCAGTGGCTGCTACGCTGCTGGTTTCAAAGCTCCTATAGTTGTAAGGTTATTGGATTTCAGGGCTACTCCATTGCTGAGGAGAGAGGTATTTAAATTGAGTAAGTTAAAAATGCTACAAAAATAGTTACTCTTATCAAGAGTCAGCGTGTTTTCCTTGTATCACTGCTGCTCAGATTATTTCAAGCTTTTTCTTATTTCCAGAACTCTAAAGATACTAATTTAACCATTTAACCATTTTTGCCAATTTTCTTGTAGCTTTTATGGAGGAGCGGATTTTTGGAGGTTCTTACAGTGCTTTTCTATAGTCATTCTAAGAGGCTAGTAGCTACTGTGCTGTCCAGTGCAGATCTTGACCCCCTGATATAAGGCTAAGACCTCCACAGAGTTGCTGTGGTTAGATTTCAAAGAGAGAGGTAGTAAGCCACAAATGCTATTCAAGTGGAGATGACATTAATCTCAGCATTACAGAATGCCTCATTCTTCTTTCTAAAGCTTCTCTTAACAGGAGACAGAGGGACAAGTGAGCTCTGGCAAAGAGTTGGTATCTGCAGACTAGCACAGAGCCTCAGTTTTGACTCACAAAACTTGCTAGAAGGGGTTCAGCCTCACAGGCATCCTTGCTAATAGTGGTTCAGCCTCTGGATATTAGTTTGGTCTTTGTCATACTTGGGACAACAGAAAGGATTCCTAATTGTGATCTAAATCAACTCCTTGTTAATGAATTATTTGTTTGGGTTTCCTGGGGTGGGTAGAATGGAGACCTACAGAGTATGCTGACAATACTAGTAGTCGTTGCTGTGAATGCTGTTGGTGTTAGCACCATAAGAAGTATAGGATAACAGGGGCATTAGGGATAGAGAACTAGTAGAGGACCTGTGGCTGATACTGGAACTGGAGCTGTGTGTACACTGGAAATTCAGATGGAGGTTGAAGTTGATCAGCTCAAGCAGAATATACATCGGTGTTTTTAATATTAGTTGGAGGGCCAGAATAAGGGTATTTAGGACCTTGTTCACTCACTTAAGGGTATGCTTGTATTGGGTGGGCATCTTTCACTGGGCTTTTGAGGTCTGTTTACAAAGCTGCCCAAGTTTATTGTGGTTTGATACAGAAGCAAAACTCACTACTTCCATTTCCCCTTGGATGTAAAATGACTCTTGGTAGCAGGGCATGGGATATGTTGGGGGACAGTGGAGGATAAGGTAAGTCAGCTCCTCTTACGCTAGTGGGCTGTGGCTGTTTCTGGACTGAGTATGGTGCTCTAGGACTCAACTCCATGTACTAAGTGGCTGCTTCTCCATGGTTAGGTGCTATAAAAGATGGAGGGTCTACTTTGGGAGCACCAGCAGGAGATACACTAGAGAAGTTGGCTGCATGTGTTTCTTTCTCCCACTCAGTCTCCTCCAGGACAACCTTGCTTTACAGAAAGTTTTAGAGGGAGAGGGAAGGGTTGGTGTGTGTGTCATAAGAAGGGAGAGAATTTGTTACATGGGGTCTAACATACATTCTTTATAGCAGTTAGGACAACAGACCAGCCCCACACAATAATCCTCTTGCCTGTTGGGATTCCACTGTGAACTATGAACAGTTTGCTCCTGTGTGGAGCTTCCATATCAGCAAGAAGCTTGGGCATTCTGGTGGGTTTTCCCTCATCTCTCAGGAGTATGGAGTATGAAGAAATGGGAGGGTTAGAGCATTTGGAAGACCAAAATGGCTAGTTCTTCTGGTTGGGCTCTGAGGACTGTGGGTCTCTCTCCTGGCAATGTGGTTATATCCCATAGCATGGTTGTATGGCCACTGGTTGAAGGACCTAAGGCTTCAGGTATCATTCTCTGTCTTGGTTGAGGCCTGACTAGCAGTGGCACTATGGGCCAGAGGTTGTAAAAAATAATTTAATTAAAATAACCACCCAAAAAATCTCTCACTAGTTCTGTGGCTGATACTGGAACTGGCACGGTGTGTACAGATGGAGGTTGAAGTTGATAAGCACAAGCAGAATATACATTGGTGTTTTTAATATTAGTTGGAGGGCCAGAATAAAGATGCTGAGTATCAGAGCAGGAACATAAAGTAGAACCTCAGTCTGGCCTTGGAATGGCTAACTTTACTGCACATGCCTACAGTGGTGGGAGATGGTCTAGGCATGCACCTCTATTAACTTATTTAATTCTCACCACAACTTTATGACAGGGTTACAACTGTTTCCATATTTTATAGATAGGGAGACTGAGGCAGGGCTAGCAAACAGTGAGACCAGGATACTAATTCTTAAAGTCTGTCCATGGCTTGAGTTCTTGCTCTTGACCACTGTGTTATATTGCCTCTCCTGATGCACCTTGCTTGTGTCTTTCATGCACACCATTCAGGGTTATAAGAGAGTGGACTCAGTCAGCCTGGAGAGGGCTAGCAGCATCTGCAAACAGCAATGTACAGAAATGGAACTTCTGGAGTGGGATTAGGGCAGGATGGGGTGACCTGCCACTGGAAAAAATAAAGTCTCATTGTCCTAGAGAGGATGAGATCCGAGGTACAGGTGAAGGGATTTACTGTAGCAAGAGAATGGGTGGGAATGAAAATGGATCTTGTTGAACCTTAAGGACCACAGTGATCTTCATGTCTTTCACTTATGTACCAATCACTTTCATTCATGAAGTTCTTGGTCAGTTCTGAAGTCAGTCATCCTAGTTTGATTGTTTCTGGCACAGCCTCTGTAAGATTCAGTTTCTTCATCTGTAAAATAGGATGAGAATTTGAATAAAAACAATTTATCTGTAGGGCCTAGCACTGTACTCAGCACACCCAAGGCCATGAATTAATGTTTGTTTCCTCTGTTTAGTTATCCTTATGCCCTCCCCCATCCTGCCTACCTGCATGTAACAGATAGCTGATAAATATTTGATAATTGGCTAAGTTAGGTCTAGTCCTATATGAATGTTCATAGTCCTGTAGGCTCAATTAAGGAAACCAAGCAAATTAATGTATTCACAAGTGTCCCTTCATTACCTTGCATTCTGGAGCAACTGGCAACTGGTACATCAGAGGCAAAGTCAAGCTCTGTGTTGACAGATGCACAGTCTGCACAAGTTTTAGCAGCGGTGTCAGCACTAGACACCCAGGATGGCAATTAGGAGATAGAACAAACAACTCCAGGGGAAAGGTGTCCTTAAAAGTGGTAAGCAGTAGAATAAACAAGTAAATGGTATAAAGGAATCAATCATTCCATCACCACTGGTAGCCTGCACTGTCCAGGTGGATATTATCTGTTGGATGCAGCTGTGGAAAGGTGATCTCAGGACCTGCTTTGGATGCCCAGGCCTGTCTCAGATCCTTTCATTAGTCTTAAGAAAAATCATTTCACCTCCTTTTTGGTTTCAGTTCCATTAATAAAAACTCACCATTATTGAGCACTTATTATGTGCTGGCATGATTTGATTTTAATGATAACCCTGGAAGGTAGTTAATATTAATAATCTTAGTGGTACATATGAAGAAACTGAGTCACAGAGAGGTTGAGTACCTTGCCCAAACCTGGTATTCAAATCAGGATAGCTTAGTTGCTGAGTTCTTGTGCATAAACACTAAGCTTTATTGTCTCCCATATTGTGGAAGGATAAGTGAAATTGTTCACAAAATGAGTGAAGCAAATTTGTTATTGAATGTTTGGAGTCACGTTCCAACTCCTTGCTTTTAAAGGCTGAACAATGTTACACTTGTACTATGTCAGGTGTAGAGTAACTTCCTTAAATGCTTCTAACTAAAAGCATGGTCTTGATGTATTTCAGTCTGTTAGGTGAAGTGACCTAATATTTCCTTAACTGCTATCTTGAAAATTATGAGTCAGGGATTCATTATGGCCGTACACTGCTCATCTCGAGCTGGCAAGCACCCAGAACAGTTTTATATATTCTCACAAGGCTAGAAGCTAATGGAGCCAGCCCTCCTACTACCCAGGAGAACACGAAAGCTTCAAGATGAGGTACAACACCAGTGCACACCTGCATGTCATCAGTGAAGTCATTAAGTGAGCAGACAAGAACAGCCTGCCATCATGTCTGCTTATTGTCAGCGCTGAAGAGGTATTGACAGTGTTGAGACAGGCTGTCACTGGAGGAAGCTGAGATCGAATCAACAACCAGCAGAACATTCACCCCAATGGAGCCCATTCCTTGAGGTGCTACATCAAAACAAGATGTATGGAGGGCCTACATACATGGGCAATCCTCTGCGCTGCCTGCTCAGACACAGACCATGTGGTTCTACATAAAGCAGGAAGGTATTGCATGGCTACATTGGTGAAGAATGACTAGTTATCTGAGATCACATTCAGAAGGGGTCAGCATCTATTTTTTTAAAGGTATAATTGAATCTTACTCTAGTCTTATATAAGATTAAACAGGAGCCACTAAATGGCATATCACAGCCTTGCTGGAAGGGCAGCCCATCTCTTTTCAGTGAGAGCATAAAAATTTGCAGCAATTTTGGAGGAAGCCAAGCCTTACTTGCAGGAAGATTGCATTAATTATGTGGCCATATTTTTAAGGAATTAATTCCTAAATGAAACACCAACATTCTTAGTGACATAAGTGACTTGGTATATTATGGAATGGTAATGAGAAATATGAATTCATAAGCATCTGATAATTCAAGTTATGTGGAAGAAATAAGAAAAAATATAATTCATTTCAATAACTGAGCAAAGTGAAAGAATAGGAAACAGAGAGGCAGAGGGAGGGAGGGAGGGAGTGTGTGTGTGTGTGTGTGTGTGTGTGTGTGTGTGTGTGTGTGTGTGTGTGTGTGTGCGTGCACACTCCATCTGTGCCTGAAATTTGTTCCATATTTGCTTAGAGTCCTGATTGCTTAGAGGGATCCATAGTAGATGAGCCCGTTTTCCAGGTCTCACGGAAAATAGTTCCTTCCTCCATTGTTTGGAGTTAGATTCTGCCAGTGGTGGGGGAAACTTTTAAGCACAATTACACTATCAAGATGTACAGAGAGTGAGTCAAAGGCCTGGACCGGCCTGGCCCGAGATGATAGAATCAGAGGTAGGTCATAAATCTCCAGCTGTGTTAGAGTGTTTGCCACGATGCAGAATGAGCCAGTGGCCCTGTTTGCGACAGTATCCCTGCGGGGGTGATGGATGAGACAGACCGACATCAGAACAGGTGGGAATATTACAAGGAATATTAACAAGAAGCTTGATGAAAGAGCCCTGGCAATTAAGTCCACGGAAAAGGCTTAATCCAAGTCATAAAAGACATTGTAGATAGGAGATACCTTTCTATTTGACCACTTGAAAAAGGCAGGCTGTATGTGTACCAGTAACCTCAAAGTCTTCCCAGAAAGTGCCAGAGATACTGTATTATTAGAAGTAAAGTTTGAGCTTTGATTTTTTCCAAATAATTGGGTGACTGGATTACCATTTCTAAATTCTAGTCAATTGCTAATTGCTCTCACTTAACTGTATATCACCACTGTTCCTAAAGCCATTAGTGATCATAATCCTTCAGAGGAGAACAGGGATTAATTATATTGGTATGATCTGTTTGATGCCTAGGGAAGGGTTAGTCAAAGTATGAAGTTAAATGTCACCTGAGGCCATGGTGGAAGATACCTGTCCTGGTTCTCCCCTCCCTTTCTGTACTTATTAGCATATTAAAGACTGAGACGTCCTGCAATACAGAATTCTAAACTGCATATTTCCCAACCTCTTCCCACCCCTGCTTTTTTTGAGCAGTATATATTAATATGCAGAATGAGATTTTCTTAAAAATTGCTTGTGGGAAATTTACTCCTAAGTGTGGACTTCACTGACTGTTGCAGTCAAGATTCTGGATCTCAGAACCGGCAGACCAAGGATGCCCCTCAGCTTAAACTTGATTGGTAGATGGTGATTTTTTTTAGCTGGGCCACCAGAGTTCAAATCCCATTTCTACCACTTAATAACTCTGTGTCTTTGGGCAACTGACTAAATCTCAATGTGCTTCAGTTTCCTCATCTGTAAAGCAGAAAAGGTAATATTTTAGTTTTGATGATTAAGTTAAAAAATAAGCACAATGAGAGCATTGAATAAACATTCACCAGTATTAAAAATTGGAAAGCACTATAACATTTAATCACTTTTCCAATTTCCTGTAAGATATTACTACTTCGGTGTCTCACTGCTCAGTCTCAACGAGATTAAACAGTGCTTTTTTCTCATTGAAACAAGTACCACTGCTTGATTTTTCATATTTGTTCCCTTTAGGACCATCACTCTATGGTCACATAGTCTCGAATCCTCCGTGTCGTCTGTAAATACTTCTCAGATCCTGCAGTTCAAGTTTAATCTGATCGCTGCCTCCTTGTTGTTGCTCAGGATCATCACTGCATCAACCCTTCACTTTCTATTCTTGGTGTGCTTCTCATAGTATCTGGAGTTTCTTTAAACCTGGGCCATCAGAATAGCCTCATTTATTTATTTTTCTTTTCTCCAAGACATCTATTCCAGTGGTAAAAGATTAATAAAAGTATCCATTTGAAGACATTATTTCCTCCCAATAATTTCCCATTGTCTCCCTATGTAATTACTACTAATACTACTAATAATACTAGCAGTATTATCTCTCCAAGTATTATCACTCATAATTAATAACTAATAATTACTAAGATTTATTAAATACTCACTATGTGCCAAGTTCCAGACTAGGCATTGAGTGTACAAAGACAGTAAGACAGTCTTGGACTGTAATGACTTTACAGAGGAGTGAGCAGATAAACAATTGCTATGCAATAAGCAGTGCTGAAATTTTACAACATGCTGTGTGAGTGTATGCAAACATGGATGAGAGAGTGTGAGTGTGTGTACATCCATATATACAGTTAATATCCCCTGGGAAGGAAGACTTCAAAAAGGTGCCATTTAATTGAGTGCTTACCTGGCAGACCTCGTTGCAGGTGAGCAGGAGTGACAGGTTAACCTGGGCTCGTTTCTCCTTTTCACCTGGGTCCCAACCTACGCAGTTTAACTGCAATCTCAGTAATCTGCCCCTGACCAATCTAATTGTTTTACTCACCATTTCCCAAATATGCCTTGCCCACCTACAGAACTAGGTTCATTTTATTTCTTCTGCTGATAATGCCCCCTTCCTCCATTCTCATCACTTACATTCATTTTATTCAAAACACATTTGTTAAGACTTGGTGTGATACCCATAGCCCTAAGAGTAGGCCAAGGGGAGATTGTATGCTGAAGGTGGGTGGGCAGAGATGTGGATGGAGATTGAATATGAAGACTGAAATGTCCACATGCATGGGCTTAGGCTCCCTTGCTGTGTGGATTGGAGCTGAGGGCAGAAAGAGAAAGCTATCAGGCCACGTGGCTTCACTGTCTCCATGACTTGGAAATTGAAAGAACCATGTATTGCAGACTTTCCAGATGTTATAAAGGTACATTGGTGAAGGTAGCCATATGGAAGCTATTTTATTTAGCAGTTTGGCAAGTTGATTTATAATTTTTAATATTTAGATACTTAGTATGTGGAACACCATTTGAACCCTTGTACACATCTCTCTAAGTGGTAGGGGCAGGCTTGCATGTTTTCATTTCCATTTACAACTCCTCGACCACCACATTTGCAAGGGAGCTTGGGAGACATAGTTCTCTGAGTTGGAAGATGAATAGAATGGATATTGTATATTGGGCAGATAGCCAGCTGCCTGTGCCACATGTGTTCATGAGAGATACTGGAAGGAAAGATATCTTTGTCCTCTCCCTACGCAGGAACATTTGCATGCCTTCACAAAAAATTGCAAATATGGAAACTGAGAGTTCAGAGGTCAAAATGCATAGATAATTTTCAGTAAACACTAATTTGACCCCAGGCCTTCCATTAAGGTTGAAGTAAAAGTAAATGTGTTTCCAGAATCCCCTTGGAAGGTGTTGGGTGTGTGGAAATGCAGAGCTGGCACACTGAGAGCACTGACAGTGTTGGGACTCTTGCGGGGGGTAAACCAGGACATCCCAGTGGTCAGAGTGAAGATGATCAGAGAGCAGTTCCCAAGTGGTCAAGGAAGAATCTCAGGATGATAGAAGGAAATTGAGAATTAGGGAGGTGCACTGCAGGGAGGAAGTGCAATCCAAAAAAGAAGCCTGGACAGTTGAAATGGTAGATACGTGCACGTTGAACATTATCATTGTCACTGGCAAAATTTGGTCACAAGTGAAGTATTTTTAAGTAAAGGCTCTTACAGATCCAAAAGAGAATATTTAATGTGGCTTTGGGTAGTTAGCATGTAGTAATTTTCTTCCTGTCTGTTGACTCCCTTGGGTAATGGATGTTAACAAAAACAACTCAAAAAGAGAAATAATCTGCAAACATCAGTAATTAGTGTTTGGGATCTGTGAATATAGTGTTAAGATTGACTGAAAAGAACATATTTCTTTTAAAAAATGTCTCTAACACTTGCAATTTTTTAATAGAAATGTTCTAACTAAGAAAGACAACCTCTTTTTGTACTTCTTTGGTGAAGAAAACAGAAATGCAAAGTGTCAATAAAGGCATGGGTACTAGATAGCGGAAAAGCTGAGTGTCTAGAGCGAAGATGTGTTTCTTGCATGAATACCTTACAAACAATCTGCTGAAGAAGTGGTTTTGTATCAGACTGAAACCCCAAACCAGCATCATTTTAATTTGCCAAGCACCTGTGAAGGAATACAGCTGCAAGGCCATGGGAAAACAATAGGAATGGTGACAGTTCATTAATATAAACCAGTAACTAGATTTATTTGGAAAAGTCATTGATATAGAATTACCCTGGAGGATGCAATGACATTCCTGAAGCAGGCCAGCAAGCAGCTAACTAACATTATGGATGTGTGCACATCATTTGAAACCGAAACAGTAATTTGGTAACTATTACGATTTATTGTGTATGTCAAACAGAATAACAAATGTGTAAAGAGCCACGATTGCTTCAGGAAAGTTAGGTATGTGTTGTATTCAGTTTGGCTGTTTGCATGCAAAATTATTTTGTTCTGGAAAATCAAGGTAATGGTGTTGCCTCTCAAATGATTGCTCATGTGTATATATGCACAGAAGGAAAATATGAAAGTACACATTCTTGTCTAACAACTCTGAGCCTTAATATAATGCTGATAAGAACCTAAAGAAGTTTATTGCCATCAGGTCATTGTAGTCTTATATTGGTGAAAACTACCAATATTTCAAGTATGATAAAGCATAAGCAATCTGGTTTACATAAAATGAAAGATATCAACAGATCTGGAGGCAGGGAAATAGATCTGCTAACCACTCACTTTTATTGCAAATAGTAAAATGTAACCCTAGAAAATGGGAGGAGAGCAAGATTCTTCTTTCATATACTTAAAGCATCTGGGAAAGTCTCAGGGTCTGGAACTTGTTCCCAGCCATGAGATAGGAAACATTAGCCAATAATGTGGGAGCAAATGAAGAGAATACCCCACACCTCTAATATTTCCTCTTTAAATGCAAAGGAAACTCAGCAATTCTCCAGCTAATTTCCTTAGATGGTTTCTTAATCCTTTCCCCACCGGTAGTTAGCATCTCTGGTACTGTTCTGATCATTGGGAACTGATTGACTTGAACTGCTGGCCATAAAGAGTTAAAGCTTATAGCGACCACTGAGGACTTGCTGTGTGCATAGAGGCAAGTAAGAACCTTGTAACAATATTTCCAACCACTGGGGCCCAGATCATTTTTACACGCCCCCTGTACAGGTGGTCATGGCACACTGGTGTTGCCAAGGGACATGCGGACAAGGTAATGTGCGTATGTATAATCTGCTGCTGAGCGGTAAGGGGTTTATACACCAAGAACATCTCACTGGCCCTTTAAAGTGTCTTCATTCTTAAAATACTAAAGCTCTCTTGTCTCAAACTGTGAAAAAAATAAGAGTAATCTCAAATTCAGGGAAGATCTGCTTTGAAGCAGAGAAACCAGAGATTTGGGAGGGGAAATCCATTGATACTATTTAAAGGTATGGCTCTAGAGGATGGCTCATTTAAAATTTTAGGAATTGAAAATTTATTAAATTATTTGTGCTACATGGTTCTTATTTTTAGCATTTACTTTCATTCCTTTTCTAAATCCTCTGATTCTAAAAGACTTTTTGAGTGCTTGGAGTTGCAAGATACATTATGTGATGGGAAAATGTGCAAGGGCTGGTTCTCATTTTGTGAAATTCTTAATGGCACTGCTTAAAAACACAACTTTCCAAACAAATGCCAGCATTCTGTTGTTGTTTGGTGGGTTTTCACATCGTGATTGAAAAGCATTCTGGAAATAAGAAGCAGTTATAAAATTCTCCAGGTTTCCCTATAAAATAGCACTAAAACATTGAAAACAAAGGCAACTAAATAAGTGAAAGATGTTGAATTTCCTGTTAAGCTGTAGCTACCATATTGACTTTGGGCCTTCAAAACAACTTGACATGGCATGGATGTGAATTGTAGCAACTGCTCTAGTTTTTTACTAGTTTAGCCCCAGTCCATTTATGTGGGCAGACTCCGTAGCTGGCTTGTGTATGACAATATGGGTCCCAAACAACAAATTCCCACTTATAGTTGTTGCTGACAGGTGTTTTGAGGAAAGAAAATGGAGCGAGCTTGGAACCTAGAAATATAGAAACCAAATTTGGTGTATGGATGTTGCCTATACAATAGTTAGCAACTTTTAAAAGTTGGGGCTTATGCATTAAAAATTGGGTTTCCAATTTTTCTTGAAAAATTAGAAGGTAGGATACCTGAGCCCAGGATCCTTTATTGCAACTATCATCTTAGGGTACACTCTCTGCTCATCTCTCTAGCCTGATCCAGGTGTTCACCCAGGCTGCCAGGCCAGGGATAGTCAGTGTGATTTATTCCAAACCTCATGTCTCCAACGACAGCCCTATGCCCTAAGCAAGACCTCAGTGCAAAAACAATTGCAGGGCTCAGTGCAAAATGCAAATGTGGAGCCTCTTGTCCAAAAACTGCTGGCAATTTCAAGACAATGAGAGCATTAAGCTGAACATGAGTCCCTTGCAATTCTAGGCCTTCTTGACAGCACGCAGCCAGCCAGGAACATAGCAAGAACTTTGGATCCAGGCGCTACGTTGGTTTTACTCAAACAACTCATTAACTCTGTTGAGTGTTTTCCCTGAAAGATAGAAAATCCTAAAAAGATTCTGATCCCAGAAGGGATTGCAATGAGCAATGAGCAAATAAATTCTCAGAACATTCAAGTAAAAGAGCAGCCTTTTTTGCTTATTTGTTTGTAAAAAGTTTTACAATTAAGTTTTATTGAAAATCAGTATTTTTGAATTAAGTAATACCTATGTACAGTAGTTATTCAGTAGTATAAAACATACAAAGAAAATCTAAAATCTTCCTTCATTCCTTCTCAGAGCTTCAAACTCACATCCAAGTTGCTTCTTATATATCCTCATTACCTATCCTTCTAGAAATCTTCCTTATACAATTAATTTAGATAAATGAGGTCATATTTAGCAACTGAACTTTTAAAAAAGTTTTTAATAACTTAGGGAACATTCTGTTATCAATACATGAAAATTATCTTAATCTCTTAAACCTCTGCATACTATTTCATTTCATGGATTCATAAATTTGCTTAACCAAATCTGGAAAAATGAAGATAACATTGTTTCCATTATTTTTGTTTGTTGGTTTATTTTGCCATTAGAGATACCCACTGTTGAACTAAATATGTTCTTTGCCTAAGATGCTGCCCACCTAGATCTTTGCATGGTCTTCATTTCCCATAATATGGATTCTTGTTCAAATGTCAACTTCTCAGAGCATACTTCACTCTGTTATTCTTTTTTTTCTTAATTTATTTCATAGCATTTCTCGCTATCTAACATTAAATGAAATATTTGCTTACTTGTTCAAGTAAATTGTGTGAGGAAAAGGTTTTGTCTGCCTTATCCACTCTTGTGTCCCTAGTAGGGACACTGGTGCTTTGTCATATATGGAGACTCAGGAAATATTTGATTAATAAATGAGTAAACCCTTCCATACATATTCTTTATCCTGCAGGATAGAGTTGTACATGGGGTGATGCAGAGGCAAAGTGCATTTCACAGTTTTGCTAGAGTAGCATTGCTTTACCAAAGGTTGTACCAATTCATATTCCTGCTAGCATTCCTGTTTCCTCCCAACTCAACATCATTTTTAGAAATAATTTTCAATCTTCAGCAAGTTGTTTTATTTGCATTTCTTTAAGTATGGCATATATTTAATGTATAAGGCTGGTTTTCTGTTGTATGATGTTTGGGAGGAGGGGAATAAAGGCGGACAGAAAAGTCTGGTAAAATAGGCTTTCTTGCTGTAGAATTCTCCAAGAACTATTGCAAGAATCTGGGTGTTTAATGCTGCCACACTGTGCGATGGCTGTCCCCTCATCCTGCAGAATTCATCCCTCCTCCTCTACCTGTGAACATCCTGGTCACTATTCAAGGTTCTGCTCATAGGCCATTCTCCCTCCAAAGATGGTCTCCATCCGCCTTCTCCCACCTCACCCAGTCAGAATTACCCACCTTCCTCAGTGTCCCATCAGCACATCACAGGGACCCTATCTGGCCTGGGTTACCCTGCCTTACCATCCAGCCTGACCTTTCCACATGACTATCCATCCTTGTATGTTGGAAGAATGTCATTTCTGTAATTCCTCTATATTTAAATGTGTCTTCAAATGATGACATACAGCATTTCAAAACCAAGAAGCAGTTTTCCCTTCGGAGAGTCCAGCCAGCAAGCCCCCCAGCCCTCACTCACTCTTCCACCCTCCTAACTAACCTGGCTCTTGATGGCTCTGAGCCGTCCTGAGATAAGCAGAATAAATACAGTAGTAACAGGTCAGCCCCAGCGCCGCCCGCCCTCCAGCCCTCCCAGGCATGAGGACTCATTTTAAGCCCACCTGGGGGTTTTGCCAGTACTTTATCTGTGTCACCCATATCTCCTCAAAGTATGGGCAAACAAAACCACAGAGCTTTATCAGGAGCTGTAATTCCTTACATCTCTCTTATCACCTGCGATTACCCAATCCTACCAGAGCTTTAGGGATCTGTGTGGAGGATAACAGGACCTTCTGGTAGCAAGTGGTCTTATCACCCTTACAGCATTTGAAGGGTTGGGGGAGGGTTTCCTTTCCACCATGGTATTTTTCCTGACACACTTTCGACTTTTCTCAAAGGCCTGGCTTTATAACATAGTTTAATTATTTTGAGGAGATTTCTTGCATCAAATTTATATGAGCTAGAGCAAGTGTATACTAATATTTATGGTTTAGTAACTTTTTCCTGTTTGAGACTCTAACATAATCTGGTTTCACAACTCACCTGTGAGAAAGACACATTTAATAAATGAGGAAACTGAGGCCCAGGGCAGGGAAATGATCCCTCCAAAGTCAAACAGCTTGTAAGGGATGGAGTGTGAATGTGAAGCCGGGTCTGTTACCGACTCCAAAACCTAACACACCCACTGTGTTAAGTAGCAGGTCCTGCCCTGTGGTGGTTGGGTGCTGGATTCTGGAACTTGGCTGCCAGAATTTGAATCTTGACTTTGCTGTTTTAGCCATGTGACTATAAGCAAGTTACTTAACCTATCTGTGTCTCAATTCCTCACCTGTAATGGGATTAATAATAGGAACTATTTTGTGGAGTGAGGAAAATAAAATGTTTAGCTATGTATATGTGTGTGTATACGTTTGCATCAACTTCTACTCTATACGTGATAGCTATTAACAATTGTATTTCCATTATAATTCCTGCGAAGGAGAGTAGAAGAAATTCTTCAGATGATGCAAAACTTAGACATATGGAATATAGGAGGATATGTAGGACAAGAGAACAGTGTCTGCTTGTGTGGTTGTCTTGTTTGTTCTTTCTTCTGTTCTTCCTTTCTGTGAGGAATTATTTCCCTTTTCACTTTGATTACAGAGGTCTGTCCTTTGGCATCCATCCTCGAATACTCTTTACATTGAAAAAATATTGCAACACACTGAAATGTAATTAGTTAGTCATTCATGTCCTTTCTTCCTTTGTATCTCCCTCCCTCACGTGCACATACATATAAACAATAAAGGCACACGTGCACACACACACCCTTACTTCTTGTTGGCATCTGAACTCAGGCTGTTCCACTCCCATGAGGGTTTATTTATGTGTGTGATTGGAACCAGTTCCTCATTTGTTATCACAGGTGTGGTGGCTTGCCTTTCATGAACTTAAATATTTGTTTCATTCACGAACTCCTACACTCTCAGGGTTGGAACGGATCATAGAAGTCACCTAGCACAACCACCCTTCTGATGTTTGAACCAACTCTTCCAACAGCCTGTGGCTACGTGTCAAAGTGGCTTATATTTGAATATTCCCAATGACAAGAGGTTCACTAGCTCCTAAGATAGCCAGTTTCACTCTTCTCATCTTATTAGAGTCCACAGTCAAAGCCAACAGTAATGCTAACTCTTCCAAGCTAATAGGGAACATCTATTTGAATTAAGTTCTAAAGCCAGTTTTGGTCGGATAAACTTCAACATGACTGACTGGTAAGAGGATTAATGTCTCTGCTCTAAAGAAAGAACTTACAAACTATAAGTTACAAACTTATATAAGTGGACAAACAAGTGGACAAACACTCCAATACGAAAAATGGGCAAGGTATATATGTAAGTAATTTATAAAAGAAGAAATACTGATGGCCAAAAAGTATGTGTAAGATAGTCAACCTTAATAGTAATCAAACAGGCTGTAAAAGCAACAATAACAAATCCTTTGTCAGCTTTCAGATTGGAAAAGATAAACTCTGAGGACACTTAGTATCGAGGATGAAGGCGGGAATGGAGGAAAGGGCTTTCTGCATCACTCCTGGAGCGGGGAGGTATGAACTGATTAAAATAACTTTTCTGAAAGGCAATTTGATCAACATGGATCAACATGAAAAATGTACACAGTGACCCAGAAATCCCACTGGTGGAAATATAGCTAGGAGGTTTTTCTTTAGTAGATAACTGAAGTGCACAAAATACATGTATACACGTATTTGTGTATATATTCATGTACATGTGTGGGTATCCATAACTGTGTTGTTGCTATATCAAAACTTCAAGAATGATCTAAATGGTTAAGTAATCGTGGTGGAATTACACAATAGTATACTGTAGAGCTATTTAAAAGGATGATGTGTGTGTGTATGTATATATGTATTCATCCACAAGGAAATATACCTGACATATTTTTGAGTAAAATGCCATGTGACAAAACAGCATGGCTAGTGTGTTGTCTCATTTCCATAAAATTTATATATGGGAATATATTTTAGTTCCTAAGCTCAATAGGGAAGAAATATTCATATAGATGTATATGTGTATATATGTACATGTATGTGTGTCTATATGTATATATATATATATGATATATATATCAGAATTATTGAGATATTCGCTATCTTAAAATTAACCATTTTAAAGTGTTCAATTCAGTGGTTTCTAGTATATTAACAGCATTGTGGGACCATTACCACTATACATATAAAATTTCAGAACACTTAAATGAGCCCAAAAGAAACCCTGTGCCCATTAAGAGTTTCTTCCCATTCCCCCACCTTCCTTCTCTAGCAACCATTAATCTGTTTCCTATCTCTGTGGGTTTGCTTATTCTGGACATTCCTTATGAGTAGAATCATACTGGCTTCTTTCACTTGCATGATGTTTTTAAGTTTCCTTTATTTTGTAGCATGGATCAATACTTGATTCTTTTTTATGGCTGGACAATATTCCATTATGTGGATCTATCATGCTGTTTTTATCAATTTGTCAGTTGGACATTTGGGTTGTTTCTACTTAGGGGCTATTATAAATAATGCTGCTATGATAACTTGTATACAAGTTTTTGTGCAGACATACATTTTCAATTCCCTTGGGTATATACCAGGTAGAGTATAATAGTGGGTCAAATGGTATTTCTATGTTTAAGATTTTGAGGCACTTCCAAACTCTTTTCCAAAGTGGAAATTTCATACACTGGCCGTTTCTCAAATGCTTGAAGCACATGTAAAATATTCATTTCATTAAGCAAATTTATGTAACTATAAATTAAAAAACATACAAAAGACAATGTAGATGTATTACTTCATAACTTACTTGACTCCTGGATATCTGGAATAGTGAACGTTAATGAGTAGATGTCCATAATATAAACTGTTCCCAAATCTATATTTTAGTAAACATTTTTAGAAAAAATTGGAACTCTGTGGCAATACAATGCCATTCTTTAAATTAGATTTGTCTGAAAATACTTACCTGAGCATGACCTGTTAGTGCCACCACAGTCTGAATAAACAGCATGTTATTCTTAGATAGTATCCTCTGTGGAAATAAGTTTTAATTGTCTAACCCAAGACAATGTAAAAGGAAAACAGTAAAAAACATGGCTAGTTGCAAATTGAAATGAATTCTTTTAATTTCAAATAATGGGGTTTCCTTTAGAGTTGGCATCCAACCACTAATACCTTCCTCACAATGATAGAAGTTAGGATCTGGCTAGAGTTTATATTTAACATCTGAGTTGAAAGACTAAAATGAGGCTCTATACCAGTCGGCGTTTACTATATGGTGACATAACGGGCATATGATTGAGTTTGGGAACTAGAGTGGGCTCCTTACCCAACACCAGGCATGAAACAAGGGCAGTGACAGTGGGCTGCAGGTGACAGAAATGACAATGGCGTCGTGGACTCCGATTCTAGAAAACATTCATAGGTGCAGATAAGGGTTCTAAGTTCTGATGCAAGAGAAAATGAGTCCATTTATCCCAGGGACCTTCATTAGGGCTGAATTTGTCTCCCACCACCACAAAGTTTAAACATTGAAGTACTAACCCCTAGGACTTCAGAATGTGGCTGTATTTGTACATCAGGTCTTTGAAGAGGTAGTTATGTTAAAATGAGATCATTAGGATGGCCCCTATTCCAATATAACTGGATTTATGAGAAGAGTATGTCTTTATGAGAAGAAGAGATTAGGACACAGACATGTACAGAGAGATCATATGAAGACACAGGGAGAAGACAGCCATGTATAAGCCAAGGAGAGAGTCCTCAGAAGAAACCAACCCTGCTGAACCCTTGACCTCAGACTTCTACCTCAAGAACTGTGGGAAATGAAATCTCTATTGTTTAAGCTCTGCAGTCCATGTGCTTTGTTTTGACAGCCCTAGGAAACTGATACAACCTTAATTTCAAATAGTTTTATGACACTGATTGATATGGAATGGATTTTAATCAATAATTGTAGGTAGGTATTCTTCCATTTTAAGACATAAATCAATGTTGTTGGAATCTTTTCTTAACCGGTAATTGCTAAGGGGCAAGTTTGCTCTACCTTGGCAAGGTGGAAGTCATATTTCCTTATTGTTCTAGTGGAGAGCCACTACTTTTTGAAGACTTCTGACATTGGTTTTGCGATCACACATGCCAAGTACTTTGGGCATGCAGGCATACAGTCTATTTGGGACTAGAGATTGAAAGTACGGTCAACATGGCTAGTTGCAATTATTGCTCCAAGCTTGTATTCCCCGTCTCTCTAAATGATACTTATTCTGTCTTTTTAAGGTTGATGATCATGATCCTGTAGTGAGCACATAAGTAAAGCAGGAATTAAGTAGTGTTTGTCTTATTAAACTTTATCCAGGAATAATATTAACCTAGTTGCAACCATGTGTTGGGGGAATGAACAATCAGAATGGCTGATGATCGTAGACATTGGGAAGGCCTGTTTAGGTTCTTGGTGGCTGGGCATCAGCATCAGGTTACTTTTATCCCAAAGGAGAGCTCAAGGGCCTTAGCTCTTTCTTGTTCATCTAACTATGAACAAAGCTTTCAGAGTGTTGCCCTATAGTTAGTTCCACAATACACATAGCAATCTGGGCTCTGGTTTATCTTTTTTCTGTATTTGGTTTTTATTCTACAACTACATTGTTAGCTCCTAGAAAACATACTTTCTTGTATCATCATAACTCAGAGCTTCTTGTTTTTGATGATGAATATGCCTGTAATATTTAAAATAGATTATTCCTAAAAAAAATCTAAGAATTTAAAAATTGGGCACTGGAGCTTTTTTGCCTAAATAGCTGTTTTTATGGAAGCATGTCCATTTTCTTGCATTTCCCCAATGTACACAAATTCTCCCAAATATCTTGCCATTTCTACTTGGTCAAATAATATATATTTTTTCTGTATTACATCTTTTTTTTTTACTAAGGTATTATCGATATACACTCTTATGAAGGTTTCACATGAAAAAACAATGTAGTTACTACATTCACCCATATTATCGTGTTTCCCCCATACCCCATTGCAATCACTGCTCATCAGTGTAGTAAGATGCCACAGAGTCACTATTGGTCAAATAATATTTTAAGAGTTTAAGTGGAAGTCCAGGATCATATCTCTATTATTTCTCTGGAAACTTGTGCAGGGTAAAAGTGCATTTGGAGGTCACAGTTAACCGATGGACACTTACTTCTTAGGGAGGTTTGCTAAATACTTCAGATGCAATTGTAAAACTGGGGATCAGAGAATCAAAGTGGAGAGAAAAAAAAAAGCCCTCCAGATGAGAGGCTCAGCCTGGTGTGTCATCACATTTGTCTTGCAGAAATGAATGGTTTAATGGGTCCTGCCTTTCAGGTCAGCAGGCTCGGCCAGCTCATGGGGCCCTGGCTCTTCTAGGGTGGGCCAGTGAGCAAGACACCTGCTAGTTTAAGTTCTAAAGGTCTCCTGAGTCACATTACAAATACATTCCTGGGGAATTTCATTGAGCTGCTTTTAAAACAGTTTATGTGCACTGCAGTAATGGGTAAACTAGCTATTTTGACACATTGCAAAAGAATGTTTTTGAAAAGAGCAACACTGCTAGTGAAAACAGACAAATGATTGAGGGACATTTCATTGTAGCTGAACTCAGTGTTGATGTAGGTGTTTAAACAGTCAGTTCCCAGCTCGCTATTTAAATAACTATATACTGAATTAGTTATTCACCAGGGGGAGATGTTGAAGAGAAGCAAAAATGATACAATTAAGTTACAAATATAGGCGATACAGTCCAAAATATCCCAACTGTCCTCTTTTTCTTCTTTAACGAGTGTCATTATATTTTGATGTGTTTAATAATACAGCAGAGGTTAAATGAAACATGAAAAAGGGATGTACATTAAAATTGAGATAACTCTTCCTTCAGTGAAGTGGAACCCAGCAGATGCAGCAGCGTACTGTAATTGCTGCCTGCTTCCTGTCAGTCTGATTAAGTTGCATTGTCCCAGCTCCAAGTGTAAGAATCAGTGGCTTCCCATAGGGCACAGCATGGGATGACGGGCTGAGGCAGAGGCATAACTACATGCACCTCCTGCTTCTCCTGGTAATAGTGTAGACATACAATATACATTGATGACATATAAAATCAATAGGCTGTGTAGTATACTAGGAGCACACTATAATCCATCTTCTGAAAGTTCCAATCCCAGGAAAGCCAAATAAACACCACCACCACCCTGAAAGCTGAGGCTCGGTGGACCAATCTGCTCTCTTCAGAGCCAATGACTGGGCTGCTCATTGTTAAAGAAGCATATAGATCTTGATTTAGTCTAATTTTGACCTCATCTGAGATCACCTACTGCTATTCTCTCATCCCAACTGTGTACTGTGGTTTCTGAACCAACCAGTCAATTGATGAATATTTATTGGGCACAAAAGGAAGTCCAGCCCTGTGCTAGGATTTGCAGGAGAGAGACACCAGAAAGTTTGTGATCCACCTAGGGAGACAGCAGCACCTAGCATGGAAGAATTAGAGGACCATTCAGCGATACACTGTGTGAGCAAGAGTTCAGGGAAGGGGCAGCTTGGTGGAGCCTGGGATAGTGAGGAAGGGCTTTCATGTGGATGGAACTTGAAATAGGCCTTGGAGGATGTGTGGGGTCTAGTTATGGGGAGGCGAAGAGAGCCGGCAAAACAAACTGTGAAATCCTGGAGACCAAAGAATCCAGGTCGCAAGGAGCGTGGGAGACCTTGCAGAGCTACTGGAATGGATGATGTGGGAAAACAGTTTTAAGTAGAGATTTATTGTGTGAGCATCCCAATAAAGGCAGCACCCTGCAGTGATCTCTCACCCTATATGAAAATAAATATAATAATGATAGCTATCACTAGAAGCGCTCAAACTGATTTAGCTTCACTGGAAAAGTCTCTGGTGTGCATTTTTATATTTAATTTAACAAAAGACAGGGCCATAGTAGATATGGTTGAAAAGTAAGAGGAAAGGCATCTTTTGGTTTGGATATTTAGGCCCATAGGGAGTGACTTGACCAACTTTGTCGCAGGACCAAGTAGACTCCATTCTCCCTACTGAAAAAGGTAGGGTGAGGTGGAAGTGTTGGAAATCTTGAGACAAAAAATAAGATGCAACCATATTGGGACCAAATCATGAAGATCCCTGTTATCCTAGACTTTAGGACAACACATTTCATAAAGTTAAAAAAATGATGAATACTATACCTTGGACAAAGTTTCTAAAACAAGGACTATTAATGGGGGAGTTGATCTCAAAAGGGAAATTCTGATCATAAACTAAAAAGGTGCTTGAGAACATTTTTTAAATAGAAAAAATTGAAAGCATTTAAAGACAGAATGGGGAATAGTGGGCCATTTGAGCATTAATGTAATTAATGTCTGGGCTGCACCCTTGCTTTGTCCCCTACTCCTGAGGTAAACTCAAAGCAAGGTTTCTCAACATTGACAGTGTTGGGGCCAGGTAATTCTTTGCTTTGGGCAACTGTCCTGTGCATTATAGGATGGTTAGCACCCACCTCAGGCCGATAGTGCACCCTGCTCATAGGTATGGCAACTGCAGATATCCCCAAACATTGCCAAATGTCTAGGGGGCAAAATTGCCTAGTTGAGCATCACTGCTTTAGACAAATTACTAAAATATACATTTTAAAAATATGGAACTATTCTACCATAGTCAGGCTTCCAACTTGAGCAAACATCTGTCAAGGAACTAAAACTAAGACTTTAAGAAAGGTCCTCCAGTCATTTCAAATCTTTTCAAGTTTCCTGCAAGATAAAGGAATTTCACATGAAATCTCCATGTTATCTGGTGAATCTTTGTGAAATGACAAAGAATGTGGAAAGAGAATTTTGTAAGCTGTGGAATGGTATGATTGATAAACATTCCCAGTAAAGTTACATGTCATGTCATTAAACAGGAGGTTTAATTTAGAAAAGAAAGCATAATAGGAAGTACTTGGGTTTATGAGAAATAAGAAAATCAGCAACCCTCTTTTCCTTTATCTTTTGGATGCATTACTAGTTTGGGTAGTGTTCAGACACCAACTGAGTGTACCTCAATACAGTTCTGATGCTCACGGCCTGGAGTCAGCCTTGGTTCCCATCAGTTGAGGACTCAGTCCTCCATAGGACTGCCCTTACTTCAATACAGGTCGGGTCTTCAGGACACCCACACTTCTGGTAAATTGGCCACCAATCCAGGGGGTCCTCATGACCCCCTCAGGTTCGATAAGTCACTAGGACTAATCACAGAACTCAGGAAAGTGATACACTTACAATTACAGTTTTATTATAAAGCATACACACAGGGTGAGGTCTGGCAGGGGGCACAGAACTTTCATTCCTCTCCCTTCAGAGTCAGGACCTATCCCACCCCAAGCACATCGATGTATTTACCAGCCAGGAAGCTCCACTGAGCTCTGGTTTCTACTGGGGTTCAGCCATGATTGATCAAGTTATTGGCCATGTGATTGAACCTGATCTCCAGTCCCCCTCCCTTCCCTGAAGGTCGAAAAGGCTGAAGTCGCACCCCTCTGATCATGTGGTTAGTCTTCCTGGTGACCAGCACTCCTCCTGAAGCTATCTGGAACACTACTAAGTCACCTCATTAGCATAACTCCTATCACTCAGGAAATTCCAAGGGCTTTTGAAGCTCCCTGCCAGAGACCTGGGACAAAGACCAGACATTCTTTATTACAACACTTGTTAGATAGGGAGAATTGAACAAATTTAAACTATCCTTACTTTAACAAGACAGTTGATAAACTATCTTTCCATCTTGATGGAAAATATATAGAAATATTGGCTGCTTAAAGGTATAGACACTGGAATTCATAGTTAAATAATTATATCCAAAGGGTATTATATAATGGATTGACCTTGAGGCAAAACAATTACACTGGGCCAAAGAAGTTGTATCTGTCAAATTTCTAGGTGATGTAAAAATATGAGGGATACCTAATATTTTAGAAAAAACAAAAGTTCAGAAGCATTTCACACATAAGAGAAGTACAGAGGCAAAGACTCAGGCTCCTGCAGTCTTTCTACTCCACTATCTTTGCTTTCCATTCTCATGTCCAAGTTAGCTTCATGGTCCAAGTTAGCTTCATGGTCCAAGATGACTGCTGGAGCATCAACTATAGCATTCTTATTCCAGGCAAGAAGAAGAAAAAAGGAAGAAGGAAAAATGGATACACCTCCCAGCTGCTTTAGTTTTCTTTAAAAGCCTTCCTAGAAGTTCTCACAAACTTTCACCTACAAACCATGGTCTTGAGCTTAGGAACCAAGCTGCAAGAGAAGCTGGGGAGCACATTTTTTAGTTGAATAGTGCTATCCTACCTCCAAAACCAACCAACCAACCAATCAACTATCCAACCCACCAGACAATAAACTTTACTATCTTAAAAGGCTGAAATAGGACAAAACTAACAAAGTAAAACTAACAAGATGAAAAAATCATCTTGATTATATATTAAAATGAGTTTTAAATTATAACAAATCACACTCTTAAATATAGGTGAAAAATGTGCTGAATTAAAATATTAGCAAATATAATCAGTAATGTAATAAAGGAATAATACTTGTTTGACTAGGGATTATTTCAAAATGCAAAGATGGCTTAATACCTAAATCCAGTTTGTCTCTTTTCTGCTCAAAATTTAGGTGTATTGGCTTCTTTCTTGACTTAGGCAATTTTGTTGTTCCTAATCTTCAAAATTAAAAGCAGTGCTGCAATAAGTATACAGACAGTGCTGTGACAAATACTTTTGTACATCTTTTAGGACAGCTTATAGTTACCATTCTTGAAAATGGAATTGGTAGATCAAAGGGCAGGCACATTTTCCATTTTGTTAAATCTGGCAACTTGCTCTAAAAAAAGATAGTGTCAATTCACAGTTTAAGGCAGTATGTAGGAGTGCCTGTTTTTTATAACTTTGCCTAAATGGTAAAGTTTTAAATTTTCAAACAAATTACCATGATTTAAAAAAAACCCTTTGATAATGAGATAATGGAAGAAAAGTAGTACTTCACTGTAGTTTTAATTCATACCTCATGCTAAGTAAATTAGCATCTTTCAAATGCCTATTGGCTATTTTTCCCCCTCTTCCATATATTTTCTTGTCCTTTTTCATCTTTCTCTTAGTGTTTTAGAGAAATACTTCTTACATTAAAGATACTTTCTTTTTATTATTTGTTATTTACCTTTTAACATTGTTTTCAGTTTCTTTCCGTAGGAAAGTTTTAAAGTTTTTAGTTTTTAAAATTTATTCCACTTTTCTTCTTTTCCTTAGGGTCCTGTTACAAAAAGCCTTCCCTACAGTTAGATTAGAATACCCCTTTATATTTTCTTCTAGTATCTTTTTTTTTATTTAAATGTTTAATCCAGTTTATTTTTACCTTTGTAAATGATATGGGATGGATATATATTTTCTCCCTTCAATGTTTAGCTCTTTTTCTAATACAGAAATCTCAACTTTATAATATATTAAAGTTTCATTTATATCTAGAAATAAATTGATCATAAACTTATAAGAGCTTTATGAAGAAAATTATAAGACTTAACTAAAGAGCAATCAGTAAAACTTGGATCAGAGGAGAATTATACCATATTTCTGAATTGGAAAAATCAAAATGGCATATGTTCCCTTTATTCCCACATCCATATATAAAGATTTAATGTTACTCCAAACAGAAACTCAATAAAATATATTTGGAACTTTACAAAATGATTTGAAATTTAAGCTGAAAGAGGTAACCAACTAAGAAGAATTGGAAAAAGAAGTCTAATGAAGGGACCTTGACTTACAAGATACTGAAATACATTATAAAGAGAATAAATAAAATGGCAAGTTGAACTGTGTGAAGAGAGACAGTGGACCAAATAAGAAGCCAAGAAGTGGACTCTAGTAGTTAGTAATTGACAAAAGAGATTTTCAAACCAATGAGGGAAACAGACATTATTGTTAAAAAGTGGGTAGGGAGGAAAACTGGACTATTATGATCCAGTTATTTTGCAAAAAATGTTGTTATATATTTACTCACAGATAGGAGTTAAATGTGAAACACGAAACAACAAACAAAAAAATCATAAATGCCTGTGTGTTTGGTTTTGTGTAAGACATGGCCTTTCAGGTAAGGGCAAAAAACCCATCAAAGAAAATTTTCACATATTGCAGTATATAAAAAGTAAAACTTCCAAACATCAAAACTCCATAAGCACAGATATAAAACAGATTACCAGGTGTGAAAAATATTAATATATAAAGATTAATAATAAATAGATGCCTAATCAATAGAGAAGTGGGCAAAAGATGTGGCAAAGCAATATAGGAGTGAGAAAGATTAGTGATCAGTAACAATGAAAATGTGTTCCTCACACCTAATCAAAGGAATTCAAATTAAAACAATAGGGAGGTAACATTCTTACCTTATTTTTCAAAAATCTACTAAGTGAAAGTAGCATTGTTGGCAATGGTGAAGTGAAACAACCACTTGTATGCTTCTAGTGAGAATGGAAATTGTTTCAGGTTTCCTGGAGGACGCTATAACAAAATACATCAAAAGTTTTAAATATAGTTTCCCATTTCTACCTAGTACTTCTATTCTGAGCAAATCATTTCAAAGAAATAATCAAATGTAGATTCAGGATATAGATATCGCTATATGAATTGCTTACTATTGTATTTTTAAAATTTATTATGAAATATTTAAAAGATACAAAAAGCATGACAATTAATGCAGTGAACACCCATGTACCCAACATCCATTTTTATCTGTTGCTAAAGAAATAAATCATTGTCAGTAGAGTTGAAAGCCGTCATACATCCCTCTCCCTATGCTTCACCCACCTCACCTTCAGAGGTGAATGTGATGTTTATAATTATGATGCAGCAGGCACTGTTTTATTGCAAACTTCCTATATGTGTAAGCTTGAGGGAATTGTCTAAATACATTGAAGTGGTGAAATATTATTTATTAAAATAATAAATTAAATTTTATTTTTATTAAACATATAATACATATACATTATTGGACATTTAGAAAAATAGCCTCGAAATCACCCAAAATTCCATCAACCAGAAGTAAACATAACTTTTGTTGTAGTATCTGTTATCTAAGTAAAAAAAATAGTTACGTATTGTTTAAAATTGAATCATACCATTCATACAGTCTTATAATTTGCTTTTCCTCTTAGAAATCCTCAATAACCCTTTTTCATTTTATAAAATATCTTTTAAAAATAATTAAACATCTGTGTGGTATTTCATTGTAGGGATGAATATTTACTCTGTTTTTTGATATTTTTTAATTATTCCAATGTTTTTTTACTATAAATGAACCTGCACTAAATGTCTTTGCTGCTACATCTTTTCTGTATAACAACTTTTTATTAGGTAAATTCCTAGAATTGGATTTTTTTTCTTTTTTTGGTTTAAGATTGTAAACAAAAGCAACCATTTTTTAGAAGAATATTTAGTGAGATGATATATTGCTAAGTAAAAAGCAGACTACAAAATAATACATATAGTATGCTTACAAATGTTAAAAGATACATGCAAAGAGGCTGGAAGGAAATAACAGGATATTAAAATGTTAAAGTATCTCTGGGCAGGTGAATAATGAGTCATTTTTATTTGCTTTTTTATGTGTTCCTATGTTGTCCAGTTTTTCTGTAGTAAGCATATGTAACCTTACTGATCACAGATGAAACAGTAGTTTTTAAAATAATTGAATAAATATTGAAAAACTGCACAAGTACAAGGTCTGGGAAATAATAGCTTCACAACTGCCCTTGTGAGAGAGACCTGGGGGGTCATAGTGAACTTCAAGCTCAAAGTCAACAAGGTATTGAAGCTGTTTAGGAGCAAAATGCCATCTTATATTGTCTAGAACAGAGCAAAATAATAGTCCTTCCACAGTCTGCGGGACTACATATGCCACACTGTATTCAATAGAGATGATATAGTATGTTTAAATAAGTGGCAGTAGGTTGTTAAAAGAGGTCGGGAGCTGGTACACATTACTGGGCCCAGCCATCCAGAAAGGCACTTGGAGCTGATTATATTGTGTATCAATACAAATTCACTGTTGCTGGGGATGCCTAAGAACAATTCTTTTTTCATTAGGGTTCTCACCCCCTTTTTGCATATTTCTCTTTTAAGAGTAGAAATAACTAGAAGTCTGAACTGCAGTGTTGAAGGAGAAATGGTAAACTCCAGTTGAATCGAGGCCAGCATTGAACTCCAAAGGCATACATTCTGGGGAATGGGACACAGACTGCCAAGGGAGTGATTAGAGAGAAGCAAGGGGCTGTACCAGCCTTGTAGCTGACATGCTGTTTTGGAACAGACCCTGGGAGAGAGCTCTGTCTGCAGAAGGAGCAGGTTAGGTTTTCAGGGAGTGGCAGGAGTCTAGTCCCATAGTTACGCTATGGAATACAGCAAGGTTTGCACTCCACAAAATGCCCATGCCCAGGACCCACGCTCGTGTCATTGTCACAACCAGGATAGCAGGAAATGTGAGATGTCTGGATTTTTCTACTAAATTATTATCTTGATTCACCATTCTGCCTAGTAGCAGAAAAGTTCATCTTTCTGGTTATAATCTTTGTTCACTTGGTCACTGATCACTTCAATTTTATTTTATTTTATTTTACTCTCTTTAGGTCTATTCTCATACACTTTGGGACTCTTTTCTCTTCCATAGCCCGTTGTGAGGACCTACCTGGTTCTGTCCAGTCCTTCTCCTTGAGATAGAGTCTTGCCCTGTTAGTAGCCATGTGGTTGGCATTCCCTCACCAGGCTCTGGAGTCGCAAGTGTCCCCTGAATTCCTCAGCCCTTGTTCCTCCCGGTCTCTCTGACCACCCATCCAGAGTCAGACCGCAGGGAAGAACTCCCAGAGAGCATCCCATCCCAGGTGTCAGATCCTCACTGGATCCTGATACTCTCTACGCTGGGTGAGCTCTAGTGAATCACCGTCTTCCTTTACAGCGACAATTGTGTTACTGCTGTCTTATTCTTATACAAGAACAGATTAACATCCCATAACACACTAGGCAAGACCACAAGTCTGACTTCCTCTCTTGATTTAAGAAACTTTAGTAACATAAATGCACAGTGTGATAGAAATAAAATTTCGTCATCAGTCTCTTCTTTAAGTGATTAAATTATTTTAAAAGAAAAGGAGAGACAGAATGTAAAATTGGGACATCCTTTTTGTATGATTATTATGCAAAAGAAAATCCAGAAATACAAGTAAAATGAAGCCACCTTAAATAATTCTTTAAGGAGCAAACTATGAGATCAGATGGGCAAACCAAAGACTTATAAAATTTATCAACTTTTCAATAAGTTAACTGAATTACTGGTAGATGTGATTTGTGTCATGTTAGGAAAGACTGAGTGGACCAGGAGCATATCTCAAAGAACAGTGACAGTTATTTTAATGGAGGGAGAAAGATCTGACATGAAAAAGATAAGAAATTGATACTACTACTTATTCGAGTAGCATTTGTTGATGAGAAAGAGACAGTAACGCAAAGAGAAAGAGAGATGAGAGAGATCCTAAAATAGTGCCTGCCCATTGGAGAGGCTGAAATAATTTTTGTCCAATGAACACAGTGGGCTTTGCCTAAACTCCAGGTGCTCCAAGTGGAATTTCCAGAAAAGTCTCCTCTTAAACGTGTTAACTTCAATTAAGCAGATCTTGCTTTGAAAGGGAACCTCTTTTTTTGTTGTTTTCATGTAGGAATTTCTCAGGTCACATTTGTAGAGGTGGTCCTGAGCCCTACCGAAGTCCAGAGACAGTGAGATTCACTCGCTAGCCTAGACTAATGCCTGTGATGACGGGGGCCCCTCTGATTAGCGAGTGTCTGTAGTCTGGCCGTTTACTCCTTCACTGTGACTAGCGCCTCTGCATGTGCATCAACCAAAAGGTCTCTGTTGTGGAGGCACAGTGCCTCCACTGGGAAGGGGGGATGTTGAATCAGTAGTATTGGGAAAAAAACGCCTACCCATTTGGGGGAAAAATCAGATCCTTATTTCACAACACAATAAATTACAGAAGCAATAAAAAGTTAAATGTAAAAAAAAAATTAATCCATTATAAAAATACAAGTAGAAAAAGATGAAGATCCGATTTTCTGTAGAGGAACAGAAAACAAAGGAAATAATCATGAGAAATTCTTGATCCACTTGTGTAAGTAAAAATTTTAAATTTTATGTATACACCATGAACAAAGTTAAAAGGCAAAGAGTAAAATGTGGAAAAAACCATTTGCCAAAATTACAGAAAGGACTGACATCAAGGATTTACATAAATAGATTAAAAAAGCATTAAGGTCTCAATAGAAAAATGGACAAAGGACATTACTAGGTAATTCACAAACGAGGAAATGGCTAATGAACATCTGAAAAAGCTGTTTGATGACAGTAGTCCCAAATAAATACAAAAAGAACAAAACCTTTTTTTTTTTAAACGTATCAAATTAGATACTTTTTTTGGGGGGGGGGCAGTGATATTTGTCATTACTAGGGACATTAGGGGAGAGCAGTGTTCTTTATATATTGCTGCCAGGACTGAAAATTGCTACAACTACCCTAAAAATCAGTATATTTCAAGAACCTTAAAAAAGATTTATTGTGTAGATTTAGTAGTTCTAATTATAGAAGTCTATCCTACAAAAGAATCTTAAACTCAAAAATCCATGCACAGAGATTTTTCATTTTAGCGTAATTTACAGTAGCAACAAGCAGAATCCACAAACATTCAACAAGAGAGAATTATTTTAATTGGTATGATAAAAAATCAGGCAGTCATTAAAAATGAAGTAACAAATAATTTTTAGTGACATGTGGGGAAAATAAGTATAAAAGGCAGAATGCAAAATTTTCATACAATAGGTTCCAACTGAGGTTAAAAAAAGAAAGGTAGAAAGACTGGAAGGAAATCACCAAAATATTAACAGTGGTTAACTCTCAGTGGTGGGAATAATGGTGTTCTTGTTTTCTTCTTTTATAGTTTACTCTCTTATTTTATACTTACACAAAGTTGTCCACAGTGAGCATGTATTACTTGCAGAATAAAAATCATTATTAAAAGAAAATCTCTAGAATTAATCTAGTTTTTACCTGACAGAAAACACCAGGGGAAAACATTTTGCTGAATTGTTTTGCAATACTTTTTAAAGCAGAATTTAACAGTTCTACTCAAACACAAGCACCAAGGTAATAAGTTGTTTTTTGTTCTTTGTGTTTTTTTTTATTTGGCAGAGCAGTAGTAAATAATAACTAGGCAAAACTTGTGTCTATTTACCTTATTTTTAAATGGCAAACTATCTCTATTAAAAAACACTAAAGAATAAAATTCCCTTAGCTCAAGGTTTAAATAAGAACGAAAACATTTTTGTCTTATGTATCATTATTAACTAGTTTAAAAATTACAAGGGGACATTTTGCTTTACCCTTCATTTCTTGCAGTTTCTGAAAGTACTGTTGTTTGATCTCAAGATCAAGAAGATTTATGACATGGGGCTTACTTGCTGCATGTTTTCCACAATCACTCTTCTCCACCTTTGCAGCCCCTCAAGGCTTGTTTTTATAGCTGTCTGTCCGGTGGGGGGAAGGGGGCAACAGTAGATTCAAACACTAGTGAGGATCCAGATCTTACCCCCAGCGTCAGCCCCAGGCAAAACTGAGCTGACGTTAGACTGGCAGCCCTTTCTCCAACCCAGTGTCTTGTGCATTCCCACCCTCTCAAAATCTGCTCTCACACCCTTTAATCACAGTCAATGACACTAAGACTTCTGAGCACCTTACTCTACACCAGGCATTCAGCTGAGGGCTTTCACTGACACTATCTTGTTTTATTCTCACAATAATCTTGCAGAGGTTTATTTGTCTCACTTTACAGATGAGGGTACTGAAGCCCAGAGAGGTTAAAAAAGTTGCCTGTGGTCACACAGCTATCTGCAGCTGGCACAGTTCAAATTCACAGCCAGAGTTGTCTGATCTGAAACAGGTCATTTCCCAAATAAAATTCAAATTATTCTTAAATTTGAAAGAGTCTAAAGCCTTTCTGTTTTCAAATAATAGAACTTTCTTGAAGAATAAGGACATACGCCTATTATATCTAGTAGGTCTGTCAGTTGAAAAGAAAGTCACTAAATGAATTTGGGTGCCATTTAGTTTTCTCATATCGTCACACCTTTCCTGAGACCTCATAATAGATAACGAGAAAATTCACAGGCTTGTCTTTTTGTGAGTTTAACGTCATTTCCCTGCTAATCTAAAGATTCTCCCAGAAGGCAGTTAATTTCCCAATTTCCCTCTGTAACTAATTGAGATTTAAAAACACTAATTCTAAAAAAATTCTTCTTCAATTCTAATTTTGCTCCTAACTAGCTATATACCCTCCAGCTTTTTACTTTGGGCCTCTGAGCTGCAGGTTTCTTATCTGTAAAAGGTGGGTTGAAAGGTGGGTTGAATCAAAATTTGTACCCTTTGCCTAAGGTTGTGGGGAGACTTAAATGAGATAATGCAAGTAAAGTTTTTGATACATGGGGCTCAGAAGGTGTACTTCCTTATTCCACTACCATTACATACTGGTATTTTCTCTATTTAAAGGTCATTGTGTCCTCCTAGTACTTTTCTTGATGTTTTCTTCCAGGACACTGGTTATTTCTTATTCCTGAACTCTCTCCTAAGAGATCTTGTTTTTCGGTCATGTACTGAATGCAACTTCTCCATTACACATCACATGAAAAAGAAGACCTACCAGGGTTTGGATAAGGCCAGTAACAAATCTCTTTTCCATTTCCTTTTCCAGGTATCCCCGTCCCCCCAAAAAGCCCTTCCCCAAACAACACAAACCCAGAGTGACCAGAAACAGTGCCCCCAAAGTTTTCCATTAAGTAATCTTCCTTCAGTTATCAGAGTGTCAAGAGGGTAGCTTATAAGTAAGAAGGGACAAAAAGAGGCTTTTCCTGACCTACTATCCTGCTCTCCCTCATGCTTCGGCAGCAGCTCCGGAGCCCCTTCTCCCCACACCAGCAGGGCACTGTGGGGCGGGTGAACACCTGGCCCAGCTCCCGTGAAGGCCTGGCCAGTGCCTAATATCTTGGGTCATATAAATGTTTATGGTGCATATGATACAGTGAGCTGGGGGAACAGAGTATTTCTCACCTGGTAATATTTGATGGAAACATGTTTGCTGACTTGATTATAAAGAATTCTTGGTGGTTAAAACCAAAGAATTAGGGGGCTAAAATCCAACAGCTGGAGGAGAGCTGAAGAACCCACTTCACGACTTAAAGCTTAAGGAAAGCAATTCTGTGTCCAGAAAACTTCCCCACGCTCTCCTGTTTGTACATCCACTAATGTAGAAAATGCCAGGAGCCCTGAAAGTGAGTTTCTGATGGATAGTTTTTCTTTTAAATTTGCCCAAATCTCCAGACAGGTGTTGCTTAAGTGTCTACAATTTAAAGTTTTACATCTTCTCCTTGGGCTGTCACATGCCTGCCTATCGCGTCCAGGACCTCTCCTTAAATAATCTCTGAGTGGAGGGTGACGGTGCCCTCCTTGGCGATTTATCCGGGAACGAACGTGCGCGGGGCGTTCAAATTCCGCAGCTCAGATTTCGTTCCCCACAGGTCGGATGCTGAGGTCGGCGGGGCGGGAGTGACATGCACAGCTGCCCCTCCGAGAAGCCCGGGGCACAGGTGCCCCAGCTCTCGCCGCCGAAGTCCAAGAAACTGCTGCACTGCCAGGACATTTTAGCCTCGGACGCTCGAACCTCGTGCGCAAAAAAAAAAATCTGAGCCATGCTTAGGCTGTTGTCACGATAAAACCCCCCCGTCCTCTGCGGCCGGCCCTCCATTCACACCAGCGAGGTGGCTTGCATTTGCCCCGCGCTGCAGAAGCCTCCGCTTGCTGCACCTGTACCGCGGTCCGGACCGCTTCGGCGGCTCCGGGGCTGAGCCTGTCCCGCGCGGGCGGCGGTGACCGCAGCCCCCGGGCACCCCGCGATCTCCCGGCCGCCGCTTCCCTGCCGCCGGCCGCGCGCCACGCGACCTTCCCGCAAGTTGGGCGCCGCGCGCGCTCGGCGCGGTCGCTCGCTGCCCGGGGCGCCCTCCTGCCCCGCCTCGCGACCGCGGGGCCCCGGCGCCCGGGCAGCTGCTCCCCGAGGCGGCCGCTGGGCGCTGTCGCCGCCGGCCTCGCTGCGCAAGGCCTCCGCCTGGGCGCCGAGCAGCAGCCGCCGGCCGGGCCTAGTCGCGCTTCGCGCCGGGGACCCAGGAGGCGCCGCCGCTTCCCCGCGACTCAGCCGCCTCCCGCCAGCAGAACTCCATTTGGTGGGGTGTTTTTTTTTTTTTTTTACATCAATCCCAGCGTTTATCACAGGTGTTTAGCTACCTTAGTTTTGAATTTTCCTGCATCCCCTTATGATTCCTCTTTTTCTTCTTTGGGGTGGTGGATAGTTCAGAGTTTAGGCTTGCGATATTGCAAAACGTTATTCACAGTCTTAGGAGTGGGGATAGGGGGGATGGGAAACTGGATACTCAGTGGGTTTTTAATTTATGGACGAAAATCGTTTCACTGTGTGATCCAGGCTCTTCCTTTTCCTCTCCGAACCTCATCTATAGATGAACTACTTCATCTATAAAAGCAAATTTAAAACAGTCACATTCCTACTTGCCTGAAAGTAGAGAGTTGGTCAGATGACCTCAGGAAGTATCCTCAGGGCTAGGATTTCTATAATTTTGTGATCTCTAGATTTGAGATTTAAGATGAGAAACATAACATTTCTTTAAATAAGTGAGTGGGGAGCATGATCTGTGAGTAAGCATGGGAACCGACGGGTCTTTTTCCTCTCGCTCTTACCAGTTGCGGCAGGTCTGGGGTCTCCACACTCTGAATGTAGTGCCAGAGATAGTAGGGAAATCAGACATGTGGATTACCTGGTCCTTTAGGATTCTTTGTGCCAATGATTCTCTCCATTAACACTGATGATACAGCGAATCATATATTTTGAGTTCCTCTTCCTTGCCTTGTGTTTTCGGTCCTGGAGAGAGAGATAGCAACTAGTTCTGTTCTTTAAAATACAAAAAAATCGATCCCGTTGATCAGTGTAGAAAACCAAAACCCAAATCCCTTCCATGACCCTCCCCTGTGATTAAACTTGGAGTGTACTGAAAAATGCCATTTCAAATTGCAAGGAAGCAGGATTTCTCACGCTGCCTCTGTCTCTGACTCTGTTTCTCACTCTCTCTCTGGGAGGAGACACAGGGTAATCTAGGGAGAAGCCCTTTCTGTCTTTTTGATCTAGGAGTTCTAAGAGGGCACATCTTAGAGCCAGCTGAGGTGGCTGAGTGCTGGCTTCAGGTGGGCCGGATATGAGGAATGTAGTACAGTCTTCAAAAAGAATCCGGAGTATTTTTTACAGAACGAATTCCCTGTGTTTACATTAATGAATCATTTCGTATATGTTGTGCTTGCCCCACCCTTTCTCTGGGATATCGGTGCCAACCTTCAGCGAAAGGGGAAGAAAAAGAAGGAAGATGTGTGAGCTCCCCCTGGTGCTCTCCTGGATTCAGGCCGACTGAGAGGATTTGCAGGGCAACACGTCTACACAAGCCTAAGGAAAACGAAATTATCCGGATTATTTCTTTCTGAAAAGCCCGTTTCCATGCTGAGGGGCAGAGTATTTCAGATCAAGGTCTCCGGGCTTTGGGCCTGGATTGTGTATGCCGCTTTGACGGTGTAGACCTGGCTTCATTTGCTAATGTCATTTCTGTCAAGAGTTGGAGGTGGAATCCTTGCCTTGTGGAGAACGTGTTTACAAAGCAAAATTTGAAGTGGGGATTTGGCAGCTGCCCTGTGGATGGGATTACTCTCGGAATCAAATTGGATTACTTTTTGTCCAGAATTGTTCTCTTTGTAAATCTACAGTTATCCATTCGACTGAGTAATTTCCACACACTTCTCTTTGTGCGTGTAGATATCACAGAGACGTCATGGGGCTCTAGTATGATCCAACTCACCAGTTGGAGCCTTTAATTCTAGACGGTGTCTCCTATCCCAATAATATCCTATATTTGTACTGGCCTCTTTAACACTCAGAGTCAGAAACCTCCCTGGGCCCTAGACATTTGTAAAGACTGTGGGGGAAATTCCATGCAGTCTGCTAGATAAACTCTTCACGGTGGCCTTCAGTGATCAACATGCACTTAGTAAGTCCTGCTCTTGGTCCATGCTGAGGCAGTCATAAAAGATGTATGAAGCATAATCCCTGCCGAGTCCTGGCCAAATCAGCTAAGGGACAAACTTCTGTGTCCATTAGTATAGATCAGCATGGAAACGGGCTTTTCAGAAAGAAATAATCCTGAGTCTCTCCCCTCGAAAGAAAGTGGAGACTTTTCATTTCATTTAGTTTTGTACATGTCATTTTGGTTGAGCGGGAATCTCGTAAAGCCAAAAATCTTTCCCAGCTCTTCTGAAGGCTCCTCCTGGTGTACTTCCTCACTCAGAACTTAATCCTAACACACTGAGCCCCACGCAGAAGACCACAGCAAGTTTTAATTAGTCTAATTCATAATTTCAAATTCAATCTGCTCTCTGGTTTTTATTTCTCCCAACACATATGCTAATTCCCCCTTCCCTCTTTGCTACTGTCATTCCCCTGGTCTGCACAGGCCATCCCTTTCATCTCAGCCACCAGCATCTATAATTCATTATGTCTAGGGTGAGGCTCACCTCCTTCCTGACAGTTCTCACTTATACAAGTTGCTCCCCTTTCTAAATCTTTTTGCCCTTTTTGTTTGCACCCACAATGAGCTCTTCTTACAGAGAGCTTCATACTGTGATTTCCAGGTGTATGTTACCTCTGGCTCAGAATTGGGAGCTTTATGGAGGAAGATAATGTCTTTTGTTTATTCGGTATCTTCACGCTGTCAGAGTGTGCTCAGCTCTTTATATAGCTCTCTGTCAAATGAGTAAATTGAAATAATAATCCTGAGGGATTTTTTTAATCTCAAAAATTTTAAGTCCCATGTCTCTTAAATGAAAAAACTGTCAAATTAAGGAACGATTTCTAGGATTTCATTTATGTATTAGTTGTGCTTTGCCTCCACCCCAAAAGGATTTAAGGTGGGCTTAAAATATTATGAAAACTAGACAAGATTATTAATTCTATCCCTGCAAGCTCTAAAATCACATAGTTTTAGATCCCAGTTTAAACAATGGGAAGGTTTTTCTTTTAAAGATAAAATGTGTGCTGAGTAATATCTGTCATTATCATGTTAAGAAAAAATCACAGATAAAAATTTCAGAAATATTTTTTGCGTCGTTTTTGCATATCACACACATGCATACATACACACTCACACTAGAACTGTACTGGCAGTGAACATGGGTTGTTTAAAGTATAGCTATTCAACTGTCATATAAAGTGAAATCTATATTTTCTCTCCCTATATGACTATATATTTAACATCTCTATGCATATGTGTGTGCATACATATGTATATGTTATATACACACACTCCACATTATTATTTCTAAGGGGATTTTGCTCCTTCTGGCTACCAGCAATAACTCGTCAATATTTACACTGTTGAATATCGATGATACCGTGCATACACAGGAAAGCTGTGGAAAACATCTCCATTTTCAAACAGAGTTTTAATTATTTGTTAAGACTTCAATTGTTCACTATCTAATGTCATGGGTTGGTCCTCACAGTGTGAATGCAACTGTCCAGAACCCCCACAGTATTATAAATAGGCTTCTAAAGCCGGGTTGATTGATGTTTGGCATAAAACGCTATTCCTCTGAGCACATATATTCCTTCTGTTCACCATTTTCATAGAAAAATACCAGGGCTGACTTTTTAAATTCAATCTCCAATTTATGCAGGGCTTAAACTACTAAATACTTAAAGCCTTTTTCAAATCTTTTTTTTCTCTTTTCTGTTAGATAGGTAACTAAATCGTTTGCTTCAACACAAATAAGAATTGGAGACTTAGCAGATTCCTGTGGGGGAGAGAAAGAGTTTATTAATTATATTGAGAATCAAATAATATGCTTCTTTGACACTAATGTTCCATCTTTTCCCACCCCAAGTATCCTACGGGACAACTTTAAAGCCTTTATCAGGGTCTAGATTGCTGCATTTATGGTTCCTTAGAAGAAAGAATTTAATGAATGGCATTCTGTGTAGAGGGAGAATTTGAGATGTTTTAAGATTTAAACTGCAACAGTGAAATGATTTTTTTTTCAAATCATGTCCTAGCGATTGTAATACAAGACATCAAAAAAAGCACAATAATATACATTTTCATGAGTTTTAATAAATTAATACTAATGATATATAAATTTTTCCTTCATGACCCTTATTTGCATTAGACAGAGTCCTACAGAAACTTTAAGCACTCACTTAAAGCAATTTACAAGATATTGTAGAGATTCCAATAAAGAATGATTAGTGCTATAAATTTTATATTGACAATATTAAACCAAGTGCAGGACTATCTGGATTGAACTGCTTTTGGCTAGTGTCTGCTTTGGTACATTTATCAAGAGTGCATGTTTACTTTATAGAATCTGTATTAGAAACAAGTTCTACTTGAACAAGTTTCTGAAGCTGTCTTTACCTGATGGATAGCAAAACAGTTAATATTTGCTGAGTACTTATTGCATTTCAGATACTGTGCTAGGCATATTCCATTTGTTACTGCACTGGGTTTTTATAGCTACTAAATGGAGAAAGTACATTTTTGTCAGTCTTTTTAGGATGAGAAATTTGAGGTGTAGAGAATTAAACTGGTCTACCCAAAGTTTCCTGCTATCATAGTCAGTTTGAGCTGCTAAAACAACATATCATAGACTGGGTAGTCTATAAAAACAACAGAAATCTTACTTCTCATGGTTATGGAGGCTAGGGAGTTCTAGATCAAGGTGGAGTGAACAACGGAGCTCCCTCAGCCATTTTTATTAGGGCACTAATCCCATTCATGAGGACTTCATCCTCAAGATCTTGCGAAGACTCTCATACCATCACACTGGAGTTAGGTTTCAGCATAAGAATTTTGGGGCATCACAGACATTCAGTCCATAACACCTGCTCAGTAAAATAGTGAAGGTAGGGACTGAACAACAGCAGTCTAACTCCACTATCTGCTATCTGTAAAGGGCCAAATAGTAAACATTTAGGCTTTGTAAGTCATACATTCTCATCACAACTACTAAACTCCACCGTTGTAGTGTGAGAGCAGTTGTAAATAATATGTAAGTTAATTGTGCAGCTCAGTTCTCATAAAGCTTTACTAAATAAAAAACAAGTGGTGGACTATAATTTGCTGACTCTTTCGCTCTAACCTATTCTGCCTGCCTCTTCAGAGCAAAGAAAATCCACCAAAGGCACATGACTTTGGAACGAGCAGGTCTCCATGCCCTGTCAGTCTCCTGAGCAGGCATACGCAGTGTGAGCTGAGGGCCTGAGCAGCTGCCTCGCATCTTGGCCCTTGGCCCTAAACATCACTGTTGGAGACTCTGGAAGGCTCCTCCTAGAATGTAATGTCCTTACAAGAGTGGGGCCTTGCGTTCACTCATGAGTCCTCATTATTACTGCACTGTGAATTGTAAGTACCATAGTGAACCTGGGGTCCGAGTCTGCCTGGATTTCTGGTGTCCTGAAGGCCACTTAACCTCATCTACAAGACAGTGTTACTTTATTCTCCAGGGATTACTGGAGCCTTGAGTTACTCTTACTGCAGGCCCTGTTTTGCTTAATTGGACTTCTAACCTGTTTCACTGGATCTGTGTGGGTGGGCTGCTAACTCACGGTTTCCTAGTCCACTTAGGCCCTAAGAGGTGCCTGTAATTCCAAATCCTTAACCCAAATAGCCCAGTGACTAGATTCCACTGCCATACTGGCCAACTTTCCTGGTGCCAGGTACCTCTCTGGAATTCTATTTTCACCTGTTCCTCTACCTCTCTTACTCTAGTTCATCCATGACCATGTGTTAGAAAGTATTATCTCCCCCTGCCAATGCCGGATCCATTGTCCTCCCCAGCAGTGGCTGTATTCTGCAGGTCAAATTGAACTTCTTAGCTACTGAAAACTATTGGTGGATGCCTGACTGCTCCAGATGAAGGCCTAATGCTGGGTCATCTCAGCTCACTCTAATGGCAGGTTATCAGTTCATACTTGACCACAGGGCAGGGATAGAAGCATGGGGGAAGGCACAGAAAGAACTCTTCTACTCTATAGCTTTTCTTAAAGTAAGAAGTTTCCTTTGTTTCATACTCAAAAGCTAAGTAATATGATGACAGAATATAGTTATTTTAAGAAAGTCACATAAGGATTTGACCTTATGTTCTCTGAAATAGTGAAATAATTCTTGTACAGTCTTGCCCTTTTTGGCAATATTAGATGCAATTTTGAGTGAAATAACCAAAATGGTAGCTGATAATTGAATATAACTGAGATTAAACTTCAGATGTTATATGACTAACACTGTTTTCTCTCTTCCTTTCAACTAAAGCATCTTTTTTAAAACTTAATTTTTATCATAAATCTTAGTGAAGACTTTTGTATTAAAGAACTAAGTGGAATTTTAACTAGGAGGAAAATTCACTGGGGTTGGATTTAATCCTTGAAATCAATCAACAAGTCTTCTAAAGTCCTTTAAATCATCATGAAATAAAAGGGCTGTTTGGGTTCAAAGCCAAAGAAATAATCCCTTGTCTTATGTGTGACCAAAAAGAATGAGTGTAAGCAGTGATCCCTGCTCTTAAATAGATTATAGTGTCATTGCAGAGATTAAATTAAGACATGAGAAACAATTAGAACAACTGAACAGTATGGCAGTCATAGTCTATGAGTTTAGTGTGGAAAAGGATGATTAAACCCTGGAGTAAGTGCTTTGCAGAGAAGGTCAGGTTCAAAGTAGCTGATATCAGGGAGCCACTGATGGTTTTGCACAAGGGAATAACTTGCATGTAGGCTTCTTGAGGTTAGAAGTGTCTTAATTTCTTTGGTAGCTCAAGTCTAGGGCACACATCATGGCACAGTAGATGCCTAAGAAAAGTATAGAAATGGAAGCTCAGTGGTATGGACTATGTATTGGAAAGACTAAAATCAGGAAAAAGAGATTGTAATCTCTTTGTTGACCAGGAGTATGCTTGATGGTTTTTGCCAACCAGGACCTGTAATAGTAACCATTACTGAGTAAGCTTTCAAGACATACTCAGTAAATTCAACATATTAATCCTGGACATCAATCAGCAAATTTTTCAAATCTTTTTAATACTCTAGAAAACGTGGACTCTGAATTTAATGCAAAGAAATAGATCCCTTTCTTGAGTGAAAAAGAGGAATGATTATAAAACCTACTTTCAAGGGAAGTAGCATGGTGGAAAAACTCATTGGCATTGGGTGTCAGATGGGTCACAGCGAGGAACTTGGCTACACCACCAGTTATTTGTATGCTGTTAGCTGGGGGTGTTTGGTGATGTCACTTTCCTGTGCCTCAGTTCTGTAATTTGAAAAGTAGGCACAGTGATGTCTATCCAGATGGATTATGGTAAGGATTAGCATTTATATAGTATCAGCCCAGACTCTGGTTCAGGAGAGACCATTGAATAAAATGAAAGGCTGGACTTGGTTGAAGTCTGATTGGGTAATAAGCACCAGCACTGTGAATGCCGTCGATGTGCAGGTTAAAGCATGAGGCCTCTCCTGGTGAGTGCAGATGGAAAAGCACTGAGTTAACCTTGTGGAATATCCACTCTTCCAGCCCAAGAGGCGAAAGGAAAAAGGTGGTAGTCAAACAGCTCATCAACTTATATGCCATGAAAGGCAAAACAGCAAAAGAGATAACTATTGTTGGCCAATAACAATCATGAGCACTTTAGATTTTTGCCGAGTTATCATTTTATATACACTGATGGGTTAACTAGAAAAAATAGTTCCTAATGAAAGCTTAAAGTGAGCCAGCTGTGTTCAGCTAAGAAGGAGTTATTTTTCTTCTTCATGTGAGCAAGAAGAATGGGTCTGTTTATATAAGGAAAAAAAGTATTGGAAAAATTGGGGCATGTTTTTATTTCTGCAGTGGTGGAAGCAAGTTCACTAAAGAAGTGAAAGCTGATGCCCCTGTTCTGTAAGCCTGGGTTAATTCCCATAGGGACTTCCATCCATGGCTAGCAGACTGGCCTCACAGGCAAAGGAGAGGGCACACTGGACCGATGTCTAGGTAGAAGCTGCTACCCCGCAGAGCCCACTTTTCACATCTGGCTTCTCCTTTTATTTCCTTTCCAGCCCCTGCCCCGGCTGCATAGTTGTACTGAGCGAAGAGCTGAAGCAGCTCCCAAGTCCTCAGGTGTATTGTATGTGGGTTCATCCTTGGCTGGTGTGGCTTTGTTCTGGAAATGGCTGTGTAGGCTCCTCCTAGCCCAGATGCCCCAGTGCAGGGCATTGGGGCATCAGCTCTCTTGGCCACAGTCCATGGGATCCATCTCTCCATCACTCTGATCACCTTTGTCTTAAAAATGGAGCCACTGAAGGATTTGTCAAGGCTTCATAGACTAGCAGGTAATAGAGATAAGGATTAGAATACAGGTTTTCAGGCTCCAGGAGTCTTTCTGCAGACCAGTGGTCACCAGAGAGGAGAGGCAGCTTCTGTATCCCTTCTGCCCCTCACAGAATGCCATGTTATAGCAGGGCTAGACACTATAGCTTGAAAAAGCATATTCAAATCATTCTAAGTACCTATTGTTTTCACAACCAACCCCCCAAAGGTAATGCTGTTACGAATCTTCTGGGCTAGTGAGTCAAAGATGTTGTAGGTGGGACAAGTGAGCATGTGAAACAGTGACCAAAGCTCAGACACAGGAAGGAAAATGAGGATTGAGACATGTCCCACGGATTAGCAGGGAGAAAGGAATGGTGACCTTTGAGAGCCTAGTTTCAGTTCTGCATTGAGCATGGAAGCCAGGCTGCAGGAATTAAGAAAAGAATGCTCAGGAGAAAGTTTTAGCTATGCCTGAAACACAGAAGTAAAAGTATACAAAGAAATTCAAGTAGAATCTTCGGCAGATCAAGGCTCTGTCTCCTGGCCGACTGGATTCAGGACCCGGGCTCCGTGTCCTCCAGTCCCAGTTCCTGTTTCCCTCATTTAATGCAATGTTACTTAGCAGTTTGTATTAAAAAGGTTGAGGGATTGTATTTTAGTAGATGAATACACTTTATATATTAATAGATGTTTTTCTGTCCCTATGATAAGTGCATTTCTTTACTTGTGTCCTGAGGACATTCCCCCATCCCCCTGCTGTCTGCAACCCTCCCCTCTCCCCATCCCCACCCTCCCGCAGGACTAGACATCTAGACAGTGAATCACCCAAAACAAAGGCTGAACATATTTGAAAATCCTCTGGTCTTAGTGTAAAATCAGAAAGATGTGGATGCATACTTGCTGAGCAAGTTTTTCTGCTCTCAGAGACTAATCTAGTTCAGAGATTAGATAATAGATCCCCACAGGCAGGGTAGAAGGTGGTTGGGGATGGGGGAGGGTGAGGGAGATACCAGAGAAATGGAGAGCAGGAGATGAGGAAACCACAGGTCTCTACTCGGGGAAAACACCCTCTGTCCCCCATTCCAGTGGGGTGCATTAACGTCCACATAACATCCTAGTCATCCACCTCATTGCCGACTGGTGAGAGCTATCTTTGAGCAGCCATTGATGCATCTCTGTCGAGCTAGGTTTGTGTATTCCCTGAAACCCTGTGCAGGTCTCATGAAATTTACAATAACGCTAGGTGGTGTGGCCCAAACTGGTGATAAGAAAAGAAATCCCCTCCTTCCTTCCAAGGTGCCATTAAATGGAACTAGACTGAAATATTCCACAGGACAAGGAAAAATGTGGAGTAGATGGTCTTGTTATGTATGTGTTTATGAATTTGTCTTCTCCAATATCCTGGGTATCCTTGAGGGCAAGGGACATCTTATTTTTACCTTTACATACTCAGCACCTAGGCACTACTTGGCACAGAGCTTAATTAATGTTTGCTCAATGAATAAATGAGTGAAGAGTGGATTGGTGAATAAGTAAAAGTGGAAATGTTTTGAAGCAGAAGTTGGAAGAAGTCAAAGAAAGAGGAGATGCTAAAGATACTTGAAGAGGAAAGGGTGATCATTTCACACAGCTGAGAGATAACTGGAGAAGGAAAGATCGAAGGGTAAATCTGTGTTCTTTCAGAGCCTGGAAAAGGGCTAAGGTGATAGAGGGAAAGTCTCTGATATATTAGGATTAAAAAACAATTCTTTAACAGCCATAGTTAACAGTTAATTTGTCTTCTTCATAGTTCCATTACTGATTGTTATATATGTCCAGTAGAGTCGACAGGTAAGAAATCATCAAGATGGTCTGGGAATCCACAAGATAAAGTAATGGGTAATATTTTAAAATCTTTCAGTATTTATGTTTAGAAAGCATGTCACTGTCATCATCAGATTATTCTCTTTATGATCCAAAACTAGAATTTTGCTATAGAAGTATGTTCAAAGTGCCAGATATAATTGTTCTCTTACAACTTCAAGCAGTTTCACACTTATTTGTTCACTAATTTTTTGCTTATTTAGAGGCATGAATGAAGCCCCTGTTTTGTGGAGATGTATTGTGGGTGCTGAAGATCCAAAGATCTTCAGTGTGTCTCCTCTTGAAGGAATCTGCAGTCCAGCAAGGGAGACAGACCCCTGAATGCTCATTTATGAGTTAGTGTGCTCTGCCAGAGTGCCTTCTTAGCTCATGAAGCCTGAGTCTGACCCTACTCTGCAGTCCTCATGCCTGTCAACCCCAACTATGGGACAAACTGCCTGCTGCATCACCCAGACTGCTCTCTGCCTGCACCCTCTGTCTAGGACCGCAAACTCTAGCAAGGATTGGAGCCCTGAAGCTCTACTTGGTTTTTTCCAGTCTCCCGCACAGGAGCTTAGATCTTGCCTCCTCCCAGCAAAAGGAGCTACTAGCCCCTGTTCTCAGTGTGCCTCTACCCCAATATGACTTCCTTTCAACGGTTGCCCTGTCTAAGTCTGATCTTGCCATGGCTTTTGCACACTGGCTTTGGACTACCTGACCACCCTCATTTGGGGCTGTTCTTGGCATTTAGGTCAGGTCTCCTTTCTCCTCATTGCAGCTCTCCAGTGTTCATGCAATGCCTTGCTTTGAGCTTTGATGGCCTGTGTCAGGCTAACACCTGCTCAGGGCAGTCCCTCCTGCCTAGCTCCGTCAGAGCCCCCGAACTGTCATGATCTTGTGAATACCTTTTTTGGCACAGAAACTTCCTTTGGATGCCCTTCAGAAAGGAGGAAAGAGTTCTTGCTCCTGTCAGGGCTGGCCCAGGTCCTAAGTGGCCTGGGCCCACAGTGGGGCCATTAGCGGATTTTACCAGGAAGTCTCCTAGAGGAAGACTAGTGAGGTAAGAAGGGACATGTTACCCATTCTTTAACCCCACCATACAGAACTCAAATGTTCTGTGCCCACTCTAAGGGAAAGTATAAGATTGGATTCAATGATGCAGTAGAATATATATAATGTTAGTGGACGAGATAGAAACAGAAATAAATGTTTCTCAATCTCTTATTTTAATCCCCAGGTCGTGTTAATAAATTTTGACATAACCTTTTTGGTATGAGAAGACATTTCATTTGGAATACGACAAGGTTTAAGAAAAGTGTTCTTTACATACTATCAGTCCTTAATTTAAGTAAGCTTTAGGATTACTTTTATTGTTAAACTGATTTGTCAATTGTTGTCACAATGTTGTATATTTCTGTGCAAGAATAACTGTTTAAAGTATATAAAGACACCACAAAAAAGGAAGAAACAACCCTACAAAGTGTTATATTTTGAAAGCAAGCGAGCTATTTCAAAATTAGAGTACTGCGATTTTAATTCCCAGCCTTCAAGTCTGTTAACAAATAAGTATTTATATATTTTAAAGAAGGCAAAAATAACTTCTTTAGTGTAAACATTGAAAATTCAAATTTTTGAGCTGATGGAGAAAAAGTAATTGTGAATCATCAGTTTGTCAAATGTCAACATCAGCTCAAGCAAATTTGGTTTGACTTGTTGATAGCAGCTGGAGTAGCGGACATCACTACATCCAGAGAGCACAAATGGGGCGGAGCAGGGACGGATAGATTCCCAGTTTGGAATAAACGGCATCTTGCTGCTAAAACAAGCTTCACACGTTAGCCAGCAGTCATTAGGTGGGTGACTTTCCTGGTACCCAGGAGATGCTTGCACTAGGAATAAATGTTGAAGCTTTTGACAAGCCTTAGTTCCTGATGTCTCACACTCAAGACTTACTTTATAGTCACATCTGTTAGTTTAAAGCATTTTTAGTTTATTGAAGAAGCCTTCACAAAGAAAAAACAGATGATGAAAATCTCATCTGTCAAAACTGTTATTAAAACCAGTAACAGTGTGAAATTTTGTTTAAATTGAAAGCATCATTTATTTTTATCAAACATTTTATAAACAATCACATTTGAGAAAGATTTGGGGGACCTGGAGAGCCCTCAACAAAATGCAGCTCATTCTGTCGCTTTGTTAAATGTGTGGCTCAGAGATGGGCGGGGGCTGCTTCCTTTTATCTCTAAGCAAGACCAGAGGTGGGGGAGAGATTACCAGGAGTAGGGCTCCCCGCCTTGAGGAGGAAGAGTGAGTGGGAGCAGCACGCCTGAAAGGGGGGCTGGACACCCCTGCTGTGGCAGCAGACAGCGGGACACCTCATTCACCCTTTTCCGATGGATTAAGGTGGAGCGACAGGGCCCACACTTCCAAGTCCCTTAGAGGACTTAGGAAACAGAAAGGGCAGAAAGGACATGCATGGAAAGAATGAGCCAGGCTTCTTTTCTTTTCTTCTGTACAGACAGTTGATTTCATGCTCAGATCTGCTACTGATATCAAAGAGCATTTCACAGCCAGAAGGAGTAAAACACAGCCTTAAAAAGGAAACAAGAGGAGCATCAAATCCATTTAGTTGAATCTTCATTCAATCCAGATGTTTGGCAATGTGGAGACAAAACATCCGACACTTTGCTATTGTGTAGACTCAACGTCCGAATATACAAAAGATCTAGTTTCACATTCCCAACTGTGTCTCTACTTCTGTGGCTGTTTGATATTAGCAGCTTTGGAAAAAGAAAACGTGTCTAGGAAAATAGAACCAAGTAAATCTGAGTATTTGTCCAAGTAGTAACCTTTCTTTCCTTTCTCTAGTCCATGTTGAACTTAATTTTGTCACACTTTGAGATCAACCCATCGAGGCTGGCAAAGGTTTCTACTCTGGGTACTCAGGGTGCCAGGATGGGGGGTGCACAGAGTGTAAAGGACCCTTCCAGATCCTCAGCTTCCCATTCACTCTCTTTCTTAAAGCTGACTGTTCTAAGTATGTGTCTAGTTCTCTTCTGAGTTCCCCTTTCTCTATACCTCCTTCTTCCATTTATAATAGAAAACTTTATCTCTTAACTCCTCCTGGCGCTCCCTGGAGACTACTGCCCCAGGGTATGAAGACCGGGCCTCTCCCCAGCCCAGCACCCGAAGGGGCTGCTGGGATCTGTGAAGCCCACTGAAACCACTATGTCAGCCTGTGTCACAGTTGCCTGTTTCTCACCATTTCAAAGAGGAGCAGATGAAAACTCCATGTTTATTTCCAAAATAGCAATATGGTTTCTAGAAGACAGACCATTTTTAGTGCTAAGTTTGTTTTACACTTTGGTGACCATTTATTCAGGGTCACAGGAAAAAACATTCTCACCAATTTTTGCCCATTGATTATATAGTGTAAACTTCATTTTAACTTAAGCACAAATGTCTTGTTACTTACCTCTTTAATGCTCATTTATTTATATTTGCCATGTACTTACTACAGAAATGTCTTGTAAAAAAAGTTAATATACAATAGGAATTAACACACCTTTTCTAAGCTCTGGGCTTCCTGTGGCCCAGTCCTATTTTTTTCTGTTGATTTCCTCTGAACCCCATATCATTCTAGTCATAAGTCATATTCATCTATGGAAATATAAACTAATTGGGAGAAAACACCCTAGTCTCATTTAAAGATGCATTTCCAATAAAAACATTTGTTATGGTCAATAAGTTCTATGATAAATTTATGTTGTTTGATCAGTTGTGGATTGATAACTGTAATAATTCTTTCAATCCAGAAAAGTTTTGGTTAACAGTCTCTCATTTATTTTTATTTCATAAAATAAAAAACAATTTAAACTTTTCAATGTATTACATATTTTTGTTTCAGGGAAGTATGATGAGATGATCAGCAAAGGGTTTTCAAGCATAAAATAAACTTCATTAAGATAAAATGTCATGAGAAAAATGGCATGGAAATACAAGATCAAGAAAATAATATAGACTTTCTAACTGTTAAAGAAGAGTTTGTGCATTTTGTGACTGTATGATGGTGGCTATCACATTAGGACATATATCATTCAGGGGCCTGTTGGGTATCAGATGGCACTTATCAATGAGGGAACAGAGCTGAGTTTACTAAGCAACAATTTACAAAGTTGTGGACAGGGTTATGTGAGACCTAACTAGGGAAAGTGGATAAAAGCAGCCAAGTCCCAGAGGTGTTAAGGGGAAACAGTCACCAAACCAGTTCATGAAGAAAGTGACTTTATCTCAGGAGAGAGCCGCTCTGTAGTAGCTGTGGCCTTTGATGGAAGGTGGGGTGGGGGGGGGAACCTGAATGTTCTAAAGGAAGGAAACCGGAAAAATAAATGTCTTGAAGTCATTCTCTCCCTGTTGTCTAGTCTTCTGCCAGTGCCTCCCATTGGTTAAACTCAACTTATTAGAATTGGTGACAGGCCTTAATCTTTCAGCATTAGTTATATTAAGATGATAGATGTACTTTATAAGATTGAGGAAGTTCTTCTCTATTCATAATTTTTGAGAGCTTTTATCATGAATTTCAGTTGAATTTTGTCAAATACTTTACTGCATTGATTGGGATAATCATGTTTTCACTTTTATTCTCTTGATGAGGTGCATTGTATTAGTTGATTTTTAAATGTTAAACTAACCTTGCATTCTTGAGATAAACTACACTTGGTTTCATGAAGTATTACCCTTTCTATGATATGTTCATTCTATTTGGTAATATTTTGTTAAGAATGTTTGTACGAGATTTTTTTTCTTTAGTTTTCTTTCTTGCAACATCTGTATCTTAGTTTGTTATCAGGGTAATGCCAGTGTCATGAGATGATTTGGGAAGTATTTATTATTTATTTGCTAGAAGACTTTGTGTGGGATTAGATTATTTCTCCATTAAATGCCTCAAAGAATTTACTGTAATACCATGTAGGGTGGTTTTCTTTTTTTTGAAGATTTTTAAATTATGAATTTTCAGGTATTTTTTTTAATTAAAATATCATTGGTACACAATCTTATGATGGTTTCACGTAAACAACACAGTGGTTTCAACCTTCACCCATATTATTAAGTTCTCACCCCTTCTCTTGGGGTCACTATCAGTTTGGTAAGATGTTATAGAGTCATTAATTTCTTCTCCATGTTCTACCTCCTTCCCTAGGTATTCTGATTTTTATAAAAACTTTCAGGTAGTTTATTTTTTCTTGAGGGAGGTTTAGTAATTTGTGTCTTTCAAGAGTTTGTCTATTTCGTTTAGGTCGTCAAATTTATTGGCATAAAGTAGTTAAGATATTCCTTTATTATCCTTTTTTTTGTCCATAGTATCTGTAGGAATGTTCCCTTTTTCATTCCTGATATTGGTAAATAGTTTCTTCTCTTTTTTATTCCCTGGTAAATCTGGTTAGTAGTTTATCATTTTTACTAATCTTTTTCTACCACAAGCTTTTGGTTTTGTTGATTTTTTTTCAACAAATCAACAAATCAAGTATTGGATTTGTTGATTATTATTTGTAAATTTTATTTTTGTTATTTTTCTATTATTTTCTGTTTTATTGGTTTCTATTCTTAGCTTTATTATTGTCCTACTTTATGTGTAATTGGTCTTTTTTATATTCTTCAGATAGATGCTTAGGTCTTTGGAGACTTCTATTTTAATATAAGCACTTAAATCTATAAATTTACTCTAAGTACTGCTTTAGTTACCTCCCATAAATTTGCATATGTAGTTTCATTTTCTTTCAGTTTAACATTTTTTTAATGTTCTTGTTGAAATTTTCTTTGAACTATGGGTTTGTTAGAAGTCTGTTGTTTGTAAAAATTTCAAAGATGCGTTCATAGATATTCCTGTTACTGATTTCTAATTTAATTATGTGTGTTGGAGAATATATTCTGCATGACTTCAATCCTTTTATTTTATTGATACTTTTTCATGGTCTACAATATGATCTATCTTTTTGAATACTCCATGTGCACTTGTAAAGAATGTGTTCTGCTGCTGGTGGGTTAGTGTTCCATAAATGGCAATTAAATCCAGTTGTTTGATGGTCTTGCTCAAATCTTCTTATGGCTTTATTGATTTCCCATCAAGTTGTTCTGTAAATGGCAGAAAGAAACTTCTAGCTATAACTGTGGCTATATTTCTCATTTCAGTTCTTTCAGTTTTGGTTTATGTATTTTGAAGTTTTGTAACTTAGCAGCTATATTAACATTCTTCAGAGAAATAGAACCAATATGATGTGTGTGTGTGTGTGTGTGTGTGTGTAAGGAGATTTATTGTAAGAAATTGGCTCATGTGGAAGCTGAGAAGTCCACTGATCTGTCTGCAAGCTGGAGACCAGGAAAGCCTGTGGTATAATTCAGTCCAAGTCCAAAGGCCTGAAAAAGGAGAGCTTGTGGTGTAAATCTCAGTCTGAGGTCAGGAGAAGATGAGATGAGATGTCCCAGCTAAAACAGTGAAAAGGAGGTAGATTCTTCCTTCTTCCACCTTTTGTTCTTTTCAGGCCCCCAACAGATTTGGATGATGCCCAGTTACAAAGGGAGGGAAATCTGTGTTATTAAGAATACCAACTCAATGCTAATCACATCCAGACAAAACCATAAATAATGCTTAATATGGGCACCTCATGGCCAGTCAAGTTGATGTGTGAAATCAACCATTACCAGAGCATACACATTAGAATTGTTTCTTTTTGATGAATTTTCATCTTTATCATTGTTTATTATCCCTTTTTATCCACAGTAATGTCACTGTTCTGAAGTCTACTTTGCCTGATATTAAATGTAACTGTTCTGGCTTTCTCATGATTAGTGTTTTTATGGTATGTATTTCCATCTTGTTACTTTTAATTATCTGTGCTTTATACTTAAAGTGAGTTTCTTGTAGACAATATGTAGTTAAGTCTTGATTTATCATTCATCTCAACAATTAGTGCTTTTTAATTGGAGACTTTAGACCATTTATTATTTTTTTACTTTTATTTTTTTTATTAAGGTATCATTAATATACACTCTTAGGAAGATTTCACATAAAAACAATGTGGTTATTACATTCATCCTTATTATCAAGTCCCCCCCATACCAATTGCAGTCACTGTCCATCATTGTAGTAAGATGCCACAGAGTCCTTGTCTTCTCTGAGCTGCACTGTCTTCCCCGTGACCCCACACACATCATGCGCACCAATCATGATACCCCACAATCCCCTTCTCCCTCCCTCCCCACCTGCCCTCCCACACCTCTCCCCTTTGTTCTTGGAGTCTCTGAGTTGTTAATTTCTATCTGTAATTCCATCATCTCTGTCATTTCTGGGTCTATTTCTGCGGGCTAGTTTTTCTTCTGTATGGGCCCCATTTTGCTGTTTCTTCACATATGATAGATAGTATTTGATTTGATGAGGAACATAGTGCATTCATGCTTCTGTGTTCTGAATTGTTTTATTCCTGTGAAGAGTGTTAGACTTTCTTCTGGAAGATAGCTAAGCTTCTTGTAGATCAGTTGGACCATTTCAAGGCTGCAAAGTACTTTTTAGATAAGATCTAGATTAGCCTATACTCTAGAACAAATATAGACTCATTTTTAAGGACTGCTCCTCCTTGAGTCTCTACCTTAGTGTATATTCAATAAAGTATTTCAATTCTCAGCATTGGGAGATAAAATTATTTCTGGACCTATGTGAGCTCTGGAAATTTGTTTATCTTACAATTCCCTGGTAATTACTTTTTCCCCAGAAGTTGTTCTCATTCAACTTATCTTATACATGTATAGATCACTATTCAACCAAAGACTCAAGAAGACCTCTATTAAAATTTTTTCAACTCTTTCTTTGTATAACTTTCTCTTCTCTGATATCCTATCTTGCATATTTTAGTTGCATCTTCTACTCTGAACTGTAATCTCTATCTGTTGAACTCCGCAATGCTGTGAAGCTCTGCTTGAGTTTCCCCTCCCTGGTCTTGAGGTTTGTGAATTACTTCCAGGGACAATGCCAGTGCTGTTGAAGGACTCACCTTTTTCCTTTCTTTTTTTTTTTCAGAAATGACTGTCTTGTGCTGCCAGTTGTCTGATGTCTGAAAACAGTTGTTTAATAAATTTTGTTCAGTTTTCTAGTTGGTTCTGGCAGAAAGATAAATTTGGACTCTGTTATTCCCTTAAGGCTGGAAGTTAAAGTCCTTGTGTCATTTTTAATTTCTCTTTTTTCTTTGCTTCCATATGCAGGTTGTTTCTATTCCCTCCAAAGTCCTATCACTGCAACATCTCTCAATAAACACCTCCTTCTCATAGCCTACTTCAGTCCACCGTTATCTGTCTCCCAAATAATCACAAAAGTCTTCAACCTAGTCTTTCTACTTCTAGAATCCATCCCTCCCTCCCCCTATTCAGCCAGGTCAGTCTATTTGCCAGAGTGATATGCCTAAAATTCTTTCAATTATGATTTTAAAATCTTTTAAAAATCTTCAGTGTCTCTACCTTGGTAGCAGAGTAATTAAACACTTTTTGAAAATGGTATTAAAGCAACTTTATGCTCTTCTCTTTTGTTTTCATCTGTCAATTTATCTTTCATTAATTACTTCCCTTCTCTTTCCTTCATGTCTAACCTACTTCCCTTCTCTTTCCTTCATGTCTAACCTTTCCTGCTAAGTTTTGTCTTCCCTACATATTACAATTCTTCCAATTTTTGCAACCAATACAAAATTATATGTTTTTTGCATTGCTCTCCTGGACCTTATTTCTTAAAGTGTCTCCTCTTCTTCTGAATTCTGGGAGGAAATTATTCATATTTGGCACAATACTTTTTACCTTATACACCTTTATTGTCATTTTTTATAAACAATTTTTATGGGCATCAAATATTCATGATGCATACTGTGATTTTTTTCTGTGGTTTATCTCTTAAAACAAATAATGGCAGTGAATTTCATTGACTTGGTGCCTAGTAAAGTGTTACTGAAGAAATTATTGCTTAGATAACCATCTTGACCTTTAAATGTCATCTTTCCTTCACGTCTGCTGCCTTGACTCCAGAGCAGAAGTCTAATACTCAACTGGGATAATATTTAAAAGCAACTCTTTTGTATCAGTCTGTATCATATTTTTATTACCATTTGATATCACATACCATATGTCATATTATTAATTTTATACATTAAAAACAAATCTATTTTTAATTCATATTTAGTGCCTCTCTTTTTCCTACTTTTATTTGTGCCTATATTTTGTTTTTAGATCCATGTGCTTCTTTTTCACTGTATTGTTAGTTCTACATAAATAAGGCTTTTGGCAGCCATTTAATATAGTACTTTGTGTTTACATTTAGAGGTAACATAATGCAATTATATGAACTCTATTTCTGAGACAAGCACATGCACACACACACACATTTTGGTTTATTGAGCATGGTCCATCACATATTAACAACATAATAAACACACACACACACACACAAATATAGCTCTCTAATATATGTATTTAGAAAGTGCTCAATATGTGTTCATTGTATACAAAAACCGAATATAAAAAATACTGAGATCTTATTGAATATTTCCTGCTTCATGTTAGAAAATAACATTAGAATATTACCTCTAATATGTATATCCAATATCTGATAATCAGAGATACTTTAGTCTTAGTGTCTCAAATTATGAGGATTCAATTATTTTCTCTAGAAAATATTTGTTTCTCTCAACCTCATTATCAAAATACTTACTATAGATTTTGCCTAAAATTACCTTTTCTTCATTTTAATTATACAACTCCAAATCACTTTTCCTTATTAGTATTTGATAATTATAAGCAAGAAGCAAATGTAAGAACAAGAATACATGAACAATGTACTCATGCATTTTCCACTTCTTTCTGTTGATAGCATTGAGGTGAAGTATATTTAATTTCAATTCACTGAATGACCACATTCATAATTTGAGTTCATTTTCATTTCATGCTGATTATTTTTCTTTAAGCATACATTTCTAATTCCTTTAAACTTGTTTTTATCTAGGGAAGAGGAGGGAAGGAAATTAACATTTATTTTCTATCTCCTTTTGACACAGCCTGTTTTTGGCACTTGACACGTATTACCTTGTTCAGTTCTCTCCACAGTCCTGAGACACTGGAATTGTTATTCTCATTTTAAAGATGAAAAACTGATGGCTAGAAACCAACATGCCTAAGATTGTTTAATTAGGAAATGGCAGAGCCAGGATTCAAACAAAACCATCCTCTTAAAAATTTTTTTTTAATGATACCACATTGTTTATTTTCCAGCAAAGATTTTGCAAAAATCTCACAGGAAGCAAGAAAGTTATTACCATTTTTTGAAATCATAGTGGTTTATCTGTGGTGTGTGTGTGTGAAGTCCATGTGTTAAAATGCTTATCAGAACATGACACTTGAACATGCTCCACGTTGTAATTTTGTGATGTCTCCGCGTTTGCTGAAGTATGAGGGTAGACGTCAAAGGGAAACATTCCAAAACCACAGTGTGAAATCGTTTCTCTCTATATGGGCTCTCAATCTTTTTTTTTTTTTCAAAGAGAGTGATAAATTGATCTTAAAAGCCTATTGAGATTAAACTAGGTAGAAACCATCTGTGCATTTACCATCACCCACAAGCATGTTAGGTTCTGGGTACAATAATGGAGAACGTGATCACATTCATTTCCACTCCCAGCAATTTGGTTTCATCTAACATGCCACAGGTTTCCCCAGGAGTCTTGCTTAATTGAGTTGTAACTTGCCCCTCTTGGAATTATTAAAACTCTAAGCATCCCAATGAGAGACTGTAAATTGTGTATTTTAATGATACTTATGGTTGTTGTTATCTTAGTGACAACACTGTTACAAGAGTGAGGCAGTATATAGGAAATACTGGAATCAGCTCCTGAAAAATAGAGTATAATCTCAAATTAGCTATGAGAATTGGGTCACGTCACTTAACCAGGTCTTGGCTTTCTCCTCCATAGAATAAAGGTGTTGAACAACAAAATCACCAGTAAAGTTTTCTTTTTAAGCTATTTTCGCTCAAAGGTTATAAGTAATAAATGAATGTAGTGAAAAAAATATGTAAATGATACAAAAAGAAACACAGTAAAAGATAATTCTCCCATTCTAGTCTCCTAGCCTTTCTACTTACATATAACTGCTATTAACAGATTTTGTGTGTCTTTCTCCTTAGATATAACTGCTATTAACAGATTTTGTGACCTGCATTTTTCTATGCCTATACAAAATCTGTGTAGGTATATGTGTGTGTGTGTGCAACTTTTATTTTCTTTTTAATTCAAATGGGAATATACCTTATGCACTGTTCAGTTGAATTTTATGAAGGGGCGCATGTATCTTTGAGATTTTTTTCATATCACCATATTTAGATACGTCTCATTATTTTTAATGTTTACATAATATATCTTTGTATAGGTATGCCATAGTTTAATCAGTTTTCTTTTGATGGACATTTAAGTTTGTCACAATGAACACACTTGTGTATATGATATCACAAGTATATATGGGCAAAAAGATATGTAAAATGGATTCCTAGAAATGAAATTATTGGCCTAACTTAATTTAAAAGATAATTTTAGGATAATGAACAACTTATTTTCTTGAACATAATAACCTTTTTAGGGAAAAATTATACAAACTTCTAAAAATTCAAGCAATAAACAAGAACAAAAAGAAGCAAAAATTATCCTAACTCACAACCATCTAAATATCACCATATTTTACATTTTTTATATAAAAGACATCTGTTAATGTGTATGTAGAAAGAAAGACAGCTAGATAAAATTTCATAAAATGGACCATGATATATAAGCTAATTTTAAATGTATATTACATTTAACTTTTATTTGTATTGAACAGTTCTCATGTCCCATTTTCCTTAAGAATTTTCTAGGCATTACCGTCTTTTATAATACAGATTTGCAGTAAAAACTGTGGACTTCCTCCTTTACTTTCCACGTTGGAAACGACTTGCTTTTGCTGTTGTAGATGGCTGAAGTTTTATCTTTTCATGTTAAAACTTAAAAATTCAATTTGAGTATGTGTTGATATAGTTTTTCTTCTATCACATTTTCTTGGAATGTGATGTACATTTATGATCTGCGCATTTAGTTCTCCTGCATTCCAAGGACATTTTTTCTTTTCCTTTTTTTCTTTTTTTTCTTTTGGTATCATTAATCTACAATTACATGAGCTACATTATGGTTACTGGACTCTCCCCATCATCAAGTCCCCACCACATACCCCATTACAGTCACTCCAAGGACATTTTTCTTTTATTTATTTATTTATTTATTTATTTATTTTTAGGAGAGCAAGGTACAGGCTTTTATTTAGAAATAAAGTGAGAGGAAAGAGCTCCTGGCTCATGCCAGTAGGGGACAAGAAAGCCCAGGGTGGTGCATTGTCTAGGGGATTTATAGGCAGTTGAGGATTTTGGGGAACTGAGGGCTTCAGGTGTGGACTTGTACCACCTGCCCTGCCCTCAAGGTGGGCTGGGTTGTTGTCTGTTTGCTAGAGCTGGTTACAGTGAAGTCATGCGTTATGCTGAGATACCCTTGAGGAACACTCAAACATTCCAGGCCAAGTTGCTCCTGGCCTTTTGTTCTTTAACTGATCTCACTGAAGATGTCTATATTCCTAGTCTGCTATCTTTACCCTAGAGAATTAGGGTAACCTTGACTTTGCATAATGCTGAACACAGAATTTCGATAGGGACTTTATATTGTTACATTGCTTTGACTGTAAATATCTTGTCTTGCTTTTCCAGAGGCCCTCACCCTACTCTGTCTAAGCCCATGGTCCCTGTCTCATTTCCCCCTCTACAGATAGAGATCCTAGCTGCTGCTAGGGAAAGGGGGCGACGACCACTCTGGCTGCTTCATGCTGAGAAGGGGTGCAGTAAAGGGTGCAGTTAGGTCTCCATCAGTGGTCAGTTGAGAGGCTCTCGGAAGATGGGCACTTCTATTCCAGGTTCCATTTCTATTACTATCGGCATTTTTGTGGCTTCTCTGAGGTAATCCTGGACGAGCCCCCAAAGATGATGCCAGGGTTCTTGTTCACAAAGCCAAAGAATGAGCTTCACAAACACTCAAGGTAGGAGAGCAAAGTACAGGCTTTTATTTAGAAATAAAGTGAGAGGAATGAGCTCCTGGCTCACACCAGGAGGGGACAAGAGAGCCCCCAAGGACATTTTTCTTATGTTGTATCTGTAATACTTTTATTTTTGAAAATTTTCTAATATCATAGTTTTTTTGTCCTTCATATCTGCTTTTTCTCTCTAATCTCTGCCATTTACCTGTAATTTTTCCTATCAGCAGTTTGATTTTCAGGCATGTAGTTTTCTCTTTCTGTTTCTAAAATCTCTGTTAAATATGTAATGCAATTTTTTGGTTTTTAGTTTATCTCCTCAACTCTGTGAGCTCCCTTTACTTCTCATTTTATACCTCTTATTGATTTTTTCCCCCCTAGTTCTTACTGAAATTGATTTGTGTTATTATTAAGTTCTCTTCTTCCTTTCACTGTCTCTTTTTCCACATGGAGATTTAAATGTTTTGTATTCAAATTAAATGCCCATTCAAACTCTACTTACCAGACATGGTGCCTGTCTTTTTCTATTCCTGAAATTCCGCAGGAGAGTGGAGGAGCCTCTGTTTTCTGGGGTTTTTGTTTCTGCCATTTCCCCAGGCTGTTTACTCATCCCTTCAATCTGCTTTTCTCTAAATTGGGGAATTCTCATGAGATGTTAAAAAATTTTGTCTTCTTATATTTTTCCCCAGTTCTGGGGCAGTAAAAGTGTGGTGATGAATGATGAAGAGCAGTATCAATATCGTTATTTCATCATTTTAAAGGTTATGGTATGAAGTTGTACTCATTTCCTTGGCTGTTTGCCACTAATTTATTTTTAAACCTTGTTTTGGAGAGTTGTTTTTGCCCATTTGGTTAGATATGAGTAGGGGGATGTTTTAGTTTTGCACCTCCTTTTGCATAGAAGTACTCCACATTATAAATGCAGGGAACTCTCCCGCCGGGTGGCAGCACCAATCATACTCCACCGAAAGAGACTGTGTAAACCCAAACCACCAAAATTTTTATCTTTAACTAATTAGATAAGTAACAATGTTATTTTACTTACGTGCAAGTCTCATGAGTAAGTTTGGGTAGAAACATTCTCTTATTGGTTACTAAGAACTCTATTATGTGAAATGGCTTTTGCAAGCATTTTCCCCAGTTCACCATTTTTTTCTTCTGGCTTCAATTATGATGTTTTTGTTTTCATTAATGTCTAATTTTTGTGGAGTCAAATAATACATTTTCCTGTGTTTCTGAGTTTTATGACTTGCTCAGAAAGGTCTTTCTCAATATAAGATTAAAAAAAAATTCCTGGAGCTGAAAAAAAAGATTTGTGATACCCCCACCATGCCTAAGCCTGAGTCCCTGGGCAAGTGACTTAGCATGTGTGTTTTAAAAAGCTTTCCCTGGCTAAAACTCAGTGGATCTGGAGTCTCTCTGCCTTCCAAATATGATATGCCATGACTGTCAGTGATACTTCACAAGTAGGAGAGTAACATTTTGTGAGGGCTCCAGGCATTAATGTAGTTTAAAAAAGTTATGTTTCCAGTTCAGGACTCCATAACATAGAGAGATTTATAAGTACAATTTATTCCCGCCATTTAGAGAAAAACGGTAAAATGTAATGATCTCCTTTGTTGGAGGACTTCACTGAGGTTAGAAAAGGGAGGAGATAATCACTCTTTTAATCAGAACAAATACTCCTTCTGGATAATAATAAACCTTTGAAGGAGAGCTTGGAACAAGAACGGGTTATTGCTAGATTGGAAGCCAAGCAGATCAAAGGGACTAGAAAAGGAAAAAGGGGTAAAATTGAATATTAAGTAGAACCTTATTGTTACTGTTATTTGGGAAACACATTTTATCAAAGAAAAAAAAGTTTGGTTAAATTGTTACAGATATGCGCCATCCTATCTTCTGAAGTGTTTCTACTAGACTATCCCATTGTTGTCGAGGATATCCTATAGACAGGATATCTTTTCTGTTCAAAATGACAAGGTGGAGAACACATAGCCAAGTGAAATTGTCCAAGTGGCGGAACACTTGCATATAAAATAATTTATAGTTCACCATAAATACTGTGAAATCTGGGGCCTGTACAATGCTGAGTTACGAATTCATCCCTTGTTAATCTTACCTTTGCAATGTGTGGTGGGGAACAGCTATTAAAAGGACTAGCATCACTATTTATTCAGATTCCACATCACCAGAACAGACTGCCTGGGAGGAAACATCTTGTTCATAGTGATTTGGAATACAGAGCTTAAAGTTTCATGCACGGAAGGTGTAGCATTAATAAGGAAGCATTGCTGCTGCATGTGTGCTGTCAGTGATGAGGCACAGCTGGAAGTTCCAGGAAAGAGCTGCTGTGCGCTTGGCTTCACCACAAACAGGTAGAACCCCAGAGTGGGTTTGATGCAGGTCGAATGCTGCCCAGATGGAGCAGAGACAATTATTATGAATAACTCATGGAGTGTCATTTGACTCAGTGTTTTCCCTGGCCTATGAGTTATATGAACCAACTTTTATTTTTCCCCTGTATATCTTTACTTTTTTCTTTAGGTAGCAGTTCTTTATGGTTTGCAACTCAACTTTGGGGTCTATTGAAAGTAAGTTCAGAAGGTAAGTTGATGGGATATCTGCGACAGAGCCGAGAGCATCTTGTGCCTTCTGCACACAGTCTGCACCTGCCACCTCCTTTGAGGAAGACAACTAAAAAGAAGGGAGGTGGGAGGGTGAACTCGGGTGGCACCCATTGATTCCTGGTCTTCAGGCCTCTAACTTTTCCTTCCAGCAAATCAAATGTAATTAGGTAAGAAGTTTACAGTAAGACCAAGATAAAGGCAATGATCTGGTGACCTTGGTCACCTGTACCATCATATCATGGTATATCTAGGATAAGTTGTATATTACTAACTTGAACTATGATGTGTTCAGGGTCAGGGGGTTGTGTAGGGCTCCCTATTCAGAAAAAATCAGGTTTCATATAATATCAAGAGCTTCCTTGAAGGAAAGTTAGAGAAAAATGGGAGAGGAAAGTCTAACCATTTTTCTTAGTGATATTTGAGGGTTTTCTAGAGCTTTATAGCTGCTAATACCTTCTTTTTCACTCACCAACTTCCTTTGAAAATGATCCTTAGCTAACTTCCTTGCCCACTGTTACTTAAGTTATAAGGAATCTTGTATTTCGATTTTTAGTGATTATCGAACTGTAATGAGATTCTTGGTCCTTTCCTTTCTTTGATTTGTTATTGATATTTCTTTAGAATGCAGCAAAGCAAATATTACATTAAAATTGGCTAAAGATAACATATCCACTAAGTGCAATTTGAGTCCACAGATGTTTTTTCTTTCAAGTAGGAGTTGTGTTGAAGTAGGCTTCTGAGAGGTGATTCTAGGACTTAACCTTTCTCCATTCCCCTTCCCCTACCACAAACACACAGAAGGAAAAATAGTTCTCAAGGCTGCAAGAAGGAAATAGCCTTGACTGAGTGATAAATCTCCTTAAATCAGAGAAGATGAAACAATTGTTTAGGAAGACACGTATATTAAGAGTACTAACGTTTTAAAATAATAAGGGAGTGATGCACAAACCCTTCTTTATCTGCTTTCACATGTCTAAAGGTGGAGAAATGTGCCATGAAAAGTGTGTTTCCTCAAGGAGCATCCTAGAGACAGGATGCAGCAGCTGTCAAAAGCTCTGAAAACCAGTAGATGTGAATTCTGTCTCTGCTCCAACATCTATTAGCTAGTCAAGTTGGCACTTTTCCCCTTAAATGTCCTTATGCATAGGCTGATGGAGCTGGTTAGAAGTAAATCTAAAATCCTTTCCAGCTTTCATCTCCTCTTGTTCAAACCAAGTGTTTTCTGAGTTGCTGGCTAAGACATACCAGAAATGGCCAGAGTTGAACTACCAGGTTCCACTGGAAGAAAATTGCTCCTTGTAATGTGAACAAAGGAAGTTCTCTTCCCCCAGAGCTGAACCTGTTGAGAGGGAATGGAAATCCAAGGTGGGTGATTTTATCTAGGAACAAAGCCTGGAAGAGAAATAGTTATTAACTGTGGATCCTCCACTGTTAACTAATGGGCTATGTTTGTTGCCACATGACTCCCTGGTAAGCTGAGGGCTTCAGGGAACATAGATATGCTTTAGGTGCTTTGATGTGTCCTGGAGGGCCTGTGCTATTCCAGTCACTACCAAACACTGTAAAAATGTCTATATATGCATCACGATATTTTCATGGTGATACTATACCATGTATGTTGTCACATTATGTCACACCAGAAGGGGTTCACAGACTGGAATGATCCTTTGGTGCTTTCACCTTGTGAGGTCCACTGGCCTGAAGAAACAGCCCTCAAATGTGCTGATAGGCAGATCAGCTTGGCCAAACCACCCTTGTACCCCATTCCTCTCTTCCAAACCACAAATGGCAAACCCATATAACTCCTTCTCCCAGTTTTGGCTTCTAATTACCAGAACATAATCAGCTAAACCAATCTGTCAGACTAAGACCCAAATTCATTTAAGAAATTTGGACAAAAAGGATGCTTTAATCGAGAGAGCAAAGAAAAGTGCACCAGTTAATTTGCCATGTTATGCCTGGAACCAAAATATAGGCTTCACATCTTTCAAATGCTAAGATTTCACGAGTCCGAGTCCACACGTTATCTTGATGACCTCTGGAATACCCTTTGAGAACTCTCCCCTTGAAGCAAGTTATTTGTCCAGACAGGGTGATCTGCAGCTCTTGTTTTTTTGTTTTTTTTTTTCTCCTTCCAGTAGCCAGGAACTTGGGTTCTGAACCAGTTCAGAGGCTCACACACCTCTTTCTGAGTCACTGCTTTCTAAGACAACACTCTGATTTTCCTTGGAGCACGTCCATTCGGGCACTGACCAGAATGGAACCTATTTAGCTTATAAGACCTGACAGTTTCATAGCCAAAGGTGGGTTAAGAGGCAGTCATCAAAGTTCAGATCATGATAAGAGCTCCAGCATGAAATGAGAGGCTGGCCTTGCCGTAGAGGGAGGTATTATTTTGGGAAAGGTTGGCATGTTTATGATTCTGGAGGCTCTGTGAGCTCAGTTTTTCCTCTTAAACATCTGCCACAGGTGCTGGGGAAACACTGCTTGTATTTTTGTATGAACATGGTGTAAATAATGTCCACTTTCAATAAACCTTTAAAACCAAAACAGCTGCCATTTGGGGCTTAAAAACAACTTGTGACTTCCCGTAAGTCTGAGTGACCTTATCACCATTCTCCATTTAAAAAAGTTCCCCCTCTTCCCACACTCATCTTTGGTCTATAGCTCTGTAAATTTCATAGCCCTCGACTCTGTTTTCCACAAATTCATGGTAGTGGCTTTAAGGAATAAATAAACACTTGTTCTGGATTCTTGGAGGAGGTACTGAAGCTGGAACATAGACGATATCCTGGTAAAAACACCCTCTGCTTTGTGATTTTTAAAAAGTCTTTTTAAAACTCTGGTGCTCAAAGGACCTTTTAAAAATGTGTGTGACTATCTCTGTCATCTATGTTTTTGTTATATATTGCATGCTACAACAGCTAGGACTTTATCTTCTAAATTCTTCTATGATTCCTGGAGATTTGACCTGGGGCAAGCGAGTAGTCTGAACAACCCATGCATGTAGTAAATATTAAGTTTGGGTTTTCAGGCATTGTATGTTTTCTTTCTTAGTTGCACAAGATTTCCTTTTTTCAACTCCAGTAGACGCCAAGTCTCAGAAATGTTCCCTTTTTATGTAACAGTAAGCTCTTCTCATGTCCAGGGAGCAGATTAGTAGCATCAAGAAGACAGTGGGGTTCTACTATCACTTTTAATGCAAAGAATGTGGTTTACCTCTTTAAAGATTTTATTTCTAAAGATAAGAAGTGAACTGATGGAGCAAAAATAACCCAGAACACTTTGACAGGTTGTGTGATTTTTTCTGTGTGTAAAGATTCTTAATAGCTACTGTATTACGTGAGTCATTCTCAACTGGGGCAGTTTTGCTTGCAGGGGCCACTTAGCAATGTGGTTTGGTTATTATAACTTGGAGAGAGAGAGTGCCACTGGCATCTGGTGGGCAGAGACAAGGGACACTGCTCAATACTCCATAAGGCTCAGGATAGCCTTCACAACAAAGAATAATCTCATAAAAATGTCAATAGTGCTGAGGTTGAGAAATTCTGCAGATAAAAGTGACAGTGGAGTGAACACAGGATTAAGGGCCAAGTGTTAAAGAGGGCCTAAGAGATTAAATTGAAGATTGCAATCTTCAAATGCCAGCTTGTAGCCCATTATCAAACAAGAAAGAGACTTCTTCAAGGCACCTTTGTAGAGTCTTGTGCAGTGGGAGATATGGGCACCCAATGCCTAGAAGTCCTGCTCCACTGGCAGTCGCTAAGAGGCAGAACCTATTATCTATGGATATTTACATAATTCACTGGGTATTTCCATTGCCCACCCCCTTGTTATCTGTTGTTATTGTTGCTTATAAGAATTTTTCTATTGTATAAGAAGATACAAGGCAATGGTAGCCATTTAAATAATACAGAAGTGTCTATCTCTTCTCCCCCCTTCAATCATGCCCCAACTTTGCTAATGTCACATGACATCAGCTATAGATTTTGCAGAAACTGTAGATTCATTGGAGTTTTACTTTCCACTTTGCCTCCTCATTACTCTGGAAATTTTTTTTCATTTAACAAGTATGTTAAATTGGTGGGTACTTTCCAAGCTTAACTCATATTGATGGACCTTGCAATTTTTAAAATTGGTTGTGTAATATTCTGTAGAATGAATGTACCATTACTTATTCAGCTGTTCCTCTCGTTTGTTGATCAGCATTCCTGTTGTTTCTAGTTTTTTGCTGTTATACACATGCAACATAAACACCTGTGTATATGTAGTTTTAAGTACTATACTCTTATTTATTCATTAGTATTCTTATTTCTGTTAGATTCCAAATGGGATGACTAGGACAAATGTTATGTGTTTTTAACTCTAAAAATTCCTTCAATATTTCTTTAGAGGTTGTAGTGATATAGCATCAATAGAATATGAGTACCCATTTGCCCACAATTTTGCTAGCACCAGTTGTTAGTAATCTCTTAAATTACTTAATAGCAGCTAATATGCTAACATATATGTGCTAATGTATCCTAATATAAAACAGTCCACTACAGTTTACTGTATTATGTATGCATATATATGTGTATTATGTAAATCACAATATTTATCCCTTTAATCTGGACTTTATTTACATATAATGTGAAATAAAGGCCTACTACTTTTTCCAAGTGGAAACCCAATTGCCATAAACTATTTAATGTATAGCCTATCATATTGCCATAGATCTGAAATACAGTCTTTATCACAAATGCCATTTCCATAATACCAGTGCTTATTTCTCAACATTTAATTGTTACATTGATTATTTTCACCTCACCCAATTCCAAACAGTTATGACTCCTGTAGCTTTAATAATATATTTTGATATCTAGTAAGACAGGTTGCTCTTTTTTTTTCTTATTGTGGTAAAATACACAAAATACAAAATTGACGATTTTAACTATTTTTAATTGTACAGTTCAGTAGCATTAAGCACATTGCTGTTCAACCACTATCACTATCCATCTCCAGAACTTTGTCATCTTCCCCAGCTGAAAGTCTGCACCCATTACACACTAACTCCCCAGCCCCTCTCCCCCAGTGCCTGGCAGTCACTTTCTACTTTCTGTCTCTATGAACGTAACTACCCTAGGGACCTCATGTAAGTGGAACCATACAGCATTTGTCCTTCTGTGACTGGTTTATTTCACTTAGTATACTGTTTTCAGGGTTTATCCATGTGTGTCACTTGTCAGAGTTTCCTTCTATTTTAAGACTGGATAATATCCCATTGCATCTGTGTATCACATTTTGTTTATCTTTCGTCCACTGAGGGATGGTTGGGTTGTGGGCTACTGTCGATAATGCTTCTATGAGCACAAGTGTACAGATACCTATTTGAATCCCTATTTCAACTCTTTTGGATATATATTCAGAAGCTGAATTACTGGATCATATAGTAATTCTATAATGTAAGATAAGAGTTTGCTTTCGTTTTTTTGCATGTGGATATCCAGTTCTCCCAGCACTAATTGCTGTAGTTGCTGAAAGGCCATCCGCCATTGAATGCTCTTGGCACTCTGGTAAAATATCATTTGAACATTCCTGTGAATGTTTATTTGTGAACTCTGTATTCTGTTCCATTGGTCTGTATGTTTATCTTAATGCCAATGCCACAGTTTTGTTTTTTTTTTTGGTTACCATAGCTTTATAGTAGGTTTTGCTCTTGTGTTTAAGATTTATTTATTTCCCCAAAATGTCATGGATATTCTTGCTCATTTTCTCTTCATCTTGGAGTTTAAAATAAACCTGTCAATTGGGATTTTAAGCATTAAACATAGACTAACTTGGGAATAATTGATAGCTTTACAATATTGTCTCTTAACCATTGATGATCATGGCTGGTCTATCTTTCTATTCAGATTGTTTTTATGGCCTCAAAGTTTTGTAAATTTCATCAGTGTCTTGCATATTTCATATTAGTTGTATTTTCTGTTTTATCAGCCATTAGTTTTACTTTTTATAATTCCTTTGGTCTTTCAATGCAGTTTTTTTTTCATTACATTTTCTTATTGGTTATTATTGATGTTGAGGAAAGATTATTTTTGAATTTGATGTTTTACCTGATAATCTAACTGAAATTTCTTATTTGTTCAATATTATTCTATTGCTTCTCTTGGATGTTTTAGGTATGTTAGATAATTGTATTATTCACAAATAATTTTCATCTTTTTAATTCCATGATTTATTTTACCTATTGTTCATGTTTTATTGTCTTGGCCTGTGCCTAGTGTACAGTATTCCATGATAGTATTTATGGCAAGCATTCTTGTCTTATTCTTTAGTAGAAGAGTATCTAACATTCACTGTCAAGTGTAATGGTAGCTATAGGCTTCTGACTGATAGCTTTCATCAAGTTAAAGAAATTTTTTTCTAAATTTAGAAAGAAATATTGAACTTAATCATATATCAGCTTAGACTGAGATAATCAATGCTATTTATTTTTAACTTATTAAGGTGCTTAGTTGCATTCTTATTTTCTTAATGTTGAATCATACTCACAGTCCTGGAAAAATCTTTTTTGGTCCACATTGTTTTATATTTTAATACCTTACTAGATTCAATTTAGTAATAGGCTATTTAGGACTTTTTGCATTTGTATTCATGAATTAGACTGATAAATAGTTTTTTTAAATTTCCTCTACTCTCTGGTTTTGATATTGAGGTTTTGTTTACCTTGTGATATGAGTTTTAATACTTTGTTTTTTGGCTGTGAAATATATTAAATAATAGAAATTATCTGTTTTATGAAGGATCAGTAAAACTCAAAACAGGAGATTGATCTTTGACTAAATTTTCAATTTCCTTTACATTTTTTGGTCTAGTAAGGGTTTTTTTATTTTTAACCTTTCTTGCCTCAATTCTGAGTGTTTGCACTGTCTTCGAAAATTATCCATTTCATCTATATTTTCAAGTACATATACATAAAACATATAGCAATCTCTTAAGGTTTTAAAATTTATTATACCTATAGCTGAGCCCCTCTTCTCATTTTAATATTATTTCTGTTTTCATTTTTTCATGATCATATTTACTGTACTTATTCTTCAAGTAACAAACAAACCTTTGCTTCTACAGACCAAGTAAACTAATTACTTTCTTTTCTATCTTCTATCTCTGAATCTCTATATGCACATCTGGTTTTTAATCCTTCTTTCTTTTCCTTTTTTTTTTTTGTTGGGGAGGCTCTTTTGTTCTTTATCAATCTTTTAGAATGTGGACATAGTTCACTTATTTTCAATCCTTTCTTACTTTCCATGAAATCACAAATGCCTCTAAGTTTTGATGTGTAGTATAAATAGTCTGAATTTATTTTTTTAATCCAAGGCTAATTAGAAAACATTAAAAAATTTCCAGTGGCTAGACTTTAATTTGACCATTTTTTTTGTTGTTAATGTTTAGTTTTATTGCACCATAGCTGTGGAATATAGTTTACATGATTTCTCCTATTAAAAAGTCTTTTGAGAATATTTTCTGTGGTCTAATATATCATCAGTGTTACAAATCTCCCATGGGTATTTGAAAAAGATACTTATTTTGCTTCTTTTGTTAAAAAGTTCTCCATATATTCATTTATTAAGTCAACATGTTAATTGTGTTTTTCAAATCTTTTTTTATATGATTCTACCAATTTCTGTGAGAAATATTAAAATTTCCTATTATAATATTAAATTTGTCAATTGTTTTTTGGATTTCATATTTCAAAAAAAAATAATTTGGAGGTTGAATGTTAGATTAGATGTACTGAGTTTATAAGGTCTTTAGGAATTACATCATCCTTGTCTTACCTAAGGCTTTTCGCCTTGACCAATCATATTGTTACCACACCTGCTTTATATTATTAGCAGTTTTATCCTATGTCTTTGTCCATCCCTTTGTATTTGATCTTTCTGAATCATTTTGTTCTAGATGTATCTCTTGGAAAAAGATATACCCAGATTTTGCTTAAAGAAAAACCTAATCTGAGATTCTCTGTCTTTGAATTGGGAAATTTATCTGTTGCCATTTACTCAGTTTATGAAAACATTTGGATGCACTCTGACATCCTTGTTTGGTTTCCTATCTTTATGAAAATTAGTTTTTACCCTTTTCTGGAATGACTGAGTTTTCCTTACTGTTATATTTTTGTTTACTGGTTTGAAGGATATACATACCATTACTCTTCATCTGGGGTTTATGCTTACTTTTTAGTAACATATTTGAATAAGTTTCCTTTTATTAATTTCTCAAATCAGTTAGTGTCTCTTGCCTCCTCCTTAAATAAGACAAGCCTAAAACGTTACCTCTCCCTCTTTCTTATTCTACTTCCTCCTCTGTGTTGATAGAAATTTCATTTTAACCTTTTGTTTGATTTTATGTCTTGCCTCTATTGTAAAAGGAATTATTTCTTAAAAATTGAATTAAGTTTAAAAGCACCATTATGAATAATTATTTTGATCTAATTGTATGTTTTATGCTACCCTTAATTTATCATTGTTGCTGGAATCTCTTGTCTTTCTCCTCTCAGATTTGTTTTTCATTTTTCTGGCACAAAGTCTTGAATACATATTTTTAAAGGGTGGTACATTTTTCTGAGTCCTTGAATATCTGTAATTGGCTTTACTGAATTATTGGGCTAAGAATCAAGAATCCAGATCTTTTCCATCTCAAATTTGAAGATATTTCTCCACTTTATTTTAGAACTCCAATTTTGAGTATTTTTTTGAGTGAAAGAATGAATAGCAGTGCAGTGACTTGTTCAGTTGTCTAGCTACTATGTTTGGGGAACACTATTGGGCTGTAGGTATTCAGAGAAGGTAACACTGATTCTATAAATAAGTATCTGAGGGAGGAAGAGGAATGGAGTAACTGAACTTGCTTAGATGGTCTTTGCAGAGGAAACATTTAAGCTAAATAGTGAACAAAAGCAAAAAATTTATGAGACAATTTATGATCTCATCTCCATATCTTGGTCCTTATAAAAAATGTTAGATAGATCTAGACCCTATTAGAATTGCATAGATTTAGAAATAAATATATTTTTCCACAAGTATCAATTAATTTTATTCTTGTTCTAGTATCTAAAATATATACCTTTTCCCTCACCAGATTTCTTAAGGCAGAGGTTGTGAACTAAGGTCTGTCTGTCACCTGTTTTTGCAGATAAAGTTTTATTGGAATAGATGCTTACTCATTATATCTGTTGTCTTTGGCTTCTTTCATGCGACAGCAGCCGAGTTGAGTAGTTGCCACAATGACTGCATAGCTCACAAAGTCTAAAATATTTACTATCTGGCTCTTTACAGAAAATGTTTGCTGACCTCTGCTTTAGGATATTCATCAACATAGATAACCAGGATCACATCCATGTTCCTACAGGCCAGCAAAGGTAGGTTACAAGAGCAAATTTTGACTTCCTTAGGGTGGCTGATGACTATAATATAGACACAAGGTTGGCAATTCAATTTGCCTGTAGTTTATATTGAAAGAAATTGAGGCTTATTTCTCAACATATACTCTTGTTAATAATAACGTGCCCTCTAGATTATTTCTCTCTTTCATTTTCGTTTTTTTCGCGTGTTCTAAGAGTTGTGCCATTCAGCACTGTGATTTTCATTTCTTTGCATCATATGAGGGAAGCTGGCATCTTCGCGAATGTGCCGGTGTGTGGGCTCGGGCTGTTGATTGCTTTTGGCCTAGGTGCTGTGCAGAGCTCCGAGGTTTGGCTTTGTGAACACTGGCAAAACGGAAACATTTTGTGCAATTTCACAAATGTCACACACACCCGCACACACACACATTTTAAATTGCAAAATTCTCCCCCTTGGCACACAATTTTACCCAGGTTTTTGTCGCTTATAATAAATCTTTAACTATCTTTAGTCCTGCAGGAGCACTTTTGTGGGTTGACTTGCTTTGCTTTGATAGAACTTGCACTTAAATGTCCTTGGTTTCCAGGGTGTTCTTGTTTCCCATTTCTCAAAAATTTAATATGATCTCTTATTCCAGAGAGAAAGCAGCTTTATTTCAAGCCCAACTGTTCCCTCAGACAAAGATCCCTGATTTGATGCCCAGAAAAATCATTTTCAAGATGGGACCCATAGAAACTGACCTCTTAGCATCAGTGCCCTGACCCAGAGTGAGACATAGGAAGTTCAATTCAGAGAAAAACTGGGCAAATTATGTCCTTTCTGTGCATGAATTAAAGCATCTAAGAAACTATAATGAGAGTGCTTAATTCCTATATAAACACTTCTTGGTATATTTTGGTACTTTTCCCTTCTGGTAGCTAAGAGCACGTGCAAACACGTCATTGACTTTAGAAGGAGGGGATGGATGTCATTGTCACTGGGTCACAGAGGGCATTACACTATGGAGAGGTCAGCTTTTGCTTAAAGGTCATTCAGTATGTCAGTGGGGGCCAGGCAGCTCTAATTTTGTGGTTGGTGTATCTGTTCTAAGCATTTTGCCAATTTTAGGATATGCCTCTCATTTAAGAAAATTCTTCCAGTTGACTCCCCAAATTCGCATCTCTCTCTGTGGGCTTTGAGCTCTGTTTTACAGTTTCTTGGCACTCTACTTACTGAGATGTTCCTTCTGACCATGACTCCCCACCCTCATCTCTACAGCTTGGCCCCAGGTCCTCGCACCTGTGAGTTGCCATCCTGGCAGCCTTGCTGAGCAGGTTTGACTGCCCCACGCACTAGCCATACCCTTCTTGGTTTGTACCTTCCAGGGTAACAGTAATCGGGCAGCCCTCTGGATCCAGAGCGTGCAGGTACAGCCAAGCCAAATGAGAGAGCCTCCACCACACTCATATATGAAACATATCATATTTACTGGAGAGCAGACAGGGCAGTTGAGAAGCTCTGAAGAGAAAATTAGTCTTTATTTGTCAGTTACAGATCCAACCCCAACTGTTTGGGGAAGAAAGAAACAGAACGTTCCATTCAGTCATTTAAACAGTACCTTAGGTAATGCTCAGTGTCTGGAATAACTGCTCAGGATCCCTCATGGAAATGTTAAAGTGTGTGCTCCAGACCAAGACTATCTGGGTTTAAACCATGATTTTGCCACTGAATAGCTCTGTGATCTTGTATAAATTACACAGCCACTCTGTCCTGTGTGTATTAACTAGAAAAAAGTGCCTACTTAAGTTTAAAGTAATTAAAATGAAGTGAGGGTAAAAATCCCTTTCTTCAGTTGTACTAGCCACATGTCAAGGACTCCATAGTCACCTATGGCTAGCAGGTACTGTATTGGTGAGCACAGAATAGAACATTTCTGTCATATGTCACATGGTTATAGTGAGGAGTAAATGAGTGAATACACCTGAAATGCTTAGAATGACGCCTGGCCTATAGAAAGGGTTCCGTGTGTTCTTCACCACCGTCATCACTGTCACTGTCTCACCATCACCATCATCATCATTTCTGTTCCTTCCCAAGTCCTCTTCAAAACAGTGGCTGGGTCTGCTAGGGAAGGGCGTCATTACTCCACTTCCTTGGTGCTGCTTTTTGTAAAAATACTTTATTTCTTGTACCATCTTGTAAGTTTCCGTGTGACAGGTTCTTCTTTTATAAAGAGAGACTCCATTGTAGAATGACTGTGAGAGAAGACGACAGAGTCAAGCTGCCTGCTTCGAATCCTGGTTCTGCCACTGAGGAGCTGTGTGACCTTAGGCAAATGGCCACTCTATCTCAGTTTCTATATATGTGAAACGAGGATAAAATGTAATATAATAAAACCCCTCGAAATTTATAGGGAAAATTACATGAGTTAATATAAATACTTAGAATGAGATCTACCATTGTAAGTTCTCAGAAAGTGTTAATTCTCATTTAATATTCTTTTTTCTGCCCTTTCTTCAGCTCTTCTTCAAAATAGCACTGGAGTCTTTTGGGAAGGTGTTTGGCTTACTCAGCTCTTCATGGGGAGAGGTGTCAGAGTCTGACAACTCTTCTGGTCTTTGGGGTGCCGTCCCTTTGTCCCTGGGCTGGTTGCTTTGCCTCTCCCTTGGCATGTCTCAGTTCAGCCGGGTCTGCAGCCCTTTCTGGATGACATGGTCTTTCCTTGGCTCTTGCTGGTGTTACAGACCCATTGCGTGTCAGCCACACCTTCCTTTCAGTTTCTGGTTTGACAGTGGCTCCCAGCCTTCACTGCAAGGTCTCTCTCCATCTCCTCATGGCTGGTCTCTGGGCATTCACTCTTCTCCACTAAGTTTTCAACCCCCTTTGGGAAAACTTCAGGAACTTCTGGGCTCCATCCATGCTGGATCTGCAGATTGATGTCAAGCTACCTTTTAGGTAGATCTGAAACAGGAAGTAGTGCAAAAACCCCTGTCCTCAGTACTCCCTTCTGTTACCCTAACATACCATCTCTTTTCCCCAGTGATTTCAGAAGGAAATTACTCTCATCCCACTGGGGCAGTTGGTCTTAGCCCATATGGAATCTCTTAGAGGATGAGGTCATCTAGGGCAGGTCTCAGGAGAAATGAAATTTCTCGCCCAGACACCCCTTAAGACTGGCAACCATTGCTCAGTGCCCGGAGGAGCCTTTGGATGGTGGTCCCCGCCCTGAACCTGGAGATTCCCTGATAATGATTCCACTGCCATCACTTAGCCATGACTTGAGGGAACCCGGCCTCGGGCTTGAGTATACAGACTTAGCAAATGACTTAATGCCCATGAATTTGATCCTTAACTTGGGAATGGGAATCTAAATGAGTGTGGGTGTAACGTCAGTGAAGGCGGGCAAGCGATAAATGCATCAAACACTGTGGAAGTAGAGTTAGTAGGTTTGGCCACTGATGAGGTGTGGGAGTCAAGGAAGAGAAGATTCAGAGCTGACTTCAAGGTGTCGAACTTGGTGACTGAGAAAACCAGAAGACGTCTATAGGCTGTCTTTCTCATTGGCTCTGCTCCCAAGTATGAAGCCCACGTTAGCTATGTAATATACCCTTGCTGACAATGTACTGTTGGAGTTAATTGCTTCCGTAGGTTCAGAGAAGGGAGGGCCAAGGGCAATCATATTCTAAAGGTGATGCTGGTATTTGCGAGACTGTGTGTATTATACTTAAATATACCTGGATTGAAAAATAAGATATTCAGGTAAAAATGTGGACATCTTATCTATCACATCAATAGTTGAGTTTTTCAATTAAAGCCACAAGTAATTGGAGTAAGACATAGAAGTGATTCTCTCTGGGAATACTATATACTCATTTCTCCCACATGGCTTAATGATGTGAGTGTGGTCCTGCATCATCAGTTTAGAGTCTAGTGTAAATCTCAGATGCCTATCCTTTTCTTACACGAGAATTTGCATGGTATTTAAGATTTTGGGCGCTGCCATGGATGAGTAATATGTCCCCAGGTGCTCATGAATATTATTCGATGATGATGAGCACTTGATGAATAATTTTCAGTGTTGTTTATAATTACTCTGGTAATAGTAATTAGAGATCCAAAAGCAAAAACACAGCCTACCTATTAGATTTAAGAATAAGAGGTTGAACCTCATAGAAAAGTGATCATTTTTAGTGGTTGTGGAGAAAATGTTGAAATGACTAAAGGAACATATGGGGAACTACCAGCAGACCAATTCATGTGTTGCAGCTATTTAACTGAATTACAAATGCAAAATGCATGCTTTTCCCAGTTTCATTCCATTTAAACCCAAATGGCTATGTGAAATGGTGTCATACACCTGGTGAAAAGCTTTGCTTTTTGAAAATCTTACTGCTTCACCAAAGCGCCTGGTGTTCAACCCACAACATTCTTTCTGTATTTTTTAAACAAGTGTAACCATTTTTCAGAATAATCACTTCTCTTTCAGTAAAAACACCAAGCATCAAAAGAAATGTAATTTAACCCCTTTTTTGCCCCCCTCGTGGTTCTATCGACATCAGAGATGATGCTAGTCATTGTTAGGACAGTAAATAAGGAAGGTTTTTCTTTTTTCCACCTTAAATCCAGGAAAACCAAGGAGTAGAAAAATATATTTTGTTGTTAAAAGTGGAAATCTAGGTTGTAAAACAGTAAGAAGCACTCTTCCAAACTGCTAAGAGAATACAACCAAGAGTGGAGAATCAAAATCCACACATTAAAAACTTTGAATTATACTTGAGAATACAACCAAAGGAAAACAGGAATAGCATTTCACTGAGGCAGAAAAACATTGGGCTTTCTTATAAAAATAACATTGAAGATAATATTTGATGTGTTTGGGAACATAATCTGTATTTGGTTAAAACAACCTACATAAATTGGATGCTGCAAACTGTTGGCCCTTGAGCCACATCTGGTACCCAGTTGTGTTTTATTTGGTCTACCCACTATTTCAGAAAAATTCTTATTGGAAACGAACATTTAAAAACAAGGAGCATTCACATAAAAATCCAGATTTTTAGTTCCTTTGATAAGAAGAATCTGGCAGCATTGGGCCTGTATTTCTGCAAGGTGTCCATTGGTGGGAGTCGGCTGGTGGAAGACCAACTTCCAGGGTGTGTGTTCTCCAGGTGAACCAGTTTCCACCACTCCCTATTGCCTTATGATTGGTCTGTTTCTCTAATTTTTGTTACCAGGCCAGGTTTGTTGGTCTTCTGAGCTTGCAGCTCTACTAGGAGTAGTGTACCAATTCTCCTGCCATCATGTGGTTATGCATTCCTGTAAAAGGTAGGACCGTGGTGGGGATATTAATAGAAGCTCTGGCGCTGGCCTGCAGCCAGATGCAGGGAGTTTGGGGTGGTTTGGGGTGTGACCCTCCGTGTCCTGCTGTGTGTGGTGCACTTGGTGGCTGGTGTCTGTTTTGACTTAAATATCAGTGGGCATGACTTTGGCTGTCTGTGCCCAACCAAAACCTTCAGGAGAGAGGCAACGATTCTAGAAATATCCTATTAGTTGGTCCCATTGGTTGGTCTGATCTGGGGGATTTGGTCTGGAAAATACTGGTCCACCTGCCACTTGCATTTCAGAAGGGAAGGACTGTAGCTTGCTCCTCATTGAAAATGAGGACCCAGGGGAGGATAGAGCCAATCATCATGGTTTTGCTTCCAAAAATTTTCTTTGTTGTAAGCTATGAGGTTTTAAATATGGAAAATCATAGTCCGTGTAAACTATGAAAGAATGGGTTAATAAACTGTCATATATGTTTAAGCATCAGTGAAGACATTGTGGGATATAAAAAAGTTAATATTCCTGTATGACTTTTAAAATGTCTTCCAAATAAGAATCTCCCTTATAATGATTCTGGCCTTCAGCGTAATTATGCTTTAGTTGAGGAGCTGGGACATATATATTAATGAGCAATAATAATACAAGGCAAACAAATGTTACAATAAATGATATAGGAATTCAGAGGAAAGAGTTAGTATTATTATAATTTGGAGATAGCTTTTTAAAGAACTCAGTGGGCCTTACGGTATATTCAAGAGCAATTCTGATGACAGGTCTTGGTCAGAATAATCATTCAAGTGGTTGGCTCTGGGGTGAAAGAGTCCTCTAAGGGTGGAGAAAACGCAAGCTTCTTCAATAAAGTTCAAACTATTTAAACTCACTGGCTCCTCAATCAAATGAAATTAATGTTAAAAAAAAAAAGGAAAGGAAAGAAAAGAAAAGAAGAGGCAAACCAGTCAATCATCAAGTAACTATTCAACCCCTTCAATCCAGTTCTCAGCTAGGAGAATGAGAGCTTTTCAACGGGAGACCATGAGGCCTCAGTCATCTTTCAACAACCTCCTTGCATACTTGAGGAGACCGGAGCCTTCAGGTGTGTGGTGTGAGGTTATGGAAGCTCTGCTGGGAAGTCCCTGAAGAAGTACGCAGGGCTGGGAGAACTCATTCCCTCGTGGACAGTCAGCCGCCCTCCACAGCCCCTGAGCTGCACACACGTCACTTTGGAGCCAAGTGTGAACAGTTCTGATTCTGAGGCTTTCACTGGGGCTGCATCTCCCCTCGGATGGCTGGGACAGTTTCAAAGTCAAACTCAAGTGACTAAGACATCAAGATTTATACAGATACAGAGCTATGCAAACCTAGTCATGATTTTCTGTAAGTAGATGTTTCTCACTCTAGGTTACCTTCAGTGATTCATATTTTAAGTTCTTTTTGATAGAATTAAACAATCCAATAATGTCATTTGATGGCTCTATTCACGATTTACTTCTGGACCCCATGCAGCCCCAGGTGGCCTTTTAAGCGAAAGCACTTAATTACTTCCTACAACCTAAGGGAATGTGGGATTACAAATGCCGCTAGATTATTAAAGCACATATTTGGTTCATAATTTGTCTCTTCTGCTCACTTCCATCATGAAATGGAATAATTTAGAGCAGGGAATCATGGAGAGCAAGGGGACACTTTAACAAGATCATTTGAATCAACTTCTAAATAAGATTTATTGATTTATTCTTAATATAGAAAATTTGGAAAATGATGAAATGCATCGTGGAGCTCAATTTTATCGTGTGGCTCCATTACTTATTTGAAGAGTCATGAATTTCCAGGATGTAAGACACTCCAAGAGTAGATAAACATTACTGTGGAATTGCCCACTGTTTATATTATCTGTATCCTTAGCCAATAATATGCATAATGAAGAGATGGTCAATTAGTATTATGAATTAGCTGGCACATAACTGAAGAGTTTGTTCATGTACTTTAACATTTTAAGTATCACTCTTGCAAGTACAGCTTATGACTAGTTTGTTATGAGAGAATCTGAGGGCATAAAAAGTTCAGGTTTATTTATTTATTTTTTAAGTGATTTTTGAATGGTGGGAATTCCAAAAGCTGAGGAACTTTTTTTTTTAAACCAGAGTCAGAAATATTGCATTTTCATGACCTTTTCCTTCATGAGTAACTCAGAAAATTTGATTCAAACTTTCCAAAATAAATTTTTCTTTGGCTTGAGACTAAAGCATAATAATTTTCGGTTCAAAAGGAGCTGTTGGTGGACATTTTTTTTTTTCCGACAACATGAGAAAGGAAAGAAATTCAGGCCTCAAATAGAGTCCTAGTTGTTAGTTTAATTAGGGAGCAGGGACTGTGGCGCCATAATTACTGGAAATGATGCACCCACATCATCCATGTTATTAGATTGGGAAATTTTTTACTTTCTTTTCTGAGGAAAATAGAGATGTGTGTCCCAAACTGAAAAATTCCTACTGATGTCAGTAAGCACACCATACATCTGTGATTTGTCTGTAGGGAGCAAAGTGACATGAGTGGGTAAAATAAAATATATGTTTCAAATCATGAGATAAGAGTCCAGATGGCAAGGTTGGAAGGAACTGGAGAGTCTCTGGAAGGTGGAGGAAGGTAGATGAAGAAGAAGAATGAGGACTTGGGAGATCATGGCTACTCTGCTGACCTCCCTACACAATTCCGAAAGCCGGCCAGAACTCCTGAGCATGTCAGGGGAACACGTAAGAGGAGGGAGTATTCTGGGAACTGTGAAGAAGGGGTGGCAAGGACTGGAAACATACTAAGCTTCTGTTCATGTTGTGTCACTCAGTGTATGTAGCCTTGAACGAAAGTCAGTCTCAAACATAACCACAGACTGGGGAGGTCCAGCAGCAGATCACCTCCCAACGGAGGGGTGGCGCTGGCGACTGAGGGCCCGCCTGAGGAAGCAGCAGTGCAGAGAGGACCACGGGGCCCACAGGGGCTCCCTGCTGCCTGCGTGTGAGCTGCTGAAAGGCCAAGACCTGTGCGGGGAGATGAGAAGCCCCGAGAACCGGCTGCAGAAGGTGCTGCATCTCCGGCCAGCTGGGGCTGGTGTAGGAAGTGGGAACACCTGTTCTGGGGGCAGTGCCCACCACCGCAGTGCTGTTACTCCTCGCTTCGGGCAGAGGGTGGGCCTTGGCTTTCTCCCAGGGGTGGACAAGCACAGAGGGCCACTTGGAGGAAGCTAGAGACATGCAGTGTCTCTTCAACTTTACACATTTCCTCAAAACTGGCACCTGACGATGGGCAGTGGGGGCGGTGGTTGGTCCCCACTGACCACAGCGTGAGCTCTTGGAGGTTTGTCGCTGTCCCACGGCATGGCTCCCTCACCACTTCCCCGCTGTCAGTTTACCCGGGTAGCCTGGTGCCTCCCCATGGGCGGAGACTCTGCCAGACACTGAGTGTGGACAAATCACCGTTGGCCTTGACCTTGAGACAATGACTGGCTACTGTGGGGAACAAATAATTTTGTTATAAAGCATTAACTGGAGGGGTAGAGGCCTGCCTGAGGAACCCTCAGCACAGAGAAGAGGCCTTCAGCCCAGCCAGGATGGTCCGAAGGCAGTGACCCAGGAAACTGGCAAGTGGTGAGAAGAGGGTGTCAGCTCCGGTTGCCGCTGAGAAGAGGTTCCTTAACTCTGCTGTTTCACCAGTGCCAACGCTTTAGCCTCCTTCATCACATGCCCCTGTTTGACTCAGTCAAATGTTGGAGCTGGCACCAACAATGTGATTAATCCCTGTCCTCAATTCACTGGCAGTGACCCACTCTTATCAGACTGCTTATTATCACTCCAGCCAGAATCCGGAGGGACATCCCAACCCCCTTCCCCTTCACTGCACGCCAGCTGGTGAGTCGGTCAGTACCAAGTCCTGAGTCTACCTGCAAACAGCTTTGGGATCAGCCCCTCACTCTGCCCACACTCTGCTGTCTCCACTTTCCCTCAGCTGCCCTCTTCCATCACAGCCTCCTAACTGACCTCTGGCCCTACCTTCACGCCTGTTAATCCCTGCCATCAAAGATCTTACATCACCCTACTGCCCGTAAGCTATCAGTGGTTTCCTTCTGCAAACAGAATTAACTCCCAACTCTTTAGCATAATCTAAAAATACACTTTACGTGTTATTTAACAAACACCACCAAAGATCCAAAGATGGCGAATAAACACATGAAAAAATGCTCAGCATTATTAGTCAGTGTGAAGTGCCAATTGAAAGCACAGTGAAATACCACTGCACAACTATTAGAAGAGCTAACATTAAAAAGATTCACCATATCAAGTGTTGGCAAGGGTGGAAGAAATGGAGCTCTCATGCATTGCTTTGAAATGTAAAATGGTACAACCACTGTGGAAAAAGTTTTGGTAATTCTTACAAAGTTAAACCTACATTTACCATATGATACAGCCTTTCCATTCTTGGTATTACCTGAAAGAAATGAAAGCATGTGCCCTGCAAAAGACTTATACATAAATGTTCATAGCAACTTTATTCATAATAATCAGGAACTGGCAACCATCCAAGTGTTCATCATTAGTAAATAGGTAAACAATTTGTGTATTCATATGATAGAATACAGCAGTAAAAAAGAATAAACTACAGATATATGCCACAATAGTTATATTGAGGGAAAGAAACCAGACAAAAAGAGTATACTGTATGTATTAGTTTGCTAGGGCTGCCATATCAAGGTGTCACAGGCTGGTTGCCTTAAACCACAGAAATGTATTTTCTCACAATTCTGAAGGCTGGAAGTCTGAGGTCAACGTGCCAGTAGGTTTGGTTTCTACTGACCTGTCTCTTCTTGGCTTGCAGATGGCTGTCTCCTCACATGGTCTTCCCTCTGTATGTGTCTGTGTCCACATTTCCTCTTTTTATAAGGATACCAGTCATATTGGATTAAGGCATGACACAATGATCTCATTTTAATGTAATTATCTCTTTAAAGACCCATCATTGAATAGAGTCACACTCCAAGGTGGGGTTAGGACTTTTACATGTGAATTTTAGGGAAACCATTTAGTCCGTAACATTGTATGATCCATTTATATAAAATTCTAGAAAATTAAAGTCAATCTCTAGCAATGGGATAGCAGCAGGCATGAGGGGAGCCAGAACAGAGGGATTATTAGGGGGTAAGAAAAAACTTTGGGGGCTGATGGATATGTTCCTTATTTTGTTATGGTGATGGTTTCATGGGTTTATATATATATGTCAAAACTTCTTGCTTTCTACACCTTAAATATGCACAGTCTGCTGTAGGGCAGTGATACCTCCAGAAAGTTATTCTTTAAAAATTGCCCTTTACAGTCTCACCTTTGCATTCCCCAGTCCTGGGTCTGGCTACTCCATTTTAGGCACCATGCACCCTAGCTACACTAAATTCTTGCAGTTATGTGAGTATTGCAAGCTGTCTCAAGCCATCAACACTTTGCAAATGTTGTTTCCTTTGCTGGCATGACCTTCCTTGTCTGATTAGCGACTACAGCTCGGAGATCACTCTGCAGATAGCAGCCATCTCCAGGCTGAGTTAATTGAGTTAATTTGTTACAGCACATATAGTATTGGCTTTTGGCTGTTTATTTTCTTAGTTGTATCCTGTTACGTTAAATTTTTTCTTGAGGTTAAAAATTTTTGTCTGGGTATCTTTTAAAAAATACGTATTTTTATTTTAGAGTACTTATAGATTTATAGAAAAATTGCATACACAGTATGGAGAGTTCCTACATGTGCTTCACTTAGTTTCCCATAGTAAGGTTCACATTTTACTTTACTTTGGCAAGACTAAGTAGCCCACATTGGTACCTATTAGCTAAATACCAGACTTTCTTCACATGCACTGGTCTTTCTATTCCTATTTTTCTGTTCCAGGATCCAATGTAAAATACCACATTATATTGTGGCATTATGTCTCCTTGGTCTCCTCAGTCTATGACAATTTCTGTCTTTCCTTATTTTTTGATATCTTTTTATCCCCAGAGTCTCACCACTTAAAAGAAAAACAAAAACAATAGTAACATTTATGGTGTCTACTATGTGCCAGGCATATTGCTATTGCCTTTTTGTGTACTACCTCATTTAACCTGCATTATAATCCTGTGGTAGTTGCTGTTATCACTGGTTTACCAGATGAACATGCTGATGAGCATAAGATATCAGTGAGCTTAGCTCTTACCACTATTCTATAAGCAACTAATAAATGTTTGTTAGATAAGTGTGTTAATACATAAGTGCCTTTCTGCATTAGTTGAATTCTTAGGAGGGATGAATTTGCAGAATTCACACTATCAGATCTTCTTAAGTAAGGATCGGATATTAAATTACGGGAGGGCATTGTGAGGCAGGGTAAGACATGGTCCTGCTTTGGCAGGAACTGAAGTCTCTCTGCCCGACTCACCCTCTCTGCCACATGCAGCAGCCAGAGTCAGGCCAGTGTGGCACTTGCCCTGCTCACCAAGGACAAAGACCTGTTGGAAGACAGTGAGGTTACCGAACCATAAACTCTAAGTCCAAGAGGCTGATATTTATGACTGTGAAATGACCTGCAATGCTGACAATTTCATAGTGATCATGGAAAACACCCAAGTCTGTAAAGATTGGAAATCAGCTGAGATGCCATTGAAAAAACAAAAACAAACAGGATGCTCCCAGTATTACTGAAAGGCGTGCTTTAAACAATAGAATAGGCAAGGTGGCCTCACTGATTTTTTTGGGACACCCTTGTGGATTCCTTAAAATAGAATGCATTCCCTCCATGGCACTTCAGTGTGTCCTCAATGCGGAGACCTTTGGGAAAATCTCTTCAAATTGGGAAATGTTGAATCAAGTTGGTTCACTGGCCACCTCGTGGGCTGGCTAGGGCATCCTTTACCATTGTCCTGGCCCTTCCCATCCTGGGGACTGGAGGATGAGGCGTGTAAGGAAGTTGAGTTTAGAGTTAACCACCTTCATGTAGTATATGAAGGGGCTTGGGGTTGAAGAAAGACCTAATAGTTCACAAAAAGGCATTTTTACTGTTTCACCCATTGGATTCTGGTGAATGGGTTTAATAACAAAACCTATATAGCATTTTTAAAGCTGGAACATAGTTTGACCAGGGAACTTGAGCAGCTGTGCTATTACTTGGGTTTTGGGCTAAAGCCACAGAGGTGTCAAGTGGGAATGATGTATAGAACAGGTTTGAGGTTTTCTGCCAAGAGCCCTGTTTGCTCAAATCCTTCTGTGATGGGGGTGCGTGCCCCCATGCATCAGCTCTGGATTTCTCAGACACCCAGTCATCTAAAGCAGGACAATTATCTCTATTCTTTTCCCATTCTAATTTTCGGTCTCTGGAGGATGTGGAGTTATTACAGCCCCTTCCTGACTTCTGCTCAATCAGAGACTGGCTGCCTAGGGCAGTAGGACAAGGGAGTAGCATAGAAAAGTCTCTTTTTCCTGTCTTTAGAAAGTTGCATAGCAATCTGCCACATATAAGCTAGGGTTAGTCCAATTTTCAGTTTTCCCCACTTTGATCTACTTTGCTTAGAGTTATCACATCGCTTGAGCTCATCCGTTGGCAAAGTTTTCTGTAAAGGATCAGAATATTTTAGGATTAGCAGGCGTATGGTCTCTGTCACAACTACTCACTTCTGCTGTTGGGTTTTCACTGTAATAACAATAAAAACATGAAAATAGCCATAGACAATATGTAAATGAATGAGCATGGTTGTTTACCAATAAACTTTATTTACAAAAACAGGTGGTGGGCTGGATTAGACCCATGGGTCATAGTTCGCCAGTGCCTGCATCAGTTAATAGACTAAGTGTAAACAAGAATCATAACTTCCTTTCCTTTGTAGCATATTCCTTTTCTTTGTCATTGGTATTTTATAGTTAGTATATTCTTGATGAAGTTTATTGCAGATACACTACATATTAGTATACAGATTAAAACTCGGAAAGGATGCAGCATTTGGATAGAATTTTGTTTCTGTAAAATAAAACTAATACTGTCAGAGCTTAACCTTAGACATCAAAGCTGGTACTTATTTGAAAAGCCCAGTGAAATAATACAGCATTTCCTCCCTGGATAATTTTAAATATAACTATTTAGGATCTTTCACATAAATTATGTGTCACCTTTTCACTTTCCCAGTGCTCAGCCAGCTAATAATAATATCCTTTCTTTATACAAAGGATGATAATAATATTACCTAACTAACAGTTATCCTTTGATCCTCACTCTCCCATCCCTGGCTATCTCTCTGGCATAATCTTTAAAACCACATTTCTTCCAGTCATTAGGTGTGGCTCAAACCTTTCCTGAAAATTCAGATGAAGATTTATTGAAGTCCAAATACCACAGTCTATCAGATAACCTAGATTAACAGTAACCAGAAAGAGAAATCCTTTGTAAAACATATTTATAATGGTCTCTACTTGGTGAGCTCTGACAATGAGTTTGGCCCTTGGGTCCCCATGTAGCCCTCTCCCCAGGCCCGTGTGCCCAGATGACAGTGCCTGCCTCCACTGGGTCTAATAGATGTCCCCCAGTAGTCATATTAATCCTGCCACTGTGCAAAACCATGCTTCTCAATAAATAGCACCACCATCTACCCAGATGTTCAAGCTCCAACCTTAGGAATTATCCTTGATTACTTTCTTCTTACTCCTTATGTCAAAACCATTCATAAGTTGTGTACAGTCAAAATCTACTCAAAACTCTCCATCTCTGCAGCCACTTCACCTGCCCCAGCGCTCTAACCCTTGGCCCAGATTACTTTACCACCTCCTGTGTCCCTGTTCTCTCGAAGATGCTGGCCTGCAGTCCATCCCCTCAAACTAGTTTCTCAAGTCTAAGTCAGATTATATCATTCCACCTGCATAGAGCCTTCCAAGCTTCCTGTCCATCAGCAAGTTCTCTCAACTCTCTCTCCAAGTCATAGAATAAAATCCATCCACTTCTGTCCATTGAATAACAATGCTTTTACACTACCACCCATTTTTGTTCAAGCCAAAGGGCAAGTGGTCACTCTATCTCTTCATCCAAATTTGAACTTCAGACAGTCCAACCCTGGATCCGTTCCAGATATTTTTGCGTTTGCTGCTCCTTACCCCAGATATATGGGTAGCTGCCTTTTCCTGAACTCACAAATTCTGGGCAATTGTCTCCCCTTTAAGAGGAGCCTCCCGTCATCCTCGACGGCCTATGTGCCTAAACCCCATCACTCCTTCTCACTACCTCCTTTATCTTTGTAAAACTTACTGGTTCCTGTAATTACTCACTTATTTGCTTATGTGTTCATCATCTGTCTTTTCCTGAAATACAGAACGGGCCCTGCCTCTGCTGCCCCAGGGCAGAGACCTGGTCTTTCATTTCTCTTGCTGTATCCCCAACACTTACAGAGTTCCTGGCACACAGAGGGTGCTCTTCAAATATTTATGGATGGCCACTGAGCTTGCACTTTACATATATATCTCCTTTTGTCCTCAGGACAATTGTGCAAGGCAGCTACTTTTATTGTATCTTGTATGTGGGGAAACTGAAGCATAGAGAGGTAATTGGCTCACGGTGACAAGGTTAAGTGGAAAAGGAAGACTCATACTCCAGTCTGTCCACTGAAACCTGTGCTTAGCCCCATCACCCTCCCACCAGCATGCCTTGTGTATTTCAGTGTTCACACCTTTGCTCAGGCTGCACCGTTGCCCCCAGAATGTCTTTGCCTAGCCCTTTCCCACCATCTCTGCACCCTCACTTGTTCCTAATTCTCCACAGGGTCGCTCAGTTGCTTACTTCTCCCTGAGTCTTTGCTGATAGCTCCCAGCCGGAAGTGTGCTCTCCCTCTGCTCTCTGAATTTCTCATGACATCAGCCAAGTTTTACCTTGTATTATAGTTGTTTGGTGCCCATCTTGTCTCCTTTCCTGGAGTGAACAGCTCTCAGCTCAGAGACCATTTCTGCTCAGTGTCTCTTAGTAATTGCTCAGTAAATATTGATTGATGTTCACTAATCCAATTTATTGACAATCCACTATATTCCCACTTTAGTAAGCATTAGGGATAGAGCAGAAAGCAAAACAGAGCCTCCTGGACCTTATATGCTGGAGGGGGAGACAGACAGGGAGTGAGACAAATAATACACACTCCATGCAGTACAGAGATTGAGAAGTCCCAAGAAGACAAGCATCCAGCAAGGAAGGAGGACAGGAAGAAGTGGAGAAGAGGATGGGCCTGACGTTCTAGGGGAGGACAGCCAGGGCCAACCTCACTAAGGAGGTGACTTTTGAAAGTCATCCCTGGAGGGATGACTGAGGAAACAGGATCCAGGAAGCACCAGCCTGGACAGTGGGGCTAGAATAGGGCAAACATGCAGGGCAGTTGAGGGAAGTGAAGTGAGGTCAGAGAAGTATCAAAAGTCTTATAAGGAATGACAAAGATTGAGACTTTTATCTGGGCGAGATGGGGAGCTATTGAGTGGTGTAAGCAGCAGAGTGACTGATTTGAGCCCCTAACTTAAATGTCACATCTACTCAATCTAAAATAGTCTCCACTTACCAATGGCAATCACATTGCCCTTCTAAAATGCCTGCATATAGCTTCACACAATCTGATATTTTTATTGTTCACTATTTTTGGCATCCCTTTAGATGGTAGGCTTTAGGAAGGCAGATTTCTCATCTGTTTACTGCTATGTCCTCAGTACCTTGTAATAGCAATTGACACATAGTAGGTCTCCATAGCTATTTGGCGAATGACTGAGTTAAGTACAAATGGGCTTTAGCAGAGGTTGCCAGCAGAGTCATCTGGCAGGTTTGGAAGTGCTTGGAAACAAAAGACAAATTTAGTATTAGCTCTTGTTGCAACCCAGTCCCCATGCACTGAAATCATCCTTGTAAATTTGATCTCAAATGCACATTTCTCTTATCTACCTAAGTTTTTGGCCATTAATTGAAACCACTCTTGATTGTTTGGTGCTGAAGTGCTTCTGAAAGTTCCAAGCACATTCATAGACCTACAGTGAAATGATTTAGGTCGTGTAACTTCTTATTTCTGTCCTTCCTTCATTCCTTTGCTTGCAGAAGCGATTATGGTTTTATTTTCTTAGCCTATTACATGAAAATACAGTTTTCACATTGGAGAAATCACAGGCTAGATACTGCCTCCATGAACTCGCCACACTTATGAGGAAATAAAACTAGCAAGATAATGAAAGAGCACAACACAGTATTTAGGCTCTGTTAACATGTTTCTTCCGACCTGAAAGGCAATAGGAATTCTGGAGAGGAGAGATCAAATGCTGGAGCAAGAAATCCACCAGCAATGAAGTCAGGTGATGGGGAATATTACCGTGGACTGCATCCTTGGAACACTCTGGAAATGTTATATCATGTGTATGGACAGTGGCTGAGTGAGCCTCCCGTGTTTTACCTGAATAGCTTATCTTTGTGAAGGAAAAGGGTAATTAAGACCGGTTATGGGGATGTCTCAGGTCTTTTACCATTGAAGTCTACTTTTAAAAGTCTGCTCTCATGTTGAGAGAATTTCATAGTGACTTCCAAACTTTTTCTTTTTTCCATTGATAGTACTCATGAATTGCCCTTTATTTATCTATTTATTTATTTAAGTCAGTTTTCAACCACCTAGTCAGTCTTCATGGGTCAAATGAGGAAGCACACTGCCGTGGGGAGGCCAGTGGCAACAGAAATGGGTTTCTGGGTCTTCGGATGTCAGATCTCCAGAGGACTGACCATAGTGGTCAGCTGCCCAGTGGAGCCGAAGGGCAAAGGAGTAGGAGGGTCAATAAGCAAGGAGATATGGTTTTGTCAGCTAGGTAGGCTAAGAACACTATTATGCCAAAAGAGAACCCCAGAATCAAAGGGTACAGATAACCTCAACATGCAAAGAAACAGAAATGGCTCATCTGTTTGAGCACTTGCTTAGAAGAGGGCTATTATATAGGCTTCATGTCCACACAAAAGCAGTTCTCCTTGATCCCTTGTGCAGTTATCAAGTAACCTGAGGAAGCTAAGGCACTTTAGAAAAGGAATCCCAGCCTTATTTTGCCCCCAACCCTATTCTTACTGCTCCTCATATATATTTAAAGTACCAGTAGGCCCAAGAGAAACTTAATTTACTATTGTGTGAGTTAATGGAAACTAGCAATTTTGACAGGTTAGACCAGTATTAAAAGTTGTTACATAAAGAGAACTATTTAGTACAGATGTCAGGGGGTGCTGGGAGGGTGCTGGTGCCCAGATCCTTGGAACCACAAAGCTCAGGTGGCACATTGTGCCAGATCCCCACCTTTTTTTGCTGTTAATCATTTTCTGGCATCTGTCCACTAATGACTTTCTTTAGAAAATGGGAAATGAATTGGACTTAGAATCATAAATGACAGCCCAGATTGTCACTGCTTTTCACAACCCACATAACGTTCTATGATTCTATATATTTTGAGTGCAGAGAACTATCATCATGATTGAGCCCAGCACCCAGTTTAAGCATTCAGGTTTTTTCACCTTTTTTTCCAAAAACCTGAGTTCATATGGAGTTCATTATTAAAATGTTCATTATATCTAATTATGCCATGATATTCTTATAAATGCTGTAGCTATAATGATAAAATGAAATAATAGGTGTACAAACAAACTCATGCCATGCCTCCTTTATGTCTCTCTCTACCTTGGCAAATACTCATTGTAGGACATTTGGAAATACAAAACATAATAAGGAAAGAAATAAAAATTAGCTATTGTCCCTTTACCTAATAAAAAGCACTGATGACATTATGATGGATGTATAATACAATTTTATATCCTTTGAATAATTTTTAGAGATGATAAATTGCTTTCTATTTTGATTGATTTTAAGTTGCTTATATATTTTTATCCCCTAATATAGTGGAGCTTTTTGAAAGATCAATTTCCTACAACTAACACAGTGTTTTATTAAAGTTAATTTATATAACTGATTAAGATTGCTAATTACTACTATCCATTCACCTCTTCCTCCTCTCAATAAAGAACACTGTTGGAGAGCAACGGGCCCAGTTTAAAAAAATTTTTAAAAAAAAGTATTCCTCACCTTCCTTTCAGATGGGGAGGCCATTAAAAGTAGAAGTGGTTGGGTAGAGCTTTTGGGAAAGTTTCTTAAAAAAGGCTTACCTCAGGTGGCAGGCATCTACCACCTGAGATTTGAATGTTACTGGCCAGATCTCCAGCAGCTATTTGGGGGCCATCAGAGAAAGGCCAAGAAAATTGGAGGGTCTTTGTCCTTGATGTTCTGAAATATTTGCTGAACCAACATGAAAATTGTTGACCCGACTTCTAATTACATGACAAAAATATGCCCTTGTGTGTTTAATCCACGCATTGAAATCTGTAGCCAGCAGCCGAACTCAAGTCCAAACTCACACCATCATACTATTTTATTTTAGGAGAGGATCTGAGGGGACCACCAACTCCTCTTTATATTTCATTGTATTTTCAAGAGCAACAAGTACTGTATGTCTTCCCAATGGTAGGTATTCTCTAAATGCGTGTTGAATGAACTCTAGAAAGATTAAATTCAACCTTATCAATGAAATCATTTTCCTCCAGTACCTTATCCATATCATTTTCTTGAGCTCACATTTATTTTTTTTTTAAGTAGAGCATTTTAATGGTTCAGATCTATAGAAGGCATTCATTCTGGGAAAGGTATAGCTGAGCTCTTTGTTTCAGGAGAGCTTTCCTTTTTGTAGCTTTTGCTGTTTCATTTCTCTTTTATTTTATGTACATGAAGTGCCTACACCATAAAAATAATACTTTACAATTGTTCAGCATGTTTAACTTATCAGGAGCTCATTGCCACTTTGTTCTCGTTTTACCCACACCCTGGCAAGGGGTAAAAATAGTGTAAATGACTGAGGTTCTAAAAATAAGGTTGAGATGAGAATGAAATCACTTGCCTCCTGTTGCTAACTAGTCTCTTTTCTTAAGGGATGTCAAAGGTTCATCTAGTGAGCCAGCTCTGTTGGTGGTTAGAACAGTTTCGCTATCTGGAACACTGTGTTAAGTAGGATTCTGAAGCCATGTTAAGGCTCAGCAGCCATGTTAAGGCGCCATTGTTTAGCAATTCCTGTCATAGACATAAAAAGTCAAGGAGGAATTTTTCTGTGGCAACCAGTGTACCTTTTATTTGCCATCCCACATTATACCAAGGTAGATTTACTTAACACACACACACACACACACACACACACACACACACACACACAACCAAAAAGGATTTAGTAGGATTTGCTCAGTCCCAGTCTTTCTCTGCCAATCTTTTTCTGTTCATTTAAATTTATTCAGTCTAATTTATATAATCCTGTGGTGTACATGCACATACTATATATATATATATATTACATATACATATATACATATCTATTTATATATGTTGCATCTATTTTTGTGTCCCAATTTAGATGAGATTCCCTAGGGTAAATCATGCATTTATTCTAAGTCTGTTTTTTATAGAATTACTATAATGACAACATGGCCAAGGTAAAGTTTCTGATGATAGTATGCTTCTGAATTAGTTGGATAATGATCAGTGTGGTATAGTTTATATTGTATCCTGCCTAAGAGGGAGGAGATGCTAAATGGCATCTTAAGGCCCCTTTCAAGTATTTAAATGTACAGAGCACAAGCCGGGGTCAGTACACCTGTCCTGTAAAGAGCCAGGTAGTAAGCACTGTGGGCTTTGCAGTCTGTAATGGTCTTCAGACCAACTATTCATCTCTACCACCGTAATTCCGAAGCACCAGCTGCAGAAGCGGGCATGAAAACGGCTGGCCGTGGCAAAAAGGGTAACAAAAGGGGTGGGGGAGAAGGTCTGACCCTTAAGTCCAGTTGGCTGACCCCTGGCATAGGAAACATCATTGCAGAGGGAACTGGAAAACTGTCACTGTCACCTACAGGGAGCTTGTGTGAACTTCGGGTCACCTCTGCATGTCATGCCATCATCTGTGACATGGCCATGGTGATGTGTGCATCGAATGACCTGACTGTGGGTGCACCTAATGGTACCGTACCTGGCTGGGACATGGGCAGCTCAGCTGATCGTTTGGATGTTTCCTGTCTGCAGGGGCAGGTGGGTGAAGCATGTGAAGCAGCAGGCCTGGTGGAGACAGGAGCTCAGGAAGAGCAGAGATCCCATGTGAGACGTAGGCTGTTGTTTGGCTCCAGGCCACCGTCGTCAGGTGGGAAGGGGGTCTTCTCATTGCCGGGTCTTCTGAGTTTTCAGAAGCTAAAAACCCACATTTTAAATTAAATTTTACAATTTTTAAACTTTTGCAAGCTCTTTAACATTTAGACAAATTCTGGGAGCTACAAACAGTCCAAATATAAGGACCAGATTAAGAGGCACCATTGTGTGATGCTTGGCACTCTACTCCCAGGGTCCAGATTTTCCCAAGTAAAAAGTACAGCTCCGGGACAGGGAAATGGGTAATGTCAACATCCAGCAAGGCCTCACTGCTTCCATGCTCAAGTGCTAAGCATGTGAGTGCTTCAATTAATCACCCTAACAACTCCATTCATTTACTCAGAGTCTACTAATGATCCCGTTCCAGGCACTTTCTACAAAAGGGCATGTAGCAGTAAACAAGACAGAAAACACTCCCAGCCTTCATGGAACTTTGATTCCATGAGATCAGTAGGCTCACAGTAATAGAGAGAGAGGAAGTAGAATGAAGAATGACATTGGAGGAAATGATTCCAGGGGCAGAACCATTTATTCCTCAGGTTGGAAAGGGTGACTATTATCAGCAAACATGAAGGATTATTACAGGAGGCTTACATATCAACTCTATAGAAAGGTCACTCATAAGCTGTGTTCTGGGTTTCCTGAGGATTAGTAGGAGGGATCCTGGGACATTTCCAGGACAGGGCTTGAGGTAAGGTACCAGGAAGGACGTCCTGACAGCACAGTTGTTAAGCAGAAACAGGTGGCTGATGTTGATTGAGAACTCTCTCCCCTGGAGAACTGTAGGAATGGGGTAGGAGACATTCATCCAAACATATAGTCTCTCTTGGTGGCAGGGTCTTGGACTGGAGCCAGGGGCCTGAGTACTGTAGTGAAAAGATTTCTTAATTTCTAAATTTCTTACTTTGGCCTAGAGAGTTATTATGTTTAAAATTAAGAAAAAAAAGTTTGTGCTTAGAAACATCTCTTCTTCCACAGATCAAGCTACATAGATGAGCTCATGAAAGGAATGCATTTTTTAATTTTAGCACTTTCTATAAATGGGTTTTCTAAACCCTAAGCTGAAGTTGTTACCACAACGGGGAACATGGAGATAATTTTTCATTCTTTCATGCTATGCTGCATGTCAGCAGTAGAAGCTCCTAAAAATAATCATACCTTGTATTTATATAGCGCCTTTCCCGGAGGTTCTCAAACTGCTTTGCAGACATCATGTAATTAATCCCTGAAGCATCCTGAAGACAGTAGTATAATATCAAGTTAATATTTGTCTTGCACACAGAGGTTATGTGTTTTATACTTACATGTTGTATTTATTTGCGTTCTGTGAACTCTCTATCAAGCATAGAGTTTGCTGCCCCAAATCACTTTCTCGTGATTGTATTGTATGACTTGACAGACAGGAGACACCAAGACCATAAGCACAGTCTTCAAGTGCGTGCAAGGGAGTCAAGGGGAATTCATGCCAGGGCTGCTGGGAGTTTGTGAAAGTTTGATTTAGGTCTAGGATTCATGAGAAGCCATTTCAGGAGTAGGAGAAAGGGACGTGGACAGAGGATTCTAACAGCCTCAAAAAACAGTATGGATGGCTTATTTGAACAAGGTGGGGTAATGAGGGTGAGAAGGTCTGGAATGAGGTAGCTAATGCTGTCGGCTTATTATTGTTTCTGAGCCAAGTCTCCCCATTCTCAGCCCTCTTAACCCTGGTGGCATACAACTTCCCTTTGAGATGCTTTTATCTTACTCTTTCTCACCGCATCCCTTCTGCGCATGGTACCAGTCCCTGGAAAGGAACCCAGGTGCAGTCAGCCATAGACACCTTCGCATGTAAGCCGGGACAATCTCTGCCAAACATTTCAACACTAAACCTCACTCTAATTTTTCATGAAAGGATTAAATGAGTTGATATACATACAAACTCTTACAGCATAGGAAATGTTTAAGCAAGTCATTTTTACTTATTTGCACCAACATCAGGCATGGTTGAGCAGGACTGACAGTATACCAGCTCCCTACAAACACTCATGGATCCTTGCAGTCAAACCTCATGGGTAGCCTTCAACTCCATTAATGCATAAAACTGGCTCTGGCAGGCAACACAGCAAAGACACTGTCACCTCAGCCCCAGCAGGTGGCTGGAGAATCGATGGAGGAAAGGGACAGAGGTCAAATTTGAGAAACATTGCTCAGGGTAGGGGCTGTTTGTGATGGTAAATTGGTCCCAGAAAGATAAGGGGAGGGAAACTGGAGAAAACCCCCAGGTCCCAGCTTGGAGAGGTGGACATCCAACTACTGAGGGCATCAATATGCAGGTTTGGAAAGGGACAATGTTTGCGTAGGCTGCAGCTTGTGCCTGGCCCCTCAGGCTGCCTGCAGGTTTACAGCGGAACATTACCGTCGTGGCACTGTCTTCTCTGGAGCGGCCAGCAAGAGGGAACGGCCAGGGACATTCACGCCAGCCCCGAGGTTCTGGTGCCGCCCCTGAGTGTTTTCGAATTGGCAAGAGTGGTCTGGTGTTTCTCCACTGGCCGAGTCAATCTTGCATGCTCGTAGACCCAAAATTTAGTACTTGTACTGGTTCCAAAACTGCTTGTTGGCTCTGATAAGCCCTTTCAAACAAGCTGAAGACTTAATACCAAATCCACTTTCAAGTATGAACTAGGCCCTGAGAAGTCCCAGACCCTCAGCCTGAAGTATATTGTTTGTTTTTAGGAGATTTTTTTTCAGGTACCTAACCTAGTCTTGGTTCACCCTGAAAAGAAGACATTCTGAAGCAGAGGCTCAAGGCTATGGAATTCTGCCTTTGGCACTAAAGCAGGCACTTTAAATGAGGCCCTCAGAACGACTTTAGATGCATTAATTCTGCCAAGCGGTAGCCACCTATGATTCAAGGCTGACCAAGAATACAATGGACAAGGTTCTTTCATGAATATTAGCTGCAAGAAAAATACTTTCTTCTTAAAATTCGATTTTTTGAAACAAAAGGAAAGCTACCTTGAACATTTCATTAAAGAATGAATATTTCAAAGACTTTTTAAAAATATTAAGATTAGCCTAGGAAGTGATAGGTACCAATATTAGTGTCTATTACACCAATATTAGTGGTATGAAAAGCAAAGTTGAATGTTTAGTTTTACTGAAAAACAGAAATTCTATCATTTTCTCTCCTGGAAAATGCATATTTTCCAGATCAGTAATGTAAAGAGAGGCCTGGTCCTATGTGAAACTGGTTGAAGTTTAATAATTTGGGTGTTTTCTGCTTCCATTAGTATGGAAAGTGCTTGAAGTCTATATTAATGAGGTGTGTTCTAGATGCAGGTGACAGAAGCACAATTTAAACTAGCTTGAGCAAAAAAGGGCATTTACTGGCACAACTGGAAAGTCTAAGGAATGGGTGTCTCCAACCTCGTTGGGGTCGGTGAGAGCATGCAGGATTTCAAGGCTCAGGTTTCTTTGAAATCTGTTTTCTTCTTTGTGGGATTTTTCTTAGGTCTTTTGCCTGTTAGGTGAGGATGGCTTCCAGCCTTCAGGCCTCCGTCACTCCTACTATTTAGTCATGAGGCCCAGGCTCAGTTAGAAGTGAGGACATGAGGGGATGAACAGACTGGGGATGGGAGGAGGGGTTATGACTCAAGAGGTTCCGACCTCAGCCCTTTCCAGGGACTGGTACCAAATGTAGATTCCATGGTCCATCATTAAAAGCACTGCCTTATCAATATGTGTAAACCACTGCCCCTGCTCTTTCTCCTGTATCCTTTTTAAACACAGATATCCTCATATTCTTGGGTTATTGTCCATGCCTAAATTGTGAAGGGCAAAGATTTGTGCTTAAGGTGCAAGAATCCATGCAGAGCAAGAAAGTGGCACATCCCAGGAGAAAACAAGTCTGTTTCCTTAAGGAGGGTGGGCTGCAGGGCATCCCAGAATGAGAGAGCCAGTGCAGGGCAGAAGCTGAGCTGGGCTTTATTATATTCTTATGTAGTTATATTCTTATTTTTAGGTATCTGTCTTAAATATATTTATATTCTTGTTTATTATACTCATAGTCAATATATTATTATATTTAGTATATTGATATCTTACCTGTGCAGGCGGCAGCTTCATCTTTGCACATTGACTGTCAGTCCTGGATAATCTTATCTTCTTCATTTGCTTTGATTCTCTAGCAAGCCTAGGTTCAGCCCATGTGAAGTGAGGAAATCATGGGGTTTTTTTTTGAAAAATCACGATCCCAATGCCTTATACTATTACTATGTACATTTTGATACGAACCAAAATAATAGGTAGCTATCCTACAACATGATTTCAATATTTTGATAAACATTTTAACCTTGCAAACTGTTCTAGAAACTGCATTCCCTGCTTTTTACCTTGTAGGAGATTTTACTTTTATGTATGTATGTATATATGGATGGATGGATTTATGTGTGTGCATGGCCATATAAAATAAAGATTCTATTTTCAAGTCTTCCTGGCAGCTAGGTGTGACCATGTAACTTCTAGCCTCTGATATGTGAGTAGAACTCAGATGGGTACCTCTGGGTCATACCCTTTGGGAAGAAGTCTGCTCTCTGTTTCCCGTTTCCATATTCCACGAATATAGAGTGATGCCCCTCCTGAGGGATGCAGATGAGACAAAGCCTTAAGGATGGCTAAACAGCAAGAGGGAGCATCAGAGCCACCTCTTAGCCAGGAATAAGAAAGAAAAATAAATGTGAAAGAAAAATAATCTTTTATCTTGCTCAAGCCTCGGTTATTTTGGGATGCTGTCACATGCGCTAAGCCTCTATCCTAACTAAAACAGTGAACAAAAAAAAAAAAAAAAAAGCTTTTATAGGAACATTTGGATCAAGCAGTCCAGAAGGTGCAACAGTGAGAATCAGGCTCAAGTCTAAAAGAACTTAGATTATCTTAAATAATTACTGTCTTGACATTTACAGGGAAAGAAAACATAGCTTAAAAAAATAGAAGGTGATAAAAACAATTAATTGAACAGCCTGAGAGCATGGCATTTATAATGCATTATGGAAATCAGAGACTTGAGAAATTTTTGAGCTGGAAGGAATGGGAAAGTTCACCTGGACCCATCACCTGGCCCAGTCCCCTGATTTTAGAGCTGGTTTCTTAATCTTGGTACCATTGACATATTGGGTGGATAATTCTTTGTTGTAGAGGACTGTCCTGAGCACTGTAAGATGATCAGCAACTACCCTGGCCTCTGTCCACTGGATGCCAGCAGGACTCACACCCCCATCATGACAATCAAAAATGTCTCAAGATATTGCCAAATATCTTCTGGGGGAATGGAGTGCAAATTTGCTCCCAGTTGGGAGCATTGTTTTAGAGATCAAGAAATTGAAACCCAGCCACCTAGATGTTGGGAGCCACACAAAGACAACAAGATGGCCACAGTTCATGAGGTTCCTGCTTCACTTCCTGGAGATTAGCTGCGAGCCCGCGCGCGCCAACAAGGAAGCCCGCGCGCGCCAAGAGATACTCTTCTCCCCCTCCTTCCCCATTATCATATACCAATCAGAATGTAACTCGCTGCGCCTGCAGCCAATCCCCTGCTTACAAGTATCCTATGGTCCACTCTGCCCCTGAACACTGGTGTATATCTACCCCCGTCTTACAATAAAATTTGAAGGCTTGATCAGAATACTGTCTTGCCTTCGCTCTTCTCTCGCCCCCATTTTCTTTCAGGTCGGATCCCCCTCGTCCCCACAAATAACTAGGTCCCGCTGGACGGGACAAGTGGCGCCCAACGTGGGGCTCGAGGCGCGGATCCTTCGCAGGCGGACCCCCGAGTAAGATATCGTCTGGCCAGACCCCTTCTTGATGAAACAATAGGAGACGCCTTTCGCCGCTCACGGAGGTCGTCGTCCCTGGTGAGTACCGGCCGCCTTACAAGAAAATGGGAACTAGATTAAGTAAAGAAGCGGTCTTCATAAGAGACCTAAAGAGTTCACTTAGGGAGAGAGGAGTTCGAGTTAAAAAGAAAGACTTGGTAAAGTTTTTTATTTTTGTTGATGAAGTCTGTCCGTGGTTTATCATTAATGGCCCCGAAATTCATCCTAAAAAATGGCAGAAAGTAGGTAGAGATTTAAATGATTATCTTATCAAAAACGGCCCTGACTCTGTTCCTGTTTCAGTATTTTCCTATTGGGGTCTTATCAGAGATATTGTTGAAAATACTGACCCTGATAAACGTCAACTCTTGTCAGTGGCAGAATATTGCCTCCGCCCCCTATCTCGGGCGGCCTCAAAATCGTCTCTTTCGAGTGATCCCCCTGCCCCAAAATCGGCTAAATCCCCCTCCCCTAGCCCGACACCATCTTTGCTCGGTGCCCTCCATGATACCCCTCCCAAATGTTGCATTTATCCGCCTCTCCCTCGACATTCGGACTTTGTCGATACACAAAAGGTTTTTCCAGTCGTGACTAAGAGCCAAAATGGCGAACCTTTAGATCCGGGAGACGCGGCTGAACTAGAAGACGAGGCGGCCAGGTATCACAACCCAGATTGGCCCCTTGCCGCCCCGTCGCTTAACCCCCCTTCTTACACACCCCCAGTTTTGAAAAGAGCCTCTTACACTCCCCCTATTCGGCCTCCCAATGTTTGCGCCCCGGCCTTTTTGCCCCCGTCAGCCCCTCCGCTACCCCCTCCGGCTCCCGGTCCTGTTGGCCCCCCTACCAGCACTGAAGACCTAATAGCACAGATAGTAGAACAAAGAATAACTTGCCATCTCCAAAAATTAGTTGTCTCCCAACCAGTTCGTCCCGCATTATATTCGCAAAGGGGCCTCTCTAAGAAACCGCTTACAGCCACACAACCTAAAAGACAACCTAAAAAACTGCTCTTTCCTGTTCTTACCCGGGCCTCCGCCCGCTCTGGCCCCACCTCCACAACACATAGCCCGGAGGAGGGCGATCTTGAAAGCGATAGCGAAAACGCCCCTGCTGCTCAGGAAATAGAAAGTGAGGGAGAAGAGCAGGCTGAGCCAGAGCCGGCCGAGCCTGCCGATGGCCCTAGAGAATTTCACAAAATCCATTTCAAAAGCTTAAAAGAGCTGAACGCGGCCGTCAAAGCTTATGGCCCCAATGCCCCTTTTACCCTTTCTGTTCTTGATTCGCTGTCTCGAGGAGGACATTTACTCCCAGGTGAATGGCTGCGTATAGTCCAGGCTGTGCTTACCCGTGGTCAGTTTTTAACTTGGAAGGCAGATTTTGCTGACCGCTGTCAGACCATCGCTGCTGCCAATGTAAAAGACCCTCATTCCCCAACAGCGTCCTGGACTTTTGATAAGCTTACGGGACAGGGCAGATATATCTCTGAAACCAGGCAGCAGCGCCTTCCCCTTGGTCTTTTATCTCAAGTGAAAGATGCCGCTTTGGGCGCTTGGATATCACTCCCTGCTTCCGGGACTGCTAACACTCCTCTAACTAAGATCACTCAAAGCTCGCAAGAAGACTATAGCGAATTTGTTAGCAGACTGTTAGAGGCCGCCGAAAGGACCCTTGGTTCCGCGGCTGCCAATGATAAGATTGTAAAACAGCTAGCCTATGAAAACGCCAATTCGGCATGTCGAGCCGTCCTCCGCGGCAAGACTCGAGACAAAACTCTTGATGAAATGCTGAGAATGTGTAGAGATGTCGATCCTTTTACATCCAAAGTCCAAGCCCTTTTAGCTGTAGGTGCCGCTGTTCAAACTCCCCCGGCTTCTTATCCTCCTTCCTTCCCCAGGGGCGCACCGCCTATGCGTAACTGCTTTAAATGTGGACAGCCAGGCCATTTCGCTCGCCAATGCCCTACCACAGCTCCTCCTCCTAGAGTTGGGTCAGTCCCCGGTATTTGCCCTCGCTGCCATAAGGGGCGGCACTGGGCCAAAGAGTGCCGTAACAATCCAACAAATCCTTTTTACAGTACCACAAATCCTTTCACCCCCCCTTTTCAGGGAAACGGGCTGAGGGGCCAGCCCCGGGCCCCCCAGCCAATTCCATTTCAGCCGGCCTCGGGGAACAGCCTAGCTGTAGCACTCCCGCCCTCTATCGGGCCACACCCGGGAGTGCAGGACTTGACCTCTGTGCCTCCTCCTCAACAATATTAACGCCTGAAGAGGGAATTACAATTATTTCCACAGGAATTTATGGCCCACCTCCCAAAGATACTTATTTTCTAATTTTAGGGCGAGCTTCCACCACCATAAACGGCCTTATTGTCCATCCTTCCTTAGTTGACAATGACTATACTGGAGAAATAAAAATTCTTGCTAGTGCCCCCCAGTGCCCTGTCAGCATTATGAAAGGTCAGCGCCTTGCGCAGGCGCTCCCCCTCCCTTTAAGTACATCTCACCCTGCTATTCATAAGCAGCGAGGCTCCTCTACCCCAGGTTCTTCAGACTTATATTGGATCCAAGCTATTACTAAAGAACGCCCCACTCTTAAACTTAAGATCCAAGGAAAAGTATTTGAAGGAATTTTAGATTCGGGGGCCGACTCTACAGTCATATCTCAGGCTTCATGGCCCTCCAGCTGGCCCTTACACGCTTCCTTGACCCATCTACAAGGAATTGGGCAGTCAAGAAACACCTTACAGAGCTCACAGTTATTAAACTGGGAAGATGAAGAAGGAAATACCGGATTCATTCAACCCTTCGTAGTTCCTGGGTTGCCGGTAAATCTTTGGGGAAGAGATATCCTCTCTCAAATGAAGGTCATCATGTGTAGCCCTAATGAAGTTGTAACACAGCAGATGCTTTCACAGGGTTACCTCCCTGGTCAGGGGTTGGGCAAACTAAAACAGGGAGATCCCAACCCGATACTGGCCACGCCTAAGATAGACCGCTCAGGTTTAGGGTTTGAAAAACATTTTTCGTAAGGGCCGTTGCTCCTCCTGCACTCCAGGCAGACAAGATTACTTGGAAAAGTGATGTTCCTGTCTGGATCGATCAATGGCCCCTTACCACTACAAAATTAAATGCAGCCATAGAGTTAGTGCAGGAACAGCTGGCTGCTGGACATATTGAACCTTCTACATCCCCTTGGAACACCCCAATCTTTGTAATCCAAAAGAAATCAGGCAAGTGGAGGCTCCTACAAGACCTCAGGGCGGTTAATAAGACTATGGTCTCTATGGGCGCATTACAACCGGGAATTCCCTCTCCAATAGCCATCCCTAAAGGGTATGTCAAATTAGTAATTGATCTAAAAGACTGCTTTTTCTCCATACCTTTGCATCCTGATGATTGCAAACGTTTTGCCTTTAGTATACCCATTACCAATTGTGTAGGGCCTTCTCCCCGGTTTCAGTGGAGAGTTCTCCCACAAGGAATGGCCAACAGCCCTACTCTTTGCCAAAAGTTTGTAGCCCAGACTATAGACCCCTTTAGGTTGCTCTTCCCCACTTTGTATATTATCCATTATATGGATGATATTCTTCTTGCCGGTCCTGACCAGCAACAGCTCTATGCGGCCAGTCAACAGCTAGTCACTGCCCTCCGAGATCGAGGACTACAAATTTCCCCAGAAAAAGTCCAGGTCCACCCCCCCCAACTATTTTTAGGCTTTGAATTATTTTCTAATAAAATCCTCACTCAAAAAATTCAGTTAAAGAGAAGCTCCTTAAACACTCTTAATGATTTTCAGCGTCTGCTAGGAGACATCAACTGGCTCAGGCCTTATTTAAAGCTGACCACCGGAGAGTTAAAGCCCTTGTTTGATGTCCTACGTGGAGACCCTGATCCTTCCTCCCCCCGCTCGCTTTCATCAGAAGCACAAAGGGCATTAACCATTGTAGAGCAGGCTATTTCTGAACAGACCATTAGCTACTTCTCTCCACATCTAAGTTTGTGGCTGCTCATTTTCCCTACCCCCTTCTCCCCTACAGGAGTCCTTTGGCAAAACCATCCACTATTTTGGGTTCATTTGCCAGCCTCCCCCCCTAGAGTCTTAGCTACCTATCCTCAATTAGTTGCTGCCCTTTTACGTTTAGGCCGAGAGGCAGCTCTCAAGTTGTTTGGGAGAGACCCTGAAGTTATAACCCTCCCATACAATACATCTCAATTACAATGGCTTATTCAACATGATGATGATTGGGCAATTAGCTGCACCTCCTTCCATGGGACAATAGATAATCATTACCCTGCAGACAGATTAGTCCAGTTCCTTCAAAAGACCCCGGTTGTCTTTCCCAAAAGGACTAAAACCACGCCAATTGCTGGGGCCGTAATGGTGTTCTCTGATGGGTCCTCCTCCGGTATAGCCGCTTTCAGTATTAATGGGCAAGTTACCCGAATACAGACAGACCTCTCTTCTGCACAACTTGTTGAACTAACTGCAATAATCAAAGTTTTTGAGCTTTTAATAGATGCCCCCTTTAACCTTTACACTGACAGTGCCTATGTAGCAACCTCTGTTCCCCTATTAGAGACAGTGCCTTACATACGTCCCTCTACAAATGCTTCCCCCCTATTCGCAAAATTGCAAAAATTAATTCTAAACCGCGATGCCCCTTTTTTCATCGGGCACATACGCGCTCACACTGGCCTTCCAGGGCCGCTTGCCAAAGGCAATGACAGAGTTGATCTGGCGACTCAATTAGTAGCCTCTGTCACGTCAGACTCACCCTTGGCTGCAGCCCAACGGGCTCATGAACTACATCATCTCAATGCTCACACTCTTAGACTCAAATTTTCAATCACCCGAGAACAGGCCCGCCAAATAGTTCGGCAATGTCAAGGATGTCTAACTCTCCTCCCAGAGCCTCATAACGGAATCAACCCCCGGGGGCTGGTTCCAGGAGAGATATGGCAAATGGATGTCACTCATTACCCTCCCTTTGGTAAATTAAAATATATCCATGTGTCTATTGACACATGTAGTGGTTTCCTATGTGCATCCTTGCAAACGGGAGAGGCAACTAAAAATGTTATTACCCATGTTCTCTCATGCCTGGCATATCTACCACAACCTAAAATCTTAAAAACTGACAATGGGCCTGGATACGCCAGCTCTAGCTTTAAACAGTTCTGTGCGCAGTTAGGTATTAAGCACATAACAGGAATTCCCTATAATCCCCAAGGCCAAGGCATTGTTGAAAGAGCCCACTTAACCCTTAAAAACATGTTATTCAAACTTCAGTCGGGGGGAGAAGTACTCTATCCGAAAACAGGTAATGCAAAGACACTCCTAAATCATGCACTGTTTGTTCTTAATTTCCTTACTTATGACTCCGCGGGTAAAACCGCTGCTGATCGCCTTTGGCATCCCTCCACGGCAGATAATTATGCACAGGCTATGTGGAGAGATCCGATGACCAACACATGGCACGGGCCTGACCCTGTGCTCATATGGGGGAAAGGACATGCTTGTATATATGATGCTAAGGCACAAAATGCCCGATGGCTCCCAGATAGGCTCATTAAACTTCTAGACACAAATAGAGGCAAAAACAATAATAATTCCAGTCCAGGGCATATTAACCCCTGAGAAGCCTTCCCTTTCTGTTTATTTTCAGGAGGCAAAAATGAAGATATGTACACTATTGACCCTCGTCATGACCTTTCGCCCCGTTTGGACCCATCAGATTTTCAATTTCACTTGGACAGTCACCAGTGAAGCAGGAGACGTCGTTTTCAGTTCTTCCACTTTAGCAAGTTCCCCCCCATGGCCTGTTCTTGCCCCTGACCTCTGTGACTTGGCCGCTGGAGCTTCTGCGGCCTGGGGGACCCCAGACATTTACTTTCCTTTTTCCACCTCCCCTGAGACCTACCCTGAGGGACAATCTACCACCTCTCCTGGGTGTAACAACACCCCTAGGAGAACCTACCTCAGAGAAACCGAATTTTATGTTTGCCCGGGAGCTCATAGAGATCGAGCCCTTAACTATAAATGTGGATATAGAGACTCCTATTTCTGTGACTCCTGGGGGTGTGAGACTACAGGAGATGCTAGTTGGAAGCCTAGCTCCACCTGGGATTATATAACTGTAAGTAGGGCTTGGAATCCCAAGCCTAACTCAACTGTTACCCCAGAATGTCAAAGCACCCAATCCACAAGGGGGCGATGTACACCGCTCTCCATTACCTTTACTGACAAGGGAAAAAGGGCCCCTATTGATGGATGGCTCAGGGGACATGAATGGGGGCTAAGGCTTTATGTTTCAGGAAAAGACCCTGGGCTCACTTTTAAAATCAAATTAATTCGATCCATTCCAAACGCCAACAAGCACGTTGTCCTTGGCCCTATTGCCCCTAAGGCAAGAGACCCAAGACCTTCTAACCCTTCTCCCCTGTCTACTAGTACTGTTTTCCAGGCCTTGCTCCCCCCAGTTTTACCCTCTACAGGCGAAATCCTTAAAGGCCTGGCTAATGTGACTGCAGAATCCCTTAACTCCACTGGATATAGCGAGTGCTGGTTATGTTTCTCCCCCGTTCCCCCGTTTTACGAAGGGATAGCAGTTTTAGTAAACACCTCAGCAGACCTCATACTTACCAATGACTCCAGCAAGACTCGCTGGTCAGACCCCTCCCGTTTTTCAGAGACCTCTCCGGGTCTCACATTGACGCAGCTTTCGGGAATAGGCCTCTGTATACATAGCCCCCTCTTGCGTCTACCCCCTCAGCTAATACCCATTTGTAACAGCTCCTTCTCACCCCCGCTGTCCTATGAATTCCTTGTCGCGCCCAACGGTACTTATTTTGCTTGCTCCTTTGGCATAACGCCCTCTGTTAACCCGCGCTTGCTAATATCCAACAATGAATATTGTGTTTTAGTCATGCTCATGCCCAAGATTTCCATACATCCCACCGAAGACCTCCTTCCATATTACTCGGGCTCTACTCGCACTAAGCGTGAGCCAGTAACCGCCATTACCTTATCTGTAATATTAGGATTAGGAGCAGCTGGGGCTGGAACAGGCATTGCCTCCATAATTACTTCTAAACAACAATATTATGCTCTTAGTCAGGCTATTGATAAAGACATACAAAATCTGCAAGAAGGTTTAGACAGCCTGAAAGAATCTGTTGTCTCTCTCTCTGAGGTAGTGCTCCAAAATCGCCGAGGGTTAGACCTCCTTTTCCTGAAAGAAGGAGGCCTCTGCGCTGCTCTTAAAGAAGAATGTTGCTTCTATAAAGACAAAACAGGGTTAGTGCAAGATAGCATTGATAAAGTTAAGAAAAACCTAGAAGCCAGGCAAAAACAAAGAGAAAAGGATGAGGCCTGGTATAAAAACTGGACCTCTGCCACCCCTTGGTTAACTACTCTGATCCCCACCATCCTTGGACCCTTGGCAGGATTCTTCCTTTTAGTGTCTCTTGGCCCTTGGGCCTTAAGAAAACTGACAGTTTTTATTCGAGAGCAGGTTGACCAGCTTGTCAAGCCAGCGGTTGCTGTTCATTATCACAGACTTACAGCCTGTGATGAAGAGTCTTACACCGAGCCAACCAATGCTCCCGGTCTCCGGTTCTCAACTTTACAGGCGCCTCAACCATGGTACCATCGATTCTGGCACCGTACTTAATGTGGCCCATATGCTGGTCAGCCAGAACCAGACATACCCCTAACTATGAGGGTATGGGCATCGAGATGAGTGCGAGACAAAGTACCGCAAGGGAGGGTTCTTCCTAGAACCTCTCTGGTCCTCCCTGAGAATACGCCTGGCTTGCATAGAGGTTGGTATCCATATGTACATAAAGCCTTGATATATTAAGATCAATTTGGCTTTCAGCTCTGCCTCTCCTCCCTAAAAGATACCGAGAGCATTTGCGAAATGTTACCCTGCTGGAGGAGCCAGGCCTCTATTCCCTCACTCGATTAAGGCCCACCTTTCTGAAATAAATAGAAAGGGAGGAGATGTTGGGAGCCACACAAAGACAACAAGATGGCCACAGTTCATGAGGTTCCTGCTTCACTTCCTGGAGATTAGCTGCGAGCCCGCGCGCGCCAACAAGGAAGCCCGCGCGCGCCAAGAGATACTCTTCTCCCCCTCCTTCCCCATTATCATATACCAATCAGAATGTAACTCGCTGTGCCTGCAGCCAATCCCCTGCTTACAAGTATCCTATGGTCCACTCTGCCCCTGAACACTGGTGTATATCTACCCCCGTCTTACAATAAAATTTGAAGGCTTGATCAGAATACTGTCTTGCCTTCGCTCTTCTCTCGCCCCCATTTTCTTTCAGGTCGGATCCCCCTCGTCCCCACAAATAACTAGGTCCCGCTGGACGGGACACCTAGAGAGTCAGATTCTATTAGCATATCTGAAACATGCAAATCATTGATAATATTGATGTAGAACTTGGGAAAACATTAAAAGGAAAATACTTTTAAATAAATAAACATGAAATGGTAGCTATAGCTGATGTTTATGAAAGTCAGGTTTCTTAGATATCGACTGACTTAATCTTTATTATATCCTCTAGGATTCCTCCACTTTAAATTTGAAGAAACAGCATCATTGAGACCAAGTAAACGTTACTATAAAGCCACACACCTGAGGAGTAGAGCTAGCATCTGGCCTCAAGCCCACACGCTTGCTTACCACTTTAATATAAGGTGAATAATAAGCAGAGCATCTTGTCATGATGAATCAAATTATCAAGTCAACAAAAATAAGCTGAATATATATGTCTGAATGCATTCACATTTTCTTTAAGCCACTTACATATTTCCTTCAACAAAAATGTATCGAATGCCAACTACATACATAACATTGAGGGATAAAAAAAAAATGAAAAGATTAAAAAAAGGTTATGTTAATTGCCAGACCCTGAAATTAGTTTTATTGGTATTAATTCTTTGATTCCTTAAAATAACGCTAAGATATTGGTTCTGTTATTATGATCATATTATATATGAGGAAACGGAAGCATCAGGTGCTTAAACTGCTGAAGGTCGTGTGAGTCAGGAAGCAGCAGAACGAATTTCAAATCCAGGCCATTTGACTCCTCTTTTAGTTTCCAAGAGCTGCTGTAACAAAGGACCAAAATGGGGTGGCGTAAAATAAGAAATGCATTGTCTCACAGTTCTGGAGCCCAGAAATTAGAAATTCAGGTGTCCTCAGTGACATGCTCCCCCTGAAACCTGCAGGAGAATCCTTCCTTGCCTCTTCCTAGTTCCTGGTGGCTTCTGGCAGTGCTTGGCGTTCCTTGGCTTGCAGCTGCTTAACTGCAGTCTCTGCCGTCAGCATCCCATGGAGTTCTCCCCGTGTGTGTCAGTCGTTACAAGCCTGTCTTATTGTAAGAACACCAGTTATATTGGATTAATGGACCACCCTATTCTGGTATGATCTTCCCTTAACCAATTACATCTGCAATGACCCTGTTTCCACATAAGGTCATGTGCCAAGAGACTGAGAGTTAGGACTTCAAATCTTTTTTGGGAGACACAATTCAGCCCTTCTACTCAGGAACAGCTCTTAACCACCATGCCATAGTGCCTCCCTGTAAATAAGATGTAATTCTTGTCCCTGGGAGCTCACAGGAGCATAGGGTATAAGCCATGTGCACAAATAACAGCAACCATACAAATGCTAGAATCATTTGATCAGCGTCACTGATTTTTGCCACAGAAGTTCAAAGAAGGTACAGAGATTTAACTGGGGTTGTGGAAGGGGGAAGCAAGGGGTAGGCCTTTGTGGAGGGAGTCATGAGACAGGTGAGGGGAGGTGTAAGGACGGTGGAACTGCACACAAAATGTACAGAACTGGGAACTTAGGGCTTGTTCTGGGAATAGGGATTTACCCATAGTACCTAGAGTCTACAAGCAGTGACAGACGGGGTCATAGAATCAAAACTTTTCAAAATCAGAATTGCATGAGGACAACCAGACCAGCTCTGTCCTTTAAGGAAGGTGACAATATTGCACAACTGGGCTCACTGAAGCCCAGAGTTCTTTGGCTTGCCCTTATTGACACAACTGGTTAGTGATGGAGAATAGTGAACTGAACACTCTTTTTCTGTCTCCTATTGCAGCTGTATATTTTTTCTACATCATAGGTCTAGAAAAATAGATTGGGGAGGTATCATGAGGTATTGAATGCCAGGCTAAGAGTCATTAAGCTGAGTTACAGAGCAACAAGGTTTCATTGTTGTGAAGTCATCTCCAAAGATGTTTTGGTAGACCAGGTGCTGACTGAGCCGTGGGGTCAGCAAGAAGAGGGAGGGGGCTCACAGCCATTCAGGATGGAGGTCAAGGGACTTGAACTGGTATCAGGCAGTGGGAGTGGAAGGGAGAAGGTAGAGAAGAATATCTTCCAACTCAAGAAACACTTGAGTGTTTGGATGTGGGAGACAGGAGGCCAAGATGACTATGAGATCTAGGGCCCCAGAGGGAATGCAGTGGTATTAACAGAAATGGGGAACTCAGGGGGCAATACAGGATGATCAACCATGCTGGTTTGCCTGGGATGGAGGGGTTCCCTAGGAGCAGGACTTTCATTGCTAAAACCAGGCGGGTCCCTGTCAAAAGTCCGGGGCTGAATTGGTCACTGCACAGGAGAAACAGGTTTTGCTTTTATTTTATTGTTATTTAAATAAAAATAATATAAAAAATATATATAAATACTATATTTTATTTAAATATACTACTAAATTACTAAATTAAAATAGCTACTAAATCTAGTATTAAGGCTATTTAATATTAGATTTATACTTACAAAACTTAAAAGTAAGACAGTTATTTGAAAGATGTCTTTTAGCTCTAAAATTCTATGAATACAGCCAAGATTTCCTTAACTAGTCGTATTTGCAATGTCAACAAATGGCGAACTTGACAATGAAAGAGCTCATTTCAGCGATCAGCATGTTGGAAGGCCTCTGCCTTGTTTATTTCATGACGAGAAGTTTCTGTAAAATTAGTGTTCCCTTTGCTGGGGACTAAAAAGAATTGCAAGGTTTTTACAACACTTTTTTCCTTTGCTGGGAGCAGATCCTTGATCTCACTCAGGGTGTTCACATCAACTCTGCCCTGAGGGTATCTGCTAACAATGCCCTCAGTATTTGTCTGCTAAAAGACTTGATTCACTGCTCCTTGTTCACGTAGGAACGCAAAGGTATGTTGGAAGAGCTCCTGATTTCCCAGGCTCTTCCTGCATCTTATTTTAGATAGGAAGAAGTAATTTTTCAGTGCAGTGCACATGAAATTAAGCATGCAACCGCTATTATTAATGGGACTTGTGCATCTCATTTCGCCCCCTACACAGTAACATATACACATGTGGGAAGCTGAAGCTGTGCTACGGTTGTTCCATCAGAATTACAAAATCTGTGATCTGTCCCTTGAGATAAATGCACAATTCATTTTCTCATGGAAGGAAAACTGAGCTCTGGTCTCTGACATCTCAAAGGGCCTGCTCAAAAGAACCTCCTTCTGGTTTTAAGTGTTTGAATCGTGTTTTATTTTTTAGAATATCTCCATTAAACTGGAACTTGCTGAAAAATGCACACAGTACTTTCTTTTGTAATGTGAATTCAGTGTTGACCAAGTTCTGCACATCACTCAATACTCTCTGCTTATTTATAAATTGCCATGTCTTCACGACAATAAAAGCTCATGTCTCCCATGTCTCAATAATTGGAGGAGACACCTGTTCTCCTAGGGGTGTAACAGTTTTGGATTTTGGTGCCTGAATTTTGACTAGAAAAAATTTTTTTTGACTTAAAAAACAAATCTTAAACCTAGAACTGGAAACCATTAGTGCCCAGTAAATATTTCTAGTGACCTCATCTGTTCACACCCTATCTTGATGGGTCCAGTTTTGGGCAGTTTACCATTTTAGTAGGAAATCTGGATCAGTTATAGTGGACAAATGACATGGAACAAAGAAGAGAAGAAACAAGAGATGGCAGCTCTTAAGAGCAAGAAGCCAGTGAAATCATCTGGCCTAAAGAACACCAATGACCAGGCATGATGGTACCACCTGGGGTTTAGAAAGGGGGTTTACTTATAGCCCATTGAGTGCTTCATGGGTTTCTCTTGGCGAAATTATTGATCGTGGCTGGAAGCGTACAGGTGAAAGCCATTACTTAAGCTACGAACTTCAATGACTCTTGCAGCTTAATCACCTGGGCAGGTTTAGCTACCAGATCCTTCTGCTGGGAGCCGATCCACCATCCAGAAGGCCAATGCTGTTATTAACATCGCTCACAGCAAAGTTCTTTTGTTTTGTTTTCTATGTGTTCCAAACTGACAATAAGTATAACTGGCATCAGCTTAGGAAATGGAAAAAAGATGCAGAATCAAAACATTCCCGATCCAGACAGGCTATGAAAACTCTTAAGGTGTTTCGTTGTCACTATTTTTCCTCATAAATTTTTTTTTCCTATCCTCTCAGTTTCCTTTTGTCAAGAATTTAAACTTTGAAATATTCTCGACCAGGGAGTAAAAGCCACTGAACAAGTCTCTCCAGCTGCTATTGATGATTTTGCAGACATTCAGTTAAGTCTCTTCCAGCCTTGAAAAGCTGCCTAATTTGGGGTTGGATTTTATGTTCCACCCCATTTTGTATTTTCAATGTCCCTTTTAAAAAGCATGAAGATCATGACACAGAACTGTGCAAACTGTGTGCTCCACATAATGCCCTACTCTATATGCCTAATACTCTATGTGCATAGATCTCTTATCTTCTGTGGCATAAACTACATCTGCACCTTTGCCAGAGACGAGCAAGCAAGAGCCAAAGCTAAGAGGGTGCTATCCACCTGTCACACTGTTCCTATAACTCTTCCAGTATGTTTACAACACCAGGGTCATTTTGAATGACCTTAATACAGAATGCCATTTGTTTCTTATAAATGCATATTTAGATGTAGGAGAAAGTAACATCTATTTAAAAAAACTGCAGAGCAGAATATCCTGTGTTGCCCTACCATGCAGACAACAGCTGCAGAAAAATAGAATATTTAGAATAAGTTAGCAAAACAACAGTCCCCTGGGGACTTCCGCTCCGCCTTCTTTGTGAAACAAAGCACCTTAAAGCCTTAGTTTTATACAAGTTATCTAATTCCCAAGGACACCGTTCTCAACATCAAGAATGTGTGCATTTTTTTATTTGAGAACTTTCTTTACTGAAGGTTTGTACAACGGTTCAGCGGAAATTATGCGGCATCTTTCCTCAAAGAGAGCTGCATTAATGTGCCAATGCCCTTTATTTAATGCACTTTAAAATTCTGACGCGCCTTTTAAAAAGTATGAGTTGTGTTGGGAAAGTCTAATCACCGTTCTGCATGAACGGAAATGTGCTATTTTTATAAGGTTCGTGCGGGAGTCGGGTTTTAGCATAAGGGCGTCTCTATAGTACAGATGTCCGAAGACATTGGTTCGTTTTGATGCCCAAATCAACTAGCTAAAAATGTTACTTCTGCCAGAGTTAGTCAGAGGAAATTCAGCTTATCATCATTTAAGCAATTGGGGACTGAAAACTCTTAAGACTGTAGGAAATATGTAGAATTAATTCTACAAAAACTCAGCTTTGAGGGCTAACTTTCTTTGCACTTTGAAGTGTGCATCCACCCCATAATATTATGCTGTATGCCTGTAAGGACTTCATACAGATATTTTAAAAGTCTCTTGGGATACTGTCGTTTTGGTTTGCTGATCTAATCCATTTCGCTTTCTTCTTAATCGTGAACTCACCCTCCTCTCTCTGGATGCCTCTCTTTGGATCTCTTCCCATTCCAATCAATGTGTCCTTTTAAAAAGTGTTTCATTAAGGTTGAAGTTCCAAGGACATTACTTTTCCTCTTTGAATAAAATGTGCCTTCTTTTTGGAATGCAAACTGCCTGTGCTCTGACTTGTACAATCAAAACAACGCAAAATATACCCAGTGCACTCAGGCAAAATTGGTGTGTGAGTCTCTTGGAAATATCTAGTAACAGGTGCAGCCAGATAGGCTGGCAAAGCATTCTGGTTTCATAACAATTACTAATAAGAAAATAAACGTTAGGTATGCATTATTAAAATTTTTTGTGATATTTTTCTACTAAAAACAAAACAAAATAAAATCTCTCCAGTAACGAATTCTATAGCATTCAAGCCCATAATAAAAAACATCTGACTTCCTCTCTCCCAATTTTAGATCTCTTCTATTTTAATGAAATTTGCATATAGATGTTGTTCTTGTAGGAGGAAAATATATACAGTTTTTACTCAGATCTTTGAAAATCTGTGTTATCCATCAAGTCAGTAGAAGATTCTTTTATCTGTGGCTTTTGACAATGTACAATCGCCTTTATTTCATGCACTCCATATCCTAAAGGAATGTAAATTGTAATAAGACAGTAGGCATGCATATGTTTTCTCATTTAGTAAAAGGAAATGTTTGCTGATTATTTGGTGGTGTTTTTGTTTCTATGAATAGGGTTCTAGACAATCTTAGGATTGGTTTAAATGCACTTTGGTAAAGAGAGTTGCTTTGCAATTATTGGAGACTTCAAAAGCATCTATTAGCAAATCCCAATTTTTAATTTGCCTTCATGCAGTCAGAAACATATATATATATATTTACGTGGAAATTGATGATTTAGTGTTATTTGCTATCTTTGTGCTATTTTGAATAGAACCTGAAAAGAAAAGGAGTTTCCTTTTATAGTCAAGAGAAGAGCATACTATTTATTAGCATGTAATAATTTTTTTTCATAGGGTTTGGATTTCTAATAATAATTTGGTGCACACATTTTGGTGCATCAAAAGCCAAAGTGTCAGGTTTTGTAAAGAAAAGAGGGGATGGCTATTTATAGACATTTTTGTAAATTAAAATCAATATAAATGTTGGGGGTATGTGTAGTCTAAGTACTTGAAGTATAGCAGGCGAGTGGGATGCAAAGGAAGAAACGGAAAAAGTATGAAAGCAAAGGTTAATGAGAAAAATCTATACACTTTAGCAAAAACGTTTAAGAGCCTTAAATTCTAATGAATGTATTATACTAACTGCACAAAAATGTGAAGATGTATTTGCTGGAATGGAGTTCTAATTTGACACAGTCTACAGATTTCTAGAGATTAAGCTTGAGAAAACTTGAAAACGACATGGGTCCAGATATCATCAATGCACTAAAATAGGAAAATGCCTACAGGTGAGAGGAAACAATCAATTCGGATCCTACTTTGAGAGAGAGAGAGAGAGAGAGAGAGAAAATAAAAAGACCAAACAATTGCTTCACTTCTTTCCGTTCATAACAGTTCTCCTCGCTCCCTAGTTTACTCCCAAGTATTCATATTTGATTTAAATTCTGAGAAGCTAAAGCTGTGCTGAGCCAGCCACATTAAGCAGGGGATGGGGAACAAACTCCCTTCAGGCCAGTCACCTGTTAGGCTTGGGATAAAGCTGAAGTTGAAAAGTGACTTTCCTCCCAAAACATGTTAGTAGTTCCGAAGCATCAAGGACCAAACTGTTGCAGAGTGCGTGTGTGTGCGTGTGAGCCCTGCTGTATGTGTGAGAGAAAGAGACCAACGAAGCAGAGGGCCGGGAAGGAGGAGAGAAGAAAGTTGTCATCATGAATGAAATTGAAGAAAGATTTCCTTAAAGAGTGCATATATATATATATATATATATATATATATATATATATATATATATATTAAAGAACATATGTGAAACTATATAAATGGAACATAAGTATTTCCAGCCAGAGAATTCAAAACACACACATATTGTGTATATGTGTGTGTGTGTGTGTGTGTGTGTGTGTGTGTGTGTGTGTGTGTGTGTTTGGTTAGTAGTTGTTTTGGAAAGAAAAAGGAAACAAGTGCTGTTTTTACCAGCTTTATCATGGTATTCACAACCGCACAACCACCGTCCCCCAAGTGTCCTGTTTACACCAATTAGCCTTGTTTAGCTCTTCATTACCCACATTGCTTGACCTGCTTCCATGCATAATAGGGTTAATCATAATAAAATGAAATCTTTTGATTTTATTAATTTCTTATACAGTATGTCTTCCAGAATTCTTAGCAATGCTAGAACATCAGGGAATAATGCATGTGTGCTAAATTTTGCTCCCTCTGCTGGCTGACTCTGAGGGAATGGTAAAACTACTGGCTCATACATAAACCAGGACTATTATTGTTTGGGAAAACACACACACACACACACACACACACACACACACACACATCCTTTGGGAAACAGAACCATTGCATTGAGAGTCAGTCCTGTATTCTGCTCACACTGACAACAGAAGTACCACCAATACAACATTTTCTACCCAGAATGCCATGGTCACCGAAGGGGAAAAGCTAAGAGCCTGGTTGAGGATGGCAGGTGGAGAAGGAGATGGGAATTGCAGTATATCTAAGGCTTAGATAAGCACGCAGCTTATTTAATCTTCTTTGCTTGCTGATGTCTCTTAGTTCCTAAAGAGTGTGGCAGAGCTTTGTCCTGTGTGTTTCCTGGCAAGAAAGCAATTTGATACAAATAAATGTGTCACATTCAGTTCCATAAGACTGACTGGGCGTTAGACAGAATCATGGAAGTAGTTAAAAAGCATGTCCCCTTATTAGAATCCCTAGATTCATGTAAATATAAGGTTACTTAAACAAAATATACGAAGTTAAAAGGAATGAATTAATTTTTCAAAATGATTTAGAAAATTAAAAAAAATTAGGGAGAATCCTGGAAATGTATAATATAAAAGTTGTCATTTAAAAAGACATCCTGTCTGGTAATGCAATTAGTTCAATAGATACTTAAAGTTTGAAGCACATTTTATCTATAAATTTAGACATTTGGAAAAATCATGCAGCTGAGAAGACATTTCAGTAAATGGATAGATTAGGTAACAACATAAAATGTGTTTTGTCTTGAAGTTAGGAAAAACTGTCTTTCTCTCTAGGGTACACAAAATGCTTTCTTGCCCTTTGTGAAAGATTAAGGAAGTTAAACCTTAGCTTTAGACTTGGAACCATTAAGAGATTTTAAAAAAAGAAAGAAGGAAGGAAAGAAGAGCATGGAAAAGAAACATAGTATCTAATGTATGAATTAATTTAAATCCTTTAATAAAGTTTCATAATAGTTTTATTCATATGACATAAACATTTCCCTTTCCCCTCTCTTACTCAATGGCTTTCTTAGGGGGGGAAAAAAATAGCTACAACCAAAAAAGAGAATTAAAAAAGTGAGTCTGTAAAAATCTGAATAAATAAGAAATTTATATTTTATTTAATGTCAGTCTGCTCCAATTTTGAATGTTTGTTATGTGTACCCACATACAAGCCTGGCATTGGCATTTAATGAATTGTTTTGGTATCGAAATATACTCTCTTGTCTTTCAAATTCATGCAAACCTTACTTGCCCTTCAAAAAGGAAAACATCCTGTTTTGGTTAATGGGCTTAGTTAAAAAAAAAAAACAACAAAAGTAAATTGTGAACGCAATTAGGCTTCTCAGTGAGCATGCTCAGTGGGTCTCTCACGGTTGCTAGGCAACCAGCTGAAGGTGTGTGGCAAAAGAGGGCCCCACGTGTAAAAAACATGAGCACCTTTGGCATAGGTTTCATCTAGTCTGGAAGCCCATGTTCATTTATGTAATTAATTGTGGGATATCATTGGATGACTTTAATGGATTCCTTTTCCATTTTTGGGAAGAGAGTTGGGGATAAGGAAGGGATAGAGTGGGGGATCCAGCAGGATGGGTTTGAGTACCACAGCAAGGACTTCCCGAAAGACCGCTGTGCTTGAACTGGGTTGCACTTTTACAGTGTGTGCGTGTGGCAATTTATTTTTCATCGTGGGAGTCCCAGTTTGCTCTTAACCACTGCACTCCGGGGGCTCAATTTCGGCCCAATTCGAATCCCACCCCGGATCATCGTAACTGCGTGCATCTAACATTTAAGCCTCTCAAATAAATCCATTTTCACATACACGAGTCATTTAACAGAAAATTTCCAGTGAAACCACATTTGTTAAATTAAAAGTTGCAGCCCGCATTCAAAGCCCATCCGCACCCTCCAGAGTTCTGCTGAAGAAACACTTACAGTAGTTCAGAGAACAGCGCGGCAAAGTAAAAATGAATCAACTTTTAGAAACCACACAAAACGCTTCGCCTTTAGTGAGTACAATGCCATCTCCATCATCACCTCTAAGTAGCAACTCGACCGAACACCTGGTTCGGTCCACAGTGACAACTCACTGTCTCTCCAGTGGTAACAATTTAGAGGCATGATGCTAAACAAGATATATACATGATGTCAAATATTGGCTGCACACATCTAAGCCAATCACTTCTAAATAAATTAACCATGGCACTGCCTAATACGATCCACCTGCTTTCTTCCTTGCGTTGTTCCAGACCCTACCTGAACCCCCCTTTGATTAAATGTCAAAAGCTTGCCTTGTGCCTACAGATTTCACTGAAGGCGGATAACAGAAAGGTTCCTCCTGTGACTCCATAAAACTGAAATAAATTCCACTGGCATCTTGTAAATTTTTATTTTCTACAATGACTGCAGGCCCCATCTGCGGCCCAGCTGTTATTAGAACGGAAAGCGTTGGCCCTTCTGCATTACAAAACAGCATAGAACAGTAATTGCCAGTGGAAGAGATTAAGTGTAGACACTAAAAATGTTTACTCGCAATGAATATGCATAACGATGGGTAGGAAACAGCACTGGAAGATTAAAAAGAGAGAAGGGTTTGTTTACAAGGCTGGGGAAAAAAAAAAGAGTGGAATGTCAGTTGGCCCCGAGCCTGAAATAGGAACGAAAAACCTTTGGGCAAGGCATTAGGGAGAAAAACAGATGGTTTGTGAACCTTTTATTAGATAGAAAAATCATTAATCAAGCCCAGGCTGGAAATGGCAGGGTTTTTGGTAGTTCATATTTTAGTTTATTTTTTCTTAAAGTGACAGTATACTTTTTTTGTTTTCTGTTTTTTGGGGACAGTCATCTCTGTATGGATCAGATGTAGATAGGCACTGCTTTTGTACAATATTCCACATTAAAGCCAGCTCCACTTGAGGTTAGTGTGAGCACTGATTTGTTATATGGAGAGAATTCCTCCAAAGGGTTTTACATTTCAGCACCTGTTCTGCCTGTATAGCAATTAAAAACAAATTGCAGGATGGAATATTTTTTTTTTTCTTCATGTCCCATTTCTTTGCTTTTGAAACTTGGGAAGAAAATGGAGAAGGGGAAACTTTTACACATACGGCCTTGCTGACTAGGTTGATTCATAACAGTTTAAGCAAAATATGTAGTAACAATAATTGCAGATTGATTCATCTCCTGAGAGGGAATTCATGCGATTTCATTGGAAAAAAGCCATTGAAGAGAGAAGGATCCCATTGGAAACTGTACCTCCTGTAAAATTAATCTGTGCCCTTTGGGCTTGAAAAGGTTGTATTTTACTAAAAATTTTTTAAATAAAGGTAATGAACATCTCAGGGAAGGGAATATCCTAAGATTAACAAAATCCTGGAATTAATGGTGCAAAGCATATCATCCTCTATTAGCCAGTCATCAAACCCTAGGAAATGCCCTATGCCAGGGCCAGTATTGTTTGAATGGAATGTGTATAACATTAAAACACTTGTTTTAAACACACAATATGTATGTGTTCATAAACACAGACATGGCTATGCACATACCCCTATATATGTATATACACACATGTGCATGTGTCTGTGTGTGTGCTCAAGATTTGAAATATTATTGCTGAGGTACAACCATGTCAGCTTTGGAAGTGGGATGGCAGGGTAGGGAAACGTTAGAATAAAGGGTGCCTATGGCCAGACCCAGGATTAATCTTGATACCACAGTCCTGGATTTTTGTTGTGGTGTGCCATATATTTGGAACTGGTAGCTCATTTCTACTTTGCGAAGCTACTTTTAAGTTTAACTGTAAAATTTCCTTTTCCTGCTTTATTTATTTAATATTGGACAGGGGATTGACTTCATCGGGATCGTCATTCCTTGAGTTAAGCATTGTTGATAAACAACTTCCATGAATATGCAGCAGGGCAATTTCTTTTGGAGGAATTAGAAGGTATTTGGAAAATCTCATCCATGTTTTTACTCTTCAAATGCAAAATATTTTTAAATAACTTTATTCACAAGTAAATATCAGCAATTCATAGGGCAAGTTATTCTTTGCCGAAAGTGCTCATAGAAAACCCATCAGTTTCCTTTCCTTATTTCCCACGAGAGGAATTGTGAAAGTCAAGGTCAGAAAACACCTGCAACAATCCGATTTTTCTCCTGATCGTTATGTGTATCCTCCATGTTAAGGAAATGAGACCTTTTGAAATGTTCACATTAAAACGAGAATGAGGAGAAGGTTTTCTGACTACAGGCCTCTGTTGTGATGTCGTTACTATCTTCCGCAGATGATCCTTCTCCTGGAAGTCTGAGCTTCATGCCTTTCCTTTCCATCTCCCTGGTTTACCTGATGGGCTTATTCATCTTACTGGTTTGTTTGGAGGTAATGTCATTGTCAATAAAGAATGCCAAAGACGAGAAAGATCAGCAGTGACCTGCACAAACTCTAAACCTCGCCAACCTACCACTGTGTGCTGGGCTGACTTGTTACAGAAACAGAAGTTCAAAGACATGGCTGACGCCCTCCTTCAAAAAAACACTTTTACAACGCAGTTAACATTTTCTGTTTTCTGACATTCTTTCCGTAAAGAGATGCTTAAAGCAAAAAAAGGTTTCCTGCCACAAAAATGACATTAATATTTCGTAAATCAAGAACTAAGATAATGTTTTGGCTGCTGCAGAGACGTTTACCTTATGTCGTTTATCTAAAAGCTCTTCGATTAAAACATGACACAATTTTTGGACTGGCTTTAACCGGAAAAAACAATTCCAAGAACTATCTTATTTCAGAGCCTGAAATTCTTTAGTATATTTCTCACTAGAATTCACTGTGGAGTAGACAGCCTTTCAGCTCATAGAAAAAGACTTCCCAAATAATAAATCTTTCCAACGATTATTCATGTACATTAAATCAAATAATTTACTGAAAGCCAAGAAACCTTCAAATGGAAAACTATGTAAATATGTTTGTAAACTTTTGAGTTAACTGCAATGCCAACAGCTCTGTTATCAAAGATGAAATCCTTTTCTATACTGACCCAAGAATTGATCTATTTAAAGAAAAGATATTTTGTATCAAAAAGCAAAAAAAAAAACAAAACCAAAACCCTTTATAGATAATAAAGCTCTCTCAAATGAGCATCTGCTGGAGGAAGTAATAAAATCACAAAAGTGATTATGAATTTCACAGCTTTTTACCTATTTGAAAAATATGGGAAGGAATGAAGTGTAAGAGGCTGTCCTGTAGTGTAGAAATATGATTTTTAAGGTGTTATATACAAACACTGTACATTTATTTCTTACAAAGTTGCTTACAGTAAGCATTTTATCTCTGACCCTTTATTATCTTTTTAATCTATGGTTAATGTAGTTTTTTTTTTTTTCCTTTTAAAACTAAGGGTTTTTACCAATGGATTTCGACACATTTAGATTTGGGGAAGGAAAACACACTTTCGGAGCAGCTACTTCAAAACGTAGAGGAGAACAATTACCGAAATAAAATAGCGGTCAGTCTTCCATAAGCCATTCAACAGCCAACGGAAGTCCGCAGTTAAGGTCAAACTGCTTTGGGGAATGCCAAGGAACAACTTCTCTTCCTACTGTGTATACCACAGAAAACTGCAGAGTTCCTAAGTCTGGGACTAGGAACTCTGAAATGAACCTCCTGCAGGCTTGAGCCGCTCAGAGTTGGGCGGGACTGAAGATGGCGGTGGCTGGGGGCGCGAGGGCGAGAAGCAGGATCTGGAAGGAGAACGCACAATAGCTGTTTAAGGACCATTAGCCTTGCATATGTTATGGCACATCATTAATAAACAATGATCAAAAGAAAGAGTATGTCTTAACAGCTGCAATAAATTATTATGGAAATTGGCATTTTAAAATGAATTCAGGGTGAGACAATACCAAAAGGGCAGCAGCTACATATAGAATGGATCACGTTGTAAGGCCAGAGAATAATTGTCAAACGTGGAGGAGCTGTGGCCAAGCAGTCTTCTTCCCTCCATTTGTAGAATTTAAGAAAGATGATCTTCACCACAGGACTTGAGTGAAGTAACATGCATTAACAAGACTGTGTTCTCTGGAAGATATGGGAAACAATCAATACCTTAAAAACGGGTAAATACTGTCATAAGAAGAACTGGGAGAAAGACTGTTAACGGCCCATAGTTCCAATTTAACAATAATTAAATATTATTAAACTCCAGTTTTGAAATAAGAGTTTTTTTTCATGATAGCAAAAGATTTTGAGACAATCTTTGATATGAACATTTTGTATTAATTTTAAAAAGCTCGAATGAAGGACTGCTTCGCTCTTTCATGGAAAAAAGGAAAAGATGAAAAATAAGGTGGAGTTGCAGAGCACTGGGATCTTTGATTTTCAAGATGTTTTCTATGTATTTTTTTTCTATCAATAATGATTAGTCCATTAATCCTTTTTATGTGGGTTTAAAACGTCATGGTTAAATGGTTTTACTGAAGTTAGCAAATTGATGTTTTATGAACTGCCAGAGTATCTGATGAAAAGGTGGGAAAAAAAACCCAGACAGTGATATGGCTGTTTGCCACATCCAGATAGCTGGACATCCAAACCGGATATTCAAGGTTGGATGAATGTTTTCCTTGCTGTATGGAAGTTTTGATCTGCAGTGTAGGTCTAACCTGGGTTTCTTTATTACTATGAAGAGACTGTGACAGGAGTTTAGAATGGGGGACAAATGACTAGTTACTAGTAGTAATTAGTTCCTGATTAGTTACTAGCATGACAAGAAAAACAAAATACTCCATGAAACACTCAAAACTGACTTTGTATGCATAAAAAGAGCATTCTAATAATACACTAAACGTTTACTCCTTAAACCAAGAAGGTACTTTGGGGGTTTCTTTTGATCCTTGATACAGACTTGAAATGGACATATGTTGACAGAATGTAACATTTTTAATTCGGATAACCTTATCTGGCAGTTATTTTAGGAAGAGCAGCCTTATCCAGTTCTCTTTGGGCAACAGTTACGTCCATTCTGGATGTCCCCATGTCTTAGGACCTCGCTGAGTGCTCTCTCCTGGTGCTTGCTAGAGATGTTAGAAATATACTTTCTGGGCTTTTAAAGGGAAAACCTTCCCAGGTACGTCCCCCTGAGAAGTGGTTGCTATCATAGTCTTTGTGACTGCTGGCTAACACAATATTATCTGTGGGACAGGGAAAGAGCCACTCGCACAATGAACTTTAGAAGCCATCCCTAGACTGCCTCCTATGTTCTCTGCTTTCGATTGTCCCCAGTTCATGTGTACTTTAACATACAAGCTAGTAAGGATCAACATAGTGGCAGTGAGTTCAATAATCCTACAGTTTCATGGGTCAGTACATTTGACTTTGAAAGTGTGCATGAGCAGAGTTTTAATAAATGCTTAGTCCTTCATCAGTATTTTTCAGTCCTGGTTACATATTGAAAATTATCTGTGTGTTTACATTTTGGGAAATATTCAGTTGTAGGGACATCAGACCAACTGAATGGAAGTCTGAGGATGAAGGCTGTACTGCTGCATTTTAATAAGGCTCTGCTGGTCATTCCAGTGCACAGCCAGGTTTGGGTACTGCTCTAAATGTTCTCATGAACTACAATGTACACACAACCTTAAAACATGGGAGGGCTATATTTTTTGGTGTTCTCTCTCCCCAACTGACCATGGAGTAGTAAGCAGTATACCATTAGTCTGAAAGAATTAATACACTTCTAGGAGTGCTCAGTTTATGCTCTGAGAATAACTTGAAGACCCAGTAATTTCAAACTCCTGGAACAAGGGCATTATTGCCAGAGTATAGATGAATATTTAACAGATAGAGTGGGAATATCCAAAATGACTTTGCAGTATATCCAGACAGCTTTGCCCTGTTGACTCCATTCACTGTTTTTGCCCTGGTCAGAAGACATAGCAGGTGCTTTCCACAACTCAACTTCCTCTTCACTGATGCCACTTTAGTCCCTGAGGACTCATTTGAGTCCAGAGCACTGCTGGGGCTACAGAATGAACAGCCATTTAGCCCTTTAAAAGTACTATTTGCACCCCCAGGTCAAAATGTTTTTCATTCACATTCTGCAAGAGGCTGCATTTCCATTCCAAGAACGACTTTTTGATTTTTTAAAAATATGTTTTCAGAATGGAAAAAATGTGGAAAGATAAGGTCTTCTGGGGGAGTAGATCATCCCTGGGAATGACTTGGAATGAATTTTCCTGATGAGTTATGGGAGCATGAACACATATCCTGTTTTCCTTCTCAATTCAGAGTGGTTTTCACATAGATGCCTGTTTGCTCCAACTCATTCATTCTGTTTGCACTCCTTTTTCTGAGACATCTGAAAGGAAATATTGGCTCAAAGGTTCCATCCCAGGTGTGATGAGGATTTCTGGAAGGACAGTTCTTGTTGAATGCTATGATTGTCTGCATTTCATTTTTCCTTTCTAAGGAATTCCAAAATGAGTGATCCACTCTCCACATCCCAGATGTTGTTGTAAACCAGAATTTTGGAACATTTGAACTAAAATTCAATCCCCTAAAGTTCAGCTGAGTCCCAGTTCTCAAACCAAACACTGACAAAAATGCATTTGTGCAACGGTTCACATGACTTCCTCGGTGTGCTGCGTGCCGGCCTCTGTGACTTAGTCCCAAATGAACTGACACACCATACTGTAAATTTTATAACAACCAAACACCAGGATGCTAGAAATGAGGCCCTGGTTCATGTTTCTTGAGAGACTAAAGTTCTGGAAACATCCTTTAATGTTGATTTTTATAAGAACTTTAAGTAGTATTGTTTAAAAAAAAACTCAAAAAAAAGAAAGAAAAACCCTAAATAGTTCAAGTCTGTTAAAAAGTTTCCTACATAACATTGGCAACCATTTCAGTAAGATGAGTATTTTAGAGGGCATGTCTTAGGGAATGGGCATCAGTCATTAATATCTCATCCAAATTTAAGGAGACCATTTTAGGAAATGTAAATATCCATAATTTAAAAGCCGTCAATAGACAGGCTAATATATAATTAGGAGAATACATTTTTACAGGTTTATTTGCAATCTCCAATGTTGGATTTTCACGTATTTAAGTCTCAGTTTTCCATTCCTCTTTCTGCCTATCACTCACCTGTGTTTATCTAATGGAAACCAGTTACTACATCTCTGGCCACACATCTGTTTCATGCATGTGCGATTATAAGCCATTTTAGCAACTAGTAAAACTACAGGTGTCTGGGTTTTAATGTAACCATTTTAAAAGAACAGTTCATGGGCCTCTGATTATTATTTTTTATAGCTGGCAATGTTCCTACCATAGCCTGCCAGCTCAAGAGCTAGCATGATTCTGTTGTTCTCTCACCTGGCAGAAACTCTGAAACCATTTGTAAATTAATTTTTTAAACTTTGAATCCATACTGCTGAAAACAGCTATCACTGTTTTGTGCACAGACTGCCTGTCCTACTGTTTCTGCATATCTCCAATAACAAATAATCAACTTGGTTTTGAATGCTGGATGCTAAAGTCATTAGGTATGTATATATATATACTGGACTTGCTTACTTCTATCCCATAATAAACACAGTTGCCATCACATCACTTTGATAAGAACTGCCGACACATGGTTTCATAACATCTGTTGAATGTCCGTCCATGCCCTCACAGTCAGCTGTTCAATTCTGTATAAGTGAAAATTTTTGATTTGGAGATTTCTTCATTTATTTACCCCTCATCATCTAAGTGCAGCTAAAAGATGTAAGAGTTCCAAGAGCTACTGTAACTACTTCTGAAATTTATTATTTATGAATAAAATACCCCAAGAACACATTCATCTGCTCTTAAAAGAGAAAGATAGATGTGTACAAATTATAAATGGAGAAAACTGACTTACAGATTACTTAGACTAAAATTAGGATTCAAAATTTTTTTAAAAATCCAGTTCCAGTGACATGAAACTCGGCACACATTGTAGGAGGTACAAGTCAAGATCAATTACAAATTTGACTTTGCTGCAGCAGTAATAGAGACACGTTGTACAACTATATTTAAGGCTCTGGTGACATTTCTATTACAAATAGAAGCATCATTTTCCAGGGATTTATTGTTGAGCCGTAACAATTTTTAGACAGGATCATTTATGAAATTCTGGGACTTGGCTCCCAAATCAGATATTTTATTTACTTCTTTTAAATTAATAAACAGAGTTTAAATGTTCTGGGTGAATGAAAACAAATTAATAGTGAAAGTTTCCTTTATTAAATAAAGTTTGGCCTTTCCACAGACACATTACAGACTGTAGTTAATTTCTTGGTAATATATTTTCTTTTGCTCTTTATGCTTAACAGCATGATGATGTTTCTGTGGCAGAGATGGAACCTGGGATTGATGACGCCCCAAACATTTTAATCCTCCATATGCTAATTAGTGACTCAAATCAGAGAAAAAAATTCCTTATATTTTATGATAGCTTTAAAACACAAAGTAATTGAAGACAAATTTTCTAGAGTATATGATCATTTGACTCTAGCATTATTTTGAGTAATATTTTAAACATGGCAAATCCCTGATGAAAATCTTCAGTAGTTACTGCAATTGTCTAGATAATATAATGTTTAAGGTGCTCCAAATTCTCTTCCTTTTCCTACCTCAGCTTCCACTGCTTCTCTTTATGAGTTGTACTCTACAACTAGCCTAACCCCCAGCCACTTCTCAGACATCTGATTTTCCTGCTCTTACCTTGTCTTCCAACCCATCTTTATCCAGATCCTTCCCCACTCTTCCAGAACTTCTTCAAATACCACCTTTTCCAAGAATGTTTTCCTGATCCTCCTTATACAACTTCTTCCCTATGAACATAGAAAATATTTGGTTTTTACTGTAGTTATTTATGTATATATTATCCACGTCCTGTATACAGAAGAGGTGCTTAGTTAAGGTTTGTTGATCACCGAAATAGATGAATGAATAAATACCTGCTACTGAAGGAACCTATTTTTGGACTTATGCTTTCTATTAGGGACAGGCAATAGATAACAGAGTATGACACAGAAATATGTTAATGTAGATATATACGGACTTGCTTACTTCTATTCCATAATAAAGAACACAGTTGCCATCACATCACTTTGATAAGTAGTATCAAAAAAAATCTTAGTCCATCCGAAAGTAACATTAAAAAAAAAAGGAGAATAGAAGCAAATTTGATTTTCTCAAGTAGGCCAGACTCCTGTTCATCAAGGCTGGGACCACTGACCTGGCCTTCCCCACTGTGGTGTGTCTGAAATGTACTTCTCTGCCCCCTGCCCTTCCTGCTGCGAGGCAGCCCCACATCATCTCTTGACAGTAAAACATTTTCCTAGCAGGTCTCTTTGATTGCAACTTTATCCATCCTTCATGGGCCACCAGAATGAGCTTCCTAATGCACAGATAAGAGTGTTGATCCCTGTTTAGAAATATTTGAGGACTTGCACTGTGAACTACTCACGGTCTACATGCAAAGCCCAAGTCCCTTGCATTGCCATTCATCACTCCCAGTGAGCTGCTCTCAAAGCACCTTCCTCCTTGTGCCCTATGCTCTGGCTCATGACAAGCTTCACCTTACCTTGAAGATGCCATCATATGCCCTTCTGTGGACAGGAGCACCCTTCCTCCCTTTCTGCCCATCAAATGTTTTCTCTTGCTCTAGGCTCAATCCCAGAGCTCCCTTCTCTACCAAGGGGTCTCTGATCCATTTAGTCAGAATTCATTGCATTTCATTTGTATCTTTGTTATGCGCCTACATTTCACTGTGCCTAGACCTACACACGATAGCTTACATTTTTAATTCTACCAAATTACATGTGTGTATCTCGAGAACAGGAAACATGTCACTCGCACATTTGTATCTCTCTGCCTCAGTAGTGCCCTCCCATATTGCTTTCCACACAGTGGTCGATTGCCTTATGATGAATTCGATCACACCTTTTAGATGTATAATAATACTATAATGAGAACTGTATTTCTAGGATAGATAATAACTTCAGAAAATTCTGATTAACAACCACAAGTCAATAATGTTTAACTGATGAAGCATTGAATGAATAGCAGATTTGAGTGAATTATCTCTGTGTCATTTTTTTCCTGCATAAAACATATTGATTGATGAGGAAAAAAAGAGCTTGAGATTTAAGCTCTAAATTCTTTTTGGAATCTGTAACAGTTTGGAAATGAATGGACCCTGTATGGATAAGTATAATAATACGCTTAGTGTTGGTAGTTTTATTCAAGTTTGGAAACTTAAGTAGAATATAATGCCTATAGAGTAAGTGATGACCTCATTTTCCATGGCAATAATTTACCTTTCAGAAAAGGTCAAGTAAGCTCTTTTATTTATTTATTTTATTAACCTTTTTATTTTGAAACAAGCTTCTTTTGTAGAGAACAAAAGTAGGTTTGAATTTAGCTTTGCTGGTAGTCTGGACTGTAAAAATGAAAGTATAAGCCAAGCCACCAAATGAAAAGAAACAGGGGGTCTCTTTCATTTGGAAGAGGAATTGTAAAACACTGCTCACACCAGGCATTTAATCATGTTTAAATTTTATGCATTTTAAGAGTTGCTATTGCAACTATAATATTTTAAATACTCAATTTTGTGTCTGTGTACAATGACTAAGGTTAAGATTTTAAATATGGGATGGATGATGGCTCCTTCTCTTCTCAAGAAACAAGATTCCCAGCACTTTTGCATATAGAGTATCACTATGTACGTAAAGTTTTATGATTTTATAATTCTCTCTATCTAATGTCAGATTTCTACAAAGAGCAAGTGAACATTTCTGTTGTCTTGTAGATGGAACAGACCTCTCAGATGACATTGGAGGTGAGGATGGGGTATCATTTTAGCCTGATAATCCTGGAAATTCTGCATTGTGTCATTTGGCAGTATGAAACCATGCGACATTTCTCTTATAGATAGGAATACAAAATCCAGAGAATGAAAATAACATCTCTAGACAGAGGCCAATCTGTACCAGAAGCTGTAATTTTCTCAATGCCTACTTTTTATCACCAGCTCATTCTTCTCACCTTTACAGATTTGGGGGGGTTCCTCCTTGGTAAATACTGTGCTTTATCCCTTTAATTGATTTGTTTCCTTCTGAGCCTGGCAGCAAGTTGGAGGTAAGCACAGCTGCTTGACTGCTGAGCATGCTTCCAGATGCTCTCAGATGAAGCAGAAGCTCTTTTATGCTGTAAACTCCAGCTGAATCAGGAGGCCAGAGGTCAGGACTACCTGTACACATTTTCTTCAACATCTCCAGCCAGCTTTGCTGACGGAAGTGTATGGCTCCACATGTCCTAAGTCAAGAGAGAATTATTTAGCTAGGGATTCCTATTAAAATATAACATGTTGAAAGTCTCACAGAGCTCTATAAATGAGTTAACTAGACCTAATTGAAAGGAGGTGTTAATTTGTGTATTCTTTGTCACAGTGCTGTCCAATAGAACTTCCTGTAATGCAGGAAATATCCTGTATTGGTGCTGTCCAATATGGTATCCATTAGCAACATGTGACTACTGAGCACTTGAAATGTGGTTACTATGAATGAGCAACTGAATTTTAAATTAAATTAAATTTAAATTTGATTAGTCATGTGTGATTAGCAGTTACAATATTAGAGCAGCTCTCTAATAAATATGTGATTAAAATGTTATAGGGTCAAAAGTTTCATAAATGGTTGACAGTTGTTGTCAATATCCAATAACTGTCTTATACATCCTTATTTGATAAATCAATGTAATGGGGTGAGTAATAATGATCCGTGTGATAATATGGTTGAATTACTTATATAAGCTATAGTGCTGCACTCCAACAATGAACCTGCTTGCAACATTTCTGTTATTATAGGGAGTCAAAGCATGTTTGAGAACCAAAGAATCTGGAGGCAGAGGACTGGAAATTGGGCTCTACCATTTTCTGAGTAACCTTGGATAATTAAAAATATTTGCACTTAATTAATTTTCTTCTTTTTGACTGCCTGCTTGCTCTCCATTTTCCTCTTTGTATCAGTCAGTAATTAGCTCATTAATGCTGCATTAAAACCACTCCAAAACTCAGTGGCTAAATATAACAATCATTACTTCTTGTTCATACACCTGTGTTTGGCCAGCCACAGGTATTTAGATCTAGGCTAGGCTCACCTGACGTTGGCACCAAGTTGCAATCCGTTCAGGTCTGCTCCATGTGTCTTTCATGCTCCTGGTCCCTGTGGGCTGGCTAGGGTGATTTATTTTTATGGTGATGATAGCCAAGTACAGAAGAGCAAGTGAAATTGCTAAAGTACACTTCAAATCTCTGTTAACTTCGTGTTTGCTAATATTTTCTTGGGTAAAGAAAGTCACACCACTACCAAGCCCAGCATCACTGGAACAGAATATTATACTCCTCCCCTGGAAGTCCAAGGAGAAAGTGAGTATTTTCTGAACAATCATCCAATTGATTGGCTATACCCATCTTCCCCCAATAGTTGGCATCTACTACTTGTTAAGCTCAGTGTTCACTTGTAAAATGAGGATAGTAGAAATAATGCCTGCTTCATAGGATTCCTTAGAATCTTAGAAAAGGAGCTGTTTGAACAGTAACCCATCAAGTAAATAAAATAACTTTAATTATTGTAAGGAATATTCTCTGCCATCACAGTTGCTACTTTATAAACAGAACATACTTCTAAATATACATTTCTTTATCCTTCTCTGGATAAGGAAATTTAACTTAAACCTATAATCTTTTATACCAGTTAAATAACTTACCCACTAAAGGAGAAAAGTCATTGCCTGGTAGAGTGGATATTTTTATTGACTCTCCAGTGTCCATTCTAGACCTTCACAATAAGAGGCAGAGGTGTGGTTGGAGGAATTCACCCCTGCTTAAGGAATGATCCTGCTTAAATTTGATGTAAGGGTAATACCACCCTTTTTGTTTGGGAATGGATGTGTAATGTGATTTTATCCAATGAGACCAGCTAGAGGTTCCTGGAGCCTTTTATGGATGTTTTCTACTCGTGAAAGACTTATGGGAAACTGTTCTCTCTTTCTCTCACTGAATGTGAATGGAGAAGCAAGTTGTCTTAGTTGCTTCTACTAACTGTCCTGCAACTCTGGGTTAGAGAAAGGCTGGGGTGAAAGAATCAAATGTAAGTCAGAGAAATAAAACTCTCATCCTGATTGGACCTTCCCTAAGCCCTGTCTACCTATGAACTTTGAATTATGTGATTTATTAATTGTGCTAATCATTTAAGCCTTTTTGAGTAAATATTATATATCTTCATTCTTCTCATTATCCATGTTATCTCATTTCTTCCTCATTCTTTCATTTCTTTCATCTAATATTATCACATGAAGGTCAGTGGAGTACATAGCTCTTACTGGACATTAGGAAAAATGCAAAATAAGTTAAGAAACAAGTTTTCAGCAGTTTTGGGAAAAATTGCTAAGTGAATTTATGCTTTAAAAACATCCTCTATTTCAAATACTTGGCAGCTATAGATAGAATTTTTAAAAAGATAACCCAAATGATAGATCTAGGTTCAAAAATGAGTAAACATATCTGTGGATCACAAATAAAACAGGAACATAAAGTGTGATCAGGGATGAAAGTGCAGTCCTGCCAGATCCCAATTCTGGAAGCAGGCAGTGGCAGCTTGGAGCATGCTGCATCAAGACAGAGGGCAGATCTTGCCAAGCTTACAGCTTGAAGCCAGGAACTGAGAGGTAGGCCCACCACCTCCTGAAACGAGATGGAAAAAAAGTTATTGCTGACTCACTGCCTGAAGTCATAGCTTTATAGGGCTCTGTGGGCCCAGGCAGACAAGCAGACAAAAACACTGCTTCAGAACCAGGAACTGAGCCAACCCATCTGATGACTGGATTTGTGATATTTCTCAAATCATGATAGAACAGGAGAAAGGATACACTCTTATATCGCCTGGAGGTTGACTGGGTGTCCGTCTCAAGAACCACAGACTGAGAAGGGAGAACCCAAGAAGACAGATGAAAAGAGAAAAGGAATAGAGAGAATAGCAAAGTTCTGCAGGAGAAGAAAATTCCAAAACAAGAAGAAATCTAATGCTAAATAAAATAATAAATAAAATCAATAAACATAGTAGGAATCAATTTCATGGTATAGTCAGAAAAAGACTAAAATGGGAATGTTTAGAATGCTTAAAGAGATAAGTAGAATGTTCAAATTCATTCATAAGTAAAGGATTATGAAACAATTAAAACAGAAATAGGAAGATAATAAAAAACAGGGATTTTAGAAATAAAAAATAGCTATTGAAAAAAAAACCTCAATAAATGTGATAATATCTAAAAATGGATAATTGGTGTCTTAGATGATAATACTAAGTAATAACCCATGTCTTAGCACAAAACCTTTAAGAAATAGATGTATCAGGTTTTTCTCTATTTCAGAGCATGGGAAAGAAGAAAAACTGTAACTTTGGTAAAAATATTTAAAGAAGAGTAAAAGAAAGAAATACAAATTAATCATACTTACATGCATAGTTAGTTACATGCTTCCTAAATAAAATGATACCAAATTATCTCTACTAATATATTTTTAAAAGCACAAATAAGTAGAGTTTACTTCAGGAATGTAAGACTCATTTATAATGTAATACCAGAAAATATAATAATGTAATGCTCATTGGCTGATGAGCAGAGGAAAAGATGTGGTTATTTTAATAGGGGCAAACCAAATTGGTAAAACTCTATAATCAAAAAACAGAACAAAATACAAAACTCATAGAAAGTTAGAAATAGAAGAAAAATTTCCAAGCCTGAAAAACATACTATGAAAAACTGAGCAAATATCATGTATCTGTGAAGCACTAATTAGAAGTATTACATTTGGTTGGGAAAAAGACAAGAATGGTTGCCTACTATCAGTACTATTCAATACTCTCTACTGACTGTCTTAACACTGCAATAAGCCAAAAACCAGAACTATAAGTAAACACATTGGAAAGGAAGAAATAGACCTATTCTTATTTTAGGTACTATAATTGTTTTACATAGAATAACATCAAGAAACTCTATAGATAAATCATTAGAACTAACAGGAGAACCCAGAAAGGTTGTTGGATAAAACATCTATATACAAAAATTGAATTTTGTTTCTTTCTTTCCATATGAAATAACCATTAAAATATAACCAAACCTGAGATGTTTCAAATAATAGCAAATAGTGTAAGGTACCTAAAAATAAATTTAACTAAAAATGAGCAAGATCTTTGTGGGGAAATTACAAACATTATAAACAAAAAGGAATGCCAGAATAGAAAACCTAAGATCCTGGATGAGAAAAATTAAAATTATAAAGATATCAATCCCTGTCTCCACAATTAATCTATGAAATCAATGCCATTTCAATAAAAAAAACTCATCAGATGATTCTAAAATTATTAGTAAAACACCAAGAGCTAAGAAAAATTTAGTGTAATTCTGAAGAATAATATAATAGCAGGACAAGTTCTGCTGGTTTAATAAGTAGGGATGGAATAACTGGTTTTCTGTGAAATTAGATGCCTAATCATACAAATTCTTAAAAACAAATTCCAGGGGGATTAAATATCCAAATGCTAAGGAAAACAAATACTTTCAGGGAAAAAAAGTATCTTTGTAAGTACAAAGATTGTCTTTACATAAGATTCAAAAACCATAAATCATAAAGGAAACTTATTAAAAGGTTTGTGGAAAATTTTTATTTGGAAAAGATTTATAATTTTCACTATGCTAAAATTTCAAAATATTTTAAACAAAAGAAACCCAAAAGAAAGTTAAAAATCACAAAAACAACCAAACACTGGCAGATATTTGCAAATCAACAACTAACCTAGGGATTACTATCCAAGATACATAACCAAGTCCTATAAATCATTAAAAAGAGGCAATGTAATATAAAAATGGGCAAAGGATTTAATAATAAAATCACAGGATAAGTAACCCTAATGGCCAATATATAGATGAATTCATGCTATTCACACCAGGAATTATTGATATGCAAAAAAGCAGTCAGATTAGTAAAAAGGAATTGGGCAAGTAAGTAAACTAATAGGAATTTTCAGGATTTATCAAAACCACTTTTGAATGAAATTTGTCAACATCTAGTAAAGTCAAAGAGAATGCCATACTCATTTCTACATACATATATCACAGAAATCACTGTGGGAGAATGAGTTTTAAATTTGGTGTATTTATACAAAAGAAGGCTTTATAGTTCTTTAAATAAATTTGCTACAGTAACATGCATTTAATAACTACATTTCAAAATATTTAAACAAAAGGAACAAGCATAGAGAAATATATGCAGTATGATGTCATTTATATAAAGTTTGACATAATGAAAAAAAGTGCTATGTATTGTTGTTGAACATTTATGCATGGAAATGATAAACACTAGATTGGGGATATTCAGGTTATTCAAATTCAGATTAGTGATCACCTCTGGGGAAGAAAATAGGAAATTGGGATAGAGAAACAGTATCTAGGCCGACTTCAATATTTTAAAGATTATTTACATTATTTCTTTAAAAATCAGAAACAAGTGCATAAAAGTGTTAATATCTGACAAAGCTGGAGAAGGGAAGGGATATATGGTAGTTCCATTTACTACTTTATAATTTTCTCAGATATATTTCATGGGGAAGATGGAAAAGAGAGGATAAGAGTAAGATTTACAAGACAGAGTGATGACTATGGATTTGTGAATGAAGAAACCATTGGAGTTCAAACAATATTACAGACAGCAAAGCTTCTGATAGTACTGTTGCTCCACTTCATGAAGTGTGCTTTCAGTGTCCTCTTTTTCTCCATCCCCTCCACCACTTCCAGCTCAATATACACTTCTGGATTCACACAAATGGAGAAAGAGAAAACTAGTATTTCCAGGCACACACTCTTTAGTGGGGAGGTGTGTGTGACCAGAATTCACTTGCCAAGATTATGGAAACAGACTTTCAGATAGTAACTGGGGATTTAGCAGGTTGTGAAGCTCTGGACCCAACTGATTCACAGAAGTAGTTACTGGGGGTGGGCAATTAAAAGAAAAATTTCCAATAGTAATGGAAATTGAGCACTTACCCAGGCTAAGACTACCAAGGCTAAGTCATGTTTCCTTTTTAACCTTTGCATGGAATATATCCATGACATGTGGTTTTACTAGCTACCTGTTACTGCTAAGGGTATCTCATGGGCTCTTACAACATTTTAGGAATGTTTGACCATCTTAGGGAAAAATAATAAAAGAGTCCAGAAGCTGAGTTTGAAAGATTGGGAAATACAGGTTTGCATTAATGTCTCTGAAAAAAGAGATGTAGAGAGAATGAATGGTATGAATTCAGTACATGTCAGATATGGCAGGGCCATGGCTTAAGCCAGGTTCTCCTCCTGGTCTGTTCAAGCATTCTTCCCATTGGTGATAATCTCCTGTCCAATATTGCCTAGTATTACAATCAGGATCTAACTCATGCAGAAGCGGTGAGGCAGGCTAAGCCAACTCTGGATGCAGAGGTAATGTGCTGCTGTAGCAAGAACACAGTGTTTAAAGATGTGTCTTTCTTTTGAGTCCTGAAGATTCTACTTACTGTCTGATGGCACTGTCTTCCTCATCCACAGAATAGAGTTGCACTGAAAGACATCTACCCAAGCAGGGATTATTTCTCTGCACCATTTTCTGTGTTCAGGTGGGGTCCGTGTCACTTGTTCTAGATATAGAATAGTAGCAGAAGTTATATATATCACTTCTGAGCCAAGGAGCTTAAATGTGCAAATGTTTGTTAAACTCCCTCTTTCACATCTGCTTATTGGACGCAGTAGGTTTAAATTAAAGGAAGTCGAAGACACAGAGGCAAGGAGCCTGTATCTCAAAATCACCTCATGGATGACTATCCACCAATTAGAAACACCCATTAAGATAATAAATAAAATAAAAATAAAGGTCTATAGGGTAATAAATAAAAAAGATTGATTGAAGTTGCTGATATATTTGATGTTTGTTACAGCTGCTAGCATTTGTCTAACTAGTGTACAAGTTCTATGACTTTTCATGTGTCTTTTCATTCATTCTTCTGTGCATCAGTCTCCTTATTTGAGTAGGAAATAATAGTCCCTCAATTCACACAGAATTGTTGTAGGTCTCCACTGAGATGTAAGAAGAAGGTGCATTATAAACTGTAAGGTGTTGTTATTACCATCTCTGAAGTAAATTGAGGGCAGCCATTTAGATTTAAATATCCTCCTAGCAATTATAGGAAGCAGAAAAGGAATCCTTCTGCAGCTGCCACCAAAATAGGACCAACTTTAGCATTTAGCCACACCACTCTCCCTCTATAATTCCTTAAGCTTCATGCTTGCTTCCATTTAGTGACACCTTTTCAATGAATGAATGAGTCAGATAATGAATCCATAGTTATTCAGTACCTTCCATGATTAGAGCATGCAGTTAAGTTGCTCCTGATTTTCATGCATTTAGTTCCAATATTTAATATTGACCTGGATGTCTATTTCCCTGTTTAGGGAGAAAAGGATGAAAGTCATACAAAACTAAAATAAAATTAGTCATACACCTACTTCAGTATTAAAAAATGTTATGTATATATATATATATATATATATATATATATATATATACATTTTTAATGCAAAAATAGGGACAGTTATCTATATACAGCTTTGTAAATCTTCCATTTTCACTCAAAATATCATGGATGTTTTTTAGAAGTGAATAAATGCAGAACTCCATAATCATTTTTGGTGGTTATGAGGATTTCATTGGGTATTCGATTATTTATTCAGCCTATTCTCCATTGATACACATTTAGGTCACTTAATATTTTCAATATGATAACACTGCATCGTTTTTTTGTGTGTACATGTACAGGTCTTTGGCATATTTGTTTGACTGTTTCTTTAGGAAAAAAGCCCTGTCATTTGCATTTCTGCAACAAAATAGACGCACGTTTTAGGGCTTTTCATTCAGAGTGCCCAGTTACTCCAGAAACGGTTTTACCCTTCTATTTCCTCATAAGGCTAAGTATATTTCCATTTAAAAATTCCCTTACATAAAAAAAGAAAAGGCAGCTAGTGCCCTGTGCGATGTTAATTGCCTCTGGCCTTCCACAGAACATATCCCGACAGGCCCTTCTGTGCCCCTGCTCCTCTGGGAACTGAGGCCCCCGCCGCTGCCTTGCTGCTGTCGGGCGCCCGCCAAGCCTCCTCATCCAGACCCGACTCCATTCAACACTGCGCCGTGCCTCCTACTTCTCTCTTTTTCTCCATCAGAGCTGTAATGCCCGTGGTGAAGGTTTATCTCATCAATCAAATATTTTAGGGGATATTTTTAAATTTCGATCATTGACACTAAATGAATGTCAGGTAACTAGCTTAATGGCTTGACTCTCCCAATAGTTTGCAACCCTGATAAAGGATCATTTCAATAGAGATTCTTTTTGGTGAAAGACTTCTGATTCTCAGTTCTGGATACCAAGTTCTATATAACAGGGTCTTATAAGTATCTTGAAATTTATATCCACGCCATGGATTGTCTTCCAAACTAGCAAAAATACCCAAAAAAATTCCAGCTATTTCCTTTCAGAGTGGCTACTTATTCTGTTTTATAGACTGCCACAGCCCTAATCAGTCAACTTGAGCAATTTCTCTAATGTAGAGGTTACAATCAAGATGATCATTGTTTTAAATAGTATTGAGCTCCCATTGCATATGTGTTGTTATTTCTTTTCCAACAAAACAAAGAAAATAAAATAAATCTAGCACTCAAAGTTTATAATTCAAGTGAGACAAGACAGGTAAAAATGCAGAAAATGGTATAGAAAATAGGTTAATTATATTCAAAATTAACATGCATAATGCATTTCAACTGCCATATTTCACTGACTGAACTACATATTGACTGCTTCTTGGTGTGAAAATGTACTCTAATGCAATTTACTAAGTTATATCATGCTTGCTACCTGGGAAGTAAAAATGAATTAAGGATTTCCTTGTATTTATTTTCACCGGTCTCTAGGTAAATGCAATTACATAAGAATATTGGAGGGGACTGTAGTCTTATATATGTTCTGAACATAAATATGATCCTCAGTAGAATGTGGACATCTGTCAGACAAACTGACAAGACTTGGAAGGACCATTTAAACAGCTCTGTTTTTCTTCCCCCAGCTTTCTTCAGATATAATTGACATATAACATTGTGTAATACAGTTTGAAATCAGGGAGTGTGATTCCTCCAGCTTTGTTCTTCATCTCAAGATTCCTTTGGCTATTTGGGGTCTATCGTGGCTACATATGAAATTTAGCATTGTTTTTTCCATTTCTATGAAACATGCCATTGAAATTTAGATAGGGATTAAATTGAATCTATAGATAGCTTTGAGTAGTGTGGACATTTTAGCAATATTAATTCTTCCAATCAAAAAACATGGGACATATTGACATTTATTTGTGTCTTCTTTAGTTTCTTTCATCAATGTCTTAAATAGTTGTACTTCATTTTCAAGGAGTCCTTTATGGGATTAACCTGTTTGCAATATTTGTAGATTTTTTATAGAGAATTTATTACTAAAAATTATTACTGAGAGATTAACTTCATTCATATATTTAGCTTTCTGGGTTCTGCTGTGTCCAGCCTGGGTGAGAGAGAACTGGAATTTTGGATATTAAAATATAATATAATTTTATTGGCACATTATAATAGTACAAGTCACCAGAGAGCATATGTGGTTTTCATTGTAAGAGTTTTTATATCATGTAGGGTATCAATATTATTAATACCACTTTATGTTGAAAAAGCAAGTTAGAGATTGTGGTAGCAGCCATAGAATACTAATACAGATTTTGCTAATTCTCTGGAAGTGGGGTGCTGACACATCAAGTACCTAAAAATGTGGAAGGGGTTTTGGAATTGGGCAATGGACACTGGATGAATTTTGAGAAGCCTGATAGAAAAAAAGCTTAAATTGCCTTGAACAGACTGTTAGTAGAAATATGGATGTTAATGACTCTGCTGTTGAGGACTTAGAAGAAAGTGAGGAGTATAGTAGAGAGACATATATCACCTTAGAGAATACCTAAATTGTCATGAACAGACTGTTGGTAGAATTATGGACATTAAAGGGGCTACTGGTGAGAGCTCAGAAGGAAATGAGGAACATGTTATCGGAAATTGGAGGAAAGGAAATTGTTACATAGTGGCAGAAAGCTTAAGAGAATTGTGTCCTGCAGTTATGTGGAAAGCAGAACTTGTAAATGATTAAGTTAGGTATTTAGCCGAGATTTCCAAGCCAAGTATTGAAGATGCAGTCTGATTTCTTCTTGCTGCTGATAGTACAGTGTGAAAGGAAAGAGAGAAATGGGGGAAACACTGATGCAAAAGGAACCATGACTTGATGACTTAAGAAATGTTCAGCCTGCCCAGATTGCAAAAGATGCTAAAATTATGAGATTCATTGTTAGGAAACTGCACACTAGGGGAAAAAAACCCCCTGAGATATGACTGGAAAACCTTTTGCTAACACCTCAAAAAGATCAAAAGATCAGAGTATTCATTCACACAAAAGCTCTTTGAAAAGATTATGTGACTCAGCCAGCTCAGGAGAAGCCAAAATAGAGATGGGATTATCTAGGATAGACCTCTGGAAAAGCTTCTGTGTATGAATGACATGCACAGGAGACCCACAGAGTTCTTGATGATTTTATATCAGCAGAAACACTGTCAGCTAGTACTGAGAGGGTCAGAGAGCATCGAAAGTGAAAGAAGGCATTGAATCCCCCAAATTCTACAGGCAAGAAATGGGTTCATAAAACTATTCAGTTACAGACATGTGCTACCTTTCGTGAAAACTCAAGCCTTCAGCTTTGTCTTGCAACTTGAGTCAGATTAATTTTGATCACTTGGGATGTGATACTCCTCAGCTTAAAATTGATAATGGATGCCCTCAACCTGCAGAATAATGCTTTAGCCCAGCACTCAGGGTTCTTTACAGTCTCACCCCACCTTGCATTAGCAGGTTCTATTTCAGAAAAACAGGTTTTGAAATTCTTCCATGAATACAGCTTATCACAACTTCCAGACGTGTTTTCGTGCCATTTACCACACTGGGAATTAACTTCTTCCCAATCCTCTCTTTCTCATTCTTTAAGTCACAGCCAAATAATAAATCCTTTTTTGAGGTAATAATAGCTCTTTTTGACATTTTAATATTCTTGTTACTCTAAGGAGGTATACTCCCTGAGGCCAAGAATAATATCTTTTATCTATTTTTTTAACAGTACTTGATTAAGGTATAATTTACATACAGTAAAATGTTAAAAGGACTTCAGTAATTTTTTTACTTATAATATCGCCTAGGTCATTTCTAAAGAACATTTCTATCAGTCCTAAAGTTTCCTTGTGCCCTCACAGGCAACTAATATTATCATTTCTGCCCTGTATAATTGGCCTGTTCTTAATAGCGATGGAAATGAAATACATACTCATGTGTGTCTACCCCCTTTTACTTAATGTCATGTTTTTTAGATTTATCCACATTAATGAGTGTATCAGTAGCTCTTTTATTGTAGTCATATAATAGATTACTACTTAGCAACAAAGGAGAATGAACTACTGATACAACCAATAACACAGAATGAGCTATTGATAAAATTAACATAGGTGTCCATGGATGTCCACTCTCCTATTAATGGACAGCTGTGATGTTCCTAGGTGTTGGCTATTATGAATATATATATATATATTTTCTCCTAGTCTATGGCTTGTATTTACTAGTGTTTTCTGATTTTTTAAAACAGTTTATGCCTATAGTGAATCATCATAGTATCCAACCTACTTAATAACCCATGAATATGTACTTTTTTATTACCTAATAAGACACATAGCAAGTAAGCTCAATAGTGATTACTTGTGGTAGAGGTTGCTACTGTACATTTTATCCCCAGTACAGGCTGATTATGAAACTTATCCTACATTTCTACATCAGCTATTTATTTTCTGGATTATCTTAATTCTAGCAAATGATCATCATGAAAGTCTTTTGCCACCTTGCTTTTTGCTGATGGGGTGTTTGAATCACTGGTGCGTCACTCAGGCCTAACAATGACGGGGTATGTACTGTTCCTTTTGGTTCTGCCCTTTGAGATGGGGACCAAGTAAATGTGCCTCATTTTAATACCTTTTTCTCAGACTCTATCTAGTCTTGATCCTGAGGAAAATGAGGCACCCTTGTACATTCGTGACAGCAAATGGCCATTTGAGACAAGAGGAATTACTAAGAAGCTTCAGAATCTCTGATTTGGGGTCTTCCAAGTCTTCATTCACACTGATTCCTTGTAGCCTTTCTGGAGGCCTTCACCAAAGTTTAAAACCAAACAAAGCCAAACATACTAGCCATTGTGTTCCAGATGAAATCTTCCCATCCTAGAACAAATGAAGAGGGTGTTAAGCAGCCTGTAAGGTCTTTTAAGAAACTGGTTTTCTCCTTTGAGAAAATGTTACATACTCCTCTGCTAGAATAAGTGGAGCGCAGTTAGGGTTTGTCTGGCCAGGCTGAAAACTTTAAACCCATTTTACTTTCTTACATATCTTCTAGGCCCTAAAGTTTAGACTTTTGAGGAAGATGTGGAAAAATAACATCTGATTAAAGAATCCTTCATTACTGGTTATATTATATTATATTATGTATTATTATCTACATCTATATTATGTATATATATGATTATGCATATATGTGATTATGTATATATATGTATATCACTAGTTTTATACATATATATACATAAACAGTAGAGGATATTACTTGCTTAGAAAATGAACATTCTTTTGTCTTTTTTGAAAAACTATCTAGCTTGAATCTACATCTTTAAGTGGCATACATTTGGGCTTCTACTGATAGATTTCATTTTACTGGGACTTTTCAGTAAATATTCAGTGTTTCCTGAGAACTTTTATAACTTGGTTTTCCTGTAATTCCTGTAAAATCAGAAATAAAGCTCTAAAGTAAGAGAGTAAATTGAATCAATAGCCTCAAACTCTGGTAATGTACTCCAGGGAATACATTTTTTTTTATTGGAAGGCATGAGTTTTCTAAAAAGAGTTTCTCTGTGTGCATATGTATCTATGCATGTGACATATGGCACTTATGAATATATAGGGTTACCTTATTACCGTGGGTTACCAGTGGCAACATGTGCACTGAGCTAAATCCTTCCTGAATTTTAAAATTCTGTCTGTAAGTCATATGCTGGGAGATCAGAAGATAGTGAAAATGGACTAGTCTGGCACAGATTATGCAATATTTTAATGGCCTTTTTATATGTATATATAATGCAACCAGTGGAAGAAATAACAAAAGGCCAAGGAAGCACCATATGTATCTCCATTAAGAAAGGAAATTAGTGGGTTCAGTTTCTCCCTGTGACCTACTTTCTGTGGGCTGTGCCTTTGGTTGTCCCTGAGATGATACTCAGAACAAGGATTTTCCCAGTCTCTGCAGCTAGGAACATAGCAGATGGTAAAGGAGAAAGGCTGTGGGTGAACAAGTATGGGTCTCCTCTCCGTAATAAGAATTTTGATTTAGGGGAAGTTCCTACCTAGATTGATTGTTCCACTTATTAAAGAAGTAGAATAATCAAAATAGTTAAATTAAAATAATTACAAAAATTATTTAGCCATTTTTCATTCTCATGAGTATTAGTGTGGAATACACACGTTGTACCCTCTTGGCCTGGGAATAGAACCCTTCTGAATGACGTAGAGAGGATGAAGGACAATGTTGTAGGAAAACAGAAATTCCTTCTCCTGGTAATTTGTATGCATATAATTATCATTACTCATGTGCTGCTTCTTTAGTTTTGAATTATCAGTGTCTTTGCTGTTTTTTCTTCTCCCTTCTGTTTCCACCAGGTTGACATTTCACTGCTCATTAATAATTGTGGGGAGAAAAAAGGGAATACACTAATTGATTATTGCATCAATCAATACATGCCTTTCCACTGGTATAAAAGTCCTGGTGGCATTTTTTTAAAGGTAGATGCTGATGTCTAAACTACTGGTAGGAGGTGGGGAGAGGGTTGCTGATTATCTTCCCTATCAGCATAGAATGTGATGGTCACTGGCTTTCGCAAGGCTTATTAAATACCCCAAATGAACATTCATAGGAAACAGAAATCATCCATCTTTGAAATTTCTATTTTGAAGAGACATGAGAAATAATTTTAGTAGCACAGAGCTAGGATTAAGAGTTTTCAGATGTGTCTTATATCCAGCTCCAGTATCAGTTGTCAGAGGTAGATAACTCCAGTGTAATGGCAGGAAAGAATTAGACAAGGCACCTCCTCACCAAAATATTTACACACCGTTCTGTTCTTCCGCAAGCTAGGAAGCCTTCTCAGCAAAACACAGCAGCCTGTCGGTAGGCTCAGACTTCCCACCTTGCCTTGTCCATCAAATGGTTGATTTGGAGTAAACTGGCTGACTTGATTTAACAACATTCTTGCAAACTCTTTGAGCACCGTGTACTTTTCCTCTCACATGTGAGCAGGAATCTGTACAAATCCTACAGTGTGTAGATCATAGCATATGCCAGAAACATAAAGATGTATGAAATACCTGGAAGAGCATATTATCAAGCTAGAGCAAAAACATGTAATACTAAGCAAGCGGAAGAAGCAGCCACCAGCCAACAGGAAGGTACAGACATGGAGTGCTAGTGGAATTCAAAAGGAAAGAAGTCACTGGGTACTGGGACGTTCAGTGGAGGCCTTCAGAGGAAGAGAGAGAGTGTGCATGAGGTCTGAAAGGAAGACTGACGGGAAGGAGGAGGGAGATTCCGGGCAACGAGAGTGGCAGGCACAGGGGCACAGACATGGGAAGGGAAGTGGCATAGAAGTGGGGAAAGAAAGGGATCCCCTAGGCTGAGCAGAGTAGAGAGTTCATAGGCGCGATAGGTAGCGAGTCAGAAGTCTTGAACACCAGGCTGAGGCGCTGGGCTTTGCCCAGCAGACAGTGAGTATCTTTAAAAGCATTTACAACTGATTTTGACTTCGGAGTTTTTTTTTTTTTTTCTTTCGAAATCAGCAAAAGATATCCTTTAGGTCAAAGAATGATGAGGTAGAGGTTCATGAGAAATGAGTCCACTGTGTGCTAGATTTAAAACACATGCGCAGAGCACCAGCTATGGCTGTCAGGCCCCAGGAGGCGGGGCCAGGAGTCTTGTCTGCTCCCTCCGGGGCACAAGTTAGCCTCCTCCCTGTGCCACAAAAGTGCACCAGCTGTAGAAGTTAGAGTGGAAGAAACTATCCAGCAGGGATTACATTATAGGAAAAATTACACATGGTCTTCTTCATTATTATTAATAACCATGGTGGTTGTCCTGCTACCTTCCTTGTGGGCTTTGTAGTCTTCAGTGCACATTCAAGTACCTTCTGTCTTGATCCTCACAACAGCTCTGTTAAGTAGGCAAGAATTTTAAATTATAAAGTTATTTCTGGGCTCCCAATTATCTGTGCAATTAATCCTGGTTACATATGCAGTACTCTCATTTGTATTGTCGTAAAAATTATAATGAACAGTTTGCCCTTCTTTTTTTTCCAAAATAGTTTAAAATTCAGGACAGGTTGTTGAAATTCTCTCCAAAAGAGTGGGCTTATTTTAGCATTGCATTTTTCTCAGATTAAGAACCATTTTGCATCCAAATAAAAGCTTTGATACCACAAAGAATCATTTGGAACAAGGCACTACATCTTTAACACTCCTTAATTACAACTGGATAAGGTGAAGCACTTGGAAATCCTTGGAGAGCAGGCAGGTGATCTGCTACATGTGTTTATTTATCTAAAACAATTTAGCAATTTACAACCGTATCAACTCCGGTTTGCCTGTCATGGGGCATTTTCCAGGACTCTTTGATTTGGTCTACATCAGATTTTCTTCTTGCATCAACTTATACTGCAAACAGTATACTTCTGTTGTTCTTGTTACTAAGCCAAAAGTTGCCAATACCCTTTGAGTAAATTAAAGATAATGCTGTAAAATACATGCTTAATTCCAGACTGCCACAGACCAACTTCATTGGTATGAAACTCAGACCCTCTCTTATTAAACACTGTTAAATATTCTCTTCATTTTCAAGACAAATATGAACTGAAACACAACCAAACATGTACTGTATTAAAATCATTGATTCACAATATTTAAATTTTCAGCTAGCCTCCAATTAGCAGGCTTTCCAATATTTGAACAGAAGACCATTTTAATGTAATTACAAACACATTTTAGGCATCTAAATTTTTTGCATAATTAGTTCCCTATTAAACTATTTATGTAGCCCTTTTTCCATCAGAAACAGAGAAAGCAGAACAATTTTATTCCTTACTGTTACAATAATTAACTATGCAAGTAGAACAGCATATTAATAGAGTATAATTTGTTTACATTTAAAAGAAAATTGTGTTAGATTAGCATAGCAAAAGACTATTTCCATATCCAGGCAGTAATATGCAGGCCTAATAGCAATTTACAGTGTAGTTAAAGAATATTATTAATAAAGTAATACAGTGTAATTCTGTTTGCCCCACCATATTTCACAATGTCCTTAATTACAGCTAATTCCATCGAGACTAATTTGGGTGTTATTAAGCAGTAGACATAGGAATCTTAAACACAACCTTTGCTAATAATGAATTAGAAGTTACCATAGAACGTATTCTTATAAAACATAGGTACAAGATAAGTTTTTGTATTTTCTCCCCAGGGCAAAAATCCATAAACATACACATATGCAGCTGATATCTAAACACAAGTTTTCTGGATCCAGTATTTTGTTAACCACTCAATGAGAGATTTATTATAAATAAGTAGGGTTAAGGTGTGACAAGATAGAGGATGGCAATTAGGTAACAGTTGAGCTTGGTAGTTCTTTTAGGTGAAAACTGTCACTTATTAATGACTTGATTTTTTTTTTCAAATGCAGCAGTGATGGAGGTAGCCATACTGTGTAGTATGTTAGTGTTTTCCTTTATGGGAAATTAATAATAATACCTCCTACTGAATAAATAGCTGCATTTCAGCAGTCACTATGGTCAGTGACATGCATACATTATCATCAGTCCTCAAGGTAACTCTGTAAAGTAGGTAATATCTTATCCACTTACCAGATGAGGAACTGAGTCTCAGGGAGTTTAAGGGATTCACTAGAGGCCACACAATGAGGAAAGAGTCCTTGAAGATTCGAATCAAGATCTAGTGTAGCCTCAAAGCTCAGACTTTAGAGACGTCATGCTGTTTCCTTTTTAGAATATACACCTTTGATCTATTCAAAAGCAAGTTGATAAAGATTCCCTAGCTTTGTTGCCCTTTGTTGCTTCAGGATATTCTTCCAGTTTTGAATTAAGTGCAGATGTAGAACTAGATAATAACAAGCCTTTCTATGACAAGTGTGCAGAAATCAGGATTGGCAAAAGTATAATAATGTTTAGATTTTTTCTTTTAATATATCTATTTAGTAATACTTTTTTCTCTCTTTAAAAGGAATGATGATGACTGTGGGTGAAAAGGCTTGGGCTAGAATTCTAAGGGGTATGAATTCCAGTCCTGCATTTGCCTCTTTTTGGCTGACTCAGATTCAGAAGTTCTTTGGTGTTTAAAAGGCACAGAGCAGTACATACATAATTTTCAGTTTACAAGTGGACTTGATTGAGATTTAGCTCTTTGCTCAGACTTTGCTTGTCTGCCCTATCACCTGGTAGTCCAGTATATTCTGTAAACTAGAATGGGCCATATTGCTAGGCATTCCTTAAGGTGATATTAAAATTGGTTTGCATTCTTTTAGTGGACACAGCTAATTAAAGGATGAATGAATTATATATAGGCTCCATGGCGAGAAGAAGCTGCCCTGGGAGGAGGCCAACCAGACGTGAGGTCAGAAGACCAAGGCCCTGGCTCTGCCACTTACTAGCTGTGTGGAATTGGGCCGATCACAGTCTCCTATGGCTGTGCTGTCCAATAGAACACTCTTCAATGATGGAAATGCTCCATTTCTGCCCTATATCCAGTATGGTAGCCACTACCCACACATGGCTATGGAGCACTTGAAATGTGGCTAGTGAGACCAAAAAACAGAATTTTAACTTTTGTTTGATTTTAATTTATTTAAACTTAAATAGCCACATGCATCTAATCACTAAGTCAATGAAAAGTGCAGTCTTAGAGCATAAATCACCCTGCTCATTAAATAATGGTAAAAAGAACCTTTCTAAATATTTCAAGGTATATGTGGACTTGAATAAGATCATATATGTAATGTGATTCGTAAACTCTTAGGCATCCCTCAAATACAAGTCTTGAATCATAACCATAACAACAACATTAAGGATATAAATAATGGCCACTGCTGGAAATAACTCACCAAGTAGAAAATCTCAAGTTACAGAACTTGGAATTTATCTTTGTCTTCTACTTTTCTCTTTTCCGTAGTTGTGTTGATCAGTGATTCCATGCTTCCTAGGGGCAGACGGCAGTCATTGCAAGCTTAGTGATGTATTCTAAGGGGGACCAAAGAAGATAAAAAGGCAGGGAGCTTCGAGGATTAGATTCTAATTGCAACTCTGCCTTTGACTGACTGTGTAACCCTTGCTTCTCCTAAAACTCTGGGAGCCAATTTTTTTTTTTTCTGTAAGCTTTTGACCAAGGAAGTTCTCTTAGTAGTTTATAGGTTCATAAAATGTTAGTGAGTAAAAGGACCTCAGAGATCATCTTGACTGGTCCCTTTTCTATTTCTGGATGAGGATCCTGAAGCCTAGAGCTGGTAAATGACTTGCCCAAGGTTGCTCAACTAGTTAGTGGCAGAACAAGGCTATGGTATGAGTCTTTGTTCCATTCCCATAGTACTCCATGCTGCCACTGCATGGCAACTCACAGGTGGGGGGAGTCACTGTTTAATGCCATTGCAGACAGATAGCAAATTGGTGATCATGCATCCCCACAGGACTTAATCACAATTCTATAAGAGCTATATAAACCCTACTGTAAGTAGCTTAGCACCATGAGGTAGATTCATTCACAGAGCACACATTCTATTAACTAGCTGTGCAAATCAACTTCTGCGTTTGTAAAAGAGTGGGGTTGGATGAGTCCACCCGCAAGGTCCCACCCCACTCTGAAAGTCTACAATTCTAAGATTTGTGTACTAAATTTTTGAAAACTGTAAATGAATTCCTATTTTACTTATGATAGTAGTTCTTACAAATATTTGAAGTAATTGCAATGAGACATATATTTGTGAGTCATATTATTCTGTCTGCAGATATTTTAGGTTAACATGGATGTGCAGGATCTTTGTGGTTACTCCTTAGTTCTGGAACTGCCTAGAATTTCTAGGTTAGGTTGATGGCCTAGGGAAACCTTTTCTCTTGGGAGTAAGAGGAATAAACTAATTTTTTATGGTTTTGGATTATCTGGCATATTTTTGTCATTTTTTTTTTTAAGTGGGTTGTTAGAGCTCCCTGTCATCATTTTATATTTTTAATTAAAACTTTTGGAATAAGTACTACATGTACAATACAATATTCAGGATTACAAAGGGGTGCACAATGAAAAGATACTGCCCTTAGGCACAACTATTAACAATCAATCACCAATCATTGCATTTGTCTGGGACTAAAGGGATTTTCCGGACCGGGAACTTTCAGTGCTAAAACTGGGGAAGTCCCAAGTAAATCAGAACAGGTTCCTCACCCAATGGGTTTCTTGATAAACCCAGTTTCTGGTGCCCTGGCACCAACCTTTGCTGTACCACTGTCACAGAATTCCAGTGGGCATGAAGCAATCAATGTATTTTTAACATTTTTCTCCAGATGACATCTTGAAGTAAATAAAACTCACCACTCAAAAGATGAACATCTGAAGGTCTTCTTATATTTCCTATTCTATAGGTTTTAGGGGGAAAAGGATGGGGCTGAAAACCAGGCCAACTTATTCAAGGGAAACAGAATGAAAGTGGCAACCTCCACTGTCTGTCTAGTGACCTCTAAAGCATGGGGAAGATTTTATCCACAGACAGAACAAATTATTATTTATTAGTGAAATTAACCTCTTAAAGAAAAGTCTTTGAGCCATTTAATATTCATTTGTGAGAGGACCTGAGAATAGACTAATGTTGACTTCTGCTTCCAGTCATGGTGAGAAATGGAATGAAGTCAAGATCTTGAGCTGACAGGGTAAAAAACAAGGTGGCCTTATAGTTCCTTTCTACTTTTAACTTTTATGGTTTTAAGTTTGGGAATAATGGTAATGCTTTCCATTTCTGAAGGGTGAGCAGCTCATTCTAGAATGTGAATTATATGCATTCATTAAGATTTTCCCCTAAAATGAGTTTTTCTATCTGCTTCTTTAAATGCATATTTTATGAATGTGTACACTGTTGTGGAGCACAATGCCTTTCAAATACCTCATTTTTTACTGAAACTGCACAAAATTTTATTTTTCCTTACTGAGTTTTACATCTCCATTTTATCAAATCAATATTTATTTATGGTGTAGTTGTTATGTCTAATGCACTATTCAGCATACTATGGAGAATGCCAAAAATTAGTAAGAGATTCCCTGTGCTCAAGGGGCTTAAACTTAGGTGCCATGGGGTAAGGACCCAAACAGCTGTAAGAGCAGGCAACAGAAAATAACTGCCATAAAGACAGTTTAGTAAAGAGGGATATTACATCTAACTGAGAAATAGGAACAGTTTTATAAGATGGAAACCATGGTTGAAATGAGTCTTCATAATGAGTAAAATTCAACAATGGTAAGCATTAAGCTTTAGGTTTATGGAACTGTGATGAATACTGTTGGATTATAAATATCTACTGGATAGGGAGGCTGCAAAATGAGTTTGAATTGTGGCATACGGACCCATGAAAACAATAATGGAGCGTTAGAATCAAATTCTTTAGGCAATGGGGAGCAAGAAAGATTTCAGAGCAGGGGCATGATACACTCAGATGTGTGTTTTAAGGTCACTCTGGTACCGCTTTAACACATGAATTCAAATGAAAACAGAAGAGAGACAGGAGACAAGACGAGACGTGGCCAGAGCCTCAGCAAAGGAGGTTAGAACGCACAGGGAGGGGACACCCATCCGAGGAGTGTGGTTGATCTTCGTGACTCGGAGGGCATGAGTAATAGGAAGTCAAAGGTGACACTAAGGTTGAGGGTGAGCCTTGATAAGGGGAAGTCAGTTGGTGTCAGAAAACAGGTGGTTGGGAGAGAAAGACAAGGAGTTGAATCCCCTTGAAAATTATTTCTGCTTGTATCATTTGATATTAATACTTCCTTTCACATTTAAAAAATCTAATGTTATTTCATCTCTAATATTTTTGAATCATTAATATACACTTACACGAGCAACACTGTGGTTACTAGATTCCCCCCATTATCAAGTCCCCACCACATACCCCATTACAGTCACTGTCCATCAGCATAGTAAGATGCTATAGAATCACTACTTGTTTCATCTCTAATTTTTAAGAACTTTTTTTTCTTTTTAAAAAATTCCTAGTAGTGTCTCAGCCCCTTGAAGATAGGATTTATAGAGTCTCCTTCTCTTAGTATTTGGCTGTATTGACACCCAGCAAGACAAAAAGCTAAGCAGAGTCAACATTTGCCTTGTTCTAGACTGCACTAATCTGCGGGCTTGTGCTCATGCAATCTTTCTTTTACTCCATGCAAAATATCAAACAGCCTCTCGGAATGTCAATAGGATGGTTGGGGAGGGACAGCCACCACATATTTTAATATGACAAAATTGTTATTGTGCTCCATACTTTGTTCAACGGAAAGAACACTGGCCCTTTGGATTGGGTTAACATCAGCCTCCTTGGTACTGGGTTATCTCCCCAGCTATTGATGCTATGATCCTGCCAAATTAAACCCTCTAGTTCAAGTCAAAACATGGAGGCTTTCCAAGACTCCTAGGAGTACAAATCATTTTATTTCCTTCCCCTCTTACCCGGATAAAATATTCTGTCAGTTTAATAGCAAAAGTGTTATCCCACAAAAAGGCAGAGGCTGAAATCTCCTTGGTCACAACGGTGGCAGGAGACCCACCAGCTCTCACCCCGAGTTAATCAAATCAGGTGTTTGTCATTCTTTCCCTAGCTAGCAGGAAATTAAGTTTCACTGAAGCATTTGGGCCACACCCTTAGTATCTAAGAATCATGTCCCTGAAAAATAAGTGTACAGTTTCAGTTGCTTTGGGGTATTACCTTTTGATTACTTTTTTCACTGAAGGAACATGTTTAAGGCAGCTTGAATATTTTGCACAGCTGTTCCACTTTCAGGATCAGCATCATTGTGGTCACGTGGTGACCCCAGAAACGTCTCCGCTAATGTCAGTGGAGAATCTGGAAAAAATCGTATGAATGTTTTCTCATAAGCAGTCGGTTTTATTTTTTCAAGTGGGTATTGTTTTAACTGTAAAGTAGTATCCAGCTCTGACAGGCGTTAAGTGGTAGTGGCAGTTTAATCTTAAATGGAAACAAGATTAATTTGTCTCCAGTGCAGTTGCTTTCTGCAAATGTGTTTTTCTCATTCATTTTTTTTTTTTTCTTTCCTTTTCACCAATTACCTTCCAGCTGTTACTCAGGTCTGGCATAGTTCTTCCCTGTTTTTCTTTATACTGTTGGGTATCTGAGATTCACATCTTCCAGTAGCATTTTCCTAAAAACACATACTAGATACTCTAGGTATGTTCTCTGACAGTCAACATGTTAAGAAAAACATTCTGCAATTTCCATGTGGCACAAACTAAGAATGTTTTTTTTTTCATAAAGTTCTGCTATCTCTATTTAGAGAAATTATTTTAGAAGGATTTGAATCTGGTGAAAGTCACAGACTGATTGAAGAGCTAGCAAATCATTTGACTGGCACCTTCCAAGTGTATATTCTCCATCTCACACCTGAACTCCCCATGGATTTCATGACCATTTGATAAAATTTAGAAAATTGTTCCCTCCTCGCCCAGAAAAAAACCTACCAGAAGAGAAAATCAGGAGCCCACTCTTCCACTCACCCACTTATGTCCTCTTTTGTAGATTCTGTAAGAAAGTAACTATATGAGTGTTAGCTACAATTCAGAATATGAGTTTGTTTATAAAATTATCTCTTTTATTAATGCACGTGCCTGAAGCTTTCAGGCTATGGATCATCCAAATTTGACAATTTTGGTCAATTCTAAAAATATTTGTATTGAACATTTCCCTGTTTATTTCTTGTATTCCTGACTTCCTGCAAAAGAGGCAGTCATTATAATGGAGGACCCATATAAGCATGAGAACTTCCTAAGCTTGTGACACCCTACTACTCTGAGGGTCGTTGGAAAGTCTGTACTTCCATTTTTACTTATTTTTTTTTACACTTTGCACTTTTCAGTTCAGTCCAAAGTTGCCTAGTCAAATGAAATCTTTGTGTTTACAAATAAATTCAAGCAGCTTGCTACCGTTTGTCACAATTTTCATTTGGGCCCTTAGAATCTTGCTTTCTTTTCATAAAAGCCACATTTTACATTCATAAACCATCCCATGTTGCTCATTTAACCCTGTTCCCATGCTCCACTCCAAATGCATTACGGAGTGACCCCGTATGTCAGCACTGTAGCATTGTACAGTAAATAGAGTGTTTTGCTTCATAAATCAAGCATAGAACTTATAGCCAACTTCAGCATAAAAAAGGTCACTGAAATAATATGGCCCAGCTGCAGGAGATAGACATTGTATTCATAAAGCTAGCCTTAAATTACTGACATTTAAATCCAGATTTGACAAAGCTAAGACTATTTTGGAGGATTCTGTGTAATCCTCATGAAATTTCAAATTTCTCTTTTGTTGTTTGGAAAGAGATTAATTTTTAAAAGGAAAGACCGTTAGATTTTTGTCCTCTCCACATTATCTTTGATGGTATTAGGAAGACACCCTTGGGTGGCCAGTTCACCTAATTACGCAAGCAGCTTTGCAAATCACCTATTTTTTTTCTTTGGGAACCTGTATTCTGGGGCATAGTTCTCTTATTTCATTGAGTCAATCAGCAGCAAAATGCAAAGGTGATTTGGAAAACTCAGGTTTGGATTTCTCCCCCATCAAATCAGATTGAACAGTATCATCTCATCGCGGGTGTCCAAAGATAGAAACTAGTTTTATTTCAAGCAGCAATTTGTATTTCTCTATTGGAAAAAAAAGTGAATGCCTAAAAGCCCCACAATTGGCCAGACTTCCAGCTTTCACTGTTCTCTGTTAATCTCTCTGTATAGGTAGCAATTTTAGCATTCAACATTTAAAAATAACGCCGGAAGAACATACATTTACAGTGCTCTCTCCAAAAGCATGCTTTGAAAATCACCTGTAATGGGAACACCTTGTCAGTGGAGAATTGTTAACATACCAGCTAGTTTAGTCCATAATCTCAAGAGCCAACACAATTTGCTGAAATAAATTAGAATCATTTTATTTCCCAATTAAATTTCACTCTCCCCACCTTGAAAACAATCCACTCTTTTTAAGCACAAAACCAAATGCTTATAACAAATGTAATTGAATAGTCTAAGAATCAGTGAGAGATGGGGAAAGCTAATGTCTGTGTTTTGTTTTTTATGCAAGTGAACTAAAACACATTACCACTCTGTTAAAAGTGTTATCTGGTAACGATAAAATGAATAAGATCAGATTTTTAAAATTTTAGTGGGCTTACTACAGGTAATTTCTTTGTTCAATCAAGACAGAAGAGCCCAGCTGAATTATGTTCTGGCATAAATTGAATTCAGCTAATTCTTTGGGGGGTGTAGCAGTATCTTCAAATTAACCTCAGTTAACACGAATGGACTAAAAAAATTGTTCAAAAATGTATGTAGTTCAAAAATTGTCAGATTTGTTGAAACGAATAATGTGTTTGGATTTTTGGAAGACCTTTACAAATTTTGAACCTCCTGCAGCTCCATTTGGTGTAAAGAATTATACTATAAACAAGGGCCTCCATCTGTACTTTTGAAATAACTATTCAGTTTTCCATTTCAGTGCTCAGACAAATTGACACGACAAACTGAAAAGCAGAAGTTAGTGTTCAAAGAAGTTCAAGAGTAAACATTTAGTCAATTCGTCTGCTTGGCTGGAGTGCGATTCAGTGCACCCAAGTCCAGGGTTCTGAGTGTAGGTCCTGAGTTGCTGGTGAGGTCTCTGCACATTCTTTCCAACTGCCTCAGGTCACATGCAGAATATAAATCTACTCATGGGGCCCTCACTATTTCAAAATGTATTTTGAACACATTTGGCTACATTTATGAATGAGGAAGATATTTATATTAAAATCAGCACTTACTAACTTTAGTGTTTTTTCTAGTTCTTTTCACTGATGACAGGCCACTATTTGGTCTCCCTTTTAGCCAAGGGAATAAGAAGTCACATTTCTAGGAAGAAAAATAGAATGATAACGTCTGTTGGAAATGTCTTTGATAGGGCTCAGCAAGATAAGTTATAGAATGCTGTTTTGGTCATATTACTTTTCAGTTCAGCTCAGCAGGAAATTACAGATCACCAGTGCGCAAGGTTTTGTAATAGGTGCTCTGTGATCTGCTCGTTAGAGGAACTGTCATTTTTAAACCCAAATTTAAGGTAGATAGAAATGGGGCGGGGAGGGCAATAAATGCAGAGGCACCCAGAACATTTGGCACATGTCTTTCTCTAGATCTAAACTTCTTTTCTTCCCACGACTTTCTATCTAGGCCTGTTGTTCAAGGATTCATGGACTCACAGCCTGGGGCCTGTCTCTTTCATTATGTCTGAGGATAATGCATACCCCGCACATCCCCACGTGAGCACACTCTCACGCCACTTGCCTTTCCAGTAATGCCTTTCTACTCCTCTGCCATTCCTTACCTTCTCTCTCTCAATTTTTGTTCCAAAGTAAAGCTCCCCTTGCTGTGTAACCTGGGTCTGCAGTGCTGCACAGCAGGGCTGCACTCTCCACTGACCTCCACGGCACACGTGGTCTTTGCCGTTCATTTGGAATGGGCAGCCTGGCCTTGTTAGCTATCTTGTAATCTGTATATTTCTCTCCAATGAGATCATGCATTCTCTGAGAGATTAAGATATTTCTTTGTACCTTTTGGCCTTAGGACCTAGTAGGCCTTCAATGACAACTGGCAGATTTAGTGAAGAAGCATTATATGGAAGTCTGTGAAAGTAGGATTCGTTGACATGGTATATTCCCTTGGCAGTTAATCTATGAAGACTTGTGTTGGATCAGAATTATCAGGCTTAGATAACCATTTCGGCTCCTGACCGATGCAGCATTATTTTTTCACATGATGGACAATTAAATTTAAACCTCCTCGAAGTGTGGATGCAATGGAAAGCAGCTTAAATTCTGATAAAGGTTATTTATTGCTGAAATACCATTAAATTTCTCAAGTCCTCCCTTTCACAGGGCACATTATAGTGTGACCACAGTATATATGTTTTTCAGGCCATCTAGAAAGTCATCATTTTAACAGCTTTAACAGCTGGATTATCTCCACTTAGTGTCCTAAAACAGATCAAGGAAACTCAGGATGAGGTTACAGGAAGGGAATTAGCATTCATCGAATCTGCACTTTTTGGTATTTAATTCTCCATTACAAATTTACAAGGTGGATGGAATTATCTTCATTGTTTGCATGAGAAACCAGAAATCCAGAAATGTTGAATTAATTGTCCATGATTTCACAGAAACAACTCAAGCCTCTCTGTTTTATATGTCTCTTGTCCTATCTCACCTCTGTTTCAATAAGAAGCCATCAGCTCTTCCGATCACTGGTCAGCATCTGATGAAAACTCTTCAGAACATTGCCAGCCCTTTTCTGTGTGTGTGGTGCTGGGCCATTTCTACAGATTTGGGAGGCTGGAGTGATTCTGCTTCAAGCAAATCTGTTTAGTTCATCAACTATGATGAGCCCATTAGGCAAGAGCCCTTGTTGTCTTCTCCAGTTACATTTTCCCCTTGACCCAAATTTGCTGCTTTCTGTTCTGAGGAAACTGAGAGGTTTCCTGGTTCTGTTTGAGGGACCCTGAGGTGTGAAGGTGAAGAACATCAAGACAAGCATTCTGGGGACGGTCAAGGTGCTCACTAATAAGGGGCTTGTACGTGGAACTTCACCAGGCAAAGCTAGACTAGAGATACAGTCCTGTGGATGTTGCATCGGGCCTCTCAGTGGTTATGGAGAGCTGTTTCCTTCTGGACTGGCTGGTGGTCATCGTCCCGGTTTCTGGTTCATCTGATAGTATTTTGCTTTCATAGGTGTCCCAATATTTGGCTTTCTTCTCCACCTCCCTGTTTTATTCTCCTTTTTATCATCCTTACAAAGCAAATAATTCTAAGTTGCTTTTCATTTTTTCATCATCAACCCTTTTAATGGCCAGTCAACCCTACTCGACCTGCTGTGGGAGTTTTCTAAGGATGGCTGCTACCACTCCTCCTCTCCCTCTGTGCATATGCCACTCATCTCATTGCAGAGTAGTGCCTAGTTCCCCCCTCTTGGATCTGGGCCAGCTTTATGACTTGCTTTGGCCTGCAGAATATGGAAGAAGTGATATACTACTAGTTGTAAGTCTAGTCTTTAAGAGGTCTGGAAGCTTCCATTTTCTCCCTTGGAAACCAGTCCCAGGTAAAAAAGGGTCCAGCTACCCTGAGACTACCATGCTGTAAGAAAGCCCAGGGTAGCCTCATGTAAATACTTTGTGGGAAGAGAGAGAGATACTGAGCCAGCCGCCAGCTGTGTAAGCCATCATAGCTGAGGCAAGAGACAAGTGAATGAAGGATGCATCTTGTATCTCCTGGTCTCAGCAAACACCCTGCGGAGCAGAACAACCAAATAGCTTAGCTTAGCCAAGATTACAAAAGTGCGAGAACTAATTTTGTAGCGGCTGTTTTTATACACTAAGTTTTGTGGCATTTTGTGGGGCAGCAATAGATAATTGAAACACTTGCTTAAAGCTTGTATCCACAATCTACTGTGATATTCTAGAGCTGTGTGATGCAATATGGTATTAGCCAAATGTGGCTGCTTAAATTTAAATTAATTAAATTAAATAAAAGTAAAAATGCAGCATGAAATATGGAATGGTATTTCATATATGTAGCCATATAAGAGAGGCTCAGTAGCCACTCTTTTAAATAGGACATAAGACATTTCCATCATCTCAGAAAGTTCTCTTGGACCCTAGTCATCTTCACATTTTCTGGAGCCTTAAGTTATTTATTTGTCAAGAGATGTAAATCTCAGCAAATTGGCCTGATGGAGCACAAGTTTTTGTAGAGGAATAGAAGTATAATAGAGAGAGCTGCCTGACACATGAACTTGGGTTGTATGGGGCCAAGTCTAAAGTCCGGTCAAGATGGTCAACCCTCATTCTGTAGAAAATAGGGAGCCATTGAAGGTTTTGAGAAGATGAGAGAAATGACCAAGAAAGGTTGCTTAGAAAGTTAAATCTCATGTAGAGTGAATTCAACTGGGTTTTACACTGAAAGGGCCTCTCTCAATCTTGTTGTCATTTGTTTCTCCAGAAATCACTTATCTTCAACTGTTTTCTATTTCTTCAATTACAATTTTAATTCAACTTCCTGGGGTTAGAACAGGAGTAGAATCAGACCCATTTTCTGCTAATGGAATAATTTAGCCTTGATTATGGTAATTCATGTACCTTGACCTAAAAATAACAGTCATAAAACACAACAAAAATCTTAATGTGGCTGAAAATGTTATAGACTTCAAAAACATCACCAATGAAGGTACATTATTTACATTCCTCTTAGCAAAGCCAATAAAAATACAAATCTTCTAAAAAATATTTACTCTATGCTTAGAGTCATTGTTTTTAACTTGAATTAAAATATTCCCTATTTAGGTTGAAACTAAATCACAAACAAGGTGTTCCAATATACACCGAAGTACAACATTAAATAGTTATATTGAATATGTATAGTTATGATTACTTCTAGAATTTTATATTTGATTAATTCTCTTCTTGTAGAAGGACAACATAAATAAGAATAACAAAAAAAATCAGATTGTCTCAATTAAAACTCAGTGGAATTCTAATAGCTTAAGTAGACTTAGTTCAATGTATCTGTTGACTATTTAAACAAATAATTGTACAATAGGGATCTGGAAGGCTTTAAGAGCTTCATTTGGGAGTGTGCAGATACAGGTCCTAGTGTTGGCTTGAGTGCCCTTGGGCAGGTTGACCACCTATTGCATATAGTCTATAGATGGGACCTGAGCTCTGTTCAACTCTAAAATTGCTTAATTCCACTCTTTGTACATTCTTCCATCTTGAGCTACTGAACAGAGCTTCTTTTGACTAAAGATGTTACCAAAGTATTAAAAAACCTGCTTCAAATCTGTTCTTCATGTTAGGTCCTGATGTTTTGCTCCTTAAGTAAAACAAAAAGATGAGAACTTAGGTTTTGAAGACCCACCTTATGCTAAAATTTGCCACATTGTGGTTAGTTTCAAAGTTGTTAAAATGAAAGAAAAATAGGAAATTTCCATCTTGAAATAAGTTTTCCTGTGTTTGGGCCCCTGCCCTGATTTTAAAGTGCTGGAGGCTAGGTAGTTCGGTAGGTTTTTTTGTTTGTTTTTGCTGAGCCTCATGAGTACCCATAATTGCAGATGCTATGTCATGTAGAGTATCTGCAGAGAATTCTCTTCTAGACAGCTAAGGTTTTGTTCTCAGAGCCCTTTGTAGAAGTAACCATATGGATACTTCTTCCTTCTGTCATTCTGGCCTGGGGACTTCGCCTTATGTGCACTATCCTTGCTCCCTTCTTTCTTTCCATCCACCCATCCTTCAGTCTATAAGACCCACTTGAATTACACATCTATTCTGTTCATGGCACTGCTGTAGGACTGCCCAGCAGGACCCATCTTGTATCTCCTGGTCCCAGCAAACACCCTGTTTGATCTCTGGGTAAGAGATTACCCAGAAGTATCCTTTCTCAAAGGGTCTTGCTGAAGAATGGAGATATTTTGTCCTGGAAGGGGAGGCCCAGCAACAGCCCTTTTGAGGCTGCCCCTCAGTTCAGTGGACTAATCCCGGAGAACAGGACAGGGACAAGGGGCAGATCAGTTTGGCCTTCTTAACTCACTGTACTTTGTCCTTATTTCCATAGGCATTAGCATCCTTTTCCTGTTTTTACCACTTTTCCCTTTATCCTCCTTCCTCTATGGCTATTAGAGAAACAGTCATCCTTTATTATCCTTAGATTGTATATGTCCATCAGCATGTACAGTGCATAATGTGAGAAATATCTTTGTTTAAAGTAGGATGTACATGGATTTACAGTAGTGAGTAAATATGATACATTAGGATATTTTTCTTTAGTATCTTGTAAATCACAATGATCTCAGATATTTAGAGGAGGTATCAATCTTACAGAGCAGTTTGAATGTGGGAATCTCTTTTCGAGGAAAATAAATTAAACACTGACATTGTTAGTAGATAAAATTTAGTGAGCACTAAATCCCAGCTATTGTGCTGAAAGCATCATAGGCCTTATCTTAATCCTCTCAACAAACCTAGGAAGAAGGTGTCCTTATCGTCCACATGTTTCAAATGAGGAAATTGCTACTTGGTAACATACCCAAGTTCACACAACTGAAAGGAGACTGAGGTAGGACTCAAATCTAGGCAGTGTGGCTTCAGAGTTTCTCTCTAAGCCATCCTCTTTCCTTCGTCCATGATTATAAAAAAACACCAACAAAACAACAAACAAAACCCTAAAACAAAATAATTTCTCTGTCATCTCCTGTTCTCCACCCACAAGGGAAGATGTTAAGATACAGGTTCATCAAGGAATAAACCCAATAACCATGTCTATGAACAAAAGAATGGTTATGCTTTGCAACATAGGATGTTTTCGGACTAAATGTTGATGGGACAAGTTTTCTGTGATGACATGAGACCTTGTTTCTGATGGAGTCTTGACCACTTACCAGCTCTGTGGCCATCTCTGAGCTAGTAGACCAGACGGTTACTATTTCTCCTCACTGTAAGTCCATGTGGCTCGTTACTCTTCATATTTTCCATCTCCTTCTTTAATAAAGCTGTGACTTCATATATACAGGCTCTTCATTCTTTTCTCATATGTTCTCCTTGTCTGTTATGACTCCTCCCTTGGCAGGAAGGGCCTCTTGTGAGATCAGCAACAGCACCTAGTGTTGGATAGTTGGATCGAGCAAAATTATCTCAAGATCACTATTTTCTCTATTTTATCCCTCAACACCTCTTAGAAGCACATCCATCTTGCAAATGAAGAAACAATTTTGGTGTTAGACAACAATAACTAATAAATGTCCATCAAGAGTTAGAGAGCAATTCCAGAAGGTAAGAAAAAGTGAGAGTGATCAGAAAAATGCCAGGAAGGGAGACCAGGGTAACATCAAGGACTAGGGAGACCTGGGAGGTAAGAAAGGGGACGGGACACAGTGTGTGGCTGACACCCTAGAAGTGGACACATGGGGTAGTAGATGTTCACACTTTCATTAAAAAATATTTATTTACCACACCTTATGACAAGCTCTGAGCTAGAAGGCTAAGTAAGACACAGCCCTATTTTCTGAGGACTTACATTTGGTAGGGGAGAGAGATATCTAAGCAAGTAAGATCAACATTATAAAGAGTGTACAGATTACCCTGAAGACAAAAAAGGAGTCTTCAAGTTTGCGGGATAGTCCAGGAGGGCCTTCAGCAAGATGGGGTCTGACTTATCATCTGGGTAAGGTATTCCCGGGAGAGCATGAAAAAAATGATGTAGGCATGGGAGAGAGATTGGCAGCAAGGACTTGGAGAGTCTGTTTCAGCCGGAGTACACGGGGCCACTGGGGTGTGGACACAGAGACTGGGCTGATGGTGTTTATGGACAGGGCTCTCTGTGAAGACCCTTGATGGGTTGTAGCCAGAGCTGAGGTGGAGCCTTGAAATTCCAGAAGTCAATCCAGAGGACAAGAAGCTCGGGAAGAGCCCTGCCCAGATTCCCCAGATACTTCTCAGTCATGTCAATTCTTGTTTTTTTTCTAGTAATTTCAGTAACAACAAACATTTATGGAGCATTTACCATGTGTCTGACCCTGTGTTTAGCTCTTCTCCACCAGTATCAGTTGTGTTTAAACCCACTGTATGGTTAGAAGCTGGGAAGGATTCAATGAAGGTATTACTTTTTAAACCCAAGGACCAGAAAACCTATATAGGAAGATAAGAGAACATACATGGAATAACTAGATGATGATATAAGCAAGTGCTGGGTTCATTGCTGGTAATCTGAAAGTGAAAAGGCAGGAAGGAGTACATTTCCTCTGCAAGAAGAAATCTTTGCAACTTGGTATAGTATTCTCCTTAAAACATTGGGATGCTGTATGGGGCCTGAAGCAAGATGGAGATCTGCTTAATGAAAACACTGCAGACACGGGAGCTAAATACTATTAGATTTCATGGTATTAGGTTTACTCATCTCTCCTCAATAAGCCAGGGGTTTCAGGATGGATGAAGTCTAGAAACCCATAGGACGTAAATAGTTAACAGTCAAACCCTGGGCCGGCTCTGAACCTTCTGAGGCAGCCAGCAAATTGAACGCAGCAGTGAGAAAACAGAGCCCCTTCTGCTCACCCATGGAAACAGTCAAGCTGCCATAATTTGCACAAGGTGCAAGTAACAGATCAGCCTTTCAGAGGACCCTGCACACGCTGCACATTGCGGCAGCCTCACCTCGGTCACAGAGCCTCTGCCTCACAGCTGGCTGAAGGAATTAGCTTGCACACCAGAATATTAATGTCAGCATCTTTTATCACATAGGCTGGGGATTTGCAACCGTTTGAAAAAACTCAACTCTGCTCATGATTATCTGTGATTTAGAGAAAGGGGCAAAGTTATCATTTTAAAAAAAGACCTGTCATCGCATGCACTGGTGACAGTCCCTGTGTAAGGAAATGCAAGTTAAAAATATTTGGAATGCTTTCTTATTTATAAGCAATCTTGACAGTGTAAATGCAAAACAAAAACCCCAAAATCTCCAGAAGGTAGAGAGAAAGAGGAATGTTGCCCCACTTCTGCCCATTCCCCCAAACCAGCCTTGCTATGAATTGCATAATTTCTGCAGAAAAACATCATAAAAAGCCTTGGGATCATGTGCTGCTATTTGGCATATCTTACCCACTTGTTAGGATAAGTTAACAGTACAAACAGAAAGACCCAGAGAAAGGCGGGGCACTAGGAGCAAACTGGAGGTGCTGGGACCTAGTTAGTCACCACGGAGGTGGACCAGCGCTTGAAGCCAGGTGAGGACTCGGCAGCAGAAACCAACAGGGTACAACAGAGAACAGCTGACTTTGACATTGAGACAAGGCCATCAGGCACAAAACATCTAACGCTTTTAGAATAGGGACCAGCAGGAACCCAGCCTCATGTCAGGCAGGTTCTTACTTTTTTTGTCACCAAATCCAAAGTCAAAGAAATTTCTCTTCATGCTTCGCAGATCCTGTCAGGCGCCACCTCGAGGTCAGGAAGATTGTTTTATCAAACTATCAATTGTTCTATCAAAAATCAATCAAGAATGCTCTCTGCCCTCAAGCAGTGACCATTCTAAGAAAACAGAGTACTCACATCAGACACTAAGTGGCAGTAAAATTCCCTTCCAATGAAACCATTACAACACAACTTTCAATGTCATTATTTTTTAAGAAAAGACCTAAAAATGAATTTCAAGTACAGTTTGTCTCATATGAACAATTTTCCAATCAAGATCTTAATCTAGATAAGTCATTTCCTTAAATGTTTCAAAAATGCAACATTTGGTGCTTATCATGATACATGCCTTGATCGCATCCTGCCCTAACACCTGTTAGACCTGCCCTTTGCCTTTTTAGGAATCTTTAAGTGCTCTTCCCTTATTCATTACCCTTGTTTTTTATCTCTTAAAAAAATCCCAGTGTTGTTCTCATAGATGCATAGTTTTTTTTAAAGGAATGATGAATTAATGAGTTCTATAAGCTACCAGCAGTTACATAATAATTATCTAGTAATGATGCAGTAGATAGCCTAAAATTTGAGGTACAATACTGGATTCTTCACTTACCACTGAATGCTGAATGATCTTGGGAAGGTTAATTAAATTTTTCTGCCTCAGTTTCCTTATCAGTCCACCAGGGATAATGACAATTAACATGAAATATCTCAGTTTATGAGGATCAACTGAGATAGCAGCCAGAAGTTACTCTATAGTCTCGGTCACAGAGTGAGTTCCCAGTAATTGCCACTTGGATTTCAGGAAATAATAATTGATATACATTAAATTATTGGCCTATCTGGCCCAACTTTCATATTTGTTTATGACATATTCTGGATTAAGGCAAGATTGGTGGAAAGGTAAGTGATCAGCTTGCCCATACATAAGATATATCATTATAGTATATATTCAATCAATATATTTTACAGTAAATTTTCTTATCTGAGGAGAATTATTTTGTAGAAGAAAGTAGAATGATTGAAGCGCATCATTGTTTGGTTGCAGTACTACTTTTACCTTACTCAAAACCGCCATAGCACACTGAATATGTGTGCTGTATGTGTTCAGTATGACACAATGTGACATCCCAGTATCCTTGAGGGCAAGTCACTAGTTTCAAACCCTGTACATTTCAGGTGGAGAGAGTCATTCAGGGACAATAGATGCTTTGAAAGTCTAGGTGAAGAGGAGATGTCTTCTGCTCCTCTTCCCGGGGACAATAACAACATTTCTAAAAGACTGCCATAAGTCTCATTTGCAAAGTCTCATCGATGTGGATGTTATCCTCGGGATGGAAGTGGACTCTTGTCCTCTCTGCTACCATGCTAAGCAACTGAACAGCAGGCCCACATGAAAAGGTGGCATATTTACCATCTTAACAAAACACATGATTTTTAAGCAAGGGGAGCTGTATATATTTTCACAAAACAACATACTTGCATTGCCAGCCCAGGCGGGCATTCCTCAGACTGAATCTTGATTTTTTTTCGTTATTGCCGTCACCCCTTCTGGGCAGCACATGGGTAAGCACATTCCAGTTACTGCAGGGTTTTGAAACTGAAAAGCAAGAAAGCAAACAAGGAGACAAGCACATGAAGAAACAGTCTGCAAGTCAGTGTTTTGTCTTTGCTCTCTATGCTGCATCACTGCCACCCAGCCATCAAAGTAGTTTGGAATTCAGTCAAAGATGGACGACAAAGTTTAATGAGTCCTCTTGTGAATTTGAGAAGTACATTGTACTTTACTCTATTGTAAATACACTATGGGGCTTCTGTTATCCCCCCATTTAATCTGCAATCAGCCAAAATGAAATCATTGACACTAACACTGAGGTATTTTTCATAAAATACAACTTCTTATAAAACATATTGAACCTTGATAATGTAAGTGACAATATAGCACTAGAGATGTGAAACCAGTGAGCCATGATGTTTATTAGAATGCTCTTTTAAAAAAAAAGAATGCCTTATTATTTGGTATATATTTCATGAACAAAAATGCCTACAACCAGGGAGGAAAATGACCTCTCCATTCTCAAGTGTTGCTGTTCTTAGTAAAGTTTCTGTTGCACTTTCCTTGTACAAAAATCTTAGATTATTGACTTCAGGAACAAATTTTACACCAACCAAGAGGTTTATTATATTTTTTATGGAAAGTAACCTCTTTCTTTGTCTTGTATCCTTGTCTTCTCAACTAGTTTGTTAACTCCTTAGCAGACAACGTGTAACTTCTTATTGACCTTCATCAATGGCAATGACATGCTACACAAAAAGCAAGCACTCCATAACATTGATTCTGTTTCCTTTCTTCTCTACCTATATTGGAAACACCTATGTTTTAACTCTTCAGTTGTGATGCCAGATGCAATGGCGTCCTGACGTGGGTCTCCACAGCACAGGAGGAAAGTATTTCTGAGAGTGGTGGAGGGACTGTTCCCTCCTGCCCCACCTGCCTTCCAGTACCACCTCTCCAATAGGATACAATGTGACATCCCAGTATCCTTGAGGGAAAGTCAAAATGTATAAAGACCACACATGTGATAGAACAGGAAATGTGGTGATGTACAAAATGAGCTACACGAACTGTGAAATTTAAATCACAGTCTGTTTTTCCATGAAAGTGCAAAAATTGCTAGGTTTTCTTCAAGTGGGAACTACAAATAGAGAAAAACTCTTTATACCATCTTGTGGTGAATCTACCACTACACTAGATTTTATGTTTCCTTGCCCGCTCCCAGCCATTTTAACCATGGGAGGTCTCTGGGTAGATATTATCATAGTCAATAACAAGACATTTAATAAAATTTGCTAGTAGAAAGGGTCTCTCCTTTCCATTTCTTGATTGAGCAGGCAGTGAATAATCTGTGGAAAGATTATTTCAGTCATACTGTGGTAAGAAGAATAAAAAAACAAGTTTTTTCTCTTAGTGAGTGATTGGGTCTCACTCAATCCACCAACTGGAGTCAAATACCAGGGCAGCTTGCTTGCTTGCTTGCTTTATTGCTTATTTATTATTTAATACAGTTCATAGAATTTTAAAAGTTGAAAGAGAATTCAAGAAATCTAATAGAGCCCTTTGGCCTCCAGAAAGACATTCTGAAACAATGTCAAACAAGATTGTTGATTGACTCCATGCAGCCTAAAATGGCAAGGACACAGTACTCCAGCCCAGGCTATCTCTCTGGTATTTTTTTTCCCCCAACCCCCCTTATCTATTTCAACCTATTTTAGAAGGAAATTCATTTCCTTTGGCATGAATTCCTCTTTATAAGGCTTTTCTGTTTTTTGGTGTTCCAGTACATTGCTGCCTTCCAGATAAAGAGGTTCATTTCTTTATAAATTATGGAACCTAATTAAATGACTCCCTGACACCTTTTACTTAAGTATGAATGCTATGTGTATCTGCACTTGTCTACTTTACAGTTCTGTGGGGTGTTTTGGCCTAGTCCCTCAATGAGTTCCTTAAAAAGATACCATTTTGAAACATTAGCTCTGTTCTTTAAAAAAAATTGCATTAATAAAATTAATGCAATCACATTGAGGAAGGCATGGCAAATTATCATAGAACTTTATTATTATCATAGAATTTATTATTACTATTATGATATTATTTTTTTTACTCTTTTCAGCCAGTATTATAGATAGCCAAAGCACTCCCAAATGGTTAGTCTTCATAATCACTTTTGCAATCATATTTCTCAAATGGATCTGCCATTCTTCTATACCATAGAACATTATAATGCTATTGTTTCTATATTTTGATTTTCAGGAATGCTGCAGTGAATATCTTGGTGTGTATAATTAAGATTATTTTCTTAGAATTATCTCTAAAGAAGTTAAAATTCATAAACACTTGAAGATTTTGATATTCATTGCCACATTTCTTTGTGAAAGATTTTGTGCTAATTCAGAATACCATCATCAATGTTTGAAAATGTCCATTTCTTCTGATCCTCACCACCAATTGGGGATCATACACTCTTAAAAATATGAATTTAATAGACCAGAACAAAGAACCACTTAAAAAGTAATTTATTTCTAGTGAAAATGAATATTTTTCTTTTCCTTTCTAAATTATCTATTCTCTTTATTTGTCCAGGGATGTACTGACTACTCATATTAGACTTTTAAAAATACTCGCTTTTTTAAAAAATACTTTTTTAAGCCATCTAAAATGCATGTATGTAGTCTTTTATAACTTGAATGGATCTGTTTTTTCCATCTTCTACCATTTCCCCCAATTCTAGTTGAACTTAGTTCAAAATACTCACTCTGACTGTCAAGACCACACATTTACTTCTTGTCTCCTTTTTGAGGAGCTCTGACTCTTTCATGATATTACTTTGCTGATTTATTCTCAGGTAGTGATGGGTTTGGGCATTGTTGCTCACAGTCTTGGCCTGCTGTAGACTATCTGTAGTTCTCATTCACAGCACAGCACCTGCTAGAGTCTAAGATAGCCTCCTGATTGTTTTACCGTGCGCTGCCAATCTAATGTGGCCCATCAGCTGAGTTACTGGCCCAAGGCATTAACAGAAAGTCCTGTAGAGTTGTGATGAACAAAAACATCTTGTCATTTTGTAGGTTTTCTCTTCATCCCATGACACATCACACTAACTGCAGAGATGAGAATATAAAAAGAAGAGCACAATGATGGTGGCTGTGATTTTTTTCCTTTTTTGGCCACAGACTTTTCATTCCCCAGGTATAACACTCATGTCTGTTAGCTAAGCTCAGGAAAGAAATAATGAGAAACAGGTGACGGCCTTGAATGCATCATAGAATCAGTTCCCTGAGCCGTAGTTGACTCCTCTCCAAAATGATGCCCTGAGCATGTGCAAGGGAAACTTAAAAGAGTAAAAATGCAGCAAGCCAATCCAAGTCATGTCCAGAGTGAAAGGTCTATCACACTGGGACACAGAAGAGTCATTACTATGGTGGGCGACAGATAAGGATCTGTGATTTCAAGAACTACAAACCGTATTGATGTGAGAGCTTGACAACCTCTTAAACCAAGATTATATTACTCCTCTCTTCTGTGGTCTCTCTCTTCAGTCTTCTAAGAGACAGTCACCATTTTCTTTCATTTGCCTTAAATGTCTGAGGAAGCAACAGGGTTAAGAAGAAGGTATAGGCTTTCTGATCAAATAGTTCTGTCTGCATATTTGTGGACAAATCACTTAATGTCTTTGAGACTTAACATCCACAGTGGTAAAATGGAAACAATAGAAATCTACCTGTCTGGGTTGCTGTGAACTTTAGAGGTATTATTTTAAAATATTTTAAAAAATCAGATCTCTGCAAAGGGTGGGCTCCAATAAATAGTATTCTAGTTGCTATTACTGTTTTTTTTTAATGTACAGGGTTAGCTCTGGAGATGTGACCTTGGTATGCATTGTAGATTACCACTTGGAGAACAGAGCTTGGATTCAAGTGTGTAGAAACTGCTAATTCATATTGTAGTATTTGAAACTGAAAGTGGGAATATATATATGTTTTTCCCATAGCATGCTGATTTCATTAGGGAAAAATACTTTTTGTTTATTTGTATTTTTATTGCATTATCTTTTTGTAGGATAGTCTATGTTGCCTATATTGGGAAAGAGAAAGGTGAATTTGCAATATTGCTGATCAGCTATTTGTGGGCTCAAGAAGGCACAGGAGTGGCTTCATTGACTTTTGCATCCCTTTGGAAATCATGACAGTGCTATCAATAATTATTTTTATCACCAAATGTCTGTTTATTTATGTATCTACAAACTAGAACTTTCCTAAAGATCAGAATCGAACTTATTTCAAGTAGAAAGTAGATTTGGAAAAGTACTTAAATTCTTGGTCAAATTGCCCTCCCAGTACTTGGGCTAATTTTTAAAAACAAATAGAATACACTAGAAAAGTGATAAGGGAAGAAAAGACACAAATCAATTGTTCCAGCCTGATAATGTAGGCCCCATAAGAAGGGAATCTGAGGAAGTCCCTTCCCATCACCTCTAAAGACGTAAAGCACTGACAAGAAATTCTAGTCAACAATGACTGAAAATAGGTCAGCAATCATAAAATAAAATTAAGGAGTTTAAATATGATATAAAATCATTTAATCTTGATTTATGCTGGTTCTCAGAGGCAATTATTTACTAATGCTTATGTTTATTGCTCTTTTGACTTTTTTAATTACAGTAAACCCAAAATTCAATTATACACTCTAGTATATATTTCAAGCAATAGTATTGTAAATAAAAGGAGAACCAATTAATAATGTGCTTAGCCTAGCAAAGCTGAATCAAGGATAATACAAAACACGGGGCAAATTGATAAAGATTTGAATGCTGTGGAAAAGATCCCATCTGCTTAACGTTGGAGAATCTGAAGGTTGGAAATGATGACTCTTTTTTAAAAAATACAAGAGCTGTTTAATAAGTGACTTTTAACAGGTTATATATATATATATTGTAATTTCCTAAATTCAGAGGCAATTAAAAATATACATATTGGAGAGCTGCAACGTTCTTATCAATAATTAGGGATGTGGTTTTTAGGCCAAAACTATGGTTTTGTGGTTTATGTCCTTTATCGTCTCCCACTGGAGCATGCTTTTGGAATGATATATGCTGATCCAGCTGTGTTTTGGGTTCCTTAAACATCTCACACTATTCCTCAAATGTTTGGGGTTTGACAAAACCCCAAATGCATTTGGCCAAGCACGTTTTCCCTTGATTTTTAAACACATGTGGGTTTTATGGGAAATTTAATCCATGTGTTTTTTATTCCTTTACACTTAACTCATCAAAATGTTGTTGTGCAAGGTCCCTTTGATGTCCAAGAAGCTTTTGGAGCTTTTTTCTTTTTTTATGAGACACTTTAATCCTTTTTTCTTAGAAACAGGAAGTTACATGATGCCAAGAAAAAATAAACTCCCACAGCAGGACGGTGATATTTGATTGAACATTTTAAAACCCAAGGGCTCAACTTGGTTCAGAATTTGACTGAACTAATTCTCCTGGTCATTAATTTCTCATTAAAGTTGTTGTTTCTTGGTGGGTTTTGAAACACTAAAATGTTATATTTTTCTTCAGGAGAATATACAAAGGTGGTAAAAAATCACAAAAGGTTTTTAAATTAGTGGTGATGTCTCAAATGAGGTTGTCATTTTAACCCATACATAGAGACTAAAGAAGTTCTAAATTGTGGCTAAATTATGTCCTTCTCCATATGTCACCAAGGAGCCTGGAGATAGGGTGTCTGATGCAAAGTCACAGTGAGAGGGAAAACCCCTCAAAACATTTTGGGAAACATGTACATGGGTTTTATTAGCATTTGTACTTAAATATTGCAAAGAAATTAGGAAGGTATCATATATACACATACAAATGAAAGTGATGAGAAGTGTGTCAACAGAGAAAAGCAGCCAAGTGGATCTTACAGTTGGAAATAAAGATAATGGCAATACTTACCTCCTAAAATTGCTGTGATATTTAAATTAGTTAATACATATATAAGGTACTGTCCTGGCTCATTGTGGGACCTCAGCAGGTGTAGCTAATTTTACTGTTCAGAGTCAGACTAGATCTGGGTTTGAATTCCAACCCCTGCAATTACTGCTGCCTTGAGCAAGCCCCCTCCTCCTGAACCTCAGCATCCTTACTTCTCAGCAGTCCTCTCTGAATCGCTGTGAGGAGTATGTAAACATCACGTCACATAATCAAAACACCTCGGGGTCTAATGCATATAAACACGTGAAATATCACCTGTTTTACAGACGAAGTAACTTTCCCAAAGTCACAAAATTGTAAGAGACCAAGAATTTGAACTCAATTCCTCTGAGACTAAATAGTTTATGTTCTTTCTACTGCTGTGTAAGAAGGCAGTCAATGAATGTTAAAAATAAAAGCAAAGAACAAAAAGGAATTGATGGTGTTGTCAAGATTACCAGGGGCCAATACCTTAATATAAGAACTGGTACTACTTTTTTCTTTGAGAATTTTCCATCTACAATGTGAAGGTCTTTCCAGAATCATGAAGTTAGAGTATGTTAACCTAAACTACACTTCATTTGGATCTTGCCAAGCTTTCCACTAATATCCTTTTTTTCCCCTGGTCTAATACGAATATACCGCATGTAGTCATCTTGTCTTCTAGTTTAATCTGAGACAGTTTCTTCTTCTTGTTTTTCATTAGAGGTCAACTTTTAAAAGGAAAGAGAGTTCTCTATATGTAGCAAACCCTTGTGTCTTTGTGTGTTTGTATGTGTGTGTATGTGTGTGTGTACACAGAATGGTCTGAGAAGATTCCTTGGAAGTGACACTTGAGCCGGGGCCTAAATTTAAAAGATGAGAAGAATCAAGGGATGAAAAGTCTTAGGTAAGAGGGTTCCAGGTAGAGGAAGTAGCACAGACAAGGGCTCTGAGGAAGCAGGAAGCAGTTTGATGTGTTGAAGGAGCCATGGAAAGCCAGCACTGTCAGAGGGGCAGGCCAGCCCATGCATGGCCTGGGGGCATGGTTGTGAATGCAGTATCTTCCCTGGAAGGATTCTTTTGTGTCTTTCACGATGTGAAACATAATTCTCCAAAAACCAGCTGTAGGTGGAATTGCGTTGTGACTATATACTCGTATCCAGACAACATTTCTCTGGCCACGAGAACCAATCCTTGAGAGGACAGGCAGATCCAACTATCTTCGGAGATAGTCCAACAGTATCTGCTTTTCCATGTAAGGTGCAGGCAGAACAAGCTAGAAGGAGTTGCCAGCATTTCTAACATTCTGGTACTCTTAACTCCTTACTCCCCAGCCCCACTGCTGTATCAATCAAATCTGTGCAAGTTGCCAAAAATGACAACATTAAAATGAATGATATAGTTACTTTGATGGTCTGAAGGAAAGATTGTATCTCTTATAAGAGGGGGGTGAGAAAGTATATGTCCTCAGACTGTTTATTTTCTCTTGAAATTCCCTTCCTTGAAGTGGTTTGTGCAATCTCTCGGTCTTTTGCTATTGAGCTATATAGCTCATGATCTGAACACCTCTCTAATCACTGGACTCATACTTTCTTTGTATGTGAGAGCCAAGAAAAAAGAGTGGTTTGTGAACCATCAGTATTGTTCTTCTGCAAAAGGCTGTCACGTATATAAAATTGGAGAGTTTCAAAAGCAATAAGTAAAACTTCAGTCACCTCTCTTAATAGAGCTCTTCAAATCTCTGTCATCCACAAAAATAAAGCGTATAAACTGAAATTGATTTTTATAAAACCTACATAAAAATAAATCTAAACATTTGGAAACATCTGTCGGATGGCTCAGGAATTTTATTTTTATTATTTTTGAATGAGTCCAGCTTTGAAGAGCTGGGACCAGTTAAATCTTATAATATACAAAAATCAATCAAATGTATAGGTATACACAATAGGAAGAGACCATCATAACCTTGATTCTACTGTTGATCATATATAACATCAACCTTCAATTGTGAAACAATGGATATGACCATGGGCTTTGGAGACACATAGTTGTGGTTTTAAATTCTGTGTGTTCCACTTATTAGCTCTGTGAACTTGGACAAGTTACTGAAACATTTCTAATCTTCAGTTTATAGATCTTTAAAATGGAGATAATAATATTTCTGCTATCTGGAATGATTCTGAAGATTAAGTGAGATAACTTACATTAAGGGCTTAAGAATGCCTTACTCATTTTAAAAGATCAATAAAAGTTAACTATTAATATAATGATTGTTGTTAATGAGATCAAATGTTTATTACCCTTATTATGTGCAATGCAGTATTCCAAGCGTTGTAGGGAGTCATAAAAGAATTCAACATGGTTTCTTTTTGGAGAATTGGGACCAATTCACATGGAAAGTTAACTATCAATAGGAGATGTAAGAACAAAAATGAAAGGAATTTAGAAATAGACTGTGAAGGAACCATACAGTCAAGAAGGAAGCCTCAGAAAAGCAAAGATGTGCAAGATTCAAAGGGCTAGGAGGAAAGAAGTAATCTATTACTGTGTGTAGAGATTACACAGTAGCAAATTACAGATTAAAGATTGCATCAATAGAAAACATATTGTTAAATGAGTCCTTATAGTTAAAAAAGAATATTGATATGAAAATAATATGGAGATGGTTAACAACACTTAACTAGATTCATTAATGTCAGTTAAAGGTACTGAATTCATGAAAGCCCTTACATAAATCAGAACTTTTCTTTTCATGGGAAATTCTTGTAAAGGGCTGGAATGTTTTTGTTAGACTCTGATTGCAGCTTTCACTCAGCAACTCTGATCTCGTTGAGCAGTTGTGATAAGGCTAGTCGCATCTGCAATGAGCATGTATCAGTATTGTAACACCTTTAGGTCTATCACCCCTACAAAACCCTTGTCACTTTAGTTTAATTGCAAATTCCCTGGAGAGCCTTCTCTAATGACCCATTTACATTAAAGCTTTTAAATTAGATTTCAATCTTAATTTCACTTGAAATGTTACCCTGGAGTAATCATTCCATTATAAATCATTTTATTTGATTTTATGGAATTGCTCAATTACAAGAGAAGTATTGAAATAAAGTGTAGCTATTTTGAGAGAAGCAAAGAGACAAAAGCAGAGTCTGTTTGACTTTGGGAAAATGTTATCAGTCAGGGCAAAACGTAGTCATTTATAAGCCACACAATGTCTTACAGTACTGAACTGTGATATATTTTGTACAGAGATAATGGGAGTACTGTGACAGTCTGAATGTACATGAAGGCTTTAAACTGGGAAGGAAGCATGGGAGAATGCCAAGACCATTCCAGATCAAGGTAGATGTTTCTCCCCATTCTGGAGAGATTGCTGACCCCCAGAGGCCATCTTTAATGCCTGAGTGGCACTTCAGAAATTACCGTCTCCTTTCGGTCTGTATTCCCTGCATACCCGGGTGTGCTGTTGAGTCACTTTCCGTTGACAACTCCTCACCCTGTGCTGTATTCGATTTAGGCTTCGCTCTATACCTGGCTCCTTTGCTATGCACTCAATGTGAGAACTTTCTGACATCCTCTTAGCCTACTTTGGGAAGGGTCGGATACATTTAATCCTTTAGAAATAAGCCACAATACATTCCTTGGTTAACACATTGAGAGAGGAAGGAAAGGAAAGATAAACAAGACTTACTACTGATAAGCACTAAGTTACTCTTTGAACTGGAAGAGATGGTAGATACATAGTCCAACCTCCAAATCCTACAAAAGGGGGCCCTGGAACTTGGAATTAAATGACTAGCTTCAGTTGGGCCCAGCCACATTTCTAATTACTACAGAGCAGGAATGCCTAACTAAGAACTTCAACACATTTCCTCTCTACAGTGTCAATATTTCACTCTCTAGAAATATGGAGTTCTTTAAAAAAAATTCAGGAGTTGATTCATGTACACCGGTAAAAAAAAAAGAGAGATGATGATTATAAACACCAACTAACTGTATGTCAGTCATTGTCATAAGTCACAGATTCCATCATTTGTGGGTTTTTTTCCAGATTTTCTGTGTGGCCTAGTACCAGCTCAATTTTTATAAATGTGTTTCATGTACTTAAAATACATATTTTTTGTATTTGTTGGGTATAGGGTTCTATATATGCATTCATTCTTGCATTCAGGAAACATGTAGTAGTTATTATGTGCCACACCCCCTTGTAGGCAATGGGGATACAACAGTAAACAAGAAAAAAAAAATCCATGACTTCTGTTAGCTTGTTACTGAATGTCTATAGTCTTACTAATTTTTGGTCTGATTAAGAACTCAGTTTCTGAGAGATGTGTTGAAATATCTTACTATGATTGTGGATATATTATATTCTGCTTAGAATTCTGTCAGGTTTTGCTTTAATCCTTAAGGTTTTAAGTGAAGACAAATATGTGATTGTTATAGTTCATCAGTGAACTCTACATTTTATTTTTAGGAATGTCCCTGTCTTGGTGCTTTTTTAGCATAATTATCTTTTATCTGATATCAGTATTTATAGAGTAGTTTTCTTTTGCTCTGTGAAATACCTTTTTCAAAAAATTGAAGTATAATAAGCAAACAATATCCTATTAGTTTTAGGTATATATCACAGTGGTGAAATATCTTATAATCTTTTATTTTCAATCTGTTATTTTATTTCAAAAGTATTTCTTTAAAGCACATATGGCTATTTTTTTGGTTTTCCTATTTTAATTTAAACCTGTAAACACAGCCATTCATCAGTTTCATTTTCTCCCTGGTAATTCCCCTGACTTTACATTTTCCTTCTCTAATATGTGTTTAGTTTTCTTTGAACCTGATGCACAAAAATTGTCTGGAGATTTCCGTTTTCTGCTATTTATTGTTGAATGTCATTTTTATTTCTAAGTTTATTCCCTTGTTTTGTGGATATATAATCTTGCAGTAGCTTCTCATGAAGAGTCATGTAAGGGGTAGGCTACTTGATACTTTACATATTTGAAAATATCTTTGTTTTGCTTCATGTTGGGTTGATTGTTTGGAAATAGAAATCACTTTCCCTTTGAATTGTGAATTGCTCACTGTCTTCTGGCTTTCAGTATTACTCCTGAAAATTTGATGCCATATGACTCCTAATTCTTTGTTTTCAACTATTTCTTTTCTTCTTTTTAGAAGATACTTATATTGTGAAATATCTTTGTGCACGTCATTGTCTCTTTATTCTACCTCTAGGACCTTCTATTTTATTAATCTTACTGATAGTTTGTTTTTGCTATACCAGTTTTAATTTTCAAAGCTCTTTATGTTCTCTGTTCCTTTTTGAAATATAGCATCCTGTTATCGTTTCATTTGTGCACTGTCTTCCTTTATCATATCAAATATCTTAATTAAAGTTTTGACGTTTCCTTCTGCTTCTTGCATCGTTTTCCTCCAAGTTCCTCTTGCCTGTTTGTTTGGAGGTCTGTCCCGCATGTTTGCAGACCATCTTCAGATTCCTGGCGATCTCTGGCCATCACTTCATATTCAGGTGGTGGGCTTCACCGCAGTGTGAGTGGAGCGTAGAAGTCTTTTTGCTGGGGGACAACCACATGGCGGTATGAATTTATTTCTTTCCCTCTGAGGCTTTTCAGCTTTTCAAAAGGAGGATCCAGCCTCCTACCTGGCCGCTGATGTTCTAGAGAAGGACATCTTACCATTTAGTTTCGTCAGTGACTCACTGCTCTCTACTGAGCCTTGGTCTCTAAGTCTGAAGCCTTCCAACTTAGTCCCCCGACCCTCACCCCGAGATGAATAAATCCCTCACTGGCTTTGCAGCCACTGTCTGGTGGGTGGGCGGGGAGGGGAGGTTGAACATACACATTTTTTTTAATTCCCTATTTTTAGCCCTTGCCTCATTCCCCTTCTACCACATTCACCAAATCAGGCCTTTGTATTTCTTGATGCTTTCTAGGTTTCTACCTGACAAACGAGCTTGCTTGCATGGTATCACACTCTTGCATTATGTTGTTATTTTCTCCTCTGTACTGAGTTAGTTATCACCATCCTACCTGCTTTCTATCTGCTAGCATTTGTTGACATGTCTTGTTCTCTGTTGATTCTTCTGCTGTTCAATTTGTCTTTAAGTGTATAATTACATTCCTTTATTTTGATGAAATTTTGGGGAGGGATTGACAATAATTGCACATGTTCATTATGCTGTATTTAGCCAGAAGTCCCATGGCTGTATTTTAACAACTTACTTTTATCTTTGCTAAGTAGTTAGCCAGAATTTCTGTGAACTAGAGAGAGGGGTGGGGGTGTGTGGTGGGGGTGTGTGTGGCATAGGAGGAGGCTAGGGTGTGTACTTCCACATCAATTTAGTTTTGGCATATTTACTTTTTTATCTTTATTTCTTATTAAACCCTTCACAGTAGGTATTATAATCTCTGTTTTACAGATGGGGAATCTGAGACTCAGAGTTAATAAGTCACTAACTCAAGACAACAATGTCATGTCAAGTTGCACAGTCAATGCATAATATTAACTCTATTTATGGTTAATAATTAATGATTAAGAAAACAACAAGTATGTCTATTAATAATAAATCAATTTCACCCATGAAAGATCTGATTTGTGAGGTATCATTGTTTATAGTTTACTTATACTCACCTTTCTACTGTCTATTATTTAGATTTCTACCCTGGGTGCTAAAATTTTTATGACAACAGATTTTGCCTTGTTGAATATTGACATAAGCGTACATTATAGAGTGCAACTTTTTATGAAAAGACAGTTAAAGATGATCTAATTGGTTTACTGTGGCTTGGTTCCATAATCAATCTACCTAATTAACAATTAGATGTATCTGATGGAGTAATGCGGCAGTCTGACAGAGGAGCATGGGTCTGACTAGTTCAGGAAACCACTTCCAGCCCATAGAACCTTCAGATACTCACCTTTTTCATTTATTCTTTATATTTTTCCCTGCTCTCCTACCCCTTCCTCTCCTGCCTCCTTACCTTTTCTTTTCTCCTCCCTTCCTTCCTTCCTTGGTTCCTCAGAAGTTAAAGATTGAAATACTTATAGAGAGTAAATATATATAAAGTGTATGACATGTGTGCCTATAAGTCTTTGGCACCCAGTTCCAGTGTGTGTGTGTGTGTGTGTGTGTGTGTGTGAGGGGGGATCCTAATATCACCAAGAAATTCTCCCACGCTAAATGGGTGTCCCACAGTTAAACTCAGTACTGGTACTACCCATCCAGAGAAGGCATCAGATTCCACAGTGAAGGGCTTCTGACAGAATGTCTATAAATCAGAGGTTCCCACATCACCCCTCTTTGTGTTTGATTAATTTGCTAAAATGGTTTACAGGACTCAGAAAACCAGTTTACTCACTAGATTATGGCTTTATTACAAAGGATGCTAAAAGATAGGATGCTGAATTTCTGTTGTTTATAAGCCACCTAGTCTATGATATTTTGTTACAGCAGCTGAACAGACTAATATAACCAGTCTTTGGGATTATACAGACAGCAAGAGCACCCAAAATATACTGCAGGGCTAGGCTGGTGAAGACCCTATTACACCCACTACCCGGCTACCAGTCTCATGCCATCGATGCTGACTACCCTGCAGGAACTGCCTCTGCTCTTGTCTCTCCCATCAGACAGGATTCCTTCTGCGCCTGTCTCTGTAGTGAAATCCCACCGCAGCACATCTGATCAGGGGAATTCATACTCTTGCTTCAAGGTAACGTGGAGGAAAGAGCATCTGTCTTCTATCTTAGAGAGGCAAGGACTTACCAGACAGGAAAACAAAAAACAAAAACCAAGAGGAGTATTCAGAGGAGATGGGTGACACATTTCCACTAAAACAACCAATTCAAATTTCAAAAGATAAACATCATGCTGGTCATCAAAACATGACTGTGTCAGTTTGCCTGCCAGTCATTGTTTTGTGACCTCTGGTCTAGTAGGATGTTTCACTTCTTATATAAAAGTTAGAGTAATGCTATTAATACATGGAAAAACAATTTAGACAGCCAGCCTTAAAATGGCAGAAAATAGATTCCCACAGTTCTATGCTCACTCTGCCAGTAGCTAGAGTCATGTCTAATCTACTTAGATCGGCCAACAGCATCACATACAATGTCATGACTTGCTATATATGCATTACATAGTCAGCTAACAAAACTGTACTGGAAGATAAATGAGATACTAACTTTCTGCCTAACTAAAGTTTCTGAAAGATGTTGCTTATGTTTCAGAAAAGTTTTATCGAGCAGAAAGCAAAGATGGAATTAATAAACTCTGAGAATAGATTGAAAACATCCCTTTTATACTCAATGGCATATTCTCTCCCTCTCTTAAATCTCTCCTAGATTGTAACAGTTGAGTTTTGAGCCCCACCCTTGCTCCATAGGAATCTTGAGTGCATTTCTAGAAACCAAGTTCTTTTTTAGAGATGTGCTTTTGAAGTTATTGCCCCCCAAATATAAGTCATCTCCATAACTATAACTTCCACACTATAAAATTAGTACCAGGAAATTAGTGTGTGTGGCCATCTTGTACTTATTTACTTTATATTACTGAAACATCTTTGAGACTATGATTTAATTCCCATCTTGTGGTTGAATTAGCTCTATGTCTATCTAGGAGGAAATTTAAGGTTTCTTGTCTTTCAAAACTGAGGGTGTCCCCTGTGTTTCAGACTTACTCTTGGGTTTAGGAAGTAAGTGGGTTTTGAAAGGAGAGCATCACGTCAGCATTGTGGTGGATTTCCTTGGTCCTAAGCCAAAGCTGTTACAGCCTCTGCCTAACTCCAGTGGCAGATTGCTCTTAGGGACAGCCCTGAGCACATCTTGCTTTCTCTCTAGCCCCTGGTCTTTTATTCTATCCAAAAATTCAAAATTCAAACAGGGAAAAAGGATGATCTATACTAACTGTGAATTACTGTGCCAGAGGTAGTGGAAATTAACTTAGAGCAAGACTTCAGCTTCCATTGCACCTCCCTCCATGGCCTGACATATAAATATATTTTTTTCCTCTTTATAAATTACTAGTTAAAAGTGTTGAAGTCTGACTGTTACTCTTGGTGTCTTCTTGAATAGAAGCCAAGATCATCCTGTTACATTCACTCTCTTCCCCAAATAAGATTGCTGGTTATGTATAAAACAAGTTATATACAAATAATTATACCTATTATTTGAGATTTCCAAGCTCATAATATTATCATTTTCTAGCTGTGGGTTAAGAGAGGAAAAGAGCACAAGAAATAAAAGCATAGGAGCTATGGAGCTACCTTTTGGATTGGCCAGTTTCACAAGGTCATAGTGCTGACAGTTATGAGTTTCCCAGAGTAGAAGTCAGGTCTGTTTGTCAAGAACACATTACTAGAGAAAGAACAGTTAGAGTTAGTTGATAATTAATTGCCACCCAATATCCACGTTTTCTTCCTTTTAGAAGTAGAATTCTCTGGGCACCTAGCAGAAGACAGAGCTCAACCACTTTGTAGCTAGATGTGCATGAGACTAAAATCAATGGATGTGAGTAAAAAGAACTGTATAACTTCTGGGTCACATTGATGACAGGAATCAGCTTGCTCTCTTTTCCCTCTTGCCATGAGCAAGAAGGGGTACTAATGAGCTAACTTTACTAATAGAGATGTGGAGATTAGTCTAGAGAATAAAGCAACAAGATAGAAGTAATCTGTGTGCCTGGATGACTTCATGAAGCAGAGCTGCCATGCCAGTATGCACAACCCATTGCTTTACTGCTTAATGACAGAGAAAGGAATGTCTGTCTTATTTATACTCTTAAAGTTTTCTATTACATTTGAATTAGTTATAGGAGCTTAGAATATAACCTAATTAATACAGCATGGAACTAAAAAGCATTCTTTGTTTACTCTCTACTGGGTCTTCAATTACTAAAAGATCAGATACTGTAGTGGAGAGATCATGATATACTAAAGTTAGATATAGGTTGTAATCCAAGTCCTGCAAATTTTTGAGCTGCATGATCTGGAACATGTTTTTTAATGTCCCTTAGCCTCAATTTCTCTATCTTTGAAGGGAGCATTTTAATATTTATCTCATAAGGCTCCTATGAGTTCAACAATGCCTTTAAGATTTCTGCCACACAGGGGGTATATGATATATTGCAATTATTATGCTTCAAGCATCAGTTGGAATCCCTACTAAAATGTGATAATGGCATGTTAGTTCTATTTTATTAAGAGTCCTTATCATGTAAGAGCATATACTGGAATGTTTACAAACAAAATTTAAAAAAAATTAAAAACTAAGGATTCATCAGCTTCCATTCTCTATCCCAACAAGGCCTTTCTTTTACTAGCTTCTAGATTTAGCTTCCTAAATGTTTTTTTAGTTTTTCAAAAATTGCTTCTGTTTTCTTATTACTGAGTTTAAAGAGTTCTTTACAGATTCTGGATGTCTATTATCAGATATAAGATTTGCAAATTTTTTCTTCTAGTATGTGATTGGTTTTTTTTTTCTTTAAACTGTACCATTTAAAAAAAAAGGTGTATTTAATTTTGAAGTCCAATTTTTATCAGTTTTTGCTTTTACATACTGTATTTTTGGTGTGTGTTTCTAAGACAGTTATACTTAACCAAAGTCACAAAGATTTCTCCTATATTTTCTTCTAGTTTTATATTTTCAAGTTTTGTATTTATTTCTATGATCCATTTTGAGTTCATTTTTTCCATAGGATACATATACATATTCAATTGCTATAGCACCATTTGTTGAAAACTGTTCTTTCTCCATTGAAATGTCCTTGCACTTTTGTCAAAATTATTTGACAGTAAATAAGTGAGTCTATTTATGGACTCTCTATTTTGTTCTATTGATCTAACTTATGTATAATTATGCCAATTCTACCTTGTCTTGAAAGCAGTAGGTTCATAGATAAACCTTGAGATAGGTAGTGTAAGTTTTCCATCTTTGTTCTTTTTAAAGTGGTTTTGGCTATTGTAAGCCTTTTACATTTCCATGTGGATTTTAGAGTCAGTTTTTCTATCTCTACAAAAAAGCCCTCTGTGTTTTTGATTTTGAGTGCATTGAATCTATATATCAACTTGGGGAGAACTGAAATTTTACCAATATTGAATCTTGCTTTTTCTCTAGCCCCTGGTCTCTATTTAGATTTTCTTTTATTCCCATCAAATTGTTCCGTCACTTTGGTGTACAAGTCACATCATTTATCAGATTTACCTCTAAACATTTCAGGGTTTTTTTTATGCCATGGCAAATGCTTTTTAAAAAATTTCAATTTCTAATTTTTTATTGCTGGTATATAGAAACTCTGTTGATTCTGTATGTATATCTTACGTCTAACCTTGCTAGATTCATGTATTAGTTCTAGTAGCTTTCTTACAGATTCTATAGGATTTTCTGCAGGAATGATCATATCATTTTGTGAATAAAGATAGTTCTACTTCCTTTGTAATCTGAATTTCTCTTATTTCTTTTTCTTATCTCATTGTGCTGAGTAGGGCCCTGGTACAATGTTGAATAGAGGTGGTTAGAGAGGACAACTTTGTCATGCTCCTGATTTTTGAGAAAAGGATTCAGTCATTCCACATTAACTATGTTGCTAGCCATGGCTTTTTTGTAGATATTCTTTACTACGTTGAGAAAGTTCATTATTACTATTGATAGTTTGTTGAGAGTTTTAATGAGGAATGGATACTGAATTTTGTTAAACACTACCAAGAAACATAAAAGAAGAACTGAAAAAAAGCAGGGTTTTTAAAAATAGGAAAACAATATAAAAATATGCTAATTTAAATAAATTAATCTACCTCAGTCTCAATAAATATATAAACAGGATTTATTTTAGAACTAAGGTGATAAACTGAAGTTTTCATCAAAAATTGAATTGACAAGAATAGCCAGGACAGTTGGGGAGGGAAAAAAAGAGTGATTAAGGAAGGCTACGTTTACCAGTTATCAATACAATGGTACAACGATCAATTACAATGATTAAAACAGTATGGTACTGGGATATGAGTATAGCTGGACTCCCTTGTGGGGAAGGAAGCATATACACTGCTAGTGGGAGTATAAATGTCTACGACTTTATGGAGGGCGATACAGCAATATCAATCAGAAATTTAAAAGCATATACCCTGTGCTCCACCAACTTAAACTCCCAGGTATTTATTCTGCAGATACACTTTAACAGGTATTGAATAACTGATAATCAAGAATATTCACAATAGTATTTTTAAATAGGAATTGGCTAGAAACAATGTAAATTTCAATGATGGGGAAGGTTATTAAAAGATAAACTGAGACATACTAAAGATTTTAAGTTTATTTGAGCAAAAATTGATTCAAATGGGGCATCACCACACTGGAAGTGGTTAAGAGCACTCCACTGATAGGAGTTGGGGAGAAACTTCATAGAAAAAGGTGGACGTAAAGTAAGGAAAATATTGACTGGTTAAAACTTACAGTGTGGTTGGCTGTTTGTGATCGATTTTCCTTAGATTTCTATTTTGTGATCTTCGGGCATTTACAGACTTAGATTTTGGTATGTGTGCGTAGGCAACCATGACATTAGAGCCACCTCAGTCTAATGGCCTCCTTGTTTAATTAATTTAATACAGGGTAAGTAAATTATGGTAAATCCATGCAATGGAATTCTAAGCAGCAGTTAAAAACAATGTGTCCATTCCATATGTGTACCATAGATCAGAAACACTGTCAAGTGAAAGAAAAAAAAAGGCATCATGCACTGGGTATAGTATGCTATCATTTATGAAAAACAAAACAGTATGCATGCTTATATACTTGTACATGTGAAGAATGTCCCTGACAGAGATACAGGGAATAGATGTTATCTCTGGTGAGAGGGTCTAATAGTGGCTGACAGACTTTCATCAGAAATTAATTTATTACAGAACATTTGTCTACCTCTTGAAGTTTGTGTCCTATGAATGCATTATCTAAGTGAAAAAAAAATAGAAACCGTCATTTAAATTAATAGGCTAACACGTAATGTTCACATAGTACTCAATTATATTGCTCCTTATTTTTGTGTATCCCAGAATATCAGAAAATTTTGTCTAAACTGCCTTGATGTTTTATTGATTGGTTTTTAGTATAAATGATTGTCTCCTGCTCTAACTGGGGTATGTAAATTAACCTTCACTTTCTAAAGGGTATCTAAGCTCTGGTTCCTTCCCTGGCGTCCATTAGCCTTATTGGAGCTGCTTACCAGTGGCTATTATGGAAACTGGCCACTTGGCTAGTCTTGCTCAGGACAGACCTCAACAACCAAACCCTGAAATGTAAGTCAGCCGTAATTCAACAAGAGATTTTTTTAATATTAAGTGTGTGCAGGCAAATTAAATGTCAAAGTATTTTCATAGTCTTTCGGCCCTCCTCCACAGTGTGTTCCTGTGGGACACTGTGCTGTCCCCCCATTTGGAGCTGGGTGTGGCTCTCGGGAAGGCCTCCTAGAATGCTGAAGCACAGAACCAAGTGGAGGCCTGCTCTAGATGCACATCACAGGACCCCCTCCCATAAAGTTAGAGGGAGATGGAGTCCCACAGTGGCAAGGTGTCAAGAAAATTCTTTGCTGCCTGGAGAGGAGCCCCCAAAACAAGTAATTACCAATTACATAATAAACATGCTCCTTGGGCTGTAAAAGGAATTCAAACATATTTACCCTTCAAAAAGAAGCAATTAGGGATAGTTGATTCACTAAGGAAAAGTGCCAGATCAGGACAGAGGAAAGTGTGTAAATAGATAAAGACAGAGAGATTTATTATTAAATTAAAGTCCCTTAATTACTGCAAATGTTAAATATGCAGTTTTCTGACATTTAAATGATGTTTTTCACCGAAATGAAAATGAATTGTCCACCTTGGATTCTTACTTCTTGGGCAGGATGTAAATGTCAGTCCTAAATTAAAGTTAACTAGTTTCTACTATACATTAAGAAAAAGTAATTAGAATCAATAAATCATTTAAAAAACAAAACCAAACTGAAATCAGAGTATTCTAGTCCAAACATTCAGTTAGTTCCCTCAAAGGAGAGAAATGGTTGAAGATCCCTCAGGTTCGGGTGTAAGAGAAGACCTGCCTTTAAGGCATTGTCTATGAGCAGATAGGGCAGGAGCAGACAGAGCCTTAGTGGGGATTCCCAGGGAAAGCCTGTGCCCTTTTTACTTTCCCCCTCTTTTGGCTTCCCAGTGTCCCCACATGACCAAAGGGTTGTTCCCTGAATTAGAAGCACATTTCTCTCTAGAATATAGCATAGCTACCTTTTATGAATCATCTACTATCTACCAGAGCTTAACATAAATTTCTGTATTTCAACTTTGGAAGAGCTCTCCAAAGTAAGTCTGATGATCATTATTTTGTACAACCCAGATAACAGGCTGAATTTCCCAGGTAAAAAAGCTTAGAAAGAGTTGAGACTCAAACCCAGATCTTGCTGCCGCAATACCGTACTGCCTCCATTAAAAAAAGAAAAATAAAAGAGGACAATAATAATAAACTTAGAAAAAAAGTTTTCATCTACTCTTAATCACTGCTTTAGAGTGTTTCTAGCTGCGCAGTCTCCACACTTATATCCTAGTAATGCTGGAAGCTGTTCACTATCCTTAAGAATTTTCTTTTCTGCTTAAATTTGACAAGGTTGTTTTCTATCATTTGCCACTTAGCACATGAAAGCATGGTTCAGCTCCTCCTCTTCCTGTCTCAGTTGTTCCATGTCCTTACTGAACTCCAGAAGTACTTACAAAAGCTCCGTATGTGTTTACTGAGTACTAGGCACTGTGCTGTGCACTAGGAATTCATAAACTTATTGTGAGTCCTTCTGGACTGGTTATTAAGAAACAGGGTACAGTGATCAAATCTTTTGAAAACTCTGGAATATTCTTAGTTCTCCAGGTTTCTTTCTCTGCAGGACTTCTCAGAGTCTTTATATACTAATGTGCCCTGGGAATCTTAAAAAAGAAAGAATATGTGGGAAATTCAAACTGTGAATGATGTGGAACCTTTTTTGAGGATTCTCTTGTGTGACTGTCTACTTAAACATATTACAGAATGCTGTAATAATGAAAGAAGTTATGAATGAAAGAAAAGAGATGAATAATTTGAGAAGGTTTGATAAAGGGAGTAAGATTTTGAATAGGCATGGGGAAAGGACAAAAGGCAGAGAGCAGTGGAGAATGAGCTGAGCTTTGAGAAAGTAGATCACTAAAGCCAGTTTTAAAAAAAGTGTTTGTTTCAAAGTACTGTCACATGCAATATGTAGCAAATACTCCTCAAAAAGAAACCTTACAGAGTATTCTCATAGTATACTGGGATCACAACATGCCCCATTTTTAATACAATATTTCAATAAAACAAAGTAAAAAGCAGCTGTAAGATTCCAGTCCAATATGGAAATCCACTTACCTCCTGAGTTTATACACAGAAGGTTTACAAGGTGCTGATGATCATCATAAGCAAAATAGTAAATCTTATCTTATGTGTAGCACATGTACAATTGAAATATTTCAGTGGCTGTTCTCATCTGTCTACCTTAAGAAAGAGAGTAAGAGCTGGGAAAAACCGAGAAGGTCATTAGAATTGTCAAGGGCATAGAACAATTTTTATATGAGGCATGAATGAAAAAAATATTTAGAGGAGAAAGAAAGTTAAAAGACCAAAGTTTATAGAAAAGTATTTATCAAGTACTTGTTATGTGTGGACGTTAGGCTAATAAAATCTTAAAAAATAAGGATAGTGAAACATCAGTTTTCACACTGTACCTTGGAATAGGAAATGAACTCTCTTCTTGTTTCTTGAAGCTTAAAAAATTGTTTTAGGGAAATTAAAGAGAAATCCTTATTTACACAAACCACGCTATACAGCAAAAGCTCATTTTCCTGAAGAATTTGTCCAAGTGGGTTCTATGGTACTAAATGGTCTAAAAAAAAAATGGGGGATATTCCATGATCCACCCATTTGTCATTCTTTTGCAGTGACTTTGGTATGCTGCAGAGCACATCTTGTAAGGTTCTCCGTCTCCATCTTGACTCTCCACAAGAATATACAGTATTTTGCAAATTTCTCTGATCATGCAGTTGTTTTGAAGCCACATCATTTTGATAAATGTTAATTCAAGGAGTACATTTTGGAAAATGTTCTTTGAGATGATAAATACAGAACAGCTCAAAAGGGGATTTAGTGAAATTTTTATAGATCATTAATCTGTGAATCTATCTGATGACCTAAAGGGAAACTACCTCTCTTTGATTTTAGGTTAGCTTCTCAATGTTCCCAGTAAGTTAGAAATTAGGTATATATTTAGATTCGTTTATGTATCACTGAAATCTAAGGGAAAAATACCTTTTAAAAATGTTAACACCTCACCAAGTGCCTTTACATAGATTGTCATGGAGAATCCTCACAAGAGTCTTTTCAAATAGATACTATTAAACTGTGAATCAGAGACGGCCGGCTACTTTCCCAAGATTACACAGCTTGTAAATGGGGAAGGCCAGAACCTAATTCCAGGACTTCTGATTGCACACTTTGCTTGCTTTCTATTATAATCACTCTTTATAGTATATGAAAGAGGAGAATGGATGACTTTTAAGCTAGTTCAGAACTTGTCCTAAAATTTTATTTATTGCAATTCATTGATGTATATAAGAGAACCCCAGATCTTGTGGTCAGCCTAGATATCCCTTGAGTCTTGCCTTGCACATAATACAGAATTTCATTCTCAGCTGTACCCCAAGGAATATCATAGAATTTGAACAATAAGTGATTATTACTGGACTGCTTAATACATTGATACATTAATGGGAGGAAACCCAGATCTGCCTCTTTTTATGGGGTTTTACAAGACCCAAAATGACTTTCATAAAGCAAATTTTTTCCCTTTTAACTTTTAAATCCATATGCACTTTAAAGGAAATTTAAACCACATGTTTCTAAATCATTTTCACTTAATTCATCAACTGTTTGGTAAGACCTATTTGATTTCCTACAAGCCTTAGGACACTTTTCATTTATAGAATTTTAAAGTCCTTCTTCCCTTGAACTGGCAAGTCTCTTCTTGTAAGGTTCTCCACTGAAGTCAAAACCACAAATGACTCATACTCAGGATGGCTAATCTTAGATTTCCCAGGAACCATCTCCCAGGTGGTCCTTCTGAAAGGTCAGTCTTTCCTTAGTTTTCATACCATAATGTATTATTACAAAAGTGAAACTCTACCTCTATCTTTAGACTTATTGTTACTTTTGCTGTGGATGTGGACAGTCTTGTTTAAGCCAGGCCTCCTTCCTTTTGCAGAATTAACCACAAAACATCTTGAAATCAACTCTCCATTTCTTCAGCATTCTTTCTGATTTAATTTCCAAAGTTTCATTAAAAAAGCTACTTATGTCTATAGCCAACATGATTGTCTATTTTTGTAATTAAAACATATAGTTGATAAACAAGCTTATATTGGTTTCAAGTGTACAACGCAGTGGTTCAACAGCTTCCCACATTATTAAATCCTCACCCCAACTAGTGTGGTTACTAACATGATTGTCTGTTGGTGCATCAGTTCCTTCTAACTCTCACTCTTGCTTTTGAGCCAACAATAAAATAACATAAAAGGAGGGGAAAAAAAGAAAAACCCAAGAGAGTTAACAGAAAAATGACAACTAAATTTCTTGTTAGAGAATTGAGAGTTTGATGTCTTTCATAAACAAGCATGCTCAGAAGGTCTAGGGCAAAATGCCTCAGGATATAGCAGTAATAATAATTGTATTAAAAATGCCTATGAATTTAAGTTGAGTTGCTGGTATAGCATGCTAATGATTAGTAAGAAAACTGTACCATTTTTATAAGGCCCTTTGCCAAAATTCTTAAGCAATTCTTCAAGATTATAATAATCACTAATCAACTTTTGCATTAATATTATCATTAATAAAAACGAATAAGTATTTGCTACATGCTAGAAACTGCAATATTTTAGTTTGTCCTCATATTTACTTTATGTGGTAGATGGTATCATCATGACTTTGTATTACTCTGGCCAGTGTTGGTCTCTTGCAGAAAAATACCTTATCATTTTCATTAAGGAACAAAAGACTTTTGGTAAGAGACTGGTTGCCAAGCTTAGAAGCTATTTCTCCAAGGCAATAATTTTAAATAACTTCAAAGTTATTTCTTTAAAACTGTTAGACAATTCTACTACAGAAATTTTTTGACAAATTTCTCAAGGTATTTGCTGAGGATCAAGAAAATTTACAATGGGAAGTCAGAGAACAGGCTAGCAGTAGAACTTTTGTTCTAAGAAAAAAGATGAAGCAGCTTCAATACATAAACAATGTGTTCTCTAATCAGCTTTTAGCAAACTTTTGGTCATTAATACACTATTTGTGCTCAACTCAGACTCCTCCCAATTCCCCTTTTTACCCTCAACGTATTTTAGCATGATGAGAAAAGCAAGATCATCCTTGTTTAGCTAATTTGCCTACTTGTTTTGAATGGGTTATGCAAGCAGAGGGGAGGAGCTGAATTGCACAGACAACAGAGATCTTTTAGAGGCTGTGGGGAAAGCAAGGTGGTAAGAGATGAGAAAGGGGCCAAGAAAACCAAATTTGGTGGGAAAACCAGAGATATCTATCTGGGAATAAGAATTTTGTGTTCTGGGCAGTGTTTGATATGAATCTTTTTCCTACCTCTACATGAGATGTCAAGTGAAACTTTTGTCCAATATGTTATGGGACTGGAGTTCTAGAATGCAGTGATGAGCTGAATTCTGCTTCAAGCCAGGTGCAGGGTAAGAACAGTGGCTGCTCAGACTGAGCCAGACACACAGGAATTACAAATTCATTCAATGTATTTGTCAAGGGCTTACTCTCTTCCATAGTCTGTGCTAGATACTAGGGATACTGTGTGAATAAGATTGTTTCTGTCACCAAGAAATGTATAGTCATATCAGGAACATGGGCACATAAACAAACAAATTTAAAATAGCATGTGAAGAGTTAAGAAATAAGTAAATATATGGTACTTGGGACTATCAGTGGAGGATGCCACTCCCATAGCAACAGATAAATGCAGTAAGGGGAGAGAGACTGTATCCCTACACACAACACTCCTGAAGACTAAGGGTTTGGTGATGGATTTGGGGACTGAAGTTTTAAAAGTTTCATCTTGAAGAACAACTAGGGTAGATATGAGAATTGCCACCATCCCAAAAAGATGGGCTAGCTGATATGTAGCACAAATCTGCACTTTTTCTAGACATTTTTAGCAACCTTTAGCAACCTTAGTGTAGTTTTTCAAAACCATTTATCTCCCTCTGTTGGTTAAAAAGTGCTTTAATAAAGAGGCATTCTCCATGTGCCAAGAAAGGGTCTGTGGATGGATTAGGTCATGTGGTAGGGATAAAAAGTCTGCTTTGTTTTGTGTTTTCTCATGGAGATTATTGCAGGGCTGAGGTCTGCCCCACTGAAGACTCCTGAAAGCCTGCTCATCTCTCCTTGGTCTAACTCAACACAATCAGATCACATGATTCAACACTGACCAGAAACAAAAACGTCTGCTTTTGGGGCTCACAAGGATTTTCATCACTCTCTGACTTAGATTAGGCTGCTCTAACAAATTACCATGGACTGAGTGGCTTAAACAACAAATGTGTATTTCTCACAGTTCTGGGGTCTAGGAAGCACAGTCAGATGTTCACTGAGGGCCTGTTTCCAGGTTTATAATGGCTGCCTTCTTATTGTGTCCTCCCGTAGTGAAGAGCAGAGAGAAGCAAGCTCTACTGGGCCTCTGATAAGGTCGTTAATTCCAACGATGAGCGTGCCACCCTCAAGATCTCATTAATCATAATTACCTTCCAAAGGGCCCATCCTAATATCATTACATTGGAGATGGGTGGCGTTTCAGCATATGAATTTTGGGGGACCCAAACATTCACTCTGTAACACTCCCCTTGGCTCTGTGTGTCGCCAATGAATGAGGCTACTGCAGAGACCCAAAGTGAAGGTTGGGCAGACTCATCACTGCCATTTTTCTTAATTTGAAGACTTTAAAAATCCTTTTTTGTTGTTGTTGTTACATCCCATTGTGTAAGGCCACTAGACAGCACAACTCCATGAGAATGAGTCTCTGAAAGCTGCCGACAACGGTGCAGGCACGTGGCTTGGCCTGTCATCAACATCACATTGCTCCTGATGCCCGAAGCCTGAAAGAGAGACAAAACATTCTGTAATTGGAGATTGCTTTGAATTAGTTTTAATTTGATTAGTAGTATCCCACAAGGCTACTCTAGTATGTAGAGATTATGGACAATTAAAGCTGTGATCAATTAGATCTAAATCATTAGTCCATCAAGAGGCACTAACAAGAACTCTGACTTTCAAAGTCTTTTTTCCTGATCTTCTTGCCCTAGTGCTCCTTATGATGACAAACAAAAACTCTCCTATTGCTCCTGTACAAATCCACAAATTTAGACAAATCCATTCATTTTTGTTATTTAGGAGCCTATAACCAGATATCCTAGGTATAAGTAATGTTTCAAAAATCATTGCAAATGCAACACATTTTCTTTTTATCACCATCATAAAGTCAATAAAAATAATCATCAGAATGGCTTTAGCAATCCAGAATATGCAGACCGTGTGTGCAATACAAGGACCCATCATCTCTGGATAAATTAGGTACAAATGCCTGCAGACTAGTTTGTAAAAGCTTCAGAGCGGTGTCTTCAAAGGGCACTTGAACTTAAAGATACGAAGTGAGAAATAGCAATGTAGGAAAATCCTGACTTCAAAACTATACTTTATCCTTTTTCTTTTTCTTTTTCTTTTCTCTAAACCCAGAAAAAATAACTGCTAGATGAATTTTCAGGAACACATTCCAGTTGCGTCTGTTGAGGCCTGTACCTCCATACAGATCAAAATGTCTGTTTTGTATTTCTCAGTGAAGTCTTCCCAAGCTGTCCAGGCACAGGTCATTTGCTACCTTCTCCAAAAAGCATTCAACCCAGAAAATGGACCTCTAGACTCCTTTAGACATTGACTTACTGGGCCCCTTACAGTTAGTTATGTTGTGATTTTCTTGTTTGTCTTAGTTGTCCGCCCCCCCACCCCCCACTGTGTTCTTTATAGCATTTGGCAGAGCATCCTGAACCCAGGAGGCACACATAAACATTTGCTGAGTTTATCAGTGTCTTACTAAATTCAAGTTGCTAAATTACAAGTTTACGCTCGTGGCCTTTAGGAAATTACATATTCTCTTCATTTTTTTAATCCCTAAAAATGGTCTAAATTTGTGTCTCATTGAGGCTTATTATACTTGTGGCCCTGCTAGATCAGCAAGAAAAATCTGTTTGTGCTTAAGGTTATTTGTTACAGGAGTGGGTCCCTACCTTAGGATGACAAAGATGCTCCCTAACACTGTGATCAGACTAGGTTAACACAGCTTTAGTAGGAATTGATATTTAGAGGAATTTGCTTGCTACCTTTTGATAATTCATGAAATCTTATTTTCAGGGGACAAAGCCTATAAATGTGAGAATTTTATATAAATTTTATGTTGAATAGAGAATGAAAGATTTCAGGCAAGAGTTTATATCTGTATATCCTACCAGAGAATGCCTTTTTTTAAGCAACTGCATATAGACAAAACAGAATAGGACTGAAGTGATGGAAGACGGGAAGGCTGGCTGGCTGTGGCTGTAGTAACACCAAGTGGCTGCCTTCAAGGCTCAAGACGCTGTCTCTATATCAAAGTAAGTGCTCGACAACTGTTAACAGTAATCACCTGAATTGCTCACAGGGGCCACTGACAACAGACCACAGTAATAGCTTCAGACCAGGAATCATAAGATTAGGGTTTTAGTTCTACCATCAGACCATTGGAATTTTTGTTTCTTATATTTGTAAAATAAAGCAATATATCCCTTCCCTTGTTTGACATGTTTATAGAAATCTAAGGGTCTATTATCAATGCAGTACAGGAGGGGAGGCACACAAGAAGTGACCTTCATGAGCCCAAGCAAGAAAGGTCAAAGGGGGAAGAGCAGTTCAGACCCAAAGAGGTCCCAGTAGGGATGGGAAAAGCAGGAAGCTGGGGAGGCACTAAAATGAGACCTTTGCTCCACCCTTGGCTTTGCCAGGTCTCTTTGTTAATATTGCTTCCTTTATTTTAGATTCTGTTTGCATAAGTCTTGAAGTCTAAAGATCAGGGAAAGAAAGGGGGCCAGGGGTAAGTTGGAAGAAATTATGAACCACTTTAGTTGACAAGAGCCTTAGTAATTATGTAGGACTCAGCAGACTTCTTCAAAGGACCAAATGGTAAACACTCCTGGCTTTTCAGGCCCACTGATCTCTGTTATAGTTACTGAACCATTTTAATGCAAAAGCAATACATAAGTAAATGGGTGTGTCTGTGTTCTGATAAAACTTTATTTATGACACTGTAATTTGAATTTCTCATTATTTTCACGTGTCACAACATCTTCTTCTTTTGATCTTTTAACTGTGGCTTAGAGATATAAAAGCCACTTTGTCAGATCATAACAGAAACAAGCAGCAGGCTAGATTTGCTCACAGACTGCTGCCTGCCAACTCCTGGTATCGTCCAACCTCGTTAGAGGCCCAGAGGGGAAATGATTTGCCTGAGATCACACAGAAAATGTCACCCTCTTCTCCTGACCTGGCTTGTTCTTTTCATTTCATTTTTAAAAGGAAAGAAAAGAAAATAGCATTAATAGAAGATAGTTCTAGATGTTGGATTGTTGAAAATACAAAATGTTGGATTGGAGAACATAATTGTACATTCTAGGATGTACTTGTGATTGTGGACATTCCAGAGACTAATTGAGCATTGATCTGATGGGATAAATATTCATGTCTGAGGAAATACTAGTACCTGCCACTCATCAGAAACCTCACCAAGGGAGCAGCTTTGAGACCATACAAACCTTCTAACAGGAAAAGAGAAAGGAATTTTTTTTTAAATTGCTGCCAAGAACATACAAAATATTGTTCTTCCCCTAAGCAAACTCTTGTCAAATTTGCCCCCTATTAAATGGTTTTTTGTAACTTCCTCTAATTTTATGTAAATCCCTCTAGTTATTAACTCCCATCTAAGTATGTATTAAATATCTACTCTTGATCACAACTTTAGAGAACATTACTGTCATTCATTGCATTAGATGGAATGAATATTTTTCTAATTCCTAAGCTTTTTAGAGAAACTAGAGGTAAAAGGCTGCTCCTAAGTATGTGGCTAGTTAGTACCCTGGCAACTGTGGTGCTGCCTGACATTGGACTAAAGATTCCTTTAAAGATACCTTCTTTAAAGGAATATACTTCTAAAGAAATATATGTCTTCCTAAATTCCTGAGTTGGCTAACTCAGCAGAATGGAGGCGGCTCCTCCCAGGCACCCTGAAGTTACATAGCTTACATGTGGTAGTAAATTTGGATGCAGTCCTCAGGGCCAAGGACATCGGTGCTGTTAGCACCATTCTACAGATGAGGAAATTGAAGTTCAAACAGCTGAAGCAGATCTCATAGCTCACTATTGCTAGACTTGGGAAGGAACTCTAAAAAGAGGACTCCAACTCCTGCACAGAGCATGAGAAGTTAATGTTTCAGCTCTCTAGTGGCATTGAATTTCATTATTTTGGTGTTAATATTTCCAGTGTGAAACATTCTAATAAAGTGTTTATTCAGTGAGAGGAGGAGTAGGGTGGGCCCTCAACGTTTTATCAACACCACCAAAAGAATCAGAATTTCTTCTACTTAATGACTTGTGGGGCATCCTGCGCTGCTGAGATATACAGATGTCTCTGTGTATAAAAAAAAATTCAAGGGGAAAAAGAAGTTTCATTTGGGAAGTAATTATTTGTGCTGCAAAAGGATTCTTAAGAGATTTACATTCTGTTTCCTCTGAATAGCAAGTTTCTTCGATGCATTTTTAATATGATTTACTCTATGAAAAGATTTGATTGACAAAATTTCCAAATGGATCTATGTGTTGATTGTTATGAGATAAATTACATGTATACATGGATGAAGACTGCAGGACCCAACCTGTCAGACTAAAAAGTGATAAGAAGAAATGAGAGAATTCAAGACTTCTTTGAAGACAGTAGCCCCTTCCTCCCAGAGGAAGGAAGCCCCTTTATGAAGGCTGAGGCACAGAGACCAGTCTTTGCTGGATCAATCACAATGGGAAAATCACATCACTGTTCCTTAGAAACATCCACTTCATATTTGGGGGAAATTTGCTTTTCTGATATCTCCACTCCATTGTTTGTTCTGCTTTGGGAAAAAATAAAGAGCAGGTTGACCCTGTTCCTCAAATTATTCTAATAATTACATGAAGACAACTTAGACTCAAAAAAATATCATATCTTCCTTTGACCATTTCTCATGGACCACAGTTTCCAAACTCCCTCTATTTGTCCTCTGTTAGACAATTCTATTCTGACTTGTCACTGTCCCTTTTATGCCTAGGGAAGCAAACTGAAAACAAATATACAATAAATGTGTTCTGAAGAATACACAGCATTAATGCAGCCTAAGGAAAGAATTCTTTGAGTCTCAAACCTCCACTCCTTCAAAGAGATCACTGACTGACTTCTGACAGTTTTGAATCAACAGTATAGCACTCAGTCCCACACCTGCCAGTACTATTTTCAATGAGTGGCTGTTACGAAACATTTAATTTTAAAGCATTTTCTTTTACATTTGGTATTAATTCAGAAGAAAACTGGGGTCACAATAAATCAACCCTGTGAATGTTTACACGTACATTACAACAGAGCTATATGTGTTTCCCATACCTGGACCCGTAATTCATTGAGGGAAACTATCTTGGGGGCACTTGCCTGTGGAAAGACCTTGAACTAAAGCAGATACCAGAGTGGGTTGTTTCAATGTTGTTAACTGAAGTGGAAATTCTGGTGTAAAGAAGCTTCTGTTCACGTGATATTGATCTGTGCAAAATGTGATTTCAAGATGGCTTTTTGGGTAGAAATCCGCTGTTTCCATGCCACTGGCTTATTACTCACATTTTATATTGTATTTCATCCTAGGCAAGACATACGCATGTTCAATCATTTTTATAATTATTATGGCTGTCTTTCCTTTATTTTATTGAAATATAGTTTATATACAATCTTATATTTGTGTCAAGTATACAACACAGTGGTTCAACAGTTACCATGTTATTAAGTCCTCACCTCAAGTTGTGCGTTAAAGGAAAATTTCTCCCACTCATGAACATTTGGGAGAAGTTAAGCCAATTCAGGGATGACATTTCATGAAAATTACACCTAGTAAGACAAAACATATTTTTTCCCTCTTTTGGATGCCTGAATTAGAACAAAGCACATAAACACAGGTGGAAGGTGTCAGTCATGCAACAGAAATTACTGTACTCTGACATCTACCTCAATATACTACAGCTATTATTTTCTACACTGGAAAAGGCCTTGGACACTCCTCTTTGTTGTGATCATTATCATCGTCATTATAACAATAACTAAATTTGTACTGAGGGCTCACATTATGCCAGGCATGTTATTTATATGCATCACCTCGCTTTATCTATGACAACCCAGTGAAGTAGAAACATCTCAAATGCTCACTTTAGTGATAGGGGCACTGAGGCTTAGCATGGCTAAAAGTCTTGTCCCAGCGTCACAGACACCAAGTGGTGGAGAGGGATTCTAACCCAGGTCTGCTTGCCCCAGGTCCAAAGTTCTTTATCACTGTGCTTTAGGGCCTCCACAGAAATAGAGAGAATATTTCTCTTCCACCTCTGTCATAAATAAGCTGTTGTCTACAAGGTTCATTATTGCTACCTGTAAGAAATGAGATACATAATGTCATGAATAAATTAACTCAAGTACATTGACTCCAAGGTAGACGGTGCAAAATATTGTTGGTAAACCAATAGCTTCCCACCCTAACTCCGCATTTCCTGAGTAGCAAGAAGGAAGTTATAACCTCTCTTAAATCTCTGGGTGTGGAGGATAATAATTTCCCAATAAACTAAATCTTTCTACTATCAAGAGATTTGGAAATTTCTAACGATTATTACCAATGCTTCTGAACAACATGGATTGGAGCTAGCCAATCAGAAGCCTCAGTGGGTTATGCTCTAGTTTTATTTCCAAAAGGTAACCTAGCAGAAATGGAGTAACTTTTCATTATTTTCTGTCATTTTTATATCACTTTTTTGCCATGCATATTGTGCAGTAATTGCAGGAAATTAAATCTGAATCTTGTGACACAAGCATGTTGTGAATATCATAAAAGACACATATGTTCATAAATGGTAAAAATGAAAAAGAAGAGAAAGGTCATAAAAATTATATTTAGAAAACTTTTACAATCTTTTAGAACAATGGAAAATAGAATGTTTTAGGGTTCTTTGAATTCTAGGCTGAAGTGCTTTCAGGAGGCAAAGATTTGTGTTTGTGGGCATATTGGTATTTTTTGCTCTTTACTCCAAATCCTTTTAAATGGTACCCTGTGAGCAAGAGGACATTTGAAATCCCACACAGGAAACTAGCTTGGAGAATTCCCAGCCACATCCAGTAGTTTGTTTGCCTCTGGAACCCCTTCGTTAAAGGAAATCTTATATGAAAGCCCAATATATAAGAAAAACAGCAATGATGACATGAGGCTGAACCAAGAGCCTTGGGCCTACAGCTGCAGCCCTTGAACGGACGCCCAGCATCTCTGAGGCTGAGCACTATCTGAAGGCCTGTACTGTAAGGTTGACCTCTAAGCTGCCAAAAAGCAGCAGGGTGTGGTGAAAGGAATGTTGGCATGGACTAGAGAATCTGAACTGAGTTATGATTTTCTTATCTCCAAAATAGAATATCTTTCCTATTTGCATCACAGTATCTTTATAAGGATAAGATTCTGTGTATAAAGACACATTGTACAGTATCAAAGGCCATGCAGATTTAAGGAAATGTCACCTCTTTTCTGGTCTCCAGGGCCCCATTCTCCTCATTCCGTCCACCGCCTGATCTATCCACTCTTTCCATATTAATCTTCCTAAAGCACATCCCTTTCCATATTATTCCTTAACTCAGAAATAGTTAACAGCCACCAGTGGCTACTGAATTAAAACCAAGCATCTCAGCTAAGTATTTAAGCCCTTTTACAATGAAGTCAAATTCCCTTTTCCAGTATCATCTGTCATTATTCCTCCACATAAACCTGAAACTTTAGCAAAATCATCCACTCCTTTCTAAATGTGTTGCCTTCTGTCCCATTTCTCAACTTGTGTTCTGACTGTCCCCTTTGGCAGCACACACCTGAAATGGAATCATGATTCAAGTCCCATCTTCAGTATGTAAATAGAGCCCTTTCTGATCCCAGCCCCTGATTCTCTCTCCTTCAGACTCCCAGCCAGAACTGGGATAAACCCTCATGGGTTCCTGAAAGGCAGTATTTAGGTCACTGTAGGGAGGTAATAAGAATTTATGAAACTTTTTCATAAGAGCTTAATAAATTAAAGCAAGCAAATATATTTGCAAAAGCCATATCTCTCATTCATTCTTTTTTAAGATAGGTAGACCTTCATTTAAGGATTTTTCTCAGTTCATGAACTCCTTCTATCTGTAGAAAGGCTAAAATGCAAGTCACAGGATGCTGTTTTGGCAAAAGAGGCCTGTCCCACTGGGCTCACTAACAATTTTTCCTGAAAATTTCTGTCTCCTAAATGAAACAGTATTGGTGTCTGCATACAAAAGACTTCATTTATGTTAAACACTGCCCATTTATCAATATATAATTTTGGCTTAAAAAAGAGATAAGTGGGCTGAATTGGAGAATATATTTAATAGAAACAAAATTGTCACTTTAAGGTATAAAGAAAAAGCAGCCATCTGCCATATATAGGTTCTTACTGTGTCTGAGGTATACCTAAAAGTATTTGTGGGAAACTAGTGGTGAGATTGACTAACTCAAGTAGGCTTTAAAAAGTCTCATTCATGTAACTATTTCATAGAGATCTTATTTAAATAAATAGACAGTGTTCATTTTAAATGATTGAAGCTTTTTGTATATAATTATCTGTTTATGTTAAAAGTAGTTTTCCTTTTAGATACTTTAAGTCTTTTCTTGTTGCCATCCTTAACACTATACTTGTCTTTTTTTTATGAAGACAGAATCAATTGAATAAAGATAAACGTAGTCTATTATCATTTGTGTGATTGCTCTTATCAGTTAGGGGGTGTGAATCAATAATGTTTTACTCCAGTACACCTGAAAACATATTACATCGAAACTCACCTGAAACTTTATATTTCCCTCTATCAGTTAGACAGAGAAAATGCTTATATTCTTATAGCCCTGCCATTCACTCAGGTAACCTTGGAGACCTAATGGAGAATTGGAATCTCCAAGCCATTATTTTAGAGATGTGCTAAGGACCAGAATGTTCTATTACCTCAAAGGAAGTAAATTGTAGGTACTGCTGGGGGAAGAGGCAAATTGAAAAATAATAACAAGACTTCTGCCAAGGGGGAATAGCAGAGACCAGATTTACCTTTCTGCCTGAAACAACCAAAAAAGTAAAACTGACAAAATATGTAAAACAGCGGTTTTCAAGACACTGGCCAAGAGGCTACTAAATAAATTTTAAAAGAAATTAAGTAAGCCAACTGTATGATTGCCCTCATATTACCACCCTGAGATAATTTCTAGTTTGCCGTGTAAGGAAGGGAACCCACATAGAACCTGACAGAATCCCTGAGTTGAGGAGGCAGAGTTGAGAGATTGGCAAGATTAAGAGGGCTGGATTATACAGGGCAGAGTATGGGATTGTTGAGAGCTGCACAGAAAAGGAATTCCGAAGATTTACAGAGCTCCCCTCAAATATTTAGCTAAGTGTTGATCAGATCGTGTGTGAGTATACTACTCAAGACCTGGGAATGATTCATCTGACATGAGTAGATATACCAATGTATTTTCCTCACATTCACAGAGTTGGAAATACTACCTGCTCCTATCAGCTAACTTGGAGAATTTCATGATCTATAGGGTACTAGGGATCTACACAGAAGGACCTTGCCTCAATGGAGGAAAATAATTAGCCTCAGTATGAATACTGTTATAGTCTTGAATACTTAAAAGTAAGACTGAAAAGGATGAAACTGCTTGCAAGGAACTGAATTATGTGGTGGAACAAAACTCAAGAATATTTATAGAAATACAAAAATCTTCACTACCAAAGTTGTAAAATTAATCTGGCATCCAATCTAAAATTATTAGCTATGTAAAAATGGAAAACATAGCCACTGAAAAGAAGAAAAAGTCAATTAATTGAAAAAGGACCCAAAATGGCCCAAACATAAAAATTAGCTAAAAAAAAATAAGTAGAAAAAAATTTAACTAGTGATGGGGACATTCAGACATACACAATATAATGTTTGAGATGAAAACACACTGGATTAGACATTGCAGAAAAAAAGGAAGATTAATTTACTTGAAGACACAGTGATAGAAACTAAATGAAACCAAGAGAAAATTTTTAAAAATGAACAAAGCATCACTGAACTATGAAACAATTTTAAGTGATCTAATACAGGTATAAATGGGAAGGGCAAAGTATGAAAAAATAATGGCTGATATCTTTCAAAATTTCACAAAAACCATAATCCTAAAGATCTAAGATGTTCAATGAACCTTTAGCACAAGAAATATAGAGATAACCACACCAAAGCACATCTTAATCAGATTGCTCTAAACAATGATAATGAGAAAATCTTAAATGTAGCCAGAAGGGTAGAAAAACACATCACATGTTGAGGACCAAAGATAAGAATGACAGTAAATATTTCATTTAAAACAGTGCAACCGAAAAGATAATGAAGTAAAATCTTCAAAGTACTGAAAGAAAAAAATTATCAACATAGACTTCGATACCCAGTAAAAGTCTTTCAAAATCAAAGGTAAATTAAAGACATTTTAAACACATAAAAGTTGAAAGAATTCATCACCATCAGATTTGCATTAAAAGAAATGTTAAAGTAAGCCCATCAGACAGAAGAAAAATGATACCAGATGGAAATACGGATTTAACAAAGGAATGGAGAGGACTGGAAATGGTATCTATATTGGTAAATATATAAATGTTTTAATAAAGATTTAAATTACTTTAAAACATAGCTGACTTTTTAAAGAAAAGTAAAAAAACAGTGTGGGAATTATATCTAAAAGTGAAATGTATGACAGCAGTGGTACAATGTTTGAGAGGGGAGAAGTGATAGGATACTACAGCAAAGTTGTAGTACTATGTGAAATGGTATATCATTTGAATACATGAAGTTGTATAACATCCCTTGGTAAGTTAAAAATTGTATACTACAAACCCTAAAGCAACCACTAAAATATTAAAACAGAGTTATAACTAATAAGCCAATAAGATAATAATGAATTTATAAAAAATACTGTTAATCCACAAGTTAAAAAAAAAGAGGGAAAAGAGAACAAAAGCAAATGGAATAAATTAAAAACAAATGAACAGGTGATAGATTTAAACTGAATCATATAAATAATCATATTATATTTAAATGGTCTTAAGTATCTCAGTTAAAATGCAGAGTTAAATTTCATTAAAAAAAGATCCAACTGCATGCTGCCTATAAAGAAGACACTAAATGTAAAGACACAAATAAGATAATAAAAGGAAAGAAAACGTTATACCATGCAAAGACTTATCAAAATAAAACTGGAATTTAATAAAAGACAGTAGATTTCATAACAAAGAATATTACAAGGGATAAGGATGATAATTTTATTATAACAAAAGTGTCGATTCCTCAAAAGACATAAAATTCATATGTGTGAAAGAATATACTCTGTCAGCCTGAGATCCCCTGTATCTTGGTGTTACATCTAAGCTGTCAGTCCTTGTAGATTACAGCTGTATATAGGATCAGGTCCTCTAATCTTCAATATTGTCTATCCACGTAGGAGCCTATTATCTTATATGGTCCCCATGTTTCTGTCCATACAGATTGACTTCACTCCAGGAGGATCCGACCTTTCCTATGTGCCTGTACCCTTAATAAAGGATTTCTTGGCACTGTTTCCATGCCATACTCACAGGAATATACCACTCTGAAACAAGACCTTGGGAAAAATATTTTCTCCTGTGGCCCTATTGGCCTAAACCCACCATGTGACCATCCCCCACTTCTGACTTAACTGCCTGCTTAGAAGCCTCCCGTGTAAGCAGAGACCCAGTCCCAGGGCACTAGAGGACACACTTCAGTCTTCACTTCTCCAAAGTGCTTCACAGGAAGCCCCTGGAAGAGTGCTCTCCCATTCTTGAAATACTCTTCTTCCTATCTTCTGTAAGGCTTTTCTTACTCGGATTTTTTTTTTTCTGTTTGAGAGCAAGACAGAGAGGAAGAAATTGTGTGTGCTATGCATATGCTGACAGACAGCAGTAGCTGTTCTCAGATGTTTTCTCTATGCTCTGACATTCCCTATTGCTTTTGAAACACAAGGCCAGAACATACATCCTTTTTTTTCTTCTGCCTTCTGGTCTATCACATCCTACCTCAAGATAATGAGATGACGGTCAGAAAATGGGAAAGGCCATGAGAATAACAAAATAATGTCAAAAATATGATGCAAGTGCATGGGCTTTTCCTTTTTCCATAGCACATTTCATTTTTATCTGATGGCCATCACAAAGTTGTCATTTTATAATGATGGTTTCACTAAATATATGTATTTAAACACTAACCATTACAAGCATGTATCTTGAAAATAAAACCATGATTTTGTAAAAATCACGACTATGTGGCACCAAAGGGTCACTGGGCATGGGAATGTTGTCTTGGAAACCACTTAGGATCCTGCTGCAAGTGGTCAGCTGGCCCCCTCTCCATCACAGCATTCTCAAAAATGTGTTAACACAAGACCTTCCAAAGCTGGCAGACTATTGTAAGCCAAGTTATTCCAAAATAAATATAGATATATTTTTTAAGTTTTAGAACACCTTATTGTATTATTCACATAAGTATGTAAATTAATTCTACATAAGGTAAGAGGTAGAAATATACATAAAAGGTTAAATAACTGCACAGGCAGAATATGAAGGAATGTCAAGTGAGTGGTATTGACCATGTTCCCCAAACTAGAGCCTTAAGAATCTTGAGCATCCACAATTTCTTTGAGAAATTTTAGAATTTTATTTAGTCATCCCAGTACTTGAATTTACATGTATGTTTGCAAAGGCATTTCTTCCAGGTGAAGGTCAATTGACATTATATCTCACTACATACATGCAGCTTTCATAGAAGTCCAAATAGAGAAAACTAATGGAAGAACTGAGTCATGAAATGTATTATACTATGAGGGTTCAGAAAGACTTTGAACCATAGCAAGATTTCATTTTCCCTGAGCTCTAAGTATACCAGGAGGGACTTTTCCCATTTCTTACTCCAGTAATCATTGGATCAGAAACCTATTTAATGTAAATTCCATAACACCAACATCTTAACCTTCTTTCCAAGTGAACAAGTCAGCTTTACAGAGAGATCAAATGATGTTACATTAAAGTTGATGTTTGAAGATTGTTCATCATCAGAGTTTGGGTTTAGTATGAGACCTGATGAACCTCAATTATCAAATAAAACCTTCATATTACTCATGCCAGTTTAGTTATATATAGTTAACAAGGCATTCTCTATATTAATATTTCTAAAGTTAAAACACAAAAACAGGTTTAAGTTAAAAACTAAAGCTTCATTTTTTTCCCTCATGATTCAACCCGATGTCAGAGGTTTAGTTTGAGCAAAACAACATAATCCATCACATTTAAATTCATATTGTCAAGTTGAATTTTATTGGTTATGTGGTTTTGGTGATGTAATTTTATAATTCTAAAAATACAAGGATAAATGTGCTAATGCACAGAGAAGGCTTGGTACAGTCCCTGGCACATGAAAAGTGTTCAATAAAGATTAGCCATTATTATTTTGTGACAATTTATAGCAAGTTTTATTTTAGTACCTGTTTATGGAACTTTATTAGTACATCTTGTTTAGGATAGTACTGAATTTCCCAATTTTTAAAAAAAGGTCTCTAAAGACGGGTAAGATTCCTCAAGGGAGGAACAACCTAAGACAGGCACAGTCGCAAAGAGGCCATCAGGTGAGAAATTGGGGATCAACAGAGGTGAGGCTTAGAACCTCACCCCCCCTGTTCTGAGAGAAATCTTCTGCATACGTGGATGTTTTATTGCCCTTGTCTAGCTTGGATTAACACATAGTCTACAGGCACACACCTGATCATCTACATTTGCTCTCTTACAACACTAAACTATGTTTTCTACCTTTATCTTGCATCTGCCTACCACTTCAGCATTTTATTTAAAATAATAATAATAATAATAATAAGGGAGAAACGTGGGATTCACATATAAATCAAGTATAAAAATCAAATGAATATTCATATTTGACCTGATGGTTTATAGTTCATAATGCGTGATCAAAACCGAAAGTTTCTGTAATGACTGCCCTTGTACTGTTCACCATGTAAGAACTTATTCACTATGTAAGAATTTGTTCACCATGTAAGAACTTGTTCAATATGCTTCAGAAGATTGGAGACTGAAGAGAATTAGGCTTGGGGAGGATTAATGATTGTGCATTGAGCATTGACTCCCCTATACAGAATTTTATTGTTGTTAACAACCATTTGATCAATAAATATGAGAGATGCCCTCTCAAAAAAAAAAAAAATGAGCAGAGGAGCTGAACAGACAGTTCTCCAAAGAAGAAATTCAGATGGCCAACAGACACATGAAAAGATGCTCCACGTCACTTGTCATCAGAGAAATGCAAATTAAAACCATAATGAGATATCACGTCACACCAGTAAGGATCGCTACCATCCAAAAGACAGACAACAACGAATGTTGGCGAGGTTGTGGAGAAAGGGGAACCCTCCTACACTGCTGGTGGGAATGCAAATTAGTTCAACCATTGTGGAAAGCAGTATGGAGGTGCCTCAAAGAAGCTCAAAATAGAAATACCATTTGACCCAGGAATTCCACTTCTTGGAGTTTACCCTAAGAATGCAGCAGCCCAGTTTGAAAAAAACAGATGCACCCCTATGTTTATCGCAGCAGTATTTACAATAGCCAAGAAATGGAAGCAACCCAAGTGTCCATCAATAGATGAATGGATAAAGAAGATGTGGTACATATACACAATGGAATATTATTCAGCCATAAGAAGAAAACAAATCCTACCATTTGCAACAACATGGATGGAGCTAGAGGGTATTATGCTCAGTGAAATAAGCCAGTTGGACAGAGACAAGTACCAAATGATTTCACTCATATGTGGAGTATAAGAACAAGAAAAACTGAAGAAACAAAAACAGCAGCAGAATCAGAGAACCCAAGAATGGACTAACGGTTACCAAAGGGACAGAGACTGGGCAGGAGGGGTGGGAAGGGAGGGATATGGGCAGGGAAAAAGAAAGGGGGGCCTTACGATTAGCATGTATAATGTGGGGGGGGACATAGGGAGGGCTGTGCAACACAGAGAAGACAAGTAGTGAGTCTACAGCATCTTACTACGCTGATGGACAGTGACTGTAATGGGGTTTGTGGGGGGGGACTTGGTGAAGGGGGGAGTCTAGTAACCATAATGTTCTTCATGTAATTGTAGATTAATGATAATAAAATGAATTTTTTTAAAAAAAGGTCTCTAAATACTATTCAAGTGCAATCAACACTCAGATGGAAAGAAACTGCCAGAAGTTCATTAGTGACCATGGGGGGTGGAGGGGACATTCTGGAAGACATAAAAAAAAAACCTGCCTCATTATTATGACAAAAACTTAAGATTGAGGTGCTGAAAAATGAAGTGCCTTATTCAAGCCCCATTCATCAGGGTGGTTGAAGAGCCTCTTAAAATTTTTGTTTCCAGTCTCTAGAACTGTGAGTCCTTTCTTTCTCTCTTGTCACTAAAGCCCAAGAATATATGGTGCTTATTATTCTTTTGTTTTTGGAAGTAAATAACAGTCGATTATATTTGGCAAATAGCACTTCTTACTGTATTCTGATATAATAATTTTTTCAGTTTTCTTTGGAAATTGACAATTACTATGACATTGAATAGAGGTTAGAGGTGACATTAATTATCGGGGTAACCTAGATATTTACATGAATACCAGTTTTGATGAAGCATCAAACTCTTATTTGACATACACATTATTTCAATTGTGTACATGAGACCATGTTGCTGTGGAAATGCTGACAGAATAACTCTCAATCTGCTTGCCAAAAACAAAAAAAAATCCATTTTTTTAAACCAAGAAGTGTATCACATCTGTGTAGAAGCTGTATAGACACCACATTTTATAGGAAATCTATATATGTGCTTAAAAAGAAATTGCATATACAATATAAACTGAGAAATAGAATCATAGTGATTGGAGCTCTCCATTTAAAAATCATAACAAAGCAAAGACTGACTACAAAAACTGGAAAGATTTGCCACTCAGCAATGAAGTGTGAAACAAAACAGGCACAGAAGTAGCAGTTACTGAATCTTTCCTTTCTGAGCTATTTAGCACGATGTGGGAGAGATCCTTCCATGTGCAAGGTGGATTAATTAGTAATGGGACTTCTAAAAGATACAGATACATGGGTGTGTTGACATACATATGTGTGTACATACATACACATGCATACATATATGTGTGTGCATGTGTGTATGTAGCTATAGACATGTGTGTATGTATGTGGCAAATCTGGTCTTCTTTTAGGAGCTAAAAATCTACTTGGAAAAATGCGATTAATACATGAAGCAAAAAGTAAAGAATTCAAAATGAGCTGTAACTACAAACTGTAGCTCCATTGGCCCTAAGCCCTTCAGCCTTCTGGGTCACACTTTCCTTTTATATCCTCAAACTGCTGAGAATTCTTTAGAGAGGTGGAGGGAAAGAATTTTCCTTCAGGCATATTCCTGAATTCCTTGTCCCTGGTCCTTATAGTTCCTTGTCTGCTGTCTTCTGTGTACCAATCACCCCCATTCCCACATCCAACCCTGAGTCATTCCCAGGGTATCAAATGCTATCTGTCTTCAGGTTTCTCTCCCCGTCCTTCTCTCTCGATCTCCCCCACCCTCCTCCTCTTTCTCTGCCCTAGTGCCGTTCTCTGCACATTAGCAATTTACCAACTCTGTCTCCCCTCTGCTCCCCTGGTTCTTTCCTGAGGACCAGGTGCGTGACATAGAATGTCAGGCCATCACTCAAAAAAGAAGCTTCCCCTCTTTTCAGGGGCTCCTGACTGAGCATGGTCCCCACATGCTGTGTGGTATGTGTTCCACACACCAGCTGCTCAGCAGCATATGGGCTGTATAGGAGTCCTGTGATTCAAGAGTGTGTTTTGATCCTGGATACATTTCTGCTATGGCAACAGTCCTAAAGACATGGCTTAAGGCTTATCCTGGGCCGTGACCTCATACTTTTTTCCACATTTTATTTATAAACATTTCAGGGTGATAGTTGGCACAGGATGATGATCCTCTGTGCACAGGAGGAAGGCCATTGTGCAGAGAGACTCAGAAACAGGAAGGACTAATTAAAGTTCAGTGTCCTTTCCCAGGTGGATGTCTCCTGGACCTCAGGCATAAAAGGCTGGATTAGCGACTCCTTTCCCCAAAGAAATCAAGGAAAAGAAATGTGCCAAAGATATCACAAGGATTAGTAGAAGTCAGAAAAAAAGACCAAAACAAAAACAACAATCCCCCAAAATCACTTTCTCTGATAGGGTCACGTAGAAATCGAATCTAAGAAAATCACCAGTGTAAGTCACTTTTAAACCCAACAAATGTGGAAATAAATATTATATAGCTTTTTCTAGAGGTGAAGGGAAAATCTGCATGGGTGATTTCAGGCAATGTTTTCTTAGATTTTAAAAACAGATTCAGGGAAGACAGTCTCTTTTTTTTTTTCCCATTTCCGGTTATTTGTGTGTAAAGATGTGATGCATGGAGCTACAGCAGTCATCATGTGATGATGAGATGGCAGAACAGAAAGACAGGAAGAAATTTAGTCCTTATTTGAACCACTAAACAAAGCATTCCTTAAACCTCTCTCCTTCTGGGATTCTTGTCATGTGGAATTACAGGTTTTTTTATGTTTGTTTTTGTTTAAGTCAATTGAGTTAGGCTTTCTGCTAAGAGTAACTAAAACTTCCCCAAGTGATCCAATCATACCGTACAATTAATTTCCAAAGGGTTGCACTAGTTCTTCTCCTATCAGCAATGGGTTGATTAATCAGGTTCATGGCAACCTCAGCTGAGGTTATGTGCAACCTCACCAGTCTCAGCACATGTGTGTATATATGCATGTATGTGTGTGTGTACACTTAAGCTAATGGGGTACCTATATTGAATTTTTGCTAAGTTAAATTGGCTAACTTTAGAATATTACCTCTTTATGAGCTTTTACTGACCCTTAAGTAAATTGGATTGAAAAGAGGATTTCAGTTTTGAACACATTCTTTCTCCCACTGCACCCCAGATGCTCTAAATCTGACTCTGTGAATGTACCGCTAAACCTAAAACATGGGCATCTTTCTTAACTACTCCATTCCTTTTACATCCTCCACTTAATCAGTTTCCAAGTTTCCACATTTCCATTTCATTTAATGTGTTTTTACTTTGTGCCCAATATCCCATCTTATTCACTCATTCTTTCTTCTGAATTCCTAAAGCGGCCTTCCAACAGGTCTACTTCCTGGTCATAGTCTCAGCCTCCTAACCCACCTTCCACACTTGTTCCAGTGATCTTGTAAGAATACAGGTCTTATGTCACTACCTTCTTGGAATCCATAATTGAGCCTATGTGATCTGGATTCTCACGTGGCATGTAAGGCACCTCTTACCCCTCCAGTTCACCTCCCTCCCCTTTGCTCTCCTGCCCTCTTTAATGACTGCTGCCAAATGCACCAGGCAGTGTCATGTCCCCTTGCTTTTGAACAGTTTTCCCTTTCTAAAGTGTGCTCGCCTGTAGTTCTTTTCCTGATTGTTTAAAAACTCAACTTGGATATTACCTCTTCCAGAATGCATTTCGCACCTCATCCTCACCTAGGTCACCACTGCACTTCTCTCCCAAACCATCTTCTCCTCCTAGATGGCGAGTGGGGGTTGTGCTTTATTGCCTAGTACAGCTCACAGCACTGATGATGGTGATGCTGGACTCACAGCATGAAAGCAATGGCTGTGCAGCTGCTTCTTGGATATTCAATGAACTTACTGACTTATTGATTTAACTCTCATACCTGCCTTATCAAGTAAGCCACTATTATTATTATTATCACTTTATATATGGGAAGGTGCAGAGTGCTTTGGAAATGTTCCCAAGTCACAGAGTCACTAAGGAACAAAGCAAGGATTTGAACTCAGGTAGTCTGACTCCAGAACCCGTATTTTGGTCTCTCTTGTTGGATGGCCTTTCAGTTGCTTGATCAATGTCTGACTCATGAAAGTTAGGATGGGAATGTGGAGTTTGGAAGATGCTGCTGACCTTCGTAGCCACTTTGTACATCATGAAGTAGGCAGAATGGTTAGGCTGGGGTACAGTCCCTTTCCTACTTAATGCTTTCTTCTCATGAGCTCTTCGATTCCACCAGGTGGTATGTATCTTCCTCTACTCTCTGATTCTTTAAATGCTCAGTGATTTCTTCTTCAGGAAATAATCTAATATCTTTATAATAATTATAACGATAATACTGCTGATGATTATAGCTAACGTCGATTGAGTGTTTACTGCATGCTCTTAAAAATTTTACCACTTCAGTAGAATAAAGACCATATCCCCTTGTAACGAAATTTTAAATAAGAAAATATGGTGCCCGTATTCATGGTATATAGGCCTCTATCCCCACTGCTTGCGTGTCAAGCTTTTTTTATGTTTAAGATGTCAAGCTTTCTCCTGCTGTGATCAGGACATAAAGGCTGATTTGTTCCTTCTCCTACTAGCCCCAGCCCACCCATCCTGAGAACCCCTAGTTAACTCTCCTTTGCACCATCCCAGTCCCACAGCCAGGACAGCTATGATTCAATGGAAAGGGAGCTAGGCTGGGAGTTAGAAGACCTCGGTCTTTCTTAATAGCTGTTACCTTAGAGTAATCATTCAGTCTTGCTGAGCTATGGTTTCCACATCATTTAAATGAGAGTGACAATTACATCTCTCTCACAAGGTCACCTCCTCTGGAGTATCTTCCCTGACACCATCAGTGTGGGACAAAAATTGACCTCCCATTCATTTTGGTACTGATCTACCTTGTTCAGACCCACATGTGTCCCATCTGTTGTAATTGTTTGCTAATTCATCTGTGCCATCTACTAGGTTGTTAATGTCACAGGAACAGGGACCAGGTCATAGTTGTCCTTGGGTCCTCTCATAGTGCATGTAGGGATGAATTTCCACAGCTGCTCCTGCCTTTCCTTTGAGTTTCCCATTCATGGTTTCCTTCCATCCTCATAGACACCCGTGACATCTATTTGGATCTAAATCACTTGAATAAAACTGATGAAGTAACATTCTGGGATCCCATCTATCCTAGACTGGAGACAAACAAAAAAAATGTTTTTGTTCATGGCATTCAATCTTTGTCCCATCTAATAAAAATAAAAATAAAGACTATCCTATGTCTAATATTAATGAATGTACAAGGACTTCTGCTGATGACCTCGCCAAAATACCTACAATATCGCACAAGGTGTTTTGATCTTGAAAGCAGAACTTGGAAGGGGGATGTGGAGTGGCCCTAAGTGTGAATCAATGGAGACATGCTATTGAGAGATGTTCAAGCCCAAAGACTGTGTGGTGATAGCTGCCTTTTGGGTATTACTTTTTCTATCTCCTTCTGAATCTTATGGTCTGTGGTAGTTCAGGTCTCCAGAGACTTGTCTGAGTAGAATATTGTTTGTAATGTCAAAACCATCACCCATTGTTGAATGATTCAGTTGATCCCTTTCTACAGAGATGCTACTCGTCTGGATAATTTCACCGCAAAGCGTGAGGAAACGGGGCCTGGAGTGTGTGCACTTCCTACTATCAAAGGGAAGAGGAGAGAGAGGGAGAAGACAGTCTAAGTGTGAGCAAGAGGAGTTACTCCCACAGATGTGACCTTTGACTCCCATTTCCTGCTCTCAGCCAACCCCATGAGGATTGTATTCAGGAGATCTTCCCTTTCCTGTGAGGCCAGAGACTTTTCTAGTCACAAGGCTGTTGTGCGTGACATGTCTAGGCAAGCATGCAGCAAAACCGCAGAGAAACAAGGGATTAAAGAAAACAAGCTGGGCGGACTCAGCAACGCCTTCCGCAGACCTGCTCTCAAGCTTGAGGTAAACATCTCCATGTACCCTCCTCCCTCTTCAATTTCACAGTTTATTTTCCACTGTGTTCTGCTTATGGAGGTTTCTTCTACTACAGAGAAGGGAAGCAAGTTGTCCTACAGGAGCACAACTCTCTGAGTTCAGCACTGAAAGACAGAAAATGCCCCTTCCTGGGTGAGATGACATCCCAGGGCGAGAAAGCCCCTCAGGCACTGGAGGGCGCAGGCACTTTCTCATCCTCCCAGTGACAGTGACCTTTCTTCAAAGGTCCACCCTGTGATCTTTTGTTTGGGGCACAGGTCCACCCGAAGTCAAAGAGTGGACAGCTTTGTCCCCCTTCCCAGACCTATCAGACTTACAGAAATATTTCTTCCAAAGATTACCATCTTCTTCCTCTTACCTCTGATGAACAATATCTGAATGATGCTTCCTTCCATCGGCCAAGTTCCAAGTGCCATGCTCACAATGAAGAAGCCATTAAGTCCTCCCAAATGATTCTCAGCCTTGCCATATGCAGCAGCCTCATCCAGAGTCCAGCAAAGAGAAACTGACAGGACATGAATAAGGGCAGGAGGTAATTGAGAAGCTGGGGCTGGTTTTAAGGGAGGACAGAGCCCAGCTCCAGGAGCTGAGCTGGAAGGGATTTGCTGTATGAGCCAGATGTCATAAAGAGCTGCCGAGTTGGTTGGGCTTTCTAGTGCTCAGGAGCAAATTCATCAGGTGAACCGCAACTGCGGCTCTGCACCAGCCCAGGAGCTAAGGCAGGCTCTCCCCTAGCAAGCCAGCACCAGGGGCACTGGAGCAGCAGAGGGAGGTGGCGAAAGCCTGCACAGCTAATGCCTAATGCCAATGGAGAGAGACAAAATGGGGTCTTCTTTAACACGGAGGACAGCCCCAGAGTGAATACAGCCTTCCACAGCTGTGGTTTCATTCTCATCACTGCTGGGCATGTTGGGGGTGCTAACTGTGGAGCTGGAGAGCTGTTAAGATCAGACCAGACATGTTAAAGGACAGTAGTGACAACACTTAGACCAGTGTCTGCAGATGAGTAGGCACAGAAGCTTTATGTCAGGAGAAGAAATTACAAGAAAGCAAAACAGCCGTGAGAAAATACAAGAAGCTGGTTGGTTGATCCCTCCTCTGTGTTACCTCAGCAACTTGTCCATATTATTATAGCCTTTGTCACACAGTGATAAGATAATAAAAAGAATATCTCTCACTTACTGAGGTTTTACTATGTGCAGGCACCATTATGGGAGGTTAACATAACTCATTTCAGTTAATCCAGATTCAGAGAGGTTAAGTGACTTTCCCAAAGATATATATAAATGTGTGGGTGTGTGAATGGCAATCAGGTTTCAAATCCAGTTCTCTCTGTTTTAAAGCCAAAAAATCTCACCCATTGTTCCAGACAGTTTCTCATTTTCAGAGCAGGTACTTTAAAAGAATTTGTGAATTAATAAACTATGATGGTCAAGAAAATAAAAGTAACTGAAGTCACCCAGTTTAGAAATTAAATAGAGAATGTTCCCTGGGAACCAAAGAGGGGGACATACATTGGACATATGGTCACAGATTGAAGTTTTCCGTTTTCTCTCCCTATAATAGCCTTGGCAGACAGCTAATAAGGAAAACATATTGCAGAAGGAATCTTCTCTTCTCTGATCACATGATGCCCATTTCTGGTAGCAGCAGTTTGCTGAAAACAAATAATCTGACAATAGGTAAATTTAGCTCCTTTCATCCCAGCGATAAATCACCTTATCAGGGTGATAAATATGGTCTAAATACACCAAGGGATTCATGAGTTTGTCCTTTTGAGGACTGATCCTATTTAAAGAAAAATGGAGGAGGGGAGCACGCAGACAGTGATTGTCCTCTTCCGCAACATGTGAGTTCATCAGATGCCACACGCCTCCCTCCACACTCAGAATGTTCACTTGATGAAATCATTTGAGATTGTTTGGGAAAGACAGGTATCATTCAGACCATCTGTATGAGGGCAGACAGACCACCATAACCATTATTATATTTTTATTATAAAACTTCCAACAAGAAAATGTCCAAGCTAGCCCAGAGAAAGGAAATCATCTTTGAACACAAGCAATGGAAAATGCATTCCTGATAACAGAAAAACTCCAGGCCTCTACAATCCTTGTACTCCATTTTCTTTAATTTTAATCAAGATAAAAAGATGGAAAGCATCTTTAAGTGGTATAGAATCCACTGTGCCTTTTAACAAAGCTGACTAATAAGAGGTCAGCTCAAACATTTACACCTCTTTGGTGTTCCTCACCAAAGAATGAACAGCACAACAGCTGTTTTTTGCTCAATTCTTTTGCATTGACATGCTTATACTTTTGCTGAGAAATTAGCAGGCATCTTATGAGCACCTTTCTTTGAGTATTCTGCTCTCCCATGGGCCTTTCTTCTTGGAATCAGCACACTGTAAGCACTTGGGTAATGTTTAGCAAGTCATTTACAAAATAATTCTAAAGCATCAAAGTTTGTGTGTAACCTACTTGCCAAAAGTGAATTTGAACATATTGAAGGTTACATTTAAAAAATCACTGTTTCTTAAAAAGTTAAACTGAGTTACCTTATGATCCAGTAATTCCACTCCTAGGTGCATACCCAAGAGAAGTGAGAACATACGTTCCCACAAAACTTCTACGTGAATAGTCAGAGCTGCGTTATTCACAATAGACCCAACATGGAAACAACCCACAAGTCCATCACAGATGAACGGATAAACAAAATGTACTATGTCCATACAATAAACTGTTACTCAGTAATAAAGAATGAAGTACTGATATATGCTACAAAGTGAATGAACCTTGAAAACATTATGCCAAGTGAAACAAGCTAAACATAAAAAGCTATATATTATATAAAATATCCAGAATTGGTAAATCTATAAAGACAGAAAGATTAGCAGTTCCCTTGGGCTAAAGGGATGAGAAATGACTGCTAATAAGTTCAGGCTTTTTCAGGGTGATAAATATGTTCTGGAATTAGTGGTGTGGTGATGGTTGTACAACTTGTGAATATATTAAAATCCACTGAATTATGCACTTCAAAAAAGGTAAATTTTGTGGTATGTGAAAAAATATCTCAATTTTTAAATAGCTTGGGGGTAAAAAGAAAAAAGTTCACTTACATCATAGAGATTTGCATATACCTTACAGCCTGTGAGCCACAGTGAAGCACAGTCCATGATCTTGGGACTTGTAGCCTACGTCATCACTCAATGACATAACAGTATTGAGATTAAGAACATAATCTCTGAAGCTAGATTGCATGGGTTGAAACTCTGGAGCTGCCATCTCTTAGCTATGTGAGAAAGTTGGTGAAGTTCTTTGTAGTTCAGCTCCCTTCACTGCAAAATGGAGATTAATGGTAGCAGCCTCTTAGAGTTACACTGACAATTTAGTTAATATGTGAATAGTGAGGTTTTCTCCTCACCATCCCCATCATCACCTCCAGTGTTACAGTGAAACAATGTGGTGACCTACTTTCTTATGTATTTATGTATTATTCATTCATTTATTTTTTATTGAAGTGTAATTGATATACAGTATTATATTGGTTGCAAGTGTACAACATAGTGATTTGACTGTTATCAACACTATTAAATGTTCTGTGGTGACCTATTTTCTGTAGTGACCTACTTCTGTAGGTTTGCAACCTAAATTAGACAATTAGCACCTATTTCTTAATCACACATCATTGCCAATTTCAATTTTATTTATGAACCACATAGTAAATAACTTGAATAATTAATAAAGTTTTCTAAATTCCATTTATGAACTACATCACATGGTTACAGATTATTTGAAAGCAAGAGCCTACATCCACTCTTCTTCCTTTCCAGCTGTTTCACAGTCTCCAGCATCCAGAACCAGCTGGTGGTCAGCATTTCATATGTACTGGCTTATTGTTTCCCCAAGGTCTGGGTCAGTGGTTGGTTTATTCCAGGACTACTGTTACATGGTATAATGCCTACTCCCACCACAGACCAGGGAAAGACTGCCATTCTGGCTGTGGAATGCATTACAGGAGTCTGTGCCATCCATGGAGCCGTATCTGGTGAGTACACTTTAAGTTCTGACCGGAAGGAGCTAATGTTGAGGTTTATACATTGTTCCGGATTGAAAGAGCTACTTGATGGTTCCTAGGGACTGTGGCTGATGAAGCTGGCCAAATTAATTATTATTTTAGGGTCGAGAGTCCTTCAGTGTCACCAAGGCTCAGAGCTGGGAACAGCAATGGGATGTGGAGAATCACAGACCCTCTGCCGCGAAAAAAATCTCTGGAGAAACGGCCTGTGGTATAATAGGACGTGCGTGTGCGGTTGCGCCGGCGCACACGGAAGTCTCTGATTGGTTGGTGGTTCAGGCAAAACTGCGAGACCCCTGCTGCTGCCTCGGTCTCCTGACCGAGATAGGCTTCAAAGAATGGTGAGTGCTTCCTAAACAACTAATTATTGGGTTTAGACTGCATTCCAAGAGACTTAAATGGGTTCCTCAGCTCTGTTAACCTCTTTAAGGTACCGTACTTGTACCTCTCCCTTTTCTTGCTGTTTTTTCAAAGTCATTTCAGAGGCCGTTTGCTGTTGATTGTAGTGCGGGGTCTGAGGTGCTTGGCAAATGCCCTGACCAGGTATTGTGGTAGCTTTTCAACGCCTTGGTGAGTCCTTAAGGCCAACTGTTGGTGGGGTCTTCCCCTCAGCTTCTTTCCACTCCAAGCAATGCCTGAAGTGCCCCCACTTCAAGAGCTGAAGGCTGCTGAGAAAATTTTCTTAAGGGCTAAAACCTAAGACCAGAAGAAGCACTTGTTTAGAATTCTTTCCCCCACATTATTTTGGGATATTTCAGAGATACTTTTGCTGGCCACTGCATCCAAGACTCTGGGTTCCCTATGGGTAAAATAGCCACAGTGCAGGGAGAATGGCTGGGGTGTGCCTGATCGTGGCGTTTGGAAGGTACTGACTTGGAGAGGGCTACGCCAGTGAGGAGGCAGTCCCAGGATATGTTGGGATGCCCATGGAAAACTCAGTAATAGATCATGAAGGAATTTCTCTCTCCACTACCCCAGACAATGCTGCTTTTCAGCTTTGTGGCCCTAAATTGCAATAACTCATTCATGCTCAAACACCTTGGTGGGATTGAGAGAGAGGAAACTGAACTAGAGAACAGTAGTTGTCTCAAAACTCTCACCCCTGGAGGAGTTGGAATGGGACTGTGTCCCACATTTGCCCTAGCTTCCTCCTGCTCCCTGTGAAAGTGTCCCTACTTCCTGTATGGTGGCTTTGGTACAAGTCCTACCATTTCATTCAAGTCTATAATAAAGTTCTGGAGAGAAAAACTTTTTTTCTTTTATATTTCTCTCCATTTGCTCTCATGTCAAGCCAGGGGCACTCAAGCACCAGTACTACTCAGGAAAACATCCTTTTGCCTAGTTACTGAGAGCACATTTGGTATGCTGGCCTTCTCCTCCTTGTTTATTTTCCGGGTAGTGATAAAAGCATGGAAAAAAACATCAGGGAAAATCAGTAAATTTCAGCAATATTTCAGTACATCTGCGAAGGGCAGACAGTGTAGACTTTCTGCTGCCCCATCTGAAGTTGGAAACTCTCACCAGAGTGGGAAGCACAGCTATTTTGACTTGGCAGAACAAATCAAACAGCATGCACCTGCAACTGTATGTCTCTGCCGTGAGTAGCTGTGGCCAGAGGGTCAGTCTGTTCTCAGTTTTTCATCCAGAAACCATTCTGTAAATGGAGAGAAAACCACTGTTGGATTAAAGGAAATCCTCGCCGTAGGGACTAAGCACACAACTTTAATTAACTCATTTTCTAAGCATACCTAGAGCCCTGTGCATGCACAGCTTATGTTGAAGAATGTGCCATCAAATTTTTCCAGTTTCCATAAAATAGTTTTATACAAACATTTTTTTTAGAAAGTTTGGAAAGCACAAAAAATGTTTAAGAAGGGGTGAACTATCCAAAAATCATCTTTCATATAAATTCACTTAATCTTTGGTGTATTTCTTTTCAGTCTTTGTATGTTTTAAATTTTGCATTTTACATTTAGTTAAAACTATAGCATCAATAGAAATGTCTTTGTGACTTTTTTCATTTACTATTTATGTCTAGCATTTCATCATTTTAGTATAAACTTCATAAATATCACTGTTCATATCGGTATTGCACTGAGTAGGGGTACTCAGATTTACTTAATTACTCTATTATTGTTGGATTACTCTAAATTTTCCAAAATGACCTTGAAATTTTGCTGTTATAAATATTGCCATGAATTCATTGTGAATCAGCTTTGATAGCTGTATTAAGAATTATTTTCTTAGGAAAGATTCCTGGAAGTAAAATCCAATATGAGAACTTATATTGGCTCCTAATGCAAAATGCAAAATTGATTTCTAAAATTTTCACTCTGCTGTTTGGAGTGAGGTACTTCTTTAAGTAATAAATAATCACTGATTATTTGCATCCATTTGATTTATTTTCCTTTTATTATTAATTGCAATACAGCTTTGTAAATGATCTCTTTCAGTTCTTTGCCTTTTTTTTAGGATCTATTTTCTTACCAATTTATATGTGCTCTTTTTATTCACAAAAAAGACATCAACATTTTACTCAACATACTTGCTGCAATAATTTTTCTACTTTATTGCTTTTCTGTCCATTTTAGCTGTGTTTTAAGATATAGAAATATGAATCAATATCAGTCATATTATTGTTTTCCTTGGTGATTTCCTCTCCTGATTATATGCTTAGAAACTTCTCATCCTCTAGAAATTTTATAAATTCATCTGTTTTCTTTTAGATTTTCTGTGGGTTGAAAGTTTCATATCTCTTTAATATTTATGAATTTTATTTTAATGAATGGAGAGCAATGTAAATATCTAAACCAGCACTCACATAACCAGTCCTGCAAAATATGGAACCAAATTCCACATTCTTGTCAGGTTAATATACATTGTTTCTTCATTGGATGCTTTCATTATCCCTATGAAGCTGATGCTCTAGCAGAGCTTTTTATTCAGTGTCTACTTTGTTTCATTAATGTGTTTGTAATTTTTTCTTTTAAATGCTATGTAGCTTACACATATAATTTTAAAATTTACTTCAGCCTCTAGTGGAATAAGTTCTTATCTTTGTCAAAAATTTCTTAATTGTTCCTGCTGTTTATATGCCAAGTAAACTTTAGAATTATCTTAAGTTCCTAAAATTCCTAATGACATTTTAATTATAACTGCATTCAACTTCAGAATTTCATGTGGACTAATTTCATCATCAAAGAACATGATGGGTCACAGTATATATTCATTATTTTATTAAATTATCACCTTGTATTACTTACTGTTTTTAAAATGCATAGGTCCATATGTATTTTCATTTTTTAAGAGAATTGGATGAAAGCAGAAAACTTTTCATGCCAATAAATTCCTCTCTGGAAGGTTATTTGGGTCATTTAGGAAAATGTGCTATGATTAAAAATGATGCCAAGATAAATCTATGAATATATCTTTGTACATATTTGCAAGTATTTCTCTGAGATAAACTCCTTGAATATGGATGAAAGGTGTTCATAATTTTAATTTTGGTAGGTCCTGCCAAATTGTCCTGGAATAAGACTGTACCAATTTATACTCCTATTAACAGTGAGCAAGAAATTCTGTTTTATTTTACTGGATGTTACGGAAATTTAAAGTATTTGCCAATCTGATGAAAATATAATCTCATTGTTGTTTTAATTTGTATTTCCCTAATTACCAGTAAAGTGGACCATATTTTCTGATGTATGTGACCATTTGCACTTCTTTTTATTTGGATTGTCCCTTCAAATTCCTTTCTTAACTTTAAGTTGGGCTTATTTTATTTGTCTCTTTATACATTGTATATATTAAACCTTCATCTGTTACATATTTTGAAGATATTTTCTTGTAATCTCTCCCTTATCTTTTAATTGTTTGGCCATCTTTTCTTGTAAAGAAATTATTCATTTTCATGTGGTGAAATCTGTTCATAACATTCATTTTTGTCTTCCGATTTTCCTCCAATTTTCTATTTCATAATTTTATAGATTAAAACTGTTTAACCTTTTAAGCTGCATAGACTTTAACTCTTATTTGTGGTCTGAGAGAAAATCTAAGTTTGTCTTTTTCTTTCTGAGTACCCGTTTGTCCCAGTTCCAATAAGTGATAGTCTGTTCCTTTCAGGAAATGTCATTATTACCATATGCAAAAAATCGAGTGTGTGTGTCTGTGTCTGTATACAACACACATACATTCTTGAACTTCATTTTGTCCAAGATCTACTGGTCCACTCCTGTGTTAATGTGACATTTAAAATAATTATCTATAATAAAATTAATTAAGTATATTTTTAAACTAAAATAACTACTATGTTGATTACTGTATATAATATTTTGATAATTTATAGGGAATATCTCTTCTGTTATTTTTAAAAATTTTATAACTCATCTTTTGTGTTTTCTCTCTTAAATCAGATTGTAGAGCTCCTTTACAACTATTTTTTGGGAGATTTTGTTTGGGATTGTTTTACATTTTTATTTTAATTTGAGGAATATTGACCACTTTATAATACTGTGTTTTCCAATCAAGGCACATAGTATGTCTGTTCATTCACTCAAGTCATATTCAAGCTTCCTGAATAAACTTTTATATTTCTCTTCATATAGCTCTTGCATAATTATTGTTAGATCTGTTTCTAGGTATTTTAAAGTTCTATTGTGATAAAAATTTGTACCTTGTTTTTCCATTGCATTTTAAAATTGCTTACTGCTTGTATAGACATTTACATATAGATTTTTCATTGGATTTGGGGAGGGACTTCTAATAGTTTTACAGTTGATTTATTTCTAAATTTTTGATAGGCCATCATATATTTGAGTATAACAACTTACTAATTTTTATAGTTTTCCTACTGAGATGTCCAGGTATTTATCCAGCACCAATTTTTTTTTCGTATATCATAATAGTTTTTTATTCTTCTATTTCCTTGAATAAGCCCATGCTCATTGGTTTCCAGATCCTGTTGTTTTAAGCAGAAATGTTCACTCACAGGATCAATAGGAAGTCTGGAGATGAGGCTAGAACTAGGGTGAGATGAGTGGGCAGTTTTCTCAGATGCCAAATTTAAGGAGGTGCTCAAAATCTCAGTCATCAAGATAAGTAATATTTTAATGCATTTGTTTAAAAAAATTTTTTTTTAAGTCTATGATGAACAAAATACCAAAAATTAAAATAAAGAGAGGCTCAGTGTAGAGAACCAGGCTCTGAAAAAGCTGGGAGCCAAGCAAATAGGGAGACTTCAGTAGCAGCTGCCCATGAGCTGGGTAGACTTCAAGAAAGAGAGTGACCGGCATCCTTGACCAAAGGGAGAGTATGCAACTTCCATTGCATGTCCAAAATTCCACACAATGGGGGAAATACTTGGCGTTTTGTTCATCCAAAAAAAAATGGTAATAAAAAAAGTTTCTAAAAACAATGGTAGTCTACCATGTAATCCCAGGATGCATGTTCTGTCATGGACCCCATCTTCAGTGATACTGCAGTCCTTCACAGGTTAGGCCCAACACCTCCCATGAGGTCAAAGCACCAGACGTTTACTTCTTACTATACTGTCTACTCAAAGTTACAACCTACGCATGCACATAGTCTATAAGATATTGATGAAAAAACTTGGGTGGCTTCAAAGAGCACCCTCCACTGTAAAGGGAATGGTAGCCTTGGTTCTTTTTTGAACAAAACCTGAGGGTCTGTGCATTGGAAGGGGACCTCACAGAAAGGTTAGAATCTCTTCCTTCCTGAACAGGTTGTTCTGCTTCAAGAGGAAAAGTGTGTTTTGGCCATGGATTGTACAGTTTCATAGGCCCTGCTAGGCTGGTGAGAATTCTTCTCGAAAGAATTGACTACTTACCTTAACTTTTAGTGATGTGATTATCTTCATAGGCCTTTTAATAGGAATTTAAATGAATTACATTTAATATAATTATGGGTGGGGTAAGCTTTACAGTTATCATTTTTCTATTTGTCTTCTATAGTTTTATATCTTTTTTGTTCATCTCTTTCTTCATTACTGCATCACTTATTTTTTTCAATACTACACAAAATTTTGCTCAAGATTTCACTGTGAAACCCATGAAAGATCCCTTGTTCCTGATGAATTGCTTTTTTCTTGCTTCTTTCAAGATATTCGCGTTGTCTTTGTCTTTTGACAGTTTGATTTTCAGTTGTCTAGGTGTGAATCTCTTTGGATTTATCCTACTTGGTATTATTGAGCTCCTTGAATGTGTAGATTGATGTGTTTCTTCAAACTAGAAATAAATGGCCATTGCTTCTTCAAATATTATTTTTGTCCCCCTTTTTTCCCTTCTTTCTTGGCCTTCTAGTTCTCCCACTATGTGTATGTTGGTATGCTTGGTGATGTCCCACAGGTCTCTGAGACTCCTCATTTTTTTAATTCTTTTTTTCTGTCTGTTCTTTAAACTGAATAATCTCAATTAATTTATCTTCAAGTTTGCTGACTCTTTCTTATGCAGATTCAGTTCTCCTGTTGAGCCTGTTCAGTGAATTTTGCTTTGGTTATTGTGTTTTTCAACTCTGCAGTTTGTTTGGTTCTTTTTTATAGTTTCTGGCTCATTGTTCATACTCTCTAGTTGGTGAAACATCATTCTCATACTTTCTTTTCTTTTTACATGATATCCTTTCATTCTTTGAACATATTTATAATACCTTATCTAAACTCTTTAATAAGTTCAACATCTGGGCTTTCTCATGGAACTCCCCCAGAAACTTCTGTTGACTATTTTTTCCTCAGCCTAATCCTGTTTTTCCTATTGACTATTTTTCCCTAACCCTAACCTTAACCTTAACCCTATGCTTCCTTATTTCTTTGTGTGACTTGAAGTTTTTATTTGTTGGAAAATTGAAGTTTTAATTTAAAGTGGATATTCTGGAAATCTCTCTCTTTCATTTGCCTCAGGTCTGTTGTTGTTTTAGTGTTTCTGCAACTGCTCTTTGTTTTTTAATGACTTTTCTGAACTAATTATCTAATGTCTGTGTTCTTTGTTATGTATAGCCACTAAATATTCTGCTTGGTTAGCTTAGTGGTCAGCTGGCTAATGATTGGACAGAAATTTCCTTAAGTATCTTCAACCAAGAATTCTCCCAGGCTTTGCCTATGGATTCTGTGTTTGTGTGTTTGGGCACACCTTCAATGCTTTGGCAGCTTACAACTCTGCCTTAGCTCTCACTTCCTGCTTGTACAGAATCTCAAGATCAGCCCAATTAAGAGATTAGAGTCCTCCCACATCTCTCTTGAGCATGCACACTTGAGCATGAGCCCTGTACATGTGTGTGGCCTTTAGATTCTCAGGAATATGTTGAAGCTTTTCAAAGTTCTATAACAACATTGTATTCCTTATATTCTCCTTTCACCTTTTTTGGTAAGCCTCTTGTTTGCCCTAGCTGTTATGCTGCCTGAGGTAGCCACTTGTTTTTGACAAACAGCCTGGGGATAGAGTTGTTCTTATTGAGGGAGACTGGAATTAAGTCAAATAAAGCCCTAAGAATGTTTTTTTTCCCCTGGGAGCTGTCAAACTGGTTAAATAGGGACAAGATTTTTGGGAAATTCCAAATCTGTTTTGCCCCTTCAGTGATGGTTAAGTTGCTGGCTTTTGCAATTATAGTAATTGCAAGTCTGGTCATTTTTAAGGCTACTTTGGATCTGGGGAGAAGGGAACGGGAGTACAGCCAGTCAAAACATCATAAAACTCAGTTTGTGCTAAGCAGAATAAGATCCCTTCTAAAATGTCCATGTTCTAATCCATGCATCCTGTGAATATGTCAATTTATGTGGCAAAAGGGATTTGGGAAGATGTGATTAAAATTATGGACCTTGAGATGGGGAAAAATATACTGGATTATCTATTTGGGTCCAATCTAATCACATGAGTTCTTAAAAGCAGAGAACTTTTCCCACCTCTTATCAGAGGGAGATGTGATTATGGAAGAAAGGTCAAAGAGCTGCAATGTGGCTGGTTTCAAAGGTGGAACGGGCCATGAGCCAAGGAATGTGAGCTGGAAAAGGCAAAGAAACATTTTCCCTTAGAGCCTCTAGGGAAGAACGCAGCCCCATCAACACCTTGATTTTAGCCTAGTGAGACCTGTGTTATTCCTCTAACCTATGAAACTGTAAAATAAAAAATTTTTGTTTTAATTCACTAAGTTTATAGTTAAATTGGTGTATCAGCAATTGCAAAAGTAATACACCGTTATTACTAAGATTAAACTATTAAATAAAAATTAGTGCTCCTCAATGTTGCAAGCAATTGGTTAATATCCAGATTTCTGAAAAGTTGCTTTTGACAGTTTTTTTCCCAATGTTCTCATTGCCTTTATAAAGGAGTGGACTTGCAGACATCCTTATTCTGCTGTTCTGGAATAGGTTTTCCCCACTTTTTTTGGCATCTACTATTGCAAATGACAATGATATTTTTGTTTTCTGTAGATAGGCTTTTTTTCTCTTGAAGAGCTTTTTAGATTTTCTCTTGGACTGAATTCACATTCTGACTAGGTTTGGAAGTTTTGTTTACTTTTAATTCATTTTGCTACACATCTGGTAGAGACTTTCAATCTAAGAACTCATGTCTTTCTTAAGATCTGGAAAATTATCTATTTTTACTTGCTTTATAATGTTCCTTTTCATTCTTTGTATTCTCTCTAGATTACCTATTAGATAAATGTTAAAGCTTCTAAATATGCATGTCTCTTAACTATTCTTTCTCTTTTATTTTTTTTCCTCTTGTGTTTAGAGAAGTCTTCAATTTTCTAACTCTCTGTTTCTTCAGCAGTATACCTTATATTTTATCCATGGATTGAGTTTAAATTTCAACAATCAAGTTAGTAATTCCCATATCTGGATGATTCTTTCTTACAGGTGCAATACATTTTTTATGTCCTTCTAAAGATAATGCATATATTTATTTTATTAAAGTCCTGCATTGGTTGTTCTATTAACTTTATTTCCTCTGCTGTAAGTTCTTCTGTGTGTTGTGTTTAGTGCATCTTTCTTTGTGTTACCTTTCCTACATATTTGGTGATTCTTAGATGTATGTTCATCTTTGTAGTTTGATTTCCTGACTGTTCTTGTATGTAGCCTGTTTAGGAACAGCTTGAACTTTCTGTATTGTTGCTTGTTTAAAGTGGTATCAGGATAGTCAGGAAGTCTGACTTAAGGGAGGATGGCTGTTATAATTCTTCCTGATCCTTGATTCTCTAGTGTATGCTGCCAGACTCACTGACCTTATCTCAATACAAATTTCTCCCTTACTTACTGGTGCTAAGTGGTAAATAAATGGAAGATAGTTGTGTTTCATTTATGTTTCTTGATACAGTATTATTTAATATATAATGGTTTCTAACTCTTATACCTGCTATATAAATTATAATTGCTGTCAATATAAAATTACCCTCTCATTCCTATTCAGTGATTTTTTTCTACTTAATCTAATATTAACATTTCTTCTTAACTTCCTTTTTCCTAACATTTTCTGGAAATATCTCAACCTTCTTTAATTTTCAGTTTCCAAGGTACTTTCCTTTGTATGTGTATTTGGTGGAGAGAATATCATTGAATCTTATTTTTATTACAATATGAATATTATGTCTCTCATAAAGACATTCAAACTTTTTTCAGGTGTTGACTTTATTTGTATGTTTGCCACATGAGAATGTCTCTGTCTTTGGGGACTGTCAAGAAATATGTGTTAAAGGGATGAACAATTTCTGATATTTAGTTTTCTTACTTTCTTTCCTTTTAGCATACACATTTTAAAATTTGCTGTTACTCGACTGTAGACATCTTGGTTATAATAATAGTTAATTGCAGGTTTTTAAGAAATATTCTTCTCATGTGTATGTTCCCAAGCTTTATAAGGTACTTATTTATATTGTAATCACAATCTGAAATGTTTGCATGATTTTCAAGTCCTTAGCCAACTATGAACAATAACTAGCAGTCTGCATGTGAAAGGTAGACAGTGAAGAGAAGAATCTTCTGGATATGGCAGCAAAAAGCCAGAACCAGAGATTTTAAAAGCCTTGTGTTTTAACAATACAAGTGAAATTTATAAAACAAACTCATACATTAAAAATAATCCATGTAGTATGTTAACAATCAAGGAATTATGTATACTTCACAGAAAAATCACTTCCAAAAGAAATTAAATTACCAAGAAATGTGTTTGAGAAATTGACTGTGTAAGATTTGATGATCTAAGGCATTCATTATGCAGAATGCCTCCAATGTCCTAATTACACTATATAAGCTACCTGTTTAGGCATCATTATTAGTTCCATGTGTTTGGAACCTTATATTAAGCTGACTTGATTCTGGCTCTTATTATTTGTCTCTAAACTCCATCTTTTGCATGTATGAAAATGGGAGGATGTTAATACCTAATAGTGTTTTAATATGGATTATAGTTAATTGAAATGAAATAATCCATATAAAGGCATTTGGCACTGGGCCTAGTATCCCTTACCCCTACTACTAACTAGGTGTATAACCTTGGGCAAGTCCCTTAACCTTCCAGTGCCTCAGATTTATAATCCCTAATATGGGCGTTACACTAGTCCTTATCACATAGATTTAATATAAAGAGCTGAGAGCAGAACCTGGTACATCGTAAGTTCTCAGTCATTGTTAGCCATTATTAGGATGTGAATGCAGTGAGAACTACAACATGCACACTGTGGTGGCAACCATCAGAGAAGACCATCCTTTTGCCCACTGATTAAGGAATCAATAGCTATGATGTGATCTAAAGAGTAGAGTCCAGCTTGGGTCAGAAGACTGGATCCAACTCTAGGTCTGCTTCACTGTGGAACCTTGCATATTCTCAGTGTTTATTTTTATATCACAGGGAAAAAGTATGTAATGCATATTTGATAGGAAAGTTATGAGTTGTGATATATAAACATGTTCTGTAATACAATGTCAGAACTGTGATATAGTATCAATTACTACCTATAGTAGTAGTATCGGTACTATTCAGTGGGGACTGGTTTTCATTACATCAGCACCCCCTATTCTGTTAACTTATCTAGCCCATCAACATTCAGAAAAGGTCTATGTGTCCTTCCCAACATAACCTCTCTCTTCCTTACTTCCCCATTCTTTGGATATATGTGTCATCCAAATCTGGGTACAGTTAACACAAGGAATAGAAATGAGACAGTGTTTTGTGAATTATAAACAAATTTCTAACTCTCCATTTTGGCAGAACAACTCTGGCCCAGCCACTATAGCTGTCAGGGTGATTTATGATGTTCTTCCCCAAGCTGACAGTCAGTGGTGAAGAAACTCCATGCAAGAAAAATTCCTTATATTTATTCTACCTAGTTTAATACCTGATGAACTGTGTTATAAGAACAATTCTTAAGATAGCCTTGAGAAGAGCAACTCTCCATTTCCCAGCACATACGATCCATCATAGAAATACTCATGGAGAATGTAGGGTAGATGGTAGTCTTGCTGTGAACTTGACTGGTTTACAGAAGGGACATTGATTGGACCCTGGCAGTAAAAAGATCAGGCTTTAAATACTAACTGGAACTCCTCTACTTGCTTTCAATCACTTAATCCTTACAATAAGCCTTCATCTTGGTAATACTCTTCATCATGTAAAACGATTGTAAATAACAAAAGACAAGGAAGACAAAGCATGATAACTCCAAAGCCATTCAGTTTGGACATACAAGTGAAGAGGGGACAGAGTCCATAACAAGTAAGGTTGCCTGTGCTTCATGTCTTTCCCGAAACATTTTCTGACCATTACAGGCCATTGTAGTCTTCTATTTCATTTATAAATTCATATGGCACCTGTTATATTGATTTATTTTATAGTCTTCTTTAAGACCAGATGATTGCTTATCTATTCTTCTCAGGTACATAGTGTCTTCAACCTCTCCCATTTCCTTTAGCCTCTTCCTCCTAGCCTTTAAACCTACAAAATTCTTTTCAGATGACAAATCAACCAAACGAAATCATTCCCTTACCTTTCCATCAGATTTAATCACCTCCTTACCTGGCTGAGTTTCCCACTTCCCAGAAGAGTAGGTAACACGCACTGGCACTATGGGGCATTCTGTTCTCTCGGCTTTGAGGGTACCGCTCTCTCTTGCTTCCATTCTCGGTTCTCCTGTTTCTTTTCAAACCTGACCATACCTTTTTAGACTCCTTCACTGGCTTGTCTCTTATCGTCTGCTGTTTAAATGTTGATAGGCCCTAGTGCTCATCTGTTCTTAAGATTCCATGGGATTCTTCATTTACTCCAGTATCTTAAATATGTTAACAGGTCTTAGTGCATATTTCTAACATCTTTCTGAAGTCCAGAATCATGTTTCTGATCGCTTATTGTATACCTCAAATACAACATATCAACAGCAGAACTTATTTTCTCCCCAAAACAGTTTCCTTTATCTTCTTCATTAGGGAAACTCCGGGAATTATACTTATTCCCTCCTCTCCTTTACTCCCATAGCCCTATTGATTCTGCTTCTACCTATCCCTTGAATATATCCAATTATTTATATTCCATTTCTTGGGGCCCTCATTTTTGTTTCTTTACCCTGAATTGCTAGAATCCTCTTCATAATGTCTCCTACTCCATTTTCACCCATCTCCAATGTGGATCTCCCCTAGTCCACATGTTATCAGGGTAGAATAAAAACAAAATGACACTACGCAAAAGGGGAAACCCCTTATGTCCTAAAAATACATGAATGGTACTCCATTGATTTCAAAGCAAAGTTTCAGTTCTTTGGGCAAAGTCAAGGTACTTCTCAGTCTGACTCTCCTTTGCTTTCCTGATCTGCTCTGCAGTATTTCCCCCATGCAGCCTTTGGTTCCTATTCATGCCCTTTCTTGCCTGCATGCTTTTGTACATGTACATGCAGTTTCCTCTGCCTGGAGTGGCCTCCTCTCATTGTTCTGCCTGGCAATCTCCAGGTTCCCCTTCAGAACTTCATTAGAGCAGTATTCCTTGTGGGAACAAATCCCTGACCCATTATAGTGTGAGACACTGTGTCCTCAGAAGCTCTTACACATATCTTTATTAGAGCCCTTATGACAGTGCACTATAATTAATTATTATTCCCATGCCTGTCTTCCTTGCTCAGCTGTGAACCTCCTGAGGCTAGGATTGTCTTATTCATCTTTACATCCCCACTGCCTAGCATAGATGCTGGCGCACAGAAGGAATGCTGTAAATCCTTCTGGAACAAACAAAAGACTAAACAAAGCCCCTTCCTTTAAGAAAGTATGGTGCGTGAGGCAATCATCCTGTTTTTTGGTAGCCATAAGACGCAAGATTCTAATGACTAGACTAGCTGTTTTGTTCACTTTATTATAATTCCTTTGACACTTCTGCTAGAGAACACTTGCTCCAGGGCAAGTGTGAGGGTTCAGTGTTTTTAGTTTCTAATGACCTCAGATCTGTTCTGTATGCTTCCCAGTCCCAAGCATGTGTATGTGTTAGCCATGGAGACTGGCTGTGTGTATGCACTTCAATGAATCACCTCAAGGAAACATTTGAGCAGCAATCATCAGTAGGGAGTGGGAGCATTTAACATGTTGCCGTTGGGAAAAAATGTTGACTCCCTCATTATTGGGGATTCCTGTTTGAACAGTGCTGCCTGTTTGAGTGATAATGTTGAGCCTTAGAAAATGGCTTTGGTTCTTTTGTGGCTTGTTGTGTAGGTCATCATTAGATCAAACAACAGGTTCTTAAGAGGAGAGGCAGGTGCATTGTGTTAATAACTCAACCAGTTTTACTATACATCTGTATTCCTGACTCAGTAGATGACCTAAGAGTGCTTGTGGCTTTAACACTCAAATCCCTGCTTCAGTGAGTCAAAACTCACATACACTAATTACTCATTTTGGAGACTTGCCCAAAGGATGATGTCTTCATGGATAATGAAGGACTTGATTCATTCCATTACATATTATTGGCTAACGTTTGCAAAAAAGCTTGGATTAAATTGGTCATTTCAGCGTCTGGCTACACATGTGTCCTATGGTTTCACATGTTGTCTTGTTTCTGGAACTGTATATTATGTTTCTTGATCAAAGAGACCATCTATTCAGATATGCCCATATATACCATATGGCTGAGAAGAGACCAGCTTCTTAATACAATAAGGTGATAGAATCTTAGAAGTGTTGGATGAAAATTCAGTTTCTTTATGTTTTCCCCAAAGTGTCACATAAGTATTTTATGAAATGTCTGAGACTGATTATAATTTTAAAAGTTTCCCCCAAAACTATTTAAATTATTGCTCTGATTTAATGTACATCTCATTTTTTAATTCAGTGGTTGCATGTATAATTCTCTGCATGGTGAAATAATGTAGAGAGAGCTAACGCTGAGAGGGGGATGAACTCTATCTGAAGTTGCTCTTTATCTGATTAGGCTTTTCTTGGTGCTACTCAGAATGGCAGGACCAGAAGCTTTCACTAGTGTCCCTGCAGATGTTAAGAATAGAGGCTTTCGGTAGACTTTAAAATAAAGATGATGCCTCTACAGTGCAATGACAACCAATTATAAGATGAACATTTGGTCCATGAATTGTTGGTATTAATGCCATGCATCAGGCTTGACTGATAAAACACTCTCTTTCTGCCCTGAATTAACCAATTTATTGTCCTAAGAGGCAGTGTTGTAAAAAGCTGTTAACTATATAACCCTGTAGACCTACCACCCTCAGTGATGTACAATATAGAAAGAACTATTTGGTTCAAGAGGGTCTTTTTTGGAAATAATATCTTTATTGAAACATAACTCACATACTATAAAAGTCACCCCTTTTTACAGTGAATCTATAATTCACTATATATTTACTGTATTGTACAACTATCATCACTAATTTCAAAATATACTCAGCACCTTTTGCCCATTAGCAGTCACTCCCCACTCTCTACGACTAGTTCCTAGAAACCGTTAATGTACTTTCTGTTTCTGTGGGTTTGTGTGTTCTGGGTATTTCTTATAAATGAAATTGAATCATTCAGTGTGTGGCCTTTGGTGACAGGCTTCTTTCACTTAGCATAATGTGTCTAACGTTCATCCCTGTTGTAGCAAGCATCGATCCTTCATTGCTTTTATTGCTAAGTAGTATTACATTCTAGAGATATATGGCATTTTGTTTGTCCATTCACAAGTGATGTATTGTTTCCAACTTGGGGCTATTATGAATAATGTTTCTGTGAACATTCATGTGCAGGTTTTTGTGTGGATGCATGTTTTCCATTCTCTTGGGTATATACTTAAGAGTGGGATTGCTGGGTCATATGGTAATTCTAGGTTTAACATTTTAAGGAACTGCCAGGTCATTTTCCAAAGTAACTTCATCATTCTTTCCTGCCAGCAATGTGTGAGGGTTCCAGGTTCTCCACATCCACACAAACACTGGCCTGTCTTTTTAATTTTAGACATTGTGGTAGGTTTGCAGTGGTATCTGACTGTGTATTTGACGTGCGTTTCCCTACTCAAATGATTAATAATATAGAACATCTTTTCATGTGCTTGTTGGCCATCGGTATATCTTCTTTGGGAAAATGTCTATTCAGTCTTTGCCCCACATTAAAACCTTAGGTCTTCTTCTGATTGTTGAGTGGTATGAGTTCTTTATATATTCTGGACATAGGTCCCTTAAAAGTCATATGATTTGCAAATATTTTCCCCAATTTTGTGCACTGTCTCTTCACTTTCTTGATAGTGTCTTTGAGTTGTAAGCACAAAAATTTTTAATTTTGACAAAGTTCAGTTTATATATATTTTTCTTTTGTTGCTTATGCTTTTGGTCACATCTCTAAGGATTGCTTCTATGTTTTCTTCTGTGAGTTTTATAGTTTTCACCCCAACATTAATTTTTTTCACATCCAAATTAATTTTGGATTAGTTTTTGTGTATAGTGTGAGGTGGGGTCCAAAGGATTTTGTTAAGCACTTTGTCCTGGTACATATCAGTTTACAGTGTGAACACAGAGATCTGTGAGTTTCCTTGAAGCCCACATTATAAAAAGCAACTTCTTTGGCAAACCTGACTTGATCCTTTATTTATTGAGTGGAATTCTGTTCAAGATGAAGGAGGCCTAAAATTGTGCTAAGGAAGCTTATAGAACTGTTGGCAGGACTATGAGACAGTTTTTAAAACTTTTATAAAATTTCAAATTTGATTTAAAATGTTCAAAGCTGGACAGAGGACTTGGAAAAAACTGCCATCGACGTTTTTCCAAACATTTTTTATTTGGTTCAAATCAATTATTTAATCTTGTGTGTATTTCCTGAAGATTTATTCCATATGGGTATGGGTTTGATTGATTTACATGGAATTCTTCAAAAAACTGTCTAAACCACATTGTTACTATCAAAGAACTGTGAGTTTCTTCAAAAGCCCTTTTAAAAACACAACACAACCATGTTAACAGCTTCAGGCTCTAAGCTGAAATCCTTCCACTTCAGTATGAGAACCATTAGCTTTGAAAGTGTCTGGATACAAAAACCTGTTTTCCCATTTGGAGGAGAAATACTTGTTTTCAGAGACTCTTCCTTGAAGGTACGTTTGTTTTAATGTATTTGGGCTTAGGACTAAAACCTTTGATTTGTAAGTTGAAGTTTTCCTTTGCACTCATCAACAGAATATAAGTTGAAAAGACTCTCAAATCTAGTTGCTGTCTGAGGTACTCAAAGGAGAAACCACCTAGAAGAAAAGCATTTAAATCTTTGCATATCAGGTTTGCTCCTGGCTGTCTGTCATTCTTCTTTCATTCGATGAGTACAATTCACTGAGGCGGTATTTGTAGATCACTGCCTAACACATCATAGGTCTCAATAAGTGTTGAGTCCTCTTTTTTTTTTATATTAAAAAAACATTTTTAAGGTATGGAAATAAGGTCTTAACATGGTTTTTGTTTGTAATCACTTTGGAAGTATGGAGAGGGAGAACTGTGAATCAAAGAGAATTTGTGAATGTCATTTCACTGAGCATGCTACCTAACGGTTATGTAAGGAGTGAATATCCTCTCAGCATTAATAAGCAAATAGGAACCAATAAGAATACAGGTGAGGACTTTTTTCCCTACCCAGAATAGAGCGCTAAGGTTTGTAGGGCAAGAAATTAGACGATTTGCATTCTAGGCAATATTGTTGTCACCACCAGTTCTAAATGAGCATTTTCTAATTTATGTCTTTAATGTATTTATTATGAATATGTTACATAAGTGGCGGTCTGCCCCAGGACTGGATATTCAGGAGACTTGGTTTTCAGACTCAACTTGTTCATGAATTATTTTGTTGATTGGTTTTTATCTTATTATTTTTAAAAGGTTTGAGAGAGTAAAGACTTGCTATTAAAACACAGTGCAGTGTCAAAATTTAGGCCATGTCTTCTGTCTTAATATCTAGAAGAACATTGACAATTGGCCCAACAATGAATTATGAGGTAATTATGCAAAAACATGATATATTTACTATAAATATGGTTTACTTAAGAACCGCAGAAACTGCTCACAATCATTGCTATAGGTAACTTGGCAAAGCAATTTAGCAGCAAGCAGACGATTTCTCAAGACAGATATTTTCTGGAGTCGAAAGCAGAGAACAAATAGAATGGGATTTAAGAGAGTTAATAAATGTTTTTCTAATTCTTACATTGATTTACTTGGAATATGAAAAGGGACTCAAACTTTTGCATGTCAATCTAACTCTGGTGAGATTTCTTATTTCAATTATGTGTTAAAAGGTTGTCATTACTCACTATGTCGGGGACACAAAAGAAAGAGAAGATGCAATATCTAGTGTGAAGATATATTTTCAGAGCCAGAAATATACAGAAATAGTTTAATTGCAAGTCTCCAAAGAATGCAAACTAATACAATATTTCCTAACATGAACTTGTGAGAAAGTAACTGATTCCAAGTATTACCTACCTGTCCCAGAGGGCTTGTGAGGTCAGACTTTAAATGCCCGAGTTGCATTAGACTGAACTTCCAACATACTGTCACTGATGGATGTCCAGGATCCCTGATCCATGTGTTTTTATGGCTCCCCAGGGAATGCTGTCAGAGTTCTGGTTTTCACTGTTTCGGTTTTTAAAAATTAATTAACTAATTAATTCATTTTGGACTGGTGAATTTCCCTTTAGCATAATCCATTGGAACACAGTAATATATGACATCAGTATATAACCCCAAAACTAGGTTATTCGGGCTTCCAAAACCCTACTCACGGCCTTTAGCAGAGCAGTAAACATTGTGTCCAGGCATCACTGTAACATAAGTGCTGAAGATACACTTCTATGTTCAACTTGTACCAGTATCTATTGGACATTGGCTGTTTGGAAAAGAACAAAATGTAAACTTAATTTATCTTAAAATTTAAAAACTATTAATTTAAAATTAATAAAAACAAAATAAGAACCAAGAATAAAAACTAAATTTTAGAAAAGAAACCTCACAAATGATATAATTTACAGAGATGCAATTTACCCACCAAACCAACAAATGAAAACTTATCTTTTACTAAGAGAATTCAGAATGACACTGTTTAACCCATGCCATTCACCCTTTCCAACCCAAGAGTTATAGAAGAAATATTAAAACCTGTCCAGTTTATGCCTGCCTTTCTGGAGTGTGGGCAGAATCACATGATGACTTCCATTGCTTTTTTATAGCCCTGGATCCCTGTTGGCCAGGGTGGACGAACTTAGAGGAAGTAGAGGGGAGGAGTATGACATGCAAGAAGCTGCCGCGGAAACATTCTCGTGAGGCTCCTTTGGGCCGTTCTCTGCACTGGACTGTCATCATCATAATCAACAATGTCATCGTCATTGTGCTCAACAGCAGCAGCTCCCAGTGCCCATTTGTGGAGTGCCTACTATATGCTGGACCCTGTGAAAGGCTGTAAAGGCAAAATGGACAATCAAATGCTTGCAAATGGGCAACAAAGAGGGCGCTTCTCATCCCTTCATAGTTGTCTTTGATGGCTAAGAATTAGGCACGCTGTTGCCTTTGTGTTTGCAAAAGAACCACATGATCTACCTTACCATGCCCCTTAGATGTTGTAGATCATACAGTCTCAGAGCTGGAAGGCACCTTAGAAATGCTCAGGTCCATTTTACAAATAAGGATACAAAAGTTAAGAGAAGTTGTGACTTGCCTGAAGTCATAAAACTCAGTCATGGAAGAGTAGGGACTGGACCCTGGATCTCCTGAATTAAAGCCCAGCTGAGTTCTTAGTATACCACCCTGCCTTGCTTCTTAAGAAATATTCCAGGGAAGTATCATTAGAGCATACCTTATACTAAAATACTATTAGTACTCCTGGCAGAAGTAGTAAATAGAGAATTATTTCTCAAATTTTGATAACTGATCTAATTTATGGGATTCCAATTCACGTTCATGATTTACATTTTGGAGTTTCAAATTTTATTAAATTACCATATATCTAACTATTAAATGGGATCTAGTCTCATGATGGAATACAGGTACTAGAAGGGCACCCTAATCCTTACAGTGGCTTCATGGCAGGCCCCTTTGGGTGCGAAGTCTTCAAATGTAATTCATAATATAATATGGTAGTATGTGTACCTCCTTCATGATTTTCTTCTCATTATGGAACATTGGACAGTTTTTTGGCAGGAACTCCTGATTTGGGTAGGGTTTCATAGGGCTTGAACAGACAGACTAGTTCTAAATCTTTATGAACACGTGTGATCTATAGTGTAGAAGAGTACAGGTTTTGGAGCCCAAAGATTTGAATTCATTTCCGAATTATTTAACATCTCTGAACTTTCGTATCACCAACACTAAATGGTGATAATTATACCTTCCTCAGATTATATCTGGAATGAGTACATGTGGAGTGCCTGAGATGTATAGGCTTGCATTAAGTGGTAGTAACTTTAAAACTACTAAAGGAAAGCTTTGTATAGAGCAAAAGCTTCTGATACATCATTTCACTTAATCCTTTATCTCCCCTGCAAGGAAAGTCAGGCTGAGAGAATTCAGATCATGTGTCTAACACTTCTCACAGAGCAAGGTCTAAGAGAAACAGGACTGATTTAAGTTTGGCCTGACTCTCAAATCTCAGGTAAATATGCTACTTTTTGAAAGGGGATGAATGGAGTAGGAAAAGAAGGTAGTAAAGGTTGGTCTTCAACCTTGCAAAGATTCAATACCCTTCCTCCCCCCGTTCCTTTGTAATTCCAAGATAAAATACTCTGAAAGTCTTTGGGTTCATCCAGTGTACATCAATGTTCCCATGTAATTTTATATTTCTGAGCAGAGTTTAAATGACTCATTCCAAGCTCAACCACACACTCTGAGATCAGTACCAAGAGAAATTCCATTGATTATTAGGAGACAAGGGTAATATTCCTGCTAACATCCCTTATCCCCTCCCTTCCTGCCTGCTTTCTGGCTGCCAGCATGTTCACCTTTTGCACAGGCGTCCAAGAGCTGACAGGTTGGCAAGATAATCGATAGAAGAGAAAGCAGATGGCTACCAAGGGCACAGAAGGCAAAGGTTATCGCTATGTATTTTAACTTCTGTTTATATTTCATAGAACCTGTATGAGAAATGGTGAGTATGAAATAATTTCCTAGAAAATACAGAACTAATGTATTACCATATTCCATTATAATACATTTAAGCAAGGCATCTACTCCCTTTTGTGGAAGCCATGCATCCAATTCTAATAAACTGTTTTCCCCCTTGCAATGAGAAAAAAATTTTTTTTCTATTCTGCTAAAAATTAAATTGGCTGCGTGTACAAAAAAAAAGGACAATAAAGGCCTATGGCACTAAAAACTCATTAAGATTATTTTTTTAGTGGCAGTGCACAAAATATTATAAAATAATGTGAAATCCAAATATCCTTAAATAATCAAAAACTGAGATGGACTAGACTCTTTCAGTACCAGAGTTATGTTTCTTCAGAATCTTCTGTTAAAGTCATATTTATAATCAGGTTTGTTGGCATAAATTGATCTAAGGTAGGATATATAGGATAATTTGTGCAGCGTTCAGTCATAAGAAATAAAAAGCTATTTTAGCTTTGATGTATGTCATAACATTAAGTATTGTCTCAAATAGTTAAATATCACTAGAGAGTCTTCAAAAGGTCATTGTTTCCTTTGATGTCTCCATAAGGGCCCTAATGAGTCTCAGCCACAATTACTTGGCTAGTTAAGAAGCTCAGCTTGGCCAATGATTTGGGAGTGGTAATATGATTAGAAACCAGAATTTTGTTTCCTATTAACATTCAAAGGTTTGCTCTTAGGTCATCAGTCTGATTCATTAAATTCCCTCATGGTGAAACCCAAGGCCGTTCCACCTGCCAGGCAGTATTGGCCTTCCTCATGAGCAGAGTCAATTTTTGCTACTATGAAATGATTTTTAAGTTAAGCTGTTATTTTTGCTAAAACAGCAAGTGCCCCTCAGGCTGGTGAGTTTAAGAGTTTAATGAATTTCTAGCTAACACATCATCTTGCTAAGGATCTGTTTGATTTGGGGGCATGTTGGAGGTCTAAGTTGGAAATGCCTCTTAGAGAAGAAAGGCCTCTTTGGAAACGAACATGGACATGTTGTCCTGCCCATCCAGAATCCTACCTTCTCCTCTGGTCACAGCCCCCCAAGACTCCTTCTTGGGGATTTCCTCTCCCAATGGCTCCAGTCCTGATTAAACTGTCCACTAAGATGTCCTTCCCTCGTTAGGCCCAGAATATGTGCACAACACTAGCCAGGAAATTAGGCTCTTTTTGGAATTTAAATATAGAGAACATGAAAGGAATTTTTAAAAAAGGAAATAAAGATTAGAATTGATTCATCCCAGTGCTGGCCTGCTGAAAAGACTGTCACTTAGTGCCTGCTACTTAGATCCCTAGAACCGCTCTTACCTTTCCAAGACCTATTTTCTCTACATGGTTTTGATTTTAGGAACTACCCTAAATGTAGTTATTGGAAGGGTATTCTGTCTTTCTAATAAATCCCTTTCATTTAAAATAGTCACAGTTTTCTGCTGCTGGTGAAGTTTAACAGGACCTGCCATCCCAAAATACGCTGTTTTAGTATATTGGTTATTTTGAGCTGAAGGCACCTGAGAAACAGTAAAGGCAGGGAGAGGCTTTCTCTGAACTGCCATTACCTTCCTGAAGACAGATCCTCAAAAAGGAACTCAATTCTTAGTCCTCTTCCTGCAAGGATATTCAGCTAGACTGACTAGACTAGAAGTGGACCCAGACACACCCAGACACACGTTATCACAAACTACCATACCTCCCATCTGTTCATCTAAGGGCCCAGTTATCTTTCCTAAAAATTATTTACTCCCCTCTAAGAGGTCTATATCCTCCTTCCCCTTTTCCTATTAGATGGAATATAAGTCTGCATTCTAAGCCATCTCAGGAAGTTAGTCATTTTCCTCTGGTGTCTCCCACATATTGATTGTTTTTCTCATTAATCTGTCTCTTGCTACTGGGGTCTCAGCTAAGAACTCAGAAGAGTAGAGGGAAAATTATTTTTCCTACTCCTACACTAGCAACGAAGAATCCTAACCAGCCCAGATACTCTTAAGGAGTTATAGATAGTAGGGTCTTTGGAGCCTGGGAATAAGCTCTGACCAGAGAGGGGCACAGGGTACACAGTGGGGAAGCCGACAACAGCCAAATAATACCTTCAGCCTTGCACACACGGGCCTACTTTTGATAAAGGTAAGGTAATCATGAAAACCTAGATGTCTACATTTCACAGAGTTCCGTGTCCTCTATAATTTGCCTTCTCATTAGAAAAGCTGTATAAGACCATTTGCAAAGCCTATAGGGGAAAGTACATGCTTTCTCAAAGTTCTTGAAAGCCCCAGATAAAATGAGGTGCAGTCTTTGTTCAGAATCTTCCCAACCACAGGAGTCTAGAGGCAGGAAGGGGAGAAGGAAGAATAATTATTCTTCCCCATCTCCTGGGTCCTCCCAGTGTTACTGGATTTGTGTCTGCTGTCATTCTCAGAGGCCTGCCTTCTATTCTGTGGCCAGGAAAATGACCCAGCCAAGATCTTGTGGCAGTGTGGATCAGTGGTTCCCAGATGCTTGATTTCACAGGCCAATACATTTTTAAAAACATTAGACTGATTTGGGGTTGTTACTTCTTTGTTTTATCAAATAAGGATATTAAAGTATGAAAAATGACCAAAAATTATCACTGTTGATACTTACAAGAAAGAAAAATTTAAAGACCTAAAGCAGTCAGTGCATAAGTTCACACACACACAAAATCACAAAATCAATTAAGTGAGCTTTAGGATAAACCTAATTTATATTGTCCTTATTTTCCTTAGTTTGTTGTGTGAAAAACAGGCCCTGGTCTACAAAATGGCCTCTGAAGAGCACCTCAGAATGAAAGGTTAGACACCTTGTGGCGAGTCAGAGGATACACGAAGCCTGGTTTCTGCTTTGCAGGCTTTCCTTTCTAGAGGCTTACCACAAATGCACTCACAGGTGCAAGGGCTGAGAACAATTTTGTTCATGTAAACATATAAACACACTAGGCTGATTAGGAGCTTAACTGTCTACGTTCTTAACAGAACCCTCCATACCAAAGGACAAAAGCCAGAGCATATTACACAATGTCCTGAGACTGGCTGGAGAGCTCCTAGGAACCTCTCTCAGAGAGTTCTCTCCCTTTCCCAACCTCCTTCTCAACTCTCATGTCCAGTTCTCTTTTATACTTCAACTCTACCTCTATTGTCAGTATGTTCACTTAGGTAACGATTCCTTGGCTCTGTCCCCAGAGACCATGGCTCTACCCACTGTAGACCTGTATAGTCAAGCTGGCCCCACACTTGACCTCAAACTAAATTCCAGGAACCTCTGCCCAAGTACAGTATACCCAGGCCTGCGTTTTCCAGGAGGGGTTTTGGACAATGAATTTGATCCCTTTGGGCATGACAGATTGTGAGCTCAATGTGACCATGTTACCACCACGCACTCTGCACTAACATACTCTTAGTGGTGGTCGGTAAAACTTGAAATACTCCATATTTCTTCTGAATTCTTTCTGTAAGGGGGCCAGGAGGGGGAAAGACTGCTAAGCAAGTACTGGAGACATGAATAGGTCACACAGGTAGGAGAAAAGGGCACACTAGTAGTTTTACATGCAAGAGTAATGGCAGACACATGCTGGTTGCAAACTGTTGTAGGTCAATCCAAGGAATCACGTGCAGCTAGAGAGGAGAGTCAACGGTAGCAGAAACTCGTATATCTGTGTATCACTGAAAACCAATCCTCTTATCGTCATTTGTTCAGGTTCATGGGTTGCAAATGTTAAATGTTAACATTAAAGTAATTAGAATTAAATAGTCCATATTATCTTAAATGTGCTATGATCTATATCAGCCATCTTAGGGTAAATTATTCTGCAGTAATAAATTACCCCCAGATCTTTTGGCTGACAGCAATGGCAGTTTAAATCTGCTCACACTACAATGTTTATCACAAGTTGGCTATGGCTCCATATGTCTTTGCTCCAGGACCCAAACTGATGGAGTATTGGGGATATCCTATCGGGGATATTACTGGCCTCATGGCAGACGGAATGAGAACATGGCAACGCCACATGATGGTCCTTAAAGCTCATGCTGAGGGTTGACATGTGTCACTTTCACATTTCACTGGCCAAGGCACATGGCCAGGCTTAATGTCAATGGGGTAGGGAAGTAGATTCCTCCCACAGGGAGGGTCAATGAATGTTTTAAGTAATACTATGCTCCATGAGTATTCTGTTTTATCTTTCTCTTTAAATATCTCCTGAGAAGTACAAGTGCCAACAGTTTTTAAAAATCCTGTTACTCTGGGATTAGAAATAGAGCAATACCTAGACCACAGTCTATACTTTCAGCTCTTCCCCAGGTAAAACGCCACTCCTTCAGTGTTGCCGTGTGCTGCAGGGGAGCCTGCTTACAAAATGGCAGACAGGCTCACATGTCTGGCAGTGTTTAGAGTGGATAATGCAAGCACAGCATTTCACAACAACCCTGGTGGCTGAGTTGCAAAATTATTTATGACTTTCCCATTTATGGCATGCTGCTCAGTTTCCCATGAGTTGCTAGGAGAGATTCCTGATAGCTACTATGAGCCATTGAAACCTATGAGACTTCATTTATTATGGCATAATATACACATTACCTCACTCGGGTTAGACCATATGGAGAGCTCTCTGTTGAATTTGGCATAGTTACTGGGGTGAAACAGGAATGGGTTCTGTTCCTTGTCCTCTTCAATTATGGTGGATGTTGGATCAGGCAGCCAACTTCAACAAATCATCGGGGCATAGCAGTCAGTCCTTAGGACAACATCGCTGCCATTGCCTGTGCCAGTGAAGAAGAATGAATGTGATACTGAAGAGTGTCTAAGTGTCAGGGAATAGCATAATCTCAGGAGTGGATCAATAGGGCTCCCTGCTGGCACTAGGCCCATGTTTGGAAGTTGAGGGAGAAGCAGGGCACCCATTTGTCATTCGTTGTGGAGTGGCATTTAGGACAAGAAGCAGGAAGCAGAAGAGAGCATGAAAAGCAGAGCCACTTCAGAGTCCAGATGAGCAACTAGCAACAGCTCCTTACGTGGAGAAAGGCCTGCCCAGGGGGAAAGCCACAGTTGGGATCTGCCAGGCCGATTTGCCACTTGCGTAAAAAAGGGAACAAATGAACACTTGGACTCTCTGGGCATCCAGGGAGGGAATGTAAATCCCCCTAATGTAGGTATAAGGGGAAGGGGCCAATATGTGTGTATTTCCACATACCGTTTATAATTCTGGGGCTGACTTATATGATACAAGGTAGAGACATGGTGCATTCTCTAGCACACAAGACTGGGGATCCTTTGTGGGGCCATTGTACTCGGATGGCAGTGGGGAACACTGACCCTCTCAGGAACTTGCAGGCATTTTACTAATGTAATGAATTCACCTAAGATACAAGCAACCACATTACAATTGGTCTGAAAAAAATCACATGATCACCTGAGAAAATTATACTAATGGCTTTCTCCTTTTACGATTACAATTTTAAGAAAAATCGTTGCACAAGTTCACTGTTTACATTGCCAGTTCATCTGTGTATGATGTTTGTGAATCTTTCTAGAGAAGAGAGAGAGAAGGAGAAAGGGAGGGAGAGAGAGAGATAGAGAGTGATCTAAAAAATCAAAGTAAAACTCAGCAAAGAGTAAGAAGAGTTACCAAGTACTTTAGGTAACTTGATGTATAAGCTTGGTCCATCATATTCTTTTCCTGCTCAACATCTTCTGTGTTTCTCATTTTTATCAAAATGGAACATTAATAATTGAAGAGCGCATTGCAAGGTATTATCACTAATGATGAGCTGTGGGTGAAACAAACCCTTCCCTTCCAAAGGACAGGCTCTAACTTTGCTTTTATGGTTGACTATTTGAAATAAAATCAGAAGATTGGTGCCCACCCCCCTCCTCCCAAAAAAGTCTAATTAGTGTTCGTCTATTGGAGGGGAAGCTGAGCATGCTGCTCCACCACTGCCAAATGAAATTAAGGCCCAATTATTGATAAATGAAGAGTGGTTTGTGCTGGAGCCTGGCCTGGAGTCGCGGAAATACATCTGTCATTTGGCCTGTACAGGAGTCATTCATGTGTGACATAGCATCCTGGGCATTTATCATGCATCTGTAGATTTTTGTTTTAATTCAGTTAGCTGTCTAACTAGATTCAGTGCTGGATGCCTCGAATGGAGTCAGGATTTGGACTGACAGATGCAATTCTAGTCTGAAATGGTGTGTGACAGGACTAGCTATCCTGCATATTAATTATTATTGAAACCATTATAGACATCGCTTTTACTCTAATGGTCTATTCCGTTATCTGTTTTGTGGCTTCTATGGTTAACAATTGCCCAGTTGCTCCAGGGCAGGTAGGAGACACACTGGATCAATAGACCATTGTTATTAAGTGCACTTACTATTACCATGAAAATTAGAATGGAAGAGCTTGAAAGGCAAAAATGAACGTGCCCCTGTTTTACCATTATGCAAATTACACACGCTATAAATGAGATAAGGGGGTGGGGAGAAACACTTCCTACAAATCTTAACTAGGTAGAAGAGTTTATTAAGTCCATTGTCAAAAACAAATGGAAAACAAAACAAACATTTGTTAAGTTTGTAAAAAAAAAAAAAAGAGATGTATGCAGGGCTATTCCCAGCCAAGCTGTGCACACAAAGTGTATCTTGGTAGCCTGCTAAGGTTTAATTTAAAGTTCCTGTCATTTTATCACTGTGTTGTATAAAATATTGAAAATAACTGTCACCTTCAAAAAGAAGCCACTAATGGAATTTTTGTCCTAAGTTCTGACAAAATATTGTGTCAGGAGGACTTTAACGAGACCAACTCCAAGGACAACCATGTTGTCTCAGCCTCTAGAGTTTTCCTTCATTACTTCCGTGTTCGATAGTATCCTGGTCACATGCCCACCCTACCTCCCCTTCTTATTTCAATCATCTAATGAACTTTGGTAAGCCCTGCAAAAAATATTCCAGTCACAGAGGATTGACAGACGTAAATGTTAATGAAACATACATTGTTTCTTGTCAGTTGTTTATCAACCTCATGTGATACGAATTGTGTGATTACAAACTGAGTTCTGTTTCAGACACAGCTCAAATTACACATTTCCATTCTTCAAAGAATTTGTAAAACTGCTGAGGACTTTAACAAAGCAAAATACAAAATGGTGATACAATGAAATGTAATAGTGTATATTAAATAGAAAATTAATGGTAGAGTGAAAGTAATAATGATGAATTTGCATCTTTTCAAAAGATTCATATTTGTTAGAGGACATTTCATATTGCTATTCTGGGTCCAAAGAAGCTTCTACTTTCCTAAACAATTAAAAATTTACATCTTCAAATATATGCTTTTTCATCCCCTGATGTTTGAAAATGAGGTACTTTAAAAGAACCTCACTTCAATTTAAAAGTTCAATAGCTTGATTATGATATTGGATTACAGGATTTTCGTTGTTAAAGATCAGTTTGAATAAAAGAGCAAATTAGAAAGCAAAGATATATCTTAGTATAAATAGATCTTAAAATATGAATAGTCATAATATTCAGGAACTATAAGTAAATTTTGACTTTACAGTTTGAAAGCTATTATCATTTTTGGTTTGATTAGCAACTCCAATTTACAATGTTTGTCTCACTGCTTAATTTCTTTCAATAGGTTTTTTTTTATAAGACTCCAAAAACTTAATTATGGCTTATGCAAATATCATTTGAGGGAAAAGAAGTTAATATTATATCTTTAAAAGCATTATTAGGTTAAATGCTAGGAAAGTCGTTGTAGGTATTAAATGGCATTCAGAGAAAAAATGGAATGGAGGTGAGGAGGCCCCTTACAGACATTTCTCACTCCTATCTTAAAGCCACCTACTTGGATCAGTTTTCCCCAACTTTTTATCAGAGGTGAATGTTTTAGGAAGCTGAAGAAAAGAGTTTTTGCTTCTGAGTTATGTACAGCTTGAAAGCCAAACTAAAGCCCATCTGATACCGAAACCACTAAAAATGAATACATGAAGCGTGCAGCTACATTCTTTTATCTCTACGGGCATAATGCAGAACTTCCTTTTATTTCTTTATTGGATCACCTAAATTTTTCCCATATTGCTTGGAGTCTCCAATAAAGTGTAAAACGTACAGACAAATACACAGGTGGATTAAAGTAATAATCATATTTAAACTGGCAAAATTAAAATTTTTACTAAAGAAAACATCAAGTTGGGAATCAGCCCATAGCCTGTTTTAAAGTACCCATAGCCTACTGTGCACTGAAACATAAGCATGAAAAATGCTTAAAATTTGAAGCTATCAAAGGTTAAAAATAATGTTTGAAAAATAGAGTGAAATGACAGGCAGAAAAAGAGGACAGTGGTCAGGTAGGGAACAGACTGAATTATGTGGCTCTCGGCAAGTGTTTCCCCAGCTTTCTGCCTTTGAATCACTGTTATTCTGTGAACATTCACTGGACTGCTGCTAAAAGAAGTGAGAAAAGTATCAGGGAGGGAAAAGTTTTCCTCTACCCTGTTAGAATTATACCTGGGGGCCTGCAAATTAAACTAACAAAAGACAGGTTAATAGGGCAAAAGCCTCAGAATTTATTATACATGGGAGTTCACACAAAAAAGTGAAACAAAGCAATTAGACTTGGGGGCTTACATACCCTTCTAAACAAGGGACAGGAGTTTGGGCTTCAAGGGATAATAAATCTTGGAGAAGTGACTAGGAAATATCCGGGGGAGCTAAGGAAAGGTAGGGCTATTTTATTAAGGTCTTTGCTCATGCAAACTTGCATTGGTGTGGACTTCCCTTCAATGATAAAAGTCTCTCTTCTTTGGCTCTTGGGGGTTGGTGTAGGGACTTCTTTCTTAAAGGGAAGTTTATGCCCTGCTTTTAGGCAGATAAGGGAAAGGCAGAGATTTTTTTCTTGGATCTTGTTGATTCTCAGTTGCCTTCAGCTCAAAATAATTCTTACACCGAAGTAGCATATTTTGGGATGGCATATGCTAATCCCCTTCAAATAGGAATGGTGTGTTTTAAAAAATAATGATAAATATCTTAAATTAAGTGGACTCTTTTATTCTAATATTCTCTTCCATTTTCAGTTTTGAAAACATTTCGTGCATGAAAAGGTGTTTATAACCAGTGGCATTTCTTTTTATTTCAGTCTGATGTTTTTACTTGACAAAATGAACACTTGGTGATGTAATGTCCTTCCCTCAGTTTTTTTTTTCACCTTATTGATTATTTCAGTGGTCTGTGATCTCTCAAACACTTGGAAACACTGTTCTATGGCACTGCCTCCAGAGGAAAAATTAACAATAGCCACCTTTCATTGAGTCCCTGCTCTATCTCAGACAGTATCAGGGGGATGCACATATATTCTGACACTAGCACTAGTCTTAAGAGCTAGATGGTATTATTCTGATTTAATAAATGAGGAAAGCAAGCCTGACAAAAGTTAAGTTGCTTACCCAAAGTGGTATAACTATAGGGTGCCCTGGTCATCTGTGATTCAAACAGGACATTCCTTAAAGTGAAAGGCTGATAATCACACTTATACCAGGACATCAAGTATAAACGGGGTCTTCCCAGGACAACCTAGCACATAGTGTCACCCTGCAGAGCTACTTTATAGGCCAGGGTTTAAATCAACTTGAATCTAAAGCCTGTGCCTGTTGTTGACACATACTAGGCTGCTGCTGAAAAGTTTTACAAAAGTAAGTTTATCAATTGTGGAGAAATTGAATTCAAGGAACTGTGTGACACCAGGGGATACAAAATAATAATTCATTCAGCACTCTATTTAGGATTATTTGTATCCCAGGACATAGAGCTCCAATGGTGATTTTACAAATGATTTGAGAATGAGAAAGAGATTCTGTGTAGAGGACACAAGCCTCTACATATGTATGTTAGTGCCTGCTCTTCAGAGAGCAATACATTTTCCACCTGGGAAAGTTAAATTAATGTAGTGGTTTGTGGGACTCTGACTTCCTCTAATGGTGCACATAAGACCGAGGTAGGCATAGATTACCTGGTTGTCATTTATCACAGCGCAGCAAGACAACCCCTAAGATGATTCTGCGACTGACTAAGCCTAACCCTGTGGAAAGGAAATAGAAGTTTGCCCATTATTTGCCTTGAAAGGATTGCCCAATCACATACAAGTCATTAATGCTGTGTGCTTAGCTTTCCCTCTGTTATCTGGGAAAATGCTGGCGAGACCTGCATGTCTCGAATAGATCAAGATGATTGTGGGAACAGAGCTCAGCTACGGTAAATCAAAATGAGGCATCATCACCCTCCATGTTTCCAATGAAATGAATGAGCGCAGTTAAACTCTGGGGTCGACTCCTGGCAATCCCACCTGCACTGTGACCTGTAACTTTTTAATTTTTAGAGAAAGGCTCTTCCCTTGCCAGAAAGCGCTTTCGGTTTGTGAAAGAATATGTAAAATAGCACCAGGTGAAGAGCGACTTTTTCACCCAGTCTTGAAACCATCACAAAGAGACAAATTTTGCTGCTTTTGCTTCGTGTGTGAATTTTTTTCCACACAGCTCTATTCATTGCCTGAAACAATGGGGCCAGTGTTGGCCAGCAAAGAATAGTGCTATTCATGTACCCCATACCCTGCACAGTGCCTACACTTGTTAGTCTTGGCTGCCCTGCACGCTGACTGCTGGCAAGAAAGTTGGGTCTGTGTTGTTGGATGGAGCAGGGCAGATCAGAGAACGAACGCTGGCAGCCAGATTCCCAGATAACCTCAGCTTCTCTAGAAAACCCGTGTTGACATAAGCCTGTGCTTTAAGGGGCGTCTGGAATTCCAAGAACGTGGGCCAGGTGTGCAGGCAGGTGCTTGTGCTTGCACTCTACCCGTCCCCATTGCTGCTGCCATCACGTGTAGCTATGCTAGAGGTTAAATGGCTGGCGTGAGATTCAGACACCAGATTTGAATTCTGGCTCCAGAGCTCCCTGGCTGTAGGAGCCTGGACAAGTCTCTTAGCCTTTGTGAGCCACCGTTCCTTCATCTGCAGAAAGGGGATAATCAGTGCCATCTACCTCGTGGGGTACTGTGAAAGTCAATGACATAGTATTATGCTGTGATTAGCCTGGAATAAATGTTAGGTCTTATTGTCATTAGCAAAAAACTGATGTAGTGATTATTGTCATTAATGAAAGACTGGTTTAGGGCAAACTCTTTCTTGGTGGAAATTTAAGTGCTGTGAACTCGTGGGTAGCATCTCTGTAGCGAAGGGTGGCTAGAGAGAGAGGGAGAGAAGGCAAGCTGCAGTGTTCTGTTCGTAACACCAGAGTGGGAGAACGTTTCGCACAGGGAAGGAAATTAGTGTGGCAGAAGCCACTCCATTTGTCTCAAGGACACAAGCGAGGATGATATACTTTCCTGTGGCATTACTCGGAAGGATGGTTCTGTTAATGTATGCTGGAGATGGTCTCACCTTCCTCTGCTCTAGCTCTTCAACCTAGAGTGAGTACAGCAAAAAAACTGGACCCCTTCTTGAATGTACTTTTTCTTAAGAGATAAAGTTGTATAGTTCTTGTTTGACTTCTGTGGGGAAGCAAACAGCCAAACGCAGAAAGCTTAGAGACTTTCCTGTGGAAAGCTTAGAGACTGGTAGCTTCGGAGCCTGCAGAGGGCAGGCAGGCTGCTTATCCTCTGGAACTGCCCCCTGTGGTTTCCAGCCCAGCAGACTGCTGGGATTGAAATGTGTTGTCAAGATTTCTGTAGCAAAGACAGTGCAGTTCCAGCTCAAGCAGAATCTAAGGTGGACGTATGGCTGAAAAGAGTCAAGTTCCTTCCACCCAAGATGTTGTAATGTTTGAAGTTTTTCTCTCCATAACATTTTTTAACTACCTTGCATACTCTGTGAAGTTGCTGCCATGAAAGCTGGGCACATTTGGTGCCGATTTGTTTGGCATGGCTTATTATACACCCATACTCGTTACAGTACCAGCACTTCAGATCCTGTTAGTGTACTGTATGAAGCAGGAAGAGTACTAATCATAAGGGCAATTTTCTACATTATGTATATTATAGAGAAAAGATAATGAATCCTTGGTGATTTTGGACATCTTAACCAGTAGTTCTGTGAACTGCAGAATTCACTGGGTATAATCACATAATTAGAAGACATTATTGTGGTTCATAAATGGAATTAATTAAAATTCTAATTAAATTTTCAAAAGATAATTTAATAAAAGTAGGATTGATTAGAAAATTATCAATGAATTTACAGATTCATTTAAGACATTTATCTCTGTCACTTCTAAATTTCATTGAAATCCATTAAAAGTTATGATAGGTATGTCTACAGCAACATTTAAAAAGTCACCTTATTACTTCACAAGGTAAATAGTTCCTCAGGTGTGATTTGCTGTCTTTTGTTGAGTAGTGAACTTTATCAGTCAACTCCATTAAACATTTTCCTGAAACCAATTAACAGAAAAATATGAACTATCTGTGTTCACTGTGAAACCAAAATATTATTTATTTGACCAGTTACTTTTTTTGGAAAACATAAAGATTTCAGAACAAACACATGACTGAGTCAAACTTATCACTGGCTTAATTGAGTGTCAGTCATAGAATTGATAGAGAAAAGGTCCAAATTCTAGCAGATGGACAAGCGATCTAAAATTTGTAAAAATGAATAAATAAATAAAAGCACTGGGCCAGAAAGCAGGAGCTCTAGGACACATGCTAGATCTGCTGCTAACAAAACATGGTTAGCAGTGTTTAAGTTAGACCCACCTTTGCAACAGCAAAACATGATGTTTTCAAACATTTGATGATTTTTTATTTCATCAATGGAAGTGATGTCAAAGAGGGTCTAAAAGTTACGCATTCACTCACTTTTCATTCACTGAGCAAATACAAAGCTTGGCTCTCCATTCAGGAGTTGCCTCTCAAGTCATGAAATAGTGCTATAGTCAGCAGATCCACCAAAGTCCACCTTCAGAGTAAATCCAGAATCCATTCACTTGTCACCACCTCTGAAGTGACTCTTCTCAAGCCACTATCCTGTATCTGACTAAAAATTGCACTCGCTACTCCCGTTTCTCTCCTTGTTACAACAGAGCACTCAGCCACAGTCTTCTGACATATAAGCAAGATCATTCAAAACCTTCCAGTGGCATCAAACCTTACTCATAATAATACCCCAAGTCTTTCCAATGGCCTGAAAGACCTTATGTTGTCCTGCCTTACATCCTTTCTGACCCCAGTACCCACCCCGCCTTTTACCCTCCAAACACATTGCGAGTGTCACTGACATGGGCTTTGCTCCTCACCCAGGTACACTGACAGCATATGTTCCCTCATCTCACTCAGGTGTCTGGCCAGGTTGCCAGGCTGAGAGACCTGTCCAGCCCACCTTGTCTCTTCCGGGCACTCTCGCTTGCATCACTCAGCGTCTTCTCACCAGGCTTTATTTTTCTCCATAGCATTTATTATCACTTGTGTGTATTGTTCACACTGTATATTTGTTCATTTTCTGTCTTTCCTCCTCCCTGGAAAGACAGATAGGGCACAAATAATTCTGGTAAAGCATGGAGAGTTATGATAGGAGAAGTACAGGGAGTAGTGGGAATAGGAAGAACTTAATGGTTTTCTTAAGGAAGTATTATTTAGGTAGAGGCCTGAAGTAAGTAGAAGTAAACCAGATGAAGAGTTCCAGGAAGGGGCAGCTATGTCTTATTCTATTTATTTACTTATTTCGTTTACTTCTCACCATATACTTTTGTCTTACGTCTCAGTTCATGGGGATATGACATCTGCTTCTGGCAATAGTTTAGATTAGATAATATGAAGGAATTCTAGCTAAAAGCTACCCCAGAAAGGTGGACAAAATATTTATAAACATGTTTCTAAATATACAGATGAGTCCTTAAAGAAATAGGGACAGTGGGAGAATTTTCAGCCCAAACAAGAATACTAAAGAAGTGAGCTTGACATTACTATTATCCTGGGCTGCGGAGAGCTGAAGATGAATGTCTAACCCACAGTTCTGAAACATGGGGAGGAAATAATCCATGAAGAATAATAGTTAGCAGACACAAAAAAACAAAAGGATTAAACCCAAAAAACTTCAAGTAATAGATTATTAGAGGGAGACTTTAAAGTAATATGTTAAAAATGATTAAGGAAAGAAACTAACTTGTCACAGAAGCATAGAATAGTATGAGTAAGGAATGTAAGCTTTGAAAATAATCAACTTTAATTTCTAAAATTGAAACATACGAGTATTAAAGTGAAAAGCACACCAGATAGTTTAACCAAGATATTCCAACAGTTTTAATAAAGATTTTCATAAAATGTAGCACAGAGAGATTAAGACAAGGAAAATATTTAAAATGGGTTAATACACATGGAGGACAGAAAGATTTTGTTAATGAAAGTGCCAGAAAAGGAGAAGACAATGGAGCAGAGGAAACATGTAAAGAGATAAGGCACAGAATCTTCCAGATTTGATGGAAGATAGGAAACCTTAGGTCTAGGAGGCCCAAGAAGGATTAGTGCAAAACATGGACCGTTCTTATAGAAATGCTGAAGAACAATGAAAAATCTTATGAGAATGAGAAAAAAGTCAAATTACCTTCTCAATAACAACAGAAGAATGCAGACAACAATGAAATACAACTTCCAAGTGCCAAAGGGAATAACTGTCAACCTAGATTTTTATATCCAACTATACTGTCACTCATAAATAAGAGTGAAATAGATGATCAGGTAAAAACCAAGTGCTTACCAGCATCAGACCCATGCTGGAAGCACATCATATGGATGTGGCTCAGGAAAAAGGGATTTAAACTCCAAAGGAAGGAGTGAGATACAAATTCCTGAGCAAATAAACTGGTAAATATGTGAGTTTATTTAAATAACCAGTAACTATATAAAACAACAATAATAATTATGATGATGAATAATTGAGAAGGATATAAAAATAACTGAAGATATAAAAATAAGGTAAAACTAAATATTGGATAAAACAAATATTTAATGTGGGAGAGGGTGATCAAAGAGTGTTCAAAGGCTCTAGTCATATTAGAGCAGAATAGAAAGAACAATGAACGTCAGACCCTATTAGGTCAGGACCCACATTAAAGTTTTAAGAATAATATCTAAAACAACAGAAATAGAATATATATTTTCCAAACCAGTAGAGGAAAACATAAGAGTAAAGGAAACTCAATCACTTGAAAAGAAGTTAGGAAAAAAAAAGAATCAGAAGAAATATGGGGAGAAACCGAAAAATAAGATGGAAAACACTGAAATACACATGCAGTTATAATAAATCTAAAATGACTAAAATGATAATTAATAGCAGTGGCAGCAAAAATATATTTCATCTGGAAAACTAAGGGGGTGACTATATTTGACAGTCCTCTAATACATTGATTAGAAGGTCCCTAACAGCTGTACCATCTTCAATTATATGTGATATGCAGATACAGGTATTTTTATGTAGATATAGATATTATAGATATAAATTTTTATGTATTTCATGAAAACATATTACATATAGCTATATCTCTATGTATCTGTCTAATCTATATATTCTAATTAAGCAAGAATTTTCTACCATTTCCCAGTGTGGGAAATCAATGTGGCCTAAAGATATGGGTCTGCAGAAAGGCAAATTAGCCCAGTATTAATGTGGCTCAGCAATGGGGAAGAAGGTGCTCAATGTAAAAATCCAGGGTTTGAGACAATGACCAGGAGCACAATGTATTAGGGCTGCAAGTTTTAAGAACTGTAAGGATAGGGAGATCAGTGAAGATTAAAGCAGTAAAATAAATAAACAGAAAAATAAATAAATGCCTATAGTAGAGTAGCCGTTTCAAATTCAGAAGAACCCTCAGTAAGAAAAAGCATGAACAAATGCCCTATATCCCTCCAATCTGGAGATGTCTTGGAAACACTTTGAAATCTGTTCCCCCAGGTTTGTTTTTCTTCTCCATCACACCTCACAAGGAACACAGAGAGTGAAGTCCTGTCACTTTGATGCCTCTCTTTACTCAAATGGCAGAAACCAACCAGGTGAGTTGTCATAACTTAGATGAGGCTGGGATAAAAATACACCTTGGAGAGCTTGCTTCCTGATGACAGAATGAGAGTAGCTCTTTCTGATTTGAGTGATTTGGAGATTAAATTCTGTGCCAACCCATATGAGAGTCTTAGGATGCAGGGTTAGGAAAGAGATTACACCAATGTAATATTTTGTCTGCCTTCCCTTAAAATTGTCTTTGACTGATAGATGGGTGACTCTGTCCAGCATCTTGATTTAAAATTGTAAGTGAAAACAAACAGTAGATTTTTAAATTCAGTATCTGCTTCTGGATTTACCTTTAAAAGCAGCTCAACCATTGCAGAGTTAAGTACCCTAATTAATTACACCATCTGAAACTGCAGCGATTCTTTGCATCCAATTTAATCATTTTGTTACACGAAAAGCAAAAAAGCCCTTCCCTGCAGTTTCAAAACATAACGGTTTTTAAATCCTTAATCCTAAACCACAGATCTTGTTCTTCATTTGGAGTAAACCGTATGAACTAATTTGCAGGGTGTGTCTCCCAAGTTGCTCAAAGAGGGGTTCCAACAGGAAATGGAGGCATTCCACTGAGCCAACCAAAGAAATGGAAAGATATCACCTACTATGGCTACAAAGGGAATCACACTGCAGTGAGCACTTCCTGCTCTGAGCACGCCTGTGATTGTTAGCAAAGTGGGAGGATAGCTTTTCTTCACCTTCTGTGGTGTCTTTGGTAGTAATGACCTTGAGCTCATTACAATTCAAGGCTGTTCATGGTTGGCATTTGTTCTGTTCTGCTTGGGTGATACCCTTGCCTGATTTTATAAATATTTTGAAAATCATCCCTGGTTTGCAGGGTACCAATGCAATACTATTGTTTGCTTGTCTTTGATTTTTAGCAAAGCAGCTATTTCACTTTTATTTATAGCTTTGCCTCACTCCAAGATCAAGGAGTAAGTCTATGAGATTGATTCTAACATAGATTTTAGTGACTTAAAATATTGCCTTCCTGCAGTTATGAAGCCTTTTAATTTTTAGTGGAGTCTAATGAATAGTTGTGATCTCATTTTTACCTTAGATCGAATGATTCCCCTGGAGACCTTCAGTCTCCAATGAGGGTAATCTTTCAACATTTCACCATATAAATATAGTCTGAATCCCATTTTAGGTTCAAGTGAAAACTTTAAAACACTAATCAAAAATATTTATGTGTGTCTCCTGTATGCTGGGCACTTGCATTTCGTGTAATCCTTACACAGCCTATTTTATAGAAGAACATTACACTATGCTTAGACAGATTCACGTCCAGGGACCCAGAAGCCCAAGTACTATCTTTACACTTTGTAGACAGACTCTCCTCTCAAATGATTGGGAAGCAGGAGAGATATTAAGACCATATAGTTCATGTTTGGTGAAGTATCTTCATGTTTTGGAGCATTCTGTTGGATATTACCATTCTGGTCGTGGAGCTCCTCTAGAAGCCTGGGAGCTGCTGGGATTCTTGGGGGCATTGGGGCATGGACAGGGGACAAGGTGAGGTTCAGAGTTGGGAAACTCTGAATCTGCTTTGGGCTGGCATCAGGATGCAGGATTTACAGGAGAGAAGTTGAATTCCACTTGCCCAACACTCATTTTTTTTGTATTCTCTCTGCTTTAACTTTGTCCACCTTTAATCTATTCTTACATTGCTCCTAGAGTTATTATTCTTTTTTTCTTTTTTAGAGTTATTATTCTTAAAAACAAATCTAGTCATGTCATTTTCCTGCTTAAATTTAAAAACATTAACTTCTTGTTGGACTAATATAAAATTAACCATTTTTAAGTGAACAATTCAGTGACTTCATCACGTCCACAATGTTGTGCAACCATCAACTCCTCCTAGTTCCAAAACATTTTCATTATCCTAAAAGGAAACTCCATATGTATTAAATAGTTACTCCACTCAGCCCCTGGCAACCACTAATCTGCTCTCTGTCTCCCGGATTTACGTATTCTGGATATTACATACAAATGGAATCATACGGTATTGACCTTTGGTGTCTGGTGTCTTTTACTCAGCATAATGTTGGCAAGGTTTGCCCCCATCACAGCATACGGCAGCACTTAATTCTTTGCTAAGCTGAATAATATTTCATTGTGTGAATATATCACATTTCGTTTAGCTGTTCATCCCTTGATGGGCATTTGAGTTGCTTCCACCTTTTGAATTTACCTCAGTGAACAAAATCCTGGAGGAGGCTAGGGGGTGATGAATGCTATCTGTGAACAGACCTCAAGTTCTTACTGAAACTTTAGTGCTTCTCAGTGTGTTCCCAGACTACTACCTTTCTGTAAAAACCAAACTGAAAACTGGTGGTTCAGGAACAACTTGTGTGTGCACTTTGTTCTTACCTATTTCTTTGAACAGCCTTAATAGGTGAAGTGAATGCTACCATTCCATAGACCTTTCTTCTGGGGACTTCAGCTAGGCATGCGGATGATCAGTTAAGCCTGACAAGATGGGGACATGCTGCACTACCAAATATATAAACTTTTATTCTGGAAGTTGACAAACATGCATAAAAATAGGAAGGCTACTTTAGTAGACTCTTACGTATCCATTACCTAGTCTCAACAATTAACATCTGTTGTTCTTATTTTATCTATTCCCCACCATCACTATAATTGGGTATTTGTTTTTATTTCATTTATTTATTTGGTGCTGGGGTATTTTAAAGCTAATTTCACACACGATGTCATTTCACTTGCACATACTTCAGTAGGCATATCTAACTTTTACTTTTTAACCTAGTCACAATACTATTATCAGACCGCACCAAGCCCAGCAATTCCTCAGTATCATCAACTCATGTTCCATTTGCCTGTCTCAAATATGCCTTTTTAAAAATAGTTTTGTTCAATTCAGAAAACAAACAAGATTTTTTGAAGTTTGCATATGGTTGATATGCTCATATCTCTTTTGATGTATAATTAATTATTTTCCTTCTTTGGTGTGTTTATTATAGAAATTAAGGATCAGGTCTTTTGTCTTGAAGAACTGATGGGTTTGGCTGATTATGTATTTTTGGTGTCATTTAACATGTTCCTCCCTCCCCCATTAAATCAGTAATCAGAGTTAAATGCTTGATTAGATAAAGAGTCACTTTTTTGTGGGGGGAGTTGGTAGTAATAATGTATTTATACCATTTTCCTTAAGATTAAGATTGATCAATGGTTCAGTGTTATAGTAGACTGAAAAACTGTCTTCTAAAAGATACCTATGTCTTAATCCCTGGAACCTATGAATGTTATTTTATATGGTGCATGCACAATACACTCACATACACACAAAGAAGGGGGGATGTTCTTTGCAGATATGACTCCATTAAAGGTCTTGAGATAAGTAGATTATCTTGGGTTGTCTGGTTGGGGATCCAAAGACAATCATATGTGCCTCATAAGAGGGAAGCAGAGGTTAGATTTCAGACACACAGAAGGAGGTTAGTGACTAAGGAGGTAGTAATGCATTGGAGTGATGCAGCCACGAACCAAGGGATGCCAGGAGCCACCAGAAAACAGCAGAAGAAGCAAGGAGCACATTCTCCCTGAGAGCCTCCAGAGGGACCACAGGCTGCCAGCATCTTGATTTCCACTCAGTGAAACTGCTTTGGACTTCTGGCCTCCAGAATAGTGACAGAATAAATTCCTCTTGTTTCTAGACTCCAAACTAATAAAAACACAGTCAACCTGATCCATCTATTATAAGATCCCCCTCAACTTTTCCAATAATACATTTTAGCTGCTGTTGATTACTGTTTCCTAGATCAATTATTTCAAAATGGAAGAATTAAAAAATTGAATTTTCTAATTCTGCATTTTTTACTCCATTTAGTCCACACGAAAAACTGTTTTCCTTATCAACTATTTGATATGCCCGAGTTCTATTCCAAATAGGAAAAGACAAGAGAGATCCTTATGAGCATATAGGTTTTCGTGTATTTGATACATTTCAATTCATTGTAGTCATTTTTCTTTGTGATCCTCAGGTTGCTCCATCTTTAAGCCATGGAAGCCCATTCAAGCTTTATCTGCTTTTTAAAAGCCAAATAACTCTGGCAACTGAGTAAAGATGGGGTACCCTGATTTGAAGACTAACAACCAGTAATGGATCACAGACCTCCTTCCTGGCCTCCTTTCTGTGAGTAGCACACACACACACTCAAAGATTTTTTTTTCTCAAAGCATTAGCAAAAATGAAGACCTGTTAAGAAAATTAATAAATCTAACATCTCTCATCTCTTAATATATTATCTCTCAGCCTGTACTTTACAGTAGGATCACCTTGGGAATTAAAGAAGAATGCTCCTTCTTAGTCTCCCCCATTAGGGGTGCTGATTTGCTCCGCTGGGGTGGAACATTCATATACTTTCAAAGCTCCTCAAGTGATCACTGTATAATCAGGATTGAGAAATAGTGTCTAATGCATCTATCATAAATCTGAGGTGGTTAAGGAAAAAAATTCCCTGATTTCCTGCCTTCTGCAAGAGTCTCTAACATTGACCGCACGTGGGGCTAGGTTGAAAGGCTGCCTGTCATGGTACTTTCATGCCTCCTAATACAAGGAAGATTCTGTCATTAACCACATTACCAGAGCAGGATTCAAAAGGCAAAAATACTATTCTACCCTAACCATAATATCTCTGTTTGATATTTAAGTCCACATTCAGTCTTTCTCTCTTGATTTTACCTTCCTTCTCCAGAAGGTACCACTTAAGATCTTTGGCCACAGGGAAATCTCCTTCCATAGATTGTACACAGGGGCTGTGTCATATTCACCCTTGTAGTCTTACTTTCTCACACATGGAGCAGAGATTTAAACATAATAGTCATTTAGTAAAGTTTTGTTTGGTGCAAGAAAACTACCAGGATAGTTCTGTTGTCTCTTCTACACCCCAAAAAATCCTCTTGGATTCTGATGGATAAATGAAGAACTTTTAAAATTTCCATGCACTTTCTCTACATTAGGTAGTTATTCATTTCACTTCAGTATATATAGTAAAGGACTCTGCTTAAAGATTACTCATTTTACAAAGACATGAAATTTAATATGCATCTCAACTTTTTAAAGTTTCTCTTCTGAATATATCTAGTGATAATATAGGTAAACAGGTGTTTGAAAACATACTGTCATGAAGTACCAACCTGGCAGAAAACCTGTAGCATTTATAACAAGAACACAATCCAATTGAATTTGTAATTAGCACTTTTGAAATGTGCTCATTATTATTGTTATTATTAGCCACAAAACTATGCAGCTTTGGCTCACATCCATTGGAATTTTAGGGTGTGAATCTAGCCAAAAGTAGTCAGTATAGAACCCAATAAAAGAAATATGTTGCAGATTTTATGGAAGTAATTTTAAGTTAAATATCCAAGTAGGACTATCAATTAGGTAGAATTTATTTATTGTTCTGAGTCAAAGAAAATGTTCACTTTTGAGGATGCAGATCTTTATGAAAAATGTCCTAATGGTTTGAGGAAAATGAATACCCCCATGAAGGCAATGAACTTGGGAAGCAATCCTGAAAAAAAAGAATAATCGTGGTTGAAGAGACATATCACAATGGAGCAGAGAGAATTTCAGCATTCAAGGACCCATCTTCATGAGCTGCCGGAGGAAGCTTCTCCAAACGCTCTCCAGAGCATGGAAGGGTTCTGACCAGCTTGTTCCTGATGAGTCATGTGGGAAAAGTGTCTGAACACCCAACAAGCCTGCCATTCTCTTCATTAGTAGACAGTTGCTGAGCAACCACAATGCACTGCAATAGGCACCCTTGGAGAAATATGGACTGTCTAGTAAACTGGGTACATTTAAAGAGGAGAGGCTCTGGGGGAATAGTCATCAGTGAGTCAAAGCGGTGATCATGGACTCAATGCTAATTGTTAAAGGAGATGCCAAGGAAAAATAATCAGGTAAGGGCCAGGCCAAGGGCATCCCTAGAAAAAGAGTACGACCATGGGAGTCTTAAGGGTCTTAGTTTTAGGAGGTGAGTCAGTGCAGCAAAGAGACAGTTACAAAACAGTGGGGTGGTTTCTGTGAATGGTTTGCAAGAGCAGATTGCTCTCCAGAGATTCTGATTTCATGGGTCCAGTGTGGGGCGGGCCACTGGTATTTAACCCCCATTCCAGGTAATTCTATGTATAGTCAAGGTAGAGAATCACTGTGCTTCTCAAATCATGGTCTTTGGGTCAGTGACATCAGCGTCTCCTGATAACTTGTTAGAAATGCAAATACTCAGGCTCTATCCCAGACCTACTGAGTCAGAAACTGCTGCACTGGGGAAAGGACAGTGATTTGTTTTAGGAAGCCTTGAGGGTGATTCTGATTCTTGTGTACTCAAGTTTGAGAAGCACTGAGTTAGAGGAATACAGATTGGTTCTGTGGCAGGACGTCAGGGAAGTCTTTCAAGCACCCTCTCAGATTCCCACTGTATCCCAGTCTTGTTCTTTATTATTCCAACAGTCTGTTTCAAATATAGTCTATTAACCAATTTCTTGTTTTTCTTCTCATTTTTTTCTATACCCTATAAGTTCAGGGCCCTGAGGATGCCAACTTAATACAATCCCAACTCAACAGCTATTCATGTGTGAAACAAACTGTTGTCATAAACATCATATAGGAATTTAAAAAGGTATATAGCATAGTTCTTGGAGTATTTGAGGAGTCAGGAGTCGGAAACCAGAGCATTATACCAGACAATATGCTGCTCACATAGGCACTGCATGCTTCAGGCAGTCAAGGGAATAATGGGAATTGTATGGGCAACGTGGGAAGAGCAAGCCTGGAAAGCTTCATGGAGCAAAGCAAACTTGAGCTGAGCCTTGAACGCATGAGTGGAATTTGGATCAGTGGGGGGACAGATGGGGTATTAAGAACAAAAACATCTCTTTTTGCATACCAGTGATGACGTCAGCCTGGCCAAAGAGGCAAATGCAGAGCTGAGAGGCACATCATCTTTCCCAAATGAGCACTCTGAAATATCTGGTATGTCACTGACAGCCCAGGATACAAATCCAAAAGGCAGATTTTTCATTTCCTTAAAGCAAATCTGAGTTTGGGCAAACTGGCCTTGATGGTTAGCTGAGCTGGCTACTTTAGCTTGTAGGAGGCAGCCCCGTTTGGCCACAATAGGGGAGGGTGGGAACCACGCTGAGCTCATTTATAACTGTCTACTAGATGTGAGGCTTAACCTCTCTGAGCTTGTGTTTCCTCTCCTATACAGTAGGAATAATGAATTTCCCCTAAGCTATTTCTAATGTTGAAGTAAGCTCACAAATGTAAGATGACAAGTGCTGCAGGAGGATAGCCCCAGGTAGATTCATGGATATTATGGTCCCTCTTGGCCTCCTTTGACTTAAATGGAATCAATTACTGTGTTGGATAAGAAGGGGCGCAGTGGTGGTTAAGCGTGAAAGCTGTGAATTCAGAGGGCTGGGCTGGATCCCAGCTTACCACTAAAACATTGTTTAACCTTGGCTGCATAGCACAACCTCATGAAATATCAATTCCATCTTTGTCTTAATGTAGAATAATGATATTCCATACCTCATGGGATTATTGTGAAGAAATAATGAGGTAATGCAGGTATAGTGGCTAGCACAGTGCCTGGAACATAGGAAGCCCTCAATAACTGTCAGCGATTCTTCAGGAGGACAGGCTGCCTGCTCACGCGATAGGGCGCCAGTGCAGACAGATGACTTCCAGAGGACTTGGTGCCACTCTGGGAAGGAATGCTGCACGTCAGGGAGCAGGGCGCCTTCCCCTGGGCTTTCTTTGCCTCTTTCTTGCAAAACACACCCCCGTTACCCCCTTATTAGTAGCTCTGCAGGCTTTTTATCAGAAGAGCAGCTGATTATTGCATCAATTTTAGACATGCTGCTCAGGGTGCTTAGTGGCTGACCTGGGAATATCTTTTTCAGTAAAATGAACACTTACGGAAGGTCCAGACCTGCCTCCAAGCTGGTACTCTAATTTTCTTTCTCATACCCAGGTATGAGAAAATGGTCACAAGTCAGAGACAAATGTCCACCTCTCTGGCGTGCTCACTCTCCACCCACACCCGGACCTGCCCTGCAGCTCCGACCCTCACTTCCATTATATCCAAGTGGGAAAACCCAGTCCAGGGTAGCATTTTATAGCTGATTTACAAATCCCTTAAAAGTGCCAAGTTTAGCTCTGACATTGCTCCTTGTGCACCATAAAAATAAATGCATTGAGAAGCCTTTGGGGTCCTTGCTCTGCTGAAGCACTTCCTTTCTGTATATTTTGCTTCTCATTTTACCTCTTCCTACTTCACATGAAGCTGCTGCTCTTGGGACACACACCCACTGTAAACCCCTATTATTGATCATGTACTTACATGGTTGGCAGCATTTTATGTAAGAGGAATAAAAGATATAGTTGTTTCTATCCATTAAACTATACTGTTATCAAGGGATTGAAAAACTGCCCTGAACACAGCAATTATTTTTGGAGGTTCTGTAACATTTAAATATCATTGCCCAGTAATCTTGTATTTACTATGTGGAGGCAAAGTATAGCTAGCTTCGTGTTTGCACCTTATAAAACATAAGGTCATTTAGCATGCTCAGCTCTCTGTTGTCTCCCTTCTCTTCTGGCCTTTTCCTTTCTCCCATACTCCACCCCCAGGCATTTGGATATATGACTTCTAGAGACTTCCCAAGCCCTGTAATTTTTTTTCCATGTTAACTCATCCTTCGAGATCAGTAACTTCCTCTTTGGTATGACATGGGGCTTCTCAGCCTCTGGCCATGTGGGGAGAGCTGGGGTCTCTGAGGCACAGAAGGCTTCGCATGATCGGCAGAGCTCTGAGAGTCAGGGAAACATGTTCTGGGAGCAAACGCCCCAGCCTAGAGGAAGCTTAATTATAGTCAAGGGAGACTGGTCCTTCCCCGGCAGCAGCTGCCCCCACCCACGTGCACACACACGTGTGCTCACACAAGGACATGCACGTTCTCGTACACCATCCATAGATGGACTCCTTCTGGAAGCTGTTTGTGCCTCTCATTACAGAGGACCCCAACAATGGCTACTGGAAACCATATCCTTCCATCTTCAGTCCCCCAAACAAGCCTGTTCTGACCTTGCTTTAATTTTTTAAGCCATTGGTGGAGAAAGCCTTGAAACTTCTAAAGACCAAATATAATGAAATGATCCAAATAAAATAACTGAGCTGGCTAAACAGGAGGCCAGGAGCTGTTTCAACTTTTTATTGAAATATAATAGAGGCTGAGATTTTTTAATGTTCTTCTGTTTCTCTTTGAAGGTGCCAGGAATTTGCACATGAGGTTTTAAATGTGCTCCTATTACTGATTTGCAGGAGCAGATTCCTGAGTTGCTTATACTAATTCTAATGGTTACAATACAAAATTCAAATGTTTTATTCTTTCTTTCTGTAGGAGTTGACTTTTCCAGCTTGTGAAGGACAAAAGGGAATAACATCTTGTTCTGTTCCTCTAAACAAGGTATACCAGAGGATTTAGTTTGGTTTTAGGAGAAAGGAGGTTTAGACCTCACCCATTTTAGAGCTTCTTAAGGGTGCCCTCGCGTGTCTGCTTCTCCTCCCCTGAGGTTCAGGTGTTCCACCCTGCTGGTTTTCTAGCCCCTGGGAAGCTGTCTGCTTCTGCTGGTCCACACAGTCACTATCCAAGCCTCTCTCCTCCTTCATGCCGTTCTTCCTCCAAGCTCTTAGAAAGCAGCTTTGGAATTTGCCTCATCTGTTTTTCACAAGCTGGGTTAGAGCAGCAGTCCAGGGGCATGAATCAGAGATGGACCCTGGAATCAGTTGCTTGGGTTCAAAACCTGTTTCTTGTCTTTACAGAATGTTTTAACATAGACAAGTCACTTACCATCTCTTTGTTTTCCCACCTGAAGATTGAGGCTACGAGAGGAAGCACCTGCAGGAGCTCCAGTGGATAGTAGCAGCACTTTCACTCACTGTTTCCTGGGTCCCCTTTGCAGCCTAACTGTGGTCTCCATGTCTCCATGCATCTGATCTCCATGTAGCCATCCACTTCTAGCTTGGTTGCTGTGTTTTTCCACAAGCCTTGACTTCACTACACTCAGTCGATTGATTGAATCCTAATGATGACAAGCATACATGCAAGAGAACCTTCTCCTTAAAACCGGGAGGTGGGGAGCCAAACCAAGTGGTTACTGGCTTGAAGTTTTTCACATCATTAATGATCTCCTGTGAATGGGAGTTGGTTTTTCACAGTTGCCTTTTCCCAGCTACTATGTTTTCCTTTTCTCTCTCCTTATACAACCTCACCTCCCAAGGAGTTTCTTACTACAGTGTTTCATTGTAGTAGGGCAGACCCCGAAACACATGCTTTCTCTCAGTCCTCCCTTTTGACTTTCAGAGAGTCTGTGAACATTTTCCAGAATGATTCACCCACCCCAGCAGAGGTCCCCAAGGGACCAAGAAAAAGAATTCAAGAAGAGGAGAGAGAGCAGGAAATTCTACCTTCAAATCCTTCCCGAGGCTTCCGCCACCTCCTCTTCCTAGTACCAACTGATCTGTTGTTTCCACTGCAGACTGTAGGCCCGCTGAGGCCCCAGTGGGTAGGAAACTGCATGGAAAACCTTTAAGCCCTTTAAGATTAAGGTCATGTTTCTGCTCAGCTTAGTTTTTCCCCTTTTCCTTATAAAAAAAAAAAAAGAAAAATGCAGCTGTTTTCTGAGGAAGTGAAGAAGGGGTAGAAGAGGGGGTGATGTGGATTGTGGGGATAATTCCATTGTTGCCTCAGAGGTTTGATATCAAGACTGGTAAATTCTCAGATTCGACACTGCATTATGACAAAGATCAGCTGTTATTTTTCCAGTCTCAGAGGAAACCTTGAGGAAATCTCATTCCTTCAATTGTATTAAATTATCTGCCAATGTTGTCCTTTTTACTCAAAGTACTTTCATTGAAACATTCAGCATGGGCTGCAGGAACAGCAAAATCTCTTTAAAGCCATTGTTTCTTTGGACGTTTGGTTTACCTTTTGGTTCCACAACAAAATAACTTAATAAATGAAGGGTGAGTGGAATTGTTACTATAGCAATCCCCATAGTAACATCAAAATGCCACACACACTCATTCTTCAGGCACTCAGGAAACAGCCTCGTAGCCCTCCCCACATTTCAGGTTTAGCCTTCCAGGTTTCAGCTCTGACGGCTTGAGATTTTAGGGCATTAAATTAAACCCACTTTATTTCCCCTCCAAAGAGTTAATTGACTCATGAAATACCAATAATTTTTACCCACTTGTGTCCTTTGCAGAAAAGTCACAAGTGAATTTTCTATGAGCCTGACAGTATATTTGAGTTTGTTCTTGCATTTGAGTTGCTCATCCAATTTTAGGTCAGTCCTTCAAAAACAACAGCAACAATAGTCCCAGTCAAGGCGTGAATTGTTCTTTGTTGATTTCAGGAGTCTTACATAACTTATATGGGGCAGGATCAGGAGAGGAAACATCTTCAGAATGCAGCATTGTGGGAATACACATGTTTTTAATCTCCTCTTTTCCAGAAGACAGCCAGAAGGGATCCCCAAGAGGTCACTTGGAGAAGCCTTTTGCCACCTGGTAGGGTTATAAATTGATTCTCTGATTAAGATTGCTGTTATTAGGTTGAATGAATGACTGAGAGGGTATAGAAAAATTAAATGGGAGGCAAACACTGATTTTGAACATCATGTCATATCTTTATATAATAGGTATTCATGCATACATGTAAATATGTATATCACTGTGCATATTTAGCATAAATTTATAAGCCAGCTGCTGAATATCAAATAGTGGATCTGTGTATCCTGTTTCTTAGCTCATTGTATTTTGAATATTAATACTGACACCCTAAAGGCAGAAACTGCAATTGAAAAGCAGTTGTGTGCAATTCAGAAGCAATGGGGCTATAAAGTCATGCTGCCTGGCAAACTCAGGTCAGCCTGCTTCAGAAGGAGAAAGCTTCACAATAGACGGAAGATGAAGAAGAGCAAGAAGAAGGAACAAGTGATAAACAGGCAATTCATACAAAGAGAAATAAGATTTTTAGTAAACATGTGAAAAATGTCCAATCTCACTACTAAGCAAAGAAGTACAAATAAAAATAAGCATACCAGGATATGGAGGGGACCTTCTACCTTTACTCTGGAATTAGCATAGCACTAGGCCCCCAGCCAAAAACAACAGGTGCTAAGTACTCAACAAGTGAAAGAGAAGTCAGCCCCCAGCCCCACATCGGCATTATAAGCAGAGGACAGGAAGGGGGCAGAAGGGGGCAGGAGGGGGCAGGAATCATAGTGGGGAGTGGTCAGCAACAGGCAGTGTTACTCATCAGAGGTCACTCCCATCCCCCAATTCTACTCAACCGGAACAGCAGAGGACCTCCACAGAGAATTACGTGCTGAGACTGAAGGTGCTGGCAGACAGGCAGACTGATATTTACTTTTTTGCCTGGAGTTCGGCTTTGGGAGTAAATAGGCTTTCTGAACTGTTCCTATGTCAGTCTAATCAGGCAAGAGAACTATAAGAGTCACAAGGTGAGGTGACAGAGAAGCAGTCTTCACTTCCACCAACTGGTATCCTTAAGGATGTACCGTTTCTGGTGGCTTCAGTGGACACCTGACTAGACTGTAGCTAGTCAGTCTGAGATTCTCAACAAGCCTGTGTAAGGGATGAGGTCGTTCTAGTGGTGGGGACTGAGATGAGAGAGCGAGCCAGATCCATCATAGCAGAGAAGGGTACAAAGAGCTCCTAAAAGGCCCTCCAGAGAATCGAACAAATCTCAAAAGACATTACATCCACCCCTTGGAAAAGCCAGCACCTGGATGCCTACCACACAGATCAATAACTAGTTAGTCTAAGTCAGAAAAGTAGTCATACCCTAAAGACTATTACCATTGTGTCCATATAAGGAAGAAGATATTGGTCCTTTTCCCCTTACATTCCCTCCTGTAATAAATTATTTCATAAATGTACCTGCACTGAACTGAGATCGCTCAACAAACCAGTCACATAGCAATGCAATATTGTTTGCCTATTCAGTTGCTATAACTCTTTAAATACTTAGGCTCCTAAAGGTTTGAGGAAGGAGGACAGACTGCTGGTGCAAGCATACATTGGTTCATCTTCTCCGGAGGGCAGAAATGTGTTTGTCAGTTAGGTTATTTAACAAGCCTTAAAGACTGACTTGTTGTTTGCCCTAATGATTCTACTCCTAGGAATTTATAGTAAAGACACAATAAGAAATGCATGCAAACAAAAAATGTTAATTGCAACACTATCTACAAAAAAAAGGAGAAAACTGGAATTTTAAGTTAAAAATGGCTAACTTACAGCATAGCTGTATGACAAAATACATGTAATCATTAAAATTATCCCTTAAATGATATTGTGCAATGCTCATAACAAAATGTCTATATTATATTAAACATTATGTCTAATATCTACAAATAGCATCTATAAATTACATAAGACATGGAAAGGAAAAGCAAAACTATCTAGTAGAAGACATGAATATATAACTGGAAAGTCCAAAAGACTCAATAGAAAAAGCATCACAAGTAATAAGATAATTTGGTAAAGTAGCAGGTAGGAAAAGAAGTCAACATAAACAGCTTTCATATATACAAACTAAAAGTAGTTGGAAGATATGTTGGATAGAGTAATAATGAGAACCTGGGCATAAAAAGAAATAAAAATTGTGCAACAGCTGTACAGAAAAAACTAAAACATTCCTAAATGATGCAAAAGGAGACTTGAAGAAAAGGAAAGACAACTCAGTTTCTTGGATAGTCAGGAGACAGTTCTCCCTTAGTTAATTTATAAATTTTAATGTCATCCAAAATATACCATTCAGAAGAAAAAATAAGCTAGAGTAGTCAGGAAATCCTTTCATAAGTAGAGCAGTGAGGATGGGGACTTGATCTGCCAGATATTAAAGCATACATTAAAGCTTTATAATTAATAATGAATGGTATAAGCCGTGAATAGGTAGATCAATGAATAGAAAGTCCAGAAATAGCCCTAATTGCATATGGAAATTTAATATACAATAAAGATGGCATTTCAAATTGGTGGCAAAAGATGGACTTTAAATAAATGGTGTTGAGATAAGTGGGTAGCCATATGGAAAAAGATAAAATTGGATCCATTTCTCACATTGTATACCAGGATAAATTCCAAAAGGCTCAGAGATCTAAATGTGAAATGAATGAAACTATACATATTTGAAGAGAAGATGGGTATTTTCCTCCAATAACTAGGATTAAGAAAACTGTCTGAACTATTTAACAAAGTCTAGAAACATTAAGGAAAAATACAGTTAAATTTTATGGCATTCAAGAAATTTTTGCAAGGAAAGAATACTCTAGGCAATGTAAAAATAATAACAAATAAGGAAAGTTTGCAATTTTTATCACAAAGGGTTAACATGTCAAATATATAAAGAGCTTCTAAAAATAGAGAAAAAACAGACTATAACTTGGTAGATAAATGGACTAGGGAAGTGAACAGACTGTTCCCTAAAAAAAGAAAGGCGAATGGCTCTTAACCATATGAAAATATGTGCAGCCTTGCTCCTAATAAGATAAATGCCAATTATAATACCCTAGGATACCATCACATTTCACAGATCAGATTGGCAAAAATCCAAAAGTTGCAGAAACTCCTCCAGAAGTGGTTAGGACCAGGACCACTGGGAATGGAGGTCCGGGTAATGGAGCTGGGTGGGCAGTCAGTAGTGCCCTTGTGCAGAGCCAACGGGGCTTCTGCTGCTTTGGCTGGTTTCCTCTTGGGCTGAAATCACTGGCTGCTCGAGGTAGAAATGGGCCGGCTGGGCCAGGGAGTGAAAGAACACAGGTCTAAAAACGAGACATAGATACAGGACGCCCTATATCCAGAAACATAAGCACTGGCTGTATCATAGTATATTAAAATGTTAACTGGACCTAACTCAAAAAGTGTTTGTAGTGGTGCCTTCCTTATGCCAGACACTGTTCTAGGCTCTGGGGATTCAGCAGTGGGCAGAACAGCTCCAAATCCTCATCTTCTGGTGCCTGCATTCCAGACTTCTTTATCATCTTTTAGTTATTATTTTGCTACCAGTGGGAATATTCTAGAACTCAACCCCAATCATCCATAAGGTTTACCCGACGACTATAATCACCTTTTTGGCAACATAATTTCCCAACTGTGACAAAATACCCAGTTTGAGTTAAAATGCTCTAGGACTTAAGATGACCCAATAGCAAATGGCTGACTCTTTTTGGCTCCTTCCTTGTAAGTCAATTATCACTAATCATTTGCCACATTCATTTCATAAACTTGTCAGTTTTCATTTATACAGGTGCAAAAACCAACATTCTCAGTCATAGGGTTGTGTTCCTTTTTTTTGTTTGCTTGTTTGTTTTTTTAACATTGCTTACATTTGGAAAGGGTCAAACTGATTATTTTACAATCTGTTTACATGAACTCCCATACTAGGATGCAGCATGCCAAGTCTCCTCCAAGTTCAGATGCTCACAAAGCCTCCTGGAAAATTAGAGTAGTGTTTATAACAGGAAACAGTGGCCCCCAAGTACAGAGGAGCTGCAGTATAAATGTCTTCAGAGCTATCCTCTGGGTCCTTATTAGGGTACTTTTTATAATGTGATTGCCTTAAACTGCCTTCTCTACTTCCAGAAATAACCCTCCTCTGAATTTGGCCCAAGACGCTTCCTGAGTGAGAATCTATATTGAATTCTGCTCTGTAGCATGTGGTACAGTTGCAGCATCTAGGATCTGGTGAAAATTTCAGACCTTATTGTCTATTTTTATTTTTATGCCAAGTACAATGCTTTGAACATAACAAGTTGAATCAAGAAACATATAAATACAGTCAATTCTCCTTGTCATGATAGTTATGGTCCATAAAGTCACCACAAATGCTGTCAGTGAATCCTGAGCCATTGCTCCTAGAGGAAATACAGGGTTAGGTTCCTGTGAGACGCTGGTCACAATGTTTTGGCCAAATGATCAATACATAATCTTATTTTATGTGTGTTTCTGTTTAAAGACACCTTATTTAATATGTATTTTTGAGTCATTACATTAAATGTAAGGCCAATAGCACTGTAACTTGTGCTCAAACAAAGCTTATTTAACAATGCATTTCCCCCATAAGGCATATCACAGCCTTCCTGTGCTCAGGGACAAGGGATAGCATGTCAGCATTATGCTTAGGGCCGTTTTAACAGGTGAAATTTCCAGCAAGAAGCACAAAAATGTGGTGCATTGGACAGTGGTCTTCAAAACATCTTCCCATTGTAAATATTCATGTATCTATGATGCACTGCAGAAAAGTAACATATCCATAGTAATTTTGAAAGTCACTTCATATAAAATGGGGAATTGGGTATTCAAATGAATAATATCTACTTTCTTACATGATCTTTCCTCATTTATATCTTCTGTGAGATTAAATTTCATTATATATCCTGTTCTTTCAATATCACAAACTGTTAAAATGATAAGCAAGTCAAAGAATGTTTCTGAATCTGAGAGGAAATTAAAAAAATAATTACTCTTATTATTGAATAACCCATATGGTCTAATCTTATGTTGCTGAATATGTCACTTCAACTACAAGCCTCAGTGTCTTCATCTGAGAGATGGGATTGATAATATTTACTTCACAAATTAGTTGTGGTGGTAAATCAGATATTATACATGAAATTGCATAATGAATAATAAAATGGTATATAAATATGAAGAATCATTATGAATATTATTCTCCCTTCTTTAACTCTTATCTAAATTCAAGTCACTGACCAAGGCCCATATAAAGTTCAACCTTCTCCTTGAATTTTTTCATAACCATTCCAACCAACAGCTGTCTTTTTCTCCTCTGCATTCTAACCACTGAATAGATGGCTGGTTGGATGGATGGATGAATGGATGGGAATGTCATTATTGTTCTCTTCAGCTGGTAGTTTGGCGAGAAGTAACTTAGGTGTCAGAAACCTGATAGTTCCCATTTCTTTTTGTTTATTTATTTATTATTGATTATTGAAGTATCATTTATATACAATCTTATATTGGTTTCAAGTATACAGCACAGTGGTTCAGCAGTTACCCATATTATTAAATCCTCACCCCATCTAGTACAGTTACTAACTGTCAACATAGGAAGATGTTACAGAATCATTGACTATATTCTCCATGCAGTACTGCTATCCCCGTGACTAACTTATGTTATGATTGAGAGTTTTTGTGCCCCTTTACCCACCTCTACCCACCCACCCCAATCCCTCCCCCATGGTAATCACTAGCCATTCCTCAGTGTCTATGAGTCTACTGCTATTTTGTTGAATTTTTTTTGTTTTTATACTCACAAATAGTTGAAATGATATGGTATTTGTCTTTCTCCACCTTAGCAGAGGTCCATTCATGTTGTTGCAAATGGCAGGATTTCCTTTTTTATGGCTGAATAATATTCCATTGTGTATATGTACATCTTCTTTATCCATTCATCTATTGATGGCCACTTAGGTTACTTCCATAACTTGGCACTCCCATTTCTATTTATTTATTTAATTATTTTATTTTGGTGTCATTAATCTACAATTACACGAGGAACATTATGTTTACTAGACTCCTCACATCACCAAGTCCCCCCCACATACCCCATTACAGTCTCTGTCCATCAGCGTAGTAAGATGCTATAGAGTCATTACTTGTCTTCTCTGTGTTGTACAGCCCTCCCTGTTCCCCCCCATTATACATGCTAATCATAATGCCCCCTTTCTTTTCCCCCCTCCCTTATCCCTCCCTTCCCACCCATCCTCCCCAGTCCCTTTCCCTTTGGTAACTGTTAGTCCATAGTCCATTCTTGGGTTCTGTGAGTCTGCTGCTGTTTTGTTCCTTCAGTTTTTTCTTTGTTCTTATACTCCACATATGAGTGAAATCATTTGATACTTGTCTTTCTCCACCTGGCTTATTTCACTGAGCATAATACCCTCTAGCTCCATCCATGTTGTTGCAAATAGTAGGGTTTGTTTTCTTCTTATGGCTGAATTATATTCCATTGTGTATATGTACCACCTCTTCTTTATCCATTCATCTACTGATGGACACTTAGGTTGCTTCCAATTCTTGGCTATTGTAAATAATGCTGTGATAAACATAGGGGTGCATATGTCTTTTTCAAACTTGGCTGCTGCATTCTTAGGGTAAATTCCTAGGAGTGCAATTCCTGGGTCAAATGGTAAGTCTGTTTTGAGCATTTTGATGTACCTCCATACTGCTTTCCACAATGGTTGAACTAATTTACATTCCCACCAGCAGTGTAGGAGGGTTCCCCTTTCTCCACAACCTCACCAACATTTGTTTTTGTTTGTCTTTTGGACGGTGGTGATCCTTACTGGTGTGAGGTGATACCTCATTGTGGTTTTAATTTGCATTTCTTTGATGACTAGCGATGTGGAGCATCTTTTCATGTGTCTGTTGGGCATCTGAATTTCTTCTTTGGAGAACTGTCTGTTCAGCTCCTCTGACCATTTTTTTATTGGATTATTTCCCATTTCTTTTTTGTCTAGTTGAAATGATTCAAGTCTCCACCCGGTGTAAAGTCCTACACCCTCTCTCTGAAACCTCTAAGGATTCCCAGGGAGAGGCCTATGTTCTCCTAGGCAAGTCTCTGTGCAGCCTGCCTTCAAACTAGCTCTCCCAGCTCCCTTGGCTAACATCCTCTTCACTGCTTTGACGCAGGCTGAACGCTGCCCACTTCTGCCTTCTCTCCCAATACCCTAATACATACCTAGGCAGATCTTTTCTTAGGCTTGCAAGATAGGAAAGGGTAGTTATGCCACAACACAGAATGGAAAACAATTGACCATTGATCGTTAAGTTAATTACTACTATTCTTTAAAGTCCCTGACTTGACTTGGAAGTCACCTTGACTTTCACATCGGCTCTTTTCTTCTCAGGCTCCTTACCAACCTCTTGCCCAGTTGCTCAGCTCTCTCTGACCAACAAAGAGGCATCAGTGGCCAATCCCAAAATTCCAGTTAATTTTTTAGGTAATCAAGTTTAGTTCTCTCTTCTAAAACAGCAGAAGAATGATTTATAAAAAAGGGGTCCAACAGGTTATTTTCCCAAAACAAGTGTTATCTCCTCTGAGATTAATAATTCCACTTCTCTGCCAGGCAAAAGTAATGGAAAGTCAGTTTGTTTGAAACAGTAGATATTTCCTGAGTCTGTCATTTTAAAAGTTATTTCACTTGAGATTTCCAGAATGGTGCAGGATAACCTCAATCTCTCAGCAGCCTTCTTTCTGGTAATCAAACACCCTAAGGATCATTTATTCCATCCATCTCCAGAAACCATCACAAGAAATTAACTTCTCATTGTCTCATCATGCTAAGTTCTAACGGATATTAATGATGACATGAGGTTTGGTCTGTCTTAAACATAATCAGTATGTTGTAAATGCATATCAGACACTTGAGTGCAGGGTTTTTTTTCACATCATAAAAATTGATTGTAAGAAAAGCTTATCTCTGTATTTTGAGCCCACCATCTATCCTCCTTCTGGTTAAAAAAAGTTATTTACCTTTAGAGCTTTAGGACAGGAAGCTCAAGTATGTATATGTTGGTCCCAAATTTTTTATCTTAAACTACATATTTCCTTCATATTCTTTCTTCATGGGCCAGTGCTGCTTTGTCTTTCATATAAAGTTTTGCCTTGTAACTAATCCCACAACACTCTTCCCTGAAACCGAACATCCTATCTGCCTGTATCTGTTACTGTTATTCCATACCATCTTATACACTGCCTCCCACCTATAATACCCCAGCTCTACAAACAAACTATATGATTTTTAGTGGCAGGAAGTATGTATAAACAAACATAACACACAGTAAAGTATGTTTATAACAAATTCATCTTGATGCCTAACGCAGTACAAAATACCATAGAAGGTATGCAGAAAACACTATTTAACACGTAAGCAAAATAGTGAATTGCTGAAAGCATTTTTATCACTTAAAAGTAAAATATAGAAATTGAAGGAAGGATGAAATTTAGTCCTCCTGCTATGACAAGAAGAGAATTTTATTAATCTGATCATTAGTCAATGAACATGGAGCCCCGTCAGTATACAGTTGTCTGTCAGGAGCTGTGGAAGAGACACATGCGGTATTGTGTTACTCTCACGAAGGTTAGGATTGCTGTTGTCCTTTTGCTTCATTGGAAAGTCATCCATTCTGTCATGCATTTATGAGATACGGGCCATGAAACACTAATACATCTAAACTCACATAACATTATGGTAAACAAAGGGGAAAAAAAAGGAAGTTTCATCCATTAAAATATCTAGCAGTTACTAATAGTTAAAGGCAGAAAACACTTTGTCTCCACAGAGTCATTTGAATCTAGTCCAATTGTTAGGAACATTTCACAATGCTTTGGGGAGACAATTGACCATGTCTAAAAAAATGTGTACTTTTAAAGCATTGACAGTAGAGTGTTGAACTTACTGTCGGTGTCAGCTCTCCAGTAGAGCATGTGATGATTTCATTACTGAAATGTTCTGCCTCCATTTCTTTTAAGAGATCGTAATGAGGAGTTCTTGGTTTCTTTTCTTGAATTTTCAACACCTCTGTTAGAGACAAAAATATGGTTTCCCCTTACACGTGATTATTTTAAAATGTAAAAGGCAAAACGATAGCATCCTACCAGATTGTCAGTAGTAATGGTCATGAGAATTGGAAGCAGGAGGGCAACCCCAGCACATGCTGTCTTTTTGGGAACATTTGCAAGGGTGGCTGGGAACCTGTGAGGTTAGAGATAATTTAAGAAGTAATCTTATATGGCAAGGAAGCCAGCTCAGAATCTTCCTTCCTGGAAACATAAGCAAAGTTAAAGGCCATTCCTATAAAATTTCCAAAGCACTCCACTAGAGCGTTGCAATCCTGAAAAATGTAAAAAGGGTCCCACAAGACATCGACTCTTACCCAACTTTTTGAACAGTCACAGCTATGTGGAGTGTTCCTAGGGCTGTAAGCTTTAATTATATTGTTAATCCTTTGCTCCATGAAACAGTGGCAGATAATTCACGTATTTCATGTGTAATGAAGCAAGCCGTCCTACCAGCCTATCTAAGAGTCTTCTCCCATTGCTTTCCCATCAGCTAAGAAGCAGGTGACCCAGACGTGGCCAGGGTTTTCTGGGCACTGGCAGAGTCAAGTTTTTCCCTATGCAGTTTTTCCTCCTGTCTTGTCCTCAGTAAACCCCTCCGCCTCACTTAGCTATTAGCCTGATAGCTAATCCAACTCTCCTAAGGAGGGAAGAGTAACAGAAGTTTGTCATTTGTTAACTTCTGCCCTCATTTGGTTTCTTTTGAACATTTTATTTAAAATAACATGCACTATCACCTCTTCATTTATCTTCCAGATCCAGAAGATTTGACTGAAAGGTTGATCTAATCCTGGATAATATGGATATCATTACTTTGCAGCCACTCCCTCAGGGTTTTCTGGTATCCTAACCCGTTGGCTTTTACTAGGGATGGGTTTTCCAGAGCGGACTTTCCAAATGCGATTTCCTACTGGCGTGCTTGGAGAAGCAACGCTAACAATATTTCTACTCTTTTAAGTTACTGAAAGGTGATTATCTAGCATATGGCTGTTAAGTTTAAAGCGGGAGGCCGGCTGGTAGAGTGGGGCAGAGCCCGGGCCGTGAGTATCCAGGAAGCTGGAGCAGCGCCGCCGGAAGGAGTCCGGAGGCCAGTGGGCCGGATGCGCACAGATCCCTGGGGTTGGGCGGGGGAAGAAGCCAGAGCAGCTTAAACGGTCAAAGAATCAAATGTAAAGTGAGCTGCAAGGGTCAGATCTGGATTGAAGCCTAAATCCTGAGTCTCCGCATCCGTCCGGGGATAAACTTGGCTCCTAATCAGGGCTGACAATTAGGCCGTACAGTTAATATTTTTACAGCTGTTTTATTAATAACACATACAGTACATCCAGCCAGGATTTGTTGGAGACACCTCAGGAAAACGAATGATGTAAATAACAGATGGATGTAGAATATTCCTACAAACAGGCATAAAGATATTCCCTTCTTGTTTAAAAAGAATTTAAATAGACAGATTGTAGATAAACAGGCAGACAGAAAGGGGGAGAGAGAGAGGATGTATGACATTTGAGGTAGTGGCTGCGTGCATTCACATGGTAGAGAACATGGACATAAACATACACATTTTCTATATGGGAGGAGAGACTCAAAGCCTTGGCTTCCAGAAAAAATAAATTCCATAGGGCAAGGGGCTGAGCTCTGCAGCACAGGGGCCACTTGAGGCAGGTGTGCTGACGTAGTGCCTCTAGTACCTCCGCTGATACATGTCCTAGGCCCAGTGATGACTTGCGTGGCTTGAGCAGCCATGCCTGAGCCCAGCCTTGACCCACAGGGTAGCCTGGGGCTGTCCTTTCCTCTTTCTACATATGTCAGTCTCTTATTCAAAGACCCAATGCACTCTGCAGTTTTGCATCAGAACTAGGAGCAGTGAAAATTCAATCTGAAAAGAGAAATAAAAAATACAGGATCTTCATGTCTTTTGTTTTCACTCCTACTATTTTTTTGTACTGCGTTTTCCTGTGCCTGCTGCACTGTGCTCCTACCATACTTTGCAACCAGATGGCTCAGGAACGAAGAACAAAGGCCACTAAAAAGTGGGCGGGGGGAAAAGGAGAAAGAAGCGGAGAACTGGAAGTCAAGGCAAAATCAGAGACTGGAGCAAAGCTCAGATGCTTTAAGCACTGACAATTTCTGGTTGAATTATGAACCTAGAACAAATACTCTTCCCAGTGATCTCTGTGTATGTTGTGTGTGTGTGTGTGTGTGTGTGTGTGTCTGTGCCACACACATACACATCCCCTGGTCATTTATTTCACTGACAAGGATCAAAGCCGGAATCCTATTTCCTTCAGTTCATCCCCATGTTTCCTGACACATGTCAGCAGTCGTGTTAAGTGCGATTTCCCGGAAGAGAATTGCTGAGTGCAGATGTGGGCATGGGAGGTGAATCCCTGTCCTGAGGGAGAGTTGTGGAGTTAGAAGGAGTCATGAGAACTGCCTTTTTGCAGCTCGGTGACTTTGGGCAAGTCACCTCCCTTCTCTCACTCTTAGTTTCCTCTTCAGGAAATAGCTACTTCAGAGGGTTGTCATGAGTGTTAAATGAGCAAACACATGTAAAATACCTTGTAAATGGGAAAGCACTGCATTTTTAGCATTGTGGTTATCCTGGGGTATTGCAGCTTCCCCCCTCAAATTGCAAAGGTAGCCAAGAGTTGTCTTCAATGCTTTTTTTTGACTCTCCATTTTCTGAGTTTTACACTGCACTTAGACCCGTACCTAAGCCTGTCTTCTCCAGATTGTGCCCTATACTGCTGAGCTTTTGCCAGATCTCCTCCTGAACTTCCTGTTTGTGTACCATCGTAATTTTGTTAGATTATACGATGACCTGTTACTTAGGCCATTAATTACTTTGTATGTGAGCCATAGACAGGTTTCATTTTTAATCAGGAATTTCTGAGATATAATTCCTTCAAGCAAAAGGAATGATTATCTGATAGTAAAATTTCCTGCAGGTTGGTGGGACTCAATAACATTGGAAGGGGGGAAGCATTTGTTATTTTCCTCGCCCGGGACACACACAGAGGTCTGCTCTGACTCCCTGTAAAGCCAGGCCAGCACTCATGTGTTTGCGGGAGTATCAACCAGGAGAGAATGAAGACTTCCTGTGGAGTATGTAAGTGCTACTGCTAAAGGCTTACTTGCTCTTTTACACTCTCCAGGTGGGCTAAAGTTTTCTTCTCACTGCACTGTGCATAGTTACACTCCTCTTCCCAGCTTCACACAGGGTGGGGGCACTTAAAAATGATGAGGCTTGATAGTTTTATTTCATATGAAACATCGCAGCTTTTGCCTTCTCTAATGTCATGGGACTCTGGGAGACAGGGGAATTGGGTTTCCAGGTAAGTAAAATGAAATGCAAGGAGGTAAAGTGACTGACTTCCTTGTCTCTCCAGGCCAAGCAGGCTTTGAAAGTGCACAATGCATCCTCACTGCTTAAGAGAAAGGGGAGTAGTGGGTGATCATCCTTCACATGGGAATCTAGGCAAAAGACCTGCGCCTTTCTGTACCATGTGCCAAGTTGCTAACTGATGCCTAGACTCTCATGTTTGGCAACTAATGTTAAGAAAAATTAGGAAAGACTTGTGAGTCAGCCTATAAGTTTCAAATCTTGGCTCTCTTGCCAACTCTATGTCCTGAACTGTTCTAAGATTGCTTAATTTCCTTAGTCCTTGTAAAATGGCATAATGATTACCTAACACGTAGGGGTTGTTGGGAGTGTTCAATGGGATGCTGCATGAAAAGCAAGTTAACACAGTACCTGGAAGCCTCATAAGTGCTAAAATATGCTGCATTCAGTATTATCAGGATGGGCTTGGTGAGCATACCCCAGCCGTCTTCTAGAATCATAGAATATTAGAGCTGGCCGGAAACTCAAGAGGAATGGTTTTCAAGCCTTTTGACCAAAATCTCTAGTAAGAAATGCATTTTCTCGTATAACCCAGCACACACACACAAATAAATATTGCTTGCCAGTAAAATGGAATTATTTGAACATTTTTCAAAAATTGTTTTGCTTTTTAAATTTAATAAGCAAATTGTGGAGGAGCAAAATGATTTCAGTTTGCTTACTATTGAAACAAAAATGTCATGAACTAAGACATACTTTTACTACCTGCAACACATTCTGGTATTTTCTTTATGGTTTAATTCTGTTCTGTTTTCTTGTTGTGTTGGTTGTGACCCAGTAAGTTGTTTTTAAAACCTAATGGGTCACTGCTAATGGTCTGAAAACACTGATGGAGACAAAACAAGGTAAGACAATGCAGCCTGTCCATACCCCTCATATGACAAGAGCACACCTGGGTCCTGAACCCAGGTTTCCAGTTTCCCACTCCTGAGAGCCTTACAGTCACTGATGGGTATTAGGCTGCAGGGCCTTGCCTTTGATGTTTTTATGTCCTGGATACCTAGAGCGAAGTGTTCTCCATGATTCATTGCCACTCAGCACAGCCAAACAGACGTGTGTGGGTCATTCTGAACATACGTGAAAATTTCCCAAATCTTTCAAGAAAGATCTGTTTTCTGCGCAGCATTGGCAACACGGTTGGAAAGTTACTTGAATGTTTTTCAAAAATTGTTTATAGATTTGAAAACCGTTTGGGGTTTGTGATTGCTTCTGTTGTTTGCCTCTTTGTATCAACTCGTTTTTCAAAATTTAATAAACACTTTGCAAAGGAGCAAAATAATTGGTCACACACTTGTGGGTTCCCAGATTTGTTTTACATGTGTATGCAATACAGCATAACTCAAAACATGTTCAAGCCCAGTGCATCAAACCATCTCTGATGCTGTGGTCAAGACCAAACCAGAACTTAAGTGAGCACCCAGGGCCCCAGACCACATCACCCACTGGGTTCATACCCACAGTGCTTGGCCCCAGTGATGCAAACAGTGCCATCATGGCCCACGGCTGGAGACTGCTATTACAGGCTCCCACCGAAGGCCGAAGACTCAGTCTGGGGTCCAGTAGTGTTGAAGGCTTTGCCCAGTTTGTGCCACAGAAGGAAGCATCAGCCACTGTAGGAAGCCAGAGGTGGTAGGGCATCTCAGCCCAGGCCTTTCATGTAGCTGACCCCCATCCTACAAGGGGCTCCTAGGCAGAGTTTATCTTGGACCCATTTGTAAAGCAGGTGAAGATTATATTACCTCTTTTCCTTCTTTATCTGACACCTCCAGGACCTTTTTTCTCCTTCCTGTAAATCATACAAGCCTGTCATTCATTGAAAGGGTGCTGAAGGCCCTGTAACTTTGCTTTTTGTCCCAAATCCTTTGCTGGTCTTTCTGCCAAGACACCGCTGGTCCCTTACCTTGGACCATTCAGTTCTCAGTGGTCCAGAATGTTGAAATCAATGATGCAATTCAGAACAACCTTCCGCTTCCATTCCACGCACTTCATCGCAACAGTTTGTACCCAGTGAGGCCTGGTGAACTTGCAGAAATTTGCTTTGCCTCGACTTTCCCATGAATTAAAGACAGGTTGAGAAGTTTCTGTGAAAATGCCAACAGACTTTTAAGTTGTGAAGATCTGGTTCTTAGAGAAGTAAAGAAAAGTAAGCAACCAGACTAGAGAACCAAGGTTGGCAACCCAGTGGGATCAGTCAAGCCCCAAATGTGGATGCCTCTGAAACACATCATGACTGATCACATATTCACCCATGAAGTCATTCATTCATCTATACATTTATTTAGCAGACATTTCATTTAACAATGAAATTTAGGTCTTTACCAAACTTTACACTAGAGTAGGATTCACGTTTATACTGATGAAGCAGATTGTAACATGGTATTTCCTGTTCACATGGGGACATCTACACGGCTTTGCCACAGAGGAAGGTCCAGAATTCCTGGGCCCACAGCTCAGTGTTTTATGAGTTGTCCATAAGGAATCATAGCAGCAGATATTTTCTTCATCTCTTACTGTAATGAAAGGTCGTGTCCCGGTGGCTGTAAGCCCAATGTTGCTGTTCCCATACAACATCTCCAAAACAGGTTTTAAATGAAGAAAGCAGTAATTTGGTTACGATAATAATACCTAGAATGTTCCATTTCAGCCATGATTGGACTTTCAGATCTGAGACTTCTGATTGCATAAATGAAGCCAAATTGGTTTAACAGTTTATTTGCCTCAAATTGCTATCTGGTTGATTATCATAATTCATAACCATAGTTGTATAAATATTGATACCATGTAAATGGTCTGGCCAACACGTCTCATAACTATACACTCCTTTCTCATTCCTCACTCACTGCGCAGTGATAAGTCATAGTCTCTCACTCCAAACCTAGTCGTCTATAAATCTGTCCTGTGATACTGGGACTAATGCTCTGCAAAGTGCGTTTTCCCTTTATTTCCTGTTAGGTTCAGCCAATAGGAGGCAGTAGACGATGGAAGCCAGGATACCAGAAAAGGCCTTCCTTCTGGGGCAATGCTATTCCAACATTTATTTATTAGGCATTCCATTTAACTGTTCCAACAGCATTGCCCCAGCAAAGGCACCTGCCACCAGCTCCTTTCAGCCTCTCAGGACCAGCTCCATTGCAACCTCAAGGAACTGCAGCACCCAGCCAGTTCCCCTGCCCAAAGGTCTGTGCCCTGCGTCCATGTAACCCCTCTGAACTGCCAGGTCTCAGGCAGTGTTACCTTTTTGTTCTTTATGAAATTTTCCAACTGAAATACCTAATACAGTTTTTCTTTTTTCCTCGTGGACCTTGATTGTTCAGTACCTGTACCAGGAGTAATCCCAGAAAAGAGACCCTCCAAGATGAGATTGTAGGATTGGTCTGGTTCTATCCCTGGTCATGAATGTAATGCTGGCACCCACAAATGGGAATAAAGTGTCAGTATTTCGTGCTGTACAGTAACATCTCAATTTATTGTAGCTAATTGTGATAAAGTTCCTGGTAAGCCACTGTCTTAGGGGGTCAAATGCCTTGGCCTTTACAATACAGAGTGACAGCAGTGAAGTTGATGGCAGTTTGAAGGGTGGTAGGGTGATAGGGCTGCTTTGAAGGACAATGACAAGCACAGGGCTTTAAACTCAGAGCTTAAACGATAGTCAGAAAACTCAAGAATATTTTCTGTGGTGGTCCCCAAAGATTCTCTTCTTATAACTACAGAGCTGAACCCATTAAAAATCAGATTTAGAGTTTGACTGTGTTGATCGCAAAATTACGTGGAGTCACCAAAGCTCTTATGGGAAATTCAGGGCATTGACTGGGAAGAAGTGGGACCCTGACACTTGGGATGGGACATTTGGGTCAACTGAACCAAAGATGAGACTCTTGACTCCTCTGGGCCTCCCTGTGTTTGGGAAGAGTAGCTGAGGCTTTGCTTGAAGACCCTGGAAGTGCTATAACCTTCCCTGGGGCAGAGGCCTTGCAAGAGCATGTCTGTTCTCCTCAAGACTTACCCCAGCTACCACTTACTGTCCCCAGGCCTATATTTAGGATCCTGTCTCATCAAGTTCCAGGAGAGCAAATGCACAGTCTGATCTGGGAGGAGGTAATTTATACTTTTTAAAAAAGAAGTAAGATTTTATCCATTCATAATGGCAGCAACCTAGCCTATGTGTGAGAATGATTTCTAAGGATGTTAGAACAAAGATAATGAATATAACATTGAATTGAGCTGAATTTATTGATATTCATGCACTTAACAGAGATTCTGGATGTGCCATAATTGCCACTTTCCTCTTTCTTCTCACCCACCTTCAAATCTCTCCAACCACCACCTCTGTCTCAGCTTGTCCTGCAACTTACCAAAGACCATTAGCTCTCTGGCCCTGCCTTTTTCATTTGACCGTCTCCTTCGCTTTCTCCTTCTCCTCCTCCCTTCCTACCTCTTTCTTTTCTCACTAGAGAAAAATTGTAGGAATGGTGTTAATGATAGACCTATGTCAAGGGAAAGGAAATTCATAAATTTTAAAGGAAAAATTAAAAACAAGAGCCCCTGTCATCAAGTTCTGAGTGTGTTCACGTACCCTAAACTCCCCCTTCAGATTTTCTGCAATTTCTGTTCACTTTCTTATTCTCATCTAGTTAGGATCTTAGATATAAAGTCTTTCCCAAATAGAATAATGGAGGCCTAGGATGTTAAATCATCTTCCTGGTGTCATTTCTGTTTTCCTCTGTGGTATTTTTCTTCTACTATTCATCATTACAAATTATGTTTTATTTCCAGTAGGGCTTTTTTAATTTATGTATTTGTTTGCTTTTCTTTAATGACCTGGAACAGATTGACATTTTTGTAGCAAAATTTTAGAGGAAAATGCTTTCAAAGTGGCAAATAACTTTAAAGATAATTGTAAAGAGAACCCATTTTCAAGTTGAGTGTTCTTGGATTACTCTTTAAGTAATAATTGAGGAAGAAAACTAATAATTAAACTAATATTTAAGATCACAGTTTCTGGGGCCAGACTTTCGGGGTTAAGATCCCACTCTGCTACTAACTAGCTGTGAGACATTGGGCAAAATACAGGAATCTCTCTAAGCCTTGGTTTCTTCGTTTGTAAAATAGTATCTATCACATGGTAGTGGTGTGAGAATTAAATGAACTAGTAGATATAAAAGGTAGAACAGTACTTGGCACAGCTATATATGTGTAAAACAGCCTTCTGGTGACATTATTTTTATCCTGATTTTAAAGATAGGAAACTAAAGCTTAGAGGTATCAACTAACATGCTTCAGCAGCATGGCTGGTAAATGAAAGAGCTTAGATCTGAAAGCCACATCCATTAGATTCTAAAGTCCATGTCCTGTCTGTTTATGCCATGTGGCTTCTCTTTTAATAATCAAACATACAGAAATAGATGCCCCACATCATAGAATCCACAAATTAAATAGCTCCCCGTGTATAAGAGTTTTATTCATGTAAGTGGCCTTTTTTAAAATTTGAAAGGCATTTTCAATTGCTAATGGTATAAATAGGGTTAAACAGCTTGGATGGGATAATGAATGTGTTATTGACTATGGAGAAAAAAGAAGAGAAAATGGACAAAATTGCCCTTTATTCTAGGATGATGCTCAAAAATAGGTCACAAAACTTCCTTAAGAAATCTTGTAAATTTTTTACTTCTAGACTGAAATAGTCTCTTGTTGATGTCTCTACCATTCATTTCATGTTTGGGGAAATGATGAAGGAACCCCATCATTCCTCCTAACATAAGTTATTATATAAAAAAAGAACCCTTTATATGTTATAAATTTTTAATTTTTTTTCATTTAGTTGATTCTCTTGCTGAGAAAAGTGACTGCCAAAGACCTGTGCCTAGCGTGAGCAATAAACACCAACAGTATTTGCTGCATTAATAATTTAAACACAAACAGTCAAGTGAAACTATCTGGAAGGTCCCACAGGTGAATCATGCAGAGTTTTGAAGATGTTGGTATGTTTAAAACAGACAGCTTTTAAATGAAAATTTTACCCCCAGTGTGGTCAGAGATGTGTTAGTGAGGCCACCAAGTTAAGGGCCTTCTGCTACCCACTAATCTTAGTGTTTTCACCAAGATCCACCCTTACTGAAGACCTCCAAAGGCTACGTATTACCCATGGGATCAAGTTCAAGGACCTCTGTAAAGTGACTATAGCCCATTTCCCTGAGCTGATGTTCAGCATGGACTTCTGATTGGTTAGGCATTCATTGTGACTGGACTTCTGATTGGTTAGGCATTCATTGTGACTGGTCAGCTCTGTACCTTATTTTTTTTTTATTTTAAATACTATTTGTATCAGTTTTCTATTGCTGCAGTAAAAAGTTGTCATGAGCTTACTGTCTTGAAACCACACTGATTTATCATCTTACAGTTCTATAGGTTAGAAATCCAACCAACACAAGTCTCCCTGGGTTAAAATCAAGATGTTGGCAGAGGTACACTACCTTTTAGAGAACTCCAAACTTCCTTTCTACCTTCCTTTTCTATTTTTAAGGACCTCTGTGAATACAGTGGATCCACACATATAACCTAGGACAACTCCCCTACTTTAAGGTCAGCTGGTTAGCAAACTTAAACCCATCTGCAACCTTAATTCCCCTTTGCCATATACCCTAACACATGCACAGATCCTGGTGATTATTGGGACATGGACATCGCTGGAGGCCAGTATTCTGCCTACCACAGCCATTCATGTGGTTACTCTGCCTACTACCAACTGCTCACCCAAACATGCCCTTTGCTGAAATCAAGCTGGGTTCCTCATTGACTGTCAAAGTAAATGCCTTTTCCCATTTCTGTGCTGCTTCCTATTTGCTTCTTGCTCCCAACTAAGCCCCTTCCCTTTCTCTCAAAGCCTGCCCATCCTGCCAGGTCCAGCTTGCATTTCACTTCCCACATGGAGCTTTGCCCATTTAAGAGTGTTCACCTTCCTTTTGTTTTAACTTCCTTTTCTGATTTTCCATTAGAATTCTATTATGTTGACCCATATAAAACTGCCAATAGTTTTTTTCACTTACAAAAAGAGAAATTGCATGTGATTTAACCTAATACTCACTTACCTACTGTTTATCATTTAGTTGTTCCTGAACTACTTTGTGTTTGTTTTCTCTTCCCATTTGGATTGTGATCTCTTTGAAACTGAGACTGTCTCGTACTCTTTCTTTGGAATCATTCCCTCCAATTCTCACTTGATCGAAAGATTTTCATTCATTCAGTGTCAGTGTAGTTGGGCAATGTTCATCTGTTATGGTTATTTCACTGCAAGCAATACAATCACAATCCAACCAGTTTAAAGGAAAATTTAATTATTAGAAGGATAGTAGATTCAAAACTCACACAGTGAAAAAAATAGTCAAGCATCATAAAGCAGAGGGTTAAAATAACCTTTGAAATGCATATAGTTTTGGCAAACGAGTGAGCCAGTACCAGGAAGTTTGGTCCTGTTACAAAATCCTGGAAGAGGGATTATCCTGGTTTAGGCCATGTCCCCACTTTGTGAATGGGGAATAGAGCTAACAAACACACTTTGATTGACAATCCATTAGGACCACATAAAATGTGGGGAGAGAAGTTTCTTTAAAGACAGTTCAGATGCTCACACCAAAGAAAGGATTTAGCAATACTGGATAGAGAAAATGACTAATGTCCTTGATTGAAATCTAAAGTGAAACTTCTGTGGTGATTGGCATTGGCTATAAAAGGCAAGTAGGGACAATAGGAAACAGCATGAAGCAAAATAAGGGTGAGGATGACTTTTAATGGGGTATAGTCTGCATTAACACCTTCACCTCTATTCTGTAAATAAGCAAATACAACACCAACAGCTAATAGTTACTGAGTATATTTTATAAGCCAGGCACCATGCTAAAACAATACATGCATTTTCTCATTGAATCTTTATCACAGTCCCATTTGATGATGAAAGATGCAAGGCATGCAGAAGCTACGCAAGCTGCCCATAACTTCTTTCTACTAACTTTAAAGGAGAAGAAGTAATGATGTGAGGCAGAAGGGATATAAAGAGGAAGGTCCACCTATCCCTCATTGAAAGAGAGATCAGTTACATTTGAGAAAACTAGGGGTAGGGAAGACAGATTTAAGCTGGTTATGCACTTAACTAGGCACTTGTCAGCCTGAGCTGGAAGCCAGTAAGGGGCAGAGGGAAAAACATCTCTTGTCTAATAGGGTAGATCTTGAGCAAATGACTCCAGGGCAGTGTGAGAAGCCCTATCCTTGAACTCCCTACAATGTACAGAAAGAACTCAGAGGAACCCACAGCCCAGGGGATCCGATGAAAGGGCAGGTTGGGGAGTTTCTCCGAGAGGAGATAGGTCTTGAAGAATGCATAGGAAATGGTCATGGTAAAGAAGGCAATATTAAGGAACTGTGTCTAGGTGAGAAGACATCTAGTGAAAGCAGTGAGGTTCGATTGAAGTTTGTAAGTCATGATGGGAAGTGGGAATGAGAATGACAGATGAGACTGAAAACATAGGCCAGAGACAGTTGTTAAAGGATTTTGAATGCCATGCTAAGTCATCAGCCTCTTAAACTGCAAAAAATGGAGAGACTGTTTAAAGCTTGTACATGAACGATAAGATCAGCTTTGCCTGGGGGGTAGTGTGAAGTTTGGACAAGACTTGGGGATGACTCCTGCATTTCTGATTTAGGTAGCTAGGCAACTGAGGTGCCATTTACCCCAGGACTGAATTCTAGGAGGAGGAACAGGTTTTTAGAGGAAATAAAATGTATTTGCTTTGGGGACCTTCTCATGTCAATATCTGACAAGAGCACTTTAAAAGTAGGGTAGAGCCCAGGTACATTGAAAAAGTAATGTGAGTAGCAGACCAGCCACTGATAGAATAAACAAATAATGTAATTCTGATTGTTCCCTTTGCCTTGCTCCAATCCCAGGAGATGGTCACAGTGGCAGAATACAGGAAGCTAAAAAGAAACTGAGGAAAGAGACGTGGAGGCAATAGCAAGCCACCAAAATGAGGATTTCCGAAAGAACTCTTATCTAGTGAGATGCTCTGTGAAGAGTCTTGCTTGGTCAGATAAATTTAGGACACAATATATGTAATACCTGCAATATATATTGGCAATAAAGAAATTAATTTTTTCAAACCAAGCATTTTCACAATTTACTTCATCATGGACTCCATTTTTAGTGCCACATCTCTTTTAGACACATTTTTAGAGCCATATCCAGTAGAATGGCTACAGAACAATATTTGACTTATGCTAATGGTCATCAGTCAAAAATTCGTCCACACTGATTTCTCATCACAGTTCAAGTATATGCTATCATAAATGATCCAACAATCAAGGAAATATGTAAATGGGTTTGTCCTTTAACAGTTTGAATGGAGATAAAATTCCTATAGCCTTGAAGAAAGATATGTTTATCATCTTATTATTGGAAGATAGTCTTAGTTGGGTATTCCATTCGATTTGGTATGCAATATTCATAAATTGCCATCTTCTTCTGTTGTACTTTATCCTAAATATATTCCATAGTATGTTTTCATAATTAATATGCAAATAGATGTATAGTTTATAATTAATTTCAACCGAGCACAGTGAAAAACTTGAAAACCTCAGCATGTAGGCATCTTTTTTGGTAGAAGTTCAATGAAATCCCCAAATGTCTTTGTTTTTGCAATCCATAATTTGCAGATTATTAATACAATAAATCCTTGTTGTCTGTGAGAGTTGGCATCATACCCATGAACTACTGTGCAGGAAGCCCACAAACTAAAAATCCAAATGGAAAGAAAAAAACCATGTGGTTTCTGTGTATGCTCATTACCTGCTTCTGAAACCATAATATCTCGGCCTTTTATAGATCTTATAACAGGCTCTGCAGGAAGCAGCTGCAGTCATTAGCCATAGGACAGGCTAAACACAATCTGCATGGAAGGGGGCCTGGATCCGCTTGGCTTCTGGACCCCCAACTATAGGCACAGGAAAGAGCACCACCAGCGGCTAATCTTGTACATGTATTTAATAAAAAAAAAAACAAGAAGTAACATGTTTTATAACTAAAAGGAATTGTAACATCAGAGCCCAAATCCTCTTTCTGCCTTTGTTGGTGGGAGGTTTGGATTGGTTAAGGGGCTTGCCCAAGATCACACACCTAGTAAGAGACACAGCGAGGATTCAGAACCAGTTCTGGCTTCTGTGTCTATAGTCTTTCCTTTGCCTCCAGTGGTTCTTTCAGGGACCCTGGGAGAGGAACAGCAGTAGAATTTGGTAGCACCCATCCATGCACTTCGTGCCACTGAGCTTCTTCAAATCTAGTGATGGACCTCTAACCCCAGTGAGTTCCAATCCAGAGTCCTTCTCATCACCATGCTGAGAAAAACCACTAAAATGGAGACTCTCCTTCCCAAATCCCAAGGTTAAATTCCATACGGTGCCCTCATTTCAAAATCACCCAACTTGCCACAAATTGAGCTAGACTGGTTGGGGTTAAAGCACTGGTGAAACCGAACGCCGGGTGCCAGAAGTCCGAGTCGCTTCGGGAGCGCAAGTTCACCTTTCTGCGAGCTCTTTGGTGCCAACCCAGAACCAATATCCTGGCGTCGCTGGAGGGAACGATGGCGCCCTGCATGTCAGAGAAGATTTAAAACTGAGATCCTAACTGCTCATCATCATTAAAAATCTCCAGGCAGTTTTCCTATGAGCAAGGGGGTGGCTGCCTGAGGTTCTGGCTGACAGTCAACCCAACTAATTACATTCTGTCTACTGTGTCCTCCCGCAGTTTCAATTGGACGTGTTATTTTTTTGTAACTTCCTGTCCTAATCCGAATTAGGGTTGCTGTGTGTTCTTAAGCAGATGCTGCTGTTTTCCCAGTAACAGAGGCTTTTCAGATGTGCCGTTTCTTACAGAAAGTTTTTGAAACTTTACATAAACGAAGCCTTCTAAATGATCATTAGATTCTGATGCCAAATAAATGTTCAATTCCGCCTTTGCAGGTGGAGAGTTACTGATACCATTTTCTCTCACTAAGCATGGACACAAGCAGACATTCTTCACCCCCAGGTCAAAGTGCCCTACTTAGAGACTGAGCCTCAGGGCAGGGCCCTCTCCTTTCTCATCGCCTCGCCTCCCAGGTACTTCTGCTCCTTTTCCCACTGGTGAACTTCACGGACAGCTCACACATTTTGCGGCACAGTTGCAATGAGAAAATCTTGTCAGTTCTATCTATATACTTATCTATCTGCCTGTCTAGATCTCATTTTGTCATAGTCAATTTGTTAAAATCCTGATCTTTCCTGGTAGAACTCTTCTGCGAACCCCACCAGACACATCCATCAGCTGGAATAAGAGTTCTTCTGTGGAGGTCAGAGCCCAGGAGACACGACGTACTTCTTCTCGCCCATGCACCGTGGCTCCCAGCCCCAAGGCCCCGGGCCCGGCCTCTCACGCCTCTGAGGTATACCTGCTTCCTGCACCGAATAGTGAAGAGGTGCTCGTGAGGGATCTCCAATGACTCTTAGAACCTGCAATTTTACATACCTTCCTTCATGTCTGAGAGATTAAGAAAATATGAGCTCGTACATAAACCGTTTTTTAAAAACTTTAATGACAGATGTTAGGTAGACTTACTGTGGTGATTTCACAGTATATGTAACTATCAAATCATCATGTTGTTCACTTGAAAAAAACTTGCAATGATGGATTTTATGTTTTGAAAAAGAAATCACCATTACCAAAACTTTCAGATGCTTTAGTTGATCAGATTTAAAAATCCTGGCTAGCATTTTGAAAGGCTTACTCTACACTAGGCGCAGATACAACTCATTTGATTCTCACTACCACCCTTGTTAGTCCCCCTTTAGAGATGAAGAAACAGGGTAATTTGCCCAAAGTAGGAAGCGCAACAGCCAGGACTCCCAGCCAGAGTCCAGTTCAGAGTCCGCGCTCTCCCCCACTCTGCAGCCTTCCTTAGAGACAGTCACTTTATAAATTAATACCTCAAACATTCGTTCATTTCCATAGGAGTAAAAATGCAGTCCCTTCCCTCCTTTACCCTCAATGGAATATTTAAATAAGAGGGAAATAAGATTGTCTTCTGGGAGTTAAACTATAAATCTACCGTGAAGAATCAAAGCAAAGATATCTAAAGTCACTGAAAGAAATAGAAGATGTCCTAATTTGCTCTCTTCAGCTCTGCACAAACCTGGTTTTTTTACATCGGTTCCTAACTTCTCAGTGTGGCCTTGGCCGAGACTTGGGTCTCCCTTGCCCCACGGCTCACCTGCATCTGCTCTGTTTCTCAGGGAGACGCCAGAAGAGAATAGTTTAATGGATCACTTATCTTCAGGAAAAGATGGGTCAGTCAAAAGGGGTTTGGTTGGCCATGGAAACATTAAGGGTATGTCCTTGAGCCAAATATCTTCAGCCCCTATGGGAGCCCAAACCAGAAAAGAGGATCCTCTGGGCAAAACAACTTGATTGCTCTGGTGCCGTGTGTGTCCCTGTGGGGAGAATGGGTATCTCGGGAATCTTGGCTTGAGCAGTCTGCCTTTTGACCATATCGCTACATCCCTTTGTGCTTACTACAAGCCCGTTGAGCTCCTTTCTCTTGACCCTCTGGCCTGTCATGGCGGTGCCTGCAGTAGGCTAAGATGAGGTCCTGCCAACGTGAGTACACCTTACAGCTACTCTTCTCATTGCAAACCAACTGATGGCATTGTGATTGGACAGTCTCAAGAGCTATGCTCATGTGAGTCTGCCTTTGGGACCACACCTCATCAATGTGATTGTGAACTTCATCTCCTGAGCCCCAAAGCCAAGAGCTGCACTCCATCCCATGGCCAGTCCATGATGTAAATGTCCCCTCTTGGGGCCTCTGAAGAGTGCCTTTAATCTCTCTTCACAACATGCCTCTGCATCTTGGTCCCCAAAATATATTTTTAAAACTCCCTTTGCTGTGGTATGAAGTTTTCTCTTCCTCCAGTAGAAAGTTGTAACAGGTGTTTCTCAAGCTCAGCTTTATGCCTTCAGTATGATAAGTTTTCAGTAAGGGATGAACATAGAAATACATATTTATTTCCATGGGTGCATAGTGGTATTTATATTCACATGTATGCCTCCATTTGCAAGACAAAAGGAAGTATAAATTAAGAAATAGCAGCAAAATTAGAAGTGTAGAATTTGTATTTATCAGAATGTGATAGATGTCAGGATAATAAGCCTCTCAAGGGAACAAACAGTCTCCTTGAGTATTTTTGCCTGCCAGGCCATGTGTGAGGCACAGAGCAGAATCGCCCATGCCTCCTCCTTGGCTGAACATCTCTAGTGATTTAGCATTCAGACATCGTGACACCAGTGACAAAGGGATCTCGAGAAAGACACCCTCAGTGCATCTGAGACATTTCCAGTTCATTGTAGAGAAGAAAATGAATAGATGGCAATTAAAGCCAAACTTTATATATCCCAGCTATTGTGTGAAGTACGTACGGAATTGTGATCAGAGAAAAGACAAAAGCCCCAGCTTGAGTTGCCTTATGTATTATATGGCAAGGATGTGTTTTGAAGTAATTGACATTTCAAGAGTTAGCAGAAATAATTAGTCTCGATGTCACCTCTATTTAAATCAATTTTAGTACAAATCAGAAATTAAAATGTTAACCAACTAGCTTGATTGCCTATTTTGAGTGAAGCAGTAAGTATTTAAGTGAAGTCTGAGTATCCAGCACTGTCTTGGTGGATGGGGGGGATATGAGGGTGGTCCCTGCCTGCAGATTATTATTGTCTAGTAAAATAGTTGGATTTACAGACAAGAAATAGCGAGAAAATGCAACTTTCACATCCAGTATGAGGTTACCTCAGAGCAATTTTGCCTCCCCTCAGGACTTCTGGCAGTATCTGGAGACATTTCTGGTTGTTTCAGCTGAGGGAGAGCTACTGGCATCTAGTGGGTAAGGGCCAGGGTTGCTGCTAAACAGCTTATAATGCACAGGACACCCCCACAACAAGGAGGTATCCAGCCCCAAGTGGCAGTAGGGCAGAGGCCACATAAGCATGACGTATACTACTCTGGCTTCATTTTGTTGTAGAGAAACTCAGTGATGTTCCCAGGGAGGGAGCCCTGAGATGGTCCTTCAATCCTGGGAAGAGTGGCACTGTCAGAGCACGTGAGTGGGCCAAGAAGCCCCCTTGTTTCACCACTAGGTTGCTCAGCTGCTCCCTGCACTGAGCTATCAGCAGAGCCTCCTCTTCCTGCTGTGTATAATCTGGCCATGTCAAGGGTTAATTAAGCACTTATTATGTGACCAGACTTCACAAGCACTTTACATGTTTTAAATTATTCAGTCCTCATAACAGTTTTATAAAGTAGGTCCTATTGTCCCATCTTAAAGATGAGAAAACCTAGGCATAGAAGGCTGAGTCATTTTCTCCTACATTACCCAACTGATAGATGGCAGAGCTGGACTTTGAACCCAGGTGGTTTAACTTTAATTGCTACACTATACTGCCTCTCTGTCAGATGACTTCTGCCAGGCAGTAGTGATCACCTTTTCTTAGATTTGTTTCACAATGAAGTGTGTAGGCTTCGGTTTCCGTAGTGTAGTAGTTATCACGTTCACCTAACACAATGAAGTATGTGCTCACAGAAATCACCTGCAGAGGTACCCAGGTATGTAGAAAATGCACCTGCAAAATCCAGAGGGTAGATTTTTATTCCCTTCTGTTTTCTGGCTCCAGAGTATCTCTCTTATAATTTCAAAAGAAACCAGTGTGTGTTGGGGTACCGGTGGGGGATTTTCTCTCTTAATTCTTAAGCAAAATGCTTGATAGGACAAACTAGATTTAACTTCAGAATCACAGAGCTTGAAATATAATTGATAGAGTGAATTTCAGATTACTAAATTACATACCACTTTACAATGGAATTATTCTCAAATAGTTAAAGTGTACTATAACATGGATATCATGATATCACATGATATCCTGGTTATATTTTTCATTAAAAGCAGCAAACATTGCAGACAGTGCATACAACACAATCTTATTGTTGTTAAAGTAAAATTATGCTATTGTGTGTATAGAAATAAGTCCAGAAGAATCCATAACAGTCCATTAACAGTGAAGGTATAATTTTAACTTTAAAACATGGAATTAAAAGAAGTTTAAAAAATAGAAAGTAAAAAACTTTTCTCCCAGACCCCCAAGGAGAGTATACTAAGATGCCATCATCCAGGGGCAGGGGTCATGTCCTTGGACAGCCTACTCAAGGCTACTCCACGGCAGAACTGGGGTGCAGAAAACATGTGTTTCCATTGACCTCTGCTTTCTCTTCTGTGCCTGCTTTTGTCACTGAAGATGCTTCCTTAACCCATTATAAACTCCCTCACATTAAACTGCATCAAAAAGGAAGAGAGTCTATCAACCCCTACTCCCTTCCACCTTCTCAAATGAACCAGTGGCACCTTTTTTTACTTTGTGGTATATGTAAATTAATGGAGTCTCCCTTTCCAAGAATGTTTTCAGATTTAAACATTCTCTTTCATTGTAGAATTTCAAACACAGCAAGTATATAAATGAGGTAATACTAAAAAGCACCCAATTCCTGTAAGTAAAATCTTTGCTATATTATCCCTTTTACTCAGATTCAATGTAAAAAAATTATTTTCCTTGAACAAAAAATAGTGTCCAGAGTACTATAGGGAATATAGAGACATGATACTCTAGTTTCTGCTCTCAAGCAACTCAAAAAATAGTTGGGAGAATAAATGCATAAATAAGCTATAGTAAGTGCTACAGTAAAGGCATGGAGGACTAGAAATGTTCAGAAGCAGGAGAATGTACACCTGTTTCATAGAGTCATTGGCTTCATGGAGAAGGAGGCATTTGAAGTGGACTTTGAGGGAGGGTAGAATTTTAATAGGTGAGGAAGAGCAGGTGAGGCCAAATTAAACAGGGGGAACAGTATGAATAAAGCCTCTGAAGCAGGATAGCATGGAGCATATTCAAGGAAAAATCCAGAGAACAGGATAGCTGGGGCACAGGGTATTGTATTAGAGTAGCAGGAGAATAGTTTGAAAAGGTCCAGAAGGCTAAGAAATACGTACCTAAAATGTTACTGGACACACATACAGAACATTTGCCTCAAACAACAGAGAAGAGTATGTTGTCTGAAAATCCCCCATCCCCACTAAAAGAAAGAAAGTATGTGAGAAAGGAAGGAAAAGGGAGGGAAAAAGGGGAGGATCATGGGGGGGCGGAGTGGAGAAGGAAGTCTCTAGGTGCTGAAATGCAGAGAGAATTGAAAGCCAGAGTGTTTGAAGGGAATGACTGGTAGAAGTTGAAACTAGTGACCTCGAAGTTTGAAACAGGCTAAGAAATTAACATAAAATGCAGACACAAACTGGTAATATTTATAGGGCACTGAGCAGAAGTAAATTCAAAATCTCTTCAGGACATTCCACTTAACCAGGCTACAGATAAATCTCTGTTGAAGAAGAACTCCCAATTCAGAATTGCAAAAATGAAGAGACAGTTTGATGTGAGACTGAGTCAGAAAACACAATAAGCAGGACTAGAACCCAAAGAACATCAGTTACCAAAAATTTTGTACAGAGTATAAAATATATATGTTTAAATGACTGAAGATGAAGTAAAGAAGGAAGGAAAGGAAAAGAAAGGAGGAAGGAAGGAACCATACCCAAAAGAAAATATATTATTTTGGGGAAAAAAAAAGAATGTTGATAACCAAATGGAAGTTCCAAAACTAAAAATTTTAATCATTAAGATTAAAAACTAACTAAGTCAAAGAGCAGTTAGATATTGCTAAAGAGAGAATTAGTTAACTAGAAGATAGAGCAGGGACCATTTTTGGACTAAAATAAGAGAGATGAAATGGAAAATATGCAGAGATTATGAAACTTGGAAGAAAGCATATATCTGTGATGAGTTCTAGAAAGGATGAATAAAGTAATTGGAGGAATGGCAGTATTTGAAGAGAAAATGGCTGAGAATTGTCCCATGTGAATGGTAAATGCAAATCCTCAGAGTCAAGGTGCACACAGTTGGCATGTCCTAGATGCCTCTGCCCTGACTCTGGCATGGACCAGAATGAAGTGTGCAAGTTTGATCATAGTGTATAAAGAGAAGACACAATAGGAAATAGTGGCCTCTGCCTTGAAGGAGTCCCACTTTTTAAGCCATCATCCAGGCCTTTCTCTCCTCCACCCTCCTGTTCTTGGGCTTTTGTCCCTATTTGGCCATAAGACATGGCCTTTGGAGATGTGCTGATTCAAGTCTTCTTTCCATTCTGACCACCAAAAATAGCACATCTTTAATTTCAACTGAGACTATGTGAAAGCTTTATAAACAAATTAAAAAAACCTTTAAAGCACCAAGATGCTCCCCTATTGCCAAATTACACAATGCAAAAACAATTTTTTATTTCAGATTTTAGTGCACTTTCTAGCACAGCTCCTGGGCACCTCATCTTCAACTTTTCTTATTCTCATTGCCATTTCTAAAGTAGGTTCAAAATACCTTCCTATGACAAGTTACGGGAAGAACCCTGGTTTGAAGGTCAGGAGGCCTGAGTTCAGGTCTGTCAGCACCTAGCTGTCCGAGCCTGGGACATCTCCTGACCTAATAACTATAGTGACCAGTTTTGAGGGGTTGCCATGAACCAGCCCCTTTTCTGAGTGTCTTCCTTGTGTCTTAGTCTTCAGAGCCTGTCACCTAGTCTTTACAGCAGCACTGTGAAGAAGGGCCTACTGTTGTCTCCATTTATGCTTGAAGTTAGTGAGGTCACCTGCCTGCAGTGACAGAATTAAAAGGAAGAGGTCATGTGACTACAAAACCCAGGATTTCAACAACTACAGCTTCCAGTCTCACTGCTCTTTTGTTTTCTCAAATGAGGTCTCTTTGAGGCTCTAACATTCTGTGACATGTTTGGGTGCCTGTGTCTGTGAGTGTGTGTGAAATGGAAGTTCTGTCAAAAACCCTGAGAAATTTGCATCTACCTCTAGAGAAAAAAGTCAAAGATACTGTTCTTACTGGGAGATAATGGCTGATCCCTTCCAGCTAAACATGGTTTTCAAAATTAAAAAATAACAATTGTATTTTATAGATTTTATCATCTTATTTTAACAAATTATCAAGCTATTGATGTCTATAAAGAAAAGTTTATCAGCTTAGTTAATAACTCTTATCAATTCAATCAGTTTGAAATCCTGCTTTTAAAATTTAAGATTTTAGTGCAGAAAGAGCTTAAAACTCAGGGATACTGGGCATCCCTGGAAGGCAAGGACTTTGAAAGCATATATATAGCAATTTGAAATCTGAATCCTCTACAAAGTGAGGTTGTTTAATCACTTGCCAACTCCAAAAAAAACCTCTTTGCATTCTTACTTTGTTGTTTCTCCCTTTTTTCCCCCTTCCTTCTTTCTCCTGTCCTTGACACCTATCTCAACCCTACCTCACTGACTGTTGCGATATGAGGCCCACTTCTCATCCTCCTTCTCAGGAGTCCTTCTCTCTGTTGACCAATCCAGTCCCCGGGAAACATGAGCTTCCTTTTCCAAATCCTGCAGAGCCTCCGCAGTGGTTTCCTCTTGTTGAGCATTTACGTTTTCCTACTGTTTTGTTAGTTAAGAGTCATGAAAATAGAGGCCAAGTCTTAGTATTTGTTACTGTTTTAAACTCACTCTGTTTGCACATAGCCTGTATCATATATAAACATAAATGATATCAGTGTGTGCATACGTAAGATAAATATAGACATATGATCCACATGGCTCCAAGTTCATTAGCTTTGCATTTGTTCGGGTGCAAGAAACAGAAATCCACTGTACCTAATTTAAGACCGAAGGGATTTGTTCTAATGGTCCAGGGGTTTCATGAAGAACCTCAGTGCAGGAAGTACAGCCAGTCCTTGGAAGACTGAACTGGGACCTGGAAAACCATCAGGAGCAAAAGCAGCTACTTTCTCAGTCTCTTTTTTCTCTCTGGGGCCGCATGATCTACCATCTGCTCCATTCTCTTGCTTTTCTCAGCAGACGGCCTCTCTCTGCACCAAATTTTCGTGGGCCAGGGAGCACCATGACCTCTAGTCCCTCGTCTCTTAGTTTAAATTCTTAAGAGAGAGAATTTGAATGGCCCAGGTCATAGGTCAGGTGTCCAGCCCTGGTTCCATCAACTGTGGCCAAAGAGGAGTAAAATCCCATGACAAAACGGGCAGAAGGGGTCCAGCCCTTCACCTGGGGCAGGGAGTTGGCATGGGAGCAGTTGCAAAATAGGAATATATATATATATACATGCTGTTTTCTTTTAAAACTATATTGATTATATACTGAGAAAGTGTGTGTGTGTGTGTGTGTGTGAGAGAGTGTGTGTGTGTATACATGTAATGAGCAAGTGAGCAAGTTTATACTTTGAAAATTTGCTTATAAATTGCATGCTGAAGAGAAATGAGAAATTGGTTTTTCCAATGGAAAGAAGACAAAAGCAAGAAAAAGTTGGAGGCTTATAAGGACAGAGAGGTGAAAATAGATAAGGTATAAAATTCAGTAGAAAAGTACCCTTTTTGAAAATGTTATTTAAGAAAGAATATTCTGACATCTATACGCAGGGTGGGGAGAATCTGGAAACAACAGTGGGCAGGAAGCCCATTTGGAGTTTTAGATTTTATAATCTTCTGTTCATAATGTAGAACCAGACCACAAAGGTTTTAAGCATGTGGGCTAAGTGTCCCTCACTCAACAGACAGCATTTTCTTTTAAAGATATTTAAAGATTAAAAGCAGAAGCAGTTAGTCTAATGTATAATATTTACTGATTTGAGCAGCTCTATTACACAGACATCTTACACATAAATTTAACTATTATTATTGTGTTGCCCTTTTCCAAGAAAGGGTAAAGTAGATTTGTAGGAGTGCTTAACACATGTAAATCCCCCACCTTTTTAAACCAAAGCACATTGTATTAAAGAGCTACATAAATTTTACAAGTATTCTGTCCTTTTGAGATCATAGCAGTATTCTTTCTTGCAACACAATTAAAGTGATGCCTCTTTGTAAGCCAGTTCTGTGAACCTTGATTGAAGATATCTCACAAAAGACACTTCTTTTTCCAAGCACATAATTGCACCAAGGACGTAATTGTTTGCAGAGGTTCTGACTTGAGTATTGGAAGGGCTATATCAGCAAATACCTGTTTTGTTGGCCACCACAACCTTCTTTGAACATTATTTGCTCATTTACTATGCTTACCCACTTTTCTTAAGACTGGCTTTAAAAAATGATTTAAAGCATGACTTCCTTCAAACAGCTAATCGTCTATAAAACAGGTTAGTGCTTGCAAGAGAATGCCCAAACTGATAGTGGTGGAATCTCAAATGCTATATATTTTTCCACTGATAAGATGTAACCCAGGCAGAGATAGCATGATTTTTGTCTGTCTCCTCACCAGTATGTTTTCCCCAATTCAGTTCCAAAAGAAGCAAAGGTTGTATTTCATACTGAAGGTGCTCCATACCAAATACTTTTTAATTTTTTGATGTCTGAATTATATAAAGTATAATTTATCCAAGAGGTTAATGACAGTTATTTGGAATATATACATATGTGTGTATGTGTGTGTGTGTGTGTGTGTGTGTGTGTACATGAGTATGTAAGTATTTGGCCAAATTACATAATGCCCCCATAAATTCTACTGAAAAAGGAACCAGAATGAGATTTAGTAGTCTTATCTAATCAGGCTTAGATAGTAACTTTAGAAGAAAAGTTGGTTTTGGTTTGGCAAAGTCAGGTTTGGGATTCAAGAATTTCTAGACTCATGATTTCAACATGTGCTAGGTTTCCTTAGAGGCTAGATAATATATGATGTCATGAGCTTTGAAATATATATACTCAATAACATTTTATATACAGAATTTTTATTGAGTGCACAGTATTCCATCATATAGGTCTGCTGTAATTTATTATGATTTGTTTAGCTAATCCCGGTTGTTAGACAATTTATATTTATAATCTTTCACTGTTGTAAACTATTCTGTAGTGAACACCCTTGTAAATAAGTAATATCCTTTAAATTTGTTTCCTTGGCTAAACTCTTCCTCTGCTTCAGTCTGTCTGATCTTACCCTGGCTTAGGCAGAGTGTTCTTCTGAAAACGAAGCTTTGTTGAAAACAGAATAGTCAGACCTCCTGGCTGTACTCAGAGCCGCCACAGTCTAGTTTTGATCTCCTGTTTCTTCCTGATCCCCAGTGATCTCCCAAGACTCTGCTACTTGAAGTTTGGCTACAACTACCTGCTGATCTCCGCAGTGGCATCGGAACTATTTTCCCTTAGGGAAAGTGCTCTGAGAAGAGAGTCCACCAGAGTACTTCCTGAGAAATTCTGGAACTAAAATGAAGAAAGAGAAACTATTTCTCCAGATGATTAAGGTAGTAATATGCAAACCTCAGAAGCTTATACTGCCATGTGACACCTGGAATAGGGGGAAGTTTTTCTGCAGAGGGAGAAGATTGAGCAGAGCAGAAGGAGAGAGAGAGAGACTGATTGACATTCTACTGAGACAGGAAGATGGGAGAAGAGGAATGGAAGCAACCCTTCCCTGGAGGAATATTAGCACAGACTGGTGGATGGATTGTCGGAGAGGACAGTCAAGCCTTGGAGAATGGCCGAACTAGATAACTGGTTCTTCTCATCTCTGTGATGCTAAGCCATGTGAATTTCACAGAGTTGGATCGAGAAGTGGGCCACCCAAGTAGGTATATGGTACACCACCATATAAACATATTAAAATGTTCTTAGGGATATTTTACCAACACTAGAATATCCTCAGGAGCATTTCAATGATATTAGAAATGTAATGAGATGGAGCAAATTGTACTTCTAAGATTCTTCTCAGGGAGACTCCAGCATATGAAGGGAAGGCGTTCCTTGACAAGTTGCTTGAAGTGGCAGAAGACACACCCTTCCCCCTGTGAGACATGCTTGAGGCTCAACAGGTGGTCTTAAAATAACCTTCAAATGAGACTGGATCATCTTATAATCAGAGCTTTTATTGTGTTCAGTAAAGTATATGTGTTTGGAGCCAAAGCTAAATATATTTAAGGATGAAGATCTTTTGAGTGCTGTCACTCACCCTCTTATTCTCTGCCCTTCCCTTTATGTAATTTCTTACTCATTTTCTTTTCTGAACAAATTCAAAGAACATTAGTTTGAAAGAGCGGCAAAAGAAAAGTCTGCCCTGAGAGCCTCTATCTTGGCCTTTCAAGGACACCTGCTGATCTGATCCTGCGGGTCATTCTTTTCTCTGCACCTTTTCTTATGCTCTTCCCCTCTTCTCTACATAATGCTTTTTTTTCAAGCAGTAGCTAAAATTCCACAGTGCTGCTATCTAAGCCACCACCTACACCAGCCTTGAATCCTCTGCTGAAGAGCTAATGAGAGCTAGAGACTCAACAAATCTGTACCTTAGATGTAATCGCTGCAAACACTAGTTGACACAGGACATCCCTGCTGTTAGCTAGCAGCAGAAAGCAGGTCTCTTTCCTATGTAGGGGCACCCAAGAACCTCTGTTCCCATCATATGACAACTTCCTTCTTCTAGAAGACCCAGGCCAGAAGGTTTAAATAAGAATTCTACGTTGTCATAATTAGGTGCTATTCTTATTTAAAGCAGCTTCTGAATGTCCCTTGAGTTTTGACAAAAATCTGTTCTACATTTTAGCAAATGCAGAGAAGTGAAAAGAAATATAATCACAAAACCCAGCCTCTCAACAGGCAGCAGGTGGAGGCCAGTTGAATGGCAGGCATCCCTCCTAACTTGAGGCTGTCACAGGGCTGCCAACTCCTCAACATTTCCATGAAGGAAGTGAAAAGAAGAAAATGTATTTGGCAGTTTTAATCAGATAATTACTTTTTTTAAAAAAAAAAGGTATGTTGAATATAACTCCCAGGTTTTTTCCATCTGTTTAAACTTAAGCAGAAGAGCGTTGCTCCTGAACTGACCATGCTACGTGATGAATATGCTCTTGAAATAAGTGCTTTCAGATGGTTGCTTTTTATGAAATGTGCACAAAGATACATACTGTGGCAGTGGAGTCCGTCTTGTAAGACATCTGGCTACAACATGTGCCTCATTAAGTTACACCTGTAAGTGTGGGGTCATTTTTTTATACCAGTAATATTAATAATAAAGGGTTCCTTGAATAGCATTATTAATGGTGCCAGGTGGAGGATGTGGTATTACTTACAGCCTGGTAGGGGATTGGTTAATGTCTCCTCCCACCAACGTTTCTGGTTTCATGTTTATAGACAGAGAGCTCCAGATGATGGCTGGCAATGTAGCCATTGAGAAAATGAACTCCCCCTCTTTCCCATCAGCGAGAAAATTTACAACAGTTGGTGGAGAACTTGAATGAATCTGTTTTCTAATTTTGAATTCATAATCTCACTGAAGAGCAAGTAAGGTATTTACCAATTAATTCAAGAAATTAAAAAGTCTATCTCCAAGTTTAACTTTCTTTAACTTGACTCAAATTGAAACTTTTTGGTTGTAGCCATCCCCCATCACTGCTTATTCCGGGAGACATTCATCTCTGCATTTTCCCTCTGTGGTCACAAACGGAAAGTCAGGAAAAACTGAGAAGAAATCCAAAACCTTTCCTTCCTCCTGTGGAATGTTTGCTTTTGCTGTTTTACAATGCAAGACTTGTAACAGAAGGAAATAGATGCCCCAAGTAGGGTACTTTTTCATGTGCATTATTACAGGTGTTAGCAAGTCTGGTAAATTCAGAGTATTGTTTGATTTGGCAACCAGATCCCAAGACTTAGAAAACCAACCCATGTTTTAGCTTCAGATTACATGCAACTAGAATAAGATTTCAGATTTAACAAGGCAGTTGTTGAATGTTAATTGAGTTGCATTTTAGTAATAAAACTCAATTGATTACTAAGAGCATACTTACAAAAGGCAGAATAGAAAAGTCCTTTACATATCTTCAGCCATTCACAAATACACACATGCATTGACTTGTGTGCAAGTGATAAACTAGTAAAAATAGTTTTTAAAACACCTATTTGTGTCACACTTCAGAGTTTAAAAGTAACGTTTTTACATACATTATATTAACAGCTCCAAAAAGTAGGTGGTGGTGTTATCTTCTTGCAGAGAAGAAAACTCTAGTTCCGAGAATGATATTCTCAAGGTACCCAACTAGCAAGTGGCCTCTTCAAAACTGAAGCCCACCCCTCCAGAATCTAAACTTCTATGTTTTTTTCCACTCCACCATCTGTTTTCCCCTTTCCCAGCCAATTAACTCCCCTTAAGAAAATCCTGAAATCCAGGAATGACTTCCACTGCTACCTCATTTTAGTATAAAGACGTCTGCATAATCTGGGTGAATCTCATCGAGCTGATGAGTGGAAAAAGATAGACAGGAAGAATACATACTGTATGATTCCGTTTCTATGAAGTTCAAATCAGTCAAAGCTAATCTAAGGTGGCAGAGGTCAGAACAGTGGTTACCTCTTGGGAGAGAGTATTGAGTGCAGGAGTGGAAGAGGGTGCTGTCTGAGATCCGGAAATAGTCTGTATCTTGATCTGAGTGGCTTATCTAGAGTTTAGCTGAGCACTTAAGATTTATGAAATTTACTATACCTCCGTCATACATCAATTAAAAGTTAATTTTAAAAAAGAGGCTATTGCATTGCCAACAAGTATTTGCTTAATGTCCCTAAAATATGTCTTCTTCTTTGGGAAAAAGACTCAGACCCCTTTCCAGAGCCTCCAGATTTTTTCATGCCTCTACTATCTATTGTAATAGTATCCCATTATTTTTTCTATCACTTGTCACAATATTTTATAATTTTCTGACTACAAAGGTATTCTCTCAAAGAGCAGGGACCGTTTGTTCCTCGTGTGTGCTTTCCTAGATTCTAGTATGGTACCTGGCATGGGATATTTACTCAGTAATAACTGTCAGAAGAAAAAGAGATGAATAAATGAATAGGTGAGCCAGATGGCTTTAACTTTTGTGTTTTATAATTTAGGCTTAGGAGATGAGTTATGTTACGATGTCCCAGAAGACCTGGAAACCATTCGCATAGATGGGGCTTCCCAAGAAGTCCTGGGTCACCTCCTTTAAAAGGCTGCTGTAATTAAACTACCATCATTACCACTCACAATCTGGATAGACAACAAAAGGACCAATGAGAGCCCTCGCTTCCACTCTTGGACCTAATTGTCCCCTTTCTAGGCTTTACTGTTTACATAGCATTCCCTGCTTATGCCACAGAGGAGTCCTCACCTGCAATCCTTTCTGCATTCCAGCCAAGGTCCTGGACTTCTGATGAATTCTCCCCCAAATTCTTTAACTGTGGAAATTTTTATTCACACCCTGTCCCAAACAAAGCAAATGAAAACCCTGGCTTCTGCCACTCTGGGCTTGTTTTAACTGGTCTTACTTGTCAGCCATTCTTGTTCACAGGAGTTCCTAGCTCAGGATGAGGCAGTGTCACCATTTCATCAGTCCTGCAAACAGCCTCCCCTTCGGGAGGTTTAGTTTCTGTTGCAGTTTTTGTTGTTTTGTTTTTCGCTTTATGGCTCTCCCTATCATAGGACCAGCCTTTAGCATAGCTGTGCAAAGCAGCTTGTTCTAGGAACATCCCTTTCTTTCTCTTTCTCCATCTGTTTTACTCTCTCTCTTCCAGGAGGGGTGAAGAGGACTCCAAAGGAGCCTGACCAGTTCCAGGAGAGTACTTGGGTTGGTAATGCTCTGATGACAGAATAGTTGGACTGTGAATTTCATCCTCTTAGCCTAAGCATTCTCCGTTGACTTGTTTACTGTTGTCATCTCTGCAAGCTGCTTTCCATTTGAAGTGAAAATTCTCTAAAAGATCACATTTTTTTATGGGTCTGGCATGAGGATCTGTTGCTGTTTCAGAGCAGCTAAGCCATCTTAAATGAGTACTAGTGTTTACCTGTTTAGCAAATGCGTCTGAGTTTGGTCATTATCCAAGGCCATGTCACCTATGAAACCATGTCTTTTTAAAATCTTTGTTTGCCTGTATGACCTTGATTAGGTTATATAGATATTCCGCATTTAGTGGGATTTGTGCTTTTTTATTATCTGAGCAGGAAAATCAGGTAGTCAGATGCAGGGTTCATGAAGATAAATGATGAGATTTCAGGACTGAAGAGAAACTATCTGCTTTTCTTTTTTTTTCTTTTCCCCATTCATACTCTTAATGTCTTTCTGGGTACCTGCAATAGGAATGAAGAACAAGAGAGAAAAGCACATAGGAGGTAGATTAGTTCCAGAAAAGGAGGATATACTCCAAACGTAAATGTCACAATTTTGTATGGTGCTATTGCCGAGTCTCTGTTCGACCACAAAGTATATCGGGATTACTGTCTCCCCACTTTAAGCAAGACCAATATTTGACTCATGCATCTGGGCTGTGATGACTGGAAACATGTGCTGAGATCCATGGTCTAGTGCAGGACCTGGAGTCAGAGGAGACTGCACTCGAGTTCCAACAACATCTTACTGGGAACATTGGATTCTCTCTCTAAGCCTCAGTTTCCTTGTCAGTGAAATTAGGACAGCAATAGGGGCCACCACAAACTATTTCAAGAATTACTTAAGATTTTGTATAAGAAAAAAACCCTATAAGTGGAAAAATCTTGCGCATTTGTTCAAATATTAACTATTATAATCCTGCCTCTTGCTGGCTACTTACAATGCACTGAGAGTTTCCCCTTCACTGGTCAGGTCCTGTGAGGATGATTCCAAGCCAGGACATAACTCTGTCTAGTTAATATGTTTGAATGTGTATTTTGGTGGTGATGGGGATGTGGGAGTGTAGACTCTGGAATCGAATGGGTTATTCTGTCTGTTCTGCTCTGAGGCCAAGGGGTTTCCTTGCCAGTCATTAGGCATAGATCCGCTTTTTAGACACTGAGACAGTTAAAACATTTAGTCACTCTATGTGACTTTTTAAATTAATGGCAGTGGATTCTTAAAATAACACTTTAATGGGTTGACAGTCTATGAATGAGACCTATGTTGATTAAGTTCTCTTATAATACATTTGATGATTATGGGAATAAGGCACCAGGTAAATTGCCTTTAGGGTGTTATTAAATCTAAATCATATGAAACAGTATTTGAGAGAGAAAGCCAGTGTATCCACTCTGCTCTGCACTCCTTCATCCCCTGGCTTGAAATGAGATATGGTCTGATCATTAGCGGGGTCTGCAAACTGTCTTTAAGCACACCTCTTACCCTAAAGATGGAGACAGGGCAGCCTCCAAAATGTCTCCCCAGGATCCTGAATCCAGCTTCAAGCGACCTGTTGTCAAAGCAACACTTCCCTGATGCATGTGGAAGCCTCCAGTAGCCCAGGCCAGTGACACAGATCTCAAGTGGAGGTACGGCCCATCTCCTCCATTCCTCATTGGCTCTATTGGAAGCTGAAAGGAGGTAATTGGACTTGTGGTAGTTAGCGCAGAAGCCAAGCAGCATGAGTATGAAAGGACAAAGATGGCATAAGGAGCAGAGAGTGGGGCCTGGGAGATGCTTGAGGGCAAGCACTGGGGAGACTCCCCCATCGGAGGAAAGCATATGGGCCTGACTCGCTTCTTCCCTTTGGGGAGCAAAGAGCAGAGAGAAACAATAAAGAAAATCAGCTCATGAATGGATTACAGAATACTGGGGACTAATTCAAAGATGATTTGTAGGAACAGAGAGGCTTACTTCATTTTGTTACATGTTCTAAAAGTCAGGGGGCGGAAGAAGAGGAAGGAACATTTATTTTTTGCCAACTCTGTGCCAGACATTCTGCTTGCACTTTTAACTTTACTCATTTAAAGTTTAGAGGAATTGTAGTAGGTTTTTTTAACCCTCTCATTCCATATGAAGAAGCCAGGTTCAGAGTGGTTAAGTTACGTAAGGTCACACATGAAGCAGCCGAGTTGGACCAGGCATGCCTGCCTGCAACGCACAAGGCCTCTCAGCATCTGTGACTTCCTTGGTATTTCTACAGATCTAGAAATAGGGCTAGCAACATATGCTTTGACATGTCATTCTTGAGGATTTTCAGGGATTAAAAAAGGGCAAACCGAACATTCATAAATGCAAATTATTTTTCTAGATGAAACAAATACACTTTTGTGAAAATCAGCTAAAATTCTTAAGGGCAATAATCTTCTGAACAATGGCCTGACACTAACAATTGAGGCTTCAGTTACCTAATAAACTGATCATATAAACTAGACTCCTCAAGTCTGGCTGACTTCTGATAGCTTCATGATGGTCCCAAGGTTTATACATCAACTGAACAGGTTTCAGAGACCTCTTCAGGGTCAAACTAGACTTTTCCTAATTAGATTTAAACACTGAACACAGAACACGTGTCTTGAGATGGCATTTGTTTGCGGTGGGGCTTGATAATGTGTATATACAGAAATTATATTTTGCTCTGGGTTTACCATGGAGGTAGTTACTGGGTTAAACTACTTCACATATTCACAAGAACTTAACTATCTTCCTTGACAAGTCTCAACTTCAGCTAATATCATCACCAAGTCTGGGTCTCCCAAGGGAGCAGATGTCCATACAGTGAGAAGGTGTGGGATTCAGACTTTCTCAAACCTTGGTAAAAGAAGCAGGGAATGGCTGCTGAATTGAGAAACAGTGACAGTCTTTGAGGGTTAGTCCATATCACCCATTGGAGCAAGGAGTGCTGCACACCTGTTCCTCCCTGATGGGTGTGCAATGCCTTACAAACTGGGCACGTTGTGTAAAGGAACTCTACAGAAAGCTGTGGGGGCTAAAACCCACAAACCAAACCCTGAGAGTCTCTTCCCTGAGATTTTTTTGCCCTTAATAGATAGGAAGACTCCTGCAAAGTTACAGAAAATAGGATCTGCCCATGCAGAAGTGTGGGTTGATTAAATGAGATGCTCCAGGTACAGGCACCTGTCTTTAGCACTCAGTACATATGTACCATTGTAGTGATGAGAGTGGTGGTGGTAATGATCGTGATGGGTCATGACGATGATGTGACTGTGCCACCTTGCAAAGCCCTCGCACCTGTGCTGTTTCATTGCTTTTGGTTTATGCTGTGAAGTAGGCGGCAGGAGTCCACTCCAGAAAGCCAAGTCTCCTGACTCCCAGCCATTACCTTCCCACTACTCTCTGCTGCCTCCTGGGGGAATTTCAAGGAGGCGGGAGAAGGAGGAGGGGCAGATTGAGAAATCAGAGGACAAATAGCGATTCTGCTGAGATACACTGTGGTTCCATTCACTGCGGTTCTCAAAGGGGTGAAAACCTCTTTGTTGGAGAGAACAGAACCCAGAGAATAATCCCCGTCCCCTGTTCCCTACAGGGAAAAAGTAGAGGGGTCTCTTGGGGATTCCTGTCTTTTCTAGGCCTGCAAGTCAAAGCTGGTATTCCATCCCCCTACTAATTTTCAGGAGCAAACTAATACTTTTGTCCCTTAAAAAGAGAAACAACAAAAAGAAATGAAAAAAAAAATCCTAAATTCCTGCTTTTAGGTTAGTTCTGAAATGCATTCATCTCTTTCACTTGATGTGGCTCACTTTCGTTGTTCCATTTTAGTATCTTAGGAGGAAAAAAACCCAAATAACCAATAACAGTTTACAGCTTTGACGCAGAGCACTAAAGTTGTTTTTCTATGAATATAGATTATTACATTTTTTTACAAAGCAAATAAACAGATGCATAAAAATGCATTATTTCAGGAACATAAGAAAACCTGCAATAAGTATAGTGGTTTTAATTTGTTTTTATGATTACTTGTAATTAATTAGCATCAAAAGTAAATTATCAACATCCGAAATTGTACCATCGGATGTGAGCAGGGTACTCCATGAATGATTGACTGATTCATCTTTATACCAAGGTAGGAAAAAGAATGATCTTTTCTTTCACTTTTTTTTTTTAACTATGCTTAAATGCAAGTGCTAAAAGCCAGTGTCAATGCAGAGGAAGAGATTTAAAAGCATATGATAGGAAGGCCCAGTTTGCTTCATGACAAACCATGTCAAGGGGTAAAAATGATGTACATTAGCAGGCACATCACTCTATCAGGTTGGGCTGCAGAGGAAAGATTCCTTCTAAAAAGAGAAAAAATAAAAATGGATCAGATCTGCTAAATTGGAGAAGGTTCACATACCTCCTCCAAACCTTTACTCTTCAGACATAAAAAGGGAGACATTTTTGACAGGTGTTGGTATTTTTTTAACCAACTCTTGCTGTTTGTCACTATCATTTTTTTCCCTGTAAGATTAATGATGGAATTGTTTTCTGTAGCTTTGGCCAATTTAAAACCAACCAATAGGTTCAAAGGAGTCATCCTCTTGACCCCTTTCCATTTCCTCTGACATTCACTACAGCAGCTCACCCTGCTCTGACCTGTGCTTTGCTGAGGGAGTGCCAACAGAAAGAAAAATGGATATTTAGTAAGCAGGCTGGTTTCTGTCTGCGAGGGATATGTGCAGGGATTTAGAAGACTCACCCACGTCTGTTTTATTAACAAGAACATACTTGAACTGAGAACTCAATCTCAGCAGTACAAATAGAATCCAACAACAGAAGGGCAGGGAGGGGAATAAATAAGATTAAAAACTTCTTCCTTGCTTAGTATACCTCCTAAGAGTTAGAAGCTCTCACAATGGGATTATGGAGCTTCCAACAAAGTTAAATAAAATAAATAGATTAGCTTCTAACGGGTTTTATTCCATTGCAGGCCTTCAAAAGACACACAGTATTTTTTATTTTGGGTAAGTTCTCTGAAATGAAACTGTATGTCTATATTTTGTTCAGTAATCCACTGAGAGGAATAATAAGTGTTACATGTTGACAGGGAGTTGGAGATAGATGTGTGCTTACGTTTACTTCAATATTGATGAAAGAATATAAAGTAAATTCCTTCCCAATTAAGACATAGTAAAGGAAGTGCTGACCTCAGACACATTCATGATTATCTTGTCCTTTTTGTGGGATTCTATTCTAGGTGACCATAATGCTACCCGTGAACTTGGCTGGTTACTAAAGAACAATGTCAGTTATCAGTCCCTAAAGACAAAAATGTCAAATCCAATCAAGGATGTCTGCATTGCAGTTACTGTTCTAGAAAAATCTCTACTGAATCACACTAAAGAATAAATAATGGTCAAAGTTCAGGCTACCACAACTGCATTCTTGCTCCCATGTTTAAATTAAGGGTTTGTCAAAAGCTTTGAATTGTCATGGCCAATTCCATCTACCATTGGTGGAAGTGAGAGGCAGGGGGAACTGGGAAAGCCATAAAATTCCCAGCCAGAATACTTTCACACTGAGGTTTTCCAGTCTGTGTCACCCGTGGTGAAACATGTTTCCAGCCCCCAAGCCTGCTGCCTGTCACATTTGTCTTCAGAGGGTCACACCGTCCCTCCTCAAACACAGTGCTCAGCGGCACATATGGGGAAGATTTATTTTTTCCCCACTGATGAGAAGAAAGTGTTAAGGCTACTCAAGGTGGAACCAAGGGGGGAAAAGCAGTTCCTTGACTTCTTGAGAAAGTGGACCCACGTCCCAGACAGCCCTCACTGAAGTCACCAACACGGGCAGAGCCCATGTTTTGTGTCCTGTCTTCATTTCTAATTTGGGATTCGGGTTCCTGGTTGGACCTTATCTTGGCGTTACATTATAAAGCTGCTCTCCTTTGGACCTAGTGAGGATCAGTTGGCCACTGGAGGACCATTTCTTTTTTAGTTATTGATCTTCTGTTACTCCTTTTTATGTAAGGGTGTATATGGGAGAGGAAGGGTGGCGGTGGAGTGAACCACTCAAGTCTTGACTTCCTGGGTCACCTGAGTATCAGATCCCGAAGAAGTGTCATGTCTCCTAGGTGCAAGGCAGTGTCTGATGGCTAGGCCTGCTTCAAGGTCTTTATGGCACTATGGTAGCGGGGTACATTTGCATGAGGACCAAGACAAACAAATGACTCCAAAACTTGTTTTATAGTGAAAAGGATTAGAATAGCTTCCCAGAAAGTCTATCAGGGACACTCCTAGAAAAGATGATTAAAAAAACAAAATTTGTATTTATCTCTCTACACCCCTCTTCTGGGCTCTTCTCTCCAGGTGCTCTGTGCCCTCCTGAGGCACCACCTGAGGTATAGGATCCAACTTTTTTCCTCTCTGAGCAGTTCCCTCAGATCTGAGACTCTTTAAGTACCCTTCCTCTGTGATATGGTTCTTTCCTGGTACCAGACCCTCTGGAATCTGCACCCAGATTTCCAGGCTACCTAATGGTTTTATTAGATCAAGTTAATGCAATAACATGTCATTTTGTATTGTTGTATTCCCTCCTGGGTAGCAGATGTGCATTCTAGCAAGAGCTCTCTAAATATATTTTGATTAAAAAGAGTGGTCCTTGAGGTATTGATTCCAATTCAGTAAGGAAAACATTTTGGAGTAGATGAAGTCTTTTGGCTCCTTCTAAACCACACTGGGACAAGGAAATGACTACATACTCTGACTCTACAAAGTTTTGCCCTTAAGGTTTGTGCCCTTTTGATGTAAGATGCATGATTTCCCTGATAATTGCTTTTATCTACCACTTGATATTTGCCATAGAGTCACAGTCTCAGGAATTGCCTAGGGCACTGTCTTGTTTAAAACCAACATTGCTTTAAATGTAATGTTTTGAAAGCATAAAATCACACAAGTCATATTTTACCCATTTCTGACTTACAAAGTTCCCTCAGGACATATTTACCGTAAGTATTTTTGTGATACAAATGTACATGCTTCCTTGTCTTATTTTAGAAGAAACGATTGATACCCAAGACTTTCTTCCAAATTCCTTTCATCAGCACTTTGCAATCCTTTGTAAAAACTCCCTTTTACTAAACTCCTTCCAAAATTATACTTTTCCCTCTTACTAATGATGATATGTGAACCTCAGAACATGCATCTGAATACTTTTTTTCTCCTGCTCTTCAACGTTCATGCCTCAGTTGGCCATTTCTTATACCTGCGTTCTTTCCCCTCCCTTTTCTCTTTTTCTTCCTTCGATGGCTTTTTCTGAAACATACTGCTGAAAATCTTTCTCATTTCTCTAAACAGTATTCTTCCCTTGGTGTTCAGCTGTAGACAGTAGAAGTTCCCCAGCTGCTTGGTCAGCCCCATTCTGTGCCCCAGAGCATTCTAGAGACAGAGAGGGGTGATGATAGAGCTTAGGGTTTCACTGGGAGAAATCAAACAAAGAACATTTTAAAAAGAGTAAATAATCTTTGCTGAAATATGTGGCACTGAAAATAAATGTTTTGAGGGTTTAAAAAGATTAATGTCCTTCAGCATTGGACACAGAAGTTCAAAGAACACTTATGGGTCCTCCAACCCATGTATTAATGGTACTTATGGTTTTGATTGATTAAGGTCATAGACATTTTCCTTAATAGAATCCTAAAATAATATCTATCAAACAAACCTAACAAGGAAATGTCTAAGAGTATAAATGGGTTCCAAAAGGTTACAGCTCCAAATTACAACCTGTGGTAATGGCAGGGGAACTTGTAAAAGACACAAATGTGGTTTCCTGGGAGCGGTATCACCCAGTTGCTGGAGGCAACTTACAGGTCTGCTTTACACAAGAGATGATAAAAATTGCATATGGCTCATCAAGGCATCTGCTGAAGGATAAGAACCTTTTTATTCTCTTATACTAAAGAAATATCTGTGGCATTGAAACTCCAGGTTAATCATTTACTAATGGTGCAGTTGTTTTAGTTATTTCTCTTTAGATAAAGGCCTTACTGATGTAGTTCCATATTTTATTGTATGTGCCTATTTTTGTTTTTCTTTGTTCTAAAGAGTAAACTTTTTGTTTATTTTATTTTATTTCACCATTAGTGAATTGCTCTCACATCTTTAATTAATGTTACTGTCTATCCAGTTACCCATAGTAGGAATCTTGACTTATTCTTGCTTCAAATTAACGTGCTAAATCTTATAATATTTTCATCAGACTTCTTATTTGCTCTTCATTAAGTAACATCTGCATATGAGTAATCCACTGGGTACTGTATATCATCTTAAAGTCTCAGTTGACATCTTCCTGATTGGATAGTTTTGTCTTCAGGGCCTCCAGTATGATGCCATCAAAATCCCTCTCCTGCTATTGAGCCACAGCAAATTCCATGTTCACTAGTTGGGGAAGCCATTTCTTTTTACAGTCAGCAGATTCTTTATCAATGCTTATCCTCATGAGAAAATTAGTGAGTCATGATCGTCTAGACCTATTCTGTTAGGCAGTCAGAACCATTCAATTTGAAATTTCAAAGATAGATAATAGCATTTTGTTTCAGTTCTTAGGACTCTATAAAAAACACTTTTTCTTCCATGAGACAGGGTAAAGAACTAAAGCAACTATTCTAATTTGATAATCTTCCTTATGAGCTTTAACTCTATTTGTTCATAAGAGATCTGTGGTTTCAGAGACAAATTCCCTCTTATTCAGCAAAAGTGTGGTTTCAGAGACAAATTCCCTCTTATTCAGCAAAAGTGTCAGATTTTTTTGCTGTGATGGTGATTTTGTTGTTCAAGGCTTGGACGGTGTAATTTTGGTAGCTGTAAGGGTGGGCTGATCACAGGGGTTTTAGTTAATATCAATAAGATGGTGTTTAAGACACCTAGATTGCAAACTGTGGGTTTATGACTTTCAATTTTAACTTGACTCCTTCAAAGAGACATTTGTCTGGTTGGTGCACATACTAAGAAAAGGACACAGGTTTTGTGTTTAAGATACATGTAGATTCAAATGATAATTCAGCTCCTAACTACCTGAACTAGCTTCACACACGAAAAAGTGGATACTCTAGCCTGTATTTCAGGTTTTTACAGGGAGAGGTACACAATAGGAACTTCAGGGCACCTTTTATCATCATTATTATGATTTCTCCTCTGTATAAATCCACCAAAAAGATGACTGGGAATTAATTCATCACAAGGTGAATTTAGAATCTGGATTTGGAATATCTTGAATCATGAGACTCAGAAATGTCAAGGTGATGTAGGGATTTGTTGATGCATATTCATCATAGACCTTAAAATGGAGAGCTTAATTTTCATAGGTTACTTTACTAGGTCTGACCATTGGGTCCCATTATTTGATAATCACAGTTCAATGCTGTTCAGTTACAGCCCATCAGATTCATTCTTTCACATATGTATTTCATACTATGTGCCACTTTGTTTTGGTCACTGAGAAATGTTTAGGACCAATTTTACTTTCCCTTTAAATGAAAATTTTTCTATAGAAATTACTGTTTACTTCTTATTCAGTGATTATCTCTTCTGTATTTACCACTGCTGGGAATGAAGATGTGAAGATTACAAAAGATAATTTTTATGCTAAATTGACATTCTCTTAGTCTAATTGTTTAAAAAATTGGAATGGAGAAACTGGTAGGAAAGAGGATCAACGTGTAATGGCCTCGATGGTTCAAAACACTCAAGTCTGGCTATCTTCTGGGAGAAGGCTTTAGATAGATAAAAACTGAAATATACTTGGTTTAGGTATGTGCAGGACTAACTTTCCCTTTTCCACTGGTTGATAAAGTTTAGAAAAATTATCAAGGGAATTTCCTTTCAAAGGAAGTAATATTTTTTAACAGATCCATTTCAGCTATTGGGGCACACAGGATCTGGACACTTGGGTACCATTCTTGTCCAAAGCATGGCCCTGAGCAAGCAGTTTCTCTGGCCTAATAGCCCACAGTTTTGGAGAGCATTAGATACATGGTATGAGTCACAGGAAGAGAAAGAAAATGTAAACCAGAGTTCATTAAATCCTTTTCTAAGAGGTGTACCCCAATCTCATACAGTGATTTATTTCTAATAAAGTTACTAAAAAGGACACAGCCTCTCTCTTGGCAAAATTTTGACCTAACAATCAGCTGGATATCCTGTCTAGACTTGACTCCAGCTGCTATCCAAAAAAACTGCAGAACCTCCTGATCTAACATTCTACCTGGTGAACAGAAACATGTTAAGTAAGCGAAACTGCAGTTCTGTGGACGATCGTCTGTGAAACAGAGCTCATCAGGAAAATGCTGGGCATCTTTCTGCTATATATTCATTCACTGATTCATTTAAAAGAAATTTTTGGGGCAGTGAGAGGTAAATGAAAGGTTCTAGAAATACACGGATGACTCAGTTCTCATTATCCTAGGAGTCAGACATGCAAACAAAGGTTCAAGTGATGAATTTGCATGTCTCAGAATGTTATCTAAGCTCAAAGGAAAGAGAGATTTCTCCTGGAAGAACTAGGGACAGCTTTGTATCCATCACTTCATCTTGTGATCCCAGGCTGAGGAGTTACCCCAGGAATCTGGGACTTGGAGCCTTTAAATAGGGATGCCAAGTTTTTGCAGTGCACAAAGGCCCCTGCCACACTCCATGTCCCTCAGCCATGTGCCCTGGCAGGGAATGCCGTCTGCCTGAAAGAAAGGAGGACATGGAACTATGGGACCCTAATGTTTCTGTGTTGGCTATTCCCTCTGGCCAATGTTTTATAATTCACGTAAGTGCAAGCTGATGCCCTCCTGGAGAAATAGCCTGTGTTACAAAGAGGAGAGATCTAAAAGGCTACCTTCTCCTTGGGGAGAAGAAACATCAAACGCCAACAGACTCTTTACATGAATTTTCCATTTAAAAGTCAGAGAGAAAGAATCCAGGTACCAGGCTCCGAAATTGAAACCAGATAGGAGCCTAATGGTTTGAAGTCATGGACGGAAGGCAGAAGGAATAAATTCTCTGAGCTGATTGCTGAGCTGCGATGACTGTACAGAGTACAGGTGGCCTGGTTTGTGCGTATGAAGGGAGGTGTTACAGAGCCAGCCTTACAGCGACCGTTGTCAAAGAGGGGGTGAATTTGAGCTGTCTGATGGAGGAGGCAGTGAGGAAAGAGAATTCCAGGCAGAGGGTCTGCCTCTGCCAAGACTTCAAGGACGGAAAGCCATGGAGTATGAGACCCCACCACACCTTCTGGAGTAGCGGGGGCAAAAAAGTACATGGGTGGTGAGGGTCAGGGTCTCAGGGGCAAAGATGGAAAGGGAGAAGGACAGCTTTGGAGACCATGCCAACGTGGTGTTCAGTGTTTCTCACAGGATTACCAGGATGAAGATCTCTTCTTAGAGGGAAATATTTGTGTGCATGTGGCTTCCTTTCCTTAAACAACTGAATGTGTGCAATGGATTAGTTTCCCTTTGTGCTTCGGTCATCACAAAGCTCTGGGCTCTGTTGTAGGATGACCACAGCTTGACTCATTTTATTACCAGCATCTTACGTTGTTGCCCTTGATCTAATGGATTCCAAGGCATCCGTTGACCTGTGTGTTAAACTACCATAAATCCCCTTATAAAAGTAGTGAACACATGAGTGCTACATAGATATATTATATAATAGTGTCCTTTTATTTAAAAATCAAATAAATGACGAATGTCTCATGAACACTTCTGATAGCTGATGCTATAATTTGAGGAGTTAGAAGGACAAGATTTAGCTTCAACATTCAATTATTAGCTTGTCACCTCTTTGAGGATATAAATCATGTGCAGGTAACACAAGTAGCAGTAATAAAGGGCCCTGTAAGCAGGGTTAATATCTGATCTATTTTCAATGCTATAGCAGGACTTGCAATTCAAATGTTTCGGTACTTCTCCTTTGGGTGGTATATAACCAGTGCTCTAAGGCCACTGAGCTCTCCACCTGCTTGCTACTTAGATCCCTTCAAATCTCCCCTACCAGTCCCACAACCAGCAACTGAGGAGTCAATGCTAATCAGAGCAGGGACCTCTGCTCGGGAAGAGGAACCCTGTTTGCTCTGGTGGGGCGAAGGGAAATATTCTATTAAATATTTTGAATATCATCCTTGATTTTGTATTAGGTGCTAAATGGTCTTGCTTAACATTATCATTTCTATGAATAATAATGACTACTGTTAGTTAATATCTTGCTATGTTCCCATTTAACATTAATAATTACCTATTAAGAGAGTCATGATTAGTCTCATTTTACAAATGAGGCAGAGGCCCGGAGTATAAGTGCCCTGAGCCAGGGAAAGCAGCTAGTAAGCTGAGGACAGCCAGTTCTCCAACTCTGGTCAGTCAGATTCCATGTTTGAAAAGGCTTCGTTATCCTGCATAGCCAAGTCAGACAAGCAGCGTGGAACGGGGAGAGGAGGGCGCTCAGCAGTGAGGGGAGGAGGGCATTCCTAGCCAGAAGGGGTAGGACATCTGGGCATGCTCGGTGGGTGAATCTTGCTTGCACACTCCTCACATGTTGTTCTGAATTCTTCCATTTTCACTTGCTCCCAAACCTAATTATGATAAGGACTCTGAACTGCATCCATTTTTTATCACTAATATACTTCATAGTAAGTTCAGTTACAGAGAGTAAATTGGGGCTTCTTAGCCCCAAAAGGCACCCCATCTGGTTTATAAAACAACAGTGTATGCCCTCTGGATTATTTTTCCCTTGGGAAATTCCTCCTTATCTGCCACTTGGCCACTAACTTAAAGATAATTTTCATACTTTTCATCCTGACCATTTTGTGCTGTGGTTTTTCTTCAGTTCATTTTGCTTAGTTTACGAAAGGAAAAAAAAAAAACCCCTCTGTGTAAAATAATACACAGGTTTGGTCTAGCAATAAAAAAACCTCCCCAGACTTCAAGGGCAGGAACAAGTTTCTGCTTCACAGTTAAGGGAATATTTGAACAATTCAGAGAACAATTGAGAGCAGATTAAGTGGAGACCCATTGTGGAAGAGAAGAGGTTTGAAATAGAAGGAAGAATCAAAGGAAAAACTTGTTTTTGTTTGATTCCCTGCTCTTGTTTTTAATTCTCTCTTCTTCTGAAAGAAGTGTCGAGCATGCACTTTAAGCTTTAGGCATCATCCGTAAGGCTGGGAAAACTTTGGGAAGAGCAGGGGAGGGTGAGCACAGGCTCTACAATTTCAAAATAAGAATTCAAGTCGAAGGGCAGAGATTAAAGAGGTTTTCACCAGCGGTAACCAACCCTGTGGTTTCATAAAGGTCCCTGGTAATTCTGAACATAGTTCCCCTGCCCCGACATCCAGGCAGTGGTCAGTCTATGCCTTACAAAAACGTCACTGTCCTCTATTCACTCACTATCTTCGGTGACCATCATTTGTGCTCTTTCTCACTCTGATGTGAAAAATCTCAAAGCTCTCTCATCTCCCGTCTCTCCCTGCCACCCACCAGGCCTTATGTCAGTCCAGAGTCCCAAACAACATCATTAAAGGGGAGGAAAAAAAAATCCCGTCTGGATTGGCTGGCTCCCTGGTCTGGGCTGGTTCAGGCAGCTCTTGGCTTCAACACCTTGTCTTCCAAACACAATCTGTTTTCAGGATTCCTGGGCAATTTCAGGTCCAAGAGACGGTTTGGTCTTGACTTCCCCCAACTCAGTCTCCTCTCTGTGCCCCTCCACTGAGGCGTAGCAGACCCATTGCCCAGGCTCAGTTTTTGGCTTATTCAGTGACTAAGCCGTGTTCTTGGCTCTAGAAGAACTTCCTGCCCTCCTGGCTTGGTGCTGTTTTCTTTCTTTCATAGCTTTGCTCAGCCAGTGGGCCAAGCATGACTCCATTCTACTCTACCCCAGAGGATTTGGGAAATGGAAAACTACAGAAGATGCTGAGTGGCCACATTTAAAGAAGACAGCACTCTGAATAGAATGAGAAAGACAAAAAGAAGCTTCACAATGTGGATCAAAACCGTACGTCTTAGGCCCCGTGAGAGCACCAACTCTGTCTGATGTGGATCCTCCGGCTGGCGAAGTGCCAGAAAGTGCTGAAAAGTACATGCAAAAAGGTTTTTGAAGCACTCTCAGAAACATTTCTCTCAATAAGTGTTGCCCCATTGTGTGTGTGTGTGTGTGTGTGTGTGTGTGTGTTTATCCTGGGTGAAGAACTTAGAGCTGACTCTATAGCTCTAAAAAGTAATACACAATTCACTTCCTTTTCAGTGTTTTTGAATGTAGTTTTAACATCATCTTGGTAAACCTAAGAATATCATTTCTGGTTCTTCTGTAACACAGGGATGCCTGTGAAGGATGAGAGCCCGACGGTCCCCACCCTAAACTGGCCCTGGGACGCTGTTGCTTCTTCACTTGGCCTCCCGGGACACTGCCAACTTGGGCAGTTCTCAAGGTAAGGGTAATTACTTTGAATCTTAAAAAACTTGTTTTCCTTGCAAGTCAGGTCTCTTTTTTTCCCCCGCTCTCATAATTTTTAAGACAATAGCTGTGTGAAGAATGATTGAAGTTTCCAGAAGTCAGTCCTTCAGACAAAGAGAGATTTCCAGTATCATCATTCTGGATTCCAAGAATGATGTAATAGTAGTGTTGTAAGTAACATAGTAAATAAAATAATGAATATAATTTTATAAATACTAACTCCTGATCGGTTATTATGCCCATTATTTCTCATCATTATTAATTGCTTATAATTACTATCAATTAGTTAAATTAGTTCACTCGCTCTTCTCCACACTCCTTTGAAATAGGCATTCTTTGATCTCCGTTTAATCGATAAAGTAGCTCAAGAGGCTCGAGACATGTCTTGAGTGGTGCGGCTGCTGAGTGCTGGCTCTTTGATTCAAACGCAGCTCAGCTGGGCCTCGACTGCCCTGGTCTTAACCACATTGCACAGAAGCCTAGATTAAAAGCATGGCTTTTATTTTTAAAACACATTTAAAAGTAAAAATATATAAACGTCTGTTTTTAATATTTTTATTAAAATCAAAAAAATTTTTGAAAAAAGTTGAAGATTAATCATAAGAGAAAGAACCAGCAGCCTTTTTTAAAATCTGATTCTCAATAGTGATTTAAAAATAATTAGGAACCTAAGTATGACTTATCAGAACTCTAGTCCAGAGAGAGAGAATTAGTTTTAATTCCCCTGTGTGGCAGCTCTGACTGGTGGAGTGAGAGTGATGGAGTGCTACGGTGAGAAAGGTTCTGAAGCCATGCTAGTTGGTAGAAAAAACACACATTAGAAATACCTGCTATGATCTCATTTGGATAATGATTTGAACAGTCTATTTTAAAAAATGACGAGACATCAGGGAAATTTGAACCCTGAATATTTGATGGTATTAAGGCATTGTTAGTGTTTTAGATACAGTAATAGTGTCATGATTATGTTTTTCTGATTGTTTCTTTCAGAAATACATTTCAAATATTGACAGATGAAATGCTACCATGTCAGTGATTTGCTTAAAAGTGATTAGGGGTTGGGGGGGTGAGTTGTGTGGGGGTAGATACGGTGCTGGAAAAGGAAGTGGGTGGAGGCATAGAGAAGACCGGATTGGCCCTAAGTTGAGGAATCATTGAAGTATTCTTTCTTGCATATGCTTGAATTTTTCCAAAATATAAAATTTATTTTTTTAAAAGCTGTATCAAAAATGTTTTTAAGGGAAAACAAAAGAAGTCTGTGGTGAATGGAATAAAGTTGGCTGGTGGTGAAAATGGGGAGGTGGTGTTTTGCTGCATACTAAGAGCTAGCTCTATGCTAATTTCATCATAGTATTTTATATATGAGGAAACAGGCTCAAAGCAGAAACTGACTTGCTCAGAGTCACATTGCTAGACAATAGAAGGTTCAGTTAGTGTCCAGGTCTCTAAGCCTAACAGCCTCTCCACTACACCTACCCATACTCCATAGGTGTAATAGCTCAAAGTCAAAGCAAAAAACATAGTGCATTATCTTTATGCTCCTCTGGGTCCAAAGTGTCCTAAAGAAGTGTGTGAGCAATTCAGAATTAACTAACCAGAGAGGACTTCTGAAAGGATAATTAACCATATTTTTGTAAATTAGTTTTATTTTGAGATACCTATGGATTTACATACAATTGTAAGAAACAATATAGTGAGATCCCATGTACTTTTACTTAGTTTTCCTTCAGGGTAACTCATTGTATAACTCTAGTAGGCAGCCACAACTAGGAAATTAGCATCGATAAAATCCAATCTTGTTTAAATTTCCCTAGTTTTATATGTACTAATGTGTGATGTAGATTTAGTTCTGTGCTATTTCATGATATGTGATTCCTGTAATCACCACCATAGTCAAGATACACAACAGTTCCATCACCACAAAGATTCTTACAAAGAGATGTTACAATATACTAGTACCACTGAGCAAGAAATGCAAAACCAAAGAAATGATTGCCAACCCATAAATACTTCATTTTCTGCCTGGATAGGGACTTGAGCAATGAAGAGAATTAGGCTAACTGAAAATGGAACCTAAATAAAACAAGATGAAAATAAATTGGTCCAGGTACATAAATGGCAAAGGAACCCATTTTTAAATGTCAAAAATACTTTTAAGAGACTGTTTTATAAACCTGTATATAATAATAAACTCCAAGTTTCACAAATATTTGAATAAAAATTTTTTTTCCTCTTTAGCAAATGATTTAACTTCTCTCAGATGGAGTCTTTTTATAATCTGTAAAATGTAGATAATTATACCTATTTATGGAGCAACTTGTGAAAATGATATAAAATAACTAAGAAAGCACTCAAAAAATGGCAAAGTACTATTACTACTAAAGGTATTGTGATGATTTCTGTGAAGAGAACAGAAATAACGAATAATTAGGCTGACATCAGTAATTTATTTTTTAAGAGAATGGTCCAGGATATATCATACAGCTGATACTAGTTTATCCACTCTGCTATGCATCCTATGCCTGTAGGTCTATAAAATGGTCACTAGTGCTCTTTATGATAATTCGGGGAAGCTGAATAATTCTGAAACATTTTGTTATTGCAGTTTTCAAATTTGGGGGCATTGAAAGGATCTTCATCCGTTTTATAAATGAATATACTGACACCCAGAAATATAAAGTGACTTTTGAATATGTGATTGCTGTTTTACTATATTCCAACTCATTGACATAATCTTTCAGTATATAGTGATTGTGAGTTTTCACTTTAATATTTGATTACCTGGATTTGTCAGGAAATTGGTGTACTCCTGAGGTGGGAGTGCGGCAAAGTTTGGAAGGATTGAGATAACGAACCAAAAGCTCTGAGTTCAGAACAGGCCCTGGCACTAGACAGCAATGGTCTCATAAGTACCTAAGGGTTAACCCATCACATTCCTTTGGTGTATCTGTATTTCTATGTCTCTATTAACTATTTAAGCTCTCTTTGGCTGATATTACATGTCTTTACTAGCTCTCAAGGAAGTGTGCCAAGTCAGGCACAGTCCTTGTGCACGGAGTTCCACTTTTTGGACAATTCATTAACCGTAAGAATTATTCTTATTCCTACCATGGATTGGGGTTTCAGATTTTCAAAAAAGCATTGTGAAACCCCCTCTCCTCGGATACCTCCCCCACCTCTAAACAGAAGCCATCCTGGAAGGAGCAGATCTTAGTGAAATTTTTGGAGACAGTGGCCTTGCCTGATAGGCTCTATTTAAACACTACTTCTAGTATTAAATGCCAAATCCTCAGCTCTATGCACTGCTTCATTAGTTATTAATGAGGCAACATATTTGTTCAAAATTTATGATTGTTGATTTGCTCCCATCACTGTATGAAATATTAACATAGCATTTGTACTTGCAACCATTTGCAGACATTAGATTGTGTATTTGCATATTCATGAACACTCATAAATGTTTAAGGAGACAGCACAGAAAGCATGGGAGCTGTCAGACAGCCAGTAAAAAGGCATATTTACAGCGTTAATAAGTATTTGAGTTTATAGGCCAAAACGATGAGTAACAAATTAAGTGAATTTCTGGTTTGCCTATTGTATTGCAGTGAACTGGGGGTTTTGCCATTTTTTAAAGCTTTGTAAATTTAAAATTCATTTCATAGATACTGAGTAAATGCTTATTGTTTAGTCACAAACTGTACGGCCTTGGTGTAAAGAAATTCCCAAGAATGTCAGGCTTTTAGAGATTTCATTTTCACTCTTGCTGACACATAGTTTTTCTGCCTTGGGCTTTTCTCCTATGAAGAATTATGGGAAAGCAAGTGTGTAATATACTGAGGCAAGATTGTTTGCCATTTTAGTCCATTGAGGAACCTGGACAAATGATATATCCTGATGTTATATATCATATATAGCCAAAAACCTTGACTCACTGTGTCAACCTATAAAACTTGGACCTGGAGAGCAAAAGGTTAAAGCACGGGGCATTAATGGACAGGAGGAGTGATAGGAATAAAGCATCCAGTTAACAAATGCCTGACTTACAAATAATCCATATATACAAATTGCCACTAACATCCCACCAAACCTCATTCCTTACATGGTGAAAAATCTAGAACTTTTGAAAAGTTTTATGGGTCATTAATGGGGAAAATATTAAATTAGATCCCTACCTCACACCATACACAAAAATCAATTCCAGATATATTAAAATAACTGACAATGAAAGGAATAGCTATAAAGTTTTTATTATGTAAAACCAATACAGGAAAATATCCTCATGACCTCAGGGCAGGAAAAAATAATTACCTCATTTTATGAACACTGTCACTAACTGGGCCATACCATTGCTAAATGTCTCAAATATCACCTCTAGGTAAATGGATATGTGAGGTAGCCCACCGTATGCTTGTACCAGCAGGAGAAGTGGTTCATGGATTAGCATGTGGGTCATAGTTGACTTCTGTTGTGATGACCTGATTGTTCTATTGATCACTGCTTGCTCCGCTAGCACCTACTGCTGAAATCTGCAACTGGTAGATTTGTGGTCTGTTCCTTTTTGGCTCAACAGGATCTGGTGGTGTTCTTGGGTGAACCAGTCAACATTTGCTCATCCTGTTTATTTCTGACATCTGAAAGTGATTTTGATTTGATATGTAGCCTGGATAACCTCCTCAGCAACAGGACCACTTCATCACCACTGCAATAATAACCAGTAATCTCACAATCTTCCAATCTCTGGAAGCACCATTACCTCTCCTTCTGTGAGCAAATTGGAACTTCTAGATATTTTCAAAGGTAACTAAGTAGGTGAGAAGACCTGGTTCCAGGGCACTAATTTCAGCCTGTCCCCCTGGTAATCATGCCATAGCAGCAATTTTATTCTGATTCATAGGTGGTATAGAGAAGGTAGGGCATGACTTCATGAAATGGTCTCCTTTCAGAATATCGAATAAGAAACAGGGGAAAACTCCAATATGTTTGTACTGATCTCTTCTCTGTATCTCTTTGTCTCCCTTCCTTTCCCCACAATCACCTTGGACCAAGAGGGATGGTCTTTAACCTTGCTGTAGAGCAGTAACCTCCCTTGTATCATATACTCTCCAGAAACACATTTACTCTGCTCCTTTCTCTGGGGCCATGATAGAAAAGGTACAGTGAAAAACATATTGACTTTCTGAGACGGAAATAAAATCTAAACTCCTAGCACAACAACGTTTGATGAGTCAGAGACAATACACACACACATTTGTACATATACACAAAAAATTCATACACACATGCATTTTAACTTCTGCTAATCAGAATTCATTTATTAATTGAACATATATTTGTGGTGACTCCCATATAGGTACAGTGGTATAGAAAGCAGAGAAAGCTCTTCTTAAAATGAAGTTATATTTTCTATTTCAGTGAAAGAAATAATAAGCTTAACTAAATAAATACTTAATATACCAGTTATTATAAAATTCTAAGGAAAAATGAAGCAGGATAATAGCACAGAGATGGATAGATTGATGGAAAGGATGCTTTATTGGATATGGTAACCAAGGAAGTCCTCTCTCAAAGATGACTTTTGAACAAGGACCAGAATAAAGAAAAGGAATAAGCCATGTGGACATGTGGCGAAAGAAAATTTGTGACAGAGGAAATAGCAATTCAAAGGCCCTGAGGCAAAAGCATGATGGGCACGTTTAAGGATTAAGGAGACCACTGTTACAAGAATGGAGATTGAGAGGGGGCTGTGGTAAGAGAGATGGTGGCAGAACAAATCATTAACTTAGATCACAAATTTGGATTTTATTATGCATGATTTAAGAAACCATTGGAAACTTCCTAACAAAAGGGTGATATCATGATAAGTTAGATTTTAAAGAATCCCTCTGGCTGCTATGCTGGGAATGGACAGTAGGAGGCAAGTGTGAAAGCTGAGACCAGGTAGGAGGCTACTGCAGTATTCCAGGTGAGACTGTCTCAGACCAAGGAACTAGCTTCCGGGGTAGGGAGAAGTTGGGCATTCTGAAGATATTTTGAGAATAGAGTGAGTGGGATTTAGATATGGAGTATAAAAAAGTCAAAGTGATTCCAAGTTCTGGGACCTGAGCAAGTTGAATAATGCTGATACGTGGAAGACTGTGGGAGAAGCAGTGTGGAGGCCGGGATCAGAGTTCAGTGTGGGACTTGTTTGGGATGCATATCTCAGTCAAAGAAAAATGTTAAATAGATGGCTGGGTATAATAGTCTGGAGTTCAGAGGGTGAGTCAAGGATGGAGCTGCACATATGAGTGTCATTGGCATAGAGATGACATTTAAAACCATTGTACTGGATGAGGTCACTTAGATGGGATGTTAGGCAGAAGAGAAAATAGGCATAAGAATGCATCCTTCAAACATCCTAATATTTACAGGTATTGGATCTGAGAAGAATCTAGAAAAAAGAGCCTAAGCAGTCACTGGAGCAAGCAGAAAATAAAAAGAATGTTGAAGTAAATGTTTCAAGGAAGAGAAGTTGTGTCAAAGGCAGCTGGTCAGTAGAGTGGGTGAAGGGAGAATTGGCCATTGGCCTGGGATGTGGGAGCCATTGGTGCCCTGTGAGGTAGGTGTCTGTGGGCCTCAGCCTGATGGCTCATCAGAGAAAGGGGAGGAGCAGAAAATCTTTGCAAGCAAGTGAATTTTGATGTGGACATCTTTAAGCCTTTACTCTATGGCCTAGTAAACGGGGTCCCTTCGGAGAAACGAAAGGAGAAACCACGTCCTCTCTCTCCCTGGAAAGAGCCCTCTCTGAGTGCTCTAGCCCAGGAAATCCCAGTCCCGCAGTTTCCTACAGGAGTAAGAAATGAGTGCTGTCCGTGCTGCTGAGCGCTACTAACATGCTTAACAAGTGGAACTCAACCTCGTTCAGTCAGTGCCTCCATTACATGTGTCCCCAGCTCCATCCTCCAGCCACTCCAGCCCTCTGCTGACATTCCAGAAGTGCAGTCCAAGCTACGGTGGGCAGCCTGCCTGTGGGAGGGATGAGCAGAGGGAGACTATAGCCTATTCATGCAGTTTGGTGGAAAGCGAAGACTGAGGGGACTTGTTAAGGGGCATAATTAATAAAGCTCCTGTTTATCTAACCCCACATTTCCAGGAGCTCCACAGACCTTAAAGACATTAGCTCATTCCTTCTCCTCACCATGAAATAGGGGTCCATTTCCTTGGGCTTATTTTATTTATGAAGAAAAGAATGTGAGAAACCAAGGATCCATAGCAGTCTCAGGATTATTTAGCATCACTCGAGCACCCTCTGTAGCTGAGAAGCTCGCCAGCGAGGAGGAGGTACCTAGAGTGCATGATGGAATGGGAGAGACGAGACAAGAGTGCTTAACCATGCAACCTAATTGCAAATATGTAAATGTGACACTGACTGAGCTTTGCATGTAAGGGTCAGTACTGGGTCATGTGAGAACTTAGTTCCTGACTGTACATTCTGATTCCACCTAGGACACTTGATTTAATTTCTCTTTGCCTCAGTTTCTTCTGCTGAGAAATGGAGACTGTAATAGAACCACCCAGGATTGAATAACATCATGCATGTAAAGAACTTAGAATAGAGCCTGGCACAGAGTAAGCACTCATTAATGGCATTTGTTTAAATTGTTTTATACTATCATTATTATTATTATTATTATTATTTAAGGAGAATGAAAGATTAAATAAATAACAACTGTTTTGACTCATTCTAGTGAGGGGGAGAGTAAATATTCTACCAGTCTGTTTCTACTTACACAGATGATAGTTTGAGAAGGGAGGAGCCCTATCTAGGAATTTGGTAACACCAGACAAAACTGTTGTATTAGGTTGGGTAATTCTGGCTGTTCTAAGAGGTAAAGCCCAAAATTTCAGTGGCTTGACACACCAGAAGATGATTTCTTGATCACGTAATAGCACTGGCCGCTGAACAGGTTGGAAGACCCCCACAGAGTTGTTCAAAGACTCAGACTGATGCCACTTGCAACACGTGACTTTCAAGGTCACCTGGGTGTAATTTCCATTCCAGAAAGGGAAAAAAGCATAGAGGAACATGAATGGGGGAAGAGGGTTAATATGATCCAAGCCTAGAAATAAAACACAGTTTTGCTTTCATTCCATAGGGTAGAACTCAGTCAGAACACAAACATCCCAACCAAGGGGCAATGTTAAACAGGTAGTTGGATAGTAAGTGTCTAGAATGCAGAGAGTAGGCCCAGGCTAGAGCTGTAAATGTAAGTGAAACCCTGAAATGGGATACTGGAAAATATAAACCCTGGGTGGGCAACTACTTTTCAGTGTCGAGTCTATGCCATGGAAGCAGAAGGACAACTGTTCAGTGAACATCTGGGTGTCTCTACTTGAAATCCACCTCATAGACTGCTCATCCTGTGTGTACCTAAGGGTGTAGGTCAGAAAAATTCTGTTACAGGATACAACAAATAGGCCTTGAACCTGATAGAGGTTGGGGTTGGAATCAAAGTTGGTTTGCAAAACAAAGTAATAGGGAAGCAGATTCTTCCACTGACTGAGAAGGAAGGGAGCTGGTGAGCCCGGAGCAGAGAGAAGGTGGGGAGAAAGGGCGATAACTCAGGAGTAGGGCAGATAGGGGTCTAAGGAAAATAGTGGCCACTGAGAAAGCCCATATGGAGGAGAAGGCCCGGGGACAGGAGCATGTGACTCTCGGTGATTCCCTGCTCTGGTTATCTGGGAGTCCCCCTCGGTCCTCCCGAGGGCAGATCTAGGCTTTGAGTGACCTCAGGCTCGTACAATTTGGGAGGCCCTCTTTAAGAAAAAGAACCCAAAACTGCAAATGCAAAATCCAGTTACGAAAGCATTTATTTAGATCAAGAAAAAGAATCACAGCAAATTACACATTTTTAAAAGCGACAAATACCACAGGCATCAGATGTTATGAAATCCAGACAAATGACACAGTATTTTAATTAATTGCCTGAATCACTTCTATAATACTTTTTTTTTATTATATCTTCTGGCTGCATCTGCTTCCATTGCCTCTTCTTCTAACAAGGGTTTTGTAATACCATGTCTCATCGAGAGAATTAAAAGATAATTAAATCTTTCCACTAGGATAGTTGATTAAAAGTACATTTTTTATTGCTGATAATTTTTTAAGTGTTTCTTTCAGGTTTACAATTTGTTACTGACAAAGTCATGTAAATTTTTAGGAATTTTGTCAAATTTAGGAAGACTTCCCCCAAGTTGCTCATCTGCACTGTTGTAGACATACTTAGGCTCTGTAGGACTGTTACATACCTGCTGCACACAGACCAGCTTCTGGCTTCATACTCTTTACTGTTCCTCCTTTGTCACCCAGATAAATGCATTTCACTATAAAAACCTATAACCCGTCCCTCCCCGCAGTGAGCAGTAAGAGGATCATGGGAGACAGTCCCACAGTGAGACCTCCAACTGTCACTCAACTAAACCCAGAAGTGCAGTGAACCACCTGCATTAAATTCCTCCAAACCCAAACCAAGTTCCCCACCTAAACCCCTACTTAGTTGAACCCAGAAGTGCTCCCAGGCACATCAGTGCCCCCTAATTCAAGGGGAAGTATGCTTGAGAGGAAAGGGTCAGCAGTCTTAAGCAACTACCATTAAGATAGCTTTCATTTGAAAATTTTTAAAAATCCAAACATTCATTTTTCTAATTCAAAGACTATGACTGTGTGAGTACATTGCGAGGGTTAAACGAGGCCTGTGCGAGGGAGGGTCGCTGAGCCTTGTCTCCTTGACCCTGTGGTGCATCCTCGCCTCCGGGATTCCCTCCCCAGGCCCTGAGGCGGAGGGGCGTTCAGCACCTGGCCCTGCCTGAGCCCTCGGTGCCTGAGCGTCCTGGAGCCGCTGAGACGCGTTACCAGGAACTGGGTGGCTCAAGAGGACAGAAATTTGTTCTCTTACAGTTCTGGAGGCTCGGTCTGAAACCAGGGCGTCGGTAAGGTCGTGTGCCCTCTGAAGCTCTAGGCAGAAACCCTCGCCTGCCTCGAGCGATCATCCGGGTTCCAGGGCTGATAGCCCATTGCTCTAGTCCCTAGCGTCTCCTTCTCTGTGTTTCTGCGTGTCCCTTCCTGATCCAGTATGCTCTCATCTTGACGCTTACCTTAATTACATCTGCAAAGACCCTGTTTCCAAATACGATCATGTTTTCCTGGTTGAAGCCTAACCGATGAAACTACCAGTGCTAAAAGAGGAAGGAGAGAAATTTTTCATCATTGTCAATTAGTGTATTAGTTACATCAAAAAACAATGTAAATCAGTATATTACTTTATACTAACAGATGTAGTATTTATGGTATAACTGTAGCTGTATCAATATTGATATCTTGGAAGAAAAAAAGGGAGAAGCAAGAAATAATTTCTGACAACTTTTGAGAACTCAATAATTCCTAATAGTGATTTCACGACGGTTAACAATTGTACTTTATGAGGAAAGCCTGTGGCTGCTGCTCTATCACAAGGTCTTTCACGGGGACTCTGCAAGTCCATCAAGCGCCAGCAGCCTCCTCCTGGAACATGATCACAAGGCTAGGTGCTGCCGCTGGAGTGGGTCAGAGTTACTCTGAGATCGAAGCTCAGGGCTTGCAAGTCTCACTCCTTCTCTTAGGGTATCAGTGAAATAGGCCAGGATTTGAGAGATGTTGCCTCTCATTGACTCTTTTGTATCACATCCCTTTGTCTGGCTGTTACCATCAATAGAGTGGTGAACCCAGTGATTACAGGTTTGCAGGGTTTAACCTCAGCAAGACCGTGTGGAGCCTGGCCTGTCATCAGTGCCCTCGGCGTCCCTGCTGCGGCCCCATTAGGGCCTTCGCAGAGCCTTCCTTTCCTCCTTTTCGGGGCTTCTGTCTGCTGCCATGGCCTTGAGATTTTGGGAGGGACTATCTCATCAATGTTTTACTGTTAATTTGATTTGTTGCCTCCTTCCCCAGAACTGTGTACCTGCTTTCTCAGTTTCTAGCAGGAAAAGGAGGTCTAAAGGGAAAATTTAAAAAAAGGAAAAGGTGGTCTAAAAGGAAAATTCCGAATACTGGTACCTGGGTAGGAGACGTATTTTGCAACAAGGAGCTCCCGTTATCCCTGGAGTCACCTTTCATAGGAAACAGCCCAGCCCCTTCCCAACCTGAGATGCTAATAATGTCGGCATGTAGAAGACACGGCGGGGTGTAGACACTGATATGACACGGCGGGGTGTAGACATTGATATCCCAGACCATGATTCATCACTCCTGACACCAGGAGGTGTCTGAGCCATGAGCTATCCTCCCTCGCTCCTTTAGTACTACTTCCTCTTGCAAACAAAAGCTTTTTACGTGGTGTATAATCTGTAAGGCATAAATTGGACTCATAAATGGATATTTATTTTTATGTAAATCTTGGCAAACTGAGGCAGCTACTTTACAGAGGTGATTAAAATTTAAAAGGCATCATTGTGAGTAGAAGATAATAAAGAGTTGTTATTTACAATGGCCATATTTACAATAAAATGCTAAATTTATTTTAATAAATAATAATTTTATATTTATGGAAGGCATTTATAGACAAGACAATAAAAACTTCCACTTCTGCTTACTCAGTTTTTCTGTATGGCATATAAATCAAATCCTTCATTCAATACTGTATTCATACTTTGAGCTTGCTGTGTTTTATCAGAGTAGTCAAGTCTATTGTTTCTTAAATCTGTTCTCTTTATAATAAACAACTTTATTGATTTGGTTCAAGCTCAGCTCCAAATATAGCAGAATAACGCTAATGGCCCAAGAAAGACAGAGAAATGAGAGAGCATTTTATCAGCATGTTTCAATGTCATAGGTAAAAGCCATGGTGGTTAGTAATTTCTTTGTATACTAACCACTTACAAAGTCCTTAAATAGGAGGCTTAATAACAGAGTCCAAGTCACCATTGTTTTCTTCAGGCTTCCAAAAAAAACAAACTTTTTTTTAAGCAAGTATTTTTACTTGAATATTTTTAATAACTTTAACTGATGACAAAGGGAAAGTTTTCTTGTGAGTGTGTGTGGCAGGGGAATTGTATGTTTTGGAAGTTTTCCAAAATTCTGCCTCATTCTATCACAGAAAAAGGCCTATCCTAGTTTTAACCCAAAACGTAATATTGTCAAAGTAGGTTTAATGGGTTAAAAATAAGTCTCACTAAGTTGAAACAATGAGAAATTCAACATATGGTGAGACACTATGCCTGGCAGTTTATTATGTGCTAGGCTCTGCATTAGGTGCTACGGTTAGAGCACATTGTCACAGAGGTGGCCTATGCCTAGGAGACAGCTCTGGGCACATGCATACCAAAAGGCATCCACTGAAGTGACGAATAGATAATGTCCAAAATTTGTCTGTAAACATAATGAATGTGTGGGAGTAATCAAGACACCAAGGAGCAAATTCTTTCTCATGGGAAGTGGATACAAGCAGTGGAAAGCTGATGCACCTAACCAGAACTCTTGCTTTAAGAATTTGTGATTATCACAACCACCCCCAACTGGACTGTAAAGTGAACTGTGACAACTGCAAGAGAATCTCATGGACCCTTAGGGATGAACCTAGGATGCTTGACTCTTGCCTCGGACTCTCTTAATCGTCAAAATGTCACAATCTATGAAATGTGACAGCCAAATATGACATGTTATAACTAAATAATGAAGTCATTACCTCAATTTATCTGTGTTCATGGCTGAACAATGACTCTAAACCTTAGATCTATCCTCATTTCCAATAAATACTACAAACACGTTTTTGGTATAGAAACAAAAACCAGGTTTTCTTTTGATATGGCACCATGGATCTCAAGTGTATTAAACCATGGCCCCCAAGGACTCACACCTCCCAGCGGTTGTGCCCACATTACTCTAGGCTTGGCCAGTGGGATATTAGCAGACACAATGCATACAGGAGATTAATAAATGCTGCCCACTGGGGCTTGTTCTTGTGGAATCTAGCTGCTGTGTGAAGAAGTCCAGACTAGCCTTGTGGAGAGAGAGAAGGAGAGAAACCTTCAAGCATCCCCACCAAGGTCCCAGACATGAGTGGAGCTATCCAGAGTTATTCCAACTCCAGATGTCTTTTGACTGCAACCATATGAGGGAGCCTATGTGAGACCAGCAGAAGAACCAGCTAGCTGAGCCCCCACCATCCTACAGCATCACGAAGAAGGTTATTATTTTGAGTCACCATGTTTATTCTGTTAAACAACAACTGATACCTCCAATATTGGGGGACTTTGAATAAATGTTAGAAGAAGGAGGGGGGAGGAGGGGCAGAAGATGGAAAAGGAAGATGAGAAGGAGGCGAGAAAAGGAAATAAGAGGAGGAAAATTTTCTTCTATACATCTAAAGGTTAAAACCAAGTAAGCAAGTTAACAAGACTTGGTGAGAGTTTTTCAGATCTTAACCATTTTCCTTGGTTTATATATAACTTAAAAAATTCATTATGTTGTCACTGTCCAGTATATGTCTTCACAGATAGCAGATTCCCAAATCAGCCTCCCAGTGGAAAATTCACCCATGCAGATGATCAACTGTGAAAATCTGTGTGCAGCCTTGTGAAAAAGCATCAAATTTAGAATCCATGGCAAGGCTTTTGGACACAACTATTCCATCTCAAGGCCCATATTAGCTGAAAATTGCTCTGGAGGAGTAAATAAGCTGACATCTGCAATGAATTTGCAGCAACCACTGTTATCTAACACCTGCCCCTCCAATTAAGAATGCCGACCTTTTTGAAGTTTTAAGGAAGAGTAGTTTTTTAAATATGTTTCTCTTCAGTTATTTTATAATCGATCTTTACATCGTCCTTGGACATTCAACCCTAAATCACATAGTACACTTGCTCAATTTAACCACACTGAGATGAACCAAGTAGTCAAGGAAGGGTTGTCAGAAATAGCTACAGAGAAAGGACGGTGGGGGGTAACATAGTGGAGGCAGAAAAAGCAGACATCTGAGAGTTGTAGTCCTCTTTGCTTGGTGGTAGTTCACTCCACAGTTTTTCTTCTTAACGAACTAAGAATGCTTCGTGCCTGCATTTCTCAGGGGGCTCTGGGAGTTTGAAGAGGCCAGGTTTTCCTACCTGCAGCTTGAAGATTAAAGGCTTAGGGACTTCTTGAGAGACTGCTTTTCCCCAGTTACTGATAGACTGAGGACAGGAAGTACTGACTGCTCTGAATGGGTAAAAACAGGCCCAGTTTGGAGTCATCCTTCTCTGTGGGTGGCAGCTGCCCACCATGACATGGTGGGATATTTATGGTAAATTAACCTCTGGTGATTGGGAAGAATTTGAAAGAAAAGGAGCATGAGTTGTGAATTCTCAGGTCTAGTTGGGGTAAGATAGATTTAGAAAAATATTCATTAGAAGAACTGCTTTCAAATAAAATCGAAACCAAACACCTCAGTAAATGTTCATTTTGAACATGTGGCTTTCTAACTGTATTTTCTAACTATATTTTCATAAGTTGTATCAGTTTCTTACTGCTCCTATAACAAATTGTTATCTGGCTCTTCCTGAGTCCCTTTTGTAAGTATCCTTGTGATTACATTGGGACCGTACGCATAATCCAGGACAATCTTCCCATCTAAAGACCCTTAGTCACATCTGCCAAGTCCCTCTGCCATGTAAGATAACATTTACAGGTTTCAGGACTAGCACATGGCATTTGGTGGGGCGGGGAGTGGATGGGCATTATTCAGCCTATCACCCAAGAAGTCCTCTCTTTTTCAGCCATTGCTGTTCCTATGTCTTTCTGATTAAATAATTCTACTTTCCTGCCTCATAAATTAAGTACTGTGCTGGAAAACATGGAGTAATTTTGCTGTCCAAGGATTCTCAGTGCCCAAGATCACTACTGTGAACAGTGAATTTTCACTGTGGAGAATTAAAGATGCAAACGGTGCCGGGCTTTGCTCTGACCAGGAGGCGGGGAGCTTCCAGTGTAAGGTTCTAATGGCCAAGGCTCTGTTAGAAGAGAGTGGCCTATGGCGGGGAGTTGCCCAGGGCTGCCCTCCAGTGGGAGGGAAGACTCGGGGCCTGGAAAGCAGGACTTGGCTTGCCTGGAAGGAGCATCACAACTGGGAGATCTGCTCTTGTCAAGTATTTTCCCAGTTTCACCAAAACACTTCATAAGATGGACTGCACCAAGGATAACACAGCGTGTTAGGCAGGCCTTTAAAAATCATGGGTTCCAGGCCCCTTGCTCTGCTGCTGAGATACCCAGTCCTGGAGAAGTGAGGAGACTTACTCTGGCTCTTGGCAGAATAGTGGCAGAGCCAAGATCTGAACATAGCTCTTCGCGTTACAGTCCCATGATTTTTACGTTCAGCCATGGCACCTTATACATAAAAGATTACATTTCACTCAGCCCAGACCTAGGGACTCAGGGTTCTTACATTTTTGCCATCGATTTAGGAAAGAGGAAAGTTTCAAGCCTCCCGCACCATCTTGTTTAGGTGTAAGCAGCCCCAGGTTGGGTTGGTGTCCCTTGACTTCAGACTTGGAAGGTGGGTACCTCCACTGTTCCCTTTTTCGTGCCTCCATAACTGTTGTCCCTCAAGGAGACACCTGCCTGTTGAATTCTGGGAACTCTAGGGTTCCAGCTGGTAGACCTGCTTGGCTCCATTTGATCAATTCTTTCCAGACATGAAGTTTCACACAGTAATGGTATTAATTATCAGGGTTCCCAGCCTTTCCTTTGGCATCTTCACCAAATTTCCGTGGCTAAAACCCTGCAGGTTGTCAACGTCCAGCTCCTCAACCGTGAGTGAGGATCGTCCAGTGGGGAGAGGAGGGAACTGTGGTCAGTGTTCAAATCAGTAGAGCACTCATTTCCTCTGCCCTGGGGCACCCAGCATACTTGTATTCAGAAAACCCATCTCTCCATGATCTAATCCATGTATCTATTCACCAGGCACCTTTTGTACCACGTGGTTTAATCCCAAAAGCTCTTGCAGTGAGAATGCTTTTTGAGGGCTTTGTTGAGACTGGGAGAGGGGGGTCTCAATGCCGCCAAGGAAAATGGTCCCATGTGGAAGACCATTAAAGAACCCTGTCCCCCCCTCCTGAACTCCATATGCATTCTGAGCGTGGCATTGTCCATGCCAAGCTGAGGGCGGTGGCCCTGGTCTTCTTCATACAGTAGAGAAGACTGGGGGCCCAGAAAACAGAGACAGTAGAGAAAGATGTTAACTCTGAAACTCACCACCCCAGCTCTGAGTCAGAGCTGCCCCGAAGGCTGTGCAGGGCTGTGAAAAGCAGCAGGTATTTATGGAAGCAAAGAGGCAAAAGCATGTTGTTAGAAAAATTGTCCCCAAAGCCCTGAATTGGCCTTTTATCACTGTCACTCTGGCTTATAAACCCCTGTAACGTGTGGCTTTCAAGAAGGGGGAGCTAAGTTCAGTGCCCGATGCCCTGCCAAGAGCTATATAATGCATAGAATAAAAAAGACGAAATGTCTCTCCAGATGCGTTGCTTTTCCTCCCCACCCAACTCCCTTCCCTGGGGAAGAATCATAAACACAGACAGCAGAATGACGCTCCTTTATTATTTCGCCGAGCTCTTTCTCTGCAGATGACCTATAGAAGTGATTTAACATAGAGCTGCTGGAGTTCCTGCACTTTCCTCCGAAGCCGAGGCTGGCTGATTTCTTTGGGGTGTTATAACTATGACCTGCTCCATTAAGTAGCAAACAAAGTCCAGCTGGATATATCAAGCTCAGCTGGACTCTTTTGCTTTCACACAACCTGCTTGATTAGGAGAATCGCTGTGTCCTCGTCACATAGAGCCTCGTGCGGTCGGCAAAGATTGGGCTGCCATTGATTTCTGCATAATATGGATTCACACTGCCTTTCCGCAGCAGCGTGGCTTTCACACCCACAATAAACTAGCAAGGATTGGTTTTTCTCTTTCCAGTCTTCTGCTTCAGACTTAGGCCGGGGCTTAGTTCTAAAAATTAGTCACTCCTGGAGGTAATGTGTGGCTTATTACCCAGCACTTTACGGTGCATTAATTGCAGCTTGATTTAGACATTTCCCATTTGGTGACTTAGCTGCAATCATACAAACATGTCATGCTCTAAGTCAATAACGTGGGAGCAGAAAGGGAGCCAAACAATTGCAAGTGCCTCGTTTCTCTCAGGGGAAGGACCAGGGCAATTGTTCCTGTAACATGATGCTATTTGTTTATCGGGAAGTGGTGTTTATCTGGCTCCTTTTCTTAGAGTTGTTATTCATCCTGGACCTGTCTTCAGTAGCCTCACCCTTTATTTCTATGCCTATTTCCCTGTTTAAAAAAAAATCATGAAGCTTGAAAATTAGGGCAGCAAAGTACAGGGGTTTTATCAAATATTCCAAGACATTGTGCATACTATGCAAACCACAGGGACCACATATGGGTTGTGGTGGCCAAATCTTACCTGTATTCAATCGTTATTTTAATTTATGGTAATGCTTTTTAAATCATTGAGGAAGCATAATTCAGAGGCATGCCATCACAATCATTTAAGCTCTGCGTATGCAGTGATTATAGTATATATAGTGAAAATTGGATAATAGCATAAACATTCAACAATGGGGATGTAATAAATAAATTAAGGCTCATTCATACTGTGGAATGATATTCAATCATTAAAAATTATGTAGACCTATATTTGATTAGATGTTTCAATATTCTTTAGTGAAGGTTACACAACAAATGTATAATATAATACAATTTTCTTTCTTAAAAATTGAATAAAGCACTGTAAATGTGAATATATGTGTGCATTTTCTGGGAATATATAATATCATCGAAAGCACTGGTAGAGATCTATGTTCCAGTATGTATTAGATGTTATCCCTGAGTGGAGAAACTGACTCTTAGTAGATGGAGCTATATGAAATTGCCAAGAACCTACCATTTTGCTCTACAAAACAACATTTTCATACGGTTCAGTCTAATTTTTTTCCCATTGTAATTTTATGCATTTTTTGTTGTTAAAAAATATTGCTCATTTTTGTTATGCTTATAATAACGAAAGTTTTGCCATTCTTGCTTAGTTCTCTGAACTTACATTATGGTGGCACTTACCACCTTGTATTGCAATTGTGCGTTTGTTCTCTTCTCTCTCTACCCACCTACAATTCACCTACCATTAAACTGAGGAACCTAAGTTAGCTTTTATTCCTGCACCCTCAGTGCTTAGCACAGTGCCTGACTCAAGTAGACATCAGTAACATTTTGTTTAAGGAATGGCAGATGCCTTCTGATGGAGAAACTAAGAAGTTGCCTTGAATTGACTGGAGGCTGTCAAGCATACACACTTGCACATTATGATGCCATTGGGCAGGAATTCATTTGTAATTGTTTACCTGAAGGGTGCACAGAACTGTGCCGATCTAGTTGTACTCACTGAATCCTCTTTTGAGGGAGGCAGTGCCAACACTGCACATAGGATTTTGTTGTTTTATTGTGTAGAGTTTTTTGTTTTTTGCATTTGGAGATACAATTTAACCAGCAGTTCAATAATTCTACAACATGGCTAATAACAGTCTTTGTTCTGTGTGAAGAGGTACTACAATAAATGATCAAATCCTCAAAGTCTACAATAAATCCAGGTATTCTAAACAATACGGCTCATTTTAGTTATTTTTTTTTTAAATCTCCTAACAGTATTTAGGCCACAGTGCTAATAAAGTCATCAAAACCACAGATGGATGAATCTTGCCTCCTCTTTCCTTCCCTTATCCATATTTTGGAGAGCCTAAATAAAAAGAAAGCAAATATCAAAAATAGAGAAAGAAAGAGAGAGAGACAGAGAAACAAAGAAAAGGAGGAAGGGAAGGAATGAAAAAACAGTAAGAGTCAAGGTGATTCTCTGTAATTGGATAATGAAACCCCACTGGCAAGGATTCCCCTGCATTGATGTGTCGCACATGATCTACTAAAGACTGTCAGGTATCTTTCTACCTCCTGACATCTTTCTAGAAGAGGCAGTTGACAAGCTGGATTTAGAAGGCTCAAAGTGATTAAACTTACTGGTAATGGATAGCATGAATAAAACTGAAATTAGCCAATGGAGAGCAATTCTAGGAATGAACTAGCTAAACCATATGAGAGGTACTGAGCAGTGACCAGTGAGAAAATAAGGCGAAGTTGTGTGGGAAAATAAATAGCTGGCCTCAAAGCCCATAGTGTAGACTGTGAGCTTGAGTCAGAGTTTAAAAAAGAAAAGAATAACGGCATCAAAGACTACTTCTTTAGAGGTATTTGGAATTGACTGTATACGGGGAAATCATCAACACATCAAGAAAAAGTGGAACATGACAGCAGGGTTCCAGACAGGTTATAAGTAAGGAGGTCAGTGGGAAAAGGGCAGTTAATTCCAAAGAGAAAAGAACAGATATTTAACTACTTATCCTGAATCTTAAGGAAAATTTATATTGCAAAAGAATATGGAAACATCACTGTTTCAAAACTTAGAGCACATTGAACAAATAGTTCAACCAATTTTCTCTAAAAAATAATAGTTCTTATTGTTTGGTGTTTGCCAGGAAGACACGGGCATCTTGCAGGAAATGATGGATTAATGTCCCATGTGTGTCAACCCCTCCCTTAAACACACTGAAATGAAGCCCGGCCTACAGGTGTGCGAACGCATCCATGCCATTTCTCTTTGCCAAATGTAAATCCCCCTCAGAGCTTCACCTGACTTCACCAAGAGAAATCACCTTGGTTGTGAGTTCTGTCCATTCATGTTAGGTTCTAACTGACAGCCACAGGGTCCATGGGACCAGTAAACCCTTGCTCCATCTCACGTTTGGAGTGAACAAGTCCAGAAATAATAGGAGGCAACATAAAAACCTGAGGTGAAAGAATAACTGGGGAATTTAATAAAGAAGCAATGGCATGTTCAATTTAAGAATGAAATTGCTTTACCAGAACAAAATGCAATAAGATGTGAAGCCCAGTCCTTCCAGTGCCACCCCAGGCCCAGTTTCCTTAGATATGAAGAAACCTACCTCTACTCTGAGCTGGAGTTAAAAAAGAGTCCTATTCATTAAAAGCAAAGCAAAATAAACCAAAACATAAACAACTACCTGTTATGAGACTCCAAATCATTTGCTGTTAAAATACCTTTAAAAGGAGGGTTTCTTCAAAGCCCTTTTCTATGGTAAACTTTATTAAATTTAGTTTTCACATTACACCCCTGAATGCTGTTCATTGAGCCGATATTCCAACCATTCTTTTTAGATTCTCTGGTTTACAACTAAGTCAATATTTTCTTGAAGTGAAAATATAATTTGAGTTCTCCAGAGGTCAAAGTATTTTGATGAAAAATACCTATTGTAATTGCAACCCACTCGTTGGATGCCAAAATCAATGGCAGCAACTTTTCTGTAGGGAGGACTCCATCTAGCATAGAGTTGCCCTGTGTCTTATTCCTTTTCACGAATGAAGGGCCATGTTTAGGGCCAGCTGCTATGCAAGGAGTAATAATATTTTTACATTAAGCCTTTATAGTGTCCTAAACTCTTCATGCCCATGCTCTTACTTATTCATTTAATTCTGTGAGCTCCTTGAAGATAGGATGCATGTTTATAGCAGGGCACAGTGTCTGGTAAGCATTCAGTAAATATTTGCTGACTCAGTGGAGTAACTATAATAGTGAGGATACTAAAATCTAGAGAAAGTAAAGAATGTGTCCAAGACCTTATATTATAATAATATAACAGAACCGAGAATCATCCAGATCTTCTGATTACAAATCTTAGTCTTTTCTTACCAGAACATGATGCCCCAAGATTTGCCACCCTACAGATTTTGCTGGCTAAGATGAGATACTAAGATTCACTTTCAATTCTATAGAAATGAATAATATGGTGAACTGTAATCAGTCTTTTGAAGGATGGAAGGCAATATTAATGAGCAAGGTAAAAACAGGCAATCTCCACTTGCCCATTTAATTATGGGTTTATGTGATTTAAGAGTTGGGGTGATTGATTAATAAAATGAGCTACTTCCAGAGCCTTTGAGAAACACTTTCCTTTAAGAGATTATGGCTATAGTATGACTGGGCTCCTGACTTATCCTGTGTGGGCCAGTCTGAAGCTTGGATCTCTGGGACACCATATTGTTTGGATTTCATGAAGCTCCAACTCCATTGCTAAATATGGGACACAGTCATTTTAGTTTAAAGTATTTCAGCACATTCTCAATAGCTATAAAATATTCCCAACTTGGTTAACAAAAAGACAAAAAATGTTAGATTCTAGGTTAGGGTTTCTTAAAGGGCAGCAGTTGGACAACATTATTACCTGGGAACTTGTTAAAAATACAGATTCTGTGGCCGCACCCAGACATACTGAATCAGAGAGTGGGAAGGGGAACCCAGCAATCTGTGTTTCAGTAAGCCCTCTGGGTGATACTGACGTCAGACCACTCAAGTTTGACAGCCACCATACTGTAATATAGACAACAATTTTCTGGCTCCTCAGCCAGAAAAACAAAATTAAATGAGAAAAATAAAAAGATCTTCCCTAGGAAAGCAAGACAACCTGAGTGGAAAGGGAGAAAGCGAGGTAATTTTGTTCTCAGAATTACCAAGGGCCCCCAAGAGGTTGAATTCTAGGGCTTACATTTCTAGGAAAATATTCCTTTGGGGTCCTAATAAAATGTCTTAATAAAGCATCTTTTGGAGATTCACCGTCTTGAATATGGTATAGTACTGATAACATCTTGCACGCCAGATCTGTATTACTAATGTCAGGTGAATATTTTTTGTTTTACAAAACTTGTCCCTGTTAAAATTTAAAACAACCATTTTTAAACATCTAGCATTTGATTCTGAGTCACTTGGCAAGAATGATGCTTTTGGAAATAGCTATAAGTTGATGGAGCTTAGTTACTGGATTAACTTCTGATGGGAAAATTACAAATGTAAATAAATTAGAACACACCAGTTTACTATTCAGGAGAAATTCTTTACATTCAAACAGTAACTTTATAATGTCAAAATAACCAGTAGGTATTAATCAGTATCTGAGCTATGTAAATATTTGCTTGTTTCCATAGTGATTGGCAAGCCCAGATACAAGGGAAAAAATCCACACATGTTATCACTTCCTAATAATATGATCATAAAAACACGACTCAGACCAGACTGAGAGGAGAATAAACACCATTAATTAAAAGATTTATAAAATAGAGGAGGAGGTGACAAATGAAGTATTGAGTGCAAAAATGCACAAAGGAGGTAAAATATACCTTTTTTTTAATTCTGAGAGAAACTTGAGCAACCCTTAATTATCTTCCAAAATGCTATTTAGAGTTTTCCAAAAATAAAACATCTGACAACTGCTCAAAGCACACTGCACCCCCACCCACAAAACATACACTTTTAAAGTGGATATACAGCCATGGCTGTGAAGTGTGTTTGAAAAAAAGTGAGACTGTTGGCATTTCACTTGCAATCAACTGAGAAGTTCTTTACTAAAGAAGTGAGAAGCTTAAAGCTGTTTCTCCAAGCTTTAGGGGAGTATGGCATATTACGGAGGAGGAGCATTTGGTCAAAGAGTAAATTAGTAGCGTGGTTCACACATTGAACGAGAAATCTACACAGGAACCACAGTTGTCTTAAATAATCAGTCCCGTTAACGGGACTTTGGTTATGATATTTCTTCACAAAGCAGCCACCAGTGCAAAGGCTGTTTTTAGAAACACTTTGTTCTTCTGATATCTGCTAGGATAATGCTGCACCTTTTTTCCCCCTGAATGATTTCTAAAAATAAAAACAAACACAAAAAGCACACACACACCCTGAGGTAGCTGGAGAAGAAATGAGCATGCCACAGAAGGTTATTTCAATATGTGCTTAGGTAAATAGACGCTAAGGGGGAAATGCAGACACAAGATCCTGAATAGAGAGAAGTCCACACTGAAGGCTATTCTGAATGATGCTTTTCTGAGCACAGGGTGAGGCCAAATTTAAAGCATATAGTAAGGACAGAAATTGAAGGAATTACACAATGATTGGAGACTATCTCATGCTAGATATATAAAAATTAATGAAATATTTAAATGTCATTAAAATAAACTACATACAATTTATAAAAGGAAACTTCCATTATGGAGTTAGTAAAGAATCCCTAAAAAACTACAATACCCAGATCACTGACAGATTTGACTCTCTAACTCAATAAAAATTTTTGTACGGAGAACTTGATAAGCAAAGTTAAGATTGCAGCAGATTGGAAAAATGTATATGCAAATAATATAATAGACAAATATTTTCTGTAATATATAAAGAATTCCTGTAAACCAACAAGGAAAATGAAGCAACAGGGAAAAAGACAAAAGAATGCACAAAAAAAAAGACAAATCTAATAAACATGAAAATATCATTTCACTAGCATTTAGTGACTTTATAATTAGAAGAATATACTGTTTCTACCCATCCAATTGATAAAAGCTTTAAACATTAAAAAATTCATTGTTGCCAGACATGAGCACTCATTTATTGTTGATGCAAGTGGATAGCATTTTTCAGGGGATTTTTGCATCACCTCTCATAGTTTAAAATGTATTTGGCTTTTGACCCAGCAATTCAACTTCTAAAAATCTATACTATAGAAATATGACATACTCGCTCAAAGATTCATGTACAAAGATATAAACTGTGATATTTTTGTGATGATGGAAAATTTGAGACAATCTGAATTCCCATCAAGAGTGGAATGGCTAAAGAAATTATGCTTTATGTAGAATATTAGACTATCTGGAACCATTTTTAAGATACATTAACTAAATAAAGAAAAGCAAACTATTAACAGGAATTATTCCGTAAGAGGAGAGAGCAAGATTAAGGATGATTAAGGATTGAAGGAAGCAAATAAGTGGAGAGTTTTGATTTTTACTTTACTTAATTTGTTATCAGTTTTTTAAAAATTGAAGCTGCAATACAATATGCATAACAAAAAAGTCCCCTTTTAACCATTTTCAGGTGTACACTCAGTGGCATTAAATACATTCACATTGTACAGCCATCAATGCCACCCATCTCCGTAACTTTTTTCATCTTCCCAAATTGAAACTCTGTACCCATTAAATGTGAACTCCCCATTTTCCTCTCCCCTAGCCCCTACTTTCTATGTCTGTGAATTTGACTGGTCTTGGTACCTTGACAAAGGTCAGGAAACACTAACCCCAAAATACTGCGTGTTGGCATATTGAATATTATCAGTTGAAGGGACCTGAGAAGAAGCAGGTCACAGACCCTCATGAGAGGGGCCTCCTCACCTCTGAAGACAGAGGAATCTGAATGCACAGGCCCTGCTGTCCCCCCAGGTCACTGCATGTAGCTCATACCTGGCACATCGTCCTATCGTGGTTTTCCATTGCACACAAGTTTTCATCAAATCCGGCATAAAAACACTCAAGTTTAATGGTTTCTTTGGGTCCCTATTTCCTTGTGAAGGCTCCTGTGTCACACAAAACTTAAATAATTTTGTATGCTTTTCTCCTGTTAAAATCTGGCTTTTGTTATGGGGCTCCTGGCTGAGAACTTAGAAGGGTAGAAGAAAATGATATTTTTCCTCCCCTACAACCTTGTAAGTGGAATCATAAAATATGTGTCCTTTTGTAACTGGCTTATTTTACTTAGCATAGTGTCTTCAAGTTTTATCCATGTTTAGCACGTGTCAAAATTCCCTTCCTTTTAAAGCCTGAATAATATTCCACTGTATGTATTCTGCAATCATTTTAAACAATAAACACGATTGCTTCTATAATATATAACAAAGTAAAAATAAACTTAAAAGTGTGCCTCCAAGAGTACATTTATGCAAATCCTTGTGTCAAAATACTTTTTGACAACATCAATAACAAATTTCAAGGAAATTACATTTTGATTGAATATGTATTTCTGCAGTCTGAAAACCTTTACTTGCTTGTTTTCACTTACCTGAGGTCTGAGAGAACTATAGAGCTTGGTGGAGCTTGAGGATCAAGGAATAAAAGAAAGAAGAGAGAGAAAGAGGAATGGAGGAAGGGAGGAGAGAGAATATCTTCTATTGAATGTTTAGTATATGCCAGTCACTGTCTAAGAGCCTTGCATTTTAAAATTCATTCAATTCTCAGTTACCCTGTGTTGTAGATGTTCTTATCGCCCTCACTTAACCAGGGTTCTCTGCCTTTCCCCAGGTGATACAGCTGTTAACACTTGAACATCTGCCCCCCAGCTACAGAATCTAGGTCACAATGCTACTGATTCCTCTGCTTAGGAAGATACCACATTAGTTTACTATTGGAGAAGGCTTGGGAGGTGGAGTTTCCAGAAGGTTTTTATTAATTTTATGCTCCCTGTCAATTCAGTTGTAGACACTAATCAATGAAATGACCAGCTGGGGGAAAGATACCCACAGAGAGAACTCTGACCAGCCTGGAGGGGAAAACCATGTAAAAGTGAATATGGTCAAAGTCAAAATCGTTATGATCACAAGGCTGCAATATCTGTTTCTTCTCCACTTTTAAAGCGTTTGTGGACCAACAAGCAAAGGTACACTGAAGTCAAAAACTGCCTTTGCTTCCCAGAGATACACATTCCAGCAACATCTAGAAAAGGAGATTGAATTAACCAAGTAATTTACTCATTCGTTTCAAATTAATTTTCACATCGTTATTGTACATGTGGACTGTATAGTAGGCTCCATGTAAATAAGAGTAATAAATATGTGTATCCAAACAATGAGGTTGCTTATGATCAGATACTTTCTCCACAAAAAGTTGAACACCACAGAATATTTGGGAAACCCTTTGGAGATGAAAAAATAAGGGGAGAGAAATAGTTGGATAAATGGACTGAGAAATACTGACAAAACAAAAGCATCTCTTGTAACTCATTCTATGGCATAGGTTTCCCATGAATGCCCTCTTGGAGGTTATAGCAAAGCAGGAAAGATAGACGTTACACAGCCTGATACATAAATCCAGGTGATTGAAACGTGTGACAGATTCTAGAAAAGAAAATGCAGTGTGTAATGAGAGGAAATGGGACTGGATTTAGCCTGGAGGTTCTCGGGACACCCCCAGAAAGTGACATTTAGACCCTGACTTGAAGGATGAGTAGATACAGATAGTTGAAGAGTTGGGGGAAGAAAAGAGGGGGAGAAGAAGAAGAGAAGAGTAAAAGGGACAGCTTGGGCAAAGGCTCTGGGGTCAGAAAGAGGCTGGAGGTTTGGAGGCTGGGGGAGGGCTTTGCCCAGTAGAGAGTGGCCAGGGTCACGGCTCGTAGGCCAGCCACAGGCCAGGCGAGGAAGTCAGGAATTGATGCGGCGGCCCTCCGTGACATGTTGAGTTCTAATTTGCCATTCAGAACAATCGCTGTGGCTGCTGCCTGGAGCAGGCTTTAGAAAGGGCCAAGAAGAGAAGCAGGATGGGGCCGTGGCATGGGGCCTGGAAGAGGGGCAGGAGCTTGGACCAACATGCAAGCAGTGAAGGTGAAGGTCAAGGCAGATCTGAGAGATATTTTTAAGGTAATAAAAACTCATGCTCTGCCTCCCATGTTCTAATAATAAATCTCTAGTCTTTTATCCAGATGTTTAAGTGGAACACTGTTACTTACTACCTCAAGAATTTGGAGTCCGATCAGTCCACACCTATTCAGGCATCCAGGCCTTGGGCAGTGCTGGTCCTACCACTCACAATGCCCCTTCATGTGGGGGCATTTTCCCACCAAGGCCCAGTGGACTTTCTCTGAATCAGCCACCCTTTCTGTGAAACCCGCTGCATGGACACCCGTCTATGGCACTGCATGTGTCAGCCTGTCCACCTAGCCCCCTGTACAACACCTGGCACATAATTCTGCTCAATAAATGTTTGCATGAAGCAAGAACACAAGGCTATAGGAGAGGTGGAAAGGGAAAAGAAGGAAAGAAGGGAGGAAGGTGGAAGAAAATTGGCTTTTCCTGGTTACTCCAGTTTTGGTCAGCATCAGAGATGTTAGTGAGAAGAGGTGGGAGATCCCCTCTTAGTCTGGCTTGCTGCTTCTGCAGTGACCACAGTTTCATCTGGATGGGGGCATATCAGGGGCTAGCTCCCCCAGAGGCTGCTCTCCCCTGTTGGAAATTGAGCTGCTTCTCAGACACAAAAGTAGGGCATATGTGTCCTCATAGAACTGCCTCTCACTTGCACCATACAGTGTCACTCCTTCCGTGGTCCCCTGAGAAGTCAGTGGCTCCCACTGAAGCCTTGGGCTAATCTGGCATCCTTGCTACTTGTCAGGTATAGTCTGCTCTCAGCTTGAGAGGGCTTGGCAAGGTACGCATTTGTCCCCAGGGCCTCTGATGAGAGGAACTGAGGGGGGTGGAGTTCCCAGTGCTCGTTGTCATTTGCTAAGCAAGCCCCACCCTTGGTGAGCCTGACCACAGCAGCAGCTGGAGTCATTGCCCCTCTGAGGGCTGCTTCTGAGAGTTAACAGGTTGAATCTGCAATCTGACTCATTGCATAAACATAAATGGACCCTCCAAAGACAACCACAGCCAGGCTCAGACTATTGCCACCAAGAAGCCAGGCCATTTCCACTATGTTTAGATCACAAGCATCCATTAATTGGTATCACGGAGATCAAATATTTGGACCACTGACTAGATTTTTCTCCTTTTTGATTACTGTCCTATCATCAAGGTTATTCGATATTTTTCTTCTCAAAGACAGAGGAAACAAAGACAGATGGCTGGCCCCAGAAGGGTCTGGAGTGAAGGGAATCTCTCCATCCCACTTGGTGAAAATTGTCAAACTTCATATAATACATTTTATATTATAAATATACTGTTTATTTGTGCTTTTGAGGAACTCTCTAAGCATGTATACTCTCTGCTCTGTCATCCTTCATAATTAAAAGGCAGATATCCAGAGAGCAAAGTCTCACGCTAAAATATATTGCAGGTAAACTCATGCATTTGAGCTAATGCTAACTCCTTAGGTCCAGCTTTAAGTTTACAGTTCTTCCTTATCTCTTGGAACCAAATAGTGTGAGCTGCTATGGCACATGCCCAGTACTAGAACACAGCTGAGAGTTTTCAAAGAAAAATCATTTTAACAAATACTTCCTAGGATCAAAGAGAATTCTTTTTTTTTCCCCTTAAAGAATTAGAACAAAATTGGGAGTGGGTGATTAGGCAGAGAAAAATCTGACATCTAAAAAGATTCTGTAAGAGAACCACACAGTTTCGGTGTTTTGTAAAAAGCTGGAAAAGGAAAACAGATGCAATTCTCTCTCTTTCTCTCTAGGAACTTGCCCTCTAAAACAAAAAAATATTGATACAGCCTCTCAACAAAAAGACACATAGACAACTGCACAAACATTAAAGAAATAATTAAACAAGTGGCCCAAATATTGATAGAAACATTTCCTCAGACGGGTACAATTTGTTTTTGCTGCAAATTTATTTTTCTCACTTTTCTTTTGCATCAAAGAGTGCATGGGGCTGAGAAAGTGCGGAGGAGGACAGATCAAAGGATGGTTGGAGACAACCGTGGCTGGAGAGGCTGAGTCAAGGGCCAACACAGGTCCTCCCTGGAGAGAGGGTGCAAAGGTTACTAATGGGCACAGTGCCACTGCCAGGGAAGAGCTGAGTTCTATTCCTGGATCCCCCACTAATTTTCTAAGACTTGGACCTGGGAAACGGGAGTGATAATCACCCAGTCTGGTTATTTCACACAGACATTAGAGGATAAAAGGAAGCAATGGTTGAGAACATCCTTTAAACAACCATGTAAAGATACCCTGTGGGAGGCTTTCATGTGAGCCTTCTGGAAGGTTCGTTCTCTAGGCCCTAGCTATTTTATCCAAAATCCTTGAATCCAGGATTCTAGCATTGTTTTAAGCTGTTCACAGTAAGCCTAAACACATGCAGAACAGAAAGATCCACATTGTGTTTAAAAAAAAAAGGCACAGGGCTGTAAATATTGCTGAGAACCTGCTCAGCTAAGAAGCTATTTATTCCAAGTAAATGACTCACTGAAGAGATAGGAGGAGGAAGCCTGGGAGAGAGAGAAGATGAGTGGGCGGTGAATGTGACCCTGCCGGGCTCTCTCCCCACCTCTCCCCCTGACGGATATTCTAACAGGAAGGTGAAGTCGCCGAGAATGTAAACAGGAGGGAAGGTGCAGGGCAGGGAGGAGTTTGAGAATCAACTAAAGGAAGACTATGGCCCCAGGGCCCATGGGGGGTAGAAGGAGAGCAGGAATGCCTTTTTCGGTAAAAAAAGGGAGCAAAATGATGGCTCTGTTGGGAAACATTAGACATTAAGGAGAGAGCACAGTGACCATAGGAACTCAAAAACTGTTTACACCTGCTGCTGCCTCACATGACCTGCGTGAGTCAGGTAACTAGTTCAACTTCTTGTGAGTAGAGACCAAAGCTCCTCGGGGCACTTCGGGGTCCGTAAGAGTGTCTCTCACGGGCCGCGGTGAGGAGTGCCGGGGAGGTCACCTGCAGTGTTGGTAACACACAGCAGGCATACAAGTGGCCTTTTTTCCCAGGAGAGCACCACAGGGTCAGAAATTATGTAAACGTGAACTCTTCATTGATAACCACTGAAGAAATAGGCTTTCTTATTTAAAATGTGCAGAAGTATTTAAAACGCAGTTTCATCAAACTTACACAAAAGTATAATTGTACTTGTAAGTATAATTGCTTAGGCAGGAGTCAGTTAGGGGAACAAGTCAATTGAAACAATAGTATTTGGCAACCTGAATTAATCTATGATTAAAGTCCTGGGGAAATTGTTTGACTTTTTTTTAGTCATTGAAATAGACTTTGCACCAAAATGTATGCTGCTGCCAGAGAGGAATTTGAGAAGTTTGGACTCAATATGGAAACACTGAAGTCACTTGCACAGATGAAGCACCTGTGACAAAGGAAGAAGAAAAAAAAAGGACTGGGAGTTGAAGGGAATGTTACAACAATTTAAATCAAAAGAGAAGGCTCCAGGGTCCTGCTCCCAACTTATCCACTCTGACAGTTTGGGCTTTGATCTTTGTACATCTTACTTCTGACTCTAGGTTTAAACTACTGGGAGAAGCACCTGGCTTTGATTTTAGCTGCTTCATTAAAAAGTCTACGGTCCAAATGTTGGCCTGAGTTTGCCCAACGGACATGTCAGGATGGTTCTCAGTCCATACGGTGTCTCCTTGGTTAGCCTTGATGGACTGATCTGTGCTAGTAGAATAGCTTCAGGAAACTTCATTCCACGGTACTAGACAGGCACTTACTACATGCCATGGACTGCTCCAGGCCCCGAAGTTGGTTCTCCAAAGGCAGCCAGTAAAGCTTAAAACAAGATTCATATGTATTCATTTGTAATTGTTTTTGAAATATATCTACTCCAAGCAAATAATTACACACACACATGGAATTGGTGATTTCATCCATTTTAAGGAGTGTCAGCAATGAGAAATTAGTGTAAGTGTAAAATTCAGTTGCCACCCTTTCAATGGAATTCTGAATACCTGCATTTTCTTAAAGTATAAAGGGTTTGTGCTTTCTTATCCCATAATTTCAAGTTCAGTATATCCAAATGCTCTTCCGTATCAGTAAGAAAGTGCATTTTTATGCATCACAGAGAGCATGAAAAGTTCCATATTTTAGAGCCCTTGATTCTAAAGAATGCCCTTGATTTGATGAAGCAGCTGAGTAATTGTTTCAGTAAGATGCTTGACCAAACTGTCAGGCCACATATAATTCAATAAAAACTCATTCTGTAAGTCTGATCCTTCCCAAATAAAAAACAGATCCCAAATACAAATGGCGCAGCTAGAGTCACCTTCTCCAGGGCATCTGGCCCCTGGCTCAGAGCTGGCCTCATGGGCGAGCAGTAGTGCGGCCACCCTGTGCCCAGTCGAGCAAGTTGAGACTCTGCAGTTGCTGCCCTGAAATTCTTCATTTTATGTTTGAGTACATGTTTAGTAAGTGCAGTCCCACAGGACATTGGAGCACAGGGGCCAGGTGGATGGAAGGCGAAACTGGTGCAGATGCAGGACCCCTCTGGCATACACCCTCCTAGGCCCGCCTCCTGGTGTGCCCAACCCTGCCTGGCCCCAGTCTCCCCAGCTCCTGTGCAGCAACCCTGTTGCTGCCTTCCACCCACTTCCGAGAAGTTGATTAAAAGCCATGCCCTTTGCCGTGATAGTTCTCAAGCTTTAGCAAGCAGAATGCAGAATCACTTGGCTATCTTATAAACACAGATTTTCAGGGCCCACTCCCAGAATTTCAGATTCATCAGGTCTGAGATTCTGCATTTCTAACAAGTTCCCAGGTGCTGCTGATGTGGCTGGTCTGGGGCCATACTTTGACAGCCACTGATGGATATAAAGTGGGTTAGATCTGACGTGAAAAGAATTGCAGAAACTTATCTTCCCTGTGTCCTTTGTCAGAGGAAGGAAGGACATCGAACGTTGTGCTCTTCCTTGCACAAAGGAAAGATACGTACCTGCACATAATTTTCTTTAAATCTTCAGGTGCATTTCATAATTTCATAACTGTTTCTTAATCTCATTTGAGGCTGCTTTTCATTGGTGATGGGGAGCAAAAGCTGTCTGTTCCACCACAGGCAGTGACTTGGGGGACATTACTCCTTTCCTGGGCAGCCAGATTTGCCCAGTCCTGCCAAGAACAAATCTTCTAAAGGCATAGGTTGCCTGTTACACTCCGGTGCTCTGTGGGGAGGGACAGAAACCGACCTGTGTACTTCTCACCCAACAACTCCAGTGACAATACAACCTCCTGTGACAAGCGGGGGTGACAATTCGCTTTGAACTTCTTTGAGACCATGGAAGTTGAACAATATCAGTCAGCTTGGAGTTCCCAGGTATACAGAGCAATGAGAATAGCCAGTTGCTCTTTCAGAAGCTTTCTCCTTTTTGCTTTGGAATGAGTTGGTGTAGTGAATTCTTTTTTTCTTTAATGTAGTCATTACAAAAATAATTTTTAAAATGTACAGGCAATTTGGAAAAGGTTAAGTGACCTATCATCTCACAACTCCTAACAAAACTGATATTGACACTGTGGTTTATTTCCTTCTAGTCAACATGGTCATAGTCTATAGTTATATTGCCAATGACTCTCTTTTCACTTTATATTACATAGTATGGTAATCCATGTAATTGCTTAGAATTCAAAATACAGAAAAATCTTTAAACAGATGCAGCATTTCTTCAGGACTGGACTGTGTTAGAGGGCAATCAGCAGTCCTACTCATGGTAGACCCCACCCCTTTCATTTAGATTCCAGGGGTTTTTGTGTTTGTTCATTTTTGCTCTGCCATATTTATTCAGATGCTTCAGTGCTTAACCCACGAGAAGGGGACCTTCTCAAGCTCTACTAAGATCTCTCTAACTTCGCAGATCAAATCTAGCAGCTTTTCCTTTGGTTGGAGGCCAGCTCCCTCCTTGGTTTCACATTCTACTCCTTCACTTCTGTTCCTGCCTCCATAGATCTAGGCAGCACTGCAGTTGTTCATTTATTTCTTCATTATAAACGCTCTATGTATTCAGGGGCAGAAGTACACTTTTCCTACCAGAATTCCTTCACATTCCTATTCATCCATCCAAGGCCCACGAACCCTGCAGGCCACAGCAATGTGGTCTGCATCCGACCCCATTCAGACGAGATTGCAGCTGCTCATGGGGCTCTAATGTACCTGCGCTCCTGTTCACACTGTAGGTTCCATTTTCCCCACGGGGCCTGGAGAACACCAGGGCTAAGAACCTTTGTCTTCTGGTCTCTCCATTGTGCTGCAGACACTGTGCAATAAACACAAACATGAGAATTGGGACTGAAATGACACTTGATCTGGGCGTTGAGGGTCCTGCAACAATCGCTGTGCCATTTTATGAGATTTTCTGCTGGAAAATTAATTTAATTAGGTCTTAAAAATCAAAATTAATTAGGTTTTAAAAGTCAAATATTGAGTAGCTAAGAAATAAATTTTAATAGTCAAGATAATCAAAGATAGCTTAACAAAGAATAATCACAGAGGAGAGTGCTTTAAAACCTATTCTTTTAGAAAAAGAACTTTTATAAATACAATTGTGCATGTGTATACACACGTGTGCACACACACATACACACACACATTTTTGAAGAGGCACCATTCCTGGTAAAGAGAATTGTATAGAAACTGAGGTAAGCAATAGAGCTTCATGAAGAAACCAAGGAACTGTAGTCAGGAGTCTGGAGTCCTTCCTTCCTCTGACCGACCCCTCTCCCACTCTTCACAACCTACATATAATACATGTAACACACCACAGACATTTTTTGGCCTGGCAAATTAAAAAATCTTTAATTCATATATGCCCCATTTAAAGGGGAAATATCCAGTTTTCAGTAGTCTAAGAATTTATGGAGAAAAGTAGAGTAAAATGAACTCTCTAAAAGGCAGAAATTCAATTGGTCACTCAAACTGAGTTCACCTATCACTAAAGTAAATTTAGCTCTTAAGCAGTTATTCAGTACTTTTAACTCATATTAAACTCAAGTTTCCCTTATTGTGGTTTAAATTGTCCAAGTTATCTAAATTCTTGATACTAAATACAATGCTACATTTTCTACTAAGAAGACATAGCCCAAGTTGGTTCTGCCATCTACCATTTTGGGGGAGCAGGATGAGGAGGGAAAACAGCCTTATGTAAAATAAAGACAGACAAATTCCGCCTTCAGATATTCCCCCATCAGTCCTTCTAATTTCATGTCAACATGCACACATTTTTCTGAGCAAAGAATTTGGCCGAGACCAACCAAATGCTAATTTAACGTTCTTGTAAGATTTAACAAATTATGTGTAACTCCGTGCATATGCTCATCAAGTTTTTAAAGATGAAGAGCATATTTACCCTAGTCAATATTCATATCTTTGAGAAAAGTTATTTTTTCTTTTTTTTTAATATGTTGATACTTTGACACGAGCTCAAGAGAATCTGCTTATTTATTCTAAGAGAACAGTCTTAATTTGACCATCAGGAAATAGCAAAGATTTGCTATCTCATTATGACGTTTCCTTAATCGTACCTGAACTTTGAGCAGCAACCTTGATTGTTTAGCTCTGCATTACAGTCTATAACAACCGGAAAATACATATGGGTTGCATGAATTTGAAATCTCATCCGACATCTGAGTAATGTTAATCTTGTTTATATGACAACCTCATTATGGTGCATAATTGCTCAGCAATCTCCTAGCAAATACTGGGTTAAAAACGCCTGGAAGATGCTTGTTCTTCTCGTTATTAATTAGCACGTGTCCACTTCACCAGATCCAGTGCCCAAACTTCATTTGTTATGTTCAGCCAAATGCATGAATAGCTTTGGAGTAATTATTTTCCAACATCATCTAATACCTCTCTGCACATCAATTAAAAATCCTCTTAACAAGGAACTGCATTTTGTTTGAGATCAAATGCCTGGTCCAAAGCTATATCAATCATGTAGAGCTAATTAGTGGCTCTGCTTTATGTCATTTGTTTTACTTTATTATTTCATTGTACACTTCCTTATGAAACCAATTGAACAATTTAAAAATCTTTGTTCAATTAATTGAAGGCTTAAAGGCCAGCTACCTAGTCAGGCTTTCTTCACTTTGAAAAGAAATACACGTGAGGGTGGGGAGAGAGGGGGAACCCCATAGATGTGTTATTATACCTATTTACTTTCTGAAGTGCCCGCTCTATAGATACAAGTTTTAGAAGGTTTATCACCATTCTTATAGTGCCTGCAAATAATTCATTGTTCACCATACCTTTATAGTTTTTCTGTACTTGGCAAACCATTTCAGAAGAATGAGTTGAAACAATAATAGGAGATGTAGGGCAGTTAATCTTGAAGACTGCACATAGAGCTCTCTAAATTACTGTGTATTTCTGTCAGCATTTTATAAACCAGTTGTCCAGCTTTCTTCCTGAGTGTTAAAAAAATGCTGAGCTGTGAAAACTGTTCTATAGCACTCTTTTGGGGTCTGGATAGAGCTGTGGATTCCAATACAAATATGAATGGATTAAATGCATACTAACTACCCAAAGTGGGAAACTGTAATGAGGGAAAGGATGAAGTCCAGCTCTTTAGGGTTTCTGCTTGCTCATCAGAACTGGGCCTCAGGGCCCACTGGGCAGGACTCACAGGGGCAGGAGAGAATGGGCTGCTTCCCCCAAGCGTATGGCACCTCGGCTTGCAACCTCTGTCACACCCTGTGTCCCTTTTGGTTTCCATTCTGATTTGTGAAACCTCCCCAGTTCACCAAATCCTTGTGTGAAGTGGTTTCCCCAGTCACAAAGCATACCACAATTAATGTAAAATCAGGGGAATTAGTATTGGTTAAAGTAGGACTGATTTTCGCCAGTGCCGGCTCCTCTAAATGCCCCCACCCATGCCCCTAAACGTGAATCCATTTTAAAAAAACAACCCAGACAAATAAGCAGGTGTTGGGGACCTACAACAAATGGGCTATGGTTCTTCTTGGTCTGTGCTACAAAGGGAAAATCAAGACGAAATTTTCTTAATAGTTAGGCTGGATTAAAAAATGCTACAGGGTAGTGCAAGTAATAAATGTATAGCATATATTTACACATTTATTACTTTGAAAATAAACTGATGGGAGGAAGTCTATTCAAGGATAAGAAGGATGAGAATTTTTTGTAAAGCTCTTACAAGGTTTGAAAATCCTCTGGAATCACTGAGGGTGGAGATTAAGACTTGGGAATCCCCTGATTTACTTGTTCCTCACCCAGATGTCTGCTCTTTATAATGATTAAGTTACTAACCTTTATTTGTCAGTAATAATTGAATTTTACACCAAAGTGAATTATCTCAACAAATGAACTGCTCTGCCGCAATTTTAAATAGCCTTCTTTGCAAATTATCTCCTGTGATTTATATTAATCCTATAGGGAAGGCAGAGAAAAACTGTATGAGGATGAATGGTTTGGATTTAATGTAAATGGATAAAAGTATGTGATAGTTCCTCATGCTTCTGCAAATGAATTTAACAAGATACCCTCCTGGCTCCAGGGTTCATTTCAAATCTAGGTAGCAAGTTAAAATATAAATCTTCAGAAGATCTGGGGGTTAGATTGGGCATGCTCCACTCTAAAAGAGAGAGATTGAGAAAGACAGACAGGAAAAATTCTACTTACGGTCACATTACTGCATTACCCAGAAAAACCTGTGATTTAAGTACCTCTATAAAACACCCTCTTGTAACTTGCCTAGGGACTCATTTAGTTGTATGAATTTCTTTTTTCCTGCTGATGTGGACTTAAACTCAGGTTCTATTTCTTCCAAGAAACCTTCACTGGAAGGCTTTCCTCTGACCTTCTGCCTAATTTCTGCCTAATCTTAGTGCTTTTCTCATGTTCCACTAACTCTCGAAATCTTCCCTGATCATTCTAGCTCATGGTTTCCCAAACTTCTGTAATAACAGGAATCATCTGGGAAATATATATCCCCAGACCTTTTCTGCAGAGATTCTGAATTAACACATTTGGAGTGAGACCTAGGAATCTGTATGTTTAACAAGCAACCCAGGCAATGTGTATCACCAAGGAAGTTCTAAAAACATACGGGGAGAGGGGATGGAGAACGTTCTTTGAATGCCCAAGTAATTATAGCATTTACTGCACATTTCTGGCCACAATTTTGCTGCCACCTAATATTCTATAATTATTGTATTTATCTCTCCCGTGGGGACTTAAAAATATCTTGAATGTGGAGATACTTTATTTAATTCACCTACTACTCCTAGAAAACCAAGAATACCTTATAGGTTCTTGATAAAAAATAATTGGATGGAATTTAAATGACAGTTTTGCTAACACTTAGACTGCAGGAGACACAGCAGGAAGGTGAACCGAGCAGGCAAGCCAGAGGAAAAGGAAGTATTTTCTGCCTTTTGAAGGTCAGAGAATTTACCACACCATCTTCATAAAGACCAATAACATTTACTGACTTTTTTCTCATGAAGTAGTACTTGCAGAAATTTTAGAAAACATGGAAAAGCAAAGACATTAAAAAAAAAAAGAGGAGGGTAGGAGAAATGGGTGAATATGGTCAACAGATACAAACTTCCAGCAATAAAAGAAGTCAGTCCAGAGGCTGAAATGTACAAAAAAAAAAACCCAAATAAAAACAAAATGATTTACCAGTGCAACAACCAAGAAATTACCATTGTCAATGTTCTGGTATTTATCTCTGTAAGTATTATAAATCTAGCTCTCCGATTTGCAAATCGCCAATTTATTTGCTTCATGGGGAAGTCCCACGTGGTGGTGGTGAATTCAACCCTTACCCCTGATGGGGGCAGTTAGGGAAGTTTATCTCATCTGTGTCTTTGGGTACTGTGAGCCCTGATACTAAAGACAAGCCCTGAAAAACAAACAAACAGCCAGATAGATTGCTGCTGAAATGAAAATGAGTAAGAGAATATTCAAATCGAATACAATTAGGGTCTGGATAAGACAGCAGTGGCCAGCCAAAAAAATGGCATGAAAGGCAAAAACATGGGAAATGGGATATTAGTTTATACATGAATCTGGAAATGGAGAAGAGAATTTAAAACTTGAAGGGAAAAAAAAAATCAGAATGCAAATTTCAGAAGTACCCAAAGTTAGAAGGCTTTGGAAAAGTGTCCATAGTCATAAGTATTTTAATATAAAGAGATGAAAGTAAAAAGTCTAGTCAAAAACAAAAATTCTAGATGTCGATAAATTGAACCTTTTGGCTCTTAGATGTCTGATATCAGGTAGATCCAGCCACATTTGAAAGAGTTCTTATCTTTCCTCCTGCCTTCTTAATATTGTAGTTTCATAGGTTTTCCACAGGAACATTATTGCATCAATATTATGCTCACTTCCTACACAAAGCTCACAGTGTCTTCATGACTAACACATACAGAGACGATGTCAAGATCTTTGATTTGTGCCTGTGTTTATTTTTTAAATACATTTATCCCTAATTTAAATATAAGAACTCTCTTCAAACTTGAGGATCAGGAAAAAAAAAACACAGATTCATCTACTAACCAGTATCTTCCTGAATATTAGAGAATATTTTGAAACTTAAATCTACATATAAATAAAGGTTCCATCCATGAGAAAATGTGGAAGATACATGAAAGAAAGAAAAGCATAGCTAAATATTCTGTCTACTATTTGAATTGCTGAAGATAACAGTCGTATTTTCTTCATTCTTCAAAATTCATTGAAAAATTTAAATGTTTAAGGAGGTGTTTCCTAGAGTTTTGTTTTTTTTTCCAGACTGCTAGTCCCAAGAGATGCTCCAGTGAAAGAAACTCTGAGTTACAATACATTTGGGAAGTTCTTGTCACCCATTAAATCATTCACTTGGGCTTCCCAAAGTATATTGGCATATTAAAGTCTCTGATAAGTCTTGCAGAAAAGATACTTGTTTGCTTGGTTTTATCCCTTGATTCTCCAAAATAATTACCCTTTCTCACATATATTTTGACTATCACCATGGATATTCTTTTTATAAAACAGCAAATGTGATATTCTAAATATCTAACACCAGTGTACCAGAGAAATGACCACTCAGGAGAGACATTGGCTATAAACAACCACGATAGCTGCACCACTGCTTGCTGGCTGCATATTGGATCTGATAATTCCCATCAAGAACTGCATGAAACTGTTCATTGAATACATTTTTGGACACGCTAATTGAAAAGATGCTAAAAGTAGATTTTTCAGTATTATAGATCAATTCCTGTCCCTACAGTAAATCAAAATAAAGACAAAATTGATCTTTTAAATAATTTCTCATTACAGTGTTTGATAGAGCTTTAATAGCCATAGAGGACTTACTGGTTAAGATAGTGTATTAAACCTCTATTAGAAAATCACTTACCTTTAGTAAGTAAAGACGTAATTATTCATATAAGTGAAGTGGCTTAATGAAATAAGCATCAAATACCAGTCACTATGGAAGAAAGCAGATGATTCCAGAGTGAAACAGAGGCCAAACATGGCTCAGCTCCTGACTCTGTTCTTATATAACCTCTGAAGGCTGTACAGGCGAGTCCATAAAATCTCTAATATTCTCCATTCTGGAGAGAAACAGATTGAATAAGAATCTGCATTTTTCAGTCTTCTGACCTGGAGATAGCCTGTTGGAATTGGATAAAATAATTCCAACCAAACAATTACAAATGTAGATAATCCAGTGTGAGAATAGTGAAAAAATTTGCTGAACACTCCAGTTCCTTCTGTCATCAATAGCTAGTGACATTTATCCTCAGAGTTGCAAAATGGCTGCTGGAGATCCGGACATCATGTTTATACTCTAGAAGGAAGAAGGCAAATGGCAAATGGGAAGGAAATCCTCATAGCTAAGCTGGATCTTTTAAAGAGATATTTCAGAAGCTTCATTGAATAACTTGTAAATATATCTCACTGGCTACTGTTGCCTATGAACAAGAGCTGGAAAATACAGTCTTTCCTATCAGGGCACATTGCTTCCTGGGAAAAAACAAAAACAAAAACAGTGGCCCATTACTAAATAAAAGGAGACTAGATAGAAGTAGGCAACAGTAATGCTTGCTACAAATGTTAAGTATCTAACCCTCAAACTATACTTGGGTGTAGAAAACAAAACAGTCTCAGATTGAGGGGAATTAAGTCCAAGATCTCTCAAACAGAGTATCAGACTAGATACAATTTCTGAAACTAGGTAAACCTGCTGTGGCCAAGAGATACAAAAATTAGAAAGTTAAAACAAAAGAAAATGGAAAAGGAAGAAAGGAAAGCAGAAAAGACAGGGAGACTAGAAGAAAGAAATCACTGTGCAGAATTCACTGTGCCAAATTCTCAAGGCTTCATGTGTTTCACATCTTTCTGATGTTGTAGGGGTTGCTTCTTAAACTTAAATTTTCTTTTATACTTAGGTAAAATATGCTCAAGTTTCCAAAGTCAAAACTACACACAAAAAAAAAGAGAGAGAGAGAGAGAGAGAGGTATATTTAGATAAGTCAAGCTTTTATGAGTCCTTCTCTTTTTAGGTAACTTCAAAAAATGATTAATTCTTCAATTTTTGAATAGGTCTTTCCATATCAGTATTTAGAAGCATTCCTCATCCCTTTTTTCAGTCTTTGTTACTACAAATAATGCTGGAATGAATAGTCTATAGCACACACATCTTCAGTTTTTGTCAGTGTCTTTATAATGGGTTTCTTAAAGTGGAATTTGGTTGGGGGGTGGAGTTAAAGCTATGTGTATGTAATTTTGCTAGACATTACCAAATTCCTTACAAAGTTGCTACCATTTTGTACTCCCATCAGGTAAGACTTCCCCAAAAGCCTTCCCAATAGAGCATTCTGTAAAACTTTGGGGATTTTTCCATTTGAGACGTAGGAGATAATATCATAATGCAATTTTATCTCACATTTCTTTCATTATGAGGGATATTGAACCCCTTTTCATAAGTGCAAACGTCACTGCATCTTTTTTCTGTCAACAATTTCTTCTTCAACTCATTCTGCTATGGTGCTTGTCCTTTTCTCCTCTAATTTATATTTTAGGGCATTATCCCTTTGTGATGTTGGTTGCAAATGGTTTTCCCCATTTGTTCTTTGTCTTTTTTACTTTGGTTCTGATAAGTTTGATGTGAAAATGTGGGTTTTTCCAAGCTCAAAGATACAGAGAACAGATTGGTGGTAGCCCGAGATAGGAGATGAGGTGTGGGCAAAATGGGTGGAGGGTATAAACCTTCCAGGTATAAAATCAGTTACAGGGGTGTAATGTACAGGATGGTGACTATTGTTAATAATACTGTATTTCATGTTTGAAGCTTGCTAAGAGAAGAGATCTTTAAAGTTTTCAACACAAGAAAAAAAATTCTTGTGTTGGTGTATGTATTTAACTATGTGTGATGACAGACACTGTTAATTAGACTTACTGTGGTGATCATTTTTCAGTATATATAAATACCAAATCACTTTATTGTACACATGAAACTAATATTATGTATGTTAGTTATACCTTAATAAAAATAATTTTAATTTTTAAAAATAAAATGTGGGTTTTTTTAAAGTAATGCAATTATTCTGGATTTTTAGCTGTAACTAGGAAAGCCTCTCTGCTGTGTTGTAGAAAACATAATCCATGTTTGATGCTAGTAGCTGTTTTCATTTTTTAATATCTAAATATGGGATCCATTTGTACTTTATTCTGATGCAGAGTGTGAGAGAGAGAGTTTCAATTTTGTCTTTCACCAGACAGCCATCTAGTTATCGCAACAAACTTAAATATTCAAATACAAGCACATCCATTTCTGGACTTTCTGTTTTGTCCCATTGGTCTATCTATCCATGTGTTAATAGCACATTATTTTAATTATAGAGAATTTTAATATGTTCTTTTACTGAGCAGGGCTAACACCACATGCCACATCATTGCTCTTCTTTTTCAGAATTTTACTAGCTATTTTTGCTTTCAGGTAACCAACTAGTCTTGCTGAAGATAAAGAAATGATGGTACTTTTATTGGTATGAAAAAATATATATAAATTTATCAAAATTTAAAATTTTCCTATACACACACACACAAAAATGGGTCCAAAATGAGATCTTATCTTCCTTTGTATCTTCTTTTGGAAGTATCATATAAAAGCAGTTCTAGAAAGGGTTTGTTTTATAACATGTTTACATATTTTTGCAGTTTTCCTATTGATTCTTGGTGTCTCCAGATTTATAATAGTGTCATTTGCAAACAGAGATAGTATTTACTTCTTATATACCAATTCTTTTGCTTTTAGGGCACTTTTATATAATTGCATATCAGCTAATACCTCAAATATATTATAAGAAATAATGATTACAGTGGGCATCATTTACTTGTTCTTGGATTTAGCAGAAAAGCCTTTGGTGTTTCTCTAATTGACAAGCTAGCTCTATTTACCTTCTCTCTTTAAGGAAGTAATCACCCATTCCTACAATATTGAGTATATTTTATTGTAAATGAATGTTAAATTTTTCAAATATTTTTTATATATTTGTGAGGCTATCATAGAAATTTTTTTCCTAGCTCTATAAATATGATGGATCATAATAGTCAGTTTCTTTAATATTGAATCCTCTGGCAAAAAAACCTCATTTAGTTAGGATGTATTATCATTTTAATGCGCTATTGGATTCTGACTACTAATATTCCATATACTGTACTTTTTCCATTGTTATACAAAAAGAGATTGTTACATTTTGGGTATAATCTTTATATGGTCTTGGATATTCCTCCTTGAACTTCCTTAGTTTTTGATGTATGAAAGTTGGTAATGAGTCATTGATTTGGCCCATATTAATAATTGTTTTATCTTCCTTGAAACTTTAGCCCTTATCTTTCAAACTTGTCACCCATAATGCATTTTGACCTGATTTCTACTTTGTCAGGAAAGAAGACTACAACCCCTGCTTCCTTTATGTTTTCATTGCCTGATGTATCTTTGTCTATTCTTTTATTTTTAACCATTACTGAATCTCCTGGCTTTAGGTTTGTATTTTGTATATAGCATAGGGTTGATTTTTGCTGTCAATGTCTTTCTGGTCATTTTGTTTATCTAAGCAGGTTTACAAATAATGGCTTTAAGAAGTATTCATAGAATAATATTCCTTGAGCTCTTTCTTGCATATTCGTAATATTTTGTCTATTGCCTTTATGTTTAAAAGTTTCTTTAGCTGGGTATAAAACACTTGACTCCTTTTTTTCCCTTAGTATCCAAAGGAAAATATGTCACTTTGTTATCTTCTACCATAAACCATTACAACCAAAAAGTCTAATGAAAATATGATTTATTTTGTTTATGAGTGATATTTATTTATTATTTATACTTGATTTGGGGATGGTAGTTCCTAGGTGCCCAGATAGTTTTTTTTAATTTTTATTTAAGGTCCACTAATTTTATTAGTATGCATGTTGATATTGGCTGTCCTAAGTTGATGTCCCCAGAAATACGGTGTCCTCTTCCAATGTAGTTTTGAGACTTTTTTTATTTCAGGAATATTTTTTCAAATTATGCATTTTAGGATTTCTTCTGCCACATTGCTTTTTCTTTTATTCTTTCTCTTTTTTAAAAAAATAATAACTTTGTATGAGATTTATGATGGTATTTAGAGTAAATGTTAAACCTCTAAAATTCAAAATGTATTTGAATATGGTAGTGGTGGTGACATGGAGTGAGAGGTTTACAGGGTGAAGGGAGAGGAAGGGAACACAGTACTCACCTTGGTTGGAGGAAAGAACACTACATTCAAAACTGTCAAGAGAGATTGAGTTCTGACTCTGCCTTATCTTCTCTGAGCCTTGGTTACCTCATTGGTAAAGTGAAAATAGAGTTCTGTTTATTTCACAGGGCGGTTGTGAAGATCCAATGAGATACTGAATTTGAAAGAGTTTCAAGAGCATTATAAACTGCAGCAGGCCGCAAATTGTAAGTACAAATTAAAAAGTGAAAAACTTTTTTTCCATAGGGGTTGACCTGAGGAGAAAAGAGTTTCCTGCAGAGGAACAGAGGCAAGCACATAATTTGACTTCTGCTTTTGCTTTTCTGTTCACCCTCTCAAAACTCTACCCTCTGCCTCTCCCAAGCTCAGAGAACTCATGCAGAAAACCACAGGCTCTGATCTTTCCCTGCCTCAACAGAAAGAGAACATCTGTTCAAAAAGGGTAATTATGAATACAACCTTTGCATCTAGTTTACTTACTAACTCAATCTCAGAAATTTAGCATGAGAAAGTACCCTGAAAAATCATCAAATATCCATTTTTTTTCTTTGGACAGAATTACAGAAAGGCCTTTCTTTATTTGGTACTGAGAAAAAAAAAATAGCAAAAAACTCTATGACCCACCCCTCATCTAGGCTTTAAAAGGCCTTGCATATGCTAACATATTCATACTGCAAGCACTCAATGAAATGATTTTGAAGCACAAATATTTTGCTTTCGACAAATTGTGACTATTTATATCATGGTATATTAAGGAAAAACCAGTTTAAAAAAATCACATGAGAAGGTAATCCCACACCCTTGTCCATGAGTTTCCCTCATTATTTAAGCCTTTCATTTTAGAGTGTCTTGATGGTCTTCTATCATTGGAATATTAATATTGAGTATTGCTTCTTGTCAGTTTCCCTGAGAGATAACCTCAGTGAAAAGTGGAGACCAGTTAATGGGCACACTTTAGCATCTGAGCCCCAGATATCTGATCTCTGGTCCCTGGCAAGTGCAGTTCTGTGAAGAGTCCTTGATCCTGCAACCTCTCTAATGCACCACGGGGACTGGGCCTCAGTGAAGGCTATCAACAGTAATTTTTATTAGAAGATATCACACAGGGATAAAAAAAAGAACGTTTGCTGAAGGCAAGTGGAGTGAGCTTTATAGGAAAGATATGATTGAAGGAAGACACTAAAATGAAATGATTAGAATGCAAAGTGTGTATTGATTGAGAGTATACTATTCATACTAAAATGAACTTAGCAAAATTTGCAAACGATTTTAAAAAATGTTGAGGTTAATTCTAAATTAAAATAGGATAATGATCATTTACTAAAATTCTGGGTAATATAAAGAAATTTATAAATTATCCTGGAAAGCTATTTTATTTTATTTTCTGTTGAGCCTTTGTTTCAGAGGGTCCAGTTCATTATAGTTCTCAGTTCATGGCATATAATCATTATACAAGGCATTTCTCTTGTTTTATTTATTTATTTACTTCCTTTAATCCCCCTTCAGTGTTCCTGTTCTTCAAACCTCTGGCAAGTGGCATTTTTAAAATTACAAATCCTTAAATATAACACATATTGTTATTTCTGTACAACTCAGCACTAGGTTTTTAAGATCTATCCATGTTGCTGTGTGCATCTTGTTATGCATCTGCCATACATTCCCCAGCCACTCCCTCTGTGATGGGCACCAGCCACTCTCCCTGTCTTGACATGACAAAGAATGTTTCAATGAACATTCTCATAAATGGGCCCTTATGTGAGAATTTCTTTGGTATTAAGAGCCAGGAGTGAAGTCAATATGTACATTCATAGTTTGACCAAATACTAGTTATTTGCTGTGCAAATGGCTGCTCAGCCTACATTCTATTAGCATTGCAAAGAGGTGCCTGAATCCCAGCAACATTTAGCATTATCCATCTCTCTTTTCTGCCCATTTTATGTTTTGAGGTTAGTTGCATTTTTCAGACTACCCATTATTCTGTTTGAGTTCCTGGCTTATTTTTATTGCTTTTCAGCAACTCTCTGTACAATCTAGGTACTTGTTCCTGCCTGGTTTAGATAGTACAAATACAGTTTCCCAACCTATCATCAGCCTGTTAGCTTTTCCATAGTGTTGAACAAACACCATTAACATGGAATTAAATGCCTTCACTTAGATATTTATTTATGTTTTGTTTAAAAAAACCTTTTCTCACTCATCCATTCATTCAACAAATTTTATTGAGTGCTTACTATGTACCAGGTACTGTTTTAGTAGCTAGTGGTACATCAGTGAAGGAACAAACAAAAAGCACTATCTTTTGCAATTTACATATTCTAATGGGGAAACACATTGTACTCCACAGACATAATAAATAAGTGAATGACACCGTATGTTAGGAGGTAGGAGGCCTGTGGAAAAAAATATGGAGCAGAATAATGGAGATCAGGACTGGAAGTGTGCAGAACTGAATTTTTAAATGGGGACATCTGGCAAGTATTATTGATTTAAAGATAATAACTTTAAAGATAAAAATTCCCCTCTGAATTCTGTTTTAAATTTGTACTGTACTGGTGGGCAATACTCCTCTCAGATTCCAAAAGACTGACCAAGACTCTTTTGTTCATATACGGAGGTCTAATTCATTGATTTAAAATGGGGATTTCAAGGAGGAACATCTTAAACTGCTATGTTGCTGATGTCATGGAGCCTAAACTTAGACGTCCCTTGAGGTCTAAATCATGGTCTGTTTTTGTAAATGTTCCATGTGCACTCAGAAAAAAATACCTATGCATATCTATACATAATCAAAGTTATTCACTTTCTTATTTATTTCTCTGTAACTGTTTTTCCTTGCTCGATTTTAGTTTCTAGGAGACATTTCATACAGCCTCCAATTATAATGCTTGATTTACCCATTTCCCTTTCATTTTGTAAATTAAAAGCCCAGCTAAGATCACTGAGTGAAAAATTTGATTCACTTTCATCTTCCAGCACTAGCTCAAACTGCAGATTTGTTATTATCTGGTTGGTACAAATGAACTAGCTACTCTGTTAGTGACTAAAAGCAAAATGAGTTTAAAACATAATTGTGATATTGAATATGTCCTCAGCTAATGACCTCAGTGGATTTTTGCAGTTTGTATTTGTAGCCATTGGCTATATGGTCTTAAATTACCTCATACAGAATAAAGTAAAAATGGGATGCAGTCCATTTTGTGATATGAACCTATTGCATAAATACAATGAAATAGAAAAGTCTCAAAATCTGCTGGTGTTAATTCAAATTATAACAGGAAAAGTAACTAAAAGGTAAAAATAATATAGTAAAGACTTTCTAAATGGTACATAGCTAAAAAAAAATACACTTATTGAAATTATTGTTTCCATACAATGGGTTTCAAAACTGTACCACTTGGTTACCAAATTTTCTCTGTCTCCTTGGAACTTTTCTTGATTTATCAGTCATATTGCTCTTTCCCTTTTCTTTCCCTTTTCTGAACTGCTATAGCCCTTACTTAGACTCAATACCACCTGAAATAATGTTTAGCTGTTCCCTCCTTGATCCATTAACAGAATTATTTTGAGCATCCACTATATGCATAACACTATGTTCAGCACTGGAGTATGTGGATTGCAGAGGGTCAGGGAGGGCTGGTGCAAAGGTGAATGGGCCATGGTCCCTGTCCTCAGTAGGAGCTCAGAACCTAGTAAAATACATCACCCACAGAGTATATAGGTATGTAGAACAAGGGTGAGGAAGCAGCCTAGTGCTGAGTGTGTCCTGAGAATCCAAGCAATTACCTCAGTGGTAGAGGGCTGGGGATAGCTTTTCATCCTCATCCCAGCAGTTCTGACAATAGTAGAGCCCTACCTGGATCTGGGCATTTGGAGGTGGCATGAACAGCGAAGAACAGGAGAACAGAGCAAGAGCATTGTCTTTCTGGACAGAAGGAGGCATGCCAGAGGCTGGCTATACTACCTGTACAAAGTACTGAGTGGAATCTCACAGAAACTTGAAAACACATAAACCTGTCCGTAAGTCTGTGATGAAGCCCAGGCATCTGTTCATGGAAAAACTCCCTAGGCAATTCTGCTATAACCTGGTTGCGGGTTATGTGTTCCAGAACCACATGCACAGGAGCTTTGGCGTTGGACATAAGTGAGTTGAGTTGGGATCTGCCATTTATTAATTGTGTGGCCTTTGGAAAGTTGACTTTCCTAAGCTTCTGTTTCTTTATCTATACAACAGGACTAGTTATGCCCACCTCAAATGCTTGTCATGAGGATGAAATGAGATAATACATATAAAACACTTAGCCCAATGCCCAGAACATAGTAAGAGGGAGTGAAATAATTGCTATTGACATTATTCCCTTTGAGTGGACCTGTCTGATGCCACAGTTATGAAACTGAATCAGATAAGGTATCTCCAAGATGTTATTCTCCATTCCTCTTGTCCTCTGACATGGAGCTGGGAAAGCTGCTAAGGACAAGGCAGGGAAGGAACCTGACTCATGGGCTGGATCTAGCTTGGACAGAACAGTTAGATCTGATGCAAAGAAGATAAAAAGAACAATGCAAGAGCAGCTTTTAGACCAGAGCAGCCCAATAGAGATTTTTGCAGTGATGGAAGTGACCTGTATCCCTGTGGCCAATATGATAGCCACTAGCCACACATGGCTGTTGAGCACTTGATATGTGTGTTATGCAGCAACAGAACTGAATCTTAATATTGTTTAGTTAATTTAGATTCAAAATTAAATAATTACACGTGTCTAGTGGCTACTCTACTGGACAGTGTGTTCTAGAGGAAGCTCTGCACATTGGTGAGTTTCTTGGGGATCCTGGCTCTAGAGACGGTGATGAATGAAGGCTTTAGAGCTGGGATCCTTCAGTGAGGCCTACACAGTGCAAAGAAAAGATGCAAGTTTACACTTTATTGATTACCAAAGAATTAACACAGAATACCAAAATTTTTCTGGGGCCTTGAATTTGAGGCATAGTTCGTCTGCCTATATAGATCAATTCCCTAAGTTTTAGAAGATGAATTGGACCTAGATCAAAACCATCTTCTCTCTGGAGCATCATACGATTCTCCCATGAAGAACAACGTCCTCTGTGTTACCACCACCACTGTTCAAAGCACTATAGTTACTCGTATTGCAGAGCACCAGAGCTCACAGTGTCCTCAGCTGCCTTCCTATGAGCTCCTTGGGGACAGGACCCTATGTCCCATCTGCTCTTGTGTCCCCAGAGACACAAATAATATAGATAATTTGTCAATGTATGTGAAGGAGAAAGGAGAAGATAAAGGGGAAAAAGGAGGTATGAATGGAAAGAGGAAGGAAGGAGGGAGGGAAGGAAGGAAGGTCTCTGGGGGATGGAGTAAGGCTACCCCAGTATTAAAGCAGAGCCTCCAGGTTCCTAGCTGTGCTCATTGCCCTGCACCCCCACTGGAACTTCCTGTTAAAGATTCTAAAAGGAAACACTCTTAGGACATGACCGCAATGTTCCTGTTTCAAGTTATAAGGCATCATTTGACCGCAACGTTTTCTTTTCCTTCAGTCACTCAGAAATTCATCTCTAAAAGCAGAGGAAGCACATGGCTGGACTATCAGGAAGCTGTGTCTTAAAGGGTAGATGTACCTCCAGGCCAAAGAGATAAAGGGTGATTTGCCAGTGAGCAACTGAAGTGGCACATCATTGATACCAAAGCTGGATACACGAGTGACAAGTAAAGGGTCCCAAGTTTGGAAGACTTGGGCTGGTGAACAAGTCTAGTGGTGGTAAAAGACCGAGTTGGGAGGACAGAGAGCCAAAGCAGGTTTCAGAGATGAACCAGAGCTGAAGGTGACCGGAAAAGTGTGCTACTGCAACAGGAATGTTGTAAGGGTCTTTGGAGCTAAGAATTTCAAGGAAAAATGACATCAGAAAGGAGATAACATGGATTACTTGACATATGTTGAAAATTCCTATTATGATGGTTGGTCGAAATTAAAATCACAAGTCAGAGAGCAAAATCATGGTTTGGAAGACAGAGTAGCAGGGATTCAACAGATGGTGGGGAGCACACCAAGCTGTAGTATTGAAAATAGTCCAGATGGAGGCCATGAATGTCCATGGAGATTTCCTGCAAAGGTGGGAAAATGAGAGGAGAGAGTGGCCACAGGGGTCCAGGAGGGTGCTTGTTCCATCCTCGCCCACACCTGCCCAGGCTCACTTGGGACATAGGGAGTAAACAACCTTTGCTCTTTGGAGTCCCAGAAGAATCTGTGGCCCCAGAGAGAGCCAGGCTTCAGTTAAGGCAAGAAACCTAGTGAATATTCTCAGAAGACATCCATTCAGAGGAGGAGGGAATGGAAGAAAGCCCAAGGGAGGCCTGGGAATAAGATTGGGAAAGGTGGGTTCAGGAGGGAGGGCAGAGAGAGCTCAGCAATGCGGAGCTCCTGTCAGGGGGCAGGAGGAGACGTGACTGGCTGGCCGCATTGATGACAGTGCCTGTGCAGCCTCGAATCCAAGCTGAGTCTGGTCTCCGATGGTCAGCCATCTTCCAGCAGCCCGAGTGGGTGACTAATGTGATGAAAGCCGGTGTTCTCAAAAAATTCATTTGGGGTACTGATCAGAATGCATGGAATAGGAAAAAAATCAGAATTGGCAGCTCTGTCCCTCCTAAGACCTGCAAAAACACCATTAGACCTCATACACCAGATTTTTAAAATAAGAGGCTATTGAGCTGTTATCTCTAACTTCTTCCCTCTCTCTTATAAAGATGCATACGTTACTTTAAATACGCTGGGTGTGGCTCAGGTGGGCATTGATTCAGCTCTTCTGAGTAGAATCAGTTGTTTCTACCCATCTGAGAGAATGAGTACAAACCACTCAGGCAGAGTTCGTCCAACCCAGACAGCTCAACATCTGAATTATGCTGCCAGATCACTGCAGTCATTACCCGGAACACGACCTTCTCATAGTCAAGTCAGCACACCACATGTCCACGACATCTGCCTTCAAAACCTGGAGTTGAGGAAAGGAGTACTGGCACAGGTCAGTGTCGAGGTGAAACCTTTTATCTTCATCCTGTCACATTATTTGTTATTTCCATATGGGCCACTGACAGCTGTCAGTCAAGCAAGATTTACCCTACCGCTGGCAAACCTTAAGGCATACAAAAAAGAGTAACGCACACTTGTCTTAATTACGTGATAATTAAACATTCCAGCCAAAAACTTCCAATCAATCTGACAGTACACACCGGTTCAAAACAAGGTTTGCAGCAATATTCCAACAGACTGATAAGGTTTGCCCTGTCTGGGAATAAAACAACTTTCAAGCCCTCCCCAAGTACCTTGCAGATTTGAGGTGAGGATTAAGCAGGAATATACCTGAAGGGAATCGGGAGGCTGTGGCATCCCTAGGGAGTTGCATTCTGCTTCCCTGCAAGAGAAGTCGGGTTGCAGTGAGCATCATGAGCAGACTCAAAGATGGAAAGGAAGCCAGGAAAGGCCCCTCACAGCAAGTTGTGTGCATGTTCAGAGAATGAATTCAACAGGATCATGGCTCCTGATTCGTTTCCCTAATTGTGAGGAAAAGGTACACAGGCCAGTCACTTTGTGAGCCTCATCTCCTTCATGAGCACCCACTGGCGGGGCTCCCTTTCTCATCGCCACCCAGCCTCTCCTGAGTAACTTCCAGATCCGGGCGCTGAGCGGCCATGGAGACTTCCAGAGAAAGTGCTTCTGTTTCTTAAAAAACAAGTCAAGAAATAGGTGGTGCTTCTATGAAGAAGCCTGTAAATATTATTAAACTCAAAATTTCCAGAGAAAGTGCTTCTGTTTCTTAAAAAACAAGTCAAGAAATAGGTGGTGCTTCTATGAAGAAGCTTGTAAATATTATTAAACTCAAAATTTCCTATCTAGTAAGTTCATGGCATGCAAAGTTAAACATAGAAAAAGCGTTTATGCAAAGCCTTAAGTTCCCTGCTTAGCTGATATAATTAAATATTGAATTGACCTGGATAGCTGAATACTACTTTCTGGTGGGACCTGCACCAACAAAAACCTTAAAGTCTTTTGTTGTTTGCCTATACAATGGATCAAATTAAGCTGCAGCTCCCCAGGCCTCATCTGACCTAAAGCTATTCTGATGCTAAAATGCTTTTCCAAGTAGCTTACCTGTCATCTCTGATCTAAAACTTAATCAAGACATCACTTGAAGTTCACAGGGCAGCCTAAATGGGGCTGAGTGGTGACGTATGGCACTCCAGGAAAAAATTCCCGAGTTCTGTATTCTATTTCTATTTGTAGCTGTCACCAACACACACACACACACACACACACACAGCAGAATGGAGCATTACCTGAATTGTTGGTGTATTAGTTCTTCTTTCCACCAAACTCTAAAACTAGTAAAGAGTTAAATTATAAAGAGGAAAACTAAAATCTTTGATGGACTGGAAGTTGAGTACATTAAGACAGGACCCATTAGACTAAAAGTTGTTTACATGATTCATATGGGTTGGCTTCTGCAAAAAGATTTACAAAGATTTAACAATTTCCACTAGTATTATGGAAGGTTGTCTAATTCCACTCACCCTTCTTAATATTCAGTTTTCAGCTTCTCCTTTGTTTCATAGAGATAAGAGCCTAATGTCCAATTCCTGAATTTCCCATTCCTAAGCAAAAGAAACCACAACCTTTTATGTCACTGTTATGAGTTGGTGTGTTTTTCTCTGTTCATGTGATTGAAGTCACTTTGTGAAAACTGAGAAAACTTGCTCTGGATTTTTTAAGAGGTTCAGCATGTCCAACCAGAAAACTCGCCCATGCAGAACAAGAATATATGCCTTGAAGCTTCTGTCTTTTCAGAAAAGAGTTTATTGCCAGCTGTACTAAAGGTTCTGATTGTCAGTGTATTTTTATTCTCCAAGGACACTGAGATGTTTCTACTGAATCTAGCTTCTTGTGTCCCAAGTTAAATGTCTCTACCCTGAGGACCATTTCCTTTGGGGGCATCCCATACCGTCCCCTTCTCCTACCCTAGTTTGTGGTTCTGACTTCCCAGCCTTCCTGCATTTCAAAGACCTCACCAAGAACAGCTGATCTGTGTGAGGAGGTTTCCTTTGTTGCCTGTGCCTTTGGTGTCATATCTAAGAAATCATTGCCAAACCTAATGTCATGAAGCTTTTCCCCTGTTTTCTCTTAAGAATGTTATAGTTATAGCTCTTACATTTAGGTCTTTGATACATTTTGCATACTTTTTGCATATGTTTTGCATACTTACATATGGTATAAGGCAAGGATCTTCTGCATGCAGATATCTACTTTTCCCAGCACCATTTATTGAAAAGACAGTCCTTTCCCCATGGAATAATCTTGGTACCCCTGTTGAAAATCATTTGAGCATATACATGAGTGTTTATTTCTGGGCTCTCTTGTTTCATTCCCTTGGTCTATATGTGTGTCTTTATGCCAGTACCACACTGTTTTGATTACCTTAGCTTTGTCATATGTTTTGAAACCAGAAAGTGTGAGACATCCAACTTTGTTCTTCTTTTAAAGATTATTTTGGCTATTCAAAGTTCCTTGACACTCCATATGAATTTTATGATAAATTATTCTGTTTCTGCAAAGAAAATGACATTGGATCCTGCCATAATTTTAACAATTTTTTAACACTGCTCAAAATCCAGCTTTAATCCACCATATTTAAAGACTTTCATGACCAACTTCCTAAAACTGTGATGATATTTTATTAAGATATTTCTCTCTAGCTGTCACACAGACAAGTCAATGACCTAAAACAAAGGATTATCTCTGGTTTATATCATAGTCTGAGGTGGATTGAGTGATTTAAGAGCACCACTCCTCCAAGTGGTGACTCAGGGAGCCAGGCTACTTTTATATCATAGATACATCATTAGATGCACACAGTCTCTGTTTGCCCCAGAAGAGGCACAGCAAGATGGAGGCACACTGGTTATTAACAGCATCCACCTGGATCATACACACAAAACTCCATGTATATTTCACGCAGTGAAGCTAATACTAGTGGCTTGGCCCTGGAACTGCAAGCTATGCTGAGAAATGTGTAGGAGTTTCATTTGGTAAACATTGTTTCTGACACAAGGACAGACTGTGGTACCTTTAATTGGATACATTGTATGCTTTTGAAAGACATCTCTTATATTATTGGCTTGTCTTCCTATTTAATTTTGTGTCTGCCATGGCTCCCAGTTCTACTTTAAGTATTTTGAGAATAGAAACAATATGTCACACATCTTTGTGTCTCCCTTCATATCCAGCAAAATGTCTTTCCTATAATTGGTTCATTCAACATTCAGTTGATTAACTAACTGATTGAGTTCCCATTATATGCATTATATGCATTTCTATGCACTGTTTTAAGCACTGGGAATACCTTGATGTGAAAATACATGAATTTCCCCATACTGAATTTACAAAATCAATTAAATATTCATATAAGTAAATGTAAAATTACAGCCATGTTGAATATTAGGAAATAAAAACTCATGTTAGAAAAATACTCATAACTAGTTGTGAAAACAATGATATTCAGTAAACTTAAAAAAAATCATCATATAGATTGTGGGAAGTCTTTCGCTATGGAGAATCCAAGAGGTAGAGAACAATGGAAGGGGGTGAAGAGAAATGCAGTGGCGCTGGGCAATTAGCAGGTGCTTCTGAACTCCCTGGAGGAGTAAAATTTTCAAACTAGCATTCCCTAGTTTCCTGTACTGTGCCTGGTGTGATAGGCAACATGTCAGGAGTAATAAAGAAAAATGGCAGTGTAACTACAAACAGAAGAAACACATCTTTGGTACATTTCCATCCTGTCAGCAGTTTTCTGTCATACTCTAATGGGATCATATGAATAATTTTGTTTCCTCTAATAGGAACCAAAATATATATATAATCTCATCAGGTTGTTTTTATATCATTCTATGAAAAAATGAATACTAGCATGATGAAAAGAAAAGATAAGCAATAGAAATACAAATAAAATGGAATATTTGTGGACATGATTATTTTAGATATTCATATGGCATCTGTGATAAGCATGTTGTTTCTGCCTGCTCTTCTGTACTTGATAAACTATGAGTAGTTATCCGAGGATGGCAGGCATCTTTGTCTTCCTATGTTTTTACACTGGGAAAGGAATGTGTCTCCTTAACTTACATATGTTGTTTTATTTATTTATTTTGCTCACTCGTGTGCTTATGAGCTTTCAGTCTGCTCCCATGGCATAATCCAAATGGCTTGGACAATTTTTATTGTCAGCTTTTGAAATGAGAACATGAAGGCGCCCTGCAGCCCTAAAAGCATATCAGTTCAAACTCTGCAGATTGACATTTAAAATTATTTCAGCAAAGTCTCCTCCTTTTCTTCCAGAGTTGTTTGGGGATTCTTTTTCCTTTTGGGTTTTGCCTGACTTACTAGACAAGGTGCTCATAGGCTGTGTTGAAATCCAAAACTGGATCAACCATAATTCGCATACTACAATGAATCCATATAATAAGCATTTAATAAACACTGGTTGAAATTAAGTCAGTTGAATTGAACTGAACTGAACTGAAAAATTAAAGACTTCTGTGGTTCAGCAAATTAGAACATTCTGTTAAAAATGGACAATCCAATCGCTTGCTCTACAGCGACGTGCTCTGCCTCCACATAGAGTGTAGGTGTCTAAGTAACTATGTGCTTAGCCCATAGTGTATTCAAGCTCTGAAAGCAGGTTATTTTTGTTGCATAATGTCATTGTGAGTTTCCTGTCTTTGTAACTCAAAAAATATGGGCCTTCACAAATCAAGGAGGAATGAATGAATTATTCAACAATACTACTGGGAAAATTGGCTCACTATCTAGGAGATAAAAAATTCTCAAGTCGGAGTTTCACCCAGACCACACAACAAAATAAATTCCAGCTGATGTTAAAAAAGTGAAATGTAAAAAAGTAAAATCATCAAAAACTGAAGCTGCATGGGTGGATCAGGATTGGTGGAAGTCAGTGGGTGGGGAACAAAGGTTTTTGTTTACTTTTACTTTACACTTCAGTGTGGTCTTCTAAAAAACAATAAGCAACAATTCCATGCATACTTTTCAAAATGAGGAGAAAATATATGTGAATATTTTATTGATCTTGGGATGTTGAAAGACCTTCAAAACCTTAAAGCAACCGAAGAAACACCAGAAGAAAAGCAAAACATTTTGCTCAACTTCTGTATGTCAACAAAAGTGTCAAACTGTAAAATATGCATGAAAAAATTGGGGAGATATTTGAAGCAAATGTTATAAAATGTTAATATCATCAGTGTGTAAAGAATAATTATTACTTAAGAAAAACATGCACTCTGATTTAGGAAAAGGTATAAAATAAGTATTGAATAGACTAGTAACAACAGCAGTATCCCAGATAAAGTAATAATATGTAGGACAGGAAAATTCTTTTCTCTATCTTTCTCTGTTCTTTTGACTGGCCTATTAATTAAGTTGACATAAGACAGATTAGCTGGAGGAAAATAAATTTAAGTTTGTATGGGAGCCCCACAAACACGTGAGTAGCTCCAAGTCAGTCAGGCAGTTGATGCTTCTGTGCCACCAGGAGCTGAGGAGAAGGGGCTTGGGGTTCAAAGGGAAGGAAGACAAGTCTCAGGAAGATGGGAAAAGCAAACGTTTAGTAAAGAAATGTTCATCAGGCCCTGTGGAGACAGTGGAACGCAGAGAGGAATTGGAACGCACAGGCCTGCGAGCTCCCCCTGGCCCACCACACCAACCCATGCTCCGTAGTTATCTCTGGTGATCGTTCCCTTCCTGCACCAGGCCCTCTACCTAAGTTCTCCTATGCAGTGAAGATGGAGGTACAAAGCTCTTCCTGAGTATTTGGATCTTAATTGTCTGCAGCTCAAAATAATGTACATGCTAAAGTAGCACATTTTGGGGAGGCTGGTTCTGAACCCCTTGACTTCCAACAATTGCTTACCAGGATGTTCTTCACAGCTTCATTTATAATATTTAAAAAATTAGGACGGACCTCAATGTACAGTGAAAGAATAATATGTGGACTGTTGTTTAAAGAATATATATAATGATCTGGGGATATTCTTCTAATCATGCAAGTGCTAAAGGGGCTTCAAAACCAAGTACCAAATATTTAATTTTGTAAAAATACATGTGTTTATGTTTATGTGCACATGCATGCAAGAAAATGTTTAGAAGGAAATATATCAAAAATATTAGGGCTTATCTCTTGGTCATGAGATTATTGTCAATTTAATTGTTTTTCTATGTTGTTCTTACTGGTGTCCTATTAAAAAGCATGGATTATTTTGTAATGAGGAAAAACAAGAGAAGCATTTATTTTAAGCTCAGGTCTTCTTTCCTTTCAAGAATTTTCACTATGTTAGGTTTAACATTTTTAACATACCATTTTATCTATACCAATATAGATAAAATACTGTGGGAAGTTGGAATGAAAGACATTAAGCATTATTTCCATGCATCTAACTTTCATGGATTTCTGGTTTAACACAGAACATGAAGACAGAGAGTTAGTTTAATTTTACCCTGACCCATTTAATGTCTCTGCCCACACTCTCTTTTCTCACTGCTCTCTCCTCTCCTACTGGTTTGCTGAATTTTTTTTTACCAAAATGCTGGCTAACACGGGACACCTTGGGAGTGTAAATTGCACTTTTGGAAATAGATCATGTCTCTTTTCACATCCCTTGGAAATGTTTAAATGGAGCAAGTGGAACAAATCACTGAAAGGTAGGCCCTGAAGGATAAATTCTGTTAAATTTGTCCTCATTAGGGATGTAGAGTTAGGGCCATATTGTAAATTTTTTCTCACCACTTGGACAAGCCCCTCCCCAACTGGATTCTGTCTGCTTCAGGTGTAGAGCATCCAGACCACTCCTGAATGAACACAAGCCATTCTCAGGCCGTTAGTCACCTGAAATCTCTCTGTAATAGTTTCACTTCTTGTCTTCCTGGTACCATGATTGGCTTCCAGTTGTGTCTTGTTTGTTTTTATTTTGACAGTGGTGGGTAAAGGGTTGTTTTTGAACTGGAGAAGAAATATGACTGTGAAGGGTAGATAAAAAAAAGCAGAGCTGAAAATTTAAATCTGAAAGAAGACACTTTACAGTCTCTATGTATCTCCCTTTGTAATGCCAAGATTGATTATTACTAAGTGATCATTTGCAGTGATCATTGCCTTTGCTGGAAATCCTCCTTGAATGTAAATACTCCTGAAAATGGACTAAAATTTGGACTGAAGACACCTGAACATGGATTAAATACTTCTAAAAATAGTTCTTTAAAATCAATTCTCTTCCTACTCACACTAGAGTGAGTTTTCCATAGGATTCCATTTATTATTAGCACATCCCTGTGGGCCCCGAAGTTAAAGGCTCTACAAAAGGAGGATAGGAGCAGCAAGGGACAAGCCTTGTCAACTTTATGATACTGTACTGGGTGGTATGCCCGGGGTGCTCCGTCCCTCCCAAGTCAGGGCTGTCAGAAGGTGGGAAGAGAAGAGCCAGTTAGGGGTGGGGGGAACTGCACGAGGGCCAACGGTAGGCCTTGCTGCCCCTGTCTCTGTACCAAGAATGCCCAGGGAGATACCAGTGGAAGCTGGGCATCTATCGAGCAGCCAGATACTAGCTTCTAGATCAGCTTTGTTATCAGAACAGGAAGGGAATGACAATGAGATCACTAATGAAAAAGTCACACTTTGACAGCCCTGGCCCTGTCTCAGCTAAAACAAAATGTGCATCATAGAGCATGACCCAATAACAGGACCCAAGACCAGCGCTGAGGGTGCTTTTGTGAAACAGTGGCAGTTTTCCCCACCAAGGTCCTGATTAATGCCCTCCGCAAATCTAGGGAAAGGAATAAGGCTTCGATGGCAGGAGGGTGACCCCACGTTCATCCATCTCTGACCTCCTGAGCCAAGCCAAGCACCTGTGGGACACCCATACACCTTGCCCTAGGACAGGTCATGAAATTTAATGTGGTCTTTCCTGGCTCCACTTCCAGGAGCTTCACAATGGCTGCTCATACAGACGCATGACTCTTCTGCTGTCTGTCCATCTGTGTTCCAAAAGCAAACGTGGCACTGTGTTTTCTTCTCTGTTTTGCACCCAGCCTAGAAGAATGTGTTCTGGGAAAGATGAGGCAACCTTGAGCTGACCTCTAACTGTTTCATTAGGCAAGACTTCAACACTTCTGACAGCGCTTCCAGATCTCTCGCTTCTATGTAACGTTTGTTTATTTTGAAAGTACAAAAGAACTATAGTAGTCTTGCTCACAATCCAATAGAATCAAGCCTTGTTCACAGAAAGTACTTGGATTCCAGTGTGTGTGATTTTACTCAGGGTTGTTTATTTTTTATTTATCCCAAGGGAGTCCAGAGGATGGGTCAAAGAATTGAAAGCAGAGTTTGAAAAGGACATGGAGAAGTTTTGTTTTGGAAGCCCACACAAAAATTAGAGATTATTATGTAGTTTACAATGTGATTGTTTTGAGCATTTATGAGGACTGGCATTTGAACGTAATCTTTCTTTAAGGCTTTCATGCCCTAATAATTTGACATTAATGTTTGGGGGCCTTTTAAACTAAATAACAATACTAACACCTAATATTGCCAAAGCGAATAGCATAGACATATTGGCCTTCTGTTCCTTCTGCTCAAAGGTGGTTCAGTCAAATCCACTGATCTACCCAGAATCTCAAACAGGGGAACTTAAAAGATACAGTTTACTCTCAGTAATTGCCCTCTACCTCCTGCTATTAAAGTGACATTTACTAGAAAAATCTTTGTGTGAATAATTTTTAAGATGTAACAATCGACTTACATGTGATGCAGGAAGGGGGTCCAGATTCAGGACTTGTTTGGCTGTAAACAAGGCCACTGAGCCGACAATGACACCAGAGTAGGAGCTGAAGCTGGGGAGAGGGCAGTGCCAGGACCTGCAGCGTGCAAGGAGCGGGGCGGGCAAAGGGTGCTGGCAGAACCCTGTCCGGACAGAGGAAAAGGACATCTCCAGAGATCAGTAGTATTGGCAGCTGTCCCATATGCAGGAACAGAGGGTAGCCAATCAGTATAGTTGTTTCAGATTTTCCTCTAGAGGAAAAAATGCTTAGAGCTCTCCAAAGCCACTGAAGTCACAGAATCTGCTTCAGAGAAACAGGGTAAACACATCCTCCGCAGGCAAAGATGGTGTGCTGCTCTGCTCAATTTTCTTCATAGTTATACATTCACAAAAATGTCAGTGTTAAAGAGACCGTATTACTGCTTGACAAGCTTTGTGGAGGCAAAAACCCAAGATGTGACGGTTTCTCAAGGCACTTGAAATGAGTCTCATTTGATTTTAACACAAGCCCTTGTAATTCTCCATTCGGTTCATTAAGAGCAAGCCTCCTTTATTTAGGGACTGCTTTATAATCTTTTCAACATTTTCCAATTTGGAGCAAGACTTTTTAGCCTATTTGTAGCATTTACACATACTTACAAGTGTACTAGTGTTAGAGAATATGTATGTGTGACATGCACACACACATATAGGTTAATGAGCCTCTAACCTATACGGAACGAGTTCATACATCCAGTTATTTGTCACCTGCCCTCCCATTTCATTCCTGCTTCTTCAAACCCACCTCTCTACAGATACTAACTAGAAGGGAAGGGTAACGTCCCTTATGGTAAGACATCTATAGATTTATATTGAGTTTTTTGTTGTTGAATTACAACTGGTAAGATAAAAGCATGGTCAATGCCACATGAGAGTTAATTCATCCCCATTACTTCATTTCCTTGTCCATAAAGGAAGGTATTAACAGTACCTAACCTACCTCATAGGTCTGTTGTGAGGATCAAATGAGATAATACATGTGAAAGACTTGGGGTAATGCCTGACATATATGAAACACCTGAAATATTACACTATTATAAGCACACAATGCCATAAGTTATACAAAATGAATTACCACTGAATCAGGTTATCATTCAAATCGATTCAATAAATATGCATTATCTACTATTAAAATCGCTATGGTAGAAAATACATGTTTGTTAGTGGATGCAGTTCACACCCCATTAAATGTTTATTGGTTATCTGAGTGGACTATGGGAAGTCAGGGTTAGCCTATTATTCTGCTTTCCCTCATCTGGGACAAGGAAAACTTAGGCAGGAAGAATGCACTCATTCAAATTGGGACCTGTACAGAACATGAGGTTAAAGAAATCTATTAATAAACTGTGACTTCAGTAATTAAAGGTACACACATAGGCATCATGCATGCTAAAATGACATTTTGTTAATAGACTGTCCTGACAGTTTGGGGTGTTCTTTCAAGCTTTTCAGCAGCAACAAGCTGCTTGCTAGTCAGGAATCTTAAAATAACTATGTCATTACATAAACATTATACATCCACCTTATGCCAACCCATGTTCTGTCTCTTTTGGAAGAGAATGAAATAGCATGAATAGACATGACCCAGGAGCTTGTGTTACAGAATGCTAACATTTTTAAGATGGTGGATGCTCTAAAAATCGTGAAAAAGGACTAGTGTTAAAGGTATGGCTGACCTCTGCAAGATAATTTTATTGCAAAGGTTCTTTGGTTTTACAAGCTGACAGGCCAGAGTCGACATAAATAAGGTGCTAGGGGAATATTGCCGCAGAGGTAAGAGCATAAACTTACGTAGCTGTCTCAGCATGGCAAAGGGGCACTGGGGAGGGCACTGGGGACTCTGACATGGTCCACACAGCTAAATAAATAGCAAGTATGGCCTGGCCAACAACTCAAAGAGGACTAGGCTTATTGTCTTCAGAATTAAACGACATTAACAACAAATCTGATATGGTGGGCACCCCACATAGGCAGACAGAGACTCTAGGCAACTTCAGCCTCTGAGCAAAACTCCTGCATTAATAGTTTTTACTAATTATTAGAAGTTATTATCAGGTAGCAGTGAGCCAGGTCACACTGATATCTGGGTCCAAATTAAATAGGTCCCAGAGGGAGAAACCAGACTTTTCAGGGAATCAGAGGAGGCCCAGCACTGAGGGGTATTTAAAGAGACAGGGAAAGAGGAAAATATCTAAGAATGGTTTGGGCAGCTAGCATGGAAGAAACCTGACAGCACGTGATTTGTAGTCACCCAGAGGCACTGGAGAAGAAGGGCAGAGACCAATCCTGAGTCTGGTACCTACATAGGATTTGGTCACAAAGAGCAAGTCAAGAGACCAGGGATTAGAATTGGAACCAACAGGCAGACAAGCCAAATGCTGAGCCATAGGAGTAATCCCCTCAGAAACTAGGGCTTTATGAGTAGAAGGAAACTTGTTTGATATTTTAAATTACTAGTCCTCAAAGATGGTGCCCAGTGAGCCACGGTCTTTCCACAGTGAATTTGGGTTGACCCTGTGAGTCACTTTGACCAACGGGATTTGGTAGAAGTGACACCGTGTATCTTTGGAGAAGGGCCTTAAGAAAGCTGCAACTTTCAGTTTCCCCTTTTGGAATGCTCCCTCTTGGCACCCCAATGCCAGGCTGGGGGAAGCTCACACCTCCCAAGGAGTCCCTGCGACCAGCAGCCCCAGCAGAGTCCCCCCAAAGCCAGCACCGACTGTCCCCATGGAAGGAAGTCATCTCGGACGCCCGACCAAGTCAGGCCCCCAGATGCAGCCCCCACCTGCATTATAAGTAGCAGGAGGGCCATGCACTGAGTCCAGGCAAGTCACAGAACCTTAAGAGTAATGAAATGAATATGGTTTTAAGCCACGCAGTTTGGGGATATTTGTTTCATAGCAACAGAAACCTGAGTCTGCAAAGCTTTCAGGGGACATAAAAGCAAGAATAAACTAAGCAATGATTATATCAGCAGGCATTCCAAATGATGAACTTAAATCTCTCTTAAAATTACATTTTATTCGACATACCCTCTTTAAGAAAACAGGGTTTGGCATGATACATGAAAGAAATGTTTCTATCAAAAATACTTAAACAGTATTTTAAGACTGAAAGGCAAATTTAATTATCCAAAGAGTTTACTCCTTGTTATATTGCTGTGATCTGATTAATAGTAGGATGAGGTGAAGAGGTTGAAAGGAAATGCCAGATTTCCCAGACACTTTCACACATAAAATTGCCAACAACTTTGACTGTGACTAATCTTGTCTTTTGATAATATTGTTGTTCCTTAATTTGCTGCTCTAGCTAGACCTATGACCTTCTCAATCTTAAGGTCTCTACTCATCACAGTTATGGTTTATGTGCCATTTCCTCCTTGTTTGTTCCAGAGGCCAACAATTTACAAATCATCCCACTGAGCATAAATGCCAGGGGATAGGAGGTCAAAGGATGCATCAGTTTTGGGGAAAAGCCAGAAAGGGGACCCGGGTACTAAATCAGCACCCTGAGGATGAATGTCACGGCCTTTGCCAAAATGTCAAAGGGAGTCAAGGTGAGCCAAAGTAGGCTAAGGTGAATCAAGATTTGGAAGTTAGGAAGTCAAGGCAGAGGTCAGTATTTCTATGATCACCTAAGGCCATTAGCCATTCAAGGTTTTGAAAGCTGAGATATCAAATAAGAAAAGACTTAAATTTAACTATCAGGTCTCAGAGTCCAAGCTTGCCAAACTCTAGAATCAAGAAATCATGGAAATCAAACTACCCAGCAGTCGGACCTCAGAAGTGACCTCAGGATTCTTTACTGCTCCTTCTGAGAATAGCAAACGGTAGCCAGAAGAGCACAGACCATGGCCCATAGATGTTTGGAGAACCGAATGTTTTTCTCTTGCAATTAAAATAATCAGGTGGATTCTCAAATGAAGGATAACATCGTGTGGAGGTTCCATCACTTTTTATTCTCAAGTACTTTTAAAGTACGGAAAGAATACTGCTTGAATAATTCCATTACACTTATTCCATCACTTGGCATTCGCTGACCATGCAGAGCATGGCTCAGCTGGCACAGAGCGCACAACGTCGGAGGGCGAGGGTTCCGCCCTTTGCAGGATGACCATGACTGACACAGACACAGGTGGCTACACTGTTGGCCCTGACCGTCTTCCCTGAAGTGCCACTTCAGGAAATGGGGCAGTCACCGAGTCATGAATTAAAAATATCCCATTCTTTCACCATCTGTTTCACAAAGGAACCAATAGATGAAAATAAACAAAAACCTGAGGGGCAATATTTCTCAAGAATCATGACCAAAGAGACACTTCGGTTGGACCAAATACTGACTGTGTTTGGAATGGAAGATTTCCCGCTGAAGATCCAAATCTCAAGTGACAGCTTCAAAGTCCTCTCAGATGGTGTTGGCTCGAAGTCTTCTATGATGGGCTGGGCGCCCAAGTGGTCACCCTAGTGATCCATTTGTATGAGGGGATTAAAACTTAGCCAAATGATGAACCATGAACATTCCTGCAGAATGTGATGGCACAAGTCCCCTCTCCTTCTGAAAGCTTAGCCACTCAATTCAGTGGCCCAAACAAGAGCTATTAGGTTTTCATGAGATCTTCATGACTGATCACAGGTCTGGAAATGGCATATGTTCAGTGGAAATATCTTAAAATCTCTTAACTTAATACTAATGGGAAGAGAAACCAATTTGTAAATGATGGGATATTTTTAAGAAATTAAGCTTATGAATTTCAAATGCATACATTAACTCTAGGCCAACAAAATACTGACAAGTGAATACAGGGGACCTCCTGTAATTAGTAGAGGGATTAATTTTTAATTAGTGTATTAGTTGTTTACTTATAAATGGCCACAACATTCTAACTCATAAATTCCAAATCAGCATGATCCAAATACAGTCCTATTGTTAGGTATTCTCTAGAATCCACTTCAACAAACCTTTATGGAAGGCTAGGTATAAACCTTTATACTAGGCTCTGCAATAGATAACATAGTTGCAAAGATTAATCAGATACAGTCTCTGCCTCAAAGACTTGACAGTATCCAAGAGAGAGAGAGGATACAAGTAATTATCATATAATATGATGAATACTATGTTTTGGGATGAACAGTATGCTTTCAGAGGATAAGGGTGGTGAGATTAAGTCTACATAGAGGATGTGGAAATATTTCATAAGAGAAATAATAGTGGATTTGGGCCTTAAAGACTAAGTAAGGGCTCACCAAATGGGAGAGTGAGAAATGTACCATAGTGGAGAATTAACATCAGCAAAGGTATGGTGTTGCAAAGTTGGGGAGGCATCTTTGGGAAATAGTATGACTGCAACAAAGGGAGTCTGGGAGGGAGGCAGGAAATGAGGCTGGAAAGAAGTGGGATTCCTGCCCACTAATGTCCTTGGATTTGGAGTTGAGACTTTATCTTAACAGACAATGAAGAACTAGAATGAGTTGGAAGACAGAGGCAATTTGAACAGATTCCTATGTGTAGAAACAATAACTAAATCAAAGATCCCCATTGCTTCAAAGAGAATTAAGGTTTTTAGAGTAAGAAAGCGAAAAGAAGGAGTCTGTTGCAGCTTTCAACTTCAAAAATAATAGTGAAAGTCACTGTTTTTAATTTTCAAGAACCAAGATTTGAAAATAAAAAATTTGCATATCAAAAGGAAAGGCCCTAGAGCTGGCAGAATGTATGATCACACAGTAAAGAATTACTAATTACTGCATCCTGTCTGAATCTGTATCACCACCACTCACATGGCTTAAGACCAATAACTCTCATTCCATATACCATTCATTCATCAACCTAGAGTCTCTCTGAGATGGTGAGAGAATAACAAGGAAGAGATAACTGGGGTAAGTCCAGAAGGGTTAATATATTCATAGAGCCACTGAAACTTGTGGTTTAGCCACAGTAATCAATTAGAATAGGTGAAGAAGTAGAAAAAAGAACACTGTGTTGCCCAGATAGACATTCTACACAATTTGTGGGGCTTGGGGACCAGTAGGGCCTAAAAGGGCCACTTGGAGAAGTGGAATCAGCCCAGAAAGAGGACCCAGCCTCTGAGCGAGCACCTGCGGTGGCCAGAGCCAGGAGACCTAGAGGGGGCTACGCCTGCCGCCGCTGATTATCTGTCTCCATTCGGGTGAACACCACTAGTCTTGCTTGTCCCAAGGGGCTTCTTGGGCTGTACCTCAAACACATCTCATCAGTAAGCACCTGCACTTGGACAGCAGTGAAACGTGCCAAGGCCTCCAGACTGTTTGATTCAGCCAAATCCTCCTATGTGGAACAAGCCCTCTTCAAAAGTTTGGGACGCTTGTAAGCCTCAAACAGGAAGTGAGCCATTGACACCCACAGGAAGTACAATTTCCATGGAAGAGAATGTTCCTTCACCTTAACTTGGGGGGGTTGGGGAGTGGGAGATCGGATGAGGCCAACTTGAGATTTTATCTCAACTACAACAGTAGAGAAACCCACTTCTGTACAACATTTACATGAGTGTATTTCAAGAAATAGCCACCCATATCTGTGTCACCAGTATGTTTTTGTAATCCCACAAAAAACTTGTATTTGCTTCTGTCATCACAACATTGCTGGGCTTCTGACCACAACCATTTTTCCCAGAAAGCACCTGTGGATATTACCACTTCACAGCTGTTCTTGGAAAAGGAACCGGGTCTCAGGGAAAGAATTATGTCATTCCAGTGGTCACATACCTGTAGGCGATTGATTAAAACACACAGGACATGGGAAGGCAGTTCTTTGTAGTCATGAGTCACAGATATCTGAAAAATAGCCACTGCTCGTGTGCAGTCCTGAAGGCCGCCAACAACCTAGCAGAGGCCCAAGATATTCACAGCACAAAGTCTTAATCTATTTTAATGGAAGAATCAGGGCACAAACATGCACATCCATCTCTCACCAGATTTCTTTAGTTCCACCAGAATGAAGGCATGCATTGAAGGCTAATAGTAGTAAATTTCAGTTTTGTAAAATAGCTGCCCAGGTCTTGTGGATGCAGGTAGGCAATGGATACCTAGATTTTCTTCTTATTTGTTTTCCATGTACAAATGTTTAGAAAAAGATAGAGGGAAAACAAAGACATAATCCCTGACCTCTGCTGTGCCTTCCCGGACTGCAGAATGCTATAGAATTCCCCACAATTAAAATATAAGGTTGTTGATTTTATGGAGTCTCTGATATATAAGGCGTAGGAGAGACTAAGAGAACAACTTTCTTGCTTTCATGAATGGGACATGGATTGTGTTTATGAGATCAGTTTAGGAGAGAAGTGAATAACTCCTGACATTTCTGGTGGAAGACTAGGAAAGGTAAAGCCTCTACACTAAAGAAACAGTGTGGTCATACAGTAGAGAACAACTACTTACTGCATATGGCCTGAACCTGACCTCCATGTGGCCTAAACCCAACAACTCTCTACTCCTACAGATAGAGCATTCCTTTATCAGCCTGGAGCCTATCTGAGATGATGCTGAAAGAGAAAGAGAGAGATGGTTGGATTAAATCCAGAAGTTTTAATATCCTCAAGGGATAACCTGTGTTCACAGCATCTCAAACATTGTGTTCACATGCAACAGTCATAAAATGGGGGTGCGTTCCACTACCAGTTGTCTCTTCTACAGGTAACGATGATAAAGTCTTCTTTCCTGTTCATACTACCTACCATCTTTACTCTTACATGTTACAGGGCCTCACCCTCTTTTGGGGGAGATAGATACACCTGCCTTGTCAAAGCAAGGGTTGAAACACACAGGACAGCGGGCTCAATAAAGTCTCCAAGCAGAGATGGGAATCGCTCCTAATGTGCACGGAGGGCCCTGAGGCTCCAGCCTTTATTTTCAGCTTCCAGCCTGAATTTGAGATAAAGTCAGGGATACCTGAAAAGAGGATTAGGGCCCAGAAGACCAAAACTGCTACTCCAGCAGAAAGGCCTCTAGAACTGGGGAGACCACCAGTGAGCCCCAAATCAAGGTGGAGAGGTATTCACCCAGCTGACGCCCACCTGACAATGTGGGACCCTGGGGAGCATGTCACCCACACTGTCATGCATGTGGGAAGGGCTAACCTGCAGGCATAGGTACCAGAGATCAGACCTAGCTTCTCACCACACTGGAGTCCTAGGCAAGAGGTAGAGTTCTTCTAAGATCCTAGGGGAAAGGGAAAGTTTTTCGTAGGCGCAGCAAAGCTATACTTGGGAAAGGAACCCAAGGAATTAACTATTAGATAGTCTCACGCCATGAAGGGGTCTCATCACATGCCTGGTAGAAAGAAAACAAACTGTCTTGTGTTCGCCGCCCACTCCAGTAAAGGTATCAGGATCTTCCATCCATAGCACCTACATCTCCTGCAGATGTCCCAGGCCTCAAGCTTTGCTTTGTGGGGTTTGCAAATATCCTGACCATTAATGCGGCGTCTTTCCACATGGGAATCTGGCTGGGCTGAGTCTCTGATATGGCGTCATGACTGCTGCCAAACCAGCAAGGGAAGGGCACACTGGTGTTAATGGGATTAGAAAGCATGCAGATATTTCAAGAAAGTCCTTTCCTATGTGTGGTTGAGGAAAATGAGTCCTGCATAGAGGAAGCAGGGGCTGGCTTGGAGGTCAGAGAGGCTAGATGCAGGGCAAAGGAAGTGGCAGGTCTTGGGTGGGCAGCGGGGTGGAGAGCACCTTCCAGATACAGCAGGCTGAGGTCAGGAGACACTCAAGGCGGTGAAGGAGAGGAAGGAGTAGATTAAGAGGATTTTCAGGTTTTAGCTTGAGTGGCAATAGATTGCAATATTATGTTCTAAAGGAGGAAACAACTTTGTAAGGAAGAAAATAATTCGGAGTTCTGGAGACAAAGCCAAATTGTACTGGAAAGAATGAATGTAATTTAAGGAAGTGTAGGTTTGAACAAATGGGTTCAAAATTGAGGACAGGAAGGGAAGGTGAGAGTTGTAACATAGTACATATGGAGAAATCTACTCTGCTGCTCCTCAGCCTGTTCCCATTCCAGCATCTAACAGGTGGAGAGGCATACTGAGGCCCAGGAGACCCTTCATTAATACCCCAAATGGCAGCCCAACGCTTTCTTCTAATTAACAGAAACAGGCTACCCCCACTCCCTAACACACACACACACACGCTTCATATTCAATAGGTATTGTCCACTGCTGCAAATTTTCTTGTTCTACCTCCAGCAGAACAGAGAAGGAGTGGATCACCATTCTCCACAGAGTCTCCCTCCTTGGAAATCAAAGTTAATTAACATTTACTGAACCTTTTCTGGATACATGGCACAATGCCAAATTCCTAAAGGAAGATGAGGGTGGATGTGTAGGTATGGTTCTAAAAATACATCAGAGGAGAAGCAGCAAGAGTTTAACAGGTTAGAGCCAAGTTTGGCCCTTCTTCCCATGGCTGCCGGACTCTGCTCCATCATTAAACCCACTCATGGCAGAGCATGTGCATGCAAAAACAAAGGATGTTTAAGTGTCTTAAAACCAATTCATAAGCTTGAATACTGAGCCATCTCTAATCACCTCCCTGAAAGTAATAAAAGAATGTGAGTATAATGTTGAAAGATCGTTCTGCACTAACATCTACAAGCTCTGTCCAGTCCCGCACAGGCCACAGCACTTGGAGACGCTGCTGTCTCTGCATGTTTACCCTGAGGTATTGAATGCCTACCTCTTGTTCCATAGGCCATTGGCTTCCCTTGGCTTGTGACACTGATTCTCAGCCCAGGCTGCCATTAGCTATGGGGTACCTCAAACAATATGAGTGCCTGAGTTGCCCATTCACAGACAATATCTATGGAAGTTACACCCAATTAGTGATATCTTTGTTCATTTCCCAAGAGGATTTAATGTGCAACCCCATGGGATATCCTTTCTCTCTAGGCCTGTCACCTGACTCAGATCAACCTTTCCAAATCTTCCTCCAACCACTTACTACAGAGAGTGTCATGAAGGCAATATCCTGAGGGTTCCTGCTTCCCCCATTGCTCATAGATCCACCTGCGACATCTGTCCTTCAGGGTCCTGTTCGAGATAAAAAGAAAGCTGAACCTGTCTCTAAGCATGTAGATCTTGGTGCTGAGCTATCTCAGTAGTTCAGTTTCTTATGAAAAGAGTCACTGTTTCTTGCTACCAGAGTTGCTGTCCAAAGAGATCATTATCAATGGGGAAATGCCCACAGCTACGCGGTCCATCACTGTCTAGGTTTGGGTGTGAGATTATCGGCATTGCACACCCGTCCAACTCAAAGACATCCAGTATGTGATCAGTCCCAACATTTAAGCTTCTCTCTCACAGTTTAAGGTTTACACTGACTTATCCATCTTGCTCAAACTCATTGAGCTCAAACTTATCTATCAAACTCATTCCCACTGAAAACATCTTTAAGTCTCTTCAGATGGAATATTTCCCCCATCGGACAGCGTGACTTATTGTACAGCCCAAAGGAAGTGTGGGTCACCAGCCCTTGGACCAGCAAAGTGCCCGTGGAGGAGCCGGGAGAGAGGAATTAGGGACAACCTCAGAAGGCCTGTGTTCCATCACTGTCTAGGTTTGGGTGTGAGATTATCTCACTGATGGTCTCACTGAATCTTTTGATCTGAGAGATTTTTTCCTTTATTTCTGATTTTAAAAAAATGAGAACAACATAGTCATACTTTGATCTGCTCTCTTCACTGAGGAGCACAGCACATCTAATAGCCACAGTTGGCCACTTTCCAGTGACACCTCTCTCCTGCAGCGCTAGGGCCCAAGCAGTCCGCCCTCCCAGTGGAGATGCTCTGGGGAACGGCACCTGCCGCCTTCTGCAGCTATCTGCCCATGTCTGCTCTATGTTTTGAGTCTCTGGATGAACTAGGCTTGGATAACTGAGAACCAGGCTCAGGTCCCAAGACAGTCACAGCCTCCTCGATGGCACTCGGAATCTCTTCACTCAGTCCTGGAGCAAAGAAAGAAACCACCCCTGGAAGTTAGAATTTTTGGCAGGAGGACCCCTGGGTGGGAGATGTGAGCTTACATACATGGCCCTGTGGGAAGCGGGGGCCCTCTGTAAAAGTCAAAACCACCTCAGTAATGGGCATTGGAGACAGAAATAATAGAATAGAGTTTCTCATGGAAATTCCTCCACGAATTCGAGGGCAGAGCAAAGAAACAGAAGGAATTGCAGTGCAGTTTGGGAGAAGGCTCTGGGACCAGAACGCCGGAGTCCAGTGCCCACAGCCCCTCCACTTTCTAGCCCTGTGATCTGGGGCAAGTCATTTAATCTCTCCACACTTCAGTTTTGTTATCTGCAAAATGGGGGTGATCATAATGCTGTCTGCTTCTTGAGCCATTAAAAAAATGGAAGAAGATAACACTGGTAAAACACTGAGAACAGTACATGGCACTATAGGCAAGACATTAGCTTTCGCTGGGCTGAGCCACTGCAATTTTGGAGTTGTCTGTTTCCACAGCAGTGCCTAGCCTGTCATGACCAACACAGTTCCATAAATGTTAGTTAAATCCATTTTGATTAGCCATTATGCACAAAAGTTATATGGCAAGAAATACTGCTAAAAGAGACTCTGGTTTTTTACTTGAGTTGTGTCCCTAAAATCAATCAAACTTCTTGTAAAGGATATTTTCAATTGATAAAGATGACATTTCTTCTGACGGATAACATTTATCAATAAATTTGTTATTTTATCATCAATGTATCAGCATACACCGAACACAGAATCAGCTCAAGAAATAATTTTTCCTGTTATTTCACTTGGATGTTAGCAACTGATACTAATTGATCCCATAAAAAAAATAACCTGTGCTATATACACAGATCTTTTATTTTAAACTTTCTAAAAACTACTCTGCCTCTAGATGAAAGACAATAGAGATATCTGACACAGAATAAATAATAAATTCCCAAGAAGTCCATTTTCAATAAATGATGAGACTCTAAAAAGTGAGAAAATCTGTCTTGCGTATTTCCATCTGAACTGACAGCCTCATTTTAATTTCTGTCAATGTGCCTCACTTACAAATTCCAACATCCTCAACTACAGGGTGAGACACTGGGTTCCTATTGTTTCCTGGCTGAATTCAGGGAGTTAAAAGCATAACATTTCCTTTAACATGCAGTCGGCTGTTGTAGATTTCCCTCAGCTCTTTGAAGGAAGGGAAACCCAAATGAGAAATGTATCGGATGCTGGGCACTATGGAAAAAGAGACCCATCGCTGTGTCTGTGAAAGGGCGTGATGCAGGTCTACCGCTGTGGCTCAGTACAAACCATGGCAAGCCTCTGTGAAGGTATCAAACAATGAACTTAAAAAAATCCCTATCACTTGCCCACTCATCTGTATCACATAAATACATAATTAACTTTCTAAACATGGGTATTCGGGGTATTTAAAAATGTCGATTAATTACTTGATATTCTGCATTGTTGATGCAAATATTGAGAGACTTCTTAAAATGAACAGAATTTACCTGCTCATCTTCAATAGTAATTGTCTAAACACATAATCTGAGTATTTTTAAAGCAGGTATTATAGACTCGATAATATTCGATGAACTTTTGGCATCATTCTAACCTAAGGTGTCAAGTACTTGATTAGAATTTGAAGTTCACGGATCATGGACCGAAGCGCCGTAAGTGACTTGGGCACGCGCGCTATGGCAGATCACCAGCAAGCCAGCTCCTTAACACAGCCGCCCAAAGCGCCCCGGTAAGGCTGTGCTGATTCCTCCACTTGGAATACTTCTCACAGACTTAACCAGCTTAACGTCTTTATAGAAGGAATTTTGATTTATCTCCATTTGATGTTGGAAATCTCCTCTTGACGAATGAATGCCAACTAGTTAAAGCAGAAGGAATGGTAGAAATTTTTAAAAGCCACCATTGGCGATCTAACGTCCACCCACGAAAGCATTGCCTCAGACAGGGAACACCAGTGGGGGCCAAAATCACGGCTGAAATGTTGTGGGGAGGACAGACTCGCCCCAGGTATCATGTGTTCCCTCACTGATCACTTGCTAATTGCAAAGGTTTAAAAAACACTACAATGGAGGAATCTGGCCACCTTATTGTTAGCATCCTTACTAGTGGATCCCTCTCAGTGATGTTCTGAGATGCAATATGCTCTGCCCAACAACACTTAGAAAGTCTTCTTGATAACAAGGTTTTTAGACCTAACCTGCAGTTTTCAGAAAAAAGAAAACATAAAACAGGAAACAATCAGACTAATCCAGGAGGAGGGTAGTTCAAGGCAATGGTCTTGTCACTTCAAGAGGTCAATGTAGTGAACTTTGAAAAACAAGGGACTGTTATAGATGAAAAGATACTGAAAAAAAACCACAACCACCACCAGCAATGTGTAGACTTTGGGTCCTCCTTCAAAATAAACAGCTCTAGGAGATGTTTTGGGGACAACTGGGGGAATTTAAATTTAGATGGGCTATTGGAGTACTTTAGGTAATTATTGCTTACTTTCTTTGGTTATAATGATCTTGTAGTTATAGGTAGGAATTTTTAAAAACCACCATAGGCAGAGTGTCTTATACTTAGGAAATATTGCTAAAGTATCTTTTCGTGATGAATTCAACTTAAATATACAGTTCACATGCACAGAAAGATATAAAGCTAATATGATAAGATGCTGATGGTTGTGTCTAAGTTGTAGGTATACATGTGTTAAATAATATTTTCAATTTTTATGTATGTTTTAAATATGTATTTACAAACATATATACTATACATATGTCATATATATAGTACATATATATTTATATATAAAAGTTGGGGAGAAAAAAATTTCTGTTCCCCATTTTCCTGTATTATATTTCTTGCCTGTCAGTAGTTTTCTGAGTTAATATGTGTGTCGTAAGGGTATTTCCCTAGAAGTGTGTGTATTTAATAGGGTATGACATATAGTCCTTGTTTATTTGCTACTTACATTTATTTAGATCTTACTGAATCAGAACTTACTTATACTATTTGGTACTTCCAGAAATGCATTTCTTTTTGTACTAGTGTAAGATTCAATTTATTCATTCTAGCTGTATCTATATTTATTGAGCACCTACTAGGTGCCAGGCAAAATGCTAGTCCCCAGAAAATCATGGTTAGCAAATGCAAATGTGGACCCAGAGGTTGTAAATCTTATGATCTAGTAGAGAAGAGAGACTTTTATTAAGTTATTTCATGGACAAACAGTAACAAACTGTAATAAGTATCTGAAAGTCAAGCCTGAGGGACCAGGAAACTAAAACAGGTGAGTCTGGTTTAATGTGGGGAACTCAGCTTTGAGAGGTGGTGGTGAGTAGGCATTCAACTAGAAGAAGTGAGGAGGGAAAACAAGTCCGCAAGGTGGAAGGGAGCACGGCTAGTTCCAGGAACAGAAAGGCCAGTGTGGTTGCAACAGGAAGAACAGAAGTTTATGGGGGTGCTGATTTGGCTGAGGGGCAAAGAAAGGCCCCATCACTCAAGGCCCTTAGGCCATATCAAGGATACTGATCTTTATCCAGAGTATTGGACAGTTTTAAGTGTGAGAGTGATATGATCTGATTGGCATTTAAAAAGATCTTCTGGGCTATAATATGGTGAACGGATTGGAAGGGACCAGGAATAGAAGCTGGGAGAGAAATTTAGAAGTGAAACAGAAAGTGGTAGCTCGAATCACGGTGGTAGCAGTGGAGATGGAGAAAAAAGCAGACAGATTCAAAAAATACCTAGGAAGTGCAATCGACAGGCTCTGTGAATGATCAGATAAGAGTAGAAGGTGAAAGAGGCATCAAGGATTGCTCTCGGGATTTTTGCTTTAAATTACTGAGTGGAGAGACATGTTCATTCAGAATAACTTCCAGGTTGGGTCTCAGAAGCCATGTTAAGGGTGTCTGCAAGCTCACAATGTCAGAATAACCCCCACTGTTCATTATCTAATTTCAGACATTCAAAATATGGTTATAGAACAAAGAGAATTATTTTTAATTGAAACAAGATTTTACATCTCCAAATGAGGAACATGAGGAATTTCCAGCTCCCCAAGCTCTTCCATGTATCTCAGCTCAGGGCTCACTCTAGGCATTGCACTGCCTTTTTACTGCGCTGTATCTCAAGACTCTGGTCCAAGTGTGCTCACCCTTGGATTAAGGTGGTGTATACAGCAGGTCCTCGATAAATATTTACTAATTAAGTATAGAAAATTGATCTCATTACTTTACCATTTCACCATAATTTTATCCAATGTGGTTGAGCATAACCATCCAGCTTGTTTCCTAAAATAATCTCTGAACGATGTCCATCAGTTTTCAAAGTAACACATCAACTCATCAACTCACAAAAGACTAGAAGAAGAGGGAGAAGAAGAGAGGCAAGAGGGCAGAGAGAAGGAAGGAAGCAAGGAAAGGAGGAGTGGGTGGTGGAGGGAAGGGACAAGAAAAAAAAAAGAGAATTCATGGATGACAAAACTGTCCCAGGGTCTGAAAGTAATTTTTTCATTCATTTTCTGTAAGAGCCACTGGGATAATTGCACAGCCTCCCAAAGTGACTCTTTTGAATAGGATAAGGTCCATTTGAACACCCAAACCTTGGTATGTAAAAGAAAATTACTCTATATACCACATATATACACACCAAACAACATATTAAAAATGATAAATGAGTCAAACAGTCCAGATCCTATGACACAACATTGAGAATTCACCAGAAAACCTAGACCAGCCATTTTCAAAATTCATTGTGCATCAGATACACTTGGGGCATTAGTTAAAAGTGCTGATTCTTAAAGCCTGTTGAGTCAGAAACTCTGTATATATTCTGATGCCTGTGTAGCTGAATGAAACACAGTTGGAAATTTCTGGAAGCCTATACTATCCAAGCTCTGGTCCTGGTTCTGTCTTTCAATATCTGGTGGTCTTAGGAATGTCACCTAACTTCTCTGGCCTCAGGATCTTTGCAAAGGATGGAAGTTAAAGTCTAAGTGCCTTCTTGCTCTAGAATACTTCGTCTATGTCAAACTAGGCTACTTTTGCTCTGAGTGGCCCAGAATACTAAGCATTATCCTTAGTTCATGTACATAGGCTCTGAATCCCATGACTGTCCTCTGGCTGGACAGCCTAGGTACTGACCTCACATTCATTCTCACAATTAAGATAACCACAACATGACAGGCTTGGCCCAATTTGCAGTCTCCTACTTTGTTTCCCATACCTCCAAACTAGATGATCCCCAAAGGATCAAGGACAGCTGGGGTCATGTACTTCAGGGAGGCCTCTAAAGTGGGAAGGGGACAGATTAGCAGAGGGAGGACGGGAACTCCGAGCAAGGAGAACAGCATGAGCAAAAGCACAGGGATAGGACGGGCAGGAATGCCCAGAGGCTGCTCTACCCTGATCAGAGTGTTTGTGTCAAAAAGTGGCTGGATTCAAGAACAGTATTCTAGAATGTGGATCAAAGTTTAGTTTTGCTTCTATCCCAGCATCAGAGCCAGAGATGAAGAGAAGGCTCAGTAAAGGCATTGTAAGTGTGAAGCAGTGCTACAGTCGTGTACTAGAGTAAGGCTCTCCCGTCAAACATGACAGTGATGGTTAATTTCACACTTGGCATATGCATCTTATACATTGGCAGACATGAACATCTGCAAATGAACAAAGGTAACTAAATGGAGAAGAGACTGCACGTGCTTCTGCAAACCACACTCTTTCAAAAGTGGGTAGAGAATTCGATTGTGCAGGCAAGAGACATTTGGTTGGGACAGGGCTTCGCTGCCAGCTCAGCCTCTGCCGTGTCGTGAGTCACAGAACTGGCAGACTCTGAGTACACACGCAGTCGCAAGACCCTGTGTGCTTGCCAGTTCTCCTGATATGGTACCCAACCAGTGCCCACTTTTGGGGGAAGATTATTTTGAGTGGAATTTTTCAGTCGGGGAAAAAAAGACATTAAATTTCCTTTATAGGAGGTTGATAAAATGTTCTCCAAATTCAAAGAGGGAAAAGAGTCTACTTCACCCATAACTGAGATTTTCCTTTATCCAAGATAATTTAGACTGAAGGGGAGTTCGCTGGCTGCCAAGGCTCCCGGGACAGGCTGCTGGCAGTAAGTTCTCTGAGAAAAGCAGCAGATGGCCTTCGGGCAGCACAGGGAGTCAGCCAACCTTTCCCTGGAGAATCACTGGGTGGATGTCCCAGTTACTTTGGGCACACAAGCCCCTAGGCCCTAACCCAGTCCAACCTTCATTTAGAGTTTTAAAGCCTAGGGTATGTGTAAGGTGTTTGCCGCACAAGACAATGGCCTCACCCATCCAACTCTTCTCCCCAAAGCCAGCCTTGCTGATGTGGGGCACCACAGTGGCTCGTTTCTCCCAGACCAAACCTCGAGCCGAGCGCTAGTACCATTCCAATCGACCTCATGGGTGGTTTTAGAAGGCTCAGACTCGTTCTGTTGTCCTAGTCATGGCAAGTTGACTAATTGGTTTAATGCACAATATTTGCCAACTTGAACTAAAGTGCCATGAGTATGATTAAGTTAGATAACCTTTCCTGGTGGTAGCTTTGTACTTCTGGAGGGAGTTCACAAAAAATAGAGTTTTGTTTCTACCTTAGCAGCCTAGTCTAAGCTAAATCCTGAGTCAGTTCACAAACATATTGGAAACTCATCCCTGTTGGGCACCTACCATTTTAGGATGAAGCAAAAGCAGACGCAAAACATCACAAAAAGTGAAGCATGGCCGTAGCTTTTTTAAAATCCATCCGTGAACAGATACTGATGGGCACTGATTCTGCAAAACAACATACTTGAAGATGTTGGGTGAAGGGGAAGGGTGAGTTCTCAACAAGGCTTAAATCCAGCAGGAGAAAGAGGACTCACATGGTTGGACAGACTGGTTCTAATGCATTAGAACAGAAAGGTACTGTTTTGCAAAGTGTCTACCACAGTATGTGTGTTCTGTTTTAAGATTTTGAGGTGTGGTTCAGTTGGCTACCTCTTCAAAGAAAGACTTCCACATCTAATCTGCTAAGGAATTTGGATACCTGTTGGAGTCACACGCCATAGAGGGAATCATTTTGTCCATCCCTCAAGACAAGTGTTACTCATCTTAGCTGAGTATTTTGATCTCAGTGCAATCCTGAAATGTTCCAATCTGAGCTGTCAGATCATTCATTTTGGAAAGCTTCAGACATACTGTTCTTTGCTTGATAAATATGAATACACTTTGCATTTTAATTTTTCTTTATTGCTCTTCTACTTTTAAAAGTATCTGTATACTGAAGTCAAGGAGATGATGTAACAGGGACAGAAAGTAAAGCAGGGCAATGACCTGATGTCTCCGGCATAGGCCTTGCATGTGCTGGGCTCTAAGCCTTGGTTGTACTGCTCTCTCTGCCTCCACTGCCCAAGGGCTGATCTCCGGACGTCCAAATCCCCTCCAGCTTTCCAAGCCTCCATCAAAGGCCACATCTAGGAAGCCCTTTCAACTCTCCGCCTTGAGCAAGTGTGACCTCTCCCTAACACATTCACTGGTTCTCTCCTAGCATTGAGCACTTTCTCCCATATATAAATATTTACATATATTGACATCCACAACATAAAGAGCATACATATCTTAAACATTTTAATATCTCCTGCTGTTTCTAAAAATCTATAAGAGGTCCACATTCAGTAAATACTTACTGTATATATTTACTGGATTAAAAAAAACAAGTGAATTAATCAATACAGGGAGATGCTCCCGAAGAATCCAACATGTACATCAAATCAGGACACCAAAATGGAGTTAAAATCATGTGTACAATTTAAGCAGATGTATACCCTAGGTAAGAGTGGTCAGTACTTCAAACCATTGCTTGGTCCATTTGTCTTAATCTACCTTCATGCCAGGCATGGAGATTTGGCTAAAATCAGGCAAAGTCCCCCAAGCAGAGGGACTCTATTTAGACAATCTCAAGACTCTGCTTCTTTAATAAGCACTTCTTCCTTCCTTTCCCTTAGAATTAGGGGAAAAAATTGGGAAATGACTCTATTAAAATGTAAAAATTTACTGGGAATTAGTTCTGGGCAAGTTTCTCTTTCTTCTGTGACTTGAAACCCATCCTATTGATACATTCTAAAATGAAAAAAAAGTAAGAAAAGTAGACTATTAATAAAGCAGTGCTATCCCACCTAAATATTAAAAATAAACTAAAGACAATTTTAATAAGACGGGAAAGAAAAGACACAAAGGATTATAATCCACCAATAGATTAAAATGAATATTGGTAAAATGGTATAAGTATTAACTGGAATGACTTTTCCCCTAATTTTCCAAATTTATGGTAAATGTAACAGCTACCATTTCTGAGTACCCAGTATATGTCAGGCAAGTGGAAAGCACTTTTTATATATTATTTATTTGAAGTCAGTAACACTTTGAAGTCAATATTATTGTTCCTATTTTACAGAAGAGGAAATGAAGGCTCACAGAGGTTAAAAATTTACCTAAGTTAACATAACAAGAATGTGTTGTAGCCATTGTAACTCACCACCACCTTCTGCAGTAAAAGGAAATCATAGGCATCTCCATTTCATTAACATTCACAGGCTTAGACACACACATATCTCAACTATCTCTCACCCCACCCCTCTTCTTAATTAGTCCCAACATCAAACGACTGACTTGTGGGGCTGTAGCTGAGCCATGGAGAGAAAAAAACAGCCCAAAAGCTGCTGTAGATAATCCATACAGTGACCAACCAAATCAAGGTATCCCACTGTTGACTACGGAGTTTATTAATACTCCTGGTTCCAATTACCTCTCCTGCTTACAACAGAGCTGTTTTCATACTGCATGAAAAGAGAAATGCAATCAAGGCATGCACTCCCCAGCTCCTGGTAAGATCCTCCTGCTACTCAAGAATGCTTTGAAAAGATAGGACCAAGTCTTTCTCCTTCCCCAACTTCACCTCCCCCAAATGGTCCCTCTTTGTGCTCCATCCCATGGGAAAGATGGCCCTGAGACACCCTGGGAACCAGGAGGTTTGGTTTTTCTAGAAGAAATCCAGTTGAGTTTGTAGCCTAAAAAGGGATGAACTTGGAAAAGCTGTAGCTAAGTGTTCAAAGTTCCTGCTCTTTTATCTACCATAACTGAGCTTTGCTCTGTCACCCATTGCTCCAACTGCCTAAAAAAGAGCCTGTGAATGCATTCCATATCCGGTTGTTGGATGAAATCCCTGACTAAGCACACAACAGGCAGGTGGGCACAGCAGTCCCTCCACACCCAAGGTGTCCAGTGCCTGCTGGAGCAAGAGAAGGATTTGTCTTCAGCTTCTCTGAGCTCTGGTCCCCACAACCTAGAGGTGCCTGCAAAGGATACTGGGGCAATTGGAACAGACGTTGGTCACCATGTCGTTTAAATCTCTGCATTTTGAACCATACTGCTTTGTAATAATCTGTTTTGCTTAACAATACGTCAGAGCATATTTTCTTGTTTTTCTAGGCATATGGTCATGGCAGCTTTTTACATGGCCCAAATAAAGTTCTCAGTGTGATATTACAACAGCCAAGTCGGGAAACAAGAGGTGGTACGTCTCTGGGCGCTCAAGTTTGCATCTCAGTGGAAGAGGCAAAATATGCCAGGACCTGGGAGGCCAAGGATTAATAGAATAAATCACCTTATTCCCCCTAAAGGTTTGACCCAGGGTGTGATTTGTGCCTGCAAAGCTGATATAATGATGAACAATCCCTTTTATTAATGTAGCTAAAAATGGAACCTATGATAAGATCTTACATAACCTGAAATGACACACGGAACTGAAAACCACTTCTCCCATGAGCTCTTACAGCTGAAGTTAAGCTGGCATCTAATGAAAAGTGTAAACTTGGGAGCATTTATCCTACTGTCTGCCTGCACCTTTATCTAAGCTAGATCTTTCTGCTTTGATAGCATAAGAAAGATGCAAACATACAAGTTGAAGCCAGATTATATTAGATAAACACTTTTAACATGTTTTCAACTTAGCCTTTAGAACCAAGTGTCAAGTGTTACCACTGCCATTATTAGAACTAAAAATAGCAATTAATTTATAAACTGCCTATCACTGAAGACCCACATTTTATGTATTAAATAATGTTAATCATAGAACTTTTTAAAATGAATGTTATGTTATAGGACTTAACATTATCTTAGGTTCTCTCCAACCAGAAAATCATAAAAAGTAAAGGTAGGAGAAATTATTTGTATAACATAAAATGTTATATAGGTTTGTCTATAAGTCTGGGGAAAATACACACACACACACACACACACACACACATGTATATATACATGAATCCCATTTCAGTTACACCTTTGCTCATTTAGAAGCTAAGATGTTTTTTGGTTTTGAAATCTCTGGGTGTGTTGTTTCCCTTGTTTATATTCCCATGACATTTAAGGAAAGATAATTTTAAAACCTAAGACTAGTCAAACAGTTTATTGTGAATTACTTAGTTCTTGGTTATCATGTATTTGCTTGATTGAATCTGACTGATGTTTTTCAAAATAACCACTTGCTAAGTTAAAACTGTTAATTTTACAAACAGATTTTTGTCTCTCTAGGTCAAAGGTGGTATATCTGGTCTGTAGTCATGTTTTTCTTGCTCAGCATAGAGGTTTTTAAATTTTTTATTAAAGTTTATTTGTTGTTAACTTTTAAACATCAAGCAATTTTCATTATAGAAATTCTAATTTCTTGACTCCTTTGAAAAAAAAAAATCATCATCTGACGACTCTGGACCTACATTTCCACAATAGGCAGGAGCTGGGTGCCCTGTGCCTGCTTTAGAAGGAAAATGGATTTTCAACTCCTTGTGGCCCCTGCCCAGCCGCTTGCTCCCCTAGGCCTCCTGCCTGGGCCCTGGAGGCAGTTCCGTTTGCAGGCCCTGGTGGAGACACAGCTCAAACGTCTCCCGAGTCATGGGTCCTGCTCCGTCCTAGACTCTGTCTCGCCTAGGAGGCACGCATGTGCCCTGTGTGGAGACAATGCAGCCGAATCCAGATTCTTGTTCTTTCTGTCCATTTTTCTCTCTTTTCCTCTCTCTCTCATTATTAGACCTAGATCTTCCCAGTGCAAGACACATGACTTGATAAAATAAAGGCAAGCCTTTGGAATAAGGAAATGTATTCACTCCACAATTACTTACTGAGTGTTCGCTGTACGCTTAGGCACTTGCGGAGGCCCTGGAGATACAGCAGTGCACCAAGCAAACCCAACCTTTGTCCTCACGAGGCTCACGTTCTAGCACAATTCACGCTTTACTCTGGAGTTTGCCCTTCCTGTCCTCAAGGCTGTCTCTAGGTCCTCTCCTCTTTCAGAGCGGTACGATCTCATCAACTCACTGGAGGTGAAAATGGTATCTGCAGGATGGTAAATAAAGTCCGTCTCCTTTGCCAGCTGTAAATAATTGACAGGAGCTCCTTGAAACAACCAGTGCTTAGGATAATTCCCAGTCCCTATCTGGCCTCCCTGGGAGAGTGCCACAGTGGCCCTGGTGTGGAGGGGAGTGGAGAAGCTAGAGGGCTGTGAATTTGTTGACCCTCGATCCCGACTTCCTTATTTACAGATGGGTTCATCAGGGCTAAGTGACTTTCTCAAAGTCACACAGCTTGGGAGAAAATGGGAATAAACCCAGTTTTCCTACCACTCTCAGTTTTCCCTGAGACCACCTGAGCTTCTCTGGTCACTGATCCCAGCCCAAAGAATGATTTCACCAAGCCACCCAGCTCCATTAGTGACCCACAGAGGGCTACGGCCCCCTTAGTATTGGGGTCCTGAGCCACTTCACACCTTAGCGGTTTGAAATTACTTATTTGAATCTTTCTTTTGAAAGAAAATAGAATTCATAATCCTTAAAGAATTAGTTAATTCTTTAAACTATGTCCAGTATATAGTTAACAATAATAAAATTTATATTTAACAAATCAATAGCAGAATGACCACATTTGAAAAGCAAATCATTCATTCATTCCTTTTCCAATAGGTATGGAGGATTTCTTGTGAGTCAAGCACTGATGTAAGTAAAATGAAAAAAAAAGTAGAAAAGGTTTCTAATCTCTTTTAATGGAAAGACAGAATAATAAGACAAATGATAACATAAGAAATTAAATGTTAGCTAGTGACATGAATCAAAGAAAATAAGACTGATGGAAATCCCTAATGAGATTTCACTTAAACAGACCTGAATGACATGAACATCTGGAGGAGGAACATTCCAGATAGAATAGCTGGTTCATAGAACAAGGATGAGAGTAAACATGAGGTGGGCAAGGAGTAGAATGCTCAGTAGACCTGGTACAGGGTGAGTAAAGTAGAGAGCTGTCCAAGAAGATGTCTGCAAGCTCAGCAGGGGGTGTGCCATATGGTCCTTATAAGGAATTTGAATTTTAGTCTAAGAATGAGGAGAAGTCCTGAGCAGGTTCTGAATGGTGGAGCGACATGAAATAATTTATACTTATAAATCTCAGTCCAGCTCTGGACTGAAAAACATTGAGGGAAGATGGGGAACAGAAGCTGGGAGACCAGATAAAAGTCCATTGTTGTATTGTATGTTAGACATGATGGTGGCTCACTCCCTGCCTCAAAGATCGCGATTTAATTATCTTGGGGTAGGACATAAACAATTTAAAAGCTTGCCAGGAACTTTAGTGTCTATCCAGAGTTGAGAATTACAGAAGTGGAGAGAAAGGGACAGATTTAGGTTATGTTTTCAGGGTAGATTCATGAGGACTTCGTGATGGGTTAGATGTAGGGAGGAAGGGGAAGAGAAGATACAAAAATTATTTTGAGGCTTTGAACCTGAGAAATTGAATTGTTGGTTCCATTGGTGAAATGCCAAAGTCTAATAAGAAGCTTAAGCAGGTGGAAAACAAGGGTTCTGTTTCAAATATATTAAACTTGAGATGTCCAAGTGAAGATGTCTAATAGTCAGTTGAATATTCAATTCAGGAGATCAGAAAAGAGGTCAGGAGTGGATGTACTTGCATGTGTGTGCACGTGATGATACGAAGGTAGTGTTTAAAACATTAGGGACTGGATGAGATTACTTAGCAGGAGAGTGTGTTGAAGAGAAACGTGGACTCAAAACTAAAAAACAAAATCCTGAGACACCCCAAAACTTAAAGAGTTCTGCAGAGAAGGAGAAGCCAGAGAGGTAGTAGAAAAATCAGCATGAGCAATGCCTCCGAGAGAAAAAAAACATGTTTCAAGAAGAACACAATGGTTACTGTATCAAACGTAGCTGAGATATCAAGTGAAAGATGAAGACAAAAAAACGGTGGCTGGATTCCACAATATTAAAATGTTACTGGGGATATTAACAATAACAGTTTGTAGAGAGCAATAAGGAAGGGAAATAATGGGAGAAAAAGAGAAAAGAGTTGGCCATAGAGAAGATTTGTTGGGAAGGAGATCAGAGACGTGCACTTACTGCACTGGGGCAGGAACTCACTCCATTTATCTGTTGAGGCAGGGAAGAAGGCCAAGGGAACGAACATAGGTAGGGACTGGGGTAGGTTGGTGGATAACTCACCTGCTGCTTGATTCAGCTCTCTGAGTAGTAAGTGGTGAAGTCACAGCTGATGGAGAGGCACCATAGGGGGTAAGGTAGTCTGCCAAGAGGGGGGAGCGTGGAGTAGTTATTTGGACAACCATACAAAAGATACACCAGGGAAGTGTCACAGGAATGCTGAGTGAGTGCCCACTGGAGGTCTGCTGTAGGGAGTTTTATAGAAGAACTTTCAGCACAGGTGGGGTTTTTTCTGTAACTATGTTCAGGTGCTTGGTTGAGGGGAAGAGCTTGTTGGTGATTGAGTTTAATGAGGGTCTCAGTTTGCTAACTAAATACAGCAAAGTGAGAAATGGGGTGAGGTAAAGTGCAAGGAACCAAAAATGGACCCAAGTAAGGAAGGAATAAACAGAGGACGTTGTTGGCATGTGGAGGGATGATGGCCTTTGACAAAGTAACGGGGTCAAGGATTGAATGTCCTGATCAGTCCCATGGAAGGCATGGCCAAGGGATTTCCAAAAACATAAAACAACAGAGAGAAAGCTGTAAACAGAGAGAGCCCAGTGAGTATCAGTCAGAATGGATGTCGTGGCCCACACAGAGACAAATGGAGGCCACATTCCAGCACACCAAGTATAAAGGGACATCCTAGAGGGGTCCAGAGGGAAACAGAGAGCTGCTCTGCACAAGAAAAATTCACAAGCAAACAGTAACTGCAAAAGAATTCAATTTCTCATCTCTGTCCCTGGACTCAAGAGGGTAATGACATGAGATTTTCAAAATGACTTTCATTAGTGTATTTAAAAAAATGCAACCTGGCTAACCCTACCCTAGTACAACAGCAAACGCTTACCAAGGCTCCACTCAACACGGGGCCGCCGGGTCATGCCGAATTACCTCCCTGACCCCAAACATTGAGAAATGATGTAGTAAAACATTTATTTAAAAACCATAGCAATAAACTAGTGTCATGTGCCCCTTGACATGATGCAATAAGAAGTAGACATAGACACATCGCCTATGTGGGACTCTGCCAAAAAAAAAAAAATCTAACCCAAATCAAATCATAATAAAACCATCAAATATATCCAAATGAGGACATTCTACAAAGAAATTGTCTTGGACTCTTCATAAATGTCAATCCATGAAGATACCCTGGTTTCCCCACAAAAAGTCTGTGGAAAGGAGACCAAAGAGACAGGAAAAGAAAGGCAAAGTACAACCCATCAGAGGATCTGGGATCAAAAACACCTTTATGATGTATACGTGAGAAAATCTGTATTTACTATGTATGCTAATTGATAAATTTTCTGAGTGTGGTAATTCTACTGAAGTTACATACGAGAATATCCTTATGCTTACAAGACACATGATTGACGTATTTGTGGGCGAAGTTCCAGATAATGACGTCTACAGTTAGCTCTCAAATGGTTCAGAAGAAAAGAAAAAGAGGGAGAAAGTAAATCTGGCTACATGTTCACAATTGATGAGAAGGGTGAATCTCCAATGTTAATTTTACCACTCTTACCACTTTTTAGTAGATTTAAATTTTTCACACACCAAAAAAAAATTGGGGGAAAATAATAATAAAAGACATAGCCATCGTCAAAAACAAGATATGTTAAAACTGGAACCACAAAAGCAAAACATAGGAATAAGCAGAGAGGAAGCAGAAAACCCACCAGGTGGGACTAGACAGAGGTAAGGTGGTCCAGGAGATGGACTCCTACGGGGTGAAGGGGGAGGAATCGGTTTACCGATGACAGGAGAACAGAGCCATGGATGGCATGAAACCTCAGGCTGCGGAAGAGCTCCCCCTGCAATGAACACATTTTTTAAAGTAGCAACACTGCCCGGGACTGGGGACATTGACTGCACTGCTGCCTGAGCTGGAGGGAGGAGCCGATAGGACCCGGGCCACACTTCCTTCCCCCTGGCTTGGAAGTTAGATCTGTGGTATCTGGGCAGTAGGTTTCAAAGCAAGCCTGCTTCTGCCCTAGGGTGCTAGCCGTCCAGGGGATGTGGCTGTAAAATCGCCAGACGTGACAGTGAACGGTGGATAGGGGAGAAAGGAGAGGAGGTGGAAGAGGAGGGCTTGGGCGGCTCACTCATATAAACGCTTATCAACAGATCGCTAAATGCCAGGGACTCTGGTTCAGCACGTGAACCCGAGGACGGGAGTTTCCGGTTCAGCTGCTATTTACTGACTAATATATGCAGACAGACCTGAGAGAGACTTTCCCAAGTTCAGCTCCCAGTCAGGCGGCAGCCCCAGTTCATAGGTACAGAACTGACAGCTGAAGTGACTGGCTTGGAGGTGACGTAGGTAGTAAATGGGAACGTGGGGGATGTTCTAAACCAGGTTTTTATTATCACCATCATAAATGTAATACATGATCGTTCAATTTGCAAACTGGGGCAAAGCAGGAGACAGCAGTCAGTAGAAGTGGTTGGGGGAGGAACTGGAACTCGGTGGGCCCATCGAGGAGGATTGTGATTTACATGGGAAGGAAAGAAAAGGGTGCCTGCTCAGTGGGGCACGATGGGAGAGGACACAGAGATGGGAAGGAAAAAAATGTGTGGAGAGAACTTAGCATAGGCACCTCCGGCTACAGAGCAGGATGTGTTCCAAAATATGAAGGAACAAACAAACAACTCCCATGGCCAAGCTTCGAAGGAACTCCGTCGAAACATTGCATGTAGTGGCTGCAGCACAAGTCCTGAGGAAATGAATGGGGGTTTTCTCTCTGCTTCAGGGCCATTCTTTTGGATGATTAATTGACAGTTCCCCAGCCAAACCCCTGTTCCTTCAGGGGGCCATGACCCTTGGCGGGCACCTGCCACCCCAGACTGGGCAAGAAAATGCATCATCTTCCTCTTTTCCTTCTGTGTTCTGCAGCTGCCAGATTGCGGTATGGAAATCTTTACCTAGAGTGTAACCCTGAACTTCTCTGGTTTGCAGGGGCAGAGCTTCACATTTTTGGCAGATTCAGGGAAGTGGTACTTCAGAGGCTGAGTTGTTACTCACATATCACGGAGGGCTCTTCCCTCCCTCTCGCCTTAGCTGCTCTCTGACCACATTCTTCAATGCCACGCCGTGCTTCGTGACAGCTGGAGCAGTTGCCCGGAATCTTGAGGAGCAGACAGGGCCTCTCACATTCAGAAACAAAAAGCCGTTACCTTAAAGGGAAAGCAAACTGAGCTGTTGGTGCATAAATTCAATGATTTGTCCCTCCATCCCGATCAGTTCCAGAAAGACAAAGCCAGAACAGTAACTCTGCCTTGTTTAGAAGATTGTTGTGGCTTCCCAAGAATTGAAGTTTTATTTTCCTGTCAAAAAAAACATTAAAAGTTAAGTTTCTTGGGGCTCGTTAGCAACATTTGTGGTGTCCTCAAATTGGAGCTGAAGCATTTACCATGAATTCCAGAAGCCAGAGACTTTGGGGAATTAAAAATAAGAGCACTTATCCTGTGAGCACTTACTGTGTTCCAGGCAATATCCTACATGTTGCACATAAATCATTTCAGCTAATTTTATTTAATCCTGCAACTCTTTTCATTCATCCATCAAGTATTTATTTGCTGTATGCCTGTTAACATTCTTAACACTAGTGGTGGAGACACAAAATGAGTATAATGAATCAGTAAATTATATCATGAGATAGGCGATGATAAGAGTTGTGGAAGTAATTGATGAGGAGAAAGGGGTTCAGGAATGTGGCAAGGATGGGGTACCAAGATCGATTCAGGCAGAGGCAACTGATGCTAATGTGGGTTAACATAAGCAGGGAAAGTAAAAATAATTTATCGGAAGAATATTAGAGAGTTTACTGAACCTAAAAAAAATGAAAATTGGGTATTATTTTTGTGGTAGGCAGAATAACAGTCCCCCAGCACTGTCCATGTCCAAATCCCAAGAAGGGGTGAGTATGTTCGGTTACATGGCAAGAGGGATTAAAATTGTAGGTGGGATTACAGTTGCTAATCAGCTGATTGAAAACTAGGGACATTCCCCTGGATTATGCAGTGGGCCCAAGGTAATCATTAAGGGTCCTTAAAATTACAAGAAGAGAGCAAAGAGAGAGAACAAGGGAAGTTGCAGTGTGAAGACTTGTCCTCACACTGCTGGGCTGGAAGGTGGAGAAGGCCAGGGAGTGCATCAGCCTCCGGAAACGGAACAGGCACAAAAACAAACCCCCATCCCCACCAAAACCTTCAGAAAGGAACAGTCCTGCCAATAGCTGGATTTTAGCCAGGAGACTTCACGCCTGCAGAACTGTAAGATACTAAATTGGCACTACTGTAGGCCACTGAGTCTGTGGTGATAGGTATGGCGGCTTTAGGAAGCCAACACAAGGGCTTCTGCAGAAAACCTCCCCAGTTTCATCAACCTCAGGCTTCAGGAAAGACAGGCATCAGGGAATCCCTTCGGATCACCCAGGATGAACCAGCTCTGGCCATGTTCCTTCTGGGGTCGCTGCTCTCTACAGTCAGCTCATGGCTGGTCTGTTTGGGGGCATCAGGGTCAGTGTGGCCAGAGCTGAGCAAGAAAGAGGAACGTGGGAGAAGGTGGCGTCAGAGTGGCGGCGGCGGGCAGGCTCTCGCAGGCAGTGGAGACACACACGTACTCCAGTGGGCAGGTCTGACGATCCTCGGCGTACAGAGGAGGAAACGGAGACTAAGTAGCTTTTCCAAGTTTAAACAAATGGGATCTGACTCCAATCCTCTTTGCATTTAAAGACCCTTGCTTTTTATCAGCTCAGCCAAACTGCTCAGAATAACAGGAAGATTAAGACCTGCTCCTAGAGATGCTGTTAAAACCACTCGATGCTGTTTAGTGCTGGATCCCCAAATCCCCCTGATGGGGCGTGAGGGTAGCCCCGTTTGCTGCGGCCGTGAAAACAGGAAAACACGTGTATCCCAGGTCCCCTTGGTGACACAGACCTTCCCTCACTCTCATTCTCTTCCTCAGTCCTGCTCCTTTCCTCTCACCCCTGCTACCATTTTTCCCATTACTGTGGGACAAAAGGGATCCTCCTGACTTTCCAGCTATGTATTTTGTTTAATTAAATAAGGAAAGTCTACACAATTGAGTCTGATTTGCTCATGATCTTATTACTTTTTAACCACACTGAACCCGAGACTCTGCTTTTCCCAATCTTTGAGATTCAAGTTAAGCCACCCTCTGTGCGTGTGTAGGTAGCAGGCCATCTGTTACTTCTGCCTGCCAGCATTCCTTGCCTCTTCTCTTGCTGAGGGTGTCCTAATTATTCTGTGGGGAACCACCCCACCTATAATGCATCCAATTTTGGTAGCTCTGTCAGTCGGTGTGTCACATCCTCTCGGGACCGGGAGGTTGGCACTAGATTCAAGCTTAGCCAATCAGACTTCTGGGGAATTTGAACCTAGAGAGCAGCGAACCAAGCATGGAAATGGTTGAAACTGGTTTATCCTGCAGGACAGAAAGTGACCAACATAGTTCATGGTGAATGTTTTTCCTGAAGCCATGAATTGATGGGGAGTTTTCTGTAGCGATGATAATCCCCAATTTTCATTTTTTCTTAGGTTCTCTAAACTCTCCATATTCTTCCAATAAATTATTTTTAATTTTCTCTGCTTATGTTAACACAAGTCAGTGTTGGTTACTTGTAATTAAAACAAACTTAACTGATAAAATCTTGCCTCTTGAAGAACTTGCTCAATTTACTTAGGCTTTAATACTTTGTATTGCAAAGGCTTTTAGCCCTCTGTGTATGACTCTACCCTCCTTTAAGATACAGATTTTGCTATTTAACATGGAGTATATTTTTCTCTACATACGTATATTTTTCTAATCATAAACACCACATAGAATAAAGCAATTCATCTTGCAATTTCTACAATAATCAGAATCCTACCTTTATTTAACCTTTTTTATTTTAGGAGTAAGTGAATAGACGTTTAGTCCAAAATATCAGGCTAGGATCCCTTTCTTATTTGCTTTAAACTTTGCAAAGAACTCTCCAAAGATTCATCTACATAAAGTAGTTCTTTCACTTAAGTTGTATGGTGTTTATGTAAATGCAAAATCCTGGAGTAAGGTGCTATGTACCCAGGAAGCCCTTTGAAAATGCAAAATAATATTTAGAGAGAGTAATTTATTATATGTTAATACCCTTTACTATTAATACTTTACCAAATAGTAATATAACAATCAAAATTAAGTTCTGGCCAATGGTATATAAACAATGCCAAGTATAATACCCATTTTCTCATCCTTTCTGCAGAATGGATTATAGGTATGATGGCTGGAGTCCAAGTAGCCTTCTTGTGCCATAAGATGGAAAGTATTCACTGTGGATGGTGGAGAAGCAAGAGGAAAGGAGCCTGAGCCCATGCTGACTTCATCAAGTTGCTCTGCCAGCTCTGGGCTTCCAACTTTTTTATATAGAAAAGAAAATAAATTCCTATCTAAGTTAAACCTTTGCTATTTGGTTTTTCTGTCAGTTGCAAATACCATATTCCTAAAACCAAAGTGAGGTAGTGAGGTGCATGTGCAGCAGAGTACTTACCTCCCACCCCAGCTCCTCACCACATATGCACATTTTTCCTCAGCCTCCTTGATTGATCGTAAATATGGTACAGGATGAACTACATTTAACTAACAAAAATATACTATGAAACACATGCTAGATATTAAACATGCTCATTATATACAGTCACTGAATATTCCTAGACAGGCTCAGACTTGAGCTTCACCTCACCCACACCCACTGAAGCTATATTCCTTCCCTGACCTACAGGTCAAATTCTCAGGCTGGATGGGCCTCTGTATGCCTCCAAGTGACTTTGCGGATTTCCTGGAACTCTCTGGAAGGCTTCAACTTTGGTCTTCTTGAATCCTTACTCTACTACTTATCTGCTCTTTGGTTTTGGAAATTTATCAAATTTCTTAGTGTCTCAATCTCCTTACCTATAAATGAGAATAATCTCACAGAGGTATAAGGCTTGAATAAAGTAATACATGCAAAGCTCTTGGTGTCAGATGCATAATAACTCCTCAAATAGTATTAATTCAAAATATGACTATTATTTCACTCCAAAAGAGAGATTGTGCAAGTCATAAAGACCTTGATAGGGGACCACTCTGCAGTTGGAGGCGACAAGCAGACAGGCGCTGACCGAGCATTGGCTTTCTGACCAGCACACAAAACCAAGCTCCTATTTCACAGTAAGAAGAAAAGCTATTAGGTGCAAAGATACATATCATCCCCCCTTTCTCATCCTTTTAACTTAAAATAGTTCTGCATCTACTAGGTCCACCTCCCTCTTTAGAGTCCAGGACAGTAGCAGTGTCTTCCTGCAAGGAGAGACACTGGGAGTTGAAGATAACTTACTCATCTCCTTTCCTCCTCTCCATCTCGGCTTGCTCTGCTCCCCTGACTCACCAGCCTCTACCAGACCCTCATCTCTTGTCAAATATGCTGTAAGAGGCCAAAAAGCCCTCACCCAAAAGGCCAGGAGACATGCTCTCTTCTCAGCCTTCAAAGACACCCCTGATTCCCTAAAACAAGGAATTTCCCTTCGATGTGTTGTAGATGGGTAACATCTTTTAAAATATACATATTCTTAAAGTCCTTTCACAGATTTCATAGAGTACTCTGCAGGGAGTTATCTTATTATAGATTTCTTCAAATGTCCTTTTTAACAAACAATCAACCTTGAAATTATATCAGGCATGCAAGCACTTCTCAGCAGAACTATTTTCTTTCTGTTTAATATAAAATTATGATGGCAGAGAATTGAGGATTTAAGGAATTTGACTTCTATGACTTTCTTTTTCTTAAGAAAAAGCAGATCAGCCCTCATTTAACAATGTCTCTTGGTAGCTTTGAACCAGTTCCTTCTCAGTATTATCTGATTTGGCAAATTTACCAGGAAGACAAGATTACAGTGCCCACACTCTTCTTTCCAATCTTTCTGGAACCTTATTTGTATCTCTGTGTCAACAGGGAGAAGAAAAGATAGTGTTTCATTTGGAGCAGCCCACAACCAACTGACATGCTCCTTAATTAGTGTCTGTGACCAGTTAGCATTGTTTAGATTTCATTCAACACACTTACCCAGAAACATGCTCCTTCTCGGATGCTGTGGTGTGCACCAGCTGTCTTTAATCTCACAGGATCCAGTTCACAGACCAAAAATTCTGTTATGGGCACAAATGTCTCATTGTGGGCATTTGTTTATTTTCTGCTTAGGAGACAACTTTCATATATCTCTGCCATTAAAAATAAATCAGTAAATAAATAAACACCCAAACAAGTGTAATAGGCAAAGAGTAGAATATCTCACTTCCAACTAAACTAAATGAAAAGTTAGGCTCATAAGAAAGTTGCACCTCTTTTTGGTCAAAAAAACATTGCTCTTCTCTTAGAAATAATAAACTCATCCGTAAATGCCATTTTGAAGACTAAACATATCCATCACAAAAAACGCTTATAGTTTCAGGCAAAGAGGTCATTGTTTCCATTGGCCATACCACACCCTTCCTTTTCTTACAAACGTATGTGACCATCTCCTCTTATTTCTAACTGTGTGAACTGGAAGGTCTGCGGACAGCACTCACTCACCTGATGCATTCCTCTCATGCCAGTACTTGGTACAACAAAGCACGTGGCCGTTGCTGTCAAGGTTATGTGAAACTGGATGCTGGTAGTAAGGAGATCTCAGCCCTCGCTGGGTGCCTGGACTCTGCATTCTGCCAGTAACTTACGTACATTGTATTACGGCTTCTGTTTCTATGACAACCATTATATAACCCCAGCATACCCAGTAGACTTTTGGGCATGCAGTGGGTACTCAATTAATGCCTGCTTAACTAATAATAGAAAACAGCACTTTATACATATTTTCTGCAAGGCACTGTTTCAAGGCCTTAGCAAATATTTATTTAATCTTCCCAATAATCGTAGTAGCTGTTGTTACTGCTTCAGTTTACAGAGAAGAAAACTGGGACAGAGAAAGGCAAAGCAACTGGCTCTTAAGTGGCTGAGCTGGAATTTAAACCCAAGAATTTGGATTCTAGAAGGATATGTTCTTGACCATCATATTATATTTACTCTTTCTGCCCACATCCCAGCCCCCAGGCCTATGTGCTCACCTAACCAGGGGGTCCGTGATTTCCCTTCTGAGCTATCAAGTGCGATTCTAGCACATGATTCTTGGGTAACTGATGAGACACAGAGAATCCTCCATTTCCTGCCCATCCCCCAACAAACATTCCTGGGTCTTAAAAATCCTGATAAAATCACATATGGGCGCATGAACCATCCTTTGCCCTTCTTCCAAAAGTAGAAGGCTTCTACAAAAGTACAACTTTCAGAACAAACCAGAAAATCACACATGGTCTCAATTCTTTGAATATCCTTTAAATATAAAATTAGGTCATAGGTATCATAAGGATTCCTGGAATTCTGTTCAATGGCTGAGCATCACCAGAAATGAACCAGCACAGACAGCCCAGGACCTGCGACAGCCCAAAGGGCTCTTAATGGTATGTGAGGGACCAGAAAGCATAGGCTCAGCCCTGGCTCAGCCAGCCTGGAAGGTGTAGGAGCCAAGGGAGGGAAGGGGGAGCCAAGAGAGGCTGTACGCATGTGTATGTTTTCCTCAAGAATCTAGACTTAAGAGGAAAGGGAAGAGGGTCCATGGCAACAGCTGGGACGCAGGGAGGAAGAAGGATTGTGTGAAGATTGATAAATATGTCCACAGTTTGCATAGGAGTAACCTGTTGATGGCGAGAGGTAGAGAATCCCGGGGGGTGCTGGTGGGGAGGGGATGATGTATAAAATGTGACTCTGGTCCTGGTTAGACAGACAGGACACTATAGGATAGAAAAAAATAATCTCAAAGAGAAGAAAAACCACCTTTTCTTTTTCAAAGATGAAGTGAGAATGGGCTCCACGTGGCCTCAGCCGATTCACTCTTTAGATAGGAACCTTGAGGTAGTGGGTATAGAAAACTGGAAGCCATCTTTGGGGGGCCTCACTGACCCCACAAATAGTTCCTCCAGGAAAAGTAAAGGAAAAGCTAGATGCAAAATGTCAATGGCTACTGTTGAGTATATTCAAATGGGGCACCCCATTTTATAGCTATCCACTGATACTTGTAGAAATATGGGTGTCTAGGGAATGAGACCCTCAATAGCTGATGCTGCTCACAATCCTAAAAAAAATATAAGTGGAGAAAAGAAAGCAAGGCTAAGTGACACTTTCTTATTCCATGAATGTTTCTTAAGTACTCGCTTTGGGTGAGGCACAGGTGCTAGGAATACAGCAATGAACAAGATAAAGTCCTGCTGTCATGGGATTTACATTCTACCCCCAAATTCATCAAGAAAAGTGACCTCAGATTGTCAGCCCAGGATGCTTAGACTGCCTGCCTCCATCCCAGAGACCCCGCAACCCCCGAGATGTGAGAATGGTTACACCTGCCATTCTCAATGGCAAACAAGAGAAAGTGAAAGAGACAGAACGTTTGCCCTCACAGTGAAAGCAGAGCTGGGGAAGGCCACCTGTCCCAGCAAGGGAGGAGGGGAGGAACCTGCCCACAGCCTGCCGATGACCTGCGGGTGCACAGGAGGGACAGCTGCGAGGCCGCATCCTCTGGACGGGGGGGTCCTCTCTGGCCTCAGGAACCCGAGAGAGATCAGTAAGTGTCCACAGCTGTGCATGTGAGAATCCTACCCCAGCACAGCCAGGGAGCTGAAGCTTCCAGGCAGTGGCCACTTAAACGTCCCCATACTGGACCAATTCATAAAAACTCCACTTTTGCTCTTGTAGAAAAGTTGGGAAGAATGAAGACAGGGGTCGGGAATTTCCTAGCTCCCCCAGACCAAAATTTACCCTCATTTAGTTCTTCCTCCTGTTAACCCAAGTGTTTGACAACCACACCAACGAACCACAAAGTTTCTTGCCAAGAGACCCAGGGCATGTCCTGCACACAACCCATGGGCCAATTTCTCCAATTTTTACTAATAGTCTACATTTTTTTCCTGCAACCAACAAGATGGGCAATTTGAACCCCCAATGCCTTTTCAGTACCTGTTTAAAGTCTTTCAATTCTGTTACACAGCCTCCAAGGTCAGCATTCACCCAAAAAAACACAATAACATAAAATACTTCAAATTGACCCATCCACCTGGAGAGAGCATCAGATCCCACAGGTTAAGGTCTCAGCCCCGCCAGGCTGGCCCCTCTCTGCTTCAGCGGCCTGTGGCAAGTCCAGGTTTTCACCTGTGCTTCTCACCAACCAGCTATTAATTGGAAGTTCCCATGACCTTCTCCTTGGGTTTGATTAGTTTTCTAGGGTGGTTCACTGAACTCAAGAGAAACATTTTACTTACTAGATTACTTAGAATAATTAACTCAGGAGCAATGAGATGGGAGAGATGCATACACCCAGGCATGGGGAAAAGGGTCAGGACTTCCATGTCCTCTCCAAGGCATGCCATTCTCCAAAAATGTCCATGTGCTCATCAATCCAGAAGCTCTCCAAGCCCCAACCTTCTGGGTTTTTATGGAGGCATCATTACAGAAGCACGATTGATTAAATCATTGGCCATTGGCCTTTGATTGATTCCACCTCCGGTCCCTCTCCCCTCCTGGAGGTTGGGGTGGCACCTCTAATCAAGTGCTTGCATCCCTAGCCCCCATCCTTAGGTTGACTAAGTGCTTTCCTCATTGCCTCATTAACATAATGAAATCACCTCATTAATGTAACAAAGGATACCTTTATACTCTATCACTTAGGAAATTCCAAAGGTTTGAGAAGCTCTGTGCCAGAAATGGGGACAAAGACCAAATACACATTTCCTATCATAAATTACAATAGCACAGTAGCATCCCCCGAGATTTAACATTTATGGTCATGTATAAACAGGTCTTGCTTCCCCTCATAAATTACAACTCCATAAAAAAGCCCAAATACCTAATATAGCATCTTGCAATATATTTAGTATGCAGTAACCATTTTCATTTTAAAAACTATATATACCTTGTTTATCTTACACAGGATTTAAACAGGTGGCTTCTGTATATTGATTGATTGATTGGCTGATTCATGAAAGATATGCCCATCTTCATAGAAAAAAAGAAATGTCTCGTGGTTCATACCTTATGAAAGGCCCTCGGTAAATGAGGTACATCACCAGGGCTAACCTGCTCGATCACGGGATGCAGGTTTTAGTAAATGACAGTGTAGCACATACCTTTTGCTGCACAGGTGTGGAATCTGAGTCAAAATTCTTCCTCCACCTAAAATGTACATAATGAAATAAATACAGAAACAAATAATAGGGAAGTAAGTTATAGATGGTCCTTTAGAAGTCAATTTCATCTGCGCATCTAACCATAAAAGCAGCATCTGCTCTACTAAATACAGGTGTTTTATATCCTTGTCATTAATTGGAGGGGACATTATGTCATCATACATCAACAGTTAAGGTTGGTTAAAGTGCCACTTATCTCAGGTGCTGTCATTAATCAGGTTCTTTTCTGCTTGGTGACTCCAGAGGTTTGGCTCAAAGCTGCTCTTGTGAATGGGTATTCCCTATGGGTTTAAGGTGTCTTTTTATGACCATTTTGAATGAAAACCTTGGGCCCCTGACATAAGTGGTCATTAAGGTAACTGTTCTGATGTTCCAGAGAAGAAAAACATTTTCTCCGATCATCTGTACCCCCCCCCAACTCTCCCAAGTTTCCACCAATAGCCGCCGTGGACAGAGAGGCACATCGCCACAAGCTGTTGTCTCATCATGGCTTTACCCGTTAATGGGTTCCAACGAACCGGGTATAGTGCATCTGGTGCTTAAACACAGCAGGCTGGCACCACGATCCTTCTCTTTCTGCCTGATACCGCATCACACAAACGCCTCCCTCCTACCCCAAACCCACAGCCTGGTGTCCACTCTAGACAAGCTTCGAGGATGCATTCTTCCCCTGCCTCTGCTCTTGCTGAAAATGCCTGCCCTTTATCACCTTCCAGGCCATTGGAAGTGGCGTGAGTTGTTTTAGGTTAAGTTGTCAGGGACAATAATGATAGCTTTTTAAAGTACTGGCCCTTATACTTTCATCAGCTTAATCCTAAAAATTAAGGCAAAATATTCAGGCATCAGGTTGATAATTCAGTTGGGGGCCATTTGGTCTGTATCAAATTCTCACTCAGGGAGCCCCTACTTTGCCCTAAAAATAAAATTCCCTACAAATCCCAAGTCAAGTCTCTTGATTGTTTCAACCTATGCAAGGTATTGTGAGAATAAGGGGGAGGGTATTTTTATCATTCATTCATTTCTTCATTCTTTCAATTGATATTTTATTGCCTGGGATCACTGTGTTAGAAGTAGAGGATACAATGATGATCAGAAACAAATAGCCCTTGCTCTCAAGTTTATAGGATGGACAGATAGAGATGAACCAAACAGTACCTCAAAATTTAAAAGAAGTAATATCATAACTGCAATTAGTTCTCCAGAAGAAATGTGATGCATCCACGCAAACGTACAAGCATACTGTGATCTGAATGAAGTATGAATAGAGGTTGGTCAGGGAGGATGGAGAGAAATGGAGATTGTTCCTATAGAGCAGGCACGGGTGCTCTGGATGAAGAAAGCATGACAAATTCCAGAAATAGGCCCCCATGGTAGGCAGGATTCTAAGGCCCCTGAAGTCTTTATGGGCGTGCACACCCCGCATAAGTTCTGAGACTGCGAATATGATGGCTTCTACTCCTGCGATTGGATTATGTGGTACTGCCGACTTTTACAAAGGGAGACCATGCCCGTGAACCTGATCTCCCCATATGAGCCTTTTAATCTGAGTCTAGAAGTCACAGACAGAGGAAGTCAGAGGTTCAAAGCCTGGGAAGGATTCAATGCACTACTTCCTGTTTGAAGATGGAGGGGCCACAATGACAAGGACCGTGGGTGACTAGGTGTGGCTGAGAGCAACCTTGATTGGCAATCAGCAAGGAGATGGGGCTCGGCCTTACACCAGCAAGAAACCAGCTTCTGCCAGCAGCCTGTGTATGAGTTTGCCAGGGCAGCCAGAACAAAGTGCCGCAGCCTGGGGGGCTTAAACCACAGAAATTTATTGTCTCACAGTTCTGGACGCCAGAGTCCAAAGCAAACATGCTGCCAGGGTTGAGATTTTCCTGAGGGCTGTGAGGGAAGGATCTGTTCCAGGTTCTCTTCTAGGCTTGTGGGCGGCCTGTGTCTTCCTCCTATGTCTCCCCATATCGCCCTCCCTCTATTGTGTGTCTCTGTGTTGGAATTTCCCCCTTTTAGAAGGACAGGCACATTGGATTAGGGCCCATCTTAGGGACTTATTTTAACTTCATCACCTCTATAAAGAGCCTGTCTCCAAATAAGGTCACATTTTGAGGTACTGGGTTTATGTCTGGGTCACATTTGAGGTATTGGGTCACATCCTAAATTCTGAATTTTAGGGACCTATAGAGCTTGGCAGTGGATTTTTCATCAGAGCCTCCAGACAAGAACTTAGTGCTGCCACCATGTCGGCTCTGCCCTGTGATGCCCTGAGCAGAGAAGCCAGCCACACCGACACCATGCTGAGACTCTGACCTACAGAATTGTGGCCTAATAAATGGGGGTGGGTTTAAGCTGCAACGGTTGTGGTAAGACCTGTGCAGCCGTAGAAACTAATAGTGCCAGAGCTTGATGACAGAAAAGGCTGGCATTGTGGCAGGTGCCAGACCACACAGGACCATGACCACAGTGGGGAAAAACTTGGTCTTTATCCTGAGAACAATGAGAACCCATTGAAGGGGTGAAGATAATGATGGTATGGTCGGATTTTGTTTCTCTTGGGGGCTTTTCTTTTTGTGCTTTGCTCTTCTCTTTTCCTCTCCTTCCAAATGAAAATCCCAAAGGACTAGGCATCTGCAGAGACAGATGGGCAGTGCCTTGTCCCACATCAACCCTTACAGCCTATTGAAAAGGAAGAAAAAGATAGATGAGGAGGAGAACAAGGTGAAGATAAATATCATTTCTCAAGAACATCCAAGCCCTGAACTGGTCTCAGCAGTTGCATGTTCCGCTGGTCAGCACTGAGACACGCAGGAAGCAGAGCACAGGTGAATCCTGCCGATCTATCCCAGGGCACTTCTGAAGATTTGAAGAAAACATTCAAGTCAGCCAGCAACTTATCCTTAATCACTAGCTGTGAGAAGTGTAAGTTGAACTAATCAAATGTCCTTAAAACAAGAGTAAATAGTTTATGTATTTCCTTCAGTGAAGTCACATATCATATCATGGTCCCTAGAGAATTACTACATTTTTTTTTTTATATCCTTTACCTTCTTACACAAAGAAGGATGTACTACTTTTCTAACATTCATTTACATGCCTTTGATAAATTACTGTAACCAGACCAGGGAGATAAAATAACCAGTCTATGAATTACAATGATTATTATTTAATGGAAAATGGGATTCCAAGCAAAGTGTATAGTAAGAAAAAAGCTTAGCAATGCATTATATAGATGTGGTGTTTTATCTTATATAGACACAGTGTTTTATCTTAAAGAGTAAGATAAGTGTCCAGTCTATTCCACAATCTAGAGAATATGCTCATTAACTCTGCAAGATTTATATGTATAATTGACCATAATATTTTAACACTATTTGCTTGATTTGGTGCTACATGAAGAATAAGGGAAAACTTAGCTTCATTTAAACTGAGTAAATCCCTCAACAAACATGTAAAAGACCAGGTCTGCCCAGCAATGTGGGAAGCAGAGGGTTGCACAATGTTTTTAAATTTTTTAATTAAACAAGAGATTGCTTTCATTTTTACTCACTGGGAATTGTTGTTAAATGATAGGGGTTGGAAGGAGAGCTCTCCCCTCTTCATGTATCCTCATAATTAACTGCAAAAACAGCCAAAAGCATAGGCTGTGGACAAATGTTGATACCTTCTAAAAGACAAGCTTAACATCATGGTCAAATACTGATTTGATCACCAGAACAGTTCTCAGATCTTACTTTTCTCAGCTATAAAAATGAGAATAATAGTTGCATCTGCCTTTATGAAGTTATATGCATGAAAGTAGGGGTCTTCAAACTGTGGCCACATCCAGCCAGCTGTCTGATTTGTATACCCTGCAACCTATATTTTTAAGGGGTTGAGAAAAAAATAAAAATAACCATACTAATTTGTGGCATGTGAACGTTTTAGGACATCCAGGTTTCACTATCCATAAATAAAGTTTTACTGGAACACACATTAGAATCAGCTGAGGAACTTTAAAAAATGCTTTGTCCATGTCATAGGCCAAACAAATTAAATTAGAATACCTGGGGATGGACTCCAGGCATCAACAATATTAAAATTTCCCAGAGGATTCCAAAGTGCAGCCAGATTTGATAAGTAGTGAACTAAGGTGCTATGTAAGGTATATAAACTTAACACACAGTAAGACCTTGATCATTGTTAGCTGAACTGATACAATAGAGCCTCCTTTTTTATTCCTTGATGCATTGCGGTAAAAAATTATTAAACAAGTACTGGATGCAATGTATTTTATTTCCCTTTCCTCTTTCTTTCTTTCCTGCCTCTGTTCTTACCTTCATGCAAGAATTAAGACTGGGAGAAAAACAGGTTGCTTCTACGTTTTGAATTTCTGAACTTAGACACATCCAGTATTTTATATTTTCATTTATTCATTCTACAAATTTTCAGTGTACGATAAATACCAAGTTTTATGCAACACTCATGGCAGGGTAGGGCTCCAAAGGTGTGCTTTCAAAGTTCTAGAGAATACACCAGTGTTCTTGTAAATAGCTGCCTATGTTTCAGCAGAAACCCCTTGAATCTTCTGGGGTTCTTGTAAACAGTCCTGCAAATATAACTTAACTGGCCTATAGTAGTAGCCTTCCAACTAATGAGTGTTAGCAACTTCAATAGGCAATAACAAAAAAGAACACTAGAATGCATGTGTGTTGAGCCACCAAGTAACTGGATGGATACATGTATTCCACAGTAACATACAACAGAGGGTGGTAGAGGGGAAAAAACCCAAGAAACAGTGATTTCAAGAGGTCTGTGACGTAAGTAGGATGCAATTAATGCATACTGAACAAGCAGCGGATTCCAGCTCCATCCTGAATCATTCACTCCTTTGTCACAACCAGTGAACACCCACTAAATCTCTCCAGTAGGGAGATGGATATGGACAGAGATAGAGATAAGACTAGGACAGAGAGTTTAAGTACATGGGTTTTGAATTCACACCACCAGGGCTCTAATTCCAGCTCCATCAGTGACTAGCTGCATGATCCTGGGCAGATGAGTCACCTCTCAACGCCTTGACTTCCTTGCTGTCAAATGGGGATAATGATTCTTATCTTATTGCGAAGAAGTAATTATTTTAAAAACATGTATAAAACATGGGTTTTCCCCTGGATTCTTAGACTGTCAGGCTGTAAGATGGTCTTCAGAGTCTAAAGAGCAATGTGGCTGTTGGTGGGAATGTAAATCAGTTCAACCATTGTGGAAGGCAATATGGAGTTTCCTCAAAATAATAAAAATAGAAATACCATTTGACCCAGGAATTCCACTCCTAGGAATTTACCCAAAGAAAACAAGATCACAAAGACAGATGCACCCCTATGTTTATCACAGCACTATTTACAATAGCTAAGATAAGGAAGCAACCTAAGTGTCCATCAGCAGATGAATGGATAAAGCAGAGGTGGTACATATACACAATGGAATACTATTCAGCCATAAGAACAGAACAAATCCTACCATTTGCAACAACATGGATGGAGCTAGAAGGTATTATGCTCAGTGAAATAAGCCAGGCAGAGAAAGACAAGTACCAAATGATTTCACTCATTTGTGGAGTATAAGAACAAAGCAAAACTGAAGGAGCAAAACAGCAGCAGACTCACAGACTCCAAAAAGGGACTATCGGTTACCAAAGGGAAAGGGGCTGGAGAGGATGGTGGGGAGGGAGAGAGAAGGGGATTAAGGGGCATTATGATCAGCACACATAATGTAGGTGGGTCACCGAGAAGGCAGCACAGCATGTGACTCTATAGCATCTACTATGCTGACGGACAGTGGCAGCAATGGGGTGGACTTGATAATATGAGTGAATGTTGTAACCACAATGTTAGTCATGAGAAACCTTCATAAGATTGTATATCAATGATACCTTAATAAAAAAATAAAATAAAATAAAAAATAAAGAGCAGTGTGGGACCCCTCCATGCTCTAAACTTTGCTGATGTCCTCATTTGAGCACTGTTCCTCATGTCTGAATGGGGATTCCTATAAAGAAAAGGTAATTCTACAGACACTCCTCCAATTATACTAATGTCCTTTTCAGGAAGGCCTTGCAAAGTGTGGATTTGGTGTCCACTGAAAATAGGTGCACCTGTGGAATGCCTTGAACTTACCTGGGGATCTTCTGAGTGATAAACTGACAACAGTTTCTGTTTGCAACTTGCCACTGCATTAGCCCCAAGCCCAAGTGTATCTCTTGCAGCCTTCAGTGCTGGAGTTGGTTTTAGCTCCTGACAGTGTGCAAACTCTTGGTGACATGTTTTTTCCAAAGTCAATCTGTTTAATTCATAGAAAAACCTTCTGTGCTATGTAATCTCTTTCTAAATTTCTTCTTAATATTCCCGCATACATATATTTTTGGTTTTGTGTCTATTCTTCAGTGTCAAGTTTAGCTGTCACACCTCCTATTTTTTTGGTCATTTGAATTCCTACGCGACCTACCCATGAATAGCCTCATTCTGCAGGAGATCCCTGTGCTGTCTCTTTCTTCTCCTTCTTTCTCTTTCCTTCTTCGACTCTACTTAAATGGTCATTAAGCTAAGTGACACGCATTTTAAACTCTGATTCACCACAATTGTTGTAAGTAAATCCTCCATTTCCATATGTATCTCTTTCTTCTAAATCCTGCTTTATAGCCCTGAGGGTTTTAAAGGTAAAAAACAATTTTCATGCTTTTTACATATCATTATTCAAACTATTTTTCTCTGTTAAATAGGCCAAATAAGACCTATGGATAATAAAGAGTATGGGTACCTTCATATTACTTGGATAGTTTCATTTTCAATTATAGATTCATATTCTCACAAACTGGACCTTTTTTTTTTGCCATAACTGTGTCAATTTTTAATACTGAATAAAATAATGCAGAGAGGGAAATAGATCAAATAAGCTGAAATAATACAAGATAATGCAATGAGAATCCGCATGGTAACTGAAACCACATGGGACTGAACAGAAGGGCCTTCCCTCTGCTGATGCTGACTACCTCCCCCTCTCCGTTCCTAATATTCATCTCTGCCATGAAATACTTTACATTTCCATGGATCACACTAATATTTTTTCATTTCTAAAGTTGTATTCTGTCCTTCACGGAACAACTTATGAAAGGTTGACATTATGCCAATCAAGAGTTGCACATTAATATATGTACATCACCAAGAGACTTTAACCTCTGCTTTGCACACGTTGTTTTATTTCTCTGTAACAACAGAACTCAAGGACCTTAATGCCTATCCACACAAACCAAACAGAAAGGGCTAACAAACGTCCAAGAAACCCAGCATCTATTATACTGGTTATCTGTTGCTGAATAACAAATTACTCCAAAACTTTGTAGCTTAACATAAAAAATATCTCTTATGTCACAGTCTCTGAGGGTCAGGAATTCAGGCATGGCTTAGCAGGCTCTCTATGGTTCAAAGGCTCTTACAAGGCTGAAATCAAGGCATGGGCTGATTGTGTGGCCCCATCTGAAGGCTTGTCTGGGGAAAATCTACTTCCAAGCCCATCCATGCAGTTGACGGCAGCATCTAGTTCCTCAAATGCAGTGCCAATGTGGACCTCTTCATAGCAGCTCACAAAACGGCACTTGGCTTTCCTCAGAGCAAGGCAGCAAGAGAACAAGAGAGGGCCTGCAAGATGGAAGCCACAGTTCCTGCATAACCAAACCTCAGAGGTAACTTTCCATCATTTGGGGCACATTCTATTGACTAGAAGCCATCATTTGGTCCAGCCGGCTCCATGGGGAAGGGGATTACACCAGGTGTGAATACCAGGAGATGGGGCCATTGGAATGGGTATGGTGGAGGCCACCGACCACACCTGCTCTAGATATGCCCATCACATGCCTCCTTGATTCATTGACTCCCCAGCATAATTCATGTAACTTGCCAGTTTATTTATGTAGTCATTTGGGAAAATCTCAGCAACCATCACATTATTCAATCTAGTAATCCAAATTAAAATAAAATATTTTGCAGGAAAAAACTGGTCTTTCATAAGCGATAAGTCTCTTAAAATAGAAAGTAAAGTGTATCAAAAATAAAATCCTCCTCCATGTCATCTAAAAAAGACAACTTAAATAAGTTAAAAATAAAATGTTGGATAAAGACGGATTGGCAGTACAAGGATAACATAATTCAGAGGTCACAATATCAATATTATGCAGAGGCAGAATTCAAAGTTAAATATTAAATGGATCAAAGAGGGTGGTCTTATTTTTATAAAGGCTACAATGGAAAATAAAGGTATAATGGTACTGAATTATATGAACCAAATCAAATAGTATCAAAATACAGAAAGTGAAACTCATTGAATTAAAATTAGGAATTGACAGACACAGTGCAATGCTTCTCACTTCCTGAAAGATGAAAGTACATAGAATTAAAGATGTAGAGGATTTGGAAAGCAAATCTAGACATGGATGGGTTTAATAGACACACATTCAATTTAGAACACACAGTCAACTTCTTGATGAGAATGAATATAGAACATACCCTCTATGTTAGAGCCAATGAATTATATTTACCAAAAAAGTGACCATATATTGGTCCACAATGAAAATAAATTTCCTGAAGCAAAAATCAGATAGACCATGTTCTCTGGCTTGGGTGCCATATAAGAATGAATTCACTTAAAAATCAACACTTTCCCTTTCCAGTTAATGAACCCCTTGAAATAAAATAAATAAACAAATAAGTAAATGGAATGCAAGCACCTTGTACCCAGCCAGAGTACAAGAACACATGGTGTTCCAACCATGTCGATCTTCTCAGTCCTCAGGGCAGTCAGGATGGGTGTGGGGCTGCTGGAGTCCTCTACGTTCAAAGTCACTGGCCTTGGGCAGCCTTACCCAGTTTTCCTGAAGTGCTCCACAAAGCCTGTTTTCCATAGGTATCATGAAATGAAAGACCCAAATTGAATTTAGGGGCTATCTGTAAATTTTCTAATAATGAGACTACCATCCTCAATCTTAAGCATAGTAGGAAAGAAAAAGTAATACAGATAAAAATACAAGTCAATGTTCACCATGTAACTTATTCACTATGTAAGAATTTGTTCTCCATGTAAGAACTTGTTTGTTATGCTTCAGAAGATTGGAGACTGACGAAAATTAGGCTTGGGGTGGATTAATGATTGTGCATTGAGCACTGACTCCCCTATACAGAATTTTATTGTTGTTAACAACCATTTGATCAATAAATATGCGAGATGCCCTCTCAAAAAAAAAAAAGTACGCACTTCCAATTGTAAAATAAATAAGTAACTGGGATGTAATGTATAGCATAAGGAATATAGTCAAAATATTGTAACAACTTTGTATGGTGATAGCTGGTAGCTAGAATTATCATGTATATAAATGTTGAATCACTGTGTTGTACACCTGAAACTAATGTAATACTGTGTGTCAACTACCCTCCAATAAAAAATAATTATCTAAAAAAAAAAAAATACAAGTCAAGAAATTGTTTGTTTGTTTTTAAATAGAATTGATGAATGAATGCCTAAAATGGATGTTCTTTTGAGTCGGGAAGATTGGGTTCAACATCTTTCCTGACCGATATTACTAACTATGGGGCCTAAGTCAGGTACTCCTTAAACTCTCCCAGCCTCTGTGTTCTCACCTGCACTGTGAAGAGAACCAGAGGATTGTTGGGGGATTAAATGTGTTAATATATGTAAACTTGTTATCATGAAATCCCCAACACATGGAACATACCCAGAATATGTATGATATCATTAAACAAGTGTGGGCTCTTCGAAAAGATCAATAAAATAAATAAACCTCTGGTCAGTCCAACGATAAAAGAGAAAACAATGACCAATAATGACAAGAAAGCATGTAGCAACAGATACGATTATGTCAAAAATTACAAGAAAACTCTATGTCATTCTTGTCTACCAAATTGCAAATCTCATTAAAATGGACCATTTTCTAAGAAAATATAAATTACTAAATCTTACAGAAGAATAGTTAGACAGCCTGAATAGACTAAAACAATTAAAGAAATTGAAAACAATTGTTAAAATACAAAGAGCCCATAATGTTGTTTATAGGGAGTTCTAACCACCTTCAAGAAACAGAAAGCCCCTTTGTGATTTAAATTTTCCAACATATCAATTCATGTTACAAAATGAGGACAATCTTTTTATCAAAACCTGTAAAGCACAAGAAAAAAGGTAACCAATCACACTTATTAGCTACAAAAATACTAAATAAAACAATAAATTAAATGTATCATGACCAAGTGGGGTTGACTCTAGGAAAGCAATGATGAATCAACTTGGAAATGGAGTAATGTAAGTTATCATATTAATGGGACAATCCATATAATGATCAATCCCTCACCAAGTCTTCTAATAAAATTGGGAGTAATTTCCATCATGATCAAGGATTTCCATCATCACCCCTTCTACTTAAGATTATCTTGCAATTCTAGTTAGTGCAATTAAATATAAAACAAAATATTGTAAAAGAGGAAGAAAAATAGCCAAGAACTATAGATATTATGGTTGCTTACCTATGAAAGATGTCAGAAAAAGATTTATCTGAAGAAGTATTAAAACTGACATCTGGGTTCGTATTCAGCTGCTATGCCATAGAAATCTGTACAAACCATTCAGACCCCCATTATCTGTGCTGAATGGTTTTTTTCTTCGGTTCACCACTGATTTAGTATTTTTGAGTTGTAGCTGCTAGTAACATATTATTAAGAAGGCTAGCAAAAAATCAGAAGGTAAATCAGCAGCTTTCCTACTTAACAATTATGATAGGTTGAAAAATATAATGGTAGAATCCTATTGTGATCCTATTCCCAGTAGTAACCAAAGATATAAAAAACATCTGGGAATGAACTGAAACAAGAAATATGCAAGACCTTTCAACGAAAACCATCAAACTTTACTGAACATCATATAAGAAGATCTGAGCACTTGAATATTCAGAGAAGTTGTATCCGTATAGTAAGAATACCTAATACACTGATTGTCTGCAAGTTAATCTATAAATGCAACTCAATCTTCTGGAAAATCCAATGGAATTTCTTTTTGGAGTTTTTGATAAAACTCTGGTAGGATAAACATGCTAACATGTTTCTGCCAGAGAGTGAAGAGCTGGGATTTTCTGTAGCAGATATTCAAATGTGTTATAAAGTCACAATACTTAGAATAATTTGACGTTGGTGCCAACTTAGACACATCAGTGAAATCAAGTAGACAATCCCGAAGCAGCCCTATGTATATTTAAGAATGTAGTGCCTGATAAAGGTGGCATTTCAAGTCTGTGGGGAAAAGATAAATATCCAGTTAGTAGCTGAAGAAAATACAGTGACTAGTTTTTATAATCTTGAAGTTGGGACGTGCTTTCTAATCGTGACACTACAAGATGAGACCATATAAGAAAATAAGGATACTTTGGACCTCCAGAAATTCTGAGAAAAATTAAATAGCAAAGAATAAACTAAGAATTAAAAAAAAACAGCTGATATTTTCTTGTTTAACAATCTATCCCTACATTCTGCAACAATGCCTGAAACATAATAGACACTCAAATAAATGGTTAAATAAAGAGGTCTTGCAAAGAAGGAAAAAACGAACACTTTGGACTTTAAAAATTAGCAAAACACATGAATCATAAAGAAAAAGTAGGAAAAGTCATTAAAAAGTTCAAAAATTATAAATCTTACCAGTAATGAGATAAATGCCAATTAAAATAACAGTTGCCCTTTTTCACCTATTACTTTATTTCTTATTACTCTGAATTGACCATTATGTGAGGAAAAGAGCACTCCTCAATTGCTGGTATAACTTCATAAAGCCTCTTTCACAAATATTTGTGCAATATAATTCAAAGTCTATAAAACTGCAGACTTTCTGACCTAGCAATCCCACTCTTGGGAATTTCTCTAAGGAAATTATCAAACAAACACGCAAAGATAGAGGGGTATTCATCAAACCTTGTTTCTAAGAGCGAACAACTAGAAATAAATGTACAGAAATGGAATTTGTTTCATATAAATTTTGGCAAACTTTTTGAATGAAATACCACCCAAGAAGGATAAGGAATGATGTAGCTATGCATTAATTAACATCAAGAGATGTTCATGATATGCAGCAAGTTCAAAAAAGCTGGTTTCAAAACAGCATATGTAAAAATCATATCTTCATAGGGATAGAAAAACAGGAAGATAAATATCAAAATTTTAGGAATGGTTTTTAATCATGATAATTTTACTTTCATCTTCCTGGCCTTCTACATGGTCTAATTATTTTCAATAAATGTGCTACTTCCGTAACAAAGTGGTAATTTTTAAAAACAATAGAACAGTAGTAGTTAGTATTCTGTAATGAAATCTTAAGGTTTCTTTATCGATGTTTCCATCTCCTGAGCTTATTGCTTTACTTTGAATGGCTTCTTTTAACTCGATCTTTATAATCTTTTCACTAGACATTTGTTAGTTTTGTTACATCAAAATCTCTAAAGTACTCTCCACCTTCTACCATTCATCACCTACTACCCACCCACTTCATCTCAATACTCTCTTGCATTTTTTATCTTCCTCATAACCTTCTATGTGAAATCATTTCATTGATAAGTGTATGTATATTTTTTTATTTTGGTATCATTAATATACAATTATATGAGCAACATTATGGTTACTAGACTCCCCCCATTATCAAGTCCCCACCACATACCCCATTACAGTCACTGTCCATCAGTGTAGTAAGATGCTATAGAGTCACTACTTGCCTTCTCTGTGTTATACTGCCTTCCCTGTGCTCCACCCACATTATGTGTGCTAATCGTAATGCCCCTTTTCCCCCTTATCCCTCCCTTCCCATCCATCCTCCCCAGTCCCTTTCCCTTTGATAACTGTTATTCCATTCTTGGGTTCTGTGAGTCTGCTGCTGTTTTTGTTCCTTCAGTTTTTTCTTTGTTCTTATACTTCACAGATGAGTGAAATCATTTGATACTTTTCTTTCTCCACCTGGCTTATTTCACTGAGCATAATACCCTCTAGCTCCATCCATGTTACTGCAAATGGTAGGATTTGTTTTCTTCTTATGGATGAATAATACTCCATTGTGTATATGTACCACATCTTCTTTATCCATTCATCTACTGATGGACACTTAGGTTGCTTCCATTTCTTGGCTATTGTAAATAGTGCTGCAATAAACATAGGGGTGCATGTCTTTTTCAAACTGGGCTCCTGCATTCTTAGGGTAAATTCCTAGGAGTGGAATTCCTGGGTCAAATGGTATTTCTATTTTTAGTTATTAGAGGCACCTCCATACTGCTTTCCACAATGATTGAACTAATTTACATTCCCACCAGCAGTGTAGGAGGGTTCCCCTTTCTCCACATTCTCGCCAACATTTGTTGTTGTTTGTCTTTTGAATGGTGGCCATCCTAACTGGTGTGAGGTGTATCTCACTGTGGCTTTAATTTACATTTCTCTGATGATTAGCGATGTGGAGCATCTTTTCATGTGCAAGTTGGCCACTTCTTTGGAGAAGTGTCTGTCAAGATCCTGTGCCCATTTTTTAATTGGATTATTTGCTTTTTGTTGAGGTGCATGAGCTCTTTATATATTTTGGATGTCAACCCCTTATCGGATATGTCATTTGTGAATATATTCTCCCATACTGTTGGATGCCTTTTTGTTCTACTGATGGTGTCCTTTGCTGTACAAAAGCTTTTTAGTTTGATATAGTCCCACTTGTTCATTTTTGCTTTTGTTTCCCTTGCCTGGGGAGATATGTTCATGAACAAGTTTATGTCCAAGAGAGTTTTGCCTATGTTTTCTTCTAAGAGTTTTATGGGTTCATGACTTATATTCAGGTCTTTGATTCATTTCGAGTTTACTTTTGTGTATAGAGTTAGGCAGTAATCCAGTTTCATTCTCTTACATGTAGCTGTCCAGTTTTGCCAACACCAGCTGTTGAAGAGACTGTCTCATTTCCCCATTGTATATCCGTGGCTCCTTTATCGTATATTAATTGACCATATATGTTTGGGTTAATATCTGGACTCTATTCTGTTCCACTGGTCTATGGCTCTGTTCTTGTGCCAGTACCAAATTGTCTTGATTACTGTGGCTTTGTAGTAGAGCTTGAAGTTGGGGAGCATAATCCTCCCAGCTTTATTCTGCCTTCTCGGGATTGCTTTGGCTATTCAGGATCTTTTGTGGTTCCATATGAATTTTAGAACTATTTGTTCCAATTTGTTGAAGAATGCTGTTGATATTTTGACAGCAATTGCATTGAATCTGTAGACTGCTTTAGGCAGGATGGCCATTTTGACAATATTAATTTTTCCTAGCCACAAGCATGGGGTGAATTTCCATTTATTAGTGTCCTCTTTAATTTCTCTTAAGAGTGTCTTGTAGTTTTCAGGGTATAGGTCTTTCACTTCCTTGGTTAGGTTTATTCCTAGGTATTTTACTCTTTTTGATGCAATTGTGAATGAAATTTGTTATCCTGATTTCCCTTTCTGCTAGTTCATCATTAGTGTATAGGAATGCAATAGATTTCTGTGTATTAATTTTGGTATCTGCGACTTTGCTGAATTCAGATATTGGTTCATTGATATATTTGCCTTCTTTTTTATTTTTTAAATTTCTACACCAGAATGTAATGTAATCTCCACAAGAACAGGGCTGTGAATTGTTTATGTTCAAAGCTATTTCTAGTATGCAGAGCAGTGACTGGCATGTAGTATGTGCTTAATAAAAACACATTGGATGCATGAATGAATGAGTCTGTTTTGGAAGAGCTGGTTTACTTTGTATGATTAAGCAAAAGACTCATTGCCCCTGGAGAACCTTTTGGAATTAGATTGATAATTTGCTCAATTAAACAAGGAAGCATCAATGGTAGTGGTACAGTACGGAAGACATTACTCAAGTCTAGAAGTCAGAAGAGCTGGACTGCAGTTCTGATCTCACCACAAATCAGCTTCCTGAACAAGGCAGTTCTGCTGTCCTTGCTGCACAAGACTGGTCCTAATCAAAATCTGGAAAAGGGCAAGAGACCAAGCTATCAGTCATGCCCGACTCTATGCTTTTTTTAATTTTGAAAGGGTTCATATTCTTTCCTGTGCACCCTCATCTTTTCCTGCTTCTCTCTTCCAGTTAATGGATGTTAAGGCTGCCTACTTCCAGGGGACATAGGCTAATATCCTTGTACTCATGACCTTCCTCTCATGAAAACCCACTTTCAGGGCAGTATCCAAAAAACTCACCCAAGTTCCCCTAATCTACATGCTTATAAAACCAAAACAATTTTGTTGTCTGCAAAACAGGAGCCCTTGGGCAGAATCATTGCCACCTTTGTGACTTATAAAACTCAGATGACAAAATATGGTAGATAATTATAAGGTATATTTACCAGTCACTATGTGTGATCTGAGAATGAAGTTATAAGACATCACAATACTTTCTAGGACCAAATTATTTGATTAATAATAGGTGGTATCACTAAATAGACATCCAAGTCTTTAAATGCCATCAGCCCTGTGGAAGGTATAAAAACTTGGATCCACTCCTAGCTCAGTGGGCTTAAGATCTAAATTGTAAATGTGAGATATTATTATCTGAACCTCCCAGGACTGCCTTGGCACTGGGAGGAATTGTACTGCAGTCTTTGACTTAATCCTCCTCTATTTTTTCCCAGATATTTATAACACAGCTGTGGAAAGGTGCTCCTGGCAGGAAGTTGGCATGCAATTTTTCAGGCTGGGAGCAAATATCTGAATCAAATAGAACAAAAAATTCAAGTGGATGAATTTGCTCAAGTTATAGAGATAGAAAAACATCACAAAAAATTAAAGCTCAAGTCTAAAGAGCATTGAGTAGTGTTAGGGAATAGGTAATTGTTTGAATGATCTATTTCAAGTCCCCTTCTCTTTGGTTTTCCAAGTGGCACAGACCAAAGCTGATTTCCTCGTAGGTACGGAGTTGGTGGTTACTCCATTTGAAGACACTGCCTGCAAGACTATCATATTACCAAGCATAGATTGGACTTTCCAGACTCAGATTTAGACTTTGGTATTTGAATAAAACATCTTCAGTTGTAATAGACTATCCCTTTTCTTTTCTTTTCTGTGGGGTGAGGTGGGGATAGAATTATGTATTGTGTGATTCTCATAATTTTAAAACATATTGAAAGGATGTAAGTAAAGGACTTTAAGAAAGGTATTGAAGCTACTTATGGTTCATGAGATTCTATCTGAGCTGGAGAGAAAGCAGATAACAAGCCTGGAAGACTTGCCATTCATGGGCTTTAGAAGACACCAATCATCTCTGTTCTACAAGTGAAATCAGATACTCCTGTTCTCCTCAGGAAATCATGATTAACGGGACAACTTAAGAAGGAAGGCAGTCTTTGAAACAGGTGAAGATCACACATCAGCTTCTGGAAGGCTGGTGGGCTACTGGCAGTGCCAGCCTCCTCCACTCAGGCCCTGTACCTGGACAGGGCCCACACCTACTCGGCAGTATTTACAGCACCCCACAGTTTCCCCACGAGGCACATTAAGGGACACCATCTCATCAGATCTTCACATTTTTCTTTTGAGAGGGACAGGCAGAAGTTAGCTTCTCTGGAGCATAGAACCAGATTGGCTACTGGCCTGTGGATCTTTCCAAATAAAGCAAAATAAGTCAGAAAGATGGGACCGGATAAGGAGCAAGGCTGGAAGATTTCAGAATTTTAAGATCTTTATGGGCTTATGAATGTTGAGTATATACACTTCTATAGCCTCCACTGTATCTACAGTGGTATTTTACAGAATAGATAATTAATTGTTACTTTGCTAAAAACAGGTAATGCTGAACATGTGCTCTTTTCCATGTAATTTTCTAAGCCTATCACACGTATTGCCTTATTTTATTCTCATAACAACTCTAAAGCCACTCAATAAATGCTCATCAAATGAATGGCCTGACTAAAGTCAATTACACAGCACATGGTGATATACTTTCTCCCTTCACAACCATAGCATCATCACATTCATTTGCCTGTTCTTGGGAGAGTTTGGGTGCTAGAAAAGGAAGGAAATGATGGAGCAGCTCACCTCATCAGAATTTTGGGTTTCTTATCCCCAGCTCCAGCAAATTCAATTCCACATTTCTTTGAGTAGTAAAGGCAGTGTTCTAGAGTCAAGAGAGGACCTAATTATTAGCCCAAACCAGAAATTCTTGACACATTCAGGAAGCAATTTCACTGATGGAATTTTTCATTAGAAAATTTCAGTGAAAGTGTATTGTCTGCAATGTTTGACATATTCTAGCCCCACAGAAGAAATAAGATATTATCCTCAGGATCACCATCATAATAAGAGACACTTTTCGGTGAACACCAATTCCATCTAGACCCTTATACAGGCTCTCATCACCGTAACCTCAGGAGGTTGGAATTATTGCTCATCTATGGTAACTCAAACCAAGAGAGGCCATAATCAGATAAGAAATGAAGATATAAACTAACGATGTGACGATGGAGTTGAGGAAGAGAGAGGACTTGTTGACTGGACCTGGTGATGGATTGAATAGACAAAGGGAAAGGAAGGAAGCAGTGATGGTGGTCAGGGAAGAGGATGCAATGCAGGCAAAAGAAATGAAGGAGGGTGGTGATTGCGGAGATGCGAATGTTAATTTCATTTTCGAAGGGTTGAATTCCATGCACTTGCTTGGCATCCAGATACGACTGTCCTGTTAAATAAAACATATTTAAGTCTGAAATCTCAAAATTGAGATCTGGGATGGAAATCATCAGTTTCCCTCAGTATGACTTGACAGTCATCAGCTGAGATGGAAGTCACATAGAAGCCAGGGAAATGCATGTAATCACACAGGCGACACTGTTTGAACCGTATCTTATAGTGAGGGACCCCTTCCCATCTGCTTTCCAGGTTTCTCCCACCTGGAGGACTCCCTGCTGTTTGCGATGTCGTAGTGGCGTCCTGTCTTCCCCAGCTCTCTCCTTTCTCAGCCACCATGCATTAAACAAACTCTGTTCTTAGAATTTTGCTCCTCCTCATGTTTTCTTTTTCTCACGGGATGTATAAGCGCTCTGTTGCCTTTACAGATTGTTGATGGGTGCCATGCAGCTTTCCACTGCAGACGAATGCCACCCAAGCGCCCACTTGTATGCTGGGTTGACGGACACATTTCTGAAGAGCTGCTTCTGCCACTGTGCCCAGGTTCAGAAAGAACAGCGACTCCTCGACCAAGCAGAAATGAAGAGTGCAATTTCCCTGGCCCTCCGTGCTCGGACTCACACACCCACATTTGCATGCGTCTGCAGCTTGTTTCCATTCTGCCGGTTTTGTTTGCATGTCTGGCACAAGGGGTGGCTCCCAGGATATTTTGCAGCCCTTGTCTTTCATCCAGAGGAAAGGTGGACCATTCTGACCCCGTGTACTGCCGAATGCCAACTGGCAGGTGGCTGGGGCTAACAAGGGTGATGACACCACAGGGCCCTCCCAGCAGGCAAGGAATCAGGGCACCAGATTGGCACCCATAGTTACAGCTTAAAACTGTCAACAACAGCCAGAATCCTGGATGCTGAAACCTCCTGTCATTCCCCACAATCTTGGAATCTTCTCAGAGTGGCTTGAATATGAATTTAAAGGAAATTTCTCAGAAGCCACATTCAGTCTAGGAATCAGCTGAAATAGTGCCTCATCCTCCTCTAGATTCGTGTAACATACAGATTCCTCAAGCCAATCTTAATCTCTTCAAAGACAGAAGTGAGAGCAATGGCGAGACATATGTCACAGTCCTCTGGACCCCTCCCAGCTTCTGCATTGCTGTTTCTAATACAATGGCGAGCAGGATCCTATTGCTTGTGCAGCTTTCTTAAGACTCCTCCCAGCAGGGCAGGGTGCTATTGATGTCCAAGGAATTTCCACAGTACAATGTATGGAAACCATTAGCATCCCAGCTTGAAACTGAGCTTTGCTCATGGTGAACCTCTCTCCAGCTCTAACTCCTGCTCTTAGAAACTCATCTTCTCCTTCCTTGAAAGAGGAAGATTTCTCCCCTCCCTGTACCACTAATGCTTGACATGGTAGTCATGATACCAACTTTCATGGAGGTTTTCTCCCACATGCTCACACCACAGCAAGTTTTCTTTCTCAATCACACCTTTCTACCCCATTTAACCAGATCTCCCCACATCCCATGGACAACTTCATGACCATAGGGTAATAGCTCATTTGCTTTAGGACATATCCTGGATATTTCCTGTTAGCTTCTCTAGATCCACTCTTGATGGTTACCACCCTGCTGTTTACTTTGGGAGGCTGATTCTTGAGGCTGCATCAGTGAGCCCCCTTGACTACTGGCAATGGGAGTTTGGCTAATAGAAGATTCCACAGAAAGGTAGAGGGGGAGGAAAGTAAGGTCCAGGGATTTATTGACCCACTTCCCTTGCACTGCCAAGCACTGCAGGTTGGATGCCTCCCTCTATTACAGGTTACAATTCCTACTAGAAGATACAATCAAGGAAAACTTCTAAATTTCTTTCTCAATATGTTCCTAAGAGGCATGCTGATGTTTTGAATTTGCTTCCAGAACTTTGCATTTATTCTTATAATCGTTTTCCATGTTAATTTTAATTCTCTCACCCTTCAAAATCATCTTTAGGTGTTATTGTCCCTTTATAATTAAACTTTAAGGTCATTCAGATACCCCCCAACAAAACAATGATGTTGAAGCCTAGTGAATAAGTGGGGTATGGTATGAATTATTGGGAGACCAATGAAGCTGCTAGAGAAGGACAGGGAGGAGATATATAATTAATTAGTGGTATGTAAACAGAGAGAAATCTTTGAATTTAAGGTATGCTTTAGAGGAAAAATCTAAATGACTTGAGGATACATTGGACAGAGGTAAGACCTTCATTTATTCACACACTCTGATATTTTGTTGTTATCTGGGCAAAAACTGGTCTAAAATATTTTACAGTATCTGTAAAGAAAGTCTTTATTGAGTCAATGAAACAAATTTGGAGGGAAGGGATTTGGAAGGGAATGTTTAACCTACTTCAGAGAATAAATATTTTTAAAGGCTTAGGTAAATGCCATCATCAAAGTAGACTCATAGGATCCCTATAATTTGAAATAAATTTCTGAAGCTGAGACTTCTCACAGATCCAAATGAGTCTTTATCCCATGATCACTTATTCATTCAAAAAATTTATTTAACATTTAAAATATGCAAGAAGCTGTGTGGGTTTCAAAAATGAATCAGGAAAGGGCTCTAGAAAAGTAACAAGAACACAGAATGTGTCCTAACTTAAGATTCCTAAGCCAAGTACAAACCAAATGATCTAGAGAAACAGTAAAGGCTTTATATTTTCTGCACCTTGAAAGATGGGCCCAGGTGGGGCATTCAGAAGCACATAAGCAGGCATTCTAAGAAAATGAGCATTGACACAGTACTGAGAGGGTTAGGAAAATGGGCTGGGCCAGTACAAATGCTAAAATGTGTGGGGTAATAACTACAACAATATTAGTAAAGCATTTCATTAATGAAAACATGGGAAGTTGAAAAATGAAAAGTTTCTCCCCAACTGTACTTCACGCAACCCAGATTCCTGCAGTCATATAGCTGAATGGGACCTTAGAAGGCAACTCTCTAATTTCATTGGTTTTTACCATGGCCTTGCTATGGCTTGGCCACCTGAGCCCCCAGCCTAGGACTCCAGTGGTCTTTGTCCCATGACAAAGGCATGGAAAATACTGATCTAACATCTAGATTTCTGATCACTAGACCCTCTTTCCACTCCAATTTTCTTTTAAACTTTAGGTGATATTGTCCCTTCATAATTAAACTATAAGGTCATCCAGATACCCCACCAAATATAATTTCCATTTCAGGACCCAACATGCCAAGGAAGCCTACAGCCCTTGAGGCACAAATATTTGAAGCTGTCCAGTTTATTCATGTCTATTTTCTCCTCTCAAGCCAAACAACACTGCATATTTCCAAGGAAGATCTGAGTAGAGACAGCTCTGGAGAGTCTATATCCAAAGAAGATCAAGGAAACATGGGATCAATGGTTTTGTCCACAGAAAACCATCAGCAGACATTGTTCTTGCTGCCAAAAGAGCTGTTTTACATCCTTTTGTCTGGAAATGCCAACTAATTTTTTGAAAGACATTCTCCCATAAAATGCCATCCTTTCTTTAAAAATAGCAGTGACTTTTGCACAAAACTAGACACATAGATCAAAGGAACAAAATAGAGAGCCCAGAAATAAACCCACATTTATATAGTCAATTAATCTATGACAAAGGAAACAAGAATATTCAATGGGGAAAAAGTCCCTTCAATAAATTGTGTTGGAAAAACTGGACAGCTACACACAAAAGAATGAAACTGGACCTCTTACATCATACACAAAAATAAACACGAAATGGATTGAAGACCTAAATGCAAGACCTGAAACCATAAAACTCATAAAAGAAAACATAGGCAGTAAACTCCTGGACATTGGCAGTACTTTTCCTGGATCCATCTCTCCAAACAAAGAAAACAAAAGCAAAAATAAACAATTGGGACTACATCAGGCTAAAAAGCTTTTGCACAGCAGAGACGATCTACAAAACAAAAAGGCAATATACTGAATGGAAGAATGTATTTGCAAATGATATGTCTGATAAGGAGTTAATATCTAAAATATATAAAGAATTCATACAACTCAATGCCCCCCCCAAAAAATCCAAATAATATGATTTAAAAATGAGCAGAGGATGTGAATAGACATTTTTTCTAAAGACTTATAGATGGCCAACAGACACCTGAAAAGATTCTCAACATCACTAATTCTTAACATCACGGAAATACAAATCAAAACCCCAATGATAGATCACTTCTTACCAATTAGAATAGCTAGTATCAAAAAGACAAGAAATAACAAGTGTTGGTGAGAATGTGGAAAAAAGGAAAACCCTTGTATACTGTTGGTGGGAATGTAAATTGGTGCAGCCACTATGAAAAGCAGTATGGAGGGTCCTCAAAAAATTAAAAATAGAAATACCATATGAGCCAGTAGTTCTACTTCTGAGTAGTAACCTGAAGAAAACAAAAACACTAATTCAAAAAGACATATGCACTTCCATGCTTATTGAAGCATTATTTACAGTAGCTAAATATGGAAACAACCCAAGTGTTCATTGGTAGATGAATGGATAAAGAAGATGTGGTGCAATATATGCAAAATAATATTACTCAGCCATTAAAAAGAATGAAATCTTGCCATTTGTGACAACATGGATGGACCTAGAGGGTATTATGCTAGTGAAATAAGTTAGAGAAAGACCAATACCATGTAATTTCACTTATATCTGGAATCTCGAAAATGAAACAAATGTACAGACAGAAATAAACTCTTAAATACAGAGAACAAATGTGGTTGTCAGAGAAGAGGAAGGTAAGGGGATAGGTGGGAGAGGTGAAATAGATAAGAGATTTAGAGGGTACAAACTTCCAGTTATAAAATAAATAAGTCATAGGGATAAAAAGTATAGCATAGGAAATATAATTAACAATACTATAATAATTATATAGTGACAGATGGTAACTACACTTATCCTGGTGAGTGTATTACTGAATATACTATGTTTCATATTTATATATTAATTTTTAAAAATACATAATTCATACATTAATTATTGAATCACTGTTTTATACCTGAAACTAATATAATATTGCATCTCAATCATACTTCAATTAAAAATAAAAATTAAAAACAAACAAACCCAAAATCAGTAATTCTGATTAGTTAATGGTGTCTCTTCCTTTTCAGCTGTATTTCCCAGTAGTGGTCAAGGAGTGGAAATGCTCTGTCTATTCTTACTTTCTTGACTAGTCCTGCCCACTGGAAAAAAAAAGGCCTGCTCAGTATGAAGAATAAAGTAGGAACAAACCTACACAGGACAAAATCCACGACCTTGACTTTACTACTGCTCTGTACTAACCTGAGCTTTGCAGCCTTGATAGTTTGCTAATGACAATCAAGAGCCTCAGACCACACCCAGCAATCAGCTATTTCTGGCAGCCTTATCTTCATGCCCAAGATGTCACCATTTGTATGGTCCCAGGGATCTTGATGCCTACATTCCTCCTGAGGGCCACCTAGGAAGTGTCCCACACTGAAGGATGATTTATTTAAGTTATCACAACCAGTGCTAGTGAATGATGGTGAGTTTAGAGAGTAACATCTTCCTGTCATCTCTTATTAGTTAGGTACTTTACACTGGAGACTCGTTACAGTAAAGGGTACTGAAATGACTTACATCTGACAACTGAGTGATAATTAAATGCTATGTTATTAAAATACTATTGTTTCCATTACAGGGTAACATAAACAACAGCCTCAAAATGGGCTTATGACAAAATTAACTTATTTCTAGACACTGAATTTGGCGTTAGGTGGAGGCCTCGACAGACCTGCCACCTCTGCTCTGAAAGCCCCAGTCCAGGGACAGGACAGAGTGTCACATGCTTATGGCTGGCTGGCAATGTGGGCAGCTCAGAGCACAGAGTTATAGCCACCACAGGCTCTTCTGCTGGGGGTACCACTGGGCCCAGAGAGAACCTATGTAAAGATGGGTTGATCACCCATGAAACCTCAAGTTCCAGGATTTTACTTCAGAAAAAAAAAGTCCATAGAAGGCTGAAGGGATGGTAAAAATAATCATCCTAAAGTGTTTCTCCATATAAAGTCAGCTCAAAATCTCCCAGGTCAAAATCCCCCAGGGAATACAGTCTATGTTTCGCTCAGGTTTGGCCTTTGCTCCATTCCCCACCTCATATCCTCACAAGAGCCCAGCTCACAGTAAGCCCCCCGTCGGAATTCCTGGGGCAGATGCCTGCGCCTTTCCTGACGCCTGGTAGACCTCTCTAGGACCGCCATGTGGGACTGCTGCCCATCTCCTCTACTGATACTTAACTTCCCCACATCCACGGCATCTGATCCTAGTAAGAGCATAAAATATGTGAGGTTTTTTGTTTTTGCTGTGTCTGGTTCACCCACAGAGCCTCTCACATAAGAGGCAGAGTTACAGTAAATACCTGCTGCTTGATTAGGAAGAATGGTGTTGGAAAATTCCAATATCAAGAGGAATTTAAACAGCAAATACTGTTGTCACACAAATGGAGTTCAGTATAATTAAATATGAGGCAATACAGAAAGCATAAATCAAAGCATATCAAATGCACTTTAAATTTTTTAGATAAGTTATAATGACCGCAGGGGCCTGAAAACTCCAGATAAACGTAGTGAAAAATCAGCAGGGGAGCCCAGTGAAATTGTCACGGCCAACGTCATCAAGGACATTTCCTTGGTGAGCATTTCTGAATGTGGGTATTGTCTTTCCGAAGGACACAAGATCCATGCTCTTGATCCCCCTTCTCAGCTCTCAGACCGTAGAAGTTCCACATCTGACCGCGAGCAAAAATGAAGCATGTGTTAGAAACACATAAGGAGAAAGCCAGGGTGATTGTTTGTGGACTCTGTTTGGTATTTATTCCCCAGATGAGCTCATTAGCATTAACCAGAAGGGAAACTATTCTATAACAGAGACAATGTGGCAGCTTTCAAACAGACTTCAGGTTCAGGAAGGAAACCTCCTTTTGGGACAGTGCTGCCTTGACCCCCACAAAGACCCCACTTACATCGTTTTAGTACCCTAGCTGGCACACATAAATGACCAGTGCATTTACTGACTATGCATATGCATGAAGATTCGATCTACATTAGCCGTACCAGCTTCTTTCTTCCCCTACGCCCATTGATCAGTAGACTGAGGACCTGCAGCCTGTACCCAGCCCCACTTACCTCCCCAATAAACAGTGAAATGCAGTGGAAGAGTCTGGGCTTGGCATGGGTTCAACACTGGCCTCAATTTCTAGCTTCATCTTCTGCCAGCTATGAGTACCAGTGTGGATTCGGTGACCTCTAAGGCCCAGCTCTGAAATGGGAACAAAGATAAAATTTCAGTATATTTTTTTTGTGAAGGTCCAACAGGCGCTTCATATGTGGTACCTCCCCTTGGCCATCCTGGCCAGGCCTCTTTCACTGGGAGCCGGGCCCCTATGTCCATAGCCTCTACCACGAGATGGGCTCCTGCTCCAGTTCCCTAACCACAGGAACCAGGATCCTCCCGTTACCTTGTGTGAGACCCATTCTGAAGGACGGCACTGCCTGACCCGGCTCTCATGGGCCACTGGGAAGTGCAAGTGAGGCTAGCCAAAGAAAACACACACCTCGCTTGCATCATTTGTCCTAAGTCTAAAAGTGCTTTCTTATGTTCTTTGGTTGTATTAAAAAGCCCTAGAAAAAATAAATAAATAAATGTAAAGATTATATAAAATGAGAAAACAACTATATAAGCCACCCAAATTCTGTCTACTTAAGAGAGGCTATAAAAACTAGTGGCCAAATGCAGGTATTCATGGGCCAAATTATGCAGGTTTGAAAATGGAATCTGTTGTGTCATTTGGGACAGTTTACTTAATCCCGCTCCACCTCAGTCTCCTCATCTGTAAAATGAGGATAATAATGGCACCTACCTCGGAATGATATTGTAAATATTAAATATTGTAATGCGTTTAAAGAACTTGGAACAATGCTTACGAGCTGGGGAGTGGCAGCCTTGGGTGTTATTCCTGGTGCAAAAGTTCCTTTCCTTTGGCAGACATCATCAGATTTAAACAGTCAACTTGTACCAATCTCAAAATGCACGCTATAAACAATTCTCAGAAGTGGGGTGCTGATGAGTTCAATTGTGCCCGCCTCAAAATTTGTATGCCAAAGTCCCAATCCCCAGTACCTTACAATGTACCTTATTGGGAAATGTAGGTATAATTTCCTAAGATGTCACACGGAGTAGGGCGGGCTTCTAATTCAATATAACTGGTGTTGTTATAAAAAGGGGAAATTTGGACACAGACACATAAATAGGGAGAATGTCATGCGAAGATGAAAGTAGAGATCAGTATTATGCATCTAAAAACCTCTAAGAATACCAAAGCTTGCAAAGCCCCGGAAGCTAGGGGAGAGAGCCGTGGAATAGCCCTTGGAAGGAGCCATCCCAGCCAACACCTTGATCTCAGATTTCCAGCCTCCAGAATGGTAAGACAATACATTTCTGCTGTTTAAGTCACCTGGGTTGTGGTACCTTGTTACAGCAGCCCCAGCAAATGTAGAAAGGTACACATGCAGACATCAATGTTAGTTCAGGTCAGTCAAGGAAGAGCTCTCTAAAGCACAATGCCTGTGGTGTCAAGGACTAACACTCTGAGGAGGCACACACACACACACACACACACACACACACACACACACACACACACACACGTCAATATATAATCAATGTCCAATCAGTGGCAGGACAATCCACGCTACAAGAGTTCACAGCTAGGTAGTGGGGAAAGACTTTCTATAAAGGTCACAAATGCATTCCAGCAATGGGAGGAAATAGTTAAAGTCTTGCAAATTCTTTAAAGCCATGAAATCCATCTTCAAGGACCCTGCATGCTCTCTTCTGTGCTGTCTCTAACTCTAGCTGCCATTTTTCTCTCTTATCACATCCTTGGTGGTGTATCTGTTCAATCCATAGTCATTCCCATACACATGTGAAATTCCTCTCCTTTTGTTTCTTGGATTTTCTTTGCAGAAGATGCTTCACACCAACAACCCTATTAGCTTTACAAATGCTAGAAACCCAAGCAGAGCCATCGCTTTCTCAGATGGTTGGGAATTTGGCCCTCCAAGAGATTTTTTTCAGGGTCAGGCAGCTCAGATACACCGAGTGGGGAGAGAAAGATGAGTGGGAGAAAAATCCCCCATCAGAAACATGCAGCTTTCCCTGGGAGGCACCAAGGCCACCACAAGCAAACAAATAAATAGCAAATATTCTTCTGCTAAAATGATAAGGCTCACTTCAGTAAGCAATGCCTTATGCACCATACTGATATAATAAAGCCCACATCCCCTTGAATCATTCCCACTAATACAATGTATTCATTGCTCATATGATTACACGTTTACAGCCTGTTAGCAAAAACACATACAATTGCAAAGTGCTGCTAATGCAATGTGACAGAATACTGTTATTACAAGAAGAAGTTGTCAGCATTGAGCAATTGATTTTCCTTCATCTCCGTCCTGCTTCTGCGCATCCTCCCCACCTCTCCTGGAGATGTTTATTATGTACTCTGGGTGCAGTCCTCTCTCTGAATCAATTCTGATAGAGTGTAGTGAAAGAACACAAAGACAGGAAAAGTTAACACTATTCTAGGCATCTACAGAGAAAAAAAACTTCCCGAGAGGACATTTTCTTCCCAAAGCTTCAGAAACCATGGGTCCCTTCCCCCAGCAGAAGGATCTGGCCTTTCTGTTACATTGTGTGATGCCTATTTGTTTCCCCCTCTCTTCCCTTTTCCTTTTTTCATAAAATAAAAATAGAGATGGCTTTAAAGTATGAGAGCTCCTACATTTCTGCTGACTTTCTTCCATGCATTTTAGAGAACAATGGAGGGAAGAAATAAGGAATACAGGAGACCAAGAAAAAAAATATTTGATTATTGCTTGGGCAATATTTTCATTATAAACCTTTAGTTCCATTCACAAGGTTACAACAGGTATATTAAAGATGATGCCTTTCTGGAAACAAAAATAATTTTGTGGCTACCACCAGCAACCTAATCCAGAATCATAGACTAGTACACTTGAGTGGCAATTAGCAATCGCTAAGTCCGGTACAGTTTACAGGTAAGAGAATCCAAGCTCCAAGAGCTAAGAATTTACTGAGTTCTCTCCACTAGTTCGTGTTAGATCTGAATCTAGAAGCCATTTTTTTTTTTTGGTTGTTGTTCCTATGCCATACTGTGCCTTTAAATGTAACATATGTATATCAATATATGTGTTCCCGAATTACCAAATGGCCCTCAACAGCTCAGTTTTCTGTTTCACTTTTCCATGTAGGTACAAGGGAGAATACACAAGTCCATGAGAACTGCTTGGTGGTCTCCTGAAAGAGCCAGTTAGCAAAGAAAATGTTAAAATATCCTGGTTTATAGATTCCATCTTGGGATGCTGCACTGTCCTAGAATGTAAAAAAATTCTATTTCTCTCCTACCCTATTTAAATGTGTAATTTCCACATCTTCCTTTTCCCACCCATCTCATTAACTGGAGGCACCCTTTGTTGGTATGTAACGTCAATGCTGGCTCAGCAGGATCTCATTATAACATGTCCTTGAATATCTAACAGCCACATGGACCAAGGGTTACATCCAGGTCCCTGAGCATGACTACACATTAGCACTAGGAAGTTAAGGCATGAGCCAGTTGGGTTTTGACCCACTGGGGCAGTTGAATCTGTGGTTCTGTTTTGACCTTACATTAAAAAACAATTAACTGCAGAGTTTGGGAGCTTTTATCTTGAAGCTCTCCCACATGTGAATAGAGGGTGTAGGTGGGGGTGTTGTTAATCTGATTTTGGTTTGGCTTATGATACCAGCTAGCAAATATTCAGGGACAGAAAGTATTTTTATAAGGCCAAACATTATCTGTGCTGAGTAGGGCTTTGCAGTTATAGCCTCTATTTGAGAAGAGCCACTCTCCTTCATGGCTTCACACCCTTGAGCTGCCCATGCTAAGAAACAAAATCAGAAAGTGGGGTGTGCCTCACATGATCTAGGAGAGCGACCCTCTGGACTCACTGGCCCGCTGTGAGAGACGTGACCCAAGGCAGCTCTGCAGAGCTCGGGAGCCTCACTCTCCCGCGTACCCACCCCGACTTGGCTGCCTTCTTTCCTCCATCTGACATCGTTTCCCACTGCTCCTGCCTGCAAACCCCATGGGAACCTGTCTCGTTTCAACAGGGTTCCTGGCTTTCCTCCCTCCACCTCACAACTGTCATCTCCTATTTCTCCCTGTGCCCAAAGATCTAGTAGTTCATGGTAAACTGTTAGGTAGGAACCACCATTTATGACCTTAACAATGTTCATTTCCTATATTTCAGCCTAATACTAGTGGATTGCAATGAAGATACTACCCAACTTTGGTTTCTCTTTATTTTTTTTAACTTTTTTTTAACTTTTTTTTTTACAAAGAGCTTCCTTAGGCATGAAAGCCTTGAATAGGGAAGATTTCAGGTCCAGCTGATGTGTCTGGGGCAGGGATGCTGTGACACTCCCAGAAAGCCCAGTAGACACCCAGCTGCTCCACACTCTAATTTGGCAACAGTAGAGGAAGGAACAAGGGAGGATTTTGTTCCACCACATTCCAGTTCAGTTCAACTCATTATAGTCAGTGACATCAAACTTGGCAGGCACAGCACTAAATTCTGCAAGAAAAGGAAAGATGAGGATGAAGATGAAGTCAGAGTCTGGGGCTTCTAGAAATACTTAATTCTTAGCAGGACAAATTCATAAGTGCCAACAGGTGTAAGAGAACCACCACAACATGTTTTCAGACCTGGCAGAGAAAAAGTGAATTCCTACTCAGGGGAATTCACTACTCAACGCGGAGCAGGGCGCCCTTAGGACTGGTAGCCAAGGCAGGACCCTGGGCCTGGGGTGTCCAGCAGGAAGCATGATCCACACTAGTAACCAAGCAGGCTTCCTTCTAGGAGCTAGTTCTGCTGAAAGCGGTCAGGATATCTCTGGTGGAAACCATCATCTCCCGCTGTTTGGTGGAGGAATTCAGGCCAGCCGAAGAGCGGGGGAAGATCCTGTGCATATGTTTCCTTATATTTCCGTGTGTTCATTTTTCGAGCTCTTTAACCAGCTATGATCTTCTCCAGAAGACTAGATAAAATGACAAATGAAATCTGGAGCAATAACAGAAGGCTAAAGCAAAGTTGCTGGCTTTAATATATGCCTCTTGGTGGGTAGACAGGCCATAACATGACAACAGTGGAATATAAATGACCTGCATTTAAAAAGATAAAAATCATGTGATTACTGAAGCACAAGTTCTTTATTAAATAATTGGTTATGACCTTTGATAAAGAAATCATATTGTGATGTTGCTGACAGGATGATTTTCCACTGAGGCAGTGGGGGAGAAATGCAGGGGGTTCTAAAAGTAGGAAAAACCTAATTTATTTTTTGTTAGCCCAGGCAAGAAGACCAGTCATTTATTTGTGCCAGGCTGACTGAGTACATATTTTTTAAATTGGTGGGAAGCAGGGAGGCCAGTCAAATGATACTGCTCTTGGATATTGCAACAGGCCATCACGAGCCCCCTGCCCATGCTCCCAGGGGTCTCTGGAATGTTCCAATGCAGGTTGATGGCTTCCTGTGTCTCTCTGCCTAAGGGGTTTTCCAGCCATTTGTCCCATAGGCTGGAAGTACAGAGGCATTAACATCCCAAGACCAGTCTTCAGCCAAACAGGGGCAGAAGTTGGTAGAAAAGAATTCAGATTCATCTCCCCTTAGTAGGACAACTCTGATGTGTGATGGGAGAGTCCCCAGCAGGACTGAGCCTTAGTTGTCCTCAGCTGTACCCCGTTCATTAATGTACCTTTGGTTGGCTTCCCTCACGCTCTGTCTCAGCTCTGCGTTCTGTCTGTACTTCCTGGCATCATCTTCTAAGTATCTTATACCCGAATTGTTGTCTCAGGAACTGCTTGGGGAGTGCAGGGAACCAAACTATACATCACATTTTCACATGCTGATGTGTCAACAAACAAATATGTATGAAGTACCTGTTACCTAGATAACAATGCTAGGCTTAAATTAAACTGCAAGAAAGCTTAAGTCTTCGGTTGTAAGGAATTCACAATCTAAAAAGCCCAGTAAAACATGGATTTAGGAAACACTCAATAATACTTATTGAATGTGATGAGTACAAAATTAAGTGGTCCACGGAAAATTGGGTAATGCATGGATTTGGGAAGATGGGGCGAAAGAGGAAGTACAATCCAGTTGTAATGACATAAACGCAGATACACGAAGATAAATTTCTAAGAAGAAATTCTGCAGTAAAGATGTCTACAAAAGTAGGAGTAACCCAGTATTTCCCAAACATTCCGATTCTGTACACTTTTCTGCATGCAACATCATATAAAACCAATGTCCAACGGAGCGCATTGGGAAATGGTGCCCTGGAAGTTAAGTTCCAGCTCCTAGCGTTAAAATCCAATGCCTGACTTGGTTAGCCCGGGATTTCTCCACTTCCAGTCCCATTGGCCAGCTAGGATGTGAAGTAACTCATTCCTTTGAGCCAGTTTGGATAAAACAGCCTGAGCAGTTTTACAAGATGTTTGAGTATTTCTGTATGACGTCAGGGTGGGTGTATGGTGATACCTTTCTAATATCTACACTATCAAAGCCCTTGGGAGCAATAAGGAGAAGCTGACAAGAGAATCTTTTCTTTAAAACTTCAACTGCCTTGGAAAAAGATGATTGGTTTATTCTCCATGAGGATATGTATATTATATATGTATGTGTGTGTGTGTGTACATTTGTGTGTGTGTATACACACACACACATATCTATACACATATATCCATTCAGCTATCATTATCTGTTTGAGATGAAGAGAAACCTTGCTGCCCGGATTCCAATCACAGAGAACTTTGGAAGAACTGCACCTCTGCTCCTATCTGTCAGATATAGGGCTACTCTGAGGAGCCCCTGAAAGGGCTTACCATGGCTCCTGACCCAGAGTAACAGCTCAATAAACAAATGACTGCCCTGTCTAATACTAGGAGCATGATTAGCACTCCTATCCTTCTCATTACTTGGTTCCTTTTTAACTTATCTCCCCTGTGACCAAAACCATCATGACTGGACCATCCCTACAGCCTGGGCACCCCACAGTGTCCAAACAACAACCTGACAGGCCAGACACAACACAGAGTTCTTAAAACACAGAGTTCTTAAAAAGAGAACTTGACAGTCTTCCAGAGGGAATTACATCCACTGATACAACTTTGGGAAGCAGGGATCTTACACATGAAATTCACTCTGCAGACAACTGCTCAGTGAAGACATTGTCGCAGAAAACCAGATAAACTTGTATATAACTTCAGAGAGTTTTATGAAGTGACTTTTATCCCCTTTTTCCCTTGCCTTCTTGCCTCGATGCATGCCATTGCTCTGAGGACTTGCTCTGAAGAAGCTGCAGCCTTTTTCTCCTAACTGCTTCCTGGATTTGGTTTGCTAATAAAATCTTTCGTGTTAGAGGATGTTAGGCCATCTCGAACATCAGAATATCATGGAGGGCTTACATAAAAAGACTGACTATTCTCTCCCTCCCTCATCTCCTCTTCTCTTTTCTTCCTCTTCTTTATTTCCTCGCCTCCATTACCCTCGACTCTCCCCCCTTCCTATCTTTCCCTGTCCCTTTCTTCTCCCGCTGGCTCCCTCCGTCCCACATCCCATCCTCTCCAATTCTCTGGGCATGTCGCTCAGGCCCGCCCTCTCTTGCCCCACTCTGCCCCGTCCCCTTCTCTCCCTCCCTCAGCGTGCAGTCTACTTTCCTTCTCTCTCTTTTGCTCTCTCTCACTCTTTTTCGTGTGTCTCTCTGTCTCTCTTTTTCCATGTTTCTGTTTCTCTGTCTCTTTAACTCACTTTGTTCTACCTTTGTATCTACCTTTATGAGCCCAGATACCAGGCTCTGTATCCTGCCTGGTCCTTTCAGAGAGGATTTCCTGATGTAAATGGAATGTACAACATTTAACACCGCTGACAGCCTAATGAGTGACACAGTATCGGCAGACTTCACCAAGGGTATTGGAAGGGGGAGAGAACGACCCTCTCAAATCACTGCAAACACTGAAGCAGATGAACAAAGGAAATTAAACCAGTTGCATCCAACAGACTTCGAAACACACCCACAAACCTTCCCAGCCCCCTCCTCCCTCAGCAGATCTTCACACTTTTGCTAATACCAGCTGGTTCATACACTCCAGAAGTATCACCCTTGCCAGTTACTGAAAGTGAGACTTCAGATATGGGTTAAATCCACTCTGGTCATTAGCCAGTCTTCTGTCCAATTTTTCTCTTGGATTTCCTTCACCTGGAAAACCTTCATACTTCATACACCCATCATAACAGGAGAAATACTACAGCAACTGGGATGAGGGAGGAGTTGGCAAACAAATGTGGCCTAGAAACTCAACTGTTTATTTGTTTTTAAAAGCAGGCAAAGGGATTAGAAGGTCATTGCTAGTCCAGATTCAGTGGTAACTGAGTAAATGGGTACTCCACACACACAGAGGAATATCTGATGTTTGTGTAAGGTGTTTTGGCAAAAACGTAAAGGATGTGAGGTTAACCAGATAATGCTCACAATCTATCCAGAGATTTTATATCAGTCTGATCTCTACTCAGTATCAAGCTGGACAGCTAGAGTAACTGAGGCACCATTATGTGTCTTGTCTTTGAGGCAGGGGTTGATGCCTGGATGGCCTGGATAAAATTCAAGAGGTGAAGCTAGTGGTGCCTTCCTCATTGGCTTGAGAACCCCAGGTCTTACACACACACACAGCGCCCCACGGCTGCCCAGACCTGTCCCTCTGTCACCCCACCTCCCAGCTGTGGGCCTCCATCTACGTATTACCCCTCCTTACAAGCTTCACATTTCCTGTGGCTCTGGACTTCTTGCTTCTTGACAATGGCCGTTTATTGCTAGAACTTCATTTCTGTTCTCCCTCTTCTCAGAGGTAGCCTAGTTGATCTAGACAGAAACCAATCCAGGAAAAATGGGTTTAATGAGCTAATGGGCTCCTCCTGTAAAGAGGCATTTGTTCAGTGCAATAATGAAATAATGACTGAAAATCTACAGTGACTCTAGTGGTAGGCCTTTTAGGCATCAAGATTGGCCGAGCAAAACCAGTTGTGGGTAGAACAGCTGCCTGCTCCTTCCGGAAGGGCTAGCTTTGGATGAGCCTCAGATCATATGCCCCTCCTTTCTCACTTCATCATGTATTGACCAAGACACAGGGTCTCAGAGTGTGTGCTCCTGGCTGCCAGTCTCTCAGCGGCACAAACCTTTGTGCACCAGCACTTAACCATGTGGACAGTCACTGTACAACAGAATTTTATTTGAAGCAGGCACATCTTAACACCAATTTAAAAGATCTAAGCACTCCAATGATTTTGTTAGAAGCTGGTCTTCCCTGGAAAGCAGTCCTTGGGCTTGAGGACTTAGACAATGTCTATAGGGCTCCAAAGGACTCTTATTTCACACATTTTAGGTTGCAGCCTTAATACTTCAGACCCAGAGGCCACTAGAAACTTCTGAAAGAAAGGGAGTTTCAAACAGAACAAAGTTAAGGTAAATGAGCAAGGAGATACATATTTAGAGTTAATTTTTTAAAAAGATGAAACCATTAGGCTAATACACATAAATGCTTGTTTGATTTTAAGATCTTTAATAAATATGATTCATTCACTTAACCAGTGTTCATTGATTGCCTGCTGTGTGTTAAGCACTGTGCTGGGTAGAGGCTCCAAGGGGGAACAAGGCAGTCACGGTGGCCCCTGATCTCATAGAGGGTATTATAGTCCAGTTGGAAGGGAAAACAACCAAGCAAATACAAGAAATATGGAAAATCTTACAATAGAAATACAAAACACTACCCGAGAGTATGTGGAGACATAGCTGGAAGGCCTAAAGACCATCTAAAGATGGGGGTGGTGAGGAGAAGGTTGATAGGAGGGGTCAAGGAAGGACCCCAAGAATCTCTGGGGAATTAAAACAGCAGGAGTCAATGTCTAGAGTGAAAGGGAGGTGGAGTGCAGAAAGATAAGGATGTAAAAGCAAGAGGGCCAGGAAGAGAAGGGTCCTACGAATATGTTAATGGTTTTAACTCTATCCTCAGGGCCGCAGGGAGTCATTGAAGGCTTTTGAGCAGGCTACTGATATGATCAGATGTCCCTATGAGTTGTATCACTATCAGTGCAAAGGGAAAGTCAACATTTTGCAAATTTGTTCATTAGCTTATGGGGTCCTCAAGGCTGTTAACATTTTCTCAAGAGATGTCTGGAAGGCATCAGATGCACAAGAGCATGAGTGAAGCCTGTCTTGCTAAACTGCTCTACAAAAGCAGGTTCCTGCAGTTGCCAAGTGTGGTACCTTCTGCCTTATGTCTTGACAGGGGGGCATGATTTAGAAGTATAGTGGCTTGTCTAGATTTGAGGAAGTTCAGATTAATAAAGTTTAAAATAGTCACTGTCCTGTGAAACATAAGCTTTTTCCAGTCAGACTAATCTTTTTCCTTCAAAGATGCCTGTCAGCAAGGCTCATAGCTGCCCAGCCCCTGGAAATGAAGTTACAGGAAGCAGATTATGGAGTTCTAATCCAGTTCCTGGAGATCCTATGGCTGAATGGAGTGCAGTATTGACAGGTGACTCTCAGATGGCCATTGGAACATGGGCTTTGAGGGAAAGACTCATTTATAGAAGGTCTAGAGGTCGTTATGTCCCCACAGTGAGGGTGTAGTGGCAGATAGAGCCCATCTCACTCTTTCTCTCTCTCTCTCCCTCCCCCCCAGTGCCACCCTTCTGTGAACTGGCTCTGTTAATTTCATCTGATACAGTCTATTCTGCCTTGTCCAAACATGAGGGCCCAGGGTCAGGCCATGCCTATGCTTCCTGACTCCGGAGGCTTCCCCAGAATCCACAGTCACTCCATGACAACGTTTGATAGAGCTATTGTTAATTGACTCTGTTTTCATTGTTTGTTTGATTTTATAACTAAACTAGTCTCCAAGGAGTAAACTTTCTAGTCCACCATATGTACTATACAGTTAATTATAACACACTCCCTCTCTTACCCATGGACCCTGAACATAAGGATGTTTCTAGTCTACATATGGTGAACAATACTGTTCATGCATTCTACCCTCAACGCATTTCCTACAGCCCTCACACAGTGGACATTAATGACTTCTTTGGGCCCCTTCTGGTTTCACCAGATGAACAAAAATGAAAATAAGCAGCTGTCGTACTTTTACTTAAAAAAAAAGAAGAAGAAATTCATTAAGCCTACTCCAATTTGGAGAAGTATTTGGCTTGCAGAGAGGGGAATCGGTTGTACCATGGATGGCAAAAAAGCTCACTTACTAATGCACCACTTCCTGACATTTAATTTGCACAATTTGTCTCTTATTATCTGGCAACTCTCAGAAGATTTTGGAAGCAGGGGAAAAAAAGCAAGCAGAAACACAATAAGCAGCAAGATTGAAAAGTGAGAACCTGGTGGGCACCAAGCTGAGAGTCACACAACTGACTCCCAGACCACATCTCCCAGCCCTTCGACACCTGTTGGCAACCACCCCATCCAGATCACGGCCATAAAAGGGAACCAAATGGAAGGGCATCCAGAAGACAAAACATTATAATAAAACAAAAGCCGCTGAAGTTAGTTACCCAGCACTTTAGACACCAGAGAATTCATTCGAGACGGAACTTAGATGTGATCTATCTGAGAATATTACCACACACCTAGACACAGAAAATTGCATATTTTCCATCATAAAGAAAAAAAATACCAAAATGTTTTATCTGTGCTTCTGCAATTCAAAACTGACTGAAGCTGTGAACTTCAAATTTGGCAAGATTGTAGTCCTCATTAAGGAAGGGAATGGAAGCCAATTTTGAAGAAAAATGGTTTCCTATTTTTGAGTGTAGAAGGCTGAAACTATGAGTGCTGAGGCTAAGGTGAGGAACATTTCCTCTGCTGCTTTCGTTTCCAATTTGAAATAAGATTATTAACCAGAGAATAAAACTAGACATGCCTCTTTCTTGACTAATATGAAAACATCTTTCCTGATTCCCTTATTTCCACCCTTCTCAGTTGAAGTTTTATTCGTTAACAAGACACTAAAATGTAAAATTAAAACACCTTAAAAAATCAGATAACTCATAAAATGACTTTACTTTGGTCAGTTTAGGCCCAGGGTAGTCTATCCTCATGTATTTTGGGAGTTAAACTGCTGTGCTGCAAAGTACAGGATGTGCAAGGGACTAAAAGGATACTGTTATAGGAAACATAACTTTGGAATTTCCTGATTTGACTGCAAAGATTTCAGTCTTAACACTGTGTCAATATTGGTTTTAAATATATACATGTTTGTTTATTGGCACACACACACACATACACACAGGAATCACATCCATAAAATGCACCCACATCTGTGGTTAAACAGCAGCTGTTTAACAGCCCAGTATAACATTCTGAAAAAACTGGGACCTGAATTAAGAATCCCACATCCAGGCAAACTGCAGCAGGAACTGAGGTCCTATATTAGGAATGCTACCTTGAGAGGTCTCCAAGCTTCCCCCAGACACAACTCCTCTGCCAAATTCACAGCGTGCTTTCCAAAGTTTGGAATCTATAATGAAAGACCCTGACTTTATTCCTTGCTCGAATAGTTGTCTTGTTAATAAATACTTGGAAGGCCAGCTCAGAGTAGATCCAAGGCCATTTAAAGTCTGCTAAATGTGTATGTCTACAGCCCCAAGGTTGCTGCAACACCAGTGAACGAAAGAAGCAGGAACAATTTAAATCACCATGAGCAAAGAAAAGGCCTGTCCCATGAGCAAGTGCACCGCAGGTGCCAGGGTAGAAAGTGGTGCACACCTTTCGTCAGCCTTCCAAACCCCAGCACCTCCTTTGGCGCAGCACGCCAGGGGCCTGATAACCTAAGTGAGAATAATCTTAGAAATAATAGAGGAAATGCACAGCACTCTGAAATCACACCTATAATCACCAGGCCACCCTAGAGCGGGTCATCTTGAATATAAGGCCACCTTGCTGATGTTTGCTGTTGACCGAGGTTATTGGAGATCCTGCCAAGGGGCATACAAAAGAGGAAAGTGTGTCACATTCCTGCCAGTTGTAACTGCTCGAATCTGCAGATGCAGAGATGAGACATTTTTATTACAAAATGAGTTTGCAGATTTTTGTTACTGTTTTTCTCACTGAATTTCCTTTTTCTCGCTATGCATGTGTTTTCTTTTTCTTTTTTCTCCTCAGTTTGCTTTTTAACATGCCAGTTGAATCTGTTCATCTTACCCATACCCCACTACTGCATCTTCCTCCAACAGCTGCACAATGAATTCCAAGTACCCCAGCCAGGAACCCAAGGCTCTCTACAATCTGATTTCATTCATTCATTATTCATACATTCACTTATTCATTTCTGTGATTAATTCTGTGTTTATTAAGCATCTATTATGTCCAAGATATAATGATAGGGACTGGAAATACACAAATAGGATATATTATCTGCATCAAGGAACTTGAATCTAACACGAAGCATGCACAGTAACTATTAATTACAGGAAGGTAGAAAGGGCGAAGTTGGAGAAATGAATGAGGCACCATAGGACAATAGGGAGCAATGAGCTAATTCTGCCATGGGGGAGATGTGAGGTATGATTTGAGGATCAAAGCCTGAGTAGGAATTTACCAAAGGCTACGTTAAATGAAGCAGTAAGTGCTCTTACTAGTAATGGGAACAGTGTGAGCAAAGTCACTAGGCAGAGAAGAAAAAAGTAGGCAAGGTAGGATGACCCAACATTTCAATATGGTCCTGCTGGTGATGAGGGGTCATGGGTGGGACTGAGATACATGAGAATAGAAAGGTTGACAGCAGTCAGTCCACCAAACCAGGAAAGCTCTACTGGGAAGTTTGGACTGTTTAATGGTTTGGTAAGCACTGAAAGACTCTAGTTAAGATTCTAGATTTAGTTAACCTAGAAAGATTCTCAGTAACTTGTATTTTTGTAAAATCAGTTAGCAGAGTGTGCAACATGGAAGCTGTGCCTAAGGAATCCCTTCTCCCTTGCTTCCTACCATTCTGCCTTTCCCAAAGCTTTCTCCATTCAACTAATGCAGCAAGTAGGAACTATTTTTCCAACCCAGACATGCAAGGAGCAAGCCTATCTAAATTTTAATACAAACCCCTTTTTCTCAGGGAATCGAGGGTTCTCTTCCCCTTTTCCCAAGACTCTGAGTTCTTCCGGATGGAGTGACACTCCTGCATCGTATCTGCTCCACACTTTTGAACGAGACCTGTCTGTGCCTTTATAAATGCGCTACAGCACCAGACTCATCGCTTACAATAAAACCGATCCCTACTGAACAAAACGTTACTCTTCCTTCATATAATCTTTGCTCTCCACTGAAGGCTTTACACTTAGTAGTTTTCGAGTTTTCTTGATGAGTACTTTGGGTTGATCACCTGGGGATCTTGTTATTTCTCAAATTCTGGTTCAAGTCAACGTGAAGTGGGGACTGAGCTTCGAATCTAACAAGTCCACGGACCACACTTTGAGTAGCAGGGGTTTGCATGTTAATCATGTTCTATGTTTCCTGAGACATGTCTTCTCTATTATTAATCTATTATTTGGGGTTAAAAAATAATAATCAATTATTTATATAACTCAGGAATACTAATTCTTTGAAGGCAAAGAATATGCCCTTCCACATTCTTGCACTTATATGAACATTAGCTACTCAATATCTTATGGCTTATTCCAATTGATATTCTTCATGCTTCTTTTAAGCCCTTTACTGGCTGTCAGCTAGCCTCAGGATTTAGTTCAATCACCTTAGATCAGGCTGAAAAGGTCACGTGTGACCTGCTTTAGTCTGACTGCCCACCGATGCCCCATCGCCTGCTCTGTGCCCCTGCCATCACATGCGGGATGCTGTCTTATTCCCACAGGGGCTCAGGGAGAATACCTATTATGCAAGAAGTTGCCTCACCTGAAGACTCTGGGGAGTCAAGGAAAGGCCAGGAAGTATGTGTTATTTCTTTTGCCCTCAACTGGGAGGCTGCACAGAAAGCTCTCCACAACTGAGATACAGGCATGGCCTCTCCTCATGCCAGAGGCAACAAGAAGCTAAACCATGTAGTGTGAGGACTACACAGTCACTTCTTTCATCCTCAGGACCTCTAGCTTCTCTTCTCCAATTCTTTCTCATCCATGCACTGGCTCATTTCAGCTTTGGTTATAGTCTTCCATCCTTTGGTCTAACTTCTAATTACTTTTCTGCTACTACATTTTTATCCTGAGAATTTTGTGTTGTTTTCCTCAAATATTCATCTGTGGCCTTTGCTTCTCTTCCTTCATTAGCTTTTCTTCGAAGACTTCATTCCTAGCTCTTTCTTTCCCTTTGCCTGCTGTGTTCAACTGCCCTTATAGTAATTTGGTGCACGGTTGACAATGATCACCTTCCCTTCCCAGCTGACCAAGGTGTACACTTCTGGTTTGCTTTGCAAGTTTATTCCTCTTGTGCCAGCTATTTTTCTATAAAACTCGATGTTAAGAAACCGCAGCAGACTCACAGACTCCAAGAAGGGACTAGCCCTTACCAAAGGGGAGGGATGAGGGATGATGGGTGAGGAGGGAGGGAGGGGATTGAGGGGTATTATGATTAGTACACATGATGTGGGGGAGGGGGGGTCACAGGGAAGACAGTGTAGCACAGAGAAGGCACATAGTGACTCTGTGCCATCTTACTACACTGATGGACAGTGACTGCATTGGGGTATGGGGGGGAGGACTTGATAATATGGACGAATGTAGTAACCACAATGTTTTTCATATGAAACCTTCATAAGAGTGTTTATCAACGATACCTTAATAAAAAAAATGGGATGTTATGGCTTCATGGCCTTGCACACACCATTAAGCCTGTCTTCATCTCTTCCTTCATCTTAATTAAAGTCTGTTACACTCACCTGTACAACTGAAAACACATTTTACATATGTTCCCTTTATGGTTCCTGGTGATTTGTGTGTGAGCACGGAAGGGAATACTATACCTGGGGATGTTACAGTCCACAGCTGCTCCCTGCTCCAGATGCCCGCACGGGGTTTGCCGACACGCAGCCCAGGTGGTCTCAAGGCTGGAATCCTGACAAGTGCTGCACCTGCTGGGGGAATTGAGCCAATCAGAGCTTGCTCCCAGACAAGGTGACGTCAGTGACGATCCCCTCCCGTGCCAGGTTTCTCCCATAAGCCACTAGAAATCTAAAGACTCATTGGAAACTTAAAGGAAATCCTCACCCAGCAGCTTTCTCCCCTAAATGGCTTGCCTATTTCTGGGTGGGTGGCTTAGGACTTGGCATGAGGGTTTCACCCAAATATGGAGCGCTTTGGGTCCCAGCACACTCTTCCTTTTAAGTGGTGGCCTGAAACCTGCCATTGGAAGACACAAGGCAAGAGTGCTTTTAAGCTCTTTAGAGGATGTTAGCCTGTTGTTCAAATGTCCTCTTGGGCGGATTTCTGTTTTTCTTATGTATTAGATATGCTAAGGATATGCTTTCTCGTGAAGAGGGGGAAAGAGCTGACCCTTTCAAGCAGGAATGTTTAAATTAGGACACTCCATAGAGTAGCTCAGTGTATAAGCCTGGTTCATGATCATATGCCCAAAGAAATTAGGTGGAATCCAAAGCGATCCAGCCGCGGTCCACCAAGCATTGTAATCAAAAGAGCGGGCTTTACTCTTCAGCAACCAAGCTGTCCTTGGCAGGGACTATTATGTTCAGTGGCAAAGTACCATTGCCATGTGGGTGTGAAGAAATGGGAAACAGCTAAAATAAACTGGGAAGTCATCAGAGATGCAAACAGGAAGGTTGCAAAATTGCAGGGAAAGGACAGTAGAAAAAATGCCACTAGGCATCTAGAACTCAGGTGCCTGCTATGCTCTGTCACTTTGGAAAGAATTTCAACATCGTTTCAGCTTTACAATAACTTCTCGATGCGTTAAAAATGCCTTGTAATTCAAGGTCCTACTTACAGAGAGGAATTAAAATGTATTGATCCACTGCTTCCTTTACATTTCAATTTAAGAGTGATAAAAGGAAGGAGCTAACTTTTTCTTTAAATCACTTTCCTGCAAAAGGGGGAGAAAACAAACACAGGTGCTTTAAAATTTTCAAGGTGCAAACTAAATTACATGATGCCCAGGAGTGTGCAGTAGCATTTCTTTGTTTGAGCATGGAATAAAAGACAGATAATTAGGAAATTGGGAGTCTATTAATTTTCCAAATTTACTCATGCAAGAACCACTGAGCTATGGTGATATTTGCTTACCTCGTCATTATGCAAAAATATATTAGCTAATTATTTTGACTAATGCAATTAAGATATGCATATTTAGCATAAACCATACAATAGAAATGTTACAGTCAGCAATTGCTGGGATGTGCTCATGGGTAGCAGAGAGGCAAAAGTCCCTGCTCAGTCTCCAGTGGCAAGCCACAAGATTGCTGCAACTCTGCCGGCACTGTTATTATTAGTTTGGTTGCAGTAATTAATTTACTTTACAGCATGACTAGGTGGCCCAGCTAGCAGTGGTATTAATTTTTGTTATGAGACACCTGAAGATGTCAGCTTTTGAGCAGCAGCGTCTGCACCTTTAATTGCCTTAATCAGTGGAAATGCAGTATCTCTTTCAGGGATCCAATTAAGAATGCTATTGTTATTTTTTTCTTCTCTCTAACCCTTACTAAGGAATACAGGAGCTAGGGAAAGTTAAGGTGATGCCAGTGGCCAAGAGAAGCATCTTCTTTTCTGAACCTGGGAACCCCACCAAGCCTTGAGCTCCTGAATGACAGAAAGAGGCTCTCGCTGTCTCTGTGGCTCTATCATCCCACAGGCTGTTCTGCTCAAAATGTGAATGAGCCTGGGCCCACCCCAGCCCCTCTGAAGCAGAGCCTGTATTTTAGCAAGATCCCCAATGGACTAGCACATGTGTTAAAGTCCAAGAAATGCTGCTGGAGCAAAGGGGTCAAAGCCAGCTTTCCGCCTGAACAGGTTGGATGGTGTGACCAGTCGTGAGATCTGAGCCTGCGCTGAGACAGAATCCATGCACAAGCATACGCGCTCCAGTGCCTCTCATTTACTCCTTGGCATTTGGAAGCATTTCAGCCTATAGGAGTTTCATAATAAAATTCCTGTGCTGTTGAGAGATTGAGATTTTTCTCAACTCCCATTTCACCCTGTGTCAGCTGAGATGCCAGAATAGTGAAGCAGGGAAGACGCTGGAGAGAGAAGGCCAGGAGAGGAGAAGGTTAGGGAAAAGGGTGTCATGAGGCCAATGCTCCTTTCTCCCCATTCTGCCTCAGAGCAGGGCCGCCCATGGACTTCCTCCTGGGCCCCAGCATGATCTTGCCTCAGGATGTCAGCCAAGTCCTTTTAACAGAGTGTCATCCACCCACGTCTCCGGTGCATTCCCCACAAACTCCGCCTTCTGGTCCCAGATCTCTCTCCTCTCTGGTTCTTTCTCCCTCTGTCTTCACACAGGAAGGGTTATATGGGTCACATTATAGTCTTTATGTTACCCAGATTTCAACCCTCCAAAGCTTTTCTCCCTGGCTTATCCTGACCAGGCTCCCCTCTCCATTCACCCACATCTCATGACACCTTCTCCTACCAGAAAACACCATGGAGAGCTTTATTGCCACTCCTGGCCATGGCCGGCCCTCCTTGTGATTCATAAGTGCATCCGGAATCTGGAGCCTTCCATCTGTATCTCCATGCGGTATCCATTCACTGATATTTTGTATCTACGGAGTCAAGCCATTTATCATCACTTTACCGGCCTCTGAAATTTTCTAGGCCAGAATTGTTTAGGAATAAATGAGGAGGCCATTGGTAACAATGGAAGGACCCCTTTGTTAGTAAAAGTACAGAACCAATGAGCAGAATAGCAGAATAGAAGTATTCAAATTTATAGTATAGACACATTTCCTGTTATGGGCTGAATTGTGTCCCCTAAAAATGACAAAAATCATGTTGAAGGGCCTAATGCCTGTTACCTCAGGATGCTAGCATACTTGATGCCAAGGACTTTACAGAGGTGATAAAAGTAAAATTAGAGTGGGCCCTAGCCCAATATGAGGGTGTTCTATAAGGAAAGGAAGTCTGGACACAGCTAATATGCAGTGGCGAGAGATGAAGGCACAGGGAGGAGACAGCCGCCTGCCAGCCACGGAAAGAGGCCAGGAGCAGGTCCTTCCCTCACGGTCCTCAGAAGGAACCTACCTGCGGACATCTGAATATTGGACTCCAGAACTGTGAGACCACAAATTTCTGTTGTTTAAGCCCCCAAGTCTGTGTGCTTTGTTATGGCCACCCAAAAAAAATGAATACAGCTCCTTATAAAGAAGAGAAGTACTCTTTACATACTTATTCCTCACAACATCTACCATGTGTCATACAGTAGGTGTTCAATAAGCACTCCTTGACCAAATGGAGAGATGAATGAATGGATGCAGGCATGAATGCTTTAAGGAACTGTTCTCAAGCCTCTAAGATAAGATACCTTCCTTGTTTGGTCCTGGTGGGTCTGTGGAACTTGTGTGATAAGTGCCTTCCATCCCAAGGAGAAACAAAAGCTGAACCCTGCACGAATCCTCTGGTGGAAAAAATATTGCTAGTTTTGGGGCCCTTGTTCCCAGCTGCAAGGGGTTTCTGCTGATCCTTCCTTCGCCTCAGTCTCCGCCATGCCAAGGAGCATGAGTCAGCTGGGCGGCAAACATATTTGTTTTCACATATTAGTCATGTATTTGATAGAGTGTATAGCAAATGTATGTGATAACACAAAATATATTTTAAAATTACAAATTTGGACAGCTGTCATGACATTTGAAAGAGTACATTAAAAATGTTGCCATATCCATTTTTAAATGCCATGCCGAATGGCTAAATTTGTCAGCCTTTCCACATATTTTATATGTCCTTGTTGTGATGTTTTAAAAAGAGCGCATCAGGTGATTTTCTGGGCCATTGGTTAATATTTGTCAAAACGCCATTTTGCAAAAGCAAAAAAATCTGAGTCTAAGATGAACCCTGCTGCCTGGCTCCGGTCTGTGCTTTTTCACAGCCTACCTTGAGCAAAATAGACAAGAAAAGGTCAGGAACAAAAGGAAGCAAGTTCACAACCAGAGTTAGCAGAATTGCCAGAAAGTAAAATTTGGGGTTCAGGAATTGGCATTTCAAACTCAGCGTGCTTGGGTTGAAGTTGGTACCATGTGGCATGTGCCCCATGCAGGAAACATGGACCTAGAGCCAGAAAACCTGGAAATGTGAATTTTTTTAAAAACTCCCCACATTTTCGATCTTAACTTTTTAAGAACACTATACACAGCCAAATAAAGCACATCAAAAGGCCAGATGTGCCTGTGGGCTGCCATTTTGCAAGCTTTGCATTACTCAATGCTCAAAAACGCTGGAAATTAGGCCAAAAGATATCCATCCCATGGTGGTTTCTCACCACACACCTTTCCTGAGGAATTTGGCTTTGGGGCTTACCTTCTATGTGAAACTACCTTATAAGTTTGTTTTATATGTATTATTTGAATATCTGCTATAAAATTCTCAGAGTAGGAGAAACCAAGATTGGCACAGATAACTTAATGCATTGTGGGGGGCTTTGTTGGTGGTTTTTGTCAGTTGCAAGATTTTATTTAGATTGAGTTAAAATATTAAAATTGGCTTGCTTTGAGCATTTAAAAGCCGAGAGTGAGGAGAGGAAGCCCACGTACATGATGGCAGCAGAAGGAAGATTGCCCAGAACCCAAAATTTGCCTCGGATCACCAAGTGTCAACTGTGCTGTGACGATGTTAAGTTGTCCTTTGGAACTGAGCTAATCCTTAAACTGTGTGCATATCCAAAACATTAGCTATCTGCTGTAGGGCCTTTATGTGCCACATGCTGAGTTAATTAACACAGAGATGCTTGATACTGGAACCCCCCCCCCCCAGGGGAAAAGAGGGGAAAACAGAAAGAAACCCAGCACTGAGAACAGACAGGGCCCTCGGGGGGATGGAAAACACAGGGGTCTGTTAAGTTTTTATTCCTTTCTGCTCTTGTGATACAAGGTCAGTGGGTTAGTCAGTCCCATTTTTGTTCCATTGTCTGTTGTAATTCCCAGAAAGACATCCCCTATGAATAATGAAGCCATACTGTATTCCAAAAATTAAACATACAAACTCCCAACATTCCCTCTATGATGGTCAAGGAGAAGAATTCATGAGAAAAAATGACTTGTCCATACAAGAGAGCAGCTCCCTCCTTGGAACCCGTTACAAAATAATGGCAGTTGTCTCTACTCAAAATTTCATCCCTGCACATACATTCATATATAAATGTATTTATATTTTTAATGGAAAACGTGCCCAAAGTGTTATTTTTATGCTGTGGTGAATGTATGTGCACATATAGACACAGATATCCCTACTCTTGTAGTTTGAGGGACTAGTTAATAGAGAAAGCCATTGAGTCATTTGCCCTTCCCCTGCCGCACAGGGTGGCAGGGTAGGTCTCCGAGGCTCACCTGGAAGTCCTGCACAGAGTCGGGCAGCACAGCGTTTGAGGGACGGCAGGTGGTGGCCGACGGCAAACATTTCAATACTGTGAGGGCCGAGAGACGTCCTCTGGATTGGCTAGTAACAACGGAAACGGTGAAGAAAGGAATGAGAAGGGAGATACTCTGACAGAGGAAGAAATAAGGCTTGGAAAGTAACTAAATATAATGTCAGTATGTTGCTGAGGTTTCGAGCCTGGATGCTGAAGCAGTTAGTGTAGGGAGAGAGGGAGCGAGAGAGGCTGGCAGATAGGACACGGTCCATGCCACCAAATGTGGAGTAAGGCAGACTTGACTCCTCAGCACGTGACCCCAGGGAGTTATTGCCACTCCCGGACCTGTGGTTTCCTCACCTGTGTATTGGCGATGACATATTCACAGGGTGGTCAGAAGGATCAAATGCTCATGTCAGAGGAAGCAGAGCACAGATTTTAAAAGTGTTGACTCTGGAGTAGACAAATTCCTTTTCCCTGTAAGGTTATTACCTGAATAGCCATGTAACCTTGGACAAGTTATTTAAGGTCTCCAGGCCTCCTTTTCCCCATGTCTAAAATTAAATTGATAATAATAGTATTAGCCTCATTAGTTTGTTGTGGGAATTAAATAAAACAGTATATGTAAATCACTGCAACCAGTGCTTCATAAATAGGTACTGCTCAATGCGTATTAACTTCCATTTGGTAGAAAGTTTAACACAGTATCGGGTACAGAATAAAAGCTCAATCAACAATAGTCACGACAATGCTTATGGCGAAGTACAGAGTTGAGTTCAAATAGCGCTGTAATGGGACATCAGCAAGGAAAGGCCACTCGGCAGAGCCACAGAAATGAGCGAAGAACCACAGAGCAGCCACCAGAGCCAAAGCTCCAGGCCACCCTGAGTGAGAACGCGAGGGGCCTCCGGGCTCGCGAGACACAGGCCAGGCGGGGTCACGTGGTTGTGCCCCTCACCCTCGGCCCTGGCAGATCGCAAACAGGCTGCAGACTGGGGTTCACAGAAGTGCGTCAAAGCGCCACCGTGCAGGATGGCGAAGCAGCTCAAGCCCTACCAGCATCTGCCCTGCCAGACACACTGGTGCCCATCACCCCTCAGCCTTTCCTACATCTCACCCCGCAACACCCCCACTACCGTCGCCACCATCATTTTGGCTGGTTTTGCATTAGCCATGTGGACTGTCGGATGGTTTCTGCTGTATTTTGTTGCCCTTTCAAATATTTCTTAAATAGAAGATTATACCATCTGGTGGACAATCTGCCTGTGTGCTATCTCACCTATCACAGCATGGATTCCACTCCTATTAGGGAAAGAGTGAGGGAGAGAGGAGAAGCTGCTCATTAGAACGCTGCCTCTGGCCGCCTGCAGTCCCGTTGTCACTGGCCGGCCCCCTCTCTCCCAGTGGCCTGGTTCTGCCTGCACAGCAGTCCACTTCTGTGTGCTGAGCAGATGTTCCTCCCACTCATCCATGGCCAGGCTATTACTCACGGGGCTTCAGGGAGCAGATGTCTCCAAAGAAGACCTCTCTGACCTGTGCTGACATTTTACCTACATAAGCACCGAGTGATGGTGCAGCCACAACTCCAAAAGTAGGGGAGAGAGTGGTGAAGGCCCAGTTAAATCCCTTATAAAATCTCTACTCTACCCAGTAAAAAAATTGATTCAAGGTGCTCAGAATATGAATGGTACCTGAAGAAGAAAGATACCCAGGGATATACTGAGATACATGTTTACCATATATCTCATGGATCTTGACAGAGAGGCTCAGGGCATATTCATCTACCCTTTATTCTGCTCCAGGGAATAGCAAGTGTGCCTCAGAAGAAATGGAGAGTTGGTGTTTGGCTATGAAAGATGATACTGTCAACAGTGACATCAGAACTTGTGGACATTCTCTGGACTTTGCTTGATGGGAACAAAGGACACTCGATCTGTTTTCCATTTGGGGATGAGCAACCTGGTCTCAACGAAGCCCATACCTTATTATAACCCCTGTTATAAAGTTGAGGAAACAAAGGCACAGGAAAGTTACGTGATTTTATAACGGTCTTATAGCTAATAAATGGCAAACCAGCATTTGAACCTAGGCAGTCTAGCTCTAAACTTGGGTTTGTAATCACTATATATGGTTCAGTTAATCATTATATATGACTCAGTTATTCCCATCATTCCTTATATTTCTACATCCATACAGAGACCAAAATGTTAAAAGATATATGAGAAAGCAGGTGAAACTCATGAAGCAAATTGCATTGTGAAAATCATAGCCCCTGCAAGTCAAGGAACAGGGACAACAGATTTGGTTGTCCCTTGTTTTCTGCAAAGTCTTGCAAATCTAGGTTTTTCTCTATTCTATGGGTTTAGAGTACAGGAGAAGTAGGCACTGAGAGTAGGGGAAGATCTCTCTTTGGGCCATCAAAGCCTCACTAGATAAAGGCCAGCTCAACTCTTGAGCCTGGACGGGGAGCTGGGAGCAGCAACCTGCGCTCCTACTTAGATTTCAGCCTAAAGTGGACAACAAATAGAATCAAGACACTTTTGTTTGGCAAATTGGTCTGTCTGGGTTGATTTGGCCTTGTTTAAGACTAAATGAAAAGGAAAATTATCTATACACATGATAAAAATACTGAAGATCAAAAGAAATGGATATTCTCCTAAAGACCAAAAGGAGAAGAACATATGAAAATGATTTACTAGAAAGATAGGAAGAAATTTTTAGAAAACTCTTTGATGTCCCCAAAATTAGAGAAGTCAAGGCATCTCTGAAACAGCAGCAAAAATACAAAACAGATAGACATGAAAATTGAGCTGGATGCCACAAAGAAAAATTGCAAGAAAACTAAGTTTGCAATGGCAAAATCCAATTTAGAGACAGTAAAGAATAAATCTGACACTGTAAAAAATAAAATCAATAATGTGGAGGACAAACTAGAAAATTCAATCTTAATGCAAATAGAGACAAAAGTGATGAGAGCTAATGCTAATACAAAAGGCAGAACACACAGCTAGAATTCAGGAATATAGCTATTCCAGAAAAACAAGAAAAAATAAAAAACAGTGTCAAGGAAATACCCAAAGATAAAATTAAAGAAAATTTTCAGGACTGTATGCATGCTAAAGGGGTTAATCCAGGCAAAGAATAAAGAAAAAAGAAATAAAAATTGAAGAGTGATAGAGCATCAGAGAAAGGGAGAGACAGAGATGAAAGAGATGGAGAATAAGAGACAGAGAGAAACTATGAATGATTTGGGATCCCTGAAATTGATGCTCAGCGAAGTTATCATTCCCATGTGACAGTTACAGACTTACCTGACTAGGCAAGAGCTCATAAAATTATCTTCTTTGAAACATCTCTTGAAGACTACCTCCAACCTTTAGAGAGATGGATCAAAGAAACTCGAGAATGGGGAGGTTGTGATGCTCAGTGGTTCCTAATGATAACCAGACAAACCTTCTCACAGTTCACATTTTTACTGCTCCTATCTGGGAGATTTTTAAAAATCAGTTTTCTCATGTTTCATATTTTTGAACCTGTTATTCAAAGAATGACTTCCATAATGGAATTTCTAATTTGAGCAGGTTGTGATAGTAGTAAAAATAGCTAAGGTACACTGAATGCTCACTGGGAGTTACACACTCATTTAATTGTCAGAATAAGCTAATGAGGTAGGTAATTGTATTATTCTGAAAGAGGGAACTGAGTCACAGAGAGGTTAATTTCTGCCGAGATGATACCGATTTTAAGAGGCTGAGTGGATTCAGAAACTGCAGTCTGGCTCAAGAGCTCTTTCTCTTAATCACTCTGTTTGCCTCCCATGATCCTTCAAGGGAATTTCCAAATATAAGCCTCAATTTACTCTCTCTCTCATTCTATTTTGGGCTATTAAGAATGAGGACCATAGTGGGGATTAGAAAATACTGCCCCATATTTTCCCCTTCATCTTATCTTTCATTTAAATAGTTCCAGTACAATGTAGGGGATGTTTCTGTTGACTGAAAGGTGATCTTATGTTGGGTTGTAAGCTGTTTTCAAAAGCAACCTCAAACGGCCACCAGACTGATGAGTGGCTCTCATTCTAAAGAGCACTGTTCAACTTTCTGTGATGATAAAAAAATGTCCTGTATCTGTACTATCTGTTATATCTAATAGCTACCTGTCCTTGAAATGTGGCTATTGAGACTGCAGCAATGAATTTTTAATTTTAGGTAATTTTAACTGAGAATGAGAATGTATATTTAAGTAGCCAAGTGCGGCTAATGGCTACCACATTGCATGACACAGTTCTGGAACTCTTAGAATCAGGGAGGGCTACCAGGTTCCCTGCCTTCACAATCCTCAATTTTCATTGCACCAATTAGAGAAATACTGCCATTAACAAAAACTGGGGCAGATTGTTCCAACCATCCCCAAACTGGAGATAGACCCTCTCTAGAACGTTTATGGCTCACAAGGAGGCACGTGCACACTCTTGGCTCACCAGTTTTGGTGACTTCATTCCCAAGACGCTGCTGGAGTTGCCAGCAATCTCTCTGGAAATGCCCAAATACCATGGTTTCCAAATCATGTTCTTTACTCTAGAGTCCATGCTGCTACCCAGACTGCAAACATTTAATTTGAATTACATTTTTAAATATATTTAACCACTCCTAAACACACATTTAAAACACTCCAATGATATGAACAAATTTGTAACCACTAACTGTAACCTGGTACTATCAGGTAAACTTGTTTTTATGCCAAATTTGGAACCCTGATTCTGTGGCCATCTCCTAGGAAAAGGAGAATGTTCTGAGTTACAGAGTAAATTTAATAAAAAAGAAGTCCCTCTTACTTAAATGTCTGCATCAAAATTGTCTTCATATTCTGTAACCAAAACAAAAATTCAGAAATAAAGGGGGCAGAAGTGGGAAATGAGGCTATTATGACATGACAACAGTCATTCCTGTTTCCCAATTTCAACTTTTTTGTGTTCAATAAAATAGCATCAGAATTCTTTTTGAGTCCCTTTAAAATAAATAAGTTTAAAATTATAGTTGCATGAATTTGTAAATGACAAAATAAATTCAAGGTACTCAAATGTTCCTTTTGCTGCTTTGCATACTTAAATGCCAAGTAATGTTTTATTTGGAAAAGAAAATATTTCACTGCTTAATAAATAAGTTTGACATTCACTGAGTACAATGACAAAGTGTAAGGTATAAGATGACCTCCTAATATCTCCATCTTAGTGTTCTTTCCACTCACCCACCTTGAGTTGGGTCTGTGCTACATGGACAGCGATAGACAAGTGACAATACATTAGATTTCAATGCCACCAGGAGAGAAGCCAAGTGATAATAATTAACACAGCCTTGTCCATGTGCTTGAAAGCAAGCACAGAGGACTTTATTTGACCTTAAAGTCTTAGTGTGCGTGGTGTTCAGCACGTAGGAGGAGTGCTTGAATACCAGCAGGCCTTGACAAAAAACGACAAAACTCACCTCGGGAACATTGAGCCCAGATGCCTATGAGTAGTTGCTAAGGCTTTAACGGTGCCTCTCTCTTTCCCATCCAGCTTATTTCTATTTCCTTACCTTTGGAACTGATTTTCCTCTTGGGACCATGCACAATTTCAGTGTCTGCCTGCCTTTTTAAATTGATGAATGACTGTGACAATTGCTTTTGCATTTTTAAACATATACAAAAAGTGAAGCCAACAACATTAAGACTGTAGTTGGATTTCAATATTTTAAAGAACACACATTCCAACTGGGACTTCATTTGGTGAATGTCTGTGAAAACCAAGAACTGAAGGGAAATGCCTCTGCTAAAGAACTTGAGAGTAAATATCCAGGATGATGCAAAAGAGACCCCCGAGAGGGAAATGTACTAAACGATGGTTCATCAGTGTGAGTGAACCCTCCAACAGGCTGATTTCTTCTGCTTATTTGATCCTTGTCCACACTTGCTTATTGTAGGATAATTTCTCTAACCACCTTTTCTCCCACAACGCCCTGGAAAAAAAAGAAAAAGGGAAAAAAAATGCTGCTTTATTTTACAGCTAATTTGCTGTAAGCACATAGCCCAGCTGCTCACAATGAAGTAAAAGAGGAAATGAGAACAGAGGGAACCTTCTAATGAAGGAGGGTGGGGGAGCGGTAAGGAGGTGGGAGAAGGGGCGAGATGTGGTTTGCATGATTAAGGATGAGCACAACACAGTGGTGAGTGCCTGTGTTCATCTTGAGCCTAAGAACAGAGAAATAAGATTTTTAAAATTACTGACACCCAAATAATTTGTTTGAGATGAATTTTAACTGACCCAAAGAAATCTCTTCCACCTTTCCATTATTCAAAGTTATATTTTGGATTTTGCTCTTGAACATGTGCTACCGTTGGCCCACTAATTGTAGACAAGGGGTAATTCTAAAAACAGGGGTAAAAAATGTGCATTTCTGTAAGGAAGGGTCCAGAGAAATGAGTTTCATTGATTAGATGAGGGCAGGTTTTGATGAAATAGTTCATGCATGGGAAAATAACATACTCAACTTTGAGTTAGCAGACTGTATGGCTCATATTTATAAAAGAGTTGCTTTTAAAAATAGAAAAGATCACATTCTTTATTGTGTGCTCCTCTTTCTGCCAACTCAGCACATACACACACCCCTTGACAAAACACTAACTCTTTCCCTGGGGGGCCACATCAGAACGGGGTACATTTTATACTTTTGTACTTTTCCAAACAGCAGAATACGATATTCACAGGGAAATGAAGAATTTCCTGACATTTCAGCTCTCATAATATAACCCATTTGAGGGGAGTGACTGGGAGGCAATTTCTGAGCTAGAGGGCAAAATAAATAGGTTTTAATATTCAGCTTTAAATAAATGTACTAAATTGGTCGGTATGATAATACTGCCAAAATAATTAATGTGAGGCTGGCCTTCCCATTTGTCAGTGAGAGAAGGTTGCTGTGCTCCAAGGTTTCCACAAAATGGTAAAAGAATCAGCCCATCATCACTTTAAAGCTAGGGCTCCTCTGTGCCTTCCCCTGGTGGAAGATGAGGCCTAATTTCCTCTGGCCCAGCTGGGGCTCCGCTCAGGCTGGCCTCAGAATCCTCATTCTGAGAATCGTTTTGGCACCAAGGGAGCTCCTTGTCCCACCTCATATCCTGTAGCATTTTTTTGCCTGCTGATCTTCAGAGGAAACCAATATTTTTAGTCGCTATTTGATAGCAACGATTGGGAATTCCTAGTTCCTAAGTTTAATCCCATTTAGTAACTTGGAAAAAGTCCATGATCCTCTCAGTTGGTAACAAGGATTGAGGGCCACTGTAGTGGACAGAGCACTGTCTTTGGCACAATGAGATAAGAAAAAGTCCAAAAATTTCTGGAAATAAAAAATAAAATGTACTGTGTAAAAGTGATAAATCTTTGGGAAGCTTAAATGTCCAGATCTACTTATTTGCAAGTTGACAGACAAGGACATTCAAAGATGCAGGTCCAGGAATGGTAAAACAGTGACAGTAATTAAGAAAATGCCAGAAATGTACTTCTCATATATTTGAAAAACTCTTGAGCTTTAAGAATAGAAATTTATTTTTTAAAAATAGTCATTGATGCTAGCCAGACTTATTAAGAAGAAAAGAGAGTCAACACAAATCAACAGTATCAGAAACGAGAAAGGAAAAATCACGACGGACCCCACGGAAATGCAAAGAATTATTGGAGAATACTATGAAAACCTATAAGCTAACAAGCTGGGAAACCTAGGAGAAATGGACAACTTCCTAGAAAAATATAACCTTCCAAGATTGACCCAGGAAGAAACAGAAAATCTAAACAGACCAATTACCAGCAACGAAATTGAAGAGGTAATCAAAAAACTACCAAAGAACAAAACCCCCGGGCCAGATGGATTTACCTCGGAATTTTATCAGACATACAGGGAAGACATAATACCCATTCTCCTTAAAGTTTTCCAAAAAATAGAGGAGGAGGGGATACTCCCAAACTCATTCTATGAAGGTAACATCACCCTAATACCAAAACCAGGCAAAGACCCCACCAAAAAAGAAAACTACAGACCAATATCCCTGATGAACGTAGATGCAAAAATACTCAACAAAATATTAGCAAACCGAATTCAAAAATACATCAAAAGGATCATACACCATGACCAAGTGGGATTCATTCCAGGGATGCAAGGATGGTACAACATTCGAAAGTCCATCAACATCATCCACCACATCAACAAAAAGAAAGACAAAAACCACATGATCATCTCCATAGATGCTGAAAAAGCATTTGACAAAGTTCAACATCCATTCATGTTAAAAACTCTCAGCAAAATGGGAATAGAGGGCAAGTACCTCAACATAATAAAGGCCATCTATGATAAACCCACAGCCAACATTATATTGAACAGCGAGAAGCTGAAAGCATTTCCTCTGAGATCGGGAACTAGACAGGGATGCCCACTCTCTCCACTGTTATTTAACATAGTACTGGAGGTCCTAGCCACGGCAATCAGACAAAATAAAGAAATACAAGGAATCCAGATTGGTAAAGAAGAAGTTAAACTGTCACTATTTGCAGATGACATGATACTGTACATAAAAAACCCTAAAGACTCCACCCCAAAACTACTAGAACTGATATCGGAATACAGCAAAGTTGCAGGATACAAAATCAACACACAGAAATCTGTGGCTTTCCTATATACTAACAATGAACCAACAGAGAGAGAAATCAGGAAAACAACTCCATTCACAATTGCATCAAAAAAAATAAAATACCTAGGAATAAACCTAACCAAAGAAGTGAAAGACTTATACTCTGAAAACTACAAGTCACTCTTAAGAGAAATTAAAGGGGACACTAACAGATGGAAACGCATCCCATGCTCGTGGCTAGGAAGAATTAATATCGTTAAAATGGCCATCCTGCCCAAAGCAATATACAGATTTGATACAATCCCTATGAAACTACCAGCATCATTCTTCAATGAACTGGAACAAATAATTCAAAAATTCATATGGAAACACCAAAGACCCCGAATAGCCAAAGCAATCCTGAGAAAGAAGAATAAAGTAGGGGGGATCTCACTCCCCAACTTCAAGCTCTACTATAAAGCCATAGTAATCAAGACAATTTGGTACTGGCACAAGAGCAGAGCCACAGACCAATGGAACAGACTAGAGAATCCAGACATTAACCCAGACATATATGGTCAATTAATATTTGATAAAGGAGCCATGGACATACAATGGCGAAATGACAGTCTCTTCAACAGGTGGTGCTGGCAAAACTGGACAGCTACATGTAGGAGAATGAAACTGGACCATTGTCTAACCCCATATACAAAAGTAAACTCAAAATGGATCAAAGACCTGAATGTAAGCCATGAAACCATTAAACTCTTGGAAGAAAACATAGGCGAAAACCTCTTAGACATAAACATGAGTGACCTCTTCTTGAACATATCTCCCCGGGCAAGGAAAACAACAGCAAAAATGAGTAAGTGGGACTATATTAAGCTGAAAAGCTTCTGTACAGCAAAAGACACCATCAATAGAACAAGAAGGATCCCTACAGTATGGGAGAATATATTTGAAAATGACACATCCGATAAAGGCTTGACGTCCAGAATATATAAGGAGCTCTCACGCCTCAACAAACAAAAAACAAATAACCCAATTAAAAAATGGGCAGAGGAACTGAACAGACAGTTCTCCAAAAAAGAAATACAGATGGCCAACAGACACATGAAAAGATGCTCCACATCGCTAATTATCAGAGAAATGCAAATTAAAACTACAATGAGGTATCACCTCACACCAGTAAGGATGGCTGCCATCCAAAAGACAGAGAACAACAAATGTTGGCGAGGCTGTGGAGAAAGGGGAACCCTCCTACACTGCTGGTGGGAATGTAAGTTAGTTCAACCATTGTGGAAAGCAGTATGGAGGTACATCAAAATGCTCAAAACAGACTTACCATTTGACCCAGGAATTCCACTCCTAGGAATATACCCTAAGAATGCAGCAATCAAGTTTGAGAAAGACAGATGCACCCCTATGTTTATTGCAGCACTATTTACAATAGCCAAGAATTGGAAGCAACCTAAATGTCCATCAATAGATGAATGGATAAAGAAGATGTGGTACATATACACAATGGAATACTACTCAGCTATAAGAAAAGGGCAAATCCAATCATTTGCAGCAACATGGATGGAGCTGGAGGGTATTATGCTCAGTGAAACAAGCCAAGCGGAGAAAGAGAAATACCAAATGATTTCACTTATCTGTGGAATATAAGAACAAAGGAAAAACTGAAGGAACAAAACAGCAGCAGAATCACAGAACTCAAGAATGGACTAACAGGTACCAAAGGGAAAGGGACTGGGGAGGATGGGTGGGTAGGGAGGGATAAGGGGGGGAGAAGTAAGGGGGTATTAAGATTAACATGCATGGGGGGGTAGGAGAAAAGGGAGGGCTGTACAACACAGAGAAGGCAAGTAGTGATTCTACAACATTTTGCTATGCTGATGGACAGTGACTGTAAAGGGGTTTATAGGGGAGACCTGGTATAGGGGAGAGCCTAGTAAACATAATATTCGTCATGTAAGTGTAGATTAGTGATAGGAAAAAAAAAAAAAAAGGGCAGTTCCTGTGTGGTAACCTCCAACGAGTTCTACACAAGGGTATAAAGGGCATATAAAAGTGTAGGCAAAGGGTCTGTTTGTGTTTATACAGAGGATCAAAGCCTAATTGGGCTACCCCGAAAATGAACTAAGATACGATATGAAAAAGAACTTCCAACATCTGCACCCTCTGGAAGACTCATGCCAGAAGATGATCATCAAAAAACCCCAATAAAGATCCACGCACTGCTACAGCTGTAGATGCACTCATCCCACCAGTTCCTGGACCTGCCATGGGAATGAGGAAGGAGATATCTAAGCTGGCCTGTGCATACAGTAAAACAACAAAATTGGACTGGATCTATACTGTTGGAACTCAACCAAGAATTTGGAGAAGTGCAAATTGTAGCGCTCCAAAGTCTTACAACTACAAACTATTTATTGTTAAAAGAACATATGGCATGTGAACAGTCCCCAGGAATGGGTTGTTTTAATTTGTCTGATTTCTCTCAGACTGTTCAAGTTCATTTGGACAATATCCACCATATCATAGATAAGTTTTCACAAATGCCTAAGGTGCCTAACTGGTTTTCTTGGTTTCACTGCAGATGGCTGGTAATTACAGATATGCTTTGGTTATGTAACTATACTCCTATTATGTTAATGTGTGTGTGCAATTTAAGTAGTAGCTTAAAACCTATACATGCTGAAGTTACTCTACAAGAAGATAATATCAAAGAAATAATCAATCTTCCCATGTTTTCTTCCGCCTGCTACTTCTATAGCTTTTCTTCTTCCTTCCTAATTACAACCCTTAAATAGAATTCGTGCCTCATATCAAATTTACCGAGTATCATAATTCTTCCAAGTGGTAAAGATACCTCAAGACAAATGCTGGGCATAGAAGCCACAGGGCATAAATATGCAAAGAAGTAAAAAGCTAACTTTTTCAAACAATAAGGCTTCTCTCTCACTTACCAACTTCACATTTCCCTGTATGGCCCCGGAAGATGACTGGTTAGCCAGAGACGGGTAAGATTCCTCAAGGGAGGAACAACCTAAGACAGGCACAGTCGCAGGGGGGCCATCAGGTGAGAAATTGGGGATCAACAGAGGTGAGGCTTAGAACCTCACCCCCCCGTTCTGAGAGAAATCTTCTGCATACGTGGATGTTTTATTGCCCTGGTCTAGCTTGGATTAACACATAGTCTACAGGCACACACCTGATCATCTACATGTGCTCTCTTACAACACTAAACTATGTTTTCTACCTTTATCTTGTATCTACCTACCACTTCAGCATTTTATTAAAAATAATAATAATAAAGAGAGAAATGTGGTATCCACATATAAATCAAGTATAAAAACCAAATGAGTATTCATATTTGAACTGACTGTTTATAGTTCATAATGCATGAGCAAAACCGAAAGTTTCTGTGATGACTGCCCTTGTACTGTTCACTATGTAACTTATTCATTATGTAAGAATTTGTTCTACATGTAAAAACTTGTTTGTTATGCCTCAGAAGATTGGAGACTGACAAAAATTAGGCTTGGGGTGGAATAATGATTGTGCATTGAGCATTGACTCCCCTATACAGAATTTTATTGTCGTTAACAACCATTTGATCAATAAATATGAGAGATGCCCTCACAAAAAAAAAAAAAAAAAAAAAAAAAAAAAAAGGACAGACTTCCAATGGTAAAATAAATTAGTAACCGGGATGTAAGGTATAGCATAAGGAATATAGTCAAGATATTGTAACAGCCTGGTAGGGTGATAGCTGGAACCTAGAATTATGTATATAAATGTTCTACCACTGTGTTGTACACTTGAAACTCATGTAATGTAATACTGTGTGTCAACTACCCTTCAATAAAAAATAATTAATAAAAAAAAAAACAAAAAAAACCCAAAACTAGGTAAAAACTAAGCTATATTGCTTGAGGATACATACTTAGATAGTAAAATTATTCTAAAAAGAGAGAGAGAGAGAGAGAGAGAGAAGCAAAAATGTAAAAGTCAGAATAGGGTTTCCTCTGGGGAAACTGAGTGGTAGTGACCAGGAGGGTGAATGTTGGGGAGGTGCTTCTCAAATGCTGGAAATGTTCCATTCTTGACCTTAATAGCAGTTATATAGCAGTCTGTAATGATTGATTAAACTACATATTTACATTTTAGGCACTTCTCCATTTGTGATTTATATTTCAAAGAAATGGGATGATGGTATAAGTATAGTGTGTGTGTGTGTGTGTGTGTGTGTGTGTGTATGTGTGTGTGTGTGTGTGTGTGTGTGTGTGTGATTTGACAGCCTCATACAGTTGACATACATTTCCTCATATCTCTTTGTAATCCTTCCCTCCCACCTGTTCCTCCTTAACCCCTCGGCCCTGGGCAATCACTGATCTGCATTCTGTCACTATAAATGAGCTTTCAGAATTCCAGAATTCTATTTAATGGAATCATATAGTATGTTCTCTTATTTTTGTCTGGTTTCTTTTACTCAGCACAATCATGCTGAGACTTATCCTTGACACTGCATTTGACAGTAGTTCATTTCTTTTGATGCTGAGTTGTATTTGCTGTTTGGCCATCCCACAATTTGTTTATCCATTCTCCTAGCTGGTGGATATTTGGGTTGTTTCCAGTTTCTGGCTATTACAAATAAAATTGTTACAAACATTCATGTATAAAAAAAAAAAAAAAATAGTCATTGATGGAGAAGAAAGCAAAACTGGTTTTGGAGCTTAATAAAATGTTGATAAGTGGGGTCAAGAGGAAGATCAATTATTATGTTTTTAAAGATTGCTGTCCTATTTTTCTCAGCAACTGGGCACCTGAAACTCTCAGTGTGCTAGCCCAAGTAGTTGTGGACCCATTCTGGGTACCTGTGAGTAACAGCTGGAAGAATACTAAAATATAAAAGGAATGACCAATGGAGTATTATATGACTATGAATAGGAAGGAAGACTATCTCTACATAATGCTCAGGAGTAATCCCCAGGATAAATTTTGAGTAAAAAAAAAAGATAAGGTGGAGAAAATGGGTATAGTTTGCTGCTGTGCATCTAAGAAAAAACAGCAAGAAATGTATATATAAATAAGCATATTTGTAAATGTACATAAATGTGTAAACCAGTAATTCCCAATCAGATGGGATTTTGCCCTACAGGGGCTATTTGTCAATGTCTAGAGACATTTATAATCGTCACAACTGAGAGGATGCTCCTGACACTTAGTGGGTAGGAGCCAAGGGTGCTGTTAAGCCTCCTATAATATACCAGACAGTGCTCATAACAAAAAATTACCTAGCCCAAAATACCAATCACACTTTGGTTAAGAAAACCCGATGTGAATATATTTATGTATTTGTGCAAATGAATCTTCTTCTATATAGATGTGGAATCTAAGAACAAAATGAAACCAAATAAACACAACAGCAAGAGACTGACAGACACTGAGAAGTGACTGGGGTTACCACGGGGGAGTGTTTGGAGTGGGTAGGTGAAATAGGTGAAGGGGATAAAGAGGCACAAAATCTCAATCATAATATAAATTAGGATGAAAGTATACCATAGAGAATATGCAATAGTTCTGTAACATCTTTCTGTATTGACAGTAACTACACTAATTGGGGTGAGCATTTAACAACATATGTAACTTTCAGATCGCTACATTGTACACTTGAAACCAATATGATATTGTATATCAACTATATTTCAATAAAAATATCAAAAAAGTAAAAAATATGAAAAATGGAAAGACAAACCATGTAAATATAGAAAATGGACTGCTTCTGGTAGACAAAGGGAATAGTGTGAAGGAAATAGGAATAGAAGCAAGATTTATATAACTATACTTATTTTGATATTTTAACTTTGAAACAGTGTAAATATTTTACATAAGTGCTGAGAAAATTAATTGCAAAAAAAGAACCCTAAAATTTATAAGCAAAATTAAACACATGAATCTTTGTTTTGAACAGGCAGCATAACCATACAAAGAATAGGCAGTGACTTTAAAACACAGATGTTGACTCTATAACCAATGGGAAATGCCCTAAGGACAAAAGAGCTGCAAAAATAGTCTTAAACTCTTTCCAGTTCTGTTTTTGATGGTTTTCTTGTTATTTTATTCTGAAACTGTTTTTTGTATATTATTGAATAAAACAAATGAATAATTATTTGCTGTCATTGATAATGAGAATTTGAGCATTAGAGAAAGAGATACAGATATAATATAGAAGGTAAGTAAAATCCTTTAGTCCTGACATTGAATTAGAAAAATCAGCATAGAATCATCACATACAAAAAAATATTATATTCTGGTTCTGTCAACTGAAAAAGCCTAGAGACAATAACCAACATAGAATCAATGAGCACTCTTAGCATCTGGATTATGGTCACTAAGTACCATTTTCTGGGAGAAATAGCTGATCAGTCCTGATGGAAAAATGTACAAAATGAACCTGACACATTCTGTCATAACAGAAAGCAAGGAACCGATGAAATCTACTAGTGTTAGGTTAAACGGTCTCAAAGACCAATTTTTTAAAGAGGTTTCTAATGGCCAAGAATGGCACAATTAAAACATGAACAATAATTACAATGGATTGAGACACATCAAAAATGTTTAAGTCCATGAGTTCATATTTTTTAAAAAATCAATAACTTTGGAGAATATAAAGAACCAACTATTCTGAAAACTAATAAATAGAAAAATCAAGCATTTATGCTTTCTTCCTATATAAACTGTACATCTGAATAACCGAATAATTGGCGAAGTAAAGTTTCATTTGTAGATGTACTACAGATAATTAATTAACAAAATGGGATAAAATTAGAATATTGCTGTCCCTAGTGAATTACTGGATTTAGGCAATGATTATCAATGGCTGTTCACATCACAAAAAGTTAGATGTTCTATGCCTTCTGATGGAAGAAACTCTATTAATCATGAAGTTCTCTTGCCAAATAATTAAACCTAAATTCAACCAAGCCTCTATATCTCACTACTAGTTCCAAAAAAATGCAGAATACAAAGGAATGATCCCACAAGGATATGATCAGCAAAATCTAGACTGTGGGAAGCCCTTCAACAAGTAAGTTGCAAGGGGAAAAAAATGATATGAAGGAGGAACTTAATGTATTTTTAAAGATTTAAAAATATCAATTAATTGCAATATATGGGCCTTATTGAGACACTGATACTAACCAAAAAAAAAAAGAAAAGTAAAAAATAAAAATTATAGTCAACAGGAGAAATTTGAACACTGACAGATATTTGATGATATTGAAGATATTTTTAATTTTTAGATGAATAATGGTATTATTTCTTTTTTTAAAAAAGAATCTTTCTAACTTAGAGTCATACACTAAAGTGTTTATGGATGAAAGGACAAGATATTTGGGATTTGCTTAAAAATAATCCATTCAGTAGAGGGGATGGATACAAGTGAGACAAGTTTGACCGAGAGTTGATAGTTATTGAACATGAGTGGTGGGCAAATGGGAATTTGTTATACTCATCCATTTTCATATAAAATTTGAAATTTCTATAATGAAATGTTTTTGAAACTTAAAAATAGATAAAAAATGAAAGGAGAAATGGATTCCATTAATTCCTTGACCTATTAAAAACAGTTTATAGCAATCCTTCTGATGAAGGTATGATTGTAGAAAGCACACTTGGAGAAACATACCTTTAGAGTCTTAGGAATGTTACCTAAAAAGCTAGATTCCTCCCTTCTCCCCATATCTCATCCTAGTCCTGTAAAGAATCTTATGAGGAAATTCTCTTCCTTCCTCTCAACAGGCAAATGCCCATTAGCCCTGAGATCATGTCATTCTGATGGATGCTACACAGAAGATCAACTACCACTGACTGAACACCTTCTATGTCCAGGTTCTTTACATGTATTTGTTTTAATCCTTATAACAAGGAAGACATTAGTATTATCCCCATTTCACAGATGAGGAAAGAGAGGCTTAGACAGATGATGTTCATGGCTACAAAGCTAACCGACATTTCACTGAAGATTTCCATGCAGAAATTTCAGCCTCTGAAGACTTTGCACAGCCCCTGGAGCCATAACAAATCCACATCTGACTGTACTGAGTGGGCTAAATTTCCCCATCCTCAAGCCCATCCAAACTATTGTATAACTTAATGTACATTGGAGTTGCCTACAGAATTTGTTTAAAATGCAGATTTCTAGGCACATCCCAGGAGATTCTGGTTCCACATGTCTAGGACAAGGGCCAGAGAATACGCTTTAAGCAAAAGACTCTGCTGCAGATGGTCTGGGAACAAAACTTTGAGAAGCACTTCCCCAGTCCATCATAATCTTCAACTTCACGTGTGTTATAACATCATTCTTGATGATTTAGTTCTTAGCAATACATCCCCGTCAGTGTAGAGGCAGTTCAACTGCTTCAGAAGGTGTCTTTACTCCTGGTCTCCCTTCCTCCAAAATAATAGAACAATAATAACCATGATCGTAATAATAAGTGCACTACAACCCATATTCTGAGAAGTATAAAGGCGATGCCAACACTTTGTGCCTTTCTACAGTCTGGTCTTAGTGAGTTGAACTTAAAATCACAGAAGCTCAGAGCTGTAATTTACTACTCAGCCAACCAGCCTCATCCTGTCAATTCAGCTCATTCCTATCATAACGGAGTCCTTCCCAAGTGCCAAGTGCTGTGATACAGCACGCACTTCAAGGATGGATGAATGGAACACAGACTTCCTTTGAAAACTTTTAGAAGCAGTGATGTAAACAAATAAAACTATATAGCAGATTATATGCAAAAAACAGAAGAATGCTGCAGCAGCCGGGCAGTAATACGGAAAGTGCAGGGATCGTGGAGGACCTAAGCAGGGCTTTGCAGTTGGCGGCACAGCGGACAGCGAGGCGCTACTGTGTCGCACACATAACGAAGCGAAGTGCTGGGGAAGCCGTGGTCACCCCGCTATCTTGTTTGGGGCAGCTCTCGGAAAAGGAGCTCAGTTTTTAAGGTGTACAACATCCAGGACTGGATGAATTGTAAAAATTCCCTGTGATCCTTTGATACTTCTGCAGCCTCCCCCAAGGGATGCCAGTTTATAGAGTTTATAGTACAGAACTCTATCCCCAGTCCAATTCACTTTTTGCTCAGGATTTACCAGCCACAGTAATGGGTTTAACCTTTTGAGCTTCAGCTTGGCACCTCATGCTTTCCCATCCTCAAATGGTGTCTCCCACCCCATCTGGCTGTGGCAAGACTCCTTCTAGGACCAGACATCTCTAAAATTAGGCATCGGCTGAGACTTAACGCTGATTTTCCTGATTCCGTCCAAACTTGTCAATTTCCCTAGAAGCAATGAGATATTTCCATAAATTACTGCAGCCTTTAACCGACCAAACTATTTTTAACGGGTGGTCTGTACCAAATGCAATTAAATCTCAGTTGTTGCTTCGGTAATGCTGCCACCTTTCCTTTCTTGTTTGCTTATATTCCCAAGTGTACTTAGCTTGCAATACATTTAGAATTCAGTTCATCATTATTTTCTTTCGGCTGCTGGAGGAATGCTAAAAGCAGTGGCACTTTTCATTTAAGGAGGTGAGGAAACAAACTCTCAGCACAATCTCTCTGAAGATGCACTCTGGTGGAGCGTGCCGCCCCACGCCAGTGTCTAGAAAAACTCAGTGCTCCTTAATGAGGTGCCGAGTGAATTGAGCACAGGGGAAGTCCTAAAACCCAGAAGTTAAAACAGATCTTCACATCTCCATCAGTTCCAGTGACTCTGCCTAAACATACCCTAGGGAGTCCTCTGCTACCCAACTGTACTATACCCACTGGACCCCATGCATGCCTCCCTCAACTAAGCCAGCCTCGGTTTCCCGCCTCACTGGTGTTCTTCCCTGAACAGGTGGAAGTAGAGAAGTAAGCCCTAAAAGCCCTTCCCTTCCTCCCTGACCATCACCTCAAATGTCAGAGAGTAATCAGGGTTGTGTCCTGAGGACAGAGGATGTATGCTGTAATGACGGGTGTGAGTCCACATTTTGAGCTCTGACAGATCTTGAGCCTTGCCCCTCTCTCTTTCAGTGGTGCCCACTTCTGGGCAAGCTGGTAAGAAAGTCCTTTGGCTCCAGCAAGATATTCAAACCCTGCAAACCTCTGTGCCTAGGGTCTCTGACCCCAGCCCACCCCTTCCCAATGATATGCAAAGTCATTTAGAACCTGCTGGAGTGGCCTGCCCTGCTCTCCCCAGAGATGTAATTGTGTGGGTGATAAGCCTTTTCATACCTTCTTGGTGTGCATGGTCTTAACATCCACACCAAATTTTGGGTGGGGTCCGTCTGCCTCTGCAGGTGACCAGAACAATGTGTTTCCCTCCCAATTTTGATCCCTCCCAAACAAGTCAGTGAAGAAGAGGGAAGTCACACGGGCATCCCTCATGGTGGGTGGGAATTTGAATATGTGCCCCCTTCAGGTGGACGCCTGCTGAAGCCCTGCTGCACTGCTGCTTCCAGAGACCAGAGTCCTTCCCTGGCCACAGTCCCTACTACAAATGGCTGCTAAGTCCTGCTGCCGAGTCTTCTCCACACTGGAAGCCGTCTGCACCAGGGCTCGCTTGCCACCCTCCAGTCTAGCACTGCCACTAGTTCAGTGTGAATTAATAAGGATAACCTCTCTCAAGATACTTTATTGCCATCTGACAGAAAAAAGTTGGCAGTGGCTACATAAATCTACAGTGATTGAAACAAACTGTCTCCCACTGGAGTTGTGTAATTCACAATCTGCACAACTGGAAGTGGGGTCCCTGTCCCACCAAAGTTATTCCTAGTCCTTACCTGAATTTCAGCCGAAACAGGAGCTTCATCTAAAGTAAGCAGCCCACCAGATTCCAGCTCTCTGGCCATGTGGGTGTCAGCGCCCCTCAGGTAGAAGGAAAGGGCTGGAATTCTGTGTTCTACTTCCCTCAAAGGAAAATTCATCATCCAAACCCTTAGTTCATGTCCATGGGGGCTACTGGTAATCTGAGCAGGACCAATGTCATGGGCATCCCCCCACTGTGGAAACCAAAGCACCCCCTCCCGCTTTTCCAAATGTGCACTAAGGTGACAGCATCCCCCCATCCACCATAGCTGAGGATCACATTAATCTGTTTCTATCTGTTTCCATCTCTACTATGCACTTCGAAGGGCAGACACCTTACCTTACACAAACCTGCATTATGAGAACCTAACACAGTGCCTGGTGCTAGAGTTCCTGTCATTTGATCTGAATTGAAAGAGTCTTATGGGACTGGGCAGGAGAATTAGCACATTAGTGTGCACACACACAGGGCAACTCGAGTTCTCCGCCACCTTACCTGCTGGGGGAGAGCCCGCGCCAGCTCACCTTGACCACAACTTGAGAGCACCTTGTCCTTTAAATGCTCCTCCCAGGTGGAGGGCGTCTGCTTGCACCCACTGGCATACTCACCATCTACAGCAAAAACGTTCATCACCGTAGGCTTCCTGGAAATCTCCTTCTTGCAGTAATCAGTCAGGTTGCCTTGCTCTTATGCCTGGAAAACAGAATGGCTCCTACAGGCGAAGGGAAGAATAAGGCAAAACATGCGCTGACAAACAGAAATAGTGACTTGCTCATTTAAAAAAAAGCAAAAAAACCAGCTTCTCTGGAAAACCCTGTCTAATACAGAATGGTTTATATTTTAAAATAGTTATTTTTTAAATGATTATTTAAGAACTTATATACTGCCCTCAATTTTATCTCATGACCAGCAAAGGCTAAATATTTACCATCTGACCCTTTAAACAAAGTTTGCCAATGTCTGGTCTGTTCTAAGCTGATTGTCTTCATCCCATTCACCTTGTAAATTATTGTTTTTAAGACGGTGTCAGTCTGTCCTTCCAGATAAGAGGGAAGTTCTTTTAGTGCTTATGGGGAAGGCTTATTTGCTCATATGAATAACTAGATATGATGCCTGGAACCGCTGCAGCCATTCTGCAGCCATGAGCTGAGTCTCCTGAGCACAGGGCCACCTCATGAGGATGCCAAACCAAAAGATGAAAAGGGTTCCTATGACACTGTAGAGCTATACAATTAACACTGTATCTCAAGGTTTCTTGTTATGTGAAACAATAAATTGCTTTAACATTTACGCTGCTTTGAGCCAGAGTTCTTGTTACTTGCAGCTGAACACAACCTGATCTGTCCAGTAGGAAAGCGAGGTTTCATTTCTTCATCAACATCACCGTGTAGTTGGTGACAGAGCTTGAACTAGAAGATTGCCTTGTCTAAACTAAAAAGGCTTAAGTTTCTGGCAGTGAGACAAAGTATGGTTTTTCATGAATGGATGGAGAGTAGCTAAGTAGATTCAGCTGATTTAATTCTAGCTGGGGCTTAGAGGGAGCTGTTCCATAACAAATGAAGACTGCATCCACCTTACTGTGTGCATTTTATTTTCTTTGTTAAGTCTCCAAGGGACCAAATCATTGATATTTTCCCAAGAAAGGGAATTTTACAGAAATACCAAGCTGCACTTGTACAAACAGAGGGAATCCACATCCCTGGCTCTGCCATGTTGTTTTTTCTTATTTTTTCCATTACTAGGACAAACAATCCCACTTCACCAGCTACTATTGCATGAATATTCTAACGGGCAGATATTCCTGTTCCCTTACATTTCTCAGACAGGCATTTCCATGCCACAGGTTCATACAAATACAGAAAGGTTAACTTGCACTGCAGCTCCTCAAGTGGTTTTGTAGAAGGTTTTACTGTCCATTTCACAGATGAAACAGAGGAGGTTAAATGACTTTCCCCAGACTATACAAAGTGCAGCTCCCTCTGTCAGACATCCTATGAAGAAGAGAGACAATTACTGGATCCCTCACGCCAAAGCTAATGCTTTTCAGCCTCATTCCGGGACAATTGCCTCCTGCCGTCCTGCGGATGTGTCTGCAGACACCTCCTCATGCCATTTGGGTGAGTCATTATAATTATTCTCTGTCCATGGTCTTCCACAGAAAGGTGTCTGAGATCCTACACAGTCTCACCTTCCCTTTGGGGATGTGATTGATTCTCAGGCATTTTTCAAGACCATGAACTAACAGGGAACCCAAAAAATTTGCAGCCAACCCAGCTTATAGTCATGATTTTGTTTTATTTGAAGTCATCTCAGAATCCTGTCCTTCTGATTTTTGAACTATATTAGAATTAAGTTCATTCTTTAAAATTGTGGACCCAGATGTAAAGACTCATGATCCCAGGATGGAAAGGGACTGTGGTGATCCTGTGACTCCAACCCCCTCCTCTGTGTTAATCCTGTCCAATCACCCCATCTCTGCTTCAGCACATCCCGAGTTCATTATTAGAAAGCTCTGCCTAACAATGAGACAAAAATCTTTCTTCCTGCCCCTTTGACCCACAGGTTGTAGTTCTGCCCACGGGTATGTCCCTGAACAAATACACTTCCTCTTTCACAAGACACTCCCTCAGATATTTTAAGACCTCTACCTTGTAACCCAGAATTTTCTCTTCCCCATGCTAAACATCCCTCATCCCCTCAGCCTTAAATCAAGGAGTATGAGTCCAAACCAGTTCACGTGTCTGACTGTTCTTCTGCAAATAGGGGCCCCAGGAAATAAGAACAATCTCAGTGAACACTGAAGTCCCCAAACTTCCCCCAAATCCTTGTGTTCTGTAAATTTCCATTGAACAGTACTTTTTATGGGCCTATTTCTGACAACCCTTTGAAAAGACCAAGTTTCCTTGTGCTGCTAGGATTCTCAGCGTTTGGATCTGTGCTTCCTAGAAAATCCTTGCATGTCGGGGACAATCACAATGGTTTCCCTTTGCAATCCCAAGGAGTCCAGTTTTCTAACATCATTAACAATGGGCTGTTTTCATATGGGCTGATTTTGTCTACAATTAACACTCAGTGTCTGATTTCAGATGAATGCTAAACACTGTCACATCTATTTAAAAGTAAGTAAATGCCCCATTAATATGTGTGAACATCTTAGAAGTGAGTCTAAAATTTCTATGTGGCAAATGGGAGGTGTTCAGAAGGCTCAGAGGCTGATTTGAATGAATGACGATACTGTCTGAATTGTAAGAGTCCCTGGAACAAGGGAGTCATTGAAGGCACACCCCTTAGGTGACAATCAGAAGCCAATAATTAATCGATCAAGACTTACTATGTGCTATACAAAATAGTAATTTGGGAGTTGAATCAGACCATAAACAAGTCTGACATGGGCCTGACCTGGCATTTACTGTGGAGCCGTGGAGCTAAGACCCACATTGGCAGCATAAGGCCATACCTTGAATAGTCAGCACAGGGGCTTTTGCAAAAGAGGAAGAAACCCAACACGTGAGTGCCTACTACGTGCTCACTGCACGACAAACATCACCTTCTTTACACTCTCCGGCAGCTTTATCTTAGGTATCATGGTTCCATTTGGAGATGAGAGCGGTGAGTAACTGTGAGACAGCAGTCCACAGTCTCAGTCAGGTCTTTCTGAAATGCAGGGAAAAAGACCCAGAACAAAATTGCATGATTAAAAACTTTCCCTCTGGGTAGCTCCCAGGGCTAAAAAGATGACAGTGAGTGGCAAACAGTTGAGCAGAGCAATAGAGAAGGCAAAGGAGGAGCAGAGTGGCATGGATGGGGGAAGGTGGGCTTGGGGACAGCGTGCAGATGGCACCAGGCTGGAAAGTGCCCTGGAGGAGGCGGCCCCAGAGCTTGTTTAAGGAGAGGACAATGTCAGTGGGTTGAATGGAGAGGTCAGGACAGGTTGGTTTGGGGCCCTGCTCTCCCACTCTGAAGCCACAGTTGCCACTGGTTCTTGGCCATCTGCGTCCCTAGAATCGGGCTGAGAAGTGACCTCACCTTTCTGTTAGTCCAGCCCTTCTTTACGGTGCCAAGGACACAGTGGTCCCGGAAAGTTAGAGCGCGCCAAAATCACCTTGACAGTCCCACTCGGGCTGGGATTAAGTACAGGCTTCCGATGCTCAGTCCATTCTCTTTCCACTAAACCACACCTCTGCCAAACCAGGTTTCTCAGCATCCACATTTTCTCATCCCAGTCTCTCCATTTTTCACATAAAGGACATCAAAACCCACAGCCCTTCATCCAGAAGCTTGTCAGAGTGCCACGACACCAAACCCACAGGGTCAGGGAAATAAACACTGTGCAGAAGTGTAGCTATAAATAAAAGCCCCAAACTAGTGAAAGTTTCTAGATCTCCTTTTTATTTAAATGTTCCTCATTTATATGCAACCAATTCACAAAGCCCACACACCAATCTGTAACGCACCTGGTATTGTGAGAAATTGCCAGTTTGGTGGTGTCATGCGTTTTTCCCCACGGTAAAAACTGCACCCTGTCGTGTCCTTAGGGTATATCAGTCCCCTGTCCTTTTTCTTTAATGAACCTCCTGAAGTATTATAAAATACTCCCAACACAGTGGGCTCTATTTATTCCCCATCATTGTGGGAGAGCCCATCCAGATACGTTTTGAGAGAGAGGGTATGTCTAATAACTCTCTCTCATTTGGACTATACCAAAATCTGTTTCAGCCGGCGGGGGCTGCAATAACAAAGTATCACAGACCAGGTGGCTTACACAACAGAAGCTATTGTCTCACAGCTCTGGAGGCTTGAAGGCCAAGGTCAAGGTGTCAGCAGGGTTGGTTTCCCCTGAGAAGTCTCTCTGTGGCTTGTCGATGGCCGTCTTCTCCCTGTGTCTTTCACATCGTCTTCCTTCTCTGCCTATCTTTGTGTCTAAATGTCTCCTTTTTAAAAGGACATCAGGCATATTAGATTAGGGCCCATCCTGATGACCTCATTTTAACTTCAGTACCTCTTTAAAGACCCTATTTCCAAATACAGCCACATTCTGGGGTGCTGAGGGTTGGGACATATGGATTCAGGATGGGGGGAGGCGGGGGACACGCGATTCAGTCGACAGCAGTCTGCCTGCGTCTCTCCCGCCGGATCCATGTCTTCTTACACGAACAATCCCTTCTCCCCGCCCTGGCAGCCCCCAGGTCGTGACTCCTCCCACCAACTCCTAGGCCGCTACTAGGTAGAGAGGGATTAAAATCCCTCGTGGTTCTCCCTGAAGGCTGGAGTTCAGTCCTGGGTCACACACCACAGAGAGAGGCATTGATTAACTGAGCTGCTTCTGTCAGGAAGGTGTTAGGCTCTCTGGTGGGGCTCCACAGCTTGGAAAACTCAATTGGGAGAAAGAGGTCTTTTTCTCCCAAGGCCACCACACAAACTCTGAGTGAACTGGAGAAACACCTATGGTGGAGGAGAATGCACCTCCCACGCCGCTTGTTCCAAAGGCTCTGATCTCTGTTTTAGGAAAGGAATTCAGAGAGAACTGACCCAGCTCACTGAGGGTAAAAATAGCGAAGTGGACAGCTTGAATGAAACTTAGCAGTTCACCTGTTTTTCCTATTATCAACTGCACAAAAGAGTGTATCAAGGACTGTGAAGTTAGAAGCCACTGTAAAACCAAGGCTGTATGTAACAGCCACCTAACTGAAATTGAGAAGTCGGGGAGAGCTCGCTCGGACTGAAAATAGGCAGCGGCTTCGCATGCTTCTGCTTGAACAGCTGCCAGGGGAAAGGCACGCACAGGAAACTTAGGTGACACTCGTGGCACATCGGCAAATGCACCGTGGAGCGCTTGCCATCCGCGGCATCCCAGCAGATCCCATGGAAAGGGAAAAAGGCTCGGATGTCCCAGGATCGCCTGCCAGCTTCCCAGGCTCAGCTTTGTTTCCAGCTAGCCCAAAGTGTGTGTACAGGTCAAGTTTGTCTGGGGATGCAAGGCTGGGAATCTTGGCAGTTAAGAGCCATATTTATGTTCGGTTCACACACCTATCTGGAGGTAGAACTTCCTGAAGGAGGTGAATGGGGAGACATGGCCAGTCTCTGCAACTTCTCCTGCTGCTCCTGAGGGTCATGCTGGGGCTTTAAGAAGCCACAGTCACTGCCTACTTCTACAGAAGCTGGAAAGTGTCAAGTTAGGGATTTGATAAGGGAGAGGAAAAAGTAGAGGGGCTTAAGAAGAAAACAACGTGCACACACACACTCTCTCACACAGATACATATAATCCATATGTATACACACACACACACACACACACACATATACCCCTATGTTCATTTTTGGAGAGAACAAAACTCAGCTTGAGAATAGCTAACATGCCCCAGTTTGCCCATCTTCAAACATCAGAGGAGTCTGTCCTGTTGATAAACAGCCCCCACTGAGGGCAGACCTAGCAGGCAGCAAGCCCAGGCAGGGCACAGCCTCCTCTCAAATGCAGATTGTGGAATGCAGGAGGCCTAGGCAGTGTGCACGTGCGGGCTAAAAATACCCTGGCTGACCCATCTCTGTGGGGATCCGCTTGCCAGGTGACAGAGGCCCTGAGGCCTGGGACCTGCCCAGGGGAGGGGCAGGGGCCCCTGTTTGCACCAGAGCTAATTACCAGAGGACCCAGCCCTCGATTTGTAAGCGCCTTGCAAGGCAGTGGTTCTAACTTTAGAACTGCACCCCCAACTTTGATCTTCCAGGGCTGCTTGGCTTTAGGCAAAACATAAACTTGAGAACTGCAACATGTTTTTTAAATTTTATTCCCCTGGCAGTTTGAGAATAAGGACAGGAATTATTTTCAAATGAGAATCTTTGACTGCATAACATAGGCGTCCAAAATTAAGCAGAAACACATGGTGACTTTTATTATTAAATTTCCCTTGGAAAACAATGGTTTAAATTATGGGGAGGGGGAGTAGTTTGATAAAACTTTGAAATGTGAAGCCTAAAGTTTAACATAAAAAAGTAGCCCTAATGTTTTTTTTTAAGATCCTTTATGGAGTTTTTCTAGCCCTGTCACTGTTAGCCTGTATCTGCTGCTGTTTAAAAAATTGAAAGCTTTGGGATCTAAAATATTAAGTGACAATTTTTAAAGCTGAAAATCAGGTGCTAAGGGGTTTACTGAAGTATAGGGAGAAATTTGGGCTGCCTCACAGAATAGCTCCCTATGAAGCATATTTTTAAGAAAATAATGAAGCTGTTAACGTATCGTAATCTGCACCTGATTCTGCATAGTGTTTAGCAGGAAATAGGAACCTTTTAGCAAGGTGTGCTCTGTGTTCCCTGCCTTTGCCTGGCAACACCCAGTTTGGCCACAAGTGGAGCCGTTGGCATTTTCTATCGTCAAAGTAAATCAATGCACAGCTTTCCTCTTCTTCCCAAGCCATGCCCAGAAGGGGATTTCGGCAAGAGGATGTTCTTGGAAACTGCACTGTCTCAGACCTCCCAGGCACTATTTAATTCTTCCTTCCCTTCCAGGACTAAATCAATTACTGCCTTCTTGATGAAGCCTTTCTGATCACGTCACTTACAAGTTTCCCCATGCCCTCATCAGCCTACATCCTTATTGTGAGTATCACTCGTTCGGAACTCACGATTTCCTGCGGGATGTGGTTTGTGATCTTAAAACTGTGGCTCTTCCATTCCCAGCTACCTTGTAAGATTCACAGAGACAAGAACCAGCTCTACTGACTGTTCGCATCCCCCACTGGGCCTAGCTCCATGCCCTGCGCCCATGGCTGGGCCCCTGTGCTGAGGACTGACTACGAGGGGACAGTTGCATGTTCTGGAAGTGGCAAGAGCTTATCTTCTAGCATCACCCAGAGGACACCCTGGGCAACAAACGCAGAGGGAAAAAGAAACCCAGACTATTCCACGCCCCTCGCACTCCTGCCCCCAGAGAGAGCCCTGCCAGGCTTCCGGAGGAGGCTGGGCAGCCAGCTGGGCTCTCTGGAGAGGTGGTAAATACCACTGCGAATGTGCAGCTAGACAAGGAGAGGAGAGAGGAGATGAGGCAGGAGTTGTCCCCACTCTGATTCTGCAAGTGACTTATTTGCTGGCTTCTGTCAATTCTCATAACCCTGCCCCACCTCAGAGAGCTGGCCTCTTTTTAAGCTTCTCTGATTAAAGGAATGATCTCTGCAAAGTGTATTGTTGGTCTTAATGCTAGCCACCCAGCCTCACCACCCAGCAGCTTCTGGGGCTGTCTATGCCACATTTTTTTAAACAGTATTAATACCAGTTGTAGAAAAACAAGAACATCATTCACAAAACTTTGTTTATGTAACTGAATTCCAGTTTGGAATGATCTTCCTTTTCAGTTATAAGAAGCTTCCCTTCCTCTTTCCAAGAGCCAACCCCAAAACTCATTCAATATCTTGGACAGCGATTTCACTGTCTGGATCGTGAGAAGACATAACGGACATGGAAGACAGCACTTGGCCCCAGTGGCGTCTGTGATTGAAGCCCTCATTACTCAAAAGTGTGGTCTCAGATCAGTGTCAATACAGGAAGCTGGCTGAAAAGTAGAATCTCAGTTTCCACTTCAGACCCACTGAGTCAGAATCTCCATTTTAACAGGACCTCCAAAGATTCACATGCACATTCATACTGATCATAAGCTTCCTAAAAAGCTCTTCCCTACCAAAAAGCCCTCTCCCACCAACCTGTCGCTTCTGCCTGAGATGCTTGTTGTAGAGATTCATGGGCTGGGGGTTATCTGTGCTTTATACCTCTAAGTGGCAATTCACCCAAAAGGGCCAGTTTATTAAGGAAAATCAGCTACTGGTACTAAGAAGCCCAAATGAACTCATCTGCTCCTTTGGCTGGGGAACATATGCCGGCTAAGTGAGGAAGAGAATGAGTTTCGTGCACTCAAGGGGGGTGTACAAATGGGTGGCCCTGGTATAAGGAAGCCTGGTGGGTATGGCTTCTCAGCTGCCCTGTGCTGTCCGGACCCAGATGTGGGAGACAGGATCCCTATGGTGGCAGACTTTCAAAAGTTAGAAGAGAATCTTCCCAAAGTGCATATCCAGGAGGGCCTGAGAGCCAGAGAATAGAGTCAGGGAACCATACAGGACGCAAAGAAGAAAGGGCAGGTTGGAAGGGGCCAGTGGGCCAGCAAGCAGCGCTGGGCTGGAGACACAGGCCTGTGGTTTCACACAGGGCCTATGCATAGAGGCAAGTGCTTGTGCAAACAGCATCGATCTAAACAGCCTGAAACAAGAATGCCCATCTGCCTGTGGGTGTGTAAGAGGTCACGGTCACACCGATGATGATTTTTCTACCCCACTAAACCCTGCCAGTGTGGCCCCAGGGCTACTCTGTCTATCCGATATTCCTGCCATTTCCCAAGGAGCTGGATGGCTCCTTGCCCCGCTCTGGGCTCCCCTGCTCCGCACGTGGATGCTCTTGCCCTGTGGCCCAGCAACAGCCCCACGAGCCACCTGTAAGATAAAGGGACATGTCCGCCCCCCATGCCATGTCCTGCTCTGAGTCTGAGCCTGCCTGGGCTGCCGTAGCAGACCGCCGCAGGCTGGCTGGTCAGTCCACACAGAAATGTATTTCTCAACAGTTCTGGAAGCTGGAAGTCCCAGATCAAGGCACAGGTGATTCAGTGTCTGACGAAGGTGAACCTGTGGCTCCTAGACAGCCACCCTTTCTCTGTGTCCTCATCTGGTGGAGGGGACAAGAGAGCTCTCTGGGGTCTCTTTCATAAGGACTCTAACCCCACTCCTGAGGGCTCTGCCCTCATGACCTAATTCCTTCCCACAGGCCCCACCTCCAAATACCATCACACTGGGGTAAGGTATCCACATACAGATTTTCGGGGGACACGTCCAGTCCACATACACTGGTAAACAAATCCCTTCGCTGAGCTGTGGATACCAAGGGTTGGGAGCTTAGAGAGACCTCCCCAATTCCCTTGTATCCTCAGACTCACCTGTGGACTGGCCTCCTGTTTCCTCCTAGGATACCTTCTCTCCGGGACTCCATGGTGTCTTCATGCACTTTGGTTTCTGTCCCCTCCCATTCCATCTGCTGGTTCACCAGATACTCCAGTACATCTGTCCCTCAAGTTTGGATAAGGCCCAAGTTCCTTTTCCAATAGGAATAGCCTCAGGGAAGACAGGCAGAAAGGGAGATGGGATTGGGGGATAGTTTTGGGGAGGGGAGCCATGGACTCCTCCTCCTGACATAACCAGCTCTCATGCTCACCACTGCAACACCCTGCTTATAGTTCACTAGTTTATCAGCCAAATGAAATACCTTTAAAATAAACTTCAAGAGGAATGTAGAGGCACAGCAGCCCAAGAGGACAGTGGCAAGTCTACCCACTTGGGCTCCTTTGTTCATTTATGCAGCACCTGGCACAGCATCTGGCGTAGAACAGGCCATCAGTATTTGCAAATGAGTGACCAAGGGAAGTGAGCAAATGCAGGCTGAGGGTCTGAGTGCCCCAGTCTTCGCACTAGATGCTAGAACGCAGCGGGAGAGCAATCAGTCCCAGGCCTAACAGAGGGGCCCAGGAGGGGAACAGGTGATTCCCGAGCCCACGTGTGATCAGTAATGCAAGCAGGGAATGGGGGCGGGGGGCTGCAGAAGCACACAGAGGTGCCTGGTGAAGATCCCACAATAGTGGCTCAGTGGAGTTGGGGGTTACATGGCCAAGGACACACAGACTGAGTCACAGACACTCGGGGTGTCTATAAGGGGAGCACCTCCTTTTGACCTCTTGAGATATCTCCCTGGGGGCAATGAATGACTATAAATCTCCAGTCACAGCCCAGGTCCCCAGTGCTCCAGACTGGGGCTGAGACTGAATTTCCTCTCTTCTTAGGAAAACTCAAGCTCAGTGCCAATAGCTGACAGTCATTAATACACAAGGCAGACAAAAGCAATATGGAGCGGCTGTATACTCGGAGGGGAGCACGCAGTGGGGGCACTGAGAGGGCACTACTGTAGGCCAGGTATGGCCGGCCTTTGCATTTTAAACGTGTAGGAGAAGGAAAGGGCAGATTAAAAAGTGAAAAATGGCAGCTTACAGAGATAGGCTAACTGCTGGAGAAAAAGTAAGAGATGGAGGGAAGCAGGTCTGATAACAAAACCAGAGGAATTAGGCAGTTATCTGCCAAAATCTTATGCTTCAGAGAGAAGCTCAAGAGTCATCTAAGTTGTTTTAGACAGAGAATAAGACTGAGTTTGGATGGGATTTCACTGGGTAATGGGATAAAAATTCAGGCACCGTTCATTCAATTCCAAGGCTCTCTTGCAACGCAGCTCTGAGCTGGAGGAAATTGTGTTGTGGTACATATTTATGTTTGAATGCAAGCCAGTACATAGTCTACAGGCACAAAGTTCTTTCATGTTCAGGAAAAAAAAAAAAAGAAGTCCTGTTATTATATATTCTTTCATCCTAAATGTGAAATACTTAATAAGAAGTCATTCCTGGCAAAGGCTGGGTATGAAGCAAGCCTGTGTGTGTGCACATATGTGTGTGTGTGTGGGGGGGTGTCCAAGAGAACCACACATCTTTGCCGCAGTGGGGAACATGCAGGTTTTCCATAAATGAGGAAGTGGAATCTGATGAAGCGTTTGCAACATTAAACATGCTGTGGGTCATATTTTAATACACATTGTTCCCCAGGCTCCCCTTTTCCTTTTTTCCTGACCTATTCCCACCTGCCCCATATGCCACATCCATCAAGGCTTTCAATAGGTCTGGTGCTGGTCCCCGTAAACTGGACCAGGTGGTAGTAGTGGACCCAGGCCTCCCCCTGCTTCTCAAGCTTTCTCATGTCACCAAAATGCAAATCATCCAAAAGCAAAAGATGAAGTCCAGGCTGACTAAAGCTGTTTGGAATGTGGGCACTTGGGGCAGATAAAAGACCTTGAAGGTTTCCCCTAGAAGAATTGAAGCTTTGAAGTCAGAAATCAACGGCCAGCTTTTCAAAGGAAAGGCTACCAGGTGTGCTCAAGTGAAGCCCAGGCCGTTGGACCTGTGAAAGCGAGGGCTGGTGCAGGTGCGGGGGCAGCTGCAGCCATCTGTCCCGGGCAGACCCGGGGTGCGGCAGGAGGAACGAGACGGCAAACCAGAGACAGGCCCACTCAGCCATCCACGCCTCGTTTGTCTCCAGGTGCCCAGAGCAAATCCACGAGTCGAGAACAGAACAGAACAGATGCGACTTTCTGGGAGGAATCTGCTTCCCGCTCCAGAGCGTTCAGAAATAGGGTCAAATGCAATCAGTGGATTGCTGGCCATACAGCTGATCTCAAACCCAGAGAACTCAAACTGCCAAGACCCATGAAGAGGAATCTTGCGAAGATGAGCAGGAAAGACGAGCTGAAGCAGCATGGGGTCTGCACGTTACCAGCGGGGCCAGAGGCCCCCAGAGGCGTCTCGCTGACCTCTGAGTGTTGGAACAGCTCGGGTTTCGGTCCTGTCCCTGCTTTCTCCTAATCCACTCTCTCTGAGCGAACTTACTCAGCCCCACGCTTTTGCATACCACTGATGCACCGATGGCTCCCAGCTCTAAATCTCCACCCTGGCCCCTCTCCTAATCTCCAGACTCAAAATGCAGTGCCCTGTTCCCCCTCTTGGGTGTTTAATAGAGCTCCCAGAGCTAATGTAACCAAGCTTAAACTCCTGATTTCCTGCCATAGCCCCAAATCCCACTACACCTTGGCCTTCCCCTTCTCAGAAGCAGCCCTATCATTGACCCAGGTGCTCTGGCCAAAACCTTAGATTCATCCTCAACTCTCTTCCTCCTCTCACACTGCACACCCAACCCATCAGCAAGTTCTGTCAGCTCCACCTTTAAAATGAAACCCATTCTTCCATACTCGGCATGTCCTCAATCTCCTCGTCTTGACTCCACACATTTCACTCTGTGTCCAGTCTCCACACAGCAACCCAAGAGACTTTTTTAAAAAAGGAAATCAGATTAGCCTGCTCTGATACTCCAAAACTCCCACTGGGGTTTTATTGCCCTTAAAATGAAGCCCCAATTCTCACAATGGCCCATGAATGGCCTGCCCAGCATGTACGGCTCCAACTTCATCTCCTATCTCATGCATGTCCGTTCCAGCCACACTGGCCCCCTGGCTGTTTTCCAGAACACACCACCTGCTTCCTTCCTCAGCATCTTGATAATTGTGGTTCTGTCCACATGGAAACTCTTCTCAAAATATTTCAAGTTGCTTACACCCCCACTGCATTTCAAACTTTCTGATCACCTGTTACCTACGGCAGAGAAACCTTCCCTGACCACAGATGCTGAAAGAGACCAGCCACCAGCCACCTCCTGCCTCATCCACTCCCTTGTCTTGCTCCACTTTTTTCCAGAGCACTCACATTGGGTATTTATCATGCCTTTGGCTACCCAGCACATTTTTAGCATTCTTGCTCTGTTTAGAAAACTTTAAGATTTCCCTAAGCGGAAAACAGTATACTGGGTTTAACAGTGTTCCTCCAAAATTCATGCCCACCCAGAACCTCAGAATCGGACAGTTAGAAATGGGTTCTTTGCACTGTAATCAGTTAAGGGTCTTAAAATGAAACCATCCTGGATTTAGAGTGGGCCCTAAATCCAATAACTGTGATCCTTATTAGAGAAAAAAGAGGGAGATTTGGACATAGACACAGGCTTACAGGGTAGAAGACAACATGACAAGGGGGTCAGAGAGTGGAGTTATAAAGCCACAAGCCAAAGGACACCAATATGCAGGAAAGAATTTGTCCCCTGAGTCTTCAGAGGGAACGTATTTCTGCCAACACCTTGATTTTAGACTTCTAAACTCCAGAGCCAATAAAGCCATCATATTTGTGGTAATTTGTTACAGCAGCTTTAGGAAACTAATATAGTCAGAAAACTCATTTCCCTAGATGCTTGATGCTTGGTGGTGATCAAGGTGCATGCAGGAGATCTAGACCCCCTCCATCAGACATACATGAGACTTTCATTGTAGAACTGAGCACCCTTTGTAAAACAGCTCACCCATCTGTTCATATCTTCTATGCTCTAGACCTCAAGGAATGGGAAGTCAACCATCCTCTCCTGTCCAAATCCCTGACCCCCAGAATCTATGGACATAGTAAAATGATTGGTACTTGACACCATAAAATTGGGGTGCTTTGTTATACAGCACTAGTAACTACAAAAAAAAACATCATAATTCCCCTCTGACAATGGAGCTTGGGGAAGATGGAAGGAAGAGATGTATTGAATTATGCTTTTGTCAGAAAGATAGTGGATTTATTTGAAATAGTTGGCTCTCATATATCCCAGGGCCACATCAGGGACCCATAAACCTGAGGTCCTTTAGGGTACATGAAAGTCTCATAGAACTCTGAAAATTTAGAAAAATATTTTTAAAATCTGTGTCAAGTATACATGAAAGAATCTTCAGTTCCCTTGCCATGATAGTGATTCACAACAAACACCAACACTGTACTAGGTGCTTCCATAATCATAGTTTCATGTAATCTATCCAACATCTCTGAAAAGCAGCTGTCTCCATTCCTGTTTTACAAAAGAAGGCCGGAGAGTATAATGATTTCAGTTCATGCTTTGAACCCTTAAAGGCACTTGAAGGCTTGAGTTCTGACAATTTATCTCCTAGAGTCATCTCTAAATAATAACACAGGGTAAAACGAGGAAATGAGGAACACCAAGTGACCCTGATAATCCCCATTCACGATATTTTAAGGCTACCGCCAAGAAAAGTGTTGTCATAGAGGCAGCACAGTGTAGTGTCCCTTGTCAGAGAAAACTGTCAGGGTGCCTTCAAAGCCCATGATCAGAAGCACAGAGTGGCAGGTCACAAATATTTTTCATGAGAGTAAAGGCCAAGCAAGGGTCCACTTTAACAGCCATCTGGCATCTTTATCCTGCAGCCTGGGCTGAGTTTGTATTGCATTTCATACTTTGTGGCAGAAATTCATACCAGAAAAAGATTCTCTGATGTATTTTTGTGCAGTTAGATAGAGCCAATAATTTGTTCTGATTTAAATTAAATGACCCCTAAACTGTATTTGACTTCCACAATGCACGTCTATAAGCTAGCGAGAAGAGCTGTCCCGTGCTGACCTACGGACAATAGGTCTTTGTTAGGCTGCTAATCCACTGAAAATGTTCAGTATGAAAGCACCTTTGATACTAGATACTACAAGATACTATAAGGACCTTCCAGGTTTCATGAGAATCTAAGCCACAATAGAAACAACCCCCCAACAACCCAGAAACTCAGATCTGTAAGCTACATAGAGTCATATTCTTTCTGAACTACAAGCAAAAGGTCATCTAGTCCAATTGCTTCAGTACACAGATGAGAAAATCTAGACTTGTTCATACTAAGGGACTTGTCAGTGGAGGTTAGCCTGAGGTTGTGTAGACCTCAGTCTTTAAGGCAGAGAGACCTGGGTCTTTACCACTCACGAGTTGCCTGGCCATGACCCCTGGCCAGCTAATTCACTCCTGTACCTCCATTTGTTCTCTTGTCTACAATGGAGATGCTAGTGGTTTTCACCTCACATAGCTGTTGCAGGGGATGAAATAATGGGTGTAGAGTTCTTAGCGTAGAGTAAGTGCTCAATCACATGTAGTTTGTTCCTGGTCTTTCCCAGAGTCAAACAAATTCTGGCTGAGCCAAATTAAAACCCAGTTATCAGGACTCAGACGATACTCATAACATGCCATCCCATCAGTGAGAAGAGTATTTTCCACCTGTATCACTGGGTCTATATTCTAATCATTCAGGACTCTGACCAGCACCTCAAACATTGAATAAAATATAATTTTAAAAAATCTCTCTTTTTTCCAAATAAATCAAGTTCAGCAAGCCATTCCCACAACCCCATGGCAAATCCACAGAACTGTAGGGAGCTTCCTTTGGGACCAACATTTTCTGGCTAATTAAGATGAATGTTGTATCGATGAAAGAGAATTTTAAAATGGCACTGATAGTGTTTAGACGTTGTCATAACATCAGCCGGTAGATCACTAATTTGCAAATTTACTAAAGATCTTGCCAATTAAAACCCTTCTAGACATTCTCAAACACACTGTCAGTGACAGCTGATAGACCACAATTGCATTAAAATCACAGAAGACTGTTCTCCCTGGAAGGGTTGAGGGAGAGAGACAGGGGCACGTCCCCGAAGCGGGTGCCACCGAGTCGAGCCAGCCAGACTGTCAGAGAAGGAAAGCACATCTTTGAGTTTTATTTTACCCTCACTGTTTTTCAAAACAAATAGGGGAACTTCTCAAAAAGTCTGTGGGAAATTATCATCCTGCAAAACTGTTCCTGTGTTTCTATCAATGACACAAGCCATGGGAGATGAATCTCTGGATCACACTAAAATCCACAAAGACACAAGTCAGCTTACCTGGGAGATGGTGGCCATTAGCCCAGGGTCCACGGGGACAGTTTGCATTTCTCTGGGAGTGTTCAGAGGGGCAACAGTGGTGATCAGACTGTCCCTGCGAGGCCACCCTAATTAATAGCACCGTGGATTCCTGTAAAAGTCAATTTTATAAGCTCTGCCCAGCAATGAGTCATTAGGAGCAATTTCCCAGATTTGGAAATTAAGATAGTATGACAAGGTGTGTTTAAATGTAGAGATTTCATGCACATAACCCTAGTAGCCAACATTGACGGAGCATCTACCATGGGCATGAGATCATTTATTCTTTGTAGCAGTCCTATAATACTGATGCTATTATTATCTCCAAAACACAGATGAGGAAATTAAGACTCAGAGTTACAGGACTCATTCTTGTACGTCTAGTTACTTCACAGTAGAACTGGGATTTAAACCCAGTCCCAACCAGCTCCAGGACCCTGGTGGCGAAACTTCATAGCATCTCTGGCCTGATTCCTGAGATCTGTGATCTACCCACACTCCAGCCCATGGGAGATTATGGCCTTTTCTGATATCCATGTGTAATGTTTCTCCACTCAATTAAATATTCAGGAATATATCAAATTATACAAGGGTACCCACACATGCAGTTCCTGGACATAGACATTCTCTATGAAAACAGTGTGTGCTAAAACCTTGCTAAGAATCCAGATTCAAAATAAGTAATTATTTATGAAGAATGCGACAGTCAAGTGGGTTTATTAAACAAACTGGTAAGTAAATAAGATGATACCAGTATTCCGATAACTATGGTTGGGGAATACCTCACCCTAAAGCTTAGTGGCATGAATAACTGCTTATGATGCCATGAATTCTATGGGTCAAGAATTAGACAGAACACAGAGGGGACAATTTGTCTTTGCTGATGTCTGGGCCTCAGCTGGAAGACCTGAGGCTGATGGGTGGACTCACCTGAAAGCTTACCACCTCACGTGTCTGGGGTCAGTGCTGTCTATGAACGGGAGGCTTCACTTCCTCTACACGTGGGCATCTCATTGGGGTCTCTCCACAGACTTTCTCACAGCATGGGGGCTGGGTTCTAAAGGCAGGCATCCTAAGAGTGAAAAGGCCAGGCGGAAGCTATATCACCTTTTGTGACCAAGAGGAAATCCCACAGCATTATTCCCACCCCTACCTATTCATCAGAAGCAAGTCACAAAAGCCAGTCCCTATACAAGAGGAGGGGAATCAGACTCCACATATTGTTGGGAGGAATGTCGAAGTCCTGGGAAAAATAAGTCGGGCTAGAAATAATGTTATGGCCATTTTGGGGGGGGAAAAACACATGTCTTTATATTTAGTGCATTTAAAAGAACAAATCACTTCTACATATAGGAACAGATTGGAACCATCTATTTACCTGTAAATATTCTTATCTATTCTCTAAAGCAAACTTGTGAAAACCAAATTAATTATAAAGCATTACAAATACTTTTATATCTATAGTTTATGTTTTTAACAATACCTCAAAGTATGTTACCAAAAAAGTTGGCAAAATAACCATGCATTAGGTTTGAAGGCAATAAAATTATATTTTGTCTTTAAATATTATACTACAGTTTTTTAGAAATTTAGATCAGCTTTTTCCTCTCTAAGAGTTTATGTGATTTTATTGTTGTATGCATAAAGGCCTTGAACTACAAAGACTACTGGGTATCAAACTGTTCCTTCTACTGTTCCTGGGAGGGCAAGTCTGAATCTAAATCATCCTGATGTCTTTACTGTTTTATCTACTAAAATCTCAAGCAGAAGAAAAATGAGACCTAATACTTCTTGCTAGACCCAAAGAAAAGGCAGGGTCCACTCATTTGGTTTCAAAATATCTGGGGATTTTCCAGGTATTTCTCAGCTATTGATTTCCAATTTATTCCTTTGTGGTTAGAGAACATGCTTTGAATGAGCTGAACACTTTTTAGATGTTTCAAAACTTAACAGCCCAGAATATGATAAATGTTCTGTGTGCCCTTGAGAACAATTTGTATTCTGATGTTTGGGGGTAGAGCATTCTTTACCTGACTAATGTCATTTAGGTCACTGTGTTTGAGCAAATGTCCAAGTTTTCTATATCCTTACTGATTTTCAGTTTCCTTGCTCTATCTGTTATTGAGAGAACACTATTAAAATCTCTGACTGTAATTTTGAATTTATCTATTTCTCCCTGAAATACTTCCTCATGCATTTTGAAAATTCTGTTATTAGGAGCATAAATATTTAGGAATGTTATGTACCTCTGAGGAATCAACCCTTTTATCTTTATGAAATAACCTTCTTTATATCTGATAGTATTCTTTGCTAAAACATCTGCTTTCTCTGATATTAATATAGCTACTTGAACTTTTTATTAGTGCCAGCATTTTTAATCTTTTTCCATTATTTTTAAATCTATTTGAATCTTTATTTAAAGTAAAAATCTTTTGCAGGGAGTATATAGTTGGGTCTTTTTACAATCCAGTCTAATAATGCCTACTATCAATTGGGGTGTTTGGGTCCTGTAAGTTTAAAATGATTATTGATACTGTTATGTTTGTATTTATTGTCTTGCTACTTGTCATCTATTTTTCCCATCTGTTATTTGAGCCCCTTTTCTTTCTCTGCCTTCTTTTCGATTAATTGATTATTTTTTATGATTCAACTTACCTCCTTTACTAGCTTGCTACCTCTTTCTCTTTTTTTGTTATCTTAGTGGTTACCTGGGAGTTTATAGTATACATATATAGCTTTCCCCAGTCTACCTTCAAGTGATTTTTATACCATTTCTCATATAGAATAAGAACCATATATATACTTCTATTTCTCAATTCTCAGCCACTGAACTATTGCCATATATTTTATATTTGTTATAAAACCCACATTACATTGTTACTATTTCCGTTTTAATGGCCAATCATCTTTTAAAGAGATTTAAATAGTAAGAAAAATATTTACACTTATACATGTAATTCCTTTGTTTAGATAAAGGCTATTTCAACCTCATTGCTATTGACATTATTGGCCCCGGGGTGGGTGAGGGGCAGTCTGAGCACTGTAGAATGGTTAGTAGCAACCCTGGCCTCTACCCACTAGGTGCCAGTGGCCTTCCACCTTCCTTCCTCCCCAAGTGACAACAAAAAATGTCTCCAGATAGTGCCAAATGCCCCAGAGCAGGGGAGGAGCAAAACCGCCCCCACCTGAGAACCACTGGTGTAGATACACATTTCCATCTAGCATCATTTCTTCTTCAAAGACTCCCTTGAACATTTGTGTAGCATGGGTTTGCTGGTGAGAAATTATTTCTGGTTTTGTATTTCTTTGGGGAAAAAAAGCTCTTTTTTTCTTCATGTGTGAGGGAGATTTTCCCTGGGTGAAGATGGTAGGCTGTCAGTTTTGTTCTTTCAGCCCTTTGAAGGTGTGGCTCCACTGCCTTCTCACACACATGGTTTCCGACAAGAAATCTACAGTCATCCTTATCTTTATCCCTGTGCATAATGCTTGTTTTTTATTCTGGCTGCTTTAAAGATTCTCCCTTCATCACTGGTTTTGAACAAATTGGTTATGATGTGTCTTGGTGTCATTTTTTTCATGTTTCTTGTGCTTCAGGCTCATTTATACTGGTATGAATCTTAATCTGTGAAGAGGTGTGCAAGAATTATCAAATTTTTTTGGTTTTTAAAACTCAAGTCATATTTAACTCAGAGTCAAACTCTCCCCAGCATTGAGGAAAATTCAATCACTGTCATTATTTCCCCATTGGAGAGGGGAAGTTCTCTGTGTCATGCACAGACGGAGAGGCCCCTCCATCAGGGGTCACTGGCATGCCCTGGTTGCCATGGTGACACCCAATGTCCTTGTTCACAGCCAATGCTCCCTCCACTCTGTGCCTGGGACATGGGCCTCTTCAACCAGTCGGAGCCTTGCCTGAGCTCCTGCCTCCAGGATGGGACCTGTCTCCCTCAGTCTGCTCCTCTCTTCCCGAGCATGGCAGTAGAGTCATGCTTCCTTCCACTCTCCATCCGTACTCTCAGAGGTAATCCTACCTCTTCTTTTCACTCTTCCAGATATCCTGCACAATCTATTCAATAGATTTAGTTTTGAAGAAAAACAAACAGGAAAAATCAGATGACATCAAAGATCTACTTCCCATCCTGCGAAAATCCCCTAAGCAAAGAAATGCCAATTACATGGCTGCCTGCTTGAAAAGAAGGTGAAAAGAAAAATCCACATCAACACCAAAGACTATCCTGTATAAATTATACTATAAGGTGGCAAAGGTATCAGATACATTAATTAAATGCTATTAAAAGTGGTAAGGTTAGGACACTGTAACTTTTAGAGGAGGCAACAGCTGAGCTGACTCTTAAAGATAAGGAGGAATATGCAAAAGGAAAGCATCCCAGGGAGAGGGAGAAGCTTGTGCAAAGTCCCCAGGTGGTGGGTGTTCTGGGAACCATGAGGAAAAAGAGAGAGAGTTCTATGAATTGTGCACAGGGAGTGGGGAGCAGATAAGATCATAATAGAAGAAGAAACTGGAGAAATCAGTCCATAACTCAGGGTAAAGGGCTTTATGTGCTAAACTAAGAAGCTTAGATGTGATACCATAGCAGCAGTCAGTCGCAAAGGTCCTTTGGGCAAGTGAGAGACATAAGTTACTCTATTTTTTGTTATTATGTGGTTATAAAAAATTAGGATACAGCAATTATGGCCAAAAGAAAAGAAAACTATTTTCCTTTGCTATTGCTGCATATAATATCACTTGCAAATCCAGCAGTTTCAATCACACACATTTATGACCACCCAGTTTCTGTGGGCCAGGAGTCCAGCACAGCTTCCCTGGGGCCTCTGCTCCAGCATATCTCACAAGCCTGCCATCCAGATGTCCGCTAGGGCTGGGGTCCCATCTGAAAGCTTGACTGGAGAAGGTTCTGCTGCAAGCTCATGTGACTGTTGGTGGTGTTCAACTCCCAAAGGCTTGTTGGGCTAAAGGCTATGGTTCCTTGCTGGCTGCTGGCCAGGGGCCCCCACAGTTCCTTGCTACTGGAATTCTCTATAGGGTAGCTCACAATATGGCAACTTGTTTCAACAAAGTCAGCAAGAGATTGACTTTGCTAGCAAGATAGAAATGTATGTAACACACACAAAGTGAAATCCCACCACTTTGCTATATTTTCTTGGCTAAAAGCAAGTTAGAGGTCCCACCCACACCCACATGGAGGGGATACACAAGGACATGAATACCAGGAGGAGGGGATGATCAAGAACCATCTTAGAGTCTGTCTACTACAAGAAAAAAAATTTAGTCACTGGGAGCTGCCTTCTAAGTTTGGCATAGGGGGTCATAAATGCTGATGTAGCCAGGTCAGTAAGTAGAAACTCTAATTGTCATCACACTGCAAAGGTGTCTACAAATAGGCTGCAACCTATTCACAGGGGCCTAAACTCCAAAGACAATCAAACAACTAGAAATTTCATGAATTAGAGGCAAGTTTTCACTTATGTTATGAAGGATAAATATTTCTGAGCTTACACAAAAAGGCCATGCATTCATTAGGAAAAAAAAACAAACTATTGACCAAACCTGATTCCTTCCTTTAAATGCAAGGTATAGACAATGGGATCACAGACTTATAGACCTCATGTACATTACCACTAACAAAGACTCCAAAGAAACGAGACAGTATCTTTAAAGCTGACAATTAATTATAACTGAAAACTGGCATTAAATAGATCTGATTTAATAAACTTTCTCAGACCTGACCTTTTTTGTCTGTTTTTCTTGTGTTATAGTACCAGTTTCCAGATTGTAGCCATATATCATAAACTGAAATCTTAAGCTTTTCCCCTGAGAACTTGTTGTCTGAAAGTTAGCAAGATTAGCCGGCAAAGCCAATGGGCTTGCATTCTAGACCTACCTGTTCTAAAAACTTGCTGTGTGAGACTTTGAACTCATGACTTAATTATTCTTGGCCTGGGTTTCCTCATCTGCAGATGATAAAAATTAGACTAAGTACACTCTTTTGGCTCTTATAGTCTATTGAACATATTTTCCTTCCCAGTCAGTGATTTTGAATTATGTTGAATTGTTTTAGCCCAAATGTGAAAGAAAGGCTTTGGGGCTTGTAATTTGCAATCAGTCACTTCAGGATGAGTGTCAAGAGAATAGTCCCAGCTATGAGATAGAAACTGATTGCAAAATGGACCTGTGGGGCCAGATGATAAACTGATGTAGAGTTTGGAGGGGGAAAGGTTGCGGTCCAGCTGCAGTGGAGTGCCCTGCCCTTCAGTGTCCCATCTTACATACAAATTTAACTTGTGAATTCTGTCAGAGACTTCCCAACCAAGGGTCCTGGGATATTTCCGGACTTTGTAGCCACAGTCTGCTTTTCTGTGCAACCCTAAGTTAAGACTGGGACTCAGCTCACTCTCGTCCTGAGCTACAGAGGCCAGGCTGTGCTCCCTTGTGACTCTCACCTCCTTTACCACCCAAGAATGGAAAGAGCATTTCCCGCCCACACACGTAGTTTGCTAAGCATGTTTCAGTACCCTTCCTTCATAGATATTAATTGAGCAGATTCTCTAGAGAAGATACATTGACTTATAAGTATGCAAACATTTACATCTTTACAACTGCAACAATTCCTTTAAAGGAAAAGCAAGCATAGAGTGCAAGATAGGATCTATTATAGGAAATACATCATTGAGGAAGTGATATATAAGCAGCAATCTAAAGGATGCTCAAGAGTTAAACAGAAACAGTGGAAGAAAGCAATATGTTTGATAGGCAAATAGCAAGGGAAGGATGGGAGGAGAAGAGTTTGGGCAAGTATCAAGCCCAGATTATGAAGGATTTTCCATCTAAGGAAGACATTGAAGAGTTTTAAGCTAAACAGTCTTTGCATTCTTAAAGGATCACTCGGGCTAGGGTTGGTAGGAGAGCAGTTTGGATGCCAGGATGGCAGGAGAGCAATTTGTAGGATATCAGGCAAGAAATCACAGTAGCTTTAATGAGGGTGGGGAAAATGGAGACACAGAGATGAACAGACTCCAGAGATACTTAGAAGTTCTGGGAGGGTTTAATGGTGGGTTCAGCAGGGGAAGTTAGGAGGAAGGAGAGTTCTTAAGTGCCTCACTTGGACAACTGAGTGGATAGCAATGACTTTCACTAAACAAGGGAACATTAAGGGAGAGTCCAGTTCTTCCTCTCCCATGGGCAGGATTATGAACATAGGCTCAGCCATGCTGAGATTGAGATGGCTTTGAGACCTCCCATTGGAGGTGACAAGGTAGCTCTTGTGTATATGCTTTGGAGCTCAGAAGAGATTTCCTAACCAGGGTAAACATCTGAGAGTCCTTGACCCATAGATGGTAACTGAAGACTCAGATGTGACAGACACTGTCGAGGGAAAGAATGTAGAGTGCGAAGAGAAGACAAATGGTCCCAGGACTTGAGGAATCTCTATATTAAATGGACGTAGTGGGGTAAAGGGACATGACCTTACAAGGGAAGTTGGCAAGGACTAGCTAAGGATATAAAATGAAAATCAAGAGGGAAAAGATATGCAAATGTTTCAAAACGGTAATGGTCAATATTTATGAGAGATCCAGTATGATAAAGTGGGAAGAATGTTTGTTGTATTTAGTGACATGCAGGTCATGAGTGGTCTTTAAAGGTCATTTCAATAAAGTTATGGAAATTAAATGCAGATTGGAATGGGTTGAAGAAAGTGTGGGTAATGAGAAGAAAGTAGGTGTGGTTTAGCTATATGAGAACAAGTGAGATTGGATAGAAGCCAGAAGATCAGGTACAGCTGAAGGATGATGATTGTAGGATGAATGAGCCTTTGCAGTGGTGGAATGTTGATGGAAAGTAAATCACAAAGACAGAGAGGAGAGATTATATTGGTAAACGTGCTGGAAAAGCAATAGTGGATAGGATTCAGAACACAAGAGGAAGGGGTGGATTTAGGTAGGAGGAATAATCTTTATTGCAACAGAAAGTTGAGAGAAAAGATGGATATAGATGCAGGTAGATCTGGAGGTTTGATTAAGAAAAAGTTGGGTATGTATGTACGGAAGCTCCTTTAAATGACTTCTGTTTTCATTTGGAATAGAAGGTAAGCTCACTTGCAGACATGGAGAGTGGAAATCGTAGTAGAGGTGGATTCTTATGTGAGGGAATATTTCCTGTGAGTACAGAAAATATAAACTTGTATTTTCATGATCTTAACAACAATGTGAAAAAAGTTTAGTCAGTCTGTTTATTAAATATTTGATAAGTTTTTAATGACTTGCTTCACTGAATTAAATGTCTTTTTTTTTTGGCTTTGAATCTAGTTACTGTTTGTTTTTTTGTTTGCTAAAATTAATCTCATTTATCCACATGGACACAATTTCAAACCACTTTCTCGCAAGGACAGGGCTCAAAGACATCATCAATAACTCTTATCTGACTACCCTGCTCAAATACAGCTTCCTGGATCTCGTTGAAAGTTTCAGCGACGTCATCCTACATTTCAATTACTAGAACACTTCACTATTGAATTCTTTGCTGTGTAGTTTCAGCAATCACTCAGATTCTAAGCATTTCAAGGAGGCAGTCTCAAAATTTTTTGATGCTTTTCCAAAAATGTTTCAATCTAAGTGTAGCCAAAATGTTGCCAGTAATCTAGAGGTGAACCTTCAATTTTAAACAAATCTCCCAAATTCTAAAACTTCCCATGGGACTAAAGGTCCCAAACTGTGGAGGCTTGCAACCTCACCATCTAACATCTTTGGGGTTCACTGATCCCTCACTCCTTATTCCCTAATCAGTCCTTTCCTTCTTCCCATTTGTGGCATATCAAACATCCTTTCACTGAAGGCTCATTTTGACTCTGATCCCTGAAATTATGTTTATTTTTTCAGCTATTCTTTGATTCTGAAGACTTTTTAAGGCATTAATGAAGAGAACAATTTTATGGATGTCAAAGGAGTTTCCAGTGAAGAGTTGCCAAGAATTGGCTTGATTACAGGGCCTATCCATGAAAATAACAAGAGAAGAGTTGAGCTCTGTAATTAAATCTAGGTGCCTGAACTTACACCAGCCTCCAAAAAAGATAAAATGAACCCAATAAAGGTGATAATCTAGGGCTATTAACAATCCAAGCCCCCCCCTGAAAAAATGCATATAATAATAACTCATAATTTAAGAAGAGATTTTAATTAAAAAGCAAATGTTGAGAGAATATCTGTCATTGTGTCTGGTGAACACCTATTAACAAAAAATAAAAGCCCTTGGGCCTACACCATTCAGAAAACTTTCCTTTTCCACTTCACTTAGGAGTGACACACATTTGCTTTTATGTTTGCTTCTTTCGATTCAAATTGCCCTGTTCCATGAGTACCGATGAACTTTTCCAAAAAGGTTGCCAATTTCTTTACCATTAACTCTGTGTTACTACATCAAAGTTGTTACCACACCATCCGGATTGCCCTGCCACTTCTGTTATCCTCCTTCAGATATGGTTAGTAATATTTCAGTAAGATACAGGGTATGCAGAACAATAGAATTGGTAGAGGGCAGTTCCTCTCATGTGAGAAAGGAAGTTCCCAGCAACCAGCCAAGACAGGAAGGGTATTGTGTCAAGAGCAATTAAGTGGGTCCTGAGCCAAGGAGATACAAAGGTAGGAAGACAAGGTAGCAAGAAGAGACAAGATCATGCACCTGGCTGAACAGGAGGCAAGAACAGGACATAAAATAAGAAACAATGATGTTTCAGTAGGGAAAGAGGTTGATGTCTCAAGAGTGGATAAGGTTAGGTGGAAAAGAAATGAAGCTGGTGAATACCAGGCACGTGTTACCATTCTCACTAGACATAAACAGCACTCACAGAAGGAAAACTGCATTATTGAAAATAATGCTTTTATTTCTTCCCATAAAAGGCTCAGTTCAATATTAAAATATAAATGTATAAATGGCATGATGAGATATAATAAACATAATCCCAGTTTTTTCTCCCTAAAATTCCTGTGTGTGAGTTAAACAGATTTTGTGCACTCATTTTTAAAGATAATTAGCCTGTACATCAAGATGCAACAGGGGCCATGCAACTTACTCCCATGTCCCGCTTTACTACTGTTTTACTGAGTACCTCTCAGATGTATGTGAGATGACTCCACATTTAGTTAGAATAATTCTTTTTAGGGATCATTTTACATGGCACTCAGACCATAAGAACATCACGACACCAGGTATTGTGAGATTTTTTTTTCTTTTCGTAATTTTGATTATAGATTGTGTATAAGGAAACCAATAGTCTTTCACGAAGAAATTTCTTACTTGTCATTTCTCTGGTTCAAAGTTGCACCTCCCTAGGGCATTCTCTTTTCCTCTCCCCACCTCTTGCCAAAGCAACAATTCTCCCTCTGTCTCCAGCTGCAGGTTCTCTCAGCTCAACTTTCCTAAACCCAGACATGACATTTAGGTTCTGAAAGTTTACACTCCTCACTTAGAAGGCTCATAAAAGCATGTTCCCAATAAATGGTGATATCCAAGGAGTAGAAGAACAGAAGAGGAGGTGTTCATAACTTTATGCATGACAGTTGTTAGGATCCTGGCTTGACACTGAGTTTGTGAGCACACACATGGAAGATGGCTAAGTTACCCTGAAAGGCAGCATGTGCCCAGAGGAAACAAGAATGGACTGGATGGATTGAGGACAGCCTTATGGAGGACCTGGCACCCCGGCCTAGGTTTGAGAAAAGACTGCAACCAGTAGAGTTCAGGTAGGTGAACAAAAGAGATGAGTCTGTGTTGGGAGGGAATCAAAGTGAGCAGATCTGTGGAATGAGCCCGGATTCTTCTATATTCTGATTAGGACAGAAAACATGTCAAAAATGTAATGGCAAGTAAATTATGTAGTCCCTACTCTTATGCCAAAGAGACTAGATAAGCTAAGCTGGATGGCCACCATGGAAAGGCCTGCCTAGTGACCACTGTGAGAGCCTGGTATTAAAATAAGGCACATCTTTAGTCAGAGGGCAGGTGATGTCTAAACCAGAAGAGACAGAAATGTGCACCAAGCCAAGGGAATGGGACAAACCAGAAGCAGTAATTCAATGCAGTAATTTTGCCAGGAAAAGGAGGTCATTGGAGTTCTTTCGAATAGAGAAGCTGTGCGAAGAGTACATGGGCTTGCAAAAATACAAGTATGGATTATATGTATAAGTATGGATTATAATATCAGGACTAGATAAATAAATGGTTAAGCAAATAAATAGTTTTTAAAAATGTACTCAATTAATAGTATTAATAGATAACTAGTTTATCCATTTATTTACTCAATGAATATTGGTTGATCACCTGTTTGTCCAACACTGGTGAGCAAAGCAGATCTAGTCCTGACATCATAGAATTTGTAATCTAATGGGGAAAGAGACACTAAGCAGTTAGTGATATAAATTACAAATCATGGTGCTATGGAGAAAAGCTCTGAGGTCTTAGAAAAAGTTGTCAGGTAAGGACTTGACAATATGGAGTACAATTTGACCTTAGCTAAGTCAGTTGGTGTAAGGAGAGCAATGATCAGAGTGGACTGAAAATGAATGAATAGAAGAAAGGAGAGATGAGGAGAAAGAAGTTGCTGGGGATACATCATTAAATAAAACAGATAAAACCCCTGCATATGGAGCCTACTTCCAAGAACAGATGCTCTGTGAGCAGGCAGAGCCCTTAAAAGGGGATCAGTGCCAGGACCCTCAATGTGGGATTAACAGGCAAAGATGCCAGTCTGGTCGTGTTCACCGAGGGAAAGCGTGCCAGGAGAGGTGCGCAGTCAAGGATGAGCCTGAGCAAATGCCCCCTGTGGGGGGAGCATGGGAAAGGAAAAGAATTCAGAAGAATCTAGAAAAGGAAACAGGCAAATGTCTGCACTGGGGATGAGAAGTTTAGGTTTCCAAGATGACTAGAAAGGTCATGATCCAGGACTTGTTACCTCCCAGGGGCGAAGAAACATGTAACCATTGTTAATCAAAGCATCGCTAAAGAAAAAGCCATAAGGCCCACAAACAAAGCTAGAAGAGTCTGGGGCAGCCCACCCTGAGCCTGTGTGTGGGTGCAGGGAGGGGCCAAACCTCATCGGGTCTGACCCATGGGGACCCCAGCCAAGGACTGTTGAGAGACGGAATGAACAAATATGCAGAGGTCTAAAGGCCAGGAGATAAGAGAACAAGGAAGAGAATAGTGAAGGGTCTGCATACACAGGCCTGTTCAGAAATACTCCTGCTTAGAAAGGAAAGAACATGCTATATTTATGCTTATTGTTATCTTTATACTTATAACTTCTCAAACGGCTCTCTCATAAAAACCTCTGAGTTCCCTCTCCAGCACCATACTCCTTAATTTTCTGCTTCACAATCTTTTTTAGTGAATAGTTCTTCAACAGTACTGAGGTAGGTTTAGAAACAAAACAAAAGTGACTTAAAAAAACAAAAATTTCCCAGACTTTGACCAGAAATTAAGAAAAATGATAACCATTTCAAAGATAAACTGAATAGAAAAAGTGGGCTGGGCTAATTTATATTACTAATGCTAACTGCAAAATGATGTAGAAAGGTTTTTTTTTTTTAAGAACCTAGAGACTTCATTAGGGTCTATACTGTAATTTTGTCTAATTAGGCCCCCCAAATTATGCTGTGAGTATAATGGAGAAGTAACAGGACAAAATGTTTGTGTGCAAAGCCCCACGAAAGTAATACATCTTCTGCTAGTAATGATTATGTTCCTTTTTATTATTAAAGATGCAATTAAAAGAATTTGTGCTTTTCCCTTTTGTATGAAGAAATAATAAACATTATAGTTGATATTCTGATTTTCCATATATAGTGACACTGGAAATGTAATTAGCTGTATTTTTTTTAACAGATTGACTTAAGTGACTGTAATGACAATCTCAAGATTCGAAAATGGAATGTAGAGTCATTATTTGAGTAGAAATATACTACTGGTAGTTAACTCATCTAAGTTGCTCAAGACGTAATATCTACCATTTATTAAGCACTACTGTGGGGTAGCATCACCAAAGCTTTACGTAAATGTTGTGTCTCGTACAAAATAACTGCCAGCAAGAGCACTGGAAATGGGGTGATTTCCCAGTGATTTCTTAAAGAGAATAAGAGGCAGGAAGGAAAGGATAGGGAAGGGAGGGTGGCTGTTTTCTGGATGACTCTTGATGCTGGATACCCACAATCACCAGCATTTGATAACTGGTAGAGGTTGATAATAGTTTTGATGACGATGATGATGACAAATAGAACCTTTTCCCCAGTCTCCAAGTGGCATATCAACAGGAAATATTTCAATGACAAATCTCTAATTTGTAGGCAAAGGGGAAAAGGGACAGATTAAATTCTGATAGCAATCTCTCGTTGTCTAAGACATTATTTATAATCTGAAGGAAAAGGAAGGAAGTAAAAGCTACAAAACTTTGGAAACTCTCCAACACAATCACTTTAAGATCTGGGAATTCCCTTTGTAAAATAAATGCTCCCTCTTGTGCATGCCCCTCTGCACCGCTTGGCTCACTCCACATCATGATTATGGTGCACATTCTATTTTGGCATCTGTCTTTCATCAGAGGATAGGTGTCTCTTGATTTTCCACATGCAGACTGAGTTACCCCATCAAACTGTCTCCTTCACAGAGTTCACAAAACTGAACATTAAATTGTGTGTGAAGAACCAAAGTCACCAACTGAAGGGAATTTAATGCTATAGCAAAGCCTGTTTCATCTGGCAATACCTTCCGGTGAAGCGTGAGCAGCCCAGCTCTATTAGCGGACTTCCCACCTAGGAACAGGTGTGTCACTGTCCTGCAGTATTGTGGAGGGGGATGGACCATGGGTCATGGCAGCAGACAGAGGCCAGAGGAAGGGCAGAGCTGCTAAACCCACACTCTTGGTAATGCCACTATGCCATATGCTGCAGACTGAATTGTGCATGCCCTTCATTCATATGTTGAAGCTCTTCCCCCAGTGTGATGGTATTGAGAGGTGGAGACTATGGGAAATAATTTGGTTTAGATGAGGTCAAGAGGGTGGGGTCCTCATGATGGGATTAGTTAGAGAAGAGAAGGTGGCCAACAGCAAGTCAAGAAGAGAGTCCTCACCAGAACCCAACAGCACTGGCTGCCTGCTCTTGGACTTCCAGCCTCCAGAACAGTGAGAACACACATTTCCGTGTTCAGGCCACCCAGGTTATGGTATTTTGTTACAGTGGCCCTAACAGACTGAAACACAGTAAAAGCCAACTATCCTGAACATAACCTCCCTGCACATAGTAAGTGTTCAATAAATGTAAAAATTATTGTTTATTCATAGTAAAAATTTTTTCTTAGTTGACTGGAGAACATTTTTATAGCCACGTTTTCACCTTTGTAACAAATAAGAATCAGAAAGCTTACTTTTTGCTGGTACCATTTTGAGAATGACTTTCTAGCCACCAAGAGTGCTTAAAAGACAGTGTTTCTGTTCTGGGTGTCTTCAGAGCATCCCTGTGGAACAGGCACAAACAGGTATTATTGTTCCTGGTTTACAATGTGGACGCTTTGACTTTGGCACAAAATTGATTAAAGTCACTCAGGGTTATCAAAACGATATGTGACAAAAATAAGTTATTGTAACAATTAGCAATAATACTTTTCTCCTATAAACCTAGATTTCTGATCCATAAACAGAACAATAGCTTCTTTAAAGTGGATGATGATTACACTTTTAATAGGAAATTTTAAGAGGAAATGTTGATTATACAGACTCAGTATGGCAAAATTAATTAATGGCCCCAAGTTCATTAGAATAAATAATAAATCAACATATGGAAGGCACAGTGGTATATGTTAAAGATGTAGAAAGAGGTATCAATTTACAGCCTCTTTTTGGTTGAAGAGAAAGAGAGAAAGTAGATATTAAAAGATCACTTTTTTTCAAAAGGGGAAACAAGATATTTTACACTACAAAGCACTGAATAACATCTAGAGGAGGAGTCTGTATACTTTTTCTGTGTAAGGCCAGATAATAAATGTTCTAGGCTTTGGGATCTACTTTGTGTCTGCTGCAACTGCTCAACTCGGTAACTCTGTAGCCAGCTCAAAAGCAGCCAAGGACAAAAATGAATGGGTGTGGCTATGTTCCAATAGAACTTTAATTACAAAAACAAAGAACACACTGGGTTTGACCCCAGAGCTATAGTTTGTTAACCACTGATCTAGCTGATAATTTAGCTATGCAGCTTTTAATAACTTACCTACAGCTTTTAGCTACATAGCTTTCATTTTCCTGATAATAAAGACTATTCCTTAAATATTTATCCTTGATTTTAAATAGGTAATGAGAATGCCAGTTCAAAACTGCAAGACGACCGACAAGCTACTCGGTGAAAAGTAAAGAGTCCCCTCTCCCATCCCCTTTACCACCGTCCCCCACCCCCACCACACCTGCACCTTCTTATTTCTCCTCCTCAAATGCAACTACTTATGTTGGTTTCTTCTAAAGGCATGTAAATCATGGCAACCTTCCCAAATAGACTCCTGATTTCATCCTCATTAAAACTCTGTGAAGAGGGAGATTGCTGTTTTAATGTCCATTCTGAAAATGAGGAAAGTGAGAGAGACTCAGGAAAAGGCCACACAGTTAATAGCTAGAGTTCAGAGCTCTGCTCTTCTACATAGGACACCAACTCCAAAAGCGGGGTGGATCTTACAAACTGTGGAATGATGCTGGATTTTTTGAAAATAGAATGACAGAACAAGGTTTATCGGTTAGGCATAGCCTTCATCTCAAAAGCTGCTGTCTACCCTCCTCTTCTCACCCTTCTTCCCCTAGGCAAAAACGTAATATTAGATGTAAGTTATCTTTGCCGTGGGGAAAAACCAACCCTTCCCACTGACATGTGCCAATATCAACCACTGCAGAATGTCAGGAAACCCCTGGGTTTTTACACAGAAGTAAACTCTCCTATCTTCCCTCATCTTGTTCTCTCCAAACAAAAACCCATGCTCAGCACATTTCTTCAATAGTTTTTATTTTATTCCCTCTCTAGTGAGCTGTACATACATGTACAGCACACCTACATACCTGCCTGTCTTCCTCAGTTTCTCTGTTTGCTCAAACCCTGGATGCTCTTTAAAGAACGTCAGGCTACCTCATTCCAAGAAGGTCCCATGATAACCACAGCAAAATTTACTCTCCTCTGATTACAAAGCTCTCAGTCTGAATTTGATGGTTCTAATCTCATTAATCTATAATATTAATTCTTCATGAATGGCTAGTACTAAAAATGTTTCTCAAAATCAAAAAGAATACTTTATATTCAATAGTATACCACCTACCTCCCACCCCTAGGTATATGTGATTCATATAGCAGGTGTTTGACAAATGTTTATAAAGTAAATGAATGGATGAATGAGATACTTAAAACTTCAGCTAGGACAAGGTATATTGCCTTCCAGGATTCTCTTCAAGGGTGTTGTTGAGGGCACTGTGCCCTATATACCAACCAGCATCTTGTCCGTGAGGTCCTGCAGGAGATACATCTTCAGCCTGATACCAAGAATGAATAAGCATTACCTGCACATGGTTTTCTTTACTCTTACGGCCACTGTGAATTGTTTTCTGGTGGATTATTTTTAACCTTAAATCTTACACAAAGCCCAAACCATATAAAATAAAGTCAGAGCTCCTCTGGCTGAGCAGAAAGGTACAGAAGTTTCACCCTTGGCCTGGTTTCACCTGTTGTACCTGCTGCTCAGAAGCTAAGGGTTTTGTGGGATAAGATTTGATGACTCTGACTCTCTTTCTCTCTCTCTCTCTGCATTGGCCATTAGAAATTTTTGGCCCACTTCTACAAAATGCAGGGGACTCAAGATTTACAAAACTCATTCATGGCTTTATTTAATCTTTCTTACTCTTCTGCTTTTGTCCCATTTCCCTTAACCATTACTTTAAAATTTTTATTTTATATTTTGTAAGACATCTGAAATTATCTCTAACACAAGGCACAGGAAAGGTGGATGGATGGATGAATGGATGGATGGATCTCTACAAAACTAGCTCTAGTGCTATAATATTAATTGACAAACAAGCTTCATAGCACTAGTGAAAATTCTCAATAATCAACAATTACACATAAAACTAATAGAAACTATTAACAGAATTTATCACCATTCCCTCATAGTAGAGCCCCAAGGGCACCACAAGGTGGCTGACTTTGGCGTTTCACTGCATGGGACAGAGCCAATGAAACCCTGGTACAAACCACCCCCGTGTAAGTGTTATTAGGACATAGGGAAAAAAAGGGGTGAAAGAATTCCTCTTCATGATTATTGCTAAGTAGCTAAATTCTTCACACTGCCTTATGACATACTGGATTTCAAACTGGAAAATTAATGTTCTTGATGATAAAGTCAACTCTCTGATATCTGTTCTGGTAGAGGGAGAAGTGAAATGAACATCCAAATCAGGAATGGATATTCCCATTCATTCCAATTGGTTTTCATTAAGCATTGTTTCTCAGATTTGTTCCTTAATAATCTTCCTTTATCTTCACATTGACATTGGTTTGCATTAGTTTTATCTGCCTAACGCTATTATAGTGCTTATCCTTGTAGTTTCCTGAGATCTTGGCACCTATACTTTAGTAGCTTTACTTGCTTATGACTATAAAAAGTTCAGGATCGATGGTTTTTCATGAGTGAATAGAAATACTGATTAAGTACTGGTGATGGGATTGCAGACTTGACTGCAGATCTCAGAGCAATTTACCAAGCAGCATTATACGATCTTACAGTGTTGAGGGCAAGTGACTGTGCCTGCATTTGCACATGGAGCTGTGAGACCCAGGGCCCATTTCCCTTGCGTTATGCCCCACCAAACTGATGATAACCCTGGGAACTCTTGAGAAATCAGCAGGTAGCCAGTCGAAACTCTGCATTGCAGGGGGTTAGGGATCAAGGGAGGTCCTGGAGGGTGAGGCTGCCATGCAGTTATCCCACCAGGAATCACACAGCAGATTGCGTACTTCCAGAAATTAGCTCCTTCTGGTTAAACTAATGGGTATTCTTTAAGACCTAATGAACATTTCATGTTTTGGAGCTGTTGACCCAGATCCTGCCTATGCCAAGACTCCATTCTACTGCTGGCTGGGTGGAGACTGAGAGAGAGCTGGATCAATTTCACCCACTGATTCAGGACAACAAAGAAGACTTGAGGTTCTGCCTCCTTCTCCCAATAACTAAGGCAGAACTATCCCTTTAACTTCTTTGGTTGCTTTTCTCTTTAACAATATTTACTAACCTTTCTGAGTAGAAAAGCAATTAGCAGCACAGAAATTTTGAAAATACACAAAGGCACCAAGATATGAACATTCAAATCACAAATAATTCCACTAGCACAAGTAAGCAGTTAACGTTTTTAAATATTTCCTTCCAGTCTTTTTTCTATATATAGCTTACCTATAAACACATATAACATACACATAAGAGAAACTGAACCATATGTGTTGTATATATTATTTTGGCTTTTGCATTTAACATGACATCACGAATAGTCTTGCAGGTAATAAATATTCTTTACAACATGATTTCTGAAAGTTTCACAGTAGTCTACCATGAATCATACTTTAATTCATTAAATCACTCTACCATTGAAATATAAGTCAATTCCAACTTTTTACTACAATAAATAATGCTATTGGATATCTTTGTATGAAAAGCTTTATATAAATATCTCTGGTCATTTATGTATACAAATATATAGGATCCCATGGAATTGATGGATTAAAGGCCATAAACATTTTAAAAGCCTTTGATACATCTTACGTAATTGTGCCACCTCCCTCTCAAAAGACTATACCAAGTTATGTTCTGATCAGCAAAGTGTAAGAGTTCCCAAAATGGCCTTTGTCATTTTCCCCCCACTCAAGTTTGCTCTTAGTTCATTTTAACCTAATCTTTCCTGGATAGAAATATTGCCAGTGGGTGGTATGAGGTATTTGGAACACAGTGTGATTACCACCACAGCCTCAAACCGCCTAAGGCAAGTAACAGTGAATTTGAGTCCTTCCTCTATTTAGGGAACCTTAGAAAAATCAACTGCATGAGAAGGGGATTTGACCCAAGATTTTGCTCCCCTCCCAAACAAAAAGAAGCTCCAGTCCCAGGTCTTGCCCCATGACTTCCTATATTCAAAACAACCAAATGCAAACTGGTTGTTCTGCATATAAAGATCAAATCAAATGAATTATCTCTGTACAGCTGACTTGAATTTTTTTCCCCACTACTAAAGAAGACAGCTTTCTTATTTTTCAACCTGTATAAATGGCTCAGTTTCTATTTTTCTCAAACTGTCATGAAAAGGATTCATTATTCTTTGCACATACACTTCTACATTTTGCTGTGAAAGTCAATATTTATTGCACTTTTTTTCTGCATTTCTTAATGGAACATGTGTGTGATTATTGAATAAACATGAATGTATTGAGTTTTGCAACACTTCTTCTCCAGCAATTTGTTAGGATTTTTTCACTCTTCTAACTCAAAACAGATTTATTTTTCTAATAAGATTTTGCAAGTTCTTTATCCACAGTATCCACTAGATTTGTTTCATTTGCAAAATATAAACTGCTGCACCTGGGCAGCAATTTTTTTGATCACTCCAAATGGTTTGTAATGGTTTCTAGCATAGAGCAATGGCATGCATACTCACCAGATGTATTTCAGTTCATGCATTACTTTTTGGTTTAATTTTTTGGTCTGCTTATCCTATCTTAGTCTCCCTGACCACATTACATTCTCAGGGTTTATTTCATCCTCATTTACACATGATGTAAGAGATCATTTCAGCTGAATAAAGAATCCTTTGAAAGATTTTGCATGGAGATGAAAGATCTAATAAATTTCTGTTGAAAAAAGTTTAATATTGCTGGTGTAATTACTATTTAGCATGGATGAAGCATTCCTATGATACCCATCTACGTGATATTGTCATCTCTACTAGGTATGTTCCTCCATCAGTTTTTCTACATGTATCTAGGGGTCTAGTAATTAGGAATTCAGAAATCATTAAAAGGAAACTTGGATTCTGAATTTTTTAAATGTTATCATGATTAGGCTAGCATGTTTATACTCTTCCTTATTCTAATAAACTCAAAATAAGCAATAAGATTTTCCTCAATGTCAAGTTTACAACAAAATTTTGCTGGTCAAAAACTTCCCACCAGGCTTTCCTGTATCTCATTGTAATAAAGTGAATCCATAGTAGTAAATGCAGGCATTTGCTATACACAAGACCTTGCAAATTTACAAATTAGTCAAAATGTTCACCTTTCTTAGTGTCTTTTTACTGAATTAATGGTGTTTTTAAAGTTGGATATTTGGTCTGCTGATTTAGTGGTCTTTTCATAGAGGTATCAGTATTTGTGGAGCTTTTGCTATTATTAGTAGCCATCCTAAGAAACACAGAGCTTTTCACAAGAGAAATTAATCCACATTATTTACTCCTTTGGGCTAATATATTATTTATTCCTAAATGTATTAGTCCCAGCCTTGACTTTTGCCCTGGTATCAGAATAACAACTCACATGATAGCCACCCACTTGACATCACCACTTGGATGATACACGGATAATTTAAACATTATAATCTATCCCCCAAACACACCCTTGATATAGCCCCTAGACATTTTCTTCTCCAGTCTTTCTTGGCAAATGACATAACCACTTGCTCAAGTGAAACCCGCAGGGTTATCTTTGATTGTTCTTTCCCTCTGACTAACATCTAATTCAATAGGAAGCCTTATTGGCACTAACTGTAAAATATATGCCAAGTTGGTTACCTCTCCTTCTGCACTTGTGTCATACTGGTCCAAGCTGCCATCACACCTCACATGAAGTTCAGAAGCCTCTCAATGCATTTTCTACACTTCCACTCTTGATCCACTGCTCTCAGTTTTGCACAGAGCAAAGCGTGTGCCAGCACATAACTCTACCGCCACAAGCCCACACTGGCTTTGCATTTCACCCAGAACAGAACCCACATTCTACCATGGCTAAAGGCCCTACATGAACAGACTGCCCCACTCTGTAATCCCATCTCTCACCACTGTCCCCTTGCTTTCTATGATCTAGACTCCCTGATCTTTTGTCCCACAAACATGCCAAACTCATTTCTCCCTCAAATTTTATTCTTTTCTACTTCTCTGCATAGAACTCTCTCCCATTCCTTATCTTTGCATGGCTGACGTCTTCTCAACAGGTCTCAGCACAAACATGTCAGAGAAGTCACTCTTGGTCACCCCAATTCTCTCTCACATCACCCTGCTTTGTTTTCTTGGCAGCAGCAATTACATCTTTAAAACTATCTTCTGATTTATTTACTTTTTAATAGCCTAGCTCTCCACTAGCATATGAACCCCATGGGAAAAGAAAGTTCATCTCTCATTCATCACTGTACCAAGTGTTAATCTTTACATGACATGTGCTCAGTAAATACTCATTGAATGAATGAATTCTTCAATCAGTCAGAAAGTCAAACTCATTGGCACATCATTCAAGGCCCCTCACAATCTAGCCCTAAGCTATGTTTGTAGCCTGTCTCCCAAAATACTACTTATAACCCATATTAGACCAATCGCTGTTTCTTAAGCACACCGTGAAATTTCATGACCCAATACCTTTTATCAGACCACGAATCTCTCTTTTATCCAACCATTAATCTCAAACACTCTTTGTCACCCTTTCTCTACTTCTCCCCCGAGTTCTGCTGGGGTAAATTCTACTCAGTGATCAAGGCCCCAGTTCCACTGTCTCCTTCCCCACTAAGCCTTTGCAGTTTTCTCCCCTGGATCCATACTGTTTTTGTCTCACCATCAGAGGGTCCTTAACATAGCCCTCCTTCCACAATTAAATGTCTTTCTCTTGATCCCTTAGGATGTGCTAAGTTCTTTGAAAACAGAAATTCAGTTGTCTTCACATCCTTCATAATATGTAGCCTAGTCCCTGGTAGGAGCTCTATAAATGTGTTTAAGATGGAATGATTTGAATCTTGAATAAAACTTAACCAGACTGTGAGAAAGTGACCCCCAAAACAACTCTGTGCCTCCAATCAGAACATTTTAACCCTCAATAGGTCGGGAAATACATACATAGTTCCCTAGTTTAATGGAGGAGGAGGAGGAGGAGGTTCTGTGTCATGTGGTATTTTCTGAGTTTTCTATGCCCGCTGCAAAGAGAGAAGTGGTCAGGAATCATAGACCTGGTGTTTTCTGTATCTCTGTCTTAAATCACCAGCTGCTTGTTTAGCCTTTATCCCCACATTTGGCAGAAACTGGGTTGCTTCTCTCACACATGTTTTTCCTTCAGAGTGTTGATATTGGGCTGTATCCTCTATGATAACAAAATACCAGACTTCTTGGGTCATTGGTCTAATGCAGCTGTGGTTGGTTGAGGTTCACGAAAGTCACCGCTTGTCATTTGTTTACATCCCTGCCCTAGAGAATTTAGGGCTTTTCTTTACTAGAGAGTTACAGACATCATCCCTAGACCCATAACATTCTCCCATTTCTTGTTAATTGTCATGAGAATGGGGAATAACGTGGGCAAGGCATCCTGTGAGTGTTCAGCAAGGATGCTGTAGCGACTTAGAAGAGAGCTCAGGAGGAAACTGGCTTGTAGTTCCTTCTTGAATTAATCTATTCTTGTTTCAGTAGAGTCAGGGAAAACTCCATAGTGTGGCAGGGTGGGACATTGTCTTCTTAGATAAGGCTGGCTGGAGAGAATATATATCCAGAGAACACAAGAGGATCTTAAGTAAACCAGAAGGAAAGTGGTTATATCCAGGCATTTCTGGAGCTTTAAAAAGCAGGGTTGGAACCTGCCTGAAGCAAGGCAATAGCAAAAATGTGCAAAATACGAGGGTTTTGGGACAGTCCAACACGAGCTAGATTGAAGCCAACAAACATCCCCTCCTCAGCTTTGGTCTGTAAGTCTCCAGCTACATAAGGGGCATCTAGATCTGAGATACTACAAAAAAGACGGAGACATCACCATTCTCAAGGAAATGCAAGGTCTAAGCAATGGGTGAAAGTAGACAAAAAAAGCTTTAGTTCCACACAGCACTCTACTCTTACAGCAGAAGGAAGAAAAGCAAAGCTCATTACTAGCTGACAGTGACTGCAATTCAACTTGATCTGGTTCAGTTTAATTCACTTGCTAGGTCAGGGAAGAATAGTGGAGTAAGAACATTCAAGGCTGAATGAATAGCTCATTGCTCTATAGAGTAATATAGTTACTAAAAAGTTTACTGAAATCTAGTGACAAATAAAGACAGAACCACAACAGATTTGTATTAACAGGCTGCTGAGAAAAAACATGGCATGCAGGATAAGAGGGGAGTGCAGCTAATCTAAGTGTGACTTCGGGTAACGGGGTTTCCCTTGTCTGATCCTGACTTGACGGTCAGTCAGGGTGTTCCCAGTCTCCCTGCTTTCTTGGGAAGTCCTGCCCGGCTAGGGTATGTAAACAAAGCTGATCAGTTAATCTGTCATATACAAATTAATCGCTGGAAGGGACTGTAGAGGTCGCCACCACGATCACGCAACTAGTCAGTTACTGCCATTTCTCCATTGCAACAGCCTCTGAAGTGTGTTTCCACGACTTCATATCAATGAAAATCTGTCTGATGTTTGGGAATTTATCTCACTTCAAACAGAACAAAGAAGCTTCACCTGAGATGTCATTCCAGAAGCCCCTACACCCCTCCCCAGAATCTCTCCTCTCTGACGACACATTAGCTTACACTGATGGATAAATAGGCCCTTCTGTGAGTGTGTGCTGCATATATGTGCACATGTGTGGGTATGTGTGGGAAAGTGTGGGGAGGGTTATTTATTTAAAAGCCTACCCGCTGTGTTGTAAGCTTCATAGTGAAACAAAAGTAAATAAGAAATAATGAATAATAATGAAGTGTGTTCATATAGGGTCTCGCAATCCACCCTGCTGAGCTTTGAGAAGAATTTAAAAGCATGTTTTGCCAAGAACAATTTTCAGAGTGGATATTCAGTCCTTCAGACACTAAATATTATGGAGACAAATGCTAGATGCTGATCTCTTGTAATTATTTTATACTAGAAGGATTTAATGTTGGGTCTCTCATTATATGGAGTAAAACGATTATGTTCCATGAGGCTCCATCAATGTTCCCTAAAAACAATAGGATAATCCCCCGTTGCTCCCAGGTTTCTGAGACCAAATATCTTCATCCAAATATCTCCTAGAAATTCCCACTGAAGGAAAATGTCTGCTTCATCCCTAGAAGACAAATCAGTGCCTCATAAATGAGTGAAGAAATATATACTTAGACTCAGGCTAGATTGCACAACAAGAGACAAACAAGACTCATTGGGGTTCTAAATTAAATGTGATGAAAGCGGCACAGAGTTTGCTGCCAGCTTTAGCTCCCTTAAAACATCAGAATTATATTTGGAGAAGGCAGGTGTGGGTACATGGTCACATGGACTAGAGCCTGTAATTACAATGTTCAGACCAAGAGTGTGATATGTTCCTGTGCTCTGGGTAGTAGGTCATTCGTGGCACTGGGTTCAGTTTGGGAGCTGTATTTTGCTGGAGGGGATGAACCACTATGGAGCAATAAAAGGAAATGAACCATTGATACACTCTACCACGTGGATAAATCTCAAAATGATGATTCAAATTGAAGAGAGGATTTACAAAGAGCACAAGGAGGCTTTGGGAGTGATACGTTCATTATCTTGGTTATAATGATTTCACAGGTGTATACAAACACTGAATTGTACACTTTAAATATGTGCAGTTTATTATTTATCACTTATACCTCAAAAAGCCTATTTTAAAAGCAGTAAGAAGCAGTAAATTTTAGGGACTTAATTTTCAGTGTGCCTGGAACATAGCAGAGGCCCAAGATGTGCTTGTTGTTAAAGCATTGAAAGCATGGGAGGGGTCTATTACATTAAATCTGTTATTCTCAAGTATAGAACAAGTCCAAGAAGGCAGGCTTCAGCTTTATATATTCAATTAGAGCTGTCCAATAATGAAATGAGCTTCTTGATAAGGGAGGTGTTTGTCTGAGTGATTAAAAGTCTGATTCTGAAATAACGAAGACTCAAGTTCAAATTCTGATTTATCTTCCTAGTGTGTGACCTTGCGTGAGTCCCTTAAATTTTCCAAGCCATGGTTTCCTCATCTACAAAGCAGAGATTATGCCATCTACCTCCTAGAGATATTATAAATAATAATGAGACAAAACATGTAAAATGTATTATTGAATTGACTATTGCCCTGTGTGGAAGTTTGAGCCAGTTGGTTAGACATTGTTAGATAACAATATTTATATAAATATGATAATACTGGGCATTTCATTCAGGGCACACAGACACATATTCAGAAATACTGGTCAGAGAGCCACTGATAGGGAAGGTCATGGAGTCAAAGGGACGCTCAATTAAACTCAGAGGTTAAATCTTGTCATTACTGGTCAACCTTCAATCTCTCTCTTGTGGTTTATCCCATTGAGCCCTAGTGGCACCTGTCTTTCATCAGTCTGACCTTTGTAGGTATCTTACATTACAAACACAGGTTCCCACACATCTTCCATATTCCCTCCCAGGCATAATAATGAAGTCTAAAAAGCTCAATCACTTGGCTTATAAGGATTTTAAATTGTAGGGTGTTCCTAACATAAGGATTTTAAATTGTAGGGTGTTCCTAACAGATGAGTCGATCCCAAATTCATTTGTGCAGAAACTTCATCTCCACAAAAAAGTCTAGTTTTGTTTTGCTTTTTAATTAAGGTATCAGTGATATACAAACTTATGAAGGTTTCACATGAGCAACATTGTAGTTTCAACATTCACCAAATTATCAAGCCCCCCCCCCCGCCGCGCCCCTTTGCAGTCACTGTCCATCAGTGTAGTAAGTTGCTATAGGTTCACTACTTGAAAAAAGACTAGTTTTGTAGTACTGCTATAAGTTATTATAGCAACCAACATACCAAAAGGGGATCTTAAGGACCTGGTTTGGTGACGCTCTTTATTAATGGAATTCTCTTTATTGAGTTTCCACTTATTAATGTTTACAAAAAAATCTTGATTCATGAAAATAATTTCAGCCATAGAACTTCCTCTTTGAAGGCTCTAATTGAACCTACAATCTGTAGAAAATGTGTAGCACACATGGTTCCTTAGTGTTTCCTCCATTTTATAGGCCAGAAAAAGGAATAGTTTCCTTGCTCAAGGCCATGCAGAAGGAGAGGGCTGGAAGAGTCTAAAGAACTTGAGAGATCCTCATTGCCATTCCCATGTATGATTTCTAAGGGCCCAGTGGTTCTCACATGTATGACCAGTTAGCTCCTAGTTCACTTGATGCTGGGTTAAAATTGAGGACTGCCTTATTCCAGGCCCAGGCTTTTGTGTCTTTAGAATGATGATCTTAAAATTACAGATGCATGCTGCTTACTTATTATGTGGACATGGGTTTATTTTTCTATTTTTGAATCAGCAGGTCCTTCTCTAACAATGTGCAACCATACATTGGCAGACCATTTCATTCCACCCCCTGCAAGAAGGCTACAGGAAGTATTTCTATTCGGAATCGCATAAAACTTGTGATTTGCATGCACCTTTTGAGTCAAAATCAAACATTTGCCCTGGATTGGCCCAAGTTTAATTAAAATGATGAGAATGTGCGATAGGCATTTGGTCTAAGGCAAGAAGGATGCACAGTATTGAAATTTGGAACAAACATTTCTTAAAAAATGAGAAATGCATGTTTGGCAGTGATAAGAAATGCCAAGACTATGTATTACACGGGATCATGGGTTGAAAATAGAAAATATCCTAAAAATTCTGGCATACTGTGAAACTGTCATAGGACGGTTTGGATAGGATTACATGCTTTATGGATAATGTCTCTGTAACTAACACTGTAGATGTTTATAATCTTTTCTATAGTCTTTTTGTGACTCACCATGTATTGCTGATGGGCTGCTCATCAGTCCCGGCAGATTTTTCCATTTAACCACACAGGGGAGTAAGAAGAGGGTTTTTATCTCAAAGAGTTAAGCTTTGCAAAATTGATGATTATCCAAATATACTGATGCCAACCAAGTCAGCATGAAACAAAGTCTAAATGGCCAAGTGCAGAAAGTGGATAGCTAATTACTTGAATTGTGGATTATTAAAATTGACCACTTTTCCCATTGCAAAAGTTTCAATGTGGCTAAAATAGTAAGGAATGTTTACTATTATAATCTAAGAGCTATTGAGATAATACACACTCATATCATTTTCTAAATAGATCTGCAGGTATATATACTATTATTTCTGGGGCTCTTGAAATGAAAAGAGTTGAATTAGAAAAAATGTGAGCTATGGATGTTCATCATTTTATAGGACACCTTTAAGCTTCATAATTTACTAAGTAAATATTAAAATTCCTAAATAAAGTAATTAGAACAATTTACAAAGAGATTTGTTGTATTGTGAATCCATGCCATCTTAGTTATTAAGGTAAATCGGCCTAACAGAATAGATCTCAAACCATTCTATAAGCAATGAATAGAGTTGTTCCCACAGATGAGTAGTCTAAAGTTTGGTCTAATTAAGATCAATACTTCTGTTAATCTATGTCAGTACCCACAAAAACATTCCCAAGTTTCACCCCCAAAAATGGATGATTAAACGTCCTCTTATGCCATCTCCAGGGGCTCAAATTCCCAACTTGAAAGTCCTCCTTACAGTCTGCAAGTCTAGCCTTAAGCCCTGTATACCTCAACCCAAAGAAAAGGAACAGAATATAGGGTGGAAAAATGGCAAATGTGTTGTACTCTCCTTCCTCAGAGAGAAATAGACAGCTACGGAAAATATAAACAGTTGGATTTCCATTTAGGCTGTAAGGAAAGATCCGTGTTCTGCCTTGCTATCTTTAATAATGATGTTTATCTTCCAAATAGTTCTTATCCAAGTTTCAATGTTTCATTTTAAATAATACCAGATATTATTCCAGCATCCTCACACAGATCAATAACAGTATATATAAGGAAAAGCTTTTCATTTAAACCTGACCTCTTTCTTCTATTCACTCCAAACACTGATAAACAGAATCTTGAGTTATAGAAGCTGCAAAGTTTACAATCTACTTTGCTAACATGGATGTAACTTAGGTAACAATATCAAGGAAAAAGTAGATGACGAAAGTTCACCAAATACCCTAAACATGAAATTGTGGTGCAAGTCAGCAATTTGCTCAAAACTCCACATCAGTTCAAAGGTACACAAAGGGAGGAATGACTGCCTCAAGTTCAACAGAGGAGTGAACATCTGTTCCAAACATCCCCTCCTGGGCAGAGTTAGACTCATCTAAACAACTTTATATGCCAGACAAATACATTTTATTAAAAGAATGTGTGGCTGAAGACCTCACAGAATTAAAACTCACATTTGTCTAGACTGAGTTTTTATTATAAATATAGATGGGAGAATGTACAAAAATCTCCAACCCTTATAGTTTCTTTTAAAGACTGATTTTTAAAACAGCCTCTCTCCCTCTCTCTCTTTCTTCTGCCTCACACACACACAATAGAAATAATGGATGCATAATAACAGCATTTATCACATCTAAGTTCAATACTGATATCATTTTTCAGTACATTTTGAGACTAGCACTAACACCTCTATTTAATGAATGCTCAGATGACACCTGTATAACATGTAAAAAAAAATGTTCATTTATTCATTCATATAAGTATTTACGGAGCACCAACCGTGAATCAGACATATTCTAGGCAAGAGATTTCAAATTAAAATAATGGTGAATATTAAAATAACAGTACAGTCATCGCTGGAGTCACTCACAGAGGTTCCCAAGCAGGTAAAAAACACAAGATAGTGAAAAAAAAGATAAAGAGTTCTGTAGCCAAGCTCACGTAAGGTTACCAGGTAACAGTGGCATCACACAGTTTATAAGTCACCCAACAATTCCCAGCTTTGAAATTCTAGAATTAATGAAAGTTTTTTACTTTTTTTGGAATTCATATAATTTCCATTTCTGTGCATACAGTTATTAATATGTTATATAATGCTATTACCAATTTGCATGATTAAAATTTGCCTATTATGTAATCCTGTTGGTTTGCCAAATCTGCTAGTTGGTTGAGTTGTCTTCCAAATGTCTCTGAAAAGCCATCTTAATTATTTAATTACAGAATCTAATCTGTTATATATTATCCATCTTTGTATTTTGACATAAGGATCAGAGAACTGTAAGTGCTGGAGCACTACACAGCCAAAAATCTTAGTGATAAATTATCTGTAACAGTACAGAAATTCACATGTCCCTTTTTAATTATGTTTTTGCTATGGACCCTAGGTTTAAAAAGTTCTAGTCTTTCAAAAAAATATTAAGCAAAAAAATTAACTTGTTCTCCAACTTTTTCTTTATTACAGACTGGATGACAGTCAATGAAAACTTTAGGTCATACTATAATAACCAGGTCACCACTGAGTATATGGACATAGCATTAATGCAGTCTTATTTCTAGCAAGCTCACTATATCCATTTGGCTTTTCTGGCTTTTAAACAAGAGCTCACAGATGCCTTTACTCCATTTGGGGGTTCCCAGGATTACCAGCAGAAATTTGAGTACTAGGCAGGAATGTGATTGGCCAATCTCTTTTTTTCATTATAGAGCTTTCTGCCTTGAAGAAAAATTGACGTTGGCAATCATTTCCATCCCACAATTGAAGTAAGTGACTTCAGACAACATGCTCTTTCATACAGTTGTGGTTTTTCCCTTGTGAAATATCTCCTTATAACATGGAGGAGTTTGTGATCATGTAGAAAGAGGACATACTGGGATCAGAGAGGGGAAATGTGCCACACCAGGTCTGGGCATCCCAGTAATAGTGGTAACAAAATAGCATTCATCAAGATGAAAGTAAAAGAGAAATATTAAGACATGTAACTTTTAATTATAAACTCTTTTGTAACTCTTTTTCAATTGTAAGCTCTTTTGTAAGAAGATGAGTTTAGGATTTAGAATTTCTTGGAAGGAAAGTCTAAATCTTCTCTTTTCCTAGCTAATGTAAAGAAATAAGTTTTGAAGTCTTTATCAATTGATTCCTATGCCTCAACTTTTTTTTTCTGGCAACCTGCAAAAGTCCCTTTAAGGAAAGCATACAGGAGAATCTAAGGTAGATATAATACACACTGCTAAAGACTGAATGAATATATCTCAACACAAGTAAAACGGAAGGAGAAGTAGAAGTAGAAATATTTTTTAATTGAATAGTCTACGCATCACAAGCCCTTGGGCTAAATATTGTTCGTGAACTGGGTGGTAATGCATTTAGAAAAAAGAAATCCTAGAACTTGTAAGAATTGCTCTTCACCCACAGAACAGGTTTGGTGGGATTTCTGAAACACCTGCTAACACCCAGTCCCTTAACTTCAGAAGTTTGGTTTTCTTAGGACGGAGCTTGCTGCCAACAAGCAAGCTTCAGTGGGTGGCAAGTTCCCTTCCTTCTCCTTCTCCTCCCCATCCTTTTTTCTCTGAGCATCATTTTTGCTATTTCTGAAACTCCCTGAGTCAGAAATGGTCAAAGAATGCTCAGGATAACAGTGCTCCTGCCATACTCCCACCTCTCTTAGGTCGTATTGAATCAGGTATTAAAACTCTTGAGTGTTTTGAGGAAGACATTATTTAAATTTGGAATCTGGTCGATCTCAGCTCCAGTTTCAGACTGGAACGTGCTCAACCTAACACCCTTCTGCCCCTCCCGGTCTGGGTGGATCACACGTCTGGGTGGATCTCCTCTTTGCCACAGGCTTCTCTTTTTCTGTCTCCCCTTCTCTACCAAGTCCTGACTTTGCGGTCTTGCCTAAATAAAAGCCAATGCCTAGGAATTTCCACTAAGAACACCTAAGTTTCTTCTTGTAAAAGGTGGGGAAAGGCCACCCCATAATTCTGAGGTAGATGGTAAAATCACTGTGGAAACCACCTGTCTCCCTCTTGTTCCGTTTCCAAATCCTCAGAAGTTCTCTCTGCAATTAGTTGACTCCAAAGCCTTTCCCAAGCTTGAGCAAGGGTGTGGCTCTCAATTAACAACCTGTCTGCTTCAAATTGGTTAAAGAGCCTTTCCAGATTCATAAACCAGATCAAAGGCAGGGGGGGGCTATCACCTCCCAACTTGCAGGTGAGGGAGCTCTGGATTATTCATCTCTGTGCTGCAGAATGCCAAATGCGCTCTTGGCTCTTTGTGAATAATACTAACGATGCCTTGCAAATTACAGGCTGGGCAGATGTGTTCAGCAGGCCCTGGGGTGCATCTGTCAACAGGTCTAAGACTCTGGGCACTGGGCATCGAAGATCCCACAGGGCATAGCCAAAAACCCAGCAAACTTTGAAGGGCTGTTCAGCCATTTGGAATCACACTTTACTTGTTCTTTGCCAACTGGTTCTAAATAGCTTCTGAACAACAATAAAAAAAAAAAAACCATTACACATTAGGACTTCCAAGGTATTTGGGGGCATTTTCTCCCCCTAAGTCTGCTTTTTTGGCTGCCTGCTTTCTGTTTGACCTGCCTTTTCTCCTGAGCTGTTCCTAAGCATCACCTAAGTTAGAGATGTAGGTAATAGCAGTTAACACCCGATGGTCTCCTCGGTAGGCAGCTGCTCCATGAACAAGTCTTCTGCCTCAAAACATACCTCCCTTACCTGTTACTTCTGATGCCTGAAACTCAAAGATTTTCTTTTTCCTTTTTTTTTTAAACTTTTAATTTCTTTTCAAATAACTCAAGGATATTTGTTTCAGGAAGGAGCAATATTATAGTTATCTGTGTGAAATTTTTTCAGATTCTTAACAGGAAGCAGTTTTTTTTTTTAAGAAGAAAGAGAATGTGATTATGTGTGAGAAAGGGAGTCAGGAAGACAGAGAGGGAAGAAAGGAGGGAAGGAAAAAAGGAAAAAGGGAGGAAGAGAGCAAAGAAAGAAAAAGCAGAGACGAGGTCATGAGCCCTGAGAGGGATGGAAAAGACGCCGAGGGGTCCAGAAACAGGCAACTGGGAGAGAACAAGAAGCATTTCTCACCATCTTCTCAGAGTCGGCAGAGGACAGCCCTTCTATCTCCTGTTTCCAATATTTATTTCTGAGAAGAATTGTCCAGGCCAAAAGATCTCAAACCCAGTCTGAGGAATTAGGTTCACAAGTCGAATTTCCCTGAATCGTTGAGAGTCAGGCCCACAGTCATCTCTAGGAAGAAACTAAAGATTCCACTGAACCTTTTTAAATATAATTTAAGTGAAATTCCCTGAGGTATTTCTCTCTTGTGTCAGCATTGTGTTTTTAAGGCGGTGTAAATATTTCCTTTGAAAACAGCTGCCATCAGGAACCCCGGGCGGACTGCTGAAGGCCTGCGCAGAGGGGAGGGTGGTCCTGCTCTGCTGTCTCCCTCCCTCTGATTCTGCCCCCGGGGGTCCTGCTCTCCGGCTGCGAATCAGGTCGTCTCTTTTCAGGGATGTTCAGTGTGGAAGGAGGATAACATTTGAAGCAAAAAGACCTGGTTTTAAACCTTGTTCTGAGAGTCACTCAGAAGATTACCCATAGAAGTTCTTCCCATCTGGTCCTCGCAGAACATTCCTTCTCAGAAAATAAGTCGTTGTGGCTTCAGTTGAGTGACAAAGACTGAAGACTTCCAAGGATATAGGCTGGTCCCTGAGGTCCTAGAGCTACAGTAATACGCGGGCCAAGTGTTGGATGAGGGTCCCTTGGGCTTTGTTTATAACAGAATCATAACCAGACATGCAAATTTGTTTTCAAATCTTACTCAGATGTGATGTAAAAACATCAAGATAGTCACCAAAATATTACAAACCACAGTTTGAAATAGGAACTTGTCCACTACAGCACAGGAATTACTGTGTGAATCCAAGACAGTAATAATACTCATTTCTGCTAATGCAAAGACAAGAGGCCTGAGCCCTGCTGTTTTATGCTGGGGGAGAACAAATATTTTTCCAACAACATCACCAAATTGAAAGTATTTTGCAAAATCTGAAGCCTTCATAGAATATTGTTTTGGAAAAACCAACTCTCCTGATCTGTCAGTGACATAAGCCATCCCCTTCAGTTAAGCTTGAAAATGAGAACGCCGTCTGTCAAACAGCTCTAAATCATATATATTCGCAGATGTAAATGGAGCCCAGGGCATTCCAATAGCCAATAAAAAGCTAGGGAGTAAGGGCGACAACAACAAAAAAGGATGCTTTTTTCCATTATTCTCCTCTTCTTTATCAACAAAAACAATGACTTCTTCCAGCTTTTAACATTGTTTGGGGCACACTTATTTGTGAATAAGACACCCAGGCACACTTGTGAATTTTTATTTGAAATATGAAAGTAAAGTATAAAACCCTGAAATATTCAATCAGATACAAATTTTTGAAGTTATAATTCTCCCAATACCCGAATAGGTACTGAGGGCTGACTGCAGACAACACTCTGTGCTAGATCCTGTGACAGGTATAAAGTTATTTAAGAAGTGAAGTTAGCAATTTAAGGAACTTCCCCCATGTTAGGGGAGAAATGCAGATTTCTGCATTACAAGATAATCATTTTTTTTTAATTGCACATCTTTCTCTTTTCTTTCTGAGCTCTATAAATTTGAGTCAGACATCAGAATCACTAATGCTCACCACACATGTTCCTACCTTGTCGGTACCTATCAGTATTTAAGGGAAACTAGTAAAATAAACTATAACTACCTATGGACTATGCTTTTCTAGTGCAAGCTCTCTGATGAAACACCCCAAATACCCCAAAATACTAAAACCCCTCCACTTGTCATATTTATTTTTCCAATTCTTTTATTTTTATTTTCTTCTGGAAAATTTCAAATACATACAAAAATAGAGTGAATATATAATGTACCCCAACATACCTTTCCCCCAGTTCCTATGACTAGCCTTGTTTAGTGAATCTTGTTCCCCTGAATCCTCACCAGCCCCTTCCCACTCACTATACACAGGCTGGATTATTTTGAGGCTAATTCCAAAAATCGTATCATTTCTTCAGTAAATATTTCCATGTTGTCACATTGATTTTTAAATTTCATTTACATTCTAATGAATCCCTGATATTTTTAGGTATTTATTAGGGTACTTCACATCCTATAACCTCTGCTAAATTTCATTCTATCGACACGTGTAAGTGGTAGAGTTGAGCCATCTATTTTAAACAAACGATCACTGAAATAGTCTATAAGCATCATCATTTTTAATCATCACGGAGCTTTTGCACAGCTATGGATCTGAGTTTACAAGCTCACACTTTGTCAGTCACTTCCACACTATTATTTTGAGCATGTTAGTACTTGCCATTTATTTATTTAGAATATTTTCATATTATAATGAGTTTCTCACATTCTTGTTTTTGTTCCTTCTTTGAGGCAGTTATTGATCTGTGAAAGCCTCCTCATTCCAGGGAACAATGATTTGTCTTATGGGAGGAGCTATGCCCACTTCCTGGGTCTTCTTTCCATGTGACATTTAAGAGACAAAAGCATCAGGTTCAAAAGAAATGACCAGGAAGGACCGCCAGACACCTTGGAGGTTCTTAGGGAGAAGAACACACTCCTCATGGTGGGATCAGCAAGAAAGTGAAAATTACATCATGAGGTTAGACGGTTGGCTTCTTTATCCTGAGGGAAGAATTGAACTCCCAAGGCTCAGCCCTATTAGAAAATGAAGTCTTGTGTTCAGAGGGTTCAAGCAAAGAATAAAAAGGGAAAACAAAATCCCTGGAGGCGATAAAAAAGTCACTCTGCATCAGTCTCTCCTTGCTGCCCAAAGTAAAAGTTTTGAGACACTCAACAATAGATCAAAATAACATTCTGTGATCCGCACACCATATTCCAACTCAAGCAAAATGTCTATGGATATTTCTTTTTTTTTTTTTTTTCACTAATTTCAAAGCCTTTTGATTAAAGGAGACCAGCAGGCCACTGTCAGAGCAGCCTGTCTGTGTTCTTCTGTGGAAGGTTTCAATGGCCGCAGTATACTCTCTAAATCTATTTACTTCAAGGCTGGAATGAAACAAACATGACAGATGGTTTTTTAAAAAAATCAAAGGGGAAGTTCTTGGAACACATCCTTCAAAAAAAAATTTTGTTTCTTTTTTTTTTTTTTTTCGAGCAGCTGAAATGATTTTTCAGAACATCTGATGAGCGATTTTAATACTTCAACTTTCTCCTCCATGAAGCGAGCCCATTCATTTGGAGGCTTCTGTCCTTTTGTTTTATTTCTGTTGAGTGTCTTTCTTTGACAAGACATAAAGTCTGAAATCGACAATATGCTAAATGAATGGATCCGCAGTGTATTTGGCTCCACAGGGGCTGCTGGAGCCGGCTTTGGATTTTGACGAGAGAATAGAGTGCTTAATGGGAGAAATCTTGAAGAAATAAAAAGGAAAGGTAATGGGCCGCCATGTTTGTTATTGTACAGGGGCCAAGCAATCCCCTTCACCTGTTGCAAGGATGGTAACTGGAAGACTAGTCTATCCCCCCAAAGACCAGAGAGCTTGATGTCAGGGTAATGCCAAGGAAGCGGGGAGAGGGCTGGGTGGCTTAGAGGGAGGGCAAGAGGCAGCCTCGTCAGAGCTCGCTTTCTCCCGCCCATCATCGGAAGGGCACTGGCTTAACACCCCCAGCGTAGTCTTGCTTACAAAGCTGAAATATAACTTCAGGAACCGCGAAACCAACCGTCAACATTAGCACCGTCGGCCCAAGTAAGGAATGGCTCTTGCTCAGTTTGGGTATGGACAGGATGTGAGGCAGAAGAACGAGTCAAATATGACTCCCGGGTCTCTAGGTGGTGCCATGAATCCATGAAAGGCAGGAGAAGGAGCAGATTCCGATGCTAACACATTTACTTTCAAGGCGTATCTCAAGACACATGAATTTAGAAATCATAGCACATCTTGGTCTCATAGCTAGGAATTGGAGGACTTAGAACTCCACAGAGAAGCAGCATGAAGATGTCATTTTAAAACACAGATTTTGGAATGAGAGACACCTGGATTAAAATCTCTGTATCACCACCTCCTGGCTGTGTGGCTAGCCTCACTGCTGGTTTCAGGAGGCTCAAAAGAGGTAATGTGCAGAAAGTCTCTAACATAGAAATGAGTCCTTGATACACCTATCCCTGCCCTCAGGCCCTGCAGTACTAGCCAAATGGAGGATAGTCTATGGGGTCACAAGGATCTGCCCTGATCATACTCCCAGCAAAGAAAACAGGGCCATATGCTAAGTGAAGTAAGCCAGTCACTGAAGGACAAATACTATGTGATTCCACTTATATGAGGTATCTAATGCAGTCAGACTCTTAGGAGCAGAAAGTAGAATGGTGGTTGCCAGGGACTGGGGAGGAGGGGAAATGGGGAGTTGCTATTTGATGGGTGTAGAGTTTCAGTCATACAAGATGAAAAAGTTCCAGAGATCTGCTACACAGCAATAAGCATATAATACTGTTATATAATGAGTTAATAATACTGAGCTATGCACTCAAAAATTTGTTTAGAGGGTAGGTTTCCCAATATGTGTTTTTTTTTAATCACAATAAAGAAAAGATGAAAAAATAAAACAAAGCTTTCAAACCCCTACCAGTTCCCCAACCCCTACGAGTTCCCCAGTCCCAAACTTTGATAACACATCTGCAAGGATTGCCCAAGGAAACTTACCAATAGTTCTCCTAGTTACCAGCATAAAAAGATAATAACAATGCAGAGGGGAAATAACTACTAAATGCTAAGCCAGTAGCAATGACAAAAGATACTTTGACTTACAAGGGAGAATAATCACTTCCGTCAAGGTAGTAGGAAGGTGAGGAAGGACAAGCAGCAGCAGTTAGCTTTGACCAAATGCCCTCTGCCAGACCCTCGCCAAAGTGTTTTCAGAAAATACTGGCGCATGAGGGAGGAGATCCCAGAAATAGATCAACATGTCCCAGAGCTTAGTACAATTCCTGGCCTAAACAATGCTTCACAAACATTTGGTGAATGAGTACAAAATACAAATTTCACAGAACCACCTATTACAAGTTTTACTTATTTAGCCGACACCAGTGAATGACATACTTACAAAGCTTATACAAAGCCATTTGGTTTGGCAATGTCATTTAACACCAACAGTGACTTTATGCTTTGATCCAGCAATTTTAGTTCCCTGTGTCGATCTAAAGAACCCTGGTCAGAGCAAAAGGACACAGGCACCATGGCATTCATTACAACATTGCTTATCATGGCAATGGCTGAATGAATGATGGCATACTTGTGCTGTGGAGTACTACACAGCACTGAAAAGGAATGGGCCAGCTCTTTTAGAAAATGAGAAGGATAGTATTTGGATCCCTTATTTTGAATTGCCAGGGCCACCTCTTAAGAAGCATCTTCCCTAAATCCCCTGTAATCTAGATGTAAGGCCTCTTTACAGCACTCCACATAACTGATCAATGTGTTGTGAATGGCCAGCATCCTACCCAGAGCCTGGCTCCCAGTAAGTGCTAAGTAATTATTTGTTGAACTACTGAATGAATAATAATTATATAATAATAACATATAACATTTATTCAGAGCTTGTCATATGCCAGTTTTGAGAATTAGAAATGTATTAACTCACTTAATCCTTGCAACAGCCTCATGAGGTATAAAACACTATTTTCCTATATTGTAATGAAAAAGACAGAGGCAAAGAAAATACTTGCACAAAAGAGAAATATAGTAAAGTCTACTAATTAGTCCATCTGGGATGAGACCCTGTCAAGTCAGCCTTTCCAACACTGGAATTTAACTGAGATAATCAGACCTCTACTCGGCTGCAATATATCATCTGCTTTAACAAACTGAAATACCAGGAAATACTCATTCTTTCTGAGAACACTGTTGCCCTCTATAATGTGAACTGGAATTTTCTAGTAAAAATAATAATGATACTGATCCAGAAAATCAGTTGAAAGCAAAAAAACATAGTCTGGCAATTACACAAAATTGTACATAGAAGCGCCTGGCCACCATCCCCAGGCCCTGAAGGGTGCTGTGACTTAGGAGGTGGAAGCACCCAGGATCCCTCCTCCGCAAGAGAAAGATGGTTAACTCCAGCCCTCTACTGGGAACGACACAGACCTGGACATGACCACAGGCACATTCTGGTCCTTAGGAGAGCCCCAGCCCCCAAGCCCTAAGGACACATCTCTCCACCACTGGGATAATAAGGATCATTCTCCAGCTAAGAGGAAGCGATCTGGCCACCCTAGCTAACCTTATTTGACAAGGTTTATACTTGGAGAGATACGTGACCTTAAAGGAAGAGCAAGAAATAACAGAAACAGAAGACAGGCTGAAGAGCTCCTCAGAAGACGTGGCAGTGGAGAACAGATAGATTGGAGGAATCACCAGGGAAATCTGATACTGAATTCAAGAATGTGGGTAAATGTAAAACATGGCCAGAGGACCTTTTAACAGCAAGACGATATCTCTCTTCCATTATAGTATTTCTCAAGCTTTGTAACCTGGGCTAGTAGCCATGTGTTCTTAAGACCATGGTTTATACTACATCCTCCCACCAGAAATTGATATGCCCAACAATTTCTCCTTGAGAGAATGAAAGGTCATTAGGTTTCTCATTATAGTAATTAGTGTAAAACTGAGAAAATCATCAAGATAATTCAGGGATTTCTTGAAGCACTTTTGGCTCCTAGCTAGATACAGCAAACAAAAATTGCTCTGCATAGAAATTTGAGTATTTTCTTGTTTTCATTGTTATTTGGTATTATATATACATAAAACACAAAAGTAACCAGATAATAAGATTCAGATTATGACATCCTTCCATCTCTTCCTCCCATTAATTTTGTCCAGCTTTATTGGAGTATAACTGACAAATAAAAATTATCTCACATACTTAAGTACATTAAAATAGTGTTTGCTCATTAATGATTTTTAAATTTTGTCTGACCGTAAAGTAATAGGATTCTCAGTTTTGTGACACATGCTGATAGAAGGTCAATTACTTCAGGGCCTATCTCAAAATTCTCAAAATTACATTGTTTTTTCCTTCATTTCAGGTAGTTTTCTTCAGTCTATTTAGAGGCTCAGCAAAGGGAGTCCAGGGTTTAGCAAGGGTTCAGAAGACAATGGACAGTTTCAGAGTATAAATCATGCTGTCAACGATCCCTTATAACTGACTCGCATCTTTAAATTAATAGGAAACAATTAATATGTTGTCCTTTCTACAGCTTCAATGGCTCTTCCAACAAACATTTCTTGAGCATCTTCTATGTGGAAGAGCTCCGCTTGACAGTTTGGGGTGGGAGGGTGAGGAGGAGTCAGGAGACAACATTAAATGAGATACAGAGCCTGACCTTTAGGAATTTACACTCTAACAAGGGATGTAAGCCCAATATATAAACATAATGAAGATAAAAGAGAGAAAGAGCAGCATGGCTATGGCATTTACCGAAAGGGAAGATGACCTTCAGCAAGGCTTGTGTTGGGAGTCAAATCTCAAGATTTCTAGATTTAAGATTGAATGAAGCCTCAGAAGGTAGGTGGAACTTTGGCAAATGGAGTTAGGAACAGAAGGGAATTAATTCCAGCAAGAAAGCCCAAATGAACAGAAGTTCACCTGAGAAAAAGCAGGATTATATCGAGCATTACAGATAGTACCAACTCAAAAGTCTTTCATGAACTGTTCATCTCTTTGAAAACCACAGCTCTCTTAACAGACCCCAAAATGTTACCTTGTGCATTAGTTGTGAGACTATCTACTTATTGATTCCCTCTGGGTAACTAAAATGAAATCACAAGGCTTTAGAAACAACCTGGTCCAGTCTCCTCTGATTGGTAGTCCCTTGGGCTTTCCGTCACAAAATAATGCTAAGTGCATTTGAGTGTCTAGGATCTTCTTCATATCCTTTTGAAAATGCTGAGTAGATATTATGTTGGCTCCTTTCTGCAGTCAGTTACTATCTCCTTCTTGCCAATGTCATAAGTACAACTTTTTCCAGTTGATGCTTCTCTTAGTGCATACACATGTTATTGATAATTACTTGTTTTAAAGATCTTTAACCACTTGTGCATGGAAATACAGCTGAGGTTTAAATGTTAAGACTATTATATTACTACATGTCTTATTTTATAAGTGAATAGGCCATCACAAATTTTATTCTATGCACTTAAATTGTTCTCATCAGAGGAATCCATTAACCATCCTGAAATCCTAAACAATCAAGTGTTCTTGTAAGAAAGTTAATACAGCAGCCTCCGTGCCCTCTCTGTAATCAATTTCCTGCAGCTTCTGTATGATGGCTGCTTGGGAAATTCTTTGGTTTCATTTTCAATGCCTAGATAAAACAATGATAATTCAATAAAAGATGCTCAATCTTGAAAATGAATTTGAGGGAGGTCCTGTTTGGGTCTAGAGTAAAATGATAACCGTATTCTTTTATGGAACGAGGTAACAGGAGCAGGGAGGGGCCAAAACAAGCAAGGGAATGGATCCCTGCGGAGACGTAAGGTTGTAAGGTTCCCGTATCAAAACGTTCATGCCTGTCTCCGCCTCTTTTTATTGCAAAGAGTGGCGGACTGTTTGTCTTGTTATAGCTGAATCATGAATTTTCTGCTAGACCCCCAAGGAAAGTGGAAAATACAGTTGTTGTTGTTTTTAAGTGTGAATATTGCGGCTTTAAAATGAGCCCTTGAGATTTAGAGCTTAACGGGCTGTTTTTCTATCAACTTGTGAGTAATGTTTGAGAACATTCCTCTACTGAGATCAGAGCATGGAGCCCTTCCTTGACTTAAAACGGGGCAGTGTGGGTTAGCATTGGCCGTCACCCCAGAATGAAAGTTCCAATTGGCACGTATGCCCGATTGCTTTGTGAACGTGTTGCACTACAGCTAACACAAATTGCCCATAATAAAAATAAAATAATAATAATAATAATAGTTTCTATCCCATTCCAGGATTTTGACTCCTTGTAGTTTTAATGAGGCAATGTGCACATTTCTCAACCCAGAATTGTGTTAGGGTATTTTTAGACTCATATTGCCTGGCAGGTCTTCATTGGGATACATTTTGTCTATTTATTTGGCTTCAACTTTGTAACAATAGTACTCAGCTTTATGACTAAGGAAAGGTCAATGAATTAAGAAACAGGAAATAAACTCAAACCTCCTTAACTTAGATTTATTAGGTGGTCTTTTTAAAAGTGTGAATTACAAGATTCTGAAGGAATTACTACTAATTATATTCCTTGTAGCTATAATAGGTTATTACCAAGTAAAAGTCCTTGGACAATAAATACATATTTGTATTATGCATAATTTTTCCCATTAGTTGTTCAAATGTAAGGATGCTTCTAGAAGATTGTTACATTATTACTCCTAAATTGGCTTGAGCCTGTGGTGGGGCGAGTTGCCAGTGTTCATTTGCTTAGGAAACTCCTTATACATTAATCAGGCACAGATGACTACCAGCCTAGCCCCTGTCTAAATTATTGACATTTATTTAATGGCCATGATGCTGTTTTAACAGCAAATTTGCTTTGGCTCAGGAAGATGTTTCAGTGAAGTACTGAACCACACATGACTTTCCTTCCTCTTAAAAAGCACACCAGAGTTATTTTAACACAGCACTGTCCAACAAATAAAATGTGAATCACATGTCATTTTAAATTTTCCTAATATCCACACTGAAAAAAGCAAAAAAAAGGTAAAATTGATTTTAATAAATCCAATTTATTTATTTTGATTAACCCAATATACCCAAAATATTATAATTTCACCACAAAATCAATATAAACATTATGGAGACATTTTATGTCCTTTTTGCTCTACTAAGGCTTTGAAATCCACTTTCATTTGTCATTTACAGCACATCTTAGTTTGTATGAGCCACATATCAAGGCTCAGTAGTCACTGCCAGCTGGTGGCTACTGTATGGGACAATATGGTCTCAATAATTACAGCATGTATCACAGTTTTTCCATAAAACTCCTTCTGTATATATTTCTAGCCCTGAACTTAAAACTCTAAAATTACTATCCAAACAACCAAAAAAAGGGAAAATAAAGGAAGAAAGAAAACTAGTTGGTCATCCAAATTTCTTAGCCTGGCCCTTAGCAAGGGTCTTCACAGCCTCTACCAGCTCTGCAACCTCCCAGGACTGCCTGGACTGTGTGTGCCACTGAAGCCACCACGTGGCCATGCACTTCCCCTTCCATGTGGCATCTAATACATTTGGGGGTCTGCATACTTGCGGCTCTTTAAACGTCTAGACTTTAAGCTCCACTATGACAAGGACCATACCATTTTTTTTTTTTTTCAAATCATTGCCTTCCAGTTCCTAGCACACTGCTTGGCTCATTAAAAGTGCTTACTAAAATTGTGTTCAATAAATAATGAGTGAATGAATGGATGGTGGAGAAAGAAACAAACACTGGCTAAATGATGAATGCCTTCTAGAGCCAGACAGGAGGACAGATAAACATTTGAACTTAATGATATTCTTCTCCTTGGGATTCTTTAGAAGGAAAGGGTCTGTATCTGTTGAGCCACTGCTTCCTGGACATATTTAAAATGTAATGCAATTCAAAGTAACACATCAAAGTTAATTTTTGTTTTTTGTGGTTGAGGGTCTCCACTTTCTAGTCCCATATTTATCTCATCCCCACTAATTATAGAAATCTCTGCTGTGTTAACCAAATCTCTAAGTTTGCTATTCCCCAAATGCATCCCCAGCTTCTCTGCTTCTCTGCCTTTGCTCAACAGCCATCCTCCTCCTGGAAGGATTTTCCCCATCATCACCTGTCAAATCCTTCTCATTCGATGCCAGCCAAAGACCACATCTTCTAAGAATTTTTTCTCTAATTTCCCCCAGTTAAAAGCTACTCATTCCTCTTCCAAATTCCCTATTGCAGTCACCATAGAGGCTGCAATCACATTCTGATTTGGGTTATGCAACTGATTTACTCTGTTATCTCCCATGCTGGGCTCTGTTAAAAGATCAACTGAGGCCTTTTTTAAAATTTAAGAACTTATTTGAGCAAAAATCAATTCAAATCTGGTCGTACCAAACCAGAAGTGGCTAGAGTACTCTGCCAACTGGAGCCAGGGGAAACTCTTACATAGAGAAAGTGCAGAAACAAAGAAAGAAAATTCTGATTGACTAAAACTTAAAACCTCGTCGGCTGCGACTGATTGCCCTTAGCTTTCAATTTCATAATCTTGAGTCGTTTACAGGCTTAGATTTTGGTGTGCACGAGTAAATCACCATGGCCTTAGAGCCACCCCAGTCTAATGGTCTCTTATTATCAATTAACAACTTTCTGGGAATGAGGCAGTGATGTTTGCCTTGTTACATATCCTCATCACACCTAGCAGAGTGTCTTATCCACATGTTACTCAACAAACATTTGCTGAAGAAAGAGGTGCATCAAAGTGTTTCTAAGTCCAGAAAAGAAAACCATATATTCTTATAAAAGTTGCAACGAGATTTTCCTAGCAATAAACAGAAGCTCATCTTAAACCTAAATCTTATGTTGATACAGCTTTAAAAATACCTGACCAAATTCCAGTGTATAACAGAGACAAGTAAATTGTGTTTTTCAAAAGATGGGTTGGGTTGGTTTTTCCATCCTTTACTGCCTGAATGAGTTCCATAATCTGTGACTATTTAAATTCTGCAACTGAGTAGCTACATGACCTTTGATCAGATTGAGCCCCTTTTCAGTTCCCTGATTTACCAAACTAAGAATTGGATTAACTAATCTCTATTGTCTCTCTCAGCTTGACAACCCCAATAATTAACTTTTTTAGAGCACTCCTTCTTTGCTCCAATTAAAATAGGAGGGGTGAAATACAATTCAGTATTTTAGTATAAATGTGATACCCAGGTAGGATGAAGAAAAGTAAGTATCCAAATTCACAAAACTGATTTCATCCATTCACAGAAAAAAACAGCAATCTCAGTCATGAAATGTAGACATAAACCTGCTTTCTCTGTAGATTTATCTGGGCAAAAATTTCCTTTTAAGATACATGAGTACAATGTCAAGACTCAAGGTTGAAGAGATTTCTGGATTGGTTACTTAGTGATTCATCTTACATGATACCTCTCAAGAGATGGTTTCCTAAAGCATTAGGAGAACTCTTTCTGACATGAATTTTCTCCATCATGGTATCTTCAGGAAAATCCAGAATGTAGTGAGAATGGCAATGTGCACAATAGAGCATTGCCAAAGATTAGAATCAAAATTTAAGTTTGATTCATTTTGACAGTTTTTTGTTTGTTTATTTGTTTTGTTTTTCGGAGGGAAGAAGTGCTGTGAGGCTGAAGCTGCTATTGGTTTTTTTAAACAAACCTCATCTAAACACCTCTTGCTTGTAACTGAAAGTTATTTAATATTCACTATACACCTTCTGCAAACAATATGCAAGCCAGCGCCCTTGCTCTTTTGGAACTCAGAGGGAATTCAGGGAGGAGAGGAGGAGATAGGATCTACATTATGTAAATAAAATGATCTCAAATGAAAACATTTTCCTTGAGGTGTGAACAAGTGTACTAAGTACCAATTTTGTGATGTAGCAATCAATGGCTTTCCAGAACTAAAACCCACTGGTAGAACAGCCTTGTGAAGACTGCTGGATTTAAGATTTAAGAACCCTTCCTTCCTTTCCTCAACCCCACAGGACTGATTGCAAGCTGTGCCCCTAATGCTTCCACACAACGGACCCTGGATCTACTATGTGGGAGCCTAGACAGCCAGAAGACAGGTCGTTGTTATTCCACCCATTTACTTCATTGTTTGTCTTGTAAGAAAGAACAAGAGCCTTTTTTTACCTTCTTTTTTGCAGCTCGGTCCCTGCTGGTCAAATATTGCTCATGGGTGGACCTTGTCAAAGGCTTTGGGATTATCATTATTATCAGCCTTGATGTTAATGGGCTGTCATCGTTGGCTGAAGTTGACTTTTTCTAGATGCTTTGTTTACTCAGCTAACAAAAAGGCAGCTTGGAATTAAAAAAGGAAACGTGCCAAGCAATTAATCCATAACTTGGTTGGAATGCTTTGGGGATTTTCTAACATTTCTTTTATTGAATTTTTGTTTAAGTGCAGTATCCTTTTTTCTTCTGAAATTTCATTCTGGAGTTTTTTATTACATGCCATTTCTGCAGGAGGCACATTGAGCCACTGGGACCTTCTGGGTAAATACCACGTGTTTTAAAATATTTATCAATAATGAGGCTACTTGCTCACACATCTCCTGAAAATGCCAGGCTGTGAAGCCAATTCAGTGAACAGGTTTTAAAAAGATATCAAAATGCTCATGCCATAAACATTTTTGTTACAAAGCACTTTTCTTTTGAATAACATACCAAAGCAACAACAATCCAAAAAACAAACAAGTAAACAAAAACAACTCTGCAATTAGGATGAAATACAGTTGAATCTATAGACATAGGAATAAATATATAGGAATTCTTTAAATGTTAGCAGTCTAAGGGACAATGTAGAAATCTCTCTATAGAGAGAGTAGTATCATCTATTAAACATATGTCCTAGTTACACGTCTTAATTTTTTTAAGAGAATGTCGGCTCTATCTTTTGGCTTTGTTCACTGATTGCCAAAACATATTAATCTGTCCTTAACCAGTCACACACATAAAAGAAACTCACTGCATGATTTTTCCAGAGACTATTGCCTTGAACTCTTTGACTGTCCAAAGAGTTGCATCAAAAGTTTGTTGCGAAAAATCATGTTCATAGTGTATTGCCTGAAGAGTATATTTTCCATTTCTCTAGATAATCTAAACTTGCCCTTAGTTCAATCACATCAATAGAAAACTGCATACTTGGGTTGCACTGATTTGCATCCTAAGAATTTTTATTAAATTTTGCTTTGGCATTATGCCAGAGTTGGTTGTGATGCTACAAATAGGATTGTCAATGAAACCATGGAACAATGGGAAAACAGAACAAAATTTACTGCTGTCTTTATGGTATTTATTGAGGTTGTGAAGATGTTACCTTTCTATATCACACTGTGTCCTCTTTCAGTTCTCAGAAATGCTGTACTTCAGATCAACTGTTTTTTGTTTTGTGTTTGTGGGGTTTTTTTAGACCTTAGGAACACTATGTCATTTTTAAACGATTGTTTTCTTTCTTGGCTTTGGATGCTAGGATGTTCAGAGCCCAGAACTGCAGCTCAGTTCTCATAGATAGACAGGCTGCCCTGTAAACATGTCCTGGGTTTTGCACACTAACTTAAATTTATATTATTTTGTTTTCATATTTTCCCATACCCTGATGTTCTCATTTTTATCATTGTATTTTTATAAGCCATCTTAAATGTGTTTTTCTTAACCTCCTTACACCAATTTCAGGGGCATGATGGACTATATACATCATTCTGTAACACAGTCCTCTGCTAGGTCAGAACCAGACATGCTCTAGGCCCAGTGACTCAGCAAAAACTGGAACAAATTTCTTTGGACAAAATTCCATTTTATTTTTTAAATCACTTTACTGAAAACTTAATGTGTCTTCATAGAAAGGTAGATTCCTTCTATCTATACAAACTGCTTCATAATGTATCTTCTTACTTCATGAACCTCTTTCCTTATGATTAAAGATAGATCTGCTTAAGGATTATGATGGTTGCACGGTTTTCCATTGTATGGATATGACATTTCAAGTCAATTCCTATTGACAGTCATTTGGGTTTATATTCCTTGCACTTAAAATTATTGTCTTTGTTTCATATAGTTAACTTTCACAGGAAAAAATGTTTTAATTACAATCAGTAAATGAATGAATACCTTTGCCTGACCATCATTCAGAATGACTGCACAGTTCATGTTCCCAAACCACTGTAGGTGATGGTTTATTTGTTGACACCTTTACCAATAGTAGCATTGATCTTTTTTCATCTTGTACAGTATGATATCTCAACATCTCACTTCCTATTTCTTTATAAATTTCCCATGTATATCCCTCTCCTTGTTTTCTTACTGGAACATTCATCTTTTTCTTATTAACTGACTTCAGTATAATTTAAAAATAAAGGTCCCTTTAGCATGGATACTTCAAATATATTTCTTACCCTTCTTTTTTTGTTTGTAAGTGATTTTTTATCATGAAAGATTTTGTTTCTTGTATTTAGTTTTGTTTTGCTTTAACTTTATGTGATCTACCTCATTAATCTTTTCTTTTCATGATTTCCCCAGGGTACAAAGGCCTTTTCCACCTAAATATTAAAAAATATTATCTTAAATTTTATCCTAGTTATTTTATGATTTCATTTTTTACACTGAAACTCTTTAGTCTAACCAGAATTTAATTTAGGTAAAATATATGAACTTCTAATTTACCCTTTTTAAGATTACTCCATTTTAATACATTAAATTTCAGTAATGAAAAAAAATTAATAATTAGCCTACTGTTTTACCATCATTTAAGGAAAGTATTATTTCCCCACTGATTTGAAGTACTATCTTGATGATATAATAGCTTTTACATGTAATTTGCTGTTTCTAGATTAGTTATTATGTTTTATTAAACATAGATCTTAACAGCTTTATTCCGGACTCTACTTCCAATTCATCTTAAAATCATCCACTAAATGCTTTTTAAAGGATACTGAGTCACCTGAAGAATTCTTACTTTTCACCTGCTACATGCATGTCTTTTGATTCCGATAAGACCAGCACCATCCTTTTAGTTTTAATAGAGCAAATATGCCTTATCGCCTGTCAAGTTTTAACTGAAGCATCAGATCATAATGTTTTTGACCAAATATAATAGTCATTATTTTCCAAGCCATTTCTTGTTGGCTTTACAATCATTTCTTATATTTTACCTCTTCCTTTCGGTTTTTCTTTTCATCACTTTCCCTCCTTATCTGCCAAGCCTAAACCCACCCACCACCTCCCGCATGCATCTTCATTCCCCTTACTTCCCCCTTTTCCCATACATTACCCCACTACCTCCCCCACTCCTCCTCCATAGCCCAAGATCTCAGTCCTGGTTAAAAGCAAACAGGAGAAAAGCCACTTAGGAACCACGCACAGTCATTTCCCATGCATCAGGAGCAGACAGAACCTTAGCAAATACCCAGTTCTGTTCTCCCATTTTACAAATGAGAATTCTGAGTAGCTACAACAAAATCTTGCTCTCTCTGACCTAAGAGGTACTAAGAAGCCAGGTCTCTGAGTTCCACTCCCCACTGTCCCTGCATTGAGGCAGGATAACTGGAGCCACCGTGCCAGGAAACATACTTTGCCAAAGTCCTCCATCAGTGAGAATATGTCTCTTTATTTTGGACCTTGAAGACCAGTGAGTACATGGAGTCAACATATTGTTTATTTAAGGTGCTAGGGATTCCTCCATTAGATTGCCTTCACACAGTCAACTTAGTGACTCTCCCTTCTGGACAGAAGAAACAGCGGGGATAGCCCTTAAACTAGAGACCTAGAGACAGACACTTGTGTAGATGCAGGATATAGTTACAATAACATTAACTAACGTTTATGGAAGGCATCATGTGTCAGGTGCATCACATGCATTATCTCACTTAATTCGCCCAACAGCCCTTTGTAGCAGGGTCCTCAGCTTCATTTCACAAGAAGGAAGGGATAACTCAGGAAGGTATAGAAACCTGCCCAGGATGCCTTGAAGAGAATGTGGCAGAGCTGGCCTTTGATTCCAGGCACCAGGACTGCTTATCACTCCCTACACTGTCTGAAAGATAGTGGCAGGATGGTCAAGCCTCTAAGCTTTGGCGTCAGCCTGGGTCCAAATGTCAACTTTACTACTTACTAACCATGTAAACATTGGCATGCATGTTGACCTTGCTAAACCCAGTCTGGCCATCTATAAGAGGGGATAATAAATATCCCTCCCTCACATGATTATCATGAGAATTAAGTGAGATAAGTAAGCAAAACTCTTGGTGCCTGCTAAGCAACGGAAAAATACTGGCCATGTAAGAGAGTGTTTCTAACAGTCCAAGAGCAGCAAGAACCACACAAGAGCACATCTACCCACCCTTGGTGTTCAAACCTGTTCAGTAGATGAGAGTGGTTTCTTCACTGTTGCAAGTACCAGAATGGATTGAAAATGACCTGCCTTGGAAGCCACACTCCCACATGTACTGCGGAAGATCAAGACTGTCATGCAGTAGGCGTAGCTGTGAGATCCACGGACAGTTTTATTGGCTATGATGGCAGATTTGGCATCTTGAAGAAGCTCTTGGGTGAGCCCCCCAAGCATAGGGAAAAACTGTCAAGCCCTGAGCAAAAATTGTTTTTTCTGATTTAAAGTTTCTGCAGAGGAAAAAAAAAAAACATGATAAACTGAATCTCCTTGAGGGACCCCTGAGCCCTCCTGGCCCTAAAAAGAACTCAGGAGTCTTTAGGCCAATCACTACAATTTTCTGATCTGTCTGTAGCTGATTGCCCAGGTAGTTTGAATTTACATCATTAATGCTCCCCAAGATACATTGTCATCTTAGAATGCAGGGAGAAGAAATCATACATGTGCATTCTAACAATACAATCATAGAAGCAATTTATTTTGAACATTACTTTGGAGTGAGGCCTTTATGCAACCAGAAATTTAATAAATACATAGATATGAGACTGCATTTTTCACTTAGGTTCATCAAACACAGAGAGATTTCCCATTATGGAGAGAGTAAGTTTGGAATCAGGCTGAGGTTTTCCTTACAGAGATTAAAAAGACAGATGGCAAGGTGCTGTGCTCAGGGAAAAGACTTTTATAATCAAAAAATTCGAATTTATTCCTCAATCTGACATTTAGGTTCACTCTCTATGCACACGGTCAACTCATATGCTACCAAAAGATTCCATTATTCAATTTCCTGTGGACCATCAAGCCATTGTTACCAATTCTGTGAGTCTCAGGGTAGACACACTTATGCCATTAAAATATCTATTTCCATGGATGTCTAATCCCCCTGCATACATGGATGCATATGGGTATATGCAGTCAATAAGTGGGACTTCCCTCACAATGACGGTGCAACTCCTCTTAATTTCACCCTTAGCCTTTGGACATTAAAATATTTAACCAACTTGACAGCCTTTTGGTGCAAAACCAGCTCTTTCACTTACTCCCATGAAATATGCAATCACATCAAGTATTCTGTAGTTTATTTTTGAACTTATTCAAGAATCACAGGATCTTGGCAAGGAATCACAACCCACAATATTGTCATTTTTAAAGTCAGGGAGGTTGACACATTGCCCCCTTCCTGGGTTGGCAGACTGTTCTAAGGGCATGATTAATGCAAGTAATATGAGATTCTCCGAAAATGGGACTTATTATTTGAAGACCATTATTTCCATTTTTAAGAAACACATGCATTAGTGAAGCTAAATCACAAGTGAGCAGCTTTGGTAGTTTTAATGATCAATTCATTGAGTATGACTGTGTGCCAGGCTTTGTGGGACTGGAGAAGGAAACGGTCCCTGGCCACAAATAGCTCAAACTCCAGTTAGGGAGATATCATAAATATGCCCCAAATGTGCAAGAGTTAAACAACAATAAAATGAGTTTCTCACAAGGTGGGACACATGGGTGTGCTGGAAGATCATTAACCAGAGCCAAAAAATCATAAGAGGAACAGTTTGTGCTGCAGAAATGAAGAAGTACAGACCTTAGAGGTAGGTGGAGTTAGGGAGGACAAAGAGAAAGGAAGGAGGGAGGCAGCCCCCCTGGGAAGGCAGTGGGTCAAGCAGACCTGCTGTTCAAGAAAGTGAGAAAACAGGATCCTTGGCAGAGCCAGGAAAAATAAACTAGTAGATTCCTCAAGTAATGCTCCTCCCAGCTCTTCACAGCCCTGGAGTCAAAGATTCTGAATCCCATGTAAATGGACTTAATAGGTCTCAGGTTTGTTATCAACGGGTCTCTTGTCCACATTCTCTTACCCTGACTCTCCTCTGCTCAGCCTTGCTCTTTGGTAAATTGTTCAGAAGTGACAAAGATACTGGAGGAGGTTGTCTCTGCCTCTAGCTAACAAATTCAGTCTTCGTACCCCAAGTGATGCCAGAATGAGTTAAAGGTTGTAAAGAGCATTGAGAAAGGACCACATTAGATCAGTCAGTCAAAACATGTATCTTGGGAATAGACTTTGTGCCAAACTCTTATAATAACACTAGAAAGCACCTTAATATGTTAATACATCTTTGAGATGCTGTAGTGAGAGGTGGAAAGAATTGTGGCTTCTCCAATATGGTCAACTCAACTTGAAAAAGAAAAAAGATGTTTAAGGCACTTGTAAATTAGATTGTGTCCCCCACCAAAAAAAGATATGTTGAAGTCCTAGCCCCCATGTCTTTGTCTATTTGCACTGCTATATCAGAATACCATTGACTGGGTGGCTTATGACCAACAGAAATTTATTTTGGAGGCTAAGTCCCAGATCCAGGTGCTGGCAGATTTGGTGTCTGGCGAGAGCCAGCTTCTTGACTCCTACATGGCTGTCTTCTCACTGTGTCTTCACATGTGAAGCAGGTGAGAGAGCCCTCTGGTGTCTCTTTTATAATGACACAAATCCCATTCATGAGGGCTCTACCCTTGTGACCTAATCACCTCCCAAAGGCTCCCCTCTCTATACCACTTAATACCACTGGGATTAGGTTTCAGCAGAAACACATGAATTCAGTCCATAGCACCGCAGTACCTCAGATTATGACCTGATTTGGAAATGGGGTCTTTGCAGAGGTAAAGTTAAGATGAGGTCATTAGGGGTGGGCCCTAATCCAAAATGACTGGTGTCCTTAGAAAATGGAGTCATTTGGGCAGAAAGACATACATGCACAGAGAGAAAACAATGTGATACACACATGGAGAGGACAGCCAGGCGATCGGAATGATGCATCTACAAGCTGAGGCACACCTGAGGCCCCCCCAGGCCAGGAGAGAGGCCTGAACCTGTCCTTCCGTGGTGCCTTCAGAGCTTGGCCCTGCCAACTCCTTGGTTTGGGGCTGCTGGTCCCCAGAACTGTGAGAAAACACATTTCTGTTGCCCTCAGCCACCCAGCGTGTGGAAGCGTGTTACAGCGGCCCCAGAAAACTAATACAGCACTTTTTAAAATCCCTTCGAAAATTATTTTAGAAGGTAAAAGAGAGTAAGCAAATATGCATAAGTCAATCTTTAGCCATTTTAATGCTATGAGTCCTTTTTTGGAAATATTTCAATAATCATAAACACCACTTTTTACATCACTGGATTAAATTCCATCTTGTTCCCAACTGCAAGAAACATTTCCTTATTTTTACCTCCTATTACTGAAGAAAAAAACAGAAAAAAAGAGTTCTTCTGTAATTCATTATACTCTGAAGATATATAGTATCAGGCTGATTACTGAATAAAATATCTAGTTACCATCACATTTAACCCACCAGAACTGAATTATATCCACTGCATGACTTTCTCCTGTTTCCTCTAATTTCCCTCATTCAACCACCTTTGACTGCATTCCAGTTTCTAGTAAATGCTGCTGAAGCTTCAGCTATTTTGCTTAGATTATATAATTTTCCAGAAAACTCAGAAGTTGATCTGCTTAACAATGTATTCATTTTTTCCTCTAAAGAATGGTATTATTTGCCATCGCTAAGAAAGTAAGCTTTGTAATATTTCCTCTCCAATTCAAAAAGAAGTATTAGCCATTTTGCACTGAATATTAAGGAGGGAGAAAAGCTGAATGCTACTCTGATTCTCACCAAGTGAAATATTTCCTCCATACGACCAGAAATAGTGATGGAAAATCTTTTCCTTTCACACAGTATTTGAGCATAATTGGTAAAAGCCTTCAATTATAGAGTAAGTCTTATAAGAACTAGTCTTTCCCTCAACAAAAACTCTAATCCATTTGGATTTATGTGACTCTATTAGCTGCAACCTTTCTATTTAGTTAATAATATGAAATGGTTATTTAAAGTTTGCATATAGTATCTCCCATGAATGTCTCTACCCATTTCCCCCCTGTTCATCATAAAATTTAGATGTAACAACACTTTGCATCTTAGTGCTGTTCGTAGAAATATTGCAAAACTAGCAAATTACAATAGTGCTCTACAAATTGAGTCTAAGATTGCTCATCAACATAGGAGACCTGATTAAATAAATTAGCTTAAATAATTGGTATTATAAAAAATGAATAATTAAGTCCAAAATAATCTTTAAGATAAGTGTTCCCCTTTTTTCATAATTAATAAAAAGAGTCGACTTTGAACAGATAGTGCTTAGCAGATAGTCTCCCAAACTAAGGCATTCAATCTGAAGGAATTGAGTGGGAATTATTGGACAAATCATAGAACTGAGTCTTAATTCTTAACATTAATTTCCTATAAGTTCATGGGCAAATAACTTCATCCCTTACTGTTCTCATTGCCAGTTATAAAATGGAATAATAATATCTACCTAATAGGATTCTTAAGATGATCCGATAATATAACATGTACAAAAATATAATACTGTTGAATTCCCAGGCTTTCCAAGAACTGAAATGTTTGTACACACACAAATCAAACTTGCAGTGCAAATAATTTACAATGAGAAGTTCTACATGCATATATACAAAATGTACTCATGCATATCAATATATTTGCTGTAAAACTGTAGCATATTAATCTAACCTTCCCACCCACAGAAACAGTCCTTACAAAACCCTCCATAGGTGGTCACCATGCCATGACATGAACACCTCCAGCTGCAGGAAATCCAATCCGCTCACAGGGAAATCCATTCCATGTTAGAACAGCTCCAGCTATGAGGAAGTTATTTTTGCTATCCCTTCTTTAATTTCTCATGTTTGAGATCTATGCTCTAGTGCTATTTAGAGTAGGTCTGATATCTGTTCCACATAACAGCTCTTTGGATATTTAAATAATAATACCCCACACACAACACACCATACACATAAAATAAATAGCCAATAATACTGAATCCTTGATAGGGAACCTGATATAGGAGGTTTATTTATTTATATTGCTCACCAGTGAAAGAACTAAGGATCAGAGAGGGTAGACAACCTGTCCAGTGTCACTCAGCTAGTAAGGAAAGAGCCAAGAGCCAAGCCCACGTCTGCCAGACTCCACAGCCATGCCCCTAACTGCACACTCTGCAGGCACTCCCACTACCCCATTCGGAGCTTCCGTACTTTTTTCCCTGGTTCACTTTGCTCCAGTCACATGGGTCTCCCTTACGTCCTTCAAAACTTGTCCTGCTTGTAGCCATTACAATGTTTCATGATTCAGGTCTCAGCTTCAAAGTCATCTTCTCAAAAAGACCCCTCTCCATTCCCAAACCCAGGTGTATTCTATCACAATTTCCCCAGTTCATTTTCTTCATAGAATTTACTCTTCTCTGAAATTATCACATTTATTTGTCTCATTGTTTGTTCTATTTTTTCCCACTAAAATGAAAGCCAGAGTCTTGCTTGCTTGTTCACCACTGGATCCGCAGTGACTAGAATAACACCTGGGACACACTGCACACTCCATAAATATTCATTGAATGAGTGAATGAAATCAACAAATTAAACAACAATATTTTATGATGCAACAATTGTCCTAACTGCACCATTGTTTTTGATTCAAGAAAGTCGTTTTTTCAACCATCATTCATTTCACTAAATTAAATGCAATTTAACTCAAGACAAACTTATTAAGCATCTGGTATGCACAAGGCACTGTGGTAGATGTGACATGCGAGTAAAGTATTGTAACAGTCCCTGTCCTTGCTGAGAATGGATAGGGAAAGAGATATCCAGAAATAATGGGGATATTCTTGAAAGTTTACTGGCATTTAATTTATAATTTTGAAGCCATGGGGATGTGATGTGACAACTCAAACAGAAGGGCTATTAGATGCAAAACTACAAAACAGAATTGCTAAGGCCATTGAGAGAAGTTCCTCTTGGGGAATAATCTGGGCAAACTTTCTGAGCTAAACCTGGAATACATTTTGGTTTTGACAACCACATATTCTAAGAGGAGGGAACCATGACAGAGAAGGGAGGCAAGAACGATGGTGTTCGTTGCAGAACAGAGCATTTTCCTAAGCCTTCTCAGGAACCTCCTATGATCGGACCCTATGCTTAGAGTCTACGACAGCTTGGAAGTCTGTGATCCCGCACAGACCATTTCCAGGTTCCCAGTTGTCCTTGGAATTTAATCGAAGTCCTAGAGATATTCACACCTTGTCCTATTTTGAGGTGGAGTCTGGAAGGATCTTCTCACTCAGGAACACCAGGTTTGGATGAACACACTCAGCCATATTCAAAGACAAATCTGAGGCAGTTTTCAACAGCATTTTGAAGAGTTAAAACCACTGGGTTAATGTAAGATGTCATTGCTGTTAAAGAAGTAAACCAGTATATGGAGAATTATTATTGAGTGGCTCCAATATCAGTGATTTGGGATAAGTGACTGATATGCAAAGAGATGAAGCATACTTAATGTAATTACACATCCATTTCTTGTGATATACGACCATGTGAAGCATTACTAATCCCCAAACAGATACCTGCCGAGAAGACTATCAAAAACAGCTGTTTAGTCCACAAGAAATAAACCATGTGACTCCAGAGTACTGCGGGCATTCAACTGATGGATTCCCAGAGTCAGACCCTGTCCACTAAGCCCAGGATTTATAAGGAATTAAAGAGGATTCCCTCAGAAGGTACATTTGTTTCAAGCATAAATCACCCTGCCAACTCATTTATTATTGTAATAACCCTTTCTGCATTTCTATTACTGGAGAGGACTTCTTTTCAAATGAAAAATGGCGTACCTGATTACTTGCATGGGACTTGACGTCATACTCATTTTGGCTTCTTGTTTGAGGCAGTGAGAGGTCCAAGAAAAGGCCTTTACATCCCTGCACACATAACGATTACAGTTAATGGAGTTCATGGGTTTATTATGTGTTGGGGAGTTAAAAAACAAGAATTGTAAGGACAGAAACGGTACCCTTCCTACTGGTATATCCAAGAAAGCTTCAAGATTTCTAGCACTAAAAATAGTTAAAACTCTCTCAGAAACTGTTTACATTCACCAAGGATAATTATGTGAGCCTATAACTCCTTCCCATCATATTAGAATACTTTAATAACCTATATTTTATTTATATCTAGTTGCTAAGTTTATTAGTGCTTATTATAGGATATGTTCTTAATTTTATGTTTTACAAAACAATTGGAATAATTGGAATTACTTTTGTGAATCTTTTCCCACTTGCAACAAGATGAGTGAATTATAAAAAGCCATTTTCTAAACATGCTAACAGGTGCAGGTAAGATTGACAGAGCAATACGAGAAAGTATTCTTAATGTAGGCTTTCTAAGAATTTAAATGGAATTTCTTTAACAAGTGCAAAACATTTTTAACGGGATGGATTTACTACTCAGGCGAAGTTGAACATAAGACATAACAGTGTGTTTCTTTTAACAATAGCCATAATCAGAGTATACATATGAAGTATAGATGTGTGTATAAAATGAGAACCAACAGGAACCAGAGATTAGCTATCTGAAAAAAAAGTTAAAAATAAATATTGGCAGAAAACGCCAAGAAACAAAGTAACAATTCTGGGTTATTGAAAGAAACTTTAAATTACAGGTATAGAAGAAAAAAAAGCAAAAATAACTGGCCTGGAAGCAAAAAGAAAGGATGACTTCTAAGCTTCCTTTGTGCCTGTGGCCTGTCACCAGCTGACGTTAGTTCAGCCAGTCATCCCAAACACTACCTGTGTGTGCTGAGGATATAAAGGTGAAAAAGGTACAAGTTCCCAGCTATGAAAAGCTCCTTATCCAGAGGATGGCCATACATTAGGAACCAGAATCAAGAACTTCCCTGGTTTCTCAAATTCATGACCCCTTTCTACTTGACTGGGCTATACCATGGTCATTTTTTAAATCACTGTATATGAATCTCCAAAATTCTTTCGGATTTTCTTTCATAGTCTTTCACATCGAAAGGAATGTTACCTGAGTAAGGTTCTCAGAACTGAATTCTGATGGGAGGCCTCTCCCAACTGAGGCTCCTTTAAGAAGTTCTGAGCATAAATTGAATTACCAAGAATTCTATTCATTGAAAAACCCATTATATTGCATCATGTCCTTTTCAAATAGAGTGAAACTTGCTTATATTAAATTTCTAGGAACCCGAGGAAAAAATTTGATATAGGATGGAATTTGATATACTCTAGAAATATTACATGTGCGTATAATAGACCTTGATTTCCAATTTGATTGCTATACACAGGGATTCAATATAGGTGAGTTCAATATCAGGGGGTTTCATTGAATGTGTATTTGTGTTTTTCAGGACATGTATAGTTTGTGTTTCCTCGAGGTAAAAATCAGATTGATTCCTGAGTCCAGGAGAGCTAACTATTCATGGAAACAGGAATTCTGGGAGGAATTTGAATGGATGAAAGTAGTGTAAGCAATCCAGGTTCCACTTCATTCCACTTTAATTGCCTGGAGTTTAGACTACTGAATTCTGGAAAGGCATGTTTCTTTCCCTAGCTCTGTAATTCTCTGGCCTGTAACTTCTCCACCCCTTTCTTTCATTTAATATTTTAATATTCATCTGAATGGAAGTGTTCAAAAGAAGGGAATTACCAAGAGACTTAAACATGTGAAGAAATTTTCTGTTCCTGAGAATGTCTCAAGTTTTGGAAAACCATTAAAAAACTGAAAAAGTAGTGACTTATAAAACTAAAATAAATCATTATATTAATATTTATACAGAATGTATCACCCCTTGAAATTATAGACACTGAAAATTATTAGCATTTCGGCACATGTAATTACTGTCCCATTGTTTTTTGTTTGTTTTAATTCCTGATCCTGAATACCATTGTTCTAGATACTCACAGTTAGGTGAGAGGGACTGGGATTTACAAATCTTTCCCCCTTCCATGGAAAACCCTAAAACAATACATGTCCTGGTATCAGTACTCTTCACTGAGGGAACGAATGGGCGAACCAAGTAGATAATTTAATTTAGGAACCCTTGAACACTTTGACCAGCATGCTACTTTTACATGAAAGAACCAAAAGCTAAAAGCATAAAATTTGTCACCACACAGCTCTATAATCACTTCTAAAGTCTACTGATTTCACCCAACGTTCCCAGTAAGCAAATGTAATGAAATAAATAGAAACATATGCTTTGAGTACCATAACAGATTGGCTTCCCAACAGATTAGGAACTCTGAGCTATTCGCTATTACAAACAAGACAGGTCATATGCACATACAAAATAATACTAATCTCTTTCACCTAAAATATTTTACATAGTTGCCTCAAAAGTCATTTGCATTATTGAAAAAGCAAATGTTTAGCTAGCTAACTCTTCTTACTACATAGCATGGTGCCAGGAACTCAGCAGTTTGTAGAGGGAGTCACTGCCTTCCTAAGCTCTACATACATGTGGTTCGTTTAGACCACAAACAAATCTCTCTAAGAGGGATGTCAAGTCAATTACTGACTTAAGTGGCTGGTTATTTCACTGAAACGACAAGACATCCTGGGCAAAACCACTGACCCAAGAGCATCATATAACCCAGCTTCAAGTACATGAAAAGGAGGCAAAGCTGCTACATCTAAAGGAGACAGATGCCACTGAGTGAACGTACACAACATACAAAAATGAATTAAATGCTTGAAATAGTAACTCAGAGTGAATGCAAGCCTTACACACTGGCTTCATGAGAAGCTCCCCTGGAACTGTTCTCTCTCTCCTTCCTCCGACCCCCACCACACACACACACACACATGCACGCATGCACGCACGCCCCAACTACAACGACTGAAATACTGCCTCTGGAGATGCATTCGTTTTAGGTATCCGAGCCTCTGGTTTCTAACAGCACGGTTTTCTGGAGAGAGGCCACACTTCCACCTGCTCTCAGACGTGTGCTTTCCTATGAATTCTTTGTGGCCTTGACCCCAGGGTTATCTAGCTGATTGCTGTGATATGAAGGAAGGGAAACAGGAAGAGAAATGGCGACTGGGAGAAGAGAAGGGTAATGGCCCCCCTCGCAAAAGGGTGTGGCTGGAGGGTACTGGGTGTTTGTGGGTGAGAGCGAGGCCGGCTATGGAAGGACACGGACAGGAAGCAAGGACGACCAGCACTCTTCTCTCAGTTTTGCCTCCAGTTTGTCCTGCTGCTTTGTGGGGAGCAACCCCACCAGCCAGAGCTTCTAGAGTCAAGTGGAGTGCTTGGGGGTGAATGATGTGGAGAACAACATGTCTAAGGGGCGCATCTGGAAGCCCATCTGGGCGGACAGTACACTGCTTTTGCTCCAGTTATATAAATAGTTGATGACTGGAGGTCAAAGAGCTCCCAAACCTCCCCTTGCCACCCCTGCTGACGAAGGGAGTAGCAAAGAGGTTTTTTTCCAGCAAGTACCAGAAAGAGGGGAGCTTGGTAGCTGCTGGGCCACCAGTGTCCTCCAATTCCACAGCCATTTACAAACATGGTTTGGACCCCCATAGATTCAGTACCCTCGTTGCAGGCAGCCTGTCCTCAGCAAAGTACACTGGGCCCAGACTGCCTGGCTGACAGGCTTCTCTCCTGCTCTTCACCGTTCTGCTCTTCAGACCAGACTAAAAGCCTTGGGGACTGTGGGGTCTCAGGTGAAGGCCCTCTGTCTGGAAGCCCCTTCTTCTGAGGCTTTGATATCTCCAGTTTGGATCTTTTGAAGAAACTGAAAAATATGTTGCTTGTCAAGCACAACGTCATGCACAAATCGAACTTTGGGTCAGTTTTCTGCTTGTTTTAGGAATTGTAGGATTTTATAATTGACTTATAAATTAACATTCTCTTGACATCAATGACATTGATTCTTTTAAACCACCCCCTAAATACACCTGTTGGTATGCAGATTAGAGACACATTTAAGGAACGATCATAATGCAGCTATATTCTGAATATAAAAACTGGAAACAGACTTGTGAAATTTCTCTGTGTAATCACTGCTAATATTAACCTGTTTCTTTTTTCTCTTAGTATATAGGAATGTAAAGAAACTGTTAAAAATACTTGAGAACGAATTCTTTCCAAATACCCTATAGCAATTCAGATATATACATTCCCTTCAAGTTTTACTATTATAAGAGCAACTTTGATCATTCTCATGTGTTTATTGATAGTTTCTTAATAACTTCTACTTACACAACTTTCCTTTATTCTGCTTTCTGGTGTTCAAAATTAAATAAATGGCATTTTTGTAATCAGCCTGTGAGCAGGAGGCTAAATTAATGTTAATGGCAAAATCAGCCCCTCTGGAGACAACTATGGAGCCGGAACCACCCTTCTCTCCCAGTGGCTGGCACAGGCCCCTCCGTCATGGCTGGCACCAGGAAAGCCCCTGTGCAGAGGGTGGCCAGACCCACAGAAACTTAAGGCTCCTGTCCTTCATCCAAAGCTTCACCCCAGTTCTAGATCTGGACCACCTGTTGCCAAGGCTCTTGTCTGGGTACTAAACTGATCAGAACTCTGCCTTGACCCAGCGCTTGGTCTTGAGCCCTCCTGTGACTGCCCTCTGATCCCCTCACTAAATTTAGCAGCTTCCAGCCCCTTTTCTTGGGGTCCTTTCCTTCTTCATCTCGGTGCTTCCACAGCCACCCAGCCAGACACAGCAGCACAAGGCCCCCAAATGAAATACACTGAAGTCCATTAAGAATCACCTAAAATGTCAACACAATTTGAAAGCAGGCTATTAACAGTGCATATGTGAAGTTGACAGCACTTGCGATAAGCAGGAGAAACAACAATGAATACTAATGTCTTATATTTGTATAGCACCTTAGAGTTTCCAAAGTGCTGTCATGACACTCTTGAGATAGGCAAAAGGGGCATTATTTTCCCATTTTGCACATTAAAACCCTTGAGTTCAGAAGGGTTAAATGAATGAGGCAAAACAAAGACTAGGATTCAATTCTTGGACCCACAGAGTAACTGTTCTATGCACCATACAGGCTGCCCCTAGGAAACCCACTGGAAGGTATTTGTACAATAGTCAGACTTCAGGAACCTTCCTTTATAATACCATCAGTTTCTCCAACATGGCCATGGAGCACCTACCCGAGCCATGAGGACTGCTCATCATAAACACACACTTCCAAAACCAAGAAACTATTGAAACTAGAGGGGGTGTGGTATGGAGAAGTTGTTTCATTTTGTGGATTGGCATCATCAGCTTCCTGAAGAACCTTTCCTGAAACAGACTGAGTGACTAATTTGGGGGCTGAGTCTTCGGTTTTAAGTGTGGCAGAGTGGAGGAGCATGTTTGTGCTGATGCAGGACCCACAGCTCACTATGGAGCAATCACAGGTGACCCAGACACACAGGAGGTGGGCTGCATAAAGCATTACCCGGGTCAGGTACATGCACTGGGTACCGGATCCTTCCACACGGGCCGCCCATCTAACCTTATGGTTACAAAACCTAAGGACATTTCAAGAAACCTGGAATTTGCTATCTCAGCTTCCCCTCATGGGTCTGAACAGATGCTACTAGAAACATAAGGTTGGTTAACAAGAGACTAGGGAAAGGCAGAGGAGAGGATCAGGAGAATTGTTTTAGCAGGGTGGAGATTTTTAAGCAGTTATTAAGGAATAAGGTGAATAAAGCAAATATTGATACAGACAAAGAGGAAACACAGAAAGGGAGGGTCACAGAACTCATCCAGAAGAGTGGAAACCCTTAGGTGGTTATTAAGAACGGGATAAGTCAAAGGACATTGATGGGGTTCAAATGAAGGTTTGAATACAATACTATCAAAGGTCGTGTGGGCCAAAGGGACCCCCCTGCTTGTCCCCCACTATTAAAGTGTCCCAAACAAGTCCAGTCTATAGCCCTGTCTGTTGTACAAGCCTGAAGGCAGAGATTACAGTGAGAAACCTAATCAACAACCTCTTGTGCCTGGGGCAGTGGTTAAGCAAATGAATCAAGTTAAAGGTGAGCAAGAGGCCAGGGTGCCTTGACTCCACCCCTCACTGCGGACCCAGAAACTGCGCAAAGTGGGTGAAATGCTCAGGGGGTGGAAAGAGAAGTCTTCAGGCCCTTCATACAGGAGCCCTGTGTGCTGTGCTACCAGAACCCATCAGGGAAGCCCTGACTCCGGCTACAATTAGGTTGAGAGAACATAAAATGTAAAGGTTAATAAGATTATGAAAGTTAGGCTTTCCTCAAAGTGGTTGTGTCTCTTTCACCTGAATGTTTTATGGGAATGGAAATTAGCATGAGCAATAAAGGAGGCACACAGGGTAGAGACACGCAGCGGCAAGAACTGGGTTTTTCCTTACATGGGAGGGAAAAAACTAGAGAGTTCATGCTTTTTAGCTAGTTCCCTTTCCTTATTATGGATCCTTGAAGTAACACACATTGTTAAATGCCAAGACAAGGGCTCAGAATGGGATCTCCAGCACCTAACACCATATCCACAATTAAATTCTTGCCATGGCAAGTATTTGATATATATTCAATGTATTATAAAATGATACAAAGTCCAGCATTTTTCCTGGATAGACAATTCAGGAGTGAACTAGATGGTATCAAGCATCACTGTTCTTTGGTCGGGCAGATGGACCCAGTTCCCAAGGCCTTTAAAGTGTGGGAAACAATATTTTGTGAGTTTTGTTTTGCTTTAATAAGTCTTCCTGTAAAGTCTAGCTGAGATCAGCATCACTAGCCTTTCTGGAGGCAAACGGGGGCTCCCCCTGCTGAGCTGTGATTGTCCAGTGCAAACATGCAGTCCAGCAACCCAGTGCCCCTCCCCCTCCCATTCTTCCCCATTCCTCTAAAAGGTGGCCAGCTTCACAATCTGCCTCAGCTGTCTACATTTCCTTAATTCAGGGCCATCCCTTAGACATTTTAGAGAGTGAAATGATAAAATTCTCTAGAGTTATTATTCATGAACAATGGAATTGCTGATACATTTTGAGAGCTTCTCTACTTTAATGCACACATATGAGTCTACTCGACAGTATTTTAGTCATTATACAATTGAAAAACCATACAGAGAAGCTATCACTGTGCAGATGGTAAAAATGGCAACCATTTGGAGCCACCCATGAAGATGTTAAAGTTGAGCTCTTGGAAAGCTGTGGGTATTTTCAGCATGGGCAGGAAAGAGCAAGTTCCCTAAAAGAAAACACATTGACAACAAGGGAACAGGTTGCTTCTATTGTCAATGCCCTAACGACTTTCTTAAATTAGCTTTTTATGGAAACCCTTTCTTCATGCTTGATGACGCGCAGACCACCCAAGTTAATTTGCTACAAATGTAATTTAAGAGATTCCATGTGTGTCTTAAAGAAGATTTGGGTACGTGGGATTTGCATTGTTTGTTCTTTTTCTCTCTCTCTCTCTTTTTCTTTTACTTTTTTTTTTAACTTGGTACAAGTTCTTTATCATATACATGCTTCTGAAAATGAGGATTTTCTGCTTAATCATTACTTATTATCCAAGATGACATTTAAAGTAAAGGGATTATATAATCCCCATTAACATCAAATGCAAATCAAGAAGTTGGTTCTTTCGTCGAAGCCTGTGGACATAATTTCGATTGGAATCCATAGGAGTAACTCAGTACAGAAGTTGGTGAGTAGACAATGTGCTTAACTTTATATTTTGAGCCAGGAAAGTAAAATATATTATTTTATAGAAGGATGAGATGGGAAGAAATGATGGTTGAAAGAAATGGTTCATAGTGTGGGAAGGTAAATTAGGAGTTTCATAGATCTACATACCATAAAGAAGAAAATAAAGATTTACCAAACTTTCATATGGTTTATTCAAAGAAAAACATTTAAAGAAATACACCCCTAATTTAAGGACAGGAGGTTAACTATCAAATCTGGATGGACAATCAGAAAAGGTGAGTTATAAAGCTGTCAGAGAAAGACATCCTTTAGATAGAGAACATCTAAGGCTTCTTTAGAAGGGTCATGGAAAAGTAGTACTGAGGGCTTGGAGAAGAGATATCTTAGAGCAAATCACCAGACACAAATTCAGGTGGTGGTCCTTGGGTTAGTACCTAAGCAAAATATGCTACAGAAACTGATGTTCTCTAATGCTTTACATGGATTACATCATTTAAAAGAGGTCTGAAAACAATAAAAAAAAAAAAGTGAGGAAGAATACCTAAAAAAAGAGAATGAGGAATTTCTTTAGGAAAAGTGTCCACATCAATCTGAAGCCTAAGGTGAAATCATGTCAAGAACTAAGTTTAGGATATACTAGACTTTGACCTTTCTTAACTGAAATCCACACAAACAAAATTTATTGAACTTTTATAAGAGTATATATGCAAATATAAATTCATTTTAAGATACGACATTTTCATGTGTTACATTTAAGACTTTAACCCAGCTTTTAATTCATGTTTGCTGTGTGTATGTATTATTTGGCCATACATAAGGATATCCCACCATTTATAACAACATGGATGAACCCGGAGGTCATTATGCTAAATGAAATAAGTCAAAGACAGATGAATACTATATGGTATAACTTGTGTGGAATCTAAACAAAAATGTCAAACTTAGAAAAACAGAGTGAATTGGTAGTTGCCAGTGGCTACAGGGTCAGAGGGAAATGGGAAGATATTGGTTAAAAGGTACAAACTTTCAGTTATAAGATAAAGTTCTGAGGATCTAATGTAGAATATGGTTCCTATAGTTAATAATACTGTATTGTATATTTGAACTTTCCTGAGAGTAGATCTTAAGATTCTCACCAAAAAAAAATAAGGTAATTATGGGACATGATGGAAGTACTAATTAACACATTGAGGTCATCATTTGATAATGTATACATACATCAAATATTGTATATCTTAAATATATTACAATTTGGTCAATTAGACCTCACTAAAGCTGCAAAAAATTTTAAGAAAAAAAATGAAAAACACATGTAAAAAGGGGTTATGAAATAAAATGACAAATTACCTAGTATATTACTTTGCACATAGATTATATGCAGTAAATGAGAACATTATTATTATTACTTAATAAATATCTTAGCAGTCCAAAAGAAATCTTCACTAATATAATTTCCATGACTCTGATACCACAGTTTAAGTCCATTCAATCATTAGTACAAAGGGGCATAGCAATTTAACAGTTACATTAATACTTTCTCAGTTTTGAAGCTCTTAATACAAGTTCTTCTGCTTCTTAAGATAAATGCTGTTTTTCAGTCCTTTGATGTCTTTTCTGGACTTTGTCCTAAATTCTTCCTTTCCTCCCTAAGTGCTCTTTGCAGACCAATCATCATTCTAATCCCACCTTTTACCTCACATCCTAGGCCTCTCTGTTACCTGCCCTTTGACCCCATCAGCCACATCATTTCCAACTTAGTTTCTCCTATTCAGTTATCCATTCATTATCCACTCCTGTTTTAGTTCAGTAGTTCTCCATCTTTGCAGTCTTAAGGCCCCTTGACACTTAAAAAAAATTATTGAGGATGCCAATGAGCTTTTGTTTACATGGGTTATATCTTGTAGTTCTTACTGTATTTGAAGTTAAAACTAAGATATTTAAAAATATTTCCTAGCCAGAGACGGGTAAGATTCCTCAAGGGAGGAACAACCTAAGACAGGCACAGTCGCAGGGGGGCCATCAGGAAAGAAATTGGGGATCAACAGAGGGGAGGCTTAGAACCTCACCCCCCCTGTTTTGAGAGAAATCTTCTGCATCCATGGATGTTTTGTTGCCCTTGTCTAGCTTGGATTAATACTTAGTCTATAGGCACACACCTGATCATCTACATTTGCCCTCTTATAGCACTAAATTATGTTTTCTACCTTTATCTTGCATCTACCTACCACTTCGGCATTTTATTCAAAAAAAAATAATAATAATAATAAGGGAGAAATGAGGGATTCACATATAAATCAAGTATAAAAATCAAACGAATAATCATATGATTTGATTGTTTATAGTTCATGATGCGTGATCAAAACCAAAAGTTTCTGTTATATGACTGCCCTTGCACTGTTCACCATGTAAGAACTTATTCACTATGTAAGAACTTGTTCACCATGTAAGAACTTGTTTGTTATGCTTCAGAAGATTGGAGACTGTTGAGAAATAGGCTTGGGGTTGATTAATGATTGTGCATTGACTCCCCTATACAGAATTTTATTGTTGTTAACAACCATTTGATCAATAAATATGAGAGATGCCCTCTCAAAAAATATATATATATTTCCTTATTAATGCATTTTAAAATAACAATCATAATCCTCTTACATGTTAAATAACACATTTTTATGAAAAGTAGCTATACTTTTCAAAACAAAGCAAAAGTTGTGGGGAGAGTGACAGTGTTTTACATCTTTGCAAATCTCTTCAGTATCTGGCTTAATGGAAGACAATTGGATTATCATATCTGCTTCTGCATTCAATTTGTGGCAACAAGTTGTATTGGTTGAAGTAAACAGAGTATTCGGCCTCACAATACAGTTGGTAAATGGGGAAATATTTTCATAGACTGTACAGAGAAGTATGGATTTTCTCCTTTGACTGTACACAACAATCAACAAGAGTAGTTTCTTAAAGTCACTTGCAACATGGAATGTGAAACCATATCAGTCAAATGTTTATAATCTGTTACATTAAAATCAATTGGTTTATCTTGCATATTAAATGGATCGAGTGCCCGTGCATGAGTTTATATTATCAGCATTAGTCATTTGGAAAATACAGGTTCCCTGAGTTTTGTAGATCTTCCAAATGTTGACACATTTAACTATATAATATCAAAAAACTGCATTTGTTAATATCACCACCAATCTCATCACAGAAGTCCTTAAGTATCGTGAAGCTGTCAAGTTCACAGGGGTGGATAGAAGCTTTCCAAAATTCTAATTTTTACTTGAAAGCTCAAATTTTTATCATAGGCAAGAAATACTGTCAGTTGTTTCCCTTGATGTGACAGGTTCACTTTTTCCATTTTTTAAAAAGTGTCTGCCAAATACACAAATCTGAATAATTCTAGTTTTTCTGCCAGTTATTTTTTTCAAGTAAAAACAGTGTTCCATGAAAGAGTGGCTAGATCAGTTCACAGCTCGAACAATCTCGTGAGTACTTTTCCTCGAGGTGATCAACGTACTTCAGTAACCAGCAGAAGTACTTCATTTGTCCTCATCAAATCGTATGAAATGTTAAAAAGATGTACTCAAGAGCTGAGATTTAATAAAATTGATAACTTTTTTATTGCTTCATTAAGAACATTCTTAAGTGAAACTGGCTTATTTCCCCCCACGAAGGCATGACAGTGATGAATACACGGACTGCCAGTGGGGTTTGATTCCACTGACTTGATTTATGCTAAGGCATCAGCAGTATTTCCCACACTTAAGACCCATTGTTTTAGATGTCTCTGCACACTTTTTAAAACCACACATTCCCTTCTTGATGAGAGCTTCAAGACAGAGATTTAATAAAGTTGCTTCTCCCCCCTTAAGCTTGTGCATAATGATATATCCGCAAGTATCTCTAGATCTTGTCTTCCCTCCATACTTTATATTTAAGTATTTATATGAAGCATTTAAGGGATACAAACTCTGGCTGATTGCTTGATTGATTTTTTTAAAAGCTTTAAAAATCAACTGCACATTTCCAGATTAGAGTACACCTGGCTTAAGAGTTCCAAGCGACTGACTCATTAGGGAGGATGTGGGAAAACTGAAGGGTGTCCAGGAGGGCTCAACTGGGTTTGTTGACTGACTGAAGCCACATCCTCTCAGTACCTGTTGCAAGAACTAAAGATATTCAGGCAAAAGTTCCCTTGAGAGGACAGATAGGTTGCCTAAGAATTGTGTTGTATGGAAAAGAAATTCAACGGCTCTTTCGAAGTTTCAGGAGAGAAGAGTAAGACAAATAGTGAAAGTGCCAGGAAGATTAACTTCAATTCAACATTAAAAATAAAAAAAAAGATTTTCTGAGAATTCTGTCCATCTCCACTGGAATGGGCTATGTTGGAAACAGCAATCAACACGCTCAACAGAGGCTGAAAGTTGCAGACATAGGAAGGGGGACAGCGACACCAGGACAGAAACATACCCATGACTTCAAGACGGCCATGAACCCTAGATGAAGATGTCCTAGACTGACGACTTATTTCCAAAGTCCCTCCCAACTCTTAAACTCTGTAATTCCATAAATTTTAGTCACTAGACTTTTAGGCCTTAAGGAACTGCCATTTTTATAATTTCTTTGTTCATTTTTTGAGAGAATAAAACAAAACATGTGAGGAATTTAAACTGGAGTGATGCATTCTTCTATTCAGCAAAGTCAAGTTATCACCACTTGGAAACGTGTGGAGGCTGAGTCAGTCGATGATAGAATCAGGACTTGCATAGGCAGGTGTGTATGTCCTAAATCCCACCTATAAAAAATAACATTTTTATACCCCTCACAGCATTGAGGCTACAAACTAAGTGACATTTTTAAAAAGAAATAATTAGGTCCTGCACACACACACACACACACACACACACACACACACACACACACACACACACACACAATAAAACTCTACCATACCAATGCCAGGATTTATTAAAATTTGTTTGAACGCGTGCCTCAGGAAACTATTTGCTAAGAGAACTGAAAAATCAGCTGTGCAAAGGAAGTGCAGCTAAAACTGCGTGATTAGAGTGGCGCATTTAACACAGTCTCATTAAATGTTCTTTGATAAATTCCCTCAGATCATCTTGGTTATGACTTGTGACAAGGACCAAGAAATGGCTTGAAGGCCCCGTGGGCCAAAGTGACAGTAAATGGTCACTGAGTTGTGAAAAAATGCAAGGGGAAGGGGCTGTGGTGGGGAAGGAGGGGAGAGCGCTTCGGGGATTGATGTTTGATCTGGTCTTATTTAATATCTTCATTAATGATCCGGAAGAGGGGTAAATAGCCTGTTAATTAAATTTGCAAATGAGACTAAATTGGGAGATGTTGTAAACATGCTCAAGGACAGAGAAGTAACATGAAGGCACCTTGAGAGGCTGGAAGGGTGGGCCTGAATAGAAAAAGCCGAAAGCCTGTGTGTGTTCCAGGAGGAAGTGATGGGCCAGAAGCAGTGAGAGCTCTGTGCAGGTTTGGCTGCGTTCCCTCGTTCCCTCGTGTTCTTTCAGAGTTCGTCGTAGCAGACACAGTTGATGCTACCCAAGCCCCTCAGTGGCATTTACTTCTGCACACCTGGAAGCCTGCTTACTGAGGGCTGAGGGCGGTACTCTGGCCCCAGCAGCAGGACCAGCCCGTGCAGGGATAAAGTTAATGCCTCAGAAGCAGTTCTAACCAATTATAAATAGGGGCATGGGGGGATAAATAGCCACACCTTCTCTGCCCCTCAGGTAACTCTGGATGTCTTCTAGAATATTCTCCAGCAACCTGAGCTCCAGCTGCCCACAGAACTGGCCTGAAGTCTTGCCTTTTACTCAATTTCAACCCATGTTGAATGGGCACACCTCAATAGATGACTTACACTCAAATCCTTGTCTCCATCTCCTGGGGAAACTCAATCCAAGGCATTTATCAGCTCTTCCCACTTGCTAAGCATTGATCTATGTAATATCAGGTCTTTCCCCTTAAGGAGCAAAGACTTGCTAAATAGTGAATGGCAAATGGATGTTAACTGTCATAGACTCATGTCTCCTATATAGAACACAAGAGAATCTTGATTTCCAAATATCCAGGATGCTCAAGAAAGCACAGGGCATTCCCCTCATCCCCTACTTTACCAGTTTCTCCATAATATTTCTCAGTTAAAACGTGATGCTTCTCCTTTTTCACAGCCATTGTGAGGACTCTAAATTCCTTAATACCTCAGTCTTGGATCTGCAAGCAGAGGGCTTCCAAGCCCTACATTCAGTAGTAAAATCTCTCCCTCCCTCAGTTACCACTCTGACTGTATCATGGCCCTTCAGGCAATCCTATACTCAGAAGCTCATTGAGACCCCTCAGCAGGAGTTTGGGCTCCTGTGTAAATGCCTGTCCTCTTTACCCATTGCTTTCCTGCCCATAGCACCTACATTTTTGTATCTCCCTGCTTCTCCTGGAAACTGAACTATTCTCCCATATTCTGAATTTTTACTCATGTTACTTCTTTTCCTCAAAAGGCCTTTCAAATTCCTCCTACTCGAATAATTTTTTTCTTTTGAGATACTGCTGAAGAATTGTCTCTGATAAAACTCCTGAGTTACCCCTTCCCGACTCTATTGTGCCCAAACTACCTAAAACCCTGAAAAACTCTCACATGTTAAGAATATGGTGCATTGCCTCTCCCACACAATTTTTATGATGTTGCAACTGGATAATGTATGTAAAAGTTTTCTGTAAATTATAAAGCACTACGTTATCATAACTATAACCCCTTTATTTGTTTTCCACCTGCTTTTAATTTTGTGGTAGGAAAGATCATGACTGTGTCTCTCCTTTTATTTTACCTGTTTGACATTTAAATTGAACACTCCTCTAAGGGGAAACATCTATTTCTCGTGTAATTATCACTATCTCTCTCTGTATGCATGCTCAGCATCTCATAATGTGTGCAAAAATGTTAATGATCGATGGGTTGTCCTATTGTGCATGAACATCTTTAGTCTGTTGCACACTCTATTTTCCAAAGATGGCTGCGTAGAGAGAGAGATGGACAGACAGACCACATGTCCTCTTCACAGTGTGACTAACATTCCTCCCACTGAGAAATGAAGTTTATTTCTCTCACCTGAGCAAGACATTGTAACTGTTTCAATAGAATGTGGAGAAAGTGATTCTCTGTTACTTCTGAGGGTAAGTTGTAAAAAACAATATGATATTGCTTGCACGTGGCTATCTCTCCAGTTCTCTTGTTCTCTATACACATGGTCACCCTTAGCCTAGGTTATGTGTTATGTGGCAGTCCCAGTTATGGCTCAACCAACAGCTAGAAAGCTGGTTTTAGTCTCTAACCTTTGAGGTGCACCAGAGGCAAACCAACCCTCCTGAGTCCTACCCAAAATTTTGAGTAAAAGACATATTACTATTTTTTAAGTCACTCCTTTTGGGTTTATTTGTTACACAGCCATAGTAGCTAGAACAAAGTACATTTCAGTGAGTCAGTGAGACCCATACAGATAGGGTATCCAACACACCATTAGAAATTTCAGGTTTGGATCTCATAGAAATGGCCAGAGCTAGAGCTCTGTGAGTGACAGTTTAATCCATAAAAGTAAGTGAGATGACCAAAAACTCCTGATGCCTAGGGAACACCTGTATTTACAGAGCAGGCTGAAGAAGAAAGCACCTTTAGCTCTCAACTCAAATACTTTAAACCCCAAGATGAAATTTGGTCCTCCTCTTAAATGAACTCTCAGCATTCTACACATCTCCCTTGTGATTCATATCATAATAACTATTCAATAGTTAATCATATAATTCATTACTTAATTTTTAATCCTCCCAATAGAGTATATAAGATCCATGAGGGCAGGGCTGAGTCTATCTTGTATCCCCAATCTTGTATCTTGTATTAAAAGGGGTGGGGGTAGTGTGGTGTGCTAATAAATAAATGAATAAGTATTTTAATTCCTGGTATCAAGTAAGATGAAAACTGAAAATTTTTCCATTGGGTTTGGAGATTAATAGATTTCTGATAACCTTGACAAAAAAGGATTCCATTGGCAATGAGTGAGGAAGCCAGGCCATGTCAAGGTATTAAGTTTAACTGCATTTCACGTGGAGGAGACTGAAATCCACATGATGTACTGCAAACTCTGTAGCCTGTTTAGGGATAGTCCGGTTCCAAAAGGTGCAAGTCTCTAGAAAAGATCTGGGAAGTATTACAACTGACTGTTGTAGAGAATATTAGATGTCTCTTTCCGCAACATAAAGAGATTGTCCACAGCCTTGCTTCCGTTTTATCTTGGAGAATTAATGATTTCACTAGAAATGTTATCTCAAAGATATGTCGTTTTTTCATCACTAAGCAACACATTGGAATTTTGATGCCAGGAAGTAAATGTAAGATTCTAAAAGAATTACTTCAAGCAATTCATGTCAACATGCAAAAGAGTCATTAGGAAAATGCGTTATTCTACGTGCTAAGCCTGAGGCTTGATGTAAAGCCATAGCAGCACTTGTAAAAACTGTAGTTATCTGTATTGTCCCCTTGGTGCCACATAAATACCCAAAGATTCAGCCCACTCTGAGGTGCTGGTCAGAAGAATCCTAAAGATTGGATTAATGCTTGCAGCAGGCAAAGCTTTCTCAGAATCCTGGGACATATCAAGTTGGCATGTTCAGAATGACTTGGACAGGACAGATACAACCCCAGTCTCAGATCCTATCCTCAGCATGAAGTAAAGCCAGGGTTTCCTCAAGTTCTCCAAATGGAAAGAATCAATAAATTCACAAAATGGTATCCCATTACCCTGATTTTGATCCACTGGACCTTTCCTTGGAATATCCTGCTCTTACCGTCATTCCTTACAGCCCAGAGGGTATACGCTGTACTCTTACTTGGTGTTCCAAGATGTCCTGGAGATTCTTTTGGGTGTCCATAACTTTCCCTCAGTGACTGGGGCATCAATGGTGTGAGAAGATTCAGGAGATATATAAAAAGCAGAACCATGACTGTTGTGAATGCATGTAGCCCTATTAGAAGCATGAAGAGAGCTATTAGAAGGGAATGCATGTGATGAGGCTGGTGGATTGGCAGGTTCCAGTAGGAAGTCTAGAAATGCAGTTTCTTCCCTAACATGGATCAATTTGGCTTCTCATAAGCAGGTTCTGGGCAATAAATAAGCAGATGTGTGTAACAAAGACTTCAGTTGGCACCTTCCAGAACCACAGTAAAAATGGAGGACCACAATTAGGGACCAGGTGACTAGATAGCCTGTAAAAGTGAAAGAGATCTTTTTCCAAAAAGATAGTGGAATTGGTGTGGGTGGGGGACTGGCGTAACGAGTGAGATGTACTATTTTCTGGTACCCGCTATAAACTAGTTGTTTGTCATGGCCATGGATGGGGAGCAGGTTACAGATGAAGTTTACATTGATGATACTTGCTCAGGCATTTATTAGCCTTGATCTGGGCACAAATGTTTAAGGACAAGCTTATATGAATGTGTAATTTGGAGACTTCCCAAGTTCTCACAGGCTATGTTCAGAGTTTTTAAGGCAATGGTGCAACGTCTCTTCTTGGGGTGAGAACAAGGGCAGAAGTCACTAGAGCCTGGCATCTCCAGAGATTAAATACCTCTCACCTTCATGTTTGAAGGCATCAGTTTTGATGGCATAAATCCAAAGTGAGGGTTCTACCTGAATCTAAGATTTAACTGAGTCTAATGCTCTACCACAGTCAGAGCCATCCTTGGGACCAAGGACAAATCACTTCCTTTTGGGAGAAGTGGAGTGTGTGTCAACACTAACGTGTGGTGAATCCAGAAACCACTGGCCACTGTGGATTGTACAGGAGATCTTCCATCCTAGGACCACTGTGCTTCCTTGTCTTGGCTGGGTTGGGATGACCCTGCAATTTCACCTCTAAGGTCTTAAACCTGATTTCCTCGTGGCTGCCCTACAAGTACTATGATTTAGATAGGCCAGGACTGCCAAGATAAAAGCCCCATCTAAGGCCAGATCAAGCAAATAAATTTAAGCATCACCTATGTTCCATAAGCATACGTCTCATTCATTAATGTTCAGTGACTTTGGTGACAACACTAACTACCAAATAGGCTGCTTTCAGAACCCGACCCCAAAACTCACGGCGCGGGTTTTACAGGAACCCAGAGGACATTGGCAAGGGCAGGCTGGGTACCTTTAGGGGAATGTTAAGTGCTAAAAACAAAGAAGTCAGTTAACTGGGCCCCCTTTCTAGTTTGACTTGTGTTTCTGAAGGTACAGTTTGGTATAGACAGGGGTTCTCAAAGAGTAGTCTCTAAATGAGCAATATCAGCTTCACTGGGAATTTGTCAGAAATGCAAATTCTTGAGCCTTACCCCAAAGCAACTCACTCAGCAACTCTGGGAATGAGGCCCCTCAATCTTGTTTTAATGGACCACAAGGTGATTCTGACATCTGCTGGAGTTTGAGAACCCTGGTTTACTAGGACTGAATCTAGAGTCACACATACCAGGGCACAACACAGCTCCTGTCCTCAGCTTCCTCATCCATGAAAAAGGGGATCATAATAAAGCCCCAGAGGAGTGGTGACAATAGGAATCACACCAGGGGAATGTTGTGAGGGTTAATCAAAACAACGTTTGTAAAGCCCCTAATGCATCATCTCTCATGTTGTAGCTTCACAGCAAATAGTGGTTCCTTTTTCTCCCTCTCTTTGCCCTAAAACTCACAGATGACACATCAGTAAAGCTTTTGATTCCAGGGACATGGCTCCAACTTAAACTAGTGTGGATTGTGCTTTGTCCTATGGACTCTGCAAGAAGGAACTCGGGTAACTAGTATGCTCTCAGGTGACTCATATCAGACTGGGAGAGGACAAGGAAGCAGAATGTAACTGACACCTTTCAGGATAGCAGGGCTGGAAAAATCTGTGGCCATACCGAGTCTTTCTAGTTCAAGTTAGTGCCTAACTTTACACTGGTTTATTTATCATCAGAACAGAGACTTGAGATAGTAGAGCCCCAGGAATGACACCACACCTGAAGATAAGGTCAGATTCCCAAGGCAGTGACCCTATTTCTCCAGCCTGAGGACAGTATTTCTTTTGACTTTCTCATCATTATGTAACTTAACCACATGTCTCTGGCTTCCTCAACACTCGCTTGAAGGGCTAATTGGTTGGTTTCCTTGTATTTCTTATGCTCAAGGCATCATGTCCATGTCTCAATATCCCAATGTTCCAACCACAGAATGAGGCGTTCTAACCTCACCACCATTCATCATGGGGCAAGCAACCAAATGTCACCTCCACAAATATTAATGGAAATGAATTGACTAAAGAAACCAAACACCCATGAGACACATGGAATTACACTAGACTCTGTGAACAATGGGTGGTAATGCTAATACGCTACATTTGAGGAGAGTTTTTCAGAGAATCAGAAACATTTTACAATTAAGTACCATGTCAGTGCTAAATTTATTAGTGGGTAATTGGACACAGCATTAGCAAAACTCAGGCTAGGCAGTACCGTCCCTACTCAGTGGGACACTAGTCTTTCCATCCTTATCAAACAGGCTTCTCCCTGCATTCTGTCAGCAGGAAAACATAGCAGCTTCAAATCTGAACTCTGGAAGCCAGATTGAAGCTATCTCAAAAACATCGCATCTAAAAATATATCTCTCTTTCCCACAGCACAGAGAAATAATCCACATCCTAAGATTTGTTTTTTTTAGAATAACAAAGGTTTCAGCAGGAGTGCTGTATCATACAGTAGAGTTCAAGCAACTTTTCAAATATATTCAAATCTCAGTGCCAAAGGCATTGATTCATCTTTGTGCTTGACCCTGAAGAGTGCTTCTGGGAAACACAAATAAGTGGTTTAAGAGGTCCGTAAGAATGCAAAACATGTAATTCCATTATGGCAATGATATGAAAATGATAGAATATCAACATGATAATGAAACAAAAGAGAAGGTCCCATCATCCCTGGCTTAGCACACATTTAACAAATGAAACTGGATAAAAACAGAACTGCTTATAGCAGCTCTAGGGAATGAAAGAATCACCCATGCAACATATTTTGTTTTCATATATCTAACTGGTTAAATTTGGTAATTTGTATTTGGAAACTAACTGAGAAATAAACCTGGAGACTCCCAGCTTGAAACCATAACTGGATAACAACTCTGAACACAGCACCACCAGCCTCCCACAAAACTACCTATGAAAACCCAGAAGATGAAACATCATGGCAATAAGAAAATTCTGATTTGAGGTCAAAATCTATCTGAATCTTGGAGGACATTTTATTAGTTAAGAAGCAGATCAAACCAGATTGGAAACCCATTTGGTGATTCACCATTTCTGTGCTGAGTGAAAATATTCCCCCATTGTCCACCAAGATTCAGGAATTCAACTTTCATTTATACCAGTCACAAAACTGAACAGCTACCTGTCCATCACGGAAGGGCTTCTGTGGGGAGCTATCAGTGTACTGTTTCATGCTCTTCCCTCCAATCAATACCTCTCTTTATATCTCTATTCAAAAGAAAAATAGTAATATTAATAATGACAACAGCAGCTAATATTTAAAATTTACAATGCACTATGCTACAAGCTTTACAAACATTATCTCACTTTAACCTCACAACATTCTATAATAATAGTAACATTATTATCTTCATTTTAGGGAAGTAAAGCTCAAAGATATGAAATAACTTACTAAAGTTCACAAAGCCAGTCAGAAATAGCACTGGAGTGTGTACTTGGATTATGAGACTCTCAAGCAAGCAACTATTAGATTATACCACAGCTCTTATAAGATATTTTTTAAGAAATACAGATAAGATGAGAATAAAATTCAGTATCAAAGGGGGTATTGTCCTTTCAAATGATTTAATATAAAGGGTGAAAGGGAGCAGAGGCACAGAGAGCTCGTATAACAACACATGTTAGAAATTTTCACTTTGTGCATCCCATCCTTTCAGAAGGCTAGTGCTAGAAAGCATGGAAAGGAACTTCCATCTTAGTCCTGAAGAGTCACCCTAGAAAGAAAACCTAGCTAGACCTCAGAGAAAAAGATGGGATCACCACCAGGGAGCCAGGCCCTGAGAAAGTGAAACACCCTTTCTATGTGAGGATAAATCTATAAGAAAAATATCAGAACATGAAGAATGAAGGGAAACTTGAATAAAAATAGAGGAAAAAAATCATTATAAAAATTCAGACAATGAGCAGACTTATGAAAAAGTATTTACTATAAAAATTGGAATTGGTTAAAATGATCTGGGATTTTCATTTCATGACCTGGCTTCCATGAGGCAAAAAGAGAATATCACTAAGAGATAAGTAATTGAGGCAAAGAGTCAGCAAGGTGAGATTAAAAGTGATACAGACCAGATAGAAAAACTTCAGGAAAGTTAGAAAGGCATAAACAGAATATAAAACTACATCAGAGGCAGTAAAGAGCATAACTGGTACTGCAGAAAATCAATCAGTAATATGGAGGGCAATCTTCAGTAGTTCTCCTAGAATACAGACAAAAATTAAAATAATGAAGAAAATATAAAAAACATACAATAGAGATCAAACTTAATAAATAGAACTAAAATAAATACAATGTCCAATGTCAGAGTTTAAAAAAATCTTCCCCCAGAAGAAAAAAGACATAGGAGTATATGGATCAAACAATTCATCATAATCCAAGAAAATTATTGGGATAGGGAAATCACTTGAGCCAATCCAAAAATGTGTAACTACTGGAAAAAGTTTTTAATGGCACATACACATTTATAGGCAGAAAAGAAAATTAATTTACACACAAAGAATAAAAGTCTGACTGGCATCATTCTTTTTAATATTAAATGCTAAAAACAATGATGCAATGACTAACACATTTTGAAGACAAAGTTGTAAACCAAGAATATTATACCCTGCCAAGTTATCTTTCTGAACTATGGACCAGAAACACAGTCTTGGGAGGTAAGGGGTCTGGTGATATATCACTTATCTCCCCCTTTTTTTTTTTTTTTATAATTATTTTTTTATTGAAGGGTACTTGACACACATTATTACATTACATTAGTTTCAGGTGCACAACATAGTGATTCAACATTTATATACATGACAATTCTAGGTACCAGCTATCACCATACCAAGCTGTTACAATATCTTGACTATATTCATTACATCCCGGTTACTTATTATTTTACCATTGGAAGTGTATACTTTTTTTTTTTTCATTTTTGTTTTGTTTTTTTGTGAGGGCATCTCTCATATTTATTGATCAAATGGTTGTTAACAACAATAAAATTCTGTATAGGGGAGTCAATGCTCAATGCACAATCATTAATCCACCCCAAGCCTAATTTTCATCAGTCTCCAATCTTCTGAGGCATAACAAACAAGTTCTTACATGGAGAACAAATTCTTACATAGTGAATAAGTTCTTACATGGTGAACAGTACAAGGGCAGCCATCACAGAAACCTTCGGTTTTGCTCATGCATTATGAACTATAAACAGTCAGTTCAAATATGAATACTCATTTGATTTTTATACTTGATTTATATGTGGATACCACATTTCTCTCTTTATTATTATTATTTTTAATAAAATGCTGAAGTGGTAGGTAGATACAAGGTAAAGGTAGAAAACATAGTTTAGTGCTGTAAGAGAGCAAATGTAGATGATCAGGTGTGTGCCTGTAGACTATGTGTTAATCCAAGCTAGACAAGGGCAATAAAACATCCACGTATGCAGAAGATTTCTCTCAGAACAGGGGGGGTGAGGTTCTAAGCCTCACCTCTGTTGATCCCCAATTTCTCACCTGATGACCCCCCTGCGACGGTGCCTGTCTTAGGTTGTTCCTCTGTTGAGGAATCTTACCCGTCTCTGCTAACCAGTCATCTTCCGGGGCCATAAAGGGAAATGTAAAGTTGGTAAGTGAGAGAGAAGCCTTATTGTTTGAAATGGTTAGCTTTTTATTTCTTTGCATATTTATGCCCTGTAGCTTCTATGCCCAGCGTTTGTCTTGAGGTATCTTTACCACTTGGAAGAATTATGATACTCGGTAAATTTGATACGAGGCACGAATTCTATTTAAGGGTTGTAATTAGGAAGAAAGAAGAAAAGCTATAGAAGTAGCAGGTGGCAGAAAACATGGAAAGATTGATTATTTCTTTGACATATCTTCTTGTAGAGTAACTTCAGCATGTATAGGTTTTAAGCTACTACTTAAATTGCGCACACACATTAACATAATAGGAGTATAGTTACATAACCAAAGCATACTTGTAATTACCAGCCATCTCCAGTGAAACCAAGAAAACCAGTTAGGCACCTTAGGCATTTGTGAAAACTTATCTATGATATGGTGGATATTGTCCAACTGAACTTGAACAGTCTGAGAGAAATCAGACAAATTAAAACAACCCATTCCTGGGGAATGTTCACATCCCATATGTTCTTTTAACAGTAAATAGTCTGTAGTTGTAAGATTTTGGAGCGCTATAATATGCACTTCTCCTAATTCTTGGTTGAGTTCCAACAGTATAGATCCAGTCAAATTTGTTGTTTTACTGTATGCACAGGCCAGCTTAGATATCTCCTTCCTCATTCCCATGGCAAGTCCAGGAACTGGTGGGATGAGTGCATCTACAGCTGTAGCAGTGCGTGGATCTTTGTTGGGGTTTTTTGATGATCATCTTCTGGCATGAGTCTTCCAAGAGTGCTGATGTTGGAAGATCTTTTTCATATCATATCTTAGTTCATTTTCGGGGTAGCCCAATTAGGCTTTGATCCTCTGTATAAACACAAACAGACCCTTTGCCTACACTTTTATACGCCCTTTATACTCTTGTGTAGAACTCATTGGAGGTTACCACACAGGAACTGCCCTTTTTTTTTTTTTTTGGTATCACTAATCTACACTTACATGATGAATATTATGTTTACTAGGCTCTCCCCTATACCAGGTCCCCCCTATAAACCCCTTTACAGTCACTGTCCATCAGCATAGCAAAATGTTGTAGAATCACTACTTGCCTTCTCTTTGTTGTACAGCCCTCCCTTTTCTCCTACCTCCCCACGCATGCTAATCTTAATACCCCCCTACTTCTCCCCCCTTATCCCTCCCTACCCACCCATCCTCCCCAGTCCCTTTCCCTTTGGCAGCTGTTAGTCCATTCTTGAGTTCTGTGATTCTGCTGCTGTTTTGTTCCTTCAGTTTTTCCTTTGTTCTTATATTCCACAGATAAGTGAAATCATTTGGTATTTCTCTTTCTCCACTTGGCTTGTTTCACTGAGCATAATACCCTCCAGCTCCATCCATGTTGCTGCAAATGGTAGGATTTGCCCTTTTCTTATGGCTGAGTAGTATTCCATTGTGTATATGTACCACATCTTCTTTATCCATTCATCTATCGATGGACATTTAGGTTGCTTCCAATTCTTGGCTATTGTAAATAGTGCTGCGATAAACATAGGGGTGCACTGATCTTTCTCATACTTGATTGCTGCATTCTTAGGGTAAAATCCTAGGAGTGCAATTCCTGGGTCAAATGGTAGGTCTGTTTTGAGCATTTTGATGTACCTCCATACTGCTTTCCACAATGGTTGAACTAACTTACATTCCCACCAGCAGTGTAGGAGGGTTCCCCTTTCTCCACAGCCTCGCCAACATTTGTTGTTGTTTGTCTTTTGGATGGCAGCCATCCTTACTGGTGTGAGGTGATACCTCATTGTAGTTTTAATTTGCATTTCTCTGATAATTAGCGATGTGGAGCATCTTTTCATGTGTCTGTTGGCCATCTGTATTTCTTTTTTGGAGAACTGTCTGTTCAGTTCCTCCGCCCATTTCTTAATTGGGTTATTTGTTTTTTGTTTATTGAGGTGTGTGAGCTCTTTATATATTCTGGACGTCAAGCCTTTATCGGATGTGTCATTTTCAAATATATTCTCCCATACTGTAGGGATCCTTCTTGTTCTATTGATCGTGTCTTTTGCTGTACAGAAGCTTTTCAGCTTAATATAGTCCCACTTATTCATTTTTGCTGTTGTTTTCCTTGACCGGGGAGATATGTTCAAGAAGAGGTCACTCATGTTTATGTCTAAGAGGTTTTTGCCTATGTTTTCTTCCAAGAGTTTAATGGTTTCATGACTTACATTCAGGTCTTTGATCCATTTTGAGTTTACTTTTGTATATGGGGTTAGACAATGGTCCAGTTTCATTCTCCTACATGTAGCTGTCCAGTTTTGCCAGCACCATCTGTTGAAGAGACTGTCATTTCGCCATTGTATGTCCATGGCTCCTTTATCAAATATTAATTGACCATATATGTCTGGGTTAATGTCTGGATTCTCTAGTCTGTTCCATTGGTCTGTGGCTCTGCTCTTGTGCCAGTACCAAATTGTCTTGATTACTATGGCTTTATAGTAGAGCTTGAAGTTGGGGAGTGAGATCCCCCCTACTTTATTCTTCTTTCTCAGGATTGCTTTGGCTATTCGGGGTCTTTGGTGTTTCCATATGAATTTTTGAATTATTTGTTCCAGTTCACTGAAGAATGTTGCTGGTAGTTTCATAGGGATTGCATCAAATCTGTATATTGCTTTGGGCAGGATGGCCATTTTGACGATATTAATTCTTCCTAGCCACGAGCATGGGATGAGTTTCCATCTGTTAGTGTCCCCTTTAATTTCTCTTAAGAGTGACTTGTAGTTTTCAGAGTATAAGTCTTTCACTTCCTAGGTTAGGTTTATTCCTAGGTATTTTTTTTTTTTTGATGCAATTGTGAATGGAGTTGTTTTCCTGATTTCTCTTTCTGTTCATTCATTGTTAGTGTATAGGAAAGCCACAGATTTCTGTGTGTTGATTTTGTATCCTGCAACTTTGCTGTATTCCGATATCAGTTCTAGTAGTTTTAGGCTGGAGTCTTTAGGGTTTTTTATGTACAGTATCATGTCATCTGCAAATAGTGACAGTTTAACTTCTTCTTTACCAATCTTGATTCCTTGTATTTCTTTGTTTTGTCTGATTGCTGTGGCTAGGACCTCCAGTACTACGTTAAATAACAGTGGAGAGAGTGGGCATCCCTGTCTAGTTCCCGGTCTCAGAGGAAATGCTTTCAGCTTCTCGCTGTTCAATATAATGTTGGCTGTGGGTTTATCATAGATGGCCTTTATTATGTTGAGGTACTTGCCCTCTATTCCCATTTTGCTGAGTTTTTATCATGAATGGATGTTGAACTTTGTCAAATGCTTTTTCAGCATCTATGGAGATGATCATGTGGTTTTTGTCTTTCTTTTTGTTGATGTGGTGGATGATGTTGATGGACTTTCGAATGTTGTACCATCCTTGCATCCCTGGGATGAATCCCACTTGGTCATGGTGTATGATCCCTTTGATGTATTTTTGAATTCGGTTTGCTAATATTTTGTTGAGTATTTTTGCATCTACATTCATCAGGGATATTGGTCTGTAGTTTTCTTTTTTGGTGGTGTCTTTGCCTGGTTTTGGTATTAGGGTGATGTTAGCTTCATAGAATGAGTTTGGGAGTATCCCCTCCTCCTCTATTTTTTGGAAAACTCTAAGGAGAATGGGTATTATGTCTTCCCTGTATATCTGATAAAATTCCAAGGTAAATCCATCTGGCCCGGGGGTTTTATTCTTTGGTAGTTTTTTGATTACCGCTTCAATTTCGTTGCTGGTAATTGGTCTGTTTAGATTTTCTGTTTCTTTCTGGGTCAATCGTGGAAGGTTGTATTTTTCTAGGAAGTTGTCCATTTCTCCTAGGTTTCTCAGCTTGTTAGCATATAGGTATTCATAGTATTCTCTAATAATTCTTTGTATTTCTGTTGGGTCCGTCGTGATTTTTCCTTTCTCGTTTCTGATACTGTTGATTTGTGTTCACTCTCTTTTCTTCTTAATAAGTCTGGCTAGAGGCTTATCTATTTTGTTTATTTTCTCGAAGAACCAGCTCTTGGTTTCATTGATTTTTGCTATTGTTTTAGTCTTCTCAATTTTATTTATTTCTTCTCTGATCTTTATTATGTCCCTCCTTCTGCTGACCTTAGGCCTCATTTGTTCCTCTTTTTCCAATTTCGATAGTTGTGACATTAGACCATTCATTTGGGATTGTTCTTCCTTTTTAAAATATGATTGGATTGCTATATACTTTCCTCTTAAGACTGCTTTTGCTGCGTCCCACAGAAGTTGGGGCTTAGTGTTGTTGTTGTCATTTGTTTCCATATATTGCTGGATCTCCATTTTGATTTGGTCATTGATCCATTGATTATTTAGGAGCGTGTTGTTAAGCCTCCATGAGTTTGTGAGCCTCTTTGCTTTCTTTGTACAGTTTATTTCTAGTTTTATGCCTTTGTGGTCTGAAAAGTTGGTTGGTAGTATTTCAATCTTTTGGAATTTTCTGAGGCTCTTTTTGTGGCCTAGTATGTGGTCTATTCTGGAGAATGTTCCATGTGCACTTGAGAAGAATGTATATCCCGCTGCTTTTGGATGTAGAGTTCTATAGATGTCTATTAGGTCCATCTGCTCTACTGTGTTGTTCAGTGCTTCCGTGTCCTTACCTATTTTCTGCCCAGTGGATCTATCCTTTGCGGTGAGTGGTGTGTTGAAGTCTCCTAGAGTGAATGCATTGCTGTCTGTTTCCCCCTTTAGTTCTGTTAGTATTTGTTTCACATATGGTGGTGCTCCTGTGTTGGGTGCATATATATTTAGAATGGTTATATCCTCTTGTTGGACTGAGCCCTTTATCATTATGTAGTGGCCTTCTTTATCTCTTGTTACTTTCTTTGTTTTGAAGTCTATTTTGTCTTATATTAGTACTGCAACCCCTGCTTTCTTCTCGCTGTTGTTTGCTTGAAATATGTTTTTCCATCCCTTGACTTTTAGTCTGTACATGTCTTTGGGTTTGAGGTGAGTTTCTTGTAAGCAGCATATAGATGGGTCTTGCTTTTTTATCCATTCTATTACTCTATGTCTTTTGATTAGTGCATTCACCCCATTAACATTTAGGGTGACTATTGAAAGATATGTACTTATTGCCATTGCAGGCTTTAAATTTGTGGTTACCAAAGGTTCAAGGTTAGCCTCTTTAGTATCTTACTGCCTAACTTAGCTCGCTTATTGAGCTGTTATATACACTGTCTGGAGATTCTTTTCTTCTCTCCCTTCTTATTCCTCCTCCTCAATTCTTCATATGTTGGGTGTTTTGTTCTGTGCTCTTTCTAGGAGTGCTCCCATCTAGAGCAGTCCCTGTAAGATGTTCTGTAGAGGTGGTTTGTGGGAAGCAAATTCCCTCAGCTTTTGTTTGTCTGGGAATTGTTTAATCCCACCGTCATATTTGAATGATAGTCGTGCTGGATACAGTATCCTTGGTTCAAGGCCCTTCTGTTTCATTGTATTAAATATATCATGCCATTCTCTTCTGGCCTGTAGGGTTTCTGTCGAGAAGTCTGATGTTAGCCTGATGGGTTTTCCTTTATAGGTGACCTTTTTCTCTCTAGCTGCCTTTAAAACTCTTTCCTTGTCCTTGATCTTTGCCATTTTAATTATTATGTGTCTTGGTGTTGTCCTCCTTGGATCCTTTCTGTTGGGGGTTCTGTGTATTTCAGTGGTCTGTTCGATTATTTCCTCCCCCAGTTTGGGGATGTTTTCAGCAATTATTTCTTCTAAGATACTTTCCATCTCTTTTCCTCTCTCTTCTTCTTCTGGGACCCCTATAATACGGATATTGTTCCTTTTGGATTGGTCACACAGTTCTCTTAACATTGTTTCATTCCTGGAGATCCTTTTATCTCTCTCTATGTCAGCTTCTATGAGTTCCTGTTCTCTGGTTTCAATTCCATCAATGGCCTCTTGCATCCTATCCATTCTGCTTATAAACCCTTCCAGAGTTTGTTTCATTTCTGCGATCTCCTTTCTGGCATCTGTGATCTCCCTCCGGACTTCATCCCATTTCTCTTGCGTATTTCTCTGCATCTCTGTCAGCATGTTTATGATTCTTATTTTGAATTCTTTGTCAGGAAGACTGGTTAGGTCTGTCTCCTTCTCTGGTGTTGTCTCTGTGATCTTTGTCTGCCTGTAGCTTTGCCTTTTCATGGTGATAGGAATAGTTTGCAGAGCTGGGACGAGTGACGGCTGGAAGAACTTCCCTTCTTGTTGGTTTGAGGCCCTCCTCTCCTGGGAGAACAGCGACCTCTAGTGGCTTCTGCTGGGCAGCTGCGCGCAGACAGGGTTTCTGCTTCCTGCCCGGCTGCTATGGAGTTAATCTCCGCTGTTGCTGTGGGAGTGGCCTGGCTCGGGCAGCTACTCCAAAATGGTGGAGTCGCGTTGGAGCAGGAGCTGCTGGGAGGCTATTTATCTCTGTAAGGGGCCTCCCTGCTCCCTGCAGCCCAGGGGTTAGGGTGCCCAGAGATCCCGGATTCCCTACCTCTGGATTAAGTGTCCCACCCTGCCCCTTTAAGACTTCCAAAAAGCACCCGCCAAACAAAACAACGACCACAGAAGAAAAAAAAATTTTTAATTAAAAAAAAATTTAAATTAAAAAAAAAAATTTTTTTTTTTTTATTAAAAAAAAGTGGCCGCTCGTTTTTCTTTATTGTCCGGCGCCAGCCTCAAGCCTCTGCTCACTGGTCTTGCTGCCCTGTTTCTCTAGTATTGGGGTCCCTGTCCCTTTAAGACTTCCAAAAAGCGCTCACCAAAACAAAACAGAAAAAAAAAAAATGGTCGCTCACTTTTCTGGTGTCCTCCGGTGCTCACTGTTCTTGCTGCCCTGTTTCCCTAGCATCCAGGGCCCCCCGTGCACGCACTGTGTCTGCACTCTGGCCCGGATGGCTGGGGCTGGGTGTTCGGCAGTCCTGGGCTCCGTCTCCCTCCCGCTCTGCCTGCTCTTCTCCCGCCGGGAGCTGGGGGGAGGGGCGCTCGGCTCCCGCGGGGCCGGGGCTTGTATCTTACCCCCTTCGCGAGGCGCTGGGTTCTCTCAGGTGCGGATGTGGTCTGGATATTGTCCTGTGTCCTCTGGTCTTTATTCTGGGAAGGGTTGTCTTTGTTATATTTTCATAGATATATGTGGTTTGGGGAGGAGATTTCCGCTGCTCTACTCACGCCGCCATATTCTGCTCCTCCTCCTCTCTTATCTGCCCTTTTTAAAATTAAAATTAGGAACTCAATACAGGGGGAGTCATATAAAAGGACTGATGGACTATCTTGTGGGATATCAGCCCAAAGAACCACCCCTGAATGAACTAATGAACCTGCAGGAGTTGGGGGCTATGGGAGGCTGTGTTTCACTATGGAAAAACTTAAAAAAAAAAACTTTTATAATTAATTGATACTCTTAACTATTCAATTTAAGAAATAATTCTAGAAAAGAAAAATTCATAAATCTAAAGAAAAATAAATACCATTATGCAAAGAAGATATATAAAGAAAAAATACCCACCCATTTCTACTCAAAAGGATTGGGGGAAATTTTGAGATCATCTTTAATGGAAATAAATTTTTTCATTTGCCACATTTCCTTTAAGAAGTTCTTATTATTTAATAAAAAATGAACTAAAAGAGAAAATAGCACATCCAGAATTCATTTCACTTCATCTAAAAGGATCGATATCTTTGGCTTTGCTCTGTTGGCATTAAAGCTTTCCAAGTATCTATTTTAAAGAAGTAGGACAGTGCTCCAGGCTGGTTGTGTTCTCTGCACATTGACTGGTGCAAGAAGGGGGTTGACTTAGTTGACCTCTATGGCCCCTATTCAAAAATGCAGTGGCTCTTTTGATCCAGGAAGCTTGACCACAGCAGTCAGGCAATTCTGTGGTGTGTTTCAGAAGCTAGACTTCCCTTGATTTTTTAAATAACACTTTTTTCTAATTACAAATGTAGCCATGCTTATGACAGAAAATTTGGAAAATTTCAAGATACGTAGGAGAAAATAGAATATTTCCCATACTCTCACAATTCAGCATCATGATTTTTCATTTCAAAGATTGCTGAGTCATGTCACTTAAAGGCAGGACCCCAGTCCCACAGAGAGGCCACGGTTTCCATGGCTCCACTTGGGAAAGGAGATGGGGACTTAAGCAAGGATTTGAGAGCTCCTCGTCTGAGCTGTCCACACACTCCAAGCTTGAACAAAATCTGTACAATAACATCTTTGGAAACAATTTATAAACTCTCAAGGATTATACAAATGGTACTTAAAATTATTCTCAGGAGCGAATGGGGTGGTATCTTCGTATTGTCATGATGGCACAAAGCGAATATTGGTTTCCAAGGAGCATTTTCTAAATTTCCTGCCGTTGGAGGTACTGCTGCCATGTCGGCTTTCCTCCACAGTAGCAGGCAGCTCTCTGGCATTTCGTCCCCCACGAGGCTCTGGCAGGGCCCGTGGTTGATCCTGGCAGACACACATCATGTCTCAGGAAGTCACTGCTCCATTGGCAGCGCTGCACACTTACGTCTGGTGCTCAGATCTGTTTTGACCCCAAATGAGAACACCACTTCAAATGCCTCATTTTAAAGCACAGCACAGGCGACAAGACTAGCCTCCTGGAAGAATGCAGCAAGAGCCAGTGTATTGCAAACACGTGCACCAACGTAGCCATGCTTCCTGATCATTGTACATCATTTGCTCTTTTGCCATGTGAATGTTGTTAGAGGAAAGCCTCTTGAGAAAAGGCCCAAGAGAAAAAGTTGTTAGTTGTCAGGGTGCAAGGTGGCAGGGCAGACAGAGACAGATTTTTTTTTATTTTTTATTTTTTTTTATTGAAGGGTAGTTGACAACAGTATTACATTACATTAGTTTCAGGTGTACAACACAGTGATTCAACATTTATATACATGATAATTCTAGGTACCAGCTATCACCATACCAAGTTGTTACAATATTTTGACTATATTCCTTATGCTATACATTACATCCCGGTTACTTATTTATTTTACAATTGGAAGTGTTTATATATATATATATATATATATATATATATATATATATATATATATATATATATTTTGTGTGTGAGGGCGTCTCTCATATTTATTGATCAAATAGTTGTTAACAACAATAAATTTCTGTATAGGGGGGTCAATACTCAATGCACAATCATTAATCCACCCCAAGCCTAATTTTCGTCAGTCTCCAATCTTCTGAAGCATAACGAACAAATTCTTACATGGCGAACAAATTCTTACATAGTGAATAAGTTCTTACCTGGTGAACAGTACAAGGGCAGTCATCACAGAAGCTTTCGGTTTTGTTCATGCATTATGAACTATAAACAGTTCAAATATGAATATTCATTTGATTTTTAAACTTGATTTATATGTGGATACCACATTTCTCTATTATTATTATTTTTAATAAAGTGCTGAAGTGGTAGGTAGATACGAGATAAAGGTAGAAAACAGAGTTTAGTGTTGTAAGAGAGCAAATGTAGATGATCAGGTGTGTGCCTGTAGACTATGTGTTAATCCGAGCTAGACGAGGGCAATAAACATCCATGTATGCAGAAGATTTCTCTCAGAACATGAGGGGGGAGGTTCTAAGCCTCACCTCTGCTGCTCCCCATTTTCTCACCAGATGGCCCCCTGCGACTGTGCCTGTCTTAGGTTGTTCCTCCCTTGAGGAATCTTACCCGCAGAGACAGATTTTTGACAGCCCTTTCTCCTTAGGTTCCTGTCCCCTCTGAGAGGGTTTGACCCTGTTATCCCTTGTTCTGGAAACACTCTCTTCTCTAAACCTTACCCAGCATTACTCCCTCCTAGTTGGTCAGCCATCCCTCTAGCCATTACTTCCTGGTCTCCTCGCTCACTTGCTCTCTGCTCAACCTCTAAATATTGGTGTATCTCAGCCTACAGCTTCCAGAGGGCCAGGCTTTCATCTCTTGGTTTTCCTCTGTATCCTGAGAATAGCATGTGATGCTTAACAGATACTCGCTAAGTATTTGTGAGTGTAAATGAGAGAGTAAATGAGAAAATAAGTTTCTGACAAACTCTCCATTTCCTTCACACTCTTCCAGACAATCCATTCTGATGCCTGGAGCCACTCACCATTGCTAGGACAAGTCGCTGGATTTATGGATCCACCTGTAAGTCATGCCCCAAGGACCCCTTTCCTTTATGCGACTGCCGAAGGCTCTGTGACCCAAGGATCCCCTGCTTCAAAATCAGTATTTTCCCCCACCTTAATCAAGGTATGGAGAAAGTGAAGGTTCCTATGGCCAGGATTCTCACCTGGCCCTGATCGGCTTGCTCACTACACGTGTATGGGCAGTGCATTGTTATTGACTCTATATAAAGAGCTCTGTCCAGTGCTCTATTCTGCATGGCTGCTGCAGGACTATAAGGCAGCAGGAGAGCAGAGGCTGGGGTGGTGACAGCACCGAGGACAGAGACAGACAGCTGCCAGGGCAGAGAGGCCCAGATGCAGAGACTGGCCTGCAGCATGCAGACTTACTCTGAGTGGACAGGATTCTAGTGACTGACCTGCCACCAGGGAAATAAAGTTGGGTATATACCCTTACCCCAAGAACATTCCATTGTCATTTTTTCAGTCTCACTGAATCCATAGTGAACTTGTCTGGGGCTGAAACCCACTGACAAGATGCAAGGGATACTCACATCCATCCCAAATACTTTGACCTTCTGGGAAATTCCCCCAGTATTTCTCCTCCACTAAAACTCCAAAAACCTTTTCCATAGGATGGGGTCATGTAAAATTGCTGGTTTCAGAACACATTGCCACGGGAGGCAAATGAGGTCATTTTCTAAGCCTCAAGTTTCCCCTTTGCAGAGGTGGGTATAATCATAAAGGATTAGATAAAAGAATGTACCCAAAAGAGTCCAGAACAATGGTTGTGACACAAGGAGCACTGAAAACTCACTGGTTGAGTCTTTACAACCCACTTTTCCACAGTTCAGGTTCATCCTCATTTCAGGGAACAATGAACAGAAAACCACACAACACAGGGGTGGCACAGGAGCTGTCACTGGGGAAGGAGACTTCAGATTGGGGGCGGAGGGAAGCTTCACTGAAGACGGAAAAACGCCATGCAGCCTGTGGCGAAGGCAGAGTGGGGAGGTGAGAAGGATAGACTGGGCCCAATAACTGAGGTCCCCACCCCTCCAGAGCAGAGCAGTGCTGAGAGAAATCCAAGCAACTCGTGAACGGAGGTCCCAGAGGGCCAGGGCTGGGGGCTAAGCACTGGCAAGAACCTGGGAATGCCTCTTTGAATTCTGCACCCTGGGCGCATTGCTAGTCTCCTCCTAGTCCTGGCCCTTCCCAGCAGACACCAACCTCGGGCACAGCAGTGTGGAACCTAGACGGCCTCCCCAATGCCCCTCCTGCCCAGTACACTGGTCCCTACACCATCAGCCTGTGTGCTTTGGACTGGGACCCACATGGTTAGGAATCTGGCATACAAACCACCAAATCAGCTGTTTTATTCCAATCAGCATTTTACAACCACTCTACAGTGGGAGAATCTGTCCTGTATTTCAGATTTCCCAAGAGTGTTGAAAAGGGGGAAATACGCTAACCCAGCAATAATCCACAGATCTAATTGCCTGGGAAATTCACAAAAGAATGCACCTGGTTTGGGCGTTACACGTGAATGTAGGTGATCACCCAGATCACAACAGTTTAAAATTAATGAATAGGGGTTATCAGCAAGAGAGGAAAACTCCAGAAGAAGCGTGTGGCTCCTGGTAAAGAATGACTTCATTTAAGAACCAGTAACTCACAAGTTCTACTATGGGGATATGAAATAGAAGTTAATTTCCATCCCATTTCCTTTGTTTTAAGGGGTATTTTTTGTTATCTTTATGAGTGAGACTATCCTTAAAAGCTCAAATTGTGATGAATTTGAATATCAGATATGCTTAAATTGGAAGCAACCTCAAGAATTATCAAGTCTGGCACTTTTATTTTAGGGTTAGAAAACCGAGGCCCAGAAAGAGTATTTTTGTTCTTTCCTGAGATCTTGCAGGTGAGTCCAGGCAGGAACCCAGGAATCCTCCACCTTTATGGTTTTTCTCCCTGTCTGCTTATCACTATTAGTTCACTTGAGAGCATCCTGTAAGTCAGTGCATTTTTTCCTGCTGTAAGTTCACCATTCAAAGTGGGAGACCAGTATCTCTTGCCATAAATCAAAGGCAAACATACACATAAACAGAATTCAAGTGAAACCATGTTAAATTCTAAGGGCGGAGCCTGAGATCACTTCTGTAAAAATAGTGATATTAGCAAGTGAAATGTCTCTGATAACCCAGGTGCTGAGAGAGAACGGAGAAGGCAATGGTTTTCTCAGTATGTAGCTGGATGGCATATAAAGTTGTATTTGTGTCAACTGCCATGTGGTTTCCTTCTGTAAAGCTTTCTAACACCAGCCAGGGGGCTCACCTCCCCCAGGTAGCCCACCAGAATCCAAGAAATAGCTCTGTCAATGAATGAAGTATTACTTTCTGGGTGGCTGCCCACTCTGCCCCATCACCTTATTTTGAAAATTGAAAACGATTCTTGAATTTTTGGTGAGAATTGTTGAGAATGTGCTCAAGGAATTAGGAACATACCAGAAAAGGAAACTCACTCAATAATAGTTTACAAAATAAAAACTCAGTCTCTAATTGTAATTGCTGAGATTCAAGTTCTTATAAAGGAAACAAACATTCAATGACAAATACCTACTACTTCTTGTCAGGCAAGCCATATGCTTTATCTCATCTAATCTCATAGCAACCTTAGAAGGCAGGCATTATTGGCTCCATTTCACACATGAGCAAAGTGAAGCTCAGAGAGGTTAAGTGACTTGCCTCTGGTCACACAGCTCATAATAGCAGGATTCAAATCCAAATCTTTCATGCCAACTCTACCTGCACATTATAATCATCTGGGAGCTTTTCTAATGCTCAGTGTCAGAGCCTCACTCACACTGATTTTTACTAAATTAGTCTGACATGGAGGCTTATCACGATTGCTTTTAAGCTCCCTAGATAGTTTCAGTGTGCAGCTAGCATTGAGACAATCTTGCTTTATACCATAAACTTTGCTTTTATTCTGTAATCACTTGTTCACTTATTTGTAAAATCACATTTCCTATATTTCCTCTATCATTTCCTAGTGAAATTTCAGCAAGCAGGAAAGATCAAATCTAGAAGAAGCAAGTCACTGCCCAGTGGTGGAGATCCCCAGGCTGAGAGTAGGGAGTCCTTGACCCCCGCCCTCCTCCTGCTCCAACTTAGCTGAGACCTTGGACAAAGCACTCAACCTTGGTTTCCTCATGTACAACACGAACGGGTTGGCCACGGTGATCTGTAAGCCCCCTACCAGCCCAGAATTTCTGCAATCAGATTCTAAATGCTCAGAGCCAGTTGCAAAGCCCTGCAATGCACAGCTCCTCATCATTCCTACCTGTTTGGTTTCTTCTCCGCTCTGATCCATTTCTATTTAATAAGCTTTGGCCCAAGTATACACTGCCTGTCTCCCAAGTCCTCTTAGCCTGTGCTTAGGTCCCTAGATAATTTTATATCCTGGGAACATATTTTCATTATTAATTTGCTTCTACTCTTTCACCCACTCCACTTCACTGAGGCTATGGAGAATTTTTTTTTAATCTATCAAGTGTCCTTACATGGATCTTAAGAGCACAATAATTTTCTAGAACTCCTCCCAAAGTGGAAGCCAGAGCCTATAGATAGAGGTAGAGAGAAGTAAGCCCATGAAAGAAGCAAATTATTAAGTTCGTTACAGGATATATGTGATTATCAGATTCATTCACCCAAAAATCAGACAAAGAAAGTAAAATCCAAATGAGTGCGTGTGCATGCAAATACACACAGATACATACGAACAATTCCGAATTTTAAAATACTTTCAATACCTCTGGTCTGGATCCATTTCCTCCTCTAAATTCTTTAACATAGAATGATGGAGCCCATTGCTCCATGGAATTATTTTACTCATTTCTGTTTGTGCATCTGTTAGTTTGCTTTGTTGAGACACACAGGCCTCAGGATACATCACTAAGAAGCAATTTAGAGAACCTCAAAAACACAGCTTAATACCTGCTCTCATTCTATGTTGTACCTAAATCTAAGTGCATACAGAGCCCCAGACTTTCAAAAATCAGAGCCAGTGCCAAGGGCTGGTGCAGGCTGTGGGCCATGCCCTTGCAATGGGCTCTCAAAACACAGGGTACACCTTGTCACAGCCCAGACTCCCTTGGTCGCTAGCAGCAAATTTCCTTTAATAGCAACAGGCTTTGGAAAATTTGTAACATTAAATCTGAGGCTGATTATTCCACAGTGACACTCAGAGCTTTTTAGGGCATGACAGACTTTGTGAAACATTTGAACAGCTCCATGTCCCACAGGAAGAAAGAACAATTTCCAGGCAGTACCAGGACGGAGCAGGGCAAGCATCCGACAGTTTTTCTGAAGGAAACAATTCTGTTGATTGGAACAGGATTTTGCAGATGACTACTTAGCTTACATGGGTTGCAGCTTTTTGAAAACTCTTAACATCAGTTTTACATTTACCCTTGTTTTTTTTTAAGTGGAACTAACAATCAAGCCTTCTAGGGCAAACTTATTGTTTGGCATACAACTGTTCCTCACCCAGGTCCACAAGATGACCTTCCCACTGTTAGGTGCGGAGAAGGGTTTTCAGTCCCTTTCATTATGCCTCCTTTGTCATAAAACCTTTGGTGTGTTTTTGACTCCCAGAGAGAAAGGAGAGTGTGTTTATGGTTTTGCCTTATTTTTAGACTGCATTCTTCAATTCTTCTTCTAACAGTGTATTTGTTATAGCAATCTCAAGTTCTAATTTATTTATTGTTAAAATGCTAATGATGCATTTGCCTTGTTTTTATTGAAACTAAGTACAAAGTTAACTAAGAATGTTTCTGAATATCCTATTGATGTAAAAATCATGTTCAAATGTAAAATCGAGTCTTGATAGACAGTGGGACAGAAGCCCCACTGGCATTTCAGGCCCAGAGTCACTTTTGAGTGAGATTTCTAGCCATTTTAGCAATGAAGCGTCTAACTTATTCCAGGGGCACTTCAATTTAAAAGAGCACCTGGCCATGGGGAGGGTACAAGATGCCAGTTATATTCCACTTTCATATGGACAACAGCAAATAGTAGCAGTGAAAGCATGGGGAGAAGCCATTCTTTCCAGTAAGTGTCAGATGGCCCCTGAAGTCTCCCAGGACCCGTGCCACCAGCTGTTTGCTGCAAAAAAGTTTACCATTAAATACAAATGTTGGAGCTGAATGAAACTTGGAGTCCATTCAGCCCTGACCCCGTCTTACACTTGAGGAAACTGAGGAAACTTTGTCACAAACACTTAGCGAGTTAATGACAGAGCCATTAGTCTGCAAGCCTGACCTCTTACCTCTCAGAACAGTGCTCTTTCCCAAAGTGAGCCCAAAGCCTCATTAGCATGTCGCTACAGAAGACCCTCTATTTTGCACCTAAGGCTCTGAGATAGTAAAAGAGACCCCTGCTTTCTTAATCCCTTAACATGTGTCCAGGTCTGTGCTAAGTACTTTGCCCACATTATCTCATTTAATTCTCATAACAACCCCTGGAAGGTAGGTGTTAATTACAGATAATTCAACTATGAAGCAGAGAATTAAGTAACTTGTCCAAGATCATATATCAGGTAAGCACCAGATACATAATTCAGTCTTGGGTCCTCTGTCTCCATAGTCCTTGGTCCAACCCACTACTTGGACTGTCTCATAGCTGCTTCTCTCAGCTCTTCAATGCCAAACACCAGCACATCTCACAATCTACATAGACACTACCCATGACCTTCTTCTCTGAGCACAGAACTCTGACAGTGAGTTCAGGTAGCAAGCAGATATCACTAGATCTAAGGGATTGTGGGTCTCTCCCCAGCACCAGGAAGTATATAATGATTAATCCAACAACTCATGGTAATCCCATTCCCCTGCCCCCTGACTGTGTGGGGTGGTTGTATAGTATCCTTCTGAAATGAGAAGTCAAAGGAAAATTCTCAAGGCTCTTCTTACTGTCTGAAAAACAGAGCTTCAGAGGAGAAGACTTTTAGCTTCTGGCTTTCAGTTTTTGTTTAGGATGCTGGCATAACTACATGATGTCTGGAGCTAAGGCAGCCATACTGCAAACACGAGATAACAACTATAAGAACAAAAAACCCCAATATACTGAGGATGGAGAAGCAAGATTCTTAGAGAAATCCTGGCATCTGGCATTGCTGAGACATTGCACCAGCCTAACAGTGCCTACCTCACTATTTCTTGTTTTTGAACTTCAGTGTCAATTGCCGAGGCCACCATTAATCAGATTTTCTGTTCCTGGAAGCCAGAAGCATTCCTAACTAATATGTGCTGTTAGTTCAGAGGTATGTGGTTTGAGGATAGTTGCCCAACTCCATGCCTAGCCTCACCTTTGTAAAATGTGTACTAGCTGGAGTCATACCAATATTTTACAATGGGATTGAGGTTTAGTATCATTTAAAATAAATCTTGAAGCATTTGCCCTACACTAGTCTACTATCATATGAAGTATAGACTTTTGACCCATAAGGAAAATAAATCCTCATTTTTTGAGGATAAAATTTAGATATAGGGATGCATACCCCACATATGTGCAGCCATGTTTTAAAAATTAATCATTTTGTATCCACCATAGGTTGGTAAGTCACAAGATTATTCAGTATTGAATAGTGAGTTGATAAGAATTCAAACAGAACCAACATCTTAGCTCTTCAAGTCCAGCCTGAAACATACATGCCATATACACTTCAGTTGACACATCACCCACAGATTTTTTTAAAGGGAGGATGCCTAAGAATCTCTACAGAGGGCTCATTCTTGCAATGTTTCCCTCCTCAAATCTACAATTATTTCTTTTACTTGTCTTTAAGTGTATTCTACAACTGGTTTTGAATACATTCAGAGTAGGCATAAATTAACCTTTTCTGTTTGATTCTCTAGTTCGAAAATACACTATAGGACTTTTTCACACAGAAACATTTCCTGAGATGCTCTGCCTCTATGCCTGTCATCCTTGCACTGTCATTTGTTCAATCAACAAATATCAATGCATGATGAGCATCATGTTGATAACTTAGGACTCGTGTCTGAAGAGTTTGAGCCATGAGATTTGTTCTTTTTCAGTAACAACTCAAGTAGAAGTGATGCTGGCATGCAGAAGTTATGGTATCCTCTCATTCTTACCCAAGAATTCCATCCCCAGCCCAGGGAAGGGAAATCAGAACTATTGATGTCCCATTTTCTCTACTCTCTTGTTGGAAAAAGAATGAGGGAGAGAAAAGCATCTAGCTCAAACACTGTAAGACAATGGCATGCCTTTCCTTGAGCTCATTACTCTTCGTTGTATTAAAGAAAAAAATGGAAGGGATAGAATCACTTTTCTTGTTATCTGGACCTTTTGTATTCAGCAGGTTCTTTGGGAAGACTAGATAACTAAATGAGACAATTCGTTTTTTAAAGCCCACTAGAGAGAAACTCACTGAAAAGATTGAACTTCTTGGGGGCACAGGGTCTGCTTCTTATTCATTTTTGCATCCCTAGTACCTGCGATGGTACACAACATAAAGCAGGCACCAAAGAAAATGCATGGGTGATAAATTGTTCATTATTTTTTTTACTATTATCATTTATTATACTCATCATCTTCATCATTATTATATACAAGTAGATCTAACCTTGCACCTTTCATGTGGGATACCATAGATAATGAAATATGGTCTCTAACAAAATACGGCATTCTAGTCTAGTTTTCAAAGGTCTGAGCTACAAGCACAACACAAAATGTAGAGCTGTGTTTAAATGAAATCTTATTTTAAACTTGCATTTTAAGAATGCTGGAATGAAAATCTAAGTTAGGATCTCAACTTTGTTATAGAAGGAATTATTAGACCCCTTTATTTAATACTCTCTAAAGTGAGAACACTGACTTGAAGATCCACCCCGGGGCCGGGTCCTCTTAAAACATCCACAAGGAACAACCCTTTAGACAAAAGCAACTGATTTTCTGATCAAGCATTGTATTTGTCAGAATAATGATTGGGGTAGCACAGACAGAAATTTTATCACATTTAACATTTGTTCATTTCACACTTCGGGCTTTCTCTAGATCGCAGAATTTGTTTCAATGGCATTTGTTATATCTCGGCTATCTTCTTTCACCACTTTGTAGATGGTGGCTTTTTTAGGCGACTTTTTCTGAGCTGAGGATTTTTTTTCCTAGGATGCCAATCCAATCTGGTATTTCAAAATGCCAACACCATTGGCCCTGCTGGAAACCGATTAAACAATTTCTATGCCTAACAGCTCTTTTCAAGTTGCTGAGTTTTTGATTTTCATTTCTTAAGGCTAAATTTTCACACACACAAAAATTGCCCACTCTTTGCATGCAAATGAAGCAGTTTAGAAATGGAAATTCAAGCACAGTGAGCCCTGCATTAATTTACAAATCCATGGCATATTTAAAATATTTTTTTCAAATTGCTTCACACGTTTTGGGTGTGTGACACAACGCCATTTAACTTAGTCAAAGTTATTTTGCTGATAAACTTTAGATAACTCTGAAGAAGGCATCTCTGGGAGAACTTTATTATCTACTCTGTTATATTTCTTCATTAAAATAAAATGGGATCAAATGGGGTGAACGAGAGCTCTCCATAAAAGGAAGGACTTTCTCATTGAGGTGGTTTCTCAAACTTAAGTGAATGGAAGGAGGTAGTGAAATGAAGATCCTTATGAGTAGAAGTCTAGGAATACAAGTGTATAATGCCATCAACACTTCATGGTTCAAACTGCTTGATTTCTGGAGCCTGTAAGAAGAGAACCCAAATGTATCTTCACACTTCTGTACAGATAAAAAAAAGGCAAACGCCACTAGTCTTTCGCAAAGTATATCCTCGCTTTCTGTTGTATATTTACAAAAGAATATGCATTTGGCTCAAATAGAGCTATTAAAGGAAAAGACTTTTAAAAAGTCTTTTTATTTTCTCATACTATTCAATGCCAGCACATTTTAGAATTGACATTCCTGAGAAATTTGAATTTAAAGGAAATCTTCAATGTATCTATCAGCCTAGTCCTGACAAATTCAGATTCCAGTCAGAATTTCATTATTACAGTGTCCCCTACTAGACAAAAACAATTATAAAGTCATAGAAAATAAGATAGTGGTATTGGTGCAGAGACAGAAAAATAGTCTATGAAAAAGGGCAGAGGGACCTAAGAAGATCACACATACATCGAAGAATAATTGTGGTGCTGGGACAATATGGAAAAAGAAAGCAAAAGAGAAAGCAGATCCATCCCTCACCCATTCACTAAAATCAGTTCCAGATAGAGCAGTGACATCTGGAAGGGAAACGTTTACAACTTTTAGAGAAACATTTTTGTGACTTCAGGATAGGGAAGGATTATTGTACAATTTACAAAAAAAGAACAAATTACAAGGGCAAAAAATGGTGATGGATTCAACCACATTAATTTCCATTCATTAGGAGATGCCAAAAAGTGAGTAAAAAAAAAAGCAAGGTGCAAACTGGGAGAAGAGAGCTGCAATACCTAATATTAACAAAGGATTAATATCCAGAAAAGAAAGAACTTTTAGGCCATTAAGAAAAAGACAACCGACTCAAGAAGAGACAAACAATCCATGGGCACATAGATGAAGCAGCATTTCATAGATGGGGCAAGATCAACAGCCATTACATAGGGAGAAAAGCTCATTAATAACCAGGAAAATGCATAATGAAACCACAGTGAATGCATAATGAATTCACTCTCACCTGGTGGGCAAAAATTTTAAAGTCTGACAGTATCAGGTATTGGTAAGATGTGGCATAAAGATATAGAAAAATGGGCAGCCCTGGACATTGGTGGTAGGAGCAAGTCAAGAGCCAGACTGAGCACGTGTACACCCATAATGCAGCAGCTTCAGACACAGATGTGGGGCCAAGAGAAACTCACATACAAGTTTACCAGGTGACATGTGTAAGAATATTCATAGCAGCATTGTTCTTTAATGCAAAACAACCCAAACATCCGTAAACAGGGGAATATATGAAGGAACGATGACATAGTCATACAATGGAATGCAATGTGGCTACATGCCAACATGGTTGAATCTAAAATGTATAGTGTTAAGCAATAAAAAAGCAGGTTTTAGAAAAATACATACAGTGTGAATTTGTTTGCCTAAATTCCCAAAACACGCGAAAAGAAACAATATATTGCTTCGGAATACCTATACATAAAGAAAAACAAGAGGGCAATTCACACAAAACTCAGGATTGTGAATCCTTTTGGAGAGAAGAGAGTCAATACAATGTGGAGTTGTCACAACAAGGCATCACAAGTATCCATATGATTTTTCTTTTATAGGGTCATTTTGTCATTATTCTTGAAATTGTACAAAGATGTTAAAACACATACTCTTGTAGTTATTTACTTTTTCTTTTTTTTTAGATTTTTAAAATAACTGTGATGTGTGAGGGCCAAATCAATGGTACAAACACAAAGTACTGCCCTTCATGACATCCCCATTTGTCTTAAATGGTAAGTTAGTTCCAAAACTGTTCTCCAAATCACTCTTACTGGGAGGAGAACAGAGCTGGTAAAGCAAGTAGATCCCCATATACACCTATGCTTAAGCCCTGTGGCTGATGTGGTATTTTTCTTGCAGTTATCTATTTTGCTTGTCTTTCTGCCATGTCATAGGTTGTAAAAACACAGACTCATCTGATGGTTTATTGATGTGATTTACCCAGGTCAATAACTAGTATGGCAGGTGACATTTGAAAACAGTCTCCACAAAGAATCTTGTCCTGAAACCCCAACTTTGTGGAAGCAGGTATTAAATGAAATTTTTGCTGAGTGAGGAAAGATCATGTATTTGATAAATATCATGTAAAATGTATTTGTTTAGTCTATGCTTGTTAGACCCCAACTTTCCTTATGTAATCCCAAGAAAATGATGACTGTGTGTTTCCTGAAATCTTAAGTGCACCTTTTGTTGCTATTTTAACATCTCTGAAATCAAGATGCATTTGCAATCTGTGACACAGTTTGACAGCATTTTTCTTTCTGAGACACAAAATAATGGATTGTCTTTAGAGTGACAGTTTCTTAGATTCTCTGACATATAACATCAAGTTTTAAGGAGGACGCCTCTCAACTGAAGGGAGAAAAAGCAAAGGTCCCAGAACACAGAGATCAAAGCCTGCCACACTTGCTACAGCCTGGAAATGACTGCCTAAAAAAATCCACACCTGAGAGCTACGCTTGTGGGAAGGAAAGCACAAGGTGGGGAAGGAAGATGGTTCCATTTGAACCAAAATACTGGTAAATGTTTGCTTCCATTTTTTGTGTGTTCATTTCAAGTCACACATGGAAATGCATTAAACCTCAACCATTAAGAACTCTGTGAAACCCTGACTTCAGGAAGCTCCAAACACAGCTCAAAAAGTTCAGCCAAGATAGATACAGGTAATGACACTGCTGTGCAAAGCCCAGCCACAACACATGCAAACAAAACTCACCACGAGGGACCAACCTGTGGTCAGCAGTGAGAACAGGACAAAGTCCACACCAGCCACTCCAAAGCTCTGAGGATCAGAGCATTTCTCTGCTGAAGGCAGGAAAAAAATGCATCTTTCCCCATCCTTGATGTAAAGACTAGAGAATTAATAGCCACCACTCTGGATTTATTTTACCCCTAGTTGGGCTATCTCTGCACCCCAGTATCTGGTGGATAATTATCAACCTTGAAGGGAAAAGGCTCCATGGCATTTCAGCCTCTTGTACCACATTCATTAAACATGCATGGTTCATTTCACAAACACCAGCACCAGACCGGCAAGTGGGTGCTTGGCAGCAGGAATCAAGGTGGATTAAGGAATATTTGGCTGAGCTTTGACTCAGAAAACAATGAGTCAGGGAACATTTCATCATCCACAGTGCTGATTGAAGAGGCTCTTTATCAAAATCTCCCATTAACAAAGACTATATCGTGTTGTCCAGGTAGTCTTGCACAAGTAGTATGATGTATATGAAAGAATCTACTTGAATGAACAAGCAGTGATGAATAAATCACAAGGACTTACAAAATCCCCACAGAGCAAAAAATAAATAAACCTATGGTGAGGTTCACCCCCTCCACTGGCTGACCCTACCTTGTCTTAACCATTATCTTATTTCAGTAAATTGGTCATTGGTGTGCAGCTCTAGACTGAGGATTTATCCAATGATGTGAAAAGTTATTTTTTATGTAAGGTTCCTTTAAAAAATATGTGTTTCTATGGATCCTTTGAGCATTTCAGAGCAATGTGATAGGTTACAATTTAGGAATTATATTGTATAGTTATTGGTTTGGGCACTGAAGGGAAAATGGAACTTTCTGACCAGGATTCCCACCTGGCCTTAACAAATATCCTGCTTGCACATCTATAGGATGTTTACTGGTGACAGAGCTGCTGGTCAGTCACAGGATCACTGGTCCAAGGTAAGGGTGTAGAGGAATCACCCATTCTCTCCTCCCCTCTGTTCCTGTTACATAATTGGTCAGGCGCCCCCAGTCACCAGGGACCCTCCCACAGAGTTCCTCCGGGTGCAGGAGCAGGGCAGAGAAGTGGGGCCAGAGAGAGAACCCAGGAGCCCTGTGAGAGGCGGTTCCAAGCAGTGCCAGGGGAGAGAGTGGGACAGCTGGGGTTGGGAGCTGTGAGAATGGGGAGGGAGCCGAGAGAGCCACCAACGCGAGCCAGGAGAGATGGAGCCGCGAAAACAAGTCCCTTTAATTCCCAAATTCTTGCCCCTTGCGAATTCTTATGAACTCGTCAAATTCATAGTGAACTTGCCCTGGGCGGGGAACCCCTCCTCCCAGAGCTACGGGCACCAGTTTTCTTTGCAATATCAAGATAGGATGCTTTCTGTGTTCAGCAGGAATTACTTAAACTTGTGGGAGTAGCTTCAACAGCTTTCTGTCTGCTCATGGCAAAGCCTCCTTAAACCAAGACTTACTAGAAGGGGGCCCATGCTTATTTGGTTTGATGTATTATGGATAGAGCCAAGCCCAACACCACATATACATGGCACTGAATAAGGACAGACTGTTCAGAGTATAAATGGATTTAATCTGGGCATAAAGGAGGAGCAGAAATCAATCAGCACAAGACTGGCTTGTTTTGAGAAAACATTTATCTAATCTACCATGATCCAGGTTGATGTGGTCCAACCTGCACACACTCAAGGTTTAGGTAGCTGGATCCTGCATCCCTGAGGGAAATCAAGACAGAGATTTTTACAGCCTCCCTTCAAGTAAAATAATCTGAAAAAGAGGAAGAATTAATGTAGGTAAAACACCAGACTGGCAGCCTAAGTAGCTTTTTGCCAGCTGGCCATTGTAACATCCTCAGAGATACTGCCAATGTCATGCCTTCTTTCCACTCCATTGAACGGAGGGCTGGAAACAGACTAGGGACTAGTTCGCCTCCAGTGCTTCTGATATGTGACAGTTTCCTGCATAAGACTCTTATTTGACATTTGAACTTTGAAATGACTTGGTGATTAATGCTTCAATTCTGCACGTGATAATTGCCTTGGCAGTAAAAGATGTCTTTGTTCTTGCCTACTCACCTTTTGTATGGAGTTTCCCACTCCTGTTCCCTTATTTATGACTTGTTGACGTTTATCTATATTTAGCAAGTGTTTTGCTAATAACCAAGGAATCATCAAAGGTGCAGCTGCTTCATCTCTACAGGAAACCCCCGCTTTAGGGGGCTAGCTCTACTCTATGAGGATCTGCTCCGGAACATTCCTCTGCATCAAGATGAGAAATGCACTTCTTGATTTTTAAATTAGCTGGCTAATGCTTCCATCTTCTTCCCCCTTTTGGTGCGCAGTGAACTCATATGTTATTCTTGGTTGGTTGTCAAACCAGCAAGGATGTTTTTCTGATCATCTTTATGTGGAGTTAAATTTGGCTGTTTTTTCCTCCCTTTGCAGAGACTCTGTTCTTCATTGTGTAGACATGTGACCTTGTTTATATGTGTTCATGTCCCAAGTTAGGAAACTTGCGATAGTCCTTTCCTGTTCCTTCTTGAGTCACTGGGTTGTGTCACAAATGCTTGGCTCACTTCGTCCAAGTCCTTAGAAAGGGGGTCCTCCAAAACACCCCAACTGTTGCCTCTCTATTGTTGTGCAGCACAAGCCATAATGAGGCCCATTCGTCTTCAGTTCCATCCCAATGTACTGAAATGCTCTATTTTAAAGCCATCTCACCATAAGACAATGCCACTTAGACTTCTCACTGTACTCTGAGCTGACTCTGCAGAAAAAGAGTATGTTCAAAGACAACTTCCCATAAGCCCATGGGTCTCTCCATTGACCCATTTCTTTCACAAAAATTTCACCCTTTGAATACAAAACATTTTAAAAAATAGTAAAGAGAATTTTGGAATAGATTTTCACAAGTTCTTTTGAAACTGATAGGAATCTACCAACAGAGGAAAACTACATACAGGAAACTGGAATAGACAGAAGAAGGAGGGCATGTGAAGTACAATGTTCTGCTCTTACTATTACCCCTCTCATTCAGTATCCATAAGCTCTTGTGTCAGAATCAGAGGAGGGATGGGAAGTGGCCTTCCCAGGCAGCCTGCCAAGCATGATGCTTTAACACACGTTTTGGGAGACAATATGGTGCAATGGTTGAGAGCACAGGCCAAGGAGCTGGGTTCAAACCCTGCCTCCAGCACTGCTGAGCTATGAGCCCTCAGCCAGTTCATCTCTCGGTGCCCATGTTTCCTCACCTGTAAAATGGGGATCATAAGAGTATCTTCCTCATGCAATTGTGAGGAGTAAATAGGTTGAAATTAAGTAGTACCTGGCATATAACTACTATCAAAGCATTTGATAAGCTTAATCAAATTAATGTAAACAAATTAAATAAATAAATTCATTTGATCCTCATAATCCTCTGAGCTAGGTCTTTGTCATAAACACCATTGGTTGCTGGCTCAAAAGCTGTTCCCTCCCCTCCCTTCTTTGTAGCAGGGCTCATCTCCACCTGACTGAGGCTACAAATGCCATCCACTGGCTTTCCCAGCATCCCTTGCCACTGACGCATGAACAAGGAACTCAATTCCGGCCAAAGGAAACCAAGACATTTCCCTGGCATCCTTTGGAAAGATTTTCCTCTCTTCCCAAAGAAGCAGTTAACAAGGAGAAGCCCCCTTCTATGCTTCCTATCTGCTGACATCCTTCTACAGCCATCAATGTGTGACCAGAAGGAAAAAGTAAAAAAAAAAAGCCAAGTTGGTTTCACTGAACCAATTCTAGAACCACCCATGTGCAGGCTTCTTGTCAAGTGTGGTGTTGAGATAACCGTTGGTGTCTGTACTCTTTAAGCCATTTTCAGTTAGGTTGTTAGCTATTTGTAGCTAAGTGCATCCCAAATAACACAAGCTAGTTTATTTGAGGAAACAGAGGGTTAAAATGGGTAAACAGCTCTTGTTGGCCAGACAGCTGGTAGAACTAGAATTCAAAACCAGTCAAAGTGTGGAGCTTGAGCTCTTATTGCTGTACCAGGAAGAACGCTCACCCCACCTGAGAATGCTCACCACCTGGACAGGGCTAGTTAGGACTCAGAGCACTGGAGGACCACTGTACTTGACCGCTGTTTCAGTCTACACACCTAAATGAGTGGAGTAAAAAATAATAGATACCTCATAAAGTATTAATTCTTCTATTGTTGTCAAAACTGAAGTCATGACCCCATTTTACAGATGGAGAAACTGAGGCACAGAAAGGTTATGTATCTTGTCCAAGGGCACAAAGCTAATAAGTTGTAAAGGTGAAATATAAATTCAGACAGTCTGGCTCCAAATTCCTCAGTCAATATAACATACACTCTTGGGTGCTCTGCTTCTGTATCTTGGGACTAGCTTGTAGAGATGTGCTCTCGTGATTTGGAGGAGGGTGTAACAATTCTGGAATCAGTATCATAGATGCCAATGAGGTCAACTCTAATACTATGAGCCCCTCAGCCTAGCTGGCTGGCATTGCAACCAGCAGATCCCTGCTGACATGCAAAGCTCATTGCCTAGAGGCCACACTAACTCATGCGAAGACCCACCAGAACACTCAGAAAAGAAGAAAAGCTCAACTTGGAAGAATTTACCCAGAATTCTGTAATAAACATAACCTGAAAACATATGTTTTTAATTTAAGCAAGCACATAAGCTTTGTGCTGCACGGTATTGTCGCCCCAGCTGTGACCCCAGACATCATGGAGCAGAGAAGAGCCTTCCCTGAATTTCTGATTCACAAAAACCATAAACATAAATTTGGGGATAGTTTGTTACCCAGAAATAAATAATCAAAACCCTACCACTTCATAGGAATCAGCAGTTTTGCTAAATGGGGCAAATTTACTAAACAATTCTTCAGAGCTTTGTGTCCATCCGCCCCCTCACCTCCCTGCAGTCCTGCAGTGCGATTCAATTCTGACACTAACCACCCCCAGGTAGAGTCAGACTTCACAAGTTTAAGGGCTCAGTCCCCGACAAGAATGCCCTCACTTTGGGTGAAAGTCACAAGTTTGGGGATCCCCAGGCCACGCACAACTAGCTATAGATCCAAGGGATCCCACAATTTCTCTTAGGTTTGACCTTTGCTGGAATGAGTTACAGAACCCAAGAAAGTGCTATACTTACAATTACAGTTTTATTATAAAGGATATAGATCAGGCCCAGCCAAATGAAGAAACAGAGAGGGCAAGGTCTGAGGGGTGCCCAAACCCAGAGGTTTTGTGCCCTTTCTCCATGGAATCAGACACCTCATCCCCTGACCCAGGCACACTGATGGGTTCACCCACCAGCAAGCTCCTTAGAAATTTGGTGTCCAGATTTTACTGGGGTTTCAGTCTATAGACCTGATTGATTAAATTGTTAGCCACATGACTGAACTCAATCTCTAGCCCACCCTGAGACAGTCCAGGCGGTCTCAGAGTGCCAGCCCTCTAAACACATGGCTGGTCTCTATGGTGAACAGACTCCAGCTGAGTCATCTTGATAGCATGAATTCAGCTGTGATCCAACTGGCTCCTGAATAACAAAGACACTCATAGTACTTGGGAAAGTCCGAGGATTTAGTCTTCCTCCCAGGGGTCAGGGACAAAGGCCAGTCATATTCTTTATCATATAAACACCCCTCCCTATATTCTGCTTTGTTGTGTCGGGGTTGGGACTCTGCAAGCCCCACTCTCTTTGCCAGCTGGCTCCCTTTCGGGCTTTGCAAAGAAGACTAGAAGGCGGGAGGGAGGAGGGATTTAATCCTTTGTGTCCACCTCCTGTTTTCTTCCTGTTTTTATGTGCATGACCCCAGCCACACTTGCCGCCTCTATAGTAGCAATTAATTCCAGGACCTGAAGTTGATTCCATTTTTAAGTTTTTCAACATTCCAAGAACCAGCCATATCATGCCATCTCAGTGACACCAGGACAAGCCCAGCCATCAGAGGCCCCTCCCCTACTCAGGTCTGGGTCTCAGCCCCGTGGAGCACCCCCTCCCAGCTCAGAGACGCCACCAGCTGGGCCACCTCCCTTCCTCAGAAGTCTGTTCTGTTCCAGCCCCACAGGCCCTCCCTTCCAAGTTCAAAGACACAAGAACCAGCTAGCTGCTGACTTCTCATCAAAAGTGTTCATTATTATTTTTAAAAACTTGTTTTTTAAAAACCCTTAATTTCAGTTCTACACAGCCCAACTCCAATCTTTGATATTTTAATAATTTTGACCATTGCACTTGTTTCCCAAACCCTGGAAATGATCCTTTAGTTCCCTTCCTATTTCTCTGATATCTAGTTAACAATTCTGTATATTGAATACCTTCTATTAAAATTAACAAGTGTGGCTTTTACCTACTGACTGGTGCACAGATTGTCAAAGATGAACTACCCTCCGGAATCAGATATTGTTCTCTCACCACCTGAGTCACCCTTGGCCTCCCACATCGCCGTAACAGCAGCCCTCAACCTGCACTCTCCCATAGAACCTTCTGTGATGGAGGAAATGCTACAGATGGGAGGGTATAAGCACTGCTGGCCCAGTATGGTAGCCAAAAGCCACATGTGGCTGTTGAGGAATTAACTCTGACTAGTCCAACTGAGGAACTGAATTTCTAGTTCTAGTTCATTTTAACGATGTTTACTTTGAACTGCCACATTTGCCTAGTGGCTACTGTATCACACCACATCTGTGTGACCTTATTGCTATTTCTCTCACCTACTGGAACATACTCTCCCATTTTCCGATAGCACCTTGTCCTATGAAATCCTTTTCATACTGTATTTCAGTTATTTATGTGATAGTGTCTGTCACCAACTGTGAACTCGAGGGGCCTTCTTACGGCCTTGGTACCTGGACACACAGCAGAAGAAAGTGCTCACAATGACTCATAAATTGAGTGTAGTGTCCAGCCCCGTACAGCACTTGACAGACTGAGGCTGTATATCAGGGAGGAAGAAGGTAGCCTTGGATTATAGAATAAAACTACTAGGACAGGGTACTTACTTTTTTGTGTTTCCATTTCCTCATCTGTAAAATAATTTTTATGAGATAAATTGAGCTTACTATACATCATAATATGACTTACAAAGCTGGCCTGGAGGCTAAAGATTCATCTTGACATTAACCTTGACATTCTATCTCAAAACTGGGTTTAATACCTTATCCTCCTACCCATGTTCCGAATCTACTAGGTTAAGAAAGAAAACTGTTTTTTAAATGGAAAATAAACAGAAAAAGTTCAGGGAAATATCTCTGTGGCTTGTCATGAAAGACAGAATGAAGAATTCTTTCACCCATTTATCCCTTGGTCACTCAACAAATAATTATTGCACAAAAACCAAGTACCAACCACCGCAATCCCCAAAATTGAGCTTATGTAAAACAGATCTCTCTGCTAATCTCTCTCATCGTATCTTGTACCTCTCTTTGCAGCAGATACTATAATTAAATATTCTACAAATTACACAGTTACATGTGTTGTATGTTCACCCAAAAGAGGGTGGATCCATCCTGCATTCTCAGCAGAACAGCAGTACAGGTAGCTTCAACATAGTATGTAATTGCTAAAATGTTTTTGAATAAATGAATAAACAGAAAAAGAAGATATATATGGTATTTTCAAAATTAGTTGCCAATGCCGTAATCTGCCAAGAATTGATAATTCATTTAACAAGGTTTTTAAGAAAATCGTCAACCAGGGATTGGAAATTCTAAAGCCCCAAAACGAATGTGGCAAGATAAAACATGAAGATAATACCCGAGTTTTCTTTTTCCCATAATTTGCATGGCCCCCACGGTCCTCTACTCTTTGAATCAGTGGCATTCAATGATCGCCAAAAACAAAGATGTCAGTAAGGGATATAAACAGGTGTTTTACATTTTGAAAAGGAGACAAGAGTCTTGAGAATTGAGTGTTTTCATTGTGAGAGCAAGGCTTTTTGAAAAAGAAGAGCTTTGATCTTCAAAAAGCTATAGGCTGAGAACCTCAGAGCGCAGTGAACATCCCTAAATCAGAAGGCAGGGGAGGGTGCCTGATGATGTGAGAATGGTTCTCTGGCTCAAAAACTGATTGGCACTGAACAGAAAAAAACTGATTGATGCTGAACAGATCAGAGAAAGAAGAGGAAGCAAAAGAGGACCCAAGAAGAGTCTAGGCGCTGGTGGATTTAGATGCCATGCCTCTTCCCTCTGGCCCAAGCCCTGTGGTGGGGAAGAAATGCTAGAAACCCCGATCAGGTTTAGGAAGGGGTACTCCGGGCAGAGGCAGGTGCTTAGGGAATCAGTAACATCATGGAGAAGACCCTTGGTCCCCCGCAGCTTTGCAACAGTCGAGTAGAAGTGGCTGTGGGACTTGTCTGCAGAGGATCTACAGCAATGCCCTGAGTCTCCCCCATGTCTCTGGGGAGGCAGGAAGGGCATCTGAAGATTCCTGGGCACAGAAGAGGATTTACCAAGAAACTAACGAAGTTTAAGCTTCAGGGCCTCATTTGCATGCCCCCTAACAAAGCTGCAGGAAGGGTCCTAGTGCTGTGTTCACACAGTCCCATATTTTTGTAAATTCTGCAATGTAAGACAAATTCTAGCTGAAATAAGCAGGCGAAGAGAGGCAACAAAGGGCCAGGTAGTTTATTTGAGTGCAATTCCCAGGTGATGTTCCCAGGTCTGGCTATCACAGGCTGGGGAAGTCACACCCAGTCAGAGAGGTGGGGGCTTATAAGGGGTTAGGAGGGGGAGGCGTGGGCAAGCTATCCTAGGGGGCGTGGAGAGGTATGATTGGCTAAAGGTGACATAATAGACAACTAGGAACTTTTTTCCTTCCAAGAGGGAGGAGGCTGACATCCGGGTCTTAGTTGGCACATCAGGATGGAATTCAGGGAGAGCTGTCCCCTTTCCATATACGGCACGGACTTTGGGGTCTGGTTTGTTCTCCCCCTATGGCATCTCTCTGTTCTGTTTGCATATCCTTGTTTTTCCTTCCTCCAGCCTAACATGCAATAGTAAGATACTTTAACCCCAAAATTTTAGGACCTTGGTCTCTTTCCTTTCCAACTTCCCTCTGACACACTTCCTCTGTATCAAATGATATTAGAGTAACTATTAGCATATTTGGGATGCAGCTAAGAGGAAGTTGAATTGAGAATATACTTACTTATATTTGAGTTTAGTCAGATATGTTTATATGGTTCGCCATCACTTCTGTGTATAATTATTTTGGCTAGCCATCCAAGTATACAAATGGGTGCCCCAAATGCTCCCAGCACCCACTGTACCAACACCCACAGTCACAGCACAAAGTCTCAGAGCCAGAAGTTGCAATATGATATGACTATATCCTGTAGCACCAAGAACCAGAACAACATGGACAACGGAGGAAAAGGGTTTTAAATGTCAGCTAGCCTACAGAAAGTTCTCCTAGTCATGAGAAGTGTGAAATTGTAAATGAAGCATTCAGCATCCAAGAGGCACATGGAAGAACTGAAGGAACATTGGTGGACCTGTGGAGATCTTACCTGCACCGAACAGGACACAGAGGGACCTGCAGGGACAGAGAGGGGAGGAGCCCTCAAGATCCTCCAGTGGTGAATGCAGAATGGAGGGCCCAAATGGCCCTCTGATGCCAGAACAACAGAGCCCACTGGTACCTTGATCAACATGGAGGGAGAAGAGAGGAGGAAAGGAAGACCTAGCCCTGAACTGAAGGAGTTTAAGTGCTCAGGTGACTAATATCCTAAAGTGATTAAGGTGACATGGGAGCAACTGATATTTAGTGTCCTTACAACAGTGGGAAGTGGGGATTGGGATCCTAGCTCAATTTTGTTATAAAAAAAGTTCATCTTTGCACACCTGAGTTTTGTGATGGTAAAAGTAAGACCCAGTAAATAGATCAAAGAGAAATTTGGCCAAAGTGGCTGAGTTATTGCAAATCACCCTGTTGCTGGTGTTGATGTTGAATTTTACGTGAGTCCTGCACTCCTGGAAAACAGCAATGGTTGAGAAATCCCCCTACCTTTTTGTGTTTCTGGGAACAGTTAATTGCAACCAAAGCCCTCGCTCTTCTATATTTGAGGTAAGACTTGACTATCTTCGTCACAGATGACTTCCTTGTTTACTTGCCTCTATAAAACCTCACATCACCTCCTTTTTTTCTTTTTCCTGAGACATTCCTCATTAACGTATTTCTCTCTATTGCAATAGCCTGAGTAAAACCATCTCCTATGTTGCCCTGGGCATCGTGTCTTTGACACTGGCGTGTTCTCACTAACTGGTAACCAGAAGATAGATGGGTTTGAAGTTATAATTACTAAATCAAGATTTTTCTAAGCACACAGAAGTGGGGCATGAGAAGGATCTGAACAAGCGCTTCAGCAGAGAAGATTCTTTGGAAGCTAAAAAAAAAAGAAAATTTCAGACTTCCAAATGCTAATAGTTGTGTTTTTGTATGTACTGACTGAGAAAATAATGACTGAAAAATTACCCTGAATTTAGTGATGTTTTACCATAAAATTAATTTTATTATTCTGTAGGGGGACTTACATATATCTGATAAATTCAAACATGTCCAGGTCAAAATAATATTTTCTGTTGAAAATCCATGCCTTCACACCTTTTTAAAATTATCTCTGTGATCCTCAGAGACTTGTGGACCACAAGATGGGAACAGCCGATTTAGGCAGTTTCAGGTAAAAATGAAAGGGTGAAGAAAGAGGGATTGGCTTAGTACCTGGGGTAATAAGTGAGTTGCAGGCAGTGTCATGGCACCTGGGGTTACCCACCCCTTGGAGGGCCGATGGCCAGGGAGGCCTCATGAAGCACAGACATTTCTTTCCCCCTTTCCTTTTCCACCCCTAACCCTGGACCTGGGAAGAGCCAACCACTTCTTCCAGGCTCTCTTTGTGGGGACCTACAGAGAGGCAACACCCTGAATCCTCACGCCTTCTCTTGTGCTCACGCAACACATACGCGCGTGTGCACGTGAACACACACACACACCCTCTTCTCAGGCTGCACACTCGGGACCCTACTCCCCTGCTGACCTCCTTTTGGGTTAGATCAGAGACGCCTCTTCCAGGGACCCGACCTCCCCGAGAGAAAGGGAAGCGAGCAGGGTGAGAGCCAGGCCAGCAGGGGGCAGCACTGTGCCTGCTTTCTGGCTTCATCCCTCCTGCACTACCTGGAGTCCAGCCCAAGCTTTAAAAATGCCAGCAGAAAAGGAATATCTAAATTTTTGAGAACGCAAACAATTTATTTGTGCATATTTCTAAACTGATTTTAAGGCATGCCTGGAAGCCCCTTTACGAATGTCATGAGGGGAATAACATTCCAGTCCTATCTGCCTCTGCAGTAGCAAAGGCCCTTACTATCCACCCTAACAACAAGGCTGACAAACCCACGCAGATTTTGCAAGCTTCTGTAGAAATATAATTTCTATCAATTTGATACCCAGTTAAAATTTAAGAACCAGTTCTCACGCTCTGAGATACACGATCATCCCAAGTGCCGTGCTGCGGGCACAGGCATTTCCAAAATTACAATTTTTCATATCTTTTCATATGGCACCATCCCACCTTCATCCAGGATTTTATTGTAGATCTAAAGTTGCAAAAGGGAGTTAAGACATTGTCTAATTTTTTAGAACTAGACAAACATACTCACATTATTCTCAACTCTCAAAATTCATTTCTAATAGGGGAAGTGGGATTTTTTAGAATTTGGGTTTTGAAGCGATTCTGACAATTTTATATCTCAGTGTCTGAGTTTCATTTCCTTCCCCGGGATCAAAGTATACATTATTATGTGGAAAGGCCTGAATGCAGTGAGATGAAAATACCCTGTGTGTGTATTCATGATTTATGTTAGATACGGAAATGAACTGTGAGTTTATGGACGGGGATTATTTTCCCTTCTGTTTAATATGTAGGCCATGTCTCCTCTGGCATCATAGCTGGTTATCTTTCTCCTCCTACTTCACACTTTCTATGAGCCTTCTGGTTTCACAGCGGACACATTGTAAATCTTCTCCTTCTAAGTGTCCCACATATGTTTCATTAAAAGTGTTTGTTTCTTTGATCAGCTTGACGTTTCTAATGTGAAAAAAATAATAACTTTGTTGCCTGGAACTTGGACATGTATAGGCCCCAAGTGGGGAGCAGCCCCCCGTGGCTGCAGCCCAAGGGTCTTGGGGTCTGCCATTCAGGCTCAGCCACATGTGCCTCCTCCCCACCACAGCCAGGTTTGCATGGGTGGGATGTGATAGGAAACGACGTGAACTCATCTGCTAAACCTGCCATAACAAAGTAGTACAGACTAGATGGCTTAAAACAACAGACAGTTACTTTCTCACAGTTAAGAAAGCTACAAGTCTGACATCAAGACATCTTCAGGGTTGGTTTTGTTTGGGGCCTCTCTCATTAGCTCAGAGATGGGCACCTTCTCCTGTGTTCTCACATGGCTTTTCCTCTGCACATATATACAAGTCTGCATCCCAGTTTCCCTTTCTTATAAGGACACCAGTCCTATTGGAGGAAGGCCCACCTCAATGACCTTATTTTAACTTAATCACCTTGTTAAAGACCCTATCTCCAAATACAACCTCATTCTGAAGTACTAGGGGTTAGAACTTCAACATACAAATTTGGGCAGGGTGGGGGCACACACCACTCAGTCCATAACACCTGATATTTGTTATACTTTGGCAAAGTACATGAGGAAGAGGAAGGAAAAAGGGTAGCCAGGGAGAGGCAGCTACATGGATTCCTTAGCAAAATAGCACAGACCTTTTTTAAGGCTATTTTTTTTAGAGCAGATTTAGATTCATAGCAACAGCAAAAGTACAAAGATGTCCCACATGTCCCTTGCCCCACATGAGCATATCCTCCCCCCATGACCAACATCCCCCCTCAGAAGGGTACATATGTTACAGTCGATGGGCTGACACTGACACATCATTATCCCCCGAGGTCCATAGCTGTCATTAGGGTTCATCTTTGGTGTTGTATGATCTATTGGGTTAGACACATGTATAATGACAGCAATCTCTCATTAGGGTATCACAGAGTATTTTTACTGCCTCAGAAAGAGAACTTTTCAGAGGCTTCAGAGTATCTATTCAGGGGCTTCCTCTCACAGGGGGTGGGGCGGCCACACCTCAGCAGGCAGACTGAGCTATCACAGCAAGGGGGAGCAAGCGAGCTGAGTCATGGACGGAGGTCTATCTGGGTCTTCTTGCCCTCTAAGGCAGCCCATTTCCCCACAGGGGGGATATGGTGCGATACATGATAAGGCCCACAATTTCCCCCCTCCTCCTTGTCCGCCTCCTTCGTGCCATCGTTGTCAGTGGTGATCTCAAAATAATCTCACAGGAGCCAGCACGTACTTGGAGCCCTTGCCCCCAGGGGTCCAAATGACTAAACTTCCGTTACAGCTCCAGAAGCATAATTTTTCCTCCACAAAGGGCATGCCATTAAAGCACTCTGTCCCTGGGGAATTATTAGGGTGCCACCCATCCCACCCACAATGTGCCTTTCCTCAGAGGGTTATGAGAAAACACCCCACATCGGGATTCCTGGGTTCCAATCTGAGTCCTGTAATATTCTCACCAATTAGTATACAGAGTTCTCTTTCCAAAAACGACCATTTTTCAAACTGCTTCCTGGACTGCTATGGCCCCACAAAAGTTGGCTTGAGTTTTGGAGGCTATTTCACACATAGAATTAGGCTTTATTTGTTTGAATTAAACCATTAGATTTTTCGGGGGCTATATCAAGCATTGTTTCTAAATGTGACCCTACTTTCTTCTTCTGTCTCTAAAGTATATTTTTGCTTTATTTTGTAGCTTGAAGGTGTCAAGGACTTGGGAAAGCAAATGGCACAAATGTTAGCACCATCCGCAAAAATTGCAGGTGTTCGTCTTCAATGTAAGTAGGAGATGGAAGAATATTAAAGAAGAAAGGGTATTTTTATTACTCCCAGCCACAACCTCATCACCTGATATCCTCTTATGCCTTCACCTTTTCTGACACGAGTGGAAACAATTTAGGGAGTGGAGAAAGGCAAATGAAGAGCCAGATGCCTTTCCTGCTATTTTTACATTTCACAGCTCTGTTCATCCAATACTGTCCAATAAAGACACACTTTACGTCTTTACTGTGTACACATAATTACCACAGTTAATATTACTAAGTCAATCCTTTCCTCATTAACTTAAATCACTGCAAAGGAATTTTTTCTTAAGACACCTCACATATACGCTACATGTGCAGCCAATTGGACAGCTACAATGATTCATAGTCTTGCCAGAACTACAGAAAATAGGATAGGATGGCTCCCCCAAAGGAAGGGGTGCTGTGCTGACAAAACCACACATCAGCCCAGGATGGTGGGGGATGGGTTCTGTGGAAGGAAGAAGAAAGCCAAATAGTTTGTGGTTAATTTCTACAAGATTTCTGCAAATGAGAAAGAAAAATGTATTTATAGGGCAGTGAGTTCTAGCCCAGATGCTACTACTAATTAGTTAGAAAATCTTAGCCATCTCTTCCTCTCTAGGCTAGTTTCTTTATCTGGAACATAAGGACACTAACCTACATCATCCTCAGGCAACTTGTAGGTCCAGATGACCTCTTTCCATTATAGTGAAAAGTAGATTTAACTCTAATATCAACTGTTTCAAGTTGCAAACTGAGATTTCATATACAAAATCACATGAAAAATGCAGAATATTAATAGCTACAACTTTTGAGCATCATCTTTGTATTGCATATGGCACTAAGTGTTTGTGGCCGTATCATATTCCTCTATTCTGTGTACCCAATATTGTCTAATGAAGACCCATCCCTTACTTTTTTTTTTCACCCAACTTACTCCACATTTTGGTCTGATGCCTGAATAGATAAAGTTAAAAATGGAATATTTACACATGGGCAGTCAGAGAAACTCAATGGATTTCACTCTTAAGAAAATGCTAAAAGACAGGGCAATGAAATAGGAACAAAAAATGATTTAAAAAGGAAGGAAAGATTGAGCCAATGAGAAATTAAAATGCGATAAAAAGTGAACACAGCTAAGACAAGATTTTTAAAATGCAATAACAAAATTAAATTATGCTCTGAAACCAATAAAAAGAAGGTTTAAAATTGCAGAAAACCAGGTGAATAATGTGGTGGATGTACTTGATACACCCAGAATTCAAAGGAAAATTCTAGTCCTTCCAGAATCTAGACCTTCCAAAATTAATTTTCCACTCACCAACCTAAAGCTGTCAAGCACAGCTTTCTGTACCTTCACCTAAATATGCACGTCCCCCATATAGGTTGTGCTGTGTTCTCCAGGCTGACATCACTGTAACCCCTATATCTGTGGGTATCCCCAATTCAAATACTGTATCTCTGGGGAAAATGACATTTTTCAAGGGTTGATAGTTACATGGAAAAATGCTTTTGTTAAAAATGTGGAGGACAGGAATATAAACTGTATGGATTACAATCTCCATTTGTAAAGAATATACATTGAAAAATACTACTGCAACAGTCCATTAGTTAAGCAATAGTTTTCTCTGAGTGGTAAATGTTTTCTTTTTCTTTCTATCTTTCTGTATTTTTTTAAGTATTTTATAAGGAGCAGTACTGCTTATTTTTAATGAGCTTTAATTTACACTATGTGCACAAATCTAAGTATACATCTCGATGAGTATTTACACATGTACACACATGGGCAGCCACCACCCAGACTGAGCTTATTTCCATCTCTCAACAAGCACCCCCAACCCTTCCCATCACTGAGGGCCCCTAAAGGTAATTATTATCCTTACCTCATCCATCATGGATTGGTTTTTAAGGAATATGCAATACTCTTGTAATAGAAGAAATAATAAACTTTTTAAAAATTGTAGATTTAAACCACAGAATGTAAATATCTTATATTAACACAGATACATGCTCTTCCTTAAAGTGCTGACTGATATTCATGATTGCTCTGTTCCTGCAAAACAGATCTTCTGGCAAATGACCACCATAAGAGAAATAATCCATGTGAGTTGAAGGTGAACTTTGAGGACTCTGCAGGTTTGGTTCAGAATAGCAAGCTCTGTCCCAGCTGGCCCACATGAAGAGTTAATATTCATATGAACTTTTAGAGTATTTTAGTTCCTCCACAGAGACCCTGCATGAACAGACTCCCCTTTGAGATTTCTGATAATTATCAATTTTCAATGAGCGGAACTCACTTGCTCTAAGTACCTTCTGTCTAAATATAGTTGCATAGGTTTTCCATCTCTCCAACCTGGCCAAAATCTGAAGAAGTCAAAGAAGAATTTTTTAAATTGTGCCATAGGATCCAAGAGAGCTGAATACATGTCCCATTTGAATAGCTGGTACAATAGTGCTCTCCATCAACGAGTTCCTGCAACACCATCGCTGAGCAGGCTTCTCTGCCTTTTGTGTGATCAAGTTCAACACAACACGGGGTATGGCTTTTACTCTCTGGTGTCTCCTTAATGGACATAGTCAGTACTGTGAACATGCCTTCTTTCATAAACCTTCACATACCTGAAAAGCATTGTCAAAGTACCCCTTCTGATGTCTCTTATTAAGTTAAAATAATTTATTTTTCTAACTTTGCCACATGGAAGTGATTTTGTATAACTTCAAACATTTTAGGCTTTCCATTCATCTGACTCCCCATATGTGGGGAAGTGTGGACAAGACTTCTAGTGTGAATCCAAGCAGTGTTCACGTAGGAAGAGCCTGGCTCCCATTTACCACTGCATGCATCCGCATTACTTCACAAGGATGAGGCCTCTCTAGACCGTGTGGTTTTGCTCCCTGGCCTCCACTCTGATGCCAGACCTCTTCTCCTCTGTGCTAAACATTAGCTTTTCTTGATAATGTTTTTTCTGGAGCTCAAGATCCTCCCTTGAAACCCTGTGAGATGCTCCAAGGAGCTTCTCTTCCTTTCCCTACCCATGTTTTGGCCAACATCTTTATTCTTCTATTTTTCCAGGCTGGTTTACTGACCCTGTTGCATCGACCATACCCACCTCTGATCACTGATGGAACCCCCCAAGTGCCTCTATCAGCCAGGATGTAGCTCTCTCTAAAGGAAAGTCTCTAGCACACCCCAAACAAGCTCTGCCTTTGCTTTCCAGCGACTGCTCAAACAACGTGCTCCAATATCTCAAGTGCCTGGGCAGCCCATCCTCAGTGGGCTCTTTTCCGGACACATACACGCTAAATGGGCGGTGGGGAGTTTCTTCATTCCCTTTTACATCTTCATCCTTGTCCCCACATCATCTCCTACCTATGTAACAGATGCCTGCCCATTTTAATAGGTCTACATAATATAGTCAGTGTGAATGATTTCACAGTATCCTGGCATGAAGGACGGAACCTAGGCTTTGAAAACAAGAGGCTCGAGTTCAAGTGCCAGTTAACAACTTTCTAGCACCTTCCTTTCCTTATCTCAAGAGAAGTTGATAAAAGCTGCTTCACAGGAGAGTTGGTATGCAAAATGAGGGAAAATGTCCTACGAAAAATGCCTAGCCTAGTGTCTGACACTATGAAGGTGTTAAAATTAGTTCTGTGCCAAATCCCAATTATAATATAAATTAGTCATGGGGATGAAAGAATAGCACGGAGAATATACTCAATAATACTGCAATATCTTTCTATGTTGACCAGTTCTCACAATAATTGAGGTGAGCATTTAATAACGTAGATAACTGTTGAATCACTATGTTGTAAACTTGAAACCAATAGTGTATATATATATATATCAACCATACTTCAATTTAAAAAAGGCAAAAAATATGAATTCTGTGACCCTTTTTCTTTAAAAAAATAAATAAACGTTGACATGCATGTACAGGCATACACTCACATACCCACACAGAGTGTTAACCGAAACCTCTGGACTAACCCCAAATTAACTTGACTCTCTTCTGGGCCACCAACCCTATTTCTTCTTCCTTTTCTTAGAGCAACCATCAGAGATAAAATCTCTCTCCTCTCCAAAACTCACAGCCTGAGATGGCCTCCACAGCCATGCTCCTGCACAGACTCTAGATTTATATAGCGGCTCTTCTATTTCCACCGATAAGATGCCACCATGTGTTTTGGTCACTTCTCAACTTGACAAATATAACTGTTGTCCAGATGGCCTCTTCTCCCTATGTGCTTCTCAAGTCTAGTAAATATTACAGGCTGCTGCCAAGATTCTCTCTCCCTCTGGTCATTCTGAACCTAGTTCAAATCCCTACTGTCACTTTTGTATTAATTTTTCACAAAATTCAACCTATCTACAATCAGGAGTGAAAGCAAAGTGCCCTCTCAGACATATTAGGTTAGTTGCAATGTTCTTCTAAATTTTCACTGTTTTAGGATGTTTCTACTCCTTCTAATTTTTTTTTCTTTCTCATATTTCACCCGATAACTGCACCTTTTCCATTTATGATAAACACTTTCTGTTTCACATTCAAAAGTATTCCTAATGCTCTATCTAAACAATCCCAGTGGTTCAGGCAGGAAGGGAAGAGCACAGCTGTGCCCCCGTGTAAGCTTTCACCAGGCCTGGGACCCCAACTGGTCTAAAATGTGTCATGCCAAAGAAGCCGGAAACCAACAGCATGTGGTACCCCTGGAAACCCAGTTCATACACGAGGCTCTGTAGTAAACCTGAATGCTGCCCTCAGGCAGCAGAAACAAAGGTGTGGGCTCCAAGTTCTCCCCCAGCAGCACGGTGCTGAGGTTGAGCCCCCATCCCCAAACCAAGGCAGCCTTCTTCCTTACGTCCTCCACTGAGTGGAATAAAAGCCAGAGACATCTGAATGACGACACTGGCTTTTAAGCTTAAAAAAAAAAAAAAAGCATTCCTAGAGCCATCCCTGCTTAACCCTTCAGTTCCTAGAATCCATGGCATCCCCTGTGTTTATTCTGAAGCCCAGGATCTGGTCACAAGTAAAACTAGGACGCGTGGAGCCTCATAGATCTCATTACACAGCAGGCATAGAAGGTCCAGGAACACCTGGTCCAGCCTCCCGGGTGAGGCAGGGCTAGAAAAGCCCAGCTGCAGCTATTGGGAGAAGCGTCTATCAGGCAGATAGTGGGAAGAAAAGTAATGACCTAGACTAGTGCTTCTCAAAGTGTGGGCCCCAAACCAGCAGCATCAGTGTCATTTGGGAACTCATTAGAAATGCAGAGTCATAGGCCCCACCCCAGATCTGACTCAGGCATGCTGGGAATGGGGCCCAGAAGCCTGTGCTGTATTGAGTCCTCTGAGTAATTCCGATGCCCCGTCGAGTCTGAGCGCCCCTGGTCTACCCCTGTGGGGTAGAAGTGCGTGTAAGCAGTGCAAGTTCCCAAGCCCGATCCCAGAAAGTGTGATTCGGTAGGTTAGAGGTACAGGTGAGAAACAGCGTTACAGACTAGCAAGCTGTGTCTATAAGCAATCTAGCAACAGAAGGTGTTAGTTTAAATAGACGTTTAGCAGGGAGGAATCAAGGAAGGCAGACCACATTCTGTGGACAGTGGGAAAGTCTGTAGGTTGCGGCATGGCTTCAGTCCCAGTATGTGCTCTGGACACAGAACTCGTGTCCCAAGGGGAGAAATGTGGCGGAAGAGAAAATGGAAAAGGTAAGGAAGACCTAGATAAGGCATTTAGCCCCGCGGACAAGATAGAGATCTAGCCACCAAAACTGGAAACACTGGCCCCAAATGTAGTCTTAAGGAGACCCATTTGATCAGAGCAGGAGTGGAAGATGGGAGGCAAGCCACCTGTGATGAATTCAAGTTCCTCCTGAATGAACTCAGCTGGCCCTCAGAATGGGGGCAGATAGGGTAAATGTGCCTAGCTCTGCAGGCGGGACCTTTCCGGGAGGAGAGGAGGCTGTGGACTGGGAGGGCAAGCCCATCCTGAAAGATACGTGCTCAGGTGGCTAAGTTTGCAAGCCCCTAGCACTGAGGTTCTCATGAGGAATCTCCAATATTCACAAAACATAAATTCATGTATGCTCACTTAAAACACTTTTACCAGACAAACAACAAAGGTAGTTTATCATACCCATAATAAGCAAGATAAGTTGTCAAGCCTGCAGGATACAATACATGCCCCTAATGCACACCCAAACTAAGAGCGTCTGTGGCAGTAACAGACATCAAATCTGCCAGGGAGAGTTTAGATACAGACATGATGGTACATTTTTGCACCTGCCACTTTTTTCCTTGGGCTGGGCACCTCTACAGTCCAAGCCCCTGTGAGAGGTGCCACCACAGGAAGTCCCCGTGTGCAGGTACACTCCTTTCATACATAGACCCTCCTGTCTCTCCCTGTGGCCTCAACTCCCACCTGCCTTGAGATACCCTGAGTCCTAGAATAACCCTGTTATATCACAAGTCAGGTCTGTATACAACACAGGAAGGTCTGAATGTACTTTGATGGAACTCTAATTTCATTTCTCTTTAGGACTATGAAGTAACAGAAGCAGTAAAACAGCAATACAGAAGCTTATGGATTATACACTATACACACATGCCGTACAAACTCCCATCTGAGCCTCATGTTAAAAGACGGCACTCTAAAGTCATGATATCTTAACCCGAAGGGTCACACTGATAGATCTAATGTTCCTGTGCTTCCACAATTGTGGCATTAATTTTGACAAAAATCTGCTCTAAAAATCATCCCAAACAGAGCATCACTGCTGAAAGGCTTCCCTCATAGGTGACTAAACTCCTGGAAAGCTCAAGTCGCCTAGATTGAAGAGGCAACAGATAAGAGACCTCGGTGCCTGTGCGACCCAGCTTGTCTGGCTGGAGCAGCCATGAGGGAGTGACATCCATCAAGCCCCAGTCCTCCCACGACCTCCGTGACGGCATGATCTTCACGCAGCATCTGTTCCTTCCTGTCAGCAAGTATGGATGATCGACTACCAAGGACAATAATGTCTAATTGCTGCTTTTTAATATCTGGCATTGGCTTTGAGGATTCCTCAGTTGGAAATAGGAAAGGACAATTCTTACCCCCAGCCAGGTCCCGGGTAAATGGTGCAACGAGGGGAGATGTCTTGGCCTGCGGTGCTCCTCTTGCTGTTCTCTCCTCCCCACTTGTTCCTTGCCTTCCCCTCCACTGCCAACAACCCAGTGACTTCAACCTTACTAAGTAGCTGAAACCTATTTAGCACAAGTAGTGGTTAAAACAGCTGAAGAGTGGTGGTTAAGAACAGTGACCGTGGAGCCAGAATGCCTGGGTTTAAATCCTGCCAGTCTACCCTGTGCCACATGACCTCAGGCAACTTAATAAATTTCTCTGTGCTCATTCTCCCCACGTGAGAATAGGCATATGATAGTAACTGTATCCTCTTGAGGTTGTTGTGAGGATTAAGGGAGCTGACACTTTTAAACAAGTGCAGTGGGCACTATGTAAGCACTTGCTAAATAAACAGCAACATGTGTTACCAGTCAACAGGCACTATACTAGCACCTAATGTGTGCATGATGGGGAACAGGTGCTCTGCAGACACACCTGAGTGGAGATGGGCACGCACTTCCCAGTGAGCCTTTCGTTTCCTTCAAAGTTGACGACTTCCCTTCATTACCATCAGTGTCTTGGTCCTGGGCATTCATGCAAGTTCTGTTCCTCTGCTTTAGTCCTGGGCATTCACTGCTATTGTTGTTCCTGAGCTGACCCTGGGCCCTCCCTTTCCTCAAAGCCAATGACAAGGATGTTTAGTCACCTAGGACAGGTGTGGTGCAGAGTTTGCACAAGCCAAGAAAGGCAGGGTGAAGAAAGCCCACAGCCCATGATGGCTCTCCTCCCAACTCTGCCCTACTGTGCTGCATTGCCCGTCACCTCTCCTCAACTTCACAATGCCTCCTTTCTGTAAAGAGACATTTGATAGGAAACTGAGCTTTGAGACAGAACTGACATGGCATGTCAAATTCCATATGGAAGCTAGTTTCTCTACATACACACCTCTACCAGTGAGGCTCAAAAGATGTCATTACTCCAGGCCAGGCTGGGTCTTGTGCAGGGCACAGAAGGGCACAGGCACAGCGGCCACCAGCCATTCCCCAAGGAGATCAGAACACCCAAGGCCAGTGAAACCATGTGGAGAGCCTTGAGGGGTCCTTGGTGAGGTCAGAAGAGAGGGGAATAAATAACACATAGGTGTAATTTGTGCAGCAGTCGTGGGAGAAATGTGGGTTTAAATTTACTTTGACTAGAAGAGACAGGAAAGGGAATTTATTAGGAGTAGGGTAGACTCTAAAATCCAACATCTATCACAGCACGTCTACGGAACGGTCAGACCAGCCCACCCACAGAAGAGGAGGAAAGTTAGGGAGGAGTGGGAAGAAAAGACGGATAACTAGAGCGGCCATCCATTTACAAAGGGCCTCTGAAAGCTCAGCTAGGGAATCTTGATTTGATTAAGTGCTAAATGAACAAGATAGTGTTTTCCACCAGTTCTCTTAGAAGCTGGGTAAATAGATTCCCCACCAGGACCTCTGGGAAGAGCTTTCCCTCTTGCAGGGCCCCTCCTCCCTTCTCTGCTCTTCCCATGCTCACCCTACCAGGCCTGTCGCCTCACCTGGACTGTTGCAAAGGCTCTCGGCTGGCCTCTCACCTGCACCCACTGCCTCCTCCCATCCATCCCACACCAGCTGTCAGGGTGTCTCCCTAAAGCTCAGATCTCATCAAAAGCCTGTTCACTGGTTCTGCACTGCCAATTAAATTGTATCTCAACCCCTCGCTCTAAAATTCAAGGCCACCTGAGCTCAGCCCCCACTTACTTTTCCCATCTTTGATTCTATTTCTTCATACTATCCAGTGAGGAAGGATTAGATGGGGCACTTTCCCATCTCTACCAGCTCGACCATGTGCGGTCCTCCTCCTGGAATGGTCTTTCTGGCTGCAGAACCAGGCAGGAAGCATGGCATCCTGAGATCATGGAGGGGTAAGCATAGCCTACACAGGCAGTAGGGCAAAGGAGGGCCCCAGGAAGCAGTACCAAGGGGGCATGGCAACAGGTGTGTATGTGCACATGCGTGCAAGGGCAGAAAGGACACTGCAGCCTAGTGGTTATGGACTTTGAAGTCAAGCAACCCAGATTCACACCCTATATTCAACATGTCTTAATTAATTGTGAGACTTATATAAGTTAGTCAAAAAACCTAGGCTTCAGTTTCCCATCGGAAGTTAGCAAACTAATAGCACTCTCCTCTTAGGGCTGTTATGAGGATTAAATGAGATGATATATGTAAGTACGTACACAGTGCTAGGTAAACAATGAATGCTAAATGAGTGCTAGCACTGTTTTAGGTGGAGCTCAGTGAAAGAGAGTGGAAACAGGCAGGCACATTTCTATTTCCAAATGTCTCCATATTTATCATTATTCTTCTCTTTCGCTTTCCCCAAGCTAAGCGCCATTGAGTTCTTCTAGGATCTTCTTTTACTGCATCTCCAATCCTTAGCTTCTCATTGATGCTCCTTTTTCCCCCAAACATCTTACATCCCTGGCCCTGTCTAGCCCATCCCCTTTCACACATTTTGCAGTACCTGCCAACCTGCAGACCGATGAGAGAAGAAAGTCGAGGGCTGGGGTCTGAAGGTGGAGGCAGGATGGGAGGTGTGGATGTGGAACATGTCAGCAGAAAATTGACACTGAGCTCTCTGAGGAGAGAAAACACAGCAAGAAGAGCAAAAAGTGGGACCAGAAGCTTTAGAAATGTGCAGCAGGAATCAAGGCATCTGTGAGGCAAACGGGTCTCTCCCTGGACCCCCTCCTTCCTCCAGGCTGTACACGATAACTCACCGCCAGCTGCTGGCCCTCCTCTCCTCACTCGCTGCACCCTCTTGGCTTCTGCCGCGTCAACACAGATGACACCCACATCTCTGTCCCTGATGGCTCACTCCAATGTACAACTTCACCCTGAAGTCCCTGGCCTAGCCGTTCAACGGCTACATGGAACTCATCTTCCGTATATGTCTTGAAATGCAGTAAAAGTAGAGAGAGGTAGTCAGTTGTGTTGAATTCAAAACTGTCTTTTAAGGTAACCAACAGAGCAAAAAACAGCAAACCTGTTTTTCTGTATAGTTGCTCTGTCTCCAAAATGTAGTGAACATCAACCATAACTTCGAGTACAATCTTTGGGCGGTAGACTGGATAAGGCACTGCCCAGTTCCTTTCTTTCTCTGTGAGATGAACTCTGGGCAACCCAAAAGGAGGAGACAGGTCAGCACTGACCCACCATGGCTGGACTGCATGGGCAAAGGAACCCAACCAAACAGGCAGCTCTCACCAGCGAGCCAGCTTTCAGATCTCTTAAAGCCCAATCTTTGGAATATACTCTTTTATACTGAGACTATGTATGTGTACTTATAATAAAGAATACTAATCTTAAGGATACAAACTGATAAATTTTTACATGTGAAAACACCTGTGTAGCCACCATACAAATGGAGACCACAGAATAACACCAGTGCCCCAGAAGTTCCTACACACCTTTCACCAGTCAATACTATCCAAGGTGAACACCACTCTGATTTCTATCATCAATTACTCTCGCCCATTCCTGATCTCCTGAACTGAACCACCCAGTATGTACTCCCTCGTTGCTAGCTCTTCACTCAAAATAATGCCAGATTCCTTTGTATTGTTGTGTTATCTGTACTTTGTCCTTATTGCTGTGTAATATTCCACTTGTATGAATACCACAATTTATTCAGCCATTCTCCTGCTGATGGACATTTAGTTTGCTTCATTTTTTGCTATTATGAGAGAACTACTAAGAACATTCTTATACATGTTTTTGTTGGTATGCACTTGTTTCTCTTATATGTGTATGTGTATGTATGTGTGTGTGTATACATATATATATATATATATATATATATATATATAGAGAGAGAGAGAGAGAGAGAGAGAGAGGGAGAATTCGGGTCATAGGGAATACACGTTTGACATTTGAAGATTCTGCCACATAGTGTACCAAGGCAGTTATACGAGTTCACACTCCCCCCAGAGGTGGAGAATTCTAGCCATTCACATGCTCATCATGTCCCAACCTTATTCTCACTGTAACTTAATCTATAGCAAAAAGCTTATGGTTTTCTTACCCTAAGACTTTCCAGAATCAGGTTTTCTCTCAAACATCCTCTGTCTTCTAGAAGGAGAATCTGAAGCTCTTATTTCATCCACCCTAATGAAGGAATTTATTGTTTCACTGCTTCATTCTTCAAAGGACTTGAGATAGCTTACAAAGAGGCATGCACCTACATAGAAAAATACAGAAGTGGAATATGGACTCATCCAGTAAAACCTGACTCCAAAACTCCTGGCTTAGGAAAGTGTTTTGGCACAATCGCTGAGACCACCCACATACTTCTCTTAGTTAAGTAACACCATTTGGTGAGTAGAAAGCAATTGTCTGAGACGATGTCGTGACTCATGTAGGAGCAGACAGCTCGCCATGGGCTGGAGGAATGGCGAGCAAGGCTATTTCTCAAACTGCACTGTGAGCCACACGCACATGGATTCTTGCATAAGGGGACTTTTTGTTGTCATTAGGAGCCTTGCTCTACCTGGCTGTTCAGAAGTTTCAGATGAAATTTTTCTGATGTTCTTAATGAAAGATGATACTCGCTTACCCATCATAGAAGTTATTTCCTCGGCAGGAATGCTGTCAAACATGTTGCATTCACAACATGACACAGAGTCTAAAATTCACAGAGAGACTAATTACTGGAGGAAAATTACACCAAAAGACCTATTTCCTCATGATGAAAATGACAGCCTGGTGCCCCGTTACCTGGCCTGATCGGGCAAATAGCCTGAGCAACATTGCTCCGGCACTTGGCATTACAAGCCGTGGTAGAGGAAAGCGGCACTTGGGTCCTGTAGGCAGCTCAGCGGGAAATCAAGGAGAGCTGTCAGGTAAGTGAGGCCTAATTATAAGTCTCATTTCCAGTACTTAGGAATGTGACAGGCAGTAACCGAGCCTTACCTGAGTCTATACGTGGGCCTCTTAAGCATGTCCTCCTCTCTCTGTGCCAACATCTGAATTATCATCTGGAAGCTCTGACGTTTAGTGCCGACAGCCGGGGCCTTCCCCAGCCAGAAGTGTGATGTGAGGACCACCCCGTTTCGCTCACTCTGTGTCGCCTCCTCTCATCAGCTACCTCGTACCAAAGGGTTCATTCCTCCCCCATCAAAACCCGTTTAAAGAGACAGAAGGTCGTCTTTTCCTCCTTAATAGGAATTTAAATCATTTCAAATCACTTCTTTACAGTTACAAAAGATCACATTTCATAGGATTCCATTTATGTGAAATGTACAGGATAGGAAAATCCATAGAAATAAAAAGTATATTAGTGATTGCCTAGGGCTGGGAGGATTGGAGGGAAATAGGTGATTGCTAATGGGTGCAGGGCTTCTTTTTGGATGATGAAAATGGTCTAAATTTATTGTGATGGTAATTACACATATCTGTGAATATACTAAAAACACTAAATTGTAACACTTTATTTTATATATTTTTAAATTTATTTTTTATTGGAATATAGTTGACATACAATGTTATATTAGTTTCAGATGTATAACATAGTGACTCAAGTGTAGTTACCTCCAAGAACTCATATAAGTCAACACCAAAAAAACCTCAAATAACCCAATTAAAAAAATGGGTAGAAATCTTACTACATTGATGGACAGTGATTGTAATGGGGTGCAGTGAGGGGGGGATTTGATAATACAGGTGAATGTTGAAACCACAATGTTGCTCATGTGAAACCTTCATAAGGTATCAATGATACCTTAATTTTTAAAAGATAAAAATACAATGCATAACAATGTAAAAAAAAATGGACAGAAGGCTTGAACAGAAATTTTTTCAAAAAAGACATACAGATGGCCAACAGGCACATGAAAAATGATCAAAAGACCAATCATCAGGGAAATGCAAATAAAAACCACAACGAGATATCACCTCACACCACTATTCAAAAGACAAGAAATAGGAAGTGTTGGTGAGGATGTAGAGAAAAGGAAACCCTCCTACACTGTTGGTGGGAATGTAAATTGGTCCAGCCCCTGTAGAAAACAATATGGAGGTTCCTCATAAAACTAAAAATAAAAATACCATATAACCTAGAAATTCCATTTCTGGGAATTTATCCAAAGAAAACAAAATCACTAGCTTGAAAAGATATAAGCACCCCTATGTTTATTGTAGCATTATTTACGATAGCCAAGATAGGGAAGCAACCCAAATACCCATCAATAGATAAATGGATAAAGAAGATGGATTGTAACACTTTAAATGGAATAGTTGCATGGTATGTGAAATATTTATCAATAAAACTGTTTTTAAAAATCACATTTTTTATCTGTGGTCTTCTTCCCAAATGCAGAAAGTTTCGAGTGTTGAAGAACTGGTGAGGAAGTTTAAGAGCAAAGAGTGGGCATGCAGGAGATGGAGTCATTTCCGTTCCCCTGAGATCATACTTACAAAGTCAATCTTGGTAATTATACTAGAAAAGGGGCACCTTACTTGCTATTAATCAGTATGGCTCAAACTTTTTTGACCCACAACCATTTTGGGTAAATATAAAAGATCCCAAGATTTCCTTCTAAATTTTAAATTTCAAAATAAATTAAAATCAAAATTTCAGAATAAATTAAATATCACAATTACAGACAAATCAAAGCAATTATAGCACAACTTCTCTGAGATGATACTATGCTTTTCTCATTCACTCAAAAATCACGATAGACTGAGCATTATGTTGGTTTCTAAAACTGCCTGTAACTTCCTCTTCATATCATGTCAGAGCTGGAAGGGACTTTAAGATGCTCTCTTTATCTTTAAAGAAACTGATCTTCCAGACACACACTAGGACCTAGGGTTCTGAGGAGCCAAGAGGAGGAGAAAGTTCTTGATGAGGGTTGGGAATGTCAAAGGCAAGGGTGGGTACAGGCAGTTGTTAAAGAGAAGAGTAGGAGCTACTGGGTATTTCCTTGCTGGTGGAAGGGTAAAATTGAGCAGAAAGGGGTTTAGAAATAGAAGGGAAAATTCAAGTTCAGATATGACCACACCCTAAGATATCATTCATTGGGAATACTGCACTCCAGTACGCTCCCTCTCTGAGAAAACATGGAATTTTATGTTATCTAGGTCACTGATGGTATTAAGGAATTATTAGTTTTTATCAGCATGATAATGCTGATGTAGTTATGCTTTTTAAAAGAGCCCTCGTCTTTTAGAAAAGCATACTGAAATATTTATAAATGAAATTATGGAAGTATATGGAATTTGCTTCAAATAAATCCCAATCATCTCCCCCAAGAGAATCAGGGGGGTGTATAGATGAAAGAAGCTTGGGCATGAGTTGATAAATGTTGGGGTATCCCGTCTACTTATATGTATGTTTGAAATTTTCCATAATAAATTAAGAAACAATGCTCCCAACCACATGGAGTAACAAGACTGCATTTATCCTCCTGCCATAGGAAAAATTAAAAACCAAAAAAATATATGAAACAATTGTTTTCAGACACTGAATAATAGGTAATGCATGAACAGAAACAAACTAAGTGAGTCTACAATTGCCCAAGCTCATTGACTGGAGATGGTTTCCATGCTGTAGTACAGGAAGGGGAATCCCAAATGAAGCCCAGCATTCTCACTGGAAGGGAAGGGACAAAGATTTGAGTCAGAGAAATAAAGACCTAGAGAATACACTGGGAAGAGTACTAGAAAAGAAAGTGTTGGATAGAGAGACAAAGATGGAGGGCTCTAGAAATCTGTGAAGGAGTCCCCTTGGCTGTGCATGCTTGAGAGGAAACTACCCAAGAACAGTGAAAAAGCTGTAGATTGAACAATTCCATAAATCAAAACAGAAAGACTGAGCAATACATACATAGAACATTAAGACACAGTCTCAGAAGGGTTTTACCTTAGAAATGGAATTAAGTTAACCATAGACTAAAGACAGATCTGAAACTGACCTCATAGATCTTAAAAACAATCCTTGAATGAAGCAGACTCCAAGAAATTTAACTGCATGCCAGAACAAAGTCCAATACATTTGAAGAAATACAGCAAAACCTAGAATGCAACAATATAAAATTCACAATGGCCATCACCCACTCAAAAATTACCAGGCATGGAAAGAAGCAGGAAAATACTCATATCCAGGAGAAAAATCAGTTAATAGAAACAGACCAAGGAATGGCAGAGATGATATAATTAAGAGACAAACATGTTAAACCAAGTATCATAAATATGCTCCAAGTGTTCAAGAAGGTATAAGAAAACATGAACAAGATGAAGAAATGGGAGATATAAAAAAATTAAATGACATTTACAGGGATAAAAACTACAATAACAGAAAAAAAAAGTTAAATGCACTAGGTTTGGAGAAACACTGAAGAAATGATCAGTGAATTAAAGACATGTCCAGACAAACTATCTAAAATGAAGCATGGAGAGAAAAACCGCTAAGAAAAAAGGCCAAGGTATCATTGACCTGTGGGAAAATATCAAAAGTTCAACATATGTGCAGTTCCAGGACAGGGAGAAAGTGACAAAAAAAAAATTTGAAGAAATAGTGGCCAAAATTTTTCCAAACTCAGTGAAAACTATGGACTCATGGATCCAAGAAGAGCAATAAACTCCAAGCAGAATAAACACAAAGAAAACAACCCCATGGCTCACCAGAAGAACAGAAAAGCAGGGCTAAAAAAAAAATCTTTAAAAACAGCCAAATTAAAAAGACACATTATATACCCAGAAACATAAATTAGAATTTGCCTGGGAAGATCTGTGCCAACCAGAAGGCAGTGGAGAAACATATTCAAAGTTCTGAAAGGAAAAGCAAAGTCAATGCCCAAAAAATATATTTCAGAAATGAAGGTGATATAAGACTTTTTCAGACAGACTGAAGCTGAAAGAATTCATCCCAAGCATACCTGTACTACATGGGCGTTACATCAAGTTCCTTAGGTGGAGAAAAAAATGTGACCAGAGAGACCCTGGACATTAATTTGAATCCACAATGAAAGCACCAGGCATGACTGTGATCCCCTCTCAGACCACTCCTGCTTACTGTGCACCCATTGCTCCCTATGTCTGGAAGGCCACTTGTCCTTTAGAAAATTGTTCATGGCCTCCAAATGGCTTAAATGTTAGCTTCCCTGAAAAGCCTTCCCTTACCCCTCACCTTCTCATCCCCAGCCAGGCACATGGATGCCCTTCTTCTGAGCTCTGCAGAGTGCAACACATTCCTTGCATGTGCTTCTTGTCCTGCTCTGTTGTGATTGCTCAGCCGGCTCCACTTCAGTGTGTGGACACCTAGGGTAAGGACCCCTGTTATCTTTGCAAGTCACTCAATCACTGTTGAATCAAGTAAGGTTGGCTGGATGGGAACCTGAGTGGATCGTTGGCAAGAACATTGAGCACATCTCTGTCCATATTCATTCTTCGTTCATTTATTCACTCATTCACTTACTCATTGATGAAATGACCTCAAATCCATCAAGGAAAGAGAAAGTTGACCTGTATTCTACCCATGAAAAGCAAGCTGGCATTTTCAGCAATTCTCAGATGATACAGACCATAAGCTCATCAAGTCTGTACTCTATACTATTTGGTGCACAACTGTACACCAATAAGACTTTTGGAGAAGCAGATGAAGTTAATGGAGGGAAAGAAACTAAAGTGACCAAAATCTTCCTTCATTAGAGTTAAATTGGTTAAAACACACACATTTTTTCACAAAATACAAAATTGAATGCTCTCTATTTTCTTTTACCTATTTAGATTGTATCAGAGGTAAATAGCTCAACCTGGTGTTCTACCGCTTTATTTTAAAACGAGGAAATAATTATTATGAGGCAAAAAAAGCATAAAGTTCAAATAACATCTCTATGCTATTTATAAACTTGCTTCTGATTTCCTTTGCTATCTTTTCCACTTAAAGTAATTGCTTGAGTAATCAACATCCTATTTATTTAAATATGCAATAACTACATATAGCTCTGGCCAGTTCATGGGAGTCTCAGAAATAAAATACCAGACAAAAACTGCTAGTCACATTTGAAAGAATTTTTAACTTCCATATTTAAAAGAACATGAAGGTTATTACTTAGTATAGAAGTTGGGGGCAAACTTATTGGAAGTAGCATTTTCAATTAAAAGTGTCTTATACGCAACCCCAGTTTCTAAGTCAGCTCCTTTGGAAAGCAGAAAGCCCAACTTTATTTTTAAGGCTGACTTTTTCTTTCCATAGATAAAGCAGTATTGTTCTCACATGTAAATATATAAATGAAATGCTTTGCCATTTTAACAACAACTCTTACAGTTTTCATTAAACATTTAAATAATTTTAAAATAAATTTGCTATTTTTTTAATGATTACCATTTTAGTAATATACTTGGTTTTTAGAGTGGAAGTTTTAATGTAAATGAGGCAGGGATTTCTTTTGTCTGCCTCTGTTCACAGTGAATCCTTAGTGTCTAAACAAGAGCGTGGCCCAAAATGTACACTCACTTCACAAATGGTGAATTGAATGAATGGATGAGTTGTGCTCAGCCCTTGGCAGCCTCTGAATCTTTCCTCGGGACCCGCTTGGACCACCAGCCTTTGGAGTTATGCTTGAAAGTAATCTCTGGCCATCTGTTCTCTCTCATTCTGTCCACCTGATCTTTCTGTTTACGGTATGTTAATGTATTTGACGATATTATCCACCTTTGACTAATCACTTACAAATAGCCCCCAGTGATGATCAGAAGGGCGAGGGGAACTGCAAGGCAGTCTCTCACACTTGCAGAGACTTCCTTTGCTCATTGGGCTTTTGGATTTCTCCAGGAGTTTCAAGATCACCTTTCATTCCCACTCCTGATTGTGAACTCAAATGTTTTTCCTCATTTCTAGGTATGGCCTTTTCTTATGTTCTCTGAGGTTTAACTTAAGGATAACCCAAAGCTACATTTTATTCCAGACTTAAGTCTCCCACAGCAAACCTAAGCCCAGCCAGAACTCTAGAAATGCAGACTCAGGGCACCTACCTGGTCACCGTCTACTTACTCTTTTATAAAGCCTGGTGGCTAGGTTATCTGCCAGGATCAGAGAAGTTCCATGAATGGAAATTTCCCTGAGCCAGAAAAAATGCCTAATTAACTTCAAAAAATGGGCTAATCTCATTTGAGCTGTCCGTAGTCCCCCATGGGTTTCTGATACAGGACCTTCCCAGACACTGAACCACAAAACCTGTGAGACACACGTGGGAAACAGTAACCAGATTTCTTCATATTCTGGCTTACATACTTAAGTCTTCAGAAACTTTAATTTTAGAAGAGAAGTGTTAGCCTATTAGGTAAGAATTTTGAAGATACAAGTGAGTATGAGTGAATCAGCACCTTTTTAAGTCTGTAATGCAGAATACCAATGCTATTTGGAACACTTTTCAAAGCTGCCGACAAGACATTGCTATTAGTTGGTGGTAATGACATTAATATACTAAATATCATTTCAAACATAGTTCCCACTCATTTTTTAGCATGATCATGCTACCCAAAAAGTACATTTATTTCAGCAAGGTGTTTGGTTTAGAGGAGTCTTAAATACTTCTAGTCAAAGTAGATCACATTTTACTGTGTCTCCTAAAAACCACCCATTTTCATTAGAAGATATTTTCAATCTGTAAATAAAATAAACTTTTTAAAAGGACAGTGAAGGCATCTATGTTTTAAAGGAAGTATCTTTCCATGTTTTCAATGCATTTCTTGGAGGAAATGTAATATGGACATTTTAGAATTTAAAACAGAGCTGGCCACAGAGCCCTCTGGGACTTTGAGGGTAAAGGGCACTCTGCCCTAAACAGCTTTTGACATTTCCTGTATCATTGAAAATATCATAGTTTCAGAAGCTCCCCTTGAAAGATAAAAAACAGGGTACACTGTATATTTGTATATAGTATATTTCACATTCTACATTTTTACATTTCTATCTGGCCTGCACTGGATTTCAGTTAAATGAATAGAAGAAAGTCATAGGAAATTATCAAAAATGATGACTGTTTTATTCAACAATTTACTTGCCTAAATGGCTTCAGAGATATGCTTTTGTTAACAATATTCCCACAAAAACTGAATAATCTGGGAGTCTAAATCCACTTTCCAGACTTGCTTCCCCTGTAATATCTGTAATAGAACAATCCTGAATTAGCTGCTACTTTTCATAATTCTTGTCAGCAAAATCTATCAGTAGTTCTAACTCTGATTATACACACTGGTAATGTAATTAAACGTGTTTTAAGCCTGTCTCTGATGTCACAGTTTCAAATATAGCCACATATATTTTAGCTATGAGTATTTCATACATAATTTATATATACAAATGTGTTTGCATGTGTACCTGGATTAAGTATAATAAATGTAAATTATATAATTTATATCTATATATGTTTAACTGTGTTTAGTTTCAATCAGACAATGGTTTGATATATGTTTTTAATGAGGGAAAATCCAACTGCAATATTAAGATTTTGTTTTATAGGCTTCATTTCTTAATATTTTTTAATTAAAAAGACAAATAGATTTCAATGTTCTTTTTAGTAAATGTTGTGCTTCCTGTTCCAAAACAACTTTAAGTTTATAAATAAGAGTTAATGAATCCAAGAACCATGTTATTCCATGAGCTTGTGAACAAACAGTTTAAAGTCAAACAAAAATTCCTTCCAAGTTGGATTTTTTACATGATACAGTTTATAAACAAGTTTTGGTTGTGGAGGGACTGTTTTTGTCTTGTTTTGTTTTTCTATACTTTTAATAAACAAAATTAAAATTCTGCCTTTGAAATGACTTCAAGACTCACCCAATTTCTAACCCATCACAGAAATGAACTTGTGCTAAACTGGGGATGTCTCAGGCCATTGAATCCTCATCCTGCATTTGTTTTTCTCTTCGAGGGCATTCCACCTGGGCACATGAATGATTCTGAACCCGTGTGCAGCACATGATGCTTTCCTCATTAACAAACAAGGGATCCTTCACGGCGTCCATTCCAAGACCTTGATCAGAAATAGATCCTGAGAGAAGCAGCACTAACCTTGGACTCTATAACGCTGTAAATTGTCTCTTTTGCAATTGTGACAGACACTCCCCCAGGTTCCCTCTTCCATAAGACTCCCATGATCACTTTATCCTTTTTCTCTCTGCTGCCAAATAGAGTGGAATTCCCGGAGTTTTGACACCTTGTAAAGACATTCCAGTGGATTCTAGCACACCCAAACAGATGGTGTGAAAGGAATACAGGGGAAGAAAATATAGACCTCTGCCAGATTCTCATGTATTCTAGGTAACATCGTGTTCCAGGAGAAGAAAAAAATAAAAAGGAACTGATATCATTGTTACTGCCTGCTTTCTGAGCCAAACCACCATGCTTCTGCCAAAGATAACAACGTCTTTAAGATGGCTACAAAAACTCCCAACATTATGTGTGGCAGAAGAACTAGACCTGTGAGGGGATATAAAACAATAATCTGTATTATTGTTATACTGTGTTACACTGATGCTTACATAAAATGGAATTCTTTTTCTTTTTTAACAAAATGACATCCAGTTCACACACACACACACACACAAAAACGTTCCTACTTCTCATCCTTGTCCGGCGGGCTGGAACTCCACTGAGCTTCCTCTCTGAGGCTGGCATTGACTTTCTCCACAGACAAGCTAGCGACACGAGAACAAAGTATATGAAAGAAACATCAAAGAACAAGCAAATGGTTCTTTTCCCAGGTATAACCAGATATATGTATTTTTACATACGTACCTGCACACAAATAAGCACGTGAAACGATGTTTGACGTCATTCGCCATTAGGGAAATGCAAATGAAATGCTCAGTGAGCTACCACTAGGTACCTATCAGAATGTCTTAAAAAAATAGTGACAACACCACATTCTGGCACGGATACAGAGAAACTGGATAACTCATACTTTGCTGGTGGGAATATAAAATGGAAACAGTTTGGAACTTTGGAAAACAGTTTGGCAGTTTCTTTAAAAACTAAACTAGCAACTTCTATACAACCCAGCAATTATACTCCTAGGCATTTATCCCAGAGAAATGAAAGCTTATGTTCACACAAAAACCTGTACATGAATGTTTATAGCAGCTTTATTAATAATAACCCAAACCTGGAAACAACCAGATGTCCAAACTGTGCAAACTGTAGTTAAACAAACTGTGGTGCATCCACACTATGGAAGGGAGGTGGGCGTGGCTCTGATAGGGCCGCAGAGGGATCCTTGCGTGGATGGAACAGTTCTGTGCCTTGACTCTATCAGCGTTGATATCCCGGCTGTGATACCCTCTTTGAAAGATGTTACCACTGGGAGAAACTGAGTAAAGGATACATTGACTCTCTCAGTATTGTTTCTTTCAACTGCCTGTGAACCTATAAGTATCTCAAAATAAAAAGTTTAAGTAAAAATATAATTCTTGTTACAATAAAAAGTTTAATCTATACAAAGACACAAAGGAAAATATGCATCTTTTGAATAAATAAATTTGAAATTATAGTGATTCAACCAGATTTCTTTTAAGCCTTCATATTAAAATAATTATGAAATATATATATATATATTATTGTGAGACATATACATATGTATGAAACAATAAGATTACTTAGATTTAATAAGGAAAGGAGCTACTATTCTCTCCACATCTTCATCAACCTATCCAAAAGCTCTAGATAAGAGAAAGAAAATTACAGGTACTCTACCAAGGATATAATGGAGGGATGATACAGATGACATTAAAACAGCAATACGATCTCTGGGTGTGCAAAATAAAACTACTGAAGCTCCATTCCCTGCTCATAAATTTGGCTGGTCTAGAGCCCATGCACACTCTCTCATCCATGTCCTCTGGGTCCAGTGACATGAACTATTGAATGGCTAACCAAAATTAAGGTGCAGAATATAGTTTAGAGCTGGCATATGACCCACACAGATAGAAAACTCATGACCTTGGCCTCATTGCTTTTCCTGTTTGTCAGTCACATACTCACATTTCATTTTGAGAGACTGAAAGGCCACATTATACAAGTAAGAGAAACCACATATTTGCAAGTCCGTTGGTTATTGAAATGCTTACACAGATTCTCATACCCACATCTAATGTGCCATTTTGCCTTTTCTCCAACTCTGGCTCTTCCTGGTCTGCTAATTTAATTTCTTTTCCTTCTAACATGTTCTTTCTCGCTGCTTCTCTCTCAGCTCCAAGTCCCCCACTGTCTCACTCCTATTGCTCTCTGTCCAGACACACAGGCCCTGCCTCCTTTCCAGCTCGTTGCCCCTGCTCAGCTGATGATTCCTCTTCCTTGCATCTGTATCCCCTTCCTCCACCATTACACAGTCCAGAACTCAGCCACACGGAGCCCTAGCTAGAAAGGAATTATTTTGTTCTTAAATAGATGCTTTGAACTCTATAAAACTCCATAAATAGAACTGGGTGTTTTGTTTTTGTTTTTGTTTTGAATTACACATGACATTCCCCTCAACTCTCTAGAACCCCTTTCTACTCTGGGACTTTGGCCCAGAAAGAGCTGATGAGTATACATATCTTCCCAAATGCCTGCCCTACCTGTGTCTTCCATCTCCTTTGCATAAAAACTCCCTTCCTCTTTCTGTCTTACCTGGATCTCCTTTGTGTAAAATGTCATGGTCTCACATTTCTTACCAAGTATTATACCATACATTTGGTTATAATTATATATACCATCTATTATTTATAGTACATATCTATATGGAGAGGGAATTAGATATAATTACACATATTATGCATACACACACTCCAGAAGCAGCAGACTTATTTTCACATAAATGAATAAATGATGATCATCTTGTGCTACCTTCTCTACCCCTGTGCAGCAGCACCCATTCGCCTGTGTTCTGGGTGCTAAAAAACACATAAAAACTTGTGGAGGAGGGGTTCCCATAAGGGCTAGTCACATAAATCACATTGCTGCCCCTGACCATCAGCACCAGGTCCTTAGCCTAGTCATTGATGAGAACCAAGGCAAGAAGAAAAAGAAAAAAAGGAAAATAATATGTAGTTTCTCATACAACCTCTTAAGCACATGATGTCCACCAAATCACAGCTTCTTACTTTGTTTTGCTCTTCATTCAACCATTTTATGGCCACTGTGACAATACACTTCAAACAGGATCATTCAGAAAACAAAACAACCTATAAATCACTGAAAATTTTAGAATGTAAAAAGTAGTCCACCCCTTACAATGAAGCCATTTGTGTTTTTCACTCTAGATCACCTTCCCTGGAAAAGAAATTTGCATTATTTAACTTGAAGTGAGAACACAATGAATTAATGATTTACATAAAGTTGAAAATCACGTGACCAGATCTTTACAATCCTGGGCTCTCCTCAAAAAAGTCAGTCCTCAGAGTGAGTGCTTAGACCACAGATGGTCAACTGGTAATATATGTGTTTTCTGTGATTCTGAGAACCCAGTATGGAAGGAATAAATTATATTAAATGAAGTGGAGATGAAGTAGCTCAATAATTAAGAAATAACTTCAGGATTTTATGCTGCATGTGGGAAATCTAAGAAACTGTTTTGCCTATAAATACCTGAGGGGTAATGTTCAGTAATTTATTGCTGTATAATAAACCTAATGGCTTGAAAGAACAATTCATTATTTCTCACAATTCTCTTGGTTGGCTGAGCTCAGCTGGGCAGTTCTTCTGCTTCAGGATGTAAAGGCTGAGATCACTCATGCAGCAGCCGGCAGCTGGGAGCTCAGCTGACAATGGACCGACCATCCAGAATGGCCTTCCGTCTTCCAGAACCTCTGTCCTGTGACATTTAGTGGTCTAGCCAAGCTTCTCTTTGTTTTCTAACTTATTTCTTATAGAAGTTACATTGATATACAGTTTATTATTGGTTTCAAATGTACATACAGTGGTTCAACAGTTACCCATATTATTAAATCTTCCCCGCCCCCAGTGCAGTTACAGTCAACAGAATAAGATGTTACAGAATCATTGACTATATTCTCCATGCCATACTATTATCCCTGTGACCAACTTGAATTACACTTGAGAATTTTTGTGCCCTTTTAACCCCCTTCCCCTCCCCTCCCCCTCCCCCCAATGTTTCACCCAGTCCCTTCTTACTATCTATGAGTCTACTGCTGTTTTGTTCCTTCTGTTTTGCTTTGTTTTTATATTCCACAAATAAGTGAACTCATATGGTATTTTTCTTTCTCCACCTGGTTTATTTCACTGAGCATAATACCCACTAGATCCATCCATGTTATTGCAAATGGCAGGATTTCTTTTCTTTTTATGGCTGAATAATATTCCACTGTGTATATGTACCACTTCTTTATCCATTCATAGATGGACATTTAGGTTGCTTCCATATCTTGGCTATTGTAAATAATGAAGAAATAAGCATACGGGTGCATATATCTTTTTGATTCAGGGATTTTGTTTTCTTCAGGTAAATTCCTAGAAGTGGAATTACTGGGTTGTGTGGTTTTCCTATTTTTAGTTTTTTGAAGAACCTCCATACTGCTTTCCACAATGGTTGCACCAATTGACATTCCCCCAACAGCATAAGAGGGTTCCCTTTTCTCCACAAGCTCGCCAGCACTTGTTATTTCTTGTCTTTTGAATAGTGACCATTCTAACTGATGTGAGTGACATCTCATGGTGGTTTTGATTTGCATTTCCCTTATGATTAGAGATGTGGAGCATCTTTTCATGTGCCCAGTGCCTATCTGTACTTCTTCTTTGGAGAAATATCCATTCAGGTCCTTTGTCCATACTTTAATCAGGTTATTTGTTTTTTAGCTGTTGAGGCAGATGAGTTCTTTACCTATTTTGGATGTTAACACCTTATCTGATAAATTGTTTACAAATATATTCTCCCATATTGTAGGTTGCCTTTTTGCTCTGCTGATGGTGTCCTTTGCTGTACAGAAGATTTTTAGTTCAATGTAGTCCCACTTGTTCATTTTTTATTTTGTTTCCCTTTTCCAGAAAAGATGTGTCCAAGAAAAAATTGCTTATGCTTATGTTCAAGAGATTTCTGCCTATGTTTTCTTCTTATGGTTTCATGTCTTACATCCAGGTCTTTGATGCATATCAAGCTTACTTTTGTGTATGAAGTTAGACAGTAATGCAGTTTAATTCTCTTGCATGTAGCTGTTCAGTTTTCCCAATACCAGTTCTTGAAGAGACTATTTTTTCTCCTTTATAGTATGTTAATTGATCATATATGTGTGAGTTTATACTGGGCTCTCTACTCTGTTCCATTAATCTATGGTTCTGTTCTTGTGCAAGTGCCATACTGTAGCTTTTTTGGATACTATAGCTTTGTAGTAGAGCTTGAAGTCAGGGAGCATGATATCCCCAGCTTTGTTCTTCTTTCTCAGGATTGCCTTGGCTAGTCAGGGTCTTTTGTATTTTCCATAAGAATTTTAGAACTATTTGTTCTAGTTCATTGAAGAATGCTGTTGCTATTCTGATAAGGATTGAATTGAATTTGAAAATTGCTTTGGGTAGGATGGCCATTTTGACAATATTAATTCTTCCTATCCACGAGCACTGGATGGATTTCTATTTTTTGGTGCCTTCTTTAATTTTTTTCATGAATGTCTTACAGTTTTCAGATTAAAAGTCTCTCACCTTCTTGATTAGGTATTTTATTCTTTCTGGTGCAATTATAAATGGAATTATTTTTCTGATTTTTCTGCTAGTTCATTGTTAGTATATAGGAGTGCAACAGATTTCTGTGTATTAATTTTGTATCCTGCAACTTTGCTGAATCCAGTTATTAGTTCTAATAGTTTTTTGGTGGAGACTTAAGGGTTTTCTATGTATAATATCATATCATCTGCAAATAGAGACAGTTTAATTCCTTCCTTACCAATTTGGAGGCCTTTTATCTCTTTGTGCTGTCTGATTGCCATGGCTAGGACCTCCAGTACTATATTGAATAAAAGTGGTAAAAGTGGGCATCTTTATCTTGTTCCTGATCTTAGAGGAAAAGCCTTTTGCCATTATGATGTTGGCTGTGGATTTGTCACATATGGTGTTCATTATATTGATGTACATACACTCTCTACCCATTTTGCTGAGAGTTTTTATCATGAATGGATGTTGAATTTTGTCAAAAGCTTCTTCAGCATCTATTGAGATGATCATGTGGTTTTTATCCTTCTTTTAGTTAGTGTAGTGTGTGATATTAATGGATGTATGAATTTTGCACCATACTTGCATCCCTGGAATAAATCCCATTTGGTCATGATGGATGATCTTTTTGATGTATTTTTTCATTCAGTATGCTAATACTTTGTTCAGGATTTTTTCATCTATGTTCACCAGGGATATTGGTCTATAATTTTCTTTTTTTGTGCTGACTTTGGTTTTGGTATTAGAGTGATGCTGGTGTCACAGAATGAGTTTGGAAGTGTTCCTTTTGTACTTCTTGGGATACTTTAAGAAGGACGAGTGTTAGCTCTTCTTAAAATGTTTGGTACAATTCAGCTGTGAAGCCATCTGTTCCTGGAATTTTGCTTTTTGGGAGTTTTCTGATTATGATTCGATTTCATTGCTCGTAATTGGTCTGTTCAGATTTTCTCTTTCTTCCTGGATCAGTCTTGGAAGATTGTATTTTTCTAGGAAGTCGTCCATTTCTTCTAGGCTGTCCAGTTTATTGGTATATAATTTTCACAGTATTTTCTAACAATTCTTTATATTTCTGTGGAACCCATTGTGGCTATTTCTTATTTCTGACTTTGTATATTTGTGTACACTCTCTTTTTTTTCTTGATAAGCCTGGTAGGGGGTTATTTATTTTGTTTATTTTCTCAAAGAACCAGCTCTTGGTTTCATTAATTTTTTTCTATTGTTTTATTCTTTTCTATTTTTTTTATTTCTGCTCTGATCTTTGTTCAGTCCCTCCTTCTACTAACTTTGGGTTTCACTTGTTCTTCTTTTTCCAGTTTGTTAATTGTGAGTTAGACTCTGTTTGGGATTGTTCTTGTTTCTTGAGGAAGGCCTGTATTGCTATGTATCTCCCTCTTAGAACTGTCTTCTCAGTGTCACACAGACTTTGGGCTGTTGAATTTTTGTTTTCATTTGTCTCCATGTATTGCTTGATCTCTGTTTTAATTTGGTCATTGATCCATTGACTATTTAGATGCATGTTGTTTAGCATCAATGTGTTTGTAGGGTTTTTTGCTTTCTTTGCATATTATTTCTAGTTTCATACCATTGTGGTCTGAGAAGCTGCTTGATTTCAATCTTTTCAAATTTATTGTGGCTCTTTCTGTGGCCTAGTATATGATCTATTCTGGAGAAAGTTCCATGTACACTTGAGAAAAATGTTTATCCTTGTACTTTTAGGTGGCATGTTCTGTAGATATCTGTTAAGTCCATCTGATCTAATGTATTGTTCAGTACCTCTGCTTCCTTGTTTATTTTCTGTCTGGTTATCTATTGATGTGAGTGGTGTGTTAAAGTCTTCTAAAGTAAATATTTTACAATTTATTTCCCCCTTTAATTCTGTTATTTATTTTACATATTTATGTGCTCCTATGTTGGGTGCATAGATATTAATAATGGTTATATCCTCTTGTTGGACTGACCATTTTATCATTATGTAATGTCCTTCTTTGTCGCTTGTTACTCTTTGTTTTGAAATCTATTTCATCTGATTTAAGTAGTGCTGCTCTTGCTTTTTTCTTTCTATTATTTACAGGAAATATCTCCATCCCTTCACTTTTAGTCTGTGTATCTCTTTGGGTCTGAAATGAGTCTCTTGTGGGCAGCATATAGATGGGTCTTGTTTCTTTATCCATTGTGACACTCTGTGTCTTTTGGTTGGTGTATTCAGTCCATTTACATTCAAGGAAATTATTGATAGGTATGTACTTATTACCATTTTATTGTTTTCTGGGGTTTTTTTTATAGCTCTTCTCTGTTCCTTTCTTCCTTTTTATATTCTTGTTATTTGATGGTTTTCTTTAGTGTTATGATTGGATTTCTCTTTTTAATATTTTGTGTATCTATTATAGGCTTTAGTTTTGTGGTTACCATAAGGCTCAAGGATAGCTTCCTGACTATATTACAATCTATATTAAGCTAATGATAGCTCTATTTCAAACACAGTATGAAAATACTTTTTTCTTCTTCCTTCTCCATACTGTATGTATTAGATGTCATAATCTGCACTTTTGTGTGTACCCTTTGATAGACTTTGTTTATAGTTTATTTTACTACTTTTGTTTTAATTTTGTACTTGCTTGGTAAATAATTGGTTTACTACCTTTGCTATGGGTTTATTTTAATTGGTGAAAACTATTTAGCCATAGGAACATTTCCATCTACAGCAGTCCCTTTAACATGTCCTATAATGTTGGTTTAGTTGTTATAAATTCTTTAAGCCTTCTTTTATCTGGAAATTGTTTAATTGCTGCTTCATATTTGAATAATAATCTTGTTGGGTAGAATATTCTTGGTTGAAGGTCCTTCTGTTTCAATACATTAAATATTTCATGCCACTCCCTTCTAGCCTGTAGGATTTCTGCTTAGAAGTCTGCTGATAGCCTGATGGGGTTTCCTTTATGAATAATCTTTTTTCTTCTCTGGCTGCTTTCCGTACTGTCTCCTTATCCTTAATATTTGTTATTTTAATTATTTTACATCTTGGTGTTGTCTTCCTGGGGTTCCTTTTGCTAGGGGCTCTCTGTACTTCCATGACATGAGTGTTTATTTTCCTCCCCCAGATTGGAGAGGATTTCAACAATTATTTCCTCAAAGAGACTTTCTATTCCTTTTTCTTTCTCTTCTCTATCTGGTACCTCTATTATGTGAATATTGTTTTGTTTGGATTGGTCACACAGTTCTCTTACCATTCTTTCATTCCTAGAGATTCTTTTTACTCTCTGCTCCTCAGCTTCGCTGTTTTCTTGTTCTCTAATTCCCATCTCATTGATTGTCTCCTCCACTTGCAGCAATCTACTATTCTTCTTTCCACTGTGTATTTCATTTCAGTTACTGTATTATTCAGCTCTGAGTGAGCTCTTTTCCAGCTCTTGCATCTTTGTTGAAGTCCCCCCCTGAGATCTGCAATATTTTTCTGAAGATCAGTGAGCATATTTATGACTTTTACTTTGAAATCTTCATGAAGAAAATTGGTGATCTCCATTTACTTTAGCCCTCTTCCTGGTGTCTTATCCTGCAGTTTTGTTTGGAATATATTCCTCTGTCTCCTCATTTTGTCAGGGTTTCTTTGTTTCTTCCTTTGTAATAAATGGATCTGCTATGCTTCCTGGCCCAGAGAGTAATGGCTTTATGAATAAGGCATCCTGTGGTACCCAAAAGCACAAGGTTCTTTACTCTCCAGTGCCTGGTTCTCCTTTGTGGTAGAGCCCCAGTTGCTGTGGGTAGGCAATGGGCAGAGCCACCTTTCTGTCTGTCTGCCAGCAGTGGTTTATTTAAGTTGACTGTGGCCAGCAGTTTGCTTCAGCTGGCCCTTTGTGATCAGAGTATTGGCTTCTGCTGAGATTGTTGTGGGCAGGGCCACCCTCTGCCTGCCCTGCAGTAATGGCAGGGCTACAGAGTTAACAGGATGGGTGGTGTCATTGCATGGCTCTGGGACAAGGAAGGGTGCATAGCACCAGTCTCGGATGCCTGTGGGGAGGAAGGAGCTCTCAGAGCTGGCTCCTGCAGGCATCTCCCCAGTTGGGCTGAAGCGGGGTCAGGAAATCTGGGAGAGTCTCCCTCTGCCTGCCAGGCAGCAAAGTTTGACACTGCTGCTGGGCTTAGTGGGTTGGCTCCCCAACAGTGCATAGGGAAGCTCCTCAGGGCTGAGCCCCCAGCAAGGAGGATGGAGTATCTGGGGCTCCCAAGAGTGCCCAACCTGTTGGGCCAAGGGAGGATTGGGGAGGTATTGTCCACCTTCCCTCTCTCCTACAGAGATAGCTCCATCCAACCCTCACCCTCTGGCACCCCTCCCACTGCTGGCAAGTCCTTCAAACTTCTGCCTTTGCTTTGGGTATTGGGGGGATCAGTGGAGCGTGCCTGTCCTCCACAGCAGCTAGAGTCTCAGCCTCCCAGAGTGCTCCAACTGTCCCTGGTGTCCATCCCCACTAATCACCAGAACCCAAAGCAATGTGGGCTTGTGTTACCAGAGCAGATAACCAGGGCCAGGTGTGCAGAGTTCCTGAGCACCTATCCCATCCCCACTCCATTCCTCTTCCTCTGCCTGTGGGCTGGGCTGGGGGAAGTGCTTGGGTCCTGCTGGATGGTGGCTCTGCCACTTTACCCTTCTCCATGTGGTCTTCTCTTCCTCACCAGATGCAGGTGGTCTATTCTGCAGTCTTCAGGTCATTTTCAGGTTTAATTGTACTTGTTTCCTTGGTGTGTGTGGAGGAGGTTTCCGCCTTGCCTTTCTACTCCACCAGCTTGATGAGATGAGGAGACTGCATGTTCATAAACAGGAGTTTTTGGCTACCATCTTAAGAGACAACCTACCACAGATGAGAAGGAAGGAATGTAGACTAATTCTCCTGTAAGAAGTGTGACACATTTAAAATAGGGGTGACTTAAAATGATCTCGATGACATTCAGAGTCAGTAAAAACAATAAGCTTGTTTCCTTGAAAAAATTTTCTATTGTTCCTAGGACTATTAACAAGAACTTACTGGCCTATTAGTGGGTCCCCAAATTGCCAGTGTTAGAGCCATTCCCTTGAGTTATGTCATCTTCAGAAGTCCTGCCTAAAAATGCCAATACTTCTGACATAGATCTGTCATCAATCGCTAATGCCTATAGGTGAATCCAAGATTAGCAACTAAACTGGTAAGAGGTCTCTTAGGCAGAGGTCTTAGTCCATACTCCATGGTCAAACTTTGGGCATCTGAAAGACCTTGAAATCACTTTCAAAATGTTATGGTTGCCATGGACATTTTTTCATTAGTTTCTCAAATGGGGCAAATACCAAAAAGGTTAAGACTCACTAGTCTAAGGGCATGGTCACAAACAAGTCTCACCAGTGAAAAGGCAAAGCTAACAGTTCTCTTTGGTAAGTACGTCACAATATAGCACTTAATTGTTCTCTAATTATCTAATATCCTTTACCTTTGTCCCCCTGCATATTGCTTATCTGATGAGGAAGGAAGGAAAGGTCTTCACTTTGTACTTGTGCTCCCCACTGGGGAGAATCCTTTAGAGTCTTCAACGTGCTTCTGATCTAGTTTTCAAATTATGTTCCTCAGAACCCTTCTAGAGTTAACTAAGCCAAGGAGGGGCATACTTGGGTAGTGGGGCATGCCTGGCAGGAGAGCCCAGTGGGTGAGTGGCTTGCCTCATTCAAACAGGCAACTCAATCCTTGGCTCACTCTTCTTATATTTATGAATACATTTTCCTTTGAAGAATGAGTCCTGAGGCTTAAAGAAGTTTGGGAATTACTAACAAGCCCAATGCCTTTATTTTCTAAGTGATAACAAAACATATTCAGTGGCTTTAAATATTTTTCCAAAAGACTGGAGTCAGAGCTAGACTGGAAGCGTGATTTGTGTTTCCTGACACTTAATTCTGTTAGTTACCTAAGCTACACACTACCTCCCCGGCTAGGACCAGCACTACCAGAGGCCGGAGCACACCCTCCCCAAACTCTAATATGTGATTTCCTCTCAAGCCAAAGGCATTTGCAATCAGGAAACAGCCATTTGATAAGTCAGGAATGTAGGGGAATTCCAGGGAAAAGCAGCCTGTTCTGGGCACCAGAGTGGGACATGGGATGGGAGAAAAGGAGAGCTCTGGGGAACCCACAAAAGAGGCTATCTCCAAACCGATCTCTTTATCAGGCTGTGAACTGGCCCTGACTCTTCCTCCAGCTTTCTTTTCCCAACAAAGAATGAATCTGAAGTAGAAACAAACTGCATATTCTCTTTTCTTATATAATGTAAAAACCCACACTGTTCCTGATCACTTAATTCCGGACAGCTAGAAAGCACGTTTCAAAGTCATACACCATATTCCAAGCCTTCCAAAATGCCTAAAGGAGAGAAATGCTAGACAAACCCCAATAAAGATATGTGTATAGATTTCTATACTTGCAATGTTAATGGGCCTTGACTAAGACCACTGTGATTTTAATACACTGTATTGTTTCAGTCCTACTGTATTTTTAAATAGAACATCTCAAAACAATTAGATTAATTAAATATCCACAGGGATGCAGGAAATGTTTTCTTATCACACTTGGGGACTTGACCAGCTCAGCTCCTTAGGTTTTTTTGCAGAACCTCTTAATGAAGGATTCTCACTCCATCGGAGCCTTGACAGCTATTTCAATCTGTCATTAAGAACATTTCAATACCTGGGAAATGTTAACATTTCTTGAGACTTAAATTTGCCAGTTGTGGCTGTTTCATTTAAGAGGAAGCGATCCTTCGCCATGAGTGGCACCCTTTCAGCCTCCCTAGAGTATTGTCTGGGAATGCAAAGTGGATTGTGGATCGTGGTCTTGGGGAGTAAAATACAGGTTAGAAAGGTTAGAAAAAGTCACTGAGCAATTTTTATTGTCTATGTTTCATCAAGATACTGAAAGTTGAAAATTTCACCCCATGCTAATAACACAGTATTAGTTACACTTGACTGCTTTGTTGGAGCCAAACCAACCTCACTTCTGTTCTCTGGAGCCTACATTCCGAGAGCGGCCAGCTTTTCAAGAAAACAAAAGCTGCCATAATCTCTAGTAGAGGCTGGTGTCAAACCACAGGAGTTCTAGCAAAGACCACATATTATCGTGAGCGCCAAACATTAAAGAATTCTGTGGCATGACAAGCTCTAAGAGAGAAGCTGTTAAAGAGACTCATTTTTCTCCACGATGTCAGCTGCAAGAATAAACTAGCAAATGAACAGGAGATTGGGTAGTTGGAAACAAAAAGACCATGGGTTCCTTGGGTTTGTGGGCAAGTCATTTTATAATCTGGGGTAAGGCCTCTCATTCATCAAAATAGCTGTACACGAAACGTACTATTTATTCCCTTTGTGAGTGGTGAGCTTGCACATTTGCGTGGGAGATTGTTTTCTTTTATAGGATTATAAGGCAGTCGGTGTCCACCAAAGGCTATCTGTACTCTGCCGAAGCGATACAGTATGGTGGGCAAGAGCATGGATGTGGCCCCAGATGAGAGGGCTCCACTCACACCCTGGCTTTCATCCTTGAAACTCCATGACCTTGGACCAGCTCTTCCAATTTCCTGTGTCTCAGTGTGTCCAACAGTAAAATGGTAATGATAACAATAATCCCACTGCAGAGGGTATAAGGATTAAAGGAATTAATGATTCAACCCATTTAGAACAATGTGTGGCATTTCTCAAGTATATCAAATAGCCTTTAGCTTTAATCGTCTATGGTTTAAATCAAACTAATAAAAACTATTTCTTTTCAGATTTTACAAGACAGATTTCACAACCTCCTCAAGCCTGCCCCTATTCTAGCATTTAATGATCCTCATTAAGGGAATTTGATTTTTTAAAGGAAGTATAAGCCTATTTTCCCTTAGAAACTTCTGGCAACTGCATTGCATAATAGAATAGTTTTCATTCAAAATTTCAGATCAGAGGTGAATTCCAGAGAAGAAAGCCTAGTCCTTCAATTTCTTTACTACTTAGCTACCTGGAAACTCTGAAACCAAGTGATCCCATTGTACTCAAAAAGCTGAATCCAGAAATGACCAAAGAGCTCACAGTATTAAAGAGGTAAAGAATATTAGTCATCTAGCCTAGACCCTTAGTTTTACAGATAAGGAAAACTGAGGCACAGAGAGATTAAATGGCACTGGTTCCTTTAATGTACCAGAAATTATACTTAATAACAAGTAGTTTCCAAAAAAAAAAATTGGTGGTGTCCTCTTAATATGTTTACTTAAGAGGCTATAACTCGTTCTGACATTACTTGAGCTGTGTTTTTTAAAACTCTTTTTGCTTTTTATGGCTTGTTTAAATAAAATCATTTATACTTTAATACCAGGTTTTTGACCCAAAATGGCATTGTCCAACCTGATCACTCACCTCTTTACCATATTTCTATCTTTATTATTTTTATGATTTCCAGAAATCAAATTTTCTCTCACATGACCAAAAATGTAATTCCAAATTTTACAAAATGCACCAGACAAATTAAGCAGATGATTTTATTCAGGCTATGGCAATAGAATATATCCATTAACAAGGAATAGCTCAAAGGAAAGAAAGAGGTCTAGGGTATGAGTCTCACAGGGGTCACGAGGAAGGATGGAAATGGATCTTATCTCAGAAGTAGGCTGAGCAAGGTTGTCCTTTGCCGTTTGCTAACTCACAAGTACAAGGGGATTTCTTAATCCCGGCACTATTTTCTGGGAACATAGGACTCAACATCTCTGTCACAAAGACTGTCACATATTTGAGGATAATTTAAAAATATACTTAAGCTTTAAGACAACTAACTGCTCAGTCCCCTAAAGTGATCCCCTTGGAAAGATGGCTGTTGGATATTGTAAGCTCTAAATAGATATTTTTCCCAACTAGTTTTATATTATCTTTTATCTGACAATGACATCACTTTTCCCAGTGATGACTTTACTTCATCTTTTTTCTGAAACTTAAAAAGCCAAAAAAGTGCTACATCACTGTTGAAAGAGTTTAGCACTATGTGGATATATCCACCTTAGAACACTGACTAAACTCCCCACCCCCCATCTCACTCATTTTATAAATAAATTTTGTATTCTTTGATATAATAACCACCTCCCATTATTGGGAGTAGAAAGTGAGATGAACTGGATTTCTGAAATCCACTTGAGTCCTGAACATAGAAATAGTTTAATATCAATAGATAAAGGGATACTATGTCCAAAATAGCATCCCTGTAATTTCCCTGTGAAAGGGCTGGATATAAATATATATATATATATATGTATATATATATATATATATATATTTATATATTTATATATAGTGTGTGTGTGTGTGTGTGTGTGTGTGTGCAAAAATGGGGAAAGAGTGGAAATTTAGTGCTTTTCCTCATTAGTCCACCCATTCAGCTTTTCTCTGCCTATCACTGTCTTTGACTAGGCTATTTAACAACTCTGCAGAGAGAAGTTAACTTGTAGAAACTTAGTTATACAGCAACTAATCCTTGCCCATAGAAATGCAAAAATCTGGAAGTTCAACTGACATCTCCCACCTTGGAAAAAGTATGTTTTGCATCTATTTAAGCAAATTCATTTTGGCATTCCTCATGGCTTATAAATGTGTCTGGCCTTTAGAGTCTATTTGAACCAGTATAACTCAGTTCTGGGATTCTCATTAATTAATGAATTAAATAAAATTTCTGATATGTATTCGTTTTGTATTTTTGTAAGAGTCATGGTTTTACCTTTTAAAAAATCCTTTAACATATGTAGGTAAATATGAGTCTCAGTAACTCAACTTATTTTAGAAGGAAAAAAATTTTTTTCTGACTAGAGTTTATCCAAACAAATAGTTTATTACTTTCAAGTTTATACCAAGAGGTATTTTCTAATAGAGATCAATATTTAATGAATCACTTATACTGAATATATCATTTTTCTAAATAAATTGATGCTTCTAGAGCATTTAAACACAACTTAATATTTTAACTAATTTTAAAATCTTCCTCTAATCTTATTTATGCTCTCTTGAAAAAGTAAAAATATGTGCTATGTAATGAAAGACTTCAGCCCAATTATTCCAAATTACAAATTAGTGAAATAGTACTTAAATGAAATTTTACATATGTAAATTGATAGAACACTGATTCTTAGAATGCTCACAAACCATTGGATAACACAATGCAGGAATCTCTTCTAGACTGATCTTGATAGGTAATGAGCCAGCCCCTGCCTGAACACCTCTATTAACTGGGAACTTACTATCTTTCAAAGGACATCTCATTGTTAAAAGCATCTATGTTGTTAATCAAAATCTCCCTCTTGAAATACCCACCCATTGGTCCTAGTTGCAGTTTCGATATACATTGACACAACCTGTCCTTTATGTTATTTTCCCTCTGTTGGCAGGGCCTACCTGCCATCTGGAATTCTTTTGGGGACAAAACAGGTCAAGAAGAAGTATAGTAAGCTAAGTCTCCTACATCACCTCAAATAAGGCCAGGAGTTAACAATTACAAACACAAACACCTTGGTTGCTGCCATAACTATTCAAATTGACCCCTCAGAAACACAGAGGCTGAGTCACGGAGGGGTTACAATGTGATTCTTTGGTTTTCATGAATATTTCTGTAGATATTACTTTAAACCCAGAACCTCTGTTGGAAAATAAAAAGTACCCCACAGCCAAAAACACCTGATTCTTTCAAAACCAAGACAGCTAAAAACAAAGTAAGATCTTGCCCGATTCTGCTCTTTATCCTATAATTCTAAGAAGTTCATAGAGCCTCTTTTTCTACAGGTATTGGAATGGAATGCTTTCGTAGTTTGTCAGAGAAATAGCCAACCTGCTGCTTCATAGTACACTGACACCACCACAGTCCAGACAGTTCTTCTGCTGTAGTTCCCTATGACTCATATCATGGCGTATCAAAAACAACTTAGTTTGAGCATTAAGACATCTTACAGTTACCTACATGCCTTTCTCCTTCCATCCGCCCCTCTCTTTAAAAGGAAAGACTCAATATAGTGACAATATGTGTAGAAATAGATTTTCTAGTGGAGAGAACAGGCTGTAGAATGCACAAACTTCCACTACACTTCTGAGAAGAGAAGTTGCTGCAGCTTTTACGGATTATTTTGCTAGGGAAGAAAGAAAATCTTGCCATTTTCCCTATGTCAGATGTAAAAATAAAAAGCATAGAGGAGAAGAATAGGGCCATAAACTTGATACAACGTTACTGCAATAGAGTTTCATCAGATAAACTACAGAGACAGTTTCGATGATGCTCTTGTCAGAAAACACATGGTACGATACACTGTATATGTGCCAGATAGCTTCTGCACTTTCAGAAATGTCATTTCTAAAAATGTCTATCCATTTGGAAAATAAGTATGCAATAAATCTGTAAATATTTATTATAAAAGCAATAAGAAAACAGTAAAGAATGAATGCAGCTTCTGACAACACTGCATAAACTGTTAACAACAGACCTTTGGAGCCGACAGTTCTGCTTCTAGATCAGGGGCCAAGGCCTGAAGGCTGCAGCACTGGGCCTGCACAGTACATTCCATCCACACCCTCCTGCTGCAGGAGGTCTACCTAGTCACCCAAGGATGAGCTGTAAAACATACAGACCTTGTATTTCTGAATCCATATGTCTTGCTTAATCAATGAACCCAAATAGCTGTTCTTTGGAATTGAAAAGCTGTAAGAACTTGCTGCTCTGCTGTTCTTTTTTGTTCTCAGTCTGATACGAAAGGGCTGGGAGACAATAGCAAGAGAAATCTCCCAAAGGAGAGAGAATATTCACACTTCTGCAGGACCTAGACCCCCGAGCTGTGCTTTGAAAGCAGCACTTTCCCTTTGGCAATGGCCTATTTTGTTTGGCAGCTCAGTTCTCCCTAGTTGGTGGAGGAAGGTTGGGTGATGGCTGCATGAGGCATGAATGGCCTCCTCTGTTTAATTAAGACCATGTGTCACATTGGTTTACCTTTTCTAAATAACTGTCTTCTGGACAACTTAGCACAACACTTCTTGACTTAGTCCACGGAATTAGAACATCTGCTCTAAATCGAAGATTTATAGAGGGAATTATACCTACTCCATCTAGAGATTGTTTGCCTCTGATGTCATTCTTGATTAGATGATTTTGGAATTTTGATTGCTTCACATTAGAACATTATGATTTCAAAATGCAGCTTGTAAATGTATTCAGTTCATCAAGGGTTATAAATATAAATCTTCAACTACAGACTTCTCCTTTACTCCATCCTCTTAGATACTCTCAGGTTCATAGGAGACCAAAGGAATTATCTTCAAGGAAAGGTAAGAAACTCCTACATTAGAAATAATTTTCTAAACATCTGGTCTCAAATTCAGCAGTTTGATGATTGTGAGCCTTTTTTTCTGGTTTTAAATTTAAATTAATGACTACAGGGTAATGAAGTCTGACTCTTTGGAAAAACAGATGTAAAAAATTTAAGGACTACTCATGCTCTGTTCAGTAAAACAATGACATGATTAGGTAATGAAATTCCTTTAGGGTTTTCTTCATGGTTTGGGGTTCCATCCTCAACTTTCTATTCCAAAGGAAATTATCCATTGTCTTTTCATAATTCCTTTCACTGTGTGAGATTTGGGAGATTTGGAGCTAACCTGATGAGGGGGAGGGGATCTATTTATAGAAAAAAAAAAAGATCTCAAAGTTCCTAAAGTTAGATTTAGTGTATTTTAAAATGCAAATTCCATGGAATTTGACTTACTTATTTTACTCAACTAAAATAGATTACAGTTCCTATTTCTGTTTCAGAGTTATACGAAAGAGGAAAACAAGATGGGTACCAGAAAGCTGGTGGGTCAGTTTACAGGGGAAAGAGAAAGAAGCATCATTTATTTTCACAGGGCTGCAGTTCAGCATGAAAAGTAGCCCATCTGACATGCAATTATGTGTTATGAGTTACAGTGGTAATTAAGTCTCTAGAACAGCAAGCTACCTCGAGAGCTCCCCCAGGATTTCAGGTGGCTGGCTCCCAACTCGGAATCATCTAACACTTCACTGTGGATCATTCATCTACATCATTCCTTTATTTATCACTGTTCTAAGCCAGGGGACTACATTTGGCTCTAAAACATTTTTTTTTTCTTTGCATGCCTACTAGCCTATCTTCCCATTTCCTTAGTACTTTCCTTAAAAAGGAAACCAAGTGTCTGCATCATTTTCTTATCTTCCTTTCTCACTGCTCCTGTTTGCTTCACCAAGGGAGTGAGCAAGGCCTCCCATCTCAGGTCACCACCTCAGTTAAGGGTCATTTTATCTACTTCTTTTCGGTCACCGTTGTGCATCCCAAGAGTTGCTACATCTTGACAATAGCACTTCACATTCATTCATTCACTCATTCATTCAGCAGATAGTTATTGATGCATCAACAGCTGAGGTATGTAGACTAATGATCTGAGGAGGGAAAGAAAGAAGGAAACAAATGAATAAAGTGAGAGAGCCATAAACCCAAAGGGAGATGTGCTTTCACAGGAGCACCCATACAACCAGGCTGTCTTCTAGCTGCTCGGTCTCTGTATGGCCCCTTTTGGAATTTGGCAGCACTACCCAGCCCCCTTAATGGAATCATATGCAAAGAGTTAAGCATCACAGAGGAGTTGGGGAATAGAATGTACGAACCCTTTATGTACTCACCCAGTGGGAATATTAAAGAATAACAAGGGGAGCAATTCTCACATCAGATCGGGTAGAGCCATGTCTTGGCGCATGATAGGCAGGAGTAAAGTAGTCTGGGTTGCAGCTGATGGGCCAGTTATTTGTACTCTAGACCTCGTTAACTTATAGTAGCCATTTTGGAGAAGTAATTTCTTCTACCAGATGGCAGCCCAGAAGTGACTTTCTTGATGCGTGAGGGAAGGCTTCCTTCTTCGACATCCATGGTTCAGCCACTCACCTTGTCCCCACATCCTGGGACTAGGTGGTAGGATCCGCTCAGACTGTGATTAAATGACTCACCTCCTTAGCATGACTTGTTTGTAAAGGTTACTCACAGCAGCAGCAGGGCCCCAACTCCGCAGTGGTTATTTGTCAAAAATGAGTCAAGTTAATAAGAGACCATTGCAGAGACACCTACACTTGGGTAGGAGAGGAGCAGCGTTTGAGACCTGAGGTGATATTCAGTTGAACATTTCCATCTGCCCTTCAGAGAAATTTGACCCATACAGCAGGATCAATTCTTAGTTCACTGCTAGTTACTCAGCTGAGACCACAGACTCATATTTACCCATGACTTTGCCAATCGTAATGATGCCCACATCTTCGGTCAAGGCGACAGTGTGCCCAGCTCTGCTTCTCGGGGTCGCCTCGGTGCTGCCAATTATGGGAGGAAGGGAGACGGAAGCAGCCTCACACCTCAAAGCCAAATGAATCTTAATCCATGCAGAACTTCAAAATCATCAAGAAGAAATGAAATAAAAATCAACAAATCTCATACGTGGTGATTTTTATTTAAGGAAGGCATATCACTAAAAGGAAACAAAAGCAGGCTGTCACAGTCTCCTATAGTGAAAAGGACTTAGAGTCATTCAAATAGACACATAAAAAAGTGGTAGTGAATATAACTAGAGATTTCCTTTGAAGTTGCTGTGAACAGAATAGTAGCTCCAGAGGATTGTGGGGAATAATTTTCCTAGTAAATGATTTAGGAACTAATACTAGGAGAGGGGAGCTCACATTTGTAAGTGCTAACTTATATCAGGCAGTATGTGACTACACATATCTTATTTAGTCCTTAAACAGCCAGGTTTGGTAAGTATTAGTATTCTCAGTTCATAGATAGAATTGGGACTCAAATTGTGTAATTTAGTATTTCATATGTCATATATAAATACAGTGAACAATTCAGTGAACATTTGTCATTTTTTGGCTCCCTAGCCTCCAAGCATCCTTATTCTTTGAGTTTTCCCCAGTTGATTCTTGATACTCCTCTTAATGCTGCATCACCCAAGGAGCCAAACGCTTTTTCTTTGCATACAGGGCACAGGAATGTGGCAGATCCATTTCAAAGCCCTGGCCCAGGACTTGCCTCCTGAATGTAAGACCCAAAGGTGCAAAGGCAGCTGGGAAATTACTCCCAACAGGAGTGGTAGATTGGAAAGTCAGGTTATGAGGCAGCATTGAGAATCAGACAGCAGAAAAATTAACTAACAATACACAACAGGGTCTGATTAAGTACCAGGAAGGCAGTGTAGGCCATCAGTAATGGGAATTCTGAGACAGAACTCTCCTTATGGGTTGTAATAGGCAGACACGGACGGCAAAGCTGAGGCTTCGATCACACCTTGAAGTGTACACAGAATTTGGAGAGGGAAGATCATTCCCGATTGCAGGAAGACCCTAAGAAGATAAGCATGGTGGGCTCCATGGACCTGCCAGTTTCAAACAGAAATGGCACAGGAAGGCTTTGTGAAAGCTTGAGTATAGGGTAAAGAGTCCGAGGGTGCTACTGAAAGATGTGCATCAAAATGTGGGTTTTCAGGAGACTGGCCTGGCAGTGCCGGGCAAGATGCATCTGAGGAGAGAGCACATTGACAGGCTTGTAAGTGTTTCTTGAAGAGCTCCGGACTGGGACAGCATTTGAATAGGAGGCCTGGTTCTGGGTATTCAGGGACATGGGGGAGACATGGTGAAGAGGCTGCTATGCACAGAAATAGTGTGAGGGAACCAGCACCACATCAAGAAGAGGCCCCAGGAAGAGGCAAGAGCAGAGGGCTCTTCCTCTTCGCTCCCGTCACAGGACTGTGACTGGTCCTACTCAGCGGTCCAGAGGCTTCCCAGAACCACTCCCCACAGCATCAGCCCTGGCACCAAAGCTCAAATCAAGTCTCAGTTCCCAAACCCAAGGACCCACTTTGTCTCCCTGAATATGGCAGCCATCTGGGTAGCCTGTTCAGGATCATCCCGTTGGCTAACACAGTTAAAATTTCCCTCCTCTCACTAAGACTTAGGGACTTTGGGATCCAAGAAACTAAATGGTTACATTGCAGATTTGAGATGTTTGTCCAAGGAAGATCCTGGGGATTGTAGTAGGTGGGCCAGTGATGCCAGGGGTGGGGTGAGGTTGGCAGGAGGGGGAGAGGATGGAGAAGCTTAAGGTTTTAACAAACAGATGCAAGCCTAAGTAACATTTAGTAAACTTACCAAATGTAAGCCAAATGAAGAAGCAAATGAATGAACGACGCCAAAGAACTCAAACCACAAGGAAACAAAGGGTCACTTCTGTATCTTACCTGAAAATTCTCACCTTTGTGCAGGAAATAAGCAGTCTTATCAAAGGAAGAAAATTTCTCAGAAATACACATTACACTCCACATGAAGCATTTTGCAAAATGAAAGAGGAAAACTGTATGAACAAACAACCATGGCAAACCTGAGTCTCTGAACGTCAAGTTGACACCAGAACATCTGCCAATCCTGAAAAACGAGCTGCTCAGGTCAAGCCTGGAAGCAGGATCCGTGTCTTTGGGGCTGAACCCTGCTCAGCTGATCCATTTAGGAATAACTCCGATATAAAAGAATCTACTTTGTGGGGTATTAGCAGATCACCAGAACCAGCTTCTACTTCTACCCAGCACATCTCTGACCTGCTTGCATGCTGAACGTTAAGTTATATAAAAACCAGAAAAAAAGAGCTACAAGACTGTTGCAAATGGCATTGGGAAATCCAAAATGATTCCAAATTTGTCGATGCTACCATTCGTTTGGGCAGATAATTGGAAGCTGACTGGGCTGTAAAAGGAACATAAAGTATTACACCGTCTGTTGCTACTTCCTGTCGAAACTGATGGTTTGTGAAATTTACAAGGAACTTCCCACCTTCTTCTCTCCTCCTGCCTCCCGCTCCCCTTTCTTCTTTACTGAAGAGACATGGTAAGTGCAATGTGAGGTTTAGAACTGGATCCTTTTGCTATAAAGGACACTGTTGGGACCACTGGCAGAACTTGCAAAAGATCTGAGAGTGAGACATTAGCAATGGATCAGTGTTAGCTTCCTGATTTGGAGGGAGAATGTCCTGTTTTGAAGAAATTATACACGAAGTATTTGGAAGTGATAGAACACTGAGTTGACAATTTGCTCTCAGATGGTTTTGAATTTAAAAAGTTCTTTGTACTAGACATGTAACTTTTGTTTAAGTTTGAAATTATTTTAAAAGAAAATGGAAAATCTGAAAGCAGTAATATTAATTAAAAAAGACAGCAGCCAGCCCTTGAGATCTTCGGAGTCGGCCTATTTCTCTGGCACTTATATTCATATTGTTGTTGATCTTTCTCGGGTGTTAGAGCAAAACAGGGGATCCACAACAACTCTACGAATTGTCACGGATGTCCCTCCTGCCACAGCCTGTACATCCCTCACTTCCCCACTCAGCCCCTTCTCCCCATCTCTCAGAATTACACTCAACCAGAACCTCATGCAAAGCCATGCCACCTTCTCACAGTGACCACTGGGCACTCTTGCTTCTTTCATGACCATTTTCATACCTGCACATTCCCAAGCCTCACCTCTCATGCACCAGAAGCTCCCCACATACCACCCCGACAAATTCCTCTTCCTCTCCTGTCTTCTCCTTCATTAATCTCCTTGACAAATCCTGGGTGCCCCCAAACTGCTCCCTTCCTGCCTCCCAGACACACCTTGGGAACATCTACCTTCCTCAATCTGGAATGTTCTGCCCTTCTGAATCCTCCACATCCTTCAAGGCCCATTTTAAGGGCCACCTCCTCTGTGACACCTCCCCTGATCTGCCTAGCGATCCTCTGGATTCCAAATTGCTTATTGTTCTCATTTGGTTCTAAACACATACTTCCTCCAATTGCAAAGTTACTTTTCTCTCTGTTCATCTTGACTCTTTCATGAGGTCCACTGTGTTAGAGAGCAGATGTCATGTCTCACATATCTTTGTAACTCCCACCAGAATAAGCCCTGGCTCACTGAGAACAGGATGCCTTGGAGCTGCCCATCTTTTCAGCATCACCTCCCTGGGACCGCTACTATCATTTGCTGTCACTTGATGTGGGACACACACACACATACATACACATTCTCTTCATCCAAAATGGAAATCAATAGATATGCTCTTCTCTCCTTTTAATGCTCCCACTGAGCCAATTTGACCCAGTTTATTCTTTTCTTATATGTAGAAAACGAAGCAAAGCTTTTATTACTCCTTCCCTCTAACTCAGTCTAGAACCATAGGACAAACCGTGAAGGAGAGGTATGGGAATCTTTCTGCCACCCGTATCGTTACTCTTTTTCTTAAAGATGACCCATCCCGATCTAGTCCCCTCCAGAAGCGTGGTCTCCCTCGCTGGTCCATTACCATGCTGGCAACTGGCTCAGATATTAGTTGGTAAGGTGATCAGCTCCCAGGGAAGTTTCAGGATGAGAGTAAACTGAAGAATGGAAAGTCTACAAAGCCCCATAAATGGGGAATGTCAGACAAAAGAGTAGGTGACTACTTATGGCAAATATTTATTCCACTAGCTCATTCCTATCCACACATGATACGCCAGAGACGGGACTGGTAGAAGACCAACCAACAGAAAAACAGGAGAAGTGAAAGAATCTTTTTCAGAAAGCACCCCCAAAGTAAATGCAAAATTGGGGAGAAAACTCTGAATGCTTGTAGCCTTAAAACTTCCATTTTGAGAGAGCCTCTAAAGAAAAGAATTATTTCACAGTTCTGGGGTAGGGGATCTGTAATGAAGCCCAACCAAACTCCAGAAGGTACATTATTGGGAGAATCAGCAAAGAGAGGCAAAGATGAACTATTAAAGCCCAACCCACAGCAGAGGGGCCCCCAGGTGGGTATGAAAAGCTCGTAAGGACACAGCTGTCCCTCTTGGCAGAGGGCAGCATTAGCTTATGCCATCTTCAATATCTGTGATGCTAATTCAGGATTGCTCAAGGAAAACTGCCACATTTGGACCCATCTGTTCTTTACATCCCAACGACTATATTCTTTGCAGATTTAAACACAATTTCCAATACAAAGATTTTTTTTTATGTGGCAAATCCATAAAATAGACTCTTAACTATACTCTAAATGTACTTGATAATATTTAATATGTCAAAGTCCAAATGGCAAATTTAATGACGGTGGAAATTATCTGGTCAGATTCTAACATAAACTGCTCTGGTATTAGGGGTAGGGCACAAACTCTTGAGCCTCCTGTTATATCTCAACATCCTTTATAAAATTGGTCATTTGGCCACTGAAAATAGTTTGCACAGCCTTGCAGAAATATTTTCAAACTCTTTCTGCCCATCAGCTTTCTGAACTTGTACAAATGGCACTGAGCACATTCACAGCATCCAGCCCACCTATATTCCCCTCCTGATACTCTCACCCCTTTTTCTCACCCAAGATACAATAGGGATCCATCTACTTCAGAACCCCCTGGTCATAAAGGAGGAACATCAAACCACATCACAATTCTTCACAGCCTATAAAGTACTTCCATCTATATTACCTTATTTGAGCCTTACAGTTGCTCTCCCCAAAGTAAGGAAAATAAACATTTAATGATCCATAGGTAAAGCACCATGCTGGGTAAGCACACATTTTTATTCATTTAATCCTCACAAGAACCCACAAGGGAGGTGTTAAAAACCCTTTCAGTACAGATGAGAAAACTGAGACTCAGAGAGGTGGCATGTCTGACATGTCGTGTGGCTAATGGTCAAGTCAGGATGCACAGTGAGGTCAGCAGGCTCCAAAGGCCAAGCCTGTCTCCCTGGGCCACATCACTGGGCAGATTGCATCAAACCTCCCGGTAGTGCCTCTGCACAAGTTGAGAGTCCTACTCAGTCCCAGTGAGTCTTCCTCTAGGCCTTTGGTATAGACAGTTTTGTTGGTTGGTGAAGAGATCAGCAGCCTTCGAAGAGCAGCAGGCTAAGTGTCTACCCCCATTTTTTTGGCCTGAGAGGAGGTGGAAGTGCTGTTCTAATAATGCAATGCAGAATGCCATGAGCAAGGGGAATGGAGAGGGTGGACTAAGAGAGAGACTCTCTCAGGTGAACAAGGCACAGGTTGGGTCAGCAGCCACCTTTGGCCCAAACGCCATAGGTTTATGAATACTTGTACCCTTAAAGCCACTTCATTGTTCCCATTGAGTGTCTTTATTATAAGGCAATATTTCAAACTGCTAAGAACATTTTGTGCCAATAAAATGCTGCTTGTATATTCTATAGATGAAGGACTTATATTTCCTTACACATACACACACACACAAAAAAAAAATACCCACAGCTTTAAAAAATAAGTTTGAAAACATGTCCCAGAGAAATAGACACTTCAAAGACTTCCCTCAAATTACATTTCAGACAGCTTGGCTTAAACAACAGAAATTTGTGCTCTCACAGTTCTGTAGACTGGAAGTGCAAAGTCAATGTGTGAGTAGATTTGGGTTCTTCTGAGGCCTCTCTCCCTGGTTTGTAGATGACTGTCTTCTCCATGTGCCTTCATTAGGTCTTCCCATTGTGTGTTTCTGTGTCCAGATAGCCTCCTCTTATAAAACATATTGGATTAGAGTCCACCCTAATGACCTTATCTTAATTTAATTATCTTAAAGACCCTATCTCCAAATACAGTCACATTCTGAAGTACTGGGAATTAGGACTTCAACATATGAATTTTGGAGAGATATAATTTAACCCATAATAATAAATACTGGGTAGCCCAGAGCTAGTGCTGAAGCCCCCAAGTCACTATCTAAAGAAGAGATGTTCTCTGTGGCCAGTTAGGAGAAATGCCATGTCCTAACAGATAGTTCACTGAACTGTATATGTGGAACCAACTCATACAAATTGAAGGGCTTGACCAGGAAAAGGGTCTGAATCCAAAGCTGTCCCCCTGCTCATGTGCAAATGGAAGAGAACCCCAAGCCAAACAAGATACCTTCACTGTGCAAATTTTTCTTCAACCAGTGTATGCTTCTATACATACCTGAACATGACTATAGAAATAAAAATAACATTTCTAAAATTGCAACAATTGCACTTTCCAAAGATGGCCACAACAATATTTCCCATCCTATATATTCCTTTTACAATGTGATTTTGACACTCCTCTCATTGAGACAGGGTATCTTTTTTCCCTCCCCTTGAATCTCAGTGAGGAAGTGAGGTTATATGACCCCAGATGAAGCCATAGAAGGCAATTCAACTACCACCTGATTCCTAAGGAAACATGCCTTTGGAGGGGTGAGCCCTCCCTTAGCAATCTGACTACCCTGAGGCCACTGGTCCAAGCAGGGAACACACACAGAGGGGCCTCAAGACCACATGAAGAAAGAGAGCTACCCCATCAGCCTCCTCTCCTTCAGCTCCAGTCTCATCTAACTACAGCAACAGGTGAGACCCAGAGCCAAAGCCACCCAGCCTGGCACCTCTCAAACTACTTGACCACCAAATCCACAAGCATAATAAAGGATTGTTGTTTTAAACCACAAAGTTTGGGGTAAGTTGTTACAGAGCAATAAATAAACAGACAAAAATATTCTGATTAACTTTTTGTGATGCTAATTTGACTTTGCTTTTTCCAAAACTTAGTCTAAATGACTAAAGTAATTTTTTCCTGACATGTCTATAGATTTTCCATTCAGCATCTTCTATATCTGTGAATGACCTATTTGTAAGATCTGTTATGGACAGAGATTTAGTTCCCCTAAAATTCACTAACTCCCAATGTCACTATATTTGGAGATGGGGACTTTGAAGAGGTACTTAGGCTAAATACAATCATAAAGGTGGGGACCCAATCCAATAGGACTTTACCCTATAAGAAGAGGAAGAGACACCAGAAGAGCCGGTGCTCAGGTAAAAGGCCATGTGAGGACATGGAGAGAAAGCAGCTTTCTGCAAGTGAGGAAGAGAAGTCCTACCAGACACCAACCATGCCTTCACATTGAACTTGGACTTACAGCCTCCAGAATTGTGAGGAAATAAACTTTTGTTGTTTGAGCCCTCTAGTCCATGGTATTTTGTTATGCAGCCCTCTTAGACTAACACAGATCTTTCCAAACTTCCTAACTCTAGTTATGTTTCAACTATCCTGTTTAAAATGCAAATAAAACATTATCAATCATGAATAAATTTTTATGCATCAATCTGTCTAAACTTTTTCAGGGGAAGAGGTGATTGAGAACAGATTTCATTTGAGTGAAGGAAGAGGAAAGGTGGGGATAAGAGAAAGCCAGACATGGAGGAAGTTGAGTAAACCCGCACTGCACAGAGGGGCATGGCGGGGAAGAGGGGAGCAGGTGGAACATCACATTCAGTACGAGGAAGGGTACCTGTTTTAAACACACAGTACACTCATTTTTCAAGGAAGAGGGTTGTGCAACTGTCACCACAATCCAGTTTAGGGACATTTTTATCAAACTAAAAAGATCACCCTTGTAATACCCACATCTTAGCCACTAAATCATTAAACTAGTACCATAATAGAAGACACCATAGAGTAGAAGACTGGTCAGAAGCTACTGAGAGCTCTTTGGATGGCTGGCAGGCATTTAAATTGGTACCACCATCTTGAAGAGCAATTGGGGATCTAAAGTTGAAAATACTCATACCCAACGACCCAGGAAATCCTTCTCTAGATACATATCTTAGAGACTTTCTCACATCTGCACAGGGGATCACATATAGAAATGTTCACCAGAGCATCAACAGCAAAGTTACTATTTGGAAACAACCCAAACATCCATCACTGTGAATGGATAAATTGTAGTATATTCATACAACATGATACACTTAAACAATCGTTGAAGTGAATAAACTGTAAATACCAATATGAAGTGAATAAACTATAAATCCCACTGAAAAACTCTCATATGAGGATGTTGAGTAAATAATGAAGTTGCCAAATACTAATACATTGTAAAATACTGTGTCCAAATTTAGAACCACACACAGCATAGATTTTTGTAGGTACAGCCCATATTTAAGTTTTGTTCCTTAAAAAAATATGTGAGCAAATATGGCCTAATGCTGAGATTTTGATAGAGCATCAAGATTCTACAGTTGTCTTTGTAATATTCCATGATAATATTGTAAGAGATAACAGGAAAGAGTTTCTTAAAATTACCAAAAAGGGTACAGGATTCACACTTCATTGCGTTCACTATTTCTCAGTTGATTCTTTACATGTTTTTAGGCAGTCGTTCTGTACTGACCAGGTGTCATGCACAGTGGGGACACACTGTCATGCCTGATCTCATTTCATCCCCAGGTCAGCTCCCCCGGGGCTTCTGTGTCTCCAGATTCCGCCTCCACCTAAGCCCGCTCACTACCCATATCTACCCCTGCTGTCACTGTTCCTTCTCTCCTAGTCAGCAGCTGAACGTCAACCCAAGAAAGATGATGTCTTTGTGTCTGAGCAACAGAAAACTAGGACCGTTGGGCTCATGAAAAGATAATTAAGTCTTTCACCATTATTGAATGTGGCAGGGAAAAAAAACAGAGCATTTACCCAGCCTTCCCAGGGAACACGCTGGGAGCATGAACAGCTCTAGAAACCTCAGGCCAGACAGGGATGGATTTAGACTCTTTTACCTCTATGGGCTTCTATCAAAATGGAGCATTTTTTAATCTTGGATTTCTATATCCATACTTTTCCAAAGGGGAAGTGTTCTGAATGAGGCCCCTTTCACATGATGAGCACAAAATTTAGGACCCTTGTAATGAAACTCAAGCCCTGTGTTATCACTCTTTTATTCCTCGGCTGCCTACGTCTGAGCTGAGGCCACACTAACACACTGTTCTCTGCTCCTAGACCCCCTCCGCTGCCCTTTCTCACACGGTTCCCTCTGGTTCGGATTCCGCTCCAGTTCCTCCTCACCCAGACTCTCCCATGCCTCAGGATGCACAATTCTTCCCCGCAATCCAGAGCAGCTCAAATGTCCCTTCCTCCTCAAAGCTTTCCCCACTGGAATACTAAACTCGGCGTGCATCCTGCCGGTACAGCTCTTGTGATTCAAAATAAACTTTGCCACATATATTGTTATTCATTTATGTATTTAATTTTTCCCACTATATTAAAAAAAACAGGGGAGGGGCAATGTCTTATTTGTTTTAAATCATTCATATTGCCTAAAACAGCATATTATACATGCTTAATAAATGTCCATTAAATGAATAAATGTTTCTATCTTAACACATCTGCATTTCAGGCCGTTTCATTTTTACTTTAGCTGTGGGGCTGTGTTGACAAATCTATGTAGGGGAAAATCAAGATACACCTTTTGCTCTCTGTTGACCTACACAGACCTGATTATAGAAATCAAAGGACCCAGATGATGGAATTGTTAACACATTTTCTTGACCAGTAGCTCTCGTCCCTGGCTGCATATTATAATCACTAGGGGAGCTCTGAAAAAAAAAACCAACAATATCCAGACCCTTTCTTGAAGCAGTTGATCTGAGGTAAGGCCTAGGTATCTTGAATTCCAAAGTTCCCCCAGGGAATCCTGAAGAGCGACAGGCCTATGGACCAGAGCTCTGCGTAGTTACTGGAACACTTGGGGCTGAGATTTGGGTACACCAGCTTTGAAAGGAAGCTTGAACAATGTAGTAAGCAAAGTGAATGTCAGTGCTATTTGCATCAAAGACCACAAACTGCTTCAGCACCACCTTCCCAGCAGTTTTTATTCAAAGGATGGAAGAGCTCATTCGAAGCACATCTTATCTATTGGTTAAAGCACTTACAGGATTCTCCTAAATGCAAAGGGCAACTTCCCCTTTTGCGTCTCCTTGTCCTGTCAGCAGTTACTGCATGAATTTGAAAGTCATTAAACTCCTCTCTTTAAATACATCTTTTTAAAAGTTCTATAAACTATGTATCTCCAAAAAGAATATGAGGGCTTGGACCATGTAGCTATAAGCAAATATGGATACAAAATCATGACCAGTGAAAAGAGAAGACTATAAAATAGTACTAAATGCAACTGTATACAAAGTGATGCAAATATTTACTTTAATTTAATGGAATTTTTTCAGCAATCAGGTCAAGCATACAGTGATAACTCAAAATTATTTTTAAAGTGTTATATAACTTAGGTGATTTATATAAGGTTGATTTGCCACCTAATCAGGGCATATTATCCTTAGTGTTTTTATAACATACTCCAAGCAACAGGTACCCTGTGTTTCTGTCTCAGATGAGTTTGTTTCTTGATTGCTCTATTTCAGAGGTCTCCTGTCTTCGGGTTCTTTGGAAGTCTTAGTTCTACAACTGTTTTTTTATCTCTCCCTTCAAAGCACCCTTTTTCCCTTTGGTGACATCACATAACTGGTAACTCTGGAACTGCGTTCTTGCTGATCTGTCATCCTGGAAGTTAAGTCCCTCCAAACTGAGCATTCTTGTAACTCACCATGGTGAGATGACACACGCTTTGCCTTAAAAATAAGTTCTTTAAGTTGAAAACTATTTTGTTTCCCTTTTGTCTTTGGAGGAAATGTAGTAGCAACTGGCATTCTTCACTTCAGAAAATGGGTGCTTTTTGAAAAGGAGGCATCAAGCTGGTTGCATTTTTAAATCTTTTAGCAACCTAGTTAGGAGCCCTAAGATTATTTCATTGGTAAGGGAATACACCTTTTCTAAATAAAATGGCTGCCCTTAAAAATACACAAAAATAACACTTACTAAATGTTAATTATGTTTAAACTGGGCTACATCCATTTTAATTCCAGGGGAAAATGTCAGTGTTTCTAAGTTGATCTTAACATGAGACCTCTCAGGGAAGTCAGACAGCAATAGTTGTCCTCATCTTTTCCTTTGTCAATGGGAATATAGTACCCATGATGTCCATGCAGGATGAATGAAAGGATTTCCAGTTGCTCTCATGTAAGACTGAGATTTCCCTCAACTTCCTGTTTCCCAAAAGCTGGGTGAATAAAATATCCACCTCACAATTCCATGAACTAGATCAGCTGCTCTTGGTGTGGTGTGAATTTCTGGAATTTCTGGAAGCATAGAATGAATGCTTAGTAGTGCAAGGCTCTCTCCCTAAAGTTTCTCTCTCCTGAAGAGTGCACAGATTGCTGGGGGCAAACAGGGAAGGGTAAGTGTGGAGACTTTAGAAATTTAGTCGCTCATGATATACTTGAGGTAGGTATTCTGCTGGTTGCAAAAGATATATTAATAAATGACACAGCACACTCCCTGCCCTTCTGGAGTTTGCAAGAAACAAAACAGGTACTAAAGTACTAACCACATAAATAACAAAGTAATTGTGATCAGTAATATGAGAGGAAAGGCTTAATGCTCCCAGATTCTTGGGAAAGGAGCAGCTATGCAAGTGGCCCCACAATTTTTTCTAAAACTCTCATCATTCTGTGTGAATTTTCTCCTTTTGATTCCTGCTGTCGCTACAACTTTCATAAGTACAGTCCTCTTTCCCTAAAATCCCAGTTCATGCATGAATTCATTCTTCTTCCATCATAGCAGAGCAGGTTATTTTCCGAAGTCTGCTATGAACTAAAGTGTGTGAAAGGAAGAATAATTATCAAATGGATTTGCAAGTCATCATAAAAAAAGCAAGTTTCCAAAGTACAGGTTTCCAATCCCAATAATTCTCACATATAAGAAAAAAGTCCTGGAAGTTTGCTTAGACAATGAATGGAACCCAGAAGAAAATAAAGCTGGATCCTTACATAACACCTTAGAACAAAATGGGTTCCACAGATATCAAAGATTAAAGCACTAAGAAAGAAACCATAAACATACTTGAAGAAAATAATCCTGGAGCAAGAAAAAGACTTTCTAAAGAAAGTATAAAACAACACAGAAGCCATAAAGTGTAGACAGGTAAATTTGACCACAACAAAATGAAACATGTCTGGGGGAAAACAAAATCACCATAATCAAAAGCCAAAAGACAATGAAAATACTGTCTTTGGAAATATGGTGGAAAATATATGCTACTCATATTACAAAAAACAAGCTTACTTATAGGCTTATTAACAGGTGAAGAAGGGCTCAAACTCACTTACAAAAAGAGAAATGCAGAGAGGGAAAGTGAGATAGGTGAATTAATGCCAAGTAACATTAAATGCTTCATCATATACTATAATTGGCAAGGATGTTGGAGAGTAAGCACTCTCATGCATAACAGCAAGAGTGTGCACCATTGGGAGGAATATAAAATGGTGTAGTTGCAGTGGAAAACAGTACTGCAGCTCCTCTATATATGATCCAGAAATTCCACTTCTGGGTATACACTCCCCCATAAAAAATGAAAACTGGTTCTTGAAGAGATATTTGCACACCCATGTGCATGGCAGCATTATTCACAATAGCCATGGAAGCAATTCTAATGTCCATTGACAGATGAATGGGTGAACAAAATGAGGCTTATGTATACAATGTAATATTATTCTGCCTTAAATAGGAAGTAAATTCTGACATGTTACAACATGGACAAACCTTGAAGACATTATGCTAAGTGAAATAAGCCAGTTACAGAAAGACATATATTGTATGATTCTGCTTACATTAGGTATCTAGAACAGTCAAATTCACAGTGCCAGAAAGACAGACAGAAAGCAGAATGGTAGTTGTTAAAGGAGGTGAAGAGGAATGAGGACTTGTCTCATGAGTATAGAGTTTCAGGTTTGCACATGAAGTAGTTCTGGAGATCTGTTGCACAGCAATGTGCATATACTTAACACTAATAATGTACATGATTAAGATATTTACATTATATGTTGTGCTTTTTTAAACACAATAAAATGATTTTTTAAGATTTTAAAAAAGGAGAGTAAATCAATAACTTCTGTGAAGAAAAATTTAACAAGGATCTATTTATAAACATATAACACCTACAAAATTTAAAATTCACATACCCTTTGACTCAGTAATTCCACTTATAGAAATTGAAACTACAAATATACTCACACATATGCAAAATTAAGTACCTAAGAGGATATTCAGTGCAACATTGGCATGCAAAAGACTGGAAACCATTTAAGAAGTCATCCATAGAGCCATCAAATAATAAATTCAAAGTATGTATTTAAATGTATCTTTGGAATCATTCCATAATAATGTTTGTAAATTGTGATGTATCCATACAATGTTAAAAGGAAAAAAAAAAGAGATGGCTCCGTATGAATTTTTATCAAATTATCCCAATTAAATTGTTAAAAGGAAAAAAGCAAGGTGTGTTTACAGAATGCTGCAATATGTAGGGGGAATGAAGAGAAAATTTTATCTTTTATATGCACATCTCTATGAAAAGGTACAAAAAACTGATAATTGAGTGCAGTACAAGAATCAGAGGAACATATACTTTTCACTATATATTTTTTCACTATGTATTTAACTCTGTAGAACAGGGATAAAAGAATCTATCATTAGCTCTTCTGCATTATTTGATGTATTATCATATGTATATTTTTCTTTGATAAATTTTTTGAAGTAGTAAGTTTTTATTGACAAAAAGTCTAAGCCTATAGCTAGGTCAAGCATGAGGATAACTCCAACATAGATTTTTTTAAAATAAAATTAATTTAACAGTTTAAAATTTGAAACACGGCCTCTCTCTTCAGGGAGCCCATGTTTTCCTAGGGACAATATTTGAATATAGGTGAACAAGCACACATATGTATACCTCTAATACGGGTATACACGTGTGTGTGTTCGTGACTATATGTAAGAACTACAATGGAAGGCTGTTTAGGGGAAAAGAAGACCCGGAGGGTAGCAGTAGTCAAACGGAACTTCAGGGAACAGAGGAGCTCTGAAGGCTCTGGTCCTGAAGAGGAGGTTACTATTCTTGGCAGGAAGCTGTCCTGCAAAGAAGGGAATGGGCCCTACATGTTCTGGGGACAGTGAGGTGACAAACCTGAGTAGAGCGGAGAAGGGGAGGCTAGAAAAGAAAATAAGACAGGCCGACAGCCTAGGGAAGGGCTGAGCGAGCAGATCACAGAGCCTGGGAAGTCCAGACAGAGGACTGGAGGTTCGCAGGAGTAGGATGCCAAGTGGGGTTGGTCTAACGATATGGAGAGGACGTCCCCACTGAGAGAGGAGTCCAGGGTGCCTGGTAGGAGCAGGCATAAGGTGCTGGTGATCTAAGGGAGGAGAAAGAGAAATGGAGACACATGCCTCTACTCCCTGACCCTGGTAGTCAGTAGACTAGGGGGCAGCTCAGACCATTTTTACACAGCTAAATTGCAGGAGTTCTGATGCCAGCAAAAGTGCTATTCCCTGCCCTTCCTACAGAGCTATGCTTGTGGAAAAAAAGAAGGGAAATAGCAAATAGCTGATGAGGATTTGGCAGGATGATCAGTAGAGCCTGGTTTTTTATGTTGGTAAGAGGCATAAAGAAAACTGGCAGAGTCAGAAGGCACAGGTTCAGACTTTGACTCAGTAATTCCACTTACAGCGATATCATCCCAATGTACTTAGCCTAAGCCGGTTTCCTTGTATTTCCTCACAGGAAGGATGTTTTGTACGTTGTGCTCCACAGACTGCAGGGTCCCCTCCCTGGTGCCCTTTGCTGGCCAGCACCGAGCACCGCCCCTGCTCCAGTCCTTATGCGTCCCTGAATCTGACTCCGCCCCCAACTCCAGGACTGCCCCGTGACACATGCCTAAGCCAATCAACACATTCCATTTTCCTGGCTGCCCTAATTGGCTCACGGATGAACATGTGACCTAATTCCGGTCAAGGAAAACTAGGCCCAATTTTTTTTGTTGTTCAAATGTTAGAGGAAAATTAACTATTTGACCAGCAAACAGGAATCTGGAAAGATATTGGCCTGGAGGTACAGGCAACCATTGTACCAATATGTTGCGTTCAAGAATGAAGCGATCATGGAGAGCAGAATGGAGAAACGGAAAGATCCATACCCATGACTGTGGCCCTGGATACAACTATCCCTCAGCCAGACTTTTCTTCCCTCTCCCCGTCCGTGGACTTTTCTATAAGGTTGCTCACAAACTCCTTTTTCTAAGCCTGCTGGGTTGGGTTTTTCTGTCACTCGCAACTCACTTGAGCTCTGATAAAACTTCTTTCCCATCTCCAGCACCCCAATAACTGCAAGTTCGCAAACTGAAATTCTTCTGTGGGAAAAGAGAAGGAATTTTTCCTGTCTTTCCTGTTCCCAGCAGTAGAGCAACACAGTGAAACCGCTCCCCAAATGGCTCTGAATTCCCCTCTCCAACAAGCACTTGTATAGGTCACCTTGAAAGCGAGTCCACCTTGAGTCAGAAATAACCACCTGCTTTTTTCTTCATGATCTTGGAAGGAGTGGGCACACGTCTCATGCTTTTCTACCCCCGTTTCTGTATTGCACCCCCTCCGGGTTCCTGGTCTCTGAAGGTCCCGTATGGGTGCGCAGATTCTTACACCGTCCTCCCATTGCAATCTTTTCAGACACAGTCTATGGCCTCAGTTGCTACTACCATATGTTTCCGCTCCTCCTCCATATTTCAGGGCGGGAAAACGCTTGTTAAACATTTACTCCCAACACCTACCAGTGGATCTTCTTTTATTAAGGAGGGAGCTCTGTGTGGTGGCGAAATCATCTCAACCTTGAATTTATAAATAGCTAACACTCCAATTGGTTGTGAGCCTGGCAGAATGGGTAACATATGCATGCCCCCCATTTGAGTGGGCCCAGCTTATGTTAGGTTGAGCGATTTTTTTTCTAGAAATGAATAAAAATTAAATTACAACAAAATGCCTTAATTCCCTATTATTCATCTCAGATGCTAGTTTTAATCATGCACTCCTTCACTGTAATCAAAATCCCCATCATGTGAAGATGAACAGCAACTCTTTCCATAGAAGGGAGCTGCAAAATACACGCAGACCCTCTAATTTGTTACAACCTACTAAAATTGTAGTTTGAATTTGCTTTTCCCCTAAAAAATCCTGAAATAACAAAATGACAAAACATAAAGCAAAATGAATCCTCAAGAACTGAGGAGTTTTTTACCCACCTTATTTTCTCCTTAGTTTCCTTAAAAACATCATAAACCCTTTGAAAAATCCAGCCAACTTTGCTGTAATATCTGATAATTGGGAACAAAAAGAAGCTGAACGAAGACTCACCAGTCCACCTCACTTTATCTGTCAGGTTTAACCTCCTCTCATGCAAACGAACAAATCACAGGAGTAGACAAATTGACCGATAACAGGTTTTTTCCCTCTACTTTCAGCCCCTTCAGGTTCACGAGGAAGAAAACATATCAGAGAAGCCCAGGATCGGACAGAGAGAGAGTTTTGGCCACAGGCCTGGATAATCTGCTGAGTCTCCAAGCTGAAAAACTCGTTCCCACACAGGTGACCCGGCTGAACTTAGTGGCTAATTAGCCCAAAGAAGAACATACGTACAGACGTAGAGGCCACCAGTAAGCCAGAAAGCTTCTACACCAATAGAGGGAAAATTCACCACTAAGGGAAGAAATTTTCCCTTAAAAAAAAAATTACTCTACTGAACCTGTCTCCTATGTCCCCAGCCACCTCTGTCCTGTGCTTCTCAGACCATGTCTCGGGTCCTTGGACCAGGGCTGGCCTCACAGGAGTCAGACCAGCCTCTTGCTTTTAGCAGAGAAGAACTCCAAAATAGTTTAGAATTGGATTAGAAGCTCTATGCACAAGTCCACACCCAATTCATATTACAGCCCTGTCCAGAGCAAGGTTTCTAATCTGTTATTCTATGCTTCTAAAACAAAACGTTTTCCCAAAAGACAGTGTCATAATCGACAGCACCAAATATACCCAAGAAGATCTCCTCTGACCCTCTTTTGTTTAGATTGGGGTAGGGGGAATCTTGGGCTGCAATGAGGTTATGATTCTCTTGGGGTCATGGTCAAAGTCCCCAGGGAAAGTCCACCTGGATTTTCTTTCACACACAGACATGTATCTTCCCTATTGGTTGATGCCCGGGAAACTGGTGTCTTGTTTGAAAATACTCATTACTTTTTTAGAATAGTAATTATAGAATCAGGTTCTATCCCTATCTTTTAGTCTCTCCTCCATTGTTTCAGGTTTTTGTTTTTTAACAGACTTGGAGGGTCTAGCAGATACTGCAAAGTTACACTCTCTGGTCATTGTAGCAGTTTTCTATTATTGCTATTTTTTTCATTCTGAAAGTTATAACACAATTATTTTGCCTTGTAGACATGTAAAATAAAATGTTTTTAAAATCACCTGCATGTGTTTTTGATACAGTAATGTCTCACCTGAGGGTTTCAGCCCTGGGCAAGTTCACTCTGAATTCCATGAGACCAAAAAATGACAACAGAAAGTTCTTGGGGGTAAAAGGGTTTATACTCACCTGTGTTCTTGTGGTGGCAGGTCAAGAGCTGGAATCCCGTCCACCTCAGGGTGAGTCTGCATGCAAGGCAGCAAGCCGATCTCTGCCTCCAGGCCTCTCTGCTGCCTCACAGCCCCAGAGTACTGGGAGGGGCTCTTTATATAAAGTCAATAATAACTTCTTGCCCACACGTGTGCAAGCCTGTGCCTGTGAGCACTGCACGTGCCCAGTGGGCAAGTAGACCAGGATCAGGTGAGAATTCTGGCCACAGAACTTCCATTTTCTCTACAGGAAGATACTCATACTATAGGGCTGAGTGAAAAGAATTTACAAAATAATATATGTCATTTGATTGTATTCATTCTTTTTTTGCACATTATAACACCTCACAGATTTAGTCATTAGAATGCCAACAGTGGTTATTTGTAGGAGGGTAAGATTACAAGGTAATAAATAAAGGTAAGATTTATTTCTAATAAAGTTATTCATATTTCTCAGTTACTTACATAATTGATACATTTATACTTTCAATTATAAGTTAATATTTCTAAAGCATGCTTCATACCATGTCTTTCCTGTTAATTTCTCCTTAAAGTCAGTTGGGAAGAATGAGTTTTGAGCGCCCCACAGAAGACCTCTGGAAACCCACTGATGTCAAGGAACCTGTGATAAGACCCTGCCACTGAAAACAGCACCTTCTTTTCAAGTCCTTTAAAATGAAACTGGGTAATGTAGTTGTCTGACTTAATCACTTCATGCCTTCTGCCTGTAGGCTGTTACCTGCAATGTTTTTGTCTGAAGAAGAAAAAAGATTTTCTGGCTCTAATTGGCAGTGATTGCTCACTCACCCTGCAAGGCAGCCTTCCCATCCCTCTGCTGCTGCACTCTGCCACCCCCGAAGCATTAATCGCCCTCCTCTGCACTTGCTCCAAACCTCTAGTAACATGCACAACTTGCCTTGCTGTCTGCCCCATTTCACTCGAAGCCCCATGAGGACAAGGCCTGGGCTCTTGGGTTGGGTTGCTTTTCACCCTCCCTCCCAACACAGTATCTGGCCGTGGCACTGGCTCCATGCCTTTTGACCTAAATGAATGCACTGGGTTGATGGATCAGTCCAACAGCCCTTTCTCAGCTCCCAAAGCAAACCTAGTTACAGGTGAGTGGCATGGGGTTGGGGCAGGGTGGGGACAGAGAGATTTATAAGGCTAGAATCACTAATTGTTAAAATCATGCTTCAGAATCCCCAAAATCTTCCATGAAGTTCAGTAGACACAGTTCTGTGAGTAAAACCTGCTTTTATAATACAAGGGTATAAATTTATAAAATACATAATAATATGCATTATATGATAGAATGCATATGAAAATAGAGCTGTTTGGCATATTTAAGGGAGAGAAAACAGACAGTGCACAGTTTGACTTGTGAAAATATGACTCCGCAGAGTGAATCCCTGTTCCTGTGTAGCACCTTGAGCTTCCTATTATGGCCTGTAGCACAGTTTGATCATTGTTTGCCTACATGTCTGTTGCACCCATGTGTTCTTTTCCATCCTCAAGAGCTCAGCACAATGCTGACCACAGTTCAGGAATGATACATAAAGCTTACTGAGCCCTTAATATGTATCAGACACTGTACTAGGTGTTTGCTCCTTATCTCACATTTGAACGTTATCCCATATCTTCAATAAGCCTAAGGGGTTCATTACCCAAATTTTACAGAGCAATTAACTCACTTGCTGTTTCATTTAGTCTGGGAAAAGTCAGGATTCAAACACAGCTCTCATTCTGCTTCCAAATCCAAAACTCATAACCCTTGTATTATTTTGCATCTCCATTAGAAAGAGTAAGATTTAATGAACAGTTAATGAACATTTACTAATTTCTAATTACTTAACAGAGAGGCTTGGAATGGGACATGGCTAGAAAAGTGAATAACAAAGGTGGTTGATTTGACTAGAGTAAGAAGACATTACTCATGTCCAATCAGAAAATGAATTTCAGGGAGAAGATACTCAACTGAAAAAAGCTGATGGCCCCCAATCCTTTGGTAACACATCCACTACCTGAAGCAGAAGTATTATGTGTATAGGAGCAACAACTATTGTATGAAGAAGTACAAATCCAAGTGAATATAAGATACTAAGGTACACAGGGAGTGGCTGGGTGCTGTAGGTATATTTTGTTTATGTTCCACCATGATAGGAAAATGGTAGGTGGCATCAATCAAGACAGAGAGAAAAGCATCAAGATATGTTACTAATGTTTTTTTATTTTCAGACAGATAGAGACCCAGTCAGGAATTGCAAGTCAGAGCCCTAGGTTCCTTTCTGCCTGTAATACAGTTAACTCCATGAACTTGGGCACATCCCTGAAGCTCGGGTTAACCAACTGTGAACTTGGGATAAATTAAAAGGTGCAGGGTTGTTTGTTGACAGCCATATGCTTCTTTTCTCATGTGCATCTCCCATGGGCCTATCACAGGTCCATGGCAGAGCACAGTGGAAGGCAGCCCAGCTCCCCCGGCCACAGCTCACCTGCATGAAATGTATGCAGGTGTAATTGAGTTTCCCTGGAATAGGACTTTGGTGAGGTGGTTGGCATGCTTGCTAAAAGGGCTCAGATGCAAAGCACAGTGCATGTGTGAGCAAGCAAATGTGAGGACCCTTTAAAACAAATACTTGTATATTACATGTGAATTTCCCCATTTATTAAGTATATGTGACTTATATAATATTGTGTGTGTGTGTATATATGTGTGTGTGTGTGTGTGTGTGTGTGTGTGTGCATCACACCCCTCAGTGCTCTGGTGTAAGCAAAATTCACGGCTTCTTGTATTTCATAGTTGGTGCCTGGGTGAATTGGCTAAACATAGAAAATGTTCCAAAATAGCTCCTGGACCCACTTGAAAGGCACTAGAGGTTTGTACTTGCCCATGGCAGTGACTAGAATACAGAAACCTGCTAAGAGCCAGGTTAAGGAGCGACCTGGAGAAGAAAGGAACTCCTCCCTTCCCTGGTCACACCAAGGCTGAGAATCCAGTCTGTGGGTATCTCTGTGCCTCTGTCCCTTTCTCACGAGCAGCCTCTGCTTTAACTACTAGGTTCCTTCTCAGCCCAGGAGGAAGAGAGAATTGAAAACCATATTGATCAGTATTGCTTCTTGTTAGCTTGGTGAGATAATATTTAAGAGGGAAGAAAAAGAAGTTGAAAGTTCTACATAGAAGGATTTGCAGGTGGTGAGAGAATTTAGATACTGACCCTACCTGCCCTTGGCCCTGCCCACCCAGGCTCTGTATTGCAAACGGTGAGACATGAGGACCAATCCCATGGCCTCCTACCTCAGTGGAGTTTGCTAGATGTGTGTTAGTTGAATGCCTCCTCTCTAAGGCAGCCTATAAAGCAATTCCCAAAAACAGAAGGTATTTGAAAATACATTGACAGCCAAGAATGTTTATGAATCAGAAGCACAGCTGAGTGAACTGATTTAAACTAGTAATTCTATGGATGTGCTCCTGAGTGGTAACTTGACTCAACTCTGCACATATCCATCATTCATCTATTTCAGCTCCATTATTATTTATCGAACAAGCACATTGTGCCAGGCAGTGTGCCGCCACCATACATCAGCTTCCATACCCATGTTGTCAGACACCTTGGAAGAGCCTAGAAAACCGAGGTCTTCCTTGAAGAACAAAGATGGACAGGAAACTCTCAAAGCCAAACTATGAGACAATGACATTGATTTGATGGTCACCACTGAGACACAAAGGGTGGTCTGGATGGGTGCAGAGAGCACCAGCTTGGGAGCTGTCCCCATGCCACCACCAGTTTGCTGAGTGTTGGGTAAGTTAGGTTGATTTTCTGTCCAAGTTTCTTTGTCTATAAAATAAAGATAAATCTTTACCTATAAAATCAAAAGATTCTTTTTACTTATTTCATTTTTACTGACGTTTTACCCTGCACCTACTAAGAACAAAGTTCTGTGTTAGTTCACAGCAGAGAGTCTACAAAATGTATGTGAAAGCACAGAAAAGTATATGAAGAAACTGTTGTTATTGTTAAATAGTTTGATGGTTAATGTTTCCAGAACATTCCATGCAATCTGAAAATGTAAAGAGTAGACTCCATGTGGCAGGGGCAAGCACATTATCATAGCAGAGAATCAGTGACCACCACAGGGAATTTTCCAGGGATCGATGACAGAGACATCTCCATTGGGCACACACATCAGGGACGAGGAGAAGAGGATTAACGTTGAGAGGCTGGCAAAGGAGAGAAAACTAGAAATTTCAACAGAAGAGTCTGAAACGGTTTTAACACTGCCCTGACATTTTGTAGGAGCTTTTTAGAGCTGGAAGAAACTTTACAAGTAGTCCAACTCCTTCACTTAATAGATGAGGAAACTGAGGAGCAGAAAAATGCAGGCATAGAAGCAAAACCAGGCCTAGACTTGAGTCACATTTCCTGACTCTCAGGCATCTTCCACCCAAACTGCATTAAAATCTTCAGACGTGTTAGGGAGACGGTCAGCATTTTATTATACATTTCTGAGCTAGGACTATTGCCTAGCCCAAGAAAGCAGTTATTCTGAAGTTTAAAAAAGGCGAGAGAACCAATTTTCTAAACTAGGAGTAGAGATATACAAATCATACAGTAGATGACTAAAGAATAGTTTTAAATCATGGAGCCCTCTTAAAAAAAGTCTCTTAGATGATAAACAAGAGTTTTATAGAAAGCTTTTGGGCAGTGGGGGTGGGGGGGAACAACTGGTAGTCTATTATAAATAGCACCATTGCCATTTTAAAAATTGGAAGACAATTGCAATGCTGGAAGGCAGGAACTAGGATTTTTCTCATCTGCCACCAATCATTCATGAGGCCCATTGAGTAAACTGTAGTCACCACGTGGAAACTGGAGTAACAGGGCAGCTGGTCACTCACAGGTAACCCGCAAGGTGAATCCAGCACCATCAGTGAAACTGAGGGGAGAGAACAGAGTGACAGCACATGGGCCCGGGTGATGCCCTTCTGCCTGCTGGCAGACCCCCGTCCCATCTCCTCTGAGCATCCTGGCAGCAACTGCAGGACCTATAGGGACCTCCTGTGAGATTAGCTCTAGCACAGGCTCCCACGTCCAAATCCCAGCTCTGCCACTTAAGCTGGTGACTTTAGGCAAATTGCCTCCATTTTCTCAACTGTGAAATAAAGGTCATAATATTGTCATACAGTGGAGATGAGGGTTTTTTTGTTTTTTGTCTAGTTAATGTGCATAAAACACTTAGAACAGGGCTTGGCATATAGAAAATGCCCAATCAGGTAGCAGCGATTATTAGCCATAGCCCAGTTCTGGCATTTCTGTTCCAAACAATAACCAGTTACTGTCCTTAAACTGGACTTTAATTGAATTATGCAATAAGGATACAACCACAACTAGATTGTACTTAGCAGGGAAATTGCAATGAATTTTGCAGGATCCTCTACCTAAGACAATACACTTACGGGTTGACCTGTGAGCCCTGAATCCTCTCGGCGAGGAGGAGTCGCTCATCTCACACCATTACTTCCAGCGTGTGACCTCCGGACTTATCCGGAGGTCACCAGGCGGGCTGCTGAGAAGGACAGCTTCCTCACTGTGCTTTGAGAGGAACTGGTACAAAACTCCCAATGGCAGCCTCTGGGACCTATTGCCTTTCTGGCAAATGCTGGTGACCTCAGGTGCTCTGCTCCCTGCTGTTGCACCCCCACCCTGACCCCCACCATGCTGCTGCAGCTGCTCCAGTAACCATGTCAGAAAAGAACAAATTGTTTCTGAGCATCTCAATTCCCCCAGCCAGCCAAAGGAAGAGAATCCTAGAGGCCGCGGGAAGGCCTTTCCTTGGTGTCTCTCCTGCATCCCAGCCACCTTGACTCCCGAAGGCCTGGGGTCATTCATACGTGTTAGGTATACAGGGTCCTGGGATCAGCAAGATGGGCCCAGTCCTTGCCCTCCTGCAGCTCACTGTCTACTTTGGGGTAGAGATAAGATGAGCAAGCGAGCACAACACATGTCTTTAGCAATCACAGTGGTCTGAGGGAGGCTTAGGGGCTCAGGGCAGGCTTCCAGAAGGAGGCGATCAGTGACTACAATCAGCTAAGCCATCAATTTCTGTCCATCTCTTTCTGGCTTCTTACATATCCTCCCACCTCTTTCATGATATTTTGGCAGAAAAGAAGTGGCCGGGGACAGTGCCACAAAGAGGGAATTTCACTGGGGGAAGGAGGGCCCAGAGACACCCTACTCCACCCCTTCACTGTTCCATCATTCTTCAAAAAGCAAAGCAGCTGAATCTCACAGCTGGGACCAGAGAGCTGACCCAACTCTTATTTTCTAACCCCTAACTCCCCTCCGCGTAACAGCAAAAGTCAATCCAACCTCATCTGAATGCAGTCTAAGGCTCAGTTCCACTTGGGGCCACCTGCGGTCACCTGTGCCTCTTGCAGCCAATCGGCTCACCTGTGGCCCCTCACCAGGCATCCCATGCGTTCCACGGGTCCTGTAGATGCTGCTGTTGTATTTTAGACAGTGGCATCAGGAGGTGGATCAGACCAGGCCTCACACTTCAGCAAACAGCACCTGGACGCTCGCTGTCCCTGCCTCTTGCCTCAGGCTTTGGGTGGGAAGTCCTGGCAACTTTTGACAACACTTTCAAGTTGACGGGCATGGATGGCTCTTGCTGTCTTGCAGACTGAAAAGCTAGGGTTTTGATAGCATGAAGTGAACTGCCAAAGATCCCACAGTGGGTCAGAGATGCTCTGGATTGGACCCCATCTCTCTCTCACTTTGGTCCGTGCATGGTACACAACTACCGGCAGAAGGGGAAGGTGAACACTTTAGTGATCCATTTTAAAGAAAGAAACTTTAAAAAGCTATGGTTTCTAAAACAAAGCTGCATGCAATATACACATGTATTCAATTGTGAGAGCAATTATATATTTTCAAATCATTAGACGTTTGGGGGACAGAGATAAAGACAGTAGTATGGTAGCATAAGAGGAAATTCAACACTTGTTTGACCCTCAATGAGAGCTGTACCCCCTCATGCTTGACACATCACTGACAATAAATATTTGTTGAATGAGTAAGTCCATTAAATATATGCCTCATGTAGTAGTAGAATTCATAAATAGAAATCCTGGCTGAGACTTGATTATTCAGTAATGTTGACAACAAGAAAAGCAGCCAACAAACTCATGAAGTAACTCTACTTCTTTTATAGTCAGTTTCAGAAACAGTGTACTTATAATCCACTCTATACTTTCTCCTAATATAGTTCAAATTTGAAAGTACCAGCTGGGCTAGGCTGCCCAGTTGTATATGACCCAAGAAACCAAATATTCTTCCTAATGGCTAATGTGCTTTTATACATTATAAGTCACTTTGCATCTGTAATCAATGAAGACCTTGTTAGATAAACAAAAACTTATCTCCTCTGCTTGAAGTGTAAGTGTAGGCTAACAAATCAATTTATTATTTGCTCTCCCTTGCTGTCAGCATTTGGTCTTTAGCTCTGATCTATATTAAAATTGATTGTGTGAACGGTACATGTGTATGTGTGTGTGTGTGAACACATATGGTTTTTATAGTCATTACAGAGATGCAATCAAATGCTTACAGCAGATTTTTCATTCCTGGGACCCATATAGTACAATATCCTTATACAGCTATTGAGATGAAACACATACCCTCAAACGTGTGCAGCCGCTCAGTAGGGGAAAGTTCCAGAAGCAGCATGAGAAGTCACACCAGATGCTGAAGAGGAAGCTGTCTTGAAACACGGCTGCAGCCAGGCTCATCTCCCCAATATCATGTCATTAATAAAAATCTATCATCCCATCCTTGTGCATCTGAATTTCATTTTCAAAATGTACTTTTAATTTTTGTCCGCAGACTAATCTGCATCTCCCAGGTCTTGTTGAATTCTGGCTGGAAAGGAAAAAAGAGATAGGACACTCCCCCACGGGCCACAGGCCTGGAACGCTGAGCCATTCTGTCTGGTTAAGAATGCAGGCATTAGAGCTACTACCTACGGGAGAGAATGGAGGGTTTGAGGTCGAAACAAATGATAACGCTTTGGAAGTTTAAAACTTAAAAAAAAAAAAGATAAAACCAAAAAATGTAATCAGACCAAGTTTTGATGTGTGCAGTTTACTTTTCTTTTATTGGCAGCTAAACCTCATCTTGTATTTAAGAACATTTTGAAATTTGTCCCTGTAATGTTTTCAATTAGAGGCTTTCTTGCATGTGATGCATCAAGGGAAAAAACAACACTTCGAGTTAGAACGAAGGTACTCCCAGAGACAAATATGATTAATGGGATAATCTTGCAGATTACAATAGTTAGAGGCAGTTCCTGCCATTCCGTGCTCTCCAAGGACGGAGACGACGCACTCAGATACAAACAGCTGCACATTCCTCAATACCATTATTACCCAACACAAGGCTGCATTCGGCGTGTTCAAATTCCTATAATATCCACATTTGGCCATTTCCTATTGTGCAACTTCAGTTTCAGAAGTTAAAGCTTCAAGTTCCGTGTGATTACTTGATAGAGTTTACAAACGGAATTGATTTTCTAGAGCGTCATTAAAGGTTGCTCTGTGCGAAAGCAGACAAAAGAGTCCCCCCAACAAGCCAAACAGCTTTTATGTGGCACGTTGAAAGCATAAAGGGCAGTCCTGTCATCTGCCAGTCAGTCCCCCAGAGTCCCCCTGAGGGGCAGGTGAATGTTTTTATTCTTGGTTTGCAGGGAAGAAACAGCCACAGAGAAATTGAGAGACTCGCCCCAGGCTTGGCTGAACTGATGATGGAGTGAGGATTAAGAATGCCAGGTTCCCTGTATCTGATTCCCATGCCCAGCCCACCAGGGAAGCCATTTCCTTCTAAAACTGTTGCTCAGCTCCACAATGAGCTTCAATAAGGAAAATATAAATTCCCCTACGTCTCTCTAGCAGATGCAAGCTATAGCGATATTGGTTGAAATTTGATTATATATAACCTTTTTCTTTTTTCCTGCTGTGGTAGAGATAACACCTTTGAAGAATCCTTAGTAAACTTCTGGACAAACAATAATTCCCCCTTACATTTGTCCCACTCCGTTTTTCATGCCAGGTTCTCTTTCACAATATTAACATTTTGGGGACACACTGACAAATCCTCACTTTTTCTACTTGAAACAAACACTCTTCTTGTATAATGTGTTGGATCCTTCAGTATTGTTGCTGTTTACCCAGGAGATTTTAGTCTCTTCACATTCCTCTGCAAATTGTCTCAGATGAGCCAGACATAATCCTCACCAAATAAAATTATAACTCAAGGTATGTTTTCCTCAATGCCCTGCTCACTCCTGGTTGTACTATTTTCCTCTAAAAAGCTGGAGAGATTCCTCCCCACCTGAAGGTCAGCATCTTGAGCCTGGTTCTCTAGCAAAAGCAGAAAAATTTGCAAGTGTTCATACTAAGATATAAATAACTGATGACAGCTTAAAGTACTCATAGACATTTGTGTCTTGCAAGATCCAAAGCTTTAAACTGTAGAGAAGATGTTAGTCTGATGAAACTTCAGGTGTGTAACAGGTGAAGGGAGATCTGAGCGGTGTGGAGTGAGAAAGGGCTAGGGGAAGTTACTGTAATTCCTTGAAGTCACCATGTGCTGCAGTGTTTCTTAAGCTTCAGCGTGTATTGGGCATCTCCTGGGGGGCTTGTTAAAATACAGATTGCTGGCCCAGTCCCCAGAGTTACTGATGAGTAGGTGTGGGATTCGGCCCAAGAATTTACATATTTTACAAACTCCCAGGTGATGCTGCTGGCTGGTGACCCACGTTTTGGGTAGCAGGGACATCGACACTGTGTGCTCCATGGACACCGAAAGACCATCTCCGCAACAACTGTTCATGGCGCCTAAAGTCAAATAAATTTAGCTTTTAAAGGAAGGGTTAATGCCCCCACCTGAGCAGGTAAATGACTTAAGAGAATATGCATAAGTAGAATGGAGATTTTGGCTAAAGAGCCTTTCTTTGCAATTCTCAGGTTATCCAGGAAAGCAGAGGAGTGAGCTAGGGATACATTATCAAGGACAGCTTCTCAGGGTGTTCAGATACAAGGATGACTAGCCAGCCTTCTAGTTGACCACAGCCATCTCAATGGTACACAAACAGATGTAGCCCGGTACCCAGGGATCAGCCACCAAGGGTTTATAGATCAATTCCCACACCTTGAACTGCACTTGATAACAAGTTAAATACCAGTGTGAACTGCACAGTGTACATCCCAAGGTGTAAGCAATGATTCACAAAGATTCTTTAATTAGAGCCAATAGGATATATCTCTTCCTTTTTTAATTCCACTCTACCTAGCTTGCTAGTGACTTTATTTTTCTTTCATACATCACAGATATTATTTAGGGGAAGAATGCAACACTGACAATCTAAAAGCCTGAACTTTTATTAATTTATACAAAGTGGAACCTGTCACCACATAGAAAATAGGTGAGTCAACTTAGGCACTACAAGACCTAAGTAGAGAAAACAATTACTAAAATCCAACTGGTCTCCAACATGAGTGTTAGTGATGTCATTCAACATCTATATTATAAGGAGGCTATAATGAGAGTGAAAGAGAGATGAAGGCTGCCTCCTTACCTCTCCACTTGTAGAAAAATAAAGAACATGTTGTTTCCATTTGAAATAGTGAAAAAAGTAAGAAGAATGTGAGATTAATTTTCAATGTCTATCATATGTCCTTTGGTAGAAAATACATCTAAGTTAATTTTTTTTCTCCTGTGGAGCTAGAGAGCACAGTATAGGTTTTTAGATTTAGAAGAACACAGCTTCTCCCTGCTTCTCTCTCTTCAACAGAAAACTTCCTAAGGAACTTGAAAGGCAGACGTGGCTTCCAACCTCTATCCAAATACACATGTAGACTTTTGAATGAATATAAACATCTTCATTGCATTTGTTTTCCTCTTTTATTCTAGCTACATCCGCTGCGGTTTCAGGCTTCTCAGTGCCAAGTTGTGGGCAATCATTTTCTAAGTCAGTTAAAAGGCCTTTAGGTTAAGCAGTAATTTAGACTGTAATAATAGTCTGTGGTGGTTTCCCAATACAATCCTGTAAAAGCAAAGAAAACACATCAGTTCTCTGAAAGTTGGCTTCTCTTTTTCCAGAGCTCAAGTGCATTTTAGGTGCCTTAAACCATGAATATCCCAGAACTATATACAATTGGGTGGAAAATTAGATCAATCCTTTTTTATATATTGTTCATATTTTGGAAAATGAATAACTTCCCTCTTCTAAGTGGGAAAGTGTGCAAAATTGAACTGATATATCAATGTGTTTTGGGTTAAAATGTTTACATTTCCTGAGTCTGGTCAGATATACAAATAAAAGTCAAGATCACCACCATCAACTCACTCTTGTAAAAATCCTTAAATGGAACCTTCTTTCTCCTTGATTTCTCTAATTGATTATTCATTTCCCTTTGGAGGGGTGGAGGCAGGGGCTGAGGAGACTTAAAATTCTCCCCAAAATGGTCATGTAGTCGATTAATAGCATTCAGGACATTGGATTCATTTAACCAAGTAATTGGTTGAGGGCCCACTGCGTGTTATGTATTTCAGGAAATGTTAGGCACTGGGGAGTTAACCTACTAGTTTATGTTAGGCACATCGGGAAATTCAAAGCTGTTTAAAGAGGCCAGATTAACACCCATGAAAAGACTGGGGAATGATGAGAATGGCATTGGATTATGTACTACATGGTGAGATGCTGATCATAAGGAAACAAAGTGAGAGTTTAACCTCATAAAAGTCTGGGTTTTGTTATCTGGAATCCTGATTCAGCAGTCTTCTCTCCTACTTGGCAGAGAATGAATGGACAACAGAGTTGCAGGACAGAAGAAGGACAGGTGTGACATCACAGGCACCGGATTTCTGAACGTGGTCAAATTCCTTAACTTCTCAATATTTTGACCCATAAAGCAGAAATCATAATACCTGCCTCACAGTGTAAATGAGGATTAAATAACTCACTTAAAACCCCATAGTATGCTGCTCATAACAGAAAGAGAACTAAATGGCAGCTGTTATTATGAAAGTAAGTGGTCATTGTTCTGATGGGATCCAGTCCTCATCACTTGGTCTACTTTGCTTTGGGCAAAGAATAATTTACCTCCCCAGGCATGGTGTGGAAACCTGGGTGGGTCAAAAGACACAGGCCTTCAACACCCTTTTTTCCTGACTCATTTTTTTGGGATTTTCATACCAAGCTTGCCCCCATTCTCTCACCTCTTCTCCTACTTTCTCTCCATGCTAGATTCAGAGGCTCTCTCCAGTCTTTCTCTTTTGAACATAAAATTAATCTTTGGAAGAAAAATAACCTCTTATATGTAAATAGTTTATCTAACTTTACAAAGCACCTATATGCCTTGTATCATTTTACTCTTATAAAACCTTGTAAGATAGTTAACACCAGTATGTGTTCTCATCTATAAAGTAGGAACAGTAGGGCCCAGAGAGGTTGCACAATTTGCTTAAAATCACACAGTAAGATTCTAGCAGAGTCTGGGTGACAGCCTAAACCTTCTCATCCACAGTTCTGTGCAATTTCCACTGAGACATTGCCCCTAGAGCTTATTGCAGTATGTCTATACTTTGCCTGGAAACCCTTAAGATAATAGCCTGAAAGTTGTAGGGGACATAGTGAGATGTCTTGCATTCATTCATGTATTCCCTCAATAAATATTTATTGAGTGCCAACTATGTGCCAACCCCTCTTCTAGGCATGAAACAAGGCAGTAAACACAAGAGACAATGATTTCTATTCTTATGAAGTTTACATTTTACTGGAGGGGACAGACATTAAGCAAGTTAAACATTTAAGTTCTTGGATATTGATAAGGAGAGAAATGAAGCAGGGAAGAGGGGTGGGAAGTAGGGAATCAGCGTCAGAGAGTTTGGTGGGGAGAGGGGCGCTGCAATTTTAGTTGGCGGTGGCCAGGAAGAGGGCTCGAGTAGAGACTGGAGCAGGGAGGGAGTGCTTTGAAGTTTCTGGGAGAAGTGAATTCTGGAGAGTAGCAACGGAGCCCAAAGTTCAGAGAGCTGGGACTCTTCCTGAAATAATTACAGAACAGGCGAGCCAGTGACTCAGCCGGGAGAGTGGAGTTGAAGAAAGGATGGGAGAAAAAGAGGAATAAGGAGATGGGCAGGGGCAAGAGCCAGATTGGGGGCAGAGGCTGGGGAGCTGTGAATCACTGTCAGAACTTTGCTTTTGCTTCAGTAAAGTGTGGAGCCACTGCAGGGTTCCGAGCAGTGGAGTGTTAAATGATGTTAGCAGCTGTTGCATTGAGCACAGACTCTAGGGGGGTGGGGCAGGGTGCAAGCAGGGAGATGGTGAGGAGCCATTTCAATCATCCAGATGCAAGTTAGTGGCTTGGGTCATACCCTCACCTCACACGTATTCCATAATGAACCAAAGTTAACTCAGAGTAGTGTTAATAAAGACAAGGACAAGGAATTCTGTGACTATCCTTTGGGCCAGTGTTTATCACCTGAGCTTCCAGACTTTTGGAGGTCCTCAGCTGGTTCCTACATTCCAGTACTCCTAAAGGAAATCACTTGGGAGGTTGCTCAGCTTAAAACGCTGTGTTTCTTCGCCCTGAGCTGAGTTTCTCTCACTGTGGCTTTCAATGCTCGTTAGAAAGTTGCGTCAATACCAAGCCTGTCTTTCAGGTTTTTAAAAAAAATAAATGAATATTTAACAAATGAGGTTTGTTTTGTGGACCTAATTTTTCAAAGCATGGGGCCCCCTACAGGAAGCACTTAATACATTCATTCCTGATAAAATAGGAAGAACCACTGGATAGCTGATGGCACTAGAAACTATTTCCACTCCTACCCAAGCATCTCTGTTCTTGACTCCTTGGAGGGGCAGCTGAAGGCATGTGCCTGGGTCTCTCTCCTTCCAGCACATGTCCTCTGGGAAGGAGACAGTGTGGTGCAGGGATAGAGAGCTGCCAGTCAGAACAAGTCACTCGGGACCTCAGTTTCCCCATCTGTGGAATTAAGAGATTGAGCTAAATGATCCCTGTGGTCCACCCCAGCTCTGAGCATCTTTGGTATTGTCCATGGGGAAATGGAGGAGAAAGAATTTCACTTAACATCTGGTCAAGAATCCAGGTAAACAGTCCAGCACTTAATTCTAGAATGTGAGCATGTATAAATCTTCATTCTTGGCATAAGAAGGAACTTTTTAATCCATTTTACAGGTTAGTCACGTGATGTTTTCCCAGTCTCTAAGTTTAGGAAGATGTTATAAAGCCTGGCTATCATGGAATGTGTTTGCAGAGACAATCAAGTCATGCTCCTGATACATATGGGGGTCATACACTCTACTTCAAGGTCTTGGGTGGGCTTAAGTCACAACTCAGCCACAGTTCTTCTATTTTTTTAAGAGCAAAGAATAAGTGGAAATATATATATATATTTTTTTTTATCAATTTCTGGAGTTTATGTATTATACTTCAAGGGCCAGCCATACTTGGGGCTTATCGTCTTGGCAGAAAAGGCAATTGTTAGAAGGTCAAACAAGGGCCTATTTCCTCCCTGCAGGCCATACCTTCCATTCCCAGACTGAATTTTATTCCTTTTGTTTAGCCTCGAGGCATTGTTCCCTAATAAAATGCAACACATGAAGAAGACTGACAGTTGTTACTCCCAGATTTACTTTGTAAAGACTGTATGTATCAAGATCAACTTCTGGTTAGAAGTGAAAGGGCAAGTAGATCATATGCCTTCAGGAGAGAAGAGGCGTGCTCCTGGATGAAGAGGATTTAGGAACCAGAGGCTGAAAACTCCAATGTCAAGTGGTCTCTTCTTACCAGTATTTCCCAGGTAGAGTCCCAAAAACTGGCACAATCTTTGGAATTCCTTTGTGTGGCTTCAAGAACCCATTCTCCTTAGTTAAGGGAACTCAGTATTTATTGGTATTTACCTAAGCACACATTCTTCACTCTTTTCTCACTGTCTTCTCGGTTCTTAAATAATCAACATCCCAGAGTGGGGAACTGTGACTCTGGGAATCTTAGACGTCACTTAGTCCAACTTTCAACCCCAAATAGAGACTGTCTCTGGTCCACTGAGGGCCACTCTGCTGGTGACAAGGACATCACTGCTTCATTAGCCGCTGTGTTGAAATGATGGGCTTTTGTATATTTAGAAAATTCTTCCTTATATTGAATCTAAGTCTCTCCAAACTTCAACCCTGCACTTGTAGTCCTCCAGGATTACTTTGATTAGTGGATCTCAAAGTCTCAATGCAAACATTTTCACCTGGTCACCAAGGTCCTCCCCTTTATTGTACCTCTTTCTGGCCTAGTTTTATGAAAAAGTCTATGAAGTCTTGGTGACTGCATATCTGACAAGCCCATGTTGTTTCATAAGGAAAGGAAGGCTGGGGATCCTCAGCTAATGTGAGTACAGAGCAGAACTTAATGCACCTCAGATACTCTATGTTGGATACGACACTCTCCACAGAGATGCTCCCAATGCTTTAATAGGTTCGTTTCCCAGCATTTGATAACTGATCACATTTTCTAATCATTTCTAATATCTTACTTTTAAAATATAGCTTAGTTAGAATTAATCCACAATGAATATTCTGACACAAAACCCCCAAAGAAATTACATCCTATCCAAATTAACCACAAAATCAGGAAAAATTTTAAAAGGTTCTGTAACAGACTTGACTCCGGAAGGCTACCTGCTATATTTCACCGGGCTCTTCGTGACATCTAGTGGTGAAGTCTGGAACAGAGCTTACAGTACTCCGAAAACTACTGAGAAGGTGGGAAAAATCTTATTCATATTTAATATTTGCTCTTTGGATATCTTGTTTTGCGAAACTGTAAACTGAATTCATTGTTCAATCCACTGTAATGATAAACTTGTTTTTTATTTTAGACATCTTTACTGTCTTATACCTTTTAGGTCCAGGCTGACTTTGAAATCCATCAAGTCTATTTTTTCACAGATAGTAGAGAAATGCACCATCCTCTTTTAGAAAAAAAGGCATTTTGGATAAGCATAAATAACTATATTTTGATCTGGAAGCATACTACAAAATGTTTTGCATAAACGTATTCATCTTCAAATGTGGTTCTTAGACTTTAGATTCCTGTGAAATCTGAGTCATTTATAGCTAACCTTGAATGTATTGTTATTCACAATTAGAAGTAGATAAATTTCACAGGCAGAGAAGCTGACAAGTCTTTAAGACTTCACACTTAGTTTTGCAGGAAGAGCTGAAGTTAATTAGAAGTGATTATACATACATTGCATGTTTGTGTGTGCATGTGTGTTGTTGCACACAGACACCACAAAGGCCTTGGGAAAGGTTGCATTTTTTTACATTTTAAAAATAAACATAATCTCCTTCCCATGTGTTGCTATAAACCCAGTAAATCTAGGAAGCTCAGCAGGATTGAACAAGGTCATTTCTTGTCAGGACTCCAAGGGGGAGCAGGAAGCAACTCTGCATCAGATGCTGGCATTCTAATCCCTGCTCAGCACCGGCTCCCCAGGCATGGGGACAGGTCATGCCAGCCCGACACGCTGGCAGACTGAAGCTTTGACGCCAGCACGATGGGAATCCAGACTGTGGCGCTCCTCCTACAGTGCTCCTTGTAAGACAGAAATATATCCTCACCCTGGTAATAAAGGCAAAATTCCAACTCACTTCTTGGTTCTGGTAAACAAGAAAGTAGTCATGAAAAGATATATCTAATCACTACCTCAGAGTCAAAGAAGCTTTCCTGATTTGCTCTGGGTTATGTTGAATTTAAATACATATATGTATATATATACGCACACAGTATAAAATATATATATTAAATTTAAGGGCAACGTCTTCCAGCAGGAGGTTCATGCAGCGTTTCTGGGTGGGCTTATTGCTGGAGGCCTTGGGCAGACAGGTCTGGGGCCTGGGCCAGTGGTGGGAGGCCCAGCCTGGTGCCTGGGTCCACAGGGGCAGGCCTAGAGACTGGGCTCAGTGGAGCCTTGGCCTCTGGTGAAGGGCCTGAGACGTGGGCCTGTGTGGATGGAGCTGGATCCTGGGCCCACAGGAGCCAGCCAAGAACTGGAACCACTGGAACTGGCCTGCATCTAGGTATGCAGGTCAGTCCAGCACTAGAAGGGGCCTGGATCATGATGTCAGTGGAGCCAGCCTGGCGCTGGGGCGAGTCAGGAGCCTGGGTCGGTGCTATCCTGCAGCCCGGCTGAGAGCCTGATCTGACGAATGGGTGCCTGCCTGGAGCCACGGGAGCCGCCTGGCGCCGGGGTAGGCTGGGAGTCTGGGTCTGCGGAAGCCCGCGGGGAGCCACCGGGGGGCCAGAGCCGCCCGGGACAGGCGGGCTTGGCTCCACGCACTCGCTTCACTCCTTTCCCCACAGGATGTCTGTCCACACCGTGCCGCCCAGGCTGGGGGAGGGGTGATGGCACTGCACGGATCTCGTTCCTGCCTCCTCAGTGCACCTTTTCTATGTCTGTACTTCACCTAGGTGCTGTGTAATCCCTCACCTGAAACCCTAGGTCTTGTGAAGGTATTTTTGTGTGGACAGTTGTTCAAATTGATGCTTCTGGGGAGAATGAGCACTAGAAATTCCTATGCCACCGTTTTGTTGATGTCACTCTAGCGCCTATAAAGAATGCTTCCTTACAAGTAACCTCATTTGTTAAATGGACGAAGAATCTTGCGCTTGAAGACATTTCTTCAGTGAACTAATAAGCACATACAAAAATGCTAGATCTCATTAGTCATTAGAGAAATGCAAGTCAAAAACCTCAATGAGATATCACTTCACAGCAAAGTTAACCAGCATCAGAGTCATATGATAATAAGTTTGGTGAGGATATGGAGAAACAAGAACCTTCATACACTACTGGTGGGGATGTAAAATGATGCAGCCACTTAGGAAAAGACGATGGAGTTCCTCAAATGGTTAAACATAGAATTACCATATGAACCAGCAATTCCACTCCTAGGTATAAAATCTAAGAGAAAATCAAAATATATGTCTACACAGAAACTTATATATGAATATCTATGTTCAGCAGCACTGATAGCCAAGGATAGAAAGAACCCAAATATCCATCAGCTAATGAATACATGAATGAGTATGGTATATCCATACAACAGAGTATATAGTTTTCAGTCATAAAAAAGAGTAAGTACTGATACATATGGTTGTACCTTGAAAAGATGCTAAGTGAAGGAAGCCAATCACAAAGACCACATTTATATGAAATGTCTATAATAGGTAAATAATCTATAAAGACAGGAAGTAAATTGGTACTTACACAGAAGTTGGGGGTAAAAGAGACAGGAGGTTGACAGCAAAAGGGAATGGGGTTGCTTCTTGAAGTGATGAAAATGTTCTAAAATTGATTATGATAATGGCCACATAACTGTGACTATACTAAAACCCATCAAAGTGTACACTTAAAATGAGTGAATTCTATATGTGAATTATAGGCTGTTTTTTTTAAGTATCTTTAAAGGTTTCACCTATTCTAATTCATTCTAAGTAATATGTATCTTTCTTATTTGAATATTTTTTTGTAATATTTTCAAATCATATTTTTCATGAACATAGTTTTATAAACCTAAATGATGGTTAAAACATAGCTGGTATAGAGGGACCTAGCATTATAGACTCAAATGATTTTTTAACATGGACTAAATCTCAGGCACAGTTTATAAATAAAATTGCTTTTATTTGAAACTTCTATTATGACACCACAGATAATTCAGACTAGCCACCCCACTGGTGACAACTAAAAATTCTAGACAAAATTTTTTATTGTTCTTGAAAGCATCAAAGACGTTGGCCCAAATCAACAAAGCCAAATTGCCTTGAGGGTGTTTGCCAATCTAAGAGAAGAAACAATGCAACTGAGTTGCATTTTTTGTGCTGTCCTGAGGAATGAAGCTTGGAGTGTATCAGGGGTAGGAACTGTGAGACACTATCCCCAGAAAGGTCCACAAAACAAATGGTTCTTGGGGTTCGAGGGAAAGGAGGGCATGAAATAGAGGTAAACCTACCCCGGCCAAAAGAAAGCCAATATAGTACATTAAACCAAACTAAACTAGGGCAAAAAGCATTATTAGAAATTAAATTCACTTCTTGAAAATAAAGGTTCAACTTACTAGGAAGATATAGCAGTTATAAATCTATACATACCTAATAATTATCAAAACTAGAAATTAGAAACTGACAGAACTTCAAGAAACAAACTCACAAACTTGATCTAATAGACATAAACTATATCCAACAATTAAATAATATATATTCTTCTCAAGCATATTTTTAAAACCTGCATTTATAAAACAGTGAACAAAAATGTATTATTATTAATCATATTATATTAATACATTAATATGTTATAATACATACATAGGGCTATAAGTCAAGCTTCAACAGATTTCAACAGTTAAATCATATAGAGTATGTTTTTTGACCCCAACGTAATTAAGCCAGAAATCGAAAACAAACATATCCAGAAAATCTCCATTTCTTTGGAAATTAATAAATATACTTCTAAATAGCTCATAGGTCAAAGAAAAACTTAAAAAAACATTTCGGTCTACAACAGATCTTGTGGGATGCAGTTAAACCAGTTCTTAGAAATATATAGTCTTAAAGCACATATCTTTTAAAAAGGTGAAAATTAATGAGGCAGGTCTCCCATACAAGTAGGAAAAAAGGTAAATACAATCTGTAAGAAACGATGTAGACATAATAAACCAGAAAAACACACAAAATACAGAGTTTCAATAAAACGTTGTTTCATTAAAACATGTAATAAAATTGATAAATTGGTTGGGGTGGGTGAAGTAGGTGAAAGGGATAGAGGCACAAAATCTCAACCATAATAGAAATCTGTCACAGAGATGAAAGTACAACATAGAGAATTTAGTCAATAATTCTGTAACACTATTCTATGTTGACAGATAATAACTACACTAGTTAGGGTCAGCATTTAATAAGGTAGGTAACTGTCAAATCACTATGTTGTATAATTGAAACCAATATAATATTGTATATCAAATTTACTTCAATTAAAAAAAGAGAAAGGTATCAGTAGAATGGAGAGTGAACTAAAGCTTGTTGAGGGTCACTGAATGACCTTAACAAGAAGTCTAGGAGGAGCAACCCACAGAAGTAAAATCATGCTTCTAGAAGCTTGTACAGAGCTATAGTTGTTACACCTGTTAAGAGAATATGAGTGAGAGCAATGGTTTGGAATCTCCATGCAATATAGCACAGAATAAAGAGTATCCATTATAAGGTAGGAACTACAATAAACAAAAATTTTTAGTGAGATTAAGAATGAAATCAAGTGAATGAAAAAATGAATTTTGGTATATATACGATACTACTCAGCATTAAAAAATGAATTATAAATCTGTACAACATGGATTAATCTATGTTGGAAAAAAAGAAGTCAGAAAGAAAAAAAGGCCATACAGTATAATTTTCTTTACATGATATTCCAAAAAATGTAAACTAATCTAAAATGACAGCAAGTTGATCAGTGGATGGCTGAGGGGGAAGGTAGTAGCAGGGGTTATGAAGACCCCAAAGAAAATATTGGGTGTGATGGGTATGTTCACTCTCTTGATTGTGGCCATGGTTTCACAGGTGTATACAAATGCTACATAATTATACTATGTATAAGTTATTGTGTGTCAATTATAGCTACAGTTATTTTAGAGACCATTACAAAGAATAAAATCATGAATAAAAATAAGCAAGTCCATAAAAACAAAGTTTTTGAATAATTGAATCACCAGACACAAACTATATTTAGACTTTTTTATCTGTAAGACTTCAAAGACTCCAGCTCTATGATGGAGTTCAAAGACTCCAGCTCTATGATGGAGATGGTGACAAACCAATACTCCCATGAAACAACTGGAAAACCAGATAAAATGTGATTGCATCCATATTGGAGAGCTCTTGAGCAACCAAGACTTGAGGGGCTAAGATGACAGAGGGAGGAACTATTGAAAGGTGAGTCAACATTCTGCAGTCACATTTTCTCTTACTCCACAAGGCTGGAAGTCTGCAGAGGTCACAGTCAAAAGGCTGGGAAGCAGAGAAACCAAAATGGCTTTTGGCCATCTCTGAGAATTAGACAGACAAAAATTGGGGATCTGAAGTTCCAGTATCCCAGATTTGAAAGGAGGAATAAAGCACAAATCTTGAACTATAGCTGATGTTTCCCTTAAAACATTTGCCAAATTATGAAGCTACACGGGACTAGAGCTAATAAACTGAGAAACTCTGAAAAGAGTGTTTATCAGTCTCATGGTATTAAGGAGGTAAGAATTAAAGTTCAAATATTCAGGGGTATGGTTTGGGGGGAGGGATCAGTAAATACAGTAGGTTACCTGTACTCAGTTTATTGGATAAAGTAATCTGCCCCACTATGTCTGCCTAGCACAGGAAATTGTAAACTCATTCCGAAGGAAAACAGTACCATCCAGAGCCTTTACTACTGTTCATGCACAGTATCTAGCATGCAATACATGTTTAACAGATACTAATAAAATGTTATTAGATATGTTAAGTGATAGGAACAAATGACTGAAATCTAAAAGAAAACAGACAATGGAAACAAAACTCATAAGTGATTCGGATGTTGGAATTAGCAGAAAAGGACTTCAAAATAAATATAATTGCTGTGTTAAAGGAAAAAATGGAAGTTTTTAACACAAGATGAAAAAAAATGGAGAATATCACCACAGATTTAGAATCTTTTGTAAAAAACCTAATAGAAATTCTAAGAATTGAACATATAAATACTGAAATTAGTAACTTGATAGATAGGCTTAACAGAAGATTAGAATGCCAGCAGAAAGGATAAGACGTGTCAGAAGGAAATAGTAGACTGTAATGGAGCAAATAAAAAGAGAAAATACAGAAGAAATGCTAAGGCACAGTGAAAAGGCCTGCTATGCATGTAACTGGAATTCAAGAAGGAAGGAGAGAGAGAAGTTGGAACAGAAGCAATATTTGGAGGGATAATAGCAAATAATTTTCACAACCATTAAAAGATGTTACATATAATTTGTAATACTATATTATGGCGTTTATAACTTGTAAATATATGTGACAACACTACCACAAATGATGGAGGTTAAATAGAACTAGATATTGTATTTCAAGTTTCCAACAGTTTATGTGAAGTAGCATATATATTGTCTTATACATAAAGCATTCCTTAGTGTAGCCACTAAAGTAAAAGAAATTTAAATGGAATTATGAAACTTCTGATTAACACAAAAGGAAGCAGGTAAAAATGAGCAGAAAAACTAAACACATATGGGACTAGATGACAAATAACAAAATGGTACACCTAAATAAATCATCAATCATTCATCTAAATGTAAACAGAATAACTCCAATTAAAAGGCAGAGACCATAAGGGTAGATTTAAAGAGAGATCCAACTTTTTGTAAATGCTTTCTACAAGAGACATATTTTTAAATACAAAGACACAGATATATTAAAAGTTAAAAAGTTGTAAAAACTATGCTATGCAAACAATCAGATGAAAGCAAGAGTGACTATGTTAGCTTCAAACAAAATAAATATACCCCAAGTCAGGGAATATTACCAGAGATAAACAGACATTTATGATTAAAGGGTCAATTCATCAGAAAGACATAATATATATGTGCTTAAGTCAAACAAAATAAGTTATCAGGAAAATCTCAAAATACTTGTCTAAATAACTCTAAATGAATCAAAGTACAAATTATAAGAGAACTTTAAAATTTTTTGAATTGAGTGACAATTAAAAACAACACATAAAAAATTTTGGTATTTACCTGAAGCATAGCTCAGCAGAAAGTTCATAATTTTAAATGCTTATATTAGAAAAGAAGAAAAGTTATCTATTATGATCAGTTTTTGTATTAATAAGATAGAAAAAGTAAATTAAACAGATTAAGTAGAAACATGAAAATAATACAGAGAAGTGTATGTTAATAAAATAGAAAAATAACAAACCAGAAGTTTATTCTTGATAAGACTAATAAAATTTGTAACCGTTTTTTGCAAGGCTGATTCACAAAAAAGAGAAAAAAATCACCAAGAATAGAAATGAAAAAGGACTAGACAGACCTTTCAGACATTAAAGGAAAACAAGGGCATATTATGAAACACTTTATGCTAATAAATTTGGCAACTTAAAATGAAAGACAAATGCCTTGGAAAATAAAATTTAGCAAGTGGACACAGGTGATATAGAAAATAACTCTAATATCTATAGTACATTTAATAACTCTAAAAACCCTAATTAAATCTATCAAATATGTCAAATAAGTATTTGAAAATCTTCCCACCAAAAATCTGGTAACTTCTATCAGACATTTAAAGAATAACCAGCATAACCCTGATATCAAAACCTGGCAAAGAAATTACAATGTAAGAATATAGAACCATATCCTTTATAAGACACAAAAAATCCTTAGCAAGCTAATTTAATCTAGCAACATATGAAGATGATACATCAAGACCAAGTGCAGGTAATACAAGGAAAGCAAGGTTGATTTAACATTTGAAAATCTACTTATATTATTTGCCATATTAATAGAATAAAGAAGGAAATACACATAATCATCTCAATAGATGCAGAAAAAGTGCTCAGCAAAATTTATCTCCTATTCATAATTTTTTTTAACTTAAATTAGAAATAGAAAATAACTGTCAATTTGATAAAGGACAGCTTTCAAAAATCTACAGCTAACTTTAATAGTGAACACTAAAAGCTATCTGCCTAAGATCAAGAACAAAGCAAGGATGTTTACTCTCACTACTTCTATTCAACATTGTACTGGAATTCCCAGGCAATGCAATAAGGCAAGAAAGACAAATAGAAGGCACAAAGTCTAGTAAAGAATAATTAAAACTCTATTTGCACTTGACTGTTCACATAAAAAATTGTACGTTATTAGAAAAATCACTAGAACTAGAGTTCATGAAGGTGACAGACTGCAATGTCAATGAACAAAAATTAGCTGCATTGCTATATACAAGCAGCAAACAACTGGAAAATCAAATATTTATCAAATTCATTTGCAGTAATGTCAACAAACATCCAATAGCTAGGGGTAAATCTAATCAAAGAAGGCCCTCCATATTGAAAAGTACAAAACATTGCCTTGAGAAATTGAAGATCTAAATAAGAGGAGATTGTGTGTATACATACATATATATATATATAAATATACACAAGTTACATGTATACGATGTTCATAAATTGAAAGGTTTAATATTGATGTCATATTCAAGACAACTGAACCATAAATTGTTTTTTAAGAAATTGATGAGCTGATTCTAAAATGAAAATGCAAAAAACCTAGAATGAAAAAACTCTTAAGTTGAAGGAATTATACTACCTAACTTCAAGACACACTACAAAGCTGAAGTAATTAAGTGTCCTAGTCACATATCATTAGACAAGTACATCTATGGAAAAGAATAGAGTCCAGAGGTAGGCTTATACAGTTATTTCCAGCAAAAGTTAATGAGCTTTTATGTCCATAAAAACAAGAATTTGCTAATTCCTGGAGTAGCATTCATATAATAAAGAAATTTCTGATAACAACTGCATTAGGGCACTCTGAAAAGTATGTTGGACTAAAGTTTTCAGCACTTCCCAAATTCAATGGATTCCGTATTTGAATTGGTCAGCAAAAAAGCAACAAAGCTTCTTCTCATAAATTGTAGATTAAGAATTTTTAAATTCCAGGAAAATTTTTAAAGTAAAATGTAAACACTAAAATCTCTTCCCCTTGCAATTGCTAGGCTCAAACAAAAAATCAGCTGAAGTGATACCTATTCACCTCACCTTTTAATGGACACCTATTTACTTCTGCACAAGCCTATCCCAGGGGTATTAGTTGGTCTATGCACTTACACCCTGTCTCCCTGCCACGGTCCTTTTTTTGAGTTAATTTCCCATTCTTTAAGCTTAAAAGTCACCTGCAGTTAAGGCTAAGCAAGCAAAAGCATTCTGAATGCTGTCAATGTGTTGACTCTGAGAGAATTGTGGCCAGAGAACTGAAACTGCACCAGTTTTACTACCCTTGGTCACAGGGAGATTATAGGGTTCTAGTGAAAGATTTCCTATTACACAAAAACACAGAAGAACAGGTTTTAACAATGTATGGATTCAGTACCACCCTATAAAATTACAAATATTATTACTAAGGGACCTAAGTAATTGGTCTGACAGAGGAATCATCTTTGTGAAATTAGGAACTTTTAAGAGAATAAAAGCAGTCATGAAAGAATGTTCTAGATTGAAGGATGGGACAATTATATAATTACAAGCAAAATATAGGGAAAAAGCGCATGATTACAAGGAAAGACTAAAACCTTTAACAGCTTCAAAACAATGTTTCATATTCTCTTATGAAATGTTACCATCAGTCTCCACGCCTTGCTGTCATGGAAACCTGTTCAATGGTAGGCTATGAAAACTTCTGTATTTGTCGGGATTTCAGAATCATCAATGATGCCCTCTTCAACCAAAAGATTATTCATGATAATGATTCTAGTATCAAGCACTACAAAGATTGTTTCCACAACTTAATGGATTGACAATTGGATTTTCCCTAATTTCAGCATTTCTCCAAATTTCAGCCTTTCTCCATTTGATGACTACTCCCTTTAATTCGTTTTATCAGTTCATCCTTTTACCTTCTACATTCCTGTGTAATACTCTGATTGCCATGCTCCTCTTTTGCTAATTCCATTATATTTATTAGTATTTGCTCCATTGTATTTCCCTAATACTTGCTCATTTTCCTTCTTCCCCTTTGTATCTCTCTAGATGCTCCCATTCATACACCTATTTCAGATTTCATCACTTAAGTGACAGAGATGACAAAGAGACAAAGATGGAGGGCAGGTTTCAACTCACATATCCACTCCCAAAGATTGTTAAATAAGTGGCTACCTCCAACAGGAGATTGTAGGACAATTTGGCTAAAATGGATCACAACAGCCTGCCACGGGCACAAGAGTGTGGTAGCCTGTGCTTCTCTTGCTTTCAGCCTCATGCTGCTCACACAAGACTTGGTACTGAAATGCCTTTGTTTCTGTTATGAACAGGGTATTTCATTACTGCTCCAAATCAAATAATGCATCCTGGTTTGAAACAAAATTAGCAAAATCAAGGGCAGTTTTATGGGGTGTTGTTTTTGCTAGATCTGACAAAAACAATAAACCTAGTATTCGTTTTCTAGAAAATCCTATCTAATGATGGTTTTGGTTAAAATAACTAGGGTTACAATTTGCAAATGTTCTTATGCATCTGGAAAATTCAGTATATTTCTTATTCATCTGAAAATTCAGTATTGTATATATAAATATGTTATATGTATGTGTGTATGTATACATACACACACAGATTTAGGAGAAAACATCAGCATTTTGGCTTGGTAATTTAAATGTCAACTATGCATGTTTATTTGTAAAACTTGCCCATAGTGAAATATGTTACAGTTACCTATAAACATTCACTTTTCCATTATTTACGGTTTGAATTATTATGGAATGCTTGCATAAGTCAACCAGTTGAGTTATAGAAAAGTCACATAAACAATATAAATATGATGAAAATCCTTTACAAATATGAAATTACTTTTGCTGAATTTTCAAATTATCAAGTATAAATAGGATGAGGCCAGCAATACTTAAGATGAGGCACTACCAATTACCCAAAAAGGTCAGTGTAAAACAAAACTCCTGATACTAGTCTTACCCTTAATTTCAGATGTGATGAATCTGAAATGGTCTATATTAAGAAGTGTTACAAACTTTTATTTATTGCCTTTTTGCCTCCACTTGACCCAAGGCAACATAATTATGGAATACATAAGATACACAGACATCACCACAGACCACTTACTGTGCTTACATACAAAGGAATGAATGAACAATTATCTAATAACATTGTGGTTTCAGAAAAGTGACTATTTTAACACAAAAACTTCTGCATAATTTTCTTATAAACGTGTATAAATACATTGGCCTTCCAAAGACAAAACACTATTCTCAACGATATTTTCCTCAACCAAAGTGCCCTCAAATGTTATTATTTATCAGGATGAATATAGTCTTATGTACTGTTCAAACACTGACTTTTTAATTCTCAGAGAAATTTAGAAATGAAGTTTCCCAGTACTTGCTAAATTAGTTTTAAGACTTAAAAAAGTCATCATGAACAGATGTTTTGTTTTGCCAGCCTTCTCTGAAAGACCTTTTAAACATACACATTTGGCCATTTTCAACCTTAAATCAACCTCTGTATATTTACACTGCATTTTTTAGCAGTTAAGATAATAAATACTTCATTAGAAGATATTAATTCCTGTTGTTTCATTAATTCATAGTACTGTATTTTTTCCTGTCAGATTTCAACATACCTCTATCAGTAAATGGCCGACTCAAAATTTTTAAAGTTTATCCAGAAGGGATTAAAATCTGTGGTCCCATTAACTAACAGTTTTAGGTGAGAACAATTAAATCTCATTAAACTTGCATATTTATAGTAGTTTATAATTTGAGCAATTTTTATAGCCCAGATGACCCAAATATTATGCTATAAACTTATGAGTTAGTACTCATTTGAACTTGGCTGGCTGTTCTAAGTCCATGTATCAAAGCGCTTGCTCTGTATGTGTATGTGCATATGAGTGCACATTCACTGCTTAATTCCCTAAAAGTTTTATTCTAAAGAAACTGGCTTTTGAATCAATATGCTTCCAGACACTTTTGAATTTCTTTGAAAATCAAAAGTTGGCCAATTTTCAGATAAATGAATAGAAAAAATACTTATTTAGACTGACAAAAATTAAGCTTGGCAAAAGTAGTGACTTTTATTTACAATTGTATGTATCAAGATTACAATAAAAACACTAGTGATACCATCTGAACAAAAGCAATGATTTATTGATAATGGCAATGCATGGAATATTGACAGTCTCTGATGAGAATCAAGCAATTATCCAGGAGCTGTAGATCTGATTGCAACATGGTCTTCCAGTGCCTTTTGTACCTTAGTGGCTTTCTCCTTTTTTGCCAACAACCTGTAAAACAAAAATAACTTTATACATGTATCTTACTGATTTAAAATGTGTTATTTACAAAATAATATAGCTAATTGTTAATCATCTTTAAACCCTGGTATTTTTATCCCTGCATTTTTTTTTTGGCATGCAGTGTATTTTCATTGTTGAAGCAAACTGTGACCCTCCCTCCCTTCCCAGCCTCAAGGAATTAAAAAAATAAAAACACACACATGCAGGCTATTTTTGGTTTTCCACACTGTTTAAAGAAAAAGTAATGCAATTTTTCAAAACAAGGTTGACAGTTTAGAGAAGTTAATAAAAAGATGATGCTATATGAGTGAAACATATTTGGCATACTATTTTTAGGCAATTAGAAATCAAGTGTCGATCACAAAATAATCTAGAATTAAAAGAGTATGCTAAACTTATGTCTTCATGCCCAAGATGACAGGTTTCTAGACTTTTCTCTCAATATGTAGACATGCAATGAAAACAGATTAAAAATGACTAATTCTGCCTAGTTTCTATTTTTAAAAAACTTTGGTTGCTACAAATGTACTATAAAAAATGTAAGAATAAATCTTGTTTCTGACAATGATTAGAAAAATTCGCTGTTGGAGGGTTCAAAATGACCTAGTTGTTATTAATGTGGTAACAAAAATATGTAAAGATTAAACTTGACTTCTACCAAGGTTTTAAAAAAATTTCGTGGGAGGGTTCCAAAACTATGTTCTAAGCAAATAATTTACTTCAAACTTATCATTAGATAATGTATTCTCATAGCAGAAATGTCTCCAAAGAAATCTGTTTGCAAACTATTATATATTTGTATGTAAAAAGATTTTTATGAACATTTGTATAGATGCAGTTTTCATATTTTAAATTGATTCTGCTCCAAATGGTAGTGTCTGAACCAAGCAAAACTCAAAGTTCTTCAGTACATGTCTGGTTTACAACAGAACATGGTCAGGTTAATATAATTCATGACAAAGATTATAAAAACCTTTCCCAATCAAATGATGTTAGAAATGCCATTTTTCCCACCTTAAAGAAAATAATTTTATTATCTTAAAAGATCTCTTTGATCTAAGGAAAACATCTGTTAGAAAGTCCAAAGGCAAAAAAGATGCCAGAAAGTGTCTCATAAAAGAGTACATGGGTAAGAGTAAGAAATTCAGATTTTAAGACCCAAGAGAAGCCTTCTTAAAAAAAAGGGGGAGATGGCACTATTTGTATCACAAATGAATTTAAGCAGATAAGCACAGAAAGCATTATTGAGTATATCACTTGGGAACACACAAAACACACAGCTATTAGATTAAACAAAACAAAACAACTAATATTAAAATTTTAAATTTTAGCAAATGTGATACAGTAGAAGACACAAATCTGCATACTGTTTCACAGGTTGATAACTCTCAACTTGCCAATGTGTATTCTCTGTAAAAAAGAAGAGATTCAGCATTCCAACTGGATTTTCTCACCCCAAATGTAGAGCTGTTTTATTCATTTTTGTCTTTATATTACACCTCAAAGAAACAAAAATCTAGGTACATCAAAATTAGGTGTCAAAAACATTTGTTCAGTCCATTGATCTTCTGTTATTATTTTAACCCAGCCTTAACATTCAGTTCTTAAGTCTTTCAACTGGCCTTGAGCTCAGTTGGGTAGGCAAAGCAGAGGACACATCCACAATTAATCAGCAAAAAGACAATTGGGCTACAGTTCCAATGAGAAAACTCACACATCTCAACTACAGCCTCATCAATATATGATACTAGTACTACTGTAAGAGAACTTAAACTTTCATATTGACTTCCAAAACAATTCTATAGTCCTAAAAAATAATATTTAGACTTTAGATTGGATTAAAACATTATCCAACAATGAGTTAAATATAAAAGCATTTACAACAGTGCATGTTTTACTGCATTATTTCTCAAAATGTAGTACAAAACTAAATGAGAGAAAGTAAAAAAACAAAAGTAGGGAGAGCAACACATTATGGTAATGAAATTAAAGCACTTGGTTGCAAGCCCAAAACAAAAACCAAAAGGCCAACTGAAAAACATACTAGAACAAGATATGAAGAAAGAGATGGTTGAAGAAATGGAGGTACAAGAAGGCTGATCCAGATGATGGAAGCTGTAGAAATCTTGCACTAACAATGACGAGAACATGGAAAGGGTGAGAGCAGACAGGTGCTAGGTGAGCAGAGAAGCAAGGAGGGGAGTAGAGTGAGATAAGGTCAATCTTTATATTACTTCATTTTTTTAAATCTTCTGTTTTTAATTCATTTGAGTTGGATTAAAAAAGCTGAAAAATAAACAGACATAAATGTTATAAAAATAGCTGACATGGTGAATGGCCAGTTTAGAAAAAAACTCTATTACAGTGGTAGAAAATCGGCTCTGCTTTTCGCATGCACCTCATTCCCTTAGAAGCAGAAGCCCCTCAATTTTGCTCACTTTTATATACTTATATCTTATTACTTTTGTATTAAAATAAAGCAGTCCATGTAAAGAGCATATTTCAGCAAAGAAACATCTACTTCCAATTAAGACAGCAAGCTTTTCATGCTGAAGCACAAAGAATCCATTTACTACAACAAATAACCCAAGTGTGTATTATAATTTGTGCACAATGCCTACAGTGGCCAAAAACAGACAAGTGAAAGGTGTGTTCTAGTCTCCCAAATCTTTAGTATACCTTAGCAAGTTTTAAAAGCATGCAAAGTGGTCTAAGAATTTTGGTCACATCTAAGATTCATCAGCATTACCTCAGCTTCTATCATCTTAGTGATAAGAGATGGTCAAATGACATTGCCAGAACTAAAATTATCCAGAAACAATTCACGTAATGTACAAAGATAAACTGAAAATGCTCATCAATTCTATATTATCATTCATTAAACTTTTATAAAGCTCTCTTCACTACATGAACAGGTATCAAAAGTGCCTCTGTGCTAGTAACTGCATGCCAAATCTATTTTGAAATTTGAAATTCAAATTATTGAATGTGTAATCCATTAAAATCCAGACCGACTAAATATGTAAGGTAAAAGAAGTGCCATGCTTGACTTGTCCTTGAATGTCTCTTGCACCTTCCCACTTTCATGACCAAGTTCCTATTTTCCATTCTATCTAGAGTGTCCACTGCTATCTTTTCCTCTACCTATTTGCACTCCCGAAGTTTAGTTCAAGGCCCTCTTTCTGTACAAAATACTCATGCTTTCCCAGCCATTTTGGGGAGAAAGAAATATCACTGCACTGGGAATGTATAAGAATACTCTGGAGGAAGAGCCTTCAACTGTTAACTTTCCATTTTTTTTGTGCATTATCCTTTAAAAAAATAAACTTGGTTTAGATAAGAATTATGATTGTACCATTCCATTTCCTTTACTAAAGACCAAACTCATTTACAATTTTTAAAAAATGACTCTACCTATATGAGGACCAAATTGGCCAATTTCAATCAGACATGTTAATTTTTATAAATTGAAGTTGATGACTTAGCACAGTATTAAAAAACACTGGAATATTAGCTTATTTTTGAGGAATAACCCTACTGGACAATGAATGAAACAAACAGAACAAATCTTATTCACAAACTATTCAAAGGAAGTATAATATGATATTAATATATACCAGATCATCTTAACCAATTAAAATTTATCAAACATTAAAAGCAAGAGACTAAGAAGTCCAGAATACCAAAAATAGAGTCCATGACAGTATTAAATTATTCTGGCAGCAGTTCTCAGTGTGGTCTAGGCTGGGGGTCCCTGAGGCCCTTTCAAGGGAGTCTTTTAAGGTCTAAACTATTTTCATAATAATGCTAATTGTTATTTGCCTTCTTGATTCTATTGTCTCACAAGCATACAATAGTTTTTCAGAAGCTACATAACCTATGATAGCAAAACTGACTGAATACAAAAGCAGATGAGAGAATGAGAGGATTCTATTAAGCTAGAAAGTAAACAAATTTGTAAAAGTATAGAACAATGCTCCTTACTAAATTGACTTTTGTTTTGGAAAATATGGATTTTAATTTTAAAATATTATTTGTGTTGACATACAGTGAGTTTATTTTTGTAAATAAATACTTGTTAAATTTCTCAGTTTCAATTTCTTAAATGGTAAATATTAAATAAATATAGCCCACATAAACTTAAAGCTCTTTTTAGTCCTCAGTAATACTAATGTTAAGAGTCCTGAGAACAAAAAAATTTAAGAACTATTGCTCTACAGTAATTTTAAGGTAAGAGGTACTTAAAAACACAAATTTTAAAACAAACACAAATCCTCTAAAGCAAGAAAAGTCTAGCAACTTTGCTATTCTACAGACAGTCCAAAAAAAGGTATTTAGTAGTCAAGGAGAGAAAAACAAGACTACAAGGGGTGGAAGAGAGGATGTTAGAGGTGGAGACAGATTCTTAGATGGACAATTATTAATGCACATAAGAAAAATGTAACCAATCAGCAGGCTGGTAAGATGATGGACAAGATAGAGTAGTAGTTACTTAGAAAACAAATATGGAAATAAAATATCATAAGCTGAGGGAGAAGCAAGAAACTAGAGCCAAATTAATGGTACCAGAAAATAAGAATAGATAACAGATCTTATGACAGAATTAAGCTAAAAACAAACTATGCATGACACAATTAAAGCCAAATCCAATTCCATTTAATTCACACAGGCAAAATAACAAGTAGGCAGCCAAAACGTCTTTGATGCTCACACATTTTCCCAGTACAGCATATTTCATATCATAAAAATGTAGATGTTTAATCTCTGCTTCTTCTGACCTGTCATTATACATATGTCAAACATTTGACATGACAGATCTAAGTACATAATTGTTCCTACAGCTCCCAAAATTTAATTATGCTGTGAGACGGGAGATAGTATTTGAAAAATGACCAGTTAAAATATCTATTGTCAAGGTTATCAATTTTGTAAAAACAGCATACAAATTTTTATAAGCACACATACTATTATGTAATTTTATGACTTTTTCTGTAATTGAATGTAGATACTATCAAAAAGATTAAGAGTTTTTAGGATGTTCCATGGCTCCAATTCCCCAAACAGGGCTCTAAATTGTTAAGTTGGTGCCTCTCCCTTCAAGCACTGGCAACTCTAGGAAAACTCTCTCTTATCATCAGCTCAAGTTCCAGACGGCCTGCCAGGTGCAGCCATCAGAAACAGTGATACCTACCTCTGTGCTGCTGCTGAACCCTTAATCTAGTACAGCAACTGAGTTCTGAATTGTAAAGCTCTTGGTGGCGCTTCTATGATCTGTGCTTGTATATTTTAAGATCCACCCTACGTAAGTGCTACCAATTAGAAGTAGTTCCATGAATGTACAAAATGTTCCCATTCCTAAAGTTCCCATGTACCTTTTAAATTATTTGCAAACCTTAGGATTCTGTCCTTAAAAAACAAACAAAAAAACATACATATATATAATCTGCCTGTTAACTGAAAATTTATTTCCTTAAATGCATTCTCTAAGCAAACATATTGTTTGAATGTATCTCACGTGCAATAAAACTGAGTCCATTCTTTTTGGTTAAAATTTTTTGACATTTAAGTATGTTTTCATCAGAAAGAATGATAATCAAAATCTTAATATCAGCAAAGTTATTAGCAAAATCTCACTAATAATGGCTTAACTCCCATGTTTTCAGTTATTCCTAACTACTTTCCATAATGCATTATTTTTACTTTTACTTGGATGCCATTCATTAACAGATGCTCTATCAGTAGAACTTATTTTTATTAGAGATTTCTTTTAGTTAGATAACTAAAAATGTGGTTAGTAGAACTTACTGTTCTATAGTTTAACCATATAAAATTTCATGACATGATTTTGATCCTTATGAAATTATTATTTTTGATTATATTTTTACTTTCCCTAAATATCATTTAAATAGACTTACTCGTTTGAAGTCATTCATATTCGTTGCCTGGACTGGAGTACCAATAAATGTAAAATATGAAATTCTTGTTGTTTCTTCTTCACCTTGATTGGACTGAACAAATATCTACCAAAAAGAATGGTTTTATATTAACGATTACAGTCCTTTTTTTATAAACATGCTTTAATTTTAGCTGATTTCCTTATATTATTTTTAAAAACCTTCCATTCTTTGTAAGGATTAATCCAAATTATATCTAGATTTGTAATCCTATAGTACTATTAATTCCACTGTTTGTCCTGCTAGTCTCAGCTTCTCCTGGGATGTCATGTCACAATATCCACATATACAAGTTCCTAATAATTTACTGTGCTCAGTAAATTATGGTGTGGAGGGATCATAATTAAATTCTTTACAGAGAATGCTGAAAGAGTAAATTCATAATTACAATGGGCAGACTGCTGTTGAAATTTTAATGAATGATAGTTTTCCACTGAAAAAACTCTCTGCAGTTACAGTCTTTCTTATATTTATTCATTCAATGTCCTAAAATATTAAAAGAAAAAAATGGCATTAGAAATCAGCTCCTAAAACTATACCATGCTGTGCATATTTTGTTAAGCTTGATTCTTTATACTTTCTATTTAAAAACCTCCCTTAGGAGGAAAAAATAACAAAAAAAAACTTCCCTTAGCATGTTAGGAGACAGAAGCTTTACCCATAGATCCTTCTTCAAAGAAAAATTGGATTTTTTTTTTTGCACCATTGTTAAAAAGACAATAGCGTAGCCTACTTAAAAATATTTCCTCTTTTGATTTGGGCAACATACTTCTTTCATTCTCAGATGGCATTCATTAGTCAGTGTTTATTGTTTTCATAAGCAACTACAGATTCATCTCAAATTGAGCTTATCTATTTAAAACCCCAAGTCTATAATAAGAATATTAAATCAGCTATTTATTTATTTGCTCTTTGAACCTCAGCACAACAGTTTGTATTTACTGCTTTTAAAATTCATGTTTACTTTGATTAGACTTTCTGATCAAAACTGTTATTTTGATATCAATTTTATCACCAAAAAAAGTGACAGGCATGTTTTGTGTTGATTGAAGTCACTGACTAAAATTTTGATTGACATGGGACAAAGAACACAGTACAATAAAGACTTGGGCCTATCGCAAGGTAACTACGCTCAGTGATTAGCAATAACAGAGATTATCAGGATCTCTGGGCTGAAAGGACTTTTTGTCCAATAAACAAATGCCTTCCTGCCATCACTAAATAAAGCAACTGGCATTATAACTGATAAGTTACAAAAAAGAGCAAAGTCAGGAAAATATTTGATAACCAGTGTCCTAGCTTAATATTACCATTTTCTTCAATTTCACTTGGATAGAATATTTCAAAAACTTAATTATAAGTCCTTATCTTACTAAGTGTATCTGTAAAATCTATTGAAAATGTCTTAAAATTAGCACATCCTAGAATTATTCAATTAAAATTAAGAAATCACACTAGTTTGGTAGTGACCTGTTCTCCCTGACTTTGTCCTGATTCCCATTTTTCTCTAGGTATTCTACTATTCTATTCTAACCCTCCTACACCTTCCTCTGAAGGACTGGGCCAGAGTGGGGGGTGGGGTTTGTAGAACATGTGCTGGGGTTTTAATATTAAAATTCTCAAAAGCAATTAATAACTGCTAAGAAACAGCTGACTTCTTAATGTAAATTAAAATAACATAAAATTATCTTTTTAAGAAGATAATTAAGATCTTTTTAAAAAGTCATTTTTACTGAGATCATGACAATTAATACTCTATACTCGAGGAAAGTAAAATGGATTTTACAAATGTATCATCACTCATCACCAAGTATGAAGAATAAAGCACAAATATCTTCAGTTAAGTATAAATGTTCTAGAACAAACTCAAAAGATGCCAAATACATATAAAATTCATAAACTAACAAATCCACAAATTCAAAAAAATCAACCTGCCCTTCTTTGGGGCACAGAGATAAATTAAAAATTGGAAAATTTAATTAGCTCATTATACATTTTCCTCATTTCAAACCAAGTGGACATTCAAACCAAAGTGAACTACTTTAAAGGATCATTTTAAATCACTTAGAATACTAAAAAGAGCATGAATTCTTACCCATAAACCCATTAAATATATCTAAATCAAACACTACTTACAGTTACACTGTTAACATTCTGAAATTTAACATAACGAAGTGGGACAATGCCATCTTCTTTAATATCATCCTCTGTTAGTTCCAGAGCTTGAGTTGGCTCACTTCTTTCTGCCTCTTCAAAATCCATAGATCGGGGCAGATTGATAAAAATTTTTACATATTTAGGACCCTGACCTATAAAATGATAGGAAAAAATTAAATGCTAAAACCAAACATACAGTACTTTCTTCCCTTTATAGTTATGTCCACACTATAACAGACACATATACACACATATCTACCCTGTGTCCTTAGGAATTGTAAAAAAGTCTCATTTTCATAACCATTTTTTATTTCCAAAAGACATTTGCTGGTATATTTGTGGCCTGCCAGCATTATACTAAGAATCTGAGATTAAAACACATATGCACATGCATATTCTTGCCCTCAACTACAAAGACATAGTATGGTAAATGTAATACTACAAATGAGGACGTTATGGGGAAGGTGACAGTGGATTCTGACAATATCTGCAGGTTAACAACAAGTTTCATAAAAGTAGTAACATTTGAACTGGGTCTTCCAGTTGCCAACAATTGGTACATTTTATTTAGGAACAATTAGCAGTGTAACATTTAGTTAAAAAGAAATTAATTTTACAAATTGCCAAATTTCACCTTAGGGATTAGGATGTGCTCAGTGGGTGAGATCACATTTATGGAATGTCTTAGTTCCTTTAACTTCAGGGTACAATCCTAGATCCATATTTTACTGATTGAGGAATCTTAAGATATTCACATTGTTTAAATACCATTTCTACAGCACCTGCTTTTTTAACTACTTCTTTTTTTCAGAATCAAGATATAATTTTATTAATGAAGAAATCACTAATACATGAAAATTTAGCGTAACAAATGAGAAGGAAACACTACCTAATAAAAGGGTGCTGTTTCTCCCCATCAATTAAAAAAAAAACCCTAGTCCCTACTGCTACCCCAACCCCCCCGCAAAAAAACCTCAAAATAAACAGAAAAAGGGGGAGAAACCTTTATTTAATAAAAAGAGAAGTGCCAAGTCTGTACAATCATGTTTACAGCATCATAGTATGTATAACGAAAATGAAACTAATAGATCAGAAATAGAAGATATAGAGCCTTAGGTTTATCATCTTTTGAAGGAGTTTGAAATAAATCCACCCCAGTTCTGATCCTGAAAAATGGCTGCTTCAAACCTGGAGTTTTAGAATAGTTGGAAGAAAAGGTTCCCTCATTTTTAGATTAAGAGGAAATTTAAATTCTAAAATAAAAAGCTCTAGAAATAAGGTGAAAAGTTTCCTTTTTCTTACTTTCAGTCCGTAAGAACCTCACATTTGCCCATTCATCTATACCCTTGCTTTGTTCTAAAAAGAATTTTACTCTTTCCCAAAACAAAGAACATCTACCTCTATGTCATAAAAAGTTTTAAATATGTGCTAACAGAGCTACAGAACAGAAAGTTAAAGAAAAGCTGTCAGTTACTCACCATTATCTGGCCCTTGAAATTTCATCGAATAAAGCTTAACAGGTTGATTGAATGCCACAGTAATGAGTAGCTGTGAAGAAAATACTTTCATCTTAAAAGGGCTTTTGAACACCTTAAATATACACAATAGCTAAGCAGAATTAAAACGCTTCATTCAGAGGCAGAAAAAAATTTAATTCATCCACCAAAACCAATGTAATATGTAAAATCAGTAAATTGACAGTAACTTGATTAGACTGATATTTGAGAATACAATAATCTATTATTCATATAAGGAACTGACAAAATTAACTAAAATTATGCACAAAAACCTACAGTCTTATTACCTACAAAGTGGCAAGCAATCTACTTTCCCAAAAAAACAAATGCCAAATTAAAACTAGAACTATACAGTTTAGCAAATAAGCTTAAAGTTTTCTAGGACACTTATCAAGCATCAACATTTGACAATTTGGAGATACTGCACAGGTTATGTCGAGAGACTAGCTCTCAAAAGGTTCTATTTGATGCCAAATTCAAGAAAGTAGGACTCTTAGAGCTCTACAGTAACCTCCAAACCTCCATCCTAAATTTATTTGACTAACTGAATTTGGAAGGTCATATAAGGGAACTGGGATACAAAACAATGTCTGAGAAAAAAACTGAGAATACCTCTCTCTCAGAAACTGATTCATTCACTCCATCTTCTTTCTAGCTGAAGTTGTGTCTGTTGTAAGTACCTATGCTTCTACCCTAGAAGGAAGACTTCCAGGAAGTTGTAGCCAGTCCAGATGATGTGTATCACATTATATTCAGGGCACCATTTACAAGGAGCACAATGTGAATGATATCCTCAAAGCTACAGAATAAGGTAACTCTGCTTGGAGCAAAGAAAGACGGGGTTTGGATATATGATTTCAGAATCATTGTGGTCTGCCTGCCTATGAAAACACCTACAATATTTCCTTCAGTTATGTAAGTACTTTATATACTTGACCTGTGATAATGTGTCAAAAAACAGTAAGTATGACATGTTTAGGGGCTTGAATCACAGGTGAAGAGGAGATGAGAGTGGAAAGCTAGAAACAGATCAAGTCAGCAAGAATATGACATCCTCTTCCTAATGTCAATGAAGAAGAATAATATAACTCTTTTAACAAAGAGAAGCATGATCAGATTTGTATTTTGGTAAAAAAACTTTTATAAACATGCCTAAGATGGACTGGAATGGAAACAATGCAGAGACAGTGGAGTAGAAAGTAAACTAAGGAAAGCAATAGTCAAGATGATCAAAGCAGTACCACACTGCTTCCTCTGTGACAATGTAGGGATTAGGGAAGTACAATTCAGGTATACATCTGGGGGTATGGACTATAAGGCAATGTTCATCTAATTAGCCTCTATTTTTCAGGGACAAATTCATTTGGTTGGGTAAAATGTATGGAAAGCAGGTCAAGAATGAACAAAAGGACTTAAGAGAAGCGAAAGCTCAACTCAGCAGAGGGATTACTTCAAGAGTCTGATGATTCTCTGTATTGCCCCTAGGAGCTCACATAGACCACAGTAAGGTCATGGCCTGCAGGTCAAAGGACAGGGGCCAAAGAAACTAAGACCTATAAAAAGGAAAGGAAGAAGTGCTCATCTGGGAAGAAGGCAAAAACATGATAAAGAAACAAGTGGGCACAAGTAATGATCATCCCTACAAGCGTTCAATTCAATCACCTGTTCATCACAATCAGATTCCAAGAAGGTCGTGTCCTTTCGTAAACAGTTGTCAAATCCATGGTCGTCGCTTTCATTAAGACATTCACAGCCAGCTTTGTTAATAAAAGGCATTAAATCCATCTGAAATAGTTAAATTAAGACTTTAGGCAAAGCATTTGGATTTGGTACAAAAATCTTGGTAAGAAATGTAAGTATGTGATTTTAGACTAGGCAATTTTGAAGACAGGATCTCTCTTAAATTAGTAACCAAAACTTTTATATTAATAATCTTTCTTTTGAATTTCTGAGATCTAACACTCGTTATTAAAGCCAAATCTAGGCTTAGCCCACTCAATAAGGTATCAAAAACCAAGCCTTGAACACTAAGATTATAAAATGTTGACTTACACTTTTTAAATGACTGTCCTGCAATGGAAAATATGCAAATTAAAGTACTTGTAGGATCCAAAGAAAGTCTACCTCCCTCTTCCAGTGGCCATGCACTCTTTTCAACATATATCTATGAAGAGTTCAAATTTAAGATGAACAGCAATAAGGATTAAAAACTTTATTATGGAAAATTTCAAACATACATAAATAAAATACAGTGAACCTCTATGCCCACTTCCCAGCTACAATCTCAAACTCATGATCACTCGACTTCATCTTTATCCCACAATCAGTCCCTACCCCTGACCCTGATTATTTTCAAGTAAATCTTAGACATGTTTTCATTTAATTCATGAACATGTCAGTGTACTCACTAACATTTCTAAGAGATGAAGACTTTAAAAAACAAAAACTTCAACATTCACACAACTAAAACAGTAATACTTTAATATTAGCAAACATAAATTTCAAATTTCTTCAATTGTCTCATAAATTCTTTATAGTTGAATTATTAGACTACAGATCCAAAAAAAGAATAGACACTACTTGGTTAATATATCTCTTAAATCTTTTAAATCAATAGCCATGTAGCCTATACAATCATGTTTATGGCATCATAGTATAGGCTACATGGCCATAGATCATGAAATCTATATAGATATAGATCATGGAAAATGATATATATTCCAGATTTTGCTGTTTCCCTGTGGTGTCATTTTACAGTTTCCCATCTTCGGTATTTGTGTTGGCTAAGAGAATACAATGCCGAAGAGTATTGTGATGGTAGTCATCCCTGTCTTGCTTCTGATTTTAGTGGGAATGTCTCTAGTGCTTCCCTATTAAGATCTTATTGAATGCTTTAGGAATAAATAGGTATTGAATTCTGTCAAATGCTTTTCCTGCATTAGGAGATCAAGATTTTCTCCTCTAGATTGCTGGATTTTGTTTACTATTATTTTATTTAAGATTTTTACACCAGTACTCCTAATTAGAACTAGCTAGTCGCTCTCTTTTTTGGTGCAAACTTTGTCAGATTCTGAGTATGTCATATTTACTTCAAAAAGAATTGTGGACATTTTCTCTCCTTATATATGTGGGTCTTAAGTGGTTGCAATAACACTAGATTATTTGGTCTTTAAAGCTTTTGCAGAATTTCCCTGTGAAATCATCTTGGCCTTCATGGAACTGCTCTTTTATTGTATTCTTTATAGTGACTGGTCTATTTAGGAGCTCTGCTTCTAGAGAAGTTGATCATGACAAGTTCTATTTTTGTAGAAAAGAATACATTTCACCTGCTAAATAAGGATATTTTTAAAGGTTAACAAGTATTATAAATTATTAGTTGTATGTTCACCTTTATATTACAAAGAATCTTTATTATTATTTTTGTACAGGAATATACTAATGCATGTATATACAGTAATGAAAAACTAAAGGAAACTGTTTACATGTCAAGCAAGTACCAACATGTTATTAACAATCCATTAAAACAGACCCCTAAATAATCATGGAGTAGCCTAAATACTATCAAAGCCAAAATGTTTTATATTATATTAAATGGTCCATTGTATTAAAGGTTAAATATTATTACTCATTACATATCATAGCCAATTTAAAAAGGGGAGAGGGAGAGAAAAGTAGTGCTTTGGAACAAAGCTCTATTGTGGAGTGATGCTGAACTTCATGAACATTTGCCTTAAAAGGGAAATTTTGACAAAATCTTTTAAATGTTTATGTCTCCCATCCTACCAAGATGCCTCTCAATACTCGTCTAGGATTAAGAGCCCACACATGAAGACAATACTGCAGTCATACTTCTTATACCCTAATAATAACACTAAACTAAACAGGTGAAATTATCTAAAGTTTTTATATTTATTCATCATGGGGCACACAAAACAAGTTTCACATTCAAACAACTGCATTAAAATGCTTTGTATCCAACCCTGGGACAAAATGCCATTATATTTTATATATCTTATATAACTGTAGGTTGGCATAATCTGAAAATATGCAATTGGAAATAAGTATCACTATCTGTATAATCAACTTGCCAATAATGAGGAAAGAATCATGAGAAAACAATCAGATAAATCCAGATTATAGGACAGTCTATAAGACAGATGGTCTAGACCCGACTGTACAATAAGATAGCCATTAGCCACATGTGGCCATTTCAAATTAAATTAACTAAAAGTAGATTAAATTAAAAAGTCAGTTCCTCAGTTGCACATGCTCAATAGCCACTTGTGCCTATGACTGCTACATTAGACTGGTGCTGGTTTAAACTTTCAAAAAAGGCAGTCATGAAAGAAAAAAGAGAAAAGTTTCTAGACTAAAAAACACTAAAGTGAACTGACAACTTAAATGCAATGTATGATCCTTGATTTCATCCTAGATGTGGAGAAAATACTATGAAAGATATTTTGGAGACAATTAGAGAATCTGAATGTAGGCTGTACATTAGAGATATTTTATCAATGCTAAATTTCTTAGGAGTGATAATGGCACTGTGGTTGTACAAGAGAATGTTTTTGCTGTTAGAAACTACATGTTAAAATATTTATAGAGGAATAATCATGATATCTATAACTTACTTTTAAATGATTGTGTAGGAGATAAAAGTAGAACCTATCAAGATAGAGCAAAAAATAGGAAAATATTCACAACTGATGAACACAGATGAGTGGTATATGTGTTTACTGTACTACTCTAACTCTTATATCAAATAAATTTCATCATTTTCTTTACAAGGACACAAAATCTAACATGAAACACACATAAGTTAGAAATACCTTTCCATGCTTCAAGCTTTTGGTAGAAAGATCTGTTTCCTTCCTTACTACACAAATTAGGGTCCCTTAATATTTGATTTCGTTTTGATTAATGAACAATTTTAGAGCAAAATCTATAGTTAGCAGTTAGAATATTAAAATATATCAAGATTCAGAAGACATGCAAGTACAAGTTCAATTCCATTTCACCTAGCATTCAAACTTCTTGAGAGGAAGACTCGATATTAATAGCCCCCCCTCATTTGAAGCTAGGTACTCTTAACAAATACAGGAGAGAAAAGATAGACTTTTTGAATTTTCCCAACTTCAATAAACATTTTAAAAACTAAAAGTCATTATGTTCACAAATACATTAACACCTGAATAAGATTCCACTATAAATCTTAACCTTTTGAGTATCATACCCACATCTTTTGTAGTAAGTTAAACCCCTCTAAAGTAGATACATGTTCCTCTAAAGTAGGTATGTGTTCTCTTTTACTCTGGCTCCTATCAAATCAGGAGTTTTAAAAGGACAGGAGGTGTAAAATCAGTAACTGCATAGTCTCTTAGTGTTACATAAGGACTAAAGGTCTTTATGCCAAGAAATCCAAAATTTTACTTAAAAATTGTCGATACATTTTTGCTAAGCTTACATTTAAATCTACTTAAGGTACAGGTTTTCATTCACTGACTCTTACTCTTATTTTGTATTGTGAGAGGAATAATGTTCTTGGGAACATACTACCAGTTTTGAATATTAAAAAACCTCTAAAACCTATATTTCAAAACTTAATCTTTATTGACAGCTGATGGAAAAAAATGAAAATGTTTTTAATAGCCTTTCACAATGTATTCACAACATATGCATGAAAACTAAATTTTTTTGATTTCTTAAAACTTTCATTTCTTCCTGCTTATTTCCTACCTGAGGTCAAAACACTGGTACCACATTCAGATGAGGTGTAAAGTATCCCTCTAGCTAAACAGCAGGACTATTTGACTAAGACTTTTTCATGCAAAAACCCTTAGTAATATAGGAATAAAAAAATACAAAGATGTAAACACAGCTGTTTACAAATAAAACGATTTCCAAAATTTTCCAAAAGGTGTCACAACTCTGACTTACACATGTTCATACTTTCCAACTGGATATTACAATTTCAGGTTATCATGTAACAGTTCTTTTTTAAGTAAGTATTAATTGCATTTCCCTAACAAACTTAATTAGTGCTTGTATTACATGTTAAAGACACTTTTTGAAGACACAACCTCATTCACACAAAAACAGAATCTCAGTTACCTGACTAAAGAAAGATTCACCTTCCTCAGCATGAATTTAAGGGACTTAACAAAAAGGACTTGTAGCCCCATGACACAGATATGCTTTAATGTACTTGATACATACTTTCAGATACTAGCTTTAACTTGAGGTAAAGCATTTTTAAAAGTTCGCCTCTCATCTGCCAATTCAGTACTTTGTTTATGCAAATTGCTGCCATGAAGTATTACTCCAGAATTTTACTTTCTTCCTGAATAACTCTCAGCTGATAAAGACAGTGAGTTATAGCTATTGATGTTACATAGTTTTCAAAAAAGCTTTAAGTTCTTAAGTCTTCAAGTTATTATTTAGAATAATAACTCACTCTTAAAACTCAGAAAAACATATCCAGTACTAAAGTCAAATTTGATTCTTACACAAAATCAGCAACTAGAGTACCAGAAAGGGGAGATAATTTAAAAAGAGGGAAAAATCTCTAGGAAGTGGCAAGAAAAGAAGTTCAGGATAGAATGGTTACACATTAAAATTTACATATTTTATACAATGGTCAAAAAAAGGGAGAACTTTTCCAATGTACACTTCTTCACTTTTTTGGGGAAAAGGGTACAAAATAAGTGTTACAGTTAAAATAGTTCAGAAAGCAGATTTAAAAAATAAACGGCAAAGGAAATTATCAGGTGAAATTTAGGAAAAATAGTTTAGAATGAGGGTTTAAGGTCATAAAACACACAACATAGACAAAACCAAATAGCTACTGAATTTAAAGTTATTTAAAGTGTTCTTAACTAGCAAAAGATAAAACAGGAAGAGACATAATGACCAATGAAAGATGAATCATGATTTCACTTTTAAGGGTACATACATAGCCTTTTGGAATATCTGTGTCCTCATTGCTTCCAGGGTCATTTTCTAGGTGCTGCTTGATTTTTTCTTCTAATCCCACAGCATCTGCTCCTTGATATTGATCAATTCTCACTTTGTTTCGAAAAAACAGAAAGGTAGGTGTTGCTGATATATTGTTGGTGGCAGCTGTGCCCTAGAATCAGCAAGTTAAACAGCATTACAGATTAAAACTAAGATTAAACCACTTTAAGTATTCATTCTACATCCCTATGGATGTTAAATATTACAAGAATGACCTAAAAACATGTAAAATAATTTACTCCTAAATGTTATTTAAGAAAAAGCAGCCTATTTCTAAGGAGCTCAACTACATTACCCTTACAACCACAATGAAGAACAGACCTGCATTTTTTTCACTTCTAGTGCTAAATACTTCAATCAGTAGAATAATTAGCTTCCAATATAGAAACACAAATGTTAACTATATATGTCATCTTAAGTTTTCTAGTATCCACAAGAAAAAAGAGAAACATGTGAAATCCAATTTTATACTTACAACACATATCATGTGGGACTTGCCACATTTCCACATGTATGTAGTGGCTACCATATAAGACAATGCAGCTCCAGAAGTCAGCACTTCTAGATTAGAGACAGTGAATACTTAAAAGGGCCAGTGCTGCAGTCCAGTAGCATGTGACATAAACAATCAATGTGTACATAGAGCTCACACCAAATCCCCAAACTATTAACTACAAATTACGTAACATTTTAAAACTTTTTTCACACTCAGAAATGTATCAAAGACAAAGCCTCACACACACACACACACCACACACACACACACACAAAAAGTAGCTATACAGCTATTCCTTAGTCAGAACTGAAGACGACATTTTTAGTGTTAGAAGGAACTTCACAAATATTTTTCCATATTTCTACATATGCAAATGAAGAACTGTCACAACCATTTCAACTAAGTAGTAAGGGCAATCTATGTATAACACTGTGGTTCAATCAACACTAATCAACATTTTAGTTTCTGCTGAGTATGCAGCTTTGGAGCTAAGATTACAAATTGATCAATTCAAATCAAACTATAAGCAAGAATTCTCTGTGATGGTTTTCTAATGAGCCAAAGTGGAAGATACAATTTTAGATCTGCAAAAGATAAACAAAGATACATAAAACACAGAACTGCCAGGTGACCAATTAAGCTTAACATATTAATTATATCAGAAAGATATTAATAAAACAAGCCTAAAGCAATTAATATTGGACTACCCTTAATTAATACAATTATAAGAACATTTGTAATCATCATGCCACCACATTTTCCTGTCTTCAAAGGAATAAGTGCTACCTATAAAAAGATAATAAATGAAAGATGACATTAATGTTGAATTTCAAACAGATTTGCAAATTCATTGAAAAAAAAAAGGACTCCTTTCTCTCACCTGACACTGATGTACATCTACTTCCAAGAACACTGCTTGTGGATACTTATTACTCATAGAACTGAATGCGGGAGCAATCCTTAAACATGGTCCACACCTGTGAGGAAGATAAAAGGAATGCTCAGTAAAATAACACCAAAAATTGTTCTATTTTATACTCCAAAGAACTTGTCAATTAAAACATAAAATAATACAAACTTTTATCAACCTGGCTTCAGACTTTCCAGTTTTTCCACTGGACTATTTAAATTAACTTACATCAATACCACATTGCCTTAATTATCAATTCCAGTCTATAAGAAATCTTGAAGTCTAATTGCATGAAGTCTTCCAGCTTTGTTCTCAGTAAAATTAAAGAAAATCTAAATAAGTGAAATAATACACTATGCTTAAGAATTGGAAAACTCAGTATTGCCAAGATGTCAATTCTCCTCAATTTGGTCTGTAGGGTCAATTTAATTAAAATCCCAACACAGTTTCTTGGAGAAATTAACAAACTTAAATTCTAAAATTTATAGAGAAATACCAAGGATAGCCTAAACCATTTTAGGTTCAAAGCTGATGGAATTACATTACCAGGTATTATAGACCCATTCCATACACACTAACCTGATTTACAAAAAAGTTGACAAAGCAGTGCAGTGGAGAAAGGATTCAATAAACAGTTTTGAGTCAACTGGATATACACATGGGAAAATATTGAATCTTGATCACTATCTCACACCACACACAAGAACCAATCAATTCCAGATGGATTTTAGATCTAAATGTGAAAGGTAAAACAGTAAGGATTTTAGGAAAATCCTTTAGAAAAAAACTACAGAGCATATTTTCAAAACCACAGAGTTAAGTGAAGATTTCGTAAAACACAAAAAGCCCTAAAGAAAAAAGCAAAGAAATGATATAATGGAATATTGATAAACTGGAAAATATTAAGGCCTTTTGTTCATCAAGATACCACTGAGAGGGTGAAAAGACAACCCAAAAACTGGTAAAAAAAAAAAAAAATGAACTATAAAACATATCAAATGATTATACCCCTAATATGTAAAGAACTCCTACAAGCATTAAGAACAAGGCTGACACCCAAAAGAAAAAATGGGTAAACTCTTGAAGTGGTACTTGACAAATGATGTTATCCAAAGAGTCAATAAATTTGAAAAGATGTTCTATTTCGTTAGCCACTAGAGAAACCAGAGAAATGCAAATTAAAACTACTCCCACCAAAATAACTAAAACAAGAAAGAATGAAGCATTGTCAAGAATGGGGAGCCACTGAACTGTTAGACAGTGCAAACTGGTATAACCACTTTATGGGGGAAGAAAAGAACCGGCAGTAACTGCTAAGCAAGATTTATGCCTACCTATGACCATCTCTGAGATACATTAACAACAGAAATAGTTGTTTGTTGTCTACATATGTTTGTCTTAGGGCATCTGAAAAAATATTGATAGTAGCAATATATCCAATAGTAAAAAATTAGAGATTACCCAAATTCCTATCAACTGAATGAGTAAATTAACTGTAGTTATTCATACAGTGGAATACTATACAAAAGCAAAACTGACTGATGGAAAACTTCATGGAAAACATGGACGGCCCTCATAAATAATACTAAGGAAAGAAGTACACTGTATGATTTCATTTCTGTACAGTTGAAATACAGGCAAAATGTATCAATAGTATTTAAATCAGAACAATGGTTACCTCAGTGGGAGTAAGTGACAGGACAGGGGCATTAGAGAGATTTTAAGAGGCTAGTAATGTTTAATTCATCCAAAAGCTGATAACACAGGTGTGTGTGTCCAATTTGTGAAAATTCATTATGCTACCAATTAATAATTGTGCACTAAGTATATCTCAGCAAAAGTTCAAAAAAATGAGAAAAGTCTTGGTTTTAGCAGAAGAAACACAAAGAAAAGCAAATTCTAAAGAACCAAATGTTCAAACTCACAAATCTTTATACTCAAACTGTGATTGTATCTTCATTCTTAACATTTTCATCCTGTGCCATCCTTAAGCCTCACACCAAAAAGTTAAGAAAGTAACAATAAAGTTATTAATAGTAAATTTGGTGCTTTCCAAAGTAGATTTTTGGATGTAACAATCCTCTACTAGGCACTACGACTAAATTATTAAGAAACAAACAGTTGATTAAATCTATGTTCAGTTACACAGAATGCTTCCAGCTACTAATATATCTTAAGTACTATGGATGAGAGTACAAATTGGATGATAGTCATAGAAGAGCCATTTGGTCAGAATTATCTATCAATGTGAAATGAACACAACTCAGATCAACAATCGCACTTCTAAAAGTCAATCTTAACAATTACTCAAGTTCACAATAGTATGTTTAAGGAATTCAACGCAATGCTTGTAATAGTAAAAAATTAGAAAATCTAAATAAGCTATCACAGAAAAACACTTAAAAAACTTATAGTACATTTGTACCAAGGGATAAGGATAATTTGTACTGTTTAAAAGAAAACTAAGTCTCATGATAAAATGTTCTCTTATGACGTTAAAAAGATGTGTGTGTATAAAATATGTATTAAAAAGTTAGGTGGGTTGCACAATAATGTTAATTACTTCTGCAAAGTGAGATTGGAAAAGGAAGACAAAGAGGTGAGGGGCAAGTTTTTAATTATCCATACCTCTGCATCCATTGCTTTTTTATGATGAACAGGTGTTTTATTTTTAAACATTAAATAAGGTGAGAATAGAGAATTTGACATTAACTGCATTTAAACAGGTGTCACAAACGAAGTATTTATGCTATAGTATACTATACTCATTCCTGAAAATCTTCCTTCTGCAAAAGCATGCACTCAAAATAAGAAGACTAATAGGATATGTAAGATTAAGGCAAACCATTTAAACCTATGCAACTTTGTGAAAATATCCCAAAGAAAAACATTAGTACTCTGGAAATACCTGAACTGCCAGGCACGTAGCTCAGATCTACAGACTACCTACCTCAGGGAATATTCAAAATGAATAAAAACAATCAAGTGTAAGTGGTGCTCTGAGCCAGTAGGGTTGCCACTAAGGCAGGGACAAGAGGAAGTGCACAATGGAGAATGAATCCCCCTGGGGAACAAATGCTGGGTGCAGAAGCTCATATTTAATTTTGTTAACTTTAACTTTCTTAAAATAAACCTGAAAGAGAGCCTCCCTGTGTGAATGAGGGTTCTCCTCCTACCTGCTACAACATTCTATTTCTATTCCTCATCTTCACTATGTATGAAAAATAGAACATGAACCAACACAACTTCCACATTCTATGGACATCATTGCTCTATTCACCAATCGCATATGAGCAAACTGATGTTAAAGGAACACGTCTTGTAGCTGAACAGACTGTACTAAAATAATGGCTATCTTGCAAATAACTGTTCCCTTTCAAAATTTAACCTTATCTAGATCCTTCGATTTTAGTTGGCAACCACAGATTGGAACATTAGTCACAAGTCAAAGTAAGTCATAGAACACAGAAGCACAAATATATACAGCAGCATACTTTCACACAAATCATTCAAATGAACTGAAAGGTTATTTAAGTAAGATGTTTGCCTCCTTTAACATTAGTAAAAGTAAACTTAAACTTCCATTATTAGCTGAGCTCATGAATAAGCCATCTGATTTCTCTGTATAAAATGAGAAGGGACTAGATTCGCTAAGATGTTTCCCATGTCTAAATTATCATGCCCTAAGTATGCCTGAATTTCAGGATTTTACTTTTTTTCTGGCACAGCCCTTGATTCACAGCCCTTCGTACACAATCAAAGGACTTTGAACTTGTAGGAGAGACCAGAGAAACCTTTTCTACAGCTAAACCTTTTTGAAGGGAAGCTTATTTGTTAAATCCACTATGTAAAATAAATAGATATGTAGGAAGGATTCTGAATTATGCTTTTTGAGAGAAAAGAACGTATCAAACACTCCAGCTTTCTGCAACTGAAACAGAACCAAGCCCACAAAACTAAAACTTTAAAATTGACCTAATCTAACACTGCACTGCTTATAATCACTCAATGTATCTGCATATACTTAGTAGTAGTATAGAGATGCCAGTTATAAAAATACACTACCACAGTATATAATTCACATATATGACTTCATTCTCTAAACAATATGGTTAGGTTGTCATATTATTCCCACTTTACAGGTAGGGAAAACGCCTAAGAGACTGAATTGTCCTGGGTCTTAAGATTAGTTTGCAGGGATAGCTGTTAACTAAATTATTCAAGGCACTATTTACTGAAAAATGTGAGGCTCTGTGCAATACACAGATGAACCTGTGTTTCCTTTCTGCTTCAGCTGGGAATAACAAGGATAGCACTCTACAATCCAAATAGTACATTCAGCAATGGGAGCTTAAACAAGTTATTTAACCTCTCTGTGACTGAAATTACTCATTCGTAAAATGGGGGTAATTTCAAAAACTATTCTAAGGAATGAATGAGTGAGACAATATAAGTGCTTAAACAAGTCCCTACACATGCTAAGTTATAAATGTTGAATACTTTCATTGCTCCAAAAAATACTGAATGGTGTCAGGACCATTCACTGGAGAAAAGAGTTTTTTCAACAAATGGTACTGGGAAAACAGCATTCACATGCAAAAGAATGAAGTAGTACCCTTTTACACCATTAACAAAAGTAACTCAAAATGGATCACAGATCTAAACTTAAGAGCTAAAATATAAAATTCTTTGATGACAACATAGAGGAAAATCTTCATGACACTGGATTTGGCAATGACTTCTTGGATATGACACCAGAAGCACAAGCGCCAAAAGAAAACAGATCAAAATTTCAAAACTTTTGTGTTATCAAAGGACACTATCAAGAGAGTGAAAAGGCAAAAAAACTGAAGGAACAAAACAACAGCAGACTCACAGAACCCAAGAATGGACTAACAGTTACCAAAGGGAAAGGGACTGGGGAGGATGGATGGGAAGGGAGGGATAAGGGGGGTAGAGGCACATTACCATTAGCACATATAATGTAGCGGTGGGGGGCCTGGGGAAGACAGTATAACACAGAGAAGACAAGTAGTGATTCTATAGCATCTTACTACGCTGATGGACAGTGACTGTAAGGGGTATGTGGTGGGGACTTCATAATAGGGGGAATCTAGTAACCACAATGTTGCTCATGTAATTGTATATTAATGAAACCAAAATTTTAAAAAAAGAAAAAAAAAAAAGAAAGTGAAAAGACAACCTAATGGGAGAAAACATTTTCAACTCATGTATCTGGTGAAGGAGTACTTTCCCAGCTCAAGGATTTGAATAGACATTTCTACAACAGAAGATAAACAAATAGCCAATAAGCAGAGATACTCAACATCAGTAGTCATTAAGGAAATGTAAAAACCACTAGGTATCACTTCACATCAATTGAAAATGGCTATTAAAATATGAAAAGTGTTGGTGACTATGTGGAAAATTGGAACTTTCATGCATTGCTAGTGGGAATGCAAAATGACGCAGCTACTTTGGAACAGTTTGGTGGTTTCTCAAAAAGGTTAACACAGAATTACCATATAAGTGAGCGATTTCACTCGTAGGTATACACCCAAAAGAACTGAAAACAGGGACTCAGAGAGATCCTCGCACACCAATGTTCATAACGGTTTATTCACAATAGCCAAAAGGTGAAAACAGCCCAAATGACCATAAACAGCTGAATAAGCAATATGTGGTATGTACATACAATGGAATATTATTCAGCTTTAAAAAAGAAAATTCTGACACATGCTACAATATCAATGAATCTTGAAAACATTATGCTAACTGAAATATGCCAGAAAAGGACAAATATCTTATGATTCCACTTTTATGAAATAACAAGAGTAGGCAAGTTCATAGAGACAGAAGGTAGAAGAGAGGTTAGCAGGGGTTGGGATTAGGAGTTAGTGTTAATGGGTATAGAGTTTTTGTCTGAGATGAAAAAAATTCCAGGAAATAGTGATGAAGGTGTTACAATATAGTAAATATATTTAATGCCACTGAATTGTACACTAAAAAATGGTTAAAATGGTAAATTTTATGTTACAAGTATTTTACTACAATTAAAAAAACTGAAAAATAATACTGGAGAGCCACTGAAGATTCTTAAACAGAAGAGCTACAAACTGTACAGGGTTTTAATTAAATTAACAGGATGGGTAAGCAAGGAAGTGGAAAATGAAGGAATAGGTCTTAAAAGAGGATTGGAAAGTAAATGGATGCCAGAGAAAACTATCTTCTTGGTCTAAAATGGTAAGACATTAGGTTTCTTCTAAGAAATTTCTCACACCTAAGCGGTTTGTTAAATGATTTTACTGTTTTGAGGGTCCAATACTGACACCCACTTACAAAAATCTGGGGTCACATTGTCACAGAATTTGTGTAGGAATACATTAATGGTCAAATATTTAAAGGAACTTTAAAGGCAAATACAATCACATCAAAGTTATGTTACCTAAGTATGATTTGGATCTTAGTTCTCTAAATTCATACATTTTATTTGCTCTCAGTTTTTTCAAAGAAAATAAATTTTCATTCCACCAAAAATACCTTTTTAAAAGTAAATAATAATACAGTACTTTACCAATCAATGCCTGCACCTATGTTTATGATTAAATGATACCTCATTGCTAATGGAAGTGTGTCCTCAATAACAATGTTTCCCCATTTTTCCAATTTGAATTAATCAATTATTTATTACTCTTTCATCTCTCTGTGCTATGGCAAAGGAAAAAGAGAGTACATCATTGACAGACAAAAGTATAAGTGCTCACACTGACAAGAATTAGAAAAGTGAAATAAAAATGAGATTCGTTGTTAAAATCATCTCTTCCCATTTCCAATTTTGGCCTAGGTACTTAATGTCCTGATATTCCTCATATTAAAAATACACACAATACAAAATTGCTAACGCTGGGAAGACACAGCTACAGAATTTTGACTTTCCTTTTAGATATATCTTTATAATGAAAACTTTATCTTCCTCAACGTAAAAGTGAAAGTCCACATAACAAATGGGTACCCTATTTCGCAGGTAAAATCCGATGTACTGCCCTAAAACTAAATCCATCTCTACCTGTATCCCTCAACCCCTAAAATTATCTGATCCTAATGCCACCATTTATATACTGAACATTTAATCATATCCAATAATTATGAATCATGTTTTGCTCTGAGACTCAAAATACTGCCTTATGTTTATATAGTTACTTGAACAATTAAAATGTGTTGCATAAACAGTGATACCTTGTAGGCTTCTCCAAGTTAGTGTAATGTAAATAATGCGTGGTGTCTGTCAGTGCCTAGTTAGGAGGATGAGAGGTCTACTTGATTTACCTAATCCTCCTAACTAGGCACTGACAGACACCAGGGGAGGTCAGCAAACACACGCATTTGCTGAATCTCGGTTCTGAATTCCAACATGTCACTTTCACACATCCAATAGGGAAGATTCACTAGCTCTGCGACCTATAAATTACATTGAGATTTACCAAAACCTGCTAACATCTTTCAAGAACCCTGTCCTCTTAAATGATCAAGTCGAATATGGAGTCTATTTGGTCAAAACAAGATATCTGGATTCCTGTCTACCTGTACTGTATTTCTGTGATCAGCTGCAATCGCCGACGTAGAGAAGCCTAAGTTACAAAGTTACTAACCCAAAGAGTAACAAAACCATTAAAATTAAAAAGTATCCTGACCCAACATCAACTTAATTTAAAATGCATTAGCTGAGCTTTCCGACTAAGCACCACGCCATTTAGTTGGATAGCCCCATCTGAATCTTCCACAGGCTTTGCAGAAACGCAAGCGGTGAAGAGAATAAGGGGTTCGGTAAATAAGATCTGGGGTTTTTAAGATGCAAGTAACAGCTAGCTCCCTGGAAAGGAGACAGGTGCAAGCAGGATGGCTGTGGGAGACGCCCACAGACTGGAAGATGCGAGCGGCAGCCCACCTCCCAGGGCAGAGCTTGTCCGGGCGGGGAGCTCCTGGGCTGTGGACAGCGGCTGGCCAGGCCTCCGAGCCCGCCAGAAACACCCTATGTATAAACGGGACTCACACTCAAGAACTGCGGCCTAGCTGGGCAGCGGCCTGGAGCAGCGGCCAGCGCCAGACATCCGGAGCAGGAGACCGCAAGGAAGCCGGCACCGGGAAGGGGAGAAAGCAAAGCACGGACGGACAGACCGGGCCCACAGAGCTCGCGCCCGGCCTCACCCTCGCATGGTGAATTTGACCACGGCGAGTCTGGAGCCCGCGCCGCTCAGCTCCGGCTGGAAATCCGGGTCGCTTCCGACCGGCTTCACTCCCACCATTCTCAGAGAGCCCGGCGGGGCGGCCGCGACGCCACCGGCTTCCAAACTGATGGAGAAGACCCGGGAGCGGGAGGCGGCTGGTTCCAGGAGGCCGAGGCCTGGCCAGGGGAGCTGGCGGCGGCGGCGTCTTCTCCGCGGGCTCTCAGTGCCGAGTCACGCCAGGGAGCGAGGCTGCCGAGGGGGCGGGGACGGGAGGCGGGAGGGGACAGGCGAGGTGCGGGAAAGCGCGCGGCACCCAGAAGCCACCGCGCGGCAGCTCCGCCGGCGCTCGCGTCCCTTGATGTCATTTCCGCATCGCCCGTTTTGGCTCCACCGACCGATCCTGAGACGGGACCCGTGGTCTTATCCTCTACTGAGGAACTGCACGCCGGCTGCGGCGGCGCAGGCGCAGAAGAGTAGCGATCACACGCTATCACAGAGCGCCAGTCCCAAGCTCTTATATTCGTCCGCGGTTGCAAGATCCGAGACTTTAACCAAGGAGTTTTCAGGGGTGGGAAAGGCAAGAGGGACCCTCTTTTCTCCGGAGTTCTTGGCTACTGCCTAAGGTTTTAAGCCCCCACCCCAACCCAGGGAGCACTTTGAGGATAGTCTTGTCTCATATTCGGAGCAAATCGCCACTCTAGACAAAATATATACTTTAGGAACATTTAATTACGGATTCATTACACGTGGGCGCTCTCCGTGTAGTCATCCAGAAAGTATGCACCTGTCTGTAAGTTGTGCCTGAAAAATAAAAGCAGCGTCCCTGCTTTAGGAACTCACAGTCTAGTGATAGGTGTAAGCAATGAAGGAGCAAAAACGTTTGCAAAGGAAATAGTGGAGACGAATGAGATAGGAGAATGGGGCTGGGAAAACTTCCTAGAAGATGTGAACTCTGAACTGAATCTTGAAAGAAAAGAATGGGACAGCTAGATGGTGGAGATGCCAGAGGTTTTACAGACAGAGGAAACTTAAGGGCGAATGCTTGGTTGAGAGGGGTGATAACAGCTCATGTTTAATAAATTATGTGCCAGACAAGATACAAGCTCTTTATATAAATATAAAGCACATATAATCTTCACAACAACCCTGTGAAGTAGGTCCTATTATTATTTCATGGATAGGCTAATTTTCCCAAGTCAACACACCTAGTATAAAGTCAAGCCAGCATTCAAATTAAGGCAGCATGTTCTTTTAAATATTAGGCTAGGTGGGATGATAAAGAGGAAGTTAGAGATCAGATCCTAACTACCTTAGGAATTTGTATTTTAACATCATGGCAATGGAACATCCTTAGGGCAATTTTGTGATTAGAAGTTTCTTTAGAGAAAGCCTTGAGGTAGCAGTGAGGAGGATGGAAGAGAGTAAGACTAGTTTAGGAGGTTACTGAGAATCCCTAGCCCACTGAAACCCCATCTCCTGTGGTAATCAGGAACTGAGTTATGGGAGCCCTTATAGTGCAAATGAAGAGGATATATTTGAGGAACAATGAAAAGATAGAAACCACAGGTTTAGTAACCAATTGGACCAATTTAGTGAGCTGGCAGAAGAAGGAGTCTATGATGATGCAAATATTTCAATCTCGTGTTTACTGAGTTAAGATGACTGTAGGACAACCGGTGAGGTGTACAGTAAGTAGGAAGAATGAGTCTGGAACCTCTCTGAAGCTCACCTTTGTTGTCTGTGAGAATTGTGTTAATACTACTTAATTCCTAGGATTGTGAGTGTTAGAAGTAATAGTTGCCAGTATACATAAAGAACTAGACATTAAGGTGCTCAATAAAGGATATTTACAAACATGATATATTAGCCAGCTTGGGCTGCCATAACAAATACCACAAACTGGGGGGCTTAACAACAGAAGTTCATTTCTCACGGTTCTGGAGGCTGGAAGTCCAAGATCAAGATGCCAAGCAGGGTTGGTTTCTCATTAGGCCTCTCTCTTTGGGTTGTAGATAGCTGCTTTCTCACTGGCTTCTCATATGTCCTTTCCTCTGTGCACATGTGCACACATCCAAGCACATACACTCCTGCTGTCTCTTCATATAAAGACACCAGACCTCTTGGTTATGGCTCTACCCTTTAATTACCTCTTTAAAGCCCCCATCTCCAAATATAGTCATATAAGAGGCTAGGGCTGCAAACTATGAGTTTTGGGGGCACACAATACAATCAATGGATTATAATTATTCCCAGTGGTCCTCCCAGTTTTACCTGAGAAACAGAGTGTCAACTCCGCAACTGAAGTAAATATTATGTGGGGAGAGAGGATTTAGCAAGATCTTAAAAAGAGATTCCTGAAAGGCAAGATAAAACAAGGCATCAGATTTGTAAAAGTCAAATCTGAACAGGTGCATTTTTTCTTCCTTGTGTCCTTCCACATCTGCTTTCAACCTTTCTCACCTACTCTTAGCTCCAGGAAGCTGACTTACAAGTACTGGATCAATAGGATCCCTGTTGAAGCTTCTTGTTGGAGATGGAAGGGTAAAAGAGAGTGAGATCCAGCTATTAAATCTCTCAGCTCCCATCCTGTTGTTTTGCTGCAGGTTGATTGTGTCTTTACCAAAGGCCATAGCTCCTGTCAGGAGGCTTTTCATACTGTTACCCTTTTTGAGTTCAGATGACCACTGTCTTCCCTTGTCCCTTCAGGTCTGCGAGTAGGAATCACTCCTGGTTATTGGCAGCCCCAGCATACTGAGAATCCCTAGCCTACTGATGCTGGTGCAGACCTGACTGTAGAGCACATTAAGTTAAATAAGCTTCAGGTGCATGGAATTTGTCCCAAAAGATGTTATCATTTTTCCTCTAAATTTTTATATGCCTCTCTGAAACCCCATTTCCTGGAATTTACATGTACATTTTAGAAGAAAAAAACCTTACAGACCCTAAGACCTCTGCAAGGATGGCTTACGATTATTCTTAAGAGGATGGTACACTCTCTCCATCCTGAGTTTAACATACTCAGAAAATGCCAAATACACTACAAAAAACTCCCCCTGCTCCATCCCACACGTGGTGGCACACTGATTGCCATGGTTTCCCAGAGTCTATCTAGGCTCAGCCTTGGGATTTCACTCCACAGCACCCACTACCAGAGTCAGCACTCAAAGTGAAACCTATTTGCCATCTCACACTGTACTCTATGATACCCTGAAATTCATAGTTCTCAGACTATAGTAAGTTCATTAAAAATGTGGGTTCCCATTTTCACAACCAGAGATTCTGACTCAATAAAGCTGGAACATAGCCCAGGAATCTGAGTTTTAACAACCACGCAGGGTAGCTGATGCAAAGGGTCCATATTCTGAGGAACATTATTCAATAACTTGTTTTCTATTATGTAACATTTACTATGCACTTAATATGTACAAGGAACTGTGATAATGCTTTGAAACACCTTTTTTCCAGGGAACATCAAAAGGGAGAAAAGACACTTATACAAAAGCTAATAATATGAGTTAAAATGTGGTAAGTGCCATAGCAGAAATATAGATAATATATAATGGGGGCTCAATAAAGGAAAGACAGTCTGCAGCTTCAGTGAGCAGAGAATGCTTTATGAAGGAATATGTTCTAATACTCAGTTCTGGATAAACATAGGAAGGAAATGCGTAAACTTTTCATTTTGCTGAAATGACTCCTGACTTTCCTCTTAACTCATCAAGAATGTAATTTACTTCAGACTCACTCAATATTATCAAATTCAGCCAGTCACTAGAGGAAGGCTTTCTATCATGACTTGCAGGTTCCATGGGTTCACTTTCCTGAGTTTACAAATAGATATGTTAGAGATACATCATACATGGTTTTACTGCTTCCATAGTCCTTTGCACATAGGAGGCACAAAATGTGTATTGGCTGAATGAATGAATGGCTAGGAAGTATAAATCTCAGTCCACAGAATCAGGTGTACAAGAAATATTGGTGTGATTGCCAAAGCCATTGTCATAAAGATTTTTCCTTTTGTTCTCATTAGGAGATTTTTAGTTTTAGCTTATAAGTTTAGTATTTTGCTCCACTAGCCACTATTTCTGAGTCAAACTTTTAAAATTTGATTCTAATCATTTCAAAGTATTCTTATGATAGAAAAGACAGGTTCAGTTTTTCAGTTTCTTATGTATCTGAGTGTTTGTTGGGGAGGAAGTATGCAGTAGCCATACAACCTCTGGTGTTACTTTTTCTTTAAATTCATTTCTCATGTAAAAAGGGGTAAAAATACTTTTTTTGAAAGAATGTCATGAAGAAAGAACATTTATTCTACCAAAAAAATACTCATAAATTCCTCTGAGATAAACCATTTTAAGTAACTGAATTTGTATTTGCAGAAGCCCAAGAATATTGAATTGATGAATTGCATAACCATAAAAAGTACTCCCATTAACTTATCAAAATTACACCTATCTCAAATTCTGTATACAAATAATTGCTGCTTAATAGCTTATTGTCACCTTATTCCTGAAGAAGTAGAAAACATCTGTGATACCAGTTTAACTCTGCTTATCAACTGGGTAAGTTATTTATAAAATAATTTCAGTTGATAAGATTTGCCTTATTCTTAAGCTTTTGAGGGCAAAATATGTAATTTATGTAATATAAATATTAAATAGGAAATCCTGCTTCCTATTTCCAAACTCTTTCTAGCTGTAACCTATTTAGTTTGAATATTGAATACCACTTTCCATAGTTGTCCCTAGGTGGCACAATATCTTTTCAGACAAAGGGGTGTGATTTTCCCCTATGCTGTCAAATGGCTTCTTTAAATGGTCACCACGTGGACCATTCATCCCACCAACACTTTATTCCTTAGATTTGGGTACTAGGAAGTATATTGGAAGGAGAGTTCCCTAGGAAGTCGGAGAGTGATCTCTCACTGTCATAAATTTCCTCCTCCTGGAACTTAATGAAGAACCTTGAGGACAATTCTACGAAGCAGTTTTGGGTGTTTCTTAGAAATGTAAAATAGAGTTTTCTTCTGAAATTTATGTCTGAGGATCAGAAGTCATTAAACTGCCTAGAGTTTCTATTAAGAAGGCCAGATATTTAGACAAATACTTCCAACACCTCAGCCTCTGAAATAAAAATCCATATTTAAAATTTTTTAAAGAGTGTGTTAGGGGTTGGAATTAACTTTGGAACTGAAAAACTACCCATAACCACACATAACTATGTATTCACTTAACCAGTTGTAAAGAGAGTTCTTTTTTGCTTGTGGTAATGTAGTAGAGATTGGCTAGAATGTACAGATAGGAAAGACATGATAAAACTCTTAACAGAGGCTTTCACTGTATTCCAAGCCCTCTCAGGCATGCCCTCAAGCAAGCAAGCGCGCGCACACACACACACACACACACACACACCCCAAATAACAAGCATACACATCCTCATCAGGTGGTCCATTCTTGAATAGTAGCATTATCTGGATACTCTGAGTACATCTGAGGCCCAACCACTGAAGGCATTCAATAAAAATAAAATGTGTGTTAGTGGCTTCTATCCAATAGCCAAGTGGTTGTTTAGACAATGTTAAAATATTTCTCACTGATATTTCCCACCAAAATTCAGGATAGCAGAATCAGAAGGGAAGTAGAAGGATCAGATCCACGGCAACTGGTAGAAAGTACAAAGCACATCACTTCTCACACTGTGCTATGCTATGTATCTGTCTCCCTCCAAGCTGTGAACGACTTGACCCCAGAAGTGGGTCTTTGCATTATCTGCATGCCCAGCTCAGCATGGTGCCCAACACCCCTGAGTGTGTTGAATAAATGATGCTTTCCACCTTGACAAATTACATTTAGGACTAGTAAAAGAAAGTACTATTTCATGAAAATGGAAGTAAAGTTCTTGTAGCCACTTTCCCCTTCATTTAATATTATTGTGGAGCATGCTAGGCATCATGTAATTTAATCCATAAATTGTTCAACCTGTGTATCTAAAGATAGGATTCCTTTAAAAATCATAGCCAAAATACCATTATCACACCTGAAATGTTAACAGAACTTCCTTAATATTATCAGATATCTACTCAATGCTAAAATTACCCATTTTTCTATTTTTTTTAATAACTTATTTGAATCAATACCGAACTTAGGTATGTCATTGCATTAGTTGATGTATCTGTCTCTCTTTTATAAAAACCTTGTTTACTCTTTATTTCTGAAAAAAATTCAAATGTACAAAAAAGTAGCAGAAGAAGGGTAGGGAGGGAGAAGAAGGTGGTTCAGTGAAAAGAAGGGAAAACCTTGCTAGTCACTGACTGGGGGTCTCGTCAAGAAGCAGGGGCTCTTGGTTAACTTCACCTTGCTCAGGTATCGCCAGGGGCTGCCCCAAGAATAGAGAGCCTCAGCTGGAAAGGGAACTGGGAAGTATTTTTGTTTTTGTTTTTTTCTAGAAGGGGAATCTGGGCAGTGAATCTTTGTATCTTTTGCAGTATTTGTAGCACACATGGGATGTCATCTTCACACAAGTTTGGGGGGCAACCCTTCTGGGCTCTGGTGGTCATTCCTGTCACCCTGATAGGAAGAAGAAGAGGGAGGTTAGTAGGACAAACTATAGCCCCTGTTGCTGCAGTTGGTGACAGTGTTGCAAGTGGTGCTTATCACTTGTTCCTTTATTATCCTGATTTCCCCTTGCTGATCTTGATAGCTTGCTGAACTGCCCCCAAACCCTCATTTGTGAGAAGCTGGAGTATCCCCAAAGTTATCACCTTTACTCCTTCCTAGGAGGTATGAGTATGGAGCAAATAGAAATATTTCCAGAAAAAGACACTCTGTTACTTGGAAAGAAATAGTTTGATTTAGTGGAAGTCATGAGATAGGAAAAAAAGAGAAGTCTCACTAGTTGACTTTCATGTCATGTGAGAAAATGCAGAGGGAAGCTCCTAAAGTGTTTTAATCATGCAAAACTGTGCAAAGAACACTTATTAAACTATTCTGTGTAACTCTGTGTAACTGAGGACTCTCAGTACTAATGTGAAGCCCCCAACCATGATATGACTTTAAGGGGAATGGGTCCAGAAAGGAAGGAACAGAATTTGCAATGTACTAGACCCCATGGGGAAAACCAAACCACAGATTTATAATCTAGATGAAGAAAAAAATAACAGTGCACATGAAACAGTTGGAAAATGACAGTAATAATGAGGTCACTGTCAGACCACTGGGCAGCGTAGTAATCTCTTTTTGAAACACGTGAAACCAAAGAACAAATCTCCCTGCCTTTTGGAGAACTAACTTGGAACTTAGGAAGTCTAAGAAGTACTGGTATGTTGCTATAGGGCAGTTACTAAATTCTAAAGATAGAGTGATATTTAAATATTGTTAATGCTAGTAGCATTTAATACCTATAGCATGTTGAAATTTCTAACCCATACCCAATGGGTTCCATTTGTGATTCTGTTCTTGTGACAACTACACAGGTTTGATTAAAATGATAACAATGACAACTTCTCACTCATCTCCTTGCTGGTCTTTCCTGCCTGATTAACATGATGCATTGCTGCCAGATTAGCATATGTGGCTGACACATCTGACAGTGACTGCCCAGTGAGTCACACTCTGTTATCTTCTTTCTCTGAGTGTAGGTGAAACCTGTGATTTGCTCCTAACCAATATGGCAAAGGTGATGGTCACTATCTTGATTAGGTTAATATCTATAGCTTCAGCTGTATCTATATCATTATATCCATATCTGTGATGCCATCATTCTTGTGCTCAGTAGAGAGATTCTCTTTGCTGTCTTTGAAGAAGTAAGCTACCATGTCCTGGGAGGGCCTTTGGTAAGGACCAGGTGGCAAAGAACTGTGACTGGCTTGTAGGACCTGAGGGCCAGGGCCCTTAGTCATATACCCACAAGGAAATGAATGAGCCAAATGAGTCTAGAATCCCTGTGGGATCATGAGCAGAAGACCTAGTTAAACTGTGCCTGAACCCCTTTCCAAGGGAAACTGTGAGGCAGTAAACGTGTATTGTTTGAAGCCACTAAATTTGTGGTAATTTGTGATACAGTAACAAAAAAAATACATTATTAAGAAAAACACCACTCTATGTTTTGGTTAAAAGTCTTCAATGGCTTTTCATTGCCTTTGGAATACAGTCCAAAAAGCTTTTAAGGGCATTCAAGGTCTCTCATTATCTGACCTTACTCTCTTTTCCCGTGTTATTGTTTATTACTGGGTCTAGGTCCAATCTGAAAGACTGTATCAACCTAGGAGGGAGCTCCAGGGCAAAGATTGCCTGTTGACAGAGTTCCCTAAAGAGTAGAAATAGCTAAGTTGTAATAATAGTTTCCCATTACATCTACTCCATGTTTCCTGTACCTTCCCCCAACTTAACTTTCTGTTTTTTGTCTATGCCCATGTTTTACATTTCCGAACCAGCGAGAGTTGTTTTTCTTTTCAGTTCTTCCTATTCTAAATCCTACCCATTTTTCTAGACCTCCATAAACCTAATGTGATTATCCTCCTCAGCCCAACCTAACAGTAATTCACCTCTTTTCTCCACTACCCCTTTTTGTGTGTTTCTCATGTTGCACTCTATTTTAGTCATATATCTTGGTGGACATTTGTTATTCTTTTTGGCTGCCCAGCGTCCAAGCACTTTGCAATGTTTAAGGCATTCCCTATTTTGTGAGTCTTGGTGGAAAACAGAGCCTGCCTTCTTCTATAGAAACTGAACTTGCCAAATTCTTACTTTCTCATCTGCACTTTCAGTTATGGTTCAATTAATATATGTTGAGCTGAATTTTCTGACTATATAAATCTCCTAAGATTTTATAATTTCTACATGAGAGGAATAAATAAATAATTTATTCAAATAAATATACTCAGGATCAGCTTAGTGAAGGTAAAAATCCAAACTTTCAGGAAGGTTATGCATGTAAAACACACACATATATTTATATGTGTGTGTATATATAAATGTGTGAATTTTTCTGAACCATAATTTATTCATTAATATTTGAATATTTATTTTAGTCCTATAACTCAAGAGATTACACACATATATATGGACTTTGGCAGTCAATTTTTTAACTTGCTAGAGATTGTTAATAGTCTGAAAGCTTCTCATTGTATTCCTAGCAATGTATTTGAAACATAGTAAGTTTTCGATTAATATTTGTTGAGTAATTAACTTGATGTAGGAAAGATATCTTGATTTTCTTGACAAGCTGAGCAAGCTTTGATGTAGCCTAAGATTATCCTGTGGTAACCATTCTATGCTTCTCGTATTTCCAAAAAGTTCTTATAAATTGTAAAGGGGATTATGAACTTAATGGTTTAAATGTATTCATTATCACAACAGATGGAGTGAGTACTGAACCCAACTGGCTGAGGAATTATTTTATTTTATTTACCATCATGTCCCTGCTCTTCCCCTCTCCCCCATGTGATCACAAGGCAGTCGAAAGTAGAAAATCATAGAATTCCAATTTGCAGTACAGGACAATTTTAGAATTCTTGATTTTCTAGTGTTCTGTTGACTTTCCTGGTTAACATTATGATTTTGTTTTTCTCTTTATGGTGGCAGCAGAACCGGTCCCTACAAATAAACAGAAATAGCATGTAAGGAACAGCACCTGAGACCCAAAGATGCTAAATGACCTGGTGAAGGAAAATAGGGTATGCCTCCTGGAACACTGATGGGTTTGTAATGTGTTGCTGGGAGGAGAGTGTCTAAACTGGAAAGAAGGGGAGGGAAAAGTTTGCCATTAGCAGGAATAATAAATTGTTAACAGGAAGCCTTTTGACCAAACCAATACTTAGCTCTCTTTTGGCAAATTAGCAAGGAAGTGATGACCTGCACTTGTTTCTGCCCTGTTCTAGTTCTCTAATCCCCTACTTTATAGGCCTGTTCTATAGGATTTTGCTACTCATAGTGTGGTCCAAGGACCAGCAGCAATGGGCATTTCCTAGGAGTTTGTTAGAAATGGAGAATCTCAGAAACCCACTTCAGACCTACTGAATCAGAAACTTCATTTTAACAAGCTTCTCAAGGTGATTCATTTTGCACAGTAACTTTTGTGGACTGCATAATTCTTACTTGTCCTATAAACCCATTAGTGAGATGATAGAGGAAAAACAAAGCCATAGAATGAATATCTTTTCTCTTTTACAGAACCGACTATTGGCTACCAGCATTGCACCAGTTTTAACCCTTGGCTATCCTTTATTCATTCACTCAACAAATATTTGGAAGGAAGATAGGCTAGCATAAACAGTAATTAACATTTATTGAGCTCGTTTTATCTCCTAGACATCCATGAGGTTATTATGCCTATTTTGTAGATGGGGACACTGAGGAGAAGAGAAGATGTCACAGACGACACCAACTGTGTAGTGGAAGAACCGAGATCAGAACACATGTCTCTGTGAATATTGACCTCGCGCCCCACCGCTCCTTGCCACCCACCCGGGGAGTGTACGTTCCTTCTCTCTCCTCCACAGGAATGTTGCACAAGGTCAGACTTCTAGTCGAGTAGCAGAGTTCCTCTTCTGGCGCTCTGTGTCGTAGTTAAATTCGGGGTCAGAGGGAAAATAACCAAATTCCAGATCTAACACTTTCTAGGTGCCAGGAGTCGCGGGCGCAGAAGAGGAACCTTGCAACATCCTGATCACAGGGAACTCCTAACACTTGCCATTTCATCTTCCTTCCGTTTTGGTCCTCCCAGCTGGGTAGTAGAGGCGAGAAAAGAGCCTAGACCAGACTTCCCTTAACGAAGATGGCTGCCGTGCACTCCTTATCCGCAGTTGCGCCTACGCCTCCGTCCGGTCTCCATGGTGACGTGGTTCTCTCTTTCGGCGCCCGTCTAGGCCAGGCCTGTATGGAAATGATGAGTTTCCTTCCCCCTCGTTTTTGCGACAGTTGCAGCGAAAGTCACGGCAGTTGAGGCTGGTGTCAGCTGATTTACTGCAGCGGCGGCGACGGCGGCGGCAGCGACAGCGACAGCTTGCCTTCTACGTGGGAGGAGGCGGCTGGCCAGGGGTTGTGGTCCCAAAGGTTTTCCCTCTCGGATCTGCCCACCCCATCCTCCCCGTACATTCTTGCTTTGGGCTCTTCGCCGCGGCGTCCGCGGGTGGTGGGACAGACAACATCACGGCAGATGAAGCTGTGACAGGTAAGGGGGCTTCCGAGGTTACCCTGGGGAAACCCCAGCGCACGAGGTGTTCGCAGCTGGAGATCAGGGGCCGAGGGTCAGGGGTCACAGGCTGCCCCAGCACAAGGTGGCGCCAGCTGTCAGGGCGCTGCTGCTCAAAGCAATGCTGTGCTCCGCGCCTGCGGGTTCGGGCCCACCGCCAGGCGCCTTTGCATGGAATGTGGGTCCTGCCAGGGTTCTTTGGGGAGTCCTCCCCTGATGAGTGACATTTGCTTCTGGTGACACTGGCTTTGGTGTTAAGATGGGACAGCCTCTGCTTCAGTGGCAATTTAAAGGGGGTGCGGTGGTTAGTGATGCTGGGTGGATGGTTACTGACAGTGCTTTCGGGTCATGTGCACGATTTGGGGGTACACATAGTCTCTCCTTATCTGTTGGTGCACCTCTTTAGTTTACCCTTGCCTAAGGTACCGAGTCGCCGGTTGAGAGTTTCATCAGAGATGACACCTCATGCCACTTCTCATCCCTTTGCCCTAGGAATTGGTTTAAGAGGACACCTGCTATACCGCTCACCTATTATTGAAGCGTATGTTTGGAGTCAGCACCACCCTGTCACCGACTCAAAAATTGTCTTTTCTTTTATGTTTTGATTCACTTGCTATGCCAATTTCTCAGGTCTAACTAGGCAGAATTTGCTGGTCCTTAAGAAACTATGGCAGCTACAGTTGCGTCTCAGGCAGCTTTGCTTTTGTTGATGCTGCGGATTTTAGGATTCAGTAGAAAAGCTTCAGCTTGCTTTCACTGTAACATTTGCCACGAGCCAAAAGTGGCAAGCGGTAACTTTTTGATGTTTATTGCTTAGGACTTAATGACAAGATGGCAAGAATCACCTGCTGTATGAGAAAAATTGAGTTTTTGAGTTTTTAAACTTTTGTTACACACACACACAAATTTTCTTGCCTTGTAAGCAACTTATGATAGTATGAAGGTGGAGGGCAGCTTAAGCATGAAAATAATGTGTTGAAATGCCCTTGTTATGAAGAATCGAAAACTACCATGATTTCATCCAAAGTAACAGACTTTCCAGTTATTTCAAATTGGGAAAATGGAACAATATAGATAATAAATGCCTTGTTAATTTCAATTAGTGATTGTAGTAGAGAAATTTGTTTAAATGTCTGTGTTTTTAAAAAGCTACAGAACCCTGCTTAACAGCAAAGCTAGAGTATGCTTTTTACTTTTTTTTATTGTCACCTGTAGATAAATTTTAAAATATCTTGATAATTAGATAAATTGAAAGGACCGGATTTTGCCTTATTTGAGTATCACTGTGGGAACTTAAATATTGAGGTAGTGAGTCTTGTATCTTACAATTTCCTTTTATTTTTATCTTGGATATAAGTTCTGTTTTGAAGCAAAGGAAGTGGGGTGATTTATCTGTATAACAGGCTTAGTATTGAAAACTTTAAATGTAGTGAGCTGGTTTTTCCTTTGTGATCTGGTTTTTGTGCCTTTGTCGAGGGTAATGACGTGTGGTTTTAGTAGTGTTAGGTGAGTCCTTCAAGTTTGTTTTGAACTTGAGGTGCAGAGGATTGAGTTAATCTTTCTCAATTCAAGGATCATCATTGGGCTGTTCACTGTGTGTCTCCTGCTTTGTGTTGTTTTGATTTTTCTCCATTCTTTTTTTTCCATTTCCCACTCCATTGCCTTGCCCATCAATCCATAGGCAGCCGTTCTAACGTCTGTAATGTGTATTCTCTGTATGGGTTACAGATGTTCCTGTGTATCCCAGATACCAGTCCTTTAAATATTACAAATATATTTGTTCCTATTCCATCATTTGTAACATTTTTCATGATGTCCTTCACTGAACAGAAATCTTTTTGATGTAATCAAATTTTTTAAAACTTGCCTTATGGTTTGTATTTTGGGGTTTTAAGAAGTCTTTCTCCGATTCGGAGTCACAAAGTTAATCTGATTTATATACAACTAACTTCATAGTTTTCCTTTAAATTTGTAGGTATTTAATACATCCAGAGTCTGTCTTTTTATATGTCTGAAGATACAGATTCAGTTTATTTTCCATATATTGGGCCAGTTTTCCTAGTGTCATTCTCTCCTTTTCCCTTAGATAAATGGAGTCACACTTGTATATTATAAGTAAACTGAACCCTGTCTTCTGTTGGTTTGGTTATTTGTTTGTACATAATCTAATACCATGCTGTTTTAATACTATGGCTTTGTATTATTTTTCCCTACATGATTAATTCTTCTAATTTATTTTTAAATTTATTTTGATATAATTATAGATTCACAGGAATTTGCAAAAAAATAGTACAAAGAGGTCTAGTTTCCCCCAATGGTTACATCTTATATAACTTCACCCAATTTCTCTCAGTAGTTACCTTTTATACAACTATAGTACAATAGTAGCAAAAGCAAGAAATTGACATTGACACAATATGTGTATATCCTTCTGTGCTATTTTATTACCTGTGTTACAGGTATCTACCTGTACTACCACTGCAGTCAAGAAACAGAATTATTCCATCACAACAAAGATGTCCTTTGTGCGACACCTTTCTAGTCACACCCATCCCCCTACTATCCCTACCTCTGGTTACTAATCAATTTTACATTTTGATAATTTTATCATTACAAGAGTGATATGTAAATGGGATTACACAGCATGTGACACTTTGAGATTGAGATCATCAAAATTGTTGCATAATTTGAGTCATATTCCATGAGGATATATATATATATATATATATACCACAATATGTCTAACCACTCACCTGGACACTGGGGATGTTTCCAGTTTTTGGCTGTTAAAAATAAAGCTGCTGTGAACATTCTTGTACAGTGTTTTGTGTGGATATAAATTTCACATTTTCTGGGATTAATGCCTAAGACTGTGATTGATGGGCGGTATGGTTAAGTGTTACGTTTAGTTTTTGAAGAAACTGCCAAACTGTTTTCCAGAGTGGCTGTGCCGTTTTACATTTCCATCAGCAATTTATGAGAGACTTAGTTTCTTTGCATCCTTGCCAGCATTTGGTATTGTCACTATATTTTTATTTAGCTGTTTTAATAGATGTGTAGAGATATATCATTTGGTCTCGATTTGCATTTCTCAAATGTCTAATGATGTTAAATATCTGATAGGGCAGATTCTCCATTCTTAGCCCATTTTCAAAGTTGGCTTAGCTATTTGTGGATTTTTATTCTTTTCTCAGTACTTTAGAGCTAGAGTTTCTAAAAACAAGGCAGCTAGAATTTTGACTGAGGATGCATGGAATCTATAGATTTATTTTGGGGAGCATTGACATCATTATAATTTTAGGTTATCTTGTCCAAGAGCATTGGATGGTCTTTCATTTATGATTGAGCAGAAATAATTTTTTTTGTAGTTTAAAAAATATTGTGAATTTTTTATTCATAGTAGACTATAGCTAATAGAAGGAAATGTCACAGATTTTCATATATTGATTCTCCCTTTTGTGTGTGTGTGTGTGTGTGTGTTCTATAGGACAGAGATAAAAAAAAATACAAATCTTGAAATAATTTTAGTACTTGTAGAGTTGAGCTGGAATTAGGTAGTGCCTTTATTGCTGGTTTCTCTATCATATTTCTCTGTGACATTTTGTTTTGTTTGTTGGCACAGATAAACTCCATGATTAGAGTATGGGGATAGTGAGGATTGTAGATTCTGTTTCCATTTTGTCCATTTCATTGTTGCACTTTATAAAGAGTTCATATTATATGTATATGATGCCATTGATTGTAGGAAGAACAAACTGAGACTTTATGTGTGGCTCAGTGAAATCCTGTCAGCAAAAAGAGGATAGGTACAGATACTATGATAGTGATGTTAACTTAAATTTGAACTGTGTGTGGTTCATTTGCTTTGATCTGTATCTTACTTAAAGCTACTTTGCTGATAAGATCACAAAGGATTTTATTGGAAAGAAAAGTCCTATTCCATGACTGCATTTGGGAAGTCCTTGTCCAAGTGGAATTATCATTTTTTTCTATTAAGGAATGTCTCTACTATATTAATAAAAATAGCAAATATTTGAAATAAAATTAGGCCATCTTTTCCAAAATGTATTGGTGATATTTAATGAAAGTGATTGCTTAGGTTAGAGGGAGCCATAAAATGATGGGACAATAAAATGTTAGGGCACTGGTCAGTTCAGGGTGGAGAACATTTTTGAAGGGCTAAGGGTTATTCTGTAGACTCTTTTAGAGTAGAAAATTACCGGAAATACATGACTTTTTAACCACTGTCTCCCATTCAGCTTAGCAATGATTATTTATGGCCCTTCAAGCTAACTGCAGATATTTCACTAGTGTTTTGCACATACATATTTTTCTCTGACTGTTGGTAGTTTATACATGTCAGCGATAACAGACTGATAGAGTGTGCCAGTTACCTTTTGTTCTCACATCAAGTTGTTTATTTGGCTGTCATCCTTAAGGGCTCTTCTTTTTTCTAAACATTTAAAATATAAACACACAATAAAACCACCATTAGTGGGAATGAAAAGTTCAGACTAATAAAATATTGCTTTACTTTGTTTAAGGGACAGTTTTGTGATTCATTAACAGACCTTACTGAGTATAGTAGCGATTAAAATAAACTATGTCAGCTAATTTGCTGCATAGCTCCTAAGATATGTCTTGCTGTGTATATGTCACAATAAAAGAGGCTGGAATATAGGTACAACCTGCAGCTGGGGAAAAACATCTAGCATGTTGATAGGGATTTGATTTGAGACTTGTATTAATTGTTGACATTGTTATAGAAAAATTAATTGATAAGCCCATGAAATCCAAAGCATGTAAAATCAAAATATATTTTAATTCGTTGATAGAGGCAGCTTTTTTTTTTCTTTAACAGGACAAAAACAACAAAGTTTATTTATATTCATATGGGGAAGCCTAGATATGGGTTCCTGATGCAGCCTTTTTTTTAAACCAAGGCAAACATACTTCATTCATTATTTTGTTAGTTTATTCAGCAAGTATTTGGGTTCTATGTGGCAGAAATTGTAGGCACTGTGAATAACACTATAGAACACAACATCACTTTTGTGGAGTTAGTGGGAGAGACAGACAAGAAATAAATAGTAAAACATTGGTATGTTAAATGATTGTAAATGGTCTGGAAAAACTTAAATACTGTTCGTTGGTGGATTTTGCAATTTATGGTGGTCAGGAGAGGTCTTTTTTAAAAAAATTAACGTAGCATTGATATACACTCTTATGGAGGTTTCATATGATCAACATTGTAGTTACTACATTCACACATATTATCAAGTCCCCCCAACACCCCATTGCAGTCACTGTCCATCAGCATAGTAAGATGCTGCAGAGTCACTCCTTGTCTTATCTATGTTACCCTGACTTCCCCGTGACAACCCCCCACACCATGTGTGCCAATCATAATATCCCACCTGTCCCCTTTGTAAACCGTTAGTCCCTTCTTGGAGTCTGTGAATCTCCTGCTCTTTTGTTCCTTCACTTTGGTTTTGTTGATATATTTCACAAATGAGGAAAATCATTTGGTACTTGTCTTTCTCTGTCTTGATTATTTCACTGAGCATTATACCCTCTAGGTCCATCCATGCTGTTGCAAATGGTAGGATTTGTTTTCTTCTTATGGCTAAATAATATTCCATTATGTATATGTACCACCTGTTCTTTACCCATTCATCTACTGATGGACTTAGGTTGCTTCCATATCTTGGCTATTGTAAATAGTGCTGCAATAAACATAGGGGTGCATTTGTCTTTTTGAATCTGTGATCTTGCTTTCTTTGGGTGAATTCCTAGAAGTGGAATTCCTGGGTCAAATGGTATTTGTATTTTTAGTTTTTTGAGGAACCTCCATATTGCTTTCCACAATTGTTGAACTAATTTACATTTCCACCAACAGTATAGGAGGGTTCCCCTTTCTCTGCATTCTTGCCAGCATTTGTTGTTCCTTGTCTTGTGAATATTGGCCATCCTAACTGGTGTGAAGTAATATCTCATTGTGGTTTTAATTTATATTTCCCTGATAATTAGCGATGTGGAACATATTTTCATGTGCCTGTTGGTCATCTGAATTTCTTCTTTGAAGAAGTCTCTGTTCATATCCTCCAACCATTTTTTAATCGGGTATTTGCTTTTTGGGTTTTGAGGCGTGTGAGTTCTTTTATATATTTTGGATGTTAACCCAATTTCGAATATGTCATTTACAAATATAGTCTTCCATGCTGTAGGATGCCTTTTTGTTCTACTGATGGTGTTCTTTGCTGTACAGAAGCTTTTTAATTTGATGTAATCCCATTTGTTTATTTTTGCTTTTGTTTTCCTTGCCTGAAGAGATGTGTTCAGGGAGAAGTTGCTCATGTTTATATTCAAGAAATTTTTGCCTATGTTTTCTTCTAAGAGTTTTATGGTTTCATGACTTACATTCAGGTCTTTGACCCATTTCGAGTTTACTTTTGTGTATGGAGTTAGACAATAATTGAATTTCATTCTCTTGCATGTAACTGTCCAGTTTTGACAACACCAGCTGTTGAAGAGGCTGTCATTTCCCCATTGTAAATCCATGCCTCATTTATCATATATTAATTGACCATATATACTTGGGCTTATATTTGGACTCTCTATTCTGATCCATTTATCTATGGGTCTGTTCTTGTGCCAGTACCAAATTGTCTTGATTACTGTGGCTTTGTAGTAGAGCTTAAAGTCGGGGAGCATAGTCCTCCCAGCTTTATTCTTCCTTCTCAGGATTGCTTTGGCTATTCGGGGTCTTTTGTGGTTCCATATGAATTTTAGAACTGTTTGTTCTAGTTCATTGAAGAATGCTGTTGGTATTTTGATAGGGATTGCATCGAATCTGTAGATTGCTTTAGGCAGGTGGCCATTTTGATAATATTAATTCTTCCTGTCCATGAGCATGGGATGTATTTCCATTTATTGATGTTTTCCTTTATTTCTCTCATGAGTGTCTTGTAGTTTTCAGGGTATATAGGTCTTCCACCTCCTTGGGTAGGTTTATACCTAGGTATTTTATTCTTTTTGATGCAATTATGAATGGAATTGTTTTCCTGATTTTGCTTCCAGCTAGCTCATCATTAGCATGTAGGAATGAAACATATTTCTGTGTATTGATTATGTATCCTGCAACTTTGCTGAATTCTGTTATTAGTTATAGTAGTTTTGGGGTGGATTCTTTAGGGGTTTTAATGTACAATATCATGTCATCTGCATACAGTGACAGTTTAACTTCTTCCTTACCAATCTGGATGCCTTTTATTTCTTTGTGTTGTCTGATTGCCGTGGCTAGGACCTCCAGTACTACGTTGAATAAAAGTGGGGAGAGTGGGCATCCTTGTCTTGTTCCCGACCTTAAAGGAAAAGCTTTCAGCTTCTCACTGTTAAGTATGATGTTGGCTGTGGGTTTATCATATATGGCCTTTATTATATTGAGGTACTCGCCCTCTATACCCATTTTGTTGAGAGTTTTTATCATGAATGAATGTTGAATTCTGTCAAATGCTTTTTCAGCATCTATGGAGATGACCATATTATTTTTGTCCTTCTTTTTGTTGATGTGGTGGATGATGTTGATGGATTTTTGAATATTGTATCATCCTTGCAATGCTGGAATAAATCCTACTTGATCATGGTGTATGATCCTCTTGATGTATTTTTGAATTCGGTTTGCTAATATTTTGTTGAGTATTTTTGCATCTGTGTTCATCAGGGATATTGGTATGTAATTTTCTTTTTTTTGAGGTGTCCTTGACTAGTTTTGGTATTAGAGTGATGCTGGCCTCATAGAATGAGTTTGGAAATATTCCCTCCTCTTCTACTTTTTGGAAAACTTCAAGGAGAATGGTTATAATGTCTTCACAAAATGTTTGGTAAAATTCCATGGCAAAGCCATGTGGTCCAGGAGTTTTGTTCTTAGGTAGTTTTTTTTATTACCGTTTGAATTTTATAGCTGGTAATTAGTCTGTTCAAATTTTCTGCCTCTTCCTGGGTCAGCCTTGGAAGGTTGTATTTTTCTAGAAAGTTGTCCATTTCTTCTAGGATATCCACTTCGTTAGCGTATAATTTTTCATAATGTTCTCTAATAATTCTTTGTATTTCTGTGGTGTCTGTAGTGATTTTTCCTTTCTCATTTCTGACTCTGTTTATGTGTGTAGACTCTTTTTTTTTCTTGATAAGTCTGACTAGGGGTTTATCTGTTTGTTAATTTTCTTGAAGAACCAGCTCCTGCTTTCATTGATTCTTTCTATTGTTTTATTCTTCTCAATTTTATTTATTTCTGCTCTGATCTTTATTATGTCCCTCCTTGTACTGACTTTGGGCCTCATTTGTTCTTCTTTTTCTAGTTTCATTAATTGTGAGTTTATACTGTTCATATGGGATTGTTCTTCTTTCCTGAGGTAAGCCTGTGTTGCAGTATACTTCCCTCTTAGCACAGCCTTCACTGCATCCCACAGATTTTGTCGTGTTTAGTTATTGTTTACATTCATCTCCATATATTTCTTGATCTCTGTTTTTATTTGGTCATTGATCCATTGATTATTTAGGAGCATGTTGTTAAGCTGCCATGTGTTTGTGGGCTTTTTTGTTTTCTTTGCATAATTTATTTCTAGTTTCAAACCTTTGTGGTCTGAGAAGCTGGATGTTACAATTTCAATCCTTCTGAATTTACTGCAGCTCTTTTTGTTGCCTAGTATATGATCTATTCTTGAAAATGTTTCATTTTCACTTAAGAAGAATGTGTTATCCTGCTGCTTTTGTGTGAAGTGTTCTGTAGATGTCTGTTATGTCCGTCTGTTCTAATGTGTTGTTCCGTGCCTCTGTGTCCATACTTACTTTCTGTCTGGTTGATCGGTCCTTTGGAGTGAGTGGTGTGCTGCTTTTAATACTCTTTCCCTACCCTTGATATTTGCCATTTTAGTTATTGTATTTCTTGGTGTTGTCTTCCTTAGATCCCTTTGTGTTCAGAGATCTGTGCACCTCCATTGCCTGGGAGACTGTCTCCTTCTCTAACTTGAAGAAGTTTTCAGCAATTTCCTTCTCAAAGATACTTTCCATCCTTTTTGCTCTCTTCTTCTTCTGGTACCCCTATAATGCAAATATTGTTCTGTTTTGATTGGTGACACAGTTCTCTTAATACTCGTTCCTTCCTAGAGATCCTTTTTTCTCTCTATGCCTCAGCTTCTTTGTATTCCTGTTCTCTAATTTTTACTCCATTTACCATCTCCTCTTCTTCATCTGATATACTTTTAAATCCTTCCATTGTATTTTTTTTTTCAGATACTGTATTTTTCAAAATTTATATATCTTTCTTGAATTCTTCCCTGGGGTCCTGTATATTTTTCTGTAGCTCCATGAGCATGTTTATGATTTTTATTTTGAAATCTTTTTCAGGAAGATTGATGAGTTCAGTTTCACTTAATCCTCTTTCTGGTGCTTGTGGGATTTGGGTTTGTACCAGGTTTTTTTGACGTTTCACGTTTGTAATAATAATTTGGTGTAGGTGGTGCCCTCTAGTGCCCAGAAGCTCTACTGTCTGGAGCTACTCAGCTCCTGGAGCAATGATGGGGGTCACAGGCTAGTGGTGCTGGTGCTTGCCAGGAGGAAAGAGCCATTTCCTGTTTCCTGGCTGCAGTGCCTGCCTCCACTGCCAGGGCCCATGAACCAAGTGCGCAAGGAGGAGCCTCTGTGTTACACCCTTGTAGCTGCCGTAGGTGGGGCTGCCCTCTGGCTGCCCTGGTGCAATGACGGGGGCAGCAGGTTTGTGAGGAAGGTTTGTGAGGAAGGAGCAGTGGGTGCATATCATGTTGGGGTCTTTGGAGCTGCATCACCAGCCAGGGGGATGAAGCATCTGAAGCTCCTGAAAGTTCCCAACCTGCTGGGCTCAGTGCACCCAGACAATTTTGTCCACCTGTCCTTTCTCCTGAGAAGCAAGCTCTGTGCAATCCTTGCCCAATTAGGAGCCGTCTCACTTTTGGGAAGTCTCTCAGAGTGCCCACCTTTCTTTTGTTCTAGAGTGGCGGTTGTGGGTATCTGTTCTCCACAAGCGGCTGGAATCTTAGTCTCTCCAAGTATTCTCCCTGTCTTAGCTTTCCAACCCCATGAATCTCCAGAGCACCATGTAATATAGGTTTGTGCTCCCAGAGCAGATCTCCAGGGCTGGGTATTCAGCAGTCCTAGGCTTCACTCCCTCTTGGATCTTTTTCTCTTCCTCCTGGTGAGCTGGGGTGGGGGAAGGGTTTGGGTTCTGCCAGATTGTGGGTTTGGTACTTTACCCTTTTCTGAGAGGTCTGATCTTTTCTCAGATGTAGGCAGTCTTTCATATCCTTCTTTCTTGTTGCTCTTTCAGAATTAGTTGTATTTGCTATATTTTCATATTATATGTGATTTTGGGAGGAGGGTTCTGTCTCACCTTTCATGCCACCATCTTTAAGCCAGTACTGAGATGACCTTTTAATAGATACCTGACTAAAGTGAATGTGCCATTAATTCTAGGAGACATTGTTCTGAGGTAAGACCAAGAATCAGAGTGGGTAAAGAAGAGTAAGCCATGGAGAGAACAACAGCCTATCTCATGTAGTATAGGCAGTTGTGTAGAGTTTGACTTTTACTCAGAGTGAGAGAGGTAGCCATGGGAAGATTTGGAGTAGATGTGTGACATGGATGATTACTTTTTAAAAAATAGTATCACTCTGCATGCTGTACTGTGGCTGTAAGGGTCGGGGCAGGGGTGGAAACCAGGAGACCAGTTGGGAGGCCATTGTCCTGTACATGGTTGGAGTTGCTGGTGAACAGGGTGGTTGTAGTGAAGGTGTGGAGAAGTCTTTGTGGTCGGAATACAGTTTGAAGGTATAGCCAGTAGTGTTTTCTGATGCAGTGTGGTGTGAAATGTAAGAGAAGAATCAGAGATGATTCCAGGATTTTGGTCTGTTGAGCTCTAAGCTTAGGTGGCCATTAACTGAGATGGGGAAGACTGGGTGGGGGTGGGAACAGGTTTGGAGAAGACCAGGGACTCTATTTTGAATGTGTCAAGTTTGAGAAGCTTATTAGCTGTCCAGATGGAGCTTTTGAGTAGGATGCTAGAGTAGAAGGCAGCCCCAGGCAGTAAGCTGGGGAATTGTCAACGCCTAAATGTTACTTAAAGCTGTGAGGCTTGGAGAGATCACTGAGAGAGGGAGGGAGTGTTGGCAGAGAAGAGAAATGTAAGGACTTAGCTCTGGGTATGCCAACATTTAAAGGTCAAAAATAAGGAAAAATGGGATACTAAAGCCAGAGAGGTAGCAGGAGAGTGTGAAGACCTGAAGGCCAAATGCAAAAGTATTTTAAGGAAGAGGAAGCATAAACGGTGCCAAATGCTGCTATAGGTCAAGAAAGATGGGATTAGGACTTGACATTGGTTAGCACAAGTCATTGGTGATCTTGTCAAGAGCAGTTTTATGACAGGACACTTTTCTATAGTTTAAATATAAGGAGGAGGCTAACGTTACAAATGAGGACAATCTTAGAAGGAGATTATGTATTTCCTCGCTGTTTACAGCTACTAAATGGGGAGTTGCAATTGTCCTTAGTCAGTGTGGCTCTCAAGTCTTCACATTAAGCTACCACATCTTACTGATCCCCACATGATTGTGACACTTCACCTTCTAGTCTGGGAAATAATTTCATTTTCTTTTTCTGGGTAGTTTAATTTATGAACAGTGAGAAACCACGTTCAGTGTTCAACGTGGTTTTGATGGCAACTAGAGGGAAGGAAGTAGGAGTAATTGTGTTGTCAGGAAATCCAATGAGGAGGCCCCCCTGCACGCTAGATGAGATGTCAACCCAGGAGAGGGTTCTTGACTCTGTTGAAGAAAGAGTTCATGAGCAGGTCAAGCAGCTATAAGCAAAGAGTAGTTTAATAAGGCAAAAGTACACACTGAAGGAGGGAGTGTGGGTGTGCTCCAGAGGGGAGCCTCTCGGTGGGGTTTGGGTTGGGTGGTCTTATAGCTGGAATTTAAGTGTGTGATAGACTAGGACAGGTGGTGTTTTCTCAGAATAGGGAGGGCATTTCTGGGAAATAGGGTGACACCCTCTCTTTGTCCTTAGATGGTTCGCCTTGGAACTGTCATGGCACCAGGGGGTGTGGTTTTTAGTATGCTTAAAGAGCCTATAATGTATTTTGAGGTGAAGTCAGTGTCACTTCTCCTCCATGTTGGAATCAGTTTTGGCAGGTCTATTATCTATACCCTCATTCCCCACATCGCTGGAGAGAACAGTTTACATCGAATGTTTAGAATATAAACAAGCATCTAACTGAATGTAGATACCAGCCGAAGTCCCTAACCACCTCCCGGCTCATGTCTGGCTATCTACCTACTATAACAACTGGGGATGTAGGTGAGATTAGAGGTGGGTGGGGGGATAAAGTTTAAGTTGGTTCTAACAAATGGGATCTGTCTTCCCTAAAATGTAGGCGCTTAGCGGGCATAGTTTGCTTTTATTTAACCAGTATCTCTTATGACTGAGTTGATGGAAGAGTGTAAGTATGAGTTCAGACATCCTAATTGCAGCTGTAAAAATTTAAGAAATGATTCATATGCTTCAAAATCTATAAATCATTTTTAAAGTTGTGATTTATTTTTGACCAAATAGCTCTACAGTTCTTCAAAACCTGACTCTCATGTGCTCAGGGCTGTTTTAGTGATAATAAGTAAGTGTAGTATTCTGTTTCCATCTGCTAATTCCACATGTCCTTTTGAAATAGAATTCTGGAACTGCCTTTAGCAAAGCAGTCTGCAGGTGTCAAGTTCATTGGGAGTAGATTTCTTGCCACTCAAATAAGAAAGCATAATCTTGGAAATTTAGTGACAAGCTTAGTGTTCAGTAGGTTGTGTCCCTCACAGCTCTTTAATTCCAGAAACCCTTTGTTCTCAGTCAGCAGCTCAGAGATTTCTTCATTTCATGACCTAGCTATCTCACTGCATTATAATGAACAGTCTTCCTGGTCTGGTCCAGCATTCCCCAAATCTTCAATAAATGGATAGCAAAAGCACAAGCACAAAGAAAATATATAACCTTAGTGATCACTTCCTTCACGACACCATACTGGGAATTTCACTTGCACACATTCTTTTGACAAATGATGGAATGTTCTCTGAGAATTTGCATAAACATTTCTTCTTTGTTCTCCTTTCATCCTTTCATGTCAGCTGTGGCAAGTGTATTTGGCTGGTAGTATGTAGTCCCTCCTCCTCATATTCCCCAGCAGTAGAGTAGTGCGGGCATGCTCTTGTTCATGAGTGCCTACTCTGCTGGGAGAGAAGTTGAATTTGTTTTTGTTTGCAAGTCTCAGGGGTCATGCCTGGGGCACAGGAACTGCATAGACTGAGATGATAGTGACTCTCTCGTGAAAATACCTGTGTTCCTGGCATAGAAATACATCTTAATTTTTTTGCATTTGAGAGTTAGCAAAGCAATGTAGAGAAATTGGCAGTGATACTAGATTTTTCACATATAATCTTAACTATTTCATAGCTTTTAGAAATCACATGGGATATTGTAGAACAGGATGGTCTTACCAGAGTATCACTCCACAGCTTATTGAGTTTCAACGGGGAAAAAAGTAGTTGTATCTGGTAGTCACTACCTCAGTCAAATGGTATAGGACAGTACGATGTTACATACCTCCTGTGGTGATACAGTATGATGTGTATGACATCACCAATGAAATACTATTGCCAAAAATGTTTCACTTGAACTTAATGATGCCTTTAGATCCAACTTTCAGTTAACAGGAAAAACAGGAGATAGAGGAACAAGGTACATGACATAATAATAAAAAAAAGACAAATCTTATGGAACATTCTACAAGCAATTTTTTTTTCTTATGAAAAAATGGAGGTGGGACTTCTTGAATTTAAGACTAAGGAGACATAACAACCAAATGCAGTGCAGAAAACATGAATGTTTTTTAAAAAAGACATTTTTTAGATAACTGAAGTAATTTGAATATGGACTGGATTATAGATGCTATTGGAGAATTATTATGGTGTTAATGATAATGGTACTGTGTTTATGAAGAAGAATATCCTTATTTTTAAGCTCTGTATATACATACACACACATATATACTTACACACATATATTGAGAATGACAGGATAGTTGTTGAGTGATCTTTATATTAGAGAGTTTTTAAAATCTTTTTATACATTTGAAATTTTTCATAATAAAAATTTGAGGAGAGTCACAAGGGAAAGTAAATTTCAACTTCAGCTTTTAATTGAAAGATCAAATTTTTAAAAATTCCAAATCTAATGAAAAACAGGATGTAAAATCCTCCCTCATCTCTTGAATTTTTCTTAGGACTTTGTAGGCCTTCATGTATGTAGGACGAAGAAAGCTGAAAAAATAGGAAGAAGATAATTGGGAGAGTACATGGTACCAGAAATCAAAGAGAGAGGGTTGAGGATTAGCAAATGATCAGCCATGTCAAGCTAGCAGTTATATAAGACTAAGGACTGAGTAAGATGGCTGGATTTGGAAAGAATAGGTATCTAAAGTTCATCACTGTTAGAGCATCCTCTCTTTCCTCCCTTCTCTCCGAAGCCATTGCTTCTTTCTGCAATACTGGAGAGTTCTGTCCCGGAGTATTGTATCAGAGATATTGTTGACCTCTTCATGTAGAGGGAGATCTTGAGTGTCCTTAGATTAAGTCCGTTCAAGGATAGAAAGCAGATTATTACATGAGGTCCTTTGTCCTAAGGAAATGAAAACAGCCAGTTAAAGTCAACAGGTTTCTGGTTGTAATTAGAATGACCTAGGGAGACAGAGAAGAAGAGATTACTAGATTTCCATGCAAAGACCAGAAAAAAGTGAAGGTGTTTGGACAAGATTAAAATGTGAACATGTTTGAAGGACAAAGGTTAATTTAATAGAAAGAGATTAAAATGGCAGAGTGAAGGTGATTAAGAGAGTAAGATCCTTCAGAGTCCAGGCGGATGTAGATTTAGCAAAAAGAGGAGTTATTTCTTTCTCAGAATTGGCACTCAGTGAGAGCTTAATAAGTACTAGTTACTGTTATTCTCTATTCAGTAAATGCATATTGACTACTAGTCAAAGTCAGTAATTTTCCTAGGTGCTGGCAAGCCACCTCAGATCTCAGTGGAATGCAGTTTGCTTGATAATAATTAAATAACAAAGGTGGTGGCTTACATTAGATGATCTGGTTTAACCCTCAGAGAACACAGGTTTTAGTGGAATGGTTGAATTCCTAACAAATAACTACACACACAATGGTAAATGTTGTGCACTGGTACAGACAAAATGTAGTGAAAACGTTTGCAAAATTAGATCATGAGGTTTGGGACACGGTACTGACAGCAGAGTGGAGTTAGCATTTGAAAAGATTATAGGCGGCTCCACTCACAGTGGAGCTGGCATTTGAAAGGATTGTAGGCTAAAGATAAATTCTTGTTAGGTGTTTTTTGAAAGCTCCATGTGTGCATATGTGCATCTTCAAAACAAAAGATCCTGGTGAATCAGGGCCATTTTATTTATCCCTATATTTATTAAATTATACTTTGGAATACAGTGAAGTGCCCAAAGGTGTGGGGAAAACCCTAAGACCAAAGGATTTATCCTGAGAATAAGGATTTCCATTCAGTCCAGTCTCTTCTTTTACTCACCTTCTGTAGAGGTAGTTGTCATTACTGGTTTTTGGGGGTGAGAGGTAGGGATTTAATCATTATCAAGCAAATTCCATTTCAGAATGATTCTAAGTGTTGTGTGGTGGGTATGTATGTATGTATAAATGTATGTACATACATACATATCCCCCTTTTAAAACCCCAAATGGGGGTGTGTTTTCTGCACTGTACTGCACCTTTTTCTCTCACTTTATTTTTTGGAGATTATTTCATTATACTTCAGTGTTCCATTGTACGACTCTATCATAATTTTTTTAACTAATCCCTGACTGATGGACATTTAAGTTCTTCCCCTGTGCTCTTTAAAAATTAGAGAAATTTTCAAATATATAAAAATTGAAAGAGCAATGTAATGAACCTTCTTGTACCAAAAAGAGCTTCAGCACTTGCTTTGACCATTTGGGTTTCTTGGTGAGCAGGCCGTGAGTGCTGAGGCTTGTTAGGGAATGCTCTTGGTATCAGCACCCACGGAGAGGGCAGACAGGAAGCAGGTTTGGCCAGAGGGAAAGGTTGAGTAGTGTTGAGGCTGGGTGGAATTTCAGTTCATCCTGGGGGGAGTTCTGCAGATGGAATGGCCCTTCAGGGCTTTCCCAAATTGATATGAGGAGGCCTGCCTTTATGTCTCTGAATTGATCAGTGGATGTTAGTCGAGAGTGGACGTGAGCTGTCCTTCTGGAAGTGGGCAAAAACCTGGGGAAGACATCTCCCTTTGGCTAGGGCAGTCCTTAGTGGGGGCCGATGACCTGGGCTCTCAGCGGCTAGGGCTATAACTCCTTTATTCCTGAAGGGGGATCTGGATGCATACCAGCCATCACACTGATGATGCTCTGTCACCTCCATGCCTGTCAACACCTCTTCTCCCTATTTCCTTCCTCCCTCCCTCCCCCATGCGCCGCTGAGCCCAGACATCATATCATTTTGTCCATAGATACTGTGGTTCTACTTACCTTGAATAATGTGTCATAGTAAAATCTTGATTAACCAGGTTGACTAGAGAATGAAGTTTTCTGGTAAATGGAATTTTGTGGTAAGTGAAGGAAATATAGAAGAGTGAAACATATTTATTTCATTTGGAATCTGGAGGTCTGTGTATGTCTGAGATCTCTGAGATCAGTTTGCAGTTTGGTCTTGAGAGAGTTGCTGCTAATGGACCTAATTACCCACCAAAATAAAAACCTATAGTATGGTACTTCCCTTCATTTGAAGATTAGGAAGCCAGATTATTATTTGTCAGTCACAAAAGCATTTCTTTCACAACTGCTTAAATATAAAAAACAAAAGCAAAATAGGAAGTAGACCCCTATTCAATCAGCTTTTGCAGTGCCTTGCTTTACAGATTCAGGGAAGGAGTGATTGCATTGTTGTCGTTCATGTGGAACACTTCTTATTGAGTGAGTTCTCCGGTGCCATTTTATGAAAATGTTTTCTGAATTGTAATTTCTCTGAGACCAGACTAAGCCTCTGTTCCTCTTTTGGGTTATTTAGGTTCCCACTTTCCTCCCCTCCTCCACTCATGCTTGCCTCCTCCCTCTTTCCTTATCAGTCTGTTTGGAAAGTAAAAGTCGTTTATGTCCTTTTCTTGCCTCTGGCCTTACATGTTTCATCAAACCCCATGATTTATTGTTCTTCTTCTATAATGTCTTGTATTTTCTTAGTTTGCAGAACTCATCGTTTTAGCTAAGCTTCTTATCCCTGTGCCCCAGGCTTATCGCAGTAGCATCGTATTCAGTTTCCCTGTCTGCAGGTTTTGTCTTAGTGTTAATCCAGACGTCATACTATTTCAGGAGTTTTAGCATATTGCCTCTCTGTCTAGTACCTACTTATGGGGCCATTCAGTCTCTTTACTGTCTGGTCTTGCTCAAGAATGGTGTGAAACCTTGTGGTATTTTCTGCTCAAAACCTATAGTTAGTAAATTCTGGTGAAGTGTAGAATAATTATCTCACATATTAGAATCTGAATTTTTTGATGGCTTTACTGGGCATTAATATCCTTATAAGAGTGCTTTTCCTTTATGTAAATGGCTTTCAGTATTTCAAAATGTTTCTCTTTTCCTTTGTCCTTGGACTAACTTTGTATAAAACCTGTATCAAAATCCATGTTGTGTCTTTGCCAACTTGATGTGTTGAACACTAAGTCCTATCTGTTTTATTTCTGAAATAGCTCTTATATTCATTTTGTTATCACCAATATTACTACTACCTTTTATCATCTATATATGAGCTGTATTACTTAGACCCTTTGTCGTATATTTATTAAAGTTGTCCTATATGGTAGATTATACTAAGCATCATATGGTGGTGAATATACAGATGTGGTTCTTGTTCTTAGGGAACAAGAAACAAGAGCTTAAGGAGTAGTAGAAGGACTATATGATTTCACTTATTTGTGGAGTATTGAAAACAAAGCGTACAGAAGGAACGAAATAGCAGTAGACTCATAGACACCAAAAAGGAACTAATGGTTACCAAGGGGGAAGGGTTGAAGCAGGTGGTGGGGAGAGTGAAGGGGATAAAGGGGCACAGTAATTAGCAATTACAATATAAGTCAGTTACAGGGATAGTAGTACAGCATGGAGAATACAGTCAGTAATTCTGTAACATCTTACTATATTGAAAGATAGTAACTGCACTAGAGGGGGTGAGTATTTAATAATATGGGTAACTGTTGAACCACTGTGCTGCATATTTGAAACCAGTGTAAGATTTTACAGATTCAGGGAAGGAGTGATTGCATTGTTGTAAGATTGTATATCAATGATATTTAATTTAAAAAATTTAGAGCATTACAAGCTCATGATAAAAATTTCAAATGATGAAGCATCCTGGAGATGGAGAGTGGTGATGGTTGCACATTGTGAATGTACTTGATGCCACTGAACTGTATACTTAAAAATGGTTAAAATGACAAATTATATGTTATACCTTTATTATAATTTTTAAAATTTATAAAAGGTTTAAAATTTTCAAATAATACAGGCATGTTGAAGAAGAAGAAGAAAAAAGAATAATAGAGGGGACAGCCATTAGAGGGGACAACTAGGAAGTGAGACATTGTGTTAAATTTAGGTACCATTATTTCGTGGGTTGTACTGCAGTAGCTCCACTGGTCTTCAAACCCAGTTTTATCCCTCTCCATGTATTGCAGCTAGAGTGTTCTTTCTGAGAAGCAAATTCAGATTTAAAACACTTGACCCATTTCCCATTGCTGTCAGATTACATCAAATTCCTTATGATGGCTTACCAAGTCCTTTATGATTTGGTGTATGTTGACCTGTTGGTTCTTGTCTCATCGTACTGCCTTTGTGCTCTGTCCAGAAAGAATTGAGACCTCTTATGTTTGGGGGTTAAAGCATGGGATTCCCTGAGCCTCTTCCTTGGTGAATTTCTACTCATTTTCATCATTTCTTCCAAGAATCCTTCCTGGACCCATTGAGGTTAGGATATCCATCTTTTGTGTCTCTATATGTCTTTAGATTTCTCCTGTATCACACTCTGTGATATTTGCTTGTTTACATGTATGTAAGCCCCACTTGGTATTTGAATTGTTTTATTTACTGTTGGAATACTGTGGTACAGGTACAAAATGGAAACTTGGGAAATGCTGTTCCAAAATGTATACTAATAATTGTTGTTATGATACCAGAATTTCATTTGAAAGCTGTTTTAGTATTGGGATGGTTGTTATAGTATTATTTGTAATAAAGTTATGCAGAATTGAATTGCTCTATTTGCAGATAATAGAATTGTGTTTGACAAGCATATATGGTAATACTTCTATGTTGTGGCAGAAAGTCAGTGAAAGATATGAACCTGTTAGAAAGTTCAGTTTTACTAAATATTAAGTGACAGTGCTCTTAAGAAACGAGTAAATGTGGAAGCAGAGTGTGACAAGTACAAAAATCTGCTTTTTAAAAAAATAATATTTATTGAGTAACTGTCATGGTAAAAAAAGGTATTTTAATAATTCAGTACATATATGGTTTCTTTTAATATTTATGACAGTTTTCTGAAAGGAGGGTCTTATTGTCCATCTTTTATAGATGGGGAAGCTGAGACCCAGAAGGCTAACTTTTTCAAGAGTGCATAGAAGAGTCAGGATTTGAATTCAGTTCTGCTGATTGTAAGTTCAGTGTTCTTTCAGTTACTGTTTTTTTTTTCTTGTTGACTGGGGTACAGTTTTATTTCTGTGCAGCCCTGAGAAGTAGGTGAAAGAGAGAAATACATGATACTAAAGTAACCAAAGAGATGACTTTATTTTTACCTCTAAGACCACTGCTCTTTATGATTTGATTTCTTTGACTTAAAAATGATTCAAAATTAATTTTACAAATAGCTTTTGAGAAACTAGAAATCATAAATGAGAAATGAGATGATATGATCAGAAGCTACATGATTAGTAGCCAAATGAGAAGAAACTAAAACTGCTGATACCTGATTCTAAAGCTTTATCATTTAAAAATTGTATTTAGGAGCCAATCTCTAAATGTAATTTTAAACGATTTTGGTGCAAACATAAATGGAAATTGAATGTTCCTTTTCTTCTATTTTTAGGAACATCTGGTCTTAGGACATATCTATTTATAACTCTAATATTTGGAAGCTAGGATTTCCCCTTAAAATATTACTTGTAAAATATGTAACTCTTCAATATTTTGAAGAGTTAGTATGATAATTTTCTTCAGAGTTTCTACTAAAGTTAACACTGTATCAGATTAGTCATTTGTTCAATCATTTTTCCTTTGGGCCTTTTCCATTAAATATAATTTTTTTATATCAATGAATCCTGTTATAGGGCCTGTTTATTTCCATCTGTTGTAAAGCACTTTTGGGACATTTGCAATTTCCTTTATCCAATAGGTGATGATATTACAAAGAATTGAATATTAGCTGATAGAGTAGTTGAATAAGATGGTTGGAAAACTGCATGTTCTGGATTTACACTACTGTTTATTGCTCTTAAAAAACTGTGTGATGCCAGTTCAGTGTGTCTTGTTCAGTTTAAAGAAATTCAAAATTAGATTCTTCTGTCCTACCTAATTAAATGGTTAGGATCTGGTTAATTTGCCAATTTTTTGTTTGAATCAGTCCCTTAGAACTAGGTTTACTGGTTGCCAATTTGGTTAATCCTTCTTTGAGGTATTTGATTGTGATATACTAACCTGTCATCATATGCCATGTTATCCTTTATTTCACATTATTTCATTGTGCTTTTAGTAGCTTTTCTGAAGTTTCACCTTCAGTTTATTAGATTTTTAAGATATTAGGAAAAAACCACATTGGGGCATTTATGTTTTTAATGGACTGAGATTGTGTTTTTTTCGGTATGTATTTCTTTGTCCTAAGAATGTTCACACAGTTTTTTAATATAATGAACTAAAGATTCTTCATCCTGGTCTTTCTTTAAACTTACCTAAGTTACATATTCACATGGTATGTAGAGTCAAATAGATCTAGAAGACTTTATTACATGAAAAAGCCTGAAGAGAGAAGAAATGTGTTGAAAGTCCAAAGGTCTGTGGCATAGTGACTGAGGTTTATCTGGAGTTTTAGGTAATTCATTGGACAGCCATTGGTTTGGTTGTAGTTGACAAGTACCATGGAAGGCAGAGGCTTTCTGTCTTAGTTTCAGGTCAGTGAATTAGTCTCTAAAATGGATCAGGTTATTAAGTAAATACTAATGACTAAATTACAGACAGCATCTTACGCATCGTGTTTACTGAAGATGTTGAAGATTTCTTAGACCTGAATCTGTGTACAGCTGAACAGTGCAGGGGGTTAAGGAACATTGACACTCCATGCAGTTGAAAATTTGTATATCACTTTTGACTCCTCAGAAATCTAACTACTAATAACTTGCTGTTGTCTAGAAGCTTTACCCATGACATAAAAAGCCAATTAACACATTTTTGTATGTTATATGTATTATATACTGTATTCTTACAATAAAGGAAGCTAAAGAAAAGAGAATGTTTTTTCAAATTGTCGCATATCTCCCAAAAACATACTTACTGAACAAAATGTGTATGTAAGTGGACCCATGCATTTCAAGCCCGTTTTGTTCAAAGGTCAGCTATGTTTGCATTCCTTTTAATCTAGGCAGTATGCATTGCATATGAGCCCGCAAATATCTAGAGAAATGATGTTTTTTCCAGATCTCACCATATTGTGTTCGATGCTGTGAGCTTATTTAACTGAGAGAAATCTTCTTTGGGTGATATAATTTAAAAGTGAATGTGGTCACCATGGAAAAATGAACTCCTTCCAGATTCTCTTTTTGAGAAAGTCATTGTTGGATATGTAATTCAGCCAGGAACATGTGGTACCAAATTTATTAAAATTGGTTCAGTGCTCTTTGTTTCATTTTCTAATGTCAAGTGGGAATATGGAAATAATTATTAGAGTCATGGTAATCTATCAAAGGGTGAATCTGATACAGTGATTTATTAAAAAGAAGTGAACTTGGAATTTTTTCCTTAAATGAATATCTTTTACATTGTTGTAGCCAAAAAATGAAATTTTGGGGAAACAAACTGATTAAAGCCATGTATTCTAACAAAAAATAAAAGATGTAATACACATAGTTTATTTTAGTTAGCATCCCAATGTCATTCATAATTTTTACTTGCCTCATTTTCTTTCCAGTGACCATTTCTTTTTTTTTTTAAAGGCTTTAGTTTTAGATTTTATTTATTTGTTTAAAGAGTGTAGGTAGTGGTTTAAACCAAGACTTTTGCTAAAAGCATCTAGCAGTAAAACCATGGCTATCAAAATAGTTTCTTTCGTAGAAAATGGCTGTTCTTTCAGTGTTTCTGAAAATTTCTTTAGACAGTCTTTCCACTTTAGAGTGTCTTTCATTACACATGTAGCATTTGGTATCATTTAAAAATGTTTGGCAGAAAAAATCACTATCGGGACCATTGCTTTGGATTGACCCTCTGTCAAGTCTATGAGTGACCCCTAGTGACTCCTAAGATCTGGCAGTCTTCTGTCTTCTACGGAGCCCTCTTTTGATCAGTCTAGTCTGCATTTCTCCCTAACTTCTCTGAACTAGTATTTGTAAAATCTTTAACCACACAGCTTATAACACTTAAATCTAGTTGTTTCACCAACTAGATCTCAGTTTTGTTACCTGAAGGATGAATTTCTTATATTTGTGCTCTCCTGCAAAAGATGTACTCTAGGATATGCTGGTTAATTGATTTTTCAAACCCCTATAACAGAACTAAATTTTTATTGTGCAGAAATGAGTTTGAAGAGAAAAATTTCCCCTTACTTTACAGTTTATAATGAAAGACATTCATGAACTTGAGACATAATAGACTTGTAGTAAATATGATTGAATGAGTTTCTCACTGAACATACTCTTTTAATGTTTAGCACATTGTGAAGCAACACTGAGTTTTTCTTGGGCATTGCTATTTATTACTACTGGCTTAGAGACTTAACTAGATTAGTCATTGGTCGCATAGCAGAGTTAAAACCACAGGTCTGAAGTCAGGCTGGCTGGGTTCTGAGGTACTTCTTTGTGATTCTCTTTGACTCACTGTCTTTATTAGTGAAAAAGGAGTGATAACACTAACTGCATGATTTATTGTGAGGATTAATTAGATAATATATATATATAATAATATATAAAAATAATGAGATTTTTATGTATTTTCATATTTTGTACATATACATAATGTTTACATGAATTCTCAGCACTTAGTAAGTTCGAGTTGGCTTCTGTTAAAAAATGAAATTCAACCAAGTAAAGTTGAAGATCTAATTGGTTTTATTAAGTGATTCCTGAGTTGGGCAGCAAGTAGAGAAATGATCTGACGAGTTGTACAAAATGGAAGGTTTTTATAGATAAGAGATGGGACAAAAAGTTGTTAGCAAAAAGACGAGGGACTGTTTCAGAGAAGGTCACCTTACTCAGGAGGAGCAGGGGGTCTTTTACAGATCAAAATTCCAGACTGATTGGCTTAAAATTCTACTCCTGGGAGAGGCTGAAACTGCTGTTAGGTAAAGTAGTAAAGCACCAGATTGGTGACTTAGTCCAGAAGAAGTGATCCCATCTTGGGCTGTGTTCTTTTTTTTTTTCAACACTTCAGAATAGAAATATGTTTTAGAAGGGAATATTGTAATATTTGACATTATTCTTATAACATTTCCAGGTTTGAAAAGCACAATGGCAGGTAACAGCCTTGTTCTCCCCATTGTTCTTTGGGGTCGCAAAGCGCCAACACATTGCATCTCAGCAGTACTTCTAACAGACGATGGGTCCACCATCATAACTGGATGCCATGATGGACAAATATGTCTCTGGGATCTTTCAGGAGAATTGGAAGTGAGTATTTGAAATGCCTATTGTACGTGTTAAGTACAAAAACTACTTAATAGATAATAACACAGTCCCAGAATAATACTTGGCTTCATAATATATTTTCTGTGAAACACAGTTTGACTAAAATTTGTATTATGGAGATTGATTATTTACATTATTCATCAGAGTTAACTTCTGCTGGCTTTCACTATTTTCCAATTATAATATCTATCCAAACTGGCTTAAGAGGTTACATTTAGGATTTTTCAAAAGATTTTCATCCACACTGAAGACAAGACAAAAACATTTCCCCCATTTCTCCTCCTCTACCTGCTGCCTTTGGCAACCACCAATCTATTCTCTATATCTATAAGCTTGTTATTTTTTTTGATATGTATATTTTTAGATTCTGCATATAAGAAAGATCATATGGTATTTGTCTTTCTCTGTCTAACTTATTTCACTTAGCACAGTGCCCTCAAGGTCTATCCATGTTATGGCAAATGGCAAGATTTCATTCTTTTTTATGGGCAAATAATACTCCATTATATATATATATATCACAGTTTCTTTAAATGACTGAATTGTATGGTATCAGAATTTTATATCAATTTGGCTGTTAAAGAAAAAAAATACTTTAAAAATCAACTTTCTTGCCCTCTGCATTCCATGCCAACTGCCACTGCATGTTCTCTGTTCTCTTTTATAGAAAAATGCCTGGGGAGAGTTGTCAGAGAAGGGAGGTTAAAAATATGGAAAAAGAGAAAAGTAGAGCTACCTGGACTCCAGGTCCCAGATGGAACATGGCTATAAGAACTAACACATCATATTTTCTTATTCTGATCATCTTGCCTTGCCACTTCTAACTTGATAGCTTCTTTTCTGAACTGTGTGGTCTTTGAGGATGGATGGTCTTTGTAAATATTTTATATTTGTACTGATCATGTGTGAAATGTTTAATTAATAACTGATATAACTTAAATACTTATGGAATATGGTGAGATATAAATAAAAGATATAAATAAAAATAAATAAATAACCCATATATTTATTTCTTCCTCTGATTTTACTAATGCTTTTTTCTTTGTAAGTTTCTTGATGTTAAGATTTTATTGTTGTGACCTAGCATTGATACTAGGCATAGATGTATTTTTGGATGTTTATCATTGTGTCACGGTTAATCTTCCTTTATTAGCCACTTAGTGGTCACTTAGAGCAATTTGTTAAAGCTGTCTTTTTATTTTTTTCCCCTCTAAGCTCCAGAAAACTTCTGTTTAATGAAAACATTAATGAGTTTCTGTTCACGTGAACCCAGACATACATTTCTTTATTCACTTATACCTTCAGTAGGCTCTCCCTCCATAATAACATTATGTGCTGTACAACCTTGCAAGGATCATTAACTTTGTCTTACACTCTTGTCCTTTGTCCTCTTTCCTGAAGCTGGTTATAGGATGATGTGCATGTGTGTGTGCGTGTGCGCGTGCGTGATGTTAGTTGATAACATCCATGTTGCAGAACTGATACCATATATGGAGTCAACATGAACCACCTTGAGACCCCTCAGGTGGTGCCAGGAAGATGAGATTGGAGTATAATTCTGAGAATTTGAAGGACCTTGCAGTTTCTGTCCTAATTCCCACATTCCTTTGCCAATAGTATATATAAACCTGTCTTTCAGGCTGATTGGGTAAAGCAGATTTGGGAAAGGTCCCCTGTGTTCTTGTTGGGCTGCCCTTCTGATAATAAAGCTTTCTGTGCTTCATACCTGGTGACTCAGAGATGGGCTTACTCTGTGCACACTGGGCATGTGAATCTGGGGGGGTTCAGTAACATAAAGAAACATCAATTTATGAAAATATTGTCTTAAACATTTCTATTTTTTAGCTGACTTTGTATTTATGAAAGTATAGTTAGTATAGTTTTATTTACAAAATTTTTTGCTTCCATCTGACAATGGATGCCAAAACCATAAATTTTGTTTTTATTTTATAATTGTTAATTGCTGATATTTAGACATATGCTTGCCTTTTGGCATTTGACTTGTGTTCTGACTATATAGCATGTTGATTGTGCTGTATTCACTTCTGGTCTAGTGGTGTATTTTCTAGATTCCTTAGAACTTTCTTTTTATCTGATAATGTTGTCTGTGAATAAAGGTAGTTTTACTTCTTCTTTTTATATTGTGTATGCCTTTATTACTTTTTTGTGCCCTCTTGGTAGGCAGTTACTTGCCTTATTGCTGATTAAGACTTCTTGTGCAGTGATGAATGTTGAAGGGAATGGACATCCTTGCCATGTTTCTGATCTTGGAGGGAAAGCATTCAGTTGGTCACCATTGAGTCCGGTGTTAGTGTTAGGTTTTTCATAGATACTCTTTATCAGATTGAATAGCTTCCATTTTATTCTTAGTTTGCTGGGAGTTTTCATAATGAATGCCTTTTGAATTTTGTAAAATGCTTTTTCTGCATCTTTTGAGATGATCATATGGTTTTTCCCCTTGATTCACTTGATATGGTGAATAACATTGTTTTCTAATGTTAAATTAACCTTAACATACCCAGGATAAGGTCCGAATAGTCATAATGTATTATTTTATATATTACTGGATTTGTTTTGTTAATGTATTATTGTGTTTTTTTTTGTTTTTTTCCCCTTTTTGTGTTTTTGTTTCTTTGGTCTTGATTCATGAATTTTATAGGTCTGGAGTTTATCTGATTTTGGTATCAGAGTAATTCTGTCCACATAAAATGGATTGGGAAGTGTTCACTTGTCCTCTACTTTCTCTCTCTTTTGTGTTGTAATTTTCTTCTATTTGTTCATTTTTTCAGTTTTCCTCCACCTCCAGCTTTTAGTGAGGAATAACTGATAAATAAAATAGAATGTGTTGTAAATTACAACAGGATAATTTTATATAATTGTGAAATGGTACCAAGAACAAGTTACTTCACATAGATAATTTACTTTTTCTTCTGTGGTGAGGTGTTTAAGATCTACTCTCAGTAAATTTCAAGTATATAATATCTTATTATTAACTACAGTCACCATACATAGATCCTTAGAACTATTCATCCAACTGAAAGTTTATCCCTTTGTCCTACATCTCTCTGTTTCTCTCTCCCCACCAGATCCTGGTAACCCTGTGTCTATGAGATTGGCTTCTTCTTTTTGGTTCCACTAAGTGATGCCATTTGTGTTTCTCTGTCTCTTATTTCACTTAGCATAATGCTCTGTGTTATTGCAAATGTCAGGATTTCTTTTTATTTTTTATGGCTGGATAATATTCCTCTGTGGAGTGTGTGTGTGTGTGTGTGTGTGTGTGTGTGTGTGTGTGTGTGTGTATACATTTTCTTTATCCACCTGTTGACTTAGGTTGTTTGTGTGTCTGGCTGTCGTGGATAATGCTGCAGTGCACATGGGAGTACAGATATCTCTTCATGATCCTGATTTCAAATCCTTTGGATATATACCAAGAAGTGGGATTGCTGGATCATATGGTGGTTCTATTTTTAATTTTTTGAGGAACTCCCGTGTTGGTTTCCATAATGGCAGTACCAAATCACTTCCCACCAACAGTGGTGCATGAGGGCTCCCTTTTCTCCACATTCTTATCAACATTTGTTATCTCCTGTCTTCTTGATAGTAGCCATCCTAACAGGTATTGATTTGCATTTCTCTGATGATTAGGAAGTTGAGTATCTTTTCATGTACCTATTGGCTATTTGTATGTCTTTGGAGAAATACCTGTTCAGGCTCTTCGCTTTTTTCTTTATAGGATTATTTATTTTTTTGTTTTTTGTTTGGTTTTGTTTTTGCTATTGAGTCATATAGGAGTTCCTTGAATATTTTGGATATTACCACTTCAGATACGTGGCTTGCAAATATTTTCTGTAGATCACCTTTTCATTAATTGATGGTTTCCTTTGCTGTGCAAAATTTTTTTAGTTTGGTGTAGTCCCATGTGTTTATTTTAGCTTTTGTTGCCCGTGCTTTTGGTATCATACCCAAAAATCATTGTCAAGACTAATGTCTAGGAGCTTTCCCCTTATGTTTCCTTTTAAGATGTCTATGGTTTTAGATCTTACATTTAAGTCTTTAATCCACTCTGAGTTATCTTTTGAGGTTAGTGTAATATAGAGGTCCTGTTTCATTCTTTTGCATGTGGATACCTTCCTCTAGCCTGTATATCTGTTTTTATGAGTTTTGTATGTCTGTTTTGATTATCACAGCTTCATAAAATAGTTTGAAATCAGTAAGTGTGAGGCCTCCAATTCTGTTTTTCTTTCTCATTTGAGGTATTAAAATAAAATGTCCATATTATCCAATACTATCTACAGATTCCATACAATTCTATCCAAAACCAATGGCATTTTTCACAGAATAGGAGAAAACTATCCTAAAATTCACGTGAAAACCACAACATAGAACATCCAATGCTATGTTGAATAGAAGTGCCAAGAATGAATATTCTTGTCTTGTTCCTGATCTTAGAAGAAAGACTGTTTTTAGCTTTTCACTGTTGAGCATAATGTCAGCTGTGGGATTGTCATATAGGGTCTTTATTATGTTGAGGTACATTCCTTGTGTACCAAATCTGCTAAGAGTTTTTATTCATGAAAAGATACTGAATTTTGTCAAATGCTTTTACTGCCTTTGTCAAGATGATCATGTGATTTTTATACTTTGTTCAAATATTTTTGCTCATTTTTTTAGGTAATGGCAAAGTAAAGTCTAGTTTTAGTTACTCTCTTATGGCCGAAAATGGAATTTTCCAGCAAAGCCATTCACAATGGAAATAAAACTATCAGTAAATGTGATTTTCATGGGAGAAATAAAAAAATTGACCGATAGCATTTTTTCCAGTGAATGAATACTGAATATTACATAGAGATTGTGTTGGATTATGAGAAAAGTTTAGATATATAAGAAAACTTTCTAGGTCTATTGTAACCATAAACAAAGATGAAATTTTCTCTTAATTATAACTATGCAAAAGATGGCTAAGATAATTTCATTTGGAAAATCTCTTCCATTGAAACATACCAGAATTATAGAACAATCTCAATACTCTTTCCATGGAATATTTAATTTTGAACGATCTAGCTTTCCTAGTAGGTTAGGATAAATTTCTTGCAATGTGAAATCATGAAGGGTACAAAGGGGCTTTCAAGGTATTGGTCATATTCTGTATTTCTAACTGGGTATTGAGTTTACAGTATTTTTAACTGGGTATGTGATTATTCAATATATTCTTTATATCTTATACATATGTTATAAATATTATTTGTATGTATTAAATATTAATATATCCTGAAACAATCTAAGGCTCCAAAGTAACCTGGAGTTACAGCATGCCATTTGGTACAAAGGTAGATAAATCTGGGGGCTAATTACTAGACTAATTTTAGAATAATGGGTATTAAGCCATCCTTTTTAAAAGGTCCTGTGCCACTAAATCACTAGTCTGTGAAAGTCATTCTTAGTTCCTGATAGCTAACATTGGCATCAGCATTTAGGAGGGTACCTGTCCTGTATTTTTTGTGCTTCACAATGATAGAGACTTAAATGTGTTTTCAGATCAATGAAGGTATTATTTTTCAAAAAGTAAGGTTAAATCACTTCATTTTATATACTAATTCACATTTTAAACCTTATCTGCCCATATACTAGAACTTGGTGCTTAAGACTGCCCTGGTTTGAATCCTGGCTCCATCACTCTCTGTATGATATCGGGCAAATAATGCTGCTTCTTGGTGTTCTGGTTTTGACCTCAGAATTACCTGCTAGGGTGATTGTGAGCATTAAAAGGGTGGGAGTCACTATTTTCCTGTTTTTAGTTTTTGGTGTTCTGAGCAGTTCTATATAGCCTTCTCAAATCTGTATCTGTGTATTTGTATTGGATATTTAACAGGATTCCTTAAAGATTATTTTTTTTTAATTTGGCACTTACATCAACATATTTGTGTATTTTCAGGTTAATCCTCGAGCACTGTTGTTTGGTCATACAGCTTCAATCACCTGTTTGTCTAAAGCTTGTGCTTCTAGTGACAAACAGTATATTGTGAGTGCATCTGAAAGTGGGTAAGTATTTTTTTTGATTCACTATTTTCTGCATAAGTCTTTATTGCAAATAGCATTGGTATATTGGTAAGTAGGTAGGTTTTTTTCTCTGAGTGTTTATAAGATAAATGTTTCAGTGGTCTAAACTTAAAGATATTTGAAATATCTTTATTTTAAAAATGTGAATTTTATCTTTATTAGTGGTTTTTATAATACTTTTATTATAATTCATGATTTGTCTTTGCCTTGCTTTTGAGAAACTCAGAATAACTTAAAAGTTAAAGCTTGACTATTAATCCCCATGGCATTTTTATTGAGCTGGCAAACTATTTGGAGAGTTTAAAAAAAACCTGAATGATCTTAGGCTAGCATAAATTTGCAAGATGAAGTCATGCAAAAGTTCATGCAGTAGATGTGTGTTAATACACGAATGTAACTATATATATATATTCCTAAGTCTCAGAATATAACTTGCTTTTGGAGAGATGGGTCATTGGATGGTAGGTGTAGGGTTCAGAATGTAAGGAATTTTTAAAACTTTCTTGGTGCTTAGAAAATTGTGTATTTACACAATATGTTATTAAAAAGATTTGGGGAACTAGAAGAGAATTATTTAACAAGTTGTCCCTCTCCCCCCATAATTAATTTATGTTTGAAGAGAACCTAGTATTACTGTTTGGAACAAGAGCGGCATCAGGTAAACATATAGTGCCTTTTGGTCAATTAAAGAATAATTCTCATTAGAAGGCATTTTCTAAATAGGTTGAGTGTCCCCTGAAAAATTGTTTAATACCATCTGAGATTTAGGAAGGGGGATCTTACAGAAAACCTTCATAATATCAGGATCATTACATTTTATTCATGTTGTCTTCTGTTAAATAGATCTTATTTCTTGAAAAGGCAAGGTGTATTGAGATTTCTGATTTTGAATGTTATGTCTTCAGTTTGAGACATGAGCTTTTTTTTGGTATGTACTCAATAAAACTCCTGTAGTAAATACAGAATGAAAACTGAAAACATATTTAATTTGTAAACTTTTGGAATTCAGTTGACTTTATATTTTTTCTTTTGTGCTAAATCTTCTAGCTATGGTTTAAATTAAAAGTTTGCATTGTTTTGTCACTTGCCCCTCATACATCCCTTGGGGCTCTGCTCTGCTCCATTATTCTTCTCACTTTGAGGTTGAGGGCGAGGGAGCAAGCACCGTCTGAAGCAGCCACTGTCTGGAGTGGAGGCAGAGGAGAGACTTCTGCAGGGCCTTGCTTCAGTTTTGGCCAGAGCTACTCACGAAGCTCCATCAGCCAAAAGGGAATCAGAAAGTGGAGTCCTAGTGTGCGACCAGAAAGAATGTGGATGGGGACAGGGGTTGGGATGGTGAGTGGGAGGACCAGGATTGTTTGATGAACAGCAGTAATGACTATGCACTACTTCTGAACTATATCAGTTTAAATGGAAGATTGATTTTAAACCGCTGTGACAGAGTTGAACAGAACTTTTAAAAATTAGATTTTAAGTTAGCTATTTTTTTTTATAGGGAGATGTGCCTCTGGGATGTGAATGATGGCAGATGTATTGAATTCACAAAATTAGCCTGCACACATACTGGCATACAGGTTAGTATCTACTTCTGTAACTGTCCAAATCAGCACAGTTCATTACAAATACACAATTTAAAAATATATGTTTTAAACATTGCACCTATATTTTTAATGAGAAATGGGTATAGATAAGCAATAGGCCAAGAAGACCAGAAATGGAGTAGTAAAGTCTTCCTGCTAAGATGGTATAGTGGGGAGGGTAATAAAGTAGACCAGACTCATGGGAAAATTTACAAGGTAAGCCAATTGTCACTGCTGCTTCCGCTGTGTCCGGCTATCCTAATTACCCAAGTGAGAGCTCCCTTACGATTCAGGTAAGTCCTCTAGATCTTAAATAATGAAATTCTCTCTTGCTAAAGTCTTTATGATTCCATTCATGATTGACACAAATTGACCTACTTTGCAGATCATATCCTTTAATTTTTTTGTGCAGTTGGTCCTTGGGCATATTTACTGACTTTCTAAATCTGTAGAAGAAATAAGTATTTCATATGCCTGGTTTACATAATAATTTACATAGGAATTTATAGTTTTTGACTTGTATTTCCTGGTATTCTTTCTTACTCTTTCACAATTGTCAAGTTCTTTGTGCTTCAATTTACTCATCATTTACTCTGTTGAGTGTTGGGAAAATTGCAAGTGTCTAGGAAGTACGATTTATGTTCTCAATGGGAAAGGACACAGAATAGAAGAGAGCTCACATTTATTGAGCAAATATTGTATAGGCATTTCTTATATGGTGTTCCATTTAGTCCTCCCCATACCCTTACATATTAAGTAGGACTACGTCATTTTACATACAAGGAAACTGAGACCCAGCGTGATTAAATGACTTGGCCCAGTGTCACAGTGTGTCATTCCAGGTGCCAGGATCCCAAATCAGATTTACCAGAACATTCCAGGGACTGTATTCATTTGTTACATCATGCTTCCTCCCTTAAAACAAACAAAATCATTTGATGAAAAAGAAACCCTTCTGTGCCAATAGAAAAGCAATGGATAATTTTTGTGGGGAAGGTGGTGGTCAGTATTGTGACTATTTCTTACCCTGTCAAAAGCCTTTTAAAAATAGCTTCCTCAATGTTAGGGTGTATGCTTTGTATTTATAGGGCACATATTATTTATTTATTTTTATCGTATGAAGACTTATTAAGGATTATAGAGAGAAAAGGAGTAATAAAAGGATGTAGAGCCATTGACTATATAGATAACATTTAAATTGAGAAATTATATATAATTTTCTTGAACTCATTGTAGATAAGTATTTGACTATTGTAATTCTGTGATGTAAAAATTTTTGATTTACATTTTAGGAAAAATTTTCTTCATTCATTCAACAATATCATTATTTATTTCAACAGTTTCAGTGCCTAGTATTTATCGGATCCCGTAGTAGGTCTTCTGCATTTTTTTTTATTTTATTATTTTTATTTTGTTATCATTAGTCTACAATTACATGAAGAACATTATGTTTACTAGGCTCTCCCCTACCCCATGTCCCCCCTCACAAATCCCATTACAGTCACTGTCCATCAGCATAGTAAGTTGTTGTAGAATCACTACTTCTCTTCTCTGTGTTGCAAAGCCCTCCCCTTTCCCCCACCCCCCACATTATACATGCTAATCATAATACCCCCTTTCTTCTTCCCTGCCCTTATCCCTCCCTACCCTCCCATTCTCCCCAGTCCCTTTCCCTTTGGTACCTGTTAGTCCATTCTTGGGTTCTGTGATTCTGCTGCTGTTTTGTTCCTTCAGTTTTTCTTTTGTTCTTATACTCCACAGATGAGTGAAATCATTTGGTATTTGTCTTTCTCTGCTTGGCTTATTTCACTAAGCATAATACCCTCTAGCTCCATCCATGTTTTTGCAAATGGTAGGATTTGTTTTCTTCTTATGGCTGAATAATATTCCATTGTGTATATGTACCACATCTTCTTTATCCATTCATCTACTGATGGACACTTAGGTTGCTTCCATTTCTTGGCTATTGTAAATTGTAAATAGTGCTGCGATAAACATAGGGGTGCATATGTCTTTTTCAAACTGGAGTACTGCATCCTTAGGGTAAATTCCTAGAAGTGGAATTCCTGGGTCAAATGGTAAGTCTATTTTGAGCATTTTGAGGAACCTCCATATTGCTTTCCACAATGGTTGAACTAATTTACATTTCCACCAGCAGTGTAGGAGAGTTTCCCTTTCTCCACAGCCTCGCCAACATTTGTTGTTGTTTGTCTTTTGGATGGTAGCCATCTTTACTGGTGTGAGGTGTTATCTCATTGTGGTTTTAATTTGCATTTCTCTGATAACTAGCGATGTGCAGCATCTTTTCATGTGTCTGTTGGCCATCTGAATTTCTTCTTTGGAGAACTGTCTGTTCAGTACCTCTGCCCATTTTTTAATTGGATCATTTGCTTTTTGTTTGTTGAGGTGTATGAGCTCTTTATATATATTTTGGATGTCAAGCCTTTATTGGATCTGTCATTTATGAATATATTCTCCCATACTGTAGGGTACCTTTTTGTTCTATTAATGGTGTCCTTTGCTGTACAGAAGCTTTTCAGCTTGATATAGTCCCACTTTTCATTTTTGCTTTTGTTTTCCTTGCCTGGGGAGATATGTTCACTCATGTTTATGTCCAAGAGATTTTTGCCTATGTTTTTTTCTAAGAGTTTTATGGTTTCATGACTTACATTTAGGTCTTTGATCCATTTTGAATTTACTTTTGTGTATGGGTTTAGATAATGGTCCAGTTTCATTCTCTTACATGTAGCTATCCAGTTTTGCCAGCACCATCTGCTGAAGAGACTGTCATTTCCCCATTGTATGTCCATGGCTCCTTTATCAAATATTAATTGACCATATATGTTTGGGTTAATGTCTGGAGTCTCTAATCTGTTCCACTGGTCTGTGGCTCTGTTCTTGTGCCAGTACCAAATCGTCTTAATTACTATGGCTTTGTAGTAGAGCTTGAAGTTGGGGAGTGAGATCCCCACCACTTTATTCTTCTTTCTCAGGATTGCTTTGGCTATTCGGGGTCTTTGGTGTTTCCATATGAATTTTTGAACTATTTGTTCCAGTTCATTGAAGAATGTTGTTGGTAATTTGATAGGGATTGCATCAAATTTGTATATTGCTTTGGGCAGGATGGCCATTTTGACGATATTAATTCTTCCTAGCCAAGAGCATGGGATGAGTTTCCATCTGTTAGTGTCCTCTTTAGTTTCTCTTAAGAGTGACTTGTAGTTTTCAGAGTATAGGTCTTTCACTTCCTTGGTTAGGTTTATTCCTAGGTATTTTATTCTTTTTGATGCAGTTGTGAATGGAAAATTTTTCCTGATTTCTGTTTCTTTTGGCTCATTGTTAGTGTATAGGAAAGCCACAGATTTCTGTGTGTTAATTTTGTATCCTGCAACTTTACTGTATTCCGATATCAGTTATAGTAGTTTTGGAGTGGAGTCTTTACGGTTTTTTATGTACAATATCATGTCATCTGCAAATAGTGACAGTTTAACTTCTTTACCAGTTTGGATTCCTTGTATTTCTTTGTTTTGCCTAATTGCCATGGCTAGGACCTCCAGTACTATGTTAAATAACAGTGGGGAGAGTGGGCATCCCTGTCTTGTTCCCGATCTCAGAGGAAAAGCTTTCAGCTTCTCGCTGTTCAGTATGATGTTGGCTATGGGTTTATCGTATAAGGCCTTTATTATGTTGAGGTACTTGCCCTCTATACCCATTTTGCTGAGAGTTTTTATCATGAATGGATGTTAAATTTTGTCAAATGCTTTTTCAGCATCTGTGGAGATGATCATGTGGTTTTTGTCTTTCTTTTTGTTGATGTGGTGGATGATGTTGATGGATTTTCGAATGTTGTACCATCCTTGCATCCCTAGGATGAATCCTTCTTGGTCGTGGTGTATGATCCTTTTGATATATTTTTGAATTCAGTTTGCTAATATTTTATTGAGTATTTTTGCATCTACGTTCATCAGGGATATTGGTCTGTAATTTTCTTTTTTGGTGGGGTCTTTGCCTGGTTTTGGTATTAGGGTGATGTTGGCTTTATAGAATGAGTTTGGGAGTATTCCCTCCTCTTCCATTTTTTGGAAAACTTTAAGGAGAATGGATATTATATCTTCTCTGTATGTCTGATAAAATTCCGAGGTAAATCCATCTGGCCTGGGTGTTTTTTTCTTGAGTAGTTTTTTGATTACTGCTTCAATTTCTTTGCTGGTAATTTGTTTAGATTTTGTGTTTCTTCCCTGGTCAGTTTTGGGAGGTTGTATTTTTCTAGGAAGTTGTCCATTTCTTCTAGGTTTTCCAGCTTCTTAGCATATAGGTTTTCAAAGTAGTCTTTAATAATTATTTGTATTTCTGTGGAGTCTGTCGTGATTTTCCATTCTCATTTCTGATTCTGTTGATGTGTGTTGATTCTCTTTTTCTTTTAATAAGTTTGACTAGAGGCTTATCTATTTTGTTTATTTTCTCAAAGAACCAGCGCTTGGTTTCACTGATTTTTTCTATTGTTTTATTCTTCTCAATTTTGTTTATTTCTTCTCTGATCTTTATTATGTCCCTCCTTCTGTTGATTTTAGGCCTAATTTTTTCTTCTTTTTCCAATTTTGATAATTGTGACATTAGGCTATTCATTTGGGATTGTTCTTCCTTCTTTAAATATGCCTGGATTGCTATATACTTTCCTCTTAAGACTGCTTTCGCTGCGTCCCACAGAAGTTGGGGCTTTGTGTTGTTGTTGTCATTTATTTCCATATATTGCTGGATCTCCATTTTAATTTGGTTGTTGATCCATTGACTGTTTAGAAGCATGTTTTTAAGCCTCCATGTGTTTGTGAGCCTTTTTGCTTTCTTGGTACAATTTATTTCTAGTTTTATACCTTTGTGGTCTGAAAAGTGGGTTGATAGGATTTCAATCTTTTGGAATTTACTGAGGCTCTTTTTGTGGCCTAGTATGTGGTCTATTCTGGAGAATGTTCCATGTGCACTTGAGAAGAATGTGTATCCTGTTGCTTTTGGGTGTAGAGTTCTATAGATGTCTATTACGTCCATCTGTTCTAGTGTGTTGTTCAGCGCCTCTGTGTCCTTACTTATTTTCTGTCTGGTGGATCTGTCCTTTGGAGTGAATGGTGTGTTGAAGTCTCCTAAAATGAATGCATTGCAGTCTATTTCCTCCTTTAGTTCTGTTAGTATTTGTTTCACATATGCTAGTGCTCCTGTGTTTGGTGCATATATATTTATAATGGTTATATCCTCTTGTTGGACTGAGCCCTTTATCATTACGTAATGTTCTTCTTTATCTCTTGTTACTTTCTTTGTTTTGATGTCTATTTTGTCTTATACTAGTACTGCAACACCTGCTTTTTTCTCCCTATTGTTTGCATGAAATATCTCTTTCCATCCCTTGACTTTTAGTCTGTGCATGTCTTTGGGTTTGAGGTGAGTCTCTTGTAATTAGCATATAGATGGGTCTTGTTTTTTCATCCATTCAGTGACTCTATGTCTTTTGATTGGTGCATTCAGTCCATTTATATTTAGGGTGATTATCGATAGGTATGTAGTTATTGCCGTTTCAGGCTTTAGATTCGTGGTTACCAAAGGTTCCAGGTTAGTTTCCTTACTCTCTAAGAGTCTAACTTAACTCACTTAGTATGCTGTTATAAGCACAATCTAAAGGTTCTTTTCTATTTCTCCTCCTTTTTCTTCCTCCTTCATTCTTTATATATTAGGTATCAAATTCTGTACTTTTTATCTATTCCTTGATTGACTTTGGAGATAGTCAATTTAATTTTGCATTTGCCTCACAATCAGCTGCTCCACCCTCCCTACCATGATTTTACTACCTCTGGTGACAGCTATCCAACCCTAGGAACACTTCCATCTATAGCAGTCCCTCCAAAATAGACTGCAGAGATGGTTTGTGGGAGGTAAACTCTCTCAGCTTTTGCTTATCTGGAAATTGTTTAATCCCTCCTTCAAATTCAAATGATAACCTTGCTGGATAAAGTAATCTTGGTTCCAGGCCCTTCTGCTTCATGGCATTAAATACATCATGTCACTCCCTTCTGGCCTGTAAGGTTTCTGCTGAGAAGTCTGTGGTTAGTCTGATGGGCTTTTCTTTGTATGTGATCTTATTTCTGCCTCTGGCTGCTTTTAACACTCTGTCCTTATCCTTGATCTTTCCCATTTTAATTACTATGTGTCTTGGTGTTGTCTTTCTTGGGTCCCTTGTGTTGGGGGATCTGTGGATCTCCATGGCCTGACATGGCCAAATTGGGGAAGTTTTCAGCAACTACTTCCTGAAAGACACTTTCTATCCCTTTCTCTCTCTCTTCTTCTTCTGGTATCCCTATAATGCGAATATTGTTCCGTTTGTATTGGTCACACAGTTCTCTCAATATTCTTTTATTTTTAGAGATCCTTTTTTCTCTCTGTGCCTCCGCTTCTTTGTATTCCTCTTCTCTAGTTTCTATTTCATTTATTGTCTCCTCCACCACATCCAACCTGCTTTTAATACCCTCTGTCGTGTTCTTTAACAATCGGATCTCTGACCTGAATTCATTCCTGAGTTCTTGGATGTCTTTCCGTACCTCCATTAGGATGTTGATGATTTTTATTTTGAACTCCCTTTCAGGAAGAGTCATGAGGTCCATATCATTTAAATCTTTCTCAGGAGTTGTATTAACAATTTTACTCTGGACAAGGTTCCTTTGGCATTTCATGTTTGTATATGGCGCCCTGTAGTGTCCAGAAGCTCTATTCTGGAGCTGCTGAGCCCCTGAGGCAATGTCAGGGGTCACAGGGGAGTGGTACTGGTGCCTGGGGGTAGGAAAGAGCTGTTCCCCGCCTCCTGGCTGCTCTGCCTGTCTCTGCTGCCTGAGCCAGTGGACCATTCACACAGGTATAAGTTTTTGTCCCAGAGCAGCCAGATATGGATCCCTGCTTTCCACAAGCAGCCAGAATCCCAGTCTCCCCAGGAACTCTGCCTATATTAACTTTCCAACCCAGTAGTCATGCGAGTCTCATGAAAATACCATGAAATGTAGGTTTGTGCTCCCAGAGCAGATCTCCAGAGTTAGGTATTCAGCAGTCCCAAGCCTTCCACTCCCTCCCTGCTCCGTTTCTCTTTCTCCTGCCTGTGAGCTGGGGTAGGGGAAGGGCTCGGGTCCCGCAGAGCCACAGCTCTGGTACGTTACCCCGTTCGCTGAGGTCTGCTCTTTTCTCCAGGTGTGTGCAGTCTGACGCCGTCCTCTTTCCTGTTGCTCTCTCAGGATTAGTTGCACCAATTAAATTTTCTAATTGTATCCAGTTTTAGGAGGAAGCCTCTGTCTCTCCTCTCACGCCACCATCTTTCAGGTCTTCTGCATTTTAATTGACAACCTCTCTGAGTAGAATATGCTTTTTGGCAGATTCACTAGTGTGTGACGATTGTTCTTTGTGTGATCTCATCCTCCCAGGTCCTGAAGCAGGTTGTTTATTTTATAAGGAGAAATGATAAACCTTAGTGACACTAGAACTTACTGAAATCACAAGGAAGTGGCAACTTATTAAATTGTCATATGAAGACATCCCTTTTTAATATTTGAAAATTTTGTTTCTCCATTCAGGACATTTTCTTTGCTAGTATCAAAGTGTCTAGAAAGCTAAATTGTGTTCAGAAGATTGTTTGGGGGTATAACTTTAAAGCAAAGGGTGAGAGGCATTTAGTCTGGCAGGTGTAATAAAATACCCCTGCCCTCATTGAAGAGCTCTTCTCTAGTGATTGCAGTACACGTGTGCTTTCTGGCTGGTGTTGGATCAACACTGACAAAGTTGTTTCTCTACACCCATCCTTTCCTCCTTGGTACATTGTTCTGCTATATGAGTCAAGGCTACCTTAGGTCACATTATTAAATGTGAGTTCCTGGCAGTCCCTTGGACTTCCAGTTTGTGTGCCGTGTTTTTTGAATCAACCTTCTGAAATCTAGAGGTGCCTCCTGTGGCAGTCTGCATTTTATTAGACCTCCTCTTGGAGTTTCAGTGGGGCTACCTCGCACTTAATTAATGCGCTCCATCATCAGTGTTTATGTTTAAGAACTTATTATCCTTTTTATACGGAGTATTCCATAGCTGATAAAAGATTCTATTTCTTTACATACAGTGTTGAACTCTTAGAGTGTGTGAGCAGGCCCGAGGCTTCTTAGTTTCTTCCCCACTTACAGCATTGCTCTGTGTGCTTTATCTACCTTGCTCACACTCATGTGATCTTGCTCACACTCATGTGACTCATATAAGAGCCAGTGCCTTTGGAAGTAGTAGTCTGAATATTAGATGTTTTCACTTTCTAAAAATCCTATAGTGAGTAGTTCCACTAAGAGAGGCACAGTGTTCTGAGGTTAAAGCAAGATAGGTCCTTTGATAAGTTATTGGTCTTGTTTTGATAGTTACTCTTTTGCTCTTTCGTTGATGGAAACTCATCTTATCCTTTTGAATTATTCTTGGCATGAGTAACGTATGGATCATAATTGTATTGATACTTCTGCTATTTTTCTTCCACAAAGTGTAAATGTGCACTATGAGGATGGTTCACATGGTTATCTCATACCCCAGTCTGAAATAACACACTTAGATTAATCAGAATTTACATCTGATTACAGTATATTTGAACAGCAGCCTCTTCATCTTCTAAATTTTATTTGGTCATAACTGGTAATTACAAGCCTATCCCCACCTATTTCCATTCATCTAAAATTCATATTTTTGGGACCCACTTGAGTTTCCCTTTTGCTTTGACTTTATGAAGTTCATCTTATTCAGGTATTTTGTTAATTCATTCAATATCTGTTTGAGATGCTACAGGAGAATAAAGAAGAAGAATTACAATGAATTTTCAAAAATAGCTCAAAAGGGAGGATGTCAGGAAAAGAATAATTTGGTATATATTTTGAAATATTAATGTCACTATATTTCTATGTGCATATGTAGACATATAATATGTACCATATAGTACATGTCTGGAAGTATTACTGAAGAATGAAGAAGTTGAGTACCATAATAAGCTTGATCAATACATATGAATCAAGTATCTAAAGTAAAGGAGAACATTTAAAACTCTCATTCCCTTTTAGTTCTACCAGTTCTCTGTTGGAAATCAGAGAGAAGGAAGGCTTTTATGCCATGGTCATTATCCTGAAATCCTCGTTGTGGATGCCACCAGCCTTGAGGTGTTATACTCCTTAGTATCAAAGATATCTCCAGACTGGATTAGCTCCATGAGCATTATTCGATCCCACCGAACACAAGGTCAGTGTGTGGCACCCTTTAGGAACCTCAGCACCATAACCTAACAGTTAATTCGGTTACTGTAGAGTTCTATAATGTATGACATATTAATATATTTGGTTATATTCTTCCATTTAAGAAATAACTACTTCAATAAATTATGGTCAGTCTACACCTTCAGAGAGGAATCTTTGATTGAATTAAGATTTAAAGTATTAGATCATCTTCATTCCATGGAGTGGATCGCTAGCTTTTGGCAGTCTTAGAGTTTGCAGGTGATTTTCCGAGCGAAGGAAACACAGCTTCCCCCTGGGGGTGTGGTGGGTGGGACTCTTGTTTCACCTGTGTATTTCTTGGACCTGGTTTTATCAGTTGCTTAAGAGGCATAGGAAATGTTTCCATGTTATATGGAAATAATGAAAAGGGAGGGAATTACACATAGTTAAGCTTATTTAATTGAGCACCAACTATATACCAGGGTACATAGTTGGTGCTCAATTAATTCTAATTACGTTTTCTTCATTTTTTGTTGAAACCTTTCAGTGACAACTGTGAGAGCAAAAGTAAAATTGTTCAGGAAAAGAACAGTAGTTAGGGCTGAACATTGAATGTATATTCATATGAGCCATTTTAGTTCTCACAATTCCCAGTGGGGTAGGTATGGCTGTTATCAGGTGTGTAGATGAGGAGACTGATGAAGTTTAGCCTGCTGAAGTCTTTTCCTAAGATCACAGAGCAAGTTTGTGGCTGACTCGTGGCCAGATGGACTCTAGAATTATTGCCTTAACCATTGTGTTACACCACCTCCCTTTCTATGGGAGCTTTCCTTCATAACCTCTTAGGGTTGGAAATCAGCACACAGCTTTTTATTCGGTAGTCATTTAGCAAATATTTATCAAGTGCCTGCTATCTTCTAGGGGCTGAGGATTAAGCTATTGAAAGGACTCAAATTCTAGTAAGAGAGAATGATATACAAACAAATGGCAGTTCAGAGTATAAAGTATGACAAGGTAGGGAAATAGTACAGGAAAGCTGGAACTAGTGCAGACAGTGAAGGGGATTGAGGGCAAAGAGGAAAAACTGCCCAGATCAGATGAAGTTTGAGCTAGGATTTGAAAGTTGAGGAGGAGCTTAATTGGCAGACATGGGGATCAGGATGTTTCTGGCAGAGGAAATAGTTTGTACACAGGTACAGTAGCACAGTAGCATTAATAATAGTCTAGGCATGTGTGGGAAACAAATATATTTTTTCTGGGGCAGGAAGTGTGAGGGAAGGAATGGGAGCATATGAGGTTGGCAGAATTGGCAGGGGACAGATCATGAAGGGCCTGTGTGTCAGCTCCAGAACTTGGATTTCACCCTCTGCACCAGGGGTTGTCAGCTGTTGCCCCAGCTGAGAGCCGGGCAGGTCTGAATGAGGCAGTGACTGAGGGGATAGAGTGCATGGACTTACAACTTCTTCCAAGAGCTGTTCTTCAGAGGATTGGTTCTGCAGTTTGTTAATAGGTGTTAGTGAAACAGGAGGGTTCTGTGGTCAACTATATTTGGGAGATATTTGGTGAAATAAAATTGAGCAGGCTTCTTGAATACGGGACCTTCTCAAGGGGAGGGTTTCTAATTTGTATTAGAGAATGACTGCTTTATTCCTGAGCTTAACAGTGAAAATTAGGTTCAACTTAATTTTCCAGGCACTAGGAAATTCATTATTAGCATGTTCACCTCTTAATCTTATTTATAATCAATATACATTTTTAAAGTACTGTATCTGTGATAAACAGTTTGTATATTTTGAATTATAACAGTTTATACATGTGAGATACACATATACACTGGTCTGAACATGATAAAATGTACTTTCATAAAAAATTTTGTTCTTTGCTTACAATTCTGAATGTTACTAATTTATGATGTTGCAAACATACACAATTTTTAATCTGCATTTACCATATTCTAGTCTGTGGGTATTTGAGAATTTTAGATATATTGGTATGTTTCACTTTTACCGTAATTAGCAGACTTGCGAACAGTTGTGGTTTCTCTGTACAGGGATCAGAGAATTGTAGTCAGTATACATTCCAGTGCCTCACATTGTCCAGGGAACTATGTAAACGATAAAGTTTTTACTAAAAGGTAGTAAACAATTCTTTTTAGAGACAGTAATAACTCATCTTTATTGATATGTGGAATGCTGTACCTCTGGTGTGTCTTCATTGTCATAACCCATTCAGGTAGGTACTGTTGTTATTCATTTTTATTTGCTTACAGGTAAGCAAACTGAATTTGAGATCGGCAACTTAAGTTATCCACAGTCATTGGTTAACTAGTGAAGAACATACGACTTTAACCAATACCTTCCTTGCTCTGGGGATGGTATTAGTCAGCTTTCTAATGTCCCTCCTTTCACAGTTTGTGTCTACTTCCCTGGAGCTGTGATGGCCCCTCTCCTGAGCTTATGAGTTTAGGTTTCATATCATATGTGGAAAGTGTAATGTCAATTAAATGTCGACAAGGCAGATAAGGTGAGTGGAAAAGCAGGGAAACAAGTGCCTTGGAAAAAATAAAGTTAGGGTGTTCATCCATGATAAATAAAATAAATTGTGAATTTTGAATAAAAGTGTTTGTTAACCTAATAATCAACATTTGAAATAATTAAAAACTTATTGGTTAGAAATTGAAACCTAAATTCAAGTAGCTAGAAATGACTTTTCCTTGAATTCTAAAATTTTGGTCACTTAACTGAATTTCAAATCTGGTTTCTGTTATTTCATAAAATACAGAATTTTGTGTTTTTGCCAGTTGTAAATATACTGTTATTTAATTTCATTACACTGAACCATGTTACTAATTAGAAAGAAAGTGTACTACATTTGTAACCTTGGCTTCTTGTTCCTTCTGGACTTAGAGGACACCGTGGTGGCGCTCTCAGTGACAGGCATCTTGAAGGTGTGGATTGTTACCTCTGAAATCAGTGGCATGCAGGTGAGACAAGAGACTGGAAATGATTTCTTTGATTTTCTTTTCTTGTGAAGTCTGAAACTTCAGTAATCTGCATATTCCTTTTCTTTTTTAAAGTGGAAGGCAAAAGTTATTCTTTTTCAGTAGCCTTATTGACATAATATAGGACATCCTCTAATATGCTGTCTCTGTAAATGCATTATTTTTTTCACTTTGATGGTGGACATCTGCTCTATCAAGGATATGAAATTACACAGGATATGGAGTAGAGGAACATAGAGAAGGTGGAATTTTCCTCAACTGTCTGTATAAAAGTTAGTTTGCTTGAGGGAAAAAAAAAAGCTAACCACCATAAAAAGTATATAAAGTCAGTTTTAGTCCTCGCCCTCTGTTTTTTGGTCTCGAATTCCTTATCATTTTTTATTCGTAAGAAAGGCAGATCAGTTGGTTTTCTGACAATATTGATGCTGATCTCTTCAGTGAGTGAATTTTTAGATACTGAATCAGGGAGAAAGTACAGGAATCTATCAGATTTCTTTTTTTAACCTTAAAGCACATATAGCCCCAGAAGTCAGGATTGACTCAAACTTTTGTCAACTCTTACACCAGAATGATGATACTCTGATTCTCTTCAGTAGTTTAATTTTGAGTAGTTTTATAGCAAAGACGTTGTGCCCACATGTTTTTAGTGTATATTTTTGAAACTTTTTTTCTACCTTGGTTCTCACATAAGGCACTAAAATGCCAAATACATCAAGTGATGTCTTATTTTATTTTATTTTCCTTATCATTATGTGATAATTTTAATGGCAACCAAGCCATTCCTGAAGTTTTACAAATCTTTCTCTTTTCAGGATACTGAACCAATATTCGAGGAGGAATCCAAACCAATTTATTGTCAGAATTGCCAAAGTATCTCTTTTTGTGCATTCACACAGAGGTCACTTTTGGTTGTGTGCTCCAAATATTGGAGGGTAAGATAACTACCTAAGTATGAAGCTGTATTTTTACCCTTCAAGGTGTTGGTTTATCAGACTTCCAAAGATAATTGTATGGAAGAGCTTGGTGCACGAGTATTTCAACCATTTAGAATTCATGTGTGATTTTGATATTGTATTTTGAGGTGCTAGAATTTGGGTATGTATAGTGCCTTTTTTTGTTTTGGCTTTTAGAATGATTTAGTTAGTCACTATTATTCTGTTGATCATAATATCTGTCTCTTGCTGTTGTTTCAGTCATTATCTGGTCAGTGCAGTGTAAGCAGTGGTGGTGAACCTGGTGCAGGTTGACCTGCCTTTGCAGGTTGTGTTATTTCCAATTGTCATTTTCTTCTGATTTCTTAGAATCAGGAAGGTCTTCCTCCATCACTTCAGAGCTAACAGTGGAAATAGTATATTACTTTACATGTTGCCTGAATTTAACATTTCTATCATAGAAAAAGAGACAGCATATTTTGACACTTGTGCCTAGTATATTTTTCAAAGCTTTCCATGTATTATCTCTCTTAATCCTCACAGCTCTCTGAGGTATATTAGTTATCTAATCCTGTGTAACGAATTACTCCAAAATCGAGCAGTTTAAAACAACAAACATGTATCATCACACCTCTGATACATGGGTCACCACCCCACCTGTGGGTCAGGAATCTGGGCATGGCTTAGCCGGGTCTCTCTGGCTCAGAGTCACTCCCAGGCTGTGATGAAGGTGTGGGCTGGACTGTGATGTCATCCTGAGGCTCCCCTCGGGGAGGATCGGCTTCCAGATTTACTCACTTTGGGGTTACCAAGCCTCAGGTCCTACTGACTGTTGGCTGGAGACATCAGTTCCTTGCCATGTGGGGCCTCTCTCTAGGGCAGCTCACAGCATGGGAGCTGTCTTTCCTCCGAGTAAGGGAGCAAGAGAAGGTGCAACCAAGATCCACCTAATCTTGAAACTGAGATTTCATCACCTCTGCCACATTCTGTTGTCTAGAAACAGTACCAAACTCCAGCCTACACTCAAGGGAGAAGATTACACAAGGGTGTGAATACTGTGAGTTGTGGATTAGTGGGGCAGTGTTACAGTCTGCCTACCATAGTGGGAATCATTGCTTTCCCCATTTTGCAGATAAGACAGTTGAGGCACAGGGGGGATTAATAACTTGACTGAGGTTTATACATTTGGTAGTTGGGTGGTGGGGTTACAGGCAGGAGTTGCTGTGTTCCACTCAGGAGTCTGACTGCGGCAGCTGCCAGCAGGACTGCCATGCTGTGTTCTGTCTTGAAGGGGATGGGCTGTGGAGTAAAAGGACTGACCAGGGTAGCAGCATCCTAACCTACCTTGCACTGCTGTTGATTTGGAATAAGAGTAAAGAAGAAAAGCTAGCAGCTGATTAGGTACAGTAAGCTCATGGGATCCTTCGTTTGTCTTAAAATTAAAAACACATGGAAATAATAATAGAAACAGTGTAAGAGGAAACTGTGAGAAGTACACACTGTTTTCTGCTGCTGCTTCTCTTCCCTGTTCCCAGGCAATATATAATACCAGTTCCTTGTGTGCTCATTGTAAGCATTTTATAATCATGTGAGAACAGTCTTTTCTTAAATGCACGCAATTCGAGTGAAGAGGTAACTCACAGAGGGAGAGAAGGTAGTTACAATATACATATGTGATCAAGGACTCATCTAGTACTTGTAAAAAACCAACTCCTGCAAATCAAGATGGAAAACAGAGACAGCCCAATAAAAAAATACACAAAAATATTTTAAAAGAGGAAAGCCAAATGGCTTGCATACCTTTGAATTTTTAATCTGGAATTTATTTTGTATAAGTTGTGAGATGTAGATCCAATTTTATTTTCATTTCAGATGGGACCCCTTCCCTCCCCTCCAGTTCCTGGTGCTTTTTTGTCCAATAATTCATTTTTCTATTGTTGTGCCTTTATAATATACTGTATTCCTATGTTTCTGGAATCTCTTCTGGACTTGATTTATCTGTTCACTTATGCATTAGTTGTATTGTTTTATTTTCTGTTGCTTTTTAATTTGTTTTAATAGATAACAGGGCTGTAGGGCTGGTCTCCACTTTTCTTTCTTGGATTTATCTTGGCTGTTCTTAGAGTGCTGTTGTCATATATGACAAATATCATAGCAAAGCATGGTAAATACAGCTGGGATTTGTTCTAAAATCAAGGCTCTGCACAAACAACTTCATTGCTTTTTCTTTTAGGAAAAGTAAAATAAAAACTCTGGGCCATTGAGTTATCATTCCTCCTGGGGTAATTTTCCATCAATATAGATTGTGCTTTTATGAAATATCAAAAGTGGTAGAAAAATTATTCTAAGAATGATATAATATCATGGTTATTAGTCCTAGCTCTATCACTAGATAAATGGCCCTGAGCGGGTGATGTATCCCTTATTTGTGTCCATTTCCTGTCTATAAAATGTGGTAGCCATACCTGCCTGCCTCCCTCCTGCAGTGATTCTAAGGGTCCTAAGATGGGATAAAACTGTGATTCTAAGATGAGATAAGACTGTGAAGACCCTTTGTAAAGCTTGACGTGCCTTACAAATGGAAGTCCCCAGGTTAGTAACCTGTGTTGCTGATGAAATTTTAGGGACTTGACTTTTATATGTGAGAATTATTGAATAATAAAACTGAATCTGTTAACTTCCTATTTAAGTATTTTAGCACATTGATGAAATATGGTAAAGTAAGGTAATTCCCGTATTAAAAAGGCAGTAATTCTGATGTCAGAGTTTATTATTAGAAACATTGTTACTGGTCATGAGAGTCATAACCATGTATTCTACAGGTCGGTTTCCTGTTACTTGACATTTTTTGTTGGAGCACTTGCTTCTTTAGATAAGAAAGGCTAAGGATTCCTGTCCCTGTGCAGGGGACACCCCTGCTGTGCTTTTCATGGTCTGCTGCCTCACCACCAGGAGGCTGCACACAGCGGGGACCTACATGTTTTCCCTATTGAAGGTGACTGTGCCCTGGGCTCACTGACAACATGTCTTTAACTGAGGCCTGAGTTGTTAAATATATTTCCAGAAGTTTTTGTTTGTTTGTTTGTTTAGTTAAAATGTTGCTGTAGCTTTCGAAAATGACACCGATGTGAACTAGATTGTAATTTCTTATTCCTTGTAGGTATTTGATGCTGGAGACTATTCTCTGTTGTGTTCAGGTCCTAGTGAAAATGGACAGACATGGACTGGAGGTGACTTTGTATCAGCTGATAAAGTAATCATTTGGACTGAAAATGGGCAAAGTTATATTTACAAACTACCTGCCAGGTATTCAGTAAATAATAATTTAGGACTTAATCAAAACAAAAAGAATCTGAGTTAAAGGTATAACCTCAAGATATGAAAATGTATAAACTATAAATACTAAATTTATGCAAAAAACTTCAGAACTTCTTCAGTTAAATTTAATATTTCAGTTTAACTTTGAAGTATATAAATTGGATGGGTTTTTATTTGAACTAGGATATTTTAATAACATTAAATTAACTATAATTTAAAAATCCATGTTTTGTCCTTTGTCAGGAAAACCTCATTATATGGTATAGTTAAATATTTAATATCTGTATTTTAATTGAATGTCATATTTTTCTCATTTTCAGTTGCCTTCCAGCTAGTGACTCATTCCGCAGTGATGTGGGGAAAGCAGTTGAAAATTTAATTCCCCCTTTACAACATAGCCTCTTGCATGGAAGAGATAAAGAGGTAAAGTCTTCAGGTATCATTTATAATTGCTAGTTACATAGAAAACTTTTCACTATTTTGGTGTCTTTTGGTAGCTAAGCATTTGAAAGATTCAGAACAATTTAAGGCACTGTATTAGATTAAAAGATTTTGACATGGTCAAATATAAGCACAATTTAAAAATTTGTGTATCTTAAACATGTGCCTATAATACAGCATTCGCCTTTCTCTGAGAATACAAATGGTCTTAGGCTAATTACATAGTGGCAATGACTTTTTGATAAAGTTTATATTGATGGCAGATGTTTATTTTGTACTATTATACAGTTATAAACAGTGACAGATATAGAAGGGCAATGTAATAATAACTTACTACTTGAACAAGGCATTGCAGTATATCCTCAAAATCATGTAGACGTTTAAAACATTAGACATTAGAAATAAAGAATAAAATAATTTTTTTTTCTATGCAAACCAAAGTTTATTATGATTTCTAAAAACCTACTTAATATCAATTTAAAGGTGAAATGCAACAGCACTTAGTGCTGGATCTTCAACTCTGTTCTTTGAGCGTTAAGAAGGAAGCTTTGGTTTTGGAAAGATAGTTTCCTTTACTTATGTTCTGAGTTTCCACAACTTTTTCATTCTGAACATTTTGTTCCATCTTATGGGAAGGGATGGTGAGCAGAAGGGATTTTTTAAATATGTTGAATTTGCAGAATGTATACATCTATGTAAATTAACATCTTCTGTAACCTGTCCTTTATTCTTTTAAACTCCTACTTACTGCTCTCTAAACTAGATAGGCACTTCCAGTTATACTAAGGAATAATTTCTTGTATAAAAAACATACATAAGAAAAAACAAATATATATCATGTTTCTTTTAATATCAGTTTCCCAACACATTTAAAAATAAAATACATATATTATGTGGTATAATGTACAGGTTGAAATATGGGATATTGGTTGGTTATTCCAGCTGCTGTTATAACTTCTTGTTAGGTGTTTTTTTATCAATTAAAACTTCTAGTAATTTTCAGACTGTAAGTTAAATCAAATAATTATTTTGCTTAATACATATGGTTTCTATATAGGCTAGTTCTTTTTAGGAAAAAACTATTACCAAATATGCTAATTAGATTATTTGTTAACTGTATTTGTCAAAACTTGAAGTCTCTTTTTTACTGCTTTTCAGCATAAGATTCTGTGCTTTAATATTCAAGCATTTGTCAATTAATAATTTAAAGTTTAATTTTAGGAGTCCACCACTATTATTTTCAAATAAGTGATCTCACTGAAGGCACAAAAGTATACATAAGACCCTAATGAATGTTTCTTTTTTGTAATGGTTTATAGCTAACATATCAGGCTAGGTTCAGATTGATTATGTAAATGTGCCTGAGTAACATGTCATGCTCTTAGTTGAAAAATATACTAATTAAAAAAAATGTAATCCTATAGTTACACAAGCTTGGTGGTTTAATTTTGCTGCTATTCAGGAGTAGGCACAAGGCTAAGATTAGCAAGTTCTTCTCTTTGGCCTCTTAAATAGAGACTTTTCTTTTGGTAAGGAGTGGTATGTTTTAGTATTAATTATTTAATAACAGACAAATAAATTGCATTGTTGTGGTAAGTAATCGGTTATTATAAAACAGAGAAAAAGAATATAAATACTAATTCTAGAGACAGACTACAAATGTAGTTTTCATTTATTTGAATGTATTATACTGAATTTGAGTATTAGTTGACATGTAATTAATGCTACAAAATTACATCAAAATATTGTTGAATACTTGTGCTATAACCACTTTTTTTACTCTGGTACTGAGGCAAAATATTTTACATCTTTATCTGAAAAAAATGTTAATGTGTGAAATACTCTGATTAAAAAAATAGCTAAAGATACTTGAACAACTTTTATTTTTTTTGGCAGTCTCTAATTTGTCCTCCTGTTACTCGATTCTTCTATGGGTGCAGGGAATCCCTCCATAAACTATTAATTCAGGGTGATTCTTCCGGAAGATTAAATATTTGGAACATATCAGACACACCTGATAAACAGGAAGGTAAAGAAGGTAATAGTAAATCATGTACAACAATTTCTTAATTTATTAAATTTAACAACCTAAATAGTAACTACCAAGTAACAAATTCATAATGTACATATGTCAGTTTCTTCTTAGAGTCATTGTTGATGACAGAGATCAGTTTGGTATATTACTGAATCAATCATAAGCACATTTATTTTAATAGCTTTAACTTTTTTTCTAACATGCACAAATATTTTTCTTTTATACAAAACAAAACCTCCACAGGGCTGGCAATGACAACTTCTGTTAGTTTGCAAGAGGCATTTGATAAACTGAATCCTTGTCCTGCTGGAATTATAGATCAGCTGAGTGTGATTCCCAGTAGTAATGAACCTCTGAAAGTAACTGCAAGTGTGTACATACCAGCACATGGACGACTTGTTTGTGGCCGTGAAGATGGAAGCATCATTATTGTACCTGCCACACAGACAGCTATAGTACAACTGCTGCAAGGGGAGCACACACTCCGAAGAGGTATACTGAAGATCTACTCAAGTCTAAAGTGCGCATCATAGCCATGATATTGATAGTGTTTGCACTGTTTGTTTTTAACAAATACAATGAGACAGTGCAGTTGTCAGTGTTCTGTGTAGTTGGCAGGGTTTAATGTGCAGATAATAAAATACTCAGTAACTATTATTGGAATAAATACCACATAATGACTATGAATAAAGAAATACCCAATTTTATCTCTGATCTATGTTAATCGTTCCATTTATTTTTAGTTATCTCTATGGCTTACTAAATAATGACCATATTATTAGTAATACTGGTAATCTCTTAGAACAGTGCTGTCTGGTAGAAATATATATAACAATATATGTGATTTTCTAATAACAACATTAAAAAAGTAAAAATGATTCAGGTGAAATTAATTTTAATAGTATGTTTTATCAGACTCAATATAGCAAAGCTATTTTCATTTCAACTTGTAATTAATATAAAAATTACTAATGAGATATTTTATATTTTTTTCATGCTGAATCTTTGAAATCTCCTATATATTGTACATTTAGAGCACATGTTAAGCCAGACTAGTCACCTTTTAAGTGCTCAGTAGTCTCATGTGGCTAGTAGCTATTGGACAGAGCAGTTTTATCAGATAAACGTAGAAGCCTTTTTTCTGTGATAAAAATTTATAGCTATTCTGATGATTCATGTTAACTTTTACTTGTTGAAATTTTGTTAAGACTTGTATTTTCCCATTTTAAATCAAAAACCTCATTCACAGGTTGGCCACCTCACAGAACACTCCGTGGTCATCGGAACAAAGTCACATGTTTGCTATATCCTCATCAGGTCTCAGCTCGTTATGATCAAAGATATCTGATATCTGGAGGTGTGGATTTTTCAGTCATAATTTGGGACATATTTTCTGGAGAAATGAAACATATCTTCTGTGTGCATGGGGGCGAGATTACTCAGCTTCTAGTTCCACCTGAAAACTGTAGTGTAAGTTGATCATAAAAGATTATTTCACTATGGGACAACCGAGTTATGTTGCTGTCAGGCTTGTTGTAAGTGGAATCTATAGTAACTTAAAAAAAAGTAAGACAATAGAATTAACAAAACCCTTTTGATTTTAAAACTACATAATGGTTATGTATAATATTCAGGCAAAGTTATGATTACTTACTATTGGGCACATAGAAATAGAAGATGCACATAGTGATTTTTCCAGTTATTAGCTCCTAAATAGCATGGCTTATCCCTGAAACATAGTAGCAGTTCAGAATATGTTTATTGGAGTTTCAATTTTCTGTTTTAAAATAGCATAAATATTCCCAAAGACATTCTACAATCTCATTATTCTTAGCTCCATCTGAGGAAAAAGATAGTGAATATTTACTATGGTCAAGGCAAGATACTTATAGAGTTCATTTAAATAAACAATTTGCCAAAGGAGACTGTAACAGTCACTGATAATGATTTTGGAAAATTTTGTGGAAGCAGATTGCTTTCTTAGAGATGTGTGTGGAAGTTAGGCCATGATATCAAATAAAAAGCCTAATAAGTTTAGGACGGATTTTTTTAGGGTGATTTTAGGAGGTCTTAGGACTGATGAGTAATGGGCCCATACTTTCTTTTACTATTTGTTATTCATGGACTTGTTCACGTGATTCGCCTCGTGTGCATAGTCGCCATTCCCTAACACTCACACACGTTTGTGCACATGCGCAAACAGAAAGAGATGCACACAGGGTCTGCTTGCACACATATTTCACGTTTATCATGATACACTAGTTACTGTCTTCCCGAAGAGAAAACAATTTTGCTCATGTATCTGATGCAGTTTTCACATGGTATCTCATTTCAAAACCCAAGAAATTTTCCTTGGACTTTCTGTTTATTAATCTTCTTGGTAATGTATTTTATCTGCCATGTTCTGCCAGTGCTAGATTTTGTTTGATTTCTTATTGCTGGTGTTGTAGAAAGTCTGAGTGCCATCCCTTTCTTTTTTTTCTCCCAGGTTTGAAAATTCATGTTCTTAATCATTCTCTTCCTTCTTTTTTATTGCTGCCTTTTTCTTTCCAATTTGGTTTTTAGTTTCATATCTTTATCACTGTGAAAAATTACTTTTATTTTGGTGAAATAGGTATCACTATACTTGCACTTGTAAGTTATAGCATGGTTACAACCTTGTCCTAAACTTGACTTACAAAAGTTATGCCCTAATGTGAAACATGAGAATTTTCATCTCTGAGTGCAAATTTGTGAAGTATCTAATTTCGGCAACTAAATAGAGAAGGGACTCCTTACTTGACTAGGGGCCACAGCCAAAGGGGCAGTGGCCTGGGGACTTGAGGACAAGGGTCACAGACTAAGAAGTCTGGCATTTGAAAATTAGTGTCTGACTTGTAATTTACTTATTATTGGCTTAACCATAGATTCTCTTGTTTGTAACTAACATTCAAAAGTACTGATTAAGGCAAAGAAACTTGCTTTTAGCTTTGTGATAATTTAACAAGTAAATAAGGGCTGCCTAGTTAATACCTGTTCATTTTGCTGGTAGTTTTAGGTACATCAGCTAATGTGTTTGAAGATCAAAGAGCCTAACTGATTAAGAAGAAGCGAAGAATCTGGTATTTGCTAAATGTTTAGCAAATGACTGTTGCTGAGATTAGAGTTCATGGCATCATGTGCTGTGACGGCACTTTCTCGTAGTAAGAAATATTTTTATTTTGAACTTGAGATCTGGTCGTTGAAAAATTATAAATATTTACTAAACATGATGGTTAAAGATAAATACTCAAAATTTGTCATCTACTTTTTTGATTAGAATAGCATCTTGTTTTTTATCTAAGGTAAATTCAGAAAGACGTTGAATTTTGACCTTTGCATTTTTTGTGTGTGGGGGGATTTCTCTGTTCTAAAACAGAAATGTTTTATTTTAAAAATTACTTAAGTTATAGCTAAGGATGTATAAGGTTTATGATTTTTCCTTTCTTATTATAAGGTTATTTCATGTTTGCCAAAATATAAAAGGTTAAGAAAAGTACTAAGCAAAATCATTGTTTTTTAGCTTAGGTTGTTAGTGAAGAAAAATGAAATCCTATCTGCTACGTAGTGAAGATGCTGCAGCTAGAGACCAGCTCTGAGGACAGACTGTCATCATGTCCTTTTGTTGTTGGGCAGCTGCATCTGGGGAGGTTTCTCCCAGTGCACTAGGTGAAACATCAGCCTGGGTGGGGGAAGGTTCAGGACTCGATTCAAATAGGTCAGATGAGTGCAGGTCAGGAAGGAATTCAGTAAAGCGAGAGTAGTAATGAATGTCAGCAGCCATGCAGGCAGTAGAGATCAAGGAAGAACAGAGGCAGGAAAGGGAAGTTCATTGAACTTCTGCTCGGCACAGGGCAGATCCCTTGCTAGCTCCTGAAGCCAGGGTTGCCTGCTGTCCAGCGTGTGGTTGATCTGCACAGTGTGGGAACTCAGCCCCTATCACCCCAGGATTGGGGAGGTCACAGAGCACTGGATGGAGTGAGTTTCTGTTCTGAGAACTTCCACTTCTCCGCTGGTCTGAATAAAACAGGGAGAGAGAAAAGGGTTGTGTTAAGACTAAAAAATGAATGAAATAGCAAAGTGACAAAGATACTTTGCACTGGAGGTGGAGGTTGGAGAGTTCTTGTCTTTATCATGGAAAAGAATTCAGAAACAAGTGCAATCAGCTTATGCAACAAGAGAGTTTGATATAAGACAGTACACATTCAGGAGTGTGGGTGACCTCAGAGAGGAGGCACACTTAAAGGTTTAAGGTTTGGGGTTTTATAGGGCCTTTTGGGTAGGGGTCAGCATAAGGCATGATGTATACTGGTGATTCATAATTCCTTTGAGGTTTTGTCTTAAGAATAGGGTTATTTAGGTGATTGTGTTGATATATATATCTCAGCATTCTTTATCCACATAGGTTCATTTACACTTTGGAGGTCTATCTCTTGTCCTGGTTACAACGTTACTTAATTGATTAAAGAGCTGGAAGAAAAGAAAGAAGAGCATATAGATTAAGTTAAAGAATAAGTGTGGGCCTTTTTCCCAGGCTAAGTAGATTTACAGTGGTATGACCCGCATCCCATTTCCCTGCTCTGTCTTACTGTCATGACTCCGCATATATGTCTCAGTAGACAAATAAGATGTACTTGCTTTTCTCCTGTTAGGTGTTTTTGTCATTCTTTCTTTCTCCACTCCTTCATTTCTGTGCTATTTTAGCATCTTTTTACCTAAAATCTTTCTAGGTTCTTCCTATAGATGAGCATTAGTTTAATGCCAGACTCAGTGGCTCTATATACTTTATTTTTAATAAGCAATTTCTCTATTCTTTTATTAATGGGAGTTTTAATTATTTAAAAAATTGGACTTGCTCATAGATGATATATATTCCCTATCAAAGTGCTTTGCAATTTAGTTTGATTCACTGAATAGCCTGGTTAGCTGAGCTTTAACTTTTATATGATACAGATTATTTTAAAGAATTAAAGTGTAGTTAGTAAGAAAGTTAAAACTTTTCCTGAAGCTATCCCTTGAAATATGAAATACTGAAGTCATTCAGGATTATATAGTGCCATAGGGTTATTGAGAACAATTCAGAAAGTTTTGGGGGCACTACTACTATCTTCCAAATGGTAAAAGAGAGGTACTAACAAAATACTTTTGTAGATAAAGGCAAGGATATATCATAGGTATTCAGAGAAACAAGGAGTTTTGGTAAACTACTCAAAACATGCTATTAAGATTTAACTAACTGTATATTGACTTTGTGAAGGGTGCTGGAGCTTGTAGTTTTGAGATCCGTAACATTAGGTTATTTGCCATTTCTCTTTCTTCTTGAGATTATGGAATGTAGAGAAAAAAAATCAGTTTGAGGTTTTTTTCTTTTTGGAGGTTTGGTTTCTTGATAAGACAATATACTATATATACATATGAAAGATCATATACATGTACTGTATATACATATGAAAGGAAAAGTAAAATTATCTACTTAAACAGTATTTGAATTATGTAACATAAAATCCTATACCATTTTTGTCATTTCAAGTTGTGTTTATTGTTTTTAAAGGAGTAGTTTTGACCTTATATATTGCTATTCAAATGTAATAGTTCTTAGGTATTTTCAATAGGATTCAAATTTAAAGCAGAACCTTTATATTTTTATTAAATTAGATTGTCACTTCAAATACCCACATAGACTTTTTAGAAAAATCTTAAACACAGGCTTATTAAATCTTAAAGTTTTCATCTGCACTTAGAATAGTATTTACTGTAGTATCTTAAAATATTTTATTGATAGGTACGTAAAATGCAAAGGGTATTTAAAGGTTATTAAATGTGAAGCAAGTCCCCCTTTCCCTCCTATTTTCCAGCTGCATGGTTCCTTGAGTACAATACCTTATAATTCTTTAGAGATTTTCTGTGCTGTAATATTTTAACACTGAAGAATATAGCATATTTAGTTTAATCTTATTCTAATAACTAAGACATTTAACCACACAAAGTGGTTAGAGATAGAATTCTTTCTAGATTTTAAAAGCTGTCAGAAGGCAGTACAGCACAGAGAAGACAAGTAGTGACTCTATGGCATGTTACTACGCTTATGGACAATGACTACAGTGGGGTGTGTGTGTGGGGGGATTTGATAATATGGGTGGATGTGGTAACCACAATATTGGCCATGTGGTTCTTTCACAAGATTGTATATCAATGATACCTTAATAAAAAAAATTAAAAAATTAAAGCTGTCAGAGGGATATAGGCTTAGGTAAATTTCCAAAATTTGTCTTCTAGGCTAGGGGAGACCAAAAGTGCACCAAATGCCTGTGAGTCTCAGGAAGGCAATTGAAAGGGAGGGCAGCTATTTTTAAGGCTTCTAGAATGTTGCAGCAGAAAGTTCCCTCTAAATCTCTAGCATTAGGATTATGTTGTTACAGATAAAAATGATCTGGCCTTTTCCCTTTACCTCCCTGCCAGTGTATTTTACCTTGCCCTTATTTATCATTCTCTTCATACTATAGTTTCTGATATAAAGGATTCCACTCTCTAAGACCCAACAACGTTTACTTTTATTTCCACATATTTTGACTTGCAGAGAAAGAAACTAGACTTTGAAAATAATATTAAGAAAATAATTTTAAAATATCAGGAGTGATTTAAAAAACATTCCCCTTAATAAACCAGATAGATCTTATTGATAGGAATGAAAATTCAAAAACTAATAAATAACACTAGCGGCTCAGTAGAATATTTCTTACGTATAGACTGGTACTACTGTCCGCGTGGAGCTGTCCACATTTCCACACTTTGTTTGCAATTGTAGCTGGTGGCTACATTTAGAAGTACTACCTGAAATGGGACGTTTGTGTGTCTAAAATGGTTTGACGCCATTTACATTTTAAAAACACGCTATTCCATATACTGTGTACTTATGGATACATGTATAATAAGTAGTAAAATTATTAAAATTGAACTGGAAAGATAAGCGCCAAATTCAGATTCTGCTTTTAGTAAATATATACTTAATATTTATTTTCCTCTCTCATGGACATGGACGATTGGATTATCAGAGCTTTGTGTTGCTAGCAGGACTTTATTCCAAATGGATTTTTGTAAAATGTCTCAAAATAAATTGAGTTCCAGTAATATATATGTTTCTCAGTGTGAGCATATAAGGCTAAGTTCTTAATAGAATCATTAAAAAATGACTTCTATTTTATCATACTGAATTTGTCACATAATCTCCAGTGGTATCCAGAAGGGGGCAGCATGGGTTTGTGAAAACAAATGACAGGCATCTAACGTGTTTGTGTCTTCATTTGACAACGATAAATTGATAGCTTTTAGAGACAAAGGTGATGGTCTGTGTGATTAAAAGTCTGCCAGTGTGGCTAACGTCCACAACTGGTAAGAACAATTAACAAATTAAGGTTTTTTTCTTTTCTTTCTTTTTCTTTTTTTTGTCCTTTTTAATACATGGTCCTTTCTTACTGAAAAAGTAGGAAAGATTTTGCCTGAATTAGTTCTTATCTCACCTTTCTGGATTTGGATTTTTATTTAATTTTAATGTTGCATTTAAAAAATGTCTATATATAGCATATCTCTGAAAGCCAAACAGGGTAAACCTTGGTAATGCAAACTAAGCAACAGCAGGAAGCAGAACTGACATTTTTTCTAAAATATATAACAATGTACATAATATTCTGTAATATAATATTCTTTTTCCCTAAACACATACTTCTCTTAAATTTGAGACCATTTCATGTTTCTATGCATTCAGCACTGTCTTTTAAATAAATATTTATTTTTAAAAATAATATTGTTATAGACAATACAGATTTTTTAATTGGGTTATTTGTTTTTTGTTTGTTGAGGCGTGTGAGCTCTTTATATATTCTGGACGTCAAGCCTTTATCGGATGTGTCATTTTCAAATATATTCTCCCATACTGTAGGGTTCCTTTTTGTTCAATTGATGGTGTCTTTTGCTGTACAGAAGCTTTTCAGCTTAATATAGTCCCACTTGTTCATTTTTGCTGTTGTTTTCCTTGCCCGGGGAGATATGTTCAAGAAGAGGTCACTCATGTTTATGTCTAAGAGGTTTGTGCCTATGTTTTCTTCCAAGAGTTTAATGGTTTCGTGACTTACATTCAGGTCTTTGATCCATTTTGAGTTTACTTTTGTATATGGGGTTAGACAATGGTCCAGTTTCATTCTCTTACATGTAGCTGTCCAGTTTTGCCAGCACCATCTGTTGAAGAGACTGTCATTTCGCCATTGTATGTCCATGGCTCCTTTATCAAATATTAATTGACCATATATGTCTGGGTTAATGTCGGATTGTCTAGTCTGTTCCATTGGTCTGTGGCTCTGTTCTTGTGCCAGTACCAAATTGTCTTGATTACTATGGCTTTATAATAGAGCTTGAAGTTGGGGATTGAGATCCCCCCTACTTTATTCTTCTTTCTCAGGATTGCTTTGGCTATTCGGGGTCTTTGGTGGTTCCATATGAATTTTTGAATTATTTGTTCCAGTTCATTGAAGAATGTTGCTGGTAGTTTCATAGGGATTGCATCAAATCTGTATATTGCTTTGGGCAGGATGGCCATTTTGACGATATTAATTCTTCCTAGACACGAGCATGGGATGCGTTTCCATCTGTTAGTGTCCCCTTTAATTTCTTTTAAGAGTGACTTGTAGTTTTCAGAATATAAGTCTTTCACTTCTTTGGTTAGGTTTATTCCTAGGTATTTTATTTTTTTGATGCAATTGTGAATGGAGTTGTTTTCCTGATTTCTCTTTCTGTTGGTTCATTGTTGGTATATAGGAAAGCCACAGATTTCTGTGTGTTGATTTTGTATCCTGCAACTTTGTTGTATTCCGATATCAGTTCTGGTAGTTCTGGGGTGGAGTCTTTAGGGTTTTTTATGTACAGTATCATGTCATCTGCAAATAGTGACAGTTTGACTTCTTCTTTGCCAATCTGGATTCCTTGTATTTTTTTGTTTTGTCTGATTGCCGTGGCTAGGACCTCCAGTACTATGTTAAATAACAGTGGAGAGAGTGGGCATCCCTGTCTAGTTCCCGATCTCAGAGGAAATGCTTTCAGCTTCTCGCTGTTCAATATAATGTTGGTTGTGGGTTTATCATAGATGGCCTTTATTATGTTGAGGTACTTGCCCTCTATTCCCATTTTGCTGAGAGTTTTTAACATGAATGGATGTTGAACTTTGTCAAATGCTTTTTCAGCATCTATGGAGATGATCATGTGGTTTTTGTCTTTCTTTTTGTTGATGTGGTGGATGATGTTGATGGACTTTCAAACGTTGTACCATCCTTGCATCCCTGGGATGAATCCCACTTGGTCATGGTGTATGATCCTTTTGATGTAGTTTTGAATTCGGTTTGCTAATATTTTGTTGAGTATTTTTGCATCTACGTTCATCAGGGATATTGGTCTGTAGTTTTCTTTTTTGGTGGGGTCTTTGCCTGGTTTTGGTATTAGGGTGATGTTAGCTTCATAGAATGAGTTTGGGAGTATCCCCTCCTCCTCTATTTTTTGGAAAACTTTAAGGAGAATGGGTATTATGTCTTCCCTGTATGTCTGATAAAATTCCAAGGTAAATCCATCTGGCCCAGGGGTTTTGTTCTTTGGTAGTTTTTTGATTACCGCTTCAATTTCGTTGCTGGTAATTGGTATGTTTAGATTTTCTGTTTCTTCCTGGGTCAATCTTGGAAGGTTGTATTTTTCTAGGAAGTTGTCCATTTCTCCTAGGTTTCCCAGCTTGTTAGCATATAGGTTTTCATAGTAGTCTCTAATAATTCTTTGTATTTCTGCGGGGTCCGTCGTGATTTTTCCTTTCTCATTTCTGATACTGTTGATTTGTGTTGACTCTCTTTTCCTCTTAATAAGTCTGGCTAGAGGCTTATCTATTTTGTTTATTTTCTCGAAGAACCAGCTCTTGGTTTCACTGATTTTTGCTATTGTTTTATTCTTCTCAATTTTATTTATTTCTTCTCTGATCTTTATTATGTCCCTCCTTCTGCTGACCTTAGGCCTCATTTGTTCTTCTTTTTCCAATTTCGATAGTTGTGACATTAGACCGTTCATTTGGGATTGCTCTTCCTTTTTTAAATATGCTTGGATTGCTATATACTTTCCTCTTAAGACTGCTTTTGCTGTGTCCCACAGAAGTTGTGGCTTAGTGTTGTTGTTGTCATTTGTTTCCATATATTGCTGGATCTCCATTTTGATTTGGTCATTGATCCATTGATTATTTAGGAGCGTGTTGTTAAGCCTCCATGTGTTTGTGAGCCTTTTTGCTTTCTTTGAACAGTTTATTTCTAGTTTAATGCCTTTGTGGTCTGAAAAGTTGGTTGGTAGGGTTTCAATCTTTTGGAATTTACTGAGGCTCTTTTTGTGTCCTAGTATGTGGTCTATTCTGGAGAATGTTCCATGTGCACTTGAGAAGAATGTGTATCCTGTTGCTTTTGGATGTAGAGTTCTGTAGATGTCTATTAGGTCCATCTGTTCTAGTGTGTTGTTCAGTGCCTCTGTGTCCTTACTTATTTTCTGTCTGGTGGATCTGTCCTTTGGAGTGAGTGGTGTGTTGAAGTCTCCTAGAATGAATGCATTGCCATCTATTTCCTCCTTTAGTTCTATTAATATTTGTTTCAGGTATGTTGGTGCTCCTGTATTGGGTGCATATATATTTATAATGGTTATATCCTCTTGATGGACTGAGCCCTTTATCATTATGTAATGTCCTTCTTTGTCTTTTGTTACTTTCTTTATTTTGAAGTCTGTTTTGTCTGATACCAGAATTGCAACACCTGCTTTCTTCTCTCTGTTGTTTGCTTGAAATATCTTTTTCCATCCCTTGACTTTAAGTCTGTGCGCATCTTTGGGTTTGAGGTGAGTCTCTTGTAAGCAGCTTATGGATGGATCTTGCTTTTTTATCCATTCTATTACTCTGTGTCTTTTGATTGGTGCATTCAGTCCATTTACATTTAGGGTGATTATTGAAAGGTATGAATTTATTGCCATTGCAGGCTTTAAGTTTGTGGTTACCAAAGGTTTAGGGTTAGCTTCTTTACTATCTTACTGTCTAACTTAACTCGCTTGTTGAGCTATTATAAACACAGTCTGATGATTCTTTATTTCTCTCCCTTCTTATTCCTCCTCCTCCCTTTTTCATATGTTGGGTGTTTTGTTGTGTGCTCTTTTTAGGAGTGCTCCCATCTAGAGCAGTCCCTGTAGGATGCCCTGTAGAGGTGGTTTGTGGGAGGCAAATTCCCTCAACTTTTGCTTGTCTGGGAATTGTTTAATCCCTCCTTCATATTTAAATGATATTCGTGCTGGATACAGTAGTCTTGGTTTGAGGCCCTTCTGTTTCATTGCATTAAGTATATCATGCCATTCTCTTCTGGCCTGTAGGGTTTCTGTTGAGAAGTCTGATGATAGCCTGATGGGTTTTCCTTTGTAGGTAACCTTTTTTTTCTCTCTAGCTGCCTGTAATACTTTGTCCTTGTCTTTGATCTTTGCCATTTTAATTATTATGTGTCTTGGTGTTGCCCTCCTTGGATCCCTTGTCATGGGAGTTCTGTGTACCTCTGTGGTCTGAGAGGCCATTTCTTCCCCTAGTTTGGGGAAATTTTCAGCAATTATTTCTTCAAAGACATTTTCTATCCCCTTTTCTCTCTCTACTTCTTCTGGAATACCTATGATTCTTATATTGTTCCTTTTCGATTGGTCACTCAGCTCTCTTAAAATTCTTTCATTCCTGGAGATCCTTTTATCTCTCTCTGCATCAGCTTCTCTGCGTTCCTATTCTCTGTTTTCTAGTCCATTAATGGTCTCTTGCATCTCGTCCATTCTGTGTTGAAGTCCTTCCAGAGCTTGTTTTATTTCTGAATTCTCCTTCCTTAGTTCTTGCATATTTCTCTGCAAGTCCATCAGCATGGTTATGACTTTTGTTTTGAATTCTTTTTCAGGAAGACTGGCTAAATCTATCTCCCCAGATTCCTTCTCAGGGGAAGATGTAGCAGATGCCGAAGCTGTCTAGGTTAGTCTTGTCTGGATCATATTTTTTTGCCTTTTCATGTTGACAGGTGCTATTGACTGTCAGCTGGGAGGGCCAAACTTTTCACTTGCTACTGGCCTTTATTTACTGGGACAACTGCGTCCTCTAGTGGCTTGTGTTGGGTAATTGCGAGTAGGCTGGGTCTTTGCGTCTTGCCCGGCCGATATGGATGGATCTCCCTTTCTGTGGGCGGGGTTTGCCTTAGGCTGTTTCTCTGCTTTCGCAGTGCCCGGAGGGGTAATGGATGGGGGCGCTGCTTGACTGTTTGCCTCCGTGAGGGGTCTCAGAGCTGTTGCCCAGGGGGTTAGTGCACCCGGTTTTCCCTGTAATTTCCAGCTGCTGTACTGTGACCTGGGTTGTTTCCGTCAAGCTGTTAAGTCCCTGTCCCTTTAAGACTTTCAAAAAGCCCCCGCTTTTCTTTGTCACAGGGGCATCAGCTTCGGCACCCGCTCAGAGGTCTTACTCCCTGTTCCCCTAGTATCCAGGGCCCCCTGGGCACGTACTGTGTCTGCGCTCTGGCCCGGATGGCTGGGGCTGGGTGTTCGGCAGTCCTGGGCTCCGTCTCCCCCCCCCCCCCCCGCTCTGCCTATTCTTCTCCCGCAGGGAGCTGGGGGGAGGGGCGCTCGGGTCCCGCCGGGCCGGGGCTTGTATCTTACCCCTTTCACCAGGCGCTGGGTTCTCGCTGGTGTAGCTGCAGTCTGGCCACTGTCCTGCGTCTTCTGGTCTCTCTTTTAGGGCTAGTTGTGTTTGTTGTATTTTCAAAAGTATATATGTTTTTGGGAGGAGATTCCCACTGTCCTACTCACGCCGCCATGTTGGCTCCGCCTCCGACAATACAGATTTTTTAAAGGTGGTCTGGTCATCTTTCTGGAGCCCTACTCTTAGAGCCTATTTCACTACCCTTGCTAGCACAAGATGTTTTTATTTACTTCCATGCCTCAGTTTCCACATCTGTGAAATGGAAATAATAATAGTACCTGCCTTAGAGGGTTGTTGTGAGACTATAATGAATTATTGCCAAGTATTTAAAATAATACCTAGTACAAAGTGAGAACCCTATAAATATTGGTTGTTTGCTATTAGAATTTCAAAAATCTTTGGCTAAATTGATAAATGGAAAGAGTATCTTAATGTTTGAATTTGCATTTCTTTGATTAGAGATACTGAATTAGAAGACATTAGAGATAGAGATATTGAGATTTTTCTATGAGGATTTTAGTGATTTTTTTTCTTCTGAGACATATTTTGTCTTTTCTAATTTATTTCTCTTGGGGATGTTAGTGCTTGTATGAGCATATAACTTAATTAAAATACTAAGCTTAGGAACTTTCTATTGTTAAAATTTTCTCCTTATTTATTACATACTTTTGATTTTTTAACCTACAGATGATTTCCATTCTTATGTAATCTAATTTAACTTTTTCTGTGTGGCTTCTTTCATATTTTTGAAGCTTGGGATGTTCCCCTCTCCCTCAGAAATTTGATGAAATTTTATTTAAAAATGATGGCTGGGTTAAAAACAAACATAAAATACTTTATCTGAAATTTATGTTTGTGGCGTGAGGATAGGATAAAAATCGTCTGTTCTTCCCTAAGCCAACAAATATCTTCTTAATCTTACATTAAATTATTTGTATTTATTTGCTGTTTTATTAGCTAATAATATTTTTATATTAATAATAATTTATATTAAATAATTTATATTAAAATAATAAATTTGTATTTATTTGCTAATTTATTATTCCTTCATGGTTATCTTTTGTATATAATGAACAAATGAAGATATTAAAACTTGCTCCTGCAAGTCTTATTTTCATGTAAAACCTAACCAATTAATTAGATGATTAGTCAGTGTTTTGGATGAATCACATAGTCTTATTTTCTAAAATAACTATTAAAGAAACAGTTCTTTTTTTTTTCAAGAAGGATAAGCAATGGATTTCTGAAAAAAATATTTTTAATCAAGGCTTGCAGAAGTGTGGAAATGAAATTAACATTCACAGGCTTTGTTTCCCTACAGGTAGAATATTTAGAAGTGATAAATGATGCATCTTAACTGCACAGCTATGTTCCATAGAAAGAGTTCTGAGAAGTACAAGAAATAATGATTAAGAGAATGGTGGGATTGATTTATGAGTGAAAGAAGCTGGTCATTTATAGCTTGTCTAATGGCATATTTAAAAGGAGAGACAATAGTTAGTGGTCATATATTTAGACACTACCCAGAAAAAGAAAAAAAAAGCTGTTCTGAACAGCTAAGAAGTGATTGCTCCTCAGTGATTGCTCCTGAAGTGATAGGAAGAAAAAGAATAGTTTAAAAAACAGAGTAGCAAAAGTAGGAAAAAAATTATAATTTACATTGGGACTCTTGGAAACCAGAACCTTCTCTCCAGAGAGCTAGTGGATAGGATAAACTAGCTGTGTCTAATTTCTGAAATGCATGGCAGATGCTTAGGAACACGTTATGTAAGAGGTTTCTGGGAATGGTTTAAAATGAAGTCTTGTAAAATGTGTAAGGTCAGTCTGGATGACTTTAGGTGGTGTATTCTGACTCCATCAGATTCTATGATAGTTTGTGGCATTCTGCTACTTAGCACTAATGTAATGTGAGGATTATTTACTGGCACATTCAATGAGACTTTATTTGGTTGAGGATCAGAATTACTTCAAAAATAATAATTGGCCTTGAAATATATTTGTTTTTGTTCAGTATCTTCCTCCCTTTCCTTGTCCCAGTTATCTTACATTTTTAAAAAATCAAATAAAGGTAGAGTTTTTACTTGGCAAAATATTCTGTTGCTTATTGTTAGCTTTTGCTTTTAATTAGCTTTTGATGTCATTGGTGCATATTGCTTTGAGGGTAGGGTTAATGCAGTGTTTGAATGTGAATTTGAATAATTTTCATCTGTAAAGTACTAGAACCAAGTTGATAGAATGCCAATCCATTTTGTACAAGTTCTGTTCCATAATAATAAAAAATGTTTAAATGGTATTTATGAGTTACACTTAAAAATAATTTTTTTACTGCAGTATTGTTGATATATAATCTTCTATTGGTTTCAAATGTGCAAAACAGTGGTTCAATCATTACCCATGTTATTAAATCCTCACTCCTTCTAGTGTGGTACTATCAATGTACAAAGGTGTTACAGAATCACTGACTATATTCTCCATGCTGTACTACTATCCCCGTGACGAACTTAAATTGTGATTGGGAATTATTGTGCCCTCTTATCCCCCTCTCCCTCCCTCCCAACCAGCCCCAACTCCTTCCCCTTAGAAGATGTGGTACATACACAAAATGGAATATGAGTTACACTTTTTAAAAGTGGATAGCAGTGGTTGTTAGAGTACAATCTATGACACAGCTGGGCTGTAAGAATAAAATATTAAAGCTTTTATTCATGTCTTCTTTTTTTAACCTTGAGAAATTGAGCTTAAGAACATTTATTAGATGGGAGGACACTGGTGCCTCACTTGTTTCATATATCAAATGGGCACATATCACCTGGGAGTGGTGTACCTGCCACCATAAGGAGGGCGACAGCATTGCTGTCAACCAGGTGTGCTTCCCATTAAAATGTGTGTTGGCTACACCTAGTATTGCCTAATGTTAACCTAAAGTTACTAATGGGTACATTTCATCTTAAATTTGTTTAAACTTTGAGTTACCCTTTTAAAGTATATATTTTTGTCCATGTTTTACAATGTATTTGATATATTGTCACAGAAATACATGTATAGTTTATAATTATACATATAGTGGGGATACATTATAAAGTTTTTTAATGAAGGGTGTATGATCAAAAAAGTTTGGAGCATAAGTGCTTTACAAATAATGAAAAAATATGAGGCTCACATTTTTTAGTTGTGTTATTATTTGAACTATACAATTTAAATCTTATACATTATCTTCTTATAATGCACTTGGTGTTAAGTCATGTTTAGGTGAGTTTTCCTGGTTGAAATGGAAGCAAATGAGGTAGAATGGAGTTAATCATATTATAGAATCAATCGTTATAGGTGCAAGATCTCTAGAATTTAATAATTTAATAATAAAGGAATTGTGTTAATTCAGTTCATTTGTGGGGAAGCTGGGTCTAAATCAAAGAGAGATAGGAGTCATAAAATATTCTTCAAGAAGTGCTTCTTTAAATTTTGAGGACAGATAAGAAGAAACCAAGTTAATTGTCTTTTAGCAAATCTTTTAAGTGCTTTCATTTAACAGGTAGTTGAGAATTATCATTACTATGTTCATTGTTTGAATTAAAATTAATACCAAAGTGGTGCTTGAGAGTGGTATTTTTGCCTTGTACACTTAAATAGGCTAGATGTTTGCTTTGTTTATACCATTAATTTGCTTTCACAGTCTGCAAAGGTAACCATCAACTCAGAATTAATTAGTGGCATCAAAATTAATGAGATTTTGCTGTATTGAGCCGTTTCTACTCTAGGCCAGTTTTCTTCACGAATTGGACTAGTATTTTCTTAAAGAAGAAAAATTAGATTTATTTTAATACATATTTTAAAAAGGAGAGGGCCATCTTTTCTTGTGAGTTAAGTACCTCTAATAACTATGCTTTCTTGGGCTTAGCAATATTGATTTTTGTTTTGAGTCTTTGTTATTTTGGCTATTTCCAGACTATTGCTTATTACAGTAGAGCTAGACTTAACTCTTCAGTATCTTATTTTTATTTATATCATTTTTATTTTGAACCAAACAATTTTTTTGTGAGTGGGGCATGTCATTTGCTAGTTTTCGTGATTATTGCACTATATGAAAGAGGAACAGACTCTTCTTTAAAACATATTTATGTAAACATATGTGTTCTCAGAAGAGAGTGTATCATGTGCAAATGAAAAACTAGAAATTTTGGAATTACAGGTATTTTTTCCCTGAAGAAAATTATGTCCCATAATCTACTTTTAAAAGCAGATCCCATGCTGTTCTTTAGTATTTGCTTCATATGTCCTTTATTGTTATTAATAATAGTGGTAGCATGATGTGGAGTTTTCAAGTCTTTTTGTGGGGATGGATTTCATTTTTTTGAATTCTTGAAATTATCCACCTGCATATTAATGGGGATGTGAAAGTTCTGGCAGTGAAACTTCTCAGGAGTTGATGCTGAAGGTCAACTTCCTCATAGGAATGTGGAAGCCTTTTTTGTTTGCTTGCTGACTGTCTGCAGTCCTCTGTCTGCTAAGTTATAAACTCCAGTAAGAGATATTTGGCAGGGAGAATGTGCTAATCAGTGGTTGTCAGTAGTTTGTATAACCTCAGACAATGAGATCGACCAATAGATCATAATTTGAGAAACACCATATTGGTAAATCTCACCTTTTTCAAAAAACAGACTTTACCCTACTCATGCCTCATTTTCTCTACTCTTTGAAAAGGAATGGCAAAGAGTATATATGAACATTTAAGGAAATGACTATAGGGACTTGGGGACTAGCAAGTAGGCTAGGTTAGGTGTATGGCACTAATGAATAGGTATTAGTTGATTTTAAAGAAGATTTTGGAGGGCTTATGAGGCAAAGTAGCAGAATCAAGTCGTCAGAGGTTTTGTGAGTACTGTGGCAGTTCAGTGTCCAATTAAAGGATGTGAACAGATGAAAGGAACACTATTTAGGTATCATTCTTTTTAGTTAATCATACACAGGTAGAGAGCTCTGCTAGACTTATTTTCTCTGATGAGAGAAATAGATCAAATGACCACTTTTTGGCAGATTGATATTGCAAAATAGAGAATAGTTAACCATTAATGTAGCAGTCATCCCTTTTTTGTAAATTGAATAGCAGATATATTTGATAAATACAAGTACTAATGATAATCTGTAGAAATGCAAAGCATCCATTGTATTAAACTATTATTTTCGGTAAGCAATGTCTGGTGAAACTCATAAATGTTTTATGTGGTGCCAAATAACTGAAAATAAAGGCATCATGGTATATGTTTTTACCCTGTTTTATTCTAACATTGCCTATATTTAAATGACTTTTTTGTAGTTTGCTACTTTATTTTGATTTATTGCTTAAGTATAAGCCAATTTTTGTGTGGTGTAAGTCCACTATCCCTCAGTCTGTCAAGGCTTTTCACAGAAAGAAATCGTGTTTTATGTTTCAATTGCATGCTTATCAGGGAACCTGAAATAAGTAAGCTTAAATGTAACAAATGCTTAAGAAAATTCTGTGTGGTTTAATAAAGGTTTATAACATGATCTTTTTGAACTTAGTTTCTTACCTTTTAAAATTAGGAAATACCTGCTATGCTGATTGTAGTGTTTAAATCATTATAAAGCAAAATATACAAATAAAGTTACACAAAATAAAGGATTAAAACACCTGAATTTAAGAACAAAGTAAAAAGTTGAATCTTTTATTAATGTTCTGCTTCATTCAAACATTGATATTAGGCTGTTTACAAAAATAAACATTACTTAGTAAGGTAAAAATAAAAAACATTACCACATCATGGTAAAGAGAAAATGAAAGAAGTAGATGAGGGCACTGAGTGTCCACGTTCAGAATTGTATGCCCAGCATCCCCCAGTGTTGTGGGTAGGAAATTCAGTCCTAAGTTTTTAGTAGCCAAAACATAAAAGGAACCATTTATAGTAGCTTTCTCTAAAATGTGTTCCTCAAAAACTAGGTCTTATAAGATTACCATGGTCAAATAAACTTAGAGATGAGTGGTATTGTATCCCCCTTATAGAGGTAATTATAGTCATACCAGCATATTATGGTTTTTAGAATTGCTATGGATAAAAATAACTGGAACTTGTGTTTCCCATGCACATTTGGCCACCCCACCCTTTTAAAAAAAAATCTGGTATCTGTCAACATTTCCCTTTCAGTGAGACTTTGTTCTTTGGCTAAAAACAGTCTGTTTGTTTAGGCAAAGCCCAGCAGGGTGGGGTTTGAGAAGTTTCTCCTTTGGATCCCATGGTAGAAATAGTAAATATGTAGTGGGCCTCATTCTCAGTAAACAGCTACACTATAGACAATAATGAGTTTCAGGTGGCTGTTTTCAAGGAGTATGAAAGCATCATTTAATAAGTCACTAAAAACTTAAGTTTTAAATTGCTTGTAAATTGTCTTAACAAAAATTTAAAGACTTAAATTTTTAATTTTGCAGGTTATGGATTCATCCCTCTGTTGCTAGTGAAAATCTTTGCTGTCATTGCTTATTTATAGTCTATCTTGTTCTAACCAAGAATTGAAGGGCAAGCACTAGAGATGAGCAGAAAACATGTAACTGAATGTTTAGTTGGCTATTGTGTGTTAGTTGAGGTGGTGCACCTGCTGACATAATAGAGAAAAGCTGTGAAGCACATCTACAGCTAGTACAAAGTATCTATAGCTCCTGAAAGAAGTGATTGTGGCAGAGAGACCATGCGGGTATTGTTTTGAGCAGGAGCAGGGAAGAGCATGGGTGTAAATGACAGAGTTACACCAGAAAGAAGCACGGCAGAAAGCCAGCTCCAGCAGCTAACAAAGGAAAGTTCATACTGTGGAAAGAGAACACATAATAACCGATCAATTTTTTCCAGCTTTGCCTGCTCATATATAGCTGTCATTTTAGTAAGGTCATCTTCAGATTTGAACAGAAGATTTTCCAAGATATTTTTTTTCCCATCTCCAGTCTAGGTTTAATTAATTTTTTTTAAGTGTTGTGGTGATTAAACTGTGTGTCTTATGTGTAATTTAAAGGAACAAATTTTTCAGCATAGCCTAATACTGTGATTGGTTTTCAGCAGTAGTGAATGTGTAATTAATTTTAGTTTTATGTTGCTGAGGACAGGATCTATTTTCTTCTGAATTTAATCTAAATATAATTAAGGTTTATTCTTCCTTTCAGGCAAGAGTACAGCACTGCATCTGCTCTGTAGCCAGTGACCACTCAGTAGGACTCCTAAGTTTGCGAGAGAAGAAATGCATTATGCTGGCATCTCGTCATCTTTTCCCTATTCACGTAATCAAGTGGAGGCCCTCTGATGACTACCTCGTAGTGGGGTGTTCAGATGGCTCTGTGTACGTCTGGCAAATGGATACTGGTAAGAACAAATGTTGAGAGAGAGACTGGAAAATAAGTGGATACATTTGATTTTCTAGAACTTAAAATTTTTTTATATGAGGAAGAAAGCCCTGAAATGTAAAAAGGGTCCTACTTTTATTTCTATTTTGCTTTTTCTTCATGTTCTCATCACCAATAACAAAGAAATACTTAAATGTCCTCTTATTTGTTGTGTCATGACAAATACTTGTAGAGCAGTTCACTGATCTCTAAAGGAATGTAATTGAAGACAATACGCAGATTAGGACAGACATACAACAGACCAAAAAAAAAATGGTTTCTGTATGATTCATGAGGTAAATTATGAGTGAGATTAAGGAACCATTTTTGTTTCAAGTTCAGAAACAGTGAAAAAAGATACATTTTTCTTATTTAAACAGCAGAAAAGCAATATGGGGCAGTTCATTATAGGAGGTGATTGAAATGAACGTTTTAAGTTCTGGAGAAAACATACAAAATTTCAAGTTTTCAAAAATTTCATGTATGGGGTATAGTATCGAACAAGCAATGCTTAGCTTAAAAGTACGGGCAATGGTGTATAATGTTTATATATAGAATCTGGTTTTCCTTGGGAAAGCTTGAAGTATGTAACTAAATGTTTATTAGTTTACAGTTTTTAAAACATATATTCTATTTTTATTGTCTTAAGTCATCACCTATCAGTGATTAAAATTTTATATTAGTTGTATTAGTTATAAGTACTACTATTAAATTGTTTTCTTTTTCTTCATCTTTTTTTTGTATGTTTTAAATATTCCTTTTTCAGATCAGACTATATACATATTTCTGCTTATACTATGGTGTAGAAGAGAGTTTTCTGAAGTCATTTTTGAACAGGTAGCTAAAATCTTCAGTGATCTTTTATTTATAGTCCTTGTTTTAGTTGGCAGTGCATAGGCAACCTGGACAAGGAGAAGCATTCTTGAAGAGTGTCAAACTTGTTTGCTTTTGCATTCAACTTTTCTTTTTCTTGTCTGGTCTGTAAAAGAGGTTCATACTTTATGTCAAATTTGAAAAACATAAATGTATTAGAAGAGAAGGCAGATGAATTCAAATCCCATTGCTCAGTGGTAAATGTTCACATTCTGTCATATTTCTTTTGTCTTGTTTCCCTGAACTTTTAAAACAATTGCTGTCGTACTTCGTTTCTGATTTTGTATCTTTTGTGTTCCATTTTTGTTATATCCTGTCTGCCTAGCAGCAGTAGATCATGTTTGCTGGTTTGGTCCACCCCAAAACTAAATATAGAGTTGCCTTGGGCTCTGAAGTAAGACTGCTTGGTTTGAATTTAGGGTTGACCATTTGCTGGCACTGCGATCTATGGCAAGTCACTGGGCTTCTGTCTCTCAATTAATTCATCTGCAAAATGAAGATAATAATAGCTCCTATTTTATAGCATTGCTGGGAGAATGAAATGAGATGATATTTACCTGGTGTGTAGTAGACGTAATGTAAATGCGTATTTGTGTATATTTGTGTACTTGATGTTTGTGTGTATGTGTGCATGTGTGTATCCCCCATTGTTATTTAACAAATGTGCTGCTTAACTTTTTACTTTGTTGAAGCTGGGAATATGATTTTACTTATATTTAGAAATATTTTATTTGGGAATTGCTATTAAAGAATGTGTGTTCTTACAGAATAATACTTGTAGAACACTACTTTAAAATACTATAAATATTAATAATTGACATTGTAAATATAAGAGTATGGTAAACTTGTCTAGGACTTTTTAAAATTCAACTAATATGATAAAGGAAGAGAGTACCATTTGCCTGAATTTTTCAGATATTTTTAAATAAGTGATACTTAAATACTTCAGATATTTTAAATACATTTGCAGAGAATTTGAAATTCTTTAAAAATGAGACCCTACTGAAAGACAAAGTTACTTTTCCAGTTATTTCCCTAGAAGGGAATGACAAATAGCTTCTAACTACAGGTTTACTGGAGGATGTTATTTTTATAACCAGTTTAAGTATAATTAAGCCCATTTTAAACATAATATGTAACACTGAAATTTCACAGTTATCTTCTGCTCTTCAGGAGGAGTTGGGTAAATAATCCCTCAATATGGCATTCTTAAATCAAAATAAAGATAGAGAAGCAGAATTTATTTTGTATTTCAACCATAATAGGAGGTATACATTCTTTTTTTCCTCCTTGTTGTGCAGGCTTTAGCTAGTGATATAAAGGTCCCTGGGGAGCTAGTAAGGCACATCCTGAAGGTTTGACATTACTTATTTATTAAATTTATTTATTTATAAAATAAATAAAAAATGAAGCTTAATAAATCAGATGCAGCCAAGGTCTGATGTATGAAATGTATTTAAACTCTGAAGTGGTATTTATCCCTCTTCTTAGTGTTTTGGGAATGTATTTTTACACATGAAGCCCTATTACACCAAAACCAGTCATGCATATTGTATAATTTTCTGTGCTGTTTTAAATTATACTGGTGTTTCTAGTTTAAAAACACTAAAAAATGTTTTTCTTTTATGGAGTGTTGTCTTTTAGTTGTATTTCCCTTCAAATGTGTAGTTTTTATTTTCAGTGTTTATTTCCTAATGAAACGAAGTTGAAGCTAGTAATATAAAATTTAATGAGAGAGATAGAGGTCCAGGATCTCTTGTTCTTTTATTGTGTCATTTGTAATTATGTCCAATAGTAGTTAATTGTGATGTAGAGGCCATGGAAATTATTATTCTTTCACATCTCTGGGTAGTTAGAAAATTAGTCAAAAAACTAAGCAACAAGTTTCGGCCAAATGAACCTCTCAACTCTTGCTTAGGAGTTTATTAAAAGCAGGCCTCTGACCTAGGTGGTGACTGCTTCTCCATGAGGCTGTTTATGTGCTTCAGAGACCAACCCAAATTCTTCACATTTTATGTTCCCAATAAACATGTAGCATTGTTCCCACAGACCTTTAACAAAGTCAGACACCTGTCTACCTGGGAAACAGTTGGCATGCTATAAGTTATGACTGAGGTTATAAGAAGTTCTTCTCTCTTATCATTCCCAAGCTGAAATAATGTTCTCATCTTCCCATTTGTATCATGTTTGCCTACATAATAAAAGTGATTCTCACATCATGCACCTATTCCTGTAGGGACAGGTGTTAGGTGTCTTGTATAAATGTAAACACCAATAGTGCCTGTCAACTCTTATTAGAAATTAGTGTAGGAAGTCATGTCAATTTACTTTGTTCTGGTATCTTTTTTTCTTTTTATTTATTTTCTGTGCCTCCAAGTTTTCTGAACTAATCCTTTTTTTCCTTTTACTTCATGAAATATTCATTTAAGTCATTTTCAAAAGCTTAGTTACCTAATAAAATATAACAGAATTATAAACCACTCTACATTTATGTCTATTGAAGATTGTATATATATATATATATATATATATATATATATATATATATACATACACATAAAGATTGTGTGTATGCACACACACACATATATATATAAAGCATGGATAACCAAAAACATTAATGTGTCAAAGAATCAGATTTTCTGTCCAAGTAAAGCTGTGGTATATGTGTTATTCTTGCTTGACACTAATGTTTAAAAATAACTTTCATGCTTTTATTTTGGTTTATTTAAATTGATGGTTTTGTCTTGTTACTAAAATTACCAAAGAAAATCAGGAGGTGCTATTTCAGTCCACCTTTGTGTTATTTGAAGAAGAATTTAGTAGCAAGTATTTTCTTCACATATTTTTCTGCTGTATTTAATATAGTAATTTGATTTTGCATTTCTATTTCACAATGTATGGCATTACATCATCAACTTTTCTTTATTTTCCACATTTTTGTTTTTTATTATTTTACAAAAAAATACTATAGGACAGGCAAAGACACAAAGGATTAAACTGTTAAAAAATGCTTCCTTTAGGTTCCTCAAAAAGCTTAAAATAAACATACCATTTGACCCAGGAATTCCACTTCTAGGAATTTACCCTAAGAATGCAGCAGCCCAGTTTGAAAAAGACAGATTCACCTGTATATTTATCGCTGCACTATTTACAATAGCCAAGAAATGGAAGCAACCTAAGTGTCCATCAGTAGATGAATGGATAAAGAAGAGGTGGTACATATACACAATGGAATATTACTCAGCCATAAGAAGAAAACAAATCCTACCATTTGCAACAACATGGATGGAACTAGAGGGTATTATGCTCAGTGAAATAAGCCAGGCGGAGAAAGACAAGTATCAAATGATTTCACTCATATGTGGAGTATAAGAACAAAGAAAAACTGAGGGAACAAAGCGGCAGCAGAATCACAGAACCCAAGAATGGACTAATAGTTACCAAAGGGAAAGGGACTGGGGAGGATGGGTGGGAAGGGAGGGATAAGGGTGGGAAAAAAGAAAGGGGGTATTTTTACGATTAGCATATATAATTAGCATGTAGGGGGGGCATGGGGAGGGCTGTGCAACACAGTGAAGACAAGTAGTGATTCTACAGCATCTTACTACACTGATGGACAGTGACTGTAATGGGGTGTGGGGGGGGGAGTTGGTGAAGGGGGGAGCCTAGTAAACATAATGTTCTTCATGTAATTGTAGATCGATGATAACAAAAAAAAATGCTTCCTTTCTGAAATCTATAATGAGAGTCCTTTTTTCCTTTTGGACGATTTACTCTGGAATTTTGAAGGAAGACATTGTTAGAGTAAAAATACAACTCTTTTTACTACCTTCCCCACCATGAGCCTTCTGTGCAATTAATTAATTAATTACTAATCCCTTCCTATTAGGTACCCCTTTCCCCCCTTTCCTTTCCAATGTACCATTCTAACTTACAGCTATATATTTTCACATGTAGGCTTTCTTTACTAGTTGTCCAGTCTTCTTTTTTTACCTTCTAATCCATTCTATACCATGCTAGCAGATTAATTTTTGGAAATAAAACAACAATGCTTAATTAAAACATAAATAATTTTAGTTCTTTATAGCTTTTAAGAGTGTAGTACTATCCTACTTTTGTCTTTATCTCCTACTATTTGACACAGACCAGTTGCTCTGTATAAAGAATAATTCTGATAGCAAAGAGAAGACAAGTAGTGACTCTACAGCATCTTACTACCCTGATGGACAGTGACTGTAATGGGGTATATGATGGGGACTTGAGAATAGGGGGGAATGTAGTAACTACAATGTTGATTATGTGAAACCTTCATAAGATTGTATATCAATGATACCTTAATCAAAAAAAGAAAAAGAATAATTCTATTCAAGACTAACTGGGTCAAGAAACTCTTTACCTCTTCTTGTCTTTTGTATCTTCCATATCGTTGCTTATGATTTTCACTCATTTAGACATTATATTTTATTTACTAGTTTGTTTAAGCAGTCTATTTTCTCTTAAGTAAAACTTGAATAATAAAAACAAAAGCTCAGATATTTACCCACGTAGTTACTATTTCTGTTGTTCTTTATTGCTTTGTGTAGATTAAAATTTCCATCTGGAATGAAATACCTTTTGCCTAATATTTAATATTTTTTGTCATGCATGTCTATGGGTGATGGATTCTTTCAGTTTCTGTATGTCTGAAATACTCTTTGTTTCACCTTCATTTTTAAGATGTTTTTTCTGGGTATAAAATTCTAGGTTGACAGTTTTATTTTTCAGTACCCCAGTCCTTCTTGTTTGCATTACTTCCAAAGAGGCATCTGCTATTACCCTTAACTTTGTTCCTCTATACATGCTGTGTCTGTTTTTTTCTGACTACAAAAAGTTTCTTTTGATTATTGGTTTTGAGCAATTTGATTACAGTTTTTTTCATATTTATTGTGATTAGGGCTTGTTGTACTTGCATCTGTGGTTATATAGTTTTCAACAAATTTGGAAACTTTCAGCCATTGTTTATTCAAATATGTTTTCCATCCTCCCCTCTGTGTCTATTCGGACTTTTGAGCATCTGGAATACAATTATAATTTTTAATGCCTTTGTCTGCTAATTTAAAAAAATATGTGTATTTTCTGGGTTGTTTTTTATTGAATATTTTTTTCATTATAATTATATTTTCCTGCTTTTTTCCAGAATAGCTTGAAGGTGGTTCAAGGGTGGAAGCAGGGCAATTAGTTTGTACACTATTGCCTTTAGGCAATAAAGGATGGTAGATTATTAGACTAGGGTGGTAGTGGTGGAGCTGGTGAGAAATGGTTAAATTCTTGGTGTATTTTGAAGGTAGAGCCAACAGGGTTTGCTGATAGTTGGATAAGGGGCATAGAAGAATGAGATGGGTCAGTGATGACTCCAAGGTTTTGATTATGAGCAATTTGAAGAGTGGAATTAATTTTGAGATATTGAGAAGATAGTGAGAAGAATAGATTTTGGGAAGATCAATAATCACTATTTGATATATTGAGTTGAATATTAGACTTTCAAGTAGAGATGTTGGTTAGTAAATTGTATGTGTGAGTCTGGAGTTTGGGGATGAGGGTCAGAGTGGGATGTGAATTTGGGAATTCTTAGCATACAGAAGATATTTAAATCATGACACTGGATGTATTCCCAAGGGAATGCCAGTAGATAATGATTGGGGCACTTTTGAGGTTCAGATGTATCTGTGATATGAAGAAACTAGCAAAGGAAACCAAAATGGACCTGCCAGGGAGAAAAAAAAAATGAAGCATGTGGTTGCCTGAAAGCCAAGTGAAAAATGTGTTCTAAGGAGTAGGAAAGAAGAACAAGTGCCACAGATATTAAATGATAGTAAGATGAGGACTGATAGCTGACTGTTTGATTTAGCAACATGGAGAGTAGGTCCTATACATGTTTGGGGATGAAATCTGATTTGAATAAGTTCAAAGGAAAATGGAAAGAGAAAAATTTGGAGGTGGCTAATATAGACAGCTCTTTAGAGAATAATTATATTAAAAAATGGGGTATCAGCTGGAGAGAGAGATTGAATCAACTGTGCTGGTTTTTTTAAACAGGGAAAATAATCACATGTTTATATGCTGATGGGAATGATCATATGCTGTGGGAATGATCTAGTAGTTAAGGAAACTTGATAAAGAGAAAGGGGACAGGTGCTAAAGTGATATCCTTGGGTAGACAAGAGAGGGATAAGTTTATTTAAGGTACAAGTATGGTAGGTAGGACCCTGGGTAGTTCATTCATAATCAAAGGATGATTTGGTGGTGGGAGTTTGTGGAACTTCATCTCTAATTGCTTTATTCTAAATGAACTAGGAAACAAAAACACAAATGAGGGCAGGAAGTAGAGTGTTGGAGATTGGAGGGGAGAGCAGGTATAGAATAATTAACTAGGAGAGTAGGAAAATGAAAAGTCTGTGGAAACGTAGTCACTACTAAGGGTCCACTTGAGGTAAATGGTCATGAATTTCAAGTGAATCTTTCAGCAAGTTCTTCATTTGTATCCATCCTCACCATACAGGTGCAGAAAAGATGAAGAGCTGGATACAACCAGGGTTGGAGTTTGCTCAGCTTGTATGAGGAAGTGTGATGAGGACAAAGCTGAGGTTTTAAGGATGAATGATGGAATTTTAGTTTATTAAGGAGGGATGTGAGGACATGGGGAAGTGAGAGAGAATACACAGGTGTGATTCCTACTTTTCCAACAACAAATGCAGTGTTGTTATTTTTTTTACCCTGGATATATGTATAACAATAACAGTATTATACACAGGAGCAGTAGTAGTATAATTTCACTCGGGTACCCAGACTCCATTCCAGTGTATATAAATATGTGGGAGAGGGTCTTTCCGTACATACTTACACCAAGCAATTCTCAAACACCAGAAGGTTGTTGGAGAACTCAGCTCAATTCTGATGCTGTCTGCCTAGAGATAGCACTAGATTCCCAGGTTAAGGGCTCCATCTTACAAGACTGTCCTGCCCTCCACCTCCCACTCCAGATGTGGGTTGCAAGTGCCAGGCGGTTACCTATGCTTCTGACCTATGGCTACAGATTGAAGGTTCCCATGACCTCCTGCTTAGGTTCGATTAATTTGCTAGAGAAGCTCACAGAACTCAGGAAAACACTTAGGTTTACCAGTTTAATAAAGGACACTGTGAAGGATACAAGTTAACAGGCAGATGAAGAGAGACATAGGGCAAGGTCCTGAATAAAAGAGCTTCTATCCTTGTGGAACTTGGGGCCTGGCTGGGTGGCACATGGGGGCGTTCTTGTTCCCCAAGAATAGAAGCTCTCTCCGACCAAGAAGCAGGATCCAACCCAGCAGAGCAGGCATAGCAGAGCCCAGAGAGAGAAGCTCTTCTGCAGGGTTTTTGTGAGGGCTTCGTTGCATAGTGAAGGTTGACTAATTATTGGCTGTTGGCTGATCCAACCTTCAGCCCCTACCCTTGAGTGGGGGTGGGAGTCCAAAAGTCTCTCATTAACATGACAAAACACCTGTTTTACCTTAAACACTGCAGTGTTTTCAGGAACTGTGGATGAAGACCGAATATACCTGGGAAATATGTATTTGGTCATAAGAATCACCAAATATCTATTTTTTATGATCCATTATATCACAACAGGGTATCAGGTTAATGAATTGTTGAAGTTAATAGTGAACAAGGAATTATTGGAGTCAGAAGGCTTGATGTGAAGAGTGGGCACTGCTATCAGAGAGAGGAAAATTTGAAATTGGAATTATGTTTGGATTTCACTTATTGGTAATGAGAAATTTATAATATGACCTTTGGCCATGGTTGAGGGTAGGACAAATTTTATTAGAATAGAGGAGCTCAGAGAACCAAGAGATCAGGACATGTGTAAGAATAATATGTGGTGGTGATTTTCAAATATTTTTAACTTTTAAATCCCATTAGAGTATACACACTCTCCTTTTTTTTCTAATTTTTTTATTAAGGTATGATTGATATACACTCTTATGAAGGTTTCACATGAAAAACAATGTGGTTACTACATTTACCCATATTATCAAGTCCCCACCCATACTCCAATGCAGTCACTGTCCTTCAGTGCAGCAAGTTGCCAGAGATCCACTATGTGCCTTCTCTGTGATACACTGTTCCCCTCGTGATCCCCCACACCATGTGCACACTCTCCTTTTCATACATACATGAAAAGTTTCAGGTAACAACAGTTCTTTTTGCTTCGCCATCCAAAATATATTGGTCAAGACTCTGTGAATTGATAGCAAAACATTGATTTATGTTAATACTGAAATCACCAAGAATTATTCCAGGAGTATAACTATTAGACAGAGGACAGTGAGTCAGGAGTTAAGCTCTATAAGGAATAAGGGGCAGACTTGAATGGCATGCATATAACCATTCAACATTGGGAAGAAAATATGTGTTTGGATGTTTGGGTTCTAGCTCAAAAACACAGTAAAATCTTTATGTTTTGTTGTGATTTAAGTTTCTGATTCTCTCTGATTACATTTCACTATTGACTTTTCCTTTTTTGTCTGAAAGAATGCCCACTGAAGCAAAATAAACTTCATCATTTCATTGTCATTATAATCCTCAAATTATTTACAGATCCTCACTTGGGACCCTTCTCTGCCTGATACGATGCTAGGTCCATACTACACAAAAGAGTCTAGAGGCTGTCTGCTTCTTAGGAAAGAGTTTGCACCCTGACTTGGACAAGGAATGCATAGATAGGCATAAATGGAAAGAATGGCCAAATGAAGAAGCTTTGAAGTGTTTACAAACTGAAGTAGTAATTGTTTTCACAAACACACAGGGAAACATTTGCTTGTGTTAAGAATGAGTCAAGAAATTTGCAGACAGAATGAAAAGTTATAATATTGTCCCTGTTTTGTAGAGGTTTCATAGAGAAAAAGAAGCGTTAGGAATGATTCAAGTAGAAAAAATAGAAAAACTTAGTTTTTTGGTTTAACATTGATATACAACTTAAAGGAAGGTGAAGTCTTAGAAACTGGTGTTTGTGGCAGTAAACAGGTCTTTCTGTCCCACACTCTTAAGTTTGAATGACTTCAATTGCTTGATCATTAGAGTGATCAAGGAGACCATCTTGGAAATAGAAAGAAAATGGAAAAGCCCAGGGGAAATTGTTGAAACCTTGGTTCTGAACTTGACTTTATTGGGCAGTCAGTCCCTGTAGGGCTAAGGGAGAGGGCGTAGTTGAGGGAATGCCGCAAGGAAGATCATCGGAGGGAGGAAGTACAAGAAAATGTTTCTGGGAGGCACTAAAATATATTCCTACTTAAAAAACATCCATGCATCTTATTTTATTAAGAAACTATTTAAAATTTTATAATGTCGGTGATAATTGTGAATATATGTCTTCCAGGGGCACTGGATCGTTGTGTGATGGGGATAACGGCGGTAGAGATACTTAATGCTTGTGATGAAGCAGTTCCTGCCGCAGTGGATTCTCTCAGTCATCCAGCAGTCAACCTCAAACAGGCTATGACAAGACGTAGCCTTGCTGCTCTGAAAAACATGGCTCATCAGAAGCTGCAGACTCTTGCAACTAACCTCTTGGCTCCTGAGGCATCTGACAAAGTAAGTTTTGTATATGGGCTTGTGCATGTAGTCCCCATTCAGCTTCATTTACTATCAGAACTTTGGCATGTCTCAGGGAATACTTTTTGGGAGGTGACACTGGTGAACAATAAGCTTCTGAATTTTATTTAGCTACATCCAGCATCGTTTTAGAGTATTTCAAGTCTTTGGCATTTTGAAAGGGTAAACTATTCTTATGATTCAAAATCTTTAAAAATGATTCCTGCAGAGTGACATGACTTCAATTTCTGAAATTGGAGCCAATGTGTTATGTATAAGCTGTCATTTTGACTTTCTGATGGTCTTTCTGTTGAAAGATTGAGCACTATCTCTGTTCTTTCCAGGAGAAAAGAAAAAGTAATTTGGGTACAATTAGATGCTCATCATTTGTTTTAGATGCAGGCTCTGATTTTGGTGAGGTTAGGCCATTCCAAGTATGTAAGGGAATATCTGAGAATAGGTATGGTGAAGTTGTGTGAGCACTGGCATTTTTTTTGCTAGAACTAACCTCAGTCAGTTTCCTTACTGACACAAAGAGGTTGAAAGGCTAATCTACAAACTTGATAATCGGCCCATGAATCAGTGAGTGCTAGTGACATATGAAATACTATAGGCAGTTCCACTGACCCATGCCCTCCAGTAATTGGCAGTAATATTTGATCTTTCTGTCTTTCCCCAAGATATCAATGTTTTATTGGCTTTGTTAAGTTGTATGTTCCATAGGTGTGGAGTCCTTCTGTGCTTTTTTTCACGCTGTCTCACACTCTTAAGTTTGAATAACAATCACAGCTTAATGGCACTTGCCATGCTTAAAACTTCAAGAGATCATGTAGATGTCCTTAGGAATTCAGTATTTATCATACATTGTCTAATGTTCTATATAATTTTAATTTTGAGCATGTTTGTAAAATATATTTAAGGGCAAGCATGTGTGTTATGTAATTTCCAAATATATTCTTGTTGGGATTCCCCCAGATGTAAAAATTTGGGAAAGTGATTATGCAACTGGAAAATTAAGGAGAAATTAGTGGTACAGTAACATTTATGAATCGCTTTTGTAAGTGGTCATGGTCCATTATGTGAATTTTACAATCTTGTTTGTCCCTGTTTTAATAGCGCATTTTATAGTGCAATTAGTGATAAAAGCACCAGATATCAGAGACTCTACACTTATGTATTGTAAAATATATTGCTTGTGAACCTCCTCAGTCTTGTAGCAGTGGTAATTGGTGCCTGGCCTACAAGGAAAACAATTATAGAAGGGGGGACAGGCTTAGGAAGCTGAGGCTGCAGGGGGATAATCACTTTATGAAAAATGTATGTTGGCGGGACCATTAGGGATTTCTCTAACTATTTTCTCATGTTGAATTTGAGGCTCCATCTGAAAGGAATATTTAAAGAGCTGTCTTCTGGATGGCTTTCTAACCTCAGGAGAAATAAAACGCACCCAAAGTTTAAAAGAAAAAACAAACACATAACTAAGAGCCTCTCGGTGCAGGACTTATTCTAGGATATTGGAACTAATTTTTTTCATTGGTCTCTCAGTGGAAAGTAAAACCTCAATGGGAATACTCTGTAGAAAGTAACTTACTTATTCCACATTAGAATAGTGTTGGTAGTTGGGCTATTTGGATGTAACAAATATTTATATTGCTAATGAGGTTAATTATGCCAGACATACACAGCTTTGCAAACAAAGATGGAGAATTTGCTGTCCTGTGATTCTTTTCTTTCACTGGAAGACCAAGAGGATATTAAGATAAATTCTCTTTTATTACTGCATTGACTCTTTGCAGGATGTATATATGTGAACCCCTGTGTATTTCTCTTATGAAATGTATCTTATCTTCCCTTGTATTATAATAACTTGTATACTTATCTAATTCTCCCCACTGAAATCCAGTCTTCTTGCAGGCAAAGATTGTGACTTACTTATCACTGTGTTTTCCCCATGACATCTGGTAGCAGCTGTGTAATAAATATGTGTTGAATTGGCTGATGTGTAACAGAATGTGCTGATAGTGTGAGCCTTTTTGCCCATGTCTTCTTCATTCCCTCACAATCGATTGTCTGACGTGACAATCTAATCTATTCCTGTTCCTGAGCCCTTAGAGGTGGAATATCTATGAATAACTTTTACCTCTCTTCAGTTTGGTGAACAAGGTTGTCCAGGCAAAGCTCATTCTCCTTTCTTCTTTGCCATTGCTGTATTGTCAGTATCCCAACACATCCTGGAATTACATCAACCATACCCTCTCCTTTACTCCTCTTTCTTGTGGCTCTAGGCTAGGGTTTTTCAGCACTATTGACATTTTGGGCTGGATAATTCTTTGTTGTGGGGTGCTGTCCTGTGTACTGTGGGATGTTGAGAAGCATTTTTCCTCTACCCACTATACCACTACATGTCAGTAGCATCCCCTCTTCCCTTGTGACATTCAAAAGTGTTTTCAGACATTACCAAATGCTCCTTGGGGGGGAAAAATTGCCTCTGGTTTACAACCACTTTCCTGAAGAAAAAAAAGGCTGAGAAATTGTAGGGATACTACATCCTAAGTCTTCTTTTCCTCTCCCCACTCTTCCTTCTTTAATTTCTCTCCTCTTTAAGGATAGTGAAGCCATCCCCAACCCTTATTCTCCAGTTCTCTGTGGCAGAATTAGTTCTTGCATTCTCTTTGTGTCCATGCCTTCCTGTTCAGACCTTTCCTAAAATATTTCACTTTGCATGGAGTCTTTTTTTTTTTTTTTTGTCTGCTTTCCCTATTACATTTTGAGCTTCGTGAGGAGAGGAGCTGAGTTTCTCATCTTTTTATATTCCGTGTTTAATGTTGTATATGGAACATAGTAAGTACCCAAGAAATTTAGTGTGAAGTTAGTTTGGAATCATATTGTAAAATCAGCTTGAATGTAAATTTGAGGTCTTAACTCAGTGGGTAGCAACACGATACTGAATAGTCTTAAAAGGAGATTTTTGTTTATATTTTGCAATGTCTTAACATTTGTATGCAGGACACTTACAAATATTGACATGGAACTGAATAGTGAGGCTACTTGGATAATGTACTGAGAGGTAACAGGGACTGCAGTAGGCCATGGGCATGCAGAAGAGGGGTGGCTTGTAAGCCATTGTGTAGGTTGAATAAACAGGACTTCACAAATCAGCAAGAGAAAAGTTGGAACATACAAGGTGATATCAGGGATCCAAGCCTGCTTGAAGGGAGAATTGTTAACAGAAATCCTGGTATGCAGAGCCTGAATAGACTGCAGTTCACATTTTGAGATATCTGCTGTCATTAGGTTATTCCAGAAACACTGTCTTTCTTAATTTTCACTGCGTATAGGTCAGTTAATTGTTACTGTTCTCAAATTTGTAAATGATGAACCTAAAAGATAGGTGGTTAGAACAGGGTTTGGCAAAACTTTTCTGTAAAGGGCTAGATATAAAAATTTTAGGCTTTGTGGACCATGCAATCTCTGTCACAGTGATTCAACTGTGCCATTATAGTGTGAAAGTAGCCATAGATAGTATGTAAATGACTGGGTTCCAGTAAAACTTTATTTATAAAAATAGGCAATGGGTTGTATTTGGCCCCTGGGTCATAGTTTGCTGTCCCCTGCATAAAAAAGGTGGCATTATTAATATCAAGTTCCCCATGGGATAAATGACCTTTGCTTCATGTTTGAAAAGCAGTTCAAAGGAGAGGTTAAGAGCCTGGTGCCTGGCATATCTGTGTTCAAATTATATCTCAGTAATTTGCTGCCTATAGGTGACTTTGAGCAAGTAACCTAATGACCTAGGTCACACATATAATTGAAAATAAATCTCTGTAAATGAAATAAAGGTCAACAGTTGGTCAAAGAAATGAAATACGTTAAGACTTGGAGAATAAAAGAGTGCTTGGAGTTAGTAATTAGGAAAATCTTTGGTGTTCATTAAGAGGGCTGCTTTGGTAGAGTTGGTTGGGTCAGTGATGGGGAACAATGAATGAGGAACGAGGATGAGATGAAGTGGAGGTAGAGAGTGTGAAAGCAGTTTGCTTTTGGAGGGAAAAAAGTAGCTTCAGCAGCTGCAGGGGTTAAGCACAGAGTTTATACTGTGTTTAGGAGTTCGCTGACCATTTTTCTTGGTGAAGGGGGTGATTGCTGGATCTGTTCCCTGACGGTGGTTTGTGGAACTCCTTTTGGTTCTTGTCTTCTGGAAGGAAAGAATTCAGCCAAGAGACTTGATGGAGAGTTAAAGCTGCAGAGGGTTTTTTTGTTATTAAGCAAAGTGAAAGGAAATTACCCTCCAGAGACAGAGTGGGCTGACCCTGAGGGTGGGTAGCAGCCCCGAGTTTTGCATTGTTTTTTTTTTTTTTACAGGGTTTTATATGGTTTCCTTCCATTTTGTCATCACACCACCCTTTGGATCTGCCTTGGTTCCTCCGCTCCACCCTCTTTGCACATGTTTGTGTCCACCATCTTCGCATGAATGCTTAGGTGAAACCCATGGTCTGTGGTGGTGGTGATTGTGGGGGGGGCCTCACCTTGCTGTAAATGACATTGCAGTGGCTTTGGATTACTAGCAGACAAGGTTTCCTTTAAGTGTGCTTGCTCCCAAATTGGCGAAGTCCTTGCAGTCTGTATCTCTTGCTTATCGGTCTGTGCTAAACCAACAAGGGGTTGATCTGAGGAAGACTGGCAGTCTCTGGGTGGAGAGCAGTGGTCAGCCACCCTCCTTTCTCCCTCCTGCTCATGTCTGTCTGACTGCCTCCACCAGCAGGTACATGTAAGACGATACGGTACTGAGAACACAGTTGGAGAACCCACCCTTGGACCAGCCATTGTTTCTGTATAATCAGTAATGATGAAAAGTGAGGGAGGTGAGTATAACCAGGTTATTTTCAGTGGAAGAGGAGAAAAGCAGGCTGTGATATTTGTTAAAAGGGAGGAGGTAAAGTCATCTTTTTATTCCCCCATAACATTCAGCCTAGGTAGTGTGCTGGATTAGGAGATAGAAGATTTGTAAAATATAAGTAACTGGTAATTCATAGATGGCATGTGGTGGTATTTGATGAGTATATAAATGTATATATTAAGAAGATAGTCTGAACATGTCAGGTGACATTTATTACAAGTTTTCTCATAAAGCATTTGCCACAAACAGTGGATCTTGGTGAGATCTTGGAGGAGGATTCTGTAGGTCAATGGGATTTAATTAGTGAAGCTAGAAAGCCCTCCCCTGCCATACATTAATTTTTAGACCTAGTGTGTGTAATTTTCTATTCTGCTCCTTTACATCTTGGGTATTATTGTACCAATCAAAGACACCCTATTTATATTGAGAAGTTATAAGATTGAGGAAATTGAAAAATGACCGGGATGATTTATCTTACATTTTTCTTTCTGTTGTCTAATTAGTCAAAAGCTTGAAAAAAATGAATGGATTATATTTGCAAAGGTCAGTAGCTTTGTGTTCTGTGTAACTAAGTGAGAGAATGGAATTTAGAAGGCAAATGTAGCCTACTGAGAAATACTGTATGCTTTTTGCTTGAAAAATTCACTCTAAAATATTTCATAGTGATCGAATTGACTTTATGATTCTTTGTGAAAAGGGCACTCACTGTAAGGTGCAGACAGGGACAAGCCAAATGACAGGATACCAGTTATATACAGGGTACCAGGGCTTGTCTGGTGAACAAAATGTTTTTGGCCTTAGAAAAATTCTTATGATATCGCTGACCTTTGAAGAATCAATTAAACTTGCTTAACATTCTACCCAAAACTTTACTGAATATTTTAATAGAAAATATGAATATGTTGATATGTATTTGTTATATATTTATATGTACATATAAATTCAGGTTTTACAGTTCTAAATGGTTGGACAGAAATTTTGTGCACTATTTGTTGCCTATTTTATGTAAGTTATGTCTCAATAAACCAATCAGAAGTTAAAATATCTTAAGTCAACAATGCATTTACTACACCTAGCCTAACGAACATCATAGCTTCGCTAGTCTATCTTAAATGTGCTCAGAACATGCAGCCTACAGTTGGGCAAAACCATCTAACACAAGGCCTATCTTATAATAAAGTGCTGAAAATCTCATGTAATTTGTTAAATACTGTACTGACAGTGGAAGCCAGAATGGTTGTTATGGGCACCGAATGTTTGTTGGTGTAGTGATCGTTGACCCTTGTGATCGTGGGGCAGCTCGCTGCCCTGCGCAGCATCAAAGAGAATTGGGCCACATTACACTAGCCCAGGAAAAGGTCTAAATTCAAAATTCCAAGTACCCTTTCTACCAAATGCATGTCATTTTCACACCATGTAAAATTGAAAAATTGTAAGTCGAAGCATTTTAATCAGGGGCCATTTATATTTATTTGCTCAATTCCTCCTTTATGTAAACCATTTCCTGCCCATCCCAAGTCTCTTTTTAGATGTGCCAACCAAAATCCTGCCTCCCACAAAGGGCAAGCAGTTTCATTTCTTTTAGTTTAAAAAATTTTCTTTCTTTTCACCTTGTGCTTCTCTTAAGGCATTATTGGTTGTGTTTATTTGCTTCTGTGTTTCAGTTTCAGCTTCATTGCCAAAGTGCTGTTTTCTTTTATTTGTAATTCTTTCTTGAGTCCAGTCATTTCATTTCCAATTTTTAAATTCTCATTTATGTTGTTCTTTCAAGTTTAATATCATGAACAAGCTTAAGGTGTTCTTAAGCTTGTATTGAAATAGAGCATTCATTCTGATCTGCTGCTTGAGCAGGTCTGTTTTTTTATGATTCTTACTCTCTCTTAACTTATAATAATTTGACCTCAGTGCTTTTTCCGTTGCTCACTTTTTTGTGCAATGATTTTTCCTAAACTTGTTGAATGATTAATTCAGACAGCTTTTCTAACTTTGCAAAGCTTCATCTTCTGTTGCTTCATGTGGTTCAGAAATAGGGTGGCTGCTTTTCTGAGATGTCCTAGCCCCAGTCCTCTCCCACATTTTTTTTTGAGGTTAAACCTCTCCCACTTTCAGCTGCTGTTTTCAGATTGGCCCAGTGTGTTTTTCTGGTAAATATCGATTTGCTATTTTGGAGTTTTCCTGTAAATTTGTCAGGCACCCCCCTGCTTCCCTGTCCTTCTTCCTACAGAGATACCTGATACCAGATCTTGTATTTGCTGGGTTTTCCCATTCACTTGAATTTTGGGATTTGTGGACATACTTTATCACCTAGTTTTGTTGAAAATATTCTCAATAGGTTTGGGTTATTCTATTTAGTTGCTCTCTTTTTACAAGGGGGTTTGGAAAAATCCAATAACTATGTTGCCATGATCTTCTAAGAATCCTTTAAGTTTCTTTAATTCTTGATGTTAAGTTTAAAAGTGAGTGTTGAATTAGTTACAGAGGAATCATATTAAATATTAATTTTCTTGATTTTAATTATGTATTATTTGAACTAGTGAACTAGTTTGTTTTGGGGTTAGTGTGGGTTTGAATTTAAAGGGCATCCACTTTGTGTTTATGTGAGATCCTGAACTTACTGGCAGGTGACGGATTGCCCTGAGTCTGTCCATGTGGGTTGGAATTGTCCTCATTTGGTGCCCCCCCTGTTTCCCAGTCAGTGGTTAGTGAGAGCAACTTTAGACTCTGTAGTGAGCAATCAGTGACTTTTTAAAGAAACACTACTTCCCTTTCTATTTGTCAGTTGCTACTTAAAAACTTTGAGAATGAAAATTTTAGAATTTAATGTGAGTTTTTTGGTAAAAAGATTCCTTAAGGAACAATAGTCTTAAAAAATTTTTTTTGGAAGAATGAAATGCTGCCATTTGTGACAACATGGATGGACCCTAAAGAGTATTATGCAAAGTCAAGTAAGTCCTATGGAGACAGACAACTACCATGTGATTTTGCTTATATGTGAAGTCTTAAAAAAAACAAAACCAAACAGAAACAGACTCATAAATACAGATAACAAACCAGTGGTTGCTAGAGGTAGGGGCTGGGAAGATGGGCAAAATGGGTAAAGGGCATCAAGATTTACAAACTTAGAGTTATAAAAACTATAAATAAATAAGTCATGGGGATGAAAGGTGCAACAAGGAATACAATCAATAATACTGTAATAACTTTGTATGTTAACAGCTGGTAACTACAACTTAAATCATAATCAGCCTTTGTCAATGTATATAAATGATGACTTGCTATGTTGTACACCTGAAACTAATATAATATTGTATGTCAGTTATACTTCAATTAAAAAAATTTGGAATCATAAATGTAAAATTGCAAGGTTTAAAGTAATTGGTCAGGCACAGGTATGTAGGTAAGGTAATGGGATCCATTTGTGACATACATTATTACATTAGTTGCTGTCATCAGAAACACAAGTGAATACAGTGCAGTCCCTGAAGTCCAGCTGGCCTTCCTCCCTTCCCCTTTTCCTCTCTTTCTCCATCTTTTCCTCCCTTCTACAGTTCATCACATTAAGTTGACCGTTCATCCTTCCTATCTCTGTGAAGCCGGTTGGCATTCTGTTAGTGTCCTTGTTCTCTTCTCTCATTGTGTCATCAGATCGGCCTTACTTTTGTAGTGCTTGCACACACACAGGAAAGGACACTAATGGAGGTGGTGAGTGTGCATGCTCGTGTGTGTGTGTGTGTGTGTGCGTGCACACACCACGTGTGGATATTTCATACAGTTTTGGATGAATGCTTTGAACATTTCCAACTCGGGTTAACTTTCCACTAAGTTTTTCTCCAGTTTGAGGGAAATGAGTTTTAAGTGGCTGAGAATACCATTAAAGAATATAACTAAACTCTCAAAACTAACTGCATATTTGATTCATATTGATTAAATTACAGAGGTTTTAGTTCTTTTCTCTTTTTAAGGATTCTTGAGTTGGCATGATTGGATGTGTTGCAATCACCACATAGCATCATCAAATAATGACCCATAGACGGAAACTCCCCTCTGTGAAACATGAGGTGCCTTATTGTTTCTGTGCTTTGCATATAATAGGTGTTCAATGGATATATGAATGAAATTCATAGTTCACATTAAATACAATTCATCATATTATTCTGAACCCCCCAGATAAGGAGTCTTGTTCTATGATGGTTTTTAAATTCAGAACAGTTTTGTGTTTCCTTGGAAATAAAATGCCAATCCACACTGTACCTGCAGTGTGTGAGAGGTACAGCAAAGGGGAGATTTCTTTCACCATCTCACATATTAAATCAAATGACTGACTGCTGAGAGACTAGAAACGTAAGATAGATTAAACCCTATGACCCTCTCAATAGCCAGATCTTTCTAGCCCTGTGTATGATTCTTTTATTTAACTCTTATTTGAGAAACTGAAAGTATTATAAAGTAATTTGATTGAAGTATAAAGATTTGTGGCTAACTATTAATATGTTAGTACTTTGGGTAAGAAATAATTTCTTCTAATATGCTTGAAAAAAAAATCTGTTCTTTATTAGGCCATGTAAGAGATTTTAAAACTTCTTGACTTTTATAGCCTCTGTTAGAAAATAATTGAATCAGTCTAGTTCAGTAAACATTTATTGACTACCAGGTACTGTGTTAGGCCCTGGAGAGACAAAATGAGTAAGACATGATATTTACCCTCAGAAAATATAAACAGATAAATATAAAGCGGTGCAGTAAGTGAAATGGCCGAGAGTGTAGAAAGTATTGCAGAAACCTGGACTAGCCTGAGGTGATCAGGACTGGCTTCTTGGAGGAGTGGACATTAAAGAAAGAGAACGTAGTGTCAGATGGAGAGGGTAGCGGCATGTTCTGGGAGGAGTGGCTGGCAGATGCAAAGAGGGAAGAGGGGCTACCATGTGTGTTTCCGGAGGATCCGCCGAGGAGAGACGGAGTGGTGGCAGTGAGGCTAGTCCCTGCGTACATGTAAGTGTGCTCAGGCTGTTACCCTAGCGGCTTTCCAAGGTTTTAAAAAAATTAGCAGTGGGATCCTTCCTTTATAGGCAAGTCAGTATGTACAACAGGTATGAGGGAATGTAACAGAGCTTAAATTCAAGGATTTTTTGTGAGTAATATTGGCAGGACCCAGTGATCAAGCAGGTTCAGGTTTTCTGATTGGGTGACTGAGCAGGAAGTGGCTCTGGCGGGTGTGATATTCAACATGGGAATCCACGTTGTGAGGGATGATGATGAGTTGCATGGTGTATATTGTGGAATAGAGACTTGATGGAGGGGCTGGTGATGGGTAAGCGGATGGAGACTTGCCAGCGCATACCTGGTCTGTACAGCCGTGGGAGCGGAAGAGCTCAGTCAGAGCAAAGGGTCTGCGGCCAGCCCTCGGGACACCAACCTGAAGGGGAGGAAGAGGGGTGCGAGTATGAGGAGGACCAGGACAGTGTGCTGGCCTGCAAACTGAGGGAATCAAGAGTTTCAGGAAGTGTAAAGAGCAGTCAGTTGTGTCAGATGCAATAGATGTTGAGTTTTAGAAGGACTGAAATGCACTTACCAGTGAGTTCATTAGCATCCTTTTTCAGAGCCGTCTTCCCAGGATGCTGAGGGTAGAAGCTTGACTGTAGTGGGTTAAGGGGTGAATATAAGTGTGAGAATAGAAGTAGCAAGTGTGTGAAATACTTCTGAAAAGTTTGTGTGATAGGGAAGGAGGAGGAGAATAGCAGGAGGGAATGCAACTTTGAAAATATGTGAATGTTTGTGGAATAAGGATGAAGAGCTGAGAGAGAGAGGAAGGTTCAGCATCAGGACTGGAAGGAGATAATGACACCAGGCTGCAAAGGGCATGAGAGAAGGGCACATTTCACAGGCAGAGAGAAGGCAGCTGGCTTTAACCTGGAGGAGAACTTTATTTTCCGAAAGCAGAGGGAAGGAGGACAGGCTGGGGGTCTGGCTGGTTAGTATTTCTGTGGGTAGTGGGTGGGAATTGAAGAGGGCATTCCTAATGCCTTCACATTTCTCCAGGAAGTTGTAGGTAAGATTGTCTGTGGGAAGGTTGGGAGCGAGCACCTGAGCAGGGGTGTGGTGGTGGGTGGGAATCACCCCTGGATGAGAACCACTGTTCTGTATCAGGCTAAGAGATCCTCAAAGGACCATTCCATATTCCTCCTTGTAATTCCCAGACTGTTCATTGAATCACTGGGGATGACTCCAGGATTTGAGAGCTGATTAATGTGGAGTGGATTCACCCTGTCCTTTCCCTCCGCTCTCCTCCCATCTCCAGAAGCTCTGCAGAATTCATGCTGAGAGTCTCTTCATATCTAGAATTAAATGTCAGGCAGATACAGGACCCTGACCGCCTCCTATATCCTAACCATTGACTAGCTGTGTCACCCGTGTGACTGACTGACTAACCTCTTAGCTTCCATGTGTTTTTAGCCTGAATATGAGGTAATGAAGTTAAATGGGCACCATGTTTGAAGACATTTATCACAGTGGGTATTCAGCACACACTAGTTTAATACTTTTGATTGATTGATTGATTTGATTCATTCAGCACATACTGAATGCAGAGGCCCTGAGCTAAAACAGCCGGAGAGTGCATTAATCACATCCACACCCAGCAGGTCCTGGTGTCGCTGAGTTCGTACTCTGATGTGGGAGACAAGTGTGCCTTCTTTGTGGCAAGCTCTGTACTACTTAAGGCGTGATCCAAGTGCGAGGGAGCCCGGAGGAGGTGAAAGGACCCGAAGAGCTGTTGGGAAGGAGTTTCTGAAGAGTCATTTGTGTAGAGGCTTGATGTGAGAGAAAAGTGGGGAGAGACACCCCAGACAAAGAAACAGGAGGTACAGATGTGTGGGGGGTTGATGAATGGGCACAGTGAGAATAGTGAGAGTGTGCCCTGGCTAGCAGTGGTAAGCAAAAAGGATTAAAAACAGGTTAAAATCTACTTGTGTAAATATTTCTGAAATTAAACATTGCTCACCAGTGACCTAGGGTAGATTAGAGCAATTTTCTCCTTTCCGTTCTGTCATTTAGTATTGTTTTGTTTTTTTCTTACCAAAGTGGCTTTCCAGAATTTCATTTCATTTCTGTTCATTCACAATAATGTTAAGGGTTTTGAAACACCTGGGACGGTATAAGAAGAGTGCTTTTTTTTTTTTTTTTTTTTAAGTTTCTTTCCTTCAGTTGGTTTTGACTGTTTTCATGTGTCTTTAACACATGTTTGAGATTAAAATGAGCTGGATTTTATCACAGTTTTACTAGTGAAAGCAATACTGCTTGGGTAATTTATTAGTGTTTACAACATCTCTCTGAATGAGGTGGTCTCTCTTTGTTTGGAAGATAGAAGAATTGATGCTGGAAAGTTAACTGATTCATAAAAAGTTTTGTTTAATGGAGGAAGAGGGATGCCCAAACCTCCAGGGCTCCTGTTCATGGTATTTTGGTAACTTGGCCCTTTGGGAAGAGTTCTAAGACAATATCTCTTGTGCTGATTTTGTGGAAACTGAATATATTAGTCTTCTAATCTCTTAATATATTGATACCACTTGGATATTATTATCATTCAAACATTAACCAGTAAAAATATCTTTAGAAGATACTTTCTTTATGAAAGGCACGGTCTAAGCATTAAATACAAATGTATTTAATACTTATAATTAACTTTTGAGTAATTTACATTTGTTTATGCCATGTGAAATCAATTATAGTACAGCATGAACTCTTAAAAACCTCTCAATAGGTTAACTATCCCTTGTTGGCTTATTTGTTAACACACTTGTTAATGAAAACACATGAAAGGAAATGAAAGAACACCAGCTTTAATGAGTATATTGTCATTCATATCTACTCATCAAAACCTATCCAAAACCAAATATTTAAGATAGTTTATTGTCTAACTACAACCTAATGGATCCCCTGAGTAAATCTCATCTCACGATGTTATCCTAGCCACTAGAATTAAGTAATAGTAATTCGACAGCAGAGGGCACCAAAGATCTATTTCCATCTTACACATTTCCTTGATTAGGTTATAGTTCTGTGCTTTTTCTTTCCATTCTCACTTTCTCTTCCTTCCTCCCTCCCTCCCTTTGTCCCAGTATTTATGATCATTAACACTACCCACTTTTTTTAATAGATGGCGGGATTTCCCTTAGCTAATTTTAGAATATTTTAAAAGTACATTAAGACATCAATGTGTTTTTGTTTAGTAAACCTTTCACATTTAACATTATGCATCAGAATTTCATTTCTTTTAAAGATCTTTATCTTTAAAAATTAAATTATTGTTTTTTTTCCTACCAAAATATTCTTAAGGAATAAGCCAGTTTTTTATATCATACTTAGGAAATTAAAAATTAATTAGAAATGCATTATACATATGATACATAATTTTTTTAAAAAATTATATTCGTAATTATGGAATACATAATTTTTCTTATATTCTATTTTTAAATCAGTATTGATATGTATAGAAGTGTCTTTATATATGTTAGATATATAACATTTCCTAGTCTTATTCTTAGTATCCTTGATCTCCAGTTTCAAAGTGGATTCAGATTTTTTTTAAATCCTCCACTCTTCTGTTTCACACTTTACCATCAAAATCATCTGATGTTTAATGTTTACTGATATAAATCAACTTTGTTTAGGTAGAAATCTAAACCATTTGATATTATAGACTGGATTCAGTGTTCTTTCAGGAAAAATAAAAATTATTTTACTAAGTAACTTTAAAAATGGTGTCAAACTATGACAATTAAAATCATTAAAAAATGATTTAGGAAAAAATAAGCTTTTATGTCAGGACCATTATAGTGAGTGATGCAAAAGCAAAATTATTGCCCATGTTTTAAATTTCTCTAGGCATTGGATAAAATAAAGTATGCTTAAAATATTATAACATTGGTTTTAGGGGACAGTTATCTGGTGTTCAGCAGATGAGATTTAACCTAACATATATTCAAATATATAATAACAATAGATGTTATTAGTTGGATACATCAATATTTTCTCCTCTGCAGATTTTAAGTTATCGTTTGCTCATTGCTGGGGGGTGCTGCTTACGGTGTGCCTGTGTGTGCATATGCTGAACACTGCCCATGCTTGAGTAAGGATTAATCTTATGATGATAGTTCTATCATTTTCCTTGGCTTTTCACCTGAGACTCAATTTTACCTGGTACTCTTAATGTGATTGCCATAGGTTCACTTTCAGTGATAAGCAAGCAATTCAATATTATTTTCCTATTGTTGCATTTCTGTAATATTTTAAGTAAATTCCTTATTTAGTATTTGAAATAGCTGAATCTTTATTTTTTCTTATATAGTAAATATTAAGTTATAAGAGACTTAGTACTTATAAGGCAAATGTCAAATACTGTATCTGTCTTAACAGCTTTTTAAGCATGTATGTATGTAGTTTGCATTTACATGGAGTTTTACTAGCAAATTTGAGACCATTTCATTTGTATTACACCTTGTGATTTAGCTTTCCCTGTTGGCGTTTTCCAAGGTTTTAAATTATTGCTGTAAGTGCATAGGCTGTATTTTCTCCCAGGCATTTTGCACATAATAGGCACTCCACAAATATTTGTTGACTTGAGTTTAATCTTCTGCCACTGACAATGTATAAGTGAGTTTGTGAGTACACATTTCAGGTGTTCTTAATAAAGGTGGCAGAGCAAAAGCATACTAACACTCCTGCCTAGGAATTTCCAGGATCGGACAGCCTGTATCTGTTTCTCTATCTGTATTGAAATCTGTATTGTACCTGTACCTAAAGTTAAGAATATAAACTGATTTGAATGAGCGAGTTTGCTCTACAGATGTATCTTATGATTAAGCCAAGAGACCCTTGGAGTCTGACAAATGTTTTTATTCATTTTCCTGTAGCTAATCTTGGCGTAACGTGTTAGAATATCAAACATGTTGGTGATCAGCTCTGCTACCTCCATGCATTTAGCTAAAATCTTGCACTCACAACTTTGCTGGAATTTATATTTTGTTGTAATAAAACTAGACTTGTTAAGTCAGTAAAATCTGTTGAGAGGCTTTACAGGTCATAGGCAGGACTCGGTGATGTTAGAAATTACAGTTCTTCTACAGGACTTGGGGATCAGTCATTTTATCTCCCTTCCTTCATCTCGCTCTCTTCTCACCTGCTTTCATTGTTGTTTTCTCCCCGCACCCCCCGCCCCTCCGCTCTGTTTCTGACTGTGGACTGCTCCTGGGTACAGTTGTTGCCACTATGACACAGTCAGTAGCACTGAGAGGTTGTGATAAGAGGAGCCACACAATCGTGTGCAGAGGTCATGGTAGCAGACACTAGATAACCTTTCAGTTGCAAGCACATGGCTGTCTGTTGGCACACCTCCCAGAAAGAGACAGAAACCTGGGCAGATCTGGTGGTGCTGAAAGGAAGGGGCACATGTGTGGTTGACAGCAGAGGAAAGAGCTTAAAAGTCAACCTTGTGTGCTCACCCTTGCCCCCTTTTTCCTTCAAACCATTCTTGCTGCTTCAATAATTTCTTTGCCAAACATGTTTGATTTCATGCTCTTTGGTAGTAATGGGCTCTCTTTCTCCTAAACGAATTTTGTAGCCGTTTCCTGGAAAGATAGTATTTACTAAAGTACTGTGGTGAGCTTCTTGTTTTAATTGTTATTACCTCTACCCTCATACCAATAGTGTCACATCTATCTACTTAATATTGATATAAGATGATATTTTACCTTTTGCTGTGATATAACCAACTCAGATGCCAAGCATAGCACCTGAGTCATAGCAACAGCTTAGTATGGGGTAGCTATCATTATTAATTAGCTTCATATCAATAATATTGGGCATAATGTATTTATTATATATAATTTTATGTATCAGTCAGCCAAATTAGTGGTGGTAGGTACAAAGCATTAAGCATAGTGTTTGACATTACACATTCAGTGTTTGAAAAAACAATATAAAAAACAGTGGTGTTAGAAGTAAAAGAGTAATGTTCACATTCTTCAGTTCATCCCATATTCCACATTATTGGTACTGTTGCTTACTTTTATCTTCCCTCATCTGGATGGCTTCTGTTTCCTCCCAATTCATATTCATGACTCTGATCTTGCATGCTTCTTTTCAGCCAACATTGCTGGTGGATAAACATTTATAAAATGAAATTTGATCACGTTTCTCCCCTCGTTAAACCTTTAGATAGTAGTTCTCAAACCTTCCTGCATAAAGTCATCTGGCATTGTCCTTAGGCAGATTCTGGTCCATTCCCACGTATACTGATACCAGGCCCAGGAATCTGTATTGCAGCAAGCACGCCTGATGATTCCAAGAGAAGCACTGCTTTAGTGGCTCCCAAGCCTGCGGAGTAAAGTTCAAAATGAACCATCCTTTGCATTCTTCATCTTGGTCACCTGTGGCTTCATCAGCATCACTTGATGTTTCATGCCTTTATCCTTTTTCACATCCTGCTATCTTTCTGTCTTTTGTAAGTCAGGTTAACCTTTTGGTGAGGATTTCCCTGGTCACCCAAAGTAGAGTTGGTATTTTCTCTGTTGTGCCCCTTATTGGATCTTGCAATCCCCCTTTATTTATAGCACCATTCATTCTGTATATAATAGTGTCTTTCTTCATCATTATCTCTGTTTTGAGTTCCATGACTGGAAAACCATCTTATTTATTTCTGTATCTCCAGTGTCTTGTACAATCATAGGGGAATGTGGAATGAATGAATGAAATAAATATAGGAATGAAATTCAGGAAGTCTTGAATTTTTTTTTTTTGCTTCCTATTTTGTGTAGTGTAAATATATCATGTTACTTATGTTATATACCTTAGGTTCCCAAGCTATAATTTAGAAATGATATTTGCTTTCTTCCTTCTTTTAAACATTATTCATTTGATTCAGAGCAGAGTTTTACACAATGGAGGCAGAATTAGTGTTAATTCTGGAAATAATTTTTGGAAGAGCAGCCACTTTAGATAGTAAGTAAAAAAATCTGTTTTGTGTGAGGTATAATTGACATACAACATTATATTAGTTTCAGGTTTACAGCACAATATTTAGATACTTGTATGTATTATGAAATGATCACCACAATAAGTTTAGTTAACATCCAGGAGATACTTCTCAAAAGATGGGTAGAAGTATGATTTGAGGAGCTGTAGGAGAATGAGAAAGGAGCATTATCCTTTGGAAAAGTATCAGTAACTGAAAGGTACAAGTGCCTGAAACTGTGTTCTGGGAGTTTCCAGTGGTTTAATTTGGTTGCAGCAGGAGATATAGGGATTGTGGTTAGAGATGAAATTCGATGAGTAGGCAGGAATACATTTTGGATGTTGTTTTGTGCTCTGCAAAGAAGTCTTTGCTTTGCAAAGACTTTATCCTTGGGTTATAAATGCTGTTGAAGCCTCTTAAGCTAGAAAGAAATGCAGTCAGACGGGAGGAAGGTTGAGACAGTAGAAAGACCAGTTAAGGGGATTTGATGTAATTTTACAAAAGAATTGATTAGCAGTTAAAATAAATAAATAAATATTTTTACTAGGTTCTTTGTTCATTCTGCCAGGTACTCTGATAGGCTTAGGGTTACACAGGATGAGTAAAACCTAGTTACCATTACAAGAAAATGTAAATACACAAAAAACCTAATTAATAAATATAGCCAAGATATAAAAGCTTGTGATGTAGATATAAAATGTTATAGGAGTTGGATTCATTGTGGACTAGCTTCCCTTGGGAAAATTAGGGTCTTGATGGAGGACAGGGGATTGGAGTAGAGCAAAGAATATTTTGGACAAAGAAATAAACAAAGGGACTAATAGGTGAGGGACTATGGTTATGGTGCTAGAGTCTGTTAATTCTGGAAAGGTATTTGGTATCAAACTGTAATGGGTCTTGAATGTTGTGAAGGATTTTGCATTTTATCCTAGAACTCTATTTTCTACTTATGAAAATAGTATGTTGACGATATGCAATTTAAGAAATGTATAGAAGCATGAAGAAAATGAAAATCTTCTATAATTTCATCACAAAATGTAACTACTGTTAACATGTATTTCTTTCCAGTGTTTCTTGCCATGTTCAAATATATGTTTAGGCATTAAGTAAGTGGAATTAGAATCATACTCTGGGTACACATGTGTGTGTGTGTGTGTAATTTTATCTCATCTAAAAATTGAAATATGAGCATTTTGCCATGTGGTTAAATGTGCCCAGAAAGCATGACTTATAGTGATTGCAGTATTTATTCTATTATCTGACTATGCTTAAATTATTTACCAATTTCCTTATTGTTAGATTATTTAGATTTTCAATTTAAAGTAATGGGTACTGTACCATTGAACATCTTTGTACAGAAATCCTTGTCTGTATTTCTGACTATTTAGGATAGGAATCTAGAAATAAATGTATTGGATCAATCTAAAGGGCTCACTGTGTATTTTGCCAAATTACTCTTCTAAAAGACTGCTATTTAAATTTATGCCTGCAGTATGTGGATTTGACTTTCACTGTACTCCTGGCCAAGTATTTTTTTAGTGTTTACTGTTTGCTAATTTTATAAATGGCATCTTGTGGTTATTTTAACTGTTATTTCCTTGACAACTAGTTTGAGCAGGCTTCTCCCTGTATTTATTGACTACATTTCTTCCTGTGAATTGTCCTTGACCTTTATGGTATTTTCCCGTTTTTCTTTGGGCATTAGTATTTTTCTTACTGACTTTTAAGAAATACTTACATAGATTATAACTCTTCATCAGTCCTATTTCTGGCACATTTATTCCTATTTTTTACTTTTAATGTTCTTATAGTAGTGAATTTTAAATTTATATTTGGAAAGCCCTTTCTCTTCTTAAGATCAGATATATTCACCTATGTTTTGATTTATTTTTTAAATAGTTTTATATTTTCTCTTAATAGTCCTGATAAATGGCAGTTTTGTGGGAGAAGAGTGGCATGATTAGATTTGTGCTCCAGAAAGAAGTTCTGTGGCTCTGTGGAGCGTGGACTGGTCTAAGGAGAGACCTGGGGCACTTGAAGCCTGCTTAGAGGACAGAAGACGGGGCCTGAATGTGGTGGCAATGGTGGTGGGGATAGAGTGGAAGGGGCTGATGCCGAACTGCTGACTTGGGAGGTACAGCAGGGCTCAGGGAGGGGGGGGCAGGACATAGTAAACACGAGGTACGGAGGGACATCCAAATACAAGCAACTGGAAAACCAGGATTGAAATTCCTTCAGGAGGCTGTCCCAGGCTGATGGCGGCAATTAGGGAGCCACCTGAATACAGGTGACAGTTGTGATGTGGGAGGATGAATGGGGGTTTTCAGGGCAGCTGGCCAAGAGCGCAGCCAGAATCCAAAGGCCCACCAGGAGGGTGTTCTTCCAGAAACGAAGAGAGATGGCTTTTTATTTACATTCCCTCCCCTTCTGTCCCCTCACCATGCTCCCTCCCTCCCTCCCTCCTTCTCTCTCCATAAAAACAATGTCAGATGCTGCAAAGAGACAGGAAGAGAAGACCAAAAAGTCGCCACTGAATTTGTCTACCACTTCGCATAAATTTGGCAACATGGGACAGGAGAGGGGGAGAGATAGATGGAAGAGCGGCGTGGTCAAAGGTTACTACTATTTTTAGAATTTAGGCAGACTTGAGCATGTTTTCTATTGGGGAGAAAAGATCTGTGAACAGGGAGAGATTTAAGGTAAAATAGAAAAAGGAAGGATTTGATGGTGTGAAACTCCAAAGAATGATAAATGGATTATTCTTTCAGGTGGAACAGAGATAGAATTTGTGTATAATTATGGGAACAATTTGTAATGTGTTCCATGAATAAAAGGATCCCCTGCTTCAATAATGTTTTTTTCTATCTTTGTGTTTAGAAGTTAATCTACAGTTTTATAATTGTTGCAACTAAAGCTCTTAATTGCATAAATTCCTATCTTTTATGTGCTGCTGACTGGCAAAGTTGGTGTGTTACTTTTAACGACAGGGACCTAAAATGCCAGCTTACTTAGCATTGAAATTCCTTTGACTATTTATTGTTCATTAACAAATGTATGAAATTAAAGACTTTAAATTATAACCATCTTTTAAAAATATTTATTGCAGGGAAATTTGCCTAAATATTCTCATAACGCCCTGATGGTTCAAGCAATAAAGACAAACCTAACGGACCCAGACATACATGTACTTTTCTTTGATGTGGAAGCGTTGATTATTCAACTCCTGACTGAAGAAGCCTCTAGGCCGAATACTGCGCTTATTTCCCCAGAGAATTTGCAAAAAGCATCTGGCAGTTCAGACAAAGGGGGCTCGTTTCTAACTGGAAAACGAGCAGCAGTTCTCTTCCAACAAGTGAAAGAAACTATCAAAGAGAACATAAAGGAACATCTCCTTGATGATGAAGAGGAGGGTGAGGAGATAATGAGGCAGAGAAGGGAAGAAAGTGATCCTGAATATCGGGCCAGCAAGTCTAAGCCGCTGACCTTGTTAGAATATAATTTAACTATGGACACTGCCAAATTGTTCATGTCCTGCCTTCATGCCTGGGGTTTGAATGAAGTTCTGGATGAAGTTTGTCTTGATCGCCTTGGAATGCTGAAACCCCATTGCACAGTATCATTTGGTCTCTTATCCAGAGGAGGTCACATGTCACTGATGCTTCCTGGTTACAATCAGGCTGCTTGTAAGCTGTCACGTGGGAAAGCAGACGTAGGAAGGAAGCTGCCAGCGGCTGAGGGAGCTGGAAAGGGAACTTATGGAGTGTCCCGCGCTGTCACCACACAACACCTCCTGTCTATCATATCTTTGGCAAATACCCTAATGAGTATGACCAATGCAACTTTTATTGGTGATCATATGAAGAAGGGCCCTACCAGGTGTGACCATGATAGTTTGATTTTATTCTTATATTTCAAAAAAAAAACAAAAAACACCCTGTTTTATTTCCCTTTAAATTTTAAAAAAATGTACATAATTTGAGACATAAAATTGCAATTTTATCTGTACAGATATTTAGTAACTATTTAAAAATTTTTGGAATAAGGAAGTAGTTTATCAGTTCAGCTTTAATGAATGAATTATAAACCAGCTGTTCAACAGATATCATCTTAGAATTATATCTACTTAAAACTTACACTAACATTTAATTAATATATATATATATATTTGGTTAAAATGCTTCTCATTTGGATTCATGTAATGAATGATAAATGTTCAGTGATTGGCTTCAGAATTTTGTGAGTATAATCAGAATTTTTTTATGGGGAAACGGGAGTGCAGGAGAGTACTATTTTAAGTGTTTCTAGAGTACTTAACCTGAATTGCTATTTCCTGTTTCCCACAAGTCATGTAGATAACTTTTTAAACTGTAGTTTTATTATACTTTATTGAGAGTTGATCATATTAAGAATTTGTTAAAGTCTAAACTTAAGTAGCACTTACCTTGTGTCTGGCTCTATTGTGAGCACTCAGATACTCTCTCATTAATGTTCTCAACGCTATAAGGTAGATAATTTTATCATTATATCCTTTTATTGCGGGTAAGAATTCTGAGACACAGAGAGGTTAAGTAACTTGTCCAAGGTCACATAAGTAGCAAGCGGTAGAGCCAGAATTCAAAATGAGGCAATCCAAGATTTCTAATGCCTTATTACTCTTTTCAGATTTTAGGGCTTAATTCCTTTAAACTTCTTTTAAATTCCATGAATTCATTTAGACCAATGGTATGGAGCAGGCTGAAATCTCATCATGCTAATATTAAAGAATGAAGGACAAATTATGATATTTATCTGTTAGTGGTTATTAAAGTGCTTATAAATATTTTTTAAACTAGTATAAAACATAAATTGTAGATGTAAAATTTAACTTGCTATTTGCTAATCATTTAAGTTACTGTATTAAAATATGAAATGGAAAATGTTAATAGATACAAAACAAAACAATAACATCTTTTTGGAAGAGTCAATTGAAAATGTTCTGCATTCTTTTGCAATTCATTTGGAGCTAGAAAGTTTAATGTTTTAAATTGTTCTGGAAATGTGGAAATATGAATATATATACATGTATTTTCCTCTTTTTTTTTTTAAGGCCACCTAGACCAAGCACCCCAGACCTTTCTAAGGCAAGGGGTTCCCCTCCAACTTCCAGTAATATTGTGCAAGGACAGATTAAACAAGGTAAAATTAAATCTTATTAAGTAATTGACATGACATTTCAGCTCTAGAAACTGAGGAGGCATAGCTAATGTATAATCATAATGTTTTGTTTGTCTCAGATTGTCAAAAGAGAGAAAAGTTGTTATATTCCAGATGTAAATATGGATAATTAAGATGTCAGTTAAAAATAAATCAGATTTATTTAGAAATTGATAAATGAGCATATTTCACATAATTTTATTTTACCGTCTTTGGCCTAATTTTCATGCATTAGGGGCACTTTAAGTTGACAATACTAGTGCCTTCATTATATATATCTTGAATTTAAAAGTTATATACCTGTTTTTTTAACTCCACTTTTAGAAATGTTGAAATTCATATTCCCATACTGTATCTATTCTGCCATTTGCCAGTAGTTCATGCATTGTCATCCACAGTGGAAAACCATTCTTTTTATTTAAATCATTATATACCTTAATTTTTATCTATAGTTTTGTTTTGCATTAGTGGATAGAAAAGAAGAAATTTGAGTTTCTCTACCTTTTTTACTTTTTTTAAAATTGAATTATAGTTGATATTGCTTTCAGTTGTATAACACAGTTCATCCTATTCACAGTGGTTTAGCACTTACCCACATTCGTATATCCTTACCCCAATTAGTGTAGTTACTATCTGTCAACCTAGGAAGATGTTACAGAACCACTGACTATATTCTCCGTGCTGTATCACCATCCCTGTGATCAGCTTATATTATGATTGAGATTTTTTGTGCCTCTTTATCCCTCTCACCCTTCCCACCTATCCATCCCAACCCCTCCCCCATTGTAACAACCAGTCACTTCTCGGTGTCTATGAGTCTATGGCTATCATGTTCATTTTGTTTTGTTTTGTTTTCAGATTCCACAGATAAGTGAAATCATATGGTATTTGTCTCTCTCTGCCTGGCTTATTTTACTTAGCATAATACCCTCTAGGTTCATCCATGTTGCTGAAAATGGCAGGATTTCTTTTTTATGGCTAAGTAATATTCCATTGTATGTATGTACCACATCTTTTTTATCTAGTCATCTATTGATGGGCACTTATATCTTGGCTATTGTAAATAATGTAGTAATAAGCATAGGGGATCAGGTATCTTTTCAAATGGGGGATTTTGTTTTCTTTAGGTAAATTCCTAGAAGTGGGATTACTGGGTCATATGGTATTTCTATTTTTAGTTTTTTGAGGAACCTCCATACTGCTTTCCGTGGTGGTTGGACCAGTTTACATTCCCACCAGCAGTGTAGGAGGGTTCCCATTTCTCCACATCCTCACCAACACTTGTCATTTCTTGTCTTTTAGGTGGTGGCCATTCTAACTAGTGTGAGGTGTACTTCTTTGTGGTTTTGATTTGTATTTCTCTGATAATTAGTGATGTGGAGCATCTTTTCACACACCTGTTGACCATCTATATTTCTTCTCTGGAGAAATGTCTGAACAGGTCCTCTGCCCATTTTTTAATCAGGTTGTTTGGTTTTTTTGGTGTTAAGGCAGATGAGTTCTTTATATATTTTGAATGTGAACCCCTTATCAGATAAATCATTTACAAATACACTCCCCATACTGTAGGTTGCCTTTTGTTCTGTTGATGGTGTCCTTTGCTGTGCAGAAACTTTATAGTTTGATGTAACTTTTGTTATCTTTTACATTCATTTTCATGCTGACAAATGAGTTAACCAGAGAGTTGACAGGTCAGTTCTGCTTGAGAGCTTTCCGTCAAGCTAGGTGTTCTTTTTACTTTGGGTTTTTTTTTTTTTTTTTTGGTGTTAAAGAGTCTATGAATAATTCTACAAGATTTCTTAGATAATAGGCCTCCAACTTTATGTCTACAGTTTTCCCCTTTCTAGGAGAAGTACTTAAAGTACTTTTCACTCTCACTTAGTATTGACTTTAATATCCTTTACTGTTTTGCTTGATTTTCAGTTTTAAGCACTGTCTGTTGGCTTCTCATCATGGAAGATGAGCTCCTGCAAACTCTATGTCACTCCCATCCTTCCTTCCAGCCCCACAGGGCCACTCCTCTCAGTTCCCTTCCCTCTCATTGAGCCTCACCATTTTATAATAGTTTAAGTTATATGTAAGTTACATAATGGTTTTGGCTAGATAACTTTTAGTACTTACATGTGAAATATAATAACACATACAGAAAGTGCAGAAAACAGAAATATACAACTGATTTTTAAAAACTAACAATCCTAATAACTACATCCTTGGACAAGGAATAGAGCACTAACAGCATTAGAGAAACCTCTGCATGTTCCCTTCCAGTCATTATACCTTCTCCTTTCAAAGGTAACTACTGTTTTGATTATTAGGAAATCACTTTTTTCCTTCCTTTCCTTCTTGGTTGCATCCCTAAACACTATATAGTGTGGCCTGTGTTTTCCATTTTCTATGAATTGAGTCAATCATAGAATATGTATTCTTTTGTGTTTGGCTTCTTTTGTGAGATTTATCAATATTGTTGCCTTTGACTATAGCTTGTTCATTTTCATTGTTCGTTTTTATTGCTGTATGGTATCCTGTTGAATGAATAGATAATAATTCATCCATTTTCCTGTTGATAGACATTTAGATTATTTCCAGTGTTTGATTTTCATGCATAATTCCCCTGTGAACATTCTTTTACTTGAATCTTAGTGTAAATTGTAATCATTTCTGTTGTGTATGTAACTAAAAGCAGAATTTCTGCATTTATGTATCTTCAGTTTTAACACATACTGTTCATATGTTTTCCTAAATAAGTGAGAACCTAATACATATCCATCAAAATGGCTAAAGTGACAAAGATGGAAAATACTGTGTTGGCTAGGAAATGGAGCAATAAGAACTTTCCTACACAGCTGGTGAGACGATATCCTAGCTAACACCTACTACTTCTGTCTTTCTCATTTTTGGCATTTTGGTGTGTGTGTGGTAGTTTCTCAAGTGTTTAATTTGCATTCCCTAATTCCCATTGGAGTTAAAGACTTTTGTTTGTTTATTGCCTGTTTCTATATCTTTTATCAAGTGCCTATTCAACTCTTGTGTGTTTTTCTATTAGGTTGTCTCTTTTTAAAAAATTGATTTGTAAGGTCTGATCTAGACTATTCTTGGTATGAGCCCTTTGTTATATGTATTGCAAATATTTATTTGCCTTTCACTCCTATCTTTGGAATTCAGTATTCAATGGAATCTATCAGTCTTTTTACTTATGATTCATATTTTTATGTCCTGTTTAAGGAATTATCCTAATACTCCTACTCTGATACCATGAGGGTATCTTCCCTGTTTTCTTTTAGAAGCTTTATTGTTTTAGCCTTTTCATTTAGATCTACTATCTGCCTAGATCTAATTTTGTATATAATGTGAACCAGGGGTCATGTTTCAATTTGTTTTCTCTTTAGGATACCAAATTGGCCCAGCATGACTTATTTAAGAAACAGTAGTTTTCTACACTGTTTTGCAGTGCCATCTTCATCGTAAATAAAATCTTATAAATGATGCTCTGTTTCTGACTGTTTGAACCCATAGATTTGTTAGTGTATGTTTATGCTTTAATTACTATGGCTCTATAATAAGATTTGGTATTCAATAGATTAAGTCTCCTACTCTAGTCTTAAAAAGTGTCTTGGCTATTCTTGTCCCTTTGAATTTCTCAATTGTCAGTTTCTCACTTGTCACAAAAACATGTTATTATTTTAACTGCAATTTTATTGAATTTATAGATCAGTTTGGGAAAAATGATATCTTTATGGGATTCACTCATTCACACATACATACATACATACATATTCAGTATGTATTCAACTTGATATTTCTCTACATTTATTTAGGTCTTATTTAGATGTCATAAGTCTTTTATAGTTTTCTGTATAGAGGTCTTATATATCTTTTGTTAGATTTATTCCTAGATAAGAATTTTTAAAAATATTCTTGTAATATGTATTAAATTTTTAAATTTCTACGTCATTGGTGCAGAAATGCATTTGATTTTTGTATATTGATGACCTTGTATCAAGAAACTTGCTAAATTCACATATTAATTATACTACTTTATCTGTAGATTCCTTTGTTTATGTGGGCAGTTATAGGGGATAGCTTTTTCTATTCTCAATGTCAAAGTGAAAACTTTTAAACTTTCATAATTATGATATTTCTTATATATTCTTAAAGATAATTTTTTAAGAAATTCACTCTTTAATAAGTGTTTATCATCAATGTATGGTGGATTTTTTTCATGCTTTTTCTGTATCCATTGAGATGATTATATAACTTTTCCTTTTATTCTGTTAGTGTGTGGATTTAGAACATAAACACAATCTTGCATCCCAGAGTAAGATCAATCTTGTGATGTATTATTGTCTTATAAATTTAGAAAAAAGTTCTCCTTAATGTCCTTATAATATTGAAAGTGTTATATTATTCAGGTTTCAGAGAGTGGATTGGGGAATCTTTCTCTTTTTCTATTTTCAGGTAGAATTATTTTAAGATTGGCATTATTTCTTCCCAAAATATGCAGTGGAATTAGTTGGATTTGGATCTAGCATTTTCTTTGTGAGAAGTTTTAAAATTCTAGGTTTAATTTCTTTCATTGTTATACAACTGTTTGGATTTTCTGTTTTGTTTAGTGTCAGTATCATTAAGTGGTACACATTTAGGGATTTTTTCCAGTTCTTCCAAATTTTAAAATGTGTTGACATTTGAAAAGATCATGTTTTCTTATCTTTTAAATTTGTTTAATGTCTTTAGTGCTGTCCCCATTTTTATTCCTGATATTAAGCATTTATATCTTCTTTTTTCTTGATCAGTCTCGTGAGACACTTATCAGTCTTACTAGTCCTCTTAATGAATCCTCTGTGCCTTTGTTTATCCTTTCTAGTGCATTTTTTTTCCCTACTTCACTAAAATCTGCTCTTCTTTTTAACTTCCTAAGATGAATGGTTATTTACTGATTTTCAGCCCTTCATCCTTTAAGAGCATATGCCAAAAATCATGTCATCTATGAATAAAGACAGTTTTATCTATTTTTCAGTCAGTATGCATTTTATTTTTCTTACCTTATCGTGCAGGTTAGGATTTAGGGAACAATGTTGAGTTGAAGAAGTTAGAGCAGACTTCCTTGCCTTATTCTCAATCTTTGAGATAAAGCATTCAGTCTTTTCGTGTTCAGTATGATATTAACTGTAGAGCTTTTTCTAAGATGAGGAGGATGTTGATAGTTCTCTTCTATTCTTAATTTGTTGAGTTTTTTCATTATGACTGGATGTTAGATTTTGTCAGAGGATTTTTCTGCATCTGAAATTAGCATATGATTTTTCTCCTTTATTTTCTTAATAAAACAAAGTACATTGACTTTTGAATTTTAAAACAAGTTTGTGATCCTGGAGTAGACCACACTTAGTCATGGTGAATTATCCTTTTTATAGATTGTTGGATATAATTTGCTAAAATTTTGTTAAGAATTTTTATGTGAATGTTTCATGAGGGTTTTGTTGCATAGTTTTCATTTCTGCTAATGTCTTTGTTTAATTTTGGTAACAGGATAATTCTGGTCCCACATAATGAGTTAGGACATTATCCCTTTTCTTATATTTACCAGAAGGTTTGTCTAGAAATGTTATTAGTCCTTATTTGTTTGATCTGATTCACTCGTGTGGGTCTGGAGTTTTCTTTATGGGAAGATTCTTAACTATAAATTTAAATGCTTTAATAATTATAGGGTGATTTATGTATTTTTTAAATTTAATTTCATCTTTAGTGAACTTTGATAGTTGTGTGAAATTTATTGGCAAAAAACTTTCTTCTTACTATCATTATGGTGGATTTTATAATTATATCTCCTTTCTTATTTCTGTTATTCAAAATTTATAGATTTTTATTTTTTCCTATCAGTCTGGCAATAATTGTGAATTTCTTAATTCTTTCTTGCATTTCTACTAGTTTTCCTTAATGTATTTTGATGCTCTCTTGTTAGGTGCATAGATGTTTAAAATTGTTATTCCTTATTGATTATTTGACGTTTTTGTCATTGTGAAAGACCTCTTTATCTTTGATAATATTCTTTGTTTTTACATCTACTTTGTTTATATTAATATAACCAGTTCAGCATTTTAGGTTACTGTTAGCATCATAAATATTTTTTCGTCCTTTTACTTTTCACCTATTTGATTCCTTAAACATAAGTGTGTTTCTTATAGGCAATCTGACCTGCTTTAACTGAGGTATTTAAACCATTTACATTTAATGGGGTTCTTGTATGGTTAGGTTTGAGTCTGTTATTCTGCCAGTTATTTTTCTCCATGTCTCATCTGTTCTTTTTCCTTCTTTACCTTTTTTTCTGCCATCTTTTGGATTAATACAGTACTTTTTATGATTCCGTCTTATCTCCTTTATTGGCTGCTAAGCTAATTCTTTGTTATTTTTAGTCATTATTTTAGTTTCTAGTCTACATACATCTTTACTGTATCAGAGTGTACCTTTAAGTGATAGTATACCACTTAACATTTAATGTAAAAACCTCACAATGTCACACTTGCATTTCTCACTTCCTAGACTTTATGCTATTATTGTCATGCATATTATATTTGCATATGTTATAAACCTCACAAATCATTTTAATTATTTGCATTTGAGAGTCAATTGTATTTTATATAAGTTTAAATGATGGAAATGAAAATATACATATTTATCCATATAGTCACCATTTTTGGTGCTCTTCATTCCTTTTTTTAGATCCAGATTTCAATCTGATATAATTTGCCTTCTGTCTAATGCATTTATTTTACCATTTCTTGTAGTGAAGTTCTGCTATTCTTTCAGCTTTTGTATGTTTGAATATGTCTTTATTTGCTTTTTATTTTGAAAGTTATTTTTGTCTGGTGTAGAATTCTAGGTTGACCATTTTTATCTTTCGGTACATTAGAGATATACTCTATTAATCTTCTCAATTGCATTGTTTTTAACAAGAAATCTTATGTCATCCTTATATTCTTTCCTCTGTATATAACATTTTTTACTCTTATTACTTTCTGTTATTAAGATTTTTTTGAAGTAAAAATAAATCATTTTAGTATACACATTTTCACTTCTGTTAGTCAACACTGATTTCTACTATGCATGCATACCCATTAGTTTAACCTGTTTCACATTTATTTATTTTCCAATGTGCATCAACCTTCAACAAGATAGTTAAGCTAAACTGTTTGTTCTTAGAATACAATGTACCTTGTACTCAAATAGTTTAATCAACTTTAGCATTTTCAAAGAATCCTGTTAGATTGCTCTGTATGGAGGTTTTTCACTGAAATTTCCTATTGGGAAGATGGCAAAGCAGACTCAGATCTCCCCAAGTCTATTGGTTGCTTGTATTCATATTATAGCTCAGTTGGGTAAGTAGTAGAGACTGAATAATTAGTAGATCTCAGCTGGGTAAGAGAGCTTCATTTTTTAAATTCACTTTATTATCATTAATCTACAATTACATGAAGAACATTATGTTTACTAGACTTCCCCCTTCAGCAAGTCCCCCCCCATTACAGTCACTGTCCATCAGTGTAGTAAGATGCTGTAGAATCACTACTTGTCTTCTCTGTGTTGCACATCCCTCCCTATGCACACAGCCCCCACACATTATACATGCTAATTGTAAGGCCCCCCTTTCTTTTTCCCCACACATATCCCTCCCTTCCCACCCATCCTTCCCAGTCCCTTTGGCTTTGGTAACTATTAGTCCATTCTTGGGTTCTGTGATTCTGCTGCTGTTTTGTTCCTTCAGTTTTTCTTTGTTCTTATACTCCACATATGAGTGAAATCATTTGGTACTTGTCTTTCTCTGCCTGGCTTATTTCACTGAGCATAATACCCTGTAGCTCCATCCATGTTGTTGCAAATGGTAGGATTTGTTTTCTTCTTATGGCTGAATAATATTCCATTGTGTATATGTACCACATCTTCTTTATCCATTCATCTACTGATGGACACTTAGATTGCTTCCATTTCTTAGCTATTGTAAATAGCGCTGCGATAAATATAGGGGTGCATCTGGCTTTTCCAAACTGAGCTGCTGTATTCTTAGGGTAAATTCCTGGGTCAAATGGTATTTCTATTTTGAGCTTTTTGAGGAACCTCCATACTGCTTTCCACAATGGTTGAACTAATTTACATTCCTACCAGCAGTGTAGGAGGATTCCCCTTTTGCCACAACCTCGCCAACATTTGTTGTTGTTTGTCTTTTGGATGGTGGCGATCCTTACTGGTGTGAGGTGATATCTCATTGTGGTTTTAATTTGCATTTCTCTGATGGCTAGCGAAGTGGAGCATCTTTTCATGTGTCTGTTGGCCATCTGAATTTCTTCTTTGGAGAAGTGTCTGTTCAGCTCCTCTGCCCATTTTTTAATTGGATTATTTGCTTTTTGTTTGTTGAGGTGTGTGAGCTCTTTATATATTTTGGATGTCAAGCCTTTATCAGATCTGTCATTTGTGAATATATTCTCCCATAGTGTAGGATGCCTTTTTGTTCTTTTGATGGTGTCCTTTGCTCTACAGAAGCTTTTCAGCTTGATATAGTCCCACTTGTTCATTATTGCTTTGTTTCCCTTGCCCGGGGAGATATGTTCATGAAGAAGTCCCTCATGTTTATGTCCAAGAGATTTTTGCCTATGCTTTTTTTCTAAGAGTTTTATGGTTTCATGACTTACATTCAGTTCTTTTATCCATTTCGAATTTACTTTTGTGTATGGGGTTAGACAGTGATCCAGTTTCATTCTCTTACATGTAGCTGTACAGTTTTGCCAGCACCGTCTGTTGAAGAGACTGTCATTTCCCCATTATATGTCCATGGCTCCTTTTTCATATATTAATTGACCATACATGTTTGGGTTAATGTCTGGAGTCTCTGTTCTGTTCCACTGGTCTGTGGCTCTGTTCTTGTGCCAGTACCAAACTGTCTTGATTACTGTGGCTTTTTAGTAGAGTTTGAAGTTGGGGAGCAAGATCCCCCCCCCAACATTATTCTTCCTTCTCAGGATTGCTTTGGCTATTCAGGGTCTTTGGTGTTTCCATATGAATTTTAGAACTATTTGTTCTACTTTGTTGAAGAATGCTGTTGGTAATTTGATAGGGATTGCAATAAATCTGTATATTGCTTTGGGCAGGATGGCCATTTTGACAATATTAATTCTTCCTAGCCAAGAGCATGGGATGAGTTTCCATTTGTTAGTGTCCTCTTTGATTTCTCTTAAGAGTATCTTATAGTTTTTAGGGTATAGGTCTTTCACTTCCTTGGTTAGGTTTATTCCTAAGTATTTTATTCTTTTTGATGCAATTGTGAATGGAATTATTTTCCTGATTTCTCTTTCTATTAGTTCGTTGTTAGTGTATAGGAAAGCCACAGATTTCTATCTGTTAATTTTGTATCCTACAGCTTTGCTGTATTCTGATATCAGTTCTAGTAGTTTTGGAGTGGAGTCTTTAGGGTTTTTTATGTACAATATCATGTCATCTGCAAATAGTGACAGTTCAACATCTTCTTTACCAGTTTGGATTCCTTGTATTTCTTTGTTTTGTCTAATTGCCATGGCTAGGACCTCCAATACTATGTTAAATAACAGTGGGGAGAGTGGGCATCCCTGTCTTGTTCCCGATCTCAGAGGAAGAGCTTTCAGCTTCTTACTGTTCAGTATGATGTTGGCTGTGGGTTTATCATATATGGACTTTATTATGTTGAGGTACTTGCCCTCTGTACCTATTTTGTTGAGAGTTTTTATCATGAATAGATGTTCAATTTTGTCAAATGCTTTTTCAGCATCTATGGAGATGATCATGTGGTTTTTGTCCTTCTTTTTGTTTAAGTGGTGGATGATGTTGATGGATTTTCGAATGTTGTACCATCCTTGCATCCCTGGGATGAATCCCACTTGGTCATGATGTATGATCTTTTTGATGTATTTTTGAATTTGGTTTGCTAATATTTTGTTGAATGTTTTGGCATCTACACTCATCAGGGATATTGGTCTGTAATTTTCTTTTTTGGTGGGGTCTTTGCCTGGTTTTGGTATTAGGGTGATGTTAGCTTCATAGAATGAGTTTGGGAGTATTCCCTCCTCTTCTATTTTTTGGAAAACTTTAAGGAGAATGGGTATTATATCTTCTCTGTATGTCTGATAAAATTCCAAGGTAAATCCATCTGGCCCGGGAGTTTTGTTCCTGGGTAGTTTTTTGATTTTTGATTACTGCTTCAATTTCTTTGCTTGTAATTGGTTTGTTTAGATTTTGTGTTTCTTCCTTGGTTAGTCTTTGAAGGTTGTATTATTCTAGGAAGTTGTCCATTTCTTCTAGGTTTTCCAGCTTGTTAGCATATAGGTTTTCATAGTAGTCTCTAATAATTCTTTGTATTTCTGTGGGATACGTCGTGATGTTTTCTCTGTTGTTTCTGATTTTGTTGATGTGTGTTAATTCTCTTTTTCTCTTAGTAAGTCTGGCTAGAGGCTTATCTATGTTGTTTATTTTCTCAAAGAACCAGCTTAGGGTTTCATTGATTTTTTCTATTGTTTTATTCTTCTCAATTTTATTTATCTCTTCTCTGATCTTTATTATGTCCCTCCTTCTCCTGACTTTAGGCCTCATTTGTTCTTCTTTTTCCAATTTCGATAATTGTGATGTTAGACTATTCTTTTGGGTTTGTTCTTCCTTCTTTAAATATGCCTGTATTGCTATATACTTTCCTCTTAAGACTGCTTTTGCTGCGTCCCACAGAAGTTGGGGCTTTGTGCTGTTGTCATCATTTGCTTCCATATATTGCTGGATTTCCATTTTAATTTGGTCATTGATCCATTGATTATTTAGGAGCATGTTGTTAAGCCTCCATGTGTTTGTGAGCCTTTTTGCTTTCTTTGTATGATATAGTTCTAGTTTTATACCTTTGTGGTCTGAAAAGTTGGTTGGTAGAATTTCAATCTTTTGGAATTTACTGAGGATCTTTTTGTGAGCTAGTATATGTTCTATTCTGGAGAATGTTCCATGTGCACTTGAGAAGAACATGTATCTTGTTGCTTTTGGATATGGAGTTCTATAGATGTCTATTAGGTCCATCTGTTCTAGTGTGTTGTTCAGTGCCTCTGTGTCCTTACTTATTTTCTGTCTGGTAGATCTGTCCTTTGGAGTGAATGGTGTGTTGAAGTCCCTGAAAACGAATGCATTGCATTCTATTTCCTCCTTTAGTTCTCTTAGTATTTATTTCACGTATGCTGGTGCTCCTGTGTTGGGTGCATATATATTTATAATGGTTATATCCTCTTCTTACACTGAGCCCTTTATCATTATGTAATGTCCTTCTTTATCTCTTGTGACTTTCTTTGTTTTGAAGTCTATTTTGTCTGATACTAGTACTGCAACACCTTATTTTTTCTCCCTATTGTTTGCATGATATATTTTTCCATCCCTTGACTTTTAGTCTGTGCATGTCTTTGGGTTTGAGGTGAGTCTCTTGTAAGCAGCATATAGATGGGTCTTGTTTTTTTATCCATTCAGTGACTCTATGTCTTTTAATTGGTGCGTTCAGTCCATTTACATTTAGGGTGATTATCGATAGGTATGTACTTATTGCCATTGCAGGCTTTAGATTCCTCGTTACCAAAGGTTCAAGGTTAACTTCCTTACTATGTAAGAGAACTTAACTCACTTAATATACTGTTACAAACACAATCTAAAGGTTCTTTTTTTTCTCCTCCTTTTTCTTCCTCCTCCATTCTTTATATATTAGGTATCTTATTCTGTATTTTTTGTCTGTCCCTTAATTGACTTTGGGGATAGTTAATTTAATTTTGCATTTGCTTAGTAATTAGCTGTTCTACTTTCTTTACTGTGGTTTTATTACCTCTGGTGACAGCTATTCAACCTTAGGAACACTTCCATCTATAGCAGTCCCTCCAAAATAGACTGTAGAGATGGTTTGTGGGAGGTAAATTCTCTCAGCTTTTGCTTCTCTGGAAATTGTTTAATCCCTCCTTCAAATTTAACTGATAATCTTGCCAGATAAAGTAATCTTGATTCCAGGCCCTTCTGCTTCATGGCATTAAATATATCATGCCACTCCCTTCTGGCCTGTAAGGTTTCTGCTGAGAAGTCTGATGTTAGCCTGATGGGCTTTCCTTTGTATGTAGTCTTATTTCTGTCTCTGGCTGCTTTTAACAGTCTGTCTTTATCCTTGATCTTTTCCATTTTAATTACTAAGTCTTGGTGTTGTCTTCCTTAGGTCCCTTGTATTGGGAGATTTGTGGATTTCCATGGCCTGAGAGACTATCTCCTTGCCCAAATTGGGGAAGTGTTCGGCAACTACCTCCTCAAGGACACTTTCTATCCCTTTCTCTCTCTCTCTTCTCCTTCTGGTATCCCTATAATGCAAATATTGTTGCGTTTGGATTGGTCACACAGTTCTCTCAATATTCTTTCATTTTTAGAGATTCTTTTTTCTCTTTGTGCCTCAGCTTCTTTGTATTCCACTTCTCTAGTTTCTATTTCATTTATCTTCTCCTCCACCGTATCCATCCTGCTTTTAATACCTTCCATTGTGCTCTTCAATGATTGGATCTCTGGCCTGAATTCATTCCTGAGTTCTTGGATGTCTTTCCGTGCCTCCATTAGCATGTTGATGATTTTTATTTTGAACCCCCTTTCAGGAAGAGTCACGAGGTCCATATCATTTAAATCTTTCTTGGGAATTGTCTTAATAACTTTACTCTGGACCAGGTTCCTTTGGCATTTCATATTTGTATATGGCGCCCTCTAGTGTCCAGAAGCTCTATTCTGGAGTTGCTCAGCCTCTGAAGCAATGTCGCGGGTCGCAGGGGAGCAGTACTGGTGCCTGGGGATAGGAAAGAGCTGTTCCCTGCTTCCCGGCTGCTGTGCCTGTCTCTACTGCCTGAACCAGTGGGCCAAGCACACAGATATAAGCTTTTGTCCAAGAGCAGCCGGATATGGATCCCTGCTTTCCACAGGCGGCTGTAATCCCAGTCTCTCCAGAATTCTGCCTGTATTAGCTTTTCAACCCCATAATCATGCGAGTATCATGAAAGCAGGTTTGTGCTCCCAGCGCAGATCTCTGGAGCTAGGTATTCAGCAGTCCCAAGCCTTCCACTCCCTCCCTGCTTAGTTTCTCTTCCTCCCACCGGTGAGCTGGGGTCGGGGAGGGGCTCAGGTCTCGCGGAGCCACAGCTCTGGTACATTAACCCGTTCGCTGAGGTCTGCTCTTTGCTCCAGGTGTATGTAGTCTGGCGCCATCCTCTTTCCTGTTGCTCTCTCAAGATTAGTTGCATCAACTATATTTTCTAATTGTATCCAGTTTTAGGAGGAAGCCTCTGTCTCTCCTCTCACGCCGCCATCTTTAATCCTTCCACAGAGCTTCATTTTTAGAATTTAAATGGAATCATGAAAACCTTCCTTATGGTCTGATTTGTTACACCTCTATAGCAAGGTGAATTATAGTACTTGCTGCACAATCAAAAACATGAAGGTGTCTAGTTTCATAATCAGAGTTGGTGATAGCCTTCTCATTTCCCACCAAATGGATTAGACCGCACTTTTAACCCTGATGGCTACACATCTGTTTACCAGTTCGATTTATGGCTTGTTCCTTCACTCCTCCATTCACATTAAAGGCTCAAAGTAGATGTGAGAGAAGGCAGTACCAGTCAGGGAGATGAAGCCACTGAAAATGAGTGTTGTGTTCCTGTCCCGGGATATCATGCCAGGCTGAGGGCTGCCCTGAATCACTCAGTGCCCCACACTCAGAAATCCTGCTCACATGGGCCAAGATTGTCTATTGTTGATTTTGAGTGATTTCATTATGAGGTGCCTTGGTGTAGTTTTCTTCATGTTTCTTGTAGTTGAGCTTCTTAATTTTATAGTTTTCATTAATTTAAAATTTTTCAGCCATTATTTCTTTAAATATTCTGTCTGTCTCCCCTCTCTCCTCTCTTTAGGGGACTCAGATTACATGTACATCAGGCCTCTTGAAAGTGTTTCTCAGCTCACTGATACTCTTTTTAATTTTTGGATCCTCTCTCCTCTCTTGTTTGACTAGGTAGTTTCTGTTGCAATGTCTTCAAGTTCATTCTTCTTTTCTTCGCAATATACATCTGCTATTGTCCTGTCCATGTATTTTTTATCTCAGATATTATGGTTTGCATTTCCATAATTTTTATTTGGATCTTTTTTTATATCCTCCTTATCTCTAACTTTTTTCAATATATGGGTTACAGTTATAGTAACTGTTTTAACACCCTCTTTTGATATTTTTTGACACATCTGTCAGTTCCAGCTTGAGTTTAATTGACTTTCCCCTCATTATGGACTGTGCTTTCCTACTTTTTTGCATGCCTGGAAATCTTTGATTAGATTATAAGTATTAGAATTTTTCCTGGTTGGGTACTGAATATTTCTGTATCCTTAAAATCTTCTTGAGCTGTATCCTGGGAGGAAGTTAAGTTACTTGGAAATAGTTTTATCTTGCTCTGATCTAGCTTTTATGATGTGGTAGGTGGGTTTGGAGTACTGCTCTAAGGCTAATTTGCCTCCAGGACTAAGGCAAGCCTTCCTGAGTACTCTATCCAATACCCTATGAATTATGACTTTTCCACTCAGGTTAGTGGAAGGAGGCACTGTTCTCTTTCCTCTAGTCGTTAGATACATATAATAGTCAGTTCTCTCCTGAATATTCAAGGGGCACCTCTGTGGAACTGTGATCTTTGCCACCCTCTTCTCTATGCCCTGTGAGTTCTAGCTGACTTGGTTTTTTTTTTTTTTTTTTTTTTAAATAATTATTTTTTATTGAAGGGTAGTTGATGCACAGTATTACATTACATTAGTTTCAAGTGTACAACACAGTGATAAAACATTTATATACATAATTCTAGGTTCCAGCTATCACCCTACCAAGCCGTTACAATATCTTGACTCTATTGCTTATGCTATACATTACATCCCGGTTACTTATTTATTTTGCCATTGGAAGTCTGTCCATTTTTTATTTTTTTATTTTTTGTGAGGGCATCTCTCATATTTATTGATCAAATGGTTGTTAACGACAATAAAATGCTGTATAGGGGAGTCAGTGCTCAATGCACAATCATTAATCCACCCCAAGCCTAATTTTTGTCAGTCTCCAATCTTCTGAGGCGTAACAAACAAGTTCTTACATGTAGAACAAATTCTTACACAGTGAATAAGTTACATGGTGAACAGTACAAGGGCAGTCATCACAGAAACTTTCGGTTTTGCTCATGCATTATGAACTCTAAACAGTCAGTTCAAATATGAATACTCATTTGGTTTTTATACTTGATTTATATGTGGATACCACATTTCTCTCTTTATTATTATTATTTTTAATAAAATGCTGAAGTGGTAGGTAGATACAAGATAAAGGTAGAAAACATAGTTTAGTGTTGTAAGAGAGCAAATGTAGATGATCAGGTGTGTGCCTGTAGACTATGTGTTAATCCAAGCTAGACCAGGGCAATAAAACATCCACATATGCAGAAGATTTCTCTCAGAACAGGGGGGGTGAGGTTCTAAGCCTCGCCTCTGTTGATCCCCAATTTGTCACCTGATGGCCCCCCTGCGACTGTGCCTGTCTTAGGTTGTTCCTCCCTTGAGGAATCTTACCCATCTCTGGCTAACCAGTCATCTTCCGGGGCCATACAGGGAAATGTGAAGTTGGTAAGTGAGAGGGAAGCCTTATTGTTTGAAAAGGTTAGCTTTTTACTTGTTTGCATATTTATGCCCTGTGGCTTCTATGCCCAGCATTTGTCTTGAGGTATCTTTACCACTTGGAAGAATTATGATACTCGGTAAATTTGATATGAGGCACGAATTCTATTTAAGGGTTGTAATTAGGAAGGAAGAAGAAAAGCTATAGAAGTAGCAGGCGGAAGAAAACCTGGGAAGATTGATTATTTCTTTGACATATCTTCTTGTAGAGTACTTCAGCATGTATAGGTTTTAAGCTACTACTTAAATTGCGCACACACATTAACATAATAGGAGTATAGTTACATAACCAAAGCATATCTGTAATTACCAGCCATCTCCAGTGAAACAAAGAAGACCAGTTAGGCACCTTAGGCATTTGTGAAAACTTAACTATGATATGGTGGATATTGTCCAACTGAACTTGAACAGTCTGAGAGAAATCAGACAAATTAAAACAGCCCATTCCTGGGGAATGTTCACATCCCTTATGTTCTTTTAACAGTAAATAGTCTGTAGTTGTAAGACTTTGGAGCGCTACAATTTGCACTTCTCCTAATTCTTGGTTGAGTTCCAACAGTATAGATTAGATCCAGTCAAATTTGTTGTTTTACTGTATGCACAGGCCAGCTTAGATATCTCCTTCCTCATTCCCATGGCAAGTCCAGGAACTGGTGGGATGAGTGCATCTACAGCTGTAGCAGTGCGTGGATCTTTGTTGGGGTTTTTTGACGATCATCTTCTGGCATGAGTCTTCCAGAGAGTGCTGATGTTGGAAGTTCTCTTTCATATCGTATCTTAGTTCATTTTCGGGGTAGCCCAATTAGGCTTTGATCCTCTGTATAAACACAAACAGACCCTTTGCCTACACTTTTATATGCCCTTTATACCCTTGTGTAGAACTCATTGGAGGTTACCACACAGGAACTGCCCTTTTTTTTTTTTTTTTGCTTTGTTTTTGGTATCACTAATCTACACTTACATGACGAATATTATGTTTACTAGGCTCTCCCCTATACCAGGTCTCCCCTATAAACCCCTTTACAGTCACTGTCCATCAGCATAGCAAAATGTTGTAGAATCACTACTTGCCTTCTCTGTGTTGTACAGCCCTCCCTTTTCTCCTACCCCCCCATGCATGTTAATCTTAATACCCCCCTACTTCTCCCCCCTCTTATCCCTCCCTACCCACCCATCCTCCCCAGTCCCTTTCCCTTTGATACCTGTTAGTCCATTCTTGAGTTCTGTGATTCTGCTACTGTTTTGTTCCTTCAGTTTTTCCTTTGTTCTTATATTCCACAGATAAGTGAAATCATTTGGTATTTCTCTTTCTCCACTTGGCTTGTTTCACTGAGCATAATACCCTCCAGCTCCATCCATGTTGCTGCAAATGATTGGATTTGCCCTTTTCTTATGGCTGAGTAGTATTCCATTGTGTATATGTACCACATCTTCTTTATCCATTCATCTATTGATGGACATTTAGGTTGCTTCCAATTCTTGGCTATTGTAAATAGTGCTGCGATAAACATAGGGGTGCATCTGTCTTTCTCAAACTTGATTGCTGCGTTCTTAGGGTAAATTGCTAGGAGTGGAATTCCTGGGTCAAATGGTAAGTCTGTTTTGAACATTTTGATGTACCTCCATACTGCTTTCCACAATGGTTGAACTAACTTACATTCCCACCAGCAGTGTAGGAGGGTTCCCCTTTCTCCACAGCCTCGCCAACATTTGTTGTTGTTTGTCTTTTGGATGACAGCCATCCTTACTGGTGTGAGGTGATACCTCATTGTAGTTTTAATTTGCATTTCTCTGATAATTAGCGATGTGGAGCATCTTTTCATGTGTCTGTTGGCCATCTGTATTTCTTTTTTGGAGAACTGTCTCTTCAGTTCCTCTGCCCATTTTTTAATTGGGTTATTTGTTTTTTGTTTGTTGAGGCGTGTGAGCTCTTTATATATTCTGGACGTCAAGCCTTTATCAGATGTTTCATTTTCAAATATATTCTCCCATACTGTAGGGATCCTTCTTGTTCTATTGATGGTGTCTTTTGCTGTACAGAAGCTTTTCAGCTAAATATAGTCCCACTTGTTCATTTTTGCTGTTGTTTTCCTTGCCCGGGGAGATATGTTCAAGAAGAGGTCACTCATGTTTATGTCTAAGAGGTTTTTGCCTATGTTTTCTTCCAAGAGTTTAATGGTTTCATGACTTACATTCAGGTCTTTGATCCATTTTGAGTTTACTTTTGTATATGGAGTTAGACAATGGTCCAGTTTCATTCTCCTACATGTAGCTGTCCAGTTTTGCCAGCACCACCTGTTGAAGAGACTGTCATTTTGCCATTGTATGTCCATGGCTCCTTTATCAAATATTAATTGACCATATATGTCTGGGTTAATGTCTGGATTCTCTAGTCTGTTCCATTGGTCTGTGGCTCTGCTCTTGTGCCAGTACCAAATTGTCTTGATTACTATGGCTTTATAGTAGAGCTTGAAGTTGGGGAGTGAGATCCCCCCTACTTTATTCTTCTTTCTCAGGATTGCTTTGGCTCTTCGGGGTCTTTGGTGTTTCCATATGAATTTTTGAATTATTTGTTCCAGTTCATTGAAGAATGTTGCTGGTAGTTTCATAGGGATTGCATCAAATCTGTATATTGCTTTGGGCAGGATGGTCATTTTGACGATATTAATTCTTCCTAGCCACGAGCATGGGATGAGTTTCCATCTGTTAGTGTCCCCTTTAATTTCTCTTAAGAGTGACTTGTACTTTTCAGAGTATAAGTCTTTCACTTCTTTGGTTAGGTTTATTCCTAGGTATTTTATTTTTTTGGATGCAATTGTGAATGGAGTTGTTTTCCTGATTTCTCTTTCTGTTGGTTCATTGTTAGTGTATAGGAAAGCCACAGATTTCTGTGTGTTGATTTTGTATCCTGCAACTTTGCTGTATTCCGATATCAGTTCTAGTAGTTTTGGGGTGGAGTCTTTAGGGTTTTTTATGTACAGTATCATGTCATCTGCAAATAGTGACATTTTAACTTCTTCTTTACCAATCTGGATTCCTTGTATTTCTTTATTTTGTCTGATTGCCGTGGCTAGGACCTCCAGTACTATGTTAAATAACAGTGGGGAGAGTGGGCATCCCTGTCTAGTTCCCGATCTCAGAGGAAATGCTTTCAGCTTCTCGCTGTTCAATATAGTGTTGGCTGTGGGTTTATCATAGATGGCCTTTATTATGTTGAGGTACTTGCCCTCTATTCCCATTTTGCTGAGAGTTTTTAACATGAATGGATGTTGAACTTTGTCAAATGCTTTTTCAGCATCTATGGAGATGATCATGTGGTTTTTGTCTTTCTTTTTGTTGATGTGGTGGATGATGTTGATGGACTTTCGAACGTTGTACCATCCTTGCATCCCTGGGATGAATCCCACTTGGTCATGGTGTATGATCCTTTTGATGTATTTTTGAATTCGGTTTGCTAATATTTTGTTGAGTATTTTTGCATCTACGTTCATCAGGGATATTGGTCTGTAGTTTTCTTTTTTGGTGGGGTCTTTGCCTGGTTTTGGTGTTAGGGTGATGTTAGCTTCATAGAATGAGTTTGGGAGTATCCCCTCCTCCTCTATTTTTTGGAAAACTCTAAGGAGAATGGGTATTATGTCTTCCCTGTATGTCTGATAAAATTCCGAGATAAATCCATCTGGCCCGGGGGTTTTGTTCTTCGGTAGTTTTTTGATTACCGCTTCAATTTCGTTGCTGATAATTGGTCTGTTTAGATTTTCTGTTTATTTCTGGGTCATCTTGGAAGGTTGTATTTTTCTAGGAAGTTGTCCATTTCTCCTAGGTTTCCCAGCTTGTTAGCATATAGGTTTTCATAGTATTCTCCAATAATTCTTTGCATTTCCGTGGGGTCCGTCGTGATTTTTCCTTTCTCATTTCTGATACTGTTGATTTGTGTTGACTCTCTTTTCTTCTTAATAAGTCTGGCTAGAGGCTTATCTATTTTGTTTATTTTCTCGAAGAACCAGCTCTTGGTTTCATTGATTTTTGCTATTGTTTTATTCTTCTCGATTTTATTTATTTCTTCTCTGATCTTTATTATGTCCCTCCTTCTGCTGACTTTAGGCCTCATCTGTTCTTCTTTTTCCAATTTCGATAATTGTGACATTAGACCATTCATTTGGGATTGCTCTTCCTTTGTTAAATATGCTTGGATTGCTATATACTTTCCTCTTAAGACTGCTTTTGCTGTGTCCCACAGAAGTTGGGGCTTAGTGTTGTTGTTGTCATTTGTTTCCATTATATTTTCCATTATATTCTATATTGCTGGAATTGTTGTTGTCATTTGTTTCCATTATATTTTCCATTATATTCCATATTGCTGGATCTCCATTTTGATTTGGTCATTGATCCATTGATTATTTAGGAGCGTGTTGTTAAGCCTCCATGTGTTTGTGAGCCTCTTTGCTTTCTTTGTACAGTTTATTTCTAGTTTTATGTCTTTGTGGTCTGAAAAGTTGGTTGGTAGGATTTCAATCTTTTGGAATTTTCTGAGGCTCTTTTTGTGGCCTGGTATGTGGTCTATTCTGGAGAATGTTCCATGTGCACTTGAGAAGAATGTATATCCCGCTGCTTTTGGATGTAGAGTTCTATAGATGTCTATTAGGTCCATCTGCTCTACTGTGTTGTTCAGTGCTTCCGTGTCCTTACTTATTTTCTGCCCGGTGGATCTATCCTTTGGGGTGAGTGGTGTGTTGAAGTCTCCTAGAATGAATGCATTGCTGTCTATATCCCCCTTTAGTTCTGTTAGTATTTGTTTCACATATGCTGGTGCTCCTGTGTTGGGTGCATATATATTTAGAATGGTTATATCCTCTTGTTTGACTGAGCCCTTTATCATTATGTAGTGCCCTTCTTTATCTCTTTTTACTTTCTTTGTTTTGAAGTCTATTTTGTCTGATATTAGTACTGCAACCCCTGCTTTCTTCTCACTGTTGTTTGCTTGAAATATGTTTTTCCATCCCTTGACTTTTAGTCTGTACATGTCTTTGGGTTTGAGGTGAGTTTCTTGTAAGCAGCATATAGATGGGTCTTGCTTTTTTATCCATTCTGTTACTCTGTGTCTTTTGATTGGTGCATTCAACCCATTAACATTTAGGGTGACTATTGAAAGATATGTACTTATTGCCATTGCAGGCTTTAAATTTGTGGTTACCAAAGGTTCAAGGTTAGCCTCTTTAGTATCTTACTGCCTAACTTAGCTCGCTTATTGAGCTGTTATATACGCTCTCTGGAGATTCTTTTCTTCTCTCCCTTCTTGTTCCTCCTCCTCGATTCTTCATATGTTGGGTGTTTTGTGCTGTGCTCTTTTTAGGAGTGCTCCCATCTAGAGCAGTCCCTGTAAGATGTTCTGTAGAGGTGGTTTATGGAAAGCAAATTCCCTCAGCTTTTGTTTGTCTGGGAATTGTTTAATCACAGCGTCATATTTGAATGATAGTCGTGCTGGATACAGTATCCTTGGTTCAAGGCCCTTCTGTTTCATTGTATTAAATATATCATGCCATTCTCTTCTGGCCTATAGGGTTTCTGTTGAGAAATCTGACGTTAGCCTGATGGGTTTCCCTTTATATGTGACCTTTTTCTCTCTAGCTGCCTTTAACACTCTTTCCTTGTCCTTGATCTTTGCCATTTTAATTATTATGTGTCTTGGTGTTGTCCTTCTTGGATCCTTTCTGTTGGGGGTTCTGTGTATTTCCGTGGTCTGTTCGATTACTTCCTCCCCCAGTGTGGGGAAGTTTTCAGCAATTATTTCTTCTAAGATACTTTCCATCTCTTTTCTTCTCTCTTCTTCTTCTGGAACCCCTATAATACGGATATTGTTCCTTTTGGAATAGTCACACAGTTCTCTTAATATTGTTTCATTCCTGGAGATCCTTTTGTCTCTCTCTATGTCAGCTTCTATGCGTTCCTGTTCTCTGATTTCAATTCCATCAATGGCCTCTTGCATTCTATCCATTCTGCTTATAAACCCTTCCAGAGTTTGTTTCATTTCTGCGATCTCCTTTCTGGTATCTGTGATCTCCTTCCGGACTTCATCCCATTTCTCTTGCATATTTCTTTGCATCTCTCTCAGCATGTTTATGATTCTGATTTTGAATTCTTTTTCAGGAAGACTTGTTAGGTCTGTCTCCTTCTCTGGTGTTGTCTCTGTGATCTTTGTCTGCCTGTAGCTTTGCCTTTTCATGGTGATAGGAATAGTCTGCAGAACTGGGACGAGTGACGGCTGGAAGGACTTCCTTTCTTGTTGGTTTGTGGCCCTCCTCTCCTGGGAGAACAGCAACCTGTAGTGACTTGTGCTGCGCAGCTGCGCGCAGACAGGGTTTCTGCTTCCTGCCCGGCTGCTATGGAGTTAATCTCCGCTGTTGCTGTGGGCGTGGCCTGGCTCGGGCAGCTGCTCCAAAGTGGTGGAGTCGCGTTGGAGGGGGAGCTGCTGGGAGGCTATTTATCTCCGTAAGGGGCCTCCCTGCTCCCTGCAGCCCAGGGGTTAGGGTGCCCAGAGATCCCGGATTCCCTATCTCTGGATTAAGTGACCCGCCCTGCCCCTTTAAGACTTCCAAAAAGCACCCGCCAAAACAAAACAACGACCACCAAAAAAAAAAAAAAAAAAAAAAATATTTTTGATTAAAAAAAAAAAAAAAAAATGTTGGTCGTTCGTTTTTCTTTATTCTGCGGTGCCAGCCTCAGGCCTCTGCTCACCGGTCTTGCTGCCCTGTTTCCCTAGTATTGGGGTCCCTATCCCTTTAAGACTTCCAAAAAGTGCTCGCCAAATCAAAACAGCAAAAAAGCAAAAAAAAAAAAAAAATGGTCACGCGCTTTTCTTATGTCCTCTGGCGCCCAGCCTCCAGTGCCTGCTCACTGTTCTTGCTGCCCTGTTTTCCTAGTATCGAGGGCCCTGCACTCTGGCCCGGATGGCGGGGGCTGGGTGTTCGGCAGTCCTGGGCTCCTTCTCCCTCCCGTTCTGCCTGCTCTTCTCCCGCCGGGAGCTGGGGGGAGGGGCGCTCGGCTCCCGCGGGGCCGGGGCTTGTATCTTACCCCCTTCGCGAGGCGCTGGGTTCTCTCAGGTGCGGATGTGGTCTGGATATTGTCCTGTGTCCTCTGGTCTTTATTCTAGGAAGGGTTGTCTTTGTTATATTTCCATAGATATATGTGGTTTTGGGAGGAGATTTCCGCTGCTCTACTCTCGCCGCCATCTTCCGCCCCTCCTCCCCTGCCTTGGTTTTCTAAGATTCTCAGCTCTGTCCCCTCAACTAGGATGAGCTCAGCTGGGTTCTTCCTTCATTACCCCTTCCTGTTCCTTGGCCTATAAAACCTCAAGTTAATAAGCTGGGCCAGTCACAGGGCTCACTTTGTCTCTTAATTCTTGACTCTCAGTCCCTCATTGTTTGATGTCCAGTGTCTTGAAATCATTGTTTTATGTGTTTTTCCCTTTTTTAAAAAAGATTGTTTTAGTAGATAGGGTTGTAAATCTGTCTCATGTTACTCTTTGACCAGGAATGTAAGTTCCCCTCCCTTTGTTTCTGAAATGTTTTAACTATATTATTACCTTATAATGTAAAGTTATTTACATTGTAGAGAGTTTTAATATTTTTAGAGTATTATTTCAGGGAGAAATAGAAACAGGCTCATATTAGGTAAGAGATTTGTTAAAGTACAGTTGTAGTTATGGTGGTATGATTAAGACACAACCAGTATATTTTACCTCTATATCTGTGCTTTTTCTAAAATAGCACGTATTTATTTTCCAAATCATTGAAAATACCTTCCAGGTAATATATAATACAAATCAGTGGCAGGGCATATTGTATTTCATTTAGTTAGTTTAAAACTTCATATAAGATAGAGTCCTGTTAGTGATATTATTTGTTGTCATCATCATTGTCAATCTTCATTATCATCTCTACAGTTGATATTTCTTCTTGGGTTGCATGTTTCTCCCTCTGTCATCATAGCAGATACAGGCAATCCAGTATAATTTGTGGTACTGTCATGATGCATTATGGTAATGAATTTGCTCACGTGGTTAGGTCTAAAGATTTTAAGGTTGCTATGCTGTAATGTTGTTCCTCTCAGAAAGCATGGAGTTTTGAGAGCAATGAGGAAGGCACTGAGCATTGAGTCTCTTTTCTAAAGCATTTACTTAAGGCAAGAGATTTAAGAATTTCCATTTGGAGCAGCACAGTTGTTTCTCTTAAGGTAAATGAAGGTCTGCATTCTGTACTGAAAGAGAATTACTTAATAAAATACATTAGGATGCTATCATGAAATCCATCTTCTACTTGGATATTGAAATGAACACGTTGTAATTTTCTCTTTAACATATATTTGCTGTGCTCTTTTTTTACTCCAGATAACTCTGTTTGGGATGTTATATTAGTATGATGTATATGCTCTTGAGTAGTTATGTTTATCTGGTAGGTAACACATGAATATGAGTAATTTAGGTAAGAAGTGGTGAGATACAGACAAAAGCTCTGAGTTCTTAGACTACAACTAAGCAATAGAGTATTATATAGTTTTATCTTTGTACTCTTGACTTTTCTTACCTTGGTTTTCTTTTAAACATTTTCCTCTTCCCTTATGTTTTCTTTTTTTGACTCCCACTGCAGTGCACACTGACTCACAATCCAAGTTTGGACTGCAAACATGAATATGCTCCTTTTTTGATAAACTGTCACTTACATGTGACTAATACTTGCTCAGGTGCAAATAATCTATATAAAGACTTGAGCTAGGGATTGGCTCCTTCACAGACATTTGGGTGTGAGAATAAAGATGGTGTAGGTAGTATAGCTTAACATCATTTCTCAATAAACATAATATCAGAGTATTGTGTTGGAAAATAATTTCCTCACAAGAAGTTGGTTTTGTCTAATAGTAGGCTTGGTAATTCACTGTTCACCAGTAATTGACATATACTGACAGTCATGTACTTTTTGATAGTTTTTATTTCTTAGATACACAATTTTGCACTTCATAAAGCATTTCCCTTGAGAAGGGGATTGAAGATGTCAAACAACTAAATTTTTGTTCATGGTTCATACAGCCTTAAATTTGCCCATGGCTTTAGGGTTTTCTACATTCTGACATACTGTATTTGTCTTGATCAATTCGATAATCTCATGGCCTAAGTCTTTCCTCTGTGTTCCTAGCACTTACTTTGATTGTGACTATATCTTTATATTAGTAGTTGCATCTTTACTCAGTGGTGGGTGTGGCACCAAGTTTAAGCAGATTAGAGATTTAAGATTATGTTACATTATTTGCAGTTTGGTTTTTCAGAAATGGTTTCAATTTAGGCTGTCTAAACTTAGAAGTAAAAGGTACTCATTGTTATACTATCTCAGGAATCATTTAGGTAATAGCCAATAGCTTCTCACCATCCTTTTCTAGGGTCAATCACAAAAAACATGGAGTACATTTATCAGGTCAGTGGATGGACCTGAAAACTATCTAAAATGTTGTGTTTGAACTTACGTATCTTTTCTTACTCTTTTTAAAATTTGTTTTATAAATTTTGTCTGCTTTGGAAGCTCAAAGGGCAGTAACATTTTTTCTGGTTTTGTTCACTGGTTTTACGTAAGTACTTGGAATAGTGGCTGACATGTAGAAGGTGCTCAGTAAATATTTGTTGAATGAATGAATCTATAGATACCTTCTCTAAATGTTTCTAGAGTCAATAGGTCAATAACTAGGTGTTGAGGCTCTAAGGGGCTGACAAGAAATCTCTGCTTTCGAGTAGCTTATGTCTAGTGGAGGAGATCCAGAGGAATACAATTTAGGATAGTTCTTAAATTGGTTACTTACCTGCTTTTTCTACTAGACTCTGAGCACCTGAGGGCACCGTCTTTGTGAGTTTTTATGTGCTTAGCCCAACACCTGGCGCTGGCACATAGTAGGCACTTATTAAGTATTAATTAAATGGAGTAGAAAATTTTAATAGCCTTCAAGTATCAATTCAAGTTAGTATTTATAACTTTATCTTTCACTACAATGAAACTTCTTCCCATGGATTTTAGTCTTAGCTCATTTATTTGTTTTGGATGTTTCTAACGAAGGAGCCCTTCTACATAAGGGCTTTTGTTTGTTTGTTTGTTTACTTGTTCGTTTTGTTTTGTTTTTTAAACTCTTCAGCTGGAGTTACAGGCCAAGGTAAAAATCGTCACTACATCTAGGCGTACTCCAATTCTGATGTAATCCAGTGTGATCTAATAGGTTGTTAAGTAAACGTTACTATAATTTTCAAATATTATTGACACTTTTGTATTTTGACTTGATGTCTGTCTGTCGCAATGTTATTTTGAGCTGTTAATTCATTCTGCTTTGTAGTAGGTTCTTATCCTTTCATTTGCCTGGAACTTTGTGCTCCCCTATTGCCATCAGATATTTGTGCTACTCCTTTACAGTGTTTTAAGCATATCCTGCTTTCCTTAGAATTTCTGATGAATGATTTACCGTAATGTTTTATGTTGATTTAAAAGACTAGAATACCCATCTACCGAAGACATAAAAGTGTAGAAAAGGAAGTTTACAAAAAGGCATATACGTGGTGCTAAGATCTCTGTACTGGATGGCACACCCAGTGTGGAATGCCTTCTTCTCCTCTGTCCTCTTCCCTTGGAGCTTCGTGATCACCATATAACACTTAGATGAAGTGATTCATCATTAAATCATTTTATTCATTTTTTTTGTTAACCTTTGAAAGAGCTTCTTTAAGCATTGTATTTGGTTTATTGTACTTTGTAGACTTTCTTTTATTCCTTTTGATAAAATGTATCGAAGGGCTGTCCGTGTTTATGTGCCTGGAGGGTGATGAGAGAGCGGTATGTAGAGAACACTTGCTACCTAAAGTATGTTAACTTTCTGTCCTGTATGTATCTTAAATATCACAGTGGCAGTAGGGGAAAATGGAGTTTAGAATCAGATTTCAAATGAAAACTGAAATAGACCTGTTTAAAATCAGAGGACCACAGATATTGAAATATTGAGTACTTATGGATAGGTGTACCTTAGAGATGCTGTGGGTTTGGTTTGAGACCACTGCACTAAAACTGACATCACAATAAAGCAAGTAGTCTAATGAGTTTTTTGCTTTCCCAGTGCATATAAAAGTTACATTTACACTCTACTATAATCTATTGAAGTGTGTAGCAGATTATGTCTAAAAAGCAATATATGTACCTTAGTTAAAAAAATACTTTATTGCTCAAAAATGCTATCATCTGAGCTTCCAGTGACTCATAATCTTTTTGCTGGTGGATCTTGCCTCGATGTTTATGGCTATCGACTGATTAGAGCGGTAGTTGCTGAAGGATGGGTTCACTGTGACAATTTCTTAAAAGATGACAACAGTGAAGTGTGTTGCACTAATTGACTCTTCCTTTCATGAGTGATTTCTCTGTAGAATGTGATGCCGTTTGATAGCATTTTACCCACAATAGAACATCTTTCAAAATTGAAATCAGTCCTTTCAAACCCTGCTGTTACTTTATCAATTAACTTTATGCAATATTCTAAATCCTTTGTTGTCATTTTAACAAACTTGACAGCGTCTTCACCAGGAATAGAGTACATGCTCATTCATAAGAAGCAACCCCTCCCCCATTAAAATTTTATTATGATTGCATCAATTCAGTCACATCTTCAGTTTCCCCTTCTCTTTCTAATTCTCTTAACTATTTCCACCACATCTGCAGTTACTTTCTCTACTGAAGTCTTGAATCCCTCAAAGTCATCCATGAGGTTTGGGATCAACTTCTTCCAAATCCCCGTTTATGACGCCTGTCTTGACTTTTGACATGCCTTGCTCACAAAGTTGAATCATTTCCAGCTTTTGATTTAAAGTGAGAGAAGTGTGACTTTATGACGCCATTGAAGGGTTATCAATTGACCTGATTTCAGCAGGATTGTGTCTCAGGAAATAGGGGGCCTGAGGAGAGGGAGAGTTGGAATGGCTGCTTGGTTGATCAGTCAGAACACATACATTTATCAATGAAGTTCACCATCTTAATATGGGTGCAATATGTCATGCTGCCAAATACTCACAATTATCACATCAAAGATCACCAACCACAGATCACTGTAACAAATATAATACTAATGCAAAAAGTTTGATATATTGTAAGAATTACTAAAATGTGTCACAGAAACATGAAGTGACCAAATGCTTTTGGAGAAATGATGCCAATAGATTTGCTCAATGCGAAGTTGCCACAACCCTTCAATTAAAAAAAAAAAAGAAGCAGTATTTGTGAAACGCAGTAAAGCAAAGTGCAATAAAACAAGGTATGCCTATATATGCCACTTAAAGGGAAGCCAGAGCATAAGTATGCATATGTATGTTGTCATGCAAGTTCATTTTTCTTCACCTGTGTTTTCATATGAGAGTGAGCAGTTGAAGAGACTCTTACCTGCAAAATTACTTAGACTTTCAGAGGTAAAATAATAGAACTGTGTCAGTCTGTCACCATTTGAAGCTTTGCTGAGACTGTTTTCCCTTGTGTCTTACTAATCCTTAATAATAGAAGTCAACTGATAGTTGACATGACAGCTTTTCTGTTTTAAGAAGTCAATGCTTGCTTATGTTTTGTGGTATGAATCTTTGATGTTCAGTGCTACACATAACTTCTTATAACTTCTTCAGATTTATTTGGCATTAAATATTGAGCTTTTTATTTTGAAAGTGTAACTTTTTTCTTTATTTCTAGTACTGATTTTTCCATATGTGGATTGTTTTAAAAGCTCCAGCAGAGTTTAATTTTAATATTCTCAATGAATTATGAAAGTAGTTCTGGATTCTGCAGTTTCAGTTATATTAGTCTGAATGAAGTATTGTTTGGTGGCAATGCAGAGATTTTTAAAGCATAGTAAATCTGATTCCTTGATTTCTAATACAGTATTTTTCTTGATTTTTAGTGCCCCAGAATTTATTAAAGGGATGTGTACATGGCTTTTTTCTGTATGCAATGTCATTTAAACAAGACTCCAAAAATATAAACACCCAGAATATGTTTATTTCTCCCATTAAAAGATATTCAATAATATATATATATTATTCTATTAAGATTTACTCTGCTTATTCTAGCAGTTTCTCCAGTAGCATTTCTAGTTTCCTTTAGACTTGTGATGTAGAGAAAGCATTATAGCTTATTTGACCTGGCTAGGGTAATGGTCACTCAGTCCTAAATTTTTATTCATTTATATTGAATTTCCTCTCTCATTCTAGTGTCCTGTCAGAAGTAAGGGTAAAATGAGATAGAGCTGATACAGTCTTTTCAGAAACAATAATACTTAATACTACTTTTTTTTTTTATTTAAGCAAAATTATAGAGAAGTCCCAACTATTGGAAACCACCAGAGGAACTTTCTCAACGATTTTGGTGGCATGAAAGCTAAAACATAAAAATTAACTCCTTGCCACCAGGGCTTACCAACTTTTTGCATGAGGAAGTGAATGTTTTATAGGTCATAATAATGGAATTTGTAATTTAAAATGATTTAAAAATTGAAAAAATTATTCAGTGGCATGTAGAAACATTTGGGATTTCTTTGCAAGATTACAACCGAATTCTTAGATTTTATGAAGTATGCAACTTAGAACAGCTCTATTCCTGTTATGTTATAAGCATAGCATTGTAAAACAATTGTATAAGGAACAAAGAACAGGCTATAATTAAAAAAATTATAATTTCCCAGATAAAACTGTGTATGCAAGATGTGCTTCTTAGGGTTTATGGAGTTGGATTTTCTACTTTTTATTACTGTTCATGTACTTCTTTTAGTCCTCCTGTTTACCTCACACGTGCCCGATTGACATTATGATGCATTCGTGTGAAAATTATGAAAAGTTGTTTTCATGCAGCTGTCCTGTAGTCACAAAAGAACTTCACTGCATGAAAAACAAACATATCATTCAGCAGACAATGCTTAATCTGTTCAGGAGCCCAAACCAATTGCTGTTCAACGACAGAAGAAAGGAGAGGGATTAATTTGAAGATGCTTGTGCATGACATATGGTAATTTCTCCATAGGAAGGAAGTGTCAAATGGTGACCTCTAAATCTTAACATTGACCTTCAGTTGTAGAATGTGTGTGCCATACGGTCCTTTTGCCTTTTCATATGATAATTTAAGTTGAAACATTTTCCTGGTAACAAATTTTTTTGGGGTGGGAATTGTTGCATCTATTGTATAAGGATTATAATAATCACAATAATTATTTTTAGAATATAAAGCATTTGTATCATAAAAATATTTTTTAAACTCCAAAGAATAAAGCTATGTTAGGATTCTTCTAGCAAGAGTGTAGTATACATATTCTTTACAAGTTGGTATATTTTAAATTGAGTTTTTGTAAAATGAGTATGGAAAATTGAAATGATCTTACTGGATATTAGTTTGAGATATTAAAAGAATTTACACATAATGTTAGGAAATAATTTATTAGTAAAAATGTAGTTGACCATATGAAGACAACATAAATTTTCATTATATGATACATTAAAAAAATTTAGTTACACTTTTCTGCTGATGTTTGTTGTCAGTTTTCACTGAAGCTTTTGTTGTTTTAAACCTAGTTTTATAATAGTTAACATGTCATTCAACTATAGTATTAAATAGATTTTGGTTTTAAGAGGAATGTCAACTACATCATGATTACTATTTAATAAAACATATCATTTCCCTGCTGTAACCCTAAACAATCATGCCCCACTGATTCAAACATCTTTTTTCAGTTCTACATTTATTATATTTTGCCAACTTTGTTTTTCATTCTTCACTAATACTGAGCTTTTTTTCAGAAACTGCTGTACCTCAATCCTGTCCTCTTTATTTCTTCTCTTTTTCTCTGCAAGTTCCTGCACCTGTTGTTTCAGCTCGGTCTGATGCTGATCGCTCTGGCTCTGACCCTGCTTCCACTCCTGCTTTACATACCTGTTTCTTAGTAAATGAAGGTATTCTCTCTCAACTTTCTAACAGCTTACTTTCAGTCTATGCCTTATTCTACTACAACATGGTCTTTTTTATCTAATTTACACATTTATCTACTTTATTATATATGAGATCCTAAAGTTTCTATTTTATAACTTTGTTATCTGTTTTAAAACTATATTTCTATTTTATAACTTAATGATAAGGGCTGTAATAAAAATGTCATGTTACTCCTGTATGGTATAAACCACATTTCTTGTAATCTAGAATGCTGTTGAAGTACAAAGATGCTAATCTTTGATGTGAAGTAGGTATTAAAAGGTAGATTCATCTGTTTGCCATGTGACCTTTGGTGTTAGAGCTAATGAAATTATTTGACATGTATCATTAATCTGTGACAGACACACTTGGCTCTCTTTACACACCATGTGCCCTGGTTAGAGAGGGATATGAGGGGGTTTCTTAATTTACAGTCTCATCTGAAAAGTCTTCAGAATGATGGTCAGTGACAGTGACTGTGGACTGATAGGGATTCACTTATTTATCTTCTTTACTATTTCTGTTTCTGGCTAAAGCAAAAATCTGTAATTTCAATTTTCTAGTATATAGTTAGCCTACATATTATCCCTGTGGAATTAATGCTAGAAGAAAGTGTTTTTGGGGATCTGAAAATGGGAATGAAGTCCACAAACCTTTGTTCTCTAGGAGCCATCTAGAATTAATTATACTACCTGGAAGTTTAATGGAACTTGTGAGCTTTGAGTTATACCACCGTATTCTTTGTGGGCTCAATCTTCACTAGTTTGTATAATATACAAAGGAGAAAAATCTCAGATGTAAACCCAGAAAAATTCTCTCTTCACTAAAAAGTCCATTCATATGGGAAGAATGGCACAATATAAAGTAAAGAACCTATGTTTTAAGTATCATTACTTTGAAAAGAAAACATGGGAACTTAAAAGCATAATTCTTTTTTTTGTTTGTTTGGTTTTCCTGTCATAGACCTTAACATATATGTTCAGACTGGATTTTAGCAAAAATAATTAGGGTCATATTTATTAAGCTGTTGTGACAGTAATTTGATAATTAAAAAATAAGCTATTGACTGTACCATGGTGAGAATCATCATCATATTAAAATTTAGCTGACATATACCCTTCCACTTTTATGAGATATTAAAACACTTTAATTATTGGCTAGTAATTTGTATTTATATTTATTTTATATATTTGTTTATAATGTATTTATTTTGTGTGTACATGTATATATCCCACTGTTGAAGATAAATTATAATCTAAAATACATGAGCTTATATTATATATTCTCAGTTGATGAGAAATTCCTTACTGAAAGGCTGTATCTTCAGCTAGGTGGCTTGTCTCTTTGTTTCATTCTCTCTCTCTCTGTTTTTAACAACCCCAGTAATCATTTTAAGTTTTATGGTAGGGTTTTTATTTTTGTTTTAGAAGACTACAGTTTAGATTATTTCAGAACATTGATTTGCTAAAATTCTATGATCACAGATAACTCACCTTGTAATATGGTAGTAAGCATTTTTTTTTTTTTTTTGCATTCATTCTTGATTACTTGTCTTAGATGTTAACTCTAGGAGGTAATTGAGGTTATTGTGAATTAATAGTGCCTTCATATATAATTTGGGAAGAATGAGGCATTTATTGTCTATATACACTTTAGACACCTTTAAAATAGGGTTGAAATAGATTGAGAATATCTGGGTACTAATACTTTAAAATAGTGCAGTGGTTTACAGTGCTTGTCTTTCATATGATTAAGTTCCATGTTGTAGATTTGAATTGGGGAAAAAATAACTTTTATTCCCATAGGTTAAAGCTAATGATGCTTAAAATTTTGTAAATATTGGATTGTTGGGTTTTTTATTTTATGGAATATCTGAATTCATTTTTCCCCTCAAAAGTAATGGTATGTTACTTATTTCACTTCTGATTGTGGTTAAATATCTGATTCATTTGTAAGAAAAGAGATCAGTAAGTATGTTAATTAAAGACCCTCTGACAGAGAAGGGAAGACATCTCTGTTGACTGACAATTGGTAATACACATATGGCCAGGCCTTACGTGAACCTATCTTTGGACATCTGTGTGAATGCCTTTTTAACTGAAAGTGGTTGTAAGACTGTAGCTCTAGTAGGTGTGTATTTCTGTGCTTTCCCATCCCTGAATATATGTCTTATTTTAAAGAGACTGTTGAGAAACATGTTTTTCTTATAGCATTTGTTAATATTTTATGTGGACATTTATTTTTAAATTTTTAAGAGTTCTTATAAGTACCAGTTACATGATTAAGAAATGAAATATATTTGATATAATTCTTTGTGTAAAATATTTAATAATAGAACTTGAAATCAGTGATAATTTAGCAGCTTTGCCCCCCCCCTTTTAATTTTTTTGCTTTTGGTATAGTTACAACGAAGAAAAGTCTTCAGAATTTCAGACTGCCAACATTTAGAGTATTTGTAACATATTCCATTGTAACAGGATGGAGTCAGCTGGCTGCAATGCACTGTGTGATGTTACCAGACCTGCTGGGACTGGACAAATTCAGGCCTCCACTTCTAGAGATGCTGGCTCGGAGATGGCAGGATCGATGCTTGGAGGTAACGCTGATATGGATAGGTAACAAAATGGTACGGATAGAATGAAAAACAATATGATGTAGAGAGAAAACAAACTTTAAAAAGGCATTGGACAAGTGTAAGTTTGAAACAGAAATGGTTAATGTTTATCTAATTTCTTACCACCTGCTTGTTATGTGATAGAAAATATGGATTCATGGGTTTTTTTTCTGTTTCTATATAAAACAGTGGTGTTCCATCTTGCATATTTGTTTACTTTTTAAAATCCAGTGAGTATGTGATAAGTTCATACACTTTATGAAACCATTTCTTAAATACTGGTTTTCTATACAGATTGTATACATAAGGGCATGCACACCTACATATACCCATCTCTCCCAAACTCACATGCTCAGGCATAATCACATCAATCAAATTCTAGGGGAATAACCACAGTCCAATGTTCTAATAAAGGAGAAGGTCTTTGGAATTAGAAGAAACCTGGGTTTAAATATCAGTCCTGCCAATTATTAACTTTGTGACACTGGGCAATTTACATAACCTATTTTGTAAAGTGGGGATAATAATATATTCCTCATGGAATTACTGTCAGGATCAAATAAGATAATGCAAGTAAAATAGTAAGTACAGAGCTTGACACCTGGTAGAAGCTCAATAAATGGTAAAAATTTTGTGTTAATGGACTTATGCTGTAATAGATATTGCTTAGAATATAGTGTGACGAGAGACTTGGAAATGTTTTATAGAAATTTTCCTTATTATGGCATTTGACCTGTCTAGTTGTAGCAGTTTGTATCATTCAAGATTTTTAATTTAGCAAATATAAATAACATATTTGCCTCTTCCTGGTCTCTCTTGCCTCAACTCCAAGTAGAATTGCAGCATACTGAAATTTTTCTGGTTTTGCATTGAATAATATTTTAATTCACTTCAAAAGTCAGTTATAATTAACAAGTTTTTATTCTAACTCTTACCAAAGGCTGCTCAGTTATCTTTTTCAATTATAGATAATAAATTGATGTGGCACTTTTGTCAAAATAAAACTAAACTTAAATGCAAAACAGAAGTTGTGTGCCATATTGAAAGAAAAATTGAGATAATATAACTTTGATAAATACTTTCCTTCTCTAGAAAAATATCATAACACAGGAATATATTACTTGTTGCAAACAAATTGTTTAAGCATGTCTTAGATATACGTGAATTGTGTAGATTTATACATATGCTTGTGTAAACGATACTTATTTGGTGTATAATATAAAAAAATTCACTAGGTAAGCTTAAATTTAATTTCTCCAGGCTAAAATAGAAAACAAATTTAATGTGTAATGGTGACTTTTAACAATGATATTTGTATGGAAATTTAGAAGTTAAAAATGCTAAAGTGCAAAAATGTATTAAAAACTTAAGAAAATAAAGTTTTAAACCCAAAGATTGAAATAAACATATTTCTGTCTATTAAGATACTTTTCAGTGAAATCATTAATTAAAATGCCTTTAATTTGCTTGTATTCAATTTATTCTACTTTTAATACTTAATTCATTATTTGGTTAGTAGTTTGTATCTCATGTAAATAAATGAATGTGGTTTGTATATTTTCTAGCTCTTTTATTATGAACTTTCTAGTTTTAAACCCCTCACAAACTAATCTGCTTTCTTTTTGGATCTGTGGCCTTCTCAGGTAAGAGAAGCTGCACAGGCCCTCCTTCTAGCAGAACTGAGAAGAATTGAGCAGGCAGGACGGAAGGAAGCCATCGATGCCTGGGCTCCTTATTTACCTCAATATATGGACCACGTCATATCACGTAAGAATTGTCATGTTTCCTACAAAGCTTTTTGTACTTACATAGAAAAGTACAAAGCTCACAAATATGCTTGCTACTACCTAGAAACAAAAGTTAGTTGTTTACCTTAAAGTGGAAATAAGGGATCCTCACATTCTGCTCATTCAGTTTCTGGATCCCTGTGGCTTGGAGTTAAGTATTTAAAAAATGAAAAGCTAAATCTTATATACATATCAGAGTTTTCACTAATGGTCTGACTCCCATTAAATATTGGTTTCTATACAGATTGTATACATAAGGGCATGCACACCTACATACACCCATCTCTCCCAAACTCACATGCTCAGGCATAATCACATCAATCAAATTCTAGGGGAATAACCATAGTCCAATGTTCTAATAAAGGAGAAGGTCTTTGGAATTAGAAGAAATTTAATTTCTCCCATATAGAATCAGTCCCTAATAAAACACTAGCATCTGTCTCTGCCCATTGCATCATTATGCTTGTGTATGCCAACTTGTCAGCGATTGATCTGATGATATCAAGTGCAAATACAAAACAGATAATTTCCAAGTTGAAGTCTAAATTGTGAATCCTTAAGAAATAAAGATCTGGTAGAATTAGACCAGTATACTATTGGGAAAGAGAAAATTAGCAAGGATTTTGACAGGTGGATCTTTTGAAAGAATGTGATTTGAATGAATTGGGAAAGGCCTTGGGAAAAATTGTTGAAATTTTTAGATGTTTTCTGCAGAATAAAACCTTTGTGATCATGCTGCTGGATCAAATATGCATTGAAGAAGTGTTATGTTGTGGTGTCATAATTTTTTTCTTTTTAGAAAACTATGCTTCATCCCCAATTCATCATTTTAAGAAGAATTCAGAATTAATATTTAACCTGTCATATTGACTATAAGATAAATCAGTTTTATTTTTTTAAAGATAAAGTCTCAATGAAACTTTAAAGAAACTTTTACTATGACAATTTGGCCTGGCATTGCAATATTCTTCTAACTCTCTGCCTATTGTGATGTCATTATCATACATCAGACTTCCTAACAAGTGTCAAAATCAGTGTCAAACGTTGAGGGAAAGAATTTTATAAAGTTACAAAAAATGGTAGCTATAAAAATAGCCCAGTTTTCTTTCAGAAGATGATTTTCATGTGCTTGAAAAATTTAGTATTTGAATATTGTGTTCAACCACGTCGTATAAAAATTTTGCAGTATGTTGATATTGGAAAAAAAAATTGGCCTGGGTTTTAGGTGAATTCATTTTCAGTGAACTTTTGTCAATACCAATTATTCTTGGTATATGACTGTATAAGAAGGAAGTGCAAATAGGATTCAAAAGAGATTATAATTGTAATTGGCATAATGCTACCGAATTTTGCCAGTGGTGGTGTCTGTAGTAGTGGTTTACTTAGGTATGCGACCTTGGACATTTAACTTTTCTCAGCCTCAGTTTTGTCACAGATGAAGTGAAGATGATAGTAAGACCTAAGGTTATTCTGCATAAAGAATGAGTTAACCTTTGTCAAAGCACATGAAACAGTGCCTAGGCCATGCTAAGCACTATGTATTCGTCAAATATATTCATAGTCTTTAGAAATATAAACATATATTTCACATATAATCATAAATCACACATTAACAACTCCAGTTAAAATTCTTTAATCTGTTTAGGAAATAGGCTATATACTGAGAGAATATTGGTTTTCATTTGCTTATGGTGAATCTTTCCATTTCAATGAAAAGAAATTTAAAACTAGGATCTTTAGACATATGGACTCTACTTAAAGAATTAGCTTTAAAGTTCTTCTTTAAGTATGTATTGTTTAACACATTTCTAGAATATTAAAGTTAAAAAAAATTAGATTAGGATGAAAAAAGTCCTGCTTCTGAAAATTTGAATAGTCTGAAACACTAGTCTTTGTTTAGGAACTTGTGACTGTTTACTTCATAATATTCCAGAAAATAGAATTAGCTCAACAGTTCATCATTAACCATATTGAATAAAAGATCTCCAAAGGTAAGGACAAACCATGAACATATAGTACTCTAGAGTAGATAGAAGGTGAAACTACATAACAAATCACTAGACATCCTTTTAAAAGGAGAACACTATAATGGGAATATTAAGAAACATTCTCAGTACATCTTTATTTAGAATGAACTGAGGTAGAGTGGGAGGATGCACTAATATAGAATAAGTAGCTGGGAGACTGTTATGGAAGGGGATATGGGTCCCAGACCTAAATGTAGATAGGGGAGAATCAAAGATAATCCTAAATCTTGGTTACAGATTACATATAAATGTCTAAGAAAAACACCAAAGATTAGTACAGTCTTGTGTTCTTGCCAGTTTGAGAAAAGAGGTACCGTTAGCCATGATGGTAGGTGCCATTTTATTTTTTTCCTGGAAAGAAGAGAATGAGTTAGCTTCAAGATAAAGGCATAAAATAGTCACAGATTACTCCCTGAAGCAATGATACAGATGTATATGTTGCTAGGTGAGAGATCTGTTAGTGGGTCCAGAGAGGATACAGTATAAGTACAATAAGGACAATACCTCCTATTTATTGAACACTTTCTCTGTGTCAGGCTTTTACTAAGTACCTGATTGGTGTTATTTCATTCAACTATTGAAATAATCTTGTAAAGTCGGCACTATTGTCACTATCACCCTGTGCTTTCTTCCCCCCCACCAAGATGAGTTAATTGAGGTCCGGAGAGAGTAAAGAACTTTCAAGGAGGGTCTCTTAGTTATTAAGTGACTGTCAGACCTTAAAACTCACTCTCTTAACCTCTTATATTCTATCATGCTTTTCTCCAGCATCCTTGGATCTTCGCTGGGTTGGGACAGGGAGGGATGAGTAGATACTTGGCCTAACTAATCCTGCTTTCAGGCAGTGTTATCCAGCCATATTAAATTTAACGCTAACAACAACAATGAAATGGAGCAGAAAAATAACTAGGAAAGTTACTCTTAAAGGTTCTCATCGTTTAAATAAACATAAACTAAGTTCTTACGTCAAATTTAAACCTTTACGTTTATGTAAATTAAAGGCTTTGGTATTTAGATACAGTATCCTAGAGTACTTTGCACGTTAAACAAATGCTGGCTTACATAAAATTTTAATCTTATCACTTACTATAATTGTATTTTTTACAAAAGAATAAACAAATATGCATTCCACATGAAACTCAAGCATCTCATACTAACAACTCTTTCTATATTAATCTATTCTGGAACTTTTATATTGACTGAGTGTAAAATTAGTTTGCTTTACTGGAAGCTTTCTATTGTAATACAAGTACATCAAGCTGAAGGAGTTGGGATTGTGAATGTGTGAAAGGAGAAGAAAGCATACAACAAATGAGGAATGACCACATAGGGCTGCTGAACAGATTTGCTGTCCGAAGGGATCAAAAGGTTATGGAGCCAGCTGGTGGACAGCCCACACCTGCCGTCAATGTGCTTGTAGTGAAATTGCTTCTACCATTCTCATTTATGTTTGAGGAGATGATTATTGTAGCAAGGTACAGCATAAAACATTATTTTAAGAAACTTAAAACCTACTTCTAGCATAGGAATTGTTTTAATAACTAATTAGGTAAAATATTAAGCAGTGTATCTGGTAAATATGTCATCAGATATTTTCTGACAACTTAATCATCCTAAGCATTTTAAAACATTCAGTAATTGCCTGAGCAATATTGGCAGCCCCTAACTTATGACTGAGCTTGGTCTAAGCATCTCTTTGTTACATATTTGTCTCTGAAACTCAGAAGGTGCTTTTACCTGAAGAGCAGAATGTCATACTGGGCTGATGGACTGTCATAGCCCTTTATCTTAGAGATCTGGAGTTTGAGGTTTAAAGTGGTAAGTAACTTTCTCTGACTTTGTAGTCAGTAAGTAATTGAGCTTGGGACCAAGATGACAGCTCAAGTCAACTCCTCATATTGAGGTCTTCTGGAATTTTATAACGTATATTGCAATAAAATCCTTCTGTAGGTCTGTCTGAGAACTCAAGCAAAGCAACCAGCCAGAGCTAGTTGCTTTTCTTAGGACTGTTGGGGGCATTAAAGAGAAACTTTTTGTATAGCACCTAACACGGTATATAATAGACATAGTGAATGTTGCCCGCCCTTTTCCTTTCCTATATTGTTTTGTTCTCCTTATTGTCACTGACTCAGAATTCACTTTGACTTATATTGCTGAGGGATTCTGAGCAGAAATTACTGGGGAGAAAGAAAGAACAACAGTCTGCCTTAACTGAAAAGGCAGTTCACAAATTTTCATAAAAACTAAGTCCTAATTGAGTGATACCATAATGGTGTTCTGTCCTTGAACCTGTTAGGAAACATTTTATTCCTTATAAAAGCACTCAGTATGTAGACTTCTTATGTCTCATTTCTGATAGAAAATTTGAGGATAAGTGCAATGTGGTTTGTACTCTAATGGTAACAGGACTGGGATTGCAATTATTTCATGCATTTTTGTGATGGTAACATATGAATATTGTAAACATATTCTGAGTTATCACTCTTTAGCATGTATGTCTAGTCACTTAGGTTACAAAACACTTACAAAATTCTATTATTACTAAGGAAGGATTAATGTGATTTTGTGAAAAAGTTGTGTTAAAATTTGGATGAAGATAAAATGTTATCAGTTGTCTCATATTTATCTTGAAGGGAAGCTATTTTGCAGAACCCGATTTTATATATTTTTCTTATTTGTGACAGTGTACATGTAGCATTTTGATAATTGACTTTTTTATGAGGTCAAGCACCTGCTCGTTTATGAAATATACCCACACTTGCCCTTCATTCCAGGCAGTGACTACTCTGAGGTAAATGCTGATGGTTCCTGATTTCCTTTGGCCTGTGATGCAGAGTGACCTTATAGGGCATGAGGTCACAAGCGTAATTATTTCTTGTATGTTGTATTCTGCTTGCTCACAGTAGCTCATCTTTTCCTTTAATGTCAGAAACATTAAACACATAAAAGTTACTACCATTATATAAATCAAAGTCTCTTCTAAAGGGGTGCTATTGTAATTTTATGCAGTTATGGCCAATGTAGTATTAATTTGCAAATTTATCATCTCAGATATTGATAGAAGGATGTGTAGCACATCGTGTTTAATACGTATTGATGTCATCTGAAGGAACAATCCTTTGTTCTTATCGAGTCCCTGCCTTTTTAGCTTCCTTTTGTGTTAGGGTTACCAGGGTTAGGCTCGTCTTTTTATCCCCCTTGGAAACAGAACAGGATTTCTTTGTTCAATGAAAGACCCTCCTAGTAAATGTTTTGAGTTTGACTTTCAACAAGCCACACTGTAGTACCTATTTTAACCTGGAATTGAAGTCACTTTTCTGATGATTATAAAATAGTGTTCATTCTGAGCACAAATGTGGATGGACCAACAATATACAAGAAGGTAAGAGGGGACTATATATTCTAGAGGTAGTGGAAGAGTATATTGTAGCTAGTAAAAACAATGTAATATTAGTGCATTCTTTGGAGACAGATGCTTTCAGGGTTTACTGGTGGGGAAAGGATGGGAAAGGATAGGGAGAGGGTTTGATAAATAGGGGTTAAGCCTGAATTCCCTCCACTCCCCCTGAAGGGCCTTAACTGCAAAGCTTTCCTTCCTTCCTTTTTTTTTATGTATGCCTCAATTATTTGGAACTCTCTGACGGTCTTCTTAGGAATGGATTTTCAAGATAACTGAGGGTATAAAAATCACCAGATGGTCAGATTAAAAAAAAAAATTAAACCTTTTAAAAAAATATATTTCTAAATATCTGTAGCTTTAAATCCTCAGTAGCCAGAGTTGTTTTGGCCTATGCTGTAAAATTACCACCATTTGCTTATTGAAAAGAGTGGATCTATTTATCTGAACATAAAAGTACCCAGATTGATATGCTTCTAGCATTTCTTGTTTTAGGTTTAAAAAAATGATTTCCTCTTTTTTATTGTCTGGTAATTGCTACCAGTTTTTGCTGTTGGACTGTTTTGTCTCATTCTTAGCAGCTTTGATTTGTAATGTACTGTTTCCAGTGTTCTGGGAGGTAGAAGCCAGGTAACCAAACTTACTTGAGTTAAATATAAAGTAACAGTGAACTGGCTATGAATAAGGGCTCTCTGATGAAAATAAAAAATCCCGAAGCTTTAGTGTGAGCACTTTGGGGCATCCCTGCTGGTTCCTCACATTCTACTTACTTGCCTACTTTCTCGGGTCTTTTGTTACATCCTGGGTGTATCTTTCTTTTTGGGAAAAAATATTCTAGTTAACATTGAGGAAAGAAAAGGAATATCATTTGGTTGCTCATGAAGAACTGATACTTCTAAAACACGTCTTTTGTAATTAATCCGTATTTTGTGAATCACCTGAAACTAAAAGATGATGTTTCCTCAGGTATCTGTAGTCACGCCGCTGTTCACAAAGCCAGGCGGAAGTGGTTGTGCATTGCAGTTAGAAAGGGAAAGTGTTAAATTATGACCAACTGACCGACATAAAAAGAACTTCATGTTCTGTGCGGATTTTTATATTGTGAAGCAGAAAGGGTTTGTCTTAAGACAAGCTGTATTATGCAAGCACACGGAATCTGTAGTGAATCTGTTTGCAGTGTTTCATTGGGACCTAAGGGATTTGTTTTTCTTTTTTCTTCCAGAGTGTCAGAGTTATGGGGCTTAATTTTAAGCACTTTAGACTGATCATGTGCTTAACAGCATTAAACTGTTCCACTTATCTATATTTGGCTACTAACCTAAAGGAATAACAATTAAATTTCTTTGTAATGAGTCGCCACTATCTAAAGGAAATTCCTTGAGTTTCATGTCCCTTGACTTCTTTAAGGTGATTTTAATATTCTTGTAATTTCCCTTATATCCTCCCTACAAGTCTTGGAAATTAAAGTAGTAAAGTTCCAAATTCAAAATGAAAGCATTAATGAATCAACTGGTTATTTATACTTTACTTCTGAGTAATAAACAGAACTCTGTGTCAAGTAATGCTGTGGGTTATGAACTGCACAGAATTAAGTAACTTCATGCTGCCAGGAAGTCCTCCATGTAAGTGGTTTGTAGCAGTGTATCCAGCGGTCTGGTTTCAGGTGATCACTAGGAGCCCCAGACAGTTTTCCCCCTTGGGCAACAAAGGAAGGAGTTCAGAGCATAAGGAAATTCAACCACTTGTTCCCTGTGAGGAACTGGGGGATCCCATCAATTGTGGGACTCTTTGCCTGCCTCCGTCCTTCCCACTCCACTTAGGGAACACTGGTTACCAAGAGGCCCCTGTGGAAAAGCTTCTGGAGCAGAAAGGATTTGAAATAATCTCTGTTATTTTCTCATGCCCCCTTCTTGTTCCCTTTCACAAGTCTCCCTGCCTTCCTTCCTTCAGTGCAGAAATGTTACCTCTCCTCATGTTGCAGGTGGTGGCAAGGCCCCTAGGGGGAACAGCTGAGTTTTTGAGGTGTTTGTACACTTTCTACCTGCTTTAAGGAGTTGAAGTACTTAAGCTGATGGAGGCTACTTTATAAAAGAAAAACACGTCCAACCTGTGACACATTGTTTTAAAAAATTGTGTTCCAACTGAAATACCTGATAAACCTTTAGCTGAGGTTCTGGTGGCCTTTGCGATAATAAATAACCTATTATTAGTTGCTATGAAGAGTGTGATATTGATTTGTGCCATTAGTCTCTTGCTGATTTGCTGAAGAACAAAAAATTTTAATGCTAATGGAAATAAAGTAATTTACAAAACACTGCACAGAAATACTGGAACATGTATTTGTAATAAAACAAGTATCTAATAAGCTTTTAAATATGAATTTTCTTTATTCTAGTACAGATTATTCCAGTACAGATACTCAGAGTACTGTTCCATTTGCTTTTATGAAGAAAAACTGAATTGATAATCTTGTGAAGTTTTAAATCTTAGACACTGAATATGCATGCACGAATCCAATTTTGATTGTGAAACATTTATAATTTTAATACCTTATTTCTAACTTTATTATCTCTTTCTGTTGACTGGCTATTATATATAATTGCATTGTTTCAATATTTTAGTTAAACGCCTTATTGTGAACTGTATGTGACAGAATAGGTCTTATAGTTTGAAAGTAAATAGTAATTTAAAGTTGTTGCAAGACAATTACATGAACCTATTTTACTTGTAATATTTTGATTGTAATAGCTAATGACAGGTTTTGTTCTAGTGTTGTTTATATGTTCTGGTATTAACATGATCGAAGTATCTACTAAAATATCTTTGCCTAATTCACTCTCCCTCCCTCTCCCTGTATTTTAGGAAAGTGTAATATTTTATATTTTATTTTTCTTTATTAATATTGTCCTAATGATTTATTACATCTACTATCTATTTTTATTAAGCATATTTTGGTAAAAATAAGTATTTTAATCTGTTTTAATATTTATAAATGGTTTCATTGTGCATGACATTTGCAGACTTGGTAAATATTTTAGCACCTCTAGTACACAAACATAAAGAAAAAAATTTGTTTTATTGGTTTGAGCGCCTGAATTGACCCCAGCAAGATTGAGATTGATCTGGTTTCTTTCAGCCTGTTAAATGTCAATCCAGTCATCTGTAACAGTACTTAGTATTTTTGTAATTTTTCTGTACGTATTTTCTGTGTTCTATAAAACTTACCCATCACTTGAAAAGATCTTCCTTGCTTGATTTAAAGATGAAAACAACCACAACCACCTATTTTATTTCTTGTTTTAAAAATTGTTTCTACACTTAATGTCAGTGCTATAATCACAGTTCTTTTTTGTAATCCTTATGAAAAGAGTTTATATTTTATTAGGAAAATATGATCAGACGTATTTGAAATGTGTAGTTGGACTAAAGAACACTCAGTTTTGGGAAATGGAAATGGTAGTGGAGGGATGGCTCTTTCTGCATGAATATTCCTGATGATATTAAGGCATAATAAAATTACCTTTCTGTAACAATTTAACATTATTAAACAAGTTCTGACATAGATTGTGAGCACAGAGACACAGATCAGCTTATTTTGAGGTACTTTTCTATCTCAGGCTTTTTCTTTATTCACTGTTAGGGATTGGCCAGCAGGTCTTACTGAGGTTTTGTTTTGTTCTGATTTTGACTGCTTTTCCCCCCACCCCCATCTAAAGCAAGGCTAAATATTCAAAACAAATAATATCAAGTCAGAGGAACCAAACCAGAAGTGAATCTGAATTCTGGGTGGTTGGGCATTTGTAGTCTTAATCTGAAGTGTCATGAGACTTTTTATAAAATATTTGCATAAGGTTTAAAGTGACCAGTAATCTCACATGTGACCTATTTTAAGATGTGATCAAGATTCTGAGACCATCCTAAGCTTTTCCCGTCTAGTAGTTGGGTGGGCATTTGGGACCAGAAGCCTTTCCTATTCCGTTTCATCACTGCCCACTGTTGCGGAGAAGAGATTGAGTGTAGTGATTTCTCAAAAGGAAGAATGAGAGACAGGAGGGAGGAGTTTCAAAGGATGATGAACCTAAATATTACTCCCTCCTCAACCAAAGATCTGTGTTCATTCATTTCATAGTTGCCCAATCAGATGCCAGTAATTTGAGAGAAAAATACTGTTTTTTCAAAGGATTTTTCTAATCATGGGTAAGCAGCTTATTTATTGAACCAGATTTTTGTTTGGGTAATACAGTGGTAAAGGGGTGTCAGAATATCTGGCCCCTCATCCTGCTTCACCACGCATTAGCTGTGACCCCAGAGAGATCACTAAGCTTCTGCACTTCCTTATTTGTTCATTTCTTTTATGAGGGGACTGAAACAAAATTGTGCTTTTCAAACCTTTTAGGTAGTAAATTCATATGTGAAATCTTAGCCAGAGTCCCAATATATAAAACAGATTTAAAAAAATAGTTTCTTTAGGCAGTTTAAATCTCTGTTTTTTTTCCGGATATTGAGGGTGGGGGGGATAAGTGAAAAAAAAAAATCATTCCTGTGTACTGAATCAGGCTCTTCTTTTGTCTTCTGAGGTTCTGTTCTAACAATAGAAAACTAGTTAAGTAGTCTGTTCCTTAAATGCCTCTTGTTCTAACAAATGACTCCCTCATCCCAACACACAAATGATACGGGGCAGATTTACAAACTTTACCTTATATATGGCAATTCCTAAAATTTGTTATCCTGCAGGACAATCTTTAGTTTCTCTATAACTCTTATGGTTCTGTATGGTAACCTGTGAAATATATTCGTGCCACTTCTCCAGCAAATCAATGTGGTCTTAATAGGACTTCGTAGTAGCTTGTGCCTGGCAGAGTGCTAGTACAGTATGCTCTTTAAATGTATATCTGAAATAGTTGTCTCCTGGAAGCACATGAAGAGTTTTGAATACACTACATTGATGTCTGATATATACTTTATTATTTTGACTTAAAATATGATAACCTTTCAGATATGGATTGGCTAATTGTCTGATTTTAGAACTTTTTTGTTCTTAATGCGATGTGAATGTAATGTGAATATAGATTTGTATACATTCAATCATCTTTTAATAGCCACGATCAGACCTCTATAATAACACTTTTTGCCTATCTGACTTAATGAATTGTCATTTGATAAAGTTTTATTTGTTAATTTAAATATCTGTTTTTCCTTCCCAAGGCATAGAAAGTGCAGTAATGTTTCTGTGATATGTTCTATATAAAATCAGTATGTTTATTTGTATGCCTTCTTCAGAAGCATGTGACTTGAGTCTTATTATTTTCTTTCACACTAAATATTTAAAGACTCATTTTGCAAGGGATTTTGTTTCAGATTGAATTTTTGGTTGAGGAATTCTTATGTAATTCCTCATACTTGATACTGCACATACTTACTTCCTCTTTTTCTCATTGGCTACACATTGTCTGGGGCCCTGGGGTATGCATGGGATGATCATGATGCACAAGAGAAATATTCATTCTTGAACTTTACCATTGGATACATGAGCAGGATAACAAACATGAGTTTCTTTTTTTCTTTTCTTCTACAAAAACAAGCTTACCTCTCTCCTTTTTATTAATTATGTATTATATATACATCCTCAGAAGTGATTGGTAGAAGGGTAGGGGTTTGGGGTGGAAGAACATTACAAGGGGTCATTTCAAAGGAATTGTATTAACCTTTACTACTAATCAGTAAATCTTGTTCTTCTTATTCCTCTTGGAATCACTGCCTAGAGATGTTGGGATAGCTTGTGAAATGAGCTGTTTGAATACCAAGTACAATTCTGTACATTAGTTTTGGATAAAAGAGATATGTGTTTTCTTATTCAGTTGCTCAAACTTTTTACTTTGGAATATTTCAAACATATATAAATGTAGACAGTAGTGTAATGAGCCTCCATGTACCTATTGCCTAGCTTCAAAATATAACTGGTGGGCAGTCTTACTTTGATTACCCCTCCAAACACCCCTCCCTCATTACTTTGAAGCAATTCTTAGATACAATATCACCTTATCAGTAAATATCTCAGTTTATATCTTAAAAGATAAACGCTCTTTTTTAAATAAAAAATAGCAATGATACCATTAGAATGCCAAAAATAACTAAAACTAATTTCATATATCCAATTCAAATGTTTTCTCATTTATTATTTTTCTTTCTACTTTGCATATGATTTTTTTTTCCTCATAACCCAATGTATGGACCCTTTCTCTTACTGTTTCAGGATTTTAGGTCAAAATTGTGGGAGTTTTCCTTGCTACTGGAATTCTCTATATTTTTATCTTTCCAGTTTTTTTTCCTTATGTCAGTTGGAATTGGTCCTGCTTAATGGTGTGAAGAATGGATGTTGTCTTTTTCTATATGGCGATCTTATTATCTCTAGAATACTTCCTATACTCTAAGTTTCTGTATGTAGTTTTGTGTCTTTTCTCTGTTTTGTTCCATTTTCCTTTAGGTAATGCTTAAGTAATTTAGGTAAAATTATAATATTTATATTACAATTAAGGCCCAAGCTCTTCTTTTTGACAGTTCTCTTGGTTATTCTTACTTGTTGATTTTTCCAAATTAACTTTATAATAAACTCATTTGTCTCTAGGAGGGAATAACCTGATGGCATTTTTATTGGGATTACATTTAATTTATATCATACCTAGGGAGAACTATGATATCTTTATAATGTTGGATTTCTATCCAAGAATATAGTATGTCTTTTCATTTGTTCAGGTCTGATTTTTTGTCATTAAGAAGTTTTAAAATTTTCCTCATGTGTCTTTAGACATTTGTTAAGTTGTTGCTTAGGTAATTAATTTTATTGTTCTTCCATTATACCCTTTAACTGGTGTGTGTTTGTATATATAAATACTATTGACTCTTGTTAGTTATATAATCTGATATTATTATACAATTTTTTTTACTGATTATATAAGTTTTTTCCTTGATCCTTTGGGGTTTTTCAGATACACATAATCATATTAGTCAAAAACAGAGACAGTCTTACCTCTTTTTCCATTAATATACCTCTGACTACTTTTATCTATACAATTCCATTAGCTAATACCTCCAACACAGTGTTAAATAGAAACTGTGAATATAACAAACATCTTATTATTTAATGCTTATGATAGGAGCTTCTGTATTTCGAAGGTAAAATTTTTAGTTTGAAACTAAACAGTACCATTTGGCTAACTCACTGAATATATTTATAACCAGAATCACATAGGTTATAGGATATATTACCTACCAGTGTAACTTATATGTAGATGTACTCTGTGGCCCACAGTTCTCCCAGTTGGTGGGATTTGTAGGGTACCTATGCACATAGTGCCACTGGTAGTAGTGCCTCTAGCTTTAGACTACTCAGGGACTTGGCTGGGAGAGCATCTTTCTATTTCATCGCCACTTGAAGATTTCTTTATTACCATCTCACCCTCGCTCCTCTCCATTTAGGTGGTCTCATGACTTCAGGAAAGTAAATCTAGTTGTTCTGCATTTACTGAAGTGTATTGAACCCCAGGTAGATAGCTGCTGATTAATATGTTCAAGATTACTGATTTAAAAAAAGATTTTTTGTTGAAGTATAGTTGACGTACAATCTTATATTAGTTAAGAGTATACAACACAGTGTGGTTCAGTAGTTAGCCATGTTATTAAATCCTCACCCCAACTAGTGCAGTTACTATCTGCCAACATAGAAAGATGGTACGTAAACATTGGCTGTATCCTTCACGCTGTACTACCACCCCGTGACAAGCTTACATTACGACTGGGAATTTTTGTGCTTCTTTATGCCCCTCATCCACCCACCCCAACCCTTCCACTCTGATAACCACCAGTCCCTTCACCGTGTCTACAAGTCTACTGCTATTTTGTTCATTTTGTTTTGTTTTTACCTTCCACAGGTAAGTAAAATCATACGGTATTTGTCTTTTTCTGCCTGGTTTATTTTACTTAGTATAATATCTTATAGGTCCATCCATGTTGTCACGAATGGCAAGATTTCTTTCTTTATGGCTGAATAGTGTTCTGTTTTGTGTGTGTGTGTGTGTGTGTGTGTGTGTGTGTGTGTGTGTGTGTGTGTACACCACATCTTTATCCATCCATCTATTGATGGACATTTTGGCTGCTTCCATTTCTTGGCTGTTGTAAATAATGTGGCACTAAACATAGGGGTGCCTCTATCTTTTTGAATCAGGAATTTTGTTTTTTCTTCTTTGCTCCCTTCCTCCCTCCCTCCCTCTGTCCTTCCTTCCTCCCTCCCTTCCTCCCTCTCCATGACTTGATAGGCCATGGGTTCTGGCAGCTCAGGTTCCTTTCCATTTGTTGTCACAAATGTGCTTCTCTGGATGGAGCAGGCTGGCGCTTCAGTTGAACCCAAGTACCTTTCTCTTTGGCTTCATTGCTTTTCTGATCATTTTCCTTCACATGCTTCAGGAAGCTATCTCTGCTCTTAGAGTGCTTAATATGCAAAATACATGCATTAATTTCCTTGCAAGAATCTTGCCCTTTACTTGTTTGTTTACAACAATGCCAACAGCATGCTGGGTAACACTGTAGACTCTTCCAGTTTTGCCATGGTAACATTTGTGGACATTCCTTTCTTTTTTTTTTTAATTTTTATTAAGGTATCATTGATATACACTCTTATGAAGGTTTCACATGAAGAACAATGTGGTTACTACATTCACCATATTATCGAGTCCCCCCTATACCCCAGAGCAGTCACTGCCCATCAGTGTAGTAAGATGTGTGGGCATCCCTTTTTGAATAGTGCCTAATCCTTGATGTCTACTATATCACCTTTCTTGTAGATTCACATGTATATGGCCAAAGGAACGACTGCATGTTTTCTAAAAGGCCTAGAAAAGATACCAAGTGACTCTTCTCTTTCCCTTTATGTTGGTCATTTTGATAAATTACTAGAAGGTGGCAGTTTCAGCTGAAAGGAAAGGGTGGATTTTGTTTTCTTTGGGTAAATTCCTAGAAGTGAAATTACTGGCTTGTATGGTATTTCTATTTTTAGTTTTTTGAGGAACCTCCACACTGCCTTCCACAGTGGTTACACCTGTTTACATTCCCAAGAGTACTGATTTTAAACTCATCTTTTTAAAAAAACTCAACATATTCAGCCAATATAGAAAGATTTACGTATTGATAATATGGTGGGATTTTATCTAAAATATGCTGTTTCTAAAATTTTAATTTCCACTAAAATACTTAGTAGCATTTTACTATGAAATATGAGGTATCGTTATCTAATTTGCCCTCTGTCATCAAGTTTGTGAAGTATCTTTGTCTCAGTAATCTTGTTAAATAGTACAAAGGAAGAAAGAAGTGGATACCTACTAAATCCATGCAATGTGATAGGTGTTTTTTACATTAAAAAAATATTTATTAGATTAAAGTGTGCTAATGAGTGATCTAGAAGGAAATGCATGGAATGGAATGAAACTAAAAGGTAGAAAATCAACATCATCTGCACATTTTCTACTGTAATTCTTTAAGTAGTTTGAAGTGTTTTGTGTGTGTGTGTGTTTTAATTATAAATGAGGAAAGAAATCAAACTTCAGCTGCCCTCAGGGACTGAAGACTCCTCCCTTTGTTTGAACATTAATAGTGGAATCTTATATGGAGAAGAATCCACCTGCTAGCAGTTTATTGGAGGTAAAATGGAAAATTAGGGATTCATTTTCTGATTGATGATTAATTAGCCCCACACAGCTTTCAAAATATAATTTCCATAAAGAAGATATAAATAGAATGCATAGAAAAAGGGGAAGAAGCAGGGAGTTCTGATAGAAGACTAAATTCATTAAAATGTTCTGATTTTAAATTTCTTTACCAGGTGTGCTGGTCATTCTTAGAGTACTATATCTCTTCATCGGAGTAAGACTTTCCTCATTCCCAAAGAAACAAACCCATTTTATGGATTCATCAGAATAAATTTTTATTAATGTCTAAAAATATGCCAGCTAAAATGTAAAGCAACATTATTTGACCAAATTGTATTATGCACATACGCAGAACATGAGGCTGTTCTAGATGCTGGGTATTAAAAAATGAGATCCCGTTTAATTGATTTTTAATTGAGTAGTCCCCATCTCCACGTGGATGTCCGTAGTCACTTCAAACCTATCTTCACCTATAAATTTTCTTTTTTCTATTTTTTTCCTAGCACTTTCTGGAACTGCCATCACTTTTATTATATATACACTAATTTTGGAAATGTGTCCATAACCTATTACATGGTGATTGGTGGAACAAAGATTTAATCGGTGATGATAATATTTGATCTACAAGTAAAGAGTATTTGAAAAGAATGTGTAAGCCAGCTGTATGTCATGTGGATATATAGCTACTTATGCTGAAAGAATTAGACATTTTTAAGACACACCGTGAAACACTGCAAGGGAAATTAGTGGTAGGGGTGGAGTGGCTGCAAAGTCAGATATCATGGATTCTCATGACACCTAGTGGATCAGAATCTTTTGTTTAACCTCTTTAAAGCATATTTCTTTATTGTTAAAAAGATTATTGATCTACTTCTGTTCATCTTCTCAAGTTCCTTTAATTATGGTTCATTTTTAGAGATTCTGTCCTTCCTTTCCTGGTGCTTTCCCACTTGCCAGCCACTCAAGACCAGGGAAAAAAATCCAAGTTCTAATCTAAGAGTGGCTGCCTAATTAAAATACGTATTTTAAGTTTTGTTTTTATTTGTGAGTTTGGGTTAGAAAATGAAAGTTTATGTTTTCTACACATTATAGTTTCTCAACTATCTTAGTATTCATCTGATCCATTTTTTTATTCTTTGTATAGCTTTGTTTACAAGTTAATTCTTTAAAAGCTCTGCCAGATGCAGTGATTGGTGCTTCCTTCAATGCACCATCCTCCTCTAAATCATTGGTGAGCTATGAATAGTCTTAAAATGAATAGTGACATTTAATCAGTGGAATGGGGACTAATGTGCTTCTATGAATGCATTACGCTTATTACAGTGCATGAATGTTTATTTCTTCAGCAGTTTGATGATGTTTTGTCATGTTTCCAGGCTGAAGTAAATGTATTTCATGAACCTGCTTACTTGTTTTCTTTGAGGTTTATCATTACACTTCTTTCTTTATATTCCATGTATGAATATATATTTACACTTTGAGACATAATTTGTATTTCATTATGATAATGAAGCCACACAGTCTTCATAAAAGTAATACATGTAGTAAGCATTGTATTGATATATCGGTGGGACCAAGGTCCAGGAACTTATTTTTGGTTCCCAAATGAGCCAGCACCAAGCTGTCAGCAGGCATTTAATGGAGGAATAGACCGTAAGTGCCAATTTGTTGCTCAAACTATTCTAGCACTGGCCATGGGAACCTTTTTTAGGCTGGCCTCAGTGTCCTTTTGATATGGCGCCATCTTTTTTTTAAGCACTTTCCTATTTTCTGGCCGAGAACATGCCCCCCACTCATCTTGTACCTTCCCTGCCCCTGTCCTGTCCTAGAATCAGCCATTTCTCCGAGGGCGGTTCCCTGTAATGCAGGTATTCAGAACTGAGACCTGGGTGTTGGTTGTGCTTGTTTTACTCTTCCTTCTTAGTCCCCTCGCTGGACGGAACTGGGATGTATGTAAGTTCAAACTAACCTCCTGTCTACCCACATGTCCATAATTAGTTCTGAATCCAGCAATATTTAAAAAGATACTAATTCATCCTTATATCTTCTGTTTTAACCCACCACCACGGGATTCAGTATAGTCTTCCACATTTGCTGATCTGTAATTTCTCCCTCTGCATGTGAGAAATCTCTCATTATCTACAATAGATTTATTTCTTTTTCAACTCTAGTAGTTATAAAAAGTAATTTAGGATTGCTAATTTGTGCCTTTGTGAAAAACCAGTTTACCAGATAGAACACAGTATTTGTATATAGGTCTTTTTGTCTTTTGCTTTACAGTAATCAGTGTTTGGGCCTGTTTTCCAAAGTTACTTAGGTCAACTCCTTTTTCTTTAAACCCTTCAGTGAGGTGATGCTGTAACTTTATAATAGAATTATATTCTTTTGTCACAGTCTGCAGTTCTTCCTGGGTTACCTGGTTAATTCTTTTTTAAAAATTTGCATGCATGAAGTTTCTTCTTTCTGTATATAGGTCCTTGGGTTTTGATAAATGAAGAGCAAGACACCTACCATCACAGTACCATACTGAACATTTCCAGCATCTTGGAAAGTTCCTTTTGTAGCCCTTGATTATCAGTCCATCCCCACCCCCACCAATCCTTGGCAGACACTGATCTGTTTTCCATCCTTATAGTTTTGCTTTGTTCAAAATTCTGTATAAATGGAATCATATGACATGTAGACTCTGCGTTTGGTTTTTTTCACTTAGAAACTATAAGATTCATTCATATTGTTGCATTAATCAATAGCTCATTCCTTTTTTCATTGTTAAATAGTGTTCTATTGTATAGCTATACCACAGTTTATTGATTATCTAACGACAGCTGATTGTTTCCAGGTTTTGGTGGTTGTGAATGAGTTGCAATAACTATTCATGTTTAGAATTTTTGCATGAACATAAGATTATCAGTCTACTGGGCAGATACCTAGGATTGGAATTGCTAGGTCATATGGTAAATGTAGTTATTTTAAAACTGTCAAACTGTTTTCCGAAAGGCTGGAACATTTTATACTCCTACTAGCAATAAGTAGTCTTTCCTGTTGTTCTGTATCTTTACCAGCAGTTGATAGTTTTTTTATTTTTAAGGCATCCTAAGACTTATGTAGTGATCTTTCACTGTGATTTTAATTTGCATTTGCTTAATAATTAATAATGCTGAGCATGTTTTCATATGGTTATTTGCTGTCCATATTGCCTCTTTGATGAAATGTCCATTTAGGTCTTTCACCCAGCTTTTTTTCTTTGGGTTCCTTGTTTTCTCATTTTGGGTCTTACAAGTTCTTTTTACATTACTTGGTACAAGTATACAGCAGATGTGCAATTTTCAGATATTTTCTTAAAATTCGTGGCTTGTCTTTCCTTCTCTTAAAAATGTCATTTACAGAACAGAATTTTTAAATTTTGATAAAATCTAGTATATCAGTATTTTCTTTTATGACTCATGCTTTTGGTATTGTATCTAAAAGCTCATTGACAAACCCAAGGTCACACAGATTTTCTGCACAATGTTTTTTTTTTTTAGAAGTGTTATAGCTTTACATTAATCTAATGACTTGGTCTTCCCATTCATTTCTATCTGTAAGTACCATTCTTGATTATTTCATCCTTTTTAACACACAACATTATCTTCCAGATCACTAACTCATTATCTATACTTAATACTTCTTGAGAGTATTGCCTATAGTCTCACAAGCTACTTGTTTATTTACTGTCTGTATTGAACAATTTTTGTGGAGTTTTCCATCTGAATTTTTGTTGTTATCTCTAGAAGAACTTAATATTCTCAAATAAGAAAGTCAGAGCACCTCACAATTTTATCTAAGTTATTACTGGGAGAAATTGTTCAAATATCACCAATGACTTACAGTGAGATCTTAAAGCATATTGCTGCCAATTAAATGTGTCACCTAATAGGATAATATTAGAACAAGACTCCTCTCTTTATTTTCAAATCAATTATTCAGTGTGTATTAAGAGATTAAGAGGTCAAAAGCTTTCCTACTTCTGCATGTGTGTGTGTGTGTGCAGATATTTGAAAATAGCATAATTGGCAGTAACAGAAGTAATCATAGGATAAATTGGTTCTTTGAAATGTAAACATTTGTTCTAAATGGTTTTGGCTTCAGATTACTTATATATAAACAGATGTCATAAGCTGTCTGGAATTGTAGCTCCAAAAGGAGGGAAATGATGCTTACTGAAAGTTTTAAAAAAGACAAAATAGATGGGTTCATCAAATAGAAAAAAAGTAGAATATTGAATACTGAATGTAGTAAAGTACTTCTAGAGAAAAAACCACATTAACAAAATAAGCCAAAGTCAGTAATAACAAAAGCAATGGTAATAATATTAGTGATAGTAATAATGTTATTTATTGAGTGCTTACTAATCCCAGGTGCTATGCCAAACTATACCCCTTATACCCAATATTGAATCTAAAAGATAATATATCATTGTCTTTTATCTTGTATTCATTGAGTTGTATACAAGGATACCAGACAGCTTGGCTGGGTTGCTGGAAGTTACTACTTTTCATTGGTTGCCTCTCTGGGACTGTCAGCTAGTATAGATCAAACTCTTTGCCTTCATAATTGTCTTCAAAGAGCTGCTTCTGGCTCTATGCAGACTGAATTCCAGGACTATTCTGATGATGAGAAAAAGAATTTATCCTTTCTTATCCTAAAATCTCAAATAATGAAGTTTCATTTACTGTCACTGCATAGCCACCAATCCTAGCAATCTTGTGGCTATATTTTACCACCTGTTTTGTTCTCTTCATGGACTGTGCTGGAGCCTTCAAGAAATCACCTATGCACTTAAAATCTTTGTTTTCTACATGGCTTTAAGTTTCTCTAGTATCAAGTCCTTGCATTTTTCTTCTTTTGCCTAGCAGTAACTATCATTCAAAAAAGAAAAAGATCAGTGGTTTTCAAACACTTATTTAAAAAGTGGTATTCTTTCTTCAAATGAAAATGTCTGTAAAAATATGTTTAAAAAAGGTAAAGATGGGAAGCGTGGAGGTCTTTCTTCTGGCATTTCTAGGGAACTCATAGGGTGCTCCATAGTACAATTTGAAAATCATTGGCCTTATTGCTAATTCTCTTTTTGCGTCCTTCCAAATCATCCCTCACATTGCTTCGGGAGGTATCTTTCTAAAACACATATCAAATTAAGTTATTTCTTATGCTAGTATCTTTAATGCATCCCTATGGCCTCACCTCACATGTGAGTTTCTTGGGATCTAAAGCTGTATTGTTCCCCGTTGTGTCTCTCGTACCTGTTAGGGGCTTTGTAAGTAGTAGCCTCGGTGCTCCATAAATGTTTAAGAGAGATACCGAGGGAAGTTTGCATGGTTCTATCTGCATCTTCCTAATGGCTTTGCTGCACTCATATTGGCAGTGCCAGCCTCTCTCTTATTCAGAACTTCCCATCTTTCAGGCCCAGCCCAAATCTTAACTTCCTATTTGACAGCTATCCTTAGCTCCCTTATCCTTAGCAGCCCTTATCAATTTCCCTTCCTTTGGTTTCTAAAGCAACGTATTGTAATTATAGAGAAACACATATTCAGTGTATTGTACCTCTGCCTGGGTAGTTCTAGCAAAAATAATGAAAATACATGAAAGTTTTCAAAGGTACTTTCTTATATATGAGAATATATTTTGCCAAGTTCTGAGATATATAATTCTGCTTATAATTTGGGTTTTGAAATAAGCCAGAGGTTATAATTTTGAGTTTGTGCTTTAGTGCAATGTGTGTCAAGACAGATTTGCCTTTGTTTCTCAACACGTTGCAGGTTGAACAATAAATCTTTGTTTTATTGTGTCTTCTGAAACTAAAATTGATGTTGAGTCAGCTCATAGCCTGCAAATCAAACAGAAATCTTTGAAAAAGTACATGCAATGAATTAAAAGTATTAGGTGTGATTTTTACCATGGATCATTTTCAGGTTCTTGTTGGAAAAGAGGAATAATAAAAGCTTTATACTCTTACATTAATATTCTGTTGATACAGTGTACTTTCTTTGTTTTCTATTCCTTGTGTATTTTTCAGTAAATATGTTTCTTTTGTTGTTTTCAGAACCGTGTATTATATTTTATGTGATGACAGTTCTCTAAAAAAACATCAAAATGCTAATTAGGGAAAAGTGTATTTCATTTTCTTAAAGATAACTACCAAATTCATGTTACCAAATGATTACATTTTTATTCAGGGTTTTGCTTCTTTTTAACTATATTTTTCATTTCTCTAAGTACTTTGTGGCCTTTAATAATGAACTTGTTTTTGATACATTGAAATGATCTCTATAGAATAAAGGATAAATATCCTCAACATTTCTTACAGGAAGACTTTTCTCTGAGACATCTATACAGTTATATCTTATATTTTTGATGTTACTGAGGAAGGAAAAGTGGATGCTGTGTCTTTAATGGAAAGCAAAAGGTTATCTTTCTCTGGCCTTTGTGTGTATGTGCTGATGTGGAGGTAGGCAGCCAGACAGGCAGTGTGTGCAGAGAGACTAGGGAACCAGCTGTGGATCGATAGAAGTGGTGTGAAGTGAATTAATGCGAGGCAGGCCGTCTGTCTGTCATAAGGATTGTGGGGAATGCGGGGCAGCGTGGTCAGTCATTGCAGAGATCTGCTTCCAATAAATTCAACCCTTCTGCCTGAAAACAAACTCTAGATACACACGTACTCGCTTCCTCATTGTTAAATTTTACTTTATTCAAAGTAAATGTTCATATCAAGTTACTGCCTCCAGTATACTTTAATTGGACCCCTGGAAAACCACAGTTGTGAGAACTGATGAAGTAAAAGTACCTGCTGTTCTTTTAGATCCGCTTTGCAGCCAATATAGTGGAAATCTGTATTACTATGGGAATGAGAAATATCATTTTTGTTACTATTTATAAATATTTTGGTATGTATTTTTCTGAGTCCTAATAATATTGTCTATCATTTCCATTTAATCTTCAATAAAACAATAAAATTATAATGAATTCACATGGTTTTATATTCTAGTATTGGTTAAAGGCTCTGTATTTTAATTGTTACTCTATTGAAATTTAGTATTTAATCTTTGATTATTAAGTTAACCACATGATTCTGAAGTCTTCTGACTTCATATCATTTATCACTACCCAGCTATTATTAGTCAGGAAAAAATGTTTATAAAGATAATTTACAAGCTTTTGAAAGATAAATTTCAGAATAATGTACCTGATTTTACTGGTGGGGAGAGGCAAGTGAAATTTTATTGCATTGATTTTTAAAACTGTATCCCATATTTACATTAAATTCTTTTTCTAAAATGATTAAACGTATTGCATACAAGCAAGGAAGTTGTATATCTAATAGACCTCTTGCAATGAGCAGCGATGTAAATATTTAGAAATCTAGATGGCATGACAATTTCCTAATAGTCCTCCTCCCTGCCCTTAATTTCTTACTTCTGCTGCTAGCCACAGTCCACCCCAGTCCTTTCCACTGCCATGTCCAGACTTACATCTGCTTTCTGCTCCATTCCATTTTTTTCTTTGTCTTCCTCCTGACTCACAGTATAGAACCCATTTATAGACACTTATTATCTGGCATAATGGTCATTCTTTTTGTGTGTGTGAAATCTGGATTAGGGGAATAACTTGTTTTTTAAGTAGCTCACAGCTTTCCATTTATTTTTTTTATCTCTTTACTTTCTTTAACTCTTTATCATCTCTTTATTATACTTTTTTAATTGTATATCTTTCCCCAAAGTACACTTACTACTATTTTCTAGTATATTTAAATAAAAATTTCTGTCATGGGATTGAAGGTATTCAGCTCTATTTAAGATGCATTTATTGAACCCTTATGAGATGTTCATTATTGGCAAATATTTTGGGAATACTCAGAAAGTAAATAAGTTTTAAAATTTTATGGCCTAGTTTGACAAATAAGCTCACATCAAGTACATAAAGAAATAGCAAAGTACCACCATATAATTAATTGACAGCATTTGTAATCTTGATTATCAGTGTACAAGAAACTGAAGCTTCCATGTAAGTATTTTCTAAGTAGACTCTTCTTCATTTTCTCTAGAATATTTCATCTTATTGATAGTGGATAGTGATGAAGTGATTTTTATGGTTCAAAAAGTTTAATTTTTTTATACCAGAAAGAAAATCAAACAGTTCTTTCTAGTCTTTGTATTTTGGTGAAAATAGAAGTTTTCTGGCATATCCCTCAGTTCTCTTTAGTGACATGATATATTGTATTGTATCTTTTGTTTTAAAGTTAGGTTTATTGATGTATAATTTATAAATAATAAAATTCACCCTCTTTAGTGAATTTTACAGTTCTATTAATGTCAAACAAATGTGAATAGTCATGTACTCACTTCCATAATCAGGTTATAGATTGTTTTCATTAATATCGTACTACTCTGTAATCAGCCCTCTTACCACACCGCTAGTCTTTGGCAACCCCTGATTTGATTTCTAGCCCATAGTTTTGCCTTTTACAGAATGTCTGCTGTGGTGTCTGCCTGCTGTCATAAGAAGATAATGTAAAATTTACTGTGGAGATTAGAAATAAATAAGTTATGGCTGGGAATTTTTTTTATTGTTATTATTCCTACTTTTGCAGAGAATAATTACCATGCCTAAAAGGATTAAATAATGGTTTTGCTCATCTTTTATATTACTGTGTGGTCCAAAGTTCAAAAGGAAAAGCTTTTATCATCTTCTTAAACTATTAAAATTAGTTTTAAATGATCTGTATCATACGGATTTGAGAGTTGCTTGTAGTAATTTGTTCTTCCCATTCTCAGTATCTCTTACCTTTACATCTTCCAACAATGGTTAGTAATCTTAGGTATCACTATCCATCAATAAACTGTGATACGTTTATGCATTTATTCATTAGTTGATGAACAGTTTCTATTGTTTATACCTTTTGGCTTTTATGAATAATGTGCTGTGAACATTAGTATACAAGTCAGTGTGGACATATGTTTTTATTTCCTGGGAATGGAAATGCTAGGTCATATGATAACTCTGAATTTAACCTTCTGAGGACCTGCTAGACTGTTTACTGTTGAGATTTGAGAGTTCCTTAGAATTTAGGTACTAGTCCCTTGTTAGATATGTGATTTCTGAATCTTTTCTCCCTGTCTTTAGCTTGTTTTTTCATCCTCTTAATAGGGTCTTCTGCAGAGCAAAAGTTTTTAATTTTGATGAAGTCCACTTAACCATTTTTTTCTTTTGTGGATAGTGGTTTTGGTGTCAAGTCTAGCCTTAGATCTCAAAGATTTTCTTTTTTTTTCCTAAATTTTATGTTCTCCATTATAGTTTTATGTTAGGTCCATGACCCATTTTTGAGTTAATTTTTATATAAGGCGTGAGCCTTAGGTCAAGGTTCATATTTTTTGCCTGTGGATGTCCAGTTACAGCAGCAACCCATTTGTTGAAGAGATTATCTTTTCCCACTTGAATTGCTTTTGCACTGGTGTCCAAAATCAGTTGGCCATATTTGTATGCATCTTTTTCTAGGTTCTCTATTATGTTCCATTAACCTAAAAGAATACAGTTTTAATAAATTTAATGTCATGAAGTGAGATAGACTGATTTTTTTCTACCTTATTCTTTTTTGCCCCAAATCCTTTTACTTATTCTAGTTCTTTGTCTTTCCACATAATTTTAGAATAATTTTGTCTATGTCTACGAGAAGTCATACTGGGATTTTGATAGGCATTTCATTAAACCTTTATATCAATTTATGAAGAATTGACATCTTTACTATGTTGAATCTTCCATGAACTTGTCCTTCTATTTCATTTATTTAGATATTCTTTGATTCTTTCCAGCAGTGTTTTTTAGGCTTCAACATATGTCCTATATATGTTTTTTAGATTCACATCTTATTATTTCAGCTTTCTGAACCACTAGTAGTATTTTTTTAACTTAGGTGTCCACGTTTGTTGCTACAGATAAAATATATTGGTTTTTAATGCTTTTTTTTGTAATCCACAGCCTTACTGAACTTACTTTTAGTTCAGTGGTTTTTTTGTTTTTATTGTTTTTGTAGATCCCTTTGAATTTTCCATGTAGACAATCATTTCATCCTTGACTGGGCCAATTTACCTCATCCATTTCAAACTATGTGTTTTCTTGTTTTTACTGTATTGGCTAGAAGTTCTCACACTACGTTAAATAAGAGTGGTGAGTGTGGACATCTTTGCTTCATTCCTGATTTCAGGAGGAAAGCATTCGGTCTTTCCCCAGTAAGTATAATGTTAGCTGTGGACTTTTAGAAGATGCTCTTTATTAATATGAGGAAAGTTCCCATCCATTTCTATTTTTCTGAGAGTTTTCTTATTTTATCATGAATTGCTGTTGAATTTTGTCAAATGACTGATATGATCTTATAAGTTTTTTTATTCCTTTTGCTTGTTAATATTTTAAGTTATATTGATTGATCTTTGAATGTAGAACCAGACTTGCAGCCACAGTATAAACCTTATGTAGTCACAGTGTATAATTCCTTATATATGTTGTTGAATTCCATTTGCTTATATTTTGTTAAGGATTTTTTAGACTATTCATGAGAGATACTGATTGTAGTTACTTTTTTCTTTCCTTTTTTTTTTTTAAACAATTTTCTTTTTTCTTCCAAGAGGTAAAGGATTTTATAACCCTTATGTTGTTTTGGACAACATTGATCAAAGAACCAGTTTCAGTATAGCTACTTGGTTTTGCAACCTCTGTTACTTTGAGATGCACACGTTTGCTCTGTAAGCTCTGTCCCAAAATATTGAATGACCTCACCTGAGCTGTTACTTGGCACAGCACAATAACTCCATGGATCACTTCAGTGTTTATACTCAGTATTCTGTGATTCCATGATTTCTCGTGGGTATGCCATGGTGGTCTGTCATACCTCCTACCCTGTCCTGAGGAACTCAGTCCCTCGAAGGGCTTGGTAGTGAAAAGATATTGTGGTTTGAAATCAACCTGTGTGTCAATACTCATCCTGATTTGCGTAGCTGTTTATGTTGAGCAATTACTTAACCTCTCTGATTAAAAGAGAATAATTTAAGTAGATTGGTAAACTTGTGACTACATAAATACTAGCTTTATTTTCATTGAATTCCTTCATTTTACTGGAAAGGAAAACACTACTAATAAGTGATCTTCCTTAATATCTTTTCTCTGTTTCTCTGTCTCTCTGATCATCTTCAAAATAATGTGTTAAGGAATGAGATGGAGAGATTTCAGAGATTTATGTTTTGATTTAATAATATGAAATAATCTTTCATTTTGTATTTGTGCAATAAGTCTTTAGGAATATGGCATTTGCCTTATCTCTTCCTCTTTGTGATTATTTTACTGATAGCCATCTTTAATTAAGTAATCAACTTCATACAATTTTTTCTAGTAATCTCCCTCCCATATTTAAAAATTTTATCTTGAAAACCCAACAACAAAAATGATACTGCAAAGGGATAGCTTTTTCATTTTGCCATTCATCAGGGCCCATTGATTTAGCCCTGTTCGTTTTTTTGATGGAGCAATTCTGAACAAAGTGGTAGTACTAAAATGATGTGTCCTCTTATTTAAGTTTAAATCATTAGGTCTTGGAACTGCCTACTGGTAGATCTAGTTCTGGATCATTCAGGTGGTTAATGATTAAGATTCTTCTTCTCTTGCTGACTTTTGTAAACCTGAGTCAGCAAGGTTGAATTTCACATAGAAATATTTAAGTTAATATACTTTGGAAGGAAAGGAGTTCTTGATTATTTGTAGTTTTTGGTTTTTAAAATATTTTGATGGCTATTGTAGATGTAGTTATTGAAGTGCTTATTTAGAAGATTGGTTAGAAGGTTCAATTCCTAACCTGACTTTAATTGGTGAGATTCTGTACACCATGATTGAGTAATACCTGAGGGTAACCATAGAAACATATTGAGACACTCTGCTATCTATTGCCAAAGTAGAAATAATGTGGTAAATGCAAATTGACAACAAAATATACATCAAGATGGGAAGATAGTATATAAGGAAAAGACATTTGTATGAGCTGGCAGGTTCTCAGATGATTTACAGAATGGAGACTTTTGGCTCCCTGATCAAGTTCATCTGTCTGCTTCCACTTAGGTTCTTTCAGTGTGATAATTATCATATCTCTGCCTAATTCCTTCATAGACCAATGTATTATACTCTTTTGGGCAGTGAATTTCAGGTGTCTTACATAGACCCAGAGCACTGTTGTTATTATCTTTCCTCCTAACCCCCAAATTATAAGCAAACTGAAAGAGAAGTAAACTTTTAAAACAGTCCTTCATTTCCTAGGTTTTTCCCCATCTTTGTAGCTTAATTGCATCTAAGTTAGCTAACTATAGCTAAGAATTTGAAAACAATCAAGTAAAAATATAATTGACTTAAGCATCCTTCTCTTTTTCCCAGATCTTAAGTAAAAGTCAACATAGTTTATGCCCATCTTCATATATACATATAAAGAAATAGAGCTTACATGAAAGTTTTCTTCATTAATTTGTGTCTCTTCCTAATTTTGGTGCATATATTGTATTTTTTAAATTTATTACATGTGCATCCAGTAAGTAAATTTAAAAACTTAAAGAAGTTTTTTTTTTTAGGTTTTGTCTACCTTTTAGTTTTTCTAAATTAACCTTGTGATTCCCATTTGTTCTAGCTGGAGTCTCAGCTGAAGCCATGCAGACTATCAGCACTGCTCCTGATGCTTTAGGGCCGGAAGCCAAAATCCAGGAGGAAGAACACGACCTTGTAGATGATGACATCACAACTGGTAAGCAGAGACATCTTTAACATTACCTGGATGAGCTTTGTCCAGTATTGGAAAATGCTTTTAGGTCACTTAGAGTGGGACTAAATAAGCTGATAGAAAAGATGGAAACTTGTATTGATGGAGTGTTTAGTTTTATGAGACTCTTTAGTGTCCTTTTTGATCTTGAAGTGGAAAAAAGTGGAACTGTGTATTTAGTCTAGATTTGTTTATTGTTGTTACAACAATGAGCCTGCTAGCTGTGCATTTGATTTTCTGGAGACCTCCTCATTCAAAGGCTAGTATCATTACTGAAGCCTTGGAACATGGAAAGAAATACCCCTATTAAGTTATCAAAGATTTTGCAATTATAGGGTAAACTGAAGAATACTAAAGTTGTAGTAGTGATATATGCAGTATAGGCTCCATAAGGAAACTTACAGATAGTCTTTGTACCTATACCATACATAAGTGCTTCTAAAGTTATTTACATTGTTTGGAGATTGAACATTCTTATTTGTATTATCACATAACCAGACATAAAGTAAAATTTAGGAAAGCCATATTAGCATATGTGCTCAGCCTGTCTTTTTATACACTTAAATCAGTTTCAATTACTGTGTCTCCAGATGCATTCAGCTCAGTTTCTCTTAGTGCATGAAGGATAAAAACAACCTAATATAAATATTTTTATGCGTATTAAGAATGTCAAACTTTGGTGTTTGGTGTGGATGGTTGATATGGTTAAATCTGACCATATAAATCTATAATTGTTGTAAAGCACCAAATATTAATTTATTAGTAATCAATAATTTGAAAAGAAGCATGTCCCAAAAATGTCATTAAAATGTTCAACAAAGATGAGAGGAAGAAAATAGTTAAAGGAAAGGTTTTTTTTAAATTTTAAATCTCTGTGTGGCAGTACCACTCTTTACTGTTATCCCCTAAATGCCTTGAAAATTTTATCAATGAGAAAAAGTTAAGGGAGCCTAAAGGTCCCCCTTGAAAATTTACAGAGCCTATTTTTAGAAACCTGTAGTCGTATACCACTGCTACACATAAGTAGTTGACTAAGTTGGCCATCATCTGGTTTTCAGTAAAAATACGTTGATGTTGGTAGCTGTTGTTACTTTCCCTCTTTTGTTTTATCAGTACATCAATTAAAAAACCAAAACTTAGATTTAATAGAAATGATTTCAGAAATTTCCAACTTTTCTGAAAGTCACTTATATTTCGCAAATTATAGCTACTAAAGAAAATCATTTCATTTTCAGATTTTTTTAAAACTAGTTCTTGCTTTATTCAGTATTCCTTCCTTTTTGAAGTAATATGTAGATGTTTTAATTCCCCGTAAATTTTAAAGACCTTCTAGTCTATAAAAAGTAATGGTTCAATTCATAGAAGAAATGTTGTGGCAACTACACTTACCATGGCATGCATTCAGTAATGTATGTAATTATCGAGTCATTATGCTGTACATCTGAAACCAATATAATAATGTATATCAGCTATATTCCAATAAAAAAAGTTGCCTTTGCAATAGTAGAATAATTCAACTTGCATTCTGGAATAAAAGCTGAATTTTGAACACTAAAGTAAGCATTATTAAATCAGTACCTTGAAATTTTGAATTATGTACTATCAAAGTCATGAAACAGCATTATGGCATTTGACTGTTTTTATTTTATTGTTAAAAAATCAAGAACTTTAAAGTAAAAATGTAGTTTGGAGAGTCCATTACTGCTACATAAACTATATTTTAATCTGTTTCAGCATATGTGACAAATGGCTTTTATCAGTTGATTTATTCATTTCATGCCATGGGAACTAGGAGCAAGAATGTTCGAAGAATTTAAATAAGTAAAAAAGGCTTCCTTAACATGTCATCAAAGCAGCTAGCAAACAGCAGTCTGTAGATCGTTCAGTTACCTTAGATTGTGTGACTTGATTAAGATGTGGTATAGATTTTTGTGAGGGTTTAGAAGAAAACCATATTTCTTTTTATTGACTAGAATCCTATATAAATTACATTATGAAAAATATGGTAGATGCATTGAGAGAAACCTGTTTCAAGCACAATAATCTTATTTTGGGATAATCAGCGTTATAGAGCACAAGCAGTACAACAGGGAAATCTGGCCAGGTTAGCCATTCACTTTGAAAATCTGTTTGTTTTTTTCTGGTTATTTAAAAGGAATTACTATTAACATCTCCTCATAAAATAAATCGAAATTATATAATGACAGAGAGATTTTCCTGTATTTTGAATCAGTTCTTATTTGGAAACTGTAGTTAAGCTAATAGGCAGAGTTGTATTAATTTTATTTTTGTAGCGATCTGGGACTTAATTCTTCAATTAACTTAATTGAACAACTGACCAAGATAGCAATTAAAATATGAGCTATAATTTAGTGCTTTTACAATAGGCAGATTAGTCATTTTTGACATTTTTCTTTGGATGAGAATGAAGTATGAATGTTCTCTTATGATTCTTGAATCACAGTCTTTGTCAGTGTTTGTCTCCTAAAAGTAAAGAAGCATGGATGGAGAAAGCTGTGTAAGTGTTAGCTATGATCAATTGGAACTAATTAAATTTATTTGAAATGAAGAGTCTTAACTGGAAGAGAACAGCTGGAAAAACTGGGAAGAAAAAATTGAGTCTTGATTGAGACAATTTAGACCTTCACCCTGTCATTTACAAAATATGCTGCAGTTTCTTTCTATATCTTTCTTTTTAAAGCTAATATCTATTGATCTTCTCTACAAAGTAATGCCAGTGTGCCTTGGCCAACACACACACTTGGTTTTACTTAGCATTCTTTCTGAAGGTTGATCAAATTCTTTCCTTTAACCAAATGTTTTAAATTACATATTAAGGCCATATTAGCTATTTCACAGATTAACAGTGTTTATGTAGAAAAAAATTGTAAATGTATTTCATGTATTTTTTGTAATATTGTACAGTATGCCTTGGAAATGCTGGTTCAGGATTTGCGATATGCTGTATATTTAAAATCTGTTTTAACAAAACTAATAGCATTTCCTTTAAAAAGGATGGTATTGTTTTTAGCAAGTTTTATAATTTCAGTGTCACATGAATATTATTCTATACCTATGTGTTTGCTTTTCTATGTAAATTTTCATTTTTAGTATTGTAATTTATATGTTTATTTAGATATATAATCAGTATTTGTAAATAATGTGTCCTCATTTTCAGTATGATATTATGTTAATGGAGTAAATCTCACTAAAAACTGACTTACCTAGAAATATGTTGGATCATCTGTTTTTTACAGTAAACCTTTTAGGTGACTTTGTTAATTATCTTTATGTATTTTCATCATGGTAAAGGATGACATTCCAAGTGGGGGTGAGGCTATGTACCCCCTAAATGCTGCATTTGAAAACAACCTCCCCCTAATTGTGGTTAAAAATTTTTTGAAAGGGTTTCATTCACAAATCTGCATGGATCCCTTTAAGAAAGTCAGTGTATTTATTCTTCTGAAGGTCATACTGCAGTGTCTTGCACCTTGTTCAGTACAGCAAGGACACGCTGACCATATAACAGTGATAAAGGGTCAGGAGTCACTGACATTGTCAAAAAGAGACAGCTTGATAGTAGATCAGCAGCACAGTTGGCAGATTCAACTGCTTACAACAAAAGCAGCAATGATATGTGGGTTCAGATGGGTGTGGGCTTTGTTATATTTTTTGTAAAATTCAAATTTGACTTATAAAAAAAGAGGAAACACTTTGAAAAAAAGAAAAAGTAGAAAATAATAAGAGAAATTGAAAGTAATACCCATTGACAGTTTGCTTTTTTGACAAAGCATATTAGCCACACACTTTGCACTTGATTCTTAGAGTATTTCTTTGAAGTGGATGCTGGTGTTTTTCCAGATATATAGATGAGGAAACAAGCTCAGAGAGGTCACTTTTATAAGGTCACATACATAACTAGTGATAAATCTAGGGCTTACAATGACTATACCCCAACTTCAAGCTTATGTGCTATCTTAAGTGCCACCCCACAGTGCCTGACATTCTCAAACACATTGAAACTGGGCATGTTTTCATTTTCTTTTGAAATCTGAGATGATGTCACAGTCCACCTTTACTGCTTATGATATTAGACATAAAGAAGCCTGGTAATTGCTGCTATCTTATTATTTAAAATGCAAACTTGTTTTTCAAATTCACACTCAGAGATTCTCTCCTTTAGAAAAAAAGTCATTTGTTCTTTATTCTTTTTAAACTTGTTTTTTATTTAGGAATGCTACAGTGATGTTAAGACTGTAAATACAAGTAGTGTTTATTACTGAACAGTTATTTTATTGCATACATGTGAAATGCAGTGTTTACTCTTCTATTTTGCTTTTTGAAGTTATCAGTATAAAACTGACACCTTGACATATATTCATACACTAAAGTCAACATCTCTAGCATGTAAAAGAAAGCTAAAGGGACTTCTAGTCAGACTAAACAATGGTTTGTGCATTTTACCATTTACTAGGGGTCCTATTCATAAAATGTTTATACATTTGTTTTGACAGAAAGGTAGGAAATTCATCCTGTTATGGTACAAGTAAGTCCCAAAGAACAAAACTTGGGGCATTATGTATTTAGAAATCAAAAGTACTTTCTAGGCATAAAGCCAGAGTCCTTGTAATTAGTAAACTAGAATAAGACTTCTCCTTTGCTCCCGCTCCTAAATTAAATGATTGAGTTTAAAGAACTAATAAATTAAAAAACTAATTAAAAAAGAATATTTAAAGAACAAATGGTTTTTTTTTCTAAAGGAGAAAATCTCTGGTGTAAATTCAAATAACAAGTTAATTGTAAAATAAGAATGAGAGAGGGAGAGGGAGCAATGGTGAAGTCTTATTCTAGTTTACTAATTATAAGGCCTCTGCTCTATGCTTAGAAAGTAAGATAGTATACTTGGTAATGTCCAAAGTGAGCTCATATTTATTCCTTACTAAAACTCATCTTCTTTTATATTTATATCTCATTTAAAGACATCACAAAAGGCACCATTAACCATTCAACATCCCAAAGTAGAAACTAAGGAACAATCTTTCTAACAGTGTCCACATACCAAATCTTGTAAATTCACCTCTTAAACATCTCCTTATGATTTTCCTCTTCTCCATTTCCATAGAGAATACCTAGATCCAGACCTTGATTTTTTTTTCTATTTCATGTTTTTATCAAATTTTCCCACAGCTGTCTCCCTGTCTGCATTTCATGGCTCTTCTCTTTCATGCCTTCCCTTACTCCGAGTGTTTCAGAAGCCAATACATCAACCTTCATCCTCATTAGCTGCTGCTTAATGGCTTCCCATTGATTATAGCACAAAATCCAAACACCTTAGCAATATGTGTAGGGCTCTTCAAAGACTGACCCCATCTCCAGCTCCGTCGGCTGCTCTATCAATACTGAATTTGTTTCCCCAGAGGTTTCTGCTATCCGATGACTCATGCTTTGCCTGTGCCCCTCCTTCTGCTTGGTATGCTCTCACATTTAGTAGAAGTTTTCTGAGGGTTCCCTTCAAACACAGCCTGAGTGTCACCATCTTCCTGAAGCCCTTCTGGATTCCCCTTACAGAAGATCTCCCAGGTCATTAACATGCCCTTCTGTTGTGTTCTTTAATACTGTTGAGTGACCATTTCACTTGCCCTCTGTGAGTCATCTGTGGGCATGGGACTGTATCTCTTTATATTTCCACCGCTAGAATAGTGCCCTGGTACATGGTATGGCCTCAAAAACTGTTTATTGGATGATTGAATTTATGAATCCATAAGATAACTCACATTTCAAATAGCATTCCTTATACACTATTAATTAATTTATATATATATTTCCTATTCTTACATAGTGTGCATGTGTGTATACCTCCCCTCTTCTTAATGTGTATTCCTTAACCTCCCCTTGTTTTCTTAGTGTGTATTTAATGGCTCAAAAAGCACTTGTAACAGAATAGTGAGGGAATATAGGCTCATTTCCAGACAAACTATCTCTTGATATTGTGAAAATGGGACTTGGACTAGATTCAAGAGCATAATTAGCTTTACTGAATTAGTAACTGTTGATTCTCATTTAAATGTCTTCTTCTCTTAGAAAATAATACATCTTCAAAATTAGGCAAATGATGTGATCAATTGGGTTTAAATGAGAAGATGTGATAGAATACGTGGGACAAATGTGTTCTGTAACTTAGAAGGTGGAATATACTATTATGGGATGCACAAGCAGAGAAATAGACTCTTAGAATTCTGAGTCCCTCCCTGTGATCCGCGTTGACTCAGAGGGTGGAGGTGTGCTTACGGACCATGGTCTTAGTTTCTTATATGTTTGTGAAGCCCTGTTTGGTTGATCTCACCTTAGTGACACTTTTCTCCCCTCTGTGAATATCTCTCGTACTGCCCTGGGAGCTGTGCCATCTCACTTCTAGGCTCAGCTCTGTCAAGGAAAACCAAAGTCCCTTGTGGTTTTCCTGGAGCTGGAGATGTCAGTGTAGCCGTTGTCCAAGGGGCTTGTTGTTTTGGGGGCTTGGTAGCCCCCTGCAAGGAGAAGCAAGATGGCTTGTACTGGGGGGCAGAGATGGTGAACTTGGGAGATGCTCGTAGGAAGGAGAGAAATGCAGTTTTTTCAGGAGGCCTGACATTTATGCCACTGAGAATGAGAGTGTGGAATCATTTGATGGTATACATAGTGTTTTTGTATCATTCCTGAGTGTCTGTAATCACTTATTTAGTACTGAGAAAAACTTGCTTCTTATCATCCATTGAAAATTTAATGTGTTCAAGATTTAGTATGTTTAATCTTATGTTTAAAGGTTTGGCTTGCACTTGCCTCCTTCTTTTGAGCAAGGACAGAAGATGGCTAATAAATACCATTTGAGTATTCAATTTCTCATTAAAATTGTCTTAGACATTTTGAAATGGGAACTCTACTTAATATTGGTATATTTTGACTAAGAAAGTGTTTTTATATTTAAATTAATTAAATGTAAAGTATCAGAGGTGCTGTAACATAAATAAAGCTTTAAATAAACTCTCACATTGGCACTGAATCAATCTTCCATAATGATATCTCCCAATAATGCCACTTTTCTTTTTATAATGTTGATTGAGATGATGTCACAGTCCACCTTTACTGCTTATGATATCAGACATAAATAAGCCTAATAATTGCTGAATATCTTATTATTTCAAATGTATATTTGCTATTCGAATTCAGACTCAGAGATTCCTTTAGAAAAAAAATCATTTTTTCTTTATTCTCTTTAAATTTGTTCTTTATTGAGGAATGCTGTGATATAAGACTGTAAGTATAAGTAGTACAAATGTGTGTATATATGGGCTGTTTGCATACACTGCTTCTGCAAGGGGTTGATCAAATAAACAGTAATTGACATTATCTTAGTACACTCATCTAAAAAAACACATTTAAAAATCTGGAATTATAATAATTTGCTTGCATTTATTGAGTACCTTGTATGTGTTAGACCATGCTATTGGCTCTTACTAATCCTCTCGGCAACTCATTGTATTAAATCTTCATTATCACTTCCATTTAACAAGAGAGGAAAATGAAGCACAAAATAGTTAAGTAACTTTCACATAAAGCCTACAGATAGGAAGTGGTAGAGTCAGGGTTTGAATCCAGGTAATCTGTCTCCAGATTGTATGTTCTTAAATGGAAGTAGTTTGTTTGAAGCCAGGTCATTTTTTTAAAGACCTAACAATAGCAAGAAAGAAACAAATGTATTCATTGTGATACAACATTTTCTCTTTGGATGGTACAGAAACTTCCATTTTAATTTTGAGTATTTTTCAATTTTTTATATAGTACAAGGAAATATTTCATATATGAAGAAAAGACTTGCTGTTTTCTTAAAAAGTAAACATAGTATAGGAAGACAATTTCACATATTTTCTAGATAAAATTAAAACTTTTTTATGCTCATATGAAACCACACACGTAAATGCACCAGCACATGTACAGTACTAGATCACAAAGTCTTAGTGTTTGATCTTCAGATTTAATATTCTATATTTTTTTGATAAACTTAGACTACATAAGAAAAAGCAGAAATGCTTTGTTGGGTAAGAATGTACGAGCTGTTAAAAAAAAAGCCTTTCCTATGAGCGAATAACCTTCAGGATGAACTTAAAGTTTGGCCTTTTGTGAGCTGTGTAATAATACCTCACGGATAAGAATGAATTGCATTAGATTGTGTCACACTATTATATATCTGTATATTACATGAATTGCCCCATAATTGATATCAAACCCATATGACCAAAAGTTGTAATTCACAAAAGTAATGACAACAGTGTCTCATAATTCACCGACTTTATGTCATACTTGTGAATGATTACTTTTACTGTGCAAACCATGTTAAAGGAGAAAAACAGGTTTTAAAATGGATGTGGGGTTTTGAAATAGTTCTTCCTGAATCTTTATATCACTTTTAATACTCAAAAAGATAATTAAATTAACTAGCATCCTTGAGTTTTCCATGATTTTATTGGAGTAAAACTGATTATCAACCATTAAAGGCTTTTATTAGTAATTTGAGCTTTCTAATCACGAGTGAAAGTATTTGAGGCACAATCATGAACATGAACGTATTTTTTCCTCATGTGATATATTAGAAAGAGTTCTCCTGTCTGATAGGTAGGATAAAAATCAGGTGAGAATACATATTTGTCTTTGAAAAAAATCTATATATCCTAAATAAAGATAGGTGAATTAAGTGAAGCAAACCTAATTTAAAAGGATTCAGAGAAACTGAACCAGCTACTCGTTCTTTGTTTGCCCTTTTTATATATATTTTTCTCAGTGTCACTGGTACACCTAAAAGAAGTGTAAAGAATATTCAGTTTTCATCAACAAAAATCTTGATATGCACTTTGTATTGTTCTATCAGCATATTCTAGAGAAGATTTAAGAAAGCAAGTGTCAGTTGAGAAGCTGATGATCTAATTTTAGAGAGAGGCTGTGTATTTACGCATTAACTGCAAATACATATCACATTTGATAGACCTCTAGGAGAATTCCAAGCACTGGCGATTGGTTAGGTGTAGGAACTAATTATGAAGTAAGTCTGCATTTGTGGCAGAGGTAGACAGAAATGGGAAAAGCTTTTGAGCCAAAGCTGTTCGTTTAGACTTTGACACGAAGACTCTGTGGCGGCCGAGAAGAATGGCCTGGCTGTTGCTGACGGACCAGCGGCACCACCCAGGGGCAAGGGTCTGTCATCAGGTCGGGTCGCGCACGTTCATGTGGAATGGAGCAGATTTTACATTCTGGACTACATATAAGTTTAAAGCAGTGTTTATTATTAATCAGGGATTTTAAATGTTGAGTAAAATATATTGGCTTCATTCCTGATATGCTGAACTCTATTTCCATGGTTTTTCTTCTCGTTCAAGAAGCATTTTTGAGCACCTACTGGATATTGAGCACTTATGAGACACTGAGTGACATCCTCCAAAGGGCAAGACTGATAACTGGTTGTGTTTATTGTTGGGAAATTTTTACCTGAAGAACTGTTATTCACAGAGGTTTAATGAAGTCATGTTACTGTAATGTTAAACTTACATTTCATATGTGTGCCTAAGAGTGGTTCTGTAGATTTAATAGGGAAATGGGGAAACAAAATGGAACAGATTCAGATCAGCTAGATGAAAAGCTGGTCTGCAATAGCAAGTATATTTTAGGATGTTTTAGAATAAATACGGTTGTAGCACAGGCTCTAGTGCCCCATTGCCCGTACTCACATCCCAGCTTCCCTGCTTATTTGCTGTGTGGCCTTGTGCAAGTTACTTGACTGTGCCAAGCGTCAGGTTTTTCCCCTGAAATATGAAGACACTAAGATTGTTGTCAGGTTTAAATGATTGATGCACGAAACCTCCTTAGCAGAGGAATTGGCACATAAATGCTCAAGAAATATTACATGCCTTCTTCCTTCCATATTCCTCATTATCTCCATCATCCTGACATGATTTTCTTTAATAGAATAAATGATTTGTAAATAACTTAGAAATCATTTATAAATAAGTTCTTTTAGATGAATTGATGTTTACTTTATGTAGTCTGATGATCACTGCAAGGGATATAAGTTTACTAGGTAAAATTGTACTTTATAGGTAGAGAAATAAGCTGCATCTGAGCTTGAATGCAAATTTTCAGTAATTTCTAAAAGCTGGCTCATTAAATATTGATGAATTATTATAATTTCTTAAGCACCTTTATGTTAGCTTATTTGTACCACAATTATTGTCTGAATTGAATCTGACCAAGGATAATGAATTGTTTGATGAAATAGAAATTATGATGTCTTTAAAAGAAGATATTTATTTATGCTTATTATAGCTAAGAGAGAGTTGATTTACATATTCACACCTGTGTTTGGCTAGTAGTATTGGGTGAGGAATGGGAGGGAGAGAGAGAATGAGAAGATGATAAAACCTAAAGGATAAAAGAGAATCTTCACCATACTACCATTAATAGTCTTGCCAGGAAAGAAAAAGGAGGAACATTTAATGCAGCTTTCATACTTGGAAAGGATACTTAACTATTAGTTCAGTTTTTAAGAGTTTCAAAAATTGAACAACGTATACCACAGCAAAATATCAATAAAATATGACAGTAGAATAAGGACATTTTCAGAAATACAAGACCCCCAAAAATTTACCTCCCAAGTTCTTTTATTAGGAACTAGTGGAAGAGATGTTCCACCAAAATAAGGGAGTAAATCAAGAGAGGGAGCCTAGGATCCAGTGATCCAGTGACCAGATAACCTATCTTATAAGCTCTGGCCCATTTTCTGCTTGCAAACCCTATCCCACTGTTTCGTGAGTTGGCGCCTTTTAGAACCATAACTTCAGGAACCTAGCCACCCTGAGGATTGCATAGAGAAGAGAATTCAGGATGACATGACGAGTGTTTGTATTTTAAGGGCTAGCAGTCCCTGCTCATGGGAAGAGTCTCAATCAATGATTGGATTAACTTCACTAAGGTTTCCTTAAATGCATTGGATGGTGTTCCAGATACCTAGCAAGATGTTTCCCTCCCAGGATGGCTTGATTTCTGATCCTAGCCTGCTTTCTTATATTCCAGATTTACACAGCTGGGTGAGAGTTTACAGGTAAATTGTTGAAACATACAGAAAACCAGGTAAACAACAATAACAAAATACAATTATTAACTGCAGGAGGAAAAAAAGTAGTACTGAAAAACATCATGATTGCTAAAGCACATGGCTGAGCTGTGAAGAGCATGCACATCATGATGAAAGTACAAACATTAGTTGTAATATCATGGTTATATTATAACTGATACAAAAACACACAGTGTGTGTGTGTGAATGTGGGGGGTATGTGTGTATCTGTGACATGTGCAAGTAAGTTGTATATATGTGAAGATCCAATTTTCATCGATGGTGGTAGGAAAGCATAAGCCTAAAGGTAAGCTCAAAGCTGAAAACTTAGAATGTCCTAACAGGATTTTCTGAAAGAGCCAAAAGTGGTTGTTTTTGAAGAGCGGGAGACAGGAATGGGGTTGAGAGACTTCCACTTTTTTATACTCACATGGAGGACATAAACAACTTATACTTTCATGAAATAAAAACTAAATTTGAAAATATGAAAATTTTAAAAAGTAGACCAAGGGAGCACAAAGTCAAAGGTGATAGTGAAAAGTGACATAAAATGACATCACTGAGTCCAAGCCAGAGTGAGTAGGAAGCAGTGTGTGTTTCCACCACCTTCCCAGCCACCCTTTCTGTTCCTGGCTGTGTTTCCAAGATGACGAGAGAGTCCCAGGACGGTGTGAGGCAGCACAGGATGGAGAGAGGGCTGGGACACTGATGTTCCATTGATGTGAGGGCAAGAGCGAAGGGAACCTAGATATTTTAACCTAGTTTTTCTTCACAATCTAGTGAACTGCGTGCAAGGGTGATGAAAACTCGCTGCAGTGATAGCAGAATCACTCCTGGTTAATTCTGAAAAAGAGAATGGGGAGAGTGAAAGTGGAAATCTACAGGTGGACAGAAGCCTGTATTTTTGACAATGGGGATAAATCGGATCTAAAAATCTCTAAACTGGTTAGTATACCTTTCAGATATACCGAAATTCTACAGTGGACTTTAAATATGATTTGGAAGCACTTAGAAGAAAAAGTGCGAATCTGAACAGGTGCCCCAAGCTTTCCCGCAGACTTGAGTTTTTTTTTGTTTTTTTTTGTGTGTGTGTGTGTGTGTGAGTTTTATTTTTTTTTTAATTGAAGGGTAATTGACAACAGTATTACATTACATTAGTTTCAGGTGTACAACACAGTGATTCAACATTTATATACATGATAATTCTAGGTACCAGCTATCACCATACCAAGTTGTTACAATATTTTGACTATATTCCTTATGCTATACATTACATCCCGGTTACTTATTTATTTTACAATTGGAAGTCTGTTTATATATATATATTTTGTGAAGGCATCTCTCATATTTATTGATCAAATAGTTGTTAACCACAATAAATTTCTGTATAGGGGGGTCAATACTCAATGCACAATCATTAATCCACCCCAAGCCTAATTTTCGTCAGTCTCCAATCTTCTGATGCATAACGAACAAATTCTTACATGGAGAACAAATTCTTACATAGTGAATAAGTTACATGGTGAGCAGTGCAAGGGCAGTCATCACAGAAGCTTTCGGTTTTGTTCATGCATTATGAACTATACACAGTCAGTTCAAATATGAATATTCATTTGATTTTTAAACTTGATTTATATGTGGATACCACATTTCTCTATTATTATTATTATTTTTAATAAAATGCTGAAGTGGTAGGTAGATACGAGATAAAGGTAGAAAACAGAGTTTAGTGTTGTAAGAGAGCAAATGTAGATGATCAGGTGTGTGCCTGTAGACTATGTGTTAATCCGAGCTAGACGAGGGCAATAAACATCCATGTATGCAGAAGATTTCTCTCAGAACATGAGGGGGGAGGTTCTAAGCCTCCCCTCTGCTGCTCCCCATTTTCTCACCAGATGGCCCCCTGCAACTGTGCCTGTCTTAGGTTGTTCCTCCCTTGAGGAATCTTACCCGTCTCTGGCTAACCAGTCATCTTCCGGGGCCATACAGGGAAATGTGAAGTTGGTAAGTGAGAGAGAAGCCTTATTGTTTGAAAAGGTTAGCTTTTTACTTCTTTGCATATTTATGCCCTGTGGCTTCTATGCCCAGCATTTGTCTTGAGGTGTCTTTACCACTTGGAAGAATTATGATACTCGGTAAATTCGACATGTGGCACGAGTTCTATTTAAAGGTTGTGATTAGGTAGGAAGAAGAAAAGCTATAGAAGTAGCAGGCAGAAGAAAACCTGGGAAGATTGATTATTTCTTTGACATATCTTCTTGTAGAGTAACTTCAGCATGGATAGGTTTTAAACTACTAATTAAATTGTGCACACACATTAACATAATAGGAATATAGTTACCTAACCAAAGCATACCTGTAATTACCAGCCATCTCCAGTGAAACCAAGAAAACCAGTTAGGCACCTTAGGCATTTGTGAAAACTTATCTATGATATGGTGGATATTGTCCGACTGAACTTAAACAGTCTGAGAGAATTCAGATAAACTAGAACAACCCATTCCTGGGGACTGTTCACATGCCATATGTTCTTTTAACAGTAAATAGTCTGTAGTTGTAAGACTTTGGAGCGCTACAATTTGCACTTCTCCAAATTCTTGGTTGAGTTCCAACAGTATAGATCCAGTCAAATTTTTTGTTTTACTGTATGCACAGGCCAGCTTAGATATCTCCTTCCTCATTCCCATGACAAGTCCAGGAACTGGTGGGATGAGTGCATCTACACCTGTGACAGTGCGTGGATCTTTTCTGGAGTTTTTTTTTTTTGCTGATGATCTTCTGTCATGAGTCTTCCCGAGAGTGCTGATGTTGGAAGTTCTTTTTCATATCGTATCTTAGTTCATTTTCGGGGTAGCCAAATTAGGCTTTGATCCTCTGTATAAACACAAACAGACCCTTTGCCTACACTTTTATATGCCCTTTATATCATTGTGTAGAACTCATTAGAGGTCACCACATAGGAACTGCTTTTTTTTTTTTTTTTTTTAATCATTAATCTACACTTACATAACGAATACTTTGTTTACTAGGCTCTCCCCTATACCAGGTTCCCCCTATATACTCCTTTACAGTCACTGTCCATCAGCGTAGCAAACTGTTGTAGAATCACTACTTGTCTTCTCTGTGTTGTACAGCCCTCCCCTTTCTCCCACCCCGCTATGGATGCTAATCTTAATACCCCTCTTTTTCTGCCCCCCCTTATCCCTCCCTACCCACCCATCCTCCCCAGTCCCTTTCCCTTTGGTACCTGTTAGTCCATTCTTGAGTTCTGTGATTCTGTTTCTGTTTTGTTCCTTCAGTTTTTCCTTTGTTCTTATATTCCACAGATGAGCGAAATCATTTGGTATTTCTCTTTCTCTGCTTGGCTTGTTTCACTGAGCATAATACCCTCCAGCTCCATCCATGTTGCTGCAAATGGTTGGATTTGCCCTTTTCTTATGGCTGAGTAGTATTCCATTGTGTATATGTACCACATCTTCTTTATCCATTCATCTATCGATGGACATTTAGGTTGCTTCCAATTCTTGGCTATTGTAAATAGTGCTGCGATAAACATAGGGGTACATTGGTCTTTCTCATACTTGATTGCTGCATTCTTAGGGTAAATTCCTAGGAGTGCAATTCCTGGGTCAAATGGTATGTCTGTTTTGAGCATTTTGATGTACATCCATACTGCTTTCCACAATGGTTGAACAAGTTTACATTCCCACCAGCAGTGTAGGAGGGTTCCCCTTTCTCCATAGCCTCGCCAACATTTGTTGTTGTTTGTCTTTTGGATGGCAGCCATCCTTACTGGTGTGAGGTGATACCTCATTGTAGTTTTAATTTGCATTTCTCTGATAATTAGTGATGTGGAGCATCTTTTCATGTGTCTGTTGGCCATCTGTATTTCTTTTTTGGAGAACTGTCTGTTCAGTTCCTCTGCCCATTTTTTAATTGGGTTATTTGTTTTTTGTTTGTTGAGGCGTGTGAGCTCTTTATATATTCTGGACGTCAAGCCTTTATCGGATCTGTCATTTTCAAATATATTCTCCCATACTGTAGGGTTCCTTTTTGTTCTATTGATGGTGTCTTTTGCTGTACAGAAGCTTTTCAGCTTAATATAGTCCCACTTGTTCATTTTTGCTGTTGTTTTCCTTGCCCGGGGAGATATGTTCAAGAAGAGGTCACTCATGTTTATGTCTAAGAGGTTTGTGCCTATGTTTTCTTCCAAGAGTTTAATGGTTTTGTGACTTACATTCAGGTCTTTGATCCATTTTGAGTTTACTTTTGTATATGGGGTTAGACAATGGTCCAGTTTCATTCTCCTACATGTAGCTGTCCAGTTTTGCCAGCACCATCTGTTGAAGAGACTGTCATTTCACCATTGTATGTCCATGGCTCCTTTATCAAATATTAATTGCCCATATATGTCTGGGTTAATGTTTGGATTCTCTAGTCTGTTCCATTGGTCTGTGGCTCTGCTCTTGTGCCAGTACCAAATTGTCTTGATTACTATGGCTTTATAGTAGAGCTTGAAGTTGGGGAGTGAGATCCCCCCTACTTTATTCTTCTTTCTCAGGATTGCTTTGGCTATTCTGGGTCTTTGGTGTTTCCATATGAATTTTTGAATTATTTGTTCCAGTTCATTGAAGAATGTTGCTGGTAGTTTCATAGGGATTGCATCAAATCTGTATATTGCTTTGGGCAGGATGGCCATTTTGACGATATTAATTCTTCCTAGCCATGAGCATGGGATGCGTTTCCATCTGTTAGTGTCCCCTTTAATTTCTTTTAAGAGTGACTTGTAGTTTTCAGAATATAAGTCTTTCACTTCTTTGGTTAGGTTTATTCCTAGGTATTTTATTTTTTTTGATGCAATTGTGAATGGAGTTGTTTTCCTGATTTCTCTTTCTGTTGGTTCATTGTTGGTATATAGGAAAGCCACAGATTTCTGTGTGTTGATTTTGTATCCTGCAACTTTGCTGTATTCCGATATCAGTTCTAGTAGTTCTGGGGTGGAGTCTTTAGGGTTTTTTATGTACAGTATCATGTCATCTGCAAATAGTGACAGTTTGACTTCTTCTTTGCCAATCTGGATTCCTTGTATTTTTTTGTTTTGTCTGATTGCCGTGGCTAGGACCTCCAGTACTATGTTAAATAACAGTGGAGAGAGTGGGCATCCCTGTCTAGTTCCCGATCTCAGCGGAAATGCTTTCAGCTTCTCGCTATTCAATATAATGTTGGCTGTGGGTTTTTCATAGATGGCCTTTATTATGTTGAGGTACTTGCCCTCTATTCCCATTTTGCTGAGAGTTTTTATCATGAATGGATGTTGAACTTTGTCAAATGCTCTTTCAGCATCTATGGAGATGATCATGTGGTTTTTGTCTTTCTTTTTGTTGATGTGGTGGATGATATTGATGGACTTTCGAATGTTGTGCCATCCTTGCATCCCTGGGATGAATCCCACTTGGTCATGGTGTACAATGGTTTTGATGTATTTTTGAATTCGGTTTGCTAAAATTTTGTTGAGTATTTTTGCGTCTACGTTCATCAGGGATATTGGTCTGTTGTTTTCTTTTTTGGTGGTGTCTTTGCCTGGTTTTGGTATTAGGGTGATGTTAGCTTCATAGAATGAGTTTGGGAGTATCCCCTCCTCTTCTATTTCTTGGAAAACTTTAAGGAGAATGGGTATTATGTCTTCCCTGTATGTCTGATAAAATTCCGAGGTAAATCCATCTGGCCCGGGGGTTTTGTTCTTCAGACTTGAGTTTTATCACAGTGTTTCAAGTGTGTTGATTTTGTTACCATCCATCACCCAATATATTTTTAGTGTTTTAGTATAAGATGTTTACAGTTCATCATAAAATGACATTTATACTGTTTGGGTTTTCATTATATACAACACCCAATGAAATGGGTCATTCTTCTGTTCATGGAAGCTATTTCTCAGAATAAATTCAGGTTTTTTAGAATTTGAGTTGACATTCCTTGTTGCTGTCATTACCAGCACAGGTATCCTTGTTAATGTCTCACTATTTTCTCATGACGAATTTCTCAACTGACTTACAGATTAGGGAAGGGAATTTCTGAAGAACAGGGAACAGTCTGCAAAGAAAATCCCTGCACTACAGCCCAAGATTCGCCAAGACAATGAACGCCCCTGTCAGTAGTGGCTGTAGTGCCATCGTGCTCCCTCCAAGTCATCTCCGGGTAACAGTGCTTTACACCTTTGGTCCTTGTGATACTACGATGTGTCTGATTTGCTGATACATATTCCTGTGGAAGTTTTGTACATTCCAGTAAACAGATGATCCTTCAGAGGGCCTGGCTGTTGGCCCAGCTCACCTTTTACTATTGAATGTGCAGGAAGTGGCATTCGCTCTTTGTAGTGCAGTGGTGTGTCTGGAAAGTGTCTGTTCCTTCAGAAGCATGGTCTTCAGTGTAGTGAGACAGGCCTGGTGACTCCTTGCGAGGGGTTTATGACACACTAGTTGGGCATCTTTGAACTTAAATTCTAGCCAGGCAAAAAGGTAGGGGCGGGTGGGTGGGTAGTGGTAATAAGGAAATCTTTCCAAGTTGGAGTCAAGGCTTTGGAGGGGGAAAGCAACAAGTGGTGTAGCATTTTGGGGGAAATGTAAGTGGCTCACCATGAACTTGTATAGAGTGAGGCAGGGCCAGGACTGACAAGAGATGATGCTAAAGGGGAGGCCCAGCGAAGAAAGGCTTTGTGTGTCAGGTGAGCTGCTTTATCCTCATTTAGGGGACATCCAGGAACTGCTGAAGAGTTTAAAGCCAGGTAGAGATGTAATCTGATATGTCATTTGTACAAAAACTCTGGCTATTCGTGCTGGATAAATTGGGGATTAATGCTGGAGTAAGTGGGGCTGACAGGTCAGGGAGACCAGTTAGGAGGAGGATGCTGCAGTAGTCTAGGTGACAGCTGATATGAGCTTGAACTAAGGTCATGCAAGTGTACCCCAAGAAGCAGGTACACAAAATAACAAAGCAAAATTTCATACTCTAAGCTGCTTTTCTTGGAATGGTATTTAAGTTAATTTAAAGCATTTTGATTATTTAAAGTCCTCTAGATTTACAATTAAGACAAGGTAATTCTTACTTAATATTAAATATTCCAATAAAATGAATGTTTGCATTTACAATTGTCAATTGAGGTAAAATGAGTTATGTTGTTGTATAAGTGCTATATTCTGAATTCAGTGTAGAAAATCTTAGTGTCATTCATGTGCCATATAAAAATTCCACACACCCATTTTTGCTATATTATCATAGAGGTGGAAAGATCTGATTCATAATCTACTAGTTAGATCTTTTACCCATTGCAAGGAATTCCTCATACTATATCACTGAACATAAAGGTTAGCCAACATCTGCTTTCATGATGACTACTTTTCTATTGCTACATAATAAATTACCACAAATGTTATGTTTAAAAATAATTTCGCAGTTTCAGGGGATTAGGTTGTCCAGGCATGGTTTGGCCATATCCTCTGCCGTGGGTCTCACAGTGCAGTCAAAATGTTGGCCAGGGATAAGTCTCATCTGAGGCTTGGGGTCCTCTTGCATTCTGACGTGCTTGTTGGCAGAATTCAGTTCTTGCAGCTGTAGGACTGAGGTCCTCAGTTTGCACAGTTCCCTGCCGTGTGGCCCTTTTTGAGGCATTTCTCAGCATAGCAGCTTGCTTCCTCAAAGTCAGTGGGGGAACTAGTGCATGGTCATTGTAATCTAATCCTGAGAGTGCCATACAACATAGTGCACTTATGGGAGGGGCATCCCATGTCTTTGCTATCTTGTATTTGTGAGAAGCTAGTCCCAGATCTTGCCCGCACTCAAGAGGAGGGGATTATACAAGGGTGTGGCTCACTGGGGGTCTCTTTAGGATGCTCCCACCAAACACACCTATGCAGTTGTGGGGCTCACTACTTTCCCTCTCATTGCTTCCATATTTTCTTTGTTTTGTTCTTGTGTGTATGTATACATATATGTACGTGTGGAGATAATTTCTTCTTCCATGTCTTCTCTTTGTCCTTCTGCAATTTCTCATGTAATTTCTACACCTTCCCCCTTACAGCTCTCTGTACCTACTCCAGTTTATCAGTGATATTCCTTAGACACTGTCCCCCAGAACTGACCATGCTACCACTAGCAGACCAGTCCAAGTATTATGGGCCTATTACCTTCCTTTATCTGGATACTATAGTTCTAAAATTAAGTTGAACTTCTTTAGAAGGCATCCCACATTTTTTACTGCTACTAAATTTGAAATCACCTCAATTCCATTTTTATATGAAGTGCTGTTAATTCAAGCCTTCCCAGTTGAGAAATTAGACTTGCTATTTATTTATCCTTTTTGATTTATATCTTGTTGCCTTCAGCCCAACATCCAGACGAGGAATCTTTTCTCTGCCGTCCAGTGGATTAGTTATTCCTCCAGCCTTATGTTTTCCGTGGATATGAGGAACAAGCCATCTATGTTGTCACATGCTTACTAGTTAACTGTGGACTGGGCCCAAAGAGACTCCTGCAGCCCATGGCTAGGGACTTAAACCACCTAGTCACCAGCCTTGACATTACTGTGTTGGTTTGATTTTTCAACTCAGTACTAAACCAACCCTTTTGCCATGTCACTCAACTCGTATTTCTCCATCTTATTCATGATAATACTCTGAGAGATTTCTTCAGATGTTTTGCTGAAATCAGAATACATTACGTTTATGAACAGTATAGGTTTAAGATAATGAGTGCTAAATCTGTGGTACTGAGTCTAACCTATAAGCATTTAAAGAGGTTTCAAATCATTCATGAAATGTGTGCTGAGTTGCAGTGATAGTGAAGATACGTAATTTTTAAATTAGCAACCAGTGGCAGTGATCATCCTCAGTGTTTTTGACTGGGTGATTGTCATGTGACAGAGCAGATATAACCACCTGCCAGTGGGTATCAGGAAGTTATATATATCTCAACAATATGTAAACATTTCTATTTCTGACTTTATGTATGCTGTGATTTTCATGACAAATTTTTACTGATGGAGTATTTATAGGAATGTTTAAATGCTTGTTTTTAAAAATGTTTATAAAATTTGTAATTTATAATGTTTGTAAACATAAGAATGTTTAAATGATTTGATTTAAACTTAGGTCTTGTATTACTATGTTTTTAAAGTTAAAAATGTATAGTATATCAGGTAAGTATAAGATTATTCATGTGCTGTTATTTTAAGATAACTTGGTTGAGATAGAAAAATAGAAATCTAGACCCCTTTGGTATTAATACTTTGATTCTTTTTGATATTTAGATATATGCAGTTGACAGCATATGATTCATTAAATATATAAAGGACCTTACCTGTTTGTAAATATACTATGTATTTTCTGAGAATTTCTTTAAATATGAAGTGCATTTTTAAAAGCTTCTTGAATTTAATTTTAAAGAAAAGAAAATGTAAACGCTAATAGAAAGCTTTGTGTCATATACAAAGTGGTCAGATAGCCTACTTACCAATCTTGTATTGACTCACTAAAGCCAAACTTAACATATTTTTCCTTATTCTCATCCAACTGGAGATGGTTATTTTTGAAGTAAAAGCAACAGGTGCAGTAACAATTTTTTCTTCTTATCTCCAGCCAGGATTTACCTAAATTTTGGTAAAGAGTGAAAATATAGAACAAATGGAACCATCTGCCACTCCCAACCAACTAGTCCCTAACCCACTTTTGGGGACAATGCTGATGCCACATGAGTCAGCCCCTGGACAGAGCTCCTGCTGGGCCTAATTTCAGAGGGTTAGGACAGACCCTGTCGGCACACATGTTGGGATGTGATTCCATCACCAGCTAGTCATTTATACATCAAAGAAGCTTTTAATTAACATTTAATTACTCTATGAGAAACCACCCACCATATCCAGCAATAGCTATTGTATAAAAAACAACCACATCAGTATGCACTTTTATTGAAATCTGAAATAGACCTAACTTCTTCAAATGTTAAATAAGAATGTTCAATTCTTTCTTATGTCCCATTCTTATAAAATTGTAAGTAAAAGAAGATAATATGAACAGAAAAGATTATTTTGTTTTAGGTGATTTATGCTTTATAAAGATTTTCATTTCTTTGAAAGAAGTCTTTAAAGTAAAACGTCTAAGTAGATGGTTTAGCCCATTTATCAATGGGAATTTTTAGACTAACATATAACTTCAAATTAGAGTATATTACTACTATTTTCATGAGAATTTTTATTGGAATAATTTTTGTCTGTTCTGTTGTGAATTTTTACAGTTTCACAAAAAATCACTAAGCTTACAATCAAAGGTGACTGTGCAGAGCTGTGACTGATAAATCTTGTCACACAACAAACTTACATAAACAACTTGTCCTTTGTCAGGTTTATGAGTTTACATCTGTTCGAATGACAGATGTCAGTACAGTTAAGATACAGTTTAATTTCGGTGTGTTAATCTAAAAGAGGCTCACATTTTAATCATTTGCACCTTATAAACAAATGTGGCTATTGCAATAACATAATTAGTTCCTTCATTGATGAAGAAACATAAGCACGCAACACTAGTGGTTATTTGGATCAAGCTTTTATGGGTATGATGTGTAAGGAGATCTCAAAATTAGCCATTGTGACCATTTTGTGAGCCATTATGACCAGTCAGAAAAGAAGTCTATTGATTAGCAATGGCTGACATTTCAAAAATGACTGTGTGGAAAAAATGTTATTGGATTTATTAATGTTTCTCATCAGCTGTGATCACCAAGAAATTTAAGTAAAAATGTCACAAGCTGAATCTGCTTAACAATTTGCTATTCTAAAATTTTAAACAAGTTTTATAACCTCTAATTTTGATTAGTATATTAAAAATGCCACTTTATTAGATCATTACTGGGGACTTAAGAAAAATCGTATGGGAAAAATAAGTGAAAAAATAACTTGGGAATTAGGTTTAGATATTGAAAAATTCTGATTTTCTTATTGAAATTCACATGACATGAAGTTAGCCATTTTAAAGTGAACAATTTCATTCATTTTAGGAATACAAAAACATTAATAGCTAACATACTACACTGTATGTTTTATAGTGAAATACCAGGGTTAAGTTAAAAAGCTAGAAATATATAAAGTTTGAAATACTTTGAAGCAAGATTTGTATTACTTTAAAGCAAAGACTGTATGTGTTTATTTTAAATGTTATAAGGTTTCTCAGGTTTCTCTGTAATTGGCATAATTTATTCACATAAAAACCCCTCAATTCCTTGACCATTCCCTACCTTGATTTTACTGTTTATTTAATAAAGTTAAACACACAGAGACCCAGTTTAATTAAGCATAAATTATTTTTATTATAGAAATGTTGAAGTACAAATAAAATTAGAATAATATAATGAATGCCTACTAATTTCCTACTTCCTTCAACAACTGAAAACATGTGGTCAGTCTTGTTTTACCTATTCTCCCCACCACTGTATTATTTTGATGCAATCTCCAGACATCATGTTTTGTCATTAATACTTCCATATGTATCTCTTGTTGATAATAACTCTTAACCAAAATGCGACTCTTTTAAATTATTAATATTATTATTATATTATCTAATATCTAGTCTTTGAATTGGCATAAATTCAGCAAGTGAAATAATCTAGTGCCTGAAAATTTCATTAGAGAAGAAAATAACAGTATAAAGCAGAGAACTATGGTAATTAGCCACTTGCCTTTTGAGGTTGGTAAACTACTTATAACAGATTGGATGTACCTGGTATTGTTTTGTCCGGGTGGAGTGTTTTTACACGACAGGGTGAGCATAAGGAAATCACAGAAATAACAAACCAAAAGGATGCCTGATGGCAAGGAAGGAAGCCGTGTACTATTTCCACGAAGATGTGGAGTCAAGGGAGGAAGAGGGAAGGACAAGGGGGAAATGTGAGAGAGTGTGAAAAGAGAGTCACCTGTGACATTGGGCTAGTGCTTTCTCCAGAGAAATGAACAATTCTAAAATGGAAGAATAATGGAGACCTATAGAAAATAATGAGTGAACAAAAAATGATCAAGAGAAAGAGATGAAAGAAGAACAAATTTTTTGAAATCAGTACTCTAGAAATGTATGTATTAAGGGGCAAGACTACGTATGGCTTTATTCCTATTTTTACTAGTCATCTTAACAGGGAAAATGTTTTTAGTAAGGCTACAACCACCATTTCTGCCTCTAGGTATAGACAGACAGGTACCTCACCAGCTGGACTTTATGATTTGCCTACCTAGTGTGCGTAAGTTCACCGGGTTTTGTTCAGGAGCTCAAGTGTTGTTGAGGAAGGCCCTAGCCAAGGAAATGTGGCCGTTACGTCATGATTTAGAATTAGTTTCTGCTCTTATCAAAACTATGCATGTGAAGTCCTGCCATGTAGTGCTGTCAGAAAAACCTAGTTCATTCCTGAACAGGGCAGAAAAAGAATTTTTGTCCTCATTCTGGTATTTTGAGTTGCTGAAAAAAATTTATTGTGTTTGACTACATCACAGTGTAATGTGTATATTACAAGATTTTACTTGTGTTGACAAAAACACCAACTTGAACCTCTTAGGATTATAACATTCAGTTATCTCAAACTGCTTTTTTGGTTTGGGGAAAAGCAAACAAAACTTTACCTACACTTGAACTAAATGCAGCTTATCACTTTTAAAGATTTAAACAGAACTTGTTTTTGCCAATAATCTTTTTGTTGTATTTCATTAAGTGTTTTAAAAACTCTAAATATAGACGACTGTCTACTAATTTGATGACAAAATAATTGTTAATATTTATCATGTCTCCAGTATTATAAACTAGATGCTTTCTCTCTTTAATCCTAACAAGTTAGTCAGAAATGTACATATTTTAGAGATGAGGAAACTCAGACTCAAAGAGGACAAATATGTTATTCAAGATCACTCAGCTTATATGCAGAGAGGCTGGAAGCACACTTGGTCTGGTAATGCTAAAGCTTGGAATCTGTTGTGCCATCCCACCTAATATGTGTAAAATACCTTGTGTAGTGCCTGATCTAGTGGTTATGCAAAAAGAGTTGTCTCACCTCCAATGGTGGGGAAACCAATCCGGGTTCTCATTTAAACAGTCGTGTACACCTAAATAACCCTGGAATGACACAGGAATACTTGGAGGCTCTTTCTAAACAACTGGGCCTTCAGCTGGTAAGAAAGCCTGAATTAGAAGTTATTTATAATCCATTAGTTCATTGATTGCATCCTATAAGAGAGCATGTAGGGTACATCCTTTCTGCTAAATAACAATTAATATTCATTTTAGTGCACATCTTAGAAATTTACTACATTTTAATAGTCACCCATATATCAAGAAGTTAGAATTAGTTTTACTCTTTCCAAAATGATCTTTAAACTTTTATGCCATTCTGGAGGTACACTGATGTAATAGCTTAAACATACACATATATGGATATATGGACAAGAATATTTAGATTGTTGAATATTTATGGATATTTACATTCATTAAAAATAAAAATATAAACACTTTTGCTGATGAACTTAAGTTTCCAACTAAGTAAGTACCTTGGCATGATTTATTAAAAAAGAAATATTTCCTGCACTTTGAATTATACCGAGAGTTGACATGTTTGCAGGTTCTAACAGTAAGTTACCATGGTCACACAATTTGCCCCATGTAAATAATGCAAATATAATTAAATTCATTGATCTATTAGTAAACATTACATATTGGTTTATGGGGAAATGAAGGGGTCAGGCAAAATATGAAATTCCCCTAGAAGGTCTTTTCCTTTGTAGTTATGAAGTCTTAAATAGTTTTAAAATTACAAAAGTCATGTAAATTACCTTGCAAAAATTTTAGAAAACAGAAAAGGTAAATAAATATGGAATACCACTGTCTCAATATGATCATTGTTCACTTAGTGATAAATTTCTTCCAGTCTTCTTTTCTGTGCATTATTACAGTTTTTATAGGAATACAATTTTATGTCCTGGTGTTGTATTGCCTACTTAGCCTTTTATCGTATACAGTATTCTTAACCATTAATATTTAATGACTTAAAAGGTTGGATGGGATAATATACAAATAATTTACCTTTTCATTTCCTGTTTTCTTTCTTTTCTCTAACACAGAAACAGAAACAATCATCATCCTTCCATTAGAGAAACTGTTTTATTTTACCTTATTTAAAATACATCTTACTTAACCAATTAACTAATTTTAATTACTGAATCACACTAGAACCCACCATGCTGCCCAAACCAAGAACCAGAATATAAGATATTTGTGTCTTTATGAGGGTACTTGCCCCACTTCTTCCTCCTGCCCTCATAGGTGACCACTCTTGAATTTTGTGTCTGTTGTTCCCCTGTTTTGTTTGTTTTGTCTCATATGTAGGAGAAGCTATTGCTTAGTTTCATTGTTTTATACTTTATGAAAAGCTGTCACAGTGTATATACAATGTTTTGAAACATGCTCTTTTTCATTAAACATTGTATTATAAGGATTCATTTATATCATATGTAGCAGTAGTGCAGTCATTTTTACTACTTGCTAATAGTAAATAGGAAAAAATACCATAATTTGTCTGCTCATTTTTCTGTCACTGGACATTTGAGTTTTTAGAGTTGTTTTTAGTATTACAAACAGTGCTCCTATGAGCATTCTTATCCATGTCTTCTTTACACATGCATGTGATTTTTCTCTTGAGTATATATGCCTAGGACTGGAATTCCTGTCTTAGCATATGCAAAACAATCAACTTTATGAAGTAGAGTCAAATTCATAGTCAAACTGTATGACAGAATCTGTCAATCTATATCCAGATCAACATTGGACATTTGCAATTTTGCCAACTTAAAAATGGTGTATTATTGTGCCACTGATTTGCATTTCCTTGCTAACTAATGAGTTTGAACATGAGCATTTCTTCCTCTGTAAAATACCTGTTCAGGTGTTTTGTCCATTTTTTTTCATCAGAGCATTTGTCTTTTTATTGTAGAGATTCCTTTTGCGTTTAGAATACTAATACTTATATTCAAGACAAATATCTTCTGTCAGTTTCTCCTAGAATGAATGCATTGCATTCTATTTCCTCCTTTAGTTCTGTTAATATTTGTTTCAGGTATGTTGGTGCTCCTGTATTGGGTGCATATATATTTATAATGGTTATATCCTCTTGATGGACTGAGCCCTTTATCATTATGTAATGTCCTTCTTTGTCTTTTGTTACTTTCTTTATTTTGAAGTCTGTTTTGTCTGATACCAGAATTGCAACACCTGCTTTCTTCTCTCTGTTGTTTGCTTGAAATATCTTTTTCCATCCCTTGACTTTAAGTCTGTGCGCGTCTTTGGGTTTGAGGTGAGTCTCTTGTAAGCAGCATATGGATGGATCTTGCTTTTTTATCCATTCTATTACTCTGTGTCTTTTGATTGGTGCATTCAGTCCATTTACATTTAGGGTGATTATTGAAAGGTATGAATTTATTGCCATTGCAGGCTTTAAGTTTGTGGTTACCAAAGGTTTAGGGTTAGCTTCTTTACTGTCTTACTGTCTAACTTAACTCGCTTGTTGAGCTATTATAAACACAATCTGATGATTCTTTATTTCTCTCCCTTCTTATTCCTCCTCCTCCCTTCTTCATATGTTGGGTGTTTTGTTGTGTGCTCTTTTTAGGAGTGCTCCCACCTAGAGCAGTCCCTGTAGGATGCCCTGTAGAGGTGGTTTGTGGGAGGCAAATTCCCTCAACTTTTGCTTGTCTGGGAATTGTTTAATCCCTCCTTCATATTTAAATGATATTCGTGCTGGATACAGTAGTCTTGGTTCGAGGCCCTTCTGTTTCATTGCATTAAGTATATCATGCCATTCTCTTCTGGCCTGTAGGGTTTCTGTTGAGAAGTCTGATGATAGCCTGATGGGTTTTCCTTTGTAGGTAACCTTTTTTTTCTCTCTGGCTGCTTGTAATACTTTGTCCTTGTCTTTGATCTTTGCCATTTTAATTATTATGTGTCTTGGTGTTGCCCTCCTTGGATCCCTTGTCATGGGAGTTCTGTGTACCTCTGTGGTCTGAGAGGCCATTTCTTCCCCTAGTTTGGGGAAATTTTCAGCAATTATTTCTTCAAAGACATTTTCTATCCCCTTTTCTCTCTCTACTTCTTCTGGAATACCTATGATTCTTATATTGTTCCTTTTCGATTGGTCACTCAGCTCTCTTAAAATTCTTTCATTCCTGGAGATCCTTTTATCTCTCTCTGCATCAGCTTCTCTGCGTTCCTGTTCTCTGTTTTCTAGTCCATTAATGGTCTCTTGCATCTCGTCCATTCTGTGTTGAAGTCCTTCCAGAGCTTGTTTTATTTCTGAATTCTCCTTCCTTAGTTCTTGCATATTTCTCTGCAAGTCCATCAGCATGGTTATGACTTTTGTTTTGAATTCTTTTTCAGGTAGACTGGCTAAATCTATCTCCCCAGATTCCTTCTCAGGGGAAGATGTAGCAGATGCTGAAGCTGTCTGGGTTAGTCTTGTCTGGATCATATTTTTTTGCCTTTTCATGTTGACAGGTGCTATTGACTGTCAGCTGGGAGGGCCAAAATTTTCACTTACTACTGGCCTTTCTTTACTGGGGCAACTGCGACCCCTAGTGGCTTGTGTTGGGTAATTGCGTGTAGAGTGGGTCTTGTGTCTTGCCTGGCCGGGAGGGAGAAATTTCCCTTTCTGTGGGCGGAATTTGTCTCAGGCTGCTTCTCTGCTTTCACAGCGCCCGGTGGGGTGATGGATGGGGGGGCTGCTTGACTATTTGCCTCCGTGAGGGGTCTCAGAGCTGTTGCCCAGGGGGTTAGTGCACCCGGTTTTCCCTGTAATTTCCAGCTGCTGTACTGTGACCTGGGTTGTTTCCGTCAAGCTGTTAAGTCCCTGTCCCTTTAAGACTTTCAAAAAGCCCCCGCTTTTCTTTGTCACAGGGGCATCAGCTTCAGCACCCGCTCAGAGGTCTTACTCCCTGTTCCCCCAGTATCCAGGGCCCCCTGGGCCTGTACTGTGTCTGCGCTCTGGCCCGGATGGCTGGGGCTGGGTGTTCGGCAGTCCTGGGCTCCGTCTCCCCCCCGCTCTGCCTATTCTTCTCCCGCCGGGAGCTGGGGGGAGGGGTGCTCGGGTCCCGCCGGGCCGGGGCTTGTATCTTACCCCTTTCACCAGGCGCTGGGTTCTCGCTGATGTAGCTGCAGTCTGGCCACTGTCCTGCGTCTTCTGGTCTCTCTTTTAGGGCTAGTTGTGTTTGTTGTATTTTCAAAAGTATATATGTTTTTGGGAGGAGATTCCCACTGTCCTACTCACGCCGCCATGTTGGCTCCGCCCTCGGGTCTTCTGTCAGTTTCTATCTTATATTTTTAATTCTGTAAGGTGCTTTTAATGAAACTGAGTTCCTAATTCTTCTGTAATGTAATTTATCCATCCTTCCTTTTATGACGATTGCGTTTAGGAACTTTATAAATTCTTCCTTATATGATCTGTGTTTTTTGTCGAAAAGTTTGTAAGTTTTACTACTGACATGTAAATTTTTAATCCACCTGTGGTAGATTTTTGGTATATGGTATAATACAGAGTTCCAATTTCATTTTTATTCATATAAATAACCTTTTCTTTTATGTTGTATGTGTATAGAACTGGACTCTGTTTTTTGGTTCCTTGCTTTATTCTATTTTTAAATTTATCTAACCCTGCACCAAAACCATGCTGTTTAAATTACTGTAGCTTTATGGTTTGTCTTTATCCCTTTTTCTTCACATTTTCTTCTTCGTATCTTCTCTCATTTTCTTCTTCAGAAGTGTCTTGATTTTTCCTGGCCCTTTGTTCTTCCATAATACATTTTACAGTCGAATTAATTATTCATCACAGCCTGTGCTGGAAAATCTCTGTCTTTCCCCTTTGTGCACCTGCTTCTGTAAAAGTCACAGCTTTGAGAGGAAACAGAGTATCTGCTTTTTGCAAATAAATGTATCCCAAAGAGAGGGGAAGAGGCTGAGATCTTTCTGATAAATTTTGTATCCTAGACTCATCCATCAGAAAAGTCATTCTAGTACTTCTGGGAAACACTGGGTGAAGGATGGGCCAGAAAGCCAAGGGAAGCTTAGGGAAAATCTATGGAGGGAAACTGGGTGAATGATAAATAAGACCTCCCCCAACTTCCAACAACTCCCTAAAATTTCCACGAGTATCTCTGCGGAAATAATCAGTGTGCCCTCACATACTTTGAGTGCTCTGACTCATAGGAAATGGTTCTTTGTGTTTATTTATTCTACTGAAGAAACTACTGAAGAGATCATCTTCCATTTTTTTGAATACTTTATAACTTTTAAAAACTTTTTTGAACTAAGAAAGAATGATCCACATTTTACTTAAGTAGAAGATTTATTATTTATATTTCTAGGGTATTATCCTACAATTACTAAGAATTCTACCTTGCTACCTATGACATATAACAAAGTATTGAAGAGCCTTCGGTACTTCCTAAAATTCTTTAAGAAAAAAAAGCAAAACTTTGAAGCAAGAATTTAATGCCACTTTATGGTCCCCCCTCACTCATCCCCTGGTACATTTTTGAGAATTAGGTTATTAGCTGAAACCACAGCTATTATAAAATTTCTGCTAATGGCCACCTTTCCCCCTTATATAAATCTTTTTATTACCTATAAGGACAAAGTTACATCATATGAGGAAGATATCTTGTCTTTCTTCCTTCTAATTACTTCTTTCTCATCTTCAGCTAGCACTGAAGATCCATCAAGTACCTTTCTAGGAAAGAAACTTAAATTCTGTGGGTAGTATTGGCTCTATAATACTAAAATCCTCCATTAGTTCACTACCAAACATTCCAGAGTAATTATCTTCCTTTGAGGCAATATGTTGGGCTTCTTGCTTCTTTTGTATTAGAGAGAAAGGAAAGTACTACATACTGATTTCTGATTTCATATTTTCTATTGGAGCGTGGAACTCTTTGTGGGACATATTGGCAACAGGAAACCTTATGCGCAGATTCAGACATACATGCATATGTAAATACGTGTTGACAACACAGATCTTACACACTCATACACATGTATATATACGCTCACATATATGTACATAAGTGTGTGTGTGTGTGTGCACACACTTGTGCAGATGCATCCTGGAGTATTATGGAATACGCTCTGGGAATCTAAGAGGTAAAGACATGAAAAGTAGCAAATCACAAAGAACCCTTTTGATGCTACCGTGAGGCTTTGCACTAAGCAGTGTGGGAGCATAGGGGACAGGCCAGCTAACAGCTGACATTTCAGGTGCAACTTGAAAGGCTGTAGAAAGATTTGTCAGAAGAAAGTAGGAAAGGCAACTTCCTGTCCTCCATTCTCTATGGCTTCTTTTCCATCTCTTGAAGATTAGTAGTAATGCGGTATTTCCCAGAGTTCTCTGCTCAGTCCCCTTCTCTCTCCCCTTTTCCCTTGTAAACTTGGCCAGTTTCACAGCATTACTCATCCCGCAACAAGGAATAATTCCCAGTTTTCTCTCTCCAAACCTCATCTCTCTGCAGAGCTCCAGGCTTTTATTTTCAGCTGTTAGACTTAATCTGGCTGCCCTTAAGGTACTTGAAACTTAGTTATGTTCAAACTGAACTTACTTTATTAATGGCACTGTTCACCCATATTTGAAATTATAAAATTATGTCTGACTCTTTACCCTCTTGCACCTCTTGCACTGTTAAACACAGAGACACACACAATGTTTTTATTGCTGTGTAATATCGCTTCCAATGTCACTGCCACTACCCAGGTTTGTAGCTTTTAGTATCTGTTGTCTCTTACATCCCAGATCACGTAAATGCACAGTTCCCAGCATGATCTTCTTAATAATCACCATGTGATTAAAAATTTTTCACTGGCTTTTAGAATATAACTCAATTTCCTTAGCCTGATAGTCAAGGCCTCTGCATTCTAAAATCACTGAATGTTCTAGGCTCGGTTCCCACTTAGTGCTTTTAAGACCTCTATCTTGGGCCAGAGCAATCTGGTTCCTGTTTCCCATGACTGGAGCGCTCCTGCCATGTGCTTTATTCATTAATTCAACAAATATTTATTAAGCCTCTGTGTGCCAAGCATTGGATTAGGCTTTTGAGCAACATCGTGAACAAAATGACAGAAATGTCAATTCCTGTCTTCATGTAGCTTACATTCTAGCAGGAGGAGGAAGTTGTGGGGGGACGATAAACAAAGAAATTAATATATTTTATAGTATGTTAGAAGAAGGTATATACCATGGGTGAAAACAGCAGGGCCAAGGGGGTGTAAGAGAGAGGCTGGTGGAGATGGGGGGTGAGAATGGGAAGTAGGTAGGAGAGACCTCTACTTCTGTTATGGTTTCTTAATCTTTGGATGCACCCATTCTATGAAATCCAAATAGATTTAGGGACCTATCACGAATGGTACCTCCTCTGGCTCACCCTTCTTTCAATTGAATTCAACTGCCTTTGAATATCTATGGCTTTCTTACTGTTGTTGCCCTTGCTTAATGACAAGAATAACTTTCTTCTTTGGGTTTTAATTACGTGGTAATTTATCTTTGCTTTCTTACTAAGTTCTGAGGTCTTTGAAAATGGTGTTTACTATACCTGGTTTTTACTGTTTCTTTAAGGTAGTAGTTAAAAACATTGGCTTTAGAGTTAGTCTTGCCTGGGTTTGCGTCCAGGCTCCATCACTTAGTAGCTAGGAGATGTGGGCAGCTTATTCCAGACTGTGCCTCAGCTTCCTTATCTCTGATCCCTCTGAAGTTGATTGTTTCTTCCTCATTTTCTCTGTCAGTCTCTTGTTTGTCTCTTACGTTATCACACTTTGTAACTTGTAGTTATTTGCTGTGTGTTTGTCTTCCTTCCCTGAATATAGGCAGCAGGAAGCTGGAGAATGTTGTCTGTCTTATTCCCTGGAATGTCCCCCTCCCTCTTTGGATGAGTGGATGTTTATATGAGTCACATGAAAGTGTTTGGAACACTTTGGGTCTTATATAAATATACAGATATAGTTGGAGATGCCCAATGAACATTTGAGACCATTGAATACAAGACATCTTTTGTTAAAGCTCCTTAGTAGTGATGAAGAAAAAGAATATCCCTTCTTCACATGGTTTCTACTTTATCGTGGAAAGTCTGTCTCTTACACTTAGTCCACTTCCTTCTGTTTCCCTTAGACATCATGTAAGCATTCTCTAATGTCTTTATGCTTATGGTTTTAGTAGCATTGATTTTTTTAAGGAGTAACTAGTAGATAATTATAAGATATTTTGTGACTATAAAAGCAAAAAAAACCACCCCATTTTATAATAATGGATGGAAGAAGAGAGAGGGAAGGAGAAAGGGCTTCTACATTCTTTCATTGAATTTCAGCCCCTAAATATGTGGTAGTTCCTGGAATGATGGCAGTCAGTACTGATTCCCAAGCCCTCCGCCGCTGCTGACTGGAAATACAGAGTGATGGGTCTGGGCTTCCAAGAATATGTGACTGTCCCTGAGGGAATACTAAAATTAACCCATATTCTATCCAAATCTTATAAACCATTAATGCTTTATAACCATTAATCTCCATGTAATTTCCCTATGTAAATCAACCATGAGTGCATGGTTCAGTTTTACCGTCCCTAAATTTGATCTACATTTACATCTACTTAGACAATCTGAGCATTTCCCTCCCTGCCTCGACCTAATGCTTCAGTGCTTTCTTCTAATAAAAAAATCAATATATGCATCCAGCACTCATGAGTAACCCTATAATAATAAACAGAGTACATGCAATTGAAAAAAAGTAATTTCAGGAAAAAACTGATTATGATTGTGGTCAACCACAATCTTTTCAAAAATATATGTTGAGCAGTATTTCTAAGATAGTAATCCTTTTAATTTGATTATACCATTTTGAGAAATCCTTAATCATCATTAAAGTAATCTCTATTAAAATGATGTTTGGAGCTCTTTCCTTTCACACAATTAATAATGTGGTTAACCTAAGGAATTCTAGATTAAGATATTTTGAAATCTCCGACTTGATTCAATTTTATATTTCTTTTTCTGGTTCTCTTGATTTGATGAACACTTATGATGTGAACATATATGAAGGAGGGTATTTGCATTCTAAATCATCAATTTTATATCAAATAATAAGTGAAAATATTTCATGGTAACAGGTTTACCTTTTTATAAAAGTATACATTTATTTTCCTAGTAATACAATTGCTTTATTTTTATGCTGGCTACTTAGCATTCCTAATTGTCCATTTCACAAAATTTTCACTTTAAAAAATAAAATACGTTCTGAAAATATGAATTCTTTATTATCTTTGAAAACATCAATTTCTTATGCAAAACAGGGAATGTCCAATTCATATTATGCACTCTTTTACTAATCTTTGATGGTTGTACTTTGATAAATAAATAGATCATCTAAGATTCAATAGGCCAATTGCAGCATATAATAGCTATTCAGAGGCAATTAAACTGCCTTTTTTCATGCCGGCATGTGAGCCGCCCTTTCACAACCTTCAACTTGATTCGTGGTGATTCAAAATTAACTTAAAAGTCTTGTTTGCTGACAGCTTAAAGCTTAATTGACTGAAAGCCAAATAGAGTGTGTTCTGTATTCAGCACTAAGGCTATTGATAAAGCCCTGTGTAAATTGCGCATGGTGAAAGGCAGCGATTGGGCCTCCTGTTCTTGTATTAGTCCACAACTGGGCATTGCTGCCGTCAGGACCGCTTTGTCAAGTCTTTTATCACACCGGGTTAGCTCTCTCTGGAGTTCCTCCAGCGGCAGTGCCATCGAGTATTGAGCTCCTGCAGTACAGTGGGGCCTGCTGTAATTCTGTTACTTATTTGCGGTTTCATTTTTTTTCTTTAATATAGTATTGGCCTTTCATTTCTGAGCAGGACTATTGGTAGTCTGTCTCAAGAACCTACTGGTTTTCTCTGTGTGTCACTTTAGGGAAGAGCTGGGTATTTAGGTTTAAGGGTGTTGAAAAATAAAAATTTTAAGGAAAACAAGTATCATGATATTGAGTTGTCTCTCTTATGCAAGTTAAATCTAGCCCTTTAGAACATTTAATTAGGATAAGGAATGCATGCTTAGTAGCCTCGAGTGTAATATAACTATTACATTACACCAACAAATTACACTGTTGGAATCTTTCAGTACTTTCATACAAAAAATATTTCAGTGATTACTGTACCTTTTAGGCATGTGCATTTCTTTTTTTAAATTGATGTTTAAGGAGTAAATGAGATGGACTGTTAACATTTATTAGTATATTCTATAAAATTTCATAGCTGTGCCTTTTCCTCAAAAAAAGCCCAAGTAGATAAAATTGTATAGAGAGAAGATAATTTGTGTATAAATATTTATTAATAAAGAATGAACAATTCAGAAACAAATCTAAAACAATTTTCAGAAGCATTTTACTACCATTAGCTAGTATGTTTCTATATCTTGGAACTCTGTATACTTTATTTTTTAATGTGAAGATTTTGATCTAATGTTGATTTAATAATTTAAAAATGTAAGTTTACCATGTAATGTGTTTTGAAGATATTTCACAAATAATGTTTATGTTGTAAGTCTGCCTTTTTGGATTAAGTCTATGTGCAGTGACATTTAAATATGTTTGTGATGAATGCTCCCTTCTATTTTTTATTTCTTAATTTTATACAGTCAATTCTTAAATTCAGTATAACAGATTCAGTATATTATTTGAAAATTTTTCTTGCTTACCTAATGTCTATATTAATTAAATATCTGAAAAGTGCTAAAGCTTAAGTTGTTTATTTTATGTTCTTACATTTTAATGTAGTTTCAGTTTTTAAGACACTCAAATTAAAAATATAAAATCCTGTTTTGATGATAATCTTGATGGAAATAATATGAAATATGGGAATAATATGAAAATATGTTTTTTTCATTATTGTGTATTTCATATTTTATATAATGACATTACATCTTAGCCATTGGCAGAAAATGTCTTTTTCAATTTACTCTCTTTTTATTTTAGCCTAAGTCTTAGAAGTGGATATTGTTCTATCTCTTATTGATATTTTGGTAACCATGGCTATCTAATTTTACCTGCCTTCCAATTGATTTCCAATAAGGACCCAGTCTATTCGTAGAGAATCAGGATAAGTTGCAACTTGGTTTTAAAATGACTATAATTTAAAATAGTGTGTTACTCCTATGTGCTTTTCAATAAAATAGTAATCATGCTTCAAAATGTAAAATCCAGAGTACTGGTTTTATTGAAGTTTCACCTATATCCAGTGAGATTTTAGAGTCAGAATGAATTGCTTTTATTGATCATGTTTTCATATTAACAGTTAATCTAACATGTCTTTAAAGGCATGAATTATTTGAAAACAACATTTTGTTTCTCTTTCATAACTAGGTGTTTAGGGTATACAAAATATTTATATTGTTAGGGAAGGCAAATAAATCCCTTTTCTTATTTTTACCTTTAAAATAGGCTAAATTTAATTGTAGAGATAATAAATCAACCTTGTTTTAATTAAATAGCTGTAATGATAATAAAGTCTTATTACTTAAAATTTAGGATAGATGGTATGTTATAAATATTGATTCCATAGTCATTAAAAGATTAGCAGTAAGAGATTTTTGGTATAGATTCTGAAAGGAGTGAAAGCACTTGGTCAGACCTTCCTGACTTTGCTAGCACTGTTTTGTAGATTAAAAAACAAGAATTTACCTGAGGTTCTGAAAGAGTTCACTCATTTCAGGGGAGGTGAGATCAGAGTCAAGTTCAGTGTTGCAAATTTTGTAAATTACACATTTTTGAAAAAAATGTTACATTTTCTGGCAAATTATTACATTGCAAAACTGTATTTATTTATTGCAAAACTCTTCAAATTTTTTTAGATTCAAGGCTCTTCTAAGAAAGTTTGACTAATTTTTATTCACAATATTCATGCTAATTTTGGATATTCCCATTTTTCTAGTTTTCTGCACATTATACTTCTGTATAAGTAGATGAGTTTTAGTTTTACTATTTTTCTTGCATTTTTCCAAAACACTTTTTCTCTTTATAATGACTAGACCGTTACTTTGTTTTTTAACTATTTGATTGTTCAGTATAACTATTGGTGCATCTTAAAAAGTAAAAAGGAAAGGCTATTTTATATTCCATAACACATTGAATGTATTTCCCATTGCTGCATGTAAGAGAAAATTTGACCATCAAGAGTGAGATTTGGTTTTGTATTGCCTTCTTTAATATCTGAGCCTTGAAATGTTTTATAATTAAAATATAATATTATGATATTACTTGGGTAGTTTGGTAAATATTGTATTGAACTTGTTTGTATCTTGAAACTAACTTTATGTTGGGATATTGAGAGAAAAATAAAAAGTCATAGATTGCATGGAATGATAAGTAAACTGGAAAGTTTCTAAATATTATAGTTTATATATATAAAATGTGTACTTGGCATTTTAAAGTACTAATAGCTAAAAGGATACTTTTGTTTTGTATTTAGTTATTGAAGTATTCCTGGGAAAATGTCAGATGTCATCCACTTAAAGAAAATGTTCATATAATATCATCATCATCATTGAGGCTGAAATCTATATTAGAATTGAAAGTGAGAAGTTGTAAAATTGTAGATGAGATCATAAGTATCTGGCCATATATTTTTATATGAGCTTTTAAAAATGAAGAATAAATTAATGTCTTTCAGAAATGATATTTTCACTAATATTAGCTTGAAAATGAGAGGATTAGTATGATAGAATATAAGAATTAACTTCTTATAAGTACAGAGAAAATTACTTTGACCATCAAATTTATGCATATGGTCCAATAACATTACCAAATATGGATCATTTGCTGTTTTTTGCTTAATATTTCAGGTAATAGAAGATAAATATATCTTGATTTTCTCTCTCTACCTCATATCTAAAATAATGCAGGGTCCATCATAGTAGCTATTCAGCAATTGAGATGATCATGTATTGAAAGTGAGATATAAATAGCATTGATAAAAGAAGGATTCTTTCTAAATACATTCAGGATTAAAGCCAAGATTACTTCCTGATGAATTCTCTGTTGTGATTAACTTAATTTTATTTGGCTTATATATGATGCTGAATTATATATGATGCGGAATGGTAGGAAAGGCATCAGTTTTTATTTGGATAGATCAGACAGGACAGAGTTGACTGTAACTCAGAGTTGCCTTGTACAAAAGAGGCTGATCATTATGTTGATGTCCTTTTTACTAATCATTTGTATAAATTGTCTTCTGATCCAGTAATAAATACGTATTAACATTTTGGGCTATTTTTTTATATGAAAGGCATGGATGAACAGAACGGTTGAAACATCCCTAAGTGCTAATGAGTAGTCTATACTAATGCTTTAGTGGGTGCTGAACAAGTTTAGATGTTAAGCTTTTTAGGAAGAGTGAATGATAGCTAATGATTATTTAATGACAGATCTCTAGACTGAAAGGCATTTAGCACTCAAAGTATACTGCAAAGCCTATTTCTCAAAGCTTCAGACAGGTTTATTTGGTCTCACCTTGAATAGAACAGTGCTGTATTGATTTCATTGGTGTGGATTTAAACACAATATCAGCTTAGAATAGCACTAGTATGCAGTAGAAAATGATTGTCTTAACCCTTATGGTGACTCTAAGCTGTTCTCTGATATTATGACATGAACTTTGGAAATGATCATGAATTTATTTGCAATATCTGGGAGCCCAGTATGTCAGTTTTGAAACTAGTTGTTCATGTGAGCTTATAGTAGAAATTAACTTACAGGGAGGCTTATGTAGAGGTAACTAAAAGTGATAATTTTAATTAGTATTTTCCTCCATGTATTGCATTTGAAGACATTTTTCTTCTGTGGAGGTTGTTGATGTTTCTGTGGATGACATGGCTGTTAAATAATACATTACTTAAATATTTGGTCTCTGAGCAGTAATGTTTAGGTGTGGTACTTTGCATTTTTTTCAGTATGTTTCAATATTCTATGTATGCATTCCATGTAAAATCCAATTTAATCTAGTTACTTCATATACTTGATAGAGTTTCTCCCCCCAATTTTTATGTAGAAAATGTATATGTACCATTATTAGATAGTATAGTCCAAAACTTATTTTAAGAATTTTCTCTAATTATAAATTTGGTTTGTTTGTTATTTTTTTGAGAAACATTTTTAATTATGCAGGATTTGAAGATACTGAACGGATATTTGTCTTGGAGCAGGTGTCAAATATTAACTAGTTTCTCTATGCAACGAACACTGACATATAGGCCCATGAAGGTTCTGGAGGTCAATCTGGAATGATGTCTCCGTGAGTCTCTACTCTTTGTGCCCTTCACCTTGTCACTTGAACACTTAACTACTTGACCTTTCTTACTTATAAAATATGGGCATTGCTTTGATTAGAAGAGATCTATGATCCCCATTTCCTCCAAAATTCCACACTAACAGTCACCTAATCTTGGACCTGTGAGATGTTTTACAAACTCTGCTTCTGATTTGTTTTCTTTTCCTTTTAAATTTTTTATGGTATATCAGCTTTGCAGAAGAATTTGGAAAGTGATTGTAGTCAACATAAAATTATGTTATAACAAAAACAATATTAGTAGATATGTGAAGTACCCCAAGGCAGCAGATGGAATTTATGTGGGCCTAATATTTTTCTGATTATTTGAAAGATGGACTTGAGGTTTTTCTGTTGTTTCTGTGTTTTAAATGGGGAACCTTTTACCTTTGACAAATTTTGAGTTGCTGTTGTTTTATCATAAGCCAATACTGTGTCTTATTATTTGAGTATTTTGTAGAAGTCAAAAACATGGGATAAAGTACTAGAGAAATTATTCAGTTTTTTCTTTTATAATAAGAGAAATGATTTTATTTGAGAAAAATCATAAGTACATGTTAAATTCTTGCTTTAGGTTGTTTTCACCTACCTGTGTTGAACTCATATTCTGGCAGTTTGCAGCGCTGACCCTGGTGGTCTTGTGGCAGTGGTGGCAAGAGTTGTCAGTAAATTTTATCTTCCCTTGATCTGGTATTTCTTTTTCTTTTTTCCTGCCAAAAAGTCTCAGAGCAGTTAAATACAATAAGAACCATCCTACATTTATGTGTGTATCCAGCATCAGTATACGTGTATTTTCTAAGTTTTACATATGAAAGTATCTCGGTGTCTATTTAAAAGATGAATTAAGAAAAGAGAAGATTATAAAATTACCTCTTCACAGATCCTAAGTAACCTAATGATTTGACTTAGGTAGACTTTTGAGGAAATGGTTATGAATTATCATGCAGCAGGAACAGATTAAAAAAAAAAAGAAACCAATGTTTTAAAATGATATGACATCTTACAAACTCTAATATCTGACTACATACATGTCTAGGTTAAAACGTTAAATTTTCTGTCAGTGTTCATTTTAAAAGTGGTAGCTTTTCCAAATCCATAGTGAAAACAAATCAATGGCTTAGATTTCCAAGATCTCCAGGTGCATGTATCTTGCCTTCCTCGGTTAAGTCTTGGAAGGACTGTGCAAAAACTCAAGCCTCAGGATTATTTTAGTTTGATATGTGCAGGATAGGCAACTCAGATCCAAATTATAAATGGAATTAATTAATTAACAGGAGATCATATGAAATAGTTACATGAAATAGAGTATTAGTAAACTTAAATATCCATAATATGCTTATTTGAGAAGGTATACAAAGAAAACATATAAACAGGAAAAAGGTCTGTGAAAAAAAATATTTGCCAAATAACAACTTGGGACAATTTGATAGACTAGTTATCTGCATCTTAAAATGATGAAATGTAAATTAATAAAGTCATTTATAATAATTTTAAAGGCACATAATTCTCTTCATATGTGGCTTAAAAATTATGAAAGCATAAACATGTAACAAGATCAGAAATGAAAATCCTGTGTAGCTATCTAATAACAATATAAACTTTCCATTTCTTTAAGCTGAAGCTACTTAGAAAACTCACTGAAAAATGGGCGTAAATTTCATTTACGCATATACATATTCCTTAGGGTATAAATGGACTACTTTTACTATCGGTTGCAGGTTAATACTGCGTATATTCTAAACAGCTTGAGGCTATGGGTTATTGTGTTAATGGCTTTTTGACTTTGAACACAAGTGCTTAGTTTTTGCCCCTTTTTTTCCCAAAGCTTTTCTTTCTTGGTCATCTATTAATGTGATTAGTAAATTAAAACTTAGAACTTTGCTTTGGGCTTAACCACCACAACTTTGCCCAAATCTGCTAATCATTCAAAGGTCTAGCCATTAATTCCCAAGATACTATGTTGACCCTGACTCTGCTCCATTATTCCTAATTAACATTTCACTTATAGGGAACAAAACAGATGAAAAAAAACATGTGAAATAAGGTGATTGTTTTTCAAAGCCAGAGATAACATTATAAAGTAATTTACTGAGAAAAATAAAAACAAAAAATGCCTTAGAAATTCTGATTTACTGCACACTTTTTCAAAACAGTATTTTTAGTTACATGTCATTGTTTCATTATTATGACCTAAATGTTTAGTAATTCAGAAAAATGAATAATACAAACACTTCTTATAAATGCACAGATATACATGTTAACTTCTCAAAGGTAGAACAAGGCAGTTATCCCTTTTGATAAAAGTTATCCCTTTTATATCACTGAGTTGATGAAGATAATTATCTAGGTGAGAATATTTTTTCAGTAAATCCAGTGCCTGAGTTGTCATTTTATGAATAAAAATGATCTCAGATGTAACAATTAATTTCTCACTGTGCAGTTGAAAGTGAGAAGTATGAAATCTTCATAGAAGATATTCTAATAGTCCACAATGTCATCTCATGTGTTCCATTTGATCATTTAAAGAAACACGTTATGTCTACTCCAGTATTTTTATAAGTAGATCTCATTGCAGAAGCTTTCTCTGAACATTAACTGTATGAGAAAGATTATTTATGAGAATAATTTGCTGTTTTCAGATTCATATGATTTTACAAGCAACTAACCACTATTTCTGAATGATTTCTTTCCTCATGAAAAAGCCAATAATGGTCTTCTTAAAGTTACAATTTGTGGTTTTTAATACTTGACAGGTATCTGAGATTGACCTTTGAAAGGTAAAGTGAACCAAGAATTGAACATGATCCTTGATAATTATTAACTACAGGATTTCTAATTACATAGATGTTTTAGATATTTGGAATTTTTTTAAATCTCAGTTTCTCCCAAACTGAGAATCTTTACACTAAAAAGAGAAGGAAAAAGAATTGAGTTTTTAATGTTCAGGTAGAGAATAAAGAGAAAAGTACGATAATGCAGATCATGGGAAAACAGATGTAGAACTTATCTGTGTGAACAATAAGAAATTGTTACAAGAATTACTTGAAAAGCATACAAGTTTTTCTCAGAGCTTAAGGTTTCCAGTTATCAAAAAAATAGATGGACTATGCTCAAGATAGTAATAATATTGTTTCGCTTGGGAAAAAAAATAATTTGAATTAGGCAATTTTTAAAAATTTTATCTAATATTGTGGAAAACAGATTGGATAAAATTTTCGTCAAATGTGCGCAAGGGCGCGCGCACACACACACAATACATATATGTATGTGCAAGACGCATTACTTTTCAATGGCTTAATCAGCAGCTCAGAAAGATCTATGAATTTGCAGGACCTCTGACATTCCAGCAGGGGGCTATCGTGCATACGTACAAATTAGTGGCATGTTTATTTACTTCAGTTTTCCAGTGAGGGGAAAATAGTGCAGCAGCAGCAAAAACAGCGAAAGCCTCGTAAAGGGGAGCGACTTCCCTGTGTTCCATCTGTAGGTGTGAGGAAAACACTGGCAGATGCGTCACACAGCAACTAAAATGTTTTTACTACAATGCAGGAAACATCTGTTTTTAACGGAGTGAATACTGAAAGTATTCTACACACACGCAGTAGCTTTGGTAATAATGTGAAAGTTTGGAAGTAAATGTCGAAGTGCCCACGTGATTGTCACTTTTAATCAGTTTATCTTTTTTTTCCCAAGGAGGTAGAGAGGAGGAGTCAGAGAACTTGCACTTCAATTTTTACTTCAGGTGCACAGGTAGAAATTTACATGCATATGACTACCTACAATTAAAATCTTTTCCATATTGTCAAAATTTGTTTGCCATAAAAAATTAAAATTGCGGGATTTGCAATGCTCTGAGTTGTGCCAACAAATGAAAAAATGATGTAATGTTCATATAAAAGCACTTGGAATAAGAAAAGAACTTAATTACATACACTGGCAATGGTATAGACCCACAGATTCTCTTCATCAGCTGTTGAAACCTGGAGAACAAGGTCTTTGAGTCCTTCTCACACATTGACTTGCCACCAATCTATGCCTATTTGTGTTCCTGTTTAACAAATTCATTTAAGAATTGGGCTATAATGGATAACCAAAGTTTAATTAGTAGACAGCTGGAGCATTTTCAATTCTTTTAAAACCAAATTGTTATAAACTGAATTAATAGTAAAAGATTTTTGCTGATTTTTAAGATTTTTCTCCCTGTTGTTAAAGCTTGGTTGGAAGATTACTGTTAAGTATCTGGCAAAAGCTGACATTTTTATGGCATTGTACTTTATCAGATTTAAGAAGAGCAAGTAGGTGTGGAAAATGTTCTGGCCAGATATATGTGGAAATAATTTATTTGCACTGTGGAAATTCCACTGAGGGTCATTTTTCTTATTATGATTCTAAAACGTGGACAACACCTTCTAAAAATCTCAAATATATAGTTCTAGCTCACTTAGGTTTAATGTTTAATGTCTTGGTGCACTAAGAATGCTATATACTTGTTTGTGCATATAATTATATAATTATATGTGGTGTAAAGTTAACCTATTTGATTAGGACCATATAGTGATTATTAAAAAGGCACATCTTAAAAATGTTAATATTCCTGTAAGCCACCAGGTTCATCAATTTAGATAGTAGGAGGAAACAAGTTATTCTGATTAAAGTACATCTAAGAAAAAATTTGAACTCAACTTGCTTTTGAAGATATAGTTTCTTTTAGATACTTCTGTTTATGTTCCGAAATGTTTCTAAATGTATTTTGGGCATATTTCACTGTCATACTATTTTTAACTCATCTTCCCTTAATATATAATCTTATATGATGATAATCTTATATATACATTTTTCATAGCATCAGCTGATAATGTCACATCACATTAAAGTGTTCTTGGGGCCAAGAAAAGAGAAATAGATGAAAAGTCAGAAGAATATTTTACTGGTCTGAAAATAGAAATAAATCTTTGTAGTTTTATTGGCTAACATTTGTAGAGCTTTGAATGATATATATGTTAAGACTATTAAGCCTATCTGCATACATTGTAAATAGTAAATCATGTCTCTTAATTCTGAAAGTTCTCTTGTCCTCAAGATTGCCCATATTAACAAAGTTCACCTTGGTAAATTTACTTTGTTCTTTAATGATTAATGAAAACCTAATATTAACAAATACGCTGTATTAAATAAAACACAGTTGTAAAGAACCATAATAGAAACTAATTACGATCTTAATCCAATTTATTAGTCTCTCCATGCTGCTCTTTAGTTTTCTGATGTGATATCTGCAACATACTCTCTTCTCTCTTCTGATCATTCATACAAAGTCTTACAAAGTCACTATTCATATACAATATACCTTATTAAATACAAATTGTATTTTTTGCTTTGCTAGTGCATAGTAAAAGCAATTCATTGCTATACATATAATTCCAAAACATATTATTAAATATTGAAAGAATATAGAAAAACACTGAAAATTATATTTTCATCATCATGAATAAATAGAATTTCTGAATTTCCAAAGTGGTATTTAGGGTGTATTGAAATTCATGTCAAATTCAGAAAATATTCATATCATTGTTAGCGTCACTTGGGCTCAGTTATACGTATGTGCCCAGAAATTTCTGGCATTAAATTGGTTATGCCAAATCATTCTGAATATAATGTTTTGGTTAAAAAAAACCTATTATATGTTTATGATATAGTTTTAAATCTTTTAAAATACAGTTATAGTCTTAGAGTGAACTGTGATTGAATTCAACCACATTGCTTTATTAAATTTTACTAGAATTTTAAATATCAAACATACATAAACCTGTAAAAAGTATTCTGATACTTAATGCTAAACAAAGAATCAAATTTTTGAAAACAGTTTTTCCAGATCAAATCACACAGTTCTTAAACTATATTCTCAGAGAAGTAAATTGTTGGCATCTTCTTATCTAAGGATTTAATACTGAATACAATAACAGAGCTCCATCAATATATGGCTAATAGCAGATATAAAGTATCTGCTGGTAGTCCATCTCTCATAAAACCACCTTTAGCCTTAATTCAAATCCATTGATTCCTATTCCAGTTAAAACTGAAGAACTTAATATGTCTTTTAATCCTTTTATTGTAAGCTAGGATAAAATTAATTTTACCCTGGAACTGCACAAAGCCAATTAACATGATCTTTAGAGTTATTTAGTAAAGTGCTTCAAACTGTTAAATTTATCTTGACCCCTTGGTTGCACTCCCTGACTGCTTTTTAAATGAAGTAATCAATATCTCACAGCCCTTTAAATAGCTTAAACTTCTCAAATATTTTACCTGTGTTCTAGTTAAGCTGTAAGTAAAGTGTTTACTCCTGTTCGTCTAAATCTAGAGTCAATTATGCTGAATCTAAAGACAATTATGTACTTTTGGGGAACCTGTATGAGTTAAGTCATTGTTTTAATAAAATCAAAGGCTCATATTTTGTTTAAAGTAGCCCAGTAATGAGGAAACATTATTCACACAGAATGAGACTTCTGTTTGCAACTTAAAATTTAGAGCACTTATGTTCTTTGCCATTACATGTAGCTTCTGTTTTCTACACAGGACTAGTTGAAGGTATTAATTTTCTTACTGGGATAGGGTGATCAACCGTCCTGTCAAGAAAATGGATCTCCATGTCAACCCTTTAGCATGATTAAATGGAGGCATGTCTCTGTGAAAAAAATACCAGACTTTCATGAGACAAATGAAACTGTAGGAAGGTCTACTTTTACAGAATTATTTTATTTTTAATTTCTCAGAATCTTCCATTTGGCTGTCACTTTTATAGGACAACATTGCAGCTAATTATATATTTCATGTAATATTTTAGACAAAGCACAGGCAAACCCAGTAATTCAAAATGTTTCAAAATCTGAAAAAGAATCAGAAATTGCTGTGGTATTCTTAGAATAGTAGTAGGGTGGGCATCTGTGCCTTATACAATTACTCATCAGTCAATGTCTCTTTTAGGGGATCTGTTTTTGCTTTTCTTGTTAACGAAGAGCTAGGATGGTTTCAGATCTGAGTGTACTGATAAAAATTACATATACAATTTCAGCATTAGTAATTTTAATAGCTAGTTGGACAGTGTTCTTAGGGGACTGTGCATATGCCAAACTTTCAGTTACATCAAGTGATATACTTGACAACTAATTAACTCTTCATATTTTGGGCACTTAGCAGAGGGCACCTGTTAGGATTCTTTCTGTTAGCTTAAAGACAAAATTTACAAGTGACTGTTTGAAAGCACATTATTAAAACTTCCCTTAAGTCATCACTCCTTCCCGAGAAGTGGGATTTAAGACAAGATTGAGGTAATTAAACAAAAGGAACATAGAGAAGGTGGGGCACCAGGGCTGGAGGTGGAGCTCTCCAAATGCCCCTGTTGTTCAGTTTTCTCCTGGAAGCAGCCCATGTGTGCCTCTGGGTCCCCCTCCCCCTTCCAGCAGTGGCCGTTGCAGAGGCTGAACGGCTGGGGTCAATGCCTTGCCTATTGATCGGTATCCCCGCAGTCTCTTGCTCCAGCAGCTGCTTCACTGGCTTCTTTCAGGGCCTGCTTCAGGACATTAGAATAGAAATCCATAACCAGAGCTGTGCTCATCCAAGCAGGGGAAGAAACTAAATTAAATGGTATAAAACAATCTTGGATCAGGAGTTTGTGCCAATTCATCTTGATCTAAGATGTCACACCGGGCTCTCTGTCTGAGCACCTGGGCTAGAGGCAGCCATAGTGAAAATAGATGGAGCTGCGATCATTCATTTGTCAGCTAAGGAGCAAGGCAGCGGTTAGCAATTCCCTTCTGCAGAGGTCAGCTGACAGAACAATCAGTGCAAGTGCAGAATAGAGCTTTCCTTTGAACTATTGTTATGGAGCACGCTCTTGCTGAGACGCGGGGGAGGGGAGCTTGGCTGGCTTCCTGTGTCAAGAATTCTAGGGAAAGATAAAATACGTACGAGGGGAATCTAGAGGTAGTTGGACAGAGCCCTCTGTCCTGTGTCTGTTCTTGTACATCAGTTGACTTTAAATGCATGTACTGAAATGTAGATTGTCAAACTGTTAAATATCACTTTGTTTAGAATTTGGGTTCATTTTCATCCTTCTAAACAGAGAGGCAGCGATTATTGATTTTTTCCTCCTTAGAATGGGTGATCTTTTAGGTTTTCTCCCCCCTTTAGTTATTATGACTACCACCCCTACTACTATTCTAACAATACCATAGCAATTTCAGATTCTTTTTCATATTTTGAAACATCAGACAGATCAGCATCATACTTTGAATCTGTAATTCTGTGTACATGCTAATACTTGCAGTAACATTTCCTCTTTGTCTTTTAAAACTAGAAAAAATTCCATGAAAAGAGTGAAATGCATACTATGCTATCAGATTAGGAGATTATTAATATTACTTAAATATTTTTAAATACTTTAATTGAGGCTTTTTATAAGAAAGGTTGGTTCATGAAATATGTCTTACCATGACCTTGGAAGTGATGAAGTAATTTTTCGACGACCTTGGAAGAATGTCATTGTAAAGCAGTCTGCAAGTGCTTTGAAGTATACTATTAAAAAATTAGCAAATTAGGAACCTGAGTAAAAAGTGAAATTTTATATGAAAGAGAGTGTTTTTTAAAGATGAATCTATTCTTCATGGACTCATTATGGATTTTGTTTTTCTTTATACTGCTTAAAATACTGACAGCAAATTTCCAGAACTAACCTTCTTTGAACAATAAAGCATGACGTGCAGAAGCTAGGAACCTATAGCACCAACAGCGCTAAAGTATTTTTGTTCTCAGTTGTGCCAGACTTTGCTTGGAACCCAAATAAACAGGACCTGCTTCTTGAAACAGGAAACTCTTTGGTGTGACCATCTTAGTTTTCTAGATAACCAACCTTCTATTTTTCCTTAAGTATTTTAATGCTGTTTTCTTACCCAATTATTCCTTTCTAACTCATAAATTCTATATAATATCCTACCATTGCCATTTCAGAGACTCAGCTAGGTCCTGCTGCCCACATCTTGGTCTGCCTTTCAGCACAGCTAAATAAGTAGAATTTAAAATGTATACTAAACATTTTTTTTTGACCCTAAGTATTTTTTATTCAGCCTTTGCAAGGGACATACCTACCTCTCTTGAAAGGGTTTTTTCTTTTTGTGTAACTTTAGTTTTAGTTAATTTTTACTAAAATTTTTACTTGTTTTAATTTAGATTTTTAAAAGAACTCAAGGCGTGACATCTAAATCTTTCTGCAGTGTTAACGTCAATGACCCAGACCTTACCGTGGATCTTAAAGCTGTCCTCTGCATCTCCTCTTTAAGATCCCAAGACCAAACCAACCTTGATCTCTCACTTTGATTTCTATTATACGCTCCTAACTGATCACCTTACTCCCAGCATTCTTCATACAGGCTCAGAGTGGTTTTCTAAAACCCTGAATCTAATTAGGTCACTCTGTGGCTTAAATCCTACCTTGAGTATCTTTCCATTATTTGTGGGACAAAAATTGAAATGTGAATGTGATCTGTGTAAGGATGGAGGCACCAGAAGAAGGGGTGAGCACGTCGGACACTGATGATGTGTCGAAGTCCCCAGCTGCTGCCCCTCCCAACCTGAAAAATGTGCCTTAGGCCAGCCAATCCTCGGGCCGCTATAAATCTATGCTCTGCCTCCCGCTACCTTCTTTAAAAACTCCCCGCCTGTCTAGTTGCACGTGACTTCTCCAGCCTCTACTTTCGCAGACTGGTGAACCTCGCCCGGGATTGCACTCAAATAAACTGCCTGGCCCTTTGTTGCCTCTCCTCGCCTGCTTATTTCGGTTAGAATTTATCTTACAGAATTTATTTTACAATCTGTAGAGCCGTCTACATTCTGGCCCTTGCCTGCCTCTCTTATCTGTTTTCTGCCATTCTTCTCTTGGCTCAAAGAATTCCAGCCGCATTACCTATCCTTGAATTAGAAATCAACAAATTCCTTCATGCTTTAGGTTCTTAAACATACTGTTCTTTCAGTTTCTATTGTCTTATTGATTTTGTAACCTATGTATTTTTAATTCTTGTTTGGTATCCTCTAAGTTCAAGAGAACAGAGATTTTGCTTTTCTCATTTCTTGTTAATTTACATCTAGCACCCCTGGTTCTTACTATTTTCCATCTGATCATTGTGTGAGTTTTCTTTTGGTTCTGTTTGACACCAGTCTTGTTTTACTCCACAATTAATCTTCCTCTGCTGCTTTCATGATCTCTCTAACAATGAATAAATCTGATATCACTACCCTTATGCAGAATTGTTCAATAGCTTTCCATTAACCAGAGGTTAAAAGTCTTCAACTTGCTATGCAAAGGCCTCTCATAGTTTGGTACCCTATGTACCCTCCCCTGTTGTCATTCCCCTGCCTTACCTCCAGTTACCATGTGATGACATACCAAAACAAAAACAAAAACAAAAAACATCTATACTTATCCAGAGCTTCCCTACTGCTAATGTCTTGGCATACTGAGCTCTTTGGGCCTTTTGTTTTATTGATTTAATTAATGTATAGAGCAAAGTACTGAAAGGGACCAGAAAAGCTGGATGGATTATGAGAAAGAGCAGAAAGCTGATCTCCAAGATGACTCCAGAAGTTCATTTTTTAAATCCCTCTGTAGCAAATATGTAGCCATGTTGGATAAAATATACAAATAGAAAACCAAAGAGACATAACCAGTCTCTAGGAAGATGTCTCTGTGGGCAAGTAAGGGAACAGAAATGCAGTGATCTGGTCGAAACCCTTAGCTGAAGCCAGGCTTTTGGCTTCTATGAGCTGAAGAAGATTTACAATATTCCATGAATAAAGTTAAAGCCAGGAGCTAGGCTAATAAGGCTTCCTCAGTTCCTCAAAAGACATTGAAAGGATATGCATATATTGCTACTCAGTTAAAATTGATGCTGTTTTGTTAAAGGAGAAGAGGAAAATGGATATTAACTATGTTCCTGGCAGTGTTAACCATAATAGAAGATAATGAAAATAAGTGAGTGTGTTCAACCTAAGAACCTAGAAACAAAACAGAGAGAATAGAGAGAAAACATAAAGAAAATAGGAGAAAGAAATAATAAAAAATAACCGAAGAAGTTAGTGAAAGAGGAAGAAACAATATAATCAAAAAACCAAAGTATTTTTTAAGAATCTGAATAAATATATATTTCCAGCAAAACTGATCAAGAAAGGCATGAAAAGTAACATTAGAGAAGGCACAAATAAACAATATTTAAAAGGAACCATAGCAACTGATGCAATTGAGATATTATAATCATAGTAGTATGATTTCACATCAATAAATTTTTCAATTTAGATTAAATAGATAATTCTTTCAAAACTGTAAGTGGTCAGAAATGAGAAGAAATAGAAAGCCAAACTAAAGTAACTATTAAAGAAGATGAATTGATTATAAAGAATATCCCTTCCTCCACCCTGTTCCTTCCCTTCCCTTCATTTCCAGCCCCTAAATCTAGGAGGGGACTGGCGTGAGACACAGGCCCTGATAACTCTAGAGGAGAATTTTCATCAACTTCAGGAATCCTTCAAGTGGTTTTAAGAAGTGGAGAGGAGGGCGGGAGAAGGAAAGTTACTTAACCCAGTTTTTTAGGCTTGTATTAAATTGCTACCAAGGCCTGACAAGTATAGTATATGAAAAAAAAATTATAGTCCAGTCTCATGATCATAAATGTAAAAAACTCTATAGCAAATTTACTTCAGAGTCTATTGGGCTGCTTATCTATCTACCTACCTAGCTATCTGTTGATCACCATCTGTATGTGTTATATGTACATTTATAACATTTAACATTTCTAGTAACATTGATATGGTTATTTAATGAAATTAAAAAGTATTGAATAAGATCAGGATTGTGGTGACCTCTAGGGCATGAAGGAAAGATAGTGAGGTCAGGACACAGTCTATAGTGGACTTTCGTTATGGCCATATTAGTATTTTTTTAATATGTTAATTATTTGACAAAATCTGAAGCACCTATGGAAAAACAGTAGGATTTTGTAAGGTTGGGAAAAAATTATTAAGAAGCAGTGTTTTATATAGTAGGAATGTAATTTCTCATTGTCTCCTATTTATTGACACTTTAACGAAGACTTGAAATTGTTTTGCATTACGTTCGGGGTGTCATGCTGGTGTTTCTTCTGAATATGAAGTTATGCTGGGCTTTGCCCACGTTATAAGTACTTCTTCAAATGGCTGGTTGTGCTCTGCATTCTGGTCCATCTGGACAAAATATTCACCCTTTGCCTCTTCTTAATTCCCTGTCCCTGTTACTGCCTGGAAAACTCTTGAGTCTTAACTTCATCATTTCCTCCTTTGTGAACAGGCTCTTCTTTTCTCATGCACTAGCTTCTTGAAAACCTGGACCTTTTATTTTCATGTTTATAATTCCCTGGCCCAAAGGAGATGCCCAATAAATATTTGTTAAATTAGTGCACCAACTAGTAAATGAGTTAATGAGCAATCTTTTTAAAAACCATCTTTATTGAGATATTATTTATTCATAAAATTCATCCTTTTAAAATGTAGAGTTCAATGCTTCTTAGTATATTTGGTGTTGCAGATACCACTATAATCTAATTTTAGAATATTTCATCTCAAAAACCCACTACTCATTAGCTGTCATTAACCATTTCACCCTCATCCCAGGCCTAGGCAACCACTAATTTACTTTCTGTCCATATAGTAAGTGGAATTATACAATATGTGGTCTTTTAATGACTGGTTCCTTTCCCTTAGCATAATATTTTCAAGGTCATCCATGTTGCCACATGCATCAGTACTTCATTCTTTCTTATTGCTGAGTAATATTTTTACTGGATGGATATACCATATTTTGTTTACCTATCCATCCGTTGATGAACATTTGAGTTGTTTCTACTTTTTGGCTATTACAAATAATGCTGCTGTGAACATTCACATACAAGTCTTTGTATGCACTTTTGTTTTCATTTCTCTTGTGTAGATACCCAGCAATGGAATTACTGGGCTCTATGGTAACTCTATGTTTAGCTTTTTTGAGGAACTGCCAAACTATTTTCCCAAGATTCCCAAGATTCATGCTTTTTTTTTTGCATGTGGATAACCAGTTGTCTCAGTGCCATTTGTTGAAAAGGCTCTTCTTTCCAGAAAGAGCAATCCTGAATGTTTTTCTAATAGTATGTCTTTTTTATACTGATGTTCTTTTCATTTATATTCTTCTGTTTTGGTTTTCAGGTTGCTTATCAAGTGTCCCACAAATGAAAAAGATTTCCACATCTTATGAGGAAAGACGGAAGCAAGCTACTGCTATTGTTTTACTGGGAGTAATAGGAGCTGAATTCGGTGCTGAAATTGAACCTCCTAAACTGTTGACCAGACCTCGAAGCTCTAGTCAAATTCCTGAGGGATTTGGTTTGACTAGTGGTGGATCCAACTACTCACTGGCCAGACATACTTGTAAGTTTTAAAAGTCCTCATGCTGAGCTACTGCTTCTCAGTACATATTATTTGTTAACAAAATCTCAGAATATTGTGTGTGTGTGTATTATGCATATATACATATATACACACACAGATATACATATGTGTATATACACACATATATTACACATATATATTTTTAAAAGACTATGAATGAGGAATTATGAATTACATTTGTAATTTTAAAAATAGTCCAATAACAGTTTTTAAATGACTAAAAATTACATTCATAGCTCAAAATACGTCTTTTATACTGATGTCTTTTGGCTCTTCAATGTTGGAATTCCTTTAGGTAAGGTCAGAATGTTCCTATCATATTGCAGAATCATTTCTAATAAATTGTGTCGCCTTAAGGACCAAATATAATCCTACTGAATACATCACAAGATAAGTCTTTGTAAAACAAATTATAATGTGTTCTTTTGGGTTTGTGGCCTTTAAGCAAGTAAAGAAGATATATGTTACTTTGTTAGTTATGACAGTGGAGAATTTCACTGGAAAATTGTCACATACTTTTGCTGTGAAACCAAGGAGCCATATTAGTGGCTTTTATTATTAAAGGCCCTTACAGACTTAGCTGCCTGGTTTCCCCACCCCTTTCTTTAGACTTTTAACTAAACAAATACGTATTAGTGATTGGTAATCTCTTGATCTCTTTTGACATTGAGAATCAGAGTAATAATAACAATATCACCACCAACAATAAAACTACTAATTCTTTGAGCATGATTTTAAGCTCTTTATATTCATAAGCTCACCTAATCCTCATAATAACTATGAAGTGGGAGCCTTAATTATCTCCATTTGACATATAAGACTAATTGGGCACAGAGAGGTGCAGTTATCCTGGCAGAGATCACAGCCCTAGGAAATGGCGGGTTTTGTCTCAATAATCTGTTGGTTCCAGAGCTCATGACCACTATGCAAACTGCTTCTGTTCAATGAATGGTTTCTAGAGGAAAGGGATTTAATCACTAACAGGTGTTATTACTTTATAATTTAAAAAGTACTCCCTTTTCTATCCCCTCATTTGATCTTCAAAATAGAAATGAAGACTTCTGCAAAGTGGTTCAGCTAAAAAGTGGTAGAACTTGGACTTGAATTCATGCTTCCTGTGACCTGAAAACCCATGTCCTTTCCAGGTTTCGCCTGTACACATCTGCTTTCCTCCTTCTGCAGAGGCCTGCCCACTGCTGGCCCCTACCTCTCTCACCACTAGCCTCTTCATCTTTTCCAAGATCTTCAAGGTCCCTGGTTCCCATGCATACGCTCAAAGTCCACTTGCTCCAGAAAGAGCTCTTTAATTAGACCCACTTCTCTGTGTCACTCCAGGCAACCTAGAATTTACGCATCTAGTTCCCTGTTCAGAATCTCAGCAGTAGAGTTAGAGGTTAATGACATTTTGACATGCTTTGGTCTGGTGTCTTTCAACCTCTTTTGCTCACCATCTCTCTGATGAGTATCAAAAAATGGCTAATCCTTAGCATGTTTTTATGTTGACAGCTAAAACTTTTTAAGAGTAAGTTTAAACACTTGCAAAAGATAATGATGTAAGGATTTTGTGAATATTGACATTTAAAGATACACTATTGTTGTTCTTAATAGACACAGTAGAATATTTACTATTTGATAACTATTTGATATCAATTATCATTCATTTTTTAAACACACATGACAAACTTCCCTTTAAAATCAGAAATTTTACATCCATGATTATTTTCCTTGAAGAGAGAAAATTTCTACCCTTATAGTTTTAGAGACGGTGTTCATTTTGTATATTTAGCATGCAAAAATCAGCTCCTTTGAACTACTGTATCTTAAAAATTATTTCCCTTAAAAAGTCTCAAGATGTTCCATTTTAAGGAGGTTACTTATCTTGAAAGCTACCAATTTAGTCCAATATGTTTTATATAATATCTTAACATTACTATTTTATATTTTCCTGCAAGGACAGTGGGAATAAATGCTGTTTCTCTTTGTTTAAATATCTGTATATAAATGTAGGAATATCATAAATAAGTGAATTGCTGACTGATTCCATCCAAACTAGTTATTATTGGCTAGTTATAAGGCAGATTAGTTTATACTACATTATCCTAGTTACCTAGATTAGTACTGTTCCCATCTCTTTTCTAACCACAATTTATCTTTACAAAATTCTGATATTCATGAATTTGCTTCTGTATATCTTTCCTTTTAACTGCAATAATTTCACTGCAAATTGTTACTGCTCTAACTAGAAAAAGAGGAAATGGGTTAGGAAAAAAGAAGGACTTTTTAAAGCTATGGCAGAGTAGAAATAGAGATTTTTCAAAGAGCCTTGAGAATTGATAAAAGAATAGTAGGGTGTTAGTGTACCACTATTTTAGTTTGTTAAAAGGCAGGGGAGCTGAACTACATGGAAAAAGGTCCTAAAATTTATTTTCAACTGGAGGGAAGCCCAGAAACCCTGGGCTAAGATGCACTACCAGCTGGGAATTTGCATGGGGCCGCCTCAGCTTTTCTCAGCAAGACAAATAAAATGTACCAAAGGTTTAAAATATTTAAGTGTTTTAGAGCTAAGTTTGTTCTTTGAGCATTTTAGATAAGGGACGAGTTGTGGGAAGGGCAAGAGGTAATGATTCTTAGCAAATAATATTTATGATTATTTCATTGAAACAAGAGATTCTTCTAGAAAGCAAAAAATACTATGGAAAAATGAATGATATAGTTCTTAATAGAATCAGTTTAAAATGTGTAAAATGTCTTTTATATTTTCCTCACTTGTTATGATTACCCTATTTCCTTTTAATAATCATATTTATCAGCTTAAGTCTTGCTGTCTTGTTGGAAGCAGATGTCTGAGTATTCCAGTATCTTTCTTGGGCTCTTTTCAGTTCTGTGGAATATTAACCTGTTAGAATGTCAACCTACTAGAACCTGCTATGTGTATTGCTCTGTTATTTATGTGGCATTTAGAATGCATTGCTACCTTTAAATATTTAGTCTTTGTGGCATCCTATTGAATAAGATAATAATTATTATCCTCATTTGAGATAAGGCCATTAAGGTACAATATTTGATGAATTTTAATTGTTCCATAGTTAGAAGTATAGATAGTGAGCTCTAACCTTCTTTGTAAAGCCATTCTGTGGAACTCATAACATTGTCAAATCCCAGTTACCCACATTGCTGGGAGGGAAGAGTGACACTGATTCCTAAGTTGAAAGTCCTACTTCATTTTATAATACATTTTATACTTACATTTGAATACATATGAACCTTTAGTGGGAGTTACACTTTACATAAAGTTTTGAAATCACATATTGAAAACAAAGCTGAAAGACCCTGGAAATTGAGAGGCCTAGACTAGGCTACTCTGGTACTGTGTACCCTTGGTAAGCAAAGTATCCTCTGGGTTGCAGTTTCCTCTTGTATACAATAAAGAACGAGAACTATTCTGTCTTTAAAGCCCCTTCTGGTCCCATTAGTCTCTGCTTCTGAACTGAAATAGAAAGTATCCTAGGAAATTCACCTTCTTTACCACCATCCCCTTTCCTCTTCATTTAGGGATGGAGCTGTCCTGTTTCATTTCAACTCACTTTCATTTTTATTCTGATCCACAAAGCATTATTAGAATGTTTTAGGTTATTATTTACAATGTTGCTATATAGGTCTTTTGGTTCATTCTTTCATTTGGTCTCTTCTGTGCATTTTATAATTGTGGAATTATGCTGGCACATCTGTAGTAAATCCCACTTTGATCTCTCATTAGCTCTTTGACTGTGGGCAAGTGTCATAAGTCATTTCCCTAGGCAGCAGACACTGAGACAGATTTGTGTGCAGGAGTTTTCTCCAGATCAATACCTGTAGGGAGTGAAAGAAGCAGGATTGGGAAGGGGGAGAGGTTGAATTGCATATCAATTGCCTGTAAAGCTGCAGCAGATCTTACTGAACTGGAGCTGGGACAGCCATTCAGGCTCATCCTGAGTTGGGGCCAAGGGCTCAGCCTTTGTATCCCAGTGTCATTCAGTCATTGGATCAGGGGTGCCCTGAGAAGGGGGTGTTACCTTGGGTGAGGCAACTCTCTTCATCTTAGCACAAATCCTTCAGAGGGGCTCAGCTGAGACCTGTCAGCTACTAACACACCAAAGAGCTCAGGGTATTGAGTGCTTCAGTTGTGCAGGGGAGGAGGTGGGCATCCTCTCCAGGCTTCCACTCTGCATGTTCCTAAATTATGTGTGCCCCAGTTCCGCCTTCCACCAACAGAAATGGAGAGAGGGACTACCATTTATTAACATGCTTTTATTCCAACTCCATGCATATCTCTTGTTACCCTGCCATCAGCTATTTTATCTAATACCTGAGCACAAAATGAGGCATGTTATTAAAAGCTGATTATTGAGCACTTACTCTGTCCCAGGCATTTTGCTATGCACTCTACATGTATTATCTTATTTAATCTTCCAATCCTACCAAATAAGTACTCTTACTGTTAGTTACTATTTATTACATGAGGAAGCTGAAGCATGGCCCAGTGCTCACGAAAGCTTTGTAAATTCGGATTAAAGTTTATTTGTGTGGACAGCAAATTGAGGGCATAGGTTAAATGCTTTAAGATCATATTGCTATACAGCGTCAAACTTGAACACCTATCTTCCATCTCTAAGGTGCTGTATTTGCACCATTGCACATAGTTGTCTTGTGTGATGAGCTAGTGAGATTCAGAAGTGGTGCTGCATAAAACGATGGGGCAGTCAGCAAGTACCAGGGCAGTTGTAATGTGAACATCTGTTGACTCATCCATTTAGGGATGTGCTGAGGCCATAGAGATATAAATGTGTACAAAATCCGTATCTCTGTCCTAATGAAATGGCTTGCATCTATGGTATGACATATTTCTACTAGAGAAAACAAACTTTTCCCCACAGTCAGTCTTCAGAAATACTATAAATGCTAGAGTTCCACTGTACTGCTATGGTTCTTCAGCTGGCCATGATTTATGACCTCACTGACGTTACTTGAAAAATGTTATGTTTATTTGCATTTGTGAAAAAGGATCCACAGATTCCATTTAATTCTTAAAATCATTAAAAATAGATTAGAACTCCAGGATTTTGTTGGCATAAATTGCTTATTTGCTATTATGGTTTTAAAAACAATATAGCCACGGCAATTAGACAAAACAAAGAAATACAAGGAATCCAAATTGGTAAAGAAGAAGTTAAACTGTCACTATTTGCAGATGACATGATATTGTACATAAAAAACCCTAAAGACTCCACTCCAAAACTACTAGAACTGATATTGGAATACAACAAAGTTTCAGGATACAAAATTAACACACAGAAATCTGTGGCTTTCCTATACACTAACAATGAACTAATAGAAAGAGAAATCAGGAAAACAATTACATTCACAATTGCATCAAAAAGAATAGAATACTTGGGAATAAACCTAACTAAGGAAGTGAAAGACCTATACCCTGAAAACTATAAGACACTCTTAAGAGAAATCAAAGAGGACACTAACAAATGGAAACTCATCCCATGCTCTTGGCTAGGAAGAATTAATATTGTCAAAATGGCCATCCTGCCCAAAGCAATATACAGATTTATTGCAATCCCTATCAAATTACCAACAGCATTCTTCAACGAACTGGAACAAATAGTTCAAAAATTCATATGGAACCATCAAAGACCCCAAATAGCCAAAGCAATCCTGAGAAAGAAGAATAAAGTTGGGGGGATCTCACTCCCCAACTTCAAGCTCTACTACAAAGCCATAGTAATCAAGACAATTTGGTACTGGCACAAGAACAGAGCCACAGACCAGTGGAACAGATTGGAGACTCCAGACATTAACCTAAACATATATGGTCAATTAATATTTGATAAAGGAGCCATGGACATACAATGGGGAAATGACAGTCTCTTCAACAGATGGTGCTGGCAAAACTGGACAGCTACATGTAAGAGAATGAAACTGGATCACTGTCTAACCCCATACACAAAAGTAAATTCAAAATGAATCAAAGATCTGAATGTAAGTCATGAAATCATCAAACTCTTAGAAAAAAATATAGGCAAAAATCTCTTGGACATAAACATGAGTGACTTCTTCCTGAACATATCTCCCCGGGCAAGGGAAACAAAAGAAAAAAAATGAACAAGTGGGACTATATCAAGCTGAAAAGCTTCTGTACAGCAAAGGACACCATCAATAGAACAAAAAGGTACCCTACAGCATGGGAGAATATATTCATAAATGACAGATCCGATAAAGGGTTGACATCCAAAATATATAAAGAGCTCATGCACCTCAACAAACAGAAAGAAAATAATCCAATTAAAAAATGGGCAGAGGAGCTGAACAGACCCTTCTCCAAAGAAGAAATTCAGATGGCCAACAGGCACATGAAAAGATGCTCCACATCACTAGTCATCAGAGAAATGCAAATTAAAACCACAATGAGATATCACCTCACACTAGTAAGGATTGCCACCATCCAAAAGACAAACAACAACAAATGTTGGCGAGGTTGTGGAGAAAGGGGAACCCTCCTACACTGCTGGTGGGAATGTAAATTAGTCCAACCATTGTGGAAAGCAGTGTGGAGGTTCCTCAAAAGGCTCAAAATAGAAATACCATTTGACCCAGGAATTCCACTTCTAGGAATTTACCCTAAGAATGCAGCAGCCCAGTTTGAAAAAGACAGATGCACCCCTATGTTTATCGCAGCACTATTTACAATAGCCAAGAAATGGAAGCAACCTAAGTGTCCATCAGTAGATGAATGGATAAAGAAGATGTGGTACATATACACAATGGAATATTATTCAGCCATAAGAAGAAAACAAATCCTACCATTTGCAGCAACATGGATGGAGCCAGACAGTATTATGCTCAGTGAAATAAGCCAGGCGGAGAAAGACAAGTACCAAATGATTTCATTCATATGTGGAGTATAAGAACAAAGAAAAACTGAAGGAACAAAACAGCAGCAGAATCACAGAACCCAAGAATGGACTAACAGTTACCAAAGGCAAAGGGACTGGGGAGGATGGGTGGGAAGGGAGGGATAAGGGTGGGGAAAAAGAAAGGGAGCCTTACGATTGGCATGTATAATAAAAAACAAATAAATAAATAAACAATATACAGTTGTTTTCATCTTGATTTGTTCAGCTATAATACCACTAAATGGAAACCTCAATTAGGTGCCAATAGGAATATTTTAATTCTATGAAACTTGTATTTAGAGTTTTTATGTTGTTTGCATAGTGTTTGATTTTATTTTGTTGCAGTCTACTGTTGTGAAAATGAGCCTCCAAATAGTTCTGTGCCTTTAGTCATGCATGGTTTATTTAATGAATATATTAATATTGGTTGAGGTTCATATTATAATGAATTTATTTCATAAATTTTAAGGTTAGAAAGGTAAGCAAAATCTCAAATGTTTTATCAGCAAATTAGGACAAAGTGAATTACAGTTAATAACAAAACTAGTGGTAGTTGCAAGTTATGAAAAAAAAGAGCAACAGTGAAGAGGAAAGCATCATGCCATTTCAAGGATAAGCGATGAGAAAGAAAAGGATATTTTCACTGTTCAGAAACAAGTCGTGAAATTTTGTTGCTGAGCTGCCACTCTGACCATAGAGACTCATTTCTGCTTGCTTCCCCACACACTTCTAACCTAAGCTTCCTGGCACTCAGATAATCCTGCTTTCCTGTCTAGCTCCTTACTCCTTTACCCACCTCATTCATTCTTCTCATTGCACTAACTCAGCATTCCATGTTCTTTACCAACACTTCTCGTTTGCATTTTTACCTTTGAAAATCATCTTGGTTCCAGATGCCACTTATCTTGCGTTGCATAATACCTTCTGTGTTTAGAACAGTGATTTTTCACTTTGGCACTAAAATCTTACATAGAGTGTTTTAGAAATGCATGTGTCTGAGCCTTATCCCCAGAGTTCATAATAAAAAAGTCAGGGATGGCTTTTGGGCATCTATGTCATTTTAAAATTTCATGTGTAATTTTCACATGGAGCCAGAGTAGAGAAACCCAGTAGAATATGGAATCCTATAGTTATTTTAAGTTGAGTGTTCTATGGTAGTTCTAATCATTAAACTACCTTAATGCACATTGTAATTATTCTTTATATTTTAAAATGGAAGAGATAATGGGAATTAATCTGAGTGAATAAATGACATTTATATTCCTCTCAGAGCTCATCCTTTAGATAATTCAGCCTTTTTATTATAATTTCATTTTTCTGGCTTACTTGGGATTGAATCTTGACATCACCACTCAGTAGCTGTGTGCCCTTAAATGCTTTGTGGCTCAGTTTCTTCAACTAAAAGATGGAGATAATAATAGCATCTACCTCACAGAGTTATTGTGAGAATTAAGTAAATTAATGTATGTAAAGCACTTGGAAACACCTGGCATGTAAGTGTTAGTGAATGTTAGTATTTACTGTTGCTACTAGACGTGTTCATAGAAGAAAAAGGAAAGGAAATAATTCTTTTTAAAGCATCTTCTATCTACTGGAACATTTATATGTAAAAATCTTCCTAAGAACCTTATGAGGTAGGTATTGCTGTCATCATTTTATATATAAGTTAGCTGATACTTCCTTAAAGTTATCTGTCTTGTTAGGGATTTGACTCCAGGTGCATTTTTTCCCCCAAAGCCCAAGATATTCTTTTCTCCAATACATACTGATTCCTACTGTTTGCAGTAAAGCCCATTAGATCCTAGAGGATTTATGTAAAAATACACTTTCTTTGGCCATATTATTATGCATGTATTTAAATATAACACTAAATATTTTTTGTTGTTGTGATTGGATGAATTACCTTGTTTCTCATTTTAACTACATCAAAGTACTAAGCTCAGATCAAATGGAAATTTTCACTAGTCTTTTGTTTTTACTGTAAATAATTTATGTTGTATAACAGCTTTATCATTTTTTAACTGAGATCTGACACTTGCATTATAGAACCTGTTTGGTGATGTAATCCCATCCTTGTTCTCCAAAAATAACTTTAATTTACAATTGTTTCTGTTGATTCACTACACTTACGGGTTTTAGATTTCTGTTCCATAAAACACGTAAGTTGGACAAGGTTATTCTAAGGCCACTTCCATCTAAAATTACAGGGTCTATGAAATTATTAATGTGATTTGCTATCATTCTAACTATAGAGTGCTCGTGTTTATTGCTGCCACTTGAACTTGCCTATGTTATTTTGATTGCTGTGCACCAGTTCTTCTCTCTGCTTTTATAGGTTCCAGTAGTCCACAGCTTTGTCAAATGAAGCTGAACATCTTTAAAGTATTTTTCTGCTATCCCTCCTCATGTCAGTTTGCCAAGCTATGGCTGTTTCTGTGTAACTCATCCTTTACACATATCCAGCTTTTTGAACTTGTGTTATGTTGAATTTAGTTCAGTAGCTAAATATAACATCTGTGATAGTTTGAAAATTCTATCCTTATAGGTATGTAGTATGAAGGCATTGTAACAATTTTTTGATATAAGACTCTGCCAACCATCCAATTGTATATATTAGTTACCTTGATTCAGTCTTCAATTTTTGTTCAATTTTAATTTCCCTGATTCCTTGTCATTTGCTGCCTGAGTAGTAGATTCAATGACAGGTTTTACCATTGTATTGTAAAACCTTTATTTTTTTTACATAGACCACTCCTATTTCTGGTTTTTAAGTAACCTTGGTCTGAAGTTTTCTGACAGGTCTGCAAAATGGTTCCTTCGCATTTGTGTCTTAATGTTTGTGTACCCAGGGTCACTGTAATTAACATTTAATTCTGTAAGTTCAAACAATTTTATATAAGCAAGGGACAATAGAAAACATCTCTCCTAATCCCTTCAGATGCTGCAGATCTTTGAAGGTTCTCTTAGAAAGCCTTTCAATAGGAAGTAAACAGAAACATTTTGTGAACTTGCCTGTAGATTCCCTGTCATGTCCTCAGAAAACACAATTTCCAAGACCGTTGAGTGGTAGGGTGCCTATGTCTGCTTTATTGCTTTACACTTTGGCCTCCATGATCATATACGAAGGGCTTCTTGGTGCTACCCAGTTCAACTGAGAGCTGCTACAGCCTGAGTCCACGAGAGAGGGCTTTGTATGAAATCAATCAATGTAGAACTCTTTCTTTATACCTTAGGTTTTCTAAGTATGTTCAGTCAAGCCCTGGGGTTCTATAGAGCTGGCTCAGCGGCTGCTTGGGGTCTTAATACTACTTCAAGTACTGCAGCACTGGTTTTTGTGTGTTTAGAAGTTGAAGTTTGTTATCACATTGTATTTGCAAAGAAACTGCCAGTTACAGGACTAGACTCTCAAAAAACAAAAACAAAAGCCCCCCAAAACTCTGGAAACTAGAAATTATACATTCTTTAAATACTCAATGATCATTGAAATTTTTAATTTCCCTACCCACACCTAGCCTGCTTGTGGCCTCCCTCATCTCAGCTGATGATCACTCTCTCTTCCCAGTTTCTTAGAGCCATCCCTAATTCCTCTCTTCTTCTCCTATACAACATCTAATCCATCAGGAAATCTTCCTGGCTATACTTTCAAAATCTGTAAGAAATTTAGCTACTTCTTACACCTTTACTACTATTGGTTGGCTGCCTTCATTTCTCACTCGGGTTACTGACAAGGCTTCCAGCTTCTACCCATATCCTCCTTATAGTGGATTTTTAATGTAATAGCCATGGTGCTTTTGAAACCTACGGTAGGTCATATGACTTAAGGGTACCCAGATGGCTAGTCAGCAAGATGAATACCCAAATACTCAAAAGTCAGTAGCTTTTCTGTATACTAGTGGATAAAATAGAAAATGTAGAAAGTCATTAGTTTTTGAAAGACCCTTCACACTAATGAAACTCTAAAAACCAGGAAGAAAAAGATAGACAACCCAGTTAAAAAAAAAAAAGCCTGTATAAGACTACCAGCAAGCATTTTATTATGGAAGAAATGCAGATGCCAACAAATACTCAACTTACCCAAATCAAAGGAATTAGGTGATAGGAAAAATTTACAATAAACACTTATTTAAAAGAATTTTCTTATACTGAATGGATATTTGTATAAAAAAACGACAAATAGATGCTCACATTTTTTAAATTAAAGATTAACAAAAATCTCAGTAATCATAGCAAGCAAATGGAGTCCCATAGCTAAGAATAAACTTAAGAACTACAGAAGAAACTGCAATATGATACTGAGAGAAATAATATTTGAGTGAATAAAAAGGCATGTAGATCTGGGATAGATAAGATTATTACATATAGTAGTTCCCAAATTAACATTAATCTCACACAAACACAATTAAAAATCTCGACTCTTTTATTAGTCAAAATTATTCTAAAATTGGTATATACCAGAGATAAATGGAATATGTAATTTGTTTTATTCAATAAACACATATATACTAGTCACTATCTTAGGCACTTTACAAATATTAACTCATTTAACCCCTTTGAAGTATGTAATTATAAAAAGGCACTCTACACAATACTATAAAATATAAAATGTACACTTTTATGAATAGGAGTACTCAGTAGCATAAGAATATCAATTTTCATAAATTCAATACCATTCCAAACAAAACACCAGTAGGATCTTTGATTTTTGTTACTGAACTTGACAAGGTGATTCTCAAATTTATATGAAAGAGCAGTGGGCTAAGAAAAACCATGACACTTCTTAAGAATAACAAGGTTGGAGGGATTTCCCTACATTGTATCAACAGTTGTAAATTTATAGTAATTAATACAGCGTTATCTTGGTGCAGAACAGACCAACAGACCTATAGAGCAGAATAGACAGACAGGAATGGTTCTATATAGATATAGGAGTTTGACTCTATATAGATCTACCATTATAGATCAGAAAAATAAAAGATAGAATTTTTGTAAGTGGTATAGATACCATTGGCTATCTGTAAAGAAGAATAATAACATTGGATCCCTAATGTCCATCATAGCAAATAAACAAATAAATTCTATGTGGATTTGAAGACTTAAATGTAAATGCTAAAACCTTAATACTTTAAAAAGATGATATAGGAAAACATGACCTTGGAATGAGGAACAATTCTATAACAGAAGTCATTACAGAAGTGACAGAAAGCCCAAACAGTAAAGAAGATGGATCAATAAAACTACATTAAAATTATAAAGGTCTATAATCAAAAATCACTTTAAGAAAGAAAAAGTAAAGATATACAGAGAAGGAAAAGGTATTTATAACACAAGTAAATAATAAGAGATTGTTAAACACATTTATATTTTTTAAAAATTTAGTAAGAAAAAAGTTAAGTGCAGAGCAGAAAAATGTGTAAAGATTGAAAAAGAGAAGGGAAACAAGAAAGGCTAATAAATCTATGAAAAGATACTAAGGCTTATTGTCAGGGAAGCGCAAATTAAAAGCAAAATGAACTATGCTTTCTCATCTACCAAACTGAAAGTTTTAAGTCTGACGTTAGCTAATTTTGTCAAGGATTTGGAGCAACTAGAACTGTTTTTGCATTTATTGTGGAGTGTAAATTGGTTTATATACTTTGTAAAGCAATTGGTTGTACTATTCCATGTCCACTTTTTGGTTTGTCTAGAAAAAACATGTAAAATGAGTATTTTCTTGACTCTCTGTGTGGATTGACTTTTGATTACCTTAATGTGTTTCAAAGAACAACAGTTCTCTTGATTTCAGTGAAGTGCAGTTTATCAAATATTTTTTCTTACAGCTCATTCTTTTTGTATTCTAAGAAATATTTGCTTATCCCAAGTCTCAAAGATTTTTTCCCCTTATGTTTCTTCTTCAAGTTTTAGCTTTTGCATTTGGGTGTATTCTCTATTTTGAATTAATTTTCCAATATGATGTGAGTTCAGGGTTAGTGTTTTTTAAATGTATGTACAGAAATTCAGTTGTTTCAGCAACATTTGTTGAAAATGTTTTACTTTTTTTGCCCCCATTAAATTGCCTTTTATGAAAATCAATTGATCCTAGGTGTTTGGGTCTATTTTTGGACCCTTCTTCTCTTCCATTAATCTATATGTCTATTGACTACTACAACACTGTATTGGTGACCTTAGCTTTAGTGTTAAGTGAAATCAGGTAGTATAAATCGTCCAACTTACTTTTTCTGTTGTAAAATTGGTTTGGCTATTCTAGGTCACTTGTGATTTGATACAAACTTTGGAATCTACTAATCAGTTTGTTAAAAAAAAAAAAGGCCTGCTGGAATTTTGATTGGAATTGCCTTGAATCTATTGGGGAGAACTGACATCTTGACAATATTGAATCTTCCAATGTGTGAATGTAGTGTATTGCACAGTTTCTTTAGATCTTTAGTTCTTCTCAGCAAGATTCTGGAGTCCTAATAGAAGAAGAAACAGAATGAATCAGAAAAAAATATTTAAAGAAATAGTAGCTGAAACTCTCCCAAATTTGATGAAAGATATAAATGTACAGGTTCAAGAAAAAGTTCAGCAAACCCAAAACAAGTTAAACTTTAAGAACATCATAATGTTGTTGTAATTTGTTTCTTGTTTTTTCCATTTGAAACACAATATTACACTTAACATTTCTGTGTGTGTGCTTGAATGCATTTATGAATATTTGAGTAACCTCCTAGAAGTAAATTCCTATTTCAAGGTTTATCCTTGTTTTAAATTTGGATAGTTATGCCAGATTGTTCTCCAGTCAAATTATATCAGTTTATTCTGCTGTTTCTTTATACATCTTTAACTTTGAGAATCTTAATATTTTTCATGTCTGCCATTGTGATTGATGGAAATAAGATCTGTTGTTACTTTAATTTTCATTTAACTCTTTAGGTTGATTTTCTTGTTATATGCTTACTATTTTTTAATTCTATGAATTTCCTTTTTTAAAAATTGAGATATAACATTATATTAGTTTCAGGTCTACAACATAATGATCAATATTTATATATATTGTAAAATGATCACCATAATAAGTCTAGTTAATATCCATCACCACACACAGTTACTAAGTTTTTTTTCTTGTGATGAGAACTTTTAAGATCTACTCTTTTAGTAACTTTCAAATATATATAATACAATATTATTAACTATAGTCACCAAGCCATACATTACATCTGCATAACTTATTTATTTTATAACTGGAATTTTGTGCCTTTTGACCCCTTTCACCCATTCCATCTATTCCCTACTCCCCATGTTGCTTTTTTAATATCAATTTCTTTACTCTTGTACTATTGGTATTTTTTGAATAGAGAAATATATAGTAAAAATATTTGTTTCAGTTTAGTGTTTCTTATTCATACTTTATGAATCTTTGTAATAGGGATATTTGTAATATTTATGTAGTCAGACCTTCAATCTTTACCTTTATGTTGTTAAACCAAAAAAAATGAAGAATATAAATATATATATTTTGTGGTAAATAGTATGTATTCAAGGGTCTAAAATAATGGTGACCAAGGTACTAAGTGATTTTCTCAATTACAAACAAGGAAGGGGAAAATGCTAGAATGAATTCTGAGATATCAGTGTGAACTCAGCATTTTTAGTATGCATACAGATATAGAAATATAGATATGTGTATATATATTGATTAGTATGCATGCATGTATTTCCTAGCTCTAGTTACTGAAATGGTAGCAACGTGCATACCCAGAGCTCAGACCCTGAATTTTAAATACCATTCTGTAATAAAAGAAATGGACTCCTTAGAGCAGTGGTTTGTTCAGAGCTGGGGCAGGGAAAGTACAAGTTGAACCTAGAAATCTGTGATGTCAAAAAATAAGGAAGGGCTTAAAATGGAAGGGAATATGTCATAAAGACATCAGAGCCAACCTAAAGGTGCTTCCAATAGCAAAAACTGGAAATAATTTGAGCAACAAAATGGATTATATATTTTGTTGAATTATAACCCATTGAACAAAATAAATATCATTGAGTCCATTGTACTATAATTCAATCACTCAGTCAGTCAATAAAGGAGAAGGGACAACTCTTAGAGAAGAATTTAAGTGATAAGTATAGAAGGAATGAGGAAAATACAAAACCTCCATTCAGCAAAGAATGCAGTAATAATTATTGCAGACAAGATCCACTGGTAGCTGTTAAAATCAGTACATTAACACAGCCTTAAAGTATCTCCTCCCAAGATATTTATCAATTACAGAAGGAAATTGGATCTCCACTGTAATTGGTTATGTTAACCAAGCGATCAAGGTTAACATGTCAGTAATAAGACATCATATTCTCCCTGATATTATACACTGACAAGGATACAACATCACTTATGTGGTATACAAGCCAGAAATGCATAGCCTTAATCTAATTGTGAGAAAACAGCAGATAAACCCAACTGAGAGGCATTCTACAAAAATGACTGACCAAAACTGTCAAGGTCATCAAAGACAGTGTAAGGAAATGTCACACATTGGAGGAGAGTAAGGAGTGTGAAGTCCTGAAGTGGGAACTGGAACAGAAAAGACACACTGGCAAAACTCAGATAAGGTCCACAGTTCAGTCTCTAGTAGTCTACCAAAAATAATGTCCTAGTTTCGGTTATCATACAATGGTTATGTATTAGACAAACTGTGAAGGATATATGTGACTTCTCTCTACTTATGCAACTTTCCTGTAAGCCTAAAATTATTTCAAACTACAAAGTTTTCAAAAAGCTGTTCTTCCTATGTATAGGAGATGGATTGATTTATATTTTATAGTAGTAAATATAATACTGTATTTTAAATTAGCTAGGATATATTCAGAATTAGAAATAGCAATTTTATTTTCTTATGGCCGCCATTCCCAGTATCCTCCCACCCTAGTTTCCATTGTGTTATTCAACACATGAATAACAAGTTTAGTACAGTTTTATTTATAGATTTAAAAATAAAAGCATAATGATTAGATTCGTAGCATATATCACTGTTTTAATAGGTAGGCTCTGGAAGGCTCTGGAAGATTTTTTTCACATTCAGCTTTATTCCATGTCCACTAAATCTCAAAGTTTCTTACCTATAATTCAGTGTTTTAACAATTTGTGTTTTTCCCTGGGGTATTAAATAAAATTAAGTTGACAGAAAGTATCAGAGTGAATAGTTCTATACTCTTAATTTTGTTTATTGCTAGTCATAGGAAGAAAACTCTCTCCTATTCTCAATAAAGTTTTTAAGGTCTTATGTCAGTGATACAATAATGTGCTTCAAAGTTGTTACCCTAAATTTCTAAAATTCTTAAAGCATCTTCGTTTTACAAGTTTTTCTTCTACTCTTACCTTATATAATTAATTGTGTTACTTGAAACTACACAAAGGAAGATTGCCCATAGAAATTACGTTCCAGTACAGCATGCCTCTCATTTATTAACTTCAACTTTGTATTTTACTATTAAAAATATCATTCTAAATTGTACAGATTGGAAACTGACCTTAACCATATTCATGTGTAATAAATAATGCTTTTTGTGTTAGCAATATCTGATCATAATAAAACATCTAAGAATGAGTGTTTCATTTTCATTAGAAAAGTGTTCACATATTAATAAACAGTATTTTGTGAGATAGTCTGAGAATTCAATGTATACTTTAAGTTTTGAATTATGTGTGTGCCTAAATGTTAGATAAACATCTAACCCCTAAACCTCTAGATTTTCTCCTGTAAGCAATTAGGATTCATATGATTGATAAATGATTCCTGAATTGAACTCACTAAGCATATATAAAGTAAACATTGTTTAGTTTTGTAAGTGGCATTTTGATTTAGGCATTTTAGTAAATTTTCACTGTTAATCAGAACAGTGAAGATGACAAACTTCATCTTGTCATCCACTGATTAAATTTGGCTGGACACCTTGGAAAACTCCCATAGTGTCTGAAATGTGCTCCTTCTAAATTGTGTGAAGAAAGGAGGAAGTGGAATCTCCTTGAAGACTGTAGAAGTTGTGTAGTAGCCTCCCTCCAGAGCAGTAAAAGCAGTGGTTTTGGATAATGTGATGTTGATTCCTGATGATTCTTAAAGGGAGATGGAGAGGAAGAGGGGAGATGTATCAGTCAGAAACCACATCAGTCACCAAACAAGGAAATTCTTAAGAATTGCTTATTAGTAAAAAGTGGTTAACTACTAAAAGCCGTGCAGGAGACTCTTAGGAGTCCAGAGGTAGAGGTGCAAAATAGTCAGCTGTACCACCTAGGCTAGGGTGAGCTGCAATGGCTAATAAAGAAGCTGAGACCTGGGACAGATTCTCCTCCAAGATTAGATTTCTTCAAGGAAGGTGTGACTACCAGGGGACACCCAGCCTGCGGGTGGTGAAGAAACTTGCCGAAGGGCTGGGTGAAGTGGAGCTGGCCCTGGAGTTCCTGCAGGAATACAGCCTGGAGCTGCTCTGCAGCAGCCACTGTTGCTGGAGGGCATGGGCTGGCCCTAGATGGTCTCTAGAAGCTGTGTGCCGCTCTCCCTCGGAGGGGCAGGCCAGGACTGCTCCAGAGGAAGACTCTTTCCCCTTGCAAGTTCAAGTTCACTCTACTGACCTGTGTTGACAAAGCTTGACGTTTTCCACTGGCTGCCAAAGGAGATGTTTACAGAGTCCAGCTTCAGTTTGACAAAGGAGTAGGGGGTGATGACAGTGGACTTGAGTCTGAAATACTATAAATTGATAGCTAGAATACCAGAAAGAATAATTTGTCATTATAATTCTAAGGTATAGTCTCATAGGTCAGAACTGCAAAATCACTAAAATTTCATTCTCTGCTTGGTCCTTTATAATGAACTAATTATGTTCTGCATATTTTTTTGATTCGAGTTACTAATAGCATTATTTCATAAGTTTTGGGAGACCAACCAAGAAATTGTTCTCTGTTTCGTTTCTTCTTTCTGAAAAGTACCCTTACATATCTGTGTAGATCTCTAGGCAACGTAGTCATGTGGTTACTGAAAGGACTGGCTTAAAACATTGCTAAACCAGGTTTAGCTGACCTCAAAAAACTGACCTCTGCCAATGTGTGGTAGGCACAACTAACCCCATTTTGCATTTTAAGATAAATAAATGATGGTAGGTAACTACTGCCCCCAAATTTGCATTTCAGTGGCATAGTAATGTCCCATCACTTACCTACTACTTCACAGGGAGGTGGTGATAAGGAATAATGATTTGTTAACAAGATCATATCCTTGATTATAATGAACAATAGATGTACAAATTCTATATTTAACTTTTATTTTCCTTTTAATTGCTATGGATTTCTAGGCCCGCTACTAGCTACTTTATCAGACTGAAGAAATGGTTCCTATGATCTCTTATCCTCAGTTCCAGTGGACGTTACAATGTATTTTCTCCAAAATAGAAAGGCAGTTCAGTTCCATTATATGTTGTAAAATGTTGCAGTGCCATCCATTTTAGCTGTAGTTGTCAGTTCACTGGGACAGCATTCTGTGAGTTAAGAAAAAAAAAAATGGCAAGCAAAGGATTTACTAGCGTTTTTGCATTGAGTGGTTTAAGGGGGGAATACTATTGGCAGGTGGAAAATTCTGTGGACTTTTAAGAACCAGAAAAAAAGTTTCAGGCCAAGAGAAGGTAATGTATTAAACCCAAGCTTATTTAAAATTCTACTTTGTTTGACTGACCATCACATTACAGAGCAGTGTGCTCAGATTGTCTTCACTGTCAGTTCTAGGACTTCTATGAGCTTCATATGGCACTTGGCTTGAGTGGAGAAGGCCACTTTGTTTCTGGGAAGAGAAGTGTTCTGGGCAGTTGTACAAGTCCTAAAATATTGATGTGGCCACTCCTCAAGTATAGCAGTATTATGTAGTTATATACAGTATGTCATTCAAGCTGTTTTCATTGCCCAGAAATCATTATGCTGAACCTATAGGTTGTCAATCAAGTTAATTTTGGTAACTGCAAAGTAGAGTTTGCCTTTGTGGAAATCTATATAGGACATGTACATATAATGATATAATATCCTTTTTCAATGGATATAAAAGATTGAAAAGTTACTTTCTTTCATATTTAGTGCCTCCTTGAAATCTTATGCACACAGATAGAAGCCCCATGTGACTACTCTCTTTGAATGTGTATGTTGCAGGTGTAATGGTAGTAAGGACTATGAAGTATTAGCTTGTATTACATGAAATTGCTATTCTTGAAAGTCAAAGATGGTCAAATATTGGCAATTTTTCACATGGTTCAACCTAATAGTAAAGTATCAACTCTGCTATAACATAGAAGAGCACCAAGTTATTAAAGCAAATTATATAAACCAGACTGAAATTAACAACAAGTGGACAAGAGACAGAAATGATGTTAAGGAAAGTAAAGCTAATGAGTGATCTATGACTCAGTCCTATACTGTGGTGGCAGAAGCGAGATGTGGTCCTCCTAACTCTGTTGCCAGAAGATAGTTTGGTCAACAGATTTTTCACTCTCTGAACAATGTGTTTTATGTCTAGAAGTATATAAATGCTTGCAGCTAAGTTATTTCATATTTGCTTACATCGTTGCCTTCCTGACATACCTAAAATAGCAGATTTTTATTTCTAAGTTCTTTACTGTCTTTCTAACTTTTAAATATCAAAGTGATTCCCCCTTGGTGGGTGGTCAGAGCGTAGGGTGGTGCCTTTGCTTTTTACTTAATGACAGCCTTGCCTGTAAAGGTCATACTGGAAAGTATCTCATCCACTTTTGAGGTTATGCATTTTCTATTGGTCTACTTTTATTTCCTGATATTTTCTAAAGATGAGAGTCACTGCGGTCTTTCAGTTCTACAAAGGAAACTGTAATTAGTTGGATATTAATTTTAGTAATCTTCATTCTTATGGAAAGATATATTTGTTCTTTTGAGCTGAGCTATCAGTAGTGAGTATTCATTAGTAACAGTGGCCAGTTAAGATATTTGTTTTTCCATTTTTAACAGAAATTGGATTTAGGGTTCTGTCAACTTCAAGAAAAGTGGTACAGACAGCAGGTAGACCCCAGAGCCATCTCACTGGCAATAAGCAATCCTTCTCTTCTATTATTCAGAAATGAATTTATTTGAAAATTTTGATTGTGATCTAGTCTTATTCAACCTTACCATGATCCACAATATATTTAAATTATAATGAGCCACACAGAGAACTCCTTAGTAATAATTCACAGCTTTACATTTAAAATGTAGCTAATGCAATGTTCGTAAGTTAATGGGTTGATAAATTTGTGGACTTCTTTTTTTCTTGAATATAACAATGCAAAGACTAATTGTCAATGCAGTGTTATTTTTCATTCCCCACTATAGTGAAACTATTAATTGGAAGCGTTTTGTACTTAATCATTTCCAAACTTGGTGATAACATTAGCCTAACTTTTTGGTCAGTGATGTATTTTTCATGGCCTTTTGATTCCAAGATACTTAGATGATTTTACATGGGACATTATCACATTCTTACAAAACGTGCCCATGTGGAAAGTAGAGATTGGCAGTTTTTCCTGCCTTCCATATGTGGAAACAGAGGTAAGTAATAAGGTTCATTCTTGACAGAAATGCAGAATCTTTGTCCCAATTATAATTAAGTGACTATGTGAAAATTCATGTTTGAGTACCTTACTGAGGAAACTTCACTTTCAAATATCCTTTCTTTTAGCTTCTTCATTCAAAACACCAGAATCTTTGTTGTATGGTCATCTCTAAATTAATTACAAAATGTTTAAAAATTTTTTAATAAAATGGAGATTGGAAGGGATGAAGCTTGTTGAAGTAAATATTAGGGCAAATATTCTGAATACAGAGAATTGACATGGAGCTATTTACAAGGGAAAGGAGGAAGTATAGAGATAGTCTCATAGATATTGAAGGATAAGTATGGCTTAGAGAATATGTAGAAGATAGAACTTTGATTTAAAAAAAAGACTGGAAGTTAAAATGAAGCCTATAAATCTAAGAAAAATCTAAAACAATTGAGAAACTCCTATATTGTATTAATTTGCTTTTTAAATAATTTTTAGAGGATATTAAGGATTTCTATTTTGTTGTGACTACTTTTATTCTAATGGATTTAGAGATATAAATGTTAGAGCCCTAAGAACTTACAATTGAAGACATGTAATCTGTTTTACATTTAGTGGTAATGATACCCATTCGAGATTTTATATATATTTATTATGAAATCATACAAGGGGTTAAAAAAATCTGATCTGGTAATACCTCTGTACACAATGACTCAAAATCTAGAGGCAGTTTATATATTTATATTTATGTAAGATACCATATGCAAGGAAAAAAGGCAATAAATATGAAAGCAGTGGGTTGAAAAATAACATGTCAATTTATTTTGATCTAATGTTCAAAAAGATGGTAGGGGGTAGAAGGTGAGTCACGCAAACCTCAGTGTCACTTTTGAGTGATATGATGGAATTAACGTATTATTTTTAAAGCTGATAAATGAAGGGGAATAAACACTTGTCCTGAGTTGTTCATATAAACGTGTCTCAGCATAATCAAAAGGTTGATGAGAGAGTAGTCTTCATTTTTTATGTCCTGATATTTCTTTTTAATTAATTAAATAATTTGTTTATTTATTATTAGGTATCACTGATATACACTCTTATGAACGTTTCACATAAATAACATTGTGATTACTACATTCACCCATATTATCAAGTCCCCCCCACATACCCATTTCAGTCACTGTCCATCAGTGTAGTGAGATGCCATAGAGTCGCTACTTATCTTCTCTGTACTACACTATCTTCCCCATGACCCCCCCATACCTTGTGTGCCAATCAGAATACCCCTCAATCCCCTTCTCCCTCCCTCCCCACCCACCCTACCCCAGCCCTCCCCTTTTGTAACTGCAAGTCCATTATTGGAGTCTGTGAGTCTGTTGCTGTTTTGTTCCTTCAGTTTTGCTTCGTTGTTATACTCCACAAACGAGGAAAATCATTTGGTACTTGTCTTTCTCCGCCTTGCTTATTTCACTGAGCATAATACCCTCTAGCTCCTTCATGTGTTTGTGGGCTTTTTTTGTTTCCTTTGCCTAATTTACTTCTAGTTTCATACCTTTGTAGTTTGAGAAACTGGTTGGTACAATTTCAGTCCTTCTGAATTTACTGATGCTCTTTTTGTGGCCTAATATATGATCTATTCTTGAAATGTTCAATGTGCACTTGAGAAGAATTTATCCTGCTGCTTTGGGGTGGAGTGTTCTGTAGATGTCTGTTAGGTCCATCTGTTCTAATGTACTGTTCAGTGCCTCTGTCTCCTTACTTGTTTTCTGTCTGGTTGATCTGTCCTTTGGAGTGAGTGGTTTGTTAAAGTATCCTAAAAGAAATGCATTACATCCTATATCCCCCTTTAATTCTTTTTGTATTTGTTTCACATATGTAGGTGCTCCTATGTTGGGTGCATAGATATTTATAATGGTTATATCCTCTTGTTGGACTGACCCCTTTATCATTATGTAATGTCCTTCTTTGTCTCTTTGACTTTCTTTATTTTGAAGTCTATTTTGTCTGATACAAGTACTGCAACTCCTTTTTTCTCCCTATTAGTTGCATAAAATATCTTTTTCCATCCCTTAACTTCTAGTCTGTGTATGTCTCTGGGTTTGAAATGAATCTCTTGTAGGCAGTATATAGACAGGTCTTGTTTTTTTATCCATTCAGTGACTCTATGTCTTTTGATTGGTGCATTCAGACCATTTACATTTAGGGTGATTATTGATAGGAATGTACTTACCTCCATTGCAGGCGTTAGATTCATGGTTATCAAAGGTTCAGTGGTAGCTTCTTTACTCTCTAACAGTCTAACTTACCTCACTTCATACTCTATTACAAACACAATCTAAAGGTTATTTTTTTTTCCTCCTCCATTATTCATATATTAGGTATCATATTTTGTACTCTTTGTGTATCCCTTGACTGACTTTGAGGGTAATTGATTTACTTTTGTTTTTGCTTAGTAATTAATTGGTCTACTTTACTGTGGTTTTATTTTCTCTGGTGACAGCTATTTAGCCTTACGAACACTTCCATCTATAGCAGTCCCTCCATAATATACTGTAGAGATGGATTGTGGGAGATAAATTCTCTCAACTTTTGCTTATCTGGAAATTGTTTAATCTCTCCGTCAAATTTAAATGATAATCTTGCTGGGTAGAGTATACTTTGTTTGAGGTCCTTCTGTTGCATTGAATTAAATATATCATGCCACTCTCTTTTGGCCTGTAAGGTTTCTGTTGAGAAGTCTGTTGATAGCCTTATGGGTTTTCCTTTGTGTGTGATCTTTCTTCTCTCTCTGGCTGCTTTTTATCCTCTGTTCTTATCCTTGGTCTTTGCCATTCTAATGATTTTTTTAAATTTATTTTCAACTGAAGTATACATGACATACAATATTATATTAGTTTCAGGTGTACAACATAGTTATTTGACATTTATACACATTACAAAACTCATCGTGGTATGATATAGCTGACCGTGGAACAACATGGCTTTAGGTTTGCTGACCCCCATGCAGTCAAAAAATCCACATACAGCTTCTGATTCCCCAAAACCTTACCACCTAATAGCATACCATTGATTGTGTGGTAGTAAATGATGAAATAGACTGTTATCTGTATATAGTTTATGTATTCATGACATATCTAACTTTATCTTAGTTTTATCAATATTTCTAGGCTACATGGTTCATCTGCATGTTTTTAAAAATTGTCACTTCTTCAAAAACCTTTCCAATATGTATATATTTTTTAAAAATTTATTTCATTTATAAATGGACCTTTGCAGTTCAAACCCATGTTCAAGGGTCAACTGTATAGTTACCATCTGTCACCATACAAAGTTATTATAATATCATTGATTATATTCCCTCTGCTATACTTTGCATCCCCTGTGACTTATTTATCTTTTAACTGGAAGTTTGTACTTCTTAATCCCCTTCATCCATTTCACCTATCCCCCCACCTCCTCCTTCTTGGCAACCACCAGTTTGTTCTCTGTATTTGTTAGTCTGTTTCTCTTTTGTTTGTTTGTTTTGTTAATTAGATTCCACATACAATTGATATATAGTATTTGTCTTTCTCTGACTTATTTCACTTTGCATAATACTCTCTTGGTTCATCCAGGTTATCGTGAATGATAAGATTTCCTTCTTTTTTATGGCTGAGTAATATTCCAGCATGTGTGCATGTGTGTACTACATGCTCTTTACCAGTTCATCTATCTAAGGACACCAGGTTGCTTCCATATCTTAGCTATTGTAAATAATGCTGCAATAAACATAGGTGTATGTATACTTTCAAATTAGTTTTTTCATTTTCTTCAGGTAAAAAACTAGAAGTAGAATTACTGGGTCATGTGATACATCTATTTTGAATTTTTTGAGGAACCTCCATACCATATTCCCTAGTGGCTGACACAATTTACATTCCCACCAACGTTGTACAAGGAGTTCCCTTTTCTCTGTGTCATTGCTAATAACACTTGATATTTCTTGTCTTTTTGATACTAGCCATTCTGATTAGTGTGAGGTGATGTACCCTTGCGTTTTTGATTTGCATTTCCCTGATGATTAGTGATGTGGAGCATCTTTTCATGTGTCTGTTAGCCATCTGTCTTCATTGGGAAAATGTCTGTTCAGGTCCTCTGACCACTTTCAAATAGGATTGCTTGGTTTTTAAGTATTGGTAAATACCAATCTTTAAGTCTGTTTTCATTGGCAGTGATTTTTAAAGATCCATTTTATATGGCATTTGTTTTAATACCTTAAATTTCCTGTCTGGCTTTTATTCTTTCTTAACCAATAGATCTCTCCATTTTGGACTTTGAGCAGCTGACAACCTCAAACCGAGGGACCATTTAAGTAATGTATTACATTTTTCAAAGAAGTAGAAAGTCTTTCTTGTTCTTTGATACTTTTTCCTCTTATACAACTGAAAATAGAACCAACCACTTGCAGGATTTATTTCCATTGAGTTGTGTTGTAATTGTGATTTAATATCCTTGTTTCAGTTTGTATGACACATTTCAATATATTTGAGTACTGAGTTTTTCCCAAAATGGAGTATATTTTCAAAATAAGTATTTATCTCTTTTGTATTTGAAGCTTTTTCCCTTTCTGTCAGTTTCTTTTTTTTTTTCTTTTTTCTTTTTTCTTTTCTTTTCTTTTCTTTTCTTTTTCTTTTGTGAGGGCATCTCTCATATTTATTGATCAAATGGTTGTTAACAACAATAAAATTCTGTATAAGGGAGTCAATGCTCAATGCACAATCATTAATCCACCCCAAGCCTAATTTTTGTCAGTCTCCAATCTTCTGAAGCATAATGAACAAGTTCTTACATGAAGAACAAATTCTTACATAGTGAATAAGTTACATGGTGAACAGTACAAGGGCAGTCATTACAGAAACTTTCGGTTTTGCTCATGCATTATGAACTATAAACAGTCAGTTCAAATATGAATACTCATTTGATTTTTATACTTGATTTATATGTGGATACCACATTTCTCTATTATTATTATTTTTAATAAAATGCTGAAGTGGTAGGTAGATACAAGATAAAGGTAGATAACATAGTTTAGTGTTGTAAGAGAGCAAATGTAGATGATCAGGCGTGTGCCTGTAGACTATGTGTTAATCCAAGCTAGACAAGGGCAATAAAACATCCACGTATGCAGAAGATTTCTCTCAGAACAGGGGGGGTGAGGTTCTAAGCCTCACCTCTGTTGATCCCCAATTTCTCACCTGATGGCCCCCCTGTGACTGTGCCTGTCTTAGGTTGTTCCTCCCTTGAGGAATCTTACCCGTCTCTGGCTAACCAGTCATCTTCCGGAGCCATACAGGAAAATGTAAAGTTAGTAAGTGAGAGAGAAGCCTTATTGTTTGAAAAGGTTAGCTTTTTACTTCTTTGCATATTTATGCCCTGTGGCTTCTATGCCCAGCGTTTGTCTTGAGGTATCTTTACCACTTGGAAGAATTATGATACTCGGTAAATTTGATATGAGGCACGAATTCTATTTAAGGGTTGTAATTAGGAAGGAAGAAGAAAAGCTATAGAAGTAGCAGGTGGAAGAAAACATGGGAAGATTGGTTATTTCTTTGACATATCTTCTTGTAGAGTAACTTCAGCATGTATAGGTTTTAAACTACTAATTAAATTGCACACACACATTAACATAATAGGAGTATAGTTACATAACCAAAGCATACCTGTAATTACCAGCCATCTCCAGTGAAACCAAGAAGACCAGTTAGGCACCTTAGGCATTTGTGAAAACTTATCTATAATATGGTGGGTATTGTCCAACTGAACTTGAACAGTCTGAGAGAAATCAGACAAATTAAAACAACACATTCCTGGGGACTGTTCACATCCCATATGTTCTTTTAACAGTAAATAGTCTGTAGTTGTAAGATTTTGGAGCGCTACAATTTGCACTTCTCCTAATTCTTGGTTGAGTTCCAACAGTCTAGGTCCAGTCAAATTTGTTGTTTTACTGTATGCACAGGCCAGCTTAGATATCTCCTTCTTTATTCCCATGGCAAGTCCAGGAGATGGTGGGATGAGTGCATCTACACCTGTAGCAGTGCATGAATCTTTTTTGGGGTTTTTTGATGATCATCTTCTGGCATGAGTCTTCCAGAGAGTGCTGATGTTGGAAGCTCTTTTTCATATCGTATCTTAGTTCATTTTCGGGGTAGCCAAATTAGGCTTTGATCCTCTGTATAAACACAAACAGGCCCTTTGCCTACACTTTTATATGCCCTTTATACCCTTGTGTAGAACTCACTGGAGGTCCCCACACAGGAACTGCCTTTTTTTTTTTTTTGGTATCATTAATCTACACTTACTTGACGAATATTATGTTTACTAGGCTCTCCCCTATACCAGGTCCCCCCTATAAACCCCTTTACAGTCACTGTCCATCAGCATAGCAAAATGTTGTAGAATCACTACTTGCCTTCTCTGTGTTGTACAGCCCTCCCCTTTCTCCCACCCCCCCATGCATGCTAATCTTAATACCCCCTTTCTACGTCCCTCCCTTATCCCTCCCTACCCACCCATCCTCCCCAGTCCCTTTCCCTTTGGTACCTGTTAGTCCATTCTTGAGTTCTGTGATTCTGCTGCTGTTTTGTTCCTTCAGTTTTTCCTTTGTACTTACATTCCACAGATGAGTGAAATCATTTGGTATTTCTCTTTCTCCGCGTGGCTTGTTTCACTGAGCATAATACCCTCCAGCTCAATCCATGTTGCTGCAAATGGTTGGATTTGCCCTTTTCTTATGGCTGAGTAGTATTCCATTGTGTATATGTACCACAGCTTCTTTATCCATTCATCTATCGATGGACATTTAGGTTGCTTCCAATTCTTGGCTATTGTAAATAGTGCTGCGATAAACATAGGGGTACATTGGTCTTTCTCATACTTGATTGCTGCATTCTTAGGGTAAATTCCTAGGAGTGCAATTCCTGGGTCAAATGGTATGTCTGTTTTGAGCATTTTGATGTACATCCATACTGCTTTCCACAATGGTTGAACAAGTTTACATTCCCACCAGCAGTGTAGGAGGGTTCCCCTTTCTCCACAGCCTCGCCAACATTTGTTGTTGTTTGTCTTTTGGATGGCAGCCATCCTTACTGGTGTGAGGTGATACCTCATTGTAGTTTTAATTTGCATTTCTCTGATAATTAGCGATGTGGAGCATCTTTTCATGTGTCTGTTGGCCATCTGTATTTCTTTTTTGGAGAACTGTCTGTTCAGTTCCTCTGCCCATTTTTTAATTGGGCTATTTGTTTTTTGTTTGTTGAGGCGTGAGAGCTCCTTATATATTCTGGACGTCAAGCCTTTATCGGATGTGTCATTTTCAAATATATTCTCCCATACTGTAGGGATCCTTCTTGTTCTATTGATGGTGTCTTTTGCTGTACAGAAGCTTTTCAGCTTAATATAGTCCCACTTACTCATTTTTGCTGTTGTTTTCCTTGCCCGGGGAGATATGTTCCAGAAGAGGTCACTCATGTTTATGTCTAAGAGGTTTTCGCCTATGTTTTCTTCCAAGAGTTTAATGGTTTCATGACTTACATTCAGGTCTTTGATCCATTTTGAGTTTACTTTTGTATATGGGGTTAGACAATGGTCCAGTTTCATTCTCCTACATGTAGCTGTCCAGTTTTGCCAGCACCACCTGTTGAAGAGACTGTCATTTTGCCATTGTATGTCCATGGCTCCTTTATCAAATATTAATTGACCATATATGTCTGGGTTAATGTCTGGATTCTCTAGTCTGTTCCATTGGTCTGTGGCTCTGCTCTTGTGCCAGTACCAAATTGTCTTGATTACTATGGCTTTATAGTAGAGCTTGAAGTTGGGGAGTGAGATCCCCCCTACTTTATTCTTCTTTCTCAGGATTGCTTTGGCTATTCTGGGTCTTTGGTGTTTCCATATGAATTTTTGAATTATTTGTTCCAGTTCATTGAAGAATGTTGCTGGTAGTTTCATAGGGATTGCATCAAATCTGTATATTGCTTTGGGCAGGATGGCCATTTTGACGATATTAATTCTTCCTGGCCATGAGCATGGGGTGAGTTTCCATCTGTTAGTGTCCCCTTTAATTTCTCTTAAGAGTGACTTGTAGTTTTCAGAGTATAAGTCTTTCACTTCGTTGGTTAGGTTTATTCCTAGGTTTTGTTTTTTTTTTATGCAATTGTGAATAGAGTTGTTTTCCTGATTTCTCTTTCTGTTGGTTCATTGTTAGTGTATAGGAAAGCCACAGATTTCTGTGTGTTGATTTTGTATCCTGCAACTTTGCTGTATTCCGATATCAGTTCTGGTAGTTTTGGGGTGGAGTCTTTAGGGATTTTTATGTACAGTATCATGTCATCTGCAAATAGTGACAGTTTAACTTCTTCTTTACCAAACTGGATTCCTTGTATTTTTTTTTGTTTTGTCTGATTGCCGTGGCTAGGACCTCCAGTACTATGTTAAATAACAGTGGGGAGAGTGGGCATCCCTGTCTAGTTCCCGATCTCAGAGGAAAAGCTTTCAGCTTCTCGCTGTTCAGTATAATGTTGGCTGTGGGTTTATCATAGATGGCCTTTATTATGTTGAGGTACTTGCCCTCTATTCCCATTTTGCTGAGAGTTTTTATCATGAATGGATGTTGAACTTTCTCAAATGCTTTTTCAGCGTCTATGGAGATGATCATGTGGATTTTGTCTTTCTTTTTGTTGATGTGGTGGATGATGTTGATGGACTTCCGAATGTTGTACCATCCTTGCATCCCTGGGATGAATCCCACTTGGTCATGGTGTATGATCCTTTTGATGTAGTTTTGAATTCGGTTTGCTAATATTTTGTTGAGTATTTTTGCATCTACGTTCATCAGGGATATTGGTCTGTAGTTTTCTTTTTTGGTGGTGTCTTTGCCTGGTTTTGGTATTAGGGTGATGTTAGCTTCATAGAATGAGTTTGGGAGTATCCCCTCCTCCTCTATTTTTTGGAAAACTTTAAGGAGAATGGGTATTATGTGTTCCCTCTATGTCTGATAAAATTCCGAGGTAAATCCATCTGGCCCGGGGTTTTGTTCTTCAGTAGTTTTTTGATTACCGCTTCAATTTCGTTGCTGGTGATTGGTCTGTTTAGATTTTCTGTTTTTTTCTGGGTCAGTCTTGGAAGGTTGTATTTTTCTAGGAAGTTGTCCATTTCTCCTAGGTTTCCCAGCTTGTTAGCATATAGGTTTTCATAGTATTCTCTAATAATTCTTTGTATTTCTGTGGGGTCCTTCGTGATTTTTCCTTTCTCGTTTCTGATACTGTTGATTTGTGTTGACTCTCTTTTCTTCTTAATAAGTCTGGCTAGAGGCTTATCTATTTTGTTTATTTTCTCGAAGAACCAGCTCTTGGTTTCATTGATTTTTGCTATTGTTTTATTCTTCTCAATTTTATTTATTTCTTCTCTGATCTTTATTACGTCCCTCCTTCTGCTGACCTTAGGCCTCATTTGTTCTTCTTTTTCCAATTTCAATAATTGTGACATTAGACCATTCATTTGGGGTTTTTCTTCCTTTTTTAAATATGCTTGAATTGCTATATACTTTCTTCTTAAGACTGCTTTTGCTGTGTCCCACAGAAGTTGGGGCTTAATGTTGTTGTTGTCATTTGTTTCCAAATATTGCTGGGTCTCCATTTTGATTTGGTCATTCATCCATTGATTATTTAGGAGCATGTTGTTAAGCCTCCATGTGTTTGTGAGCCTTTTTGCTTTCTTTGTACAGTTTATTTCTAGTTTTATACCTTTGTGGTCTGAAAAGTTGGTTGGTAGGATTTCAATCTTTTGGAATTTACTGAGGCTCTTTTTGTGGGCTAGTATGTGGTCTATTCTGGAGAATGTTCCATGTGCACTTGAGAAGAATGTGTATCCTGTTGCTTTTGGATGTAGAGTTCTGTGGATGTCTATTAGGTCCATCTGCTCTAATGTGTTGTTGTTCATTGCTTCCGTGTCCTTACTTATTTTCTGCCCGGTGGATCTATCCTTTGGGTTGAGTGGTGTGTTGAAGTCTCCTAGAATGAATGCATTGCAGTCTATATCCCCCTTTAGTTCTGTTAGTATTTGTTTCACATATGCTGGTGCTCCTGTGTTGGGTGCATATATATTTAGAATGGTTATATCCTCTTGTTGGACTGAGCCCTTTATCATTATGTAGTGTCCTTCTTTATCTCTTGTTACTTTCTTTGTTTTGAAGTCTATTTTGTCTAATATTAGTACTGCAGCCCCTGCTTTCTTCTCACTGTTGTTTGCTTGAAATATGTTTTTCCATCCGTTGACTTTTAGTCTGTACATGTCTTTGGGTTTGAGGTGAGTTTCTTGTAAGCAGCATATAGATGGGTCTTGCTTTTTTATCCATTCTATTACTCTGTGTCTTTTGATTGGTGCATTCAGCCCATTAACATTTACGGTGACTATTGAAAGATACGTACTTATTGCCATTGCAGGCTTTAAATTCGTGGTTACCAAAGGTTCAAGGTTAGTCTCTTTTGTATTTTACTGCCTAACTTAGCTCGCTTATTGAGCTGTTATATACACTGTCTGGAGATTCTTTTCTTCTCTCCCTTCTTATTCCTCCTCCTCGATTCTTCATATGTTGGGTGTTTTATGCTGTGCTCTTTCTAGGAGTGCTCCCATCTAGAGCAGTTCCTGTAAGATGTTCTGTAGAGGTGGTTTGTGGAAAGCAAATTCCCTCAGCTTTTGTTTGTCTGGGAATTGTTTAATCCCACCATCATATTTGAATGATCGTCGTGCTGGATACAGTATCCTTGGTTCAAGGCACTTCTGTTTCGTTGTATTAAATATATCATGCCATTCTCTTCTGGCCTGTAGGGTTTCTGTCGAGAAGTCTGATGTTAGCCTGATAGGTTTTCCTTTATAGGTGACCTTTTTCTCTCTAGCTGCCTTTAAATGTCTTTCCTTGTCCTTGATCTTTGCCATTTTAATTATTATGTGTCTTGGTGTTGTCCTCCTTGGATCCTTTCTGTTGGGGGTTCTGTATTTCTGTGGTCTGTTCGATTATTTCCTCCCCCAGTTTGGGGAAGTTTTCAGCAATTATTTCTTCTAAGATACTTTCCATCTCTTTTCCTCTCTCTTCTTCTTCTGGAACCCCTATAATACGGATATTGTTCGTTTTAGATTGGTCACACAGTTCTCTTAATATTGTTTCATTCCTGGAGATCCTTTTGTCTCTCTCTATGTCAGCTTCTATGCGTTCCTGTTCTCTGATTTCAATTCCATCAATGGCCTCTTGCATTCTATCCATTCTGCTTATAAACCCTTCCAGAGTTTGTTTCATTTCTGCGATCTCCTTTCTGGCATCTGTGATCTCCCTCCGGACTTCGTCCCGTTTCTGTTGCGTATTTCTTTGCATCTCTGTCAGCAAGTTTATGATTCTTATTTTGAATTCTTTTTCAGGAAGACTGGTTAGGTCTGTCTCCTTCTCTGGTGTTGTCTCTGTGATCTTTGTCTGCCTGTAGCTTTGCCTTTTCATGGTGATAGGAATAGTTTGCAGAGTTGGGGCGAGTGACGGCTGGAAGAACTTCCCTTCTTGGTTTGTGGCCTTCCTCTCCTGGGAGAACAGCGACCCCCTAGTGGCTTGTGCTGCGCAGCTGCGTGCAGACATGGCTTCTGCTTCCTGCCCGGCTGCTATGGAGTTAATCTCCGCTGTTGCTGTGGGTGTGGCCTGGCTCGGCAGCTGCTCCAAAGTGGTGGAGTCACGTTGGAGGGGGAGCTGCCTGGAGGCTATTTATCTCCGTAAGGGGCCTCCCTGCTCCCTGCAGCCCAGGGGTTAGGGTGCCCAGAGATCCCCGGATTCCCTACCTCTGGATTAAGTGTCCCACCCTGCCCCTTTAAGACTTCCAAAAAGCACCTGCCAAAACAACAACGACCACAAAAAAAAAAATTTTTTTTAATTAAAAAATAAATAAATAAATAAATAATGGCCGCCCGTTTTTCTTTATTCTCCGGCGCCAGCCTCAGGCATCTGCTCACCAGTCTTGCTGCCCTGTTTCCCTAGTATTGGGGTCCCTATCCCTTTAAGACTTCCAAAAAGCTCTCGCCAAAACAAAACAGAAAAAAAAAAAATGGCCACTCCCTTTTCTCATGTCCTCCAGCGCCAGGCCTCTGGTACCCTCTCACCGTCCTTGCTGCCCTATTTCCCTAGCATCCAGGGCCCCCTGGGCACGTACTGTGTCTGCACTCTGGCCCGGATGGCTGGGGCTGGGCGTTCGGCAGTCCTGGGCTCCGTCTCCCTCCCGCTCTGCCTTCTCTTCTCCCGCCGGGAGCTGGGGGGATGGGCGCTCGGCTCCCGCGGGGCCGGGGCTTGTATCTTAGCCCCTTCGCGAGGCACTGGGTTCTCTCAGTTGTGGATGTGGTCTGGATATTGTCCTATGTCCTCTGATCTTTATTCTAGGAAGAGTTGTCTTTGTTATATTTTCATAGCTATATGTGGTTTTGGGAGGAGATTTCCGCTGCTCTACTCACGCCGCCATCTTGGCTCCACCCTAATTCTGATCTTTATTAAATCAGTATTTCTTTGAATGGTATGTCCAAGATGTGCTCCAGAAATTCAGGAACAGAATATTTGGGGTGACTGCAAGGCCTTGGTCAGTAAAATGAAACTCAACTGAGACCTTGAAAGAAAGTTAAAATGTGCATGGTGTAGTGTAATGAAGTCCATTCATTCATTTTGCAAATATTTGTAATGCATCCCCAGTGCCACACAGTATGACAAGCACTGGGGTATGATTGTGGTCAGTTATGATGGTAGTAATTTTGAACCTCATTTTTATGGAGGCTTTGTGCTATCATAGAGGGAATGCTGGGTTTTGAGGCTGCAGCTTGGACCTCTGGACCTGCCATAACACTTGCTCTTTAGAGTAAGCCCCATAACTTCTCGGAGACTGTTTTCTAATCTATCTTGATGAGAAGGTTGGTCCATTCCAGCTCTTGACTTTTATAAAAATAAGATATATGGAGATATTTTGTTCAGAGTTTTTGCTATATATATGTGGATTGTATGGAATGTGGGCTTTTTTTTTTTTTTTTACCCTATCTGTAGCCATGAAATTTGTTTGTCAGTAGGAGCTGGTAGGGCATTTTCTCTTTTCTGCTTCTGTAATATAGTTCTATAAACACACATTTAAGCTAGCACAATTAAATTCTCTCTATAAACTGAAGTAGTTCTGATTTTAGGCTCATTTACTGTCTTAGAGCAGAATTGATCTTGTTTTCACATTTAGTTCACCCTCTACAGATCTTGAGAGGAAGAAAAATAGCATTGCTAGCTCAGTTTAACTGGGTCAGAGTTAACAGGAGGATGGTTGGAAAACCAGGCTAGAATATTTGCTTGCCTTTCTCTGCCTTCTCTTCATGTGTTAATGTATGTAGATCACTCAGATAAACAGAGGCCCAACCTTGAGGAGCTCTGCCTGTATGGCTTTTCACTTTTCATACATGTTAAAATGACTCAGCATACTGGATTGTCAAGAACCCAATTGACAGTTTCTGGGATTATCAGGAGAGAAACAGTCTGAGGCATTTCATTTGCTCTGTTAAACATCAAATCCTTTGCAGCTAGCATCTTATGTGTGGACTATGATACAGCCTATTACTTTTAAATAAATATTAGACATAATGAACAGAACAGAGGATTTCAAGTAAACCTTATTCTGGCATTACTAACCGTATAATCTAGAGTAAGTTATTTAAGGTTTCTGCAAAGCAGTTTTCCTCAGATTCAAAACTGAAAACTATTATCATATTCCTTACAGGATTATTTTCAGAATTAAAATGAAACACCATATATGAATACCCAGCACAGTACCTGCCACATACCAGGCAGTCAACAAATATAATTTCCCTTCTTCCCTATTTCCTTCCTGTCCCTTCATTCATTTATTTTACTGGTTTTCCTTACTATTTAATAATATGCTTTATATTTCATATTTTCAAAAGGACTAGTATCCCAGTAGTTTTCCTCTTTTAAAAAAAAGTCTTTTTTTGAAGTCTTAGTGTAGTATACAAATACATGTCTGTGATTGAAGAAAATAATTAGGGAAGAATTTCTGTGTAATTATATACTGGGAGAGGGAGGGAGAATAATGTATGAAGAGCCTATCCTGTGTTAAGAATGGTGCATGTTATATCATTTAATACTCAAGAAATAGGGCTTTTCCTTATTGCATTATATCTCATTAGTTGAAGAACTAATAAGCAGTTTAAATTACCTAAGATCAACCTTGTTATCAAATTGTAGGTTGGAGATTAGAACCCAGATCTTACTTCCTAGCTCTCTACTATGATCCATGGATTTTCAGTCACTGGAGAGAGGAGGGTAGCTTTTGCCTCCTAACTGCAGAGGGCTGGGAGCAAGGTGTGGAGTGGGAAAGCATACCTCGGTCACCTGAGGACATTTCAAATTATACTCATGGCACTGTGCTGCCTCCAGTTTTGCTACCTCCAAAAGTAAGACATGGGTACCTTACCAATAGTAAGACATGGTTTGGTACTATCGCTATATTCTTCAACCATGTTGGGATAGTTAAAAAAATAAAAGAACATTATTGTTCTATGATATACTGCTTAGATAGGAAATGGTTATATAAAAATGCCAGATTAAATCACACATGAATAAAAAGTCTTAAAAATATTATGACAAATGTATTTATTTTTCTTTATTGCTCCTAGACAATTTAGAAGTATTTGGGCATTTTTAGGTATTCTGTGTATAATGTAAAAAGTAAATGCTGTGGGGTTTTTTCGGTATATTTTTTCAGGTTATACTTAGCTGTCAGTAACAGTGGAGTAACAGAAAAATGTTTTTCTTATTTTGGTTTGCAGCATTACTACTTTCATCTTTTAGTGAAAGTGAAGACTAGTTTATAGTGCTTTTTAATGTAAATTTGATTATGTAAAATAAGTAATGAATTTCAAGCCACATATAGCTATTTTGCAAATTTAGTAAAAAGAATTTGTATTGAGGGAAGATAAGAAAATATTAAAACTGTACACTAGCCAATAAGGCTAATTGCTTCCTGTCCCTTTTGAAATTACTCAGCCTGAAAAAAGATAGCACATATTGATTTACTGTATAGTAAATGTCCCATGTCTCTCCTCCTCTCACACCCAGACACACATGCACACTGCCACACATTCACATGTGGCAGTAGTGACAAGGAACTGCATATATAACCATTTCTTTCATCAGTCTCATATAATAACTAAATTAGGATGGAACATTTTCTTCCTGTGCAGAACAACATAGCATAAAATGATTAAAATGCACAAAATGAATAGCAGTGTAGTAGAATCTTGAAGGCATATGTGTTTGCTTTTACCAAAAAAAACAAATGTTTCCAAAGGAAAAATAAATATTTTCTGATAATGTAGTATTGATCCATTTACATGCATATATATTAGAAGCAATGTCAAAACTTAGCTTATGTTTGATGGCTTTTTGGCAAGTGATTATGAAAACAAGGCATATTCAAATTGTACTCTCCAAGATGGTCTTTTGCTTTATTTCATTCAATAATCCAGAGAATGGGTGTTTTATTCATGTATGTTGTGTTTTAACTCCTGTGTCAATTTTGTCCTTTTTGTGATTTTTCTACAAGCATCTGATTTCTTTTAACATAGACTTTGAAATGCTAGTTCTGATTATCTAAAGCCAAATAAGTAAAATAAATGAGATTTTTTTTTAAAGCAGATGTTATAGAGCAAGCTGCTCTGAAGGATAATTTGTAACTACTCAAATAAGCATATTATTTCAGAAGTGTTGTACCATGTGTGTGTTTCTTTTTTGTCTCAAATGAATACAAATTATTATCAGATTTTTAATTGTGACTTTGGCCACTTCTCTACCTCATCAGGAATTCATCTTAGTATAGTATCTTGCACTTTATCTTGAAAGGATCAGGTGCATCCTTATTTGCAGAAGAGAGAGTACTTTGTGTTTGGAGTGACTCTTCCTTGGTCACACTACATGTTACATAAATAATTGCTATGTATCCTGTTTAAAAATGCTCAGACCCCTACATATTTCTTCCGCAATATATTTGTTTCACGTGAACATCTATCCCCCAAAGAGCTCTGTTCCAGCTTCTCGTGGAGCTTCGTTGATGGCTTTCTTGTAAACCCACCAGCACACCTTTGATCCCAGAATTCTGAACGCAGGCGTAGCTGCTCCAGCAAGGCTGCTGTTTACTGGCGAGTCCCCATTAACATCGCCACCACTCCCGGGTTAGATAATGGACTCAAAGGTTAAGAGCAGAGGATCTCCGCAGCTCCAATCAGCAGGGCTTTTCCAGGGCTAATTACCTCTTTACTGCGCTGACTCTAATGTGACATGTTTATTGCCTTAACTAACAACTCATTAGCTTAGTTGATGTTTTTGTCAATATTAATTCGTTCATTTAAGCCAAGTCAAAGCTTAAACAAAGATGTCCAGACTGAGAAACGGGCAGCAGAGTGACTTTTGTTTGCTCATCTTTTTTTTTCCCCCTTACTCACCTTCAATAAAATAAATGTGTGGGAAGGAAACATTTAGAGCGCCTGCACGGAGGATGTTGATATTCGTGCATTTGCTTGCATGTGAAACAATTCTGAATTTACTTCTCCTGTGGTTATTCTCGTGTCCATATCACAGCTAACTTAATATTTAGTGTCTGTTATAGGGGCACTATTTCTAATCTTTGACTATATGTCTATAAAGGGCTAAAATTCAGGAGTTTCTTCTTCCAGTTGAATGTTTTACTGTGGTTACTAGAAAAGAGAGCAAGTAATTTTTTTTGTATGATTTTAATGTCTACTAGACCACCTATAAAATTAGTTTGTGATTTATCTTGTAATGATTGCTAACTTACTTAATTAGCCGTGTGAATTATTTAAAAAGAGGAAGCAGTTGTGGAGTTATTTTGAAACATGTCAGTTTTCTGCCATACTTTTGGTTAACAATAACAGTGTTTCTTGGAGAATGTCATTGTTTTATTTCATGTATTTTTAAATAATAACTAAATTCTAAAGCCCTAGAGTAGTGCAAATGAGTAAGATAAATGAGCCTCTGATTGAACAGTAAGCCTGCTGTGTTGGAGGTCTATCAGCATCTTCAGAACCCTGGAATCCCATTTGGCAAGCCCCTCTCTCAGGATGCATAATAGCTTGCAGACGACCAGGAAGGGTTCCTGATCACACGTGAGTGAAGCCATAGTGTTAGTTGAATTTGATCTCTGAGAAAGCCAGGGTCTGCTCTGAAGGTCAGAGACCCACTCCAACTGTTCAGTTCCTAGAGGTGGTCAGACCCAGAGAATGCTGAAAGGAGCTGTGCGTGGAACATGATGAGAAATACGTGTCACATAGACCAGATACTCACAGCTGTTTCATCCATCGTTCTGTGTCTATAGAAGGCTGCGTGGACACCGAATTAGCAGTAGTAGTTATGAGAAATCACTGTCACAGGAAATAAAAATAATCTCTATAATTGTGCACATTCTGTGCTAAATACTCTGACTACATTTGCCTTCCCTGTTTTCTCAAGCTGCCATTCTTTCCTGAATGTGCTTCAGTTAGGCTTTCCTGCCTCTGACTCTGCCGAAACCTTTTCAGTAAGATCACCAATGACTTGCACATTGCCCATCCTCAGCCCTGTCTCTGTGTCTCGTTGGCATGTAATTCCAGCTGGATTAAAACTTGAAACTTTCCTTGGTTTCAATGACATCATCTTCTCCTGTTTCTCCCACTTTTTGTTAGCCCCTCTCTTCAACCTGAGAAGGTTCTTCTGTACCTACCCTCATTCTCTAGGCATCCAGTCTCATGGCTTTGGTGCCATGTTTATGTGGATGATTTTCAAATTTTTAATTCTAGCCCTGGTTTCTACACTGGTCTCCAAACTCAGACACATCTAATGACTTATCCGAAATCTGCCTTCAGAGCTTTCGAATGTATCTCAATTTGAAATGCTACTCCAGCTTCAAAAACAAAAACAAAAAATTCCATCTCTCCTGTTGTTACTCACTTGAGTAACACCACCACTCACCCAGTTGCTCATGCCCAAATTCTGGGCATCAGTTTTATTTCTTCTCTTTCTGTCATGTGTCCATATCCAAACCCTAAATGAATCTTGTCTGCTCTATGTTTGCAAAAGATTTTTTTTAAATCTAGAGTTCACACAGTTCTCACTGCTCCCTCACCTCTGTTTTAGTCCAAACCATCATCACCTCTTACCTGAACTATTGTGAGCCTCCCAATTGGCCTGCTATTGGCTCTCTCCCCCCTGCCATCTATACTGTCCAGAGCACCCAGTTGTTTTTTTAGTTGATAGCAGGTCATATGATTGTTCTCCATGTAACCCCCAGGAGTTTCTTATAACACTTAAACTAACACCCCACATTGAAAAGGCCCTTCCTGACCCATCCCACGGCTGCCTCCTGGATTCCATGTCCCGCTCTCCCCTTTGTCGCTGGCCATCCAGTCACTCCTGTGCGGCTGCCTCAGCCTAGAATGCTGCTCACACGGATGCACATGCTTCTCATTTCACTCAGGTCTTTGTTCAGCTGTCACCTCCTGCAGATTCCTCCCCTCTCTCTCACTCTCTAGGATCATATTCGCTTCATTTGTTGTCTTGGGACTCAGTGCTACTTGGCACATCTATTTGTTTATTTGGTTTTTATGTCTCAAATAGAATGTAAGCTTCGTGAGAACAGACTTTGTTGGCCTGCACCTTAAAACAGGGCCTTGTGCATAGCAGACACTAGTAAATACTGAGTGAATCAAAGGATCACTCGGCTGTAAATGCTAGAGCAAGAACTTAAACCCTGGCTTTCTCTTGCCTCCCTTCTACCCAGCATTCATGCCTTTCAACAATCCTATACTTTTTGGGAACAGGATATAAGAGTATTTGGACCATTCAACTAGATACTCCACAGGTTAATGGATTTTTCTTTTCTTTTCTTTTTACTTCTTTGACATCATAAACATCTGCTTCTATTATTCTCTTATTTATTATTGACCCCCAGATTGTCAATCAACACTTTTACCTTCCATAGGCAGAAAAAGGCTATATACAATAAGTAACACACTTTTGTTTATAGGAAGGTAAGATTCTCTTATTTAGTCTGCCATCCAAAATACATTTAAACACCAAAAGCAAAAAGAGATCAGATTTCACTGTATGACACAACTTAGTTGAAAAAATACGTACTTTGTAACAAAGAACATTTGGATTTTATACCTTTCTGATTATAGGACAAGAAACAGCCAATTAATTTGAATTAAAACTGTTTTGATAAAGCTGATGTTAGCTTAATGCATTTTGAAATACCTTTGTTAAATGAACTTCCTAATTTAATTAAGTTATTTATGCTTTTTATTAAAAGAAATGATGACTTTGTTTTTATGCAATATATGATGTAAAAAAACAGTTTTTAGTAACTGCATTAATACAAACCATGTAGTTATGGAAGTATTTGTTAATTATCTATGAATAATACACACTACATTGGAATTATTTTTCTCAAATCAAGTACCTGTATAAAACATAGGAATAGAATTCTAGATGGCACCCTGCCATCCTTGTTCTTTGATGGACATTAGCAAGTGGGAAAAGGCTTCATTTACTTGGTTACACTTTGAAATAAGTGGCCAGTCATTATTAATTCATTTTGCACTCATTGTAATGGCATAAATCATCATAAACTCATTTGGTTTAAAGTGCATATAGTATTATCTCCCACAGGAATTTCCTTGTAATTGAGCTATTAATTAATATATATATTTTTAATACGACCTTTTTTTCCCTTCTCTACTATTCAGAACCAAGGATAGTTAGTGGCCATTTCTTCATTCATGATTTTCTTTTATGTAAGGGGAACAAGTCTGTCTTCACCAGGCCTGCTGACCGGTGTAGGAGGGACCAAAGCCCAAGAAAATGGTTATATATGTCATCTGCCAACATGACAGCGTAATAATTGTGAATGATCTCTAAGGGCCCTTTGAAAAATTCTCTGAAATGCTATGGGTGTGTAATAAGTCCTGTAAGAAAATTTCATTCTCCCTTGATAAACATGGTTTCATTCTGGCTTCTGTTTTAATTTCCAGTTTTTAAAAACTTCTCCTGTGGCCACTGGTTTTCTGTAAGCATTGGCTGCCCTAAAATCCAAATTTCCTTGCTTCCAGCAAGAAGGCTCCATAACCGAATCCCCTTTCCTCTTCTGTACTGTCCTTCCACCTTCCCTTCTTCAGCCTCTTCAGTTATCCAGTGCCCTTGGGGTGTGGCTGCTAAAGGGCTGTAACATCTGGTGCCAGAAGCTGCCTGTGGGGCAACCACAGGATTCCTGAGAGGCTTTCATGCTTCAAGAGAAGCCTGGGAAGGAAAACGTAGCCAGAAAAAAGGAAATACAAATTACAAATGGAGAGCTGGAAAAAATATCATCAACCTTACAACTTTTTTAATGATCCTTTCTTATTTAGTGCCATGTTAGCACAAATAGAAAGTAGGTAAAAAAAAAATTGCATGATTCATGTTCCTGTCATAGTCATGTCATATTAATAAGATCTGTGTTGTATAAAAAAAAAGGTTTGAGTCAGTGTTGAGTGTTCTGTTTGTGTTTGTAACTGGCATTTGACTCTGTGTGTGTGCATGTGTGTATGTGTACGTATTTCAAGTGAATGAAAGGAGTCTGTCCTTCAGTGTAGCGTGGAGAATTTAAGGTACTGCTGTCAGCTTTAGTCCCTATCCTTGTATTTGAAATGCAAGAAGGGAAAATAGTGAAATAGCAATATGAAAGTGTTATTTATTATCTAATGATGCTGAAAATGATACCCAATGCTTATAGAAATATATAACTGTAGCTCTTTATAGCTAATAAAGTGTTTTCATAAATAAGCATTCAATGAAGGTAGAGTATGTTAATAAAATAAATCTGTGCTTTCTGATAAGGTTAAATAAATGCTCCAGAAAACAAATTCATGATACCTAATAGCATGAGAGACAGAGACAGAAAGAGAAAGAGGGTGTGTGTGTGTGTGTGCGTGTGTGTGTGTGTATGTTATAGCTTGTATGTTAATCTTTTAAAAGAGCTGTTCAGCATAACTAGCCAGATACTACAAAATTTTGTTAATTGGCATTTTTCATTGGTCGTTTCATGATGGGACAATATTCATCTTGTCAAAGCAATAAGCTAGTTGTAGTATGTAGTATAATACTGTCAGCTTTATAACCACAGCTTACGTAGGCTTTATTTCTTTACCTCTGTCTCAATGCTTTTCTCATTTTTAGTGTTTTGCTGTTACAGCAAAGTGTAAATATTTTCTCACTGTGTTCTTTTGTAGCACCTTTTTTAAAAGACAGTAAGATTAAAGTTGGAAACTTTTTTTAAAAAAGCTTGAGCTAAAATAGCACTAAAATATGAGCTATTGTTATTACTCTTGACTGCATGACAACAGAATTAGTTTCTCAACAGCCAGAGGGTCTAAGTTAATTGTGATTTATCCAGGGCTGGGTTTTAGTACTTTCTGCTTTTTGAAGGGTTTTGTTTAGTTTTGATTTGTTTTCCATTGTTCTGAGCCTGTCTGCATCTTGACTGAACCTTTGGCTGGACACGGGGTCGGGGGTGCCACATGCTGAATTCCTGCTATAAAGCTGGCACAGCATCTGTACTAGTCACTTATAAGTAAGGAAGACTAATAATTTGATAACTGGACCTTGAATATGGTCCCAGATTGACTTGACTAATGCTGAATTCTATCCTGTTAATATCCTTCTGAGTTGAACCAATATCCTCTTGGCACTCTCAGTTCGGAATCAGTGACCAGTAATGGGATATATGAGTTGTGATACATATAGTGGGAGAAGGTCCCCTTCTAATTCCCCAGGACAGATTTATTACAAACGGCTGATGTTTCCAAACACTCCAATATCATGGGCCAGTAAAATTTCCAAAAATGGAACTTGAGGGTATGTAACAGTGTCTTAAATTTTTTATTTTGCTGAGTTCAAACATTAAAAAATACCACTATGTTTATCACTTTATAAAATCTTTTATTCACCAAAATAGTGGTAAGAACATAACCTTAGAATAAACACTCCTTTAAATTAAGTTTAACTTTTTGAATAAGACTTATTGTGTTGTTTATATCTTTACCATTTACCATGGAGCTATGGAAACTTTGCCATGGACCAGCACAGATTTGTAGCAGACTGTTAGAAATTTCTGGTTTGTGCATAATTTTGTTGACATGCTGGGCACATACAGTAAAATTAATTTTCAGTATTTGGCAAAGCAACAATTATGTATTAAATAATTAATAGCACTGTGCTAAGCCTTATGCCAAAAATAAAAGCATTTTTAAAAAATTTAATATGGACCTGGAAACTTACTCATTTAGCAGATTTGAAAAGGTAATAAAATAAAAATAAATAAAATTAGCTTTAGATAACAGAATAAATGCCAAAAGATGCGATAACATAGGTTGTTAAATGTGGGGATAGTAAACGCTATATTAAAAAGAATTTCATTCTAGAGTAAGTAGAGAAGATGTCGAAGAAATTGCTAGCTACCTACCCCATAGCACTCTCCCATCCCATGTGAACACATCAGTATTATTGAAGATGGCAGTGTGGCCAGCTAACAAACTACATTTCCCATCCTTCCTTGAAATGAGGTTAATTATTGTGTGATATAATTCTGGGCAATGAAATGTAATCAGACTTTAAAAGGTTGCTTGACTTAACTGGTGCATTTTGCCCTTCAGCCTTCTACCTCTTTCTGCCTAAAGGCAATGTGCACTAGGTGTACAATTAACCGTTTTGTGAGCCTGATGCAACTAAATTAGAGCCAAGACAGTCACAGGGACCTTGGTGTGGCTATATTCAGCTGTGAACCAATGATGGCAACCTTCCCATTGTGTAAGAAAAGATAAACATATAATTTATTTAATCTTTTGTTCGGAGGAAACATTGGTTAACTGCAGCAGAAATTATTCCTTAATTCAGGAGGAGGAGGAGGAGATTGATCATAAGGATATAGTTCTGAATCCATAGTTGGGTTGATTGTCATGAATAGTTATGGTTGTAAAGATTCACATTGTGTTCAGAGATGTGTTTTGGCCACATTACACATGGCCTGTATAATGATTCCTTATCCAGGCTTGCAGCTAATTTGCCTTCTGTAGTTCTCAGTTATCTCATCCAAAACATAGAAATATATCATATTTTTCTCCAACCCTTTCAATTCAAAAATTCTATGATCCTAATTAATCCACTTGGGTGGAATGAGTAGAACAAAATTGAAAAGGCAATAGCTCTTCCCCCTTTCTAATCACAAGACAACCTGAGTATTGATCTTTCTAAAATGAAAATGTAATCAAACCTCTCCTTTGCTTGGAACCTTCCAATGGCTCCTTATTGTCACCAGAATAAAGTCTTAGCATGGAATATAAGGGAATGCTAGTACCCTGTCTAGCCTCATGCTCACTGTTATATATCATCCTCCTTGCCCTCTTTACCTCCTAGCCTGTTGACTCAACCCCTTCCTCTACCCCCAAAAGAATTTCAAGCCACGTTGAACTATGTGTAATCCCTTCAACTAGTCATCTCCCCTTTCATTTCCCTGTCTTTAGGCATGCTGTTCTCTCTGCCTGGAATGTTTCCTTTCCATAATCCTCTCCTTTGAGTGGCTAACTCCCATTTACTCTTTAGGTTTGGTGTAGAGGTCACCTTTCCCTGGAAGCTTCTCATACTCCTAAGGTAGGGCTAAGTGCCCCTGTTAAGTTCTGTCTTGATGCCTTGTGCTTATAAATATTCTAACACTATTCATAATACATAAAAATTATCTGTTAGCTCACATATCTCCTAAACTAGAATTAATTTTCTTGAGGAAAAGAACTCAGTCTTATTCCTTTTGTTTCCCTAGCACTTAGAGTAACATAGCAATACTCTCTAAATAACTATTACATGAATCCTTGGATGGATAGATTGGGACCAAATTGTGAAAGCCTTGAATGAACGTCAAGGCAGTTTGCTGAAGTTTTTATTGCTGCCTCTGTAGAGCCTTTTAAGAAGTAATCATCCAAAAGCAACAGATTACACATTCTTCTCAAGTGCACATGGAACATTTTCAAGAATAAATCGTATACTAGACCACAAAAAGAACCTCAGTAAATTCAAAAAGATTGAAATTGTATCAACCAGCTTCTCAGATCACAAAGGTATGAAAATAGAAATAAATTACACAAAGTAAATGAAAAAGCCCACAAACACATGGAGGCTGAATAACATGCTCCTAAATAATCAATGGATCAATGACCAAATAAAAACAGAGATCACGCAATACATGGAAACAAATGACAACAATGATTCAACAACACAAAATCTGTGGGACACAGCGAAGGCCGTGCTAAGTAGGAAATATATTGCAATACAGGCCTACCTCAGGAAAGAAGAACAATCCCAAATGAACAATCTAAACTCACAATTAATGAAACTAGAAAAGGAAGAACAAATGAGACCCAAAGTCAATACAAGGAGGGACATAATAAATATTAAAGCAGAAATAAATAAAATTGAGAAGAATAAAACAATAGAAAGAATTAATGAAAGCAGGAGCTGGTTCTTTGAGAAAATAAACAAAATAGATAAACCCCTAGCCAGACTTATCAAGAAAAAAAGACAGTCTACACACATAAACAGAATCAGAAATGAGAAAGGAAAAATCACTACAGACAACACAGAAATACAAAGAATTATGAGAGAATACAACGAAAAATTATATGGTAACAAACTGGATAACCTAGAAGAAATGGAGAACTTTCTAGAAAAATACAACCTTCCAAGGCTGACCCAGAAAGAAATAGAAAATCTGAATGGACCAACTACCAGCAAAGAAATTGAATTGGTAATCAAAAAACTACCTAAGAACAAAACCCCTGGACCAGGTGGTTTCACTGCTGAATTTTGTCAAACATTTAGTGAAGACCTAATACCCATCCTCCTTAAAGTTTTCCAAAAAGTAGAAGAGGAAGGAATACCCCCAAACTCATTCTACGAGGCCAACATCACTGTAATACCAAAACCAGGCAAAGACACCACAAAAAAATTACAGATCAATATCCCTGATGAACATAGATGCAAAAATACTCAACAAAATATTAGCAAACCGAATTCAAAAATACATCAAAAAGATCATCCATCATGCTCAAGTAGGATTCATACCAGGGATGCAAGGATGGTACAACGTTCGAAAATCCATCAACATCATCCACCATATCAACCAAAAGAAGGACAAAAACCACACATGATCATTTCCATAGATGCTGAAAAAGCATTTGAAAAAATTCAACATCCATTCATGATAAAACTCTCAACAAAATGGGTATAGAGGAAAAGTACATCAACATAGTAAAGGCCATATATGACAAACCCACAGCCAACATCATACTTAACAGTGAGAAGCTGAAAGCTATTCCTTTAAGATCGGGAACAAGACAAGGATGCCCACTCTCCCCACTTTTATTCAACATAGTTCTGGAGGTCCTAGCTATGGCAATCAGACAACACAAAGAAATAAAAGGCATCCAGATAGGCAAGGAAGAAGTCAAACTGTCCCTGTTTGCAGATGACATGATATTGTACATAAAAAACCCTAAAGAATCCACTCCAAAACTACTAGATCTAATATCTGAATTCAGCAAAGTTGCAGGATACAAAATTAATATACAGAAACCTGGTGCTTTCCTATACACTAAAGATGAACTAGCAGAAAGAGAAATCAGGAAAACAATTCCATTCACAATTGCATCAAAAAGAATAAAATACCTAGGAATAAGCCAAACCTCAAGACACTCTTAAGAGAAATTAAAGAGGACATTAATAAATGGAAATTCATCCCATACTCTTGGCTAGGAAGAATTAATATTGTCAAAATGGCCATCCTGCCTAAAGCAATCTACAGTTTCAATGTAATCCCTATCAAAATACCTACAGCATTCTTCAGTGAACTAGAGCAAATAGTTCTAAAATTCATATAGAATAACAAAAGACCCTGAGTAGACAAAGCAACCCTGAAAAGGAAGAATAAAACAAGGGGAATTATGCTCCCTGACTTCAAGCTCTACTACAAAGCCACAGTAATCAAGACAATTTGGTACTGGCACAAGAACAGACCCATAGTCCAGTGGAAAAGAATAGACAGTCCAGATATAAACTCAAGCATGTATGGTCAATTAATATATGATAAAGGAGCCATGGATATACAATGGGAAATGACAGCCTCTTCAACAGCTGGTGTTGGCAAAACTGGACAGCTACATGTAAGAGAATGAAACTGCATTATTGTCTAACCCCATGCACAAAAGTAAACTCAAAATGGGTCAAAGACCTGAATGTAAGTTATGAAACCATAAAACTCTTAGAAAAAAACAGGCAAAAATCTCTTGGACATAAACATGAGTGACTTCTTCATGAACATGTCTCCCTGGGCAAGGGAAACAAAAGCAAAAATGAACAAGTGAGACTATATCAAGCTGAAAAGCTTCTGTACAGCAAAGGACACCATCAACAGAACAAAAAGGCAACCTGCAGTATGGGAGAATATAATCATAAATGACAGATCCAATAAAGGGTTGACATCCAAAATATATAAAGAGCTCACACACCTCAACAAACAAAAAGCAAACAGTCCAATTAAAAAATGGGCAGAGGAGCTGAACAGACCCTTCTCCAAAGAAGAAATTCAGATGGCCAACAGGCACATGAAAAGATGCTCCACATCACTAATCATTAGAGAAATGCAAATTAAAACCACAATGAAATATCACCTTACACCAATTAGTATGGCCAACATCCAAAAGACAAACAGCAACAAATGTTGGCGAGGATGTGGAAAAATGGGAACCCCCTACGCTGCTGGTGGGAACGTAAACTAGTTCAGCAATTGTGGAAAGCAGTATGGATGTTCCTCAAAAAACTCAAAATAGAAATACCATTTGTCCCAGGAATTCCACTCCTAGGAATTTACCCTAAGAATGCAGCAGCCCAGTTTGAAAAAGACAGATGCACCCCTATTGTTTATCGTGGCACTATTTACAATAGCCAAGAAATGGAAGCAACCTAAGTGTCCATCAGTAGATGAATGGATAAAGAAGATGTGGTACATATACACAATGGAATATTATTCAGCCATAAGAAGAAAACAAATCCTACCATTTGCAACAACATGGATGGAGCTAGAGGGTATTATGCTCAGTGAAATAAACCAGGCAGAGAAAGACAAGTATCAAATGATTTCACTTATCTGTGGATTATAACAACAAAGCAAAAACTGAAGGAACAAAACAGCAGCAGACTTAGAGAACCCAAGAATGAACTATGGACTAACAGTTACCAAAGGGAAAGGGACTGGGGAGGGTGGGTGGGAAGGGAGGGATAAGGGGAAAAATGGGGCATTACTATTAACACACATTATGGGGGGGGCATGGGAAAGGCCAAGTAGTGATTCTACAGCATCTTACTACGCTGATGGACAGTGGTTGTAATGGGGTATTGCCGGAGACTTGATAATGGGGGGAGTCTACTAACCATAATGTTGTTCGAGTAATTGTACATTAATGATATCAAAATTAAAAAATTTAAAAAAAAAAGAAGTAATCAGTCATGATGACAGATGAGAGCATCATTTTCCATCTTGCTTACTCAGTGAGGCATTATGGTAAGTTAGTGCATTTGCATAAAACAAGTAAATGTGTATTTTTATACAAAATTGGATTCCATATTATATAGATTAAAATACAACCTTTATTGGGTACCAAAGACTTAAGAAAAATTCTGAGAGAAAAACTTACAACTCATAAAACTCTGTCATGAGACTTTATCTATCAATAGGGAAGGTACTATCATTATCTTAATTTTAGCTTTTTCATCACTTTAGTCCATTTTGTGGAGTACCTATATTACATAGAATCATCAGTTAGATAAACCCTAAATTAGAGAATGCATTATAAGTTGAGAAAGGAATATATCCCTTTTTATTATCATATGACCATATTTTAAAAGGCCTATTCCATAGTATCAGCAGAAAGAATATGATGAGGAAGTTTGAAGGCTTAGGGAACCTAGATTATTCCTTTAGAACATCAGTGTCATTATTGCTGGTAGATTAAAGTCATAAGCATCTAACAAGGCTAGAAATCAAAAGGTTTAACTTGAAAATTCTCTTCACTTTCTGTTATTTACATGTTTTGTTTAGAATAAGTTGTCACAGACAGGTATGGAATTTTTACATTTGTATGTCTTTATAATTCCAAAACAGATCACCGGGGGAAAAAAAAAATATCATACTTTTATTGGTAGGTACAAAATTTCTGTATTAGCTGTAATCCATTTTTCTCTCTGCTTCTCTTGATGCTCACACATGGCCTACAGAATTATAAAAACTGCCCGGCCAGAACTTCCAGTAGGAATCTTTGCTTTGTGTCACCCAGAGGCTGTCATTTGAGCCAAAGAAGGAGAGTGGCTGTAGGAGGATTTTACTTATGAGATCACTGAGAGAAACAGAAAGTTATTTAAGGGAAGGGATGATGGTGCTATAGGGAACCTGCATTTCTTGCCGCGCTCGGCGTCCTCACTGTGAGGGTAGGTCACGCTTTGCAGGGAAGCAGCAGGTGTGCTGTGGGGCCACTGTAGGGCCAGGGGTCTGTTGAAGAACCCTAACTAATTTTCCCCTTTTTCTCATTTCACTGGAGCGCAAGTGATCATATCCCCATCTACTGCCCTTGAGGGATATAGGAAATATCAAGAAATCAGCCACTTATGGTTTATTTTTGCTCTCAGGATAAAATTGTCAGAGTGTGAGGACGCTGCTTCTGGAGTTCCAACCACAGGGGCAGTGAGGGACCCGCAAGGTCCCTATAGTGCCAGAATGCTCCTATCTGTAATGAATATAGAAATGGTAGAGTGTGGTTCCAGAAAATGATGATTGAAATGCTTTAAAACATTGTACTTAGGAAAGTTTACTTCCCTTTTGCAATATTACTGGGCAAGAATACACCTCCAGGGAGCCCTGTGCCTTAGATTGGAAGCCATTGTGCTGGCGTTTCAGGGTGTCTGTAGAGGTCAGCAGTGGGGGGTTTCTTTGCAGCTCTTAAAACTTCCTAGAAGTAAAGAATAACAGGAAAGTGGGAGATATCTTGACATCTTGAAATACCATTCTGACCAACCGGGGCAGGGAGCTGCAGTGGAAATGCATATGCAGTAAAAGCAGGTATTTCCCATGCTACGTCCACAATGTGTGCAAAGCACTGTGCTTGCTGTTTTGGGAGCTGCAAAGTGAGGTGAAACACAGTTCCTACCCTCAAGGAGCTAACAAACTGGCTGAGGAAAAGGGAAGTGCCCAGAAATGGTTGCATTTGAAGGTAATCATGTGGTAAGGGACACACAGGTGCTAACAAAAAATAGAGAATGGTATGGATCACTTCTTTTTAAGGAATTTATATTTTTATGATATACAAAACTTGAAGCACTACATATTCCATTTACATGGCTAAGAGTAAAGTTTTCAAATACATGTATGAATAAAGCATGAATTTCATGATGTTTTCTAAAGGAGGCTTCCCATGTATATGTACTTTCTAAGTTTACTGCACAGGTTGTTAACCCAAAGTCTGTGGCCTCGAGGTTTTTCTGCAGTGTCAGGTGGATGTGTATCTATATGTCATTCCCTGCAGAAAGACTGATGGCTTTCAATAGATTCTTTAAAGGCTTGTGACTGACAAGAAACCCAGAACCACTGGCTGACAGAGCACAGAGCACATGCCTGGGCTCTTACCTCAGCTTTCCGGGACCCTTCCCCTCCAGTATAGTCCATTCTCACCTAACAGCTGGCTAAGATGTAAAAACGAGTACATGCTTTCATTGAGTGCTTTAACTTTAAGTTGATATGCCATGCTCTTAATTTTGAAAACAGGCGAGTTCAACATGTTATTCATAAGGAGCCCTACCTGCCCTTCATTGCTCACCCGCTGGTGTTGGGCACTTGGCAGTACCCTTCACATTCGTTAATTCATTTAACACTCAGGCTCTTCGTGAGAGAGAGTTGTTACTCCCATTTTCCAGACAAGGAAACCTACGCTCACTGATATCTTCCTAAGCCTGCCCCCTATTAAGTTATGAAACTGTGGTTAATTCTTTATCTTAAATCTGAAGCCTGTGTTCCTCTTAACTAGGATGCTATATTTTTCTATGATTCATAAATTGTTTTGTTTCTTCCCCTCAAGAAACAAACAGACAAAAACCTCTTCTAAATGCAATTTGCTCTTCCCGATCCCTGGTGTTTTCTTTTTTAAATGACAACATGCCTTTTGAAGTAGATGAACTCTTCCAGCTTAATGGCCATTAGGCTGTATATACAAACTGTTGGCAATATCTTCAACATAAAGGGATCCATGTTAATTAAACCTACATCATCTCATCAGATTTAGAAGTAATATTGAGCTATTTTTTCATTTGTTTAACAAACTTGTGTGAAGAATTTAGCACACATTTGACATCATTGTACTCTATCAGTACACCAGAACCTGGAGGGGCACAGGTGCTTGGGAGGGAGACGTTTCAAACTGTCCAGTCTACTTCTCCATCCCTCATCCCTGCTGATAAGCATTATCTGTGAAGAGAAGTGTTACCAGTGGGAACTGTCTGACATATGAACTCTGTTAAATGCAGAAGAAAGATGTATTTACATTATTACATTATTGAAACCATCTCCATTTTGCAGAATGCCGAGTAGGGAGAAACATTGTTGGGAAACTTAGGATCGCTGATATATTTTGAAATCACATATACTTACATATATATATATATATAATTATTAAGTAATCAAGAATATGGTAGAAGATATTGTAGCCTAACTTACCTCCTTAAAGTATGTGCTAAGCAAACTATAAAAAATTTAAAAAAAAGAAAAAAGAAGTACAAAGTGATTTATGCTTTGAAAATGTATTTCAAAGAAAATATCACGAAAGTAAAATATTTCTTGCTCTGCCTTTTATTTTGTAATTTTAGGTAAGGCACTGACGTTTCTTCTGCTACAGCCGCCAAGCCCCAAACTCCCTCCACACAGCACTATCCGAAGAACTGCCATTGATCTCATTGGACGCGGTTTCACAGTTTGGGAGCCCTACATGGATGTGTCTGCCGTCCTGATGGGGCTTCTAGAACTTTGTGCCGATGCCGAGAAACAACTTGCCAAGTATGTGCTCAGTGCCAGTTAATTTTTGTTTGTTTGTTCGTGTTTCGTTGGGTTTTGTTTTTGGTTTTGGGTACAGGTATCAATTACCCTTTATAATTGTGTGTTAAGAGAAAAAAATAGATAAGTACCTCAATAAATGAAATTTTGGATGTGAACAAAAAAAGGTATTTTTCTTTAAATTTAATACAGCTGGGATTTAGCAGTGAGCCAATGAATGATCTGTGACATAATTTAATATAAATTATGTTTATTGTGCCTTGAAATATTATTAGCTAATAATAGTACAGATATATCTCTTATAAGGAAAATGATATATATACTTGCTCAAAATGTCTTACTCATAGAATACATGACCACACAGTTTGGGGGAATTACTCTTTCGCACTCATAATAATTTTTAAATCAATTTATTGAGGTTTCATTTGCGCACTGTACAGGACCTGTTATAAGGAGGTTGCAGAGATCCAGAGAAGCATGATGAGAGCAGAGGGTAGGAAGATGAACTCAGGAAGTTGCTAAAATGAAATAAGTGGGACACACTTGGTAACCCAACAGTTAAAAGTGATGGGAGGGGTGATAGAGGTCAGTGTTGGCTTGAGAACTCAGCTTCCTGATTCCCAGAGGAAGTCTTTTGTTTTTTTGGTGGTGGCATAATACACGTAACATGAAATGCACCCATCTTAAAGTACACAGTCAAGTGCATTCACAATGTTATGCAGCCATCACCACTACCTAGTTCCCAGGAATGGTCACCCCAAATGGAAACGCCATGCCCACTAAGCAGTCGCTTCCCGTTCTCCTCTCCTGCCAGCCCTTGTCAACCACTCATCTGTCTCTGAGAATTTGCCTATTCTGGACATTTCCTATAAAGGGAATTATACAGTATGTGGCCTTTGTGTCTGGCTGCTTTCACTTTGCATAACATTTCCAATCATAATGTTTCCAAGTATTGAAATAAATACTTCATTTCAATAAAATATTGAAATAAAGAAATCAGTATTTCTTCTTATAGTTGAATAACACTCCATTCTATGGAGTATATATCACATTTTATATATATTACATTTTATTTATTGATGGACATTTGAGCTATTTGTACCTTTTGGCTGTTGAACAGAGCTGCTTTGAACATTCATGTAGAAGTATTTGTTTGAACACCTACTTCCATTTCTCTTAGGTAGATTCTTATATGTGGAATTTCTGGGTCATGTAGCAATTCTATGTTTTACTTACTGAGAAACCACCACACTGTTTTCCACAGCAGCTGTGCCATTTCATATTCCCACCAGCACTACACGAGAGTTGATTTTCTCTGCATCCTCCTCAACACTTGTTATCTTCTGGTTTGGGTGCTTTTAGTAGCCATCCTAGTGGAAGGAATTCTTGAACTGTCCCATGATGCCTCTTTTAATGTAAGTGTTATCACCAATGTTATTGATTGTAGAAGGGTCTTCATTTCAAACCAAGGCAGCTGCCCTCCCCCACCCCCTCTTCTCATACCACCACACTTCCTGAACTTGACCTCTGTGTGTCCCCAGCTGTATGCTAGTCAGCCAGTTACTTTACCTCTTACCTCATTTCCATCTCTAAGTTGGAACTGATTAAACACTTATAAGTTTGATGTAAATGAGATTATATTTGCAAAGTGCTTAGAAGAGTACTTAACACATATTAAGAGACTGAATGGACGTGACTTGCACTGCAGTAGCTCGGATGGTGATTGAAAGGAAGGGAGTGACACACAGCAGCAATTCACCAGAGAATTCCGCTTTATTAGGGAAAGGTGCTAGGTTATATAGGAAGGGGCATGAGCTGATTGAGGTGGCACTTCTACGGGGCTGGTGGCTATTGGCTAGGTGCTGGGATTGGGAGGGGGGCGAGGGGTGATTGGGCTTCAGGTGGCACCAGTGGGAACCGAGGACCCGGAAGAGAAGCAGGAGGTTCGCCATCTTATGGGTGGGGGCCCTTCAGTGATGCCTTTGCCACTGCCCTAGTGTTCAACAGATCAAAAGCTGCTCATTTCTAGAATGAACAGTTTGACAGCGGTAGCCAGGATAGTTTCTGGGTGCAGAATGCTTAAAGGTTCTTGATTGACTTTAAGGATTAGGAGGGAATGTGAGCCCATGAGTTTGCAGCAGTTAGTAAAAGGCAGCTGGACTTTCTGCAAAAGCCCGGAACAGCGTTTCAGCCTTTTATCCTTCCCTTGGCTGCAGCTGCCATGTACCCTCTCTAAGGAGTCAACAGTGCTGGGCAAGCTTCCATACCAGTGCTCTTCTAGCTCTGTTGAGAAGCCTTGAACATTTTTTGATTGTCCAGAATTTTGCTTTGACTCAATTTTATAGCCTATTTTCACATCTGATCTAAACACAGTTTCAGCAGTATGTGATCTTGTTTTGTTGCCTGGGAGGAGAAGTGATGAGTTTTTATTTTAGGTGTAGTATTTAATATTTTGTTTTTAAATAAGTTTACATGAAGCTTATATCAGCAGACATAAAGATGCATTATGTTTTATCTGCATGTAGTATGTCCACAGACACGCAAATACTTGAGTTTTTCCGTAGGTAATTCAAATCTTGGTATTACACCCTTTTCTGTCATGAAGATTAGTATAACTCTCTATATGCAGCTCTGAATAAATGAATACATCAGCATGTAGCCTTGAGGAATCCAATGTAATTTTCATCATGATAAATTGCATAATAAGCAAGGAAATGTTTGCTTATTAATCTATAACAAGATTTAGATTGAAAATGGCCTGTTACATCCATGACACACTTGGTACAGGCTGTAGAAAGACTGAGAGGGGGTGAAACGGAGCAGCGACATGTGCAAGGGTGACATGTACACATCACCCTCATAGTGCCTCCTGGGCCACCCTTTTGAGCCTGATTTACTGTGTGCATGGTAACTGTGTTGAGCCGCCTTGCTGCTGACGATGATGTTAAGCTTGCTTTATGAAGAAGCTTTTATGTTAGACTTGTGCTTTTTAAAATTCTGTTCATGTTTATTGAAAAAGAAAAGGCATAAGCTATGCTTCTCCATTTATTCCCATTCTAAAGTAGCAAGGGAGGGGTTTTAGGGAAGAACAGCTAGCTCAGGCCGCTACCTTATCCTGGAGAACACGATAGCAGTTTCTTTTTCTCTCTGCCATATAGCGACATCGTCTATCAGAGATGGCTCCTCAGTGACCTCCCAAAACACTATATAGGGCTCAAGATTAATTATTATTAATTTTTCAGAATTTTTATTTTAGATATATGACTTAGGATTTTACATCTTTGAAACAAAAATAAAACCAGTTGTTTTCTAATGTTTTCAAATATTTTGCCCAAATTGAAACTATGTTTATTAACCAAGCAAGCATTTATTGAGAAGCTAATATGTGGAAGGGACAATGTTAGGGATTATATGCAGTTACAAAGTTTCAGCAAAGCACTTGGCTCCAAGGTACTTGCAGTCCTGCCGGAAAGACAGGATCTGCCCGGAGACAACAATGACGCAGAGAAGAGGGAGAGGTGTGGACCTTCAGAGCACAGCCAGCTGAATCACAGCTGGGTACTCAGGAAGTATGCAAGCAAGTGTTTCATATGAATCTTCCATTTGCTAATTATGAGGAGAGGAGAAGAGCAAGGCCACGAGGGAAGACAGAGATGGGAAAGCACAGCCATGCCCCAAAGATGCTGAAGGGTGCCTTGAACCAGGGTGAGTGAAGGCCAGTACTCTTTTTAACTAATTTTATTCATCAAGTCTTTGCAGAACTTACACTGTGGATACTCCCATCTAAAGCTCAAAGGTAATCCCTTGCCTGTTTATCTCTGAAAAATACAATTAGGGTCAGAGAGGGTTGGCTTCACATTTTAGTTTATAAAATGATTGCAAAGATGATTATAAAAGATTGTGCAATGAAGCTGAGAGAGATGCTGTCTCTCGTCCACAGTAACACTGTGCTCTATGAAGAAGGTGAGGTTCACACTGGGTGTCGCTGACTCCAGAAGCCTTGCTCCTACCCCTGTGCCGTCTTGCATTTGAAGCCTTATTCCACAGAATTAAAGACAAAAGACTACTAAATTTAAAACAACCTCTTAAAAGGACATAAAAGTGGTCAACTCAGAATTTTCAGTGTACTTTCAGACTTTTAAAATATATTTAATGAAATCATTTCATCCAGAATTTTGTGCCTTCTAGAAATGAAAAGCCTATTTAAATATCTGTCAGCTCCTTGAGTGCTTGGGGTCACACATTGAGGGGTCAGGGCTTCACCATATGAATTTTAAGGGGGATGTAAACATTCAGCCCATAACACTGTTGACCATGATTTGCAGTTATTCTATGAAAGTTTAAGTGTTTTTCCCCTGAATGTTTCCTTACAATTCCTTAATTTGACAGATGGGGAAGCCTGAGAGTTGTAGACTTTGACATTTAACTGCAGTAGTCATACATGTAACTTTTAAAATGCTTTTACTGCAATGGAGTAAGGGTTAGAATAGGATTAATGAGCAGTCATGTAAGGAATGAGCTCAGGCTGAGTGGACTATTTTTCTATTCATGATTTTTATTTATAATATCTATCATCTCTGGTATTTCATATGGGATGTGTATGCTGAAATGCTGAACAAAATAGAGTATCATATCACATTTTTTAGAATAAAGACTGAAACCAAAGACCCATCCTATAAACCTATATAACAAATGATCTGCATAACAGCCAGATAAGCAGGATCAGATGAAGAGTAAGTTCTGTATTTACATACAGATTCCACAGTAAGGCAGATACCCCTTTCATTTCAAGCCTCTGATAGTATGATCCTTCTTCATTCAGTTAGAATCCCACATTAAAATATATCACACACACAATGCACTTTTGACTTTCAAGATAACTACATGCAGAATTAGACTTCGTCTGTTGGGACTACCAGATCAATTACTTTGACTTCATTGCCTGGTCAATTCAGTCAAATAACTGGCTTAAGTGATTTTTTTCTTTTCCTGCTGAATTTGCCAAGTAACTTCATTTTGTGCATAACGATTGAGCTACTACCATGTTCAAGGACTGTACTAGGCACCGTGGGGGGATATACAGGAATAGAAGGCATGGTCCCAGTCTGCACAGAGTTCACAATACAAAACTAATTCATAATGCCTGGCAGAATAAGATTCAGTGCTAAGGGCCTGAAATAAAGGATTTTGTTGTTGGTTGGTTTTGTTTCAGTAGATGGTGATTGAGTGCTGAAGCAATAGCAGAACACCGCGAGGGCTTCCACGAGAACTGAACGGAGGGGAAGAGAGGAGAGTGTGCTGATGGGGAAAGGGCTAGTGGGGAAGCATTAGCAAAATTCTACAGTTAAAAAAGGAATAGAATTTTAGGGACCAGCTTCACAATTAGCCCAACCTCTCAGTAGAACAGATGTTGACTGAGTAAAACTAGATTATGAAGGGCTTAGACTCTCAAGCCAAGGAGTTTAAGATTTTTCTTAGAAGCACTAGACCCACTGGGGTTTTTAAGCAGGGTAGGCATGAAATAAGTTGGTGCTTCTGGAAGGAGATTTGCACTGGCAGTGGTGCATTGAACAGACTGCAGGGGGAGAGTCAAGGGTGCCCTTCTTCCCCGAGGCTTTGGCGACCCCTTTCCTTTAGGACACTCCCATTCTCCTGCTTCTGCACTCCGGATGCTCTGAGGGTCATTGCAGAGCCCTGAACTCAGAGCAATACATGTGTCCATTTCTTCTTTAATTTTTTTCAAATTGAAGTGTAGTTGATATACAATATGTCCACACTCTGAAGTCCTGTGCCTGGACTGCCAGACGCTGATGATGGTAATCACTCACATGCACACAGTGACACCTCCACAAATTGTCGGGTGTTCCCCCTTCCACTGAGTTCAGTGGGCAATACATCTATGTGTCTGTGGTTAGCTTCCTTCCCCATTACCCTATAGCTTCTCCTCCAGTCCCCAAACTGCTACTTTTCTTACTATGAGAAGCTTGCTGATTTCCCCAAATCCTTTCATCCAAAGTTGCTGAGTTCAGTCACGTTACCAGTCCCTTAGTCCGTGTGACTGCAGTACCATCAGACACCCCCACTCGTTCTCTCCAGAGGTCACCTGTCCTGAAAGACATCACACTACTGTCTGTGCTCCTCACGGAACTTCTCTGCCTCTGATTTCTCCTTCATAAAATGCTGATGTCACCACCTCATAGGGATGTTCTGGGAAGAAATAGCACAGGAAAGCCTGCCTTCAAACATAGACCTTGGGTCTTGTGTCTGGCTTGCTTCCCTCCCTCTCCTGCCTTCCAGATATGGGCTGGGCTGCCCAGGAGATGGGCATTCCACTTCCCCGGCTGACTGCTTGGCAGGGATGCCACCTAGGGGTTCTTTTCCAACTTCAACATTCTGTGATTGTACTGATCTTAGGAAATTTGATTTAGGTGTGTTCAGAATTATTCAATTAACATACCATTTTTGTTTGTTTCAGTCGTTCAATATTATCAACACCTTTTCATCCACATTAATGAAAGGAAGGAAACATCATAGAGTATTTAAAAATTTCATTAGTTTTTGCTTTTTTAATACTTAAAATATGATGCAAATTTTATAATAATTAGTAAGCAATCTAGTCCAGGGCTACTCTCATAGTAAATATTTCTTTTGTGGAATTCTCAATAGTAAATCTTAATCCAGAAAAGAAACTGGCTAAACAGCCCAGCCTGCTTTATTGCTGACACCACTTTCCAGCCATTACCGGGTCCCTGGGGAATCAGGATCTTCCTTGGGGGAGAAGCACCTACAAATGCTTTCTTTCTGTTTCTTGTATAGTATGTGTGTGTGTCCTCAGCTCATGTCTTGCTTTTTAGTGGTAAACATCAAAGGAAAGCTCTCCATCCTCCTCTTCTCTGAGTTCCTACTTTGTATCTACCCTCAGTTTGGAAAAAAAGAATAAAGATGATTATATTATTTGTCAAATATTTAAGCAGTTTAACAGTCACAAAGATATTACAAACAGAATTTTCTATAATCAATTTATCTTCTTTTGACAATGTTGAGAATGCCTATTCATGCATGTTTATTTTCAACTAAAAATTAAAATGATTGTTAGATCAATTTTAGAGATACTTGTAAACTTTCTGAAAATTTTTAGTAAACATAATCCAGTTTATACATGAAGCACACAAATTTATGAAGCAGCACAGATCTTAGTATAATTTCGTATGGATATTTAAGTATCAAAATTATTTAACTAGAGGGAGAAACTAACGGATCTCTGAGGAATAAAATAATCCTTGTATACCATTGATGTATGGATCGCATGCCACATTTTAACAAAAGTCTTAATACTTTTCACAGAAGTCTATATAAAACATGAAGAACACTTACAAACAGGAGGATATTATTTTTATTTTGGGGTGGCAAAGGAATATAACATCACTTTCCTAGCAAGACATTCTCATAGTTCAGAAAGATTTATTTCATCATGTACATATATTCTTATATGTAGTTTGGACATCATCATGCATATGTTCATTATATAGAGAGACTTAGTATCAGTTAATATAATTTTTTTATCAATACTAAATAGCTAATGGCAGAACATGCTGATAAGTAGACTGGTCCTAGAAGTGTATTGAGTGTGGGGTAAATTAGCTGTACTGAGCATATTTCAAATTAAAAATAATACGTAAACTAAAAATAACTTTGTGATTTTCAATTCTTTTGATAATTTTATGGACAGGAGTGAATTTTGCATCCTGGCAAATATATGGCCATGGACAGCCTTTTAATGTGGCCTTATAAAGACAAATTGTTACCTTTAAGTTTTTTTGAAAAAATTTGAAAATACCCAGCACAATATTCTATTTTGCCTCATTCTGAGCTTTGTGATATATATTCAGTAGTCGTTCTTGATAATTTGTTAACAAGGCGTTTTTAACACTTTGGACAGATGCACATACTGTTTTCAATCTTCATGGTTAATTATTCGATTTTGTATTTGATGCCAGAACACCCTGACTTGTAATCACTGCTCACTGTTGCAAGTCCATTATATTCTAACTGTTTGAGTGCTCCCATTGACCTTGAACTGACATTATAAGCTGTGTCTAATCTTTTCAGTCTATCTTTCTAATGCTTCTTTTCTTTTTTTCCTTTTTTCTGATCTCTGTTTAGCATCACAATGGGGCTGCCTCTGAGCCCCGCAGCTGACTCCGCCCGCTCCGCGAGGCATGCCCTCTCGCTCATTGCCACCGCCAGACCACCCGCCTTCATTACCACTATAGCCAAAGAGGTGAGCCAGACTTCTCCGCGTTCTCCGTGTTCTCGTTGAGAGGAATTCTTTGATATGGTGCGCCAAGGGTCCATATCCACAGTAATCCTACCAGCTTGTTCTAGAACAATGCAAGTTAATAATTTAGTACTGAAATGAATACATACGGTGTATGCACACTGAATTCCATGGTAGTGCATTCATTAGTTGTGCTTTCATGTTTATTTCTGTTCTCAAAGTTAATTCACTTGTAAATATTTGACAGTATTTCAGTTTGAAGTCCAGCAGACTTCTTCAAATTAATATATATTAAAAGCATTTACATTTTACAATTTGTTTCTGTTATCAAAACTAAACTTCTTATTTAATAGTGGCTCTCCAACTGTAAACAAAAATGTAAGTCATAAACCTGCTAATTGTTTCTCCTATTACTTGTCACAGATAAAGACTTGAATGTCAATTGATTCCCACATTCTTAGTGTTCTAACTAATTGCCCACATCTAACTGAAAAACTAGTAAAGAACAATGAACCAATTATAGGATCTTTCCTATAGGTCTTGGTAGCAGGAGAAAAAGGAAAGGATGATAGGCCCCTAAATTTTTTTTTAAAGGTTTGTTCTATTTCATCATGAATAATGTGCAGACTTGGTGTCCTTGGAGTATGGACTGGGTCTGAGTTGTTTTTCCTGTAGCTGTGGTGAATTTTTAAAATAATAAATAAATACCTCTGAGTTTGCCCTGATAACCTGAAACCTATTGGGCCTATATTTTTCCCAGAGCCATCCTTAATAGGCATGAAGCAAAATTTGTGATCCGAATGTAGCTAGAAGGGAGGAATATCCTAATAGCAGATTGTATCAGTTTGTATGAGACAGTGGGATTTTTTAATAAATATCTAAAATAAACATGTAGACTAAGGATATCTGTTTTTCTAACAGTGCATAGTGTTATAGTGAGGGTCCACTGTATTTAAAATGTAAGTATGTCATGTGTATGTATTTTATATATAGTGTGTATATATATATATATACATAAAGTATATGCATATATTAATGAATGGATTTAATAGCCATAGGATTTTTTTTAACCAGTTTTTCCCATCCTCAGAATTTGCTTAGATAATAATATTGAATATATTAAGTAAACCTCATATCAGTCTGAACACATACTTGGGTCCTATAAAAGCCAGGTGTTGAGCTGCCTCCTTAAAGAGAGTAAACAAGTATTTATATTAATTGTGTTTCTGCATCTGCACTTAATTTTCGCTGTATTTAGTATTTTTAAAGGAACTATTAGAATAGCCATACTTCGGATTTATTCTCCTCCAGCACTTGGTTAGAAAGGCACTTTTAAATTCTTTAATGTTAATGTTTCAATTGCCAGTTGAGTCATTCTAAGTGGTCTAATATTTCAGTGTAATAGTCCACATTTGTTACCACTTAAAAACAAGTTTCCACTTCACTTTAGAGTTGAGTAAAATTTTGAAGTATTTCCCACTATTATTGCTCTCTCCCACCCTATCCCCGTGCCCACTCCTCCGTGGCTAGCCCAGAGCGCATTAATGCTCTTTCTACACCCAACTGTCAAGACTTACACTATGTATGGGAAAAAAGGTCACACTGAACTTATATTATATACAGTAGTCATTATTTTTAGAAGCATGTTCATTTGAGCCTCCCAACTTGATTACAAAGTACCTAGAGTGGTGCCTGGGACACAGGAATGGCATCCTTTGCTATCATAAGCTGAGAGCAAATCTCTTGTCTTTATGCTTGCTAATATCCCCTAGCTGCTATCCTTCTCAGTGCCAAATATACCAAATTCCCATGCCTTCAGTCTGTCTCTTTAAAAGTGTCACAGTACTATTGTATTAAAATCTCATATACTACCCAAGTATTTATAGCATTTTTTAGAAAATACTTAACTTTTTATTGTACTAAATACTTTCTTTTGCCCTCTAAACTGTTTCGTGACCCACCACAAGAGGCTTGTTTTATGTATCTTCTTTTTTTTCCTGTGGTATTAGTAAGTGAAAAATAGACTAGTGACTGGAAATGTAAAACTTCATTGAATATCAACCACATCTAAAGCATGGAAATGTTTTCACAGGTTCACAGACACACTGCTCTTGCAGCAAATACTCAGTCGCAGCAGAATATGCACACTACAACTCTTGCACGAGCTAAAGGGGAAATTCTGAGAGTCGTTGAAATTCTTATTGAAAAGATGCCCACAGATGTTGTGGATCTTCTTGTGGAGGTGAGAATATCCTGCTTTAAATGACACATCAACAGCCTAAATTAAATATTCCAGTGTAGTGATACAAGACTGTGTATAATATAAGCATCTTTACTTCCATCTCATCTAAAAGAGAGATGACCAAAATGAATTAATTCTTATACCATTTTCTGTTGACTTTATTAAAATTTCCTCAAAATCAAAATGATTTCTGTATCCATTTATCATTCACATGGAATTGGTCTGTATTAGAGAAATTTTTAAAGGTTACCTTCTTTTTGATCTCTTTCATTACAAATAAACAAACATACAGTGTACTGGCATAAAAGCTACCTATACTGTGCATAAATATGAATTGCCCTTAAAGTAAACAAGGCTGGTTTCTTCATTTTACTATGTTGTTGTATCTTTTCTTAGGTAAGAGAAAGAATCACTTGTAGAAAGTAAATGAAATGTAGTTTTAGCAAATGTTAAAACCAAACTATGCAGAATTTTATGCATATGAGGCCTGAGTTAATAATTTAAATTTTGGAAAATTTAGTATTTGACATTAATTTTAGATTTGTATCTTTTCCATAAAGGTAATGGACATCATTATGTACTGCCTTGAAGGATCTTTAGTTAAAAAGAAAGGTCTTCAAGAATGTTTCCCAGCCATCTGCAGGTAAAGAAACCTTTGCCAGCATGCAAAATAAATGATTTTCAGTAACAAACAATTTTTAAAAATTTTTTATTAAGGTTTGATTGATATGCACTCTTATGAAGGTTTCACATGAAAAAACAATGTGGTTACTACATTTACCCATATTATCAAGTCCCCACCCATACCTCAATGCAGTCACTGTCCATCAGTGTAGTAAGATGCCACAGATCCACTATGTGCCTTCTCTCTGCTACACTGAATAACAAATAATTTTTTAAAATTTCTTGAACAGGATGAGTTAGTTGTCTTGTTCAGAAATCCAATGATGTACCTATCTCCTTCCTAAAACAATTTAGGCAGTTTTATAGGTAAAAACACAAATATAATAGAACCACGATTTGAAATTGGGTCAGAAAGAGGTTTTCTCAAAACTTAAAAAAATGAATAAGAGATAGAATCTTTTGAATATGTCTTATTCTTCTATCCATTACTCAACACTTATATTACAAAAGGGAGGTTTAAGAAGTTTCTGACTTAGGAGAGAAGATATACTTTTCAGCCAAAAGAACCTTTGTGATGTATTTTTCACTAGTAAATTTTATTTTTACTAAAAAGACCAGTATTTGCATAGTGTTCTACTGATCAAGTGTTTCTCTGGTGAGAAACAGACCAGAAGCATTTAAAAGGACAGAAGCCTAGAGCAGTTTAAACTTTTATGAACAAGACTGTTGATGTTAAGTATAACTAAGAAGTTTATGTGTGTACACCACTTAATTGTTTTGAAATGAAGAATTTTTTTAAATGTCAAAATATAGTAATACTGTGTTTATTTTTCTTTTAAAGTAGTTTTTGGTTTTTAAAATGTTTACAGCTTATAGTCAGTAGAAATAGTGTTTAAATCTATTAAGCATAATCTACAAAAACAACCAGCTATAGTTACATAACATTTTTCTTTTTAAGGCAAGTTCAATGATATCCTTACCTATTTTTGCTCTGTTCTTTGAGTATATTGTAGAGGAAAGCTTTATGTTAGACTGTAAGTTTCCTGAGAGCAATGGTGTGACACTGTGCATGTTCGCCTTCTGTATTTCCTGGCATTTCAGCAAGTGTTTGCTAAATTAGCTGTCCTCTGTAAGTCTTCCCATATTTACAACAGACTTTATGTCATGGTCTCTGTTTCTGATTTATGCCACCCAGAAGTTAAAACAAGAGCACATATAAGAAAAAGATTATGCTGGAGTACACATGCATGCAGATGCATGTTTTCTTGTGATATAAATCAACCATGTGAGAATACAGTAATTTTTTAACATTGTTCTGCATTAATCCTGGCTTATTTTTTTGTTAAAAACTGTACATATTAAAATCTTTGTGCAATTAACTGACACTAAGAATACATAAGTAGCTGTTACATTCCCAGTCAATTACTCCCTAAGGAAATCTCTAAGTGAAAATGGACATTTGTCACTTAGTAGAGGCGAGGAAGCAGTTTTATTAGGACTTATCTTACTGAATGTTAGCAAAGTACCCCTTACAGCACCAATCACTGCTATGTAAATAAGCCTTCTGGAATTAATATGAGCAAGTTGCTGAGTGTTTAAGAGCCTGCCTCCTCCCCACTCAGCATCCTTAATTCCTGAAGTCACTTTCATTTGCTGCATGTCCTCTTTTGTTTGCCTTTGTTTAATCACTGGAGAGTAAGGATTCTGCTGGAATGCTAAGGGGGCTTGTGTCTAAGCTGGTCAGTACCAGGTTTTTTTGATTTGGCAGAAAGCAATTGTATTTTATTTATTAATTTAATAACATTTATTGAACACCTACTGTGTATCAAGTTACTAGCTAGGCCCTGGGGATACCATGATGAATGATACAATATCTTCAAGGAGCACAGGGTCTAACAGGGCAGGTAATTATAAAGATAAATAATTCCAGAGTGCTGGTTTTGTGCTGGAGTAGCATACATACAGGTACGGGATTGGGCAATACAGTGCTTAACTCTGGATATGGAAGTCTTAGAAAGTCTCACAAAGGAAAAGGTAGGCTAATATAATCTCATTTTATTAAGGGAGCAGGATGCTTTAAGAGTGGCTGCCAAATGGAGAAAAGGATCTGTCCTCTGCAGGGGCTTGGGGTGGTGGTGGCAGGAGTGCTGGTAGGTTCTGGGAAAGCTCCACAGAGAGTCGATGGGATGAGCTTTGCAGAATAAGTAGGTGTGTGCCATCTGGAACTGCAGAAAGACCCAGACTGGCGAGTGTTTGGAGACATAGAGTATATAGTGAGTTTGGCAAATGCTGTGTGCTAGTAGCAATGAAGAGTCAGCAAAATTTAAACAAAAATATGTAATTCTTTTGCCAGAATATAGTTGATAAAACATAATCTTATGAAACATCAGATTAACAGCATTTATGAGAGTTCAACTTATTAATGCCTTTTTCTAAATATGAAATTCCCAAGTCAATGACATGAATCTCTGTGATCCAGTCATGTGACATTTTCTTTTAAATTCTTTATGTAATGTTGTATTCTTTTGTTTTTTTCCTCTATCTTTTACCCTGTTTTAAAGATGGTATAGGTTAGACCTCTGTAATGTTATATTCCAGTAGTCAGCTGTTATCATTGGTAAATTATAAAAAGGTGTAAAATTCATTTAGTATCTTTTAAAAATTTAATGATACTTGTCAAAGCACCCAGTAAAATACCTGTGATTTAGGTTAGTTAAGATAATGTTAGTTTCCTGTTAGTCATAATGATGTGAAAATCCAAAATATACATCAGAAGTTAGTTAATATATAGTTGAAAGTATTTTATATGCATAAAAAATAAAGAATAACATTTTTATCATTCTAATACATGTAAAAAATTGGCTTTTTCTCAAAATATTAAATAATTTTTAGTCAGTGTTATAAAGGTATTCTTCACATATAAAGTTGTATTAATTCAGTGAAGAGCTAATATAGTATCTTGAAGTCATTAAATATTTAAAAACTGAAAGAACTCTCACTTGAATGATGTTTTTTGTAAGTACCTAGATGAACTGGCATCATTGAATGCTGAATAATCCTGAGATTGGTTTTCTTGTTTTGTGTTTTAACCTTGACCAGGGCGCTTCTGATTCTGAAATGCATCTGAGTTTTCAGTCCAGGATTTTATGTTAATTTGGTAATTTCTCCAAGATTTTCTTTCTTGTTGGTAAATTGGCAGTGCTTTCTCAGATTGCATATTACAATAAAATTTCCATTTTATTGTTATAAAAGTCAGGTTTTAGTCTAGGCTGCCTTCTGTATGTTTTTCCTCTATACCAAGAGTCAATTTTATTTAGGTTTGTTTGTTTATTAATTTATTTATACAGGTTTATTAATGATTATATGACTTACCATATAATTTAATGAGTAAAGAATTTACTCAATTATATTGTTAACTGAACTTCTTTTCTCTCTGACATCTTTATTTAAAACATATTTAAAGTTTAAGCTACAGATTGCAAATTCATTGAAAGAAAGGATTGATAAAAAGGGTTTGATTTTTCAAATTCTGATCATATAATACCTTTTCTATCCATTGTTAAAACTTCTTATAATATTATCTGCTTGTGAATAGAAATAGATTAGAACACAATTTGATAGACATTTTTTCTTATCATTGACCAAAACTCACTTACGTGAAAACGTAAGGTTATAGCAGTAATTATAGCATAATTTGCTGAAGCTGAGCCATGAATTTATACCTAAACTTCTTAGCAGCCAGTGTGTGAAGACCATCCATACCTAAGTCACAGTGTTCAGATGATAGAAATAGAAGAGTTGTTCAAGAGAAACATACTGTAAAACTGAGATCAGCATGAAATTGACAGTCCTCAAAGAGAAGACATAAATATGTATGTAGCTCATAGACATGGTAGTTTTAGATATTTTATATTTCTCAAGAATGTGCTGGAAAGGAGCTCACACAGCTAAATATTAAGCAAAGTACATTTGGTGCTTATTAACTGAGAGAACTGAGGACATGGATAAGAAAGTAAAATTTAAAAACAGGTATTGAGTGCTCACTCTCTGTTAGGCCCCGTGGGGAATAAAGGTCTCTAAGTATGGTTTCTAGACTATCTTCTGGAGAATTACCTGATTTCTAGATGCCGCCTGAGAGCTACATCAGACTGTCATGAAGCCTGGGAAGCTGCATTTAACAACGTCCCCTGGTGTCTCTTTATGTACACTAAAATTTGAAAACAAGTACTCAAATAATCCCAAATTGAGAAAAACAAAACCTGAGTCATTATTCTTTGTGAGCATGTTGTGAAACCTTGGAAATATTCTTTGTGAAACCTTGGATCCTTGAGTGCTTATTTTTTATATAACAAATAAACTCAAAATTTCCAGCGAAACACCTGAAGACATTCCTTCAGCTCCTGCATTCCAGTGAGGCGCCATTAGTTTTTAAAGACCCTTAGACAGTATCATAGAATGCTGACCAAAGACTTTAACTTCAAACTGTTAATTGGCTTTTATCTAAAGCTCAGAACATTTAGAAGCTAATGTAAAAAACACACGGTCCATTTATTCCCCTACATATTCTGGTTTATGTCCCTAGGTTAAGGTAAACCATGAGAGAACGCCTGCGTGGACCACCTGGGCGGGTTTCCTTGGGATTTCCTCTCCACGTTATGTGTGTCGCTTGCATTGAGGGGCCCTCCGGAGAGTGTCCTGAGAAGACTGCCAGGGCTTCCAGCGTAGGGCTCTTGTTGGGGTCAGGCAGTACATTGCTTAGGGTCCCTTCCATGAAGACTCAATCTGGACATTTCTTTCAAATCCAGATGACATACATTTTTGGTCTGTTTCGTCTTGAGGAACTAGTACGTGTTTTGTTTTTTGTTTTAAGTTATGTCTTACATCTCCCATTCTCCTTCTCCCATCATCACACCTCAGGCCTGTCTTCCTTTTCTATTTTTTTACCATATTATGTTCTATAAGCTTCCCTAAGTCCTTTATGTAATATGTGAAAATATGTTCACACACATATATATGTCTATGTGTATGTGAAATATACATACATTTTAAATTTTATTTCAAAATCCATGAAAATAACAAATCATCATTGTATGCATAATACCAACTATCATTACTTTTTAGAGATTAAAAAAAAAATGCTTCTTGTATTACCTGAAGTAGCCTAGATCTTCCTGGAGTAGTTTATGTATCTGTAGATATTTTTCTACAATATATTAGATAAAAGATACAAAAATCACATAATTTTAACTTCAGTACAAACTTTATAGTCATAGATTTAAATATTTCTAATCATTCACATTTTAGTTCCAGGGATATTACAAATAATATAGAGACATTTCTAGTTGTACAAGAAAATTACTTAGATTTCAATGCCCTTGAGAGAATATAGCACACACATCCTTCCAAACAGTTATACAAATAAAATTGTTCTACTGCCAGATTTGTCATCACTGTAACAAACAAGTCTATATTATTTTATAGGAATTAAACTGCATTCTTTTTAGAGCACAGATATATTAGCAACAAAATTGTTGTGATGTTGAGTTAACTTTATGTTGATGAATAAACCAAGTGAGAAGTGCAATGAGGTAACTTGCTTAAGAAATAAGAAATGAGTTCCTCCAGATTCTCTTCCATCTGTTTGGACTTTTCTTTGCCTTTGTCCATCTCCTAGATGATCTTCATCCAGCCCTCTAGGTAATTATTGTTAGAGGCAGAAGCACGGACGGTTCTGAGTTATTTGCACTTAGTTGCCTGCAGTATAAATACTATAGCATCCTCAATTAAAAATACCCTAGACACTAAGAAAGTAGAACTAACTTCTTTCAAGGCTTGGGAGGATGAACATTGCTGAAGTTTCCTCAGAATTCACTGTGAAAATTTAGTTACCAGTTGCTTTGTTACTGAACTTGAATATCCTTGTGAAGCCCCTCATGGAGCAGACTGCTCAACACTGATCACGCTATGCTGGACTCTGTTTGATTAATTATTCATCTTCTGGTCACCGTATAAACACTGACCCATTTTACACTACTGTATTTGGTTCAGTGGCATAAAATATGAAGTGTAGAAATGCACAGATGTTACTGAACTAAGAGAAAAGCAGTATAGAATCTAAGTATGTATTATACACTTATTCTAAAATGAATACTTTGAAGGATTGTTACTCATCTGGAAAAAAATATTCTTTACTAATTTCAGAATAAAAAATGGAAGCATTTGTAAGCTAACTAACTATGAAAGCTCAATTAGGAAGGAAGATGAAGTACCTCTGGAAATATAATGGAATTCTAATGTAAGTTTTAAATTTAAGGCTATTTTATTATGTTGTGTAAGACTAGTAGTGACATAATGCACAATAAATAAAGGATTAGGAATTTATTTTAATGAAATTGTAAGTTGATAGGAAAATATTTTATTTGGAGATCTGAGAGGTTTTAGGATTTTTCATAGCAAAACTGCATGTATGCCTCTAAATGTGATTTTAGTTACTTACATTTTCTCAAGTATGCACATTATTAGTAGCTTACAGAAAGGGGCTTTTGCATCCATTTCCTTGCTAGTGCCCTGTAGTGAGTAGTAGAAGTCTTCATCTGGCTGAAAGCCATATGCCCCAGAATTCCCAGCTCCTTATTTCATGCATTTTTATTCTTTTAAGTCGAGGCAATTTATTTGATGTATAAGTAAGAGTGATCTAATTTTTATGCTTTTAAAGACTTGTCAGTTAAATTCACAGATTCAAAAGAAATCCTTTGTTGGGCTCTGTCCCAATTTTTAGTTTAGAAAGTATAAGCACTCAATATAGGCACTCAATAACAGTGTTTGAATAATGGTACTAGCTATGCTGTTTCATGTGTTCAGTCCTTAATTTCATCATAATAAATGGCACCAGTTATTTCACTTAAGCAGACCTTGCTGCATTATTTTTATAGCATTACAAGTTGTAGAACTGTGAATCTGAAAAGGACCCCATGTTATGAATTACCTACTCCTGTCCAAACTGAAGAGCATTTTTGTGCTTGACAGTCAGATGAAAGTGAAGCCCTCTGAACATTTTTTTTTTTTTTTTTGCTGAACCTCTATGTTCTGCAGAGGTGAGGTTTGCAGGCAAGCACATGTCTGGGAGACTCACAGAGTTGTGCCACCTCATCCGAGAATGAGGACCAGGACTCTTCCTTGCTGCCTCTGTCATTCCATCCTCTCACCTCCTCTTGGGCCTTGCTCTTTAGAGAACCCTTCTCTTTCATCCTCAGTTTCTTCTTCATGGCATTTCTTCCTCAGCCTTGAAGTGTGCTCTCTTCTCGCTCATTTAGAAACCCTTCCTTCCTTCTGCATCCCCTCTATCTGCTGCCCCGTCCCTCATCTCTCCTCCTCCAGGAAGAGGAGCTTGCACTCTGTCCATTTTCTTGCCTCTCACACCCTCTTCTCCTTCTTGTCCTACTGATCTTTGTCCCCACTAGTTTGCAGATATCTCTCTTTCCTTCTGGTTACAAACAATTTTTTGATTGCCCAGTGTTTATGCCCCCACGGGCCCAAAGGGCCACCACACTTTTGTAGGGAAATGCTTACGTGTACGTCCTGCTTGTCACACTGAAACAACCTGTACTCAGGAGTCAGAATTTAAGTAATAATTTCACTGCTTCATTAAGGGCATTAAGTGAAAGCGCTTTGTGGCTTTGTTTTATTTACTATCAGGGCATGGCGGTGGAGAATACAATGACCACGAGTACGTTTGGTGCCACTGCCTTGATTTGAGCCAAAGCACCTGCTCTTCTACCCATCATTGTTTCTACTCTATCAATGCAAAGTCAACACAATGAAAAGATCAAGTGACGTCTCAGTATTTTTAGAAAAGTAGTTGTGATCTTCCAAACTTGCTGATAGGAACATAAGGCCCCCAAGGCATCCACAGACTACATTTTGAGAACTGCTGATTTGGTGGAATGTGTTTTTGTACTGAAACGTGAAACTCATTTCTTCTTTCTTAAAACTCTTCTGCATTCTGCATCCCTTGTATCCCAAAGCCATCACTTTTCCTAGGAGCCCATATCTGGGGAAAAGGTAGACTAGACTTAAAGAAGACCTGGGATTCATTTTTCTGAGACTCAATACAGAGCCTGAAGTTCATTCTACTTCCTTTAAAGGACTCTTCACTTTTCAAGAGATTCTCCAGTCTCTTCAAGTTACAATGCTGCTGATCCCAACAGGGGCCTCCTTAGAGAACCCTGGGCTTCTGGTGTTACACAAAGCACCTTGATAAATAGTACCTGGGAGCCAAACTGCCTGTCACTTAGGGCTCACATTCCGGATGATATCCTGTTAAATATGTCAGGCTTGCATTCTTCAAATCCCAATCTCAAGTTCATTAAGCTGATGGCACATCAGTCTTTCTTCTATTCCTTGAATAGAGCCAAGCTTATTTCTACCTCAGGACTTTTGTTCTTGCTGTTCCCTCTGCCTAGAATGCTCCCCCTCCAGATCTTGACATGGCCTGTCTGGTCTCATCATTCAGGTGAACTCCCCTGACTACCCTGTTTAGATTAGCCTCCTCACCATCACTATCCCTTTGCCCTTCATCTTCATAGAATGTTTATACTCTGAACGCATCTTGTCCATGCTTTTGTTTACTTGTTAGGTGCCTAAGAACAGGGACCTTGTCTAATCATTCCCTGTTATGTTCCCATCAGCCTTAACTGTTAAACAAATGCATTCAGAGACCATGTGTCTGCCGTGAGGGCTAAAAGGATCTGCTCCCGGAGCAAAGGGACAGGGCGGGCAGTCCTGGGCGGCCCATTCACACCCTCTCCCTCACCGCCGTTCCCTTAGCTTTCCTTCTGCTTCTCAGACACCTCTTCCCAGTCCTAAATCTCATCTCATCCTGTTGAATTCAGAGTTTTCGTATAGTCTCTTCTCAGCAACTTAAGTGTTTATTAAAGTATTTCACTTGCTTTTGTTTCATTGGAACAAAGTTCTCAACGATAATATATGTATGTATAGTATATGTATTGTATGTAGTAGACTGTATCTATCTATGTGGGTAGATAGATATGGATAGGTAGTCTACTTTTTCAAAGATAGATTCTAAGTCAACAATTCTCAACCTTTTTGGTCACAGTACCCCTTTACACTCTTAAAAATTATTGAGGATCCCAAAGGAGTTTTGTTTTTATGAGTTATAACTACCAATATTTGCCAAATTAGAAATTAAAACTGAGAATTTAAAAATTATCTTATTAAAAAGTAACCCAGTATATTTTCATATAAATAATATTTTAATGGCAAATTATAATTTCTAAAACAAAGCATAGAAGAATGGCATTGTTTTATTTTTTGCCCATATATAATCTCTGATGTAATAGAGACCGGTTGGGTTCTCATACCTGCTCCTGCTTGTGGTATGTCATGTAGAATCTGGAAAACCAAACTACATATATATTCATGAGAAAATGCAAGTGAAAAGGCAAATAGCATCTTAGTGTTAATGTGGAAGCAGGTTTGATCCCAGACCATGGTTTAAAAACTGCTACTGTAAGCCTTGCCCATGCGGTTGCCTGCAGTGACAGCGGAATTCTAGGTGGTGTGGGTTCCTGCCTTTGCCACCCCCCAGCCTACTGTGTGGCCTTGGGCATGTCTCTAGGCTTCAGTTTCCTCCTGTGTGAAATGAGGGGCCTCCACTGCCTAATAACCTGAGGTATGAAGATCCTAAAACTTGATGAATAACAACTCTACTTTTCTCAGAATTAATTTATCAACATATGATTGCCAATCATTCTATCTTACAATCAAGTTATGAAAATATTAAAAGTTCCTAGTATAGCTATAATATGTGAATGTTACAGCTTTAATGCTTTCCTAAATATTCTTCAAAGTAATTAACTATCAAACCTAAACCTACACTATATTATTTAATGAATAAAAGTGTCAATTAATATGGAGAGTAAGTTAAATGTTTTTTTAAAAACAAAACAAGGGTTTTCTATTGTTTTAACCTGCTAAAGTTTTGTGGGAAAAAAAATTAGGTGAAATTCAGAGGCATAGTTTTAACATAGTGTCATTGTTATGTTTTTGAAAGCATATCATGGTGGTATATCCAAACAATGGAATATTATTCAGCACTAAAAAGAAATGAGCTATCAAGCCATGAATAGACATGGAGGAACCTTAAGTGCATATTACTAAGTGAAAGAAGCCTATCTGTAAGGGCTGTATATTGTTTGATTCCAACTATACGACATCCTAGAAAAGGCTAAACTATGAAGTCAGTGAAAGATCAGTGGTTAGTTACCAAGGGTTAGTGGAGAAGAAGGGATGAGTTGGTACAGCAGAGATTTTCAGGCAGTGAAACTACTCTGTATGATACTGTGATGGGGGATATATGTTACCACACATTTGTGCAAACCCCCAGAATGTACAGTGCCAAGAGTGAGCCCCTCATGTAAACTGTGGACTTAGGATAATTACAATGTGTCAGTATAGGTTTTTCAATTATAACAAATGTACCCTTTGGTGGGGATGTTGATAATGGAGGAGTCTGTGCTTCTTGGTGTGGGGAGGGAGGGATACATGGGAACTCTCTGTAGTTTCTGCTTGATTTTACTATGAACCTAAAACTGTTCTAAAAAATATTGTTTATTTTTTTTTAAAAAGCGTATAATCTCATCATACTTATAGAAAGTCAAGAAATCAATAAAAACTTCAGTGATTTTTAATCATTCAGTATTTATTTTTGATGAATTAATATGTCACTCTCAATCACTAAATGATGAGAAGTTTTAATTATTCATTCCATTATGGATTATATCAAATAACACTACATGGTGTTTATTTTTAGAATTGAAAATTAGTATGAAAAAAGATATTTCAGTTGATTTTTTAACATATAAATGTTAAATCTCAGTACACAATTCCAAAATTAGAAAAAGTCACTGAAGAACTAGGAATCAATAAATGGCATTAGAGTGATTGAATAATACAATGTTAAAGCAGTTGTGCGGCTTTTCATGATTAAAACTTCCTGAAAGTAATTTAGAATTCATTCCTTTATACAGTAGACCTTCCTTGTGTGCATGCTCTGGGCCCTTTATGGTGCTGGCTGGTGTGGGCCCCTCAGCCATGTCTCGTCAGTCAGGCACTGTCCCTGCCCTCAAAGGCCTTAAACTGACTTGGTAGTGACAGTGGTAAATCAGAAACATATCACAGCACTGTGACAAAAGGGTGTCCAGGACACCCTGAAGAGTCCCAGATGCCATGATGGGAGAGACTCAGTGGAGGAACCTGGCAGCTGTGCACAGAGGAAAAACGAGAATTGGTGATGTTTCAGTTGAATTTTAAAAGAAGAGTAGATGTTTATCAGGCAGACAAATCCTTCTGACTTTTAAATCTGAGCTATTTCCATATGCAAAATTGGCTGTCATTTAATACTATATTAAATTTGACTGGGAATCTCTGACTAATGAGTCAATGATCATTTTGTAAAAATTATAGTGTGTATAATGTAAAATTGCATATTTCACTGCCAGGAATAAAGAAGTTCTCAATCTGTGCATAGATCTAAGCAATATATTTAATGGCTCAACTACTTGGGCTTAGTAGACACTAAAAGACAGTAGTAGTAGTAAGGAAGCTAACTTTAAAACACTCAGGATATAAATTTCTCCAACTTACTTTAAATGGGTGAATCACCTGAATTTTGGTAGTATTGACAGTGAAATGTAAAGTGTTCTATATGGTTTTGCAGAATTTAACTGATTACCTCTCAGTGGGCCTTTATTGGGAACCTCTTAGTATGATTTTACATAGAAAATATACTTTATATTAAAATGTTGATTCATTCATGTCCCTCAAGTGAACCTATTGTTTACCAACAGTTATTTACATTAAAAGATACTAGAACTGTGGTATACCATGCAGCCATTAAAAAGATTGAGGTCAGTCCATTTGTACTGACATGAGAAGATGTCAGTGGAAGAGAAATTTAAAGAGAAACTAGCAGTTTCAGAAGATATGTAAAATAAAATCATTTTCGAAGAAGAAAACTATAAGGGTTGATATTTATGCATGTACATGTTTGTGTATATATATATATATATGAAGAGGGAAAACAAATCTAGAGAGACATACCTCAGAGCATTTCTTGTGATTGCCTGGGGTAGTGGAGGGGTTAGTGGTAGAGAGTACCTTCCTTTCTGAACTGTTAGTTTTTCTATATTCTCTGTATTTCTTTTTCACCATGAGTGTATATTCCTTTTAAATTGGGTATAAGACCAATTCAAATTTTTAAAAAAGTAATTGGGAAGACATTAAAGCTATAACATAGATAAGATACAAAAAAGTCAAGGTAAAGTAAGTAATTAAAATTTTAAACTAAATGGAAAAAGGTATCTAGATGGAAGAGTTAAAAGTCTGTATTTTCAGAAATAGTTTACCTTTTCTTAAACTCTGTTATTATGTAGACAGACTGATTGATTCTGCTTTTCAAGTGAAATCTGACTCAGCTCTGTTCACCCTACATGGGCACTTAAACCCCAGTAAGGAAATGAACACTGTCTGCGTTAGAACAGCGTGTGAGCTCACTTTTACAAAACTCCTTTAGACCTTCGGTTTGTTCTTATTCCAAATGGGATATATGGGGTATAAAACAGGTTCTATACTAACTTCCAGTAAAATTCCTAAATTAGTTATTTTATAACATAGTTTTTATAAAATAGTTATTTTATAAAGTAGTTATTATAAAATATAAAATATATTTATAATACACATTTTGTCATTTTATTTTTTTATAATATACTTTTTATTATAACATGCTTTTTATAATAAATAATTATAGGTGTTCTTCCTCTACTTGTCATGAGTAGAAATCCCTCTATAACCATCCTAGTCCTTTCCCTGCTCATAAAAGCTTCCCAACAGACGAATGTCTTTCAATATTAAAATTCATCATTAAAAAAAAAAAAAACCTCTAAGGCTTCCAGGAATATTCCATTTCATTGTATAATAGAAAGAATATTTAATTTTCAGACTGTTTGAAATGTTATAGAGGAGTTTCAAACCAAAATCATTATTATTTGTATTAGCAACTTTAAGTTGAAACTAAAATAATTTGCAGTTATTATCAGGTCACATTTGCAAATCACAATTATTTAAGAATAAGCAAGTTAAAAATATTTTTAGGCATTCATTTGCCCTACTTATTATCATGCCCTAGGAAAATAGTAAATTAATTACGCCTTATGTATTCTTTCTGTAGTATATATTCAGAGGTGCAAATGATGATGACAATGATGATGATGATGATGATGATTGTGATAGTCATTAAAGTTTTCATGTACTTACTTTACTTACCATAGTAAGTGCTTATTATGTGCCAGGCACTGTTCTAAGTACTTTACATGTAATTAGCTTGGTTAATCCTCACAACAGTCATAGTAGGTACCATTATTTTGTTCCCATTGTACACATGAGGAAACAGGCATAGGCAAGTTGAGTAACTTGCCCACAATTGGTAAGTGGCAGAGGCAGGCGATGGGACCTGCTTCTCAGCTGTCACACAATACAGCCTTAACAGGTGTGGTATCTTCCCTTGCAGAAATTCTGTTCCTTCTGCTCCCTGTACAGCCTAGGAGTGTTTCCAGTTCTCCTTTTAACACCTCTGCTAGAGTGTGCCTATAGGGAGTTTTTTCAGAAGGAAAGTCATTCACCTATTAAATACTCAGCAGTGTTATTCAGGAAATGTCTACTGACTCTCTATGGGGTGCAGGACACTGAATGGGAAATCGTGACTCTCAAATGGAATTCCCCAGTGTCCATCACCATCCCAGAATGAGGAATTTTTCCTTTTTGTCTTTTGAACTGGTACCCTCCGCTGGAAGGAAGCATCACCTCCTGAAAATAATTCTCCACCCTCCACTACTCCTACCTCCCAAAACAAGTATAGCTCCCTTGAGCTGATGCCTTTGCCAAAGCCACTTTCATGTCTCTGAATCTTTCAAACACATTAGCAGCCTGGAGACCTGGAGTTCTGGGTAGGGTGTATGAACGTGTTCTATAAAATGCCTCCCCCTTTACAAAGTGTTCCCCCTTGATTGCAAATGTGGCATTTCTGAAGGCTGCTGACCGGTGCTGTGAGGACCTACTCCCGAATCTTAGATCCTGACTCCTCACACGGTGGCCCTCAGAAGAGCTCCTTGGTATCTTGTTACTGGCCAGCAAGAGGGTCGGGTCAGTGTTGCCCCTGGCACCTCTCATGGTCAGAGTGACCTGTACTTTGCTCCACTACAGAAGGTCTACCACTCTTTCCTAAAGAACAGGTTTGTTTGTGTTTAGGGCTCAGATCTTTTCCATGGGTTGTTGGGAACCCGTCACAGATATTGAGGAGTCTCACTCCTCATCCAGTGTAACCAATAGATATCAAATAATTTTTTATTATGTTAATAAAAAAACCTGCATGCATATCCTGCAGTGTAACCAAATGGGTCCATCTCAAAAGTTATTTCATGCAAATTAAAACAAAAATGTGATACCATATTTTCTTCATGTTGGAAAAAAGAGGTAGAAAGTTGGATAGTATCAATGGGGCCATTCCTTTACTTTTAGTGGGAATTGAAGTTAATTTGGCATTGCCTATCAAAATTTTAAATATGGGTATGTTGTAATCCAGCATCTTGTTTTGGGGAAATCTGTCCTACAAAAATACTCACCTAGGTATACAAAGATCCCTGTACAATATAACTTAAATGTCTGTCAGAAAGTGAATAAATAATATAAATAATGGAATGTACATACACAGGAGTACAATGCAGGTGTGAGGAATGACAGGGGGTCATGTCTGTTGACTTGAGAGGGTGTTCCATGAAGTATGGAGGGAAGACAGTCAGTTGCAGAATAATATATGTAATATGATACCATTTTTCTAATAAAAATTAGACCCTTGGTGAGGGTCTAGGAGAGGGAAGGCTTAGCTTTTACTATATAATGTATTGATGGTATTTGAGTTTTTTTACAAGTATGTATTGCCTTAATACCTTTTTAATGAAGAGTTAAAAGTGTGTCAACCATTTTAAAGCAACATCAAGAATTTCTAAAAGCAACTCAGTAAAAATTGCTTCTTCAGTTACTTATGAAAATACATATACATATGTATTTGTATTATGATGTGAAACACAAATGTGAACTGAGTCCACTCTGGTGCAAGATCCTGGAGCGGATCACTTTGTTTGAGAGTTTGCCAAGCACCTAAGTAACTCTGGTGCTCTCTATTGTCTCCTTTGAGTTAGTGACCTATCTGATTTTTATTAAAATAGCCCTCAAATAAGAGAAAACTTGTGTGAGATTTAAAAGTCAATTTGGAAAAACATAGGACTTAGGACAGTACCTGATAAACTACTCAGTGAGTGTTACCCACAAGTAGTTGTAGTTAGTGCATTGTAAGTAATTATAAATTGTAAATAGTTGTATTCCATACATTCTGTTCCATGTATTTTTAGATTTTAGGCAGTTTCTTGTTAAGCTGGAGATTAATTTTGGATTAATTGAAGAGTGTTTCTTGTCGCATTTTAATGCTCAAGGATATGATGTACAGTGAAAACATTCTAAGATCATTGCAGATTACTAAGTCATAGTTAACAAAGTGATTTTTAAGGGTTTCTTTCTTTGTCTCAAATCATATTTCTGCTGAGAGTTACGTTTCCTTTTCCTATGTTTTTTCAAATTGACTTTTAAATCTCACACAAATTTTCTCTTATTTGAGGGCTATTTTAATAAACACTGTGTTATTAAAATTTGTGTTTCACATCATAAGCCACCCCATGGTGAGGTGAGTGACACTCCATTGGGAGTTACTCCTAAACAGTTAAAGTCACAAATGTGGCTTTGGAGAAATAAAATGACCTATTCCAATACTTAATGATGATTAAAAAGTGATGATTTCTTTTAATTATGCTTTGTGTGATAATACCATGTTTACTGAAATTTATGTGTAGTGATATAAATATCTAGCAAACTTTTAGAATAATTTCTTGGTACTTCTTTATCCCCTTCACCTATATCACCCATTCCCCACCTCCCCTGTGGCAACCACCAGTCTATTCTCTGTGTTTATGAGTTTATTTCTTTGTTGTTTGTTCATCTGTTTTGCTTTATTGATTCCACATGTAAGTGAAATCATGCTATCTGTCTTCCTCTGTCTGACTTATTTCACTTAGCATTAATACCCACTAGGTCCATCCATGTTGTCACAAATGGCAAGATTTCATTCTTTTTATGGCTGAGTAATATTCTATTACATATATGTACCACATCATCTTTATCTATTCACTTACTGATAGACACTTAGGTTGCTCCCTATCTTAGCTATTGTGAATAATGTGGCAATAAACATAGGGGTGCATATATCTTTTCAAATCACAGATTTTGTTTTCTTCGGGTAAATTCCTGGAAGTGAAGTTACTGGGTCATATGGTATTTCTATATTTAGTTTTTAAAGAAACCTCCACATGCTTTCCATAGTGGCTGTGCCAATTTACATTCTGACCAATAGTGTATGAGGGTTCCTTTTCCCCACAACCTTGCCAACACCTGTTATTTCTTGTATTTTGCATAGTTGCCATTCTGACTGGTGTGAGGTAATATCTCATTGTTGTTTTGATGTGCATTTCCCTGATGATAAATTATATTGAGGATCTCCTCATGTGACTATCAGCCATCTGTATGTCCTTGGAAAAATGTCTATTCAGGTCTTCTGCCCATTTTTTAAATGGATTATTTGTTTTTTTGGTGTCGAGTTGTATGATTTCTTTATATAATTTGGATATTAGCCCCTTATCAAGTATATCATTTGCAAATATATTCATCTATTCAATAGGTTAACTTTTTGTTATGTTAATGGTTTCCTTTCCTGTGCAGAAACTTTTTAGTTTGATGAAGTCCCACTTGTTTATTTTTGCTTTTGTTTCCCTTGCTTGGGGAGACATATCCAGAAAAAAATGTCTAATGCCAGTGTTCAAGAGTTTGCTGCCTATGTATTCTTTAAATAACTTTACAGTTTCAGGTCTTACATTTAGGTCTTTAATACACTTCCAGCCTATTTTTTGTGTGTGGTGTAAGACAGTGGTCCAGTTTCATTCTTTTGTGTGTAGCTGTTTTCCCAACATCATTTATTGTAGAAACTATTTTTTCCCCATTGTATAGTCTTGCCTCCTTTGTCATATATTAACTGACCATGTAAGCATGGGCTTATGTAGGCTCTCTGTTCCACTGATCTAGTTGTCTTTTTTTGTGCCAGTACCAAACTGTTTTGATTACTATAGTTTTGTACTATAGTTTTAAACCAGGGATTGTGATACCTCCAGCTTATCTTCTTTCTCAGGATGGCTTTGGTTTTTGGGGTCTTTTGTGGTTCCATACAGATTTTAGGATTATTTTCCCTACTTATGTGAAAAATGCCATTGGTATTTTGATAGGGATTGCATTGAATCTGTAGATTGCTTTGGATAGTATGGCTATTTTAACAGTATTAATTCTTCCTATCATTTGCATGGAAATCTTTTTACTTCTTTGTGTTGTCTTCAGTTTCTTTCATCAGTGTCTTACAGTTTTCAGAGTACAGGTCTTTCACCTCCTGGGTTAGGATTATTTCTAGGTACTTTATGCTTTTTGATGCAACTGTAAATGGGATTGTTTTCTTAATTTCTCTTTCTGCTAGTTAATTGTTTGTATACAGAAACACAAGAGATTTCTGTGTATTAATTTTGTATTCTCTGGCTTTACTGAATTCATTTGTTAATTCTAGTCTTTTTTTGGTGGAGTCTTCAGGGTTTTCTATACCAAGTATTATATCATCTGCACATAGTGACAATTTTACTTCTTCCTTATCCATTTGGTTACCTTTTATTTCTTTTTCTTGCCTAATTGCTATAGCATGGACTTTGAGTACTATGTTGAATAAAAGTGGTGAGAGTGGGAATCTTCTTCTTGTTTTTGACCTTAGAGGAAAAGTTTTCAGCTTTCCACCATTGAGTATGATGTTAGCTGTGGGTTTGTCATATATGGCCTTTATTACATTGAGATCTGAGAATAATTTTTATTCTCAGGGCATTTATACCAAATATATATACTTTATTATATATATTGTTATTTAGACTCTATTTACCTTCTTGAGTTTCAACTCAAGTAATCTTTTTACTTGCAAAGATAAAATTAAATCGTTTCCATTATTCAACTGTTAGTCTCATGCTAAGTACCCAGGTTCCAGGGACCTTTACAGATAAATTCTTATAAATCTGCAATTGTTTGTCTCAGTTGGGAATACATTTTTACAAGGGTCATGGGGCAGCCCCATTTCTTGATTTCTGCCCAACTCTTTTGAACAGCTTTTGTTTCCTTTGTTCATCTCAATTATTATTTTAGCCCCCATTAAATATTCATTGGTCTTTAAAATTAATATGTTTAGCATAGCATATACTAGTCACTAAAAGATAAGCATAGTGATTTGTACTTTTTTGTACACTAAACTTTTTATTGCTGTATCCTGCTTGTTTTGACCATATTTATATATTCATACATTCAACAAAAGACAAAGTCTTTGATGGAGGGAAACAAGCAATAAATAAAAATATATATAATATCTCAGAGATGCTAAATACAATACAGAAAAAGTAGGATATTGGACTAAAAAGCCATGGAGGAAAGGCTGCTGTATTAAATAGAATGGCCCATAAAGGGCTTCTTTGTCAAGATAACCTTGGAGCAGAAACCTAATTGAAGTGAGGGCATGAGCCGTGGAGATGTCAGACAGAGATTCTCAAGCAGAGGGAGCAGCAAGTGTTCAGGTTCCAAAGTGGGAACACTCTCAGCACGTTCAAGAAAGTGTGACTAGAGCAGAGTGAGTAAAGAGGAGAGAAAATGAAGCCTGAGAGATAGTAGGGCCAGATCATGTCTTAAAGGACAGTTGTGAACATAAGATAGAAGTGGTTTGATTTATGGTTGAAAAGATCACTCTGGCTGCATGTGGGCAATAATGAAGTGTGGAGATCAGCGACTAAATTTGTGGATGATAACCCCCCTAGTCCCAGAAAGAAATACATTTTGCAACATTACTCAATTCCACTTAATTCTTACACATACTTGAGTGGTAAGATTCTCCCTGACTTAGAGATACCTTGAGGTGGGTGGAGTACAGGGGAACCATTGTTGTAATTTGAATATAATGAAAGGATTCTTACCAGGTTGTTACGCAAAAAATGCTGCCCCAGTTGCATGTTATCATGTGAACTGCAGACTGAGTTGCCGTTTCCAGAAGGCTCAGCCCACACGAACCCTTACTCTGAAATCTTCCTCCCCCAATTTTGGAGGAATTCAAGACTTTCATGTGGGACCAGGTCAAGACTACAATAGTCTTAAAAACTATAATCAATCCATTGATACTTTTGGGGGTGGGGAAAAGTAACATCACCGTTATCCCCCCGACCCCTATCCCCATTGCAGAACTGGTTCCAGAAGAGTAGTCTAGGGGTATGGTGAGTCCTGGAAACCCTTAGTAGAGGGAGGTTCACTACTGCCAGTCCCCAGAGTGGATACTTGTGAAGTGACTGCATACATACCATGTATTCCTTCTGTTGAAAGAGATGCTGCTAAGGGAATAAAAACTTTAACAAGAAATCCAAATATAAAAACATTCCATAAGACTTTCACTGTCCAGAATTCTCTAAGATATTGTTTAGAATATTAGTCTAGTAGCAAATTGCAAAGAATGAAAAATGCAGACTTGTAATAAATATATGGTCCTTTCAGACAGACTAAAGATTTGATACCAAGAATAGATTTGATCATTTTTCTCTCAGAAATAATGGTGTTTGTAGATGATATAGAAGGATGAGTTTTATATCCAGAGCATAGAAAATGGTCAGTGTGACAAAAACTTTTTAGATTCTAGGTTAAGTAAAATTTTGTTGACATAAATGTATTTTACCACTGGTTTGTTCTGAAGAGAATTATTTTGAGGGGTGACTATATCATGTTTTGCAGGATTTTGCAATGTAGCTTTTGTATCTGTGCAAAGTTTAATAATAGATTTTAAAAGTACCTCTGAAAGTTTTTGTTTCCTGTGGCTATTAACCTGCACAACAAATAAATATTCATTAAAACATTTGTTAGATACTATATTCCATGTTGTTCTGATAGGATATAAATTGTGTGTGCTTATGTGAGTATAGGTATACAGATGTAAATATAATGATGCCTAATATAATTAGACCACTGTCATTATTGAATAACAAAATAGTAAATGTTTTTAAACTCTTCTAAATCATTTTTATTTTTGAGAGTAAGCACATTAGATTTTGAGTGCTGATTCTTACCTTCTCTACTAAGGAGGAATAATATGATGCTTTAGACAGGAAAAGCTTTGAAAAGCAAACATTTTACAAACCACGCAATAGTGCAGAAGCTTCATATGTGCCAGGGGCCTTCATTGCCCCCTTTCTCTTACGGATTCAAAGAGGACAGTCCCTACCTGCACACAAACCCAGCAGGACATCCTGAAGTAGTGTCTTCCATGTGACTAAAAATGAAACAGTCACCTTCCGCTAAAGAGGAAGGAATTGTGTCACCAAGTCAGGCTTAGTGATGGGACCAAAGTACTGTTGAATCCATTACTTGGTTATAAATAACAAACAAAAAGTTAAAAAACTTAGTAGCTTGTTTTCCAGATTTATGAGATACATATCAATGTCATAATATCTCCTAGTGCCAAAATGCCTTTTTCAGAATGCCCCTGCTTTCAGAATGCTCACATTCAAATCTTGTCTCTCTCTATCAGCCTGTCCTACCAGAATTTCAGAAGCATAGTCCCACGCCCTGGTAGCTTTTTACTTAATCTCAAGAAAGCATTAGAGAAGTATTTTTCTGTCATTATGCCCTTCTCATATTTAAAAAGATAGTAGCCAAAATGTTAGGTTGGTAGTGTGGAACCAAAGAGAAAAAAAAGGAAGGAATGTGTAGTGGAATTGACACAATATCCTCCTAAATATTTAGGGTAGGCCTCTTATTCACCTGGGCAACTCACACAGACAACAGGACTAGGTAATGGAAAGGTTCATTCAAAACTCTCTGGTGATATAAAACCATACCTTATTTACTCCACTATAATTTTTATTCTTACCTTCCCAGGTTCTAGCTATATGACTGTGATATGATTATGACAATGCATAGATCAGGAATTCAAATTATTAACCCAGCCATGAAAGTTAATCTAGAAAAAAGAAAAATAAGAAATCAACATCTATAATCTTCATCCTCCCTAAATCCCATTTTCATCTAATGCCAAATAAGCTTATTTATATCATCTATAGTGGCAGCTATCATTTAAGTAAACTGATAAATATAGAAAGTCTAAAGAATTTGCCAGATAACTTTTTTTTTTGGTGGATAAATTTCACTCTAAACTGTTAATAAGAACTTAAGCATAACATTTATGTAGCTTTTTTATTATTATTCTGCTGGGAAGTATGTTTCATTCCTTAATACTATACCATGAGAACATAATTAAGTTAAATATGTCAACCTTTTCATCTTTTCCATTTCTGTGCAAATAGAAGCATTTGCATAATAGTCACTGTAGCAAAACAGAGTTTTCATATTTAATCTTTTTTGTATTTGATCCTATTCTTTGAAAATCAAAAGTATTTATAATTATAAAGTTGTTTGCTATTGAAAATAATTATTCACAGGTCTCAGTGGTATTCTCCATCATTTTTCTTTCAGTTGATATTAATAATTATAGAAGTGAAACTTTTTTTAAATCCTAATATATTAAGGATAGACTATTTATTTTACAATGTCCATCAGATCTGGCTTTAATCTTTGAAATGTGTTGCTGTCTACTTCCATTAGCAGGTCATCTCACCTGCTTTTTTTGTTTTTGTTGTTAAAATGTTCAATGCAGGTTCTACATGGTCAGCTATTACGAACGGAATCACAGAATAGCAGTTGGAGCTCGCCATGGTTCAGTGGCCCTGTACGACATCCGAACTGGAAAATGTCAGGTAAATAAATCATTGGGACTTCCTCTCCATAAAGTGTGGGTGTTATTGAAAGGAGTGAGAGACCAACACTTCTCCAGTTGATGTGCTGAGCTGCTGGAACATTATGGATAATGCTGAAGGGATCAATAGTTTAATGAAGGACTCAAAGAACATAGAGCCCTACTGTCTTTATTCACTGGGAATGAAGGTGGCTGCAGATGGGTTCATAATGGAGCCCAGAGTAGGGTGGTACTGCCCACAAACTACTTTACAATACATCTTTTCTTTTAAGCAAATTTTCTGATTTTCTGACTTTTGTCATGTGTTTTCTGAAAAATGTTTGATGAGAATTATTATGATTAACAGCTAAACAAAAATTAACTTTCTTAGCAAAATGAGATATTCAGCGATTATAAGGCAATGTCCTAGTCAGCGTTTAAGAAAAGAAGAAATCACAATAGCATTTAGTGTGGCCCTTTGAAAAGGAAACTGATGCTTTTTTTAAAATTATATATTACTTTTTTTACTTTTAGAATGCTTTATTATTTATGAAAAGTTCTTCTGGATTTTGATTTTGATCTTGATCACTTGATTCTCAAACTGTGCCAGTTGGATAGATAAGGCAAGTCCAGCCCCACTTTAGATATAAGTGCATCAAAGCTCCAAGACTTTAAATCTCTATCCTAGAGCCACACTGTCGGTCAATGCCAGAGCCAGGGCTGGGCTCAGCCATGCCCATGGTGGCTGCAGTGCTCATTGATAAGTAGTTCCAGGTCATAACTTCTTATGTTTCATTGTAGCATTTATCATTGCTGATATATTCAACCATATTAGGAATTACATTCAACAATATTAGACTGGTATATTCAACTGCAGTAAGAATTTTCAGGAGGAATATGAAGAAATTCATAAGGATTTGGCTACAATTTTTAACTCTTTTAAATTTAATCAACTATTAATTAATTCTCCAAAAGCTTCCCTGGCTGCTTTCCATGGTATATTTCTAAGAAATGGTAACAGGTGTTTGGGGGTAATAGTTTCAGGAGTCAGATTTAGGGGATACCGTCTAAATGTCAAACACGCTTCTTAATGCAGGCCTTCTCAGAGAATCTGATACGCAAATTGTGCATTTCCTGAAAGTGCATGGGGTGTGCAGCATTCCCCATATGCATGTAACTATCGGATTTTGTTTGTGTGACTTCTAAGGCATTAACTCCTCATAGGTGTTACCTATGAAACCACTCTGAGTTCTTGTTTAAAAATTAGGTAAAATGTTGTTTATAATATTCTCTTCTAAGAAAGACTGATTCTTCAGATAGCATTTTGAATGTCTCTTTTAGTAAGACAGTTTTTAAAAACTGGAGTGTATTATTATTAGCAGACTTGAGAGAAATAAACCACAAACCTCTGCAAGGTAAAGACAAAAAAAAAAAAAAGAAGGGGACCTTTTCAAATTTACTTAAAACTGAAGTGCGGGAATCATAGAGAGGGCTCTTGCTGTCGAACAGCACACAGTTGCCACCAGCAGAGAGAAAAGTGAGGCTCTGTGAGCCCAGTGAAGTGACCAAAAGAGGAGTGAGGGAGGGACAACAGTCGAGAATTAATGAGAAAGTAGCATACTGGCCTGAAATACACATTTCTTTACAGTTTTCTTCCTCCTAAGTATCTCAGGGAAGATCTTGATAACATGCAGAAAACAGGAATAATCTGAGTATCTTATTCTCTTGAATTAAATTACTTGAGATACACTTATTAATCAGACATTCTTAACTGGAATTTGTAATGTCATTCATATTCTATTTCATTTTCTGTACACCATTTTAGTACATTTAGACCTTTAGTGTCCCCATGAGTTTTTTTCTACTTCAGCTTCTTTTTTTTTTAAACAGGAGAAAAAAACAAAGTTTAATTACACATGTATGGGGAATCCATAGATGTGAGGTGCCCTCTACCAAAATCAGCTTCTTGATTTTGATACTCCAAATTATCATTGTTACATGATTGAATAAGCTTTACCTTCCAGTTCCGTGTGAAAGTGAAGGTTATCCTTTCCTTTCATCATTCAGAACATGAAAACAAAGCTAAATCTCCAAAATCCATCTTAACTGCTTTCTCCAGTTACCAGTTATATCTGGTGACAGTACTCTCTTCCGGGATTCTCTTTATTCATTTATGGTATTAGTGTGGTTGTATTTGAAATAAATGAGTCCACAGTTGAAGCAGAATACACAGGTATAGCTGGCATGTTTAGCAATGAAGTTTTAGAGGTGAATCAAAGGACTAGAGATTTTGAACCAGGAATGCAGTAAAGCATATTTTGAGTTAACTACTGGAGTCAGTTAACACTGAGAGTGGGACAGTTCTCCTAACACGAGCAAAGACAGAGATATGACATAAAAAATGCTGAAGGAATAATTAGTAAACTCACTGGACTTTAGTGGTAGAGTTCCAATTAGGCAGAAAGATGAGGCAGAACGACCTAAATGGGGAGAGTGAGAACTGATGGGAAGACCTGCTGTGGCCTGTCCAGGATACCCGAAGCCGAGAGAATATCCATGGGCCCGATGGAAGCAGAGAACCGTCTGAGGAAGTGGAGGGAGGAGCATGCAGGTTCCCTGCCACTGTTTATTGGATTGGTTGGTAAAAGACACAATAGAAAAATTAAATCCCTTCCCTTCCCTTTGGATATTGTTTTCTTTTTTTCTTATTTAAATCAGTTTATCTGTTCTTCCACAACTAGAATAGAAGATTATGCAAAGCCACAGGATAAAGTGGTGTCTGGAACATGAATTATGCTTATATCAAGGGTTCACAAAACTATTGCCCAAATCTGCCCCCTGCCTATTTTAGTAAATAAAGTTTTCCTGGAACATAGCCACACTCATTTGTTTTAGGATTGTCTACAGCTGCTCTCGCACTGCAAGGATTGAGTTCGTGTGGCTGTCGAAGACCATATATGGTCTGCAAAGCCTTAAGTATTTACTATATGTCCCTTTACAGAAAAAGTTTACTGACCCCTGACTTAGATGAGTGTGGAAGAAGAGTTAACTAATTTCACTGACAAGTGATTCAAACAGTATAGGGTGATATATTGGAGAAGAATAATTAGAAAGTCATGTGGCTTGAATCCCATCTCTACCACTTAGGAATTTCATAACCTTGTGAAAGCTTTTTGACTTCTTTGAACTGAAGTTTCCTCACTGTAAAATGGTGACAAAATAATGCCTGTTATTGTGAGAAGTAAATAAGATAATATATATAAAGTTATTAGTACAGTGCCTGCCAAGTAGTTAGTGTTCAGCAAGTAGTGGGTATAGTTATATCAAAATAAACTTAGAAATACATTACATTGTAATTGAATTACATTAATTTTAGAGAATTTTAAAGATAAAACTTGAGACATCAGGGTGTGTAGACTTTCAGAGCCAGTTCACACTTGTCGGGTAGGAGCACTTGGGTGGAAAAGCTCAGCAGCACTGCCTTAGGCCGTGTGTAGATTTCCCTTTATAAGGCAGCTCTTGCCTGTTGTGTTAGGCCGGATCTGTACTGATTATGGAAATCAGAAACTTCGATGCAGTTCAATAGTTCAGATCCTGCTGTGTGGCTGACTCTGTTTTCACTTGGCAACTGCTAGCAAATGAGGAATATACCTGACTCAAATTTTGCTTAATTAAAAAAAAATAACACTGATTCGCACACATAATGTAGAGGGGGGCACGGGGAAGGCAGTATAGCCCAGAGAAGACAAGTAGTGACTCTATAGCATCTTACTATGCTGATGGACAGTGACTGTAACGGGGTATGTGGGGGGGGACTTGATAATGGGGGGAATCTAGTAACCACGGTGTTGCCCATGTGATTTTATAATAATGATACCAAAATTTTAAAAATATTAACAATTTAAGTAAAAAAAAATGTAACGCCTTATGAAGTGCTTAAGTTTTGTTGGTAGGCAGTGTGCTTGATAAGCAAATTAATTAAGTTCCATGAATCCTTAGAGCTACAGGTATGTGTTTGGTTAAATCAGCAATGAAAGTTCTCCTTCTAGCAATATTTGTCTTTGGTTTGGCTGACTTGATGTTCTATCTCACTGATTCTCCAGTCCTTTTGAACACATTCTTTTTAATAAATTACTGCTAGTCTGTGCAAGAGTCTCTTAGGCTCATGTTAGCTCATTTCCCTCATGAAGTTTGTGCCGTGTCACTTGGAGGTATCTGATTTACTAGATAAATCTAAACTTTTATTTTCTTACTTTTTGACCTAGTGTGACCAAAAAAGGCAGTGAGGTATGAGACAAAGTATGGCTGAAGTCTTATCTGTATCTTAAATTATTCAAGGAATGTCACTAAAAATTGTAAGTTACTTGAAGGACTTTGTTGAAGACCCATATTTTCTTGGACTTGGTACATAGAATAGGATATCTCTTCAGAAACAGCATAGAGAACCTCTTACTTATAGAAGATATGCCTATATTTCTGTAGTGAACCCTGACCATATTTCTGCTAGATAATGGAGGAAAAATAGAAGAGAAGACTGATTACATGTAGATAACTGTGGCAGCTGAGGTCTAGCTATAATCCCTTAGCAGAGGATACATTCTGCGGTGCTGACATGTGCCCCATCACACAGCCTGACACTAATAAAAGTGGTAAGCCTGTGGGGTGGACTCTTCTAGCCTCAGATTCCTTGCTCTACGTGGGGATAAATGCCTTGAACTTCACATGGCACCTCCATGAGGAAAGGGGGATGCCACAGGGTACTTCGTCCACTTACTGTGCCCTGACCTCCTGAATATCCTTGGCCCTGCTCCTTTGCTAATTCAGTGGTATTGAAGTGAAAGTAGCCCTGAACTCTGTCAATCCATTGTCACCAGTCTGTGAGCCTTGATCTGTCGCATTGGTGTTGAGCCTGGCTTACCTTCATTCTTCAGCCAGCAAGCCTTCACTGACTGATACAGTCATGTTATATACGGGCATCTGCTGAGCATCTAACTAAACTAATGAGGAAAATCAGAAAAGTACCAATTACCTTAAAGTGCTTTTGGAATGTGAGGAAGATTGCCTCATTGTTTTCCTCTCAAACTTCTCTACCCTCATTCCCATTTGTCCTCAACAGCGAAGTAATTTTGAGAACAAGACTTAAATTAACTTGTGAGGAGCATCTATTTCTGCTCCATTCATTAAGGTTCCATAGGGCTCAGAGCATATATAGTTTTGGGGACTTTTACTTAAGAAAACAAAATTAGAGGACTGTGCATATGTATGTGTGTATAATTATGTATATACATATATATCTCATGAGCTTCGTGGTAAACATCTTTACTGGCACCTCTAAAAACTACATTTTATAATCCTTTCTGTAGCTACCATTCTACTTCTTTCCCTTCCTGTTATGTGTAGTGAATGAGAGAGTGATCTGTAGCACCCCTCTGCCCCACACCCTCTAACTTCCACCTTGACAGAGTGACTGAAACCACACACTCAGACATCACCGGGCTTCTCTTGCCGCACCTAGGCATGGTTCAACAGAACTGACTTCTCTCTCTCAAGTTGTATTTTCCCTTGACTTCCATAGCACTGTGACCTGTCTTGATTTTCATTTTACTGTATCCTGAACTAGATTTCTTCATTTCTTGGGGTGCCATAGTGTTAATTCTTATTACTCCACAACGCAGAGTACAGGTTTCTTTGCTCGTCTGTTCTTTCTCCTCACTTTGGCTATGAATCCATACATTATAACTGAGCTCGACTATTCCCTCTGAGCAAGTGAGAATACTCAGGTCTCTATGGCCAGGCCCGCCTAAACTTTAGCCCTATGGCTCTTTACTATCTGCCAGACATTTCCATCTAGATATCTTGTCATTGTCTCAAATTCAATGTATTGGAAAATCTCTCCAAGCCTACTTTCCACCAGCATCTTTTCCTAACCTACCTTTTTCTGTTAATGGTGCAATTATGTAATGACACCATAGTTCATCCTGCTTCCGCTTTACCTACCCTTATCCAGTCACTCAGTTCAGTTAACTTTCCCTAGTAGTATACCTGGAATCTGCCTTTTCCTCGACTAACAATCTAATTAGGCCCTTGGCTGTTCTTCAGGGCCTTTTGAGCTTCTGACTTTGATCATCATGCATAATCCCCTCCTCCTTCGAGCTGCATTTTACTCAGTAACACCATCCTCCATTTTCCCCTGTCATGGTCCTCTCCCAGGTTACGTGGAGGGCATTCAGAAATTTCTGTTGGATGATTTGTTGTGTTGTAAACACAGTGAAGATTACAAGAAATGCCCCTTTCCAATTATATTTGTCTTTAGATTATATTGAACTGTGTGACCTCACTGAATATACACAGTTAATATATACTCATAGGTTTAGCACCCCTGGTGAACAAAAATGCTGAGGATAATCCACATTAAAATAATGAACATTGACTCTGCTTTCATTAATGTTTCTACTGAATTTATTTTTGACCTTCCTTTAAATTCCTTACATACCTTTGTAAGTTATACTACCCTCTCAAATTCTTTACTTGTATCTATATTTCTGACTCAGTATCTAGCATTTCTTTGATGCTATTTGTAGTATCCCATACTTAATATTCAATTCAATTAGCAAGTTGTTTCCTCTTACTTACTAGAAAAGGTAGTAGTGGAACAGATTCTGCCTTGGGTTTGAATCTTTGCTCAGCCCTTATTACTTTGTGGCTTAGAACAAGGTGCTTAAATTTGCCGTGCTTCAGTTTATTCATCTATGAAATGGATGCCATAACCCTGATAACATTGTGTGGTACAGATTAAAAGAATAAATAAATATATATAGAGAGAGAGAGAGGGAGAGAGTAGTCAACCTAATGGTAAGTGCTTAAAAATGTTAGCCATCATAATTATTATTTCATAATTGTTTAATAAGGCAAAATCAGCCATTCTTTTCCTCCTGCTGCTGTGTATACAACTTCATTCCAGTGCGATCTGTCGTAATTTTTTTCCTCTGACTTGTTTTATTGCTCTTTTTTTTCCAAGACTATTTAATTAATCTTAAAAGTGGAATGAATAGAATATCAAACCAAGTAATTAGCAAATTTCAAGACTACTAATTTGTAATCCATCCACATTTAATAATTGTTCTTTCATCTATCATGATTTTTGCATAGCACTAATCTGTTGTCCTACTGATATTTTTAAGTGACTTTTTGAAATTATTACAAATATTACTTTTAATTTACTGCTGTGCTAGAATCTTTCTGAGTAAAGTAATTTTAGACTGATTTTTAAATATAGTATTCCCATCTGTTTGCATATATTCAAAATCTTACTTTAATTAATCACCACAGGGTTTTTTTCAAGGACTTTATTACTGTATAATTGTCAGCATCTGTTTTCTTCAGCATCCTTTTTAAAGATAAAAAGTTTAGGTCAGTAATTCAGCCTTTTTATTAGTATTGTTAATTTTCAGTGTCTCATTTTTTAGGTAGTATAATTTTCTTCATAGTTTTTCTTTCTTTAAACAGGGAACATTGTGGATGCCACCCTTCTCTATCATGTGCATATCACATATTGTTATTTATCTCTATTGAAACCCAGTCTAGTTTACGTAAATCACAAGCCTTTTTATGCTGCATAGGTGGCTGCTTCTTTAACTCAAAAGAAAATTATAATTATAAGATTTGTTGTTACCTGTTTTTTTTAGATTTGGAATCAGTCTAATTTTTTTCCATTCTGCTCCATCTCTTGATCTTGCAGGCTATAGCCAGTGCCCAATTCAATTTCCTCTTTTTGCTAACATGAAGCTTCCTGTAACAATTTTTTTTTTCCAAGAAAAATATTTTGTTTTCTTAGATAATAGTGATCTACTGATACCTGGTCAGTTAAAATTGAGTAATCTGTGTAATTTCCACCCTCTCCATAAGAAGTCTGGATATAATTAGAATTTATGTGAGAACAAGGAAAGAGGAAAATGTGTAGCCCCTGGAGAAGGAGTACGTCAGCCTGCCTTTTTCTCTGGCATTATACTTTTTCCCAAAATGAAATATATTGATTGCTTGTTCAGATTATAAATATAATACATGCTCATTAAAATGAGCATTAAAAAAAGCCTCAAGCAATATAAAATATTTAAAGTGGAAAGTTATAGTCCACTGTAACCTGTCCCTTAGAGTTAATTCCTACTTAGCTGTTTCTTGTACATACTTTGAGTCTCATTTCTGTGGTATACAAATAATATTATTCTCTCCCTCCTTCCCATATAATATGTTTTCTGCAGTCTGTTGTTATTTTTGCTTATTATCTCTCCCTGTGAGACCTTGTACTTCATTCAATAATAGCAAGTATGTAGTGAGTGCCTACTATTACCTGTACATAAAGTAGGCCTGGATCCTGTCCTCAAGGAGCTCCTATTATGGTGAGAGGAGACAAACAAGAAACTAGACAAGGGAATATCAGGTGGTGGTGCGATAATATAAGGGGGTGACTGGGTGCCTTCTTTAGATCAGGGGCTCAGGGTGAGCACATTTAGGGGGTGGCTTTTAACCGGAGACTATGCAACCATCTAGAAGAAGAACACTGTGAGTTCAAGGAGCAGTTAGCACAGAGACTAAGGTGGGAAAATTTTGGGAGCAGGAAACAGGCAAGTGGGAAGGGCATTCATTTTGTGAGCAAATGGAGTTAGACAGGAAGGCAGTGATCTGAGCATGCAGGCCAGTGTTGGGCTCTCAGATTTTATTCTAGGGAGATGGGATGCCAGTAGAGAATTTTAAGCAGGCAAATTATGTGATCTGTTTTTTTTAAATTATTTTTTGTTTGTTTTGTTTTGGAAGGCTTTTGTTCTTTCACAAATTTGACATCATAATAAACACACTACCCTTCAACTTCAAGAAAAAATCTTACTAGCATATCATAGCTAGACTTCAAGATCAAAAACAATTGATCAAATAGGTTCTTTTTACAATAAAAAATATTCCATAAAACTTTTTCTGCTGGTGAAATATTCAAGTGAAGTCCAGCTTTGTGTTACTACAAATAAGGCTGCAGTAAACATCTTTGAATACATGTCTTTCTATCCTAAAAACAGGAAATGTTTTGATCCATTTTTATTTTTAAAAATTTCTGAATGCTGAGCTGGACCAGGATTGTTACAGTAAAGATGGAGAGAAGTGGACGGATAAAGGATGTATTTTGGAAGTAGAGCCATCAGATCTTGGTGATTGTTTAAATGCAGTGTGCATGGTAGGGGAGCTAAGGGGGAAGAAGTGGTGAGAGAAAGAGAAGAATTCAAGGAAGATCCATAGGTCTGAGTCATGAACAGCCAAATGGATTGCCATTAACAGCTGGGAGAAGAGCACGCTAGGAATAGAGATGAAGCTCAGGACTTAGGTATTAGCCATATTATGTTTGAAGGGCTATTTTAATCTGTTTGAATAACTACATAATATTCCAATACACAGATGTAAGAGAATTCATTAACCAGTCCTCTGTTGGTTAACATTTAAGCACCTACCCCCCAATTTCCCACCATTATAAGCAGTACTACATTGAATAACTTTATTTATATAACTTTTTATGCCTATCAGATTTTTTTAGGGTAAATTCCTGGATGTACAGTGCTAAGTCAAAAGATTTGTGCATTTGATTGCCAGAATGCTCTGAACCTATTTTCCCACCATTTATGGGCATCCGTTTCTTCACACCTGCCCTAATATTCCTGTGGATAACAGAATGACTCTTCACCTGCAGTTATTCTCCTGAAAATGAAACCTCACAGTTGGTCTATTTTTGCCTTCTGTATATTTTTTAATCTTAGACAAAAGTCTGTTTATTCATTTATTCATGAGTTATCACTCATTCATTTATTAAAAAATAAACTAAAAACTTTGATGATGGCTCTTCTCTGTGCCAGACACCATATTATATGCAAGAGATCAAAAACTAAATATGAACTGTTCCTACTTCAAAGAATTTATCATCTGCTATGAAAGACACCTAAACCCATAGCTGAAATACTGTGATCATCCTCTCCAGCAGGGCAGCCTAGAGTGTTTTGGGAGAACATGGAAGGAACATTAGCCCGGAGTTGTTCAGGAGTCTAGGGAGAATGATCTGGAAGGGCTCTCTAAAGGAGATGACATCCGAACTGAGCCATGCATAACACTTAGGAGTTAGGCAAGGAAGGGGAAGGACAGGGAGCATTGCTCCAGCAGAAGGTAGGACATCTGCAAAGCACAGAGGAGCAAGAAAGAGTAGGGGAGGCTTCCTTATCAAAAACTGAGAGCTGCTTTCCCTGTTAATGTGAATAATGGCTCATGTTACAAAAGTTTTCAAATTAGCAGTACTCTGGGACTTGCAGAAGTCTTAATGTGAAAAACAGTTATTCCAATGGATAAGTAGAGACTCCTCTTATCCAGGACTTATTCAATGCTAAGTCAGTAACATAGGTTTTGTAAATAAAATTGCATAGTGTTAGCAAAGTGTTAAAGAAATAACTGAATGCTGCCCTTTTCCACAAATAATTTTTTTTTGAGAAGGCATCTCTCATATTTATTGATCAAATGGTTGTTAACAACAATAAAATTCTGTATAGGGGAGTCAATGCACAATCATTAATCAACCCCAAGCCTAATTCTCAACAGTCTCCAATCTTCTGAAGCACAACGAACAAGTTCTTACATGGTGAACCAATTCTTACATAGTGAATAAGTTCTTACATGGTGAACAGTACAAGGGCAGTCATCACAGAAACTTTTGGTTTTGATCACGCATTATGAACTATAAACAATCAGGTCAAATATGAATATTCATTTGATTTTTATACTTGATTTATATGTGAATCCCACATTTCTCCCTTATTATTACTATTATTATTATTATGTTTAATAAAATGCTGAAGTGGTAGGTAGATGCAAGATAAAGGTAGAAAACATAGTTTAGTGCCGTAAGAGGGCAAATGTAGATGATCAGGTGTGTGCCTATAGACTAAGTATTAATCCAAGCTAGACAAGGGCAACAAAACATCCACGGATGCAGAAGATTTCTCTCAAAACAGCGGGGGTGAGGTTCTAAGCCTCACCTCTGTTGATCCCCTATTTCTCACCTGATGGCCCCCCTGCGACTGTGCCTGTCTTAGGTTGTTCCTCCCTTGAGGAATCTTACCCATCTCTGGCTAACCAGTCATCTTCCGGGGCCATACAGGGAAATATAAAGTTGGCAAGTGAGAGAGAAGCCATATTGTTTGAAAAGGTTAGCTTTTTACTTCTTTGCAGATTTATGCCCTGTGGCTTCTATGCCCAGCATTTGTCTTGAGTATCTTTAGTACTTGGAGGAATTATGATACTTGGTAATTTTGATATGAGGCACGAATTCTACTTAAGGGTTATAATTAGGAAGGAAGAAGAAAAGCTATAGAAGTAGCAGACGGAAGAAAACATGGGAAGATTGATTATTTCTTTGACGTATCTTGTAGAGTAACATAAGCATGTATAGGTTTTAAACTACTAATTAAATTGTACACACACATTAACATAATAGGAATATTGCTACATAACCAAAGCAGACCTACAATTACCAGCCCTCTCCAGTGAAACCAAGAAAACCAGTTAGGCACCTTAGGCATTTGTGAAAACTTATCAATGATATGGTGGATATTGTCTAACTGAATTTGAATAGTTTGAGAAAAATCAGACAAATTAAAACAACACATTCCTGGGAACTGTTCACATCCCATATGTTCTTTTAACATAGATAGTCTGTAGTTGCAAGATTTTGGAGCGCTGCAACTTGCACTTCTCCTAATTCTTGGTTGAGTTCCAACAGTATAGACCCAGTCAAATTTGTTGTTTCACTGTATGCACAGGCCAGCTTAGATATCTCCTTCTTCATTCCAATGGCAAGTCCAGGAACCAGTGGGATGAATGCAGCTACAACTGCAACAGCGCCAGGATCTTTGTTGAAGTTTTTTGAAGATCATCTTCTGGAATGACTCTTCCAGAGGATGTTGATGTTGGAAGTTCTTCTTCATATCGTATCTTAATTCGTTTTCTGGGTAGCCAAATTAGGCTTTGATCCTCTATATAAACACAAACAAACCCTTTACCCACCCTTTGATATGCCCTTTATATCATCGTGAAGAACTTATTGGAGATCACCACACAGGAACTGCTTTTTTTTTTTTTTGAGAAAGGAATATTATCAGAAAAATGTACTTCCATAGCTGATCATCTGACACCCTTTAAATGATCAAAATTAAGGACATTTAAAGCATGCATTAATCGTTGATTTACAGTTAGTCTTATCCTATCAGGGAGTAATCCCCCTGTTCTTCTTTCTTTTTTTTTTTTTAATTATTTATTTAATTTTTTTTTGGGTTTTTGTTTTGTTTTGTTTTGGCGAGTGCTTTTTGGAAGTCTTAAAGGGACAGGGTGGGACACTTAGTCCAGAGGTAGGGAATCTGGGGATCTCTGGGCACCCTAATCCCCTGGGCTGCAGGGAGCACAGAGGCCCCTCACGGAGATAAATAGCCTCACGGCGGCTCCCCCTCCAACGGGACTCCACCATTTTGGAGTAGCTGCCTGAGCCAGGCCACGCCCACAGCAACAGCGGAAATAAACTCCATAGTAGCCGGGCAGGAAGCAGAAACCCTGTCTGCGCGCAGCTGCCCAGCACAAGCCACTAGAGGTCGCTGTTCTCCCAGGAGAGGAGGGCCACAAACCAGCAAGAAGGGAAGTTCTTCCAGCCATCACTTGTCCCAGCTCTGCAAACTATTTCTATCACCGTGAAAAGGCAAAATTACAGGCAAACCAAGATCACAGAGAAAACACCAGAGAAGGAGACAGACCTAACCAGCCTTCCTGAAAAAGAATTCAAAATAAAAATCGTAAACATGCTGACAGAGATGCAGAGAAATACGCAAGAGAAATGGGATGAAGTCCGGAGGGAGATCACAGATGCCAGGAAGGAGATTACAGAAATGAAACAAACTCTGGAAGGGTTTATAAGCAGAATGGATAGGATGCAAGAGGCCATTGATGGAATTGAAACCAGAGAACAGGAACGCAGAGAAGCTGACATAGAGAGAGACAAAAGGATCTCCAGGAATGAAACAATATTAAGAGAACTGTGTGACCAATCCAAAAGGAACAGTATCCATATTATAGGGGTACTAGAAGAAGAAGAGAGAGAAAAAGGGATAGAAAGTGTCTTTGAAGAAATAATTGCTGAAAACTTCCCCAAACTGGGGGAGGAAATAATCGAACAGATGACGGAAATACACAGAACTCCCAACAGAAAGGACCCAGGGAGGACAACACCAAAACACATAATAATTAAAATGGCAAAGATCAAGGACAAGGAAAGCGTTTTAAAGGCAGCTAGAGAGAAAAAGGTCACCTATAAAGGAAAACCCATCAGGCTATCATCAGACTTCTCGACAGAAACCTTACAGGCCAGAAGAGAATGGCATGATATATTTAATGCAATGAAACAGAAGGGCCTTGAACCAAGGATACTGTATCCAGCACTATTATCATTTAAATATGATGGCGGGATTAAACAATTCCCAGACGAGCAAAAGCTGAGGGAATTTGCCTCCCACAAACCACCTCTACAGGGCATCTTACAGGGACTGCTCTAGATGGGAGCACTCCTAAAAAGAGCACAGAACAAAACACCCAACATATGAAGAATGGAGGAGGAGGAATAAGAAGGGAGAGAAGAAAAGAATCTTCAGACAGTGTATATAACAGCTCAATAAGCGAGCTAAGTTAGGCAGTAAGATACTAAAGAGGCTAACCTTGAACCTTTGGTAACCACGAATTTAAAGCCTGCAATGGCAATAAGTACATATCTTTCAATAGTCACCCTAAATGTTAATGGACTGAATGCACCAATCAAAAGACACAGAGTAATAGAATGGATAAAAAAGCAAGACCCATCTATATGCTGCTTACAAGAAACTCACCTCAAACCCAAAGACATGCACACACTAAAAGTCAAGGGATGGAAAAACATATTTCAGGCAAACAACAGCGAGAAGAAAGCAGGGGTTGCAGTACTAATATCAGACAAAATAGACTTCAAAACAAAGAAAGTAACAAAAGCTAAAGAAGGACACTACATAATGATAAAGGGCTCAGTCCAACAAGAGGATATAACCATTCTAAATATATATGCACCCAACACAGGAGCACCAGCATATGTGAAACAAATACTAACAGAACTAAAGGGGGAAATAGACTGCAATGCATTCATTTTAGGAGACTTCAACACACCACTCACCCCAAAGGATAAATCCACCGGGCAGAAAATAAGTAAGGACACGGAGGCACTGAACAACAGAGTAGAAAAGATGGACCTAATAGACATCTATAGAACTCTACATCCAAAAGCAACAGGATATACATTCTTCTCAAGTGCACATGGAACATTCTCCAGAATAGACCACATACTAGTCCACAAAAAGAGCCTCAGTAAGTTCCAAAATATTGAAATTCTACCAACCAACTTTTCAGACCACAAAGGTATAAAACTAGAAATAAACTCTACAAAGAAAACAAAAAGGCTCACAAACACATGGAGGCTTAACAACACGCTCCTAAATAATCAATGGATCAATGAACAAATTAAGAGATCAAGGAATATATGGAAACAAATGACAACAACAACAGAAAGCCCCAACTTCTGTGGGACGCAGCGAAAGCAGTCTTAAGAAGAAAGTATATAGCAATCCAGGCACACTTGAAGAAGGAAGAACAATCCAAAATGAATAGTCTAACATTACAATTATTGAAACTGGAAAAAGAAGAACAAATGAGGCCTAAAGTCAGCAGAAGAAGGAACATAATAAAGATCAGAGAAGAAATAAACAAAATTGAGAAGAATAAAACAATAGCAAAAATCAATGAAACCAAGAGCTGTTTCTTTGAGAAAATAAACAAAATAGATAAGCCTCTAGCCAAACTTATTAGGAGAAAAAGAGAATCAACACAAATCAACAGAATCAGAAATGAGAACGGAGAAATCATGACAGACTCCACAGAAATACAAAGAATTATTAAAGACTACTATGAAAACCTGTATGCCAACAAGCTGGAAAACCTAGAAGAAATGGACAACTTCCTAGAAAGATACAACCTTTCAAGACTGACCAGGGATGAAACACAAAAGTTAAACAAACCAATTACAAGCAAAGAAATTGAAGCGGTAATCAAAAAACTACCGAAGAACAAAACCCCCGGGCCAGATGGATTTACCTCGGAATTTTATCAGACATAGAGGGAAGACATAATACCCATTCTCCTTAAAGTTTTCCAAAAAATAGAGGAGGAGGGGATACTCCCAAACTCATTCTATGAAGCTAACATCACCCTAATACCAAAACCAGGCAAAGACCCCACCAAAAAAGAAAACTACAGACTAATATCCCTGATGAACGTAGATGCAAAAATACTCAACAAAATATTAGCAAACCGAATTCAAAACTACATCAAAAGGATCATACACCATGACCAAGTGGGATTCATCCCAGGGATGCAAGGATGGTACAACATTCGGAAGTCCATCAACATCATCCACCACATCAACAAAAAGAAAGGCAAAAACCACATGATCATCTCCATAGACGCTGAAAAAGCATTTGACAAAGTTCAACATCCATTCATGATAAAAACTCTCAGCAAAATGGGAATAGAGGGCAAGTACCTCAACATAATAAAGGCCATATATGATAAACCCACAGCCAACATTATATTGAACAGCGAGAAGCTGAAAGCTTTTCCTCTGAGATCAGGAAGAAGACAGGGATGCCCACTCTCCCCACTGTTATTTAACATAGTACTGGAGGTCGTAGCCACGGCAATCAGACAAAACAAAGAAATACAAGGAAACCAGATTGGTAAAGAAGAAGTTAAACTGTCACTATTTGCAGATGACATGATATTGTACATAAAAAACCCTAAAGACTCCACTCCAAAACTACTAGAACTGATATCAGAATACAGCAAAGTTGCAGGATACAAAATTAACACACACAAATTTGTGGCTTTCCTATATACTAACAATGAACCAATAGAAAGAGAAATCAGAAAAATAATTCCATTCACAATAGCATCAAAAAAAATAAGATACCTAGGAATAAACCTAACCAAAGAAGTGAAAGACCTATACCCTGAAAACTACAAGTCACTCTTAAGAGAAATTAAAGGGGACACTAACAGATGGAAACTCATCCCATGCTCGTGGCTAGGAAGAATTAATATCGTTAAAATGGCCATCCTGCCCAAAGCAATATACAGATTTGATGCAATCCCTATGAAACTACCAGCAACATTCTTCAATGAACTGGAACAAATAATTCAAAAATTCATATGGAAACACCAAAGACCCCGAATAGCCAAAGCAATCCTGAGAAAGAAGAATAAAGTAGGGGGGATCTCACTCCCCAACTTCAAGCTCTACTATAAAGCCATAGTAATCAAGACAATTTGGTACTGGCACAAGAGCAGAGCCACAGACCAATGGAACAGACTAGAGAATCCAGACATTAACCCAGACATATATGGTCAATTAATATTTGATAAAGGAGCCATGGACATACAATGGCGAAATGACAGTCTCTTCAACAGGTGGTGCTGGCAAAACTGGACAGCTACATGTAGGAGAATGAAACTGGACCATTGTCTAACCCCATATACAAAAGTAAACTCAAAATGGATCAAAGACCTGAATGTAAGCCATGAAACCATTAAACTCCTGGAAGAAAACATAGGCGAAAACCTCTTAGACATAAACATGAGTGACCTCTTCTTGAACATATCTCCCCGGGCAAGGAAAACAACAGCAAAAATGAGTAAGTGGGACTATATTAAGCTGAAAAGCTTCTGTACAGCAAAAGACACCATCAATAGAACAAGAAGGATCCCTACAGTATGGGAGAATATATTTGAAAATGACACATCCGATAAAGGCTTGACGTCCAGAATATATAAGGAGCTCTCACGCCTCAACAAACAAAAAACAAATAACCCAATTAAAAAATGGGCAGAGGAACTGAACAGACAGTTCTCCAAAAAAGAAATACAGATGGCCAACAGACACATGAAAAGATGCTCCACATCAGTAATTATCAGAGAAATGCAAATTGAAACTACAATGAGGTATCACCTCACACCAGTAAGGATGGCTGCCATCCAAAAGACAAACAACAACAAATGTTGGCGAGGCTGTGGAGAAAGGGGAACCCTCCTACACTGCTGGTGGGAATGTAAGTTAGTTCAACCATTGTGGAAAGCAGTATGGAGGTACATCAAAATGCTCAAAACAGACTTACCATTTGACCCAGGAATTGCACTCCTATGAATTTACCCTAAGAATGCAGCAATCAAGTTTGAGAAAGACCAATGCACCCCTATGTTTATTGCAGCACTATTTTCATTAGCCAAGAATTGGAAACAACCTAAATGTCCATCGATAGATGAATGGATAAAGAAGATGTGGTACATATACACAATGGAATACTACTCAGCCATAAGAAAAGGGCAAATCCAACCATTTGCAGCAACATGGATGGAGCTGGAGGGTATTATGCTCAGTGAAACAAGCCAAGCAGAGAAAGAGAAATACCAAATGATTTCACTCATCTGTGGAATATAAGAACAAAGGAAAAACTGAAGGAACCAAACAGCAGCGGAATCACAGAACTCAAGAATGGACTAACAGGTACCAAAGGGAAAGGGACTGGGGAGGATGGGTGGGTACGGAGGGATAAGCGGGGGGAGAAAAAGAGGGGTATTAAGATTAGCATTCATAGGGGGGTGGGAGAAAGGGGAGGGCTGTACAACACAGAGAAGGCAAGTAGTGATTCTACAACATTTTGCTATGCTGATGGACAGTGACTGTAAAGGGGTTTATAGGGGGGACCTGGTATAGGGGAGAGCCTAGTAAACATAATATTCGTCATGTAATTGTAGATTAAGGATAACACAAATAATATTTTTAGGAAAAAGAGCAAGATATGAAAATGTTTTCAGCATGGGCTTTAAAGCATTCTAATAAAAGTAACGAAGTGTAATTTTCTATAATACATGTAAGTCTGCTGAGTACTCTAAGGCTACTCCATATCAAAAGAGAGCTAGTATTCAAGACCCAACAGAAATGCCAGCAAACACACCTATATTAACAAAAGTTTGGAGAACAGTGTGTTCCTCTCCGTAAAAATAACAAAGATTTGACTTCTGGTTAGGGGGAGCAATGGACCTTAGGGATCTGGTGGACAGTATGATTGATGTTTCTTTAAGGCAGAGTTTTGAAGCTTCTGGCACAGTTTTCACTGAGCAGAAGTCTATAATGCTTATACATCAAGGGCACTTACATGATGATTGCAAAAATTGCAGTGAGAATTGACTACAGTACTTAGTCAGACAGTGCCGTTTTAGGAATTTTCTTCCTGCTCTTTTCAGGAGCTGGTTTTAAGGCAGGTGCTTCCTATGACATTCTGGAGCAACATCCAGAAACATGGCATCAGGGTGGGAATAAGATGAATGGTTGGAGAACACAATGGCTTCCTGACTCTGTGTTGAAGAATTACCCAACAAGCTTCCTGTTTTAAAAGTGAAATGCTATGTAGAGAAGAACCTCTAGGAAGAGAAACGGGTGCTTGAAATTAAACCATCAATTTATTCTGAGAGTTAAAAAGTGTTCTGAAGAGTATTTTCAACTGACTATTTAGGGGAGTATTTTTCTGTTATTGATTTACTGCATCATCACTGAGTATTTCTTACATCCATGTTTACTTTGAGTGGCAGTATTCAGGATTCTTGGTAATTTCTCTAATTGTAAATACACGAGGCAGAGAGTTCTGCTGTTTACAAACCCAGCAGTTATTACAAGCATTTCATCATCCTTGCAAAACATTAAGTAGACTAAAATTTTTATTTTGATTCTCAAAATTCACAATTTACCTACATTTCTGAATGCCATTTTATTCCCTTCCTAGCCATTCTTTCTCCTCTCAAGGTATAAGAAAAAGAAAGTATAAATGTCTAAATATATATTCTATATATTCCATATGTATTTAGTCCATAAAATTAGAAAACAGTGGGTAAGAATGGCACAGTACATTGAATTCATTCTGGATTTACTGCCTTGGATTCTTTATATCCACTCATAATATATAAGGTACTGAGAACAAGGCCTGGCATGTAGTAGTCATTCAATAATTATAAATCATAATTAAAACATATGTAATGAGGACATGACTCCTATAGTTTATGAGACTTACAGTTTATGGTAGTTTCTAGAGGGATGTTGGTGGTAATGTAAAGGAATTTGTTGTCAAAATTTGGGTAACTTGTATCTCAGATAGGGCTCCTGATGGGGCTTACATCTCGTCGGGGAGTAAGCAGATACACGGGTACCATAAAAGCCCTCGGATCTAGCACAGTGAGCCCTGCAAGTTGCTCAGTTAATGAGAAATGTTTCCCAAGTGTAGAATCGTGTAAAATGATATACATCTTAAACATTTAAGATGTGAGACCAAGGCCTTTTCTTTCTATAATTGGTCCATTGGTTATAGTTCCAGAATATTTTGTTCCTAAACTCTACCGTCTTCTGTTTCTGTAAGTAGATTGAGAAAGTGAAGGTGTATCTATATAGATTACACATAGATGTATATAATCCCAGATGTTTATGCCTCCCCAATGTTTCACAGTTGTCTCACACCTAATTTCATGAGTGTGTGTATGTATACATCATTCTAAAGCCATGTCCCCTCTCTTATTTTATAATTTCATGCCATATTTGCATTCACAAGCACAGTTCACATAGCTCTGGTTAATCTAGGTGGGAGCAGTAGCAAGTGGGCCTGATAATCAGTGGCACTCCTCATACGGTGGGCATCAGTCAAGATACTTCATAGACAGGACAGAGAGTATTGGCTAACCGCAACAGTCAGTGCAAAGGAAATAGGTAATGAGAGATTCTGTTAGAATACCTCCAAAATATGATGATGCCTTGAAGTAGTTGCATGGCACTCTGAATGCAGAAGGGCATGGCCAGAGGGTGTTCAATCCAGCAGGGGATGGCAAAGATGAAACAAGTAAGTGCAGTAAAGTTACAGTGCTGCACAGAGTGTGACAGGCCACACAGGAAAGGGTGAGTCCTGAGGACGCAGGAGGCAAGGACGAGGAAAGGTTCACAGAGGAGGTGATGCTCCAGCCGAGTCCTGAGTAGGTGCTCTGGAGGCGCACACAGAGGAAGAAAACTTCCGAGGATGAGGCATGAGCAAAAGCACAGAGACATTAGTTGGCTTACGGTGCATTTCAGAAAATGGAAGGGTTTTTTTTGCTATGCTGGGAGCAAAGGTTGCAAAGGAGTGTGGAAGTGTGGTAGTGGAAACGAGAGATAAAGCCTGGCAGTTAGGAAGGTGAAGTCCTGTTAAACCTTTCCTGGGTAGACGGCTTCATCGTTTGGTGTCTCAAGGTCAGCAGTAAGAGACTCAGATGCCTACAGAGCCCCAGCCGGTGGTATCAATTAGTAAAATAAGGTGAGCCCTCTTGGCTCATCTTTCATTTCTCCATTTTTGATAGCACCATTCAAGAAATAGTTACCTTTCTTTTTAATGATACTCTGTGTAAAACAACAGCATAAACCTTTATTAAAATGCCAGCTGATATTCTGCTTGAGGGTATGGGATAGAATTGGAAGAGGTGGCACTGTGGCAGACTGGGGAGCCCCTGCCCCATGTAAAGGGAGGCGCCATGTCTCAGATCCTATCAGCTGGTGCCATGTGGGATTGTGGGCCTAGTGTTGCCTAACCTTCTGATTTTTCAAGATATACTGAAAATCTGAGTGTTTTTTTTTAAGTCTTCCAATTTTTAAATGCTAGTGACTGATTTAAAAAGTGTTTGAAGAGTACAAATCAGTAATATACTGAATACCTAGAGGTACATTCAGAGAAACCACTTGAAGAGTTTTAAGCAGGGGACCACAGGGTCAGATATTCCATTTGGAAGGTCAGAACTGCAGGAGATGAACTGAAGATGTTTTGCTCTTTGAGGCTTTGGTGGCAATCCAGGCGACAGTTGGTCAGAGCATGAATGATATCAGCTGAGTGAAGAAAAGGATTAGGATGTGTGATGTGGAACAAGTAGGTTATGATAAGCCTCAACACACAGTTCTTTAAGTATATACACTAAAGTTAAAATATAAACTAATTCCATAATGAAAAAGTAAAAGCAACAGTTTCTGAAAAAAATGGGAAAAAAAGGATGAGCTATGTATAAACTGGTAGAGAATGTAGTCATGTAAAAAGAAACATTTAGTTTAGGCATAGAGAATTTCAAAAGCAAAAAAACTGTGGAATCGTTGGGAAGATTTAACAGGATATTTCATCTACAAAGTAATATAAGCCACAGAGAGGGTTTAAATTAAAGAGTTTATAGTTTCATATAACAAAACATCCAGAGGTACCTGGTGACAGAAGAGCTCAGTGGTCCCGTTTGGAAACTGCTGTCTTTCCATCTGTTTCCCTGTATCCAGTGCGTGGGTCTCAGCCTGGACCCCCTCAGGGTACAGGATGGCTGCCACAGAGGAGCACCCTGTGCAAAGAATACCATCCAGAGGCAGAGAAGTTTTTAAAGCAATTACATTGTCTGAGGAAGCCTGTTCTCATGTCTCAGTGGACCCAAATCACATCACATACCCATTTTTAAACCTCTTGCTGGCACAGAGAATGGAATTTTCCTAGTTGAATTCACTCCTGAGAGAGTGCAAAGCTGTCACCTTCCCTGAGCACAGGGGCTTGGCCTGAGGAAGGGGTCCAATCTTTCCCTCCCCAAGTGAATTTGATGACACCTTCCCTGAAGTGTTGTAAGTTATGATAAATAGCAAAATTGGGTTGATGATAGAGGCTTTAGAGCAGATCTGGGCTTGGGAATCTGCCCTTCCTCCTCCCGTCTTTGGGACCTTGAACAAGTCACTAACCCTCCTTAAACCAGTTTCCTTACCTATAAATGGAATAATTTTAGGTCTTGAAGATTAATTGAACTAAGGTATGGAAGATACTTAGTTTCAAGACTGTTATATTTTAGATGTTCAATAAATGATGGTGTAGGTTATGTCATGGAGGTGGCTTCTTTCTTTAAACCTCATGAACCCACCTCTGCTAGCTCAGACTTTTCTTCTGCAGCCTCCTTACCTCTCAGCCTTCCTAGAACTGAAGAGAGATAGGACCTTACTCTGGATTGGGCTTTGGCTTAAGGGAATGTTACAGCTGGTTTGGACTTGTATCCAGAGCACTAAAACTGTCTGCATATCAGCAATAAGGCTGTTTCACTTTCTTATCATTCACATGTTCCCTAGAGTAGCACTTTTAGATTCCTTCAAGAAGTTTTCCTTTGTATTCACAACTTGGCTAAGTGTTTGGTGCTAGAGACCTAGCTCTTGGCCTATCTCAGCTTTTGACATGCCTCCCATTAAACTTAATCATTCTAGCTTTTGATTTAAAGAGAGGTTGCAAGTCTTCATTTCATTTGAACACTTAGAAGCCATTGCAGAGTTATGAATTGGCCTAATTTCAATACTGTTGTGTCTCAGGGAATAGGGAGGCTTGATGAGAGGGAGAGGGTGGGGCAGTGAGAACACATACAACATTTATCGTTGAAGTCCACTGTCTTATACAGGCATGGTTTGTGGTGCCCCAAAAAACAGTTACAATGGTAACATCAGAGATCACCAATCACAGACACCATAACAAATATAATAACAATGAGTAAGGCTGAAATACTGCTAGAATTACCAAAATGAGACACAGAGATATTAAGTGAGCAAATGCTGTTGGAAGAATGGGCCAACAGACTTGTTCAGCGCAGGGTTGCCACAACCTTTATTTGTAAAATATGCAGTATTTGTGCAGTCCAGTAAAGTAAAGTGAGATAAAAAGACATATGCCTAATTTGCTTAGAAATAATTTGTGCTTATTCTTTTGAATGTTTAACTATTTAAGTAATTCTGCTTTTCCTTAAGTTACAGCTTAATCTAGAATATTCATTAATATGGGGAAGGGCATTGAAAACAGTTTACTTTCAAAGGAATGTTCAGAGCAACAAAACATCTGTAGAATGCCCAGCATACCAATTAAATGCTGCTTTCTCATATATATACTGAGAATGACCCTTTGTAGAAGTAAGAATGCTGGTTCCCTTATGCCTCTTGAATTTCTCTGGGCGAACATCCCAGCATATGGCATTGTTACTATGTTGCTGTAATTTATGTAAATGTGTTGTCAGAGATGAATTAAAACTTACAGCTGTAAATCTACAAGGACACAGATATAACTCACAAAGATTTATTACTTATGGACATACATATCAAGCCTCTGGAATTACTGCTTCTACTGTAGACAGAGGTTAAAGAAGAAGGTAACAACTTACATGCCATTATACATATACGGCAGTTTGTCATTCATTGGTAGTGGTATGAATACAAAATATAGCAAGTGGACTGCCCTTCACCCACCACAGTCTAATCAGCAGATTTTGGCAAGAATGCGAAAAGAAAGATCACCAAATGAGGAGTCAGAAAATTTAGTCTGAAACTCATTACTAACTTTGTTACTTAACTTCTCTGAGCCTAAGTGTACTAGGTATAGGACTGATTTTCAAAAATCTGTTAATACCACACTAATACATGCTGCATGATTTTTGTGAGGTAGCCATGCATGCATTCATTTATTCAACAGACATTTCTTGTGTGCTTATTCTGTATCAGGCACACATTTCTTATTAAGCAGAACAAAGTAATTTAGTCCTAGTGTCCTTATTTTTTGCAAAAAAAATGCAAAGTGAGGCCAGAAAGATAAGGTGCTTTGCAGGAGGATGTGAAAGGGCTTTTGAAAACTGCAAATTACTACAAGGGGATATAAGTATTAATGCTAATACAAAGCCAGTGTCTCCTTTATAGGGTAATGGATATGCGTTTCATCCTCCATGGATGTTTCCATCTGCCTAGGAGTTCCTTTTAGATAAATTCACTGGGCATTGCCATTTAGCACTGTTCTTTCCAAACCAGGTTACACATCAAAGACATGTAGGAAATTTCAAAATTGGTTCCTCCTACCTCAGACCTTCTGAATCACAATCTCTGAGGCAGGGACCCAGATATCTCCATTTTTATAGGATGCTTCCTAGTAAATCTAACACAGGCAGGAGCTGAGATGCTCTGAGTTTGCCAAATAAAACAAAAGATTATAGGAGGAGCAAATGACATGTAAATAATTGTGAATTAAAATTTTAAGTCTTCATGATCAATAAAACCAAGTGATTTAAAAATAAAGAAAAAGAGCTTGCATTAAATCTAGAATCATATAGAATGAAATGGAGTCTTAGGATTAGTGGACTTTGATTTGGGTGGGGTATTACCACTGAAAAGGCAATGCAGCAACATTAAAGAAAGGTTTAAAGGAGAAAATCTCATGATTGCCCCCACAAAGTTTCATGTTTATATGTTGCTTACTCACATGTACAGTGGTAGATATTTGCAATCATAGTCTACATATCCCTGTATTTCCTTTGCAACATTGCCTAAAATTGTAAAATTTTAGTTTATGAGGTTTTAGTTACTCTTTCCTGAGAAGAAATTTCTCTGACTGTCCTAGGCTGAGTTGAGGCCAGAATCCCTAGATTTTCATATATTGCATTTGAGAATTTTCTGATATGTTATACCAACCCACCCTGACAGAGCTTTAAGCAACTACTGTATACATGTATAGCCTCCTTTTCTCTCCATAGTCCCCTTTCTAATGACTTTTCTGTTCTTCAGATTACAACAGGAGGGAGCCTGTACCAGATGTAATCATTAATGGAAAATGTGCTTACAGAAGTCACCAATAGCTTGTTAACCCCTTAGAGCTTTGTCCCTAATTGGGGGTTTTTCTCCAGCTACTCAGATACAGCACACAATGCAGGATTTCTCTGTCTCTGGATATCTCTCAAAATATGGTAGGATCTTTTCTTTTGCTGCAACATCCATTCAAATAACTTACAAATATTAAATATTTACTGTGTATCAGCTGCTATGTTAGAGCTACACACTATTGAAATAATAAATTTCTATTTAATGATTATGAGGAAACGAATGCTTCCTCTGGAGGCATAACTGACAGGACACTTGTTGATGCCTTGCTTTTCCAAGTTGTGAATTCAGTGAAATTCCAAAGATTTGAGCCATCTCCATATTTAAGATAAGCATTTCACTTTGTCAATACATCTTTAATAATATAACAAAAGAAATTATACACCACGAAGATTTTATATAGCAGCAGAGCAACAAGAAACAAGACTGGAGAGATGAACTGGAGCCAGGTCACACTGGTCCTTGAGTCATGTTGAGGAATGTTGCTGTCATGCTAAATGAAGTGGAAAACAGTTAAGGGTACTGAGCATGTGACTTGATCTGATTTCACCACTGTGTGGGGAATGGGTGAAAGGAAGACAGAAGTGGAAATGGAAAGACCAGTTACAAGGCTATTTTAGAAGGATACCAGGCTAGAGATGACAATACTCTAGTACGGGGACAGTGAAGATAGAGAGAGATGGACCAATTTGAGATGAATTTGAAGATAAAATTGAACTCATGGTGCATTTGGTATGGTAATTAAGAGAGTGAGATGTTGAGGATGAGTCCTAAATTTCTGGTGTGAGCACCTGATTAGATGGGAAATGTTGGAAGAGGAGCAGATTTGTGGTAGAAAATTAACTGCTCAGTTTTTTATGTTAACTTTGAGATGCCTAGTAAACATGCCTGTGCAATATGTTAAATATGTGACTGTATTCATGGCTCTAGAAATAAACATTCAGACATCACTGGCATGTTGATGTCTTGGAGCCATGGCCATGGATGACTATAGAATGAGAAGAAAAGCCGGCTGAGACAAAGCCCTCACGTTCAACATATAGAGAGGAGATGGAAGAGATGCATCTGGCGGAAACGTGAGAATGGATGGTTTGAGGACAAGAAAAAAATCAAAAGACTCTGGTGTCTTAGATACCAAGCAAGGAAAGTGTCTCACGGAGGAAACACTGCTGAAAGGTCAAGTGACATAAAAATCAAGAGGAGTCCATCAGATTTGGCAACAGCAGGTGCTGGGTGACCCTAAAGCAGTCTCTGCAGTAGTGGGGGTGGAAGCCTGGCCACAGGGGAGCAGCAGACGGGTAGACGGGGGTAGACCACTCTCCCAAGAAGCTTGGCTGGAGAACAGGGAAAACCGGTAGGAGAAAACGTGGCATCCAAAGCAAAGAGCCTTACTTTTCAAGATAAGTATTTTTTAACGTGCTATAGAATATTTGTCTCCTGAAGGTGAACACTTGACCCATTGTTTACCAAAGTAAAACATTTAGCAGTAAGAAAAGGTTTAAAACAGCTGTAAAAGATACTGTTTGGGACTGGCCATGAAGAAAATACTCATACAGGTTCTGCATATCTTAGCACTATGATTCTAAACCATTTTAGTACCACTTTAATGCCAACCCAAAGAATTCAAGTGGCATTAAGTCCGTGCTAATGAGAGTAATAACAGGAATCATTAAGGCAGACCTTTGAAATCACAGCCAAACACAAAGAGCAATTCATACCTGGCTTCAGTAAGGGTCATTTGTTGAGGCGTTTCAAAGATTTATATTACTCTAAAATTGGTGGATTTCAAAAACACTCAGCTGCTGAGCAGTGTTCTTAAATGAAATGATTCAGTAGTCCTGTACTTCTAGGATTGAAGGGGATATCTTTTTCCTACCAATGATAGAACATTCTTTGCTATATGTATAGCTAATATGTAATACAAATATATCATGGTCAAAGTATTTTTTTCATATTTACAAAAAAGAGGTATCATTTTCGAGGAGCACGGTTTTTAGAGGCTTTTCCTTAATTTTCTCCAGATGAATGAGGTACAGGTTCAGTTTACATTTTTTGAATTTCCACCAAGGAAGTGCAAGTGTCCTCACAGGCTTGAGCTATTTTCCTATGGTTTAGCCATCTTCCTGAAGAAAGAGTTTCACTCTGATTTTTCACCTTTTCCATAAAGCAAATAGCTGTTTACAACAGCCTTTGTCTGGCTTTGGCATTGATTTTAAATCACCTGAATTGATCATGTGGTTATGGGACTTTAAAAAATCCCACCAAACACCAAAGCCTCTAAACACAATTAGAATTGAGGCGTTTTTAACTGCTAGTGTTATGTCCAAAGGAGTACATTTTAAATTCTCATTAACTTATGCTCATTTTAGGTGGAAAAAAGCACTATCTTAATTTATAGTATCTGGGGTTTTGTAGATGCTCTCTAAGTGCATAGAAATGTTCTAGTTTTCAAAATGAGGAAGCATGTAAAATCTATGTCCGTCTTTGATTGTTTGACTGCTAGGCAGTGTCATCAGCCAATAAGAGGGAAGTATGCAAATCAGCCAGCCCTCATGTCACACACTCAGTCACAGGACTTAGGCAAGCTGATCTCAAACAGATTTGACAAAGAGGTGGAAGGTCTAAAATTAAATAGGTCAACACAGATTCTCTAATAATAGGTAGATGTGATGGAACAATGAGGGATCCCACAGGAAAACTGCTTTTAAAAACTGCTGATATTTAGTGCTTTCATTTCAGATTTCCCATCGTCAGGGGCATCTAAGTCCGAACCATTTTATTTTATGATGAAACAGTTCCTATTTTTCACTAATTACTTTTCAGATTATTTCTATGAGACTAGTGTTTCAGCAAAATAAATATTTGTGAAGATTCAAGCTACTTTAAAAAACCAACTTTACTTTCTTAAAGGCAGGTATTTTTCTAAAGCTTTCTATGATACTTCAATCTTGTTGTCATGGTGACTAGATATTATAACTTTTCAGAAATTGAACCTATTTTTAACCATATTGTACCAACCTACTAGTCATAAATGTAGAGTTCAGAGTAGACAATTTATATGCACTATCTCTCCTTGCTAAAATCTAAGTTTACACATAGCAGATTTCAGTAATACACACACACACACACACACACACACACAGAGTAAACTCCCTGTCCATCTCCTAATAGTAAAACATAATAAGCACCAACAAAGGAATTGTTATTTTTTAATTCATATTCTTTCCAGTTAAAAAAACACATTAAAATAATCTAGTTTTAAAATTATGACATGTTAAAATCTAGTTTAAAATGTTTGATTTTGGAATATTGTTATGGTAGTACCTTGCTAAACAATATGATACTGTTTTCCTCAATTTCTATAAATAATTGTCAGTGAATAAAAGAAAAAAGAGAAAGCCTCTTGTCAATTGTCTGAACAAAAAGATAACATTCTCCTAAAATGCAGTTAAAATCCTTTAAGAAATCGGTGCTTTGTTTCCTAAATTCACTCACAAGGCATTTTTACACAATTGTAGGTTTTTCTTTAATATTCTTTTGATACCATAACAATAGGAACATGTTGCAGTCCTTCCTGTAATATGACATTGGAAGAATGTTTGCTGTATTTCACACATAAGCTAGTATACATTTTAATGCTTAAAGATGGTATGTTACCTGTTTGGGGGGAAAAAGAGAGTTTAATTGTGAAAAATAAAAAATAAACCTTAAAATATTTTCCAATATCTTTTTTCTTCCAGAACATTTTTCTCATGTCTCAAGAAAGATGGTTTTACATATGACTTAGAAATAACACCTAATGATTAACGGAATGATGGATGTGATGAATCACCTTTTTCTTGAGAAATAATAAATCAACATATTCTTGCCCATAAATTTTTACTGAGAAATGTGAAATATTAGCATCATATATTTAGCAAGGTGTCAGATACAAAACCTGCCAGCAAAATGTCACCCTCATAACCAGTAAAATACTTCAAAATATTATGTTCCCTTTTTTTGGAAGTAATTCAAACATAATTTACAATTTCCTTAATTTAGTGTGGATTTACTTCTTATTACTCTTCTGATGATAAGCATGGACATCATCTGCTTGAGCATTATTAATATTAGACCCCAAAGTTAGGAAAATAAAACATCCTGATATAAATTTTTTACTTACAAAAATTTTGGTTAAAATTTATTTTTAGGATTATAAACTGAAATAATTCATAAGATCAGGTTTGCCCTTTATATATTTAAGTAATTCAGTCCTGGCCCCTGTTTAGGTAGCGTTTTTTTCCCTTGCTCTGGTTTCATTTTTAGGCAGATTTCATGTTGGATTCTGTTTGGAATTTTTGGAAGCCTTTTTCAAGGGTGAATGATGATAACATGAAAGGTTAGTTGATTGTTAGTTGCATAGCAAGTTTGTTTTATTTCCATTTGTAGGGTGTTTTTCCTAGAGTAGCCATAGTGTATTGTGGGAAGTAGAGCAGGGCAGTGTCCTTCCCCTGGCTGTATTGATTTGCCCTTCAGCTGTGTACAGCGCAGAGAGAACCTCAGGCCTTGTTGTTGATTATCTACACAGTGTCTCTGGGAACATTATTGACCCATTGCCGCTGACTGCCTGTGGCTCTTGATTTTTCACACCGTCTCCATGACACTCATAATAAAACATACTATCTTATTGCTACTCAGCTCTGAGAGCCAACTGATTCAGCCTTAGAATACCACAGTGTTTCTGGAGAACATTTATTGTATGTGGGAAAAGTATTGTAGCAATTTTAGGATACTGTCTTGTATAGTTTTAATAGCTACCTCTATAGCAAGATTCTACATTACACTATTACATTTTTATTGTCTTAAAAAAGCCAATACTAGTTTGCATTTACTGTTAACATGAAATTTTGCATTTTTAAGTACAAAATAAATTTGAAAACACTGTTTTAATGAAAAGAATATTCTGTATTAACATTAGGCTAGATATGTTATTATAATATTCATTTTCAAAACTAAATTTTTAAATATGTCACAGTGGTTATGCTTTGATTTTGTTACTACAGTGAATGATCGCTTTTTGAAGTTTCTGATTTGATTTAATTATCGTATTTCTAATTTGCTGTTGCCAAAATGTCATCCAAAATACATTTTAACTTCTGATAGGATATCGTTATAAAAAATCATATGAAAACTTTCTTCTTAGTTGTCTTGAAAAACTTTTTTTCTATTTAAGTTGTTATTCGTGGAAAATGGATTTCTTTGAGCATATGTCATTCTGTTTTGTACTGGAGGTTTCATATAATTTATTAATACAAAATTATTTTGATTTTCATTTCCCATTTTTCCCAATCCACAATCAACAATAATTCCTTTGTTCCCTAAGTTGATTGATAGTGTAGCATTTCAAAAAAGAGTTCAGAGGTCCTGAGAAATAGACTTTGGTTCTGTTGGTACAGAGAGAATAAACTGAATATTTTTCTTAAAGATACTTTAAGTATTTTAACCCACTGTAAGTACTATTATGAGTATAAATGGCAATATAGCTCAAAAGAGAGCAATTACTCTATTCTTGCCAGAAGCAGCTAAACATCTTTATAGAAAAAGATAAGTCAGAGCAAGAGTTGCAGGTTCAGCTACAATTGTTGGTTACTTTTGATTGAAGTTGTTTAACTTAAGAGTCTTTTCATTGGTCAGAACAAATAAAAATTTCTGTAACAAACCTATTTTCAATAAATTAAGATTTGGAAATTACAATAATGCTAATTTCTTATCAGTATGTGTCCAACTTCATGAATTCCCTGGAACTAGGATCTGTTTCAAAAATGTTTGCTATAAAATCAACAGCATTTATGTTCAAATTATTAGTAGCTCACCATTAGAAAATGTTAATAGTTTGACAGTTTATGTCAGTGAGCTTTGCTGTTTAATTTTTTTAAACATTTTGAGATCACAATTCATTTGTGTTCCCTGGTAGTTTTGTGTTTCTTGTTTTATCAAAGTCTAGTAAGGTAGGTTTTATGTTTCAGGGATGCATAGTTCTCTGAAGTATGCTTTTTAAAATATCAAACTGTCATAAAATAAGAATTTCTTAATTAAAGAGTTTTTAGCAAATACTGCTTTTGGCTAGTGGGAGTATATAGCCTCGTAGTCTGCCTCCATGACAAATCCTCACAAACCCCTGAGCACCTGAGTAGTGTCTAATTTGAGTCTAGTTATTGTTTCTCAGCTAATTATTTTCAGTGTATGTCCAGTTAATGCGACATAAAAAACAGAGGAAAGGCATCCCCCTCTTATCCCTCCAAATTAGTGTTCTTTTAAATTAAGAAGTTATTTCTCCTTCATGGTCCTGCATGTCTCACCTCACAAAGTTTTAGGACTTATGGGGTGAGGGTAGAGCGATGAAGTCCCTCCAGCTTCAAGCAGAGGGCTTTTTCAAACCTAGGTACACAGATTTAGGCAACATTTCATCACCTCTGGGGGAAAAAGCAGGGTACACTGGACCCATTGTTATGCAAGTATGTACTTTCAGAGCCAACTTTGTCTTATAGGGACTTAACACCCACAGTACCTCAGGCTTGAATTCTCTGTGTAGGAGTCAAGTATCGAGTTTACAAAAAACCTTGGTCACAGTGGTTTTGTGCTCTCCCACCTGATGATTTTTAATAGCATGAGCTTCATGCACCCCTTCAGCCTCGGCACTTCAGTGTCTTTGGACGTTAAGAACACTTAAACGTGTATGCAAGGCTTCCTTTAAAACCGAGTCATACTTATCAGTTACTGCAAAGGTTAAGCCTTATCGTCTGCATCCAAAAAAAAAAAAGGTGAGGTTTCATCAAAAACTTCCATCCTCACAACCTTTCGCCACAATTTGATGATGATTATTGATTATTTCACAGCCTTTCACTCACGCTCTGCCACTGTGGCCAGCCCTGATATACAGATAGAGCTGCAGTCCAGCTAAAATAAGACTCCATCTTGATAATGGACTGAGATGAGATACTGTTATTTGTTAAAGATAATTGATGTTTCACAGTGAATTGGAAAGCGGCTTCAAGTGCGCCATATTTGGAGGGATATTCTATCCACAAATATGTCGGTTGTTTATAAAAACTAGAACAAAGGAATGAAAGTTAAATATTTGGACAGAGCTTTTTGGAGCATTTGGTGCTAAGATTTTTTTTTCCATGTTTGATTATTTTAAGTTCTAATGAAAAAAAGAAGTAAGAAGGGGCATGTCATGTTTTTTTCCCTCTTCGGTTTCAGGTTTAGTTTGTTAAAATCTTACATGTTGTGGGTGTTATTGATCAGCTCCCTTGTGGACTTAATACCTAAATTCTGTTTGGATTATGATTGTATCACTGTCATGCAAAGACTGGGTATCTTAGGTGAAGGCTAAATTTCATGTTATACTTAATTTCTTGGACATTTTAAATACCATGTGAAAACCCAATTTAAATTATTGATCATGAACATCATGTCTCGTGGCAAATGCAATTCAAATAATCTGTAAATACGGATTGAGTTTCTCATTTATTATTAACAAACTTCTCTAAAAACAATAGGTAACTTACTGCATGTGTTCCTCATGCTTCCTTCAGCCACCAGGTTTAAGTTGATTAAGGTATCATTCATCTTAGGTACTGTTCATCCAATTTCTTTTAGCCTTATCACTTTCGTAACCCCTAATTAAGCAATAAGACTTGACAGGGAATATGGTTATCATGAGATAATGACACCCCAAGTGTGTTGTAAGGCACAGGGTTCAGCTGAGTGCTTCTAAACCTCTAGGGGTGTGATTATCTCATGATAAACATGCCACATCGCTGCTCACTGATATCCTTGTTGCACACACACACCCAGACTCAGGATGAAATTGACATTTCCTCGTCCACCTTCTCACAGATCCACATTGTTGATTTTATAAAATTATCGGTCCAGGTCTCAGACTTATAAACCAAAGTTTGAACTCATAAGGTGTTGTTTAAATAGTATCAGTTGACTTGAAAGTACATCTTTGAACAAAATATAGATTGACTTTCTTTTAAGGTAAAGTTTCTTCAGAAGAAAGGCCTCTTGGAAAACAAATATATTTTTTGTTGTCATGATTTTGCAGCAGTTCGTGGACCTCACTCCAGTGAATGGTAAAGGATGTGACATTCTGGTGAACTCCAAAGAAACATGAATGTGCTTTCGTACAAATAAAGTTATTAAATAGTTGAAAGTTCTATAGGAAATAGTAGTTGGATTTGTGGTTTGGAAAATCCCCTTTAGCTTATTACTTATAACTATCAGTTAAAAATAGAACAATACAGGGGGAGAAGGAAATATTAGTTTTATAACTATTTTAGCTCACATTTCTAGTGAATTGATAATATTTCAGGGAAGAATCATTTTTATTTTCTTATGATAGCTTCTAACTTCGTACTTAAAAGGAAACTGGGATTATCTAGTAGTTTTGACCCATTAAAGGGAAAAAGAGACCACCTTTTTGGTGATATATCTTCTCAGGAGTGTGTGTGTATGTGTGTGTATTATTGTTCTTTAAAAAAAAGGAAATAATGAAAATACCATGGCTAACTTTTCAGTATAAAGTTAATCATGAGTAAAATAAAAACTTTTTCAGTATAAATTTAAGTTAAACATGAATAAAAGAGAAATAAAACTTATAAAACTATCCACTAGAACTTTCTGTGATGAAGAAAATGTTCTTTATCTACATTTTCCAATGTGATAGACACTAGCTACATGACTAATGAGACTGAGAAACTGAATTTTTTATTTTATTTTATTTTAATTAACTAAATTTAAATAGCTGCATTTGGCTAATAATGTCTAACATTTGTAGATAGGAGAGTTCTAAATAAAAAGAGAAAATCCCTCAAAGTTAATATTTATGGAGCTCCTCTTACAAAATTACTGAAAATGGCTTTATGGCTGAAAATAATATTTTCTGAATAATTAGTCAATTTTATAGTCTTTTTAAATTTTATTGTTTAAATAACTTAAGACTGAAAAAGTCTGTTAATTTTATAAAAATCTAAAATTCTCCTTAGAACTTCTGCTATTCTCCCTCTAATTCATGTTCAATTTTTCAGAAATACCTATCTAATAGTTAGGTATTTGATGTATATTAAAACTATTAATCCAGTTATGAAATTAAAGTAACAGTTTTCCTGGCAAAGGGAAATGCCTTTTTTTAGGAAGTTTCTATCAGCCACAAATGCTGAGACTTCTTGTACCTATTTATTAAATGACTTATATTCCTCTATCATACCATGTAACTTTATTTATCCCAGAGAATTTTTTTTTTAATAAGAATTGTAGTGTCCAAGCTTACCTTTATTCCTGTAGGTACAGTTTCCTATTTTGAAAAGGTTCAGAATATTATACAAACTTTGCTCTATTGATGAGCCCAGCCTTCATTATTTTCATGGCCTAGCTTGTTCATCCTTAAAACAACATTTGACTTTTGACTTTTAAGTTAAAATATTTACCAAACTCCAATCGATAGGTAAGTGTCTTCTAAATGAACAACCAGGAACATGTAAAACTGGTGTCTTTCTTTAAGTGGAAAATAAACATTTTTTAAAGCATAGGCTGATAATTACTATTTCTGTTACTATTTTGTATTTGTATGGATTTGGTTTTTTAATAAGATTATAACATCCCAGGGAGAAAACTGTAAACAAAATTGCTGGTACATAAAAGCATAGAATTTGGCATTAAATCCATGAAACTGAAGGGCACATGAGCTGAAGACCCAGGGAATTCCTGTCATTACATGAACTCATTGCCACTTGTGGCAAGCAAAACTGTGTTTGAAATGAAGTTCTAACAGGTCCTTAAGGTGAGCAGCATTAGAGCTGATGCCATTATAGTCTAGAGAGAGAGAAACCTTTCCTCCTTTTAATGTGACAATTCCCGGATTGGAGGGGTTGATCTGTGGGCCAAAAGCTTATTTGGAAATCCTTTTGCTTTTCTAGCTCCCTGGTGAGGGAATTTTTAAAGCTGAGTGAAGGGTATATAGAGTTTCATTATAGCATTCTATCTGCATTTGTACATGTTGAAATTTTCCATAATAATTTTTAAATGCAAATAATATATAAACACTGGGTTAATATAAATATTAATGTCACTAATAATAACGCATATGATGTAACATTTACTGAAGCCATAGTTATTCAACTTTAAACTCCTACCTGTTGCTCCAGCCTCACCTCTTACCAGGCTCCCCTACAGTCTCTGTGTTTAGGCCACACTAACTCTTTTTTTTTGTTACTCTAATGTCTTATCTCTTACGCCCAGAACCTTTGCACATGCTACTCCTTATTTAGGACCTCTCTTTCTTTCCCACTCCACATATCCCATCTCCCTCCTTTCACTTATAGTAACTGCTATCCCTACTTGTTCCTAAACCAAGCAATCACTGCCTCACTAGTACACGAAACTGTACCTTTGGGGGCTAGACTGATTCTCATTCAGTTCAGTACCATTCAGGCGTCTGGTTGCTTACCTCCTTTCTCTTGAGATTAAAATCAGGTCACATACCCTTCTCAGATTTGGATGTAACATATGAAGATTGTACCACCTCTCTCATGCTGCCCTAGTCCTCCTCCTTTGTTTTATAAATAATGGGGAAGAAACTGATCAAATGAGATTTGGATTGATCTTGAGGGAGGTGAGGGACCGTGGTAAAGTGGAGAGTGCAGTATGGGTTGGGGGGTGGAGCTCTAAAAATTTTAGACATCATAGGACCAAACAAAACAAGTTTGTGGGCCACAGTAGGCCTGTGGGCAGCCTGAAGCTATGGAATGAAGCATGAGTGATTATAGGGAGAGAAAGAAAAAGGAATCTGTTTCTGTTGAAGTCTCAGTATCTTACACCTCTATTTACAATGCGGTTTATTAGCAGCAGTCCAAAATACTGTTTAAAATGTAAACACCAATAAATACCCTGCTTTGAAATGTGATCCTAGAAACTCTCTAAGAGAAACAAAATATTAATGGAGAGAGAGGATTCACATCTTTCAGTTCAATTTCTTGTTATGAGTTCACATTAATTGAATAAAATGTTCAGACTATTCATGCCTCTCAAAATATTATTTATATTATAAATGTATTTTGCCAGATTTTTAACATTTTCCATTTTTTGTTCTAATTAATCATATTAATCAATTAAAATTGAAGACATGAGGCCTGCTCAGTGTAAAGTAGCCTCAAGCCCATGCTGTTTAATTTTATAAAGCGCTCATAATGAAAAAGAATAATTCAGCTAATCAAATAACAACTTCCTTTTTCCTTACCTATCTTGATTAAGGCAGCTGGCCTTTTGTAATCACTCCTTCAGCCTAAGAATCCATTCCAAGCTCGACATGTGTCAGTAAGGAAAAATGCATTAATGGGAATGCTTTGGCGCTGGGAAGATGGGGGAGCCTGCCTTCTCTGTGGAGCTAGCAGCAGTTCACAGCAACGCAGCATTTTGTGAAGTAAAGTCTATCTGTGGGGCTTGGGGATGGGTGACATGGGTGAAGGGGATCAAGAGGCACAAACTTCCACTCATAAAATAAATAAGTCATTGGGAGAAATGTACAGCAAGGGAATATAGTCAATAATATTGTAATAACTTGGTGGGGTGACAGATGGTAACTAGACTTATAAGAATCATTTCATAATGATCTACACCTAAAACTAATAGGTTATTGTATGTCATTTATACTTCAATAAAAAAGACTATAAGGAAGAAACAATAAAATATAAAGATCAAGTTGTCTGTGGAATGTGCCTTAGCAAACTAAGGTATCTCAGAAATGATAGAACCAGTATCAAGATGAATGGGGACTGCATGGGGTCTTCACACACAGATTATTTCCAAAGGAGTAAATTCTCTTATGCTAATTTTAAAATTAAAATTAAAGCTTGAATTTTGTCAAAAAGCAGAAAATAATACATTTCTAACAACACTGGACAAGTAATTATTGACTCTGACAAGGTCTCAATTTGGAGTATAAAGTAGAAGTGTTTTGTTTTGGGTCCTTTGGAGCATATGGGTAATGGAGAATAATACCAAGTAATAGGTGGTAATTATTTTGAAAGACAACGTAATTAATGCAAACACAGTCAAATGATGAAGGCATGGTGGGCAGACTTCTACTGGTTGCCTTGTCTTCCCTGATCCTGCCCTGTGACTTCCCAAGGCCAGTTCAACCCACCCCCAAATACTCCACTGAACTAGGAGTTCAGGGATAAGATGGTCAAGAGAACCTGTAGCACGCACTTGTGTAAGTGTCTCATGAAGCGGCATGTCCCTTAGTTGTCTGACATTTGGAGCTTGAATGAAAGAAGTGGTTACACTACAAGCTGGTGTTATGATGGCTGTGATTCATGTGGCCTCCAAGCTAGTCCAAACCGCAAGCTAACTCACTGCTGTAATGGCTTAGTATTTCATAGACTAACCCACCTCCCAAACTCAAATCTATATTGTTGTAATATTGCTGGTATTTGACATATTATATCTATTTTTGCAATTATGTGACAAATGGGTTAATGAAATAAAGTATGGGGGGGTGGGGAAGGAGGTACTTAGTAGGCTAATAAATTGACTTCCTAAGTAGAAAAACCTCGAGTTATTTTGGAAATACTCAGATCATTTAAATGTGTATCTGTGAGCCTAAGAAAATATATCTGATAGCAAGAATTTGGAATTCAGAAAAGAAAATAGTTTTTCTCAAGTTTCTACCTAATACTTAGCTCTTATCAAAGAACAGTTTGGCATATGGATGCCAAGGTTGACATAATAATCAATTTTATTTTTTCTCTTATTTTCTTTTGGAATGATGCCATTTGCTATAATGAGATGGGGCTGCCTGGAAAAATAGTAAACTTGCTGACCATTCTGTGAAGCCACGTACTATGATTTTAAATTTTTATCGTAAAAAGTGTGACGTCGTGTCTAGGGTAAAGGCTCCTTAAAAATTGAATTTGTATCAGAAGAAATGCAGAAATGTAGCTAATTTACCTCTGTCTCCCTGGATAGGCCTTTTCAGCTTTTAACTCTGTAAATGCTCCTTTTTAAGTCTGTTAGCAAAGCACTTTCATTCAGACTGTCAAGAGGAGCTTCTGTCTAGGGAAGGTGGTGGGATGTGGGGGGTTGTGTGTTTTTCCTGTTCACCCTAATTTATAGGAAATCCTTTCACAGAAATGGTATTTTCCTGTAAAGTGATCAGTCATCTCCCAGGATAATCTTAAGATTACTGAATACACATTTGGCAGTGATCAAGCAGATAAATTGCTGTCAGTCAATTGTATGGCAATTGCTTGGGGAAACAGACTCCTCCTTGCCAGTGTGTCACTGATTTTACATTTTTGTTGATTAAAATGGAGCCGGTATGACTGCTCATCCATTACTGTTACAGACACTGCATGTGTCTGGATGCTCTGTTGAAGTAAGTAGGAATCCTTGAGAACTCATGACTTTTGCTATGCTTATAGCATTTCTGAGTTCTTTTTCAAACTGTTCTTAATCTTTGGCCCCTCAATCTGGTTTCTCATCTTAAGAATAGGAATTTTTTCACTATGGGAATTTTTTTCCTTTTTTGTACTTTTTTCCCCAAAGTTTTCCATGAATAATTTAACTATAGCTTTCATGTTACTGGCTAAGTATGTTTACATTTGCAAGAGCATCATTTAATAAACTCTGTGATTTTAAAATAAAGAGTAGGAAGGTGTTCAGCCTCCTGTGATGGTAGACTGTCCATGAGCCATACTCCATAGTGACCATTATAAAAATAAAAATCCAATTGCATGCCACTCTAGCACACATAAAATCTTTCAGATCTCATAATAGCAGAGCCTCTCTTCATGTAAGCATCCCAAAAAGTTTTAGGCCTCAAGGTTGTAAGAGGGGATTTTTACCAAACTGACTACATTCTAGATGGTATTAAATTTCTAGGAGGTATCTAATAGTTTATACAGTTATAGGATGAAAGAAAACAGGGGAGGATCTTGAGAAAGCTGTCTTTGGTAAAATCCTGCCAGTTTCCTCAGAAACACATATTTTACTTTACAAGAGGTTAGGTTCCTCTTCAAAAATGGTTATTCCCTGGTAGAAACAAGTTTAAGTGTACAAAATTTGTGCTTTTTTTTTTTTTCTTTCAAGCATGGTATAAGTGATTACAGAATGTGTAGCACTTACTTCTTTAGGGAAAAACAATCTGACTGATAGCCAGAACTACACCCTATTGGAACCAGATCTACCATATACTGAAAGTCCATTCCAAGCATAACTCATTCTGTCTATAATAAACACCTCTGGGATTATATGAAATTACAGCTTTCTTCTGAGTCATGGCCATATTGTCTGTTTTGGAACCATACCTAGTTCTTCCTGAGCCCACCCATTTGCTCTTTCCTCCCCTACCTCCAGTCATTCCACTCAGAATCCTGAGATGGACTCTTTTATGCCAGAAAGTGTTAAAAAATTTCTTCACTTGAGAGTTCATGAGAACTACTAGAATCCCCTTGCATGCTTCTAATTTCTGGTATCCCCCATCCCTACCTCCCAGCTATACTAAATGTCCAGGTTCAGTCACAATGTTAGCTGCCTGTGTGTAATATATACACATCTGTGTATGCATCTGTGGATTCCTTTCCCAAGACGTTATCATGGAAATAGAACCTGGTCTGCAAGTAAAAGGATATTTTGACCAATAAGCTGCACATACAGAGACTTGGATCCACAGGGCAGGCAGCTAGAATTAATACACATTTGGTAGCTGGGCCACTTGCTGCTTTTGAGGCTTAATGATTTTTCAAATGAAAGAATAGAGCAAGACACTGAGAGGACTGCCAGAAGGGATTGGAGCATCAGCATGCCCCACTAAGTAATATGAGTCCAGAAACATCTAATAAGGGCTGACTGTGATCCCTTCCCACTCTCATTCATTCATCCATGTAGTAAACATTTGTTGTAATACAAGTTGAATTGAGAATCTGTTTGAGCTGGTAGCCTACCATCTACACAGCATGAGAGCTGATCGCTACCCCTTTTTTTTTTTTGTGAATCAAAATAAAAGGAATGATTAGGTTACCTTTATGCATCTACTTAGAGATGAAATATGGCTTCTCTTAAATTCCAGAGCTTTGAAAGAGATTTCTTTACAGGTTCTGTTCCCAAATTACTGAAAACATTTAAAAATTAAATTTTCAAAAAAAATTAAAATGTTATTTTTGGCAAATTGGTTTACTAGAGCGATTAAATTCCTTAATTTGGAAACATAAAATTTATAGTAGTTTTGACAAATAGATGCAACCAAAAATATATAAGCTAAGGTGTACATAAAATAAGGTTACTTGATAGATTAAGAAGTCATGTAAAATTACATGAGATGCCTGGTAAAAATTTTGTTTTCCTTCCAGAACTTTGAGGCAGTTGGACCAATAGGAAGGAAAAGCCCTAAGGGAATTAGAAATTCCTAGAACTATTCAGAAGGAGACAGGGGGAAAAGACCTCATTTCTTCCTTATGATATGTCAACCAGTTCAAAATGGTCCTTAAAATCTAGGGCTTCCACCCACAGCAGAATGTTCTATAGATATAATCTTTATTCTCTGCAGCCTACAATGGTCATGTAAGCATTTTAATTTTAAAAGATTCTTTAATATTTCACTTGAGGGCTAGAAAAGAATATGTAATGTTCTATAAATATTGCCTGCAATTAGCCTACAAAAAGAAACTGGATCTTCTCCATGAAGAGTCACATTTCTTAACCATAAACAATGTCGTATAAGTTTAATATTAGTGAAAGTCATACTGTGTAAATCCTTAATTGCCTGAGTGTTTTATAAGAAATTGTGACTTGCATAAGACCTTAAAAAATCAGATTTAAAACAAACCTGGATTAAAACAATGAACTATTCTAGAGGAAAGGAAGCAATTACTTCTCAGAAACAACATATATCCTTCTCCAAGGTCTCTGACAGTGTTCTCAAGTATGATTTGATCAATAACCTCACAGTAGTGGCAGATATAGAAAGGAATAAATGTTTACCACACTTGTAAACATCTGAGGCAAAGCTGAAGTATTTGCTGAAAAGACAGCATCCATTCTTGAATCTCCCCATGGGTCAGGTGTAGGGGGTGGGCATTTACTATTAAATCTGTATGGTTGAGTATTAATGACCGAAGCCAGAATTTCAGCTAGCAGTTCATTTTTGTTACAAATGTGTTCCCTGGTGAAGTGAAAACAGGGAGTCTCACTGAGCTGTCCAAAAAGTGTCCCCTTCCATAGGGATGGATAGCCCTGACTCTGGAAACCGGAAGGAGTTGGGAGAAGTTGCTCTTTTGTGGCTCTTTAAAAACAAACAAACAAACATAATCAAGCCTTTAAAAATCATTCCACTCCTGTAAAATATATTTCTTACTTAATTCACCTTGGGATATTTTTTGGCACTTGGACTGATCTCTAGAGTTCAACTTTTTCAGAAAAGTGATGACAAAATGAATTATTTAGATCATAAGCAGATGAGCAAATTGCTGCTGCTGCTGCTGCTGGGGGATGTGCAGTGTTTCCAGCAGGAACCAGGAGAGTTGGCGGAGGAAATCCGCCCTCCACATTTTCAGTTTGTTCTTTCATTCAGCCATGTGCCCTCTAATTAAATAATAAATATGGGTATGGTCTGTGTTTTAAAACTTCCTTTCCTCTTAGTTCTAGTTGTAAAGAAGCGATTTTTCCTGATCATCTTTACAGCAAGGATGAAGAGCAGGGGAGAAAGGCCTCCTTCTTATTACTGTGCTGCTTTCCCTGGGGTAAAAAAAGGAATGAAGACAAATCAGATGTCCATTTAGGCATCGTGAGTCTTCTAAAGCCTGAGCAGGAGAGTGCCGAGGTCACAGGGCATTTCTGACAAGCACAGCTCGATGTCCAGAAGCCCCAGTATTTAGGCAGTGAGGACCCGTATGTGCCAGGCTGCCGTGCGCCTCCCTGTCCCACCAGCCCGCTGGGAGATGGGTCTCTCGGGAGCTGTGCGCATGCCCAGAACTCTTGCACTGGGCCTTGGGGAGGCAGAGGTCAAGTGCTGCTTCTCTCCACACATACATTTTACACTCGATTGTAGGCATAATGCCAGTTTTTTATGTGTTCTATTTAATAAAATTGGGCTGGAGTGAACTCTTAACACATGGATGTAGGGGCATACTGTATGTGGGACAAAATGATCTACAGGGAAAGAGTTGAATTCTATCAGCATACTTGAACCAATGTGGCCTTTAGTGGCTTTGAATTTAATCATTTAACTTCATACTTTACTAATGCTGTTTGCTTTTGTAATCCCTCCCATACAGAAGTCTATTAAGGAATGATGATTTGAAGCTGGGAAGTCCATTGTAATGAGTGAGTTAGTCATCAAATGATACAATAAAGTGAAACATTTTTATAAAATGTCATTATTAAAAGCAAGTCACTAAAAAGGAAAATTCACTAAGCTCTGCACATAGAAAAATCATGCTTTTTGTCCAAAAAATGACCTTTTTTATGGACTTGAATGTGACTTAGATTCCTGTTCACCCAAAGACTGTGTTCTGCTTATAAATTAAGAAAGTATTTTTTAAAATTTTAGAAATATTGTTTGAGAAATTGCAGGATGTGCTCATGATTGTTCAAAGTTCTTCATAGTACATTTATAGCACTTAATATCAGACTAAAATAATCTTTTAGCAACACTATCCTAACCTAGTACTAGTATGAATAATGTGTCACATAGAAGGTATGATAATTTACCCCCTGATTTCAAACATCTGGGAATGGCCTCTGCATCAAAAAGTCAGAGTTATGAGAATGTTTATGGAGTCTTATGTTAGAAAATACAGCAGAAAAAGTTTACGGAGAATGTCAGTGCGATATGATCCTGCCCTGAAAGTGCAGTCCTTTAATGTGAGGCTCCACAACAAAGAATAGCAGAGTTCTAAATCTCTCCATATATCTACAACACCTGTCTTTGTATCGTGTGTATTAAAAGAAACCTGGTGAAGAATTTAGGACTGGGAAACTGTTTTTGAATATAGAAATGTAGAAAAGTTAAAATCATGGGGTAGGTTGGAGATGATGGAGATAAATAGTTTAGGAATAAGTAAATATTAGGAAATAGTGTGTATGAAATAGTAATAATGGGTTGTATATTAAACCTCCATTGCGCAAAAAGAGCAATCCACAGAACTCTTTCAAACCACTTGCTCTGAGAGGACTAAAATAATAGGAAAGGAAAAATAAGAATTCTTTTCGACCTTTCGTCATGAGGTCAGGCCCTTCATTGGTCTGGGGCATCCAAGTCCTTGAAAAATATCTAGCAAAAAAGGTTCAGCAAAAGAAAAATGTAGGCCAGGAAAAAAAAATGTAAAAGAAAGCTTAACTTTAACAGTTTTCTTTGTGTTGACAGCTAAGAAGAGATAGAAATACATTACGGTGGAGAAAACAGCCAAGGAAAAATAACCAAGTCTAATGAGGAGAACTTAATGCTTTTACACTATCATCATATAAATAACAAATTTAACAATACAAAGGGATAGAAGGGAAAATGGCAAGAAAATTGGAGACCTACAGACAACTACCTAACTAGGGCAGAAGCAGGAGTCCAGAAACCCTTTCAAGAGAATGAACCACTCCTTAGCCTTGCCAGCATGGTGCCGCCCTGACCAGAAGGGATTGCTGCCCTCTGGCCCTGTGAGCTGCTGTCTCTGGCCTTGGCAAAATTCCCTTTACTGCAGTTGTATTTGGTGCAGAATTCACTGAGGAGGGTCCTGTACTCTGGCCCTGGAATAACACTGCAGCTGGCTAGCAGACCACAGCTTCCTGTGCTTGGGAACAGTCTCCACATGAAGAATTGGGAGTAGCAAAATATAGAAAAGAGTCATACATTAGGAGATACAGGATGGAAATGTCTAGAGGGACTGTCAGTACGCTAAAATCCTGCCAGTGTAATCCTTTAGTTTATAAAGTAATTTTCAAGTGATTTATTAATATTTGTATTTAATTAACTAGAATTACATTCATATTTTTAAAAGCCTTTCATAAACCAGAATCTATTCAGTGGCCAAGCAGAAGAGAAGGCTTAATGAATAGTATTCTAGCTCTTTTTCCATATCTGATTTCACTGATCCTATATTATTTAATTTCCTGTTTTTCTTAATAAAGTGTGAACTGAGGAAGATACAAAAATACTGATTTGTTTTCTTCCTTCACTGAATAATATTTTTGTTTTTTCATGTCTCATTGGGTGTTATTTTAATTATATGCACCATATTCTGTAGACAATTTTGTTTTTCTAGTAGACCCTAATTATTTTGTTTTTTAGTGATTTTGTAACATTCCTCTTTGAAGGAGGATTAGTGTGTTGAAAATTAATAAACTCTAACAGGAGCTCCTGAACTGTATCATGCTCACAAGTCTGCAAGGAAGTGGAGAGCTCTTTCAGAACTGCATAGTGACCCATACATATAAAGCTTGTGGCTTATTATGTTCCTATAGCTTGATTGTTTTTGTGGAAAATGTTAAGTTTCCCTCATGTAAAAGCTAGACTGTCAGTGTTAATACTATGCCATTTATTAAATATAAATCTTAATGAGTTTCTTGCATAGAATCGTGTGGAAGTTTGTATTTGCAGGTTCTAGAACTTCTAAAATACTCTTGTAAGTCCTTTATGTTTTGAATGAATATAAGTATTTGTGGACAATAGCAGGTGGAAATTTAGATGTAGGACTTTAAAACAAAGAAGGATGGTTTGGACCAGAAGTCCTGAATCAATAGTTAGGATTAGAAATTGAGCAGAAATGTAGAGCTTATATTAAAAGGAAGAGATGTTACCTGTGCCATACACAGACCTCCTAGGGAGTGATGAAGAAGAATGCAAGTTAGAGCTCACTTCTAGGAGATGTACAGGAAAGGTTTCCCTACTGAGAACTGGTAGGTCGTGGTTAAAGTTCCTCAAGGGAAATTGAGTCCCTTTCCATGGAGACCTAATGAAAGCCTAGAAAATGTGTTCTGGGGAAAACAGCCTCATGCTGTAAGTAGCCTTTTGCATGTCCATTTCTCAGCTCTTCCAGGCAGTTACAACAAAAGCATCAGTTGTCACACAACCCACTCTTCCTGATATATCTATTTCTATATCTATACATATTTGTAAGTATTTAACAAAGTATAATCTATATGTAATAAATTCACCCACCCTAAGTGCACATGTGGTGAGTGATAGCAGATGTGTACAGGCTTGTTACCATCAAGGTGAGAGCACGGCCAGCCGCCCAAAGGCTCCCTTCTGCCACTTTGCACTCCATCCTCTCCTGGCCACCACTAATCTCTCTGTCATGGTAGTTTTGCCTCACTAAGAATTTCTTATGAGTGAAATCATCAGGATGTGTTTTTTTTAATCTGGCTTATTTCACGTAGCATCATATTTATGTCTGTCTACCTGACTCTGTTTTCAATCTGTTCCCTTACAATCTAATTCTAAATTTCTCAGTACAGAATCCTAGCTAAAAAAAAACAAACCTTTCTATACTGGAACATAAATTGTTTAGCCACATTAAATAAAGGAAATCCACCACCACTACCACCACCCAGAACAAAAAACCAAGACGATCATTGGAATAGTTATAATTTTTGGCCTTTATTTTCTATATCCTTCTATTAGTCACTGGGATTGTTCTCCCCTTTGTCTTCTCCTTCCTAAGGTGCTTTCTAGTATCTGTATTTTTAAACTGAAAGGAAAAATTGCTTTTGTTTTCAGCATTTTGTGGTTATTTCACATCTCTTGTAATAATATACTGTGCCCTGAGGTGTCTCAAATCATGACTAGAAATCAGTGGGTCAGAAAATCCTTATATGAAAAAATTAATTAAATACAACGTAAACTTATATGTGACTGTTCTATAATTTTCTTTACAGATATGAATATACTTCTAGCACAAGTTCATTACCTAAGCAATGTTTTGCTTCCTAGAAAAATATAAGCTGTGTACTGAGACTAATTATCATAAAAATATAGGACAGGAGTCAGGTATTCCCATACTCAGACTTCAGCTAGATGTTTTTCAAAAAAGTATCCAAGAATGTTTTCTACATTGTGTCTCTAAATTGAGCATTTATCTGCATCCTATACCCCATTTATTTAATTAGAAAAATAGATCAGATAGGATATAAGAAGTTATTTTATGAGCAAAAAGTATCCTAACTTTCTGAAAGATTTCTTCCCACCAATGAAATAGACTAATAGAGTGAGATAACTTGTTGGCTGTCACATTTAGCAATATAGTATTTAGAATATATAATCATGCCTTTTACAAACATGTATAAAATATCCTGTAACACTTGAGCGGCGGCAGCTGTCATCTCATTTTTTCTGGATTAAGTTTGGTCAAGAAAGAAGCTGCCTCATTTTCTAGTTGTCATTTGCCCAGGAAGTAAAAGCAAATTGTAATGAGGGAATCACAGCAGGAGAACCTGCTAACAAATGAGAGGCATATATTGACTGGCAGCCAGCATGCCGTTTCAGTGATAAATGTATTTTTATACACTGCTGTTCAAGGTCATTCACTGTTGTCCTTGAGTGTGCAGCCATCAAAAATCATGCAATTCACATTTTAAGCAGTTCTAATCAGTGCAAATATGCCTTACTTAAAAAATAAAAAAAGTCAGCCATTAATTTTATACATTATATACACCAAACGTCTTTACATTTAAGTATGGTTCTTTCTTTTTGTTGTTGAAAGCTGACCGGAAATCAAAGAAAATATAAATTTATGAGACAGTTGTGAGGTCCATTTGTGGTAGATTTATTATATAGAGTTCACAGAAGCCAAACTTGGAAGTGGACAAACCTCAGTAATTACCCCTTCTTTGCGTTGTGATGCTTCAGTTTTTAAAAAAGTGCAAAGAATTTATAATCTAAGAATTTAAAAGCAAACTATTTTCATTTTAGGACTTGTGCCATGGGCTTGAAATAGATTTTATGTTGAATACTAAAAAGACCTTTTTGCTTTTAGATCTGCACAAATGCAAAGGAAATGTTTTACTAACTTTTTGAACATGTTAGTTACACATTAATAAAGTACTCTGCAATTATTCAGAGAAAATGCTATCCATCATTTCTTATTCAGAACTGAACCACACTTACTTAAATATAAAATGACTAAAACCATGTTGGTATCCAATTTTTTAATCTTCATATATAGCAGAAGGTAGAGATGCAAATCTGATATTAAATAACTGTATTTTTAAGTTAAATTATATGGAAATACAGTTATTTAGACCAAATAATGTCTTTCATATATTTTTTAAATATTGTTGGGTTTAAAAGTCCTCACAATATGTGTTCACAATTAGCATATATTCACTGAAATTCACAAGCCCTTCCCTTCATGGTCTGTCTTCAGCCTAATTCTCTATCTACCTTATCTCTCTCTACTTCATCCTTTGCACTGTAAATCCTACTCATTCTGAAGGTTTTTTAGTGCTTCTGACAAAACATGCTCTCTTTCTTCTAGGGCTTTGATTATATTACACCCTCTTTTAGTCTTGCTATCCCCCACTTTACCCCAAAATGCATGCATGCACACACATCACCACCACCATACTACATAATCACTCACAATTATTACACAAAAAAAATCCCCAACATCTCCTACAGTAATCCCATGATTTAATTTCTACCTGAAGGTATATGTGTAAAGGCAGGTAAATGAGTGTCTGCCTGGCTTAGGATTTTGGGTGAATCCAGTGTCTAGGGGTTCAAGAAAGGTAATGTCATACATGCTTCCACTGGCCCAGTAACACACACATATATGCATGCCCCCTATATATCTAAGGATGTTAGAACTTGTAAGTTTCTGGAATCTGCAGTAGATAATTAGGTTCCTGGTGTCTGATTTGGACCTTGAAATGCTTTTCCCCATCAGAAACTATTATATTTAGTGTTTAGGAAATTGAACTGGCACTATAAATTCTGAAACATTAAGAATTCCATAGGCTTTTAAAAGTGACCTAGAAGTCTAACTGCTGTTTGTGGCATTGTTTCAGTGGATAAATGTGTTCCAAGTTCCAAACAGCTGAATTACAAACAAACATTAGGACCTCCTGTTTAATGACTGCCTATGTGGAAACACCACAACATCCTGCATGTAAAGTGTTGCAGGCATGTGATCATAAAAAATTACCAGATTGCATATGGAATAGCATGAAGGGTCTGTCATGAGTATACAGAACTATAAATAGGATGATTTATTTCTTATATTTAATATAAAATTATCAAGAAGTTAAAAAACACAGTTGTTATAATACTGATCTTTTTGAACCTTGAATGTATCATTGCTCCGACTCTGGGCTCTCTTTCATATGACATTGGGGCCTGCCTTTTTCATATGTTAAACAGGAAGTATGAACCAGAATTCTCATTAAATTTTAAACTATCCAAAGATCCAGTAATGGTATTTTCTGTTCTGTATTAACTTACACTTCAGTGTGAAATTTGCAGTGGTTTTAAGGTTTATTCATTGTTTGCCTCATAGTTTAAGTTCATTGTTAAAGCAGTTATAAACTCTGACACCTGAATAACCATAAATTTTAAATCTGTAAGTGCAAATAGTTTATTGCCTGCCACAGCAGGCAATCTTAATGTATAATGCTATATCTAAATGTTAATCTCACTTGACCGTTAAATGAAAATGTTTACCATAAAGCTGATTATAATATTATAAAAAATGTTTCCTCAGCTATAGTATTTCCTTTTGAAGAGGACCTCCCCTTTAAACGAGCACACCTGCCTTTTATTTTTACAGAAACAGTGAGTCTGTATCATTTCCAAGCTTTACAAGCAACTAAATTCATGGTAAATAATGTTCCTTTGTTAAATAGTTTTTTTTAAGCAGAAGCAAATTTGGGGGTAGCATGAACTTCCCACGGGATATCACGATTTTATTTTAACACTTAAAATTATCTGACAACTGTGTTTCTCAGTTCTGGACAAAATACTCTTATGAAAAAATCAGATAGTGCAGAGGAACACCAAGTCATTCCTACTAGGAAGAACTGATCAACTTTATGATTTCAAAGACAAATTAATAGAAACTGTGGAAGGATATATGCCACGTGATTCATGGTGTTTCTTCTAAGGCTTGGAGTTTGATGAGTAAGAATAGTTGGGTTACCACTTTTATTATAAGTACTTAAAATGGTGAGATTATATGTAATTTTTGCTTTCCTTTTTTTGTGTTATTCTCTATACTTACAAAACCCTCCAAAATAAAAAACATGCTTCTCTTACAAATCATTTTTGCTAATGCAAAGTTCATAACATAGAACCTATTAAGCTTCGGAAATGTGCCCAAACTGCCTTCTTTACACACTTCCTCTAAAAGGAAGACATATTAAATGGAAGGCTGTTGCTTGAGTTTTATATGCTTTGCTCAAAAGTGACTAAAATCAGTACACACAGTATGATTTTAATAGTATCTAGTAAGGCACAGGATGTTATTTTAAGGCACACTCTGTATGCAATTATAAGCAGTTACTAACAAAGTGCATTCAACTTATCAACAAACAAAAAAGCTTCAAAGGTTTCAAAAGTTTGCTTGAGAAGAACATAAATTAAAACATCAAAACAGTTTGTTTCCCTTAAGGACTGTAATTGTTTGGATAGCTTTTCAGTGCTAGGGCACGCAACAAGTGGGCTAGTGTTATTGATTTTCACCCTGTGTTACCAAAACATTCTTTGCTGACAAATATTAATTGCTTATTAAGTGCTAAAGAGTATGATGGTCCAAATATTGAATTTTATAATGAACTGGACTTTTAGTTCTGCTTATCATTAGGCAATACGATTGCATTAAGGATGTGATGGTTTAAGCCAGTGTATCTCCCACTCTTAGAATATCAAATAGATATTCCTGTGACATTTAATATCAGCCATAGGATATTTAATTCATTTTGCTTTGCATTTAGGTGAATGCTTTTTAACCAAACTATAAGGAGTGCTTGTTTTAATATATATTATGGGACTATAATTAGTAGAAAAGCATCCGGTATCTTTTGCATTGATTCTAGTTTGTGAATCTAGTGAATCACTGAAATTTCTGTAGAACAAAGTTGGTGATAGTGATCGTTAATATGAGTTTTTTATAAATCATTAATTTGGTTAAAATAGTTCTCCCTTATTTATGAAAAGGATCTGTATATCAAAGTGAGCAACCAAATTCATGTGTGTGTATACACATATACACAGTATACACACTCACTCATAAATACATAAAGGTTACATTTTAAATTTTCTTTGTTGTCTTTCCTAATTTTTAACAGTGTATCTTTTTTGTCTTTTTATAATTACCTTCATAGAAGTCTTAAATGTGTTACATAATGACCTTTCTAAAATATCAAAATTCTTGATAACTAAATTTAAGCAAACTTAAAATTAGAAAGGTTAGACTTTCAGTTTTGGCAGTTGATGTGTACTGGTTGTTTGGAATTGTAAATTTAATTCTAATTCAAATCCATGTTTCTGGTCCTATAAATTTGACTTTTTAATAATTAATTTCCTGATCCCTGAATTAAATAATTACTACTTGATAAAGGATTCTTACTTAAATTCCATGTAAGTGAAATCATATGTATCTGTCTCTCTTATTTCAGTTAGCATAATATCCTCTAGGCCCATCCATATTATCACAAAAAATGACAAGATTTCATTATTTCTTATGACTGAATAATATTCCACTGTGTGTGTGTGTGTGTGTACCACATCTTTTTTTTTCCATCCATTCATCTGTTGATGAACACTTGGCTGTTATAAATAATACTGCAGGAAGCATAGGGTGAATCTATCATTTCAAATTAGTGATTTTTGTTTTCTTTAGGTAAACACCCAAAAGTGGAACTACTAGGTCATATGATATTTCTATTTGTAATTTTTTGAGGAACCTCCATGCTGTTTTCATAGTGGCTCCATCAATCAAACAAAACAGAAATAGACTCATAAATATAGAGAGCAAACTGGTGGTTGCCATGGGGGAAGGGGAAGCAGGGGAATGGGTGAAATAGGTAAAGGAGATAAAGAGGAACAGACTTCCAATTATAAAAGAAGTCTTGGGGATAAAAAGTACAGCATAGAAAATACAGTCAATAATATTGTAATATCATTGTATGGTAACAGATGATAACCACTTATGGTGAGCATTTAGTAATATACATACAATGGTCAGATCACTATGTTGTACACCTGAAACTAATATTGTATGTCAACTGTACTTGAATTTTAAAAATGGATTGTTATTTAAAAGATAAAATATTATCAAACTTCAAAACAATTTTGTTGGGTATTAACTACAGTGATCTGTCACAAAATTCTCTACCTAAGAAGTGAATTGTGCATTAGGGACAACTTGAAATCTTACACTTAAAAATATCACCTAAAAACTGAGATTTGAAATGTAAATTGTAAAATAGACCCTGCCCCTCCTTTCATGCCCACCACTTACACCAGGGGTGTCCTCTCATTTTATCCTCACCTTTTGGTCTTTTCACCTTATCTGCTCTTCATGGGCTGTCTCGACCACTTACACTCAAGTCATTTAACAAATATTCGTGGAGAAACTGCTGTGTACTAGCAGCAGTGCTGAGTGTAGGATCTATGGCTTCAGCATCGGTCTGTGTGCTAATAATTCTCAAATCTGCCTGTCCTTCCATAAACCTTTTCCTGAGCTCCAGATTCACCTTTCTAACTTTCTAGTGTAATTCTGACTGCTGCTTAAGTCCTGCAGCTTAATGGCTACATGTCCCAAACTAAGCTCATTGCGACTTCCGCTAACCTCTCCTCCGGCCCAAAAGCGTGTCTTTCTGTGACTCCTTCCGTGTCCAGGGAGCGCATCACCGCCACCTTCCCAGTTTTCCCTCTGCTTCGTCTCCACATCCAGTTCCTCATCCAGCTCCTAATTTATCCACTACATTTACCTCCCAACCAGTCCTTCTGTCCTAGCTCCTCTCCCCTCCTCCTCTGCCTCTAAACCTGGTTTGATCTGACCGCTGTCCTATTTAAAATCCAGGAAACTCCCTCTAGACTGTGAACATAAGACAGTTTACAGCCTGGCCAGAGCTGCCTTCCTGCCTCATCTGCAAGCCCTGTCTCCCCCAGCTCCCTCCGCCCCAGCACTCACGTTGGTGGAGTGACGTAGGGACGCTGCTGTTTGCCTGCACCTCCCCATGTCTTCCCTCTCACATGTTGCTTAGACTCATCTATCTGCTTAGAAGGACCTGTTGCTCCTGGCCAGCTTCTGCTCATCCTGTAAGCGCAACTCAAATACTTTCTGCGCTTTGTTCCGACATGTCCTCCCTTAAATAGAACTTAGTGCTTATTCACCTGTGTTTCCGTGGCACTTTACACACACTTCTTCTCTGCCTTGTGCTCCAATATCTAACACAGGGCCTAGAATATAATAAACTCTCAATAAACATTTTAAAGTACATTTGTATTTAAAGTATTTAATCCCATGAGGTAGGCAAAATATATGTCATCCTTTTTTTTTACAAATAAACAAATTGTGTTCCGGAAAAGCTTGTTCATTCATAAAACCAGCAAGGACAAATTTTAATCCACCAGATAAATGTAGGATAGTCTGAGAGTAAGTCAGTGTGAGGACTGACAAGTAGTGTCAGTGTTATTTTGCCACAGTAATTGCTCCAGAATATGTGCAAATGCAATGGCTATAGGCCAAAAAATCTGCATATTGTAGTATTTTACTGCTATTTTAATATTAAGAAAAATATTGAATGTTAAATCAAAATTAGGAAGGTAATTTTATATTTTTATTAACTTGGCATTGCTTGACTTAACAAAAGAAAGGGGCCATGTAACACAGAACAACATTAATTAGGTTATGTTCCAGACGAACCTCACTCTGTTTTAGTAAGTTAATGAGACATAATAAGCCACACATAAAAATGTAAAATTTCTGTATCTGTTTTATGTGTTAGTGAATATACTCTATCATCCCCCAAAATAAGTATGAGCCAAGAGATAATGGTAACATTCGCTAATGTATACATGAATTTTTAAAACTTAGGTAATACTTTAATTTTCTTTAACACTTTCAAGTGATTTCTCTTTTGGACTGCTGAAAATCTTAAATCCTTATGAGTCATGTTTTCAAAACATATAAATTCTGTAGCTGAAGTACAGTCAACATAAGACAGTTTTGTATCAGCAGGCACTGCACCAGGACAAAGGGAGGTGAGAGGGAGAAGTGGAGGGGTCTTGTCCTGCTACTACAGTAAAAAATCATAACTTTACCCCAGGTCGGAACTCAAGAAGCTGCACAGTTCCATCAGTTAATGTGAATCTGTCTGCTGCCAGCCTGCTGTATGAATGCCTGCAGTGTTTTGAGAGGGTGCTGAGATCAAACCAGACAGCTGACATTCCTAAGAACTCCCAGCAGAAATGACTGGGATTTACTTTTGTGACACAGTATTACCTTTAACAACAGTTTCTCCTGTCTTCTTTGAAAAATCGTATAACCATTTTAAATTAGTCCAATTCTTAGGAATCCTTTGAATATTTAACAACAAAATTTTCATAGTCAGAGAATATAAAAACAAAAATTTGTTAATTTTAAGACTTCTTAGTGTGTGTTTGAATAGATTTATATTAGAAATATAGGTAAAAAAAAAAAAATTAGCTTTGAGTCTACCAAAATCTGAAGAAAATATTTTCTGTAACTTTTTAAGTATAAGAGACTTAACTGTAATAAGTGTTTTATGATTACTTCATACTAGTTATGTGAATATTGATAACAACTTATTCACTATCCTTTTACTTAAAACTGAACCACATTTATCACATTTGAATTACGTCTTTACCTAGGTTTATTTTCTTATGTTATTATTGAGCTTAAGCGTCATTCCCAATATTAATATGCCTATGATTTTATTAGCCAAAAATTGGTGGTAATCATGTTTTAAAATAATTAGGAGTTTGTAATATATGGGATTTTTGATAAATGTAGTTTTCAGAGTCTGACTATAATACTGATCATTTCAAAATGCAAAGAAAGGACGTAGCAGTTACATATAATTTAATTGGGCTTTTTATAGTTACATCATCCTGAAAATATTTGGGCTAGTAACGCAAAAGAGAGGTGTGTGAGTGTGTATGTGTGTGAACGCTGGTGTGTGGTCAGCTCCTGATTATCTGCAGCAAGGGAAGGAGGGGGAATCACTTAAGCATTAATAGGTGAGACTTACAGAAAATTTATTCTTTGAATCTGAAAAGTTCCTCAGCTGAATAGAAGGGAAAAAAACTCTTAAAACCATACATGTAACTTCTTTCTAAGCCTCAGTTTTCTCATATGTAAGATGTGGATGAGAAAATAGAGCCTTTCTCACAGATAGATACTTGTCACTATCTGACACTGTATGAAACATATTTGCTTATAGGCTTATTGACTATTTTCTCCAGTAAAATATAAGTTCCATGAGAGCAGATAAAATAATAACTGGTACATGGCTGATGCCCAATAAAAATTTGATGGTTGAATGAATGGATAAAGAGAGTTGTTTTGTAGACTAAATAAAATAATGGATTTAAAAAAAACAGTACATGTATTTAACAAAGATTGCTGTTACAATGACTATAAAATTTTAAGATTAGAAAGCAACTGTTGTACTAAATGTTTATTCTCTATTTGTTCATTCATTGACCTTCCTTTTTAAAATTAATTTTGATAATTTATAATTGATATTAGTGAAAATAAAGCTTCACTATAATAAAAATCTGAAGTTTCTACTAATGCCTAAGTTACTTTAATAAAACAGTCTTTAGTAATTCTTAGTCTTTAGTAATTCTTACTATTTCTGGATAAGAATGTTATGTGTGTGTACATTTATGTTGGTGTGTAATCACCCACAAAAGAAATTTTAAAAACTATAGCTTGTATCATAAGGATTACCAATATGTAGATGTAGATAAGCTCCTTTAACTCATCATTGTCAGTTAGTTTATCCCCAAATGACATTTAAGTAACTTTCAGTACCTGGAAATGGACAATAAATGCTGCAGCTATTTTTAAGTCATAAAAAAAGTCTGTTTACTTGAGGCATTATATCTTACAATAAACAAGATAGCTTGCTTTATTATATTTACCCTTAAACCTATTTTCCATTTAGATGTTAAAAGGATACCAAATCTATTTGTGTTTTGCCCTGAATATATATTCCACTCAATAAGACAGTGATAAAAAATGACTCAATTCATTGAACAGTTCCATTACCCCTACTATTGGGAAATGCCACAACAGGTTGATTCTATAACATAGAGTTGGCATAATGTGAATAACAAGCATTGCCCCAACCCTCCAAAAAGAAAAGAAATTATAGAAATAAACAACCCATTGTCAACCCTCAAATCTCTGTTCAGAATCACTCTAGAACCACCACAGGGTAGCACGTGGGCTTCTGTGCTTAGACTGGGAGGTGGCACAGCCGGGAAGACAACCTGACCTCACGCCAGCACTAAAGCTTCAGCAGCCCATTTACCAGACACTTTCCTTTGGGGCCGTACGGCAGTTTCTGCGTTTTGTGTCCCAAGTGAGAAAAAAGCAAGGCCCCTAATCTTAATAATGATCCTTTCCTCCAGAAACGCTTATTTTGGTATCTGTAGATAGGTATTACACAGAAAGCTGATGGGAGTGTGAAAACCCTCAGGCACCCCGGGCCAGGGAGGGAACCTGCTGATGGCAGATGGGGCCGCCGTCCTCCGGCCGGGGCATCTTGGGAGCCACCACAGGCCTCCTCCCCACTCCTAGCCAGTGAAGGAGCACAGGGCAGCTTCTAATGCTTAAACATCTGTTTTAAGAGGCTTAAACTGCTGGAGCTGGGTCAAGGAAAAGCCTTTTTCCTCATCTCCCCTGCTGCAGGGGGCCAGGGGCCCTGCCTCTTCCACGTGTCTAGAGCTGCTGAGGTGAGTGAGCGCCCTCCGGGCACCAAGCCCCCACTGCCAGGCTGTGCGGTCCTTCTCTCCTCATAGGGATGGCGGGCAGGGGAGATTGCAGTGGACCAGGATGGCACCAAGATGTGAAGGGAGGCTTCAGATTCACATGAAGTTATGAGATCCATTTTATCAGTAACCACAATATGAGACACAAACTATGCTCTTTTCCATTTAGGTGTTAAAAGGATACCAAATCTGTTTGTCTTTTGCCCTGAATGTATATTCTACTCAATAAGATATTAGTGATAGGATGTAAGTATCAAGAATTGGTAAGCTGGAGAAGACAGAAAGAAATAGAACAAGCTCAACGGGCAATAACTGAGCAGGAGTACAGAATGCAAACGTGAGGACAAATGACTTTGGGAAAGCATAGAAGAGGCCTGAGACTGAGGCCTGCTGATGGATGTTTTTGTCACTGGAGGCCTCGCAAGGCATTGCAGCACAACCAGCACGCTCCTGGCCTCAGCATCCACAGCCCACCCTCCTACAGGTCTGGGAGTACGCTGAGTGTCAGCCGTCTGCATGCGAACAGCTTCACCATTGCTGCCAGCCATGATTGCGATTCTCTGATAAAATGAGGAGAGTGCTGGCCTTCCTGTACAGTGTTATGGGAAATTATGATGACATCCGGTTGCCTGGTCCAGGACTCTTTCTGATGTGAAATTCTACATTTTGAGGTGTCATTAAATAAAATGACCCTTAAGATACCACCCAACCCTAAGATGTCATGATTTGAGAGCTTAGAGAGAGTTTAAGGAAAAGCCACAGAAATTATTAAAAAGTTGGAAAATGAGACCTGAGAGGAAAGGTTATAGTCACTGAGATATTTTTTTTTAGTCCTTAAAATAAAAGATAAGTAAGTGAAAAAGGGGCAAGTTACGCTAACAATCCTCAACTCTATAAAAGGTTACCATGCTGGGATTGGTGACCCGCTGTTCTCCATGTCTGCTGAGGATAGAGCTGAGGAAGCAGGCTTACACTGTAGCATTTTGGATTTAGATTTGATATAAGGAAAAATTTCCTGACAGCATGCATTGTTAAACACAGAAAAGGGTCCCCAGGGGAGGTTTTGGAATCTCCTCTGGAGATATTTGAAAACAGAATACATTCTCGTCTGTCTGATCTGCTTTAAGGCAGCGCTGTCCACATACAAAAAAGAATGGGTGACCTTTCGGTGTTCTTGGCAATATCATTCGGCCTTAAGAGCCGACGCACAAAAAGGCTGGAGAAGGCTTACTTCATTGTGGTGATTAAATTTTGCTTGTGTCTTCTCATTGGCCATAGATGAGACTTTTTTTTTTAAACGGTGTCGTTATCATCTGCGTAAATTATTTGTTTCCTTGAACAGAATGAACCTTAAATACAGAATAAAATTTTCACAAATTGGTTGCTTCAGAGAAAAGAAAGGGGGGAGTTTTTTTATTGAACATAATTAATTCTCAACTTTTCAACTCTTTTGAAATGACTCTTTTTCATGAGTCTTTCCCTTGCCTAACAAACAAAGCTGTCAGAGCGATGTCTTTGTCTTCTCTCTGCCTTGAGCAGTTGACCCCTCTGCCAATCAGCCATGAAATCAGAGGCCTCTTCTATCGGGATGTCGGAAAGGCATGCAGAGCAGACCCTTACAGACTTGGGTGCGATCTGTAAGCAATACCAAATGTATGCTTGGGGTTTCAGGCACTGAGGTGAGCCCCCCCTGACCCTCACTTAGCATAAGAGGGGCCAGCACTGAAGAAAGGTAGGTATTTGTAGGTCTTTGGGATTACTTCTCCTTTTCTTCTTAGGGCTCATCCTCACTTCCTAGGCATCCACCACTTCCCTGATTATCTGGTCTGTCTCCAACCTATTTCCTATCTCCACACACAGATACTTCATTCAGTCTCACCCTAAACTCAGGGCATTTGCCAAGTTTGTATGTCATGAAAGCATGTTTATCCTATTTTCTCTCTTCAAGAACACATTCTAGAAAAGATGCCTCAGCTGAAAGCATAATTATATTTTTAGAAATTTCAGAGACTATGTGCAGCCAACTGGAGACATATTTTCAGCTCAGCAGACCTTTCAAGCACCCCCAAATTGCAGCCAGCTATCTTAAAGCCAGCCATGCTGCTCCCCTGGGTGGCCTAAGACCAAGGTAGCCTTCTCGCCTCTCAGCCCCTACAGACCCAAGGCTGTGAAGGCTCCATCCAGGTCCTTTCGTTTCTCAGTTTATTTTAGTAAATATTATACAAAATACATGGTCAATACTTTATAAATCTTTCCCTTGTGATGGTAATTATGATAGCAAAATTTTACCTACTTGAGGAAACCTTTTCTTCACAGTTTATATTACAAGTAGGAAAGTGTTTTGTTTGGTTGGGGGTTTTTCCTACCTTTTATAAAAGTGATGAGACCTGCAAATAAATATACAATGTTCTCTTTTATCTTATTTTCATCTCTAAAGTGGGTGTAATAAAGTCCTACTGTTTGGGTTTCAATTCTTCACTTGACACTTGGAAGATGAATATCAAGAACTCCAGGAAGAGACCAACCATTCAAAGAGCAATTCTAAAGGGAACATTCTAGGCAGTCATAGCTTCTGCTGGTCCTGACCAAATCATTTTTAGAAATTCGTGTCTCTCCTCTGTCCAACAGGGTTAATTATATTTCTTTGCAGAGCACACTGAAAGTGCCTGCTAGGAACAGTTGGGTAAGTGCAAGCGTTGCTCATTATTAATCCTGCCTCTCAGTTCCTTTCACAAGAAACCAGGGAGGGGGTGTTTAACGATTCAATTCTCTGTCTACTGCTAGGGATAATTGCTTGATTTCTTTTATTGTTCATAATACTTCTCGAATTAGATTAATTTCTTTATATTCCATTTCTATCTTTTCAAGTCAGCAATTTCTTTGAAAATATAACAAGACATGGTGCTCATTCACATATGAAAAGTAGACCGAACCTTCTTTTATTTTGATAACTGTTTTTAGAAAATGTTCTTTACAGTTTAGCATTTAAGATCCCAACCATGGTTTTGCCCCATCACAAAGCGCTTACAAGTTCGCCGTGATCCCTGCACAGCTGCATCTCTAAGGCCAGAATTGAGGTTAAACTCAGTTCAGGTGGTGTCTGCATAGCTCTCCGAAGTTCAGAGATTCTGAACAAAAGACAATGGCAACACTTCCATTACACTGACAGCTGAAGCACCTCTTAGGCTGAGATTGTAATGAACTCACCAGATGTACCAAACCATTTAAAACAGTGAGCTTCCCTGAGCTTCCACGAGTGGTACTTGCTTTCTTATAAGACACCAGGTCTGTTTGTCAGCTGACACTGCAGTCAGTGCCCCTGGGTTTTTCTTTAGGTCGGTTTTAAAGACAGCCCCATGAGGCACCTAGGAGTACCTTACTGTGTGTGTGTGCCTGTGCGTGTGAATGCTTTCTGCTCTAAAGGGCAGTCCTCCTTTGTCCAAAACAGACTTAAAAGGAACTAACAAACTAAGCTCAATGTCTAACAAGACCTCAAGAACATCAAATGAAAACAGGACAATGATTAGTGGAATGAGTAGGAAGTATTTATTCCCGGTCACATAGAATGAGCATAAATTTAGTTCTGAGCACCCTGGCAGTAAAGCAAACATGTGTTAAGATTATGTCATTATTGTTACATGATAAAAAGAAAGCAACAAAATTTATCTGGAAAGATAAACATTTCACTGGCAGAAAATTCCAAGATGAATTAATTCACAGGATCTTCTATTAGAGACACTAGATGTAATGAAGAATGTCTTCAGCTGATGCAGAAGTATTCTTCAAGTGGTTGTTTTAAATAACAGGCCTCTATAAAAAATAAAGACATAACATGAAATCTTTTGTGAAGACTTTTCTGAAGGAGCCTGTGGGTCTGATTTTCTGCCTTTATACGAGAGCTAACGTAACCTCTCAGATACAGAGAAGTACAGTCACGTTACCATTGGGCTGCTACATCCTTTGGACCTGCTGGCTTACCCCACCTGTCTGAAGCTCATTCCAGACACTGACTGAAGAGTGATACTAACCTGAAGGAGGCAGACTGAGCATTCTGTTTTGAGATTTAGGGACCCAAACTTCAGAAGGAGAATCGATCCACCTCTACACAGAGTTGGGTATGGGGGGACTTGCAAGAAGGGCCAACTTTTCTTAGAGTTTCTGGTCTGCTTATATGCATACTAGAACCTGGAGAACAGAAGAACTATTTTGCATCAGTATTTTTAATAGAAGTGTTGCATTAAATGCCATAAGAGATCAGGCAGGAAATAAGGGAGCCAGGCAGCAGGTGTTAGGTGTCCAGGCTGAAGGGGCTGCCTCTCCTTTGCCCTGGCTGATGCTGCCGCATGTGAACAAAGGCCCAAGATTTCTAGAACTTCCAGTTTTTCAGGATAGGCAAAAAATCTTGATTTTACATGATACCTGATGAATGAAAATATGGGCTCAGAAAACACTTTGCAGGCCAAACCACACATATCTACAGTCTGGTTTCATCTTAAGACTCTTCAGTTTGCAGCCTCTATTACAAAGCAAGGCCTACTAATCAACTGTCTTAATCATAAAATAGTCTCAGGTTGGCCCAGTAGAATTTCAAATTTTTAGCAGAACTGTATCTTGATTTTAAAAATCAAAGATGCTTTCCCAAAAAGCTCATTAAATTGACCACATACATGGGGACAGCCAGTTTTCCTCTCTTATTTGGCTACGTTTTTCCCCCTACCTACAATAATTTTCATTTAAGTATAGGTGGTGTTAACTTGGCTTTTTGTTATAATTATTTAGCAATAATTTAGTGCCACATATGTGGGCTAGTACCATGGATACCTACCATATCTGTTTAATAAAATGCCACAGTCTAAAATCTGTGTTTCTAGACAGCCTAGTATGCTAGTTGATGCTGATTCTGGGATATGTGATTAGGATTAAAAAAATTTTTTTTTCTTTTTGGCTTTTCATGAAGTGGTATACTCAAGTAATTGGGTTATATGATTGTTTACATTCATCTGATCATTTTTTTCCTCCAGCTTTATTGAGATATAATTGGTATATAACACTGTGTAAGTTTAAGGTGTACAACGTGATGATTTAATATACTTATATATTGCAAAATGATTACCAACATTCTGTCATGTAATTACTGTTTCTTTTTTTGTGGTGAAAACCCTTAAGATCTACTCTCTTAGCAACTTTCAAGTCCAGTCATCTTTAAGTAAGGACATTAATAATATTTATTGAAATCTGTCACACATTGTGCACACTGCTACTCATTTAATCTTCACAGAGCTCTGGGAGGCAGGTACATCAATAGGATCATCACCGTCATCTTTCCTACTTACGCACTTGGGTGCTCTACATAGCTTGCCTGCGTCCCACCTTTAGTAAGTAGTGGAGCCCAGATATAAGGAGTTCAGCTGGTCGGCCTGACTCAGAGCTGTGTTGTCGGCCAACTGAAAGCCCAGTGATGTTACCAGTACAACATTTTTCTCTCTCTCTCTGTTGAAAAACGCATTATTTTGGATCCCACAGTGCCTCACAAAAATCTAAAGACAGGAAAGAACAAAATCCAAAGGGCATTGAGGAACATGCTTGTATCCTCATCCCTCTCTCCTCCCTCCCTGCCTCATTTTAATCACTCAGATATGAATTAGAAGAGACTTACCAAAATGTATAACATCTATGGTCACATAATGACCCTGATGCTCCTACTGAGACTCAAGGTTCACAATTCCTCATCAAAAAATAACTGATGGACACAAACCTTCCTGGTATTGTCTTAGTTCAAGGGAACACATTTCCCTGTTCCATTCTAGACAAAGGAGGAGACCAACCTACAGTTTGTAAGCAGACTAAATACTGGCTGATGGAGTAGAGGTATGGTCTTTAAGAGTTGAGTGTAGGGACATTAATACAATATTCTAATTTGCCTAGTACTACACTGTTTTCAATAACTATTAATAGTTGGGTGTAAATTTTTATTAGTAAAGAACTTTTACCACAGACCTAGTCTAAAATACAAATCCCTTTTTAAAATTTATGGTTAAATCAATGATAGCTATTTGGCAAAGGCTGAAAATTATCCCTGTTAACTTATTTTTAATAGTATTTGATTTATATGTGTGCTCAAGCCTCCAACCCACGCAAGTATGTATTTGTACTAATTGCAGCCACATGCATTTAAACAGTGTTACTGGTGGGAAATGGAGCATAAAACACAAAAAATGTATAATTATTAAGGGACTGAAGTTACAGTTTTTAACTCCCTCCAGAACAGGGATGTTATGATACAGCATTGATTGTTTTACATTTCAGATGAGTGAGGTTCCTGGGTAGATTTGGCCATCATTTTCTTGCCTTCCTAATTAATTGTCAAATTCTTCCCTCTAATGGCCATAAATGAATTAACACATAGGCTTGCCCATTAATATGTGCTTTTCCTCTGGACTCATGCTGTCCTCCCACCTCGGAGACAGGTTAGCTCCTCAGAACAAAATGGAAATCTTTGGATGCCTCAGTGAGAGAACTTTGGTTGCTTTCCCTATTTTTCTAACCCGATACTGTAAATAGAGCACATAACAGTATCTAATATCCATGACATGACTTGTTCAGCACTGACTGCATTGGCATGTGTGTGTATTCATCCTGTGGATGCGTATCATAATGACTCTGAATTTTATTGTAGACAATCCATGGACACAAGGGACCAATCACTGCAGTGGCCTTTGCTCCTGATGGACGATATCTTGCCACCTACTCAAATACTGACAGCCACATTTCTTTCTGGCAGGTAAGTGTAGATGCCATAGTGTCTTGAAGCATACCGCATGATCTGCCTTTGGTAGAAAAGGCTTCCTGTTGCACCTACCTGCCTGCCTACCTGCCCACCTTCCCTTCTAGCAACAAATATCAAGTATTCATTGCTGCCTGCCTATGCGCCGGATGCCAGTGTGCAGGGTACACCAAGACAATACTCAGCAATCCAAAAAGAGGGGGCTCTCACAGAGTTCCCAGTCTGAGGGAGACACAGGTAAATAAGCAAGCAGCTGTAGTCCAGAAGGGAGTCGGCGAACAAGGTTGTGGGATAGCTTCACCAAGGAAGTGACATCTGAGCTGAGAGGTGATGGTGCCGAGGAGGGACCAGGCATGAAGAGTAGGGCTGAGATGCCGCAGTGCAGAGCTGAGCAAGGCCATGCAGTGCGTGAGGGCCTGGCCTGGAAGAACCCGGCAGGGGTAGCGCCAGGCCAGTAGCTTACATGCACTATTCTGACACATCTACAGGACCTAAGGCGTGGGGAAAAGACAGCCTGATAGTAACTGTGTCCCAGTTATACTCTTCATTTCTGTTTGCATTCTGAATTTCCCACATAATGCTCTCCATTCCTAAACTGTCAGGAAACTTTTTAAAATCCCAGTGTCATTGACTGGCAGTTCATGAGAATGCTTATGTTTAATTCTGATTAAAATGAGTATGAACTTTGAGCATCTAATGTTTACAGTAGAATTTGTTTCATCCGTAGTGATTAATCTCCATCCCATCTTCTTTTTAATTACCTTACTCCCGATAATTACCAAAAAATTAAACATTAGCAACTCCCCCCCAAAAAAGTTAATTTAAAATTTTGTTACATTTACTTTCCTAGGATGCAAATATGTTTTATGAATTTCAAGTAATTGCTTTGAAAGCTAAAAAATTTAAATAAGACTTCAGCCCAACTTGATGATGATTTTTTTAAATCAATAGCTAATAAAACGTAAAAAAAATACAATAAATTGCTTAATTAACAACATGCTATTCAAGCATGACAATTTTCAGATCAGTCCCAGACTTTTTTCTACTCTTCATCTAATTCAGTTTTTCCAGTTTATTTTCTCATTATCCTTTCTTCCAGAGTATATCTGAAGCATCTTCATTAGCTCATATTAAACTCTTTTCCTGAGAGAGTTCAGCCATCTTCACTTTTCCCAGCGGTAACCACAGACCTCGTATTTTACCACCCCCCTGAAGTCCCACAGCAAGCCCTTCAGGTGTCCATAAAGTGGCCTCTTGCGATGGTTCTTTAGAGAGCTTCTCTGCCACCGTTTTTTCCTGCCCTTGCCGTATGCTATGGTCTCTGTTACACCAACTCTGCTTTGACACAGATTTTCCCATATTTCTGCTCTTGAAATCCAGGAGGAGTGTTTAGGGCAAGCTCCACACTCATTCGGTATTTATTCGGTGTCCAGGTGTGAGGTGCCAGTGTGTGCTTTAGGGACTGAAGTCAAGTCACAGGCCCCTGCTCTCAAGGAGCTTGTTTCTGTCCATGCTTTCCTCTTTGGAAAACAAGTCTCTTTTTGTCCAACTTTACTTCCTCAGAAATGTAATTCCTTATGTGACGGAGTACCTCTAAATTAGTCAGATTTGAAACTTTCCCCAGAATTTCCATGTGATAAGCCTCTTTCCCCTTATCTACATGTTTGGGGTTCTGTTCGGTTGTGTTCATCCGTTCCTTGAATGTTGTTCCGGTTTTACCAAAGTGTCCGCCCAGCGCATTGATGGAATCATGGTTAGCAGCCTTTCTTACCTTAGAGGTCAGGGTCATTCATCAGGTGCTACCTCTGACATAACTATTTTCATCCCCCACTCCTCCTCCTCAGGCCCCTGCTCTGGCCTCCGGGCTTTGCCAGGTACACTGAGCCCATGGGCCTGTACGTGCAGCTTGGCCCTGGCCTCCTTATCTGCGCGCTCCTCTGCTGCAGGGTTGGCCTGGGCTGTCTGCTCGTGTGGGTGGGTGTTCAGAGGACTGAGCACCAGAGCAACTCAGGCAACACCCGAGTCTTTCTTGCCTCTAAACCCAATGTCAGAATTTAAAATGCGACCCATTCCTTACATGCTCAAATTATACCCAGCTTGGTGTTGAAATTTAGGTGGAAGGCACAAAAACACTTCAGCTTTGTTAAGAAAAATACAATAAAATGTCTTCCAGAAGGATAGTGGGTTTTTATTTGAATTAAAGAATCCGGAAAGCAGTGTTGGATCTAACACACTCTGCCCAAATGGGCTTTGTTGATTTATTTAGATACATATTGTTTAGTTCTAATTGTGTATGGTAATACTTTTATATTATTCCAGGAAATGTACTATATTTTGAAAACTTAATGAAGTCTTATTAATACAGAACCTTACAAAAGCTATCAGCTATTAAAACCTTTGCTGAGAAATGAGTGTTAATGAGAAATATTGGTTGGATAATTACTCAAGTGAGACTTAGTAAAAGGTTTGCATGCAGCATCACTTACACTGGGAATTGCATTAAAACACTTCCTATTTTGATGAATTACATTTGTATGTGTTTCTGTGTTTAGAAAATAATCTTTGCAGAACTGGTTTCATGAAACATTATTTTTAAAAAGGAGGAAAAAGCCAAAGTTATGTTTTAGTTAGTTTATATCCTCAGGTGTTGAGTGATGCCATTTGGCAGTCTTTCAAGCCCTTTGATTCTCCAACAACATATTCCTACAATTTGAATATCACACCTTAGTGTATCCAGTGGTATTTGAGCAATGGGAGTTTAGTGATGAAATGCAACCATAACTCTCACCTAATTTTACCATTAGATCCCAACAAATAAGTATCCTCTTTCAGAAATGCTAATTATAAATTAGATGGATATTGGTTTCACTTATTTTTATTTATCCCATCAAACTATTAGTATAATAGTAAATAATAATAAATAGTATAATACTATTCAGCCATTTAAAAATAATGACGTAAATCTATAGTCATTAACATAAAAAGATTGTCCTCAACACCTTGTTGAGTAAAGAAAGTAGACTGTGAAATGCCTTTTAATATGAGCTTATTTACATAAAATTACTTAATGCTGCTTCTCTTTATGTGTATATATACTGGGAAGTCTGGAAAGATACTTACCAAAATGTTGGTGATTGTCTCTGGGGAGTGAGATTTCAGGGGATTTTCTGCTGTCTTTTTTATATTTCTCTTTATTATTTGAACTTTCTACAATGAGTATTTATCATCTTTGTAATCAATAAAAATTTTAATCTTAACAAATAGCATAATTCCACATCATTTTCATTGATTCAGGATTTAAATTGCCTTTACTTATTTGCAGCCAATCACTGGTCAAGAAAACATTAACACTGAATAACAGAATGGTTAATTGTTCTGGTAAGAGTTCTTTGGTCAAGTGTGTTGGAAAAATCAATGCTTACCCTTCAGATGCCTTCTCCAGTTTGATGAGGTTGGGAAGGGATGGTCTGAGAGCAAAAAATTATAGTTAACATAGGGTCTGTATCATTCTGAGTGTGTGCAACTATAATAGTTAATATCCCTCACCGAATTTCGGATAGCCCTGTCCTGAGGCAGGCAGGCTTTTTGACCCTACCAAAGGCATTTATCAATCAAATTTTTAAATGATACATCAGTCATTCAAAGGGTAGCTCAGCTTGTAAGGGGAACCCAGGTAGAATAATGGTCTTTTTGGGGGAAATCTCTCCATCAGTAACGTTCTGGTAAGATATTCTCTTCCCATCCCATTTAGCCCTCAACCCATTTTTTGGATGTGGCTAAATTTGAGGGAAAGAATTAAAAATAAGGAAGTGTCTGAGCATATTGGATATACTTAGTACTTTGAGCCACCATCAGAAATCAAGCTTCATACATAATTTCATAGACAATTCATAAAGAATAAAGAATACTTTGTAGTTACTTGTCAACTGAGAAATTAGATTTTTTAAAAGCACAGTTTTTCTGTTGATGCCAGTAAATTTTAACCAGCAATTTCTGCATCATTTGGATCTGCTCTGTATGAGGACTAAATTATTATGTACTGTTACTTTTTGTATAAGTGAAGACTATCAGATCAAGCTCACCGTCATTATTTCTATTTAAACTAAACTGGGAACCTCCATAAAGCAATAAGGCACTGATTTTTATCTTTCATGGAGTTTTGGAGAAAAAGAGGGAAGGAAGCAAGGAAAGACACTCTGGAGAATGACCGGCTTTAAATGTTAAGTGAATTTTAGTAGAAAGAGTTAATGATAACCATACATTTGGTTTTAAAATGTGACCTCGTACACTAGTGATTTTTTTTCACCTCTGTGTTGTGTTTGGCACTATTATTAATGCAGGAAAATCAGTAACATTAGTCATCTTAAAAGGGTTATTACTCAAGATGATTTAAATTGTGGAAATGTCAGTGGAGCCTGCACACATCCCGCTAGAGATGCCATGATTTACGCCCTCTGACACCGTCCTGCTGCTGAGAAGAGCTAGAAGAAAGGAATGGCTTATATTTTGCACTGATCCAAATGCAGAACATGATATCAGCAATAACACATTTTAAGTGTCCTAGGATTTGCCAGGGTTTCACACGTCAACCATTCATGTATGTTGGATCATAATCTGCATGCTTCCCACAAATCCTGCAATCTTCTATGAAATGAAAATTAGTGCAAAGAAAATTATTATTTCCAAGACCTCTTTCCTGATTTTCAGTATGCTTTCCATGTGATTTGTAATAGCAGGAAAGATGTATGTATATTGAAAAAATGTTAAGTAATATTTAGAATCTAAAGGATTCTTCAGACTCAGTCACTCTGATATCAGCTTGCCGAGTAACTGCCATTCAGTATTTAGCACTTTGACCTGAATGCATTGTTGTTCATGAGCCATAATTCCCACATTATTTTCCACTTATATGAATTTAAGTTAAAATTCACATCAAATCCAGAAAAGCTGCCAGAAAGCAGAAGTTACCAACTGATAAAAATGCATTGCCAATAAAGGGTTAAAGATCTTCCTTTAGCATGGCAGCAAAGCAGTGAGCCACAGATAGTGTCGAAATGCAGCTGGTTCTTCTTTTTCCCTTCAAAATAAGCTAGAACTTTCCAGAAACTGAATTTGTTTTAAGGCAGGAATGGAGGGAAGGTGTTGGTAGATGGAGATGGGAAAGGAGGTTAAGTTTTGAGCTTTGACCCCGTGACCTGCCACTGTCACTCTCTCTGCTGCTTACCTTTGCTTCATTTCCTTGAACTCGTTGTAAGTCCCAAAACTTGTTCACGGCCCTACCTTCCAAGGGATGCAGTGAGCACTGTTGTTAGAGAGTAAGGTCTAAAGTTTAAAATGTCCATAATTTCCAAATACTGGCTGAACCGTTCACATTGATGATTTAGGCCCCTAAGGCAGATTGCGGGACTTTCCTGCCGTCAAGTTCTACCCACCAAGTAATATTTCTCTGGATTTAGCCATTTCCTTTAATAGCATCAGAACAATGTCAAATACACTGAAAGGAACCCTTCAGAGGTTAAGAATAAAGTCTTAGGCGAACGTGAATAAGCATTGCGGAGGACAGAGTGACTGGAATCATGTGTCCGTCTGTGGTAGGGAAAGGGAACCGATCCTTTAAATGACACGCACACCCTCCTGTCCCACGTCCCTGCAGATGAACACCTCGCTGTTGGGAAGCATCGGCATGCTGAATTCGGCGCCGCAGCTGCGCTGCATTAAAACCTACCAGGTGCCGCCCGTGCAGCCGGCTTCGCCCGGCTCCCACAACGCCCTCAGGCTGGCCCGGCTCATCTGGACTTCCAACCGCAACGTGATCCTGATGGCCCACGACGGGAAGGAGCACCGCTTCATGGTGTAGGGCCGGGCCGCGCCCGTCCGCTGCATCCTCCCCAGTGCTGCCCGCGCCGGTGTCCTCCAGGCGCGCGGCTGAGTCTGTCACCCCTGCATGGTTCCGGGGGCAGGCTCCTGCTCGGGCCACCAGCTGTCTCATGGGCACGCGCTCACTGCTCTGCAGGACGTGGCCCTTCCGTCACTGGGTCTCTTTTCCCTGCCAGGGCGGGAGGGGAAGCCTGCGGTCCCTGGGAACGCTCCTGTCGCTTGGGGCGCCGGAAGCCTGGCAATCAGTCAACACTGTGACCGCGCCCCCACCCAGTCAGCCGTTTCCAGAGCTAACCCCTCTCTGAAGTGCTCCTTGAACCTGGTCATTGAGACATCGGGTTTTGAAGTAATGTGGCAGGCCTGATTATTGAAGTTATTTTCCTTCAAACCCTACAATTAGGGTTTCCTAAAACATACGGTTGTTTACCAAAAAAATATTCTGCGTTTACATGGTTTTTTTTTTCTAATTATCGCTAGAAAATTAGTCCAATGTCCCAGGGTTTAACCACTGCCTTCTTTATCCACACCTAACCCCTTTGAGATTAATGAGGAAATATACAAAAAAATACTTTTTTTCCCTTATGGGGAATACAGTTTCCCAGGCACCCAGACTTCTAAAATGCTCATATCCTGCTAAGTGATAGTGTAGTTAAGTAGTTCAAAATAAAAATCATCACTACTTATGATCTAGTTAAATGATTACCCGGTCATTATAACTAATCTCTTAAACAGACTTTTGTTAATAAAGAACCAAATTTGGAAGCAAGCATAGCATAAAACTAAAAAGATTTGTGCCTGTTGCTACAGATCCTTTTAAGAAAATACTTAGCCTTACCATCCAGAAACTTCACAGGTCCCATGTGTATGGTCTGTGTCAGTTATCATGTAATAGTTACAATCCAGCCTTCAAACTCCCACTGGTGAATTAAAGAAAAGCTAAGACAACATTTCTTTTAAACAAATATCAAAATTAGTAATCAGCACACACATTCAGGAGTATGTATGAAAACGTGAGGACTCTCACTTTGAGCAAACATTGCAACGAGAGTTCATCACGCTTCAGAGTAAGCTTTAACTAGGCTGCTTTCTTCTCGTTATGTCAAATTATGCTGGTTCTTGCTCATGGTAATGGGAGAGACTCCATTAAATAATACTTCGTATGAACTGCTCCTAACCAACCTTGATTGGTGTATAGTTGGGGATTTGGTCGGTCGGTTGGCTGTTGATTGGTTCGCTAGTTGGGTAGAATGGTTTACTAACTGCAAAAAGAGAAAATGACTTATTAAATTAAGAGAAACTATGTAAAGTTTGCAGAGGAACCAAAATGCTAATGACAGCATTTAATTTAAAAAGCGTAGATTGTCAGAGTTTATGTAATTTACCAAAAAGGTAGGGTCACAGTCTCAGTACAAATACATCTGCTATTTTATTGAAACTGATTTTTAAGGAGTATGTCAAATTGAGACCACTAGAATGTCTCTCTCATACTGATAGTATGAAGTATGTTATTTCCATAGATGGCAAACCTGTGCTATTCCTTGGTTTTAGACTTTTGGGTTCGTTCAAAGTGAATTTATGCCACATGCATGTATATTGTATTTATGAAGATTATATATGTAGTTTCCAAGGCAGAATAAAAGGAACTATACAGTGTAGACTTAATTTGTTTGGTGAACCTGCTGTTGTGTTCGGTGTAGATAGAGAAAACCTGAGGTAAGTGAAAGATGCACTTGTGTTTCCAGTGGGCTCCTGACTCTTTGCAACACCCAGCACATGTTTACTTTATGAACTTAAGTGGGGATTAATTTATTGTAGACTACAAAGCTGTTTTGGAATGATGAAGTGAAGATTTTTTTTAAAAAAACACCATCTTAGAGATTCTTTAAAAACAATACATTCAGTGCATTAGGGGAAAGGTGTGGGACCATTAGGCAAGCCACCAGAAATGCCCAAATGGCTCAGGGGATTTAGAAAAATGCTGTTAAGGGCCAGAAGAATGCAACGTCTGGGCTGTGGGCTTAGGCCACGAGGCTGTCACACAGGCTGTCTGCACAGCCAGCCAAAATTATTGACCCATAGAATATTATGATTCTAAAACTCTAGAGGGGATGATATTTGATGGTTAGACAGCTATCTCTAATTGTTGAACTAATATTTGCATTCTTGTTAACACAAATCTCGCCTTGGCTGTTTTGGTGATGACAGTCCCAGCCTCCATCACAGCTTAGATTCCTCAGCACTGAGGCAAACTTTCTATGATCACAGCAGTGTGTGCTTCTAGTGTTTTATTGATTTCATTGGCACTGTGTTTGGACTTGTCCTTGTAAATGTAGAGATATATGTGGCTTCATTGGTAATTTACAAGCAAAAGATGACATGATGTGACACCTGTGTGAAAATGCAATGATTGAACTGTGTACAGTGAGTGAATTGAAATATCTGCCTCTCGAGACATTTCTTGATAGATTCTATATGTGCTGAATGCCCCTGTGTACATATGTGTGTTAAATAAAACCAAACTGTACTAAAAATTGTTTTCTCATTAAAAGCGTTCACTCTTCTTAAACATTCTCAATTTAAATCCATATGCTTTCTGCTCCCCCACCCTGACCTTGACCAAATCAAGCTTTCTATTTCTGTCTAATCATTCATTTCTCTGGAGAGCTAGCTTCAGGAAAGGCAAACTTGCTCACAAAGGACACTCAAATGGTAGAGAAGGAAGTCCCCCTGCTGTGCTGCGGAAGTGGGATTGCCAGGGAAACACCCCTACTGGAAACTCAACAGCACCCCCTGTGGTTTGGGTAAGGACATTGCATGCATGTTGCTTCATCTCCACCGTAAGTTGCTTCTAAATAGACCGCTAATTGTACCACATTATATCCTGTCAGATTTGATGACATAGGTCGGCTGCCCCGGGTTGAGGGGCTGGGCTGAGATGATTACATTCATTTCATTTAATACTCAGTTTGGAGTTGAATTTGAATCCCTGAGGTAAAGGGCATAATTGGTTTTCAGAAAAAGCAGGAGTAACAAAATGGGTCTTCATTGGTCACAGGGGGTTATATGTGTCAATAGCAAATGTACATCCTTAATTTTCAGGTAAGAATACAGAACAGTTTTAATTGAGTCAATCTTCATATAATAGTATATATGTAATTTTCTTTAAGAATAGATACAAGTTAGGGGAGTTGACCGCAACATCTTGGCCCTATTCAAATGCTAGTCTCCATCCCAGGAATCGTTTTAACATCTTCTGATGACTTAAATGTATCAATACTGGGAAAAGAGGGGCAGTACCAGTTCTCTATGATTGGTGATCACATAAACTGATCAAATGTGGAAAGGGCGTGACATTAATAGGAAGGTAAAGCCAAGCTGTGCTGGGTGAACTTTCACCTTTCACCTCTCTGACTGACTGACAGAGCTGAGTGTTGAAGAAAATCAATACATTGGAGCCAGGAGGGAAATATTTCCAACCTCTAACTAGAGAATGTATTTTGACAAGGCCAAGATAATCCATGCTGCACAGGAGAAAGAGAAAAGAAGACTCATTTTTAAAGCTTGACACTTCAAGGTGTTTTTGTACAATGGTTTAGAGATCGTCAATACATACAAATACCAAAGGTCAAAAAGAAAAGCCAGAAGAATCTCAAAAATTAGATGTTCAGTTCTTTTTGCTTTTTACAAACTCAAAAAGACTACAGAGAGGTTTGTGTTTACAATTGTCGTTTAAATAAAGCAAGCTCACAATTGTGTGCTTTGAAGTTATCATCCTTCTTCCGTCAGACCTTACATTTCATACATGCAACGCTATGAATGTTGATTGCCTAAAAAGGTGTTTAGACTTCTTGTTTCTGTCCTTTTTTCCTGGACATGGATTGTTTTTTGAAAGGTTACATGGTTTTGTGCTACAATCTCAGAATCTTGTTTTTCAATTCACGTTGATCCTGCCGTGATGGCAGCATCAATCTTAGACCATCCTTCACATTTGGTTCAATCATTTGCATGAGAAAAGAGTTCATGTGCCTATGAAACTTGAATTATTTCTAGTTTCCCAAGTTCCTTTAAAGAAATTACTTACGAAAGTATTCTAATTAGTGCCCTTCTCAGTGAGAGGCATATGCAACTTAGGAGAAAGGTAAGCAATTCGCTCTGCTCTTTACCAGCAGGATTAGATCCATTCATTCTGTGGACAGATGCTTCCGTCACACAGATATAGATTCTCTTCTTTCCTACAGATAAGAAAATGAAAAAGTCACACGGTACCCGTACCTTCCAGCAAAGCTCAGAAGGACAAAGGAATCCTGAATACGCTTAAGTATCTAACCCTCTGCTTTCTCTTGTATGTGCATCAGCAGGCTTGCTGTAAACATATTCTAATTAGATGATTATTAAAATAACAGCGAAAATGCAGCCTTAATTTATATTCTTTCTTATTAGAAAGGCATAGGAAGAGCTGTCTGGAAAGATAGATCTGGCTGGAAATTTTTTATTTGTTTCTAAAGGAGGACACAGCCATCCAAGATGCCTTCCTTAATAGTCTGAGATTTCCCAGAGAAGAAACCTAGCACATGCCTGATTTGTAGTAGGCATCAATATAAATATGTATTGCATTTGGTAAATCCATGTGATTATGCCTATAAGATGCTTGCAAGAGCATCATGTTGCACTCAGTAATGTGAGCTAATATTTGTAGTGAACATATAGAAGTCCTTATTGAGCTTGGATAAACAAGATTGTAAATTATTTGTGTTCTTTGGAAAATGGTGGATTTTTGTTTTGTGTTCTCTCTATCTGGACTCCAATAATAGGACTTGATGTCTACCCAAAGGGGCCTCTCTGTGGTTCCACCTGTATTCACCAGGCTCTTTGCCATATTGCTCTGTATTACCATCTTCTCAAAAAAATTTGTAGACACTGAGGAAAGACTGAAGTATATGCCGGTGGATGGCTGTGAAGGTTATGACTAATTCCTCAAAAAGAAAGTAGGTCAGCACATTAAATCTAGGACTAATTAATTACATGACTATCTTCGAAACATACCTCTATCAAGATTGAACAAGTCTCTGCACAAAGTATGTAGAGTAGGTTTCATGCAATCAACAAAGCAAAGGAAGCTGAATGTGTAGGTTCCGCTGCCAATATCTTCTTCTTTTGACTAGTGTCAAAATGACGTAGCGCTTCAGTTTACCCAAATGTGAAATGTATTGTCTAAAACTTGACCTACCTACCCAGTGGCCCTTTAAGTTTTAGTGAAAATTTATGAATAAAGATACTGCAGTGAGATATTTTTATTCAGTAGACAAGCATCTCTTGAATCTTGGTCTACACCAAGTATATGCTCTCTATTTTCTTCTTGCTGATGAGTTTGGAATCTAGCAAAAGACCATAACCCGATGGATTAAGCGCTGAAAGCAGAGATGGGCAAAGAGTGATAAGAACGTAGGGAGTGATTCTTTCTGGCAAGGTGGTGTCCAGTGAGGCTTCACAGAGGAAGCATTTGGCCTGGGCCTTGAAGAATAAATTGAAAGTAACTGGAGGATAGAGGGAATGTTATAAGGTAGGACTTTATGGAAGTTCAAGTTGTTATATCATCTAAATGGACATAACCTACTTCAGGCTTAAAACTGACAGGACATTGGTAGGCACGACTGACAAGCTTTTACTGCAACCGCAGAAAACAAGATTCCTGGGCCAAAGGACACTGGAGATCTAGAAAGCAAACCCCCACCCCCCTACTGCCAACAATTTTTTCAGAAAGATCCTAATAAAAGACTTCTCTGCTTCATTAGTTTTCCAGATTTTGTTTAATTTAAAGAAAAAGGTTTGCTTTAAAAATAAGTGCTGCACCCTCCTTATCCTGTATTCGAGTGTGCAGACAGCATGGTGTGTTGGGTGCCTGCCTTAGCAATAGCCCAGATGCCCACCTCCACAAGTCCCATGCCAAGACAGAAGCATTTATCCCCCACTGCTAGGATTGTTAGCATCAAATAGCTCTGCAGCATCTTTGAGGCTGGCCGGCAGCCAGAGAGTGGTTGTTACCCCAAATCATGCTCCCCCCCCCTAGGGGGCAACCACCCATGCAGGAGGGCAGAATAAAGGCCCAGCCCCCAGCTCCACCTCAGGACAAAATTTGAAGGGCCCCTTCAACTCCAGAATGCCCCAGGACTGGCTGAGGCCTCACCAGACTGCACCCCTGTTCAGCCCTCCCTGCCCAGTCCTGCTCCCTTCACCTCTACTGTGCCCATCCTGAGAACATCTCTCCACCAACTTCATGTATGCAGATGGTCTTGGTCTGCATCCCAGAGAACCCAGCCTGTGACCTTTGGTACTAGGAGTGGTCCAAGAAGACAGGCTCTTGAAAAACTAAAACAGGATTTGGGAGCTTGGTCACCCACTGAGCCACTAGCAGTGTGACTCCACTAGTGGTAGATGATCATGGAGAGCTTCTGCATGCTGAGCCACGCCGGTGTTAAAATGTTCACTGTGGAGGAGCTGGGATGGCAGCTGATGGAAGGGGGTGCGCTGGAGTGTGCGTTGCAGCAGGCATTTGAGAGGCAATGCAAAGCAGAGATTATAAGACATGAACGTGGATGACTATTGCTGGGCACACTGGGAAAAGACAAAATCTGTGGATGATATATCACCCATTAAAGGCAAAATGAAGCCAGAGAGACCCTTTGGCTGCATCTAAAGAGAGCCTCATCTCCTGCAGCCAAGTATGAGCTGAGGACCGGGCCCAGGACTTGCTCTGTGAAGCAGAGCTCCAGAAAGGGCTGAAGTCGCAGCCTCCAGAGGTCTGCTACCCCACGGTCAGAGCTCTGGCTGGGGCGGAGGGCGCTCTCTGGGTTGATGCCTGAACCTGAATCCCCAGGTTCTGCTGAGTCCTCCCTGGTTGCCCAAGCAGCCCGTTCCTCCCTCTGTAAGGCCAGTGCCCGCCTCTGCCTGAGGATGATGCAGAGGCCTCACCCTCTAAAACAGCGCGGGCCCCCCTCTGCCTCTTCTCCAGCCATCAGGCCCATCAGCTGGGGTTAAGACACAACAGAAGCTGCGCAAGTGCCGGGCCTGCCTAGAGCGGAGAAGGACTCCACCCCAACAGAGCTGTAGGGCCAGGCCCATGAGAGCCCACGGGAACTGGGAGGATGGTGGGACTGGATTCTCAGGGCGCTGGTCAAGGGGCAACAGAATGTAAAGTGAGACGGGGGACAGTTTATTGATAGGGGATTGAACACCCTGGCAGAGACCCAGGGACAGGTTCTCACCTGCTGCTCAGCTTGCAGCAAATGATGGTGACGTGAAGTCCAGAGGAAATGCCAGGACTGTCAGGGCAGGTATGGAGGAAAGAACCAAAAAGCCTGGAGTGGTGGGATCACTGGGGCAGATGTGATACCAAGACCGGAAACGCACCAGATGACCGCTCTGCGAGAGGCCAGCGGACACTGCGTTTACAAGCGGAGAGGACAGTGCTGGTGAGAAGGGCCCGCGTTGCTGCAGGCTGGGACTGAGGTACCAGACGCAGCTGTAGGACTGGGCCCTTGGCGATGGGCGGGGTGGGGGATGCCAGGATCCTGAGATAACAGAGATCCGATGGGGGATTACCAGCAGGGTGGGAGTGCTAGCCACAGGGGCCTCTGCTGCAGAGATGTTTGGAAATGATTAATAAAATACGTTATCCCCGGGGTAACCAGCAGCAGTTCAATTTTCCAACCCAAGGAAATCAAGAATGGGTAACAGGAGGCTGAAGGCAGCACCCCACCGAGAAGTCAAACTCCCTTGCCTTGTCTGCAGACCTGAGGGGCATGGTTACCAGAGGCACATACCCCTCGTGTACAAGGACCGGGCCAGCCCATAGTAAGCACCCTAGGTTAGCAGAGGGTCTTGCCAAGGGGGAGGGGATTCTAGAATGGAGAGTAGAGGAGGGAGACGCTGGGTATCAGAGCTGGCTTCACACCCCAGAGCTGGTTTTGTCCCCACTAGTATTTCTCTTGCAAGTTCCCTCCAGGATCCGGGAACAGCTGCTCCCAGAATTTACTCAAAGCAAGTGGATCTGAGTGAGGCAAAGGGTGACTGCCGAGGATGCTGGCTGACGAGGTACCGGGCGGTGGGCAGTGGGCATCTCTCAGTCGAGTCCTTCTCCAGGAAGTGCCTGGGGTGGAAACGAGCCACTTTTCTGAAGACCACACACCCCAACCAGAGGCAGCTGCATCTGATATCCAGTTTAGGGAGTACAAAACTCAACCCTCCTTGCCTCAGTCTGACGCCCCCAGGGGACCCCCTGCTCCCCAGCTCCCAGTGCAGCCGGCTGAGGCCTCTCTTGCCAGCGCACCTCAGCCCAGCTTCTCCCTCTGCCCTTGCACTTCCCCCTCCCGGGTGTGTCCTGGGAGCACTTCTCATACGCCTCCTTCCAGAAAGCCTGTCTCACGGTCTCCTTCCCAGGAAGTGAACCGCCTAGGTCCAATCCGCCACTTACCAGCTAAATAACTCTCCCTGTGCCCCCGCTTCCTCCTGTGCCACATGGAGTGCTGATCGCACCCACCTCGTGGGCTTGTTATAAGGACCAGAAGAGAAGAGAGTTAGTATATATAGAACCCTTAGAACGGTGTCTGACACATAGTAAATATTCAATAAATGCTAACTACACTGTAATTATCATCTAAAGTTTCAATTATGAGATAATACAGGTCTTCAGTTTTCTTCCTGCTGCTATGTTAAAGGAAAATATGTTTTTCCACTAATTGTTTTCCTGTGTTTTATTTCTTTCTTCAACCCAGATCAAAGTGCTCACTTTTAAAAAGTGAGGGGAAAGGTGGAGGGAACCTGACATTTCTGGGTATTTATTTTGTCCTAGACATTTTACTAGCTGCATTTTTTATTCCATTTTATTCTTAATCCTAAAAGCCGTGAATTATTATCTCCCTTTCACAGATGAAAAAAATTGCAGGTCACATAAGAGAAATGACCAAGATCACACAACTGGTAAAAGGCATAGCCAGTATTTGAAACCTAGACTCTGTCACCAAGGCCCAGCCTTCCCTGTCCCTCCAGGGTCCCTTGAAGGACAGGAGGAGGAGCTGGCAGTCCAGCCAACCCTTTTAGAAGCTGAAGGAAATGTCTGAGAACAGAAAAGAGGTTTTGGTCCATTTAAGCCATTAAAGCCATTCATTCTTTCCTTGGGATTTATGGCCATTGTGCCAGATTTTAAAAGGACAGAATTATGTTGACTCCCTGTCGCTGATGATCTTGTTCCAGGAAGTACTGGAATAGATGGGAATTTTCTAGAGCAAACCAGAACACACCACTCTACTCACATCCTGAGCCTCAGATTTCCAGGCTGTGACTCCATGCTGCACAAATCTCAGGTCTCTTTCCTAATGAGTCAAGGGGCCCTCTTGAAGGGTCCAGACGTAATTTCCTGTCCCTTTATTACCAAAACATTTGCTCATGTGTCACCTCCTTCCTCCTGCTCCCTCACATTTAGCTTTCTGCTTGTTGTTTCCAAACATTTTAGAGGAAAGGGGTGGATGAGGCTTCTAGAGAGCATCGGTGTCGCTGCAGTTTACCATTCAGTTTGGCCGCACATTCCTTAACAGCGGGAGCAGGGGTGAATTAGAGAGTCCTGGTTACCTGGCCCAGGGAAACCCATCCTGGGTGCTAGGAAAGACCAGTCGTATCTCTATTCTGAGCAGAATGTACTGCCTGTATCCTTGAATGAAAGAATTTGAAGGACTTTACTGAGACCATGTTGGGTGTTTGCTTTATATGATTTTATGTAAGCCTCTCAAAAATCCTATGAGTTAGTTTACATTCTATAGGTTAGAAAACTGATACACTAGCAGGTTAAGTAACCGACCTATGGTAGCACAGCTAGTTAGTTAGAGGTGGAGCTAGGATTCAAATCCAGGTGCCCTTCCCTCCCTATCAATGGATAGTATGTTCAAAGCCAGTTTTATAGCAGCTGAAGAGACGCACTTCATTCTCATACTGACCTCAGTAACAACCAAGGACCTCAGAATTCAATCTTCAATTATTTATTCCGCAATGACTCATTGAATGCCTATTATTTTCCAGGCATTTCTAGATAGGGCTAAATTAATACAGCCCAGGCAGTCACCGCTTATGCACCTCAGAAGCTATCTAGCTAATGTAGTCTGTTTTGTGTAGCCATTACACACACACACACGCCCTTCCCTCTGATGGTCTTAGAGCAATTCTCAGTGGTTGTCCTCAGCCAGCACCACTCATCCCAGTATCTGGCGCCAGGCTGAGTTCTTAAGGGGCAATGCTGAGTGGCAAAATGCATCCATGAAGGAAGGAGTGGACAGCTAGTTCATGGCACAGCCAGGAGCACACCTGGCCAGGTGTTGTCACCTGCACTATTTGGTGAGCTGGCCCAGAGCTTCCTTAGGTCACCTGAGGCACGAGAAGGAGTGGAGCGGGAGACAGGGCGAGAGGCCTCCCCACCCCAGCAGGCCCCTGGATCTCCGTCCTTTGTCCAAGACGAGAAGAGGGGGGAAAATGGTTTTGATAAATCTCAGGTTGACCATTGGTATAGAGCAGGGTTGACGCCCCACAGCCCATGGGCCACATCCACCCTGCCACGTGTTTTTGTGCAGTGCTTGAGCTAAGATGCTCTTCACAGACCAACACTAACAACTGATTTGATGATAGGGAGTGTTGTGAACCCCAGTTTAGTGAAATATTATCCCTCCCAGAAAAAGAATTTCAATTTTTTCATTAGTAGACCTGTATTATAAACATATTGCATTTAATTATCATTATATTTTGAGTGTCATCAATAGGAAATTTGTGGGTATTTTCCTCTTTTGTTATAGAAGAACCTAGGTAATATTTACAGTTTTGCCTTTTGGTTACAAGGCCTAAAATTTTTACTCTCTGGACCTTTACAGGAAGAGGTGGCCGACCCCTGAGCTGGAGCTGTCCCACTCGCAGTGCGGTTCAGGCCCCACCCCACACCTCCTGGGTCAGAACCTGTGTCTGGCAGGCGCCCCAGGTGGTAGGTGACACATTACACCAGAGAGGCGCTGTGCTGGAGTCTCTGCAGGAATCTCACAGGAGTTACTGATAGTTCCACTAGATTCCAGCTTGCAACTGGACTGGGGCTTGGAATGGACACTGCCACCCAAGGTCACGTGGGGCGGAAGCCCACCTCCAGCCCTGGGGGGCTGCTCCTCTGGGAAATGCCCCCATGCTGGGCACCAACAGCATGGCAGGCAGAGGCCGGAGCCCAGGCCCTGATCCTGCAGAGGAAACTTCTTCCCTCCCTGAGGCCTTCACGTTCCCACCTGTATGATAAGGTTCGGAGACTGACATCAGAAGTCCAGCTTTATACGTGGCTTATTTTTGGTCTGTTTCTTTTTGTCTTTGGGGTTGACAGGATGATCACCTCCTTGACAACGGCAGGTTGTGATGAAAAAGACAGGACAGGAGCCAGGAAAAGCTTCAGATGAGAGCAGCGTGTTGAGGTGCTGGATTCAGGACTTCACATGGAGCACGTCCTGTGAGGTTACTCTTTCTGGTTCTATTCTACTTCACAAAAGAGAAAGTGCTGAGGAATCAGATTTGGGGACCTCTGCATCCCTGGGTCCTGGTGGTTTAATTGTTTCTGATCGACTCCATTGAGTCAGAACGTCAGGACTGTAACAAATTCACCCGTTCAGCTTACGTTGATCGATCACCCTCGGTGCTCAGCATTTAGGAGGCACCAGAGATGCAACAGTGAAACAAAACACAGCTCCTGCCCTGCTGGGGCTTGCATGCTGGCAGACGAGGCTGATGTTAAGTAGACCTATAAGCAAAAAGGGAAGAGGTTGAAGAATGTTCTAGGCTAAGAGAAAAGCATGTGCAAAAGAAAAAGCATGTGCCAGAAGGGAGCATGGCTCTTTGGAGGAACAACTACAACCAGAAGCCAGTGTGGCTGAGGGAGAAATGTGGGCGGTAGGAAGAGGGGAAGATGAGGTGAGGGGCAGCTTGTAAGAGGGGTCAGGCCACACAGGGCCTCCTGGCCTAGCAAGGGTTGCCGAGGGTGGGGTGTTTAGCAGGAAGAGGGCATGACAGGATCTCTATTTTGGAGAGACTGTTGGCTGACGTGAGGTTGGAGAGAAGTGAGAATAAGGAAGGAGAGCCCATCAGGAGGCCACTGCCCAGCTGCAGAGCACAGATGAAGCCAGGCCATTCCTCCCAGTGTCGGAAGGAGACTGGGCCGCAGAGAAGGCAGTGGGGCAGAGACAGAGCCCTGGGTTGGGAAGGCCCCACCACCAAGGCCCCACCTAGAAGGCTGGACTTGGTGACCCAAGGGAATAGTACTGCAGCCTCATGGGACACTGCCCCAAAATGCTGTGTGGCCTTGAGCAAGGTGCTTCACCTCTCTGTGCCCCCATGTCTTTCCCTGAAAATGAAAAAATTCAACTAGATAATCTCGGTGGAGGGTGACCATAGAATTTATTGTCCTAACCAGGCCACTTGAGAGTGAAAGGGGGAACAGTTAATTATTCCACGAGGACAGCAGGCAGGACCAAGTTAGTCCTGGAAACCAGACCCTCTATGCTCCTGACCCGTGTCCTGCTCCCAGTTCAGTGCTCTGTCTCTTGTCTCTAGTTCTCAAAGACTGAGAGCTGAAGCAGACCCATGTGTAAGCAGAAGAGCACGGATTCAGAGTTCCCGGTGAATCAGACCCTTGGCTGAGACCCCCTGGAGACTCATTTTGCTCCCCTGATGCATTGTTTTTTCTCCATGCACATTCAACACTATTCGCAGGTGGTCGAAGGAGGCCCCGTTTCCACCCATGGAGGCTGGAGCCTCTAGTAAATGCAGGGGCTGGCAGGGCCGCCGTCTGTGTCTGGCTGCTGATGGCGCCATGGCACTGGGGCACTGAGGGCACACGGAGGCAGGTGGTGCCAGAGTGGCCCCAGAGTGGGACTCCTGCCCACATGCAACTTGGGTTCAGGTCCCTCACAGGCTGTTAAATGTTTTATAAGGAATAATAGTTCTTGATATTAAGTGAAAGCCAGTTGACCTTAGTGGGCAAAGCAAATAGGATTTGGAAATAGGAGATTCGGGTCCAAGTTTCACGGTCATACACCACTCACCAGCTGGTGACCCTGGACAAGTCCCTTACCTCTCTGATCCCCGGTTTCCTCACCAGTCGGAACAGATAATGCTACTATCTTGAGAGACTGTAATTAGGATAAAATCAAACCAATAATATAAAAGTATTTAGTAAATGGTAAAGTTTTTTTAAACTTGCTGCTTTGAAATGACTTCAGACTTGTAAAAAAGTTGCAGAGAGAATTCCCACGTGCCCTTCCTCAGCATCCCCAAACATGAACATCTGACATCACCATAGTTCAGTGACCAGAATCCATAGGGCAAAACTGAACACCCCCATTAAACTGAGCTACAGGCTTTGAGTTTCACAAAATGTCCTAACAAACGTTTTTTTCCTGGCCCGGGATCTGGCCCGGGGTCTCCAGTTGTGATGCCTTTCTCAGCTCTTCCGATCCTTGGCAGGCCCTCCGCCTTCCTTTGTCCTCCGTGACCTCAATGCTTTTGAAGAGTACAGGTATTTTGTGGACTGTGCCAGATTTGGGTTTGCCTGATGTTTCCCTTGCACTAGGCTCTTCCCCTGAATAGATGTGGGAACCTCTTTGGGTCTCAGTTTCCCAGTAAATAAAGTGGGAATAATAAAACGGACCCGCGGCCGTGAGGGGCTCAGCGACACAGCGCTTGTCAATGACCTGGCACAGGCCTGGCCCACAGGAGGAGCTGAAACAGCATAGCTGGGTGTAATGTCCTCATACGTGCCTGTCACTGTTAATATATCTCAGATCTCACAGACAGAGATGCATGATTCCACCATATACTGCAGGGCGCCTCACAGCAGAAGGCGTTTGAGAAACAGTCGGATGATTTGGCTCTGTTATCCTGCTATAACTTTGTGTTTGGAAATTCGTTAAGAATTCATTTTGATGAATCCCAAATGCATGCACCATGAAAAGCAATTAGCATTAATAGTGTAAAAGAAGGAGATCAATAGATAGATTCATTTTTAAACTGTAATAATTTATTTGCTTCCTGACTTTTGGGAAATACTGCATCTTCGGACGACACGTCAACCATTAAATAGCCGAAGTGTGGTGATTTGTGAGAGGCTGACCTGCAGTGCACAGATCCCGCTCTCCAGCTCACAGCACCACCGCCAACCGCAGTGACTGGGAGGAAGGGCAGCTGCCTGCTCTGGGACACAACGCAACTCGATGAAATGTTCATCAGGCACTTCTCATCTTTACTCGGTTTCCAAATGCGACCCAGCAGATGGTAGACGTTAAGGAGACCAGTACACCAAAGATGGTGAGGAAAAATCTGGCATTCATCAGACAAGGAGCAGAGAGAAGGTGGAAAGAACTGTTTTCAGAGGAGCTGGTGAGGCGCTCAGCGGCACCACGTGCACGTGCCCTTGCAGTGCCAGCCCGGGAGCAGGAAGGCGCAGGAAGGAACGTCTGCGTGAGGAAATGGGAGGTAATTCCGGACTGAGGAAGGAGGAAAGGACAAATGAAATGAGTCTTCAGGCACGGAGGGAAGAAGGGGACCAGGAGGGTCTCTCACCTATGCCTCCTGGTGTAACAGAGGGCTGCTCCCATCACCCTTTCTCAGGACTACAAATGAGAGACTATGACCTTCCACCCCTTGTTCCTAAGAAGGTGGAGTAGGTGCTCAGAGCTGCAGGAGGTGAGGGTTTGCCTGATGAAAGCAGAAGGCAGTCCTCATCTTTTGCAGCCGCCGTGGGACTGCGTGGGGGACAGCAGTGGGTAGATGTGTGCGTTCTCTCTGCTGGAGGGACAACAGCGCAAGCCCAGGGCTGGGCGTGTGGACAGACAGATGGCACAGTCCATGGTGCCCAAAGGCCACTGGCCTGGCTGCTGGGCTGAGAGCAGCCTGGCCAGGCAAGTGGCTGCAGATGGCCCGCCCCACCCACCAGGCCCAGGGCTGGGGGCTAGCACAGATTACATTTTAAGGTGATAGTCATCTTTGACCTTTGGGACCTCCAGGGCCACTGGTCATCCATCTTAGAGCCGCTGACCAGCAACCTCTGGGCTATTTTTACGGCCAGCAAACATTGCCCATTGATTGAATTGATTGAAACCTGCATCTGGTTTGTAGGGAAAGGACATGGCCTCACGGCCCAACTGAGCAGCTTCGTTTTCTGTTGTCATCTTTGACGCCCTCCTGTCCCCTTCCCACTCCCAGCACGGAAGTGTGGGTGGGAACAGGGCACACACAGAGATGCACACATACCAAACACACTCGTACACACACACGCACAGCCACTAACAGAGACACACACTCGCCACATTCCTTCCCGGCAGATTTCCTGGCATGGTGCTCATTTCCCATCATAAGTTAAAGGATCCTCAAAGGAATTCAGTTGAGAAAAGCTGAGGTATGTTTAGTTCAAGGGGAGTCCACACAAACTCACATGCAAATCTAAAAAAATACACAGTCAGGAGTTTGACAGATAAAAAGAAACAAAGAATTTGGAACAAAAACAATGGTGATCTTGCAATGTGTCAACTTGGCTTAACAGAGCAATGCTTCCCATAACTCCCTTTCTTACACGTGTAGGTGAGATTCGTGCAACACAGGTGCTGCAGAAGGGGAGCGGTCTCACAGTCACTCTGGAAGCCCCCTTCTCCCCTGAGGAAACAGGCCTCCCCTTGCACGGGCCTGTCGGGGGGAGCCTGGGGGGCAGTCTGGGGAGCCCGTTAACGGGACCAGCTGGGTTGGGCGCTGGGAGGCTCCATGTGTGCCTGTGGCAGGACCAGGGCGGTGGCCGCAGGGTGGGCCTCCGTGCCGTTCACAAGGCGCCGGAGCCTCACCCCCGCCTGGCGAGAGGCACTTTCTCGGGTTAAGCTTTTGATCTCATGCCAGGTCGCAGGCAGACTCCTGGGATCAGCTCCTGCAAACCAGGAAAACAAAAGAAAACCAAAAAAACATTTGAAGGTATTTCATTAGTGAGAAATAAAGCAAAGGGCTGCAGAATCTGCTGAGGGGGGGAGTCGGTGGCACTTCTCCGAGCCGCTCCACACCCAGGACCCAGCGCCGCCTGACTACAGAGGTCGCCTCCTACTCTGCTGACTCAGGTGACCAGGTGACTTGGGAGCAAAACCATAGGTCCTTGGAGTTGGGCTGGTTCAAATTTGAACACTGGGTCAAATCCCAGCTCCATCTGTTTCCAGTTACCATCATCTCTGACATTAGTCACCTAGGCTACCCTCAGTTTTCCTTCGTGTAAAAGGAACAGTCTAACTTTTTTCTCACATGGTGCTTCTAAGAAATGTCCACACTCCGCCTTGCCCTGCTGTTGGAGGGCTTCTCAGCCGGCACACTGGACCGTTCCGGTGGGTGACTGTTGGCTGGGCTTCGCTGTCCTGGGCAGTGTGGGCTCTCTGGCCTCTGCTCACTAGATCAGAAGCACCCTGTGGTTGTGACAACCGAACATGTCTCCAGACATCACAAGTGTCCCCTGGGGGGCAACCTGCCACTGCTCTGCAGGGAGAGGCCCAGCACCACCTCCGCGGGACCCACCAAGGGGCAGAAGGCTCTGCGTACAGTGATCACTTCCCCCCTACGAGATAGGGGGCCTCGGCTTGTAGGGAGGCCCTTCTCAGGGCCTGGTCCCTTGCCTGTGAAAAGGGAATCAACATTCCCACCAAAGCAGTGGTAGAGTCACGGGGCGATCCTGATGTGACAGTGTTTGTAAGTGAAGTGTTACATGGATGTCAGGCATTGTCACCCTTGCAGTGGTGGCCCTCAAGGACAGATTTTGGCTCATTCGCTGCTGAGACCCTGGACACGCAGGCCCACGGGGCCCTCAGGAAGGGCCCGCATGAGGGACTGAATGTTCCACGTGTCACCTCGGTCTGGGGAGCTGGGCTGGGCCCTGGGTCTCCTTCCGCAATGAAAGTCGATAAAATGGATTCATCCATGACCCTCTGGCCCTGAAGCAAGGCCGTGACTGGGGGGTTGATCTCAAACCGGAGCGTGCACACTGGGACTTGTCAGGAGCCCACCTTCCCGGCTGTGGTCCTTGGGGGTGCCCTACAGTGGGCCTGAGAGGTCCGGGAGCCTGCATTTAGTGGCGTGCCCCTTGTAAGTGTGCTTAGAGGCACTGCCACCACTCTAGGGGAAGCAGAGCCCACTGAGCACCTGCTAGAGCAGCTAGCAGCTTTCCAGCCCCGCCCTCTGGCTATAATTGGTGGGAGGGGCTGTAGGGCAATGCCCCCTACCCATCCCGAGGCATCCCTGTGTGCCCAGGATGAGCAGACCCTCCCCAGCAGGCTCAACCCCCGCTCCACTTCTCCCGAGTGCTGCCTCCCCAGTAGTGGGGGCACCCCAATGCTGTGCACCCATGGCCCCATGTCCAGGGCCATCCGGGGCCTCAGTGGGGCTTTCCGGGCCCAGGATTTGCTTTATTGTGTTAGCACTAAGCAAACAGCTAAAGGGTGCCCCAGGGGCCAGGAGCCCAGGCTCTGCTTTTGAAGCCAGAAGAGGAGCCTGTGGCTGAGACCCTCAGACACGAGCTGGATCCTGGGGGTCCCATGGGCCCTCTTGTCACTGCCCTGCTCATTTTTGCAAAGTGGGCTTTCCTTGGGCATAGTAGGTCCTCAATAAATTCGGTTTTAAATAAAGCCTAATTCTAGAAATTTGTAAACAATATCTAAGCTTCCTCCGATGCCCCAGTGGTAGGTAAACTCCTCACTGCAGCTTTAGACCTGCTGGGAAGCCCCCTCTGACAGGTTCTGGGGCACCGGGGAGACTCAAGGGGGGCCCGGAAGCCTCTCCACAGCCTCCCCAGTCGGCTTCCTCAGCAGGGTTCAACAAGCTCTGTAAAAGCAGCGCTGGTAACCTTAATTCAAAAGCCCTGCAATTTTATTTTCTTCCTGCTGTTCAAAAGCCCCAGTTAAGCTAATCAGGGTTCTTAATAGTTTCATATGTAACTCTTTTGCCCCAAGACTCACTTGGGGCTTGAGAACAACTGGACGCAGCCCCCCAACAGCACAAGGGTGAGCCCCTCCCCACTGGAGTCCTGGACGCAGTTCATCCCAGGGGCCTCTGGGCTTGTGTGGATGAGCGGATGGGTGGGAACCTCCCAGGGAATCAGAGGGGAAGAGGCCTGCAAAGCCACCCTGTGCTGAAGGATTTATGCCCCTCAAGCGGGCACAGGTGGCGGTGCAGGCCTACCCTCGCTGTTTCCCAAGCACCGTCTCTGTCCCTAAAGGCGCTTTCTTGCTTGGTCAACACGCTTTTCTGCATGAAGCAGCTCCATTTACAGAGACAAACTTCTTTTTGTCCTAACTTTCTACTTTATCGATTTCTTTTCTCATGAACAACATTTCCAGGCATTCCTGAAGTTTGCAAATACAGTGAGTAGGAGAGGGGTCCTTGGAGGGCTGAGCAGTTGTCCTGAGCACTGTCTGATTCCCGTCATCTACATGGCACGGCGGAAGGGGTTGACGGTGGTGGCTTGGTCCGGATACCTGGGGCGCAGGGTGGTAGGTGGGGTTCCAGTAAGAAAGTTCTTCCTGCTTCCCAACCTCACTCAGTCCCTTCTCTGTGTCCATCTAGAAAGTACTAAGGACCATGGCTTGGCTCTCAAGCCTCCTGCCCTCCACATTAGGAACTGACTTGGTCTTGGCTTTGACAGTCAGACCTGGGAGTAGGTTCAGAGGTGTCACCTGGAAGGACAGAGACAGAGATGGGGTGCGGTTCACAGGCCAGCCCTGGCAGTAAGACCCAGCAAGCGGGGGCAAGCACCAGGGAGCACATGGAGACCCAGGATGGGACTGACACTGAATTTTTATAGGTGGATCAACATACAGAGCACACAGTCAGACATCACCAGCCCGGCCAGGTGGGCCAGGATGGCAGCCATCAGGGCCCTATGGTGTGAATATGATCTTGGAGTGAAATCTGACTTAGGCGGGTGTCCACTCACTTCCTGCTAGTCTTGGTTGGGAATGGCGCCCCACTCCTGCCTGTGAGAGAAGGGCTGGGTTTGGGTTCCAACAACAGACAAAACACCTTAGTGGAAGCCCAGGAAAAGAAAGCAGATGGTATCTCCTACACTGGATCTTAAGGACTCTAGGATCATCTCATCCAACCCCAAAAGCCAAGGCTGTGGAGACCAGTGTCTTATCCGCCATGGCACCTGGGTAGTGGCTCTTTCTACTACACCACCACGTGCTCAGCTCTATCAGCTCCAATGCCCATCATAAATCTCTTGTATTGGCCTCTTAACTTTCTTGACATTAAGTTTATAGATGATATAACTTCCCTATATACATAATAAAAAATCAGTATACTTCCCTACATGTAATATACGGGAGAAATAAAAGGGAAATAATTCATAATGAAGTAGTTCAATAAGTAAATACACAGGCACAATTACACTCAAAGGCAATCACCACAAATGCCACAGCTACAAATGTGGACTGATAGAAATATGTAGCATTGGTGACTTAAATACTTTAAGTGTTGTTCCTATTGATTAGGTGATTTTCTGAAATGCTATACAACTCTTGGTGAAGTTGCACCCAGACAAAGTACAATCTCCCCTCTGCAGGGAAATGTAAGCCCAAGTTCCCTAGAAAAGAGTGTGAGGCAGGGATACAGTGATGACGCTATCTCTAGGGGGTAAAGTCTCAGGGCAGCAAGAGGGAAGGAAATGGAAAATAGGGCAGCAAAGGATGGAAAGCCATACAAGGCGACGCATTCCTGGGTAACCACTTGTCTAGAGACACTGCTAGGTCAGAGTATGCTGAGCTCCCTAGGAAGTCTCCAGACAGACCAGGTGGAGACGTCACCTCTGGAGCAGTCCACCGGGAGAACAGGGGGTGGGGGGGAGCTGGTTCCTGGAGTAGTTAACTCCCCCACCCCTCTGTGTGATGTCGTTTGTGAGGTGACCGCACCCTCTTGAGTGTGGCCTTTGATCTGACTCTAGAAGCAGCAGGGGTGTCCCAGGGCGTATGGGCACAAGGTTGGGTGGCCTCTGGTGGCAGCACCCTCATGCCTTGCAGAGAGTCGGGTAAAACGGGATGCTGAGAGTCTGGGAGGCAGATGCAGCCCAGGGAATCTGGAGGTGAATTTGCTGTGCCTGATCCAGCACAGTGGTTGGAAAAACCTTCAAGTTTGTTTTACGTTTACATACATATATATATAATATATACATATATGTATATATTACATACATATATATATAATATATATACATATATGTATATATATTTTATATATATATATATATAAAAGAGTTATGTTTCAGGCTCAGATCATTATGAAGACATTTTTCAACCCATTTGAATATTCAGTGGAGCATTTGAAAGTCACATAAAACACAATTTGAAAGACAATTATCTGTGGCAGGGACTGTTCCTTAGATTACAGGAACATGATAGCTGATGTTTGGGGGTCCCAGGCATTGTTCTAGGGGCTTTATACATGTGAATTCCCTGGCTGTGCACAACTTCAGGAGTAGGTACAACCATTGTCTCTGTTTTATTGACAAGGAAAGGGGAACCAGAGAAGTTCACATACCCAGCGAGTGGCAGAACCCAGCGGTCTGAGCTCTGGCAGCCCCAGCGCTCCTCTGCTAAATGTGGCAGTGTCCCCACCTGTCCTGTGACAGCCGAAGGACTCCCACCAATTTCCACCCCTCCCCAGGGGAGCAGTATGTTCTCCACAGACCTGCTCTTCGTGGACACTCGCTGGGGTCACTGCTTTGAGCTCTAGGCTTCCTAACCTTGGGCAGGATGAGGGATGGGACGGGTGGCCCAGGGGGAAAGGGATGGGTGACAGGAGAGGTGGTGGGAGAAGCCCTGTGGATTCCATGTCATTATGCTTCCAGATAGCAAGGCAGGCTGGCCTTCTGGCCGGAGTGGTGGCTATGGATTTTCAGGAGTTGTAACTGGTGTCACTCAGACTCTAATGGGGCACCAGAAAAAATGAGAGAGAAACCCAAACCCCCAAAGCCAGCCAGCCTTCTGTTTTTGTCTTCTTACAGTGCAGCCCTTGCTCTTTGTGGCCAAAGCCAGCTGGGGGTCCCCAGACTCAGGGAGCCCCCATGTGCCAGTCGGCTCCCATCTGAATCTCAGTTCTGGGGGTGGCTTTGAAGCAACTTCTGACAGAAACATCTGGCAACTGTGGCCATGCAGAGCCCAAGGGGGTGGTTTCTTCCCACAGAGCTTTGACAGGCATTTGCACCAGGAAATCTAGCTCCCAGCCTCCGGAGGGTTCTCAGATCTGCCAAGCCACCAGCTACGGGGCACCCAGGCCGGTAGGGGCAAGGGGTAGGGGGAGAGCCTCCCATCAGCTCTGGGACTCGGAGGCCCCTCTTGGGTGGAGGGGGACCAACTGCATCCTGGGGCCATATTTTCTTCTTCCAGCTGACATGACATCTGAGCCTGTCACCCTCTCACTCACTCCCGTGACAAATAAAACAATAACAATTATAGTGGCTATGCATCACCTGGCACTCACTGTGTACCGGGTATTGTTCTGAGCACTTTATGTGAACTAACCCTGGCAATAACCATGTGAGGTCTGTGCTCTCATACCCGCCCCCACCCCATTTCACAGATGGGAAAACTAAGGCACAGCAAGTGAATTGTAGATGATTTGCCCAGGGTCATGCAGCCCAGAAAGTGACCCCTGGGCATGTGTTTCTGTGCAGTGTGCCCACTGTCAGTCCAGAGCAATTCACAGGGCTTCACTCCTGCCTGGCTACCAGCCGCCCTGCCACACCAAGCAGGGGACAGCCAGTCACAGTGGCAGCCTGGGATTGATGTTCACAGCCTTTCTTGAGTTGAGCCTGCTGGGGATGCAGCCTCCATGCTGTCTCTCCCTACAACCAGCCTAGGGCAGACGGTGCTGCTGGAGCCCTGGACCCCTGGCTCTCTCTCTTCTGCTCGGGCCAGACTGGGTCCCGGGTCTCAGGGGGTTTCCGAGAGGCCAGTGCCAGTCTGATTCCTCATCATTACCCTCTACCTCACTGACTCCTCCTCGTTCCACCCCACTCTGGTCCTTTGGACCTCCCGATCTTCCGAATGCCCAAGTTCATGTGGGGCCCTTCACCCTCTGCCTGCAGGGTGCCCTGGCACCTGCTCCCCTTCACCCTCTGGGCCCTGAGCCTCCACAATGTCCAACTCTGTACTTCTGGTGCTGGAGTAACACACTGGCCTGGAATTTCCTGGCCCCTGGATGTACAAGATCAAAGGAAATGGTTGATTGTAGCTAAAATACAGTATTGGTTCTCTTATTAAAACTAGCAACTATTGAGCTCAGAGGAGGGACTAAAGAGGGTGGTGTGAGAGGTGAGACAGAGGCTTCCTCCTAAAACTGCATATAATCCTGAAAGAGCAACAGGAAAGAGGACTTCCCCAAACTTCATACACCTGGAGAAAAGAATAAATCTCACAGAACAGGGTAACATACCAAAGCCATGGCCCGGTGGGACCCAAGCCCTTCCCCCACCCCAGATCACTGGCAGAAGGAAGAGAAACAGAGCAGGAAGGGAGTGGAGGCCTGGACTGCTGAATACCTAACTCCGGAGATCTGCTCTGGGAGCACAAACCTACATTTCATGGTGCTTGCATGGTACTCATGATTAGGGGTTTGGAAAGCTAAGACAGGCAGAATTCCTGGAGAGACTGAGATTCCAGCCACTTGTGGAAAGCAGGGATCCATATCCAGCTGCTCTGGGACAAAAGAGAGGCAGGCAGTCTGAGAGACTTCCTAACAGCAAGAGGGCTGCTAAAGGGGCAAGGAAGCATAGAGTTTACTGCTCAGGAGAAAGGACAGGTAGACAATATTTTCCAGTTGCACTCTGCCCAGCAGGTTGGGAACTTTCACGATCTTCAGGTGCTCCAGCTCCCTGGCTGGCTACACAGCTCCAAGGACTCCCTCCATGATACACAGTCTACTGCGCATTTCTCGCAGCCAGCCCCACCTGGCTCACCAACTGGCAAACTCTACCCTGGCATTAGACCAAGCAGGGGGAAAACCTGTCTACAGCAACTACAAACACAAAGCATAGAGGCTTATACCTATGTGCTCAGCCCACTGGTTCAGGTAGTGGAGACAGGCATAGCAGCCAGGAAGCAGGAAACAGTTCTTTCCTCTCTCCAGGCACCAGTACCACTCCCCTGTGACCCCCAACATTGCTTCAGGGGCTGAGCAGCTCCAGAGAGTAGAGCTTCTACACACTAGAGGGCGTCATATACAAATATGAAACACCAAAGGAACCTGGTTCAAAGTAAAATTATGAATACAGCTCCTGAGAGAGATTTAAATGACATTAACTCAAGAATCTTCCTGAAAGGGATTTCAAAATAAAAATCATTAACATGCTCATGGAGGTAAAGAAAAATATTCAAGAACTCAAGAATGAATTCTGGTCAGAGATCCAATCATTGAAGAGCACAATGGAGGGTATTAAAAGCAGATTAGATATGGTGGAGGAGATGATAAATGAAATAGAAACTAGAGAAGAGAAATACAAAGAAGCTGAGGCACAGAGAGAAAAGGATCTCTAAGAATGAAAGAATATTGAGAGAACTGTGTGACCAATCCAAATGCAACAATATTCGCATTATAGGGGCACCAGAAGAAGAAGAGAGTGAAAAAGGGATAGAAAGTGTCTTTGAGGAGGTAATTGCTGGAAATGTCCCCAATCTGGGGAAGGAGATAGTCTCTCAGGCCATGGAGAGCCATAGATCTCCCAACACAAGGGACTCAAGGAAGACAACACCAAGACATATAGTAATTAAAATGGCAAAGATCAAGGATAAGGACAGACTATTTAAAGCAAACAGAGAGAGAAATAAGATCACATACAAAGGAAAGCCCATCAGGCTATCATCAGACTTCCCAGCAGGAACCTTATAGGCCAGAATGGAGTGGCATGATTTATTTAATTCAATGAAACAGAAGGGCCCCAAACCAAGATTACTTTATCCAGCAAGATTATCATTTAAATTTGAAGGAGGGATTAAACAATTTCCAGATAAGCAAAAGCTGAGAGAATTTACATCCCACAAATTATCTCTACAGTGTATTTGGGAGGGACTGCTATAGATGGAAGTGTTCCTAAGGTTGAATAGCTGTCACCAGAGGTAATAAAACCACAGTAAAGAAAGTAGAACAGCTAATTACTAAGCAAATGCAAAATTAAATTAACTATCCCCAAAGTCAATCAAGGGGTAGACAAAAAAAATCTGATGGACCTTTTTAGAAAACATGATAAAAGTCACTCTCAAAAATGATTCACTTAGGCCACTTCAAATAGTTTTTTATTGTGTATTATCAGTGAGATTCTGTATATTATTCCTGTATTATTTGAGTAAACAGAACATGTACAAGAAACAAAAATTAACATTTGAAAATTTTTAATAGAATATCAAATTTATACAGCAACATTGTATTTATTTCCCCCTTTAATTCTCATAAATTAAAAACAGTATGAGAAAATGAATCGTTAAATAAATACAATTTTGTTTTTTAAAAAAAGGAACCTGGTTCAAAGTAAAATTATGAATACAACTCCTGAGAAAGATTAGAATATGATACCTAATATATAAAGAATGGAGGAGGAAGAAAAAGGAGGAAAAAAAAAAGAACCTTTAGATTGTGTTTGTAACAGCATATTGAGTTAAGTTAGACTCTTAGATAGTAAGGAAGTTAACCTTGAACCTTTGGTAACCAGGAATCTAAAGCCAGCAATGGCAATAAGTACATATCTATTGATAATCACCCTAAATGTAAATGCACCAATCAAAAGACATAGAGTCACTGAATGGATAAGAAAACAAGACCCATCTATATGCTGCCTACAAGAGACTCACTTTAAACCCAAAGACATACACACATGAGATGGAAAAAGATATTTCATGCAACTAATAGGCAGAAAAAAGCAAGAGTTGCAGTACTTGTATCAGACAAAATAGACTTCAAAACAAAGAAAGTCACAAGAGACAAAGAAGGACATTACATAATGATAAAGGGGTCAATCCAACAAGAAGATATAACCATTATAAATATCTATGGGCTCAACACAGGAGCACCTACATATGTGAAACAAATACTAACAGAATTAAAAGGGGAAATAGAATGCAACGCATTCATTCTAGGAGACTTTAACACTCCACTCACTCTGAAGGACAGGTCAACCAGACAGAAAATAAGTAAGGAGACAGAGGCACTGAACAACATACTAGAAAAGATGGACCTAACAGACATCTACAGAACTCTACACCCAAAAGCAGCAGAATACACATTCTTCTCAAGTGCACATGGAACATTTTCAAGAATAGATCATGTACTAGGCCACAAAAAGAGCCTCAGTAAATTCAAAAAGATTGAAATTGTACCAACCAGTTTCTCAGACCACAAAGGTATGAAACTAGAAATAAATTACACAAAGAAAATGAAAAATCCCACAAACACATGAAGGCTTCACAACATGCTCCTAAGTAACCAATGGATCAATGACCAAATAAAAACAGAGATCAAGCAATATATGGAGACAAATGACAACAATAATTCAACACCGCAAAATCTGTGAGACACAGCAAAGGCTGTGCTAAGAGGAAAATATATTGCAATACAGGCCTACCTCAGGAAAGAAGAACAATCCCATATGAGCAGTCTCAACTCACAATTAACGAAACTAGAAAAAGAACAACAAATGAGGTCCAAAGTCAGCAGAAGGAGGGACATGATAAAGATTAGAGCAGAAATAAATAAAATCATGAAGAATAAAACAATAGAAAGAATCAGTGAATGCAAGAGCTCGTTCTTTGAGAAAATAAACAGAATAGATAAACCCCTAGCCAGATTTATCAAGAAAAAAAGACAGTCTACACACATAAACAGAATCAGAAATGAGAAAGGAAAAATCACTACAAACACCACAGAAATACAAAGAATTATTAGAGAATACCATGAAAAATTATATGCTAACAAACTGGATAACCTCGAAGAAATAGACAACTTCCTAGAAAAATACAAACTTCCAAGGTTGACCCAGAAAGAAACAGAAAATCTGAAGAGACCAATTATCAGCAATGAAAATGAACTGGTAATAAAAAACCTACCGAAGAACAGAACCCTTGGACCAGATGGCTTCACTGCTGAATTTTATCCAACATGTAGTGAAGACCTAATACCGATCCTCCTTAAAGTTTTCCAAAGGTAGAAGAAGAGGGAATACTTCCAAACTCATTCTATGAGGCCAGCATCACTCTAATACCAAAACCAGGCAGACACCACAAAAAAATAAAATTACAGACCAATATCCCTGATCAACATAGATGCAAAAATACTCAACAAAATATTAGCAAACTGAATTCAAAAATATATCAAAAAGATCATCCATCATGATCAAGTAGGATTTATTCTAGGGATGCAAGGATGGTACAACATTCGAAAATCCATCAACATCATCCACCACATCAACAAAAAGAAGGACAAAAACCACATGATCATCTCCACAGATGCTAAAAAAGCATTTGACAAAATTCAACATCCATTCATGATAAAAACTCTCAATAAAATGGGTATAGAGGGCAAGTACCTCAACATAATAAAGGCCATATATGACAAACCCACAGCCAACATCATACTTAACAGCAAGAAGCTGCAAGCTTTTCCTTTAAGATCGGAAACAAGGCAAGGATACCCACTCTCCCCACTTCTGTTCAACATAGTACTGGAGGTCCTAGCCATGGCATTCAGACAACACAAAGAAATACAAGGAATCCAGATTGGTAAAGAATAAATCAAACTGTCACTATTTGCAGATGACATGATATTGTACATAAAAAACCCTAAAGACTCCACTCCAAAACTACTAGATCTAATATCTGAATTCAGCAAAGTTGCAGGATACACAATTAATACACAGAAATCTGTGGCTTTCCTATACACTAACAATGAACTAGCAGAAAGAGAAATCAGGAAAACAATTCCATTCACAGTTGCATCAAAAAGAATAAAATACCTAGGAATAAACCTAACCAAGGAAGTGAAAGACCTATACTCTGAAAACTACAAGACACTCATGAGAGAAATTAAAGAAGATATAAATAAATAGAAACATCCTGTGCTTATGGATAGGAAGAATTAATATTGTCAAAATGGCCATCCTGTCTAAAGCAATCTACAGATTCAATGCAATTCCTACCAAACACCAACAGCATTCTTCAACAAACTAGAGAAAATCATTCTTAAATTCATATGGAACCACAAAAGACCCCAAATAGCCAAAGCAATCCTGAGAAGGAAGAATAAAGCTGGGAGGATTATGCTCCCCAACTTCAAGCTCTACTACAAAGCCACAGTAATCAAGACAATTTGGTACAGGCACAAGAACAGACCCACAGACCAGTGGAACAGACTAGAGAGCCCTGATGTAAACCCAACTATATATGATCAATTGATATATGATAAAGGAGCCATGGACATACAATGGGAAAATGACAGCCTCTTCAACAGCTGGTGTTGGCAAAACTGGACAGCTACATGTAAGAGAATGAAACTGGATTATTGTTTAACCCCATACACAAAAGTAAACTCAAAATGGATCGAACACCTGAATGTAAATCACGAAACCATTAAACTCTTAGAAGAAAACATAGGCAAAAATCTCCTAAATATAAGTATGAGCAACTTCTTCCTGAACGCAAAAATGAACTCATGGGACTACATCAAACTGAAAAGCTTCTGTACAGCAAAGGACACCATCAACAAAACAAAACGGCATCCTACAGTATGGGAGAATATATTTGTAAATGACATATCTGATAAGGGGTTGACATCCAAAATATATAAAGAACTCACATGCCTCAACACCCAAAAAGCAAATAACCCAATTAAAAAATGGGCAGAGGATATGAAGAGACAGTTCTCCAAAGAAGAAATTCAGATGGCCAACAGACATATGAAAAGATGCGCCACATCACTAATCATCAGGAAATGCAAATTAAAACCACAATGAGATATCACCTCACACCAGTAAGGATGGCCAGCATCGAAAAGACTGAGAACAACAAATGCTGGAAAGGATGCGGAGAAAGGGGAACCCTCCTACACTGCTGGTGGGAGTGTAAGCTAGTTCAACCATTGTGGAAAGCAATATGGAGGGTCCTCAAAAAACTAAAAATTGAAATACCATTTGACCCAAGAATCCCACTCCTTAGAATTTACCCAAAGAATACAACTTCTCAGATTCAAAAAGACAGATGCACCCCTATGTTTATCGCAGTGCTATTTACAATAGCCAAGATATGGAGGCAACCTAAGGGTCCATCAGTAGATGAATGGATAAAGCAGAGGTGGTACATATACATAATGGAATACTATTCAGCCATAAGAAAGAAAGAAATCCTACCATCTGCAACAACATGGATGGAGCTGGAGGACATTATGCTCAGTGAAATAAGCCACGCAGAGAAAGACAAGTGCCAAATGATTTCCCTCATTTGTGGAGTATAACAACGAAGCAAAACTGAAGGAATGAAATAGCAGCAGACTCAGAGACTTCAAGAACGGACTAGTGGTTACCAAAGGGGAGGGGTGTGTGGGAGGGCAGGTGGGGAGGGAGGGAGAAGGGGATTGAGGGGTATTATGTTTAGTACACATGGTGTTGGGGGTCACGGGGAGAACAGTGTAGCACAGAGAAGGCACACAGTGGATCTGTGGCATCTTACTACACCAATGGACAGTGACTGCATTGGGGTATGGGTGGGGACTTGATCATATGGGTAAGTGTAGTAACCACATTGTTTTTTTCATGTGAAACCTTCATAAGAGTGTATATGAATAATACCTTAATTAAAAAATTTAAAAAATAAAACTGGCAGCTATTTAATTTCATGCCAACTCATGATGGTGTTTATGCTCTAGAATAGGGGAAAAGAGAGCCAAGCAAGAAACCAATATAAGGAGGGTTTCTATTTAGAATCAGATAGGTGCCTGTTATTTGCACCTGAAATTATGGAGTCAAAGGAATTGCAGGCCTCGCCGGTGGGTGCTGAGCCCCCCTTGCCCACCCAGGCGTGGGAGGACCCCTCCTAGAGCTGGTTCAGGCCAGGCCAATGTGTTACACCCTGAACTGCTCCCAGACCCCGAAGTGCCCCGTGAGCCACCACCACCACGAGCCGGAGCGCCCATCAGGCCTTTGTCACCCCTACCCCACGTGCCTTCTCCAGCGGGCACAGCAGGAGCCCTGCCACCAGGATCTCTGCCGAGTGGGGGATTACGGCATGCGGCAGATGGTAGTGCTTAGAGCTGAACCGCACACGGGTGCTTTGAACATCTTGAAAAGATTTCTTTAGAAGTTAAACTTGGCTTGGGAGTGACAATATGGTTCAGTCTGTGGCTTTGAAAAGGCCTCGGAGTGGGGTGAGGGGGTGGCTGTTTCATGTTCCCCCCACCTCGGTTTCGCTCTTGTTCACCGAGCCCTGTTTTTCACGTGTCCTGCGTCCACAGCAGCTTCTGAATTTCAGCTCCATTGTCTGGGAGGCACACTCACACAGTTGCCTGCGCCACTGGTAAGGCCACACTGGCTGCCGTGGGCTGGCCCTCGAGGGCACACTGAGATTCCCTGGGGGCAGCTGGACAGACTCACGTCCTCGGGGTACCCAGGGAGGCAGGGGCAGCGTGTCTGCGGCCAGGGCTGTGTTCAGCCCACTGAGGCTTGCTTGGCATCCCAAACCTTTTGGCACCAGCCAGGACCAATTTACAGCTTCTTGAATCCTGGAGCTCATGGCTAATTGCACCGGGATAATACCCTTCAAATCCCCGTCCTAGGCTTGTCCTATTTAATGAATCCTTTGAGGGTCAAAGAGTTGCATCATCTCCGTGCTCAGATAATGCCTCCCCTCACCACCCCACAATTTTCTGGTCCTCATTTTGGTCACTCTAAACTCTTTCGGGAAAGACCTGACCTCCTCCCCAAGAAAGTCACCCAGGAGCACCTTCCGGGGCAAGAATGGACTTTAAATTGGCAGAAAAGCGATGCGATCCGGCTGGGCTGGCCAGCGCCGCTCTCAGTAGCTTCAGCAGCCAGAAGCAGGCTGCACTGACCGTTCGTGAGCTGTCAGGTGGGCTACAGATGGGAACACGGCATTATTGATTTTTACTAGCCTGCTAACATTGAAAGGAATAAAGCCCTTCTTGAAAGCTCCCAGTTAAGCTTTGTTTCCTAAATGATGATTCCAGGGCTCCGAAGGCAAATGTAAAGTATCAGGACTGCTGGAGATATAATAAAATGAAATCTTCTTAAAACCATTAACTGCGGGGGGGGGGATCTCTGATCAGGCTTGGGGGCCCGTGGGAGGGGGAGAGACCCACAGGGGAGGGCAGGCGGAAGCCCGATGGGCAAAACCAGCGTCTCCTCCCTCCACAGCAGCCCCTTTGATAAGATCGGATGCGGATATAAAGAAATGAATTCGAACCGCTGTAAACTGACACCAGTTTCCTGGCTAGGCAATGACGGGGTGGAATCAGGGAGCCCGATGGGCCCCTTCAAATGCACTGACTTGGAAAATGGGGAAAGTTTGGGGTCAGAGGGATATTGTCTCAGGGGAAGAAGCTGAGGGGCACGGGAGCCAGGTCACTCCCCCGCCCCGCTATTTATTTCGGGATTTTTCCCTCTGTTGTTCATCTTTCCAAGAAGTCTTCTCTTCCAACAGTAGGGGGCTCCCCACTTCCTGGCACATGCGGGGCACAGTCTGGGGGCCGTGCTCCCGCTCAGCCTGGACTGGCGCGGTTCGTCTGGCTGATTACACTCTGGTTGGGTTTTTTTCCTCTAAATTTTTGATTCTAGCAAAGCTTCTCGGGAGAACTCTGTAAGTCCACCAAAGGGTGTGTGCTCACGAGGTGGCCTCCTAGAAGTGAGCGCCCTGTTGTGCCTGCATCACTGCATCCTCCTGAGTGTGTACAGGCATGTAGTGTGTACACACATGCTCGTATAAGTGCACATGTGTGTGTGCATACATGTGTGTGGTACGAGTGTGTGCGTGTGAAGGTCTTTATCTGCCTGTCAGATTGTGGGAATGCCACTGGCTGGTGCTGACTTCTTTCCAAACTGCACAGTGGCACTGCAGCATTGTAGAAAATATATCGATTGATTGATTGACCTTTTTGAAATTAAAAGAGCAACGAGCTGGGAGCCATGAGACTGGGAATCTGACCCATGGATCGACCAGCAAATATCTACTGAGCCCTGGACAGCAGGGGCTGGGCACTATGAGGGATTCACGGAAGCCAACAATATCATCCCTGCCCCAGGGTGACAAAATGTGGGCATCGGTCGCCAGTTTCTTTCAGATCCTGGGACTGTGGGTCTCCAGACCGCAGCCCTTTCAGAGCTGGGCAGAGCTCTGGAACCCCACACCCTCCGTCCTGCCTTGTGGACAAGGAAGTGGCGGTTCTGGGAGTTACACTCACGCATGTCAGGTCCACTCGTGTCCTGAGTTTCAGCTGGTGACTGTTGACAAGGTGGGCAGCCCTGGTTCTCCTAGAAGCATGGTTCTGTTCTTGTTTGCTAAAGGGCCCAGTGGAAGCTCGACCTACCACCTTCAGGATTTCACTTGTAGCAGATGGGCAGGGCGATCATTCATAAATACCAGAAAGCTCAGCAAAAGTGCCTTGGAAACCTCCTTCAACCCATCTCTGAGGGGTGGGAGAAACTCAGATTAGAACTCCCTTATTACCGTGATGCACAACAGCTCACTTTCCTTCAGCAATAACAAGTTCCAGGTGCTTTACAGAGGGCTCTACATTCATCAGCTATTTTAATTCTCAGAATAGCATCATGAAGTGAGTACTACTATTAAACCATGAATAACTTTTAGACCATTATTCATAGTTTACATGTGAGGACACTGAAACTCAGAAGTGGTGTGACTTGCCCAAGGACACGCAGCTAGTGAGAGGTGCCAGAATTTGCACAGGAAAACCGACCCCAGTGGTCAAAATACAAAAAGTTCAGCAACGTAAGATGTGTTTGCTTCTATGGCACCCGCTGACTGTACATCATTTACTTATTGCTCAAAGCACTGGCTGATTTGATGTTGATGTAGACAAAGTGTATTACAGCGCTCGTCTATGAAGCCGAGGTTGGGTGATTGGACCGACACATTGCTAGTTACTAACCCTGACTCATTATGAGTTAGCAGCATCTTGTCAAGCCTCATCGGCATGTGGTAAGAGGAGCTATAATTAAGTCCATGCTGTAACACACTAAAACAGAATGCTAAATGACTGGAGTCTTGTGGTTCAGGGGAACCTCCCCTCCCCACCCCATAAGAAAGACAAATGGCTTTTGAAATAATTATTTTTTTCCATTTTAGAAATAAAAAATGAAATAAGATTCTAATTGCCTGTCATATGTCTTACACACTATTTCAAGCTGATGATCAAACTCCTTTCTTCTCCAGTGATGAAATCTGTTCTTGGTCAGGGATGGTCAACTTTCAGATATCATGACCATCGGTCGGAAAGACGTGAACAGCAGCATGCACTGTACTCCTGTACATTTAGTTCTTCCCCCAATTACTGCATTTAAAGCTTAACATTGCGATTTGGTTTGGTCTTGGTCCAGCTGTTTGTGGCAATGTCTTCAGGAATAATGTCATTTAGTTACATAAAAAGACATACAGAGCAAAAAAGGGAGGTTAGGTGGACCTCTAACTAGCTAGGCACTTTTACTCAGACACCATTTTGAGGAAAGAATTATGGAGTTCTAGAAATCTCCTCTTCTGCCCCCTCCTCTGATCCACCCCACCCGTGCCCCCTTGAATTTGTTGTTTGGTTTGTCCCTGACTGTAACCAAGGTAACCAGGACCCAGCAGAAAACACTTCTAGGTTCTTGTCTTCAGTGAGAAGATGGACGCCCAGGGAAGGTCTAACTCAGAGGGGACCTGGGTGTATAGGGGAGGTGGAGGCTCCCTTCTCGGAGCTGCCGTGGCTGCGTGACAGCTGAAAGGCTGGACGTGTCCCTGGGAGACAGAGGAAGACCCAGCACCATGGACAGATTTTTATCACTTTCCCGAAGATGTCAAATTACAGGCATTAGTTCAGAGGCTTTGTTCAGCAATTGGTGCCACAGCAGTTGCTTTCTGTTTATTGATTTACATGAAGGCATATTGTCCTGGGTTCTCAGGACACATAATCTGCATCGTGGGGTTGTTTTTGTTCCATAGACCTCTTTGGGGGGGGAGGCGTGCAAATATCACAGGGTAGACACTCTTCCCCTGCCCCCACTAGTCTGGTTAACTGGGGGGAAGGGGGAGACAGCATCCAGATTCTCCCAGCTCAGGGACAGGCGGGAGGCAGGCACCTGGTCTGTTTCCCTGTCCTGGCCTCACTCTCACCTTGGCCTGTTCAGAGCAGGCTATCTCAACCTCTGTAGTATGGACGTTTTGGACCTGATACTTCTTTGTCTGGATGCTTGTCCTGGGCCTTGTAGGATGTTTGGAGCATCCCTGGTCTCTACCCACTAGATGCCAGCAGCACCCCTTCACAGTTGCAGTGCTCCCAAATGTCCCCAGATATTGCCAAATGTTCCCAGAGGGCAAAATCACCCCTGGTTGAGAACCACCAGCTCATGGTATCCAGACCTAGACTTGCTACAAACCCTGTTGTAGTGCCTGGAAGTCAGGGATCCTAGGGACACACAGGTGTGTGGAGATTGGGGGTGACGATGAAGCACAAAGTGGAGCCACCTGCTGGGAAGGAAAACTCTTACCAGAAAAAGTCAACTTAGCCAACTCTTCTATAAACCTCAAAGCAGTCCAACACTTTACTTAGTTTGTCTAATTTATTATATATGTTTTATATATATATATATGCATGCATATATATATAATATAAATATTATCTAATATTTAATTTTCACACCAAACCCATAAAGGTTGGTATTCTTATTCTTCTCATTTTGAGAATGAAGAAACTGAGGCAACAAGAAGTTAGGTGATCTGTCCAAGGACAAAAAGCTAATTAGAAGCAAGACTGGGATTTGAACCCAGGCTGACATGGCACCTTCTATCTCAACACTAGTTGTTGAAGAGCCTTGAGAAATCAGTGGCCAGGCCTCTGTTCCCGCATGTGGCCCCACCATCTCCCTTGGGGACCCTTTATTGCATCTGCAGCAGCTGTGCCCATTGCCAGGGGAGCTGCTGGCCAACCTCTTTGCATAATATGCTCAGAAAAAAAACACAGGATGACCCCGCTTAGTGGCACTGTGACAGGGAAAGCCTCCCTCTCCCCAGCAGGGTCCCAGGGCAGATCCTGTGAGCGCCACTTCCCGGGCCCTGGGGCCTTTCTCCTCAGCTCTCCAAGTTGCACCATGAACACAGCTTGGCTTCCTCCAAAGATGCCACGCCAGCGTCCTGCATCTCACCTCCCCCGCTCGGAAGCCTTGTTTACGAAGCCAAGCTGCTGCACCAAGGCAGGGCCTCTGGGGAACACGGTGAGGTGGAAGGGCAGGGGTCAAGGAGCAGGGTCAAAGGGCTGAGACCCTGGGGAAAACAGGAGATTAAACATCCTCCTTTTCAAATCGGGGGGTTTGGATAATTAATTGGTCCCCGAACATGAAAGCCTTGGACGATTGCTCTAGGCAGTGGCCATTCAGGCCCAGCGCCTTGTTCTCGCCTGAATCCTTTCCCGCAGTGGCGGGGCCGAAGCAGACCAGCCTGGGGCCCAGAGGTCGGTGCGGCCTGAGCGAGGCCCCGCTGGAGGCCGTCCGCCCGCTGTCCTCTCCTCCCTGGCCCAGCGGAAGTTCCCCTCGCGCAGGAGGGCCATCCTCAGGACAGGGGGTGGCCCAGGGCCAGGGGAGCGGGGAGGCGGAGTGTGGGGCCATGCCTCCTGCCGGCCGCTTTGGAGCCTGGCCAGGGAAGCAGCAGCGGAGGGACCACTTCCTTCGCTCACTCTGGACTCACCCGAGGGTGACTGGCTCCCACCTTCCGAACCAGAACCTCCCCGGCGCCTCCCAGCCTCAGGACGCTTGGCGAGTGCCGAGTGACTCTGTTCTCCCGCAGAACTGTGGAAAATGAAGAGATTTGTACCTTGAAGTCTTTAAAAATCCCTCTGCTTCCCCTCCCCTCTCCGCGGTGCGCGCGCTGAGCACGAGCAGAAGCCAGGACCACCCGCAGACGCTCACTTGCTGCTCACAGAGGCCGCGCCTGTTGGTATTGGGCCGTTTGGGAAGACAGGGGCTCCCCAGGAACACGCCAGCAGAGCTGAGGCTCCGTCCCAGGGCTCCTGGCTGCACGGTGTCTCTGGGGAAGAGGAGGCATCTGCACAGGTCCCCTCTCCCCCTGGAGGCCGAGCTGCTGCAGGGAGGGCAGGGGGCTTCAGGGCAGAGGCCAGGGTTCCGCTTGGGCCCCGAGGAGCCAGGCCGGGAAATGGACATTCTGGCCACGACTCCTCAGGCCACGAGCCGCTCTGGTAGAGTCAGGATGCCCATCGGAAAGCCCTGCAGGGCTGGCGCAGAACTGAGCTGCGGGGATTGGGCCCAGAGGCCGGGGCACGGGAAGCTGCCTGTGAATTCAGGGAGCAGCCGTCCTCCACCGGCTGGAGTGATTCCCCGGTCAAGGGTGGAGCAGAGGGGAGAGGACCAGGCCCCAGGCGGGGCGGGGCGGGGCTGGGGCGTCCTGAGCAGCTGCCACGTGCCCTAGAAATGACTGTAAAGGGCTCTTGGGCTTCCCTCTCTTCTTCCTGAAAGAACTGAACCTGGAGCCCTGCCTTTGCAGGTGTGACAGGCCTGCTGCCGAGCACACTTAAGGAATGGAGTTTTCTATAATTCTATACACCGTTATTCTGGCCTCCTCCCCAACCCTCCAAAGTCATTCATCTACCGAAACATTAGTGATGGGTGTGTCTTGGGCACGCACGTGTAGGCTGTAGGCAAGGGTGGGAAGGGGCAGAGGCGTGAACACCTGTCTCCGTTCTTCCTAAGAATGCCAGCCGCTGGGCAACCCTAAGCAAGGGTCTGGGGGGAGCTGTGGTCAGTGGGTTGTGAGGGGGCAGGGCAGGGAGGAGGGACTGGCCCCTTGGTGGACCCAGTTCTTTCACATGAGAGTCTGAGCCTGGCTCCTCTGCCCTCACCAGGGCTAACAGCTCTGGCATTTTCCAGAATCTTCCACCCCTTCCTCTCATCCCCCTGTACGCACACACACCCATAACCCAGGACAGAGCGGCCCTGTCAGTGTCCCAGGGCAAGGCCTGATTGATTTGCAGTTGTTGATCTGTTTAATGTCCCTGCTCCCCAAGCGCCCATCTGGGTAGCAGAGGCGCTGCATTACCTCGCAGGCCTGGCTGCTGGCTGCTGACACCCGCGCCCCGGAGGATGCTTGGTGAGGTTACAGGTGCAACAAGCAAAATGAAAATCCATAGTTTTTAAACCTTTATGAATTGAGAATGTAAACCTGGAAAATGGATCTGGAGTTACTAATGGACAATTGGTTTGACCAGCCCATCCATCCTCCAGGCACGTGGCTGAGGGCACTCCCGTGACAGCCACTCCTGAGAACGGAGCGCCCGCCTCCCCCACCAGCCTTCCCTCGCCACTGCTCTGAAGCAGGAAACAGATGCAGGCGGGAGAAAGGGCCCTGCAGGTGGCCTGCCAGAGGCCCCAAGGTACTGGCAGGAGGGGGCACTGGGTTTGGGGGAGAGATTCAGGCCTCGTGCGCTGGGCCAGGACTTTGACCAAGTACTCATCACGGAAGAAACAGATAGCCCCATGCCCACCTCTGCCCCAGGCTAGACCCAGACCTAAGCATGAAAAATGCCTCCTCTGATATAAAGGGCACAATATCCCAACCACACACTCCCCCTGCCTCAACAGTCCAGCCCTGGGGCCCGACTGGTCCTAGTGCTCCATCCCCGTGTGAGGACCCTGGCCCTGCAGGGCCTGCAAACTCGGCACCGTGCCCTCTGCCCTCCCTATATGTCCCTCGCCTCTTCTGAGCCTTCCATTCCCCATCACCCTTGCCTCCAGCCCTGGGGTCCCTGCACCCGCTGCTTGCTGTCCTCCAGAGCAGTGGCCACAGTCAGACGCACTGTGTACTATAATTCTTGTTGGTTTAACGCCTGTCCCCCTACTAGGACGTGAGCTCCAGGAGGGCAGGGTTCACTGTCTGATTTTTTTCAGTATTTTTTCTTTTTCTGAGCACCTGGAAAAGTGCCTGGAACATAGTAGGTGAGTAATAAATATTTGTTGCCTGAATGAGCAGACATGGAGGAGTAAGGCTCCTTCCTCCAGTTTAGCCCAGTGCCTATCTCCACCTCCACGAGGGGCAGTGTCCCCCTTTCGTTTGCTCCTGGATCCGCTGACCAGAGCCTTCTAGGACCCTCCTCAGCTGCCTCAGCTCAGCAGGCCCCCCCAACTCCCACCCGCCGGTGCCCCTACCACCGCCTGCAGCCCAGGGCCCAGCTGTGGGGGTGCCGCCGCACCTGTGGAGCACAGGGGCGGGCAGGGGGCCAGGGCGGCATGCCTCAGGTCCGCTTCCTCTGAGGCTGCTCCCAGCCCTGGGCTGCAGAGCACTGCCTCCCCCTGCCCTGTCCCTGAGCCCGCTGGGAGCCTCAGGCCTCACAGAAGGGAGCTCGTGTCTTCTAAGTGTCGGACTTGGCTTTTGGGCTTTGCCTCTTCTTCTCTTTGTTGAAAAAACAGGCAAAAAGATTAACACAAAAAAACAACCAGGTGTATTGAGATATAACTCATAAACTAAACAACGCATCTGTTTAAAGGGTACAAATTCACTGGCTTTTAGTATGTTCACGGAGTATCCATCACCCCAACCCATTTTAGAGTATTTTCATTATCCCAACAAGAAACCCATTCTTCTCGGCCCTCATTCCCCACCTCGCCATCTCCCCATCTCCCCCAGCTGTAGGAAACTGCCAATTCACTTTCTGTCTGTAGATTTATCTATTCTGGGCACTTCATTTAAGCAAAGCTGCACAATGTGTGGTCCTTTGTGGCTGATTTATTTCATTTAGCATGATGTTTTCAAGACTCATCCATGCTATAGCGTGGGTCGGCACTGCAATTCTTTTTATTGACAGAAAATATTCCATTTTGTGGATATAGGCCATTTTTAATTAGTTCAAAAACCTAAGTAGGTGACTTAGGACAAAAAGGATCACAAGAGGTGAAGAAAAGAAACCTACAGACAGTTTAAAGCTGACCTGAAGTCCTCCTGTTTAGGCTGGCCTGGAAGGATAATAGCCCCAAGAAAGGAATCACGGCCAATTTTACAAAAGCATATGGATCAGTCTTGTTGATAAGATCAGGGATAAGATTATGTAAGAAGGAACCACAGAGTTTTCTGGATACCATGCTTTATAAATATGTTTCATGTTGTTCATTTAGTTGGAGAGGAAAGTAGGAAAGAACTCATTTGTTTCAATGCTAGTCATTAATTTTCTTAGGACCCTGTGGTTGAGCACAGTATGACTCCACCAGCTCCAGGAGAAGCAGACCCCCATGTAGAAGGGAAAGGTCTCTGGGGGCCCGGAGGCCATAAACCTGAAGCTGTAAAGTGAGGGTGACTCCACAGTCTCTACACAGATGCTACTGCTCCTGCTGTCCGCGCCCTGCTGGCATATTGCTTGCTGAGGTCCAGACCCTCCGGCCACACAGTGTGTGTGTGCCCTTCAGGGCTGTACACAGTGACCACGTTCTCAGGTGCAGCCCAGGGCCGAGAGAGGACAGACTGAGAGCCGTGAGAGCCGCTGATGAAGTATACTTGAACTTCTGCTAAGTATGATACTCAGGCTTGATCACAACACCCCTCTTCATCCTCCCTCTAGCCCTGTGCTTTGCCATGTGAATTTGAGCACTGCAGGCAGGGTGACCTGCCCCATCCTTGAACACTGGGCTCAACCACGTGGCTTGCTTTGGCCACTGGGATGTCAGAAGACACACAGCAAGCTGGCTGAAGTGCAGTGCCTGGATGAACCCAGCCCAGATCGCCAGCCAACCAGCCGACCCTGCTGCGTGCTGTTAGCAGCGCAATAGAGCCCCATAATTGGCCCTTAGCTGACAACAGACATTTGGATGGGAGCAAGGGCTCCCGCTGCTTGTTGCTGAGGCTTTGGGCTTGTTACTGGCATATGGTAGGATGGATAACTGGTACAGGACCTTCACAAAATCATTCTTAAATTCACTGATTAACCCCTGTCTGTACTAGAAATATGACTTCCACATTCTTGCCTCATTCATCTCGTGCCTGGGGTTCTGATTTTCTCATATGTCATCTAATGTTCTACTTCCTCACATGTTCCCTCCACATGGCCTTTTCCTGCTCTTCCCTGCTGTTTTATTCATCAGTGGTTCATTATCCTAATTGTCTCTTGCAATCTCTCATTCCTTCATTATCCAATGTGAACGAGAGAGCAAGAAAATGAAAAAAAAAAAAAACGAACTTTGGTGAATTGACTGTTCAACTGGAAGATTGAGATACAGAATGAATGAATGAACTAGAAAATGGAAAACATTGATTGCTTTACATTTTCATCCACTCCACGTTCATCATAGATGCCCTCACATTGTGGCAGGACAATTATTAACCTGTCTTAACTACACCAGGAGGACTTTTCAGTGATTGCTCTCATTAAAGCGTATTCATATGAGCTGCCCAGGCTAGAGCAGGAGGAAGGGAACAAAGAAGCAGCGGGAGGGGAAAGTGTGGCTTCTGGCCTCAGCCAAGAGGAAAGTCAATCCTTGGCAAAGGAAACAGTAAACCCTGGGATCTGCACTCAAATGCAGAATGTTGCCAAGCCTTGATGGCTGCCTCGAATGAAATCAACTATTTCATAGTAACATTTCACCCTGCTTTGTGAAAAGGAGGACAGAAACAAGAGACTGAATGCAATAAACAGAAAATGAAAGACAGGGAAGGAAGTAGTTGGGACAGAATTGTAAGAAAAGAGAACCACCATCACAGTCTGTGATTCTGAGGAAGAGGCACGTCAATCCCTGAGATCTGATCAGTCTTGTTCTGTTTCCCTCTAGCCTCGATCATGGCTGCTGGAAACCAGGACAGCTGAGAAACTTGTAAGTGTGGCTCCGAAGTCTCTGCGAGCCTCAGTGCTATGGACACAGGTGACGTTAAGAGCTGCCCAGTCGGCTGCCCAATCCAGGCAGGGGAGCAGGGAGGGGAACGAGGCGGATGTGAGGAAGAGGCGGGGGAGAGAGCAGGAGGGCTGGGCGGCCCCTGTGCTCTGATTCCAGCCCCGTGGGGAAGGGACGTTTCCACCCTTGGGCTCCGAGAGATGCTCTTTCTCCTTATAATTACCCCTCCCCCGTGCTCAAGCCGGTTTGAGTTGTTTGCTGTCACAACTAATAAGAGTCTTAACAAGACAAATAATCGTCCAAGAATGGGAACAGGGAAATAGCCCACAGCCCAGCTATCTATTTCACTCTCTCTTGAGGTGTTCCCATCTGTCTCCAGCCTCACCTCACTCGGCTCCCTCTCTCCCTGGTGCTAATTCTTTCAACTTCTCCATTATTCCTTGGCCTATATTGTCGCATCCTGATTCGCCGCCTAGCCGTGTGTGTCAGCTTGCAACACGGTACCAGCCACTGGTTGAGCTTCCTGGTCATTGAATGGGCAGTTTTACTCAGAAGTGGAATCTGTTGTATTGGAGGAAGGAAATATCACAGAGAACTAATAAACATAAAATGAGTTGAGGCAATCAGTTTAGGAAGGAACATGGGGTAGATGCGAGCAGATGCAGGCAGAGGTGGGAAGGGTTGAAGGGTAAGTGTTTTGAGTTATTCCAACTGAAGGGCTAATGGGAACTAAGGATGTCTAGTAGAGTGTGACCGAGTAAAGTCAGGATTTGGGCAAAGGCCAAACTGCCCATGTACAACCCGTGCTGTCTGGGCAGTAAGGTTCTAACCTTGTGATGTTGGTTCTGTGAGGAAGCTCACATGCAAATCAAGTACAGGGTAGTGGGATCAGCCAGAGGTGGAGTGACGTGTGGTTCCACTAGCTCCATGTAGGCACGAGGGCTGGAGAAGAGGGGTTGGGGGTGATGTGCAGCAAAGACAAGGGGAGAAGATTGAGTTGTGCAAAAGGATCAAAACCCTGTGTGTTGGAGAGACAGACAAGAAACACAAACACACAAATAAGAGAAATGTCTGCTGATTAAGATCCTGGCAGAGAATTAAAATACGGCCATGAGATTATGACAGGATGGTTATCTGAGATTAGGTAGGTAAGGTATCTGAATTAGTTCAATAAAAATCATTTGTAAGATTCGTTCTATTTACAATAAACGTGTTTTATTCCACAGGCTTTTACTGCATCACCAGGAGCTCTGCCTCATGACCGAGTCTGAAATCCGATGTAGCAGGGACTGTAAAGAAATGCAGGACCAAATCCTGGGGTCACCGGACATTGATGGTCTTCTATGGGGAGAATCAGAAAGCTTGTAGGAAGTGTGCTTGAACATGGGACAGAGTAAATTCAGTAGATTTCTCTGAAGACCCTTTCTCTAAATGGTTTCTCCAACCCTCCTTCTCCATCCCCTCCTCACTGCGCCAGGACACACATGTATCTGTCAGAACCAGCTCTTCATTCTATGAGCATAGTTGGGGAGCCCTGCCAGTATCCCAGTCTCCTGACAATCAGTCCCCTGGGGTCCAGACATTCTTTTCTTTATCTTCTCCAAATCCACCAAGCAACAAGGGCTGTGGGGTGGCGGTAGAACAGTCCACCTCACATTTGCATAATAGCAGCTAACTCTGAACCCTGTAAAAAGGGGGAAATGGCTTCCAGGAGTCAGGCAGTTAAAGAAATTCAGAATCTTTTGTGGGGAGGACTTGCAGTCCTGGCCACTTCATCCTTCACCTGGATTCTTATATCTCCCACATTTCCTTTACTTGGATTTTAAAACACAGATGCCTTCTGTCCTCAGTGAACGTTTCCCTGGCGGAGGCTGAAGCAGCCTCCAGGGAGAGAGCGTACCAGGAGATAGTGATGTGGTCCAGGAGCAGTCATATTCTGGGGCCTGGGCATGTGGGGTGGGGTGTGAACCACTGGGAGCGTGGCTCTCCCTCTCTAAGGCGAGCAAGAGCTGCCCCAGGTGCAAATGCCATCCCCCGGGGAGAGAAGGCATGAAGAGCTGGGCTGGAGGGGCATGTGGGGAGAGGCTGGGACCCTGCGTCCCACTGAGTGTCACAGAGAATCAGGGCCAAACACTGAAGGTCCCTTCCTCCTATTTTGCCGGAGTAGGGGAGGGGGAGATGGGAAGGTGGCCAGACCCCTCCACGTTCAAGTGGCTGTGGGGCTAAATGGGGCGATGGGATACTTTCCTCACAGCTGGAATCACCTGCTTCTGAAAGACAGAGCCCAGGGGTCTCCAGGGAAGCCCTTTACTGCACCCTGAACCCGTCCACGCTGTTACAGGCGTGGTCTTGCCCCAGCTTGACAGCAATGCAGAGCCTCAGCAGACCCCACTCCAGACTGCTGACCGAGAATCATGGGTGATTCTTGAGCATGTTAGAGCTTGAGAAGTGCTTCTGCAGGTGGGTCAGGCTCAGACTCAAGAACCGTGCATTTCTTAGAGCGATACGAAGCCCTCTGGATTTTAGCCCCGGGATGTTGATCAGCCCCTGGGTGTGCAGGTGTGGGCGTGCCCCCAGAGTTGCCATTCCACATGGCAAATGATGACATCCCCATGTGAAGGCAACAGCAATGCAGTCTATCCCCCCCCACAGCATGCACGACTGGTCCCCAGTCCCTAAAGCACCCACAGATCATCTGCCTGCGACCTTCTGGCTGGCCCACCCCACCACTGTGGCTCCCAAACCCCTACCAGCCCACCCTCCAGAGACCCCTTCTGTCTTTGCTCCTCCAGCTTTTACTGTGACACCTAGTCATCTATTTTGTCTTCCAATCAAGTTGATATTTGCCTTCCCAGAAATGCAGTTATTTCTTAATTATACAAAATAAAGCAATTTGAAGGAAGGGAGGAAAGGAAAAGAAGGAAACCCATTCAGATGACACATTGTGTGTCACTGTTTGACCTCATTACGTAGGGTCGGGGAGGGTGAGGCCGACGCAGATTCAGAGAGGGACCAGAATGAGCTCTACAGATTGTTCCTAGCGGCTCCCTGGGGGGCACATAGCATGACACACGGGGCCACTTGGGGGCCACACCGGGGTCCGTCACGAGGCAGAAGGTGGGAGAGGAACTGTGGGCAGGAGCTTGAAGGACTCCTGTGGCCTCTGGGGCATACAGGCGATCCTGCTTGTTTGGCACCTGGCCCTGGGGGTGCTCAGAGCAGGCGTGGGGTGGCCTGGCATATGAGCACCCGATGAGGAAGGTGGGTGGGGGTGTGGGCTTAAGTGGCTTTTCAAGAGGGGAGGTGACCTGCCTCTAGTCAGGACCTCAAAACTGGGTCAAGACAGCATCTAAAAAACCGCATTACAGTCAATCCCCAAACTAAGTTCATTCCTCTGCTATGTCGTCTACTCTTAAAAAAAAGGTAGGTGGTTCCTGTATGTCCCAGCTGCCTACGCTGCATAACCAACCACCGTTTATGATGCTTACAGGACAGGAGGCTGTGAGGACGGCTCCTCTCTGCGCCGTGATGTCGGGCTCTCAGCGGGGCTGACCTCAGTGGCGGGAAATGACTCCCACAGCTGGGGCGGAAGGAGCTGGGACCGGAGGACTCAGGTATGATACGGCTGTGCTGGCGTGGGACCGCTGGGCCCCGGCCTGGGTGTGGCCCCTGCAGCGTGGTGGGCGTGGCCTAGTCCGACTTCCAGCACGGAGGCGGAGCGTTCCTAGTAACCGAGGTGGGCGCCGTACCACCACATAACCCAGCCTCGGAAGTCACACACGCTCATTTCCACCCCAGGTTTTGGTCAAAGCAGTCTCAAGCCTCCTCCCTGGACCCCAGATTCATTGAGAGGCACAGAGACGCCACCTCTCCACGGAGGGATGTCAAAGACTTTAAAACCACCACACCGTGTTATAGAAAATGGATGTCAAAGAGAAAGTGTAACCAGCCCAAGGTCAGAGATTTGCAGAGTATAACAGCTTTGATGCCCCGAGGGTGCCGTGGCTTCCCCTGACAGGCATTGAAAAGGCCTAAGAAAAATAACTGTTCAGTCAGAGAGACCTCTCTGTTCTCTTTAGGAAACTTACTTCCAGATTCCTACCCCTGAACTGCCTCTCCTTCTGATGTTCAGACGCACTAAGCAGTGAGAGGCCGAGGCCATCGGAGGATCATGAACTTTTGCTACTATTATTTACTATAAAGGTCTTCCTGGTGACTTTAATTTAATCCCACACACTTGCGCTGAGTGTCTACAGATCGGTACGGGGGCACCGTGGCGACGAGCAAGAACCGCAGAAGCCAGATGCCTGTCTGAAATGCCATCTCTGCTCCTCCTGCCTGTGTGAAGGTCACAGCCAAGTTATTTAAATTTTGGGTGCCTCAAGTCTTCTCAATTGTAAAATGGAGATGATATAATATTTCATATGTAAAGTGCATGGAACAGTGTCTGTGGAACAAGCCCTGTGTTTGCTGGTACTGCTTCATGTAAGCGTGGAACCCAGTGAAAAAGTGGCATCTCTGCCTCCTTACTGTGTTCCCTCTTCTGCTGCCTAGTTTGGGTCAAAAGGAAAAATAAAAGAAAAGGGCTTCTGCTCAGCCCTGCAGCCCTGCATGTAGGCTTCTTGGCCATCAAAAGGAATTTTGCTTACAGTTTGAGATCTCTGCAAATAGCTCCTTGCCAGGATCTCACCTCCTCCAGGAGATAGGGACATGTGTATGTGAATAATGATTGCCTTGGCAGAGTTTTAGGAACATCATGACTGGCGAGGGTCAGCTAGCCAAGGACACAGAGACCCCGCTGGCATGCAGATGGCCTTCAGGGCCCCCTAACCTGCTCCCCCTCCGACTCCCCCTTTCCCTGACATAAAAGAAGCTTGCAATCAACCCTGAGTTAAGACGGGGCTTTAGGACCAGTTCTCCACCTTCTCAGTCTGCTGGCTTTCCAGATACAGTCGCTTTCCTTACCCCAACATCTTGTCTTTCGACTTATTGACAAGTCGTGGTGAGGGGCATGAGCCTGGACTTGGTAACCAGTGGAGGGCCGTTCCTTCCTGCTCACAGGGCTGTGTAGGTGGGCCAGGTGCAAGAGAGGCTTGCACTTAACAGTCCCCCCCCACAACTGTGGGGAGTGCGGAAGCGGAGATGCACAGCTGTGAGGCCAAAGCAGAGGGAGCTGGACAAATTGAATATTGACCAAATAGTAAAACTGCAATCCCGTGTGTATTAGGCTCCTGGGGCTTTGCCTAGACCTCCAATCACAGCTACTCCCCGTAGCCATGACTCTAGAGTGGGAGTTTTAGCGTCATATTCGGGCTTCAGCAATTGCTGAATGCTGCCTTTTAGAAAAAGAGAGATTCATTTAGAAACTCACCTGAAGACTGGAGGCTTCTCAACTTCCTCTGTCGACCACAGGGCTCCCCATACAGGATGGTGCTTAACTGGATTAATTTACAGCTTGATTAGGTACAGCTTTGCTGGGCCCCGTAACTGGAGCTTGTGGTTTAAGATGGCTTCCACAACTCCACATGAACTTCCTGAGGAAGGCACGTCCACTCATTCAACTCCAGCTGAAGTTCTGGGCTCTCATGGAGTTTTTGAGAAATTTAGGCAAAAGCTCCATAGCTTTACCTTATGTAACCACAAAGAAACATTTTCATGGAGGAATTCACAGATGAAACACACCTGACACGTGTAAGTTGCACATGGTCTCAAGATGCCATTTAGGGACAGAGTTCTTGATTTCTTTCTTTCCTATTCTCAGAGCCCAGCACAGTGCCTGACACATAATAAATATTTCATAAAGATTTTTTGAGTGAATGAATGAATGAATGAATGAATGTGGAAGATGTGTGGTTGATCTTACCAAGTTGAAATTCAGAACTGGAGACCTAGATCTGCATGAAACAAGCTCAGAAAACAGGTGGTGGGGCCGGAACACAGATCTAAGGCAGGCTGTCTATTCCAGTCTAAAGACTCAGATATATGAGCTAATAATGCAGGGGAAACAAGTGTAGGGGAATGGCCCTCCACTTGTTACCAAGTCTAAGCTCATGTGTTTTGGGTTGCAAATAACAAGAACTCTGATTGAAACTGATGTAAACAGTAAGTGCATGTACAGGACCCCATAGCTGAAAGTCCCAGGGCTGGGTGGACTTCAGGAATGTTTGATCCAGCAGCTCAGTTGGGTCCAGTTCCTGTTATCAGCAACCCAGATTCTTTTTTCTCTTTCGCTGTTACTGGGTATTGGAGCCAGGCTGACTTCACACATGGCAGTCAGCAGCAACCAGAGCCACACGTGCCTTTGTTTAGGTCTAGCAACTGGTTGTCCACAGCTGTCATGAAAAGATCTGGGCTCTAGGCTGAATGATTTGTCCTCAACCAATCCCCATGGCCTGGATGTCAGGCAATGAACTGATTAAGCTGCATTAAGTAACCAGTCACTGTGGCAAGGGGAAGGGTGCCAGGTGGGGTTAATCCCTGCTGAACATCGTGGCTGATTCCCTGTGGGGGTGTAGGGTCTGGGTGCTGGTGCTGGGGAGGCAACCGCAGTGCCAGCGAGGGAGGACTGCATGGCGGATCAGTTGTCCTGTGGCTGTTTCCTGGGATCACGTGTGTAGCCTGAATGAGAAGACTGCACTGTACTATGTTTCCCATACTAAAAACTCTGTGTAGCCCAAATACTTTCTTACCAGTTGGTTCTATCTTTCCTGTACCTACAGAGGAAAGGGACCCCAAGACATAGCTGGGGATTCTATGCTTTTAAAGTGCCTACCTTGTTCGCAAAGCTTGGAAGTAGGTGTCATCTTCTCATTTTGCATATGAGAAAACTGTAGCTTGGTTACTCCAGTGGGCAAAGCTGAGACTAGATGTCAAGTCTGTCTCATTCTCAGATCCAAGCTCATCTTACCTTCGAATCACATTGCTTCTCACTTGGTGTCGGAGCGCCTGAGCTTAGAAGGAGCTGGAGATATAAACATTGGCCCACAACCCACGGCAGGTGAAGCAAACTGTAAAGTGGCAGTACCAGTGAAGGAAGTGGTGGTTCGTTCTGGAGGAGAGTGGACACAGACGCAGAAATGTCTGGGCCTTAGGGGAGATGCTAGGGCTGGGCAAGCTGATAAAGTGTGTGAAATATTTACTATTTTCTCTCTGGAGTCACCTTTGGTATTAATCAGGTTTCCCAGGGGGCTCCTAGGACCACCCTGTCCTCCCCCAGCTCCAAGGCTTCCCTTGTGTCCCTAAGTGTATTTGATTCTTTTGAATCCTAAGCCCCATTGCATCAGGACCTTGTTAAGGGACTGAAGCTAACAATTTATCCTAAAGGTAAGTGCTAAAAGGTTTGAATGATGTTCCTGGATCGCACATTTGCATCTTGCAAAGGCAGTTCAAAGAGGATGGAATGGTTGACTACACAGATGTCTGTAGAAACATCAGGACAAAAACAGCGAAAGGTTGTCCTCCAGTTTTGAAGCTTTCCTTTATGCTTTACAATCCCCCAGTGACTGGAGGAGGCAGGGGGCAGCGTGGAGGGTAGAGGTGTCCCAGGAAAAGGATATTCCTGTGTAGAGCAGGGGCGAGGGAGGAGAGGGGAAGGAAACCAAGCCTTCCCTGGAACAAACCGACAGTAGTCAGAACAGCCCCCCTCCCCTGTACACAAACGCACTGCGAACTGGTACCCGGCAGAATCTGAAGTGGTCTTCTGCAGGAAGGTGCCACAAGGATTGTCTCTAGGAAAAAGGGCTCCTGTATCTCTTTTATAGCCTGTGCCAGGGAGTACAGGTACATACGTGGTTGCAGGTCCAGCTACATGTTGATGAGGAGAAAATTGGAGATGGAAAAATCAAACCCAGCTGCTCGAGGATGAAGAGGGAGGGGTGTTGGGAAGGAGGAGGGAAGGCAGAGAGGGAGGGAGGGAGCAGGAGGGAAGGAGTACAGATGTTCCCCTTGGGAGAGATGGGCTCTGCCATGCCCTCAAAAGCCCTGAGGAAAAGGACTGGGGAAGAGAAAGAAGGTCTGGTCATGTTTTTGGAGCCTGCGTTCTCCCCATCTCACCTCCTTTCTCTTACTCAGCCAGCCTGCAGGCCATGTTATGCTTGATTGATGCTCTGCACTCCCAAAGCCTCATGTGCTTCTCAGACTCCACCCTCCGGAGCCCTGGGCTTTGCTCCCCTGCGCTCCCCTTTGCTGCATCCAGCAGGAACTGGGCCCAGCAGCCTCAGCACAGAGGCCAGGATGGCTCTCACCCTGTGCCCCTTCCACAGCCAGAGGCTCTAGGGCAAGTCCTACCGCCCACACCAGGCATTCCTGTGGCTGGCCCACCCTGGCCCTGACCCTGTGCACCCCTCACCTCAGAGACCAGCTCCTCCTGCCCCCTCTGGCCATCCTCCCCGGGCCTTCCACTGCCACCCAAGTGCGGAGGACATTTCTGATCACCACCCATCTGAGCAGGACACCCCACTCTTCACAGAGATTTCCTGGCCCCACCCTGCACTTGGGTCAAGATTCAAACCCCCCTGAGCTCTGGCCTGGGCCCCCTCTCCAGCGCATCTCTCAGCCCCACCGGCACGGACTTCTGGTTAGTAGGCCGCCCCCACGTGTGGTCTCTTTGAGGAAGTTGCCCTGTTTCCATCCATCCCTTCGGTCCCAGCAGAGGTCCTGGGACCTGGAGGAGGAGGCCCTTCTAGGGAGAATCCAGCTCTTCCACCTGTAAGCCCTGGTGAATGACTTCCATGAAGGGCTCCTATCTTCCTGACTTCAAAACTGAGAAAATAAGGCATGTGGTTGGAAGGGTATTGGCTTGGGAGTCAGAGACTGGGGCTTCAAGATGGGCTCTGCCACTACCTGGCGGGCTGGGTTTGGCAGCCTTTCTGTGAGACGAGGGAACTCGGAGCTCCTTCCAGCTCCAACAGCCGTGCTTTGGCGGAGCAGCAGACCCCAGCAAGCTGGCTTAGTAAGGACTAATTCTGATGTTTGCTGACCTGCTGCATTTCCTGGGAGAGGCCAATTAGCCCTTCTCTATATTTCTTCTCCCATCTTTAATTTTGGCACTGAGGAACATTAAGTGTTGAGACAACTCAGCTATGAGCATTTCTTTTAAAACTGCAGAGTAGCATTTTTCTTCATAAATGAGGCACATTGGGTCAAAGTGGCAAAGCTGGGTGGTGATCGCCACTTAGCTGGACAAAGCTTTTGGATGGATCTAAAAGGCCCACTACCCACCGGCCAACCTGCCTGGATGCAGTGCAGCCTGGCGAGGGGCCCTCGTGCCACCCACCTCCCCGCTCTGTTCTGGCCGCTCTGAATAATTTCTGAGGGCTGCCTGGAGTGGGGTGCCCTTCACGATGGCTGCTGACAGGCACATGTGCTGGAGGAATTCTTCAATGCTCTGCTATGTGCTGAAAAGACGTCAGGCTTCAGGTAGAGGTGAAATCTGAGACCTCGCTTTCCTGCAGAGAGCAAAGGGAGAAAGGCAGAAATACTCAAGCTAAGAGGTCAGACAAAGGGAAACATGAGGCGGTGATTCATGGAGGGGAAGACAGCCTGGGGGCTGTGCTGAGAGATGGAACAAAGCAGACACACGGCTCGTAAAGCCAAAGTAAAGTGACCGTGTAAGATCGTGTGCCTCAGCAATGGACACAGGCTTCCACCCTCTGGCCAGATCCTTCTGGGGGCGTTTGGGCCTGTTTGTGCTGAAGAGAGGCCCTTCCTTGTTCCTAATGGAGAAAACCAACAATGTGGATGAACCCCCTTCGAACACAATAAAAACAAGGAAGCGGTCTTTTCCCCACTTCTTCTTATTCTTAGGAAGGGCTTCTCACTTTGCCGCTGGTATGCCCAGAGGCCCGAGAAGCTCTCTGCAGGTGCTGACGAAATCTGGGTAGTCCAGAAGCCAAACTGTAACGTGGATGAAGCTGGTGTTTGCTCCCCAGCAGTCTTTGATAAGACTGTCTCTCTACTTCCCACATTTGCAGGGACACCTCCCCTATCTTTACATTCAATACCTGTCTGTCGCCCCTTGTGACTATCCTCCTCTTATACTAGGAATACGTCTGGTTAAGTCATTCATACTGTGAGGTCTTAGGGATTTCTGTCTGATGTTATTCCCTCCAAGGGACTGAATTACTAATAGCAACATTTTTGACAGAAAATATTTGGCTAGTGGACCTTCCCAAAGGCCCTTAACCCTTGCAATACAGAACAAGTCTTTCCCCTACCCATTTGCAGCCCTGTTGAGTACAAGGTCTCATGTTTGGATGCCGACAGGCATCAAAATGACATCTTGGGAGCTGGCATAGTACAGTGGCTTAACCTCCAGGTTGGCCACTTTCTAGCTTTGTGACATGGTACACATGTCTTAATTTTTTTATGTCTCAAGTTTCCTCATCTGAAAAGCAGCCATAAGAATGGTACTCACCTTATGGAATTATTGTGGGAATGAGATAATGTCAGGGACAAAGCATGTGCTCAATAAATATTTTCTATCATGTTTCCTTAAATTTGAGGTAGACTTCTATGGAAACCTTTTGGAAGTCTTGGTGGCCCCTATTATTAGGGATCTATTGTATACTTTTATGCCCTGTAATTTCAACCTTAAAGGAGAATTCAAACTCATCTAAGAGATATGTGGCATCTACTATGTATCCCAGGCCCTGTGCTTGGCACTGGAGGATGGAGACAAAAGCCCTTCTGTCCTCAAAGAGAAGATAAGTAAGTAATTAAATTGAACATCACTTTCATGGGAGAAATCAAGGTATGACAAACTAGAAAAAAGGTGTAGCAAGGGACACATTTCCTATTTGATGGGGTGGGGTTGGGTGGTACAGAAAAAGGTTACATGAGATAATACCCAGGAGGATTTTGAGGGATAAATAGGAGTTTCCCAGAGAAAAAAGAGGGAAGAGGGTGTTCCAGGAGGAGAGACAAGCATATGAATAGTAATACTGGCATAAGACAGAAGGATAAAGTAAGACAAGAGGCTGGAAGAGGACGAGCAGGTCATAAGGATCCTGCCCAGGAGACCACGGGGGAGTGGACATTGTCTTAGGGTGAGAGGGTGAGTTAGAGCAGGGAGGATCCTCAGCAGATTGGTGGCAGAGATGAGGATGGGTTGGAGGAAAATATGAGTGGCGGTGGTAAGGTGTGCTCCAGCTTCTTTCCAAAAAGAACTGTTTTGGCCTACAATGGTCTTTAGTTTCTCTAATTCCTTTCAAATGTAGTTTTATTGACTTAAAAACAGATCCCCAATTTGGAAATCCCAAAATGAAAGTTTTTTTTAAAACAAATAAAAGTTGTATATATTTACAGTGTATATGATATTTTGATGATATGTTATGAACTGATTAGCACAATCAAGCTAAATAAAATATCTTTGACCTCACATAGTTATCTTTGTGTGTGTGTGTGTGTGTGTGTGTGTGTGAAGGTTGGGATACTTAAGATGTACTCTTTGAGCAAATTTCAAGTATACAACAGTTTTGTTATAGTCACCATGTTGTACATTAGATCTCCAGAACTTATTTGTTCTGCATAACTGAAACTTTCTACCCCTTGACCAACATCTCCCCATTTCTTTCATCTCCCAGCAACCACTGTTCTACTCTCTACTTTGACGCATAAGTGAGAGCATGGAGTATTTATCTTTCAGTGCCTGGCTTATTTCACTTAGCATAATGTTCTCCAGGTTCATCCATACTATTGTAAATGGCAGGGTTTCCTTCTTTTTAAAGGCTGAATAATATTCCAGTGTATATATCTATATTGATCTATATCTGTGTCTATCACATTTTCTTGTCTATTCATCCATTAATGGACACTGAGGTTGATTCTGTATCTTGGCTATTGTGAATAATGCTGCAGTGAACACAGAAGAGCAGGTACCTCTTTGAGATCCTGATTTCACTTCCTTTGAATATATAGCCAGAAGTAGGATTGCTGGATCATGTGGTAGTTCTGTTTTTAGTTTTTTGAGGAAATGGCTGTTTTCCATACTGTTTTCCATAATGGCTGTACAACCTACAATCCCACCAACAGGGCTACAAGGACTCCCTTTTCCCACATCCTCACACTTGTGTTATCTTTTTTGATAACAGCCATTCTAACAGGTGTGAGGCAACATCTCATTGTAGTTTTGCTTTGCATTTCCCTGATGATTAGAGATGCTGAGCACCTTTTCATCTACCTGTTGGTCATTTGTATGTCTTCTTTTGAGAAATGTCCAGTCAGATCCTCTGCCTATTTCTTAATTGGGTTAAATTTTTTTTTTTTTTTTTTTTTTGCTATTGAGTTGCTTTGAGCACCTTCTATATTTTGGATATTAACTCCTTATTTGTATGGTTTGCAAATATTTTTCCTATTCCATCAGTTGTCTCTTCAGTCTGTTGTTTCCTTTACTGTATTGATTGTTTCCTCAGTGTTTGTATGTCTGAAATACATCTGGCCCTAAGGGTTTTAGCTAAGAAAAAAGGGATACCTGTAATGAGTTCTTCCTGTCATATGAAGGAGTAATTATTTTCTGATCTAAACTTCCCTGCATTCCCCCTCCTACCTCCCAGTTTTTTCAACACTCATTTCCCCTAAGACCCTGACACCTACATACATTTAGAGCCCAGAGTGTGAATTTCCAAATGTCAGTTAATGGACAAGCACCAGAGCCCCTGGAGAACTTAGAAAATGCATTTCTGAGCCCACAGTCAAATGTTTTAATTAAGTAGGAATGATGTGGGCCTGAGAATCTGAGTATTTTTTGTTTTTCACACAATCTGATGCCCAAACAGGTTCTGGAAAAACCTCATCCAGTACCCAGTAGCAATACTTTAAAAAAGTGAGCTGCTACAAGTATTCATTCTTCTTATGAAAGCTTTTATTCATCGTTGAGTATGAATTGTTGAGTGATATCAGGAGAGCCCTACGGACAAATCCTCTGACATGTGGAAATAGTGCAGTAGATGCCCATTGGATTTCCTGTCCAATAGCATCCCTTGCCTGGGAGCTTTCTGTCCCCTACATAGTTCTCACGTTATCCTACCACCTTGACCACAGTTGGTTGGTCCCAGGAGAAATATATTACTTCATCTGGGACAATGAATCTCTTTTTGAGATTGCTGGATTTTGGACTAAAAGATTTCAGTCATCTTTTTCCTTCTGTGGCTATAAGGTCTGAAGTTTGAAAGATGCCATATTCTCTATTCTGTGAAGAAATGGGGTCTGTAGGGAGGGGGGAGAGTGTAGCTGATACCCAAGTGAAGCAGAGATAAGAGTCAGAGAGCGGTTTTGATTTTGTCATATTCCTGGTACCCACTGTTCCTGCATCTCAGGTGAATTCTTTCCTTTTTAGGATCTTGGTTGTTCTGTGAAGTGCCCCCAACTTTCTCTCAATTAATGTCTCATTTTTCTAGGTCGAGTTGTTCTCTGTCTTTTATAACCAAAATATAGTCCTGGCTATTATAATTGCCACAATATTAAAATACCTTTTTAATACAAGAACTGGCAATAAAAGTAGTATTTACAAAAATGGAATTGTATGTGTGTTTGCAGACTTGGAAGCTCAACAGACTTCCTGGAACTTTGATGTCACTCTTCACATCCAGAGCTGAGATCACACGGGACACGGGACACAATGGTGCGTATGGGGGTGGGGGTGGTGCTCACTGAGTCCACGTACCTTTAGGTCAATGCGATGAGCCCACAACCCCACCCATCACAGACCATAGGACAGAACTCCAACTTTCTTTACAGTTAAAAGTTCATGTTTATCCTAATCCATTCCTTCTTTTTAAAAATACTTCTCACAACAACAATATGTCTTTACTGAGGAACCGTGCCTGCCTTGTTATATCTAGATGTATGTCTTTCTCTTGGTTTTACACTCGTATCTCACTTAAGGGCTTAATCTCAGAGACATTTCCAGATATTTTTTCTCTGAACCACCTTAGCAATGTCACACCTTGGGTAAGAGCTAGTTTGGGTACCTCGAGATGCAATATTGGGCTAGGGCCAGTACTGTGGTACAGCCAGCTTGCGGTAGCTCTTGATACCTGATTGTGAACATCTTTGCCCACCTTTGTATTCAGTGCCATGTCAAGGGTAGCTTGAAATCAGCCATTGTGGGAGTCCTACTTACATCATGGAAATTAGAAATCATGTTTGATTTCCCTGGAGAAAAATGCTTAAGATTTGTTAAACATTGACCAGGATATCACTAGCTACCACCCACTGGACTCAACAGCATTTCTTTGAGGAGTCGTTCAGAAGGAGAATCAATTTTGATAAGTCTAGTTAAATATATATGAAAATTTGTAATTTATTATTATTATTTTACTTAATGTGTTTGCCAAATAGTCCACCAAAATAATTAGATGTGTCGTGGAGAACCCCTAATTGCATTTCCCACTCAGTCTGGACAGTCACGGCTGGAGCTAATATCAGCACCATGGACAGCGACAACAACTCTATAAAGCAGCCAAGATTAGAAGAACCAAAAATATCTCAAAATTAAGGGTCTTTACCTGGCAGGGGGTTGAACATTAGAAGACAGTAAGGAGTCTCAGATGAAGGAAGAAGTAAATGAATATCGACTAATACCCAGGGCCTGTGCTAGGTGATGCACCCAGGATTCAAGTGTCGGTGTAAAGGCAGAGACCAGAAGCCATGTGTATAGGCAAAAAAGAGAGCACCAACCTCATACAACTCATGAAGGAAATTATTATGAAATCACATGAAAATTTAATGTTTCATGGTATTAAAGGGTGTCCAAAATATAAAATAGGTGGTCAGGAGACAGCTGAATCATGGGAAGTGGTGGATGAGTATGAGAGAGTATAATAAGCAGGAGAGAATAGCAGCAAGATGGTCTATATACTGGGCAGAGTATGGTGTGATGAGTAGAGAACTGTATGGGTCTTGTCCTGTCTCTGTGACTAACAAGCTGATTAACCTTGGTCAGATCACTTGACCTCCCCTAACTTTGGTTTTCTCATCTGTGATATGCGGACATTGAAATATATGATATCTTAAGTTCCCATTAACTCTATGACTTGGAGAATTTTATCCAAGCCAGTAAATTTCTTATATGTCCCCTTAGGAATTGGAGTAGACTCCAGTAAGTGGAATGCTTTGACTTGAGTAGAAATTAAAATAAGGCCTGTTGAAATTTTAACTTCCACATTTCATTGAGACAATAAATTGGGATAGGCTTTTGGGGAGAAAAATTTTAAATCACCAGCATCCCAAAGAGATGACTCCTGGTCCCCAAATGATTATTCATCAAATAAGTTAAAGCTGAGACATATTGTGATTTTACTGTCTACTCCTTAATGTCTTGTCACCATCCAGAAATCAGTTCTACCTTTACAGTTATTTGGGATTGAGCATAATTTAATTGTCAATTTTTAAAGTCTAATGTTAATCCAGATACATAGTGGGAGAAAGGGAATTCTTAAATATAACCTGCCCTCCACCACCACCAAAGAACATACACACCCTAGTGAGAAGTTGAGAAAATGTGTCTAAAGAGAAATATCCTCTACACTGACAATAGAGACTAAAGAACCATGATCAAGAAAATTGGTCCATTATTTATCAAAATTTTAATGAAAAAATAGAGCTGAACTTCAGAAAACTTCACCTGAGTTTATATTATTAATGTCCATAAAAAGTATTTAGGTAAGAAAGAAACTATGTAGAATTCAAAGCTTTCTTTTAAAAGTTGTCACACTGCCTGTGAGTGATAGGTTAGAATCAAATACCTCATTTTGTCCAGTTTGGAATACAGGGACAGGTGATCTATCTTTAGAATACCATGAGTTGATATATGATCTAACTGCTCTTCTGAAACACAAGCAGACATTTAAGGAGCATCTGTGAAGGTACTGAGGACACCATTTTCAGCACAGAGATCTGCAGGAAGAATTATTTCAGTCCCTGATAAGTAAGAGTCTGTGTAAAGCAAAGGGACATATGTCTGGAGAATATAATCAAGGGTTCTTTTTGTGGACTACAGGTTTATGAAAATACAATCTTATACAAAATATACATTTTTTTCTCAAATGCTAATATAATTGAAAGTTGACTGCCTTGGGCATGCCAAAATGTGGGTGAAACACAGAAATCAATGTCATTGCCTGTGACTATAACCATTGTTCTCCATTCCCTCCTTTTAAAGGTTGAATCGTCTCAGCATCATGAAATTACACTGGACCCAACTCTTATTACATAACCACTAAAAGAAATATTCCTGTTTCAAACTTTTTTCCCCTACATAACTTGACCTTTAAATCACCAAGAAACTTGAAATTCTCAGAGTTTAAAAGAACCTAGAAAGAGCATGTGCTCTGACTGATGGTAAGATGTGACATGTTTAGATAAATGCCTCTCAGGACAATTTAAGTTACCCGACCAAGGATTTGCACATGAATAAAGTACTTAACAAATTTGCTGATCCCAAGGATCCCAGTGTTAAGTATGGCCATCACCCAGGCTTCAGTGAAGGCTGAGGCTGCCCTTTGCCTTCACTGCATCGGGCACTGTGCATACAGGAGTCACGGAGCCGGGAGTGGTGCCCACTCTTAGACAGTGCATCTGCATTCTCACAGGCTGGTGGGAGGGACGAAGGAGTATACAGCTTAAGGCAGCACAGCGGGAGTCTAGCTGTCACTGCAAAGGGGACACCATCACCTACTCTAACTCTTAGATTCTAGACACATCTAACTTTGAGGGAACTTTGGGGTAGTGGAATTGTGATTGAGAAAAATATTTAAAGGTTGTCAGAGAGCATTCCAGAGAGTTGAATTGAAGAACAATTTGCTAAGGTCTTTTCTTATTTCTTAGGATTTCATACTTCTTGATTCGCTTTTGGCTCCGGAAGGTACAATTCTCTATAGCTGCAAGTGGAATACATTTAAGGGCCCTGCTCAAAAGCCCCCTTTCAGAAGAGAGCCCTGATCAATCTAATCCAGCCATAAGCACTAATTAGTTTAGCTTCCCTCCATCACTATGGCAAACCAAAGATTGGCATTTTTGTTCGTCTTCTCTCTCTCATTCATGAGTTCCTCATTATTTCTTCTGTCTCCATCCTGTGTCTTCCAGGATGTTTAGAAAGGCAAAGGACACATGTCCTAGTTTTTCTGAATTAGCCCGTGTCACTCAGCAGAGTACTCGGCCCCCGGAGGTGCTGGAGTGGTGCAGGCAGAGTGGTGCTCCTTTCATCAAAGCCCACAGAGCTGTGCACACAGGGTTATTGTGAAAGTGGTGCTGGGGATTGTCCCACCTACTCTTTCTTCTTCAAACCAGAATTTCCTTCATCTTCAGTTCCTCCACTGACCCTTTTGGACTTAGCTGACTCACTAACCAAGCACTGAAGTTCAGGCGCCTCTAAGGCACCTTAAAAACCTCTTAAAACTATGTCGAAGTTCATCATATGTTTGCCATGGTTACACAAGGGAGCTGACCAAAAACAGCATGTGACAGGAGGTAATGAATTGTCAGTGACCATGAAATGCGACTTTCACAAAGGGCTCTACTGAGAAGTCAGAGGACGGCAGGGGTTGTGGGGAGGGAAACATTAATAAGACATTGTTGGTGCTGAAGAATAAGCCACTTTGTGTAGTGACACACCATGTTATGGTGTCAGTTGGGACAGAGGTTTTCAGTGACTTGTATGATGAAGAAAGAGGTATGATTCAAAAGCTGTCATCATGAGAAGACACGGTGCTGTATCAACAGCATACTGGTCATCTTCTTTAATAAGATGTAAATAACCTTGTCAGGCAGGGGATGAGGGGCTGTGAGTCAGACTGTCATATTCAAGGACAATTGAATTGTTTGCATTCTCAATCTGTTTCTAATGCCTGTGGAAAATAAAGAGAGATGTTGTCCCTTTCTCTCTTCTGCAAAGGACTACCACACTCCACAGTTTTCTGGTTATTCTTTGGTGCTTTGTGTGAAATGTGGCTATGAGCTTCAGCTGAGAGCTAAGTGTGGACCCGTCTGATCAGATAGCCTCATAAGATGGTTTACAGCCCAGCTTCACTGACTCCAGCAATCCGTGGCATGCTGCTAAATATTTTATAACCAGCTCCCTGGGGAAAAAAAGACAGAAAAGCCCAGGTCTGTAGCATTCCCTGATTTCCATGATGTAAGTACTCCTGTCAGTGCTGAGCTCAAGCTACCAACATGACGTCAGTGAACGTGATGTTGGGGAGATGCGCACAGTTAGCTCTCTGGGTGGCACCAGCTGGCTCCAGCTCTCACCGCTCTCATCAACCCCAACATCCCCATGGCTAGGTGTCCTTGTAGGCTGGAGACAGAGGCCCCATCCTGGTTCCCTGGTCACTGTGAGGTGAGGAGGAGGCCAGCGGCATTCAAGTGTCCCAGGTGCCTGTAAAGACAGTCCTCCTTACTCTGCTAGGCAGCAAGCTGGGGCCTGCATGACTTTATGCTTATCGTCCTAACAGGGACACTTATGAGATAAATGGGGATGCTATTAATAATACGCTAGGACAATGGGCACAACTAGGGCTGTGCCAGGACAATGTGATCACCCTACTTTAAAGCAAAGTGTGAATTTTGGGAAGAGTAATAACACTATCCATTTGAAACCTCCTCTGTGTTTTCTACCTCAGGGCTTGGTTCTCTGAGCCTGGAAGGGTAGAGTCTGCATAGCCCCTAAAAATGGGTATGTTTTCAGACTTTTAGCTTCCTTTGATTATTTTCAACCACTGCAAGTGTCCTTCCCTGTCCACACGATTGTGTCAGCAGCTAAATGCTTCTCTTGTTAGTCTAAATCCAAACATTCTGTTTGCCTCATTAAAAGATAAAAAATATCTAAGATTTTATGGGAGAAAAAACGAATCCAGTAAATAACCCTCTATTTACACCACTCTACATTTCCTCCTAGTCCCTGCTTATGAGTGTGCAGATGTGATTATTGACGGAGTTGTAATCAGTGTGTGCAAACTACTGAGTGTTCTGCTTGTTTCCATTTAACATTATTTCACATACTCATTTCCATATATTGACACAATCCACATGCTTATCATTTTTTATGGCAACATAGTACTCCATCATGTTGACATGCACTAGTTTTACATCCTGTCTCCAAAGATAAAATGGCCTGGCTTCATGCAAACTGTTGTCATGACTGCAGGCTGTCAGGGAGAGTTCTGGCTGGCTCCCACTGCGGGAGGAGCAGGGAGCCTTGGGCAGGGAATGGAGGTTTAACAGTAATGAGTACTTTCAGTTTAGGAACTGAACCACTAGCTTGTCACTGTGATGAGTGCAGATGGGGGGCACTGAGACAATAGCACAAATTTTTGCATGATGAAGTTCAGTGTTAACACTCGTCTGTCTTCTGCTTTTATAACATCAGCTACTCTAAGGCCCCAGACGCTAAAGGAGGCCACGTTCAGTAAGCACATTTAACAAAGAGGCAGCTAACATTAACGCAGGCACTAGGCAGCTTCTAAGTCATGCCTAAGAATCTACGCATCTTAATTACACAGTAGCCATATAAAGTTGTCGGGGTTTCTGAGAGATATCTAGCTGGGCAGTGGCCCCTCCAAGGCCACAGCAGCAGAAGGTAGAGAATTCTACCTGCAGGCAGAAGCCCCTGGATAAGGGCTTTGCCTAGGGCACCAGGCCATAGAATTCACCTTCTCTGCATTCAGTGTCCCAGCCCAGACTGGCCTATTGCTTGGAATGAGGGCTGCTTTGGATCCTAGAAAAGATCAGTAAACACTACAAGGGAAGAGGGTGCAAGCTTCAGCCTCAAACCTAAGGCTGAGTTAATAAAATCTGATTATCTTCTTTTTGGTGTCAAAGTCTCATCTTTTGCGTAGTAAGCCTGGGGATTGCTGAGGGGCCTAGAGGGTGGAGTGGCTTATTCCCATGGTGCTGTGCACTGGCCTCTGTTTTAAGCACCTTAGGTGTATTAACTCACTAAATCTTCACAACTATACAAGTTATGTATGACTATTATCCCCATTTTGTCACTAGGGAAACTGAGGCACAGAGAAGCTATGTAACTTGCTCAAGTAACCAAGTTAGCGCATGGCAGATTTGGGATTTGAACCCAGAGTCCATGCCTTAAACTACAATGCTCTTCTCACAGAGCCCCACTCCTTTCATCCAGAAGAGGGCCTGGCCTCCCTCTGCCCTTGGCCCCCTTCAGCCTCAGAGGAAGAACCCCAGACAGGATGGGCTGATTTCATCCACTTGAGCCTTGTGGGCTGAACAATAGAAAACACAGCTGAAATAATTAACCCCAATTTTGCCTCTAATTTCCTTCTTAAATAGATTTTTCACTGCTGATGACATTTGTTTCAGTTTGGGGGTGGGTAGGTAGGTAGGGGGGGCCGGGACTGATTTGGTATCCGAAGGTCTCATGTGTCTGCCAGGAAAAATATTAAGAGAAATTATATTCTTCAAATATGTATGGCAGGAAATCATAGCTTATATTATGATTTAACATCCATCCATCCATCCATTCATCCATCTATTTACCTACTTATCTAATCTATATCTATCTATCATCTATCATCTATTTATCTATTATCTATCTATCTATCTATCTGTCTATCATCTATCATCTATTTATCTATCTATCTGTTATCTATCTATCTATCATCTATCTATCTATCAATCATCTATCTGTCTATCTATCTATCTATCTATCTATCACCTATCTATCTATCTATCTATCTATCTATCATCTATCATCTATCCATCCATCCATCATCTATCTACCTAGTTATCTAGCTAAGCACCATTTTTGCAGGAGGTGGAGAAGAGCAGTGCTGGGGTTACTGGTCAGGATGCTGCTTGGTGTGTCCCCTGCCACAGCTGTTTATGGCCATCATAAAATGTATGGGGATAGTCCAATGGCTGATTTTCCAGGGTCTTTTTCTACTGTCTGAATGATCAGAAAAAAAATCTATCAGCTGGAGAAATTAAGCCATTTTTCTTCTGAGGAGAGAAATGGAGTAGCAGGCTTTTCACATTAAAATGCTACAGTGGATTCCAGATGAATGAAAAATTGGTCTGCATAGTAATGAGACTCAAGAGAGGTTTGGAAGGTTGTAACTGGCTCCGGCAGAGGCAGGGTGGGGTGGCACACGGAGCCTGGCAGAGTCAGGCAGGCAAAGTCTGTGGGCTTCCACAATGGGGAGTCACTGCCAGGTCACGACCCTTTTCATTCTCCCTGCCATTTACTTTTCTAAAAGGGTAGTTATCCCCTGGTCGTACTAGAGAGGTGCAATTGCCAGGCTCCGCTTCCAGTTTTCCCTTTGTTCCCTCTGGTGCAGTGAACCAGATGTCTGACAAAAGCCCATGCCCCTCACAACTCACACCGACTTCAGACTTCCCTGACAGAAGAGGGGTTCAGCCTTCAGAGGGGGTGGGGCCTGTCACGGAGGAAGGATATTAACCCAGCTTCAGGCGATTAACCCAAATATGATCCAGGTATAATGTTATGACCGGCCGGAAACCTAATCATAGCCCATCTAGGGACCTTAACAAATAGGGGCAGCCGCTCTGATGACAGTAAGCAGGTTAATGGAAGCCACAAAAGCAAGAGAATTCACTTAAGGATACTAGTCCAGACCGCACCCTTGATGGGAATCAGCTTCCTTTGGGCTTCAGACGCCTGACCTTCCTGATTTTCCCTGGAGTTCCTGGCTTGAAAGGGCGATTTCTCACCTTGGGGGTGGGGGGTGGCTTTGGGACATGTCCTGGGGACAGAGGCTACTTTGTCTTGTCAGTGGCCTTTTCAGGGAGAGTCTTGGGCCTCCCGGCAGCTCTCACTTCTCAGAAGGGCCTCATCCTGGTGAGGGAAGCACAGAGCCCTGGCAATCTGAGTACAGATCTTACCTGCTATCTGGGTGGTCAGTGGCTTAATGACTTTGAGGGGGAGTTTCATCATTGATAAGGTGGGGTGGCAATGCTTAACCTGAAGACATGGTGTATCCACTTAGCAGGTGCCCAATATGGCAGCTGCTGTTGCATTATTTGTAGGTCTGGCATGAGTGGAGGGGTCCTGCTATTCTCAAGTATCGCTTGATGAACAATATCTACAGTTGTACATCATTTTTGTTTACTTGTGTCTAATTTCATTCCAGAGAGGCTTATGTGCTTTTCTCCCTGGGCTCCTCTTCACAGCAAGTATTCATGGGAAAGATAACACAGTAGACCTGCCGTATTCACGTTATCCTGCAAAGCACCCTAATTGTAGGAGGGAGAGAGTCTGTATATTCTGGATATGTGTGTGGATTGACACAGGCCGCATAGCAAGTTTGCAAAACTTCCTTTGAGTTTTTTTCCTTAAAAATTCCAGCAAACTTTGAACTCCACTCTGTAACATAAGCATACTCCAAATGATTTATTTACAAAATTAAAAATTAGATGCTGCAGGAAGAGCAATGATTACCCTCTGGTGACTCCCCACACTGCTCCCCAACGTGCTGCATCTGAATCACTGTGCCACCCAGGCCTGCCACCCAAGACCAGGCCCAGCATGGGGAGGTCATAAACGATGCCACTGGTCTTAATAGTACCACACAGTCTGTGACTGTTTCTCTGACTCTTGGGAAATGTGGGGGTGGGGGGCACAGACGCCATTGTCTGTCATGAGAAAAGGCTCTGGAAGGTTCTCTAGACTCCAAGCCGAGGACAGAGCTTCCTGATACTCTTCGCCAGGGCCTGCCCCAGCTGTCTTGTGGTGCTCCCTGACATCCTGAGCCCCCAGCAGCAGTAGCCCTTTGCATTCGCCTCCTTCTCTCAAGGCTAAACTTAGGGGAGCTGGTGGGCCGCAGGCAGGCAGGCCAGAAGCTTCCCATTTCAGGTTTTCCAGCTTGCCAGTCAGGCAAGCCCCAGGCCTGGATTTCTGCTGAGGCAGGTGAGCCCCTGGGACCTGCCCCCTGCCCCCCCGCCCCTCTGCAGGGCCAGTTGTCAAGGAGATGACAGGATTGAATTCCGAGTTAAGGGAACCAATCTTGTCTGTCTAATTCTATCTCCCCTCTCTCTTCCTCTGCTTTGCTTTCCTCCTGCACTTCCTTCTTTTTTTAATCCCGTTCAGCCATTAAAAGAATGCTGGTCATTCTCTAAGTGGTGACCAAATCATTCTCTTGCTAAAGCAAGACTTTTGGCTGGCTTTTAGGAAATCTCCACTATAGGGTTTATTTTGCATATTATACTCACAGTGCTGCTCGACATTATCAATAGCTTCTAAGCACTTCTGTAAACTCACCAATAATCATCACCACATCCTAGAAAGGCTTTATTCGTTGTAATTGTCTGATGCAAAAAAGAAAGAAAGAAAGAAAGAAGTTAAAAGGCAAGGCAAACCAACAACTGAGCTGGGCCGGCAACCCAGGCCCCCTGACCCACAGCTCAGAGCTGGCTGGGGCTTGGGAGGGGACGCATAGCATCCCTGGGCTCCCTGAGGTGTTATACCTCTGGAGACAGAGTAAATGCATTCAGTCAGCAGTGAACAGCTGGGCCTTGAGCTCATATCCACACCTGGTTCAGATGACAGTGATGCTCCGATGATGGGATGGGAGTCATCCATGTCCTTCACCAAAAGCTGTCAGCTTCCAGGACAAATCTAACAATGGTGCTTCTTGTTTCTCCTTTTGATACTCACTTGCTCCTGCTTGCTTTAGGACAATTAAAATGTGACTTTCTAAAACTCTTGTCAGGGAATCTTAGAAGGGACCTTGGAAACTTGTGAAGAAATGAAGTGAAATGACAGCCTAATTCAATGGGGTTAGACTTACCCGCTCCCTCTTGGAGGCTGAGGAGGGGGTCAAGTCCTTTGCTGTTCACCTGGTACCTACAAACAGTCTTCTGGAATGAACTCCCTTTACCCATATCCTCCCACTGGGTAACCCACAAACTTTTTTGTTTGTTCTTCTTTCAAGTGTTAGTAAAGGACAATCAGTTGGAAAGAGCTTGGCTATCGCCCAAGGATGCCAGGCCCAGCTACAGGGATGTCCGATTTTGTCCTGTCTCTGCTCAAGGTCTCTGATTGCAACTCTCCTCTCAGGGCCTCATCCCAGCCGTCCATCCCTGAGTTCCTCCCTCCCGATCCAGTGCTCGGGGTCATCACCCACTATGTACAGCAGCCAAATGTCTGCCTCCCACCCGTGGAGACTTCCCCAACCTGCATCTCCAGTTATTTTTAAGAGCACAAATAAACTTTTCTGTCGGGTAACCATATGTCCTGGTGTGCCCATGACTGGCACAGTATTATGGCAGCATAATCATGAATTGCGTGTTCCTTTTGACTCAAAGTATCCTGGCTTGGACAATAAATTACCTTGTCTCTCAGTTATCAGGACATCTTTATGCATGTTACCTAAATATGAATGGCCCCTACTTATAACAAGGCATAGCAGGCTGTGCAAAGTGGGAGAGAGCCATCAGAGGTGTCTTGTTTATTTTGAGTTACAAGTCCATTTATGTTGGTTTCCTCAGGCTTAGACAGCAGCCTGGCACACTCTAGGGCAGCAATTCTCAAACGTTTTGGTCTCAGAAACTTTTCATATTCTTAAAAACTGGGGACTCCCAAGAGATTTTATGTCAATTATATCTAACACATTTAAGATTTTAGAAGTTAAATCTGAGAAAACTTTAAAATATTTACTTAAAACAATGATAACATATTAAATGATATTTTTATGAAAAAACATATTTTCCAATACAAAGAAGTGTAACAAAGAGTGATTTGATTTAAATTTGGTTAGAAGAGTGGCATTATTTACATTTTTGCAGATCTCTTTAGTATGTAGCTGAATGGCAAATAGCCATATTCAGTTACCTGCTTCTGTGTTTGGCCTTACAACAACCCTCTGCAGGTAGTCCCTGAAAGAGTCTACTATACACTCAGAAGAAAATGAGGAAAGAGAAAGGCAAATAATGTCTAGAAATATTATGAAAATGGTTTTGCCCCTATGGGCCCCCTAAAGCATCTTAGGGACTCCCAGGACGCAGGCCATACTTCGAAAACTGCTGTGTTGGATATTCAGCTAGTACCTGTTGTATAAAACAAATTTTAACGTGAAAAATATAAGAAATGTGGACACTTCCAGGGGGTGGGGGGCAAGGTGCTTAAGACATCACATTAAGGTGCAAATTTGGGGCAATGGAGTGTGCCTAGTGTCCATCCTATAAAACTATCCTAAAATTTGTTTTTCCTATGGGAACAGGTGAATGAAAATCCAAGCAATAAAAATAGCAAAGTTTTGAACATATTTATATCTGTGTGGAAGGGAGGCATGCAATTCTCACATCATTGAGAAGAGAGGATATTCTGCCTCTTCTAAACTTCTGAAGGTCGGGCTGTATTTTCCCTTTCTTTAGATCTGGGTTGTTTAGTACAGTAGCCACTAGCCACCCATGGCTACTGAGCCTTTGAAAGGTGGCTAACTAAATTGAGAGGCGCTGTAAATATAAAACACATGCTGGGTTTTAAAGAATGGTATGAAGAAAAGTGTTATATATCTCAAAAATTTTAAGATATTGATTACTTGTTGAAATGATGTTTAAGATATTTTGAGTTAAATAAATACATTATTAAAATTAATTTCACAACCAAGGTGTCCTTGGTAAATGGCTTAAAAAAACAACTGGGGCACATCCACACAATGGAATATGAATCAGTGCTAATAAGAAATGAGCTATCAAGCCATGAACAGACACAGAGGAATGTACACCTTAAATATGTATCACTAAGTGAAGAAGCCAATCTGTGAAGCTACATACTGCATGATTCCAACTACACGGCATTCTGGAAAAGGCAAAACTTACGGGGCCTTAAAAAGATCAGAGGTTGCCAGGGGTTGGAGTGGGGGACAGGGAGGAAGGGATGAATAGGTGGAACAGAGGGGATTTTTAGGATTTTTTGAAACTATTCTGTATGACATTGTAAAGGTGCTACAAGTCATTTACACATTTGTTAAAACCCATGTTATGCTTTCTATAAACACAGTGAACCCTCATAAACTACAGGCTTTGGTTGATAATAATGCATGGACATTGCCTCATCAATTGTAACAAGTGTTTCACATTAATGCAAGTGTTACCAATAGGGGAAACTATGTGTTGCTGTGGAGGGGTGTGGTGGTGGGGGGGGTACATGGGAACTCTGTATTACGGCTCAGGATTTCTGTATATCTAAAGCTGCTCCAAAAAGTAAAGTCTACTAATCAAAAAATTAATTTCACTCATTTTTATACTTTTATTAACATGACTACTAGAAAAATTAAAATTGCCTCTGTGGCTGACATTTGAGGCTTATGCTGTACATTTCCATGGGCTAAGGCCATTGCTACCTACACTCCTGGACGGCCTCAGCCAGGTGCTTCAAGAACGTAAAGGGTCAGCATAGGTGTACCTGATGAGCTCACCCAGCCAGGCATGTGACCATTTGCAAAGTGAATGAAAGAATTAATGAAGGCCCAGAAAGATCACCAGAACTGACGGGCTCCGTTTTTCTTGTATCTTAGTTCAGGGAGGGGAGCGCACGCCCAACCCCCACAGGCCTTGGCTGCCAGCTGCTTCTGGAAGAGCACGTGGGCTGGTGCTTGAGGCCTGAGCACCAGTCAGGTGGCACAACCCGTTGCAGACCCCCACCCCAGTAGTGGCCAGGCTGGGGAAGGCGCCCAGTAGGGGGTGCACTTTCCCAGGCCTGCACTGGGCTGGCCTCACCCGAACCAGGAATCCTGGGCCCGGCTTCCCTGGGAGGAGCACATCCTAAGGCCAGCTGCTCTCAGAACCCCGACAGAAATCCTAACCGGGAAAGATGCATAGGTAGCTGGTGTCTTTAATCGCTGCATTTTTGCAGAGAGATCTGAGTATTCATTTTTTATAGATGGCAAAATAGGAATGGAAGCAACCTCTCTCCTCTGCAGCCCCACCCTAGAGACCAGCCCCAAGCTAAACCAATCTTCATCCCAGGGGGATTTTCCCTGGGAAGTCACTCCTTGGAGATTGGTCCCCTTTGCTACTGGCCTCCTCTGCCATCAAAAGGTCTGAACGCAAACTAGGTGTCCCTGGTCAGGGCTCTCGGACTTACCCGGGACTGTGGTCTGAATTCAGATGTGGGATCAGCACAGCCTCCAGGACATCCCCTCATTCCCCACATATCTTCCTTTACTTACTTTCATTTTAAATTAGGAAATAATCCAAACACTCAGAAAAGCACAGAGAAAACTCTAAGATCCCCATGTGCCCACCACCCAGATTTAACAAATGTTAATATTTTGTCTTGAGGCTTCAGATTCATTTTTAAAGAAATAAACTGATAGAGTTGGACATGACCTCACTCTGTTTCCATCCTTTGCTTTCTCTCTTCCTGGAGGGAACCCCTCTCCCGACACTACGGGGCTGCTTGCCTGCCCGGGGTTTCATATGTGTGTATATGTGCGCCCAGCTGCAAACAATACATACTCTTGTTTTTAGCAATGCCCAATACATCTTTACTGAGTGCCTAGTACGCAGTAGCTACTGTCGTAGGCACTGAGGATGGAGCAAGGGGGAGAACACAACCCCAGCACCTGAGCTGAAGGTTGAGTGAGGGAGGGAAATGAACACCAGCCCAGGACCATGCTCAAGGAAGAGGAAGCAGGCAGCCAGAATGGGGGGCACTGCCCATGCACCTCCTGGGAGCTCCTGTCCTCGCACTGCCTAAGCTTTGACTTCTCTTCAGGGAGGCCGGTTTTTTCCATAGGCATCCCACTGCCCTGAGTCATGGAGGTGCACAGAAAGGGGTTCTGCGTTTGCTTCTGCTGGGAGCATCTGCCCGTTTGTGAATGGCCCTGTGGGTGGTTTACGCTCAGACTTCATCTCCCGGAGGCCCAGTCTTGGGATTTCAAGACGTTTCACACAGGAGGCATTTCCTCTGGGGCCCAAGCAGACACCAAATCTCTTTGCCATTTCCCGGAACCACTGGGAGAGGTTTCCAGCAGTCTTTCATGGAGGGGGAAGTTCATCCAAGGGCCTGTTTAGGGGCAGGTCTGCAGGGCTGCAACCTTTGTCAGGCGAACCTGGGCCCCAGACTCTGCGTGCCGTTTGTATACCAGCCACAGGGACCTGGACCCAGAACCTGCACCCCCTGGGCTCTACAGTGCTTATCGGCTCCATTTTTAGAGTCTCTTTATGTCTCTGGTACCTGGGGAGTTCTCTTCCTTTCTTTCCAACTTGGCTCAAAATTGTAAACATTTTGGTTATATTTTATGCGGGCCTTCTGAGTGTTTGGAGCAGGAGGGTGTCCATGTGAGCTCTGACTGCAACGCTGCAGGAGTTTAAACCATCTCTTTCTTGGCTTGTCTCAGTGCCTTAAACCCTCCCTCTGACCTCTGGCACTGTGGTTAGGGGCACGATTCTAGGGCCAGACTCTCTGGGTTCAAATTCTGACTCCACCACTTACTAAATGCGGGCCTGGGGGAAGTCAAGTAACCTCAGCTTCCTCATCTGTGCACTGCGGACAATCCTGACACTGACCTCCTGGGATTGTTCGGAAGAGCAAATAGCTTAGGTTGAGTAAAGTGCTTGGAATGGTGTCTGGAACCTGGGAAGTGCCATATGGGTACTAGCGACTATTATTTTTCATTTAAGGTCTTTATTGTTAGTTTGCTTCTCATAAAAGGTTCAACTCATGGAAAATATATCTCACTGGATAATTCCCATGTATCCACTCCTCATACATGTATTCAGTTCTTACCTATTGTCACTGGGGAGAAGAGATGCCAGAACTGGAGTCCGAGTAGGTAAGCTTGGACGGGGATGGGTGTTCTGTCCAGGTGTGGCCCCAGAAGGGCGTGATCGTGAAGGCATGAGGGACTATATTTCTTTGAAAGATGTTTACATTAACAAGAAAAAAAGAGGCATTTCAGATTTTGGCTCTCTTCTGTGATTACGAGGAAGGAGTCTGTCTTTTTACTGGAGTTTTGTCTAGGCCACTTTGCATTTATTTTTTACTGAAGACAGTATCACTTCCCGGTAGACAGTATCTAGGAAACATTTTAAAGTATTCCTGTGGGACTGAGTGACTGGTGACTTTCTCCTCCTGACATTATGAGGTAAGTGCTGCACTGCCATGCCTGGACTTCTTGTGCTTCACATTAGCCCAATTGTACGTGTCAGGCTGCAAAGATGTCCTACAGAGGGACATTCACGCCATATCCATAAAGACAGGGAATCTTGGCTTAGGCCCTGGTGTCAACTTTGGGAATTAAGAATAATCAGATATATAAACTTCTATTTCATGTTTGGTGGAAATAGTGGCCAAACCAGACTTTGTCTCTCTAATAACAAGTATTCATTGAGCACCTACTATGGGCCAGACATCAGCACCCAGCAGGCAAAGACTGTTTCCAATATTCTGGACATACTTTCAGAATTATTCTATACAGGCAAACACACACACACACACACACACACACACACACACACACACAAACATTTGGCAAAAAGCATGCCACACACACTGGTGTACATCTTGCTTTTTCACTTAACATTGTATCTTACAGATCATTTCATATCAGTATATAAGCTTCAGTACAGCAGCTTTATTCTTTTTAATAACTGCATAGTATTCTACCACATGGATATACCATCATTTATATGAATAACTCCTATTGATGGAGAGTTAGGTTGTTTCTAATCATTAAGGAAATGCTGCAATCTATAATCCTGTATACACATGATTTCATAAAAATATATCAGCAGGATAAATTCCTAGATGTGGAATTACTGTGGACCATTTTTTAAGAACAATCTGCATACATCTTCTATAAAGGTGCCAAAGAGCAGAAGTTCATGCTCTTGATGAACTAATGGGATGCGGGGAAACAGTGTGGCAGAGAGTAGTGGCCTGGGGGTGCTTTATTTCATTCAAATCATTAGCCAGGTAACCTTGGGCAAGTCTTTTAACTTGTCTGGACTTTAGTTTCTTCATTTGTAAAATGGATAATTGAGTCACTCGAGGCTGACGGAGAAATGTCCATGAACCTATGCACCTTTTCAAAGCATTCACATCCTGAGATCCAGTCTTGCATTCCCCTCTACTCCTGGGCTTCTTGCCAAGCAATGTTAGGTGTTGGTTTTAGGTGCTATTACATCAAGGGTGGAACACTCTATCGCCACCTTCCATTTTATAGGGACATGCAGTGCAGTGAAAATAGCCCTGAATTACTGAGAACTCCAAGCTGGACTTTTGTCCCTGCTGTGTGACATTGGGATGTCCTTTTCTTCTGTGGGGCCTTACTCTCTTGTTCAATGGGTAAACCCAGCATGAGGCTTCAGGGATCCAAAGAAGGGCAAAGCCCCATTTCCCATGTTTTACACAGGGGACCCTTTGCAGGATGAACTTGTCTTTGTTACATTCAATTTCCAAACATGACTGAGCCCTTTAGCCCCCTTCCTTCCTGTGGGCAATGTCTGCCCAGGAGAATGGGCCTCCTGGGGAGCCCCAGGTAGAGAGAGGACAGAGAATGGCTGGTGGGGAAGATGAGGTTAATCCCCACAGGCCAGCAGGGCCAAATCCTGCAGGTGAATTCCCTTCCTAGGGTTTTGTCCATGGTGCTCTTGTGACAGGTAATCACTTACTGGAAGTAAGCCCAAAACTTCCCCCAGAGTTGGGTTGTTTGTACTCCTGACCCAAGTGTGGGTGCCCGTGTAAGATCTGAGCAACCGGGAGCAACTCCGTGGACTGGAGGTCCTCAGTCTTTCAGTGACTAGTGGACAATTGAGAAAACTTGGTTAACGAAAGGCTGTGGTTGGTTAGGAACGGAAGTGTAAACATAACCTTAAATAATGAACTTTGCTTATAGTTTCTCTTTATAAACATTTTAGCTCAACTTTAGGCTATCCTTAAGAAATCATTAGGGGAAGGTTGTGGGGGGTGTACACAGGGAAAGAGACAGGGTTTCAGCATGGAGATTTGACTGACTGAGACTGAGCGCAAAGTTGAGAAACAGTGAGTGAACAGAATTTGCTGTTGCATAGAGCTTCTTACCTCACTCAGGAAAGGTCCCCACTTCCACCTAAATCTTACCCATCTTGACCTGATTTGTCATCATGGACATTTTCCAGGTTTTCTACATGTTCAGACTAAAGTGAATCTCCACACTTATAACATTGAGAGCAGGAAAGGAGCTCTGCTGGCCCCATAATTTGGGGTCTCCTTGCACCTCCCAGGCCAGCTGAGGCAGAACGCTCCCCTGCACACAGCTCTTGCAGGATGCAGGGAGGATGGCAGCCACCTGCATCAGATCTTGTCTGATCGGGTCCTGAGGACCCACCCTCAGGGTCTAGTCTACCTCTTAGCACATACTTGGAAATTCTGGGAAGCTCAGTGTGGCAAGTTAGTATCTGGGTCAGAATTTTTCCCCTGCAGCCACCGCAGGGAGCGTGACTATGCTCCCATCTAGAGCTTTCTCCCCTGCCCCTGCCCTGTTCCTGCACAGTCTGTGGACCCAGCGTGTCTTCCCATGGCCTGCCTTATTGCTGGTTGTCTCTATGCTGCCACGGCCAGCTCGGGCTGCCCTTCTCTCCCGGGCTCTCTCAAATCAGCGTGTGGTCTGACCAGATGTCTGGCTTGGAGACTGAATCTTTGGAAAAAGAGCCACTGAGGCACTCCTAAGGCTTGAGCCACGGGGTTTCAAAGGAAGCCCCTGCTGGGGCTGGAGGTCCTTTGTGCCCCCACAGCCACCCCTTCTGCTGGTCTGTTGTAGCTTTCCTCTCCTAGGTTCTTCTCTGGCACTTGAGACCCTACTTTTCATGACCCCCCTTGCTCAGCAGTGTCTCTGTGTTGGCTGATCTCACCCCCACTAGGCAGCGTGGACGGCTGGTCTGCTGGCCCTTCTCTGCTCTCAGCTCGTGTCTGACTTTGCAGCTTTGTCTTGTGTTGGTTCTGACCGGTTGGAGGGCCCAGCCCTGCTCCATAGTGTGCGTGTGAGGGGTGGGCCCCCCTCCTGCCCCTCAGGTTTCCGTGTGGTGGAGCAGTGTTAACGTGAGCCCTCTGGTCTCATCTCCACCTCCCAGGACTGTGTGATAGGGTCCTTTGGGGTCTGAATCTGTCAGGCCACGTTTCCCAGGAGCATGATCACTCACTGAAATGCAGGCAACGTGGGCCCATCATTCTTGGCCTCCCTAAACCTGTCCCCACCCCCAAACTGCAGTGTGCCTCCTTTTCTGGTCCCCTGCACCACCTTGGCCCTGGCGTGACCGTGTCCCTTCCAACCTGGGAGGAAGGCAGGATGCCCTGCAGGGTTCTCCAAAGCAGCCTCTCCAGCCCTCCACTTTGGGGGAGGGGCTAATCCTTTGATCCTTTTTAGGCAAACTGGGGTCTAGTTCCTAACTGGTCGGCCCTGGGAGGGAGGAAGCACTAAGAAGAGGACCTCTTCTCTTCCAGGAAGTAGCAAGAATGAAGGTGCCACAGCTCTCTGTCTGCTCTGCTGTTAACCCCTGAGTTTTCTCTGTGACTCCTCATCCTGACAGCTTCCTGGCTGCAGCCACCAGGAAAGTGGCCTTCCTCTGATTTATAAGCCCTGCTTCCTTCCCAAAGAAGCCTTCCATCAGCCACCCCATCAGGCCAGGGCCTCTTCCAGGACATTGGTACTGGGTCACCTTTTGCAGTAGCACGAAGTGGCGCTTTCCTCCCTTCCATATGCCAGTCCTTCTGGATCAAAAGGCACCGACACACACGCATATTCCAGGCCTGAGAGCCATGCCATCAGGACGCTGTGATGCCAATCCCGTCATGATCCTGGTGAAGCATGAAAATGTCCAGCGCCTTCTGGGCATTTCAGAGGCTTGCAGGTGAATCAACCTGAGAAATCTTTGGTGGCCAGTGTCATTGGGCCACTGCCCGCCCTGCTGTGACCTTTCCCACTGCCTTCCTGCAAACACAAAGCCACTGTTCCCCGAGGCAGCTGTCAACGGCAGCAGCCGCAGCATGAAACCAGGTTTTGGTTTCCCTGCAGAGCTTCACCATGTCTCCGAGCTGAGGTCTGGGCAAGGTGTTCAGGGACCAGATGATGCTTCCTCTTTGTCCCTTTCTCCAGCGCTATTTTTCTGCCTTTTCCTGACTTTGTTCTTTGTGTAAAGGTCCGGAGTAGAGGAGCAGTGGCAGCCGTTGTGCAAGGGATGTAATTTTGACCCCTTCTGCTCCTAAAAAATCAATAATCTCTTTGAGTCTCTGTGAAGAGTGCTTTATAGACCCCCTTCTGAGCAGCTCCAATCTGTAAAAGCTGATATTATTTGATGACCCTTCTCATACTTACACATTTTTTTTACAAAATATTTCTAGAACCTCACCTTCCTCTCTAACTGAGACTTTACTGCACATATTGGCTTTGTGACAATATATCTTATCTGTCCAGTTTGGAAGGAAAAGCTCATTTGCATACCTGCAGGCACAGGGGGTGGGGGGGTGGGAGGTGTGAATGACAAAGGTCATCAGCTGATAGGGTGGCTTTCAGCGGGTGGGGAGCCGCAGCAGGGCAGTGGAAGGAGGAGCCTGGAGACCAGCTCGCTGCCAAGGTGGAGAGAAATCCATCAGCTTGGGAGGGTCTGTCATCTGTGAGCAGGCCCAGCCTTCACCAGTGTTATCTCAAAGATAGAGGCACCTCACTCTTATTTTTCCCACTTATGTCATTTCACAAGGCGACAAACAAGCAACCTCCACTTAATTGCCAAATTAAGGCTTCAAATGTCAAACGTCACGCTTGCATCTGGATGCTGCAGACGGGTGGCCACGTGGCTCCTGGTGACAGACACATCTTTTTTTGACCTGTGCAGTGTTTTTGTTTGTTTCAAGCTGAATTTACTGTCAATATTTAAAAATCAGGAGATTTTAAATAAATATGGCTTGAGAGATTTTCTTGAAAAATTGGAAGCTCTCGTAACTCCAGGCCCTATTCCTGACTGGGGACAACAGAGAAGGGGGCTGCCCCTTGCACATCGGAGGCTGCAGCCCCTGCCCGGCCGCCTGGCTCACTTGTGCTGCGTCCAGGCCCTCTGGCACCCGGGTTTGTGCCGCCTCACCTGAATTCTGCCCCCACCCTTTTTTTATATGAGGAAACAGTAGCCGAGAAGATGTGACTTCCCGGATTCTCACAGGAACTGCAGGGCCCCTGCTGAGTCCGTACCAAACACCACCCCAGGAGCTCTGCTCCAGAGGGTGAGAGGTGCCCAGAGGGGGTGAGGGCACAGGGCTAAATTCTTATTAATCAAATGACTCAACTAAAAACAGACACAATAAAGATGTGATTTGTGGATCAGACCCTCACCTTGTTTCTCATCTTTCCTTTTAGGGTGCAAAGAGCTTTATGAACTCTAAGCCAGTGTCACTCATTTTCCACGCAGCCATAGGATGTCATCAGGCTCCTTTGTACCTCAGTCTGCATACCTGTTAAAAAAGGCAAGACTATCAGACTTAGGTATCTCCCCAGGTTGTTCTGAGGATGGAATGATACGTTACACATGTGAAAATCCATTCATTCAAAAACCACATAGCCTTCTGGGCTTCCACCAGGTGCCGAGGGGGAAAGGCATGGATGTGGAATTCCAGTCAGATCGAGGGTCACAACCAGTTCTATCAGGAGAGAGAACTGGACAGTAATGGCTGGAGACATTCGGCACTGGCTTTGGAAATGCTCTCTTGGCCCCTAAACTGCAGGTAATTGTATCTTCTCTCTCTTTTCATTAACTGCTAAAAGGATAAAGTCTCAACACCAACAGAGAAGCATCTCTTGTGAGGAAGTCAGCAGGGTATCTGCCCCCCAAAGCTGGCCTCTAGGCAGGGCAGGATTCCTGACCCCTCACTGTGAGATGTCTTGCCTACCCTGTTTCCTCCCCTGCGCAAGCCCAAGCACTCTGCTTGAGGATGCGCACGCTTGGCACACTTGGCTTTTCATTTCCCCAGGCAAAATGGTGCAAGAACAAAGAGGCATGTTGGGGGGACGATCTTTCCCTTGATGGTGTGTCGTCCCGGTAGGGTGTGTCCAGCACTCCTAGAAGTCACTTATTTCTTTGAGGGAGAGCCCAGAATGAGGCCTCCCAGCTTCCCTCTTCTCAGTTGCTATTAGTCAAAAACTAACTGCTTTGGCTGCGTTCCCACCTCTCCACTTTTACCTGGGTTCTTGGGGCAGGACAGTTGCTAGGAGCCCCTGAAGGAAGATTAGGAAGAGGTGAAAAGGTAAGGTCTGGGACAGTATTTACTCTCCCACGGCAGCCTGTGTGACCAGGAGAAGGAACGAGGAGGCTGCAGATAAGGTTAATCAACACAATGTGCTCATTGCTTCAGAGGGACACTGGTCACGATTTTATTAAACCCTGAGAAGGTTTTTTGATAAAGGGAAAAATAATATGGTGTTTTTCCCTGTTCAATTCCTTCAGAAAATCAGGCCTTTCCAGAGGATGGTTTGATATTCTCTGTAAACACAATTAGTCTGGGGTCCCTGCCACATGGTAGTAAAGATGCCTTCACAAAAGCAGGAGGGAGATTAAATGATTACATTAGTAGAGCAAATATATGTATGATAAAGTTTTATGAGCTCTTCCAAGAAAGGGGCTCTGCAAAAGCAGTATTTTATTATCCTTGCTCCAAGGCTCAGGAAATGTAGCCTCCCTTATTCAACTTGGCAGTTTGCAATCATATTTATCTATTCATGCCTTACCCTTTGTTATTTTTCAGGAAAATTCAGACCAAGCATCATTGTGTTATTAATATTCTTTAGTGTCGAATCTTTAAATATCTTGTTTTATACCATATATCCTTCTCTTCCAGGCAGTAGCTCAAAATGTCTCTCATGATATATCAAAACCTTACAGTAGCAAAGAAAACATTAAAATATTAATATAATGTTGTATCTTGCTGAGATTATTAGATTTCCTTCTTTGTAGGATTTTAATAGTCATTTCATTGACTCTCAGGAAACTGGAGGAAAGCTGACAGATGGGATAAATGATGCTCTGAGCATCACAGTTACTGTCTCCATAAGCACAACCCTTACGTAAAATAAGAGCTTCTGTACAGGCAGGCAGCTTGTCCTTGCAATCAGGAGTGTAGAGCCTAAGAAAAATGGTTGTTGCAGAGCAGCATGCTGGTCTCATTACACAGCTAAATTCATGGAATGCAAGCTAACTTTTTACATTAGACAAAGGAAAGAGAATACCTGCATCTCGTGGGTGAAAATGATTTTATGGGAGCCATATTTAGTACCAATCACCACTGGTCTTCCAGTTAGTTGAGGAGAACATTCCAATGGAAAAGTTTGTGTTGTTTTATCTTTTGCTGAATGATAAGAGTTTAAAGAATTGGGAATGGGATGACTAGGTCTTCCAGACTTTTGTGCCGACAATTGAGAGGGAAGCATAATGTCAGAATGTTATTGCTCTTCATTTCTAAAAGGTATAAACTATTTCCCCAAGGATCATTGCATTGAAACATCCTGGATATCCTGCTTAACTGCATTAGTTATTTATTCCTGTATAACAAATGACCCTCAAACTTAGTAGCTTGAAACAATTAACATTTATTATCTCACACTTTCTTTGCGTCAGGAAGTCTGGAGTGACTTAACTGGGTGGTTCTGGCTCATAGTTTCTTATGAGGTCAGATGACTGTTGGGATTTCAGTTATCTGAAGGCTTGACTGGGGCTGAGTGTTCTGCTCCCAAGATGGTGCATTCCCATGACTGGCAAGCCAGTGCCAGTTATTGGGGAGGCACCTCAGTTCCCCACCGCTTGGACTTTCTCCATAGGGTTGCTCAAGTTCCCCATGATACAGCAACTCATTTTCCCCAGAGTCAATGATCCAAGAGAGAACAAGCCAGAAGCCACAATATCTTTTAGGGCCTAGCCTCAAAAGTCACACTTCATTATTCATGCAATGTCCAGTGGGTTATACAGGACAACCTGTGTGGGAAGGACCAAGGGGTGAGAATCACTGGGGGCCATCTGGGTGTCAGCTACCACATTAACTCACCTGAACTTTCACTCTGCCTTCCACCCACTATAGTGGAATTTTTCCAAACATTGTTCTGTGGTTTTGCTGGTTTTTGTCAATATATGAATAGACATTTGGCAAAAACTACTATCTATTCCCTGCTTTAACCCTACCACACATACATAACAACAGCAAACTTTCATGGTCAGAGGAAACATAGCAAACTACATTGGGAGCCTTATAACTCACCTGACGTCATAAAATGTCTGAAGAGCATTCTGGTATGGAGATGTGTTCAACTTTGACTCAGCATCTTTCTTAAATTCATTTGGCCTTGAATTCTCCTTCAGGGAGTGTATATTAATCTCTCCCCTAACCTTATGTTCAGAGGACATCATTTGAGAAATGCCTTTCTGGGGTTGTTCTAAAGCAGGGCTGATCTCTCTGCAAGTTTGCCTGGCCAGTCTCTAAGAAAGGCTCTGTGGCTCTGTGATGTCTGTGGGGATGCCCAGGGTATGTGTAGGGGAGGGGCCATCTGCCTTGGCAGCCACCCACTTTTCCACTTCAACAGCTGCATTTTCAATATTAACTCTTCCCTCGTCCCAGCAATCATAAGACTTTAGGCAAAGTCACCCAAAAGAGTTGGGGGGCCACCCTACCACCAATTTTGTATTAGAAGAAGTGTTTCTTTCTTGGCTGTCATATTAAGTTGCATTCTTCTTAATCAAGAAAGGAGAACACGAAATTCCCAACCTTCCTGAAGTAACCTTGGGTTTTAGGGCAGTGGGATAGCATTATGATCAAGCACACAGGCTCTGGAGCCTGAATACCTGGGTTCACATCCCTGGTGCCCCATGCATGGCCAAAGTAAGATGGGGCAAGTCCCTTTAACTTTTTAAAAATTTGTTCAAAGACGTTTTATTTTTTAGAGCAGTTTTACATATAGAGCAAAATTGAAAGGAAGGTACAGAGAGTTCCCATATACCCGTTTCCCCTATGCATGCACAGCCTCCTACATTATCAACATCCCCCATCAGTGTGGGACATTTATTACAGCTGATGATCTTTCTGACACATCATAACCACCCAAACTCTGTAGCTTACTTTGAGGCTTACTCTTGGTAGTGTACATTAACGGGTTTGGACAAATGTACGTATCATTGTATCATACAGAGTATTAACGCTGCCCTGAAAGCCCTCTGTGCCCCAACTACTCATCCCCCCTCCACTCCCTTCTGCCCCTGGCAACCACTGGTCTTTTTACTGTGTCCATAGTTCTGCCTTTTCCAAATGCCATATAGTTGGAATCCTACTGTACCTTTAACTTTTTTATGGCTCATTGTCTTTATCTGCAAAATGAGAATGATAATAAAATGTACTTCAGAGTTGTGGGAAGTAAATGACACAAAGCCTGGAAAGCCCTTAGCAGTAGTGACACAGTAACGGGAGCTCTAGGTGTAAGGGAGGGAATTTGCTTGAAAAGCTGGTGGTTCTACAGTCCTCACTGAAAGCTTCCTATCTCTGAGTTGCTAGCATAACAGGGGAGCAGGTGAGAGACAGTCTTGACCAGAAAAGAGTTCAGGGAAGCTAAGAGACAGGAGAAGAGTCAGCAAACAGTGGAGTCTGGGATGGGCTGTGGGAGGGCTGGCATGGCGAGGGTGTGAAGGATGCCACCGGCACCCAGTTTTCCAGTGACTGGAGCACTTTACCAGCACCCAGGAATGGCGCAGCCTGGTTACTGAACTGTAGAATTAAAAGAAGTATCACAGACGAGCCAGTCTGAAGCCTCACTTTATAGTTAAAGGAACAGCAACTAGAGAAGGCAAGCATGCTGGCGAGACCCCACAGATTGTCAGACGTGAAATCAGGTTCCTGGCTCTAGGCTGGTTTCCCTTATGTGAATTGTAATAATCTGCAGTTAAGACGAAGTTTTCCTGATAGTACAGGGTCCAAAGCATTCTGATGAATTGATGCTAACATGCTGTATCTACAAACCCATACTCCAGCAACTATCATGGGCCACCTATGTCACTGTGAGTGATTGTTAGGACAGGAATCTAGAGAGGATGGGGTACAACCTCAAATTGCCAAAACATGAGGGAAACCTGGTTCTCTGTGTTGTTATGAGGACATTTTTTTCTTAAATCAACCTTACTGAGGTATACTTTATATATAATAAAATACAGATTTTCATTGTGAAGTTTGGTGGGTATAGAAAAATGTAGGCATCTGTGTGACGAGCACGTCGGTCAAGAACCAGAACACACCCCTGTCCCCAGAAAACTGCTCTGTGCCTCACAATCTGCTTAGGAAACAGACTGGGGAAAAGCTGAGCTACAGTGGCCCCTCCACTGTCAATTAAGGCCGTGATGACAAGGGGCTGACAGCTTCACAAGTCTGGAGAGGACCGCAGACCAGCATGGTTGGGGAGGTCTCTCAGGTCTGAGGGGTGTCTGTGGAGGACGGTGGGGCGTGAGTGGTTTGTCATGAGAAGGGAGGTCCCGGGAGGGGAGCAAGCAGCTCGGCAGGCAGCAGCACAGCCAAGGGCTGAGCCCCAACCTTTGCAGCCCTTCCACGGACCCAAGGAGGCTCTGCTGGAGGGGCCGCAGGATTCCTACTGAACAGCTGCGGAAAGACAAGTGAAGTCTGGGACAGCAGGATGAGGTTGTTTCCATAATTATTGCATAATATAGCATATGCTGCATTAACATACATTATTTACTAAATAAATGCAGGTTAAAAAAAAATGTCAGACTATGATCCTGCTGCCCTTTTGCTTTTGAAAATGGCCTTGGTGCCTCTCAGCCCTTGGCCAGCCCTCCTGAGCTTTGGGGAGCCCTGGAGCGTGAGCGTTTGCCAAGCCTCTAATGACAGGGGCCCATTAGAGTGCGTGGCTGGATTCCTGGAACCACCAGTTAGGGGAAGAAATGGAGCCAGAGAATTAGCTTGATGCACACTCTGTCAAGGAGGGACACGTGTCCCCAGCGACAGCGACTCCCTGGAGGGTGAGGCAGATGGGGAGGACGCGTCTGGGTCATTAAAGCGGTGCCGCCAACAGCAGGCAGGCTCTGCGAGCCCTCCACCCAACTCCATTCCAGGCAGCTCAGGAATCTCGGTGGCCATCAGGGCCCATGCTGTCAGTAAGGGCATCACCAGATAAAGAAAAGGAGAAGCATGGGAGGTCTAAACAAAACTGAGTGCCTACTCTATGGCAGGCACTGGGGATGGGGGGAAATCATACACTGGCCCTGGTGAGGAGCATGGGAGAGGAATGGGGCTGGGTAGTGTCCTCCAACAGGTGTGAAGTGACAAGGGCCCGGTTATGGGCTGAATTGTGTCCCCTTCAAATTCATAGGACTTCATGTTGAAGTCCTAACCCCCGCAAGCCTCAGAATGTGACCTTGTTTGGAGGCAGAGTCTTTCCGGAGGTCACCAAGTTACAGTGACGTCATTAGACTGGGCCCTAGTCCCACGCAAGGTCTTAGAAGAAGGGAAACTTGGACACGGGGACCCTCACAGAGGGAGAGGATGTGAGGATCCAGAGAGAAGAAGGCCATCTACGAGCCAAGGGCAGAGGCCAGAAACAGACCTTGGAAGGACCCGAGCGTGCCAGCAGCTGGATTTCAGACTTTTGTGCTCCAGAAGCCACGTGGCCCTAGGGAACGCAATACAGGCCCTACTGGGGACACCGAAGAGTCCCCCGGGGCAGAATGAGGGGGCCAAAGAGAGTGCCTGTGTCAAGAAATGACAGAGAGGAGATATCCGGGGTTCGAGAAGGGTGGGCTTGTGTCTGGCTCTGCAGGGCACCTGTCACCAGGAATCAGCTTGACATGGAGCCAGTAAACTTCCAAACTCAGGTTAGGGGAGGGGAAACTGGTGCACTTTGGATTTTAGTTCATTAATGTCTAAACAACAGGCAAGTTTTCTAATGGAAACAAGCCAAAAAATTTGGCCTTAAAAACCCTTTGTGGGAGTGGGTGAGGGTGGTGTCCAGTGGAGAAGGGTGGGGCGTTGGCTAAGCCAAGCTAGCGGGTGAGATTCATCTCTGTTAAAACGCACAAAACACGAAGTATCTCTGGGTGCTGGAAAGACAGCGCTTGTTTTGCAAATGGGTGGAAGAAGAAGACTGCAAAACCAAGCATCCTGGCCTGCAGTTTTGTTTCTTAGGAAGGTCACATGGGGATGAGTGATGAACTTTCTCAGAGCCAATTCCAGGATAGCCGATCCTGCTTTCTTGTCCAGAGAAAGGCAGGGTCCATTCTCCAACATTTTGTAGGCTGTCAAGAGTGGGGATAAATCTGAGACCGCCTTTAAATACTGGATTTCAATTGCTTTCTTTCTTCCCTGGGCAGATACACGGGCTTGTGGTATGATTTAGTGCCCGAGCCCGAGGCACTGGTGGGCTTCTGCAGCACAGAGACAGGGCTGTGCAATGGCTTTTGTGTGTTCTGCCGAGGACAAGGCTCACCCAGTAGGGGGACATTCAGGGCCAAGGACTCACACCAGGAGGGAAAGGGAGGGGCCCCAGGGGCAGCTGGCCCGGCTCCCTTACTGCTTCTGAGTGTGGGGACAGGGCCCATCTAATAACTGAATGATGTAGTGACAGAACAATAATATGATGGTGACGAGGAGGAGAAGGAAAGGAAGAACAAGAATTGCTACTGCTGTGCTTGAAGGTGGGGGTGCTAAGCACTTAAGCTTTCTCCCCTCCTGGCTCTCCCGAATTAAGGAGCTACCTGGGATCAGAGTCCATTCTGCTACCAGAAGCACAGGGCTCCCTGACAGAAGCACAGCATCTTTCCTCGGCTCTCCTCACACCTCTGGTGTAAGTCAGAGCTTACACACCCAGCCACGGGCTCCCTAGAGAGGAAAGCAGATCTCCCTGGAGGATGGGGGCTGAAGGGGAGGATGGCAGCAGGCTCTGGATGAAGCCAGGCAGGTTGATGGGAGAACTGGCCAGACCCATCCAAGTTCACTCAGGTACTCGGCTCTGGGCAGACGTGGCCCAGGGGATTTGTCTGGTTCCCCTTGATCTCACCAAGCAAGTCGGTCACTCTTCCTCTGGCTGGAGCAGTGCATGAAGGGGTGGGGACAGGGACTGGAGGGACTCAGCCTGGGAGGGAAGCCACTCCAGGAGGAATCAGACACCAAGTCCTGCTGACTTTGTTCAAGCACGGGGATCCCTTGTTAGTGCCTGAGCTAGATACACTCCAGCCTCCCAGTCCAGTGAGGCTATATCCCATCTGCTTTTTTGAGCTAGTTTTCTGTTGCATTCAATCAAAAAAAAAATCACGGCTAATGAATTCACAGGTATTTCAAAAGGAAAAAAACCATTCTCAGATAGTCTATTGTGAAAATAAAGAAACACACCTAGTGAGGTAACAATGATTCTCAAGCTTCTATGACCAAAAACAGCCCACTCACCCCTCCAGACTGCAGAGCTCCTGAAGTGGCCGCCGTATGTAGTCTTTTGAATTTAGGATGAAGTGCCCTAGTTGAGTACAGAAGTGCAGAGCAGTGTTAGGGTGAGGGTGGAGGGCACCCTGTAGATATAGAAAGAGCCGAAGGTGGAAAATATCAAAGGCTCTGCTGGTGGAGATGTCACAGGCGATACAGTGAAGACACAGTCCTCCTGAGCCCCTGCTTGCAGCGGGCCACCCCTACCCACAGACAACAGGAAAATCAATATTAAAGACAATGGGTGTGATCTCAGTCAGGCTCTAGTGTGATTGTGGGTGTATGGGAGATGAGCGTGGTCTGTGGGGGGCACTCTTGCATGATCAGGGAATGGGTGTGGACTGAGGTAGGCCCTGTGTGCTCAAGTGTGCATGCGTGTGGGTGCAAGTGTGTAGTGATGGGGGCTTAGAATCAGGACGAGCTTGGGGGTGTGGCTTGGCCAACAGGCAGCTGTCAGCCAAGGGGCGCTCCTAGTTGTAATTGAGAAATGGCAGTGTGCTATCTCTCCCGGAGCGGGATGATAGTAATTAATTGTTCATTGATCCCCTCAGGTCAGCTAGAGGTCAGGGAAGTTACTCTAGTGGCCTTCCAGTTTGCCAGGCAGCCAAGAGCGGTGGTTTGAGACCTCCGTGGGAACTGTCCTGTGCCCTAAACCCTGACAAAAGGTGACAGGATAATTATGGTAACCTTAATGTCTATTATTAGAAATAATCCACAAGCGAGCCATTCAGGAAAGCCATGCCAGCACACTGCCTAAGACTTGGGGAGGACGAGGAGGAAGCAATGTGTCTGACAGCAGACATTTTTCAGCTCAGAGTGGAACACTGCAACATGATCGTCATCAGCATCACTATCAACATCTTAAGCAAGTGTCCATTTGGGTGTGAGGCTGTGCCTGGAAAACCGCATAGATCTCATCGCTGATCCATATAGGCCATTGCAGTCTGAGATGGAGAACTCCTATGCACCCTAAAGGGTACACACACACACACCCACACCAACACACACACATAAAGTAGATAAAATAAGACTCAGTTCAGGCCCCAGCACTTCTGTAAAGCCTTCTCCCATCTGCCATGTTCTCCCAGCCTCTCCTGTTCTCCAACACGTAATAGGAATAGCTACGTTTCACCTATGCCGTGTCTGTGCTAGGGGCTCATGTTACATCTATCCAGTACATGGAGTTTATATAGGTCCCAGTTCTCCTCCTTGTCTAGGTCTACCTCTCCAACCAGACTGCAAACTTTTTGAAGGCCGGATCCATATTGGGTATCTTAAGCAACAGCCATAGGAAACGTTTATTGAGTGTTACATAGTGCCAGGCACATGGCAAGCTCCAAAAGGCTTAGCACAGAGCCACGCATGTGCGAGTCCCTTCATAAATATTGATTTAAAAAATATGGAACCAAATTGTTGCACTGACCATGAGGGATGTGAGGGGTGGAGGTGGGGGCTTGCTGTGGTGAAATCTTCCTCTGAGATGGGATTCAAGCTTCTAGTGATCTGCACTTGTATCTTAAAGTCCATGGGGTGTGATTATTGATGGATCTGTAATTGTGTGAACTCCCTTGGTGAAATATACTGTGTCTGAGTTACGCTAGAGCTCATAGAACATTCTTGCATCCATGTTTCAGAGGCACAACCATTTTAACTCAGGGGAGAGGAAATGTTTCAGTGAAATCATGGATCTGAAGAAGGTTTCTGCTGGTGCACGTGCCCTTCTCTGTGGCGTGGAGTTGGGTGTGGCCGTCTGTGCAGCTCGTAGATGAACGCAGTCCTCTTGCTGAAACAACCCTCCATCGGATGGATGCCTCCACATCGGGGCCATCAACCACCCCCAATTCAAGGGCTCCTGTTGGAGCACAGCATGGCATCTAAAGGACCCCTGTTGGAACACCTTCTTGCAGCCTGGTCTTCAGCAGGTATGATCTCAAGATTTAGTGGTTTTCCTCTCACCTCTTTAGCTGTTTTCCTCTTTTCCCTGCGTGGGCTCTCCAGGTGTTCCTCCATCTCATCTAAGTTCACCATTGCAATTACCCCCATATTCCTACTGATGTCTCTCGCAGGCCCCAGGTCCCCATTTCAGAAGACTCCACCTGAATGCCCCTAAGCACCTCAAACTCAGTAAACAAAGATGCAATACATTATCCACATTTCTCTATCTCCCCACCTACAATCCCAAATCTGCTCCCCATCTCGTGAATGGCGCCTTCATTCACGTTCACCAAGTCGGGACCCAGTGGTCATCCGCAGCCTTTCCCTTCCCTCGCCCCTCGCACACAGTTACCCCCAAGCCCTGTGATGAGTCTGTCTCCTTCGTATCTTTTCTATCACTATTAGCTTCCCCACCTGCTGGGCCACCAACACCTTCACCATTTCCTTTGTAAGTCACTGAAATGGTTGCTTCAATTGTCTTCCTCCCCTCTGGCCCACTTCCCACTCGTTCCCATCCCACTACTAAAGATCTTTCAAAACTACAGGCCATGTCCCTGCTCTCTTTAGGCTCCACAGGACTTTCCTGATTCCTCGTAGAAGGCCAGACACCCGGCGTGGTTGATGAGGCCCCTGGTAACCGGGCCCCTGGTTGCCTCTGCTGCCTCAAACGCTCTCATTCCCCAGGAGAAAGGTCTATTCTCTTCTAAGATCCAGCCTCTGGGTTGCTGCCCACCATGCCCTCCTCCATCTCTGCAACCAGGCAGAGTGACAGTCTCCTTGCCCTGTGCTGCTATAAAGTCCCAAAAGGTATGACAACACTTACAGTAACAGTGAATATTTACGAAGCACTCGCTATATGACAGGTGATGTACTAAGCACTTTACTTTGTTTACTGACTTATCCTCTCAATCTAATGAAGTAATCCACCTTTACTCTCATTAGTAGAGACTAAGGCTGAGACACGGCCCAAGCGGCAGGGCAGGTGTGAGCCCAGGTCCGAGCACAGAGCCCACACCAGGGACACCGGCCGCACACTGCCTCCTCTCCACGGGGGGAAGCTTTGTTTAGTTTAGTTTTGTTTTTTAACTCCAGCGCCTGGCATGTCACAGGGGCTCAGCAATTTGTAGAAAGAAACTATTTCTGGATCTGTCTTTTCTAGAATTTATTCAATTTCCCATATTGTGCCTATTATAATCTAACATGTGAAAAAATTAATTTTGCATTTAGTATCTTCATGTCCAAGCAAGAGAGAGCTTTCTTAGCCGAGTATTTACCTGTTTATCTCTAATATTTACCTGTGAGCTATTTAAAATGATTTTCTAAAATGTACAGTTTTGAAGGCAGGAGGGCTGGACAGAAATCAGGTCCGCTCAGGAAATGTCCCTTCATCTCCCAGGTATCAGGCCCTTTTTAAAATTAGCTTCGGAATACGAACGACCCAGCTCTTTAAAGTTTAATGTCCCAGCCATTTTAATTGTTTCTTTCAAAGTACAAAAGAGCAGCTGGGCCACAACGGCCCTAATCACTTGCCAACTTTCCTTTTTACAAAAACAGCTAAGCTCTTTCTGAGATTTAAAATCACTCCATCTGAGACCCCAGTTTGGCATCCACCTTTGCACTCACATAAAAGGAGCCTAATTTCTGCTTTTAAGAAATGTGTCATGGAAGCAATTTTTGGTTTTGTTCTTTTCAAAAATAATATAATAAGATGTAATACAAATTTTTAAGTTTTTCTTTTTCCTCGACCAGCGTCCCTTTGCCCTTCTGTCCTTCAATTGCCCTGAGATACTGTCACCAGATAAAATATAGCATACTCAGTAAATCTGAATTTCAGATAAACAACAAATACCCTCTTAGTATACATATGTCGGATGCAATAATTGGGATATACTTACATTAAAGAAGTATTTCTTGTTGACTGGAAATTCAAATTTACTGATGGCCTGTGCTTTTATTTGCTCAATCTGGCAACCCTAGCCTGGGAGCTTCCTGTTTCTATCAGATGGAGAAAACTAATTTACGTGATAAACAATATCCTGAAAAAAGTGTAAGTAAACAAATAAAACAAAAATTCTGTCTTAAGATACCTTGCACCCATGGGTGCACATGCATACCCACACACTCACTGGTCCCTGGTAAATAACTCCTTCCTTGCCATCCAGAAGGATAAATAAAGGTGATTTCTGGAGCCCTAAAGTCTTTATCAACGAACTGCAAACATTTACTGAAAATGTACATGTTTTTAGGGGACTTGGAACCCAAAGGGGAAGGTGGCACAGACCCTATCGTGGGACGTTCTAGCTTTCAAACAAGAAAGAAAATGATTTATCTTAGTTGTGACCCCGATGAGGAGCAAGGAGGGGTTCCGAGAAGGGACAGAGCATGAGGGGGCCGAGAGAGAGAAGGAGAGAGAGAGAGGAAAGAGGTGCGTGTTCCCTTTGTGGTCCTCAGGATGCCCCCTCTAGCCTGCCCCCTCCCTCCCTCCCTCCCTCCCTCCTCCCCTCTGGGGCTGGGGCTGGTCCTGGGGCTGGGTGGAGTCAGTGCCTGTCACAGGCACGCCCCCTGGGGCTCCATTTGGCCCTGGGTCTGAAATTGATTCTTTCTGGGTTTCAGGGCAGCAGCAGGCACGAGCTCCTGCTGTCACTCCAAGACTTTTATAGACTCTGACAGCAGCGAAAGCTCCCTGCCTTTTGTCTTTCGTATTCTGTTTGTGTTCAGCCTCTAATCCACCCTCTAATCCACGTGGGGAATAACAGTGAAGGGGCCTGAAGGGGATGTCTGCTCCTTGGGCTGTGTGTGGGGCACAGACCTAGGAGGAAACTGCAGGAGGAACCTGCGAGGTCTCCCTGCTCCCAGGCTGTCCTTGTGGACCCACACACTCACCCTTCTGGGGCAAGCATTTTGGGCCACCACCTGGATCACCCAGGGCGTGCATGGGATCAGCAGGTGGGAGACACAGGGAATTCTAGGGCAAGGGTGCTGCCCCCCAGGCTGTTTGGGGAAATGAGTATTAAAATAGGCAGTAAGCACAGAGCAAGAGTCACAGATGTGAGGGCATGTGGCTTCAGAGCAGGCGGTGGTTCCAGGGTGGATGGCTCAGGGCTCTTTGAAAGCAAACTGGGAAACAGAGAAGAGATGCTAGTATGATGCCTCGGTAAGATGGGCCCAAGAGAATGAAAGGCCGAGGGGTGGGATGGGCAGTTGTTTCAAAAGAGATACCTTCTCTCCATGCAATGCTGTGTGACCTTAGGCAGCTCACACAGCCTCCCTGGGCCTCTGTTTCCTCCTCGTGCTCGGCAACAGCATTGGGTGGGAGTGTTTGCAGAGTCTTCCACACCAGTCTGAATGACCCCAAATGCAGGGAGGTGGGGATACAGCTGGTTGAGGGCTTCTCCCACTTGAGTGAACATAAGCATCACCCAGAGGGCTTGGCAACCTATACGTGACTAGGCGCACCACAGGTTTCTGGTGCAGCGCCTCTGGGCTGGGGACCGAGCATCTGCGAGTCTAACAAGTTCCCAGGGCTGCTGGGCCTGCTGGCCTGGCGACCACACTTTGAGAACCACTGCATAGTTGGCACTGCTTCCCTCCTAACCCACTCTGTCCCAACTTACTGGAACTGGCTATTTCTAGATACCTGTTAAATATAAAAGGTGATACTGGTTAATTGCCTATTTTGGTTTGGTTTGGTTTGAGAGGAAGGATAGAGGAGGAAGAATGGGTTCCCTAGTTTCTTTTGTCCATCTAGTCAATCTTTAGAACTTCAGCTATCATTTCTTGGGTGCTATTTCCTCACACACACACCCCAATTCACCCCCTACTCCCAACCCACAGGTAACTACAAGTATTCAGCAGGCCTGAATCATTCCCACTAGCCTTTCCTCTTCTTTGGCCCTCTAGTTAAAGTACTACTGGCAGGAGGGGACACCAGATTTGGGCAGTGTTCTTACTGACACTTGAAGATTAAACAGGTTTTCTCTGACCCCACCCCTTCAGAAATCACTGACTTAAGTCACCACACTCCAGACAGAATGAACAAGAAAGGGGCTCAGTGAGGTTTGGTACTTTAGACATGTCATCACTTGAGGAGGTCATGACAGAACAGGCAGGCTCTGTGAAAACACAAAAGTCATCCAATGGGGATCCCACAGACGGAGCGCAGGCTGGCGCTAAGGCCCGGGAGGGGCTTGTACACTTGCCTGGTGAGCACGCGTTAGTGAGCGGCCTTCTCATGTCTCCACTGCATATTTCTTGCTGCTTCCTCTAATTTTTCTTTGAGGGGGGACTGGTTCATGGTAGTAAAACCATCATGTCAATATATTACCCTGAAGTGGTGCCAAAAGAGGGGAAGGAGACACTGAACGGTCACATCAGTTTTGTTCTGGAAACACAGAAGAGGGATTCCCCACAATTCCAGCAGAGCTTTTGAGCCAGAGCGCTTGCCTTTGCACGGCCTGGAAACCACCAGGTGGGCACATGGTCACAGCCGATCTGAGGTAGGTAAGAAAAGCCCAAGAGGAGGAAAGCGGCTCTACCTGCAGCAGTGCTGGAGAGAGCCAGGAAGATCTCTGAGAGGGGTCAGGGGCACCAGCAGTCCCAGCGGCCCGGCTACTCAGAAGGGTTGGCGCCCAGTGAAGTGTAGGCACGCAGGTCAGGTAAGCCAGCTCTCAGACCACACGCACAGCTTTCCCCAGGGCTCCCAACCCCTTGACTCCATCCAGCCCTGGAGAAAGAACCCCCTGTCTCTGAGCATTGCAGCACCACTCAGCCTGCTCACCCTCAGCATCCATCAGGATTTCTCTCTCTGCCCCTCCTTTGCTCCTCGCCTGCCCTCCACCACCTCTACAGGCAGCCAGCCTCCTGCTGTCTGGCAGAGTTAGTAGCAGGACTGCAAGTGAGTTCATGAGAACACTATTTGCTTTGGGATTATTTCTGGGTTTCTGCATCTTATTGCTATTGCTGACTCTATATATTCCCTTCATAGATTGTAGATGGAATATGGATTGAATACAAACAGTAGGGAGCCACTGCGCTTCTCAAAGTAGAAAAGCCCTGTGTAGGAGTTTGGAGGCCTGATCTCTGGTTATGGCCACCTACACAATCCTGTGTAACCTTACCCGGCTAGCACAGCCTCTCTGGGCCTCAGTTTCCTCACCTTCCTGACATGCCCCCAGGGAGCACAGCACCAAGATGGAAACTATCTCAAGAGAGCCACTCCTGAAGTCCTAACCTCATGGAAGGGTTAGGTGACCTCTCAGACTCTCTCTCAGAAGCACACATTGATTTCTTGGGTTCACTCAGACAACAAAGAGATGAAATTATTGAAACCAATGGTCAGGTTTGAATGGCTGAGTTTTAAACCCAAGGCTCCAGCAGTTGGAGTTTAAATGGCTGGACTTCTGCCTGGGAGGCCTGCAGAGGAGGCCTGGTGGGGCAACTGCTGGGATCCAGGGGCACCTGAGGGTGAGCTGGTGGGTGCTGGATGGTGAACAGATCAGCGCCTCTCCCTCCTCCTCTGTGACTCCACTGAGGACCCCACATGTGAGAGGTGTTGTCTACGCTACAAAATGCATTGTTTTTATTTTTTTAATGTTCCTAGTTTTTATTAGTGAGCACACAAAATTGGTGACTGAGCATCTAGACAACCGTACTGAATGGACTAAATTTTTGTTTAATGTATATGTATATTTGGTTGTATATTGGGCTTGCTATACAGCTTAATGTACATTTCTTTTTCCCTTTTACAAAGATTGAAAAGAGGCCATGAACTCTGGCCTCAGAGCACTTCCAGGGCCTGGGAAACTCGGGCTGGAAGGATGGATTTCTAGATCGGAAGCAGGGGAGCGCTCCCGAGTAGCGTGTCAGACTCCCCTTGGAGCTGCTGCACGGCGCCGGGGCCCCCGCGCCCCGGGCTCACTGCGGAGCTTCCTGCCCCATTGTCGGCACAGGGACAGGCTGTCTGGGGGGGCCACCACACGGGGACCCTCTCGGCAGCCAGCCCGCAGGCAGCCCTCCCCACCGCTGCTGCCCTACCCCAGCCTGTGTCTTGGCATGCCGCTCACCTCCCCAGATCCCTGACACAGGCTAATTGCCTGTAGCAAAACTTGGCCTTAAAAATGTCAGGCGTAATGGGAAGGGGGAGGAGGAAGAAGAAGGGAATCGAGAATCAAGAGGAATTTGGCAGAAGCCACCGCGGAGGGTGCAGCCTCTGGGGCTCCTGGGCCAGCCAGGTTCATTAACCGATCTGGATTTAGAAGGTCACCACCTTGCACAGCAGTTGCTCCAGCCTGGTGGACCCCAGGTAGAAGCTGTCACGAGAACACCTTGGAAAGGGCAGGGAAGTGTTAGTGGGCCCGCTGCACTTCAGAGGGCTCTGAGGCCTGGCCAGGCCTGTCCTCCTCCAAATGCCAAAGTAAAAACATTTATTAAGCTGGTTCCTTGCAGTCCACTGGGCCACTGTTGCCAGGAGGCAGGTTCCTTTGGGAGGCCTGGCCTTGACTGTAGGAGGCCACAGGGCACCCTCCTGACTACAAGTCTCCTAATGCAGGTGGGGCCAAACTAGAAGCTAAAAAATGGGAAGCATAACCTTGGGTTTGACCCCCAGAAACCCTATTTCCAGTACGTTACTGATTTCTGTTTTTAGACCTCTTGTTTTCACGGTCATTCAAAAACTAATTAACAATAGGGTTTGACTACTGGAGTATTTGCAGTGCTCAGCAGAAAGTTCTGGCCGAGGGCACTGCCCCAGGCAAAGTGCTGCAGTGTTCCCCCATCCTTGGCCTGGTCCCCAAGCTGGGCTGGAGTGTGGAGGGGTTTTCGGCCCCCTCCGTCCAAATGTCAAAATCAATCATTTATGAGGTTAGCTCTTGGCCTCTCTGCTGCAGCCCTTTTGTGTTCAAAGGCAGATTCTTGATACACAACAAAACCCACACAGATTGTATTCCGGGGCCCCAAGCAGACAACCTGTGCTCCTTTCTACCTCTGCGACCTTGGGCAGGCCTCTGCCCCACTCCGTACCTCCGTCTCCCCATTACAGAGCAGAGGGTACAGCAGCTCTCTTTGTGGGGTTATTGTGAGCAGCGAGTGAGTTGATACATGTGGAGCACTTGGAAGTGTGCCTGACAGCCAGCGAATCTGATATGAGTTTAACTAGTATTAATTACACTGCGTTCATTTGCTGTATGAAATCTTCGCACTCCTGCTAGTAAGGGCAGCTCTCCTTTCCCTAAAAACCCATGATTAGGAGAGGAGCCGATTGAACTGCATCATCCAGTGGGGATCATTGATCACCAGTACATAGTGTTAGGTGCTGCACATACAAAAATGAGCAAACAGGATGCCAGTTGGATGCCAGCCATTTGCGACTCCCAGATGGAAGCATTTTTTCTCACTTAGGATGTTGGCAGGCGTTTGCTCAGAGAGCCCTGTGGGTGGCAGATGGCGCCCCGGGCCACAAGGCAGAAATGGTGAAGGGCTTGGTCCCGATGCTGCCAGGCGCTGGAGCCAGGCCCTCCTGACCGCAAATGTGGTTTCTTGTTTGCTTTTTTTTACAAAAGAGACTTGAAACATATCAGTTAAATTAAATACGTGGACCTGGTTTGGATCTTGCTTTGAACAAAACAACTGTGAAACCACAATTTTGAAACAATTAGGAAAATTTAATCACAGACTGGTTAATAATGATACTGTGCTTATGTTTCAAAAAGTCTTCCGTGAGTCCTCCCCCTTCCCGTTATGCCTGTTATAAATATAATGATACAATGTCTGGGATTAGGGTATTATTTTCAGCTATATTACAGTATGATTAACAAATAAAAATGGTATATATTTAGGTTGTACAACATTATTTTTTTTGGTATATAATTTGAATAGTGCACATATAAATTATGAATGATTACCACAATCAAGTTAATTAACACTTTCATCATCTCACAGTTACATTTTTGTGTGTGTGAGATGAGAACACTTCAGATCTACTCTTTTAACAACTTTCAAGTTACAATAGAATATTATTAACTGCAATCACCATGCTGTACATTACTCATCTCATAACTGAACATTTCTACCCTTTAACCAACATCCACCTATTTCCCCCCATGCTCCCAGTCGCTGGTAAATACAATTCTAGTCTCTGGTGCTATGAGTGAAACTTTTTTAGATTCCAAATATAAGTGAGCTCATGCTGTATTGTCTTTCTGTGTCTGGCTTATCCCACTTAGCATAATGCCCTCAAGGTTTATCCATGTTGTCACAAATGGCAAGATTTCATCATTTTTTATGGTAAGGTAATACTCTCTTATATGTATATACCACATTTTCTTTACCCATTCATCCTTTGTCACACACTAGGTTGTTTCCATATCTTGTCTATTGTTCCCATATCTTGTCATTATTCACAATAATGAACATGGAGTATAGACAATCTCTTCAAGATTCTGTTTTTATTACCTTTGGCTATATACCCAGAAGCAAGATTGCTGGATCATATGGTAGTTCCATTTTAAATTTTTTGAGGGGCTCCCTTACTGTTTCCTAAGCAGTATACCATTTTGCATTCCCAACAACAGTGCATAAGTACCCCATTTTCTCCACATCCTTGATAATACTTGTCTTTTTTAAAAAAATTATAGCCATCCAAGTTGTAAGATGATCTCTCATTGTGGTTTTGATTTGCATTTCCCTGATAATTAGTGATGTTGAATGCCTTTTCATATACTCATTGGCCATTTGTATGTCTTCTTTAAAGAAATGTCTATTCAGGTCCTTTGCCCATATTTTAATCAGGTTCTTTTTTGTTGTTATTATTGAGCTATACAAGCTCTGTCTGGAATTTGCTTTACAACCTTCCATGGGATAAGGGGGGGAAGAACGCAGATAAAACAAGACTGACCAAATGTGGATAATTATTGGAGCTGGGTGACAGCTACAGGGGGATTTGTTGCCCTATTCTATTTTTGTATCTGTTTGAGAATTTCCATTATAAAAAGTTAAAATAAAAAACCAGTGGATTCCCTTAAATACAGTCAATTGATCTTTGACAAAGGAGCAAAGTCAACACAGTAGAGCAATGACAGCCTCTTCAACAAACGGTGCTGGAACAATGGGACGTTCATGTGCAAAACATTGATCTAGACACAGACTTTACACCCTTCACAAAAATTAACTCAAAATGGATTGGAGATCTAAATGTAAATGCAAAACTGTAAGACTTTTAGAAGATGACATAGGAGAAAATCTAGATGACTTTGGGTATGGTGATGCCTTTTTAGATATAACAGCAAAGATACAATCCATGAAATAAATAATTGGTAAGCTTGACTTCATTACAGTCAAAAACTTCTGTTCTATGAAAGACATTATCAAGAGAATTAGAAGATAGAGAGTATTTGCAAAGAAACATCTGTCTGATAAAGGACGGCTATCCAAAACATACAAAGAACTTGTAAAACTTAACAATAAGAAAAACAAAAAACCTAACTTAAAAATGGGCCAAAGACTTTAACAGATACTTCCCCAAGGAAGATACATAGATGGCAAATAAGTGTATGAAAAGATGCTCCACACTGTATGTCATCAGATACATGCAAATTAAAGCAACAAAGAGATACCACTACACACCTATTAGAATGACCAAACTCCAGAACACTGACAACCCCAAATGCTGGCAAGAATGTGGAGGAACAGGAACTCTAGTTCATTGTTGTAGGAATACAAAAGGGTACAGCCACTTTGGAAGACAGGTTGGCAGATTTTACAAAACTAAACATACTCTTATGACATGATCCAGCAACCATACTCTTATGATTATGCCCATGCAACTTATGAAAACTCATATCCACACAGAATACCTGCATATGGATGTTTACAGCAGATTTATTCATAATTGCCAAAACTTAGAAGAAACCAAGATGTCCTTCAGTAGGTGAATGAATGAATAAACTGTGGTATATCCAGACAAAATCCAAAATGGAATATTATCCAGCACTAAAATGAAATGAGCTATCAAGCCATGAAAGCATATGGGGGAAATTTATTTGCATATTACTAAGTGAAAGAAGTCTTTCGCATTCATTTTAATATGAAATGATAGCCACAGCTAGTATTCAGTGATTGTTTGCTATGTGCTAGGCATTGTTTCATAAACTCTTCCAACAACTCTGAGGTATGTACTATTAATACTCTCTTTCTATGTTTATGGAAACTGAGACAGAGTTTAAGTAATCTGTTTAAGGCCACACAATGGGTGCTGGAATTCAGATCTGTCTGAGTTTAGAGCCTGTGTGCTTAAATTATTAAAGTAAGCTTCCTCTGGTGTCCTGGCCTCAGGAACTGTCCCTCAGTTCCAAAGGTCCCCCTTGGCTGAGGCTCAGACCAGCCCTCTTTCACCCTCATTGTCTTAGGAGACCTCTGGTGCTCTCTGCAGGAGCTCAGCCACCCTCCCCACCCCAGCTTCACACAACCACCTCAGTGCTAATGACCACCAGCTCAGTAACGTCAGGACTGACTTTTTGTCTAACCCTCCAAATCTCAGTGTCCAACTGCCCTTTCCCCTGGTGTTCTTTAAGCCCCCTGTGCCAATGTGAGGGTCACCTTCTCCATTAGGACTTTCCTGACCCTCCCCAGACCTGTCTGCCCCCTGGTGTCTCCACTGTTGTCTGTACACTACTCACCACCACCCAGTGATACTGTGTTGTATGATCTGTTTACATGCCTCCCTTGCGTTACCATTCTGGAAACTCCTTGAGCACAAGGACTGTTTCCAGTTCTCTCTCAATCCCTAGGACTTAGAGCAATGTCTGACATGATAGGTGAACTGTAGATGCTTATTGGATGGGTGAACAAATGAATGAATGAATAAGTGGATGAATTATAGGGACCAACCCTACTTAATACTTTGGCTGTTGTGTTTATTATTATTTACATATAACCAGTATCTAGTCCTCAAGGGAAATGGATTCTGAAAATGGAAGGACAGAGTCCTCTTTATGTCAAAGCTTGACATTAGTCTTAGCAATAAAAATACATAGAACTAGATCACATCATCGTATGACACCTATTTGTTTCAGTTCCTCAAATCAATTCAAACCCCATTAATACTTAATTTAATTCCCTGGCTTTTTTTCCTTAGAACATTAACAGATATGTTATTAAGCTGTGGGATCATCCATAATTGGTCATCTCTCTGTGAATTAAATTTTAAAAAGGAAAAGTAAGATCAAAGAATAATCAGATTTCCTATTTATACAGGACAACCAAGTTAAATTATATTTACTTTCTAAAAATAGATTATTTTCTTAAGAATCAAACATTTATTTTTATCTCAAGCAATCTCAATACATCTTATGCAGAGTTAACAAATAAATTCCAGGTAATAGTATTACACTTTTAATAAATGTAGCATGTATTGAATGATGTTTGAGTGCAAAGCATGGCCCAAGTTCTGGAGGCAGAAAAAGATGGATGAACCCAGTCTCTTCTCTAAAAAGGAGCCTGTGTACAATAGAAGGGTGTGAACCTTGAGGGAAGGGCTGAGCAAAGCTGACCATGGAACTTGTACTTCAGAGCACCAAATCAAAGCTTTGAGGCATTCTTTGCCTAGTGACTGGGCTAATGGTGGAGAATCCTACTGGGTCTGAAGATAAAGGGTATGTGAAACAAAAGGCTACTTAAATCCATACTTCTCTTATTAATCTCCACTGTGATGGGCACGCACCTAGAGTGCGTCCCCATGACCAGTTGCCACAAACAACACTGCGTGAATGTTCTTGCACATGTCACTCTATGCAATGTCTCTGGCATATGTATCCAGGATTGCTGGACCTCAGAATGGCTCTATCTGTCCTGACAGCACAAAAAGTTTGGGTATAAGAGCAGTGGTTCTCAATGTCATGACTGGAAGGGATGCTGCTGGCATCTAGTGAGGAAAGACCAAGGATGCTCTAAACACCTTACAGCACAAGACAGCCCCCCTGTGACAAGGAACTACCTGGCCCAAAATGGTTCAGAAATCCTAGTCTAGGCATCTTAATCTGGGCTCCATATTCTTTTTCAATGATATGTTGATGGAACTGAGTGAGTCCATGAACCTTCTGAAAATGTATGCCAAATTTTATGTGTGTGTGTTTGTGAAGTATACAGTGGGTCAACAGTATCCCTGTCATTTATGTCTACCCAGGGCCTCAGAATGTGATTTTATTTGGAAACAGGGTCTTTGGAGATGTATTTAGTTAAGGACTTCATGATATAAGTCACCCCAGATTTTGGGTGGGCCTGATCCCGATGACTTGTGTCCTTAGAAGAGGGGTGGGCACACAGGGAAGACAACGAGTAAAGGCGGAGGTGGGGATGCCATCACACACTGGGAAGCCAGAGCCACCGGGAGCTGCGGCAGCAAGGGAAGATTCTCCCCTAGAGACTTGGGACGGAGCATAGTGCTGCCAGCCCCTTGGTTTCAGACTTCTGGCTTCCAGAACTGTGAGAGAATAATTTTTTCTTGTTTAAAGCCTGAGTTTGTGGGAATTTGTCACAGCAGCACTAGGAAACTACTACAAGGGATGTACATTCTTATTGGGCAAAAGGTTTATTTTTTGCCTGCTCAATATTTTTTCTCTCTCTCTCTTTTTTTCTTTTCTTTTTTTGGTTACAGCATCCCAGTTTCCTTCCTACTGCTCAGTACGAGTGGTTCAGAGCAGGGCTAACCCCACCCCCAGTCATGTGACCCACCCAACCAGTCAAACAAGTGATGGTTCAGGATTGGGCATGAGGCCCTAGCCAATGGGCCCTGCAACTTTCCATGGTATCTTTTCAGCTAAAGTTGTCATGCTCATAAGTAAGGCTGCCTCTTCAGTGGCTCTCTTCACCACCAGGCAGAGAAAGTCTGCTGAGAATAAAGTCAACACAGAGGACAACACAGCCAAGAGAGAGACGATGTCCTGGTGATATCACTGGAGATCCCCAATCAGTCTGCTCTCAAGGAAACATCATTCAAACTTCCCTGTCATGTAACCACCGAGTTCCTCTCTCAGGCCCAAACTTTTTTTGTTGTTTAAGCCAGGATGAGTTGCGTATCTGTCAACAGAAACTAATAGAAAGAATTCTGACAAGTGGAATCCCTAGCTTTCACTGAAATTGTCCCCCAAAATGTTTAGCAACCACTAACCTTTTTTATTATTGTTAGAAAGGTTTGTCGTTCTGGGCTTAAAAGGACCACTGTATGACCACAGCAGTGATAGAACATTCTCACACTCAGGAATAGGGTCTGTTTGGTTTGCCGAATTTAGGATCTTAAAAAGTTTAACAAGTTCCTAGGATCATGCACTATTAGAACTGAATATATCAGAGATTAATCTGATTTTTGTAACAGACAAATGCATGGAGAAAGAAGATATATATTGACAATCCAGATCATTAGAAATATAATTTATCTCAAGAATCATTTAATTAAGTACTTTTCAATGCACAGCTAAAATGAAATCTATTTAGAAAAATATTTCTACTTAAAACTTCTTTGGAATGCATCTATTATGTAAAGAAAGATGAGCTTATAAATGAAACAATAATATATTCCAATGAGAAGTGAAGAGGAATACTCAACACCCACTTGTTTTGCTCAACATTCCCTTTCTGAAATGTCTGTCTGACTTCTTGGTTTGTGATTCTTCCATCACACTCAGTAAACAAGGTCAGCACTTCCTTGCTTGCCCTTCCTGTCTCCCCTGGTAACCCCTGTCTGCTGAGGTGTCCTGTAAATACCCACTGGAAAAAATGAAAATGATGACGTTTGGGTCTTTATGCACAGAGCCAGTCATGAGGATTTGAGGAGCACATCTCCACCTCGTTCCACTGGTTCTTTGTGGCTTGGAAGGTGCTTCATTTTCATTTCTCACCTCGCACACCTACAGGAGGTCTCCATGAGCGTCCCTCACCTTGTGCTCCAGGTGCTGGCATGATGGAGTGACCTCACTGAGCTCCCAACCCATCTAGCATTATGACGATGAAGTACCAGGGTCCTTGTCAGCTGCTGGAATGAGAAAATTAGGCGTATTGGCCAAATCCCTCCATCCCTTCTCCCTGATCCTTCCTTCACATAGGTATTTTTGATGCTCCCTTGAGCACACCTTGGAGAAGATGCTAAAGTAACACCAGAGCAGCTCTTTTTTCCACATTATTCTGAAGAATGACCTTTACATTTTGAGCAAGCTGTCGCATGTTGTGTCCTCACGCTGGGCAGGCCTGCAGGAAGGAATGGTGGCATAACTAGGCCTGTATCTCAATAGCTGAGTTAACCTTCCCAGTACCTTTAAGAACCTGGGGGGATTTCTGAAATTTCTGACCTAAAACTACAGTGACTAAATAAGTTCCACAAGGACCTGGATTTCAGGCATGTGTGAAGGAATCCCGATATAATATTAACCACTGAAGAACAAAGACAAATCTCACAGAGGGGTTTCCTTGCAACCATGCACTCTACCTCTCCTGCTGGTGATATATATACAGAGAATCCAGGATCCTTAGGGAGCATGATCACTTAACCTCTTCAGATGCAAAGAACCCAATGGAAAGGTATAAAGGGAATCCTCCAGTGTGACAAAAGGAATTGCAGAGGTGGCTAAAGCCAGACATCCTGACTGTGACGGTTTTCAAACATGGCCACCAAATTCTTCGACACTCCTCCCATTGAGAGGGAGCGTGTGTCCCCTCTTCCTGAGTCTGGGCACTGTGACTGATTAACCAATGGAATATGGCAGAAGGGATACTGTCAGTTTCCCAGCCCAGGGCTTTAAGAAGCTGGCAGCTTCTCCTTCTGTCTCTTGGAACTCATGGTCTTGGAATCCACCCACCATGCTGTGCAGAAACCCAAGCGGCCCCATGGAGAGGCCCATTTGGAGAGGGACAAAGGTGTCTGGCTTTCAGCCCCACCTGAACTCCTGGCCAACAGCCAGTACCAACCCACCAGCCATGTAAGGCATCCTGGAAGTGGATCCTTCAGCCCCACCCCAGACCAACCTGGTGCTAAATGGAACAGAGATGGGCCTTCCTGTTAAGCTTTGCTCAAATTTCAATTTGGGAAAAATTTTAGATTGGGACTAAATAAACATTTGTTTTTAGACACTAGTGGTTTTAAGCCACTACATTTTGGTTGTTTTGTTACACAGCAATAAATGACTAGGATATTCCCTGTCCAATACACTCCCTAACATACCAAGAACTGGCATCTGTGCTACAGTGGGGAAAATGCTACATCAGGGGTTCTCACACTTAACAAGACTTGGAAAAAAACAAGACTCTCACACTCAGAATGACTTGGGAAGCTTGTGAAAATGCAAATCACCTGATTGTATCAGTAGATCGGGTGTCAGTCCGAGTACCTGCATTTTTAACATATGCCCCAGTTGTCTGAGAATACTGTACAGTCATCACTTGATTAGGTTACAGGTACCCTGGTAAAAGCACAAGCTCACTGGCCAAGCTGCTTTGGAGAAACTACAGCTGGCCTTCTGACCTACCCCCTCTCACCTTCATCACGGTAGCTGGCAGTCTATAAAGAGGGAACAAACATTACTTTAATCCACTTAAACCTTCATGGAATTGAATCCTTTCACTCACATTCTGCATGTTCAGGCTGCCAGCCCATGACTCTGCCCTGTGCCCTCTCAGCTGCCCATCACTTACTTGGGGGCAGTGTGTACTGGAGGTAAAAGCACATGCCCTTGAATCCGACAAACCTGGCTTCAGACCTGGCAGGACTCTTATTAGGTGTGTGCCCTTTAGTCAACCTCTTCCCCTTTCTAGGTCTCTGTTTACTCATTTGTAAAATGGTGATAATCATGTTGCCTATCTTCTGGGATTGCTATGAGGACTAAATGATTCTCAGCACCATGACTGGCATATACTAAGTGCTCAATAAATATTTTGTAGCATGACTTGTACAACAGAAGAGAAAGGGGAGGTTACACAATACATATCATTCAGTGCCTGAATTGTATGGAGACAGGGAAATGGATGAAATTGGTGATCATCTCAACCTCATGTGAACCAGGGACAAATCCCTGGGGCATGGTTTAAAAACACAAATTCCCAAGCCTCAGCCTCATAGGCTCGGACTCCATTAGGTATGCATGGGCCCTAAAACCTGTGCCGGTAAACCTGAGGAGCTGTCAGGTCTGGGGTCCTGTAGAACACTCAGGGCTCACTGCTCCTGAACATGCTGGATAACTTATACATTAAAAGAATCTGCAAGATTTTGTTCTGTGCCAGCACATTTATGCATTTCATGCACTCCACCAGAGGGAATGAGGCTACCACGCTCCTTAACAAACTTGAACAACACAGGCCTCCCCAGGCCAGTTGTTTTTATCTGCCGAAGAGGCCACAGTTCCAGAGTGTTCCAGGCACAGCCTCAGGGTGAGGGACATCCCTGGGCACCTGTGCCCCCTTAACCTCCCAAAGCTTCGCACTAGCCACCTCCACACCTGACCCAGTTCTCTGCCCACGGGATGAAAGTAGATGTCACTCCTGCAGATATTAATTAATCGTCTTTCTATTTTTTTTTTCCTTTTGGGTCAGACTCTTAAGTGTCTATCATGTTGATAGCACTCCAGGGAGTCTTTTGTTCTGAATAGGTGAAAAATTGTACCCACAAAAAGAGTTCCCCATCCGATCAATTCTCTCTAACAACTTTATTGATTAGCTGCAGGAACATTTTTCATTTATTAATTATGAAGAAGATGTTTCAGAGATTTCTTAAAGTTAACTATTGTAAATTTTAAATACTAAGTTAACATTGGCTGACCTGCCTCGAATTGCTCACCAGGGCACAAAGTCCTAAAGCAGGTATGAGGGGTCCTGGCGGAAGGCAGCGGTCAGGTTGGAATCTTCATTTGGCGCTGATTAATTGATTACTTGAAGGAAAAAAAAACGTGGTTTGTCCTTTTCATTAATGTGTTAGCATCAAAATATCATCCCATTATGATGTCCAGGCTGGTGATGGTTAATTAATTAATTGCCTCCAGTTAAAAATAGTGTTCGACCCAGGTAAATCTTTCATTTATTAAAATCAATTTTGATAACGGCTTTGCAAAGGGATTCGGGGGCAGAGTCAGGAGTCCTGACTGCCTGCTGCTTGCGCGCTGCTCCTCTCCCCTCGCCCCTCCTTCTCCCACCCCCAGCGACCTCTCCCCTGCCCTTCCCCGTCCTCCAGGCCAGTTCCCGCCGACCTATCTGCGGCAGGTGTCTGTTTGAGCCCCGTTCCCCAGAGCGCTGCAGGCGGTCTCCCTCCTCCCCCTGAGTTACTCAGCAGAAGGCCACCTGAAGGCGCACATCCTTGCCAGCTGGAGTCCCAAGGCCTCCTGAGGAGGAAGGCTGGGGGGCTCGGAGGCGAGGCAGCCGCTGCCAGGACATCAGATTCTTGCTCCCCAGCAGCCAGTGGCCCCCCGCCCCCACCCCACAGCCCTTTCCCCCACCGCACCCGCGCTGGACAAGGCTCAGGGCAAGTAATCGTAACCCAGGATGCAAGAAGGAAGGCTTCCCGTTACCCATCTCATTCCACAAACATCTCAGATCGGGCTGGAGGGACGGGGCGCTGAGGGAGGCTGCGAACCCCAACATGGGCCCATCCCCGCCTCAGGGTGAGTGCCACCCACAGATGTGCCTGAAACCTCCCTAGAGGTGTAGAGGAATTGAGGACCATTCCAGAGGAAAGCTGGTGGGTGAGATCAAAGACAAGACGACATGCTTACCTCACCTCAAGTACTTCAGAGAAAAAATGGGTTTGGTCCCAGGGTAAAATATTATAAAGGGGAGTATGTCTCATGAGGACTAGGAGAGGGTCGAAAGGAATTGGATTACTGAATGTGAGTGATCCCAGCGGAAACGGAAAGGGAGTGAAAGGTAGAACAAAACAGCAAAAAGCAAAAAGCCTGGTGGCTGCTCAGGGAGCTAAGGAGTTGGGGTCTTGGAGCGAAGTGGGCTGACCCACTGTGGGATGGGGTCGAGCACTGAGTCAGAAGCAGGCCGAGTTCCCGAAAAGCTAAGTAGAATATCAAAAGCTCTAATCTGTGCATCTGGTGTAAGAAGATAAATGAGGAAGGGAGGGGTCCAGATTTGAGAAGGTTGGTGAGGGGTTAGGGGACTATGGGGCCCCTCTGGGCCCTGCCACAAGAGCCAGCCTTCCTAGTGATGGGGAAAGCTTGGCAGTCAGGAGGTGGTGAAGGACATAGGGAGTGTGTGACCACTTGAAATGGGTTGATGTCTGCAGATAAACTGCATGCCACACTCCTAAAAGAATTTGCAAATATGACCTAAGTACTTGTTGTTGCTAAGAAATTAAGGAATGAGGATAGGATAGGAAAATAGGTACTGCCAAAAGTCATCGTTTTCAAATAAAAAAGAAGGGTAGAGTCTAGAAACCTTAAACTTGAACCCCCTCCCCCTTGTCATGCACACATAGCCCCCTGGTAAAATTCCAGAATAGATTATTAAAAGGAAGATGTGGGGGGCTTTTAAAAATTAATCCAGAGGTTCTCTTAGTAGTTGCCATGGATTCATGAATATCAAGCCAAACTGACCATGTTTCTTTTTGGACAGGATTGTAAGCCTGTGTATCACTAATATGATGTAACTGTGGATCATCTTGAGACTAGCAGAGCAACTAAGCTGACCTTGCCCCACATTCTTATGGCAATTTTGTAAATTCTGGGTTAAATGCATGCAATTAGTTTGAATCACTAATAATAAGGATTCTTACCAAGAGATCCTGATTATTGAATTAAAGGAGGAATTTAGTTTAGAATTCTGTTCCTAATTCTACCTTGTTCAACATTTTTCTAAAACTAGTGAATGAAAGCATAAAAGACAAGCTTATCAGATTTTCGAATATGACTCAGGTCTGGAAAGGATAGTTAACATGGAAAAAGAACAAATCGATATTCAAAGTCATTCTGTCACTTTGGAATATGAAAATAAACCAAGAGTGTAATAGGAATAAACATAAAGTCTGAGTTTAGGTTTAAAAAAATCAATAGCAAAGGCACAGCATTAGGTAAGTATGACTTGGCAGCAACTGACATGAAAAAGAGGTCAGAAGTCTGCCTGACCATAAAATCAGGATAAAGGAGCAGCATCTGTTACTGCTAAGAAAGTGGATGCAGTATTAGGCTCTCAGTTTGGGTACCCCTGGAAGCAGAACCCGAGATACGGATTCTAGTTACAAGTAATGAATTTGGGACATGACCCCATGACCTCTTCTTGTAGGAAGTGGGGTGAGTGGGACAGGGAAGGACCCAACAGATGTGAGTATTGAGCCAGTAGCCATGCAGGTGATAGGAGCGTGGTGCTGCTGAGGAACTCTGAGAAGGGTGGAGAACGTGAGTCTCAGGGTTACCCCAGCCAGAGGGGGAAGAGCTGTGGCATTTATACTCCAACTCCCATCAGTCATTCCTTGAAGGCTCTCCTGAGACTGTTCATTCCCTGGCACTTCTGACCGGGCACAGTCCAAGTGGGCTCTGGCGGCCAGAGATAGCCCTCTGGCAAAGACGTGCTGGCAGTCAGAGTTGGGCAGGCATGCATTAAAATTGCAAGGCTCAGGGGACATGAGCTGGGCACCAGTAACATGTGCTATAGTGTCTAGTGTTTAGGATCATACAACCAGCAAGGGTCCTTCCTGCTCGTCAACCATTATTTGCAATACTGTATTTAATTCTGGGTGCAACATTAGAAAGGAACCTTGAAATACGGAGTGTTTCTCAGAGTAGAGGCTCAAGATGGTAAAGAGTTTGAAGACAATATGATCCACAGATGGAGCTAAGGCATCCAGTTTGGATGTTTAATGAATGTCTTCATCATAACATGTCCATGTGAGAAGTCAGTTTTCTTCCTACCTGCTCCCCCAACCCCCCGCCAAGATTAGAACACTCCATTTGAAATAATTGTGCACAAATACAGAAAATACAATATGATACCTACCTCCCACTAAAAATTGTGGCAATACTCTTGTTCTAAAGGATGATGGGGGAGGGGAACTGAATAAATATGGAAGACCAAACACCAAGGACAGAATGCTTAGAATATACATACATGGAAGTGATTTCAAAGATGCACTGGGTTTTTATATTGAAGGAATTAGTTGAAAGAATATAGAAAACTTGGACAAATTCTTAATCCAGACTACAACAGAACAAGGGGATTCATTTTAAAAACTAAAAACAACAGTATGTCTGAACAAATGAAAAACTATTTAGCAATCTATGTAAGCATATACAAGCATCCCCTGGGTTTCAAAAGGTTGTGTTCCACCACTTCACTTTGACAAAAGCTCCACTTTAGTACCTGTTTTCACTAACTAAAAGAAACCTGAAGAGGATTCTCGCTTTTATGAAAAAAGGTGAAAAGTGAAAATGGCGTTCAGCATTCGCTCTGCAGGAGCTTTATAGAGCCGCTGGAACCCCTCGCAGTGAAGGGGGCCCTGCCCACCCCCTTCCCAGGGAACCACACTCAGCATGTCAGCATCAGGCCCCCAGAGCTTTGAGTTGCGTCTGTGCTCTATCTCGATTTATTTTGTGCATCCGTTTGCAAGATGTGTCTGTCCTAAGGCAGCAGAAGAGCCTAAGAGAGGCTATTTTGGGGGTCTGGGAATGCTCGAACATTTTTCCATATAACTTAATGGTAACTCTTTCTTCACTTTACACCTTTTCAGCTTACAAAAGTTTTCACAGGAACTGTGAAAATCTATGTTTTTCACGTGCGGCCTCTATAAAGCTCCTGCAGAGTGAATGCTGAACGCCATTTTTCACTTTTCACCTTTTTTCAGAAAAGCAAGAATCTTCTTTAGGTTTCTTTCAGTTGGTGAAAACAGGTACTGAAGTGGGGCTTTTGTCAAAGTGAAGTGGTGGAACGCGAACTTTTGAAAAGCAGGAGATGCTTGTATATACTTACATAGATGGTTTGTAGGAACCAAAAACTGTGCTTCTGGATAGCAGGGGAAACCTGAACTGTATGAATAAATATCCCCACATGCAAATATACATACATATAGGTATAGGTTTATTTAACTGGTAACCATTTATACATGCATACACATACAGCAAATTCTAACTGGGTATGATACTATGACAATTTTTTATTTTAACACCAATTTCTCCTAATAGGTGAAAATAAACTATTACACACCCATAAATAGAATACTAAGGTTCAGAACTCACTATGTATTGATATGGAATAATCTTCAAGATACAGTTTTCTCAGATAAGCAGAGTCTCTGCTTGCCATGCACACTGGTCCCACATATCACTTGGTTTCAATTGGTTTTGATGCTCAAGGGACCCTCACCTTCCGTTTGTTGCTCCTGGATCCTGGCTGGGGTACTTACTAACCTTTCGGCCTTGAAAAAAAATCCTTTCACTTCTCCGGATTCTAGTTTCCCCGAAATGCCTTTGCGACAGGCTTGCTATGAAGAAGTAGGAATAGGAATGAGCTTTTGGGATTTAGAACTTGATTTTCTTATGAGTTGGCCCAGGAAAAAGAGAAGTCAAACATGTCCCTAAAGCAGTTGTAGAGAGAAGCATTTATTCCTCTTTTCATTTAATATTACTCCAGGCATGTGACAAAATACTGATTTCTATAATGCCTGCTTACCCTGAGGAGGTCATCAGGGATGCAGCGAGCAGCACCAGTAGTAATGGACATGTGCAAATTGGAAAAAAAAGCAGGGGAACAATAGAGAGGACCAAAGAAAGCATCCACGTCCATGACACCTGGGTCTGCACAGTGCAGGTCAGAGGCTGTGGGAAGAGCACTCTGGGAATCCCACGTCCGTGCAGAGCAGAGAAGCTGTCAGTTCTCATCTGGGCTGTTCCGAGGCCTCCTGTGACACTCAGCTTCCACAGCAAATTGAATGAGCAGAAAGACAGGGTGTAAATAGCAGACAGAGGAACATCTTCCAAAAATTAGGGAGAACTGGTAGAATGCAAAAGAGACATGTACATGTCTAACATTCACAAAAGCAAATTCAAACGGACTATCTACCTATAGCATAGGAGAAACGACAAATCTAGGAAACGAAGTTAGTGTTTGAGGCAAGATAAGAAAAAATTCAGAGCTGACCCCAATGATGTAAAGATTTTAACAGGGCTTTCATTGGTTATTATTGCTCTCCGTACTTTCTACAGAACGAGGGGAAACGGGATAGATCACTGTGCCCTCCTTTCTTGCCAAGTGGCTACCTTGCCAGGGACTTTGGGGGATGCTGGCGGAAGAGTAACCAAACTTTATACCTGGACAAGTCTTTACTATTTACAAAGTACTTACACAGAAATTACCTTGATGACCTCCACACCACTGTGAGAAATGGAAAATGAGGAAACAGGTTCTGTGAAGCGAAGGGCTGCTGGCATCACACAGTTAGAATGGTCGTGAGCTGGAACCCCAGTTTTCTAGGTATGTTCTTTCTGCCACACCAATGTTACCCCTATAGACACCCCATCTCTGCTCAAATTGCTCACCCTTGATCTACCCTGATGCAGGAACCCCCATCCCTGCAGTGCCATTCTTTCAGCAAATATGTCTTTGGAAGGCCCTATCAAGATGAAAATACCTCCAGAAGGGTTACTGCATGCATGATAGTACCTGCCACTGTGATGGCTTCATCCTACAGGACCCTTAGGAGACAGAAGCTAAGACACGGATGTTCTGAAACAAGGACTAAGGGAGCATAAGAAATCTGGAATACAGAGCACTGTTACAGACAGGGAATCCAGGTAAGGGTCCCAGGGAACTTCTGGACAGCTGGAGAGCATTTTGTGGGCATGAAGTGGCACAGGGAAAAATGGATAGAAAGGCCCCAGCCAAATGTCACCTACATTGTGGTTTTATCTGGACATGGCCCAGATCACATGACTCATGCTAGGTCTTCTGTGGCAGGCCAGCTTAAAGGGGCCAGGTGAAAAGCTGGGTTTGGTTGAAGTAGTCAAAAGAGGATCTGGATGCACAAAAATGACAACTGAAGTCAGTTAGCACCAGAAAGGACACTCAAGGACTTTTACTCCAGAGAGGCACTGGGAAACAAGCCTGTGACAGAGGAAGAACCTTGCAACCTACTATGATGTGGAAGCTTGGGTCTCAGAGGCTGAGATGGGGGCCTGGCTGGGAGTACATAGGATGGTGAATCCCATGGGGTTCTGGCCAGAGGCACTGAAATGTCCAGGGAGCCACTGGCCCCAGAACATCAGGGACCCAGGTTAGAGACCTAGGCTCTGCTATCCAGGGTACCAGGGATTATAAGTGAGGTTCAGGGAGAAATGAAATACAACACACTCTTTTACCTACAATTCTACTCCTATGAATTCTATTCTACAGATATTCTCATGCATGTGGAAAATGAATTCACTGGGGTATTGTTAGTAATCGTCAAAGGTTGGAAACAATGTAAGTGTTCATCAATGAGGATCGCTTTTAAAAACACTATAACATATTCACAGAAATGAGAATTAAGCTGCAGACTTCTCTATCAAAGATCTGGAAAAATCTTCAAGAAATATTTTCCTCAAAATAAGCACAGCAAAACAGGATGAGCAGCCAGCTACCATTTGTATTTCTTTTGGTAAAATGTGACCCGGAGTCCCTCTGGGCGAGAACCCTGGGTGCCTGGGTGGTAGAGTGGGAAGGAGACATTTCTTAATAAACCCTTTGTAACTGTGGACATTTATACTGTGTATATGTGTCACTTGCTAAAAACATACAGGCCTGGAAGGATTAGATGACGAGAGGAAGGACCCCAAACCCAGAGAAAAGAGTTGCCAGAGCTGGGAGCTCAGACAGAGGCCACAGAGCAGGGTGGGGGCCCAATGCTGGGTCAGGGGGTGCTGTGCCTGGGCCAGGGGAGCCAGAGAGAGCGGGGGGTGGGGGCGGGGGCAGGCCCAGGAAGGGGCACCTCACAAAGCGGGTGAGGAGAGGAGAGGCCAGTTGACTAGGCAGCTCCCTGCGTGTCCGCCTGCCTCAGTCTTAGCTCTGGAAGGGAATTTTAAGGTCATTCAGTCCGGGAATTCCCAAAAGCTGGTCTGTGATTTGACTGTGTCAGAACCAACCAGGGCCCTAGTTAACAAAATTCAGGTTTGTGACCCCACCCCAGACCCCTCAGTCTGAAAGTCTTTGGGGTGGGGTGGGGCTTGGCATTCCTGGAGAGTCTCTGCTCAGCCCGGTGGAAGCCAGTGCCCCACCGCCCATCTGTCATAGCTGTACAGGGTTTCCAGGAGAGCTGACGCAACCCCCAGGTCAGCCAAGAGGCCGCAGGTTAGGGAGAGTATCTGTAAGCAGCCTAGCTCACTGCACTGAGAGAACGCAGGCCCCGAGTCACAGAGTGGGCTTGGATCCCAGGTCTGCCACTTCAAGGTTTTGTCCTTGGAGATGACTTAATATTGTTATGCTTCAATCTCTCCACTTCTCACATGTGGATTTAACAATGCTTAACCCATAGGTTTAACATTCAAATATGATTATATGTTTATGTATGTATTGCCCAACTGTTAGTCTTACCATTGTTGGCATTGCCACATCATAGGAAATAAGGACCATGTTGAGAGATGAAGGATTATTATCACAGGAAGATAAAGAAACTAGTAGACTGACTTCTGCAGTATCACTGAAGTCCAGCATCAAACCATCCAGAGGCCCTATGGCACAAAGTGGGCCCCGCGCAGCATCGGTGTTCTGCGAGGCTCATAATCCCATGCCTTCCCAGGCCCCAAAGGTCTCTGTGCTGGTGAACTTAATCAGCCTCAAAATATACCACCTGATGCTTGCAGCGGGACTGCCCCGTGCTTACACAAGAGGGAAAAGCAGCCTGGCGCTGGCTCCCTAGAGGACTTTCAGCTCTCTGCATCTTTTGTCATATTAAACTGGGCTCCTGAGCAGATTGCTCTTCTAGGATTACAGAATGGAAGCTTGAGGTATTCATCTGACCTCTTTCCCCTGGGCGTGAGCAGCTCCATTAATGACTATGGAACACATTCCCAGCACACTTAATGGGTCTGGGCCCTCAGACAATTGTTCCAGTTTCTCACTCTGCCTGGCCAGCAGAGGCCCCGAAGTACAGAGATCTTGAAGTCTGGAGGGCTTTGAGAAGCTCCCCTTGATCCCTCTTTCTTAGGCAGGACTAAATTTTACCCAGAGGCCAGGCTACAAGCACAAATTTCTTCAGATCTGGAAATTTCAGGAGCAGCTTTATGTGGAGTGGTGCACTTTGGCTGCAGCTATATTTTTAGAAAATTCCTACCTTAATTTCCCCTTGCAAACTACTGAAACTGAGGAGCACCACTAAAAACCCTGCTGCTTTGTGGAGGAATCGTTATTGACTGTAGCAATTGAGTGGAAACAGGCAGAGAATTTCAGCTGAGTGGAAGAACAGATTTCCCCACTTTGGTGCCTTCTGGAAGAATTCTCTCCATCTTCCCAGGAAAGGCATAGGCATCCCATTGCTTCAATAATTTAGGATTTGAACTTAAAACCATTGCAGAAAGACATGTACTATTTACCCTATGTTGGTGTGGGTCAAACCACTAAATGGGCCTTCCCCATCTCACTCTTTAATATTTTTTTATGGAGAAACTCAGCATTATCTTCCAGCCAAACGTACTGGAGGAGCATGTCCTTGCCACTACCCTCTGGATTCCTCACGCTCCTGCTTCCTTTATCATAGCTTCAAGGACCACTAACTGGCCCCCTGACGTCACTCTTCACCATGACCTCACCTCCCCCAGGTGGCATAGCGGACAACAATTTTCTTCTTGAATCATCAAAACCTACTTGTCCCATGTCCCAATTCTACAGAGTCCTGATAAATGATTTCAAGCTGATGGGCTGGGCTAGTAGCTACCGAGTTGTACGTGGCATATAACCTCTGGAGACTAGGTGCTTCTCAAGAGGTCGGCATCAAGGAGGAAGGCCAGGCAGTGGGACAGGACAGGCTGGGGGTGGTGGGGGAGAAGCAAGGCTTTAAATGGCTCAGATCTCATGGGTGGTTTCATCGGCTTGGGACCAGCTAGAAGAGACAGAAGAAGGAATGGAGAAAAATTGTGTGTATGGGAGGCTGGAGTGGGGAAGGGAGAATACTGGAAAGAAAGCTGGAAGGAGATTTTAGGCTATGGTTGGAGTTCTTGGTTCCTTCCTGGTAAGAGAGTCAAACCATTTCCTTTAATGATGGCGAAGCATACGGTTAATCTACAAATCCAGGGTCTGGTGTGGGATGAGATCACCAAAGAAATGGGCACCTCAGGGTGACGGGTGTGTGTGGGTGCAGGAGTGCGTGCGACGGAGCAGGAAATCTCTTCTACACTAAAACATCTGTAGAATAAGTCAGGACAAGACTTGCCAGATTCTAATGGTACATTAGGAGCAATTTATCTTGATTCATTTTTTTTAAGGGGGACAATTAGAGATTTAGATCTGGGTGCAAAACTCTATGATCCTAACTAGAAGTTGATCATGAAGAAGAAAGAAGAGACCCGGGAAGAACCTTTAAAGAGCAGATTTTTATAAACTGCTGGAACTTATAAGAAGTTTCTTACTACCTAATAAGGAAAAAGAAGTTTAAAAAATAGGTAAAATATATATATATAGGTAAAAGTAAATGCCTTGAAATAATCTCAGGAGACTTGGAAAAACACTGGAACCTAGAAAGAATGGGAAGAGCAGCAAGATGGTGCTGTGCTCAGGGCCCTGTAAGCAGGGCATGTGGAGGCAGAGAGACCAGGGTGAGAGGGAGAGACGCCGGAGGACGGAAGCAAGTCACCAAGAGCAAAGAATCGGCCCAACCATGTAGGCACAAGAGCAGAAAAGTCAGAAAGCTTTTACACACGGTTACCAGAAGTATTCTTCATGTACATTACATGAAACAAAACCCAGGAAAGTACCATTTCTGATGGACAAAGAGGGCAAGCAGGTGACAGGATTCAAAATAGCAGTGGCTTTAATGTGTATTTTTACATCTGTCTTTACCAAAAGATGTTTCATCTTAATGTTAAGGCCTGTGGCTGACACTCAGAAAGCAACCACAGCAGACACTTTGTCTTGTGCGGAACCAGTTCCCAGTCATCCTCAAGGCTGCTCATCTGTCAGCCCACCCGCTGAGGAGCACAGCAGGCTGCTTCTTCAAGTCTTCCTTTGTCTCAAACCCTTGGGTTTGGTTCCAGGACAGGAGTCCCTCCCTGGCGACATGGCCAGGTTGGAACTCCCGACACAGAGCAGAGCATCCTTTGCAAAAAGCTGCCTGCCACCAAACCTACAGGGGTCCTGACACTCGACTAAGTGGTTGTGGGGACCACTGGGGAGGAACCAACAATCATTCCAAGCATTTCCCAGAGAAGGGGTGTTTCCACAGGAGCGTCACAAAGAACAAGCACAAGGCCCATCTTTCAGGAGGCAGAAAAAGATGACCACATTCCTTACGGCCTGATAAGCTTAACCTGGCTTCTAGGGAAGATGCTAGAACAAATCATCAAGCAATCAATGTGCAGTCAGCCAGAAGGGGGCAAGGCCTGGGGAGCTTATGGACACAGCCTGCGTAAGGAGTAAATCAAGTTGGACCAATTTAATTTCCTTCTATGATAGAGTGACAGGCCATGTAGATAAGGTGGAAGCAATAGATGTAATCGACCTGAGACCTCAGCAAGGCATTTGCTTCTGCCCCACGTGACAGGCTCTGTGACAAGGCAGCTTGCTGTGGTTCAGGACAAGGGTCAAGAGCCTGGGGGCTCTTACACTAGATGGCAGGGGATACAGTTCCTGCCCCGCTCTCCTCCTTCGGCTCCATCGCCTCAGTGTGTTGAAGTTCACTGTCACACAGTTTTATTTGACAAACATTTGCTTTGTGCTTTCTGGGTTTGTGCTGTGGCACTTCATAAATGTTTGTTGAATGGACAGATGGATGGATGCTCAGGCATATGAGCTGCAGCCTCAGAAGCCTGGCATAAGGGAGCCTAACCCCAATCCACCTCATCCACTGCAGACACACAACCAGCAATTTGTTCCTCTATCCATTCAAAATGCCAGAATTGTTTTATATGTATGCCATACTGAGACTGGGTGTGTGCAGAGCTGAAAGCAGGCTCTGCCTCCCAATGTTAGCCATTTTCTCAGAATCAATAGAGAGGCAGAGAGTTCCAGAAGGAAATAGATGGTCTTCAGATTACCCATCTTTATCTGTAGCCTAGATGACAGGATTTTAATAACACAAATTATCTATGGGTCATAACAAATTGGACTAAATTGAACAAGGCACAGAGAATAGCCTAGTGCAATGGGAACACATGCAACAAAATTCAGGAATGAAATTGAGCTACTCAGGCACAGATTGGTCTTTGTCAAGAGTGTAGGTCAGACTAGAGCTAAATGGGACCTAAACGTGGATTTCAGCAGACCCCAGGATGTCAGGAAAAGCCACATGGCTTCAGTGAAGGGCATACAGTGCATGCCATCTAGCCAGGCAGTGAACTTCCTTCAGTGCTCCATGGAGCTGGCCTTACAGGTTTTCCAGCCCCATTTCTTTGAAGGATGAGAAGAAAGTGGAGTACGTGCAGGAAAAATGCCTGAAATGATTAAATGGATGGGAAATACCTGAGGTACAAGAGAAATGGCTAAGCAGTTAAACCCAACAGAAGACTTAGTTATGACAACTGCCACTGAGGACCTAAGAGTGGTAAGCGAGTCACCCATCATTATGGTCTGTCTCACCTCTGGGTAAGGAAAGTGGAAATGGAATATTTTAAGAAGTTAGTTTTTTTCCTAAAATATGATGTGCAAACACTTTAAAACTAAAAAGTCCTGAAAGACTTAATCAGAAAATAAGCAGGCTCCTGACCCCCTCATCCTTCCCATTCCTGAGTTCTACAGCCATCTTTTTAAACTGTTTTAGCTGTTTCTTCATTTATTTACCATCAAATGATATGCTTATGCTGCACTTCTGGATTTTATTGACTTTTTGTATTGTCTATTTTTATTATGGGACAAAATCACCCAGCTCTCATTTGCACCCCCTGCCCCCAGCCACTTCAACCTTCCCATCCCCCCAGTATGGTTCCATCACAACTTTTTGTTCAGTCACTAAGGAGTGTGTACAGGTCATGATGAGGTACTACTGTTCCCTGCCAAGCCACCTAGTGTGCTGTGACTGCACCACCTTCTTGTGTGTGTCTTGGACTTAGCAGTTGTCTCCTTGCTTTGTTTTTGACTTTGGTTCTGGCTGGTTTTGTTTTCTCTGGCCCATCCCTAGTTCTTCCCAAATTCACCAACAGAGCCATAAATCTCCTTATATTACTTTCCACTTGGAAAACAGAACCAATAATATATTGATGTGGTTTTCCTGCTGAAGATGCCAGTCCTGGAGCCTCCTTCCTTCTTCAGAATGAATGGGCTGCTCACTAGATTGCTGTCCCACTGCCATTCTGGGGCCACCCCTCCCATTAACTGTCGATGCTCTTTGCTTCTGTATTAATTTGCTAAGGCTGCCATAATAAAGTACACAGACATTTCAACAGAAATGTACTGTCTCACAGTTTTGGAGGCTGGAATCTGAGATGGAGGCACTGGCAGGGCCAGGCTCCCTTGGAAACCACTAGGGAGGGATCTGCGTTCCCAGCCTCTGGTCGTTCTCGGCTTGTGGCAGCTTGACTCCCATCTTCACACGGTGCTCTTTTTATAAGGACACAAGTCCTATTGGAGAAGGGGATCCCCCTGTATGACCACCTATCAACTAATTAAATCCACGATGCCCCTATTTCAAGACAAGGTATAGGAATTCAACATGCAAGTTTTGGGGAAACACAATACACTCATAGTAGCCTCTCCCATATCTCATGTCTCTTCTTTCTTGGCTTATTCCCTCCCTGGGAAGGAGCAGATTTTAATGGCTTCCTTCTAAAGGATGAATGTGATGATATTTCATATCTTGCATGTCTGAAAATACTTTTTCCTATAATGGGCACACTTTATTGGCAATTTGTCTAGATAGGAAATCCTAAACTGAAAATCACTTTCCCTCAGAATTTGATGACCTGTTCCAGTACCTTACAGCTTCCTGAGTTGCTGTTGAGAAGTCTGATGTCATTCTGATGCTCAACACTATATGTGAGCATTGTTTTTACCCCATAGCTCTAGGATCTTCTCCTTATGCCAGGTGTTCTTAGATAGTGTGTTTCATTGTAGTAAGTACTTAATTTGCCCTTTAATTTGCAAACTTATAGTCTTTCATAGGATATAAATTTATTTTATTCCTTCTTTTATTTCTTCAATTATTTCATCTCTTCCATTTTTGCTTTTCATTCACAATAATTCCTATTGGTAGGATTTTGGACCTACTAAAATTATTGCCTCATTTTTCTTACGGTTTCAATCCTGTTTTCTTTCTCTTTGACTTTTTGTTTCAGTCCTATATTCATTCTCTTTGACTTTTTTTTCTTTCTGGAAGATTTCCTGAACTTGTTTTCTAGTCCTTTTTCCTGACTTTAAAAAATTTTTGGTTATTCAATTTTAAGAGCTCTTTATTATTTTCTGAATATTCTTTTTTAAATGCCATACTATTCTTTGTCTATGAACATAATATCTTTTCTTCTTTCCTTGAGAATATTAACTATGGTGTTTGTTTTTGTAGTTTTCTTCAGTTCTATAATGTCTCTGATTTCTGAGTCTCTTTTTGACTATATTTTTTTCTTTCCTATTGGATACTTTCCCAAAATGATAGGTTCTATATGTTGAATTTCTAACTAAGCTTCTCTAACAGAGTTCCCCAAAGCCCTCGCTTCAATATAGAATTTTATTTTCTTGTCACATATTTATCTAGACCTAGGTTGACCCACTCATCTGACTGCTATCCTCAATAGATGGCTTTCATCTTTGGGTCCAAGTCGGCTGCCTCAGCAACTGCCATCACAGCTGCATCCCACTCAGATGGAAGGGGGAAAAGAAGGGAGTACATTTCCCTTGAGGGCGTGGCCTGGAAATGGCACACATTGCCTCTGATCATACTCTGTTGGCCAGAACTTAGTCACATGGTCACACCTTGCTGCAAGCGAGACTGGGAAACAGGTTTATGCTAGCTAGCCAAATGTTCAGCTAAAATTCTGCAGTTTCAGAATTAATGAGAATAGATATTAGTAAAAAGCTAGTCATCCACCTAATACTGTATTGGTCAAGGTTTAGCAGTAGGCCATAAAACAGAAATCACAGCAGCTATTAAAGAAGAAAGGGATTTAATATAAGGAATGTTTTTCAAAATCAGCAAAGGGCTGGAGGACTGAGCTCTAGGATATTATGCTGAGGCCCAGGAGCTTTGCAGAACTACCTGCCACTACTCTGCCACATTCAGAGAAACAGCAGTCCAGGAGGCTCCCACGGCAAGAATTAAATTCAAGAACACTCTGCCAGAGAGGCACTCCTAGGATCAGGAAGCTGCCACAACTCAGAGCCCCAACAGTCACTTACTGCCCATAAAGCTAAAGATGAGCCCTGGGAGGGCTGCTGCAGGACACCCCCATAACCTGCTCACCAGCAGAAAAACAGCCCGAAACATCAGAAAAATGGCCTCTAACTCCCTTGACTTTTCAGTCCTGTATTCCTTCTCTTTGACTTTCTGTTCTTTCTGGAAGATTTCCTAAACTTGTTTTCTAATCCTTTTTCCTGACTTTTAAAATTTTTTGGTTATTCAATTTTAAGAGCTCTTTTTTGTTTTCTGAATATTCTTTTTTTTTAAATGCCATACTACTCTTTCTCTGAACATAATATCTTTTCTTCTTTCCTTGAGAATATTAACTACGGTGTTTGTTTTTGTAGTTTTCTTCAGTTCTATACATGTCTCTGATTTCTGAGTCTTTTTACTATATTTTTTTCTTTCCTATTGGATACTTTCCCAAAATGTATTTTACACAGTTGCTCAAATGCTTCTACTGGTGGAAGCAAATCTCTTTGCAATTCCCTAGCTGCAAGGGAGTCTGAGAAATGTACATTTTACCTTGCTGAGTTCTAGATTACAGACAGACTTAAAGGGGCCAGAGATGGAGCTGAGTGCTGACCCACCATACCTAAGACTCCAGTAACCTTGAGCTGTTCATTTATCTTTAAAAGTGTGGCAGAAATAACGGATTAGGTAAGAACTTCACATTTCCTTTGGGGCGTGGACTTTCCAAATGTTATAAAGATGTTCTTTTCCTCTGGGCTTTTCAGTTTCTGAATGGAAGAAGACCTCCATTTCCAGCCTGGGGTCAGAAGCCAATTCCAAGCATCCTAGGAGCTGGGGGTGTTGACACTTGGTGTTCAGGACTCACCCTCTCCTCCATCTGCCTGAAGTCCTTAAGACTCTCAGTTTTTAACCTAAAAATTCATGCAGATTTTGCGATCAACTCCATAATAAATGTTAGTTTGTTTTAATATACAAATACTCTTTGTCGAATCTTTTGGTGAAATAATGCTCCAGAAAGCTGTTCCATGCCTAATTTGTATTTTAAAAACTATGCCTGGATACATGGCCACAGAACCCCCAGAGATATATATCCTCCAGTTTAAGAAATACAGATCTAGATTATTTCTCTAATATTCTAGGATCCTATGACTATTTCTCTCTTCTTAGTAGGTGGGTAAAAATGTAAAACAACAAAAGAAAGGAAGAGAAGCCTGCCTCCTGTTTTAAAAATAAATCATAGCAGGACATAGCTGGAATGGAAATTTCAGAACAGTGATCAATACTTTGAGAAAAGAAACCAAAAGGCCATGTTTTATTGCATGATCCATGCAGTGTGTGCAAGAAAGCAGCTAACTGTGAACACAGGTTTCTAAGACTGGGAGGTAGTAGAGAAAAACCCTTTTTTCAATGAAAGAAGCCAGTAAGAGCCTGCAGGAAGTAAATCTGGCCATTCTGGAACATGTCACAGTCCTACTTTGGAAAGCTCCCAGCCTTCATTTTTACTGCATGGGTACCAGACACAGAAAATCATTCACTGTTTCCTTCCAGCCCCCAGACTGGCTGATGGTAACATGTCTGAGATCACCCACCACCATGTTTGGATGGCAAGCTGGGCAAAATCAGTTGGTAAATATATTGGGTGAAAGAAAACAAAACTGGGATTAATGTGCAGTAAAATGAAAAGAGAAATATATACAGTAACTCCTTTGAGAGGTGGAAAAAAGCACAGAAAGGTGAGTGAGGATGTCTGGGCCTGTGTTGCACTCTGTGGATAGAGCACTTGGATAAACATGACCTCATCCAGTCCTCTACACTTTGTTCAATAGCCCCATTTTATAGATGAGTAAATGAAGACTGCGCATGTAAAGTACTTAGCACATGTAAAATCTTGGTGCATAGTAAGTGCTCAAGAAATGCTAGCTGCTCTTGCTGTGCAATCAATCACCTGGGACATTCAAAAGAAAGGAGCATTCCAGGAAAATACCAAACAGAAGAACTTTGAATATCATACCAGGTAAGAGACTGTGCTAATCAGATTCAGTACCCAGCCTGCCCCTATTCTGCATGGCATCACAAGGAAGTACATTTCTCAAACTCCTTTGCCAGATGGCTTCTGTGTAGTTTTGATCAATGGGAAGCTCTATCAGTCAGGGTTCTCCAGAGAAACAGAAAAATAGGAGAGGGATAGGTGATGATAGAGGATAGATAGATAGATAGATAGATAGATAGATAGATGATAGATTAGAAGGATAGACAGATAGATATAGATAGATAGATAGATAGATAGATAGATAGATAGATAGATAGATAGATGATAGATAAAGATAGATAGATAATAGATGACAGACAGATAGATAGATATAGATGCTAGATGATAGATAGATAGATGATAGATGATAGACAGACAGATAATAGATAGATAGGTAGGTAGATAGATAGATAGATAGATAGATAGATATAGATATAGATATAGATAGATAGATAGATATAGATAATGGGTGGGTAGGTAGATGATTGACAGATTATTTCAAGTGATTGTTGGGGCTGGGGTGGCAGGTCTGAAATGTGTAAGGCAGACTGGCAAGGCTGGAAATTCAGGCAGGAGTTGATGCTATAGTCTAATTCTAATGGTAGAGTCTCTTCTCCAAGAAATCTCAGTTCTTCTCCAAGAAATCTTTGGCTTGTTGGATGAGGCCCACCCACTATTGACAGTAATCTCCTTTACTTAAAGCCGACTGATTATACATGTTAGTTCCATCTACAAAATATAATCCTAACAACAGCTAGATTAGTGTTTTATTAAATAACTGGGTACTATAGCCTGACCAAGTTGATGTAAAACTAATCATCATAGAGGCATAGCCAGTGTTGAGAGGTGGAGGAGAGAAGCCAGGGCATCTCCCCATTTTTTGGTGTGCCCATCCCTCCATCTCCCCATTGCCCATCTCTCCCCATCTCCCTCTGTCTAGGGAACATCTCCAGCAGGGATGGTGTGCCTGCTGGGCATCCTTTCTATCTTGGACCCAAGTCTCACTAAGTGGCCCCAGCCAATGGTTCTAGCCCCTGCCAGATGGCCTGGCTCTGGATTCTGGTGACAAGTCCTCTTTCCATCGCCTCTCTAGCCCTGGGGTGATAGTGGCTTCCTGCTCTTATCAACCTCTGGGCTGTCTCAGTGTCTCTGGCTTTCTCAGCATTTCTGTCTCCCATGTTACCAGTGCCCCATATGTAAGATCTACAGTGGGCTCTGCCTTGACCCTGGTTTCTAAGAGGCCCTTTTGGTCAGAAAGAGTCCCTGCCCAGCCTCTCTTAAATTGCACCCAGTGCCTTAGGATTATGTATACTCATTCTGGGGATGAATTTAGAGAAACAAAGCAGACAGAGGCAACATGAGTGCTTGTTGCATGACCACGCCCACAGGAGCTTAGTCAGAGCAATGTCAGATGGGGAGGGGGATAAAATCATGATGCTGGCCTCCTGAGGGCAGAGAAGGGACAACGGCCCTGATCCTGGGGCTTCGGTTTGCTCGTGAGTGTTGGCCTCTGCTTCTCTAACATCACCAGTACCCTGCACGCCTTAGCAGGCAGCACAGCATTGTGCATGCACAGCCCTCCTCTTACCAAAACCTGGGCTGTTTCCGGATGGTCTCTGCATGGGGGAGGTACGTGAGCACCAAGCAGCTACTGACCATCTCAACCCCTCGATGTTCTGCCCTAGAAGCATCTGTCTGATGACACTGGGGCTGGCCAGGGAGGAAATTCAAGAGCTGAGAAGCCAACTTCCCCTACACACACCCTGCCCCCTTCCCTGCTCTTCTCCAAACCCACAGCAATATCTGACATACTGTACATTTTGATTATTTATTCGCTTATCATCTCTCCCCAGTCAAGAGTAAGAGCTCCATGAAGGCAGGCAGCTGTGTCTCCGTGATGACCGCGTTATTCCCAGCACACACAGTACCTGCTCGGGGGAGGCACTCACTGGATGTTAAACAGAGGGACTTATCGTTGCCTTTCTGGCCCAAAGGACACACTTACAGGACCTGCCTCCTTCATCAACTCTCAGCAGAGAAGCCAACAGAGACTAGGGCACGGCCATCCTTCCAAGCTCCCTCCACAGCACCCAGAGGTGGGAAACAGTCCCAGTCGTGGGTAGGGGCCGGAAGCGCATGGAGATAAAGGAAGAAAGGTTGTTTCTGTGGCAGGGAGCACTATGTCAGGGACTGAAAGAGAAGGGGGACTGGGACTGTAGGTATCAACGCCCTGTGCCACTCACATGCCTACAAGTGACACATGACACCGCTTGGTCCCCATCCCACCAATCAGAGCTGACGGCTATTTGACGGCAAATGCCCCCACCCTCAGCCCTGTTCCCCTTCCCGGAGCTGTAACACCGTCTGAGCTCTGCTGCCTGCCTTTCTTCTCTCATCGTCTCTCAGGCACTGTCCCTCTTTCAGGGTTAATGAAGAGCAGGACGCAGCGAGGGGCTGAAGCCAGTGAGGCGGCCCATCCTTCCAGGCCCCTTACTTCCCGCTCCTTACAGGGCATTGCCCTTGTGACCCACCTCACCTGCAGATTCAGTAGGGACAGTTCCAGCTGGCACCAGGACCCCAGTGGCTCCCCCACTCCTAGCTGAATGGAGTCGTCTTTCCGCTTTTCCAGCCCAGCACATCTCTGGCTTCCCCTGTGCAAGCCAGTGATCAGTGGCTCCAGCCCATTCCAGCAGACTCCTCACTGTAACCTTTTCACTTCCAAGGTGTAGGTCAAGTCCCATTTCTCCACCGTCTCCAGCTCTCACAGATGGATCCCTTCTCTGAAAGGGCAAAAGCCACATCACCATGGCTCTGTTTTTTGTGTATGTGCTTCTTCCTCTGTCCAGTCAGATTCTAAAGCCCTTTGCACATCCTCCATCTCCTCCCACCCCATCACCAAGCCCAGCTGTGGGGACGAGGGGTGTGGTCACCCGTAATGGTCCATGGGTTCATGGACCTCAGCTGGGGGGAAGGCATTCCCTCCCGGTTCCCAGACAGTAAGATAACAGAATAAAAGGCACAATAATATTAATAGTTTAGACAAGGCTACCAGCCATCTGCACTCATTTTAATTATCATAGAAGTAACACATGTTTGTTTTAGAAAATTTGGAACATACAGAAAATAATTTTTAAAAATCACATGTATTCCAGTTTATTTCCTGTCAGTGCAAATATGCACACATTTTCAAGGAAATCGGAATCATAACAAGGTTGTTTCTTTAATTGGAATATAAATATACGACTTTATTAAGTTGCTCACAAGAGTAACATTGTAATCCTTCTTTCCCCTATATTATTTTATGGGAAAATTTTCATGTTAAATAGTTTATATGTTGTTAAATATCTATCAAAAACGTGATTTTCACAGCTGCAAAGTATGCCGCCATGAGCACGTGCCTTGCTGTCCTGCCGTATACGTTTCCTGCCCCCTGTCGCCTCCAGGCCTGTGCTCCTCCATTCAGCTCTCTGGTGTGTCTGCACGAATCACCCTCAGCCCATGCCTTCCTTTGACTAGCCCCCCACCCAAACTCCCTCTCCTCCTCCTCGTGCTCTCAGTCCTGCAGAGGAAGTCGCTAATGGTTAGAACTTTCCCTGTCCCCGCTTACCACCTGCCTCACCCCCACCAGTCAGACTCGCCTGGGATGCTTTAACCTCAGCCTTCCTGAAGGGGCCAGGGGCCCTAAGCCCCAGGGTCAGTGCCCATTTCTCAGGGATCTCTTCCTTGCCCTTTCTGCCTCTATGGGAGCTCTGACCGTACCCTCCTTCCAGAACCTCTGGATTCCAGAACGCAGGACAGCTCTGCCCTGCTCCCGCCTCTCCTCCTCTCCTCTGCTGCCACCCCCATCCCACCCCCAAACGGGGATGTACCACAGGCCTTGTCCTCAACCTTCTTTTCTCTTCCTAACTGGCCTAGACCACACATTGATGTGTGATAACGAGAGCTGAATAAGGTAGTGCAGGGGCAGCAGAAGTCACCTACGTGTCTACAGTGGCTCCCCTGTCCTCTCCTAAGGCCTGAGCCGAGGTCCTCAGAGCCTCCTCTCCTGTTTCGGGAGGGCTCACTCTGGACCACAGGCAAGCTTGCCTTTTATTTTAAAGGGGAGGCTCTGCTCTCTCTTTCAAGGACCTTCAGGGGGCTGAGTAGAACCAGCCAGCACTACAGCAACCAGCAAAGCCCAGATTTCTAAGAGAAAATGACATTTGGCCTCAGTTTCCACCTGTGTGACCTCAGGGCTTGGGAAAGTCACATATCTCTTCGTGCCTCAGTTGCCTGGGAAATGGAGTGAGGATTATATGAAGCCTGCACAGAACATGTTTAGAACGGTACTTCATGGGTTGTAAGCACTTAATAAATATTAGCTATTATTACCAGTATTTAAATCCTTCTCTCAGGAAGATGAGGAGGCACAAAAGTATCCCTGCCTCCTTCTACTTCACCCTTGTCTACACAATGGAGGGACCTGGGGGCCAGAGAGGGATGTTACGATCCAAACACATCACAGAAGATGGGGTTAGGAAGGTTTCTTTCCAAGCCTTAAATATCTGGTTTGTAGACACATGTGTCCCCAGGCTGTGAGACCCTTGCAGACCAGAACTAGGCTGCCTTGTCTTTGAATCTCCATAGCAACCTGCGTTCACTAGGCACTCAACTCATGTGACAAGTGGAAGAAGTTAAGGAAGGTGTTAGAAGAAAGGAAAGAGGTTGAGGGTAAAGTCATCAATATTTGAAATTCTTGATCAGTCTAGGAAGTCAGCTTCCTGGTAATTATGAAGCAACAGCTGCTTGGACTGACGAGAACAAAGAGCTGTGCTGCTCAAACAATAGGCACTTTGCTTTCCATTCCCCATGGCTGATTGTGATGGGAGTTGGGGTAAAAAGAAACGGAGAACGTTTTGGTGGACACATTTTAAGCTGTTGAAAAATGAGCACCAGTGGTTATCATTAAATTAAGAACAATACTCAAGTGATACCCCAGGACCCGTTAGGCAGTGAATTGTGCATTAGCTGGACAGAAATCCTTAGAATATTTCTGTGACAGATGAGATGGAGTTTGTGGAAACCTGCATCTTGACCCAGGATCAGTGAGATGGGAAAGATGACCACCTTGCTCTGGGCACCAGAGCAGGCTGAGAAGTCAGCGTGGGTCATCGCAGGGTCCTCTGTCTGGCCTTCCTCTGTGGGCCCCCCTTTGGTATTGTCTTATCCCTCCAACCATTGAGGCCCTCATGTTGAGCAAACTCCCTATGTGGGCCTTCAGCTGGACAGTTAACTGTGCCCCAGATCACCCCACAACCTCCCCCAATCCCTTTCCTCAGCAACTTGGTCCCAAAGTATTTTGCCAGTATAGTAGATCAATAGTGTTCTCCACCAAAATTCACATGCACCAGGGACCTCAGAATGTAACCTTATTTGGATATAGCATCTTTGCAGATGTTTGTAGTTAGTTAAGGATCTTGGCTTTAGGATGGGCACTAAATCCAGTGACTGGTATCCTTATTAGAAGAAGACAGACACACAGAAAAGACCATGTGAAGACAGAGGTAGGCAGAGACTGGAGCAATGCTGCCATAGGCCAACGCATACCTGGGGCCAGCAGAGCCAAAGGAGCAGGAAAGGATTCTTCCCTAGAGCCTTCAGAGGGGGCTCAGTCCACTGACCCCTTGATTTCAGACTTCTGGCCCCCAGAACCATGAGAGGGTAAATTTCTGTTGTTCTGAGCCACCAAGGTGGTGGTGACTTTTTACAGCCAACCTAGACAACTAATACTGCCACTGGGATGCTAGTAAACGAAAATGGGCAAATGTGTTACACTCAGAGCATTTACACTTTAAATCTAATTAACTGGGGGAACTGATGCCTTAAACCCAAAGGAACAAATCTCAGCTGGCAGAATTCCCAGTAGTATGGTGAACCAGTGGGGTTTTTAGGTAGGGGGCCCTTTCCAAGTTCATTGTAAATCACCCCAATGAAGGCAACCAATGCTCCCATCTATGTGACCCAAACAAGTGGGTGTGAATCCCTTAGAAGGCAGTGAGAAGTTAATGAACGCTAATATTCCAGTTTTCCAAGTCATTGACTCATGTTTGCTTCTGATGAAAATTAGCTTCAAAGTGGAACTATTATATGTAGAAATTGTACTAAAAATGGTTAGGAAAATATGGGATGATACTAGGCAAGAAATTTGCTCTTTGACTTGCAAATAGTGACTGATCTGTTTTCAAAGCATTGCCCTGAGAGGTAATATATAGTACAATGTGATCTCAAGCAGAGGGTTAAGGAAAAAAAATTAAAAATAAAGCAGAGGGTTAACAATTCTACCTATGTAGTAGTCTGCCAAAAAAAAAAGTCCTGACTCTGATCAAACCTTTAGATCCAACCACAAATTACGTTAACTATAGAGAAGAGAGGACACCATGGGGATGCAATCAGCAACACTTCATAAACTAGCTGCATGGAAATCAGCTGGAGAGCTTTTTGAGTCTTAACAATTCTGATTCAGTAGGTTTGGGGTGGAACTGAGACTTTGCATTTCTAACAAGTTCCCACTCAATTGCAGCCACACTTTGAAAACCAGTGCTATAGAAGACAGTGTTTTCTTTAACAACAGCAACCAAAATTACAAGGGAAAAAGAGAGCTGGAGGAAGAAGGTTGGTATTAAAGAGATGTAAGAGATATATCAACCAATACAACCTTGTGTGTGTGTGTTTGTGTGTGTGTGTGTGTGAGAGAGAGAGAGAGAGAGAGAGAGAGAGAATCAAGAAATTTGAACATTGAATGGATATTTGATGATTTTAAGGAAATCCTGTCAGTGTCTTAGGTGTGGTTTTCTTTTTTTTTTAAAGAATACCTACTGCAATATTTATGGATGAAATAGTATGTCTGGGATTTACTTAAAAACAATTCAGGGGGTCAGTAGCAGGGATTACAGATGACCCATGATTGGCCATGAGTTGATCACTGCTGAAACTGGGTAACGGGGAAATGGGGATTCCTCATGCTATACTCTCTACATTGCATACACTCTCTACGAAGTATATACTCTATACTTTGCAAAATTAAAGGTTAATCAATCAGTCAGAGGGTCCTCTTTAGATTCATCTAACGTGTATGCAGCACACACTGTGTGCAGCATTTTCACACGTATTTTATTTAACTCTCACAAGACACTTATCCCCATTTTATGGAGGTTCAGATGGACTAAAGGACTGGCCTGTTGTCATGCTGGTAATAAGTGGTAGAGTTGAGAACTCATATTCAGACCTCTGACTCCAAGTACAGTGCTCATTCCATTGTATCAGTGGTCATCACACCTAAGAAGGCAAAATAATCGCCTTTGGGAGCTTATTTAAAATGCAGATTCTAGGGCCCCCACCCAAAGTGTCTCTGAGCTAGAGGATTTGGGGTGAGGCTCAAATATTTGTATTCTTAATAAGTCTCCCAGGTGACTAATGTAGGTGTCTGGAGGTTACATCTTGAGAAACAGAGTTCTGAGCCGACTGGAATGAAGAATGATAAAACGTCCAGCTTCCCAAGAAAGATGTCTGAGTTCAGTAACCCTAAGAGAGGACCTACCAATCCTTGGTTCCCTCTGTAGGTATTGAAGTAATGAATCTGATGTTGGCTGGGTTTCTAGGCCCTTCTATAAGGTTTAAACGATTAATACTGCACTAAGGTGGAAGGGACAGGGTTTGAGTCACCTGAAACAATTTCCTTAAGGGCATAGAGACAAAGGCACATTTAACTCAGGAACAAGCACGAGCACCATACTCCTCTTAAAGGGGCAGTTCCCAAGACTGTAGGTATCAGCTGTTGTCCTCCTTTGCCACACAGAAGAATGAGCTCTTACCGAATTCTAATCTTGTCTGCCGTTGTCTGCCAAATGAACACTCTGGAGTTCTCTGTCTTCTCTTGGAAATGCTAATAGAGCAGCTGGTGGGGACCAGGGTTGGGGGAGGATGTCATGAAGTTTCTTTCAGAACTTGTGGCAGTAAAGTTAACTCCCCTTCTGGTACCCCACCTCCCAGTTGGAGAAGGCTCCTGGGACCTAGTCTCATTTTTGCTAATGAGTGAGATTTGGAAGGCAAATTATACCTTCTATTTCAGGGGCTCTGCACCTTGGCTACATATGTGAATCATCTGGGAAAATGTAAAAAACTCTGAGCGCCTAGCGCTGCCCACCTTCCCCCTACCCCCAGACCATCGTATCAGAACAGCTACAAGCGAGATCTGTGTGCCTGTATTTTTTAGAACTTCGCAGGTGATTCCTATGTGCAGCTGAAATGAGAACAACTCAGTGATTTAAACATTGCTCTTCCTTTGGGACCTGATTTTCAGATCATTGGTACCTGAGCTCCATGGGGATAAGAACCAGATATCCCTCTTCTCTTAGGTCTTCTTCAGTATACAGAGCCAATTTATTCAATAAATATTCATTGGACCTGCTTTGTTGCCAGATGTGTAGAATATGAAATAAGTCACAATACACAGTCCCAGTTGTGCAGAACTGGTAGTGTAGTTGGCGAAACAAGATATGTCAACATAAAAGTTAAAATAATAATAAAGGATTAAAGAGCAACTCAAGTCATTTCACTGCAGTCACTTGTCACGTGTACACCTACTCAGGGGTCTCATTAAAGGGGGCAGTTATTGGGGTGATCCCAGGAGGCTTTACTTACAAGGTGGGTCCTGAGGATAAAGAAGATTTGGACAGTAGGAGAGAAGATGGGGAGAAAAGGCCTGGAGAGAGGACCTTTCCAGATAGGTAGAGACGTCCATGCCCAAACCCCTACACCAAGCCTATGGTGCCAAGCCCTCTACTTCTAGAACATGCTGACATTTTAGGGTGTCTCATTTTTACTTCCTGACTGAGAATCCAGAGGGATGTCCTGGAAAGGAGACTGTAGTCTGAGTTAGGAAACCAAATAAAGACGGCAAGTCTCAACCTCTTTGGTCTTTGGTCCTTGTTAAGTGAGAAACAGGTACCGAGAGAACCTTAATGCTGTCTTTCCAACTGAGATGCTGTAATTCAGGTCCCTCGACCATGAGATAAAGACCCTATATTTAAAATAAACTTTATTAAGGTATAAACAGTAAAATACCCTTATTTTGAGTGTACATTTTGATGAGTTTTCACAAATTTACATACCCATGCAATCACCATCATAATCAAGATGGAGGACATTTCCATCATCCCCAAAAGTTCCTCCATGCCCCTTCCCAGTCAACCGCCCACTCCCCCGACTCCACTCTCAATTTTCTGTCACTATATATTATTTTTGTTTTTCCCCAGTTTAATAAATGCAATCACATCGTCTTTTGTGTATGGGTTCTTTCATTCAGCACCGTGTTTTGGAATTAATCCATCAGTATGTATCAGTTCATTCCTTTTTAATGCTGAAGAATAATCCATTGAATGGATATACCATAATCTGTTTATATATTCATATGTTAATGGAAATTTGGGATGCCCCCAGTTTTGGGCTGTTTTGAAAAAAGCTGCTATGAACTTTCATAAGTCTCTGTATGAATATATATTTTCATTTCTTTTGGGCTAATACCTAGGAATGGAATTATTTGTATGGAAACTATACACTTAACTTTATAAGAAACTGCCAAACTTTTCCACAGTGACTGTACCATTTTGCATCCCCCACCATTAATACATGGGTTTTCCATTTATTGTACCCCATGTCAACACCTTTTGCCAGTCCTTTGAATTTAGCCATACAGGGTCTCCTCTGATCTTGGATTTTTGGTTATGCCTACACAACAAGGGACAGAAAGGCCCTTACAGGATTTCGGAGGGACCCTTGTATGATGATGCTCGGCCCCAGGACTGGTTCAGCCTTGTAAAATGTAGGTGTGTCAATGCTTTTCCAGCTCTAGATACACTTGGTCAGTTTCACTGGACATTAAGATCAAGGTGAGCCTGATGAATTGACTCAATCTTCCATAGCAGATAAAGCTTTAAGTTCCCCTATAATCCGATTTCTCAGGCCCCACACTCCAGACAATGTCTCCCTGGGCTCTCCTAGAGGGCCGCTGACACATTTGTAATGAAGAGAGGCTGCCTTTGGGTACCCAGATGCTTTTCTTCCCACTTGCACCAACCCCTTCATTTTATGACATATTTTAATGAGGGAGGATAAAGAGAGAAAATGAGTGCCAGATGTATCTGAAATGGGTCTGAACAATAATTACATTCTGCAGTGAAATTAGATAAATTCCCCATTTGATATGCTTTGGGAAGGCTGGCAGGAGAGGAAATACGGGTTCCTGAAAGCACAAGGAGCATATTTTAAAGTTCCAGCAGAAAAAAGACGTCTAAAACACCTAAAGAAAGACAAGTTAACATGCTCCTTCCACTCCTTTAAAGGAAAAACATGGATTGAACCTCAGTGAAGGGTGTGAGTGATCCCTGCCACCTAGCAACGGATCGCTCCCACAGTGGATTCTAGAACAAGGGAGTTGATGGGGCCCACCCAGCCTCCTCAGTTTTGGGGGAACTGAGTTGAGGGAATCGTGGTCAAACACTTCAGGATCCAGAGATCAGAGCACTCCGGTTGGGCAGCTCCCCCCTCCTCTGCTTGTCTGCGGCTCAGGCAAAGAGCTGGAGTGAGTGGGAGCCCTCTCTGGTCTTGGAGGACGACCACCAGGAGAGACAGTGCTGCTGACCCTCCCAGGGGGACCTGCTACACCCACCCCGGAGTCCAGGTACTCCTCTGGGAAGGCATGGTGTCTGCCCTAAAAGTCCAGTATTTCCTCTTAGAAGTCCAGTATTTGAATCCCCACCCTCAAAGGGGTGGGGGCTACATCCACCTTCTGCAAGCGCAGCACAGGCCAGCTTAAAGTAAGGGCCGAGAAAGCCCAGCCGTCCACTCAGCCCATCTCAAATTGCTAACAATAGCCATTTTTCTTTCATTTATTTATTTACTACCACCACCTCCTCACTATGATGAGGTGCTATATAGAAAACACAAGCTTCAAAGTATACATCACATCTAGGAAAACCATTTTTTAATGAGAGGCCAAGTATGAACGTGTGCACCGTTCACAATTATAGGTCTGAGCTTTCATAACTTCACTGAGGCTCAGTCCATATTTTTTCATTTGAAAAAAATGGAAGGGTCATGAATGGCAGTATCCCAGCTGTGATACTGTACTATTGTCTTCCAAGATGCTACTACTGGGGAGTGGGTAAAAGGTACATGGGATCTCTCTGTTTCCTACAGGTGCATTTGAATCTTCGCTCTCTAACTCGGCCTTTTGTTCTAAACAGGCCTCCAAAGCTTGGGTAAGCCCCACCCTCATGGGCAGGGCAATCTGCTTTACTCAGCCCACTGATTCAAATGTTGATCTCACTCAGAAACTGCCCGACAGACACACCCAGAATAATGTTTAGCCAACTATCTGGGTACCACATCAAATTAATCATCACAACCTTGAACAAAGTTACCTCACCTCTCTGTGCCTCAGTTTCCCATCTGCAAAACAGGCTTGATGATAGCACTTTCCTTACCCAGCAGGGGAGCAATTCAAGAGAGGCAGAATGTACAAAACACTTAGTAGAATGCTTGGGATACAGCAAGCGCCCCAGCTTCCAGGGAGTAGAGACATGGGAAAGGAGCGGGGTAAACTCAGCCAGGGCTTCCTGCACTGCCTCACCTCTATCCTGGCTGTCTCCCCCCCAACGCTTGGAGCAAGTGCCTCTTTCTCTTTCTCTTTTTTGCAGCAACCCTGACACCTACATTTAAAAAGGTTCTGATTCCCCAGAGTGACATTTTCTTTATACCCCTTTTTCCCCAGCCTCACTTCATCTAGAGTCTAATTGTTCCATTCAGGACTTCTGATCAAGACCAGAGCAGAGAGGGGACGGGGAGGGTCGTGGGGACTTGACTGCCTGCTGCCCTGATGTGCTACTGTGGGAGTGGAACCGCTGCCTCCCACAGCATTACTGCTGTTGACACAACACAAGAAGCCCCAAGGCATCCCTCCCTCCCGCCCCCCGTGACGTTCAGGCTCTCAGGGCCGCTGCGCTTATTCAAATGACCCTGGCATATCTCCATGGACACAGGCAGTACTGTCACCAGTGGGGGATTGTGCCTTTCAGTGCCAGCACAAGGAGGCAGGCGGAGGAGGCGGCAGAAATGGTTTATGTGAAAGAAGTCTCCCCTTTACACACAAATATCTAAAAACTATTAATTTTGGGGCAGCAGCAAGGAAGAAATACATGAAAGGAAAATTGATTTCTATTTAAATGGTATGTTTTCATCACCTTTCTTCAGAGCCTAAGCATTCATCTTTGAGTACCTGTGCTAATTGATTTCAAATGCAATTCAATGCAATTGCTGTAGAATAATAAATCTCAGAGCAAAGAGGCTAAAGGGGGAGCCTGAATGGAACAGGAGGGGGATGTAACCCACGGCATTTAAAAGGTGTGTCTGTGTCATCCTGGTGAGAGCTGGGAAGGTGGCAGGGGCTGCTCGGTTGTTTGTGTGATGGATAATCCCTTGAACGTGAAATCCTCCTGCGGACCAGGGGATGTCAGTGTCGGGGTCCCCACCCCGGGGCTCAGGTGGCCTTCCCCAACGTCCAGGGGTGCCCTGGCCCTCCTCTGAAGGAAGGACGTGCTCTCAGGGCTCCTCTTCCATTCTTCCTTGCAGTGCCTGCTGCCTTTTTCCCAGCGTTTCTCACAGGCTTGGTCTTCCTGGCAAGCCTCTTTTATATGACCCTCTTCTTCCTAAATTTGTGCCCATTCCTCCCCAGGGGGCTATCACTTTGGGAAGTGCAGGCCCATGGCTGGCCTCAGAGGCAAAGTGGGTCCTCTGGGTTTCATCCAGGTCATCCCTGTGGGTGTCTACCAGCCTGCCCTGGAGCCTTGCTGTTGCTTAGCCCTGGGAGACGTGAGGGCTGAGGGCATGAGGGCTGGGGTGCAAGACTGGATGGGAAGGAACGATCGATGAGAGCTCTTGCTTACTCAGTAGCCATGTGCTGGCTTCAGTGTTGCTTTCCTGCAGCAAGGATCCAGTCAACAAGAAAGAGAACCAGTAATCTGTCAAAATGCCCTGTACGAAGAAGTCGAACAATTATGGAGAAGGATGTGCCCACTCCTGAAAACAGTTCCTGGGAGACAGGCCTAACCTCCAAGCATGAGTCGGCAGGTGGCCCCACTGTCAAAGGAAAGAGCAAGTGGTGCTGCACATCTGCAGGTGCCAGAGAAGAGCTGGACGCGTCTCACCCACCTGGAGAAGGATTGAGTCCTGGCGGACTTGCACAGGGGGTAGCTGTTAAGTTAGTGCAGGGCATGATCCAACCTGCACCAGTGTCGGATCTTTATAACTACCCACGCTGCATGCCCAGAAATCTGCTGTGGCAGAACGACTGCCAGGCAGGACTGAACTCTCTCCAAAGTTCTCCTCCAAATAAGTGAGATGAGGAGTTTCTTTCTGAGAACGGACAGCCCTATGCAGGATGCATCTCCATCAGCCAGAAGCAACATCTATATCAGATCAAAATACAGAGCCATTTCAGTCAGTTTGGGTACAAAGAAAACTAATCCAAATTTCCAATGCATAGACATATTATCCTAGGACAGATCAAATTATTAATGGACTCAGTGGTCTCTTTACTGTGTGGGTATCACTTTATTGTTTAGGATAAGCTTTGCAGTACTTGTATAAGCATTTAAATTTTAAATTGTCACTTCTGTTCTGTACAATGTGAAATGAGGTGGGCCCTCATGTCCCACATGTCTCCCCACTACTTTCATGTTTATTCACTCATGCACAGTCTCTACCCTCATGTAGCTTACTGTCCAGGGGGGAAGACAGGCATTGTGCAGAGGGGCACAGCTCTCTGTGCTGTGAGGGTGTGATAAGGGGGATTTAAAGCAAATAGCCCTGGCGACCGGCTAAGCTGAGGCAGGCTTTCATTTTCCCACCCCAGTTTGCCCATCTCCCACCTGCCAGCCCCCAGGGAGCCATTGATTGCTGAACGCGGTGATGTAAAATCACACATGGTGATACCACCAGGATGACGCTGATGAAGGCAGGAGGAAGCCCCTCGGCTCATGCTGAGCCTCCCTTCTCGCACACCCACTGCCCAGCATAGCCAGTTTCTGAATCAAACCTACAGCTGGGAGGATACATCAGCAGACACCCCACTGAGGCAGGAGACAAATAAAATCTCAGTCGGGGCCCACTGATCTCCCCTCTAAGCAGTGTAATAGCCAGGGAGGTGGGGAGCCGGCAGGGAGAAGCTCTCCCCGCTGCTGGTTAACAGGCCTCTGGGGGCAGGGACATCCCTAAGTCAACCTGCATAGCACTGAAGCCACACTCCCTGCTGACAGTCCCTCGGAGACAAACCCCAGGCTCTGTAGCTCCAAAATGGAGAGAAAGGAGGCAGAAAGTAATCTGGAACAGGCAAGAGCAAGCATTAACAGGCCTTCCAAGGCCAGGTGACTGAGGGGTCAGGCAGGAGCCGCCTGAGCAGCGCCCCCTCTGAAGGCCCGAGTCTCCCTCTGGCATGGGTGGCAGCGCGTCACCACGCATCCTTCTCCTGCCAAGAACCAGGAGGAACCAGGGGGTGTGTATCAGCCTTTCTGTCCTGGGCAGAGTACAGCTGCTCAACAGGACCAAGCTCTTCCCTGCTGCGGGCAGCCCTGTTACCTCCTTCTCCTGCTCCAGGTTCCGCACTGTGAGCCGTGGCCAGAACTCAGGGCCTGACCGGGGTGTTCCCAGTTTGGAATTGTATCAAGCTATCCTCCTGGTGGGAAAATCCTCCACCTTGGTGTGGGCATCCCATAATATACTAAACCTGAGAGCCAGTTTCGGGAGGTTGTCATGATTAACTGAGGGCAGGGGGGACCCTGGACCAAATGTCACTCAGTTCAACAGAGGCGGCTTTTGGCCACCACCATGGGCTGCTCAGAGGACCCGCCCACCGGTATCTCCCGATCCAGCAGCATCTGTGAGTGGCCAGGGCTGACCTCACAGAGCGTGAAGGACAGGACTCTGACCTTGCTACTGAAGGCCCCTGCGTCCCCGTGTGAGTGCTGTGTCTACTCAGTCCTCCTGGTCCTTGCTGAGGCCCGAGCACCTTCCCACGGTTTCCCACCCTGAAGCCTCATCTTGGATCTCTCACTCAGCCTCCACCAGGCGCCTGTTCAAGGGGGGAATCAGCATTTTAACTGCCATCCAAGCCTTGAGATGAAGGGAGGGAGTTCTTACCAAGGCAGGTGGGTGGGGCTTTCAGGCACGAGAGGACATGTGTGGAGATGTGGGCCTTCTGGTGCTGCTGGAACCACACCACAGAGCTGACCCCCTGCGTGCAGCTGGCCTGGAGGGTCGTGATGCATATCAGACATCGCCGTAGGTGATATCTGCTGAGTTCCCCTTGTGTAGTGACATAAGAGTGACAGGATGGCAGTCAGTGGATACAAAGCTCCCAGATGGTGCCAGCTCACTGTAGGAGGCCCTTCCTGGGAGCCCAGGATTTGTTGTGGGTTCGGGAGGCCACACACTGAACTCTTCGGTAGGTGGAACTAAATACTTGTGCAACTCCCTCCTGCCGCCTGCAAGCTGTCCCTTTCCTGGGCTCAGGCTCTCAGTACATCCACTGGAGATGTACACAGGTTCCACACCCTTTTCACTCTGGACGTCCAGGTTTGCTTCAGGTTGTCGCATTTCTGGTGAACTGTCCCCAGCATGCTAGAGAGCGTTCCTCTGACTGAGAGTCAGGGAACTCAAGGAGCTGGTCTCTGCAGCTCATCCGTCTGGGGAGGAAATGGCTCCTAGTGTTCCGGAATGGCTAACCATCCAAGCGGTTGGTATTTTTCCTCAGTGCCATCAAATCTTCAATGTGATCCAAGTCAGTCACTTCGACAGGGGTTTACTGGGAGTGACAGTAATAAACAAGCTGACCTAGTCCCTGCCCTCATGGAGCAGTTAGTCAGGAAAATGAAAGGGGATGCAGATGGGGAAACAGAGGGTTCTAACTCAGTGTGGTAAGGATGTCAGCAAGGGAAGCTCTAGGGAGTCTGAACCCTTGATGGAGTCAGGAATGGAGGTACGTGAGAAAAAAAGCAATATCAATGCTGAAACTTATAGGATGGGCTGGAGTTAGCAGGCAAAGGGATGGAGAAAAGAGGGCTGCAGGATGAACACATGCAAAGGCTTGAGGCACAAAAGAGCTGGGCAGAGACCAGGAACTGTGGACGGTTTAGCTGGAGCTTGGATGATGGAAGCTGGGGACTGGGGAGAGAGGCGGCTGGTGAAATCAAAAGGGAGCAAGTCACAAAGAGCTTCAGAAGCCCAAGGGTCTCAGCTTCATCTCTCCTAAGGGCTCTGAGAAGCCACTGGGGAGTTTTAAAATAAAGGAGAGATGGACTCAGATCTGAGTTTGAGAAAGATATGTCTGGCTGCAACAAGGAGAGGAGGTGAACAGAGGATGGAGAGGGCAGCAGGGAGATTAGGTCAAAGGCAACTGCAGGGCCTGGCAAGAGATGCAGCAGGGGTATCCGTGGGACAGAGACAAGCAGGGACATGGGAAAGTGACTGAGAGGGACAAGGGATGTTCTGACTGAGAGCTGCGCAACCATTCCTTAATAGGGGGCCCAAGAGAGTGAATCTGGAGTGAGATAATCTCTCAACTGTAGGCTACATGCTGGTGGACCCACATGTCCTGGGCCACGCCAGGCCCTAAGGGGTTTATAAAGACCCTGAAACCCTTGTCACCAGTTGATGCTTCATGCTCTCCTTTTTGCCCCCAGCACCTGGCACAACATGGGTGGTAAAAAATGCTTATTAAATGCATGCATGAATGAATACATGAGTACGTTAATAAATGAATATAAGACACAGTTTCTAACTTCAAAGTTCTTTGAGTCTTATTGCAAGACAAGATTATCCTACATCAATTAAAGAACAGCACAAGATAGGACATAATTAAGTTCTAAATCATCTGGTTCAGGCTGTAAGTGCTGGAGTTTCAGAGAAGGGAAAGATCGATGTGGGCTGGAGGAGTTAAGGATGGCTTAAATATAATTCCCCGACATTACAGTACCCTGGAAACAACAGTGCCGGTCTTAAAACTGAAGAGAGATGAAAGCCAACACATAGAGCCTTATTTACCCAGGGCTGTACAGGGGACCACCATGATCTTAGGGGACTGAATTAATAACACTGGCCTTGGGGGTTAACACTGTTCAAGTAGATTTATTCCTGTACAATTAATAGTGGGCTTTGACATAACTAATTCTCACTGTATGCTTTTCTTTAAAGACTTTTTTTTATTAAGGTGAAATTCACATTAAATGAACCATTTTGCAGTGTAGGATTCAGGGGCATTTAGTACATTCCTACTGTTGTGTAAACTACCTCCTCTATCTAGATCTAAAATATTTTCACCAGCCCAAAAGAATATTCTGTTCATTGCATTCTTGAACCAGCAAAGCCATGTAGTAGACCAAAAGCACCTTGCAGTCTCAACTGAGGTCCCCAATTGTCACTCAGATCTGATGCTGGGCAAGTCACCCATGATTTTGAGGTCTCAGCTCCAGTAATAGAGGTTTCATTAAGATGATATCTAAGGTCTCTTCTAGCTGTGCAACACTGTAATTCTAAGTACAGTTGTCTTTCACATTTGAAGATAGTTAGCATAAAAATAGATTTATTGGTTGCAATAAAATATGCAAAAATCATTGTGAATGTGCGTGTTCTACAGGACAGAGATGGGAAGGGGGGACTAGCTGAGGCTCAGAAGGAACCAGCATGATGTATTGGTTGAGAGTGGAGCCTGGGGGCGGTTATCTAGCTGGCGCTGGTTTTTGTCTGACTGATATTTTAGTGTTTAACTCATTGGTGGACTCTGGTTGAATTTAGTGATTGGAAGCGCTTGTTCCAGAGTTGCATTAGGTGCTACCAATCCTGAATAATTTTATATATAATCCCAAGGCTAAACATGTATTTCTCTTTCTTCCTGCCCTAAAGTACTTTGAGTATACCTTTAAGACTTTGCACACATAATCACAAAACACAGAGATGTATGTTGAAAAAATGGATTATAACAAGTTGTGTTATAATCTTTTTTCATTAGCAGTATATTGTAAACATCTCCAATATACTGCTTCAATAAAAATATATTGAAAATAGAAATATATCTGATTCATTACTTTAATTGGTTTCATAGTGTTACATTCTTTGGCTAGCTTTATGTTTTCTTCCAAAAACACAATCCATTATTATTTGGAATATTTAGATTTTTTATTCTGCTTCCAAGTGCTAACTCCGGTTAACAATGGTTTGATACTCAACCTCATCCATCTTTTCACACTTCGGTTTTCTCCTCAGGTTACACTTTTAGAAGTGGAATGACTGGTGTACACTTTTGATATGGATTGCCAAAGTGTCCTCCAGTAACATTCCAATTTATAAATCTCACTAGCAGCTCTCAGTAAATATGTTCATTTTTAAAGCATCTTTTGCTATCTTACAATCTAAGGATGGCAAATGGCATCTGATTGCTACTTTAAGTTACATTCCTTTGATAACTGGTGAAGAAAAAATTTTCATAGATTTATTTGCCATTTATATTTCTTCTCTTGTGGGTATAACTGTTTTTTTCAAACATATATGGGAACTACTGTGATTTTCTTTAAAAGATCACAGTTACTTAAAATGGTCACAAATATTGAATTATACCAGTAATTATTGTTAATACTTTGAGATTCAATAATGTAAGAAGTAGTCCATATTTGCAGAGATTCCTCCTGAGGTATGCAGGGGTGAAATGTTCACAGACTCAGGGATTAGGATGGGCAATCTTGTACACCGTTTTGAGATTCTGCCTACACAGAGCATATATTCTGCCTTGGAATAGAACTGCTATTACATAAGGCATACCTGTGGTTCAAAGAAAGATTACGCCAAAGGTTTTTCCAAAATGGTTATGCCAATCTGTACTCCAACAGTACATGAGTGTTCTCATTTCTCTGCATCCTCACCAGTGCTTGATGTGGTCAATCTTTAATGTTTGTCTTCCTGGTTGGTGCAAAGTGGTATGATGTGATGGTTTTAATTTACATTTCCCTGATGCTTATTGAGTTTGAGCCCATTTTTATATGTCTATTGACCACTTAGATTCATCTTTTGTCCATCTAATCCATTTTGATCATCTTGTCCATTTTATCACTGGGCCATCTGTCTTTTTCTTACTGTTTTGTAGGAATATCTTTATATATTCTAGATAGGAGCACTTTGTCATTTGTAAGTGTTGCAAATAATTCAGTCGTGGCTTGCCTTACCCTTAAAGCTGTCTTTTGATGAGCAGAAGTCCTAAATTTTAATGTAGCCCAATTTATTAATCCTTTATTTTATGGCTAGTACTCTTCATATCCTGTTCAGGAAATCTTTACCTACCATAAAATCATGAAGATATTTTTCTATGTTACCTTCTGGAAGTTTTTTGGTTTCACATTTAGGTCCGTAATCCATCTGGAATTGATTTTTGACTTAGTGTCCAGGTCCATGTTTTTCCCCATATGGACATCCTGTCCATGTATTAAAATGAAACTGTCTTATCCTCCTCGTCTGCAGTGTCGTCCTTGTAAACACTGCAGTGTCTGCATATGTGTGTTTACGTCTGAACTTCCTGTTCTGTTGCTTTGGTCTGTTTGTCCTTTTGCCTGTTCCACACTGTTATAATTACTGTAGCTTTGAAAGACTTGATACATAGTAATAAAAGTTTTTTATCTTGTTTTTCTTCTTTAAGTGTTTAATCCCTACAAGAGATGGTATATATTTGGCCCATCCTAACTTCTAAGGTGTTGGATCTTGACTCCAATATGGGGTGGTGTTTAACTCCCCCTTCCTATCTCCCTAGATTTTACCACTCCACCTTATAAGCTCTACTCAATTTATTAGTCTCTGACTCTTTTGAAACAAGCAGGTAATGAATGCTAATATTTAATGAATTCTTATTATATGGAAGGGACTGTTCTAACAGCTCACATCTATTATTTTATTCAATGCTCTATTAATATTTTGCTATTAATGTCAGCATTCCCATTTCACAGGTGAGTATATTAAGGCACAGCCCATTTAATTTCCCTGCCCAGAATCACACAGCAATGAACTGGCAGTGCTCGATTTTAGAAACTGGCAGTTTGACTCCAGCAGCCAGGCTCTTAACCACTATATTGTACTAGTTCTCCTTAAAAACCCAAATTTTAAAACTTGCTTCTAACTTAGGCTTTTACATTTAGCTTAAAAATCTCATTATTCTATGTGAAAGTCTACAAATTTTAACAACCACTTTAAGGGAGACTTTGATTCATGATTGATTCCATTTATAAACTTGGTTAATTAAATTCCTTTAAATGTTTTAATCAGTAGTTATAAGTTTACTATGTTCTATTTCTTTTTAAAGTACCTCATTTGACTGATTTAATAAACAAAAACCACCCAGCTACTTACATTCTTATAAATCTAATAAATTAAACTTATGAATATGGTGAACCCTAAGTTCTCCTATATGTTTTAGCCCCATAGGTTAATTTTATAAGATTTCCATTTAAGATCACCAGTCTAATAAATCACTCAGTTCACATTTTAAACTAGTACTGCAAAACTCAACTGCTACTACAGAAGACAAATTCTCTTAAATGTTACAAACATAAGATACTAAATATGCACAGAATTCTCTTAATACAAAAAGGCCATCCTACCAGCTTGATTTTTTAATTTAAAAAACTTCTGAGTTAAAACATGCTTGCACTCTGAGGAAACAATTTTGTCAACCTAAACAAATTTGGGGGGTAACGTTCCCAGGCTTTTCTTCCCTCTCTACTAGTTGAGGTTTCTTAAACAACCAGGAATGTTAACCACAGTTTGACCAGATTCTTGTCTGCAAGCGCAGCTAAAGCCACGCTTATGGTCACTGCTCACGGTTTTCGGACTCAAGGAATGGAGGGTTCATGTTATCTTGGCTCTCCCCAGGTTGCGGTTTTAGCTAATATCTAAGTCTTACAGTGTCATAACCTCTCCTCAGGTGACCACATATTTGATTGGGTTCAATAATCTATTTGCTACTCTATTCCATCCTGATTTATTTTTGTTCTTCCTCCCTGTTGGGGCTACACAACTTGTATGGATATTAATATAATAACTGATTGAATTCTTCATGTCTCCTACATCCGCGTCTGATGCGAATTACAACTTCTACCAGCAATATTCACATGCATATGCACAACACTCATCTACACACCCCATGATATTGTAGGCCCACCTGGTGTCTGAGGCAGGCTATTAGCCAACTTCGAATATCCATGAGAATCCTAAATCTAAGCATTTACTTAGGTGAGGTATAAGAGGGATAAATAGGAACATTTGCATAATTTAAGTGTGAAGGTGCTTGCTAAAGAAACATGGGATTGATTGAAGATTTGACATGCAATTCCAGACTAGCTTGGGAATTGCACATCAGCTGGTGGCACAGCCCCCACCCCCATCCCACTCCACCAGAAAACTATTTCCCTATGACTTTAAGACTTTTAAAGACAATGTGAGGGATTCCAAAGTTCATTCTCTCTCCTCCAGACCCAATGTGTAAGTCCCTTGTACTTGCATTATCATAAAGCCTTGATAATTGCTTGAACATGTTAATTTATCCTGCAACTCAGTGGTTTTATCTGACTGCATTTAAAGGATTGAAGGAGTGACAGGGAACAGCTGCAGAGGGGGGTTTGGTCTGTGAATCCAGAGCTTCTGAGCTCAGAGATGGATGTGTTAGGACAGTTTGCTGGGGGCGATGAACTGGAGTAAGCCACATGGCACCTGGCATGGAACCCACCCTGCTTCCCCTGCCTCCTCTCCTCCCTCCTCCTGGAATTCTCCTCAGTGCCAGCTCTGTGACACATTCTCCCTCCTTCCCTCCTTCCCTCCTTTCTGCTCCCTACCTCAATCCAGAGATTGTAACCTTGCCAGACAGTGGCAGATCGACAACTCCCTCCTACCCTGCCAAAAAATCTTATTTCTGTTGCTAAAACCAGAGCCAGAAGTGGTTTGAATGCACGTATTGATAATCACAGCTGGGACTGCATAAGCGAAATAAAGCCAGCAAAATAAGAGCTAGTGGACAGAGACCATGGAAAACCCATCGATTGTTGCTGGGGCTTCTTTCCATCTAGCAGAATGAGCACAGACGAAGTGAACTCTGGGTAATTTCTAGCAAACAATGTGTTGTAGAGCGTTATTTGTAGGTCCTAAAAATCGAAGCGGAACCCCCAGCTCCCTGTAGAACATGCTTCGTTAGTGTGGAACAAAGAGCTGGCTGCCGGCTGGGGACAGCGTTTCCCATCCTGCAGCACAGCCCGGTGGGCACCCGCGGGGGTGTGTGTGGGGGGCGGTGTTGGGACGGTGGCAGGTACAATGGAAGCTTAGGGAGGTTGTGCTGCTGACCAGTCTCTGCACCAGACAGGGTCCAAAACAGCAGCGGTACCCACCTCCTGAGTGCAGCCTCTGCCATTCGTGAGGTCAGAGAGCCGGCCCGGCACCACGTGGCTGTATGACCTTCTCCAGCTGTTCACCCCGGGGTTTTCTCTGTCCCTTCTGCTTTCATTGCAGGCTTCTTGTGAGGACCAAGTACAGCAGTGTTGTAAAGACGTGTATGCATTTACAGGATTTTAGAGATATGCCTAGGATTATCCTGGGGCAGAAGTATGCATCAGGGACCAGCACGGACAGGCCCCAGAGAAAAGAGACGGCCCACTAATTGCGATAACTGGAGGAGAGTTTGGTGAAGGGACTCTTACAAATTATAGATAAGATTAAGGGAAACCAATAAAGGATAGCAGAACTCCCATGGTTAGCCCAGCAGAGAGACGGTCCATCCCCAGATCGAAAAGGGCTGGAGGAGGAAGCAGATTCGAGAATTTGGAGAGAGCTGCAGCTGTAGGAGCCCATGAGGGCTGCCTCACAGAGCTGCTGCCTTTGTTAGAACTCCAAAGGGTGGCCCACAAAGGAGGAAGTGGGGGTGGGTGCTGAATACTCTGACTTCACTCTCCTCCCACCCTCTGCTCTCTGCGTGGGGATTTGCATCTGCCCAGCCCAAATGGAAGCCAGAGGACAAGGACGTCCATAATGCAAATCCCCCAGTTCCACCTCCCAGGCCCAGAGCAGGTGAAGAAGGGCGAAAGTAGTTCTGGAAACAGTCTAGCACAGCTACTCTGCTATGTGTCTCCAGATCCCCACCGTAATTTACCATATTCTTTGACACTTACCCACTCATATGTCACCTGTCCACATTAGACTCCTCAGAAACAGGGGCTATACCAACCCCAGTACATTCAACAAATAAGTAGTAGTTGGAAGGTCTGTGGCTGCTGGGGTTGGTTCAACAGCAACAATGTCGGAGCAGGCAGGCATCTCTCTGACTCTCTTGGCCTTTGCTTTATGCTTGTCACTTCATGGTGACATGATCCAAGCATCTCATCATTCTAAACTAAGGACCTAACATGGTCTCCAGAACGCAGGGGTACTCAGTAAATCAGAAGTGAATGGAAGAATGGGGTCTCAACCCCAAATGGAGATAGCCAAGATGGAAATGCTTCCTTTGCCTGTGAGCGCAGTCCTCTCAGAACTGTTTCTGAGCAGAGTCCACACACTTGCAGAGCTCAGGAAGCTCCAAGACACTCACCTGGCGATCTCTGACGCCTCTGTCCTGGACACGGCCCTGCGGTGCCCCCTGATTCCCACACACCTGTACCATGACCCCTGCGCCCCACATGGTCCATCCCCACCACCTCCCGCACTCACCTGGAGTTCCTGGGAGTGACCCCGTTCTTGTCCATCCTCGTCACTCTCCCACCTGGCAAAGTGATGACTCAGTCCGATCCCCTTTTTACACATGAGAAGCTGTCTCCAGATCCTTGTTTTCTAGGCCCAACAGATTCTTCATGATCCTCCTACAGAGAAAACACCACAGGCTTCAGCTGGGGAGGAACTAAAAAACAGTCTGCTCCCCTTGTCTCCCCATTCCCACCCTTTTCCACCACCCCATAGCCACCTGCTCAGAAATATGGGCCCATCAATGGAATCTTGACTCTCAAAAAAAAAGAGAAAGAAGAAGTGGAGGGGAAATAAGAAGAAGAACTAGAAGAAGAAATCATGCCTCCAAACACCTGGGTTGATTTAGAGGGGCCCAAAGGTGTCCCCACACTCCATTTCTTTTGGCCACTGGCCACACTAACCAGATCACACTGGGGCCAAAGAGGGGCCAGTTCGCCCACCCCACTTCCAGCTTTGCCAGGAAAATGTTCATTCCAAAGGGTCATGGTTACTGGGCCTTCTCTTCAAACCACCAGGTCACAGAATTCTCCCAGAGGGGACAGCCACAGGAGAGCCAAATGCCACGAAATGTCACTTGCCTTGAGGCCCAGACTTGGCTCATTTGACTCACAAAGCATTTTTAGCCATGAGTTACTGTATTAATTAGCTGCAAGATCACCCATGAGTAACAAACCCTAACTAAGAAAGAAATGTGTTTGTTGTCACATTAAAACTAGACGAGTGCAGGGCCCCAGGCTCCTGCTATCTTGTTGGTCTTCCATTCATTCCTAGGGTGTTTATTTGTCCATAGACATACCTGGTCTGTATACCTGCCAGGAGGAATCAGGTGGGATGGGGAATGCAAGGGCACAGCGCTCCGTTTAAGGGCAAGACTTGGAAATGTGCCCTCATTACCCCTAGCTTCCACTCTCATTCTATCAGTTACATTTTAATCCTATGGCAACCCTTACCTGCAGGGGGCTTTACTCGCAGTGGCCTTCTGGCCCAGATGAAAATTATTTCACTCTGAAAGAAGGAGAAAATTTATTTTTAGGAACAGTTACAGTCCCTATTGCAGTTGCAAACATAAAAACTGGTGACATTTTATTTGCATAAAAATCATGATTTAAAATTTCTCTTTAAAAAACTGAAGTATCTGACAATACTGAGAGGTATTCCTGCAATGCAAAAATCATCTGGACTGAGTAGAAGCTGAGCTCATTCCAATGGGGGAAGGTTTCTCCCAGTTCCTACCTGGACCTGAGAAGAGCCTGAAACTGCATGATGCCTTCGGTATCCCTTAGGGGCAGGGTAAAGTAATAGTTTGGATTAATCCTGCTCCAAGAGAGGAACCCTTTTCTAGTAGGAGGTTCTACGACACACCGCACCCTCACCTCTATCTCCACATTCAGTGCTGTGAGAACAAGAGAGCCTAGAATCAACATTAAACCAAAGAATTTATTCATTTACTTATTCAACAAACATTACATGTGTACCTATGTGCTAGTACAAAGAAGAATAAGAAACAGACCTTGTCTTCAAAGGCTCTTATTTTTTCTTTAAACACTCACTTTCTAGACCTTCAAGGTATTTTAAAAATTAAGTTAGCTCCTATATTAATAGATGTTAATCCTCCACTGTGAGCCCATCACTATAGGAACTATCAGAGAGGTATTTTTGTACTTTAAGAGCCAGTACTTGCAGACAAACTAGAGAATAAATACAATAGAAACAATAGTCCTGAAGGGTCTCACTGTGGGGACTTTAGGGAGGTTTCTTCCTACCAGCCTTCTTCCTACTTCTCCAAGTGTATTTTTTAGTATGGAGGACAGCAAGCTGTTTTATAGGTCAAGAAACCACGTTTTTCCCCCCTAAACAGGAAGCATGTTTCTACTCTTAAAGAGAATTGGCTGCTTCAAGACAGAAGAAGATAATTTCTCTGGCAGTCCCTTTGCTTTCCGCTGGTGTCTGAATTACCGCCATTGGGGTCAGGCCGGGTGTAGCACATTGGTCTGTGGATCACCAGATGACAAGTATTTTAGGCTAGAACTTCAGTGGTGCCTCTACCAGCAGGTTAATCTGCTTCTGAGCTGTAAGGGAGCCAGGAGCAAGGGTAAGAGGAATGACAGGGGACCACATTTGCTCTGAAGCCCGTGGCAGGGATTTGATGAGTTCGAAAAATGGTAGCCTCCCTAGTCCCAGCCCCGCTCAGAAGCCCTCCGGGAACTGTCTCCTCTTCAGGTGCTCTGAGTGGTAGTTATGAACACTCCTTGGGGGTTACACAGCTCTGGGTTGAAATCTCAGGTTTATAACAAGCACTCAGGGAGACTTTGGAGACTTTACTCAATCTTTCTCGAGGACAGCTGGCTTCTCTCTAAAATGAGGATAATGCTGGTAACAATACAAGACTGTTGAGAGGAATCATTCATTTGACATACATTTGAGCTCTAATTGTGCTCTAGAGGCTATGACCTACCACTGATAGAACTGTGACAAATTCTACTTTCATACAACCATAAACTAGAGAGATAAATGAATTAGTGTGTGGAAAGAGTTAAGCACGGTGCCTGAAATGTGGCTGGCACATTCTTATGTCAGAAACAGGCACAACTGTCCACTCTGTCCCAGAGGCCTTGAATAGCCCTAGGGTCCAGGGAAGGGACGGAAGAGGAAGTTCTCCTGCCCTGCTCCTCAGAGGGAAAGCACCTGCCCCGCCATTCACCCTAAGAGTCTGCAGACTCAGTGATGAGACTGAGTGGTGCCTTTTGCTGTGCCTCCAGAGGCCTTGACAATACCAGAGGTGCCTCCACATTCTCAAGGACAGAGACCCCTATGTATATAGAAAGAGACTATATATACATATGTGTAGAGAGATAGAGAGAGAGAGAGAGACCACCGAGAGAGCCCTGGGGTTACTTCTAAGGCCTCTTGCATTTTTGCTTGGTTGGAACTTAAATATTTTCTTTAATATATTAGTTTATGAGAGTTCCATTGATTATCATAAGATAAATGACATCACTTTAAAAAACATTTTCTCTTTTTCACCATTTTAAATAAGGGCAACAGTACATCATATATGTTTTTTTAATCAAGCAGAAAGCATACTTAACCTGTATGCATAAACACCATGGTGATGCTTCAGGTGCTGAGATGTTTCGGTAAGATATCTGGTGGCAAGAAGTCTCCTAAGGCCCTCAGATCACAATCAGAAAGATCCAATCCCTCTACTTCCATATAAAACTAAACCCGCTTGAAGCCCTCTTACGCCAAACAGTACAAGACAGCTTCCCTCCCTCAGACTCAGGGAAGTGGGCCTTAGCAGGAAGGCAAGCCTCCCGGGGTTGCAACTTCTCCATTGCATTCGAGGCACCTGCGCACTAAACTAGGTCAGAAACCACTGAAACTGCAGAAGAACCTGAACAGTCTCTATGTGGTGCTGCCTCCCACACACTGGCAGGTGCAGGTGCCGAAGAGGGAGGAAGAGGCTTGTTCCAGACACCTCCTCTCTGCCAGGCGAATCGGGAGAACCAGAATAAACATGTGCCTTGAACTGCAATGAAGAGAAAGAATGAACCTGCTTTTGCCTGAGGCCCCAGGTTCTATTGGCCAAGGATTTCCAGGAAAATGAAACCTGCTTGGCTGGCTTCCCGAGGAAAAGAAGGGAGCCCAGAGGAGTGGGCAGAGGTGTCCTGGCCTCAGTCCCTCAGCAATAATCACGGTCAGTCCCAGCAGAAAGTGGCAAGTAGATATTTGTGATAGTACAAGCAGGGGGGAGCCAGTAGCAATCAGCCCCGTGGTTCATTAGTGATCAGCCACCTTGGCAGCCAGGAAAGGGTGTCCAGAAAATTAAACAACCAACACAACTGACCTCGGAAAGGGGGACTGAGGAGACCACTGCCACTCCCCCCAGGCCCTGGGGTTACTTCCAAGACCTTTTGTGTTTTTGCTTGGTTGGAACTTAAATATTTTCTTTACTATATTAGTTTATTTGAGTTTCATTGATTATCATAAGATAAATGATATCACTTTGAAAAACATTTTCTCTCTTTCATTATTTTAAATAAAGGCAACAATACATCAAATGGCAAAAACTCTCCTTATGTTTGGGTTCTTCCTGGGCCCATATATTTTGCAAAATAGATTTTTCAACTCACTGGAAAGAGACCCAGAATGGGAAAGAAAAATGTAAGGGTTCCCTCTGCTCTTCTTGCCAATTTCCTTGAAAGTGAAAATCCATCTTGCCTGGTCTGATGTGGGCTAATTGCCAAATCAGGTTGCTGTCTCCTCACTTTCCTACTCATTTAGCTTCTTGGATGGTCTCCAGACCTGGCTCAAAAAGGGCCACAAAGGGGTGGAAATTGGCTTTTTCCTGGGCTGATTCAGGGGATACCCAAGGCTATGCCTGTCATATTCATGACAATTTGCTCCCAGTGATAAATCCCTCCTTCTGCCATCAGGCCCACTGGACAGAGTGTCCCTGTGGGAAGTCACATGGCCAACTGTCTGCTTGACTCCCACCCACCGTTCACCAGTCCCTCACTCAGTCAGGTTCATGGCCAAACCTCAGCTTTTGGGGGCAGGGGAGGGATTGAAGGCAACCTTTTCTTAGGTGCTTTGAAGTATCATTTCTTATTTGAGTCATTCCCTAAATGCCTGTCAGCTATTCTGAAGACATATTTTGGGAAAGTGCCTTCTATTCTGATTATGTGAAATGCCCTTAAAAGGCAAAGACCTTAGCTCGTTTCAGCTTTGTGTAGCCGACACTCAGGGCCAGGCATGGCTACACGAATCAGCTGTGCAATCGGAATCAGGGCCCTGAACTTGGGCTCAGGACACTTGGATGTGAGCCCGGGTGTGTCCCAGACCTGCCACTAACTTAATGTGCAAACTGGCCAAGTGACTCATGATCCTCACTGCAGGGAGCTGTTGCAAGGATCAAATAAAACCAGGACTTTGTAGTCACAGAAGACTTTAGAAGACAGCTCCTGAGAGAACAGCCCTGTGGGCTGAATGAGCAGCAGCCAGCCCCGGGTAGTCTTGAGGGTACAGGAAAAGCCCCCAGCTAGGGACAGCCAGCTTCTTCCAAGAGTGGGTCTCCTATGCACAGTGAGGGTGTGAGAGCTCAGGAGAGCCTTAAATGCAAGTTCTGGAAAAGTCCCCTACATGGTATCACTGCCCTGCTCAAAAGCTGTCCATGTGCCCGAATATACTCCAAGTTCTTAGGTGCAGCAGTCCAGGCCAGCCTGCCCGGGCTTCTCCCCACTGCACGAAGGCTCCCTCTTGTCCTGGCAGCCCGGTCTCCTCACGGCCCCCAGACGAGCTTCCACTTCCCCACAGCTCTCCCCAGGATGCCTGCCCTCTTGGGGTCCAGATTCCAGCTCACACATTTTTGTCTAGGGGGCTTCTCTCAGCAGCCCGGCCCACCCAGATCTCTGCCTCCACTGGAGCACAGGACGTGGCAAAAGGCAAGCCCTGCCCTCATGGTGGGACTTCTGGAGCCGCTTTCAACTCTTGGATTAAGATTTAACTTTCTCTGAGTTTTTACCTTGTTTTTGCAAGTAGGCTGGGAACCCCTCAGGGGGGCAGGAACTGTGTCTAACTCATCTTCCTACCTCCTGGCGTTCAGTCAATGTGGATGAGTGATCGATGTGAAAATGATTCTATCTCTAGAACTTTGTTTGGGTCCAAAACACAGGGAGAGTGGGAAACAGTCTCACTTGGTGACCTAGTTGGGAGCTCACATGTGCTCTGAGTACAGGCCTGGAAAAGAACACCGTGCTTCAATTTACCCCACCTCCCAATGCCTGGAAGGACTCTGAGTAATGCCTTCCTAGCAACACAGTGTGTTTTACAGAACCAGAAAGGTAAAGCTCAGTAACTGGTCTTAGTTCCCTCTCCCCATCTCTCCTTTCCTCCCTCCCTCTCTTCTCCCCATTATCTACTCCAACACAGCTGTCATAACTCCAACTTGATGTAGCCTAGTAATAATTACTAACGTTTATCAAGTGCCTACATTATGCTCAGCACTATGCTCACCACTTCCCATGCACTGTTTCACCTAATCCTGATCCAACCCTTTGAGATGGATTCTATTTCCCACTTTAAAGGTATATTTAAAATAGTCAAGTCATTGCCCAGAGTCACCCACAGGTGGTGAATGTATGACCTGACCCCATCTCGATCTTATTCTAAAAGCCCTCACTTTAGAACTACTGTAAACTAAGGTGTGAAGATGTGAGCAGTGGGGGACAAGGCAACAGACCGTGTGGACCTGCACTGACCCCAGAGAAGGTGGACATGAAAGCCACCCCACTGACACTCAGGAACAGGTCAGTTGACTCCTTTAGCAGGCACGGCACATCCTGACATGCGCACCAGAAGGGTTAGTGATCTGATCATGTGGTGTTGTAAAAAACTCACTACTGACCAACAAAACATACGTAACATTCACTCACTCAGTCGTACAGCAAGTGTTTGCTGAGTGTCTACTCTATTGCAGGCACTATGCTAGGATTAGAGGTAAAAAATCATCAATACTTGCCCTTAGGGCCTCACTACATAGTGAGAAAGCAGAAAGGCAGACACACAATCATGGAGCTCAGTCGAGGAGTGACCAATGTGTGCAGGAGCCTGGAGGAGGGAGAAAGCAGCCGTGCCCGGAGGGCCAGGGGACACTCTCCCCCAGCCCCTGGGTCCTGTTCTCTATCCTCATGGATTTTCATGAACTTGCACAGATGACACCCATGTCTCTTCCCACTTCCCCACCCTCTTCTGTGACAATGACAGATTCCACCCCGCTCTCTGGAGGAGAAGGGAAGTTTGACTGACAGTTCAGCTTACAAGAACTGGGAGCTGCCACAGAGACAAGACAGCAGCTCTGAGCCTTCTGGAAAGAGCACAAGGTGTGGAAGGGAGAAAATGAAAGGTAGGAGGAAAGAGACTGGGGAGGCGAGAGAGAACATGGAGCAGATCGCTGACCCGGGAGCACCTAAATCCTTCTCTCTCCCTGGCTCTCTGGGATGTACGTATGCTCCCTGGCCACTGCTGGAAACAAAAGCAAAAAAAGAAAAAACCTGAATGCATAAAATATATATATACATACAAAATGTTTAAATACATATATATGTAAGCATACATATATACACACAGATACACATTTACACACACACACATATACATGTACATACACCTACCAGAGCCTCCTACTTCCCCACTAAGCACAGTCCTTTTTTTCTTTTCCTTCCCTCTGTACAGACCCCCAAACGGTTAAGGCCCCACCTGGAGGTGGTTTGGGGTCTCACCTGGCTCTAGGCCGTCTGGAACCCATCGGCAGGCCTGCCCAGTGCCTTGCCTAAGAAACCATTACAGCAGAAGTTAATTCAGCACAGACAAGCTCATGATGATGGAGGACAGAATGAATCAATCAAAACATTCATATATATTTGATGAACAAGAACCTTGAATAAATGAATAAATGAAACCTTACGAGGCCCTCCTATGTGCCAAGAATGTTTAAGAGTATTACTTAGTTTAATCCTCATGCTAACTTTCTGAGGTAAGGATTATTATCTTCATTCAATGGCAAAGATTCCAGGGGTTGGAGTGGATACATTTCTTTTCCAAGATAACATAGAAGTGCTAATGAGCAGCCAACTGGAAGTTAGTGGATCTTCCACTGTTCCACAGCTAAAACCAAAACCGTGTGCTTGGCCGGATGGTAGGCATGTGACCAAGTGTAAAAAATGGAAGATAGAGCCTTACACCTGAAGAGCTCCCAGATGGGTGGAGAGGGGATAATGTGCACTTCAGATATCATGGGAGCAGAGGGCTATTTCCCCCACCCTCACTAGGGCAACAATGAGGCATGCCACAGGAAATCATGCAGGAGAGCTCAGGTCCTGCACAGGGTCTGGACCAATGCTGTGTGGAAGCACAGAGCTCTAAGAGCAGAAGAACATGGTGGTTTCTTAATGAGCGCCAGGTCGGTCTGGTGCAGCTTCATCAGTGGAGGAGCAAAAAGGAAAGCCCAGAAACAGGCCCATGGGTAAACATAATTTACTCTGTGATAAAGGCAGCATTTCAAGTTAGTTGGCATTGGATGACCCAGTCAATAACTAGTCTGGGGACAATTGGCTAGCCATTCCCTAAAAACAAAGCTATATTCTAGCTTTATACAGTACCTAAAAATAAATCCCTGAATTAAGAATTTACATGAAAATAATTATAAATGAACTAGGAGAAAAATAGGTGAATATCTTAGAGGGAAAAACTTTTCTAATTATATTTGCAAAGGCAAGTTTAACAAATAGAAGAACAGACAGATTCAACTCCATAAAAATTTTAAGCTCCAATGAATCAAATCAAATACCATTAAAATTTAAATAATACATGACAAACTGGGGAAAACACTGGAAACATCTATGAGAGACAGAAGTTAGTATTCTTACCATATAATATGCACTTACAATCAATAAGAAAAGAAGCTTCAATTTTTAAAAAATTGGCCAGGTATATGAATGGCTTAATTCCCAAATAAGAAATGCAAATGGCTAGTAGGCCTATGAAAAAATGTTCAAACTGACAAAATATTTCTAAAGATGAATTAAAATTTAAATTGGAAAAGTGACTTCTTTGTATTTTTTTCATTTTAATTTTTGGATAGTAAGTATATTTACATAGATCCAAATAAAAACACAAAGAGTACAGTGAACAGTCTTCCCCTTACCCTTGACCTCCTCTGCCGAGGGCTCCATACCACACCCAAACCCAGACAGGCAGCCACTGTCAGTATCTTGTGTACCCTTCCATAGTTTCTTTTTATATATACAAGCAAATACTGGTATGCAATATTATTTATTTTCCTCCCTTTTAAATAAAATATAGCATATTTTATATGCAGTTTCATACCTAGCTCTTTCCCCTTAACAATATATAGTAGACAACTTTTCATGTGGGTATATTAAGAGCTTCTTCTCTATTTATTATTAAGTAGTTTTTCATTGTATAGATAAACAATAATTTATTTAGATGGTTTCTAATCTTTTACTCTTACAAACAATGCTGCAATGAATAACCTTGAACATATTGAAATTTCTCAAGTTATGCCAGGGTATCTTAGAATGAATTCCAAGAAGTGAAATTAGTGGATCAAGGATATATGCATTTTTAATTTCAAAGATGTGGCCAAATTACCTTCTACAAGGGTTTTAACAATTTACACACCCACCCAAAATGTATGAGTGTGCCTAGTTCTACACAGTCTTGCCAACAAGAGTGTGTTACCAAACTTCTGGAATTTACCAAATGGACCAGTGGATATCCCACTCTCAGCATAGTGTCAATTTGCATTTCTCTATTATAAATGAGTCTGGCATCTTTCCACATGTTAGACAGCCGTTATTTCCTTTTCTATGAAATGTATGTGCTATTCAAATTGTTCCCAATTTTTTTTCTTTAAAGAAGAATATCTAGGTAGTGTAAGAGCACAAGGATCCAGACTCAGACTATAAATAGGAGTAAAAGTTGATACAAACTTTTTTCAGGGGTCATTTGGCAACACACATCAAAAGCCTTAAAATACAAACATTCATTGACTCATAAACCCACTGTCTTTGGAGACAGCAGACATCATTTGAAATAGAAAAGTAGGGAGATATAAGCCACTTTTTCAAGAACTTTGGTTTTAAAGGGAAGGCGTGACGTACTGGTAGTTGGAAACATGGGAGTGGGAGCATAGTGATTTGCTGGTACACCTCAACAACCAACTCTACGGACACACACCCAGAAAAGCCCTGATTGACAGCATCTGCTGATGTTTATAGTGTACATGCTTTCACTGTGGCTGATTTCAAGTTACTAACGTGACTGTCAACTGTCCCGCAAAGTTCCTGGAATTTTAGCAGCAGCTCTTGTGGGCCAGGGGGAGTGAGCCCCAGCACACCACTGGACGGGAGATGAAGAGGCACTGCTGTTGATTTTCTTGTTCTTGTTCATAAAAGGAAATTTTCACTGAGGGGAAGCAAGTGAAGAGGGAAAGATGAAAGATACGGGAACAAGAGTACAGTGAAAATTCTTGGAGCCAAGTCCTAAAGGAAGCGGAAGGGGATGGAGTAAAAAGCACAATGGCTTGGAGGTCGAATGGAGAGGCCTCCTGAGGAGTGAACGCAGGCCTGGGGATGGATGGGGAGGGAGCTTCCATTTTTAATAGATAACACCACCTGCAGAGAGTCCAAGCAGGGGCTGAGTTAGGAGCGCTTAGGACCTCAGACTACATTTGGGAAGCCACAGACCTGGGTGTGCTTACCCGCTGGGAGAGCTGGGCAAGTTACTTAACCTTTACAGCCTTAATTTACTCATCCATAAAAGTTGGATAAAATGCCTAAGTCAAAGGATTCTCATAAGGGCTAAAGAGGTAAGTATGTAATAATCAGTAGCTGAAAATTGCAGTAGAGTTTGTTGAGCACTTAACCTCGTACCAGGCACAGATTTCATGATAATCCCATTTAATCCTCATAGTAACCTGATGAGGAAAATTGTTATATCCTAATTTAACAGAAAGGAATATATTCTCAGTGAGGTCAAGTCACGTTTTGAAATGCAGAGCTAGTACTTAACAGAGCCAGAATTGGAACTTGAACAATCTGGAACCTATATTAACCACTCCACGAAACTGCCTCCTACAATATCTGGCATGTGGAAGCCAGTAGATTACAGTTTTATTTTCCATGAGGAGGGAGGGCAGCATTTGGAAATGTGAACAAGTGTCTCAGGAACGGTATTTGGAGATGAGTGAAAGAATCGCTTCACAGCATTCACAAGGAAGTCAGAAATCATAAACTAGGCATAGTGTCGATCAAAATGGCCCATAAATGTTTGTCAGATTCAATGTGATGGTAGTTCTTCCCTATGAGTAAGTTTCGACAGATGTGCTGGAGGGATGAGGAGGGCCCTGAGACGCTGGGGTGGGAGTGGGCAGCACAGACACAGAGAGGCAGGAGTTATATAGAAATCCAGCAGGTGCAAACCAACAGAGATTTTAACACAGTCAAACCTATCCCACACCCAAATCAATGCAGCCAAGATGTATTTCCAAAAATCAAATGATCTTGGCAACTTCCCCCCTTTTTTAGCTTAAGATAGGAAAAGAAAGGCAATTCTTGAGTGCTCTGGAAATTGGAAGCTAGGATCCTGACCCTAAGTGGCTATGACCTGGCACCCAATGGATAACAATGGTGGCTGGGTTCTGGATGCCAGGCCTGCTTATCCTTTAAGTTGACTCGAACATTGGTAAGCTGACTGGACTCTTTGTCCATTCTGGTCAACTTTTGATATGCAAGAGCAATCTACAGCACAGAATGCATGGCCTAGACTTCATGCTTCCTTGAGAAGCTCTCTGTCTCCCACATGAAAAGGCAGGACGGGGACTCGGAAAGCCACCTGGTTTTCTGTGCAGCTGTGCATGGTGGGAAGTGTGCAGTTTTATTTACTGCTCAGCCATCTGGTAAACCAAGGCCAGTGTTTCCCCTCAGAGCAGCTGTCAGGTTTCTAAAAAGTGTCAATAGGCCACAGCTTTGCCTCCTGAGGACAAAACCCTTCCCTGGCCCATCTTCCACGGGGAGGGCTCAGTTGAGCTTCCAGGCCATGGGACACTGAGCGGTGGGAGTCATGTCTCATCTCCTGTAACAAAGAGATTGCAGGCAGGCCCAGCAGTTGTGAGTGTGACAAACTGTCTCATATTTTTTAATGAAAAAATGATACTTAATCTTTCTAATGACAGAGAACTTGGAGGTGGCTTATAGTAATATATGCCTTTTTTAATACATGCTCGTCATCTCGGGCAACCACAATATGAAGGATGGAGCTGCAGACAAAAAGGTTAATAGAGCATTGGGCCTTTTTTAATTGAAAAAGTGACTGAGGGACCCCACAGCAGACCAAGTGGTAATAGTATTACAGACTGTAAGTACTGTTCGGAAGACTTACTATTCATCTGGGGGTAGGGAAGCAGACATCAAACGATGTCACCAAGCCTTAACATGAACGGGAGTTCATTCTCAAGGAGGTGAATAAGCAACACACAGCAATTTTCAAAAAAGATACAAATTTTTAAAAATACACCTCTCTCTTTTTTGTTCTTAATTTACTATTACCTATAAGAAATAAACACACTATGTACTGTACTGGCCCAATCTGAATCAATTTTTCCTTGTCAAAGTGTCTGACTCAAACTTAGTCATATGTTCTAAGAGTCCTCATTCTGGGGAAAGATTTTTTTCTCTCAGGCAATAGAAAAAATGTTTTAACTTAAAAAGAGCACTTTCTGAAAGGGTCCAGCATAAAACAGAAAATGAGTCATTTGTGATGGGCTAAGAGGATATACAAATGAGATAATGGGTGAGAAAAGTACTTTGAAGGTAAATATGTGAACATGAACTTCTTGTTCACCTTGATCTTCATGTAACTGCATTTGTTCACATGAGGATTCAAAATCTCCCAGAGTAACTTGAAATCTTTTTGAGTTATGTGGCTCTCAGGCTGAGCCCAGGAATGGGTGCACATGTGAATGACTCCACCAAAAGTAAATAAGGGGCTACCAGTTAACCTTGAGCTTCCCACGTACTTCCTACCCAAACATGATGAGCCTCTTCACAGAGGGCTTGGGGGCTGACAGACAATGGAAGGGTAAGCCACAGGGCTGATGATGGGGCACAAAGGGGTCTGTCACAGTACTGTACTGTCCCCAGCTCAGGAGAGGCCAGTCCCCTCAGCAGACCACGTGATTGCACCCTTCCTGGCTTTACCCAGGTGAAGAGAAATGGAGTGATTGAGATCAATAAACGTTAGGCATCTTCCAGCTACATAAAGCCCAGGCTTGGGCACTGCTGCAGACCATGGAAGGGGGAGGAGACAGCAGGCTTCCAGCAAAGAGCTTCCAATCCAGCAACTGTGATACAAGCACTGTGACTCTTGTAGGTCTTTCCAAGTCCCAGAGAAGTTTTCTGGCCTGAGTTGCCAGAACATGTGTTCTCAGCAATTTTCTTGAAGGGGCACTCCTGCCTCTTAGAAGCCAAGGGAGAAGGCATTTACACACATGATAACCCAAAACCTGTCTGCTGAATACCAGTCCAGAAAGGCGATTTTGTCAAAGGGCTTTCTTTGCTGGTTCTGAAAATGACAGGTGGCATCTAGTAATGATCACTGCCACCAAGCATAACCTTGCATCGAAGCTCCTTGGCAACGTTCCATCGACACACATCTGTTCTGTTGCTGTTTAATGGAAACACCACCATTTTCAAAGACAAAGTAAAATCCTTTTGCCTTTCTACACTAAAACAATGCTGGATTTTCAAACTCCAGTCTTCTCAGACTTTGAGTATCTCCAAAAGATATAAATGGGTATGGCAGAAAGGCTAATAGCTCTCTGAAGTTAAAACATTACATTTTGTTCCCTGAAGTGCTTCACTGTTTGGAACAAGCAAGAATGGGGAGTAGAAGGTTTGACAACGTCTGGATAGACATTCTGGGGCCGGCCAATGAGGGGTTAATTGGGGCTAATTTGAAATGCACAAGCCAGAAACATTTCCCCTGGAGAACCCACAATATCATCTCAGCTTCCCTTGCTGAGAGAGGACGGCTCCCAGCTCACTGGCAGTTGCTCCAGGGATCTCAGAGAAATGATATGTACGTGGACCCAACAGAAAACATAAAAATAATAAATGAAACTAATAATGCAAAAAGGGTTCGGGAAATAAGTAGTCCCTTCTGACATGAGCTGTGCTGGAAGCCTTGGGGAAGGAAGGCTAGAATATTAAATGAAAGATGTAAATTGTAAAAATTGGAGCCATAAATTTTCCTTTGAAAGAAGAGGAAGCCAACAGTTCTGCTCGGTAGGAATGGAGCTCCCAGGAGCTGGTTTCCAGTTCAGGTTCAATCCCAAAGAGGGCAGCCGTGCTCCCTTCCCCAAAGAGGCCAGGGCTCAGGAGAGGGGAGGTGTGGGCAGGGAGAAGGGCAGGCGAGCAGGACTCATGGCCTGCCTCCCTCTTAAATAGACTGGGCTGTTTCCGTGGGGGCTGCAAGGGCTGCTTGGCTCCAGGGCCTGCTAGCAAAGTGGGGCAGCAACGCCTTGTTAACCCTTTCCTTTCTCAGAGGAGGGTCCCCCACACCGCCCCCTCTCCCCTGAGATGGCCAACCGAGGAAATGGCGCCGCAGGGCTCATGTGGGAAATCTTGACGAGGATGAACAGAAAAACCTAATGAAGCAAAACTGCTCAAATTTGATGGAGATGTGTTTCCACGTGAGGGCAGGGCCAAGGATGGAAGCATGAAGGCATTTGGTGTGTTTTGTTCTATAAAGAAGGGAAGAAGAGAGGGAGGGTGGGAGGAGCCTCGGGTACAGAGGAGACTGTTGATGCCAGTTAGTCATCTGTTGATGATTTTCGGATCTTGGTCCCAGTGCTGGCGGTTTCATTTGGTTGGTCCTTTTCCTCTCGAAGCTCGTTGGGAACATCCAGACACTGCCAAGGCTGCAGCAGCCCAGAGGGGCCAGATCTCACCAATTCCCTCCTGTCTCTGTAGCAACTTCACCACCACCTGCTCTAAACCCAGCCTGGGCTCGCCTCCCCCAGCCTGGCATCCACACTCCTCTTCCAAGCAGATGAAAAATGGAGAACTTGTAGCTGGGGGGTCAGTAGCAGAGGCCCCTGGCCCCCCTGCCTGGACTGGACCCTCACTGCTGCTCCCCACTCCATCCATCCGGATTGACAGCACACTCTCCTGGCAACCCCCCACCCCAAAGTAAGCATCAGCAGCACCTGAGGGTCCAGCCCTTCTACTCACCAACTCAGTTCACAGTCTTCCTTTATTAATCTACTACTCATTCAGTAAGTCTCTCCTGAGCCCCAGCATATGCCAGGCACTGGGTCTACAGTAGTAAGTGGAGCAGACATGACAGACACCTTCATGGGGCTTTGCACAGCTAACTCCAAGTACACCCTGAGCATCTGGAGGTTGGGGGAGATCTGATTCCTGCCCTCCAAACACCTCCACCCCAGCTGGGGGGTTATGCCCAGCTGCACTGTGAAGGACAGATTCCCATCCCCATTCTGCAAAGGAGAGATGACAGCATGACCTACATTAGGCGGCAGAGCAGGGCCAGAGCTCTGTCTTCCTGCTCCGAGTCTGCTGCCCCACGTGGCTGCAGAATGTGAGGAAACCCCTTCAAAATGCCTTCTTCAGTTGCTGTAGTGACTCCATCTCGGGCTGCGCCTCCTCAGAGCCCTCTTGGCCACTGTGCAGCCCAAGGAATCCTCACCAACCAGCCGGCAGAGTCCCGGGATCACTGATTCTACACCAGGTCAGCATAAGCCAGCTGTCTAGTGTTCTACAGCAGCTGTAATGAAGTACCACAAGCCACGTGGCTTAAAGCAACAGAAATTAACTCATAGTGCTGAAGGCTGAAGTTCAAAATCAAGTTGTCGGTAGGGCTGTGCTCCCCCCTGAGACTCTAGCAGACTCCTTCCTTGCCTCTTCCAGCTTCTGGTGGCGGCTGTCAATCCCCAGTATTCCGTGACTTATAGACACGACACTCCAGTCCCTGTCTCTATGGTCATACGGCAGTCTCCTTATGTGTCTCTGTCTCTGTGTCCAAATTTCCCTCTTCTTAAAGGATACCGGCCCTACTGGATTAAGGGTTCACCCTATCCAGTATGACATCATCTTACATTAACTAATTCATCAGTAATTACCTTATTTCCAAATTGTCACATTCTGAGGTAGGTACTGGAGTTTAGGACTTCAACACATCTTTTTGGGGGGACATGAATCAAACCATAACAGCAGGCTATGCCAACAAGCTCAAAAAAGTTCCCTTGAGGAAGCTTCTAGAACTCTTGTGTTGTAAGGGAGAGAAGAAAGGCTTCATACCCCTAACTTCACCGTGATTTCACCAGAATGTACCCTCAATCAATATTTATGGAAAGATTCTTTTCAATTTCCTGATATGTTTACCCCAAACATCACCATACCTGTTTTTAAAAGCAGAGAATCATAGTGGTCACTAGTCTCTCAAAAGTGCAGCTTAGTTTCACAAAATCCCACTCATTTTCTCCTCCAATATTTATTGTACACATACTCTTTGAAAGACACTGTATTAGGCACTGTGGGGGTACAGACATTTTTTACAAGTGCTTACCTGAAGTAATAGTGAAGATAAAATAAGAAAATATGCCAAGATTTTTAACGCCTGCTCTCTCATCCCTGGGAGGAAGCTGAAAGGCAGCTGAGGCACGTCTTTGATCGATGCACTCCTCACGGACACGAGTGCAGGTCCCTCAGCCAGTGAGTGGGCCTGGCTGCGATCTGTATGAGTCTCTTCTCGTCAGTGTCTGTGCCTGCACTACCCCAAATGGTAGCCATTAGCCACATGGGGCTATTTAGATTTAGTATTAAATTACTTTAAATAAAATAAAATTATGAACTCAGTTCTTCAGTCACATTAGCCACATTTCAAGTACTCAGTAACATATGTAGCTACCCCACTAGATGGCACAGACACAGATTTCCATCACCACAGAAAGTTTGCTGGGCAGCACTAGCCAGTGCAGCAGCTCCACTGAAGGGGTGGAAACACTGTGGCTGCATAAAAGCAAAATGGTTCCATAAGGAAGGAAGTGCCTGAACAGGTGAGGCAAGTGAAAAGGAAGTGAAGACAGCTCTGGAGTAGAAAACCAAAGTTGGGTGGAAGCAATTGTCTGCAGTGATGGACAGAAGTTGTGCCCTGGGTACCTGTGCAGGTCCTGGTACATTCCTTCTCAAAGTCACAGGGCTACTGTGCAGCCACTGTGCCCTGCGGGAAATGCCAGGGGCCGCCGGGGAGAGCACCTCCAGCTGCAGTGGGCGTGTTTAGCTGAGAGACACGCTCTGGCTGTAGGATCAGGGAAATATTTACGGTGAAATGGTATCCAAGATGGACCTGGAAGGTTTGGTGGGGTTCACACCTGCAGAGATGAGGGGAAAGCATTGCACCCTTCAATCAGACAGAGGGAGCCATGGGAGAAGCCCTAGCTATGCCCCCTAGATGCAAAGCAAGCAGGGAGAGTAATGTTTCCCTCCTTGGGCCCTCCACAAACAACAGCAGGTACATTTAAAGTAAAAAACTCACAGTGCAAATGATTTATGCTGATGCATATGTAAGGCACAAACAGCCTGCCAATGATGAATAAAGTAAGGTGAGGTAAGACAGGACAAAATTCTCAGTCTGACTGCTCTCTCAGTGGCCCATCATTTTAGGTACTGTTAACAGCCCTTGGTTCTAATAGTTCTTTCTCAAAGGCTGTAAGAGTCAGAGAGTAGGAGGCTGCTTGTCCAGTCCTCCTGGTCAACCTTGGGAACCAGTCTCACACCCTGGCTCATCCAAGCTAACAGTATAATACTAACATTTATTAAAGCAACAGTTTCATTGTGCATTTTACCAGAAGTCATGCACTGTGTGCTAAACTTGTCTGCTGGGGAACTGCTGTCCTTTGCATTGAAGGTGAAATTTCCTTGCCCACCCCACCCCCTTTTGAAGCCCAAGTCCTGCCACAAGATTTCTGTGACCTCTTATGAGAGCTACAGGCTCCTCTCCCTTAGCCCTCATTGTCCTTGCTGTCTCTGGACGCTGAGCCACCTGGACCCTTCACCAGCATCCACTAGGGATCTGGCTTCACCAAGTATTTCTTGAATGTGCCCTGGAAGAACTGGGGAACAGGAGGTCACTGGAAGGGTGCTCTGTGCACCATTTCGCACTTTATCTGCCTTTCCCTCTCCCACCCTCACCTGTGAAATCCTGTCACTACCCCTCATGCCCCCACCAGTTCCCAACTCCTCTCCCTCTGCGTGCAGGGCAGTTTCTGCCTCCCTCTGAAGCTCTGACTGCTGTAATACCTGGGGGCTCAGCCCCAAGTGAGCTAATCAAGGGGCTCTTTCCACAGCAGAGGCTCTCCCTTGCACAAGCTCCAAAGGAAATAAAACTTTCTCCATCTCAATTCAGATTCAGTATCTCACCTACCCTGCTCCACAGCCCTGTGGGTAGGCATAATTATTGCTCTCATTTTGCAAATGAGGAAACTGAGGCTCAAAGAGGTTAAGTTTCACAATGAAGGTTATGCAGCAGGAAGGGGGTTAGACTAGTTTATAAACACAGGTTTACCTGTTTCCAAAGCCCTTAGCCTGAGTCTCACCCATGCCTGAACTGACCCAGTCAGAGCCTTATTGCCTGACTGCTTCAGTGGTAATGGGGACAAACCAATCAAACTACAGGGGTTTACCTAGTCACCCTGAGCAGCAAGGGAAGCATGCTGCCACTCCAGACAAAATGGGTTCTATTAGTGAGGATAAAGGGAAGAATTTGCAATTGTGTTTTCGAAGAATGATATGTGAATAAACAATACGTATAGAAAGTGTATGCTTGGATAAGTTTCAACAGGTGTGCACACCATACAAAGGTAACAGAACATTCCCATCACCCCCAAGAGATTTCTCATGTCCCTTTGGAGGGGACCCTTTCTTTCACCCAGTTGCCAGGTAATCACTGATCTGTTTTCCATCACAATGGGTTTTTCTAGAATTTTTAATAAATGTAATCATATGGCAAAAACAAAAAACAGGGGTTTACAAAAGCTCCTTCCAAGCCATTTAAAATGACTTGGAAAATACAACTCTCTGGGAGACATGTAGGATGCTGCTTGGCAAGAATTCTAATGAGCCTACAGGCTCTGCTGTGCACGTCTGGTCTGGATCTACAGTGGGTCTGAAATGAGGGATTTATTCCACCCATGAATCAAAGAATAACTACTGTTATTATTTAGCAGTGATTAATTGTTCTAGCCCTCTAGGCCTGTCCACACAGTTCTCGGAAAATCATTAAGCCTCCAGGGCTGCCTGGGCCCTGACATTCTGGGTAAAGAGCTGCACTCTGAGCCCTGCAAGGATCAGCCAGGTCTCAGAGGGCCCCAGCAAGGGGACCACGTGGGCAAGATGGCCCAGCACAGGTGGACGCTTCCTGACCCCGTGCTCCATCCTGGCCCACCTCACAGCAGCGTGGCAGTGACCCAAATGGCAGGGCAGGAGTCACAGACCTCCATTTCCTTAGGGAGAAAACCAAGCAGGCTCCAACTGTTTTCCACATTGAGGACTTTGGGAAGTACATACATGTTGCATAACTACTGATAAGGTAGGGGTTGCTCTTAGGGTAATTACAGCAGCCAATGCATGGGCCTGATGAAATGTACTTTTGAAAAGGGAGTGGCAAATTTTTATCCTGACATCCAATAACGCTCCGTGACCCTATGGATATTGTCCTCCCCAGAGGTAAAAAATATGAATAAATTATGGTTCTGACAACCTTGACACTGAGTAAAGGAGGGATGAAAAGCTCTCAGGGAGAAAAAATCTGACATTACATTTGTGATCACAGAGAATAAAGGAAAATCCATATCCTAATTTTGCTAAATTTAGGCCTGATGGGAAGACAGAGAATAACCTTTGACGTGATGTTTATTCAGGAAGCAAGGGGCTCTCAGAGCTCAAAGCCAAGACAGGCTGTCATTCACCGTGAGGTGGGAGTTATTAGTTCCCGCAGACAATTTTTATTGATTAGAAATGATCAACCCCGGGGTAATGCCATCCAAAGGAGTTGGCTCTGAAACAATATTGTTAAACAGTTAGGCGTGGTGCTTCCAGTTGGGTCAAATGCATGTCCAGAGCATGCACCATCTGTCATGTGAGGGGCGTCCTCTGCAGAGACAGTGGAGCCTGGCAGCCAGCTTGAGGTCTGCTAAGCTGGGAGTTTGTAGCAGTTGGGCAAAGGCAGGTTGCCTCTTGTTTTAGGTTTTGCCAGTGGGCGGGGGAGGAGTGGGAATCAAAGCCAAGAAGGAGAGGAGTGAATTACTCAGGTGGCCTTGGAGAGACATTTTGGGGATGAAGGGTAGGGGTCAATGTACAGAGACAATCCATCCATCCCTCCTAGCCTGCAACCTATCTGCCACGAGTTCAAAGACCCAGCACATGGACATAAAACCTACCAGATTTGTCATTTAAGCAGCAGGAACATGCCCAGGCAGGAGCCCTACATCACTCAAAAGGCTGGACTGATGGCAGGAGAGGAACAAACAAACATCCTTGTCCTTGGACATCATGACCTTGATCTGACCGTCATTAGCAGAACAGTAACTGGCTCAGCAAACAAAGCTGACTCCCTTCTCTCCTGAGTCTGGAAGGCTCCATGTGCCCATAGGCACAGACCCCAGAACATTACAGCCCAGCTCCCAGCTACTTGTGGCCCTGTTGGCATATCCATTTCACAGAACAATAGGTACATTTGATTCGTAACACAACAGACTTCAACTTTGTTTGTGGCTTCGATCATTCCTTTCCCTCAAAATTCTTCCTCCAGATGCTTCCAAGCAGCAGAGGGCAGTGGTTAAGCATCTAGACTGTGAAGTCTGACTGCCTACATCCTGCATACCTGGTTTTACTTCTTCCTGGGTCTCGTGGACAGTGTGGTGCAGCGACCAAAGGTCCCCTTCAGAACGAGGTGTACCTTTCCCCAGCTGCAGGCAACAGTGAGTGCCCCGCCAGGCCATGCTGCAGCCTACAGCAAGGGGAAAAGTCGATGCTACTGATCCTATTTTATGTAAAATTTTGAGAGATGTTTGTTTATCATGAATAGTTTCATTCATTGTAATTTTTTGTAATTTTGCATGAAAATATTATTTATCTTGCTTGCTGCAGATTGGCAGCCTCTTAAATTCTGCACCTGGGTGTGGGCCTCACTTCCCTCCCTCATCCTGGTTCTGGTGGGGAGTGTTGGCTGTTGATGGCCCAGTTGGACACCTCTCAGGAATAACCCTTGACCACAGGAAGCTGCCTTAACCCCACTGTGTCACTCTGATGTCGGGGGCAGCCCACATCCAATGGCTTGTCAATGAGAAGTTGACCCCAGACTCACCTGGAACAACCCCAAAGGGCACCCCAATTCTGGAGCTCCCAAGGGAGCAGCTATTTTGGCATCTTAGGGCTGCCATAACAAAGAGCCACAGACTGAGTGCCTTAGAGCAACAAATACATTGTCACCCAGTTCTGGAGGCCAGAAGTCTGAAGTCAAGGTGTCAGAGGGCCGTGCTCCCTCTTAGGGCCATCGAGGAGGATATGTTCTCGCCCTCTCCCAGCTCCTGGCAGTCCCCTGACCTGTGGCAGTATGGCTCCAGTCTTTTTATAAGGGTGCCACTCACACTGCACTAGGGGCCCACCCTACTTCCATGTGGCCTCATCCTAACTAATTACATCTGCAGCAACCCTATTTCCAAAGAAGGTCACATTCTGAGGTTCTGGGAGTTAGGACTTCAACCCAGGAATTCTGCAGGGACACAGTTCAGCAGTACAGTAACCGGCTCCGCCCAGTCCCACAGTCCCACCCCTCCTGGGTCCAGAATTGCTCCCAGCACCCCCCACCATGTCCTCACAGTGTCAACCCCAGGGTAGCTTCCTGATTACGTTCAGTTATTTCAAAAGACTCAACTACTCCAAGCTGATCCAGGTCAAAACTTCATCTCATCCAAGTTGACACGCATGCTCTCCTCCCCCAGCATTTTGGAATTGGTCAGGGAGGTGTCACAGTCACTCCCCCACCCCTCAGCCTCTTGGTCTGCCCTTTTCCTCCTCTGACCCTTGGCCTTCCGGGCCCCTTCCTCCTCTGTGCACAAGAGCAGAGGAAAGCAGCTCTCACTTCCCCGGAGCTGGTGCGATCTTCCCTCTACTAACACTGACTCACCCCCTGTGGCAGGCCTTTGTTGGGCACATGTGGGAGTCACTGAGGGCCTTCTGGGGCCAGAGAAGTGGGTCCCTGACCTGGACACCCACCCAGGCCAGCCCCTACCTCTTGGCTGCCTATCAACTCAAGTCTGGCCACCTCCCATCCAGTCTGCTTGGTGCTCAGGCAACATGCACCCTTGCCACACCCAAACGTGAGTGTTCAGGACGCCACACTGCCGCGCCTTTCTCTGTCCCTCTGCCATCTGAGTCTCTCCTCCCCTCCCCAGTTAGAGGTGGAGGAGACTGGCGGGCCTGCCGCAGGAGCACAACACTCGGGCCCGGGGGTCAGGCTCTCCTGCTGCACACATGCCTGATCTGCATGAGGGATTCTCTGAAAGCCCCTCCTGTGGGAGTCTGGAGGGCACCCCTTTCCTGCCCCGTGGGAGGGAGAATCACAGCATCCTCCACGGGACCAAGGGGCCCCGTTCCCACCAGCTCTGCTCTCACGCTCAGCTACTTCCTCAGGCTGACGTGGGGGGCGGAGCGGGAGGGGCTCTGGTGGCAGCAGTCATTTGTCCTTCTCCTGGGGGGCCACTGGAGCACCCCAGCCCCACTTGTTAAGGATCTGTGTCTTCCCCTGTGGATCCTGGTTGCTCATTCTATGCCACAGAAAATACCAGTCAACATCCTATTCCTAGAGGGGTGGGCATTTAATAATGTCGAATCATTACGTTGTATACTTGAAAGCAATGTAATATTGTATATCAACTCTACTTCCAAGAAAAAAAAATATATATATATATATATTTATAAATCTTTTTATCTAGGATTCTCCAACGGACCTGATTCCTACGCCCCTGGGGACAGTCACTGGAGCAATGTGTCTGAAGTCTGAGTCTCCCTCCATGAGGACAGGATGCCACTGTTGTCACTGCTGTCACCCCACAGCACTTTTACCCAGCCTGAGGGACACACTGCCCCATCACTTTAGCACGGCGTATAAAAGGGGACCTTGGCTAATGGCTCCCAAGAGCACCGTGTCTGGCACAGGCTCTGTTTTCTGCACATTCCATGTGTATCCTGAGTCTAAAATGCTGCTTCACAGTGGCCAGAACTTTCCCACCTGATCAGACTGCCAGGTGGGAGCCAAAGGCGCCTGAGCCTCCTGACAACACCACGGCCCGTCCCCTGAGGGGTCTCCACAAGCTGCTATCTGGGATCCTCTTCACTGCAAAACCCAAGCAAATACCAGTCCTAATTATTGCTTCATGGACGCCATTGAAATCACAGTCTAGAAAATACCCAAGGCACCAAACACTCCCCTGCACCCTCCCTGCCCAGCCTCCTCCTCAGTCCTTAGGTGCCACCTGCCACTTTCTGCTGTCAGAGAAGCACATTTTGATATAATTTCCTCTGGGGCCAAACAAGGAGAGACCACGTGCAGTCAGTGTGGCCACCCTGGGGCCATACAGCCCGGAGAGAAGGTCCTGGTCACACAAGCAGGATGTGGCAGAGTGAAGGCCGCCTGACCCATTAGGCACCCAACACTGGCTCTGGTCCCACCATGGGGCCTCAGGCAAGTTACTGACTGTCTCAGTGGCTCCCCTTCCTCATCTATAAAATGGGCATTCGTGTATTCCACGGTCATTCATTGAGCACCTCCACGTGCCTACAGTTTCCACCCTGTGGAGCTTAGAGCCTGCTGGGGGAAGGAAGTGTGTGGTGAGAGCCAAGCTGGACATGTACTTGGCGTGCAGGGGTGAAGTCCAGCAGCCAGGGGGCAGGTGACAGGCCATCTCCAGGGTTTTCCAGGCGTCCGTGTATCTGAGACGGCTCAGCAAAGGGTGTTGTTTGGATATGAGGTATTATTTTGTCACACGCATAAATTTGGGGGCACCGTGTGGATGTACATACCTACTTTCACCTGCCAGGAACCTAAATGGTGGAAACAAGGAAGAGGAAACCAGAGACTGGATAAACGTGTTATCTCATTTGTCCTTTGGGAAAACCCTAGTGAGAGATAAAAGAGAACCTGCCCTTGAAATCAGCAGCCAAACCCTTCCCATCCAAGCTTTCAGCCTTCTACCTCTTGGCTCCATTTGATGCGTGTTCTATGGCTGGTCTGGCTGTCCGAACTTCTCCCTCCCTGCCATTCCCTTCTCCCTCTGCCTCAGCTTAAAGCTGAGTTTTCTCTCTCTCTCTCTCTCTCTCTCTCTCTCTCTCTCTCTCTCTCTCTCTCTCTCTCTCTACAATTTGTTAGGAGCTGAGTTGTGTCCCCTGCCTCAAGTTTATATGTTGAAGTCTTAATGCCCAGTACCTCAGAATTCAGCCTTAATTGGAGATAGGGTCTTTGCAGAGACAATCAAGTTAAAATGGGCCCTAATCCAATACAACTGGTGCCCCTCTAAAAAGGGGAAATGTGGACACAGAGACATGTGAAAGGAAAGCTATATGAAGACAGGAGGAACATCAGCTGTAAGCCAAGGGATGCCTGAAGCGACCAGGAGCTGGCAGAGAGGCTTGGAGCAGATTCTCCCTCCAGTTCTTGGAGGGGACAAATCCCACCAACAGCTTGATCTCAGACTCCCAGCCTCCAGAACTGTGAGAAACAAATGTCTGTTGTTTAAGACACCCAGTTTGTGGCACTTAGTTACGGCCACCTCCCAAGAAACTAATACACAGTTGGGTTTGCCCAAGTTAAACGTGGCTTTGATGAGACTCCCCTGACATGCCTAGCTCATAGCATCTTTGTGAGAATCAAACGAGCTAAGTTCTGAGCACAGTGCTTAGCTCTGTACCCAGGACACATTAAATACTCAATGGTAGCTCTCACTATTATTCTTCCTTTAATTCAGGTAAAGAACACTGGATGGAGCCATGAGGTCTTTGGTCTTAGTTCTACGGAAATGAAGAAGTAGCCCCATCTCCCTAGGCCTCAGTTCTCCTTGGCAAAATGAAGGTTTGAGTGCATGTTACCTTCTGGCCCTAACACATGGAACTACAGGACATCAGTCAAGATGGCAGATTCGAATGTCAGGGTCTGCTTTGACCCTTAACGGGATACCAGGCACCCTGTCCGGCATCATTCTGTGCTGGGTCAGAGGCTGACACACATTGAGCAACTTGGACTGGTTGTGCAGAAACCAAAAACTCAAAAAGACAAAATTCTGCATCTTGAAATTACAACCTAGTAGCGACTCCTTCCCCATCTGGTAAATGCAATTGCTTCACTTCTCTGGTTTGTGAAGTTTATAAGAAAAATTTGTTTTTTCTACTGGTTTATGTCTTTTTCCAAATAGAAAGTGTGGATTCTACTGTTCTTCCAAAAGAGTTCATCTCAGTGAGGCCAAGGCATTGGAACCCATTCCCCTAAAACAGCCCTCACCCCACAGCCTTAAGCTACCACTATGTTCTGTTCCTAATACCGCTGCTTCCATACTCCCAAGGACCTCAGCGAGATAGCTACATCAGCAATTGGGCTGATGCAAAGTGAAAATGGGGTACCCTGGCCAGAGGTGAGAAAGTCAGTCTCCCTTTCCTGCAGGCTGGCTCCCCAGATCACTACAGATGGGTGACCCCCAAAGGTTTGCAACTTCTACACTGGGACGTGCCCAGATCTGGACTGGAGGTGAATCAGAGGTCCCAGCTGAGTCACCTGTCAAATGCACTGCGGCACTGGCAGCCCAGAGCAGGGATGACTGCCACCAACCCCGCGTTACGGAAGGCCATGCACCTGACCCCCATGCTCCCTATGTGCATGCTCAGGCCGTGCCTGAAGCCATTCCATGAGGCCAATACGCCCATTGTTCAAAACAAAGGTCACTGAAACTCAATGCTTGTGAGCTTTGGCGCAATAACAGAGAGGGAAGGCACGGGCTTTGGAAGTGGGGCAGGCCTCGGCTCAGACTCTGGTTCTCCTGTACCCTGGCTGACCTATAGGAGGATAGGAAGCACGCTGCACAATGGCTGGCCCCAAGCAAGGGCTCAGTGAGCAGTGGCTGTCCTTAGAGATGGTGAGCGCCCAGTGACAATGATTCAGAAGCCACAATGAACCCTATAAGGTGATCCTGTGAACCTAGTGGGAATCCAGGAAAAGGAGAGGGGAGAAATCTGGACAGACACAGAAGAAAGACTGCCCAGAGATCAGCGTACAAAGGATAGGCATAGAGCAAGAGAATATCACTTAGCAGTGAAGCCACAGAGCTGGGCTTATCATCAGTCTAAAGGATACTTTACTTCGGTAGAGGATACTAAAAATTAAAAATTAGACATCCTGGTGGGGGTGGAAGGTGGGAGCTGCGTCAAGGACAAGAAACAATCAGTCATTTGGGTAAAATTAAGCCTGTTGTCTTGAGTTTAAATATCCATTGGAATATAACTAAAATGCCTTGGAATCCAGTGCTCGGAAGTAATTATGGTGATGGATTTTGCATTTTGTCACACAGCGCAATTAAGGGGCAGGATTTCGCCAACATCTTAAACCTATTAAGAGGTCCACATGGAGGCTGGCCATGTTTTCAGTGACTGATGAGACTGCATCTCATTTGTGGTGCTCGCCTGCAGGATGCACACCAGCCCCAGCCACATGGCTGCAGGAACCAGGTAAGGGTGGAGGGTCCGGAGGAGCCTGCCCAGCCTCCTTCCCGGTGACTCTGCAGCACTTCAATACATCACCATTGTGGCCCCTGTCACCTCTGACAGCAAATATGATTTTAGCTGTCAGGCAGCTGACAGAAAACAAAACATAATTTACAACCAAATTCAGCCTGCAAAAGCGCACACCTGGCTCCCAGAGGTTCGTGCTGCAGAAACACACCCACGGGCAGGATTTTGCTGCACCAGCAGGTGAAACCCCCCTCCCAGCCCAGTCAGTGCTTGCTGTTGGGGGAGGGGGACAAATGGGGATGTAGTTACTATTTCTTACAACTATAATTTCTAAAATATACTGTGAGAATTTTATTACTAATTACACATTTTACCATAATTATACTGTTGGCAATAAATTGCTTACTGAAGCAAGACCTTTTCTCGCTAATTCCAAGGAGAAACACAATACTTTGTTTTGTTCACTGCCTACTTGCAGATTGAGTCTTCTAAAGTGACAGGGGCGAATATCCCTGTGCCCTTGGCGGAGGACACAATTTGAAAGTCTCACATTTTCATGCTGGCTCCTTGGGATTGGAGGGGATGGGAGAAAAGATTGGGGAAAGGAATGAAACTCAAAAATATCAAGGTCTGTTTCCAAGCTTGGCACTGCGCTCTCAGAACTGAACGGATGAGTGTATGTACATATGTGAGGGTATGTGTCCTAAAGCAGGCAAATTTGCATTGGAAATAACTAGAATGAGCCAAACAGATTAGGTGATGGGAAATCTAAGCTGTTTGTGAAAACGGAAAACGTTGAACTGTGGGCTGTTCTAAAGGAGGCTCCTCAGATGATCAGGGCTCCGGGTGCTGACACCTGAAGCAAGGAGATCCCGTTTCTAGTCTGGTTTGCTCCTGATTCCTTGTGCGGCCCCCACTCAGTGCAGGGTATTGATAAAGCAGCAGCTGGATCATTTGGACTTATCTGGGTTTGAACCCTGGTTTCATCACTTATTAGCTCTATGACCCTGGCCAAATCACCTAACCTTGCTAATCCTGTTTTCCTGTCTGTTAAGTGGGGATGAAAAACATATCTACTGCAGAGATTACATGGGATGAAGTATGTTGAGGTGCAAAGCACAGTGTCCAGTACACAGTAGCTGCTCAAGAAACTGTACTATACGTGTTACATATTGTTTCATTCAACAAGCAATGAGGAAGCACCTATTACGTGTAGGCACACAGGATCATATGAGGTTATAGGTATGGGCACTGCTTTCAAGGAACTTGACAGTGAAGCCGGTAATACAGGTAAAAAGAGGTAAGAACCCCAGGAGTGACATCTGGACAAGGCCCTCTGGAGTCAGGAAGACGAGGAAGGGAAACTCCAAGGCAGGGGAGTTGTACGTATCACTAATGGAACTATTTCTTCGTCTTCCCATCCAGAAAAGGAAATAGTGGTCCCCTTTTCTCTTACCTCATAGAGTTGGTATAAAGCACCACACAAATTACAGATAAAAGCAAGTGTTGGAAAGTGCGACAAGTTTTGAAACCCATGGGAGTATGAGAAGAATGGTGAAGGTAATGACACTAATAAGAGCGAGAAGAATTCTTGGGAACTTTTTGGCTTGGTAATTTAAGAAAAGACTGAGGAATTCCCAGCTGTTCCAAAGTCACAGAAGATTCCCTGGGGCCTGGGGATCATACCATGATTTCAAATTCCCAAGTCCACTGTAGTATAGGCTTTTAATGGAAACACATTTAACTGCTTACACACTTATAAGTGGAAGTTGAAAAATCACATGGAAAAAGTGGTACAAAACAAAAATTTGTCTCTCTCTGGAAGCTTCTGCTACTGAACCTCCCAGGGAGTTCAATTCAGCCATCAGATCTTGTGATGGCTCTATCTTGAATTGCAAGTTTAATTATCGGTAGTCTCAATTTTATTAAAAAATATATGATCCTATTTATGTATTGTCCAGAAAAACTTCTGTACCTGTTTATGGATGTCTGGAAGAGGTAAGGAAGAAGAATATCTGCTTGCAAAGAAAGCATCGACACAGATTGCTATTTTACTAGGTCATTCATTTACTCCATGATACATATTTATTAAAGGATCTGATAGAATGAATTGTGTACCCCAAAATTTATATATTTAAGTCTTATCTCCCAGCACCTCAGAATGACTGCATTTGAAGGCAGGGTCTTAAAGGAGGTGATTAAGTTAACATGAGGTCATTAAGATGGGCCCTAGTCCAATATGACTGTGCCTTTAGAAGAAGGGGAAATTTGGATACAGACACCCCCAAAGGGAAAAGGATGTGAAGGCACAGGGAGAAGATGGCCACCAACATGCCTACGAGAGCCTCAGGAGAAATCAGACTGGCTGACACCTTGATCTCAGAATGTAGACTTCAGAACTGTGAAAAATAAATGTCTGCTGTCTAAGTTACCCAGCCTGTGGCACTTTTTAACCCTGGAAAACTAATACAAAGGGCCACTATGTGCCAGGCACCTTGCTGGGCCTTGGGGACACAGGGAGAAGAGGAGTCTATGACCACCTCGGTGGCTTCACAGTCTAGTGAGGGAGCAAATTCCTCTAAACGCGGCATAGCTGATGCTGGGCTAAGACCCAACCAGACAGTGATAGGGGCATAAAGAATAGCACGAGTGCTCTGTATTGTGGGGATGGCAGTGGCGGGGGTGGCACAGGGGTGGGCACACACAGGGCTCCTCTAAAATGACTCCGATTCAAAACTGCAGTATGGCCTGGCTCAGTCCTCGGTCCTAGTCTGTGCTAGCCAGTCTCTAATTAATGAATCACGTCTCATGGTGTAGCAGGTGGGTTATTTACTTATTGGACTCGTCCTTTTGGGCAGTAAATAAGCAGAAAATGCTTGGGGCTGTAAGGTCTCTTGTAGATTTCTAATTCTACTGGGCAGCCTGGTGAAAGGTAAACTCTGCTGCCATTCAGAGAGACAATCAACAAAATCAGGAATATCCACAGAGACAGAAACAAGGCAAAGGGAGGAAAGAAAGAGAGAGAAAGGAAGGAAGGAGGGAGGGAGGGAAGGAGGGAAGAAAAAAGAACCGTTGTCCAAGTTTCACCCAGCTCTAGAAATAAAGGCGGCATTCATGGCTGTATTATGTGGATAAAGTCAATTGTTAGACTGTTTGATCTACAAGGAGTCAAACGAAACATGGCAAGGGTTGCCCAAAGTTTCTGCTGGACATGGAGCCTTTATCCAGTCTCACTCAGCAGAAGCAGGAAGTGAAAGTGGATGTGAGTCCCGTCCCTCCCTGACCACCAGGCAGAAGACTGGTCTCCTCTCTTCTGAAACTAAACCCCATCCAGCTACCTGCTGTCAGCCCCCGCCCTGTGGATGCCGCTAGCAGCCGCCCGTAGCTTTCCCCACCAGCAGCATGGACCGGAGAGCACAGGAGCCCAGGCTCCCCCAGCCAGGGGTTCTCCCGTTGTTAAGGGCGTGGGCAGCACCTGCTGGCAGGCTACACATGCAGATGCTCAGGCCCCATCCCAGCCATCAGAGGGTCTGCAGTGTGGGGGAGATGCCAGGCTTTCAGTAAGTCCTGAGCGATGCTGTCAGGCCACTTAGGGGAACATGCATCCAGCAGGATCCTTTGAAATGCAGGTGATAAAATCAAGGCTTCTTACCCAAGACCACAGAGCCAGACAGGGATAAAAACTATCAGAAAGCTGTCATTCTGACCTAAAATAACAGCAGAATCAATTCAGGAAGACCAATTCAGTGGTCTGCAGGCTCTGCCAATCCCCCCATGGCCTACTACCTCTCCCTGCTTCCGAAAGTCTTCCTTACAAAGAGAACAAGATCAGAGGAAGATTCGAATCTGGGGAAAGAATTCTCCAAATGAGCATGAGGAGCACTCTAGGCCCTTGAAATACCTATGATCATTTATTTTCTCTGTCCCACTGCCTTTCCATATCCTGTCTGTCTATTCCACAAAGGGTTTGAGATCATGAAGCGCGTTGTGATGCGGTTGGGGGAATGAGCAAAAGAGGCTGGTACAAGACAAATGGTCAAATAGCCAAATAAATTTCAAAAATCAAATGGAGAATGAATTTTAGCCCAAATTAACATGCTGCATAATTAATATTTGTGCTTCTATCAACCTCTGTTTATGACTGGGTAGTGTCATAATCTTTACCTTACAAAAGACCATTTTATACACATCCGTTTAGGGTTGAAAATAATCTTTCAAGATTATCAGAGGAATCCAAGGTGGAGGTGAGTTCCCCTTCGTGTGCTTCAACTTGGGAAGACTTTCAACATAATGGTTGACATATAAAAGACATTTATAATAATTACTTAGGCACTAATGACAGTTTGGACAATAAGAAGCCTGGTTCCAAAGTTCCTTGACCAGCAGTGTTTGCTGTGACTAAGGGCCATGTAGACGGCAGACATCGACTTTGCTTAACCTTTGCACTTGTAATAAAAATGCAATAAAGTAATTGGTTAAAATAGAGACATGTCTGATAAAGAGTATTTGCTTTTTAAAGTAACTGGCTAAAATAGGGACATATCTGATAAATGAGTTTATGGGGGGTGGAAGGCCAGGCCTTACTAATTAGTCAAGATTCTGTTTCCTACACACAGATTCCTTCTTTACCTCTTTGAAGAGAAATGAAGCAATGGAATGATGAAAGCGCTCCATAGCACTGACCAGTAATAGTGTGTATACTCCTCAAGTAAAACAGAGTTGTTTACGTGCTATAACCCTTGTTTTAAAATTCCCTTGCTTCACAACACTGGGAGAAATGGCCTTCAATGGCATATTCGATCAGAAAACTGTGGTTCCCATCGGGACACCAATATACTTTGACCTTCTTTGCCATAAAGCAGAAGACACTGAAATGAAGGAAAGAGACTCTTGGTAGCCTCTGGTCTCTTAATTCATTGCCATCTACACCAGAGCCGAAAGTCCATGAAAGTCTGGTCAGTCTTATTTCCCTTGAGAATTTGCTGTACATTAGGTCCCTTTTTAAAGTTCCTATTTTTAATTAAAATTTTATTTCTTAATTAAGTATATAAAGGATGACACTCAGTATAATTATGACCGGACCCAGAATACACTACACATGGAAATAGTAATAAAAATGACGAGGACAAGGACACCATAAATAAACATTCATTGATTGTTCCCCTTTTTGTGTCTCCCTAATGACTGATGAACCTGGAAGGCAGCCATGCTGGCTCGGGGCACTGGGTAAAATGGGGGTGCCCCTGCCCCTGCTCCTGAGCTGCTCTTAGCTTGGCCCTAATGACTGGCTTTAATGGAGGTACCTGAGGTCACCATCCTCTCCTGCTGCGATAAACTGCCTCTTCCCTAGAGGATCCCAAACTCTGGCCAATCTGGGCAGAGCCACAGAGAGTGAAACAACCTTTGATTTGCTCTTACAGCAAAAGAGCTGTCTCTATACAGAATCCAGCAAAGGGAGAGAAAAAATCCCCAAGTCATGGTGCCCAGGCCTGGGAGCATCAAATAAGGGCTGCAGACAAAGTCAGGCCTCACCTTCATAATCACCTGGTACTGACAGGGGGTCTGCATAGACACAACACTGCACTGGGAGGAAGCACATCACCCAGATGAAACCCTGTAAACGCCCTGCACTCCTAATCCAACTGCATCACGCTCCCTCTTTCCCTCATAGAAGCAAAGACTTACTTTTCAAGACTATTCTCCTATTTACAGGAGAATCTCAACTAGCCAGAACCCACCTAATTTGATCTTTGGCAAAGTATATATTCCCCTCAGAATAAAAATTTTTAGTAATTATAATAGCAAACCTTTGCACAGGCCCCGTGCTAAGCATATTAACTTAAACTACCCCCCATGTGAGTCGGATTCTATTACTATCCCAGTTGTACAGATGACAAGACTGAGGCACACAGAAGCCCCCACACGCAGGTCTGCAGGACCGCAGAGTGAGCATCGGCACCCAGGACAGAGCTTCTTAGGATTCTTAACAGATCCTCAGTTAGTAAGGACGCAATTCTGGCCACAGAATGAACTTTTCAAAGCCCAAAGAAGAGTTAGAGGCTTGAGGAAATTTTGAAAACATCAAAATTAAACATCAAAAGTAAACTGACAACTTCGGTTGTCACAGTAATTAAATTAATATGTGTGCTCCATTAATTCTCCAGTTCTCTCCATTCCCTCTACATGGCCCCCCCTGGCCCTGTGATTTATCCCCATGGGGACAGAAGTGCCCCCAATGTCGAAAGTGACTTCCAGCAGAAACATTCCCATTTTCAGACACTGGAAGATTCAGGATACAGGTGTCAAAACAGAACACCTCAGAATTACACCCCACTCCCTGGAGTTACTTGAGCATCACACCGATGCCAGGCTGGCCTGAAAGAAAGTCTCAAAGATTGTTTTAATAGACTCCCAAATGACTAAGATCGCTTTCTACTGTCTTCACTGTTCAGCTTTAAAAGAAGTGGTGGGACCACCATGGGGGCCTTGTGGGGCATCACCAGGCCTTGAAAGTGGTAATGTAACTACAACCAAGGACAATAAATAGGGCTGGGAGGGGGATGGCCATGTTAAAAGAAGTGAAGTCATTCTCTCTTCCGTCTCCAGTAAACACAGAAACACACTAATAGCATCAATCAGTACTGGGTAGTAGGTAATATTAAGGCACATTTATTGAGCATTTCCCATGTTCTAGACCCTAAGTCCTTCATCTGTATTATATCATTTCATCCCCATAACCACCCCATGAGGCAATTCTAGTACTATCCCATTTTACAGACAGAGAAACTGAGGCACAAAGAGGCTACAAAACTCACCTACAGACAGTAGCTGCTGGATGATTCAGCCTCAGGCAGGTTGTCTCCAGAGCCTAGGATGAAATTACATGCTTAAAAACAGACTATCGATCCTATTAACTGAGAAAGTACGGTGCTGTGGTTAGTCACTCCTGCCCTGTAAGTAAATGCAAGGTCCACAAAAGACAAACGTTTAACCAGCTCTCTGATAAGGCTGGAATGTTCAGTTACAAAAACATAAGGCCAACCTCTTCTGGGGGAAATGAAGGAAAATGAGAGGAAGGAGCTGCTGGAAGCGGGAGGTCAGAACAGAGCTCTGGGATGCTGTCTGCCCACAGTCTTCACAGGTGTCCTGGGAACCAGCTGGCCTCACACTCTCGATACAGAAACCAGTCCCCGGACTACCCCCAGTCCAGGGAAAGTCCCTGGGTTCTCCATAAATGTTCCAGAGGGCTGAGGAGAGCTCTCCTCCCAAAGACCAGGACATTTGTGACCAGAAAAAGTCCTAATCCCTCCTCACAAAAGTTTTTCCCCTATAGGTCACAGGATTCAAATGTGGGAAAGACGTACCATAAGCAGTTTTCTTTCCTAAAGTTCTTAATGGTAGACAGGCAAACTAAATGATAACAGTGTCTGGGCTCATACCCACTGGGGACGAGAAACCCACTCCTTGCAAGGCCTCCTCCAGATGTCCCCAGGCCGCCCAACACCCTCCTGAAATGCCTCTTCCTCCTACAGCGGGTTGTGTGCTGACTCCCAATGCTTTAGGCTCTGTGGAATCAATCAAAGCTGCTCTACTGATGTTCAGTATTAACTATATTCTTCTTGTCTGCAAATCTGACAGTGGACGGAAGGGCTGACCAGGGGCACTGCTCCAGAGTCAGGCACCTTTTGTTGGTCCCCAAACTGTCCCTCCAAGTCCTGGTGCTCTGTGGGAGGCTCTGTGGCACAGCTCAGCAAGGCAGCTTGCTTGTGAGGCCATCCCTTTGTTACTTCACTCAATTTGAACTGTGATAAATTGAGCTAAGATTCGAGTTGACATTTTAAGTCAATTTCCAAAACTAAATTTGCATAAATGGTTAAAACCAAAGGCAACACATGTGTTAAAAGATTGGCATTCTCTACCCAAAGGGTTAATTCTGTGGGGGTTCTCTAAGAAAACATTATTTCCAACAGCTGATGAAGCACAGATTATAGGGAATGTATAGTCTTGGGTGACACACCCAGTTCAAAGATTTTTTTTTTCAAACAAGATTTCAGTAGAGATTTCTGAAACCCAGACAAGGCCCACTTCTGTTGTGATTTTCTCAGTAGCCTGTTTTCCCCATTATGTCATTCTTGACTTCATGTTCCCAGGTATACAGTTAATAAGTGAGGCTAAAGATACAATGGCTTACAGGTGACCTGTATGTGATTCTAACTAAACTTGGGGAAAAGTAAAGAATTGAGCCAGCCAGGCTCGTGATTTGGCCCTGCACCACAGATTTACCAATTTGGTTGGTACTATTTACTAAATTAAATTGACCAGTTGCAGCATCAAGCAGGGCATGGAGAGTGTATCAGGAGTAGTTCTTGATGGCAACTAGGTTAAGTTTACATATAAACTTTCAGGCCTTAGAACAAAACAGTCCTGGCTATAAAATGTTTAACTCAACCACTCAAACCGTGTCCCTCTGTGCTGCTTCAAGTCTGTGAGCCTTTCAACAGCTCGACTGTTCCACTAACCTATTTCTTTCTGGTTTTCAGCTCCTTTCACAGCTAGGGAAGGAGGAAGGTGTTTTAGCAACAGTAGCCTCATAATCCTACATCCTCTTTTAGGAAGTGGTAATAATCAAAATGCAATTTCATTCTTATTAATCTGATCACAGAAACACGATTCAGTTCTTTAGGGAGTTAGTGGCAAGCCACAAAGAAAGAAACAGCAGTTGTTCTTTCTGAGGCCCCTGTATGTTTGGCCTGACTCTCTGGGATCCTCCAGGCTCTAAATGAGCCGCCTGAGGGCCCCCGGAGGTTTCCTGGAATGCAGAAGCAGGTGGAGAACCACAATCAAGGCTCAACTCAAGGCACAGACACAAAGACAGTTGAAGTTCAAAGTGCTTCCCCGCCCAGGCAGTTGCTTAGGTGGCAGTAATTGAGGACAGGGAGAAAAGTGACAGGTGGTGTGGACACCAGCCTAACAAGAACAAACCCAGGCCTTGGGGATCTGCAGGGTAGGGGAACATTGCTCATCCTCTTCTCAGTAAAGTGCAAGGAGCTGCTGTGAGCTTGCAGTATAAAGTGAGCCAATGACAAGCTCGGAGGTGGGGCTTCAGAGCAGAAAACTGGGTATAGGGCCAGATGCCCCTCCTCTGACCCATCCAAGGTCCCCCACCATGCTCTACAAACAGGTTTGGATGAACAATTTCCCTTGTCCTGTGCCTACCATCCATATCCATAGACATCAAAAGACATTGCCATGCCTGGGCATTTAGACAAGGTTGGGAGAGTCTATCCCTGTTACACCTATACCCCACTACAGAGAAAATGGAAATTCCATGGCCAGAATCCTCACCTGACCCTGATAATACTTGCCCATTGTGTAGGTGCAGTGCTTGTAGGCACATGCTTGCACACATGTGGCAATGAGTTATTATTGACTCTTTATACAGAGCTCCTCATAGTGCTCTGGGCTGCAAGTCAACAGAGAAGCCCAGAGGCAGAAACTGGCTTGCTGAATGCAGATTTGCCCTGCGGTGTTCAGGATTCTAGCACTTGAACTGCCACCATGAGAATAAAGCTGGGTATAAACCTTTTACCCCAAGGGGCTGTCAGTAGCTTTCTCACGGCTCCCCCAAGTACCTGCTCTGCTACACCTTTTACCTTTTCTGTAGTGCCTCTCAGTGAGGCTACCTCAGTCTCCAACAGCTCTCTTACCTCCACCTCAGTACCTTGAAGCTGATGTTCTCATGTTGCCTCTTCCTGTGCTTCTCACAGGAGTATGTCCTTCTCCTTTATGGCCTTTGCCTCTTCCACAGGGCCTACAGTGTCACTGTCTTATTATGTTTGTGTGGATTGGGTACACACCCTAGCAAAAACTGCTGCGTGCTGAGTGTGCGCAGAAAGTACAAGTCATGAACTCATCTGAGCAGAACTGGTTTGAACACAGCAGGAATGACCACTTGGTAGTAATTGATCTCTTCAGGCTTGAGTATTATAATGATTTCTGTTGTTACCTGTATCATAATTTGTGTCGTTATTTGTATATTGTTGTACCCTCTGTTGTTATTGTGGAATTTGGTTACAATGCCCCAGCTTTCTCACAAAAGAACCATTGCAGAGGAATGAAGGCACGTAGATTGTGAGGTGAGAATCCTGGATGGGTGGAGTATAGAGAAAATGGAAATTCCATGGCCAGGATTCTTACCTGACCCTGGGCTGCTTGCCCACTGTGCATGTGCAATGCTCATAGTGCAGGCTCGCATACATGTGGGCAATGAATTATTACTTACTCTATATAAAGAGCTCCTCCCAGTGCTCCAGGGCTGCAAGGCAGTGGAGAGACCCAGAGGCAGAGACTGGCTTGCTGTATGCTGTATGCAGACTTGCCCTGACGTGGACAGGATTCCAGCACCTGACCTGCCACCACAGAAATAAAGCTGGGCATAAACCCTTTTACCCCAAGAATGTTTTGTTTTCATTTTTCAGGCTCACTGAATCCAAAGTGACCTTGCCCAGGGCTGAAACCCTCAGGCGAGACCCTCACCCAGCCTGGGAATACACCTCTTGGGAATTGTGCTCCACATTTAACCTGAGTCATGGAGAGGCCATGAAACTAACCTTTGATCATCAAAGCCAAGTGCACCTCAAAGCTGATCCAAAACCAAGAGCATCTAGGGCTTCAAAGTGACACTTTACCTTCCGTTTTAGGGAGGAAAAGAATGCACCGCTCACATGGTCCCCACCCTTGAGCTGAGAGAAGACCTTGAAGAGGGAGATGCAGAGAGTTCAGAAAGGAATGTTCTCTCCCATTCCCTCACTTCTGTTCCTCCCCTCTACCTCCTTCACAACTCTCTACGGAAGGACATTATTGGCCTGTTAGGAGTCCTGGACTGTTTGATTCAGGAAAGTTAATTTCACTGAAATAAACTCAACCACTAGAATCCAAACTGTTAGCAGACTTTTGTGAGATTTAATCCTTGGAAGTCAGCAACTGCTCTATCCCGTGGAATCCCTATTGACGTGCTACACGCAAAGTGTCAGATATTTCCCTTCTATATTGAGCATACGAATCAAATCAGATCATTATTTGTACCCTCCTTGCTCCTCAGCTTTAATTCTCTCCCTGAACAGAAGAATCTGGAGTTTTCATGGTTGATAGCTGGGCCTGTGGACACTGGCAGGTTGCCTTGTAAGAACTGAGAAAAAGCCCATAAAGAAAGAAGGGACCAGAAGCAACGATATTTAAAGCCTTTTCCAGTTTAGCATTCCCTAATTCCATGACATTTTCAAAAGAATGGACATTTAAGTCTCCCAAGGACTTAGGAACTGGCCATTCAGATGCTTCTTCTTAGGAACTGGATTTAGAACCAACAGCTAACTAGGCTTCCAAAGCTGACCGACGAGCAAAAGAATTAAGGTGAATTGACAGACAGCAACATCTTTTAGAGTAATTGGAAGCAATTATCATGTAACTTCTGATTCATCAGGGACCCAGCCCACCAACACTAAGACTTTTAAAAGGAATGTTAGGCTGTTTTGCTGTTCAACATGAAACTGTAGAGAGAGATTGGTGTCATGGTCTACATTCTTCTACTACAAATTAGCAGGTACCTTTCGCTCAAAATATCCAAGGCTTTTGTTGTGGAGCCAAAATTGATCAAAGGTTACTGTAATCTAAAAACAAAAGAAAGAAAGGGAGTGAGAATTCTCCAGTTGCCTGGTTGCTAAGCAACCATAGTCCGTTCTGGTAACTGGGTCTGGGGGTCTTTGCTTTCATTTGCTGCTTTGCTGCTGACTTTCACTCCATATATAATATTACCAGAATGTTTATTCTCCTGTAAATGCCCAGCAAATAAAAAGCAATGAAGCCCTTTCACTAAAATTATTCATGTGCTAAAAGCTTTTATCCACATCACTGGTGTGATTGACAATATCATACCAGCAAGCTTCCCGAATTAGTTCTTGTTCTGCTATTGTACTCCTGGGCTTTCTTTCTTTAATAAAAGGAAAAGAGCTACAGTTTTATTTAAGCTTTCTATAGTCTGGCATTACAGCTACTCAGTACCAATGATTAAGATGTCATGTGTATTCCAGGCACGTTTTTCCTTCTAGTTGCTGTCAACTTTCTAGAGAAACTACCTTTCACATGATTTTTCCCCTTAAAAACTTTTGTTTGCCTTTAGAACTTATCTTCAGGAGAGAATCTGAAGGAGTTATTTGCCCATTCTGAGAGCCTTTAAGGAATCCAAATAGTATATGATACCCTTAAGACTGTTTCTCAAAGTGTGTAGCAAGGACCACTTACATCAAAATCGAAACTCAGGGGCCAGGCTTGGGAATCTGCTCTTTATCCAACACCATGTCCTCTCCCTACCAGGTAACTTTAATGCACACTCAAGTTTGAGCACCACTAACTGAAAGGACTTGAATGTTTTCATTTCTACAAATTAACCAATCCTGGGCAAACCTGCATTTTGAAATCAGAGATAGGAGGTCTCTATTTCAGTGAACAATGACCAATTCCCATAATTAATGGCTGTGGGCACTGGCAAGCAGGCTGGTCACTCCCCTTACAGCAAAGATGGCCCCACATGGAGGGCTGGCCACCATCCAGGAGCACAGAATGGGGACATCTGCTGGTCAGCCCCATCTCCCCTTTTCCTTTAACAAAAGATTTTACCTTGGCACTAAAGATTAGCTCCCCAAAAGGTATGTAGCAGCTACAAATTTTATAAGTCACAAACTCAAGAGCTTCTCCTCTAATAGGATTTCATTTATTTATCAATATGTTATTTCCATCTAAAGGCCAGAAACTCAATTTTACTAATTTCAGGAAAACTGTCAAATTCAGTGATGACTCAACCATTTCAGGTATAGATCTCAGTCACATTTGGGATTTCCCACTGACTCTTGTGCCTTTCAGCAGCTGAGCCTAAGCTCCAGGGGAGGAGGGAACAAGGCTTGTGCTGTGTGGCTGCAGCCCCCGTGCAGCGGGGAGTGACTCCTTGGCCTTCATCTAGGTCCATCCGCCCCTTCTATGCAGTCAAGTCACAGGTGGTCTGCCATCCTCCCTGGTTCTGCAAGAAAGCCCCCTGCAGGCTGGCCAGCTCTCACCTTCCCACAGGATACCCAGGGACTGCTCTGGCCTCTCCTGCCTGTGCACACCTCACCCCACCAACAGCTCCGTTCTACCACTATCCCACCTGACGGTTTGGGGACTTGACGACAAAGCCTTGCTGTGTCCCTGGGCTTCATCCTCAAAGGAATCACTCAAGGTCTCTCCACCCTCAGATTTCCAAATTTAAAAAGGGATTCCAAAATAAAAGATGGGTCATTTCTCTACCTGAACTTAACCCCCTGTCTTCTCTCTAATCAATTTCTTCTCCCCTCTCCATCCTAGAAGCTTCAGCCTCATTTGTCTGGGTGAAAGTCAGGGAGATACAAGGTCCATATCAGAGCCCAAGCCCCTGTAAGTACAAATCTAAAGGAGGATGGAGATGAGGGATGAATGAGGAGTTAAGCAAAGTAACTGCAGGAATAACAGCAACTCACAAAAGACAACAAATACTTCGTATCTCATCAAACCACATCTGTACTCAGTCCCTGGCACTACACTTACAGTGCAAAATAAAACATGAATACAGTGTGAATGAAAATACTACTAAGGTTACCATGACTTTTGGTTAAGACTAAGCCCTTTGGTTAAATATCTAGAAGTGTGCCTCTGCAGTACTTTTCAGTCTTATCTTGCTGTCAAATTGTAGCAGTCCTCAAGACTCTGGAAATAGTCTCCTAATTGATGTGCTAATCAGGACCACCATGGTAACATGGGACAAATCTCTGCCTCCAAGTGACTTACACTGAAGAGGGATCTGATTGACTTGCCTAATGGAGATCTGCGGAGGTTTCGGGCACCACTGGATCAGGACCACCACTGATGTTGTCAGGGCTCAGCTCCTCCAGCCCTCAGCCCTGAGTACTGCTGCCTGACTTCAGCTGGCCAGCCTGCTGTGCCACACAAGACCGCAGCCGGCAGCCCAAAGTCATACCCCCTTGGTTAACAATTCCAGTGGAAACAGGCAAGAGTTGACTAGAAAAGTCCCAGGGAAGGTTCTCATTGGTTTAGCTTGAAGCACACTCCCCACCATGTCTAATCATTAGGCCAGAGGGAAAAAAGGAACAAGTCCTGCTTACGGAGGAGGACTTCTGTGGCCAGGTGGGAAGGAGCATTCTCGGCAACGCATGACAAGACCTCACCATGATTCCTTCATCCCTTTGCACCAACAGAGTCAATATCCTAGAGCAAGAATAAATGTTCTTAACTCCTGACCTCAATTATCAATCCTATATTTAGTAAATACCCACTATGTGTTGAATACCCACTATGTGTCAGGTGCTGTCTGGGTCTGGAAAACAGCAGTGAACAAACAATGTCCTTCAGCAAGTGCTCTTTCCATTGGACCATGGAACCCAGACCCTCTGCCCATGCACCCAGTACGGACATGCAACCAGAACACAGGTTTGAAAACGACTGGTTACTGCAGAACCATCATCTTCTACTCTCCAACAAAATCTGGAGAATTGTTATTTAAAAATCTTATTTTCATAGGCAGAGTCAATGGCCTACACAATCCCACCTTATATCTAAGAAGCATCTACTTTGTTCCAGGCTCCAGGCTGAGCCCATCACATCTATCATTTCTCATCTTTTTCAACCCTAAAAGGTAGATATTATGATCTGTTCTTGATAAATGAAGAAACCAAGGCTCAGAGAGGTTAAGCAACATGCCTAAGGGCTCTCAGCTAGGAAGTGGTAGGACCTCCCACCTGGAACCAAGGCTGCTCTACTTCAAAGTCAACACTTGTCCCCAGCACTGGATGTACTATAATTATAGGGGGATATACTTGTCAGGTGGGTCCAGAACTTCTCTCTGTAGGCCACTCCTTTGGGTTGTTGCATTGTTACCTGCAAGAGGCCAATGGTCAAATAAGAAACAGTTCATCTCAAGGTTACGTCACACAGCTGGGGATGAGGAAGGCCTCGAGGGATGGGACGCTAGACAGAAGCATTGTGTTGGATGAAGGAAGGCTGAGATAAGGTGCACGGGTTCGGCCAGGTCTGAAAAGATTCCACCCTGGACAAAGATCCCAGGGTTAAAAAGAGAGCATTTGAAATCAAGACACAGTTGGGGACAGCCTGGGAAGGAAGAGACGCGAGAAACCTGCACAGGTGCAGGTATGCCCTCAGTCGGCCTTCTTTCCCAGAGTCAACCTTTGGACAATTTCTATGGCTGCAACATTGCTTCTTCTTTCTTCCCTGAAGAAAGCCTTGGGTGCTTTGCCACCCTCGCATGGTTTTAAATAGCCATTGCTTTTGTACATAACTTTCCATCATTATCTTTTATGCAGCATTAATTATTTTTCCCTTTCTTTCACTGAAATGCTTTCAACCAGAGAGAGTCCTAATTAATTTGAGGTAAGAACAATTTTTCCTGCGTCTTGCTGCTTCCAGTCTGTGATTAAAAGGAGCAGTTTCAAAGTGGGCATCTTCAAACCTCTCATGGAATTTTGAGTGGTTCTGCTAAAAAGCTTTTAGATGTGTTGTTCATGTGTTATTCTGATGAGAGCTGGTGATGGTGTTAGTTTTTGAGAGAACACCGCAGAATGCTAGGCCCTCTTCCTGACTGACAGACATCTGTGCACAGTGGGAGGGACTCCAGTGCCGAGCTCGGTCAGATTTTCTTTTCTCCATGACACTGCTCCTGGCCTCTCCTCTTCCGTGCGCTCCCTCACAGCTCGCCCTGGGAGGTTTGGTTTCACATATGTGTATTTTACCTTCCCAGCTGAGTTGTGGTCTTCAGAGTGGGGCCAAGCTCTTCCCTCGTGTCACCGGCTGTATTACCCTGATGAAGAGTACCAGTGCAATCCTGCTAGCTTCAGTAGAGGAGAGAGATCATTTAACTCGATGAAGAAGGATGTGTGCTTCATGGCCTTCATGCGGAACTCACTCCAGAACAGGAGAGCCATTCTTGCCCTGAGGGGCCATGCAGGATCCAGCTGCGATTCAAATCTGGGTGTCGTGGGCAAAGGGTTATGAAGGCCAAAGGTGTGAAAGAAATTGCTTAGGGAGGGAACGTCACGTGAGTCAGGAATGAGAAACTGGGGTAGTTCCTGGACAATACTGTTTAGTGGCTGGATGGGGGAGAATGCACCCCCACGGAGATAAGGACAATGGCTAAGGCAAAGAGAAAGAATACAACAACCTCTTGCTTGGGGAGAGTGTGATCCAAAGCAGGTCAACTCTGTTCCATGCTGCTGAGAAGTCAAAAGAAGCAAAGATGTGTTAGACTTGGCTACCCCGAGACCTTAGTGAGAAAGAAGCACCTCTGTGGAGCAAAGCAGGTGATAGCCAGGAGTGGGTGATCTATGAGCGCCTGGTAAAGAACTGGAGACAGCAGTGCGAATGAGGCTTTCAAGAGGTTTGTCTGTGAAGGGGAGGAAAGAACAAGGGTGGTGGATGAAGTCCGGGACACATGATCTGGGGAGGTTTCTCTCATTCCATAGTAGAAATGGAAACATTTGAGAAACATGGTTATAGAGAGAACCATCTTTAAATATGTACACTCCTCTCCCACCCTCCACTCTTGCCCATGTATACACAAGCTATATAGCACATCAAGTGCTTGATCTTTCTGGCAGGAAAATTCCCCAGACTAAAAAGTAAAGTCTCAAGCTATTCCCATGACATCAATATATCACCCAGCTTTCACTGTTGGCCAGCCAATCATGTGACATTTGAAACCCCTCTCCTAGGAAGCACGGGGGCCTCCTTCCAGAGGGAATGATGAGTCCCAGTCCTCTGTTGCAAGAATTCCCAGTGTTTATATGGCCTTTGCCCTGGGAATTCTCAGAAGGCTAAGTTCTACCTGACTTCTAAAATGTGTGTTTTTTGTCTGGTACAAAAGGACACCACAGTACCCCTGTGCATTTTTAAACAGTAGTTTGCACCACCTATTTTAGGTGCAGAAAGACCTGGGAATTGCAACTTGCCATTGGCAATGGTGGAATTGGGCCTGGACTCCATGTTCCCCAAGGCAGCCAGGGTCTTCCCACAAAACAGGAGCGCTACTTCACTGTCTCCCTCGCTTGGTGATGTTGGCTTCCTCCTCAACTCGGAGATTTTTAACTCGAAAAACTCCATGGGTTATCTTCCACACCACGGCCACACACACCATTTTACAGGTGAGGAACACTGAGGTCCAGAGAGGACAAATGACTTTGCCAAGTGCACCGAGCTAGCTCTAAAACCAAGTCCTGCCATTCTCAGACCAGCCTGCTTGTGTCTGCACCGTGTGCCAGCACGTGTAACGGACCAGCCTGTGTGCATCCTCATGGCTTGGCGGGAGGAGTGAAGACCTCCTTTTCTTAAGAACTGGCCATCTCCCTTCAGACCCCTTAGCCAGCCAAGGACTTGACATTGCCCAATGTATTCCATCTGGGAAGAGTCCTAGGTTTCCTGAGCTATAAATACTGAATCCTGTAAGGTTTCCTCTCAGAACTGAGGTGTAAGCAATGAAGTCTAACATCTGTGCTAAGTTTGACCTGAAAGAAAAGACTGTTAACTTTCAGTCCATTAGAGTGAGGAGCCTTTTTTTTGCCCCAAGCTTAATGAGCCAGCAGAGCCTTCCAGGAAAGAAATCTGTGCAAGTAGAAACTGTTGAAGCACAAGTGGTTACTTCTGATTACCACAGAAACCCCAGACCACCACATCTCTTGCTGTCACAGTGAATAAGGCTGCCTCACCTTCTTAGTCCATTTTCTCCAAGGATGAGATGGTCCTTGAGTCCAGCAGCTTTATTGGCCACCCGGCACACAGTCCAGGCCCTCCCCACAGGCCCTGACTTGATGCCTTCATCAGCTTCCATGCTGCCCCAGAGACCCTTTCTTCACCAATTTGGAAGATGTCAGTGGGTCAATTCTCCTCTAAACCCACTGCTCTCTGTTCCCTGTCATGATCCCAGTGACCTCCATCTCTTGTGCCAGTACCAAATTGTCTTGATTACTATGGCTTTATAGTAGAGCTTGAAGTTGGGGAGTGTGTGACCTCCATCTCAAAGTCTTGAAACTCATTCTTGGTGGTTAGATGAGGTAATGTTACTATGCCCATCAGGCCCACTGCCCACTCCTATTTTGCTGCCTATTTATCCCTTAAATCTTTGCAACCTGATTGTTACCATCACATTAACTGAAACTGTATTCTCTAAGGCCAAATCTCAAGTGCCTTGTCTAACCTACTATTATTTCTGTTACAGCATTTGACACATTTGACAACTTCCCCCACATGCACTCCCTTCTTGGAGATTCTCTCTTCCTGATTTCTGTGGCTTTCTCTACAACCTTTCTACCACCTTTCTTCCATAGTGTGATGACCTCCAGATATTTCCTCTTGGATGTTCTCAACCTCAACACATTTAAAACCAAACTCATAGTCTTCCTTTCAAACCTACTTCCCTATGCCTTGAATGTCATTACCATCTCCCTGCCTGGCAGGCTGGGTACCAAGGAGTCATCTTTGACTCTTTTCTATTCTCAGCCCACAGTTCAGTTAGTCCCCAAATCCTGTTGATTCTCCCTTCAGAATATCTCCCAGACTTATGCCATCCTCCATTACCACTATCATATAATCATGTTATCATGTAAAGTGCATTCACTGACTAATGCAATGTAGTTAGATGTCAATAATAGAAAGATAAGTAATATCTAAACTTAGTTAAAATAAAATAAAATGGAGACCAGGCTTAAATCCTCCAAGTAGACAAAACCATTTAAACCACATAACCAAACTAAATCTAGCTTATTTCATTAACATAAGTGAAACTTAATTTAGGTTATTTCTTGTAAATGCCTCTGATCATAATAGATACTTAGGTCATCTTCTAAAAATAACATAAGAAAATCACTTTTAAATTTACAATCTCCTGCCACCCAGAAATCCCCACTATAATAACCAATCATTGTAAGGGTTAAACAACTTCCTCAGTTTTACTTTATATGCCACCCTGTGATGTTATGTCCCGAGTTTCACATCAGTTTCAAATTTGAAGGCACCTACTTTGTGCACTGCTTTTATATGTACAATAAACACTTACTAAATATTATTTTACTGATGTGGTAGTTTTAATTTTGCTGTTTCTGGATTTTTGATACTTGGACATTTTAAAACAGATTTTTAGGTAACTCCCACACTAAAACAAAAATACCATACAAGCAAATTACAAACTATTTATAACTCAATAAAAGCACTACATTGAAAAATTTATGGGATGCCTCCAAAGCAGTACTCAGAAGTCAATGAATAGCAATAAATAAGTTCACTAATATGAAAGACAGAATGAATTTAAATGAACTAAACTTTCAAATCAGGAAAAGAAATAACAAATAATCCAAGGAAAGTAAGTAAAAAAGATTTTAAAATAAATTATTAATTAATCAAAATACAACCTGTCCTTTGAGAGACCAACCTTTGGCAAGTTCCACCAAGAAAGAGAAAAGCATATGAACACGTGGTCCCTGAGGAAGACGTGAGGCAAAATATCAGCCTGAAATTCAGACACAAAGCAAGGACTGTCCGTCTCAGGCAAGTTCCTTAACTTCCCTCAGTGTACACCCACCATCTGCAAAATGCAGACAACAAAAAATCCCACCCCACAGACTGCTGTCAGAACTAGATGGAATAGCATTTGTAAAGGACTTCGCACATTACCTGGCTCATAGAAACTGACAATAAACATTAGCTGTTGCAACGTCTCTTTAATGTCATGGACTTAAGCATACAGAGCAGTGATTCTTGGGCCTGGCTTTACATCAGGATTACCTGTGGTCACATAAAAAACACTTGTTGACTGACTATTGCTATGACTGGGGCAATCTTATTTTCTCACTGGAGGAATCATTTGCATAATTCTCCAAACCACATTATTATCACAACTGTGCTTCATAGGTGTTTCCAAACTTAGGGATGTCTGATTTTGTGATCTGTTTTTCCCTGGATGTTTCTTTGGTTTCTTCCCAAGCAAGCAACAAGACTGGGAAAGTAGAAATTGGAAATTTAAAAAAATTTTTATTTCTTTTTCTTCTCTACAACCAAAAGTCTATGTCCAATAGTTAGTTTGGGCAACAAAATAAATTTTAAAAAGAAGAAGCTGTTTTACTTTGGGTTTTCCCAGAAACAGAGCCTGAGTCAATAATTTGAACACAAGTAGTTTATTTGGGAGATGATCTCAGGAAGCGTCTATTGGTAGGAGAATGGGAAATTGAGCATGAATGATGCTCAACTGGTGCATGAATACCCAGATTGCCACTGCAGCATGTATTTAGATAGCAAATTCCTTTTCACTATTTGCTGGTCAGGGTGTCTATAATGCCCCTACCCACCTTTAAAAAAAAAAACAAAAAAACCAAGTTATTCTTTTTTGTCTGTGACAATGACCTCCAAGAAGGAGAAAGTGGCAATCAGTCACAAAGCCAGCAGGATAAAAACTTCTAATGAGTATCCTGAGGTTGAGAGGTGACTTTCCTTGGATTCAGGTAGGGGGTACCTCTGTTTCCTGAAATATAGGTAAGAAGTAATAGCATTGTTGCCGTAGATCCCTTTAACTTTCCAGTGCGTTGTTGTGTTCATTTATGCATTCATTCAACACACCTTTTCAGCAGAGTTACATTTCATGACAAACAGTAAGCTCTGAAAGTGTGTAAGATAAACACTGCCCTTAAAAATTCCTTAAATAACATATAAAGTGCCATGTACGTGTTCTGTACATTCACCAAGTAGTTGGTTGCATTTACACCATATTGTATTTAAAACATATTTCTTTAAACGTTAGGCTGATATTCACATTTGGTACAAGGAGAATCTCAGTCTATGAGGGACTTGAGGGAAGGGAAACTGAGTAAAGGACAGTTGATTCATATCTCCCATCTCGTGCTGTCTCTAGAGCAGAAGTCAGCAAATTTTTTTTCTGAAGAGGGACAGATAGTAAATACTTTAGACCTTACAGGCTCTGTCACAAGTACTCAACTCTGCCATTTAGCTCAAAAGCAGCCATGGGCAATATGTAAATGAATGGACATAGCTGTGTTCCCATAAACTTCATTTACACAAACAGGCAGTTGGCAGGGCTTAACCTGCAGCCTGCAGTTTGCAGACCCCTCTCTAGTTGTCCACCCACTGCCTGGGATTGGTAAACAGAATCACAGGCACTGTTTTGGTGGTTTTCTGTTTCTTTCTCTGTGTGGCAAAATTTACAGAAATTAAATATACAGATGATGCAAGTCTACAGGACTGAAGATCTGCATCAGAAACGATGTAGAGAGGACTATACCCTGCCCTTGCAGAGGTCTTAAATGTGGAAGAGACAGCTAACTCTCCACCCAAGGTTCAGACTTGCCCTCCCATTGAATATAGCTGTCTCTGGTGCAGCTGCCCAGCCAAGAACTGTGGTTTCCAGTCTCCTTTGCATCCAGGTGGAACCACGTGACTATTCTTTCCAGGGAAATGTGAGATTTAACACAAGTCATTTATAAGCTAAGATGGTGAAGAAGCGGGTATGCATTCTCATGCTTTCACCCCATGTTTTCTGGCTGGATGTATATGACCCCAAAGATCTGGGGGATGATAGAGCCTCAAGACAGAAGGAATCTGGGTTCCTGAATTCCTCCAGGAGGTGCCTATCAACTAAGTGATGGATAAACATACTTCCACTGGGCTAAGCCTCTAAAACTTGAAGGTTTTATTCATCATGGCCACTAGCATTAACCTAACTGAACAACAGTCCAGAAGAAATGCAAACTGTATGAATTGTCACCACCCAATGCAGTGAAAAATAAATAAACAATGTGCTATGATGGTACCAAGGAGGGAATGATGGGGCAGCAAGTTCTATCTGCGCATTCAGGGGCCATACGTGACAGTCAGTGGACCCAGAAGGATCAGCCCAACTGATCTCACAACCCGTCACCACCATCCTACATATTAAGACTGAGATTCAGAGCAGTGAAACGGCTTGGGCAGAGTCACCCTACCAGTCATTGGCAAAGCCAGGCCTCCTCATGCAACTCCAGGTCTCTTCTGCTTGCATGACCCTGTGTCAAATCACTTTTTGGAGAAGCACAAACCCATAATCTGGAGAACTGATCAGAGTGGCCAGGATGGGTTTTAGCAGAAGCTATTTCCCCTGTTCTTCACAAGACAGCTCATCCCAGAAGAGATCTTGCTCAAGGATTTATTAATAAGCCAACTTCTTTCCTTGCGCAGGGGCCAACCTAATCAGGACATGTGATCTTGGGCAGCACAAAGGGTCTTATCCAAGGACGAAGGTGCTCCCTGCAGCCAAGCATCTATGCCCACCACAGATGCTGACCGTGCCTCTCACCATCTGACAGCAAGCCTGGCAGCGTGGGAGTCAAAAAGCAGACAAGAGAATGGAGCATGGCAGGGAAGAAAGAGGGAGAGATACGAACTGTTTCTATTTTTTACTTTGAAAGATATTTTTTGACACATTTAATAGAAGAATTTTAATACATCTGCACACACCAAAAAGCCAGTTTCCCGAATGCAGCTCTTCCCTGTTCCACGTTCTTCCTGGCAAGATGAAACAGCCCACACTTTGCCTCACTTTTTCTTTTCTTTCTCCTCTTCCTACAAAAACAGTAAACCCCCGCGTCAGGGGGCTCCAAACTACAGGATGCATATGTATACACAGTGCCCCCCAACATACCACAGCACTCCCCAGAGCTTTGGCCCACTTGAATTATAGTGAAACAAGCCCCTCTCCCTTATTCTCATGTAAATGTACTACTTGGAATGTTTTATAACCCTTCATCAGACAAAACCTGGATCCACACCCACAAGCCTGTTTCAAAGAGCAGCAGAATTCAACCAGAACAGATGGAATTAAGATGAACAGCTTTTAAAATCTATTAAATTCTTTCTGTTTAAATGCTTTCTGTTCAAATTCTTTCTCCCTATGCCGCTCTCCCATGTTTTTATCCACATACACTGACCAATTGGACTGAATAGACATAAAACTAGCTGGAATGCTGATGGAAGGATAAATTTTCCATGCCTCCTGTCCACAAGTTTAAAACACCTGTAAAATCTACATTCCCTCTGACCTAGTAATTCCACTTCTATGAATTTATCCTAAGAAAATAATCACACAGGCATGCAAAGGTTTGTATACAGGAAAGTCCATCAAAGAATTTATAATAGCAAAACAAAACAGAGAACACTTAAATATCCAACAAAAGACAACAATAGCTTCCTCAACTATGGTACATTTCTATAAAATTGAATAATGTGAAGTCATTTAAAATAATATTGCTTATATTTAAGATAGAAAAATATTAGATAAAATCCAATTTACAAAACAGCCAGCATATATAAAGTATATATCTAGCAGAAATGTACCCTCTGGCACGGGAAAGTCTGGACAAGATGTAAACCAAAATATTCAGAGTTATCTTTGATTTGTGAAAGTCACGTGATGTTGATTTTGTTGTTGTTGGCTTATCCATATTCCCTCATTTTTCCATTAAACAAATATTACTTGTACTACAAAAAAGTAATGAAAAGTAGAATAAATGGAAATGTAACGACTCTAAGATATTTTTTATCACCATGATGCCGGCTAAATTCTTCACTAACCTGTCAGCAGCTGCAGCTGCAGAACAAAACAATGCCCAGTTCAGAGTATGCTGCTAACTAACATTCAACACCTCTAGTCTTGGGTCTAGGCTTCCCAGACCCCTTGTCATGACACTTCTATGAGACTATGTCACATAAATATATATTTTTAAATACAGGTACAGTTACTTCTATTCCACTCTTCCCCAGACAGGTAGAGAGAGAAACAGGAGCCCTAGAAAGAGGGGTCTACTGTGGGGGCTTTGGTTTTATTTTAAGCAGGAGGAGCAGAGAGAACAAAGAATAACCTTCAGCCGACAGGTCATTTGATGGATGCCCTGGCCATTTGAGAGAGACCCAGAGTGCCTCGGATCTTGGGAAGTCAGCCAGGAACGAGCTGGCAAGGAGGATTCTGCAGTCTAGGGGCTCAGACACAGCGATCCCCTCAGCAAAGGCTGGGTTGGTGGTGTTAAAGAAAGGCTGCAAGATTCATCTATTTAATCAGCAAGCTCCCGGATGATGCTTAGAGTTTGATATGGATCATTCCAGCTTCTCTCAAATCGATCAACAAGTATTGATTGAGTGCCTACTGTTTGCGGGGCTTGATACTACACATTTTAGGAGATACAGAATGAGCGTAAACCAAGGTCTCTGTCCTCTTCAATTAACACTACAAGCCCATGTGCAGCAAAGTGCAGACTGCCTGAGTGTGACAATGCTAGCTACAGAAATGCAGAGGATAGGGTACACTGAGATCAGTGAGGCCGGGAGGACTTCAGACAAGAGGCAGAACTGAACTGGAGTCAGCGGTCAGGGAATATCACGGGTTGAAGAAATATGAATATGTGTTTGGGAGTACTAGCTACAGTAACAAAACACTCTGAAATATCAGTGCCTTAACACAACTGAAGTTAGGGTTTTGCTTACAGAGAGAACACTGGCTGGAGAATTGGGGGTACTTCTTCATACAGTCAGTGTCTCATGCTGCCTGCTCCTTCATCTTCACATGCCTTTCAGGGCTACTCAGAGCTTCAGCATCCACCCAGCAAATGGGGACAGGTGGGCAAGGGTCACCCAGGAGATTTGGGCAGTCCAGGCTGCACTGGCTCACATCACTCCTCCCACCTCCCATGGCCTAAAGTCAATTTATTGCCCCACCCAGATGACAAAGGGATGAAAACTATGGTCTCTGGTGGGTCAGTCACTTTCCGCAACAGTGTCTGAAAGGGGGGTACAAAACTTTGGTGGAAAGTTAGTTACAGAGGACAAAAGCCAGAGGTGGGACCCAGCACAGCAGGACGTGCAAGCCACACCAAGGGCCAGAGCCTGACATGGGCTACTGAGACCAGGTCACGAGAAAAGGAAAAGACTCCAGCAGTGAGGTGCTTCAGGACCCCTCCTGCAGTGATGGCGAACTGTAAGCTTGGAAAACTCAGTCCAGGCCAAGGCCTGCTTTGGAGATCAGCGCTGCGGGGTTTAGGGACTGGAATGGCTTCGGGGAGGGAGGAGCCTTTGCTCCCCAGTGCCATAGTGACAGCCACTCACAGTGCCTCCAACAGGCCCATCTTAATTACATCCGTGGCCTTCCTGGGCAAGGAGTGTGCAACCCCTTTCTTAAACATTACTTGGACCTTAGAGAATGTTCACAGTCCGGAAGCAAATCAAAGAGAGACCAGGAGGTGCTCAGTTGGACCAGAGGGCCTAGGGGGTCCTTAGCTAACCTATGAGAACCTTGGAGTGGGTTTTCAGGAAAGCCCAGAGCACCCTTCCCTGAGGCTGAGGGGGTCCCCTCTAAAGGCTCAGAGGGATTGATGCCCTACCCCATCCCAGGGCAGGAGAGGGAATGAGTGCTATCCTATAACCCTAGGAATTCATACAGCCACATTGTTTTCCAATGATGGCACCAGAGATGGTGGATTTACAAATGACAAGTCACTGGGCCTCCCCAGGCCCCAGCTCCCTGTGGAACAAGTATGTCTGTCACTATGATCTCTCTAAGGCCCTCCCAGCTGTAACATCTGTGTGCCTGAGTTCTTTCCACACAGGAAGCCCACATGTGCATTAATAAGATTTCAGGAAGTTTAGAAATCAAAATAGGGGGACAGGAAAAGAAGAGGGCCTTAGTGATTGTTAGACTAACACTGCCCAAAATGTGTTTCAGGAATATTAGCTCTGAAGACTCTTAATAGGATGTGTGTCATGAGTGTTCGTGTGTATACATGTATCTATACATATATCTGTATCTATATATCTACCTCTATCTGTATATATACTATATACATATCCTTATAGTACTTACCTATTATATCTATCTCTATCTGTAGTTAAAGTTGATATCCATGCAATATACCTAGCACTATACAGAGTTTTCATGCACTGATCCATTTAATCCTCACAGCAACCCTATTTCATCACCATCCCCATTTTAGAGAGGAGGGAGCTGATGTTCAGAAAGCCTGAGCACCTGCCCAAGAGGTTAAGCTCTCACTGCGGGTATAGGTGGAAGACAAAGATATAAATCAGCCATGTGTACCTCTAGCCTCTGTGCTTTCAGCCATCACACTCTTGAGGGTTCTCTGGTCAAGTTGGTTTGGGAATTGCTGGGTTACACTGATTTGTTTACTGCAAAACTTCTCAGAGCCCTGCCTGACTATCACAATATACACGGTGGCATAGAGGTTTAGAGCACAGTCTCAGAGGCAAGGCTGCCTGGCTTTGAGCCCTGGACTTGCCCCTTACTGGCTTTGCGACCTTGGGCAAATCACTTAACCTCTCTATAACTCACCTGTAAAATAATAACAATAGCACCTGCTTCACAAGATTGCCTGCAAGGACTGAATAAGTTAATATGTTTTGAGATCAAAACCAAGTGCTATTGAAGTGTTGGCCATTACCAGTGAGCTGTGCTGTCATATGCATTGATCCTGGAGCCCAGTTTTCACAGAGCTTCTGTCTGGCGTTATGGCATGATCTGGACCATCCTTCTCACTTAAGGATGAGGAAGCTGAGGGGACAGCCTGGCTCAAGGCCACTTAGGCTGCTAGTGTGAGAGCTGATGGGGGCCAGATGTCCAGTCCCCAGACTCAAATCCCAGGCCTAGCCCTCAAAATCCAACCTGTCTCTTCCTGGCAGATTCTGACATTTTCTGCAAATCTAGCTATGAAATTGTACCTAGACAGAAAATCACCCAGCTCCAGTCTTTCTTTTTTTTCCCCCATGACTGCCTATCCAATGCCCAGAGCAGGGACTTGTTTTTACTCAGAACTAAAGAGACCTGCCACTAAGTTTTCTGCAGCATCAGCTACAGCCTCGGGCAGCCCCGCTGTCCTTCCTGTAAGCTGCCTGAGGCAGAATGACACTGTCCTCCAGGAGGGCCGGGCCCTGCCCAGCGCAAGCCCTGGGAGCCCAGAAAGGAGAAGGGAGAGGAGTGATCCCTCTTGGCTCTCCTCTCCAAGGAAAGCATTTTAAAAATAGAAAGGATTACATGTGACAAAGATCCTAAGTTGAAAGTTAAATCAGACAGGCTAGGATGGCATCCCTTCAGTCTGTGTGATTTCTTGGTGATGTTCTCCGCATCTCACGCTCTGGTTTGCCCAAATCTTCAGAGTGGTTGGGGCGTGTGTGCATGCATGTGTGTGTGTGCAAAGAGAGAGGTGGATTTAGAAAAGCAAGGAAGCAAGAAGGAGAGGGCACGGGAGAGCCAGGGAGACACCTATGGTTCCTCAGCCAAGGTCTTGTTTCATCTCTTCCCACTTGCCAAGTTATGCCTGACTGTTTACAGGGTCTGATATCCGATCCCAGTGGAGTACCCTCTTCCCATCTTGACAATATAGGAGAGGGCTCGTAATTTCAGGCATAGGGTCCTCCTTTTTGTGCTCTGGATATGGTGTACCTTCTCTCGCAGGTTGCTAATGATGATTACCCGCAGGGTGCTGAGTACTCTGAGCACTTCCCTGGACCAAATGCCCCAGTGTGCACCATTTCCTCTTAGAGGAGAAGGATTCCACGGGCTCAGTGCCTACCGAATGGCCTTGGGATGGGTCTGCAGGCATTGGCATGTTAAAGGATTAGAGCCAATGGATTTCACAAATAAAGTCTGTGGGTCCCCTCAGCTACTTTTGCCCACCTCAAGGGGCAGACACGCCAAGAGGGGTCTGTGAGCTGCCGAAAAGGAAATCCGCCTCTCAGGTCTGCCTACCAAATAATCACTGTCCATGACGATTCAGCCTTTACCCTGGATATTCCCTATAAACAAACTGATGCCATTCATTAAGCATTTCCTAGGCTGCTTCTCTTGAATCCAAATATTTGTTCATTTTACTAAACAAAAACAGAATTAAATGTGTACATCTTCCTTATTGTTTTTAATATACTGAGAGTTTTTCAGTAAATTAACTAGTTTTACTATTATCCCTCTTTTTATTAATATATGCCATGTGTAGATTCAGACAGAATATGTACGTAGCATAGGGATGATAAGGTGAAAAATGGTAAGAACCCCTTAGTGTGCCCAAAGCAACTCATATATTCGTTGGGTCCCGTTATTACTCATTTCTCCCAAGAGATGTTTTAGGGTCATCAACATCTACCGAGCAGGTGGTCACATATGAAATGCCAGGATCAATTATTTACAGGCAGACCTCAGAGATATTGCATTTTGATTCCAGACCACTGCAATAGAGAAAATATTATAATAAAGCAAATATTGCAATAAAGCGAATCAAATGAATTTTTGGTTTCCCAGTGCATTGCAAATTTATGTTGACACTGTATTAAGTGTCAACAGCATTAGGTCTTAAAAATATATACTATTCAGTGTGCAATAACATTAGCCTTAAAAAAATGTACATACCTTACTGAAAAAATTATTTATTGCTGAAAAATGCTAACCATCAGCTGAGCTTTCAGTGAGTCATGATCACAAGCGTGGCACATGGCTAGTCACAGGACCATGGCAACTGAGAGCCAGAGAAAGATCACATTTGAAACCACATATTGACATGGCTCCTGCTCTCTGCTTGCCACCTGTATACACACAGATCACCAGCTTTCAAAGGGCAGCTGCCCAGGCTTGCTAATTATGCACAGATATTCAAAAGCAAAAAAGAGTCCTCAAAATATTACAGAAAGCAATTGCTTAAGAAAAAAAATCTTTTTCTAGAGCAAAGGAGACTGGCTCTTTTGAGAGCCCAAGGAGTTTCCAGGTGGAGTAAGAAGTACAATGGCCTGAGGTGGAGGTCGGAGGTGGGCTCAGCGTGGAAGCCATTCCCTTCTAATCCCCAGCCCCCAGGCCATCGGTCTCCCTCCCCACTCCTCCAGCAACTGAGAGCAGGAAAATAGAGTGCAGCACAAGTGAGTCACAAGAAAAGGACAAATAATGACACTAGCTAATATTTAGTAGCACCTTCTGTATGCCTGGACCTTTACATTCATCATGTCATTAAATCCCCATTACAGCCTGTGAGGGGGGTGTTAGTTCCCACATCTTATAACTGAGGACATGGAGTGTCACCTTCCCCCCTGAAACTCAGCCAGTAACTAGCAGGTCTCTTTCTTTTTTAGCATTTTTTTATTGAAGTATAATTGATAAACAATATTATATTGTTTACAAGTAGACAACACAGTGATTCAACTGTTACACACATTATTAAATCCTCACCCCAACTAGTGCAGTTACTATCTGTCAACATAGAGCAACTAGCAGGTCTTGGCTCCAACCTGAGTCTGTCTGACTCTAATGACCATCCTTTGTCCACCACAAAGCAGTAAAATGCAGGAGTTTTCCCAGGAAGAGCAATGGGAAAGAGGAAGGAGCTTGATTCAAGTGAGGGGGAAGGGACAAGGCTCAGGCAGTGAATCAACACATTTTGATGAGCACATGCTACACACCAGGCCTCCTGCCAGGCATCTGCAGGGAGGATGGCAAGGGGACCGGTCCCTCCTGCCTCTCTGACCAGGTTATAGGGCCAGCAGTCTCCTACTTGTCAAGCCAGGAACAGGGGCCACACCCGTGACTACTCTCTGCCCCTCACCTCCCACCTCTTGTAAATTCCACCATCTCAGTCCTTTTGTGGACCATCTGTCTATTCTGCTTGTTTGTATAATGGGGGTAGTCAGGTGTCTACTTCATTAATGCAAATGCAGCTAAAGTAATTAGTACAGCCCAAGGCACCTGGCAAGGTCTCCGTAACAGAATAGAGCCATAAGAGTTGTAGCAAGTTCTCAGCTCAGTGTTAGCTGTCACTACTGTGCTTTCTGACCAGCACATTGATATGATGGTAAAACAGACAAGAGAAAATCAGAAAAGTCCTGAGAATAAGTTCAAATGCAGGGAAAACTAGGGGTGGTTTTGTGGCCAACTGGTCCACCCTCTTTTGCTAAATAACTTTGTGGTGTCATGTATCTGCATTTTTCCCATGCAGGTTCCCATTTTCCTCTCTATCTATTCAGAGCTTCTAATTTCTCCAAGATCTACTGAAATGCAAGCATTTAGAATGGGCCCCTTGACAGAATGTCTTTTAGACCAGCACTGCACAACAGAAACAGTATGAGCCACTTATGTCATTTTAAATGTTATGTAACCACATTTAAAAAGGTAAGAATAATAATTGTAATTTGAAACTTTTAACCCAATACATCCAAGTCATTATCATTTCATTGTGCAATCAAAATAAAAATTGTTAATGAGGAATTTTACATTCTTTTGTTTGTACCAAATCTTAAATACCTAGTGGTTGTTTTACACTCACAGCACATCTTAATTTGGACCAGCCACATTTCCAGTGCTAATAGCCATATGTGGCTTAGTGGCTACTGGCTACCATTTTGGACACTGCACCTTTACATCAAGGGGAGTCTGTTCCTTTAACGACCAAAACATCTCCTACATTAATCATGGGTCTCTGTGTGTGGATCATTAGAGGAGCAGGTGGTCCTACTGGCCTCTCTGCCCCCAGGGAGTGTATGAAGAAGGAGCCTGTTTCTGACCAAAGCAAATCACACAAACCCATCTAAGGCCCTGCTGCTAATACATTCATAGAGCTTCACACCCCAGCACACAAACAGGCTCTGGCTAAACAGGCTTTTACAAATGCCTTCAGATCTGTAACTACTACCCCCACCCACCCCCGAAAACTGACTTCACAGAGACAATTCCTCTGCATCCCAGCACTCCTTTTAAATGGACACCCAAAGCCCCCATTTTCTCTAGCTCCCTGACAGTGATATAGCTTTGAATAATTTCTTCATTTTTTTACAGGTTTCCTGAATATCCACTCTACACTGGGCACTATGCTAGATGAATAAAATATAGTTTCTGGCCTCAAAGCTGTCAATGGGGAGGGGACACAAGTAATATTAGGACCAGTCTTTTCTAATCTTTTTTGGAATTCCAATTGGAATTATCATAAATACATCCCAGAATGGAAATTTTCATGACTATGTTGGCCTGGAAACTGGCTTCTGCTCTTGTTTTGGCTTCACTTGTTAATTTGCTGTACATCCTCTCCCCTCTGGAGAACCTGAATTAGCTGCCCTGTACTACCTCCATGCATACTTCAAGGCTACAGTATGTTTCCCAGGGCCACCCAGGTAATCTGGAGAAGGGATGTTTATATAGCTGTGCCCCTGACCCAGGCCCTTTTCCTTCTCAAAGGCCTGTCTCCAGACAGCAGTGGACTGGCTCCTTTAAGACCCCAAAAATAATCAAGATCAATGCTTGACTCAAAGGCCCGGTCCCTCCTGCCTCTTTAACCAGGGTGTGGGGCCAGCAGTCTCCTACTTGTTAAGTGTCCAGACGCCCATGAAGACTCATGAAAGTTTCCATGAAAGAAACAGCCAAATGAATGCCAGAGTAAATGACTCATGAGCATAGGCATTAGATGTAAGCATGTCAGAGTACACTGAGTCTGAAAAGGCAATAGGCTGACTGTCCAAATTGTTTCCTATCAATCAGTTCTCATGACCACATGTGGATACACAATATTTTTGGAAGTGGAAAAACCTGCAGGAAGGAAATTAGTTCTCACACGCCATGATCAACTTCAATATCCTTAGACTACTTGGCTATTACGTGTTTCAAAGTCTCAGGAGACAATTATAGACTATAAAAGAGACTCCTTGAGCTAGTCTAAACTTTCCCTGCGCTTCTTTTCTAGCATTTAAATCCTTGTCTCCAAATCTACCATCTGTGGAGAGAGGCATGAAATTGGGGAACACAATTTGGCTCCAGACAAACTTTTATCAAATACCATTGCTGCCACCACCACCACTTACTTACTGTGTAGTCTTGGGCAACCTAATTTCCCACATGAATCTCAATTTGTTTTGTCAAGGTTTTCTTAACCTTTATTAAATGGTTTAGTTCCTGCCATTTCTCATAACCTACTCCAAGGTCTTCTAAATTCCTAAGTATAACTTACAGCCCTAAGTCCATAACTAAGTTTTTAACCAATTCTCCATAAATGTAAAGTTGCAGTCAATATAGAACATGATCACTGTTGTTATTACTTCTTTCCATCCCTCTGAAATAGAAATTAATAATTGCTACTATTTATTAAGCATTAATATGTGACCATATTATATTAACATAACAGCAAGTCAATGATGAAAGAATCTGTTTTGAAGACTTCATTCATTAACGAGAAAATTGTTGAGCAACTACTATGTGCCAAACATTGTTCTAGGTACTGGAGATCAACAGCCAATGAAACTTCAAGAACTGCTGCCTTTGTGGAGCTTGCAACCTAGTTAGGAAGACAGGTAATGAATAAAGTAAATAAGTAAAATGTATAAAACGTCCCATGATGACAGGCATCATGGGGAAAATGAAGCAGGCTAGCAATCACAGCTAGGGTGGTAAGGGAAGTCCTCACTGACACAGGGGTAAAGGGGGCAAGTCATGTGGATAACCTGGGGGCAGAGCATTACAGATACAGGAATAGCGAGTGTAGTGGTTATTAGGTAGGAGCATTCCTGGCATGTTTGGGGAGCAGCAAGGAAGTCACTGTATCTAGAAAGAAATTAACAAGTGGCGAGGTAGAAAGAGATAGAGACATAACCGGGAGATGAGAGCACTAACCATGTAAGGCCTTGAAGACTTTAGTAAGACTTTGGTTTTTACTCTTAGGTGGAAGTTTATTAGAAGGTTTTGGCTGAGAATTAACAGCCCGCTTTGCATTTTGAAAGGTTCATTCTGACCATTCTGACTGTTACGCAGAATAGGGTAATAAAAGGGAAGCACAGAGGCCAGGAATCGCCATGTGGTTCCAGGTATCTGCATTTTGAATGGCGGATATATTGTTAAAGTAGAACCAACAGAATTTGCTGATGAACTGGATGTGCAGTGTGAGAGAAAAAGAATCATTGATGACTCCAAAGGCTTTGGTCTGGACATCTGGAAGAAAGCAGCTGCCATGTGAAAGCTGAGATGGGAAAGCCAAAGGGAGGAGCAAGTTTGGAGGTAAAGATGAGGAGTTCAGTTTTGACGATGACAAGTAGAGGTGTTGAGGTGGTGACTGAATATGCAAGTCTATAGTTCAGAAGTGAAAACCAGGCTAGAGATAGAAAAATATGAGTCATCAGCATATAGATGATATTTAAAGCCAGGAACCTAGCAGAGATGATCTAAGGAGTGAGAGAAGATAGAAGAGATAAGAGACCCAAAGACTGAGCCTTGCAGCGTGCCAGCACTGGAGGTTGTGAGGAGAGGAGAACAGCAAAAGACTCAGAGGAAGTACAGTCCACAAAACAAGAAGGAAGCCAGAAGAGCAGAGTGTCTAAGACTCAAGTGAAGAATCTGTACCGAAGAGGAAAGAGGGATCCCCGGAGGAAGGAGATACACTTCAGTGCTGTGGCAAATGAAATGACCACTACAACTTGCTCATTGGTTTTAGAAACATGGAAGTCATTAGGAACACTGATGAGAGGAATACCTGTGGACTGTTGGGGACAAAAGTCTTATTATAGTGGATTCAAAAGAGAATGGAAGACAGCAACTGGATAGATCAGGTATAGACAACCTTTCAGTTTTTGCCATGAAAGGGAGCAAAAAGATTAGGCAATGGTTAGAGATGGTCAAGAGAGCTTTCTGTTTTATTAAAGACATGATAAATTACAACACGTTTACATGACAACGGGGATTATCTACAAATGGGGGAAAATGGTAATTCAGGAGAGGAGAGTTTCAGGAACTATGACCTTGAATAGAAAAGATGGAAACCAGTGTAAAAGTTGAGATTTGGGACCAAAAGGAGCAGAGCTTGCTCATACATAGCAATAGAAGAGAAAGCAGAACTTTCTAGAGTCAAAATTCCAGAAACAGCAAAATTAAAGCCATCATATCAATGAAATAATATTTAATAGGAGTTTATTGTGCATATAAGAAGACTTTACAAAATAGGAGCTGTCAATTCAAAATTGATATGAAACTCAGGGCTATGATGCTACAGGGTGGCTTATAAAGTGAAAATGAGGAAATTGCTTAACTTTTACATTGACTGGTTGTTACAATGGGGGTTTCTGGACAGCGGGGGACTGGTTAGAAGCATCTCATACCATTTTAGGAAGAAGACCAAGTTTCTTTTATGATGATCAGAGGCATTTACAAGAAATAGCCTATGTTAATTTCTACTTGTGTTCATAAACTAGATTTAGTTTTGCTAATGTGGCTTAAGTGGTTTTGGCTGCTCAGAGAATTTTCAAGTCCAGTCTCCATTTTGTATTTGATTTTAACACTGGGCACAGATGCTGTTAAGTGAATGGATTCAGTGATGGGACTAAATGCAAGTTCTCTTCTGATGGCTTCTGTCTTCCCAGTGAAATAGCAAAGGTCACCAACCAATAGTGAATATGGTGAAGGCTTAGGAGATTGAAAGCATAAATTAGTCAAATATGAATGTGTGAACATACCCAAGAGATGCAGTAGAATTGCCCCCTGGAACTTAGCAGTTGTGAATTCAGTGCATGACTAGTCAGTGTGGTTGCATGTATTCCTCCATGCAGCTGTGTGGTGCATTTGTGGGACAAGGGCACGGGCAGATTTAACCAGGGTTGTAATTTTGAGACAGAAGCTAGTGAGGGGAGCATGGGTGTAAGGAGGTAATATAATGAGGGGTCACAGAACTGAAGGTGGGTGAGGAAGCAGTGAGGCCATGATCAGGGGAGATGGAGGCCAGTGAGGAGGCGGTAGGCTCCATCAACTGCAGGAACTGAGTGAGGATTGGTTACTAGATCTGGTAAACAGAAAGTGAACTGAGTAGATGTGGTGTGGGGGCTGTGGAGTGAGATGACGATGACTGAGTGATTGGTCATTGGTAATAGTTAAGAGGATGGTCAGTGTGGAGGGTAAGCTGACTTGGAAGCAGGGAGGTCAAGAGCAGGTAGGCTAAGGTAAAAAAGGACCATCTCCCAAGAATTATGGCTGGAATATTGGCAAGGATAACAACCAGCTGGGACATAACACCTTCAAGGAATGAGGGGAATGACTCTGAGGCTGGCAAATGACTGCAGTAAGGAGGAGAAGGAGGTGGCAGAAGGAAGATGACATGAGATCAATGTGAAGACTTTAGGGCACGACAAGGCATAACAGCTAAGACCACAGACCAGAGCCAGCCTGCTGGGGTTGGCATCCCGGCTCTGACAGTGATTCACTGTGATGCTCTGTAAGTCTCATAACCACTCGGAGCTTCAGTTTCCTGGTCTGTAAATTAAGGATAGCAATCAAGGTGAAACATAATGGTGTGATGAGGACTGAATGAGTGCAGAGAAGTCCCCAGGACACGCAGGCACCACCAAAATGTTTGTCAATGTTACTATGAGGAAGACTGAGCATGTGGAAACTGAGGCACAGAACATTATTTTAATAAGCCTTACAAGGTCACTAGCCCTTAAGTGGTTCTGGGACCACAGACCCATCGTCCAGCTCTAGTCCACTCTGCACCACTGGGCCACACCGCTCAGAATGGTCATGAGAGTCACAGGACCATCCCGAACCACGGGACACGCCCCCTCCCCGGGCCAAGGGCGAGCGAGAGAGTCTTCGCCACCCCTCCCCGCTTGGTGCTCTGTACTCACCCACTCTGTGTACCCTCCCCTCGAGGCCCTGGTGCTCTCAGGAAAGCACCTGACGTTTATTTAGGCTGAGATGTGAAGGCCTTGAAATGGGACACCCGGTTCCACAGGCTGTAGCTTTGAGACAAAAGGAACCAAGAATGAACAGTGGGTCTCCCTGATGAGAAAGGGAGCCTGCTGGGGCTGCGGCCAGGCCCTCTGGGACCCCCGAAGACCCCTGCCTGGCTTTCCTCGGTGGCTGCCTCTCATGACTGACAACACTGGCCTTGCTAAGGCAACCTCTGCAGACGGATCTGAGTGAGGTCCCCAGACCTCCAGACCCCCAGACCTCTGGGGTGGACAGCCACAGCGAGCAGGAGCCCCAGGAAAGCCAAGAAGTAGGGGTGAGCCATCAGAACTGAGGTCTGGTGTCCTCACAGGAAATCACGTGGACCCAGAGATGTGAAGCCACTGGCCTGCGGTCACACAGCTGCTTACTGGTAGAACGAGGTCTGAAACCTGGTCATCTGATGCCCAGCCTTGAGCTCCTTCCACAGCTCCACACTCAGGGACAGACTCAGGAACTGACAGCCAGACAAGGGTTGGGGGTGCTGTTACCCACATTTAAAACACCTTTTTTTAATGAGAAGTCATGGACAGGAGCCTTCCCCCTCACTTTGCTACACGCAGAGTTTTGTCATCGCACCATATGCTACAAGGACCAAGTATAGATTTCTGTGACAAAATTAGCATGGCTATTAAAGACTGCAAAGCAAATAATCAAAAAGCCAAAGTTAGAGGCAGAGGAACTAAATTATCCTTCTCCACTCTGCAGCTCCTCCAGGCCACCCTGCAGGCTCGGGGAAGGCTCTGACACCACTTTCGGGCCATGCTCCCAGGCAGATGTGGGCTGGGAAGGAGAGAGGGACAGACAGTGCCGGAAGAAGACTGTGGTGGGGAAGGGGGTGTCGGCGAGAGCAAGTGCAGGTCCTCTGTGCCTGCACTCTCCGCTCGCCACAGCCCTTGGAACCAGCTACTAATTTTTATTGAAATAGAATTGGTATACAGTATTATATTGGTTTTAGTTGTACAATATAATGATTCGGCAATTATATACATTACTAACTGCTCACCACGATAATTGCAGTTACCAGCTGTCACCATACAAAGATATTATTATTATCTCCATTTTACAGGTAGAGAAACTGAGGCAGAGAGAAGTAACAAAAGTGAGAATACATCGGATCCCAGCCTGGGAAAAGTGTGGAAGCTTTGTCGACCACTTTCACCTCTGTCCCTCCTCCCTGGTGCTGATGTCAGCACACAAACATGCTCAAGTTACTCATTTTATAAAAAGATTCCCTTCCCCTTGTCCACAACATGCCACTGCTTCTAGAACTCTTTCCTTTTGCCACCAACCACCTTGAAAGAGAAACACAGACTCCCTATTTCTTCTTCCTTAACTCCCAGCCCCTCACCACTCCCGGCAGGCTTCTACCCACACCCCCCACCCTTAAGTGACTCCACTGGACTCCTCATGGGTGGACCCTGTGTGCCTGCTCCCCAGTCTCTCACACCCACTACCCTGAGACACCACCAACCCACTAACCGCAGTTGGCATGACCTCCTCAATCATCAGCCACACCGAGGTCTCTTCTACCTCTGAAATTCTGCCTGGGTCACCCTCACCAGCTCCCCTTCCCACGCCTAATTCCTAAATTAGCCCTTCCCAAAAAACCCAAGCAGGCATTTGGTCACAAACACTATAGCCTGAACAGTGGTTCATAGTCTTGGTGAGACATTAGAATCACCCATTTCCAGCACCAAAGCTTCTGAATTAATTGATCTGGGATGCCACCTAGTATTTGTATATGTTTTTAAAGTCCCCGCAGGTAATTCTGATGTGTGGCTGGAGTAGCAGTCCACTGACACAGGGCACTGAGCATATCCAGGAACGGGGAGTGGGGGGAGTCAGGGGCCACGCTCAGGTAAGAGGAAAGAGCAGAGGAAGTCACAGGAAGATGGCAGAGGAAGCTAGGAATGCTTCTCCTGTTCCCCCGCACCCCCAAAAAATGGGCATGCTCAGGATCTGTCCTCTTCTGGTTCTTTAAGCCACTTCTAAATATTTTCCACTTCTAAATCTTTCCTAGTAAATCCTTTCTCCCTCCCAAGCCCAAAGCAGACTGCCAGAGAGGAAAAAGAAGTAGAATAGACCAATTTCTCGTTAAGACAGCTCCATAAGAATTGTTTTATTGCTTTATTTGGGGCTTGATTTTTTTTAATAGTATCAGGCAAAAACGAGCATTAGTATTCTACACATCCACAGAGGTGACCCTTGGTTTTCATGGAAAAATAACATAAAGCAACAGACCGTTCACATTAGGATCATGTACAGTGTTATTTTTTCCCCCTAACAGTGTTTCCATGATTTAGATCATTAAATGGGAGCATTAGAAGGTCCCTTCAAGGCCATTTGGTCCAGCCCTTCATCCCATGAGGAGTCAGTGAGGCTCCATTCAGGGCGCTGGGACTTAGCATAAAACCAGTCTGAGTTTCAACCCCAGCTTGGCCACTTTGCAGCTGAGCCGCCTTGGATGGGTAACTTATGTTAAGGAGCCTCAGTTTACGTGTCCATAAAATGATACCCATGTCCACAATACCACAGAGCTGTTATGAAGGACGAACTAGTCACCAATAAATGTTAGCCCTCTTAGTGGAATTTTGAATCTTGAATGTGATATTTGACCCTCAAACTATGACCACAGACAAAAGCATTTTGACATTCAGTTTCTGTCACTGATCCTTAGGATATTCTGTGGCATCAGCCTCATTCATAGCCAGACTATGAGGCCATGTAGGCAAAAGCTCTCATGTGCCAAAATACCTTCTCCCAGCAGTTTGACACAGTGCCCCAAAGCCCATCCTTATTGATGCGCCTTAACTAGAAAGCAGTGGGTGGCCAGTCCAGGAGGCAGAAGGACTAAACTGACCCCAGTTCCACAGATTTCTAGCTGTATGGCTCTGGGCAAGCAACTTACCCATTCTGAGCCTCAGCTCTCATCTACAGGTGAGCATGACAATACCTGCTCTGCCCACCTACACAGTATGGGGGTCAAATGAAATTGTTTCCCGTAATAGCTCCCAATCAGTGGGAGGAAGAGCATGAAGAACACAAGGAAATTAACCTGACTTACCATTTAGTGTTTCTACTACACCTCAAGCCCAGCATGGCTAGTACCAAATTCATGCCCATCCTCAATCAGGTCCTTCTTCATGGTTCTCCACTTCATGGATGGCACCACCATCCATCCATGTGGTTGCTCCAGCCAGAAAACCCAGAGTCATTAGCTCTCTCCTCTGGTTCACCATTCTTGTCCAACACATCACCAAATACAGCAATTTTCTCTTAAAAATATGTAAGAACTCCATCCACTTCTCTCCACCTCCATTCTACAGCCAATAGCACCTATTGCCTGGACCCCTGCAGTAGCCTTGTAGCTGGCCCACCCTTCCTCACTCTTCACCCCTCCATTGACTTCAACTGATAGGCTTCTGAGATAGACCAAACTCCTTAACACAGCCTGGCCCCGGCCCGACCCTTCGGCTTCACTGTTTACCGTTCTCCTCACCCTCAGCACTGGCCAACCTGTGAGGCCTCTTCAGTTCCTCGAAACCACCGTGCCTTCTCCGTTTTCTTGGACACTCTCCTGCTCCCTTCCCCTGATTAACTTCTACTCTTCCTGCAGACACCAGCTCCCAACACTGTCACCACTTCCTCCGGGAACTGGTCCGACCTCCCTGACCAAGCCAGTTCCCCCTTGCTATGCCTCTTGTGACCCCAAGACCTCTCACCACAGCACCTACCACTCTGGTAGCTTATGTATCCTGATAAAAGAGGACATTCCATGTCATTTATGACCATTATATTCACAACATAAAGCACAGTGCCAGGTACACAGCACAAACTTTACAAATATTTCTTGAATGCGTTCGGTTCACAAAGGTAAATTTGAAACCAACTCTTAACAACAACACAGCAGCAATAAAATCCTCAGGTTCATTTTAACTTGTTCGATAATGTTTTAACTTCTTCAGCGCCAAGACTAGCTTTTGGCCTGACAGAATGTCTTTATGCTGTACTGTTTGACATGCCCTCCCGTTCCTCTAAGCACACTCAAGCGTGCACATCTGGTACAAAGAGCGATTATCAGACGATGTCCCTTCCTCAGAACCAAATCCTGTCTTCCCCGGGGAACTTCTTGGCTGCTGATAAACCTGCTGAAAACTCTTCCCTCAGGCTTAGGAGCCCCTCCTTTCCTCCCAGGCCTTATCAAGCCGGCTTCAAGCTGGGAACAGTGCTCCACCTCAGCTATTGGGCTTGCCCTACAGAGGAACGCATTTCAGGAGGCTCCCCTGAAAATTATCTGGCTGACCTCTGCTTTTCCTCTCTGTGAAATCCATAACCAGCAGCACAGCTGGAACGGCTCTGTCCCCTGAGGCAGTGGGGAGAGGAGGCTGGGTGGAGGGTGGTAGGGAGGGGAGGTGACCCTTCTGTCTCCTGTCAGGAGGGCCCTTGAAGGGAGCCCAGGTCTTCTCCCTGCACCCTATCCCGGAGGGCAGTTCTCAGATACAGTAAATGTGAGGGATATATTTCCCACACAAAAAGTATTGAGCTTCTGACCAAGTGACATTTAAGCCAACAGGAAAGATGGAATGTGCTATTTTTTCTTTCCTCAGATCCTCAATGTTACATCCAGCAAAAACAGGTTACCCATACTGTGGTGTGTATTGCCTAAGCTCTTATTTGCACAAAAGGAAAATGAGAGAGAGAGAGAGAGCACGCGCGAGCAAGTGAGCCTGGGGAAGGAGCAGAGGGAAGGAAAGGGAAGAAAAATGACGGAAGCAGGCAGAAAGAAAATAGTAGAGAGAAGACACAAAGAGACAGAGGAATGATGGAGCAAAAAAAGCTCATTCAGGGAAATATCTTTAGGAAGTTCCAACCCAAAGAAATCGTGTACACAGGCTCCCCATTTTCTCCTCCTGAAGCCCAAAGGCAAACCAAGAGGCTGTGTCAATTACAGAAAAAATCAATGAAGTTCTGTTCAGGAGTCCTTTCCACCATTCCATGCGGATGGTATCCTTCACTTTCTAGTACTGACTCATTTACTTCCAGCCTCTCTGGGGGCTGCTGACACATTGCTATCTCTGAAGAACAGGAGCAAAATCGCCTTTGTTTCTTACTGCAGTGGCTCCTCTATACAGTTTGTTAGAGAAGCCACCCCATGACCTTGCTAGGCCTTAGGACAGAAGGACAGACCTCACTGGACCAGGCCACAGATTTTGGTGCCTCCTGCACCAACCCAGCAGCTCCTTTGGGGTGCCCAGGGCCCCAAAGGCCTCCAGCCTATAGGCTGAGAACCTCTCATATTTTCACACCCTGTTCTCCTCACTGTAATTGGTCTTGACTGATAAAGTCAGCTCCAGTGTCAGTGCCCTACCAACCCAAGAGCATCATGAAAGGAGCCTTCTTAGAGGCTGACTGCAAAGCAGTGGCACTATAGAGGGAAATGCAGGCATGAGGCACATAGAGAACATCTCCAGAGCAGGCCTTGGACGTGAGCAGTGTGGGCAGTCACTCTGCGGAGCTGACCCCACCATCACAGTCATTCATTTGAATTAAGTGATGACCTTCTCCTTGGGGCCATTTTAGACTTCAGACATTTCTAGGGAGGCCAAACCTTCAGCCCCTGTACTAGTTCCCCATTGCTGTTGTAACAAATACCCAAAACTTATGGTTTGAAGTAGCGCCAGCTTATTCTCTCCCAGTTCTAGAGATCAGAAGTCTAAGAGGGGTCAGCAGGGCTGCAATCTTCCTGGAGCCTCCAGGAAAGGACTGGTTTCCTTGCTTTCTCGAGCTTCCAGATGCTGCCTGCATTCCTGTTCGTGCTGTCTTCCTCCACTTTGAAAGCCGCAGCGTGGCATCTTCCAATCTCTGCGTCTCTGTCTGTCTCCCTCTTGCTTCCCTCATCACATCACCTTTCCCAGCTCTGCGTCCTTTGTCACATCTTCTCTGCGTTTGGCCCTCCAGCCTCCCTCTTACGAAGACCCTTCGATTCACTGGGCCCACCCCAATAATCCAGGATAAATGTCCCATTTTAAAATTCTTAAATTAATCATATCTGCAGAGTTCTTTTTGCCATGTAAAGTAAATACAAGTTGGGGGTTAGGGAATATGGGGGAGGCATTGTTCTATCTACCACATCTCCCAATGATATGATCATATTTCTTCCCATCTGGGTGACAGGGGAGACAAGTGGAGAGACTCAAGAGCTGATTAAGAGGGGAGCACTGGGTACTGAGAGGGGGCAAGGAGAGCAGAATTGAAAGGCAGGAGTGACCTTGTATTCATTTCAATGACTTTTTCCTAATTTTATATAACTAATATCAAGAAAAAAAGCAGGCCACAGAACAGAAAAATGATTCAGGAAAATAGATTAAGCAAATTCTGCCCCCCTTCCAAAAAAAAAAGGAATGAGCATACTAGTACATACAACATATACTTGAATCTCAAAAATATTTTGAGTGAAAGAGACCAGACACAAAAACTGTATCCTGCATAATTCCATTATAAGAAGTTCAAAAACAGGAAAACTAATTAATATGTGATGGGAAATAAATCAGAACAGTCATCTATGTGAGGTTGGAATTGACTGGAAGGAGGCATATGGTGATGGGAATGTTCTAAATCTTGATTGGGGTCGTGGATACACTTGTGCATACATTTAACAAATGATACACTTAAGGTCAATGTGTTTTTCTGTAGATCAGTTTTACCTCAATTGAAAATTTGAAAAGTAGTTGAGAAACACAGAGGATAGACTGGAAGACTCAAACATACATGTAATCAGACTTCTAGAAGAAGAGAACTGAGGAACTGGTAGGAAGGCAATATTCAAAGAGGAAATGGCTGAGAACGGATGAGATGGTGAATCCTCCCACTGAAGGTGTGCACCAAATGCCAAGCAGAATGAACAAACTCCCCACTTAGACACAACATTTGAAACTGCAGGATATTAAGATAAAATCACAAAAGCTATCAGAGACAGGGATAGGGATAGGAGGAGAAAGAAAGAAAAAGAGAAGATTACCAACATAAACATGCCCATTGAACTGACCTTCATCTTTTCAGCAGCAACCAGGGATACCAGAAGACAACAGAACAAATCTTCACAGTGCTGGAAAAGAGATGCAATAAAAACTATACTCTGCTAAATGAGCATTAAAGTGTAGACTAAATACAGACTTTGAAATATACAAAAGCTAATATATATATTTTTTTTACCACCCATGCTCCTGCTCTGTATAAACTACTTCAGGGTGTTCTTCAGCAAAAAGAAAGTGAACTAGAGGTAATGTGTGGGCTGCCCAGTGAACCCAGAAATTGTAAAACATATGGGCAACTAACTAGTGACTGCAGTCAGTCAAAAAGACATTTCATTTTTATTTTAACAGGTAAAATAATATAAAAGTAATATAATGAATGTTCATTATAGAAAACCTGAACAATATAGAAAATTATAGAGAAAATATAAAGCTGCACACAGTCCGGCACCCAGAGATCATGCTGCTATTTCCAATGACCCAATTCCATCACTGAGGCCCTGTGCCACTGTGCATTCTTCCAAGAAGATGTTTAATGATATACATTATTATACTGGATGGTTGTTCCACACTGGATACAACCAAAGTCTTTTGATTTGCCCTTGCATTTTTTTATTTTCCATACATTGCTTTAAAGATCCTCGTGTGTGTGTGCACACATGTGTATATATGTGTGTGTGTGTGTATACATGTATGTGTGTGTGTGTGCATTTTTCAAGAGTCACTATTTTGCTAGTGTTCTAGCAAAGACTGTTCTAGGAAATCCTGACCACTGCAGCAAGCCCTAGCCTTGTTGGAGCAGATGGGCCTTTCAGCTCCCTTCAAATGAAAGGCACTGGAGGAGCACAAACAGCCCTGGATGAAGAGGCCAAGATGTTACTCGAACGACAATGCCCAGAACACGCAATGGAAAAGGATAGTCACTTCAACAAATGGTGCTGGAAAAACTGAACATCCACATGAAATTGGACCCTTATCATACATTATACGCAAAACCAACTCATAATAGATTAAAGCTTTACATCTAAGAACTGAAATTATCAAACTCATAGAAGAAAATGTAGGGGGAAAACCTTCGTGACATGGGTCTTAATAGTGACAGCATGAATATGACACCAAAAGCACAGGTAATAAAAGCAAAAATAGACAACTGGGACTACATCAGTAAAAAACTTCGGCACAACAAATGAAACAATCAACAAAGTGAAAAGGTAGCCTATGGAATGGGACAGAATATTTGTAGATCACATATCTGATAATGGGGTAATTTCCAAAATATATAAAGAACTCCTACAACTCAGTATCAAAAGAACTAACTTCTCAATTAAAAAATTGGCTAAGGATTTGAATACACATTTTTCCAAAGACATACAAATGGCCAACAGGTACATGAAAAGAGGTTCAACATATATAAGGGAAATGCAAATCAAAGTCACTGTAAGATTTTACTGCCCACTGGTCAGGATGGCCATCATAAAAATAAAAAGACAAGTGTTATCAAGGATGTGGAAAAGGTAGAAGCCTTGTACACTATCAGTGGTAATGCAAAATGGTATAGTACTATGAAAAACAGTACTGAGGTTCCTCAAAAAATTAAAAATAGAACTACTATATGAGCCAGCAATCCCACTTCTGGGATTTATATATCCAGAAGAATTGAAATATGGATCTCAAAGAGCTATTATTACTCTCATGTCCATTGCAGCTCTATTCACAACAGCCAAGATGTGGAAACAACCTGATGTCCATCACCAATGAATAGATAAAGAAAATGTGGTATATAATAAAATGGAATATTATTCATTCTTTGAAAAGAAAGAAATCCTGCCCTGTGCCACAACATGGGATGAACCTGGAGGACATTACACTAAGGGAAATAAACCAGTCACAGAAAAACAAGTGCTTCATGACTCCACTTACATGAGGCATCTAAAGGAGTCGAACTCATAAGAACAGAGAATAGAATGGTGGCTGCCACAGACCGGAGGGAGGGCGAAATGGGGAGTTGCTAACCAACAAGTATAAAATTTCAGTTATGCAAAATAAATAAGTTATGGAGATCTACTGTACAATACTGTGCCTGTAGACAACAATATTGTATTTGTACACTTAAAATTTTAAGAGGGTAGATCTCATATTAAGTGTCCTTACCACAGTAAAATTTAAAAAATTTTTTAATTAAAATATTTCAAGCAGACCTGCTCCCATACAAAAAGAACCCTCTCCTCCCCCAGAATAGGCCCTGCCTCTGATACAGTGGAAACTTCTCTTGAATTCCAGCTCCCTGGGCCAGTGACACCAAAAAGCAAGAGCTGCTTGCAGGCAGCAGTGAGGTTGAAACCGCACCCCTGGTGCGATGGGATCCCCCAGGGGAGGCTGAGCTCCACACCCAGGCTCTGCTGCCCACACGCAGTGCTGTGGGGGGGCCAGGTCAGCTTCCCAGGCTCATTCACTGGGGCGGAAGGCAGCATGTCTCCTGGGCTCTGGCCCTTCCCACTGAACAGACCCACGGATGCGCTGAAGCAGCACTTCCCACAGGCAGATGACAAGGAAGGCGAATCCTCCAGAGCCAGGGATGAGGCATCAAGAGATCTACAGCAAAAATCTGTTTCCACCTTTAAAATGCATGCACTTTTCGTATTTTGCTCCATACTCTTTCTGTATTTATTTGTGTAAAAATGTTTCTCCTGTTCACCAAGGAAAACTGAAACAGCAGGAAGGTGGGGCACATTCATCTCTTGGTTTTGCAAATCCCCAGCACATGGGACGCCCCCCATGGAGGTGCATGGAGTCCAGTTAGAGAAGCAGAGGACGTCCCTCAGGGGTCCTCCTCCACCCCCCCCTCAGTACTTGCTCTCAGCGCCAGCTGGTGGTCCTCAGTGGGGGGGCCCCTCCAGGTGTCGCTCCTCTATCTGTACTTGGCCGTCCCTCGTGGTCAGCAGGCTTGGCAGCTTCTTCAACACAGTCACTCCCCTTGTCTCGGAGAACAGTCCTTAGACCCACAGAACCCCATTTGCCAACACCCGTGAAAGGGAGGGCTCAATAGATGTGCATTTAAAAATGTATAAATTGTATACAACTGTACCTGTATATTTTATTATATATTAAAGGATACACAAAAATAGGGATTTTTGAAGGATGGATTGTAAATTAAATATGAACAGAAGGTCTAATTTTTCTTCTGCTATTCCAGCCTGTCATCAGGCACAAACTGCTTTAGAGGCGTGGCTGGAAGCAGCCTGTAAAGAATCTCTTTTGTTCCTTAAAGTTTATTGGAGACCCCATGGGCCTGGTTAGCCATTCTGTACCGACTAGCTACAGAATGTGAATGTCTTTGTCACCTGGATGAATGTGTCTGAGGGCGGGGAGAACAGAAGAGAGGATTCACCTTCACCCTCAGACTCCAAGGATCACATCCTACAACCACTCAAAGTATGAAGAAGTCACAAACAGCTGCAGGGGTACAAACCTGGGGGCTTCTGTGCAGGGATCCTCTATGGTGAGCTGCCCAGCATAGGGGTGGGTTAACTTATGACGATGAAGTCCTCCATGTATGGACAGGAGTGGGTGGCTGGGGAGACACTGGGTGTGATGGTGGGAAGTACTGAACCAGGAGGCCAAAGGTGTGGGATGGAATCCTGCCTCTGCCACATGAGCCATGTTATCTCGAATTCTTCAGGTTCTCTTTGTGTCAATCAGGGTGTGGTGGTGGTGGTGATGACAATGATGAGGATGACAATGAGGATGACAGCTTGAAACACAGTCCTGCAATTCTGAAGTCCATGCTCCAAAGAAAGGGAGATGTTCTCCTGTATTTGCCAGCACCTGTGTCTCCTGTCTGCACCTCCATAGCCACTGTCCACTCTGACCCACTCCACCTCCTGCCCTGGGACATGGCCTGGAACTGAAGTGCCTCAGTGGGCTTCTTTGCCTTCTGCAATTAGGTTCAGCTAACACAAGACCCTAGCTAGAGATCAGAGACTGGGAGAAGTGTGAAGTCACGCATTTAGTTGCTATAGGTTGGCTACAGCCCTGTGCTAAAGGCCACAGCTCTCACAGGTTGTCCTCTTCATCACCTACCCTGTCCGGGTTCCAGCGGCCTCTCAGTGAGAACCCCCACTTCACCATCCCTACCGGCCGCCATAAGCCCTGCCCACACTTCACTAAACTCTCTTCAAATGCCCGGTGTGTTTATTGTTTCCTCCCAACATCTTGACTGAGTTCCCTTTTCTAGTAAGAACCAGATTCTTGTCATCTCTTGACTGAGAGCAGGAATCACTGACAAACACTGCATAGTACTTACTGAGCAGTTAATGCATACCGCGTTCCAATTACGCTACAAAAAGTCAGAAAGCATCACTTTACTGCAAAGGACCTAAAATCTCAATTGAAAGTCAAGGCATATGTACATCAAAATACAAAATGTACGTCACACATGCTCAGTGAATCCAACTTCTTTCCCTTCTATTACATGGAGAAACCTGCTTTGCAGTTGCTGAGCCCCTTGGCCACTTGCCCAACCAGGTCCCCTACAAACCATGTCTCCATAGCACCAGAAGGTGTAAGAGGAAAAGTCCGGTTATAAGCTTTCCTATTGTAGCACATATGTCACCAGAATTTCCAGTTTATTCACCTACATCCCCAACAAGGCAGTGAGCCCTGGGACGGCAGGGACCCTACTCATCTCCTCAGCCATTCTCTTCTCACCTGCACCATTGTTGTGTGTGTAGTGGCTCCAAACCAATCTTCCTGCTTCGATCTTTGCTCTCCACCCCTGTTAACCATTCTTCTCGCACACTCCAACCACACTAACCCTTCTGTCAAATCCACCAAGCTAAGTCCAGTCTTTGGGCTACTGACATGCTGTTCCCTCTTCCTGAAATGCCTGGCTGCCTCCATGCTCTCTCGAGGCCTCACATCCTCTCTCACAGCTCCTTCTACAGTTTCCACTTAGCACTCCACACCATGTGAAATAACCTTTTCGTTTATCACCTGTCACTCCCATTATATTAGCACCATGAGAGAGGGACCTTGTCTGTGTCACTCACCACTCGATCCCCACAGCATGGAACACTGCTTGGACACACAGTATGTTCTCATTAAATATTTAGTGGGTAAAGGTATAATATTTAGATGCTTTGGAGCAATATATTGAGAGCAGAGAGAAGTTGTTTGAGCAAAGGTAAGGGAGAAATAAACAAACTTGATGCCTTATGTTGTTTTAGCAGATAACTAACAAGAAAAGCAGGCTGGCCATAAAGGAAGAGCCGAGTGCACATGCAGGGGAAGTACTAGACAGGAAAAGGCCCCTGGGCCCTTTATAAGGCTGGAAACCGTGGGGAACTTCTGTGCTTCACAGAGACTGAATGGGAGCAGGGAGCTGTACAGAGCCACCTCACTCTCTTAACCCCTCATCCCCAGTATCTTTCTTTCTCTCCTTTCACCTTTCCTTCATCTTCTCTACAGGTACTGAAATACCGGCCTTATCTCAGCACTATTGGAAAAAGTCTATCTCTTCAAAGGGTCTCAGGAACATCAGACCAGACACCAGATTTTTAAGAAAATAAACATCAGAGTTTAAACAATGTGGCATAGACACTATGATGGTCAGGATGCCTCTGGCCACATTAAACCCAGACTCAGCTGGTTTAAACAGTAAGGGAGATTTATTTTCTCACACAGCTAGAGGTCCTGGCAAAGGGACACTGCCAGATCAGTTAGATCAGTTTCTTGCAATACCCTCAAAGATCCACTTCTGCCTTATCATCCCCAGTATCAGCTTTGTCCTCAGCTATCTCCCATGGTCACGGATGGCTGCCACCATTCCAAACCTCACACCAAACAAGAAGAAGAAACAAAGGGGAAGAAAAGTGGCTGCTCTTCCTCAGGTCTCATGTTAAAACTATGGTAATCTTTTTTTAGAAATCCTCCCAGACTTTTCCTTTTATGTCTCATTGGCCAAAAGGGACTCATGCTCTCCCCAAAGCAGAATGTGGCAATAAAATCAAATTACCATAGTGGGATTATATGCATCGAGAATTGCTCTTGAGCAGGGAATGGGTGTTGGGGAGTTTGTCAATAGTGCCTTTTACAGGCTCCAGTCAGGAGTCTCATTCTGTTCTGAGTTAAGTAGAAGGTGCAAAGTTACCCAAATTCCAATGTAATGATCACTATGAAATTCAGTATGCAAAAGATTGCTAAACCTTAAAGTATAAAATAATGGGAAAATATGTAATTGATGATGGAGAAAAGAGAAGCATCTAATTCTAATTCTCTAATGGAGAGTGGGGAATGGGTGAGTGGATAATGAGCAGGAAACTGGAATGCTTTCTCAGAGGTGATGCCATTAATAAAGCCAACATATCTAGACATTTACTATATGCCCAGCACAGTGCTAAGTGCATTACATAATTAACTCATCTAACCCCTTCAACAGCCCTCTGACATAGTCACTACTTCTTCCCACTGTAAGCTGAAGAAACTAAGGCATGGAGAGGTCAAACAGCTTTTCCCAGGTTGTCAATTTTGTTAACAGTTCTCTGGATTAAAGCCCACACAGGCTGATTCCAGAGCCATTCTTTTACTTAATTCCTGGATCATTCTTTCTCCCCATTCTTGCAAAAAGCTTCCAAAGGGACAAATATGAGTTCCCCAGAAGGTTAAACTAGAGGTGGAATGTCTAGGCAGAAGGGACAAGTATACCTGCTAGAAAGTTATTACCTGTCTCAGGCAGGAGGTGGTTAGGACATCAGCTGGTACAAAAAGAAAGAAAAAGGCCAGTTGAAAAAATATATTTTTGAAAGAAGAACTATTAGTATTAGCATTGATATAACTGATTATGGATGGATCTGCTAGAACAGAGTCTCATGCCAGTGACCATAAGAAAAATTGCATTTCTTTACAAGATTCACAGGACCTGGAACCGAATCTAGAAAACCAGGCAGTGGCAAGCAAGTTGGCTCACAAAGCCAGTCTATGCTCTCCCTGTTCTCTTTCCATGTTCCAAGGGAAAAGACAGCCTTTCTCCTCATCACCAAATAAGCAAATGGCCAATGGATGGGTAGACCCACCGCTGGTCTAGTCAGTGGCCAGAGCACAGCCCAGCACTGCTTCTCCACCAGGGGCCCTGGGTAGGGCATTTTCAGCCAAATGCAGAGACCAGGATGCAGGTAAAGGAGAAAGAAATTCAAAGTCCTGATTTATAGGACTGGAAGGATAAGGTTATTAGAAACAGTGAAGTGGTTGGAAAACACTTAAAAGCTATTTTTTAGACAGAAGGAAGATGACATGCTGAGTTTTGAACAGGTTGGTTTGGGAAGATGGTGGCACATCCAAGAGATGGCATTGGAGGGGCAAGACTGGAATGCAGGGGAGGTCTGTATAAACAGAGGCAGCGAAGTAGACGTGCTCATCCATGCAGCACTGGCCATGTCTCTGTTCTAGGTTCTAGAATGGTCCTGGTTCTGCAGCAGTGATAGAATAAAGCCTCTGCTAATATGTGGCTCACATTCTAACGTCCAATCCCTCAAAAACAAATGGCCCCTTGCACAGTCCCCACACTAATCCCTGTACCCTGTGCAATCATGCAGGGAAAAGTCACATAGTTGGAAAGACAAAACAAAGATGGCGAAGAAGAAAACAAGACCGGGAGGGTGCCATCACAGAAGAATAGGGAACTGAGAGATCGTCGTTTCATGGAAACCAAAAGAAGGGTGAGTCTAAAGAAGAAATTAATGTCCAATGGGCCCAGGCTAGTAGTGAAGAAAAAGCCACTGACTCTGACATGAGGGTTGCCATTGGTCAGCTTTGAGCAGCGGTTTCTGACCCTCACTATGCGTCAGAATCACCTGAAGAATTTGAAGACACACGGATGCCCAGAAGAATTTGAAGACATCAGGATACCCAAGATCCTGATGCAGTTGGTCTGGGGTGCAGCCTGGGCACTGGCACTGGTTTTCAGTTGTTTGGGTCACTTAAATATACAGGAAGAGCTGAGAAATGTCACTTTAAATAAAGAAATTTCAGCAGTAGAAGCTAGATTGCAGAGAATTAAAAAAGGAGGTTTTTTTAGTAGAGAGACTAGCAGTCTGAACATCAGACATGGATGTTTAGCCTCAGTCTCCTCCTGCCTTGCCATGTGATTTAACCTCCTTTCGTCTTATCTGTGAAATCAGGACAGAAATACTTGCTGTGCCCAACTCAGTTTCCTTGGGAGGTCAACCACGGGATAATAGATGTAAGAGTACTTTGAAAAAAGACTCAAGTGTTATAAAAATGTTAAGATTTAAATGGTTGTCAGTTTTTTCCCCAAAGATGGCCCTAAAGATAGTGATTATCAACTGCAGAGACCTTCGTGAAACTGGCAGTCCTTGCCACACGGAGCTCACAAAGCAAGCATCCTTTGATAAGTACTCACAGCCACTATCTAAAAGTCTAGTGCTGTCTGCAACTCACACTTTCCCACAGCTAGCCTTGCACCAGACCTGTAACAGATGCAATGTCCATAGCATGCAAATCCTGCCTCAAATTGCCAAATAGACAGCCATCCAACATAAAACTAAAGAACTAAAAGATGCTGCTGTTAAAGTAAGTGTAATGTGATATGGTCTCCATTTAATTGTCAATCCTAATTGTTACAGAGAATGGGGAAGGCAGAGGAGAGACTGAGAGATGTCTGTGAGAGCTGGCAATGCTGCAGGATCAGAATAGATTAATTGCCCTGGCAGATGGGGAAGGACTGTCCAAGATCTGAGCCAAAACCAGTAGCAGAATTTAGTGACCACTTGGGATCTCCTGCAAGTACCTGAACAGGTCTATCTACATAATGTATGTCAGCCAGGTCTCTGAGAAATGAAGCAATAATCTCAATCCCCTGCATTCTGCCTGCCTTTGAGGCAGCAGCTACCCCCAGGTGAGCAGTGGTACCTGTTCATGGTGACTAAGGTCCACTAGGGAGCATTCTTCAATCATAGATGATCACAGCTGTGAAGGGTGGTATTACAACATGCTCTCTACTCACTTCTGTTAGATGTTTTCCTTCAGTACAAATGTAAGAAATTTAATCCTTTGTCAAGGAAACAGAACTCTGAGCAAGAATAAAAAGATAGGCGAAATCCTACATAGGAGTGAAGCTGGGTGTCAGGTAACTGGTAAGCATCAGAGATAGCCTGGAGAAGATCTGTTACCTTCCCCCGGCCTCAGTGCCTGCCCTGGCTACTTCTACTCCAGCTGCTATTAGGGAGAAGGTGGTGCTAATTACATTCATGATCTGCATACAACTCCTGACACTCTCCCCACCTCCTCCTCCTGACCTCTTCCACCTGCAGAAACACTTGCTTCAAAATTGCCCTCCACAAAAGCAGTATGGAGGTACATCAAAATGATCAAAACAGACTTACCATTTGACCCAGGAATTGCACTCCTAGGAATTTACCCTGAGAATGCAGCAATCAAGTTTGAGAAAGACCAATGCACCCCTATGTTTATCGCAGCACTATTTACAATAGCCAAGAATTGGAAGCAACCTAAATGTCCATTGATAGATGAATGGATAAAGAAGATGTGATACATATACACAATGGAATACTACTCAGCCATAAGAAAAGGGCAAATCCTACCATTTGCAGCAACATGGATGGAGCTGGAGAGTATTATGCTCAGTGAAACAAGCCAAGCGGAGAAAGAGAAATACCAAATGATTTCACTCATCTGTGGAATATAAGAACAAAGGAAAAACTGAAGGAACAAAACAGCAGCAGAATCACAGAACTCAAGAATGGACTAACAGGTACCAAAGGGAAAGGGACTGGGGAGGATGGGTGGGTAGGGAGGGATAAGGGGAGGGGGGAGAAGAAGGGGGATATTAAGATTAGCATGCATGGGGGGTGGGAGAAAGGGGAGGGCTGTACAACACAGAGAAGGCAAGTAGTGATTCTACAACATTTTGCTATGCTGATTGACAGTGACTGTAAAGGGGTTTATAGGGGGGACCTGGTATAGGGGAGAGCCTAGTAAACATAATATTCATCATGTAAGTGTAGTTTAATGATACCAAAAAAAAAAAAAAAGGCAGTTCCTGTGTGGTGACCTCCAATGAGTTCTACACAAGAGTATAAAGGGCATATAAAAGTGAAGGCAAAGGGTCTGTTTGTGTTTATACAGAGGATCAAAGCCTAATTTGGCTACCCCGAAAATGAACTAATTTACAATATGAAAAAGAACTTCCAACATCAGCACTCTCTGGAAATCATGCCAGAAGATGATCATCAAAAAACCCCAACAAAGATCCACGCACTGCTACAGGTGTAGATGCACTCATCCCACCAGTTCCTGGACTTGCCATGGGAATGAAGAAGGAGATATCTAAGCTGGCCTGTGCATACAGTAAAACAACAAATTTGACTGGATCTATACTGTTGGAACTCAACCAAGAATTAGGAGAAGTGCAAATTGTGGCGCTCCAAAATCTTACAACTACAGACTATTTACTGTTAAAAGAACATACAGGATATGAACACTCCCCAGGAATGGGTTGTTTTAATTTGTCTGATTTCTCTCAGACTGTTCAAGTTCAGTTGGACAATATCCACCATATCATAGATAAGTTTTCACAAATGCCTAAGGTGCCTAACTGGTTTTCTTGGTTTCACTGGAGATGGCTGGTAATTACAGGTATGCTTTGGTTATGTAACTATACTCCTATTATGTTAATGTGTGTGTGCAATTTAATTAGTAGTTTAAAACCTATACATGCTGAAGTTACTCTACAAGAAGATATGTCAAAGAAATAATCAATCTTCCCATGTTTTCTTCCGCCTGCTACTTCTATAGCTTTTCTTCTTCCTTCCTAATTACAACCCTTAAATAGAATTCGTGCCTCATATCAAATTTACTGAGTATCATAATTCTTCCAAGTGGTAAAGACACCTCAAGACAAATGCTGGGCATAGAAGCCACAGGGCATAAATCTGCAAAGAAGTAAAAAGCTAACCATTTCAAACAATAAGGCTTCTCTCTCACTTACCAACTTCACATTTCCCTGTATGGCCCCAGAAGATGACTGGTTAGCCAGAGACGGGTAAGATTCCTCAAGGGAGGAACAACCTAAGACAGGCACAGTCGCAGGGGGGCCATCAGGTGAGAAATTGGGGACCAACAGAGGTGAGGCTTAGAACCTCACCCCCCCTGTTCTGAGAGAAATCTTCTGCATCCGTGGATGTTTTATTGCCCTGGTCTAGCTTGGATTAACACATAGTCTACAGGCACACACCTGATCATCTACATTTGCTCTCTTACAACACTAAACTATGTTTTCTACCTTTATCTTGTATCTACCTACCACTTCAGCATTTCATTAAAAATAATAATAATAAAGAGAGAAATGTGGTATCCACATATAAATCAAGTATAAAAATCAAATGAGTATTCATATTTGAACTGACTGTTTATAGTTCATAATGCATGAGCAAAACCAAAAGTTTCTGTGATGACTGCCCTTGTACTGTTCACCATGTAACTTATTCACTATGTAAGAATTTGTTCTCCATGTAAAAACTTGTTCATTATGCTTCAGAAGATTGGAGACTGATGAAAATTAGGCTTGGGGTGGATTAATGATTGTGCATTGAGCATTGACTCCCCTATACAGAATTTTATTGTTGTTAACAACCACTTGATCAATAAATATGAGAGATGCCCTCACAAAAAAGAAAAAAAAGTGCACACTTCCAATTGTAAAATAAATAAGTAACTGGGATGTAATGTATAGCATAAGGAATATAGTCAAAATATTGTAACAACTTGGTATGGTGATAGCTGGTACCTAGAATTATCATGTATATAAATGTTGAATCACTCTGTTGTACACCTGAACCTAATGTAATACTGTGTGTCAACTACCCTTCAATAAAAAATAATTATCTACAAAAAAAAAAAAAAAAATTGCCCTCCACGAAACAGAAGCCACACACTCCCTCACCTTAACACCACCTCCAATAGGGCTTAGACCCTTTTGCATGTAAAACTGTAATAAAACTACCAACAAAAGAGAATTTGAAACAAAGATATAAAGGATTCTTCACAAGTTTACATTGATCATCTCATCCACTGAGAAGCCATTTCCTTTGTGTTCAAATGTCCTTGTGAAAAGCTAACCAAGAGGAGAAAGGGGCACAGAGGCCAAGTAGGTACCACATCCTTGGCTCCTTTTTTCAGGAGAAACACCCACTTTAGAGAAACATTTTTTATGCCTCCAGGTAAAGACCCCAAGCTTCTCGCACAGGGGCAACACGTTTTGGTGGAAAGAGGAGTAACTGCCTCCAGGTCCTGCACTGAAACCCCATTTCCATAAACACTGCTGTCAACTTGGCCAAGTTATTTCACCTGTCTGAGTCTCTTTTTCACCTCTCTATAAAAAAGAATAAAAACACTATCCCACAGCATTATTGTGAACATGACTTGATATAGAACATAGAGGTCTATAATATAAAACACTGCATAGCTCAATCTCTCTACCTCCCAGCCCCCCCCACCCCCGCCCCCCACACACACACATGCACACACATACACTGAGACTTGAGTTTTTCAATGCTGGAAGTCCAGTAACCTCTCATCCCTGTGAATTCTCTATGAACAGAACCCAAGAAGTCTCAGCTAGGGGAATGCGATTATAATTGGGCAGGACAGAGGGTAGGGGGTACTAGGTGGGATCCCAGGGAAGGCAGTTCATTCTTCAACAATTCCTACCATTTCCTCTGTGGAAGCAGCACACATGAATAAATCAGCAAGTGGGAGTACATTTTTAAAAATTACATGGAAATTGTACCATTGTCTGTTATAACAATATACAAACAAAACAGTGGGGGGTTTTCTCTTGCTCACAGAGATATGTTGTTGACAATTACAGTTTCAGAAACACAAGAGACAAAAACTGCCCAAAAACTCAAGATGAAGGCTGAAATTAGATTTCTTTTTAACACACTTCCCCTGACAGTACCTGGGTAATGCTTTTGTGGTTGCTCTACCTGTGGGTCATTTCCTGTGCCGACAGTCAGTGCGATTAAGAGACACAGTAGACACAAGAATAGCTTAATACTTAACTGTAAGATGATTTTTCAAGGAGCTTCTCCAAGTATAATACTTAGCTTCTAGAAATAGTAATCACTGCAAACATTTGAGAGTCAAAATTCTATGCAAGGACCCAGGAGATAAACACAATTTGAACATAATACCTCCTTCCAAATCATTTCCTAGTCTGGACTGCAAAAAGCCTTAAGACACCTTTCCTAATATATTTTATTTATTCAAAGAAGAAAAGGCTATTTGAAGTTCTTGTATTCCTTCCACACAGAGATGCTTCACTGAGCTTTAAGAGAAGCATTTGTCTGTAGGCACAAAATGAGTAAGTAATTCCTCAGCTTCTAGAAAATGTAATCGTTGCAAACATCGGAAATGTTAAAATTTTATGCAAAACATCTTTTATAAAGATACAGACTAAAATCTTGAAATAAATATCATTCCAAACTAGTCTCAGCATTTATGTTTAAAAAATTAATACATATTCAAATGCTTCTGGATGCATAGAGTATCTCTGGACAGCAACAGTGGCTGTCTCTAGGGAGATAAGGGTGAGAGGTAGTTTTACTGCTCACAGTGCATCCTCCTGTGCTTTATATTTTTGTGTTATGTGCATGTGTTAATATTAATCTAGCTTAATCTAACTACTTAATTTAATTAAATGTAGTCTTTGCAACAGGCAAATGAACTCATGCATCCCAATCGAGGTAGATGATCTTTCTCTACAATCAGTAGAGACCGACCTTCTCCCCAGGCTGGACCTGTACAGCAGAGGAGTTCCCTGCCTTCTTGTCACAGTGCTGTGCTAGCACTAAAGGATACAGTAAAAATAGATCCTGTCTCCAGGCTGTCCCGGCAGAATGGCTGTCTCTCTGCCCCTAGGCTCCAGCCCTACCCAGCCTTCTCCAGCCCCAGAGCAGAGCAGTCCACTGCTTTTTAAATGTATCTTTCTGGGGTTTTCCTTGTTGCCCTGCCCTTCCACCCTTTTGATTAAATGGCTTTCTCAAAGAGGTCAGTGTGCACTCTCTTCCTTAGTAACCCTGAGACACAGTGGACAAAGGAGGAGGTGAAAGCCCCTGGGCCTTAGAATACAGTGAAACACATTGGTGCCATTGTCCTCTGGGCTCTAGAATACAGTGGAACACATTGGAGCCAAAGCCTCTTATGGAACACACTAGCTGTGTGACCTTGACAAGTGACTAATATCTCTGAGCCTCAGTTTATTTGCTCTTGAAAGGGTGGCAGTCATTTTATTCTCAGAGGGATGGAACAGAGATCAAATGAAATCAGTTATTAAAATGCCTACTATATATCCAACACATAGTGGATGTGAAATAAATGTTAGATATCATTGTCATCGTCATCAGTTAGTATTAACTGATTCTCACTGCCCGAGGATGACGCTTTCAAACTTCCCAAGGCTACACACCTTGTCAGCACTCTGACTCAGGAACCATTTACAAGCAGTATGGAATAGTGGAAAAGGTGGGCTTTAGGGTCAAAGAGGCTTTACCTAGAGCAAATCCTTAAGATGCATTTCTTCAACTATAAAGTGTAGATAATTATACCTTCCTCACCAAATCAGGGAAGACTAAAGATAATGCAAAAAAGGAACCTGGCACATAAGAAGTGCTCTCCACATCTTGGCTATTTTCACTTTACTCCAATGGGGTTATCTATTCACAAGTTCCAACATGCCTTCCTCTCTTCCGCCTCCATGTCTTTGTTTAGCCTGGTTGCCCCATCTGTCCTATTTAACCATCTTCATCTCTGGAAACTTCCATGCATCTTTCTAGTCTCAGTTCCATCTGAGAGCGTTTGTGAAGTTTTCTTTGACCACAATGGCTTTTCTCACCTCTGAACTCATATTAAAGTTTTATCTTCTGTAAGGTATTTATCTTCTTATAAGCAGATAGATCAAATTATCACATTTATCTTCTGTTGGGTAATAAGAGGTAGAAACCCAGAGAATCCCAAGATTGTTCCGCTGTGACCACTGTGAGGCCTACTAGAAAGTAAGGAAGTCAAACAATAATAGGCAGAAAGAACTCCAGTCACATGTGGCCAAAGAGCAGTTTCCCAGGGAACTGTCCCTGAGATCCCTGGACTACGATCCCCACGTCATCTAGGAGGGTCACTTGCACTTCCAAAAGTCAACTCCCTGATTCAAGAGGGTCTCATAACAGAAAGTGTCAATGGGTTCATCGATAAATTAAGGCACACTGGAGCTTCCAGCATGTGGACAGGCTGGTGGGGCACTGGACACATCATCTGACATCCACGTGAGTGGCTGCTGTTTCCGTCTCCCTGTGGGCCTGACTCCAGCTGCCCCTTCAGCCATTCAGTGCAATCAGATTGAGCTGTTCCTCTCTACAAACACTGGACAGTGGTGAGCAGAGCTGCAGAGGGTACAGCCAACTCCTTCGCATGTCATCCAGAGCCTGCACAGTCTGACCCCAGCCCTTCCCAGGCTCTTCTTCTGTGGCAGTCACCACCTGCTTCTTGCTGTTCCCCAAGCCCACCATAATCTGCCTAGTCTCCCCGCTACTTGGCATGTCCTTCTTTAGCTTCTTTACCTCATCTTACTCAGACTATAAACCAAGCTCAGATGTTGCCTCCTATAAAGAACCCTGCCACCCTTTCACAGAGTTTATTCCCAGTTCTCTCCGCAGCTCTCTATTACTGAGCTCTTCACGGTACTGCCAGTGTGACCATGGCAAGTTCCTGCCAGCATGCCCATGCACAAAGTACTGCCAGCATGCCCACTCATTTCTCCCCCACAAGACCACATGCATTATGAGGTCAAGAAGGATTTTATAACCCTTCTGTCTGCCCAGCAAGGTTTCTGACTACCAATACACTTTATTTAATGCACTGATTAAGAGAACAGAAATAAATGAATGAATGATGCTGTTTCTAACAAGAGACACCATACTTCCCAGCCTTCCCATCCAAGATGCCTGGAAATTACTCTTGGAAGATCTGTGTTTGTGGAGACTAGACAGAGCCACAGAGCCATTTTTGCAAAAGGTGAGCACCCCTGGGGGTGGGAAAGAGAAGTACTTGTGTCCAGAATAATAACTCCCCTAGAAAACATTAAGTCAGAGGGGTCTTTCATTTCCAAATTTTTTATTTTCACCTTTGTATATCTGCATACAGGTCTGAATTCAAATGAACTTTGGTAAGTGATATTCTATAAAAATATCCTAATTATTTTTTAGTTCACTAAGTAGCTGTAATCCCAGGCCTGGTGAATCCCATATCCGGTAATTGCGACTGCTCTGTGAAGCATCGTCCCCAGGATTTTTCCCTCTGGTGATTACTGAGCAATCCATTTTCACCTTTAGAACTGGCGCAGGGTTTGTGCCCACCTGTTTATTTTCTTGCTAATTTAGTTCTTTTACATACTATGACCTTCTGTGGCCCACATGCAATAAAGGAGTCATCCTTACAAGGACTTCCTTTAGATGGCTCACGGAAGTGTGTGAGGCATAAGTAATATACCAACTCTTAAACCCAGGCAGAATGAGTCCCTACCTTATGTCCCAGGAAAGCCTATAATGCTGTTTTGTAAACGGAACAAAAGATCCTCTTGATCTTGGCTATTTTCTATAGGAAAATGCCTCCCCAAGTACATCCTTTCCTACACATTCTGTAGTGGAACATTTATGGGGTCAAAGGAAGTCACTAAAAACTTGCCCAAGCTATTTAGCTCATATTCATTAACTGCTTAATACAAGCCAAGAGGAGCTTTACCAAGGGCCTCACATGGCTTGTTTCATCTTTCCCCAGTCTCCCTGGTCCTGCAGATGAGGAACCTGGAGCACAGGGGCCAATAACTCACCCAAGATCACATGGCTCATGGGTGTTGAAGTAAGCTTTTTCAGTCAACTCTGCTGGCTCCAGAGCCTGAAAGTATAACCATTACTCTAGGCTCTGTGGCACACTGCCAGACTTCTTGTTCAAGAAGAGTTTTTCCAACATGGGTAATTCCTAGACAGCTCTCATAAGACCTTACTCCTTTAGGCATTTTAGAGTATATTCGTATGGTCTTCTCTTTTTGAAACAATTATTTAAAAACATATGGTTCAAGAATGCATCACATAGAGACAGGCCTCTTTTAAAATTTTTTAAATGATAAAAAGCTACACAGGGAAAAGAAAACTGTGTCCTCTTGACCCAAACTTTTAGATTTTGGTATAAAGTGTCTTCACTGGGTGCAAAGTGACCGACTCCCTTAGTCAGTGGAAACAGGTGCACTTTGTATGCCACTGTCCACAACCAGATGAGTTTCTCAAGGAGGCTCATTGGTCCTCAAACATTTATTAAGTATGCCCTCTGCATGAGACAGTTGCTGGGCAGTGTGCGGGAATGGGGAGCAAGGAGACATGGCCCTAGCTCTGCCAGGGCTTACAGGCAGTAGCTCACTTCCTTGGGGAATTCAAGGCCCACAGACTGACCATAACATTAGATGTACCAAAGCCCATAAGGCGAGAAGTTCAGAAGAGAAAGAAATCATAACCACCTTGAAAAATATCAACTTGCTTTATTGGAAAAGGTCTATGTCTTGCCTCCAGCTTTCATCAGTGCTCAGTGACCAGTACTGGGAGGGCCATGCCAAGGGAAAAGCTGAGATGGAAGAAGCCACATGTTCATTGCAAAGGAGAGTTAAAAAAATATATGTAGGCTGCCTCTGAACACCCAATAGCCTAACTAATGGATTAATTTTTATTAAAATTTTAATGGGTATTAATTTTCATTTCCAACAGGCAATATATGCATATGCTAAAACAAACTGAAGATCAAGCAAACCAAATTGTTAGGCAGTAAAGTTTCCCTCTACCCTGAGAGGCAGCCTCTCTAAGTGGGTTATTGGACCCCTTCAAAAGAGAGTTCTGTGCATTTTAATGGCAGAAGTTTATAATGCCTTCAGCTTCTGGGCCACTCAGGACTAAGTTAGGTGGCCCATTCCGAAGGCTGGCCACAGAGATGGGTCAGGAAAGTGAGCAATGGAGAGATAAATTAGGAAGAACTGCTCCAGGCCTGGTCAACTCAGGGGCACTGCCCCATTGGCCACCTCCTGCGCATGGCACTGGGACAGGGAAGGGAGCCAGGCCTTCCATACTCATAGCTCACCCCACAACTGCTAGGCACCACCCACCTTTTAGAGAGAAGTAAAGTATGTGCTGGGAGAACGAGGCAGATGGGGGAGAGATTCTGGAAAATTCTAAGGAGGTTTTAAGCACTCTTCAGGCAGACCGGCCCAGCCGCCGTTTAGGGTTTCCTTGCTGGGGTGCTGGGGCGGATGTTACCCAGTGGGGTTCAAGGCAGTGCCTTGGTGGTGAGATGAGAAGTTTTTAAATGTCTGCCTTTCTAAAGCCACTCTCCCTGCATCTCAGAGAAGCACCCAGCTGGTGTGAATCGACCAGGACAGCAAATCCAGTTATTTATCTCCCTATCCCGAGTTACATTTATAAAGTAATGAATGGTCCATTAAACTAAGTTTGGGCACCTGTCTCGCCACAGCCACCTCGTCGCCCGCATCCTTAGCCGGAGGCCGTGGACGTGGGCTGCAGCCTTCCAGCCTCAATTCCCCTCCCTCTGCCACCCCCCTCGCTTCCCTCCTCCTCCCGCCCTCCCCCCGGTTATTTGTGAGATTAGAGTTCATTAATTAAATCCTGTGCTTAGATCGAACTGTAACATTATTCCAATCACATTTATCTTGCAGGCGGCGGAGGAGGTGGCAGCCTCGCTGGAAACGCGCGGGGGAGCCGGCGCCCGCGGCCGGGGACGCACAGCGCGGCGCTTCATCGCCACGCCGCCGCGCAGACCCTCCATCTTCCTGCCTGGCCTCCCGGCCCCGCTCGCCCCTGCCTGCGGGGTCGGGCTCCTCTCTGGGGCTCCAGCCCGCCCCCATCCCCCAGGCCTCCGCTGCTCTCCTGCCCGGTCCCCCTCCCCCGCCACACACGCTGACACGCGCGCGCGAACACACACACACACACCCGCACACACCAGCGATCGGCTGGCCTCTCAATGGACCGATTACCCCTCTTTCCCTGATCCCAGCCCAGCCCGGGATGAGAAATTGCAAAATGGCCCGGGTCGCCAGTGTGCTGGGGCTGGTCATGCTCAGCGTCGCCCTGCTGATTTTATCGCTCATCAGCTACGTGTCCCTGAAAAAGGAGAACATCTTCACCACTCCCAAGTACGCCAGCCCGGGGGCGCCCCGAATGTACATGTTCCACGCGGGATTCCGGTGAGTGCGGGCCTCTGAGCGCCCTCGGGCATCTGGTTTGGGGGGACGGCGGTGTGGGGTGGCGGGGGGGTGACAGGGAGTGTCTGGCTTCTCTGAGACTTCGGGCTGGATAACTGCGTGATCCTTCCCCTCCTCTCTGATTCTCCCTTCCCCCTTTCCTTTATTTATTTATTTTTTAAACCCGAAGTCCCTAAAAGCTGTTGTCCCAATCGATGTGATTGCATTTCTCGTATTCTTCCTCGGCATCCGTTCCCCCATTTCAAAAATGGGGGGAGGGCTTAACGAGAACGCTGGTGGAGGGAGAGGCGCTGTGTTTGGGAGGGGGCGGTGAAGCGGGACTCGCGAGCGGTGAGCGCCTTCCCGGTGCCGGGTTCACGGACTCTGCCTCCAGGCTCTCGACCGTACGGGGCGATTTAATGGCGCAGGCGCCGGACTCGCCTTGAGTTCTTCTCCGCGCCTCTGCCCAACCCCCATCAAATGATAACCGGGTCTGTGCTCTTGAAGCCCCTGGTGTATTCTACCACGATCCTCCCCCAACACACACACACACTGCCAACCCCCACCCCCGCTCCCACCCGCCTCCCCCTTTCCGGGATTTCTGCCGTTCCCCCTCCTTCTGCGGGAAGCGAGCCTCCTAAGGGCCGCCTACCCTCGCCCCAGGTTCGGGTCACCGCCGGGCGAGGGGCTGGACTGAGTAGGCGCCAGGCGAGGCTTGGCGCAGCCCATTGAGAACCCGTGCCTCTACCTGTGACCGCAGGAGTCCTCCCGGCTGGGCCTCCTGGGGGACAAGTGGCAAATACAAACTGCAACCGGGTCCAAGCCGGGCCAGAGATGTAGAACTTAGGGAAGCCCCACTAGGACAGAGGAGCGGGGCTGCCCAGCGGCCTCCGGGGTCCCGAGTTGGGTGACAGGGAGTGCAGTCAGACCTAGGCTCGGGGAGTAAAAGGTTAAGGCAGAAGCCACCCCCAGCCTTCCCCTGGGTCTCCGGTTTCCTCTGCCCTTTCTCCAAAAATCAATTCACCCAGATGGCAGAGTCGCAGGTCGGACCTGCGGGGGACGCGGCCGCTGTCCGCGGTGCTGACTCCCCGGTCCGCGCCGCGCCCGGGCGCCGGCAGTGCTCCTGGCTCCCGCCCCGGAGCTCCGCGAGACGGCCATTTTATGGTTTCTCCCGCACCCGGAGGGTTGGACAATGGAGACAGACCTCCCCAGTTTTCTTACGCCCTCACAGGTGTGTATGGGGAGTAGAGGATGGACCAACTGAGAGGGGGCTCTGGGACAGGATGGAGCCCGTTCGTGTGCCAGCTGCGCCCCCCACCAGCTGGCTGCACCTTAATGGCTACCTCGGCTTCCCCAGCCGAGGCCAGCATGTTTGTCTGTACTCATGCTCCTCTCCAGGTCACAGTTTGCGCTGAAGTTTCTAGATCCGTCATTTGTGCCCATTACGAATTCTCTGACCCATGAACTCCAAGAGAAACCTTCTAAGTGGACATTTAATCGGACAGCGTTTTTACATCAAAGGTAGGATAGGGGGAAAAGATCAAAAAGCTGTTTTTGCACTGTGGAGCTCAAAACAACAACAAAAAAAATCTATCCTCCTCCTGAGCTGTATTTGTCTTCTTGGCCTTACTGCACAAATTCTGGTGATTCATAACCCTTTTTTATGCATGTAGTGTTTTTCATCAAGAGAAAACATCAGGAAGACCAATTTGAATGGAAGAAAAATGATATTTTCAATATCCACCCTAACTTCACCTTCACTGAGCACCATGGTCTATAGTTAACCATGTGTGGCTCACACTGCCAAAGCCAACTATTAAAAAAAAAAAAGTTAATTGCAGGAAGACCACCCAAAGCCTTTTCATTCCCCCACTGATAAAAACTGAAAAAATAAATACATAGAATTGTCTCACTGAAACACACAGAAAATACTGTAATTCATCCCTATCAAATTACTAGTGAAAATCTTGGCCCAGATATATGCAAGTATTTAAGTACGGTTTTGTTTTGGGTTTGCCTGTTTGTTTTCATTATGCCCTTACAGCTTTTAACATACTGTAAAAGCTACTCAACATTATTTTATTAGTTGTAGCAGCCTTGTTTTTACATGAAGGAGTTTATGTGTATGTGTGTGGGGGGGTGTTTTTGGTTGTGAGGTGGGAAGAAGGATGGGATTTATTGAAATTTATTCTCCTCAGTGATTATGGTCTACTCTTAGAAACCTCAGATAAGTCAGTTCTCCTTCCTTCTTGGTAGGATTATTGTTCTGTGAGTGGAATGTGAGCCATCTAGTGTATTCATTAGGGGTGTGAATACTTATTTTACATGTACTTATTTTACCACTCTATTTAGGGGGTTGTGTTTTGGTCATAGAATTTCTAGTTACTGCATTCCTCTCTTTTTTATTTTAATTTAATGACAGAATTAAAACAAATTTGGTAGATCTACAATGTTAGGAGAATGTTGTTTACTTACAGAGTTGACATACAGTCTGATTATGGTTAAAATTTTTAAAACACTGTTCAATTAGAAATTAGTCCAGGACAATAATTGATTGTTTTTAAAGACCTAGAAGTGTATTTTTTTCCATTTTTTTATTATTGGAACATAGCTGATAAACAATATTATTGGTATATTGGTTTCAGATGTACAACATAGTGACTTGATAATTATATACATTACTAGAAGCTCACCACAGTTAGTTACCCCCTGTTACCATACCAAGATATTAGAAGTCCCTTTTTTTAACTATTGATTTTTAAATCCAGTATTGCTTTTACAGACAACCCAGAAAACACTAATGGGTAGAACTCACTATACCTTTTCCCAAAACATGTTTCTAACTCAATAAAAATATTCTTCCTACAATAGGCCATGTGACCCAAATGACCAGTCAGAACAATATCTCTTTTTCAAAACCTCCTTTGAACCCATTTATGAGATAATATTTGGTTAATTTTCTCAGTATCAAGCTAAGCTTACTGTGCCTTTGTAACAGTTTGTAGAGAACAATATTGGTAACTTTGGAAGTTTCAGATTAAAGCTTTCAGATTATGTTGCTCTATACTTTGACAAGTGAAATAATTTTTTGAAATAAAATCCCAGGTAAAGTGATGATAGGTGAAGCATTTAGTTTCAATCCTGCTATGCTTTTAGGCAAAAGACACAGGAAATTCAATGTGATTTCTTCGAATTGGAGAATCTAGTAGCAAAGTAACATTTTACTGGTCTTTTTTAGATATTTTAAATAGCTGAGACTTTAAGAGGAGCTGCTTAATTTTACTTAAAGCTCAACATGAAAGCAACCCGAAATTAGCGTTAAATATCACCCTTGCCTTGCTTATCCCCTAAATTCTTAGAATATACACACATTTCTAGATACAATACCCTATTTTTCTAAGGATTAAGTTTCTTCAACTAAATTGTTTCTATACAATCAAGTAGAAAAATATCCGTTTCAATATTCAAAGGACCTTAATGAGGTTATGTCATTTCTATTAAATATTCAACTACACCCACTGTTATTACCATTTTCATATTTTAATAATAGATAGTACTATACTGACTCATATCTATTTGGCTTATTTAGACACCAGAGATATTTGACCCTTGAATACGACAGTCCAATAGCAAACAAGTAGTCCCTAGTTAACAAATTCTAAGTCACCAATGTTTGTGCATTAATATAAGCTCTTTGGGGCCTCTGTAAATTGTTTCCCTGTATTCTCCGACACAACTTGGCCTATGCCTTCCCCTTGATCAAATACACTCTTCACATAGAGTAGAAAACCAAAGATTGGCAGCTAAAACTGTAAATTGCAACATTTACAAGCCTGAAAGGATTAACTCCAAGAACCTGCCTGAGAGATTAGCACATGTCTGTAGATTCTGAAGCGGTCCTCCACACAAAGACCATAATTACTGTGAACGTGTAGTCTTTCTTGGATTCAGTGTGCCTACGATTCTTGTCTGAATGAAATGCCAGCATAAGACATAAAATGAAAAAATCAATTCTTTTGAATGGGATGCATTTAATGAATTTCTTTTTATTTTAGGCAAGAAATTCTTCAGCATGTCGATGTAATAAAAAATTTTTCTTTGACCAAGAATAGTGTTCGGATCGGACAACTGATGCACTATGATTATTCCAGCCATAAATATGTTTTCTCTATTAGCAATAACTTCCGATCACTACTTCCAGATGTGTCTCCCATTCTGAATAAGCATTATAATATTTGTGCTGTGGTTGGAAATAGTGGGATCCTGACAGGGAGCCGGTGTGGACAAGAAATAGATAAGTCAGATTTTGTTTTCCGTTGCAATTTTGCCCCTACGGAGGCTTTCCAAAGAGATGTTGGAAGGAAAACCAACCTGACCACCTTCAACCCCAGCATCCTGGAAAAATATTACAACAATCTTTTGACCATTCAGGACCGTAACAACTTTTTCCTCAGTTTAAAAAAACTTGAGGGGGCTATTCTTTGGATCCCTGCATTTTTCTTCCATACTTCTGCAACTGTTACCAGGACATTAGTTGACTTTTTTGTTGAACACAGAGGTCAGTTAAAAGTCCAGTTGGCGTGGCCTGGAAATATAATGCAACATGTCAACAGGTGTGTATATTTTATTGCCTTTAACTTATACCCCACCAGATGGCAAATCAATATTTCAATCTCTTGGGGGTGGGAAGTATCCAGTTAGTTAGTTGTGGTTAGCTTAGTATTTTAGGGCAAATGGTTATGTTTTGTAATGAATAAATGAATCATTCTAGGTCAGAATTTCAATCTCCTCCTCCCATCTGGTAACCAAGTGCCAAACGGGGAGTTTGATATCTCATCAGTCTCCCCTCTCTGCTTCCTGCCCCCTCCATTGTTGGTAAATCTAATGAGCAATCATAGAAATCAAGACAAATCAAGAATTTTCTTTAAATGGGTAACTACATCCCAATAATGCTAATGGCTAAATTAAACAAGCATTTTCTTTTAAAGATGCAATTGACTTAAAATGTCCATTTTTATTAGATATTTGGGTGTTTTGTATATGTCCAAGATTAGAAAACCATGTAGGTAAATCATAAATTATATAATCTGCCTTAAAATGTGAGATTTGATAAACCAAAAATTATATGCCTTCATAATTCAGTAACTTGGCCTTAGACAGATTAACCAAAATATGCAGTATTTTCATCTAGAGTGATGAGTTTTAACTCTGGCTACTTGGAGAGCTTTAAAATATACTATTGCCTGGGCTCTACTTCAAGAAATTCTAATGTAATTCATCTGATGGAGGAGGTGAGGGGCCCAGATATTTGGTATTTCTTAATAACTCCCCAAATGATTTTAATGTATAGTCAGAATTGGGTGCCACTAATCCAGAGCATTTTATAAAGCAAGATAAATTGTAGGATTTTTTTCTTCCTTAAGTCTTCTGAGGAAATTGCCTCAACTCTAATTTCCCTTATGCGAGTCCTAACATACTATTCAGATATTACTATAAATTAGAGTAGATTCTGGGGCCTGGTAAATAGGGAATTCTAAAGATTTTTATCCCACAGTATATTATTCCCATTCTGTACTCCACTAAAATCCTCCACATTTAAGATTTTTAGTTGGTCTCTCACAGAAGGAGGAATCATTGTCTAATAAAACTGGTATGTATCTAACAGGTAGGGTAATACCATAATTTATAATCCAAACTGAAACTTTTTTTTTGAGAGAAAGAGGGCACTGCTAATAATTACAACAAGGATAACAGGCAAACACTGGTATTATCCCCATTTCCCAGGATGTATGGACACCTTTTTAAAGAGGTAATGTAGTCCAACTGCTAAGTTTAAAGATAAGTCAACTGAGGAACAAAGAACAGGAGTTATTTACCCAACCTCACTGCCCAAAATAGGCAGAACAAGAATTAGAATCCAGGCCTCCTGCCAACCTGGTCTTTTGACCTCATAATTTTGCTCTTCTCTAATTCTATTTAAGTTCAGCTGTACCAAAAGAATTGTCAGAAGCCATTCTAACTCCTTAGATAAGAATATTAAAACCAAGACTAAACTTTTAAATTGCAACTAGAAGGAAAAAGTCCATCTTTGAAGCCTTCAAATAGTAATGAAGGGAGTGCATATGCTTAGATACTTCAGGAAACTGGCCTGTGTGGCCTACCCTGCCCCCGACCTTTCAGAAGTCCCATGGAATTAGCTATAATGCCCCACAACCAGTCATGTTGACAGCAAACAGATTGGTTCAATGGAAACTCAAAGGAAATACAATCTATAGTAACCTGATTCATGAACAGTTCAATTCTCTTTGCACAGCCAACGATAAACACACATACATGCATACACATGCACACGCGCACACACACACACACACTCCATGGCAATCTCCAATATTTGACAGTTTTGGTGGGAAAGCTTCAAATTACTCTCTAAACACAGAAGGAAAAACAACCATAGTGTAGCCTTTTCTTTCAGATCATAAAGCATGTAAATATTTTCCTTAGGTCCCAGCATGCTAAAGAAGAGCTTGAGAACCCCCAGTTGGAAGACAAAGAGGCAGGGAATATGATTTTCTTAGCACAGGTATTCTTATGTACACCCTTGTGTCAGCAATATGTGAAGAGATTCACTTGTATGGATTTTGGCCTTTTGGATTTGACCCGAACACAAGGGAACAGAAAAATAAGGCTCAGAACCTTTCTAGACCCAGCAAGAAGAATTTAATCTCTAGGTTTGGGTAAAGAAGTGATAGAGGAGTTCCCCTTAGATTAAACAACCTCCTCCCCACTTCCAAGGGCCCTCTGTGTATGAAAAAGCATAGTCATTCTCACTGGTGACCTTCTGTGGTATTCACCAGCAAGTCAGAGCCACCACTCCTAAAGACAACCCAGACACAGGGCTGGCTTCAAACATGTGCAACCAGTGTAGTCACACAGGAGCTGTGCTCAGAAGGCCTGGTACTTGGTTTAATGCTCTGCTACCACTCTCTCAAAATTCTCAATAATTTTTTAAGGAAGGGCCCACATTTTCATTTTGCACTGGGTCTCCCAAACTATGTAGCCGGTGCTGCTTAGAGGTGGTTGTCTAAAAGATAGATTCAAAGCAAGTATTGTTTAAATCACATGTACAGACCCACCTCCCAGCCCAGTCAGAGTGACCTATCTGATTGAAACCTTCAACACTGGCCTCTGAATCCACGTGTACTTATTGTTCCACAGGTACTGGAAAAACAAACATTTGTCACCCAAACGGCTGAGCACAGGTATTCTTATGTACACCCTTGCATCAGCAATATGTGAAGAGATCCACTTGTATGGATTTTGGCCTTTTGGATTTGACCCCAACACGAGGGAAGATCTTCCATACCATTACTATGACAAAAAAGGAACCAAATTTACCACCAAGTGGCAGGAGTCCCACCAGCTGCCTGCTGAGTTTCAGCTGCTGTACCGAATGCATGGGGAAGGGCTCACCAAGCTGACTCTGTCACACTGTGCCTAAGAACTCCAAACAGAAAGTGCCAATCGGCTGTTTAAAAAGTGCCCCAACTCACAATGAATAGTCTTCAGAATCAAACCCTAGAGAATTTCTTATAAGGATCGTGTGCCGTTTAAAAGGAAAGATGTCTTCCCTCCCTTTTTTGCACTGTTGTTTTGAGTGTCTCAGCAGGACAAACGCACTGAAGCCACATGATTTCAACTTGATTGATAAAGGAAATGTTACATTTGGAACTATGTTGCTAACAGAATGGTTTCAAGTATTTTCATCTTTGTATTTTGATAATAAACTGCCTCCCATTTTTTAGAGGACTAGAGCTGTAGTTTCTACAGCTTTGCTTAGACACAGTCCTCATAATCAGAGGCCTCAGGCCAATTTGGGCAGGATTTCAGTTTTTGGGTGGGATAAGACTCTCCAGAATAGAAACATAAAGAACTGATTTGCATCTCCTCTCTATCTCCGACCATATCCCTTGCCCCACCACTGTGGAGTTTAATAATTTGCTAGGAATCATATTGAATTAGCTTTGCTTGTATCTGTTGCATTTGTACTAGATGTGTTCAAGGTTCTGGGAAACCGAGCAAATCATGATGGACCCCCTTATGATTACTTTGGTAAGGAACATGTCTTACTAAGTTATCACTAGTCCATGCAGTCTACAACACAGTGGCCCCTCTGTGGTGTGTGGCTTATAATGCAGTGCATCTCTCACTACCAGAAAGAAAGCCTGTGTCATGGGTGGCACTGTATTTCTTGCCATGAGTGCTATTATGGCAAATGACCTATTACCACATTTGCAAGGGCATTCCAGCATGAGTTTAGTGCCTACACAATTCCAACCCAGGCACTGGGCTGGGAATCCTCTCAAAATATAGAGACAGTGAGTCAGCTTATAAACCTGGGAAGCCTGGGACATAAAGATGAAAACAAAGTAGAATGCTTAGAAATTGTTAGGAAGTTGTAGATACCCTGCAGTGTTGTAACCAAGCTGCCTGTTCAGAGCTGTTGAGACCCAGCAGGGTTAAAGAACAGAAGCTTCCAGGTTGGCCCAGTCAGGCCCCTATGTGAACAGGGCTGAGGTGAGGTCCTCTGTAGTGTCACTGTGCCCACCAGCACCACCATTTGTCCTCTTTAACACTGTATGAGGAGACACTGTATAGTCTCTCTTTCCACTGGAATTGGATCTGTGCATCTACAAATTAAGCATTTCCAAAGGAAAAGCCACTAGGTAGTGGCAAGATTTGGTACTAAATAACCCTTGAAATTTAAAGGAATTAGTTAGCCATTCTCTTCTTCATTATTTCAGCTTTAGAAGTTGAAATCACATCACTCCAGTCCCTGGCTTTTCACAGAGCAGCACTTTATTCTTCCAGTTCAGCCCAAAGTCTGGCCAAGTTGATGTTAAATTTTAATAAGAGTTTCTTCTTTCCAAATGCCAGTCAAGCACATTTATGATATAATTGGGTGGGGTGGCTTGTTCTTTTCCAGAAATCTCATCTAGGTTGCCTACAATGTTACAAATACTGTTTAAAATAATTGCTGTAGTTCCTTGTTCAACGAATTGCCCCTCTTTGAGAGGAATAATCATGCCTAAAATTAAACCAAATACAATAATGAAAGACACAGTCCTTATGCCCACGTGCTCCCTGGTCTTAAAAATGAGCTGCTTATTCTAATAGTTTTTCAGAAAGCTAATCAAAACAGCTAACATAGATCCAGATAATTAACTAGTGAAAGAAAAACATCCAGGTTCAAATGTGTTGCCAAGAGTGGCGTATCTTACAGGGTGTATGAATGGCGATCACCCAAATAGACAGGAAGAAGCAGCAATGGCTGTTCTGAAATGGGAAACACTAAACAGCTCAATTCTCAGAATAATTACGAGAGATAGTAGAAAAATTTTTTAGTTCAACAGTACCATTGGATGGGCACCAAAGCCACACTATGCTTGTTCCCTAACAGTCCTGTGCCTCTCATGCTGTGCTCTGCTGGGGTCACTGCGAGACTGATAACTGATGCAAGTGTTTAGTTGCCTCTTCCTAAGCACTTAGTTCACTTAGTCACAGCTAAGTGATAGTAATGCCAGTATTACAGGGGCCAGATTCTGACTCTGGAGTTTTAATCTCAATGTACCCATTAGATTTCAGTAAATATAAATATGTAGAATCGAAAAAGACCATCCTTCTCTTTTCTTTAAAAGTCTCTGAAGAAAATTCCAAGTCCTACCATATTGGTTAACCGTAGTTCTCATACTTTATAAATTCTTCACACACAGGCTGTATCCCTCCTATTGAAAAAATTAGATGCAATATGTAGGTAAAGCATTTATCCCAGTTTTCAGCACATAGTAGGCACTCAATGTATGGCAGCATTTACTGCTGTTTTTATTGTTACTTATGCTCTTGACTTACAGTTCCAGCATAGAGAAAAACAGCCTCTAGCTGATCATACAAAATATTTTTGTTTAAATACTGTTTCAAAAATTAAACCTATGTAACCACTGTCACAACCAAAATTGTTGGTGGGTCCCATGAGTCCTGACTAGGTAGGTGGTGGTGTAAGTCATCAGAACTTCTGGGCCTGTGTGTTCAACAGCAATGAATTGCACAGACAGGACCACAGGGTTCACCCTCCTGATTGAGCTACAGATGCAAACCTCTGGCTTTGGCACTGCCTTCTAGGCTAAGTGCATCCTTCTGTCAGAACCCTTCCTCTTTTAGGATACTCACAGCAGAATCCCCCTTCAGCTATTTGAATAAATTTCACCATAAAGTCCCCAAGGCTCTCTACACGTGACACCAACACAAATGACCAATCCAGCTGCAGAAGGGGAACACACCCTAAAACACTAAGCAAACTGCTTAATGTTAGTCCCTCAGTTTTCTTTGTTCTGAGGGTCATGTGCAGACATGTAGATCCAGGGAAGACAGGGATAAACGTGGTATCAAGAATTTCCCCCACACCCACAAAACCTTTCCCAGATTTGATGACTAAAACACCTATGGTTCCTCCCCCTTTGCTTTTGTGTCTTAAGTGTCCTTGCCTATTGTAAAAGTGCTGTGTGTTTAGCAGTGCTGTGTGCTTAGCAGTGTTGTGTGCTTAGCAGTGCTGTGACTGCTGAACCATTTGTCTGTGACCTTGATGTTAGGCACCTGACCGGGGAGCTACCCGCCAGGACATGTGAGGGGAAAGGCTCCCCAGCCTCCTTGTGCCCAGGCCTCCAGTTACACATGAATGTGAACACCAGGACTAACGTAATTTGGTGGGGAAGCTAAGGAATGGAAGAGCATTTCTTCTGACTATGAGAAAGGCACTAATTATTAGATACTCTTGGACAGCAAAAAGGTATTGAACTGAGGCCAGAAGACCCAGGGACAGAATTGTAGAGCCCTATGACACTGGAAATTGAAGAGCCTTTGAGCTTTCCTAGTCCTAATTCCTGACTTTACAAATGAGAAATGGAGAAACAGAGAGGCTCAGTGATTTTCACAAGATTGCACAGGTAATTACTGGAGAAATGATGACTCTTCATCTAGTACTTCTTGACCTTATCCGCAGCACAAATGAAGATGGGCTCAAAGGGAAAATGATTTTGGTCTGTGGTCCACAAGGCACAGAAAATAAGTTAGAGAGGCTATAAAGGAAGAAAGAAGATTCTCCCCCCAAGACGGTAATTATCTCTCAATGCAAAACAATAAAGGAGATTTTAGGTCCACTGGTAATAAACTACATTGTACCCTGAAATAAGAGAAAGCCCCCTTGGTAAATTGTGATTCTGGTAAATTATAATTCAGTTACTGACAGCTCACAGTTGACAGCTCAAGTCTTATCCAATAATCTGGTCACATTAATAAAACTTTGTTTTAGTAATATGTATGTATAATTTAAAAGTTGAATACAGAGAATGGTTATGTACTTTTTTTTTCCATTTTTATTCAACTTATTTAACCTTAAAAGAAAACAGGTCATCTATTGTACTTCTCATACATATAATTTTTAGCCCCTGGAGGTAAGAAATACCTTTTGTCGATGTCTTCCATATTGTAAGTAATTCCAATAGCAGACTTTGCATTATTGCATTTATTTAGTTCAATATGCTAAAATGTGCAAATAATAATAATTTGGGCTGAGTCTTCATAAGCGAAATGACAGACTGAGCAATTTCCTGTATAATTCTGGATCCTTTTTCACCCTAATTGTTTTAATGTACCAGGCAAAAGTATCTGTTTAGCCTCTGCTTCTCCCTGAATGTACAGAACTATCCATTTACTTACCAGAGGGTAGGGGCTGTGTGTATACGGCTGAAAAACCCAGACGAAGCATCCCAGTTGCTGGAGACTTAGAGCCCCTGGGCCACCTGATTGACTGGTCTGGGCTCTGTGCCCCAATTAATCAAGGCCACAGGTGAGTTGATACCAAGGACCAAAATGACTGAAATGCCTCTCTCCACGCTGATTGCTTTGCCACATAGATACAACATTTGAAATGGGAAAGATTTTAGAATGTCATTATTGTATTATGCAGTACTTCTTAAAATTTCTTTTTATTGTGATGAATTATTACTGAAGATACATGTATTTGAATAGATGTTTTCATCCTCAGTGAAACGCATTCTTGTGTTGTTGATTGCAGTGGAATCACAGTGAAGAGCCTGTTGCAGAATAACTGACCCCAGTGTAAGATTACAATGGGATTATGGGGTTAGGGCCCGGTTAGGCAGCTGATCCACCGGCAAACAAAGCTGTACGACATAAGGAGCTCTTTAAAATACAGTTCTTGCTCCCTACCCCAGACCTTTGATTCCAAATGTCCTGGGATAAGCCCAGCTTACAGAAATTCCCAGGCAATTCTAATGTGGCTAGCATTTGGGATCCAACAACATATAATAAAGTCATATATACCATATGACCAAAGTAGCTGAATGTTTATCATTCCTCATGCAATTACTATCAGATCTGTTCCTTGACATTGTCATGATATATGGCAATAAAGACACAGTCTTGGTGACTCTACTATTCAACTGTTCTGGCTGAATTGACCAGTCACTAATTAATTGGTAAGCAAATAGTAACTGCTTAATTTAGTCAGAATGGATGCAAGCCTGAAGACAAAGTCAGGAACACAGCTTTAATATATTTTATCCCAAGGCCCGCTCTTTATATTTCACTCTTTATATTTCAAACTAAGAGGCAGATCTCAGGTTACTCATCTTTACAGATAGATCAACTGAGAAACAGGGAAGCTAAATGATTCATCCAGATTCTACTCGGATGTCATTCCCAGAGCCTAAAGTATATCTAAAGAGGTCTGATCTCTCAACCTCCAGGTAATGCCCCAAATGCAGAAGTTCTCAGGTTAATATGAAACCAATTAAAAAAGGAAATTCAAGGAGCTAAAGTCCTTCGACCAACTGAGTATAAAAAAGGTTGGCACTGGCTGCCTCGTGCCAGCCTCTGTTGAATAAGCTGCCACCATCCTGACGTTACGCCAGGCTCTTTTCTATAGCACATTCAAGGCCTTTATTCATCAGAGATACTAAAGGGCTCCTTTGATTTCCCTTCTGTGGGATTCACAGACAATTTTGCTCTGGCAAACATCTGCTAAATACAACTGGCTCTGGAGAATGGTGGAGCCCTGGCCTGTAGCACTTACCAATTTCTGTGGTGTAAATACTCTCAAGCTACTAACTTGATGTCAACCAGCTGAAAATGTAACAGTATGTTTTCAAGAGCCAGTCTGAGCTGGCTGGGACACAGCGCTGCCTAAACAACTCCTGGGTCAGTGAGCACCACGTAGGAGAGGAGAGCAGTGGCTCTTGAGGGACTCCCAGGGGCACCCTCCCCACAAGCACACATTTCTACTTTGGTTAATTCTGACCTTTAGCACATTATTGGGCCCTGGGGCTACAGGCCCTGAGGGGTTCAAAGTATTTCCTAGCCATATGACTTTCAGGAACCTCTCCACAGACTCCTCAGTACTTGAGGAGATTGTAGCCATGGCTTGTCTAATTTCTAAGGGTGGCATTCCAGGTAAACATTCTCAATTTAACAGCCAGTTGAAACCATGTTTTTCATATTTTTTTCCATATTCTATAGTCCATCATCTGTTTCCTAGTTCTCTAATTTTCTCTATCCACTTGGTTCTCATCTTTCTGATACAGCACAAAATTCACAGGCATCCAAAACTCAGTGGCAGCAAAGGAGCAGGGTAAGAATAAGACACATCCACATCCAATACACTTACCTGGCCCCACCACACCTGGGAGATGCTCCACGGTTCAAATACCTGTACCCAATTAGGGGACACCTAGCTAAGCCTCGTACCTAGGGCTTGACTATGCATTCAGCTGGGCTTTACTTGCCCTCAAAAAATTCCTAAGGGGCACAAAACCCCACTAAATAAGAACACCACTGGGCAAACTCTGTAGAGGAAAGTGTCATGGGATGCCTTGCCCTAAGCGAAACTAATGTAAGACTGGGCCCTGGAAAAAACCTATCAGCAAACATTTGGCCACTGCAGTTGCCTGGGCCCTGAGCAGTGGTAGTGCAGCTTTCCTTCTTCCTCACCACTAGGTGTGGATGCCCTACTTACTGAGTGTTCAGAAATCAGATGCCCTGATTTGAACAAACTTTCTTTGCAAATTAAAGGTTTCTCTGATGGAAGTCATTTTAAGTGAATTTAATTAAATCCTTTGGAAGGCAATGCTAGAAAAAATGTATTTAATTCCCCAGACATAATAAATAGCCATAGGTTTTTATTCTGCATGTAGTAAATCGAAGTTAGATCATAAAGGACCAAATCTACTTCTTTTGCTGTAGTAAATTATCCTACAGGTTCTGTAAGGCATTCCTAGACTATAAATATTTGAAGCTCAACTTGAACATTTTCTATATTATGTTTGAAAGGACAGAGTATCCCCATTTTCTATGCTTCTTAACAGTCATTGAAATGAGCTTTCTTCTCTACATTGAATAAGCTACATTTTGTCATAAGAGAGTCAGATATGTGTTCAGGTGTTTTCTGTATTTACAACAAATCCCACAAAGCCTGAGCACAAAGTATGCCTTTATCCTCTGGCTCTTCTCTGGACACCAAAGAGATAAGACCATAGCTACAAGCAGAACAGACTTAACAGTAGGCCCTATTTTACTGTGAACAAATTCACAGCAAAACTAGCCAGCCACTCCACAACATTTTTAGCTAGAGAGGTGGGGAAGAAAAACTGGCAGATAATGGGAGTGAGGTTTGGTCAGTGTACATAGATGGAATAAGGTCACTGAAGTGCTTACAAATAAGAAGGGGAGGTTTCCCTCTGAAGTCTGGAATCTATACCACTTTGCAAGATTTAGAATAATTGGTCTCCATGTCAGAGGTACTCTTTAACCACATTTCAAGATCCAGATCTGAGCCCTTACTATGCAGAAAAGCAGCCTTACAGCCCACAGCCTTGGGAGGGATTTATTGATGAGTTGAGATCCAATTACCAAGCATCAGCAATTAGCACTGAAATTCTCCCCAGACACAGAACAAAAGTATTGAAACATCACAATGCAGCATCATTTACACACCCAGGACAGCCAGCCACCTAAGTCCACAGCAGAACTTCACAGATCTAGACATTATCTCAGGTCTAGATTCCTGATCAACATCCTCAACATGGAGATGAGACAGCTGAGGCTCAGAAATCAGGAAGACTTAATGGCCCAGGTAGTTTACCTAGAATTAGAGTGTGGGTCTCCCAGCCACTGATTCTACTGTGCCACACCATGCTGCCTCCATTCTTTAGATGGGAAGTTGACAATCCATTTTGGAAACATAAATCAGTAGTCAAGACAAATGAATGTGATATCTTCTCTCACTTAACCATCTTGGTTTCAACATTTCACTTAGCATCATTTTAAAGAATGTTATATCAACATAGAATAAGGAATAAAGCTCTCTGTAGAGTAATGACGAAACCAGGTCAGAATGTGGGAGAACAGTGAATGTAAGTTATTAAAGAAATGAACAAGAAGCATGTGTCAGGGAGAATAAATGCTTCTTATATTGTTATAACCATGGAGACACACACACACACACACACAATGCATTTGTTTTGGAAAATGCCATTTTAGGCTGAGAGACTGGCATCGAAGACATCATGCTTCCCAACTACTTAGGAAGCACTCCTTCTCTTTGGAAAAAGCCATGGCCCTTAGGATCCAGACTCACATCTCATGAGAGGCAGCCTCAGTTGTCCTTAGAAACAAGCTGTCAGACTGACAGGGCCATGAAGATCTGAAAGAAGCCAGCACTGCTGAACTGAGTAATATGTAAATATCTTCTGCCTATGTGGTGAACAAGAATGGTCATCTTTCTTTTGTAGAGCTAATCATTGTATATATTGTGGCTGTAGTTTGTGAAGAAAATACGATGATTTGCTTCGACAGATCCCTAAATGTACCTGTTAAGTGAGAATGTGCCTGCCTCATTGCCTCATGTGCCAAACACAGTACTGAATGCGTTGTTTTTAAATAAACAGTTTTATTGTGCATTGGAAAACTGCTGGTTGTCTCTGGCTCATTTGGAAGACTTCCCCCACTGCCATACACACACAGACCACCCCCAACACACTCCATCTAATGAAGAGATTAAATGCATCCTCCTTTTTTCATTCCCTGTGTTTTGAGGAATACTCCTTGGAGATTTGTAGAATTCCAGAAAGGCTGGGCTTGGCTGTTTCTCGCCATGAACTAGCAGCAAATACTAAAAGCGCCCCTATGCCCAATTTTGCCATAGATCCTTTAAATGGAAATCATGCAATAAGTCTTAACATAATTATGCACTACTCCTGAAATTTACTTGTTTACATCATTTTATTTCATGGAAATTAGGTGAGAGAGGGATGCTGAGGGACTTGGTCCACATTTCAAAGTGGTGGAGTTATAATGAGAACATGACCTGACTCTTGGTCCAGGACTCTTACCTTTATCCAATTCCAGTCTCCCTTTAGGCCACCTTCTCCTAGAGCCTTCCCTGACTGCCCCCATCAGCCTCCATCCCTTAACCTGTGTTAATTTTTCTTCATAGCATTGTCTTTCCTCACTTGAAATAACAGTATTTACTCACTGTTTATCTGCATCTCCTGCTATATTATAGATTGTACCTTTTACAAAGCAGGTAATTTTGATCATCTTAATCACTCTATGTCCCCAATGCCTATAACAGTGTGGGAGCTTAGCAGGCTATCAGTTGATATTTCTTGGATGGACGGATGGACCGAAGGCCTACAGAGCTTATGTATCACTTCTACTCTTTTTCATCATCTCCCTCTGCATGACTGTGCTTACATCACACACACCAAAAGTCCTCACTTTGCTCTGACTATGCTGCTCAGACAGCACCATGAATAATGAGTATTTGATGACTGAATGAACAGTCCTAGAAATTGTTTTTCTCAACATCCATGCTCCAGCATCAAGAATGCCCCAACATATTAATGCACCAAAGCACATCCTATATTTGCCTGACTGACCATAATTTCAAGCAAAAGGAGAATTTGTGTAGAGCAAAAACTACAGGATGATTGGAAAGACCCTGCCTTCAGTAAACCGGGTTGCATCTGAAAAGTCTTGCTGCAATGTTCTTTACCTCAAATCGAGAGTCCTTATTGGTCACCATGTACAACACAGGCAGGATATGAACAAGATAGAAAATGAGCAAAATTACAATGCCTATCTGGGAGGAACTTAAAAGTCTTATTGGGGAAGTAATTCAACACATTATAAGGGAATATTTTTTATCAGGCAGTTTCAGGGAATGCTGGGATGCCGGTGAGGGACAGAAAGAGAGAGGCTTGCGAAAGAAAAGGATGACTCCATTAAATTTGAGTGAAAACAATAAAAATTTTAGAGGCCAGATGTAATACTCAAGGCTTATATTTTCTGAAAACTACTTGCCAGGCTGATAATTCCCCCCACCCGCCCCCACACAGAAATGGTAAGTTGTTCTAAGACAAAATAAAACAGCTTCATAAACTTTCACAGAACATGAAATTGACACCACATTTATTGCAGGCTCTCTTTGCCAGAAGCCAATTAGTACAAATTAAAATTTTAAAGTAGAATTTTTTCCCTAAGAAAATGCATTGCCACGGGTTGATCAAGACAAAGAGGATTAAAAAAAAAACCCACTCACAGAAGGGCCAAATTAATTCAAGCTCCAGAGCCAGTAAGGAAGTAGGCTTTCTGCATTAGTCTAAGCAAGAGTGTAGGCTCTTCTCCAGCAGGCCTCGCCCAAGGGCCAAAACCCTGGGGGTAGATGATACCAGCCTCAGCAACTGCGGTATCCCCCATTTTCAGTGCACTATTCTTGTTGAGTGAGTTAGCCTGATGAATAGGCTGCTCTGAACACTACCTCATACCACTCAGAATGTCGTAAGTGACCAGGAACTTAGAGATTCGATGAATTCAAAGCTCTTTTTTCCAGAGGGAAAATCAAGGCTCAGGAGAGAAACTGACTGGTCCAAATGTCCTCCGCTAATGAGCAACAATTTTGGTGCTTTTTTCTGGGAAGCAAAAGGAAAGTTATTTTTAAATCAATTAACAATTCTCGATCTAAATGAAAACATTTGAACAGACCGCCTGCCCATTTTAACTCTTTTGTTCTTATTACAAAGATGTTACTTGAAAAAATATTAGAAAGTAGAGTTGAACAAAAGAATATAAAAAGGCACCTAAAACTTTCACCTGTTTTTATTAGTTTATGGTGTTCTGCACCATGCATACTGTTTTTCTCTTTTTCCCCACTTAAAAATATACCAGGAGCATCTGTCCACGTCATTAAATATTCTTTGATAAGCTCACAGTATAGAAGCACTATAACTTATTTAACCAATTCTCCATTGTTATTCCAAATTTAGGTTTAGGTTCTTTGCCACTTTTCAGTGCTATAAACAGTGCTTTGATGAACATCTTTGTAACTGAATGTTTGAACATCCAGGATTATTTCCCTGTATAAATCCCTTGAAGTGGATTTTCAAGAGGTATGAAAAATTTTTGTAAGAGGAGTCTTTTTCTAAGTCAGTCAAAAATGCTCAAGGAGAAAGTTTAATGACCAAATTTCCAAGTATTTCCCTTAGAAAACCTTAAAAGGCTTTAAAAAGGCCAAAAGATTAGGAGAAGAGCATGTATTACCATTGAGGATGACTTCCTCAACAGAAAAAAATGTTTTTTTATGTACTCTCTAAGGTAAATAAGCTATTGTGGTGTGCTACTGAAATTCAGTTACCCTGTCTACTGTTTAGGAGCTGGGAGAACTTCGCGCATCAAGAGAGAAAGCCCATCCAATCACACCCTCATTGCTAATCAAATAAAAAGCACCCAGGACCATCTAGGAGAGACGGGCCTTCAATACAATGATAGGTAGCTCTTTTCCTTATTCTGGGAGTATGTTTATTGCTTACTTAGTGCTACCAAACTAATAATGCTTCCAATTCACATTAAGTCCACGAAGTCAAAATGAGGAGGTTAAAGTAAACAATCCACCTTGAGGCTAAACAAATCCTATAGGTCAGTTGTTTTGTTGAAGTTCTTTTAATTAATATCTCCACTTCTATGCAAGAGAGGTGACTTTAAACAAATTTAAAATATAAACATAGAAATTTTCAAAGCAGAAGTATGATAGGTGGCCAAGGAAATCACTACAGAATTCCTTAATCCTGTTATTGTCCTTATCCTAAGTAAAGGTGGATTAGTACTAAGTGATATTATATTCATCACTGTGGGCCTTACAGAGGCACTGTGGGCTCTGTCACAACTACTTAACTCTGCTGCTATAGCATAAAAGCAGCCAGTGATAATACATATATGAAAGAGTACAATTGTGTTCCAATAAAACTTTATTTATAAAAACAGGCAGCATCCAGATTTGGTCCATGGAGCTATGGTTTGCCAACCTTGCTTTAAGTAACATGCTCCTTATTGTACATAAAATAATTGCACTTGACAACCTTCATTATGTTAGTTTTTTAGGACTATCATAATAAATTACCACAGACTTTGTGGCTTAACTTAACAGAAATTTATCCTCTCACAGTTCTGGGGGCCAGAAGTCTGAAATCAAGGTATTAGCAAGGTTGATTCCTCCAGAAACTCTGCGGGAAGGTCGTTTGATGTCTCTCTCCCTGTTTCTGGTGGCTGTCGGCAACCCTCATTGTTCTTTGGCTTGCAGCTACATAACTCCCATCTGCCTCCATCTACACAAGGCCTTCTCTGTATCTGTGTCCCCTTTTTTTCTCTTGTAAGGACTTGCCACTGGATTTAGGGCCCACCCCAATCCAAATCTCATTTTAAGATCCTAACCTTAAGTACATCTGTAAAGACCCTTATTACAAATAAGGCCATATTCCAGATGGATGTAATTTTGTGGGCCACAATTCAACCCACTACATCCATTTACAGTACTATCCCATTCATCAGGTAATTCAAGGATCCACAGAGAAGAGCCCATGGAACACAGTTTAGTGATGCATAGACTTAGATGTGCTTCAGGTACCATTATTCCCCTTCAAAGATAACAAACCCAAGCAGCAAAAGCCCAACAGCATTACTGGGTGATGCAAGTTATGTCCTCAAATACATTTTATAAAGGTCTCCAGTATCTATAGACAGTAAATGGATGTACTTGCAACAAAGGATTCAGAACCAAATAAAACATCACCTCCAAAACCAACAAATTTGAAAGATCTTCTATCAAGGAGATGCTCAGTACCAGGGACATTGATCTCACGTAAATGAGTTTTCTGGCTGGGGGTGCATGCATAACAGTGAAAGAAAAAAACATGTAGGAAGAAAATATGAAACTTGACCAACCTATGACATGAAGTGGTAAGTTCAAAAGAAATGTCTACAATGTTTCAGTGGACACAATGCTTAAAGATCAACTTAAGACTCACTGGCATCTTGCAGCAGGTATCACAGATATACTGACATAGATCTAACCACCATTTATCGAAAAAACTCATATATCTGATTTAGCTCCCAGAAACTTTCATGACCTAATCAGCAAACAAAGCCTGTTGGTAACTAAGGTAGAAATTTAGTTGGAGATATTTTTCTCAGAAATAGAAACAATTTTAACAAAATGTAGAAGACAGTAAAGGAGGATGATTAAGTGACTTGAGGGAGAGAAGAGTCAGAGTTAAATAGAAAATAAAAAACTGAGATGGCCACATAGACCTGTTTCATCCTATTGGAAGCATTACATCCTTCAAAAGGAAAAAAATTAAGTTTTCTGCCTTAAAGTACGTCAAGACCAGAATGACTAGTTGGAGCCTTCGCTCTTAGGAGACACAATTACATGCCATATAAGAGATAATAGCCTAAGTGGTCTCTCCTCTAGGTAGACAAGAGTTCCCAGACGGGACACACACACCCTTCAATGTCTTAGGCCAAGAAATGATCTACTGGTGTCAGGCAACATTATATGGCTGTCCATTCTCACTCTTTGATCCAGCCCTAAGAGAAGGGATTTTTTTCCATGTAACAAATTCAGCAAACACTAGAGCAGGGAGAAGAAATGATGTAGGAGGTAAGTTCAGTCAGTTTTTGGTATAAAAGAAGGAGGGTTGAGCAAATACCGAGAGTGGGGCGGAAGATGGCGGCGTGAGTAGAGCAGCGGAAATCTCCTCCCAAAACAACATATATCTATGAAAATATAACAAAGACAACCCTTCCTAGAATAAAGACCAGAGGACACAGGACAATATCCAGACCACATCCGCACCTGAGAGAACCCAGCGCCTCGCGAAGGGGGTAAGATACAAGCCCCGGACCCGCGGGAGCCGAGCGCCCCTCCCCCCAGCTCCCGGCGGGAGAAGAGCAGGCAGAGCGGGAGGGAGACGGAGCCCAGGGCTGCCGAACACCCAGCCCCTGCCATCCGGGCCAGAGTGCAGGGCCCTGGATACTAGGAAAACAGGGCAGCAAGAACAGTGAGCGGGCACTGGAGGCTGGGCGACAGAGGACATAAGAAAAGCGCGTGACCATTTTTTTTTGCTTTTTTGCTGTTTTGTTTTGGCGAGCGCTTTTTGGAAGTCTTAAAGGGATAGGGACCCCAATACTAGGGAAACAGGGCAGAAAGACCGGTGAGCAGAGGCCTGAGGCTGGCACCGGAGAATAAAGAAAAACGAACGAACACCTTTTTTTTTTTTAATTAAAAAAATTTTTTTTTTTTTAATTAAAAAAATTTTTTTTCTTGTTTTTTTTGTGGTCGTTGTTTTGTTTTGGCGGGTGCTTTTTGGAAGTCTTAAAGGGGCAGGGCGGGCCACTTAATCCAGAGGTAGGGAATCCGGGACCTCTGGGCACCCTAACCCCTGGGCTGCAGGGAGCAGGGAGGCCCCTTACAGAGATAAATAGCCTCCCAGCAGCTCCTGCTCCAACGCGACTCCACCATTTTGGAGTAGCTGCCCGAGCCAGGCCACGCCCACAGCAACAGCGGAGATTAACTCCATAGCAGCCGGGCAGGAAGCAGAAACCCTGTCTGCGCGCAGCTGCACAGCACAAGCCACTAGAGGCCGCTGTTCTCCCAGGAGAGGAGGGCCACAAACCAACAAGAAGGGAAGTCCTTCCAGCTGTCACTCGTCCCAGTTCTGCAGACTATTCCTATCACCATGAAAAGGCAAAGCTACAGGCAGACAAAGATCACAGAGACAACACCAGAGAAGGAGACAGACCTAACCAGTCTTCCTGACAAAGAATTCAAAATAAGAATCATAAACATGCTGACAGAGATGCAGAGAAATACGCAAGAAAAATGGGATGAAGTCCGGAAAGAGATCACAGATGCCAGAAAGGAGATCGCAGAAATGAAACAAACTCTGGAAGGGTTTATAAGCAGAATGGATAGAATGCAAGAGGCCATTGATGGAATTGAAATCAGAGAACAGGAACGCATAGAAGCTGACATAGAGAGAGACAAAAGGATCTCCAGGAATGAAACAATATTAAGAGAACTGTGTGACCAATCTAAAAGGAGCAATATCCGTATTATAGGGGTCCCAGAAGAAGAAGAGAGAGGCAAAGAGATGGAAAGTATCTTAGAAGAAATAATTGCTGAAAACTTCCCCACACTGGGGGAGGAAGTAATCAAACAGACCACGGAAATACACAGAACCCCCAACAGAAAGGATCCAAGAAGGGCAACACCAAGACACATAATAATTAAAATGGCAAAGATCAAGGACAAGGAAAGAGTGTTAAAGGCAGCTAGAGAGAAAAAGGTCACCTATAAAGGGAAACCCATCAGGCTAACGTCAGATTTCTCAACAGAAACCCTACAGGCCAGAAGAGAATGGCATGATATATTTAATACAATGAAACAGAAGGGCCTTGAACCAAGGATACTGTATCCAGCACGACTATCATTCAAATATGACGGTGGGATTAAACAATTCCCAGACAAACAAAAGCTGAGGGAATTTGCTTTCCACAAACCACCTCTACAGAACATCTTACAGGGACTGCTCTAGATGGGAGCACTCCTAGAAAGAGCACAGCACAAAACACCCAACATATGAAGAATCGAGGAGGAGGAACAAGAAGGGAGAGAAGAAAAGAATCTCCAGACAGTGTATATAAAAGCTCAATAAGCGAGCTAAGTTAGGCAGTAAGATACTAAAGAGGCTAACCTTGAACCTTTGGTAACCACGAATTTAAAGCCTGCAATGGCAATAAGTACATATCTTTCAATAGTCACCCTAAATGTTAATGGGTTGAATGTACCAATCAAAAGACACAGAGTAACAGAATGGATAAAAAAGCAAGACCCATCTATATGCTGCTTACAAGAAACTCACCTCAAACCCAAAGACATGTACAGACTAAAAGTCAAGGGATGGAAAAACATATTTCAAGCAAACAACAGTGAGAAGAAAGCAGGGGTTGCAGTACTAATATCAGACAAAATAGACTTCAAAACAAAGAAAGTAACAAGAGATAAAGAAGAACACTACATAATGATAAAGGGCTCAGTCAAACAAGAGGATATAACCATTCTAAATATATATGCACCCAACACAGGAGCACCAGCATATGTGAAACAAATACTAACAGAACTAAAGGGGGATATAGACTGCAATGCATTCATTCTAGGAGACTTCAACACACCACTCACCCCAAAGGATAGATCCACTGGGCAGAAAATAAGTAAGGACACGGAAGCACTGAACAACACAGTAGAGCAGATGGACCTAATAGACATCTATAGAACTCTACATCCAAAAGCAGCGGGATATACATTCTTCTCAAGTGCACATGGAACATTCTCCAGAATAGACCACATACTAGGCCACAAAAAGAGCCTCAGAAAATTCCAAAAGATTGAAATCCTACCAACCAACTTTTCAGACCACAAAGGCATAAAACTAGAAATAAACTGTACAAAGAAAGCAAAGAGGCTCACGAACACATGGAGGCTTAACAACACGCTCCTAAATAATCAATGGATCAATGACCAAATCAAAATGGAGATCCAGCAATATATGGAAACAAATGACAACAACAACACTAAGCCCCAACTTCTGTGGGACGCAGCAAAAGCAGTCTTAAGAGGAAAGTATATAGCAATCCAAGCATATTTAAAAAAGGAAGAGCAATCCCAAATGAATGGTCTAATGTCACAATTATCGAAATTGGAAAAAGAAGAACAGATGAGGCCTAAGGTCAGCAGAAGGAGGGACATAATAAAGATCAGAGAAGAAATAAATAAAATTGAGAAGAATAAAACAATAGCAAAAATCAATGAAACCAAGAGCTGGTTCTTCGAGAAAATAAACAAAATAGATAAGCCTCTAGCCAGACTTATTAAGAAGAAAAGAGAGTCAACACAAATCAACAGTATCAGAAACGAGAAAGGAAAAATCACGACGGACCCCACGGAAATGCAAAGAATTATTGGAGAATACTATGAAAACCTATATGCTAACAAGCTGGGAAACCTAGGAGAAATGGACAACTTCCTAGAAAAATATAACCTTCCAAGATTGACCCAGGAAGAAACAGAAAATCTAAACAGACCAATTACCAGCAACGAAATTGAAGAGGTAATCAAAAAACTACCAAAGAACAAAACCCCCGGGCCAGATGGATTTACCTCGGAATTTTATCAGACATACAGGGAAGACATAATACCCATTCTCCTTAAAGTTTTCCAAAAAATAGAGGAGGAGGGGATACTCCCAAACTCATTCTATGAAGCTAACATCACCCTAATACCAAAACCAGGCAAAGACCCCACCAAAAAAGAAAACTACAGACCAATATCCCTCATGAACGTAGATGCAAAAATACTCAACAAAATATTAGCAAACCGAATTCAAAAATACATCAAAAGGATCATACACCATGACCAAGTGGGATTCATCCCAGGGATGCAAGGATGGTACAACATTCGAAAGTCCATCAACATCATCCACCACATCAACAAAAAGAAAGACAAAAACCACATGATCATCTCCATAGATGCTGAAAAAGCATTTGACAAAGTTCAACATCCATTCATGTTAAAAACTCTCAGCAAAATGGGAATAGAGGGCAAGTACCTCAACATAATAAAGGCCATCTATGATAAACCCACAGCCAACATTATATTGAACAGCGAGAAGCTGAAAGCATTTCCTCTGAGATCGTTATGCAAGGGATGCCCACTCTCTCCACTGTTATTTAACATAGTACTGGAGGTCCTAGCCACGGCAATCAGACAAAATAAAGAAATACAAGGAATCCAGATTGGTAAAGAAGAAGTTAAACTGTCACTATTTGCAGATGACATGATACTGTACATAAAAAACCCTAAAGACTCCACCCCAAAACTACTAGAACTGATATCGGAATACAGCAAAGTTGCAGGATACAAAATCAACACACAGAAATCTGTGGCTTTCCTATATACTAACAATGAACCAACAGAGAGAGAAATCAGGAAAACAACTCCATTCACAATTGCATCAAAAAAAATAAAATACCTAGGAATAAACCTAACCAAAGAAGTGAAAGACTTATACTCTGAAAACTACAAGTCACTCTTAAGAGAAATTAAAGGGGACACTAACAGATGGAAACTCATCCCATGCTCGTGGCTAGGAAGAATTAATATCGTTAAAATGGCCATCCTGCCCAAAGCAATATACAGATTTGATGCAATCCCTATGAAACTACCAGCAACATTCTTCAATGAACTGGAACAAATAATTCAAAAATTCATATGGAAACACCAAAGACCCCGAATAGCCAAAGCAATCCTGAGAAAGAAGAATAAAGTAGGGGGGATCTCACTCCCCAACTTCAAGCTCTACTATAAAGCCATAGTAATCAAGACAATTTGGTACTGGCACAAGAGCAGAGCCACAGACCAATGGAACAGACTAGAGAATCCAGACATTAACCCAGACATATATGGTCAATTAATATTTGATAAAGGAGCCATGGACATACAATGGCGAAATGACAGTCTCTTCAACAGGTGGTGCTGGCAAAACTGGACAGCTACATGTAGGAGAATGAAACTGGACCATTGTCTAACCCCATATACAAAAGTAAACTCAAAATGGATCAAAGACCTGAATGTAAGCCATGAAACCATTAAACTCTTGGAAGAAAACATAGGCGAAAACCTCTTAGACATAAACATGAGTGACCTCTTCTTGAACATATCTCCCCGGGCAAGGAAAACAACAGCAAAAATGAGTAAGTGGGACTATATTAAGCTGAAAAGCTTCTGTACAGCAAAAGACACCATCAATAGAACAAGAAGGATCCCTACAGTATGGGAGAATATATTTGAAAATGACACATCCGATAAAGGCTTGACGTCCAGAATATATAAGGAGCTCTCACGCCTCAACAAACAAAAAACAAATAACCCAATTAAAAAATGGGCAGAGGAACTGAACAGACAGTTCTCCAAAAAAGAAATACAGATGGCCAACAGACACATGAAAAGATGCTCCACATCGCTAATTATCAGAGAAATGCAAATTAAAACTACAATGAGGTATCACCTCACACCAGTGAGGATGGCTGCCATCCAAAAGACAAACAACAACAAATGTTGGCGAGGCTGTGGAGAAAGGGGAACCCTCCTACACTGCTGGTGGGAATGTAAGTTAGTTCAACCATTGTGGAAAGCAGTATGGAGGTACATCAAAATGCTCAAAACAGACTTACCATTTGACCCAGGAATTGCACTCCTAGGAATTTACCCTAAGAATGCAGCAATCAAGTTTGAGAAAGACAGATGCACCCCTATGTTTATTGCAGCACTATTTACAATAGCCAAGAATTGGAAGCAACCTAAATGTCCATCAATAGATGAATGGATAAAGAAGATGTGGTACATATACACAATGGAATACTACTCAGCTATAAGAAAAGGGCAAATCCAATCATTTGCAGCAACATGGATGGAGCTGGAGGGTATTATGCTCAGTGAAACAAGCCAAGCGGAGAAAGAGAAATACCAAATGATTTCACTTATCTGTGGAATATAAGAACAAAGGAAAAACTGAAGGAACAAAACAGCAGCAGAATCACAGAACTCAAGAATGGACTAACAGGTACCAAAGGGAAAGGGACTGGGGAGGATGGGTGGGTAGGGAGGGATAAGGGGGGGAGAAGTAGGGGGGTATTAAGATTAACATGCATGGGGGGGTAGGAGAAAAGGGAGGGCTGTACAACACAGAGAAGGCAAGTAGTGATTCTACAACATTTTGCTATGCTGATGGACAGTGACTGTAAAGGGGTTTATAGGGGAGACCTGGTATAGGGGAGAGCCTAGTAAACATAATATTCCTCATGTAAGTGTAGATTAGTGATAGCAAAAAAAAAAAAAAAAAAAAAAAAGGGCAGTTCCTGTGTGGTAACCTCCAACGAGTTCTACACAAGGGTATAAAGGGCATATAAAAGTGTAGGCAAAGGGTCTGTTTGTGTTTATACAGAGGATCAAAGCCTAATTGGGCTACCCCGAAAATGAACTAAGATACGATATGAAAAAGAACTTCCAACATCTGCACCCTCTGGAAGACTCATGCCAGAAGATGATCATCAAAAAACCCCAACAAAGATCCACGCACTGCTACAGGTGTAGATGCACTCATCCCACCAGTTCCTGGACTTGCCATGGGAATGAGGAAGGAGATATCTAAGCTGGCCTGTGCATACAGTAAAACAACAAAATTGGACTGGATCTATACTGTTGGAACTCAACCAAGAATTTGGAGAAGTGCAAATTGTAGCGCTCCAAAGTCTTACAACTACAAACTATTTATTGTTAAAAGAACATATGGCATGTGAACAGTCCCCAGGAATGGGTTGTTTTAATTTGTCTGATTTCTCTCAGACTGTTCAAGTTCATTTGGACAATATCCACCATATCATAGATAAGTTTTCACAAATGCCTAAGGTGCCTAACTGGTTTTCTTGGTTTCACTGCAGATGGCTGGTAATTACAGATATGCTTTGGTTATGTAACTATACTCCTATTATGTTAATGTGTGTGTGCAATTTAAGTAGTAGCTTAAAACCTATACATGCTGAAGTTACTCTACAAGAAGATATATCAAAGAAATAATCAATCTTCCCATGTTTTCTTCCGCCTGCTACTTCTATAGCTTTTCTTCTTCCTTCCTAATTACAACCCTTAAATAGAATTCGTGCCTCATATCAAATTTACCGAGTATCATAATTCTTCCAAGTGGTAAAGATACCTCAAGACAAATGCTGGGCATAGAAGCCACAGGGCATAAATATGCAAAGAAGTTAAAAGTTAACTTTTTCAAACAATAAGGCTTCTCTCTCACTTACCAACTTCACATTTCCCTGTATGGCCCCGGAAGATGACTGGTTAGCCAGAGACGGGTAAGATTCCTCAAGGGAGGAACAACCTAAGACAGGCACAGTCGCAGGGGGGCCATCAGGTGAGAAATTGGGGATCAACAGAGGTGAGGCTTAGAACCTCACCCCCCCGTTCTGAGAGAAATCTTCTGCATACGTGGATGTTTTATTGCCCTGGTCTAGCTTGGATTAACACATAGTCTACAGGCACACACCTGATCATCTACATGTGCTCTCTTACAACACTAAACTATGTTTTCTACCTTTATCTTGTATCTACCTACCACTTCAGCATTTTATTAAAAATAATAATAATAAAGAGAGAAATGTGGTATCCACATATAAATCAAGTATAAAAACCAAATGAGTATTCATATTTGAACTGACTGTTTATAGTTCATAATGCATGAGCAAAACCGAAAGTTTCTGTGATGACTGCCCTTGTACTGTTCACTATGTAACTTATTCATTATGTAAGAATTTGTTCTACATGTAAAAACTTGTTTGTTATGCCTCAGAAGATTGGAGACTGACAAAAATTAGGCTTGGGGTGGAATAATGATTGTGCATTGAGCATTGACTCCCCTATACAGAATTTTATTGTCGTTAACAACCATTTGATCAATAAATATGAGAGATGCCCTCACAAAAAAAAAAAAAAAAAAAAAAAAAAAAAAGGACAGACTTCCAATGGTAAAATAAATTAGTAACCGGGATGTAAGGTAAAGCATAAGGAATATAGTCAAGATATTGTAACAGCCTGGTAGGGTGATAGCTGGAACCTAGAATTATGTATATAAATGTTCTACCACTGTGTTGTACCACTTGAAACTCATGTAATGTAATAGTGTGTGTCAACTACCCTTCAATAAAAAATAATTATTAAAAAAAAAAAAAAAAGTGTAGGCAAAGGGTCTGTTTGTGTTTATACAGAGGATCAAAGCCTAATTGGGCTACCCCGAAAATGACCTAAGATACGATATGAAAAAGAACTTCCAACATCAGCACTCTCTGGAAGAGTCATGCCAGAAGATGATCATCAAAAAACCCCAACAAAGATCCACGCACTGCTACAGCTGTAGATGCACTCATCCCACCAGCTCCTGGACTTGCCGTGGGAATGAAGAAGGAGATATCTAAGCTGGCCTGTGCATACAGTAAAACAACAAATTTGACTGGATCTATACTGTTGGAACTCAACCAAGAATTAGGAGAAGTGCAAATTGTAGTGCTCCAAAATCTTACAACTACAGACTATTTACTGTTAAAAGAACATATGGGATGTGAACAGTCCCCAGGAATGGGTTGTTTTAATTTGTCTGATTTCTCTCAGACTGTTCAAGTTCAGTTGGACAACATCCACCATATCATAGATAAGTTTTCACAAATGTCTAAGGTGCCTAACTGGTTTTCTTGGTTTCACTGGAGATGGCTGGTAATTACAGGTATGCTTTGGTTATGTAACTATACTCCTATTATGTTAATGTGTGTGCGCAATTTAAGAAGTAGTTTAAAACCTATACATGCTAAAGTTACTCTACAAGAAGATATGTCAAAGAAATCAATCTTCCCATGTTTTCTTCCACCTGCTACTTCTGTAACTTTTCTTCTTCCTTCCTAATTACAACCCTTAAATAGAATTCGTGCCTCATATCAAATTTACCAAGTATCATAATTCTTCCAAGTGGTAAAGATACCTCAAGACAAATGCTGGGCATAGAAGCCACAGGGCATAAACATGCAAAGAAGTAAAAAGCTAATCATTTCAAACAATAAGGCTTCTCTCTCACTTACCAACTTTACATTTCCCTGTACGGCCCCAGAAGATGACTGGTTAGCCAGAGACAGGTAAGATTCCTCAAGGGAGGAACAACCTAAGACAGGCACAGTCGCAGGGGGGTCATCAGGTGAGAAATTGGGGATCAACAGAGGTGAGGCTTAGAACCTCACCCCCCTGTTCTGCGAGAAATCTTCTGCATACGTGGATGTTTTATTGCCCTTGTCTAGCTTGGATTAACACATAGTCTACAGGCACACACCTGATCATCTACATTTGCTTTCTTACAACACTAAACTATGTTTTCTACCTTTATCTTGTATCTACCTACCACTTCAGCATTTTATTAAAAATAATAATAATAAAGAGAGAAATGTGGTATCCACATATAAATCAAGTATAAAAATCAAATGAGTATTCATATTTGAACTGACTGTTTATAGTTCATAATGCATGAGCAAAACCAAAAGTTTCTGTGATGACTGCCCTTGTACTGTTCACCATGTAACTTATTCACTATGTAAGTATTTGTTCTCCATGTAAGAACTTGTTTGTTATGCTTCAGAAGATTGGAGACTGACAAAAATTAGGCTTGGGGTGGAGTAATGATTGTGCATTGAGCATTGACTCCCCTATACAGAATTTTATGGTTGTTAACAACCATTTGATCAATAAATATGAGAGATGCCCTCACACACACACACAAAAAAATACACACTTCCAATTGTAAAATAAATAATAACCAGGATGTAATGTATAGCATAAGGAATATAGTCAAAATATTGTAACAACTTGGTATGGTGATAGCTGGTACCTAGAATTATCATGTATATAAATGTTGAATCACTGTGTTGTACACCTGAAACTAATGTAATGTAATACTGTGTGTCAACTACCCTTCAATAAAAAATAATTATCTGGAAAAAAAAAAAAAAAAAGAAGGAGGGTTAAGTTGATCTGGATACTGTCTAAAGAAGAGGCTCATGCACTACTAACCAGGGACAAAGGACCAGAGGACTTTGTCATTCTCTTAAGCCTTTGTAACTACTATGTTCCTGTGCTCTGGGGAGGTCCCCCTCATCTGCTTTCCTTCTGACTTCCCTGTGTATTAACTACCCAGAGTTCTCCTCCCACTCAGCTCCCAGCTTGGTGCCCTCATCTGTCCCCGTACGGGTTCAACATCAACTCTGAAGTTTACCTTGTTTTGTGTCCAGGGATTGCGCTTGAGATGCACAAACTATAATAATCTCAGGCTTGTGATGATGTCCCCCCAGCCAGCCCCTGGGAACGTGACTAAGTAAGCCTGTAGCACCCCAAGACACAGCCCATGTAAGGAGAGAATTCTCAGAACTCCAGGAGCTGGGAATCTAGGAATTTCGCCTCCTGCTGCCAGTTTGAGGACACACAGAAAAAGCTCAAGGGATAAAATAGTTGGCAGCATTGTGATTTAAAACAAACAAAACAGATTTAGTCCCTCCGGAGAGGGAGAAAGTGGATATGGAAAGAGAGGCAGGAAGCTGGGGTGGGCTGATTCCTGACAACTTCATAGAAAAATGGCATTTTCAGAAACCCATTCATGATTTTGTATTCCAGAAATTTTCAAGTGAGCCAAGCTGCCTTCTGATGTTTGTGAGTTAATTTATTACCAAAACATATCCTAGCTTACCCATATTGATACAATATCTTAGGCTATGAACTTTCAAAAACAGGTATCACTGAAAGATGGTGTGCATACAGAATTGTCACAATTTAACCTCTTGGCATCCAGCTATATATCCTACCTCTCCCAAATAGGCTTGTGTTTCCCACTCCTATTCCTTGTCCTGACACGGGATTATTCTCCTACTCTGCTCAAAATCCCCACTATTGATGGCATTCCTTGTATTGCTACTTTTTTGGCCTGGCAGCTCATCTTGCTACGTATTTTATGCTTTGTACATTGTAACCCAACTGCAAATCCCTTGAGGGCAAGGACCACATCCTATACTTCTTCTTCAGACCCTACCCTTCACTCTGACTCCTTCACAGGAGGTACTCAGCAAGTGTTTGTTAACTGCACATGTCCTGACTTACTGTGGCTCTTCTTAGAGTTGCACCTCTAAGTTCCTACAGCAGCTAGTCCTGTCTCCTTGGCAGCAGCATTTCTGTCATTGAAGGAAGGCTTCATTTGGTTTCAGAGATAGGAAGACAGTGTGATTCAGTACAGTCTTTGCACTGAATTTATTCCTCAGTGGTCAGCCTGACCCACCCAGCCAGAAACTTCTGTTGTGGTTATTAATGCTTTTCTTCTAAAGTAAACAACGCTGAGGATTCAGCACATACTACTTAATTTCTTTCAGCATGTAGCTCACCAGATAGTAGATACAGTTTTCATAAGTAGATATATCCAGAAATCCCCTTAGATATTTGATTGTAGCATTTCTCTCATAGCTATCCAGACAGATACACACCACATTAATTAACAATGGGTCTCCCTGCATGGGAAAATTTTGGTGCCTTTCTGAAATTTCTTAAATATTCTCCAATGAATATTTATTTTTGTGATCTGGAAAAAAAAAAGTTTGATTGTTTTGTTTCTTTCCCCTCCCCTCCCAAATCCCAATGATTCTATTCAGAATACAACTGAAAATATGCTAAAATTCCCTTAGGGGATGTTGAGGCCTTCCTCTCAGCAGGAATGCTCAGCCCTCTCCATGTGTGGTCACCCTGACTGGATGAAGCACTGAGACCCCAGAGTGAGGTGTCTTCATCCAATAGTTAAAATATTCAACCAAACAACAGAAGCTAAACAGAAAAGGCCAACAGGCCCGCACACACTTTTATAGCCATACACAGGAATACCAATCTCCATAGAGAATTGTTCCAAATAACCCACTTGGGCTGGAGGCCAGTGGTGCTGCATTAATGCCCCACAGTGTTCCTTGTGGGGAGCCTGCAGCAACATAAACCATGACTAATGGCACCTCAAGACCTGGCTGGAAGCAGAGTGTGAGGACGGAAATGTCTTGGTCAAAGCAAATCCAGTTCACACCCTTTCCTGCATCTGGATACAGATGTAATGATACTGCTAGGTGAATGGGCACTTAAAGTATATGGCTTCCAAGATTGACAGCCGGAGGGCATTCACATTGGAAGGAGTTTCAGAGGCTCAGAGGAATGAACTGACTTCTCCCTAGTCAGGCAACTTGTGACAGACTCAAGACTGGAATCTAAGACCCTTGACTTCTGTGCTGGGCATCCTCACATGACTGTGCTGAAACAAGCCCGGAACATCAGAAACAAAGTGCATCTTCACCTTCTTGCATCCTTGTCAACATCCACTTCCTCCACCCCTTTCTGCGGTGACCTACATGGCTTTTTGGTGCCCACCCTGTGCTGTACTTGGCTTTCAGATTTCTCTAATCAAAAGGCAGCTGCTTAGATGTGAAAACAACCACTGTTACGTTGTAATTAGTAATAAACCTGTCAGCATTCCAACAGCAACAATGAAAATACAATTTCCACTGAAAATTAAAAACAAAAAAGTTTTTAAAAAAGTAAAGCAAAGTTCATTTAAAGGAAATATATCACTGGGTAAGTCTGGTCACTGGAGAAAACTCTAATTCCTCCTGATAAATGAAAATGTAATAGTGGGGTAATATGTTGCTTCTGAATTTAAATTTACATCTTAACAGCACCATCCCTAGAACAGGGTGCTTAATCTGTGGTCCATTAAATGACTAACTGTTCCAGTTTGCAAGGGTCTGTTCCAATTTTAGCACTGAAAGTCCTGAGTCCTGGGAAACATTTGCTCACCCTAAACAGAATTCAAGAGGTCCATGAATCTGGATGGGAAGCAAATTACACCTTTATCTTTACTACTTTCTATCTGAAATTAACAAATGTTCTTCAGTTACGGAAGTAGGCAACAAATCATAGTGATAGTGAATCTGTGACTTGGCCACCAACAGAAATCCCAGATATTTTCTTATCATATTAAATTGCAGCAGATATCTTAAAATATCACATGTTCATCATTACTTTGATTAAAAAACAGGTATTAAAGTTGCCACTAGATCTTATTTAATACATTAATTTAAGAAATATATACTACTATATCAAAAAATTGTTTACTATTTTGATAGCTATATGCAATATAATTGCATTTTTAAAATTATGAGACATGGCTACAGGCTTCACTAAACTGCTGAAGAACTCCAACAGCACAAAAAATAGTTAAGAACCATAGAGGCATGGTGCATAATCTAAGGGACAAACTTTCTAGTGGTGTATTTTATGGAACAATATACCAGGGGGTAAGCTAAAGGATGTTAAAACATTACCTCTTCTTATCCCCTCTACCATCCTCTACGGGGGTTACTAACCTCCCAAAGTCATACTGATGAAATGCAAGCACTTAACCATCAGTATTGTTCTTTTAACTGTTGCCTTAGAAATTGTAATATCCATCTCTAATTTATCATGTCTAATTTCAAAAATATTAATAAAGCTTCACTAACATTGTAAGAAACTTAAAATGGTATAACCCAATTTTTCCTTCTCCTAACCCTTGTACTTTTTCTCATATATTTTATTTCTACATATGTTATACTTACCTCAGAATACATTGTTATTGTTTTTGCCTTAAGCAGTCCCTATTCTTTTAAAGAAATGGAAATATACACACACACACAGATACATATAAATGTGTCTGTCTATTTGTCTAATAATTGTTAAAATGTATTTTATATTTATCCAGATAGTTGTCCTTTCCGGTGCTCTTCAATCTTCATGAAGATCCAGGACTCCATATGGGAGCATGTCCTTTTAGCCTAGAGAACTCCCTTCAGTATTTCTTGTAGTGTAGATCTGCTGAAGCCTAATTCTCTCAGCTTCAGCCTGTCTGAAAATGTCTTTATTTTACCTTATTTTTTGAAGGATATCAACACTAGATAAAGGATTCTAGATGGATATATTTTATCTTTCACTAAAGTTATTCTTTCATTTTCTTCTATAATCCACTATTTTTGATGAGAAGTCAATCTGTTTTTCTTACTGTTTTTCACTGGTGTGTAATATATTCTTTTTTCTCTGACTGCTTTTAAGAATATTTTCAGTATATTTGGTTACCAGAAGCTTGGATTGACATGTGTCTAGGGGACGTTTTCTTTGAATTGGAGTTCTTGGAGATTCTTGGATTTGTGGGTTAATGTCTTTTTTCAATTTTGGAAACTTCTTGACCATTATTTCTTCAAATATTTCATCTGTCCCATTCTCTCTTCTCTTTCTGTTATTCCAATTATATACATAATAGAGCATATTGTGTTTTTGCACTGATATAAGATCTTTTTTATTTTCTGTTTTATTGTTTAAGTTCTCAACTTGTGGTACTTTGTTATGGCAGACCCAGGAAACTAACAGAATGTACTACCTCCATGTCCTCAGGGAAGCCCATTATAAAGCATATGTGGGTGAGTGCAGACCTGATCTGTGGCTGGGGCTCCTTAAGATGCTAATTGATCATGCCAACCCACATGGGAGCACTAAAAGTTCATTAAGGGCAAAAGACTTGAAGAAAGACCTCATCAAAGAAAATATAAAGATGGAAAATAAGCACATGAAAAGATGCTCAACATCACTAATCATTAGGAAAATGCTAATTAAATCACAATAAAATGTCACTACATACTCATTTAAATGACTAAAATTAAAAAGACTGAATCTACCAAATATTGGTGAGGACATGGAGAAACCGATACTCTCATACACTGCTGGTAGGAATGTGAAGTGGTACCACCACTTTGGAAAACGAGTTGGTGGTTTCTTTAAAAGCTAAACATATATCTGCTCTGTGATCCAGCCATTCCATTCCTTGATATTTATCCAAGAAAAGAAAGCATATGTCCGTACAAAGACTTGTGCATAAATACTCACTCTATTTGTAGCAGCCCAAAACTGGAAACAACTGGAATGTCTTATCAGCATATGAACAGATAAATAATGATGGTACAACCATACAAAGTAATTCTACTCTACAATAAAAAGGAGTGAACTACCGATACACTCAACAAAACAGATGAATCTCCAAATAGTTATGCAGTGAAAGAAGCCAAACCTAAAAGACTTCATACTGTATGATTCCATTTATATAAAATTGCTGAAAGTACAAACTAATCTATACAGCAAAAAAGCAGATTATTGGTTGCCTTGGGGGAGGGGGAGAGGGTTGAGAAGGAAGGATCACAAAGGGGACAGAGAGAAGCTTTTGGAGGTAGGTTGTTCATTATTTTGATTGTGGAAACAGTTTCATGGGTGTACAATGATGTCAAAACATATCAAATTTACACATTAAATATTTGAAATTTATTGTACATCAATTATAGATTAATAAAATACTTAATTTTTTTTAAGTTTTCTGAAGCTCAGCTGCCTTTTGTTTCTGCCTCTGGCATGTTTCTCTCTCTCCCACTGCCCTGCTCTTCACTCCTAGAAATAGCTTATCACTTCTGGATTGCATTTTCTTTTAGTTTCTTTCTATCCTCAGCTTTCTGAGGGCTTTTTTTCAAACTGTGGTAAAATATACATAACATACAATTTACCGTATTATTCATTTTAAATGTATACTTCACTGACATTAAATTCATTCACATGGCTGTGCAGCCATCACCATCATCCACCTCCAAAACTTTCTCATCTTCCCAAACTGAAACTCTGTCCCCATTAAACACTAACTCCCCATTCTCCTTCCTCCACAGTCTCTGACAATCACCATTCTGCTTTCTGCCTCTATGAATTTGACTACCCTATATACTGCATATAAATGGAATCATTCATTACATCCTTTTGTGACTAACATATTTCACTTAGCATAATGCCCTCAAGTCTCATCCATGTTGTAGCAGGTGTCAGAACTTCCTTTCTTTTTAAGGCAGAATAATATTCCACTGTACGTAGATACCACATTTTGTTTACCTATTCATCCATCCATGAACTGGGTTGCTATTGTGTCTGACAAGTGTTTAAAGTTATGATGTTGTAGGTTATCTGGCTTATTCTCCTTTTTAGAGTGGTTCCTACTCCCTAACTAGAATTTAAAGTCCTCCATGACTTAAATTATAATCTCATTTTTTAATATGATACGAAATTCTAGAACTTAGAGAAGGGCATCCATATTCTATCAAAGATAATAAATCATAAAAACCCCACAAGAAATAAAGCTTCAGCTATGTAAAGGTATTTTTTTCAACATCTGAGATTATAAGACAGTGGCATAAACAGGCACACAGTTACGAGTGGGCAGATACTAGAACTCACATACCTTGATTCCTAGTCTGACCGTTTCCCTGCTATAATGTGTTGCCTCTGCGGTGGGAAATATAACATCAAATTGAGAGATATAACATCATAAATCAGTTAATTTTCTCACAAATTAATAAATAAATTTAACTGTTTCAATAAAAATTCTGACCAGATTTTGGGAATAGAAGGCAGAGAGTAAGCAAAAAACAACTTAACAAAATGACTATTAAGTTCAGCCTAAAGAATGGCTACGCAAAAATCACCAAAAAATTATTGAAAAACAATTAGTAATGAATGATGAGCCTTGGCAGATATTAAAACATACAAGAGTTACTATAATTAAAAATGTATTATTAGTGAATGAGTAGACAGAAAAATCAATACATTTTCTTCTTCTAGAACAGAAATTCTAAATGCATATCCAAGAATTCAGTATATGATTATAGTAACATTTTAAATCAGTGATTAAATAAACAGTATTGGAGAAAATGGCCAAGTATCTGAGAATAGTAAGAAATTTAAAGTTACAGTCATTCAGATTCCCATATCTGAATAAAAGCAGTGGTGGTTTCTGTTTTTAACAAAATTTTTCATATTCTCCTTCTATATATTTATTTTTTGTTTCATTTCCATAACACTCAAGTGTTTAATCACTTGGCATACAATCACTTACCCAAAGAAGCAACATTTTTTACCAGCAAATTTTAAAGAATTGCGATTTCTTTCATATTACTGCAGGGGGGAAGCCTGGCAACTATTTTTCAGATGATTCCTAGGCTGGACTATTATTTATAAATATTCAACAAACATGAATTAAGTCCTTTCTATGGGCCAAGCAGTGTCCTACATGCTAAGGACACAAAAGTACGTAGTTCTTACTTTTGAAACCCAGTCCTTTATTTAAAATGCTGTTGAAGCTTTTAGTAGGTCAATAGACTGTCTGCCATATACATCATCTCTTTACTTATTGTTTGGTTGTGATTTTGGTAAAATAATAGGAGCATACTGGGTAAAAATAAGAAATAACAGGTAAAAATATGAAACACCAGAAAAATTATCCAATATTGCTTTTGCTTATTAGCTCTCTGCACAGAGATGAGGCAGGGTTGTTAGATTCTGATGCCCGTGTCTGAGGATGCCCACTCCAGCAGATTTGCTGAACAAGATGGATCTTCCAGGTTCTCCTCTCCACACCACAAAGCAGTCACAGCTGGATGCTTTATCACTGCTCTCCCCTCTCCCCGGATGAATATGACACACTGATCACGTTAGGCCATGACATACAAAATATGGCATAATTGTAGACTGTAATCATCATCATGATGGCTGACTTGATAAGAGAGGTCAAATCCCATTTTTATATCCTGAATTTCTAAAATATTGTTTCGTCAAAAAAATCAATTTCTCATTTTTCTAGCGTTAACTTGAAAAGGGTATAATTGATCAAGCCTAAATCCCTTACATCACCCAGGACTGTGTGGAAGGCTCATACCCAACAAGCCACTTGAGTCAGGGCCAGGCAAACAGCAGTGGTCCTCAGCATCTAACACCCATGGGCCTGAACAGCTTCATAGCAAGAACACATTTTACATCCTTTGGTTAAGACTGCGGGGAACACACAGGCTCATGGAATATAGATGCTCAGCTGGCTCATTTGGGTTTTGTGGTCCAATTTGTGGATGAGATATTTATAAAGTCCAGTGATTACAATGCCATCTCATTAACATTTGTTAAGTGAAAACCACAAAGTGCAAGAGGGGAACTCCAGTCTGAGGGGAGAGGGAAGAGAAGACAAATAGGGAGAGAGGTCTTCCTACCTCAGCACAGGCAGAAGGAAAGATCCGGAGGGAAAGGACTCCTCCCCATTTCCTTTAAGTTGGAGTTTCTCCTTACTGAAGGAAAAAGCAAGGGGAGAGGAAGGTGGATAGCTTTTCCATTTGTCGTTTGTGTTTGATCCCTAAGCAAGCCAAACCCAAGGCAGGCCCAAGTCTATCTGCCCATCAATTCGAATTCTCCATTCCTTGTATGATTCAGCCAAGGAGATACCTCCTCCAGGTGTCGGCCTAGACTGAACTTACTCCACAAGCTGTCTGCATGCTCAGCAAAGCTGTGTAAACTGGCCTGACCTCAGTGTTTTCAGCACAAAGGTGCTGTTGCTTGCTTGTGATTGCTTTCTGCCCCTGTCCCTGTGGGAAGGCAGTACAGCTTCATGGGGAGAACCAAAGCTATGCAGTCAGAAGGGCCCGGATTCCCAGCTGTGGCACATACTGTGCGCAGAACCTCTGATAATATCCACTTTGCAAGAATGTTATGGTGAGGGGTGGCAGAGTGGGGTTTACACGAATTACATAGTACCTACCTAATAAGTAGGTACTCAATAAGCGGTAGCAACAATTATGATTTTACTGATATCCCTGACTTTTTGCTCCTAGTCAATCTCAAACTCACAGGAGGCTTAGATAATGCATTCCATGTAGAACCAGCAATAGGATTATCCATTCTGTGAGCATTCGGTAAATACCAACTAAATATATACATGATTCTGTGTCTGGAGGGAGAGCATTTGAAAGTTGGACTCTGTCTTCAATGATTAGTCAAATTTAGTGATTACGGCTGTGGTATGTGCCATGACTTCACTTGAGGACTGTGCAAAAATTTCAGAAAAGTCTTTCCTTTTTTGTCAACTATAGAAAAATCCAGATCTCTGGTTTCTTCCCTCCTAACACCTTACCCCACCCTAGTCCTCATCACACACACACACATACACACACACACACACACACACACACACACACACACACACACACACACACACACACCAGAAGGGATTATTTCTATGGTGCTTAGCATCACTGAACATAGAGCCAGAAATTCCAAGTGAGGGTGCAGAAGCCCAGAGGCAGAGACTCTGTCACACAGATAACAGAAAAACTGTGGCCTCAGTTTGTCTCTTTTGCTCACATTTATCTGTTTGGGGGTGTGGGACAGAGGACCCTCTGCTAGAAGGTACTGCTTCTGTGACTTTAAGCACTGTCTTCGGGGCTTCTCCCCAGCACAGCAGAGCCACATGCATAATTAACCCTCTGCAGGCTGGTAACAAGAGCACAAGATTGCTGGAGCTGTGCCTGGCAGAGGACTGAACTGATCCTCCTCCCGAGAGGCAGACTCAGACAGAGGGCTGGAATTCTCAAGTAGGAAGAGGATTTCCTAACCCTGCTAGCCTGAAAGCAATTAAATGGGCTACCTCTAGGGTTCTACATGTCTAGATCCTGGAGTCGGTCCGCAGTGAGCAGGCACCCCTGGAAGGCCGGCAGGTGGAATGACATGTGAGTACCACTGATACAGTGGTTTGGGGGCCTTTAAGACTTCAACGTTGCTCCCAAATGTCCCTGTTGATGATGGATAGGTTCTTATGATATGGCAGGTTGTTATATACAGAGCCACATTTTCTTAAAGGCCTAGGAAAACAAAATCTCGTTCTCTTCATTAAATTATTAAAGGGAAGAAGTCTAGAAAAGAGATTTGGTTTTCATTCTTCAGCATCAGAAATGTAACAGTCTTGGTCAGCCAGCTTCCCCATAGCTGGAATATCCTTAAATCCCCTGTTCCTCCTCACAAATACACACTCTTTGTACTTAGGATTGCCCCTTAATTCTACTTCATTCGGCATAAGTAGAATAAGCAGCAAATGAGATAGGATAATTTAAAAGACATTCAAATTCCCTCTCAAGCTAAATCTAGCTCCCCTACACAACTGCAACTGCCCCAGAACGACCTTGCATTAAACACAACTCTTGCTTTAAAGAGATACGCCTTACATTAAAGCAACTCACCAAGAAGGACTCTGGAAAGTGCACAGTGAGCACCATAAACACTGTGGCACAAGTTATCTTATCAGAAGGTTTAGATGGGTGAGAAGCTGAATATCGAAGGTAAAAAATGAATCAGAGAGTTAAAAGAATGGCAGACCTACCTCGAGCACCAAAGTCAAGGAAGGGAGCTAAGTAGCCAACAATTCTAGAGTTGAGCAGAAAGAGGGCATCAAAATATAAATCACAAAGAAGTAAAACCAAAGTTGATCAGTATATATGCACTCATTCATTCATTCATTCATTCAACAAAGACTCCCTGATGTACCAGGCACTGTTCTGGCCACTGCAGAGTATAGTGAAAAAGTCACAGCCTTTGATATCAGCCAGGTCTGTGTTGAGTCACTACATCTGCCTATTTACTGACTGAAATTATATTTAGGTATTGAAATCAAAGAGCACCATTTTTCTTCTCTGTTTTGCCAAAAGACTAAATATAATCATTACATTCAATACAGTCCCTGGTACATATTCACCATTCTTCCCCTTCCCTTGTTCTATGATTCCACTAAGATTGACTCTTATCTCCATCCTAGATATCCTGGCTGTTCCAGACAACCGTCCTACCTAAAACACTTAATTTCAGAAAGCCCTGGGCACCAAGCAAGTATTCATCTCCAGAATCTCAGCAGAGCAAGATCTGCAGTTATGCTCAATAGCAAATACTATTTTTATCTGAAAACAACAAAGAACTGTAGATGTACAAACCACGATACAAATGAGCTGACAATTCATTGGGAGACCATTTAACCAGAGAATGTAATGAACCCATCAGCGGGAGATGAAAAGATATCAACAGGGTTTACTAAATGATGGTTTCAGACTTGCTTTGAAAGGGAGAGAAGACTAGGTCCATAAACCTTGTAAACCAAAACAAATCTTCAAATATGATCTCCCCAAGGTTGGAGCTGCCATCATATAAGGTTCCTGCAGCCAAGGCTGTAAAAAGGCCTGCACTAGGGCAAAGGACATGCCGGCGACCGGGATGCCCAGGTGCTGAAGGTGCTGCCGGCACTGCTGCACGGGGACTTGCCAGCAGAAAGGAAACCCATTTCCCCAGCCCAGCTGTGAGTCGTTCTAGGTGGAGCAGGGGATTAGAACACTCGAACTACTAGAATTCTGCGAGCGGTAAGGAGTCTGCCAACCAACAGTCCAACTAATGGATTTATCCAGTTTAGTAGACCTCATGCATTCATTGAACAAATAGTTACAGAGCACCTGCTGCACATCAGGCACGGACACAGATGCTGGGGACACAACCACGAATAAAACACGGGCTCTGGCCTCCTGCAGCTCCCATTTTAGTGAGAAGAGACAGACAATAAACCAATAAATAAGGAAGAAAAGAAAGAAGGAAGGAATGGAGAGAGGGAGGGAGGGAGGGAGGAAGCAATTTCTTCTTTGCACTTACAATTATCTAAAATTAAAAGTCAGGGTCATATGTTACTATGACTAGGAGACCTAAATGACAAAAAGCCAGACCTGCAAAGATCTACTAGCATATGAGTAATTGCCTCATATTTCATAGAATCATGTACTTTTCTTACTGAAAAAGACCTTAGTGATCAAACCCAAAATTCTTAATTTATGAAACAAGCTCAGGGAAGTAACATGATGTCTCAAAGACAACTGAAAATAAGTTCAGAATCTCTACACAAGGAATTCCCTGTTTATTTGCTGGAAAGTCTAAATAGACATATGAAAATTATCCAGCAAATACATATTGATCAAGTACTTTCTTTTTTGAGCACTGTGATGGCTGCTCCCCAGAAATGTAACTCTTTACAGAGAAAATGAGAAATATACAAACGAGGTAAGCAGAGATCCATCCTGTGCTAACAGGGGCCTGGCTGTCTGGCACAAAGTAACAAGGATAAAAGGAAAGGAGAAAGATTCACATGAGCTGGATTCTCCCTAGAATGCTGATTGGAGGAGATGAAATGAGAAGGATTTTGATAACCAAAAAAAGGCAAGAGGACAATCCAAACAAGGGAAACACATTTGAAATGGTACAGGACAGAGGAGGAGTTGGGAAGAGAAGAGCTCAAGCAAACTAGGGAGGAGGGAGACGAGAGGGACACCAAGTCAGCAGAAGTGTAGATGGTGGAGCCAGAGGATGTGGGAGAAAAGGAGTTGCAAAGAATATAAATACATTACCAGGATTGCCCCTTAAAATGGTCTTCCTATCATGCTCACCCCCTCTCCTCAAGTGTCTGGACCTCCCTGTAATGAATTTAGGGTGACAGTTCTAGAAGGCTCAGAAAACTGAACATTTTCAGTACCTGCCACCTCCCAACTTGCAGAGACTCTGACATCTGAGGCAACTCCAGCTCATCTTGATCTTTTCTCCTCTTCTCCTTGGCCTTTCCTCCACAACAGGTACTGCACAGGTGCTGTACACACACCAGCTCAAAATAATAATCCCTTATCCAATCATTTATTCAGCACTTAGAGGGTACCTCCCATATGCTAGGCATGATGCCAAGCACTTTACAAAGAATACCTCATTTCATTCTCATAATAACCCTATAAGACACATACTACTAATTATAATATTTAGCCAGCAGACTGAGTCTCAGACAGGTCAAATAATTTGTCTGAGGTCACACAGCTGGAAGACAGTGGAGCTAGGATTTTAATCCAGGCCTTTGAACACAATAACCTAGTGCTTCCCAATTTTTATTACAAAAACATTCAAGTACAAAATTGTGTAAAAAGAAAAAACAAGCTTTGCCTCCTTCATAATTTAGCCCCATCTGGCCCTACCTGTCCAGACATTGGAAGAATTTTGACTGTCTTCAAAATTATTTTTAATCCTTGGCCAAATTTCCCAGATGAAGCTCAACTATGGGTGACTGGTACCAGCATTTATTCTTATAAGCGATTACTTAATCCTTAATCCAAGAAATACAGAATTTACTAGGCCTTTGAACTTCCCAGATGGTATGTTACCATCATACTTTCGGAGGCAAAAAAAAAGAATTAAAAGACAGAAGTAGTCCAAACAGGATGAGACATGAGCAGGCTCAGAGCATGTGCAGGCTGCAAAGCAAGTGACAGACTTTCCTACATGTGCTCCAGTACTGCTGCCCAGCACCTCCCCTACTCCTAGAGATGCATGGGGGAGGCTCTCTGGACCACGTGATGCAGGAGGGAAAGGACTAAGCCGCCGCTATACTGCCCACTCGGAGGTGGCCCAGAAGACAGCAATGTTTCCACAGGGCAGCACTTCAAGTAACACACTGGTCTTCTACTTTGTACAGAAAGATAAGTGGTTGGAGGCTAGAATACACATTAACTCATGGACAATGGCCTAGCTGGTTAGTCAGGGCCTGGAAGAAGATAATTTGGAAAGTTGGGAGAAGGAGGTTTAGAAAGAGGCATCTGGATGACCTGTGGGAGAGGGCATGAACCAGGATGATCTTTGCATTACATGTCAGCTCTCACCAGAGAGCACTTCTGATGGAAGACATCAAACCGCCACATTGACAGAGTAAGTCGGCCTGTCTTTGTCATCAGCCACCCCAGTGCTGGAACAATGTATGAATGAACATAGCTGTGATCACAGGGATAAAGCCTATGCATGAGCCCACAACACAGGTGCCCACTAACTGAGTGCCAGCACCAAGGAGCCCCAAATACACAACATGTGGCACCATCCCTCAAACAGATCGACCAGCCACTTGGTGGCAAGTCATCTACATTGGCAGGGGTTCACCTTGGATAGGATCAATACCTAGTCCAAGTACGTGTTCGCATTTTCTGCCCACAGGCCTGGACAGCATCACTATCCAAAGAGTTATGGGAGTGTTTGATCCACCAACATGATACTCCACAAAACGCTACCTCAGACCAAGTGACCCACTTTATGACAGGGGTGCTGTGGCAGCAGGCAAGTGATATGAGAACTACTGGTCCTGTCACTTACTGTACTACTGAGAAGCCTGTGGCCTGGAAGAGCAGCAGCCTGGCTTCTTAATGACACAGCTGAGGGACCATCTTGGAGATGATACCCTGTAAGGATGGCTCTCTACCCCTCAGGACTCAATATATTCTCTAAGTGACCAGCATATGGTTCTGTATCCCCATTATGCAAAACAGAACCAAGAGATGGAGCTATTGACCACTCCTGCCTCCCATAGCCCATTTCGGGTATTTATGCCTCCTATCCACACAAGTTTAGATTCTGTGGGTCTAACTGTCCTAATTCTCAAAGGAGAAATACTTCTACCTGGCACAGCAAGAGTCCCTTTGAACTTTAAGCTACAGCTGCAAGCCAATTACTTTCAGATCCTCACACCAAGAGATGGGCAATAGAGCAAAGGAGAAAGCCATACTGGCAAGGGTACCTGACTCCGGGCCACGGGAGGAGCCACACTGTGCCTCACAGCAGAAGTAGGGAAGAGTGTGTTTGGCAATTAGGTGGTCCACTGTGGAGTCTCTTGATGCCCCCATGCTTACCATTTAATGGTAAATTGATAAGAACAGCAGCCATTACCCAGGAAGGGCACAGTAACCAGGGGCTAGGCCCTCTGGGAGACAAACCATCAAGAGCAGCAGAAGGGCACGGCTTGTTGTGTTGAGGGGAATTTTGAATGAATGGTAAAGAAGGGCAATAAGGAATATCAGTTACAACCTTGAGAAAAACTGTAGCAGCAAGAGCTGTTCAACCTTCATTTTTAAGTTCCCAGGATATAAACCCAACCAAAATTCAACAGATGTTCCTGGACAGAGTGAGCTTATTATAAAAAGGAAGTGGATTTAAGCAGCACAAGGGATAGACTATAGAGCACACTAAGGTGCTCAACCCAGATCCCCTCTTCAGGACTGACACACTCATGCCCCCACTGCTAAGAATTCTGGGTGCTGGCGACTCACAGCTGATTTCCTCACTGGGAACTGCTCTCAGCTGCAGGGCTCTGCCTCATCCGGTATGATGGCCCCTCCTATGGGACTACTTAGGGTCAGAGACTGGCTTTTGAAGGAATACAGAGATCTGGCCCCTATGCCTCAATATGGGATTACTCTGAAGGACTAGCCCAGCTCCAGAGCTCCCTGTAGAATTAGCTGAGGCCCCCATTAGCACAGAAGTACAGGTGGGTTTCTCCCTTTACCCAATCCTGCTTTCTGCACTACCTTACAGATGTCCTTCCTGAATACATTAGCAATAAACTTCCTGCATGAAAATCTGTGTCCAAGTTTATTTCCAAGTGCCCAATCCAAGATAGCCATGCTTACACACATCACAATATGGCCTAGGCAGACTGCTCCAGAATGGACAGCAAGGCAAGTTTCTTAAGTTTCTTAAGTAAGTTTTTCATTTAATCATATCGACCTGCCCTCTCAAAATCTGGGTGGGTAATCCTCCCTCCATGTCTCATTCTGAATCTATGAGGCTACACCAGTTATTGAATAAACCCATTGCAACATATCCTACCTCTTTCAATACAAAGTATTGGACTATAGACACAGATAAAGATATAAATGAAGTAAAAGACAGTACATTAAGGACATTAAACATCAGAAGGTTCACATGCTGGTATCAGTGTAGACTAGCCTGTTAGAAAGGGTTAAGAAGACTAGGTCAGATGATTCTATAGAAGTCTTTTAAGCTCCATGAGCCTGTTTCCTAATCCATTTCCAAAACTTGTTCTGACTACCCTCAGAACAGCCAGGAGGATCTTATCTGGAAAGATAACAGTACCTCAGAGGGTTCTCAAACTAAATGAGGTAATATGTTATGATGTGCAGTGCATAGGAAACACTCCATACATGGCTTGGATCAAATGAAAAGATACTTGCAAAACTACTGTGAAAACTAACATGCTACAAAAATGCCAGCAATTATGATTACTATACAATGTATTTAGTATATAATATTTTACATTTTTCCAGGGGTTTAGACTTGTCTCCTTACTCAACAAAAACAGGGTCTTTCTCTTTCATTTAATTGAACTTCAAAGCAACTACACAGTGTTTGCCACTGGAAGTGCTCAAAGTCTTTTCCCTGACTTGCAAGACAGGAGTCAGTAATACTATTTCATGGCACCTTATGAATATTGACAAGTACAAATTATCTTCTGTAATACAAATTTAAAAAAAGAGTCTTTTTTTTATCAGACTGAAAAAGGGGAGCAGAAACCACATTTCTGTAAACCATCTGTATTTCTGTTGGTCTGAATGCATTATCCATATTTCTGATCATCTGCAATTTCAGCGTACTGTTGTGTGTGCACCCAATTCCCTTTATATCTTATTAAATGAGGAATGAAGAATTACATCTATCCTATGCTCAAAATTTTTAATGGAACCAAAATCCTCTGAGGATTATCTTAAATCCAAGTAATACTCTTAAGTGGGATGTGAATGTAGCCAAATAGCTGCATGGTTAGAAACCTGTCTCCTTAAAGTGATTCCATGAATTTGGATTGCTGGGTCAGGGAACACTTCAATGTTGGCATATACATTATGAGAAGACACATTGATCAAAATTCAAAAAACACTCACACAAATGCCAGATCAGAAAGATTTGGAAAAACTCAGTAAGTCAAATCCATCCCATTTACTCTCATCTTTAAACAGCCTTAAACTCCTTTCCTATGAGTAAGGCTAACTTCTTTCCTTACCCCTCATCTCCTTCTCCATATCTATGTTAGTACCCCCAGTCTACAAATCAGCCAAACAGCTTCTTTTCTAGAGTCACTTCAGTATTTATTTCCCACTTATGCCTTCCTAATACACATTAATTTCTAGAACCCAGCTCCATTAGTGCAAACAGTTGTAATACTATATAACAATGACCAAAGACACTGAGAAGCATTTGGCATTTGAATAAAGGTCTCCATTTCACAGAGAAAACATACTGCAGAATTTTAAAAATTCATTCCTATTATACGATGTTGTTTCTTCAAATTAAGGATCTACATTGATATCACAATGAAAGACTTGTAAGATTCATTCATACATAACAAAGGTAAGACACTAATTCCCATAAATCACAGTAGCCATGTCTCAAAAATCGGCTTTTGTACAATAATACCTGAAAACATCTTTGCTGGGCTCCATTCCCTTAGGTGCTGCTCTGTGCCACAACAGTGTGATTGAAGCATTGGTGCTGAAATCCCAATGGAGGATGGTACATGTCTTTTCAGCATGGCATCTCTTTTTTCACAAAGTCTTCTGTGGCTGAACTTATGGAAATAAGAAGATACGGAAATTTCAGGTGTCAAGGCAGGCCAAGGAAAGACTCATTTTTTAGCAAAAAGTTCAGAAACCATCAGCCCTTCAGATCATACCATGTAGATGGTCACTTTTTTATCAAGCATATCTTGCACTAATTTTTAAATGTTTATATATTGACCAAATTAATGAATAGATCAAAAAAAGAAAGGGAGAAAAATGCCCAGGGAGCAGATCTATTTCTAGTTCTGTCCCTAACCAATAAGCTTTGTGCCCTTTGACAAATGACTTAGCCTTTCTGTATCTGATGCACATTATTTGTGAAATGGGGATACTTACATCTTACTTCTTACTGCAGGAGACTAGGAGGGAATATAATCCTCTCATTTTATAGATGAAAAGAGACACTTAATTAAGTGGCTTTATGGCATAGAGCTGGTAAAAAAGGCAGGGCTAGAACCTAGGACTCTAGGCTCAAATCTCCACCTAGTCTTCTGATTTGTTCCCATACAATAACTAAGATCCTATCAAATAAGTTGGGTATTATAGTTCTTTCTGACAGAAAGATAAAAGTTAGGCATGAAGAGGTCATGTGGTTAGTTCATGGCAGAACTTTGACTAGAATCCAGGCATCCTAATGTCTCAGTCTTTCTACCATATCAAGTTAAAGGACTCTAACTTTATATCTTTTTTTTCTGATTGAAAAATAAATATAAAATTGCCCCAAATAGGTATATTTAGATATAGCAAATATCCTAGAAGGCCCACTCTGAATCCTATTTCACAGGTTTCCTCTTTTATTATTTTAGTCCTTCTCTTTACTTGAGTTTAATTTCCTGTTACTTTTGTGCTATCTTGACGGGGTTATTTAGATCACTTATTTTCAGTCTTTCTTCCCTAAGATTTGCATTTTGTTATAAATTTATCTCTAAGCATAATTTTAGTTGCACTAGCCCAAGTTTTAATAAATTGTATTTCCATTAACATCCTCAATTTAAAATATTCTGTAATTTCTTCTCTGATCCAAGGTTATTTAAAAGCATTTAATTCCAAAACTTTGGAGAATTTTCTAATTATCTTTTTATAACTGATTTCAGGCTTAAATTTTGTGTGGTCAGAGAAGATGTTCTGAATGATTAAAATTCCAAAATCTGTTGAGATTTGACTTTGGTCTCTGAATACATTTAATTTTGGTAAATATTCCATGTGTACTTGAAAATAAGATGCACTCTTGTTATTATTGAGTGCAGGAACCTATGTGTGTCAATTAAGTCAAGTTCGTTTAACATGCTGTTTAGATTTTCCATAGGCTTTCTATTTTCTGGTTTTCATTTTTTTGTCTGTCTACACTATTGACAGCAACATGTTAAAGTTTCGCACTGTGATTGTGTATTTATCTGTTTTTCCTCTTTGTTCTGTCAACTTTCACTTTTTAATTTAAAGCTATGTTAGATGAATATAAATTCATAATTGTTTTACATTCCTACTGGACTGACTGTTTTGTCATCATAAGATTCTACTTATCCACTTAATACTTTTCCCGGAAGTCTAGTTTAATATTAGTTATACATTTTTTTATCCTTTTTCTTTCAATTTTCTGTCTTTATGTTTAAGATGTATTTCTTATAAGTAACACATAATTACTTTTTGTCATCCATATTATTTGTTTACTTCTTGTTCCACCTGTTTTATCTTCCCTCTTCACTTTCTTTGTCTTATTTTAAACAAGTATTTCTTATTATCCAACATTCTATGTTAGACTGTTAGTTATACATTTTTGTAGTGATCAGTTTAAGGAATACAAACAGTATTCCTGACTTATTACGATCTGTGATGGTTAGTTTTATGTGTCAACTTGACTAGGCTATCGTGCCAAGTTATCCCATCGAACACTGAATGTAGGTATTGCTGCAAAAGTATTCTGGGTTAACATTTACAATCACTTAAAGTTAATTTTAAGGGAAAGAGATTATTCTGACAATGTGGGTGAGCCTCATCTGATCAGTTGAAAGGCCTTAAGAGCAAAACAGGTTACCCTGAAGAAATTCTGCCTCAAGACTACATTAGCAACTGCCTGAGAGTTTTCAGCCTGCCAGCCTGCTCTACAAATTTCAGACTTTCCAGTCCCTACAATCACATAAGCCAATTCCTTGAAATAAATATGACTGATATGATACACAATCTAAAATATCAGTACCTTCCCTACTTCCCAAGAAAAGTTATGGAATTAGAAGTTTAACTCAACATACCAATCCATGTCCCATCTATTATTTCATCATGCATTTTAATTCTGTATTTTTAATACCCCAAAATATACTGTATTTGTATAGTCAGTATTCACTTACATTTTCTCACATATGTATTCTATCAAATATTTTAGAGCATTCATCATAAATATCCTTCCTTAGCAATTAAAAACACACTTAAAGCAAATGAACAAATATTCTCAGCAAAAACAAAATATAAATAAGAACCAAGTAGATATTGTAGAAATGAGAAATAAAATAACCAAAATATGTTTTTTACTTAATTGATGGGTCAACAGCAAAACAGAAGGAGTAGAAAAATCAGTGAAGCAGATGACAGAACAATAGAAACTATCCAGCTTGAAAAACAAAAGTAAAGTAGACTAGAAAAATAATACAGCCTCAGGGATGTGTGGTACTATACCGAAAAGAGTTAACATTCATGTAATTAGAGTCCCAGGAGAGAAGAGGACAAACTGTGAAAAAGTATGTGAAGAAATAATGGCAATGCTGGAAACCTAATATACAACATAGTGATTGCAGCTAAAAATATTTGTACTATATACTTGAAATTTGCTACAAGAGTTAATCTTTAGTATTCCCATCTCACACACACACACACACACACACACAAATGGTAACTATGGGAAGTGATGGACATGTTAATTCATTTCACTGTTATATATTCATATATGTGTATGTGTATATATGTACTTCACAATGTGTGTGTGTGTATATATATATACATACACATATATATCAAAATATCATATTGTATATCTTAAGAATATACAATTTTTACTTGTCAAAAATAAATAAATAAAAATATAAAAGATATACCTAAAGATTCAAGAAAGAGTGAACCCCAAATAATATAACTCAAAGAAACCCATAACAAGAATTTTAATCACTTCAAAAAATATACAGGAAGGCAGGAAAAAGAAAATAGAGGAAACAGAGAGAACAACAATCTCTTCCAGAATGAGTAAAAACTTACCAATTCATTTTTCAAAGCTAGTATTATCTTAATATCAAAACCAGACAAAAGCAATATGAAATATAAACCTTGGACCAATATCCCTCATGAACATAGATGCAAAAATCCTTACCAAAACATTAGTAAATAGAATTCAGCAGTCTGTAAAAGGAATTATATACATGACTATGTTAGAGTTGCCCCAGAGAAACAGAACCAATAGGATATACGTAAGTATATAACAGGAGTTTATTATAGAAACTGGTTTACATGGTTATGAAGACTGACTAATCCCACAATCTACCACCTTCAAGCTGGAGAAATGGGAAAACTACAATTTGGTCTGAATCTGAAGTCCTGAGAATTGGGGTGGGGTGGCAGGGGGTGGGAGGGAGCCATTGGTATAAGTCTGAAAACCTAGGAATACCAGTGTCTGATGGCAGGAGAAGATGGATGTCTCAACTCAAGCACAGAGAGAGTGCATTTCCCCTTACTTTGTCTTTTATGTTCTATTTGGGCCCTCAATGGTTTGCATGATGCCTACCCATATTTCAAAGGGCTATCTACTTCACTCAGTTCACAAATTCAAATACTAATCTCTTCCAGAAACACTCTCACAGACACACCCAGAAATTGTTTTTTCAGTGATCTGGACATCTCTTAGCACAGTCAAATTGACACATAAAACTAATCATCACAACAACCAAGTGGAATATATTCCAGAGATGCTGTAGTCTAGTTCTATATTAGGAAGTCAATGTAACTGTATTAACAAGCAAAAGAAGAGAAATTACTTGATAACATCGATCAATGCATAAAAATCATGACAAAATTCATGACAAAACTCTTATAAAACAGGAATATAGGGAAACTTCTTCAACTGGATAAGAGCATCTATAATTAACATTACAATAAATGATGAAAAACTGAATATGTTCTTCTCTAAGATTGGGAACAAGGCAAGGATGTCAATTCTTAACACCCATTCAACACAGTGCTAGAAGTTCCAGCCAGTGCCATAAGCCAAGAACAAAAACAAAATTTATACAGATTATACAGGAAGACATAAAACGGTCCTTATTTGCAGATGACAATGAATGTCTACGTAGAAAATCCCAAAGCCCAACAACAACAAAAACCTAATAAGTGAGTTCAGCAAGGTTGCAGGAGACAAGTTAAACATACAAAAATTAATTGTATTCTACAGATAGCAATGAATATAGATACCAAAATTTAAAATACAGTATCATTTATAATAATTCCCCAAAATGAAATTCTTAGAGGAAATGTAATAAAATGTGTATAGGACTTGTATATTTAAAACTATACATCAGAGTGAAATAAATCAAAAAAGATAAAAATAAATTGAGTGACATACCATGTTCATGGATTGGAAGACTTAACATAGTAAAGATGTCAATTATTCCTGAATTTATATACAGGTTTAACACAATTTCTATCAAAATCCCAGCAAGACTTTTTAAAATACAGACAAGGTTATCCAAAAATGTACATGAAAAAGCAAAATAACTAAATACCTATAACAATTTTTAAAAGGAAGACAAATGAAAAGGAATTAATCTACCTAATTTGAAAACTTATTATATAGCTACAGTAATAAAGACTGATATTAGTGGCAAGATAGAAATATAACTCAGTAGAATAGAATAGGGAACTCAGAAGTAGATCCATATATTTAGGCCCAAATAATTTTTGACAAAAGTGCAAATATAATTTAATGGAGAAAATATAGCCTTTTAATGAATGGAGCTAAAGCTATTAGACATCCATAGGCAAAAAAATAAACAAAAATAAAAAGAACCTTGTTCTAAGCCTCACACTTCATATAAAAATTAACTCAAAATGGATCATGAATTTAAATGTTATATGTAAAACTATAAAACATTAAGAAAAGAAAAATATGTGAGAAAATAGATCTAGGGCTAGGCAAAGTGTAGCTTTGAAACCAAAAGCATTGTCCATAAAAATAAAACTCCATAAACTGGACTTCATCAAAATTAATGTTCGCTCTATGAAAGATCTTATGTAAGAGAGAGAAAATAAAAATTACTTGCAAACCACCTATCTGACAAAGGATTACCATTGAGAATATAAAACAACTCTCAAACTCAACAGTGAAAAGCAATCCAATTAGAAAATGGGTAAAAGACATGAGCAGAAATTTCTCTAAAATGTATATACAAATGGTAAATAAGCACATGGAAAGACTTTTTACATCATTAGTCACTAAGGAAATTCAAATTAAAACCACAATGAGACATTACTACACAAATATTGACAATACCTAAGCTCATGAAGATGTGGAGAAACTGAATCATCCATGCATTGCTGGTAGGAAAGTAAAACGATAGAGCCACCTTAGAAATATGTACCACCAGACAACCCAGCAACTGCACTACTGAATTTTTATCCCAGAAAATTGAAGACATATGTTCACACAAAAACCTGCACATGTATGTTCATGGTAGCTTTATTCATAAAATAAATAACTACAATATTTATTGTATACCATACCACGGAATACTATTCAGCAATAAAAAGGAAAAAGTATTCATATACACAAGCCAGATATATCTCCAGAGAATTAATCTGAGTAAAAGCCAATCTCAAAAGGTTGCATACCATTTGAATCTATGTACATAACATTCTTAAGATGACATAATTATAGAAATAGAGAACAGATTAGTAGTTTCCAGGGATTACAAAGGGGACTGTGGCTTTCTTTTTTTAGTGGAGGTCAACAAGATGGCAGAATAGGATATCCTCAGTCCTTATCCTCCCACAGAAATACTTATTTGGCAACTATCTATGGACAAAAGTGCTTCTGTGGGAGCTTTGGGATCCAGATAAGAAGATAGCATCCCAGTGTAGCTCCAGATTGAGGAAAGTCACGTTGAGAATGCAGACCTATGCCTCTGTAGCAGGCCCACTGACCAAAGACTCAGGCTTCTAATCTTCAAGTAGTGCGGTTCTGCTATGGACACAACTCCAGTCTCACTTGTGTAAGGTCCTGCCACCAGCCCTACCATCCATCCCACACCCCATAACAAGACCACCAACCACAGAAACAACTGAAGACTCAGAAGTAGCCCCATGGCTTGGCCCACTAAACTGCAGACCTGGAGGCAGGGACCTGGCAGGAAAAGGTCTTTACCTGATGAAACCAATCGTAAAAGATGAAAAGAGGTGACAGTTCCTTTAACTGCACAGACACCAATGCAGGGCGCAAGTATCATGAAGAATCAGGCAAATATAAATCCATCAAAGGAAACCAATAAAGCACCACTATCTAAACCATAAGAAATGGAGATCCATGAACTATTTAACAAATTCAAAATAATTATCTTAAAGAAGCTCAGTGAGCTACAAGAGAACACAACTACACAAAATCAGGAAAACAATATATGAACAAAATGAGAAGTTCAATAAAGAAATAGCAACCATAAAAAAGAACCAAATAGAAATCCTGGAGCTGTAAAATACAATGATTAAACTGAAAAAATCAACAGAAAGCTTTAACAACAGACTTGATCAAGCAGAAGATCAGTGAATTCAAATACTGGTCATTTGAAATTATCTACTAAAAGGAACAAAAAAAATGAAAAAGAATGAAGAAAACCTATGAGATGTCTGGTAAGCCATCAAAAGGATCAATATATGTGTTATGGGATACCCAGAAAGAAAAAGATAGAGAAAGGGGCAGAGAGCTTATTTAAAGAAGTAATAGTTGAATGTTTTCCCAAATCTAGGGAAGGAAAATGATATCCAGATTAATGAAGCCCAAAAGTTCCCAAGTAGGTTGGGCCCAAAGAGAGTTACACTGAGACATGTTATAGATTGTCAAAAGTCAAATAAAAAGAGAATTAAAATGAAAATACAACATATCAAAACTTATGAGATGCAGCAAAAGCAGTACTTAAAAGGGAAGTTTACAGTAATAAATGCCAACATTCAGAAAGAAGAAAGCTCTCAAAAAAAAAACCCACATAAATTTACACCTCAAGGAACTGAAAAAAGAAAAATAACTAAGCTCAAAATTAGGGGAAAGAAGGAAATAATAAGTATTACAGCAGAAATAGATGAAATGAAGAATAGAAAAGCATTTTGAAAAAAATCAATGAAACCAAGAATTGGATTTTAAAGAAAAACAAAATAAACAAACTCTTAGCTAGACTTAGAGAAAGAAAGATGCAAATAAATAAAATCAGAAATGAAAGAGGAGACATTACAACTGATCATGCAGAAATAAAAAGGATCAAAGGGACTATTATGAATGAGTATATGCCAACAAAGAGAACCAAATAGAAATCCTGGAGCTGTAAAATACAATGATTAAACTGATTATATGAGTCCAAACTCATTATATGAGTCCAACCTCAAACTTATATTAAAGCCAGCTAGAGGAAATGAAGAAATTCCTAGGCATATACAGCCTACCAAGAATGATTCAGGAAATAGAAAGTTTGAACATACCAATAACAAACAAGGAAATTGAAGGAGTAATTAAAACTTCCAACATAGAAAATGCCATACCCAGGTAGCTTAATGGGTGAATTCTATCAAACATTTAAAGAAGAATTAATACCAATACTTCTTAAACCCTTCCAAAAATTGGAAGAAGAAACACTTCCAAACTCATTATATGAGTCTAACCTCAAACTTATATTAAAGCCAGGTAGGTACAACCAGTAAACTACAGGTGAATATTCCTGATAAACATAGGTGTAAAAATCCTCAACAAAATACTAGCAAGCAGAATACAACAGCACATTAAAAATATCATACAACATGATCAAGTAGGATTTACCCTAGGATACAAGGATGGCTCAACACATGCAAATCAATCAACATGATATACCACACTAACAGAATGAAGGATGAAAATCATACGATCATCACAAGATATGCAAGGAAAGCACCTGACAATATTCAACACTATTGCATGATAAAAAAAAACCTCTCAAAAAATTAGGAATGGAAAGAACTGATCTCAAAATAAATACAGTAAAAGCCACTTATAAAAAGTCCACAGCTAACATCATACTCAACAGTGAAAAGCTGAAAATTTCCCTCTAAGATACAGAACAAGAGAAAGATGCCCACTCACCTCTCCTATTCAACATAGTACTGGAAATCTTAGCCAGAGCAATTAGGCAAGAAAAAATAAATAAAGCAATCCAAATCAGAAAGAAGTAAAACGATTTGTTTGCAGATGACATGATCTTACATGTAGAAAACCTTAAAGATTCTACAAAAACTGCTATAATTAATAAGAAAATTCAGTAAAATCACAAGATGCAAAATCAACATACAAAAATCAGTTGTTTCTATACACTAACAACAGCCTATCTGAAAAGAAAATTAAGAAATCAATTCCATTTACAATAGTATCAAAAAAAATAAAATACTTATGAATAGGTTTAATAAAAGAGGTAAAAGACTTGTGTGCTGAACACCACAAAACAAGGACAAAAGAATTTTTAAAAGAGACAAATAAATGGAAGAGTCCTATGTTCATGCCTTCGAAGAATTAATGCTATTAAAACGTCCATACTTCCCAAAATGATCTATATATATTCAATGCAGTGCCCATCAAAATCCCAATGGCATTTTTTACTGAAATAGGAAAAATCCTAAAATTCATTTAAAACCACAAAAGACCCTGAATGGCCAAAGCAGTTCTGAGCAAGAACAGCAAAGCTGAAGGTATCAGACTCCCTGATTTCAAGGCATAAGCTACATCTCCAGATGACCTACCTCAACAGTACCTTGGTTTTACATACCATGTACACACATACAGCTCTTAACTTCATATTTAGCCTCAATTTCTCACCTGAACTTATGACATATCTAATTGCCTATCCATTATCTCCTCCTGAACATGTATAGGCATTTATACTAAACACGTCCAAACACACAATCTCCCTCCTTCAACTTGTTCCTCTCCCCATCTTCCCTTTTCTTCAAATTCTTTCTTAGAGTTCCCTAATTAGTGATATGACAGTTTTAAAACAGGGCTCCAAATTCTTTGATGTTCCAGGGTCCCCTCTCTTTGAATACGGATAAGCCTGTGAATAATTCTAGCCACACAGTATGGTGGAAGTGACACTAGGTGAGTTCTGCCGCTAGGTCACAAAAGGTTATGCCTGGTTCTCTTGGATTGTTCCACCCTCACGGAGATCTCCATCTCAAAACCCAGCCTTATGCTGTGAGAAGCCCAAGCTAATGGAGATGATACGAATGGTTGTTGCTTTTGTCCACTTGGGGGATGGTTTGTATAAAAACAAAACTGCAACTGATAGCAGCTTTATTCTTTTATTCAGACCAAAAATTCTGAAAGCATCCTTGATCCCTTTCTTTTTATCACATTCCAAATACAATCCCTCAACAAATTCTGTCACTAGTCTCTTCAAAACAGGTCTAAAAACTAACCAACTCTCACTACCTCATCTATAAAATGGACCTCTTCTACTCAAAGTTCTTAGTTGGAAACAACAGAACCTAAAACCACAATGAGGTATCACCTCACCAGTTAGAATGGCCACTATCCAAGACAAGAAACAACAAATGCTGGCGAGGGTGCAGAGAAATAGGAACCCTCCCACACTGTTGATGGGACTGCAAATTGGTGCAACAGCTGTGGGAAGCACAGGTTCCTCAAAAAACTAAAAATAGAAATACGATTTGACCCAGTAATTCCACTCCTAGGAATTTACCCAAAGAAAACAAAATCCATTATTCAAAAAATATATGCACCCCTATATTTACTGCTGCACTATTTGCAACAGCCAATATATGGAAGCAACCTAAGTGTCCATCAATAGATGAATGGATAAAGATGATGTGGTACTTAGATACAATGCGATATTATTCAGCCATAAAAAGAGAAGAAATCCTGCCACTTGCAACAACATGGATGGATCTAGAGAGTGTTATGCTCAGTGAAATAAGCCAGGCAGAGAAAGATAAATACCATATGATTTCATTTATTTGTGGAATATAAAACAATGCAAAACAGAAGGAACAAAACAGCATTAGAGTCATAGACACTGAGAAGTGACTAGTGGTTAACAAGGGGGAGGAGAGTGGGTAGGGGGAGTGGGGAGGATGAGGGAGACTGGTGAACCACTGTGATGTACATTTGATAATTTAAAAAATGCTTTAACTGTAAAAAAGAAAAGAACAGAAACTGACTCAAGCTAACTTTTCAGACAAATTTAGTGAAAGGAAATCAAATGGCTCACAGAACAAAAGGAATAAGAACCAAATCCAGAGAATGGTCTGAAATCAATAAAGTTTAGGCATAAGAAATCACAACCAGAGAATCAACCCGGTTGATAAAGATACCACTGCTGGACACAGAATGTGCACCACCTTCACCAGCATGAACCCGAGGCTGCCCCGACTCTTTCGTTCTCTGTGTCTTACCTCCAGGAAGGTATGACTTACTGACTGAACTTAGTTGGTGTTCCTGAGTCCCAACTGCAATGGGATGGGAAAAGAGAGTTTGGGCATTTGGGTTCTCACAGTAACAAGTACTCGTTTCACAGTACAACCTCCAAACACAAAAGTGGTTACATATTTTCAGCAGCCAAGTAAAAGTAAGTATCTATGATAGATTTGGGTGAGGAGAAGATACATTTTGTGTAGAGAACAACAGGTTGTCAATATATGTTAATATGATGGAAAAATAAGTAGACTCTGAATGAAAGCCTTGGATTCAAGTCCTATTCTACCATTTACTGGATGGGTGACCCTAAGCCAGTCACTTAACTTCCCTTTTCATCTTTAAAATGGGAATAATAATATCTGCCCTACAAATATAATATCTTACACGTTGCTGTGAGGATCAAATAAGTGTATGAGCATATTTAGACTACTGTCTTCATCTCATTCACCTTTGTAACACTATTGCCTTGCTTAGGGTCAGCCTGCAGTAGGTGTTCAAAAATGTCTACAGAATAATAGTTATAGAAAGGATATGTAAAAGTCATTAATTAACTGATCCTACTAAATTGTCCACCTAGTACCAAAAAGTGTAATATTGTCACCTAGAGCCAGCTTTAAGTAATGTGAAATATGCTTTGGAAGGAGATCCTTGACACTGACAACTTTTGCCACTGACCTCTTCATAAAAAAATATATGGAAAAAATTAAAACAGCTAAGCAACTTATCGCTTCATTATAAATTGGCTCATAGAACAAATTCCTTCTGTGACAAGTTTTAGAAACTTGATAATAGTTCTTGAAAATCATTTTAGTATGGAGAAGTAATGTAGTTTATTGCCTAAATTTCTAGCCAATGGTTTCAAGTTACCCTGAGAAAACAAGAACAATCTAATTACGAGATAGTTAATAATAACAATCCCTTACCAAATCATTTGGGGATAGATAGTTTAGAATTGATTTTTCAGATCTCTGAAAGGTGTTAATGGCAAAAATCATACATTACATAACCCCCACAAGGGTATGGACAGTACCCTATAATAAAACAATATTTATGCAGAGGTATGTATGAATGTTCATTCTAAATGGGATAAAGATTGAAATCATCTCATATAAGTTCAGTTAAGGTTATTTCAACATGAGATTCAAAAAAACACTGATTTTCATAGACTTTTTAAAATAAAGACAAGAAATAAAGTAGTTTTCACAAATAAGGGAATGGTTTTGCAGGGCTTTGAGATAGAAAATCCTATACCATATATATTTAAAATTCTTACAAGTTTTAATATTAACATTAACCTATTTCTTAAAACTATCTATAGAAAAATCACTTTCACGATATTATTTTTTTTTAATATGTAAGTCAGCAAATTCTGGAATTCAACCAGAGGGATCATTTATTTCAATCCACTGCCTAATTCAGCTAATCCCTACTAACAGCATCCTGGCCAGTCACCCAGCCTTTGCAGAATACTCCCATGCATGAAGAATTCACTCCTTCATATGGCAACTCACTGTACTCTTGGACAACCTTACTTATTAGAAACAAAGTCAGCTCCTCTGTCACTTTTACCCTTTGGTTCTAACTCTGCCCTGGGTAGCAGGGAAAACTGCTCTGCCCTCTCTGCCATGTGACAGTTAGGCAAATATTTGAAGTAGCAATCATGTACCACATCATTTGCCTCTTCTCTGGGCTAAACATTTGCTCTAACTCTTCCACATAATGCATGGTTTCCTCTTCCCTCACATCCTGAGGGTCCCTGCTAATATCAACTTATCAATGTCTATATTAAAACAAATGTCCAGCCCAGAATACAGGGAACCTGTTATCTTTGTTGCAAGCTTTATGTCAGATTTCTATCACTGAAGCCTAAAATTACATTCCATTTTTTTTATGCAGCATAATACTTGGGATCATTTTGCATTTATAGTAAACTAATACCCCCAACTTTTCACATGTATTGTTGTCAGGACCCAGGACCCTCCCTTGATTTTTATTTTTCAGCCTCAAGAAAGGGCTTTTATACTGGTCTTTTAAAATTACATCACGGTATTTATATCAACAGTCATATTTCATTTTTAATCTTGATTTCACCTTTCAATATATTAGCTATGGCTGCTAGCTCTGTGTCACCTACAAATTTGATGAGCAATCCTTCTAACCCTCAATAAGACTTAAAAAAAAAAATACTGAACCAGAGAGGATCAAGAGCCCCATGGCAGGCCACTAGAGACTTCCCTTCAGGATGGCATCCCCCAGTGCCTATTAGCTAAAACAGCCCATGAACCTCACACACAAATAACAACACCAAGCTTCAGATGACACACACTAAAAACAAGAAAAACAAACACTATACAGAGAAGAAAATAACATATCTCGGAACCATCAGACAAGGCTCGATATTTTAGTAATTATTTCCAAATACAAGTTCGGCTGCAGCTGAACATTTTAAAAGATGTCTTTCCTCCTGAAATAATATATATATATTATATTATAAATAAATTATATTATAAATGAAATAATATATTATATTACAAATAAATAACATACACACACACACACACACACGCATATACATACACATACTCAGGTTGCAACATAAAATCCACTTCCTATTGTGGATTTCACCCAGAAAGTTTATAAACACAGTATTAAAGGATGAATGTCATAGAGATGAATGTAATTTTAAAAGACCAGTATAAAATGAATGCCAAGGAGAAAACCTTAGCCCAGTAAACTCAACAAATTCCTATGGATGTAACTGCCCCCCCTGCCTGCTTCACTCCACCCACCCCACCCCAACCACCCACTACCATAAGCAACCCCAAGACACAGAAATCAGTATTCTAAGTGTATGATTTTTAAATGATTGTTTGGTTTTCCAAGAGATTACCTACTTTTAAAATGGGTCATACAGAGGGTTCATTTAAAAGGCAAGTGACCCTGATTTACTACGCATTCATTTGATTGACACCCAGTTTTTTTTCCAGAATACCAAGAATACGAAATATCTAGGGTTGCTACTGTTTGCTTATATTGTGTAACAAACCTAATGTTAAACATGACCCTTGAGACTGTCCCCACATCTTCCCAGTCAGGTCACTTTGATGATATAGTAAATATCACTATGGTTCCACTTTTAAAAAACAGGGTTTAAATAAGGATTTCACCCCAACAAATAATTTCTTTCACATAAAACTTAAAATTCTCTTCAAAAGAAATACCTCAGTCAAAAATGTGTAGTAAGCACCAAAAAATGACATAACTGAAGCAATTCTGATCTCACCAACAACCTTCAATCATGACAATTTGTTCTCGCATTCCGCCTTCTGTTCCTTCTGCCTTTCTTTTTTTGAAAATTAGTTGCAAATTACCAGAATGTAGTTTGAAACTGAGAGCAACAAGCTCATTCACTGAACTAGATCATTAGGAATTAGAAAAAAATAGAAAGTTTGACTTTTGAAAAAGAGAATCCTAAAAGCTTTTCAGAATGTGAAGTTAATCATTACAAATTTATCCCATTAGAAACAGCTCTTTAAGGCTATAAGCCCCATAACTACTTGGATTCAGATTTGGGATATCTAAAAATAAGCCCTCAGGAAATTAACCCAATCATCATAAAGATTCCATTAAAGGGAACCCACATCAAATCAGACTTGAAGCATGAAAAGGACCTTGGAGAGTTATCTACAGGAGGAGGGAGCTCAAAGTCACACAGCCAGACAGTTAGAACACTGGACTGGGATACAGGGCTGCCTCGAGACCCAGCGTTTGTTTCCACCACATCCTTGACCTTGAGGTTGGACTAGACACAGCACCCACCATATCAGTAATCTCTAACTTCTCCCGACCAACATCCAACTCTACCCAAAAGAGGACAAGAAAAAAAAGTAGGGGGAAACTAAACCCATTACTTTGTGATGGGTTCTGAATCATTCATCAGGCGTTTTTTTTCCCTCCTTTATACAAAAAAATATAAACATATAGCACCTATGTGGTAATACATTGTTGGGAGTTTTTTGTTTTCTGCTTGCTGCCCACCATCCAACACACTTATTATTTGGAAGTGACTCCCTAAAGTGTGCAGTAGAGATGGAATGCAGTGCCCTCCCTTCTCACTGTTTGGTAGCTAGGATCCTGGTATTTGCTGGAGGAGAGGACACCCCCAATTAGCTATTGTAGAAAGAAGCAACATGAAAACACAGAAGTTACTCCAGACAGCCGCAATGGCAATAACAGTGTCCATGGAGGCTCCCTAGCCAGTCTATTGCTTGGCGTGACCCTGAGTCTGCTCCTGCTCCATTCTCTCTTGGCTACAAGCTTGAATCTCCTACATTCCTATCGATCTGTGAGTGACCTGGTTTCTTCCATGGCAGTTCTCTTCTACCTAAGTTTGTTTAGATCAGTTTCTCTTGCTTGCAACCAAAAACTCTAATAGGCATATTAAGAGGTATTCAATGTTTCTTAAATGAACAAATAAATCAATGAAGCAATTGGTCATCACAATTTTCTGTATAATACTTTACAGTTTGTTCTTCTTCATGCAAGAGTCAATTTTTAATTTTATTAACTAACACAGGGTTAGACATCATTTCCCAAAGTGTGCCATGACCTTTCATAGTGTTAGTTACCATATGAGTGGTATCATTTAAGTAGTAAGTCATTTAATGAAGCAATAACTCTTCTGAAAAGTTTAAAATAGGAACTGTATTAAAATAATTGAAATGTAAAAGTATGAGCATGAAAAACAGTACAAAAAAATTTTTCAAAAGGAAATTAGACATGCAAATAGCTTTTAAAAGAAGTCTAAAAATGGCATCTGAATTTTCAGATATGAGCTAATGTTCACCAGGTGTGCTGGGATGGAAACAGTTCAGGACTGAGGGAACAGCATGTGCAAAGGCAAAAACTATGTTCAGACATGACACAAAAATCTTTGCTTTAATAATATGACTCTGTCTCACCCTACTTGGTTTGAGAATACTAAATAGCACCACTCTCCCCACCTCCACCTAATTAAGAAGTTTAAATCCACGGAAACTCACTCCTTCCTCCCCCAAAATCCCATGCTTTAAAAGAAGGGGTGGGGAACTAATACTAAAACTGTGTCCAAATCAAATATCATCGTTTTGTAACAAATGTATACAGAATATTTAATAGACTTTCAAAAAGCCTTGCACCAAGTCCAAAATCAACTAAATGGAAAAATTTAATGACTTTCCACACTTAAAATTATAAGCCATGAATCATGGTGCTTCGAAACATGAATGTTTCAGAATTACTCTAAGGAATTCACTCTCGTTACCAATTTATACAGATGCGGTAAAGAACTCCAAATAGCATACTGTGCTTGGTTCCTGTGAACACCAAGCCCCAATCAGGTTTCCCAGTCTGATAGTTGGAAAACCATTACAAAATCCATTAAACCGTCTCAGTAAGCAAGAGAGGAAAGGCCACTTTGTGTTCAGTGACCTATACTCAGCCCCATGGATTATGAAGCAAGCAATGGAGTGCCAGGGTCCCCTTCTGACTCTGTATCTGATCTCCAGGGAGCCAGTTCTCAACTCTTTCCAGGACAAAGTCTGAAGAGCACATTTCACCAACAAAGGAAGACAGTAAATACTTAAAAATACTTTTAAAAAGAGAGGAAAAGTGAAACATCACAGATGAGGAGCTTTAACCTTAATATTTTTGCTCTACGGAGCCTGTAAATTTCATGTATCACTTATGATTCTTATAAAGTGTAGTATAAAAAGTAATTTCAAATTGTAATGGAAAGCCAGGTGAGAAGACCAAAGAAGAGCACATAAAACGTATGTATCAAAAGCCTATCCCCGGCTTCCAATGCTTTTCTGATACAGATACAAAAAAGCAGCAGCTGCTTTTCTATCTGAATACATCAAATCCTACATTCTTGTGTCAATATACATCACAATTGTGTCTGCTCCTTGTTTTGAGGACATACAGATGGCCCTCCTCAATTCTGGGACAAAGGAGAGGGAAATCGCATCCACTGTCCTCGGGGCTGCTGGCTCCTGGCTCGAGGACACCAGGCCTTGTTGCTCCGGCGGCGGGAACTCACCATAAATGACCAAACGTGACTCACCCTGCCCACGAGGAGGGCGACAAGTGCCAGGGGCCGGTGGCCCCGTGGCCCGGTCGCCCGTCGCACTGCGGCGTTGGGAGGGGAGCCGCTTGGCCTTACAAGCCCGTGAGCCTCGCCGGGCTGGGCCTGGAGCCGCCGGGTCCGCGCTGGAAAGCGTGCGGAGACCGGAAGCGCTCCCGGTGCGCCCTTCCGCCTGCGGAACGCGGGGCCCGGAGCAGCTACTGCCTTCGGCCCTGCCTTTGTCTTCAGCTCCCCTCCGGTTCCTCCCAAGGAGGCAAGAGCGGGCCCGAGGGCGAAACCAGGCCTGGCGGCGAGGTCGCCGGGTCCAGGGCGCCCGAGGGCCGGGGCGATTCTCCTGCCCGGCCCCGCGCCTTCCCTACCCCCTACTCGCCCGAAATCAATAGTCGCCGCCGACTTTTCGCGACAGTTGCAGCTAATTCATCAGTGAATAATTAAATCAGAAGCAGCCAGGCCTGCCTGCACAGGGCCAGGTTTGGCGTCGGAGACTAGGGGTCACCCTTTCCAGATCCCATCAAATTGGGGGCACCATTGGGAGCAAGGAGGGCAGACGGGGCGCAGGCCGCACCCTGTTCCCGGCTGGGAGAGCGGCGCGAGCCCGAGCGCCAGGCCGCGTGTAAAGAAAATGCGGGGGAGCGAGCAGGGCCCTCCGCCGAGGCCCGGCCCCGGGGCTGCAATTTCGCTCCCTTTGGGTGCTTATTCCAGATCCTCTTGCCCCTCGGTGCCCGCGGCGGGCTGCGCTTTCCCTCCTCTTCCCGCTGACTTTGCTAGGGGAGAGGAAATCCACCCTCGGGAGGCGATTTGCCTTTGAGGAAGATGGAGAGGAGCAGAGGGAAGCGCCTAGAAACGGCATTGATTTAGACATCAATCCTGACCGGCTCCCTCCGCCTCGCGAGCCGCGGGGCCGCTCAGCCCCCTCTCCGAGAAGCGGCGGGGCTCGGGCCCCGGGGAAGCCCGGCTCCACGGGGCTGGTGGGGGCAGGAACGAGGATGAGACGAGGGTGCGGCCCGCCAGGGGAGCCGCCCGCGCGGCCACCCCGCGCCCGCGGCCTCGACGCCAGGCCCTGAGCCGCGCCGGCCCGCGCGAATACCGCTTCCTCGAGGCCAACAGGTCGCTCAGATCTCTCCCGAGTCAGGGGCGCCGCCGGCATCGCTCTCTCAGCCCGGGCGGCGGGCCGCAGTCTGAGCCCAGGTTCTTTGCGAGCAGCCAAACCACCTGTGCCTGGCCAGGCCCGGCCAAGCGCTGCTTCCAGCGGCCCACAGAGATCGGGTCCCTCTCCAGCGACCCCAGCCCTCACAGTTCCCAAACGGCCGCTTCTGAACCCTGCGGTCGGCCGCAGTTGCTTTTTCTTACACGTTCGGAAGCGAAACAATTCAAAATTCCTAAAAAGTGGCATCGAATTGATTTTCCGAAAATAAAATGCTCCCAAAATAATTTGAATGTGCTCTATTACTTTTGATCGTGTTACCTTGAAAGATCAGCTCAGGTTCACTTGGTTATTTAAATTTTTTGGGAGCTGATACTTGATGAATCTTTTTTTTAAATCGTGATTTTTTTTTAAAAAAAAAAGGTCTGATTCGCGTATTTTAAATCGGTTGGTTTTGTTAGTTTTCAAATACAAATAACTTTTGAAATAGGAAATAATATTTCTCAAGTTAAAAATCTGGCCAACTTTTTTTTTAATGCTCTGTACTTTTTTTTTCATGAGCGCTAAACAAATGAAATTACACAAAAAGATTTTAAAACTTTCCCATTTTCATGGAGACAGGAAGTGCTAGGTATTTGCATTAATGCCTAAACAATATTGAATCCTTAATCAAAATGGTTATATCCAGAGCAAATAAATGGTCGTTTTAAGAAAATAAATTTTAAAAGCCATGCCCGGGCTTAGTGTCTCAGGGCAACTTGAAAACAGCTCCACTCTCAGAGAGCTAAATTTGTCCTTTTTTAAATCAACTGCAACTTTTGCCTTCCCTTTGAGAAGACACAAAAAGATTTCACGCACAACTTGGCCTGAACAAAAGGACCTCACGCCAGTTCTTCTTTTCTGGGATGACAACTGGAGAAGAGAAAAACTCTATTTTAGGCACACTTGAATTGTACTTTTGGAAACCCCCTGTTAAAAAGAAAACCCACACATCTTAAACCAGAGGTTTCAGGGCTTTGGGGGAGAGAAATAATGGGACAGGTACTGACGGCTGATGGGGAGAAAAATCGTTCTCAGGAAAACAAATTGTTTTCTTAAAAGTGCAACGTTCTTTCAGAAAACAAAAAACAAAGAAAACTGCTCTGCGAGAGCCATGCTCGTGCCTACCCTCTCCCCAACTCCAAAAAAAAAAAGTCAGCGCTCTGATCTTCTAAGGTTCCAATCTTCAAAATCCCCCTCACTTTTTTAAATTTCAAATTTTCTCCCACCAGCTTCCGCAGTGGTAGCAGCCGCATGCACAGACTCGAAAAGGGTGCCCCGAGAAGATTCTGCGGTGGGGCCCAAGGTTGGCGGAAGGAAAATGCTACGGCAGCGGCTGCAGTCCCGAAGCCCAGCCCGGGGACAGTCACCTCCCGTCGGGATCAGACGCCCGGGGACCCACTCACTCCCGCCCAAACTCCTCCCGCACGGGGGTGGCCCAGGGAACCCAGAAAGGCAGGGAGGGAAAAGAACTGAAACGTGTGTGTGACCCTGAGACACAAAACTCCAACAGTCCCCCATCATTGAGTGAAAGGGGGACGATCGGCAGACCTAGTCCATGGCTTTCTTTAAGCCGGGCAGGTGGACGCGCTGGGCCGCTTAGCTCTGCGGGGCTCGGGCTTCCGGCTGCCGCTGCCTCTGGAGCCTCGCGACCCCGGGAGCAGGTGCCCACGCTCTTTGGGGTGGGGTCTCCGTCTTCCCTCCCTCAAGCCCGCCCACTCCCCGCGCCCGGACTACTGAGGCTGTGGTGTGTTTTGCCCCAGCCCGGCCGCCTCGCTGGGTCACCCCGCAGCTTTGCTCCCTGTCTTCGAATCCACTGGGTTTGGGCTCCGAGAGAACGTAATCCCGACAGGCGGGGACCCTGAAGCTTCGTTTTTCTTTTCCTAAGAGACCTCCTGAGTGTGGGAAGAACACTAACAATCTCCAACTCTTCCCCCACCGCGGCGCAAAGTGTACTTTGTCAAACAAAAAGTTAAGGGCAGTTTCCTGCCGGCTCTGCTAACCTGACATTTTCGATTTTGATTTTAACTCGATCGACGCAGAGGAGGAGGAAGACATAAGGGAACGGTTCCGCCTCACCACTTTAAAAACTTTATTATTTTTTTTTATTTTTCTGGATGCAACTGTAAGCTGAAAAGTGTCAGAGAATTTCTGAGCTGAGAGGCCAAAGGGAGTTAGCGGGGCTGGGCTTCGGTTTTAGTTTTCTTCTCCTCTGTACTCATCCAGCCCGAGCTTTCCGGCAGAAGAAAATTGAAGCTAATGGAGATATCAAAGAGAGCCACAATTCCAAAGGCTCCTTTTCCGCCACGAGCACCCACCGTCCATCTGCAACTGTAATCACAGACACTCGCGGTGTCTTCATCACCAAGGGGCTCCGAGAAAAGGGTTGAAAATTCTCCGTCATTAAAAGGAACCCTCTATTATCACTATTATTATTTGTGTGTAGCAACATAAGAATGTTCCCCTCCTCTTAAAATTCCCCCACAATATTGAAACAGCATTTGTTGTCCGATTCACGTAAATGCTTGAGGCCTTTCTGGAAAACCATTACCATTCAATGGCTAGAAAATTGCTCTCCTTCCTTTAAAAAAAAAGGGCGGGGGGAGGCAGGCGCTGCAGCAGCTACAACGGACAACAAAAACTTTCTCCTGCATAATCCTTGCTCATGGAAGGACAAAGAAATGATATTGACTTACCCCTGAACGGATGATGTGTTTGATAAGGGGGGTACATTTTTGAAGATTTCTCTTCGGGAGCTGCACAGACAGCTGCAATTCATGGGCGATGCTGATTGCCAGAAACGCTATGGATTGGCATGGGGTCTGCAGCTCACAGATCCTGATCAATACCCCTACACTCACACGCCAGATGGTTTGGGGAAAGACAAAAATAAAATAGTCCAAATCAACCCACCATTATGTGTTTTTGTATTGCTCTGATAAACCTACTTGTAGCAGAAATGTGTTCTAACCAACACGAAACCTTCAGGATTTTGAACATTTGGGTGAAAATAAGCAGCCCCCTTCTTCCAGGGATTTAGGTTGCCGTTACTGTTGTTTAGTAAAAACAAAGCTGTTGGGCCCGTTATCCAGACTGGGTTTATTTGTGGTCTGTTTGTACTTTTTAAAATAATTTATAGGGTCGCTTTTAATTAAAGGTTCACTATGCTTTACCTCTCAAAGCCTCAAAAGAAATTTTAATGTAAAAGCACATATATGAAAAGCTCTGACAATAAACATTTCCAGTCTTTTCCTGCAATTGCTAATTCAAGTTCAGATTTTTTTTCTTTTACACTGCAAGAGCTTACATTTGTTGTCAAAGCTGCATTTTATTAAAAGGCTTCTTTTGACACATTTAAGTGTTTGGTCTTGAAGAAAATCATACCTATGGATGTGCTATGCTAAGAAATGGGTATCCTGCTACTGATAAAATGGCTCGGGCAACTTTTGTCCAGATTCTAAAAGTCATGAACTAGCACTCCCGCTAGTACATTTCTATACAGTCTATTTGTGAATCAGATGCTTAGAGGAGGGGAAAACAAGAGTAAAACTTCATGTTAAAAGGAAATACTCAGAATCGCAGAACTTCTAAAGGTTAGAGTATGTGTGCTAAACAAGGGGCAACTGGAAAGCAATTCTTCCTTTTTATTTTGTTAAAGAACTACAGGGAAAGAAACAGGAGAGATATTTCAAAACATACTTGAAAATTTTATTAGTACTGATATTCTTAAAATTATCTTCAAGTAGAAAATAAATACTTTTCCTTTTTAGAGAGAAAGGGAAAGGGCATGCAAACCTAATTCAGTAAAATTAGGATGCTTACTAAACAGGCACATTAATTTTCCTTTTAAATGGGTTTTGGGCTGAAATACAAAACCTCAAACCACCATTAGAAAAACAACATGAAAAATCTGCTTTAATCTAGCCCAATGAAATTATACACAAAGAAGCCAATACGATTTCATGATTTCCCTGAGATCGCCAATATTGATCGAGGGAAGGGGGAGGAATGGTGGGAGAGAGGGCGGGGTAGGGAGGGAGCCAGGGAGGGAGCCAGGCAGCCAGAATATGCAACTTACCTTTCAACTCCCCAGCACGTGACCGCTCCGAGCCAGGCACTCCAAAATGCAATTCCCTGGAGCAGATTTGTCTTTGTAGCCTAGCAAATGAGTTTATCATTTTGAAAAAATATTTAAATAGCAATTCATATACCTAGGTTTCTGTATGGTTTCTTTATGGAGACAGTACCTACCCCGTGTTCCAGCCTGGGTCACTGGCCACTTCTTGCAGGACAGAGCAGGCTGTGCCCAGCACTGGGGCACAGCAGACTCCTTCCCTGGCCTTACTCCTCTTCTGCCCTATTTCAGCCTCTGAGCACTCCTGGACCAACAGGAGATTGGACTCTTGTGAACTTTTGTTCAACTGGGTGTGCATTTCAAACATTAACTGTTTCAAATTATCCTAAGTGTCCAGCCACCATATAAAAGGTGGAGAGTGAGAAGAGAGACATAAGAGGGAGAGGGAAAAGAAAGGCAGGGAAACAGAAAACCGAGTCCTTTTACCTGTCTGATGTCATGGCATTAAAGATGTGAGAAGCTAGAGAAGTTATGTCTAGCAAAGCAATGGATCGTTCATTTTCTTACCCGGGCTTTGATATCACAAAGAAGCGATTTGAAAGAATAATTGGCAAGGTATTGGCCAGAGCTCAATAAAGTTGATCTATGAATAATGTCACTGTACATTCATGTGACAGGATGGTGTGGGAGGGGGATGGATATTTTTGCTCTGTAGCTAGAACAGAGAGGAGGGCAGCCACAAAAGGTCACCGAGACTGTTTTCCAAATGAATTAAACCTTTCTCTAGCACCAGGAAAGCACACACATACAGTATTCCAGACTGAGTCCTTGTTTTCTTACCAAGTTTTTCTAACAGCTGGAAGTGGTTGAAGGGGGCTGTCTTAAGGAGACCCCCTGCTCTTCTTTTGACAGTTGATCAAAAGAAAATAGGTCACGCTTCTCAAACTTATGTCCACCCTGTCCTTAATTACTGTCTCTTTAAACAAAGGCAACATCTGCGCAACCTCAGCAAGCTTGAATCTTCGGAGGCAAACAGAGCGCAACCTGCTTTGCTAGAATCTTACTTTTAAGGCTTTCAAAGCCGCATAGCTCTGTCTTCAACCACCCCTCTACCCACACCCAGGCCGCAGCAATGTCCACCTCCTCTCTATTCCGGTCCACTCTCAGTCGCCAACCCAGGCTTTACAAAGAACGGAAATAATGGGTAGACGAAAGTGCACTTTTTAAAGCTGCGGGTTGAAAGCGTTCTAGAACTCTCCAGGGCTCTGGTCTTTTCAGAAACAAGGTTTGGATATACAGATGTCAGCCAAGGCTCCAAGGCTCCAAGTCTTCTTTCCCAGGACTCGAGGTGTGTGTGTGTGTGTGTGTGTGTGTGTGTGTGTGTGTGTGTGTGTGTGTGTGTTAAGGGAAAGATCGGCGGGGGTGTGTGTGTGTGTGTGTGTGTGTGTGTGTGTTAAGGGAAAGATCGGCGGGTGTGTGTGTGTGTGTGTGTGTGTGTGTGTTAAGGAAAAGATCGGCGGGTGACAGTTTACATACTCCCTGCCCCCAGAGAAGTTTGCTTACTGTAGGCGTCGGCAACAATCCTGCCTCCTAACGCATTCCCACCTCTACCCCAAACACACCACCGCCACTTCTTTCCAAGTCACTAATGGGGCAAGCATTTGATCACCTTGAAAGCGCAGCTTCTGGAGTTCTAGTTGTGTTTTGCAATCTAGCAGGAACCTTCTGAAGCCTCATAACTGGGAGATTTATGGTCTAGCCGGATAATTAAACGATGTTATTGTGTTAACTTTGCGAGCAGTACGGCGGCCAGAGCCGCCTATGGGCTCCGTCAGCCGGCCGCAGCTCGTAGCGGCGAGGGCGCTCGAGCTCTTTTCGCACGGTAGATTATGCACGCCCCAGTCTCGGGAATTTATCCTGCATTAGAATACATTAACGCCTGCATTTTAAAAGGCTAAAATTACGGGTTCCCAGCTGGAGACTCTAGGGAAGTGTGTTTTATTTTTACATCAGCACGTAACCGAGTCTTTCCCTCTCCGCTTACTAGCCTCGAGAAAAGCTTTGGGATTTAGCGAAGGGAACTGAAGCAATGCCCTTTTCCCCAGATAGCAGCTGCTCAGGAGGGACACAGCGTGGCATCTTTAACATAATTTCTCTCCCTCGCTCGCACTCTCCTCTCTACCCCCACTAGCCCCTCTCCCTCCCTCCCTCTCCTTGACGTTTGATTCCAGTGGCAGAGGAAAAAAGGCACAGTGCCGTCAGCCAAACATGAAACACGCGTCCCCGCCCCCTCCCCAGCCATTGGCAGTTGTGCACAGAAGGCCCGCCCCCCGGAGCAGCCGCGGTCTAGGAGTGGCTGTCTATGGCGCCCATCGGACACTGCCCCGCCCCGGGCCCGGGAGGGTAGGTTGGCTGCCCCGGCGAGCGGCAGAGCCCTTCTGGACAGCTCCCGCTCACCCAAACAGAAGACGTCGGCGCCGGAGAGGGCTCGGACATGGCGAGGCAGCGGGCCGGCCAGAGCGGCGGGGCCCGGTGATCCCTCCCTATCCCCGTCCCCTCCCCTCTCCCGCACGCACACCCCGTCCGCCCCACCCCGCCCCCACCCCGGGCGCGCCCGCAGCCCAGGGCGCACACCCGCACGCACGCTCCGCTCCACACACTCACGCACTCCCGCGTCTCGCCGGCTCCCACGGTCGAGCTCCGCCACGCGCGCCTTGCCAACCCGCCGTCCGCCCCCGCCGCCCCCGCCGCCTCCGGGCCCCGATGGACTGAATGAAGGCTGCCTACACCGCCTATCGATGCCTCACCAAAGACCTAGAAGGCTGCGCCATGAACCCGGAGCTGACAATGGAAAGTCTGGGCACTTTGCACGGGCCGGCCGGCGGCGGCAGCGGCGGGGGCGGCGGCGGGGGCGGCGGGGGCGGCGGCGGGGGGCCGGGCCCTGAGCAGGAGCTGCTGGCCAGCCCCAGCCCCCACCACGCGGGCCGCGGCGCGGCTGGCTCGCTGCGGGGCCCGCCTCCGCCTCCGCCAACGGCTCACCAGGATCTGGGCACGGCGGCAGCGGCGGCGGCGGCGGCGGCGTCGCGCTCGGCCATGGTCACTAGCATGGCCTCGATCCTGGACGGCGGCGACTACCGGCCCGAGCTCTCTATCCCGCTCCATCACGCCATGAGCATGTCCTGCGACTCGTCCCCGCCCGGCATGGGCATGAGCAACACCTACACCACGCTGACGCCGCTCCAGCCGCTGCCTCCCATCTCCACCGTGTCGGACAAGTTCCACCACCCGCACCCACACCACCACCCGCACCACCACCACCACCACCACCACCAGCGCCTGTCGGGCAATGTCAGCGGCAGCTTCACCCTCATGCGCGACGAGCGCGGGATCCCAGCCATGAACAACCTCTACAGCCCCTACAAGGAGATGCCGGGCATGAGCCAGAGCCTGTCCCCGCTGGCAGCCACGCCGCTGGGCAACGGGCTGGGTGGCCTCCACAACGCGCAGCAGAGCTTGCCCAACTATGGGCCGCCGGGCCACGACAAAATGCTCAGCCCCAACTTCGACGCGCACCACACTGCCATGCTGACCCGCGGCGAGCAACACCTGTCCCGCGGCCTGGGTACCCCGCCCGCAGCCATGATGTCGCACCTCAACGGCCTGCACCACCCGGGCCACGCTCAGTCCCACGGGCCAGTGCTTGCGCCCAGCCGCGAGAGACCACCCTCGTCCTCCTCTGGCTCGCAGGTGGCCACATCGGGCCAGCTGGAGGAGATCAACACCAAAGAGGTGGCCCAGCGCATCACCGCCGAGCTGAAGCGCTATAGCATCCCGCAGGCGATCTTCGCGCAGAGGGTGCTGTGCCGGTCTCAGGGGACTCTCTCCGACCTGCTCCGGAACCCAAAACCGTGGAGTAAACTCAAATCTGGCAGGGAGACATTCCGCAGGATGTGGAAGTGGCTTCAAGAGCCGGAGTTCCAGCGCATGTCCGCCTTACGCCTGGCAGGTAAGCCCAGAGGGTCGCCCGGAGCCGAGCTGCTGGGGAGAGGCTCCAGAGTGCGTGTGGCCCTGGGTCAGCATGCAGTCACTTCTCTCGGTTCTCTGTCCCTCTTCCCTACACACTCATTTCTTCTCAACTTTATTTCTCCTTCTATTTGCTCTTTCTGTTCTCTTCTGTTATCATCCCCTTTTCCCTTACCTTTCTTTCTCCCTTCTTGTGCCTGAGCCTTCATTGCCCGATCTCACCACACGTTTCATTTGCCAACTTCCCCCTCTCTTCCTGACTTCCCTAGTTGTGGGAGGCGGGATGGGTGTGCAGGGTGTCTGCTAAGAGCCCTCTCTTTCCAGGACTCACAGGGACGGGCGATTGCCCTTAATCAAAACCTTCTGCACTTGAACTCTTGTTTATACATTTTCAGTTTTTCAGGCTGCCTAGTCTCCCTGTATAGAGGCACTTGGACTTTGCTCTTCAGAAGTGAAAAAGATCTCTGTTCTCCTTCTACCCGCCGTATCAGGCAAACTTCTTTGGTTATTTGGTAGGAGTCAGTCTTGCCCGCGCGATAATGGGCGACCAGGATTCAACCACGATTCTCGAGCCCATCTACGGCCTCGGCGTTAGCGCGGAGACTTTCTGAGAGCAGGCTTGGGCCAGCTCCCGTGTCACTGTCTACAGCTAAAGGAGTGTGCAAGGCCTAAGATTGCGAGACTGCCACATTCACTTCTGGGAGGATGGGGGTAGAAAAAACTAAAAATGGAGAGATCCCTGCTTCACTCACCGGCCACCCTTGCCCGGCTCCCAGCGTTTGCTGGCATTTACCAGCGAATTCGTAGGGCTCAGAGACCGGTTAGGCGCTCGCGGGAAGAGGTGCTGGGAAATTAAGATGCAGGTTAGTTAATGCATCTTGGCCGCGGGCTACTGGCTCCGCCTTTGCATTAAGCGGACACTACGCGTAGCGCGCGGCGGGGAGGGCCGGCGGCCCGCGGGAGGAGACGAGTCGACGCGGCGGTTACATTGTTCTGGAGCCGCGTTAGCTCTTTGTGCCTCCTCTAGCGGCCGAGCTGTGAGGTACAGCCCTCTATTGTTCTAGGAGGACAGATACCTCCTGTGTGGGCGGCGAGAGCAAAGACGTAGCAGTGGCTGCGAGTGCCGAGCAGTTGTGAGCTTTTGTGTGCACAGACCTAGCGCGGTGCGCGTGGCAGTTGTGCTGTCTCCCGGACCTAGCCGCGGGCCCAGAGGGGCAGAGTGTCCAGGAGCCCTACTGGGAAGAGCACACAGTACCCTGCTGCAAGCCCGGAAGGGGGCCTTCTCCTGGAATGGGGTGATCTCTCAGAATAGACCGGCCATTTGGGGGACCTTTCGTTGTGGCAGTGGTTTACATAGGCGCGGAGAGTGGAAACCGCGTTGTGTGTGGTTGGCGCGGTTCCGAGCAGGCTGCGCACGACGTTCTTCCGGAGCGGCGAGCTCAGGCTTCCTCTTCCCGCTCTCGGGGCTACCCTCGCACCGCTGAGCCTGGCTTATGCGGTGCACTCTGCAGACGCCGGACGGGGCTGGGGGATGCAGGCAGCGTGCTCACCCAGGCTTGGGGAAGGGGTGTTTCCTGTTGAAGGATTCAGATCTCCAGTCATTAATCGCCCCTCAGAGTTGATACGAAAAGGTAGAGAAAATTAGCTTTCCCTGAAGAGCTTTCCCAGATTGGTGGATTCCAAATACTTTGGGGGTGGATTTAAAAACCTACTTTATCTTTCTCCTTTAGCTTACTCTTCATCCTCTCTTACAATTTTCCCTGATTCGCTCTTGGTTCCAGAGAAGAGAGAGTAGCAGTGAGAAGTAAACTGGAGGCTTAATGACAATTCCACAGTGTGGTACCCCTTTGTCTTAGGTCCCCAAAAGCGCCTTCAGTCCCTCTCTGATGAGCTCTAGTAAACCCGGGCTTCCAGGGCACAGGCAGCCAGAAGAAACTTGGCAGCTATTCTTTGGGGGTTGGGGGATGGGGGGTACTGTTAATGGCAGGATAACAGCTATTCTACTCCGGCCCATCTCAGAGCGCTGCCGCCCCCTCACGCCTGTCATGCAAAGGACAGAGCTTTTTTTAAAAAACCGTGCCTTCTGCCTATGTGTGTCTTAAAGTGATGTGGCGAGTGATGTTTTACCTGTTAGCGCGTCTCAGCTTTTACAGTAGCCCCGAAGCATTGGTGGGATGAGACAGAGCATGGCACCCAGAGTGAGTCTTCAGGGGCTGACCTCTGGGAGCACAGAGGCCTTTCGGAGGAGGAGAGCTGAAGCTGCCTCTGCGGGAGACTGCAAGCTGCCTTCAGCAAGTGGGAAATTCCTGCTGAGGACCCTGCTTTGCTCAAGCATTCAAATGTGTCTATTACCCCGAGTTGAAAGGGGACAAGAGCTTTAGCCTTTTTATCTGGCCATTTTATCAGCAACTACAAGTGTGTTGAGTGGTTATTATTACATAGGTGGCTTTTCAGTTTGGGGTCAGTAGATCAGTCTCTTCAGACACTGACACAGAAGCTGAGACTGGTAAGTAGGCATTATGTGCTCAGGAGCACTAAGGAGCAGGAACAAATGGAGAAGAAAAGCAGAGACTTTCTCTGCCAGAAGTATCAATCTGAATCCTCACTGGGATGTCCCCGAGGACCCACACCATTCAGTCCTGTGGCTCCGCTGGGTGGCTGGGCCTGACTTCCAGCCCCACCCATCTCTCATAACCAAGCCTCTTTTCTCTTTCTCTATGAATCTACGCTTAGTTTCCCTTTCTCTTTCTCAGTTTGGACCCCTCTGGGTCTTGTCAGAGGCCCAGGCAGACAAGGGTGGGAGGGGATATCAGAATTAAGATGTCTGATTTGAGCCTGCACCTACAAACCTCACCCATAGGTGAAGTGCACACGTTAAAACAGAAGCAGGCCCTTCGTCTCCTCTCCCATCCATGCAGCTAGGCTCTCTTCCCAGCAACCAGGGTGGCATTTCAAAGGGGAAGTGAGAATACTTCGGGGAAACTCAGATTGCCCCATTAGATTTCAGAGAAATGGATTGAGTCCAACTGCACGATTTCATTCAGAAAGGGTGGTGAGGGCAGCAAGTGGTTGCAGCCTCACCCAGTCGGGTGTCTTCGGCGGTCCCCAAGGCTGGCTCACCAACGGCAATTTTTATGAACCCTGAAAGACGCAGAAAGGACAGGCTCCTGAGCATTCAAGCACACTCTCCAGCTGGTAGCCCAAGAAGCCTCTGAACAAAGCACAAACGCGAGCAAGGAGAGACAGAGAACCCGGGCAAGAACCTGGATGGACACCCAGCTGAGGAAAATTGAGGCCTCGGTAACAGGAGTGATTTCTTCCAACTCCTGGAAGACAAAGTGGAGCCGCCCGGAGGACATACCCTGCCAGGGCTGCCTACCCCAAACCTGCCTCCTGTTCCTGAAACGGACAGATGCTCAGCCGTCTAAAGGCAGCAACTCCCAGCAGCCAGTCTGGAGTCAATTCTGTTCAGGCAGCCAAGGGCCCTTAACTAACCCGCCAAGATGTGGCCTGGGCCACCTGACGCCCGCAGAGCAGGCCGGGGCAGTGCCGAAGCGGCCCCAGTTCAGGGCACCACGTGCCTGCGGTGTCTCGTTGGCTACACTGGCACCCACATACCCTAAGAGGAGGGACAGGGGCCTCATTCGCAGAGCACCCCACTCTACCTCTCCTCCCGCTGGTCCTGCTCTGGGCCCAGCTCAGCCTATTTCTCCTGGCAGTTAGCTCGAGAAACGAGGCTAAGAGGCCAAACGGAACCCGCGTCCGTACCAAACACACATTTTCGCCCGCTGACTAGTCAGATAATTGAAAAGCCCGCTACTGACCTTGCCTGGTGAAGGGCCGGGTGTCTGGAGAGCACCTTCCTCCCGCACATTAGAGTGGGCGGGCCGCGGGCCGAGGAGGCGGGACCCGAGCAAAGTACTGAAGCCGAGCGCTGGCAGGACCGGGGACCAACGGACGCCGCGCATTTATTTTTATTCCAGGCTTTCCACCGTGTGGTTATGTCACTTTCTCAAACAAATGTGTATATGGAGGGAGATCGATGCTGATAATGTTTAGAAGATTAAAAGAGCATTAATGCTGGCAACAATAACGTAAACGTGTGGACCCAGATTTCATTGATCTGGAACTTGATCCGGCGCGTTTCCAGTAAGCCCGACGGCGCACTCTTCCCAGCACAGCGCTCCCCAGCGCCCCGGCTCCCCGGCGCGCCGGCCGAGCCGTTTGTCCAGCTCCGGGCGGGTCCTCCCTGCGCGGCCGCTGCCCGCCCCTTCCGACGCGGGGCGTTTACGGCCGCGGGGCCGCCGGCCCTCTCCCCTAGCACCCGCGCGCGCACTCTGCGCTCCCCGCCTCGGCCTCTGCGGGGGGCTGGGTCTGAGAAGCCGCATCCCGGGAAGGCGCCCAAGTCCTCAGCTCGCTCATTCCCGAAGAGCCGTCGCCCCGGTCGGCGCGGCCCACATCTGGTCCAACAGGTCCCGGGCAACTTCTTTCCTCCATCGAAACCATTCTGGAAAGTCGGGTTCCCTCTCAATATGCGGGAATAATAAAACCCAGCTTTGGAAACGATGTCTCTAAAGCTGCCTGCTAACCGCTTAGCTTCCTCGTCCGGGGATCCCCTCCCATCCTTACTTTTTCTCATTAAAAGAGATCCTTTGCATTAAATGCTCCTATTCACTGACTTTTTACACGGATATATTAAACAAGGACAATTAAACGCGGCCCCAGTGACAGAGGCCTGGGCTCCATTCCTCAAAATGATCTGCTTCGGCTAGTCGGGTCAACCAGGGAGGTATCTTGTTTCCTGCCCTGACTGGGCAGGAAGGTACCTTCACCCCACCTCCCCTTCCCACCCCCCGGAGAGAACTGTCTCTCTGAGGTCCCCAGTAGGGAGATTTTCCTGAGACTCCTGCAGTGATTGGAAAAGAGCCTGTGACTCTTCTTCCCTGCCCCTGGACAAAATCTCCACACCCTGCCCACTGCTCCCTTTACCAAGTGGCTGCATCTTCTTCCAGAAGGAGCTCTAAGGTGAATTTTACTGAGAGGATGAAAGAGCTGGTCGGAAGTATGTGTGGGATGAGAACTAACTTGTTTGTCTTTTGAAATTATAAATAACCCAGTTGAAGAAAGCTATGATTTTTCCTTCAAAAGAAGGTCTCAATCTGGAAGGAAAGGAGTGTTTTCCTTCCCTCTCCAAGAATGAAATAAGAATAAAAGAGGAAGGAAAGGGAAGACAGAAGAAATCTTGCGTTGTTCTGCTTTGCGGTATGACAAAGAGTAAGTCTGTATTTCTTTATCTCCTTCCCAGAGATGGGGTTCATCTTCCCACCGGTGGCCTGCCTTAAAAGAGGGAGATTTGATAGGGCTTCTTGATTCCGAGTCAGAAGGTGCCCTACCCCCTTCCTAAAAACTAGGTCAGGTGATCAGATACAGAAACTAATGAGGGTGGGTGGTTTCCTTCCATCAGGAAGATGTGGCTCCCTCGCCAGTGTCCCAGGTGAAGGACAGCTGGGTTCTGAGAGGGGTGAGGGGCTTTTGGAGGGTAAGGTCTTAGACTACCCCATCCCCATCTTAAATCCCCAAATAGGGCAGGATCCCTGGTGAAAGGTGAGGGTGGTATATAAGGGAAACCGATTCACCAAATTCTCTGTCTCCAAGAAGAGAGCTGCTGACTTCCCTCTGGAACCAGATTTGCCCAGAGGCAAAAGGTCCCTGGGCAGGTTACCTTCTCAAGCTCCAAGCCTGGAACCCTGAAGTGGGGAGAGCTTGCCTCTCCTCTGTCTTCAATCCAAGACTTCAAGTTCAGGTCCCTCTTGGTTTTCTGGCCTTTTGAACCCATTTCTAAAGGAAGATCAGAGGAAGGGGATTGAAGAGTTCTTGGGAAGAAAGTACTGGGCCCTGGCACAGTATGGCTGGTGGCTGCACTGGCAGAAACTGTCTTCAGGAAAAGTGGTATCATGTAGGAGAATCCCTGGAGTAATGAAAACCTCCAAGGAGAAACAGAGAGATTTCGTTTCTGGGTTCTTGCCAAAGGAAGGGAAATGAGGAGGGAATAAATAGAAATAATTGCCAGGATAAAGGGCCCTCGGGAAAAACATGAACACTGAAGCACCCTGGGCCTTAAACTTCATCTATAGACTCCCTGGCTTATGCTGACCCCTGACCCTCTCAGAGACCCTTGTTTTTCTGACCCAAGAAAAGTGGCTTCCTCTAGGAGGATGCATTTTTGGTGGGAAGAGACCATTATGAGGAAGCCCAATGGAGTAATTTATGCTGTCAGATGCAGAGCCTGTTCAGGATGTGCTGGGACCCATCATCTGTCCCACTAACCCACTTCAATGCCTGTGGGAAAGGCTTTTTTTTTTTATTTCCAAGCTTCACTCAGGGCAAAGAGTCTGAAAAATGCATGTTTTGTAGGGGCATGGAAGGAGAGGAGAGGTAGGGAAGTTGATTTGGTAACTCAGCCCATCTGATGCCTAACAAAGTGCAGATGGGCAAGGCATGGAAGCAGGCTGTGGGCCATGGAAATAGAGATAGTCTCACTTGGGGAACAGTCTCACTTGGGAAATAAATCCTAAAAGCGATGGACATTTGTTATGAAAAACTGTCCCACACATATTATCCCAGAGGGAAGGGAGGCTCTGCGTTCCACCTTGGCGCCTCTCTCACCATTTGAAGATCCATTACTCTTCTGTAGAAAGCAGACTTTGTTTGGGTTGGAAGCACACCTCCAATGTAATTTAATCAGCATTGGACTTTGGCTCCTGTAATCAAATATACATATACTTTCTCCTGCAGGAAGAAAAATAATTTCTCTGTAACTGGTATTGACTTGAAGTCATGTACTCTCTGGAAAGCATCACATTTTTAAAGGGAAAGGTAAAATAAAGGGGAAAAGAACCTGCAGTTTCAGTGGTTTGCCTTGCCTTCTCATTGCTAAGAGAGGCAGTTACTGCCTAAGAAAGGTCAGGAAGAGCATTCAAGAGCTCAAATGCTTGTGCATCACCAATGGTGGATATTTCACTCCAGCTTCCTCTGTGTAGTCAGCCTCCCAAATATGTAATAGTGGGAAACAAGACTGACTGACTCACCAGGTCCCAGGAATTTGGGCTTTATATTTACATTGGGCTAAGAGTTCCTTGGAGGAACTGTTTGGTGTTCCATTTTTCTACCCTGTTTGGAGAGGCCACAAGTAGCAGCAGCAAGATCCCAGTGGGCAGCAATCCCTCTCCTTAAGGGTGATTGGTGGCCTGTGCCCCACTATACCCCCAGGGCCTTGAGCATGAAGCTCTGCCCTAGAGCACCCCCCAGAGCTAGCTTGGACTCCCCACCCCCAAGGCAAGGCTCTGGGCTTTACTCAAGTTGAGTCTGTTAGGGAATCTGTTGTAAACACAGATCCATTGATTTGCATTTGTCAGAGAGTAAAGTTAAACCAGTGAAAAGAGAAGCCCTTACCCTTTTATGCAGGGCCAGGGAAACCTTTCATATTGATCCTATTGATCCAACCTTTCCCTTTAAGGAAACCACACAGTTAAAGACCCTCGTTCAATAGATTTACCCTTCGCGCTTGTGCTATTCCTTTAAGTGTTCTCATCTAGGATAGCTGGGCATTAGGCCCACACTCCAAACCAAACAAAAATGAAAAGGGGGTAGGAGAGGAGGGCTCAGGAGGAAGAACTGTGGGAAGTGAAATTGAATCAAACTGAAATGTGTAATGATTCAATTGGGGGCGTTTTTCTTGTTTCTCCAAGATGTCATGCAGGGATAAGGACAAAATTAATGCATTTAGCATCTTTTTTATACAAAAAATCTGTTTTATGTGCTAGAGTAGCAATATCTCATTTTCAACTGTAAAATTACTTCACTTAAGCCACTGTCTTGGTTCATTTAAGCTGGATTACTTAAAAGCAGTAAATAAAAAAATGTTTGAGTAAATTTGTACAAAAATATTTGTAGCAAATCAGGAATAGAATTGTCCCCCAAAATGCAGTATTTTAGACTCTGTATATAAGCATGGACACTGAAGTCACTTCAGAAGAGAGGAGTCTTAGAGTGTGTGTTCTGATAGATGTGGGTAGAAACTAGCCCCAAGAGTAAAGTACAAGTTTTCTAACAGAAAAGTGTAGATGGAATAGGAATCACTAAATAATGCTCAGTATCCCTCATGTTTGCAGATAAGAAAATGAAAGTCCTCTTTGTTTCCGTAACTGTCCACAGGAGCCATTTCACTTTTTCCTTGACCCTTTTTTGTTCTATAAATAACATCCATTGTGATTTTTTTCAACACAGTACACACGCTATTCCTAATTGGCTATCACTTGGGTTGTGTTCAGACACTCATGTTTGTTTTATGTGATTGAGAAATATTAATGATTCTGTAGGTGAGCTAATGTATTTATCTGCTGAGTGAGTTCAAAGGGCAGAGTTCAGCTATGGTTCAGGTTAATTGAACAGGAAGCATTGAGCTCTCTGGGCTGCGTTGAACAAGGGACCAGTCCCTTAAAATATCACACTCAGCAAACACAATTTCACTGTCCTCATCCTGGAGTCTGATGTAAGAGGCTCAGACCAACTTGGACTGCCTGTTTAAAAACCCAAAGCAAAGCTCAGCAAGTGCAACAAAACCCTCACGTCCCCCTTAGGGAAGAAGAGTTTTCTCATTGGCTAATTGCTTTATTGGTAGCACTGACCTGCAGAGCAGCTGCAGGGGCCTGGATGAAGGCTTAGGACTCATAATAATGTGCTCCATTAGAACAGGGCAAGGCATTTTTTGTTTACTCAATTGGAGCTCCCTGCAAAGTGCCATTAACCCCAGCCCAATTGCATGTGTGCTGCAAAAGCCAAAGGTCACGCCAATCAGGCTGTAGGCACAGAGAGCTCCGCCCTGGTGGGAGGGAGGGGCATCCTGCTGGCATCGCCCTCCCCAAGCTTGGCCCAGCCCTGTGGGCCCCTCCAGGGCTTCGACCAAAGCAAGCAGTTGCACAATTTGTTTACATTTCCCAATTGCCGAATCATGTTATTGATGACTAAACAGTTCTGATTTGAGCACCATCAATCACACCAGAAAAAATATCCTCCCACTGACCCCTCTTTTCTATTTATGTTCCCTTCATCACTGTGCTTTACAGTAAAGAGAATTGTGCAAATGGTGCGTTTTAGCAAGAATATAGTCTGGGTAAGTGCTTGACCAAGAGGATGACAGACGTGCAGACATGGCTGGAGGATTGTTTAGCAGAAACAAGTCTTGAGGTGGAGCATGGAGTACGATCAAGGCTTCTGGGGGGAGAGCACCATGAGCCAGAGTGCCACCTGCTGGGAGTGTCCTAACTGCAATACCCCTGGAACCTCCCACAAAGCCCAGGCCCCTTCATTAACTTTCTCTCTAGTGTCTGTGTCCCCATTCCCCAGCCTCTGGGCCACTACCCATATTTTCCTAGAAATTTCTTAAGGGGCTTTTTCCTGGTCTTTTGGTACTTTAACCTCTGCCTGTTCTAATTCATTGCCAAAGAGAAGTCAGCGATTCTGCTGTGGTGGGTGAGGTGATCCACCCACTCTGCATATTGAGGTAATAGTCTACTGCTTAGTTGGAAAGTGCCTGCAGGCAAGGGGTAGGGGGTGGGTGGGGGTGGGGGGTAAGGGGGAGGCACAGAAAGCAAAAAAAATATCTGGGAGAAAAGAGAAGATTTTGTGGGTAAGAGAAATGGTTCACTTGATGGTGCCAGTGAAGACTGTACCAACTGTAAGGTGCTCCGCAAAGGTGAAATACTGTACAAAGGAGAGGCGGTGGGAGAGGATTAGTATCGGCGGGGCGGATATCAGAAAACAGGTACGCCAAATCAGCGAGCCAGAGATGGGCTCTGTGAAATCCCCTGAGAAGAGAAGTAGGGAACCAGCCTTTTTGCAATTGCAAAGTGAGCCAGTGAGTTAGACTTGGAGCCAAACTGTGGAGCAGGCTGTTTCTCTGTGGGCGGCAGCTGTCTCCAGACTGGCCTCACATCGATCCCGGCGCGGAGCCCCTGGCCGCGGAGCGCCGGTAGGTGGGCTGCCTCCGCGCCCTGCCTCGGGCTTCAGCACCACGAACAGCGCCACGGAGCGCCAGAGAGCAGCGTTCCCGCGCTTGCAGTCAGAGCAAGTTTCCATCTCAACCCAGGGAAGGGAGATGGGCCCCTCTACCCGGATTAAATCCGGGCAACACCCCGATCAGTAGCTGCAGCTCTCTAGATCTTGGCGCCCCGGACAGACCAGGGCCTCAGGTTTTCCTCCCGAACCCCTTGGCTTTGGTGCTCTGTGTGAGGTCGGCGATAATAAAGGGAGAGACGTAGGGCTGAGAGGACAAAAGGTGCTAAACAACCCTTCCCTTGCGAAGAGGAGGCAGTGGGATGAACTGTTTTTCTCCATGTTACTGCCTTTTGCAGACACTGATTGCTGCTCTCGACACAGTATTTCAGATTTGGATTTCTTTTCACGGTTTAGTGTAATTACCCTGCACACGCATACACAAATGGCTGCTTCCCCACCCCGCGCTCTCCAATCCCCTCCTATATATGCTCCTGGTCTGTTACATCAAACAATAGTCTCACTTGGTATCAGCAGCAGTGTTGCAGCGAGAACCCACTATGGGACATCACTAGCAGCAATAAATGTAGAAACTGGTATTTGATTTCTTGAGTCATCCATCCTTGATAAGGCTCTCTAACAAAACCGCCTCCATCCCTTCTTCTTCCCACCGGGGTTGAGTCACTCAGGCCACACAGTGGAGTCACATGGCCCTAGCCAGGGTGAGAGCTGGCATAAGGTGCCAACTCTTGGCTGGCATTTTTCAATCAGTTGCTTGGCTTTTTTTGTATTTTTATTCCATAGAAAAGAGGCAAGTAGGTCATTTTGGTCTGTGATTGGGTGCAACTCACATCTCTTTGGGTTTCTAGGAAAATGGCCTTGTCTTCTCAAAGCTAATCAAAATGTAAAATTATTGTTTTATTTCAAGGAACTTTAGTTCAAGCTTAATTTATCACTAACATGGTTCTCAGAGTGGTGCAGCATATGAGCAGACCAGTGTGTCCCCTTTAAAAGAAAGAAAAGAACATGATAAATGAGATTTTTCTTTCCTATGACAATTCATCTTTAAATCCCAAGTGGCTTTTGGATAAAAGGAAAATCCAGCCCAAAACAAAATAAATGTGCTAGAGCATTCACTCTCAATGGTGAAAAAAAATATGTTCTGTGTCTAAATACCTACAGTTTTGTTCTAAAAATGAGCAGGATCATATCTGAATCAAACCTAAGAACTGGTTTTAAGTCTATCTGACAAACACTGACTAAAGCAGTTTCTTCAAGCCCTATGATCTTTGAATTTGAAGACATGCATTTCTTAGTTTTTGGGTTACGCTCAAAACCTTTCCAGTGAAATGTGAATTTGATGCAGGCAAAGATTTTTTTAAATCTACTTTATATGCATTACTCATCTTACTAAAATAAGGCAGTACATTTTACGAGGGCTTGTACTAAATGCACTTCTTTTCTAGTGAACTTTGGTTTTTAAAAGATATTTTGACAAGACTGCAATGTAAACAGGACTTCTCTTAGTCTTCTTTGATTCCAAATACTTAAAATGTGTGGAGTAAAAGAATTTTTTGCTATTCTGAAAGTGTGACAGATTCTCAAATCTAAATGATTAAAAAAATTTCTTAGATTCAGTTGCCTCATCTTTATATTAGTGTTCATTTCAATTCATGTTCAAGGCACAAGAGTGAATTCTTTATTCTCAATGTCTAACCCCTCTTATCCTTCCTTTCTTTCTTCTGAAGGGTAAGAGGCTGTCTTCCTGTTGAAGGCAATTCCTCCACTGCTTCTGGACCCTTGCCTCTCCTGCCTCCTGAGGACCTCAACCTTTCCTGTGCTTATATCCTCTTCCTCTCCATTAGTTTCTTCCCATCAACATTTTTGCACTGCAGTCTCTCCTATCTTTTTTGTTTTAAGGCTCCCTTAACACCTGTCCTAGCTTTCTCTCTTCTCTCCCTTCGCTTCTAGAATTGCTGTAACTCATTGCATCTCTTATCTATTTAGGCTCAGCCCTTTGCAGTCTGCTTCCAGTGCTCCTGTTTACTAAACTTGCTCTCAATAATGTCACTAGTGAGGTCTTTGCAGCCAAATCCAATGAATGCTTTTCAGTTTTAAATTGGCCTCTCAGCAGCATTTGACAAACTGCTGACCACTCTCTCCTCCAAACCCTTTCTTTTCTTGGCTTTTGAAATACAATACTCTTATTTTTCTTTTTAGCTCTGGCCACTCCTTGTCAGTCAACTTTCTGGGCTCCACTTTCTTTGTTCATGTAGCTCAACATTATGGCCTAGGTTGTTTATTTATTTATTTATTTTGATCAACATACTCACACTGGAAGATCTTATCCACTTGGTTACCATCTCTCTGAGGACTTTCGGGTGTCTCTCCAACCCTGATATCTCTGCTGAGCTCCTGATCCCTATTTCCTTCTGCATCTGGACATTGAGGGCCTGAATTCCCTCAAACTCAGTCTATCCCATAGTGAACTCATTTTCTTGTCCCACCCCCAGCCCCTTACCACCACCACTAAATATGAGTCTTTTATTCCTTCTCTCTTTCAGTAATATCACTTTGTATACAAAATCTCAAGCCAGAAGCTCGGAAATCAGCTCAGACTCTTCCCTTTTCCTCTGTCCCCTGAGTCAACCATACTATCCATGTGGATTATATCTGTCTATGTCTCTCCATCTCCTCTGCTGTGGCCCTACTCAGAGCATCACCTACTTCAACAGCCTTCTGACTGTTCTCCCTATCTCTAGTCTTTCCTTCTCTCATCCATTTTCCAAACTTAAACCAGAGTGATTTTTCCAGAGCCCAAATCTGACCACATTACACCCTTGTTTAAAACTCTTTGTCAGTAACCTGTGACTGTTGGAAGAAGGTCCGGACCCCAGGGCATACCAGCCCCTGTATGGACTGACCTCTGCTTACCTCCAGCCTCCTCTGACATCACTCTTCCCATTTACTCTGTGCTCAGGACTTGCTATACTTCTGCCAGCAACTCAAACACATTAAGCCATTCCTTTGGCCAGAAAACCTTTTCTCTATCAACTAACTTGAACTCAAAATTTCAGATCTTGGACTTAGACAGCCTTGCCTCTAGGAAGTCTCTCTGGTCTCCTAAATTGGGATGTACTTGGATTACCCCTTCCACTGCACATAGAAAATAGATAAGTGTCACCTGCTGAACTTGTTGGTTCCCCCTACCCACAGTGGCCACGCAATTAGATTTTAAGTTCCGTGAGAGCAAAGGTTGAGTATAGCATACAATAGGCAGCTAATAGAAAACTATGAATGTGTTCATAAATAACTTTTATGAGACACTGTTCCTGCCCATTTTACTCTCCCAAGTTAGCAGGTGGCATGTGGAAAAGAATATTTCACATTTCACAGTATCAATTTCTCATCAATGTCATTTTCTTTCTAAGTTGCTACAGGTGTGTGTGCATTTTAAAGGGACTCTCAAAGTGGAGTTAAGTCTTATCCAAAGATTGACATTATCAACAATGAGTTGAGGGATATGAAATGATCGCAGGATGCCAGTGGACTGTAGTCCCCCAAGGTTGCCTGCTCCAACCAAGTAGTTCTTGCTCTGCTCATACGTGGTCCTCTTTGCCATGTCTTTTCCTCTGGCTCCTACCTGGAAGGCCTTATCTCATCTGTCTCTCTCCAGATCCTCTCTCTGCTTCATGACCATATCCTTATCTGAATGTTCCCAGCAACTCTAGCCTCTTCTTTTCTCTCCCTTTCCTGAACTCCAGTTGCAATTATCATCCCTTCCAACCAACATAGCAGCTTCTTCGCTGTGGTCTTACACTACTCTTCTATACCTCCCTTCCCTAAGGCTCTGGAGAGGAGATACAACTTTGTGGCTGGTCCACAGGTATAGTAGGCATTTTATTCAAGTGAGTCATTTGATGGACTCCTGCTTATCAATTACGGGATCTCCTCAATTGCAGTTACTCTGTGGGGAACAGATTGTATGTACTTATACCTGGCATTCTTTTCTAGCCTCTACTCTTTAAAAGAAGATATTCTTTTCTATAAATGTTTTGGTCTTTGGTAAAAATACTTGATCACATAAACAAAAATAGATGCCTACGTTAATCTGAAATGAGATATAAGGTTAATATGAAGAAAATAGTGCCCATGGTGGCTTCATTAATAACACAGGTTGTTCTGCCTCCACAGAGAGCTGAAAATGTTGCCCATTTTAGAACATTTGAACCTGCAAACACATCAGCAAATCAGAGAGACTGGTGTTTCCTCTTTTAAATCATTTTAATTATCAGGAGACTAAATCTGCATTTAAATGGCCATTTCTTGACATACTGCAAATTCTCTTATTGCCTTAAATTTACCTGTAAAGAAAAAAGCCAGATGTCAACATTTTTATATTTATCATTTTATCCTTTCCTTTCTCACTTCCTATCTTTTGGTAAGCCAGTACGGAAATGAAGTTATGTGAGCTCTTTTTTCAAAACCATTTGTTCAAAAATTTTCAGGGTCATACACAGGTCTTCCTACACAGCACTAAACTAAGTAGTTAAGAGTGGGGAAAAAATAGCTTTTTCCACCTTTGATTTTACTGGATTTTTAAGATTTGAGTGGATAAATCCTCATTTACCTTTACAATGCCCATATGGGATTGAGGAAAAGAGATTTTATTATTATCTCGACCTTAGTGAGAAACTCAAACTAAGATAATTTGTTATGTCTTACATGGGAATTATGTATTGCCTTGAGGTATTTTATCTTTTTTACAGTTATGTCTTAACATTCATATTACATGAGTAACAAACTATGAAGACCAAGAGTATATGAACAGAATTTAGTGTTCAAATTAAAACACTCCAGACTTTCTTTTTCTGATACTCTTGAGTGCATTGCTATGCTGCCTGATAATTAGGAATGCTCGGTAAGCAGCTGACTTCAGCTAATGTCATTTGTGTGTCTTGCGTAGCCAAACCAAGTGTCCATTGACAAGGAAGCAGAGACAGGCAGACTTGGGCAGAGGAGGAGGTGGCTCTGAGGCCTCTCTGAGGAGCTTAGACCCCCAGTCAGAGGCCACCCTTTTCTCTGGCTGGGGCAAAGACCACACACACACCTTTTATCTCTTTGGCCTGATGCCTCAGCCTCTCCCTCTGCCATTCTCCCAAAGGAATCGTGTGGAACCCAGAGGAGTCAGAATTGCTGAGCTCACCCACGCCTGACCAGTTTTTCACCTGGAGCCTGGGACTCCGGTTTCCATAGGCAGTTTCTGGAAAGCGAATTAAAAGAGCAGAGTGAAGAGTAGGTGTGATCAGATTGGTGGGGAGAGGGGGGAAAATCCACAGAAGAGTGAGGTGGGCTTTTCCACCGTAAGCCACACCACCTCAGGAGTCCAGGTGCTGTGCCCTCTGAGAGCTCCAGAAGACCCCGGGACACGAACATTCCAATCTGAGTGGGGAGGAGCCCCAAAATAAGAAGGGAGGAAGTCTATAGCGGGTCACTGGGAACAGTGTCTATACTACCAGATCCTTCTTTGGGAAGGGGTTGGAGGCACCAAATATTCCATTCTCTTCTCTCTTATAGCTGATCTGACAGAGGAAGTGGCAGGGTAACACAGCTGAGTGAATCGTCTTTGGCTTTGAAGTCACACAGTCTTGGGTATTAATTCTAACTCTGCCATTTACTAGCCCTAACTTAACCTCTCTAGTCTCAGTTTCCTTCTTTATAAAGTGGGATAATATGTCCACTTTGGAGAGCAGATGTGTTAGGGATGATCTATAAAAGTAATTGTCAGATAACAGGCTGCTGAACTGTCTGAGACTTACCCCACAGAATCTCTTGCCTAGAGGTAAAGAGACAAGATGGCTTTGAATATTGCAGAGAGGGAGAGAAAGGAAATAAAGTACAGATTATATTAAACCTATTATGTGCTATGTGTCAGCTACCTATTACCATAATAATAATGAGTAACAAACTACCCCAAAATTCATGGCATTCAACAATAAGCATTTTTTTTCTCATGTATCTGCAGAATTCCGCTGATCTAGGTTGATCCCAGCTGAGCTTGTCCATGCATCTATGGTTTGGGTGGTTTGATCATGTATCTGTGGGTGGTTTTGCTCCATGTATTTCCCATCCTCTCCTAGGACCACTGTGGTAGCCACGGCATGTCCTCATGCAGTGGCAAAGGGGAAAGCGAAACAATAACATACTCTGTAACATTCTGCTAGTAAAAGCAAGTCACATGGCTGAGCCCAGAGACAGAGGAGAGGGCACTACAGGGTTACATGGCAAGGAGCATGGGTACAGGAAAGGTGAATTGACAGGAACAGTGAATTGAAACTTTTTTTTTCAGTCCATCTCATACCACATATTTCAGTTCTCTATTATTCTTGTAGGAAACCATCCCTAGGGTAGGGATAGGATAGGACAACAAATAGAAAATTAATGTGGAAGTATTTTTAAATACTTTATTATTTTCTATTTCACACAACTAACAAACCTATGCCCAACTTGATAGGAAACATATTCTTTGTAATAAGACAACTGGGTACATGCCTGATTTAGTCTTCTAAATCACAGCAAGATCATAGCAAGCAGGGACCCTGAGCCTTCCTCCCCTTCATCTTCCCTTCAGTGCTAACACAGTGCCTAACACATAGTTAACACTCTGTAAATATGGAATGCAAAATGATCCCCAGGGTCATACAGCTCTAGTGTCTTAACAGGAGTCTCCAGGCCCACAAGATGACCATATGTAGCTCTACATGTATTTTAAAATAAGGCTTCATTTTAAACTTTTCTATTTTTTCCACTAAATAATCACCAGACCTCTGAGGAACAAAAGTGCAGTTCTGTTGCCTACAGAATTTAAGCCATCCAATTCATATCTCAATTATTCCATGCCAACAAAATCGAAACAATGCAAACACTTTGCTGAGGATGTGCCAATGAATATAGAAGCAATTTGGAGATGTTATCAGAAAGATCAAAAGATTTACTTATTTGTGACTAGCAATGTTTAAGACCTTTTTTGTTTGCTTTTTAACATTAGGTTCTACATCTGGGGCATTTAAAAAAATCATAAGCCATGTTAAATATACTTGACAATTTTGTCTTGACTATAAATGTGGGTGTTAGGAGGTACCTCCCATTAGTGAGTATATCCTAGATAATGTGTGTATTTTGCATCCTCCTCCTTTTCTACTTGTCGCCTAATGGTCTGGTACACAGAGGGCTACTTGAGCTGATTTATATGGATCTCAGTTGCTCTCATTTGTGCATACTTAATTCAGAGAGGTGATCATATTGATTTCTAAGCCCCACTTTTCTGATACTGTACTAACATAGATATCTCAGCTGCTTTAAGTAAATTGTCTGAAAAGGAAAACATTTTAAACCTTTGGATGCAATTTTGATGGACATTTCATTGTGTTCTATATTACTTACCTAATTAAATTTTCTTCGCATCAAGGTCTGTTTAAAATTAAATTGAGAAATATTTTTTAGTTCCATTGGGCAGATAACTTTGTTTAGCAGGATTCGTTGCATACATATTTAATGGCATCCTATGAATCAATTCACAGTGCTTATATTGCCTATGGATGTGAAGAAATGACACTCTTAAGAGACAGATGTAGTCTCCTATTATTCATTAACAAGCTGTCTCTTCACTGAAGGTTACTGAACTTGTACTATAATTCCAGGAAGTCCTCCTTTTTGTGCCTCTGCTTTAGCAGCTGATTTATTCAGATGCTGAACATTATTAAAAAAATTCATAACTTCTTTCATAGAGTAACTGGAGCCCTGGGACTCCTATTTACTGACTCAGTCCAGCTCAAGGCAGCTTGTTTCCATCTGGGCATGCGGAAGTCTCATTTGCATAGGCCAGGGGGTAGAATTCCAGATGGAGTTTGATCTCAAATAGAGTGAGTTGTCTGAGGGATTCATCCTCACTGGAAAAGGTGTGATTCCCAATGTTTTGTATCTTTGGAAGCAAGACACAGTAGAAAGCCTTTCTCTCTCTGCTCTACCCACCCTGCTGCTGAAGACAAGAAAAACAGACCCTCCCCATCTTTTATCCAAGCTTCCTTGAGACAGCCGTTCCGTTCAATTCTAGGGCAAGGGAAACTCTAGGCATAGAGTTGATTGGAGCATTGGCATTCCATTAGCACTGCTCTAATGTTTTTAAGAATAGGCCCAACAAACTGTTCTTTGTTGCATTGCTAGTTAGCCTTTAAACATTTCAGAATTCATTAGAATCTTCAAGGTCTTCAAGATTTTTTCTCTTAGTCTGTTCAGGCTGTTATCACAAAATATTACAGACTAGGTTCCTTATAAACAGAAATGTTTTTGCTCGGTTTCAGAGGCTGGAAGTCTGAGATCAGGGTCCCAGCATGGTCGGGTGAGGACCCTCTTCTGGATTGCAGGCGTCTCCTTCTGTCTTAACAGGTCAGAAAGGGCAAGGGAGCTCTCAGGAGCCTCTTTAACAGCACTAATGACATTAGTAAGAACTCCACTTTGATGACTTAAGCACCTCCCAAAGGCCCCACCTATTAATACCATCACCTTTGTGGGATTTCAACATATGAATTGGGGGTCACAAACATTCACCCCCTAGCAATCTTTGTGCCTCCAAGTATAGGGACATCATAAGGTTATTGTGAGCCTTAAATGAGCTTATGCATATAGATGCTTAGAACTAGTATATAGTGAATGCTTGCTAATTTAGCCATTGGTATTATTATTAATATCACCTTTTGTAGCTTTTCTGTATATAAGCAGGAGATTTGACTTGAGTCACCAATTTTCCCATGTATTTCTTATGTTAAGAGTATTGCTTGGCATTGTCATTGAGGGCATGAGCTTTGGAGTTAGATCCAGTGTATGTCCAATTACACCACCTACCGGTTAGCATTGTGACCTTGAGCAAGTGAGTAACTTCCGAGAGCCCCAGCAGTCTTCTCTGTAGAATGAGGTTAATGTTGAATTCAAGAACCATCTATCTGGTGTGCAGATTAAATGAAATACCGCAGAGTGCTTAGCACTGCACCTGGCACACGTACCTCACATTTCCTCCATGCTATAGATGAATAGATGACACCCAATTTCACATAGATGTATCTACTCTTCAGCATAATTTATGGGTCATTTTCACTCATGATGAGAGAAGCTGCTACACTCTCTGTTGGTCCCTGGATATGCCCCATGTAAACTGGTCAAACATGTAGTATTATCTACTCCTACTACCCCATCCTTTTAAGACTCTTAAGAATTATTGGCGTTTTGTTGAGCCCATACTTAGAACATGGAAGTCTGCTGCGCACACAGTAGGTCCTGACTGAATCCTTACTGACTTAATGTGGGGATAAAGTCCGTTTTGCAAGTGGTGGTACATGTTGAGCACAAACTCTACATTGATAAAATTTTACAATTTTACATGTAAAAAGTGCAGCTCAGCCAACAAGGCTCAACCTGACTTGATATCTCCATCATGTTTACAGGATTGGGAGTCATATCAGAAAGTTATTTTCTCAGACATGCAGGTGGTTGTCAGGCTAAAAGTGCTGGGGAGAATGGCTTCCTCTTCAGCATCTTTTCTGGTTTCAGTTTGTCTGGACCCTGCCTCTTCGTCACATTCCACAATCCATTCATTGTGCATTCATTCACTTGGGTTCTCATGTATTTCCCTGAAGGGCTCCTGTTTTGGTTGATACCATCATCTTTATTCCTACAGCCAGGAGCCTTAAAAGGAGAGGAAAGGAAGAAAGAAAAATCCCGTGAACATCCCACTGTTGATTTTTCTGAAGCAGCAGCTTTTTGCTAATGTAAGATTTTGAAGCCATGGGCCTCTGAATTCTCAACATACAAGTCTGTTTAAACAGCCTCTAGGATCCTTTCCTAACCCCAAATTACTGCTGAACATTAATTGTCCTAGTGGTTTCGTGGCCACATTATTTCATATTCATTAGTGTTTTCATGAAAAATTGTAACACTAATTAGAGCAGCTTCCAGTTAATTCATTTGATGATTCATTACTGTCTTCCTTCTTGATGTTCTGCATGTGGTCATCTTGGAGAAAGCATCCGTGGGGTAATTGCAGCTCTATTCCCTGAGTGATGGTCTAATGCCATTAGTTCTGATCCGCATGCGCATCTCGGGTGGCTCTGATGGGGTCTGGTTACAGCTGCACCCTGTCGCTGCCCTTTGGATGCAGGGAGAGAGGGAAGCCTGCAGTGAGGACTGGTCCTCTGGAGGGGCTCCAGGGCAGCAGAGGGGAACAAGCATTTTAAAAAGAAAGAAGTGTGGGTGGGTGTAGTTTCTTGGTGGGAAGTGAGCATCACTTTAACCTCTTCTGGAACCTGAGATAAGGACAGGATAGTGCCAAGAGAAATCTGCCCAAGAACTTGTACCCAGAAAACAAGAAGGCAAGCAAATTCTCTTCAGTTTTAGCAGATGTGTGGCGAGGTACTGGCTATACTCTGGAAGCCTGGTTCCCTCTCAGAGCTAGCACAAACACCAGTTAATTTCATCAAAAGTTTATTTGACCTCATGCCCTTTTGCATGGCAGTTATGAGAAAATAATAAGTGTTGCATGTGGAGAAATCGGAAGCAGTGAGCACTCTTGATGGGAATGTAAAATAGTGCAGCTGCTATGAAAAGAATATGGCAGTTTGTCAAAAAAATTAAAAATAGAATTTCCATATGATCCAGCAATACCACTTCTGGGTACATACCCCAAAGAACTGAAAACAAGTTCTCAAAGAGATATTTGTATATCCATATTCATAGCAGCACTATTCACAATAGCCAAAACATGGAAGCAACCCAAGTGTCCATCAATTGACGAATGAATAAAATGTATGCACTACATGAAATATCATTTATACTTAAAAAGGAGGGTAATTCTGCCACCTGCTACAACATGGATGAACCATAAGGACATTAAGCTAAGTGAAATAAGCCAGTCACAGAAGGACAAATACTGTGTGATTTCACTGACATGAGGTATCTAGAGTAGTCAAATTCATGAAAACAGAAAAGTAGAATGGTGGTTGCCAGGGTCTGTGGGGAGCAGGGTGGGGAGTTGTTGTTTTATGGATATAGTTTCCAGTTTTGCAAGAAGAAAAAATTCTAGAGATTGTCTGCACAACAATGTAAATATATTTGACACTACTGAATTGAACACTTAGAAATGGTTATTAAGATGGTAAGTATGTGTATTTTATAACAATTTTTTAGAAGATTGTAATTTATACTGTAATGCTTGCTTTTAAAAACTGTAATAGAAAAAATAGAAAACAAAAATGTTCTGCTACTCAAAGACAACCACATTGAGCATTTTGCTTTTATTAAAATTTTTTAATTGCTTAAATAATAGATTAAAACACTCCTATTGTAAAAAATCAAATTGTTAATCAGGATGAAGTCCCCTTCGCCCACTCCTATAATCCCAGTCTCCATTACTTCCCAGTGATAACACTCTTACAGCTACAATGGTGTTTGCCAATCATTTATTTACCTTCATACATACTCACAGAAATGATGTTTCTTTCATAGGTTTGTGCATTGTTTTGCTTTAACACAAGTCATATCACACAGCATGCATCTTTCTGAAGCTTGCTTCTTTCATTCAGGAATATGTCTACACAGTGTCTATATATAACTGAGGTTTCCCCAACCCAAATCTGCTGCACTGTATCCTCTTGGCATTGGTATTTTCATTTCTTTAGCCATTCGTGTACAATTATGGCCATTAGATTGTTTTGTTATTTGCCTTATTTGCTGGGCAATGGTGAGTGAAACCCCTTGTACGTGCCTCCCTGTGTTCACTTCCTGGGAAGTGGACTGCTGGCTCACAGAGAAGCACGTTTGGATTTTGATAGATACTACCAAACTGTCCTCCAAATTGGATCCTCATCAGCAGTCTGGGAAAGCATCTCTTTCCCCCACACTTGCCAACAGTTAATATATTACCATCTTCACATGTTTTTGCATAGTCGATAGGCAAAATCTGGCATTTTATGGTTGTTTTAATTTATGTTTTCATGATTTCTAGTGAGCCTGAATATTCATAGACCTACAGGTCATATGTATTTCATTTTCTAAGTATGTTCTGTTCATATCTTTAGCCTGTTTTTTTTTGTTTACTTGTTTTTTGGTCTTTTTTTGAGGGGGTTACTTCTTTGTATATTCTGGCTGTTAATAATCCACCCATGCTTTTTGTTACAGTTTAATATTTCTTTTAGGTTTTTTGCAATTTAACAAGGTTTCTTTTAGTTTTCATTTGGTCAAATTTATTTGCTGTTATTGCTTTATGAGTTTTCTTTCTTGGGTCATTTTTAAATATTTGGCTCTTGATTTTTTTTAAGACTTAATTTTTCTAGAGCAGTTTTAAGTTTACAACATAATTGAGAGGACAGTACAAAGAGTCTCCATATACCTCCTACCCCCACACATGCACAGCTTCCCCATTATCGGCATCACTTACCAGCATGGAATGTTTTTTTTTACAAAGGATAAACCCACATTGATACATCATAATCATTCAAAGCCCATAGTATACATTACAGTTCACTCTTGGTGTGTGCATGCTCTGGGTTTGGACAAATGTATAATGACATGTATCCATTATAGTGTCATACAAAATAATTTCACTGTCCTAAAATATCCTCTGTGCTCTGCCTACTCATCATCTCCCCCATCAGCTCCTGGGCAACCATTGATCTTTTTACTGTGTCCATAATTTTGCCTTTCCCAGAATGACATGTAGTTGGAATCATACAGTATGTCACCTTTTCAGATTGGCATCTTTCAGTTAGTAATATGCATTTAAGGTTCCTCCATGTCTTTTCAAGGCTTGATGATGAAAAATTAATTTATACTCTAACCAGCTGCCTAGAAGAATTCCCATATCCTTGTCAGCACTTGGTATTGACAGTCTTTTACATTTAAGCCATTTTTGTGGATGTGTAATGTGTTTGTTTTTAATTTGTAATTCCTGGATTGCTAATAATTTTGAGTGTCTTTTTATATAATTACTGGAAATTTGGATTTCTTCTCTGAAGTGCCTGTTCAGGTCTTTGCCTATTTTCAAATTGGGTTGTCTGACTTCTTCTTATTGATTTCCAAGAGATTTTATGTATTCTGGATTCACAACCTGTGTCAATCATATGTGTTGCTTCTTACTTTCTCTTTTTTCCCCCCTTTGCTCTTATTTGTATCTTTTGGTATACAGAAGTTCTTAATTTTAATGTGTTCTGATATATAAATCTTTTTCCTTTGGATTAATACTTTTTAACTCTTAAGAGATCTTTCCCATAATTATGAAGATGTTACCCAATATTATTTTCTAAAAGCTGGATTGTTTTGCCATTTACACTAAGGTCTGTGATCCATGCAGAACTTGTTTTTTGTGTACCACATGAAGTAGGGGTCAAGAATTAAGCCCCACCTCATTGCCTACCCAGTTTCCCTAGCTCTAGTCTTGGAAAAAACACACTTTCCTCATATTTTGCAGTAATAATTTTGTCATTAAATCAAATGTCCTTATGTGCAAGGGTCTTTGTAGGCTTTCTCTTCTGCTTGTCTGGTCTAGTTGTATATCCTCATCCCAGTACTACACCATAATAGTCTTATTAAAGGTCTTGATAGTTATGTAGCAAGTCCTCCCATCTTGTTCTTCATCAAGAATAGCTGGACTATCTTGTTATTATTAATATTTTTTTGCATCCTGTTATAGATTTTAGAATCAGCTTGTCAAATCAAAAGCATAAAACAAAGAAGCAATGGAGGGAAGGAGAGAAATCTTGGATTTAGATTAGAGATTTGATTGGATCTCAGATCAATGTGTAAAGAGTTGAATTCTTTACGATATTGAGTCTTCTAGTCCACTTATTAGGTATTAATTTCTCTGACAAAGTTTATAGTTTTCTCTGTCAAAGTCATATTTATCTGTTGTTAGATTTCTTTCTTTGTACTTGATATTTTGATCCTGTTATAGATGGTATCTTCTTCATTTCTGTTATAGAAATACAACTGATTTTTGTCTACTGATATTGTCTAGTAACCTTGATAAGTTCTCATAATTCTAATAGTTTGTGTGTTATCTTGGGTTTTCTATGTATACACAATCAATATTGGTTTTTATAAATTCATCTTATAACTGACTACCTTACTGAACTTTCTTATGAGTTCTGAAGCTCTTGGGTTTTCCAGTTAAAAATCATATTAGCTTATAATTATGATGGTTCTGTTTCTGCCTAGAGAAGCAGTATAGAATAGTAGTTAGGTGCAGGGCACCTGGAATCAGACTACCTGGGTTTGAATCCCAGCTCTGTTACTATGTAACCTTAAGCAATTTGCTTAATCCTCTGTGACTCAGAATCACTCATTATTAACCACCACATAGGTTGACTGTAAAAACTAAATGAGTTAATGCACATAGAACAGGGCCTATCAAATAATGAGCACTCTGCCTGTCAGCTTTTGTCATTTTATCAATTGGTTTCATTCCTTTCTAAATTTTTACCTCTTTTTTTTCTTATTCTATTGCATTGGCTACTTTTCCAGCATATGATTGAATAGTTTTTCTGCTTTCAGGCCTCACCTGAAACTTAACACTTTGAAATATTTCCTTCTAGTCTTTTTTGTAGGTATAGTTGTTTTATTTTTCATCTGTTTGATATATAAAATCGTATTTCACTGAACCTATGAATCTGGTATTAAACTCTGCAAGAGGGAGATACTTTTCCAGGGAAATTTCTTGTTTTCAAACAATGTTGTTCACATAATGATGAAAAACATTAATAATGGAATTATTTGTTTTTGAATATCAAGATCTTGTTGCAAAAGTAGGTACCAACCCTTCTACCTTCCTGAAGATTCATTGGTGTAGCTTTTCCAAAGAGGTGCTGTTTATTAATGTAATGATTCTTCTTGAGACATTCAGAATGAGTTCAGGGGTATTCATAGCCACATAGAGCTGTTGGCCAATCCTTTTTTAGGACAATATCACATTCTTGGGCTTTTAATTCTGATTATAATCCAAGTAAGCTGGAGTGTCTTGTTACTTTTCTTTTCATAAAGAGTATATACTTTTTAAGTAATTATATAACTGAGAATACCTCCCTACAGGAAAAACCACCTGAACTGCATAAATTCTAGTATTACAACTGTGGTATCAGTTTTACTCTTAATTTCCTCCAGTGCCATGTATTTCTCCTTTTCCTGCAAGTTTTTTAACCTTTCTCATTTCTTAATTTTTTTTACTACATATTGTTATTTATAGAGTTCTGTTTTCTTCTTAATCATTTTCTATTCCTGTTTCATAGAAGCCATCCCTTTTTGCATCATATTGAGATGCCAAATGATTCTTTACAATGTTCTCTAAGTTTCTATAAGATATTTTTAGGTGAATTTCTTCTCATTTCAGATGATGATCTCTTTTTCTGTTTTCTAATAGTTTTCATCTGTTTCCTTTTGTCCTCTTGACCCATTGTCAAATGAGAAAGACCCAGTCAGGCCTGATGTCATCAATAGAAAGGGTGTCTGTTTTCCTTACAACTGCCTTTGATGTTAGGGTACTCACCTCTCAGACCTGCACTACATCGCCAGTCGATATACATAACCCAGCTCCTAGTTGAAAATTTCACAGAAAGGCCGTCATGCAGATTGACTGCACTCCTAGTTTTCAGTTCGGTGAGTTTTATCTTTAATTCTAGGTCTTTGAGATGATTTTGGTGCAAAGTTAGGGGAGGCTGTACCAGGCTCTCTTGGCCATTTAAAACCAGACATTTCTGTCCAGAATTAAGTATTTGTTTCAGCAACTTACAGCCTTTGGATAGCTTGCAGGAATGCAGCCATGCAGCAGCCCTGTCTTTGCTAGGCTTCTTCAGAGGCAGAATAGATGATCAGAAATTGTGATTTCATAGGCTGAGTTCCCCCAAACATTTATTCTAATAGCCAAGTGGAAATAAACGCCCCACTAGGCTAGAAGTGAGGGCATCTGGACACTCAGGGGACTGTCTCTGACTAGCCTTTGTCAGTGCTGAGCAAATCATGGCACCTGTAAGAGCCTCAAACTCCTGATATCTAAAACACGGGATTGGACCATGGTCTCTGAAGCCCTGCTCTTCTAGGACTCAGTAGTTTTACCAGCTGGCCTGGAACATCTTCTGTTAGAAACCCATCCCTTGGGGCTCCCCTTTTGCTCTCAGAGTTTCTACTGGAAGGGAAGCAGAGGTAGAAGACACATCACACTGGGTGTGCAAGCTCCAGCATCAGGTAGGATGTGCTGGGCAGGGACAGCTGGAGTGCGCAGCAGGAGATGCAGCTCTGGCGCCCTCTTCTGGGAACTTAGCCCTCTGGGGCCATCTTGTGCCTCTTTCAGGCCCTGCCTCCACATAAGCACGTTGTCATGCATCCAAGGACTCCCATTTCCTAAGTCCCCTTCGCTGACTTTGTACTGAAGGTAAAAATAGGGAGAGGAAATAAACCTTGTTTTCTTCAGAGAATATCTTTGAGGCAGAGAACTGAGAGTGGTGGCTGGCTACCTGCCTTTCATGTGACAATAAATGGGCATTGGGGAGGTGATGTAACACTTGTCATGACCAACCTGCTTATTACCCTTCCAACACCCAAGTGAAGGTATAGGTGGGGGTATAGAGGACGAGGAGAGATTTATCATATATCACCCCAAGTCTCCCAAATGAGAGGAAGAGAGTACTGCACAGATACCCCAATGGACAGAAATCTGCCCCATGTCCAAAATGAAGCCTAGTATGAGGCTCAGGCATTCAAGGTCAGAGCTGAGCCTCCCGGGGCTACCAGCATCTCTGCACTTTGGAAATGATCCCCTTCCACCGTCTCCAGAATGAGGTATGTGTGTGTGTGCACTCAAGAGTGCACGGCCCCATGCTCTCCTGTCTCTTCTCCCTCCTCTCCTCTCTCTCCTCTCTCCCTCCTGCTCCCACATGCCCCCATCATATTTGCTCCAATAAGTTAGACAGCAACTCTCTCCCTGGCACACAGATTGTTCAACCTGGAGTGCCTTGGCTGGCCAGAATAATTTGCCAAGTGGTTTAGAGGTTTATTCCTGCCAGGGCTTTGCCTGCACTCCCAGTGAGAAGGTAGTAAAGAACCCAACAAACGAGAGTGACTCCAAGTCGATCTGTGCTGTGCATCCTCCCTACATCTGTGCTTGGCATCCCGAATGGATGTTGGTCTAGATGTCACTGGCTCCACTGCCTGAATGGATTGGCATCTGGTCCACGAGGAAAGCCAGCCCCCAACCCAGAGACAAAGCCATTAAGTGACCCCCTGACTCAGGCCCGGGACATGGAAGAAACAAATGAAGTTCAGAGTTCTGGCTCTATGGGCCAAGGCGCCCTTCAGTAATAAGGTCAGCATCACAGAAAGGCAAGGACAGCCGCAGGGCATCTAACTGCAAACTGCTGCCAAATTTTAGCACAAGATAACCAAATAATGACTTGAAAAGATGGGGTCCCTTGCAGTCCCTCTGCCTTCTTCTGACCTTCCCACCTCCCAGCAGGGTAATCAGTGCTCCTGCCACCTTCTGGCCCCCAGGGGCCAATGCTTAGAGCCTGAGCCCCAAGTTTTGTGTGTCAGACCCCTTCCTTCCATGTCCCTTTAGCAGTGTGCCCGCACCTATCCCTTTGCTGGCTCTAGAAGCCTGCATTGCTAAGATTTACAGCATTGATGGCTTCCTGAACATTAAATATGTACTATCCAGAGTCTGTAACTCTACTATTGCTTCCCCATTTGAATGTAAGGGATCCTGTTATTATTTTAAAAGCTCTTGAATATGCAAATTCGTTCTGGAGGAAGGGGGCTTTTCTAGACACTGTTCCTTCTCCTGTGGGCTTGCTACTCTGTCAGTACCAAAGGGCCACTTTCCATAGCAGGGAAGTAAAGGGAGTTTTTTTCCATTCTTCTTACCTCAAAACCCCAAAGGTTTCTCAAACAAGGCTGGAGGTACAAATATAAAGTTTTGTAATTGATTTTCCAGCACTACCCAGGTGATTGCCTCAGCTGATCTTTCTGACATAACTCCAGACCATGTGTGTGGCCTCCTTGCTGGAGAAGATCCCTCTCCCACTTTGCACAGCCCTTGAAAGAGGGCAGCTTCAGCTCTGCAGCTGGAAGATGGAACTGATTCTCCCTAGGCATCATTTTCAAACCCATGTACTTTCAAGCCCATATACCGATGAATGCACACCCCATGACTCCCTTCCATACCCCACCCTGTGCCCTGGCAAGATCACATTGAACTATTCGGGGAAGGTATTTACTAAATGCAAGGAGAATAGAGCACTTCTGCATTATTTATTAGGAGCTAACAATACTCATGGTATGTAGAATGTATTTGGACATAAATTAGTGATGTTAGGAAATACCAAAACCTATTAGGATCTCTGACACATATATAAATATACATCACAGTCTTACCTTTCCTATTAGACTGGGAATTGGCTCTGAGACTGCACAATGAAAACAACTGTCTTTAACTTTTTATTTGCCGTTAGCCCTCTGGGTAGTTCATCTACCATTGAGTAAGTCTTGGAAAATCATTTCAAATGAGGAATTCTTGACCTCACCTTCTTATACATGTTTTCTTCTTTTTCTGTGCAGAGGCTATTTACACTTACTGTGCACCTACTGTGTGCCAAGCATTACAGCTAACAAACTGATATCCAGAGTGTTGGGCATTAGTAACCCCATTGTATAGATAAAGAAACTGAGGCTCAGCTCAAGGTCATGCAGCTGCTAAGTAGCCAGTGTGGAATTCAAAGCCAAGTTTCCAGTTCCAGCTGAGACTTTTTACCCTACATCTGTGCAGGAAGGCAGAGGTTGTTCTTGGTTTCTATATCAGTTTTCTACTGCCACAGAAATGCTCTAAAACACAGAAACTATTTTTACTTAGGAGTCTGTGGACCAACTGGGCAATTCTGCTGATCCAGGCCCCCTTGGGTGGCCTCACCCAGGATCACTCACACACCTGCAGTCAGCTGCTGACCCGGGCTGGCCTGGGCTTGTTGCATGGCAGCCAGGCAGAGCTGCAAGAGCTCCAACAAAGCACATGGCTTCTTGAGGCCTGGGCTGGGAACCGTCGCACTGTCATTTCGGCAAGTTGGATGGACACGGCAAATCACCCGGCTAGCCCAGAATCACGGGAAAGGCAAAGCCCGCCTTGTGCTGGGAGGAGCTACAGTCACATGCCAGGGGTGTAGATTTGGGGAGGGGAAGAATTGGGGCCAATTTTGCAATAAGTCTGTGCTAGTTCCCATCATGCAACTGCTTTGCTCCCCTTGGAGGCACCTGCTCCCCTCTCTCAAAGCCTGCTCTAGGAGCCTCTTCTCATTCATTCTAAAGGGCAGAATTTTCCCAAGGGAAAGGGGCAGTCAGTCTGGCAGGGGTTAAGCCTTCAACCAAGCTGACTGAGCTAGCTCAGGAGACCTTCAGCATTGGCCTGCACATGCAAAGGGGACCTGGGGAGGTGGCCACAGGCCCTCCAAGGGCTTGGGAAACCACACCAAAGCAGATCCTTCTCTGCCCCTACCTGAGATCAGTACCTTTCCTGGATTCTCCTTCAGAATTGGCTCCCCCTTACCCAACACTGAGCATCTTTGGCTGACCTCGTGTTTGCTGGTGGAGCCAGGATTCTCCCTCTGTCCGGGGGCTTGGCCCCTCACCTTCCCACAGGCCTCTGCAAGACTTCTTTGGCCTGGCAGAGGGTTGGAGGGAACAGTCCATTCCCACAGCTCCCCAGGGCTGGCCTGGTCTATACAGGAAGTGATGCTGGATGTGGGGGAGATGCAGCATCCGGGAAAGTTGTGGGGGAGGGAATGTGGTGCTGGGGCCGAGGCGGCAGGGGCTGCTGGACTGCAGGACTGGGGTGGGCCAGAAAGCTCATAAGAAAGAAACAGCTGAGAGGAAACAGGAGAGACAGGAGCTTAAAAATGCAACCTAAAAGATCAGAAATGAGAGGACCAGCCAAAGGAGGCCAACGTTTCTAGACCCTGGAGACCATATCAGACACGCTTGCTCTGCTGCCAACTCGCACTTGGTGCCGACTCAGGCTGCCTTCTGCCAGCAAATAATTCATGGGCACCTCCTGGGACCCCTGCGAGCTGGGTCTCTCCTCCCCAAACCCTGAAGCTCCTGCGTGGAAGGGAAGAGATGCTCTCAATTCCATTCTCCACTAAGTACCCCCAAAAGAGGCACCTGCCTCGTGTGGAACTTGAGAGGCAGAACGGATCACTCGGCTTACAGGTAATGGCAGTTTGCAGCTTCTGTAACTCTTCTGACCACCAGAGGAGACAGGGTGTCCCTGAGAGAGACGGCATTTGCCTTTGGTTTGGGAGAATAAGCAAACTTGTACCAGGCAGAGGAGAACTGTGGAAGGCAGATCTGTTACCCACAGGTGGGAGGGCCCCAGGAGAGCACTTCTGGCCCAGTCACCACAGGCGAGAAAGGCACAGGGAGGCACAGTCCTGACCCCAGGCCACACAGCTAGTGAGGGGCAGACTGGGCTTTGGGTTAGGTGGGACGGGAACTGCCCCACCCTCATCCGTTTTGGTCTTCTGCCCCCCATCAGTTGCCTCAAGACAAAGAAAAACTACTAAGTCTTTTGTTTAGTGTCAGGACCATATTCATTTCCATCAGACATTTTCCTTCCCTGTCGACTGAGACTGTTGAACAGGAGCCCAGAGGATCCTTCCAACAACAATTCTGTAGCAAATCACTGGGCCGAAATCCCGAAGAGGGGAAGCATTCCAGCCCAACAGAGAACGTTGTTCCCCAGAGACCTGAATTCATGGGGCAGAATCCCGGCCACGCTGAGTGTAGCTCCAGGACAGGGAGGACGGAGGAGTCAGCTGTGGTGTTGGGTCCCTCCCGCCCCAGCCTCCCCAGGCCCATGTCTCGGCTCCCGCGCTAGTCGTGTCAGCCCAGACAGTCACAGATGTTAGTGGGAACCACGTGTCTGCCCGCATTCCCCTCCAGGATGTTGTGGGAGGGAAGTTCTGAGGAGGGTCCCGACCTTGGGTCCCTCTCAGACTCACCTCTCTGGGCCTCCAGCTCCCTGTGTGAAAGCCAAGAGCCCTCACCTTTTGTGATGCAGTGCCGACGGTCAAGTTATAGGAGGCAAAAGATGTGCAGGTTCCTTGAAGAGCTGAAGCCATGGCACCTGTGGGACCAGGTGTCCTGGTGAAGTGTGGTGCCTGGACGACCCCTGGCCCTGATTTGCCTCACAGAACTAACTAGTTACTGTCCGCCTTACCCTCCACACACCCACAGTCCCACATACAGTGGAGGTCACCGCACCTGTGTCCAGACACAGTCCTTCAGGAAAGACCAAAGGAGAAAACAAGGCAGGTAGTGGCCCTGCAGTGCGCCCAATTTGCTTCTCCCTACCTCTCTGCCTTCCGTTCTCCTCCCCACCAGCACTGGCCCTGGCTTCCAACAGCCTTTTTTTACCCTTAGCATGCAAACACCAAAGACCTCTCTCAAAGAGAGCAAAATGAGTGGTGCGTGCAAAGGGCCTATTCTGTCAGGGAAACGACACGGTCACTGACCTTTGGGGAGGGCACCAGGGCCCCACCCCAACCGCAAGTGAGAGAAGGCACAGGTGACGCCAGCTTCTGCCGGCCTCCTTAGTATTTCCCGTCTCTGCTGAGACCGTCCCTCACCCTGTCTTGCCTCCCTTTGATGGGAATCACTTCTGGTTTTGTCACGTTGCTGCTTGCCCTGATCACACACCTTCATGTGCCCACCTGGGGGCTCTGGACAGAGCTGTGCCCAGTTACTCTGGGTGCCCAAGGCTGCCCAGGAGCAGCCTGCTGGGTAGGGAGCTGGGGTTGGGAGGCGAGGAGAAAGGGTCAGTTTGGAGGGTTCTTCTCTTGCCTGATTGGAAAGATCAGCTACAGGGAGTGGCACATCCTTATAAATGTGATTTCTTTGACCCGTTTCTGACCCTCTGAGGGAGAAAAATACACTGGCTGCCAGGAAAAAGGTAAATTGGCATTGCAAGATCATAGGAAGGGCTTGTGCCTTGGACCGGAACCTTCCTTCTTCTAATTTCACCCTGGGAACCCAGTGATTTGAAAATTTTGTCTACCTAGCACCTGGCATTTCTTAGGCAGTAACAGACTATCTCCTTTGTCATTAACCCAAATGCCTCTGTCTGTGTACACCTGCCAGTCCCAGGTCCTGGTCCACAGGAGACAGCATTATCAATCTGAGTTGCTATTATTCCTGCCCAAAAGCAGGGGATGGGCATTGTAGCCTGGGTGGTAGCATCATCGTAGATAAACAAATGAGTCTCTTAGTCTTTAAAATAGAAATGAGCTCTCAAACCTCTAAGAACAACTTTCCCTTAGAGGTCAGGAATGGCTGAGGGCTTTTTGCATCCACACACCCGCCCCACGATCACACAGTACACATGCCAAAGCCTGACATGCCCCCCAGCTTTTCTCCTAGAAGAGGAGAAGCAGCAGGTCCAAGTGGCCTGTGGGGCACTGGGCTAAGTGCATCCCTTCCAGTGGCAGAACTGGCCTTGAGTGGCTGGAACCCTGCAGAGATGAGATCCACCTATGCCGCTGATGAGCACTGCTGTGTGTTGGGCTTCCCACACACATTTCTGGGCCACACAGAGCTACTTGGCTTTTCCCGAGCTGTTTAGAAATGGCTCTCTGATGAGAGTGTAATACGTTGAACACCAAAAGCCCTTACATGCTGATTGTGCCTGTGGGACTAGCTAGCTTCACACCTTGGTTCTGAGAAATTCCAAGTTCCCCACCTCCTGTGGGCTTCCAGACATCACTCCACTGCAGTCTCTCAAAGCAGGTGGTCTCCCTTGTTTTTATTTTGCTTCCGCTCCTGACCAGTCACTTTTGTAAGAATCATGGGGTTGACACTGTTAGCATTGTGTTTGTTATTTCTGAACTGTGGGGAGGTGGACAGCAAGCCTCCCTCATAAACATGAAGAAGTAAACGCCAAAACCACAATACCAAAAAGAACCCCCTCCCCAAAAAAAGAATGTGGGGTGGCAACTGCCAGCTATAGGAACTCTGGGAAGGTTATGTACCTACTGCCTGATGATTTGGGGCTTTTGGACTTGCTGTGCATTTGCAGACCATGGGCGCCAGCTTTGCATTTGTTGGTGTGGAATCTGGTGGCCCTGGAAAGCTGCTGGGAAGGCATACACAGGATCTATTGATTTGTTCTTTCTCGGCAATTTGCTGAACATTACACCTTTAACATTTTTCTCTTAAAGTGTGTGTGTGTGTGTGTGTGTAAATATATATATAGGGAAGAATAATCGATATTGGTACAAAAACTGAGGGATGTATGGTTAACCAAAGGAGCATGAATTGATAGAGGACCTCAGCCACTGTTCATTCAGAATCCTCCAGCTCCAGGCTTGGCCCCAGGTGTCCCAGGAGGTTGGGGCAGGGACAATAGTCTGGGGACCTGAAGTGGTAATATGGTCAAGTACACTGGTTCTCACATCTAAGAAGGGCCTGAGGATGTTTATGAAAGTACAGATTCTAGAAGCTTGCCCCACTCAGTGAAAATCAGAATCTCTGGGGGCAGAACCCCGAGGCTGCCCAGCACACAGATCCCCTCTAATGTGCCAATGGCACGGATGCCATTTCTGTAGAGGAGAAAGATGGAGAGACCGAAGGACTGGATTCTTGACTGGGTCTGCAGCAAACTTGGAAGGTGACCTCAAGTCAATCACCTACTTCCTCTAGGTCTCTGCTTAATTCTGCTTATTTACCTCAGGATCACTGGGGAAATCCAGTGAGAGGGAGGGTGGGAAGGAAGCATGTATGCATGTTATCTCACATTAGTTAGCCTCTGCAGGGCTCCATCAGTACTTCCGCTGTTCTGATGAGGAAGACAGGTACTGAGAGGTGAAGTCATTTGCCAAGATCCCAAATCTTGGAGGTGGAGCAGCTCAGATTTAAAGCCAGGCGTGCCTGGCTCCAGAGCTTTGCATCCCATCAAGTGCACCTCTGAGAAATCAGGTAGATGCCTGCTCATCAGACCGAGTCATGAGGACCAGCAGCACTGGCATCACCTGGGAGCCTGTTAGAAATGCAGGTTCTCAGGCCCCACCCCAGGCTGACTATCAGAATCTCCTGATGATATCTGTGCACTTCACAGTTTGGAAGCACTGCTGTGGAAGAGTTGAGATTGAAAAGGAGGTTACAGTAAATGTACATAATCCAAAAATGTAAGCTCCTCACAGGGATGAGCAAAGAACTCTGCTGGGAGACATGTGGGAGGGCAGCCAGGGACCACCACAGCCTCTCTGTGGGCCCAGTCGCTGGGGATGCCACCTCCTCTGGGAAAGCCCAGACCTCCCAAGAGAATGGCTTGAAGATGGGAACAAATCGTTTTTATGGGGGGGGGAGGGGTGTTCAATTTTCAAAACAGTAATACTGCTTTTATTTTTAAAAACAACAGAAGGAAAAATCAGGAAGAAAGAGTTGAGCAAAGCGTCATTGCTTTTTCATTTATTTCAGGAGTGATTTCTTTGTGGCCGATGGCATCCTCCAGGGAGGGTGGCCAGTTAAGTGGGAGAAAGTTCGAATATCTTGTCTTTGTGTTGATGCAGGTTAAATCCTAAGACCTATCAATTTGAAGGATTTTCCCCAAATACTCAAACTGAAGCAACCCCTCCGCACACAGTGGAATGGGCAGGAAATGTTCTGATCCAGGGCTCACAAGCGAAACTTACAAACTGGGGCTTTGGGAAGTATGGGAAGACATCCAGGAAGCACCCCGAACTGCTAGCCTTGGGGGAATGTCAGTCCAGTGCAAAGACAGTCTCCTCCTGGGGCCAGAACGTCCAGCAGGATGTGATTCAGGGAAGAGCGCTCCGTGCCAGGCCTCTGCTCCTTCCCTGCCTTTCCCAGATTAGCTCTGTTGAGGCTGCGCAAAACCCCTGGGTGAGCTGGGATTTCTTTCCAGTAATTTTAACATATGTTCTCATGTTTAAATGTCTACTTTGTATGCACTGCACTGTTTAACCCTTACAAGTCACTTTTCTGATACCAAATCTGTGAAGTGTACAAATTCCCCAAGAGTCAAAATACCACTTGTCGTCAGGGCCCCTTACGTTCATTCATGTCCATGGCTCCATAAAGAGCCAGCCGGGAATATTACACAGACCTGATCCCTGCCTTCAAGGATCTTGTAGGGTAAGGCACAGGTAGGGACACATACATGAATGTCCTGGCTGCATATGTCAGTCCATGTGGGCACATACCTACTAAATCAGAGACTCTGCATATACTAATTGATAGATCTCGGACCCCAGGGTCCTGGCATTGTAACTTCTGCCTTCCTCTGCCTCCCTCGGCTCTGGTCTTCTTATACTGGCTTCACTTCAAAGTAGCCAATTAGAATTGGTTAAACCAATTTTTTCATAGTCTTTCCCTTTTTTTTTTTTTTTTTCTTTATTTTTCAAAAGTCTGGAAGAAGGGGGTTTGGGTTGGGTTGATACCATCATTCTGTCACTTTTAATTTCACTCTGTTAACAATTTTTTTAGTCGTGTGGGCAGAAGCTTTGATTTTGAAAAATTACACTTTTAAGTTTGGAATCCAGCAAGTAATTTCAGCTCAGCTGTAAACAATTCTGGAGAGTGCCTAGGAGAGAGGAAGTGCCTCCCTAGGCTTCCCTCTGGGGACAGGGAGTCATCACTTCCTCAGCACCTCCTTTCAGAGATGAAGATTCTCCTGGGTGTGCTGGGGGCGAGGGTAACAGAAAAAGCAGTTGGTTCAAAACCAGCCCATGTGAAACAGCCCTTCTCTTGCCTCCTTGTTCCGTTTCCCCACTGACTGCCGCCTTCCTTCACCAGGAGATGAACTGGGAAAGCTGGTGATTGACAGCTGGGCAATTTGCACAATGAAGTTTAACGGTTTACATCCCCTTGTATGACTCTGTCAATGTTTTTAGTGTATTACCTTCTTGGGTACCAGTTCTTACACTCGTACTGACAAGCTGCTTCTTCTCTTTCCCTTCAAGCGTGCAAACGCAAAGAGCAAGAACCAAACAAAGACAGGAACAATTCCCAGAAAAAATCCCGCCTGGTGTTCACCGACCTCCAACGCCGAACACTCTTTGCCATCTTCAAGGAGAACAAACGCCCATCCAAAGAGATGCAGATCACCATTTCCCAGCAGCTGGGCCTGGAGCTCACGACTGTCAGCAACTTCTTCATGAACGCCCGGCGCCGCAGCCTCGAGAAGTGGCAAGACGACCTGAGCACAGGGGGCTCCTCATCTGCCTCCAGTGCTTGCACCAAAGCGTGATGGAAGGACTCAGTTGGGCACAAGTCACCTCCAAGTGAGGACAACAGACACCAAAAGAAAACACAAAGGAAAAAGACACCGGAATCTTAGCTGGGGCCCTTCACTGGTGATTTGAAAGCACAATTCTTTTGCAAAGAAACTTCTATTCTAGCTGTAATCATAGGGCAGGTGTTCTTTTTTGTTTTGTTTTTAATGGCTATGGAGTCCAAGTGCAAGCTGAAAATTAACCTCTTTGAACCGGACATTGTCCTCTGAGCATGCTAAGCATCCCAGAAACCAAATGGGGCCCTCCTGGAGTGAGTTCATTTCAGTGCGGTGTCAGCCAAGCTCAGGATTGCTTAAAATGTCAACAGTTTCTCTTTGAGTCCTGTCAGTCTCTTGCAGTCAGAGTTCCCATAATTCACAGTGGGAATTCAGCCTGTGTAAGGCTCTCTGAGTTTGGGCTCCAACAAGAGAAGGATCTAGCAACAAGAATGACCTCATTTGCTTTCCAAGTGCTTAGCCTCAACATACCACAGTACACCAAAGTTCACAGGCATTACATTAAAAAAACACCAGAATGATAATTACGAGCACAAGTTTTAAATACAGAAGTTAAAAAAAAAAATCCAAGGACATATTTTTCCAACTCAGGCATCTTTTCATCAAATGGTTTAGAAAGCTTTAAGTTGATCCAGTTTACAGTTTTCTTTTCCTTACCTCCTGGAAATCTCACGTGGTCTTGGATCCATCAAAAAAAAACCAAAATCAAATCAGTGCACTTGAGCTCAAAGTATCAAGCACAACGTAGATAAACAGAGAAGTAAGGAAGGTTCTGGATTCACTGCATCTGGATTTTCAAGACGCTGACTGTGAAGTCATTAGGGAATCGTTGGGAATATGGCTTCAAGCACATTTTGCAGTTTGCTACAAATTCTGTTTGTACATAAAGCAGACGCACACTCAGGAGGCCAATTTAACTGTTACGGTACATGGAGCAAATGCAGCATTTTAAAAGATCTAGATTTTTTTAGATCATTAATGTATCCTTCTTGATTATTAGTCACCTGGTTCCTCCTATTGTGCATTATGACTGCCACATATTTCATTTGTACTCTTTCAGATTTCAGTTGTTTCCTCATCCATACCACTGATAGGGACATTTTTCAGTGTTTTCTAACAAGAAAAACATATCTCAGACCACCATATGTGTTACTCATGACTTTCATCTATTCCTAAATCTCTTCCATTGTTGAATCATCCTTGCAAAACAGCTGAATAAATCTGGAGAAAACACAGCACACCAAAGAAGCAGAATACTGCAAACCAAAGACATTTATTACTTGCCATTTTCTAGCCTAAAATTACTGTGATTACTTTTAGAAATTAGAAAACCTCTGCAACTCCAAATGGCATTTCAGCTCTTGCATTTGGCTCACCACTGGGCTGAGCAGACCGGCTATGCCAAGGACATTAGCCAAGCCACCCAGGGAGTGGCTTTGCCACACCAGCTCTGGTTCCTGGCTATCACCTTCCCACAGCAAGTGGAAGTGCCCTCACAGAACTCTGGGAGATTGCGAAGGTCACGATGTGCATATTTACCAGTGAATGGCCCCAGGTGGGCACCGTGGAGGTGTTCGAAGCAAGCCAAACGCTGCAATGATTCTTTACAGACACTTGAGACTGACTTTTTTATGAATTACTTAATCGAAACCAAAGAAACTTTTTCTGCACCTACTTCTGCAACAAACAAAACTGTTCCATTAAAATGAATAAATAAATAAATACGTAAATCAATGAAAATCACCACCACCAAGAAGGAAGCACGCCAGAAAAAAACAAAAACCCAAAAAACAGCAAGACACACTGTGTTCAGACCTCTTGGGACATTTTTTGGAAGCAGATTTTAAAGAAAGGGTTGAGACAAGAATAGAAATAAGGAAAAGCCACAGTGGCTGCTGCTTCATTTGACAACTCAAGCGGTAATCTTAAAGTTGAAGATTGTCTTTAATTTGTGCCTATGCAGTTTTTTCAAAAGAACACGGAACAGAGCAACAGAAACCTCAACAGCTACAATACCAAAGATGAGGATTTCTCACATCTTGTGTTTCAGTTCATTATCTCCTCTTGTCTGGCTAAAATACTAATAGCGCCATTGATCTGTGTAAAGGTAATCAATTTAGTTTCTGAGCAACAAAAAGGAAAGGGTCATTTATTTGATTTTACTGTTTCCCTTTAATTTTGTTTTATGGCTTTCTACCCCAACATGGAATCTCTCCAAAGGTTCCATGGGCTACAAATTTAAGATGTTGGGATACTGAAAGATTCTCTCCTCTCTGCTCCTCAGAGTGTAGTGAATTATATTGTCACGTGAATTACCTTTTTTTATCCCTTAGACTTGGTCCCTTCTGTGTTCAGTCTCATCATCAGGGGAGGGGAGGGGAATGAGGGTCAGGGCTGGGGGTCTGCTGACGCATCCTCTCCGGAGCCACAGAACCAAAGAGTTTATAGAGGAGTTGACAGCCTTGTCTTCATGTGATTGCTAAATACTAACGGCTTCATCTGGGGGAGGGGGAAACATGTAAAAATAATTGCCAGTTTCTACTTTTCTATTAGCTTTTTAAAAATCAGCTGTAAAGTTGCATTTCTAAAGAAAGATATATATATATATATATGAATACGTATATAGATACAACTTGACACTGGTGATCACCCAAAATTATTGCTGTCCAAATTCATGTCTTGTTTCTGTCAAGTGCTTCATTAAGTATTCAGTTCAAAAGTGTGCTCATTTCTCATGCCAGTTCAGAGTTCATTTGCCACTGTGGATGATTTGAGATATTCAGATTTCTGTGAAAATTCCTGGGAAAGGTTGAAAGTCAAGCACTTCAACATTTAACCTGTTGTTAAGTGGATCCATGGGGCAAATGAGTTATTTGTATTTGGCATCATCTCTATTTTATGCCTCAATCATGATCAAGGTGGTGAGTGAAGTCCATCCACCAGATGTGACCCAGAACTGGGCCAGGCCCAGTCGGGTGCTCATCTCTGTGGCTGCTGGAAAGGCTCAGCGGTCCACTCCCCCCAGTGATGGAGATGAGGCCAGCCCAGAAATCTGTTCTCCAGGAGCTGCCCTGGCTCATCAGGGTGTTCCAGATTCAGTGACTAGTTCATGAGTAGACCCACCAAATGGGCTTCTCATTGGGGAAGTCCAGCTCCGATCAGGTTTCCTCCAGGTGGTGGTTACCAATTCATGTAGACAGGCCTGTGTGCAGCCGCAGCTGACACTGGAGTGAGGCAGTGGTGTTGGTACAGGGGGCCCGGGGCAGGGGCTGGGAGGTGGGTGTCTCAATCCCAGAGAGAGAACACAAAGCATTTGGGGTGAATCCCAGAGTCCTGGCCTTGGGATCCCCAGTGTCCATTGTGTCACTCCCTTGCTCCCACCATGTGGGTCTCCCCTCGCAGAGGCAGCAGTCAGGGGGCTGTGACAGAGTGTGACTCTCTGTGGCTTTTGCAGTTCATCCTGCCTGGGGATGTTCCCTGACTTTCCCTGTATCCCTTTGTGTTTTACTCTGTCTCCTTTGTCAAATGACCAAGAAAAGAGCATATTTCAGTAGGGGATCACTCCATATGGGTTGATAAAAGTGAATTTAAATTTGGGTATTTCTAAATGAATCCTTGTGACTTGTGGCCAATGGAAATGGTTGTTCTCGAAATTGGACCAAAGACCCAAGCCTGCATGGTTGGGTTCGTGATGGTCTGGCATACCAATCTCAGCATTTGGGTCTCTGGCACCCTCGGAAGATGTCTAAACCAAAAGAGGCTGTCTTTGTGGCCTGAGATTTCAACACTGATCAAACCAGGAATAAGTCACGTACACCCTCAGTGTTCCTGGTGACCTGAGGACGATGTCGTAATGTAAGAAGGGCAAGAACTTCCCTCCAAGGACTTTTGATAAATGTCTTATACCAGATTATGTTACACCAGACAGAAGTGCTTACTTTTAAAAAAATTATTTGTGTGCATATATAAATATATGTGCATCTCTATGTTTATGTATCAAAATTTTAAGCCCTATGGGATTTCAGTTTGTTAAAAATCTGAACAAAAAATACCTGAAAATGGAAAGGTAATAGAATTTGACCCAAGAAGTTTCCTCAGGATTTTTCAAAATTTATTTTAAGTTAATAATAATTTCAGAGAAAATAACCATTTGGTCTTGGTTATAGTTTAAGATCCATTTCCTCAACCCAAGAAAATTCCAGGCATGCATCAGCCATCAGCAATGAAAGGGGCTATGTGAAGAGAGAGTTCTGAACCAAAATTCAGATTCTTGAGGAAAGAAATCCAAAAGCTACTGAATGGAAACACACTTTTCGTTATCCCTTTAGGTAAAATAAGTTTGCTTTGCTTTTGTTTTCAATGTGATTTTGGCAAAGGGGATATAATTTTTTCATTCTAGGAAATTTTTAAGAAGAGCCAATATATTTCATTTTTAAAGGAAAACAGCAACAACAATAAAAACTCAACCCCGACATTGAAAGGCTTTTCCAAAATGTAAAACAGTGTGCAGTTTGTAGCACTTAAAAGTACAGGCAAGAATGAGCCATGAAGGACCCAGTGTGACACTTTCTCTAGAGAGATCAGATCATCACCATTGTAGAAACCCTTTTCCCACAGGCTCTTGGCAATGGTGGGCTTAGAAAATTAAAGGTTATTTTCATTTCTAGCTCAAATAAAATCACATTGAGGAAGGTACATCTGATACACACACACACACACATATACCCCTACACATTTTTGTAACTCATACAATGTATCTCAATGCCAAATATAAATATCTTTTAGATGATCAACCATTTTATCTTACACTATGCTGGATGCCCACCTATTAGTGCCAATAAATTAAAGCTGAAGAGATTTTTTTTTTTTTACTATCACTACCACCTGGGTACAGGCGGTACTGTCCTACTTTTGACAATATTTGTGGTTACCTCTTTCAGGAGGCTTTACAGTAGGAATTTAAAAAGAAAAAAAACATAAAACAACAGGCTAGAACAGGCTAGATTCTAATGTTGCTGAAGAATAATGGACTATATTTAGAGAAGAAAAGAATATATGTGGTCAAGTTTGACCCCAAGGCCTAGACACAAGTACAGGAAGGTAACCGTCATGGTCCCTAAGTGATTGGAGCTTTTTGTGGTTGATGCCAATGCTGGGATTCCGACTCGTTAGCCTCACCAGGAAGGGTAAGTGGGAAGAAGGTAGACAAAGAAGGGGTAATACCTTCCTGACATTTATCTGGAAGACTGGATAGTCTACTAATTTTGTGCATTTAGCTAAGACCAAGTCACCTAAAAAAACCACAGAAGATTCTAGTTTTCAAATAAGGCCACAAAATCCTTAGTAGAGGAGAAGGGATCCCCATTTGTTGTATGATTTATACTTTAATGACATGGGCTTTAAATAGGGACACCCCAATGCCTATTTTCTACCCATGATTTGTTTCTTTCCAAGGGTGGGGTGGGGCATGCAATTTGAGAAAATCTCAGAATGCATTATAAATACAAAATTTATTATTAAAATCATATAGAGCCTCATAAAGGTAGACACAAAGCTTATTATTGAGGCTGACATGAATCCCACAGGGACTAGAAATGTTCATTGTTCTCAAATACCAAAGTGACTCTAAGGCAAGTTAAAGCTAGAGCCCAAGCTTTCCTTATAGGTTTTTGAGTTTGGTTGACTGAAACTGACCAGCTAATACAGTAGAGAAAATGTGTGTAGGAAAAAAACACATTGCTAAAGGTTTGTTCATTCCACAAAGTCTTCCAATCTGTTCCATCTTTAGGAGCAGGCACTTCACTTAACATAAACCTTGGCAGCTAAGTTTGCCTAAAGCTTATACAGTCTGTCAGTTTGGATGTATACAAATTTAGATACATCTTTCAACATGTATTCTCATAGATGTCCTTATAGCAACACACATTACCTATGGGTGTCTAGACTGTGCACAGACATCTCCATATATACTGTCATCTGTTACAATAAATACATTTTAAATTATCATTTAACATGTATGTGGTACTTCTACGATGTACATCGTTTTCCTTATTTATTGTAACATTGAAAACTAAAGTGCAGGGGAAAAAAAGTGTCTCAGCATCTTCGTTGTGTACACTTGGAATTACTTTCCTTTGGGCATATCCAAGATAAACTCAACTTTCAAGAAACCTTGGATATTATTTAATCATCTGTATAAGAATGACACATGCTTGATGATTTCGGTTGAATAGCTTTATTCTGGATCTCTCATAACTAAGCTAAATCCAAAGACCTGAAAAGGGACAAAAAAGAAAAAAACAAAAAGGAGGGGGGAAAAATAGCAAAGGAAAGTGCAAACTAATAGGGAAAAAGTGGGCTCTGGTTTCCAGGGTTGAGACAATGGTGACGTGGTATTGTGGGGGCTTTGCTAGCTATAGGGGAGGGGGTGGTTTCATGCTTGTCACATCTAAATAGTCTTTATGAATGTGAGAAAGTATTGGAGGTTATAATTTCCTGCTTTATTTTAGACTACCAAAAGAGGCTACACATTTTGTCCATCAAAAAATGAAGACAGTCAAAAGAAACATATTTTTTTCTTGTCATGTTTGGTTATAACCCAGCAAGCGGAGTACCATTAATGTAATTAATTTCTTTAAATTAGCTTCTAGCACACAAATGTATAGGATTTGGGTAATTATTTAATCATCCTCCCTTAGTTTGATTTTACTCCTGTGCTTATTTATCAAAATCTAGACCCATGATGCATCATAGATGCAAAACCCCTTTTAGAATTCTTTTGAAGTTAGTTTGCTTTATAAAGCAATGAAGTTCTGTTACAGACAGGGAAAAAATACAAGTTACAGAAAAAAAAAATCAAGGTATTTTTCCTTCTTAAATTAACTTCAAAGATAGTTTAAATAACAATTATTAAATTATTTAATTTAAGTTCACAGCCCCACCTGGCACCAGGTGAACTTCACCTTTTAATTACTGGGGCCCTCAGAGCCTCCATATTGTAACTTATTTATTTAACTTATTCAGCATCTGTGAAAGGTGCACTGTACAGTTTCTGGTTTTTATTTAACACAACAGAGAGCACTGCAGTTTATTTGCTGTCAGAACAACAGAGCAAAGTTGGTGGACAAGCGATGACTATTCAACCTGAACCTGTATATTCAGAAAACATAAGCCGAGACCCTGCTTCACCAGCCTGGATTTCAGGGCTTCTATACAGAAACTGGAAACATTAATTAAAAAAAAAAAATCATAACAGCAAAAAGAGAGAAACCCTTACACTAGCTGCTTCCAAGAATGAACTCTGTGCGTATGTAAAACAAAACAGAAAAGGAAAAAAAAAAAAGCAGAAAAAAGAAAAAAAAAAAAGGAAAAACTTTCTATTTCTAGTGAGAACCAAAGAAGGCTACCTCACTGACTTTTTCCATTTGTAATTTTCATCGTGTTGATGACACCAAAGATACCAAAGATTTCTTTCTCTGTGCGCGGTCTGCATCTTGCTTCTGCTCTTTTATAATTTGAACTATTCTCTCTGGCATATGGTATGTACAGCCACAGCTCAGATACCCCAAAGAAATAATTATCTATGCGACAGCGGCTGCTAGTTTGGAAAGGGATATTTTCTGTGTTTCTCTCATTTGTTTGCTGTCCCCTCCACATGTTCAGGATGCAAGTTCAAATGCTGCTGTAATTGGATTCCTTAAATTCCAATTCCAAATTGGTGAAGAAGACTGGTTGGAAGTGGCCTTTGGTCCTAGCCACAACCTCCGTTCCTACTTCGGAGCTATCACAGTAAAAATTTCCAGCTACTGGACCGTAGAAACTCTAACCGCTAAATAGTAGAGCTGGAAGGGACCTTACGAATCATTTAATCCAACCCCCGAGGGCCTGGAGGAGTGAAATAGTTACCCCAATCAAATAACCCTCTAGAGGCAAAGCCCACACCAGCCTCCACCTGCTTTCTGTTCCAGGGCTGTACCCACTGGCTAGTGCTACCTCTGCATGAGATGGAGAAGGGGAAGGTGGCAATCCTTTAGCAATGAGTAGGGCCTGGGGCTTATTACTTAGGACTTTAACTCTATACAAAACAATAGTCACAGGTATTTCCATGCCTGTCTAGTTAGAACCTCAGCATAAAGTCACATATGATCAGTTGCTGGTAAAGGTGACCAGCCTTGAAATATTAGGGCTCGTAGAAGAGTTTTTGCCCTGAAGTACACATTGATCCAGGGTGACCACTGTTAAAGCTCCCCATTACATAGTCTTGTATATATAAGCTTTTAACTCAGCGAGGAGAGAAAGTTCATTCTTGGTTTGTTGAGTTTAATTATGGATATTTTTTGGTCAGCACTTATCAGAGAAAGGGAATTTGATTCCCTTTTATTTTTTTAAGCTGCTCAGCTTTTTCCATTTTTCTGTTGACTTGTAGGTGTTTATATTTCATTTCTAGATCTACTCTGTATTTATGAGAGAAGTTTAAGGCTTACATCATTAGTTGCTAAAGTATAATGCATCACTGTAAACACAAAAGATGACCCCAAAATTTCAGAGGAATAGATCATTCCAGTTTAAGCAATGATCACTTAACGTTGCTTCTCTATTCCCTTTGTACTCATGAAATTAATTAGTCTTCTTTAAGTTTCTTTTAATTCCATTAAATGATTAAATCACTATTAAGATCATCAGTGATCTTTATATTAAATTCATCAGTGATTTGTCTGCTCTCCAATGAATCATTCTCAGCTTTGACCAAATGGGTTTAAGACATATGTGAAGATCCATCTCTAGCCTGTCTAACTCTTTGTTAGTATTAGTATTTTTAACTTCCCATATATAATTATCTTTGAGCTTTTTAGGAGACCACTTAGACAAAGAAACTAAGAAGGGAAAAGACTGATTCACTCATCCATTCCATGCATTGACAGAGTGTAATTAGTAGAGGAATTTAGAAGACATTAACAGATTTCAGGGAACACTCACGCATCCCCTTTCTGTAGTTTCCAAGCACCATACTGAAATATGTGAAAGTTCTCTCCTGTCCTCACACACCCAAGGCTCCATCTTCCCCCATACACAAGGCAAACGTGTAAGGCTTCCCTTCCAAACAGCAAATTGCTTTGGTTTTCTTCCCAAATTCCTATTGGAAACAGAATTCTCAAAGACCTGATCATTGATCAGCAGAGTGCTCCCCTTGAAGCAAACTTCACCTTCTCCTGCCTTCTTACCACCAAGGAAAAGGGAGCTAGAGGGAGCAATGGCAGCCTGAACACAGAAAGCATCCCTGATTGGCAGACCCCTCTTCTGCAATCCCCCCACCCAGCCTCATGCTTCACTTGCAAAGTGTGACATAACCGTGGGACGAGTGCCTTGCTTGAACCAAAGCAATGATTTAGCCAGTCTGGACCTCTCTGTGCTTTTTTAAATCCTTCCTGTGAATACCTCAGCTTCAACTGGGCCTCCATACGATAAATTGGTGGGCTTATTGTACTGTGGTGCTTTGCAATGCAACCCTGCAAAGAACAAGATTTGTACTAATACCAAAGGTTCTTTCTCTATGTCTCCTCCTTCTGTCTCCCCTGTTCTCCCCCCTTTTCTATTTCTTCATGGTTCCAAAGCTTTAATACGAACCTGGGCATGTTGGCAATGCAGACCGCGCAATTCCTTACCGAATTTTCTCAGATATACCTCATAGATAATAGTGTTTAGAGTAATGTTATTATAGCGTATGTAATAAATTATTCACTGTTTCTTTTGGTAACTGTGATTTAAAAAAAGAAAAAAAGAAAAAAAAAGCTTTATACGTTTTAGGTTGTGCTTTTGTAATAGACGAAAAGGTGCGCTTAAAAAAAAAAATGTATGTTCCTTTTTTTTCCCCTTAGGATTTTATTTATTCTGGATTGGGGAAAGTTGCAGAATGAGCCCAAAGTTTACAGTTTCATATTTTGCTGAAGAAACAATCTGTGTTCATTTGCTCTGTTGAAAAGAAAATTATTTTCTACATTTGTGCTACTTGGTCTGAACAATGAATTGTTCTGTGTTAACAGTGTAGTATTATAATTAGCAGCTGCCAATCAGTGCTATAATTTTATGCATGAGGCTAAAAATTTAGCAGTGTGATGCATTGTGGTCTTAATAGCAGCATTTTTTCATTTTGAACTAGATCTTCCCCTTTGGTTCAGTGGATTTTATTTATGCATGGGTGCCGACCGTTTGTTAGCAGTTGTGAACAGTTGTGTATACATTAAACTGTGAAGATGTACACAGTTCAGCCTCAGACAGTGGTCACATTGGTTTTATTGGGAGATGTCTCACCTCAAAAATACCTTTATGTCTGTTGGGATTTCAAAATGAGTCAGACTGAATCGAGTTCAAATCCTATGAAAAAAAAGGTCATTCCCAGTTTGAGTTAGGCAACGTGCATTCCACAAGTTGGGATCCTCATAACCCCGCTGTATCCCTATATGTAAGAGGGCTTTGGAAACAAGCACTGAAACAGCTCAACTCTGCATTTTTGATTTCCACAAAGGAATCATTCCGGCTTTATGTTCGTGACCTCAGTCCTAACTGGCTGTGTAGGTGGAGATGCGAATTCAGCCCTGGATCCAGCCTCTCCTGGATCCCTGCTTGGGAGCAGCCGCTTTGACTGTGTTTGGGTCCTTCTGATATTTTGTTGCCAGGTCAGCTCCCATTAGAAACCCAAATGGCATCAGTAGCAACAATTATTCTCTGACTTACTGGCCCTTTCTCCTGGACAGCTCTACCAACTGTCCCGGTGATTCAGGCAACAATGCACGACCGTGTGAGTCAGACCTGACTCTAACTTACACTTTCGCGCCCAAGAATGTTACATCTATTCGAAAGGGGGTAAAAGAAGTTTTGAAACCCAGTTTAGGAAAACTGTCTCGGTTTAAACTCCCCAATCATCTGAGGCCTCTAGATCTCAAAAAGTATTTTTCAGTTGCAGTGGATGAGTAAACTTGTTCTTACTTACATCTGTGTTCGGAGACCCATTCTCAAGTTTCATAACCTATTTCCCAAACCAGTATGCTTGACGTAAAGCCAAATCAACTGCCAAACACACTTTATTTTGCCTAGGAGGGTACAGCATAGTAAACAGTGATGGGAAAGCCGCAGTCTGCTATGCAAAATACTGGAAATCACAAACAATAGAACAATTGGGAATGTACTTTCATTAAGAATACCAAGAAACATTTTTATTTGGCCTTATAAAGCAGATGGTGATAATGAAAGCATTGTAATATATAGTCTTTCTAATTTTTCCCCTAATTAATCTGCCAAAGATGGGAATGGATACAAGAATTTTAAGTCAGCTTTTGTAAGATAGTTGATTGTAATAGTGTTTAATCTTCCAGAAAACTTTATAAGTTCTTCCGCAATAAACCAAATCAATATTTGTTTTGGTAAGTTCTCTTCACATTCACAAATCCACAAACTATTCCTCCTGATGCACATATTATAGTGTCTACTAAGTTCAAGTGCATTTTCGGTCCAAAGTAAACAGGAGTGTCTGAGACATGAGTGTACCCAGCCCTTTTTAATTACAAGCCACGCATGGGTCCTGCTCACTAGGATTTGCCAAGACTTGTCTTATGAAACTGGAGGTGTATTTTGTTATGCCATTTTATGTCCTTTCACTTTTTTTTAAATTTTGTGGAAAGTGATATGTCGAATCAAGTGTGAGCTGAGTTTTCCAAACAACGAAAGTAGCTACATCCTAAATGTTATTTTGTTATTAAAGGGTTTTGACTCAATGCTTTGTGCCAGTGGATGTCCTTTTCCTTGGAGACCCAGGACTATGGAACTACCTCAGCATGGCCCAGACTTCACTCCTGATCTCTTGGGGGAATGCAGGCCTGGTCTGGGAAACAGAAGGTCCTGGGCTGGAAGGTAGATGTTGGCGCTAGGAAAAGATCTCCATGATGACAACTTTAAAGAGAGCTGGGCCCGAACTTTCTGACCTCACTCTCTCTTGACCCCAATGTTTCTCTGAGATTCACTGGCCTTGAGCACATGCCAGCATGAAGGCAGACCCCAATTCTTACAGGAAAGGCAAGGAAGATAAAATAGCAATCCCAAATTTTCTGAGGTCTGCTAGGTACTCACCTTTCCCCCAGGCTGGGCTCCCCCAGCCAAGGCTCTGGGTGGCCCGTCTGACTGGCTTTACCTGTGCAGTCACTGGAGGTGACTTCCTCCACCTTGACAACTGCAAAGGGTCCAGGTCCCCACAGACCAGGGGGGCTCCTTCAGATCAGAATCCCCCTTACCTAACTCTTCCTCTGCATTCCAGTTTAGCTATTTTATCTGTTAACTGTTGCAGGTGACTATTTGGAAAACAAAGGTATGGATGGGTTTTTCTGTTACTTTGTTTATAATTTTTGTTTCACTTACTCCCAGTTCTTTGATTTGGAAAAAATACACTAGGGAAATGGAGACCCCACGTCCTCTCTGTGCCTCGCTCCTCGTGCCGGAGACCCTGCACACTGCCTGTGCTATTGATCTTCCTTGGAGGACGGCTGTCAAGCCACCCAAGATCAGGGCCCACAGTGCCTACTCTACCTCTGTTTGAAAAGTTCTATTCAGAAATCACAGAACTTGGGGTTGTTCCCTGTCTCCCTCTCTTTGACTCAATTTGACATTTAGCTAAGAGTCAGTTTACTGTCTAGGAAAGTTTTTTCAGAGTATGACAGGGAACCTGCTACCTGGAAGAAAGGCTAAAAATTCAAAGCCTATCTAGCTATTCGATGGGTAGTCATACATTAACAGATACTTCCTTGAGGTTATAATACTATTTCCTTTCTTCTGTATTGTTTTGTGTTACAGAAGTCTAAATGGTATCTGCAAACTTCTTACCATGACAGGTCATAAAACACCTGGCAAATTGGAATTCCTGAGACAAGACTATACCCCTTACACTGACAGAATGATAAAAGAACATCTAACTTGACAAGCAGGGACCAAGATAATCTTAGCACTGGTTTATTTTTTCATGTGTAGCTCCAGTCACCAAGTCTTCTTTTTTCTACCTCAGTCCTATAGCAGTTCACTCTCTTCTCTCTTCTCCCCACTGTCTAAGATACCAAAGAACTTCATGGGCAAAGATCACTAGAGACTGACCAACATATCAATTTGTTCTCTTCTTTTTTTTGCTTTTCTCCAAGAAGCTGTTTTCCTGGACTGCAGAGAAAGAGCCTGGCCAATTTTTTTCATCCTTCCTGTTTTAATATTTCTACCCAAATTAAAATTTTATTAGTACAGGTACTATAGAGTCTTTCTTGGTCAATAAGCTCTTGCTACAGAAACTACCCTCCCCCCAATCCCAAAGTGAGTGAGAACAAGTTCCAGTATCTTTTCTTTCTTTTTCTTTTTTTTTTCCAGAATCGAGTCAGTCCTGGTTACCTTCTTACTTTAGACCCTGACCTCAGACATGTTTACTTTGTGTATTAAAAGCACCTTGTATTTTCACATGCTGGCCTGTTGGGCTTGAATCCTTTCTTCCAATCTATTGGTTGCTTTATGGTTTTAAAGTTGACTAAAATGAAGGAAGGGAGGAAGAGAGAAAGAGAAGAATCTGCCCCAGCTCTATTTAAAGTTTTTAAATGGACAGAAGAGAATCATTAAGTGATGGGGAAATAGCTATAAAGTAAACAACCCTCCCTCTCAGAGCCCGTGCTCTGCCACATGCTTCTGGGTCAGCTCTTCTAGAAAACCTGCCCTTTGATAGAAATCCAACTACCTTTCATAAGCCTCTGTCAAGATTCCAAGATGACAAGAGATCAAAGAGTCACACACACACCTCTTGTTCTATTTCCTTGCTTTTATAGCTCTTATCTCCAAGAAAACATAGGGGAAAACTTCAAACTTTTAGTTTTAGTCAATCCCTTTGACATCACTCTCATATTTAAAATCAGGAAAACACACCCCTAAAATTTCCATTCCCTTCTGTTTTGAAAAGACCCATACACTAGTTAATCTACATTCTCCTTTTCCTTTTACCCTGAGCGATATTTCCAAAGCATATTATAACCCAGGTTTTGCACCATCTCATACATGTTAAGTCAGACTGTGCTGAAAGATTTTCAAGGGATAGTCAACAGGGTCTATTTTCAGTGGCTCCCCTGAAATCCTGGCAGGGATGAGGATCACAGACCATTATCAAGGGCTGCTCAACCCTCGATAAGCTCCCAGTCCTTTGGAAGATTTCTTTGAATGTTATTTGCATTATCAATTTTGCTCATTTGCTGCCCCGATGTTTTGTCTGCAACATTGCTTACACTGGATTCTATTTTTATTCCTATCATTAAATGGTAGTGCTGTAAATTCTGCAATTAATGTCAAATAAACTGCTTTCATTCATTGACTGTGGGTCAGCTGGCTTCTTTCTCTTTTCAAGGAAAGGGTTAAGCATCTTTCCCCTGTTGTATCTCATTGTGGTTTCACAAAGAACAGTAAAGTGGCTCTGCTTAGTAAGACTACAACACTTACCTCTGACCGGATGCAAGCCATGTTTTTAATCAACAAATTTGTCATCTGTGTTACCAATCACAACAGGGATGCCCTGTAAAGACTGCCTTATTCTTAGCCCATTCAAACTTTAGAGATAACCTATCTTAACCTTAATCCTTGTACAGATTCCATATGAGGTTGCATGTGGGATGTCAAACAAAGGATCACATTATTGTCACCATACAGAAGAATTGAGAAAAATTAATTTGGAGCCAGGCAACCTGATACAGAATCTAGGCTCTGCTGAAAATTAGATGGCTTTGAGCAAGACATCTGGACTCTGGGCTTCAGTTTCTCCAAGAAGATTAAGGTTAGGATAGGTTATATCTGAAGTCCTTTCAATCTTTTGTCAAAAATGTTTGAAGATGTTTATATTTTAGTGTAGTTCATATCCTGGCTTATTATTTTTCATAAGGTAAAGAGCTAGAGAGTTCTTTTATTCATTTTAAACCTAAATATCCCCAAGCTTCAGAGGAGTTCCATTAGGTAAACCTTTGGTCTAAGTGAAAGACCCACCTAGAGCAGCCCAGGGAGTGCTAAGTGCCTTTATCTAGAACAGTGGTTTTCAATTCTGGATATAGATTAAAATCACCCAGAGAGCTTTTAAAATCTTCTGATACTTAGGTCTATCCAAGACCAATCAGATTTGACAGGGCTGGACATCAGACATTTATGAATCAGTTCGTATTTGCTGTATCACAAGCCACTCTCAAACATAGTGACTTAAAAGAAACAACCAGGTTAAAATAGCTCACAATTCTGTTTGTTGTCAGTTTGGCCTGGTCTCAACTGGGTGGTTCTGGTCCTGGCTGGGCGCATGCATGCATCTGCAGTCAGAGCCCAGGGTAGCTGGAGACCAGCCAGTCTAGGGCGGCCTTATTTGGATAACCCTGGAGGCCTAGGCATGGAACTGGTTTAATCGCTTCTGCTGTATCCCACTGACCAAAAGAACTCCACAGGTCCAGCCCATCTTCACAAGATGAGGAGTGCAGAGACTCCCCCGCTAGGTGGGAAGAGCTGCACAATCACGTTGCCAAAGGGTTGGGAGTGGGGAGGAAGAGTGCAGCCATTTTTTGCACTCTACCACAATCTATATTTTTTAAAACTCTCCCAGAGATTCCAATGTCCAGCCAAATTTATAAAAACGCTACTGCAAAGCTGATGATCACTCCATTTTTTCCTATAACCCCAACTCTTACCAACTCTTTTAAACACCTTTGTTGTTTAGCTTGGACTCATTCTATGAAACAACAATTTACAACTTCTAAGCTTGCAAAGTATGTATCACTTATAGGCTGACTTGATACAGTTGAAAAAAAATCTCCCACCAAAGCAGAATGATTTAGACACTTGTTTTGTTGAAAGATGAAATCCCAGCCTCAACAAGTGGCTACTCACTAAGCATTTCATGTGCAGGGCTGGTGGGAAGCCCTGGGAAGGTGGGAGCCACGTAAGGAGCTCTTCCTGTTCGAAGACTCTAGAGGAACACTGGGCTACCTCGGGCTCATGCAGGGAACAGCATCAGGCCCAGCACTACCTTGGCACCAGTCATGGGATCCTGATTGCCAAACATCAAGGCCTTTGGTTTTAAGACAGAATCCCTCATATCTGCCACTGGCATCATTCTTCTCAAATGTCATGCCTTATTCATTCAGGCCTCTGGACAGAAGGGAACAGCATAGAGAACAGTTGCGTAAACATGCTAGTGCCGGGTCTAAACTAGAGGATCACAAAACCCCATCCACGTCTGCTATCTTTGGCCTCTAATGATCCATCACTGTTACTCAAAAGTGAAACAGTGGCTACAGCTGGCAATTTCAAAGCTAAGCAGTCTCCAGTTTCAGTCCCACCTGGACAGCAGAAATGAAAATTTCATTCTAGGTGGACCATTTGAATGCAGCCCATTGGAGGAAAATACTTCCCCACTGGGAAGCTTGTGGACTTGAGGCCATTTGTCTAGCCTTTGGCTAAAGCCATTCAATGGTATGGAGTAAGTATCCTTTAGTCAAAATACCAGAAATTATTAACCACAACTCTCAAAGATCTCTTCTCTTACTTGTGTCAGTTCCTTGGACTCTTCCCTCCTTAAATATGGCTCTTTTTAATGGGGAATCCCTTGCAGAAGGGAAATGAAAAGCAGGAATAAATCCCTGCAGACCCATCAAACATGAGGAAAGCATGGTCATTCACAGCTGTTCACTGAGCAGTATTATTTCTGGCAGTAACGGTAATGGCAGCAGCCCCCACCGGAGGCACTCCCTGCACTGTCACCCCCACAACCCCCCTCCTTGGGCTCCACAAGCACCCTGTGCAGGGAGCTGCTCACAAATGAGAAACAGATACAACAAGGTAAGGACAGTGTGGTGGAAACAGTGCTCAGACTCAGATGCTGGAGTTCACCCCCCTGCACCTGGTGGCTCAGTGCGGCACCCCGGCGACACTAAGATCGGTATGGCCCATTTCCTCTGGTTGGAGTGACGAGACATATGCAGTGAAACCACTCCTGCTGTGGAGTCTTCTCTGCCAGATTCCAAATAAATGGCACAGATAATCAGAAGTTCAGAAGAAAATGGGGAATCACACCAAACCAAGCTGGTCAGAAAAGGCGTGTCTCATCTCAGTCAGATATCTAAGTGCTCTGTTCTATTAGGAAGCCCAGCAGAGCACACCTCAATGCGTGACTGAGCGATCTAGGTTCGTGGAAGTCGATGATAGTCCCTCCCCACATGGGGCTAACCTCAAATGAACAGGACATTCTTCAGAGTATTAATATATGGATGTCTGAAGCATGCTTCCTTTTATACTTCTATCTCTAATTTGGGTGCAAAACCATGTTTTTGAGTTGGAAGATTTGAATTCATGTCCTAGGTCCACCTTTTACTAATATATGCAAGTCACTTAAATTCTCTGAATTTCACTTTTCCCATAAATTGGAAATAGGAATATAAACATGTGTTACTGCCCTGAGTAGTTCACAAAGTCCTTGTATCAAGCAGAGTGATACAGATGGACACACTAAAGAGAGCTAGCATCTTATAAAAGCAAAAGAAAGAAGCCTGAGGCCCAGAGAGGTTAGGCAGCTTGCCCTAGGTAATGGAGCCTGGAACTGAGCTCAGGACCTACAGCATCAAAGCCCACCTGAAAGTGCTATTAAACCCGGATTCCCCAAGTGATAGGAGAGAGCTGTGACATGGCACTTGTGCAAAGCGTGCCTGTGGGTACCAAGGCATAAGGCATTACTTAACACCTAGCCTTGACAGGAGAAGTGTAACTAGCAGAATAAACATGCTTGGTAGTCCCTGAAAGGACTAGTCACAAAAACTGTCAAAAACAGTTGGTGTCATGCCCATTTAGTTTCTTTCTAATAGCTGATGATAGCCACCCAAATGGAGATGAGCAAAAGTTACCTACTTCCCTACAACACCCATCCAGATTTTAAATAAAGTGCCAAATCCAAGACTAAATGCTGCCACAGACAGACATTTGTTGAACAGATTCTATTTATCAAATCTGCACACCACTGTGGTGTGCACACCTGCTGGGTAAGCCCGACGGAAAGTCTGGGTTCTCTGTCCCGTTGGGGGCTCTGGCCACCGCAGAGGCCGGCTTTGGTTAGCCCTTAGCGTCAGCAATGGCAGCCTCCCACAGAGCAGGACCTGCCGCGCGTTCCCCAGCAGCTCGGCCTGAAGGTTTGCTGGTTCTTACACCTGTGCACACAAGGCCAGACGAGACCGAGAGCTGGGAGAGGGATGGGAGTCCTTCACCCTGCCTATCTTAAATACCTTCAATCTTACCGGCACCAATGTCCCTTATCACATTTCTCATGGTAATTGATTGATAGACGATTATTTTCACTGTGAAAACGCCACTTCCGGCATTCAGTATGCCAATTAGCAGAGCCTGGTTTGACCCGAGATGTGGAGGGCAGAAGCACCAGGGCGAGTGGTGGCTGCCCCGGAGGGAGAACAGAAAGGATGCTCACAACCCCTCGGGTCACACCCTTCATTCATGCCACCTGATTAGGATACTCCTGGTTAAGTCCCCAGAATGAAGCTTGAACTGACACACGTTACACCAACTACCTGTGCTAAAGTCTGTTAAAATAACCGACGGTCATTACAACAAAATGTCATGTTTTACCCACATCCTGTCAGAAAAGATTGGAGAACACTTGTTAATTTCAATGTAAGTAACAAAAAATTTGCATTTGCTTTGAAAACGCTTTTGTATTCATTCATTTATTCATCCCATTTTCCCCTATGACCTGTACTGCGGCCTCTATTGTTATTCCCGCTGAATAATCAAGTGCTGAGAGTTTAAATCTTTTTTACACTCGTCAAATAACAGCTTACCTGCATGAATGTTTACTATGTGCTAGACATCATGCTAAACAGTTTACATAGTTTCTCTCATCAACCTGATGAGGCAAGTACCGTAATTATCTCCACATTACAGACCAAGGAACTGGTGTTTGAAGAAATCCAGTAACTTGCTGCAGGTCACACACTGAGGCAGCCTGACTCCAGGGCTCCTAGCTCTTATTTATGCAGCATTTCCTTCAGTTAATGGCAGACCTCAAACTCGTACTCACAGCCGCACCCCACCCCCCACCCAGCTCCTGTGCTCTTTTCAACAGAAGGTCCCGATTGCTAAGTGGCAGAGATGGAGAGACGTGAAGGTCAGCAGTTCCAGTGCCCTTCCAACGTCACACAGTGTTCACATTGTGCTCACTTCGTTTCACCCCAGGGGATCTCCATCCAGGGCTTGTGCATGCAACTCCATGCAGCCGACAGCCAATAACTGGGGACTTCCCAAACCACAGAGAAGCATGTGTAGGTGAAGTAAGACTTCATGGTTGCCTATATGTGCTCAAACCCACAAAACTGAATTTTTAAAGATCGTAAGCGCTGCAAAACTGAAACCACAATGAAAGAACCTGGGATTGGTATGAACCAGTGGCTGCAAATACACCTCCTACCAGAATTATTTTGCAATAACCTAATCTGAGCTTTAAATGGGCCTTAATATCATCACGGTTACTGTCGCCATGGCCTCCACCTTCGCCACCCTGGCTGGATCTCCAGGAGACCAATAATAAATAGTCCTCCTGTCTTCTCCTCCCACGCTCAGAACTCAAAGAGAAACAAGACAGAAAAATTAAACAGAGTGTTTAATTTTTAAATGACTGTTTTATTGGTAGAGCTAAACTAGACAAAAACTGGATTTCTGACCAAAGGGGTTTCCTATATAATCCTCCTAAAGTGAACTTAACCCCAAAACTGCCGGCCAGCTCTTCCCTCTGTTCAGTCCCACTTTCTGCACCCCTCCCAGGGACTGTTCCCGAATGCACCTGACAATAAACCTCCTGCGTGCGGATAGCCAAGTCTCAGGGTCAGCCTCCCAGCAAACCTAGCCTAGGATACCTACTTACAGGCCCTCCTCCCCTCCACTGTCCTCTCCCCTAAAAACCAGATGCTAACTTGGGGAGGAGGAAAGAAAGGGGAGGATATCTAAAAGACTCAGCTATTCCCTAAGACAGATGGTTTAAACAGCAAGAAAATGAGCTATTATGAAATATTAAAACTAAGTTCCTACCCTGTTCCCCAAACAGGCTGCAGAGGACTCTCGAGGATCAAAAATATAAGCTTAAGAGGTTCTGTTCTCTTTATATATCTAAGATGTTAACTGTGACCCGGCTATACAAGAAGGGGAATCAAACTGGGCCAAGACTGAGTTTCAAGGCAGAGCTGTGGGACAGGGCTTCCCCCAAGAGAAGAGCACAGCCACTCTCGGTCCCTGTGTGTAGGTGTTGGGGACGGAGGCAGGGGGTAAACATGACGTACAGGCTGAACGTAGGCACAAAGTCAGGGAACAGTTGCTACTCTTGAGCACATCTTCCAAAACTGTTACCTTTCCAACAATTTTTTAAAGGTAATACATCAAGATGATGGTTAAGACTATAATGGATAGATGTTAAAAGATGCTGTGTGAATTGGAGATTAATGATACCAAAATTTTAAAAAAGATGCTGTGTGAAAGCAAATAATGAAACCACAGCCAAGATCATTCAAGGAGGTGCCCTTTTTAAGCAGGCTCACACCCCCAAATATATCGGTTTGGGCCACCCAATCCTGGTGCCCACCCCACTCTCCTGTTGGGATCATCTGGGAGCAAGGGTTTGAGGTGGAAATGAGTATTCGCTTCCCACCTCAGAACAAATTAGGGCAAACTTCGCTTAAAACAACATATAGTTATCCCCTCACTGTTCTGGAGGCCAGAGTCCAAAGGTACTGGCGGGGCCATGTTCACTCTGAAGGCACCAGGAAAGGGTCTGTTCCAGGCCTCTCTTAGATTCTGGGAGTTTGCTGACAGTTCTTTACATTCCTTGGTTTGTAGACAACTGGCTCCAATCTCTGCCTTCCCATGTTCACAGAGTATTGACTTCGGTGTTGGGGTCCAAAATGTCCCTTTTTATAAGGACACCAGTCATACTGCATCAGGCACCCACCCTACTTAACTAATTCTACCTCTATGACCCTATTTCCCAGTAAGGTCACATTCTGAGGTGCTGGGGTCAGGACTTAGCCACAGGCATCTTTGGAGGACACGATTCAACCCCGACAGTATGAGAAGGTTCCTAGGTCTGATCCTTGGTCAAAACCTCTTGGTTCTATGGTTAATGAATTTGTCATTGATACTTTTTTCTGCCTTATTTTAGATATTCTTGTGATTTGCTCTTAACATTTTGTGGAAAGAGAAGAGGAGAAACAGGAGGCAGAGAAGGAGGAAGGATAAAGAGAAAGGAGTAAAGAAAAGTGTGTGTCACTCTTTATAATAAGGTAGGGCCTAGAATTGGTGAGGGCTTGGGTTCTGCAGCCTTTTTTGCCAGAAGTGTACCAAGGCTGGCTGTGTCCCCCAATCTGTCTTCAACATTACTGCAACCACAAAACTCAAGATCACTCATAGATTTAATTTTACGACATTATATATTTATAAGACTTTAATTTCATGAGCATTAAGATCTTTTCGCAGTGAATTGTAGGCAAAGAAAGGCTGGGCAGGTACCTGCTGCAAGGTCTCTTCTCCCCAAAACCAGCCTATTCTACAATTACAGACATTCCTAAGAAAAGTTGCCCAAGGGGAAATACCAACATTCTCTAAGATCTGCTACGAGAAGGTCAAATCCAGAACCATGGGCAGCTTCCAAACTCATCCTCTGCCCACAATTACTCATGACTGGCCACCATCCCCTCAGCTGCCTCTCTCCTGGCTGGACCCTGGCTTGCTCAGCACTCTACACTGGGTCCAGCAGAGGGAAAGAAGGTCAATGGTGTGGGTCACATGGTGCTTCTGCTGGGCAGGGTTGGTGTGACCCACCTCCACCCCCAGGGCAGAGAGCAGCCCCAGGGCCTTGCCCTCAATGGCTTGAGGAAGGAGAGCTCATGGTCCACTCTAACAAGGAAGCACCTGGTCTCCCCTCAGAGAACAAACTGCACCTGCCAGACTAAATCCAGCCATGCAGTACTCACAGTGAAGCCATGCTTGGCCATTTCAGTCTGGGACAGCTTCTGCTTAACACCGCAAGTCTAAGCAGCAAAGAGTAATTGTCCCTCCTGCATGCACAGTGGAAAACCCACTCACACAAAAAAAGGACAGCCACCTTTATGGCATGTAATGGGAAAAATGCCAAAACAAGCCAACTGGTTTGATGCTGGTGCCTGAAAGCCCACCAGACACAAGGTATCCTTTGGTGTAAATATCCTTGGGGCCCTCTTTGGGTGTTCATATTTGTTTATTTACTTTCCCCCCTAAGGCCCATCTCTTGTTTATATATTTTCACTCATTCCCTTTGATCCTTGCTCTCTCTTCCAGTGATTCTCAGCCAGGAAGGATTTTCCCCCCAAGAAGCATTTGGCAATGTCTATAGGTATTGTGGAGTCTTGCAGCTGAGAGTAAGGTGCTACTAGAATCCAGTGGGTAGAGGTCAAGAATGCCACTAAATATCCTAAAAGACACAAGACAGCCCTGCAACAGCAATAAATCCCCCAGCCCCAAGTGTCAGGAAAATGAGACACTCTGCTCTGTCCCCATTCCCTTCTCTCACAGCAACGTTATCATTTTCTTCTTGTGTGTTCATATAAAGTGTGTATTGTTGGGTGCACATACTTTTAATTTACCTAAATATTCTTAGAGATCTCTTTCTGTTTCTTACAGTTTTTGCTCATTACCCAATTTGTCAGGTCCACTTACATTGCTGTGAACACTCTGACCCATGGCTTCTAAGTGCTACATAGTAACCACAGAGCACATTACCAACTTTTATGCACCCACCACCTCCAGAGATGGACCCCAGATTGCCTCCCACTCCCTGCCACCATAAACGCTGCTGCAGTGAATGTTTTTATGTATGACCCCCCTATTGCCTGGGAAAGAATGTCTGTGGGGTAAATACTGGGAGCGGAATTGCTAGGAATCAGGTAGGTGTACAATTAATTTGAGGGAGTATACAATGTGAGTATATAAAATGAGAATAGACTGCTCTCCAGGAAGGCTACCCCAGTCTACACTCACACCAGCAACACGAGTCTTCCTAGGGCCCTCATTCACAAGGTATGCTCTTTGAAAATACGCTAAGATTGCCATATTGAATTACCATCACACTGAACTCATTTCTACAGACCATCTTCCTCACAGGAGGTAACTTAACTGACCCAGGTGCTTTGGATGGAAAGGCTTCAAGCAGAGGAAGCAAGTAGAAAAAGGAGACGGGAGGACCCAAAGCTAGACTTCTACCCCAGGAGAATTTCCTTTGCTCATACATTTGCTACTGTCCACTTTGGTGGGTTGTCTGGCATCTTCTTTTATTTAACCTTTTTTCATAGTTTAAGATAATGTCAAGTTTAAGGATGTTTCCTTTTTCCACAAACAACTTCAAGCATAAATCAAGATGAACAACCTAGTGAGGCAGAAGCACATCAGAGTCCAATTCTCTTGTGAGGTGTTGGTGCCCCGCTGTGATATAACCCATGCTTCTTTAGTCATTCAGCTTGTCAACAGGACATGAGGATCAGTGAAGTGATGTAGCCACAAATAACAAGTGCTAATAATCAATGATACATTAGCAAAGAATGTTTAAAAGCCAATTTTAAAGAAGATTTGGCAACACTGCACACTGAAGCTGGTCTTCTCCAATATCCCAAAGCTAAAGCCCTTCAGAGTGGTGGACATTGAGCCCTGTCAGGCATGTGGGACTAAGCAGACTTGAAAGCCATCCAGGGATGTCAGAGGGGCTGGCCAGACAGCACAGAGACCCTGGGAGGGGATTATGCTCCTGATGACAGTGCTTTTGGGGCCAAATGTTCTCAGACACAGGGAGGAATGAAATGGCCTTTAGAATAAACAGTCCCTTTGTGACTCTGGGGGGAAAATCTGTTCCCAGCCTGGTGCAAATTACCTTTGAAACCAAAATCAGTCAAAGGGAGAAATAAAGTGGGAGAAACCCATTTATTACTTACAAGCAGTTGTCCACTTCTGATCACCTGTGTCTCTCATGACCTGGCTGCAAAAAGGGGCCCCACCCAACCTCTCCAGTCCAGATATGCCCTGCTCCCCCACGTAATCACCTATTGAAATGGAGATGGACTACTTCTCTCCACCCCTTGGAAACACCTATTGATTTGGAGATGCACTAAGGCCAGGTGAGAGATTCTGGAAATACTGCAGTTTTACCCACACCCTCCAAGTAAGATAATGGATTTTGCAAAAACTCCATTACTTTCTAGCAAGTTTTTCCCCTCAAAACTGGTAGCCACTAGTTTATCACTTTCATCCACTCCTGCATGTCTTTAAGCAGCTAAGCTGAACCCTGGGGATGCCAGTGGGTACCCCACAGGAGTCCGGCTCAGAGGCAGAGCACCTGTGCTCTGCCAGGTACTGGGCTCCACGTTCAATTGGCAAAAACATACATAAAGCACCACAACCAGCCTAGCACATGCCATGAGCTATGTAAGTGATCATTATTATTATTTATCATCATCATTATTAGATCATGGGAATCAAGTAGTATATAAGACAAAGTCCTTGCTTTTAGGGAGCTGTTAGACAAGTAGTGTGACACACAAGAAATGATTAAACTGTTAATCATGTAGACTAATCATTGAAAGTTGTAAGTAAAATGGAAGCAACAGGGCGAGAAGAAACGGCATAGGAATAAGGACGATGCTGGGAACTGAAACTGGGATTAGGAGGCAGAGAAGAGCCTTTGAGGAGAGGCTAAGGCTTTGTGGTGGATTTGAACTGTGTCTTCTAAGGTCTTTATTTCCAGAATTTCCTTCCCTGCTTAGTTCTGAGTTAGCCTAAGCCTTAAGAGACATTTTGCCTAAGATTTGGAAGATAGAAGCAAAGCAGCTGCCTTTCTTTCTTTCTTTCTTTCTTTTTAATGCCAGGAAGGCTGGTGCACTGTGACCCCAAATGTGGGGTCCCTGACCTGCTGACTCCCCTTGTGGTGTGGGGCAGCAGCCTACCCTGCAGCTCTTGCTCTGGATCTTCCTTCAGCTGCTCCAAATCCTGGGCTTACGACTAAGCTTCATGGTGAAGGGCACCAGTTTTTCCTACAACACCGGTCTCATGGAAACTGGTAGTCTAGAGACAGAGACAGAATCCAGCTCCCCCCATGGGTTCCAGTTCATTCTCGCTCCCTCCACATTATATTTGATTGTTTGTTTTTGATGTCATAGATTATCTAAGAAACCATTCTCTAAACCAGGGTCATGGAGCTTTACAACTGTTTTCTTCTAAGAGCTTTATAGTACTAGCTCTTACATGCAGGTCTTTTTCCCTTTTTTGTATATGAAGCAAGATAGGGGTCTAGCTTCATTCTTTTATTATTTCCAAGCCCCATTTGTTGAAAAGACTATTCTTTTCACATGAATTATCTTGGCAGCTACCTTCTCTTACATTCCTTCCATCAATATTCGAAGATTACAGTTTCTACACATCCTCACCGACATTTGTTAATTTCTGTCTTTTTGATTATAGCCATCCTAGTGGGTGGGAAGTCACATCTCATTCTGGTTTTGATTTGTGTTTCCTTAATAACTAAAATGCTGAGCATCTTGTCATGTGGACATTGATTTTTTTTTTCAATAAACTATTTTTCAGAACAGTTTTCAATTCCATAAAAATAGCAGATAGTCCTGAGAGTCCCCACATACCCCCAAACCAGCTTCCACTAACAACACCTTACATTGGTATGGTACATTTGCTGAAATGCGTGGATCAATCATGGCACATTATTAAAGCCCATACTTTATTCATATTTCCTTATTTTTTACCCAATGTCCTTTACCTGCTTTAGGACCCCATATTCCTTGGAGGCATCATGTCTCCTGTGGCCCCTCTAGGCTGAAAGAGTTTCCCAGACTTATTTTTGATTGACACTCTTTAGGAGTGGTGGTGGTCAGGCGTTTTGTACACTATCCTTCTACTAGGACATGTCTGATGTTTTTTCTATGATTAGACTGGGATTCTGGCTTTGGGAGAGGAAGACCACAGAAACAAAGCGCCCTTCTCATCACATGCAATCAGGGGTTTATACCATCCATGTGATTTACCTTGTTGATGCTGACCTTGATCACCTGGCTGAGGTAGTGTTTGTCAGTTTGCCCCACTGCGAAGTTCCTCTTTCTTCTCCTTTCCATGACATTCTCTTTGTAAGGGAGTCACTCTACAGAGCCCACACTGAAGGAGGGGGGTGTCTTTCTTCCTACCCACTCCCTGCCCCGAGCTTCCCACCTTTTCAGAATCTCCAGCTCAGCATCAATCCAGACTGAGGGCCACAAGCCCACCTGCAGGACGCAGAGCTGCAACCTGCTTGCCTTCCACCCTCAGGCCTTTCCACGCTTGGACGTGGGAGGGCAGGCGTATCTTTGTAAAAAGTTACCTGTCTCCATTCATCTCCCTTTACAGAGACTAGAGTCCCCGAGTTCCCAGAACAGTTCCATTCTGGGCAATTTGGTACAGGAGTCCCTGCACATGCTCCAGTCCTAAACATAGAACACAAAAAACCACACTCATCAGCTCAATCACAGACACAGTGTGTGTGATCTCAGCAAACTTCTGAAGCAGATGGAATGTATCCTTGATGCCCTTTCTCTCATTCTTTCAGGCTTTTCCAGAAGCCCTTTGCCCTCATGCTGAGAGCCGCATCCTGGGCTCCTCGCCCTCCATCTCCCCACCAAGCCAGGATACATTCACAAGCTATCGGTAGCTGGGTTTGCAAAACGGTATCCAGGACAGGAAGAGCTGGATGGAGACACCAAACCTTCTCCAGGGGAAGGAAAGAGGCCAGGGAGGGTGCGTGGGCAAAAGCAATGATTTTTCATCCATTTACCCGTCATTTCCTGAGAATTCTGAAAGTTACCTACCTCTATGCTCTCACCCTATGAAAATTCAGTCACCATCTAACAATGAGAAATTGATTCTGCCTCCAGGTGTTTCTATTCTAGGGGATCCAGGGGGGTGCTTTAGATTTGCACTTCTGTCAGTCCCTCTCCAAGTCTGATTAAGGTAACCCGTGCTTCCCAATTACCCCATCACTTTTCACAACCACCTTCAGCTCCTCACATTCCTAATCAAACGCCATTTTGGAAATGCTAGTCACTTCTCAGACACTTGGGAAACTTTCTGCTTGTTCCTTGTTTGAAGTTTTAGAAAAAAGTTTATTTTCCCCTCTAGGCTTATTATTACTTACCTGAAGTCATTGGAAATGGCATAAAATTTGCATTTTTATCATATCTCTTTCAAATGTTTTGGCACTATAGTTGAATTTCAATGACCATGTTCAATGATTCACAATAGAGTATCAATACTGCCAACTCCCAGAGCTTTTCTGTTGGTCCAAGTCCAGAGAGCCCAGCAGCTACTATCCATTTATTCCCCAGACAAGTACATCATCTCCTTATTCCTTTCACAAATAATTATGAGCACTCTCATTGGAACCCAGCAACGTACAAACAGCACACAAAAGTGTAATAAATAATCCATTTTCCTTCAGAAATTCATAATCCAATTAGAGGTCAGGGTGTCTGCATAATATGGTTAAATAAAATTATAAAGTAATGCGACTGCATTTTAAACAAATACCCTAAGATGTGGTAAATGTGGTTCTGCACTCAATTCCAGTGTGTGTGTGGGAGCCCCCCACACATCCCCACATAAGCAAGCAACTCTCAGACACCAGCTGGGTGTCCTACAGTTCAGCTCAATTCTGACACTGTCTACCCGGAGAGGGCATCAGATTCCCCAGGGTAAGGGCTCAGTCCTACGAGACTGCCCCACCCCACTTCCGACGCCAGTTACCACCTGCCCTTCTGGCCAACCGGCTACAGACTGAAGGTGCCACAGTCTCCTCCTCAGTTTCAATTAACTTGCTAGAGTGGCTCACAGAAGTCAGAGAAACATTCACTTACTGGACTCAGGAACAGGCAGGTGGAAGAGAGGCACAGGGCAGGGTATGGAGAAAGGGCTCGGAGGTTCAAGCTCGCCGCTCGTGCAATACCTCCCCAAGTTCACCGACCCTGAAGCTGGCGGTGCAGGGGGTGGACTCACCTTTTGGGATTTTACAGAGGCTTCATCACGCAGGCATGATTGATTAAATCACTGTCCACTGGGGAGTGACCTCACGGTCCAGCCCCCTCTCCCCTCCCCGGAAGTCTGGGGGTGGGACTAAAAGTTCCAACCCTCCAACCACAGAATGTGTTCTCTGGGCAACTAACCCCTATCCTTAAGTGCATCCCAAAAGCCACCTTATTAACGTAATATAAGAGACACCTCTAAGCTCACTTCACTTAAGAAATCCCAAGGGTTTTAGGTGCTCTGTGCCAGAAATGGGACAAAGACCAAATACGTATTTCTTATTATAAATCACAACATCACAAGAAAATATCCAGAGGAATCAACTTGAGGGACAAAATCGTCACGCCCACAGTACAGCCACGGCTCAAATGCTTTTGGACCTTTTGCAGGGCCCATTCCAGTGCCTGCGCAACAGCACACGAGCAAACCACCTTCTCTGCCTCGACAGCAGAGCTTGGTTCTTGCGGTCGTTTTTCATCTCACAGGTTCCTATTTGCTCAGCCACCTTCTCCAGCAGATTTGACTAGGAATGACTTCAAACTAAAATTAAAAACCTCATCTTTTCTCAAAGGAGTTTTCTTTCCCAACCTATTCTGTGCTCTTCATCAGTCTCCTGCCATCTCCATTTCCTCCCCCCACCCCCCACCCCCAGCCCAGAGCACCGAACTCACTCTCGAGGGTCACTCTTGCCAACCTCTTCAGCTCCTCTCCTTCTGCTCGCTTCCATCCCACGTACCCCGAAACACCCCCGCCTGGAATTCAAACAACTTTCTGCTGCCGCGGCTCCACGCTTGTCCTCAGGCTCAAGAAGGAGAGTTCAGAGCCCTGCCTTTGGTGTCCCCGCATGCTCGGGGTTCCCATCGGGGCCCCTCGCCGCAGCACGGGACGCCTTGTCAGCTCCACCTCCTGCTCTGTGGCCCAGGTTTGACAGACCGTGTTTTCTCTTCTCACGCCTCCTCTGCTTCCCTCCCTACCCTTCCTCTCTGTTTCACCCACATACTGTAAGGACCCTCTCGACCAGTGGCCACCCTCCACACTTCGCAGGATTTGCTTCCATTCTCACGCTCCACTTACTCATCTCACGAAACAACAACTGTCCCATCTAAGCCTAAACCATCCTCTAGGCGCTGGACACCACTCCTCCCACCTCTGTGTCCTGCCTCCGTCAGCGTCTTCTGCCTTGTCTTACACAGGTCTGCCTCTGCTCTCCTTTCTTAAAAAATAAACAAAAGACTTAAAACCCCGACTAGCTCTCCTGTATCTCCCTCCAGCTATCACTCTCTTTCTCTCCTGTACATATCAAGACATTTGAAACAATAGCTCACCCCTGGCCCCCCAGTCACCACTGCCCCAGGACTCATTCACTCCTAACCTATGGCATCTGACCTCCACCAGGGTCACCCTCCTGAAAAGCTGCCCTGCCAGGAAATCTGAAGACCTCCTCCTACTTGGAAACCCATGGGACCCTTTCAATCCTCATCTCACTGTTCTTTTATGCAGCACTTGACACTGTCGACCACTTTCACCTTTTTTAAACACCCTTCTCCTTTGGTCGCTGGGCTTCCCTATGACAGACCGTTCCTGCTCAGTCTCTTCTGGGTGCCAGTAAAAGCCCCCAGTCTTCTGACTCCTCCAAAGAGCCTTCCTGGCTGATCTCACCCATATGCTGACAACTGCCAAAACTTCATTTACAGCCCACATCTTTCTCCTGGGCTTTACATAAATATCTCTGATTGCCTGTTAGATATTTCATAGCTATCTGAAACTCAGAAACCCTCCTTAAAACCTAACTCATCATTTCCCTCCCAAAGCAGCCCTACTTGTGTTCTTCATCATAGGGAACGGCTCCATGCCACTCACTCAGACGATTTTGTCCCTTCTTTACTTAAATGACTTCAGTGGTTCTCCAATGTTTTAGGATACAGTCCAAAGTGTTTAGCATGTCTTTCAAGGTTTTTACTGAAAATCTGTCTGAAGTCCATCCACTTGTGCGACCTTATCTCTTAGCACATCCAGCCTCCTACCCCAGAGCCCAGTCTCAGAGTCATTCACAGGTATCTAAAGGCTCCATTCACTTTTTTGCCCACAGCCCTTTACACGTGTTCTCCCCTCTTTTTGGAATACCTTTCTTTGGCTGTTGAACTCCTACTTAACTTTCAAAACACATGTCTGGATTAGGAGTCTGTGCTTCCATGTTGCCCCATGTTCCTACCAGCCTGAGACTGACCCCACAAGTCGCCATCCTTCTCATTGCCCTGTATAAGCTGCTCGGAAGCCAGGGCTGAATCTTATTCATTGCTATATCACCAGCATCTTATCTTGCACATGGTGGAACATGACATTTAGAGGCAAGTGGGAGAGGGTGAGAGTGAGGCCCATGGGGACATGTGCCAAGAGCCAAACAACGAAGCAAGAGAAGTGAGGTCAGGAACTAGCCAAGTGTTAGCACATTCGCTGGGGAAGCAGAGAGCAGGCATGCTAGTGCTCTTTTGGGAAGCAGGGCTCTGTGCCAGGAAGGGCTAGCCTCCGGTGGAGCATGCCCCATTCCATGATTGGGGCAGGTCCCAGTGCTGGCTAGAATGGAAGGGCATGGATGTCACTTCCCACAGGGAGGCTGAGAGGTGCCCAGACACTGTGGCTTCTGAGTAACCGTGTTGCTGAGAACATTCAGGGGCTACAAACCAAATGGAAGAGACAGATTAGGGCAGATTTACTTGGGCCCGGGAGCATGAGCCCTGGGCAGACTAGAGAGCCCTTGACTTGTCTCCCATTCCCAAGGAAATGTGTAAGTTTCTCCATCAAGTTTCCAATGAAAATTTGTTTCTTCTTTGTATCTATCTCTGACAAATCTATGCACAATGGCTGTGACAAGAAAAGTCCCTCTCTCTCATGAACTCCCATCTCTCTCCATACCATCCCCTGTGAATGTTGATACAATATTTATTAAGGCTTAAATAGTGCTGTTAAGTGCACAGTTGATTTAGAATGATGGAGTGTGTCAGCGCAAAGAACAGGAACTCAGCGGCAGAATAGGGACCCCCAAAGGACAAGCAGATACATCATTAGCTAAGACTCAAGCTAGCAAATATCAGTAGCAGGGAAGAACAATTCTTTAATTAGGGCTTTCTTTACACTTATGGTTAACAGCAATTTTTATAAATATATTTTCAAAAATATTACAAAATAGTTTATGCATAGGCTTAAAAATTCAAACAGCATGGACTGGCATTAAATGAAAAGTAAAACTATCTCTCCTTCCCAGTCAAGTCCCACACTTCAGAGGAAACTCCTTTTAATCTTTTGTTCTTTATTCTTCTGATAAGTTATTGCCATAATTCTAAACAATATGCTTGGACTCAATTTCTTGGTATATCAGCAGTAGATAATATCAAGTCATTTCCATTCTCTCACAGAAGAAGCATTTAGATTACATTCCCAACCATCTCTCCCTCTTCTAAGTTCTGTTAGTTATGTTAGTGTACGGCACGTAATCCCCTATTTTTGTTCCCCCTTCTTTACACAGTATCTCTTGTCTCATCCCCAAGTGCAGTGAGGAAAGTCGCACCCACTTGTCCTCCCTCCTGCTCCCTGCTTGACTCCTGCCAGTTGCAGTGTTGTTTTTTGCTTTTTACCTTATAGTTCAATTATTGCATGTACAGGTTATTCTATATCCATGTCTTCTGTTTTGACTTAAAAAATGGAAACTTGCAAGCATTCAAGTATATTTATGTGGTCTGGGATTATATAACTATTAGCCAATGTGGAAGCAGGATTAGACCCACTGAAAAAGAAATATGATCATTCGTCACTGATTCTCTCAGAGGAGAATGTCCCAGGGATCAAGGCCAAATGGGTTCTCTTGCCTTCCCTGAAGTACTCAAAATCAGGCAGGCCACATTTTTGCTAGTTTTGAATTTGAACCAAAAGTTTCCTCTCTAGTTTTTCAGTTGTCTTCTTGGTATTTCTGATTTTTCTTGCTGAGACAAAAAAAAAAAAACACTAAGTCTTCATTCCCTCTGGGTTCCCAGCTCCCAGCTTTTTAATTGTCCTGCCTTTTAAAGGATCCCCCTTCTATTCTTGAAGAAATCCTTTTACGAGTCCTCTCACTTTATGTTTTAATTTGAGCTGTGTTTTTAAGTCTGCCACAGAGGGGCCACTCTGAGATTTCTTTCTATTTCACAGCTACAACAGTGCCTCTCTGTCACGGACCGGGAGCTTCTCTGCCCTGTACTCTTCGTAGAGTACAACCTCAAATAAAGGCTTTGAAGGAGAGGTTGTTTGGTGCATGAAGATTCTGAATTCATTCTGAATCCAGCATGGCTGGAAAAAGTGCTTATTTTTACCTTCATACTTAATTGATAGCTTGTCTGGATATTAAATTAGATTTAAGATCTTTTTCTTTTCCCCCTCAGAAATTTTGAGACCGTTATCTTCTGTCCTCCAATATTTTGATAGGAAGTATGATGCCTATCATACTCCTATTCTTTTGTTAGAAGTCTCTCTCTGGATGCTTGTAGGACAGTACTGTGCAAGAGAAATATAATGAAAGCCACACCTATTATTTAAAATTCTCTAGCAGCCACATTAAAAAAGCCAAAAGAATATGGTGAAATAAACTTTCTACTGTATTTTTATTTAGTCCAATATATTTCAACATGTAATAGTACTTATAAATATTATTTAGATATTCCACTTTATTTTTCTCATACTAAGTCTTTAAGATCTGGTGTGTATATACAATCTGGACTAGCTATATTTCAGGTGTTCAATAGCCATATGTGGCATCTAGCTACCTTACCAGACACTGCAAGTCTAGAATCTTCTTTTTATCTTTGTGCTGTACTGCTTGCTTCACCTAAAGATATGGGTCTTTTTTCACTGTCCTGCCCAGAAGCCAGTGTGCCTTTTGAATTTTAAAACTTGTGTTTTTCTTTCATTGTTAGATTCACATTACTACAATTTATGTCATATCTTCTCCCTTATATTCTGTCTTTCTGGGCCACTTATTACTTAATTGCTGGATCTCTTGGACTGATATTTTGTCTCATATTTTTCTTCTAATAGTTTTTATCCTTTTACCATTTTACTCTGAGAAATTTAATCAAATTCATCTTCAGACGTTTTATTACATTTTTTATGTTGGCAGTCATATTTTTAATTTCCAGTAATTCTTTTTGTTTTCTGGAGGTTTTTTTTCATAGCAGCCTGTTCTTTATGGGTACAATGTCCTGGATCTCTCTGAGGACTCTAATTGGATTTTAAAGAATTCTTCCCATTCCTGAGGCATCTTTTTCCTTTGAGTTTTATTTGCTCAGGTTAGTCTTCTCTTGCATGCTTCCTTCCTTCACTGTCTGCTGACCTTGGGCCGCCCACTCATATTTATGAATGGAACACTCAGTTGACTAACATAGGAAGTCGTGATGGGTTTCCTCTGAGAAGGTATACATTTCCACAACCAACCTGGCCTCTGAGAAGGTGTGCATTTCTATAACCAACCTGGCCTCGTACCTGAATCAGGGCAGTGGTGGTGTAGATGGTGAACTCACTTCTTGAGAGCTGCACCTCCTTGTGCCCTTTCCCCTACTCAGTGCCAACCTTTTTAAAGAGTTTTATTGCATGGCACCAGTACATACATACATGAGGAGCCCTTCAGACAGCTCAGTTCATTCCTGGATATAGCTCTGTTTTGGTTTAATAATTGAATCTCTCACAGGAATTGGAATCTCAGGGCTGCTGAAGCCCTTTCACTTCCACTCTTGGTGCTGTTATGGATGTATTCATTTTTAGACATATTCACTATCATTTCACTAGGGTTTTGTGTTCATCTGCCGTCTTGGACCAAAGGCCAGTTTTCCTTAAAGGAAATACTTCTCCTCTCCTAAAGCCTGTGTTGCCCATAAGACAATGAACAAAGGTTTGGCTTTTGAACTTGAGTTTCAAGCTGGCCCTTCTATTGGCCAAAGCATAGTTTTCTCACTGAAAAATGACTATCTGTGTGAAAGGAAGTTTAAACAGAGCCCAGGCACAGGAATGTCTTCTCCAAAGTTCTTGAGTTGAAACATTTTTATGGGATGTGAGAGACACTTCTAAACCTTTCCTCTCTCCTTCTCTGCTAACAGTGAGTACTGTGGCGGAGCCAAGGCAGAAGGGTTTGTCTGTGTTTTGTCATCTACAATATGAAGGGAAAGTACTGGCCTAATGTGACATGACATGGATTTGTGTCTCTGTGTAAGCTCAGTTCTCATGGTGGTTCCCTGACACTTCTGAGCCTCGGCTGCCTCATCTGTAAAGAGGGCATAAATGTCTTCCTGTATGTCTCACAGGGCCAGTATAAGGAGGAAAAGAGCTAATGTACCAACACATACTCAGCCCTCAAATTCTGTTGTTTGGTTAAATAAAGGATTCAAGGCAGGTGTCTCATTTTAAGGGCCAGACTGCTCTGTGGCTAAAGACCAAAGACCAGCCTCCCTGCCAGTATCCAGCTAGGCGTGCAGAGAGGACCAAGCTCTGCCATCACTCCCAGAGAACTTTCCAGAACGACTTTGATGATCACCACAAAAGCAAAGGAGGCACAGGTAGCTATGGCATGGCTTTCCCTGGCTTCCTGGCCACCGGCCTTCACAAGCCAAGAGTTTCTCATGTTTCAAGGGGAACTGGCACCCATGTGTAAGATGCTCATTCACCACCAGGAAGGCTGGGGAGATGACAGGGCGTCTACAGGAAATGGCCCTTCATCATCTGGTCTCAGTTTGAGATGAGGGACCAAGCGGCCCTGGAAGAGAAAGGGACTTGCCCACTTAGTGACGGAGCCAAGACTGGAATTTCTCGGGCTTACGTGTGATCCTCACATACCACACCACCTGGAACCATACCCCAAGCCATGCAAGTCTCATTTTGAAGCACTTCTTGAAGGTGAGTGTGTGTCTCTCTTCAACATTACGAAGCTGAGTTTTGGGGAAACTGACCTAAACCTCAAACCCAAGAAGGCTTTGGGCCCCAAATCTATGCAAGCACCTGCCAGAACACACAGCCTTTAGGAGTTCTCTTGGGGGGCCAGTGTCTCTTGCCCAGTCCCCAGGCCACTGCCCAGTGACCTCGAAGGTCCACCCCAGTGCCAAGTCCCCACCTGGCAGTAGCACACATGGCCGCACTTTGCACCAAAGCCCCAGAGTGCCCGGCACTCCTGGCTCAAGCCATCTCCAAGGGGCCCTCAGACTCCGCCACAGAAGGGCAATGGCAGGAAGCCATCACGTATTAAAACAGTGGATTAAAACAAACAAGAGCCTTTGGATCATATTACACATCACTTTCCTCACGTCTGACAACAGAAAAAAATCAAAGGCGGTAAAAGACAATCGTAGACCATAATGGTCTAATAACTTGGTGATAAAAGTGCTTGTGGGAGCAGCGTGGGAGTTGTCCGCGCCTGGTGCAGGAATCAAAGCTCTCCTCCAAATCCACAGCAGTGTGCTCAGAGGCATTACTGCTTAAGTGCTCGTTTAAGACTTCCTCCAAAATGCAGCACACTCGCTGGAGAATCATAATTAGGCCTCAATTGTGGGCCATATTCACACATTGTGCATCATCCTTAAAGATGACAGAGAAAAAAATTACCCAGGGCCATGTGGGTGGATGTTAGTTTTTTCACCATTGTCTCCCCTGAAAACACACACACACACACACACAATAATCCCCTGCCTGCACTCACAGCTTTCTGAATATTGAATGAAATGACTTTGTTTTGTTTTGAAGTGGGAGAAGAAAAGTTGGGAAGGCAGGAAGACTAGGAGCGCGAGAACCCTGGGATTAGCATCATGGGGGTGGACAGGGTTTAAGCCACTGGCAAGTTAGAGTGTAAGTCATTTTCCATTTGTCTCTATCCATTCAAGTGAAGCAAAAATTCCAGAGAAGTCACAGATCAAGTTCATCAGGAGTACAACAGCCCAGGGCTGATTCAACATTTGGTGAACGTAATCTTCTTGCATCTAATAGTGTCTGTGATGAAATAAAATGTACGAAAACATCCAGCCATTTCTTCATTGCTCCTCCCTCTTTTTTTGCCAACCTCCTCCCCTTAGGCCCATTCCTATCCCTAAATTTCTGCTCACGGGAAATGTGTTTTCAGGAATTGACAGGGGCTCCTGCGCAGCACTCAGGCCCTGGACACCACCACTGGGTCGGGCCTGGGGCTGACATCCCCAGGCCTGCTCTCCCTCGGCGGCAGAACAACTCTATCAGCTCTGTTCCGCAGAGGACGGACCTTATAACTTGATCTCAGGTCATCTTTATTTCCATTACGACCCTGCCTACTGTGGCATTTCTTCATCTTCTTTTCTAAACTGATCGCACATGAAAAAGTGGCATATACTTACTGTCTTTTTTTTTTCTACTGCCCATCGCCAGGCTTATGATTCCCATGGGCTCCTCAGTGACTACATTTGGCCCTTGGCCATACATCACCTAAGTTCACTGGCCTTTTTACTGGAACACTCGAGAGCCTGTATTAGAATACACAGCTTTTCGGCGTACCTCTCACCAAGACCTAGTGCCGTGCTCAGGGCAGAATCTCAATAAATCCTTGGTCAGGTGACTGAACTGTTGACTCCAGCCAGCTCTGATCTAGGCACCTGGGGAACAAGGTTAATGAGAGAAAACTGAAATCTCTAGACTTTGCCTAAATTTAATTTCCGTGATTAATTTTTTCTTGTACTGTGACCTCCCACAACTACCCCCACCCACCAAAAGAAACAAAACCAAAAAAAGCCTTTCCTCCCCATTTTTATAAGACATGGGTTAAAAAACAGTCTATCATTTCTTCTCCTAGCTCGGGCAAGAGATGATTGTGAGTAGAGAGGCACAATTAAAATACAAAGGGCCTTATAACTGTCACAGTGGTTCAAACCCAAGATAATCAATAGTTAATGGTACATCATCATGCACATTTCTTTAGGAAAATGGCAAGCACTTTGCCATCTATTTTCTCTTTTCTTTCCCTTTCTGGAGTTTTATTAGCCACCAAAGCATTGGCAGAATGTTTCACAGTCTGAGTAACCATTTTACATAGATTTATCTCATTTGATTTTCATGACAAATCTGGGTGCTCAGTAAGAGGTTATTATTTCCACTTGGCAGATTCTAAAATCTGCACTTGAATAAGAACCTCATGGCTAATAAAGGAGGTATTATAAGTTTGTGAGAAAGAAATGAATTCTTCAAATGTGATTTTAGAAAAATTGGTTCTGTTGGTGCTAGGAACCATCTAAATCCTCATTTTACATCATAAAACAACATAAATTTCTGACATGTTAAAACTATAATGCCCCCAAATTATTTTAAAACTATAAGAAAATGCAGGTAAATATATATTTATTTGATTCCCACATTGAAAGAATTCTTCAAGCATAAAATAATGTAGGAAGTCAGAAAGAAAAAGACTCACAGATGATACCATATAAAGATTTTAAATGTCTAGATATGAAAAAGTAAATAAGAAGAAACAATAAACTGGAAAAATATTAGCCATATACATGACAGGCAAAAGGTTAATAGTCTTACTATATAAGGCATCCATACAAATCAATAAGAAAAAGAAACTTTAAAATGGGTAAAGGTTATGAATAGACAATTTACAAAAGAGAAAATACAATGTCTGCCTAATACACATAAGAAAAGTGATTCAGCCACAAAGAGTAATAAAAGAAATTAAAGACAAAGTCACCAGATACAGCCTCTTGCTTATCAAATTAGCAAAAAATAGGATTGATAGTACCAGATGCTACAGAGGTAAGGTAAGAGAGGAATATAAATGACATGACCTTTCTGGAAGGCAGTTTGTTGATGTGAATCAAGAACCTTGAAAATAATCATATTCTCTGACCTGGTAATTCTTTTTTAAGGACTCTAACCTAAAAAGTAATCAGAAATGTGGCCTGAGATGTATGTAAAATACATTCTTTAGAGAGTAATTTACACCAGTAAAATATGGAAAAATGTGCCCTAACAGGAGAGTGGTTGAAATTATGGCATATCTACAGAATGGAATATTATAAACACATTAACATTTTAACATAATTTTAGAGGCAAGAGAAAATGCTTTTGAGATAGCATTAAGTGAAAAACATTGACTGCAAGATGGTTATATAGTGTAAGATCTTAAATATATAAATAGGACTAGAAAAAAGATCGGAGAGCAACATCAACTTGAGTGGTTCCCACTGAGTTGAAAAATGATTGCATTGTTTAAAAAATGTATCTCTAATTTTCTACAATGAAAGGTATTTATTTTATAGCTAGAAAAAAAACTCATGTTTTTAATGAAAAATTCTCAAAAAGGTGAACAGCATAACAAACTGCAACCTCGAGTCACATGATTCTACATGCACTGTTCTTTCCAGCCCATCACCCTTGATTTCACAGGAGAAAAGACCCCACACAACTACAAAGCCCACAGTACTCTAAAATCACTTCTGAGTTGGTGAATATACATAGTTGCAATGACAAAGCTATTAGTGCTTCTATGTTGTTTTCCATGTTTAATATTATTTAATATTTAAATTCCCATGTGTAAACAGAGTTGAAATGCCTATCATTTTTAACCATGTGGAAGTCATTGCTATGTGTTCACCAAACCCTGATGCTCTTTCTCCTGGGCATGTAATGAGACTACACTTGCCTCCAGATCTGGCTCATGAAATCTCTCTTGTAGTCCCTCTGTTGTCCCTCTAGTCCCTCATTCACCCATCAGACAGAGAAAGAAAATGGTGGAGCCAATAAATGGCAAGAGCCTGGGTTCCTGAGTGACTATATGGAGGGAACCATGAGCATATTTGGGCATAGAGCATTTTAGGAACTGAGAACAAGTGCAAAGGCCCTGAGGCAGGAAAAGAGAAACTCCTTTTCCCCCACTGACCCACACTGGATTGTGATGTGGGCAAGCAATAAACTCTTACTGCAATAAGTTGCCCAGGTGTGATATTATTTATTAGCGTAGTTAACCAACCCTGACCCCAAAGACTTAGCTACGATCCCAACATCTTAACTGACCAGTCTGCTTAACCACTTGCCTGTCTTAGGGTATTTATTCACTGTTGCTAAATAATGCCATGATTGTCTTTGAACAAATTATGGTTTGTCATTTGCTCCTTCTGGCTTATTTTCATTGAGTATATTCCCCAGGGGCAATGCTAATGCAGTACCAAGGGATTAACTATTTCATAGCTCTTGTTACACTATTGCCAGACTGCTCTCTAGAGTGGGGTATCAGCAATGCACTGCTTCCCACAGACCCAGCCGCAGTGTTTGTTTTTTTTTTACTTTTGGTTATGTTTGTTAATTCCTTAGCACCAATTAGAAAGTGCTTTAAAAGAAGTTTTACTGAGGTCATTTACACTTGCAATACTTAGTGGGACTTCCTGTATTACAGAGTATGGGGCAGAAAATATTTTGCTCTACCAACCCCACCCTATTCCTTACCCTCTGGCCTGCCCTCTGATACAGGCAACCACAGGGACATTCATGCATCCTGCGTTAGGAAAGTGATGACACGGCAGAATGCAGTAAAAGGGATCAAGCTTTCCCTTCTACGGTACAAAACAGGCTTTTGGAAACTCACAGCAGACACTATAGTTTTAAGGGGGGGGAAGCTTTCTGTGTTTCAAAGCCTGGCTTTTGAGCATAAGCAGCCTCAGGCCTGAAGGACTCAGGGTATACGGTTGAGGCATAAATAATAGATTTGGAAGAAAACATGATCAGTCAGAGCCAGACAGCTCTGCCCCAGGCTAGATAAAGTTTCCCTGGGCTAAGGGTGTAGAGAGGTAGAGAAGGAAGAGAGGGCTTAAATAGTGGGTCCCAAAGGCAGAGGACTATGACAGGAGCCCCGAGGGGCAGATTGAAACCAAGTCCCAGGCCCTCTGTGTGCGCCCAGGCAGTAGACCACTCATTCAGGAATTGTTCACACACAGGCACTGTTCTGAGTAATGTGGTAGAGACCAAGTCCTTGCACTTCTGGAGCTGACATCCAACAAACAAATGCATGTATATGTATGTGTGGGCTTATCAGCATACACACACACACACACTTATATATACAAATATAATGTCAGTGTGGTTAGTACTCTGAAAATGAATAATATAGGACCAGAGAGTCATGACAGGTGGTATTTCAAATGAGCTGTCAGGGAAGGCCTGAGAGCATGACATGTAAACAGTGAATCGGGAAGGGAACCATAAGCATACTTGGGCATAGAGCATTTTAGGAACTGAGAACAAGTGCAAAGGCCCTGAGGCAGGATTGTGTCTTGAGCAAAGACAGATCTGCAAGGAAGCTGGTATAGCTCAAGCAGAAAGAGAGGAAGAGAGAGATGGTGGGAGAGATGAAGTCAGAGAGGCAGCAGGGAGGCAGAGCACAACCAGGCTCTATGGGCCAGTAGGATACAGGCAGCCATACTCAATAAAAAGGCCTCTCTCATCCTTTCCCAGGGTAGTGTCTAAGTTCCAGGCTATGAAGGGCCAAGGCAATGAGGGTGGGGTGTCACAGGGGGAATGTCTGGGCTGCAGTCACACTAGATTCAACTCACGGACCCCATGGTCTCCATAGCATCCTCCTGGCTCATGGCAGACCTCCGGGGCCCTGTCCTCTCCCCACCCCTGGACCTCTTACACCCACAGAAGACAGCTGGCCTCCCCTGCACCTTGTGGAGCAGTGCTTGCAGGATGCTAAGCCAAGTCCAGAGGAAAAACTGGTCTGTGGACCCTCAAACCCCCTTCTCGATGACGCACATGCACTTTAAACCCTCATTTGATGTTTATGTTCTTACTGCTGCAGGCCTGGCCACCAGGCATACGCATGGGCTTTAAAATACTCCACACCCTTCCCTGAGCTCAGGAATTAAGCCTAAAGCAATCTGAGTACATGAAGAAACACCATGTTCGTCAAAATATGAATTAATCTTTCATGCAAATTAGTTGCTAACTCATGTAAATAAGTCTCAAACTAAGTGAATATGGAAAAGATTTTTTTATCAGTTTCTTACCTATTTTTCCGCTTGGCCAGGTGAACACGCACATGCACACACACACACACCTGCATGCTCTAACACAGGGATCGGGAATGCGGCACCAGCTATCGACAGATTGCCACTTCTGCTTTAAATGAACTGCCGGCCTGGGCCTCCTTTTCATCTCAAAGGCCATTTGGCATAACCCCATTTGTCTGCACAGACTGTCAAATTCTCTCTCCCGGACTTCTCCTGTGACCTTCATTTTATTCTCTGCTCGTGCCTGAGTGTGGCGGCTGAACTAAATTGATTAAAGTTTTAGCCCTGTCTTGTTTTAATTCAAGAGCTAAGTGGAGCATTTAAATGAACTTGTAACAGGACCGACTGTCAGGGTTCTGAAATCCGGTTAACATTCCTTGCTCGGCAACCCCAGCCCCTGCTATCACGGCTCTGTCTCCAGGTTGGCTTCTGGGTGATGTTTACGGTTGGTTAAAAATGACATCACTGGAGTGAGTGAGAGTAGATTAATGTTCGTTTCCATCCGTCCACCCATCACCAGGGTCCTGGGCTCCTGAAGTGTGCTCCAGTCCCGAGCGCCCTCCATTTCCCATATTCGTGGGGGGTCTGATGAGCCAGGATGGAGATGGTCAGTTTCTCCTAGTTTTGACTAGAAAGGAAAACAGTTCTTTGGTGCCAAGCATCTTTTATCCTGGAGATAGAACATGAGGAAAAGGCGCAAGAAAGGCCTGGCACAGTGACACGGATGTCAGAGCATGCTCACTCATCTTTGCTATTTACACACACCGTGAGCGGCTCCCACAAGATCAGGCGATACTGAACTCGCACCTTTTTCTTCTGCCCTGGGTCTTCAGTCTGATTGCTGCTTCTCAGTGGGGCTCCTGGGCCCTCCTTCTGTTGTTCCAGAGGAAGGAGGGGGGGTGGGGAGAGGCCCAGGCATCCATCCCCCAGGGCTGGATCAGGCCTATGACATCACACCAAGGCTCCCACTAGATTCTCAAAGGTCTGCTTAGCCATCCAGCCAACCATTTACTCAATTCAGCAAAATATTCATCACATGCCTTCCGTGTGACAGACACTGTGCCCGGTGCTGGGTGCCTTAAAGTGTACCAGGGATTTTGGGTTTATTCAGGTAAGGTGGAGCGAACAGAGCAGGAGGTGACCGCTTGCTACACCCCATCGGCAAGTCCTGTAGGTTCCAGCTTGTGGCAACAGAGTATTACACAGGAATAAAAAAAGAACATGCTACAAATAATGCAACAACACTGATCAACCCCAGAGAAACGATGCGTGTAAGGAACCAGATGTGAGAGCTCCATTTATATGAAGTTCAAGAACATTTAACAAATCAGAAGAGTGCTTACTTCTGGGTGGGTGTGTATTGACTTAGATGGGGTGGAAGGGAATCTTCCAGGGTGCTAAAAATGTTATATTTTTTATATAAGGTGCTCTGCATGATTGTTACATGGGTGGATACAAATGTACAAAGAAAAAAAAAGAAAAGATTGTCACTTACAGTCCCACGAGGAGAGGGCACACCATGCCACCCCACGCAGGGCCACACAAGGAAGCACCAGGTCAGTCAGGAGGCAGAAGGAGTAAGGGCAGAGCATGGGTGGAGGTCTTTATTGTGGTTTCCGTGGCAAGGATGGGTAGACAGGGTAAGCCACTGAGCAAGCCTGGGGGTGGGTGGGCTGAAGGACTTCAGCAGGCCCTGTGCTGCAGCAGTGGCCCCAGTTGCCTGGCACTGGGCCCTGGGGTGATTCAGGACAGGACTGTAATGTCCGGGACTGCCAGCACCTGATGAAAGAGGGCGGCTTGGATATGTGGGCTTGGGGCTGGTTGCTCTGCATATCAACGGCATGCTTGCTGACAAGTTGCTTGCTCTCTCTAGGAATGAGCTAACCCTGGGAGAGGCAGTCCCTGCCTGGGTCTGCAAGGCCCCAAGATGTCAAAGCATCATGAAATGCAGAAAATTAAAAATATGATAATACATCGGGTCTCAAAAAATGAGAGTTTGTACCTTTTAAGAGCTCAAAGACCTCCATACAAACAATAGCAATAGAGTTTGAGACCATCATGGCACAAGGACTTGTAGCTCTCACCTTTGGAGATGTCTGCCCAGCTCACAGCCTCCCACTCTTGGGAAATACACCCTAGATCTAAAGAAGCAGCAGCCAGGTTTGAATTCATGACTTCACCTTCCTCAACCATGGCTGATTGGACCGAAGTGGGCACCTGGTTCCAAGTTCAGCCAATCAAATGTCCTCTCCCACTAATTTGGAACTGAGATTCAAACACAGCAGACTTATGTAGGTGGGAATTTAACAGGTAAACCGAAGAGCTGGGAGACAGTCTTCCTCCACCATATTATAGGTCAGTGAACCCTAACCCTGGCTACACTTCAGAGTCATCTGGGGAGCTTGTAAGAAATACTATGACAGGGTCACAACTCGGAATCAGAACCTCTGAGGGCCTCGCGGAGCCCTGCAGTAGGGAAGCTGGGGAGGATTCCTAAGCATGGTTCTCCTACTGGGCGACTAACAAAATGAATGTCCATCAAAGGAAGATGTATGGTGGACCCAAGAAGTCAATACATCAATTAACCAAGAAAAATATTTAGGGAGGGGGATGAATGAGAGGAAAGACAAAAGTTCCTACTCTGGAAGGGTCTTGAACAGAGCTGCAGAAGTTGTTTAGAATTTGATAGAGAAATATACACATAGAAATATATATGCATGCGTGCAGTCTGTTTGACAGTAGAAAACCGACAAAATGCACGTTGAATGAGTGCTACTCCAAGTAATCAGAAAGGAAAGACCACTTTGGGCTGGCTGCAAGACTGCCTGGGAAACTTCCTGGAAGTCCTGGAAGACTTCCTGGAGGTGGGGGAGCAGGGGTTTAGCCTGTTCGTTTGAGGAAAGGTGGGCTTCAAATGTGAGAAGAAGGCAGACAGCCCCCTATGTCCCACAGACCAGGATAACCAGCCATGTGGGTGCTGGAAGGAGCATCTTTCACCCCCTCATGAAAAACCAGCCCCACCAGGGGGTGTTTCCCAGCCTTTCCCCAGCCCACTCCTCAATCTAAATGGTTCCCTGTACATCGCTCTCCACTAGCCTCCGAATTTATTCCCTTTCCCCCACAGGGTGACTCCCTTTTCCATCAAGCAAACCAGAAAAGCTCGGGGGCTTATACTGGTACGGGCCCAAATCCGAGAAAGCACAAGGGCCCAGGTGGGGACCTTGGACCCCGGGGAGAGCAGGTGTCAGGAGACAAGGCAGGTAACCAGAGAAACCAGAGGAAACAGGTCTCTCACCCCAGGGCAGACACCACCTTTCAAAGATCTCGGTGCATCCAACACTTGAAACTTGGAGTCAGCTAGCGGGTGAAATGCACCCCACCTTCAAAACAGCTGCTCTGAGGGGTGGAGTCAGACAAGAGTTTTGCTCCAGATGCTCAGCTCTTCCCAGGAACTAACCCCTAAATGTCCAGGGCCTGAAGTAAATATAAAACTGAGCCCTTCCAGAGACAACATCCTTCCTCCGTTCTGTCTCCATGTGTGCAATCCCTTCCCCAGCTTAGGAGCCACCAGCCATCCTAGAGAGAGCTGTCTTCCCTCCGAGGCTCTTGTTCTCTCTGGCCACCCCCTGTGGCCCCAGTCTCCCTCTCCCCATCCCTGTGTGGACCCTTCATTCCTTAGCTGAGATTGGTTCCCAAGTATTTAGCCTAAACTTCTCAAAACCCTCCTGGCCCTCTAAGGACTCCAGACCCACAGCCCCCGGTCAGGCTTGCAGGTCAGAAGTGTCTCCTTTCCTTGCCCTTGAGGGCATTTGGGCATGAGACTCACATGTGGGGACAGATGTCTCGGGGCCCCCTTTGACATGGGGCGCAGTTCCCCCTCTGTTCAGTCCAGAGTGGACCCTGACCTCTCCCCAAGGACGAGCCCTCCCCCTACTCCTGATCCTGTTTATGGGCTTTTTTCCACGAGGGCAGCTTCTTTGCAGCTGAAGGCTTTCAGCGGCGCTCCACTCTGCTCCTTTCTGCTGCCGCGGAGCATTTTCCGTGCCACTGGGGAGTGTAAATGCTCCTCACATGCATTTTTGAAAGACCTTGGAAACCTCTGCATAAATCAGTAGAAGTTCATTTATGGTTTTAGAATATTCTAGATAATTTATTTGGTGTCAAAGATCCTGAGCCTGAGCCTTTGCTTTTCAACCTGGGCCCCGCAGAGCAACACGGCACTCCCCTTGCATGTTTGTTTTGATTTGCCCTGAAATGCTAGCCAGCCACAAGGAGACCTTTAGCATTATTCTAAATAGATTTTTCCCCTTTCTAATGACATACCCTTCAGAGGTTTGAACCTGAGCCAGTGCTTCTTCCCCTTTTAAAAAACCAACAGCTCGTCTAATGCTCTTCCTTCCAAGCCGCGCAGGCCACGGCTCTCAGATTCCAGCCTGGCTTTGCTGTCCTTCCTGAGAGTTTGAATACCACGTGCCAGCATGTAGACCTCCTCTTGTTAATTTCCTGTTGTCTTCATGCTGCCCAGGGCAGGCAGCATACAGGAAGGTGAATCTGATGGTGGAGACACAATTAAAAAATAACATCTTACCCCTAACAGTCTGAAGATTTGGCATGCTTGACGTTCTCAGGGCTGTCCTACTAGAAACAGCTGGAGAAAGATGCAGCTGACGTTTTTAGCAATTTGCACCCTGTCCATCCCCTGAGGCTTGTTTGGTTTTTTTTTTTAACATCCTTCCTGGCTATGGATTGAGACTCGATGTTACTTGCTTTTTGCTCTCTCAGTATTTCCTCTACCATGAATCATGTGATCAAGCCCTAAACTTCTGTCCTCAGAGGACAATCAGAATGACACCTTCAGTGGCTATGCCGGATTTTATGGGCTCATGATCTTGTGCCCTTTAGAGTTCAAAGGTCACATCAGGCAGCAGGCAGGGAGGTTTTTGATGTAACCTCTGAACCCCAGAAAACAAAAGGACAGAGGCCCACAGAGACAATCCATCTAAAAATGGTCATATAAAGAATGCAAACCAGCCTAGAGCATGCAAATCATGAACATTTTTATGGAGCACCTTGCTAAATCCAAACTTACAGCCTGAAGAAGGGACACAAACCCCATGATCCCAATCCGTAAATCAAAGCTTGAGAAAAGCAAAGACAGGAGTTTACAACCAGCCCCAAGTGGAAGGATTTGCAAGATGTGATTTATAAATCGGTTTCCTCTTCTCCTTCCACCCCCATCCAGACCCAAGCACACACCCTGCTCAGTACTGTGCCACCATTTGAAAACCAAGCATTTTCCTTTCCGACAGTGTGCCCCATGGCCAAGCCTGCCCCGCACAGAGGTGAAAGGGCCATCCAAAGTCAAGAACTTTCTCCGTGGCCACCAGAACCATCCTCCAAAACAGGCTGAAAGTCAGTAGAGCAGGCACCCAATAAAAAAGACGAGGACTTGTCACATTGTACAGAGCGGATGTCACTTCCTATGCTACACAGAGTGGCCCTCAACAGCCTTTAATACCTGGCACCCATGCCCCAGGGCAAAGGTCAGACTAACTTCTGAACTGATGAGAAATGCCGCCCCCACAGCTTGGAGGGCTGAGCAGGAGGTGCTCCTGTGTTTCACTACTACTGAAATTTTATTTCTTAAAAAACAAATACCTAAGTGTGTATAATCTAGCTTAGCGAGATTCAAGACACTGATGCTGGGAAAGAGATCTTGAGAACTTGGCCAAATAAGTCTGTATGAGCAAAGTGCTGTTCAGAGACCAGGCCACGGGGAGGACAAAAACACATGTGCCTTATCCTTCTAAACCAAGGCTCGGTTGCCAAATAAAATAAGCACCCTCTTCTCCAGGGAAACAGGAAAAGTGTGTGGGAACACCCAGATCCTCATCTTGGACCTTCCACTTGGAAGAATTTCTCTCTGCTCTGTCTCATCCTGACTCTCCTCTTTCTAACTTTGTATCAGATTGTAATTTCACTGAGAGGAGTGAGTGTATTTTCAAGTATCTCCGAACAGTTGCACAACAGAGTTGAATAACAATGTCCTGAACAGTGGGACCCAAAACCAATTTCAGATGAAATAAGAATCCTATTAAGAACCCTAGAAAGAAAGAACCCTTGGTAGACCCATGCTATGTGACCTTGGACAGGTGACTTCACCTCTCTGAGCTGCAGTTCGTTCACCTGTGAATTCGAATTGCACTCGTGCCTTCTGTGGGCCTGCTCTGCGGAGGCTTTTTCTAGGTGCTGGGACTGCCTCTACCCTGTGGTGATTTTTCTGTTTCTGGACAATCTTACCTAGACACAGGAGAATGGGCTCAATACCTGCTCCTCTAACCCTGTTCTTTAACTTGGGGTTTCTACAACCTGTTTCCTTCTCAGGAGGGAAATACAACCCAGGGAAACCATTTCCCAAAGATGCCAGCAGACGTTATTTGGACATGAGCTGCACACTCTTCATGCCATTTGGAAGCCCAGTCCCAGGAGAGATGAGCTGTACTAATGCCACCCAGAGTTGAGCCGCCAGCGCCTCAGAGCACTTGCTGGAGGCTTCAGCCGGATCAAGGGCGCCAGGCACTGTGGCCGGGAAGGCTCTGTCGGATCCCTGCCTCTTTACACATCTCACTGACACGCAGAGGGTGGGGGGACCCACCAGAGGTTACCTGGCTGGCTGGGAACAGTCTTGTCCATTCCCAGCCCATGAAAATGGCTACAATATGGAGCTATTACTCTGGCCCAGAGCATTTGCTTTTTATGTGTCGTCTCTGTTGGTCTTTACAACAAGCTGCGGGTGGATTTACTCTCCTCATCTTAGACATGAGGAGTCAGAGCCCTGGGAGGTCTGCTTACTTGCTCAGGCCTCACATCTGGTACCTGCAGGGCCAGGATTGGGCTCCAGGTTCTGTTGATTCCAGAACCACCCACCTCAGCCCTGAGACCCGTTTCTCTGCTCTGACCATAAATGCATCCTCACAAGCAGGAGATGCGAGCTACCAGGCCCTGCGGAGTGTGTGGGAGTGGCTTCTGGGAGAGGCAAGAAATGCATGTAGAGGGGGTGGAATGCCCCCCACCAACCCCTCCTGCAAAATATATGTCCATGTCCTAACCCCCAGGACCTGTGTTGTGACCTATTTGGAGTAAAAGGGTCTTTGCAGATGTAATGAAGGATCTCAAGGTGAGATCATCCTGGATTATCCGGGTGGGCCCTAAATCCAATCACAAGTACCCTTATAAGAGACAGAAAAGAAGACGCAGACATAGAGAAGGACCTGTGGAGATGGAGGCAGAGATGGCAATGAGGCAGGCTCAAGCCAAGGAACACCTGCAGCTCCCAGGAGCTGGAAGAGGCAGGAAGGATCCTCCTGGAAGCCTTCAGAGGAAGCAGTGCAGCCAGCACCTTGATTTTGGACTTCATCAGAGCTCTTCTCCTTAAGCCAGAGTACTTAGTCACCCTGTGGCCACAGAGCACTTTCTGGTCTGTCCTCCTGAAGTCTCTACAGCCCAGTAAGGATGGCAGCGGAAGGCTGCCTGGTAATTAGCACCAATCCCCAGCCCAGACCCCACCTGCCATCCCCATGCTCTTTACTGCGGTAAAACTTCTAGGAATGGTTTTCTATGCCAAGATTCCAGCATTTCCCACCCTCTTGCAGGTGGAACATGGGTCAGATCCTGCTTTGCTTGTGTTGTGCTGGGTGGGCACAGGCCTCCTTAGGCCACCCCTGGCCACCCCTAGGGCTGCGGGACACACAGGCAACCAGAACACCAAGAAACCTGCCTGAGCACAAGAGTTAGGCGGCTCTGTCTTACGTTTTTTTTTTTCTATCTATTTAATATTCTAAAAACCCAATTTAAAAAAAGTAGAGTCCCAATCCTCAGAAGTAAATCTTAGAAATATGGAAATATTTGAAGATGCCTCCAGAGCAGATAAAAGGAGAGTAGAGGTTTTTAAAAACAGAAGCTTATGTTAAGACTTTTGATAAAATGAAATCACTATAATAAAACGTTCTCTGGGACTCTGCGGCTACCTGTGAATCATGCCAAGAATTAACCACCTCTTGTTAGTCACTGGAAAATCCTTGTGGACGCATAGTTTGGGGAATATATAAAGGCCCAACTTCCCTCCGCTTTCAGAAGGAGGACTCCTTCCTCTGTCCTCCAACTCTCCAACCCTCCGGTGCACATGTGTGCACTTGCACACCCAGACATGTGCACGTACACACGCCCAATAAGCCAAGAAAGGAAGGAAAAGAGATCAGTAATGAGAGAGCCCACTAATGGATTGGCTTAAGTATAGAACAACATCCCATCACTGATCTAGAAAATAATCAATCAAGCACTTAATTTTAAACATAAAAGTAAGCTGCCAGGAGACTCTTAATAGATAACCAAATAAATTAACAGTTGTAGGTGGGATTTGAAACCAGGTCAGATTGCCCACTCCCCCAAGCTCTGAGCCCATGCATATAAAAGGGTCTCCTCGGCTTGGCACTGGATCTCACACTGTTTCCAAGTGGGAAATCTCCTTTTAGCCAATATCCCCTCTCAGCAGGCTTGTCGCTTCAGGGAATTGTCCTTTGTGCGTCTTCCATAAATTTTATAACACCGCTACTTTAAAATATTGATGGGCAACTTGGCCTTGGCCCAGGCCCACAGTGGGTTAGTGTGGACATGAAAACCTTCAGAAGCGTAGAAGCAGGAAGGAACATGTTCCCTGCTGACCCTTCTTAAAGGGACAATTGTGTAAATGCAGCAGTTACCTGAGCTGGAGACCTGCCCGGCTTTGATGGACAGCTCTGCCCTCTGGGAGCCGGCTCAGAGCCATGCGGGGACAGGAGGGTGTGCTGGACACACACAGGCAATACTCAGGTACCTGCAGACCTACAAAGGGTAAGTGAAATCCACACATAATCCACCGGGTTGTTTTAACCTGAAACTCAACTTTCTCCCAGCATTCAAACTCTTTGCAAAATTATTAATGAATAAGGATCGGCAGCTATATTGTCTGTCTCTGCTCCCTCTACCCTTGACCTTCTCAGGGCAAGTGACAAAAAGCAAAGGCAACAAGGAACATAAAAGGCAGAACTAGAGAACTGATCCCTGATTCCTAGAGGTCCTATGAGTGCTCTGAACGTCTGGTACAACAACCGTCCTGCCCTCTCACTCTCTCCATTATACCCCCCAAAAAACAAAACAGTGAAATTCTACCTCCTAGAATAAAGTCACCATTGAGAACAAAACAGCAGTAACCTGCGAACCAAATGAATAATACAAGCTAATAATAGCTACCATTTCTTGGGCTTTTAACACACACACACACACACACACACACACACACAGACCAAGCACTGCACGGTACTAAATGCATCATGCATGTCATCTCATTAATCCTTTCCTAAAATCTGCAAAAATGTTCTTTGATCTAGAAAATCCACTTCTAGGAATTTTTCTTATGGAAATGATTGACAATATGTTCTAAGACTTTGTCTGTAAGGCTGTTTATCAAATATAAGCAGGAAATGAAAAAACAATTAAAAATTTCAATAATGGAGAGGTAGCGAACAAATTACAGCATATCTATAATATTGTGCAGCCATTTAAAATTGTTATAAAAGAATATGTAATGACAAATAAAATATGTCCATGAGATAGTATTCTATAATACAGAATAGAAGAGCTGGAACAATATGAATGTTTTTATACATTTAAAGTATGTAATACATCTATGCATAAAATATTTGAGATGAGATTCATTGAAGTGTCATAAGATTGTGGGTGATTTTTTTCCCTTCATTTTATTTATCTTATTTTCTAATCTCTTATATTTTATAATATGAAAAATATTTTTCAAAATTATGACCTAGGTACCATGTCCATATATACATAGATGTTAATTAACGTAATAAAAGCATATTCCACATACAAATCCCTTTCTTAATCTACAACATGGTTTGCCACACATTGTCTCAGCTGACCTCACAGCAATCTTTTTGGGTGAACAGAGCTGATGTTTTAGAATTCTGGAGCTTTTCACACACAAAGGAAGATTCAAGAGGCTGGTACAAAGAACCCAGAGCCGCCCTCTCTCCCCTCGGGCAGGCAGCACACAGGCCTCTCTGGAGGCCACCCCTGGTGTGCCCCGCAGGCTGCCTGCTCCAAGCTGCCTGTGTCTGCTGAGGACTGCGGTTCCAACAGCTGCATCCGAGGCTCTCAAAGCAATCTGCCTCAGTTCTCCTTTGGCTTTTCCCCCCAGGAGGGCTTAGGTTCTCTGCGATTTGTCCCAGCTCAGGACAGGAAGGGAGTGGGGTGGGGCAGTTTTCCAGAATACACGGCGCCGAAGTCTCTGACCGGGAGCAGAGTCAGCAGTGTGAGGGAGCCGGCTCGTGCTGGCTCATGAAGGCCAATCATTGGCATTTCTTCCCAACTGTGCTGTCAGTGGTATCACAAAAGTAGCCTGGAATTGGCCATGTGGGAGTATTTGCACCATGGAAATCAACAAATGCAATAAATCAGGGCCTTTTTTAACCCCAGAGTGCCAGTTGTTAGTTAGCAGCACACCACAGGAGGGTCTCATAAGTAGAAATTCATATATTGAAATGAAGGTCAACCTGTCCAGACCCCTGCTTTAAACAGGATTATGCCTGCATAGACTAAAGGTGTGAATGGTGTTTGGAAACAATGACACATCATTCAGAAAGTTTCGGTACTTACAAACCCTGCCAATTTGTCTATCACCAACCCTCCTTGCATCCACTTAAATTTGTTTTCTTTTGCTGCATCCTCTTCAGAGTCAAATAAAGACCATCTAGTGTATTTCTTTTATTTCTAAACTAGATGGACCCAAACAAGAAGAGTGGCCTGCTTACCACTGAGGTGCTGCGTCCATCGCCGTGGCAGACAATCCATGCCTGTCCCTGGGGCGTGGGACTTGTTTGCTTCTGCTCTGGTTCCTGGGCCACCGGCCACCTGCACTGGTGCTTCATGAATGATCTCTGCTCTTTCCGCACTTGTGAAGAGCTCAGCTGGGAGTGAAACTTGATCAGGAGATAATTTGGCCCAGATGGTGCTAATGCAGACAGAAATAACAGGCAGAAGCATTTGGTGGTGCATATCGTTAGTCTGGGAGAATCCATTTAAATTTCTTTGGGAAGTGACTGTAACCGAACTGTCACACCCTCAAAAATGCCACCTCATGTCACACGCTGCAGTCCAACATCTGAGCACACTCCTCAAGAGCTGTTCAGCTCTCAGGAAGGGAAGGCCAGGCTAACCTTTTCTGTTGGATAGCACCGCCAGGCTCAGCTGCGTACTTGGCCTTTGGGGGATATGGAAGGGATCAGGCATAAAGCCCTGAAGCTGTCCCTAGCTCCTGAGGATCAAGGGATTGTGGCACGGGATAACATGGGCCTGGAAACAGAAGCAAGTGCCGCAGAAGCGCAGAAGGGTGAAGTGGCTGCATGGAGCAGTTGTCCCTATTCTGGTCAAGTTCTGAGGCGTAGGAAGCAGTTGAGCTTCCCTGTTTGACAGTTTTTTTCTTTCCTGTCATGGACTTGACATAAGAAATACACAAATAAAAGAAACTGCTGTCTGCAGAGCCCAGTCCTGAGAAGTCTCTTTGCTGAAGGAAAAATGGGGACTGTATAACCAGAGGCATTGGGGTGTGGTGAGCTGGTTGCTCAGGGACCAGCGAGAACACTGGGCAGCATTCAGGAGCCAGCTCTGGACACAGCACTGCAGCCATTTTCTTGGGCTGTCACAGACTTCCTAACGTTGGCCTACCAGAGGAACGGGTGTTATGGATAAAGTGAAGGTTCCTGTGGCCAGGATTCTACCCTGACCCTGGTGGCTCGCTCACTACACACATGTGGGCAATAAGTTGTTATCGACTCTATGTAAAGAGCTCCGCCCAGTGCTCTCGGTGACACGGTGGCACAGCTGCAAGGCTGCAGTAGAGCAGAGACAGAGGCTGGAGTGGTGGCAGCGCTGGGAGAGCAGAGTAGAGGCTGGAGTGGTGGCAGCACCAAGGACAGGGGTCCAGGGGATGGCTGCGGGGGCAGAGAGGCCGAGAAGCAGAGACCAGCTTGCTGCATGCAGACTTGCTCTGAGTGGATGGGATTCTAGTGATTGACCTGCACTGTGGAAATAAAGTTGGGTGTAACCCTTTCACCCCAAGAACGTTCTACTGTCATTTCTTTTGTCACATTGAATCCATAGTGAACTTGTCTGGGGCTGAAACCCACTGGCAAGACAGCTGTGAAGAAGGGGCCTGACAAACAAGAGTAGGCCCTCAGAGAGCCACAGCTGATCTTAAGGAAAAGAGATTTATGTTCCCTGAACAAGCACCAGAGCTGCGTGTGGACCTCATGACAATTCTCCAGTGAGATGAAAAATAGAACAAAGCCCCATTCTTTAAGTCTTTGCAACCAGAAAGTTCTCCTATCCAGCCCTCTGGCTGCAACTGATTGGGAGAGTCACACACTCAACTGTTCAGGGACTCCATTAATACAACAGGTCCTGGGATTTTATTGGAGACAACTGGAATCTTACTAATAAAATTAAAGGATCTAGTCACTATGGGATAGCTTCCACTCTAAATAGTGAGATAAAGAGAGAGCTGCTTCATTCTCTGTAATGAACCTGAAGAACAATACAAGGGTGCACAAATCCATATATATCATTTCCATCATCCCAGAAAAGTTCTATTTCAGGCAGTAGCATTTGGTAAATGGTCAACCAGCTCTCTGAAAAAACAATCTATACTTACATGCATGAGTGTATATTTATTATAAATTTTATCAGTACAAAAGTACAGAACATACAATTTATAAAGAATAAAATACACAATACTCTTTACTGTAAATTCCATATAGTCAATCGATTCTCAAAAAAAGCTTTTTGTTGATTTTCACCAAGCTCCTTGATATGCAGCCAACCTCTGATTGCAATTGATCAACAAATATACTTCTGACATGAATGTTGTTTGTTTACATTCGTGAGTAATACGAATGTGAAACTTCTTTGTGTACCAGACTTCACTGAGATAAATCAGATAATTGTTTCCAAACAATGGAAGACTATTTCCTCAAGTTTTGTGCTATTCTCAATGTAATAGCTTACAGACACAACCACTTTTAATCTACATTACTGACATTTTCCCACCCCTTTCTTAAGTATAGAAAATCAACAAAACAGTCAATCAAGTCCTAATTTGTAGTAGTTGCTGATTTCCAGTGTAAATAGCCCTACCATGGCCAATTTCCAGCTACCAATGCGATATCCCTGAACATCACTGGAAAGAGACACAGTAGGTTCATCACCATATAGGCACAATTGACATAAACAACATCTAGAACAAAGATAATAAAATAATTGGAAAGTGATGAATTTTGAGTATTTTGTTACCTTGGCTTTTAACATAATATACCTGTAAGATATAGAATTTGTAATGACTGCTGGGCTTAACAACCTGACATTGTTCACAGTTGGCCAATTCCATCCTGTACATATATATACGTTTTGTTTTAAATAAGGAAAAGGTAAACATATGAAATGCTTCACGACTTCTCAGAGTAAAATCTATTACTTCTTAGCACGTCAGGGAAGTAAAGCTTTGACTCACAGGGGAAACTGGGAGGAGAATAGCTGGCCCGTGTGTCCCCGCTACAGAAGCAGGCTGCAAAGGGCGTGCGCCGGACCGTCGGAACGACAGCTACCGAGTAACCAGAAACAGGACCCGATTCCTGCCCAGGGGCCTAGAAAGGCTCAAACCAGGCTTTTTTCCAAAAATGTTTTTAATTTCAACATCCATCTTCCTGGCTTACTGTAGACGAATGCAGCCAATAGTTTGTCATTCTAAAAATGGAAGCTAATGATTTCCGCTGAAAACAGCTAAGCTGGTACTACCAAAGTATATTGTAAGAAACTGATGATCACAGGGTGCCTTTGTTTGCCACTTCCTTTTCCCTGGAGAAAAGCTTAATAAAATTCTCACAGCCAAAGCCAAAGCCAAAGTGTTTCTTCTTCTCCTGGGACCCCAGATAATGAATGTTTTCTCTAGAGGACACCCACTTCCCGGAGCTCTTCTAAGTCTCGCCTCACGCAGGGAGACCTGCAATCCTCACCCACTATTGTGCCTGTTTTATTAGTGCTGTTCAGCAAATATTGGCAGCATCAACTTATTTCTCTTGAGCACCCACTGGTATCCACAAGTCAGCTCAGTGTCACATTACTCTGCACACGTTATACTTAATAAGTGTAAGTGCTTTTGAGAAAGAAGCATAACTTTTAAGGCAAAGATCAGATCATAGCCATACCAGCTGGAAGAAATCAAGCCAAAAAAAAATCAGTTTCCAGGTGCTACTGTTTGAATTAACCAGGAATGCTAGAAGGTAAGCACATGAAATGTCAACAGAATTATGATTAAATGTTTTCACTGGCTCTAATTCAAGTGAATTGCAGGTTTCCTGATTCTGATTTAATCCATTTGATGTATGTACTCTGAAACCTTATGATGCTAGTTTCTATAAAATGAAATTTCAGTGTCACAAAATCCCCTGGACTGGGAGAAGTTACTGAAGGGACTTGTTAAAAAGAATCTCCATTATTCAGCAATTAGAACAAAACTCCTGGGAAGGATATTAACAAAGCCCTTCTGGGGCATGACCTTGATTAAATGCTTTTAATGTTATAATTTTTAAAAATAATGAAAGAAGTGATGGCTTTTGCCTTCCTCTGAGGATGCCCCGTACTGCTATGGAGACTGAGTGAATGATTTTGACGTACAGCACTAGTTACAGCGTCAACTCGGAATTTTCTTTTCCAGCTGTGACGATGCAATGAATTTCCCAGTCCCATTTAATGTGGGGAAGCATGCCCCTGTGCCATTTTCCGGATTCTGACAGAAGTTTTCAGGTGAGTTAAAGAGCTTACAGACATGATACTGAAGATGCTGACAGAGCTTCCTGCTTACACTTGAACCCTCACCCTCGCACGCGGACGTCAGTTCTTTCCTAAGACCACCAGCTTTAATTTCTGCCCTACAGTTATAGTTACACAAGTTGGCCCCTAGCTCATACCGCCCACCCCCAGCGTGGAGGGGTGAGCACAGCAGAGTCCCCAGAACTGTAGCACCTTGGAGTACGTGCCCTTGCTCAAGTATACCATGAGCAGAATGTAGCATTTCTCTAGGAATCTGTTAAATTTTCCTACACAGCAGGTCTTCCTTCTGCCTCACCTTGGTGGGGTGGGCTCACCCTTGTGGTGTAATAGCGTTATTTTGGATAAACACAGTGGCATCAGATTGAGCAAACCATCTCAGAGTTTCTTGGATTAAATACCCAATTTATGAGAACAGATTAGGTGAGGGAGGGAAAAAAACCCGACTTTATTCTAAGAGGCTCAGGTGCACCAACTCTGTGTATTTGCCTCAACGAGAAATTGATAAGAAAATAAACAAAAATCTGTTTTTTTAGATCAGCTGAACACGTAAATTACCTAACATAACTTCAGGAGTGTTAATATAAGGTCCCTTCTGAAAGGCTTAGTCTGGGCAACTTGGAGTAAAAAAAAAAACAAAACTTTTTCTGTATACCTACATAATGATCATCTAAATAATTTTGGCCATTAAGGAAAATTTAACAGATTCCTAGAGAAATGTTACATTCTGCTCATGGTATACTTGAGCAAGGACATGTACTCCAAGGTGCTACCAGGAAGTCACAGGTATTTACTACTGAGTCAGCACCAACATGCAACTGATACACACTTACAGGGCTTTTAACAATGGTTTCATTTCTCCTATGAAGCAAATTTTCTTCAGGTGCAAAAATTTCTTGACTTTAAAAAGGTTAGTTCCAGAATGCATATTCTTTAGAATATGAGTTCTTTCCTTCCGTGCTGTACATACGGGGACCTGGACCTGATAATGACCCTGGCAAGCGAAAGTGCCTCATGATCACAGCTCCTGCAAATTTTCTGTATAAGTTGATTACCATCAATTAAAGCCAAGTCTGTACACAGGTGCAGCTCGAGGAAGCTGCCAGCAGTGCAATGCTAATTACCTGGGCAAACATTTGTTATTTCAAAGTTGACAAATAAGGATGCCAATTCGCAAAGACTATTAGCTCTGAAAAGAGCAACTGTTGATTTTGTCCTACCAAACACTTAGCCTCACATAGGACCCTTACCCACCTTTGGTTAGAAACAGTCAAAGGTAACATTTCTTAGAACAACAGGTGCCATGGGCAGTGATCCCCATAAGCACCCTTTTGCCTCTCACTGCCGAGGCGGGTCTGGCTCCAACTCAGAATCAGACAGCCCAGTCACTGTCGTCAGCCTCCTTAGCAAAGCAGGTGGGGGACTTCAGATACCCGAGCAAGAGCTCCTGAATTGGAGTTTTCTGCAGCATCTCTGTACTTTAACTGTAAAGCCATCAAAGTAATGCAAGCCCTCAGCAAATCTGAAAGAGGACGAGCAGGTACAAGCACACCTTGCCTTCCAGCCCCACACCACTAACCCAGAGAATTCTCATCACGGGGGGCCGGTCACTCAATGTCTGCCTTGAACTTGGTCCCCCAAACACTGATGGAAACAGGTGAGAAAAATTCTAAACAACTAGCTATGCTTTGTACCTTTTTTCTGGAAACACACCCTACTAATGGGAAAACCAGTTTGAAAGAAATAAATGTAGATTTCTTCAAATCTCACAACTGTTATTAGTGTGGGAAAACTATTCACTAAAGTGGATGCATGTTTCTTGTATTACAAAGTAAACTCCTCCCATGTAATAATTTTGATTATTAACTAAGTTGTATTTGTTTTGAATTACAGAGAGCATCAATCAAACTGGCTAAGAACCTTACTGATATCATATTTATGTATATAGTAAATCCTGAATATAGAAGATCTATGACTCCTCTAATATTTCCACTTTATAAACTGGCTTCTAAAAGTTCAAAGAAATGCTCTTTTGAAGAACAAAGTTTTAGGATTTGGAGGAAAGACAAAGTAATCATTACAAATTCATTATGAACCCATCAGAGATTTTTTTAAATCCACTTAAATCCAAGTATAGAAGATCAGATTCCAATCCTACATTATTTCACTCACAAATTCAAGGTTACAATGGCATTAAAAAATATCCACAGGAAAAGACTGACATGAAATACAGTAATATGATTAACGGTTGCTGCATGAGAGTGGCTATTTTGCTTCTCTCTCCTTTTCACATTTCCTATAGCATGGTTATATAATTTTTGTAATAAAAATTATTAAAGATTTCAAAGTTATAAAACATAACTGACTTTATTTTACAAAATAATCTTCAAACAAATATGCAGGAAGGAGACACTCAACCATGATAAAGAAGCTCAGGGGAAAAGTTCACTAGGGCCGTGGCATGAGCTATAAAGGTGAAGCCTGTCATTAGCATTTCTCAGCACCGCTGTCCTCGGAGACAGGCGGCAGCAGGAGCCCTCCCTGTGGCACCACAGATTCCCACGTCGGCGCGCATGGCCAAAGCTGGGTTTCCACACACTGAATAGCCTTGTGGGCCTGGGGAATCTCAAAGCACTTTTGAAATCTGCGCTTGGTTTGGTTTTATGGTGCAGAAGGTGAGGTTCATGTGTGACTTCAAAAATTATTAATGGTGACTCAAGGGCGAAAGCAGCAGCTGCAGGTGACCACAGGGCCTCAGTGGCGCTCTGCAACCCGTGGGCTTAGGCAAAGACGAGGTACCCTTTCTTTTTCAAATTACATTTCATTTCATCAATTCTGTTCACTTAAAAAACAGCAACTATATGCACAAGATATAGCGGGGACTCTCCACACCCTTGCAGGGGGTCTTTAAGGCAACAAACCCCAAATCTGTATTTATGTGTCTCATAGTATAAAATTTTAGAACTCACTTTTTAAAAAGCCTAGCGGACATTCCAAACCAGTAACTTTAATCAGAGTAGGCGAATACAAATGCTTACTGTATGGGTATATAAAAAAAGAAAACCCTCAATAAGGATTTCAGAGTCCATTTCTCAAAAAACCACACAATTTGTGCCCAAGGCTGCACATATACTAATGTAGCTTCCATCTCTTGATCACTAAATACGTCCTCCTCAAATCAGAAGTGTCTGGAGGTCGGGCATTTGCCTAATCTCACGGGGTCCTCCGGCAGAGTCACAGCTGCTGGTTGGCGAAGAAGGATTTAGTCTCTCTGCAGACAGGATTTACACAGAGCGGACAGCTCAGTGTCAACTGCTTGGAGCACAGCTCGTCCGACTGGATGTGTGAGTGCACCAGGTCCGCCAGGGCCTGGAAGACGGACAGCGAGAGGCAAAGACTCATCAGACGCACGCCGTCTCCTCATCTCCCCACGCACTTCCCCTCCCATCTGCCCAGATGATCGCTATGGCGTGGGGTTTCTTTTAATCTGAATTATGAATCCTTTGAGCCAAATTCTATAATATCTTCCTTTCCTAAGAATCCTCAGCTTAGAGAAAAGTTAAAACAGAGATTTTAGAAAATGAAATCTTCTTACTCCACCTGCTAAAACCTTGTCTCTGAAAGGCAGATGTTAAATTAGACCTAGTTATAAGTGGGTAGAAATAAGAAATTGGAGCTATCTAAGGGAAAAAAGAGCAAGAGTATGAGGAATTCGATTTTATTTTTGTAATTAATTGGGACTCAAAATGTTCTAATATGTGAGAAAACCAATATGCTGTTAAGAGTTTCTCAGAGGATTACTCTCTGATATGTTCTACTAAAATGGTTGTAACGCTGCAGATACCTTAGAGAACAATGGATTTCCATTAAGAGACTCTGCTCTTCTGATGTTTTCCACTCCACACTGAATCAAATGAGAAAAGGGAAGAAAAACATAATTTTATTTTCTTTTTTTTTTAAGAAACTGCTACGAAAAACAAATAAACAAACACACACACATATATACCTACACAACTTGAAGTCTTACTTCAAAAGTATTTCCAGGCTGCTCAGAAATGAAAAATAGTCATGGGACCAGGCACATGCGGTTTGCACTCCTCCTGTCACTGGACAGCTCTTCAGTTCCTGTTGCCCCCACCAGCCCCATTCCTTCCCTTCCGGGCTTTGCTTCCAAACCACTGGAGCTTTTGTTTGATAGAACTGTCAAGTCATTTAAATCTGCTTACCATTTGTTTTTATTCTTCATAACACATACGATGACAGACTCTACCTAAGCAGAATGTTGCTTGAAGTAAACCTTTATACCTGTTTTGATTCCAAGTATCAAAGAGGTAAATTGATCTAATGTATTCTGAATGCAGATTAGATCCAATGCAGTTGGGTTTTCAAATACACTCTTACACAGAAAACTCTAAACTAAAAGCCTGAGGATTATTTCACTACCATCTGTGTAATCCTCTCCAAAAATTTCCAGTTAATTATCCCCCAAATAACAGAAACATCTAGTTATTTTTGACTCAGGTAGTTAGGATCATCTCACTCCCTTTCTGAAATGCTGATGGCTTTCAATTGCTTTATTTTTTAAGTTAGCATTAACATCAGGAGACTGGCATGGGAAAGATGGTCAAATTCAGCAAACACCTAGATTCTCAACTTAAGAAGAAACTGTATTCTAAAACTTCATGGAGAAATGGGTAACAGCAAGCTACCTGGTGTCAGCAGTGTTCTTGAACACCGTCGGCAAGAGGGTTAAAGGACACACTTCCATAGGGCAATCCAGTAAAGTATCTATCAATATTTAAATTCCATTTATAGGAATTCTTCCAAGGAAAATGATTACAGAGCAGTTAATGAAAGTAAAAAATAGAAACATTTTAAATGTATACTAATCAAGGTTTATAAAAAGTAATTATATAGATCTAATTCTATTTTACTGATTTGGGTCCATAATATATATAATTTTAAAAAGTCATAAAACAGCATGAGTAAAATACTATTTTTGTTAAATGTGTAAAAGAGCATTTTCATAAAAAACACACTTAGAGAGAAAAAGGAAATTATTGCTATTAAAATATTAACATACTACCTCTCAGGCATAAGTCTAAGTGGGTTCTACTCTCTATGGCATACATCTCTGAACTGTCTGAGCTCTATTATTTTTATTATCAAAAAGGAAAATTTCTATTTCAGGAAAACTCAAACTACTCTTTAAATAAAGTTAGTTGTTTTAAATGCAGTATATTATCCCATCAAAATAATGAAATAAATTGTAGCTAGATGGTTTTCTTTATTCTCTGTATGGGCTATTTATTAGTGACTAATAATCCATTTGATTACTAAGGACTGACTATGGTTTAGTAATAGAAAGAATGAGAATTATCATCCAAAACAATTTCATATCACTCCCAAACACCCGGGTGTGAACTATATTTGCACTGAGGTCTTTTTAGCAAGCTCATGATTAGCCAAGGTCATTATAGGATTCCGAAGGCATCATTAAATGAAATTCACAGACAACCCTGCATCTCATTTTAGCCAATTACAACTTTCCCATAAATTCTTTATCAGAACTACTGACAAGTAATTTAAGGGCCCTTTAACTTCATCAATGTTTGACTGATGACCAGAATGCATATACAAAAACCTGTGGGGTTGGGTGCTGGCTGAAGCTTTTCCCCAGCTGACTCTCCAACCTGCCCTGCGCCTGTCCCCCAGCCCTAGAGAGGGGGGAGTACCCTTTGAGGCCAGGCCTCCATCACCCACGGGGGATGACTGGGGCCAGGAGTCCCGGCAGAAGTTGAGGCAGGAAGGGCTTTTTGGGTCCCAAAGCTTTCACGATTCCCACACAAACAATGCTGTAAACTGGATGCAGGTTTCAGACCAGCCCTCAGAAGCCATGAGATAGGTGAACAATAGTTTTTCTCTACTCTGAATGACAATTCACATCCATCTTATGATACAAGACACCACAGATGGTATTTGTTATTTCAATAATCAGATTGATCACAACACGGCAGCAAACAGCTAATTAAGTGAGTGCATAAAAAGAGGTCAAGGAAATTACAATACACACTGCTTCAGTGTTCATTCCATGGTCTTCTCCTAAATGACACTGACTCGTGTATGCCTCAAAACCCAGAGAGAAGCAGTGTAATGGCCCAGAGTAAAGAGCACTGTTAGGCAAAGAAAAGGAATTATAAAATTCTTTTCCTGTCAACTGGTGAGAAATACAATTTTTTTGCTTAAGGAAATACAGTTTTTATTACTTTCAATAACAGAGCAACTCAAAGTAAACTGAATCACGCTGCCTGCAGAGATCCCTGGCTACCTGGTTTCATAAAGGCACAAAAGTGGGTTCCCACTGCTGCCATGGAATTAACTTGATGTGTTCAGATTATTATTCAGATTAAATTATTACTTAGAACACTGGGGCTACAATACATGCAAACATATATACCAAACCGTATTTCTGAATGATACAATTAGATCACCGTAGAGAAAGTTTCCTTTTAAGACAAATCACATTTACCTCATTGGCTAGAACTTGAGAGTACTCGATGTCCAGTTCATACAGCGTCTCAATGTGGTCACTGGTAAAAGCTATCGGAACCAAAAGGATGTTCTTCCTCCCCCTCTCACAAAGCCCTTCGATAGTCTTGTTTGTCTGAGGACCCAGCCAGGGCATCGGGCCGACCTAGGAGAAAGGAGGACGCACACACAGAGGACCCACCTCTCCCACTGTGCTACGGCACACCACAGCCCCCTGCCCTGGACACCCACGCCTCCCCGTAGGAGAGTCGGTCACACTGCACACTGGCTTTAATGGGTTTTGGTATTTCCATATGAAGCTTAAATCCTCCTAGAAGTTGGCAAAATATAAACAATTTCTGTCATTACAACTAAAAATAACACATCAAACAATGGAATTCAATAGTCACTGAAGTTCCCCTCCGTCTTACCTGCTTGCAGAGTTCTTTCTGCTCATGGTGAGCAATCAAGTTACATACCATTCTGTCCATATGAAAGCCAGTTCTGACTGCTTTATGATTAAGTCCTAAAATAGACATCCTCAGAAGACCTGACTGGCTGCACACATGTGGAAGCCACCTACCTTGGACTGCCAAACCAGCCGGTAGGGATTGGAGAAACCCAGCTTATCCATGACTCTCTGGACAGTGGCGCCCACCTCCTGAGGATAGGGGTCCCCTCTGTTGACCACCTGCAGCAGACACACACGGGTGTTCCGTCACCAACACAGCGGGGGTTTCCAAGAGCCTTGGGTGGCACAGTGAGACGGTGTGAGCCCTGCACTGGAGCTCTCTCCTGTCTTCTGCATGAACGGTCATACGATCAGAGCGCAATCACCACACTTCCCTTTGTCTGTTCCCTCATGAGCCAAAGGAGAACACTGCATTCAACTGTCTCTAAGGTCCCTAAGAATAGTCCACATTATTCATGAGAGATTGACAACGTGTAACGATGGACGACGGGTCTCTTTGTCCCCCCGTATGAAACGGAAAATGACACAGAAAAGCTGGGAGGGAAGAGGCAACATGGGCGAGATGTCTTACTTTGGCAATCACTTGAATGGCTGGTTTTAGATCAGGAGTTGAAAGAGTGCTGTACGCACAGCGAACAGAACTACTGAGTCTATGGGGCCCAGGCAGACAGTGCAGTGAGAGACAGGAAAGAAGCAGCCCATGCACCCAGCCCCCAGGCTCCTCGAGAATATGACCTGTGCTTCTAATTCTTTTCTGCCTCCCACTCTTCCCAAAGGACTATGGATGGATGCTCTGTGCACAGAGGACGTCTGGTAAATGCTCCAGATGGAAAAGCTTGTTAACATCTTTGAAAATAATCAGTAGAAATTTTAGTTTTACTGCTTCAACGTTTAGTAGTTGCCTACTGACCCCCTAACCCTCTGGTCCTACTTTATTTCTTCCCATAATACTTATTACCTTGTAATATACCAGACTATTTTCTTACGTATTATGCTGATTATCTGTTTTTCCCCACTCTCTGGGGAAAGGAGTTTTGTTTATTTTGTTCAGTCCTATATCTTGTCATGGTGGATAAAACAGTGGCTGGAATATAATAGGTGCTCAGTAAGTATTGTTGAAAGGATATATGATGAACTATTTTATAATATTACTAAAAGTTAGTGAAAAAGCCATTTGAAACACAAATAGAAGGAATGAAGGAAATATAAAGTTGCCATTAGAACAAATAATTGCCACAGGCCAGACCCACCTATGGTGCCGACATCAGGGGACTAGGTCTCAGGGACAATAAGACACTTGCATAGTCTCACGGAAGTCATTTGCAATTACAAAATAAAAATAGTCACTTTACACTGTACCGATCCAGCAGACACCACCTGAGAAGCAGGAAGACCTACTGGGATCGTGTGCCCCCTAATGGTGCACTGAGGGCAGATCACTGGGGGTCTTCTTCCAAGTGATATGCAACCTCCATCTAACCACCAGAAAACAAACACACCCACATGGAGGAGCAAGCTACAAAATAACTGACATTCTACAAAACCATAAAGTCATGAAAGACAAGGTGAGTATGAGGAACTGTCGTAGATGGCAGGAAACTTGACAGCGATGTGGGATCCTGGACTGGACCCCGAAACAGAAAAAGGACGGTTGTGGAAGAAGTGGCGAGATCCCAGGGGCGCCTGGCCTTCTGTTACTAGGACTGCCCACTGTGCAGGTCTGAGGTCCACCACGGTACTGTGGCTACGGGAGACGCCTACACTGGGGGCTAAGGGAAGGGAGCGACTTTTCTGTAAGTCGAAAATTACTTTGGAATAATAAAAGTTTTCTGAAAGTCATTAGGAAAAAAATCACGAGAAGCAAATGTAGGGGAAAAGAAGAGCTTGCTAGGACAGTTTTCCTCGACATCCCACTGTCTTCCTGCCCCTTCATGGCATTCCTCAGTCCCACACAGGCCCTTGGGTAGCAAAACACCTGGACGCAGCACGCAGTCCCTAAGGGAAAACAAGGGGAGCCAGGCGGAGGGCGAGGGAGAACGTGGCACCTGGAATCGCTCTGGTGCAGATTTTTGTTTCCTCCTTCAAGAGCTGCCCTTCCGGCACTTCGGACATGGTCTCATCACACTTAGGACACTTGTAAACAGGATGGAGGCGAAGCAGGAGGATGGACAAGTGAAGAGGGCTTGCATGATACCAGAAAAGAGGACATGAAGTCGTTAAAATCAAACAGGCGGGCCTCCAGAAGAAAGTTTATCTCCAGAGCCACCTACTGCCTCAAGTGGCAGCTGCTTAGTTGAGATGTGGGAGCGGAAAAGCTGCAAAGGGCTCAACGCTGGCGACCACCAGGTGGCGGTAGAGACCAGTTCGAAGAGTGGCTCCAGACTCAGGTTAACGCCATTAACCCTGCACTTAAAACCTTAATGTCACCTAAGAAAATGTGTATCTCCACCTCTCTGGCTTTGAAAGCAACGTTTTTTAAGACACAATGGTAGTTCTGAGCTGACAAAACTGGCTGCTTATTCCAAGCATGTCGGCAAATCATACAGCACACTAACTTGATCCTTCTTGTTTCCAAAAGCGCTCAACAGCCGTGGCACAGACGCAGCATTTTAGTGAACACCCAGTGTGATGCGATAAAGAGCCACCTGATCACAACTTGATACCCTCTGTGTTCACTTGCTAAAATGTGGTTCTCTGTCTCAGCAAATAAAAAACTGTAATGGCTTCCTGGAATTCAAACAGTCCCTATCAAGTACACAAAAGAATGGGATTGAGAGCACCCAGTCTGAGCAGAGGCCCTACAGCACAACACACTGCAACTCCAGGCTGAACTCCTTCAACAGGACAGGCAAAAAACAGTCTTCTTTGAACAATCCCACTTATTAAAAATTCTTATATATGAATATATCTTCAAGTTATCATTTTGAAGGGATTTATTAAGACAATATCTATTCACATCAGTATAATTTGAATTAACTACCAGTTTCCAAAAGATGAGTCTAGTTAAACTAGCACTAGGGTAAGTCTGAGATTTTAGCATTCATCCTTGCATTGGGCTCAGGACGTTATGGAACCTGGGTCCTATCACCACAGTTAGAAACCCTCTGCCACTAGGCCAGCCAACAAAATGTTCTTACTTACAGACATCGGGAGGGAGTGGGCAGAAAAAAGAATGACCACCTCGTTTCTCTTCTCAGGTGGGAAATGGTCCAGTTCTTTCAGGATGTGGTCGGCAAAGCACTGCGGGAATACGGAGAAAGGACAGTGAGAGGAAGTGCAAAGAAAGACATGGAAGGAAGAGAAGGTATTTTTTAAATGAGAGCTACAACCAAAAATCTCACAGCAGCCCTCAAGAACTAGAACTCCGTTTTAAAAAAACTGCCAACAGTACAGTGTCCTCTCGCTTTTGGTTCATCATCAGAATGGCTCATAACAGTTTCAGGGGCCTAGGGAATTTGATGGGAAACTTCGAGCGCTCGCTAATGGCCCACTGAAAATGAACGCTCTGGATCTGCTTCCCCCTGGGCACACTTCCAGATGGAAAGGAAACACAGAGGGGAAGGAGAAGTTGTTTTAAGGCCTCTCATTTGCTCAGTTAGCAGGAAAACAGCTTACAGGGTCTTTCTAAATCTTTCTTAGTTTGGCTTTCGGGCACATCATGTTAAAATACATTAGACAGGAATAGTAATGAGAAAACACTGTTCTATTTTTATGACCTTTTCCTTCTGAGCCCAGTATCCTAAGTCAGCCTTCATGACAACAGATGAGAGGTGGTACGCACACTAAATGCACAGAGGCGGGGAGACGCGCCCGACTTGGGGACTCATTGAGTCACATCTGCGGAACTTTGAACGTAACGCAGGTCTTGCCTCCTCTCCAAATCCCTGTCCACCAAACCAGTTAATTCCCCCGTCTGGTTGGCACTTTCCGATTCCCATCAATAGGTGCTGAAATACCAGATCTGAAGAGGCTTTCTTTCATCTTACACTTTAATCAGTCTTTGTCATTTGACTTATAAAGCAAATGCTACAAAGGACACTAATGGGTCAACTGACAAGACTGGAATATGAATGTAGATTAGATACATTTAAGTACTGATGTTAAATTTACTGAGGGTGAATATTATATCATGGCTATGGAAGAGAATATGCCTGCTCTTTAGGTGTAAAAGATCAGAAAAAAGTACACACACACACACACACACACACACACACACATACACACACACAGCACACAAATGATAAAGCAAATGGGATAAATGTTACTGATCTGTGAATCTAGGCAAAGAGTAGAGTACCTTATACTATTCTTAATATAGTAACTGTTCAGCATGTTTGAGATAATTTCCAAATAGGGTTTTTTTTTAATTATAAAGGCCATTGACCAGGACCGTGCACATTTGTACTTGCTGGTATTGGGAATATCAATAGTTAATAGTCTAGAAAGAGCAAACTGTTTCCTAATCAATTTTGAGATACTATTCATCTTTCCAGACCCTCAAAATTTGGTAAATAAATGCACTGAGGTAGAAAATGGTGCCTTTTCAAAACTTAGTACATTCCTTTCTTTAAATGTATAATTTACCTACCGCATAAAATGTGACAAGATAAGATAGAAACAAAAGCAACATTTTCTGGTGGTCTTCGCAGGGCTTGGAAAGTAAGGACACTTGAAAGGATCATTTTTGGACAACAGCCTAGATAAGGAAGCCCATTTATCATGAAAAAGGCTGGAACATACATTTACTCCAATTACTCCAACAGCTGGATAAATAGAAATATTAGAGATAAAAGTAGTACAATAACTATTTCAAGTAATTACTACTAAACAAGTAGAAAGGCAGATCAAAACAATATTTTCAGTTTTAGTTTTTAACTATTTTTAGCTTTAGGCTTTGGTTGTTTTTTAAAATTTCTGCTGGATGTAAGTCTTTTTATGTAAGCTACATAATATTAAGAATAAAGTCTATCTATAAACTTTGTTTCCAAGAATTTTTTAGTATTTTTCCTCTTCTCATCTGGCAAAACTGCAAGTGGAAACAGTTATGGCTTACAACTGACTCTAAGCCATCATCAAAACTGAGGAGCCGTGGGTAAGCAGACGTGCTGCTTAAATCATCTAAAATCCATCTGCGGTATTTTCTGTGTGCAATCCCTCTACAGAATGAAAGAGGCAGGCAGCTCTCAGAGCCTTCAACCACACCATCCAGGAGGGCAGATAAATGCCTCTAAAATTCCCTTTCATTTTATGAATGGAGACTTCCTCAGTTAAGAGACCTTTCCATCTTTCTGCTTCCCCTCTTTTCAAAGGGCTGAATTTTAATGCAAATCTAATTACTCACTTGATCAGGGAAGGCAGATGCTGTGCAGATCCCTCCATTCTCTGCTGCCACATGTCAGGGCTGACCTGAAACACCCCTGTTTCCAATCACAGGCCTCCCAGAGCAAAAGAGTGAGGGCACACTGGGGCATAGGGCAGTGCTGACTGGACCCAGCGGCAGAGCAAATGGGTGTGGGACACCGAGATCAAAACCACACCCATCCCTAAGGGAAGGCGCCCTCTTTTTATTTTTACCTAAAATTGGATTTCGACCTAAGCGTTAGCCCTTGACATCACTCCAGCCTACGCAACACTGGGTGCACGGCTGCGAGTGACCTGCTTTTAACGACATATAGCACCACCTAGTGGTTACAGACTTTAAGTGAGTCCAGGCTTTTTAAAAAGATGTGAAGCTGGTATTTTGCCAGAGAATAACAAACGGATTTGCCATAACGGTGTGTGAACATGAACTGCATAAAGTCTAAATCACTTAATATTTCTCCTACCTAAACTAACTCAAATGCAGAAACTCCCACCGATAGAGCTAAATTATATTTGCATAATTTAGGGCAACTAACAACAGCATTCTCATATTCGAAGGGCAGAGAGTGTCAGCTTTAGAATTGTAGTTTTTAACTGATTCTCCAAAAATCAAGCATCTGTTAACTTAATATTATAATTGTGTAGGAGAAATTTCAAATTTGCTAACATGAAATTTGCTCAACTGAAACATTAACTTTCATGTTTCAGAACATGTAGACTTATTACCTTTAAATTTTTTAAATTGTTTGACATTTTAAAGGATTTTAAAAATAGAGGATTTATTGGTCAGTCATTCAATCTATGAATGTAAATTAGTTGAAACAGCTTGCATAATCTTTAACGTTCTTCTGGTCATTGGGAAACACAAAACTCAAAATGTAATTCTGCTATGGTTTGTGACTAACAGTATTAATCCAAAGGAAAGAAAAGAATGTAACTTTTAATGCTCTCTTGTTATAATAAATCAAGACTCCAGTACTTTTTTTTTGAACCCCAGCACACAACTTCAGAGAGCAACAAGGCTCAGAAGGCTTGTCCCTGTAAAGCAGGCAGGACAAGAGCCTGATTCATGCTAGAAGCTGGGGGGAAAGGGCTGCTGGCTGTCACTGGCTTACCTGGATAAGCAGGGGATGTGTGGGCCACCTGTCAATTGTGCTCCACTTCATCACAGGCTTCCTTCCCACTTCATTATAGTATCTGTAGATGGCATTTAAGCTGCTGCCTGAAATATACAGGAAGCCACTTAGATACACGTTGATTATGGTGACAATTTTTAGAAGACTAGTAAAGGCATTCATTTTAAGTTCAAAATAGGTAACTGCTTTTATACTAAATAAGTCTAATTACAATCATTTCAATACTCTAAAATGTATATAGATTTAACTACCCTGAAAATGAAGATCACTAAAAAGCAATCAATTTCAGCAGAGCTTTCAAAGATTATCGAGGCCATTTCTTGTGAGAAACACAATGGTGGTGAATTTATGAAATATAAGCAGTCAAGTTATTTGCAAGGACCAAGTCTTACAATTGAAAGCATGTTAAAGTTTGTTTTCCATTATTGTGTAACTTCCCATTACAGAAAACATAGACAGGGGAGAATTAAGGAAAAAAGCCAGCCATTCTCCTGGAAGGCTCATACAGTGATGGTCTCATTCTGGCAGAGTTCTTTCCAGTTATTTTTCTTTATAGCTCTTTTATTTTATTTTACAAAGTTGTAATTTTAGTATCTATGAATTTTGTATCCTGAGTATTTGGGACATTTTTACTTAATATTATAAGGTATTTTCCACATTATTAATGGAAGTTGTATAACCATCCTTTTTAATGGCTTATTGATAAGAAGCACAGCTTATTGAGAGCAGCTTATTAAGATTTCTCTGAGCATTCTCTATTTTTATCTGCTTCTACAAAATTATCACCATTCCCTAGAATAAGTTAAATGGAGAGCAAATCCTTACAGTCCTAACAAAACTTGTATTTCTAAGCAAGAGGTGGTGGAAATCATGAAAATTCAAAGACTAATAGAAGGCAGATGGGGTCAACCCAACACAACTTTTTCCTGGCCTAAGGGAGCTGCCTCTGGGGCCAAGCTTTAATCCTATGAAACTAATCCTAGGAGAGGGCCTCTTGCTCAATCTTAACATAGGGCAAATGTTCTAAAACAGTTCATGCTTCCTAACACCAATCCCCTGGTTTCTCTGACCGTGAGAGCTGTTGATCAGTTAGGTCCTCCAGATTGTAATGCTATTCAGGACAAAGCCATATTTTAAATCAAAAGTACAGACTTGATTTTCAAAAAAAAAGTAAAAATGAGTTCCATTTGTGTAAGTAGAATACAGTGAGTCAGAGGAATACAAATAGAGTCCATTTCAGGTTCAAAAACAATCTTTTCAGATATCACAAAGGGGTCACTACCATATTAGCATTGCCAGTCACATTTTACAGGGGAATATCATTTTCAGATGTACAAAAGGACTTCTGGAAGCCACGTTAGTTCTTCAGGGTCACTCAGAAACATTCAATGAACTACCAAAAATAGTAATTCAGGGGAAAACATAACTAAAAAAATTGTTTGTGATTGATACATAGAATATACTGGCACTACCACGACAATGTGTGTCTAAATAATACAACACATAAACGACACTCTACTGTCCTCAAAGAATGAATGATGGGAAAGGCCTTCCCATCTCTGAAATGAAGATGTTCCTGCCCGTACATGAGATACAGGAAAAAGCTACACAGACATTGGTGTTTCAAGCACACTGGAAAAGCCAGATGTGAAATGAAACCCATAGTCAATCCTCTCATATAAATAACCATTGCTTAACTTGTCTAATTTTGAGAGCAGACACCTACATTTGAGGTATATTTTTTAAAGCAAGGCAAGAGTATAGCTTAGAAATTTATAAAATCAGATTCACTCTCCAATTACACACTAACAGACATTTTGAAGTGGTGGAGGTACATTTCCAAAAGAAATCACAATTCAAAATACTCCTGCGAGTGTCTGAGAACTCAGGCCTTTTCATAAGTGCTCTGAGCAAATATCTAAGGCACACATCAGGCTGTAAACATTTCTTCCAGGAGCCTTTTGTTTCTCCTCATAGTTACAGAAACAACATGCACCGATTTCCAAAAGCAATTTGGAAGTAACAATGTGCTGACCCCAATCCTTGAAAATGAATGGGAACAACATTCGTAGATGACAGCAGCTTTATCTATAATTAATGATATAGAGACTGGCAAACATGGGTTATTCTCCAGCTCCAGCTAAATACGGAGGAAACAACATGCAGTAGTGTTTTCTAAAATCTAGAACAGTGAGAGAAGTTTGCAAAGAGACTATCAAACTGGGCTTTGCTTTAACCAGTAACCAACCCATAACCGAAGAGTAACAAAAAACATATTCGTATTTCCAATGTTATATGGGCACCTCTGCTTTCAAAATGGAAACAGCTATCACCTTTGCCACATTAATAAGAATATCCAGGTAACCATAAAAATAAGGCTTATTACACACAGAGAAAGTGGCTTAAGGTTCGTTACTAATCCACTGTACAACTGCATAAAGTGCTGAGCACAGGCAGGCACCGCCTTCCACCCACCATTTGTAATTCTCAGCCGATGGGCCAATAACTCAAGGAGCAGATGAACCATGAGATTTCAAATGGACTGCCCTGAACTCTCGTGTCTAAAGCAGACAGGCTGGATTTGCCATTCAAATTGAAAATGATTCATCCTTTCCTTCAGTACTCAGGTTCCCCGGTGCTTTCTGCCAGGGCCATATCCACCCCCCCACTGCCAGGAAGCAGCCTTACCTGTGGTAGAGCAGCTGTACTGTGGATACTGCGTGAAAGCAATAGCTCTTTCAAGCCCGTCTCTCTCCATCTCTTCAATTGCTTCTTCTGTTAAAGGATGGACATACCGGAATCCAATATAGTATTTGTGAGGGGCTGTTAGGAAGCATGTGTGGAAGGAAGAACGTATTAATCTTTACATAGATTTCTCGGCGTCACAAACAGAATGCAATACCCAGAACAAAGAACAGGTGACCTGACGTCCTGAGGCTGATAATGTGGCAAGTTCAGAACATTCCTGGCATCTTATCCAGTCTTCAGCTAGTACGTGGACTTCTAAGCCCTGTTTTCTGGGATCAAACTTCCCCCTCACAGACACACACGTGGTTTTTAAAACTCAAGTTTCGGGTCCTAATTTTCTGCTGTTGGCTGAGATCAAAGAGACTCAAGGAAGGGAGCGAAGTGGTAGCACTTACTCGTAAAGGGGAACCTCCTCTTACATGCCAGACACTGTGGGGGATACCTGGCTCTTCTTTTTTTTTTTTGTCATTTAAATTCCATTTTTCAGATAAGGAGACAGAAATCCTCAAAGTTTACCGAGCCGTGCAGGTGGTCGAGCTGAACTTACAACGCAGGTCGCCTCCCCAGAGCCCATGCTCCTTCCCTGCCAGGCCTGCCTCCAGCACCCCTGTCCCGTCCTGCTCCCTCAGACCGGGTCACCGAGGCTCCGTAAGAGCTCTGGGATACCCAATACAAGTTCCCCGATAACAGAAGGACGAAATGATTCTCCTTGTTTAGCATAGCAAACAACAACACCGTCAAATTGGAGACGAGCGGGATTTAAAAGAATTGTTCTTGGCACCTAAATGACCCTACTCAGGCCCGTCTTTGTGTTCCTTCCCCGTCCCTTTACTAACTCCCTCCTCTAGCCCTCTTTGGTCCTTCTCCATCTTTTTCCCCTGTATTTTAAAAACATCTACAACCATGCAATTTCTTAAGCATTTATCAAATCATAAAACTGGAAGCTTCCCTGTCTTTTCATAGGATGTCACCTAACTTATACTCAGTTATGATATTGAGAACACACTAAACATAACTTTATAATAAAACCAAGATGTCCAAGAATTAGCAGGGGCTGCCCTTGAGAATGTGACACTTAATTGCCACAAGAAGCATTGAGGTTAAAGTGAAGGAAAAGAAACGGTGTATATTGTTTATATATATGTACAAAACATTCCTCAATAACTAGACCCAAGGAATGTGGGCCAGGGAAGCACATTACCAACGCCAGGAGCAGATTCTCGAAAGGAGATAGGAGCATGTGTGTGCGTGGGAAGGAGGTGCTGATTGGATATTCTCTGGCTGGGGACTGCAAAGAGAAAGGAAGGAGCTCAGACGGCATCATTGTCAGCTGTCTGTCCTTCTAAGGCACGGTTTTATGTTCTCTTACATAAGATACGGCAAACTACAGTTAAAACACACCAGAGGGCATGACTGTAAGCTAACTCCAAATGACTGATCGCTCAAAGATTACATGGCTCATCCTGATACTGTCCTTATCACAACATCTTCAAGGCCATTGCTTAGGAGCTCTTGGGGATCTAAGCTGAGGCTGAGCCGGGATTTGCTTTCTAATCTATTTTGAGACAATACTATTATCAGATTGACCTGGTGAGATCCCCCAGTGCTGCAGGTCAACCAGTTTCTCACATTTTCTTTTCAGCTTCAGAAAGTTGCAGCCTAAATGCCTAGTGTCTGGGAGTTCCTCAAAAATTGCAGACTAAGAGAGGTAGACAGGCTGTCCTTACAGATACTGGCAGATGGTGACCACACTCTGAAGGAAGGGAGAGTAAAACAGTCTAGAAAGAACAGACAAGGCTTGCTTGACCTGTTCAGTTAAAGATGGCCTGTAGAAACAGAGATTAGAAGTGACAAATGTGCTCGTGCTCCACCTGGGCCGATCCTGAGAAAACAGCAAGTGTGCACAAGACCCCTTGTGGGTGGGGATGGGGTTCGCCCTGCAGCCGGCTGTCCCCAGCAGGACTGCAGGGAGGGAGGAGCACCTGGGATGTCACCAGCCCCACAGCTGGAGGGCACATCTGCCACCGTAAGCCCATAGTACATGACTCACTGGCCCAGCCTTGCCTGCCCAGCCAACACTCTTTGGTGAGAACTGAGAAAAAGGGAACAAGGAACAGAAGAATTGGATTTTTCAACAGTAAAACTTCATTAACTTCCAGCCTATTAATTTAGCTTATGCAATAGTTCAAATGTCTGATCTATACATGACTCTTGGACAGAAATGTGTGAAATAGATATACTGTAATGCTTTTTTATTTGTATCAGATCATGAACCCTATGCCAATGATGGATAATAATAAAAGCTGACATTTATTGGATTTTTGTCATGTACCACGCACCATACTAATGCCTTTTAGGATTAGCTTAAATATTCACAGTGATCCTAGGAGTTGGGTTGTCCTATCATCCCCATTTTTAAGATGAGGCTTAACAAGGTAAAAAATCTGCTTGAAGTCACACAGCCAGGCCTGGGGCAGACAGTTCCCTATTATGCAGCCTGTAAAGAACTGAATTACTTTACTAAGTAACACTAAGTTGAGCTTCATTAAAGGCATCACAGTCCACATAACTAAATTAAAAAATTTTTAATGTATTTTGTGCATTATTTAATGTACTTCTCATGAAATGGTGACACATCCCACCTACTCCCTTCTATATTCCCTAAATTACTCAGTGAAGTGTGAGAAGCAGGGCAAGAAACTTCTCACGTGGTGATCGGGGCGAGCCTCTCAGGGAGGTTGCCTTAGAGCCCCAGCTGGTCATCTTCTTGGTCTTCAATGCAAAGTTCCCCCAAAGAAGTTCCCAAACCTTAAGACTATTTCATTTTTCCTGCATCCACACCCTGTGTGATCATCATACACATTTTAAATAGCATCTCTCGAGTCAGTCTTCAAAAGATTCTCTCCCTGACTCTGAGATAACCGGCCTGCAATAGCAAGGTCCCAATGGAAGCTTCTTGTAAGTAGAAACCATGTTTTTTGACTTTGAGTAACAGTGTCAAGCAGTGCAGGGTACTCAATGGACCACTAATGAATGATGAGTAGGTGGTCTTGGGCCTTATTAAACGCCACTGCCATTCCCCCAGCGCAAGCCTGCTGAAACCATTAGGGGTCACGATTCTAACATGCAGGGGAGAGCAGCAATTCAACTTGCCTGCCTCACATGGTCCCCAGCATGGGCCACAGAGGACGACAATATGCCAAAAGGTCATTAGTGGCAAAGCCCTCCCAGGAACAGGTCCTGGACAAGCTCCCAACATCCAGAGAAACCAAAAGTAGCCTCCAGGAGAATTTATACTCCCTGCCTCCGTGAAGTGCCAGGAAACAGCTCCATGAAGGCAAGTGTGTGGCTTATTCACTGCTTCATCCATCATCACTAAACTGACATATGGCGACTGTTTAGAAATATCTGCTGGCCGCGTGGGTGGAAGATGAACGAATGGCTGTGGGACTTGATGTAGGAAAGAGTGGGGAAGTGAGAGATTAGCAGGGGGGTGAATGGAATGAGCAAAGAGGAAGGACAAGTTCCTGTCACATTAGTAGTGACTGGACAGGCAAGCCATTGAGCTGGTACGTGTTTCATGAATACCCTCAACACATCCCAAAAGGTATAATGAAGAATAATTACTTCTTTTTTCATATAAGTCTCTGTAACATAGAATGCTTAATAACTGATGGTTTAGCATAACTCTTGCTGCAATTTTGACTACGAAAATATGAAGTGGATATTATTATTATTTGGTCCCTACCAAAGCAGGGATTATTCCTAGAATCTAGATACTTGTAAATGTCCTCTCTTTGTACGAAATGGCCACATATTTAAAAAGTCTATGCTTGATAGTAAATGAGACACTGGGTTATATCCAGGTCATTTCACAGGACTTTATCCAGGCCAGCCTGGGAGGCGGAGGCCATCACTGGCTTGTCTGGTCTGGGCAACCTGACAGCCTCACTGTGAAGGGAGGAGGGGGGCGGGAAGCACTTTTTCAAGTCTGACAATTCTACTAGAGTCCTGTATGATAATGGGTACTATATGACACATCAACAGGAAACATGGCATATTTCCACTACCTTTTCACCCTGGAGATAGCAGAGCAATCACAGATATGCTGCAGGTTTATCATAATGAACTGTCCATGACTAGAGGATTTTGCTTTCTATCAAGGAGTTGTGAGTCAAGGTCAGCCAAGATTCCCTCACAAAAGATACCCTGGGGCCTGCGTGGCTGGCTGTATAAGCAATGCCCTAGCCGTAAGTGAAGGCAAAAAAGAGACCTCACGTTCAGAAGCACAATTGAACAACTTTCCAAGTAGGATGAGCTGAAGGCTAGCGCCGTTGTCCCTGTGTGTGATGGGAAGCTGCATTCTGAGGTCAGCCTGAGCTCGATGACAGCTTCTCAGAGAAGAGGGAAATGCTTTCAGTTCTGCCTCATGAGGCTGCTGACCTTGAGGGTCCCCACTGTGTCACACTCCTGTCCAGTTTCTGGAACTCTAAAATGTGTCTGAAATTAAAGGATTTCATGTGTCCTAAGATGCACATTTTTTCTTCTAACATTTCTCTTACTGGTTGGCATCTACAACAGATGCTGTCTTAAAATTAACTGGCAGAGTTGTTAGTGTCTTGATACTATATATATATATATTAAAAAAAGCAATGGTGTGTCCTGCAATCAGTGGCATCTTGAATGCAATTAAATATGGCACTTACAGTTCATTCGTGTAGTTAGTGTTTCATGCTGCACGTGCTTTGTGTGTTGGAGGTTCTCAGAGGGCAGTTACCAGATGTGTGCAGTCGTCTTTCTAGTGCCACGTCTGAGGAGGCACTTACCGGCCTCACAATGGTGATAAGGCCGGGAGCTGAAAGCTGGTCGGTCTCATGGCTGTAGCAGCGAGAGCTAGCTGATTCTGCTCTAGATATTGATCTAATTAGCTATCCACACAGAAAGAAAAGGCAATAGCAGCAGCCTCAATCCATTTTCCAAAGATTTCTTTCCAGCGCAAAGCTATACAAGCCTTTTATTCATGGTACATAGCCTCTTCCTTATAACCTAGCTCAACTTAAGACATACCTCAAACTTACTTGTGAAACTAATATTCCAAATCTTTAGCTTTTTTACTTGTAATGTAAGGAAGTAACAGGAAGAGCTACACAGTCAAGGACAAAGGACAACGCCTGGAAAACTGAGTTAAGGGACTATGCACCGTGCAGGAACGCCTCCAATCGAGAGCTGCCAGCACACAGAGCCGCCCTTGGCACCCAACAGCCCTGCTTTCCCAACTCCTCTGGCATAAAAAACTAGTGAGCTGTTCATTAAGAAGCACTGTACCTGTGTGTGGGGACAGCTCGTCCAGCAGCTCCACCATGGCTTTTCCTTGCTTGGAGGTCCACATCTTGATGGGGGACCCACCTCCAATCCTGCGGTACTGCTCCTGAATTTTGGGGGTTCGGCGTTTGGCGATGATTGGTGCCAGCTTACTAAATCATGTAAGATGTAGGTAAGTGGGTTTCATTCTGCCTTAGCAACCTCAGAAACGTTTTCTACTCAGTTAAGAAGACAAGAAAAATTTTAAGAAGCACCTAAGAAGAGGAAGCCTTTAAAAACAGAAGCTTGAGGTCGCTGACCACAGCCAGCGCTTTGGGCCCAGATGAGAGAAATTAAGTTAGACACTCTATGACAAAGAGCCACGACTGCCCACATGCTGTTCTGGCAGCACGCTCTAAGGACGGAGGGCCCCAGACCCCCATGCAGAGTCCCTGGATGGGTGACAGCCACTATGTGAATACCTCTTGATCCTTCTAGCAGGAACCAGGACACATAAGGCATTACGAGGCACACCTTCCTCTTAATTTAAGAAAATGCCTATGAGCCCCATAGACATACTTGCACATGTGAGCAAAGGTGTACGCACAAGAATGTCCACATGAAACACTGTAAACAACTAAATGTCCATCAGTGAGGTGCTGCTTAAATAAAGATATAACCATTCAGTGCAATTTCACAGTAATGAGAAAAGTGAGCCAGGTCTGTAAAACCTGTGGAACAATCTCCACAACACATTGTACAGTTTCAAAATACATGACTAAGTGCTAAATAATTCACTTAAGTACATTCATTTTGTGTAAAAAAAGGATGTGGCGTGTGTGTGTGTGTGTGTATACATACATAATCTCTCTCTCTCTCTCTATATATATATAGAGAGAGAAAGATACTATTTATGGATGTTTACCTCTGGGGAGGGTAACTAGGAAGCTGGAGTCCAAGGTTAAAAGGATACTTGCTTTTACTGTAAACACTTTTATACTATTTGCATTTTTTAAAAATCACATGTATGTATATTTTCATTATAAAAACCTATTTTAAAAAAAAAGAGAAGGAAAGAGGGAGGGAAGAATGAGAGGAAGGGCAGGACAGCAAGAGTCCACAGTCGCAGAATAAATGAATAATAACTATGGCTTCCCTGAGTGTTAGTCAGCCGTCAAGTGCCAGGTACAAATGAATCTTTCAAAGGTCTTACAGGTACTTCAGCTGTGTCCAGACAGTTTCAGAGCTCTGGGGAGGAAAGGCCTCAAGGAGAATCCCCCCCCAACTCGCTTTCTCTCTCCCCTGCAGTTCTCCCAACATCACACCCTTCTTACATCTGACAGAAAACAGTAACACTGCTCCAGCCACTACCAGACACGCATCACAACCGTCTGTTGTTTTTGAGACTACAGAGCTGAGATACACGTGAGGCAAAATGCGTCGCACAAGTTATGAATAAGTACAGGTATTTATACGTATCTTACTCTTGAATAGGAAACGTCATGAGGTCTCGGTCCAGGAAGAGCCTCAGGAGGAAGTCGTGAACTTCTCCGAGGGTTTCAGGGCCTCCCATGTTTAGCAATAATATTCCGGTTTTGGGCTTCCTATGTAAAATAAAATGCAGTGGTTGATTCGTAAACACTTTTTATTGTCCTCGCGTGTAGAATCTTGGTTCAGCTAGCAAACTCTCACCCAATCTGTTCGGAGCAAAGGGAAAAGCCTATACATCTTTTCACATGACCACCTATTTGGGACCGCATGAGACCTCCCGTTCTGCATGGTCCCAGATCTGCTCCGACCTTCCTCTCCTACCACCACCCAAGGCATAGGTCTTCACTGGGCTCAAAATGTTTCTCTTTTACACTGTCAGCCCTGAACAAAGATTCCATTCTTTAGACACTGAGAGTTAAGGTATAAACCTGAAGCTGTCCTGGGGCTGCAGCCCCTGCTCAGGGGAATGCCTTACGGACACACAGGTTACCCGATCTCTCCAGACTTCAGTTTCCTCACCTGTAAGACAGAGTCCACCAACTACCTCAAAAGTTGTTCTGAGAATTCAACGGGTAGTGCACTGAGTCATTCAGCATGACCTGGCCCACACAGTAGAGAAGCCTTTGGTTTCCCTGTAATTTTAGACCTCCACATACAATACCAACCCATCTCTCATTCTTTTATCTGCTCTCTTCTCTTTAATTATTAAATTATTACTGACTTAAGTTATTTTTTGCTACTCTGTTTCCTTCTCCAGAGCCTGCCTTTACTCCTTCTTCAGTGTCTCCTGCTACAATAAACTACATTTCTCACTTTACATTCAGCTGTCTAGCCTTCGTCTAAATTCAATGTGTAGGTAATTCCTGCAAGAAATTACTCTTACTTATTCAAATTAGTTCCAGGCTAAAGAATGAAGCATTGAATGAGCAAGAAGAGACAAAACGAAAGTCAGGCAGCTTCTGGGAAATTGAAAAAACAAAAGGACAATGCAAAAATGTGAACGTCTAAAATCCAGAGCAGCTCTGGAGTCTGCACAGCTCAAGTGAGATGGACAAGTTCTCCATCCTTAAACCTCACCAGGGGAGAGATGGAGTGGGACCAAGTGCTTCCTGCATTGCTTCTGGAAGCCACCAGAGACCATGACTATGGATTAGAACTATGAGGTCAGAGGCTGGGATGGGACTGTGGAAAACTGGGGGCCTGTGTGCAGTGTGTCCCTGGGAACACGCAGCCATGCAATGGCAGAGAAAGAGTCTGAAGGTGGAAACTAAATGACAAGGAGGGTTCCTTCCACTCATTCTTTTTTTCCTTCTGCATTTGTAAAAACTTAAATAGAATTCACATACCCTAAAATGTGCCATTTTAAACTGTACTGCTCAGTGGTTTTAATACAAGCAGGCGCCATTATCTGCAGGGGAGAATGTTCCAAGAAACCCCCCACCAATGTTCCCTATGCATATTCATACCAATAATAAACTTTAATTTATAAATTAGGCACAGTAAAACAGATTAACAATAGTAATAAAACAGAACAATTATAACAATGTACAATAACAACAGTTATGTGAAACTCTCGACTGCAGGACATTCTGAGACTTCATACTAGTTTTTCCTTGATTTTTGTAAGAGAAATTCATTATACCTCTGGGGTTGCAAGTGGTTAACTGTCCGTGCTGGGGCCTCGCTGGCCTGCGCTCCTGGCCCCAGCCCCTCTCACGGCCTCTCCTGAGAAGGAGCCTTCCTCTCTCGGGCGGCAGGGGCAGTGCTGGTCACACCTGTGTCTGTTACACCCGTTGCAAAGAGATGTCATTGTTCTGTAACTTTTTGACACCCTTGGACTAGAATCCTATCAATGTATTAACAAACTGGTGTTCAGTTTTCTTTTCTCAATGCCTTAAAATTCCAGATGCATCATGTTGTGAATTTGTAATATACCCTAATCTTTCTACTTAAACCACCAGTGTTCTTCTGGGATCCTGTCTTTTACCCTCAAAACCTGTGACTCACAATAAATTAAGAAAATTTTCCCATGGCTTGCTGCCAGCTAACAGATTACTGGTTAAGCAACCCCAGTCAAAGAGACTTACCTAAACCACAGAGGGTATCAATGTGCAAACGAGATTTAGAACTGTTTTTCATCTATAACATCTGAGCTCAGAACAAGAGTGGCGTTAAACAGGATGTTTTGCAACCATGTTGATCTTAGACATGAAAGAGATGCACACGATTTGAAAATACCTAAATACGCGTGCACTTGATTCAAAACTGTGTTGTGCATGATGAATGGAGCATTAGTCAGCCTTGTTCCAACACCCCTCTATTCCAGAATATGAAGTGCAAAGCTTTAGTCAAGTGCCTCTGTCTCTTCTCCCCTCCAGACAGAGCACATCTGAGACTGAGGTCTGAATGGCCAAGTTTCCTTTGTTTGAACATAAGCATATACAGCATAACATATTTAAAACTTCTTTCACTATTTCACCATTTTTATCTTCTGGGACTCTCAATATGAGGCTTTTCCTTTGAACTATTAATTGCACATATCAGAAACTCATGCTCATCAATTAATTAAAAAAACAGAATAATTCTATTATATCGTATTCAGTTGGCATTAAAATAAAAAAGCAAATTCCAGCTCTTCCTTAAACTCCCCAGGTGTAATTGTCCTGAGGCTCTATAGGACCTCTGGAACAGGATTTGGTGAACTACAGCCCATGAGCCAAATACGCACACATACATCCTGCCAGTTTTTATAAATAAAGTTTTATTGGAACACAGTTCCTACTCATTTCCTTATATATTTTCTATGGCTGCTCCGACAATACAATGGCAGAGTTGAACAGAAGCAAAAGAGACCAAATGGTACTGTGTAGGCTTTTACAGACATGTTTGCTGACCCCGGGTCTAGGAGTGCTTGCATGCTGTTACCTAGTCCAGTCTGAGCACTAAGCAGCACAAGGCCTTCATGGTTTCTGGCATCACAAAACGATTCACAGAGATGCTCTTCACTTCATCATCTGCAACATTTAAAAGCTAGAATAACGTACGTGCCCCATAACGTGGGACTGGATAAATAATTGTGATTTCATAAAATACTCCTCGGCTACTAAAATAGTGGAGAATATTTATATTTATATGGTAGACATATTATCAAACATAAAGAGGAATTCATAAAAGTAATATGTGCACAACTGTCACATTCTGGTATATATATATGCTAAGTAAATATTGCTACACATATAATGACAAAATACTGGGTAGTACATTTTTTTCTTTCTTTTTTTTTGCCTGTCTATATTTTCTAAAATGAACCTATTTCTTCTGTATGAATATGATACAGAGTTACTTAACAGAATTTGTATTTTTTAGATTTTTAATTTGAAATCTTTAATATTAAGGCTGAAGAAGGCTTTATCATTGACTTTTGCCACTAGGATAATACAGTAATGAAATAATTTTTCTCCCAGGGTTCCACATTGAATCAGTTCTTCGGGTTACCCTAAACCCTAAATTCCTAAAGCACTTTGTACCGTGACTGAGGTGAGAGAAGAAGGACCACGAGGAGTGAGGAGAGACAGTGTCTCACTCTGTGCACTGTCAGAATGGAGAGAATGGACAGAATGGGTCTGTACCGCCACAATCAGTCTTTCCAGGGAGTTGAAAAGAGATGATTTGGGGTCCAAGCCCAACGCCCTGTCTCCAACAAACCTCAGTTCACTTAGTGCTCAGTCAATGTACCCACGATCACACAGCAAAAAATAACAAACACCGAATAAGGCCATTTTATTTTCACAGCTGTTTAACATTCATTGGCCATCTGGTCTAGCAGCAAGGTCAAGGAGTTCAAAGTTCACAGCTACTCTTTCTTTCACATTAGTGTTAATGTGCATTATTTCTATCTATGTACTTGTCTAAATAATTGCCCTTTCCAGGCTCCTGTCGCCCCTGTACCAGAGGAAAACTTGAGAGCAGCTGTGGCTCCTGTTACGGAAGAGGAAGAGGACACCCGGCCACTAGGCCACGCCTGCTGACATCCGCCCAGCAGCAGAGGGGAGGTATGGGACATGCTCTTCATTTCTTCAACAAAAATACATCCTATTATGTCATAAATAGTTATGATCACTGTGTTAACAGATGGAAAACAATGGTAGAGTTTATTACACAAATTCTTGGTAGATTATTCTTTGTCCTGCACAGGACATACATGTCATGGGTATTATTATATTAGGTTCATAAATACATTTCCAGCAAACATACAATTAGTGTCATGTGACATATTCCAGAACTAAATTCCTACAGGATTTTCAGACTGTTTGTACTCAACTGTGTCCTTTCACAAAAGCCCTGTGAGATTTTTATTGGTCAATCATACCACAATAAAGCTAGAAACAAATTTTTTTAATTTAAAATTTAAAGATCTGTAAAAATTCAAAAAAATTATTTAGAACCTTCATAGGGATGAAATCATAGCTTAACAGCTATTGAAAGGAAGCCGAGAAAATAACATACCAGTGCTTCCATTGGACTTTCCCAGTACCTTTCCTCCAAAGGGAGCTCGGATCCACTGGTATGTGCATCAACAAAGAGAAATCCTGACTGGTACATACAGTTAGACTCATACCTCTTCCCTGGTTGAACTTGAGGTTTGGGGCTCCTGGCACGCTGGGTTGTTTCTGTGGCGGCTGCTCCTGTGGCTCCACCCGACCAGCACCTCCATGGCTGATAGGCCCTCGAGCTGCCGTGCACCACTGTGACAAAATTAAAGTGGCAGCATGAAATCTAGCTGGAAAGTAATTTCTTTTGAAGAGGTCCTCAGGGCATAATTCCTGGATTTAAAATTTTAAGAGGTGCTATAACAGAGGTGATTTTCCCAGCATTTCTCTGCAGGCAGGTGAAGGCAGCTGAGACCTCTATGAGACGTCATGGCGCCCCCTAGCATGGCTTATCAGGACCTGCATGGGAGCTTCTCGAAACCACACACCTCTCCCCGTGTTGGCAGATTTTGATATGATCCCTCGTGAGAATCACTGTGTTCTGAAAGTTACTGACGGCAGCATGCCGCTTATATGAAAGGTGAGGAGCCTGCCCTCACCGCAAAGATTAAGTGCCAGTGATTTAAGGAGTGGAAATTGGGCCAGTTTTCAACCAGTGCACAGATCTCTCATCTGCCTAGAAACCTTCTCCAGTGCTGGGAACCTCAGTATTGATCTTGGACCCTGACAAGGGGCAACTCTGCTTCCAAGGGCTCTTTCTGGCCCTCCTACTGCAGTCTTCACGGCTAAGGATTCATGGAACCCCTAGAGTCCCCAATTCCTGATCAGGCTCCCAGTTTTCAGGACCCCAGAATTCCCACACCCACTTCCAAGGTCTGCACAGGATTCTTTCCTGGATCCACCTTTCTGAGGGCAAATTGCACCATCCGTGTACGCAATTCTTGACCTGCAGGGCAGCCAACAGGCAGCTGTTTGCAGAGGCAAGAGGGGAGCATGAACACAGACTTGGGTATGCAGAAGGCTCTTTGCAATGCAGGACAGAGCCAGCAATGGGAGGAGAAGCAGGAAAGCCTTCAGGCCAGAGGCAACTCTCCCAAGGCCACATTTCTGTAGGAACTTTGAAGAGTTGGAGAGTTCATTCTTCCAGGTCATTATAAAGGTCTACTGGTCAGTGTGGGGGACTAGAACAGACCACAGATTGTTAGCTTGCTATCCCACATATGACATATGGGTCTCCATTTGTACTCTTGTCCTGGGACCCACAAGAGTTAGTTGTGGGCCTGGGAAACCCATCTGACTTGAGAAGTTCACGGGCCATATTCAGTTGTAGCAGAAAGAGCATTCATCCTTAGACAACACACAGTGAAATTAAACCAAAGTCATACAGTAGGTACTGCAGATGGCAACATGGGACAGGGGTCACTGCCGTGCCCCACACTGTACACTGACCTCCTTTTCCCATTCTCACACCAGCAGGTTCAATACCAGCTTGGTATCTGTCTCCCTCTATCGTCCCCCTACTTATGAGTCAAAGGTGTCCTGGTGGGGAACTTGGGAAGCAGACCAGTAGATCTGACTCTAAATCCAGTTCTGCCGTTTACCTGTAGTATGACTGGGGCCGGATTATAATCTTTTGGAGCCTTAGTTTTCCCAGCTGTGAAATGATGACCCTTGGGAGGATTTCAGCATGGCATCTGCCACACGTGATTAGTGCTGGCATTCGGTTCATTTCCAAGTGTCTAGAGCACAGGGAGTACACCTGCTTTGATTTTTTTTATCACCTAGCATGTCTATAAGATATAGGAGAATGGTATCTCCAGGCCACTTAGATTTCCAGCTATCCAGATGGTGCACATTCCCAACAGAGCCAATTACGTGAGCTTGTGCTGACCAGTCCTTATTAACTCAAAGTGGAAGTGCAAAGATTGACATAAAGAAGTTCAATTCTACTCAAATGAAGTCTCAAACCAACTCACATCTCCTTATTTTAGGTAAGTTCAATTCTGAATTGCATGAGGTTTAACCAGGTTCTCAATCATACTGTGATGTCTACAATTCGTTCTATGAATGAGATTATACCAGATTCTATGGGCTATCAGAACAACTTTGGCATTACATATTTTGACTGCTAGTAATTAGATTTCCTCCTTTGAAGCTTAAAAACAGGGTAGCAGGGGGCAGGAAGTGAGGGTGAAACTAGATTATCCAACTAGTACATTAATTTCCTAGTACAATTTGGGAACTGGTAGCATTTGAGCTACCAAACCACTGCCATGTCCTCTACTTTCAAAATTGTCTTCTCTGTGGCTGAATAAGTTTCTCAGAGAAGGGTTATGATGCTAATAATGACCCTTTCCACTCAGTGTAGGGTTAATACACCCACTCACAAGGACTTCTCTAAGAAAACACTCCTCTCCACTTAGGATCAGAAGATTCTAGAGAAACAAAGAATGTCTCCTACCAAATGATCATCAGTCACCTGGCTAAGGGAGTTTAAAGGAATCATTCAAAGAGAGGACCAACTGAGATTTCTGAACACACTCAGCTCACAGCTGAGGAGACATCTGAAGGCACAGGCAGCATTCTGCGGTATAGCAAATAGATATTCTAGAGCCGGAGTCTGAGTGGAAATCCTAGATAGGATCAAACAAGTACGATGTGGCAGTATTTGGGCAACCTACTGAGCTATTCCAAGCCTCAATTTTCTCATCTGTAAAGTGGTGATAAGGCCAACCCTGCCTTGGCTGTTTGTGAAGGGCTGTTGTGTAGATTAGGAAAAAAGTTTTAAGTCTGTGTTCCCCCAAGAACAGTCCCTGGCACACGGCATGTAGTTAAGCAAGAGGTAAGAACTCTCAAAAGTAGGGACTTACCCACTTATGAACTAAGACCAATAATTCTAACCCTACGCTTTACATGGACACTGGTCTACCTTTGGAAGGCCTACCAACAATAAAAGCTATAGCACAGGGATATGCAGAAGAAGAGAAGGTGATATAAGAAAGCCAAAGTTCATAACTCCTGGATAAGCCTAACAGATGAATCATTCAAAAGTATACCTGTGACTTAAGTTCATGAGTGTCAACATGTCCTTCAAAACCCAATTACTTAATGGTTTGGATGCTTGAGGGTGAGACAAGGAAGAGTAGAAAAGCAAGACATAAAGATACAAGTACTTAAATATACAGTAGAGTCCTTTTCTATCACCTAGATGAGGATTATTTCAAAAGGTATATGTATATTATAAAAATATGTACCATTTGAAAAATTAACAGCAAAAATGGTTCTATATTGTGACTATAAACACTTGGGAGACTTTAAAAAAATTACTTATTTTCTGGTATGTAGCCAAAATGCTCTAATGTCTTTAAACACTGATATTCTTTTTTATCATTCTAAAATTTTTTTTTCTAATGACAAAAGACATATGCTTAGTGTAGAAAATTTGGAAGGAAAAAGGCACTAAGGAAACAATAATTCATTATTCTATTGATTTTCTGACAAAAAAATATATAGTATATATAGTAATGGCCCACCCGAGAGATTCTTATTCTCTAATACATTAATTCTATAATGTTAACACTTTCAGAATTGGTTTTCAGAAATACTATTCAATTTTTTCTAACCCTGATCATGTTAATCCCTTCATATCAAATGAGATGATAAACGAATTATAAGTACATCTTAAAATCAGAGTCTGTAATTCAATCAGAGTTCAATTCTGCTTCTGTTCTGGTCCCCAAATCCTTCCACCTGGTTATTTATAACCTGGACAGCTCATTTAGTTTCTCAGATTGTTGTTCATGTACTCAAATCTGTCAGATTTTGAGAGCCTGTCAGACTTTCTCTGCCACAGAAGGGGGTCAATGAAAGAAAAGACTAATTTGATACTTCTTTCATCCCCATTACTGGCACCGAAATTCCTCTTCTTAAAAAGACAATGATTTCTGGGAGCCAACATGGCGGCGTGAGTAGGACAGTGGGAATCTCCTCCCAAAAACATATATATTTTTGAAAATACAACAGATACAACTAATCCTAAAAGAGAGACCAGAAGACACAGGACAACAGCCTGACTACATCCACACGTGCGAGAGCCCAGCGCCTGGTGAAAGGGGTAAGATACAAGCCCCGGCCCCGCGGGACCTGAGTGCCCCTCCCCCCAGCTCCCGGCAGGAGAGAGAGGGAGCCCAGGACTGCTGAACACCCAGCCCCAGCCACCCGCACCAGAGCGCAGACACAGTGCATGCATGGAGGGCTGGAAACTAGGGAAACAGGGCAGCAAGACCTCTGAGCGGGTGCCGAAGCTGATGCCCCTGGGACAAACAAAAGTGAGGGCTTTTTGAAAGTCCTAAAGGGACAGGGATTTAACAGCTGGATGGAAACAACACAGGTCACAGCCCAGTGGCTGGAAATTACAGGGAAAACCGGGCGCACTAACCCCCTCGGCAACATCTCTGAGACCCCTCATGGAGGTAAACAGCCAAACAGCGCCCCCCGCCGTCCATTACCCCTCCCGGCGCTGCGAAAACAGAGAAACAGCCTAAGGCAAAACGCCCACAGAAACGAAAATTCCTACACTTTGGCCGGGCAAGACACAAAGACCCAGCCTACACGCAATTACCCAACACAAGCCACTAGGGGTCGCAGTTGTCCCAGTAAAGAAAGGCCAGTAGCAGGTGAAAAGTTTGGCCCTCCCAGCTGACAGTCAATAGCACCTGTCAACATGAAAAGGCAAAAAAATATGATCCAGACAAGACTAACCCAGACAGCTTCAGCATCTGCTACATCTTCCCCTGAGAAGGAACCTGGGGAGATAGATTTAGCCAGTCTTCCTGAAAAAGAATTCAAAACAAAAGTCATAACCATGCTGATGGACTTGCAGAGAAATATGCAAGAACTAAGGAGGGAGAATACAGAAATAAAACAAGCTCCGGAAGGACTTCAAAACAGAATGGACGAGATGCAAGAGACCATTAATGGACTAGAAAACAGAGAACAGGAACGCAGAGAAGCTGATGCAGAGAGAGATAAAAGGATCTCCAGGAATGAAAGAATTTTAAGAGAGCTGAGTGACCAACGAAAAGGAACAATATACGAATTATAGGGATACCAGAAGAAGTAGAGAGAGAAAAAGGGATAGAAAGTGTCTTTGAAGAAATAATTGCTGAAAACTTCCCCAAACTAGGGGAAGAAATGGCCTCTCAGACCACAGAGGTACACAGAACTCCCATGACAAGGGATCCAAGGAGGGCAACACCAAGACACATAATACTTAAAATGGCAAAGATCAAAGACAAGGATAAAGTATTAAAGGCAGCCAGAGAGAAAAAAAAGGTTACCTACAAAGGAAAACCCATCAGGCTATCATCAGACTTCTCAACAGAAACCCTACAGGCCAGAAGAGAATGGCATGATATACTTAATGCAACGAAACAGAAGGGCCTCGAACCAAGACTACTGTATCCAGCACGAATATCATTTAAATATGAAGGAGGGATTAAACAATTCCCAGACAAGCAAAAGTTGAGGGAATTTGCCTCCCACAAACCACCTCTTCAGGGCATCCTACAAGGACTGCTCTAGATGGGAGCACTCCTAGAAAGAGCACATAACAAAACACCCAACATATGAAGAAGGGAGGAGGAGGAATAAGAAGGGAGAGAAATAAAGAATCATCAGACCGCATTTATAATAGCTCAACAAGTGAGTTAAGTTAGACAGTAAGATAGTAAAGAAGCTAACCCTGAACCTTTGGTAACCACAAACTTAAAGCCTGCAATGGCAATAAGTTCATACCTTTCAATAATCACCCTAAATGTAAATGGACTGAATGCACCAATCAAAAGACACAGAGTAATAGAATGGATAAAAAAGCAAGATCCATCCATATGCTGCTTACAAGAGACTCACCTCAAACACAAAGACATGCACAGACTTAAAGTCAAGGGATGGAAAAAGATATTTCATGCAAACAACAAAGAGAAGAAAGCAGGTGTTGCAATTCTGGTATCAGACAAAACAGACTTCAAAATACAGAAAGTAACAAAAGACAAAGAAGGACATTACATAATGATAAAGGGCTCAGTCCAACAAGAGGATATAACCATTATAAATATATATGCACCCAATACGGGAGCACCAACATACCTGAAACAAATATTAACAGAACTAAAGGAGGAAATAGAATGCAATGCATTCATTCTAGGAGACTTCAACACACCACTCACTCCAAAGGACAGGTCCACCAGACAGAAAATAAGTAAGGACACAGAGGCACTGAACAACACACTAGAACAGATGGACCTAATAGACATCTACAGAACTCTATATCCAAAAGCAACAGGATACACATTCTTCTCAAGTGCACATGGAACATTCTCCAGAATAGACCACATACTAGGCCACAAAAAGAGCCTCAGTAAATTCCAAAAGATTGAAATCCTACCAACCAACTTTTCAGACCACAAAGGCATAAAACTAGAAATAAACTGTACAAAGAAAGCAAAAAGGCTCACAAACACATGGAGGCTTAACAACACGCTCCTAAATAATCAATGAATCAATGACCAAATCAAAATGGAGATCCAGCAATATATGGAAACAAACGACAACAACAACACTAAGCCCCAACTTCTGTGGGACACAGCAAAAGCAGTCTTAAGAGGAAAGTTTATAGCAATCCAAGCATATTTAAAAAAAGAAGAACAATCCCAAATGAATGGTCTAATGTCACAATTATCGAAATTGGAAAAAGAAGAACAGATGAGGCCTAAGGTCAGCAGAAGGAGGGACATAATAAAGATCAGAGAAGAAATAAATAAAATTGAGAAGAATAAAACAATAGCAAAAATCAATGAAACCAAGAGCTGGTTCTTCGAGAAAATAAACAAAATAGATACGCCTCTAGCCAGACTTATTAAGAGGAAAAGAGAGTCAACACACATCAACAGTATCAGAAACGAGAAAGGAAAAATCACGACGGACCCCACAGAAATACAAAGAATTATTAGAGAATACTATGAAAACCTATATGCTAACAAGCTGGGAAACCTAGGAGAAATGGACAACTTCCTAGAAAAATAGAACCTTCCAAGACTGACCCAGAAAGAAACAGAAAATCTAAACAGACCAATTACCAGCAACAAAATTGAAGCGGTAATCAAAAAACTACCAAAGAACAAAACCCCCGGGCCAGATGGATTTACCTCAGAATTTTATCAGACATACAGGGAAGGCATAGTACCCATTCTCCTTAAAGTTTTCCAAAAAAATAGAAGAGGAGGGTATACTCCCAAACTCATTCTATGAAGCTAACATCACCCTAATATCAAAACCAGGCAAAGACCCCACCAAAAAAGAAAACTACAGACCAATATCCCTGATGAACACAGATGCAAAAATACTCAAGAAAATATTAGCAAACCTAATTCAAAAATACATCAAAAGGATCATACACCATGACCAAGTGGAATCCATCCCAGGGATGCAAGGATGGTACAACATTCGAAAGTCCATCAACATCATCCACCACATCAACAAAAAGAAAGACAGAAACCACATGATCATCTCCATAGATGCTGAAAAAGCATTTGACAAAGTTCAACATCCATTCATGATAAAAACTCTCAGCAAAATGGGAATAGAGGGCAAGTACCTCAACATAATAAAGGCCATCTATGAAAAACCCACAGCCAACATTATATTGAACAGCGAGAGGCTGAAAGCTTTTCCTCTGAGATCGGGAACTAGACAGGGATGCCCACTCTCCCCACTGTTATTTAACATAGTACTGGAGGTCCTAGCCACAGTAATCAGACAAAACAAAAAAATACAAGGAATCCAGATTGGTAAAGAAGAAGTTAAACTGTCACTATTTGCAGATGACATGATACTGTACATAAAAAACCCTAAAGACTCCACCCCAAAACTACTAGAACTGATATCGGAATACAGCAAAGTTGCAGGATACAAAATCAACACACAGAAATCTGTGGCTTTCCTATACACTAACAATGAACCAACAGAAAGAGAAATCAGGAAAACAACTCCATTCAGAATTGCATAAAAAAAAAAAATACCTAGGAATAAACCTAACCAAAGAAGTGAAAGACTTATACTCTGAAAACTACAAGTCACTCTTAAGAGAAATTAAAGGGGACACTAACAGATGGAAATGCATCCCATGCTCGTGGCTAGGAAGAATTAATATCGTCAAAATGGCCATCCTGCCCAAAGCAATATACAGATTTGATGCAATCCCTATGAAACTACCAGCAACATTCTTCAATGAACTGGAACAGATAATTCAAAAATTCATATGGAAACACCAAAGACCCCGAATAGCCAAAGCAATCCTGAGAAAGAAGAATAAAGTAGGGGGATCTCACTCCCCAACTTCAAGCTCTACTGTAAAGCCATAGTAATCAAGACAATTTGGTACTGGCACAAGAGCAGAGCCACAGACCAATGGAACAGACTAGAGAATCCAGACATTAACCCAGACATATATGGTGAATTAATATTTGATAAAGGAGCCATGGACATACAATGGGGAAATGACAGTCTCTTCAACAGATGGTGCTGGCAAAACTGGACAGCTACATGTAGGAGAATGAAACTGGACCATTGTCTAACCCCATATACAAAAGTAAACTCAAAATGGATCAAAGACCTGAATGTAAGCCATGAAACCATTAAACTCTTGGAAGAAAACATAGGCAAAAACCTCTTAGACATAAACATGAGTGACCTCTTCTTGAAAATATCTCCCCGGGCAAGGAAAACAACAGCAAAAATGAACAAGTGGGACTATATTAAGCCGAAAAGCTTCTGTACAGCAGAAGACACCATCAATAGAACAAAAAGGAACCCTACAGTATGGGAGAATATATTTGAAAATGACACATCCGATAAAGGCTTGACATCCAGAATATATAAAGAGCTCACACGCCTCAACAAACAAAAAACAAATAACCCAATTAAAAAATGGGCAGAGGAACTGAACAGACGGTTTTCCAAAAAAGAAATACAGATGGCCAACAGACACATGAAAAGATGCTCCACATTGCTAATTATCAGAGAAATGCAAATTAAAACTACAATGAGGTATCACCTCACACCAGTAAGGATGGCTGCCATCCAAAAGACAAACAACAACAAATGTTGGCGAGGCTGTGGAGAAAGGGGAACCCTCCTACACTGCTGGTGGGAATGTAAATTAGTTCAACCATTGTGGAAAGCAGTATGGATGTACATCAAAATGCTCAAAACAGACTTACCATTTGACCCAGGAATTGCACTCCTAGGAATTTACCCTAAGAATGCAGCAATCAAGTATGAGAAAGACCAATGCACCCCTATGTTTATTGCAGCACTATTTACAATAGCGAAGAACTGGAAGCAACCTAAATGTCCATCGATAGATGAATGGATAAAGATGTGGTACATATACACAATGGAATACTACTCAGCCATAAGAAAAGGGCAAATCCAATCATTTGCAGCAACATGGATGGAGCTGGAGGGTATTATGCTCAGTGAAACAAGCCAAGCGGAGAAAGAGAAATACCAAATTATTTCACTCATCTGTGGGGTATAAGAACAAAGGAAAAACTGAAGGAACAAAACAGCAACAGAATCACAGAACTCAAGAATGGACTAACAGGTACCAAAGGGAAAGGGACTGGGGAGGATGGGTGGGTAGGGAGGGATAAGGGGGGGGAGAAAAAGGAGGGTATTAAGATTAGCATGCATGGGGGGGTGGGAGAAAGGGGAGGGCTGTACAACACAGAGAAGACAAGTAGTGATTCTACAACATTTTGCTACGCTGATGGACAGTGACTGTAAAGGGGTATAAATGGGGGACCTGGTATAGGGGAGAGCCTAGTAAACATAATATTCGTCAAGTAAGTGTAGATTAATGATACCAAAAAAAAAAAAAGGCAGTTCCTGTGTGGGGACCTCCAGTGAGTTCTACACAAGGGTATAAAGGGCATATAAAAGTGTAGGCAAAAGGCCTGTTTGTGTTTATACAGAGGATCAAAGCCTAATTTGGCTACCCCGAAAATGAACTAAGATACGATATGAAAAAGAGCTTCCAACATCAGCACTCTCTGGAAGACTCATGCCAGAAGATGATCATCAAAAAACCCCAACAAAGATCCACGCACTGCTACAGGTGTAGATGCACTCATCCCACCAGTTCCTGGAATTGCCATGGGAATGAAGAAGGAGATATCTAAGCTGGCCTGTGCATACAGTAAAACAACAAATTTGACTGGATCTATACTGTTGGAACTCAATCAAGAATTAGGAGAAGTGCAAATTGTAGCGCTCCAAAATCTTACGACTACAGACTATTTACTGTTAAAAGAACATATGGGATGTGAACAGTCCCCAGGAATGGGTGATTTTAATTTGTCTGATTTCTCTCAGACTGTTCAAGTTCAGTTGGACAATACCCACCATATTATAGATAAGTTTTCACAAATGCCTAAGGTGCCTAACTGGTCTTCTTGGTTTCACTGGAGATGGCTGGTAATTACAGGTATGCTTTGGTTATGTAACTATACTCCTATTATGTTAATGTGTGTGTGCAATTTAATTAGTAGTTTAAAACCTATACATGTTGAAGTTACTCTACAAGAAGATATGTCAAAGAAATAATCAATCTTCCCATGTTTTCTTCCGCCTGCTACTTCTATAGCTTTTCTTCTTCCTTCCTAACTACAACCCTTAAATAGAATTCATGCCTCATATCGAATTTGCCGAGTATCATAATTCTTCCAAGTGGTAAAGATACCTCAAGACAAATGCTGGGCATAGAAGCCACAGGGCATAAATATGCCAAGAAGTAAAAAGCTAACCTTTTCAAACAGTAAGGCTTCTCTCTCACTTACCAACTTAACATTTCCCTGTATGGCCCCGGAAGATGACTGATTAGCCAGAGACGGGTAAGATTCCTCAAGGGAGGAACAACCTAAGACAGGCACAGTCGCAGGGGGGCCATCAGATGAGAAAAAGGGGGATCAACAGAGGTGAGGCTTAGAACCGCCCCCCCCACCCCTGTTCTGAGAGAAATCTTCTGCATCTGTGGATGTTTTATGGCCCTTGTCTAGCTTGGATTAACACATAGTCTACAGGCACACACCTGATCATCTACATTTGCTCTCTTACAACACTAAACTATGTTTTCTACCTTTATCTTGTATCTACCCACCACTTCAGAATTTTATTAAAAATAATAATAATAAAGAGAGAAATGTGGTATCCACATATAAATGAAGTATAAAAATCAAATGAGTATTCATATTTGAACTGACTGTTTATAGTTCATAATGCATGAGCAAAACCGAAAGCTTCTGTGATGACTGCCCTTGTAATGTTCACCAGGTAACTTACTCACTATGTAAGAATTTGTTCTCCATGTAAGAACTTGTTTGTTATGCTTCAGAAGATTGGAGACTGATGAAAATTAGGCTTGGGGTGGATTAATGATTGTGCATTGAGCATTGATCCCCCTATACAGAATTTTATTGTTGTTAACAACCATTTGATCAATAAATATGAGAGATGCCCTCACACACACAAAAAAAAATACATACACACTTCCAATTGTAAAATAAATAAGTAACCAGGATGTAATGTATAGCATAAGGAATATAGTCAAAATATTGTAACAACTTGGTATGGTGATAGCTGGTACCTAGAATTATCATGTATATAAATGTTGAATCACTGTGTTGTACACCTGAAACTAACGTAATACTGTGTGTCAACTACCCTTCAATAAAAAATAATTATCTAAAAAAAAAGACAATGCCTTTTGTCTCCCAGTGCCCATGGTGACCTGATCTTCATCGTACAGTGAATGATCGTAATTATTTTCCCAACACAGGCACCTGTAATAAGATACGGACATTCAGAGTGGATTCTCTCCACCCCCTCTTAGGAGATGCCAGGTGAATTAGGGGACTTCTCAGAAAAATAAAAGGTCTGTGTCCAGTCACCCTCAAATGGGTTAATTATGCATCTTAGTATGTGGCAGGCTTTTACATAATAATAACTGAACATTTTGAGGGTCTCCATGTATCTACTGTGTGTCAGGCACTGGACAACAGGCTCTACGGGCTAATCTTCCTGACAAGCCTATTAAGTATCACCTCTCTCCTTTTACCTTTACCAAAGCTCAAGCCAGGCTGAGTGCCTTGCTCAAGGGGGTCACTGTTCTACAGCGCCAGTGTCCCAGCCAGGTGTGTCTTTGACCCAGAGTACCGTCAGCTCATCCTGTGGACATAACCTACATTCATGGTTTGCATCTGAAACGTGTAGGGTTGTCAGTGGGTCTTATCTGTTCTCCAAGTATCTCTAGAAAACAGTAGCCCAAGCTGCTGTGCCGCGGGCGGTCCTGCTGCCAAGCACAGGGAGCACCGTGTGATGTCAGGGGCTAGCGCGGAGCAGCCGTGGGCACACTGTGGCCTCCATTACCTGGGAAAGACCCCAGGCCAGACTCCCTTGGTGATGATGGAGATGATGCCTTCCCGTCCTCTCTGTAGCCGGCATTTTACGCGCACAGACCCTCCCTCCCGTAATCCTCACCACCCTGTGACTGTCACTATTCTGACTTCACAGATGAGAACTAGGCTCTGAGAAATGCAGCCACTGCTCACGGCCAGCCAGCTGGCCCACGGACTCCGAGCCCTCTCCCAGCGGCCTCCCGGGGCCCGCACGGGACCCAGGAACCCCCTCAAGCCCCTCCCTGGGGAGGTCCCCTTTCCGGTCCCTTCTCCGCGCCGCGCCTCGCCCGGTCGCGCTGCTGCCTGCGCAGCCCGCCGCCGCTCCCGCCAGCCCCCCGGTGTGGGGACTCCGGCGCGAGCTGCCTGCTGTCCCCGCCGTCCCAGGGACCCCGGCTTCGGCGGCGGCCCCGACAGCCCCACTTACGCCGATGGCGGAGCAAGGCGCCCGCAGCTCGCAGGGCCGCAGCCATGTTTGCGCCGCCTGAAAGCATTCCCGGGGCAGCGTCTGCCAGGCCTCGGTTCCTCCCGCGGGGCGCGCTCAGGAGTCAAGCCCACTGGCGCCGAGCCCAGGGAGCCCCCACGGCGGCCACGGGCCACCTTATCTCGAGGCAGCCCCTGCGCCCGGGCTGCACGCCCGCCCCTCCTCCGCAGGCCGGCCTGGGGGCGGGGCCACTGGTGACACGCCCCTCGCGGGGGCCGCCCACCAAAAGGCGGTGCCCTGGGTGAGAGAGGACGCGCTTCCACCGCGCTCGCAGGTGACCGGTCACCCTGTTCGCATGCCCTGCGTGCATCTGCCACCCTTCCGAGGCCGGAACTGGAGCCACAGCCTAGCAGAGGGCGTTCTAGACATTTCCATTACTGTTACTTTATATGAGGATACTGGTGTCTCGTTCTCCAGGTTGCTAGCACATCTGTGCCGATCTTTTGTTGTGCTTTGTTTTCGGGAATAAGTAAAGTAATTATATATATATTAGACACTCGTGAATGACATAATTATTCAATTATCTTTGTAGCATGTTTATGTAACAGAGTTTGACAGGTGGAACCAGAAAGCAAACATTATACTGCTAACGTGAGAGCTTTAGGAAAAGTGAAGGCCAGTCTGGCAAATGCATTTCTTGGAAGGTTGGCACAGTCGGGTTTGTCAGTCTATCTGCGCACTTTGACAAGGAAGGCATCTGGCCTCAATCCCGTACACTCAACGGGCGCCCCCCTCATTTCTAGCCATTCCTACATTCCCACGCCTCCACCCGCGCACCCTGCGCATATGTTCAGTGTGTACACCACCGACTCTTGGAACAGAAAGGTCTTGTTATTCATTCATTGACCAAGTATTGAGCACCTACCATGCACTGGGAAAACAGCAGTGAACAGAGCAGACAAGTAAGTGACTTACATGAGGGTTAAAGGAGAGACAGAAAGTCATCACAATATGTACTGTTTTGGGTGATGAGCATTAGAAAGAAGAATGAAGCAACATTAAGGGAAATAGAGGGAAGCTAATGAAATTTGAAACCGAAGCGTCAGAGAGGTCCTCACAAACATATGGGCAAAGCCCTGAAGGAAATAAGAGGACAAGCCATGTGGACCATTCTGGGAAGACAGGGTCTCGATTGAATTTGAAACCAGTTTTCTGTAGCTAAAATTTGTGCTCTTGATTGAATTTATTGAAGTTAGGGCTCCAAATGGTGATAAGCCCAGCGTAAAATGTCAGATTAACTGGTTCACATTTCCTATTACCTGCATGAAAATCCAAGCAGATGTTCCCTGAGACATGGACAGTAAAACTGTTCCAAGTATCAAACTGCTTTCCTATCCATTTTGCTCTCTACTCTCATAATGAAAGTCATATTAGTTTAACTTGCCCTTCAGAGGTGATCTTTATAGATAAGGTATTTCTCTACCAAAAGCCTATCTTTTAAATAGATGACCCAAAGGCTCTACATTTGGAGATACTGTGCTTTAAAAAAGTATAGACAAGGCCAGAGAACTAGGGAAGGCCCAGGGGTTTAAATGTCTGAGCTACATGGGCTCTTCTGTGAAAGGCTCTGGATAAGTCACCTCTTCATCCCGGGTGGGGTGCCCCTCCTGCTAGGGGGAGATAACAGGGGTATTCTTGCCCCTCCCAGGGAAATGCTGATAATTAGTGACAAGGCAGAAAGGTGCCAAATTTCATGTAATCACTAAGTTGGAATGGGTTAAATATTTATCTGACCAGAAAGGAGAAAGGGGCTAGTAAAACATGCTTTATTAAATGTATCAACTTAATAACATTTTTAAAAAGAGTTAGCACCATTTCATACCTTTTATTCACATCTTATATTTTCATTTTTACTACTTTTTAAAAAGTCATTCAACCTTGTACTGTTCACCATGTAAGAACTTGTTCGTTGTGCTTCAGAAGATCGGAGACTGATGAGAATTAGGCTTGGGGTGGATTAATGATTGTGCATTGAGTCCCCTGTACAGAATTTTATTGTTGTTACCTGTTAACAACCATTTGATCAATAAATATGAGAGATGCCCTCTCAAAAAAAAAAAAAAGTCATTCAAAATTTCTCATGTGTAAAACCTTCTGAATGCATGTATTAAGACTCATAGGTTATAAATGGAAAAAGGACATTATTTTTCCCATCGGAAATTTCCATAACAATTGTCATTTCTAATAAATGGCTTATTTCTTACAAATATAAAACATACCAGTTTTCCAACAGGTAAATTTTTATGTTCTTATGAAATAAGAGCAGATAAAATGTGCTTTATATCAGTCCTTTTAAAAACTGATTAGAAAACATAGCCCTTAGCCCAGAACTTGTAAATTCTAAATATGAGTTTCCTAAGAAAACCAGAAAAGCTCTTGACAGGCTTAGGAAATTTATATAACTATATGAGATTTTTATGTATCTATTTACATATGTATATATATGAATGCATTTTTTTTCTGGCTTACATATTTGTAACAAAGTTACACTCTACACCCCTTAACAAACAGAAAGCCAAAGGCATAGACTCAGAGCCAACTCACATTAACTGCGCCCCCACCACAACAGAGAAGGCTGGTCTGAGCTTGGGTGACTTAATTCGTGAAGAAAGCACTCTCCTGTCGGACAGCACTCTGAGTTCGGCCTGTGGTCTTATATAAAATGAGTTTGTTGGTTTCAGCTCAATGCTTCGGGGAAGTGAGGGATTCCCCTAATTCATTATTTGCCATGATTGGCACCTCTGAGCTACACAAACTAAATCTGATTACCCAATTCTGTCTCCTTAATCAGAAAAGCAACAGGGCAAGGTGGGGGTGGGGGGTATTTAGTGCAAGAGAAACTGACTACATGAAGCAGACAAATGGTAAGCGATGATTACTCAGGGAATCTGATCGATTGGCCCCACAATTGTTTTACTGCAAATAGGCCACCAATTCCAGGCCAATGTGACATACATTTTGGTTTCCCCTCTAACCTTAAGCCCACTAGTGGTGATGGGCCTATTAGTCCATCTGCATGTATTTACTGAGTGCCTACTATGAGCAAGGCATTGTATCAGGCAATACGAAGGGTTAAAAGGTAAAAAGTAAGCCATACTCTCAAGCAACTCATTTATTTATGAAACAAATGTGTAGGGAGAGCCTCCCTGTAGCAGGCATGTGGCAAGCACTGGGTATAGCAATGAAGTGGGCCATCTCTGCTTTCATGGAACTTACATTCTAAAAGGCAAGGCAGATAATAAATAAAAGATATACAATATAATGACAGCTATAGTTAGGGGCCATTATGAAAAGAAAGCAGACAAAGGAATGAAGAGAGGCTGGAACTGCTAGTTACAGTGATACAGCCTCTCTGCAAAGGTGACATTTGACAGGGACCTTTGGGGAGTTGAGGGAGACTCTCTGCAGAAGGGCTTTGCAAGCAAAGGGAGCAGCAAGAGCTGGAACACATTTGAAGCTTGTATGAGTTTCCTACAGTTGCTGGAACAAAATGCCACAAACCAGCTTGCTTCAAACAAGTTGTTTTGTTTTTCAGTTCTGAAGTCTAGAAGTCCCAAATCAAGATGTCAGCAGGGCCCTGGTTCCCCTGAAATCTATAGGGGAGGACCCATCCCTGCCTCTTCCTAGCTTCTGGTAGTGGCCAGCAATCTGTGACATTCTTTGGGCTGGGCTTGTAGTTGCAACACTACCATTCGGGCCTCTGTCCTCACAACCTTCTCCCTGTGTCTTCACAAGACAATCTTTCCCTCTTTAAGGACACCAGTTATATTGGACAGAAGGACCCTACTGACCTCTTCTTACTTGATTACATTTGCAAGGATCCTGTATCTAAATAAGTTCACACTTACAAGTACCAGGATTTCAACATATCTTTTGGGGGACACAGTTCACCCTCTAACAAAGCTTGTAAGGAGACCATGTGTCTTGAACAAAATGTGTGAACAGAGTAGGAAGAAACTTCAGCCTATTGATGCAGGACTTTGTAGGTGATGAAGGACTGGGGCTTATGGAGTGATGTCCTAGCAGAGTGAGCCATGCTTAAGTTTCAGAAGGTTCACTTTGTCTGCAATGTGGAGAATCAACTGAGCTACTGCACCAGTTAAGACACATGCCACATGACCAAATGCATTCATTTTCTCCTAGGGTGGTGATTTTTTTGAGCTCATATTGGGCAAGGGTGGATTTTTCCCAGAGAATTGTGCTCCGAGTGGTGGATGGGTCCCTTTAGAGACTTTCTGGTTTGCCTCTGCCAGGATCCAGGGATCCCACCGGTCTTGGAGTTTGGTTGATTTCTTGGTGTGGTAATCCTGCTCCTCACAGCTGTGCACATTCAAACCAGGGGAGCTGACTCTTCCCAGGAAGCTTTCATTCCCTACCGAGTCCTGGGCAGAGGGCAGGCTTCCTTGCCCTTCTCTGGGCTACAGGACTGGTTTTCTAGATGTTCACAGAAGGGCCAGACCTCTGAGGCCCTACTTCAGGCACACTCGGGTCTGGCTCTTGCCCCACCTCCCTGTCTGGGCATGGGCATCTAGAAGCTGGGCACCCCGTATATTTACTTTATGGAAATCCACAGAGTTGTATGCTTATGAGGTATGCCCTTTTCTGTATGAATGTTCTATTTTAATAAAACTTTTAAAAAGGCACCCCCATGTCTTTATCTGGACTTTTCTCCCTCTAACCCCCATCCCTAACAACTCTGGCTTTGAGACCCTCCCTCGCTTCCAACTGATGCCTAGAGATGCTCCTTTCCCACTCCGCTAAGACTTGGGGGGCGAGGGGATTATATTTATCCAGTAAATCCACCTGTTTCTTTTGGAGGAGCAAGAGGTGAATAGAAGCTTCCCTGATAAAAGTGATGATTTCAGGCGAGAGAATGAAGAATGGTTCTTCATCAAGTGGAATTAGAACACAGAAGAGTAACATTGGGATATACTGAATGTGGGGAGGGGGACACGAGGGAGGCAGAAAAGCACATGATAACCAAGAGCAAGCCATTCACTTGGCCACTGCACGGGGTGTAGGAAGGCCTGGGAGACAAGGCTGAGGGCCCAGTCTGCAAGTGCTAAAGGGACTGGGGCCTTGTTTGCAGGCTAATGGATCATCGGATCATCGATAATCAAGCAGTCATGGAGGAGATGGGCCTGGTCCAGGCCGTTCTCCGGGGAAGACAGCTGAGCAAGAAGAGTGTGCAGGCGACGGCCTGTAAGAGAGGCGAGGCAAGGAGAGCAAACAGGAGACGGTGGCCACAGAAAGAAGAAAAGCGGACAGCAAAAGGTGGCTAAGGGCATAGTGGCCATCAGGAGGGCAGCATCGGGGAACGCTAAGGTTTCCAGCCTTGGAGAGACCGAGAAAAAGAAACTCATCAGTCAGTAGGACAACTGTTTTGAGAAAACATGAGTGTACATTTTTACTGTCGTTTTTCCACAGTTTGGTCGGGTCCCACCTGAGAGCGCTTTATGCTGTAGGAGGACCAGCAGTTACCACTGTCCAGCAGCAAGTCTGTCATCTGCACAGAAATATGGTTCAAACTAATTGTCATTCATTTTTAAAGAAACAGTTTTCTGAGAACTCATCATCTCCTTGCTAATTTGTCTTTCCTGACAGCTAATAGTTGAGCATTTCCTTTTTGCTTCTGCCCACACCCTTTTGTCTTCACATATAGAGGTGTGAAGACCTCTGGGTAAAGACTGGGGGCTGGGGTGCTGAACTCACAGATCTAACTTCACTCCCTCCCCAAAGCCCCACTAAAATGTCAATAGGGGTTTTGTTGGTGGTGGGGTTTTGTTTGTTTCTAAGCACAAACCTAAAAGGATGGAAAAAAAGAAAAGAGAACCATGTAATAGAATTTTGGAAGCTGGAAGGCAGGTGGTTAAATGGTTAATGATATAGCAGACCCAAGAAATCCGAATCCTAAGCTGGCCATCCTAAGACAAGAACCACCCAGATTCACAGGATAGAGTCCCTAGGCGGTTCAGGACCGCTAGCGCCAGGGCCCTCTGGAGGTGGAGATGAGAGAGAGCTGCTAGAATGAGATGGAGCAAGTCTCTACCAGAAGTCTGATTGCCCAGGTGCCCCCACGGCAGCAGGTGACTGGCCCACCACCTAGCAGCTGCCCAGGGGTCTGGTTCCTGGAGAAGTTGAGGGCTCTGGAAGGAAGATACCAGGCACAAGTGAGCACAGAGTCACTACAGACAAGGGCAGACTTCAGGGAACTGTGCTTACTGAAGGCAGAGACTCTGCTCTCTTCGCCTTTTCCTGCACAGAAGAGTCTGGAATTGACCAGCCCAATAGGAAAGGCTACCGACATCCAGGGACTCTTTTACCCAATACCCAGGCTACTCAACCTACATGAGGTGCACATGCCCTCCACACACACTTCCGGCATTCTAACTCCCACTTGGAATTCTCAGCAGATAACTAAGCATCACCTGGCATCTGAGGAAAGCCTTTAACAGGAAAGACAGACCCAAACAAACAGAAGAAAATAACATGGAGGAAACTGGGATGATGCAAAAAGAAACTTGGATAAGAGACCGTGAAGACTACTTTCTAGGACCAGACTGAGAATTAAAAAAAAAAAAATCACTATGCTAACAGATATGAAAAACCCAATAGAAGGATTGGGAAAAGACTGAGGAAAACTCCCAGAAAATAGCAAGCAAAAAAATGATAAAAGATAATTTAAAAGGAAGTCTAGTCTCTGAATAGTAGTCGCTTTAGAAAGAAAACAAACAAAAGAACAGAAGGGAGACTTTCAATAAACCAGTTTCAGGCACTTTTTCACAGCTGAAGGGTGTGACATTGAACGGATGCAAGAAATGTCATCAAATTTCAAACACTGGGGACAAGCTTCTAGAATAGATAGGTCCTAAAGGACCAGCTATGAGAATACTTGGGAGTTCTCTGTAGCAACACTGGAAGCCAGGGCTGCAAAATCAGGGGAAAATGATTCTAACCCACATTTTTATATGGAGAATATGGTTCAAGGGTGGAACTAGATTAAAAAACATTTTTAGATATGCAAGGTCTCGATGAATTTACCTTCCATGCACACTTTCTCAGGAAAACAACTGGAGGATGTGCGCCACCCAAATGAGGAAGCGTGCCAAGTGGGGCACATGGGCTACAGGCAATAGGATGTCCAACACAGAAAGGCAAAGGGATACCGAGGATGACAGTGAAACAAGATCCCAGGATAACAACTGTGTTCCAAGATCAGAGGGTGATTAGTTCAGACTAGAGCAGACAGAGGCTCCAGGAGAAGCTTCTATGGACGATGTTAACTTAGGGCTGCCCGTTCTTCACCTAATCACCACATAAGGAACAATCCATGAGGCAGGAAAACACCTTTCAGCATGAGAAAAAAATCATTTAATCGACCAGCGATTACCAAATGCTATTACAGTATTTGTACATCATAACGCCCCTTCTTTCTGCCTGGGAGGGCTGAATGAAATACACCAATTCTAGTTTTAAAATAATTCAAGATTTGGAGTTTCGAAGTTCATTCTACTGACTGTGCAGCTTTAGGCATGTTTCTTAACCTTTCTCAGCCATTATCTCAGGGACAATAGGGCGAATGCAAATGACCTAGGAAGTTTCTGAGAGGATTAAAGCACATGATTGTATGTGACCTGATACAAAGCTCTATAGCACTCATGGCAGCTATAATTTTGAGAATGTCTCCATATGCATTGAAAGCTGAATGGAAGCACATGCAGTGTTTTTGTAGCCATTGGTCAACATTGGTAAACAGTCTCAGCCTTGCCCCAATTATCCCATTTCAGTTATAGAGACTAATGAGAAATAACTTGAGGATGACAAGGATAACAGAAGCTTTAAGGTTGAGTTTAGAAATAGGAGGAAGTTATTCAGTGACCATCAACCTAACTTAGCGACAGCCGCACCCGGGTCGCTTTAAAAACCACCCTGGGCCACATGCATGAGATTTGCTACTCATTGTGCTCAAGACTGTTGGCCTCAAGTCACCATAACCTTAACTCCCTTATCCCCACCTAATCCCACAGCTCTCTCTCAGGATTTAAAACTTGACTCATTTGCACAATTAAAATTTAAGCTAACTGAGTCTAATCTCATCACCTAAATTCTGATCAAATGAACTGCTTGGTTGAAACCAATTAGAGCTCATTCACATTCTTACAAATATTTTTTATTTAAAGATACAAGCCAAATATACTTTAAATGCCCCATTTCCATCTTTCATTTAATTGCAAAATAGGATATAATCTAATGCGCCCAAAAATAACACTAAAAAGATTACAGAAAGGATGTAACTAGAACCCACATCTAATTTTAAAAAATCATTCCATCCCATTACATAATTTTAGTAATAACTACTAAATTTAGTAATATCTCATTTCGTAGACGCATCATGAAAAATAAAGATTAAAAAATGCAAAAGCATGAATTGGTGTGAGACAAAGCTGTTAAGCTTAAAAAAAAAATAAAGCCCGCAAAGTTTTTATGTGTGTCCATTTATTGATTGCCAGGAATACAGCCTATTGAGAATACATGACATGCATTTTGGGGGAGAAATTAACCAAATCTGAAATGAAGCCATTCAATAACCCTGCTAAGAGTTAATAAGGTAGCAGAGATTAGATCTAAGGACACAGTGTGGGATGACTTAAGCAGCCACTTACAGTTATCATTAAGATTCCAGCTGCAAATTCTTTTGGAATTATTTATTCTTAATTAATTAGGAACGACCAGGACAGAGGAAATCTTTACTCTCACCTCTGCCTCTTTAGCCTCCACTAGAGCTAGGAAGGATGCTGTTCATTAAAAACCACCAGAATTTTGCTCTTAGTTCAAATTGTTTAAGACAATTCCATTCTTTCAAAGTCTTTCATTATCAATCAGGTATGCCTTAGAATTATAAGCAGCTATACAGATTTAGAAAAGATTAATAACTGATGCAAAAGACTGTATTTGATTTCAGTATCTACTGTTGAATTGTACTCTACTACTAGATTTTTACACCATATTGTCAATTTTCTCCCAAGATGTCTATTTTAATTCACTGACACAATAAAATGATATAAATTAAAGAATTCCAGTTAAACTTAAGAGGACAGAAAGATTAAGTTACTGGAATGTCTTAGTCCATAATTACAAATTAATTATATATGGCATATGGAACACAAAGATTATAACATATAATTGGATATAATGTTGAAATGTACACATAACCGTACAGGTACATGCCACATATTTCCCCCAAACTGTGTGACAGGTATTTTTTCTTAAAACGACACCATCAATGTCACTTGATTGGTTTTTGGGGTAGTGGAAACAGAAAAGAAAAAGAGACCAGAAACAGATACACTCCAATAGAATAAAAAGGGGAGAATTTTGGTTTTTAATTTTTTTAAAGAGGCAGTCTGTCCCTTTCATGAACAATATTCTTCCCTTAATGCTTTAGGAGGGACGAGTTACGGCTTGCAGCGCTGGACAAACCGAGGGTATAAGCATACATCTCGGATGTGATACCTATTCAGAATCCAGGTTAAGAATCGTTCTAAGCCCAAGCCATATCCTCCATGAGGACACGTGCCATATTTTCTCTGTTTAAAAAAGAGAGAGAGGAATAAATGCTTAAAGTTTTGTCTAAAACAGTTACAATTTACTTACTGTGAAATGAGTTAGCTTATTGTGGTTAAGCTTTCAACCCTTAATCTACATGACTTCATGGGACCACAAGTGAAGAAATAATTTGCTATTAAAAATAAAACAGGGATTAAGTGCCACCCTGGAAAGGAGAGATTTCAAACTTTTATACTAAGTGAGTATCTCTTTAACCAGAGGAAAATAAAAGTAGCACTAGATATTGGTAGGACCTGATGACAAACTTAAAAACCCAGGGGCAATGAGCAAAGCCAGTAGTTAAATAGGTTTTCAAATGAAATTAACATATTACTGGCCAAAGACAAAACTAGCTACATTATCAGAACCATGAAACTGAACACAGCTCACTGAAATACCAAAGTCTCATGCTGAATCCCTCCTTTTAAAAACTTCGATTATACAGAACTATAACCATAAAAAAGTTTTAAAGAATATTAAAAATAATTTTGTTTTTACCTGATCTGTGTACCAGTAATAAGGAGTAGGGTCAATTCCTTCCCTTTTATAACCTGCCAGAATCTCTTCACTATCCCAGATGCGCATCGAGCCTCCCACAATCTCACCAACATTGGGCATCAACACGTCAACCTTTAAAAAAGTGTACAGTTACTACCAGGCTATCAGTGAAGGCACTGATCTAGAGTTTAAATGGAACTCACAATTAAGCTCCTACAGCTAAAGGAGCACTAAGATCATGCACAATTAAAATATTATTTAAATTCTATAATCTAACAAGGTATGTTAAACCCAATTTAGAGGGCAATATGTACTTCATACCCTAACGGAATATTCATCAGAGCTGTATCTTATTCTAATGACAGTCCCCACCCCCTTTAAAAGCAAAATTACTATCTGAATCACAAACTGACAGATTCAGTAAGGCGGGGATCCTCAGGACATCGCTGCATATAGAAGGACTTGATCTCTACAGGAAATCGACACAGCAAGATTGGCTCATTAATGGTGTCCGTCATCAGTCTCTCAGGAGCTTCTGGGATATCCTGAGGTTAAACATGACTTCATTAACATTTACAACTTGAAATGCAATGAGATAGAAGCAGCTCTTCCACCCAGTGGAGCCCTTGTCTTCTTGATGCAACACAGTAGAGAACACACGCCCGCCCATAACCCATACACACGGGTGGAAGGGTCTGTTTCTTTCAAAAACAAACACACTAAAAACCTCACATGCAGTTGCTAAAATAACTGTAAAAAGACCTGCCTCCTACAGTATCTCTCAAGGGCCATGCTGCTTGAGAAATGAAAACCGAAAAACCACCCAAGCCATTATCACTGTGACTAGACACTGCTCAGTTATTTTCTTTTCAGGGGCCAGTTTTATCTAGCTCTGAAGCAAGTGTGGGCCACTCAGTCCCACAAGACATAAGATAATCAGTGAATACTCCAGAACATCATTGATCTACACACCAAGTACGTTATTAATAACACCAATCTTTAAACTGCTGTTACCTGGACTTCTTTCCTGTTATAATAAATCTATACACCTTCAATGGTAATAAGACATGGTCATAAGACAAATAACCAGTGTCAAAGCTCAAAGTAACCACATCTGGAAATGGGAGATGATGATGAATTAAGTTAATCTGTTTCTTTCTCAAAACATCCTTCAGTAAACCACACATAAATTCAAGTTAAAACTGAAAACTCTTGTCCTAAATTGGAGAACTCATTGATTTGTTTAATGTAAGAACTGAAATGGTCCTTAGCAATCACCTGGCATGGCTGTTTTCAAGCTTCAAAATGAGCAGAAAGCTCTGGGCTCTCGGCTTTTATCTGCTTTAGGTACTAGACTTCTGTGTAAGATTTAATTAGGAGAAAAGGGGTCTTACTGCACATTCCAAAAAGTTTGAAGACCATCCTCATTATATGGGATAACAACGGTGTGTAGGGTAAATGCTGGCATCCAGGGCTTCCTGTGCGATGCACCCTGCTAGGCAATGAGCTCATGACTCCTCACGACTTTGCAAATGGACATTACCTCCAAGGTAGATACAGAACCAGACAGCAGGGTCACTGGCCCTCAGTTACACAGCAGTAAGGACGGAGGTGGGGAGCTAAGCCCACCTGGGGGGCATTCCTACTCTGAAGCTTGTGTTCTTTCCACTCAATCACACTACTTTTCTAAGTATTAGGTAAAAACAGTTCTCAAGTTTTCAGTACAAATTTTGTTGTTATACATCATCAAATGCTGAAACAGTATGAGAATTTATAAAGGTCTAGTATACTGTTTGCCATCTCTATAAATTCCTTCTAAAAACAAAACTCTAACTAGCAGTAGTTATTCGTATTTCATCTGTAAAACAGATTTGCAAATAACTATGCACAGAGTGGTAAAATGCACAGAGGAGAGGGCTTAGGAAAATGTTAATCTATATCCCCAACCTTTGTTAGGAGGGTGGTCCCAAGCAAAACAGACAGATGCTTAGTTTATCTGGGGCACCAGGCTATCTTTCCCATTAAGTCATTCTCTCTTGGTTTTGCATTTTAGCCAATGGCTATTTTCTTCTTTGAATCTCTTCCACATGAAGGATTTTTAACTCACTGTTCTGGGGGAGGAATCTTTTTTGGAAGAGTCAGATACTTTCTCCAGAAAAACAAAACAAATATATACACATAACAGTATTTTGCATATAATTTCAAAGTCCACAACTTTCTGAAGTATCCTGCCAGCCTAGAGAATTACAACTAGAGCTTTTAAGTCAAGACCCAGATTAATGATGGAAGAAGAGGAAAGCAAAGGATGAGATATGAAGACTAAAAACTTGCTAATACTTACTGAGCACTACAGAACACTTTGAGCACTATTCTAAGGCTTACTCTATGTCTACTGACTCAATGAATCCTCAAGTAACCCCAAGGGTTTGATAACAAGAAGATGCCTCTTGCATTACTGGTTAATTAACCAGAAGCAGCAGTCCACTTAAGCACAATACAACTTCTGAAACAATGATTAGAAAGGAAACCATACTTCTCCAAATTCATAGAAAGTCCCATCTTCTTTCTTTATATTGTGTTCTTTTAGCCAAACAATAGCATCTGAGTAGTTCATCCGTTTGAAAGGCCGTTTGGGGGGCTTAAAGTTCTACAGCAGAAAGGAAAATAGAGTGTACATAAAGAAATCACTAACACTAAAATTGCCACTTTAAGGAAAAGTATTTACTATTATTGTAAAACATTATTTCAGTCTAGAAAAAAAATGACATCCTAAAGATGAAAAACATATATAAACTTCCTCTCACATAAGTTAAAATATTATGAAATTATTGATAATTGACTAGTATCAAATTTTAGTCTTGAAAATATTAGTCCAAAATGGATGAAAGGAGATCAAAAGGCACAAACTTCCAGTTATAAAATAAACTAAGTTCTGGGGTGTAATACACAGCATGGTGACTATAGTTAAGGATACTGCATTATAAATTTGAAAGCTGCTAACAGAGTTGATATTAAAAGGTTGCATCATAAAGAAAAAAAAAGTTTAACTATGTGTGGTGATGGATGTTACCTAGACTTTTTAAGGTGATCACTTCACAGTATATACAAGTATTTCATTATGTTGTACACCTGAAACTAATATAACACTATACATCAATTATATCTCAAAACTTATCTATATATGTCACTTTTTCAAAGCTCACCAAGCCATTAAATCTATAAAAACTCAGGGTGAAGCCTTCGTTGCCTTCCAAAGGAGTCATCATTTCCTTTTTCCATAAAATACTACACCTACCGGGTTGAGGTCATACACTATGCTTGCTGCAGGTGATTTCAAGACTCTGTCTACCACATCACAAACCAAGTCCTCCAGTCGGTCTAGGAGCTCCTCAAAGGTCAGGAAAGGGCACTCCGCTTCCACATGAGTGTATCTGGAAGAATGAGACACTGGCTTGGAGCTGCTCTTCTCGTCTACTGAGTTTCTCTTAAGCAAGCGTTTAACTTTGGAAAACTGTCCAGAAAGGTAATATTCTAACACTGCTAACCAACTCCCCAGTCTGCAAATTCGTTTCAGATCCTCCTCCACTTCCCCTCTTTAAAGTGATTTCTTATTTATTCCTTAATACATAAGAATCAAATCAAAGTGAAAGAACAGACCTTAGCTAGCTATGACCTAAGAAGCAAACTTTTCACATGGTTTCCATTCATTTATTCAATTGCCCTTCCTATATCCTCTTAATGTATCCAAACTTTTCACATTGACATCACTTGCCTATATAAAGATTGCTTCTCTAAACATATTTTTAATCTCTAAAAATTTTTAAATACAAATAAAAAAACAATTCGGTACTCAGCCAGGTGCCTTCGTGTTCTGGACTGTTCGGCCCTGTATGACTGTGCAATACAAAAAACATCTCCCAGAGCTGGAATGCAGGTCTCCAAGTACAGCTGAGAGGACTGAGTCAAAAATGCCTCTTCCCCAAAGTAGTCGAGCTTGAAGAGTGTAGCACCACCTTCTACTTGTGTTTGCACTAATGTTGGTGGAGTAACCTGTTCCAATGGAAAGAAGGAATAAATAAATGCCTGCCATGAGCACCGCATGCACGTTTAAAAATGGCAAAAGGTATCGTCTGCAAAAGATGAGTGCACACTTACTTCACAGTACCCCCTATCAAAGAAGTGATCTCTAAAGCACCTGGTGACCATGGAACGTGCTTTTAGGATTTTGGACATGTTTTCTCCTCGAATCATCATGTGTCTGTTGTTGAGCTGTACATCAACATCAGACTCTTCGTTGATCAAGTTATCAGCTCCTCCAGCTGGGGCCAACCCCATCAGTTCCCAGAAGTCACAACTCAGCTCATGACCTCCTGGAGCCTAAATTTTTAAGAAGGGGGTAGGGAGAAAGAAAGGAGAGAGAAGGAAACAAAAAATTAACATTATTAAGGATTTTAATTTATGTCAAAATTTTTGATGAGCTGGTATTTCTAAGAAACTCAACATTATTAGCCTATCCATCTAAACACAAAAACCTAAATAATGCAATTTTATATTGATTTTTTAATATTCAGTATTCCTTTCAGAGTAAATATACACCTACACAATTTTTAAAAAACAGAAAAGCACAACCTAGAATATAAACTATAATTTCACCATTCGAGTAACTGCTAATGATTGTTAACATTTGGCATATAGTTCTAGCCTTTGCCCAATAATTTAAGATAACAGATTACCCCACTGAAAAACTCCTTAGATGCAAAGGCTTTACTAAAAGCTATTTCTCTTTGGAATAGATATATAGTAAAAATTCAAATTCTCCCTATTAATTCCATTAAAAGCAATTCATTTTAGAAGCCACACATCATGGAAAATATAATTATCTTGATACCAAACTGGATAGCAGGTAACATCATGACGATGACTCCAACTGGCAATCACTTCACTTCCAGGGAAAGCTGAGTGACCTTGAGTCAGATATTCATTCCTAACGTAGGTTCTTTTACCTGAACCTTGGGAGACCCTCTTTTGTCAGTATTTCTAGCCTATTAGGAGAACTCCCAGGGCTCCCTCTGGTGGATATGTCACATTTGTTTTCTTTGCCAGTCAACAAATAAAATCACACTAGTTATTTGAGCAATAATTACCAACTAACTGTAACTGGCCTAAGTTATGTGCCTGTTAGCTGGAGAGCAAACAACTCTCTGAATAGCAGAGCTGTATTTACTTTTTAAAAAGAAGCTTTCAGTTTCTGTGATGACTGCCCTTGCACTGTTCACCATGTAAGAACTTATTCACTATGTAAGAACTTGTTCGTTATGCTTCAGAAGATTGGAGACTGTTGAGAATTAGGCTTGGGGTTGATTAATGATTGTGATTGAGTCCCCTATACAGAATTTTATTGTTGTTAACAACCATATGATCAATAAATATGAGAGATGCCCTCTCAAAAAAAAAAAAAAAAAAAAAGAAGCTTTCAAATTCTCTTCATAAAGTTTCAGATTTAGATGTTCTTTCCCAAAATTTTTTGGGTAGACTAAGTTTTACTTCCACTTAACTGAAAAATTACTGACACACCCATGGCAGAGTGGCTTTATTTTCACCCAAGAGGATTATTTAGGAATTCTGTAAGGTTGGAAGTCCCTGAGGTACTATCAGATGAGCTGTACGGTGTACATACTTCACCAGAAAAGCCGATTAAATTTCACAAGCAAATCACATTTGTGTATTTATTTGCCAATACCAAAGATACAAATAAAGACCCTGGAAAATACACACTTATTCACCCAATGAGGAATTTGATCCACTCACCTGCTTGCCCTTTGGGGTAAGATTTAGCATTCCATACACTGCAACACTACTCTCGGTGGACAAGAGGAGTCCATTGTAACACTGACACTAGGAAAAGATCAAGGTTCAAATTTAGTTTTTTACATGTACACTAGTATATCCTAAGGTATAGAAAGCAAAGAGGATTACTTGCAAACAAGTTATCTGTCCCAAACTAGTAAAATAAGCTGGCTAGCACTTTCAAAATTAATAAAGAACAGCTATTTTTGTGAAAGATTTATCTATGTAGAGCTACACATGTATGTAAATACATACTTAACCTACAGACATATGCATAAGGTCACTAGCTCTCGTCTTTTAAAAATATCTGGACAGTTTGTTTTCTTTAAAATTCATACTGTTAAAATAATATATAGATTATGATGAGCAATACTTCCTAAAATCATTAGAAAAGTGGCAAGGAACTTTATAATGGAGGGATTGGGCTAACAATACCTGACCCCACCCCCATTACAGAATCATTCAAAAAAGGACAACTGAACATTATGTGCTTTGTGATGTGATCCCAGTGGAAGAATACAGCATTGCCTATAAAGCAGTTTTGCTAAAAACAAAAACAAAAACAAAGAACCACCTGAATCTGATCAGACCTAACGTGCAGCTTATAAGAAATACACAGGTTAGAGGAACATGTTAAATGACATCTCAGGATGCAACTGACCAAATCCAGAATGTAAGAAGTCCCAATGGACAAACAGCCAGGTTTTTTCCAACAAATAAATGGGGGCAAGTGTTGGAGCAGAAAAGAGAATGAAAAGGGAGAACTATTATAGATTAAAAGAAATTTCAGAGATGTGTCAACTGAATGCAATGTGTAGATCTTGTTTGAGTCCTTATTCAAACCAACCAACTATAAAAAGACATAAATCAACTGGGAGAATTTGGACATTTAGGAGCTATGTTAATGTAGGGGAGGGTGATAATGGTAATATGGTTTATATTAAAAATATTATTTCTTGGAGATTCACGTGTTAAGTATATTTATATGAAATGACATGCTGTCCGGGAGGTAAAAGGGGGTCAGCAGTAACGCCAAACTAGCCATATATCAGTCGTTACTTGTTATGGACATAGTGTTTGTGTCCTCCCAAAATTCATGTTGAACGCTTCCCCACCACAATGCGATGGTATTAGGGAACAGGGATTCAGGGAGAGAGGGAATAGGGTTAGACGAGGTCACAGGGGGAAGACCCTGGGACTGGGATCAGTGCCCTCCTAAAAGTCACAGGAGGTCTGCTCCCTCCTCTGCTCTGCGAGGATGCAACAGGAGTCGGCAGTCTGAACCTGAAGAGGGCTCACACCGGAACTCCTGCATGCTTCCAGCCTCTCGAACTGCGAGAAATAACTTCCTGTTGTTTATAAGCCACCCAGGCTATGGTATTTTGTTAAAGCAGCCCTAACTCAGACGTTAATCAGGCTGGGTGATGAGAATGTGAGGTTTCTTCACCATTCTATTTTTAATACGTTGGAAATTTTCCATAACAGCTTAGCATATGTATACAGATCCTAAAATTCCCAAAACTAACAAAAAGGAACCTACTGAAAAAATATAATTTTCAGCCATATCTTAGAAAATATTTACCAAATCATCCGATAAGACACACTGAAGATAACCTGTACCATCTCGCAGCACCAGAAACATTAAATTCTTTCCTGAAGATGAGAAAGAGAAATTTAGCCAGACTGTTCTCAAAGCACTTAAAAGTACTTTCTCATAATTTAATCTCATGTAAAGGAGACTCCCAGGTTAGACATTAAAATGTTCAAACCTCCCACGTGGCCCCCATCCTCTGCAGGGTCCACCAATAACATCACTGCTCAGTATTTGCAAAGCAGTGTACCTTCTTCACTGTACTTTCAAGTCCTAAGCGATCCTCATGGTCCACATGACCGTGGGAAAGCAAGAGAGCAAGCTACGTGAGACGAGGGCTTACGTCTAAGTCGCCGCGAATGCTCTACAGCACCCAGGCATCTAAGGCCGGGCACCCAGGCATCTAAGGCCGGGCACCCAGCGGCAGGAGCACAAACGCTGCCACATAGCATCATTCCTTTTTTTTCATGCCCCATCTCTTTTTACGAAGGATTTGATAACCATTTATAATAAAACGTAGGTAATACAATAACAGAAAGAGAAAGCAAAACATCAGGACCAAGAGGGAGGCAGGAGGAAAATAAACTAATAATAAAAGTCAATACGACCACCATAAATAAGTTTCAGATTTGGCTCTGCCCTTCTGTAATACATGCCCTGCTTTTCATTAAATAATTAAACTCAACGAGGCAAATATTTACTAGATAACCTCCTGATCTCTGTGGCTGCTTATAGTTAAATAATTGGATGCTTACATCTAAGTAATTTTTAAACTTTTAGTAGTCATAAAGTAAGAACAAATTTAGGATATAAACGACTATCTCCTTGGAAAAGCTAGCATTCAAACACAAAAAGAACCCCAAAGTGAATGTTCCTATGTTCTTTAATTATGACCAAGGATATTTAAAACGAAACAGAGAGAACAGAAAAGCTTTATCATTTACCTTGCCTACGCAGCCTGTGGACCCAGCCAAACACCTTTACTCTTTGGCCTCTATAACCTTCTAATGCATGAATCTTCACCTGTCAAGTTAAAAGAAATAATATTTGACTAATAATGTCAATTTATTGCATGTCAATTTTTCCACCAATATTAGACGATTGGTAGTAAAGTGTTAAAAATTTACAAAGAGTGCAGAACCACCAAGAGTCACTCAACTGCAGGCCAGAAGCAAAAAATTTCACCATACTGGAGTGGGTAAAAAATAAAAATAAAAAGAATCCAAGTCTTCTTTCTCTTAGTGCAAAACTGGTAATGAGAAACCCATTATTTCAGATATTGCTACACAAAATCAATTGAGTAAATGGACTCACGACAGCAACAAGAGAGTCCACACAGGCCCCTTCCCTGGCTTCACAGTCCCTCTCAACACCCTGGCAGGTAGAACAAAGGCTAGCTTTTTGTTTGGGAGATGGAGGAGATGAGTAAGGGAAGGAGATGGTGAACGGTAGCCAAGAAAACAGCTTCATCACTAAGGAAACAGGAAAAATGTGACAAGTCACCTGCACTAAGAGCTACCTGAAACTGGAGCATGCCCATTCACAGTCCAGTATTCTATTCTAGAAAGACTACAGAAGGAGTTCAATTTTATAAAACCACGTAACTTTATCCATTTAAAAACTCATGAAAATCATGGCTTTCAGCCTCTCCATTTTACGGTGAGGAGACACGCTTAGGGAGGGCAAAGTTGCTTACCAACACCACCCTGGACAGCCAGGCCTGCGAGCTTCCACTCAACAAACCGCTAAACATTCTAAACAAAGGAACCAGCCTTTTAACTCTAAAGCGTTATTTATGTTGATCCCCTGTAAAAGGAAGGGAAAGAACACCGTGCAAAGGAACAAAGCACGCTGCAGGCCCCACAGACGCAGAAATAACAGTTTGGTGTGGCAAGTCCACATTTGAAATGATACACGTCACACTTACACATTTTGGCTCTGGAAGACTTAGGTCTTTTTTTATAGAAATCTTCTTTGCTTCTTCCAGGTTTTTTTCTCTACGCAAATTGTCTTCTGCCTAATTTAATAATAAAGCAATTAGTTAACATGGTTTCTAATGGTCTAACTTCTTAAAATGTTCACAATGACAAATGCATTGCTCACCTCTTTCTTTTCCCGGGATTCATTCTTCATTTGTTCCCGATGCCACATTTTTTTAATGTTCTTCATCTGTGATTTAGAAATAACGTCCCACCTCTAAAGAGAAAGACAGGCATTTCAGTTTTTCAAGACCTCTATGCTCTGATGAAAATGTATTCACAATATAATTCTGCAAAGTTTTCAGTTCACCCTACCTCATTTTCTTTTTGTGAATCTATGTAAATGGTAGGAAATGGTTCTTTTCCCACTGTCATCAAAGCCTGGAGTGGGAAGGGAGAAAAAGAAAATTTCTTTAACATTGTGCAATATTTGAACTCAAAATAGTATCTCAATTATAAATCAACTACAAACATCTGGAAGCTAATCAAGAGCCAAGAAGAAAGCATAAAGACCCCAACAGCTGAAAGTCGATGTCGAGGGAAGGACTGGTTGCCTGGACTAAGGATATTTTGCTTAAAGTAGATGCCGTCAGGTCCTTTTCAAACAATTCTTGCAAGTTTGGTTATACAGTATAGTTTCCCAGTATAAGCAGAATAGAAACAGCAGATTTTAAGTAGCTGTAGGGACCACAGGAGATACACTGACAACAAGAGAAGAGACAGCTAACAACAAAAGCCAACTGCAGATCATATCTAAATGGTTCATCCTAAGAAAGCAGGCAAATTGTTTCTGAAACTCTTTCAACCAAAAAATGGTTAAGGACACAAAAGGCTAAACTTAATTAACTTGAAAAATTCCCATATGTTGAACACCTCTTTTCCCTAGTACTGGGATGCATCAGGTATTGCCATGTCATTTAGTATTTTATATAAGACAACCAAGAAATGTAATGAATTACTCTCTGCAGTTGTAGGATCTGAAGCTTGCTTACAAAAACTGACCTTTTCTAAAAGCCTGGTTTCCAGGCCTGAAAAATACTTTCATCTTGTTTTGATACTAGTTTCAACTCAATGATTGCTGCAGAGAGGAAACCTGGATCTTTTAAAAACATCCAAGAGCTCACTTTTTTAATAATTAGGCTTTGTAGAGATGTTTGTAAATCATTAGGAATGAATTTCCTACCTAATACTCTCTGACTGCTCCTTTAATATCACTGAAAGTGAAAGATGGAAGCTGTAATTCCTGAAAGCAGAATGGCAAACTTTTGCTAATAGCAATGTTGTGCAAACATTCACCTAAACACTATTGTCAGTTTTGGGGAGCCATAGGCATCATCCCAAGAATCTGAGAGAGAGATTTCCCTCCAAAAGTTAAAAACAAGGACCATATATGACACACCAAAGTGTAACCACACAGTGTAATCTAACAGGGAAGAGAATGCTCCCAGGACAGGAACACTTGATAATAACCTAAATTTGTGTTGCAACAGAGCTAACAAAAAGAGGAGCTGGCCAGGCATGGATGGATACACAGAAAAAGAGTGTCAAGGCAGTGTTCTTCCTAATGCTGTCCAAGGAGAGGGCTTTAAGCCATCTTCCTTATGGGGGTAGCTACAGCCATCCCAGTTCAACAGGCAAGCCCATGGCTACCTTAAAAGGGATGTCTTGGCCAAGTACCAAATGATTTCACTCATCTGTGGAGTGTAACAACAAAACAAAACCTGTAGGAACAAAACAGCAGCAGACTCACAGAACCCAAGAATGGACTAACAGTTACCAAAGGGAAAGGGACTGGGGAGGGTAGGTGGGAAGGGAGGGAGAAGGGGAATAAGGAGCATTATGATTAGCACACATAATATATGGGGGGCACAGGGAAGGAAGCATAACACAGAGAAGACAAGTAGTGACTCTATAGCATCTTACTATGCTGATGAGCAGTGACTGTAATGGGGTATGTGGTGGGGACTTGATAATGGGGGGAATGTAGTAACCACAATGTTGCTCATGTGAAACCTGAGCATAAGATTGTATATCAATGATACCTTAATAAAAAAAAAAAGAGATGTCTTGGCCCATCTACCTGATGGAATCAGTTATGTAACACTGATGCTCTGAACCAATGTTCTGGAAGGACATCTCTGATCTGTATTTGGCTTCCCATATAGGTCTGTTTGGAGACAATATTCAAAACTTACTTGAGGATTCTAGATCCTGAGAAATAACAGTGTATTAATAAATAGTATTCTAGCTTCAAGCTCCAGACTCATGAATTACTGGGCATCTGTTCTGAGAGACAGGTCCATTCCTCATGTACTGATATAAATTAGGTCTTGAAGTTTCAAGGCTCAGGATCACATCTGGACTCAAGTGGTAAATTCACCAGCAGGCCTCTTAGGAGTCAGTTTGGAAGAAAGCTGGGCATGAGCTCAGTGTGACTGAGCAAAGCTGATTTTTGTTTCTGTAAGAATTGAAAAACCAGCCATCTGCCTCACTGGAGAGAAAAATTCTAAGATGCAATGCTGCATAAGGATGAAGACACCTTTTTAAAATGTTCAAATAAGTTTAGACTTGCTCATCTAATACTCTTAAAGCTACATATCTGTACACATGCCTTACTTCCCCTTTTCTGAAAATGATCTTCAAAACCTGGTGTTGGAAACAACATTATTGACAAGCCACATAATCACTGATTGAAGCCATTAATAAATGAAAAGTCGTTTTCCTAACGAGGAGGGACATTACCTTCAAACCTGTTTTAAAAGGTTTCTCCCTGGTTCCATCTCCCGTAGCATCATTTCCCTCTCGATTCGAAACATACAGCTCTGCTGTTTTACAAAGTGAGAGTAAGTTACTAACTGGTCAGTAATTATCAATTGTCTCATACTACAACTACTTTATCCACTCTTTGTGAACAGAACAAGCATCTGATTAGCAAAATCTTACCACAATCCAAAAAAATTATAATTATTTTCCCACTCCCCTACCTCAATGACTTCTATCTTGTAAAAACACACTAGTTACAAACTTAGCTTTTCAAAATGAACGTTGATGATCTTAATTGTGAACCCCCAACGACAAAGAAGGGCTTTGAAGTTGGCCAGGCCAGACTGGAATCTGGGATGCTGACCCTTAAAAGCCAGGGTGACTCTGAGGAATTCATTTAACCTTCTGAGCTTATTTCTTTGTCTTCAAAGTGAGGAAAACAATACCTTGAAGGGCTGTACTGGTCGCGAAATAAAATTACACATACAAATCAGATAACCCAGGGCCAATGCACAGATGTCAGACCGAAACCCAGGGGATAAATTGCAGAGGGCCTCACAACTAGCTAAGTCTGAACAGTGACATCAACCCGGGTCTCCCTTTCTCCTTTTTCTACTGCACCGTATGGTCTCCCTGAAATCTCGGTATAAATGAGGATGCGTAAAGTCCTTTCCTGATTATCACTTTTAGAGTTACAGATTTGGGGGCTGCCCTGCTGGGCGGCAGCGCCTCGCAGCACCGAAGCCTCGGCTGGATTACGGAATTTTTCGCAGTGGGGTAGGGCCGGGAGCGGCCGCCACCCCAGCCCGGGCCACCCAGTCCAGGGGTGCGGCCCGGGGGTCCAGCCCCCGCCCTCCTTCCAACCCAGCGCGACCAACAGTGATGGAGCGCCCACTCCGCCCGGCAGTCGGCGGAGCAAGGTTCCTGCCTCGGGGCGGAGCACCGCGCCGCTTAAACGCGCGCCGAGGTTCCCGAGCCTCACTCACCTAGTACCATCCCGGCGGTGGCCCCAGTCACCTCCAAGGACATCGTCTCCCACACGCTGCCGCCTTGTCACCCCAAAGCGCACCAGCGGCTTCCTCGACTCGGACGTTGCATCATACAACGTCGTGCGTTTGTCGCTCACTGAGTCACCGAGCATCGCGGAGCCATTGGTTACGGGAGGTGACAGACCGTAGGCGAGCGTCGCTGCAGCCGCCATCTTTGGACCGGGCACGGTCAACTTCCGGGTCCCGTGTCCCGCCCCAGCTCGTTGGCTACTCCGGGAACGCCTCTTAGCCGGGACTCCCGGACTCCCAAGTCCACCCAGATGAATTTCTCCTTCTCATCCTGCTCCGGGTCCCAGAGGCTGACTCGTGTGGACCAAGTCAACGGGCTTTTTGGCTTCTGGTCAGATAAGCCAACGAACGGGGAGCACTGGCAGGAGAGCTGAATGGAGGAGGGAGGTTGGGGTACTTAATCCCCCAGCTCCCTCAGCACAGGTTGGCTGCATCTTCATGAAGGCCACAGCTCTCGTGAAGTAGCACTAGAAAACTGTTATCTGGGCTGCCCTTCATGGATTTAGTTTTTTGTAATCAATAGAATTGGATGTACACAGCAACATTTCACTGGGAGAAGGTCAGTGTATACAGGGCTGGGGCAAGCAGTAAGCTTTGTAAGAGGATAACTTAGATTCCCATAGCACCTGCTTCCACTGCTTCACTGCCGCTTTCTCAACCCACACCTATAGACTTACAGGATTTCCCTATGTCCAGTTACTAGAGGATAAAAAAAAATATTTTTTAATGAAAATAACCTAGTACTAACGTGCATAATATGCCAGAAGTGAACACCTATGCGGTTCACGTGGATGTGGCTCAGAAAGGACAGTAGCAAAGGGAAATATTCTGAAATGATAGAACTCTGAGCAGGATGACCGATTTTCCAGTTCTTACATGAGTACAGATGGCCTAAGGGACTGATGGACAATGAATGGACACAGAATATAAAAATTTCATTTCCCATGTCAATGTCTATTAGAAGGCGTTCTTTATGGAGGAGATCTCCATAATCTGTGGATATGAGCCTTTTCCCCAAAATGCCCCAGTGCTTGTTCAAAGAAACGATACACAAAGTGGCTATGGTAGCAGGATTGAGGGTCTGCAAAGGTGTGACCTGGTGGACTGCCTTTCTTCAAGGCTGAGGTAGTGGCTATTGCCACTGCAGAGTACCCAACCTGCTAACAGCAGAAGTCAACTCTGAGAACCTGATGGGACACCAGTCTTTGGTTGGACCACCTGGTCACGTGGTGGTGGGTGGATTACATTAGACTCCTGAATGAGGCAGCAGTATTCCTCTCAACTGTAGAGTCATAGTCCACATAGGGATGTGCACTCCGTGCCTGTAGCACCAACTTTTGTGGATTTACAAATGGCTATGTCCATCTCCAGGGTACATAACATCTTCTCTAACCAGGGAATATACTTTCAGGGAAGGAAGTGTGAAACTGGGTTCATACTTGTGGAGTGAGTTCACTGGTTTAACTATGGGCTTTGTGTTAGATTTTTATTAGTGCAACCTCCCTCCGGAAGCAGAACTTTCCTTCAGCATCGCTGAAAGGGTCACTTCAAGAACAAACTTAAGTTTGCGTGCCTATGAATGAATGGAATGAATTGAATGAATGGGATTGCTCTTCTGTCGCCTCGTTCGACTCTAGCCAGCTGGGGGCGCCCTCTTCTCATGGTTCCCTACTTTCCGCTTCCGCGTCCGCTCAGGGTTGTCCTTATCTGTGGGTTGACACCCACTTCGCTCCACATGGCGCCCGAACGAATTGTGGTCCTAACAGTTCACTGACCCACGCGGGCCACCGGAGCGCTCAGGGCAGGCGACGCCGCCGCCGCCATGTTGTCTCCGGGCCACATCAGCTTTCGGTTCTGCGGTCGGCGCCCGATCGGCCCCACTGGGGCGCCTGCAGGCGCGGAGGGAAGCCCCAGGCTCCCGCCGGAGGCCAGAGCCTCCGTGTTTGGGGCACCGTCTCCGAGCGAACCCATCGACGTCGTTAGGGTTTCTTCATACACTCAGTTACCAGCTCCTCAAAACAGTCTTGGAGAGAGAAGAGGCGAAAATCAGTGGAAGCGCCTCTAGCGCTCAGTCGCCAGCCCAGGGCTGGGGCGGGGAGAGGAGGGGAGGCCCCGTGTTCGCCCAGCAATCACAAATGTCAGTAATATTTAAAACCCGCTTGAAACTACAAACAAAAGTGGGAATTATAATTACGATGACACTGTTCATCTGGAAACCTAACTCCTTTTCGTTGTAGAGCTAAATGTAAGCGTTTAGGTTTGCTCATTAATTGATTTCAGCGATTCCCAGGCTCCTTCATGTTTGTGAACTGCTTGCTTGTTCACAAAGATTATCATCTTTTCCTTAAAAATAAAAAAATGAATGAAATCATTTTGAAGTCCTGCTGAATGCTCACCCTGAAGGTTAGGAGGGTGAATGATAACCGTGCAGCTGGGGCTCTGAAGCCAGATCCGTAGGACTCTGCGGCCTGGGTGACCCTGGTCAGGTTCTTTAACCTTTGGGAGCTACAGATTTTTCAGTTGTGAAATGATAATCCTTCTCTGGAAAGGTTACTGTGAGGTTGTGATGAGATCAAGTATACAAAAATGCCTAATGTGTGCTTGGCATCCAGTGAGCCTTCTTAATTAGGCTATAAATGGTATTAATAGTTAATCACTGTGATTGGTTTGTTCCATGACCCTGCATGAATCAAATCCTCAAGCCTTCAAACTGCGGAGGGCTGCTGGTGGGTCCTCTTCACACACACCCTTTTTCCTCCTTCATCCTTTCCCTCACCACCCCCTTCATGCCACCCTCATTCCCCCTTTCATCCCCTGAATGGGTTCTCTGACCCGTATTCAGAATGTCTCAATCTGCAGATCCTTCCCACTGCCTCAGCTCTCAGCAAATGGCTTGTCCTTCATTTCAAGCCATTAAATCGCTCTCTGATAGTCCTCTATAAAACCCTCAAACTTTCCTGCTTCAACACCTATTCTTTCCTTCTAGTACAATGCAAGTAGGACCTTCCCTCTTGCCTATCCCTCCACCTGTCTTCTAGATCCCTCACAACTTCCCACTGTAATCTCTACACTCCAGCCAAGGGGAACACTTTAAAAACATAAGCCCAGTCGTTTCATTCTCCAGCTGGCAACCTTCCATGTTTTCCTTTTGCTCTCAGGATTCATCCTCCTAACCAAAGAATAAACCCTCATTAATTTTTCCAGCAAGAAATGAGTATATTCAGGAAAAGCAGAGAATTGCAATTCAAGACAAGAAAACTGTGACAAAACTACATGCATGTCCAGAGAACAAAGAGTTGCTGTTCTTTCTAGAAGAAAGGGGGAGTTGGGAAGACTGTTCTAAGCAAAAAGTCCATTTGAAGAAACTGGGAGTCCTACACGTGGTGGCTGCTCCTTGGTTGAGTAAGTGACAGTCTCTCACTGGATGCTAAAGTAGCCAAATAGTGTGGATTTTAAGTTGTCCTATGAGGCCTGCAATTGACGAGTGGTGGGCGTGAGTGCTCCCCCTGCAGGCCTCTTGACGCCATGAAAATGAGGTTCCCTTTATTATAATTTTCACAATCCCAGTATCTTATCTCTATGGGCTCACCAGGCTGGTGCTGTTATTGCTTTCTAAAAGCACAGTTAACATCAGCCCGGGATGGTTTCTTTACTGAGTTGTCCTGGGTACCATGTGGGATTTGGGACAGCCTTTAAGAAAGATGACAGTAGAGTCAAACAGAGGAGGAGCTGGGAATCTTTCAAAGTGGCATTAGCTATGTCCTTTGAAAGCAATGAGGAAGAAGTTCTCTAGATTAGTTTCGGAAACAGTCATGGTGTCACAGTTTAGCAGGAGCTGAAGCTCCTAGGGAATCTCCCCAGGGAATTCCTATGATGTGTCAGAGGCCCAGCTGATGGTTTCTTAGTATATCATGGTTTTGGCTGTTGGAACAGGTCGTGAAAGTATTTTCACTCCAAGCCACAAAATCCTAAGAGCTATCCCATTCTTGGACAAATTCAGTAAATTTAAAAGAGCTCTCCAGGTCTGCGTTTACTCAAGATGTTTGTAATGATGAAATCTTGACGCAAGGTTTACAGAAAATGGAGCCAAAACTCTTAGAAATAGTCCTTAGAGTTAGCTTTCTCAAACTCTTTAATAACCATAAATTTTTATGTTGGTCACCCAACATTTAAATAAGGAAGCTGAAGGTGAGTGGGAATCCCAAAGCGGATGGTAACCAGAAACCTCCTATAGGATTTCCATAGACCAGCTTATTCATTACACAGCTTGGCTGAGCAGAACCATTTTAAAATGAAACTGCAAGATAACTCCCAGTTGGCAAATTGACCTCTATTCTAAAGGTTGACTCTTATCACCTGGATAATTGATTCCTGATGAGAAATGTTAGACTAAACCCTCCCAAGTTTGCTTCATAAGCCAGATCTGATAACTTTAAAAAACAGGGAGACATTCCAGAGCTTATGACGGCACTTCACAAATGATTGTTGTTTAACAGCATCAGGGACCAAAAGAGCATTAATTATTACTCCAACTTGAAATCATAAACAGGTTCCCTGGAGTAAATACCCTGTATTAGGAATTTGGCAGGAGTATCCTGGATGTTTAACCACCATACTTGTTAGAATTCTCTTTCCTCTTATATTTATTGTAAGCAGTTGCATTATAATTGTATTCAAGATTTGAGGCCAAATTCCTGATAATTGACAAACTGTGAGAGTTATTTCTTCTTATGCATTTTACTACTGATGTCATCTTAGCTGAATATTGGGCAGCATAGAGGCAAATCTACAACTGATCTTTGAATCTACAACATTCTCAAATGATGTTTGCACTTCCCCTTGTTTGACATGACCTTAAGATGTTATCAGACTCATCTGAGGACAAAGAAAATGCATTTACATATGATTATCTAATAAAACACATTGCTCCCAGTCTATAACCATGAATAGAATGCTACCATCTCTGGGTCCTCAGTCACCCAGGAGGGCAAAGAGTGAGACTCGTCTAGTGAGACATTTGTGGATGAGCAAGATTCTCAGTTTAAAAGGATTTGTAACTTGAGCAAGAAATGTGAACTCAAACTATCCTTTTTTTGCTTAAAAATCATTTCTATTTTTTTAACTTAATTTTTTCTATTTTTTTAACTAAATTCAAAACTTTAAAAATTTTGTGAAAGTGTGAAAAGATAATTCCATTTCAAAAAGTCTCATTTCCTACTTATTTTTGTTCCTTAAAACAGCCTCTGTAGAAGTGTAAATGATATACAACAAACTGCACAGATTTCAAGTGTGCACTTTGATGTTTTAACCTATGTATATACCTGCCCAACCATCATCACAGTCAAGATAGTGAACATATCCATCACTCCAAAGATTTTCTCTTGCCCCTTTGTAATCCTTCCTCACACATTTCCCTGTTGACTAACAACGTTGAGCATTTTTTCATTTGCCACGTGTATACCTTTTTTTTCCCAACTTTACTGCTATGTAATTGACATACAGCACTGTATAAGTTTAAGGTGTACTGCATAGTGATATGACTTACATGTATAGTGAAGTGATTACAATAAGTTTAACATACATCATCTCATATGAATACAAAATAAAAGAAAACAAATTTCTTTCCATGTGATGAGAACTCTCAGGATTTACTCTTAACAACTTCCCTGTGTATCACACAGCATTGTTAACTATAATCACTGTTACACATAACATCCTTAATACGTATAAGTGGAAGTTTCTTTTATCTTTCATTTCTGATTTTACACATTTGAGTTCCCCCTTTTTTAATTGATGAATCTAGCCAAAGTTTTGTCAATTTTGTTCATCTCTTTGAAAACCAGCTATTAGTTTAATTGATTGTTTCTGTTGTCTTTTTAGACTTTATTTTGTTTATTTCAGCTGTGGTCTTTGTTATTTTCTTCGTTCTGCTAACTTTGAGGTTTGTTCCTTTTTTTCTAGTTCCTTGAGGTATAAAGTTAGTAATTGGAGATTTTTCTTGTTTCTTGAGGGCATCAGGAGTCATTATGAACTTCCATCTTAGAATTGCTTTTGCTGTATCCCATAAGTTTTGGTATATTGTATTTCCATTCTAATTTGTCTCAAAATATTTTCAAATCTCTCTTTGGATATCTTCTTTGACTCATTCGTTGTTCAGTAGCATGTTGTTTAATATCCACAAATTTGTGAATTTTCCAGTTTTTTTCTTGTAATTATTTTTTAATTTCATATCATAGTGATCAGAAATGATGCCTGATATGATTTCAGTCTTCATAAGTTCATTGAGAATTGTTTTGTGGCCTAATATATGATCTTTTTGAAGAATGTTCTATGTGCCCTTGAGAAGAGTGTTTTCTGTTGCTTTTGGATAGAATATTCTGTATATACCTTTTATGTCCATCTGTTCTATTATGTTGTTTAAAGTCAATGTTTCCTTATTGATTCTCTCTCTGGATGATCTATCCATTGATGAATGGTATTAAAGTCCCTCTGTTTCTTCATTTTCCTTGATTCTCTGTTGGTTTCTTTGTATAAAATAGCCACCTCTCCCAGTCTTGAGGTATTGGCCTCCTGTAGGAGAGAACCCTTATCATTCAACCTTGCCCTAGTTCTTGGTTGTCTTCCAAACCTTTGTAACTGTCCAAGCAGCCCATTTTATTTTTAGTGGCTCTCAAAAGTTGAAGGTGTGCTAAGATACGTCAGTGTCCCAAGGAAGAGGATCTCAGTCAGCACCTAGATTCAGGCTGATTAGAAGCCAGACCCTCAGGCAGCAGCTTTTATGGTTTACATTTACATACAGTGCTATAGGACTGCAAGAATAAACCTGAGGGGCTGTTTCAGTCTCTTGTCTGCATTCTGCCCTAGGGGTGGTATCGGGCTAAAAATTGTCTCCCTATTTGTTACAGCTCCATGGGACCCAGGATTGCAAGCCCTGCTGGCTACTAGAGCCCGGTGCTTAAGGAGCAGCCCTTCAATGACAGTCACAAAAACCAAGGCATTGGACATAAAATCCAGGACCAGACAAGCTCCTCTCCAGAAGGTACTGGTTCTCTGGCTGGCTGCAGAGTGCAAGTGTAAAGATTGTGCTTATTCTCCAAGGTGGCTGGAGAATTCAGTGGGCCCTTAGGTGTGTGCTGAATTAGAAGCCTGCCTCTCAGGCCACAGTTAGGAAGATAAGCTAACAGGCCCGTTTCAGTCTGTTTCCTCTTGTGCTCTGGGAGTGGTAGCTGGCCAAGAATGTCTTTGTTACAGTCCCACTGAACCCAGGAACACAAGCTCTGCTGACCATGAGAGCCAGTCAATAAAGGGATGTTTCCTGGGTGACAGCTTCAAAAACCCAGGGCACCAGCTGTAAAAACTGGGGACCAGATGTATGTAAAATCTCCCCTCTTGGAGATAGGGTATTCTGGAGTACAGCAGAGGGAGGGAATAAAAATGGTGCCTTCCAGGGGGAAAAAAAGGCTATTAAAAAAAAATAGCCAGTTGCACCGTACTTCATCATTGGAGAGTACCCAGCAGGTCCTACCTGTGTGTTAAATTAAATGCCTGACGAGGCCCTCAACTAGTTTTCTTTTTCTCCCCAGAGGAAATGGTTCCACATGTAGCTGTAGATTTGGTGTGTCTGTGGGAGGAGTTGAGTTCTGGATCTTTCTATGTTGCCATCTTGAACTGGTTTATTCCTTTTATGGTTAAAATTGTCCCATTGTATGTATTTACCACATTTAATCTGTTCAGGTGTTGATGGATGTTTCACTGGCTGTTGTGAATAGTGCTGCTTGAGAACATTCATGTACAAGTACTTGTCTGAGTGCCTGTTGGCAATGTACTGGGACACACACACACACACACACACCTTGGAGAACTGCTGGGTCATACAGTAATCCTGTTTAACTTGAAGAACTGCCCAACTGTTTTCCACAGTGAATGCAGCATTTTACTTTCCAATGTGATGAGGGTTCCCATTGCTCCACATCCTTGTTATTTTCTGTTTCCTTTAAAAATTTTTTTATTAATAGTCCTTAGTGGGTGTGAAGTGGTACATCTCCGTGGTTTTGATTTGCATTTCCCTACTAATGATGTTGAGGATGTGTTATATGTTTTTTGACTATTTATATATCTTCTTGGAAGAAATGCCTATTCAATAAAATCATTTTTAGTGTTTATTTTTAAGGGTTCCAAACTCCACTTCTTCTGAGATGCACTTTGGTTTCCTTTCAGTGTTTTGATGGGCCTTTTTATATTTATAAATCCACCAAAAGTTTTCTTGCAGCTGTAACTTTCTGGCAGATAATGAGAGGACTTTTAGAAGCTGCCTTACAATTTTCCTGAGCTTCAGTCAGATCACATGGTGGCAGCAAGTGTTCAGATGTACTTAGATTCCATTAGGGTACATTTTGTTATTACATTGGGGTCTCTTAGAAACCATTTTATTCCCATCCAATAGCACTACTGAACAGTTTCTGGTACTAAACATCAGCAAGAACCTTTAGGTGATGCTCTTTGGTTAAAAACATTTATTCCTCCGTCAATTTAAATACAGTAGTGTATCTCAGGGGGAAAGTAGCTGATTAGGTCTCCCAGGTCTGCATAGGCTTTTTTCTCATATCATTTCTATTGCACAAGTTAATATCTGGACCATCTTGTTCCACCCCATTTCCAAAGGGTTGCCCTGATCCAGGCATGAAATTCTGTTCCAGAAGCAAGCTTTTAGTTGAGGAATAGCAAAATCTAGGGCATTGATTTCCCACCTTAAAAAGCATGCCCAGACTGATACTATGTCATCACGTGCTGGTAATTATGCCTCCCAAAGAAGTTCCCCATTTCTCTCCTACCCAAAACCTCCTTTTCTGTGGCAGAGTCACATTTCCCAACTGGGGTGGCAGTTGCTCTTGCGTCCAGGAGCTGACTGCCTGACCTGCAGGTAGCTCATCAACATGGCCCTCCCCCAGCCTCGGGCCTCTCTCCTCCTTGCCTGCTCTCCTGTCTTCTAGCACCTAATTCCCTTGTTCATGTGCTCATTTTCCACTTTCCAGCCCTTACTTTTGGTCAAAGGTTACCTTTGCTATTATTCTTTTTCCGAAGAGCTGAGGTCATTTGGAAAAATTGTCCCTCATCTAAGTATCCTAGATGCATCCTCCCTGGACACACAGATCTTACCAAATGTAAGACTTACCAACTATAAATTCATACCCTCTGTCTCTGAAGCCTGATCACCTTTTCTCAGTCACTTCTCCCCTAACATAGTACCTTGCCCTTAATTTTATTTCTCCCCACCAAAGGACCCCTATGCTCCTTCAGAAACCATGGAGGCCTAGATTCTTCTGTCATATACCCTACTCTAAATAAATAACCAACTAGGTGCTTTAAAAGATTATGCTTCTTGAAGATTTTACTAAAGCATTTATTTTTTAAACAAAAATATACATTAAATCTCAGATTTACAGAATATAGAAATAATTTATTCATAGCAATTTGCATTTTAAAATTGTTAATATTGCACCCAGCAGTGTAAGTCTTTGACACATTCGCATTGTCGACCTTTCCCACAATTCACAAATCGGGAGAGAAATCTGCAACTGACAATTACACAAGCGAACTTTTCTTTACCAAAACAAAAACAAAAAACACAATTATTTTTATTTACAAGATAAAGAAAAGTTGTAAACTTCCAGAGATTTTCTTCCATGGAATAAAGAGCTAAACATTCTTTTATCATACCTGGAAAATGAACTATATACAAACTGTGGTTTCCTCATAGGAATTCAAAGGGACATGTACTGTGAACATTCATAGCCTATTGGTAAAAAACAGAATTATTGAAAATACTTCCGTATCTTCACTACAATATGGGAACTAGTGTTTAAAAATCACAGGATGAGAAAAGCTTTTGGAAAAATAACTTTTATCTCTTTGAGGATGGTTTCTATAAATGCCTAAAGTTATCTTCAATTTTAAGAAGGTACACTATTACTTTTAGAAATATGATTACTGTTAAGAGGGTACACCATTACTTTTAGAAATGTAATTACCAAGAGCCTTTTCTTCCAAGACATAAGACAAGTGAAAAAGAGTGAGGTCTCTGTTCAAATCCCTTGTAAAATACTTTATACATAGGCAGGCACAAAGTTTGCTTTTCAAAAGAAAGCTTTGCAAAATTCTGCAATTTATCACTGATGTCCTCAGTTTTAAAAAACTATTTTTAAAAAATCCCATAAATATTTAAATGCATTTTTTTAAAAAAGAAAGTAGGGAATCAACTCGGTAGTACAGGTGGCGGATAAAATAATATGCAATAGTAAGAGTAAACGTAAGCAATGTGCTTTTAACCTGGCAGTAAACTGAAACAGACTGAAACAGTATGCTAGTGAAATGTCAAATAATTTTCCTTGGTTGAACTGAATTATTACACCAATATGATGGGAACATGAAAATCGCGTAGCCCACTATCAACTCCGAAAAAGTTATTGGACCACTTAGCTTCCTGGTGATGAACATTCATGAATCTTTTGTCATTACCATTATAAATAAAAGATCTTTGTTAACAAGGTAGCCTAACAGGGGGAAAAAAAAAAAAGGATCTTCTGGGAAATTTGTGTTGAAGATCCCAGACAGGAAAATAGAATTGTAATTTTAAATGCAATACCATTTGAATTGAAATACAAGACGTTTTCTAATTCTGTTGTCCTAGATTGAGACTGGGTTCAAAGGTTCTCTTTGAATCATAGTGAACACAGCAGGTGAATAAGAGGACTTGGAAAAAAGGTTTTCTTGGCTTTGCTATGGCAATAGTCCAGCCCAAGTATCGTTACAAAGATTATCGTCTTTAACATCCTATGACGTTAAATTCAGTTTTTAAAAAAGGGTCCTGAGAGGCTTTTGTAAAAAGACCGGCCTTCCCGTGCGGGGCTGCCCGGCCGAGGCCCTGCGGGCGGCCGTCAGCTCTCGGCGGTGCGCCGATACTCCGCCGAGCCGTCCGCCACGATTGTGTCCAGCGGCGCGCGCTTCTTGCGGATGCTGCGCCCGGAGGAGATGAGGTCGGCATAGCCGCGCTGGTGCGAGAAGGCGTAGGCCGAGCGCCGGGACGACGCGCCCCGGCGGAACACGTTCTGCCGCCGCTGCCACTGCTCCTCCGCCTTCAGCCGCTTGCGGTGCTTCTGAATCTGCGCGGAAGCGGGAGACACGGATTGCGGCTGAGAAGCGGCTGACTCTGAAGGTGCGGGTCTGCGATGGCGGGGACGGGCCACCGACGGGACGCTTCCCACACCTGCCCCGTTAGAGGCGGGCTCCACCGTCCTCCCCAGAGATGAGGAAATGCACAGAGTTATATGTAAGGCTTCCAGGGTCTGGAGCTGGAAAATGGGGAGCCGGGACTGCTGCTCACAGAAGCTAGTGCTCTTACCCAGTCATAAAGCCCCTTAGGGCCTTTTCCCTGTTGCTCTTGCTGCTCTGTCCATGCAGAAAGATCTAGGGGACACCTGAGATTGCCTACTAGCACCTTCTCTCTCCTTTCCGACACAACCTGAGTTTATCGAGGTACCGTCCTCCTCCACACGCCACTTTCCTCCTGGGATGTGGACGCCACTCATCATGAGATGTTGGGGCAGTTTGATTTCCCTTGCTAGGTACTCATCCAGGAATGGGCATGCGACCTAATTCTGGTTAATGAGGCCTGAGGGCAGTGTGCTGGCCCCATCAATGACTTGTGCGGAGGCGCCTAAGGGAAAGCTACAGCAAAATCAGCCTCTTAAAGATGAAGAGGCTTCCTTCAGATATTGACAGCTCAGACAAGATGCTGGGAACTGCAGCAGCCGTCTTAAAGATGAAGCCAATAATGAAGATAGCAGAGGGGAGAGACGGAAAGGATCCTAGTCGTTTTTGACACACATCACGTTGCTCAGCTGAACCTGAAGCCTGCTAATTATTTGAGTTGAGGTGACACATTATTCATGAACCATTAGCTCAAAGGATCCAGCTACAATAGGTGACATTTTTCTTTAAATGAGGTGAAAAGGAAAAAAAAAACCCGACCTATTTGTATGGCAAAATATTAATAATGTAATTGTTAAATCGGGATAGACATATGGGGTTCATTATACCATTCTCCCTTTTTATTTGATAATCACAGTCTGAAGGGCTTATATGTAAGATAGAGTTAAAGAGTAGTAGTACTAAAAAAACATTCACACCAAGCTTCCCATGAGTTTGGAAATCTGCTTTGGGGAAATGGTTTAATTTCTGTGAAAGACATTCAGAGTTCGGAGACAACTGTATTTTTTTCTGTACCTTATCACTTTCTGACGGCCAAATGGTCATTGACAAGAAACGTACAGCCACGACGGGAAGTAAGCACACGGCGACAGTCAAAATGATGGTCAACCAAATGTATGGCTGTCTCAGAGCATTTGAAGCTGTGCCTATAAAAAACATGGAGAACGGGCATCCTAAAGACATAGTTAATAGTCCATAATCCCTCATGGATTATCTATGGTAAAGTTTTACAACCAGATGGGGCCTCCCCAAAACATCCCATCACTGCTCAAGGAATGAACAATTTAAATAAGACTAAGCAAAGCACAATCAGGAAGGTAACTTCCTTGGAAGACAGCAAATGTACATAAGCAAACAAATAAATAAGGAAAGCAAAGTGTGTTGACATTGCATTGATTAAAAGTGCAAAAAGATTGCTATACTTCTGAATTTTTCCAGGAATTTTAAAAAGTACTTTCCAATTTATAGTTTTAGTTTGAACTGCAAATATTAATAATAACTAGTGCTGCATTTGTGACAGGCCTTGTCTTAGGTGTTTGTACAGACCATGTCATTTAATCATTTCTGAGAGATGAATATTGTCCTCTTTGTCAAATAAGAAAATTGAGTTGTAAAGAAGAAATCTGCCCAAGGTAATAGAACTAGCTATGGCAGCTCCTCAATTAAAACCCACATCTGTTTGACTAGAGCCATGCTTTTTCCAGTGTAATTCAGCTTCTGGATTTTTATGTCAAAAGAAGTAACAGTTCAGTTCTGTTTTACAATCAGGCAATCATATCTACTACCCAATTTTAAAACTATAACAGCTTCTAGAGCCAAATCTATCACAATGTCTTCTGTACTTACACTAAGTTTATAAAAATAATGGCCTTTACTTTTTAAATGTGTTTTTTATACTTCTAAACATGGCTGGGTTTAAAAAATACTCCCTTTCGGAATATTCTAAGTAACTGGGCCCTAAATTTTTAAAAAAACAGAATCAGTAAAGACAAACTCAGTCATAAAAAAAAATTAGCTCAGTCCCAAGAAGGGAAAGGTTACCATAGCAACTGTCTTTTCATAATCCAACAACTGGTCATAAAAATACCCAGTCTTTTACAGAGAAGCTAACTTATGGGGATTTTTTGTTATTGTGAATCCAAGATATTCAAATAAGTCTAAGTAGTTAATAAATTCAAGTTCATGATACTTCTTTTTTAATTTATAATATTTATGATATTTATATCAATTCAAATTCATTCTAGCATTTGTCAATTTATCATATATTTTATACAGTCATAAGCTATCATATATTTTATACAGGTTTACTTACTGCTCTGCATACATTTTTCCAATGATGTAGTCTACTTTTTGATTCTAGATTTCCATCATGTATGATTCACAGTTTGATTAACACATTTAATATTGTTAGGTCTTCAGGTTATTTCCATTTTGAAAAAACAGTTAGGAATGTTGTGGTGGTATAATCTTTGTACAAATTATCTTTACAAAATTTGGTGTTTTATTTTACCCCCCAAGCAGAAATAGTGAGAAGTTTTAGAGTTCATTTTGCATTTCCAGATAGTGTTTGGGAAAAATTGGGTGTATACAATGCATGTATACACCATTTCCCAAAAACCTACCAACAGTGTGTTTTATGGGAGAGAGAAAAAGCTGTATCTTACTTAACAGATGCACAATTATATCTTTAGGTTATTTTAATTTGCTTTTCCAAACCACCACTCCCATTCGATTTCCAAACAGGATATTAATTTTCACTAGCAGTAATTTACACTTTGTGTTGTTACTTACCCAAAAGTTTATCAGAATCTAAACTAATGACATTTTTCTATACATTTTTTTTTTGGAATTAAGAAAATACCAACCTGTAAACTGGAATGCAGATGGAAAGAGAACATGTATTCCAGCACTATGAAAGTCAAACATGATGCCAAAATAAAGGGCAATGCTTCCAAAAATTGAAAAAGCATTCACAAAAGTCCAATAAGAAGTATCTAAGCCAATCTGTTGGGAAACCAGAGAAAAACAGAGCACTCATTTTGGGGAGTTAGCAAGAAATAAAAGATCTAAGGATTCTGAAAGTCGAGTTCAATTAAGGTGTGATTTGGCTTGAATACTGAACAAACTATCCCTGGCTCAGGCAAGGAGGAAATGCGCTTGGTACGAGGAGTGAAGGGAGTGTTCACATTTTGTAAAGCGGCAGAGCCTCGGTTGGAGGGAGAGTGGGAGCCAGGTGGATGTGCACACTGTTCTGTGTACAGAAATGCAGGTACCAAGAGATGCTGGGAACAGTCGATTAAAGCCACGTACCTGGAAATTGACTGTTATTATAAGAGCAGAGGCGATTGTGACAGCAAAAGACTGGTAGTCTGAAGGTGCCTCTCCATCCTGTCCCACGGTTTGCAGATAAGCCCCAAGAGGTATGAAGAAGAGGATCATCGATGTTAAAATCCCGTGCAACAAGCTTACGAAGAATCTCCTATAGTTGAACAGTGAGTCTCTTTGTCCCACTACATATAACCCAGGGAAGCGGAGGCTCAGTTTGTCACTGACATCCTTAAGGGAAAAACACAATTAGAGTTGTGTACATCCAGAGTGTGGAACTCAGAGATACCTTACAATTTATATTGTACAAAGAGTTTCAACTTACTAAGTTTTAGGAAGGCAAAAACACTAAACAAGGTAGGTCCTGAATAGCTTCTGGGTGCAGAGATCAACCTCATGACTTTAGTCCACTGTTACTTGATATTTAATTCGGAGAGGGAAGTAGGTAGAAATAAATTATTTTGCTACTTTTAGAAAGAAAGGAAATTTGTAATGTCACAAAAATGTAGGGAGCCTATTTTTACCTCCTGAGAGAATATATTGTTTCTAGTTCTTTTGGAACTAGAATTTTCACATAGAAGTTGATGAGTTAATTCCAACTTATTCTTTTTACTCATTAAAGTGCTTTCTTTAGAATTGCTACTAGAATGTGGACTAACTTGGGAATTAAACACATAAGTTTTGGCAAGTCTTACAATAATTTACTCTTAAAAGAGTTACTTTTAGAATAAGTTACAGTTACTATAGAGACATACTATACTGTCAAGTGTCTTAACAAGAAAGTCATAATGTCCAAAAGGAAGATAAACTCTTCTGTCAGTGAATTCAAGGCAGGTACAGAAATCCTCTTTTTTTTTTTTTTACTATAAAACAGGAAGCACAGCAGTTACTCTTGTTGGCTGACAACAGAATAATAATAGCATTTTCTCAAATTGAAAGCCAAAAGAATGCACGGAAATCTCCGCTTTTCATTCTAGAACAGGCACAGTCTGCCCAGCAGTGCCCCTGTCAGTAGGAGGCTCCTACCTGGTCGAGCAGCCCCATGAGCAGCACGGGCAGGCTGGAGTACAGCACATTGTACAGGGTGATGAACCAGTCTTCGTACGCCGTCTGTGAGGAGATCACAGAGTCTCTGTGTCACAAACCAGAAGCCTTTGCCAGCCTCACCGACGTGCATTCATCTGCTCTCTTAAAGCAGGGACGTCCCCATCAGACTGGGGACTTCTCCTGCCACAGTAAACAACCCTCATCTACACCTGCAAAAGGTATGAACTTGATTCTATGGAACGGGCAGAATCAAAGACTGTTCCAAGAAACAAGTTTTCCCCCTAAAAGAAGTGGGGGAGTATATGGCAATAAGCCTTTGGAAAAGGGAAAGATACTGTTTATTCTGTGTGAATAACGCTGGAAAACAAGTCAGTACTCATCCTTATGCCCCTTTGGTAATGAATTAGAAAACATAAACCAATAAAACTGATATAAAATCATGTAAAGTAGCATTCAGATTTTCTTCACTTTTGTTTTGCAAGCCCAGCATTTCCATTTAAACATTTTGTAAAACAGAATTTGAATATTAAAAATACACCTCTGGAAAGGAGAAGCAAGGTTGCACACATCAGTCCTCAGGGTGGGATAGAGGACACAGGCTTATTCATCACCAACTTCTCATACACTGTCCTACACAGAAACCGTAAGAAGGCTCTGATGGCTCAAAGTTGTTCTGAGGGGTTTCTGAGGCGCTTGCAATACCATTTCTCTGTGGTAGAGTGCCAGAGTGGTTTGGACAGCCCTAGGCATTGACTTAGGTTCATTTTTTAACTAATGATATTTTTTTGCTGCATCACCACTTTAGCAGATATATCTCTCACTCCCACTCCCATTTTAGCAAAAAATAAAAGATAAAGCCCAACAACAGAGGCATCATAATAGATTATAATCATCCAAAATGTATATAATCCCTTTAGCCTTGGTGACAATAACATTTTGTATTTTCAAAGTTGAACAATTTGTTATCACTATTCTTAATACAAGATAACTTAGGGGAAAAAAAAATCTAAGGTAAAGGCAAAGACACAGACACAAGAGCCAGCAGACCAGGAATCAATCCCACCTACTTAAAGGCAAAACAAAATATTTTTAAAGCCCCAGAGACATTTTAGAAAAGTAATCCATAATCTTAATCTATGCCTCAACTATTAAGGAGAAAGCACCAAAACTACAAATATGAAGGGGAAGAAATAAATGTTTTTTCAGAGGCAGAGTTTTATTCATGTAAAAGAAGAGCTCTACTCATCAAAGAATAATAGTACTAATAACAGTTATAATGATGATGTTACATTACCTGTGCAGAGTACCCATTGAAGAAGGAGTACCAAAAATGAACCAAAGTAAATGCAAAGTTTTTATAAAAGAAGTATCGTAGGAACTTGCACATCCTTATATAAGACCACCGACCGTGCACCAACAGCAGTCTCTGCAAGTATCTGAACTGAGCGAAGGAATAGTCACTTGACATGACAGCTTGCATGCCTTCTTGTCCACTTATTCCAACACCAATGTGGGCAGCTAGGGGCAGAGGGAGAAGATACTGTCAATGAGAAGCTTATTTTAAGGCAAAACAGTGAGATGATAAAAATGTTTCCATAGCAAAACAAAACAAAACAAGACAAAACAAAAAAACAGAAATGCACTGAATAAATATGACAACTTGCTCATTATACCCCACCTCTGGCTTCTGAACTCAACTCAAAGTCAGAGGTACACTTTTCTAAACACAGAGCACATGGTTGGGCCTCTCTAGATATTTGTGAAAGGATCTCAGGTGGGTGGTGAATTTCCTTTGGATTATCTGTCCAGCTCATAAGCTATTCTTCCCTCACCCCAGGGTGAGTTCTAGGTGCTCATGTGTACTGTGCATCCCTGCCTCCTCAGCCTCAGCTGTCAACTGTGAAAGGCCTTGTCCTAGGTATTTGTGTGAAGCTGTGCCTGTAAAAGACATGGAGAATAGGCATCTTAAAGGCATAGTTAATATTCTATAATCTCTAATGGATTATCTATGGTAAAGTTTTACAACCAGATTGGCCTCCCCAGAACATCTCATCACTGCTCAAGGAATGAACAATTTATCCACCACCTAACCTGTGATGGGTACTACAGGCTGGTTCTTGCAACTTTCATTCTACCCTTGTTCTCACTGGAGAGGTGGGGAAGCAGATGACCTTACATTGCCCAGACTCCCTTGCAGCTAGGTTCTCTTAGAGAACTAGGTTCCACTGTTTTGACCCACTTGTGACTTGGAAGCAGAAGCAAATCAGAGCCCAGCATCCCTCCCCTCTTTGGCATTTCTACATCAGAGTTCATATCCAGCTGCCTGGAGTTGACAGACAAGTGCAAAGACTTCTCAATTGAAAAGTTCTTCAGAGAACTCAAAGCTAGAAGCTCCTCTGGTTAGTGACCCAGATGTTAAGAGACTCCACCTGGAACCTGTTTCTTCAATCCATCTAAACCTTTTATGAGCACCTGGTCCCCTGTATTAGTCACTTCCTGCTTATGCTTAAAGGGGTATGTTTCTTGTACCTATGCCCTGATAGAAAACCCAAGCTGGGCAAGTCTCTCTCTTGGCATTTTGGAATTAGGATTTGGGTATGTTTATGTTTTGAATTTTAACATGTAAATTCTTGAGTTATGGAACAGATATATTTCTTTCTGTGGGTTCTGAAGAGCAGAGGAATAAAGTAGTCCAAAGAGGGGCAGGGAGAGACAGATGCTGGGTTCCTCGTGTAGCTCCAGGCCCTGGGTCCAGCATCTTCCAGAGGCCTAAGCCAGGCCTAAGCACAAGACATCTTTGTATCTTTTAAAATATATGTCTATTTGTTTAAGCTAGGTTTAGTTGTTCTCCAATAGTTGCAACCAAAAGCATTTTTAACTAAGTTACTGTTAAACTTCCAAAGGCTTATTCATGGCCCACCATGAATTTAAGACACAAAATATGTTTGGTGGGGAGAAGGTTTTCAGAAAGGATTAAAAATGAAAGTCACAGTTTAATCCCTCCTCCCAATAGTCATTAAATATAATTACAACTTCGAGAATTACAAATTTTACCTAGGTCTTAAAAGTTATGGGAGTGAAGACAGATCAGTTGGAGAACACGTATTGGAAAACAACCTATTATTCTTCAGACCCTGAGAAGTGACTGCCAACTCAAGCAGAGTTCCCAATGAAAAGGAGCTCCAAAAATCCCGCCCCAGTTGCAGGACCCAAGTTCTGGGGTATTCAAAACAACAGTGATGTGTCCAAATCTAAATTTTCAATAACACTTTGCAATTCTAAAAAATAGAATAAATTGCATCTCATTCAATATTTATGACTGCTTTCAAATAGTTCTTATGAACAGTTGTAGTTGCTAAACTGCTCTTTCCTACCAAACCATGGACTTCTTTCCTAACAAGCAGCAGAGGGAAACACTGAGATTCTTTTGGAGCCAAGGAAGAGGAACCCCTGCCATAGGCCCTGACATCCTGTCCAGCAATTCTGTTGGGGAGCCCAGGGCTGGGGTTTCAAATGAGCACTGCCAGTCACAGAGTGATTCAAGGCAACTGAACAGATGTACTTTATAAGGCCACATTGTTTGTTTTCTTTTTCCCTAAAATCTAAATATAGGCACCTAGATTTTCCTGAAGTTTCAAATGTGGTTTCAAATGCCTCCCCAGTAGGCTCCTTCATAATTCCTTAACAAACTGATCATTTCAGCAGGCCTTTCTGCCTGTGTCTCACCTTTCTCATGCTGCTTGCTCATTCTCAGGGTCTTAGACCAAGAAAAAGCACCCACTGCCAGTAGACATTTTCAAGGCCTAAGAAAGGGAGAGGGCAGCCTATGAGAGTCCTTGGATCTTTACTAGGGACAAAACCAATTGCGGTTGCCTCCACTTCTGCTGGCCTACACTGCTACATGTGAAGCGTGTTAACAAATGGTCAGTGTTTTGGGGTTTTTTTTGACACTTAAATTTCCCTGTATTTCTTTATAATTTCTTTCTGTATATTGTTTTTTGATTCAGGTGGAAGAGATGAGTTTTCCAAAGTACAAAAAGGCACTATCAGTACTTGGATAAGGTACTGACTTCCAAGGAGACATGTGTTTCTTTGATTTTCCTCCTCAATGGATTCTCCCTAGGTCATATACAAAAGCACCTGTCATATAACAGACAATAATAAAATTCTTAAAACTAAAGAAAAACAAGTCTCTATAAGACTTTATGTGCCTTTTTGTGATCCCTTTTGCTATTAATTGGTGAACTCAGAGAAATAAAAACATTTTCAAGTCTAAGTCACATAATCAGATAGTAAACCTACAAGGTGACCACCTCTTTCCAACTTCTGGAAGTGAACATTATAACTGAATGAAAATGGTGTTTCAGTTAGTTGCCCTTTTGGTACAGCAATTTATCTTTAGGGTACACCATGGATAATTAGCGAGAGCTGGCTAAGGGGAAAGAAATTGATGTAATTCAGAGCAGGAAATGTCACTCCAATGGTAAGACGAGTGTGTGCAAAACACAGAGGTGAGGGATTCAACAGGCAGTAGCCCCAGGCGTACATGATAAAGAAGACATACATCATATAGCTGACTCCTGGTGAGGAAGATAAAGTTGGAATATTCCTAGTATAGATCAAGGAGGAGGAGGAAGGCACTCTAAGAAAAGAAAGAGACAAATCAATGAGTTACAAAATAGGCTGAATTAAGTCTAGTTGCACACAATGCATTCAAACTACTTAGCATGACAGTACAGGTGCTGTCATGTAATAATAGTTCATCTTAACGAAGATACTATCACAAAGCTGGAGGGTCAGATCAGAGATATTCTTGCTTTCAGATTAGGAAACTGAGGCCTGCACATAAGCCCAAGGTGATGCAGCCTGCTGGCAGCAGGAAGAAGACAAGTATTCAGGTCTCAGGAGTTTTGGGTGTTTCCATTACAAGTGGAATACTCCCTTACAATATACCACAGGGAGGAAAAAGGACCAGGATGCAGACATGTTGAAGGTTTGGTTCCATATGCTTTAATGCCAGCACAACTATTTCTTCATGATGGGGCCTGATCCTTCAATTTTTTGGGTACCTAGGGTCATCCAAACAGCAAAATACCCTTGGTGATCTTCTAGGGAGGTTGGGATGGTGGGACCGTGCCGGAGCTTTGTCTGCATGCCAAGGTGTTACTCTGAACTCACACTGGGTCACCCAAAGGGGGAGTTCCAACAGATTAACCAAAGGCACGAAGGAAGCCCCAGAAAAAGATGCTTAGGGGAGGGAGAAAAATTTTCTCAAAATAAATACCAAAGAGAGTTCAATAATGTATGCTGAGCTCAGCAGACATTTTTGAAAGACTTATTAAGTGGAATGTTAAAGTCTTAAAGGAATATAGGAGAGGCAGCAAGAGAAGAAAAAAAAATCCAAACTATAGAAAAGATGGGAACAAACCAGGATAAGTTCACCCGTGCAGAGCTCTCTCTGTCTGGCATCTACGTGCAGCACTGTCCCTCCTGCTGTGTCTGGCTGGGTGGGCGGGAAGCTTCCTGAGCACAGGTGTGGCCACCACGGTCAGGTGCCATTACTAAAGCCTGCTTTATGAGAGCCTAAGCAATAACACCTGAAAAACCTCTCCCCCACCCACCCCGTTCTCACTCTTTCTTCTCTCTAGCAATTCAGGAGGCACCGGCTGTGGGCGCGAAACTCACTTTTGATCATATTCACGTCATTGGCCCCGTCTCCGATGGCCAGCGTGATGGCTTTCTTGTACCTCTTCACCAGGTCCACCACCATGGCCTTCTGCTTGGGGGTGACCCGGCAGCAGATGACCGCACTGCACTCGCAGGCCAGGTCGACGAAGTTCTTCTGCCGTTGCTCTTTTTTAGCTTCCAGCTGCCTTTTACTTTGCGTCCTTATTCGCCTTTCTTCCTCTGTCCTCGGAAACTTCAGCTTCAGGATCTTGCTTCTCTTGGTCTTTTTCTCCAAAAGAATTTCATTCTGTGAAATCAGAGAGGGAAAGCATTACACCCATATTAGTTTTTATACCAAGAGGGCCATTTCCAAGACTTTAATCGCCGGGGGAGGGGGGGCAGTAATTCTTGCGTTATCGTTGATGATGTTCTGATTATAAAATATATGGACTATCAAAATTTAGAAAACGCAAAAATGGACAAAGACAAAAATTAAAACCATGAATTGAAAAGCCAGGGATAACCACTGTTACCAGTTTGGTGTAATTTCTTTCATATTGGTCATATACTACTAAGTTTCCAACTTGGGAAACTGCCCTTTCATTTATAGGCTAAGAGAGTTTTAGGTTGGCAGTTGACATGGGAAAGCATCTGGAATTGGCCCATAATGAACTGCTTTAGTTTGAGCCAAAGGCACGGATACACTACTGATACCTACCAGCCAAGAGCCAGTGATGATTAGGGCACGGTTTCCTCCAGATGGAAAAAAAGGTTCGTGCACTGGGGGTATAAATTTTGCGTAGACTCCACCTCTGTTCCTCTGGTTTTCCATCCTTGCGTGAAGAAGAGCACTGGGCGGGGGCGGGTGGGGAGGGAGGGAGAAATTTAAATGTTTAAAGGACAAGATACCAAACAGGCCCTAGAGAGTGAAATAATTTTGACATATTATCTCTTTATGAAATTGTGGTAAAAAACACATTAAATTTCTCATCCTATTTCTAAGTGCACAGTTCAGTATTAAGTGTATTCATATTGCTTCATAACCAATCTCCAGAACATTTTCATCTTTCAAAACTGAAATCCTATACCAATTAAGTAACTCCCCATTTCTCCCCCAACTCCCACTCTACTTTCTGCCTTTATGACTTTGACCGCTCTAGGTAACTCACTGTCTAAGTGGAATCAGACAGTATTTGTCTTTTTGATGGCTTATCTCAGTTAATAACATCCTCTAGGCTCATCCATATTGTAGTAAATGTCAGAAATTCCCTCCGTTTAAAAGATGAATAATAGTCTATTGTATGGACCGACCACATTTTGTTTATCCATTTATCCACCAATGGACATTTGAGTTGCTTCCTCTTTTTGGTTATTGTGAATAATGCTGCTATGGACATGGGAGTACAAATATCACTTGAGAACCTGCTTTCATTTCTTTTTGATGTATACCTAAAGTGGAATTGCTGGATCATATGGTAATTTTATTTTTAATTTTTCTGAGGAACCACCATACTGTTTTCCATAGTGGCTGCACCATTTTACCTTCCCACCAACAGCACAGTGTTCCAATTTCTCTACAACCTTGCCCAGACTTGTTATTTTCTGGGTTTTTGTTTTTATTTTTTGATAGTAGCCATCCTAAATGGGTGTGAGGTGGTGATACTATGTTTTTAATTTCCATTTCCCTAATAATTAGTGATGCTGAGCATTTCAAATGCTTGTCTGCCATTTGTATACCTCTTTGAAAAATGTCTATTCAAGCCCTGTGTCCAGTTTTTAATCAGATGGCAGGTAAATTTATCAGTCCTGAATCTTCCACATAGGGGTACTACATTCTTGGTAGGGCTTTATTATTTGCCAAAGACAGCTAAAGGGAGACAGAGTTGACAATGTGTTCACCCAGCAACAGAAGGAGCAATCTTAATCTGGATTATACTACACTGGGGTGAACCCTGTATATTATCAATAGTGGCTACTATTTGGCAGAAAGAAATTTATTTCCACATAGAGTTATACCTGTATTTGATAAATGCTCAGTGTTTTATATCAGCAAATTATTGAGAAGACCACATATAACATAGTCAGTGTTAGAAAACTGAGTCATGGAATTTTGGAGTGGAAGGTAACCTTAAATGGTCATATCCAATCTCTCCACATTACAAACAGGAAATCAAGTCTGAGAGAGATGACGTGCTTTGCCTGTAGCAAACTGACAGGAAAACCGGATGAAGATTCCAGTCTCCTCTCAGCCCAAGGCTTTCCTTACACACGCTCAGAGCCATTGTTCTTCACCCTCACGAGCAGGTTTCTCAGCCGGGGCACTATTGTACGTGGCTGTGCACTGCACTGGGGGCTGTTCAGCAGCGTCGCTGACTTCTCTCCGCTAGAACCATTAGCACCCTTTCTCCCTGACCGTGACCCCACTCATTGTGTCTCCACACACTGTCCCATATTCCTGGAAGAGGCAAAATTGCCCCCGTGAGAACCACTGCGCTAGAGGACTGGTATCTGTTATCCTTTTCCCACATTAATTTAATTCTCATTTTCAAGTTGAAAATGAGGGATGACCAAGACAAATCACTAAAAGCTTGAAAATAAAAAATAGGAAGTTATTCATTCAAACCATTTCACAGGAATCCCCCTTTCAGGATCCAAGATGATACATCTCTCTGTAGTAGTCAACTGCGCTAAGAGTATGACCATAGCATTTACTACTAGCATACATTTTATTTCCTAATTTAGCTCAGGGCCCAATTTTCAACACATTCAAGAGAGACCAGAAATTTATTAAGGCCCTCATCTATAGAAAATAAACAAAACCACATGGTAATTAACCAAATTACCTGAAGCCAATAAACTACTCAAGTACACATGTTAGTAGCTATTTGCCTCTTTGCCTACCGCTATATTTTAAAACCTAAGAGCACAAAGAGGCATGGTTTCTATGCCTCCATTCAAACAGAACTGATCTATTTGGATTATAAGGCTGCTGTTTTGTTTGTCTCATTTAGCAGAATGACTACAGATGCTCCATCATTAGAAGACAAGCAACAACCATCAACTCCCTCATCAACTTAACCAGACTAGGCAAGTGTGTGTGTTAACAGCTTCTGCCACTGATGATCTAAGGAGAAGGCTTGTGGAGTAAGTGGAGCTGTCAAGCAATCCGGGTGACTATGCGGCACATTCCTGGCTGCATAATAAGAGAGAGCTCTCCCAGTACATTTCCAGGTCTGCTGCAACTCTGATTTGGGGCTAGCGTGTCAGCATAAGCTCAGCTTTGAAATATCAGGCCTGCCCCATCTAGACAAGACTTGAGATGTAAACTGCACTCCCCCACCCCCCACACCCCCCAGACATGTCCTTCCAGGCAGGACTATGGGTTTTCTCTTCTATTTTTCTTTTAAAAGGTAAAATACCTAAAAAAGGCATTGCAAGACCATAATTCATATAAACTTATTCGTGATGTCTCAGGCCCGCTTTCCTTTTTCAGCAGGCAAGCAGTGAGGACTTCTAGGGAATGGAGAAGAATGACCCCTGAAAGGGGAAATAAAGGCCCCAAATTTCCCTAATGCAAAAATGTGCGCAAAGTAAGGTCTAAGTATGACAACGTGTACCTGCCTGCATTCTCTCGCTTCTTTTAACACGAGGAACCTGTCCTGAGTGACATTCCACTCCTACTTCTCCTCAACTGCTGTCTCTACTGCATCCAGTCTGGCCTTTACAAAAGTGGGACGTCACATATTCTCACACTGCAGGCCCTGTACTTACTTTATATCTTCCCCATAGCAAATAGTCGTGTCTTCAGTCAAAAGTTCACAAGCAAATCCTATATTTTCAGCAGTTTCTACAGCAGAAAAAAATTAAGTCAAATGTCATTCCTCCTGAAGAATAATTGACTTAATCTATAAATGATGATTTTTTTCAATTAGTGAAAAAGCCAGATTTAGTCAAATATGTTGTCTTTCTATAGCAATACATAGAAGCCACATTAAAAAAAATCCCTTTCTCTATAAGAAAATAAGTGTAATTAAGGTCTAGTTTGAGATGTTTTCAATAATAAAATGTGCTGCATTATCAAATACATAAACTAGTTATTTAATAATCAAATGTTCATTGGAATATTAAACACATTTAGGTCATGTGGTTTAATTATCTGGTTATGGAAAAAAAAATCAACTGTTTCCATAAGCCCTCACCTGGGGCCCCTAGTGGAGATTTTCCCCCTTTTTCCATCACCACCCCCTGTTATTTGTTTAAGGTCAAGACTTCCCTTAGCTTATCAGAGTGTGTAACCCATTATGATGTAAGTGAGGGAAATTATCTGGTTTCCTGTCGAAGGCTTGTAAAGTATCAGTGCCAAACAATTTTTTGTTGAGCTCTGAGTTTAATAATTAAAATCTTCCCTTGGGTATAAAATTTAATACAATTTTCAAGCAATAAATGGCAAGAAAACCAAAGTTGTTCAGCACCTTGTATTATTCTACTTTATGTCCAATGAACGGTAAAGCACTGGGGAGGACAGAGGGACAGAAGGGATGGCCCTCCCAGGATAGCAGCCCATGTCCAGCTGGAGAGAGAGACTAAACCTAATCAGTAAGATTAGACCAGGGCAGGCTGGAATAACAGGCAAGGGATTCTTAAGAAAAGCATCACTGTCCGAAAGGAATGGAGGATGGGAAGTCTGAGAAGGTCAACCTGGGCAAGGGAAACAGGAGCTATGAATATTTGTGCATGAACAGATATGCTTCCCTGTAACTCAGTTACCCTTTTTGTCTCCAGTAAGCACCCAGATCTTAATGTCAGCTTTTGCAAGTTTGGAAATGGTTTCTGGGACTCCATCCTGTAGCTTGTCTTCAATAGCTGTTGCTCCCAATAGCTGGAATGTACATTTTAAAAAAGGAATTAGCAAATAAGCCAAAAAATGTTCTGTAATTGCAGTTTGCTAACCTGTAAAAAAAAGAGCTAATTATACACCTCCGTTGGTGCTCTGCTGGGGCCAACGGCCAGTGTTAACAGGGAAGGCTGCTGTGTTTCACACCAAAAACCAGAACAGTCCCCAAACGTTTTCTTAATTTACCAAGACAAAAGTGAAAGTACAAAATCAAGGATATTAAAAATACACTTTCATTGTGTATATGCTACTTTACATGGATACAAGCCAATTCCTCTTGCTTAAGGTCATTGCTATTTGTTGAATATTTCTCCTTAATGTAAACTCTACAGGAAAGAAATATTAAACTTTGAAAAATGTCATTTACAAACTGTATTTTTCTCATTTCAAGATTTTGCAAAATATAAGTCATTTCAGTAATTCTCACAATGTAGTAAGTAATATGCTGGTTATGTAAAACTCATAATAAATTTTAATAAGTGACATAAAAATAACAGAATCAGATTAGAATCTCATAATGTTTTCTGTCTTTTGGTTTCTCATAGTGGCAATGTTTTACTTGCTGAACTACAGAAATTCAAATGACCTAGTTCCACTGAACCAATTTCAAATGCTGAAGTTAAATTACTGTTCAAGCATGAAATAAAAAATGTAGTAAAACCTACTCAAATTTCCAATTTTCTTTAGAGTATCAAGAAAAACATTAAAACTCACAATTAAATCTTTTTCAATGTCTTCATACACTTTATCCAGAGCTGCATCCCGGTTGATTGAGGCTATACTGGCAGCCATAAACTTTTTATTCCATTCTTCAAATTCCTTTTCTCCAATTTCCTTGTAGCAGAGGCACAGGGTTCTAAGAGTCTCACTTGCAAAGATCTATTTTATTTAAAAGAAAATCCAATTACCCAAAGTACAGTTAATTGTATGTAATTCAAGATGAAGTTTGAAATCTTACTTTGAAGTAACACAGTAAGAAAATTTAAAAAGAAACCATGAAAGATGATGGATTCTGTAGAGGAGATTAAAACAAATATTTTGTTTTTCTAAGTATTCTCAGTATCCTCAGCTGTGTTTGTAGTGCCCAAATTAGTTAAAGGGAAAGTATACCTTTCTTCTAAATCAAGTCACTAAAGTCAAGAAAACCTTTTTCTTAACAATTAAGGAACCAAAAACTAAGAACTACAAAAGGGGACTACCTTGGGGTGTAATGGTGTTATAAACACACACCTGACAACTTTATAATTTGCTCCCACAAAATGTGTTATAAGCCCATCAATTGTGAACTCTTACCCAAGCATTATTTCCTCAAACCAATTCTGAAATACAGGAGTCACTGTTAAAGCTGAGATAAAACGTTTTAATGAAAAAGAGTGTCTGGAAAATTTAATCACTGTGAATAGATTTAAGCCACTTTAAATAGCTTACATATGAATGAGTAGAAATGTTGCATTACTGCAGTCACCTCTTAGCAAGGCAAGATGGTAGAGTGAGTTCACTCAACTGAGTGTTCCCTTTCAAAGATTCTTTGAAAGATTCTGTGTATATTTGATTAAATTGCCATTGTTCAGATCCTCATGGAAAATTATACACTGTAACTGCTTCAACAACATGGTGACCTAAATGAGTAAATGTGTTCATCAGGCTTCTTTCCAAAGGACCTGCACCTGCCCCAGAACTCAGCCGTACCCTTAAAGTAAAGGAGAAACTACCCTTTATTATGCATTTACTAAGGCTGCAAACTGTGCAAGATGCTTTCCTGGCAACCACCCTCCATGGTAGGAATTATCCTCTTCCTCTTTCACATGGGCAATCAGTGATTCATCTGAGACGGTGACCATTTTCCCCAAGGACACAAAACAGGTAAAGAGGCAGAACCGGGTCACCAGGTCTGACGGGTATCCTCCATGCTTCACTGCCACCATTATACAGAACCAGAACAAATATGAGGATGGGTAGGCAATTCCAAAAGAAATTTCCAGAAGCGTTCTGTATAACTGCAATATTATGAACCAAGTACAGAGTTCCCTTCAGATAACAAGTCTGAAGTAATGAAAACCAAACTGATTCACCAACAAAGGTACCAGAACTCAATTATCCAACACATTCTGTGTTCCGCCCCATCATATATGAATGCCTTCTTTCCTTCACTGTACACTAGCAGGTTAGTGGAGTTCTTGGGGGCCACACAGATACCAAGGCTACATCTCAGTATGATTATGTAGCTTGCTGAGTATCACTAGCAGAGAGACCAGTCAGTACGCTGGACCAGTCCTGCAGATCCTGCCGACCTTGGTGCTGAGAAAGGATACCAGGAAGTCAGCAGCGGGGACAGAGCCCAAATCAGCCTGCCATATCCCTATGTGGGTGCTTCCTCCCTCAACCACACCGAGACAAAGGAAGGGGCAACAATTAACAGACAGCTTTTGCTCCAGCTTGGCAGACAGTACCAGAAAGTAAATTGGGAATATGTGGCATAAGGAGTGAAACGGAGACTTACATCCAGGGCATCCTGCGTCTCTTGTTTTGTTGGATTCATTTTATGTAACCGTTCATAAATTACAGTGTCAGCACCTTTACAATAGAGCCTGATACTGCCTTCTGGGGTTCTTACTGGTAGCAAAAGAAGGAAAAAATAATAATAACGTTAGGCTTCATTTCTTAATAGAAAACTCAGTTATAACATTAATTTGAAGTGTTACTATGCTAATAATTTACGACTAGTTTAACATCGTCAATGCACCTAAAAAAACGGCTTGCAACCAAGTTGGTAAGCCGCTATCTATGTACGATGTGACAGTGAAAACATATGAAGATTCCTTCACTCAGCTCAGTCCTGCATATCCTCACTTATTCTCTCTGCAAATATTTACAGACCCTGCTTGGTGCCAGGCCTGTGCCAGTTAATCTGCCACAGAGCCTTTGTCGTCTGTGCTACAGGAATCTTTCTTACCTATAAACTAACACTTAGTGCCTCTAACACAACTCCTTGGGACCATTTTCTTGGATTTTTCTGATCTGTGCAGAAATTTAGTTACAGTGTGTGCCTCATAATTAACTAGAGTTTTAGTTCTACAAGAAAAATGCCACACATGATGATCAGCCTAGATCAGTGCTAGGCATAGGGCAAGCATTCAGTAAAATGTGCCTAATCCAAGTTCAGTGGATAGTTAAACCTATATATTAATATTGGTTAAAAATTCAATCTCATTGTGAAGAAATCTTGTGGACACCTAACTGAATGATCAGAGACAACTGTCAGTAATGATGTGCCTCCTGATGTGATGTGCTGGGAAAGACATGGCACCAGCCTATGTATTCTTCCTGCCAACAACGTATAACCTGAACCTAATCATGAGGAAATATTAGATGAACCCAAATTGAAGGACTTTCTACACAATAATGGGCTTCTCAAAAATGTCAGTGTAAGAAAGATCAAGAAAAGGCTGAGGACTGTTCTGGATTAAAGGCGAGCAGAGTCATCTCACTACATGCAGTGTGTAATCTTGCGTCCTGAACCAGAAAAAAAGAAAGAGAACTCCTGGTAAAATTTGAAAATTGTAGATTAGATAATATTATTGTATCATGTTACATTTTCTGATTGTATATATAAGTGAGTTCTCTTATTCTTAGGAAACACCTGCTTAAGGATTTCAGGGAGAGGGGAGATCGATCTGCAGTTTACTCTCACGTCGTTCAGAAAACAAGAACCCGTATACAATGAAAATGGCAAAGAATATGTGGCCAGTTCTAACAGCTGGTAGATATGGAAGAGAACACAGGGGTTCTTTAAACAATTTTCAACTTTTTCTTTACCTTTGAAGTTATTTCTAATTATGAACTTAAAAATTTCAATACTGGGAAGCCACCGCAATCTCCCCTGGGTGGCCTGCTGTAATGTGCCTGGGGCAGAGGTACGGCTTTGATCGGAAAGCAAGCCTCGCTGTTCTCAGACCTCCTCTGCTGCTGAATCCTCCCTTCCGGGACATCCAACGTAGAGCAGAAGTGCTGGGATTGGCTCGCAAAGTAAGGGCCCATGTTGTGAGTCTACGCTCCCCCCCCTGAACTGCCACCCCTGATTCAGCAGCTGGAAGCCGTATCATTGAAGGTCAGCATTTACACGGTTCAGACATACTGCAGTTGTCCCCTTGAGTAATGGACACCATGCAGAAGGGAGAGAAAAAAACACCACTTTCAAGAAGTCTGTGGCAATCTTCCAGGAGCCAAGGGGCTCATTAAGTGCCTGTTTCATGCTGGTGTCACTAAATCAAATGTGGGAAAAGCTTCAATCAATGAATAATTCACAGTTATACTCTTGAGGGGGACCTACCGATGATCGACATTCGCTTCCGGTCGCTGTTGAAGTCTAAAATGGCAAGAACATGGTAGGTCCTCTCGGTGCCCAGCTCGCTGACGGTGATCGTGTTCTGGGTCCTGGCGAGGAAGGCAAAGCCAAAGTTCCTGGCGGCACTTACCAGAGCGCCTTCATCGGGAGAGGCCGCCTGGTAGCTGAGCTGACCTGACAAAGGAGGCAGGAGAGAAAACCCGCCTCAGAGCTCACGCCCAGGCTTCACTGCTGAGGTTCACGTCGGGCGCAAGGGTGTGTGTACTGGGAAGCCCAAAACGTCCCCAAGAAAACACATCACTGATTCTTAAGGAGTATGCCAACATTAACACTTTCCAAACTTGAAAGTTTTATTTCTAACTATAAACAATAATATAAACTAGAAGTAAAAAAAACTGGCCAAGAATAGGAAAAAGTTTCCCATAATCCTACCATCCAGAGAAAAAACAACACTACTGACATTTTGTTATGATTCTTTCCGGTCCTTTTGGAAATGCCTATTTCTGTAATAGTTTCTGTCACACCAAATGTACATTTACAACTTGGTTATCTTAATATTTTATTTTGAGCATGTTGCCATAGCTTTAAAAATCCTTTCTAAACATTATTTTAATGAATGTGAACGTCACCATTTTCCTATTACAGGCACTTAGTTTATTTCCAATTTCTTTTTGCTCTCAAAAATAACACTGTAATAATCTTTTTATATGTCAATAAAGGTTTTCTGAAGATAGCTTCCTAGTGAAAATACTGAGCTAGAGAATACTGATAATTTTATTATTTATAATCTTATTAATAAAGTAACATTGATATTGATATACAATCTTATGAAGTTTCACATGAACATTGTGATTTCAACATTCACCCATATCATCAAGTCCTCCCCACCCCCACTACAGTCACTGTCCATCAGTGTAGTGAGATGCTATAGAGTCATTACTTGTCTTCTCTGTGCTGTACTGCCTTCCCTGTGACCTACCTATATTATGATTGGTAATTACAGTGCCCCTTAATCCCCTTTTCCCTCCCTCCCTAACCCCTTCCCTTTGGTAACCATTAGTCCCTTCTTGGAGTCTGTGAGTCTGCTGCTGTTTTGTTCCATCACTTTTGCTTTGCTGTTATACTCCACAAATGAGGGAAATCACTTGGTACTTGTCTTTCTCCACCTGGCTCATTTCACTGAGCATAATTCCCTCTAGCCCCATCCATGTTGTTGCAAATGGTAGGATTTCTTTTCTTTTTATGGCTGAATAATATTCCATTGTGTATATGTACCACATCTTCTTTAGAGAGTACTGATCATTTTTAAGCCTGCTGGCACATATTACCCATTTGTTGTCTAAAAGGGTTGTATCTAAAAGGGTTGCTTCTCTTCCCAGCACAAGAGTGTGCTTACTTCACCAAAGCTATAATATCATATTAAAAATAAATCTCAACATTCATTAATCCATTCAATATCTCAATGTTTAAAAAGTAATCAGTGAAAATTGCCTTCTATACATAACTATATTTCCACAACTGGACTAAATCTTACCATGTTAATGAAAGGAAGCAGACATGCTCGTCCATGCTACATAATCCCGTCTACACAGACCACAGAACTGCAAGGCTAACCTGTGCTCTTCAGAGTCAGGACTAGTACCCTTGGGGGGACAGTGACTGCCAGCTGACACAAGGGGCTGCTGGGGATTACCAGTGTTCTGCTTTTAAAATATGGGTACTCATAATAAGGGAGCATTCACTTTGTGAGAATTCTCTGATCTACATGCTCGTTTCTGTACTGATGTTGTACTTCAGTAAAAAGATTAAGATTTTCCATTTTTTCTACTCAGTTATTCTGGCTTAAAGCACAGAGATAAGTATTTCTATGGTCAGGAGAACTTTCACAGAAAAAGGCATTTAGATTTCTACCCTGGTTTGACCAGGATCCAGACCATGGGTGGATGGGCAGATTTTATGCCATCAGTCTACGAAGAAGGGGAGGATGTTCCAGGTGAATGGCTGTAGGTAGAGCTGCACTACCTTCACTTCCTCCCTCCCTTCACTGGTACCTGCTCAGAGGATTCACTTTAAGTCAGCATCAATTACTTCCTAGCTTGTAATTAAAGATTGTTCTCTCCCTCTCTTTTTGTTCACCCAGAAAGTTATACACCAGAAATTACAGATGTATTTACTGACTCCAACCATTCCACAAACATGCACACGCCAGAGGGTAAATATTTAACCAGAGCTACACAAGCCACAGGAGAACACAGTACCTGCCTTTGGCAACTTTAGCTGGCACAGTGATTTATTGCATCATACTGATGGAAGACCTACTGCTAACAGAAAAAAAGGAACAAAGTGATAAAAGGTGGTAAAGTTCCCATGAGTGAGACAACCGTATCTGGAGCAAACGCTGATATTTTTATCATTAAAATAAAATCCTTCCATGTTATTCTAGTAATGGAATCACAGAATTGCAGACTAATAGCGCTAGGAGGAACTTCAGACACCCGGCCCAAACTCCAACTTCATGTTTGCAGGAAGAAACCTGGACTAAAAAAATGATCCTCTGAAGCCACTTCTGAGGAAAACTCCTTACTTGTCCCACACTTAGAGGCAACTAGAGAGACCTTTTCTTTTATAGACTAATTTACGGATCATGAACCTTATGTAAATAAAAAACATGGTCAAACCACACATTCATATCTCCTTCTCCCAATTTCTTAGCTCCTGCTGGCCAGTAAGGAAATGCAGACAGTCGTTCTGCCACAGGGAACTGAACCCTGCCACAAAACCTCAGCTTGGAGGATGCTGAGCTCCAGATGAGAACATGGCCTGGCCTGGATTTTAGGGAGATTCTGAGCAGAGAACTAAAGAATGGGTGTTGCAGCCACTGAGCTGTGCTAAGTCACTACAGAGCAACGGAATACCAGGGCAGCCTGTCCACACTGTGACCGCACTGGGGCCCACGTGGGTCCAACGCTCAGGTGATAAAAAGCGTCTGTTGAACTAGTCAGATGTTTATGTATGGAAGGATTTCCTCCCCTCTCTTGCTGATGTTATGCATAATGAAAGACCTATCAATCTCCATTTTTCTTACAAAAGAGAGAAAATCTGCGCACAATGGCACACGAGCGTGGTGGAGAGCAAGGAGGACTCAGCTAGGATGAGTGTTGACCTGTGGCTGGATATCATCGGGTCCCTGCGCTTTCTGGGTCTGGATTCTCTGACCTACACAGTTTGGAGGAGTGGCCTCCAAGGGCCCTTCCAAGGTACTTTATGTATCAAAGCCTAAACCAATTTCTCTTTCAACCCCCTGCACCTGGGAATCCACCTCGTCTCCATTCTCAGTGGCTAGACCAATTGCCTATCACACAGAGTAGGAGGATTCCTCAGGATGTACAACTCTGTGCCTCAGTGGACAGGGGGGCAAAGAGCTGCACAATGTTAGGCTGGAAGGGACCTTGAACTCCGAACTTCTTCCTGCAACACCGAGGAAACCAGTCCACAGACAGAAGCCCCTGGTCTGTACTGTGTTACGGCAGGAACCAAAATGGGGATGGCCTGGCTCTCACACACTCTTCCCATAATATCCCAGTGGGGAGAAAAGAAAATAGAGATCATGAGATTAATATATATTCACCTAAGTTGGCTGGTTTGCTCTCTAAATAATACCACCACACTCAAAAAAAAAAAAGTAGAATTTTACTAATGAGTCAAAACCTAAGAGAACTGAGTTGCTTAAAATGATCATACTTGATCCTCATGTGTGAGTAAAAGACTGACCTCTGCTTTGTTTACTCACGACCTGGCACTGTCCCTTTCCATCTTCCCCACTTGCCTGCTAACAGCCCCTTCCAGGTATGGCTCCCATTTGAATTCTGCTGTTATCTTACTCTAGGGCACTATTAGATTCATCCTTGGAGAATGGGCCTCTTTGAAACTTGCTGAAAGGCATCACATACAGCTTCTACAGCATTTCATTTTTGTGCACAGTCCTCTGGAGACTTCCCATTGCCACATATGAAGCCTCAGGGTCAGAACACAGAGAGGGGCCTTCCTATGCTGCACCAATTCAAGCGGAGAAAGGACAGGCACTGTGCCTCCTGACAGAAATGCCAGAAGGGTTCCTTTTGCTCTTTCTGTAAGGCACACGTCCATCTACAGAACCTACCACTATATTCACATGTGCGTAAATGGCGAGCTTTCACTGAGACGGGACAAACTTGCGGTAACAGAGCTGGTACGAGCTGCATTGAAGAATTCTGCCCAGGAACCTACAAGTCAGCTTTGCTGGTTCCCAAGCAAACGCACAGTAATTATGCTCCTCCACATGAAAAAGGCACCTTAAGGAGGCCTAGGCTTTAACTGGTATTATTTCAAACCCCACATGTATCTGAATCTAGAAAATAAAGTTATCTCTGAAATTATCTTGTAGTAAAACCATCCAAGCTTAAAGTCCACGTATGATCCAGATAAGGTTAGACTCTTCACTCTCAATAAAGGTTAAGTAATAATAGTGGGAAGAGTTTTATTCTTCTATTATAATTCAAGAGTGAATCATATCCTTTAATGATACGATTTCATTTACCAAGTGATAAACACATCTGGAGCTGTAACTGTGAAGAAGACGTAAATTTTCAGAGCCTGGGAGCTTGTTTCCTACTGTGCTGTCCCTATACACCTAGTGCTTGGTGCTCATAAATACTCATTGCTTGAGTCGAAGGGGGACAAACTGGTCATGTGAGCTACTTCACATGCATCTGAGGCCCAAGTAGGAGTTACTCGTAAGCTGAAAAACTGGTCCCCAGTGTATGAGATGCCAGGGAAACACTCACCATCGAGTCTGTCCACCATGACCGTGTGGCAAACTGCGAGCAAGAAGAAAAACTGTCGGACTTCCGGCTCTTTCCCTGACTGGATTTGCTCAATAAGATAATGGTCATAAAAGGCAAGCTTCCCATCAGCAAATGCATTCCAGCTAAAATCAACTTGCTGAAAGAAGTGGAAAAAAAAAAAGAAAATGTGACCAAAAGAAAATCAATTTGGGCTGAACACATGCACTTTTCTGTGAAGCCAAGTCTTTCTGTAAAAATCACTTCAGGATTTTAACACATTCTTAAGGGCCAAGAGGCTCACACCTGTCTTTAAAAAAAAAAGACATTTTAAGAACTTGTTCACCATATAAGAACTTGTTTGTTATGCTTCAGAAGATTGGAGACTGTTGAGAATCAGGCTTGGGGTTGATTAATGACTGTGCATTGAGTCCCCTGTATAGAATTTTATTGTTGTTAACAACCATTTGATCAATAAATATGAGAGATGCCCTCTCAAAAAAAAAAAAAAAGTAACTGTTTAAAGGGATTAATATGTTAATTAGCCTGATTGTGGTGATTATTTCACAATGTATTATGTGTATCAAATCATCAAATTGCACACCTTAAATACACATAATTTTTATTGTCAGATATTCTTCAATAAAACATAAATAAGTTAAAAAATAAATAAATAAACAGGTTAGTCATTTGAAAAAAAAAAAGACATTTGTGGGTTCAACTGTGCTCCCCCCCAAAAATGTGATGAAATCCTATCCCACTGGTACCCATGAAGGTGACCTTGTTTGGAAATAAGGTTTTTGCCAATGTAATCAAGGTAGGAGGAGGTCCTACCAGATGGGGTGGGCCCTAATGCAATGACTGGTGTCTGTAAGGGGAGGGGACTATAGAAAACGACACACAGATACAGGAGAATGCCAGGTGATGGTGGACCCAGAGAGGGGTATTGCATTTGCAAGCCAAGAAACACCATGGGCTGCCAGGCAACCACCAGAAGCTAGGAAGAGGAAAGAAAAAATTCTGCTCTACAACCTCTAACAGTGGTTCTACAGACACCTTCCACTTCAGACTTCTAGCCTCTAGAGCTGTGAGAAGGTAAGTTTCTGTTGTTTGAAGATACCCATTTCATGGTGGCTTGTTAAAATGGCCCTAGGAAACTGCCACTCACCCCAACAATCCCTTAAGTTAAACGACTTACCTCTATCTTGCTATGACTGTGTTGAGAAGCATCCCGATGGTCTCCTGAGAAGCAAACAGGATGAAACAAATTGAGTCTCCTACCTGCACCCTGAGGTCACCTGGCCCTGGTTCTATGTGGGTGTTGGGACCAGGGGGTCTCAGCCTGTTTCTGGACAGCCCTCAAGTTAAAGATGACTTTTACATTTTTCAAGAGTTGCAAAAAACCTACATAATAAAGAATATTTGATACACACAATATATGGCCTGCAAATGCTAAAATATTGCCTATCTGGCTCTTCACAGAAGTTTGCTGACCCCTACTTCTAGAGGTTCAAAATCCGGTGCCTGTGTGCCCCCTGCAATCTCCTCTGGGGCCAGATCATGTCCTTTGAAGTACATTACCTCCCCCAGCTCAAAAGGGCCTGCCACCACACACATGAGAACCACTCGTTCAACCCCACAGTGTCCTGCCTTCTTTGCAGATGCTCTTTATGTGAAAGCACATTCACAATATATGGTTTTCCACAAGTGTCCTTTCAGCTTTAAAAAATTGCATTGTCTTTAAGTTAGAGCACTCTCACTGAAGGAAAGATTAGCCTTAGTACTTTAATAAATATATAGTATGTTTCAGAATATTAGAATGGAAATCAATGTTTTAAAAATAATTGCATTGAGATACAGAGAACATAAAAGTTACCATTGTAACCATTTTTGAGTGCACACCTCAGGGGCAGGAAGTACAAACACACTGTTGTGTAACCATCACCACCGAACACCTCCACAGGCTTTCATCTGGTAAACCTGAAAGTGTGCCCACTGAACGGTAGCTTCCCATTTCCCTCTCCCTACAGCCCTTGGCAACTGTCACTCTACCTCCTGTCCTTATAAAATAGGGACCTTATATAAGTGGAACCATACTATATGTGTCCCTCTGTGACTGGCTCATTTCACTTAGCGTAATGTCCTCAAGGTGCATCCATGTTATAGCAGGTGTCAGAATTTCCTTCCTTTTAAGGCTAAATAATATTCCGTTGTTTTCATGGGCCACATTTTCTTTATCCCTCCTCTGTTGATTGACACTTGGGTTGCTTCCACACCTTAGCTATTGAGAAAAATGCTGCTATAAACACGGGTGTGCAAATATCTCGTCAAGTACGTGCTGTCGAGTCTTTTGGGTATATATACGAAGTGGAATTATTGGGTCACATGGTAATGTTATGTTTGATTTTTTGAGGAATGTGTGCCTGCTTCTGACTGCTGCCTCTCCCATGTGTGTGTTCCCCATGCCACCAGTGACCCTGCTTTAGAACTCAGCCCAGAACGGCCCCCAGGGCTCTGCAGGGGGAGGACACCAGCAGTTCTGCAAAGGCAGACTCTGGTCACACATGTCCAGGGACTGAGTCACGGGTTCCACTCACCGTATATTTGCCCATTGATGCAGCACTTTTTAAAGGTCATGATATTCTGCGTGAGTGTCCCCGTCTTATCGGAGAAAATGTAATGGATCTGCCCGAGCTGCTCATTCAGTGTGGTGGTTCTCGCCTTTGCAGGGGTGTCCTTCTCAGGATAGTACATCTGCAGGTCCCAGTTAATGAAGTAACTCTGTCCGAGACGAATCACTTCCACACTAGGGGGATAAAAGATTGCTTTTGACTGAGTTCTCAAGGTGAGGGGCGGGCTGTGGGTTTTGTCCTGGCTTGTGCGTACAGGAGCCCGCTGCTTAGTGATAAAGAGATCGGCCATGTGGCGGCCCATGTGCCCAGCCTCTGGGTTCTCCTGACCAAACACCTCTTTCTCCAGCTTCAGGGTCAAAGCACCCTGCTCAGCGTGACTTCCCAATTCACTCCTGAGCACATCCGGCCATGGCCACAGCGCCCCAGGTTAACTCAGAGCCCAGTGGGCAGGATGAAATGTTAAGACTGCAGAGGGCACCTCATGATGTGGTAATCTCTCGTCTTTTCTCTCCTTTGCCATCCCACCCAGGACAACTGGAATGACCCATTGTAGGGCAAAGAGGGTGAGGGACCCCTCGGTGATGGGCCCACTTCACTCTCAAGGGGGCAAAGGGCTCTTGGCAAACAACATCTTAACTTTGATTCCAGATTGTGAAAAAGCACAGGGAATTTTTTGTCTAAATTCTTATAAGGTTACAGAATGTCCAAAATAGGACATCCTAAAGGATCATCTCAATGTTAAAACTCCACAATATTTCAGTTACAAGGAAGCTGTTTATATATCCAGCAATTATTAAGTGGGCAAATGATGTCTTTATTATAAATTAAAGATATGTAAAAAATAACTCCCTCCCCTCCCTCCTCCTATTAATATTTCTGGAGTGCCTTCTGGACACCATCTTAGATATAGGGAACACATGAGTAAACAAAAGAGACAAAATTCCTGCTTTCAGGAGGTTACCTTCTAATGCAGACAAATAAACCAGTAAATATATACTCTATCAGTATAAATTCTCTGCAGAAAGTCAAAGCAGGGTAAGGAGAAATGGAGATCAATAGGGGATGAAAGTGACATTTAAGACAGAGTGGGTCAGGAAAGGCCAGGGTGATGAGGTGATGTTTGAGCAGAGACCTGAAGGAAATAAAAGAGTAGCGACATAGAGGGAAGAATGTTCAGAGACCAGAGCAGGTACAAAGGCCCTGAGGCCATTGCTGACACCCCTGAGGAGTGTCAAGGAGGCAAGGAGGTGCAGGAGGTTACAGTGGGGACAGAAGGGAGAGCATCAGATCAAGGGGCCTGATGGGTCATAGTGTGGCCTCATTGAGCTCCTTCCCAGTGAGATGGGGAGCTACCATAGGGTGGAAACCAAACCAGAGATACCATCTGGAATGACTGACTGACGCTTTAAAAGCAAATTTCCAAGAGAAGTAAAGAGATCATGTTAGTCACATGACATGACTTTTCTAAACCAAAAACCACATACATATACACTTTGTTTTACAACATTTATAGATTTAGACAAAATAATAGTTCCTTGAACAAAGGTAAAACTCATCTGTCTGTTTTAAAAGTAACTGCAAACACATGGCTCTGCAGGGCTTTACTTCATGTTAAAAGAACAACAGTAACTACGTGTAATAAAATTAAAAACAAAACAAATGCACATGTAATAAAATTAAAATAAAGTAAGTGCTTCTAATTACAAATGTGTCTGTGCTCCTGTACGCCTCTGGGTTATTACTCACTGGAACTAAGAGCAGACTCTGGCTGCTGAGTATATTCTGAGACACAATCCATCTCCCAAAGACCTAAAATCCAATTGACAAGTAACAGTGAACTTTGATATTAAAGAAAGAAAAAAAAAAGGAAGAAACTTCACCAAGCAAGGCATTTACCATTTGTCAGAGATATGATCCTGACTCTTTTATTGCAGTGGAGGTTGAGACGAGAACCAGAACCTTCTGAGAGGCTGAAGGAGGACAAGGAGACTGGCCTTCCCATTAGAAGGGAGTGGCCAGAAAAGCCCAGTGAGTTTTATGAGCAATAGGTGTGGCAGGTGGTAATAAGGAAGACGCAGATAAAGAGGTTGGGAAGGCTCCCGGAAAGGAAAATGATTAAGTTTCTCCCCAACATTGTAAATTGTCCCTTCTCCCAGTTTCTTTCTGAGAAGGCATCTTACCAAGTAAGTGACTACAGGAGTAGCATTTGATCTCTGAACTACAGCAGTCTTATCTGAAAAAAGGGGGAGATACAAGGTGCTCTGCCTGGGACAGAGGAGACACTCTAACGTTAGCTTTCCTTCCCTAAATTACCCCCAATTCTGACATCAGAGGAATTTTCTTACTTCTCCCTTATGACCTTTGAAACAGTTATGCTATGGCTAGAAATGAAAGTGCTAAGCTGTGAAAAAGGACTGTCTTCTTCCCTTAAAGCAAATGGCCAAAAAGAGGCCAGCCTCACCTGACATAGAGAGAGATGGGCACCATGGTGTTCAGAACAATAATGTAGCCCCAGAAATTTAGGAATCCACGGTAGGAGGGGGTAGAGTCTTCTCCATCATAGAGGTACCAAGAATAATTGCCAACCTGAGCTTCCCAGTACGCGTGGCCGATGGCAAGGCCAGCAGAAAGCAGGATCAGAACAACAAAGATCTAGAAGACAAGAAACATTTAAGGGCATTCTTCTTATGGACTGCCAGCCCCAGGCACTTCATAGATGTTAATTAACCTTACTCAATACTTTGCATGTTTATGATGATTTACTCGTCTGTAAAAACAACACACTTAAGAACAGTGTCATAGGAATGTTTTGAAAGCATTCTATTTGATTTCTGTGATTGATTGACATAGCCTACATAACACGTAAGATGTGGTTTTGTTCCCAAAACTATCTTTTGGAAGAGAAGGTGGTGTTTTATATTTAGATCCTTAAATATTCTCATCTGACAGGGCATTCTCTCAGTTGTTCTTTTATTTTGAACAATAACATATTGTTTGGGGAAGATACTTTAGCAAGAAATAATTTTCAAACAATGCTGAATTAGGATGCTTATAGAAAATGTTTGCTGGAAATGATTTTTTTAAAAAAGAAGGTGAAATAATTTCACTGACATTGGGCAATTATTCCTGAAGGCTTAAATTATCACTTAAGGTTTAAGATCATTTAAGAAGCAATACAGTCAGTATTCTGTTGTGGAATTGATAAGTATATACTTATGAGATGAATGAAAAAGTCAACTATCCTGCTTGTATTTGGGTATCTGTGAGTAGGAATAATATTTTCAGAAACAGATTTGAATTTCCAGACACAGATTCCAAAAGTGCTATATCTCAACACAACTTGGCAGCAAAAGAGAGATGAGCTAGTGGCAAGCTTTAGGTACAACCAGGACCATCGCATGGAAGATGCATGTGAAAAGTTCAACTGAAGTTTTCATGAAAGGTACAGCAGTGAAAATAGAACTGTCTCTTAAATTAATACATACTTTAAATGATTTTAAACATGTGCATGCAATTTAAGTATTTTAATTGTTTTAAGTCTAAAAGTCCATGTATTCAAATTGAACTAAATCCTTGAAAAAAACTTCATTCGCACTGAGAAATGGGAGGACTTCCTAACATTTGGGGCCACCCTATGTGCAGAAATGAGTTAACGCAGCAGACTTGAGACTGTGATCCTTAGAAAGCCTGCTCTCAAGGTTGGCCCCTGGCTGCCATCTGGAAACTTTGGTTTTGGGGGTGTTCCCTGATTCCTTATTTCTTATTCTCTAAAAAGAATGGCTCATTGTGCCAAACCATTTGTGTAAAACAATATGCTTTCTGCTGACCACCGGCATTCCTTGGGGAGTCTGAAGTTTTGATACACGCCAAGCAGAAGGTGCCTATGTGACCAGACACCAATGAAAGCCCAGGCACTGTCTGATGAGCATCCCTGGTATAGAGAGCATTTCACATGGGCTGTCACAGATTGTTGCTGGGGAAATTAAGTGTGTCTTGCATGGGTGACCCCAATGGGAAAAGACTCTTGGAGGCTTGTTCTTGGTTTCCTTCAAACTTTGCCCCATGAGCTTTTTGCCTTTGCTGACCTTGCTTTTAGTGAGTTATCGTAAGTCACAGCTGTGAGTGTGACTGTATGCTAAATTATGTGAGTCCTCCAAGCGACTCATCAAACCTGGGACTGACCTTGGGGACTCTCAATAGACCCTATATTTACCTTTGCCTTATTTTTGGTTTTACACAGTATACACTACAGGGAAAAGTTTCCTTTTAAGAGAACTATCCCAATGGGAAACTAGCAGCACTGAAATCAATCCTACATTGACTTCAGGAGCCCACCCTCACTAATTTATCCTGGTTTTCCAACTAGTCCCTCCAGCCATCAAAACACTCAACCACTTGGGGCACCCTTCAACTGGAATTTCCATTCCCAAGAAGATTCTCCTGTCAGAAGTGCAGCATTTCTGAGAAATAGTGAGGGAATCCCCTCTCTCCCATCCAATCTCAGAGCACCTCGTCTCTTTTACTAGGCCTACAGAGGTAAGATTCCTGTGCATTAGAAAAACATACAACAAAATTAGGCCAAAAGATAGCAGTCTAGCCTTTCATCCACTAAACAGAAAATAAATACCGTATAAACCATGTAGTTCATCAAGTAATCAATTTTAGTTCTTTTAAATCTGGTTTTCCCACTGTTCTTCATTATTTTAGTGTCAGCACCTAAACATGGAAATTCAACAGGATTAATAAATGAGAAAAACAATTCACTGGCATATTAATAAAATTACTTTTCCTTTGGTTTCACAAAGAAAGAACAGAAAAGCAATCAATCCCCTCTTTTAATTCTTGAAAGTGCATATCAGATCAATTTCCAAGAAACTATTGTTACCTGCAAAAATGACCAATCCATGGCAGAAATCAGTGTTCCTAATAACACAGCCACGTAACAAAATTTTATCAGCATCCAAAGGAAAACTCGTGTTTCTCCAAAATAGTGTTCCTGTAAACTTATCTAGTCGGTTGTTGGGTTCTTCACATTCAATAAAACCTTTAAAGATATGATTCATGTAAGTGCTTACATATGAAAGGTTTTCTGTTTTTCATTTACTGGGAATGAATCAAGCAACCAAAGTTTAAGACAAAGTAAGACGTGTTTGCACAAACCATCAAATGTTGCCAGTGAATTTTCTCTTTGGAGATACTGATGTGTGCTTTCAAGTGCCATTTTGAACTTTAAGTTGGTTTCTCTAAAGGGAGAGAAGAAAAGAATTAAATGAACACACTTTGGAGTTCCAACGAGAATATAAAGAAAATTGTACAAAGTCACATGAAGCACACCTGGAAACAAAAGCTGAATAATTTGCTTTTTTCATTTTCAAACTCTCTGTTCACATGAAACTTCAGGTTTGAATGAGGTTATCCCCCAAACTAAAGAAAAACTCCTGACTTGGGCAACGTCGGTCCCCCCTCCCTGTTTGTTACTGTGGGCCAGTATGGCGGGGACAGAGGCACCTGCAGGCTTCCTCTCCTCCTAACGAATGCAGCACTTACCACCTGCTGTTTAAAAACTTAGCTTCTAATATGTAATCAAACTAAGATGATTCCATAGAACATTTTTGTTAGAGAAAGTTTGACTCTGCCAACTTATTACTTTCCAGGGTGAATAACTGGATCACATGTCTTTGAAAGGTAATTCTATCTAGGAATGGAGGTGGTAACCTTACCCCCAGTACTGGCATGTATCTATCAGAAGGCAAGGCAAGGCGTATATGCTCAGGGACACGCAGGGGCTGGCTGGGTACATGTGCTCTGGGAAGCAATGCTGTCCTGTCATGATGAATGCCCTTTTTTAAAAAAAGTTCTTGAATCATTTATATCTTTTTATTTTTTGAAGTATAGTTGATATACAATCTTACATTGGTTTCACGTATACAACACAGTGGTTCAATAGAAGACCTATACTATTAAATCCTCACCACAACTGGCGCAGTTACTATCTGTCAACATAGGAAGATGTAATAGAATCATTGACTATATTCTCCATGCTGTACTACCATTCCTGTGACCAACTTATGATTGAAAATCTTTTTGCCCCTTTAACCCCCTTTCACCATATGAACCCCTTCCCCATGGTAACCACCAGTCACTTCTCAGTGTCAATGAGTCTAATGCTATTTTGTTCCTTTTGTTTTTAGATTCCACAAATGAGTGAAATCATATGGTATCTTTCTCCAGTTGGTTTACTTGACTTAGCATGATACCCTCTAGGTCCATCCATGTTGTCACAAATGGCAGCATTTCTTTCTTATGGCTGAATAATATTCCATTGTGTATATGCACCACATCTTCTTTATCCATTCATCTACTGATGGACGCTTAGGTTGCTTCCATATCTGCACTACTATAAATAATACAGCAATAAACATAGGGGTGTATATATCTTTTGAACTAAGGACTTAATTTTCTTAGGGTAACTCCTAGAAGTGGAGTTACTGGGCCATATGGTTTTCCTATTTTTAGTTTTTTGAGGAACCTCCATACTGTTTTCCACAGTGGCTGCACCAACTGACATTCCCACTAACAATGTAGAAGGGTTCCCTTTTCTCCACATCCTGGCCAATACTTGCTTTTTCTTGTCTTTTGGATAGTGACCATTCTGACTGGTGTAAGGTGACATCTCATTGTGGTTTTGATTTATGTTTCCCTGATGATTAGCAATGTGGAGCATCTTTTCATGTGCCTGTTCTTCATCTGTATCTTTTCTTTGGAAAAATGTCTGTTTAGGTCCTCTGCCCATTTTTAAATTGGGGTTTTTTTTGGTGCTGAGGCATATAAGTTCTTTATATATTTTGGATGTTAACCCCTAATAGGATAAACCATATGTGAATATATTCTCCCATATTGTAGGTTGCCTTTTTATTCTACTGATGGTGTCCTTTGCTGTACAGATTTTTAGTTTGATGTAGTCCCACTTGTTCATTTTTTGTTTCCCTCGCCCAAGGAGATGTGTTCAGAAAAAAACTACCCATGCTTCTATTCAAGAGATTTTTACCTATTTTTTCTTCTAAGAGGAGTTATATGGTTTCATGTCTTAACTTAGATCTTTAATCTATTTTGAGTTTACTTTTGTGTATGGAGTTAGACAGTAATCCAATTTCAGTCTCTTACATGTAACTGTCCAGTTTTCCCAACACCAGTTATTGAAGAAGCTATCTTTTCCCCATTGTATATTCATGGTTCCTTTATCATATATTAATGTGTGGATTTATATCTGGGATCTCTATTCTGTTCCACTGATTTATGGTTATGTTCTTGTGCCAATACCACACTGTTTTGATTACTGTAGCTTTGTAGTATAGCTTGAAGTCAGGAAGCATAAATACCCTGAGCTTTGTTCTTCTTTCTCAGGATTACTTTTGGCTATTTGGAGGTCTTTTGTGGTTCCATATGTGGTGGGAGCCATGCTATTCAAGTTGTGTAGCAAGCTCAGGCTGGAGGAAGACCCCCCCAAACCAAGGGCCTTCCCAGCTGGCTCCCCCTACTGCCCACCTTGCTTTTTCTTTTTCTATTATACTATTGGCTTTGCTTTTACCTGCATTTTTTGCTAAGGGTTAACTAACCTTTGCTGAGCAGTGTGGAAAGTAGGAGAACATAAGTTTCCCAGAAGCTTTTCAGGCAGTGCTCCTGAAGAATAGAACATGCAGGGGCCAAATGGCGATCTTGCCATAAAGTACCGAAACCTATGTTAGTTAGTCAAACATTGACCACCCCATCTCCACTGAGAATACCCCCCTTTTATTATTACAATGCTAGTGAAACTAGTGATGGAGAGTTTTATAGAAATAGAGTCATGAGAAAATATTGAATAGAATAACCCTGTCTTGACACTTAATCAATCTTCTCATGTTTTCTTCCCTCTGCTACTTCTATAGCTTTTCTTCTTCCTTCCTAATTACAGCCCTCTACTAGAATTCGTGCCTATACATGAAATTACCAAATACCATAATTTTCCAAGAAGTAAAGATACCTCAAGACAAGTGCTGGGCCTGGAAGCCACAGGGCATAAATCTGCAAAGAAGTAAAAAGCTAACATTTTCAAAGAACATTACTTCTCTCTCACTTACCAGCTTTACATCTCCCTGTATGGCCCCGTAAGATGGCTGGTTAGCCAGAGATGGGTAAGATTCCTCAAGGGAGGAACAACCTAAGACAGGCACAGTCGCAGGGGGGCCATCAGGTGAGAAATTGGGGATCAACAGAGGTGAGGCTTAGAACCTCATCCCCCCACCCCGTTTTGAGAGAAATTGTCTACACCTGTGGATGTTTTGTTGCCCTTATTTGGCTTGGATTAATACCTAGTCTATAGGCACACACCTGATCATCTACACCTGCCTTCTTACAGTTCTAAATCATGCTTTCTATCTATATCTTGCATCTACCTACTACATCAACATTTTATTAGATTCACAGATGAAGTATAAAAATCAAATGAATAATCATACATCATATTTGACTTGATTGTTTATAGTTTAAGGTTTGTAGTTAAAACAGAAACAGTTTTTATGTTATGAATGCCCCTGCATTGTTTACCATGTAAGAACTTGTTCAGTCCCTGCAGTAGTGGAGTCATGGAGACCTGTGTAGCATATGTCAGGGAGATTTTGGTATCCACACAGAAGAAAGAGAAATGTGGATAAGAAGGGGAAATTTAGTTTGCTGCCTACTGTGCCCTTTAAAGGGGTGTATGGTGAAGATATGAGTTTATGATTTTAGATTGATTATAAGTTTATTAAAGCCTCTAAGAATATTTTTGTGGGAAAGAATCCTAGCTAACTGTGGCAGTAGATGACCTGTATTTCACCCTGAGCTGATAGACTCCATAGTCGCTGCTACATACTGCACGCTCCTACGGTCACATGCACTACTTAGAAACTGTGTTGCATAGAAATGTAAAACACAATAGAGTCCATGTTGCTAGGAAAAGTTTCGGTCAAGGAACAGAAAAACGATCACCTGTCTAAAACTTGACCAACCATGAATAGATTAGAAAGAAGAAGAAAGAAAAAAAGCTTGCCTATACCTATTAATCAATTGTCTATACCAATTAATCAACAGAACAATAAAAAATAATCATATCCTTGTGCAAAATGGTATAAATAAAGCTGTCATTGGCACTTTGTCGAGAGACCACCTCCATCTGACTCCGTGTCCTGTCTCTCCGTGCGCCGACTCCGTCTCATCCTTTTGGGCTTCACACCCCCCTGCTGGAGCTGGACTCTGGCACATATGAATTTTAGGATTATTTGCTCTAGTTCATTGAAAAGTGCTGTTGGTATTTTTTTTTTTTGAGAGGGCATCTCTCATATTTATTGATCAAATGGTTGTTAACAACAATAAAATTCTGTATAGGGGACTTAAAGCACAATCATTAATCAACCCCAAGCCTAATTCTCAACAGTCTCCAATCTTCTGAAGCATAACAAACAAGTTCTTACATGGTGAACAAGTTCTTACATAGTGAATAAGTTCTTACATGGTGAACAGTGCAAGGGCAGTTATATCACAGAAACTTTCGGTTTTGATCACACATCATGAACTATAAACAATCAAGTCAGATATGATTATTCATTTGATTTTTATACTTGATTTATATGTGAATCCCACATTTCTCGCTTATTTTTTTTTTAATAAAATGCTAAAGTGGTAGGTAGATGCAAGATAAAGGTAGAAAACATAATTTAGTGCTGTAAGAGGGCAAATGTAGATGATCAGGTCTGTGCCTATAGACTAAGCTTTAATCCAAACTAGACAAGGGCAACAAAACATCCAAGGATGCAGAAGATTTTTCTCAAAACAGGGGGGTTGAGGTTCTAAGCCTCACCTCTGTTGATCCCCAATTTCTCACCTGATGGCCCCCCTGCGACTGTGCCTGTCTTGGGTTGTTCCTCCCTTGAGGAATCTTACCCGTCTCTGGCTAACCAGCCATCTTCTGGGGCCATACAGGGAAATGTAAAGTTGATAAGTGAGAGAGAAGCAATAATCTTTGAAAAGGTTAGCTTTTTACTTCTTTGCAGATTTATGCTCTGTAGCTTCTATGCTCAGCATTTGTCTTGAGGTATCTTTACCACTTGGAAGAATTATGATACTCAGTAATTTTCGATATGAGGCACGAATTCTACTAAAGGGGTGTAATTAGGAAGGAAGAAAAACTATAGAAGTAGCAGATGGAAGAAAACATGGGAAGATTGATTATTTCTTTGACATAACTTCTTGTAGAGTAACATAAGCATGTATAGGTTTTAACAAACTACTAATTAAATTGTGTACACACATTAACAGAATAGGAATACAGATACATAACAAAAGCAGACCTACAATTACCAGCCATATCCAGTGAAAGCAAGAAAACCAGTTAGGTACCCTAGGCATTTGTGAAAACTTATCAATAATATGATGGATATTGTCTAACTGAATTTGAATAGTTTGAGAAAAATCAGACAAATTAAAACAACACATTCCTGGGAACTGTTCACATCCCATATGTTCTTTTAACAGTAGATAGTCTATAGTTGCACAATTTTGGAGCACTGCAACTTGCACTTCTCCTAATTCTTGGTTGAGTTCTGACAGTATTGATCCAGTCAAATTTGTTGTTTCACTGTATGCACAGGCCAGCTTAGATATCTCCTTCTTCATTCCAATGGCAAGTCCAGGAACCAGCAGGATGAATGCAGCTACAACTGTAACAGCGCCAGGATCTTTGTTGAAGTTTTTTGATGATCATCTTCTGGAATGACTCTTCCAGAGGATGCTGATGTTGGAAGTTCTTCTTCATATTGTATCTTAATTCGTTTTCTGGGTAGCCAAATTAGGCTTTGATCCTCCCCTTCACGAGGCACTGGGTTCTTGTAAGCGTGGATGTAGTCTGGCTATTGTCCTGTGTCTTCTGGTCTCTCTTTTAGGAAGAGTTGTCTTTGTTGTATTTTCAAAAATATATGTGGTTTTGGGAGGAGATTTCTGCTGCTCTACTCACGCCACCATCTTTGCTCCTCCTGTGCTGTTGGTATTTTGACAGGGATTGCACTGAATCTGTAGATTGCTTTGGCCATTTTGACAATATTAATTTTTCCTTTCCATGAGCATGGGATAGATTTCCATTTATTTGTGTCCTCTTTAATCTCTCATGAGTATTTATAGTTTTTAACATATCGGCCTTTTAAAAAAAATCCTTGGTTTGATCCCGGGTTTTGGCACCAAAAAAAAAAAATCCTTGGTTAGGTTTATTCCTAGGTATTTCTTTTTGATACAATTCTGTTTTCCTGATTTCTCTTTCTGCTAGTTCATTGTTAGTATATAGGAATGTGACATATTTCTGTGTATTAATTTTATATCCTGCAATTTTGCTGAATACAGTTATTAATTCTAATAGTTTTTTGATGGGATCAACAAAGTTTTTTGGTAGAGGCTTTTCTATACATATATCATATCATTTGCAAATACTGAGTTTTACTTCTTCCTCACCAATCTGGATGCCTTTTATTTCTTTACTTTGTTTGATTGCCTTAGCTAGACTTCCAGTACTATGTTGAATAAAAGTGGTAAAAGTGGACATCCTTGTCTTGTTCGTGATCTTAGAGGAAAGCTTTTTACCACTGAGTGTTATGTTAGCTGTGGTTATGTCATATATAGCCTTTATGATGTTGAGGTTTATTCCTTCTATATGCATTTTGTTGAGGGTTTTTATCATGAATAGACGTTGAATTTTGTCACATGCTTTTTCAGCATCTATTGAGATGATTTTATGGTTTTTATACTTCATTTTGTTAATGTGGTGTATCACATTGATTTATTTATGAATATTGTACCATCCTTGCAACCCTGGAATAAATACCACCTGGTTGTGATAATCTTTTTGGTGTATTTTTTAATTCAGTGTGCTAATATTTTGTTGGTGACTTTTGTATCTAGTTCATCAGGGATATTGGTCTATAATACTCTTTTTTTTATGTCTTTGTTTTTGGTATTAGTGTGATGCTGGTGTCATAGAATGAGCTTGGAAGTGTTCCCTTTTGTACTTTTTGGGATACTTTGAAAATAATGGGTATGAGCTCTTCTTTAGATACTTGGCAGAATTTAGCTGTGAAGCCATCTGGTCCTGACTTGTTTGTTGGGAGTGTTTAAATTATCAATTTGATTTCATTACTGGTGACTTGTCTGTTCAGATTTTTCTGTTTTTCCCTGGGTCGGTCTTGAAGGTTGTATTTTTCTAGTATGTTGTCCATTTCTTCTAGGTTTTCCAAGTTTTTGGCATATAATTTTTCATGGAATTTTCTAATAATTCTTTGTATTTCTGTGGTATCCGTTGTGATTATTTCTTCTTCATTTCTGATTGTCTATTTGTGTGCTCTCTCTTTTTTTCTTGATACATCTGGCTATAGGTTTAGCTATTGATTTTCTCAGAGAATCAGCTCTTGGTTTCACTGATTTTTTTCTATTATTTTATTCTTCTCTATTTTATTTCCTTCTGCTGTGATCTTTATTATATCCCTCCTTCTACTAACTTTGGGTTTCATGTGTTCTTCTTTTTCTAGTTTCTTTAATTGTGATTTTTAGACTGTTCATTTGGGATTGTTCTTGTTTCTTGAGGTAGGCCTGTAATTCTATGTACTTCTCTCTTAGAACTACTTTTGTGGAGTCCCACAAATTTTGAACTGTTGGATTTTTGTTTTTATGTGTCTCCATGTGTTGCTTGATTTCTACTTTGATTGTTCATTAATCCACTGATTATTTAGAAGCATGTTGTTTAGCCTCCATGTGTTCGTACAGTTTTTGTTTTCTTTGTGGGCTTAGGACCCACTTGATCACAATTTGCCACTTTACCCTTCTCTGTGTCGTCTTCTCTTCTTCGCCAGGTGTAGGTGGTCTGTTCTGCAGTCTTCAGGTCATTTTTAGCACTAGTTATATTTGCTGTAGCTGCTTCCTTGGTGTGTGGGAGGAGGTTTCCACCTTGCCTTCCTCCTCCACCAATTTATTGCTTCCCCACAAATATCCTTTTACAGCTTCACAAATACCAACTTGAGGGTTTCCATATATTAAGAAGTTGACCAGTGGTTTTTAACATTCCCATTTTGTTTGTTCTGACAGGCATATTAGGATTTTGTATCTTTGTAAAATATTAGAATCTCTCACTTATGGAAATAATAACTATTTTGTAGTTAAGATTGAACAACCCATTAAGTTATAGAGCAAGAAAGACTTCATTTTACAGAGATGATTTCAGTTTCCATAAAGAAGCTTATATCCATCTAGGATATGAAGAAACGTGTTCACACCAGAGTGGGCAATGCAGGCAGTAGCCTTGAGAGCCAACTCAGGGGAGCAGTGTCCCCACTGTTCCCTCCTGTGTGACCTTGGGCAGGCTACTTCCCTCCTTGTGCCTCTGTTTCTTCATGGGTAATGTCAAGGTAATAATAATATTCAAATCATAGGACTGTTGAGAAGATTAAATGAGCTAATACACAAAGTTAATGAAACTTGATAGGCACTCAATAAATATATTGAAAACTGGCCCAAAACAGAACATTATTTTCTTTTAAGTGGCATCATAATAACCAAAACCAACAAAGGGAATATTCAAAATCATCTATCAGCACAGACTTTAAATCTGTTTCTTTAATCTGAAATAGATTATATTAATAGTTATTTATATGTGTCTGAACACTGCTCAGAAATTTACAAAGGGCTTAGGCAAACATTCTGCTATCAATCCCTTCACCTTTCCTGAAAGGTGGGGAGAAAGGCAGGTTTGAGAGCATCATTTTACAGATGGAATAAAAAGAGGGTGGCTCTACTAAGGACAGTGCTGGACAGTTAGCATGTGGTAGAGGCATGGCTAGATCTCAGGGCCTCTGGTCCAGACTTCACGGCTTTCAGTGTAATGAATGTGTTCTAGAGGTCCACTTTAAGAGAGGTGCATCTAAGACATGCTCACCCATCTAGTTCAGCAGTTTCAACATAGCAGAGGCTGTTAGGTTCTGAGCTGGACAGCAGCAGGATGTCAGCCTGTTCAAAACAAAACACACCAATAACCAGAGATCCCCAAGGCAAAACCGAGCCCAGGTCAGATGAGACAGCAAGGGGTGAGAGACGTACAACTTGTTCACTTACTGGAATAAAATCATTTTTTTTTAGACGAATGACATCTCCAACTTGAATCTCTTTCCACTTGGCAATTTTGAATCTAAATATTAAAAATAAAGAAAATTTATTGCATTTTTTTCAAAGTTACTGGCAAGGGCTTTAGAACTATTCTTTCCAGAAACTAAAGATTCCGAGAAAACATGCAAATCACAGGGGAAAGTTTTGCTAAAAGTTCAGCCACTTAACGATGTAACACATTAAGTGGTCATGGGAATTGTATTATCCTCTAAAGGAATAATGGTGGTGATGACTGTGATGTGCTCCTTCATCCTATGTCATGTAATAAAGGGTTAGTGGCAGCTACTTAAATGTGTGGCAAGGAGCTACATGGCACCCCCTTTTATGTTTGCTCATGTCATGTGCTCTCTCCTCTCCTATTCTCTTCCCTCCAGTTAGCCATCACCTCCTGAGGACGCAGGTCCAAGGTGGGCCCAGAACACAGACACGCTATGGCTCCCACACAGCTCCCTGGAATCCTCAGGGAACTTTAGAGCTTGTCTCCTCTCTATTGTTTAAGTTACCTGTCCTGCAAGTATATATCACTTTTATAAGCTCAATGAGGGTACAATGCAAATAAAAAGATGACTATCATCAGTATTAAATTCCATAGGAAAATGGATTTAAATAGCTAATAAATCAACATTTTAAAAAGTTTTAAAATACAGTAATCTGTTTTCAAGGTTTACAAATATAGAAAAGATTTCCCTAATAGATATTATGAACCTACCATAACTAATAAACTTTATTTTTTTGAAGGCAGAAACACAATTACTATGTTTGTCCTCCCATTAACTTAAGGATAAGAGAAACCAGGATAATTAAAATGTATTTAAAATATATGCTTGCATGCCACTTTCCACAATTTTACAAGAACTTAATACATAATTCTTAATCCCAGGATTTTTTTTTAAAACTAGGCTTTTCTTTTAATAAATGAAATTATAGTTTACATTTCAGTTTCCTTTAAAGTTACAAATTTGCAGTTTGCATGTGGGTCTCAAATTATAAATGAATAAGTTCAGTACCTTCCTGCCACAGCTCTTTGTGGGTATTTGAGGCAGTTGCACAGCCTCTCCCACTGTGCTGTCCAGGTTTCCCCTGGGCAGGCCCCTCCGATGCCCAAGGCCCCGCCCAGGCTCGCTTGGCCTCCAGGGGCAGCTGGGGGCACAGCCCTGTCAGATGTGCACCCTGACCCCAAAGTCAAGACAACTCAGAGTTGCCCTTTGCCAACATCGTTAGCCAGGTTGTGAGCTAATTGGCCCGAGCTGTGTGGACCAGCTATGACTCTCACCACCCTTCAGAGAAGCAATTGCAAGTGACTCAAAAAGTCATCTTTAGTTATTTGTGAGAGAAAAAAAGCCATCCAGACACATTTATAGATTGATGTAGTCTGTATTCAAATTATATACATCAGACTGTGGCTGTACTTTTCTCAGTGTTGACACATAAAAAGGCTTTGAATGGGGCCTTAGGCACTATTGCTAAAACTTAATTTTTTCTTTCTTTCTTAATGAGGTATAGCTTACTACAATATCTTCATAGTTTCGGGGGCACATCACAGTGACTCCAGGTACCCATTTTTTCTCAGTCTCTCTCTTTCTACTTGACTTTGTAATTCTGCCACAAAGGGCTTGCTCAAAAAATAACTCACAACCAGCCCCTGAGTTGGCACCCTGGTCACAGTTGACTCTATTAATTTAATAAACATTTATCAAGCACTTTTTGTGTATTGAAAGCTCTGGTAGATACAAAAACAAGTACCATCAGGACAATCTCCTCCAGCAACTTAGAGTTTGGGACAGAATATAAGTTAACTACAGAAGAAATTCTAATAAAATTCAAGACCATAATAAGGAATATGAAAACCAAATATTCTGAAAGTGCAGCAAAGGAAGAAATTACTTAAGCTAGAGAATCGGGAAAGGTGTCAAGACATTTGAACAAAGCCCCGAACAGCACGGGGTCGGGAACAGCAGAGATGAGAGCATCACCTCTAGGCTGAGGGCATTGTGTAAACATGCAAATGCTGGAGATACAGAACTCAGTCAGGCACCTGCCCGTAATCCAATCTGGCTGTAGTCACAAAGGGGTGCAAAGTCTTAGTCAGTTAAGAAAAGCCTTCACAGTGGAAAGATTAATGTGCTGACAGACTCCAAGTTCTAATGGTTATCTCCGAGAATATTTCTAGGCATGTTTCTACATTATATCCTTGTAACTAAATTGCACATTAAGGAAGGCACGGTACCTGCCATCCTTAATGACTTCACACGTCCTATTGTTGATCTTGTTATCCATTTTATGGCGAGCCTTTAAAACAGAGATGGGGAAAGGTTGTTTTAGTAATCTCAAAACATAAGGCATTGGTGCCAAACTAAAATAAGCTCACAGCAGTGAGGAGAATGTTGCATGAGAAATCCTTACCACATCATCCACCAGATCTTTGATTGCCGTGATGCCTAGCACCAGAAGCAGGGGCAGCAGGGTGGTATACCAGGCCAGGGTTGTGATTTGAGGGATAGCCTGGAAAATGAAAAGGTATTTATGTGTGCCCATGAAAGTACAGCTAATCTGCAGGTAACTGCTAACTCAAGCTTGCTAATTCTAATGCCCATCATCACCCAACTCTATGTCCTGCAGAGCATGCTGGGAAGGCATCTGAGCAGCCAGCCAGCCCTCCTTTCCCAGATCCCTCTAGCTTCTGGCCTGCTGGCGGCCTCTGTCCCACAGGACAGTGGCTCCTGAAATCGTCTCATTGTGACCCTAACAAGGAGGCTTTGTAACATGACACCTAAAAGAGAACTGCTCTGAGCTTTTTGTGAAAATCCTAATAACAGAACCATAAATTAGCAATTAACATAATTAATTAAATCATAAGGGAAAGGGTGGTGTGGGGTGTGGGGCTAAGTAATCCTTCCACTTTTAGGGAATGCATGTAGCAGGCTTTGCACTGCTGGTTGCTTAGCCAATGGTCTGTGAGGGTCCCACGGTGAAGGCAAAGACAATGGCTGCCTCTGAGAGCTGGCGATTGGGTGGGGCATCTTTGGGGAAACTAGAAGAAAGCACTTCCTTCATGGTCATCACTGTCGGTCCAGCCAAGAAAGGGGCTGGCCTTGCAAGAAGCCCCACCTCCATCAAGACAGCCTCCAAGTTGGAACAACAGATTGGGAAGCAGTTTTAGTAAAGATATCTTGTAACCCTCCTATTGCTCATTGGGCCCTACAGTGTGGTTGTTAAAATGGCAGGCTTTGGGGCAAGTTTCTGGATCCAAGTCCTGCCCAGCTCTACCACGTAAGGCTATGCGGCCTTGAGCAAGTTCCTTTACCTCCCCAGGCTGCTGTTTCTCTGTGAAACGGAGGTTAGGATACTGGTTACCTCAGAGCATACAAGGATTATGTGAAGTAACAATGCAGGTGAAGGGCTGTTGCAGGCTATGACTATATCCCTAATTTGCTGCACCTTAAGAAAGACAAGGGCAGGGGGATGGCTGGAAGAGAGAAAGCTCAGTTCTCATGTTATTGTCAGTATGTGAAACTCCCCCTTTTTCCTGCTAGAAGGAAATAAGGGAAAAGTAGCCCCTTATCACCCAGCAGCACCTCATAATTTGGAGGGTTTATCTCTACCCAAGTCTGTCTCCAAAGTCCTTCTTGATAACAGGAGCTTCTGTACTAGCAAGCCTGCAGGTCTTATATTCCACTACATCTGTCATGGGTCCACTTCTCCTCCTGTCTCTCTCCATTCCATTGCCACCCAGACACACATGCTACCATTGTCATAAAACCTTCCTGGGTGCATCCCAGCAAGTGAGACTGTTTTCCAAATCCTATGCTTGATGTGAAGAATCTGATAAAGCCAAGTGGATATGTGATCCTTTGTGACCTGCATATCAGGTGCTAAAGGTTGATACTCTGAGTGGTAACTAGAGCGTATAGAGTTGCCTTGATTATAACAGCTCCTGAACAGGGAAAATTAATGCTCTCCAGAAAAGTGCATAACTTGCCGCAGTTAAGAATAAACAAAAACCAAATACAAAAGTAGGTATTTTCAAATGTAAAATCAGTTCCCCAAAATAATTCATTGAGATATTTTAATGAATATTAATTATTAATAAAAGCCAGCAATATTCTTAGGGAAATTAGGCATCTAAATAAAAAATGAAGGGCAAGCATAAAAACTAGGTTAAGTTTTAAGGTACATATAATTTGATAAAGTGAAGGTTTTAATTGTATTCTCTTCGGGGCAACCAGTTTTAACATTCACATCAGTGTGAAGTTTAATTTCATAATATTTCCGTTTGCTCCTTTCCCTGTTCCCTATAGATGAGGCACTGTTTCCTTTCGTGCAGAACCCTGATGTTAATATAAAGACTTTCCAGATTATTCACATTACATGTGTCCACAATGTAAACGTTATTGAGTCACCAGAATTCAAAACAGATTTCAGATATCAAAGGGCATTACCTGTAAGATAAGAAGGATCAGGAAATAGAAATTGGCTGCTCTCTTAAACTGCTCAAACAAATTCATTGGTAGAAAGGTAAATGCATTATACTTGTATGTTTTAATTGCATTGTTCTGTTGGAAAAAAAACAAGAAAGTCATTCTAAGTGGTGCCACACATTTGCTACCGTGTATACACACATGCAAAAAGCAGTAAGTCCTAGGGCCCAGGGACACAGGGACAGAATCTGTCAGTCAGAAACATACTGAGATTTCTTTTAAGCTTTTAAAAGAAAAGCTTTTAAAGACCTTTTAAAAGCTTTTCTTTTAAGACCAGGCCTCAGAATGGTCCCTTGAAGGCTCATGTCAGAAAACAAGACACAAGACAGTTCACCTCAAAGGTCTCTGTGGTAAATCTGCTGTGACCAAGTGGATCCTGCTGTCTGTTTCCTTGACCCCTTACAGTCTCTTAGGCAAAGGGCAAAGGGAGACATCAATGTGGGTGGCAAAGTTGGTAAAGGAACTCTTTTATTTGAGGAGGGATAGAGGCTACTGTGTAAAAAATAATAAGAGACACCATTGTGGGTTGAACTGTGTACCCCAAAAGATATGCTAAAGTCCTAAGCCCAATAGTTGTGAATGTGTCTTATTGGAAATAGGGTCTCTGCTGATATAATCAAGTTGCAATGAGGTCAGACGGGATTAAGGTGGGCCTCAATCCAGTGACTGCTGTCCACAGAAGACATGGAAAATTGGACACAGAGACACACAGGCAGAAGGCCGTGTAAAGACAGGGGCAGAACTGGAGTGATACTTCTGCAAGACAAGGAATGCCAGGGATTGCCAGCCACCACCAGAAGCCAGGGGCGAGGCCTGGAAAAAACCCTCCTTTAGGTCATCCAGAAGGAACCAGTCCTGCCAACACCTTGATTTTGGACTTCTAGACCTCCGAACTATAAGAAAACAAATTCCTGTTGTCTTAAACCACCCAATTTGTGGTACTTTCTTAGAGCAGTCCTAAGGAACTAATAGATACTTTATGACGTTTAAGCCCACACTCAGATGTTCTTATTTCAAAGGTAATATGAATTTTTTAGGTGGAAATATTTCCAATGTCTCTAAATGCATCACAGGCAGAGGAGAGGGAGGATCGGTTTTTAAGATTCCTTTCAAATTCTTACTTTTTGAACACAAGGCTTCTGTGATATTATTGTACATTCTTTCATAAAACATTAAGAGCTTTGCACAAACATAGGGAAAATTTCAATCTACATACTTTTGTTTTAGGCCACCCCTACCCACCCTCAGGGTAAACTTAATATGATAAATAAAAATGACTTTCTATAGAACTAACAATGATTATCCATGGTCCCAGGCCAGGGTTTACCTGGAAGGCAGGTGGGCCATGAAGCTAGAATTCATGATGGCTATTGGCAAAAACTGACTTTTAGTAAAGATAATTTAGGAAGTTAAAATCAACTTACAGCATATTTGCTCTCCTTAATACATAAGAACTTTGTGTTCATAAACTGAGGTTGTTCCTGGAAGCTTCGATCATTTGCTTTGACATGCCATGTACAATCTTTAAAAAAGAAAGAGAAAAAAGTCCATTGAGTTGAAAATTAGCATATTGTTATGGGTTGAACTGTGTCCTTCCCAGGTTCGTTTGTTCAAAGTCCCAGTTTCCTCTCCATTCCTCAGAATATGACCTTATTTGGAAATGTCATCACAGATGTTATCAAGTTCAAGTGAAGTCTATAATGGACTCTAACCCAGTATGACTGATGTCCTTAAAAGAAAAGTAAATTTGCACACAGACATGCATACAGGCAAGATGATGTGGAGTCACGGGGAACAGACCACCACCTACCAGCTGGGAGAGAGGCCTGGAGGAACACACCCTCTGCGGGGTCCTCAGAAAGAAGCAAGCCTGCCCATCAGTGGCCTGGAACAGACCGCCCAGAGGCTCTGCTGATCTTCTAGCCTGCAAAGGCCTCCTAGCCTCCAGAACTGGGAGACAATAAATGTCTACTGTTGAAGCCCCTGGCTTGTGGTACTTTGTCACAGAAGTCCTAGCAAACCAATGACCATGTTGTAATTTGACCAACCATTCACAGAACCTTAGAGTCCTAGAAGACTAATCCTCACATAAGCAGGGCCTAAAGGGACCTCCAACATCGAGCTAAGCTGGCAGGCAGCCTCCTCTGCAAGTGAGAAAGATTTCTACGCACCTGTCTTGCCTCTGCCCATCTATTCCTGACTTCAGCTGTCCCATGAGGCACAGCTCTACAACTAACATGTGTTCGGTGCTTACGACGTGCCAGGCATCACACCAAGTAGTTAGCATCTCAATTTTACAGCTGAGGAACCTGAGACACAGGGAGGATCAACAACTTGACCTCTGGGAGAATCAGAGTTCAGGCTGGCAGCCTGACCCCAGGTCCAGTCTCTCCATCCACCTCGCTGTCCTCTTTTGTGACCTACGCTCCAAGCCACTGTGAGAATTCTGCCAGCGAGCTGACTTGGGCAGGTCACTTATACGTACTGGGCTGACCTTCCCACTGTTGGCCGAGGATCCGTCTGTGCTCGGTCTCCCACCAGGAAGGCATAAGTATGCAGCTGCTATGAAAGCTTAAGACAAGGAGGTTATAAATTAGGAAGAAAAGTTGAGGCAGCTCCCCCTTTGCATTCAATCCTTCACGGACTTGTTTTCCAATGCGCCTGCCAGGTGAACTTCCCCTGTGGGACACGCAAGCGTGGGTGACCCTGGTTTTCACGAGCACCTCCTCCTCTGCAAACTGGCAAGGAAGGAAAATGAACAACTAGTGTGACAACTATTTCTGGAGATGAGAATATATTAAAGAACATTCAGAAGGAAAGAATTCAAAAGTTATTAATCTTATAGCTACAATTAGAAAAGATATCATACTTTGGAAAATATTGTTATTTCATTTTTAAAATGATGCCGTTTCTAGATTCTTACTTCATAGGAAATACAGATAAGATTGATTGCAAAAGGAACAAGTGTGGACAACCAAAGAATGTCAGTAAGTTTACCTTATTACTTTAAAAAACCCAAATACCATTACTGAAAACTTTCCCTTGCATCATTTTGACTGTCTTTCATTGGGTAACCATAACTGTTGTGTCATTACAAATGGAAATGTTGCTGGCATCTTTCTAGCTGAGCTGCAATTTCATCCAAAGGGAAAATTAAAATGGAACTCTAAAGCAACTCATAAGCACTCTTATAATGTGTGCAATCAGAACACTTCTTTCCCACTCAAATAGAAGAGCTAAATAAAAGTAGGTAAAGATATTTTATAAGGTAGTCTTGAATCCATTCTATTTCATGGTAATTTGCTTTTAATGGCACAGATGACTTGTGACACAACTCCAGTTACCAGTGTTGTAGAACAATGCTGAACTTATTCTAAAATCCAGGAAGGCTGAGAAGGAAAAGAGACAAGATTTCTCAAGAAGGGAGAAAAAGCAAATGGGAAGGGATAAAAATCAATCTCAGAAATATTTAGGAGGAAAGAATAAGCTACCCAGTCAATGAGCCGGATTCTTCGGTCCCCTTGGCCCTTTAAATCTACTTTGCAATTAAGTCCCGCCAGCCAATGGTTCTTCTGTCTGTCCCAGTACAACTCCCTCATCCCCAACCATTTGGATCTGGACACCTCACACAGACAGTAGTATCTGACCTCAAGCAAGGGCAGCCAGGGGCCTAGCAGAAATGACCTTTGTTTCTTGATTTTACACTTTACTAACACCTTGATGTGACTGGAGAAAGTAACCAGAATGTCTTCATCAGCAACATACTGACCTTAACCACAGGAGTATTTATAGTTCATTTTGGAAATCTGACTGCAGTCAAATAATCAATAACCCTATTTCCAACAAGGTTCCTTGTTTGGCCTAATTCAGACAAATCAGAGGGCAACAAATGGGTGCAGAAAAGGGTAGGCAGAAAAGGCAGTGGCTAACAGGTCCTGCTGGTCTCTGCAGAGAGCAAGGTGGCCTTACTATCAAACTTTCACACACACACATGCACTGACTGAGCAACCCCACTTCTAGAATTTATCCCCCAGTATATACTCATGCACAGGAGAATGATATATCTCAGGGCTTTTCAACACATCCCTGCTTATCAGAAAGATTAGAAGCAACCTAAATGACATGAGCAGATGGTTAAACATCCACACAATGAAAGCCTATGCAGTCTGCAAAAAGAGAATGAGGCAGCTTTATACGTTCTGATAGGGAAGATCTCCAAATTACACTAACTGTGCAAACGCAGCAGGTGTCTACCGTGCTCTCAGCTACATGACATACAGAGTTGGTGCACAATAGGAATGAATTCATGTACACACACCACATGTGTGCTTACGTGCAGCCATGGCCTATAAGGGCACATGTTTGTAAGTATTCTTGGCACATACAAGTATATATATTATCTCCAGAAGGACACAAGAAACTAGTAACAGCAGTTTCTAGAAAGGAAAATTGCATTAACAGAAGAGGTAAGGAGAGAAACTTTGTTTTCACTGTACCCTTTAATAATTAGATCTGTTTGCATGGACAGTTGACCCTTCATCAACACAGGGGTTAGGGGCACCAAATCCCCATGCAGCCAAAAATCCATGTATAACTTTTGACTCCCCTGAAAGTCAACTACAAAAGCCTACTACTGTCTGGAAGCCTTACCAATAACATAATCAGCCAATTACCACATAGTTGTATGCCATACATATTACATATGGGATTCATACATGTTGCAGATCTCAAAAAAAATTTCTGATATATTTACTGAAAAAAATCCATTTATAAGTGCACCAGAACAATTCAAACCTGTGTTGTTTGAGGATCACTTATATTACCTTTAAGAAAATGCCTGTAATTCAATTTCTTCCCTCTATAGGTTTATATATAAAGCAAATACATAAGTTGCTTGATTTTTCTATGGTCATTATGCCATTGTATTTGGTATTTTAAAAAATATTATTCTAAAGACAATGAGATGGTGGGCAGGAATAAATCAAGAGATGTATTCTTATGGTATTTTCCAAACTTACTGTGCATACAAATTACCTTGGGGATCTTGTTAATAGGCTCTGATTGGCTAGCCTGGGAGAAGCCTGGGGCTCTGCATTTAATTAGCATGAGGGTGAAGCTAGCTAGCCGACCTTACTTTAAAGAGCAGGTGCACTGGGAGATGAGATGGACTATTCTACTGATGTGAGGTTGAATCTGGTGGAATTAATTTTAAAATATGGATTCTCTCCTTGCCTCACTCCAGACCTACTCTACTGGGCATCTCCAGGGGCTGGGCTCAGGCATTTATGGAGTTTTAAAAGGTCCACATGTGATTCTGATGCACCAGCAAGACTGAGAACCCCCAGGGAGTCTGACAGTGTCTTCTATCATTAATTCTATCATTAAAAACCTCCATCCAAAAAAAAAAAAAAAAAACCTCCATCCAAGACTCACGTTCTAAACTGGCACTAAGCAAAACAACAGCCCCACAGGTCTCCATGAGCAAGAGCTTCTCGCTTGAGGTTCAGTCATAAATGACTTACTCAAAATCCAGTTCTAAAGCACGTGATGACACAGCTTCATTACCCCATTACAGACCACTCAGCCCAGAACACTCTACACACCCTTCGTTTTACAAGCTGGAAGTTACTGTGGTATTCTTAGGGCTGCAGATTATGGCTGATTAGAGACAGAAAATAAGCAGCCAGAGTGGAATTCCCACATGGGGTGTGTGTCAAAAATTCAAGATGCATCTAATTAAGTAGAATCTAGCTCCTTAGCATGTTTCATGGATTTCCTAGGATTCACATATTTCAACGGGCGGATCTGTTTTTTGTTCCAAGATAAAAATTAATTCATAGATGCTCTAGGGATCCGTATCCTTAATTCTGGATTCTTCTCTGAAGATATTGTTTGCATCAGGCATATAGCTGCCCTTCTGTAGATGCTACACCCAACCTGAAGTAATGCTAAGACAGAGAAGTTCCTCCGTAAGTCCTAATGCTCATGTCATGATTAAACATTCCATCTTAAATACGGTCAACCAGTGATTATTTCACACCTAAACAGAATTATGGACAAAATTCTGAATTGGAAAAGCCTTTTAAAGAAATGCAGTTTTATATGTTCATGTACAGAGAGCCACCCAACTGAGTCAAGAAGAAAGGTCTTCAGCGACTGCCCCTAATGAACAGGTAAATGTGAATGAACCAGCTGTTCACGGGCCCGTGTGTCAGAGCAGCTGTTCTGTGCATGGCTTATCATTCCCGCACAATACTGCTCACAGAATGATCTGGCTTTAACCAACAAAAACAAAAACAAAAAAAAGGTAAAAGGTAAAAGATATTACAGCCTCAGGCTGAATCATCTCCAATTCCAAAGTTGGAAAATCAGAATTAGCCAGTTCTAGCATACAGCAGTCTCATGTCTTTGCTCACCTCCCAAGGACAAGGAGATATGCAAACAGCAAGTGTATACAGCCCGGGAGCCCAGGTGTGGGTGGGGGGCAGGTACTCATCCAAGAAGCTCCTGTCCCAAAGCCACTGCCCAACCTCACCCTTTCCCTAAGAATATGCCACTCACCCGAGGACAGCCAAACCTCAAAGTCAATCACCTGCTCTCGTGAAGGACTACAGTCTGGAACTAAGGCTCAGTGCTATTACCTTGTGGTTAAGAACTTAAAATTCTATCACTTCCCAGGGACAATACTGCACCCACTCTTGGTCATTTCTTACCACTACTGCTTGTATTTCTGACTGTCAGCTAGCAAGCAACATGAGTGGATGCCCCCGAATGTCCTAAACTTCTCAGGTTCAAACCAACAACCCTCTCCTTAACCTACAAAGCTCCTCCCTCCCATTACTCATCTGTGGAAATGACTCCATTATCCACCGAGGCAGAAAGCACTTTCTGAGGGTGGCTGCAGCCACATCTGTGATGTGACCTGTTACTCATGCATTGATAAGTGGCATCTAATTTCCCTGCCTGTGAATCAGGGCTGGCCTCAGTGACTCCCTTGTAACCAAGAGAATGCTGCATGGTGATGCTGTGCGAATTCTGCAACTGGCTTCTGCTTTGATCTCTTGGCTGTTAGTTCTCCAGGTGGTCCCTCTTAGGACACTCCCACGGCAGCCCAGAGCTGTGCTGGAAGAAGCTCATGCCACGCGGAGGGGCTTCCAGTGAAGAACCCAGCTGAGCCTTTGAGTTGCCCAGCAGAGGTGTCAGACATAGGAGAGCAGAAGCTTCCAGATGATTCCAGGCCCCAGCAGGTCAAGTCACCTCAGGTACTCAAGTCTTCACAGTTGAGGGCCCAGCATCCTGGAGCAGAAACAAGCCATCCCCACAGTGTTCTCCCTGAATTTCCTGACTTACCAAATCTGTGCACATCATGAAATGGTCATGTTATGCCAACAAGTTTGGAGGGGTTTTTTATGCAGTGATGGGTGTCTTGCCAATGGGTTTCAGCCCCGGGCAAGTTCACTATGGATTCAATGTGACCAAAGAAATGACAGTAGAACATTCTGTCTACTTGGGTGAAAGGTTTATATCCAACTTTATTTCCACAGCAGCAGGTCAATCCCTAGAATCCCGTCCACTCAGAGCGAGTCTGCACACAGCAAGCGGGTCTCTGCCTCTGGGCCTCCCTGCCCGTACAGCCGTCTCAGTCTCTGTCCTCGGTGCTGCCACCACTCCAGCCTCTGCTCCCCTGCAGCCTTGCAGCCATGCCACCGTGTCACCCAGAGCACTGGGCGGAGCTCTTTACATAGTCAGTAGCGATGTATTGCCCACACACGTATAGTGAGCTAGCCAACCAGGGCCAGGTGAGAATCCTGGCCACAGGAACCTTCACTTTATCCACAGTGGGTAACTGGAATATGCACTGGGGTGCCTAAGCCAGAAATTATTCCTCAGGTTTCCTTTCCCTTGACCCTCACGTCTAATGGGACTTGTGAATGTCAAGTCCTTAATATAAATCATGATCTGTCCCCTCCTCTCCATCCTGGCCATATTGGTTTAGGTTCTCACCATTTTTTACTTGGATTATTGTCTATTCCCCTTTCCCCACTACTGCCAACATGGAATTTCTAAAATAAATTCATGTGCCCAACATATATTTACTGAGTGCCTAGAATGAAAGGTATGACATAGCCCCAGTTTTTAGAAGCCAAGAGTCTAATGGGAGAGAGTCACACAGTCATTTAGGGACATGAACACAAATGCCCTCAGGAGTACGGAGGAGAGTGAAAGGGGCTTTGAGATCCTACAATGGGTGCTGGTCCAGGCTGGGGCTCAGCAAAGGCTCCTCTCAGGAGGTGATGCCTCCACGGAGAGCTGAAGGGTGGGAGAGGGAATCAGCCGCAGGGAAGCCCCAATCCCAGGCCTTGGGAAGAGTGGGTGGAGTCGTGGGGAAGAGAAGGGCCTGTGCGAACCGAGAACTGAGGGCAGGACAGGGCTGATGGAGGGTGGTGAACAAGGCTGCAAGCCACCGGCAGCCAGCCTGGTGGGGAGAGGAAGACAGGCCGCACCACCCAGCCAGGCGGCCAAGGGGAGATGGGATCAGACTACCAGTGCCGTGGGGTCTGTCGGTGCTGAAGGCGGCACTGCGGGAAGTGGACGTGGTCACGGACAGGCCACAGGGGAGAAGGCTGCTGCACCCCGGCCACGCGTTTCAGCCTCTAAAGGCCCCGAGGCCTCTGGGAGAGCGACCGGGCTCCTCCGCCTGGACACTGCCCGGCTCAGCCTCTGGGCTCCAGAAGGACTTGCAGTTCCCGAACTCTCAGCACAGGCCCCCTCTCATGCTGCCTTGGCCGGGAACACGCTGCTCCCAAGACCGGTGGGCCGATTTACCTCTCGCACTCACTCAGGACTCAGCCAGGGTGTCCGCACCTCCAGGAAGCCCCCTTGACCAGGGAAGGCCGGCGAAGAGCTCCCCGGGCTCCCCATTCACACCTCTGTTGGAGCACGTCAGTGTACTCCACCACAAATGCCCTGGGCCTCTACAGCACGCCAGGCACAGAGCCTGCTGCCCTGACACCAGCTGGGAATTGGACAGATTGGGCCCCCGACCACCGCAACACTTACAGATTGGCTGGAAGAGGGCCACCAGACAGCCAGTCACCCGTTTTTAAATTGCACTGTGATCAGTACAGGAAAGGAGGGGTGTGATCACGCACCAGTCCTTTCTTCTAACATGCTTGTTCCCCCAGACTTAGTTCAGCTCCTCCAGTGCCACAGGCATGCCGCCTTCCCTCCTGACACAGAGCCTCTGCGTGTGCTCCCCTATTTGGGGCCTCCTGCCTCACCCCCCGTGCCAAGGAGCTCCTCATCTCTCACCAGGAAACCTTCCCTGGCCCCCCACCAGGGCAGATGCCTGTATCGCGGCTCTGGAGTGGGACCACAGGTCAACCCCTTACAGGACCTCACTGCGCTAGGAGTGAGGCTTTTGCATGTTCGGCTTTGTCCCCATGGTTTTCTATGTGCATGGGTGGATTTTTCCATTAACACAATTTTCTGCCTTTTCTGTTTGAAGAGACTTATGTCTGGACCTGCTGCAGGCGTGCTGACCTACCTGTGACCCAGCCTAAGGCCTTATCTTAGAAACCACTGGGGCATAGGAAGGCATGAGGGTGGGGTTAGCACGAGTGCCCACAGGTCTGCAAACACAGAGAAGGCTGGAGGAGGCTGTGCTAATGGGAAAGGCTTAGAAGAGGGCAGAGAGAGGGATGACACCAAATCACCAAACATGTCCCCCGTATGTGGGCAAACTCATTGCTGGGAAAATGAACTGTTCTTCATCCCATCCATCTCTCCATCTCTCATTGTACTTGGAGCTGGGGACAGAAGGACCCAGTAAGAAGAATGGGGGGTTAGGGGGTTCAGGAGAATCTGAATACCCCAAAGGGAAATAGAAAGGTCAAGAAAACACTTTGATGATTGAAAGATCGGAGAAGAGATGATGGGTGGGGGCAGCCACTTTAGGTTTTAAGCAAAAGACATTAAGGGAGGACCTGGTGGGGGGGTGATAACAGCTAATATTTACTGAAACTGTTCTAAGTCCTTTACGTTTATTTTCTGATTTAATTCTCACAACTCCCCAATGAAGTAGGTACTAACATTAACCCATTTCACAGATGGGGACATTGAGGCACAGAGAAGACAGGTCCTTTCCTCAAGGCTACACAGCTAGAAAGTGGTGAAGCCAGAGCCAAACCTCACACAGCCCACGTCCAGCATCCCCTCTCTTCACCACACCAGCTGCCTCTCAGACTCACGCACGGACATGTTGTACATGAAGCAGAGGAAAGGTGAAAGCTTGCCAAAGGGAGGTGGTAGAGAGAGACAGCACGAATGGGAATGCGAACATCTTGCGGATCGGGGGTGGGGGGAACAGCCAGAAGGGAGGAGAGACAGGAGTGTGGGCCCAAGAGTGTGTGGTCACTGCCAAAGCGGCCAGTGTTCCCTGAAGGAGATGCTGTTGGAAAGGGCGAACACTTCAGAGAAAGCAGAGGTTGGAAGATGATGGTTGACAAAAAGCCCCCTGGAGTTGGCACTGGGGTTGTTGGTGACCTTTAAGAAAGCCTCATCCACAGGGTGGCAGGGCAGCCCAGGGAGGGGAGGAACCCAGGAGAATGGGAGGATGTGGTAGAGAAAAGTGGGTTTCCAGAAGCTGGCCAGGAGAACAGGAGACAGGACACGGCTCTGCGGCAGAACCTAGGATTCAGGTAAGAATTTGCCGTAGGACAGGGAAACAGTGGGTACGTTTGTAAGCCAGCCAGAGTGGGAAGATGGGTGAGTTCACCAATACAGCAGTGTTGCTGAGAAGGCAGAGGACAGCTTTCTCATTCCATCCTCAGGAGAAGAAAATGCCAGCTTGCACTACCAAGGAACCCTCCCAGAGCACTTACTTTATTCCCAGGGACTTCGTTTCTAAGCTGGTTCCTGACTGGCACGGAACTGCCCAAAGAATTGACCTAGGGACACCTGGACGGAGGGATGGTAAGCTAAACAAACAATCCCATCCCAGCATTCTGGAGTCAAGGAATTTTAGAAACCTGTGGCTGAATGAAATTAAACTGGTTTCTTTAAAGCCAAAACTTCTGGGATCCTTTTATGCTAATGGACCACCTTGAACTTCAAGAAGAGGATAAAGAATCTGAGGTTCCTGTTTCAGGGGCCATGGAATCCGTGTGTCCTGAAGCATCTCCCAGAACTAGCATTCCCCAGAACACACTCTGGGAAACGGTGTCTTAGGGTGTCCATCAGGAAACGGGAGCGGTCACCCCCTAGCACGGACAAAACATTCCCACTCGTTTGCTCAAAGTAAAGTTACTTTGGTAAAATCTGTGGGCTTCTCTCTTCTCCATGGCCAATCTAATAACACATTTACACTTGTCCTTGACTCCCAGGGCACACATTCAAGGCCCTTCACCCGAGAAGCACTTGCAACAGGTCTCGCAGAATGCTGGCTTAGCACTCAAGCTCTGCTGGGCTGGGGCATCTCTAAGAAAAGAAAACCTACTTGCTGCCCTAAGACGATACTGTTGAGGAAATGAATGTGGCCCTGTGCTTCGAGGCACCGCTCTGGGTTAGTGAGCACACTGGCCCTAGTACTCAACCCAATGGTACTTCACAGGGGGGCTCATGCTCTGGCGTTCAAAGAACTGAGCTCTTTGGAGGAAACTGCCCTTTGTGGAAATTGTCAAGACAGACAGATGATGGCTTAAAAAAAAAAAAAGCCAGAGTGACACTGACCTTAATCGGAAAATGCTCAAGGGAGAATTTAGCAAAAAAGTTTAGGAGAAGGGGGAGAAGGGGTGCAAAGGAAGAAGAGGAGAGGGAGGGAAAGAGGAGGGTAAGAAGGGAAGCCAAGTGGTTATGAGGGAAGCAGAAGTGGAAGCAGGGAGAGAGACCCGGCTCTTACTGGATCTGCTCTGTGGATTTTGGAAGGGCAGTTACAGGAGCTAGAATAATATGCTTAAAGTCACAGGCAAAGTCATCTGACAGGGGTATTGAGAAGCGAGACCCATCAAAGTCCCCTAGAAATAGAAGCCATGACTGAATAAGGACTAAGAAGAGCCACAGTGAAGTTTGAGCTTCCTCAGTGCCAGGATTCTGAATGGAGAAATCTGCAAGGAATAGGACCTGCACACCGAGCCCTCAGGAAAGGGCCCTGAGCACCAGGATGCAAAGGCAGAGGTGGAAAGAAACAAGAGGTGAGAGTTTCTACTCACTGGGTACTTCTCTGACATTTCTGCAGGCACCCAGCCCTGGTGGCTTTGCTGTAGGGACCGCACATCTGATTGCGGGGCACCACAGCAAAGTCTACCCTTAACCCAGTGAGCCAACTCATCAGATAGCCCACGTGGTCGACATTCCAAGATTGTGATACGAAATTTACAAGCACAACCAAGGAAGGAATGAGGAAGAAAACATGTTATGTTTGGTTACTCAACCAGAACTCCCTCGCTAACTTGTCAGGCTACTTCAACTGTGTCCCCATCGGAACAACAGCCAGTCTGGACCTGTTATATGACAGAGACCACATTCTTGGTCAGACAGGCAGTGGTTCTATGTCAATTGAGGTCAATCATTGCGGTTTTAGTACCTTTGGCTTCAATGCTGAAAGCACTTAAGCTTAACAGTAAATAGTTTAAAATTAGAGCTGGAAATCCACAATAAGGTCAGATAATTCTAAGAGGGGCTCCGTGTGGCCGGAGAAGGAGGGATCATTTTGTACGTGGGATTTCATGCATTGTCGCTTTCCTACAGGTGAAAACTGTTTGAAGACAAAATGAAACAAAAACACCAGAAGGAAAGGCCAGGGGAAGGGAGGCCTGGAAGGGCAGACTGGCAGTGATGGAAACTTGGGGGACCCCAGATAAAACCAGAGGTTATTTTGACTGCCGCTGCACAGGGGGCTTCTGGCAAGTCAGAAACAGAACAATTTCACAGAGATTGCTATGAAGGGAAAGCTGTTTTTTAGCTGGAATTCAAGGGTCTGTGGAGGAAACACTTTCAACCTGAAATCTGGAGCAGATCTGGGGTCAAAGAGAAGGATCTGCTTCCTTGTGGAGCATTGGAGATCCAGGAAAAGACGGCATTTATTTGCATGAGTGGGAAAGCCATTGGAAATGAAATAGAAAAGCCACAGGGGGAAAGCATCATCGTAAAAGTCAGACACATTCTGTTATCCTAAATGACAGACTGTCTACAGCCATGTTAAAAAATCAGTAGGGTTGAGTAGTTGCGACAGAGACCATCTGGCCCACAGAGCTGAAAATATACACTGTCAGGCCCTTAATGGAAAAGTTTGCTGACCCCTGGTCTAGACCATCCTGAAGCTGCCCTGATCCTGGGCAGGGAGCACAGCTGGCCATACAATAAGCAGGGAGCAGAAACTATTTTAAATTCACAAATGACTGAACAAAAGGTATGGTTACTCCAAGCTTCCTGGGTATGGTAAGAAGCAAATTCTTCCACAAACAACTCCATTCTGAAAAGACAGACCCTAACCAGGACCTTCTATTTTTCTCAGCAGAACTAGTCAGTTAAGGCCCACCAGCCCGGCAGACCAATGCAACGTGTACTCATCCAAGCCCACTGACCGTTCTCCCAGTTGCATCCTAAGACAAGAGAAGGATGACATCTCCCGGCAGATCTAAAACCAGCTGGCTGTCCTTTGCACCTGCTGCCCCTGCCCATGTGAGGGTCGACAAGGATGGTACCTGGCTTCCAGGTCCCAACACGGTTGCCTTTTCTGAAAGGTTTCTGGTTTTCCTCTGCTTCTCTGTTGACTCGATTCTGTTCTGGTTCAACCACAGGTACTTGGTCTTCAAGTTCGTCTTCCGTTTCATCGTCACTGTAGGGAACCACTTCGTCATTAGGTTGAGAATCCTCCTCAAATGTCGTTTCTGAGTCTCCTTCTGTATTCATTCTGCTGGCAAACTGGAACTACCTAGTTTAAAAGAAAGGGAAACCAGAATGAATTATGACTCGTGTCCAGTTTGGGGTTGGATTCTGTTCTGTATTTGGTTGCCACACTCTTTTAATAGAAACACTGTCTTACTTACCTGGAAATATGTCTGAATAATGACAGAGAAGTTCAAATTAACATGCAAATAAGAACAACAACCATTCACTACTGATTAAATGCTTGAGTGGGAACTAACAGCAACAAAAATGTAGCTGCAAACCTTTTTTTCTTTTCTAAAAAAAGATTTATTGAACTTTAAGGTAGTATTTAAAATTGTGGGTCTCTACCCAGCAAAATAAATTTAACTGGTTCACAACCAACATGAAAATAAAATGACACAGATTATAACGTATCAGAGTACAGCACGTTTAGCAAGAGTTAGTACTTGTTGGTGAAACAGTTCTACAAAACTGACCCACACATAAATTTATTTGCATTGTGGGTCTGGATAGAATTGAATTTCTTACTGTGGATTGTTGGCAAACTTTGATAACTACTGCCTTAAGATATGTGGTCTCTGCTAATGCTAATAATTCTGAGCCTTTACTGTGTGATACCTTTAAACATAAGCTAAGATTCCCAAATTTTGCTAATGACTTCCTGGAAGTGCTTCCTAGCTTATTTTCCTAACTGTAAAAGACCACTCCCTATTATCTAGAATTTGTGTTTGTGTGCATAAAGTGACTCTATACAGTGACAACCTTATATTTATATTAGGAAAATATTTACACAAATACCTCAGGTTATGTGAGGACATACAGCCTAGCGCTATTTACATAAGCACCACACTGCCATGCACTCAATATTGTTAATAATAGCAGCTTACATTCAACATTTACTGTTAACTGCACGCCAGGCCCTTGTGAAATATGTTATTGGCATTAGCTCCTTGAAACCTCCCACACCACCATGGTGAAGGCATTGTTCTTTTTCCTACTCCAGAGAGAAAAACAAAATGTTGCGATGTTGAATAATTTGCACAATAATTATTAAAATTTTGCAGCAAAATAATTGCTTTCCAAAGAGAGATCGTCTATATTTTACTTCCATGTTAGTGTGTTATATATTTCAATTGCATGTTAATTGTCTTGAATGGACCTATTTAGCTAGTTGCATGCTTTGTACCAAATCTAGCTCTTGAACATCTAAATTTTTATACCATAAGTGTACATCTAGGAAATGTTCAAATATTTATATGGGGATTTTGCCCAATATTATTTAAAACAGTAAAACCCAGAAGTAACCTGGATGTTCAATGATCGGCAATTGGGTAAATAAACTGTGGCATCCTCATCTATGGGAAAGTGCACAACAATTTAGATCATGATTGGAAATGTTTTTAATGACATTGCAAAAGTCCAAACACATTAACTTGAAAGGTGAGTTAACAATCTGCCTGTACCGAATAGTCCCGGGTATGCATACACACATTTATTCACTTCCTGAAGTGTCAAAAATCACCATGCATGATTTTAAATGAGATAGTGACACATGTAAAGTGCTTGACTCACTTTAGCCTACAGTAAGTGCTCAAATGTTAGTTGTGGTTATTAACAATTATTTCCATAGTTTAAAAAAATGTTACTTATAATAACAAATGGAAATATGGGTGGGAAGGAAATCTATCCCTTAGGCTTTTCCATCTCCAAATATGACATCTAAAATGCATTTGCCCATCATCGGGAAATAAAATATTAGACTATATAAAATATGTGTACTGAAGCACCAGCACCAGTTTTTAATTGCAGAGTAAAACATTTTTTTCTCTTTCCTGTAGAGAAGTAAATTTTCTGTGGGTTAGTAAGAGATTATTTTCTGGGACTTGACACATCTTAATTGGCCTTGCCTGTGGTTTTGAAATATACTGCCCATCTATGCCTTAGCTCATTTTTAAATTTAATACACTCTTTTTAGAATTCCCAAACTTTTAAAGGTGAAACTTTCATTAGAAATCTTTCAGAATGAAAAGAGGTTGCCATTTACTGAACACCTACTTTGTGTCAAGCAGGGCGATCCTGTAAGGTAGATATTATTACCCCATCTTTCAGATAAAGAGACTAAGGTTCAGCTGGTATGCGGCAGAGTGAGGATCCCATCTCTCCTTCATGGGGGCATTTAAAATATTGAAAAGTCTGAGTGCACCATATGAAAACTTTTTAACTGAGTAAATGTACATATCATAAAAGATACCATTTTAGCCATTCTGAAGTGTACAGGTCAGTGGCATTAGGGGCATTCTATAGAAACATTTTTAAAATGCTGATTTCATCAGCATTATTGCCAAGTGCCTCAATGTCTCTTTCCCATGCTAAGATTGGATGCAGTCCTTTGAGGTTGAGGGAGGAGATAGAAAGGAATGGATTCCACAACCAATGTATGCGATCCAAAGTAAGCAAGATGTTACATAACCAACCAACCGGCTACCCGAGCCTCCACCACAGGCCGCATCCATGTGACCTAACTTGGAAGGCAGGGGCAGGGAGCTCTAGGCTGAGCAGAAAGTTCTCTGCTGTGTGTGTGTGTGTGTGTGTGTGTGTGTGATGCAGACACACATGAGAACAGTGGAGCTCTGTCATCTTAGGATTACCACAGAAAATTTTGGAAGAAATCACTTCTTTGAAGCCCTTAGTGACATAGACTGCAGTGTCTCTTACCACCATTTGGTAAGTACATTGCAGACACGTGTGTATTTACTCAACCTTCATTAAGCACCTAGTAGGTGTAGACCACCCCCCAGGCCCTGGGAACAGCCAATCAGAGGCTTCAGGTTACTGAGGGACACAGTTAAGTAAACCATGCATGACAGCCACAAGGCAGAGCAAGGCCAGTCATTTCTGCCCCCACTCACCTTCAATCGATTCCACCCTCTCCATCTCCACAACCCACCTTCCCTGAGACCACCATCAACTCTCTTCTGAAATGCTCCAAGTGGACTTGAACTAGACTCCCTGCAGTCCACTTCCCCACGGCCACCAGAATCCTGTCAGTCTGCTTGGACCCTTCCTATGTGTCATTCACTGAGTTGTGTCCCCTTAAAATTCACAGATTGAAGCTCCATCACCCAGTGTGACTGTACTGGAGGTAGAGCCTTTAAGGAGGTAATTAAGATTAAATGAAGTTATAAGCGTGGGGCCCTAATCCAACAGGTCTGGTGTCAGAGAGCTACTGCTCCTTTTGTGCAGGCACAGAGAGGAGACCATGTGAGGACAGAGCGAGAATTGGCAAGTCAGGGGGAGAGGCCTCACCAGGACCCAACCCTGCCAGCACCTGGATCATGGACTGCCAACCTTCAGAGATGTGAGAAAGTAAATGTCTGTGGTTAGGCACTAATTCTGTGATACTTTGTGATGGAAGTCCAAGCAGACCAATACATTATGGTTTCCCACTTTACTTTAAATTAAATCCAAACTTTCCCCAACTCTGAGGGTTCTGCACACTCCAATGTCCGCCATGCTCACTACTCTGTGGCCCATGGCCCTGTTTTCATTCCTTAAGCAAGAAAAGCCTTTCTGCCTCAGGACCTTTGTACATTCTTCCTACTGCCTGAAAAGCTCTTCTCCCAATTCTTTGTGTGGCTAATATTGTTCCTTCTTTGGGTCTTAACTTCAAAACCCACTTCCACTGATGGTGTTGGGCAGCTATCTGCCTTCCTCTTCCTCGTGCTATTGGCCTCCTGAGCACTAACGTTTGTCTCCTCCTTACCAGGATTTGCAAATATACATTTGCTTTTACTTGCTTATCGTCTGCCTCTCCCACTAGAGCACAAGCTCTACAAGAACAGAGGCCCATCTGGGGAGACTCAGTGCTTACCATATAGTTGACACTCAAAGATCTGGGGAAAGGACAAATAAACATTCAGCAAAGCCCTCAAGGGCTTACACCAAAGTTCTTCGCCATCTCTCCACACTTCATACCTGTCACACAGTGAAAGTCTTCAAAAAGTCACTAGATGAAGGACGGAAGCTTGAAGGCAATGATGACTGACAGTAACAGCTAAGTTTAGAAGTTGCAAGTGATGGAGATTTTTAGGGATCTGACTCATTTAAGGCCATCCAAAACTATTGCCTGAGATTTTGCTATCTACGCAAAACTAGACCAGCCTTGTACTCAAAGTGTTGAAGGCGAGCTCTGATCTTTCTCATTTATTCCAGTGACTCCAGTGCCTGGCAAGTGTCCACCCCACAGGAGGTACTTTCTCTCGGCCTCTCAGGAGCTACAAATCCAGACAGCTGACAGCAAACTCCTGCCTACAGCATAGATTCAGCCAAGCCCCTGTTTCTGTAAATAAAGTTTTATCAGAACACATCTTTGCTCATTCCTTTTTGTATTGTGTATGGCTACTTTTACACAAAACAAGAGTTTAATAGTTGCAAGAGACACCACATAGCCTCAGAGTCTAACATATTTACTATCTGGTGTTTTACAGAAAAAGTCGGTTGACCCCAGGACTCGAACAAAAGATAGTAGGAGAGCGACGAACCAAACAGACAGCATCAAATGCCTTCAACTAGAGAAAACCATTATTTAACTGGGGTAAATGACGCATGTCATGCAAATGTGGAATGACCTGCCAAGTGCAGAAGGGGGGAAGGTCCCCAAATAACACAGTTGCCCTGCTGACCAGAAGGGTAGCGCCTCAGTTGCTGCACAGCGGTGGAACTAAAGAAGGAACACAATTTCACGTGCCTGTGGGATGACACACGTCTCCGTCTCCCATTTCAGTAAAGACGTGGTGGTCGTGCATCTTCCGACACATCCACACCCAGCTTATCACTTATCCCTGTGCTTATTTCTCAGCACAAAAGTAAAAATGAATAGATATTAGAGCAAGTGGGCAAAAGATTCAGCAGATTTTTAAAAATTCATCAGTGTGACTTAGCGCTGAAGGATTTTTCTGGTCACATGAACTTTATACAAATTCCTGAATCAGCAGCTGCTTAATCTGAGAAGCAGTATGAGTTACTGGAAAGAACACGGATCGGATTCAAATCCTGACTCTACTATTCACTAGTTTATAACTTGGGTGGGTTGTCTAACATTTTGGAAGCTTATTTTTCCCATTTATAAAAAAAAAGTGTGTGTGTATGTGATATTTGCCTTCAAACTCTGTGAGGATTAGTTTAGATAACTCATGATTGTGAACGCCCCTGGCAATGACCAATAGATAGTAGATACAAGAACTCATGTTCTTGAAAGACAAAGATTTTGAAGACAAAGACTCAAAGATTACATCCTCTCTAGAGGGACCAAACTCCTCAGCCCTGTTCCCTTCCCCCTTTCCCTGCCCCCCCTAAGGGGCCTTAGTGAATGTATTGGTCAGAGCCTGACCAAGATAGTCGCGGGTCATGCTACTGTATTAGCTGAGTTTGGTGTTCAGGATATTATGTGGGTAGTTCCCTACCTTACCATCTATGGGGTCTGCTTCCTAGCTGCAGGTCCGGTATCCTCCTCTCTCCTGGTTTTAACCCCCATCAGGCAGCTGTCTTATGAATGGGCTCTAGGGCTTTTCTGCAGGCCTGCCTAAAAACCGTGGAGTGTGGGGAACAGGGAGAGGGGGAAAGAACAGGAACCAAGAGGCGTCATTTATACCAGAGCTTCATTTGGGGGTTTTCTAGCTTTTAATAAAGTGGTGCCTTGAGAAGATACCTACACCCCGCTATTTATCACAGCATTCTTTACAATGGCCAAGATATGTAAACAACCTAAGTGTCCACTGAAGATGAATACTGTGTGATGCCATTACAGGACATCCGCCATGTAATAAAATGATAGAAATGGAGAACATATTAGTACTGTCAGGGGCCAAGAAGAGATGGAGGAAGGAGAGAAAGGGGTGTAGCTATTAAAGAGCAACAGTAGGGATTCTGCCATGATGGCAATGTTCTGTATCTTGACTGTATCACTGTCAACATCCTGGCTGTAATATTGTACTACAGTTTTGCGATTACCATTGGGAGAAAGTGGGTAAAAAAGTACATGATATCTCTGTGTATCCCTTTTCACAAGTGTATGTGAATCTACAGCAATCCAGTTTCTAAAAATAGAAAGTATAATTTAAGATTTTATTACTGTCACAGAATATTCAGTTTATTATTTGGTTTTTACTTAAAAGTATAACTTTTTAAGAAGGATAAGAGAATATTATGAACAGCTTTATGATTATAAATTGAATAACTTAGATGAAATGGCAAATTCTTTGGAAGACACCAAATACCAAACAGAAATAGATAACCTGAAAAAATTTTAAATCTATTTTTAAAACTGATTTATAGTTTAAATCTTCTTACAAAGAAAACTCCAGGTCCAGAAGACTTCCCTGGCAAAGTCTATTAAGCATTTATGAAAAAAATAATACCAATTCTACACAAATACACACAAAAAAAAAAAATTGAAGAGGAGGGAACATTTTATATCATTCTAAAATGCTAACATTACCCTGAAGCCAAAACCAGACAAAGACATGACAAGAAAACTACAGATCAATATCCCTCATGAACATAGATGCAAAACTTCTCTACAAAATTTTAGCAAATTGAATTCAATAATACATTAAAAGGATAACAATAAGGGGATTGTCCCAGGAATGCAGGATTTATTTAATCTTAAAAAAAAATCCATGTATTTCAATATATTAATAAGCTAAAAAAAGAAAAGTCATATGACCATCTCAGTTGATGCAGAAAGAGCATTTGATAAAGTCCAACACTCACTTGTTACATATATTTAAAAAATTCCCAGCAAAGTTGGAAGAGAAGGGAACTTCCTTAGCCTGAAACAGGGCATCTGTAATCTACAGCAAACAGCATACTTAATATAGAAAGATTACATGCTTTTCCCTTAAAATTGGGAAGAAGACAATAATGTCTGCTGTCACCACTTGTACTCAACATCATGCTGGTGATTCTAGCCAATACAATCAGGCAAGAAAAGTAAATAAAAGGCATCCAGTTTAGAAAACAAGACATAAAATTATTTTTATTCAGAAAGGACGTGATCATCTATCTTGAAAACCCAAAGGAATCTATAAAGAAAACAAAACAAAACAAAAAACACCACCAACTAGAGCTAAAAAAGTTAGTTTATCAAAGTGGCCAAATACAAGATCAGTAAATAAAAGTCACTTGTAGTTCTAGATACTAGTAATGAAAACTTTAAATATTTTAAAATACCATTTAAATATAATTAAAAATATAACTTAGGGATAAATATGACCACAAAAATGTGGAAGTCCTAAACACTAAAAGCTATAAAAACTTGCTGAGAAAAATTAAAGACTGTTTAAATAAATGGAGACATAAACCTTATTTATGGAACAGAACACTTAATATTATTAAGATGCCAATATTCCCCAAACTGACCTATAGATGTAATATGTTCCAAAACACCAGCATACTAATGATAGAAGTTGACAAGCTGGTTCTAACATTCATACCGAAATTTAGAAATGGTTCTAACATTCACACAGAAATACAGAATAGCCAAACCAACTTTGAAAAAGTAGAAGAGAGTTGGAGGGCTAATGCTACCTGATAGCAGGATGTATTATAAAGCTATAGTAATTAGAAAAGTGTGATATTATCAGAGATAAAGGAAAAAAGATCAATGGAACAAAATAAAGTCCAGAAACAGACCCACACATAGAGAAACAACTAATTTTTGACAAGCTGTAAAGGCAGTTCAGTAGAGTAAAAAAAATTGTTTTCAACAAATGATCCTGGAACAATTGGATACCTACCCTTAAAAAAAAAGGACTTCAATCCAAATCCTGCAACCCTCTATGCAAAATGTAACTCAAAATGTATCACAGACTAAATTTAAGGCTTCAAATTACAAAAGCCGTAGAAGCAAACACAGGAGAAAATCTGTGGAGTTTGAGTTAGGCAAAGAGCTCTTGGATACAACACTGAAACCACAACATAGTAAAAAAAAAAAATTAGACTTCCCCAAATTTCAACCTTTTGCTCTTCAAAAGAAGATGAAAAGACAAACTGTGACATCAGAATCATGAAAACACAGATGTTTGCTATCACAAGTTTTCCATGTTCAAATAAAGGGAAAATAGGAACAAAAAAAAAGCTGAATTTTGCCCCGGCTAGGGAATGATCTGTATGCATAAACAATAAACTCAGTAGCAGCGGAAGGCCAAGAGTAAGTACCCTGTCAATGATGTCTTTGTTGCGTGACTTGATGCATGTCCAGGGTGACCCAAGCTTAGATAGGAAGTAAGATTCACAGTATTCATTTTTGTTCCTTCTTCATTATCTTTATATGGCTCTTAAAAGTCCTCAACATGAAAGAGTATTTCTGAATGTGTTTTTCCTTATCTCTTTTGCCTATTATCACTAAAGATAATGTAAAAGTACATAACACAACATATATCATGACATAATAAGTTTGTGTAGTATATTTCTATAGGTTCTATACTATTTGTTTTTATTATATGTGCTATATTAAATAGATTACAACTCTGGCAGGCAGAATCTGAGATGCTTCACCAGTTGGTTCGTGCCCCTGTTATCCCCTCCTCATGAAAGTGGGATGGACAAAATGCTTTGCTTTTAACCAACAGAATACAATACGAGTAATGGGGTGTCTCATCCTTGATAAGGTTACGAAACACGGTGACTTCCTTGTTGCCAGCTAGCTCTCTGACCCTTCTGGCCTTGACGAAGCAGCTCTCCTACAGAGAGGCTCACACAGCAAGAAACTGAGTGAGCATCTGGCCAATAGCCAGCAAGGAACTGGGGTCTTTAGTCCAACAACCCTCAAGGAAATGAATTTTATACATGTACAACATGGTGACTATAGCTAATATTGTATTATTTATTTCAAAGTTGCTAAAAGAGTAGATCTTAAAAGTTCTCATCACAAGAAAGAAAACTTGTAACTACCTGAGCTGATGAATGTTAACTAAACTTACAGTCATATGTAGACATGGCAAAATGATTGCATCAAAAATTATGTTGAATGCCCTAAATGAATATGTTTTATGTCAACTGTATCTGAATAAAATTGGGGGGGAAAAAAGGAAATAAGTTTTGCCAACAACGGTATGAACTTGGAAGTGGATCCCTCCTTAGTCCAGCCTTCAGATGAGACCCCCACCCTGGGCTGACACCTTAACTGCAGCCTTATAAGAGACCCTGAAGCAGAGGATGCAGTTAAGTGGTGCTGGATTCCTGATTCACAGATACTGTGAGGTAATAAATGTGTGCTATTTAAGTTTTGTAGTAATTTGTTATGTAGTAATAGATAACTAATATACATATCATTAATCACAAATAAGAATAATTCTATGCTAAGGTACCCAACATGACCACTATTATTTCCAAGTTATTCTGAAGAAGAACAGCAGGATCTTCCTTATAATCCCAGTTAGTCCAGACACACGCCACACCCTGTTTGCAATCTGCCCAATACTCTTGAGAGTAAAATCTGATAAGCTTGATAACAGTTGTTATTAGACAAAGAATCTCATAAAGCAATAGTTATTAAACATATCTAAGATCTAGATTAAATTTAAACTTTATACTGTTATAGAAACAAGATGATTACTGTTCCAACAACAAGGGTTATATTTATTTCCTTTCAAACTGAAGCCTAGAAAAATGTAGAAGCCTGGAATAAGTAATGTAAAACTAAGGTACCATTAATCTCAGCGCTGTGGGGACAATTCAGCCAGGACCTTTACTCATGATGGAAAATGCTTCTCGGAGTCCACAGTTTCATCCTCTGTTCCTCTGAAAGGCCACCCCAGAGCCCTCTGCCACAAAGGTTACCGTTTCACACCGCACAACTTGGAGGGCTTCCCCTGGAAAAGGCGCAGGGGAAATCTCAAGCTTTGACCACTCCAAGAAGAGCAGTGTTTTTCATTTCCCTGATAAATCTTAAAGGATTTTTTTGTATACAGTCTCTGTACTGTTAAGGGCTTCCCAACACGTCCTAATCATGATGATTATTTCTTGTTACCATGAGGTGGCCCCTTACAGCTCACTAACTATTTTTCACATACACGGCCCTGCAAAATTGCCAAGGAATTATTCTGAGATGTGTGGCCAGGCACCATCGTTGCCATTTCACCAATGAGAAAACTGAGAGGGCTAAGCCCTAGGTTATTTAGCTTGGTAACGTCAGATTGGATTCAGGCCCTTTGGCTGCCTAGTGAGTCTGTAACAGGCGAGGCGGCTTGGGCTGATTCCAAACAGGGTGTCACATGTGTGCAGACAGGCTACCTGGCTTCAGACTGGAACTCAAGCTGTGTCTAGGAAGCACCAGAGCCTGCTACCCTACGGCAAGTGTCAACTGCCTTCCCCCTCCACACAGCAGCTTAGACCATCATTAATCACAAGGAAAACCTAAGCAAAGGACATGAAGGCAGTGGCCAGTAAAACAAACTTTGCAGTCTACAGATTTATCTTGCACTGGTGCGTGATAAAATTGTAAATGCCTCCCAATGTATATCCCATTAGAGTGTACGTGAATCCATAATTATCTCCTAGGCGTTTTGGGCTGGGCCGTATGGGACTCACAGAGCAGAGCAAGAACTCAGGGTGGGTGGGCATGAGAGTTTTAGGAATGAGGAATAGCTAGAGGGAGTCTCAGTGGCAGGACCTTCGGAGGCACCACCAGCTGAAAGATTCAGCAGCGCAGAGTGGGGAAAGGCTGGTCCAGCCCCCTCAGTCCCCCGCTAGACCTGGACAAGACTTTATCCCAGGCAGCAGGGGGAGCCGCTGAAGGTGTCTGTGAGCAAAGGACCATGCTCTGCACCGTGCTTCAGGAAGACTGGCATGACAGGGGAGGGCGGGCGGCCAGGAAGGTGAGAGCCAGGCAGGGAGATGGTCCAGAGGTCACACTGGACAGACCATCTCCCAGTCACACTTTATTTGTCTGTAAAACTAAGGAGTCAGGTCACATTACCTCCCCAGCCATATGCAGCAGCAACGCTCAGTGGGGCAATGTAGCTGAAGCAAGAAGGGGTTCAGGCCCAAAGTAGGGTGGTGGCAACTAGAAAAATGTGCTCAAAATTAAAGACTGGGTGGGGCTGCCATTCTTTTGAATGGGAAACTAAGAAAAAAAGTAAACAAGGGACTAGAACTGGTTCCCATAGGACAATGCCCAAATCCCCCAAATCTTTACTTTGGAGACTCAGCCTCAGTCCACAACGTATTTTTATAATAAATACTGAAAGTTACCAGGAGAAAAGCATTGTGTTTTGCATTCAAGCTTCATCCTTACTTACCTGTTAGGGACAATGGCCCCATTTTTACTTCATTACTTTTGCTCTGCGATTAGGTTTGAAATTGTATTCATGTTTAAATAAGATAAAATCACAGGGGTTTACCACTGACAGCTGCCTGAAAGCAAAACTTTGAAGGTAAAACAAAATATTAGTCTGTCGAGATGAACTAATTTTAATGTTTGAAGAGTCACCAACCTATTGATAAATGGAATCATTTCATCTCAAGATTACATAACAGAGAAGCATAAGGATCAGCATAGTTTTTCCAGAACTAAACATAAACCTTAAAGTTTTTAGTCTGGAAAGAGACAGCTGATATTCCTCATTCAGATTTGATAGGAACCGCTTGTTTGAATAGGCCAGTAAATGGGCAGATGTGCTAAGTGTGTAGATGGCCACAATAAATAGGAAAAGGATTAGTCTTCTAGTAAGCAAGCAGAGGCACACTGATGAAAACCCACCACACCATTTTATGTCTATTAAGTTAACAACATTCAGTAACTACATCTAATGCTGCCTGGGGTACAGCTGAATGAATGGACACACACACACACACACACACACACACACACACACACACACTCACACTGCTGCTGACACTGAAATTGGTATGTTCCTTATGGAAAACAATACAGCAACACTTTATGTACCAAAAACACTAAAGAGATTTGTAACATTGGACCCAATAATCTCATTTATAGAAACTCTTCCACTAGAAATCATTGAGTAACAATTCACATAAAATTTATTATCATTGAGAGTTATAAAAAAACAGGAAGAGAAACTACCTCAAAGTCCAATAGGATATTGGTTTTATAGATTATAATTTTACTGTAGCCATTAAACAACAGCCATAAAAACACAGGAAATGCTTTACATACAATATTAAGAGTAAAAAGACAGAAATAAGATTTGTGGCCTATTATTGCAGGTTTGTATAGGTAGGTACACTTCAGGAAAGAAATTTTTTCTTTGACAGAAGAGACTTGCTGTGTTTCTCTCTCAAAAATAATCAACAGTTAATACCTACACAACCAACCCTTGTATCCAAAGACTACTAAGCAGTCACTTGAGTGTTGGGTTCATTTCATAAAGTCCTCATGACACACCCCAAATGGAAGGCAGTATTCAAAACTTTCAGGCTTTATGAAGGTTAGGTGATTTTTCCAGGGCCATAATTGAAAGTGAGGTTTCAATTAAGTCTGCTTGTCCCCAAATCTCTTAAGATTTGTCATAGTACTATTCAAAGGCGAGAAAAGCTATACCAGGGTATTAGGGTTATGTCCACCCACACTTTCTTTAACAGCATTTTATCTCTTTGCAACAAAATCAAACATGGTAGCATGAAGGCAGGATGGTCTCATCCAGAGGCTGTCCCTGAGCTCAGAGAAACGATGGTTTACATGTCAGGACTGGAGAGGAATCTGTCTTCATTGCACCTTCCCCATGTGTTAGTAAAAGTCAGATTCTGATTCTCTCCCAACAATCACCACATGCCATGAAATCTAGTCTGTGTCCCTCTTCTCCTCTAAGAGCCCTTGCTGACCTACACCCTGTGCTCCTGATGACCTCAGATCACTGACCTTCACTCAACTTCCCGACTTCATGAACTAAGGACAACAGACCTCAAGAGCCCTTGACAGAAGGCCAGTGACAAAGTGACTTTAAAAGTTAATGAAGTTGATCCTGGAACAACATGGGTTTTAACTGCATGGGTTAACTTATATGCAGATTTTTCTCAATGAATGTGTTGGAAAGTCAAACATTATTTGTGGATTTTTGACTGCATGGCAGGGGTCAGTGCCTTTAATGCCCTGCATTGTTCAAGGGTCAGCTGTAGTTCCTCATCTCTTGTATCTGCAACCTAAAGGTCTCTGGCTTCAACTGAAAATACAAACAAATCCTCATAAAATTCCCCCCATGGCATCTATTTATATGTAAATATGTTTCAAAATTTCCCAATATTCATATGTAAATACTCTGAGTTTTACATGGACACTGTGTATGACTGACACATCAAATATGACTAGGGCACCTACTTGAGATTTTTCTAGACACGGCCATGGTTTCATGAATGTACTTGGTCCACAGAATCTTACTTCTAATTCCATCTGGAAGTTAACACCTTCACAGATTGTAGGTCCCAGAAATCTAAGCAACAACGGCCACATCTGGTTTTTAATCACTGTATCCTCTGCTTTATTTAAAGCCAGCTTAGAGGACTCAACTTAGATTGCAAACAAACTCTTCCCAGCCAGCTGAATTCACACCTGGAGTTTTGGACCAAGATCACACTGCAAACATGGGGTTAATATGTTCTGTGTTCCTTGGAAACACAGTTGGCTTGAACCATCTCCAGAGTTTCCTGCAACCAGTAATTCTAACTATCTGTTCTGGCTTCCAGATTTTGGACAGGTCAATTAACAGGAATGTCTAAATTTCTATATACCTGATAGGTTTAAGGATTTATGATAATACTAACAATACAGAGCTTCTGAAGCTCCCAATGTGTGCCTGGGATGATGTTGGACAGCATGTAAGAGTGCTGACTACGCATTCTAGGTATCAGGTGCTGAGCTAAGTGCTTGATATGCATTAATTTATTTCATTTGTTAAGGTGCAAATTATTATCCCCACTTTACAGATAGGGAAACTGACATTAAGAGAGGTCAAGTTCTTTGCCCAAGAACACATAGGTGCCAACAGGGATAAAATCCCTCTTCAGCATTCTGTGCCTCCAGTCACAAAACACAGTGCCTTAACTGTACCTAATAACATCACTGTGGGGGTAAGCTGGAGAAGGGATGATTAATCCAATTTAAATCTGAAGAGACAAGTAAGAGACACACAGTTACATCTGCGCTAGAGTTAGACGAGGTGGGTGCCCAGCCATCTTGGCATCCTCTGATCTGTATGTTTTGTGGTTATTTGTCTTCTTAAATATAAATCTGATCTTCCTAAGTGAAATAACTGAATGCATGGGAGGCATTAGTTCAGTGCCTGGTTTCCTGCTCCATTTCCTCAGGAACCGGGCCTCCTGCCCTCTACCAGCACATGCCCCACACTGGCTGGTCAGGTGGTCTTCCCTGGTGCCCTTGGCAGTGCTCCTCAGCCCAGCCCCTAGGGCACCAGGACCCAGCCATCTCTTTTAAATCTGACCCTGGGGTACTACAGGCTTTTTACTTGAAGAATTATGGCTTTCAAAAAAGGGGGAAAAATAAGATATGCTGACCACTGTCTTAGCCCATTCTCCCAGGAACTAAGAATGAGAGACCACTCACTGCATGTGATGTGATTAAGAAGAAATGCACATTTGGTTTTGGTCCTGTTCCTAGCACAGAGCTCCTGTATAACCCTAGGAATTTCCTGAGTGGTGAGAGCACTTACAATGCTGATGTAATTCAGAGAGAACAGTTTATAAAACTCTGAAACGAAATAAAATGTACAAAATGCACTTGAATACTGTTTGCGCTTCCACATCCTCCTTGTCCACAGACCCAGACTCCCACCCCTGTCTTTGTAAGAACTTTTGGGGCTCTGCAAACGGACTCTGAAGACTCAGAAAATTTACTTCTTCAGTTCCATCGTTATCATAGCACTATTTATAACTTTTATCATATGATCACTAATGCTAGTCAACTTCTGCATTGGCTAACATGTGACATCACCTGATTTAGGTGAAGGAATACTATCGAACCCTGAACTGAGTTAGGAAGATCATTCCTTTATTTAGGAAACAGGGCTCAACACCATTATTCCCTGTAGGTCTGGGGAACAAGCAGGCTCTGGCTGAGTTGTCCAGAGGCCTTTTCCCCACCCCTCAACCATCTACCCACCCCTCCATCTCTACTCTCAAGAGCAAACCCTCAACTGCCCATCATAAATCACTGCCAGGGATAAATTCCCATCAAGTAGTAAATCTAAACTGCCTGAACTTGCTACTTCAACAGAATAACCCTTCTGACCTCCCAGAACTCTTAAAAAAAAGAAAAAAATAGTGTTAGAATAAAGGGAAGAGCATCAAGAATGAAAGGTTTAAATAATGCCCAAACCATCCTAGCCACATCAAGAATAAATAGGTACACACAGTGCCCAGCCCAAGAAAAAACTACTTAAAAGCCTTTGAATACCACGTGGATTTGAACTTTTCTTTAGATATCTGGAACTCTTCAAAATGGTTTCAAAGCATGTTTTAAAAGCACTCTGAAAAGACTGTGCTCTGGATTTACTTGAGGCCATCCTCAGTATTTCAGAGTTCCGACACATATGCTTTGTCATCACGCGGTCAGCGAAAAGCCAAGCTACACTCAAGACCCAAAGTTAGTGTTTCAGCCGCAGAACAGGCCACTGGCAAGCTTTCCTCCACCAGACCTGCCTAGCAGGCCAGTCCTTGGACTCATCACTGGTAACCACCCCAAGCCACACTCAGAGGCCACGCCTTCTCCACACTCCTCCACCTAGAGAGCTAGTGAATTTATATCTTAGCTCCTCTAAGCCCCATGCACGGGAAACAATGTTGCCCCAACCCTGGGTACACCTGCTTGTACTACATCAGGATTTACATACTACGAATATTTGTCATGTTTGAACCCCTTTGCTTATCAATAAGGGAGGAATCATTTGAATGAGATTTAAATTTTGCTCTCCAGACCAAATACAAAATACAGCTTATGTTCAACATATTCTGTAATCTAAATCAATGACTCTCAAGAAATGGCCATGTAGATCACACGGGGAATCTGTGAGACTACTCAGTTTGTCTTCAAAAGCTATTGACAGATGATTTCTGTGTTCCCCATTATGGAAATTACTGGCATTTCATTTCTGCAGTAGAAACTAGTCTAGTCTCTCTGCTCTGGCCCCACCCATCGTAGCCTCTTCCCCACTCCACCTCCTGCCCACACCTTAGGTCACACTCACACAGGCAACAAGCACTTAACGCTCCTTCTCCAGATCGTCCAGGTACGCTGTCCCCATGGAAGGGCTTCTTCATCTGCGCTCAACAACTTACTGTCTGCCTGACCCAGTCTTTGTCTGCTTTGAACTGTGGTAGTTTTTTGTCTCTAACAGAGAGTAAATTCCAAAGGCTCAGGACCAAGATCTCTTTCTCCTATTTCCCAAGTGGGCAGAATGAAAAAGTGGTTAAGGACTCCCGTCAGAAGACAAAAAGAGAGGCAGGCGGGGGCTAAAGTCCCATCTCTACCACTTACCACCTGTGGGACCTCGGGAAAAATATCCTCACTCAGGATCCTCATTTATAAAATGAAGATAATGCCTACATTACAGGATCCTTGAGAAGCTCAACCTTGATCTCATGTAAAACCCTCAGCAGAGTGTACAATACCTGTGACTCAAGTATCCATGAAGTGAGCAATTTCAGTGACACGTTTCATCAGAAATGCAACAGGACAGCATAGATGTGAGAGAACAAATAATCTTTTTCTCCTCAGTAAAACTTAAACAGTTTACTACCACAGCCTAGAACACTTGGGAACTCAAGTTTGCATGTGAGAAACAGAGTAAGCAATAAATGTTAATCATATCCTTTATATTTTACTTTGGAGTTTGCAAAAGGTTTTCATATACCATTTATATACTTATCTATACAATGTCATTGAAATGTAGATCATTTTTATTTTATTCTCTATGATATCTCTCCATGGCTCAGAACAGCGTCTGACACATGGTGGACCTTTAACAAAGAACTAACCAATGAATGAACTTTATAATGAAAAATTAAGCTCAGAGTTCAACGTTGTATCAACCATCACAGAAACAGACAGAACACGAGAACCAGAGCTTACCTTAAGCTAAATGATGCATCTCTTCCCCTCCATCTTTTCCCTGGAGTAAGGTTCCAAAGAACTATGATCATTTAAGACACCACATATTTTCTAGAAGATTATAACTCCAACACTACTTAAAAGTGGACCTCAAGTCAAACAAACAAACAAATGAAACTATCACTCTTGTGTCATCTAGGAAAGAGGTATAGTTAGCAGTCTAACTACTTCAGCTTAAATGCAGATTTTTGCTATCCTCCAAGTCTACACAGCAAACAAACCTTATCATGGTATGAAAAGTGAAACAAACTTTAGTTTCAAAGCCAAGTTTAATGGACAGATGCACTGGCTGAATTTGTCTTGAAGTAATATGGGGAAGGGAGGAAGCAGATGGGGATGCAGATGAAAGATCACTGGTGATGGCCAAGAACAAGGGGTGGTTCATTATATGACTGTTACTGTTTTTATATGTGCTTGAAATCTTCCTCAATTAAACAACAACAAAAAACCCAAAAAAACTAGTCTTAGGGTAAACTAACGCACTAACATTAGCTCACCATCGTACGCAGTGTAGGTGGTGTATGTGTTCTAAGTCATAACACAGGCACTCAAGGGGACTGACCACATGCTTTCTGGAGCCACTGGCCCATCTTGAGAACCCAGTTTTTAAATAACTCAGATATTATTGCTAAAAGGAGTTTTTTAATGAAATTGAATATTGCATATTTTATACAGTGAAAAGTGAATTTCACTGGATATTTCAAAGTGAAAATGTCACAGAAAATTGCAATATTTTATAAGTTAGGGCTGCCCCATCGGTACAGTACCTGAGGAGGCGTATTTGCGCTCTGGATCACTAGGAACATTGAGCAATTGACCTTGTTTTTGTAAATTACTACTTTCTTTAAGAATCATTTTTAGCTCAAATACTGTGCCCATTCTTTATCACATTTTTTTCTCTCCCAATATGTGTGAGCAAAATATTGTCATTATTTCCATTTCAAGGGTGAGCAAACTGAGGCTAAGGAAGATTCCATGGAGGGCTCAAGGGCACACACTGGCTGCCCTAGGGCCGGAACAACCAAGTCCCAAGTCTCCAGGTGCCACGGTCATTTCACTGTGCCACTCACAGATCCCCAGCATGCCCACAGTTCGCTGAGTGCAATGGTAAAGGGTATGGACCCTGGGGGCACACTTTCTACCAGTGGTGAGACTCTAAAGAGCTCAGTCTGCTGTTCCTCAGTCTGTTCATCTGTAAAACGGGTAAAATAACAACGCCTGCCTCCGGGTTGCTGAGAGGACGAAGTGAGCCTATATATAGAAAGCTCCTGGAATAAGCCAGCCTCAGAGGAAGGGTATAAAAAATACCATCTGTTGCTATTCTTATGTGAGAGGATTAAACACTAGGAGAAGAAATGTGTGGCCACACTGACACTATGGAAACAGCTGAGAAGCCACTGCGGCCCACGCTGGGGCTCAAATTTACTTTCATTTGTTGAATTATTGATAACAAGGGGAATACCTAGCCTGGAGCCCGCTGTGTCACCCTAGTAGTGAGAGACATTAAATATTTTACTCTCCAGCTGCTCACAACAAAGCAGCCTGGGGTCTATCCATTACCCTTTGCAGACCTCCCGAGGAAACGGGAAACATGCCACAAAACCCCAAGTCTGGTATTTAAAATATAATGGAAACAAAACACGTTAGAGTCTATAGTTTTGCATAATGAAGAAAAGTGGGATTTTTTTCAGAAACAGAAGTGTTGTTTTTCAGAAACATAAACTGCCTTTATATCTGACACCTCTACCACAATATACGGTGTACTTCTTGCCAACTGGAGACACATCGTACCGGCCAGCCAAGAATGGTTTCAGTTGTTGATCAACAATGTGTAATTGTATATTGGAGAACCCTGAGCTGAACGTGTGCTTATACTCACATATTACACTCCCACTGGCACTGCTTTACTAAACTGTTCCGATGACAGTCTCCTGTTTACATAGTAAAACTCATGCATTGGATAACCACGCCAGCCTCTGGGAAGGGAACCATTATAAGAGACTGAGTCTTTTCAAGTTTTTCCTACTAAGATAAAAATCCTCGATAAAATTTCCTGCGATTTTGGCGATTTCACATTGACTGCTTAATCGAGTTAATCCTTGATGATCTGCATGTTTAATGATTGATTTCACTATCTGTGGATCCCAAGCTGGTTTCCCCGCCTGGTAGGCTGCTCAGCCTCACCTGTTTACACAGGCAAGCTCCCAGGGAGAGTTTTTAACTTTTAACTGTTTAAAGAGTGGGCAGACATGGTTAACATCCTGATCATTTCCAGGCCTTATATGCTACTGAGAATCCTTCTTTATTCTTTCATGTTCTCTATAGAGTCATAGCAGAGATTTTCCAATTCCAGCATACCTCCGACCGTAACATAGTAGCAGCACTCCTAGGACTAGACGTGGGACTTCCCATGCGCCCAGCACCGAGCTCCCCACCCCATGGGAGCCAGAGCAGAGCCGCCACCTGGCAGCCGAAGGCCACCTGAAGCTGTGTGTTGTTTGGCTAAGTGAGGGTTTCTTGTTTGTTTAAATTTTAATTGGCCGCATTTAAAAATCTGTTCATTTTGCATAAAAACCAGATTTCCAAATTTTCTAAAACTGGGAAATTTGGCAACAGCTGGACAAGATAACCAATCAGTAGGGGCCATGTAGCAACTGCCCCTTTAGAGTGCTGTAAGCTCTCCCCAGTCGCCCATTCCCCACACAGCCAGTCTATCCCTCTCAGGCCCTTGCAGGAAATGAATTTGGGATGCCTCAATCAAATACCTTTACTATTCCCATTTTACAGGTAAAGAAACTGAGCCTTAGAGAAAGTTAAGCAATTTCCTCAATGTCACACAACTGCTAAGTGGCAAGCTGGAATTGCACGGTCTATTTCACCCCAAAATTGGTGTTTTCAATTACCACACTCTGTTGCTCACTTGTCCCCTAGCACATCAAAGGACAGATAGACCCATCAGGGGAATTTCAAATTCTCTGTCTTTAAAAGAAAAAGCATCCTCCAAAGTTAATCAATCCAGGGTGTTCTGAATCAGGATACATAAGAGAGTCACACATTTGCATAAACTCTTAGAAAGAGAAAAGAAAAAAAATCATCTGTGGAACCACAGACCATTTCCACATTAGGAATCTTTTTTGTTATTGTTGTTGACCCAGATTCACCTGCTAACCTTTAACTCCATTTGCTTCATTCTTAGTACACTCTCATGTATGTGTGTATTTCCCACTGAACCATTTGAGGACAAGTTACATCACATCCCTTTCCCACTAAATACTTCAAGGGTAGTCTCTTACATTCCCTTACATAACCACAATATAGTTACCAACTTTAGACAATTTAACATTAATAGGTTATCTTAATATTCTTATTTTATCATTGACCCGATGGTGTCTTTTATATTACTATTTTTCCTCCAGGATAGGATCCATTCTGGAATCAGGTACTACTCCAAATGGCCAAGCCCTTTGAAGAAACATTCCTACACCCTATTTTTTTTTTTGTCATTGATGACATTGACATTTTTTAAGAATGTCCCCACCCCACCTTGCAATCTGTGGGGAGACATTTTAAGAGCATGCAGACATTCTGCTCCTTATCAAAATTTGTTCCTAGATTTGGTGTCCATTGATGATTCTTGCATGATCCAATCTTCAATACATTGGCTGCAATAGGTTGACCTCTCAGCTCCAGTATTCCCTCCATATTTATCAACTGGCCTGAGCATTTCACAGCAAGCAGGGTTTCCCTTCTTTCCACTAGTCCATTTATCAATTGCTTATCAGTATGGATGCATAAATTCAATTTTTCCCAATGGTTTATAATTCCTTACTGCTCATAATTACTTTATTGTTCAGATTATCCTAGGTTTGACAGTGAAAGTCCCTTCAAGTTGAAAATTTGTCCTGTAATAGGTCCCATCACTCTTTGAACATTTCCATACTTGCTTGCAATAACAAGATGTTTCAAGCTCACTCCATTGTATCCTGCTGCAGCCCTGTCTCTCTTAGCAGGGAATGACATTAGAGACCAAGATCTGGGCACTAGATGTGCTCAGTGCTACTGGGATATCTTTGCTTCTTGGCCTTTTGGTGGACAGAGTTAAATAATACATACATGTAGATGAAGATATTCTTACACAAACACACACGCATTACATGAGAATGCTTCTGCATGCATATAGTTCAGAAATGAGTTCATAACAATACCTCTATTTCCAATTGATCCCCATGAGTTCTCCCATTTCATATCACCTCCATGTTCCTTCTTCCTCAGTGAGAAACCTGGCTCCCCAAAACAATGCATTTACTCATTTGATCAATGCTAACATACATTTAATTGTTTTAGAATTTCTCTGCCGATATCACTATATAAAACATACTAAGGCAGCTTAGAATCTTTTTTTTTGCCTTTCTTCCATATACTGCCTAAGACTGAGCATTTGTAGTAAAATACTGTGTTCACAGTTTTTTAAATTCTTTTTTCCCTTCTTCACTGTGGTTGTGATACTCAATTGAAATATAATTACATTCATTCATTTCATTTTGTTTTCAGTGTGGGTATTTTTTTCCTCCTTCACATTTTACTGATTTAAATTAATTTTTTCGAACATGTAGAACACTAACATGGTCCCTGAAGTCAAAACATTGCAAAAGGGTAAACATAGCCCAGGGGCCCTCCCTCCCATCTCCCTTTCTCACCCACCCACCCTTTGTTGCTAATCAACTTCATTGTTTTCATTTATTCTTCCTGTGTTCCTGTTTATAAAGATGAGCAGATACATGTGTTTCTTATTTTTTATCTTTCTTCTACAGAAGTAGAATATATATGCTTCTTTGCACTTTGCTTTTTTAACTTAAAATCTCCTGCAAGTCACTAGACATCACTTTTCAGGCACTGTTTACAAGCAGAGAAACATTTATGCACGTGTACAAATCACTTCCTTGGAAAACTTTTTAAAGAAATCGTAGATCCCGCCAGGCTTTGCTCTCTTTCCCCTCTCTGTTCCCAGAATGGAAGTCATCACCCACCACTCCATGTCCTAAGATCTAGTTTGCCTTCAGGGACTCAGCTTCACCAGGGCTAATACATTACTGCAGCCAATTTATTAACATCCAGGTAAGATATTTTTTACTTCCGTGGACTTTTCACAAGCAAACTTTCAATCTGAAGTGGTGGCACCAATGGTAGCAGCTAAGTAAATATTCACTTCTAGGGACTAAAAAGGAAGGATTACTGCTCTGTGAACCTTCAGTCCCTGACATGAGTTGCCAGATACCTGTCCAGTGAGCAGGAACCCGGAAAACAAAAAAAGGTGTTCGATGACTCAAAACAAATCCACCACCGCTGTGGGACACCTACTCCCAGTCTGGCCCTCAGCAAGCCACCTGCACCTCACAGATAATTTTCTCTGAATCGCCTCCCCAACCCTTCCCACCACACGGGTGCTTCTAGGAGTTCCTTGTATTTTGTCACCAGCACCCAAACTCAAAGGCCCTGGGAGAGCTAGCACCCCAAACTTTCTCGATACCACTGACAAGGGGGTCAATGTGAAGGTTTTGGCTTTTCCAACTTGGCCAATCTTTCTAATATACAAATGTCAGGGGAAAAAATAGTGACTAAAACTGATCTCTCTATAGTGATTTTTACTGAGCATACAGAAGAAAGCCATAGATGAATTCAGAATAGTAATATCATAATTAAGAGTCTCAGGGAATTAACATTTCAAAACCACAATCACTGTGAGATCAGGCCTGGTGGATGAGACATCTGAGGAACCTCTGCCTCCATACCTGTCCTAGGTCTGCCTGAAGGCAAAGTCCTGTCCCCACGACCCCACTGGCTGGGAACAGGGTGTGCGGCGCAGAGCCAGTTCCAGAAAAGCTGCAGGCCCCCCCTCCCACAGCCAGCCCTTCTCCACCTTTACCTTTTCTTTCCCACCTGCCCCAAAATGAATATTGGTCCCCCTGAGGGAAAGAGAAGCCAGTGGTTTCCACAAGATATAGTTTATGAGTAATTCACAACCTGGGGTTTAATCCTTTTCCTCCCACAGCAGCTCTTCCCCTCCATGAAACTTCTAACAAAAAAATAGGGTCCTAACTGTATCCTCTGTCCTTTGTTTACCAAGCTGTTCTATATGGTAAAAACAAAAGTGTAAAGTCCCAAAGTTTTTCTAAAACAGAGAAATATACTTAATAGAAATAGATATAACTCACACACCCCAAATCTGTTCTTAATGGATTCTAACTTAATTGCTCCTCTACGATTAAAAATGGCTTCTGTTCTAGAAAAAAGCATTTAAAAGGATCAGCATGTCTAACTGGAATGACATGTTCTAGGATCAATAATCATTGAGCATTTTTATCACTAAAAGTGGAAGAAGTCACAAAAATACCTTCACCTTCCCACATGCTGAAAAGCGGTTTCCCAAGAGAAAAGAGAAGACTAGTCTAGCCAAATAGGTCAGCTGAATCACATCCATTTTTTTTAAGAGAACAGGGAAAGTCTGCCATCTATGCTTCAAGCAATTTCTATATTTAAATGCAATGGTTTCTCTGAGGTCCTTGAGCAAATAGAGAAGCAGAGAGAGGCCTTACACTCAATGCAGGCACCACCAGCACTAGGTGTATGGCCTGAGCAAGTCATGCCCCGCACCTGGGCTCAGATCCTCAACAGTAAGGGAGGGTTCTTGGCCAGATCACGGGTTCTAAAATGTGACCACACATCAGAATCACACGGAATGCTTTTAATAATAGGTTTCTGAGCTTAAACTCAGACCTGAAGCTGGACTGGGCCCAGGGTTAGACTGTCATAGGGCTTCTCTAGAAGATGTTTGAGATTCCTTCTGGCATTAAATGTCCTGATCGTGCCAGATTTTTTAAATGTGTTTCTCAATTAGTAGGTTGGTTTTTTTTTGGTACTTTCAGGTTTTTAGGAAATTGTGCAAAAAATACAGAGAATTCAATTCCCATCCACCTCCTCAGCCCTCCCCCTTGTGGCCTCTATTACCATCTTGCATTAGTCTGGTATATTTATTAAAACTGATGAGCTCATATTGATACATTATGATTAACTAAAGTGCATAGTTTACATTTAGGTTCACACCATGTGTTGTACATGCTGTGGGGTCTGACAAGTTGAGAGGTTGTCTTTTCCTACAGATAACAACAATAATAGTATTATACACAGCAGTAATAGTAGTCTAACTCTGCTTGGATTCCTGAACCTGATTGCAATGTGTCTGGTATGTGGCAGGGGGTCTTCCCACACATTAACACCAAGCAATTCTCCAAATCAGCAGGGTGTCCAGAACTCAACTCAATTCCTATGCAATCTGCCTGCGGAAAGCACCAGATTCCCAAGGGCTCCATCCTACAAGACAGCCCTCCACCCACTAAGGCAGCCCCAGGCTGCTACCTGTGCTGCTACTGGTTACAGATTAGAGCTTCCCATGACCTCCCTCTTAGTTTTGACGAACTTGCTAGAGCAGCTCACAGAACTCAGGAAAACACTTTGGTTTGTTTACCAGTTTGATTCAAAATACCGTAAAGGATACAAGTTCATGGGCAGATGAAGAGCCACACAGGGCAAGTTCCCAAATAAAGGAGCTTCTATCCTATCCAGGTGGAGCTTGGGGCCTGGCTTGGTGGCATGTGGAGGTGTCCAGCTCCCCAAGCATAGAAACTCTCCCAGACAGAGAAGCAGGATGCAACAGAGCAGAGGATGAATGACAAGCTCGTCTCAGGGGTTTTTGTGAGGGCTTCATTGCATAGTCATGACCAACTAAATTACTGATTCAGCCTTCCAGCCCCTGCCCTTGGGTGGGGGTCCAAAAGTCTCTCATTGACATGACAAGACATCCATTTGAACTTTAAGACTGCAGTGTTTACAGGAACTGTGGATGAAGACCAAATATACCTGGGAAATATATATTTGGTCATATGAATGACCAAATATGCATTTCTTATGACTCATTATGAAATGGTCCACCTCCGCGTCTTCAAACACAGATTTCTTAAAGCAAAACGTTCCTACCCACCACAGCACTTACACCTGGTAGAGCATTTACACAACAGACAGAGCAACAGCACCAATGTAAATAGGCCTAACATTTGGAGAAGCCAGTGTGCGGTGGGGACAGGTCTGAAGAGACAACTCTTTTGTCTTATAGAGTCTTATAACCAGAGTTTCTCCCAGAGTGATGTTTAACTCTGGCTAGTCGGCTGTCACTCAGCCTTGTCAGGTTCCAAAAGTAACAGTGGTCTTGGCAAACACAGAGCTTCACCCTTCAGGGCATCTGGTATGGCTTTGCTAAGAGATAATTATTCTCTTGCTCTGAGCCTCTCTCAAGGCATTAATAAAATGCTGGATTTCCCTTGTTACATAACCACTTACTCATCCCTTCACCCTCAGCTATAATTTCTCCCTCTCTCCATTTGTCATTTAACTTTACCCAGACTTTTCCACCTGTGGAAGGGTCATTAAGTTTGGCTACTGTGCTGGTCCAGACAGCTGGCAGCAATACTAGTCTAGCAAGTGCCTCCCCCTCAGTCAACTCCCACTCCTGTAAGGTGGGGTTGCACGGGTACAGAACTACCTGGCTGTCCCGGCCACTAGGCAGCTCAGCTGCACTCACTGTCAGCCCCAACCTAGCCACACAGGGTGAAGGCACAATCCACCCCCTCAGACCCTTAGGAATTCTGACAAAGGTTTAAGGGTAAGGTTACAGTTTCTTGCTTAGTAATCTTCCCTGCTTCTGGCACCTGCAGATGCAGCCCTGTCCTAGAACCACTACATTTGGTAGTAAAAAGGAAGTTGCAGTGATGCGGGGAAGACTGTATATAATCACACTAACATCCTCCCCAAACCCCTCTTCCCCAGATCCTCTGGAAAAGCAGAGCAATCTATCCAGGGGGGACCCTCCCTTAGCCCCCTTCAGGTTAAGTGTGACCACTCTTGAAGGCATGTAAGCCAGCCCCTCATGCCTTTATCTCCCCCCTGTTTTCTACAGCAAATATTTCAACTGCCTATTCCAATGTTCTATTAAACCATCACTCTGAGGATGAGATGCAGCACAGTACGTCCATCTGATGGGACGTCTCCTGGCCCACTGGTGGACACCATGGGCTGTAAGGTGTGTCCCTTGGTCTGAAGAGATGTAACTTGATGGTCCAAATTGATACAGTATCTTCTAATCCTATCCTTTAATGGTACTTTGAGCATTTGCATCTACTACTGGGTATGCAGAGCCCAGTCCAGAATAAGTATCTATTCCAATTAGGACCCATTTATAGCCCCCAGGGGCTACTGGCATTGGTTTAATTTAATCCACTTGCAACCTATGTGCAGGGCCTTCCGCCTGCGGAATTTTCCCCATAGGCAACTGCAGTTGTTGTCTCTCTTATTAACAGATGGAACAGTTCTTGTTGGCATTCGGTGCCTCACGGGGTGCCAGAGGAATATGTCTAGATTCAGCCCACCTCTGCATTGCTGCTGCTCCCCAATGTCCAGTCATTTCATGAACCCAGGTGGCTGCCTCAAGGGGGCGCACCAAAAGGTGCACTTGGTGGTTCCAATCACCTGATCAAAGAAGGGGGTTCTGCTGGGCATCGATATGTCCTACTTCAATGTGTCCCTTAAATTCCTGGAGTGATTTCCATAGGGCTGCACCCCACACAGGCATTCCTTTAATAGTCCAGTTTTCTATTGCCCATTTACCTGACCACACAGCCAGGCCACTGGCTATGGCCTGCAAGTCAGTAAAAATCCAAACATAGGGGCCTTTATCATTGTTCAATTCTTCCATCACTGCCAGGAAAACAACATGCAGTTCAGCCAACTGAGCTGATTTCTTCTTACCTTCCTCAACCAGAGTCTTGCCATCTGCTGGTCTTAAGGCAGCTGCTTTCCAAACAGGCAGCAGCTTTCCAAACAGGACACTGTCCATTCATCTTGAAACTGCTATCTGTAAACCAAGCAGCTCTTTGTTGTTGAACTGAAAGCTGTTCAGAGGGCACAGCCCAGGTAGCAATAGATTCTGGTAGCTCCTAAGGTGGCTCCAGTGTTGATCACACAGGGAAAAGGGGCTACCTGCTTATGGATACAGTGTGGGCCTCCCTGCATTCCCCCAGCAGCCTGCTCCTGTATGAACCATTTCCATTTTATTATGGAACACTTCTGGGCACTGCCTCCCTTTGCTAGAGTGTTTCTCTGACATCACCCAAGACATTCGGGTATCTCAGGTTTCAAGATTATTTTATGTCCTTCAGTCATTGAGCCAGTCTCAGTTAATGCCCAATAGAATGCTAATAATTGTCTCGCAAATTGTGTGTACCAAGCAGCAGCGTCTAGGAATTTTCTGGTCTAAAATCCCAATGGTTGCTCCTGAGAAGCGCTCATGGGCTTTTGCCACAAGCTCCAGTCTGCATGGGTACAGGTGGCAGACACTTCCAAAATAATATCTGAGTGGGGGTCATAAGGGCCCAAAGGTGCTGAAAGCATGACTGCCTTTTGTTAATTAGACATAGCTTGCTTTTGTTCAGGTCCTCACTCCAATATAGTTTTCTTTTGTGCAATTTTATAGATGGGAGCTAGCAATATTCCCAGGTGTGGAATATGTGTCCTCCAAAATCTAAATAAACCAACCAAATGCTGGACTTCTTGTTTGGTTCTAGCGGTGGGTAGTGACAGCAGTTAATTCTCAGTCACTTGCAGAATATCCTGGGTGGCTCCTGCCCACATTATTCCTAAGAATAAGAATATTCTTATTCCTCACTGGAATCTTATTCCTTTGCTGGATTATTAACCAGCCCCAGTTGGTCAAATGTGCCACTATCACATTCAAATCAGTCCTAGACTGCTCTTCTGTTTCCAATATTATAACGTCATCAGTATAGTGTATTATTACACTTGAGCCCTGTATCAAGTCCAAACCTCTCCTGACCAAGTTGTCACAACAGCTGGTAAATTCAGATTCCCTTGTGGCAGCCCAGTAAATGTAAACTGGGATCCCTCCCACAGGAAGGCAAAATGTAGTTGGCTCTCTTCAGAGATCGAGATGGAGAAGAAAGCACTTGCAAGGTCAGTCATGGAGTATCAGCCTCCTTCAGCCTGTTGTACATTCTGTATGGGAGGCCACGCCTGGAACTGCTGAGGCTACAGGTAGTAGAACTTTATTTAAGCCTTGATAGTCTACTGTTAGTCTCCACGAGCCATCTGCCTTTTTCACAGGCCACACAGGACTCCCTTACAGCAAATTTGTAGGCACCAGCACTCCAGCCTCTAGCAAGTCACTAATGAGAACGGTGATCTCTTTTTGTCCACCAGGTATTCCATACTGCTTCGTTAACCACCTGTGTGGGCTCCAGCAGTTCTAGCGGTTTCCATTTGGCATGCCCAATTAAAACTGGCCTGAGGGCAGGCCTCCATGCTTTCTGTTTTACAGCATTAGGCAGGGGAGGCCATCTCCAGTCAGACATAATATCCATCCCAATGATACATTCAGGTAAAGGAGATGCAACCACTTCACACAAAATCTGCTCAAATTCCCCAATTTTCATCCAAACTTTCACCTTTATCCCATCAACCATTGCATCCCCATATCATCCCAATCTGACTTTAGCCCCTGATAAGACTTCCCCAACAGGTTTTGGAACCACAGTGCATTGGATTCCTGTACCAAGGAGTCCCAGGAAAATTCCTTCGCCTCCCCCTGGCCATTTTACCCATACATGTGCAAATGGCCTCAGGTCCCTGTCCTGGGTGTGGCCAAAAGACCCTGGCCTTTTTGTCAATCTTTAACTTGATGAACCTGCCTGACCGCCACTCCAGGGGATTCCTGGTCAGGTTTCTTAGTGTTATCTTGGCCTTCAGGCTTTTCAAATTCCTTCAATCTTGGGTAAATAGAGTGGACTTGTTTGGGCCTCTATAATGTTGTGGGAACAACAGGGGGTTCCACTGGCCCACCCAATCTCTGGTAGTGCTGCATTAACACCTTTGTTTCAACCCCATCAAAGTCAGCTTTATTCATCCCATTTGTTAATAACCAGCTGAAGACTTCCACTTGGGCCAATTTCCTTGACTCTCCCTTGTTCTTCCCCATTTTGTTAATTACTTTAATGTTCTGAGTAACAGTAAGACCAGAGCTGAGATAACAAGTCTGATAAGGCTTCTCAAACTGTTGCTCAATACCACAGCAGTGAAGTTACATGGGATGCCCGTGTAACAAGGGCCCCCTTGATCACAGCATTCACCATAACCTGTGTAACAGTAATATTCTGTGGGTGAATACCTTGGTCATCATAAAGCCAATCCCAGACAGGTTGCATGGGAGGCACGTCAGCTCCTTCATCTGGGTGTCCCAGTGACATTCATAGGGGGAGTTAGTAAGTCCCCTTCTCAGGATAAACAGACATCACAGTGGCTTTTATCCAGTCCACTGGGCTGGCTGCTCCTTCCTCTTGGTGACCAGAGACCTTAGAGGTACTTCCAGCTGCTCCAACATAATTTCTCGGCAGCTTTGAGGCTAACGGCTGAAGCTCAGATTGACCCAAATCCAAGCTTGGTTCAGCATCAAGCCCTGACCCAGCACTTTCTTTTATTTTCAATTTGGCTATTACAGATAATGATAACCAGGGAATGGTGTATTTAGCCTGTTTCTTAATAGTTTGCATTTCCTTACATATCCAATGAGCCAACTCCTTAGGAGTTAGGTCAACTGCCATTTCTAAATTCTACTGGTAACTTTTACCTTTAGTAATTGATTGTGCTGCAGCCTCTGTTTCATACCATGGGTGATTGGGTAGCCATTCAGGTATCAAAGTTTCCTTATCCCTTTCATTATTTCTCTTCAAAAACTACATGAGTCTGGGACAGGCTGTCAAATCCTCCCACTTCTGACACCAAATAAGAGGTTGTCTTTTCCTACAGATAACAGCAATAATAGTTTTATATACAGCAGTAATAGTAGTATAACTCCAGGTTCCAGAACCCAATTCCAATGTGTCTAAGTATGTGGCTGGGGGGAGGGTCTTCCTATATGTAACACCAAGCAATTCTCCAAACCAGGAGGGTGTCCAAGAACTCAACTCAATTCTGATGCTATCTGCCTGGAGACAGCACCAGATTCCCAAGGTTAAGGGTTCCACCCTATAAGATGTCCTCCACCCACCACTCCAGATGCAGGTTACAAGCCCCAGGCAGTTAACCTGTGCTCTGACCTACCAGCTATACACTGGAGGTTCCCACGAGCTCCCCCTTAGGTTCAGTTAATTTGCTATAGTGGCTCCACAACTCAGGAAAACACTTACTTTTACCAGTTTAATAAAGGATACAAGTTAACAACCAGATGAAGAGAGACATAGGGCAAGGTCCCAAATAAAGGAGTTTCTATCCTGGTGGAGCTTGGGGCCTGGCCCGGTGGCACGTGGAGGTGTTCTGGTTCCCCAAGTGTAGAAGTGCTCTCTGACTGAGAAGCAGGGTCCAGGAGAGCAGAGGGCAATGAACTCTTCTCAGGGGTTTTGTGAGGGCTTCATTACATCATCATGATTGACTAAATTACTGGCCATTGGCTGATTCAGCCTCCAGCCCCCTGCCCCCCAACCTTGGGTAGAGGTCCAAAAGCCTCTCATTAACACAACAAGCCACTCATTTCACCTTTAATACACTGCATTGTTTTCAGGAACTGTGGATGAAGACCAAACATACTTGAGAAGTACATATTTGGTCATATGAATGAATGACCAAATATGTATTTCTTATGACTCATTATATCACACAAGTACAATGACATGTATGTTTTCTAATTTAAACATCTCTTTTCCTTGCTCACCACCTTCGCCATCACTCTCCAACTTCCCATCACATGAAAAGATTTGCAATCCAGTAACAGGCTGGGTGCATTCTCACCTTTAGACCTTTGCAAAATAAATCTTAAGTTCTCCCATAGGTGAGCAGATAATAAAGGGCATTGAGGACCCTAGAGTTTAATCCTCAGAGTAACATGGAGTCTCAGAAGGGCTTTCAGGATTAAAGGATTTACACTGGAAGAACTAAGACTAGATCATCACCTCCCAGGGAGGGCTTACGGCCAACATAGACATTGGCTGAGGAGATGGGGAGGGTGCAGTAAGTACATGTTCCTCTGATTCTAGGTTCCTTCCACCTGATGATCCAAGCTCTAGCTCTTCAGAAAGCCCACTGCTTTCTGAGTTACAGGCTGTTTCAGGTTAGAATAGCATAGGCCCACTGGGAGGTCCCATACAAGTAACCATCAGCCACAGAGAGCTATTGAAATGGAATTAACTAACAGTAAAAGCCAGTTCCTCACATGTACCGGCCGCATTTCAAGGGCTCAGTAGGTCACACATGGCTATATGTGGCTATTGGTAGATGTAGAACACTTTAATCATTGCATAAGTTCTATTGGACAGCACTGGTTGGGAAGATAAAAGGCAGATTGGATCTAAGACTTGGTTTTACTGTATTAAAGCTGCATGCACCTGGTTTGGCCTTTATTCATGAGCATGTGTGCATGCACACACACACACACACACACACACACACACACACACACACACAGTTCCTCATAATATATATCCAAGCTACAAATACCCTAAATATCACTTGTATAAGGAAACAGAAGGAATTTTTTTTCAAGCCACTGAGAAGAATCCTAGCATTACACATTCTCCAAAGCCATTTCTAAATCCTTAAAGTAACTGGCCGAGGGAATTGAGGAGGATAATACACCCTAGATTAAAAGTCCATTTTTACTGTCTGTGCCAAAAAAGCTAAGCCTTTAAAGTTTTCTCTATTGTGTATTTTACCTACCTAATTCAATATGCAGGATTCATAACATTACTAATCCTTACTCTAAGTTCTCAAAATAAAAGGTAAAAGATATTGCATGTCAAGTTGTTAACAAAGCCCAAGCCAAGGACAGACCTGGAAATTGATGCAGGGAGGAAATGAGTTTCGCTGCAAAATGAAACACACGCCCAGGAGAAAGGCTTAACCCTTAGACCGATGTAACAGCCATCGTTTTTAGCCAGTTAACAGACGGGGTGACTTCTGCAAATAAAAATCCAGAGATGTTTTTATTGTCCCAGCTGCTGGGGAAATAATTGACCGGCCTGAGAAGAGAGGCCACATCAAGAGTCCCGCTCAACCTTCCCAAGGAAGGGTCTGGTGGGTGAGTCCCCAGTGGGTAGATGGGCCCTCCCAGGTTGCCTAAGCATTCTGGTCCTGATGCCAGGGTGGCTTTGGGAAGCATACTTAAGCAGACCACACGTAGCCCCCACCCCCTTGTTTTTCCTGGCCAAGGCATGTGAAGGGGAGGGGGCACATCAGAAAGAAACAAGAGTTGGGTGTCTGCACTGCTCAGAACCACTGGCCGGCCCAGGAGAGCACAGCCACTCCCGCCCCAGCCCTGTTTTCTGCCTGCCTACAGTACAAGTCTCCCCAGGGCTCAGCTCCGCCTGCCTCTGCCCTGTGGGCAGATGGAGATCAAGAGCTGATCATCTCCCTCCACCAGGCTCTGTGACTAGAACATTGCCAGGTTCAAACCAGCTCCTTTAGAGCCTCTCCGGACCAGGTGTCCCATCATGTGGGTCCTCCTACTCCAAGCCACCATGAACAGAAGGTCATTTATTTACCAATTCCTGATTTTACTTAAAATCAGGAACCAGCAAGAAACTCAGCATAGGGTTCCTTGGGTGCCGCAGTAAAGCAAGAAGCAGTTAGTATGTGAACTGTCTCCAGTGGCAAGAAACAGCCAAAGAGGACCCCAGAATAGACAGTCAAGACGGGAGCTGGAGAGAAAGCCTGGCTCATCAGAGGCACTGTGCCTGTGGCATCCCAGATGTCTAGCAAATGATATCTATTATCCAAGAATCCTTTATTTGTGACTCTGATTTAATAATGTATTAATGATAACACTAGCCAGCATTTATTGAACTAATACTGTCTTTGTGCCAGGTAGTGTTCCAAGCACATAACAGACATAAATGTATCAAAAGCTCACAATGGCCCAATGAGGTTGGTCCTGTTATTCCTATTTTACAGATGAAGACACTGAGGCCAAGAAACTTGACCACAATCATCATACAACCAGCATGGAGTAAAGCCTGGATTCAGATCTACTCAGTCTGGCTCCTAAATCTCAAGTGTATGGCAATATAGCCCCTGGTGAAAACATCTCGACATGCCCTACTATTAGAGATACAAGAACAGAAAGAGACAGTCAGACATGGTATTCAGTCTCCTCTGTACTCAGGATATGGACTTGAATTTTTATCAGAGGAAAACTAAGCTGGTAAATCTTCCTTCACAACCACCTCATAAAATCAAGAGGGCTGTTTCTGTTGGAGACAAATTCCCTACTTTACAGGGTATGTTAGTAGTCCTTCACACATTTAGAAGACTTTATTGAGTGTGATATGTTCACCCCTTAGATTTGTGTATCGCACATTTCAAGACAATTTCCTTCTACACCTTATTTCTGACCCTTCAGTTCACCCACTTTGTAATTCTTCTATGATCTGAGATATCCAGGTTTCCCTTACAAAGCTTCCAAAAATCAGGCAAAGGAATCATTTTCAGGCATCTGCACTTTAAAAGTTAATTGCCGAGTTTCCTTTTTGGTAAGTGATGAGCTGCGGGTGCCTATGAGTCACGCAGACCACACACAGAGGCAACGTGTGTGGTGCTGACTCAGTCTAAACTTTACTGTAATTCTTGACACAGGAAACCAATGAGCTGATCAGAACGCACAGCCAGTTCCCAAAGATGTGAATGGTATCGAACCAGATAAGTTAGTTTTCCTGTAGCTTCAGAGGGCACGCTCAGCATGGGCACCAGAACAACCACATTTGGGAGCGCACAGCCAGAGGCCCCCCACAATAAATACCTAGGAGAACGCACACCACCTTTAGCTTTCAGACAAATAAACCAGACTGCAGAGCACAGATTCCCACCACCAAAACCTTCCTGTGCTCTCTGAGGTCAAGCCTGTAATTCTGTGGCTTGTATCAGTGCTTCACAAAAGAGTTAAGATTAATAGTAAGGACCAAGCCTCCTAAAATGTAAAATTCCACCATTTCCTCTATTAACATGAAAATCAGCGTAATAACGTATTAGCTATACATATAAAGAATATAAAGAGGTGCGGAGATATATAAACATATAAAATATACATAGCGTGTGAAGTATATATGTGTATGTAAAGTGTCTGAAGTATAGAGAGCTATGTAAAACACGGGCCTTGGCCTCATATGCCTGCTGTCTATGCAGCAACAGTGGCAAACACACACCTCTCCGTGACTCAGCGTGACAGGTGCCAGCAGGAAAATCCGGGGGAGAGAGATCAGGGACTCCTAGAGAGAGGGGGGAAGTTAGTCGAGTTGGGCCTCGAAGGCCAAGCTGGGCAGTGATCGGGTGGGGAGCAGGAGGGGAGAGGAGAGAGGCATTTCAGGAGAGGAAACCATGAGAACCAAGGTTTTGAAGGCAGAAAGGATCCCCAGGATTAGTTAGTACAGTGTAGGAAGCAGGCGGTGGGAAGAGGAGGCTGGCAAGGTGCACTGAGACAAGCCTGTGAAGCCTTCGCAGGTTAGAGGCGTTTGGAATTTGTGTGCTAAGCAAGCAGAGGCCATTCGAGGCTTCCTCTGCTTTCACCAAATGTCCCCAGGTGTGATGACAGGTCCTCAGGTGCTGGTGGGCAAGACCTGGCTCCTGTCCTGATGCTTAAGTCTGGGGGCAGACAGACAGGAATGTGGTGCACAGAAGCATCTAGATTGTGATGGAGAAATAACATGGGTAATGAGGACGTGGAGATGGGGGAAGGGCAGGGAAGATGGCCCAGAGCAAGCAAGGAGGGCCCTGGGGTTGGAAGCATAAGCAGAGAAGGAGTTGGGAGCAGCGTTCTAGGCACCGTCTGCATGAAGAGCCCGTGGCCTCCTCAACAGGAATGGCCCACTCAGATCTGCACCTGAGAGGTGATACGGGACAAAGGGCTGACAAGGGACCCCAGAGAGAGATGGTCTCAATCTGTGGCCCACACAAGATTGCAGGAAGCAGTCCTCTGGCCTGCAGATGATAGAGACGGAGGTGAAGGTGGTGCAAGCGCACAGGGGCTTGCCGAGAACCTTTCAGAGGGAGAAGCAACAGCTTTCACAACTCAGCTGATTAGGGCAAGGGGTACGGGAGGAAAAACATGACAGATCCCGGCTTCCAGCTTTACTGAGGGCTGCTCTTCCCTGAGGCACTGCAGGTGGTGAAACGTGGCAAACCACTGCAAACGTTATTTTTGCCTTCTTCTTGAGAGACACTTTGGCAACAGCATTTTATGTGGGCTTACCATTTTGTGAAAGAGAAAGGCACTTCCCCTGCCTTACCAAGGAAGGTAAATGTAAAGCTTCAGGTCTCTACTCAAACTGAACCAACACAGAACCTCTTGTTTCCCCTCTTAAGCCCCTCTTCTCCTGTCCTCATTTCAGTAAAAAGCGACTCCGTCCTTCCAGGTACTCAGGCCAAACCCCTGCTCGACTGTGCTCTTTCCTCACACCCGGTACCTAATCCTTCAGCAAACCTTACTGTCGCTGCCTTCCAGATGTTTCCAGAATCGGAAACCTCTTGCCCCCTCCATGCTGTCCACCTGGCTGAACCATCATCCCTCACCTGGACCAGAGGTGGCCTCCAGATGGCTCTCCTGCTTCCATCCTTGCTCCCCTTTAGCACAGAAGGCAGATGCAACACAGAAGGCAGACTGCTTCTTTCAAAAGATAATTCAGATTGGGGTGACTTCTCCGCTCAAAACCTGTGACAAAGCCTCATTTCTCTCAGGGCAAAAAGTAACATTTGCCTGCTCTCTTTACCTCTCGGCCACACCTCCAGCACCCTCACTCCCTCTGCTCAGGCACACTGGCCCCTCCAGGGCCTGGAACCCTCTAGGGGCCACACATTTCTGCTCTCCGAGCTGGAACACTCTTCTGCAGGAACCACAGTGCTCAGCCCCTTTTGGTGTCTCAGCTCAAATGGCACCTTTTTAAGGAACCTGTCCAAGTACCATCATATGTAATCTGTGCAGCCCCACCTTCCTGATGCTCCTTCTCCTGTTTCCTATTGTCTCCCATACCGCCCACCTTCTAACGGAATCTGAGATGTACTTTCTTATGTATCATCTATCTCCCCACCCCCCCAGAATGTACACACCCTGACGGCAGAGATTTTTCTTTTTGTCCAGAGGTATCCCAGCACCTCGGGCAGTGCCCCACACACAGTAGGTATCTCATCAATATTTGTTGGTTGGATGAAAGATCCCTTTGTTAATGAGGCCTCCTGGTTACCCAGATAAACAGTAGGCCCCCTTACCTCTTTCACACTCTTTATCCCCTTGTCTGATTTATTTTTTCTATTGCATTTATCACCAACCAGCACACTCTTTTTAATGTGCTTATTCTGTTTCTCCCGAAGAGAATGCAAAGCTCCCTGAGGCTAGGAACTTTATCTCTTTCTCTCCCTCCTAAATCCAGAACATTTAGAATAGTGCCTGGCACATAGTAGGTACTCAAATATTTGGTAGGAGGAAGGGGGTTCTTACTCCCTACCTTCAAGGTCACAGATGAGTGACCTAAAGAAAAGAAACATTACTTGGTTCTTCTACATATAAAAGAGATTCTGTCAAGGAGCAGTGAAATAAGTAAGCATTTCTTTAAAATCTATCCACCCATGTGTTGCTCTAGTCAAACTAGAAGGAAACATCTAGTAAAGCTGCCGGGACAAGGAACAGACAACACCAATTCTGATCAAAGGAATCAAGAGTCACTGAACAACCACCATCATCGTTATTCGCAGGATGCTTTTTTCTATGGTCCTCTGAACAGTAAGCACAAAAGATTGGCCAATCTCATGATGCGGCATAACCAACGAAGTGAGCAGACATGATTCAACTCAAGCTGATGCTGCACATTAGGGAAACAACACGAGCACCTGTGTTAAGCTTGATTCTGTCCAATTACTCTTGCCTCTGCTGCAACCCATTGGGCATGTCGCCTCTAATTTTAGAGGTAATGGCGATAATAATAATACCACCTCAAATTCATAAGGCACCTTTCTTCTAAGGTGTTTATTAGTCTTCGTAAACCATGTTAATTAGGCTTCTACCATTGTTGAACGTTATACCGTTTAATCATTTGGTCTGATCACCTTTACCTTGCAGAAAAGAAACAGAGACATGAACAGGTTAAAGATGGACGTGTGACAAAGACCTCCCAGGGGGTCAGGAGTTACTTGCTTTCTTCTTGAAACCTGTTCTCAGGGTTCACTCCACACCCCATTCACATCTGTCCCAGACATGTCTTTGTTCCCTAAAGGTAATTTGTTCCCATAGGCAGTTCACAACAACCACAATCTAAGTTATCACAATATGAAGAGCTCTTAGGAAGAAGTTGGTTTGAAAATAAGGGGAGAAAAGGCTGGGACAACTGGGGCATTTTTCTGATGCGAATCTCAAATTCAAAAATCTGATGCTGTGAAAGCAAACGAGATCTTTTTAAAAATCTTGTACTCTCTGAAGTAAATCTTTGAAAAGATTAAAAAATATCCAACATGTCAATTTCTTGGAAAGGCTCTTTTCAAATGAAAACACTTAAATTCACACTTACTCTTTAAATATAGCCCAAGGTTTCACAAGATTCACTCTGTAAATGGCCCCTGTTGGCCTGGCTCCCAAGTCATTCTGTGCAGCTGTAAGGAACATCCTGTTGTATGTTTACATATATCAACAGCTTCGGGAATTTAACAATTAAGAGTCAGAGCTTATCATACTGCTGAACTGTGGGAGGCTGCCTGCCAGATCCGGGCTGGGTTGGGGGGAGACCAAGAAAAAGAAAACTTCTCAGAAGACGTTGGTCGGGGGAGATTCACATTTACATTGGCAATAGGGATTTTCAATAGTTTGCCCGATCTGCTCAAGGCCAGAGAAAAGACTTCATTTAAACTCTTTGATATACTTGCCTGGTCCTCAGGTCTGGCAGCCCTCAAAGCCTCTCAATTGGCTTTTGCCCAAAGGGTTGCCTGATGGAAATGGTATTGTACACAATATATGAAAAACACATTTTCTGTGAACGGTTTTACCCTAAGAGAAGGAAGACGCGGTTTCACATTCCCCTTCCTCTTCCCTTTGCTCACATACCTGCCCCTCCTCCTCGGCCTAACTGATTAGGAAATGATCTCTCCGTGGTCAAGAGTCCAGTCGCAGCAGCAACATTGCTGATTCCACCACGATTTGGACAGAAGACAACTTCCTTGTCTCAGCCATGTGTGTGTGACGGACGTGGCTGGCCGACGTGGCCGCACAAATGGGACTGCTCTAGGTTCTCCAGCTGTTTGAATCATAAAAACAGGATCGAGGACCCCTCATGTTACCACCACCAGCAGGGGCCCTAGATGCCGACTGGTCTACTTCAAAATCACTTGAGGAACTTCAGAAAAGAAAAAAAGACAGGACACGGGAATTTCTACTTTTTCAGCCTCCCAAGGTGGTTTTGATGCACAACTGGGTTAATGTCTAGGCTGAAGTGTAAAAATGAATTTCCACTCCTGCCAATAGGTGGGTCACTTGGATCATATGCTTTATTCCTTATGCTTGAGACTGTTTCACACCCATCTGGAGAGCTTTTTTGGCTTTTTGCAAGGCTACTGAGTAGTTAAAATCATAAAACGGAACCACTTATTGTAGACCTATAAGGGTGGTTTGAGAAAAATTCCAAAATTCCAAACTGGAAGGGAGTGCCAGACCTGTGTTTAGCTCCCGCACCCCCCATCCCCCACGGCCCCATCTATAAACTGGCCATTAATGAATTAATCATCAAACAGTTTCTGAATGCCTACTAGGGTATAGACCCTTAGGATAAATAAGATATGAAGACCCAAGACTCAAGGGGATAGAAACCATAACACAAACTATTCCAGCCCATATGGTAAATGCCAGGAGAGGACAACATGCCCTGGAGGTGGCTGGAGCTTGGAGAAGCCGTGCCCAGCGCAGCCTGGTGCCCAGCTCAGCTGGGAAGCACTTGGGAGGGGCTCTGAGCCAGCAGAACTTGGCAGCCGAATCTTAAACAATAACTCTGTTCCCTGAAGAAAGGGCAACAGGGGCAAAGGTGCCCTGCCTTCCCTTTAGAATTCTTGTAACAGTAAGATCCTGCTGGTGAAGGTGCTTTGTCATGACACAGATGTGAGCTAGGAGGTTATGCGGTGACTCGATCAAGACCCCCTCGGTGGATGCATTACAGGTGCAGTCCAGTGTCTTTGGGTTACACCACTCCCTTATTTCAGTTACCTTCCCCATCAGTGGGTGCCTCATGTACTGCAAAGTCAAGAAAGCACTGCACACCCCCACACAGGCAATTCCTCAGTCACTTCTGCCATATCCATCTCAAGGAAGGTTCCAGAGAATGTGAAATCCATTTGAGTCTGGACTGTAATGTGGTTCTTGCAGGAGAGCAGATCTACCCTCTGAATGATGACTAGCCTGGATTAACAGTGGTTTGTCTCTTCTGAAGATGCACAGGCTGAGAGGGGAGTGGGGTGGGGACCTAGCAGGATGACAGGTGGCAGAGAACAGACTGAGTCAAAACTTCTCTACAGAGACCATGAAATAGATAATGTGCTGATTACAGGGGAGAGAGTGCACGTGGAGGAATACACGCATGGGTAGTATTTACATAGGTTTATGTCTGACAAAAATGCCAACATGTGTATTGTGCTCCTTTGAAACTGATGAAGGCATGTGACAGGGTGGATGCATGTGGCTCAAAACCTTTTTAGGTTTTTATTTCTTTTAATAACATAAGAAGGCCCATGTAAAATAAGAACTTTAAAGTTACCAGGTACACCTGTGAGGTACTGCCTAAAATGAAGCCATAAAATGCCTCTTCATGTGATTCACAGGAAAACAAAGTCTAAGGGAAAAGTAAGTATTGGAGAGAACACCGAAGTTGTCCGCTACCATTTACCCAAGGGCCTGTGATGACACAGCTGTTGTTCTTTCAACAAAATGACTGGTCTTCCCCATCTTCTGTGTCCTTGCTGCTCAGAGTGAGGGCTGCAGACCAGCAGCATCTCCATCACGAGAACTTGTGAGAATTGCAGAATTTCACCACCCACCAAACCCAGAGTCTACATTTTAACAAGATTCCCCAGGAGAGTCACACACACATTAATGTTTGAGAAGCCAATGGTTTACACTGTGGAAATAGCTGCTTTCTGGATGGTCCATTGCATCCATGTGTGGGCATGACCAGGGGCCAGATTTTCTTTAGGATCCATTTTTAAAAAGTATTTCCCCAACCCCAACTGGAACTTTATCACTTCTCAAGCCTGGAGAGCCCCAAATCCTTGGTCAAGATTGCCCTCTGATGTAACCCCTTCTGGGGAAGCTCCCCGAACACCCCTCAACTGAGTCAGAAACTCCCTTCTTGGGGCTGCTGGCATTCTGCCCTTCTCTCCCTCACCAATTCTCCATCACCCACCCACCCAGGCAGCAACTAGTACTAATATTCCACTAACAGTAACCAAACCTTACACTTCAGCCATTCCATCAGCCACTGAGCTATGGTAAGGCCAGATGTGGACCCTCTTCAGGAAGCTTCCAGTCTCAAAATTCCACAAACAAAGGTGACACTATAATAAGTACATGAAAAAGAGGACAGGCATACTGGGGAGAGACCTACTGTAACTGGGGTGTCAGAGAATGCTCTGAGGAAATGATACTTGAGCCCAAGAGAAAAAGATGAGGAGTCATCCGGGGGAAGAGCCTTTTAGGTGAGAGCAACAAACATGTAGGTCCTGAGACAGAAAAGGGCTCGGCGTGCTGCAGAAACCGAAGTAGGGTGAGAATGGAACTAGCAGGGGGAGCAGGGGTGGGAGCAGGCAGGGCCTGGTGAGCCATGGGAAGGAGGTCAGTGTTGCTCTATCTGCAATGGTGAGCTACAGAGAAGCTTTGTGGCTGGGTACAGACATGCTCCAGGATGTGACTGGCTCTTCTGGGTTGGAGGGGGCAGGGTAGAAATGGACATAGCAGGTAGGAGGTTCCTGGATGGTCCCAGAGAGGGAGGGTGGTGGCTTGAGCTAAGGGGATGGCAGTGGAGGTAATTCGGTGGCTTCAAAATCTTCCGGAGGTAGAAGCAGATCTTGCAGATGAACTGGACATGGAGGTCAGGTTGCTGAAGTTGGAGAGAGAAAGGGATCACAGTTCAAGTCCAGATCTCTGGCTGAAGCACCAGCTAGAGAGGTGTCACCTTCTAAACTGGTTGGGGGCTCATGCTGGGTGTGTGTGTGTGTCTGGAGTGCACAGGAGATACACAAGTGAGGTAACAGGCCAGCAGGAAGAAAAGACTGGCTGCAAAATAAGTGCAGCAGGAATTGGCATGTTAATGGTATTTAAAGCCACAGAAACAGAAGTAATTATGTCATGAACAAGATACATGCCTGGGACTGTGTCCTGAGGAACCCCAGCATTTTAGGATTCCATTCCCAGTTTAGGGAAGGATTTCTTACTTTCAGCCCTACTGATATTTTGCGTGGAATACTTCTGTGTCTTGGTGGGGAAGGTGGGGTGCTATCCTGTGTCTGTAGGAGGTGGGGGCAACCCTGACCTCTACCACCAAATGCTAGTAATGTGCCCCAAGTTGTGACAACCGAAAATGTCCCCAGGAGTCCAAATCACCTCTGGTCAATTAGGTTAGGGACACTTGTGCGAAGTCTTTCATAAACTTAGTGCCTGGCTTCAGAAAGTTCACAGCCAACTCAGGGTAAGAGTTCCACAAATTGTTTCAATTTTCTCATGTTCTGGCTTTGTGGACAAACACTTAAATTGATGGAATAAAAGCAAACCTAGTATTCAGCTTGGCTTTGCTCCACCTAATCAGAAACCACTGCAGTTATACTAACCCTGAAAATACTCTAAAGATTTTGAACACTCTTCATCTTTACTGTCTCCTGACAATAACATAACCGCAAACTGGAACAATGAGTGAATACAGGTGTTAGCTGTTTTTTCCTTGAATATGAATATTTTATAGCTCAGAGTTATAGAATGGTCTAGAAGTTTCCAAGTATCATTAGTAAAAAGATGTCACAAGAGCCCACTTTTCTGAGTAGGAGCTAACTACAAATGATCCCTGGTATTTTGTGGCATTTCCAAAGATGGTAACACATTCCAGAAGTTGATGCAAACATCTTAAAATATCTATTTTTGTCTGTGACTATTCACTAACTAATAAGGTCCAAGAACTTGGTTATTCTCTGGCATCTTACTGAAGGAAGGAAAGCCATAAAGTCCACTTGATCAGGCCATTGTGGATGCTTTTTATCCCAGGGTCACTGTTAAAACAACTAATTTCAACACCTCCTCTCAAAGAACATCTTGTAATAATGGGAGTGCATGCCAAGGACTGTTAAGTGTACAAGAAGGCACATCTCTGACTTCACTACAGTGTAACTGCAGAACAGCTATGAATTTCAGCACAGTGCTCTGGCTGGGCTACAACATCAGCGAGCCATGAAAAGGTGCTCTTCTCAGCGAGGTGACAGCCTAGTGCAGAGAGTCAAACAGACCAGCTATTACCATCCAGTTCAGGCCTGGAACACCCCTGGGCCCAAACCTGTCCTGCTTCTCATCTGTTTAAGATGAGGCCACTAAGGGATCCTGACTCACCCTTCCCTGCCACAGCTGGACGTTACCTTAGAACCCTACTCCTCAACAACCTCTCGGCCAGTGGCTCGCAACCTGGAGGTGTCAGAACCATCTGTGGGTTTTGTTCAGGCACAGATTGCTGGGCTCTGCCTCCCAAGTTTTGGATTCAGTAAGTCTACCTGGGGCTCCCAGTAGTGTTGACCCTGCCACTTCTGGGACCACACTTGGAAAACCATGTCTAGGCCACTACTCTTACTCAAGCCAAACTGGCAAATGCAATAAAAGCTAGCTGCCATCTCTGGGATTGCATGAGCCACGCTGGGACAGGGTATACAGAAACCAACCAGAACCAAGGTGGGGCCCCTTCCAGGTGAAGGATCAGGAAGTCTCCCAGGAGGAAATAGCACCTGGTCAGCAGGTAGAGAGGGGAGGAGAAAGAGAGCCACAGGCAAAGCGCACAGCATATGCAGAGACCCTGCAGCAGAGAGAGGGTGCTCTATGCCAACAGAATTCTATGTAAAAAGAGAAAAGACCTTTCTATCAGGGAAAGTCAGAAGCAACCACACCATTAACCTCAGGAATGCAAACATTCCTTCTCTACTAAAAGTATTTTAATGATCAAATATTTCATGGTCATCCTTCTTGTGCACTGAATGCCTTCCTCCTTAAACCATAGCCTGTGCTTTAAGAGAGTCTATCACAATGCCAGGATTATCAAATACGAATAACCCTGCTGTTTCAATATCACCACTCAGGATATTGCAGAGGGAGGCTGCTCACAGTTAGTCTAAAGGTGGGGCCTGCAACAGTCCAGGAAGACCTTTTAAGTAGAAACCAACCGTGGCAGAGGGAGGGAGGAAAGGATCCAATAAATTTAACATAAATAGGGATGTTAGAGCTGGGCATTTGCTGGATGTTGTCTCACCTAGGCCCATTCAGCTCAATAACAAAACACAGTTATCTAAAGCCTCATGAAAATGAGGAACCCCCAAAGATGTTAGAACGAGTTAAAAAAAACACCAAGATTTGTTTGGGTTCAAAGGAGAGATGCTACCACCTTTGCCTAGTAAGAGGGGTTAAAATACAGGCAGATATGGAAGATAACACTGACTTGAAGGCACTGGGACAGGAAAACAATCCCTCGCAACTTCGAACTTAGTCAGACAAATTCTAAAGTATACAAGGACTGCCCCACAGGCTGTTAGAATAGAGATGTTATTTACAAGACTTGAAGTATTCAAATATAAAATGGTGAAGACAATAAATTTTATGATATTAAATTCTTAGAGCAATCATTGGAAATCACTGCATGATGCCTAAGACAACACAGCAAACAAAATTTTACTAGCAAATAAAACATATTTCATTTCTTGCAATCGTTACGAACTTTTATATTCCTTTAGTCCTGTGCCAAGTGAAATTAACACCATATTATGCTGACCGATTTCCTTATACACATGCAGAGGAACCTGTATATAAGACGACATAACTTCACTCAATAAAAGTGGATATAAAGTCCCATCTAGAAAACTGAAGCTGGGGGACAGGGGGTACACTACAGATTTCCTCCTGTTATTCTGGCTTGGCCTTTTTAGTGTCTTATTCATTGCATAGCTTTACAGATTTTCAGCTTAAAGAAAAAAGACCCTTTCATTTAAAAATGCTCACACCTCAGTGGTTAGGTACATGAGTATTGGTATTTCACTTTTCTCAAAATTTCTCCAAATAGAAAAAAAACATTTAAAATAAAAAGGCCTCATTTGAAATTTTATAAACCTCCTACAGGGACCTGTAGTATTCATTATGTAGACACAAAATTACTTTAGAAAGTGACTATGGAATGAACAAAACAGAACCCAATGTACATATCTGCCATCGGAAAAGCAAATGTTTCTTTTTCCACTGGGTGACAACCATTACTGCCTTGTACTTTAGTTAGATGTGGTTTTGCCTGATTCCCCTACTGCACATTAAATATCTGAAAAGCAAGGACTATTTCTAACATGGCTATAGTTTCCTAAAGTCAGTATTAAACATGTAATTATGACCTTCCAAGCTGCCATCAAGGCGAGGGTCTGTTTAGTCATTCATTCAACGCACATTTGTTGAGTTCCTACTGTATGCCAGGAGCTGTGGTTAGCACTGGCTGCCCACAGCAAATGTGTGTTCCCAGAGAAATACAGAAGAAACTCCCCAAAATATAGAATATGTGCAATCTGTATTGGGGCCTATAGGTACTGGAGGTGTCTACTGAGACTGCTACGCTTTAAGCATCAGGATTTCAAATATCCCAGTAAACATCATTGTTAGTAAAACAATGCCTCATTTCGGAAGAAACTGAGCTGGCTATTTCGGAATGCGGGCCCATAATTCTTCACCAATACATCACGCTGAATGTACCGGGAGTCTGCCTGTGCCTGCCAATGAAGCATATGGTCCACTGCCCTCTTCAATCTACGTGCGTGAAATTAATTCCACCATGTAAAGTTTAAAATTTGGAATCTTATGCAAATGAGATGGTGCAGAGACACAGAATTACATCAAGATGTTCTAAAAAACATCAGGGGGATGACCTGAAGCGTGAAGAAATAGGAGCTTATAAAACTAACTGTGGAGCACTGAACAGAAGTTTGGGAGGTGGCCTCGCCCAGTTCTGGCCACGCAGCACCCACCCAGACCTTGCTTTCCCTTGGGTTTCTCAACTGTTCCGTGGGGATAATGTCTGTCCTAACAGCTCCCAAATGACAATATTTTAAAACTATGCAGTGGTGTATAAACATAAAGCATTGCTATCACTAGCCAACGTCAAAGAACTGGTCAGTAACTTTGTCAGATCTGACATCTTCTGAACCCAGGGCCTGTTCCCCAATAGCAGCCTGCTGTATATTACAAATAATGAGTATTCATTAAAGACCAAGAAAATAAAACAACGCAGCCACTTTGAGAAACTAGGAAAAACAGTCCTCACACCCCACCACCCCCAAATTTTAAAAAAAGAAATGCATAGAAGATCAAGGAGTTACCAAATGGAGCTTGCTTTATACAAATAGTCCTCAAATTATAAATATCTCCATGTTCCAAATGTCCAATTCTGACTAATGTTGCCAAATAAAATAAAGGAATGAAGTTAAATTTTTCTTTTAGGTAAACAATAAATACTTTTCGGTATAAGTGTACCTCAAATATTGCATGGGACATACTTATGTTAAAAAAATTATTTGCTGTTTATCTGAGATTGAAATGTAACTGTTTGCCTGTATTTTTAGTTGATAACCTATTTCTGACCACTTGTACTGCTTTTCCAACTCTCAGTTGTGAGGACCGGAAAGAATTCTCACCTTAGGAATCTGAATCCAAGGTTCGGTTTTGACAATTACTAGTTCTGAGACCTCAGGCAACCTCTAGTTCCTTCACTTGCAAAATGGTGCCAGTAAGTACATACACTGCAGGACTGAGTGAGCAAATACTAAAAACCATTGAACTGTATGCTTTAAAAGGATGAAGTGTATGGTACATGAATTGTGTCTCAATAAAGCTGTTTTAAAAAAATAATAATAATGCATATGAAGACAGGGGTGGCCTGCCTGTATTTGAAGGTTGGCGAGAGCTTGCCTTCCCAATGAGGCCACACACAGCAAGGTGGCGAGAAGGCAACAGGGTGGCCAGCATCTTCCGCAGGGCCCTGGAGGGGCAGCCTGAGTTCTCTGGCAGCAGACCCCAAATCACTTCCCTTTCTTAGCACCACGCATCTCTCCCCACCAAGGCAGGAGGACATGCTCAGGTGAAAAGCAAAGGTGAAGTTCTCTGAACCCAGACCTTATGTAAATATGCCTATTTCTGATGAACTTCTTTATAACTTATGAGTGATCAGAACAGAGCCCATTAAATTCACAGCATTTTGAAACTCAGATTTCTGTTTGCAAACCAGGTTCTGCCAAGAAAGTTAGCTTCGGCTCCTCTGTGTCTCATGCCACACGGTCCATATGTCTGGAAATCCTGTTGGCTCTACCTTTAAAATATATCCATACCTTCTTTCTCTCAGACATCCCACCTGGTGCAAGCCTCCAAGGTCGCTTGGCGTGCTAACTGGTCTCCCCACCCAGGAGCCTCCCCCTGGCCTGGTCTCCCCACAGCAAACAGAAGGACCCTTTGAAAACAGTCAGATGACAGGTCACACTACTCCAACGGGCAACGCCCGGCACTGACTTCCCCACACCCCGACCTTGCACAAGCCAAAGTCCTTCCATGCTGAGGAAGCCCCGCACGCTGGGGCTCCCCAACCTCTCTGCTCTTGCCCCCACTCCCTCATCCCTCCCCAGGTTTGAGGAACAGCTGACTACCTGTTCATTAGCCCAGCCAGGTACTTGCACATTGGGGCCTCTGGCTGGACTCATTGTTCCCCTCTGCCTGGGGCAGTCGACTCCAGGATGCACCCCTCCCTGCTGTGTCTCTGCTCATATCACCTCCCCTACTCATGTACCCCACCCCTCCCCTTTGCCCTATCCAGCTTTCTCTTTGTATCCACCTACAGCACTTACTTTCAAACATACCATATGACTTATCTATTTATTATCTTTATCTACTGCCTCTCTCCCCTCTCTACAGTGTGAGCTCCTTGAGGACAGGCTCTTTATCTACTTGATTCATTGACAGATGCCAAGTGCCCAGGACCCAGGATATGCTTCCTCCGTATGCAGTGGCCGGCCGGCTGCCTAAATGAGGCCTCTTTTGTGTCAGACATTGTAAAGCTAAGGAGGAGGGTCCGCTCCGAATGACTGGAGAGATGGGGGTTCCCTGGGAAAAGCAGAGTTTATCTCTTTGGCCATGCAAACTGGAACTCAGGAGAGGAGACCAATAGAGAATGAAGAGTACGAGGCCTGAGCAAAGTTCTTCAGCTTTAACAAGAGTACTGGTCCGAGTCATCTCAAAGATTCAGGACACACAGGAAGCTGCGTGTGTCACCACACAGAGGTTCTCAAATGACCTTTGAGAATTTTCATCATGTTTCTCTATGTAAAAGGCGGAGCCTAAGACTGATAAAAAAAAAATTCCAAGTGATCTTAACCAAGTTCATCTGGACAAGGTATCAAACCTCCAAGAGATTAGCCATGTTCGCCCCAATACCCTTTTTGTGCCTGTGACTGGCATAGGATAGAAAGGTGGAGTGAGACCCAAGGATGGCAGTCTTGGGGGTTAGTTTGAGGATTTTTTTGAACTAAAAAAAAAAACCCTGCTTTTTAAACATGAAAATCCTTAGTTTAGCTAATTTTCAGGGCACCGTATGAGCATAAACTCACATGAGAGTCTGCGGTTCTCTAGAAAATATAGATTAAGATGTCCATAATCTAACAGACTGACATCTAACCATTACAGAAAGGCTTCTGTTTTTATCCTGCTAATGTACAAGCACATTATTACACAAATGCAACATCATCTGATAATTCTGCCATCCTACAGTCTATAACTGACCTTTTGCCCTAAAGCTTATTTTTGAAAACCACAGATTCTACCCAAAGGTAGAAAACAATCTGTCTTTTAAGTATTCAGTTTTTCAAACATTTAAATAACCAGTTTTTCTCACCTTCTAACCCTCCATCCACCAAAAAAATAAAAATATTTTTTTAAATCCAAGTCAATTCTGGAGGAAAGTTAAGGATTGTTTTTCCCACTCCAGAACATCCTCCCTGGGAGACAGCTGTGGTGTGCCGAGGTCTCCGAACCATGCAGCCAGGTCTCCTGAGCTTTTGCACCCACCCTGGCACAGAGCACGGTGTCGGCCACCCCAGGCCAGATGGCTGATGGGATGCTTGCAGGACCACCAGCTGCCTATGAGCAGCAGCAGATGAAAAGTGTGTGGCAGCTCTCACCATCCTCCCTGCAGCTCCCGCCTTCTTATCCCCAAACTGTTTTCAAAGAACGTATGGTATTAAATACTATATGTTCCGGCCCATTTTAACCACTTTCTAAGAAAAATTAATCTCACAATACCAAGCAGGATCTCAAAAACGTCCATGAACAGATACTTGTATGTCCATGTTCACAGCAGCATTAATCACAACAGCTGAAGAGGCACACAACCCAAGTGTCCACTGACGGATGAATGGATAATAAAATGTTGTCTATATATGATGGACTATTATTCAGTCTTGAAAAGGAAATAGAAAGAAATCCTGACACTGTTACGACGTGGATGAACCTTGCGGATATTTTGCGGAGTGAAATAAGCCAGATGTAAAAAGACAAATATCGCATGATCCCACATACATGAGGTACTTTGAAGTAGCCAAATTCAGAGACAAAGTAGAAGAGACGTTATCAGGGGTTGCACAGAGGGAGAAAGGTGGAGTCACTGTTTAATGGGTACAGAGTTTCAGACAGGATGATGAAAAAGCTCTGGAGATCGATAGTGGCAGTAGTTGCATGATATTGTGAATGTGTTTAATGCCACTGAAATGTATGCTTAAAATGGCTAAAATGGGAAATTTCATAAATGAAACCAAATTAAACCAAAATGCCAATGATATAAACTTCTGCCCTAAGGTGAGATCATGAGGAAACTGCTCTCCTCCCAATGTTGTTTTGGTACCAAAAACAGTACAGATTTTCACTTAATTCTCAGAATCTCTACAGACCAGTGAACATTGTTTTATCAGAAATTCTGGAGGCTTATATAGCATTTGCTAGGGCCTGGCTTCAAGGCCCACACAATTATTTCCAATATGAGAGTAGGGCCAATATTTCCCAGCATGAAATGTACATCTGCCCATGTCAGTATTAAACCACACAAATCAAATCGTTATCTACTTTCTTACAGAGAATGTTCTGGATCCACAGTTCATCTGTGGGTCTCACAGAATGGGCTAAGTAGGTTATTGCATCCCCCAAGAAGACAGAATGAGGAGTTGTAGACAAGTCACATCATACTCAATAAAAACAGTCATACATCCAACCATGAAAGTTTCCCCAAACAGTAAGAATGGACAGCCAGAGACTGTGAGGATAATGCCTGGTGCCTGAGGAGTTCCAATGAGCATATGCCAGCTCAACTCCATTTAAAGGTTAGAAAACTGATTTCAAACACTGCCTGCTCTAAATCAAACAAACCTCAACTGTGGTGGAACAAAAGTCACTCAGCAAAGAGACAAAGCCATAAACGACAGCCCTGTAAATAAAGACCAAAGCTCGAGCCAAAGGTCAGGCTACACTGGCACTCAGTGCAGAAGCGCCAGGCTCCCTGGGGACTGCAGGGGGAGGTGGCCATAGCCAGGGAACTGCCCCAGGGGAAGGGTGATCGCTGCACGCCAGGAGCCAGGGCCTTTCCATGAGTGCTGGCACCACAGCCCCTCCACTGCTTCCAGGTCCAGCTCTTCCTTATTAAATGCAAATGTACTAGACTTGGGGCCTGATAAGGAACGGAGAGCTGCAGACCTGGAGGTGGCCTGGTCCAGCCTCCAGGGTCTAAGGCTGCCCTGTCTCCATGCAGAGAGGGACAACATCCAGAGCAGGGAGAGAGAGAACACCTGATCTACTTTCTCACCAAAGAAGAAGAAGAAAAAAAAGAACCAACAACACAACTCAGGCCCCAGGCAGTCACAGGCTCCAAGATGCAGGCAGGGAACCCAGCGCAGTGCCTGGAGAGGAAGCTCAGGCCATTTAAAAAATGAATGGATGAATGGGATTGCACCAAGGTCACTGTCATTAGCATCATTTACCAGGCACCACAACTAAAAAAACCATATGGGAAGCACTGATGCTTTAAAGACTCAAGGCCCAGGAATGCCTGAGTTTTAAACAGGGAAGGGTAATCTTTTAAAATAAAACAGGAGTAGGGGTGAGGCTATGGAAAGAAAGGTATCTGGGAGACAGAGCAGCGCTCAGTATGTCCCAAGGGTCTCCACTGTGCAGGAGGAGAAGGCACCCAAGTTGGAGAGGCCAGGGTCCCTCGGCCACTGAGCACCCTGGTCCTTTATGTTGTCCCCGGATGCCTGTGCTCCAGACCTCAAGCCCTGGATTTAGAGGTTAAGAACCTCACCCCCACTCTAGGGAACTTTTCTGCCAGTGCCTGGTGCATGTAGGCACCTATGTTTGCTAAATAAACACTAACGCATACAGCGATTCTGTTTCTTCCATATTCTAGGAGAAAGCAATTGCTAGATGAGCGACAAATATTTATTGAGTGATACCAACAACAGTATTGTTAATGACTACTTTTTATTGAGCTCTGCGCTGATTCCTTTTAGCTATATTCTCTTATTTACAATTCAGGACAGAGCCTTGTGAGGCTACTAGTACTAGTACTATTCCATTTTACAGATAAGAAAACTGAAGCTTAAAGGGATTTAGTGACCTGTCCTAGGTTACAGAGCTAGGAAGCAGTGAGGCCTATATTCCAAGCTAGGTCAAAGGACTCCAAAGCAGGTGCTACCAACCTCTGTTTTACTGCTGCCTCTGGGACCAGTTATCAACCATACTTTCTATTGAGCATGGTTTGGCAACGATTTATTTAAAAATATAGTGCATTTAGAAGTATTAGTAAAAGTACTAATGTGTTCCTAAATAATCAGATGATAAAAATGCCTTTGTTTTCTAAGAACAAAAATGAGAAATAAGATTGTTTTCTATATACATATATGTTTTCTAGACTCTTCCTTCATAATGCCAAGATCTTCAGTGACACAGACCTCCAAATATCTTAGACTGGCTATTATTACTATTTTTAGCTGGGCACAGAGATGGGGAGTGAGGAGTAACTTGGTTAACAGAATAAAAAAGGATAAGCTATCTTCTTTTTGTGCTATTAAAACTCTTCTGGCAGGAAATTAATTATTACTTATCTTAATAAGTAACAAAACACCTACAGTGTTATGAATACAATCAATCTAATTGAATGATGCCAACAAACACCGGAAAACTCATAAGATACCTAAAGGCACCACAAACAAACACTTCCCAGGAGTTTAATAGAGAAGAAATTCTAAAATTCAGTGCTTAAGAAACTTGAAAGGCACCTCCCTTTAGAGATACAGGCCATAAACGGACCCTACAAAACTTGTTATAATACCTAAAAAGCAAGTTCCTCTACATTCATAAGAGCACAGGCTTCTTTTACAATGATTGGAACTAAAGAGCAAACGTAGTTAGTAGATTCAAGTCTCTCTAGAGTGGGTTATAAGGGTCACCAGGATGCCATGAATGTTGCTTGTGGAAAATCAAAATGGAATTAAAACTAGTAAGGCAATAAAATATTTAAAATTACCCCCAAGTATCTGGGCATCACATTAACTTTTTTTTTTAATCAGGCAAATAAAGAAAATAAGAAAACGGTATTCAAGCACCCACTATGGATTAAGGGATATTCACCTGTTCATTTAATTCTCTTAACCCAGGGAGGTTGCTAACATCTTTTTCCCAGCAAATGGGTAAACTGAGGTTCAGAAAATTTAGGAAGTCATCTAGGTTATACAACTTTAAAAGTTAGTAAGTAGAATAAAAATTAATTGTAAAAATCATATGTAATTCAAAGTAAGAGAACTGAAATCTGGGAATCTAAATTTGTATGTTTCCCACTACTCTTTGATTTAAAAGGGAGAGAAAGAGAATAAAGGAAAGAAAAGCAGGCAGGCAGACAGGGAAGGAAACATTTTCCAGCCATCTCTGGTCAGTGTCATTACTGCTAAGACCCCAAGAGACTGAAATCTAGGTGAAGCATGGAACCAGTCCTGAACTTGCCTTATACCTACAGACTTTCTGCTAAGTCATTTGCTTTACTAAGTCATTACTTTAAAGCCTTGATTTAAAACAAACAAAAACCCTCCCAGTCCTATCACTAGCAAGTAATAAGTGCATATTGGTATGCATTTTCCTTGCCAGAGCTGCTCTCACACAAGGCGTGTGCATTTACTACTAATCAGGGTGAGTCTTGTTTGTCCTTCAATAACACACAGAATCCCCAAGTCACCCAAGCCAGCCACTAGAAAATGGCAAATGAAGAAAAGCAGTTAAGGTTTCCTACCTAAAATTAGAACAAGGAAGCCTCTACTACATAAAACCATTAAGAGAATTCAGAGGAGTAATTACAGGCAGGCAGCCTCCACCACCGGAAAGTAGTCAGCTAATAACCATTAATCTTCTTTTGCACAGTATATGCATTTATGATAGGTTTTAATAAGAACTTCAACAACAGGCCCAGAATTCATGAATGGCATTTTAGGTCTAACACAAAAGTACTCCTGAGACAGTGAAAACTAGAACTTTACTTCACATTTTGTGTTGTTTCTTCATTTTACACGCGCTTGTATTTACTGTCGCTGGAGACTAACACATTTAGTTTTTGCTCCTAAAAGCAGTTAACCTCTTTCCATAATCTACTGTGTGCCAGGTGATCGTCAAACACTTCACCTGTGTTGTCTCATGTAATTCTCCAGGAGTGGAGGCAGAAGTATTAAGGCAATGCAACCAGAAGACAGGACAGAATCTTTTCTCAACCCAACCGGGAGGGCAGTTTCTGCGAGGCGAGCTTGGCGCCGTCCGGAGCGCTCCAGGGACAGAGTGGGCAGGCCGAAGGGATCGGGTAGGGTTGCCCGGCACTTATGGGGCGGAAATGTGGTCCAGGTTCCCCTAATTTGTGTGTCACCCCCTTTCATCCCTCAGGTCCGCATCCCCTCTGCACCCTTGTCTTCCTACAACTGTGGCGGATCTGCGTACACCCTTCCCTCTCGGGGATCAGGCGCCCACACTCCCTCTGAGAAATTGGGCGGAGAATTCAAGGCTTTTCTTTCACTTGGGGAGGAGTGGTGAAAACACTCGCCATTCTCTGTAACTCCCCCTCCCAACAAGTTGCCCCTCTGCACGCACACAGAGCTGACAGCGCTGGGCAGTAAACTGGATAGGGAAGTTGATGGCCTGTGACGGTGCCGTGGGAGCTGGCGGATACGATGCTCCGATCACCGGGAAAGCAGTGGCCCTATTCCCCATCACCTCTCAACCTGCTCACGGAAGATGTCTGGAGAGTGCCCGGTCCTGCAGCAGGCGCGGCCCCGACGATCTCACCCTCCATCCCTCCCCGCTGGTGCGCCCAGGTACACTTGGTCCTAAGGTCTTTTTCGGGCGCGGTGGCATCGGTTCCCAGAGGGGACACCGGCAGAACCCCGCCACGGGAGACTTCCAGAAGCCCGGCAGACACTGCAGGGACGCCAGCGATAGTCCCCACGGACCCGCAGCCCCGCCAGGCTTGACCCCCGGAGCTTAACGTCGGTGTGCGCGTAGCGATCCAACCAAGAACCTAAAACTCCTCCCGCGAGTTCCGTCTCTCGCCGGCAGATGAAAACCCCACGGACCTACCTCTTCATCGCGCTGCCTGCCCAGCCAGCTGTGCCTTCCCATCCCCGAGGCCTCGGAGGCTACAGGCACCCTCACCCAGATCCCATCCGTACGAACTCCGGAGCCCCAGGACGCGGACAGCCGCTGTCACCGCATCCCGGACCCCCGGGGTCTGCCCGCCGCAGGGCGGAGGCGGGACGGGAGGGGCAGCCCGGGGGTGCCGGGCGCCCGGTCCCTCCTTACCTGGCGCTCGTGGGCCCCGGCTGGGACATCCGCCGGGTGCGCGCCTCTCCGCGCGCCCGCTGAGCACCTGGCCGCCGCCCGGCCCCGGCGCTGGCCGCCGCGCTAGCGCTTCATGGCGCACAGGGGCTGGCCCGCGGCCCCGGGAAGCGTGTCCGGTCGGCGGCGGCTCCCCCGGCTCTCGCGGCTCGCCAATGGCTCCCCGCCTACCCCCGCCCGCGTCCGCGCCCGTCCTCTGCTGCCGCCCTTTTCCCTCCGCTCCCCGGGACCAGCCAAACTGGTTTCTCCGCTCCGGGGTGGTGCGCGCCGTCACTCTCCGGCCGCCGCGGCCGCCGCGCGCGGTTGGGGCTGGGGCTGGGGGCGGGTCCGGCCGTCTGCCCTCCCTCGTTCCCTCCCGGGGGCGGAGAGCGGAGGCGCGGCCCAGCACCAGCCCCGCGTCCGCCGTGGGCCCGGGCAGCGGGCGGGCACCGCGCCGTGCCCCGAGCGCTCCCCTCCTCGCCCGACCGGTGACCCGGCAGTCGCGAACCCTCTCGGCGCCCCCGGGGCTTGCTCGCCGCGCCGCCCCCACAAGCTCGCGTCACTCTCCCGCCGCACTCGGCTGGCCTGGCCGCTGCCCGGGGTCGGTGACCGCGCCGGCCTGGAAAGCTGGCGGGGCACTGCTGGCCTGGGACCTGAGCTCCCTCGGTAAGGAGAAGCTGTGCCATCTCGACTCCAAGTCACGTTCCGGGACCTGCCACCGAATGCGCGTCGCGGTTCACCGCGCAGAGCGTGGTTAAGAGACGGCGCCGAAAGACGTTGAGAAACTCATTCTGTAACTGCAGCAAACACGCTTTCTGTGGACACCTACCCTCCTTACCTTTACGGGTTTGGGGTCAAAAGGAGCCCAGGTGCGGCCTTTGAATGCGAGGTGTAGTGGGAAGTTCTGGACTCGCGTGCATGGTTGTGAGCTGTGCCCCGGCGTATAAAACTGCGCTTCCCCCGCATGTGTATACATTACACTCCTTGTGCTGAAAACTCTCCCCTCTACAGAATTTTACTGCTCACTATGGACAAGTCGCTGGGATAATAATAGAGGAAAGTCAAAAGATGAGTCAGAGTTGGCTTAAAATGTAATAGAAGGGATAGATTGGTAGACAAATATCTAGTTACCTGCAGATCAGAAAGACTCAGGTCATCGGCCTGAGAGTTCAGACTCCTAACTGGGGACTTAAGGGAGACTTCACTGGGTAGCTGTGCCCGTGGTAGGACCCAAAGATGCACACTTTCAGGGACCGGAGTTGTGCAGAGAGGGGACTCAAAGACTGGCCCACCGATTTGGTCTTCAGATATATGAGTCACCTGACATTGTTAAAACCTAGACTGCCCTGGGTTTTTTGTGTTTCTGTGGGGGTTTTTTTTTTTTTCATTAGTCACACTTGATCTTTGACTAGATGGTGCTGGTTAGTCAATTAATCTCTCGGGGCCGCAGTTTCTGCATCTGCAAAACAAGGGTGGGCCAGATCCTCTCAAATGGCTCCTTTCAGTGCTAATTTTTGGAACCCAACAGAGAAAAGGTACTGAGGTTAGACAAAACAGGGCCTCTTTAGTGACAGTGGCATGGACCTGTCCCCTGGCAGTGCAGTGGTAATACATCAGGCCATGAGGGAACTAGGGCCTGGAAGCTCCCTAATGCAGGCAGGCTAAAGAGTTCGGGCTTGCCCTTGGCAGCGTCTGCCAACCATTGCAAGTTTTTTATCACAGCAGTGACATGATAGAGGTTGTATTTTAGGGAAAGTAATGGGGGTAGTTTGGAAGAAAAGGCTGAAGATGGGGGCTGTCACTTGAGAGGTTAGTACAGCAGCATAGGTGAGCCTGAAGGAGTAGCCAGCGGAAATGAGAAAGAGGAGGAGCTTGTAGGGTCTCCACTGAAGAGATGGCCAGGGTGCAGATAGCCAGAACCTGCAACTGCCTGGCATCCGGAAGCTCAGGGGATGGCCACATTCTCCAAACGGGCATTAGCAGGAACAGCAGAGTCAGAAGGAGAGAGACCGCTGAGGGCATGGCCCTGCCATGGCAATTGCTAGTAAACCTAGGAATCAAGAGATGACTCTAGACTAAAGGAGGGATCTTTTCCTTCTTGCAGATTCCCCACAATGCTCAATCTGTCCAAGAAAACATTGCACAGAAGAGAGACTACAGTAAGACGCAGCCAATCCACACCCACAGCCAGATCTGATAAATACCATTCCTGCGGCTGCATTTAACACCCTTGTGTAGACACAAAGGCCTCAAGCTAGGTTGCTTCTCTTACAGACCACATGGGGTGGAAGGAAGCAGGGTGGGGGGTAAGGTGTGGACAAGGAGCCACACTTGGCTATTGCTTCAAAGATTCATTCATTCAACAAATGTTTATTGAGTGCCTACTATGTGCGAGACACTCTTCTAGTTGTTTGGATACATCAGTGTACCAATTAAGCAAATTGGATCTTAAAAGGCAACAAATGCTTTGAAAAAATGAAATAAGACTGGCTGGAGGGGACCCCCGAGGGGAGCTGTAAAAGTTATATTATGTCTCGATCTGGGTGGTGACTAGGTGACCGTATACATATGGAAGAGTTCACCAACCTGTACAAGTACGATTTGCACACTGAAATACAAAAATAGAGCAAGTTAAAAAATCAGGAGTGGAAGAATGAGTTGCAATTTTAAATAATGTGGTCAGGGTAGGCTTCATAAAGAGTCACCTTTGAAAAAGACTTGCAAGGAGGTAAAGTTTCATCTCAGTTCTTTGAAAACTCCTGTAACCCTTGAGTTAGGGGCATGTTCAAACCTTGTCTTAGTGAGTTTCCCTCACGTAGCCTTCTGCTTGCCTGGTCATTGGGAAGGAGGCTCTCAGAGCATGTGGCTGATGTTGCTGATGGAGGAAGTAGCTACCTGGATGCCCTGACCCTTGTCCTCTCTGAGAGAACCATGCCAAATTTCAGGGTGCCTTGCCAGGTCAATGACTGAAAGTGTCTCATGCACGCAACAAGGATTAATTTTGAAATGTGTTTTACATGAGTCATTTGAGAAATGGCTTCTTCATCCTGGTGGCAGCCCTGATCCCACTAGCCTAGGTGATTCCTCCTCAGCGTCCCCAGATCAGATTAAATAAGCACTCCGGTTTTATTTAGAAGCCACTCCATTCAGCCACCAACACCTTTACCTTGAGAGCTGCTGGGGGAAATAATTAAATCTAACAGAAACAGTCATTTCTAAAAAAGGATGATAATGCTTTCAGCTCTTGTAGTTCGTAATATCCTCCGTTTGCTTTTCTGTCCCTTTTCTTGGCAATGTTCCTTTGCATTTCCATGATGTGGGTAGAAAGGCTGGGGACGATGCCAAGAGAATTAGCTCAATTTTACTGAAAATTCATTTCCTTGACTTTTTTTTCTACAAGATAAGAGCTAAGGGATAAAAGATACGTGTAAAGGGAGGTGATACTGCCTTGTTCAGGTCTTTGCAAAGCTCAGGGTCATTTAAGCCAAAGCATTTACTGCCAATGGAAAGGTATACAAGAGCACTGGCTGCTATTGTAACCCGAGTTTGGCAGTCAAGATTAACTCAGTTGGAAGGTGAATTCTTCACAGCCATTGTCTAAACGAGCTCCAGAATTTTAAACGTGATAAGAAGGTACCTCTTATGTTAACCTGCCTTTGCAATAAGTGAAATTAGAAGCTTCAGTCTGTCCCACTTTCTTTTCTTCTTATTTAAAACAACAGACACAGATGAAATATTCTGTTGTCTCTGCACAAATAATTTTCCAAATTCCTTTTAACTTATATGCTTCCCACCTCCTTCACTACTTGGTGACTTCTTTCTTCTGCCCAACAGCTTAAATAAAAAATTGGATTGCAAAAGAATCATTAAACATCAGGTAAGTAAACATGTCTCAGTTAATTATTATCACCCATCCTCAACATGCAAAAGATGTTGGGAGATATTATTCCTGGATGTATTTTTAAAATTCACATTTTCTTTTATATTTATGAGTATATAAATATATGGGATTAGTCTACAGTTTTTCTTTTCTATGAGAAGGAGATTTTAATAATCTAGTGTCTATGTGGAAATATAATAACCATTCCATTGACCTGGAGTGAATAACACCAGTTAAACTTAATTCACATAATTAATTTAGATTTTAATCAATAGTTTTCCAAAATGCTTTGTGATTGTGGTTAGTATATGTAGCGACGTTTTTATGTAATTGTAAGAAGTCCATATGTATTATCAGATGCTATGTTTTCATAATTTATGATTATTGTGTTAGGAAAACATATTGGCCTCCTTTACTTCATTCTAGAAAAGAGTAACTAACCTTATAAATTAATTCACAAAGAGGTGTCAAGACTTAAAATACTTTCATACACTTTCCTTACAAAACATATAGGCCTTCGTAGTTTTCAATATTTTGTAACCAAACGAATAAGTTAAAAAGATGGAAATTTCACAATAGCAAATGATGATTAGGAAGTCTGTATTTTTTACTGTTCAAATCATATTTCTTAGTCAGCTGCTAACCTCTTTTTCTTTTTCTTTTTTCTTTTGTTTACATTTAGATTCCTGATACATGTGGAATTTATGTCTTTGGTATGACATAAAATGTTAGTCTAATTTTATTTTTTCAAATGGCTCACCAGACATCTCAGCATCATTTATTTAAAAGCCCACATTTGCTTCAGTGATTTGAGATGGCACTTTCATCATATCCTAATCAGACACTTGCATCTGTTTCTATTCTGGTCTGTTTCCTCTGTGTGCCCCAGTCCCAAACTGTGTTCATGAGAAAGGCTTGCTAGTTTTAGTTAATGTCTCCTTGCTCATAGCTTTTCTTTTTTCCCAGGCTTACTGAGATATAATCGACATATAATACTGAGCAAGTTTAAAGTATTCAATGTGATGATATGATACACATATATATCCCAAAATGTTTACCATGTAAGTTTAGTGACCACAACTTTCCCCTCTTTTTCTTACAGATTAGAGCTGTGTGTCAAGAGAGGGTTGAAAAACGTTATATACCTTTCAAAGGTATTACAAATGGGGGCAATAGAAAACAGGTGCTCTTTTTTCTTGCTGCACAAACAGTTGCCAGGACATATTCATTGGACATTTAATGCTCATTTGTACTCCCGGCGCCTCCGATTCATCCTGTAGCTTTAAATACCCAAGCTCCTGCGAGTTCCCAGAGGTTGTTTACTGAAAGGCCCTCTGGGGGCTCTGCCCCCTGATTAGTACAGAACAAATGCTTTTTTGGGCAGTGTTTCCTTTCATGTTTCTCTTTGGAATGGAACTTGACAAGTGCTGTGTAAATTGAATCTGAGATGACAGAAAAATCTATGTTTCCCCAGTCTGACCCTCACCTGCTGGCCCAGAGTCCCACAAATCCCTCAAAGAGTCAGGCAGTTTCCCAGAGGCCAGCTTCCGAGGACTCGCAGGCAGTTCTGGCTGGCTACGTAGCAGGCACCCTCCGTTTCTCTCCTGTCACCCTGGCACTAAAGTGCTGCATCAGCCAGGAGCCACTGTCCTCTCTTGGGCGCTGCCATGCCCAACTCCCTGGAGTCTCCAAGCGAAGCAACCTGTCCCTGGGTCTGTGGGAGAAGAAATGTAGAGGACTTGCCTCTCCTCCACTCTCAGTAGGGTCCAGGGCACTGACATGTGGATTCCAATATCTTACCACAGCCCTGGAACCCAAGAACAACCCATAAGGACAAGGGAGAGCTAACCTATAAAACCTGTCCTACATTCACGGCAACCATGTCCTCTAAACTGATAGGGATTTGATAGCGCTCAAAGCGTATTGCTCCCATCTCCCTCTTTCCTTAGCACAAAGACATTCCGTGATGTTCCTCACATTCTTGTGCATGGAGAGTTCTAGCTGACTTGTCTTCCTCCATCCTAATGGAACTAAATGACAATATTTAAAAAGACATGCCGAAAACTTTTGGCTTTTTAAGGGATGCTTCATTAGAAAGTAATTCTTGAATCCATATGTATTAAAATCTAAACAATCTATGGCATCTGATTGTGGGTTGCCTGATCAAGAATTACTCAAATTCCGTCTTGTGAGACGAAGGTTAGCGTGCTTCCCTGAGTCCCAGCACTTAAGTCCTATACAAGCATATGTCCTATGACTTGCTAAAATAATTCAATTTCTCAAAAATGTTGACACTGAAGTGCTGGCAGGTCATACGTCTGCTGTGCTGACTAGTCTTCAGCAATGCTGAGGGACAGCAAGTGCAGAGCAGTGATTTTTAAACTTTTTTGCAAAGTTTTTTTTTTAACTGAAATACCTTAAAGCAGGAGAGTCTCAACAAAGAGAGGCCGGAGGAGCTGACCTCTTTGACCCCAGTGGCAGGTTTACCAGGGAGCTAATAGCACCTCAACTTCTGGGACCCTCCGAGTCCTTGTGCCTAATTTTGTTTATTAACTTTGTAGTTGTGTTTTCTAAAGGTCCTACCCCTCCAGTTGTATACACTTCGGGCCTCATGAAACCTGTTTCCATGCCTGGAAAAGCTCCATAGCCTGAGCCCTTTCCTTCTCCTCTTCAGCCCCTCTCCAAGGAACCCTAATCCCCTGTGGAACAAAATGAAAAATAACTCGTACGGTGGTACAATTCCCGGACTAGGAACCAGCAGCAAGGCTCTGAAGCCTCTGCCCACTATCAGCCATTTGTGCGCCTCAGTCCGGTCACTCGACCTTTCTCAGATTTCGCTCCATCATCTGAAAATGGTTGTGTGTGGCTGATGATCACCAAGCCCTTTCAAAGCTAAAAGTCTTTGACCCAAAGTCCCCTAGGGCCGCTTCTATTGTCTCACAAGAGCTTCTGTTCCCGAGCTTCTCCTTCCGCCTGACGTGCTGGCCTCACGCTGCCCCTCTGATGTCCAGGCCCTGCCCAGGCCCATCTTCTTCAAGCAAGGACTTCAGTGATCATGGTGGGATCTCTTGCCCCCATGACTCAATACACCCTCGCCTGCTAGACATCAGTTGCAAAAGAGAAATGATGGGTGATAGCCATATGTTAACCCTTCCAAGGGTATCTTCATGTTAAATAGAAATTAATGTTTTATCTCAAGGGCGGAACTCTTTACTGGTGAAATTTTCAGCAGTGGCTACAGTCGAGTGCGAAGAGAAGAGACCCTTCCTGAGCTCTTGAGCATGCATCCTCTCAGAAACCCTCATGCCATGAAGTGCCACTGCCCATTGTCCTAGAGGCGAGAGACCACCCAGGCTGGCAGGATGCAAGTGTTCTGCACAAGTCCCAACAGCATGGGCAAAGGGCAACTTCACCTCACTCAGGGGGTCATTTACACTAACACAATTGTCCAGGATAAACAGGAGTGTGGTGGAGATCTCAACTGCCCAACCCAACATCCATCTCCACGTCCTCTGTAGTCACAGACCCTGTCGTTATTTGGAGCAGCAGTGTGTCTGGCCAAAGGACCGCATATCCCAGTCTCCTTGCAGAGAGATGTGGCCATAGGACAAAGTTCTGGCCAATGAGGTATAGGCAGGATGTTGGATGGGACTTCCAGGAATGCTCTAAAAGGCAGAACACCCTTTTCCTTAGTCTTCTTATCTGCAAGGTGGTCATGATGGCTGCTGAGATGATCAACATCTAGGATCTGAAGGGACATTTAAGATGGACACTATTTGCTGAGGAAGGTAGATGGAATTGTATTCTGTCACTCATAGCTGAATACAGTTCCTCATTGTGGTAAGATAGGAATAAAGTTTCCACCTTTTTAAGAAAGAAGTCAGCAAGAAAAAATAAGATATATCCTGCAAGAAACACAAACCATCTAAACACTCCCAACCAACCACCCATTTTATGCAGAGGGAAAATGAGGCCCTGAGGGGAGGGTGTGGCAGTCCTAAGCAAAATTTTTAATACTTTCTTGGGCCCTGGCACTGCCCACTTTGCCCTTTTAAAGTAGAGGTAGGTGCGACTTGTTCAAGTTAAATGTAAACGCTTTTTAGCTATTAAAAATACCAAATGACATTTTGTCACAAATGGTGGGCATTTTGAACATTAGCAGATTAAAAGAAACCAAAATAGGTTAGTATTTATCTGTTTTCCTAGATTATGTTTTATGGGGACACACCTAAGGACACATTCATTTACACCCTGAATCCCAGAAATTCAGACTGTGTGCTGAAAGGAAAAAGAAGAAATGGAAACACCTTCTTATCAGGATTGGTGGCTTATCGCTCCTTCCCCCAGGGTGGAAGATGAGATGTTGGTCAGTCCAGTGTCACCTGTGTGGCAACCTGTAGTCATTTTGGAAGGCAGAGATTCCTAATGCTTGAGCCATGCGAAAGTGAGCCCTGCTTTGGGGAAGCTTGAAGTCACCTGCATGCGCTGATTCATGTTCTCTGTGCCCCTCCCGGACCAGGCTCCCCAGCACCAGCCTTGGACCAATCTGTTTTGGCTGCTGTGCCTGCAGAATCTTTCATGGGCCTAAGACTTTGAGAGCCATCCTTGGCAAGCTGGGTTTTCATCCTCTAAGTGAATGGATTCAGGACTGTGTTTGTTTCATTTATTTGCTAAAGACTCACTGAACACATCCTATGCACAATCCCCTGATGTAGACCTGGGGACACCACTAGCGAACAAGCCACCAGGCTGGCCCTGAAGGGGGTGTCAGCTCAGTGGGAACAGGGGTCAGTCGTCAAGCAATCAAAATCTAGGCGGTAAGTGTCCTCAGGAGGAAGGCAGGTAGGAAGATGGGAGGGGCCCCTGACTCATTCTTCGAAGTCACAGAGGCTTTTTGTAAAAGGTATCATCTACATAGAGACCCACAGGATGAGTAGGAGTTTCTGTCCCCACCTTAGTCACTGCTCCGTGGCTGCTGCTGGCACGTGATGGTTCTTTACTCCAGATACACAGAGTGACACAGTGAGTAGCAATGAGACGGTTAGATAAGTAAGATGCTTTCGCTCTTCCTTCTCTTGAAGTCTGCAGACAGCGCCATCTCCCTAGCGCTGGAAGGAGCGTGAAGCTGGGTTACGGGCTATGCTTCCCTCCCCTGAGGACTGGGTCAGGAAGTGCTGACCCTGGCACCCCAGAGTCCCTGCCCACTGGGTCATCCAGTCAAGGTGGTAGCATTCACGACGGTGCGCTCCTTCGCCCCCCCCACCCCTCCCAAATATACACAACCAAGGATGTAACAACTTCACTGAAATACAATTCACAAACCACGTCATTCAGCCATTTAAAGTATATGATGTAATGGGTTTTAGAAGACTCAGAGAGTTATTCAATCACCTCCACGACCAATTTTAGAACATTTCATAGCCTGTACATTTCAGCTGTAACTTCTCCATTGCCCCATTTCCTGCAGTCCTAGGCATCCACTAATCTATTCTGTCTCTAAAGGTTTTGCTATTCATAACATTTCCTATATACGGAATTCTGTAATATGTGGTCTTTGGTGACTGGCTTCTGTACTTAGAATAATGTCTTCAAGGTTGATCTCTGTTGTGCTAAGCACATCACTCCTTTTCACAACCAAATTATACACACTTATCATTTTGCATGTGCTTCGGGTTGGCTTCTGGGCCAACAATCAATCAGTCCTATACATTAAAAAATGCAGATTCGCTGTGATGTTCTACAAACACATATAGGGCAAACACCACACGGTGCCTAGGGTTTGTGTCCCCATAGCTTTCCAGTTCATCCCCATCACCACCATCCTAGGCTACCATTATCTGCCTCCTAACCAGGGAACTTTCCCACAGTGAAATGTTGGCCTTCAACAGTGGCCCCCTCACCCTTGGTGGCTTCCCTTTGTCTCAGAATAAGATAAAGGTAACGATAAACTCCTGGGTATGGCCAACAGGACTCCCCTCTCTGATCTCCTGCTCTGTCATCTCAGCTTCTCCCCTTGGGCTCCAGGTGTCCTGAGCTTCTCTCAAGCCCCTTTACTTGCCAAAGTACCCCCATCTGGAGGCCTCCGCCTGGAACAGTCTTCCATCTCTTTCCCTGGACCACCTGCTTGTGCTTGCTCCTAAGCCAGTCATCTCTTCCAAGAGAAACCCTTCCTGACAGACACACCCACACCCCTCACGATTCCCCTGGCACTCTGTATCTTTCCTTTGTCACAGCACTTAACCTGGGTTCTACCAGACATTCATGGTTGTTCGACTGTCTGCCTCCCATCTGGACCATAACCTCATTGAGGGAGGGTCATGGTCTAGTTTTGCTCAGCACTGGATCTTTGCTACCTGACAATGCCTGGATTATAAATGCAGAAAGGATGTAGGTACCAACATATAGAGTGCTGCCTACAGCTGGACACTTTACAAACACTGTCTCATGCAACCCTTATAATAATCCTAGGTGGAGGGTGCTGTTGGCTTCATTTTTCCAATGAAGTCAATCAAGCTAAGACAGTATAAATAAATAACTTGCCCAAGACTGCTAAGTGGCAAAGGATTCCACCTTAGGCCTATTGAATTCTCAGTTCTAATCTTTCCACTAATACCAGGCTGTTTCTGGAATCAAGAGCACAAATCCCTTCCGTTTAAGAGTTACTAGATAAGCCCCTGTTCACAAATGTCAATTTTACACACAGAAAAAGAGCAAAAGAGCAAACGTTATGCTCCAAGGAAAGCATAAACCAAGGGTTGCGGAAATCACAGTGAGATTTTATCAGGATTGGGCCTTTATGAAAAGCTTCCTGATATTTGAGATTCACAGAAAGAACCTCCTCACCGTTTGTCATTTTGGTTCTTATTGGCTTGCTGGAATGAAGGCCTCACATTTCTAAACGGAGACAGAGTATTTCCTTTGGAATTTTCTTACATTGTTTTATTTTTGGGTGTTAACCTTTTCATTTGAGTGTGGCAAGGAATTCACTGTTCATTTCCTTTAGGGGATTTTTTTTTCCTTTTTTAGGCAGGTGTTACTTCTACCCAGAAAAACTGGTTACCACAGCTGTCCCCAAAGGTCAGCTGCTTCTGCATAGCTGTCACTGAGGCGTTTCCACCTAAAGCTCCTCCGTCACTTTGAGGTGGCCTCAGAGCTCATGAGCCAAATCTCATCGATGACCTCACCCTTCTGGACCTGGCCCAGCAGCGGCAAGCTTTGCCATCACAGTGCTGGTGGCTGGCTTTTATCTAACATAGTTATGTTATTAATAATTGTTTTTCAAACCAGGAATTTCCCAATTAATATTAACTGGGAAAAGAGGGCTTCTGTGGTAGGTCACTTCCAGGTGACAAAGGACAGCTCATTTAGGGGAGTGACTTTTTCCTTACTAAATGGATTCTTTCTGCTCTAAAGCTCTCCAGGCATGTTCTTCTGTGATCAAAACAGTAAGTCCTTGTCCATTTCCTACAGAGATACATTTACATAAAAAATCATGTGTCTACACAGATAATGGAATATCATTCAGCGCTGAAAAGGAAGGGAATTCTGACAGATGCTACAGCATGGATGAACCTTGAGGACATTACGCTAAGTGACATATACCGGTCACAAAAGGCTAAACATTGTATGATTCTACTTACAGAAGTTTCCAAAGTAGTCAAAATCATAGAGACAAAAAGTGGAATGGTGGTTTCCAGATGCTAAGGGGAGGAGAGGAAAAAGGGAAGTTAGTGTTCAATAGGTACAGAGTTTCAGTTTGGGAAGATAAAAACGTTCTAGAGATGGATGGTGTGATAGTTGCAAAACCAGTGGGAATATACTTAGTGCCACTGAACTATACACTTAACACATTTTATGAAATTTTATGTTAACAATAAAAAATCATTCTTCCTTATAAAATCATTCTTCCCATCATGTTCAAATGTGCATATACTTAAAAATTACCTTTAACAATATCTGTTCATTTTTTAAGTTGCAATGAAAATGCTAGATTTATTTAATCAGTTGATTGATCTGTATCATTAGTCATTTCCTGAAAATACACAAGAGCTATGGTGTCCCGGAAAAATGGTACTCAAGCTCTCTTCTTTGCCACAAATCCACCCATTTCCAAGAAAGCCTCTTTGATTCAGTCTTTTACTAATGTCTCAGCAATTGAATTTTTTAACCTTAGCAGTCCAAAGCACTGTTTCATAAAACATCTACAAAGTTCTAATATTTGAAAGTGAAGTATGGAACAGTTACTCTCATCAGCCTTTTTGATTCATTACACTTTCCTTAAAAGGATTAATTTGGTTTTGAAATTCTTCACGTTTTATATGTGAGTGTTGCTCAAGTTTTGGTGGCTTCATGGCTTCATCAGCCAGGTCATCTCTACAAATAACACATCACAGTCTTAGCATTCTGCCACCACTGATGCCTACAAAATAAAAATCAGTATATGAAGGCACATTTATCTGGGTACAAGTAGTATATGTTATTATGGTTTTAATTTCTTTGGAATAACTTCTATTTTCATCACTTGGTTTTCTACTTCTGCCACTTTTGGGAAAAGAATGTCTTTCTTTGAGAAAAACAGCCCAGTAAAGCTCATCTCAACATTGTAAATGGGAGTTACAAAGAAATAGTACCTTCCACACCAAGATCCCTAACTTATTCTCATCTGCAAAGTCCCTTTTACCATTTCCCAGGTTCTGGGGATTAGAACACAGATGTCTTTGAGGTGCCATTATTCTGTCTACTGCAAGAAAACTATGTGTTTGGACTGATTACAAGCCAGCTTCTATGTTATCATTTTCATGCATAACAATCAACACACATAAACGAAATTTCCCGTCACTTCTGATCTAGAGTTGAAGCGATTGGTAATTGTTGAGTTTAGGAAACCAGACCTTCAGGAGTTCAAGGATTTTTCTTCCAAATGCCTGTTGATCATGTATTGGTATTGCTGTGCAGCACATTAGTGAGGCAGGGAAAGGTGGAAGGTTTGTAAGTCTATTTCAAGATGGTTTGTATCAGATTTATGTCTACATCTTAGCAAACTATTTTCTGTAGTACATCAAGATGTTTTAATCATTTCTTAGGGAGTCGAAAATGTGTAACTATACTAAACTTGACTTTTCATCTATTTAAAACAAAGATTATTTGCATTTTCAGTGTCAGATTAGAAGAGAACTGTTTTCAAAGAATATCCTGTAAGTGTCTCTTTTAGATGGTCATTTAGGAACAAATCACAAAGAGTGTTCTTAGAACAAGAAAAAAATGTTCAAGCATGAAAAATGAGCAATACAAAGTTTTCTTCCCAAGTATGACTAATAATATTAAACTATAAATTTTAATTCAGGCTTGATTAAAAATCAAAATGATTATAAAGTTATGTGTTATAAAAAAGTAAACCCATGCTTATATTTTCTATGAAAGTTTTAATATTTTGGGTTGACAAACTAACCTTAAAATACCACAGTGTATCATGTGGCCCTATGGGCATTTAGCTCACCCCATCTGTGATTCAACAACTGAATTCAATGACACTCGAACTAATCTATACTCTGATCAGTGAGACAAATCCTCTGATCAGTTTTGGATTTTGCACACCCTCTCCATTTCTGTGTTTAACTCAGCAAACTGGTAACAAACAGTTCACAGACCAACTGCGGTCTGTGTTAACCCCACTTTGAGTAGCATCATTTTAAATAGTGGTCAGGGATTGCCTTTGAAAGGGGTAACATTTGAGCAGAAACTTGAAAGATGGGAAGAAGCCAGCCTCGTACATATGTGCAGGGAGAACATAACAGACAGAGGGAACAGCAACTGCAAAGTCCCTGAAGCAGAAACACGCTTGGGGGCCTTTAGAAACAGCGAAGAGAGCAATGTAGATGTCACACAGTGACATCCTTTGCTCTCAAGAAGGTCGTGCAAAGTTGTCTCAGAATGAAACTCCTTTAGGAATCCCCACTAGAACCTGATTTTGTCTGTTGACTCCTTGACTGACCACAGATGGACACAAGACCCACCCCCTACTCAGGTGAGTGGAGGTTGACCCTTGTCTCTGGGAAAAGGCCCAGCAGCCTAGTACAGCCGTGTGTGCACCTTTGCTCAAGCCTATCACTCTTGTTGCATGGTGTCACTGAATCGAGCAGTGTGTGTGTGTGTGTGTGTGTGTGTGTGTGTGTGTGTGTGTGTGTGTGTCTATGTCTCTGTGTCTGTATGTGTGCAGTGAGGTGGATGGGAAAGTGCAAATACCTTCTTGCAACCACTAAACCTTCAGAGGACTGCCCTCTGGAGTCTGGCATCATCATTTTTGTTCTCAAGAACAACTTCAGTCAAAAATGATAATCTTCCCTCTGCCTACCTCAAGTTATACTACTTCTTGATGCAAAATCATTGACAGAAGGTCATTCTTTGTGCCACTGTCTCATAATTCCACTATATTAAAAATAAATGGGCTTCCTGAGCCCCAGGTTATGGTATGATTGAAGGTACAAGCATTTGAAAACACGAAGTGTAATGTAGACACCAAGGAAGTGATTGGAAACAGCTCATACCTGAAAACAGTTGCATTCTTTAGAGAAACTCAATAGCCAAAAAAAAAAAAATTACCCAACAAATAAATTAAGGGATTTTGTTTTATGAAATGATTCAATTTATGCATCATTTAAAGAGCGCACACTCTTTGGGCATTTTAAACATGCTTATGCCTTTTGAAAAGTCGTTTCATTCAGGTCATCTTCAGGGACCTTTGCCTGCCTGGGGGCAAGGGGCCTCTCTTGTCACTGTTTGGCCCAGGGTGATCTGTGTGGGCAGCTTCTTTTACAGGGTAAGTGATAACGAAAAATGTTGACCTGTGCTCTTTTATCTAGGTCCAAGGAGCATCTTTGTGGTGTGGGATAGAAAAGCAAGTTGTTGTACCTTCCCCTTCTCCCTGAATCCCACAGGGAAGAAGAGAAGAACCACATTTTTTAGAGGCCTGGCTAAGACCCAGGGAAAAAAGTCTCCCTGACAGAAATCAAGTTCAAAGGCGAGCACGCTTCTCATGGTGCCACACAGTGCCACTCCATTTCATTGACTACAATGAACTCAATCCTGAAAATAAAGGCATAACATTTTTCACATTAATGACCATTTAAAGAATCCAGCCACTCACTCTCTGTTCCACTCTGGCTGTCTCTGCTTCCTCAGGTGGGTCACACTGGAGGGGGGACAGGCAGTTGGCTGTCTAGTCACCCTTCCTCCTCCTGAACTCAAGCAAACATCAATTGGCTCTGAGCTGAGACCTAACCAGTGGTTCTGCTCAACACTGTGATCCAGGAAGCCACCACTGTCACCCTGACTTGCTGCAAATATTTCATATTTCATTTTTCATTTGATATGCATAGTATCTTCTTTGTTCCAGATATAAAATGAAACATGGCCACCCCCAGGGGTCATCTCCATCTCTGACATCTCATGGTTTTATGACAAGAAGGCAACAACTGGAATCAGGGAGTGAGCACAGGGTTGGGAGTTGGTGGCTGATGGCGAGGGTCACGTCACCTGCCTCAGGTCCCCTCACTCCCTCCAGGTTCTAATGTCACTTCCCAGTGCAGGTCCCCTAACCACCCTGTTTGACACTTTAGCTGTTGCTGCCCCCTTCTTGGGCTCCCCACCCCATTTGCTGTTTTATTTTCAATCCGTAGCACTCACCACCACCTGTCATTCTGTATATTTCTTTGTCTTTCTACTGTCTGTGCCCCCAGCTTGAATGTAAACTCCACGAGGACAGGATTTTTGTCTGCGTGTTCCCTGCTATGTCCCAGTGCCTAGAACCATGCCTGGTCCGTATGAAGAGCATATGTTGAATTCACCCACAAAATCTAGATGATAATAATTCCTACTTCATAGAGTTGTAGTAACAATTCTAGAGAGATACTGTATATATAGGGCCAGACACTGTACAATTTATTTTATATGCAGTAAAAGGAGAGCATGTGAAAGCTCTATGTAATATTACGCATGATTGAAGGTATATGTATCTATGATGGATGTGCTACCATGCAGGTGAGGAGAAGGTTCTGGAAGATACTGAGAAAGATGATAGTCAACAGTGTGGGCTTTGGGGGGAGTCAAAGACACCTGGATTTGAATGCTGACCCCCTCCGCTGACTTACTGGGTGACACTGGTAAGCTTATGTAGCCTTCCCACACTTTGGTTTCCTTATCTATAAAATAGGAACAGCACCTATTTTGTGGGTAGCACCCGCGGAGATGGTAGAGTGCAGTGTTTAGAACATGGGCCCTGCCAGCTGGGTTTTTATGGAGGTTCCATTACGTGGACATGATTGATTAAATCATTGACCAATGGTGATTCAGTCGATCTCTAGCTCCAGCTTGGCCACCTCCCAGCTGAGTGAACGTGGTCAAGTTACTCAGCCTTTCTATAGTTAAGATTCCTCATCTGTAAGATGGGGATGATAATAATAGCATTTATAAGGTGGTGATAAAGGACATATATATGCAACATATATATACTATGTAACATACATGTGTAACACATGTATACATATGAACTCAGAGAATATTTGGCACATAGTCAATACTATGTAAGTGCTAAAGTGGTAGCTATTTTTAGTATGTCATAGAATCCTGAAGAGGCAATGAGTGAATACAGAGAGAGTGCTTAGTCCAGTGCCTGAAATGTGACAATCAGTCAATAAATGATAGCTAAAAATTGGAGATGTCCCATTCTTAGGATCGGATTAAGTACAAGACAGAAAGATTTAGATGAAAAAGCCTTTTAAAAATAAATAAATAGTAATATCCTTAAAGGCTGAGGAAGCTAAATGAGGACCCCTCAAGGAGTTTGGATTTGTACACTCAGGTATCCCATCTGCCCCCCACTCCACAAGTACAACATCTCTTTGAAGTTTGGAATGCCATTTTTAAAGTGCGGTTGGCTTTAGCTGTATCCTCTATAATTAGCCAAACTTATCTTAAATTCTCATACTTCAAACGCTTGATACTCTAAAACATGCTTCATGATTGTCATGTCTCCACGGACTCTCTGGCAGTCTGGGGGGTTACGATCAATTACCCAGCAATGGCATTTGTACTTCCTTTTGGGGTTTGAACATCAGCTTATTTTGGTTGATTATAGGGAGGATGTTTTCCCCATTCTCTATCATTCTCTTACTTTGCACAATCTCCAGTTATGAGTGCTCTTATTTCCTCTTCCCAGAGGAGCAAACAACAAAAACTCTAAGCAGTGAACCCTGGGCAGAGTCTCTCCTGTTTAGAACTTTGAAACAATGACTATTCATCTCAAGCTACTTTTTAATCCTTCAGCAAAGAGTCAGTCCTCTGCCTCACTGAGCCGCAGCCCCGAGCACCCCTGCGGCTTCATCGTTTTTACAGACGGCAATGTTTCAGTACCAGGGACGAAGGGGCTGTGTGGCTGGACGGTGGTGGGCTCTGTATATGGTGCTAAAGTATTTGAACTTCAATATGCCATGTTAGTCTAAACATTTAGAAAACAAAAATAGGAGGAAATCTATGGAACCCAGGACTAGGTGAAGAGTTTTTAAACTTGACACCAAATGCACAATCCATACAAGGAAAAACGGATAAATTGGGAGTTGTCAAAATTAGGAACTGTTTTGTGAAAGAGGATGAAAAGGCAAGGAATGGGCTGGGAGGAAATATTTGCAAACCACACATCTGACAAATGACTCGTATCCAGAATGTATTTAAAAAATCCAAACAATCCAATTAGAAAATAAACAGACATTTCACTGGAAAGCATATCCAAATGACAAAAGCACACAGAAAGATGTTCAATACCATTAGCTATATGGAAATGCAAATTAAAACAGCAATGAGACACCACAACAAACCTACCAGAATGGCTGACATGAAAGTGTGGTGACACAAAATGTTTGCAAGGATATAAAACTCACTGGATCTTTCGTGCATTGTTGGGGGGAGGGTAAAATGGTATAGCCACTCTAGAAAACAGCGTTCAGTTTCTTGAACTAAACATACACTACCCATCTGGCCTAGCCATTGGGCTCTTTGACATTTATCCCAAGGAATAAAAACCTATGATCACGCAACACCTGTTCACAAATGTTCATAGCAGCTTTATTCATAACAACCCCAAACTGAAAATAACCCAGATTGCAGTACATTGGTGTCATGGAACACTACCCAACAGCAAGAAGGAATGAGTGACTGATAATGCCCCAATGTACAATGGAAGTAGAGTGAAAAAAGAATCTCAAAGGTTGCATACTATATGATCTCATTTATATAATATTTCTGAAATAGCAAAGTTGTAGATACAGAGAACAGATTAGTGATTGACAGGTTAAGGATGGGAGTTGGGAGGATATAACAAGGCAACATGAGGCAGCCTTGTAGTAATGGAACAGTTTTGTATCTTAATTGCATTGGTGGCTACATATGTGATAAAATTGCCTACACACACACACACACACACACACACACACGCATATGCACATGAGTGCTTGTAAAACTGCTGAAATCTGGATAAGCTCCATGGATCTAATCAATGTCAGTTTCCTGGTTTGTTATTGTACTATTGATGTTACCATGGCGGAGCCTGGACAAAGGGTACACTGGACTTGCCTGTGCATTTTATTTTTCCCTGCAACTTCTTGTCAATCTATTATTATTTCAAAATAAAAAGTTAAACTCAAAACTGCAGTTGGGCATAAAACAATCTTTTAATTTAATATTACCTCAGGATATACACATTTATAGAACTGATCTTTTGCACATAATGCTAATTTGCTTTGGTGAATGTAGGTACTTATAAATCTATCCTGCCATTCAGTTTCCTGTGTTCTGTTTTACTTAGTGTTAAACAGCATTACAGATATGACAGTCATGGACTCTTCTACGATTTTCTTGTTTTTTGCTAGCATTATCTAGAAATGATATGTGGGTCATAACTGGACCAAGAGGTTTGAACACTGTGGTTACTTTCGTAAACATCTCACGGTAAATCTTGGAGCACATACAGATTCTATGATTCCACATGGTGGTACTAAACTTGCTCAGCCAGCAGGTAAAGGGTTATGAGCATTTTTCATGACTATCACTTCCTGAAATCGACCTGTATTGTACTTTCTGTATTTGCTAATACATCTGATATACTTGTGGTGTGCCTTTAAAATACTCTAACTTTTTAAAAGCACACAGTACCATCTGTTCTCCTCTTATATGCCAGCTCTTTTGCATGTATTATCTTATTCAGGACTCATACTAATCCAATGAAAATATTTTCTTCCTTTCTTAAACATAAACATGAGAAGTTATTTATTTGCATAAATGGTCCTTGAACATTGTTCCAGCAAAAGCATTGTTATTAGCAAAAGCACTGTTAAAACTCTTCTCTGGGGATTTTTTTTTAATACTCTGTGAAATATTCTTTTGATTGCTTTCAGGGAAATTTTCACCTCTTAAAGTTTAGAACTTATCTATCCATCTACTTACCTACCTAACTACCTATGTATCTATTTGCCATTCAGCACAAATTAAAACAGCGAGGTAGAATTCTCCACTTGCTGGGTTATGGAAATTGTCTCCAGGGTAGGCTAGGATCCTGAGAAGCAGGAGCCCTCTGCATTGCTGGGACAGATGAATTGCTCCAACTTTTTGGAAAGCAATTTGGTAATATGTATGTCCAAATCCTTTACAAATATTTATACATTTTTTTTGAGGAACATTATGTTTACTAGACTCCCCCCATCACCAACTTTCCCCCACATACCCCATTGCAGTCCCTGTCCATCAGCATAGTAAGTTGCTGTAGATTCAAATATTTATACATTTTAATGAGGCATTCTGATTCTGAGCATGTATTCTATGTTTTAAAGTTTATCCACAGTATCCACTGCAGCAAATAACTGATGTAGGGAAATGGAAACCCAGTCCATTGCCTAAAGAATATATTCCAACCCCCAATTTACTGAAATGTTGTTCTGTTCTAACCTGGAAAGTCATGATGGGGCCATTGAATGAACCAATTAAGCCATTCTGCAGAGAGCAGCTAGAGGTGGCTGGGAAAACTACACCCACCCACCCCACTGCCCGTGGGATAGAGTTCCAGCTAATTTTATTTGCATCTCAAAGTACGATGTGTTTTAGTCTTCTAATTTGCATGTGTAAAGAGACTCGCACACACCCTGCAGTAAAGGTTCACTACATTCTGTATTTTCAATACATTCTGATTTATATTAATCATAAATGCAGACCTCCCAGGATTACCATTTTGATGGAAAAAATATTTAAATGTGTATTCTATCATAGGCTTTATTGCAAATTAATCTTTTTCTAAGGCTTTTCTTCAATGCCATTGTTAGTTTTTGCCTTTCCTTCTCATCTCTCCCTTGTTTGTTTTCTTTGCTGCTGTTTTCATGTTCTCTTCCATCTCCCCCCTCAGTTTAGCTTTCTGTTTCAAAGGCCTGAAAGCATTTATCAATAGTCTCAGTTTGGAGTACAAAGTAATTATTGCAATTAATACAGGATGCAGCTAATCCTTACTGCCCCCTATACAAGGCCCAGCGTAGTTCCTTTACTATTTTTTTTTAGATATGTGAAATCATTGCTCCCCATCCACAGTCCCTCCTTAGAAATGCTCCCCTTCCCACAGGCCAGACGGAGCCACCCCTATTTGCCATGTAACTGCAAAGAGGATCCCAATGAACGTAACCTAAATTGGGACAAGTGGAATCTCTCCCAGGAATTTGGAGTTGGGATTAAAAGATTATCTCTTCAGAATTTGGATGTAGGGACTGAGTAAATAATCTGTGAAGGACCAGAGTAGAAACCAACAAGATTTGGGATTAAACCACCATTTGGGAATAGCAGCAAAGATGAGATGCTAGGAAGGTGGTAGTGAGGGGGAAAAAGGAGGAGAGAGACGGAGACAGAGAGAAACTGCGGAGCTATTCCCAGGCCTGAAGCTGAGTTCCCTGAGTCCCATTTCTTAATAATAAATCTCCCCTGACATGAACCAGCATGAGTGGGTTTTAGTCAATTGTACCAAATAATACTTGAATCAGATTCTCAGAGTAGGGCTTCAAAACAAAGATTACGAAAATCAATGAATAAATATTAACCATGTTAGGAACTAATCCCATTCATTTTTCTTCTTTTTCCTCCCTTTTTAAAAAAAAAAATGTGAAATATACCATCCATACAGAAGAATGTATACAATTTATATGCCTGGTTGAAACCATTCATATATGTTTTATGTATTTTTGTGGGGCAGATAGTAAATATTTTTGGCCTTGCAGGACATGCAGTTTCTGTCAGAACTACTCGAGTCTGCTGTTTGTAGCACTGAAGCAGCTACACAATGTGCATAATGAATGAATGTGGCTGGATTCTGACAAATCAAAAACTCTAGAGACTGAGAGATTTCTGAAATAAAAGGGTTTACTGAACCTTTACAGATGCTCGCCAGAGAAAGGACTGAGCCCAGGACGGGAAGTTTCTGCTTCATCAGTGGCAAGACCAGTTAAGAGAAACTACTCTGCAGATTCTAGAAACAGAAAACCTGGGGTAAACGTGCCAAAGGAGAACCACAGATCTTGGCCAAAGTTAGCTGACCAAGACTGGTCCCCAGCAGCCTATGGCATGGAGTCTGCTCATCGGCCTGTGTTCACATGCTACACTTGAATTTTACTCCCTACCTCCTGGCCCCCCATCTTGGAATACTTGGGAGTGAATTGTTAACACCACTAGTTATGATATTACAGAGTTTATGGTAAATTACTTACGGTAGGGAAAAAGCACTCCTCACCTCATTTTATGAGACTGGTGTAAATTTAATACCACCATTTGACAGGTCCTATGAGAAAGGGTAATTCCAAGCTACTCTCAATCATGAACAGTAGATGTAAAAATTCTATGCAAAATAACTACAGATTCCAGGAATATGCAAAAGGATAAATGTACATACTGATCAAATTGGGATTTTTCTCCAGGAAACCAAGATGTATTAATATTCAAAAATCAACCATTGTAACTTGATAATATGGGTCAGTGTAGTAACCCAATGTTTTTCATGTGAAACCTTCATAAGAGTGTATATCAATGATATCTTAATTTTAAAAAATCAACCATTGTAGTTCTGTATTAACCAGAGCAGAAAAAAACTGCATAAAATCATCTCAACAGGTGCAGAAAGTTTTTAGATTAAATTCAGCATCCATTCATGAGAAAATTTTTAGCAATTCAGGAATTAAAAGAACCTTCTTTAATCCACAAAAAGTTTAGAGTAGACCCTGTAATTAGTAGTTAAATGTTGAAGATTTTTTTTCTTTTAATTTTGGGAATAAGGCAAGCGCATTAGCTCATGTCTGAGAAGCAGATACCAAGGTGGGTCTGCAAGGGCATCTGTTTATCTGCAGCGATACTTGGCAAAGACCGAGAGGGAACGGGATTGGACAGGGAGTGACGCAGGCCTCCAGGTGGACCTGACACCTGCGAGAGGAGCAGGGAGGGAAGGGCATGAGGTAGGAAAAGCCTCAGACTGCAGTGTAGCACTGAGATCAGACCAGCCCCGTGGGGAGCTGTGGCTCAAAGACCTCCCATAGATGGGACCCAGGCTGGCCAGATAAGCAGGGTCCTACCACTGCCATGCTGGAGGCTGCTCAGGAAGTGCATGGCCTCCGCTCAAAAGCTGAAGGAGATCCTGAAGCCACCTGCAGTTAGAAGCTAGGAGTCAACCATACCCTAAGTCAGGTTCTTCTTTTTTTTGAAAGGACATCTCAGAGGCATACCTCCATGCCTGCCACAAGGATCTCCATTATGACCAGTTATGTCTAACACTGTACTGGAGGTGCTTGTCAGACCATAAAGACTAAGAAATATGGAAAAAAGGTTAGGAAAGAAAAATGCTGACATTATTGAAGATTATACGAATATGTGCATACAAAATGCCAAAGAAATACACAAATAAATACTTAGAATAACTGAGGTAAGCAAGTTTGTTGCATACAATGTCTATTTTAAAAGTTAATTGCATTTCTACATACCAATAACATAAAAATCAATTACGTAGGAATACAATTAACAAATGATGTGCAAATTAACAAATGATACTCTCTTTGTACAAAGAACGGTAATACATTATCGAAAAAAGCACACACACACATAGACATACAAAAAGACCTAAATATATGGGAAGATAAACCGTATTCATAGATTGGTAAATATAAATATTTCACTTCTGATGATGATGTATGGATTCAATGCAATTCTGAGCAAAACTCCAACAAATTTTTCCTTCTTTTATTTTGTGGAATTTAACAAACTAATTCTAAATTTTTTAATGGAAATGCAGATGACCAAGAATAGCCAAGGTATAACTGAAGAATAGGGTGGAATCACACATTTTACTATCAAGACTAGTGATAAAATGGCACTAATAAGGTAGAACATTGGTGCAACAACACGTAATGAGGCTAACGGAGGAGACAGGAGACTCTAGGAATAGACCACGCAAACACAGACATTTGATTTACAACAAGGATGGCCCTTCAAAGTGCTAAGGCAGCTGTGGATGGTCTTTTCAGTGAATGGTGCTGGCAGATTAGACCTTCACATGAAGAAGATCAAACTTGACCTTTCTCACACCATCTGCTAAAGTTAATAACAGGCTGATCATAGATTTATCCAAGGTGAATTGATAAAGTTTATAGAGGATAATAACAGATAATAGGGAGAGATACCTTAAAGCAGGCCATGTAATGCCTTAGACATAAAGAAAAGGTTTAATACATTTCCTTAAGAGAGCGAAAGCAAGCCAGAACATCGAAGAAAATATTTATAGCCACACATAATAAGAAGGGCTTCTACTTGGAATATGCACAGAATGCCACAAATTCAATGGGGAAAGTCAGACAATAAAGGGAAAAAATGGGCAAGAGATTGGAATATGCACTTTACAAAAGGTGATATCCAAGTAGCTAAGAAACATGAAAATATGTACAATCTCATTAGTTATAAGAAATGCCACTTAAAACTGTGCTGTGAAATGATGAATGTCCCAGAAAAGCAAAAACTAAAATAACTAAAACGGGCACAGCATCAGTTACACAGTATTCCTCTCATTTTCTCACAACCTGAACTTAATCATGAAGAAACCTTAGATGAACACATATTGGGAGACATTCTACAAAATTACTATTTTCTTCAAAAAGGCCAGTATGGTGAAAGACAAACAAAAGCTGAGGAATGGGTCCATTATAAAGAAAACTAAAGAGACATGAAAACTAAATGCACTGAGTGGCCCTGGACTGGACTTCATACTAGGAAAATAATTGCTATATAGGACACTTTGGACATAAATTGGTAAACACTTGAATAAAGCCCACAAACAAGATAATGGTATTGTTTTTATGTAAGATTATTTATTTCGGTAATTGTATAGTGATTATGTTAATGAAATCCCTTCTTCTTAGGCAATAAACACATTTAATCTTTTAGGATGAAAGGGCCTCACATCTGCAATTCAGAGAAAAAATATGCATAACATGTAATATATACATTATATATGATAAAATAGAGACATAATAAAACAAAATGAGCCAAATGCTTTCCATTGATTAGACTGATGAAGGATACTGGACAAAGCTTTTAAAATATACCCTGAAAGTTAATGTGGATTTATGCAAAACAATGCCATGAAGTCCTGTTCTTATAAACTAGTGGCCTCAAACATATGTACAGAAACAGGGCAGACTGCCATTGCTTCCTTAACAAATTCCCATAGATCTTTTCTATGGCTGGTTACAAACTACCTTTTTAGACATTTTAGATGTCCAGAGGTCTCTCCCAACTCTCATCTCACTCTGGATGGCAGAAAGCACATTGCCAAGGTTCAATAAACTTTGGCTGGTGGTAGTGACATTTACAAGCAATAAAAGAAGGTTGGTTGATGAGTTCATTATAGACATTATATCTGATAGCAATATCTTGCTTTGCAAATCTGGTTAAATAATTTTGAGCCACAATTTAGGACTACTCATTTACCATTAAAAGAAGATTAGAAGATGCCATAGTCCACGTAAAGGTAATCATTAGTATCTTCTTTTTGCCCAGGAGCTTGTACTTTCAGAGCACCAGGCACATCCAGGTCCCTATGTTGCCTTCACAGTCATAGATGCATATTCTCCTCAGCTGAAGCCCAAAGAAGCTATAGTTCAGAGTTAATTTTTAAACGAATGGCTCATCTATTGATGCCTAGCCCAGCACTGGCCCATCTCTGTCTACTATTGCTGGAAAATTTAGCCATATAAGGTTCACTATAATAATTTTTCTTGTACCCCAAAGGAAAAAAATACTGAAAGAAAATCATTTCCACTAGATATGGTGTTTTCTTTATTTTTTAATTGAAGGACAGTTGATATATAATAGTATATTGCTTTCAGGTGTACAACATAGTGATTTGACAATTACATACATCACAAAATGCTCACCACAATTAAGTGTAGTTACCATCTATCAGATATGGTGTTCTTTAAATGATGCACAGGTTAAGATATACATGAGGTCATATACTCTTCTATTTGCCTAAAGAAATTCTGGAAATTTGTCTAAAGAAATGTTCCTGAAACTAATAAAAGTAATCACTGACCTACCATGCCTCAGATACAAAACCTGCACAAAAGACCCCAAAATGTTTTCACTGTAAAGCATTCATGTATTTAAATTCATGAACTATGTGAATTACTTATTACTGAGAAGAAGAAAAGGAAAAATTCATAGCTATCTGGGTGAACTCAAAAATGCAACTTTGACTTTGGAATTGTGTAACCTTAGAGTTTGCTGCCCCTGAATGCCTCTTTTGTTATCTCCAGCCCATTGTGCAGGTGTTGTTGATAACAGGTGGCAAAGAAGAAGTTGAAGTTTATGAGGTTAAGTGCAAATAAAAGACACATGCCCTCCTCACTGTGTTTTCACAATCTCTATCCAAAGATTAACTTAGAACATTACAAAGGAAATTTATGACATTGCTCTAAACAGACAGAATCAAATGGAATCTTCTCAGTGCCAAATGGAATTTTGCAACTGTAATGATTTTTTAAAAATCAAATGAAAGGAAACTGCAGAGTCTCTCTCTCTCTCTCTTAACAGTATTTGTTATATTGCTTTTCTGTTTGCAAAAATGAAATATGTTGTGTAAAATTTGGAATACACAAAAATTAAAAAGGAAAGTTCACTAGTACATAAGTCAGAGTTTAATAAGGGCAACGTTAGCGTTCTGTATCTAGAACATATTTGCAAGGCAGGGAATGAACTTCAACTCTGTTTTGATAGGACAGTTAATTTTTTCCTCATACAGGATGTGATATACCAATCTGAGTGTTGGCAGGCACCATAGCCTCTTTTAAAACTGGAGGTCAGCTTGTCCAATTTACAAACATTTTGTAATACAAAACTCATTTGGAATTTTACTTGGAATGCAAAACACAATTTTCCCTGAGAATGATATAAAAATGATGGCAAGATTCCGAGATAAACAGAAGTTACCATAATCCATAGTGACTCAGAGGTCAGTGGTGCTTTAATACACTGAAAGGATGGAGGACAGACCTTTCTTTTGTCTCAAAAAAAAAAGTTTGTATAGAAAGCATTTTGTTACACTGATATAATATATATTAATTATTTTCCTATAGCTATTTTATCCCTTCGTGTTTGCTTTATTACAGTTAGCTTTAGAGGCTTTCCCTCTCACCGTTTTTTTTAAATTCCCATCTTGTCTTTACCATTTTTTAACCTTTGCCCCATTTTTATTATCTTCATTGTTGTCAACCATGACTTTGAATTCAATCAAATCACCTTTAATTCCATCCATGGAATTTCAAGATTAAATAAATCTTGTGTGGGACTACATCAAAGTAAAATGCTTCTGCTCAGCAAAGGAAGCCATCAACAAAATGAAAGACAACTTAATGAATAGGAAAGAATAGTTGTAAATCATGTATCTGATAAGGGGATAATATCTGAAATACATGAAAACTCATACAACTCAACACAAAACAATCTGATTTAAAAAATGGCCAGAGGATCTGAATAGACATTTTCCCAAAGAAAACAAAGGGCCAACAGGTACGTGAAGAGGTCTCAATATCACTAATCATCAGGGAAGTGCCAATCAAAACCACAGGCAGATACCACTTCACACCCATCAGAATTGCTGTTGTCAAAAGGATATGAAGTGACTGTTGGCAAGGATGTGGACAAAGGGGACCCTTGTGCTGTGTTGGTGGGAATGTAAATTGGTGCAGCCATGATGGAAAACAGTATGGAGGCACCTCAAGAAATTAAAAATAGAACTACTGTTGGATCCAGCAATTCCATTTCTAGATGTTTCTCTCAGTAAAACCAAAACACTAATTCAAAAGGATTTCTGCACCGCCATGTTCACTGCAGCATTATTTTCAACAGCCAAGACATGGAGACAACCTAACTATCCACTGAGAGATGAATGGATAAAGAAGTTGTGGTGTGTGTGTGTGTGTGTGTATTACTCAGCCACAGAAAAAGATGGAAATCCTGCCACTTGTGACAACATGGATGGACCTTGAGGGCATTATGTAGGAGAAATAATTCAGACAGAGAAAGACAAATACTGTATGATATCACTTACATGTGGAATCTAAAAACAAAAACAAACCAAAACCGCTGAGCTCATAGGTACAAAGAATAGATCGGTGGTTGTCAGAGGCAAGGGGTAAGGAGTTGAAAAAAATGGGTGATGAGGGTCAGAAGGTACAAACTCCCAGTTATAAAATAAATAAAAGAAGTCCTGGGGGTGTAATGCACAGCATGGTGACTATAGTTAATAACCTGTACTACATATTTGAAAGTTGCTAGGAGAGTAGATCTTAAAAGTTCTCATCACAAGATAAAAACTTATGTAACTAAGTATGGTGACCTGTTAACTAGACTTACTGTGGTAATCATTTCACAGTGCACGTAAATGTTGAATCATTATATTGTGCACCCGAAACCAGTATAGTGTTCTATGTCAGTTATGCTTCAATAAAACCTTGTGTGTAAAAAACACAATCGTTACTTTTGCCTTTATCTTGAGGGTCTCTGAACCTTCTAAGCCACAGAATGGTCGGAGTCTCCCCCTTCTTTCAAGAATGAACATACCAGCAACAGCCAAGGACAACCACCAGCAACAACCAACCAGGGAAAATCGCCAGCAACAGCCAGTGACGACCAACCAAGGACAACCACCAGCAACAAAAACAACAGCAGTGGAAACAACAATAACAAAATGACCACTACCCATTCCGGCTCACCTACCCTGTTCCAGGCACTGTATTTAAAAGGAGACTTTTTCTGTCTGTTTAGATCATGAGACTCACTCTTTCCCAGGATGAGGACCAGTAACTGTCCTTGGGTAGTGTATTTCTTTGTTTGAGCCGTCATACAAAGGACCACCCATCGGGGGCTAAACAACATTTATTTCTCACGGTTCTGGAGGCTGGCAGTCTGACATAAGGTGCCCGCAGGTTTCATTTCTCTGGAGGCCTCTCTCCTTGGCTTGCTGATGGCCTCCTTCTGCCTGGGTCCCCACATAGTCTTTCCTCCATCTGCTCATCCCTGGCGTTTCTTCCTCTTCGTCTAAGGACACCAATCTTAATGAATTAGAGCCCCACCTAGATGACTTCATTTCATCTTAATCACCTCCTCAGAGGCTCAATCTCCAAATAGAGTCATATGAGAGGTGATTCCTTTTTTCCTTTAATTCCCCTCCTCCTGCAAAAGCATCGAGCCAGGGGAGAGGCAGCAGCAAGGCTTGGGGATGCAGCCTTTACCATGACCCCCCCACCCCTGAAATGAAGGGGTGCACTTGGAGAGGAAGGTGGGGAGCACCCCACGGGCAGTTGAGAGACATGGATTTTATTCCCGATGCTCCTGCGCTCCGTCTGCTTGAGCAGGTCTCAACAGCTCCTCGTGCTCAGTTTCCTCTGCAGTAAAGCGAGAGGCTATGTTAAAATCCTGTAACCTGTAAGCTAGATTTCAGAACAGCATTTTCAGAAAAGAAAGTCTTTCAGAAGCTGTGTTTACTTTGGGGTTTGATATAAGAACATAAAAGGCTCTGATTGGTGCTATTTAAATATTTGTTCCAGGACTGATATTTGCATTTAGGGTGAAATGAATTGATGCACGTTATTTATGATTAACTCTGAAGCTCAGGAGAAGGGGAATAATATACTGTGTTAGAGGGTAGTTAAATCAGCCTGATCATGAGTAAAACAAAGCCCTTGCTATCAACTCTTCCTCCTACTCACTAACTCTATCTCCATCTTGCATGTACATTTTCATGTAGCTTTAAAAAACGATCCTCAATGCTTCTAATGGTTTTACAACCTCTGGGAAAAAATGCATGCAATGAACTACACAATAAACAGTAAACACCAATTGCCTCCCAAAGAAAAGCTAATGGTCTCTGAGAATAGTCTACAATAGATTCCACTTAGCAGCTAATATTCTACTGCTAATGGTCAATTCACTTTGAGCAATAAGGATCCAGGCAAATGACCTAAAATTTTTTAAACAACAAAGGGTATAATAAATGGACTGCAAATTGCTCCTTTCCCTATAAGCAGCACCCTCAGGGGGTGAGATTTCAAATTGCTAATGGCCAGAATATTGGACAAGTGAGGATTTGCCTACTAAGAAACCCCAGAAGCTGACAAAAGATAATGGCTTTCACAAAGAGAGGGCCGGAAGCTGGGAAAATTAAGTTGTTGGGTCTGTGGCAAGATTGAGCTGTGAAAATAGGATCAGCAAATTGCCTAGCCCTCTTTGCATTACCCTGGGAAGATTCTGATGGCTTGTTGCTTACTTTTATGGTATGTTGAGGCCAAAATCAGATATACCTCTGAACCAAAAATCCTGATAAATTTAACAAAATCCACCAATCTTGCAAGAAAAATACAGAAAATCATCTTTTTTGCACTTTGATCTTTATGGGTACTTTTGAAATACCACCTGAATCGTGATGGTAAAAGCCAAAACAAATTTAACAACGTCTGAATTGATTAAATCCTATATAAAAAGGAACAACTAGAATGGGAAGTCAAACTATCATGGAACCATTATAGTGTTAGAAACAGCTGTGAGACCCTGTATGGACAAAGTTGTGTCCTGCAGTTTCCCTCCTATTCTCCTTTGAATCATTAATTCCTCCTTCCTACTGGATTTCTTTGATCTTAGGTAAAAAAAAATCTCCCTTTTCCTGACATCTTACTCCAGCTATGTCATATTTTTCTGTTCTCTGTTCCACTGAAACTTCTCCAAAGACTGGTTAGATTTCCTGTCCTGACTTGCTGTCCCCCCATTCTCTCTCTCATGCATTTGACCCCACTACTCCCTAGATGTGTTCTCATCAAATCCGTTAGGCAACCCTCAGTCCTCATCTTAGCGACAAGTCAGGAGCATTTCAAACAGTTGATCGCTGTCTCCCTGATCTGCTGTCTTCACCTGCCTTTCATGATACCCGCTGCAGAGTAGGATAGATGTCCACCACACTCGTGGCTTCCTTTTCCATTCAGAACTGCTTCGGGATGCAGCTGCTCAGCGAGGCACTTTTCTTATCCAGGCAGGGGCACAAACTAGTTCTTGCAATGGAATACAAACTGAAGTGATAAGCGTTGCTTTCCAGCCAAGGTTGCTGAGAAGTGACCTCTTCACCCTGCTTTTCCCCATCTGGCTGTGGGCAGATGCCCAGGGTGACCTTGGAAGCCACTTGTGGAGGGTGAGAAAGCCTCTGTCAGCCTGGGTCCCTGAATAACTGTGTGGAGCACAGCCTCTCTGAGGCCAGTCAGGAGCACTGCTTAGGATTTGATGTGTAGGAGACATAAACGTTTGAGCTGGAAACAGTAATGTGAAGTTACGACTCACTAGTCACTCCTCCCCAACATCCATTATGTTCTTCCACTTCCTCCAGACCTCTAATATTAGGGTGCCCCAGGACTCAGTCCACGGACCTCTGCTCTTCTCTGTCTGCACTCACTCCCTTGGTGATTTCATTTAGTCCCACAACTTTAAATACCATTTCTAAACTGACAGCTCTTACCTTTAAATCTCAAACCTTGGATTTCCCCTGAACTCCAGTCTCTTATCAATATAAGAATATCTGAATTGAATCCCTTGAATCCCCTAAACTCTTATGAATAACATGCTGAATATATCTCTACTTGGATATCTAATGGACCACTCAAATTTAACATGTCTAAAATTTATGTCTTGATTCTGTTCCCCCAAACTGATTCCACCTCCAGTGTTCCCCAACTTAGTAAATGGAACCAACATTTCCTCATTTTACTCAGGCCAAAAACTTAGGAATCATTCTAGATTCCTTTCTCATATCATCCCTTCATTCCATCAAGATTAAAATCCTGTCAGTTCAAGCATTTAAGTGTTTCTCACTTCTACCCATTTATTAGTACCATTATCACTCTAGTCTAAACCACCATCACCTTCCTCCTGGACTTCTCCAAGAGCCTCCTTGCCTGTCTGCCTACTTATGTCCACCTCAATATTCTATTCTTCTGAAATTAGCCATGGTGATCTTCTGAAATCATAAGTCAGATCATCTGAAAAACCCTGTATTAGTTTTTCATCACGTATAAAATAAAGCGTATAATTCTTTATTATGGTCTCTAAGAACCTACATGATGTGGCCCTTACAAAACTTGGACCGCATCCCTACCAATCCACCATCCATCCCTTTGTTCAGCTCCCATCACCCTGGCTTCTTGCTGATCCTCACCCCAACAGCCATACACTTGCCTTGGAGACTTTGTGCTACTGTTCCCTCTGTCTGGAACATCATTCTTGTGCTCAGTTTCCCTCAACACACTTGTTTTTGGTTTCACTTTGTTTTCTCCTCATCAAGACTCAGTCTTCCTTCCTGTTATGGGCTGGATTGTGTCTCTGCCCCCAAATTCATGTGTTGATGCTCTCACTCCCAATGTGATTCTATTTGGAGTCAGGGCCTTTAAGGAGGTAATTGAGGTTAGATGAGGTTAAATGAGGCCATAGGGTAGGGCTCTAATCCTACAGAACATGTGTCCTAAGAAGAAAAGGAAGAGACCAGGGATGGGCAGACAGAGGCAGGCCATATGAGGACACAGCGAAAAGGCAGCCATCTGCAAGCCAAGAAGAGAGGCCTCAGGGGGAAACAACCTTGCCAGCAACTTGATTTTGGACGTCCAACCTCCAAAATAGTGAGAAACAAATATCTTTGGTTTAAGCCCTCAGGCGGTGGTGTTTGTATCGGCTTCCCCTGCTGACTGATTTACCTCCCCTCTGCTTTCTCCCATGTGTCAGCTTTCTCTAATCTTGGCTTCCTTCCTTACCCAGGTCCCATTCTAGGGAAGTCATTTCAACTGCTTTCTTTTCAGTGTCTTCAACTCCCCTTCCCCCATGTTCTCTCATTTCATCAGTTTTGAAAAACCCTCAAATCTGGATGAATTCAACAAGCTGCCCTCTTCTTACCAACCCCCCAAATCAAGATTTTAGAGCAGAATTCCTGTGCTTAGAATCCCTCAGAGGCTCTCCAAGGCCTCACAATAATGTTCCAGTTCAACATGGCCACAAGGCTCCTTGAGATCAGCCTCTGTTTACTGTGCCAGCTCTGTCGTTCACTGTTTCCTCTACTCCACCTCTATGGCCACCCACCTCCCATGCCCAGATCTTCGCACATTCTTTTATACCCACCTGGAAGTCTTTTCTCCTGGTTAATGCTTCCTCTTCCTGACACACACATCATGTCCTCCTCTGTTTCTCTCCTGGAGGTTCTGCATTCTTCCCCCAAATCTATCCCCACTTCCAGCTTCTGCATCATAGACATTGTCACTTTTAGGCAATAGTTTGCCTCTTTCATTAGCTCTCAGAACAAAAATGGGCAGGTGCCCAAAGGAAAGTTTCCTAGAAATAATGGGACCAGAGCTTAGTCTTGAGGGAGGAACAGGAATTATGGAAGGGAAGTAGGGTGGTTGGGGGCACTCCCACCAAAAACCCAGAGGAGAACAGGAAAGTGAGCAGTTCACCACGTTTGGAGAGTAGGATGTGAGTTTCAGAGAGGAAGCTGGTTGTTAGCTGGGTTCATGCCATACCCAACAGGCATATTACCTTAAGGTTAGAATTTATCTAGAAGGCAATACTGAGCCAGTGGGAAATTTAACTAAGAGTTTATTATGTGATGCTTCTTAACAAAGCAAAACTTATTAAACAAACTTGAAAGAAAAAGTTGAAGATGAAAATTAATTCCCTACATCCCTGCCATCCAAGTCAAGCACGTTTACATTTTGATTTAATTCCTTTATGAAACTGTGTTTGTTTACAGAGTTGCCATCACAGGTTATTTTCATATTTGTATCCTGATTTTTTTACTTAAGCAAACTTAAGCCACACTATTTCAAGCTCTTTCTTAATATCCTTTTAAATGGTTACATAATATTTCATCGAGTTGATTTGTCATCGTTTTCTTAACAATTCTCCAATTACTTAACCATTCTTTTGTTAGGCTGCTTTGTGTTTTTTCTCCATTAAGAATAATGGCACAATAAGCATCTTTGTTTATAAAGGATTTCTTTTTTAAAAGATTTCAGATTATCTTCTTAGGATGGGATCCCAGAAGTGAAATTATTGGGTCAACGTGCACAGACATCTCTAGGGCATTTTGCCAAATTGCTTCATTGAAGGAGGGGAATGTCTAGATTTCAATATTTATAAGATGGTTGTTAGTGACTTATTTGGAGAGGTGTAAATGCTTCTAAACAACTATCAAGCATGGCTAAACTGCAGTGGAAGAGAAATATTTTTCAACGGTGGAGATTAGCTTCAGGTGCTTTCTAGCTCTCTGCCACTGGAAGTATTTAAACCTTCCTCCCCCATTTTCATGGGCTCCTGACTGCGTGAGAAGTGACTGCCACCCTAGGCGGAAGGGTGGTCCACATCAGTGTTTGCCAAACCAGCCTGCCCATCAGAACCGCTAAAGGGCTTTTAAAAGTTAGACTCCAGAATCTGGGGCTCTGCCCCAGACCTGCCTGCTTAGATCTGCACACTGGCTCTTGGGAAGCAGGGAGCTGCATGCCCCTCCAGTCGTGATTCCAACATCACTCCCCAGCTATACTTCATGGCGTTGTAAGCTGATCAGACACAGTTGACGGTTTGAGAGAATGAAGTTCCTGACATTTCCTTTCATCTACCACCTGCCACATGCCCTGAAGGGAACCCAGGAAAGGTTGCACAAAGATACACTGCCTCCATTACAGATCCTGTCCCTGTGTAGGCATCTCGCCTTGTCTAAACCCTGTTTTCTTGTCTAAATAAAGTGAGATCTTGCATCAGGTGTGTGTGTGTGCACAGCCTCTTCTTCAGCTCCCACTCCAATTAGAATATACCCGTCATGCTACAGAGGTCCAGCATGTAGCATCCCAGATTGCTCACCATTGCCTTTTTTCATTACTCCCCCCCAACTCCCCTCCTTGGCTTCAGTCTCCAGTCAGGGAAGTCAGATTAACTCGGTTCTCATGGAAAGCTTCAAAAGCAGCACACAGGGAAGGAGCCTCAGGTGAGGAATGAGCATGTTCTGACTTCAGCTTCATCAAGTGTAAGATAAGACATTTGGCCAAAGCTATCTAAGGAAATTTCGGGAGCTAAACTCTGTGGGTCAGTGTTGGTTTTTTTCGATGATGCTATCTGGTCACATTGTGCAGCTATCAAAAACAAAACACTTGTACACCCTGCACACCTTAGAAGAGTACTTGCAAGAATAAACTACAGTTAAATATAACGTTAACTATAAAATATCACAAAATTGTACACACACACTGATGACAGTTATGTAAAACTATGTATTACCATTCAAGATGATAAAGGTACAGGAAGGTATGGAAAGTTTTTATGTTAGGCCATAAATGAGGATGAAAATAATTTAAATTACTTAATTTGTTCTAAAGTTTGTTTTAACAAGAAACATTTAAATTAAAATGATGGTGGTTTAGATGGACAATGCTAACCCGGGAGTTTTTTCCTGGACATGCTGTGTATGAGGGAAGAGACCAAGCAGTGTGCAAGTTCTGTGTCTCATTAATACGGTTGGAGCCCAACACCGTCTGGGCCACAGGAGAAAAGAGTTTTCTGAAACATCGATGTCCATTATAATTCTCTTTCTGTCTTAAACTGAATTTCTTATTCTAGGGCCCCTTTTCCAAGGCAAAAATAAGATTTCTCTTCATAGAGTCAAGGATTTATCCAGGTTCATTTGAGAGGCATTTGGATCCTTTACATTCTCCTCAGGGTACCTGATTTTGCAAAACTAGGATATTTTGAAATGGGCTAGTAATCAATCAGGACGATACCTGTCCATGAGCTTTACTTGACATCTTTTTGTGTTTTCAGTATTAAGGAGAGCAAACAGCTCAGTAAATATGTGTTGAATGAATGAGTGAGTACAAGGACTGCGCACATGAAGATGCACGAATGAATATATGGAAGCATATTGAAAACTTCTATAGGAATGTATTTATCCAGTGCCTGGCAGACCTTCATGAACTTTGTGATCATTGGCAAGATATTCACTTTTTTCCTAATCTCACTTTTCATCTGTAAAATGAGGATGATGGAACATAACGCAGAGGGTTGTCATGCAGTTCAGGAGGGTGCAGTACTAGGCACATTGATCGACGTGGAGCTGTGACTGTAGGAGCTGAAACAGAGTTCCTTTGCCTTCCCGTTCAAGATTTAAAACTACATTTTTGTTTGTTTGTTTTTAATAAGAGAAGGGATCTAAACTTCTATTTGCTCCTAACTCTCTCACATTAACTTCTATAAATATTGGAGTTGCAGACATTTTGGTAAATTATTTTTAATTCTGTAATTAATGCAGATCTCACAGTAATGCAGAACTTTCTTGTAAGCCCAGTATATGCTAAAAACTTGATTATCTTGAATCATGAAGAATGAATTGCTCCAGAATTGTGCTAAGCTTTCTGTATTAAATCGGAATTTGGGAGGTTCAGAGGAGAGGCCTGGTTTTCCCATAGCTCCCCAGGAAATCGGGAGGTACAGCTGTGTTTGACGACTTCTGGCCCAGCCTCTCATTTCACACGTGAGGGCCAGGAAAGACATGTCCGCAGATGATCAAGGGTTCAGAGTGGTTTCTTCTTGACCTTTGGTCTTCTACCAGATTCACTAGATCATTCATTCAGTTTATCACTGTAATACAAATTTTAACCCTGTCTGTTATACTTTCTTCATATTTTGACCCTGGGGCTATTGCAGAAAATCTATCAAGGAGAAGAGACAATCCTCCTGCTCTGAGGGGCACCAGCGGCACTCACCTGGGGCTGGTCCCTGAGCTGTGCAAATTCAACTACTGGCTCTGGGCCAGCAGGTAAATTCTATGAAAATCAGCCAACTTCTATGCATTGGCAGAGGAAGTTGGCAAGAACTCTTTCTCCACCTATTCAAACAGGTGACCTTAGAACTCCTGAGCCCCAAGGCATTGTTGAGAGCTGCTGGTGATACTGAGGTAGCCCAGGGTGGTGGCCCAGAGCCTGGGCTCTAGGTCCAGAGTGCTGAGCCCATGTGCCAGCTCCCCCCTTACTCTGGCCATGTTGGGCAAGTTTGGTCTTCTGTAAAATGGAAATAATAGTACTACCCACCTCTTAGGATTGTTTTGAGGATTAAATGGGCTAATGCTTATAATGAGCCTAGGAGAGTGCGGCATTTAGTAAGCACTAGGTAAGTGTTTTATTAGATGCTTGTCAAAGCACTTTCCACCTGTCCTGATAAGGGGTCCCCGATGCCTCTAAGACGGACACAGCATTGGATCCTGTCAAAACATGCCACTCGGCATTACGATTAGCATGTATAGTGCGTGGGGGGCACAGGGAGGGCTGTGCAAAACAGAGAAGACAAGTAGTGATTTTACAGCATCTTACTACGCAGATGGACAGTGACTGTGAAGGGGTATTTGGGGGGGATTTGGTGAAGGGGGGAGCCTAGTAAACATAATGTTCTTCATGTAATTGTAGATTAGTGATACCAAAAAAGAAAATCAGTAAGAAACTAATATAGTGGCTAGATGCAGAGTTAATATACAAAAGATAATGATCAAGAAGAATATGTAGTTGAAGGAAAATACATTCACAATAACAACAGAAATGTAGTTAACCTTTAAGTAAATTCACCAAACAGGAGTGAAACATGTAAGAAGGAAACCTCAAACATTTACCTTGAAATATTAAAAAAAGAGAGAAAATTAAATAAATGAGGATTTCTACCATGTTTCTGGATGTATTGAGTAAATATAAATTTATCATTTCATATCAAATAAATTTATCAATTTAATGAAAAATAAAATAATGATAACATCACACACACACACAAAAAACATGCCACTCGGAAGTGTGGCTTTCTTTATTGGGCCATTAGATGGTCTGTTGCTCTTCCACCCACAGAGACTCCCTGACCAAGTGAGACAAGATGGGACCCCCCTCCTTTGAGGACACCTAGGCTGTTATATTAAATCACACCCACCCCTTTCTGCTCTCAGTATGTACCAAACCCTGCTAGACTAATGAAAAACTTAAACTCCAATGCCCTGTTTACCAGACACCCTCCATCTCTGACCCTCTGGGTCCCAAGATGGCAAGAGGTAGCAATGAAACATATTCTGTGAGTCAGTGTCACTGAGTAAAGTCCTCACATCCACAGAGAAAAGAACCGAATTCAGGCTCCACCTCTGGAGCTAGAAAATTAATGTTTAAACAGATCAACACGTCATCAGTTATATCATCTGAATTTCCTTAAAGTCCTATAAAACAATGAGGACAATTGTCATGGGGAAACAGAAACCCTAAATTGTCCTGGCTTTTTACTTCTTATTTTTAAAAATAGTATCCACTGTTCTGAATTTTATGCTAATCACTCTGACTTTTCATTTTAGTTTTATCATCTATAGTATACCCTAACATATACTTTTAGTTTTCTGGTTTGTCCTTAAATTTTCTATAAATGGTATCATATCGTATGTCCTCTTTTGTTTCCAGCTTCTTTAGCCGGATGTGTTTCTTAGACTCAGTAGCACAGTTGAGTGTAGTGATGTGTTCACTCCTGAGAAGCATTCGGTTGTGTGGCTATATCACTATTTATCTACTCTGCTGTCAATAGAAATTTGGACTGTCCCTATATATATTGTGTGCTTGCTATTACAAATCATGGTGCATTCCTATAGATCTTGCCTGTTGCCCTTGTGTAAATCTAATAATTGTAATTTTTGTGATGACTGTAGAATCTATCAAGCGACTGCACTTATATTTCTTCATTTGGACCTAAAAATACCTCTGTGTGATGGTTCTTTGCCCAATGAGGATGTTGAAAGCTGGGCAGAGCATTGCTCTTATCCTGACAATAAGAGAAAGCTGGGTCAACTGCTACACCATAGCTGTTCTTGAGTACTTCACTCAGCAGATGTTGCCAGGCAACTAAGTAGCTGGAATTCCAAGGGAGGGAAAGATGGGTGCACGAACTGTCTCACCTGTGGCAGAGCCGGGCCGAAGAGGCACTAACTGCCATATGAACAAGAAAGAAGAAATCAGCTAAAATTTTGACAAATTGCTAAAGGTTGAGAATGGACCAGCATGACCGCACAGAACCCTGGAGAAACCAGACCCAGGGAAACTGACACTCACGTACAGCCCTTTTCCAGGGGTCCCCCTGGGTGCTCACAAGAATACTGGAGGCAGGGTGGGAGACCAGAGAGGCACCCTCAGGGGTGAAGGCCTGTGGTAGAGGCTTGGCCGCTGCTGTGAAAAAAAACGCACTTCCCTGCCTGGACTCTTCCTACAAACACAACAAAAGTTCCAAGCCATTGGGGAAGGGGAAACCAATCCTTAGCTCCAAGACCCAGAGGAAGATTTATTGCTTCCGGGAAAGGACAGAAGAAACCTTCTACCCCTGCAGAGGAGCAGGAGAAAGCCCTGGGTCCAAGACCCTACACCAGTGTCATTAGATGGCTACTCTCTCCTCTACTCCCCCGTCAGTCCCCCACCTACTCAGACACAGAGGAAAGGCCATGTCATCTCATGGAGGCCACGGTGAGAATGCAGCTGTTCGTGAGCTGGAAACTGGCTGTGAGCCTGCTCTGTGGTCCACCAGGTGGATCCTGAGATAACACATGTGAGCTACTCTGAAAACACACAAGTACTCACTACAACTCAACCTCACTTTGGCTACATGCACCCAAGGGAAGGAGCGACTGTGTTCTAACATACACAGCGCTCCCACACTAAAGGGAATGTCCGGTCTCTTTTAGATTCTTACCCTGGAATCCAGGGCTGGCGGAAGATGTTCAGGGAGACTGAACTCCTGGAGTTGTGTGTGTACTTTGTTTACATGTGTGTGTGTGTGTATGTGCATTTTGGGGGCACAGAAGGGAGTTGGGTCCATAGCTTTAATTAATACCCAAGAATGTGTGACCTCAAAAGTATTAAGAGTAAGCTACTTCTTTTCAAGAGAAAAATATTCAAATATACCTTAGAGAGTAAGGGTGTGGATTGTGAAAACTTTGCCTTCAAAGCAGATCTGCGGTTGTAAATCTCCACTCTTAGGTTACAAGGCAGTGCCCCTTAGCTTTGGGGTAATACATGAAATATCATGGACCTCTGTGGGGTAATAATGAAAGGGGGGTGGTTTATGGGACAAATGAGAACTAACTTTGCTCCTTAATAAATCCAATGTCATAAGAGGATTTTTACCTCCATAAAAACACTGTCTTGGGAAATGAGAAAAGCAAGTATTATAGGTTTCCTTTTTTTGGGTGGTTAATCTAAGTAAATAAAACTTCGAATTCCTAGATGTTACACGAAGGTTTTCATTAGAATGTTATAGGAACACAGATAACTGTTGGAAATTGCATGAGAAAAACTTGTTTGGAAAATGCCAAATACAGACGCCAAGTTTTCAAAACCTGTTTTTCTGACCTTTTTCCGTGTCAGACACTAGAGGGAGCTACACACCACAGAGACGGCTCCTTTCGCTCAGAATCGGCTATGGGTCTGGTCGGCTCTCTTGTGGATATTTTGCATTAATTGTACAGAGATAAGCAAAAACACAGAAGAGGGGTACCTTGTTCCATTTGTGTAGCTGTCACGAGGGACCGACAGATGCCTCCAGGTGTCTGCTCAGGTCCCGAGGCTGCCGCCGACTCCAGAGGGAACTGCTGAGCGTGCGGAGTGGGCAGCTTGGAAGCTGCTCCCGAGCCGGTCCTGCCGCCTTCCGCCAGCGGTTCTTTTTTTAGAATGAAAAGCCAATCCCAGTTCCTTTTGTGATCAGTGACTAGGCTGGTAGGTTAATAGATATACTAACAGATTAGTGAATACGCTAAAGCATTTGTGAGCTCTGTTATGATTTCGTCAATGAAAGGAAAATGGTGATGTAGGTGGGAGATTGACATCAGGTTCATTTACTTATTTGTATTTACATTCTGTCACCTGCTCTACCTTACAGACAATGATTACGTTAGAGGTGAACTGACTCAGGCATTGATGCTAACTGGAGGGAGGTCTTTAGAGGATGGTATTCAGGCTGTTTTAGTTTATTTTTTGTGGTAAAATAGAAATAACACAGTATTTACTGCTTTAACCACTTTTAAGTAAACAGTTTAGTAGCATTAAGTATATTCATATTACTGTGCAACCATGACCACCATCCATTTCCAGAATTTTTTCATCCTCCCAAACTGAAACTCTGTACCCATTAAAAAAACACCCCCATTCCCCCCAGACCCTGGTAACTTCTGTTCTACTTTCTTTTTGAAATTGCTGACTCTAGGTACCCCCTGTAAGTGGAATCATACAATATTTGTCTTTAAGTGTCTGGCTTATTTCACTTAGTATAATGTCTTCAGGGTTCATCCATGTAGCAAGTGTGAGAATTCCCTTCCTTTTCAAGGCTGAATAATATTCCATGGTATGTACAGACCACATGTTGCTTATCCATTTGTCCACTGTTGGGCACTTGGGTGTTTCCATGTTTTAGCTATTGTGAAGGGTGCTGCCATGGACATGGGTGTACATATATCTGTTTAAGTGACTACTTTCAATTCTTTGGGGTATATATCTAGGAGTGGAATTGCTGGTCCTATTATAATTCTATGTTTAGCTTTTTGAGGAACTGTCATATAATTTTCCACCAACAGGCACACCATTTCACATTTTCACCAGCAAATTCACAAAGTTTCAATGTTCTCTGCATCCTCACCAACACTTGTTTTCTGTTGTCTGCTAATAGCTATCCTGATGGGTATGAAGTGGTGTCTCACCATAGTTCTCAACAGGCTCTGATGTGAACTAGTTTCATTCACAATTTTGTCAGTGTTTTAGATGGAATCAAAGAAAAGATGCTTTACTGACTTGTTAATCAAAGGAAGGTGGCTTATGGCTTATGGCTGATGTGTTAATATGACAGAATTGGGAACCAAAATAAAAGTGTCATTTATAGAGAGGTTGGCAAACTATGGAGAGATAGCCTACTGCCTCTTTTTGTAAATAAAGTTTAATTGGAACACAGCCACATAAATTGTGTACTATTGTCTATGGCTACCTTCATACTACAATGGTAGAACTGATTAGTTGCAAGAGATGTCGTAGGATTGCAAAGCCTAAAATAGTTACTGTTTGACCCTTTACAGGAAAGGTTTGCTGACTTTAGGTTATACAAAAGAGACAATTTAACTAGAAAAGACTTCATCTGTATGAAGCTATATAAAGTATTTGCACTTGAGTAATGAAAATATCAAGTGCACAATAAAGAATTGGGGATCCATGTCTTAGTAGAAAAAGACGTGATTTTCCTTAATAATTGATGAAATATGACTTAACATTGTGATGAATGAGACTAGCAAAAAATCATTGTGATATGAGACATTAACAGGAACAAGCATCTAGAACAGTGCTTCTCAGTCTTGGCTGCACACAGGAATCAATTAGAAGGTTGAAAAATATTCATGTCAAATTCTCCAGGAAGCTGACGTAAGTGGTCTGAGATGCAGCCTGGTCATTGGGATTTTTAAATCTTTCCAGGTGATTCCAACATGCAGTCCAGGTTGAGACCCTGAGACATTCCTATTCTATTGGGCTCAGGCCCAGTCCCATCTGAGGTTTCTCTCCATATGCCTTGCTTAAGGGAAATAAAGGCAAGCTCCTTCCTATTCAGGGAGGAGTCAGAATTGTGCAAGAACAAGAGTTCATTTTTATAAGAGGAACATTTGAGAAGCACAAACATGAGGACTTGGAGATCATTGGCAGCAATGTCACAGAGCAATTCCTGGAGAGGAATGGGTGACAGGTACAGTCAAAATAACCCAGTCCTAGTGGGAGCATTGACTGGGGCTTTCTGGTACCAGGCATTGTGCTAAGTTACTGCTTTCCCTTATTTTTGATTCACACCATTCCTACGGGAGGACATTATTACTTTCCAGTCCATACCTGAGGAAGGGGAGGCTCCTGGCCAGTGTCACATGTGACTCACAAGCCCCCTGATGGATGGTCTTCCGGCCTGGGCTCCTCTGATTCTAGAACATATAATGTAGGAATAACCAGCAATACAGGCTGATTTTTAGCAATAATGAGGCTCTATTTAAAACAAACCCTCTGGCACTGGCCTATGCAGATGAGAAGTGGCATTTGAAAGCTTTATCCTCAGAATCCCAAATGTCAGAGCTTCAAAGAAGGGAAGAGGTGATCTAATCTATACCCTCCCTCCTTAATTTACAGATGAGAAAACTGAGGCCCAGAGAAGGTCCCAAGTCTTGTCCTGGGTCACACACTTAGCATTCAGACCCACCCACACCAGGAAGAACAGCTTTCTGTGAAATGCTCCTGTACCTGAATCAAACAGTCCTACCCTGCCCAGAACACTCTGGGACCTCCGATCTCTCAGGGCATTGCTTTCAGGGCCAATTTAGCAGGCACACAGGAGGATCAGTCTCTTTATTGATGCATTTTGACTTTGACTCAAAACAGCATTAGTGAGCCTCCGTTTGATGCTCCAGACTTGACTCTGAATTACTCACGACTAATTTGCGAGAATTCAATCAGCCCACAAAGAATGCATATTGCCACCATTGAGGGATTTACAAGGAAAGTTCTTTTGTTCCCAAACTGCTTTAAAGTAGTTTCCTTAAAGGGTTGCCAAAGATACACTGAACAGTATCAGCTTACTGACGGGCATACCTGCCTCGGGAAACTCCACTGGAGGGTCCAGCAGTCCCCAGGGGGCACATTCTGTCATACTGGTCACAAATGAGCCCTGATAGCCACACCCAAGAGAGGAGCTCTCCTCTGGGAAGAGGCTGCCAGGCTAGGGTGATGTTGCTCAGCACCTCTACGTACCTGCCTCAGACCTTGCATCTAGGTCTTGGACGAAGCGAGAGAGGTGATGTGTGTCATTTCTGAGCAAAGGTGACTGGGAGAAAGATGTGTCTTTTCTATTCTGGCTCATTTCCCATCAGGCAGCTGAGTATAAATGACTCCCATACCCCAAGAGAGGGTGGAGCCATGAGAGGGAAAGAACCTGGGTCAGAACCGGGTCTACTTTATCTCCACAAGAAATAAATGTTTATCTGTTAAGCAATTAAAGTATGGAGATTTCCAGGTTTCCCCTGCTGTATGACAGTAGAGTGTAAGAACACTTTTGTAAGCCAGCAGGGCTTAAAGTGATGAAGCAGTTACTATTAATTTATATGGAAAAAAAGTTTAGCATTCCCAAAAATAACCTCTCTTAGGGTTTTATGATACCTTCACACATGTTAACAGATGCACAAAATAAGTACAGATAAAGCACAGATGCTCGCAGACACAGCTCAAAGCTCTGGTGGCCTGATGCTGAGATGCTGGGCGTGGTCCCGGGGAAGGGGCTGGGCAGCTCTCGCGGCTCGGGGTGTGTGCTGTCTCTACACCAGCTCACTGCAAAACAAATGCTGAAGGCTGTTTTCGCTTTTTGCCATTTTTGTATAAGCGAACATCCTCTTCCGATTTCTTTCGGTTAGCAAAAACGGGTACTCCTGTGGGGTTTTTGTAAAAAAAAAAAAGTGGCACTGAGGGAGGGCAGGGACATAGGACATAGGACAAGCATCCTGATTAACTTTTCGCAACTATGGTTAAAAATGCAGAGATATAAATAGTATAGTAAGAACAGGAGGGACTCTATCTTAAGGCTAAGGTTCCATTTTAAAAACCAGCGAGTTAGGAGATGAGATTCCTAACATATTTTATGGTAATCAGACAATAACTGACCATATCTTAAGGCAGGGCAAGCAGTCCTATATGATATGTCCCCACTGCCTGAGGGTAACTACTATCTTGGAGAAGAACAGAATCAAGAAATTCCTTGTGTTCAGTGTATCTTACAGAATATTTAGAGGACAGACTATGGATGGTGACATAATGTCTCTCACTGGAGGTAGACATCATGAGACGACATGTCAAGCCTATGGCCAGCTGCACCCCCCACTCCCAAACCTTTGCCCCATCCTTGAAGCCTTAAATAACAGAAGGCTAAGCCCTTAGGCCCACTTCCTCTCTGAGGTTGCCCACACCCCCCTTTCTTAGAGTGTATACTTTTTGCCTTAAATAAAGACTTCTCACTGCTCAACTTCTTGTGTTATGGCTCTGCTCTCTTCCAGTGGTAAGCATCTCTGTTACTTTGCTATTTCATTCTATTTTCTAGGCTTAAGCACAAATCTTCACTCTCTCTGTTCCAGTTAGGGAGGGGCTACTGAGATCTCTGATTTGGGCTTGTAAGTTCCCATCATCTGGGTGACCCAGACAGGACTGCAGCTCTAAGACCATGCTCTTTAGTAGCCTGCCCCAAAATCTCCATTCTTTGCCTTTGGGAAGTTCTCAAAACATAATCTCACTCCATCCAGTGCTCTGCAGCTCCCCCCGGGCTTCAGGAGTTGGCAAGGGATGTGCCCTCTGCCAAGCAGGAGTTTGGCGAGCTTCCCTTTCCTCCCCCTGTTCTTCCTTGTTCTCTGCTGCCTGTATGCCTGCTGCATGCCTGCTGACATTCGCGGCTACTCTCACTTTCATGAATTTCTTCCTTACCTACACTCGTCCGACCTGTTGGAAAATTCTTTCTTGTTCAAAGTCAAGAACCCTACCCCATCCAGTTTCCCCTAGTGTACAGGGAGAGACCCCCCTCAGACACAGCTGCCCGACAACAGCATGACACAAACTTTTGAAAAGCAGGGGATAACTGTGTCTGTTACAGTAGCTAGCATAACTAATATAGCTGCCAAAATCGGATTTCACCAAAATGCAAACATATAAACAGAGCCTATCACATTCCCTGGCAAATTATAGGCACTCACTCAAATGAGTGAATGAATAACTAAGTGTAAAGTGTATGAGTAACAGTGTATTTCACCAAAGGAAGTTAGGGAATACTAATAAATAACATGTAGGCGGCTGTTTTAATGCATGCAGACCTCTAGTTCTGCAGTTGCACATAGGAGTAAGTGAGGCAAATGGGTTGTAGCTAGCACAGAGACAGCCAGCCGTACCGTGGAATGGATTTCCGAGTCTATCAAACAAGGTCATTTTCATGCTCCGGGAGTTCTATAAACAGACTGAAGAGTGCCTCCTTCTGGATGAACTGAGGGTTCCTGTCTGACTCATGGGTGGGATTAGAGCCTCATGTGGACACAGCATCACCAGTAAATGCTGTCTCCTGGCACCTCAGAGGAGGAAGCGGCAGAGTACCTGACGGCCCTTCATTTCACAGATGCAGAAGCCACAGCCCAGGGAGGCAAACAACTCACCCTCCGCCATCACCAGGTCTACAACTCAAGGCAGGATAGTGTGGCTTATGCATGGGGACAATAGAGCTCAGTTGCCCAGATTTCAGTCCTAGCCCCTCTCCTTGCAAATTACATAACTTCCCCATATCTCTGTTTCCTCATTTTAAAATGAGGAAAATCAGAACATTACCTACCTTACAGGGTTACTATGAGGATTGAATGTGTTTCTCTATTGAAAATGCTCAGGATGGGACCTGGTGCACAGTAAGTACTAGGTAAGTAGTATCGGTTGTTATATTATTACTACGGAATTCAGACTGCCCTTTTCTTATATGGGTGTTCTCAGGTCTTCAGAGTTAAAAATGATGGAAAATGGAGAAGTATAATGATGCACAGAATGCCAGGAAATTCTTGTTCCAGATTCTCCTGAGAAACCAAACACTTGTTTTAGAAGAAAGTGTATGAATTGATATTTGGCACACATGGCATCATTCATTAAAGGAATGGAGAATTCAGGCTTTATTCATGTCTTAGGAATGCTCTAATGAGAGTATAAGTATGCTATTGTTTCTCAGTGTATAAAGGAAAAGAAAATGCAGTAAGTGTAAAATTAGTCCTAAATGAAAGAGAAAACATAATATGAAAAGCAGCCCAGAAAATGAACATGGTCAGATACTGCTTTTCTCTGTTTTTCATGGTAAGATTCAGAAGGCATTGATTGTTGTGGATCTAATTCTGCAAGGGGTTTTTAGGCTGTGGGACTCACGGAATGCCAGGCTCTTGTAGAGCTGCTTAGATTCAGTTAGTGCTTCATTGAACAAACCATGTGCATGTTCTCATCAAGTTCCCCCGGCCCAACCCTCCGTCTAGGGCAGAATTCTTCATATATTCATGGCAAATGGTCATCTGACTTCTGTCTGGATGCTCCAAGGTCGGGGGCCCAGGGAGCTGCGTGGCTGCCCACTCATTAACGGGAAGCTCAGACTGTTAGAGCTCCTCCTTGACTGAGCCAACAATCTGCCTCCCTGGAATGCTGGCCTTTTGTTCCTACATTTATCTTCTGGTGTGAAACGTAATAAATCTCTCATGCTTTCTCCCTCTTGATGGTGACAGAGTGGAGTTAGATCTTCTGTGGTGGAATGTTGGCCTTGACATTAACTTAGCTATTGAGCTGCAAGTAAGTGGCTTAAGCTCTCATTGCCTTGACTTATTTATCTTTAAAGAGGGGTGTTGAATTTTCCAAAGGTTCTTGTGAAGGTTGAAGTAAATGAGCATAATGTAGATAAAGCATGGAGAATAGAGCCTGAAACGGAGTATTTCTCCAATAGATGGTATGATTACCATTATTTGGGTTCAGCCTTTGGGAACCCCAGAGTCTTCATTAAGTTAAATACACCCATGTCCCCCTACTGTTCTTACCTGGCCTTGGGTAGGCTTCCACCCATTCCGGTTGTGCCTAGAATGCTTACCTACAGGCTTCGCTTCTCCCCCAGTTTGCTGCACCTTCACTGGTCCTTGCCCTGCAAAGACCCTTAGTAAAGAGGGGCTCAAGCCAGAAGGGTGCAGCTGGGTCCCGGAGTAGGAGTGAAAGGATTATAACAGGCTGGGCCATTCTGGTGGGAGGAGGACTTTGGGACACCCCAGAAGGAAGTCAGGGTCAAGGCCTGGAGCCCAGAGGTGGCTGCTCCAGAGTCTTGGTGGAAGGAGAGAGAACTAAAGGGGGAGATTCAAGCTTTGTGCCAGAATGTTCAAGCTTTCTCCAAGGAAGAAGAAGCCAGACAGGATTCAGTGGAGATATTCTGCCCACAAATAAGACACTGTGACATTGGAAAGTACTTTCTTTACCTTGTGTCCCTCAAGATCCTGAGCTCAGTTAATGGGTTGCAAGAAAGAGCTTTTGCTAAATTGAGTATATTTTCCACCCTTGATCTGCGCAGCGACATGAAGACAGCCTAAATTTGTTCCTTCCTTTTACAGCCATACAGGGTGATGATGTTTCTCATTGACTAAGCTTGTGGTCAACTAAGACCTTTAGATTTTTTCATGAGAACTACATTTAAATACATTTTCCCCATCCTGAACATGTATGGTTGATTTTGGAAATCAAATGCGGAAATTTGTAAGAAACTAGCATGGTGCCTAGCCACTTGTAAGCACTAAATAAATGACAGTGTATTACTAGTAACATTACTTTTATCCTTATTAGGTTTAATTTTCCCAGTTTCAGCAACCTAGCTTTTTGAGGTTGAATACTAATTCTGTTTTACTATACACACACACACACACACAATCACACATACATAAAACCTTCCAGCCTCAAGCTAGACATACATTTGACCAGTGTGCTTTCTGAGTCTATCCCAGAAACTAATGTAATGATAGAATCTGATCAAGCCTGGTAAACAAAGTATGCACCCATTGGGAGGAATTCTGCCATTCTGCTTCCCTCTTCCCACTGAGAAATATATCCCTTACCAGTGTCCAATATTTCACAAGGAGAACATATTTCCACTGGGGTTAGCATGGTCCTCTCTATTATTCAAATTTAAACTGAAAATACCTGTGGAGGAGTCGTGTATTAACCCACGAAGACCTTAGACTGACCTAGTCCATGAGCTTGGGTATCCCGGGCTGTGGAAAGAAGGCAGGTGCAAAGAGGCCGAGAGCAGACAAACCGGTGAAGAAAGGGGCACTCAGGTGGAACACAAGCTTCCCTCACATCCCACACTTGTCTTGGGGAGAAGTTTTCACGACACTGCACAGAGGGAGTATAGCGAATTGAATGGTGGCTCCCCAAAGGAGACAGCTACATCCCAACCCCTGGAAATTGTGGATGTGACCTTATTTGGAAAAAGGGTCTTTGTGGATGTAAGTAAGGATCCTGAGATGGAGATCACCCTGGATTATCCAAGAGGGTCCTAAATCCAATGACGAATGTTCTTGTGAGAAACAGGCAGAGGGAGATTTGAGACTCCAGAGAAGATCATGTGAAGATACAGGAAGAGATGGAGTGACACGGCCAAGGAAGCCAAGAGATGCCAGAAGCTACCAGAAGCTGGAAGAGGCAAGGAAAGATTCTCTTCTAGAACTCTCAAAGGACATGTGACCCTGCCAACACCTTGATTTAGGACTTCCGGCCCCCAGAACTGTGAAAGAATATGTTTCTCTTATTTTAAGTCACCAAGTTTGTGGTAATTTTTACAGCCACCACAGGAAACTAATACAGAGGGTATTTTCCTTCCCCAGGGAGCCCCTCTTAGAGTCTGGAGGACCTTTCCTGGAGAATTGAACCACCTCTTAGTTCTCTGACAGTCTCATAGCCATGAGGAAATAGGACATGAGGCTCAAGAGTAAGTGGGAAAACTTGAACAGGTGATGAAGGAATTCATCTGTCACAAGTCAGATGATAACATCTAGGTGAGCAAGAGGCATCCCTAGTTCACAACCATCAGGAGGCCTGACAGGCCCTGGGAAATCACTGACAGGTCTGGCCTGAGGGGAAGAAATGTTGCCTGGATGACTGGCATAGCTCCCTGGGATCCCAGTGAGGCAGGAAGGTGGCCCAGTCGGCTGGAATGTGCACATGACTGGGAGTCATCAGGGTGCTCCGACTTTCCTGTGGGCCAAAAACAGACTGCAGGCAGACTGTTTTCCTTCTCTTGCCTCAGTGTTGTAAAGTGGAAAAAAATATTACCTCCAAGAATACTGCTGTGGGCTAATGCATGCCTGGCTACAATACACGTAACCTTTTAAAAAATAAGGCCCTTGGTATGGTTTTTAACAGGGCCCTGAAGACCCACTGACAGCTCAGATAAGCTGTTGTTTTAAGTCTGCATGTGACTGTTCCTTTGTATCAGTCAGGGTTGTCTGGGTTATGCTGTGGTAACAGACAACCCCCAAATCTCAATAGCTTCAAACAATCAAGGTTTTAAAGTGTGTTGCCCCAAACTTTCATATGTTGAAGTCTTAACCCCCAGTACCTCAAAATGTGAGCGTATTTGAAGATAGGGTCTCTAAGAGGTAATGAAAAAGCTTCCGCGAGGTCATGAAGTCCTTAGGGAGGGCTCTAATCCGGTATGACTGGTATTCTCACAGGAAGAGAAAATTTGGACACAGACATACACCTGGGGAAGTTAATGCACAGGTAGAGAGACAAGACGGGGAGAGGCTGGGGCCAGATGCTTCCCTTGCAGTCCTCAGGGGGAACCAACACTGCTGACCCTTTGCTTTCAGACTTGTAGCTTCCACAGCTGTGGGAAAATAAGTATCTGTTGTTTATGCCATCCCATCTGTGGTCCACTGATCGCACAGACCTGGCAAACTAACACAAAGGTCTGTTTCTCGCTCATGCTAAGTATCCATTGCAGATTGGCGAGAAATCTCTGCTAACTGTGGTCACTCAGGAGGCCAGGGTTGATAAGGCAGCCACCGTCTTGAATGTCACTGGTCGTGTTGGAAAGAGAGAGCTCAGGAGGGTCTTGCATTGATAATTAAATGCTCTGGCTCAGAAGAGTACACCTCACTTCTGCTCTTTGCTCTTTGACCAGATTGAGTCACACAGCCCTTTCTACCACAAGGGGTGTAGGAAATACAGTCCTGTATGTGTTGGCAGTCGGCATTACAGGAGATGGAAATGGGTTTTGGTCTAAATGTGGGTGTGTGCCTGCTGTATATGAAGAGCTGCTCACAACCCTCAGAGCTGGTAAGTCCATTCAATTTACAAATTCCTCAAAAGAGAAAGAAACCCTTTGCTTTGCTCTGCCTTTCAAAGTCACTAAGATACTCAAAGTGTGCATTGCCCATAAATAACTTTTGAACTGTTTCTCAAATTGGTATTCAAGAGCCCTGCATTCTCTATGAAAAACTATGTGTTCTCATCCTGATGACAGTTTATACAAATAATATGAGCACCATTTGTTCTGTCTAGGTTAAGAGCCATCAAACTTATGTAAAGGGCCAGTAAATATTGTAGTTTGTGGGGTGTCATGGGGCTTCTGCTGAAACTATATAATGCAGCCCCATAGTGCAAAAGCCACCATTGACAATACGTAAGCAACATACATGAGTGGTGTAGCTGTGTTCCAATCAAACTTTTGTTACAAAATCAGGCACCAGGCAGGATTTGGCTCGTGGTTCATAGTTTGTCAATCCCTGACTTATGGGATTTTAGTGCCGGAATTTGCAATCACCTTTTCAAAAAAATCTGTTCTAGCCCAATAGAGGTCAAATGACATAAAGATCTGATGGGTAAATGGATGTTTCTCAGTTGTACCAAGAGAGAAAACTGGTGACGGAATGGAGTCATGACACGGCACCCAGTATAATCATCATGACGGTATAAAGAACCTGCACTGTGGTGGTTAGCAGTGCCTTCAATAGCAGTGTCATGGGAGATGTAGACTAGTCTCTCCAGCCAGACTGGCCTGGGTTCAAATTCCAGCACTGTCATTTACTTTGGGGCTGACTGTGGGCAAGTTACCTAACCTTCCTGTGTCTCTATTTCCCTTCATCTGCACAGTGAGACCAGCAGAAGTACCTGTTTTGAAATGTTGTTGGAGGCTTGGTTGACTTGATTCCCCAAGAGCATTTAGAACAAACAGTTCCTGGTACTTACTACATATTAACAAGCATCATAATTGCAGGTAAAGATGCTTGTCAGTTATCAAACAGTTTATTAGGAATAAGTGTGGTAGTAATTAGGAAAAGAGAAAATGGTTCTGTGGTTAGTACTAGCAATATGTGGCATAGCTACCGATTCAATGCTTAATTTAGTAATTCAAGTTGGCTAGCATTATCTTTAGATAAATAAGGTTGCTTTACAGAATAATCAGGTGAGCCAGGACTAGAACCAGCATTTGAAGAAGATTTGGTGTTATGAAGGCTTATATCTTAAACTAGCAGAGTCTTGAACATATTTATGCCACCCTTTATGATGCACTTAATCATTAGCATCACTAAGGTTAAAACACAGAAAAAGATGAAGTATAGAATCAGACTGTAAGCTCTATCTTTCTACAATTAAACCCAAGGGGAAGCAATTTAATTTTAGCACAATAATAACATTTGCCACATGAAATCGTGCTGTTAATTTGAATTTGATATTTTTATAGTTTTTTAAAAATTTGTAAATGCATTTGGTTTTGCGGTTTATAGAAGAGCTAAAAGCAAAAGGAGATAAAAGAGATTGTAATAGATATGATTTATACATAGTCAAGTTTATTTATCCCCAATTGGAGTGGGGAATAGAGGTTTCTGTCTTCCTAGGCCATTGTCTGTCTCAGGTTCCTAGAACAGGATTATGTTCTAGATACTTATGAGGTGCTTAAGAAATATTTGCTCAATTATGTTGAATTAATATTGTAATAAAAATAATTAAGGCCATCATTTGGTATTTGTGAGATATTAATTTGAATAATTTCTCTGAAACAATAATTACTGAAATGGGAGGCAGCTCAGCCATGCCCCTGAGTGTCTGGTGCCATTTCCTGGATCTCTGTGTGGGTCCCGGCCTTGTCTCTTGCCCTGCAGCAGGTAATCTGGGCCTTGCCAGGACTCTTAAGGATACTAAGTAACAAAACCCCAACCAATCCAGCTTAAAGAGAGGAAGGATTTTTTTTCTTTAAAGACATTGAGCAATCAAGGCATAGTAAGAATAGAGGGTTTCCTTCTGGGTCTCAGGACTGCCTAGAGCCAGGGATTTGAATGACCCCAGGACTAATCACTCCATCTCTCTCTCAGGTGGATCTGTGCTGCTTTTTTCCTCACAACTTTCTTCTCTCCTTTTCCCCCCTGCAGACTGGGGAAACCTGTGCAGGCTTCTCCCACACAGTTGGAGTCCGACTTGGGATCTTTTCCTCAGCTCCAACTTGGAAAACCCTGGAGAAACATCCTGGGTGGTCCACCTTGGGATGGGCCCGATCAATACGGCCAGAAAACGGAGCACTCCAGGGGTTCGCTTTGTCTCATTAGCTGTAGCTCTATGAGCTGCTGTCAGGGGACAGAGGGTACAGCACAGGAGCGGCCACTGGCCACCATCTTGACAGTACTTGTGAAACCGGTAACCTACCGCCAATAACATTCACACAGGCCTTTCCTTCCTTAGCTTCCTGTTCCTGCTTCATAGCTGATTCCTGGATCACCCATCACAGCCTGCTCTCAGTCATGAACCTCCTTGTGCCTTACGCTGATCCCTGTCCAGAAATCTCCTGACCTCCCAGAAGAGCCTGATCCTAGTACAAAGCCCATGCCTACCACAGAGCAGGCAGCATCCAGGACTGGCGAGGCCCACAGTTGGGAGAAGAGCCACATCATGTGCCAGCCCTCTGGGGACCTCATTCATGGCGTTTAATGAAAGGGTCAGACCAAGAGCCATGGGGCAGGTCCCTGGGCAAGAATGGTCACCAGCTCTCTCCTCTTCAGGTGGGACCTGAGATCAAGATCAGCCCCATCATGTCCCTTGGAGAATTTCCTCACCACACCCCACTCTTTCCTTTGGTGCCCTTACCATGGTGGAACTCTGTCGAGTGTGGGTTGTTATGTATGGTTTGCCATCCCCCCCCACTCCCTGAAGGTGGCGTTCTTCTTTCCATGCTGCATGGCCAGCACATAGCACATTGCGGGGCATACAGTAGGTACTCATGAATGAACAGATGAACGGGGTGATGGGTGATTAGGGCCTGGGGGAATGTAACAGGAGAATCCACATGGGACTCAGGGGCAGGAAAGACATCCCTGAAGGAACGACAGGAACGCTGGGATGAATGAGTATTCAGGTAGAACAGTCTCAAATGACAGTGAAGCACAAAGCTCGAGGCAGAGAAAACAGCTGGGGTTAAGTCCCATGGGCAGAGAAGTCACACAGTAAATTAGTGCCAGAGCCAGGCCTAGAATTTGGCTCTGTACTCTCTCTGACAGTGAGGAATGCTCAGTGGTTCTGGTGGTTTAGTTCTATAAGGATTGTAGTATTCACTGCTCTTTCAGGTCCAACATGATTAAAATCATTATCCAAACACTTGCACCCAGAGGACCCTTAGTATCTAGTATAAAGAGGGGACTGTAGTTGCCTACCAGTCGTACTGCAGCTGGCACCACATTATGGGGGATAGCATACTGTGTGTGTGTGTGTGCATGTACGTGTGCACACATGTGTATGAGAAGTAGTAGATAAGAAAATGCAAAGTGAAAAGGTTGAGAAAATAAATAATTAAAAAGATGACTAAAGAAGAAAAGCATTGAGTCATTTATATGAATTATTTGATTGACTCAGGATAGACTGAACACTTCAAAACAATAGACATGATGCTCTTAATATCCAAAAGGAAACCCTTTTTCCACTGTCAGTGTCAGTTCAAAAGAGTTCAGCACTAATCCAAACACAATGCTAAGTTGCCTGGGGTAGAGCACTTCGGGCACCAAATGCCCGGATAGAATCCACCACCTACCCGAAGTCAAAAGTGCCTCGCACAGCTGAAGCCCTTTTTTCTCAAGTGGAAACACCAACACGTTAATAAATATTTAATGGGGCTTACCATTTGCAGGTACGTTTTCAAAAATAGGTACCATTTTCATGGCTGTTCTGAAAGACACTGAATAATTGCACCTCAGATCCACTTGTTGATTAGAAGCACCACATAGAAGTAGGTTCTCCATCAAGATTTTGCAAACAGTCTCTCTGCAACAGCATCCAAAAATGGAGCATGGGCTCAGTTCTCCTCTGCTTTTCCCCTCTTTTATTCCTACTCTTCAGGGTGTTGTGGTGGGTTTTGGAGACATGGCTAGAGATTGTCCTGGCCCACTGGGCCCCTTTGAGCTGTCCTTTGGCTGAGATAATCATGCCACTTCTATACAGAACCCCTTAAGGACACCTAGGCTTCCAGGAGTGGAGCAGTATTTGATGAATGAGTCCCTTTTTCTCCCCTGGGGGCCCACACCATTCCTTCCCAGACCAATTTCTGGAACCCACTGCCTATTTCCATCCATACCTCCTCCCTTTAGTATCAAGTGTCTGAAACATTTCCCTCCAGATTCCTACCTCAGGTCGACACCTGGAGTGTGAGAGGCCATCAGGTTGAGTGTTATTGGTGGTTCGAGGTGGCGCTATACATTGAGGAACCCAGAGGCCAAGCCCACGAGGGAACACTGTGACCAGGGGCCACACAGTGGGTAAATTTCATTTGCGGATGGACAGCTTATCACATGCTGGGTAATGTCACCTTACAGGTGTGGTAGACTACATAACGGCTCTCAACGATACCAGGTCCTACTTCCTGACACCTCTAAATGTTTCATTATTTGTATAAAGGGTCTTTGCAGATGTGAATGGTCAGGATGCGAATGTCGAGGATCTTGAGATGGGAAGATTGTCCTGCGTTATTTGTGCCCTACAGGCAATCAAAATTATCCTTATAAAAGGAGGCCGAGGGAGACTTGACACACACAAAGGAGAAGGATATGAAGATGGAGGTAGGGATTGGAATGATGCAGGAAAAGTAAAATCGTATGCGAAATGCATATTGCAGTGAGCTAGATGAGAGTGTGTGTGTTTTTTCCAATGAGCTTATGCATTTTGGGTTTAGCAACAACTGTATTCTTATCCTTCATTTTATAATTCAAGGGCTGGCAAACCCTGGTTTACAATTGGAGTCACTTGTTTTTCTCACTCTCTAGGAAGTATACCAAAACATTTTACCAAGTTTACCAAGTGACTCAGTTATACAGTTACTCTTGCTTTAGAAGCATATTTTCATTCCTGATATACTCAGAAAAGAGTGGGAAACTGAAATATCATAAAATTCCATTCTTGTTTGTCAATGTAATTAAAACTATAATTTGAAAATTATGTGCTTAAATGTGTTTTTTCCCCCAAATCTGGGAGTTGCAGTTTAGCTCTTTTAATATCTAGAAAATGCCTGCCATGTAATCCAAAGGCCAGTCCTCAACAAGTCAGCCAGATCAGACTTACATTCTGTCACAAAAAAAGTCCAGCTTTGTTTCTTAATTCAAGTAACCCCACTGACATGTGTCCTCCCTGAAGGCAACCTGCGCTCGGGAGATGGAGAGCTGAGGTGCAGAGCTTGCGGTGAACACCGACACGGGTGCGGTGTGGCTCAGCTGCCGCCAGGGGGCTCCCTCTAAGGAGCAGAGCAGTCTGACAACTAGGGTGGAAGGTGGACACAGTGGGAGAAGTGAGGTGTGTCAGCAGGGATTCTCCTACGTGCAGATGGTAGATGGGTTCAATGTGCAAAGACTTTGAGGAAAATAGGGTGAAAGAAAATGGAGGCAGGGGAAGACAGGGAGACCTCTCAGACATGATACAAGCCCGGGGCTGTACATGAAAGAGCGTGGAAACGTCCTAGGCTGCGTTGCAGTCTAAGGAAGGCTCAGCAAGGCCGTCACAGAGCTCTGCAGCCAAAGCGGGCCGTCAGAGGGGTCCTGAGCCTCCCGGGACTGGGTCTACTTATCCTGGCCACATGCAGCTGCAGGTTGAGTGCGGCCCATGGGAGGTGTGGTGATGGATTTCAGAGGGCAGTAACTGGACCCGTAATCAGCCACGCTCCCCGTGGTTGGAGGTCCGTGAGGGGCCTTCTCATTGCCCCTCAGGACTATGTAAGTGAAGATTGTCATCACTTCGGCTACCGCTGTCTCCAGTGGGTTTGAAACAAGGACATGACAACATGCGCCATCACACCCCATTGATTATGCCAAGGATTGACCCTTAACAGCAGTATACTTAAGGCCGGACCAATCTCGAGTTTGTAGTGATGGAGTTCAGGATACGCTACCTCAAGATACATATTGAATATTTCAAGCTGAAGGCCTTTGAGAATTTGAGAAACGGTAGGTGCAGGAAGGCCTCTCTGACCCTCAAGCAGGTCATAGACCCTCAAGGGAGAGGCGCCCTCCCTACAGCAGAGGAACCGGAACAAACAGGCCCTGCTGAGTTTCCCAGTTGATTGCCTTTACCTCAGACTCCGCCCTCTCACTTCTTTCTGTGACTGTCCACTCCTCATCAGACCATGCATAAAACCACTCAGGTTTAATCATTTATTTGGGTCTTCATTGCCCTGTGGAGCCTCCCACATCATGGTAAACTCTGATTCGGTAAGTTTGTATGCTTTTCTCCTGTTAATCTGTCTCTGTCAGTTTAATTTTCAGGCCCAGCCAGGGACCCTAAGAAGCTCAAGGGAAACTCCCCCCACAGTAGTGTCTTGATTAAAAGAGGTCAGTGCTGATATTTCACACTGTCCTTTTGCTTGTCACCTGGCGTGTTTGTAATACCCCCAGTGTGATGTTCTTAGTAAGATTCTGGATGGGTTGAGGCATCTTTTTATTTTGCACAAGGGGGGAGGGTGATTTTGGAAGAGCAAGTGCGAAGGAGCCCCTACATGTACCCTGGGCAGCCTCCACAGGCAGCCCCTGGGACACTCCAGGAGGTCTGTGCCAGTTTGGGTCCTTCCAGAAGCAGACACCAAGGTGGAAGGAGACATGCAGGAGGCTTACCAGGGACACATCTACAAATGATAAAGGGGACAAACGATGGAAGTAGACGGGGCTAGCCTTCAGAGAAGGACTCTGATCTGCCCCCCACTCCCCAAAGGAGAGAGGGAAGGAAGGAGGGTTAGGTAGGAGGGAGCCCACCGCACAGGAGGCCTGTGCCAGGGGGAGTCACTGGCTGCAGCAGCCTGGGAAGGTGGGAGGGAGGCAGCTCAGAAGATTAGGTTCCCTGGAAGGGAGATGGGGGCGGTTCACGTGTGTGGGGCCAGGGTCCCTCACGGGTACACTTGGCTCCTGTCACTCTGTCACCCCTCTCCCCACACTGTGTGGATCCTTTAATATAAGACCTTCTCTCCTTGAGGTCCCAGGAGCCCTCTCTTGGGCCACCCTGCTACCCCCGCCCAGCCCCCTGGTGCGGGGGTCACAACTGCTGAGCGGAGGGGGAGAGGAAGCCTCAAGTCTGAGTATGAAGGAAGGGAGAAAGAACAATGGGACAGTCCTGATACCAAGTGACAGTTCATTGTTCTTTTCTCTGTCTGATTTTCCTTTGTCATGCCTGGACATCTAAAAATGAACGGGTCCTCTGACTGTGAGGGTCCATCTCTGCCACAAGCCCTCCCCAGGCCTGAAGAGCTATGTTCTTCCTGTGGGTAGAACTTTGGGTCGACACGCTTCTAGTAGACCGTGTCATCAACAACCTGAGTTGCTTTACAAAACTATGTTCTGGTCATTTAACCTTGGAAACTGCTGTGCTCACTGCTGGGTATTTTTCCCTTGCATGTAGTAGGTATCATGGGGAGGGCTGTCTAGACCCTCAGTAGCTCCTGGAAACCTTTATCTTCCATTCAGAAGGCTGACTTTGCTTCCCTCTAACACTGTGTCTTTTCACACTTTCCCAATCCTAATCCAAAATAGATTTAATACAAAAGAAACCTACCCATAATTTAAATATTATACTATTTGAGCCTTATAGGAGACTTCTATAAGTTTTAATAATCCCCATATCTGATTCTAAAAACTTAAACTAGAGTTAAACTTGCAAAAAACATCCATTGACCATCCTTCTTAGCTAATGATCACGACAGCCCTCTATGAAACATTAAGTTTATGGCATGTATTATTGAAAACTTAAAAATGAGGTATCTAGAGCCAAGAGTGGTTAATTGAATCACCCGAAGTCACATAGCAAGCAATGAAATACTGTAACTACAACTCTAGTCTTTGGACTTCTAGATCTGACTTCTGTGCTGAAGAGGAATCCCAAGTTTCAAGTCTGGAAGATCAAGGAGGAATCAGTATTTGGAGCAGATTGTGACTTCCATAGCTCAGGGTGAAATTCTGGTCTAGGAAAACCCTCAGATTTTTTGAATATCAAGATTTGATTACATGTCAATGACCAGTGAAAGTTTATTGTTTGCAGTATCAGATTCTGGCCCAAGGGCTTAATCATTCTAATTATATGTTCTGTCCATTATTCAAAAGAGAAAGGTCCAAAAGAGCATATGTAAAGACTTAAATATTCCAAGTAGCAAAAAGTAGACTAGGTAAAGGAAAACTTTGAAGACTCCTCCTGGAGGTGGTGGAAATGGCTGTTAGATGCCATGGGGAGAGGAAGATGGCCCAAGAGGGCAATGACGCTCCAGACCTCGGAAAGAAGTCACTTAGCCAATGGAGCAGAAGCTAGCTGCATGTTAGAATCACCGGGGGAGCTTCTAAAAATCCTGATACACAAGTCATAGCCAGGACCAGTTATATCAGAATCTTCTGGAAGTGGAAGCCCAGCACTGGGAGTTTTTAAAGCTCTCCAGGTAATTCCAATATGCAGCCAAGGTTGAGAACCACTAGGCTAGTGCCTAATACATAACCACTTAATAAATATAGGTGGATATTAAATTTCTCACTGGGGCAAACTGCCTTTTTTTGTCAGAGAAAGTCTCTCACTGAGGGTAAAGCAAACACAGAGCTGGTGGTGCACAGACCTCTTTTGGGGAGAAAAGTTGGGCCAGGCAAAGTGATTCAAGTAGATTTCTCAGCCTGAAAGGTATTTCTTGGTTTTGTAAACTGTCATTTTTGGGCGGAGATTTGTTGTTTTCTTAGAGGAAATTTTCTTTTTCTCAGCAGTTAGATGCATTTATGATATTGCCTGATCTTGGGAGCTACATGTTATTGAACAAGCAGGAGATCCAGATCTGAGTTTCCATGGGAACAGGAGGACTCTGCAGACTTGAACTTGACCTTGTACAAAAGGAAAGCTGGTGCAAAGAAAATAGACATATCTTGGAAAAAGGGTCGTTTAAGTCTGAATACCCTAGTACATAGGGATGTTGGGTTCCCCCTCCCTGGTTTTCATTTGTCCTGCTCAAGGACATGATGCAACTTTTGTTGGGGGTGGGGAGGGACTTCCCTGAAATGAGCGGCCATTCCCACTGTCAAGCCTACTAGCCCAACATTAGGTCAGGAAATGAGAACCTGGATGGTGAGCTTTAGACAAAGGGAAAGGAAAAATCCATTCTTTCCCTGCTCTTTCATGTCAGTTTTTCTGGACCTCATGTACAACAGCGTGGCAACTGGCACTTATATTTTGTAAGTAGGTTGAGAATTGTCTCACCTGAGGGGGATTGCCCCTGGGCAAGTTCACCCTGGATTTGTTGAGACCAAATAACAACAACAGAATATTGGGGGTAAAAGGGTTTATACCAAGCTTTATTTTCGTGGTGGCAGGTTGAGTGCTGGAATCCCATCTGCCTCGGACAAGTTCACAATCCATCTCCATCTCAGCCTCAGGACACAGCGCTGGGTGGAGCTCTTTATACAGCAACACTGGCAATAATGGCTCATTGCCAATGGGTGTGGAAGCATTAGCCTACACAGGCCAGTTACAGCATCAAGTGGATTACAGTCAGGTGAGGATCCTGGCCACGGGAACTTCCATTTTCCCTAATTATAGTTAGGAACTGACAGTGGGTCCAGACTGGAAGATCAGTGTGTAGCTACATCCACTTGAACTTACCAGCTGTTCTTTGGGTTGTGTATGTTTTTTCTGTCCCTTGAGCAACATCTCAGTAAAAGTTGGTTGCAAGTGACCATCTGGCCCCCTGAGATGCTTTAGGGAGAGTAGGGAAGGAGGGTGGCCAGAGAGGTGCTATGAGGGGTCACCAGCAGAGGGAAGAGCTGTTCAGTGGAGCAGTGAGCTCCCCAGGTGGTTATTGGGAAAGGGAGAGGTGGGGTGACATCCCATCTAGGCTAAGTGGAGGCTTAGTGGGGACCCACACTTGGACAAGTGGGAAGCACGGGACCTCACAGAACTCTCTGCAGGACACACTACAGACTGCTCATTCCTGACAATTACCAAGACAGGTTTCGACCCAATATAACTTGAGTATTTGGTGGAAACAATCTCTAATTATAAACTGTTTGGCTTAAACATTTGGGAAACACTTGGAATCAAACAATAAGACCTGTGTTCAAAAATATATCCACTACTTCCTAACTGAGTGATGTCCGGCAACCCACCCAAAGGTACCCAGTCTCAGATTCCTCATGTGACAAGCGGAGAACCTAATGTTCATCATCCAGACCTCTTAAGGTTGTTCTAAGGATCAAAGAAGTCAAACTCAGATACATTTTGTAAATGATAAAATAGTATGCAGTATTGTTTCATTTTTAAAAATTTCCTAAACTAAAATGATGAAATGTTAAAACTTTTTTGCTTTTACGGATCATTTATGTCTCTAACAAGTACTCTGGGGGATTCTATCTGGCAGGTGTGGGAAACACAGGCGGCATCTGTCCCCAGTTATTAATTCTGTTCTCCCCCTGTCTAGGACCACCCCTAGGAGGCAGCACATGGAGGGACGAAGAGGCAGAGCAATGGAATACACTCATCCCTGACTTAAGGGAAATAGAAGCCGCCTCTAAACCCAAGAAGCCCAATGCAAAAGAAGCATTTCAGCGTACACCCAAGATAACCAAGCAGAGAAGAAAATGTTTCTTAAGTCATGCTTAAATGACAGTTTAAAAAATAGTAACATTTGGAGTAAAAATTCATGGGACTAAATAAGGCAATCAATGAATCAATAAGCTCTTATTCGACTAACTTTAGTTCACCAGTATTTGACAAGCAGCCCTTTGAGCCAGGTACTACGGCAGTGACAATTTTAAATAGACGTCTGCCTTGTCTGTAAGTAGCTGCAATCTTAAAGAGAAAATACACATGAGCAAAAGCAGTGTTAGGTCAAGCATGAGCAGTGAGGGTCCATATCTACGCTGTCTAGTATGGTAGCCAGCCATGAGCCCTACGTGACTACTGAGCACTTGAAATGCAATCCACGTTGAGAGATGCTGTGCTGGTAAAATACACACTGGATTCCAAAGTCTTGGTACAAAAAAAAAGAAGAATGTAAAAACACATGATTAATAAATTTTATACTGATTACATGTTAGAATGATATATTTTTAGGTGTATTGAGTTAAATAAAATGTATTATTAGATTTTTAAACTTGCTTTTAAATAGATAACAGTTACCTGATTAATCTATTTACGTGGGAGCCCTCACACCCCAATGATGAGATGTAATCACGTGTCACTGTGTCCCATGGTTATTTCACACCATTGTGTCAATACCAAAGTCAAGAGCCTCCCTCCTTAGCACATCTCTTCCTCTGCCACTTGGCAGCAGTCCTTAAAATGCAGTTAAAAGGCAGGGACTCTATTTACACCTGAATTGAATCTCAATCAGATTTTAATTGGGATCCAAAAAAGACGTTTGTTCCTTATCCCAGCGGTTTCCCAGCCTCAGCGAGCAACACAAAACACTTGGCTAACAACATCAGACTTCTAATGCTTCCATGCTCTGGGCTAGGGGCACTTCTGTCCCTGTGATTTCTTCATACAGCATGCAGCGAGAACTCCTTCTCTTTAGCTACTCTCTATGGATGGGCAATGAATTCGATGAAAAACAGCCTGTTAAGAGTCTTTCAAGCTCCCCGATTATGTGTACCATGGAGCTGTGCCTTTACCATGCTTATAGCAGTAGGTACTCAATAAGTAGTTGCATTGACGAATTATAAACATTGTTACTCTTTAGGGAACCTAGAGTCTGGTCACATGAAGGAAGCATTGAAGCTCTGTTTTCACTTTTAAATGGTTAGTGATGAAAGGTAAGCCTTTTGGAGATTTTGATTTTATTCTGCTTTTAAAACTTACCCCAAGCCTGTACTTCACAAAGGAAGAAAATTATCCTGGTATTGATAGAGCCCTTTTGCATTTGTCACTGCTTTCTCCCCCTGCTCCCCCTGTAGCCCACATGCCACTCCCTTCTTCCCCCATATATGGCCTGAGGCTGCAGACTCTGAGGTTTTTTATTTGGCAGCCCTGAACCTCACAAAGGAGGGCGCTGGCAGCTGCAGGCCCGATCACCTCAGCAATTCTAGGATCTGCTTCGTAATTCATAAGTGGAGATCATGCAGACCGAGGGGGCTGGAGGATGAAGTCTTCAAATACCCAGTGCACTTCTGCTTAGCATTTTATATCTAGTTCTTCCAGTGTAATAGTGGGAATGAGAAAATCTTTGGATGACTGACCAAATGAATTTTTGAAAACTGGATGACTAAAGATGTTGAGCACTTTTTTGTGAATTTATTGGCCATTTGTGCATCTCTTCTGAAGTGTTCATGTTTTCTGCCATTTTAAATTGGGTTCTCTTATTGTTGACTTATAGCCGTTCTTTATATAATTTGAATACAAGTCCTTTGTCAAATGTAGGTGGTGCAAAGTACTTTTGCCCGGTCTCTGGTTTGCTTACTCACTTTTTTAATGGTATCTTTTCCTGAACTGAAATTTTAAATTTTGTTGTAGTCCAACTTACTTTTTTAATGGTTAGTGCTTTTTGTATTCTGTCTGAGGACTCTGCCCGCCCCAAGGTCATGAAGTTACTGTGCTTCATTCTAGCAGCTCTGTGCCTGTGGGTGTTACATGTAGGCCTATGATCCATTTGGAATTAGATTTGTAAATGGAGTGAGCTAGGGATAGAGGTTCAATTTTTCTCCACACATATATCCAGTAGTTCAGCAATTTTATTAAAAAGACTTTCCTTTCCTAGTTGAATCAGAGCCAAAACTGGAAACAATCCAAATGTCCATCCAGAGATAAATGGATAAACAAATTGTAGTATATTCATACAATGACATATGACTTGGTAGTTTCAGAAAAGAGCAAGCTGTGAATATATACAACAACCGGAATCAATCATTTTAAAACATTATGTTAAATGAAAGAGGCTAAACTCAGAACAACCTATTACTGTATGATTCTACTTCTATGACTTTCTAGAACAGACGAAACTAATTCTACAGTGATAGAAAGCCAATCAGTGGTTGCCTGGTTGGGCAGAGGGTTGGAAACTTCTAGAATGATGAACATGTTCGATATTGTTTTGGGAGTTTAGCCAAATGTGAGCATATACAATTGTCAAATTTCGTCCACCTGAACATCGGAGGGTTGGGTATTTCACTGTATGTTACTTACACCTCAATTTAAAATATGTGAAAGAAAAAGAAAGAATTAGAGTGTTAACCTCCCTGGACCATACCCAGGGGACAGCAGAGTTCCTCCCTCAGTGCTGATGGCTGGCTGCGGAGGCCTGGGAAAAAGAGAGGCATCCAGGCAGTGCTCTTCACCTCTCCTTCCTGAGACTGTGGGATAGACCTTTCCAAACATTGTTTAGACTTTCATTCAAAACCAGCTGAGTAAATAATGGGACTTTGGTGAGCTGTTTTTTCCCCTCTGTGTTTGGAAATTTGAGCCTAGTATATCTTTCTCAAGCATATTTCATTTAGAAGATAATTTACATTCGCAAGGAATCACAGCAGCAGCGGCCCATGCGCCTAATGGTTACGTAAGATCCAGCACTCATCAGAATGTGCCGTGCATCGATCTTGGTGAGCAGGCAAACTTGAGTGCTTGAAATTCAAATTCTTTTAAAATAACCCTAGCAATGTCCACCTACTATAGCCCACCATTTCTGAAATTTTCGTTCGAACATTGCAGTTAATATCCATTTTAGGGCAGCTGAATCATTGGAAGGCTTTAAATTCCCAGTCCCTACACCAAAGTGAGATTGTGTTGGCAGTTGTGGAGGGGTGTGGGCTAGAAGGGGGGTTACTTGGTTATTTATACCTGATGGCTTTATCGCTGAAGATGATTTGTAACAATGAAACAGCTGGAGCGGTAATATGATTCATATTAATGTATGAGTATTGATGGGTTAGGAATGGAATTAACATAATTTCTGTGCTTTGATTTTTCCCTCAGAAGTTAAGGCTACAGGTTTATTTACAGTCTGCAATGTGCACAGCCAGGCACACAGATGGCGGGGAAGGGAAGGCCATGTGCTATGACCAATGGGTGAATGTTAACATTGCAGGGCATTGGTACAGCTCTTCAAAAGGGCCAGAGCCCGAGGGAGAAGGCAGATAGCAACAATCGCTCCTTTCACCTTCCAGAGTTCTTAACCCTTCCATTCAACCCCGTTGGTCTCCTTTTGCTGGCCAGGACTTAGGAAGGAGTGGGGTGGGGAGGCCCAGTGAGATGCCAGGACCAGGGTTGCCAAGGCAGAACCTTGTGGAAGGCAGTAACCAGGGAAGCAGCCACAGCCACCAGACTCAAGGGCATTAGCGGGAAGTAGGGGGTGTGACCCCATGGGAAGGTGGGCTCTGAGGTACCGGAGCCACAGGACAGGACAGAGAATGGTTGACAGGCCTGCCAGACTGAAAGCTGGCATGAAAGGACATAGTGGCACAGGAAGCACCCTGCTCTCAGAGCAGAAATGTGGCCAGAGAGACAGGAGGTGTCTCTGCTGCTAAGCAGAAGTCCTAGGCCATTCAGGAAAGAGCAGAATTCAGTCTCTGTGCAGACAGGCCTGTGGGTGGAAAGTGGGTGTCTCCAGGAAGTAGGCCTAGGGAAGCAGCCATTAGGAAGTCTTCTGCATTTCCCCCTCTCTTCAACCAAGTTCACTTCCACAGCTGGAGAGGTGAGCTGCCTGGTACACAAGGGAAAGGTTGCCATGTCCCCTGCTCAGTTTCTCTCTTGATTATGTGTGTATGCATGTGTGTATGTGTATGTGTGTGTGCATGCATGTGTGTGTCCTGGGGAAAAGTGAGTGGTAGAAAGATACTAGAAGTCAGAAGTCTGCTGGTTGTCATTGCAGGGGAGAAAAAATTTTCTCTAACCCTCTTGATGCTTGCGCTGGGTTTGAAAATTTAACTAGCAAAGACGTATTAACAGGAGAAATGCATACAAACTTCTTTAACATAAATTTTATGTGACATGGGAGACTTTGTAAGGAGTGAAGACCCCAAGAAGTGGGTAAACCTGAGTCGTTTAATGCTACATCTGATGCGGAGTGGACAGTGGGAGGAATATGGAAGGACGAAGGGCATGAGGTACGTGCAGTGGACTGGGGGACACTCAACAGGGCCTGTTCGCGTCTTCAGAGGTGAGGAGGCTCCTTTCCTCTGGGTGCAATGGGGGTGCCTCTCACATGAGGGTCTAGGACCTGCTTCAGGGGACGGTCAGGGAGGCCTTCTTACACCTGCCATTTCTCAAATTCCTTCAGCTTGAAATCTTCAATAGCCAGGATTCCATATTTTGGGGTAGCATTTCCTGAACCTCATCATCTCTCATATGGAAACATGAAGCCAGGGGGAAGTAGTCTGAACCCTATCCAAGAGTAGGGTCTCAACATAGGGATTTGAATGAATGAATAATTCAGAGGCATTTGGTATCTAGTAGGTTTCCATCCTCTGAAGGACGGTCTTTATAGCTATGTTTTACTGATTTGTGATCTTGCATTACTTGGGAAAGCCTCTGTTGGCTCCGCCCTCTGAGCCATTGTGAAATACACATGCCTTAACTTCCTTCACAGAATCTTACATTGCCTTTTTTTTTTCCAATAAAGTTAACTGAATTGGAAACTTTAGGGTCTTGAAAACTGGCTGGCTCTTCCTACCAGCTGAAGGTGAAAGAATGGAGGCACTGGCCCAATTCTGAGTCTAAAAAGGCAGATTGTGTGCGAGCATCCACACTCAGTGTAACCATCTCCAGAAATGGCCTCAGCATCATACTGCTGGCCTCTCCTCTCTGGTCCCCAAGCTCTGTTAGGGATGCCTGGTCCTAATTGTCCCAAGGTACCTGCTTCGGGCAGTGACCAAGCACATTGAACCATGTAGCTGCTCTCTTCTGAGTATAGTAACATCATAGCTGCGACCCTATAACGACTTCCATTTACTGAACATCTATGGGTACTGGCCAGAGTGCTGTGAGATTTAAAAATATGACCCCCTTTTGTACCCACACTGACTCTAGAAAGTAAACATTATCCCCATTTTCAGATGTAGAAACTGAGACTCAGAAAGTAAGACACTTGCTGGAAATCAGAGTTGAAATTCACATTCAAGGCTGCCCTATTCCAAAGCCTGTTCTTTTTTCATTACATTGTTCAGATTTCTCTATCATAAAAGCTTTTCAGTTCTCAGTAGTTTCCTATTAAAATGAAATATTCTGGAACAGTATGAACCCCTAATAGCTAATATCTTGCTTAAGCCAAGTGACATTCAGTTTGGCAGCAAACAGAGATTCAGTATAGACAATTATCAGGGGACACCCGAGGGGTAAGTAATAGTCAGGAAAATGAAGAGAAACTGTGATTAAGATTGTTTTGTTCCAGTCTGCAGAAGTTCAGGAAAAGCCACAGAATAAATATGATGCTGTTGGAATCATTTGCCATTCTCTAGTGGTTGAGCAGCCGATCCATCCTGTGTTTGGGGTTCCTCACTTGTGAGTTCTGTGGTCTAACTTCCATGATGCAAGATTTTAATACTCACTTTTTCAGCCTGCCTTGCTGCCAGGCATAAGCACATAGCCTAGAATCTTCTAAGACATTTCACCCAAGACTTTGAATTGTGAAAACTTTGCAGTGATGGCAAATTTAACTTCCTGGAACAAAGGCGGCGGTGTGTTCAAGGCATTGCTGCATACAGCCTCTAGGACACAGTGGCCTAGACAGGATGCCCTTGGCAGACCCAATTCTACAGCAGATTCCCAGCTATTTCTCCCTAAGTATGCTTCCTCAGCAACTCCAATAATTCTGAGAACTATCCAGTTTCTCTCTTCTTAAAATAATAGCTACATGAAATGACCTTCTTGTCATAAACATTCATTCTTTTAAGGTATACAATTGGGTGGTTTTAGTACAGTCTCAGAGTTGTGCAACCATCAAAACTGTCTAATTACAGAAGATTTTAATCATCTTCCTCACCAAAAATCCTTATCCATTAGCAATCACTCCCCATCACCCCTTCCCAGAGCCCTTGGCAACCACCAATTTGCTCTCTACCTCTATGAATTTACCTATCTGGACATTTCATATAAACGGAATCATACAATATGTGGCCTTTTGCTTCTGGATTCTTATATTTAGCATGATGTTTTCTAGGTTCATCCATGTTGGTATACGGGTCACTCCTTTATGACCAACTGATATTCCATTTTATGGAAATAATATAATTTGTTTATTCATCCATTGATAGACACTTGCATTATTTTCACTTTTTGGCTATTATAAATAATGCCACTGAGAATGTTCATGTGCGAGTTCTCATGTGGACATACATTTTTAATTCTCTTGGGTATATACCTAAGGTGGAGCTGCAGAATCATGTAATTACTATGTATTTAACTGTTTGAGGATCTGCCAAACTGTTTCCTTGTGGTTGCACCATTTTTCTTTCCCACTAGCACTGTATAAGAATTCCAGTTTGTTAATTATGTGAAACAAATACTAACAGAATTCAAGGGGGAAATAGAATGCAGTGCATTCATTTTAGGAGACTTCAATACACCACTCACTCCAAAGGACAGATCAACCAGACAGAAAATAAATAAAGAGACAGAGGTGCTGAACAATGTATTACAACAGATGGACCTAATGGACACTTACAGAACACTCCATCCAAAAGCAACAGGATACACATTCTTCTCAAGTGCACATGGAACATTTTCAAGAATAGATCATACAGTAGGCTACAAAAAGAACCTCAGTAAATTCAAAAAGATTGAAATTGTACCAACCAGCTTCTCAGATCAAAAAGGTATGAAATTAGAAATAAATTATGCAAAGAAAACAAAAAGGCCCACAAACACATGGAGGCTTAGCAACATGATCCTAAATAATTAATGGATCAATGACCAAATAAAAACAGAGATCAAGCAATATATGGAGACAAATGAAAACAAGAACTCAACAACTGCAAAAAAATCTGTGGGACGTGGTGAAGGCCGTGCTAAGAGGGAAGTATATTGCAATACAGGCCTACCTCAGGAAAGGAGAACAATCCCAAATGAATAGTCTAAGCTCACAATTAATGAAACTAGAAAAAGAAGAACAAAGGAAGCTCAAAGTCAGTAGAAGGAGGGACACAATAAAGATCAGAGCAAAAATAAATATAATAAAGAAGAATAAAACAATAGAAAGAATCAGTGAAACCAGGATCTGGTTCTTTGAGAAAATAAACAAAATAACTAACCCCCTAGCCAGACTTATCAAGAAAAAAAGAGAGTCAACACACATAAACAGAATCAGAAATGAGAAAGGAAAAATCACTACGAACACCACAGATATTCAAAGAATTATTAGAGAACACTATGAAAAATTATATGCTAACAAATTGGATAACCTACAAAAAATGGACAACTTTCTAGAAAAATACAACCTTCCAAGACTGACCCAGGAAGAAACAGAAAATCTGAACAGACCAATTACCAGCAATGAAATTGAATTGGTAAACAAAAAACTAAGAGCAAAACTCCTGGACCAGATGGCTTCACTGCTGAATTTTATCAAACATTTAGTGAAGACCTAATACCCATCCTCCTTAAAGTCTTCCAAAAATTAGAAGAGGAGAGAATACTTCCAAAGTCATTCTATGAGGCCAGCATCATTCTAATACCAAAGCCAGGCAAAGACACCTCAATAAAAGAAAACTACAGACCAATATCCCTGATGAATACACATGCAAAAACATTCAACAAAATATTAGCAAACTGAATTAAAAAATACATCAAAATGATCATCCATAATGATCAAGTAGAATTTATTCCAGGGATGCAAGGATGGTACAATATTCAAAAATCCATCAACATTATGCACCACATCAACAAAAAGAAGGACAAAAATCCACATGATAATCTCCTAGATGCTGAAAAAGCATTCAACAAAATTCAACATCCCTTCATGATAAAAACTCTCAACAAAATGGATATGGAGGCCAAGTACCTCAACATAATAAAGGCCATATATGAAAAATCCACAGCCAACATCATACTTAACAGAGAAAGGTTGAAAGATTTTCCTCTAAGACAAGGATGCCCACTCTCTCCACTTTTATTCAACATAGTTCTGGAGGTCTAGCCACAGCAATCAGAGAGCACAAAGAAATAAATGGCATCCAGATTGGTAAGGAAGAAGTTAAACTGTCACTGTTTGCAGATGACATGATATTGTATATAAAAAACCCTAAAGAATCCACTCCAAAAACCCTAGAACTAATATCTGAATTAAGCAAGGTTGCAGGATACAAAATTAATATACAGAGATCTGTTGCATTCCTATACATTAATGATGAATTAGCAGAAAGAAAAATCAGGAAAACAATTCCATTCACAATTGCATCAAAAAGAATAAAATACCCTAGGAATAAACCTAACCAAGGAAGTGAAAGACCTATACCCTGAAAACTACCAGACACTCTTGAGAGAAATTAAAGAGGACACTAATAAATGGAAATTCATCCCATGCTCTTGGGTAGGAAGAATTAATATTATCAAAATGGCCATCCTGCCTAAAGCAATCTACAGATTCAATGCAATCCCTATCAAAATACCAACAGCATTCTACAATGAATGGGAACAAATAGTTGTAAAATTCATATGGAACCACAAAAGACCCCGAATAGTCAAAGCAATCCTGAGAAAGAAGAATAAAGCAGGGGGGATTATGCTCCCCAACTTCAAGCTCTACTACAAAGCCACAATAATCAAGACAATTTGGTACTGGCATAAGAACAGACCCATAGCCCTATGGAACAGAATAGAGAGCCCAGATATAAACCCACACATATATGGCCAATTAATATATGATAAAGGAGCCATGGACATACAATGGGGAAATGACGGCCTCTTCAACAGCTGGTGTTGGCAAAACTGGACAGCTACATGTAAGAGAATGAAACTGGATTACTGTCTAACTCCATACCCAAAAGTAAACTTGAAATGGATCAAAGACCTGAATGTAAGTCATGAAACCATAAAACTCTTAGAAGAAAACATAGGCAAAACTCTCTTGAATATAAACATGAGTAACTTTTTCATGAACATATCTCCTCGGACAAGGGAAACAAAAGCAAACATGAGCAGGTGGGACTGTATCAAACTAAGAAGTTTCTGTACAGCAAATGACACCATCATTAGAAGAAAAAGGCATCCTACAGTATAGGAGAATATATTCATAAATGACATATCCAAACAGGGGTTGACATCCAAAATATATAAAGAGCTCACGCACCTTAACAACCAAAAAGCAAATAACCCGATTAAAAATTGGCAGAGGATCTGAACAGAGACTTCTCCAAAGAAGAAATTCAGGTGGCCAACAGGCATATGAAAAGATGCTCCACATCATTAATCATCAGAGAAATGCAAATTAAAACCACAATGAGATATCACCTCACACCAGTTATGATGGTCAACATCCAAAAGATAAACAACAAAAATGCTGGTGAGGATGTGGAGAAAGGAAACCCTCCTACACTGCTGTGGGAATGTAAACTAGTTCAACCATTGTGGAAAGCAGTATGGAGGTTCCTCAAAGAACTCAAAATAAGAATACCATTTGACCCAGGATTCTACTCCTAGGAATTTATCCTAAGAAAACAGGATCACAGATTCAAAAAGACATATGCACCCCTATATTTATCACAGCACTATTTATAATAGCCAAGATATGGAAGCAACCTAAGTGTCCATCAGTAGATGAATGGATAAAGAAGATGTGGTACATATACACAATGGAATATTATTCAGCCATAAGAAGAAAACAAATTGTACCATTTGCAACAACATGGATGGAGCTAGAGGGTATTATGCTCAGTGAAATAAGCCAGGTGGAGAAAGACAAATACCAAATGATTTCACTCATGTGTGGAGTATAACAACAAAGCAAAAAACTGAAGGAACAAAACAGCAGCAGAACCACAGAACCCAAGAATGGACTAACAGTTACCAAAGGGAAAGGGACTGGGGAGGGTGGGTGGGAAGGGAGGGATAAGGGGATTAAGGGGCATTATGATTAGCACACATAATATAGGTAGGTCATGGGGAAGGTAGTATAGCACCGAGAAGACAAGTAGTGACTCTATAGCTTCTTACTACACTGATGGACAGTGACTGTGATGAGATATGTGGTCAGGACTTGATAATAGGGGGAATGTAGTAACCACAATGTTGCTCAAGTGAAACCTGAGCATAAAATTGTATATCAATGATACTTAATAAAAATAAAAGAAAAGAAAAAAGAAAAAGAAATACCATTTGACCCAGGAATTCCACTTCTGGGAATTTACCCTAAGAAAACAGGATCACAGATTCAAAAAGCATATGCACTCCCATGTTCATCGCAGCACTATTTATAATAGCCAAGATATGGAAGCAACCTAAGTGTCCATCAGTAGATGAATGGATAAAGAAGATGTGGTACATATACACAATGGAATATTATTCAGCCATAAGAAGAAAACAAATCCTACCATTTGCAACAGCATGGATGGAACTAGAGAGTATTATGCTCAGTGAAATAAGTCAGGCAGAGAAAGACAAATACCAGATGATTTCACTCATTTGTGGGGTATAACAACAAAGCAGAACTGAAGGAACAAAATAGGAGCAGACTCACAGACTCCAAGAAGGGTCTAGCAGTCACCAAAGGGAAGGAGGTATGGAGGGTGAGTGGGGTGGGAGGGAGAAGGGGATTAAGGGACATTATGATTAGCACACAATGTAGGGGGGGTCACAGGGAAGGTAGTATAGCACAGAGAAAACAAGTAGTGACTCTATAACATCTTACTAGGCTGATGGACAGTGACTGCAATGGGGTGCGGCAGGGGGACTTAATAATATGGGAGAATGTAGTAACCACAATGTTGCTCATGTGAAACCTTCATAAAATTATGTATCAATGATACCTTAATAAAAAAAATAGTAATAATAAAAGAGAATTCCAGTTTCTCCACATCCTCGCTAATGCTTTTATTCCTGTCCTTTTTTATTTTAGCCATCTTAGTGAGTGGAAAATTACAGATCTGGTGTGCATTTCCTGAGTGACTGAAGATGCTGAGTATCTTTCTGTGTACTCATTGACCATTTGTTTGTCTGATTTGGAGAAATGTCTGTTTAAATCCTTTGCCCATTTTAAAATTAGTTTATTATCTTTTTATTGTGTTATATGTTTTCTTTATATATTCTTGATACAAGTCCCTTATCAGATAAATGATTTGCAAACATTTGCTCCCATTTTTTCAGGTTGTCTTTTTACGTTCTTGATAGTATCCTTTGAAGCACATGTTTTTTAATTTTAATGAAGTCCAACTTATCAACTTTTTTCTCCAGTTGCCTGTGCTTTAGGTGTCATAGCTAAGAAACCCTTGCTTACTCCAAGCCCACAAAGATACTATGTTCTCTTCTAAGAATACTATAGTTTCATCTTTTACATTTAGGTCTGATACACTTTTAATTAATTCTTATATATGGTGTGAGATAGGGGTCAAAATCCAGTCTTTTGCTTGAAGATATCCTGTTTTGCCAGCACCATTTGTTGAAAAAACTATTCTTTTCCCATTGAATTGTCTGTGTAACCTTGTAAAAAATCAATTAATCATAAATTTAAGTGTTTGTTTCTGGACTCGCAGTCCTATTCCATTGATCTAGATGTCTCTCCTATGCCAGTGTCTCCTGTCAAAAGCAGGATAAGCAGAGTGAAGGGAGTAGTGCAGAGGGGTTCTTAGCAATGAGAATCCCTGAAAAGTCCACCCTGCAACCCACAGAGAGAACCTCAGAGAGCACAAAGCTAGCTTACCTTGACACCATTTCTAGACCCTAACAGGTACTAGAGGATGTCTGGATGCATTATGGGAAGGGGACAAGGGACTTGGAGGGGCATAAACCAACTTCTTTTATACTCCTGTTACCAAAAAGGGGACAAGCAAGTATTTGTACTTAACAATCAATTTGGGTTCATTAGTTGCACCCTAAACAGTATAGAGGGGCATTCTCGTTACATATAGAATGTGTATAGGACCTGGTTACAGTTTTGCTTTGACTTTGGCTGCCAGATATGTTTCTGGATACATCCTACCTCACGTGCCCTCTCCACTCTGCCCAGCAGGTCTCAGGCCCTCAATCCCAGCCTCTCTCTGGCCCCATGTTGCGGTGGAGTCCACAATCCAGCTTTGCCAGAACATGTGATGGCTAACTCTTCTCACGCCGTGGGCCTGCTCTTGGCCATCCTCAGTCATATTCCCAGGTGTTAGTTTCCTAGGGCTGCTATCACAAATTACCACAAGCTTAAAAAAACACAAATGTATTCCCCTATAGTTCTGGAGGGCAGAAGTCCAAAATTAGCTTCACTGGTCGAAAGCCAAAATGTTGGTAGGACTGGTTCCTTCTGGGGAGAATATGTTCCCTTGCCTCTTCTGCCTCTAGATGCTGCCTACATCCCTGTGTTCCTTTCCTCCACCTTCAGAGTCAGTGGGGTAGCCTCATGCTTCCATGGTTACACTGCACTCTCTCTTCTGTATCAAATCGCCCTCTGCCTCTCTTGTGATTACAACACTTGTGATTACATTTAGGGACTAAACCAGATAGTCCAAGATAATCTATCTCAAGATCCTTAATCACATCTGCAAAATCCCCTTTTCCTATAAGGTAACCTTCAGAGGTTCTGGGATTAGGACATAGACATCGTTGGGGCACCGTTACCCAGCCTACAGTCCAGGCTGGGCCGTGTATGGGCTGCACTGCCTGATTGGAGCCGAGTCTCCTCTGATGGGTGGGGTCTCTGCCATTGTCTGTATTTGGACCATATTTTGATGCTGACCAGTTGTCAATTATTCTACCACCCACATTATCAGCCCTCTTTGTTAGGAGGCTGAAATAGATTACTAGTGAACTAAGAAATCTATGAAACTGTTCATTACACAGCTCTAAGAAAATCAAGTGTGAGTCAGGAAAAGGAAAACAATACACAAGAAAAAAACAGGCATTGATCCATGATACAAATCTGAAATATCAGACAGTAAGAGAAAAGTCACGGAAAACTAAAGAGCAGCTTCTTGACCTGCTGAGCAGGTAATAAGTGGCTTGATAGAAAGCTTTTTGATGTCTTAATTTGATCTGATCCCAAGCAGGGAGACAGCCTGGGGAACCCACCTTTTAGGGCATGTTTCTGTGCAAGAAAGATGAGGCAGAGTCCAGGCCAGGCTGGGAAGCAGAACCCGAAGGGACCAAATGGGAACCACCCAGAGCTGAGCATGCGAATATGGAACATGGGTTTCCCACACAGGTCCCCGAACTCTCGCTGTGAGCCCATGACTTGCGTCCTTCCTTCAGAGGCAGCGCCTCCCAGAGGGTAATCACCTGCTCAGCTGCGTGAGAATCACTTGGTACCACACAGGACGGGGACCTATTCCCATAATAATCAGAATTTCTGGGGTATGTCCTGGAATCTGCATTTTAATAAGGAGACCATTCTGAAGTGCTGAAGCTCCCAGGTGGGGACACTATGACAGCGTATTTGAAGAGGTTCAGTAACACTATACTTTCATAGGATTTTGCACAGATTGTTCTGAGTCATAACGAAAGTCATAATGATCATCACGGGAAGAGACCCCAGAATCATAGATGATCTGAGAAGGCAGATAGGTTTCTACTTCCTAACTAACAGTAATTGTTCGGTTGTGGCTGCCTGGATCGTGGTGTGGAGATAAATTATGAGGCCTTGCCTGGGCTTAGATGGTAAGAGAGCAATAATTAATTAGTAATATCTGCCAGGGCTAGGAGTGGGAGAAGGGAGTTACGAATGTGTGTCTCTTGTTTGCCAATTTCTCCTAGAAAGACCTAGCTCTTCTCATTTTATCATGAGGTAGAGTGTATGCACAAAAGACTGGATGGAAACATGTATGTACATACTAAAGAACAAAAATAAAACACATCCTTTTAAACATTTCTCTAGATAGCAGCTTCCTAAATCTTCTTGGGTAACACGTGGCATTGTCTCACAACTTTTTAAATGTCTAATTTAAATAAATCCCTTTTGGTACAATTTAAGTCCAGCCCTGTTCATTCTATCCTCAGAGAAAAACAGGACAGCTGCTCCTGCTCTTATTCAATATGCCTCCTATTTTAAAGAATTCAATCCTCCAGAAAAAAGTTAATGAGACTCTTCTATTTTAATGAGTTACTTGTTTGATGGATTGGCAGTTTTCCTCCCCAAGCTCAAAATTCTTGGTTACAAAGACAAATTAGAATAGAACATTGAGAATAGAAAGGATTTAGAACTCACCCAGTCTCACTTTTCACAGATGGTGCAAGCAGCCCACAGAAATAGCAGACCTGGCTTGCCCACACAGCAGAATCAGAACTAAGACCCAAGTAGCCTACTTCTTAGCTCAGTTACTTCTATAAGACCACGGTATTTCAAAAATCAGTGTGTTCTGAAGTGAAACAGTAAGCCCCGGACCAAATGCATCGAGCTCATTTTCCACACACATCAACGGCTTCCAATCTCAAGCCCCTCGGTCTTTTTGCCAAAGGGCTTCAGACACAGCTGGGGCAGACCAGAAGAGCTGAGGGAATTAATTTCCCAGAAGCAGCCCAGAATAGGGGTTCTGAGGCCAATTCCAGTGTGTGTATGTGGTGGGGGTGGGGTGTGGATGGGATCAGTCCTCCTCCCCACTGCCAAGCAATTCGGGAGTACCAGCAGGGTGTCCAAGATTTCAACTCAATTCTGACACTCTCTATGCAGAAATAGCATCGGATTCCACGGTGCACAGTCCTACGAGACTGCCTCCCACCCCCACCCCCTATCTCAGATGCCAGTGAAAGCCCTGGGCTATTCACTGTGCTTCTGACCAACTATAGCTGGCACCAGCTGTATCCACTATGGTAAGCAGAATAATTGTGCCCCAAAGGTTCTGCAGACCTCCTCTGTGGGTTCAGTTAATTTGCCAGACAGGATCATGGAGCATGGGGAAATACATAGGTTTACCAACCTAGTAAAGGATATGTTAAAGGACACAAATCCACAGCCAGAAGAGCAGTATAGGGTGAGGTATTAGGGAAGGGCAGGCTAGGGACTTGCATTCTCTCCGGGTACACCATTCTCCCCTGTCTCCGTGTATTTACCAACCGAGATGCTCTCCAAACCCCATCCTTTTAGGGTTTTATGGAGGCTTCATCACATGGGCGTGATTGAGTAAATCCCTGGCCATTGGTGACTGATGCAACCTCCAGCCCCTCTCCCCTCTGGGAGGTCAGCGGGTGGGACTGAAAGTTCCACCCCTCTAATCATATGGTGGTTCCACTGGCAACCAGCCCTCCCTTAAATGCCTTCTTCATTAATATAACAAGAGACACCTTTAGCCTCTCAACACTTAGGAAATTCCAAAGGTTAGGAGCCCTGAACCAAAGACTGGGGTGAAGACCAAATATACATTTCTTACAATAAACCATATCACAAACTCTTAACCACTGAGGGATCGGAATGGAGGGATAGACACCCCTGATCCCTCACCCATTCCTTTAAAGGACAATTCTGAGATCTTTCTTACCTGTGTCCCAGAGCCTCCTCAGGACCCTTCTCCACCAGTGACCCTCTCACTATTGTGCCTTTTATTGCTTTCCTCTTACCTTCTCCCTCTGCTCTACCCCTCACCGTACTTTGAGATCATCTCCCAGATAAACTATTTGCACCCAAATCCTTATTTCAGGATCTTCTTTTTGGGGAAATCAAACTAAGACCGTGCTTTACAAGAAGAGAGCTTTATAAGAAGCTCAGGAGGAGCTGTGAATTGAAGAAATTGCCTATAAATGGATTTCCAATAAGTATTCTTCAGGACCAGCTTTATCATTGATGGAGTCCAATGCAAAATGAAAATGTGATGTCCTGTGTTGCAAAAGAATTTGCATACTAAGAATATTAAGATGGTGACAGTAGAGCATTAAATGAAAGACAGACCTCTTCTGAGAGTGGGCCTGTGGGACCGTGCAGGTTGTGCACCCATGAACCTGGCCCCAGCGGTCTTTCTGTTCAAGAATTACTACTCACAGCAACGGCACCATTTGATAGGCCCCTACTGTGTGCCAGGCAATGTGCTAAACCCTTTAGACTGCATTGTGCCATGTATCCCTCAAGACAACTCCAGGGAATAGATATCATTTACTGGAAATCTCTTGTCATGGAGGAGGAATATATGATGAGATGCTAAGTGGGAATATTTCTGTGGCCCCTGAATCATGACTAAGGATGAAAGTTACCAAAAAAAAAAAAAAATAGGGTACCAACTGTATCCCCCATGGTAGGCAGAATAATGATCCCCCAAAGATGTCTTCAGCCCAATCCCCTGAACCTGTGAATGTTTATCTAACATGGAAAAAGGACTTTGCTGATATAATTAAGAATAAAGACCTTGAAATAGGGAGATGTTCCTTGGTTATCCAGCTGAGTCCGACTTCATCACATGAGTACCTAACCTTTCTCGCTGAGGTCGGTCAGGGAGATGTGACTGCGGGAGAAGGGTCACAAAGACGCGACACCGCTGGCCTCGAGGGTGGAAGAAGGGGTCCGTGAGCCAAAGAATGTGGGTGGCCTCACGAAGCTGGAAAAGACAAGGAAACAGATTTTCTCCTAGAGCATCCAGGAAAGAGGCTCTCAGTCCTCTCTGTAGGAAAATACATTTGTTATTTTAAGGGATTGAGTTCGTGGTAATTTGTTGCACCTGCCACAAGAAACTAATATATCCATATTCTAAAGAAAGACTAACATGCAGCTGGATACCTGCTGGCAGAGCTCAGGAGATGCTGTGGAGTGGGCGGAGTGACCAGTCCCAGGCCGAGGGCCGAGGTGCCCCCTATCAAGGTGGGTGGGGGAAGACAGGCCATGGCCAGCAGGCTCATGGGGCATACAGGGCCCCTCATAAGTGAGGGGCTTCTCCTTCCTTTCCCAAAAGGATGCTTTCCCTTCTCCAAATAGGTGAGGGGAAGTGTCTTGCCTGAGGGTTTCAGCCCCAGGCAAGTTCACTATGGATTCAGTGAGACCAAGAAATGACAATGGAATGTTCTTGGGAAAAGGGTTTATACCTGGCTTTGTTCTCCCTGCAGTAGGTCAAGCTCTAGAATCACAGGTCCATCATCCACCTCTGTCTCTGCCTCTGCCCAGAGCACTGGGCAGAGCTCTTTATATGTTGTGACTCGGGCAATAATAGCTCATTGCCTAAGGTGTGGAAGCAGTAGCCTAGCAGTAGGCCAATTACATCATCTTAGTTTAGGGTCAGGTGAGGATCCTGGCCATAGGAACTTCGTTTTCCCCACAGGAAGCCTCCAGGGGAGTCCCCCTGCCTGCACTGGACTCCCAGGACGCTTCCTGCTGCTCCTGCCTGAGCCTGTCCAGGCCCTCTTGGGATCTTCACAGCCCTGCTGCCTGGTATCTCTCTGCTCCTGGCTGGCACCGGGGCCTTAGGAGTCACACCAGAGGGCAGAGACAGAATTACACTGAGTAAAATGAAGGAAGGCTGGAGGGAGCAAAGGCAGAGTGCTCTGGGAGCAGACAGCAATAAAACCTATCTTCAAGAAAATTAAACTCATAATATGAATTGTTTCCATTTCAAAAAAACATGTTTGCCTTCATAAAACTAACTCTTGTTCACTTATGTTCTCCAAAATGTTTTTAGAGCATAATAAAGAAAATAAAATTTGCCACTCCCCAGCAGCATTCACTGTCAATATTATGTTGTTTCCTTCTAATCTTTAATTTACCATATGCTCTTATACAGCTATTTTAATCAAAACCAAGACTGTATGCAACCTTCTTCATTAAACCATAATGTTAAGTTAGTATTTTCCTAAATTAGTAAAGATTTTTGGAAGACTTTTTTGAACAACAGCATATTATTATCCAACATGTGGACAGTAACTTGACAATTCCCCTATTTATAGATGTGTAAATTTGTTGGGTTTTTTTGTAATCAATAATATTGTGGTGAGGAGCCTTGCCATCCCACTGCAATACAGAGAATACCCAACCTTATCTTCTCCTTTCTTCCATTTGCGCTGGGTTGTCTATAGACATACTTATTTATCTTTGTTATCAAATCTGCCCTACGTACAGAAAAATGCATATGTGTGTTAGTGGATAAAGTGAAGGTTCTTGTGGCCAGGATTCTCACCTGGCCCTGGTCTGCTAAATCACTACATATGTGTGAGCAATACACTGTTATTGACTCTATATAAAGAGCTCTGCCCAGTGCTCTGGGCAACATGGTGGCATGGCTGCAAGGCTGCAGGAGAGGAGAGATGAGACTGGAGTGGTGGCAGCACCGAGGAAAGAGACTGAGATGGTTGTGGGGACAGAGAGGCCCAGAGGCAGAGATGGGCTTGCTGCATGCAGACTCGCTCTGAGTTTTTGGGATTCTAGTGATTGACCTGCCATCGTGGGAATAAAGTTGGGTATAAACCCTTTCACCCCAAGAACATTCAATTGTTATTTCTTTGGTCTCACTGACTCCATAGTGAATTTGTCTGGGAATGTAACCCATTGGCAAGACAGTGTTTAAAGGGTGATAGTGAAGTGACTGTCTAAACTCTCACATCTCAGATTAAATGTGATGTCAATATGGTAGAATGACAATATTTCTATCATTTAGAAACTCCCTTTGTGTCTCTCTCTGACCATATTCTTTCCCCCAACTCCTTTAGAGGAAACCATTATTGTGAATATTCTTTTAGTATTCTTGATCATTTTATCACATCTGCATATTGGACTAAACTATGTATCATCTGCATGTCCATGATTTTTTCCTCTTTTTAATTGGAATTATAGTGTTTTGTGTTCTTCTGCAACTTGCTTGTTTTTGCCAACATGACATTTCTGAGGTCCACTAATGTTGATATATGTCATTGTGGAACATTCTTATTCATTGCTGTCTGCACAGGCCAGCAACCTGCCTTATCTTTTCAACACTGGTATTAAACATTTAAAAAATTCTGGATCAGTTTTATGGGTGATTGTTTAAAGACATGCCTAAGAAAGGAGTGTTGCATAGTGGCCCTAAGCATCATAATAAGAGGATAGCTCCACAAGGTGGCTGTTGAAAAGGAAACCACAGGCATTTGGATGTGGGAAACTTGATAAATGTATTTTTGAAAACCTATCTTAATATTTTATCACCACATCTGTACTTAATACTGTAAGTTGATACCATACAACCCAGTAATTCTACTTCTGGGTGGTGAGCATTTTTTATATAATTATTGAATCCCTCTATTGTACACCTGAGTCTAACATAATTTATCTATCAATTATACCTCAATAAAAAAATTTTTTAAATAAAAAATTATAAACTGATAAAAGGAGAAAGCACAGTGTTATCAGTGGTTATCTTCAGCTTTCAGGGAAACCTGTAGGATGGATGACTCAGTTGAATTGCTGCAGAATGAGATTGATTCTGTGCAGTTTGAAAATGCCTTATGTTAAGTCGAATGTAAGGTTTGCGTACTGTTCTGCCTCCTTTTGCTGGTTTAACACAGCTTTAGAAAGCTTGGTACTACAGAGGAGTGTACAGATTGATTGATTTTCAAGCAGATTTATTTTGTGATTTCTGTTGCCAAGGACTTTTTTGTTGTTGTCCCTGGATTTGGTTTTGGTTATGTTGCATCTGAGCACCTTTCCTGATTGGCAGTGATGTTACACTGTGATCCAAGGAGGTCCCGCTCCCCATTATGGGAGGCAGAGAATGACAGACAGTCTCTCTCATTGCTACCAGTGACAGGAGCGCCAGCATGTACTTGGCCCACCGTGTTCTGGGAGCTGAGCCTCTGATTCTCAAGGAGTGAAGCAAAGACGCAGGAACGATGGTCACTGGCTGAGGCAGGAGGAGTCCTGCAGCCGCTGGGGAGCGTCCAGGCTTCTGGGGCCCACAAGGCCGCGGCCTAAGCAGACAGGCCCTCTCAGCAGCTCCTGGCAGTGTGCCAGCTGCTGGGCACTCCTTTTGTTCCAACCTGTTTCCCAAGCCTTGTTCCCTAATATTTCCATTAATTCTATGGACCACTCATTATCTTTTCAATACATTGTTTTTACACTTATATTTGCCGGAGTTGACTTCTGTTCAATGTTACCAAGAAACTCAAACTGTCACACTGATCAATTATGACGTTTACAATGATTTGTTTTTAACATTGAGCATCAGACATTGATTGGGCCGCTATTTTCTGTTTTGTGGGGAAGTAAAATGGGCCTACAGCACTGTGTGAAGGATCATAATACAGCATACATATAGCCTAGTTGTGAACTGGAAGTTTTAGCTTCACTGCCTTTTGTAAATACAAAATCCCATTCTGTTAGGGATGACTTAAAGTCTTTTGCACAGACTGCATTTTGAGATTTATCCTTTTTAAAAAAATAAACCTTATGTCTTAGGCTTTGTGATACCCCTATACCCACATCCTTGGCCGAGAACCCCAGTGGGTGTTTCCAACTTCTATAAACTTTGCTTCCTGATTCTCCTGTCTGGTCCCAGGACTTTGACCATAGAACTTCTGTTCTTTCTAGACAATGATGATTTCTCTGAATTTGATCTTCTTCTACTATGTGTCCCCCACCTCCAAGCCAGGTCCAAGCCGGATCCGCCCCCCCATACAGACCTGCTTCTGCCCAGGCCTAGCACTGCACCATTGACCAAGAACCCTCTGTGGCCAAGTGCTTATGAGTTAATTGCCAACGAAACATGGATGCATTGTGAGCGCTCTATCAGAAAGGGTCTCCAAAGTATCGGGTTTACGGTAGGTACATCTGTAAGAACAAACATGCAGGAAAAGGATGTTCAGGAATTTTCTGAAAGAAAAGTAATGGAAGGGACTTGCCCTACCAGCAACTACAATATATGAGAAAGCAAACGAATGTACAAATGGGGAGGTTGCAATAATAAACAGGACAATGGACTAGAACTTGCAAATGAGAATTAGAATCTGGAGGGAAAGATGCATTACTCAATGGATGGGATATATGGACAACAGGCCAGTCACCGGGCAAAACTTTCAGCAGGATCCAACACGGGAGGGTAATGTGCTTGATGGAAAGATGCCAACGAATATAGCCAAGGATATAAAGTTTCTTTGATGGCGGGTGATACAGAAATCTGTCTGAAAATGAGGGCCACACTATGCAGATGATATGAAAATAATTCAAAGAGAGAAAAATACAATGGTAAAAACATGTATGGAAAGATGCTGTGATTCTCAAGAACTTAAATAAATGCATTTCCAAACAATGAATCATCATGTTTTAATTGGCAAAGGTTGTTGATTAAAGATTTATCAGACTAAAAGCATTGATAATCAACAATGCTGGTGAGCATGTGGTAAATAGACTTACTTGAATTTGGACAAGTGTGTGCAAACTTATCTCAGAGAGGATTTTGGTAATAACTCTGAAGTTTAAGAGTACTTGGCTAGTAGAAATGAAAAATGGTACAAGCACACTGGAAACTAGCTACTTTCCTATAAAGTTAAACATATAGTCACCATATGACCCAATTATTATACCCCTAGGTACCCAAGCGATGTGAAAACGTGTCCACACAATGCCATGTACAAAAATATTCATAGCAGCTTTACTCATTTTAGCTCAGAACTGGAAATAGCGCAGACATCTGCAAACAGATAAACACATAATCAACTGTGATATGCCCATACCTTCCTTTCCATCTACTGGAATGCTATTCTTCAATAAAGGGGAAGGAATATGAATACGTGCAACAACATGGTTGACTCTCAAAGGAAGCAGACACGAGAGTACATAGTATATAATTCCATTTCTTTTTAAATCTAGAAAAATTTAGGCCAATCTATAGTGGCAAAAAGCAGATCAGTGCTTATGTGGAGTGGGGAATGGAAGAAGGGACAAACTGCAAATAGAAAAGGAGAACATTTTGGGTGATGGAAATATTCTGAATATTATTATCCTTGTGGTATCACAGATATAGGTGTTTCAGGTGTGTTTGTATATATTATATATATTATTTATACAGTACATATATTTATATTTTATTATATATGTAATATATTAATTAAAAATAACAAATATATAAATATATATAATATACTATAAATGTATATGTATAAATATGTAAAAATATATAATGTGATATATATTTACGTTATGATATATGTAATCTGCTAAAACTCATTACGTTGTACATTTTAATGGGTCGGTGTAGTATATGTAAATTATCTCAACAAAACTGATTGTAAAAGTTTTGGAATGCATTCCATTTGACTTAGCAATTCTCCTTCAGGAATTTACTGTACAGAAACACTCACAGAACTGTGCGAAGATGTATGTATAAGGATATGCGTTGCAGGACAGTTTGTAGCCATGAAAACATTGAAAACAGTCAAAATACCCATTAATGGGGCAGCAGAAAAAGAATCAAAGGCTGAGTAGCTGTTATAACCTCAGTAAACTCCAAGAGGTTGTACCTCCAGGCCTTGGCCCAGTGCCTGGCACACAGTGTATGTACAGACATGGGAGGAAGTCCAGGATACAGTAAGCAAAAATAAGTCAACTTCCAGGACTAGATGATCCCTCCTAGAGTGGAACTACTTGTGCCAGAGGCAGAATTAGTTTGATGTCTCTTTCTGACATCCCACTACAGTCTGCTGTGAGGAAGACAAAGGAAGAGCCACATGCAGAGCTGTAAGGACCAGCTCTGCCCCCAGCATGGGGCTAGGCAGGTGGGGTGCCATCAGCATCCCTCTGGAGCCATGGCTTGCTCGGTGTTGGCCTCCCAGTCCCAGGAGGTAATGGTGTGTCCTCGGGGACCACGACTGAGGTGCTCTGGGACACGAGGCTCCTTGGAATCACAGTGACCCAGGGCTGGTGACAAGGGAAAAAGATCCCGTGCCCCCTCTCTGAGACATGTGCTGGTGGACCCTCACTAGGTACAGAAATTGGTGCTGGCGAAGGCAGCAAGATGCACCACAGGGAGCTCAGGGCCATGGAGAGCTTGGTTGCAGTCCAAGTGTCAGGAGCTCCTGCAGGTCCATCCTGGGGGTGGAACAGGAAAAGCAGGCAGCTGTCCCATGTGGAAATTGGCAGAACAGGGCTTGGCATGAGGAGACCTGGCTCTGGCTGCAGTGAGGAGACAGGACGTGGGGTCCAGAGGACCCTGGGGCACTCAGCAGGGTTGCTGGAAGCACTACAGAGGGAGGAAGGTAGGCCCAGGCCCAGATATATGGCAGAGTCTCCTGAATGAGGCTGGGGAAGGCTGCAGGGGCAACCAGGGGTAAATATCCTGGGCTCAGACTGTGTCTTGCTTGAGAAGACTTGGCAATGTGATCTGGATTCCCGGCTTTAGGAACACAGTGTAAACTCAGCTCTTTCAGGTGTGACTGAAGTTCCTGATAGAATTTCTTTCCAGCCACATCTGGTTCAGAAGCTGGGGCAGAACTAAGCCTCCAAATCAGGGATGTGAGCATTTGAGCAGGGAGAAGCCCAGGTCAGAAAGAGCAGAGGAAACAAGGCAGGGAAGCACCAGGGCAGAGCCCATTCCTATGTGTCCCCAGGGGGGGTCACTGTCTTGTTCTTTCATTGAGGGATAGATTGCTGGCAGCAGAAATCTGATTGTGGATGGACACTACCTCGCCTCTCTCTAAGGATCCTCTGTGGATGGCAAAGGCCCAGGTTGAGTGCAGAGCCAGCAATAAAATGCTGAATGATGGGGACAGATGGAGTAGCCCATCTGAGGACTGTTCCTCTGGACGGTGCCCTTTCCACTCCATGAGGCACTGGAGTGGCCTCAGCTGGGGAACAGGTCTGTCTTTCAAACTCCTCTGTGTTCTTCATTTGCATGGAAGGTGTTGGTTTGTGTTGTTGGGATTAGATCATCCTCACTCAGAAGGTATAAACATTATGGAGAAGCAATAATACATGTCACTAGATCAAAAGCCTTAGTGCTACGAGAGAGTCCAGGAACTTTTTGCAAAGAGACGTAGCATAGAGATACCCTTGGTCCATCACTTTCACAGGTTTCCAGAGGCTACTGTTTGTTGATTTGAACTCTGGAGGCTGCTTTGACCTACAGGAAGGACGGACACTGAAATTTGGCCCTTGAGCCTGTGGAATACTCCTAAAAGTAGTTGTGCTCCAGTGCATGGCTGTAGTGCTGATCGGGCTGCAAGAAAGCTGGAAAACCTCTGCAAGAGAGAAGAGTGTTATCCTCAAATGCACATTCATCTGGAACTCAGAGCATGACCTTATTTAGACACAGGACCTTTGCAGATGTAATCAAGTTAAGGTGAGGCCATGCTGGCTCAGGTGAGCTCTAAATCCAGCTGGAATCCTGATAAGGAGAGATTTGGAAACACAGAAAGAGATATACAGGCACACAGGGAAGGTCGCGTCACTTTCTTCAGCCATGAAGATGGAGATTGGAGTGTGCAGCTGCAACCCAAGAGTGCCAATGACCGCTGGCCACCACCAAAAGCTGGGAGAGGCAAGGGAGGACTCTTCCCTGCAGCCTTCAGAAGGAGCGCGCCCTGCCATCACCTTGGTTTCAGACTTCTGGCCTCCAGCACTGAGAGAATGCATTTCTGTTGTTTCAAGCCACCTCGTTTATTACTGCAGCCCTAGGAAACTAATATACAATACACAGTAATACTAATACCTAATAAAAAACATAGTTCTCGTGGAAGGAGACATGAAGGCGTAAGTAATATTATTTGCAAGGGCAAGCAGTAGTAAAAAGAACTTGAGTTTTAAGTTACTAAATTTAAAGAATAAATAGGAATTTGTGTCACTCTAGGGTGTGTTTTAGTCTCAGATCCACAATTAGAGCAGTGGTGTGGGTCTGAGGGGCCAGGGGACAGGTCCCAGCTCTGTCACTTACTTTCTGGAAGACCTTGGAGACATGTCTTAACTTCTCGGGGGTTCAGGCTCTTCATCTTTAAGTCTAGAATGATAATAGTTATTATCCAAAAGGTTGTTGTGAGAAATTAGTAAAATCTAGTCTGTGGAGACTGTATAGGTTCTGGCCACTTGAAAGTGCTCATAAATAGTAGTTCCTACTTCTGTTAAATTTTGGAATAATGATTTTTCTTAGTAACGTTGCTTCAGTTGCCACAGGGCAGAAAAAATATCTTGTCCAGGCCAGCAAATCTCCTGGCAAACACAATCTTTCTAGAATCCCTGTGATGCCCAGACTCCTTGTTGTTGGCAAAAGCAATAAAACGTTCTGTGGGACTCAAATGTCTGTATGGACTTTATAGTACAGAATATTGGGTATGTTAGTATTATTTGTAAACTCTGTGCTACACATCCTTTATATCAGTAAAATTTATAAAACACACACTTTCCCAGAGAGCCAGTTGTTAGACATTTACCAGCACACCATGGCTCTTCAACCACCTCCACCCTATGTTGACTGCGCCCCCACCTCAGTAGGTCTGAGTTTCTGCATAGTGTCCCTCTCCTCAGTTCTGATCATGCTTCACACTGCAGGCCGCTGCCTTGAGACCAACACCTGATGCCAATGCTGTCTTACTTGGCAGAGGGCCATGTGCCTGTCTTGGCTCGGCCCAGCACCCTCCTCTGGGTTGGACTTGGCCTCAGTGTCCCTTAGGTCTCTAGGTGGGTTCCTGTCAATGCAGAGAGCTCGTCCAAGACTCATTCATTGCTCCCAAATGTTGGGCTCTGCAATCCTTGACTTACTTTTAAAATTGTTAGAAATATGTCATATGACATTTTTTTCTCCAGAAGGAGTGTTTTAACTTGTGGTTTTGACAATGTTGAGTTCTAAACAGTTTATGATGAATTTGCCTTATTTGTGTGTTTGTGGGATCAAGTAGGGTCTACATAACCTCACATTCATACATGTGCTGGTGTGAAAAGATAATTAATATGAACATTGCTTTCACTGAGCCAATATAATTTGGTCTATTTACTCCAACAGCGAAGTCTCACAGGGCTTGGTAATAAATTCTCTGCTGACCACTATTGAGAAACTCAAGAAATGAAGAAGGCAGGAATAATTGGTCTTTATTTCAATAACCTATTCTTTTGTATTAAATTTACCCATGATCATTGCCTTAGACCAACACCATGCTCTTTATTTTTTTCACATGGATTTATTTCCAGGATTGCACACATCCCCATGCAAAGTGTTAGTGTTTTCAGAATTAATCTGTGGGCCTCTGAGGGCCCTCAACGTGGTCTCCTTTGGCCAGGTAACCCAGGAACTGGCTGAGATTTTGTACCAGACAGCTGTTGTCTGGAACATAAAACAAAATGTCTGTGCAGCAAAACAAACACGAGGTCTGAACAAACAGAACAAACCCATTGTTTCACCATATAAACAACAGATGGAGGATGGGGAGGGGTGGAGCAGAATTCATTTAGTTCCTGGACCATAAGCATTTTATTTTTGCTTAAATGATGACATTAGCTCAGAATCATTTAATTTTTAAAACCAGTGTGTATGAACCATCTTAGAGATCAACTTGGGGGCATACTATGCATCCTGAATGTATACCCCTTAGAGATAGATAGCTGGAGATAAAAATTCAACACCACCCCATCTCCCCTGTATCTACAATGCCATAGAGAATTTGAAAGACTGCAAGTATAAAGTGTGGCTCATTTTGACCTGGTCTTAGTACTGGAGTTAAAGTAAACAAAATCTCAAACTACATGGCAAGCTCTGCAGAGATAAACAGCCAGGAGAAGAGTTTCAAAGAGGGAACTTTTACAGCAATTTCATTAAGAAAATTAGTCTGGTTGTAAATATTACCTATTGAATCCTTCCTTATGTAACTCTGCTGTTCACACAAAAACTGCACATTCATATTCAGAAGCTGAAAAGTGAAAACAACATGTGGCTGACAAAAGGCACGTATCCAGAGTAAAATTTTTCAGAGAGAGCGTTCCCAATGAACACAATGTCCTGAGGGCAGTTCCAATAGCCTTAAAATAATAGGTGCCCTCAGGGCCAGGGCCAGCAAGCTGCAGGGGTTGGTGGCCCACCTTCCCAGGGTCTAAAGGTGGGGCAGGGCACTGGTTTCTTTCCCACTTGCTCTGAAATCTCTCCTTCTCTGCCTGTTATAATAAAAAAGTCACTGCTGATGATCAGTGTTCATAAGGGAGAAACTTCCAGCACTTACTGTTGGTGGGGGAAGCTAATAACCCAGCAGGTAAATGAACCTGCTGATGACATGCTCAAATCAAGCTTGTGTGTCCTCTTCTTCAATTTCTCATCATATATTGCCACTAATAGTGTGTGAAGGGTATGTGAAGACATGCATGCACACGCACGCACACACACACACACACACACACACGTTTGGGGGGTCCTGAAATCAGGAGATTGAGCTTTTTTGCTACTTCTCTGCCACAAACTGTATGACTTAGAACACCCTCATATATTTGAGACCTCAGTTTCCTGTTTTGTAAAATGATAGGTGAGATTAGACAGTCACTGGGGGACTGCCTAACTCTGACAACTCAGTACCCAGGACTGCACCATACACCTTTTAGAGGAGAATTCTTTCAGGGGGGTAAAAACAGCACATGCATACAGTGTCCCCCTCATGCAGTGGGGACAATTAAGGGCCTTGTTCCACAGCCTACCCACTCCGTGGATGAACAGTCACCCTCCTAACAGGGGCCGGAGGACACTCCTATCAGCACTGGGGATCGCTCTGGCCTTTTCATCTGGCTCCTTCCTCTTCAGGGCCCATTCCTGCCTGGTTCAAAGGCCTGTGATTAATATCTAAGTTCCAGTAAAGTGATTTAAGGAGTGAGCAGTTAGACACTGTGGAAGGAAGGCATGAAGTCTTCCTGCAAGAACTTTTTAAGGGGGTGATTTAAGAGAATGAAGCCTGTGAAAATTAGAATTATTCTTACTGGAATTTCCCAGTCGGGGAGCCTATGTAGCCCCCAGGAGCCTCCCCATGAGTCCTAGAGATGCCAAAAGGAAATTCACCAAGAAAGAAACTCACCAGCTCCTTTTCTACCCAAATAGAGAGCAGCTCATGCAAGAATAGACACACCCCACTGTCCAGTTATCTACTGATGGATTAAAAGCTAACCCAAATGTACTGGCTTAAAACAGCAACCATTTTATTTTATTTCCCAATTACGTGGATCAGGAATGTGAACAGGTAAGGCTGGGTGAATCTCACATTTCACACATTATCTGCACAGGTCATTTAGTAATTGCTGGATGGGCTGGTCTGGGGGTCCAGGATGGCTTCTCTTTCATGTCTGTTGCCTTGCTAAGCATGGCTAGAAGGCTGGCCTCAGCCGGACTGTTGAGTGGAGCACCTACATGAGATCTCTCCAGCAGAAGGGTCTCAGGGTACTTGAACTTCCTACTCAGTTGCTCAGGGCTCCTATAGAGAGTATACAAAGAGGCCAGGTACAAAGTACGGCTTCTTATGATTTAGCCTTGCAGGGTCCAGAACATTTCTTCCACTGTGTTTTGTTGATGTAGGAAGTCACTAAGGCCAACTCAGATTCAAAGGGTGGTGAATTAAATTCCATCTCTCAGTGGGAAGAGTAGCAAAGAATTTGTAGCCATCTTAACTCTACCAGACCCACCCTACCCCTTAAAAGAAAATTACCTATAGCCGGTCCGGTGGGTTTTCAGCTACCTTATAGGTTTGACTGCCTCAGAGTTCAAGGACACAGAGCTTTCACCTCTGCACCCATAACGCTAAGCCCAAATGCTGGTGACTTAACTCTCATAGCCAAACTCTGTGGCGTTCACTTTGCTACTTGACCTGATCTCTTCCTCTTTCCCAGTCTTCTTTTTGTCTTAATCATAAATAATTTTTGTATTAATAATAAATAATATGGTGTTTGTCTTAGTCCATTCTGGCTGAGTGGCTTAAACAACAAATATTTATTTCTCCTAGTTCTGGAGGCTGGGATGTCCGAGGTCAAGGCACCTACACGCCCAGCAGATCTGATTAGGATACGCCCCCTGACTTGCAGACAGCTGCCTTCCTGCTGTGTCTTTACACGATGGAGAGAAAGAGATCATCTCTCCCATGTCTCTTCTTCTAAGAGCACTCACCCTATTCATAAAGGTTCCACCCCATTGTCACAATTACTGCCAAAAACTCTACCTCAAATATCATCACACTGGGGTTAGGCTTCGACATATGAATTTAGGGGGAAGACAGGCACTCAGTTGATAGCAGAGTTCTCATTAATCACAAAGTAACACATGCTCCTTATAGAAGATAAAAGGATGAAAATGACTCATATTGCCACAATCTGGAGATAACCACAAGTACACATATCCTTTTATTCTTTCTCCTGTGCATACATATGTATGTCCATAGTTTATATTATATGTCACATTACATATAGTTCATATCTTGCTTTTCCAATAAATAACTCATAACCATTTTTCTTAAGTATTCAAATACTCCTTGCATTATATTTTACGCTCACATACTATTTCATTACATGAAGTACCACAATTTATTTAACAATTTCCTAATTGTAGTTTCATTTAGCTGTTTGCAGATTTTGATTTGGTAAACAATATTCTGAACATCCTCACACATCAAATTTTGTCCACATCTTAAAATTATTTCTTTAAGGGAGAGTTTGAGAAGTGGAATTCCTGGGTCCAATCTCCACACCTTGAAATTCTTCCTTCCTTTGACTTCTGGGTCACTGTTTCCTTCAGGATCCCATTAAATCTTATATAATTGGTCTGGAGCATAAGGCTTCATCTTTTCCTCTGCATACAGCTGGTGATTAAAGCCATGGGACCTGGTTAGACGGGACTACAAGAGTTCAAATTCAGAGAAAAAGAAATAAAAAGATTATTTCCAATTTCCAAAAATGCATTCCTAATAAACCCAAAGAAGTAAACACAAGTATTAATAAAGACTATTTAAAAAGTTTAAGAAAAAGTCTGGTTATGAGAGTCAACTCTAAATCTTAGTATTATGCATAAAAAAGAAAATATAATTAAAATAGTATAATGTTTTTAAAAGTAGGCAAGAAAATAAAATGGTTGAGAATCATCTAATGCAATTGGAGCAAAATACCATGTTCCTTAAAGGAGATAAAAAATATGGCGAAGATAATAATTCTTCCCCATTGTGTATTAGAATTTTGACACTATTCAATAAAAATTTTAATTGTATCCCCTACAGGCCTTACTATAATAAACCTAAAATCCATCTGAGAAAATAAAGAGAATATGGATAAAAAGAACTGTGAGAGACAGCTAGCTTTACCTGAAAATTGGTTTTATTATAATATTGAAATTGTTAAAATGGTATTTTTAGGATTCACTCTAAAACATAAGCATAGACCCACAAAACAAAGCAGAAATGGAATAGGTTCTAATATATGTACAAATTTAATATGCAATGGATCAAACAAAACAAATGAACAGATAATAGAATCATTATTCTTAAAATAATATGTGGCTAAATAACAGTAAGTATAAAAATTAATTTGAACCCACACTTCTCATCAGTCATATTAAAGAATCAAAAAAAATATTTCAAAATTGTGAAGACTAACTAAAATAGGATACAGAAAGAGATTATTAGAGAAAGGGATTAATGAACATTTTTTAAGCAATAGAAGTACTTGCCCCCACAAAAGACATTTTAAACAGACTCTTAATCAATCAGAGGAGAAGTCTATTCTATATGTCATTTTGAAATGAGAGAACTTCTTATTTCATGATCTGAAAAGTTCTGGAAATTATCATAGTTACGGCTCCCAGGGAGCCCTAGCTGCCTACTTGGAGGTGTAGACAGAAGGGATAAAACTGCCCATCAACCTTCCCACTGGTGGCAGGGAACCTGCCCAGCCTCAGGTACCAGACTGTGAAACAGTCTTGGTGACCAGCCAGTGCTCCTGGAGGAGGGGGTCCCCGCTCTGGACAAGTCCATTATGAATTTGATGAGACCAAATAAAGACAAGCGCAAGTCAGGGGTTAAAAGGGGCTCATGCCACGCTTATTCTCATGGTGGTCGCAGACAGCTCAGTCTCTGCTGGCTCCGACCCTGCTCCCTTCTGCTCCCCAGCATCGGGCTTTCCCAGCGCCTAGCACTGGGGCTTCAGGGTTTCTCTCTCCTGCTTCCTCTCTCTACCCTCCAAGGCTTCCCACCTCTCCGTCCGCCCCTAGCATCGGGAGGAACCCTGTGGGCACGTCTCTGCGGTACTGGTGGACTCCCAACCAGTTTTGTCCAGGCGCTTGTGTTTCCCCTCTGCCTCTGCCCTGGCCCAGAACTCCCGTGACTGACCCGGGGCTCTGGTGCCCACAGGTATGGGAAGCAGGCTCCTGTATGTATCCAATGGGCGATATTAAAGCCAAGTGAGAATTCTGGTCATAAATTTCCATTTTCTCTACACCAGCTCAGTGTCTAAAGCTTTCAAATCCAAGATAAAATGGCTACTCTCCTGGAAAGGGTAGAGACCAGCAGAGGTCTGTGGAGCAGCATTTCTGAGGAGGTCTTGGGGTAGAGAGCAATGGAGGGGTCTGTCTGTGGGTAACAGGGAGGACCTTGGAGGAAACTTACACAACTGGAATTCAGGTTCAGTTTCTCCATTATGCCTCTGTGACATTGCAGGGACAACGCTGGGCCTCAGGGGCAGCTCAGCAGAAATGTTATAGTAGGTGGATAGCCAGACGTGAGCAGGGAAGAGGGAGGGGGCCAGTGGCCCCTGTTTACATTCGGCTAGGTATTGTTTACTTCTACAAACTCCATGTAAGCTGTTCTCATGGGATGTGGTGTGAGACTTCAGATAACAGACCGGCCATAATTGGCTAGTTCCAACACGGTAGAGAAGTTGACTGTGACTTCACGTCCAAATACAGTAAAGACTCACTAACATAGCAAAAATCACACCTCCCTGAGCCATGACAGTTCCGAGGACAACCAAATATAGTCAAAACCTCCCCAATCTGGGGTGTGGTTGCAAGAAGCCCCAACTCCGGGAAGACTCCACTGTTGCCTTTAAAACCTAATCCCACTTAGTGAGTATTCATCTCCCTTCATGTAAAAAAAACTCTTCCTACTGTCTTCTCAGCCCAGCCCCCTCTGTGTCTGCCTGTACCCCAACTCTCGAGAGTGTGCCCTTGTCTTTTTCTGAACTCTAAATCTCCAAACAAACTTTTAATGCTCAATGGCTTTTCTGTATCCATTGTTGAGTTCTTTCTCACTGCAAGACCAGTGACCCATTTCCAGTAAGAGAAGGGCCATGGCTAGAAGAGGAACCCATCCTTAACCAGGACTGTCATGGAAGCTTTGTGTTTACTGATTGTCTTCCTAGCAAATTCAAGGGCAGAGGAGCTAGCTGTGCTGTGAACCAGGCTGGGTCATGTCCAGGTTGGTCTGACAATAATCTTGTGCCTACCAGAGGGCAGAACGTGAACTTTTATCTATTTCTTTTCAAGTTTGTTAAGGGAGAGAACAGTGGAGAAAATACATCCTGTACCATTTCCCATCTCAACAGACATCTTTAAAAATGCAACAGTTTCCCCTGTAAGAACAGCACATGTTTTAGGAAGCCTACCTTTCTCTATGTATCAGATATATCGGATACATTCTCAACATTGTGCCTTACAAGAGGGGATTCTATTTTAAATACACATAGGAGACTCTACAGGGGAACCCTATGGTGAGACCATTTGTAAAGCAAATAAATAATCACTCCCTGGATAAATCTGTCTCTAAATCTGGATTTCCATATTCTATGTCATATTTGCCTGAAGAAAGTGTTCTCTACAAATGTATCTTTTGTTCAAATTAGAATTCATTCATATCCATGCAACCTTTAAAATATGACTCCCAAAACAAGGCACCGAATGCATATGTTGTAACAGTCCAACTCCCTCCAAAACGTTAGCTCAGCCTTTGCCTTTTGTCCATACTTAAGAAAATATATTTAAAAAAAAAAGAAAATATAGACATCTTGTTGAACAGATGTATGTTCTGTTTCTCTGAAAAACCTTAGGGCTTAATCCACAAAGAGGGATACAAACAGTAATTAACATGTGAAAAGCAGCTCAGTCTCACCAGCATTCAGAGAAATGCAAGTTAGTGTCTCCTGGACACCTGTGCCTTCCAGGTTTCAGTTTGGGGCAAGGTGGCTGACAAGTCTGAGAAGAGAGGCCTCAGGGCACCCCATGCCCTCTTTTTGAGCAGAACCATGCTTACATACCTCAGCAGCAGACAGGACAAGCCTCTGTTGAAACAAACGCAGAGTAGTTTTAATTTGTGAAAAGCAACTGTTATTTGGAAAAATTAAGTTCTTGGTGCTTTTACACTGTAGAGCTCAGAGTGCTGGAGAAAGCACTTTGAGATTAGAAATCGAGCCACATTATTAGTAATTTATTTGCCTTAGCACATATGGGAGATAATGCGTTCCTTGGCCATGTGGTCCTGGTGGTCAGCTCTGCCAGCAATGATTTGGAAGCACTTCTGAGCCGAGTGCCACGTGGGCTGCCACAGGGCGGTGAGCAGGCTGCCCTTCTGCTGCAGCTGCTAGAGCAGCTGGGATGGAGGCTGCTCCTTTTGTCTGGTTAAAGCAAATTTCCAGGTTGAGCTGACAATAGTGTATTCTGCAGCCTAGACCCACTGAATGCATATGGGAATGCTCCCAGAGGCCCAGTGAGCCCCTCTTGCTACCACAGTGGATTTTTGTTCTCAATGTTAAGACCTGACTGAGCTCGGTTCTCACATTATCTAAAGGTCATATGGTGTTAGGGCCATAGGGTTAGGTGGGGAGTAAAAGTCACTTATTAAATCTAGAGTGGATTCCTGTGCATTTTCAGCATATTCTGTGCCAGGTTATGAAAATGAGCCCTCTAAAGGAGAAGACAGTAATGCTTAGTAAATTTACATGAAGCAGGAATCTTCCTTATTAATCTAACTTAATTGGATGAATCAGGTAACCTATCAATAAGCCAGTGGTAATGGAGGAGAACAACACTATAACTGATTTTGGATACATGGATATTCAACAGATACTTTTTATTGACTGAATTATTATACAATTCAGTGGCTGATTAAAAAACAAATACTTTTTTGTTGGTTGATTGTCAGTCAGGTCAGTGGCTGCTGAACCCCCTAGTTCATCTGCAGAGTAGGATCACGAATGACACTCTCTCACAGTTGCTGGGCCCTTCTTTTCACTGTTTTGCACAGCTGGTGCTGAAATGAGCCTGCATTTCACAGTATGTGCCAATTAATACTACGGAGAAGTGGCCAGGAAGTGTGCTGTGGGAGAAGAGGGACTGAGTTTGGGACTGGTATTTGCAGGAAATACAAATGTCTTTTGTATTTGCTGGGAGAGGGCAGAGGCAGCTGGTTTTTTCACCCATGCACTCTGCTTGGCTCACATAATCAGACCACCTTGATTCCAACATGCAAAACAGGACATTTCTTTTTAAAATGAGCTCCGCTAAGAGGAAAGTGAAAGATGTGATGTCACCAGTGAGATACCATTCAGATGGTCACCGATTAATGGATCAGCAGGGACCAGTACTATCCAAAGGCTCACACATCCCCCCTGTCGAAGGGCAGGATTGAACTCATGCTCATCCAATTTCTAGCCAGAGGAGAGGAGGGAAGAATCTGGAATCTTGACATGTCAACTCAGGATGCACCAGGGTAAGTCCAAGCCCTTCAGTGAAGCTTCCCTCGCGCATCTGCCTCTCTGATGTCCCTGCTCTGTGATCACTCACTGCACCACTGCTTTGCAACATCTCTCAATGTTTACCATCCTGTGATGGTTTCACGAGCGTTGTCTTCACTTGTTCATTCGGTAGTGGGATCCGACCTCAGATTGGATGGGTCAGGCCTGCGGAGAGAGGTGATACTGGGCTGATACGTCAGTGATGAGTGTTACAGGTCGGGTTCCTCAAGAAATAGACTCTAAGAAGGAGATGAGCATGCACGGTGTTGATTAGGGCGTGTGCCTGCGATCAACACCCGTGGAACGCAGAGGAAGGAAGCAGCACCGGCAGAGGGAGAAGCTGAGCCACATGCAGTCCCGAGGGAGGCCTCGGCCAACCCCACAGGGAACTCTGGAGCTGAGATGGCCTTTCAGAGTTGCCCCAGATCGGGGGAAGGAGGACAGGCATTTATGCCTCTGTGATAATCCGTCATTAGATGTGGGCTGCTCCAGAAAGGGAACATGACCTCGGGAGAGGCAGCTCTCCTCAGCAGAGGCGACTCCTAAGGGAGGCGGCACCTGGAGGCTGTCCGCCCGCAGCACTTTCAGCAGCTGGAGAGCAAGTCCTTCCGTCTAAGGCGGAATCTCAGCAGTGCGGTACAGCATCCACAGCGTGAATATACGCATACGGGGGAAGAACATCCCAGGTAGAGGAAACTGCAAAAACCAAAGCCCGAGAGAAGAGTTGGCCTGGTGTGTGCAAAGAACAGGAAGGAGGAATATAAATACAATAAAAAGAAAGTGGTAGAAGACGGGGGAGTGGAAAGGCAGACAGGAGCTTCTGGGCCTTGAGTTTTGTATTTATCCGGGTAGCAATGGGAGCCATTTGAGGATTTTAGCAGGAAAGCAACAGAATCGATTTACACTTTTACACTCTGGCTGCCGGCTGTCCGTGGGCTCTAGGACTAAGAGTGGGAGCTGGGAGGCCAGAAGGAGCAGCTGGAACAGGTGAGGAATGAGGTGACAGCAACCTGGGTTAGGTCTGGCAGCGCAGCTGACGAGATTGGGATTTGTCTTGCCGGTAGAGCCAGTGGTCTTCTTGACTGCTTGCATACTGGGTGCGAGGGGAAAAGAGAACTAAAGATATTCCCAGGTTTGTAGTCTGCCCAACTGTGGAGGTGGTGGGAGCACTGGGTGGGGGAAGACGGAGGGAGAAATAGTTTGGGTGTGAGTGTGCGTGAGTGGAAGGTAGAGGAGCAAAGGAGAGTCAAGATGGGCCTGGAGGTGGCAAGTTTGAGATTCCTGTCCTAGTCCTGGTTCCCTAGAAACAAATTCTGAGACAAGAGCTCAAGTGCAATAGTTTAACCAGGAGGCTACCCAAGGACACACAAGTAGAGAGGTGGGGACGTGAGATAGGGAAGAGGAAGCAGCCAAAAGGATGTACTTCATTAAGCAAGTTGTCAGTGTATAGACGACTGGAGTTTACATGTCTGGTGCAATCTGGTAAACTGTACAGAGCATGTGTTTCAGAGTGGTCCCACCCAAAAGGTAAGGGTGCTGGAATCTTTATCAACCAGTCCTATCTGTGCTCCTGTGTTATTAATTCCTTAGCACTTCTGGCTTGCTGTGGAGCAGGTTCTGACAGCCAGAGAAAGCCCCCAGGTGAAGAGGCAGCTGCAGGCAGCTGGTGGGCACTGAAATGGCAAGGGCTGAAGGGACACCGGTTAAAAAGAGATTCAGAGTCAAGGCCTAGCTAAGACCCCAGATAACACAGGAGAGGCGCTAGTGTCCAGGGAGCTGGATATAAGGGCCAATTTCGTAGTTCAGTCTAGAGTCACAAAGAAAAGACAAGCAGCCAGATGAAGCAGTGGTCTGATCACAGTGGTGCCCACAGAGTGTATTGGCGCTGCCCCATCTTTTGAAGAACCCAAGTCAACCTCAATAGCAGCTACCTAGAGTTCCAGAACCTCAATGGATCAACTGAGATTGAGTGGATCATCAAAAGAAGTCAGAGCTATTTCTCGGGGGGAACTTGCTTAAAGACTGATCAGGTGACTTTTCAAGGTCATCTCTAGAACTGAGATTCTATAAATGTTCTGCTTCTACAAATGCAGAAACTGATGGTCAAGAACTATAGGGGTTTTTCTTAGACTCCAAAAGTTTGCTGGCTTTCCAAGCTAGAGAACATTGCACACATAAAAGCTCATCGCAGTAGTTGTTTCAAGGAAGGGGGCTTTGATAATTTTATTAATATTCATTAAAAATGATTTTTTGAAGATAATAAGCATGTCAAAACATCTGAAATCTGATGGTCACATTATTCAGAATTTTTTTCTTCTCACATCGTGCTTTAATTGTGTCATCTTTCTATGTCAGTCCAGCATAAGATCCCCAGGGAATAGTAATTATTCCATTACTTATTCGAGGTTCTAATTAATGAAGATCTATTGTCAAGTGTAATCAATTATTTATTGTTATTGGGATCTCTTCTTTTCACTAAAGCCACAGTGATTGAAGTGTTGGGGTTTTCCTAAAAGAATAGCTGAATTTGACCTCCCATTTTGTTTCCTTTCCCAGCCCAGGTCACCTTAAGCTCTGGTACTGGTAACTAAATGTCAAGGCTCAGGATCTTTCTTAACCAGAAATAGCAAAAGCTTTGCAATTTAGATATAAACAGCCTCCAGTCTGTGAGATCCTCCCTAAGCATCTCCATGACCCACTGGAATAGCTCCTATTTTCCTCTGGGCTACAGTTCCTGCTCTTAGCAATGTCTACTTCTGTCCTTGATGTTTATTTGGCTTAACTGTGCTCTTACAAAGTGTTTATGATCCTGCCCAAATAAATTCAATCTTTTCAGTTCTCAAAACTCCCAGTCAGGGGTTCCTAACCTGAAACTCACAGAGCCCTAAGAATTTACAGATCAGTTTCAAGGATTCCATGAACCATTTCAAATCATACAAAATCTGGCTCTACATTTTGGCTTCTCCAAGGCAAAGATCTCAATATAACTTCTCAAAGAAATAGCTGAACTAAAACAAGGCTAAAAACGACTTTTTTTTTCTTTTCCAGCTCTATCAATTTTTTTAATTGACACACAATCTTATATTAGTTTCAAATAGACAACACAGTGGTTCAACAGTTACCCATATTATTATATAATCACCCCCAGTAGTACAACTACTATCTGTCAACATAGGAAGATATTACAGAATCATTGGCAATTCTCCACGCTATACTACCATCCCCATGACCAACCTATATTATGATTAAGAGGTTCTGTGCCCTGTTATCCTCCTCACTCACCCACCGCAATCCCTCCCAACTGGTAACCACCAGTCCCTTCTCAAGTATCTGAGTCTACTGCTCTTTTGTGCCTTCTGTTTTGCTTTGTTTTTATATTCCACAAATAAGTGAAATCATATGGTATTTGTCTTTCTCTGCCTGGCCTATTTCACTGAGCATTATACCCTTTGGATCTAAAGGTTGCAATGTTGTTGCAAATGGTAGGATTTCTTTTCTTTTTACGGCTGAATATATATGTACGACATCTTCTTTATCCATTCAACTGTTGGTAGACACTTAGGTTGCTTCCATATCTTGGCTATTGTAAATAATATAGCAATAAACATATATCTTTTCAGATAGGGGTTTTGTTTTCTTTGGGTAAATTCCTAGAAGTGGAATTACTGGGTCAAATGGTGTTTCTATTTTTGATCTTTTGAGGAATCTCCATACTGCTTTCCTCAGGGGCCACACCAACTGACATTCCCACCAACAGCATAGGCAGGTTGCCCTTTCTCCACATCCTCACCAACACTTGTTATTTCTTGTCTTTTGGATAGTGGCCATTCTGACTGGTGCGAGGTGATATCTCATTGTGGTTTTGATGTGCATTTTCTTGATGATTAGTGATGTGGAGCATCTTTTCATGTGCCTGTTGGCCATCTGTATTTCTTCTTTGGGGAAAAATGTCTGTTCAGGTCCCCCCACTAATTTTTGATCAGGTTATTTGTTTTTCTGGTGCTGAAGCACATGAGCTCTTTATATATTTTGGATGTTAACCCCTTACAGATAAATCATTTAGAATTTATTCTCCCACACTGTAGATTGCCTTTGTGTTCTATTGATGGTATCCTTTGATGTACAGAAGCTTTTTAATTTGATGTAGTTCCACTTGTTCATTTTATATTTTATTTCCCCTGCCCAAGGAGATGTGTCCAGGAAAAAATTGCTCATACTTATGTTTAAGAAATTTTTCTCTATGTTTTCTTTTAAGAGTTTTTGCTTTATTTTTCTTATCCCCATTTTAAAGAAGGTTTCATGCAAATAATTTTCCTTTGTTCAGTATTTTCTCTTTAAACCAGCTCTTCAGGGTATCAGCCAGGTTGCTTCCCTTCCCTGAGATATCCCAAACCTGCTTCTATAAATCCTTTTGCATTCATATGAGATTGTTCACTGGTATCTTATACTCCAAACCCATATAGGGATGTAGAAAATGATTCCTCACCCTCTGATTCTTAAGGTGGTGAATTTTTTTCTTGGAATGGAAATTATTAAGGTTTTGCCTTTTTCCTCATTTCTTTACAAACTGGAACCTTGGACTCTGCTTAAATAAAGATGTTCCAGTGAGTTAATCATGCTAGGGAACAGAAAAATTCAAGGAGCTGGAAGGAGGTTAACCCTCCCACACCAGACCTGAGAATACCATTTTGGACCCTCCCCCCTGAGCTCTAGGCTTTGTATTTCCAATTGTCTATGGGACATTTTTTCTTCTACAATTTGTAGGCACCTCAAAATCAACACGTCCAAAATTGAGTTCCTCATCTCTCTTTCTTCCCCAGTAACCTAAACTGCTCTTTCTCTACATTTCCTACCTCAGTGATTGGCACCATCATCTACCCCTGACCCAATCCAGAAGGAAAGAAGTAATCTTTGATTCCTTTCTTAACTCCTCTCCCCTCCACAGTGAGTCACTCACTTCCTATCTCCTAAGCATCCTTATATCGGACCAATTCTCTCCAGCCTCACCACATCCAGTCCAGAACAGACCCAGCCTTTTCTCACCTGAAATACAGCCTCCTGACTGGTTCCTCTGACTCCAAATCTTACGCCTCCCTCATTTATTCTCCAAAATGGTACTTCTCAAATGCAAATCTGATAGTTACTTTTTTCTACTTGAAACCTTTCATGGTTTTCCACTGCGGTTGGCATAGTATCCAAACTTGGCATGGCTCCTCTGGACCAACAATGAGCCCATTTCCAGACCATGCTCGAACGATCAAACACCCACATGATGACATCCAACACTTCTTTCCTGGGTCAGGAGAAGAGCAGAGAAGACAAATTCTGGGAACTATGATCCCACCTCTTTCAGGCAGCAGCAAACACAATAACCAATTAGCAAACAGACACTGGTAAAGTTGACTCATGACCCTTGTGAGCAGACAGCATGGTGCCAAGCAGCACCCCATGTGGAATATGGCGGCTGCACGTGCAGGTGAAGTCTAACAGGGAGAGGAGAGTCTGGGGCACGATGTGAGAAGGACTGCCTCCTTCCGGCTCTGATTCTGGCATAAAGCTTGGAGTCAGAGAAGGCAGCCAGGAGGCTGTATTTCACGCTAGAAGAGTGTTGGTCTGTTCTGGACTGGATGCCGTGGGAGAGTAAAGAACCGGTCAGAGATAAAGATTCTCAAGAGACAGGAAGTGAGTGATTTCACTGTACTAGAATATCCGCAGGTGAGCTGTGAACCACTGCTCCAAGTCTACTAGCTGGCCCCCAACTCCCCCCAACTTCCATACCCAAAACCCCATCTTACACTAGAAGTTTCTCTGTAGCCTGAGTTCATGTTTTCTTATACTTTATGCTCATTCGTTAGTCTACATAACATTTCTGGAGGGCAAGTCAGTACTGTTTGCCAATTTTTGATATAGGAGAGCCAAACTCTGAGAACACACATATTTATGTTTGGGGTTTTTATAAAGTGCTTTTCTTCTATGGACATTATTTTGATGGTTAAAGTGAAAATGTTCCTTCTGCCTATTCTTTGAGGACAGAGCAAGAAGATAAGGATTTGAGCCAAGCGCAAAAGGATATGGAGAACGTGGGAATGAACTCTTGACAATTGGGATTGTTAAACATTGAAAGTGTTGTCTTAGGGAGTGTGGATCTTACTTTATAGGGACCTTTATTTTAGTTTAAGATACTCATATTTAGGGCAAGAGAATGGGCCAAACAATCTCTCATAGATTTTTCCAGCTCCCTGACTCTAAGAATGCTATTGTTTCTTGTGTTTCTCTCCATAATACTGTTAGCCTGTGGGAGTTACACACACGTGTTTGTGTATCTGTGGGTCTGGATGTGTGTGAATGCTCTTTTAATCCAGCACTTACAGCCATCTACAACAGAATCTCAACATACTTTCCCCAAATTATGCCTTTTTATCACTGGATGTCAAATCTCTTTTTTAAAGAAGCAGATTAACAAAATCTTGCACAAAGAGCATAAGACATTAATTTTATTATAAATTGGTCATTTTTATGTATAACAAAGGCAACCAATGAGAAGATTAAGCATAGCTTGATAAACACAAAACACTTTACTATTTTATTGGGAAATGATGTTAAACTTTAAAAAGTTAAAAAATAAAGGTATCACAGAGAATACTGGCATATTCTTTATTCATACTCACTTACTGCAAGCATTTTACACTACTTGCTTCATCATTTGATCTCGCTCTGCCCTTCCTCTCTCTTTCTCTCTACACACACACACACACACACACACACACACACACACACACACACAATTTTTTTCTGAAGAATTTGAGAACATGTTCCATATGTCATGACCCTTAGCCCCTCAATACTTCGGTGTATATTTCCTAAGGACAAGCACATCCCATTATGTAATCATACTACAGTTTTCAACTCGATATATTTATATTGATTCAACACGCTACCATCCTTGCTCCAATTTTGCCAGTTAACTTAATAACAGCCTTAATGACATTTCCTGCCTGCTACAGAATCCAGTCTGGGGTCAGTTATCTCATTTGAATCTCTTTTAGGCTGGAGCATTTGTTTGTTTTCTTTGTCTTTTAGGCCATTAACATTTATAAAGAATACAGTTCCCCCTCTGTCTTTTTTTTTCTTTCCATAGGACATTTCTCATTTTGGGCTTCTCTGATATTTCTTCAGAATTAGATCGGGGTTATGGGCCCTTGGCTGGGACCCTACACAGATGATGGGTGTGCTCAGAGCATCATGTTTGCGTGTACATCACGCCCACCTGCTCCTCATTAGTGATGTTGGTTTGATCACTCAAACTAGGGTTGTGTGACGCTTTCACTGTATCTTAACTTCTTTCTTCCTTCCTTGCAACTAGACACCTTCTCTGGGGAGACCCTTAAGATTATACAAATACTCTGCTCCTCATCAAAAGGTCCCCCTAGATATAGCATTCATTCCATATTCTTGCGTGTTCGAGTCTTTACCCTGACACTTGCAAAATGATGATTTTTGGAAGGCAAGTGCAACTCCTTCCACACTTATCAGTCAGTCCATAGCCCTGATGAACAAAATAGAGTTTTCTCTTCTCTTCTTTCTCTCTCTCTCTTTTTCTTTCTTTTTTATTTACTAGTCAGCTGTATGAATACATGAATCCATGTTTTTTCAATGATTAATAAATTATTACTGGGCTTACTCATTTTGGTGCTCAGACTGGGAATCCACTCAAGCTGGCTCCTGTGTCCCCGTGATATGCCATCACTGTTTGGAGCACTTCTTTACTTTTTGGAGTAAAAACGGGTTTCTGGCCTGTCCTACCTTAGGCCTAGGCAAGGTGTGGGCCAGGGCCTCAAGAGGCTGTGTATTTTGAGGGTGCCATCTTCAGACTTTTCCGGGTCCTCCCCTGGCACCTGGGGCCTACCAGGGCCAGCAGGTTTGCCTGGGTGGGGCACCTGGTCTCACTTCTTCCCCTCAGTGCCCTCTCCGGACCTCAGCCTGCCCTCTGCTTATTTCCTTCATGGTATTATTCAAGGAGGAGCCACCAGCCTGATGCTGCTGTGCTGATTGGGGGTGACTCTCGCTTACTGGACAGGATGGATTCGGAGGCGTGGGCTACATTCTGCTCCCTGAAGGCCCTTGGGCATGAGGCTAGTGTGTGGGCCTGGGCATCAGCTCCCACCCACCCATGCTCTGATCTGCAGCCTGTGGGCCCTGCCTATCCCCGCTGAGGGTCTTTGAGACCCTTGCTCTGTAACAAGAGTCAGCCAAGCTGCAAGGTCCGAGGCAACAATCCCCACCAGACAGCCCTCACGTCTGACGCCAATTGCAAGTTTGAGGAGCTTCCCTAAACCACTCTCAGGTTTGTAATTTGATAGAAGGCCTCACAGAATTCACAGGAAAATGTTATGTTCATGGATATAGTTTATGACAGAGAAAGGATACAAACTCAAGTCAGTGGAGGGCAGAAGCATAGGGCCCTGACTGGGTGCAGAGGCAAAGCTCTGCTCATTCTCTTCCTGCAGAGTCATAACAGCTGGACTCCCTTCCAGCCCTGATGTGTGACAATAAATACAGACATTGCCAACCTGGGCGGCTAACCTGAGTCCTTGGTGCCCAGATATTTCACTGGGGCCCAATCACATACTGCTCATATGACTGACCTTTAGTCTCCAGCCCTACCCAGAGGCTGGGCTAATACCTTTAGTCTCCAGCTCCTCTAGATGCCAGAGCTGATACGGAATGGCCCAAAGCCTCCATCACAGATCACTTTGTTAGACTGTCCGACAGCCAGGGCTCCCAGGCAAACAAAGACACTCCCATCAAGAAGGACATTCCAGGGGGGCAGATCACCTTCCAGTAGCTGAGAAAAAAGGCCAGACCTCCTTTTGGGTAAGATGAAGTATTCACCACACATCAACCTTTCCGTTCTAAGTATTTCCTCACTGTCAAGGTGTCTTAAGCTATACCAGAAGGGGTAAACATTTTTGCATGAAAGGTACTGCTCTTCTCACCCCAGCCAGGAGCCTGAGTACCCTCCCTCTGCTGGTGTCTGCAGGGTAGGGGTGTGGTCAACACTGAAGAGAGCAAATTCTAGGAATGCAGTGGTTAAGGCCTGAGCAGTTCAAGAGGTGATATGATTGAAAGACATGTTATTCTACATTTAGGCTGTAACATTCAACATGATGAGAACACAAATAGTAGTTTATATTTTCTCACACACTTCAGGCATTGTGCACTTCATCAACAAAACACAGCAACAACCTTTGATGGGATCACTGCGAGTCAGCACCCACAGGCTGCCCCATGGGTCATGCAGATCCCTAGCAAATGGTATTGGAGAACCCCAGAGGTGGAAAATCTGCTGTTTCAGTAAGTACAGATTGTAAAGAGCCATGGCATTGTGAGCAGGTACAGTGTTGCTCCCTTTTGTCTTGTGGTGAGACCGCAGGAAATTAGCCAAGGAGAGCCCTTTGGGCAAACAGAAAGACATGTGCCTGGAGTCTAGGAAGGATCATGTGTACTTTGAATAGCCAGCACATACGTAACAACCTCTTTTCTATCAGTCTAAATCTTCACTGATAAATCACCAAATGTACATGGTCTCTTGAATTTTGTAATATGTATTTTAATCACAAATTTTATATAGACAGAGAGCCTGCAGAAAATATTGGCCTGGTATCCCACACATGCAGCGGCAGCCCTGCTTCTGGCCCATCTTGTACCTATTCTGCTCCATCCCTGGAATCTGATTTTCTCCCTGGAACCTGGGTCATGGAATCAGAAACAAAGATCTAGGTGTTAGTGAGGTGAGCTTGAGAAAAACAGAACTTTGAACTTGGGAGTCACAGTTAACAGTTCCCAGTCTTTTATCAGACTCTCTCTGTGTAGTGGTTAATTGTCATTTTGGGCAGTTCAGCATACAACCCTCTCTTCCTCCTATGGTACCCCATCTCCCATAGGGTGTTTCTGCTGTGTGTAGGTGGTGGCATGTGGTGATTTTATCACTGTAGAAACAAGTGGGGCCGTATGCTCTTTCTCCTTACTCCAGCAGAACCACAGGACTTAGCCTCAGCCCCTTGGTTTTAATATGGGAATTTAATTCTGGAGCAATTTAAATCTTAAATCACAGAGAAGTAGACAGCTGGAGGTGATCACAGTGGCAATGATGTGCTGTGGAATCTCTGCTTGGGTTCCGGTTGTCCCATAGTCCAGTAACCCCCTGGTTTTTTACCATTTCCCAAGATAATTTTCATCATCTCATCTACCTGTTGATTTTCTGAGTCTCCAGTTTTCTTGCAATAAGTACTCCCTTTTCCTTTTGTTTAAGGTGGTCAGGATTGGTTTATTTCTTTAAAAAATGAATCCTGATTGAATGAGATGATTTATCTCTGGTTTTTTTATTGCTGTTATTATTTGGTATCAAGATTTCAATTCAGTTAAGTATTTGCAAAGAGCAATAACTGAACAGCCCATCTTGCCATCTCAGTACACACCTAAGTCCTCCAGAAGCTGAGAGCAGAGTTACAGGAAATTTCCGTTTCAAAATGAAGCATGTAGTATATCTAAGAACAGTTTATGATCCTTAATTGGTGATTGTTTAATTTTGAAGGTGCTAACTAACAGCTTTCTCAACCACTTAAAATTTTCGCTGTTTGTAGAAAATACTTTCCAAATTTATCTTAAAACATTATGAAATGTTCAGCAATAGAAATCAAAAGAAACAAATATCTCAGTGCCCATTTCTGACAGTCAGCATTTCAAAAGAACCAAATTTACTTTGTTTTGCATAATAGGGATAAGCTATTTCATTTTTGTCCTTGGATCATCATTTACATTTATGAGCATATTTATAAGGGACTGAAGTCAGCACAAAATAGGCTGGCCTCTTGGCCAAGTTAACAAACACATTGGTCATCTCCATTATACTTAAATTCTTATCTATCACATTGGCATATACGCAGATGTGTACTTTTGCACTTCTAAAACCATAGTAAAAAAAATCCATTGTGAAAAATAAAATGTGGTTTATAGACTTCTATATAGAATCCTTAAAAATCTGCTGGAAACCAGTTTGCATGGGAGTACTCTGCCTCTCCTGTTTAATTTTTTAAAGAGTACTTTTCTAGACTTGGATAAAGTCCTACTTCTTTCCTGACATCTTCCCTATGCTCATCCCAAAGGGAGTCTCTCTTCCATGCGCTTAAAGCAACTCTTTTCCTCCCATGGCACAAAAAACAGGCAAGACGTGGCCTCCCCTTACTGCTCATTAGAACTTGAGATGTATCTATCTCGTTTTTCATATGTATACACCTTGTTTTCTCAAATATATTTTAAGCTCCTTACAAGCATTAGCCAGTTCTTTCACAAGTATTTGTGACTTTATTGGTATTAAACTCTGTAACTCCAGGGGAAAGTACGTTCCCAGCCCGGGGCAAATAACCTTTGAAGCCAAAGTCAGTCAAAGGGAGAAATAAAGTGGGAGAAACCCATTTATTGTTTACAAGAAGTCCTCTGCTTCTGCTCACAGATGTCTCTCGTGACCCGCAAACGGACCCCACCAAACCTCTCTGGTCCTGGTGCTCACCTGCTCTCCACCCACTTTGCAATCACCTACTGATATGGAGATAGACTACTTCTGTCCATCCCTTGGAAACACCTATTGATTTGGAGATGCACTAAGGCCAGGAGAGAGATTTTGGAAATACTGCAATTTTACCCACAAACTCCATTTTCTTCAGACCCATTTTTGTATACTTAGCTCAGTGTTTCCTCAACAGGGTCATTGGCCCCCTTTTCAATTTTGCCTCATCTTCATGCCCCATGTCCTAATTTGACTCCAAGATTTCTGTGAATAAACTCACTTTTAAAATCTAAATTAATTTATTTTTAAAGGAAACAACATATATCGAAAACCAAATGTTGCTAGCCACAAGTGGAAGGTAATACAAAAACAAATACTTTTTTTTTAAACAACACTATTATTTATTAAATTCTAGCTAGCTACTGTTGCCTTGGGGCTTTGAGCCTAAGGAAAAAAGGGAGATCAGAAAGTGAGCCATTTCTCCTTACTGACCAGACGGATATGGAAAGGGCATTGGAAAGGGACTACCATTCTTTCTCACCATGAGATTCAATATTACTTACGTCATACACATCAACCAAGACCACCACTCGTCCCCCGGGAGGCAGACAGCCACTAAGCTGAGAAACACTAATGTAAGGTGAGCCAGCTGGAACTGAGACACCTGTCTTCCAGTTCTGGCTTTGTGTGTCTCCACACCTCACCGTACAAGCTCTTCTCCATTCCCCCTTGTATTATGGGACCACATGATGCATTTCTTATCATTGTCTGAGCCTTACTTTCCTTATCTATAAAGTCAGAGAATTCTACCAGATACTCTTTCTGGATGCTTCCAGCCCTGACTTTACCAGAGTCTATAATCACAAAATCCTAAGGTTAAAGTGTTCACGGAACCTGGGACACGCACTCCTGTTTACCATCCCCACTCAGCAACTGATCACGATTATGAACTGCCCAGCACCAGCTCACTCATCTTCTCCATGAAGGAGAATGACTGCCTTTGGACATCCCCACCCCTCACAGAGGACCGGTGTTAAACAGAGGAGAGAAACTTTCTCCCTGTAGGGCGAAGTGCTCAGGGGATACAGAAAGGTGTGAGCTTAGTTCTACCCCTCAAAGTTTCCATTGTTCCATGACTCTTGATTCACATTTATTTCTAAAAAGGGAAGGGAATCATAGACACTAAATATATGTTAGCGTGTAATCCCACCTTAAGTTAGCTAAAGAGCAACTGAGCTATAAAATTATGCTAAAATCACCCAGAAATCATTTTTTTTTTTTTTTTTTTTTCAGAAATCATTTTTAAAAACAGATTGTGAGGCCAAGTGGAGTTGGTGGCAGTCAGAAGGTACAATTATAAAGTTGGCCCTCCCCTCTCCTGGCAGTGTGAACTTCTGGACGCCCCACCCAGCTTCCTCAACCATTAGCTGAGGGATGTGGGTTCCACTAGGCCGTCTTCATATCTCCTAGCAATCATCCTAAGCATTTGTGAAAACTCCTAATTTTGAGAAAAACTTCAGGAATCAAATTCATAATTGGTCCTAAAACCACTAAAATAATTAAAATGCAAATAGGAGTTAAGATTGGAAATTGGCCTTCATATAGTACTGTTGACCCTTGAACAACACAAAACAACACAGGGGTGACCTGCATGGGCCATTCATACACAATATTTTTCAATAAATACACTGCAACAATTCTTGGAGATTTGCAGCAATTTGAAAAAACATTTTCCGTTATTGTAAAAATACAGTATATAATGCATATAATGACATACAAAATATGTTGATTGACCATTTATGTTATTGGTAAGGCTTCCAGTCAACAGTACGGTATTAGTAGTTAAGTTTTAAGGGAGTCAAAAGTTATGTGCAGATTTTCAGCTGCACAATGCAGTGAGTAGGTGGCAGCCCTAATACCCATGTTGTTTAAGGGTCAACTGTGGTTAAAAAAAAATCCTAGGTAAAAAAATAAATGGGAATTCCTTATAAAATTCAAAGAGAAAATGTACTTCTCCATTATGGTTCATATTAATATATAAAGTCATCACTTCATATAATGTATTTTTGAATGAACACCTCACATTTCATTCAGAGAAATACTAGTGGTAAAAATATTGCCTGCAAATATATGTTGGAAAACTTGGCAGTCTGCCAAAACGTTGGCAACACTCAACACGTAAACCTACAAGTCTGTTTGGGAATATGTCATATTTCAATACTAAATGCTGAGGCAACTCACCTGCCTTGCCATTTGCTGACAGCAAAGATACGGGGACAGCCTGCTATTGGGTCAGCAAGGGTTACATATAGAATTTAGAGTTAACTACTATAGGAGAGGGAAAATTATTTTCCTTCTCCGTTCTAGGTTCTCAGCCAGGGCTCTGTAACAGGAGACGGATTAACAAGAGCAAAGCATACAAATTTAGTTACCGTAAGTTTTATGTGACACGGGAGTCTTCACGAGGAATGAAGCCCCAAATGGTTAAACTGGCATGTTTTTATACAAGGTAAGATGTAGGGTGAACAGGTGTGGGAAAATGTGATAGGCCCTATGGGTGTGAGCTAACTGTAGAGAACTGGGGAAACTTAGCAACACGTGTTTAGATTCTTCTGGGTGATCCTCCTTCTTGGAGATAAGGATGTTCCTTTCCTCCGGGTATAGGGAGGGCATCTCTCACATGAGCATCTTATGACCTGCTTCAGGGGGAAGGTCAGAGAGTCCTTCCCACACCTTCGCTTATCAGATGCCTTCGGTTTATAACACTCAATACATCAAGCACCATATTTTGGGGTAGCCTGTGTTCTGAAAGCTTATATACTCAGCATCCTAGGGACATTGGGGGGTGTTAGCTAAGAGCAAGCTTCTGGATCTCTTATGCTAAACAAACTTCAGAGTGAGGAATGAAGCTTTTTAGCCACTGCTACCATTATGGGAAATGAGAGTCCAGGCTTTTATTACTGACTCTCACGTTACAATCCCTGTTGGAGAAAGCATTTAGAAAGAGCAGAGAGCACAGCTTTATCTCAGTAAAATTTGTCACTGTGCAGAAGCAAGTTCAAGTCCATTTGCGAAATGAAGAAATCATTCTCTGATTTTTCTTTCAGTCCCAGTGTTCCTAATGTTATCCAGCTGAAAAACTGGTTGAATTGTATGTACTCTCTCTCTACTTTAAGAAAACCTGACCAAAAATGCATATAACCTCATTTGCTCAGACCAGAGCTGGGTAGAAATTTCTCTGGCAAGTTTTGCTAAGCAAGCGAATTAGGTAAACAGCACAGGGAGACAGGGGGAGGAGGGCAGGAATTGTAATTACCAAAAAGAAGCAAGCTTTCACCACTTTAAAGAGCTTTAGAAGCATCTACTTCGTTTAAAGTCATTGATACACTGACTTTTGTTGTTGTTCATTAAAGTAGATAAATTATAGGATAATTATTCTAATTAATAAAGATTTATGCAGAATTCCTAGCAATTATGTGCCATGTGAAGGGAATTGAAGTTACTAAGTCTGAGTCTAGGTGCTGAGGGAGGGTCTCATGCATTTACGGTGAGATAACAAACTGCCATAGGGGATGTTAAAAAGCTTCCAGAAATGGTATGATGTCTGGAATTTCCTTAAAAGTAATTGGAGGCAGGTGGGAAAATGGGGATACAGATGAAACGAGATTGGCCAAGAGTCCATCATTATTGAAGCTGGAGATGAGGGCATGGGAGTTCATTATGCTATACTGGACACTTGTTTGAAATTGTCCATAATGAAATGTTTAAAAGTCTGTTTTTTTTAAAGAGCTCATGGAAGGCAAGTGGTCAGGAAACCAAAGAGGGACAGCAAAGACATAGAGAACAATGTGGCCCAAGAGAAAGCTTGGGTTAGAGGGAGTCGGCAGGTGAGTTGGGCGAGTATGGACAGCGAATTGGCTGGGGTTGCAGCTGGTGTTTTGCTCCTGCACAGCAGGGAGCGGGGACCAGACCATGTCTGCCAGTGCCTGCCCCAGACCCGACTGACGAAAGCTCCCGAAGCCTTCAGTGCTCCCTGAAATGCAGAGTCTTTGATTCTCCCTTCTTCCGATCAATGTCTGTCCTGCTTCCCACACTCCCCAGGCTCACCTCCTTCTCAAATCCCATCTAGGTGAATATTCTGAGTTCATATCATTAATGTCTTAAAAACTGTGATGGTGCTTTCCTCGTGTGCATGGTCGTGTCTGTGACCTTCTCCCTACCTGTCCACACCTGTATCTGGGGCAGTGGGAGGTGGGATTCTAACCAGGGAATGGGGAGTTAGAACAGGAGTGCCCAGAGAAAAAGAGCTGCTGCTCAGTTCTGACATCTAAAATAGGAGTTTTGCCCAAAGATACAGTGTTACAAGCCACGATTTGTGGAGAAATGCAATTTACATTTTCTTATACCTTCTCTGAGAGAATGCCAGGAGCCTGGCCCAGGCACGGTAGAGTTTTAGGTCAGAGAGGTCCCATCGGAATGTAAAGGGGAGAGGAGAAAGCCTGTCCCTTCCACCCCTGGAGACTGTGGGGAGAAGAAAGGGGACAGGAAAAGGTAGAGGGGAAGGCGGGTGCTAAGGTCCTCATTTTCTCTCCCTGTCTCCTCAAAGGGTGGGTTGGAGGCAGCCTTAGAAATATCTTGGAAGTGTGGAAAAGCAGAAAGGCTGTGGGGCATGTGTCCTGCCTCCTGTTGATGGCTCCAGGCTGCCTGCTTGTACCAATTAGGGTGTAGTGACGTCAAAGTGGACTCAGGAGCACAGCAGGGTTAAGCAGATGGGGGGATGTAGTACCATGTGGGGCTCCTGGGACCCCAAGGGTTCACGGCGTGGCCAGCTGGAGAACACAGAAACTCCGCCAGACCCATGGGGTCAGTCAAAGCAGAAGTTAGGCTGGGCTGGGAGGTAAGGACCGCGCAGCCGGCCTGGAGCAAGCTGGGAGGGCAGATGGTCGGTCAGCAGCGCCACGGCAGCCAGCAGGGCCACGGCAACCTTGCGGCCTGGAGGGTCGGAAGATTCCCAGACATCTGCCCTCCTCTCCCTGGTGCCTCAGGGCTTCCAATCCCAGTACAGAGCTGGGGCTCAGAGGAGAGGGGAGGGGTGAAAGGGCGGGAGCCGGGAGGAGAGGAAGTGCTGCTGAGATGCCCACTGTTTTTACGTAAAGAAGCTAACATTATTCCATCATACTTGGATTACCAGTTCAGACTGAAAGTTCATTAATTTTGTGTTACGCAGTCAGTAGGGCTCTTGAGGAAGACCTAACATTTCATCTGAACATCTGAGTGCATCCCTAGTGACTCTGTGGCCTTGCTTGTATTTTCTGTGAATTTTGTTTCAGTTGTTGCCCTTGGGGAAGTACCAGCTTCATCTCTCTAACTGCAGGGGGAAAGGCTGTGGGCACTGGGGCCCTAGACACCCTGCTCCTGCCTCTTCTGGAATGCTGAGTCCTGCATCCCATGCCTGTAGCCTCCTGTGAGTAGACGAACATGCCAGTGATGTGATCCCAGCCACCACCTTTGTCCAGGTCCCTCCCTCTGTCCCTCCATCCTCCATGGATTTGAATGCTGGCCCTTATGAATGACAATAGGAGCATATTGTAGCTAGCATGGACTGACACAGTGTGCCAGGCGCTGGACCAAATGCTTTGTATATCATCACTTTTAATCCTCATGGTTACCTTGTGAGGTATTAACAATAGCACCACTTCCCAGGTGGGAAAATTGAAATGTAGAGAGTTTAAATAACTCGACCCCAAACAGTAAGTGGCAGCGTTGGACTTTCAGCCTTTAGCTCTTAAGCCCCACACAGCTTCCTGGGGAACAAGGCAGGGTTTGCTGTGGTGGTTGCCATGTCTGCCTGTGCTTGGACCCTGGGCTCGGTAGCGGACAGCCGGGCTTCTCCCCTGCTGTGTCTCCCAGCCGCCTCCCTCATTCCGCAGCAGTGGTACTAAGGTCCCTGCATGTCTTGCATCCTTTGTCTTATACCCCTTCCCTCAAATTCATGACTCACATTGTTAACATCACCTCCTGATTTGCAGAGCCTTCCATGACTCTCCATGGTAGTGAGTCGTTCTCTCCTGTGTGTTTCCATGGCACCCGGCATGTGGATAGCATGCCTCACATGAAAACATAATTACATATTTATAGGATAATCACTGAGCTGGGCCGGGAGCTCCTTGGTGGCGGGGTTAATCCCATATCCATCTCTGGGTTTCTGTTACTGAAAGTGCATGGCAGACTGGGGGCTTCCTTGCGTAAGTCTCTTCCAACCCTCAACAGTGTGTCTTCTGGTACAGCAGAGGCCAGAGAGCAGAAAACAACATTTGAAGCAAGGCTTCCATGATGAATTTAGGTCCTGACAATCAGATGCATTCAGGTGAGACTCTGATTCAAGACGGAGCTGTGTTTGGCGAAAGGCAAGGGGCAGGGCATTCATTTTGTTGGAATGGAGTTGTGAGGGCAGCTCCTTGACCCAGACAGCTCTATACAGTACGCAGTCCACACATATCTGTCATGGGGAAAAGAGAATAAATGCAATGAAACTGCCCTCTTGCAGGCTGCCCACAGCCTCTGAGGGTCTGTATCAGTCCCCACCCCTCTGCCCTGTTAACCATGACTTTCTCACCTGTCTTTTCAGAGAAAGCAGGCTTTGTATCGTGTTTGATTTAGAGCTATTAGACATTCTCTTAAATTTTTCAGAGATTCTAGTTGTTGGGCAGAGAGTGGGAAACAGAAACACAGAAAGACAATATAACCAGATGGAAGGATTATTGCTGGGCCCCAAAGTCCACAAATGTCCATTGACTCCCTGAGATCACAGCACGGAGGCAGGAAGGCTGCTTTGACCATTTGCTCTTGTAAATCATGAGGAAATACCCCCATAACTCGAATAATATGACATGACCCATGTCTTGACTTATTTCTTTAAATAGCATCTCTTGACTTATCACCGTGAAAATAAGGACTTTACTTTTGTCTTCTCCCTTTTCCCTCTTTCACCAAAGTCCTGTTTATTACATTTTTATCTTTTAGTCCTTCGATGAGTCAATGGTCAAACAAAATAAAGACCAACAAAATGGGACAAGCAAAGGCTATTTATTCTGAGCTTGCTCTGGCAAGGGAGTCAGCCACCATCACTTGCTTTTTGGCAGAGACTCAGAGGCAGGCAGAGGAGTGGCAAAGCTTTAAAGTGGAAAAAAGACGGCGTCCAGGGACTGGGGCTGTTGGCCATTAATGTGATTGTTCACTGGTGCCTTTGGCTTCCTCTCATTGGTCTCAAGTTGAAGTGGGGACAAAAATTAGGCGAGCTCTCAGTTATCAGTCAAGTTCTGGTCATCTGGGGATGCCTGTTGCAGAAGTTGTTTAGCATCCTGGATTGTCACTAGAGATAGGAATCTGGCTTCCTGTTGTTATTGTGTAAGGGGTTGGGTTCCTGGGTAGGGTGCTTCAGGTTGTGGATCACATTTCTATTTCTTTATATATATTTGTATATTCAGTCTCTCACAACTTAATAACTTTAAATAATAGAATTGAACCTCTGTTTCTTGATCTCTCAACTGCGAACACTATCTTTCTCCTCCTCCTTGTGTAAGATCCTCCCACCATCTTCTAATCTCCTGCCCTCCACCTCCCAGCTTCTGCCAGCTACAGCTGATGCCGGGGTTCTTGTTTGCAGAGTCAAAGAATGAACTTAGGAAACACCCATTGTAGGAGAGCCAGGGAGAGGCTTTTATGGAGAGATACAGTGAGAGGACAGAGCTCCTGGTTCTTGCCAGGAGGGGACAAGAGAGCCCATAGTTGTGCATTGTCTAGGGGTTTTATAGGCAGTTGAGGATTTTTGGGAACTGGATAAAGGCTGAGGGGTGTGGACTTGTTAAGTGGTCCCTGAATATTTAGAATTAACTTAACACAAGAAATTTACTGCTCTGATTTCTCCCTGAGATACTGTCTGTCTTGGTCTGGGAGCATATCAAACAAGGCCGCCTGCCTGGCCCCCAAGGTGGGCTGAGGTATTGTCTGTTTGCTAAAGAGTAAGAATCTTACTTCTTAACTTCCTGGGTATTAAAATGCAATCTTATCTTTAAGGTGGAACCCTTCCTGCCTTTTACTATGTTGCTTATGGCTGGGCTTACTTGCCACTATTAAGTGCCCAGATTGCAAATCACCTCATCCATCAGGTTTCAAGGAAAAACAGAATATAGACCTGGGCCTTTTAGCATGCTAAAGTGAATCTTCTTTATCTGGGGAAATAACTGATCTCACTGAAGAATGACTCTAGAGCTTAATGTTTAACACAGAGTTTTGGTAGGGGGTTTCCTTGCATGTAGTTTACATTACTCTTACTAAATATCCTACCTTGCTTTTTCCAGAGGCCCTCATCCTATTCTGTCTAAATCCATGGTCCCTGTCTCACAGTGTTATTTTCATGATATGAAGATTTGTAATATTATTATCCCTTTCAGTAAGTATAAATGTTCTATGATTTTTCTGTAGGTCAATTTTGAAAGTCAAGAGCCAATCATCAGCATTTACAATGTTATATAATGTAAATATAAGTAATAACATGATTAGATAATATAAATGTACTTTACTACTTGAAAAAATAGTGGGATTCCATCCACAGAGAAGGAATAATGATTTTGTGTCTCTAAACCTGTGCTGTTCGAACAGTAACATTTAAGCATTCATAGAAAACTGGCTCTCTTTTATTATACTTACAAATATTTTTTCTCCCAAAGGAATACATGTCAGGTAACTGATAGTCTGGCTGGGTACTTAATTCTAGGTTCTAAGCGTAGGACTTTGAAGGCAAAGAGTTATAAGAGATCTTTACATATTCTAAATACAAGTCTTTTATCAGATATATGATTTGCGAGTATTTTCTGCCAGTCACTAGCTTGTCCTCATTTTCTTCATGGTATCTTCTGAAGAACAAACTTTTTAAATTTAATAAACTTTAACTCATCAATTTTTTTCTTTTATGGCTCATGATGTTAGTGCTGTATCTAAGAAAGCCAGGCACCTTGTCTAAAGCCAGCTCACAAACATTTTCTCCTATGCTTTTATCTAGAAGTTTTGTTCCTTTAACTTTTACATTTGGTCTATGAGCCTTTGTGTATGATGGAGATACAGGTCTAAACTTACTTTTTCTTTTTATACAAACTTTTTAAAAACTAAAATATCACTGATATACATCCTTATGAAGGTTTCACATGAACAACATTGTGGCTTCAACATTCACACATGCTATCAAGTCCTCACCACCACCATTGCAGTCACTGTCTATCAGCTAAACTTACTTTTCTTTTTAACATATGGACACACAATTTTCCTAGTGCCAGCTACTGAAAAGAAATCTCATTGAAATGTTTTGGCACCTTTGTTAAAAATCAATTGACCATAAATGCCATTAATATAAGGGTTTATTTCTGGACTCTATTCTGTTCCTTGATTTATATGTCTCTCTACGTAAATGCCACACAGTCTTAATTCATTGTAACTTAATTATAATAACTTTTGAAATTGGGTAGTGTAAGTCCTCTGCCATTGTTTTTCTTTTTCAAAATTACTGTTGTGATAAAGCAATTATTAATACCAGGTTACTCCTATTTCAACTTGTTTTTAAAATTTGAGATCAAACCACACTGTAATCAAGCTTCATCATGGATTAATTTCTCTGACATAGAGATGTTTATTTATTCATCCACCATACGTCTGGTGGGCACCTTCTCTGGGGCAAGCGCTGAATTCACTGTGATTGAGATGCAGTTTCTGACCTGGAGGGGTCCATGGCTTCAGACACGGGTGTGCATATTTCAAGTGCATACAAATCATGCATCCAAGGTGCCATGGCACACGGAGCATAGAACAGCTCGCTCTGCTGGATGGGGTCCCAGAATGATTTACACAGGAGGTGACAATTGAGAGAGGTTTTGTCAAGTGGGTTGATTTTACTAAGATGGGAAGAAGCCCATCTGGGGCAGGGTAGGGCACGCGTAGAGGTAGAGGGACTTGAAGGCAGATCAGAAAGGGGGCATTTGGGAGAAGGGGCTAGGGACAGAACCCAAGGCTGGAAAAGCAGAGCTGCTCTTTAGGCTCAGGAGCTCAGGCAGCCTTTGGCTTGACTGAGGGAAGCAGGAACCTAGGAAGACTGCAAGGAGGCAGGCCTCTGGTGGCTTCATGCGAAGACACGGTCTGCCCCTAACCTGTTCAATCCTCTCAGAGAACATTCGCTTCTTGTAGAAGGGCACAGGAAGAGAGTGAACCATTCCTATAGGAAAAATAATTAGAAGATTCTCTGCTGATGTGAGTCACCACTACCGTCTTCAGACGTAAATGACAACACAAATTTATTATTGTTTTCCATCTGCACGCTTGATACTTGGAAGGTCTGAGGTTACTTGGTTCCCCACCTTTTCATATGCCAGTTGGAAATTCAGTTTCCTCTCTTCCTCCTCCTTCCCCAAAGCTGGCTTGTTCCAAAGCTCAGTGCCTTTAATTACACAAACATTAATGGAGCAGCTACTATGGCACAGTCCTGTGCTTGCCTCTAATCAGGGCCACCCAGAATGAAGAGCCTCTGAGGAAAGGTTTGCTGTGTCACAATGAAGCAAAGCAGAGTCCTAAAGCAAGAGACCTGGGCTGGCTGCCAGGGGTCTCCCAGCCTCTGAGTCCGGCCTGCCTCTTGCCCACGCCCCATGGTGGCCATGGGTAGTGCTTCAGGGCCTTTCTGGGTTCTGGGTTACATCCGATAATGCACAGGAGAGCCCCACAATGAAAAAGTATCCAGGACAAATGTCAGTAATGCTGAGAATGAGAGCCTGCTGGGACGTGCTGGTCACTGACTTATTTGGCCAATATAACGTCACCAGAAGCAAAGTGTGTCGCAAAACCTTTCAAAGCCAGTGCATGACACCACGTTTCTTTCTTTCTGCTTTGGTCACCTTAGAAATCTTGGAAATCTAGCCTGTGTCCTTATGTGAGGATAAAGCGGAACAGAGCCCTTCGTATGACCCATGACAGGTAAGAAACCTGAGCCACCAATACTCTTTGTAGTTTTAAGCCCAAGACTCAGAGTTGTTTCCACACGATAACGCAGATTACCCTGACTGATCAGTTGCCACCCTAACATAAGCACCTGTGTCTCTGTCTCATGCAATCTGGTGCAGGTCCTTCTACTGAATTCCCAGGTTCTTCCTCCAGGGAAGGGCTTCCTGCCCTCATACCATGGGGCCTGATCACTCTTCTTATGTTAGTTTTGCTTTGTCCCTGGGCTGAATGTCTAGGTTCCATGATGATGGACTGGTTTCCCTTTTGATGTCACGGCACCTCTGACATAAGTTATATAGTTGCCATAATAGCCATGCAGCTCTAATTTTCTAAGGTCACACACACACCTGGCTATTCTCACTACACCTCAACCAGCCCTGCTGAGGTCAGAGTTATTAACATAAAAATATCTAGGATTACGTGAACTTTAGATTTCAAGAGGTGTGGCAGGTCTGCTATTTGACTGTACTCATAAATCTCAATGCTTAAGAAATCTAAATGTTCTGGCTTTACAATTTGTAGGCCTTTCTTCATGTGTCAAATTAATCCACTCAGTGATGAATTTGGAGTTTCACCCAGTATGGACTGAGGTGGAATGAATTTATGGCACTCTAGCAATGTAGATTAGTAGATAATCCACATAATAGTTTATCATTTCTGCTAATGAAAAATCTGGAAATTCAATGTAAAATATGTCTAGATGATAGAGTTGAAGTTAAGCAAATAAACAGGTGTCTGTGAAATCTCATAACTGTGAAAAGACAGTAAAGCAACAGGCTGTACTATTTCTCCCCAGCGAAGAGCTTCTGCCAGAGGCATCTCTTTGAGGTTCTGTCTCCCCACCCAAATAATTTGTCATGCTGTTCTCCCAGTGTGAGATGCCTGCCTGTCTCCTCTCCTCTCACCCAAACCCTACAAATCCCTTCTTAATGTCAAGTTCAAGTTTCCCCTCTTCTATGAAGCCTTCCAAACCAATACTACTCTCTTTCCTTTCATGGTCCAATTTATAACTTGGACCATGTATTTTAGCACTGGACTACATGTTCATTAAGGGCAAAGATCTTACTATATAGATCTTGAATTTCCACAATGCAAAATGACTTAGATCCATGCATTCATTCATTCGCTCAGCAGATTAAGCATCTATATCTTGAGTGAGATCCAGAATTACAAAGGTGCTGCTGATCTGGAGGAGCTCTTGGTCTGATGGCGCTAATAGAGGGAAATCGGTAAATACATTATGATAAATATGTGGAAGAGGTAAGGCTGGGTGTTGTGGGCTGTCTGAATCTTACCTGTGCTCTAAGAATTGTTCTGTTGGGTCAGAGTGGGAATAGCACGCAAGGCGTGGGATGCACAGGGCAGCTGCTAGGCTGGTTACCAAGGTCAGGAAGCCAGAAGGCAAGCTCTGGTGGGTGTTTGATACCAAGAAGTTAAAAGCCATTATCCAAAACTTATTGTAAGTCAAAGACACACACCAAGAAAGGCAGGTGAAGGTAAGTGGGGAGCCAAGCTGGGAAATTAGTTATATCTGTTCTGATTACTGTACAACAAATGACCCCCAAATGTAGTGGCTTTAAACAATAACAACTTTAATTCTGTTTATGAATCTACAATTTGGACATGGCTCAGAGGGGATATCTTGTCTCTGTTCAACTCAGCATCATCTGAGGGCAAACAAGTCTGGGAGCCGGAATCATCTGAAGACGTGTTTCCATGTCTGGTGGTTGGTGCGGGGAAGACTCAATGGCTGGGGGCTGAAAGAGCCGGGGCCTCTCGGGCAGTCTCTCATCACCTCTGTGTGGCCTCTTTCCCGCTGGTGAATCCAGTACGGCAGAGCCAGGCATCGGGGTTTCCTATTGCTGCACAGCAAATGACCTCAAACTCAGCGACTTAAACAGCGCACCCACACTGAACTCACAGTTCTGCAGGTCTGGATGTGGCTTCACTGGGTCCTCCGTTTAGGGTCTCTCAAGGCTGCAGTTAAGGTGTTGGCTGCGCTGTGCTCACATCTGGAGGCTCAGGGGAATGTGCTTGTAAACTCATTCAGGTATTTGGCAGAATTCATTTCCTTGTGCTGTAAACCTAGAGGCCTGGCTTCTGGCTGGTAGTCAGCTGGAGGCCATCCCCAGCTCCTGCCCAGAATCAGGGGGAAGGAACACAGACCCTGCATCTCAGGAGAGGAGAATCTGTCACGTTATGAGAAAAGCATGTGGGAATGGCTATCTTTTGGCGTGGTCATGTGTAAAAGATATCATCTGCCACTGTTTGCCCTCTGGCCACAACAATTCACATGCCTCCCACGTGCAAAATACACTTCCTTCCTCTCCTGCAGTCTTGCGGTTGTGTACCTAGATACGGCACAAGGGAGCACTGCTCCGTGTTAGAGCCAAGTGGAAAAAATTACAAATAGAATCTGGGAGAAAACCTGTTAAACATGGAATGTTACATCTGAGCTGAATCCTGGAATGGGAATTGGTTAATGCTACAAGGGAGCTTAAGTGAATATTCCCTTACACCTAGCATGTAGGATCTGGTGCTGCTTTCTGCTGTGGGTGTGTCTGTTTTTTCTCCCCCACAAGTCTAAAATCTATTAGAGAATAGAGACATTGTATTTTGTGTCATCTCTATTTCTTGAACAGTGCTAGTCCTGAGGGAGGGACTCGGCTCATTCCTACTAAATGCACGAATTCTTCAATTCTCTTGAGGCCCCTGTGTGTAAATTACTGCAAACTCTTGGAAAAGTCTAATCTGAAAAGGTGTCTGTTTATCAGCCCTGCTATCACAACAGCCCTTGACATCAAGAAACACAGTGTGATTTTTTTGAGAAGGCGGCTGGATGCCGGATGAAATGTCTTCTTTTTAGGAATCTGTCCTCTTAAAGAGTGGGAGGAAAAGGGAAAGAGAAACAGGCGGAAGCACTTGGCTGTCTCAAGATACATGGAGAGCTCAATGGAAGGTTTGATCTCAGAAAATGTCTTCAAGGGCCTCCTTTCCACCTCACCCCCAGGTAAAGAAATTTCTAGCTGGAGGAGCTGAGCTGGTAAGATGGCTTAAATGTCAGCTCCATTTCCTCATTGTTTGGAAATATCTTTAAAGGGATGTTTTGATTCTGAGCTATTTAAAAAATTTTTTTCTAAACCATAGTTAACCTTTGATAAAAAGGTTTTTCCTAATGCATACTATCTTCTCTTTGATGCTGTTTTTTCAAAATTTACCCCTGCCTAGACCATTACAAAATTCCCTCCTATATGTAACATAGGTTCTTCTCCTTCGTTCTCTTAAATAAATACAATTGGCAGTAAGGGAAGAAATTGCAATCTAATCACCTGACTGTATGAATGACTAATTGCTCAAAGATGCATTCGCAAACTTGACAGTATGTGAGAATCACACAGGCACCTTGGTAAAATATATATGTATATTTCTGTCTCTGTGTGTGTGTGTGTGTGTGTGTGTGTGTGTGTACAGCAGCTTCCTGTGCTCCTATAGAGACTTTTCTTTTCCTTTTTCCACATCCCAAATTTGCCTTCAAGGAGAACAGCAAACAAAGGGCTAGGACTAACTGATGAGGATCTTTCCTGCTCTAACATCTATGAGTCTATGAATTATATCTGCCCACAATTCCTGAAAGTTCATAGCTTCCCTGCAAGATTGGATTTTTCTGTTGAAACCAAGCAGGGCAGTTACATATGTGTTCTAATTTCTGTTCCCTGTGGAAACACTTCTGATTAAACCCAATTCCCAATTCAAATTAAAATTTAGCGTTAGGGATTGAAATTAGAAGTAAAGAGGATCTCAAATTTGCTAATTTTTCTTCCTTCTTGGGGTTCTAAGCATCATTGCAGCTTTGCTAATAACATCTCTTCTTGATTTGTCTTAAATCCAGAGTGATCTGGGCACTTTAAGAATTCAGGGGCTGAACATGCCATTCACTGCCTGTCTGAGCAATGGCTCCTGTGTCATCAGCTGTAGACCTGCCTTCCAGCTGCTGGAGAATCTCTGTGGCAGCCTTGACTTCAGTGTGTTTGATTATTTCCCGCTGTCCTGTGGTAGCAAACACTACCTCATTCATTCATTCATTGCACCAACTATTCAAAGGACAATGGAGGGAAGGGCAAAATAAAAGACAGATCTTTGTTCTTCAGGAGTTTATACTTGCTCCATCCCTAAGGATAGAGGGTGTGGTGTGATCAGGGACCTGCTCCCTTCAGTGTGAGTAAAGATGGAGGATCAATGAGAATGGAAATCTTGGTTCAAGAATTTTGTAATTTCTATTTATTACATGGATCAGTAGCACCAAAATGGACGTTGAGCAAGAGTCCCATCATTCTGCAGATGATGAACCTGACAGCCAAAAGGTAAAGTGACTTACTCGGTGTCACATAGCCTGTCTATCGTCTCCAAAGCCACAACTCTTTCTGCTTTAAGCATGCTGAGAGAAGCCAATACTCAGCTTACATTTGCCAGTCTTCTTTATTACAATCTTCCTGGTTATCCAAATGGAAAAATGACTTTCTGGTTTCTTGGTAAAAGTTGCCATCATATTTTTGGGTAGGCAATGTAGGCAAAAAAGGGCTTATCATCACCAACCCCAAAACTTTAGAAAGTAAAAGCCCTTCCAGATCATTCCTTCCAACACTCCCTTTGCAGGTCTAGAACATGCAGCTTGGAGCCAGAGCCCGGGCTCACAAGGCTACCTGGGAAAGGCAGAGGGACACTAGAATCCAAGATCATGAGTCCAAGTTCACAACCACTTTTGCTCTGCATCATCTCTAAAAATTGTATTTGGGCATTAAGGTAAAATGCATTTCAGAGACTTTGTCACATTTTCTTCCTAACCTTTGTGTGTTTGCACCAGGACAGTGTTGCATTTATCTGCCGAATTTTGGTCCGTAGTCCTGGTACATGAAAACATCTCAACAGTGGGCAGAAATGATATTAAAAGGGAAATACCCTAAGATACTGTAGAAATCTCCCTAAGAGTATGGTCTATAAGTGAATCTCTTAAGCATGATCTCAGAACCCGTGAGCTTGCAGTAGATACTTGATACACAATCACAACTAGTTAAAAATCCATGAACAATGACATAGAAAAAGGCACCCTTGCCGAAGACAATAATGAGCTGGAGAGAGCACTGTAGGGCCTGGCTTGTCATCATCTTCAGCCTTATCCCTCAATATGGTCGTGGACCAATAGCACCTGCAATGCCAGCAGCTTGTTAAGAAATGCAAAACAAAAATGCTCACACCTGCCAAATCCAATCTTCATTTTCGCAAGATCCCCAGAGGCTGTGCATGCAGGTCAAGTCTGAGAAACATTGGTCTACACTATTTCCCCTTTAATGACCAGAGCAGTAAGGATTATACAATAGAGTACATGGAGTCTCAGCCGCTCAGGGTTCTACTGTCCCTCACATGGCCCTTGCAAATTTCACCTAACCTGTCTGAGTACCAGCTTTCTCGTGTTTAAACTGAGGCTTTGGTTAACCGACTGTTGTGATGAGCTTCTGGCAGAAAGCTTTTTGCAGGCCCAATGGTGTAGGACAGTTTGTGTGATGAGAGCTGAGTGATAAGCATGTCCCACATTTGGTATGCTCAGTGAATGTTACTAATACAAATGGGAACCACAAATTCTACTCCCATTTACTTCCCATCAAGGGGAGGAAACTGTGAGCGTTGCACAACACATTGAATCAGGCAGCCAAAGTCTAATTTCCCTTCTGAAAAAAATCCTGAGAGTCAGACCAGTATTGACTTCCCCAGGAATCCTGATTCAGGTTTCCAAAGCAAAATTGTGGCAGTGAAAAGTCGACATGTGATTTTTCTGTTTCCTCATGATGTTGCTTCAGTTCCTCCCTGTCTGAAGCTTCTTTAATCTGTGGGCTTTCGAGCTCCACCTTTATGTTTTAACTCACATTATTGATCCCAAGGTAAATACTGACTAAGGTGGTGGCAAAGTCAACATGTTCTTTGAAAGGCAATTAACCTGGATGTTGAATAAAATTAGATGTCAGCCACATACCATTGTTGCTACGATTGTATAGTACAATGGGGCTGAGGAGAACTCCTTGCCCCGGGTAGGAACTACCGAATACCAGTTATTCCGGGTGAGGACTGGCATCTGTGTTTGGCAAGGGCCAAGGAAAATCTGACTTCACAAATCAATAACTATTCTCAAAGCTGCTACTGACCTCTGATCAGCAAATTGCACAGCAAGGAGAAGTTATGGCAACAGTGCCTCTGGTAAATGCAAACCTGTTGGTTAAACATTGGCTGAAAGCCCTTCCGGTGACGTCTGATAGAAGGGAACCTAAGTTGGCCATGTGTCCTTGAAGTGCTCTGGAACAGCAGGAGAACGATCACTACCGACTCAGCACATCCGAGCTCCTGGGGTAAGAGATTTCTCTGGGCCACAGACATTGGCAGAGATAATCCTTTCCTCAGTTTCTCTCATTTACTGCTGGGCCCAAGGCAGTGGGATCTGTTAGGAGGTTTTTAAATAATGATGGTTACTGTTGTTAAGTCTTCCTAAGAGCCTCAAGAAAAATTTCTTCTCAAGCTTCCTCCTACCTCTACACAGAGAAAGGATGCAAGAATTCTTCTTAGTCCTTTATCTCCCTCAATGTCTAACATAGTGTTTTACATACAATAGGTACTTAATAAATACTTTTTAAAAATTAATTATTCTTTTTTTTTTAAAGGCTATTTTGTAAAGCAGTTACAGGTGCACAGCAAAACTGAGAGGAAGGTACAGAGATTTCCCATATGCCCACTGAACACACACACACACACACACACACACACACACACACACTGCCTCTCCCTTTACCAACATCCCCCACCAGAATGGGACATTTGTTACGTTTGATGAACTAAGTGACATATCATTGTCACCCAAAGTCCATAGTTTGTCTTAAGGTTCATTCTTTTTTTTTTTTTTTTTTTTTTATTGAAGGGTAGTTGACAACAGCATTGCATTACATTAGTTTCAGGTGTACAACACAGTGATTCAACATTTATATACATGATAATTCTAGCTACCAGCTATCACCATACCAAGTTGTTACAATATTTTGACTATATTCCTTATGCTATACATTACATCCCGGTTACTTATTTATTTTACAATTGGAAGTGTGTTTATATATATATATATATTTTTGTGTGTGTGTGTGTGAGGGCATCTCTCATATTTATTGATCAAATAGTTGTTAACCACAATAAATTTCTGTATAGGGGGGTCAATACTCAATGCACAATCATTAATCCACCCCAAGCCTAATTTTCGTCAGTCTCCAATCTTCTGATGCATAACGAACAAATTCTTACATGGAGTACAAATTCTTACATAGTGAATAAGTTACATGGTGAACAGTGCAAGGGCAGTCATCACAGAAACTTTCGGTTTTGTTCATGCATTATGAACTATAAACAGTCAGTTCAAATATGAATATTCATTTGATTTTTAAACTTGATTTATATGTGGATACCACATTTCTCTATTACTATTATTTTTAATAAAATGCTGAAGTGGTAGGTAGATACAAGATAAAGGTAGAAAACAGAGTTTAGTGTTGTAAGAGAGCAAATGTAGATGATCAGGTGTGTGCCTGTAGACTATGTGTTAATCCGAGCTAGATGAGGGCAATAAACATCCATGTATGCCAAAGATTTCTCTCAGAACATGAGGGGGGAGGTTCTAAGCCTCACCTCTGCTGCTCCCCATTTTCTCACCAGATGGCCCCCTGCGACTGTGCCTGTCTTAGGTTGTTCCTCCCTTGAGGAATCTTACCCGTCTCTGGCTAACCAGTCATCTTCCGGGGCCATACAGGGAAATGTGAAGTTGGTAAGTGAGAGAGAAGCCTTATTGTTTGAAAAGGTTAGCTTTTTACTTCTTTGCATATTTATGCCCTGTGGCTTCTATGCCCAGCATTTGTCTTGAGGTGTCTTTACCACTTGGAAGAATTATGATAAATTCGACATGTGGCACGAGTTCTATTTAAAGGTTGTGATTAGGTAGGAAGAAGAAAAGCTATAGAAGTAGCAGGCAGAAGAAAACCTGGGAAGATTGATTATTTCTTTGACATATCTTCTTGTAGAGTAACTTCAGCATGTATAGGTTTTAAGCTACTACTTAAATTGCGCACACACATTAACATAATAGGAGTATAGTTACATAACCAAAGCATATCTGTAATTACCAGCCATCTCCAGTGAAACCAAGAAAACCAGTTAGGCACCTTAGGCATTTGTGAAAGCTTATCTATGATATGGTGGATATTGTTTAAGGTTCATTCTTGATGTGGAACATTTTATGGGTTTGAATAAGCTTATAATGGTATGTATCTACCATTATATTATCATACAGAGTAGTTTCACTGCCCTAAAAATCCTTTGTGCTCTGCTATTCATCCCTCCCACATACCCCTAGCCCCTGGCAACCACTGATCTTTGAATTTTCTCCATAGTTTTGACCTTCCCTGAATGTCATACAGTTGGAATCATACAGTCTGTAGCCTTTTCAGATTGGCTTCTTTACATTGGCGCTATGCATTTAAGGTTCCTCCGTGTCTTTTGATGGCTCGATAGCTTGTTTCTTTATTGCTGGATAATATTCCATTGTCTGGATATACCACAGTTTATCCATTCTACTTCCTGAAGGACACCTTGGTTGCTTCCAAGTTTTGGTAAGTCTGAATAAAGCTGCCATTTGTTATGTGCAAATAAATACTTTAAAGAAATGAATAAATTACTCTTTTCCTCTGTGCTTCAGCTATATACCCTTATCTATTTGAACAGTTACTGTATTGAATTACATTACTTATGTAGATGTCTACTTCCCTGTCAGTGCTGTATCTTTTTAATGAAAGGACTCTGTGCCTTTTTCACTATTGTTTCCCTTGGCACAGACCCCATGGATTATAGGTTTGGCTCACCGTTTTGTTGTTTCTGGGGAAGTGGGATGGCAGATGATAACAGAATAACCCTGCTTACAAATATCTTATTGATAAATGAGCTCTTCTTTAAACATATAAATATAATAACACTTCAACTATAAGTGTATAAGATTCATGATTTCTCCATTAAAGTAAAATTAGGACGTTAAACACTTTCAGCTATGTGGTAAAAGAACTGGATTCCAATGTTTAAAGTGACCCTATAAAAGCCTTTATTAATATTTTCTGTGTTCATAGAAAGAAAATGAGCAGCTGAGAGCATTCTATATAAGAAAATACTATTGATGCCTTACATGTCTTTAATTATACTAATGGGTGCTGTGTAATTAATTCAATTTACCATCCTTTTTTCAGTATATGTATTTCCCTTCCCTCAGTCTCCACAAGATGCTATAAATTTCTCCTAATTCACTGCAAATAAGATGCTTTCTCTTCCTAATGCTGTTCTTTGGTATGCAAACACTTGCTGTCTTTCTGATCTTCTGAGTAGGAGCTGGCTTCTGGATCTTTTAGAGGAGAGAGACACAAATGATTTGGGTGTTGGAGATATCTTTGGTTTCATCTAGTTGGCCTAGCTCAGTAGACATTTCTCCAACCCCTTCCCCAGGACTGTGCAGATCTAACACGGTTTCTGCTAATTTCAACCACAGAGACTCATTCCTTACCTAGATCTCAGCTTCTTTCTCCTAACAGACACCAGAGCAAGCTCTGACTTCCAGCTTTACTTCCCCTCAGTATAATTAGCACTATATTAATGTCTTTATTTTCTACCACTGATTCCTCTTCTGGTTATAATCTCAACCCTAATAGCTCCTCTTCTGTCATATTTCAAGTTGAGCCATTAACCACCATCCCTAATTCACTAAAACATATGTAATATAATGTATCAGCTGATGAAATACCAAACCGCCCTTTTGATCAGAGACTTCAGAGAATGCACAGGATCATGAAGAGTGACTATCTTTTGTATATTGTAGTTAAAAAAATAGCTTATGTGTTTCAGAATGCAAAGTGTTGCCTTTATTGCATAATACTCCACCAAGGTGGAAAAAGAAAGATTAAATTCCTTTTTCCATTCCAAAGTGTATGCCAGAGGGATGAAAAGAGAAAGAAAATAGCTTTGGAAGAAAACAATAGCAGAGCTCTGTATCAGGCGGAGTCCAGATCAAGGACTCAGATGGATTTTATCATCAATTTCACTTGAAACAAATAAGCATGATGTGCTCTGTTTCTTAATAGTGTGATCTTCTGGCTGCATATGGAGAAGAGAGGTCTGGGAACCTGACCTTTGCAGAAATGACAGAAAAACCGATCTGATACCACTTTTCTTTGGGAAAACCCATTTTCCATACTACATCCAAAGAAGAGAACTTGAAACCCATTATGCCAGCTTCAGGGCTGTGATTATCCAGATAGTGTCTCTGCGGGAAACAGAAAAATGTTCCCCTGTTTCCAGGCAGATGCAACCCCTCATCAGTGTCCTGACAAATAGAACATAGGCTAATTGTACCTTCTGCATAATTTCTCCACACCTATCTTCCAGTTCATTAATTCTCCCTTCAGCCAGACCTAATATAAAGTTTAATATGTCCATTGAGCTTTTAATTTCAATCACTGAATTTTTATTTCTTTAAGTTCTAATTTTAAAAATCTGCTATGGTAATTATTCCCACCATGAGAAGAAATCATATTTTTTTGACAATAGATAGTGTTAGCTAACACTATAAATGGCAGTTGTATTATAAAATAAACACATCACATCAATATGTTGTATACCTAACTGATACCTACACAATATAATATGTCAATCGCATCTCAACAAAAAAAAATCTGGTGGGTCACTTTTTTGTGTTGTTTCCTGTTCCTTGAAGATATATTCAGGTTTGTCTGTTTTTGATCTAGTAAGTCCAGTCTTTTTAAAAATAATTTCTTTTGTATAATTTCAACATTTGAAATTTTATAGGCCAATTTTGCCCTCTTGTTTTTTCTACTGGTTCTCACTCACAATACCTAGTTTACTTGAATGTTTATTCATTCATTTGTTTATTGCTGTGAGCTATGTATTTTCCTTAAGAAATTATTTGAGGAAATTGCTTGAGGCCTAGGTTCTCTGGGTTCTCTGAGATTTACATTTACTTCTGCCAGATTTCTGATATTACCAGTCTGGGACAACTTTAAGATAAAATCATAGCATGAAGTCTTTTGGACTACCCAGGTGATGTGAATTTGGTCCACAAGTCCATGGGAAGACTTGTGTTCTATAATAGCTTTTCTGGGACAGGGATTTCATTTTCCCTGACTTGCTCAGGTCTAAGAAGACTTTCCTTGGGGTTGAGGGTGGGAGTGTTAGGTTACTTCTGGTTCATCATTAGACGTTAAAGAGTATAGCTCTTTAGGATCACAACTGTATATGTGGAAGATCATCTTCTAGACTCCTGGGCTTTGCCTTTTGTGCCTCTTTATCTAGGACAATTGAAGTTCAAGTTCAGGAAATGCTCTCAATGAAAAAGCATCCTTAGTGTTCTTAATTATCTGGGCTTCTGACTTTATTCAGATTTTAGACTAGTAGTTATTTATTGTTGTGTTAGCTGTTAAAGGCTTTCAAGAAGATTTTTCTTTTGAGCTCTTTTTAAAATTTTTTTATTTTGCTGTCATTAATGTACAATTACATGAACAACATTATAGTTACTAGACTCCCCTTATTATCAAGTCCCCACCACATACCCCACCCATTACAGTCACGGTCCATTAGAATAGTAAAATGCTATAGAGTCACTACTTGTCTTCTCTGTGTTATACTGCCTTCCCTGTGTCCCCCCCCTGACATTATACGTGCTAATCGTAATGACCCTTTTTCCCTCTTATCCTTCCCTTCCCACCCATCCTCCCCAGTCCCCTTCCCTTTGGTAACCGTTAGTCCATTCTTAGGTTCTGTGAGACTGCTGCTGTTGTTCCTTCAGCTTTTCTTTGTTCTTATACTCCACAGGTGAGTGCAATCATTTGATACTTGTCTTTTTCTGCCTGGCTTATTTCACTGAGCATAATACCCTCTAGCTCCATCCATGTTGTTGCAAATGGTAGGATTTGCTTAAAAATATATTTTATCCTGGCTATGTTTCATTATTTCCTGCAGGAGGACCAGTCAAAACTTCTAGATAGTGGATGAGTGAAATAGGTGAAGGGGATAAAGAGGCACAGAATCTCAGTTATAATATAAATTAGTCACAGGGATGAAGATACAGCATAGAATATGTAGTCAATAATTCTGTAATATCATTCTATGTTGATAGATAGTAACTACCCTAATTGGGGTGAGCATTTAATAATGTAGATAACTGTGAAATCACTATATTGTTTACTTGAATCCAGTATAATAGTGTATATCAACTATACTTTAACTAAAAAAAAAAACGAACTTCTAGTTCACCTTGGTACTGGCAGTGAAAGTCTTGGCTCAGTCCTTGGGCAGCTTAACCTATCCATGCTCAGTTTACTTCTCTGTAAAATGGAGACAAAGAATGGTGTGAGACATACATAAAGTAACAAATATGGGGTGCTTAGAACAACACCTAGCATATACAAACACTCATCGCATGCTGACCCCTGCCCTCCCAACCTCCAGGAAGCCCTGCCTCCCACTGTCAGCTCCTCTTAGTTCTCACTCTACTTCCCTTCTCAGCTTTTTTGTCACAGTTGAACTTAAATATGGTTTCTGGAGCTGTTATGTAACATCTGTTCCCCCCACCCCCCACTAGACTACTCTCTGGGAAGGAGGGGCTATGTCAGTCTTAACTCTACATTCCTAGTTTCTCGTATATGACAGGACATGCATTAGGCACTCATCAAACATTTGTTGAATGCATGGATGTGTATTTGTACATTTTTAAGGAACACAAGCAGAACGTGGACTCTCTCCAGGTAGAGAGGACTTAATGGGTCATTCCTACCTCCAGTTAAGCACATGAACTCTGACACTGGGCCAAGTGCAAAGATACTAACCTTTTGTATCGTGGTTTCCTTTTCTGTGAAATGGGGATAACAGCAGCATCTACCTTGCAGGTTAAGTAAAGCACTTAGTAGGGAGCACAGCATGTGGTAAGACCTCAATAAATGCTAGCTGCCATTATTGCCACTGTCCTTATTTTGGTTACTCGCAAAAACAGTATAGGCTAACTACATAGGAGCTAGCGGTCATCTGGAAAGGTATGTCGATGTTTTAGCTTTACTTGTCTCCCGAAGTGTGTGACATGGTGTTTAGATGAAAAGCAGAAAAGTCCTCCTCGCTGAGCCTGTGCTGTTCTTCTCTTCATTCCCCAGGGTGTTACTTTAGCACTTACCTAGAGAAAATGCACATATATTTATGGAAAGAGCTTGGGGCTCCTCATTCCCCATTAGGCTTCACTATTTGATTTACACTCAGTAAAATGGATTATACACTTTTATAAAAGTCACCAGAGCAAAGTAATGGAGTGTCCTGAGGAATAGGAAGAAGGGAATTGATTTCTTAGGTTGGGAATGCATGCCTCCTGGGCCTGTGGGAATAAAACCCAAGTCACTCTAAATGCTGGCTGGAAACACTGTGGCTGTTTGTGTATCTGCCTTCAGAGATGTCATACGAACTTACAGATGTAGGTTCTAGTTGATTTTCATTTGTGCAGACCTTATTCATCATCATTTCAAATGTTGTCATCACTATATATTACCACCTCCCACTGAGGTTTATGCATCATTTGTCTGGTTCAAAGATGTGACGGAAGTAAGTTTGGTTCTCAGGTGTATTTCAGGCCAGCTTTTCTTATCTCCTGGTCCAAGGGAGAAAGGTGAAATAATGTTATAAAATGGGAACACTCTCCTAGATAGAAGCTGGTGTGTGGTAGTTATTTGAATTGAAACAAACTGCAACAAAGCCAAAAAAACTAATGACAGCATGTCTTGTTCTTACTGGAATAATGCCCCTTCACACTCTGTCAGCCGGCCCGTGGCAGCCATCACAATGGCCAACGTGCTGTCAATCACAGCTCAAGTGTGCTGGTGCTTATGTGCATAACTTCTTAAAAATGCTGATTTAAATGAAGGTATCATGTCACCCAAATCAACTGAGAACTAAGTTTCCTTCAGAATAGCTGACAGTGCTTCTCAACTTCACTGCACATTGAAGTCTCATGAGGGTTTTGTAAATGTTCTGATGCCTGGGCCCCACCCCACTGACTAAAACCCAGGTTCTGGAGGTAGGGCCTTGATGTTGGTATTTTAAAGTTTCCCCAGGTTATTGTAACATGCTGCCATGTCTGAGAACTGTTGACCTTGCTTCTTGTTACGGTGGAAAATCCTAATAGAACTTATTCTTGACAAGCGCTTCTTTCAGCTGATGGTAGGAGAGCTGTTATTATCCCCAATTTACAGGTGGGAAAACAAAGTTCCAAATTATTTAAAGGTTATTTGAGCTTTAGAGGTTTAGATGTATCACTGCTCAAGTATCAGAATGCAATAAATACCAATAAGCAGAACACACCTCCTTAAGTTTTCTTTCCTTAAGTAAACGACCCTTGAATCGAAACCATTTATAATTGCGAAGGACCTCACTTGAAATGAGGAAACTGGAAATCAGAGAAAAGCGTGAGCTTATGTAACCCAACTTCATGTTCCCTGCCCGCCCTAGTGCCGTATACATGTTCTAAACACACATTTGATAAATTTGGTGAAATGAGGTGGTCGAGGTTACACAGGCCCCACACCTGGCCTCTAGTCACCAATGGCACAATACCCACTCCACCACTTGGAGGCTGCACGTCCCATGTGAGTAGAGGGACCACATCTCCTGCACTGTGTGGGTGAGTCAAGGTTGTAAATGGCTTGTCTCATGCTTCCCCAAGTACATTTGTTTTATTTTTCAAGCATACAATGATTTTTTAAATTTCAAAAATACAGTAGCTATTTACAGAACAGAAATGTTTATTACTGTGTTGGGGGTCCAGATTCCCCTCCCCTCTGGTTCTCCCTCAGCTTCCATTTATTACTTTTTAAAAGTGTAGGAAAAGCAAGTTCATGAATGGCTTGTCTTTGTGTGGGAATTGTTCACTCAGTGCAGCAAGACCTGCCTCTGCCCCAGTGACAAAGAACCACCGCGGTCAGTACCTGCAGGGTTTGCTCAGGCGCCGTCAGCATCCTGCTTTCCACAGCTGTGCTTACCCCCAGCTCCCCACATTTGATTCATTTTCCCCCTGCGTGTCTGTGGGCAGCCTCCTCTCTGCTTCGCACTGTTTGGAGCTCTGATGCTGGCAGAGGCCCTGCTCCCTAGGCTGCGTCTGCCTAGTTCCTCTCCCAGGGGGGACTGAGGCTGTGCCTGTGCTGTGTGACAGTGACAAACTGGGGGCGTCTGGACCCTGGGCTCTGGACAGGCAGGGCTGTGTACAGGTGTGATCAAGGGGTGCTGCCTGGGTCCTGGGAATATTAATGGGCCTGGAACATGTTGCTGGCATTGAGCATGGGACCCTACATGAAGGAGCTGGGGTGAGGTTAGCAGTCTGGACGACAACATCACAATCAGTTAGAGGAGAACCAGCCTGTGGAGGAACCTAAAGGGCAGTGAGAGTCATTTCCTGAGTAGACAAACCCAGCTTCAGGGAGCTGGGGACCTTGCAACAGTGAGATGCTCCTCACAGACTGTGCGTGTGTGTTACTCATCCTCCAACAGAGACTCCTAGAGGGCAGGCACTGCCTTGGCGCCGGGATACAAGCTCAGTGAATCTTGGAGAAAGTGTGTATCACTGAATGCAGTCTCTTTACTACAAACACGGAGGCAGACACTGGCATGGCATACAGAGGTGGTACCGTCAGACTCATCTGGGTTCTAATCCTGGCTGTATGACCTTAAGTTACCTCCTCAATTTATCTGGGCCTCAGTTTCCTTATCTGTAAAAAACTTCTTACTATATAGGGTAGAATATGAAGTAATTAATATTAATTATGACCCCTGAGAGTACCTTCTGTACTGTCAATATAAGGGTAATATATTAGGATAGTTTGTGAACTGTTACATTTCTACTCAATTCTCATTGTTCGAAAATTAATAATCCAAGTATGGTTTATGATGCTTTCTGCTTATTTAAATATTTAATTAACCAGAAAGTCAATATTTGGAACTGTGCTGAAGAAGTCATAGTCGCCAGTGTTGGTCCCATGTCCTAAATCAGAGAAAAATGGAGTAGATACAAGAAACAGAATCAGAGCAGGGACCCTGGTCATCTTCCTGGAAGGCACAGGAGCTTGTATGTTGTGTCTTTGTGGCTGACAGGGCATATGTGTGTGTGTGTGTTTCTTACCTAGGATTCAGGAGATACTAATAAAATCATTTCATATTTATTCACTAAAACAAAAAATTGTAGAAATAAGAGCTAAAACCCATAAACTGCAGACACAAAGGGGGGCAAAGTACATTAGATTTTTATTTCTTACAAACCTGTGATGATGACATTATAAAATCTTACAGTATTTTTCATTTTTACTACCTCAAAACATACTTAATAATCACAAACTAATTAATCTTAAACCTACCCCTACAAGACACTATTATTATGATCTCTATTTCCTGCTGGGAGAATGGGAGCTAGAGGGATTAAATAATATATTTAATTAGGAGCCAGGAGTCTTGAATATTAGTCTTCAATTTTAAATAACCACTGGAACATTATTTGGGTAAAAAATGCTTGGAAAACCTTTTTTGGCCAATTATTTACTTCAGTCTGGTCATAAAAAAGAATTCTGGCATTTTCTCTGTTTAACAAAAAAATCGTTGTCATGGAAATATTTCAGTTCTCTATGTCCTTCAATTGCCTGCATCTGAACAGGTCATAAATAAGCAGATTAACTGAGGTCCAGCAAAGTCTCTTCTGATGGAAGTAAGGTTTGTAACGGCCTACATTACAAGGTTTTCCGAAGTCCATTTCCCCAAATGAGAAAATAAACAACACTTCAAGGCTTGGTTTATGCTCTATAACCAGGGTTTAGACCTCTCCCTTCTTCTAAATGGAATATTCTTAATTCATTACTATTTCCCACGCAGAAGTCTTATTTTATTTTGATTGGCTAATAAATGTGAAGTTCTGTTTACTAGAAATGGCATGGTATCTCTCAGAGACTACTTACCCCAAACATTGGGAATTGATTATGTTTTCCAGGTAGTTCAGGCCATTGTTTGCTTCTTAATCAAACGATTTTGTTAACTGATACAATCATTCACTTCATTCCAGCTGGGGAACCTAACCTGTGTATGATTTTATATTCACAACAAAAACATTCTTTTTACTTGCCTTAGTGTAGGAGCTGTTTATCACATTCCATGAATGTGGTGAATCACAGTGGATGTAAGGGTGACCAACAGTTTAATTCAGAGCAGGAATGTTTTATATCCTGATTGACTAAGAAGAGGGAGATTGACCGTGCTGTCTTAATTCGTGCCTGGACCCACAATTCCTATATGCTGTTTCATTTCATTCTGATAACGGTATTCTCCCCAGCTCCTAAGCTCTACTTGGCATGTAATTTTTTGCAAAAGCTAGAGAAGACAAGAAATGAGTTTTGTTTTGAGATTTTTCTGAGCCACACTAGAACTGGGTGACATCTCGGAGGGGTCAGCATGGAACCTGCACAATTGGCTTTGAGACCGAGAATCTAGGAAATGTATCAGGCTGCTACCTGTAACTGCATAGTTACTAGTATAGTATAGCTACTAGTGTGCATTGTATAGCTACTAGTATAGCTACTAGTGTGCATTGTATAGCTACTATACTAGTGTGCATTGTTACTAGTTACTATGTAAGAGGCATATACCAGTAGGCACACATGCAAATGTATGCTTACGATGTTGGTGTAGAGGGCTTAGACAAAATAGTAAAAAGTTTGTGCTTATTCTTCATGAGAAAGACAAGGATGGCCTGTCTAAACTTAAGCATTCATGATATGATAAATCACTCGTGTTCTGTCCCTTGGGAAGCTAGAGCTGAAGGACAAGAACAAATAGCTCACCCCAGTAGGTCCGATAGCTAACAAGCAAACCAGTATTCTGATGGTGGCAGGAGGTGGTTGTGTCATGGGACATTGTAATGGCCTTCACATCATGAACTTCATAGGGGCTAAGGGTGAGATCCCCAGCAGTTTGTGCCCTCAAAAAGTGTTTGCTGTGATGATAAATGATGCAAAACTTCTCCAAGTCTGTTGTCCCCTGACTCAACTAAACATTTTCTTGAACATATTTTCATTCCGAGGCTGACTCACCTCCAGGGCTGAGATCACTGTCCATGGTGTAAAACATGACACGACCTCTTTAGGCTTGCATGTGTTCTCTTACTTGGGTGTTCCAGAATTTAATGAACAGACTGAGCGTGTCTCTCATGTGTTTCATGATTTCTTCCTTTTAACCCGACCCTTCATTTTTCCAGGCTGGAGACTGACCATTTTTGAGGGTTAGTTTCATGTGGACACACATTTATGTCAAGCGTTACATAATGTAGTTACCACATTTGGGGGAAAGTGGTTGGATGTCTATTATAATAAGCACATCCTGAGCTCTACAGAGTATTCAGAATGTATTAATATGGTTCAGCCTTCAGAACTACCATCTAATGTATTCACATAGCCTCTTTGTGAGGCAGGCAAGGATAGGTTTATGTTTAAGTAGTTGCTTAAAATATTTTACTTCCCTCTCTTTTATCTTTTCCCAACATGTGCACCCTCATAGACCACTCACCACTATTACAGCTTTTCCACCCTCTATTCCTGATCATACTGCTTGTTCTATCTGGAGTTTGTTTTTGGGGTGGGTGGGTGGGAATGAGATGATAGGTTTAATTTAGAGCATACTGAATTTGTGACATTCATGAGTGGCTATGTGGTCAGTCAGAGAGACACAAACAGTCAGGTTTGGAGCTCAGAAGGGAGGCCTGGGACAGAGATGTGTATGATTCAGAGGCTTTGATGAAGAGGCAGTATTTAAAAGCAGAGGAGAAAACAAGACCACAGGGGACATAATGAAAGGTAAGAAGAGGAAAGGGCCCAGCAACGAGTCCTCCGGGAGCTCACTCGCTAGAGGAGGAAGAGCCTGTGATGGAAGCCGAAGAGGTGAGGCTCAGAGGAAGGGAGACCAGGCAAGCGGGGTGTCAACGAGCCCAGGAAGTGGACAGAATACTGTCTTCACTCACCTGTGTGTGCGGTTGGAGGGGGTCTGAATATGGCAGCAACAAGAGGGAAGAGCGATACAATGCACACTTCAAAACAGTACTTTACTGTATTAAGCTTAAACTTTAATAGTAAACTAAAAAAATGGAATGGAATGTATTTTTAGTGTGCTACAGTTTTAACATAGGATAGTCAATGCTATAAAATAACAAGATTTCAGATTTTTGTTAAATAAAGAACTGGAGTTTACATGATTATGAGTAATTTCTGTCATTATAAAAGCATTGGGGTTTTGTTTGTTTTATACTTGGTGTTGAGGCTTCCCTGAGCAGTTTTGGGGACCATGAAGAGTGAGTGGTCGTTAGCTAGCAGGGATCACTGGAATTATCAAAAGGTGAGAAGGCCATTTCCCCAGGCTCAGTTTCCACCATGGGAAGCAGATTTCTCTACTCATATCCCAAACATGTTTGGTCTTAGGGGAAAAGAAAAGAGAGCAGGAGAAATTGTTTTTTGAAAAATTCCATAAGAGTAGTTCCTAAGAATGGTCTTAGAAGTCTCCCTGCTGAAACAGGGGTGGGGGTGGGAGGGGAGACCCCAGGTAATCTGAGCTTCTCAGCCATCACAGCATTTGGATGCCCAGAAATTTTGCTTTCACTCGGATGCTTTGCCAGTCTCTGTAAATGCTAACACTGGGCGGGCAGCCTGTGTGTACAAGGTTCTCTGGAGGCTCTCGGCTCACCCCAAAGTGCTTCTGAGGTCGTTAGCCTTCTTCCAATAAGTGACACCTCCCCTTTCCTGGCAGCTCTCCACTGTGGCGGGCCCCAGAGAATTCCAGAGGTGCTCATGCCCGGAAGCAGAGGGAGCGCTCTCTGGCTATAAAACAGAACACCCAAAGCTGTTTTGTCCTTGTACAGGCACAACCTAGTACTGGTGTGTTTATTCCACCGTAACAGTGCAGAATTCACTTTCTAAAACTCCTGCTTGGTTTCTAGGCACTAGGTTTCAGACTCCCTCAAAAATCCTGTGGGTGAAGTGCAGAAACCCGAAGCAAACTCAATGCAACCCCAAACTTAATCAATAAATTGCTATAAGCTCTTGGATATGAATTTGAATAAATGTTTACAGCTGCCTCCTTCTGATACTCTGAGAGAAGAAGGCTCACATACATCATGGAATTTTGAAATCTGAATGAACTTCTAGATCCTCTCCTCCCATCCTTTTATTCCTATAGGACTGAACCTGTAGTGGGCTTCTCTTGTCCTTCTGCACCCAGTGGCCTCATTTCGTCTGGGGACCTTCCTGGCCTGCATGTCTTATGGTCCTGGTGGGGCTGCCAACTCCACTCTGACCTCTTCCCCCATTGCCCTGTGACCAGGCTGGACCTTCCTTCCTTTGATAGAACAGCCTGGGCTACAAGCGGTCTTCTCATTTGTTGTATGGAAAGAACCAGACTGTAGAATAAATCCGAGCACAGACAAGCAGAGGCAAGAGCCAGAGCCCCAATGATATCATCAGTACTTCCTGACTCAGGCATATTTTCCTATTTGCATACAAATGGTAGCCCAGGATAAACACTATTCTGCACTTGGCTTTTTTTTTCTTTTGACTAAACAATATATTCTTGAGATCACCTCATATCAGTATAAGGAGAATATCCTCATTTACTTTTTTAAGCACATATACTTCATTATGTGGGTGTGTCAACAACAGACTCAACCACTTCTCTGTTGATGGACATCTGGGGTTATTTACAATCTTTCAATATTTCAAATGCATGTTACTTCATATTTGGCCGATGCTGTTGTTCTTAGACATGGGATTACTGGATTATGCAGGCATGTAATTTTTGCTAGACATGGACAAATTGTTCTCCACAGGGATTGTTTTGCACTCTTCCCGACAACATGTGAGAGTGTTTCTCCACAATCTTATCAACAGAGTATGTTGTCAAATTGTTGGCTCTTTTCTGTCCAGTATTTTAATCCTGGTTTCTCAAGTCCTGCCCTCCTTGGAAAGGCAAAGAAGCTTCTCACCAACATCAATCGTGCTGACTTGAGACGGTGAGCACGCACTGCGGTCATGTTCCTGAGATGCGGGCAAACAGAATCTCCAGCAGGTGGAGGAGCCTTCTGTGTGTGGGATCAAATTATGACATAACCAGTGATAGTGAAAGACTAGTCCAGAACACTGGGAGGAGGCGGGAGTGGAGGGTAGGGAACTAGTGGCAGCGAGCCCAGTGTGGGGTTGTGTCTGGAGGTGAGAGGTGGGAAAACTTGCAGAGAAAACCATGGGATGTCTGCCCCCTGCTCTTATCTGTGCGAGGTGGTTTGGTTTATCTTGAGCGCTAACTCATAAAGTGTGAAGCTACTGGTAATTAAAGAGGATCTCTAGTATATGAACTCATCTTTCTCTTTTCCAGTCTTTTGGGAATAATCCCAAATGCCCCTCCTCCTTCCTCTGCCATCATCCTTCTTCCAGCACAGGGCAGAAAGCGATTTCAACATTGTTAGGGAAGCCTTTGGAACTGGTAGTTGAGTTGTTCAGTGACTTTCCTTCAGTCTTCCTTTTTTTAATGCAAATAAAAAATATAGAGAAAGTAATTTTAGAAGCATACTTTAAAAAATTTTATTAGTAAAGCAAAGGAGTTCTGAAATGAAAAGACATTTCACCTTTTAAATTAAGTAGTGAGTTTTAGATGACTTAGATTGTGTTATTAAAAAATACAGAATCAATGGACTTGTTAAATTTGTTAATTAAAGCAGCTGATTTAGATCTTCTACCACAGAGTTGAAGGAAATAATTTATTTTGCTGCTGGCAAATGCAAAGGCAATGTAAGGAGGGGAAAAAAATCGTTCAATTTTCTACCAGAAAATTGGACAGAATAATCGAGCATTTGTGGTATACAGAAAAGTATAGACTTAAACCACACTCCTTGCGGTTGGCTAAATAACAGTCTCCAAAAATGTCTAGGTCCTAATCCCTGGAACCAGTGAATGCTACCTAACTGGCAAGAAACTTTGTACATTGGATTAAATTAAGGATTTCGAGATGAGGGGATTATTCAGGATTATCTGGGTGGGCTCTAAATGTAATCACGTGTGTCCTTATGAGAGGGAGACAGCCGGAGACTTGACCTACAGAGGAAGGCCATATGGTGACCTCAGCAAAGAGAGAGCCAGACTGGAAGGCGGAGGGAGGGGCGGTGGGCAGAGGAAGGCAGGGAATTAGATGCAGCAAGAGGCCAGGAACCCACGCTCCCTGAGAGCCTCTGGAAAGGGTGTGGCCTGGCTGCCACCTGATTTCAGCCCAGGAAAACTGATTTCAGACTTCTTGCCTCCAGAACCATAACAGAACACATTTCTGTTGTTTTAAACCACCAAGTATGTGCTCATTTATTACAGTGGCCATAGAAAACTAATTAATACTCTTCCCCATTTCTAGGAAGTAAGAATTTTGTTGCTTGATTTTAAAGTTTACTAAATCAGTTAATGTGGAAGAACAGGAATGCAAAGGCATTATTTAAAAGAATAAACTTGCCTGCCTCTTTTAGGCAGGAAAACATAACTGTGTTAAATTTCAAATGCTTCATTTGTAAATAAGGTCAACAGAGCTTTCTCTGTTGCTACCTCTTCAGCTAGCATTACTGTGGGCTAGCTACTCTGAAGCGTCTCCCTGCTATAAATTAGCTTGACTTTTTAAATGTGTTGTTGGACTTGCAGTAAGTAACAGAAATTAATCCCAGGAGGTTCCATGTATTAGTCAGCTTTGGCTGTGATAATGATGTGCAGCAAAAATCTCAAAGCCTCGGTGGCTACAATAATAAATATTTATCTTTTATTCACACAGCATGTTGGGTGACCCTGCTCTAAGCTTCAGGTCAGGTTCATGTCTGTTCCCGTGTGTCATTATATGACCCAGGCTTAAGGTCTCACCATGGTGGAAGGCAGGAGCAAAACAGAGGTGGTACAGACTTGTAAAGCCTCTTACAATCTCTGTTTTGAACTGGCCACCTGCTACTTCTGCTCATATCCCATTGGACAAAGTAAGTTACACAGTCAAGTGCAATATTACTGGGGCAGGAAAATTTATCCCTCTTGGAGATGAGGAACTGAATATTTGCTGAAAAGTAAAAGAGTATACATACTATGCTCGTCCACCCTGAAAAAGTTAGCTAGAACCAAAGAATGATGCAGTAAGCTTCAAGCAGATGCTCTATCAGCACTGCAATTGAGGGGAGACTGATTTGGGGGTAGTGGCTGAACTTGAGACTTCTGTATGAAACCAAGACTCTAAAATGCGGTGAAAGTGGTCGCTGGGTGGTAATGTGCCCAGGTCTGAGCAGGGACAAATCCTGAACCAGTCCCATAGATTAAGATTAACCAAGTAAAGTTGCAACCAAATTAATTTACAAAAAACATACGTGGAATTAAGTCACTATGAGGGAGAGTCAGCAGACACAACAGAAGACACATTCCAAACTTTTAGGTATCAGAATTAGCAAAACTCAAAAGAGTTATAACATGTTTAATGAAGCAAAATTTGGAAACATAAAACAAGAAAGTAGCAAGAATGACAAGTTTGATTAGAAAAAATTTAAGTAGAAATTTTAGATATGAAAAATACGATTGTTGAATAAAAAACTCAACTGATGGTAAAACAAAAGATTAGACTCAACTAAATAGTTACTTAGCAAAGTGGAGGAGAGATATAAAGAAATCACTCAATGCTGCATAGAAAGACAAGGAGATGGAATATATTAAGGTGGTTAAGAAATATAGGTAATAGAATGAGCAGGTCTACATCTGGCTAACTGACATCCCAGAAGAACAGATATGGAGAATGGAGAAAGGGCAATATTTGGAGAGAGGAGAGCTGAGCATTTGCCAGAAATGATAAAAGATTTAAATCCACAATAAAGTGCAAAGTATCCTAGGCAGGACAAATAAAAAGCAAGCCACATATAGACAAATCATAGAAAATTAAGAACACCAAGAACAAAAAGCAGCTAAAGATAAGGGAAATGAACTACAAAGAAACAGTGATGAGGCTAAGAGCTGCCCATTCATCATCAACAATGGAAACCCCAAATCAGAGGAATAGCATGTTCAAAGCGCTGAGAATGGCAGAAACATTTTACCTTGGATTGGACTATTGAGTAGTATTTCTTAAGAACTGGTAGTCCTGTCCTCCAGATAAACTGGTTTATAAACTCAAGACTTCAGAGTGGTAGGGGTAGGTAAAATCAAAGACACACTTGCTACATTAAGAACATTCATTTACATTTTTCTACATTCCACAATGGCTTTGAGTCTGCTTCTAAAATCAAATTTTCACCATCCTACACAGATGATAGTACACATTTTCAGATAAATAGAAGCTGAGAGTTTACCACCAATGGGCCTTTACTAAAGGAATGTTAACGTATGCCCCTCAGGAGGAAGGAAAATTCCCAAAGGAATGTCTAAGAAGTAATAAGGAATCCTTACAGATGAAACCACAAAATGTATTGCTAAAGCTATAACAACTGTATAACATAAGTATTGTGCAGATAGGGGCTTAAGGTATTAACTTTTGATTTGTGAAGTTAGACGTTCATGTAAAATGTCAAAGTAACAGGACAGAAATGCAGTGATTAACATCCCCACCTGGAGATGGAAAAAAACATATGAAAACAATGAAAACAGCAGCACAACTCCATAAAAGCTCATTTAAAAGTAAGAAAATACAGTGAAAATGTAGAAGCCAATCCAGATATGTTAGAAATATTGACTGAAAAATGGAAATAGCTAATACAGTTAAAAGGCAGGTAATTTGTCAGATTGGGAAAGAATAGGTATCATATGTCTATATCTCAGATAATTTCTTTTTTGAGTGTTAGAATGAATAGCACATAGGTGTTCAAAATGTGTTTCTTAAAAAGCTTGGCTATTTTTATACAAAAAGATTAGCTATTTACAGTCATTCTTTGCTACCCACCTCTATACTTGCCCAAAGTTTGAAGCATGGTTTTTTCCTTACATAATCATAAACACCTTAAATTTGTGAGATTTCTCTATGTGTCAATGAATTCTGCCAAGTTCCAAGATGACACCAGTTTTTGCAGGTACATGGCCATCTTCAAAAAGTCTGTTTCATGGGCTTTCTTTTTAAAGAACACAGGTCACCAAAAATGGAAGAGAAAAATCTAGTGTTACTTAGAAGAAATGTATGCAAATGTGACACTATGTGTTCAGCTTTAGGTACTTCACAGATTTGATTAAGATATGCATAGTTTGCTAAGATGACTTAATAATTTGTAGAGAGGCTTAGCATTAAAACGTTCCTTGTGATCACCCCAGTGTGCTTGAAAATTGTTCTTGCTGATTTTTCATTTCTGATGATCTGATGAAGAGCATTTACCAAACACCCATCGTGCCAAATCTTAGATGTTAAAGGCAGCCTCCAAAGGGAACAGCATGCATGGAACAGCTTCCAGAGAACAATCTACAAGTTAGGTTCTATGTAATTGTTGGATATATGTGAAACTGATTGGAGGATGAAACAAGGAATTGCTTTGGATCAGACTGCTGAATAGTTCCTCTTAAGAGCTGTCCTCCCAGAACCACTCCTACCTCCAAGAAAACTGGATTACTAATCTGAGACTTCAGAGGGGTGGGGTGGGTATAAGTGATGGATGATACTAGTCACTTTAAGTATATTTGTTTACATCCTACATCATTCCACAAAGGATGTGAGTATTTTTATAATATGTCATTTCCTGTAAACTGAAATATAAAGAAATATATAAATCAAGATCATGGAAAATATGTAAAAAATAGGAATGTAAGTGCAGGTTGGGGAGCCCTACATTTTGCTCTGCATTAGAATCATCTGGGGAGCTTCTGAAAGTCCTGATGTCCACGTGTCCCCCGCCCCAATTAAATCAGTGAATAGGGGAGTTTGATAGAGAACAGTAGTTTTAAAGATTCCCAGGTGTTCCTACATGCAGCAAACTTTGGGAACCACTGGCCAAGGCTGTCATTCTCAACCATACATGCACATTAACATCACCTGGGAGGCCATTGAAACTATTGATGACTGTGCTCTGACCCTGAACCAATGAAACCATAATCTCGCCTATGCTGACAGCTGGCTATGCGGTCGTTTCAAAGCTCCCCAGATAATAACAATTTGCTTACAGGATAGAGAACCACAGCGTTGGGGCAAAGTAGGCACGTAATTACAAAGAAAACTGATTTTGTTTTTATGGGTTCTTTTGTGGCTTAAAATTTGTGCTGGGTTTCCTGGTGGCCAAAGTAAATAGAAAAACAATCAGTTGAAATAATTATTGTCATTCATAACACAAAAGCTTACCAGTTCCTTGCAAGAAAGAAAGCCTTTTTAAAAGTCTTGAGTCCTCTTATAAGGACCATTGAATGATGTTATGAATCATGATTTTACAAACACCCCTACAGTAAATGACTTTGGCAAGTTTCATATTGTGGTTTCTAATAATCATCTCTCAGGGAAAGCAAGGGACAGGACCCCAGAGTGCAGGTGGGCGCAGGCTGTTAGGTGGAGGTGTGGGAGCAGGAACGAAGGAGACAGGAAGTGTGACACACCTCTGCAATTCCCAGAAGATACGGCCTTACCTAAGATAAAGCCTGGACCGTGCACCTCCAGGATGGAGGAGGGGAGTTCTATGTAATTAGAAGTTATAATTTCCTATTAGAAAATTTTAAAGTTGATCACTTTTCCCCCATAATATAAAATCCACAAAGCTTGACAAAGGTCTGGCTAGTAGAAGTAAGGAAGTAGTGACTTTAGGAGTCACAGGCATGGTGAAGGGCATATTAGAATTGGTGTGTATGTGTGTGTGTGTGTGTGTGTGTGTGAGAGAGAGAGAGACAGACAGAGACAGAGAGAGAGAGAGGATTTTTTATCAAAAATAAAAAGAATTTAGGTCTGAAAAGTTTGAAAAACTTTAGCCTGGAAAGAATGAGCAGCCACCTGTCTTTTTAAAAGTTCCTCCATAAAGATGAGGGTTTTTTCTCAGTTGGGCTTTTGTGGCATCTAAGTACTGTTGATTTAATAGCTAAGGATTTGTAGAGAAGGCTTTGAAGTAGGGTGTTGACTCCATGAGGCCAAGTCTTGAAAGGAACCCCTTTATACCTATGCTGCACGTTTTAAATCACAGTAATGTCATAAGCAAAGGAGAGTTTAAATTAGGATGGGTGCGCCCCCTTTTCTTTTCCAAAGCCATGTAGCAGGGCATACAGCAGATATTTAGCAAAGCATCTGGGAATGGGCATAAAGATTCTCTTGGAAAACGCTGAGTTCTCCTTTCTTAAACTGAAATGAAAATCCCCTAAAAGCACCCTATTAATACCCAGGCAGGCACTTTGATGTTTTCTTTTCAAAGGCAAATGACATGTTCTGCTTCTGTTTTCTTTTTAAACTCACAACTGCACTTAACATCTAAATTTAAGGAAAGCCTTCCTGAAAAAGTAACGAATTTCTTTCCCTTCAAGTACTCTCTGGCATTCCCGTAAATCTGAAGGATTAAATGAACTGCTTGCTAGATAAACAGTAGCTGCTATGTGGGAAGAATCCTACGGTGGCTAATAAGACGTGTTAATGGATTGCATATGCAGAGGATAACCTTAAACTTGAATTTGATATTTCATGTTGCGGCTCACAAATGAGCTGCCTTTTATTCAGAGAATCACGCTGTCCGTTTCCGAGTGGGTGGGTGTGTACTCAGAGCTGGCGCTGTGCTGGTTTTGTTCCCTGTGAGGTTGACACAGCCAAGTGGCTCCCCGCGGCCACACCGGGGCAGCCTCTCCCCTGCTGGAGGCCGGGCCAGGCAGATCGGCTCCGGGGAGCTGACAGTGTAGCCAAGTCTGGCTTGCTTAGGGTTGCCAAGAATTTAAAGGGGTTTCGGAACATCCGTATTTCTCCCTTTAACAATTAAGGCGAGCTCCGGGCTCTTGGCAAAAAGACCATAAAGAAGAGGAATGGAATGAGTGATGCTTTTTTTTGAAAATGCCTCCAGTGTTCCTAAATGTCCAGCCGGACCCCTCCCCAAAGCAGAGGGAAAGCTGGAGGGGGGGGGGGGTCAGCTCCGAAGGCCAAGCCCGCTGGGGTTCTGCGGCGCGAACCCGCCCGCCTGCCGGGTGAGCCCAGGACAGCACCTCCGCAGGCTCGGGGGGTGGGTGGGCTTGGGGGGCAGCACCCCGCCCCCCGCCCGGCCTGCGATTGGCTTGGGGGGCTCGTGTGCCCGCCCCGGCGAGGAGGGAGGGTCCCTCTGGGCGCCGGGTGGGAGGAGGCGGAGGAGGGGCGGGGAGAGCGGGGGCCGGCCGGGAGCGAGCAGGGGGCGGGCGAGCCGGGTTGCCGCGATCCGAGAGCCGGCTCCGAGAGGGGCGGGGAGGGAGGGAAAGCCCGGCGGGCTGTGCGCCGCCTCCGCGCGTAGAGAGAGGCGCCGGGGCGGCCGCCCGCTGCACGGCGTGCTCCTGGGACCGCCGGCCCGTGCGGTCCCGCAGCCTTTCCGGAGGAAGAGCGCCGGCAGCGGCCCCGACTCGCGTTCGGGCCCCCTCACCTGCCGGCCCCCGGTCCCCCTCGGCGGGACGCGCACAGGGCCGGGCGCGGGGCCAGCCAGACCCGGAGCAGTGAGGACTCGGCCGGCCGTGCCGCAGCCCAGCCGCCCGGGAGTGCCTCCGGCCCCGCGCGGGGCGCCGGCTCCATGGCGACCGGGCTCGGGGAGCCGGTTTACGGACTTTCGGAAGACGAGGTGAGCGGCGCCGCCGCCTTCCCGCCCGGACGCCCAGGGGAGTTCCTGCCTCGTGCCCGCAGGGGTGGGGACTGGGGCGACCCCCCGGGGTGCGCTTCCCCCGCGCCTGCCGGGGAACCCCAAACGCGGGAGCGCCCCGGAGTGGGGTCCCTGCTGGGGGAGGTGCTCGGGCCCTTCCGCCAGGCTCCTGCACCCCCTACCCCAGCGCATTGTTAGTAAATAAAGCGGCGCGAGGTCCTTGGAGCCCGGGGTGCACGCTGCTCGCGCCTCGGGGTGGGCGGGCGGAGGGCGCGCGTGCCTCTGCCCGCGTGTTCTTCCTCTCGCAGCCGCGTTTCCCGGGGCTGTTGGGGCAACTTTCCGCCCCGCGGCCCGGGGGCCCCGAGTGTGTGGGCCCCGAGTGTGTGTGTCACGTCTGGGTCTCGGCTGAGACCTGCGCCGTGTGGGGAGCCCGGGGCCCGGGAGGAACCTGAATTGTTTCTCCCTGGAACTTTCTACTGGTTGTGTCAGCAAGTGCTCTGATGTGTGTGTGCTTATCACGGTGGACTGGGGGAACCGCTCGGAGCTGTGTGTGCCTGTCCCTCAGTCTTGCGGAGTCTGAAGCCTGGAGTGTGGATTTCGGGGTCTTTCTGGTAGGGGAGCAGGTCTGGCATAGTGGCAGGTGCTGCTGGAAACTTACAGGGAGCTTGCAGCCCTGCCATATTTTTCCTCCCAAGGATTCAAAGGCCAGCACCTTTGGGGTGGGTGGATAGACAAAAGCTCAATTGACCCCTTTTATTAATAAAGCAAATTAAGCAAGCCACGCCCCCAAGGCTGTCGGTTCGACTGTAATGAGCTTTGTTTTTGTCCGCACTCCTCGCGGTTTCTCAGCCCCCCTTAGGAAACGATCCTGCTTCAGCTGCTTAGCCCTTTCTCCACCAGCCTCGCTCGGCTCTTGTTGGTATGTTGCTCGGCCAAAGTGGGGGGGGTTGGGGGTGTGAGAGGCCTGTCGCTGGCGCGGCGTGACCGGCTGGCTGGCTAGAGCAGGTAGGAGGGGTTTGCCATCTGGTGGGGTGCGCGCCCAGGTCTGGCTCCCCTTTCGAGAGGTGAATTTACAACCCATGAAGCATTACTCAGCAGGGAGGTATTTCCTATCCTGGTAGTGCATTTCATAAAAAGTCGATGCCTGGAAATTCAAGGATTTCTGGGTTTCTCTTTCTTCCCATTGTTTGTTTTCTGAGGTCCCATCTTCCTATGGTGACTGAGGGTAGGGTATGGAGACGCTGTTATCTGAGACATGCCCACGTTATGGCTTCTCTCTCACCAGCTTTCCTACTCTGGCATGGTGTGTGTGTGTCTGTGTGTACGCGCGATGTAAGTGTAATCAAATAGGTATCTTGGGGTGGAGAGGGTGTTCGGGGCTTGACTTTTTTCCTTAACCGTGCCAAGTAAAGCTTGCCCTGGTATTTTATAAAAGAATGATCACAATGCAAATGATGTGATTTGCATTTTCGATTATTTTGCCCTTCTGTGCTTGAGTAATTTCTCTTTTTTGTGCAGTTACTTGGGGGATGGGTGAAAAGTAGCATTGTTTCATTTACCCAGGGGTTTTCCTTTCCCTGAGTTCTCTCCTCTTTGAGGAGCTTTCTCTTTCATTCGCTACTTCTCCATTTCATTGGCAGTAGAGGGCAGGCGGTGAGCTTTTTGCAAAGGTGTTAAGATAACAGACATTCCTAAACAAAGGGCTTGAGGTTTTGGGAATGAAGCCAGCCACGTTTAATCTTAGGTCTTTAAAAAAAAAAAGCATGATTATTTTTAAAAGTTCCCTGAAAAAGATATTCTGAGTGTTTTGAGAAATTCAACCCGATGAATGAATCACGTGCATGTCCCTGTTTGTGCTTTGTATACATTTACAGCTAGTGTCAGAATCTACCTAGAGTGCATCCTGCCACTTTTGTCTAAATGAGTTAATACTGATTTTAATTGGTGTCTTGTGTGTGAGTGGGGGATGGAATATAAACAGGGTGTGTGTATGACTGGGTTCACTCCTGCTTGTTGCTAGATGGGTATTTGGGATGTATGGGGAATTTATTGATTGAGTGATGGCCATGTTGCTGGTACTGCTCAGTTCCACACACGTTGTATTACAAAAGAGAAGTCACATCTGTCTTCCTTTTTCAGCGGCTTCTACCAGTGAAAAAATAAGGCAGGGCTGTTTCAATGACTTCACGTTTCTATGGTACTTGCTTTTTATGGTAGGCTTCATGTTGTCAGGTTGCCCTTTGGAAAATCAGGGAATGCCTTCGTAGAATATTAACAACAAATTGTTGAATTTGCCCAGCTTGCTTTGTCTCCCTGAATTAGTTTGTGTAAGGAAACTGAAGATTTTAACAGGCTCTTGAAGTAGAATGCCCGCCGGAAGAGACAAACGGCTGGGTGGTTTTTCCAAGCCATGTTAAATGGGGGTGCATGTCAGTTCCCCCTCGTGGTGTGCTGCACAACATCCACACATGAAGATATGTGATTGCTGCGTAGAAGAGTCACCTCATAAACCAACTCCTTAGCAAAACAGGCATCCATACCTAGCAAATTTCTTAAAAGCAAGTTTGTCTTTCCCTTGAAGGTTGATGAAAAGCATTGTATGTTTGGAATGCACTTAGAGCCCATCTCAAAAAGACTTTGTAGCTGTTAAGTACTGCTGGTGGTGAAGCATTGCATTAGCCTAGAAAAGAGCAGGATGCCAGGACAGAGGACATGGTTTCTGGATCTGTCCTGAGAGCAGAATAAAAGGAGTTGAATGTGCGCTTCTGTGGGTGCATGTACTATTGTTCGTTGTCTTTTTGGCTGAGTTTCCTCGGGTGAGTTACAGTTCACAGTCACCCTGATTTAAGTCAGGTCAGTTCAGGTAACCAAATTTGAAATTGCTATCAGCTGAAGGCCTTTTGGTGTGGGAGGGATTAGTGAATTAGCAAAACTTCTGATTCAGGGCCCAGGATCAGATTTAGTTTGGAATTGGAACAGTCTGGACTAGTTTCTGCGTTTGGCTTGGTTCCTTAGCAGTTTTTTGTTTTTATTTGGTTTTTTTTTGGCACTCTGTAGCACACTTTGGTACTGTTTACTCGGGAATATTACTGTTAACCTTCTGAAATCTTCTATTGCATGTTAGAAAGGTATCCTTTATTGAAAAGATTTTCCGCTGGGCGAAATACTAGAGTTTGAATGACAGCTTTCTCCTAAGTTGTGGCATTAATTTTTTTCTGGTGGTTGGAAAGAGGCAAATGGCATAGATATGAAGGCCAAGTTTACATGTTATGGTACTTGGACACCTTCTTCCTTATTTTATACAAACAAGGATAGATAGCTGATGTTTCATATGCTTTCTCTGTACCTAGCACTGGGAGAAGCCTTTAGGCACTTCTATCTCATGTAATCCTCATCCGAACCCTGTGAGCTATGCTGTGATTTTCAGATGAGGAATGAAGGCTCAGAGAGGCTAAGTGACCTGCCTAAGGACACACAGTGAGTAAGTTATGGAGCTAGGATGTAAACCCAGTTCTGTTGATTACACAGCGTTAGTTTTGAATGTGGTTCCTCTCTTCCAGGGATTTTGAAAGGTCTTCATAGCCAGATTATTCAGGGTATCTTAAGATGAAGATGTACAGCAGGGGTTATAAACTCATGGTTTCTAGTCAGAACTGACCAGGAGCCCTGCTTATTAGAATGGTCTCCATAGTGTTTTAAAGCTTGGGGATTTTCATAGAAAATGGTAAAACTCTGACTTCACTGGCACTACATTCTCAGCTGGCAGCAGTTAGTGGATCTGAGCTGTGGCCCTTGAGATGTGGCAGCCAATGTCTCCACTGCTCCTATTGTTTTAGGAATTTCTTATTTGCGTATAATTACCCACTTCATAACACATTTAAACTAACCTTTGGCATAGACACCATTTTCTTTAAGATGCTGTCCATTTTTAAGATGCACCATTATTTTATGAACCACTAAGAAAGAAAGAAAAAACTGTCATCCTGGGCTTATCATTAGTTTTATGAAGCATCCTTGTTTCAGAGATGGTATGAAAAATGAAAACAAGGATGTTTTAGAATTCATGACTTACTCTCATTAGAAACCTGGGATAATCTGGGCCATCAGTCTCAATACCTCATTCATTCAACACTTAAGTCAACTGCTAGTCAGATTTCTGCTTTTCTGTTTCTGTGAAAATTCCTCAAATAAGGTAAGTGCCTTTCAGTGGGTATTGGCAGGGGAGAAGTAGGGAGCCTAAATGGATGCCACCTGAATAGCCATCTGTAAGTAACTAAGAATAATCATTAATTTAAAAAAACTGGTCCATGTTTTTAAGAGATTACTTGAGAACCACTGCACCCAGTCTTTGCAGCTGTGCAAAATGGTCACAAGATTGCTTTTGGAAATTACAGTTTAGATACTGCCTGGAGCTAAAGGTGGATGCAGAAAGGCAGTTCTCAGGACGACAATACAGCTTGCCTGCTTGTTCCAACCCCAGATTCAGAGTGAGGCCTCGCACAGCTGCTGGGTGTGCCGTGTGCCCAAGACATGGGCTCCCCCATGGCCCTCCTCATGATTAAAATTGGCGAAACAGACCCTGAATGAAAGGGCCAGGGTTTTATGGTGACATTCAAAGGCAGTTTAAAAGTTGGTGGGGTTGGGAGGGGAAGAGGGGGAATACAGGGTATTGTTTAACTTCTACTCTCATTAGACATTTTTCTTCTCCACAGATTCTGTGGAATTGGTAGAAATGGACAGTTTGTATTCCAATTTTATTAAGTCCCAATATTCATTTGAATTGTTTATCTTGTTTCTGAAAGGTAGTTTCCTTAAGGAAGAAAAATCATGTTCAAAGGGCTGAGGACAGTGGCCAGGTGGGAATCCTGAGAAGATTGCTGTGTCTTTACTGCACAGAACAATTTTAAGGGCAGTGATCGAATGGTATTCTTCAGTGCAGTCAGTGAGTGCCCACATCCCCAGAAAATTTCCTTGGGAAGTCAGTTTTGCGATTCTGGGAGCATCAGTATGCTTCAGTATATATTCAGGAGAAATATGAATAATTTCAAGGAAGAAATCCCTGATATTAAGAATTATGTTGCATCATCGCAAGATACTTTCAAGTTCCTGCTAAATTACTTCTACCCTCACCAGGATGGTGAGAATCTTTGTGTTCATTGCTAATCTAATCACCGATCTGCATTGTACAGTTATTTAAATAACATAAAACATGATGGTGTGTGACTGGTGAAAGAAATTCGTTTCCCTTTGATAGCACATTAAAATTTTCGTTTTTACTTAAAAGATCTGTTTAAACAGATTTTTACTGCTGCCCTTGAACTTTGGGTCCTAGACAACTAGCAGCAGTAAAACTTGATCCTAATTTAAGAGCTTTCAGATTTTTGATGTTGTAGGGTTTTGGATAATTGTTTTTGTCTTAATATATTTGTTCATAATAAAGCAAATTACATATTAATCTTTTGACAACCCATGTTAAAGATGATCAAAATAATATATGAATAATACAATGATGAAAAGAAAAGGGTAGTAGGTTTGATGAAAGGTTTGAGAATTGTGGCAGAATGTTACTTTCTGTTTATTTGTATTTCTCTTCCAGGGCACAGTATACGCATATTTCATTTTCTGACTATAGGTGGCAATGTTTGTACTGTTTACTGTTTAATGATGTTACTGTTGGTTGGGAGATGCTTGGTGGAGTTGTGGAAATGAGAGCTTATTTAGAGATGAGGAAAAAGAAACTATATTTTGAAAACATTTTCCTACAAACTAAAAAAGTTAGTTCTTGAAAAAAACACCTAAAGCAATGTTTGTCAATGTGGGCATTATCAAGAATCCTCATTTTTTCCAAGGTTCCCCTTAACTGGGGCGTTTTAAAATTTGGAAGAAGCACAAGTGTTTGGATTTGGGCTCCCATAACATACAGACATACAGAAAAGTTCCTGTATGAACCACTGTCATCTGCTTTCTTCTTGGATGCATAGGGACTTCTAAATAATTTTATTTCTGCTGTGCACACTCTTTCATAATTGCTGTTATTGGCTTTGAGAAGGAACTAATAATATCATTACTTCTGGGTATTTGACTGCTGGAGATATTCTTGATTCCTGAAGCAAGACGTGGCTCAGGTTCAAGCAGAGAGAAAAAGCAGTGGCGTAAAGATCTGGGACACTTATTTCATGAATATATAGGATCTCATTCTAGTTGTAATGTTTTTTTCTGAACTGGAGAGGCCTGAATGCTGACTATTACTGTAATACCTTCAGGTGAGAAAAGCTATGTTACATAAGCATATCTGGAGTAACTAGCTTATGTTTGACACTTCAGTCAACTTTTTGTCGTTGACTCTGAAGTCCTGCATTGATTCAGAACTGGCCAGGTTTAATGGTGAGGCTATCAGATTCCCTCGCTGTCATCAAACGCAGCATTTGATGACTTCTTGGCAAGCAAGAAGCTCCTAAGAGATTCTGTATTCTTTTTATACCTCCTTTTCACCAAGAGAAAAGAGCCATTCAAAAGAGAGGTTTTTTTAGTGTAAAATGCCCTGATGTGAAATCTGCCCTGTGTAAGGTGGAACTTGGAAGGGCTAGTAGGGGTGGGAGTTCCATGTAGGGGATGAATAAGCAGAGGAATCTGCCCCAATGCTAGTGAGGGTCATGTCCCGTCACCTGTGACTTGTCCAATCGCTGGCAGACCCTGGCTTCCTAGGCACACTGAAGTGGGGTTTTGGTGGATCGCAGAAGCGGCTTAGGCACGTGTCCCCCTCCCTCTACCAGGGAAAGGCCGTGTGCCGGGGTCCCTCCAGAGGTGGTTGCAGGCCCAGAAGACCCCATATGCAGTGACAGGGTTCTGAAATGTGCCTCTTCTTAGTCTCGCCTATGTTCACACAGTGTTCACGTTTTATTTTCCATTTCCAGCCTCGTTCAAGGCCTGGCTCCTCTTGGTCTCCTTGGATGCAGCTCTGGGTCACGTTTTGTAATGTGTCTTTGTAAAGTTGGACTTCTGTTGCAGAGAAAGGGTTGCAGTTGTGACAGCAGTGGAAGAGAATTGCAGTTTGGAAAGGTGGCCGGCATTTCCACACCTGGCGGGAGGGCACACTGACCTGGTGCTGTGCAACATCTGTTAGGAACTAATGCTTCAAAATGCAAACAACAGTATTTTCAGTGATCTATATGATTTTAAGTTTTCTAAGTACACTTTGGCTATGTGGCTATCCTCAGTGTGAGGACAGTACTGAAGACAGGCTTAGCTAGAGTTAGTGTACAATGTGAAGGCCTCTGTATTAATTTTTCCTGTTCAACTGAATTTGTGAGTAAAACTAACCTATTCAATACAAACCAGTTATGTATTGACTGGAAGTCATTTTGGTCTTTTTTTTTTTTCCAGAACACAAAGCAAGCCTAATTATTTAGAGAATTGCTTAGCTTAGTAAGCACTCAATATTAACTGTTACTGAAAAAAAATATGTGTGTGTATCCCACTGAATTCCAAGTGCCACGTATACTTAACTCATGAATCTCCCACCTACCTTTAGAACCTAAGTCTGTTGAAAATCCTGTGCTTGTTTTTCTAAGTCCCATTTTTTTCTCCCTCAGTAAGTGACTTGTCTTTGGGTATCATCAGAGTGCCATCCTCATCTTTGGAGTCTGGCTTTGGAAAGTAGTGTGAGGTTTAAAGGAAAAGTGAAAGTGAGACTCAGTTTGCTTTTTTTCCCCTTTTCCCTCCCCTGCAGTTCCCTTTGTGCTTTGCATTACGTGTGTGATAAATTGGACACAAGCCATAATCACAGTCTGTTAGTTTTTAGTTTCTAAACTTTGAACCAGCTGTATTTCCTCCCTACTTGTTAACCCCAGAGGATAAGTAAATGTGGCTTGAAAGCTCCATTTAGAGGGAGCTGAACTCTGTTGATTTTGAGTTCTAGAAGATGTTTATGCTGGTAATTGAGAAATTGGTATGTGCCATGCTGCCTGCCTTTGGAATAGATGTGTTAATTTCAGGAAATGTTGTTAGTGAAAGAGAACACTTTAATCTGGGTGTAGGAGCTTTTCCTCCCTTGCTGGAAAAGTGAGGTAGAGAGGAGAATTGTGTAGCCATGGGGGTGGCCGGGTGGGATGGGAAAAGATATTGGAGAATATTTAATAATAGGGAGATGTCAGTAATAGGAAAAATGGAAAAGTAGGTTACAAAAGAGTGAGAGCAGTGGAACCCTATTGTGGTTTAAAGTATTTATGCGTAGGAAAAACTGGCCGGGAGTGTATCCCAGAATGTCAGTCAGTGGTAGTTATCTTTGAGCAAAGGGATTATAGGTCATTTTTATCATCTTGTTTTACTTACATTTTCTGTGTTTCTTTAGTGAGCTCTTTTTTCGTTAATATGAAAGTTTGAAAGTGAGAATGAAAGAAACCTCCTGAATGCATATAGTACTTCAAGCTTTGGGTAAAAAATTAGAGCACTTGCTTCAGTACAAATATTGATAGTGTGTGTTCAGTTGAGCACATGGGTTTCAAGGGCCCACGTTGTGCTCGGTGTCTAAGGATATCAAAGCTATTGCATTGCTTCGTTTGCCTTTTAGGAGCTCCCCACCAAGGAGGAAAGTGGAGGAATAGGTAAACGATTGGTAATTTTTCAGAAAAGAGTGACTGGTAAGTTAGATTTTTTTTTCACTTGCAGTTTGCAAAAATAGATGTTTCTTTTCTCCACTATGGGCATTTAAACTCTGTATTTTCATCCTTCCGTGCATTACAGTTTCATAAAAGTAAGTCTGTTGTCATGTTTGGTGTTCTCTGAAATTATTTTGTGTATACTATGAAAATGGTGGCCTGTGTGTGCCATGAAAATGAAGCTGAAACCTGTTTCTCTTTGGTTTGGTTTCCTTGGATTTGGACTTAGCAGTCTCCTTGTTGCCTAATTGCGGTACTGAATAGTGTAGATGTCACCGTGGTGGCTCTGCACAGCTGTAGTCATCAGAACAAATGTCCAAGTGGCCGGGAGCTGCTCCTCCTCCTGTTTCGGGATGTAGTGTCCATCCGGCGGGTGTTTCCCAGAGTGTGTCATGGTGGTCCCCTCCCGATCAGGAGTGGAGGTGGCAAATGCCGTGTGACATCTGATCTGACCCTTGTTTTTGTCTCCCCCTGCTCCTTTTAATAATAAATAAAAAAAGAACGCATCTTATACTTGAGATACGTGTTTAATGTGGTGGTGGGTTCCTTGCACTCACACCACACTCCCCCATGTGCACCGTCCCCCAAAAGTTACAGTTTAGAGCTGTGGCACTTGACCAATTGTAATTTGTATGTTATGACGGCCCATGTATTATGGTAGATTACTGGTAGTTGTCATGGAGACTATAACTTTATCTGTCTTGTTCAGCTATGGTGTGTCTATTAAGAAGTGCCCACCTGGACAATAAGGACAATGATGCCATCAGGGAATGAAGTTTGTTCTTTACTCTGCCATCTAAAGTCTGGCCCTTTTCAGAGACCTTATTGGTCTGATGGTGGCTGCCAGTGGCAGTCAGAGCTATGGTGTTTGTCTTTTTTTCCTACCTGCAGAGGAAAGAGAATGGCCTCCAGTGGCTTTCACTTAAGACTAAGGAAATCTTGTTCCCAGAATCACCCAGGAAATCTCTTGTTGTGTCTCATTGGCCCACAGAGGCTTAGATCTACTTGTCCTTCAACCAGCCAGTGTCAGGGAGGGGGTGGAATTACCTTTATTGTCGTACAGGTCCACCCCTTGAGTTGGGATGAAGTCCACCCATTGGATAATTCACACGCCTTCAGATAAATCCACTTTCAGATATGCCCATGGCTTCAGAGACTCATCGCATATTCCCTTTCTCCAAGGAGGCAGTCCACATCTTCATCTATATACTGCAAGGACCTATGGGTACTATAGTGTCCTTTCTCTTACACCCGAAAGGAGGGTTTTTTTTGTTTTTTGTTTTTAATAGTCTGGTAACTTAAGACTAAATAGGTTAGGTCTCCCAAGACCTCAACCTACAGTGGTGAAGACTTAGGCTACTGTCATAAACCTTCCACTTGGAGAGGGGGAAGGTAAGAACACACAGGGTGGTAGCTGGCCGGTCAGGAACAGCAAGGAGTTGCTGCCTTGGGCAGCTGGTCTGGCAGCTTCCGGCTCTACTGGATTATGTCCAGTGGGAGAATGTCCCTTGGTTCTTGTCCTCTGAAGCTGCACCTGGATGGGGCAGGTGAAGTGCCCCTTCTGGGCCCTGCGTGGATGTGAGTTTGGGGCTTCAGGGTGGTTTGGGTGTTGAGCAGTCATAGGCTGGTGTCAGCTGAGTACTTGGCAGTAAGCGCCCATGAGAACTTAGGTTTCAGGTTTGCTTGCTTCCAGTTGATTCCTGAGGCTGGTAATGACAGCCACTGACCTTACCTAGATGGAGTCTCTGATTCTGGGAATTCTGTGCCTTTGTGCCTTAGGGGCAGGTCTCTATCCCCTGTTCATCCCCATTGCTTCTGCCTCAGGGCAATTTAAAAATATTTTCGAATGAAGAGGCACAGTTTGGACCCAACAGGGCTCTTAAACCCACTCTATCTTTGTTCTGCCTGTTCAGAATGACCAACTTACCTGCGATTGTGGGACTCACGAACTCCTCTACCTGCCCCTTGACTCAGCCAATCCAATTTTATTTATAGCACTTCTTTCTGTACAAAATCTGTGATAGTTAGGACTCCTGATTGCAATCAGAAGCGACCAATTCTGACAAATTTAAGCAGAAAGGGATTTACTGAAGGCATTTTGGATAGCATGGAAGTACCTGTAAAGCTGGAGAGCCAGGCCTGGACAATGTTGAGGGGCCAGGGTGGCTGGGCCCCCCAACTTGCAGCCGGAGAACCCACAGGAATCACCCCGTGGGGGCCCCGGGATCCCTGACACTGCGTGCCACCTCTGGCACCCTTCTGCAGCTCCATCAGCCCTCCTGGACCTCCTCACCGGTTGAGACTCCTCACAACCTTTCTCAGCCCAAAGGTCAATAGAGGAACTCTCAAGACCCAGAAATTATTATTCTCTGATATGGTTTATTACAGCAAAAAGATACAAAGAACAATCAACAAAGGGAAAAGATGCATGGAGCAAAGTCCAGAAGAAGCCAGGTGTGAGCATCCTAGAGGCCTCTTCCAGTGGAGACACCCAGGATGCACTTAATTTCCTCCAACAGTTGTGACAACGTGTATGAAATGCCATCTACCAGGCATCCCTCTCCCCAGAAGAAAACCCCTCTAAGTGCAAATGAGGCCCAGTGTCAATGTTGAATGAATGGTTGTAATGGTAGGCTAGCTGCTGTGTGTTTTGAGCATTTGCCGTTCCTGCATCAGGGAGAGGCTGTGACGTCTTTTTGCAAATTTCACGTCCTTGGAGGGGCAGAGGGCACCCCCAGGGGCTGTAGAGGTGCAGGTTCTCCGGGAACCCACAGTATAAGGGGGATATGGCAGTTCAGCTGAGACTGCATGGGGTGTTGTCAGCTACTCACGGTTTGGGGACAGAATGTTTGATGGAAACAGCAAACACAAAGGCCCTGAGATGGGAGCGAGCTCGAGGAACAGAAGGGAGCAGTGGCTGGAGCATGGGGAGGACTGGCACGCAGGTCAGAGACGGAGACAGAGGACAGATCACCAGGGCCTTGAGGGCCACCACGGAGGGCTAGGGCTTCACAGCACAGTGAGAAGCCTTTGGAGGGCTTGGCGCAGAGGAACAGCAGGATCTGATTTGTGACTTGAAGTGACTGTGGAGAAAGGATTGCTGGGGCAGGACAAGCATGAAAGCAGGAAGACCGTGCAAAAAACTGTGGTCCTAGGTTGTTGGGAGCTGGTGGTAGGGGAATTTGAGGAAGGGCACAGTTGGTGAATAGTATGGATTTGGCATAGATCTTAGAGGACTCACCTGGGACTCTACAGACCAGATGGGGGGCGTTCACCTAGGATTTTGTATGAGCCAGTAGGGGAAATGTCAATTACTGAGAGGAGGACTGGGGTGGGGAGCACCGTGCTGCTCCATCAGGAGTGACTTCTCAGTTTACCAGTCTTGTGGTGGTTTGAACACCTGGGCAACACGGACATTGCCCTTCTTTGCCCAATAGCCTTAATTCTGGAGTCTGCAGAATGATGGTCTCAAGCAGATGCTCTCGAACTGACAATGACAGTTTCAGCACTTTCTTTGTCCTTTTAAGAATCTGTGGAAAATCCAGTAAAACAATCAAAGATGAGTCTATGCCCTTTTTCTGTTGTGTGTATTTGCCTCTTTGGGGGCTTGGAGAGGCAGGAGGTCTTTCACTTAGAAGATAGTGGAAACCCTAAATAATGGTTCTGGACTAGAAAAAAGGGGTACTCTGTATTGTATGAATAAATTAGCAGTCAAAAAGACCTTATGAATTATTATTTTTCGGCCTGCTTATCTGATTGTCTAATCTGAGACTGTGGCTTGACTGGAGCCAGCACTCGCGGGGCCTGATCATTGATCCAAGGGCCTGCAGCTCTCGCCCAGAGGAGGAGGCTGAGCTGTCAGAGAGGGACACATAAGCTGTGATAATTCATCGTGGGCAGGGAAGTTGTGGAAGTAACGACACAGGACGGTGCAGTTGAGTCTGAGACGTGAAGGTGGGTGAAAAAGGCAATGTCCAGTTTGGAGCAGTGACTGCTGAGCTGAGTTTCAGATACAAATAAAATGAGCTAACAGCTAAAATTTGAGCACTTTCCTTATGCTAGGTGCTGATGTAAATGCCTTACAAAAACTCATATAATCTTCAGAGCCCTATGAGGTGGGTATTTTTTTCTCCATTGACATTGGAAACTGAGGCACAAAGATGTCTAGGGTCACAGAGCTGGTAAGTGGCAGAGCCAGGACTTGAACCAAAGCATCCTGGCTCCGGAGCCCGTGGGTGGAATCACAGTGCCGCGGTGTCTCCGGGGAGCTCTCCAGGGAGGCCAGCCGGGGTGGCCAGACTGGAAGTCCAAGGAGGAAGTGGCTGAGAGTGAACAGCCGTGTGGACCTTGTCAAGGAGCTCAGGCTTCTCCCCGGGGGCGTTTGAGAAGCCCGCTGGGAGCTGTGCATGTCTACTGCCCACCACGCAGCAAGGGGAGAGCGGGTTTGAGGTGGGTGACAGCAGGAGTTCACGCAGCTGGCCAGTGGGGTGGGGTGGGGGCGGTGGAACCGAGAAGGGGGGACAAATGCAGGCGAGTTGAGGCGGGCAGCTTTGGAGTTGGTTGGTGATTGGTTAGGTGACAGAAAGGGAGGAGTCTAGGATAATCCCCTGGCTTGTTTCAGAGGGCTGCATGGGTGAGATGAGGAGAGAAACCCACCTTTGTTAAATACGTACTATGTTGGTTCCAACTGGGGGGTAGGTATCCCCACCTAAACATTTGGCCATACCTGGACACACTTCTGGTTGTCACCACTGAAGAGGTGTCACTGACACCCCACGGGTAGAGGGCCAGGCTGTTGCTAACATCCCACAAGGCACATGGCAGGCCCCCCACTCCCCCAAACATCTGGTCCCAAATGCTGCTAGTGCCCAGCTTGAGGAGGCCGGCTTCAGTGCCTGTCAGTTTCACGTAGTTACCTGGTTGAACCCATTAACCAACCAGGTGAGATGATAAATACTATTTTTCACGTTTTTCAGATGAGAAAACCGAGGCTTAGATATGACAGGTCACCTTGGCCAAAGTCACACAGCTGGCAAGTGCCAGAGCTGGAATGGGAACCCATGTCTTCCCTGTGTCAGAATCCACACTTTCGCCCCTTTCAGGCCTGCCTGCTGCTTTTATCCCACACCGTGCTGCAGAGGAAGAGCCATGTTAGATTGTAGGGTTCTTTTTCTGTAGTGCTGGCTCCAGTCTGGAGGAGGCAGGAAGGAAGGTGGTTATTTATACTCAGCCCTGCATAGGATCGAATTTTCCAATCCTGAAGGTCTTAGAGAGGGGAGTTCACAGAAATGTCATTGAGATGTTGCAAATAAAAATATGTAAATGCATACTGTCTTCCCTTTCAAAATATTACTGTTAAGATAAAATGCAAAAAATGATAACTCAAATCCCTGTTTATTCCCTGTGCACATGAACTATTGAAGGCTTCTCCCAGTGATTTAATTACTAAATATCCTTTTGGGAAGGGACAAGACCGAAAGAATTAGGAGAATCATATATAGGACTGTTCTGGATTTGGAGATAGTTCAGCTATTAAAAATACCTTGATTTGCTAAAGGTAAGGAGCCTGTTTGAGAATTGTTTTGTTTTAATGTGGATGATGAGAGGGCTTTTGGTAGCTCAATATGGCATGGGGTTTGTAATTTTGTCAGCTGCTGCCCACTTGGGTTATTATCCAGTCCCCAGGCAGATTTTAGATATATTTAGTAGCCCATTGGTGGCCCATGACATTAGAGCTTTAGGGACAAGAGTTTTTAGAGTTCAGCTTCATGATACCATACTACTGATCTTTCCAAGGTTGTGTATTTTGGGATATGGATTCTTTGGGTGGTGATCTGAGTGGGGCTGCCCTGCTGAGATAGCTGCTTCTGTGGGCATGAATTCTCTGTGTAAGATGGTCTGTGTTGGCCTCAAGTCTTAATTTTTGCTGGCTACACAGATGCCCTGGTGTGTGGGTTGCTGGGACCATTTGGTGAGCATGAAGTTTCTGCACTTCACCCTTTGGATCTGTTGTCCTGAAACAGGTGGGTCTGCAATCCAGAAAAGTCTTCTTTGGGGGAAACCTGATTGCTGTACTTTTCAAGCTGATGCCAATTCTGCTAGAAGGTAGATGCTTAGGAGGGCATGGAGGGGTGTTCCCATCATGGAGTTTGGGGAGCAGATAGCAGGGCCTCAAGCTTTATGTTGGGAGAGTTCAGATTTTCATTATGGCACAGATTGGGACCAACTCAGAGGAAAAATACGGAAAAGGAGGTCTTAAAACTTGGTTACTGCTGTTTGAATGTAAGTGGCTTCTAGCCTGCATTATACTACATACAACATGGACCTCAAGTGTGGTTGTTTCTTTTCAAATTCCTTGTTTAGAGTCACATGTATAAGTCAAAAGTAGTAATATTAAGTTTTGGCAAAGAAATTGAAAGGGTGCTCAGTTAAAAGAACATTTCTAAATTTAGCCCAGTATTGGGGAATAGCCATAAAAATAACAAATGCTTATTCATTTTATTGTTAATATTACTCAGCGCTTAACTGATTGGGCTTAGGTATTTTCTGTTCTGAGATTTCCGAGTGAGGCATGCCTTACCTAATAGTGCTTGCCTTGGGAAGAACAATTAATCATGTGTTTCTTTTTCTGCAGTGGGAAGACAGCAGGCAAAATAATATGCTATATTATGTTTTTTTAAGCTTGAATAAGCTAGAACCCCCTTTAGAGAGAAACATCAGTGAGGACTCCATGTGTTGCCTTAAATTATTTTTATTACAATGTTTCTTAAAATATATCCAAACATAGGAGGAATAAACTGCTTATAGTGGATATATCACTGTAACTATCACTATAACCAGCATCTGGATTCATTACAAATACAACTCCCAACCTAATCTAATTACTGTATGATTTTTAATGCGACAGGTAATGCTGTTCTGTTAAAACTACAGCTGTTATCTGTGCTCAGGAAGTACTGGCTGCTAAGTAAGACAAGTTTTCCAGTTGTGACTAATGTGCTGGGTGGTCAGCACTTATTCTATGACTTACTCTTCAGTATTCTACCTTACTGTGTTCTGGAGCATGAAGACATCACTGACCTGTGGTCATATTAGCTGGAGACAGAGTAGAACTACTGTTGTCTTGATCATGAATATAGGGCTGATGGCAGCTCCAGGAGTGTGCTGTTACATACGGTGGCCACGTAGATGATCTAGAATGTGTTTGTATTGATAGAGTATGATCAGTACTGCCTGAGGCGTCCTGTGCCAGATGTGGTCCTTGCTCTCAGGTTGCATGTAAGGAGGGAAGGGAATTCCTATCATGGATAGTGGAACCTCTTTGGAAATATGACATATATTTGGCTGTTGTCTCTGTCAGTACACAGCTGGGCCGTGACCCATTGTAATATGGATGATACCCTGTCCCAGTAGTGTACCTACCTTGACATTGTCAATTAGATCTAATCGTGTGTGTTGCTGTTTGATCTTGCACCGATCTTGTCCTTACTTTTAAAGACAGTTCAGTACTGAAAATTTCCCTGGTAAAATAACACAACTCATTTAGTTTCTCAACTTTCCGTTCCTTTGCCTCCCTTTTTCCATTGTCACCATCAGATGACTTTGCTGATTTTCCAAATAGTAAATGCATTTTTATTTTTATAATTGATTCAAAAATCAATTACTGGCTCTGGAGTCCCTGTCCAGATGCAGCTTACATCTTTGTGTTGTGCTCAGTGTTTAACTGGTGCCTTGGCTATCTATGCACTTCTGGCTGTGTGTTTCCTGAGTAGCCTTGGTTTCTTGCCTTAAAATAATTCCTTTCTCCCTTTGCTTTTCTTAGCCACAGGTGATAATAAAATAAGAACAATTAATTTTTTTAACAGATATGCTGGGCATTGCCCATCCTTGGGAGCATTGCCATTCAAGGTGGCTTTTTGGGAGGCCTTGCGTTTACTCTTAACAGGGTAATTGTAGGTTGGTGAATTTCTTGATAATCCTTACTCTACCCAAACTGACTCTCAGCCAGGTTACTAGCCATATTAGCCTCATTACCTTACAAAAACACCTCATTAAAATGGTCTTAACACTCATCTTAGTCACTGTGGTTGGCTTTGAAGCTGTTTATAGAAGTTAAATTTATCCCCTGGGAAAGTCCATGTGCCCACCACTCAGGGTGTTGGATGTAATAGGATATGAGCTTCAATGGCAGCTCCTCGCCCAGAGCAGGTATAAGAAGGTGTTGAGTGATGACTTAGCACTGAATACGTGTGCTGAGACCCACGGTGGCTGTAATGGCATGCCCGAGTTCTTAGTGTTACATCAGAAAAGAATCGGCCACGTTCTTTAATATTCATCTCTTGTAGAGTTAGTATCAGGAAAGAACCTTGGAAAATCTTACTGTAACAAAAGTAAAATGGCAGAAATTATTGGAGGATTTTTATACAGTAGAAATATGTACACATTTTATTTTCCCCCCATGGTCACTTCAGTTGTTTGTTTCCTGTTACATGTCATGATATTTTTGGAAACCTTTTGTAAATCCTTTTTTTTTGAAGCCTTAGGTGGCTCTGGGTTTGCTTTTGACACCAATTTCTTGGCACTAGGGAATTAAATAATGGGCTGAGAGATTTTTCTCACTGAACACTGTACCTTGCTTGGGAATTGGGTTTATTTTTATGATGTCTGTAAACTTAGATCCCTTCATGCACACCCCCAGTGTAATTCAGAATTTGTCTTCTTCAAATGCTTTTTAACATGCTAATCAATATAAGCATTTTATATTGCTTATAATATATTAATATATTAATCAATATAAGCATTCATATGTATATTTTATGTAAGCCCATTCTTTAAAAGTGAACCTCAATGCATTTTGGAATTTGCCAAGAAAGAACAGTAGAACAGGTGAGAATTTGGCATAACAAAACATAACTCCACAGAAGCAAACTGATAGGAGACCTGCAAGGGACACATGTCAAAGGTTCTCACCTACTATTTCACTTCTTTTTCCCATTACTCATTGAAGAGAGATGGAAGCTTAAGAGACAGCAAGGTGGACAGCCGTGGACCAGGCTATTGGTAGGCGATGGAATGAGCCTCTGAGAGCACTGGGTCTTTAATTCTCTGTTCGAAAAGGATGTGTTCCCTGTGGCTCCTTACTTCATACTCTTCTCTAGAATGGTTTGTAAGAAAATAATGAGTATTTCTTTATGACCTCCTTCAGCAAGTGTAACAGCATGATGAGCACAGTATTAAGCCTTTATGTCCACACCTTTTCAAGTAGCTGAGCACTAGCAATGTTAGAGTTGAAATTGGGGCCATCGCAACCATGAACCAACTTTTTGATGTTGAAGTCAATATAAACTTAGTAATGTGGGAAACATTGTTAAAAGTACTCCAGATTCTAATCAGTTCTATCTTGTAAGTGCAGTTTTAGGAAGCAGTCCTAGGAATTCCCCTGCAAGAGGGTTGACTGTCTAGATGGATGTGATTGTGAACGTTTGGGATTTTTCTTGTGTTTGCGGTTAAAGCAGCAGCAGTTTCTTAGGTCGTGAATAGAAGTGTTAATGTTGGAATGCTGAGTGACACAGTAATACTTGGTTTAAAATGATGATAAATACCCCACTAAGGTTTCACCCAAAAACACAGATAAGTGCCTTAGAATTGCAGAATGGTGGAGTAAAGACCTTTGAAAATTTACTCCATAAAGGCATTGTGAACACTGGTGAATCTATCAGTATCAATGTCTTCAGAACTCTGGAAATTAGCTAGACTTGAAACAATCCAAAGAATATTTGTTCAAGAAGAACAATGTGATCTCAGTAGGAACAGTGACCTGTGGTGTTTTAACTTGTGCTAATCCCATCCCTCCTTGCCTCATCTCCATTGTGGCCTTGAAAGCCGACAGATTTGCAAGTATGGTAGCTGTGAAAACCAGAAGCTTCATAGCCACTTAATGTGAGCAGAACAGAATTGAAGTTCCCTAAAATGCCCACTTCCTAAAAAATGTTATTGTTTGACCTATCTGGTAGCTTGCTTAAAAGTGCCCTTCTTAGGGCTTATCTTTATTTGGCCTCAGAACTCACTTTGTGTAAAGGGCTCTGCATGTTGAAAACAGTCAGTCACAATTATTTAATCAAAGCTGCCTGAGATGGTCTGCTAGTTGGGGCCAAGAATTAACTGATCAAAATATAGTAAGAGAAAATGAAATGAATGAAATGTCCTTGAGGGGCTTTGAAAAGCTGCAACATATTCCTGGGAATCTACAAGGTTTTGCCCCAGAAAAGATCTGAAGAAACCCTAATTTCTCACCTCTGGTTGACCTTGATGTTCTTTACAAGATGAAGTGAAGACTAAGAGTTGTAAACTGTTTGGCAGGGCACTGAAGGCATGCGCCATGTCTAAAGAACTAAAGGAAAGTATGGAATGATGTATCTCCAAATAGAGAATGCAAATAAAGAGGTAGAGATTATTAAAAAAAAAAAATTTTGGAGTTGAAAAATATAGTAACTGAAAAAGAAAAATTCATTGAGGGACTCGGCATCATTTGAGCTGGTACAAGAATGAATCAGTGAACTTGAAGGCAGATCAATTGACATTATCCAGTTGGAGGAACAAAAAGAAAAGAAATAAGCACAGAACCTTGAAGTCCTGTGGGACATAATGAACTATTCCAATCTACCTGTAGGTGTGTAGAAACATCAGAGAGATAAAGGGGGCAGAAAGAAAGTATTCTTTGAATGATAATATGCCAACAAATTAGATAACCTAGATGAAATTAAAACGTTCTCATGAAGACATAAGTTACCATAATTGCAGGAAGAATTAGAAAATCTGAATAGACCAGTAAGAGACTGAACTAGTAAACTTTCAACAAAGAAAATCCCAGGCCCAGGTGGCTTGTTGGGTGAACTGACTGGATGAATTTTACCAAATATTTAAGGAAGAGTTGATATGAATTATCATAAAGTCTTCAAAGAAACAGAAGAGGCAACACTTCCCAATTCATTCTGTAAAGCCACTATTAACCCTATGCCAAAACCAGACAAAGATATCACAAGAAAACAATAACCTTTCTGAATATAGATGCACAAATCCTCAGTGTAATACTAGCAAATTGAATCCAGCAACACATAAAAAGGATTGTACATGATGACCAAGTAGAATTTTCTCCAGGAATGAAAACTTGGTTTACCATACAAAAATCAGTATAATATAGCATTTAATAAAATACAGAAACTACACAGTCATCTTACTAGATGTGGAAAAAGCATTTGACAGAAGCAAACACCCTTTCATAATAAAAACAATCAACAAATTCAGGAGTAGAAAGAAACTTCCATAATTTGATAAGAGCTATCTAAGAAAACCCACAGCTAACAGTGTACTTAATGGTAAAAAATTGGATGTTTTCAGAACAAATAATTAAACAGAATGGCATTAAAAAAAAATTGAGTTCTGTTCTGAAATGCTTATGATTGCCCTTTATCTCCACAGTAAGCAAGCACAGTCATTTTACAACCTGTACCTGCTAATTCTGTCTGGAGTACCAAGAAACTGTTTTTGCTTAAAATTTTGTGTGTTGGTCTCTATTAAGATGTCATGTATCCTTATGCCCCTAGATATCATAGATTGTGTGCTGCATACATTAGTTGAAATGTTAATATTTTTAATAAATAGAAATACGTGTCAAGGAAAAAAAAATTGGATGTTTCTCTTTAGATAATGAGCAAGACAAGGATGACCATTCTCACTATTTTAATTCAACATTGTGCTGGAGATTCCCACAGGACAATTAGTCAAGAAAAAAAGAATTGAGATTTGAAATGAAGCAAAGCTATCTGTAGTCACAGATGGCAAGGTTTTATATATATAGAAAATCCTAAGGCAACCACAAACAAACAAAAACTCGACCTAATAAATCCAGCAAGGTTTCAGAATGGAAAGACATCCCATGTTCATGGATTGGAAAACTTTTATTGTGAAATGACAGTGCTCCCCCAAATTGATTTATGGATTTAGTGCAATACCTGTAAAATCCCGTCTGGCTTTGTAGAAATTGTCAGTCTGATCCTAAGGTTGACATGGAAATGCCAGGGACTCAGAACAGCCAACACAGTCTTGCAAAACTACCTAGAGGCCTCACAACTCTTACCTTTATTGCCTTTTGTTTTTCAACAAGAGTGCTAGGCTGAGAATGGATTTAAAAAAATGTGGTGTATCCATACAGTGGAATATTATTTTTTCAGTAAAGAATAAAGATGAAGTAAATGTTATAACATGGATGAGCATCGAAAACATAGAAGGTAAAAGAAGCCAGGCACAAAAGGCCACACATTTATTTGAAATGTTCAGGCAAATCCATAGAGACTGAAGATGGCTTGCTGGATGGAGGCTGGTAAAAGGAGGGAATAGGCTGTAACTATATTGGGTATAGTTTTTTTGGAGTGGTAGAAATTTTGAGGGATTATCTAAGGGTGATAGATGCACATCTTTGTGATTGTATTAAAAAATCAATCAATGAATTAAATACTTTAAAAGGGTAAATTTTATGATACATGAATTAAGTTTCAATAAAGCTGTAACTTAGAAATAATATGTAGATAAGGGCATATCCAGAGGCAACTAAAGGTATTAAGAGACCAATGAAATAGGCTTCAATATCTGGCTTGTGCAAACTTCAGACATTTTGTTCCTTGTGTAGAATTTTTAAATTTTCATCTTGTTTTCCCTACACACCCTACCGCTGTTGGTAGGGTCTCAATCCATGTCACTGGATTGAGAGAACAGCAGGGCAGTGGTCTTCCTCCTTAGTTAAGAGGTTGATAATGGCCATGGGGCCACTAGTACACCTCTGCCTAATACAGGAGTCTAAGCTTTCATCAGTGGTGGACATGGTGATATTTCTCCCCCTTCTCACTACTTGCACCTCATCATTTTGCTCTTATCCTCCCAATGTCATGCTAGGAGAAAAATTGTTTAAGTAGCACAATGAGGAAAAAAGCCATAGTGATGATCTTGGGCAATTTGAGGCCATAATAAAGCATCTGCTTGATGGATGCTATGAGACACCAACTTTGAGCAAATCATTGCGAAGTAAGCAACAATAATTTTCTTTTTTGGTATCGTTAATCTACAATTACATGAGGAACATTATGTTTACTAGACTCCCCCCATCACCAAGTCCACCCCCCACATACCCCATTACAGTCTCTGTCCATCAAATAATTTGTTTTAAAGACTAAAACAAATTCTAGTCCTCTGCTAGTTGACAGAAGAAATGGTGTTGCATATTAAGACGAGATAAAGCCCAGATGACAAGGACATAGGCAACAGAGAAATCGTCAGCCAGTGTGGGCTGTGCACATTTCAATATGTAACAAATGATTGGCTCAGAGTTAGGAGGATGCAGGCAACTATGAAAAGGGGAGGGGGAGGTGATGGGGGAGACTTCTTCCTAGGTGAAGCATTGAATGGACAAGCAGTTGTTAGGACATAATAATAGTAATAAACCTGCATGCATTTCAAATGTTTTCTGTGTGTACTTGAAAAGGAGGTATTCTTTTGCATTTGGATGGCATGTTCTGTATGTATCTGTTAAGTCCATCTGATCTAAATGCCATTTAAAAAATCAACCTTATTGGTTATTCTATCCAGGTGATCTATCCATTGATGCAAGTGGGGTATTAAAGTCTCCACTTTTACTGCATGTTTTTTTTTTCTCTTAAGTTGTTATTTGCTTTATATATTTAGGTGTTCCTGTGTTGGACACATAAAGTATTTGCAAATGTTATATCATCTTGTCAAACTGACCCCTTTTATCATTGTGTCATAACCTTCTTTGTCTCTCAAATACTTCCTCTTATGGACTCGTCTGTCATTCTCTTAGGGAGTATGCTTTGCTTCCATCCGATTCATGAACAGTTTTAGAACTGGAGACCATCACAGTAGTAAGGATTTTCCGTATTAGAGAGCAAACGGGAAGCAAAAGGTGTGAGACTCCAGGAGGTAGTCGTAAGAACTTTCTTCTGAGGTTGCTGGAGGTCATGTATTTTGTTACTGATTTTCCTCTGGTCTAACCACACAAAGTCATCATTAGGTTGGCACAAAGCACTATGGAAAATAACCATTGCTGACATCAAGAGAAAGGATTCTGCCATTTGATAAACATGGTACGCCAGATTACTGAGGCACGTTTCCCTTCATTACTTGAACTGTGGTTCAGTGGAACCGTTACCTGTCCACTTTTTTGTTGTCAGGATTTTTCGGTAAGTTGAGAAGCCCACAAATATGTGAGCTGAAGGTTATGTTTTGGGATAAAGCCAGACTGGCATGGTGTGAGTAATTCGAGTTGTATAAACTGCAGTGTGGGGAAGCAGAGCTGGTGGTGCAAGTGTCTGTGAAGAGCAAACCCTTAACATTTTATTTATGATTAAAGTATTATTAATATACAATCTTATGTTGGTTTCAAATGTATATCACAGTGGTTCAACAGTCCCTGTCATCAACTTATATTGTGATTGTGAATTATTGTGCCCCTTTATCCTCCTACCCCTGCCCGTTTGCCTCCCCCTTGGTAACCACTGCTGACTTCTCAGTTCTAGGAGTCAACTGCTGCAAACCCTCAAACTTTTATTCTTGATATATAATGGGGCGTCCTTCTTTCTAAAACGGCATGGTAAAGGATAGGAAGGGATAGGAAAGTAGCTTATGAAGAACTGTGCCTTAGGATTGAAACTTTTCATGAGAAAAACTGAAAAATAAAGTTAGGCAAAGTGTGGTACATTTTTTTTTTGTTTTATTTTAATAGGATATTAGGATATAAAGTAAGAGGTGGCAGGGCCACAGAGGGACCAAAGGCCAGTGGACTTAAAAAAAAATCCTGTTTAAGTTTGGATCCATTCTTTCTTGTTACCTTTCGGCTTGTTGCATACTAGACAAAGGGAGAAGTTGCACCCACTCTGTCAGTGGTTTTTAAATCCTACTGGTTATCAGAGGTGCTTTAGTCCCCCTCCCCAACCCTGAACATTTCATTATGAAAAATTTCAAGTCTGCAGAAGAGCTGGAGTGATGTGCGGTGAGCGCTCATGCACTCAGTCTCAGATTCTACAGTTAGCGTTTTGCTGTCTTGCTGTGTTGCCTGTCCCCCCATCCCTCAGTCTGTCTGTCTGTCTTACGGGTGTATTTTAAAGTACAGGATGAGCGTCAATGCTTATCTCGTGTAGGACTTAAACACTGAACATGCAGGTCCTGAAGTACAGTTCATTCTTTGCTTGTGGATTTCTCGCAGGACATTTTTTAAAGATTAAATCCCCAGGCATCACCACAGAGCTTCTGATTTACAAGGGTGGGGTCAGGGCCACACACCTGTACTCGGGAAGCCCTCTCAGATGCTTCTGATGGTGAATGAAGCTTGGGGTCTTCTGGTCAAGGGGGTGCTTCCTGGATACTTCTTGGCTACTAACCTTCATGTAAAACACGGTGCTGGATTATTGCCCTTATCCTGACCACGGAGCTCCATTTTGGGCTTCCCTGGAATCTTGTGCTTAGAACAGTGGTTCTCAGTTGGAGGTTTTGCTTGTCATACATGAAGAGGAGGGGTTCCTGGTATCTGTTAGGCAGAGGACAGGGATTCTGCTAAAAATACTACATCTGACAGCCCCCTACAATGAGGCGTTATCTGGATTCAAATGTCAGTAGGGCTGAAGTTAAGAGATGTTTGTGTTTTTTTTGCCTTAAAGACAATTAAGCCATGAAACAGATTTTTAAGAGCTGGATGGTGCCATGAGAGATCGTGTTGTATCAGTATTTACCAGGTTTCCACCCAATACAGATTTATGCTCCAGAAAGTTCCTGATTAAAATAAGCTCATTTCCAAAAGTTTATTGAAAGGTCTGTTATCTCAGAATTTGAATCTGCCTGAAACAGTAGTGTTTCTTGTGGTCTTAGTTTCTTGCAGTGTATACAACGGAGAAAAATAGGAAACAGGACTTTGGACTGGCACTAATTAATGCAAAACAAGACTTTTGCACGTAGCTGCATTCCAGGGCCTGTCCTGCCATTAGACAGGGATGTGTGGAGGTGGGTGAAGGAATTTACTAATTGTTTCAGGTTTTAGAAGTTGGTGGTTTAGGGGCTGTTCACAAAGTCTAATGTGATTCCACAGTGAATGGCTCGTTTCTGTCTCTTGATAAAGGCACATTTCTATTACTGCTCTGACTACTCATCCAAATTTGGTCTTTGAGAAAATAGAATGTAAAATAAGACAAAGAGGGCAAAAAAAGGAGGGAGGTCTTTTCTTGAGGTGAGACTGGCTGGATCAGGTGGAAGACAGGGCTTGCCCTGGCCCTGTGAAAGTGGGGGAAGAGGAAAGCCTAAAGGAGAGACTGGGTCAGACAGTTCCTCGGTTGGTCGGCGTCAGGGACCTGAGGCACTATGGTGCAGATAGAAAGGTGATGGGGTTGGGTGGAACGGGAGTCAGTCTCTGGATGGGTCGGTTCATTTTACCACTTCACATCTATGTTGAGGAAAAATAATAACCTTATGTGGCAGTTAGAAGATTAAATGAGATCATGAAACGGGAAAGTGTTCATTAAATTTATGGTGCAGTCCCAACCACTAGAAGGCATTCCTGTTGCCCTGGCAGGGAGGAGACAGCTGGGGCTGAGTGTGGCAGTGTGGGCGGGACACTCCTACCCCTGCAGGGCGTGTGGGAGGTATTGTGGGGTGACTCAAGGTGAACAGCCTGCTGGTTCTGCTGAAGGTAGCGCCGTTAACCTGGGAGGCTTGGCTTAGCTCTGGGGTTGAATGAGGCTGTATCCTCGGGCAAGGCAGGGTACTTCATGTCTCTCATCAGTTTCGTTCATTTCTTCACATCTGAAGTGGAGGTACTCGGATGATCCTGACAGTCCATTGATCTTCAGTGTTCTCTGGTGTTGGGTTTTCTGGAAGAAAGCCTTCTGGGAATGGAATGGCAGCAATGATAAGGGTGATAATGGATGGCAGCGTGCCTCACTTTCTCATTTGCTTAACAAGCACGGTGCACTTACTGTGTTCCAGACTCTGTCTTCAGTACTTCAAAAATAGTCATTTTGAATTTTCATAACACCCTATACATAGGTAGTACTATTAACTCCATCATACTGATTAGGGAATGGAGGCTCAGAGGTGTGTGATCTGCCCCTGCTCTCAGCCAGGCAGTGGCAGGCCTTGATGGGATGAACGGGCTGCCTCTGGGATGGTGAACACTTGGCCGCCCCTCTTGCCCGAGGTCCTCGAAACTGTGGAGCCGGGGGCCCCTGTGAGCCTCAGCGATGAGTGCTGAGGGGTTGTGCGCAGGCACGCTTGTATAGAATTTGAGGAGCTGTTTTGCTGTGGTGGCGTCTTAGAAGTTGTTTTTTCCTATTTTAAACTGGGTTAGGTGTATGTAACACTGAGAGAAGATGTCAGTGGAGAGGGAGGGGGCGATGGGGGCGTGGGAGGGAGGGGACCCACTGCCCTCGGGAAAGGATCCGTGTAGGTGGGGATCCGCTTAGACACCTCGCTCCATAGACACCTCGCTCCAGCGTGTGCACAGCTGTTTCCGATGAGCAGCATTTCACTCAAGTTTCAAAGTTCTGGTAAAAGCTTTAGGTTTGACCTATAACCTTTGAGGCGTTTGTCTCTCTTATGTTGGGTAAATGGAACCTTGTGGGTTTGCTGTGGAGAGCAAAGTGGGATTATTTTCTGTTAGGTATCCTTATTGCCCTGGAGACGCTTTTCGGTCTAGAAAGGTGAGAAGCAGTATACTCATTTGTTTGAGCCACTTCATGGGTAATTTGTGGAAGAAAGACTTACAGGGAGGGCGTCTGTCGCTCTGTAGAGCAGAGGCAGGCTCAGGGGATGCTCGTCATTCCTGTACCTGCTGCTATTTGGAAAGGATCCCCATGTGTTAACAGCAGGAGCCACACTCGGTAGCTGTAAATAGAGAGGAGTTTTGTTTGGTTTGTTTACGCAAGTGTAAGCAAGCAAGCAAGAAAAGTCATTCACTAACTGAGGGACTGAGGCCTGGGGCTTGGGGACTGCCCAGGCTGGCTAGTGTGTGTGGGTGTGACAGAAATTTTGGTGAGTAGCTGGCTTGCCCTGTCAGTGGAGACCAGAGGCAACTGTTTTTAACCTGCCTTTGTCCAGCCTCTGCCAGGAAGAGGGAGCAGTAGTTCCAAAGAGTGATCTTCTCAAGCTTTTAAGGAAAAAAATTAGGCTTGGTGGTGGGTGGGGGCAGGGGGAGCCCTGTCAGAAACGTGAGCGACCAAACTGCTAAGCATCAGGGCTCCGGGAATAAAAAGTTGACTGGGCCTTTATAGCTACGGCGTGATCATTAATATTGCTGTGACACTGTTTTCTGCTCCTCTCAGTGAATAAAAAGCTTGTGGTAGTTCAGCGACATTGCAAGTTAAATATATGGGTTGTGGATTAGCTTTGGAAACTCATTTGTGTTGGGAAAAAGGCTTCCAAGTTTCACATATCTAGCTAAAAATGAAATTTTGAAACACAACCATGTTTTTAAGCAGGGGATTTATTGTTATTTGTGCAAAAGGACGCTTAAACACATGTGGAAATCTGGATGCTGAAATGAACTGAATCAAAATAAAACACATAAATAAACCATCATATTTTCCCTTACCTGGATGTGAACTTCCGGCCTTTGGTTATTTTCATTTTCCCACTCAGGCTTTGGAACCTGTGTGGTACAGGTTGAACGCTTGTACCTGCCTCAGAGTATTTACCTTAGTTATTAGAGAAAGAAGAGTTGGCTGACTGTGTGCTGAACTTCCTGCTTTATCTGGGCAATTCCTCCCTTGCAGATGTGTTTTGCATAGAATTCAGATTGCCTGTTTCCCCGCTATACCTTGCTTGTATTTGGTAGTCACTAACAATCTCTCCTTGTATTTGACAGGCTATTTGTCTTTTAGAGTGAAATACACCCCTTTCATTTTAGAAAGGAATGGTACAGAAAATGATGGCAACTCAGGACTAGATAAACAACTCAAAATCTCAGCTCTTTGTTTATCTGAAAATAGGGTTTTGGCTTTGAAAAATGGTTTTGGCCTTAGCACAGGAAATGTACTGAACTTGTAATTTATTGGTTTCCTTCCTTGGTATTTGTACATTCCATTTCTTACTCCTGTACATTCTGTATCTCTTACTTTTTGTATATTTGCTCCGCTATTTGGTGATGTATCTTTTGGGGGATATGTGACTTTTCCAAGAGTCGGTAATGCAAATTCATCTTTAAATTGGAGAGGCAAGAGACACTTTATAAAATACTGGGTGGTGTTTTCATGAAAGGGGGAAGCATGTCACCTGGAATTTTTGCCCATGTCTAAAAGCCCTTAATGTCACCGCAGAAACAGTAACAGAGTCATAGAAATGCAAGTGGGATAATTTTTCAGTTTTAAGAATTGGTCATTAATGCATTATTAATTGCATATAGTAAGTATATATTAGGTGTATAAAATAATTACTTAGTAGTAGTATGTGCAAAGGATGTGGGAAATGTAATGATTTAGGTCGTGATGATTCCTGCCTTCAAGGAGCATCTCTTAAACATTTTTGGACTTACCATGAAATACAGTACATAGAAACGTGCACAAAACAAAAATCCTCAACTCGGATGTACGACAGTAACCACACTCCCATCATTGCCCTCCCCTTGACTCCTTTCAGATTTTGATATAAATTCCCATTCTTAAACAGTCTGAAGTTTTCAAAGGACATGTGCTGATAGCTGGAGATGTGAGGGAAAAAGACAAATCATAACCCAAACAGCCAATGGATGATGAAATTTTTAATGCTGCTAGTAGGTTTCTAATGAATACTCTTTTACACATGGAGATGGTACTATTGATAGATTTTTATATTGTCCTTTTCATTTATAAAGTCAGCATTTCCTTTAAAAAAGCTTTTGTAAACGTTATCATAAATGATTATAAAAACATTCCTTATTGTGTTACATAATCTTGGATTCTGGTTGTTTCTTATATTCCCCATATTACAAATAAGGCTTTGGGAAACATTTTTATTCAAGATATTTCCTTTTAAATGTCCTTTATTATCAGTTTCTCTCAATAAGTCAAGAAAAATAGATATATAAATTTTTTTTTAGGAGGAACTTAAATTCCAAATGAAAAATAAGCATGCAATAGTTTCAAAATGATAAGGATAGAGAAGTTAGGTTTTTTTAAGTGAATATGTAGATCTAGTTTGGTGCCTTAATAGCGTGGATGCTTAATAAATGTTTGAATGAATATAAAAAAACAATGCTCATAAAGAAGGGTCCAGTTAGTGGTATGTACAGGAGGTGCTGCAGTGGGTCATAATAATTAAGATAATAGCTAATACTTATTGGATAGCAGTTTGGCATGGGGATATTGATCTAAGTGATTTACGGGTTGTCCATGGGACTTGGGAGTGAAGGGGTCCCACTTCACTAATGCTCGTTCCTGCTCTGGGGAGGAAGTAAGACTTTAGAAATGGGTGGGCTTAAAAAAATGGGGACAGCCCAAATGTCCATCAGCTGACGAATGTATAAACAAAAGATGGCATATCCATGCGATAGACTATTACCCAGCAATAAAAAGGAGTGAAGTACTGATATCTGTTATAGCATAGCTGGACCTTGAGAACATTATACTAAGTGAAAAAAGCTAATAACACAAGGCCACACATTATATTATTCTCTTCATATGAAAGTAGGTGCATCCATAGAGACAGAAAGTAGATTAATGGTGGCTTAGGTCTAGGAGAGGGGGGAAATGTTTGTTTTCAGGTGATGAGAGGTTCTAAAATTAGATGGTTCTGATGGTTGCATAACTGTGAATATACCAAAATCCATTGCATTATACAACTCAGCCCCTAGCAGTAGTTACCAGGTTGAGATGAGGAACCTCTGTGAGTGGAGATAGAAGAATAGGCACATTATCTGGGGGATTCTTTCTAGGGCCAAAGGATTCACAGCAGCGGGAGATATGCATGGAAGTGTGGGGCAGGCCAGTTAGGAAGGGCTGTGTGCTGCACTCGGCAGGGTGACTTGGTCCTTCAGGCAGTGGGCGGCCATTAGGGGATGGACTGAGGGTGACACAGTCACAGAATGCTTTGAGAACGTTAATCCGTGTGCTGCAGAGAGCAGAGCCTGGAAGGATGGAGATGAGTATGTAAGATGGTGAGGCAAACAGACAAAGTATGAGGACTGGAGACCTTGCAAAGGTGCAAAGGTCATCACCTGAAAACAAACAAACATTTCCCCCCTCTCCTAGACCTAAGCAACCATCAATCTACTTTCTGTCTCTATGGATGCACCTACTTTCATATGAACAGAATAATATAATGTGTGGCCTAGTATTATTAGCTCCTCAGAACTGAGGAGTCTGAGATGCCTTCACAGTTTTGAACTTGACATTTGTAAACACAAAAATTGGGGATTAGTGAAATTAGGTAAATGAAAATAGAGGTCCCATTGCTATGTAAAATAGTATTGGTGCTTTATTTAAGGTGTTTATTTTAGTAAAAGCAAAAAAGTATAACAGCTTTCGTAGCTTTCTTCTAAGCTGCATCTTTGTGATGATCTTTTTTTTTATCCTATAAAAAGGGAATTTCTTACTTTGTGCTAATTAATCACAGATTCTCCTAAGGGAGTTTTCAGGAACCTAACTCTAGGGGGTTAGAGAGAGACAAGTGTGTTTGTTAGTTATTTGCATTAGTTTATGTTGTACAGTTTAACCAGATTTTTACAGCTGGTCCCTTGGCAAGGGATGGTTAGAATTAGGATAGCTAATTATTATTTTGGATTCTAACTTGTTTATAACCAGCAGAGCATGGGAGTGTACTCCTTGGTTTGGGTAAATTTTGTTGAAGTTTGAGCTGTTGAATCTCATATGTATTTTATTTTGACCTTTAATCCTTTAAAACATTTGACTGTAACTTCACTGAGCACTGTAGAGCATTAATCTGAGCACTGTAGAGTATTAGTCAACCAGCCCCTCAAGACAAGACCCTGGAATGGACAGCTCTCCAGCTAATTTAAAACTCCCTGAGATGCAGAGCAGTATGCAGATATATTACCTGTTGTGACAGAAGGGGGAAAATACGATTTTCGAATTGCTTGTATCTGCAAAAAGAAACTTTGGAAGGATTCACAAGAACCCTAGCAACAGTGGTTCCCTGTGGTGTTTTGTGTGTTTATGGGGTGGAGGGCTGGTCAAGCTGATAGGATGGGGGTCAGGGTGAGGGGAAAAACTTCATCCTTGATTTCTATCTCTACTGCCATCGTCCCCACCCCCACTTTCTGCCATCTCACAGGACTGATATATTTTAAGTGTAACCAGACTTTCTACAGATTGGCTGACTTGAGTTTTCTCTACTTGTTTCTAATCAAAAGAACATTTTGGATCTAAGGGGATTTGAGGAATAACCTTCACTCCATGTTTTTTTTTGGGAAAAAAAAGTATATTATTAGCATAATAGTTACCTAATACTAAGTAACCTCAAAATGTAGCATCTTAAAACAATTATGTCACACAGACGTCCTTCCTTTTCTGTGAAAATTGGACTCTGTTTCTAGCTGAGTGGATTTCTCAGCTTCTTGCCAAAAGAATTTCATTCTATGTTGCCTCTGTGCCTTTCAGTCTAAGTTGATGTTTCTGCTAATATAATTCTTTTAAAAACATTGTGGATGTCTTATGACTCTTACTGGGGTTCACTTTATTAGAGAAAAGCTACACTGATAGATCTCGAGACAGCTGTTCTGTAGTTTGGGCTTTCCCTGAGACTGCCGAGGGGCAGCCCTCAGTTCTTAGAAGCCTTTGTGTAGCCAGAATGGTTTTGTGAGTCTCTGCGGTAGTTTTTCTGGGTTCCTACAAAGACTTTTTAGGTGGCACCTTTGACTTTGCCTGTATATCTCCTTAGCTAGGTCACCTGTTTTATTAGATACATTTTTTGAAGTATAATCTATATATAATATATTGGTTTCAGGTGTACAATATAGTGATTCAACAATTAATTATGTACCTTATGAAATAACACTGTTGTTACCAACTGTCATTACATTTTTATCTTCCACATAACAGTAGGCAACCATGTTGCTGAACTTTCTGTCACTAAATAACAAAGATTTCCTTTATTCCAGCTTCTGATAACACTTCTTTCCTTTCAGACCTTCACCCACAGCCTCCATGAAGACCACCATCAGGCTCTCTCAGGATGCTCCAGGCTTTTGCTGATATCCTTTAAAGTCGTTACGACCTCTCCCCACTGCCATGTTCCAAAGCCACTCAGACATTTTTGGTTTTTATTATAGCGGCACACCAGTTATAAGTACAAATGATAAAACTCAGTGGTTAAAACGATGAATAATATTTCACACAGTTTATGCAGGTCAGGGGACCCTAGATTGGCTCAGCTGGCTGAATTATGGCTCAGGGCCTCTCCTGAGGTGTAGTTAGTGCATTGGCCATGGCTACAGTCATCGGAAGGTATGAATGGGGCTGCGTTACCTGCTTCCAGGCGCCTCACTCATATGCCTGCCGTGCTAGTGCTTGGTGGGAAGCCTTAGCTTCTTGCGCTGTGGACCTCTCTGAAGGACTGTGGACCTCTCTGTAGGACTGTGGACCTCTCTGTAGGACTGTGGACCTCGCTGTAGGACTGTGGCCCTTGCTGTAGGACTGTGGCCCTCTCTGTAGGACCGTGGACCTCTCTGTAGGACCGTGGCCCTCTCTGTAGGACCGTGGACCTCTCTGAAGGACCGTGGACCTCTCTGAAGGACCGTGGACCTCTCTGTAGGACTGTGGACCTCTCTGTAGGACCGCGGACCTCTCTGTAGGACCGCGGACCTCTCTGAAGGACCGCGGACCTCTCTGTAGGACTGTGGCCCTCGCTGTAGGACTGTGGCCCTCGCTGTAGGACTGTGGCCCTCTCTGTAGGACTGTGGACCTCTCTGTAGGACTGTGGACCTCGCTGTAGGACTGTGGACCTCTCTGTAGGACTGCTTGAATGTCTGCAGGGCATGGCAGCTCAGCTCTCCTCCAAAAGTGTGATTCAAGAGAGCCAGCTGAAAGCTGTAGTGTTTATGACCTAATCCCAGAAGTCACACTGTCATTTCCACAATATCCTTAGTGCTACTTGTTGTGGAAGGTGACCACACAAGGTTGTGAATCAGGAGGAGAGATTTCACCTGCTTTCAAGGAGCCCCTTGTTGGGGAGTCCTCATAGAGGCTGGCTAACAGTTTTTATGGAATTCAGTGACTTACCTGAACTGATTGTGGCAAGTGGGTGAGAATGGCTTGCCTGAAACATAGGCTATCTCCTTTCTATTATGTTAACTACATTGCTATTTTGTTACCATTTGACCCTTGTTTGCAAAGTCCCTCCTGGAATAGGTCTTACCAGGTTGAAGTCTAATGTCATCTCTATGCCCTCAGCCTTTATTAGTGGGTGTCATGTGAAAAAAAATCACGTGAACTTCATTATATTTTTGTATGAATGCAGCTGGATGCATTATTTTATTACTTGGTGTCCATTTGATGATTTCTTGGAGAACTGTTTTTCCCCAGAAATCAGCAGAAGCCAAAGCTTGGTTTCCATTGTTGCCCTGGCTGCAGAGAAACTTAAAATGAAATTGGTGTGTGTGGCAATTATGTTGATCCTACTAAGTGGCTGGGGATAAAATGGAAGTTCCTGTGGCCAGGATTCTCCCCTGGCCCTGGTTGGCTAGCCCACTACACATGTGTGGGCGATACGTTGTTATTGACTCTATATAAAGAGCTCTGCCCAGTGCTCTGGGTGACATGGCATGGCTACAAGGCTGCAGGAGAGCAGAGCAGAGGCTGGAGTGGTGGCAGCGCCGAAGACAGAGAGAGGCCCAGAGGATGGCTGTGTGGGACGACTGTGCAGGCCGAGAGGCCCAGAGGCAGAGATTGGCTTGCTGCATGCAGACTTGCTCTGAATGAATAGGATTTTAGTGATTGACCTGCTACTGTGGAAATAAAGTTGGGTATAACCCTTTCACTCCAAGAACGTTCTACTGTCATTTCTTTGGTCACATTGAATCTAGTGAACTTGCCCGGGGCTGAAACCCATTGGCAAGACAATTGGCGACAGTCTGCAGGGTTCATTGGTGACCAAGGAAAAAGACAGGCTGCCCTCATGGAAGGAGTGTTTCAGCAGCTGCACCTATAACCGGGAGACATCCAGGTGTCCCCTGTGGACATGCACTGTGAAGGGGTGGAGGGCTGGGCTCCACCCCAAGAGAAAGCTGATTGAAATGGCGTCATTATGAAGTGCTGTGGCCCGAGAGGAAGCAGCACGAGAAGGAGCTGCGGCCCGGGAAGGAGCAGCATGGGAGTGCAGGCTGCTGGGTGCCGTGGGGCAGGTGAGGGAAGAGGCCCAAGAAGGGGCAGCCTGAGAAGCAGCAGCACACAGGCTGCCAGGTGCCGTGGGGCAGGTGAGGGAAGAGGCCCGAGCAGCAGCAGCACGCAGGCTGCCGGGTGCTGTGGGGCAGGTCAGGGATGTAGGGGAGCCGTCAGCCCCGGAAATGGAGGAGTGGAGGTGTGATGAACAGGTGGGGGTGGAGGTCTTGCTAGTGCGGAGGCATCGGCCCCTCCTCGGTTCTTCCAGGAGAGGTGCAGCCCCTCCTCAGGCTGTGGAGCGCTCCATGCTCTGCTGCTGTCCTCAGGCTCAAGCACAAAAGGAAATACTGTCTGCCTCTTGAGAAAGTATTTAAAGGACCCCGTGAAGGTTGTGAGGACCCAGATGTGGGTTGGTTTGAAAAGGCAGGAGCAGACAGAGAGAAATTGGACTGCAGCTGTGGCAGCAACTGAGACCGGAGCAGCGGTTCTGGCTGCTGGGACGAGGAGGGCAGAGATGAAGCAGCAGGATTGGCCTGTGTGTCTGCAGGACTTCTTGCTGGGGAGGCTGGAGAAGGTGGGTACTGTAAGGCCCACCCATGGTCCTTTTGGTTAACGCCTTTGAGTAGAACTGGTTTGAATACAGCCAGGATGACCACTTGGTGGCAATGGATCTCCTCAGGCTTGAGGGTTATTATAATTTGTTAGAACTGGTTTGAATACTGCCAGGACACAATGGGTTTCCTCCAGGTTTGAGGGTTATTATAATTTGTTGTAATTTTTGTTTTTTGTGTATTGTCATAGTCTCTTGTTGTTGTTACGGAATTTGGTTACAATGCTCCGGCTTTCTCGGAAAGGAACTGTTGCAGAGGACTGAGTGCACATAGATTGAGAGGAGAGAATCCTGGAGGGGTGGAGTGTGGATAAAATGAAGGTTCCTGTGGCCAGGATTCTCGCCTGACCCTGGTTGGCTAGCTCACTACACACATGTGGGCAATGCATTGCTACTGACTCTATATAAAGAGCCCTGCCCAGTGCTCTGGGTGATACGGTGGCAGGGCTGCCAGGCTGCAGGAGAGCAGAGCTGAGGATAGAGGCCCAGAGGACAGTATGTGGGACGACTGTGCAGGCAGAGGGGCCCAGAGGGAGAGACTGTCTTGCATGCAGACTTGCTCTGAGTGAACAAGATTTTAGTGACTGACCTGCCACTGTGGAAATAAACAGTTGGGTATAACCCTTTCACCCCAATAACGTTTTATTGTTATTTTCTTTGGTCACACTGAATCCACAGTGAACTTGCCCAGGGGCTGAAACCCATTGGCAAGACAGTGGTGTATTTCTATTATGTGTTATTTTGCTATGAAAGGTTTCAATTTATTTGTAGGTATAAAAATCAGATATTCTTGAATTCAGCAAATATTTATTGAATTCTCATTTGCTGGATGGTGTTCCTGGGGCTGTGGATACACAAGTGTGCAAACAGATGAGGTGTCATAGTTGTCCAGCTCACAGTCTGGCAATAAGAAAACGTGTTACCCTTTGCTCCACTGGGCAAAAGATTTTTCCTCAGAGAAAGCTTGATTTATATATATTTCTTTCTTATACATTCAGGCTTTATTTCATAATTCTATAAATTATGGAGAAAAATGGCTGGAGAAAATGTAACTAACACAGTTATTGATTTGGGGAAAGCTTTTGAAAGTGGCTGGTGGGTGTTGAATAAAACGGTATGATGTTTAAAGTAATGATGTTGAATCTTTGGAGGCCTCAGATTCAAATGGTTTGAAATGCATCTCAAGAAGGTAAAAGGTGCCATAATGTTGCTCATGTAATTGTAGATTAATGATACCAAAATAAAAACAAAAAAAGAGGGTAAAAGGTGAATGGGAGACACTGCATCCATTGAGAACAAGAGCTCCCGCTAAGAGTTACTAGCCTGTTGGACAAGACTGTAAAACCCGTGACGGCTTGTGCTGGGTTCCCGGGCGAGGACTCTGGCCGTGCCCTTAGCATCACCTTCGTTCCCCGTTTGAGGCCGTGTTTGTATTCGGTGGTCACTGCCCACAGCTGTCAAGGCAGATGGTTTGAATCCCTGTGAGTAGTAGGAGGTATCAGTTTCGCGTAAAGTGTTATACAGGAGGAGTAGGTGTATGGAGCACAGCTGGGGGGACCTCTTCCTTTCCTTTGCCCGTGGACCTCAGTCAGTTCCTCCCATTTTCTCGGGGGAAGTACCCTTTTCCATCCTGCTGATGTGATCCTGCTAACACCCGGGCCTTACTGCATGTGATCTAATTAGAACTGTCACTTGTTCTTTCTGTGGAAATTTTGTATAGAGGTATGTGGTTTAAAAACCAACCAGCTGTAAGTACATGGATTCCTAGACTCCTAGCTGTGGGGAGGGCCCACGGTCCCTCAGGCCAGCACCCAAGCAGGTCATCTCTCCTTGAAGCGGTCACCTTGCAGATGCCTAGGTGTCCTGCCAACTGGAGCTTGCTGCCTCCTGAACACCTTATTCTGTCCTTGGGACAGTAACAAGAAGGTTTTCCTTGTTTTGAAGGATGCTATAGGCCGAATTGCGTGTGTGTCATCCCCTCTGCCCCCTCCCAGTTGAAGCCCTGATTATCAGTCCCTCCAGTTATGGCTGGCTGAGATAGGGATGATTAAGTTAAAGTGAGTCCATTAGGGTGGGGCCCTACCGTGCTCCATCTGGAGACCTCCTAAGAAGAGGAAGGGACACAGGAGGTCCCACGGGGGAGAGGCCTGGGGAGGGCACAGCAGGGAGGTGGCCGTCTGCAAGCCCAGCAGCATGGCCTCAGGAGAAACCAGACCCACCAGCACCTTGAGCTTGGACTTCTAGTCTCCAGAACCTTGAGAAATAAGTTCCTTTTGTTTATGTCAACAGCCTGTGGTATTTTGTTACAGTAGCCCTAGCTGACTAATACAAGGGAAAATCTGTCATCTTGTAAACTTTACCCCGACCTTTATTCTATCATTTAACCCCAGAGAGAACTAGGTTGAGCCTGTGGCCGCACGACAGCCTTTCCATGATCTTCCTGCTTCCCCTTTGGGTACAGGGCCCTTTACCATCCTCTCCGCTCTTCACTGACTAGCTGCTGTCTTTCTACAGGTGTGGTGGTCAGAACTTGGCACAGCAAGGGAAGGTTCCAGAGTCTTCCAGTGCAGCAGGGTGAATGGAGCTCCAGCTTTGGACTCCCTTAGCTTTTGAGTTCATTTGTATTTCTTTGCCGTTGGGCAGATTCCTGGACTTCCCGTTTCCTCCTGTATAAAAGGAAGATGAAGTGAAATGAGACAGTGTGTCAGTTTTCCAATGGAGACTAGTATGCAGGTGGCGCCCAATACAGAATGACAAACTACAAACACCTGTTCTATTCATTGTCTCTGGTTTACTCCGTGCCAGGCACTGTTGCTCAGGGCTTAGCATGGATTTACTCATTTAATCTTCACTCCAGCTGGGAACGAAAGTATCAGCTGTATCACCATTTTACAGAGGCTGCATTGAGTCTCAAGGAGGCTAGTTACTTGCCCGTGATTGCACAGCCAGCATGAGGAGGAGCCAGGGTTTTCATCAAAAGAGGCCTCCAGGATCTGCGTCCTTAAACTGCTGTGCTGTGTGCTCTGCTAACACACTGTGGCACATGATTTTGTCATAATGCAAATAAGCACGTGACGTTATGAATGTTGCCTAAGACTGTAGAAGAGCCTTCGGCAACTACATACTGCTGTGGGCTCATTTCATGCAAGATCCAAGCCCCTGCATTCCCCAGGAGCTGTGTTGCTCCACCACTGCCCCTACACCATTGCTTTCTGGCTCCAAGTATGGGGTATCACATTCATCCATTGTCATCTCTGGAACTCATGATTCTGGCATTCCATGTATTAGGCTTTCTCTGTAGCCTTTGTCAGCTCAAGCATGGCATACAGGCCCTCCAAGAACCAAGCAAAAGATGTGCATAAAAGATGGGCAGGCCCAGGATAGAAGTCAGGGCAGGTGCTGGGACTTGCTACCAGCATCCACCACTCAGGATGAGATACCTCAATCTGGAGACTAGCTGGAGGGAGTTGGCAACATAGAAGATAACATGGACACACTAGCCAAATATTATGCATGTCAGAGAGATAACAGGACGATGCCTTACAGATGATTCAGATCTGTGTGTGGGGATAGGGGGGCTAAAGATGGCAGCTTGGGTGTAGAGTGCAGGGAAGATTTCCAAGCATCTCTAATTTGGCATTAGGACAGGTGGGTCAGGTAGGCTAAGGCCTAGGGCGCCCAGGGGTATAGCAGAAATCATGGTGCTGAGCAAGGCAGTTAAGGAGCATAGGAGGAGGATCCTGGTGACACTCTGATATGGGGAAGAGGATGGAGGTAAAATGTTTTATGAGAAGTGCTGCTAGGCTGCTGAGCAGGAATGGCGGTGAGTGGCATTTGCATTCCGGACTGACTCCACCAATAACCGGGCACAACAACACACCAGGAGTTAAGGGGAGGAGATGATTAAAGGAAAACTCCCTATCTAGAAGAGCTTGCAGTTAATTTAAAAGCGCAGTAGCATTTTAGGTAGATGCAGTGCAAGTTGCCGTAGCGTCAGTTTATGTGAATTTAAGAACTCACAGGTTAAAAAAAAAAAAAGGGAAAAGATCCCTATATTCCCTCTTTCAAATGGTGTGTCAGCAATATATGGACAGATTCTGTTTTAAACTAACTGGCTGGGGGTTTGTATTATGAGTGTCCTTTAGGCCAAAGAACATTTCAGTGAAACTGCGATGGTAGTAGGTTCCTCTACAGGGTGTGAGCTCTGGGGAGCGTGAACTTTGCTGAATACAGTGATTTTTAAATTTCATGGAGTCTGGTGTGGTGCTTTCCCATAGGAGTTTTTCAAGAAATGACTCATTTCATAGCGATCTTGAGCAATATCAAGATGTTTGGTAAGAAATGCATGAGTCATTGTGTTAAGCACTTGTTCTTACTCAGCTTTCAATCGATCAGACCTGGTTAGTAGTAACATTTCATAATTATCCTTGTCTCTTAGACTAACTGGTATTGCAGATTAGCAGGTTTTTCTTGAAAAACAGGAATAGCAAATAGAGTTATCTTCAGGCTGGAGAAAACCCTACTGCCTCTCCCAAAATGAAGATGCTTATAGTCAGGTCACTGTGGTTTGTATACGTACACTCACTTTTCATGGCAGGTAATTCACTTGGAGAGATGTTCTCACACAAGGAAGGGAGATACAGTTGGTGGCCTTGCCCTCCTCTGCCGGGTGCTTTCTTTTACCTTGTCTGACGATGCAGTGCAGAGGTCAAACACCGCCCAGCTTATGCTGCAGGGGAATTCTGCATGCTCTCCAAATGTAATAAACACTTTGGCACACTGAGGACATTAAGTTTGGTAGAAGTGAGATAGAAGACCTAAACCAGGTTAAAATGGGAAGAATCAAACTAGACATTATAAAAGGGAGCCATTCTTTAAAAATTGCTTCATGAGCCCCATATGATAACAAAGACAGACTCGCAGACCCAACCTAGGTGGACTTTCATAAGGTGGGACCGTGACAAGGTTTCCTGAAGCCTCACCCCCTTTTCTCATCAATCATACTGCCACAGGCAGTGACAAGTGACAGATATGGCCTGAGTCACCCTCTACCTCCTGCAGAGTAAATGCCCAGTTCCCTGGTGCAGCTTGCAGGGCCCTTCTCCTTTGTAGCCCCTCTCTCTGAGTCTGGCCCTTGCCCCTGGCCTCACTGGCCTTGCTGGACTAACACCCCCATTTGCGCACTCTAGTCTTGTGTCCCTGACGTGCTCTGGCATGTCCTCTGCCTTGCTTCCCCAGTGGACTTCTACTCATCTTTAATTGCCCTTCAAGGCCCCTTCTCCATTGACTCCATCTCTGCAGAGTTGACTTTCCTTTGTGAGCAGGTGCCAATGTAAGGAACGGTGTGCATGGCAGGGGGCCAGACCGGTCAGGGTGATGGGATCTTGGAGGGCCTTGGAAACCAGGCATAGTGGGTTTGGGTTTGAAGGCAGACCCTTTACCTTTGAAGGTGTCTTAGTTGCCTGTAGGAAACGTGTAGGCTTGTACAGCTTTATGGCCTCTACCTCTTCCATGAATACCTAAAAAGAAGATTACAGAGAAGGGATTCCTTGTTCATGGCCTGTGAGTTTAAGTTTAAAAACAAAGGCTTGGTGGTGGTTTTTCATCTGGGCTGTGTCATTAGGGCTGTCCTGACTGCTGTGTTCATAGGTTAGAAGGATCTAGTTGTGTCACTAAGATTTCAGATGCCCGTGGATCATGTATTTATGTAGACTTTCAACATTTTTCGAGAAGTTTTACAAGTTAACATTATGTTATGAGGTTCTCATTATTTTGTTTCTCATATCCCTTCCTTCTCCCCAGAGTGATGTCTCCACAGGGAGAGAATCTGCGTCGGGGGTCTGCCAGGCCCCACCTCCCCAAAGCCCTTGGGTCCTCATCTGTTTGGTGCCTGGACATTGAGGCTATAGGGCTGGAAATTCTCGAATTTGACCATCTCTGTAGTTTCCCTGGAATCATTTCCATAACTTTTTTCTGATCCCTATGAGCATTTTCTAATTATGTGAGCATAAAACAAGGTGTGCCCTATGCTTCTGCCTGAAAATGTTGACTGACATGATCTAGAGTTTTAGGCTTTAGGTTTCAGGAATGCCAGGTGTTTGCATTTTGGGGCTGTTTTATTAGGATGAACTTGGGAACTCCTTGGTAGAAACTTAACATTAGTGAGTGTCTCTATTTATGTTGTTTTCATCTGCAGGGGTACTTTACAGGCAACAGGTGTGTCTTTGAGAACGAGGGAGAATTATTTTTGGATACTCAGGGTGGTTTGATGATAAACAGCCATCCTGTGATTGTCCTCATCTAAAACTCACCCCGTGCTTTAGTGTGAATCTAGATTTCACATTGTGGTGAGTTTTGTTTAAAACAAGGAGCAGTAAGTTCAGAAACTGGGTTCTGTGCTTCCACTTGCTGTAATGGGCTTTTCCTGTATCATGGACAAAACAGTTGATGTGTTCTGAAGGCCCATAAATAATTGAATGCTGTATGTTGGGATGTGAATTCTGTTTAGCTTTGCAAAATCCTAACCTATGAGGGAAATTGACCTGTGGAGGAATAGCAAGTGGCAGTTAGATATTTGGGATTTTTTTTCTCCTTTAGATTTCACATTTGCTATTTAAGATTCTAATCTTCAGAGCCTTAAGGTCAGTACTCCATGAAATGTTGAATCAAACAAACCTTGGCATTTCAGGAGGCAAACCATTTAGAATTCTTCCTTGAATTACCCCCCCCCCCCAAAAAAACCCAAAAGGAAAGTGAATTCATGATGAATGTTTTGTTCCCAAGACTTGTGACAATAACCCTACAGCTCTCTGGCTTTTTCTTCTGATGGGAAGGAAATGAGACAACCGTAACTGTCAGGAATAACATCTTAGTGCCAGCTCTGTGCTCAGTGCTGTTCAGAGCAAGGAGGGAGCTGCTGAGCCCTTGCGCAGGCCACAGCTTGTCAGCTCTTTTACTCAGCGTCAGGCTTGCCTTGGGAGTTGCATACCATTCCCACAATGAGCAAACAGACCTGAAGCAAACGTGTGTTTAGTTGAACTAATACACCAGCAGGCCAAGTGCACTGCTTTGAGTTGGGGGAGGACGTGAAAAACAAGAGCCCAGTCGCAGGAATCCTCTGCTCTGTATCTGCAGTGAGTCTCAGCTCTTTATCTGGAGTATGTGATGTTATCTTAAGTTTCAGGCTAGTGGAGCCCAAGGACCTTAACTTCTGAATAGACATGGAAATCAGCTACGCAGAGGGTAACAGGAAGGGATGAGTGGTTGTAGATACTAACCTGGGATGTTGCACCTGGAGGACGTTTACAAGAAGCATTTAGATGCCTAAAAAAATGCCAGGTAAAAATTCTTCCCCTTAGTTTTATCCAGAAAATGGGCATAGAATAATGGGGAGGAATGTGGCAAATGGCAGGGTACAGGGCCATGAGGAGGGAGGGGAGTTCCTGTGTGAGGTCAGGCCCAGTGGAGGACTGGATGGGAGCTGAAGGGGAGCATTCAGGAGCTGGAGTCCTTTTGGGATGGCGGTGCAGCAAGGGACGGGTGAGACGGGGTCGCTCCATCCTGCAGGTGCGGGAAGAGCCAAAGCAGTGGCCGCACACGTTGCTTCCGGGACACCAGCTGCCACTCTGGTACGTCCCTTCAGGCCCTGCATTGCCTAATGAGGCTCCTGGGTCTGTAAGGGCTTGTGAGGCCTTTTGGAATCCCCACCCCCACCTCTGTGCCCCAGTTCTTGTTTATTCCTTGTCATTTCCTAACCCAACCAGCCGTTGGGCCTTTGCTCCAGGAGTGCCGTGTGAATGCCAAAACAGGCATTGTCTGGGGTGGCAGGAGTCAGGGATGCCCAGGCTAACCATCTGGGTTCTAGTCCTAGCTCTGGTAATAATAAATACATTCAAAACACTTGCCAAATGCCTACTGAGTGTAAGTACCTCCATGTCTCAGTTTCCCCACCTGTGGATTAGGAATGGTAATGGTATCTGTCTTACAGGGAGATAGATGGAACTGTGTGTTACCTGTTGCTGTTATCATCATCATCTTCATTATCTTCATTTCCTTGCATCTTTTGGGCCCACACCATGCCCTGGAATCAGAGCCACCCCTCTGGCCCAAAAGGAATTAGTATCCTTTATTCTTGATTCTTTGGCTTAGTATGTTCAGGCTGCTATAATAAACACACCATAGACTGGGTGGCTTATAAGCATATTCATCTCTGTTCTGGAGGCTGGGAAGTCCAAGGTCAAGGCATCACCAGATTCAGTGTCTTGTGAGGAAATCCTGGCTCATAGACCACTGTCTTCTCACTGTGTCCTCACACAGTGCAAGGGGCAGGGGAGCCCTCCGGGACCTCTCGTAAAAAGGCACAAACCCCATTCACCATCTAATCACCTCCCGAAGTCCCCACCTCTGGCCGCATTGGGAATTAGATCGAACATAAATGGGTGTGGGGGGGGTTGTAAACGTCAGCATTCCCTGTGGAGACATGAAAGGTGAAAGGGTCAGAAGGTTGATGGTTCACAGTCATCACACTTGACCTGCTAGGCTTGAAAACTTAACAAGTTATGTTCCTGAGCCATTTCCCCATGTGTAAAAAGAGGGAGACTCTGCCCATCTCATAGGGTTTTGTTAGCAAATGCCAAACCACACGGTAAGCACACGCTCCTGGAAGTGCCAGGTCCCTGTCAGGAGATTACTTGTCCTGCTGGTGAGGTGTGCTTCCCAGCCTGTACTGTAGTGGTGGTGATGGATTTTTTTCCCCAACCCAAGTTTCAACATGTGATGTGACATAGTCAGGTGAACTGGTTTGCAGATATTTGAAGTTGGGATTGTCTTGGACTATCGAGGGCCTATTTCTGTGCAGGTTCTAGTTATTTTGACTTAATTTCACCCCAGTAGCTTGTAAGGAGGCTTCTTCCTCTGGGTCAGCACCTGTAGTGTCTTATTCATCTTTATTCTCCTGGTAGCCCCTAGCCCAGTGCCTTACTCTCAGTAGGCATTTGGCAAGTGTTTTGAATGTATTTATTATTACTTAGTAATAAATGTTAAACAGTTTTTATTTTGGAAAACATGCTTGGTTCTCATCTATGTAAAGGATGTTTGTTGGATGTCTGCTGTGTACTAACCAGGAGCTTTCTTCCTTTAACGTTATTCTCTATAATTGAGAGATTTCACGTCACCAGGTGACCTACCAGGACAATTGTGTATTATAGAAAATTTTAATTGGTACATTAAATCAGGCCACTATATCACACAACCAGAATGGGAAGCCTGTCCACATTCTTGTAATCGGTGGGCCTGATTAATTGGTTACTTGGTATCTTGAAAGAGCTGGAGAATCCCTCCTGGGCATTTGATATAGACCCTAGGTGTGTAGGTGGCCTTTTAGCATTTTGAGATTTAGGAATGGCTGGAGTGACTACATTAGTGTCCACACACAATGGAGAAAAACTCTTTGAGGACAGGCTGCCCCAAGTTAAGAGAAGTAGTATTACATTTCTGTTGCTTGATATTCTGCTGTAGAAAATAATCGGAGACAGCTTGTAATAAAAGTGCAGGCCCAATTAGATGAAAATGATGTACAGAACCAGGAAGGAAGGGATAAAAACGGGTTCCAGGCAGCTCCGAGTCTCTTGGCAGCCAGGGTCAGAACAGCTTGCTGATGTGAAACATTGTCAGATAGTGGAGGAAGGAAGGGCCCCATACCCTGCCTGCCAGCTGCTGCAGGTCCACGGGATAGCTGCCTGCAGCTGGCAGGGGTTGGGGTGGCGGGGGCACATCCTTGAGCTAGTGGAGCCATTTGGGCCCCTTAGCATCCTGGTTGATTCTGAAATTCCTCTTGGCAAGTTGAGGATTACAGTTTTAGATTACAGCTTCCTGCAGCCAGTTCTTGAGGCCAGCGTAGTGATGAGTGTAATGAAAGTGATCTGGACCAGCTTGTGAGAGATGATTTGGGGGGGTAAGGGGCTTTCCCAAGGTGACGTTGCTTCAGTGAGCAGACCCCGAAGGATCCTTCCACACCAGCCCATCACCCTAACCCAGGCTTTGTGGGTAGGGCTGGGAAGCCTTCCCACACTAAGAACATGGCTGATACTCCAGTCTTAAGCACCTCCCTGCCCAGCCTGCCACTCTTGGCTAAAAGATTCCAAGTCTTTCTTCTTGGGGGTGGATTTTGACTCTTTGGTAAACCAGACTCTTTTTGATGGTGGGAAAGGCCTAAAATCTTGTTTTAGAGGGAACTACCTTCCTGGTGCCCTCTTTGCTGATAGGGGAGTTCTTGGAAGTGTTCCAGAGCTCCCATCGGGATGCAAAAAGGGAACAGTCGACTTTAGATCTAGGAGGTTTAGCTATACCTTCAAAAAAGGGTAGTAGGGAATGCATGGTCTTACTCCTTTGGATGAAAATTCCATTTTCAGTGTGATAGAACTGGAAAACCGAGAGAAGGAAGATTAAGGAGAAGGGCTTGGGTAAGTGGAATCGCATTTCTGGTTGTGAAAGGAGCGTGGCTTCTTGGCCTGCTCAGCGCCACCCAGCTGTCTCTCTCCCTCAGTGACGTCCTCCTTAGGGTCTATGAATGGCTGCACTTAGGAAAAAGGCTTTTGCAGTCTGTGCTTTCTGAATACGTTTTTTGTTCTGTGGGTCTAATTTGCATTTGGTGTGTGGAGTGCCTGGTCAGGGAAGAGCTGGTGCTTTGTTTGGGGTGATGATGGCTGAGGTTTCAAGTCTGTGTTTCTCAGTTTACCTCATGTCAAGTGTCATTTGAGTAACAAGTGACTGTATTGCTCATTGTACTGAGGTCCTGCAGGCCTCTGTGTGCAAATTAGTTTTTTGCATACCCCAAAATCAGTCCGTGGCAGAAAGAGAAAACCATATTGACAAAGGGAAATTCTGTCCCTGTTATATGCATGTTAATTCTAGGATCCATCATGCCCTTTGAAACCTCTTCAGATGCTTAGTTCTGTCCTTGCCAATTACTTTATAGTGAGTGTCAATGGTAGACCACAAGAAAGGGAGGAGCCAGGGTGGAAGACTTTTTTTTCCCCCTGTTTAATGGGGTTGTGTTGGGTGCTTCTTGGGAAGTGGGTGAATTATTCATGATGAAGTGAATGGGGTTATTATTTTAAATGAGTATAGAAGCACATGGTTAGCAACCCTTTTATTAAGCTGCTAATGTTGATCTGGCCGCCAGGAAGCTTTAGAAACAGAGCTTATGTGTTGTGTTCCTTGGTTGTTCGGTTTTTACATGTTGACATAACGCCGAGCCTCATTTTACCCTTTTCTCTGGTTTTCTTTCTATAAACTTTTTTAAGTCAAGCTTCCAATAATTCTTTTTGAGGTCAGGTTGGGTATGTTATTCCCTTTCTCCTCCATCACTGCCACCACCTTCATGACAGTCCTGATGTGTGACAGACAGTTCTGGTACCTGCCAGAGGGTAGAGAGCCCTTGGAGGGCTGGGGCTCACACGTCTGCAGCATCATAGGGCCTCAGAAGTCTGACTGAAGGAAAAAAGCCAACTACTGGAACAGTTCGCTTCTCTGAAACCTGTAATTTTGTAACTCCACATGTTGAAGATGTGATCAGAACCAGAAAGTGAACAAAATTGGCCATTGAAAATACAACATGATTCTGTACAGTCAATATTATGCACTTTTCTTTTTGAGAATTTTCCTCAGGGCCTTCCCTGAGGACCAATTTTGATTGTCATTTTGTTTTCCTTTTAAAAATATGCAATATAAAGTATATGTCATATTGAAGTAACATGCTGAAAGTTTGATGCTGTGGCAGTTGGGTTTCCAAGCAACTCAGCCTTTGTTCACATGGTCAAACTGGCTTGTGATTTGGTGTCTAAAATCACAGGAAATGGGAAGGTTGAGGATGCTTCCGGAAGGTAGGGCTCTGCTGACTTATCATGCAGTGCACACAGTGGGTGTTCAGTGCCTATGCGTCCAGTACAAACCAAACGGAACAGAGAGGGGGCAGGTGCCTTGCACATTTACTTCTCCACATTGCATCAGTTGGCACAGATTTGTTGCAATGCTGCTTACCCTCAAACCATTTAGTATACACAGTGATATGTGCACTGCACATATATCTGTGTGTATATATGTTTATATGTACATATATATGTTCTGATGTATATGAATGTTAGTTACCATCCTTCAAGTAATACTAGCCCATCAAGAGCACAATTCAGATTTCACCTATCTCAGTGTGTTAACTGAATTGTGAGTCATTGAATAAAGGACTCAAACTTTGCTGCGAGTGCTTCCATCCAGGAGTCAGTACATAAATAAAAGATGTGCATCATGATCAGTGGCCAGTGACCCACTTCATTCAAAATCTGTCACTGGTCAGTCACTGCACGTGTCACTCAGTTCAAGCACAAAGTGTGTGTTTGGGGTGCCTCCTTGTCTTCCAGTGACAAAGCAGTGGTGACGTTCTACAAAAATGTCAAAAATGGAGAGGGCATTGGCCAAGATAGGTGAAAATGCAGCAAAGAAGTTAAAGGTGATAAAACTGGGAGTGGAATTCAAAACCTCAGTGGAGTTACAGAAGAAAGAGCTGTTTCCTCCCTGGGAATGACGATAGTCCAGCCTTTGGAGAGCCTAGAAGGACAGACAGCCTGAGGAAGCTAATAAGGTGAACTTAACCACATGAACCAGGACAGTGGTTGTGAAGAAAAGAATAACAGTAACGTAGAGGAAGCGATGCTGGCCAAAAACAAAACAGCAACCACATGTGAGAGGAACTCCGAGATATTTTCTGACATAGAAAGTGCTGAAGGTAAATGTTGCATGCTTATTCCAACTTAGGAAGGACTCTGGCCCATACTGGCCATATTTACAACAGCCAAAAGGTGGTAGCAACCCAGACGTCCATCAGCGATGACTGGATAAACAGATTGTGGTAGGTACATACAATGCCATGTTACTTGATCATAAAAAGGAAGGAAGTACTGATATACTCTATAACATCTGTGAACCTGGAAAACAGTATGCTGAGGTGAGGAAGCCAGGCATAGACCATATAGGATTCCATTTGCATGAATATCTAGAATAGGTAAATCCATAGAAATAGAATACAGGTTGCCAGAGGCTGGGGAGGCAGGCTCGAAGGTGGAGTAACTGCTGAATGGGCTCAGGGTTTCCTTTTGGGGCGAGGAAAATGTTGTGGAACTAGATTGAGGTGGTGCTTTCGCAACATAGTGAATGTGACAAATGCTTCTGAATTGTTCACTTAAAAATGTTTAGTTTTGTGCTGTATGAATTTCACCTGAATTAACAGAGAAAAAAAAACGACAGTTCACCAGGGCATAGAAAAGATGTTTGCTTTGTATTCTAAGTTATGCTTTAGGAAGGAGGCAAGTGCTTTTAAACTGTTGATATGTTTTTCTCACAAAGAAATAAATCATTTTAATCTCAATGTTTCTATTGTTTTAAATGGCATTGTGCTAAATATTAGCTTTACTGTGTTTTTTTTTTTCATTTCCCTATATGTTTAAAATTGACAGTTTTTAGTATTTTGACAAACACTTTAAAAGGTCATGGAACAATTACAACTTTCCCCATTGATTTCTAAGATTCATTTTTATAGTCTCCTACTATGAAAACCAAGGACTGCTTATATACATATGTTTTACCATATATGTAAGTGCCAGTGATTATCGTGTATAATATCCATTACAGCACACTGTTGCAGAACAAACCCCTTACTCTGCCAGTGAGGATCCTGAGATGTGTCTTCTACAGCTTGCATATTTCTGAATGGTGCTTTTTGGAAGGAAAAAATAGAAAATCCAACCCATAAGAAATCACCTGGTGAAGGTCATGGTCTTGATGTTGAATTTTCTTATAAAAAACACTTCATATTTTCTAGGGCCCAGCCTTCCAGAGAATTTAGATTTCAGGACCTCTCCTGCAAAAAAAAAACCCTCTAGAATAGCCAGCAATGAATGACTGCAGCAGCCAGCAGCGAAGAGAGGCCATTTTGCCCTGTAGGAGGAAAACCATTCCTCGGCTGGCGGTGGTTGTGGCCAGTGAGAGGCTAGGTCTGCCTTGCCTGGAGGCCAGATCCAGGTATCAGATGGCCCTCATTTGGACACCACTCCAGTGCGGGGGCGTCCCTGCTGCAGAGGTGGCCTAGGATCCTGGGAGACTGTCCAGGTCAACTTTCAGACCTGTGGATGGAATTGATCCTGTGGCTGTGCACGTTCCTTTGTACCCACTCTGAAGTCTTTCCTCTTTTAACTCCAGCTCAGGTTTTCTTCTCCTAGAAGCCCAGTTTGTGTTAGGTATTTCAGATAATTTTGCACTTAACCACTCTGTGGGAAGATGAGAAAAAACCCTAAAAGTGACTGCTGCTCTTGGGGAGTTGCAGCCTCTCTGCAGGTTGGTCTCCTAGGTGCTGGGCACTGTGGGTTCAAGGAGAGCAAGACACAGACCCTGCGCTCTGGGGTGGCCGTCGCCAGCCCAGGCCGGGAGCCAGGCTCTCTGGCTAGAGGGCCTTTCCTTTTCCTTCTCAGATGAGATGGGAGTTTGGGCAGATCATCTTGACATGGGTTAACGAAGGACTCTTCTCTTAGGGATGTTATGAGCATTAACTAATTTAATGTATGTAAAGTGCTAGAGCAGTGCCTGGCAGATGGTAAGGTGTTGGTTTTTGTTTTTTGTTTTTAAACATTGTCACAGAGATAAAGTGCATTAAAATTCCTGATCATGTTTAGTCCTCAAAGCAATCGTGTGGAGAACGAGTTGGTCCTTTGCACTGTGAATCTCCACCACTTGGCAGAGTCACCACGCTAGAAGAGGGCTGAGAGCACCTGAGCGAGTCCCCTAAACCCTCCCCTCTGATTGGAGGATGGTTAGGAAATGTGTTATCTCAGGCTGCCATGGCAAAGGAACACAGACTGCAGGCGGGGGGGTGTTAACAGATGTGTTTTCTCACAGTTCTGGGATTAGAAGTCCAAGATCAATCAGTGTCCTGTCAGGGTTGATTTTGTCGTAGGTCTGTCTCCCTGGCTTGCAGATGGCCATCTTTTCTGTGTCTTCACAGGGGCTTCCCTCTGTGCCTGTCTGTGTCTGGAGTTCCTCTTGTAAGGACACCAGTCATGTTGGCTTAGGGCCAACCCAAATGACTTCATTCTAACGTAATCACCTCTTTCAAGCCTCTGTGTCCAAATACATTTTCTGAGTCACTTTCTGAGGTGCCAGTGTTTAGGATTTCAAGATAGGAATTTTGGGGAGACATAATTCAGCCTGTAACAGGAAATGATTGTAAAACAGGGATTGAACACTTGGGTCCAGAATGAGACTGAAGCTGCATCAGGAGCCGTGGAAGTGATGGAGGCAGTTGGTTGGATTTGGTGATTTTGGAGTTCTGATTTCAGACATGGTTTCCAAAGGAGTTGGTCACGGTCAAAGGAAGAGCACCTTTGGTGAGAAGAGCATCTCTGGGTCCCAGCGGTCTGGGATTAGCAGGCCCATTGACTTGGTTAGAGCTTGGTGAAGTAGAAGAGGTAATGATGAGTAGCTGATGGGGGTGGTAAATGTTAGCCTGAGAAAGCTGATGTGCTTCCTAGGCCTTTGAGTCATTTATGAAACACCTCATATGCTAGGTCCCAGGTCATAGTACACTTCTTATCAGGGGAGAGAGAATTCAGGGCTCATGTCAGATCCCTGCAAGTTGCTTCTGATTCCAAAATGTTTCTAGTCTGTGGTTGCAGAGAAACAGATTATGTTCAGCCTTTTAAAGTTACATTCTTAAGTATGCCTTAATTTTGTTATTAACAAATGTTATCTTAATCAGGAAATTGTGGAGTAATAGAGTTAGAGTTAAGACTATCTGGGTTTAAATCCTGGCTTGCTCACATTTACCAGATGACATAAATTGGCAGAGCTTTCGTTTTCTGGGATGTGAAAAGTGGATAATTAAACATCTCATTGGGTTGGCGGAGAATGTGCACACAGTTATGTGCATGATGGTTCTAGCACTGTGTCTTTCTCATAGCACTCATCATAATGATGGGAAGAATATAGCTAAGCAAATTAGTGACCTTTTAAAAAGATTTCTTTTTAATAGAAGAAAAGAAATGGCAGTGAATTTTGTATTCTTTCATTCCACGACAACCAACAAAGTTTGTGCACCCAGTGGTTGAGTCATAGGGATTAGGAAAGGACAAGACCCCTGCCTTCAAGGAAGCTTCCAGGCCTGGTGGGGAAGGCCAGGAGGGTACAGTAAATGCTGCCAATCAGATGTGCTCATGTTGCCAAACAGGTTTTGAAGAGAAGAGAGAGGGTTTTTGCAGGGATTTTCACAGGGGAGTGAGCACTTGTATTCAAATCTGAATTTTTGGGAGAAATTCATCACCCAGGGTTGTGGAAAAGTTGCAGACAATAACAGTCTGGGCAGAGGTCTAGAGATATATATAGCTCAGGGTGCTTGGCATGGCTGGAAAATAGTAGTTTAGGGATTAGTGTGACATATGGGGGTGATGAATGAAGAAAGACAAGACGAGATGCGAAGGCGGGAAGACCCCAAGGGGAGCTGCCAAGAGGTTATTAAGTTGGGAAGTAACAGGATGGTATTTGCAATTGAGGAACACTCAACTAATGATGGCATGGAGGAGGATTTGGAGAGGAGGCAGAGTAGGGACCGAAGAAGAGGTTTAGATTTTGCAGTGATTCAGATGAGACTGAGGTCTTGAACTTGGACTACAGCTGCAGGAGCCTCAAGAAGATGACAGATTCCAGACTGTTGGGGAGGTTGGTGGTTGGTGTCAGGGTGGATGTGGCTGGGCTGGGGATGACTCTGGGTTTCCAGCTTGGGTGTCCAGAATGGATAATGGTGCATGCATGAAGCTGGGGCAGGAGGGGAGGCAAGCAGATATTCTAATCTTAGGTTGGAGATGGAGATGCCTATGGACAGTGCACATCCTTCTTCCCCATAGGTAGCTGGCCAGCCACTGGGTCTGCAACCACATGCATCTGAGAGGACAGTGAGTGCAGGCACCTCTCTCAGGAGCAGCTTGGCCCTGAGAACTAGGACTTGAGATCTGGTGCCTAGGACTGTCGTAAAGATAGTTCACAAATGTTTGGACCTTTCTTCTTCAGGGTAGATGGTGAAATTACATCTCCCTGCCCCACTAAGCCCAGGCATGGTCATGTGACCACCTTTGATTAAAGGAAGCATGAGACTCACTGGAGCCCTCTCTGCCCAGTGCGTGGGTGTGTTCCAGAGGGCAGCTCAGTGGTGCTGTGGGCCTGGGTCCTCAGGAGAGGTCAGTGTCAGTACTGACTAGAGTCTGGTGACCCGGACTATACCTACACTGAGAAAGAAACCTTTGTTTAGGCTTTTAAGGTGTTAACACATTAGTGGTGTTTTTTTACCCAGCCCATCCTAACACAGTTGTTTTTCTAAGAGCCTGGACCTTGCTAATATTTCTTTTCTAAATTATAAATCATTTTTGAAGACTATTTGTTGATAATGTGCCTGTGCACATGTGTGAGTGCACACACAGATAAATGTAGCTGCGACCAAAAGTGTTTATTTTGTCACCATTTTCCTTTCAACCATAGGTATTTTTTAATGAATGAAATGTCAGAAAAGTCATGTCTGACTCATGCTTTTCTTTAACAACAGCCTTATGGAGATGTAGTTTACGTACCATGTAATTCACCCACTTAAAGTGTATGAGTCAATGGCTTTTAGTAGATTCACAAATTTGTGCAACCATCACCACAACTCTAAAATATATCAGTTACCCCAAAAGAAACGCCATGTCCCAATCCTCCCGCACACTCCCTCCCCAGCCATTGGAGTCACCTCCAATCTGCTTTTTATTTCTATAGGTTCTGTTCTGGACATTTCATATAAATGGAATTGTACACTATGTGGTGCTTTGTGACCAACGCCTTTCACTAGCATAATGTTTTCAAGGCTCATCCATGTTGTTGCTTGTAACAGTTCTTCGTTTATTTTTACTGTCAGGTAATTTCTCATGGCATGGAAGACAGTGTATTGTAAAACCATTGCCTAGTGGTTTTCAAGGTTGGAAGAAATGCTGATCCTTCTAGAGTTAATGTCTATCCACCCACCAGGTGATGGACATTTGGGTTGTTTCCACTTTGCTTGCCTATTATGAATAATGCTGCCATGAATACCCATGTACATTCGTCTATGGTTTTGTACTAGTTACTCTGCAAATGTTTTATTTCTTTTGGGTTTATACCTGGGGGTGGAATTGCTGAGTCAAAGGCTAACTCCGCATTGAACGGTTGGAATCCCTGCCAGACTGTTTTCCAAATCAGCTGCACAGTTTTCCATTCCCACCAGCAGTGTGTGAGGGTCTGATTTCTTCATGTCCTCACCAACACTTTATTGTCTGTCTGTGATTATTGCCATCCTAGTGGGTGTCACAGGTTGTCTTCTGTCATTTGACATACAACTTTGATACCTCAGTTCTGCTTTCCTGTCTTTGTATATGCTTTCTTTTACTTGCAACTTCTGCTTTTGTTACTTTGTATTGAGTTAGTGTTAAGGTGTATGTTTCATAGGGCAGTGCTTACTTCAGTTGCTACACCCACATTGTCAATTTAAAATGTGATACTTTCTTCATTGTTAGGTTCTTCAGTTTAACCAACTGCCAAGTCCATGGCTTTTGCTTGAGAAACTTTGAAGCTTAAGCTGAAGTGAGAATTAATCATGACTTAGCCCAAAGGTCACTTTCTATTATTTGAGGAACTTTGGTGGCAGCTCCTGTTTGTCTTCATGCTTCAGCCACTTGAGTTTGTGGTGGGTAAAATCAAATGTGTTTTCAGTATCTACCTGAATATTCATGTTAAACCACGTGGTTTCTAAAGATAGGTGCTGTCTGGAGCTCATGGAGTCAGTCAACATGCCTGATTGAGTGACTAGTCTGTGACAGGTGCTGAGCAGGGTCCCTGCCTTCATAGAGCAGCAGATGTAGTTCGGGGACAGACCTTAAAGGAATAAAGGCAGCTGTGGTTGCAGATCAGAGCAGGGCTGTTGAAAGCCAGGGGTTCTCTGCAGGACAATGATAGAGGCTCCCAAGATGAGTTTTACTTTCTTTTTGGTGGCGTGTGTGTCAGGAAAGACTGTGAGGAAGTGACACTTCATCTGAGACCCAAAGGAAAGGGAGGGGCGCTGTGACAGTAGGAGGGGCTTTTGGAGGCAGGGAATCTCTGGCAGGTCAGAGGAACTGAAATAAAATCAGTGTGGTTGCATGTATGGGGACTCTGGGAAGAGAGGAGGCCGGATTGGGCAGGGCCTTGAGGACATGCTTATCATTTGGACATCATCCAAGATGCAGTGAGAAATCATTGAAGGACTTGAAGCCAGGGAACAGCAGCACCCAATTAAGAAAAATCACCGTGGCAGCTGTGTGTCAGATGGCTTGCAATTGCAAGGTGGGGGTTGGTGGCAAGAATGGGTGCAAGGAGACAGGTCATAAATGGAGCCAGGGAAATCAGAGCCTTGCTTTCTCTTAAACAAGTATTTGAGTGACCCTTCTTAATTAAAATTCCATCATTAGAATGATGACAAAATTAGATAAGGTGTTTTCACAAGTTTCTAACACTTGGGCAAATTGGTTATTTTCTTGGGGAGCTGAGGTGTGTGGCTTCTAGTGACAGTTTTGCTTTTGGACAGTATTTGTAGGGGTAAAGGTGGGAAGCAATTGGGAAATATTTTAAAACCTTTTTTTCCTCTCTTTAAAATCCAGTATGTTTTTCTATCAGTTAACATAGATTAGAAGTAATTCTGGCACTTTGAGAAAGGAGCTGTAGACATTCCAAAGTGTCAAAGACAGGTTTCCTGTGGCTGTTTTAGAAAATCCCCACAAACTCAGTGGCTCAAAACAACACAAATTCATTATCGTGTGGTTCTGTAGACTAGAAGTCTGACAAAGGTTTCACTGGGCTAAGTCGTGGTGTCCGTGGGGCTGTGTTAATCTGGAGGCTGTGGAGCCAAGGCCCCTTGCCTTTTCCTGCATCTGTGCATAACTGACTGTCTTGCCAATGGATTTCAGCCCCGGGCAAGTTCACTATGAGTTCAGTGAGACTGAGGAATGACAATGGAATGTTCTTGGGGTGGAAGGGTTTATTGGTTGAGCACTAGAATTAAGTCTGCATCCAGCAGGTCTGTAATCCTCCTTCATCTCTGCCTCCACCCAGAGCACTGGGCGGAGCTCTTTATATAGTGATGCAGTCAATAATAGCTCATTACCTATGGGTGTGGAAGCATTAGCCTAGCAGCAGGCCAGTTACATCATCGAGTAGTTTAGGTTCAGGTGAGGATCCTGGCCATAGGAACCTTCGCTTTATCCACACCAAGGTCCCTTGCTCATGGCTTTCTTCCTTCATTTTCAAAGCCAGCATCTCTAACCCCAGTCCTCCATACTTACATCTCTGCCTCTCTTCTGCACCCCCTCTTCCACTTTTAAGAGCCCTTAAGAGCCCTCGTGATTATGTTGCACCCATCTGAATAACCCAGTGTAATCTCCGCATTTCAAAGCTGGTTGATCACTAACCTTAATTCCTCTTTTCCATTTAATTTAAGATAGTCCCAAATCCCAAGGATTAGGACAAGGACATCTTTGGGGGACATTTAGTCTGCCCACCACAGTGGCTGTCTGACATTATTAGGAAATCAGCTCATTGATTCCCACTCATATTGACCTCACCGGGATTTTTTTTTCTGTCCTGGGCACGCTGTAGGTACTTTAAAATAATGGAGGGAGGTTACCGTCGGGAACCCGTGTATCAGACCCCACCAGAATTCATTTTTAAGTTAAAACTGGAGGTTTTTAAAGCAGTCTTGGGGAAGATGGAATTAATTACCAGATTAGGTTCAGGTTTCATGAAGGTTTGTGTAGGAAACATAAAGGGTTACCTTGTGTTCTTCTCATTAATGCAGGAAATTAAATACTATAGGGGAAGCCCAGGAGTCCTCCCAAGATTAATTTAAAGGTTTATCATAATTCTCAAGTAGAGAATCTTGAGAAATAATTGTCTTCTGATTTCCCCGGGCTCGGGTGGGGGAGGGGGCTGTGACACAATTGAGAAAGTGGAATTAGGCTTTTAGGACCTTTGAAAGAATAATTTGCACTTTCCTTATTATTCTGTGTAATAGCTCTCAGATGGGGAGAGCCCATCCTAGAGGTGACATACAACAGTGCAGTTGGGACGTGAGCCAAACATTGATAAATGGCAGCACATTTGTGAGTATTATTAATACAAAGTTAGTAAGTTCAGTTTTAACTTCAGCTTTTGTGCAATCATGACTTTACAGATCTTGGAATATGATTCTTTTTCCTCTGTGAAGAGGTTAGAAAAATCAACATGGGGTGTCTCATTTGGCAGGCACTGGACAACACTCGACATTTGTTAACTTGAAATTTGTATTGGAGGTTGGGGATTGCTGGAGGAGAAACGTGTTTAGACCCAATGATCTGAGGTCTGATCACAGCCAGTACTGCCAGATTGTCTGCCAGGTCGCTATGTCCCCCCTCAGGGTCTCCGTGCCTGTGCGAGGACAGCCACCTCCACAGTGTACCTCCTTGGGGTGTGGGAGGTGTGGGCTGGCACCCGACTGGCACAGCGAGCAGCAAACTGATGTGTCCAGTGATTCCAGCACATGCAGAATTGCGTTTCTCACTTGCAGCCTTCTTGTCCTGTGAGCATTTTCTGTGGGTCACTGAGTCAACCATAAAGTGATTTCATTTTACAGAAATGGAAGATCAGATTTATTATTAATATATTGTGTTTTTTTAAGCTCGGAGGTAAGAGAGCCATGAACTTTCCCCAAGGCTTTCTCAGAATGTGGTTTTGGTTTAGCTCCGATCCACTGAGGTGCCAAAGTCTGAGCACTCCCCAGGTCTGCTTCATCGGAATTCACCGGCCTACTTCTCGGGGTTTGCATTTTCAAACAGCCTGCCCAGATGAGTCTTCGTGCTCTAAGTGTGGAGACACACTCTGGCCTGTGAACTCTTCTGCCTTGTGCAGCAACACGATGTTAGGGCGTAAGGGGGTCCAGTGATACATCCCATCAGAGAGGTAACAGAAGAGTTTGTAGGGGTCCAAAGCACTGTCTTTATTGGTGCTAGAGCCTCACCCAGGAGAATATAGCTTCTGTTCCAAGGCCAGTGGGCTTGGTAATGTGCAATTAGACAGACTTAATAGTCTCTCGTGCACACCCTGGTCAGTGACAGCATAGGCCTGGGCCGTCTCACCAAGTAGAAGGTCCATCCTTGGACCGACCTCTATATGGCGGGTAAGGTGGATGCAGAGGAGGGGATCAGCTTGGCACAACCAGTTCTCTATGCAGGGCAAGCCAAGGCTGGCATCTCTTGTTGCTTTGGGTAGAGGAGTGTGCTGGTCGGAGCTCCCTCCATCTAGAAGGGGATTCCAGGAGTGGGAAAGCAGCTTTGCTTAGCCCCGCAAATACCTAGGAGTGTGCTTAGTAAGAATTAGAGGAATGAACTAAGAATTGAGAAACTTAGATTTTCCTAGTCCAAAGCATTTGCAGAACTGCCTCTCCCTTCTCTGTGTGCTTTCTTTTTTCTGGATACAGTTAAGGTCATGGTTCCACATGCTAATTTAAATCAGCACATATATGATTGAGGATGTAGGACTATATCCAGGCTCAGTTTGCCTTTGAGAAGGGAAAACAGCCTATTTCTTATTACCATCTAGAATAATACACATTCAAGATAATATGCGATCAGTTTATTTTTATCAGGTTCAGATTTGACGTAAGCGCATTTTTGCACTTTGCTCCAGCCATGTTGCTCGTGTATATCAATCTTTATTTATATGGAGGCAGTCAGCCATTTTCACTCCTAACTGTAGGGGAGGAAATGGGAAAATTCCAAGCTAATGAGATTGGACTGTAAGTATGAAGAATCATTCTTATTATTTTACAGTTAGCTTTGAATGTATGTCTCTCGGATTTTTGGAAAGGATTTGAAGGTGGTTCTGGTTACCCGACACCTTCTGTGTATGTTCGTGTGACATACACAGAACCATTCCTCTCTCCTTGGGAAATGCTGTCTCTAGAAACCTTTTCTCTCTTTACCTCCGGGTAATGGCTGCCTCTCCTTTACTCAGGTGTCTCTCTCTCTCTCTCTTTTTTAAGAATAGCTGCTCCAAACTTAGTTCCTGTGAATGATAACCTAGGGAAAAGAATGTATTTGAGGTGCAAAGCTATACAGCCCTGCAACCTTCCGTGTCTTCCCGCATCATTAACTAGTTCACTGTGCTTCTCTTTCATTCGTGATAAATTTCCTGAAGCTCAGCAAGAATTACTAAAAAGTCCCAATAAAGCTAAAACTTGAGATGACTCACAAATGCACATCTGAGTAAATATAAACTGAATTGGTGAAGCTAACTTGGGGTTTTTCATATTTTTTTTCATGTCATTTACTTGTTTAACCAGAAGTTCTGTTTCATCAATGATTGTGCTGAAACAGCACTTTATTTATAATTAGAAAATAATTTATTCTTGTTATGACAGATTAATTTTAAATCTTCCCCCCCTTTAATTAAAAAACAAAACCAGTCCCAAGGACTGCCCTCCCCTCCCCCAGGCCTGTTCACCCATCTAAGAACTTGTATTCCTCCTGTTTTGCCTCATTGTTTTTGTCTAAATAATCTTTTTCACCAAATCTTTCAAAATTTCCAGAAATATTTATTGAGCCATAGGCCGTTAGGGCTGAAGAGAAGCCTGTCTCACTTGAGTTTTCCAGCCAAAGACGCTGCTGTTCCTTCCACCCAAAATAACCGTTAGGCCAGGACGCTGCTCCCGCCTTGCCCTGGTGAGGGCTCCCCCCCCACACACTTGGGGTGCTGGCATGCTCCTTGTTTTCCAGCACTGATTCCGATCACGTTTGGCCCCAACCTGAGCAGGGTTTCTCTTGAAGATCTGACCTTGTCTCACACCACCTGCTGCCACTCTCCCTGGGCCACACCTCCAACCCCCAACCCCCCTCACTTTTCATCCTCATCCAGGCCCCTGTGTCACCCTAAGGGCCTTGGCCTCCCTGTGGATGGGCTCTCACATGCGCCTCGTCATCTCTCATTGAAGTAAATGCAGAAGTATTTTTCCTTAATCCGAGCCACTGTCTCTGTTGAAGATGCTTTTCCTCTAAGCTCTGTACTTCTGCAGGCTTCCCTCTGTGACCTCCACTCTGTGCTTCGCCTTCCTTGTGCCTGCACCATCTTCTGTCCTAATGGTGTTAGTGGGGCAGAGGTGCCGGAAACACCTGGGGAGCCTTCCCAGGTACCAGAATATTGGGGAATGTAGAGGAAAGGTGTGACATTCATATGTACGTCTGTATGTTGAGAAGTTGTCCAGACCATTCTGACCTCTGTGCCTGCCCCCAGTCTGCTCCCTCTGCTGCCCTGGATTCTCTATCTGCCAGTTGTAATCTGGCTGAACCTGGCCTCACTTCTGTGTTCAGCCTGGACTCCTTCATCAGTTGTCACAGTGCCTTTGCACTCACTCCACTCCCTTGTACCTCTGACCCACTGACCTGCTGTCCTGGATGACCTTGCTGTGGTGTTCTTTCTGCTCCTAGCTGTAGAAATTGCTGGTGAATGTCACCAAGCTAAGACATGTGGCTTTATAACCAGGTCATGCTGCTAACTTTGGACTACTGGACTATAGAGTTGGCAGTCCTGTCCACCACCCTTTGTTACTGTTTGATTCCAGTCCTCATTGCTGTTGGCCAGGCCCAGTGGTTCTCAATTCTGGCTGCACACTAGAGTGCCTGGGGGAGGTTCTGCCCAGAGACCCTGTTTTCACTGTAGGGCAGGCCGGCCTGGGCACTGGTGTGTGTATTAAAAGCTACACAGGTGATTCTGAGAAGCAGCCAGAGCTGAGAACCAGTGTCTGTTCTCTGCTCCTCAGTCCTCCCTTCATGGGCCCTTGACCGCAGAGTGTCAACTGTTGCATCATCCAGCAGGTCACTGGACAATCGTCCTTAACCGTCTTGAAAATCCTGCCTCTACCCGCTGATCCTTTGAGGAAGAAATACTTGTCTTGCCAAGGTCAGACCCTGCCCTGACTCTGGATCCCTCCCTCACCTGCTCCTTTAGCACTCAGGCCCTTGAACCATCTTTCTGCTTGCACTGATGTCAGCCAAACTGGACTGAAATGTCATTTTTTGACAAAAATGTTAAAATCTTGTGAGGCCAGACAGCAAGGGCAGGGAGGGGTTACAGATGAATGAGGTGGCTCTCAGGAGAAGTAGCGAGGGTCCTGTGACCTGCCCGCCAAGGGCTCTGCGTAGAGAGCATGAGGATCAGGCAGACCTAGTGTGAGTCCTGGCCCTGCCGCTCATCAGCCCGCTGTTTTCCCTTCCTCTGTAAGGAAGCGCACTGTGGCTGTGGCATCAGGTTTGGGGAAGCCGAAATGCGTAACAACAAAAACTGCTCTTAGCACAATGCCCAGCCCACAGAGAGTGGTCAGCACATGTTTGCTCCTTAAAAATGGCCTTTCTTACCTTCCCTTTAGGAAATTTTCCCTTAATCCAACAGATGTAATATCTCACTCCCCGTTGAATCTCTTAACTTGTGCTGTTCTAATAAACTGCAAGTAATTTGAAGATAGGTAGATTTTTAGTGTTTATATTCTCTGATACAGTGATTATGATGTTTTTTATCAAGAGATGAAAATACTGACATTTGTTAAATTTAACCAAAGGAAGATATTCTGTTTCAGATGCACAATCCCTGTGTCCCCCCCTCTTTCTGGGAGGAGAGAGAAGGGGGTGGTATGACATTGGAGGGGTAGAGAATTGATGGCTGAGCACTAAATGCTAATGTTTTCATAGAGGACGAAGCAGAGAAAGTATTCCCGTGGACTAGGACCCTGAGTGAGAGTTGGGTGCTATTTTAATTTTGCCCCTGTTATTTGAGCGAATTCCTTAATCTCTTGGGGCGTTTTTCTCCAGGACAAAATGGAATTAGGTGAGATGGTTTTAGATCCAGCCTGATCTGCTGTTGGAGAGTCTGTAGTGAATTGTGTTTTCTGTTATTTTGTCCCTTCCTGTAGTTTTGTTCAGTGTGGCCTATTTTCTATATATTGTATCTTCTGATCTTCAGTGTATTTTTAGGTGACACAAACAATATGTGAATGCCTTCCTGAAAAATGCTCAAAAACATAGGATGTAGACCGAAAGGGAAAGTGAGTCTTTTTTGTGTGTTGTCCCCACCGCCTCCCGTCTATTTGCCAGAGTTGAGCCACTGTTAACCAGTTTGGTATAAAGCCTTCAAGACCTTTTTATGTACATGTCCGTACACACGGCCTTTTTGTATTTTATAGTATTCCATCTTCAAAAATGAGCTAAATGAAGTTTGAACTTGAAATTTGAACCTGAGGGAAATTTAAACCCACGTCTGTTCGCGCCCAAATTTTGTGGCGTTGAACTCGGTGCCTGGGAGTCGCTCGCCTTTGGGCTGTGTCGCCCTCTAGTGGCGGCTGCCTTCGGTTTGAGGCTGGCGTCCTGCTGGAGGTCCGGGGTGGAAGTGCTGGTTTCCTGCCAAGCTGATGACAGGGTTGGCCGGATTCAGTTGCTGACAAGTGTCTAAAGCACCCTGTAGTGAGCCCTGGAGTTGCTGCCACCTTTATACCCCATCTTCCCCTCTGGTAGGAGAGTGGTAACTTTGCAAATGAGGCATGCTTAGGTGCCCCTGAGCTAGGAGGCTGTCCCTGACTTGTTTACTGTCGCCACTGAGCCAGTTTTAAAGTGGTGCCCACTCCTTCCCATGGCTGTTTGCGTTGGCTGGACCATTCTCTCCCCTGTCCCCTTTCAGAGCTTCTGTCACCCTCTGCCTCCTGAACGTCCCATTGCGCCAATGGAAACCTGGCCGGCTGTCCCTGGAGGGCACTGCTTCCCCCACCATCTCCTCAAGGCATAGGTTTTCCCGATTGCCATCTCTAACCAACCTGTCTTCCCCGCCTTTTAACCTTAGCTCCTGTTGAAGCTTACACCGTTGACCTAGCAACCCTCTGCACCCCGGTTTTGTCACTGTCTCCTGGGTGGCCTCTTCCCTGCCTCACAGTCTCCACTTGCCATCTGTGGAGACCCCAGTGCCCACATCACATTGGCGACCCACCTTCCCAGCAACGTGGCCTCTCAGTTCTTGACTTCCTCGGCTCTCCCGTCTTTCTCCACCTCATTTTCATGACCCTCTTCAGATCTTCTTGTCTGATTGACCCCCAGGATCATGATTGAGAGCACCCCACTCTGTGATCTTCCATCCCCAGTCTTCCTTCTTGAGAGCCTCACATCAAAATTCAGGGTTCTGCAAACCTGGGGGCCCCCTCCTCCTCTTCACCATGCATCACCTTCTCCGGGCCTTGAGGTGACATCTCTCTGCGGCCTAGACTTTGTGGTTCCCTCCAGCCAAACACCTGAGCCTCTGTTAGTCCATTGGATTCCCTGATGGGACCCCAGCCAGCCCAGTTAGAGGCTCGGGTGAAACTCACTTTTTCTGACTATTCCAAGATGTGCCGGCCGAACTCACGTCCCGTTTGTGACCACCTTCCTCAGATGGGCATCTGTCAGGCATCTCATTACACTTTTTGAGTAATTTCACCAGTTGCCAGAAAAGATTTCACACCCTCTGATCTTGCCTGAATCCTCCCACACCCTTGTCCCCCTTTCCTCACCCGATGACTGTGCCTCTTGTTTCACTGAGGAGGAGGAGACGCCGGGCAGTCAGACCCCTCACCATCTTACCACCGATTCCAGCTTCTTGCCTCTGCCTCATGCCCTCGACAGCTGAAGTCCCGGCCCGTTCCTGTCCAAGGCCTCTCGCAGGAATCTTCTTACCTTCTCAAGGATGTCTCACTGGTGGTTAATTCTTTTATCTCCTGGATGGTTTCTTCTTTTCTTCTGGATTGTTCCAAATGGGATAAAAACAGGTCTCATAACAGTAGAAATTTATAACATGATGAACAAGTCTTGTAACATTATCAATGTTATTTTCCTTAATTTTGTGTGCCTCTCTTGCCATTACCCCCTCTGTGCTTCACTTCATAGAAAGTAACCTTTAGAGAAGAGATTCTACTCTCCATCGTCTATGTTCTTACCTTCCCTTTTCAAGCTTTTTGCTGTGTCTGTTCCTACTCTGACGATTGGGGTGACCTGAGAGTGGCTGTTACCTGATGGTATGTGACATCACTGGCCACCCACACCATCCTGGCAAGCCTGCCGGTGACCCTTTGTGCTCTGCCGCCTTCTTCTCAACCTTGAGATGAGTTCAGGACAGTTGACTATCTCCTCCTGGAAGCCCTTGCCTGTGTAGCACTTAACCAGCTTGAAATGAGCTTGTTTCCTTGTGGGTGTCTGCCTCCCCTCTCGGGGATGTCAGCCTCCTGCAGGCACTCGCTCTGCAGTCTTGCTCACACTCACCCCAGCACCTTAGGGTGGTGCCTGCCCAGCCGTCCCCATGCTAACCTTTGGTGACCGATGAGAGGCCATTTGTGTCTCTGTGTCTCTGTCCACTCCCCTTCCAGGGTCAGGGAGACCTAATGACTACTCTTCGCGGCTCAGGTGGTCTTTCTCTCTGCTCATCCCCTGATGCTGTGCTTCTAACTGATAACACCATGTACTTTGACCCTGATCACTGTCACTTCCTGCGGATAGAGCCGCACCCGCCAGTCAGGTAGCCCTGGTCATGTGAGGCTGGTCAGTTAAGATTAAAACTCACAAAAGTTAAAGTTTAGGTCTTCAGTTTCATTAACCACCTTCCACATGCTCACTAGATACCTGTGGCTAGTATAACATAGGACAGAGCAGATGTGGAACATCTCTGCTTCCGTAGAAAGTTCTGGGCTGTGCCGTTTTAGTGTTAGCAGCTTGGCTGCCTGAAGGTTCAAGATGATGCCTTTTTCATTATGATTCGTGTGTTCATTTCAACATCCCATAATATCAATAACAAAATGCATCCTAAACCGTCTTCCATTTCCCTCTCTATTGGCTACCCTTATTTTTGTCCTCAGGTTACCATTTGACCAAAGATTGGTGCAGGAGACCTGGCTTTGCCTGGCCTTTCTAGGTTTTGCAGGAGGTATGGCTAGGTAGTACTTGCAGATACCATGGTACAACGTTGGGATTCTGCAAATTTAAGACCTTTGCTGCATCATGCACTGTGGCTGAATGCCTGGAGCATAAAGTGCAGCCTCTCTGGGATGTTGAGGGCAATGTTGCTTTTGTTTTTCCTGGTTGAGTTTAGCCTTTGGAATACTGAGAGTGACCCCACTGTACTCAGTTAATGATTTCCTGCCTACAGTGACCTGGTCTGCTGTGTACATCCAATATGGTGTGGTTAGTTCCAAGCTATAAAGTGCCTGTCATGCATATATAAGATTTCTCTTATTAAAAGGGGGGAGGGGTTGGCAGGGGCTTAGATTTTCTAGCATTTGTTTTCAAAATAGTAAAAAATTCAGATTACTCAACATGAGAGTTAAAAAAATTTTTTTTTGCTTTACTGTTTTATTGAACCATGTATATATGTTCTTGGCTCAGCCCAGGTTGCTGATAAAGAATGTCTCGAGAAGGTTCTCTGGCCAGTTGCTTGTGCTTAATTACACAGAAGCCTACCTGCAGAGTTGATGATCAGCTTTGGCTGCAGCTGCTCAGCCTTTCTTAGGTTTTGTCAGTCCTCAGTTACCAACAGTAAGAGGGAGATGGAACTGTTCATAGGGAGTAATAGTCATCTGCGTTTGGCTTCAGTATGCCTGCTGCTCTGAAATTTAGTATGTGCATGATGTCTTGGGATCAGATTAAAGAACGGAAAAACATAGTTCATCTAGCTCATCGTTTTGCTTGGTTATCTTCTCCTTTTTGGAAGCTTCACTGGAGCACTCCATTAGTTTATATTTTCTGGCCCATCTGAGTTGGAGGAGTTAAGTGTTAAAGTCTTAAAATGCTGGCAGGAGAGGAGTGCAACCAGTGATTTCATTAAAGTGTGCACATATGTGTTCCTAATAAAACTCATATATGGGTCCTAACAGTCCAGGGTTCATGTGTGCATGTGCAGCTTTGCTGTAATTTGCTTGGTTGAGTGTTTGTGGAACTGTTCATGGAGAGCACATGGCCCCCGCTCTTCACGAAGCCATGCTCTTTGAATTTGTCCTATTTTACCTACAAGTGCTTCTTGGACCCTCAGGTTGATGTGTATTTGGAAAGTTGTGGGAAAAACTGCTTAGAATTTTGAACGAGTTTCTCAACATATTGTATCGTATTTTTGAGACACATTTTTATGTAAATATGTTCTGAAAAGGTGGGAGAAAACATCCGCTTTCTATTCTCAGATGGACCCGCTTCCTTCTCTCTGCCGCAGAGCCCCACTCTGGCCCTGCATCCTTTCCTGGCTCCCTCTCCTCATTTCTGGCGCGGAGGAATGAAACCTAAGTGACTGTGAGAGCACCGGGTTGACCTGGGGAGACGGAAGCTGCAGAGCCTCGGATGCCTCATCGAGTCTCCAAGCTCTGCTTGTTCCCCCTGGCTGTGCGAAAGCTGTTCATGCCGACTGGTGCGATCTTACCGCTTAAACGATTTTTGTTTTTGTTTTTATTTTTGCCATCCACTGGAAAGAGATTAGGAGAGGGAGACCTGTGGAACTTCCTTAGGATGAATTAAGTAGTGTGGCGGCCACCTAGGATGTTGTTTGTAAATGATTACTTTGCACATGTTGGATTTCCGCTAACGTACAGTACTGTGAAAGACTGAACATTTTCCTTTTGGGTTGTGACATAACAGAGGGTGCTTTAAGAACCCAGGGTCAGTATGGTTGAACCCGCTACTGTCAGGGCAGTTGTAAGGTTATGCTGTTCCAGAAGGCTCTAAGCAGGTTACTTCACCAACTCCTCCAGTGTTCTCCTCCCTAAGGCGGCGTAATAACATGACTTGGAGTTGTAACATTTAAAGAGTTAGTTAAAGTACATGGTGCTTGGTACATGGCACGTGCTCATGCTGACCCCGCATGCCTTCCTGAGCTCCAGGGGCCTCGTTGCTGCCCAGGTCTTTGAGCAGTTTGTACTGTTCTCGGGTTTTTTGGTTTTGGTTTGTTTCTCAAAGGCAATGAGAGTAGCTGTGATTTGAACTCATAAAAACTAACAACTTGTGGAAGATGTCAAAGCTGAAAGGCAGTTTGTGAAAACTAGTTTTAGTGGATGTGGTAGCTCAAGGTTTGTGATCCTTAATGTATCAAGAGATGGGACAAGTTAATTAGGAAATCATTAAATGCAAATAGCAAATGTTAGTTAACTCATATTTGGGAGGTTAACACTGGCTTTAAAAACCAAAGCGCGCATTCCAAAACCAGATGGAGGGCTCTCTTTGCAGATTTCAGTTCCCACGGTGTTCAGTGGCGTCCTCCTCTTACATGTCCGGCACGTGGTTCTCAGCAAACCTTTGCCAAATGGGCGAGTGGAGGGAAGGAGAGTAATGGCTAGAGCTGGATGTCTTTTCTAACTGACTTGGGAAATCCTGTGATTTTAACCCTAATAAAATTTTTATGGGTGTATGTGCTTAAATGTTACTGTTTATTGAACATTTTGAAGCCTTGAGGAAAGGGATAATTAGGAGAATGAGCTCCTAAAGTTTCTATGCCAGTGGTTTTCACTTCTCTAATGTTTGCCCAGCTCCGGGGTACACAGGGTTTTCTGTATTCCCACACTGACTCTTGCCCCTGGGAGGCAGCTGTCAGTTCCCTCTTATAGATGAGGTCGGAGCTTAGCGGAATGTGAAGAAACTTGTTTGCATTTGATGTGCCAGATTAAGTGGCTGCATCTTGAACTCAGATCTTCTTCCTTTAGGTCACATGTGTGTATGTGTTTACACATACATGGAAAAAAGCACATATATTTAAAGGCGTTGAACTCCTAAAATGCCGGTTGATTTTTTCTTGATACACTAATACTCCTAAGGAAGCAAACATTTCCTTTCCCTCCGCAGTAGACTGCCTGTGTGCATTTCATCGTGATTGAAAAGCTGGCATAATAAGTGCTTGCTCCACACTGTTCTGTGTTCTGAGTGCTCTACGAGTGTGAGTTCCTTTGATCCTCATAACAAGCCTAGGAGGGAGGTATTTGATCCCCTTTGGGGGCTGAGGTAGTGAGGAATAGAGAATTGAACTTCATGTTCTTAATTTTGCTGTCATTTGTCACCCACATCAGTGATTCCATTTCCTAAGTGACATTTCAGAATGACTTTCTTTTTTTTGCAACAAGGGTTGGGATGATGGGATGGTGCCCTATATCTTCAAATCAGAGGTTTCATCTACTGGAGTTGCTGGCTGTGGATGACCGTCACCTTTGAAGCCAGTGGCTTGGCCTTGTTTGTCTAATACTAGGCCCTGGTGTCATGCTCTCCAGAGTAAGCCCTCAATCAGTGTGTGATGAATGAATGAGGGGGGAAATGAATGTTGAGCCTTCCAGAGCGGGGAGGGGAGGGGTGATGGCATGGCAGATTTACCCAGAATCTTGAGATCTCTCGTGACTTTGCCCTAGTGCTGTGGTTTACTGATACTCTCTTATTCATGGAATATGCTTTTTAACTTGTAAACATGGGTGTGTGTCTTCTGAGAGACAGGGCTGAGTTGTGTTTGTGACACCTTCATTTTTAGCTGGCCATCTAACTGATTGTGGATGAACATTTGAGATGGAGGCCCTCTGATCTTGAAGTGAGAGATAAAAATCACTTCCTTCTTTTCTAGAAGCTATGTTAATACAGACCGTGAGACTCCAAGTAGTGATCTCAGGTATCTTGCAAAAACTAACCTTTGGCATACTTGGCCACAGCCAATGTCTTTCTAGTAAGTTCCTCCACTGGTTCTTGGCTTTTCTTGTGGAATTAACACATACAGAGTTTTCTTCGTTGGTATTCCTGGTGCATGGCCTGGAATGTCCTTCACCCCTTGATTTGTGGGATTGTTTTGTTTGTATTTGAGTCACACTTTTAATGAGACAGAAGCCAGAAGCCACACCGGGTATGTGAAGAACAGAAGGGTGTCTCATATGGGGAGATCTCAGGTTAACCAGACAGTTGTCCAACTTTCCCGAAGATGCTCAATTTGTTCATTGATGGAAATACCACCAGAGGGGTTGGCCGGGAAGCCAAATGCTTGCTCCCCAGGCAAACCCATTAGTCATTCACTGCACCTGCTGGGGAGTCCAGGGAAGATGATAAAAGTAAACCCGGTTTGAGACTTCTTTGAGAAGTAAAACAAGTAAATAATGAAGATAACAGCTACTGGGCTGAGGGTGTTCTGTGTGTTTTTATTGTGGGTGTTAACAACTTTGGCTCTCTGTGGGGAGGAGTTGCCTTCATTTCATCCGTTGGAGAAGTGCTTCAGGAGTGATTGTTTTGCTCAAGCAGATAAAGTGGGGTTTCAAGTAAGCCCCTTACTCCAAGTTGTGATCTGAGTCAAATCGTGTCTCCCTAAGTTCCTGACAGAGTGGTTTTAATGACAGATGCTCCGCTTGCTCCGGGACTGGTGCAAATGCTTGTTTGTTTGTTAATTTATATGCAGAAAACAAGAGGAAAATGATTGGGTGGGAACCTGGGAGCTCCTGACTGGTTACACTGGACATTCCTCAGGGAGACTTAGTACCCTTTGAAGTGGTAGGGGAAAGGTTTCTGGAATAAGAGGGAGTTAAGGAAACTTCTCAGGTGTAAGGTAGATAGAAAGTAAAGGAGCAACAGTATTCCAGAAGGATCCAGAGGCCAAGGAAGTTAGGAGCTGAGATGTTGGGATGTGAGGGGAGGCTGTGCCAGACCCAGCACTGTTCTAGTACTTCGGGCACATTTTTATGTTTCACTGACTGTCTCAAAATGTGAAATCCAAGACTGAGCATGTCATCCCCAAGTAGCCCAGTCATGTGGTGTGCACTGGCTGATAGGTTTTGCCACGAAAATGAAATCAGCCTGATTTTCCTGATTCACAGAAAGAAAAATAAAATCAAGAAATGGGTAAGATTAAAAAATTAACGAATTTCTCCTGTATACTTAAACGTGTGGTGCGTGCTCTTGTACATTTACATGAAATTCAAGGGTAATGCAGTGTCTGATCTGGCAACGTGTAATTATCTTAAGTGTAATACACATTATCTTGAGTAATACTTAATGGCTTTCAAAAAGCAGAGAGCATCTTGACTTCCATGGAAGTTCTACCTTGATGGGTGTGGCTGTGCTCTGGGATTGTCCTGTTGATAGAAATGCATCCCCCAGGATTTAGGGCCAAGTTATTCGTGTGGCTTCACTCATAATCATAGGAAATAGATAACCCCACAAATGCCATCTCAGAAGGCTCTACCCATAGGAAAGACTATAGACACGAGTCCCATTTGTTACTAAGCAGGGCCTGGAGGGTCTTCTGGCCTGGGAAGCCCTTGTGTGAACGGGAAGAGCTGAAGGCATGAATGTGATGGACAAAGGCCCTGTGAGCAGCCTGTGTGGAGGAAGAAGGTGAAGGTGGGCAACAGTGGGCACTGGGCTAGCTCCTGGGAAAGGACTTAAGTGACGGGAAGAGAGGTTTGCATTTGACAGGGTAACATGGAGAAAAAGAGCCCTACAATGTGTCTCTGTTTCCCACTTCCTAGAGGCAACCGCTTTCATCTCCTTTAACTGCTGCTTTGAGCTCTTATCTCCAAATCTAAACATGACATTGCTGCTGCCTCTTGAAGTTTCAGCCTGCATTCTGTTTTGGAAGTTAGGGACCCGCTCTTCTCACCCACACACCCGTGCCTCCCATACCCCATACCCTTCTGCGGTGATATCGGTTAGGTCGGGTTCCTGTCTTGTACTTCATGTGCTTACGTATTCCCCAGCTTCTCTAAATTCCAGGCCCATTAGGTGTTGTGTCTTATTGGTGAAATCCTTTCCCAGTGCCCTCTGACATGGTCTAAGCCGGCTGGGTGCCCTCGGCCAGCGCCCGTCCTGGCCTCTCCTGACGCTGCTCTGCAATTCCCTGTGCTGCTCCCTGACCCTGCAGCCTCTGCTGGATGGTTCCCTCACTCTTTCTTGGTTTCTGATAGCTGTGGTTTAGTGGTGCTTGTTTACTCTGCTCTAATCTATTTCATTAAATAAACAGGATGTGCTAAGTTGATTTCATAACCATGGATGTGTGACTTGCGTTTTGAAAAACACTGAGGTAGGTGGCCACTTGAAGTGGTGCTGTCGCATTGCCGGGGTGAGCTCTCTCCCTCGCTCCTTCTCCCCGCACCCTCCCCCAGTCTTCCCGAAGCTCTTCAGAAAGAACAAGCCCAGAGTCCATGGTCACGGGACCTCCAGCAGCAGTGCCACCGTGGCGGTGAGGATGCGGGGTGGACTCGAGGGCAGTGCAGGGTACCGGGCTATGTGCTGCCATGGTGGGGGGAGAGCCCTCTGAGCTGAGGACTCAGCAGTGCACAGGTGCACACCTGGTGTTTGATACTTACCTGGCCGGAGACATGAACCCTGTAGTTTAGCTTTTTTGATGAATTACTAAATAATGTGAGAAATAAGCACCTTTACCCCTTCTCACTCCTTGGCTGAGGGACAGGACTGGGCACCATGTGGCTGACACCGGGTGAGGCTGTGGTCCTGAGGGGGCCTCTTTGGCTCATTTCACAGAAGGCCCCGAATCACCATAGCCAGGCATCCGCTCATTCTCTGGATGTTCCGTGTTCTCGGTGCTCTGCCTTCAGATCGCTGGTGTAGCCCTTCATGCCAAAATGGCCGTATGTACCAACTTCCACCTAATATACTTTATCATTTAACAGTGCAAATTAAACTAGTATTATTCTGTTTGATAGGCCAGAATTTGTCTTTTTTTTATGACTGCTGCACATTTCTAGGGGTGAGCTGGGAGGAGAGGAGTGTTAGGAATGGGTATAGGGTTCCTGTTGTCTCTCCCCCACTGAACAGAAGACCCTCAGTTACTTATTCAAGGGATAATGGATCGAAAGTTTGTTTTGATGACATGGAGAGAATGGAGCTGATATGCTGAGAGGATAGTCCATTCTATCAGTTTTATAATAAGTAATACATTTAAAGTAATTCACATTTGTTTAAAAAAATCAAATCCCAAAAGAGTAGAAAGTGAAAAACTCCTAAATCTGGTTGTTGGTGGTGGTTAAGGATGAAAGATGTCTTTTGTCTAAGGTATTTGATAAAAAATAAAATCACTCTGCATTCTGCAAGAGCCATCTAGATCTGGCAGAGCAGACAGCTGTGTCTGAGGGGCTCGACTTCGCAACAGCTGTGTCCGCACATCTGCTCCCCTGCAGACCTCCAGGAGGGGGAAGCTATGGCCAGAATGCAGCGTGTGGGATAGGAGGCATGAGTGAGGTTGGCAAGTTATACAGGTGGGGACTGGGGCTTTGTAGGTTGATAGGGCCCCAGGAATTGGGATTTTCCACAGGGTGTTGACATTAGATTTGCATTTTGGTTCCATTGCCCTAGTTGGGTCTTCATTGTACTGAAAGAGGTAGGGACAGGACAGGAGTTGGCCAGGGCATCCAGGAGAGAGCAAGATGCTGGTGGCCTGGACTAGGATTGGAGCCGCTAGAAGGTGGGAGGAGCCATGAGGTATCTACACCTGGTCCCAGAGGGCTTCGGGCAAATGTGTAGTGGGGAGATTCCTTGAACAAAGATCAAGGAACTGCTCAAGTTTTGGTTGGTGGATTTTTTTACTTGACTACAATCATAATTCCCAAGACTTACAAAAGCCCACTGTTTGCCCAACAAAGGGCCATCCGTACAAGGAAATACACAGTATGTTCCCTCGTCATGTTACAAAAATGCAGATTGCTGCTTCATGCTGTAAAAATTCCTATCAGATTGGTTCCTTTGTAATCAATGGGTTCTTTTGTTCATTTCTGTGCAGAGGATTACTTTCCATTTTTAGTGGTGTGTTTCATGTGTGTTTCTCTGCAGAGGAATGCCTTCCTTGTGTCATCCATTCATTGCCCTTTTTTAGCAAAGTTGTGCTGGTGAATGAATCCATTGTGTGGCTTCCAGCCACTCGCATTTCTCCACTGGAGATAAAACAGGTGGGATTGTCTTTGCTCTTAGTCATCACTTGTTTTTCTGAGATTATCAGAAGCCTCAGAGGAAATGTGCAGGATTTCATCATGCTATGCTGACTATCGCATTGGCGATACACGATTTAGATGAGAGCGCCATGGGGAAAGCTGGTGGGTTTTGTGGGCAGACAGACCTGGGTTTGAAGCTCAGCTCCCCTACAGTGAGCTGCCCGTAGGCTTGTTGTTTCTTGCCTCTGGGCCTCAGTTTTCTCCCGGGTAGGAGAAGGACACCAACACTTGCCTGCTAGGCTGGTTGGGAAAGTGGTCTTGTGGTTGCGCGTGTCCCATTGAGGGCACCCCAGGAATAGCTGGTGCTTTGGCTACAGGGGACATGTTGGTACATCTTAGAAGCACCTTTTATTGTCTCTCAACTGAGTTGATGGGAGAAAGCAGTAGGAATTCATTGTAAACCATCCAGCGCTAGATCGCTTCATCTGGTGATGGTTTCCGCTGGGCTTGTCATTCCTGCTCTGGTTGTGGAAGCAGGTCCTGATTTCCTGACGGTGTCCACAAATGGTTGCAATTCATAAGGAAGTTACTAGTTTTCCCTCTAGACTCATGCAATGAATATATATGTGTCATGTGACTTGGGTTATGAATACATATATGTCTATTTGTGTGTGTGTGAATATATATATAAAATTTAGATTGAATGTAGCTAAATAGGAGTATTTGAAAGAAATCCCTCACCTGTCCACAGTTTCTAAAGTTTGAATTAAAAAATATGAAGTAATTGTAGAATCTGTGCCTGCGGTGAGTGAACCTGGCTCTGCCTTTGCATTCCAAGCTGCTGTCTGATGAAACTCACAGGGGCTTCGAAAACGGTGCGGCCCGGCCTCATGAAAGCAGGCATGAGGTTATGGTCACAGCCAGTGTCAGATACACATAACTCTAGCAGGCACCTGCTCTGTCCCTTTTATCCCCTGCAGACTTTTTCAGGTGAACCACCCACTTTTAAGTTCTGATTCTAATTCAAGGTCTGCAATTTGGTTCGGTTTTCAGAAGGAATATCTTGTTTTCCTGTTTGGGGAGTTGATATTGATGGAGTCTCTGCCAGGTGAGTTGGGCAAATGAATTCAGATCATTTGATGATGTCTGAGAGGCAAGAGCTTCAAATTCAAGCTATATAAAAGGAGTTTAGAGAATCTTACCTTGTACTCTTATTTTGTAGAAACAACTGCATTTCATGTACTTTTCATTACTCGCTTTACCAAGTTGTGTGTTTATTATGCAAAGTCTCTCCATCTAACCATTTTAGAGCTAGTTATTTATGGAAGTTGAGGCCCAGATAATGAATACTCTTAGAATGAGAATTTAATTTCACATCTCCTGCACAGCAACAAAAGGAGCTTGGGAATCACAAACATCACCTTAACTTATTTTTTCTTACTGTTTTAACTCTATTTAAGAGCCTTTATCTCAGGTTTTTATCGATTATCAAGTCACTGTTATTTGGATGCTGGCAGTCCTTAGGGATGGAGGTTGTGAGAGGAGAGACCAGACCTGACCGGGTCAGACTTGAAAACCGCCCAGTTGGTGGGGAACAGGCAGGATGAGGAAGCGGCAAGTCCCTGGTTAGAGTTCAGGATTCCTGGCTCCCAGTGAGGACTTGGAAATGACACACACTGATACTGTCTTGTGTGCCTGGGTGCTTGGTAAGTGTCATCTCAGCCCTCTTGGCAGCCTCTCAGGACAAAGGCTTATATCCCTGTTCACTGATAAGGAAACGGAGGCTTAATAATACGGCCCAGGTTCAGAGCCAAAAAAAGTACTCCACTCTGGGCCTCACATTAAAACACCTCCCTCCACCTCCACACATAGATCTCAGCTTCCTAATCTCTCAAAAGGGTTGGGATGCATCACTGGCAATATCTCTTGAACTCGACATTGCCGAAATTCTCATAAGTATTCTTGAAAAAAAGGCAGTTTGGTTAACTCCCATGTCTCCTCCATATCTGTGGTGATGACAGCAGGTTCTGGAAGACTTAAGATCTCCCTCCATGTCACATAAATTATAAACCCAACAGCAGGAGTGGTGCGATGCTGTGTGAAGATCGAGCTAACCAGAAAAAGGGTAGCAGTTTATTTATTTATGTTCCAGGGACTCGGGCGCACTGTGTCAGCCCATGTCCCATTCACGTCCTCAGAGGTGCTGTGGATGGTGTGGTGGACAAAGGCAGCAGAATCGGTCCTTCCTGCCGGTGGTCCTCACACCGCAGTCGCAGTGGTAGGCCGGGTGACGGGCAAGACCGAGGGTTTCCACAGCCGTCCAAGGGAGGAGATGCAGCTCTGGTTAACGGCAGAGAAGGTCCTACACCAGCTCTATGTTGTCTCACACCTAGGAAGGAGGAGTTAGTGTTACGTAGAATAGGCCTTTCCCTGTGGTCTGAGATTGCTTATCTAAGGTACTGTTCCAGGTGTTAAGTCACAGTTTCCCACTTAGAAATAACAGGTGTTTCAGTTAGTATGTTTCGATAATGGCATCTAAGAACTTTTGATTTTGTTCTCTTTGGTCAGTACAGGAAGTACTCTGCCCCGAATTCCATCTCATGACTGTTCTATGTTGAGAACAGCATCTTTTTTGTTTTCCAGCCAGTCTTAACGGTCATCTTAACCAGTCTCTTTGAAGCATTATGGAGTTCAGAGATGAGGGTAATTTGTCTATTTTATTTCGCAATTATTTATTGAATTTCTGATTATAAAGGTAAATCCTGAAAAACAAATAAGAAACCATAGAAAAGGATAAGAAGAAATAGCAATTACTCACTAGGCTGACATAATAAGTATTGTCTGAGCATAGGTGCCCTGAGAGCAGAGCTGAGCCTGCTTTTCCAGTCCCTGGCGCCTGGGAGAGTCCTTGGTGCAAGGACTACTTGGAGCCCAGGGCCCCGCATGTTCGCTTTCCCCCTCTGGAGAGGATGTGTGGAGCAGTTGGCCGGGTGGGCGCGGTCGGGGCAGGGACCCAGGAGGCCTGTGAGGGGCCTTGCTGGCCCAGGACCACCTGTGGAGCCATCCCAGCTCAGAGGTGTTAGGCGCCCCTGTGACCTTCAGCTGGACTTTTCTTGGTTAGAAATAGAATATTTTGCAGGGTGACTGATAGCTTTGACTCCAAGTTTCTTTCTTTCTCTGTATGGCTGTGTGGGTTTTAGCGACTTCAAAAGAAATATTATTTCAGACTGAGAGTAAGAGTGCAAGAATGTCGTTGTGCTGGCTTTTCCTAGACCCGGGCTTCCCTAGGGTGGCATGTGGACTCGGGCTGGGTAATTCTTTATTGTGGGGGCGCGCTGACTGTGGCGCGTCCCTGGCCTGTCCAGTAGACGTCAGTAGCAGCTCCCCCCATCATGATTCACCCCCAGCTGAGAAGCACTGCCCGAGAAAGGCCTGAGTCTCTGTCTAGGCTCTGCCTCTCACAGACGGGTGGTCTTGGTCAGGAGGCTTCTCACTTCCCTAAGTTTCGGCGCCCCTGCCTGTGCATTATCGTGGTGACGCCATTGCTCTGAATGGGCCCATTTTTGCATCAACAGCATTGATGGTAAAATTTTTAGTTTTCCTAATGTAAGAGGCATGGAGTCACATGCTTTAATTTGCATACATTGATAAGGAAGATTGGCCAATATTTCATGTGTTTGCTAATTGTGTAGTGTGGGGTTGATTCTTCTTGCCATTTGTCCAGTTAGTATCCTCTTGTCATCGTTGTTTTCTCTGCTGGGGCTTTGAATGTTGTCTTAATGCACGTGGTGTCTCCTTGCTACCCCTTATCTTCTCTGCCAAGAAATCTTATTGGTCCTGCCTGGTGGCCTCTTTGTCCACAGGGCCTCTCTGTGGTCCTCTGGCTGTGCAGTGCAGAAGGGTCAGGCTGAGAATGTGTTTTGTCAGTCAAGCTGTGTGCTCCCTGGGGAAGGACAGAGGACCCAAGGAGTTCACCCCCACCCCCTCCACCGGCCCTTGAATCACCCACCTGAAGACTGTTTTGACTAATATTTTGTCTTACCCTAGTGTTTTGCTTAATTGATCACTTGGCTCCTGTTTTTTCTTGCCAATTCTGTTAGTCTGCTCAAGGGGCCATAGCAAAATACCACCGACAGGGCAGCTCAATCAACAGGAATTTATCCCTCATAGTTCTGGAGGCTGGAAGTTCAAGATCAATGGAGTATTAGGATTGTCTCTTAGACTGCCCTGTTGGCGTGGAGATTCCTGTGTGCTCCTGAGCCCTGGCAGGCTTCCTCTGTGTGCACCCGGTGTATCTTCCAGGCTGAATTGCCTCTAAAGTGGACACCAGTCAGATTGGATTAGGGCCCACCCTAATGGCCTCAATTCAGTTTAATCAACTCTTCAAAGGCCTTATGGCCAAGGACAGTTGCATTCTGAGGAAGATTTGGGAAGTGGGGAGAAGAGGAGGACACCTGGCTGAGCCTGTAACACTGACTTGATTTTATGCTTTTTGTGAGAATAGACCAGTGTGCAGTGGATTATTAGAGCTTTCTTGGAAGAAAGGTGAATCTTCATTTTTTGGTATTTTAAGATTAATCGATTGCTCAAAGGTGTTGGGAAGACTTGAAATGTTGCCTGAGTGACACAGTATTAAGGGCCTCACACATAGAGGAGCCTAATACATTTGTCTTGATTGAAACGATGCAGATTCTTTCTGAGAAAGCGACAGCCAGCTATATAATTGTAAAACCAGAGCAGCAGAAGTTAAGAGTGTTTGCAGAGGGGCAGGATGAACAACTCAAAGGGTTACTGTAGGACAAGGATGTAAACATTGACCAAAGGTGGAGGCTTGCTGACAACTGATGTTAGCTTCCATGGAGCCTTCTGGCTGTAACTCCTGTTTCCTGAAGAGGTCACTCTGCAGTGCTCTGAGAACCTGGGCGGTGGTGTTATCTGCCTTGTGACGCGAGAAGGGGGCTTTTCTGGAGAAGCGCACACACAGCTGCACTTCCCTGGGGGTCAGGTTAAAGTGGTCACCTTTCCCCTGGTCTCCCGGCAGTGCAAAGTCACCGTTGGCGGCAGCCGAGACTTGCACATACTCGGGTTTTCTAGCTTTAGCTTCTATGTGCTGTGTTTTTGTATCTACCTAAAGGAGATGGTTTGCACTGAAGGAGCTCAAACCTCTTGGTAAGACTTTTCTTGGCCGGGGAGGGGGTTTTTAGCTTCCTGGGCATTTTCAAACTCTGCTAATTCAGTTGTAGTCCCAGCAGTTTTACATTACCTGAAATGAATGCTTGGGCCAGTAATTCATCTCCAACTTCGTTGGCCTAGTTTACTACTTTCTAAAAGGATTTTGTTCAGACCTCAGGGTTGTAAACTTTCTTAGGAGCAAGTCTCAGTAGGCCTGATTGGTTCTCTTAAATGGTGATGTTATTCTGGGGGATAAATTCAAGAAAACGAATGGATTTAAAATGTATGAACACCATGAAAGTTGTGAATTTTTCTTGAAGGAAAAAGAATTGGGCATCTCTGACTTGTCTCTTAAATTTTATAGTGAGAAATGAAGCTTTTCTGGGGGTGGTTAATTGATTTCTATGCAGTTTATCTCTGTAAGGCTTTGTTGGGTATTGAATATTGAGCAGAATTGTTAGATTATTTTATGCAAGAAAATAGATTATTTTATTTTCTTCTAGGTTTCATAATGTTTCATTGTACACCTGTTAAAAAGAATTTATGAAGATTTAAATGTAAATTGCCGAATAACACAACATGCTGTGTGAAGGGGAGGTGCTCTTTAGTTCTGGAATCAATACATCCATTTATCTGCTTTTGATCCTCCTGTTCTGTGCCATTGACCTTTTTGTTGATAAATTGTAACTAGTGGTTTGAAGTCTTTGTTTCTAGTGCTTAAAGGGAGAAAATTAAATGCATCAATTATTTGGGCCGACAAAATGCATTTTAGATCTTAGGTGGCCAGATTGCTTTGAATATTTACTTACAGAGGAGGAGGGCCAGGACCTCTCTCTCAGAGGGGACAGGTATTCCCTGCAGGTAGCCGGCCCCTTTGTGAGCTGGCTGACTGTCATTACATGGTGGCTGGGGCTGGCCGGCACGAAGGCCAGGACACTGTTCTCCATACCAGGGGAGGGGGGGGGACCTTGGTTCAGTCGGGAGTGAGGGTTGGTCAGATTGGCCCCCTGTCTACTGTGATTGCCTCAATCCTCTCCCCTGCCCCACGTAGGTCAGTGTAAATCCTTGACTCCTTCAGCTACAGAAGATCTTCAAAGTTTGTAACAGAGTTTGGCTGCCACCTCAACCAGGCAGAGATTGGAATCTAATCTACTTTTAAAAAATCGCTCCAGGGGATTTCATAACTTCCCTGAGTGTCATTTGCTGGTGACTAACAACCTTGACTTTTTGGAGTCCTTCCTTTACCAAATGTGCGTTCCTCACGTACTCTGCTAAAATGGTTCTTAAAATGATGGCTGTAAATACAGACCACAGGAAAGGGGGTTGAGGAAGAGAAATGGCTGCTTCCTGCTCTGGAGAAACATCAGGGAAGAATCCGTCTAGGGACTGCTTTCCCTGCTCAGTTCACCTTTTCTCCTCCTGTTCCTTTCTACTAAGAGTTTGTCCAGGTGCATTACTCTTACTCCATATATGTTGATGTTTTTGTATCATGGTCTGCTTGAGGAGTTGTAGTCATTCCAAAGTGAAATTTCTGGTGCATAGTAGGTGCTCAGTAGTGGTTGCTGAGTATGAGGCTGTAGAAGCAATGTGAAAATACAGAAGTCGCCATAGCGTGGTCACTTGCAGGACGGCTGTAGACTGGTGACAGGCCTCACTGCAGTGCGTGTGCATGTGTGTGTGTAGGTTGGGGGGCAGCCTGGACAAGGCTTTACTACTGGACACCCAGGGTCAAGTCTCAACAGCAATTTGACTGGACTTTGAAATAATCTGTGGGAATAGAGAGCAAAGACGAGGCTGAGAGGGGACAGTGCTCCGGGGAGCCCCATACTGGTAGTGAACCAGGCTGCCTGAGTGTCTGTGGGTCGGTGTAGAGAGAGAATGAGGTTACTGCAGTGGCAGGGTGGGTGATTTGAATATATTATTCATATATATTTGATGAAACTGAGTATCAGATAATCTATACCATAGGGTGGAAAGACAGAATTAGTGATATTTGTAAGTATTGGATGACATAAATAGAATCTGTTGAGACCTAACGTGATTATGTGCTCCTCATAAAAACAATGGAATTTCTAATGAAAGTACAAAAAATGCTCTTTGGAAAAATAAAGATAAAAATAACTCAGAGACAGAAAATTATCCTCAGAACATTTCCTACTTCCTGCCACTGTAGAGGAGCCTTTGGTAATGTTTTGGTGTGTCTTTTCCCACGGGGTGATTCTTGATGAGAGTTACTGGGATGCTGTGAGGCTTTGGAGCAGAGGAATCAGCTGCACACCGAAGATCTGGTCAGGTTTGGGTGCAGCTCCCAGGCACTCTTCCCAGCACTGCTGGCTCAGAGAGAGAGAATTCCGGGCTGGGCTGTCGGGAGGAAGGGGGTGAGGGTTGGATGGGAAGCTAGAGTCCCCTGCAGTTACAGACTGTTGGCTCTTCTCACGCGTTTCCACCCATGTTTCCCCTGGGAAGAGAGAGGGGAAGAGGGGACTGAGCTAGTCCCTGCTTATCTGGTCCAACACAGCCCAGAAGCAAGCAGGAAATCAAAAAACAGTTGCAAATTGCTTGTTTCACTCCAGCATACTTCCTTGTTTGTTTTAGTATACATTGTTTCTCAAACCTTATTGTGCTTCAGAATCACCTGGGTGCTTGTAAACACAGATTGCTGGACCCCAGCCCCGGAGATTCCCATTCTGGAGGTTTGGGTGGGGCCTGAGAAGGCCAGTTTCCACCAAGCCAGGTGATGCTGGTGCAGATAGTCAGGGGTCCTCACTTTGAGAACTGCTGTTTTACCTGTCAAGACTTGAGAAAAATTGGTACTCCAAGGAGGTGCTCTGTGTGGGTCCTATAAGTTCTTAGTACATCGTCCTGCATAGACCCATGCAGGCAACTAGCACCTGTCCAGGGTGGGAAATGCACAAACTGCAGGACAGGTGTCAGCGTGCATGTGTGTTAACAGCCACTTGAAGGGTGGCTGGTGCCCCTTCCTGCAACCTCGGGGTTTTGCAGGGAGGGGAAATGAGTAGATCCAGGCTGTGGAAGGGGCTGGCACCAGTGCCCCTGTGGGTGGCAGAGCAGTTATATCATGAGCTTTATCATCCTGTGGATGAATCGTTGGTTCCTATATTTCTAGTCTCTCATTTGATAACAATTGAAAAAAATCTCCCTCATAAATGTAACAGGCTCTTTGTAGCTGGACCTAAAGAAAAGAGGCTTTATAAAGATACAAAATGTGTCCAGAGCCTGTAGTTGAAGATATTTAAATTGAAAATGGGAAGAGGTTGATGTGTGTGTGTCTCCTGGGGTATATGATGGAAGATGCAAACGAAAAGCAAGTCTGTAAATTTCGTTTAACATCGACAGTAAAAACCAGGCACAATTGGCGTTAAAGTTAAACACCAATTTCAAATTATAGAAAGAAATAGCATTCTAGAGGTAGGTCAGCAAAAGAAAAGTGGATAAATAATAGGAAACTCTTAAAAATGAAGAAATGGACGTGTGATGTGGACCTTAAAAAAAATCCAAGAAAGTTCCCTAAAATGAAAACTGCAGGCAGTCCTTGCTCTGCATATTGCACGGTACCTGAGGTCAGCGTGCACAATGAGACTGCCTAGTAGGTGTTCTGGCCCACAGAGAGCCTTCTGCTCTTCTCTTGGGTATTATCCTGTTTCAGAGAGAGAACTGGGGGGTGAGGAGAAGATGCGGTATTGTGTGCTATAATCCCAAGGGGCCAAATGAGGTGACAATCAGGGCTCCTTTTAACATCTGCTATGACCCAGACACCATCTGGAACCGGGAAGCTTCCATTTCCCAAATGCTCAAAGCTGCTGCCAGGGTGGGACTGGTTAAACCCCAGTATTATTCACAATACCCAGCTCTTCATCAGATATTAATGAGGGCCTCCTACGTTTCAGACACTTCTGATAATGGGAAGAGGGCGTGCATATGCAGGTAGAAAATGAAAGCAGTTTTGAAGGGATGACTTCAGTATGGAATTTCTCTCCATATTCTGACAATTTAAAAGTAATCAGGCTTCATAAAATATTACTGTGAAAGGGATAAATATTTAAAATGTATTTCAGATGGCCTTTCAGAGAACTAGCTTAATCTAACATCCTGCAGCTGTCTTAAAAAATATATACCTTAACATTCTTGTTTTCTTTTTCCTCTGAAAGCATTCTGTCAGAAGTAACATATTGATAATTTTGGTTTTGGTTACTTAATTACACATCTGTTTGGAAGCAGTACTCATTCACATAGTAGATGAGATTATTTTAGCATGGGGAAAAACTGGAAAATGTGACTTTGGTAGTTTTAAGGTAAAAAGTACTGAGGTGAAATCCTTTCGTGTAATCTTTCTCTACTAGGAAACAAAAATAATTTAACAGATCTCTCTTTTGCCTTTTAAACTCATGATTCAAAACACAAGGCAAATTCTGATAAGCTGGAAAATAGAATTTTCAGAGTTGTCTTAATGAGTTGCTGATGTCTGTAATAAAATGGCATTGCTGGGTAATGAGGCTTGGCTGAAATGTTAAATCTGCTATTGCACGTGGGGACATTTTAAGGAAGTAAAGCTGTGGAAACAGTGATTCTGCCTGACATGAGATCAGTACATCTAGTATACGTGTCTCCTCTTCAGTGTGAAGCCAGGGACCCTAAACGTTTTGTCTCAGGTGTCTAGATACCTGGAAGACAGGTTAGAGACTAACATCCCTCACGGTGTGTGCTGACTTTCAGCCACGGAAGATGACAGGAGGGGAAGGAGGAATTAGGGATGGCTCAAAGTATGGGGGTGGCTTTCTGGGTCTCTGGCCGTGGACGGTCGCACAAGTCCTGTAAGCTGGTCACTCCCAGAATATGCTGTCCTGGAGCCGATGCCCACGGCCCTCCTAAGTCTGTGGCACGGGGGGCTGTGGCTTCTGGAGGTTCCTCATGGGACAGCTCAGTTCAGTTCGCAGCTTTTCCCCAGGTGAGGCTTATCCTGACTCTGGTTCCAGCTGGTGAGTTTCCTTTCCTGGTCGTTTGTTTACCTTTGTGCAGCAGGCAAGCCAGCGTGAGCCCCCTCCTTGCACCAGTGACCTCTTGCACTCTTACAGAGACCTTGTATTATCTCTTAGAATGATTCTATGACCAGCCCATTTGAGAGTTGCTATTCTTCTTAGAGGAATTTCAAGTATCTCTTATAGAGCCAGTTAGCCACCATAAATCCTTTTGGGAATAAGAAAAACAACAAACAGACCAAAAAAAGGGTCGGGGGAACGAGTGCTCTGACTTCATTTCTATTGGTTATCTCATGATGTTTTGAAACTGGTTGCAAGTAAGGAAGCATACTGATTTATGAATAATCTGTTGGGTGTTCACTGTGAGGTCAGTGGGGATTTTAATTCTTGTGTTTTGTCTTAGAGAAGTTGCATATAATACATATTGAAAGTGTTGTGTGATCTCACATAAATCTTGTGAGACTGAGTTCTTGTCCTCATGAGCAGGTCTTCTAAAATCGTAACATCAGAGCTGGGAAGGGTATCAGGAACCATCTGGTTCATTTTCTTCCTCCTCCTTGGTGATGTTTCTGGCAGGTGGCAGGCCTTTGCTCTCACTCCCACAGATCTCCGCCTTGGGACGCCACCTGCACCATGTTTGACCGCAGTTAATGACCAGAATTTCCTTCCCCCAGATAAGGCACATCTGTCTTCCTGCGACTTTCACTCCTTGGGCTGAAGTTTGTCCTCCTCTGCAGCCCCATCACTAGAATGACCAGCTTCTGCCTCCCCACCCCATTCTTGCAGAATCTTGTCTTTTTTTTTTTTTTTAACTAGGTTAAACATTCCTAAGTCTTCATGTGACATTTGTTTATTAACTATACTTAAAAACATTTTTTTAAAGTTGCTCATACATTTAAATGGTTTTAAATGAAAAATGTAAAGAAGGCTGTGCAGAGATGTCTCAGTCTTTCACACGTCTGTCCCTAGCCAACTAGTCCTTATCCTCAGAGTAAGTACTGGTTTCTTGTGTCCATGCAAACAAATATTTATGTGTGTATACACACACATCTCCTTCTCTTCCTCTTTTATAGAAAGGGTGCCATGCCCTACAAATTGTTCCCTACCTGGAGTTTTTGAATCACAGTACATCTTGGATTTCAAATCTGTCCATAGAGAGCATCCTCATTCTTACTGTTGCGCAGTGTTCTGTTGTATACATTTCATCCTATTAAACGACAAGGCAAACAACATCTTCCCTCCTATGTCCTGGCATCTTGGGTTTGAACATAATGCCGGCCCAGAACACAGTATGATGACATTCCCTGCTCTGGACTTTGAACAAGGCAAGTGTTCTATGCTGTCATAGTGTTGAGTCATATTGAGCGTGCGATAAAGTAAAACCCCAAAGATATACCCCCCATTTTTTATGCTTTTCCAGCCTGTTTCTTACCCCTTGCCCTCCAGTGTTAACTCGGGCTCTGAGCATGCACACCACTATAAACTCCATCCTGTGAGATTTGGCCTATCACCCATTCTGATGAAATCTTTTTGGATTCTGATTCAGTCATCTGACATTTTATCCCGTTGTGTGTATCAGCTACAAATTGGATTAGCCTGCCATCAATATCCTCATCCAAATTTTTCTGGCTCACAGCATTGCCTGGAATGGAGCTAATAATAGAGACCCATGACATAACCCCTTGAGACCTCCCTGGAGTTTTTAATGATTGTATTTTGGCTAGGACTTCGCAGCTGGGTACAATTAAGTCCCACCTAACTTAGTTCACCCATCCACCCCCATCATCTTGTCTAGAACCCTGAGTGTGGTTTGGCCAAAGGCGGGCCGAAGTCTTTGCTACTATGTAATATGCCAGGAGCTATTAATCTTATCAGAAAAGGAAGTAAGTTTGCTTGCCTTATTCTTCTCAAACCCTAGCTGTAGATTGTTCTCCTCTTCTAAATGCTAGCAAACTATTCAGTAATTCATTCTAGAACTTTGCTTTGGAGTGATGTCTTTATTTACCCAGTCATTTACTCCCTCTGAAACACTAGGATGCCCAGCTTTTTTGCCTAGGAAGGTAGTGCTAAGCAAGTGAAGAGATGGCTTTGTGGTTCCCTGGCCTCAAATGGCTGCACATGGACCATTATTCTTGTCACTCCCCATGATCTGCTGTGTAGTTGCTGCCCACCAAGAGCTTCCTGTTTGGGCATGATGGCTAATTTAAGAAGCAATGACAATAAAAGGTGGGAGGAGAAATACGGGGTACTGTGGGAGCTTATTGTAGGAGGACCTACCTAGTCTAGAATCCTGGAGAGGTTTTCTGAAATGTGATATTTACACTGACACCTAATAGACAAGTAGGAGATCCGAGCAAAAACAGCAGCTTGGTGGTTCTGGCAGAGGGGCACACTGTTGTAAGCCCAGTCTGTATAATTTATATTATGATTGATAACTTCTTTTCTGTCAAATCTGGGGCATTTGCCCACCGCTGATGTCTGTAATTCCTCTGAGATGACCTTTAGGTTCTGTCATACTGTGGGATACGATTTGGTAGAATGAGAACCGGGCAGAGCCTGGGCATCTTTGGCAGCACCCTGGTTCCTCTGTTTTGGGGCCTTGGTTCTCTGGGTCATTGCCCTCAACTGTCCTCTGATGCAGTTGGTGAGCATTGGTGCAGGAAGCCTTCCCACCGTAGTATAGCGTGGGCAGGAATTTTACAAGATCTTCATACCTGTCCGGGAATTAGTTGCCTTCTGAGGATTAAGCCAGAAGTGAATAAGGTCTTTGTTGGAGCAAACCAAGACATTATCTGTAACTGTGTGGCTGAAGAGTTTGGGACCCTCTGCGGTTCTAGGGAGGTGACTTGGGTGCGGCCTCCAGGAGGCAGGGCTGCAATCCAGTTGCGGAGGGGGAAGGGGAAGCCTTGCCAGCTGGGGTGCACTGTTGAGGCAGAGCCTGGGAGTGGAAGGGGCAGGTTCTGTAATGACGCAGAGAGAAGCCTAGGGGGTTTCTGTAGGGGCCGCATTTGAGGGCCTGTCCAGTGCCCCGGAGCGTGAGCATCTGTGAAGCTGTGACAGGGTCCACCTGTTGGGGAAGTGAACACTGCATGTGTGTGGATGATTGAAGTAAGCCCCTGAGTCATGCACCGCATGCCACACACACTTAGGATTGATTCTAACTCGCTTATATTCACGGGTTTTCAGAGCATAGATGCCACTCCTGAGCCTTTCTTCAGGTCCATGCAGCAGGCCATTTTCTCGCTGTAGACTTGACACTGGAATGAGTATTGTGTCTGCTTTGTTCACGTGTGTCCTCTCCACAAGGCCAGGGAATATCACCTTGGGGCCCTTGGTAGCCTCCGCCTCCTGAAACCCTTTGCAGTTCCTTCCAGTTACACGACCCATTCCACCTGGAAGCCCTGACTTCTCTTCCTTATTAGAGCTCAGAGTTATGACTGCCATGAAAAACACAGAATTTCAGATTTTGAGCTCTGATTTTTGGTTTTCAACAAAGTGCAATTGTTTATTAGGATCATTTTGAGAACTCTATGCAAGATAATTCTTGTGTTACTGATCTTAGAGGACGTTAAGAATGTTTCCTGTCTTATGATTAGAGGTTTGAAACAACCATTGATGAAGGAAAGAAAGATCTTTGAAGATCTTTTATGTGGAGCTTTACCAACTCTGCTGGTAGAAAGAGAATTTTTTAATTAGTGGGAGAGTGACTGTCCTTTAAGCAAGAACTTTTGCTAGCTCATTCATTGCATGCACACCACGCAAGGGCACCCTCGTCTCCTCTCTACTCCCCACAGTCACTGAGTTACTGTGGCTTCTTGGTAGTGGAGGGTTTAACATTTCTAACTGAGAGCCACTCTCACAGCCTATCTCCAGGTGGAAGATTTGCCTTCTGCCAAGGTGTACGATTGAGTCATGCTTGATGTGAGGCCTATGGGAATGCCGGTGTCATTTAACACATGTCTGACCCTGACCACCCTGCATTGCTAACTCCTCCACCTCTCCCCAAGCCCCTTAGCTTGCCTGCTCCCCCATCTCTGCTTCAGGGATGTATTTTCCTGGTGGAAAGATGTGGAATCATGATCTCTGCAAAAAACTCAGGGTAACCGCCTGGAAATGCCGTGCTTCTATTCAAAAGTCAGAAACAAAGACATCTTAATATTGTTACTGAAAGAAAAAAATGTAATGCCAGGACTTGAAGGCCTGGGCCAAAACAGTGGTTAGTTGTAGGGGTGGAGGGGAGAGTATGGAACAGACCTGCGTGGTTCAGTGCAGGCCGTGTGGAATTGGCAGAAATCTTAAAGATGCTCGGATTTGGTTCTGTTGGAATTTATGACCTAACCAACCTCTCTGGAGCAGGTGGGTGTGGTCACATCTGGTCTTTCCAGGTGTGATTGTTACAAGGCCTTCAGCCTTGTCTCCCTGCCGGGCACCTTGGGGTCTGGTCTGTCTCTGCTCCACAAGCCTCCCTTTGGGTAGTTTTCTGGGTGGTCAGCCTGTCACATTCCATCAGCTTTTCTCAGCTACGTGAGTTTCGGTTCCCTTTCCTATCAGCCCTTTCCCTCTGAACGTTTTCCAGTATGTCATTAGTTCTCTTGACGGGACCAAGAACCCTGACTGGGACTTTACCTCTTTTCCTGCTTCCTGAGAAGTTTTTCCATGACCACTGTGCAAGATTTAGCAGCCTTGTTAGGATACTGGCCTCATCCACTAAAACTCCCAGATCTTTGTCACACTGTCTTATTGTGTCACCATCATCACTATTCCTATTTGTGTAAATTTTTTAAATGTCTAGATGCAGGAATACTGCACTGGCATGACTTGATAGCATTGGCTTTATTAGACTTTACAGCTATTAATTTATAAGCTCTTAATTGCATGCAGGAGTTGAATGTTTCAGAGGAAATCTTGACCCTGAAAGATGTGATTATTGTAACACCTCTTATTTCCAGATAGCTGAAGTACAAAGGTCTTCTTTTTTGAAGTGTTCTAAGTCATAATTGGGTTAAGAATAGGGGCCCTTCCTCCCCCTATCCTTTCCTATCTTCCTTTGACAAGACGTTGTTCAGATCCAGCTGCATTCTTGCACTGAGTTAGTGCCCTTAAAGGGACACTGCCTAGGTGGCCTCTCTGTGGCCGTGGAGCTGTGCTCTGGCTGCACTGTCCAGCACAGGAGCCACTCAGCGTACGTGACTGTTGAGTGCTTGAAACGTGGCTAGTGTTGCCAAGGAACTGAATTTTAATTTTATTTTGATTTTACTTTTTTTATTTAATTAGCCTCATGTAGCTAGTGGCTACTATATTGGATAGTGCAGCCATAGAGTTCAGTTGAGAAAATTAGACTTGCCTGCAAAGAAAAAAAAAAACAACACTACAATGATATATTACTTAAATGCCAGAATAAATGGCCAGTCTGAAGGAAGGTTCGGAGACAGGCACCAGGCCTCCTGCCCTGTGGGGTCATTTCTGACCTCTGTGCTCTCTGGTTTCTGACTTCCAACGGCCGTTTGGACATCTCTGCCTGCACACTGGGAAGAGAACCTCAGATCAAGAAACTCACATTCTTTTGTTCCACTTAGCCTCAGACCAGTCTTCTTTCTTTTCTACCGTCTCATAGCATCAGCCCCTGTTACCACTGACACTGGAAACTTGGGTCCATGCCTTCTCCTCTGCTGTGCAGAGCCAGTCTGTCACCAAGCCATGCTGTTCCCCCCTGTCCCCCGGGAATAGCTTTGGAACCCGTCCCAGTCCTCCATCCCCAGAGCCCTGCGCTCATCTGCCAGTACCCAGACCATGTGGTGAGTGGCCCTGTCGTTCTCTGTCTGGACTCACCTCCCTTCTGCTAATCCCGTGGGCTTGTCACTCCCCTGCTACAGGTATCTGCCCTGCACAGCTCAGAGACTGAAGCCAGGCCTGGGCAACTCTCCTCTCCCTGCTTCCCTGCATGCTGACTTCTTTCCATTTTGAGGTGCCTCATGCTGCTTCCTGTGGCTGGAGGGTGGTTTTCCTCATTCTTAAAGGCCTGGCTCCAAGGTCTGCTCACCTGGGGCTTTCCCCAGCTTTCAGGCCTATTTCCTTCTCCCCACCCTTCGTGTGCACACCAATTCCTTCCTCTGGCTTCTTGCGGAATACCATCCAGTGCTGTTAGTGAGCCCAGCATGTCCTGCTATGTCATCTGGTAATGACTCGTTTGTATGTCATTCTCCTGATGCATAGAAAGTAAATTCTTGTGGGCTGGAACTTTGTCTTACGGATTCCGTATTCCTTGTATTGTTTTCAGTCAGTGAGCACTTTTGGCTGGCCGCGTGGACAGGAGCAGCCATAGAGGTTGAGCAGTGCTGGGCAGGCAGGTGCAGAGAGGAAGGGAGTCCGTCCCCGTGAAGAGCACAGGAAGCTGGGGAATAAGGCAGGTGTGGTGAGCCATTAGTGCTGTGCTGGGGAGTTTCCATTTGACCCTTTTGTCCAAGGAGCAAGGGAAAAGAGACATTTTAGAATTGGACTAGAAAGGTGACAGGTGAATTAGGAGAAAGAGAAGCTGCCACACCTCAGCACTGACCCAGAGACGGCTCATAAGAGGTGCTCTAGCTTTTGGAAGAAGGAACAATTGGGGTATTCTAGTTGGTGTGGGATGATCCTGCTGTTCGTGATTGACGGGGCTGTGGGATGAGGAGGGAAGGGGGTGAATTCAGAGTTGTTTTAAAGTCAGATTTAAGTTTCACATTTGTTCCCTAATTTCATTTTTTCCAGAATTAAAAAAAAAATTCATACACATCATCAGGTATCCTAAATTTTCAGAAGTTGTCTCCATTTCAAATATTGACTGTACTTACAGGCCATTGGCTTCCATACTTAAAAATAATGCAGCCACTGTGCTTACACTGAGCAGGTTATCAAGTTCTGTTAATTCTCCCTTTAAAATGCCACTTCTTTTTATATGATAGAAAACACTACAGTCTTTACATCTCACTGATGTCTTTTCTTGTATTGAAAAATTGTCCTGATACATAGGGAAATCTCAACTTCATAAAGAGATACATTAAACTCTAGTTATGGCATGGGATTCTCCAAACATGTATTTGTTCTCCACAGCTATTTAACAGATTAGCCCCAAAGTTAGCACCTTAAAGCAACAAACATTATCTCACAGCTTCTGTGGGTCAAGAAATCAGTAATGGCTTAGCCGAGTAGTTCTGATACATGCCTTGCAGAGTAACTAGCATATGTGTAGCAGGCAAAGAACGACTTTCTATTAGTTCACAGTCAAGATGTTAGCCAAGGATGCTATCATCTGAGGGCTTGACTGGGGGCCAGAAGACCCGCTTCTGAGATGGTTCCTATGCAGGGCTGTTACCAGGAAGCCTCAGCTGGCTTCCTGCAGAGTGGATGAGCTGAGAGAGAGGAGGAAGCCACAGTACCTTTTATGTCCAATCTTCAGTTATGCACTGTTACCTCCTCCATATTCTGTTTCTTGGAAAGAAGTCACTAAGTCCAACCCCCACTGGGGGAAGGAAATTAAGACCCACCACTTGCAGAGAGGAATTTCAAGAATTTGTGGACAGATTTTAAAACCACACAATGTAATTTCTGGCAGTTAGTCACCTTGAGCATTAAAATTATGATTTTGCTCTGGAGGGCCCATTCCTCTACTTCTCCCCATTTGTTAACATTTCCATTTGGCTTAGTAAAAGAATCTAGTAGAGGTTGAGAAATGTAGGTTGTGCAGAATCCTATGTTTCTGCAGCTTTTTTTCCTGAAACTGATATCCTTGGAACTTCCATTTGTTGAGAATGTTCAGATGGGCTGGCTGACAATGGTGAGTAACAGCTACAGTGGCTAGTCCCCCGGGCTGGGGCTGTTTGCTGTCATCAGGATTATGTGAGCTTGAGCTGCATGTGTAGTTCTGGGGTTGGGCTTATTTTCCATCCTGTGTCTTTGTTCTCAGCACACACATCTTATGCCTCATTCCACCCCTCTGTTATAGTTGTGTTATCGGTATATGTATATCTAACCTTCCTGATTGATTGTATGCCCCTGAACAGCAGAGAATGATGCACCTGGTTTCATTTTGTGCTCCTCCTTTTTGCTAGCACATGCCTTGAACGTGTTTGTCACTCAGCACATTTTTGTTGAATATATAATTAGTTGGTCAAAGTGAAGAACTGAGAGGGAAATGAAAGTTAGGAGAGGTAGCAACAGTATAAGGGAATCCACTTAGCAAAGAGGGAAAAGGGTAGGAATTGGAGTAGCAAAGGCAGAGGTAGGGAGGACAGAATAGAGCACAAATGGGTCGACAGGAATGAGGTAAGGTCAGGGGAGGAAAGGACATTGTAGAATATTGGAAAAAATGTCTGGAACAAGATCTTGTAGTTGGGGCAAGATCAGGCAGGAATGGGAAGGTTAACAATATTTACTGTGTAGCAGGCACAGTGTAGGCACTTCCATACGTTAGCTTATTTTGTAAAGCAACAGAAGTTAATTGGCATCCATAAAACTTGTAAATTTCAGTGGTCCAAAAAATATCAGTCGTCTCTTTTAATCCAGAGAGTGTTTACTTCAGGCCTGCAGGTATTATGGATAATAACTAGATCTAAATACATAAATAGGGAAAAAAGACCAAGATGTGCAAGTCCCTGACTTAGGACTTCCTTGTCCACGTGGGCAGCTGGTGTATGTGAGTCACAGAAACACTGTTGCCCAACCCAGATACCACCTTTGCTGCGTAAGTTACCTTCTCAAGACAGAGTCGTAGAAGAAAAGGTAAATTCTAGTATCCTGTTTTGAGTTGGAACTTGAGATTTATTTTACCATGGAAATAAGTTTGATAGAATGAATATTTCTGTTATTAAGGCTTTGTGAGCAGACACGAGAATCTGGTAACCACTTATACATAGTTTGTATGAGCAGGCTGCTGAGCTGCGGACAGCTATCTTACAAATGAGTATTCAGAATTCGACCTGTTTGTATAAGCTGGGACCCTCTCTATGCCACTCATTTATGGCTTGGGCACCTTGTTTTATGTCCTGCTGGAAAAATTAGAAAAGTAAGTGGAAAAGAACAACTCTTATCAGTGCAGAGATTTTTCCCTGTTATGCAATCACAGTGCACAACAATAGATTTATAGTAACAGGAAGAGACACTGAAAGTCATGAGAATACCTGTGGTTATTGGCCTTGCCTCTTCCCCACCTTTGCTTTTTCTGCATTGTAGTCCATCTCTGAATACTATTTTCATTGTCATAAGCCACCTTAGGTAAATATTTCCACTGGAGTAATAACCAGGGACCAAATGTCATGTGTAGATTTTATGAAAGGAATAAAATGCTTCAGAAAGTATAGTTGCTCAGCATGGGGCCCAATGCATCTGATAAGTTAGTCACACACTTAGTCATGTGTTTCCTTACAGAATGAGGGTGGCTGCTTATCTGTATGCAACCTTGTTATTCAGAGGAAACAAAGAAAAGTTTTTACTGTATATCTGAAAGCCATGTGTAAAAACTATTTTTATAGGGTAACATTCTCTTTCCTGCTCCCCTGCCCCTTGACTTCAGAGAAAAGTGAAATTTCCTGCAACTGCTGCTTGTAAATAGTAAGCACTCAATAAAAGCCCTCTCCCCCTTTCATCTCCCAGCTGTGGCCTACTTGTTTACCTAAGAGAAGCCTTTTCACATCTTCCAAATATACAGCTCTTTATCTTTGTGAGTTGGCTAAAATATAACATGTATGTTTGTTTTTCTTACAATAAAAGGAGGTTTATTTGTTTTAGAGTTACAGAAGCCTGGCTTCCTAAGCCTGTGATTTTAAGTTTTCTTCTTTTCTTTTGTATTTTCTGAAATTTCTACAAAAATTTAGTTTCCAAACAAAAATACTTACTGATTCAAAAGGAAAAAAATGCAGATACACAGTAAGAAATTATCCATTATCCAGAGATACTACTAACATCATCCTTTCTGGGACTTTCCCATGTGTATGTGTGTGTGTGTATATATATATATAAAATTGATAATTATTTAAAATGAGATTATATTGTATGTGCTGTATATTATTGTATATTGTAATTGCTAAAGCAGTCTTCAGTTTTCAGTGGGAATAAACAGTGCAGGCATACCTTAGAGATGTGGGTTTGTAATAAAGTGAGTCAAATGAATTTTTTGGTTTCGCAGTGCATATAAGAACTATTATTTTTTATTTTAAAAAATTACTGTAGTCTTAATAACTGTGCAATACCATTAGTCTAAAAAAACTTAAGTATCTTAATTAAATACTTTATTGCTAAAAAATGCTAACCACATCTGAGCTTTCAGTGAGTCATAAACTTTGCTGGTTGAGGGTCTCACCTGTATGTTGATGGCTACTCACTGATCAAGGTGGTGGTTACTGAAGGTTGGGGTGTCTGGCAATTTATTTTTTAAAATAAGACAACAATGAAGTTTGTCACATTGATTGACTTTTCCTTTCATGAACGATTTTTCTGTAGCATGTGATTCTGTTTGATAGCATTTTATCCACAGTAAGACTTCTTTTAAAATTGGAGTCCATCCTCTCAAATCCTGCCACTGCTTTAATCAACTAAGTCTATGTAGTGCTTTAGAACCTCTGTTGTGATTTCAACCATCTTTCCAGCATCTTCACCAGGAATAGATTCCATCTCAACAGGCCACTTTCTTTGCTCATCTGTAAGAGGCAGTTCTTCATCTGTTCTAGTCTCATCATGAGATGCAGCAGTTCAGTCACGTCTTCAGGCTCCGCTTGTAATTCTCGTTCCCTTGCTGTTTCCACCACATCTGCGGTCACTTCCTCCACTGAAGTCTTGAACTCCTCACAGTCACCCATGAGGGTTGGAATCAACTTCCTTCAAACTCTTGTTCATACTGATATTTTGACCTTCCCATGAATCATAAATGTTTTTAATGACAGGTAGAATGGTGGTGAATCCTTTCCAGAAGGTTTTCAATTTAGTTTTCCAAGATCCACAGCAGCTATAGCCATATGAAATGTGTTTCTTAAATAATAAAATTTGAAAGTCAAAATGACACCTAGATCCATGGGCTGCAGAATGGGTGTTGTGTTAGCAGGCAAGAAAACAACATTAATCTCATACGTCTCCATCAGAGCTCCTGGGTGACCAAGCGCATTGTCAAAGAACAGAAATCTTTTGAAGGGAATCTTTTTCTGAGAGTAGGTCTCAACAGTGGGCTTAAAATACTCAGTAAACCATCTTGTAAATAGATGTGTGGTCATCCAGGCTTTGTTGTTCCATTTCTAGAGCACAGACAGAGTAGACTTAACATGATTTTTTAGGGTCCTAGGGTTTCTGGAGTGGCAAATGAGCACCGGCCGCAACTTAGTCACCAGCTGCATGAGCCCCTAATTAAGTGTCAGCCTTTCCTTGGAAGCTGTGAAGCCAGGCATTGACTTCTCTCTAGCTATGGAAGTCCTGGATGGTGGCATCTTTCAACAAGAAGGCTGTTTTGTCTACATGGCAAACTTTTTGTTTAATCACTTTCATTAATTATCTTAGCTAGATCTTCTGGATAACTTTCTGTAAATTCTCCATCAGCCTTTGCTGGTTTACCTTGTACTTTTCTGTTATGGAGATGGCATCTTTCTTAAACTTCAGGAGCCAACATCTGCCAGTCTCCTACTTTTTTGTGCAGCTTGCTTACCACCTTTCAGCCTTCATATAATTGAAGAAAGTCAGGGCCTTGCTGTGTTTTAGGCTTTGGCTTAAGGGAATGCTGTGGCTGGTTTGGACAGAAACCACTAAAACTTCTCCATATCAGCAATAAGGCTGTTTTGTGTTCTTATTTTCTTATCACTCCCTGGAATAACACTTCTAATTTTCTTCAAGAACTTTTTCCTTTGCATTCACAGCTTGGCTAATTGGTGAAAGGCGCCTAGCTTCTGGCCTGTCTTGACTTTCAACTCCTCACTAAGCTGAATCATTTCTAGCTTTTGATTTAAAATGAGAGATGTGTAACACTTCCTTTCGCTTAGACACTTAGAGGCCACTATAGGGTTAATAACATCTCATTTCAGTATTGTGTCTGAGGGAATAAGGCCCAAGAAGAGGGGGAGAGATGGGGGAACAGTCATTCAATGAGGCACTTAGAACACATACAAAATTTATTAAGTTCACTGTCTGGAATTTGTGTGGTTCATGGTGCCCCAAAACAATTAATGATAGTAGTAACATCAAAGATGACTGATCACAGATCATAAAAGACACAATAATAATGAAAAAATTTGAAATATTGCGAGAATTACCAAAATGTGACACAGAAATGCTCAGTGAGCAAATGCTGTTGGGAGAATGGTGCCAATATGCCTGCTTGGTGTAGGGTTGCCACAAACCTTCAGTTTGTAAAGAACACAGTATCTGAAGGGAAGCACAATAAAATGAGGTATGCCTGTACAAGTCTGTTTCCAGCTCAGTGTTAGGCAAGGCCAGCCGGTGATGGTGGGGGATACCCTATTCGTGTTTTCCCCTTTTTGGCCTTTAGTATTGGCTCCATTGAGCAGGAGGATGGGGAAGAGTATTGGGGATGGTGAGTGGGAGGGTCTTGTGGGCCTGGTCTGGAAAACACATACATCACTCCTGTCCACATTCCATTGACCAGAATGTAGTCACATGACAGCACCTAACCACAAGGAATGCTGGAAAATGTCTAATTTTTGAGTCCAAGTGTAAAAGGGAAAGGGCGTGTTGACCAACTTGCTCATCTCTAACTCAATTGTATGAACTGTTTTGAAACTTTTTTTAAACCAAATAATTTGTTTTGACCCTGTTTCTCCACACACAATCTGGTCACCTCCATCTCTGTCCTGTGTGAAGCCCCTACCATCTCTTGGCAGATGTCTTTCTAACTGGTCTCCCTGCCATATTTTCCCACAACAGTCAAAGTGGTCTTTTAAAAGCTTACATCAAATGTTGCCACTCCCCTGCTTGACACTGTCCAGAGATGGTTGGAATAATGCCCACCTTCTTTGGAGGCTGGTCTCTGACCCTCCTGAGCCATTCCTCTTGCCTCTAGCCTGTCCCTGTCATCCCAGACTTGCAGACCCTTTCTTCCCTCCAGGCCTGGGGGCTGGCCGCCATTCCCGCATGGAACTCCCCACCCCCATCATCACCTCTTGTCTCCTTCAGGTTCTAGCTCAGATGTCTCCTTTCCATGGAGGCCTCTTCCCACCACTAGTCAGAAATACAGTATCTCCCTCCATCTACCTAGTTGCTCTTATTAGACTGTAATACGGTTGTCAAAGCACTTACCACCATCGGAAATTATCTTGTTTGTTTGCATTATTGATTTATATTCCATCTTTCTGCCTTCTAGATTGTGGATTCCATCTTGCTCTCATCTGTACCCCCAGATAAGTGCCTGGCACATCGTCAATACTTAATAAATGCTATGAAATGAATGAAGGTCATTAACAGATCTCACGTATTTTTAATGACAGTATTGTAGCCCATTGCATGGAATGCCATGAATATTTTTCCTTTTGAGAGACTTTTCCTTTAAATTGGTGACTATCCTTTTAGCTAGTGTTTTGTGTTTTGTGCACATACCTGTGTTTAAGATAGATTCCTAGATGAGAATTTGTTCGGTGAAAGGGGGTGTGTACAAAAGTTTACGTTGTTTGTTACTATTGCCGTTTGCCCTCCGGGTGCCTGCTCTGCTCCCTGTGTAGTGAGAGCCCGGGTACAGTACAGTCTCCATAACACTGGAGGGAGGGGCGGAGTGGGGCATCTTATCTGTGTTGCTGCATCCTTAGATCTGAGAACAAGTGTTCATGCTTACGAAATGAAAAAGGAATTTCCTTAACAATTCTAGTTATCCCATCACTTAAATTTATTTGTATTCACAGACATGGTCTCTAATTTTAAAGCATATAAAAAAGCATATGGAAAGTAGGTCTGCTCAGTGTTTAGAGCGTTCACTCACCTAACGTTAACGTAAACCTAAGGGAACCCGGGATTTTAGCACGTTGATCCTGTTCCTTAGAATCCAAACAAGCTTCAGTTGAGGCCCCACTGAGTTTGTGGAAGGTCCAGGACTCTCCCCTGGATTTTTGAGAATTCCTGGGCTGTGAGACAAAGAGGTGGTTGCTCACCGGAGTTCTTGTCTCCTGCTCTGTGACTTACGACCGAATGTACCTTGGTTTCCATCCTAGACACAGTCCCTTCTTTACCTCTCGTGGATCAGTCACAAGTGGAAAGACCCCAGGGGTGGGAACAGAAGTGCTTCTCTCCTGGGTTGGCCGTGGAAGCAGTTACTGCTTAGCAGACCCCCTTCCTCCTCCTCAGAGGTCCTTTCCCCTTGGCGCTGCCAGACCAGAGGCCCCTGTTAGCTGGCACCGAGGACGCATACACCCAGAAACTAGCACTTCCCTTTAATAGTATCCACCCTCCGTGCATTCGGAGCATTTGTCCTTGAGGGGATGGGCAAAGATCTGGGATGGGGGAGGCAGGGAGACAGAAAAAATGAGCTCCTCTCCAGCTGTTCCCTGTCCTCATTTCTTCTTTTGAATGATTCCTCATGTCCTCTCAGGTAATAAAGTCTTAACCCCTTAGCCCGACAGACAAGGATTTCGCCTTAACCTGTGATTCTCAGGTCGTAGGCTGTGGGCTGTAAGCTTTTTCCACATGAAACCTGAACTCTGCACAGGTGTGTTGCCAAATTCTGACCTATATGTAAAAAATTCTTCCACCGTGGCGTTCCTTGAGCTGAGTAAAGAAGTTTGAGAAGTCAGACTATTGGTGACAGTGCACAGCCTGCAGTGAGGAACAGAAAAGAGCCTTAGCCTAGACAACGCTGGGGCTGAGAAAAAATCCTTGAGGGCCGGTGGGTGAGGTGAGCGTGTGCGAGAGAGGCCAGGCCCATCAACTGCTGAAAGGAACCACAGGAAGAGCATCTAACCCGGGGGCTGAGGTGCTGGGAGACGCTATTACATTGAGGTAGGGCTGTGCTTTAATTACTCTGACTGGCCTTAATCTTTTCACGAAGGTGGCCAAACACACTAAATCCCAACGGACTTGAATGCAGGCTTCATGGGAGAGGGATCATCAGCACACCCAAGCTGAGCGACCTCTTCAGCATCTTTGTGTCCTCCTCTGTGTTTGAGTGTGGGCATCCGTGTGCACAGTAGACGGCGGGAGGGATGGTTGAATGGTTGGAGGAGTCCCAGCGTGGGTCCCGATTGCATGCCTGCATCCCTCTGGCTAGTTGACAAAGGTTCAACCTCCCGGTCTCTCCGTGTGGAATTCCACCCTGTCTTTACATAACCCACAGTCATTGAGATTTTCTTTCTCTCATGTGGGTCTTGACTGTCATAGCACTTCTAGCTTGCCCTCATGTCCCCAAGGCTTCCATCCCTTGTACTTCTCTCCCTCTCCTTGGATAACTTCATCCAGACCTCTAACTGCAGCTCCCAGCTCTATACACTGTTAACTCCCAAGTCTCAACCCACGTCTCTCCCATTTATCTATGTAGTCATCTATTTTTCCACCTGGTTATTTCACAGACACCTTGAATTACACTTAATCCTCTATTCTGATTTATGTAAACACTTAGTGACCCAAACTGAAAACTTGAGAGTCATCCTGGACTTGGGCCTGCCACCTCCTTCTAAGCCATCTCATCTGTCCTGTATGTCTTAGCCCTTTACTTGTCTTCAACTGCCCTTTGACATGATGCTGTCACTCTCAGAAGACCCTGAGCCTGTATTTCAAGGCCAAGCTCAATGCCCAGTGCATACGAACTGCCTAGAAAATACTGGAATGAATGAACGTGCAGAATGGATGGATCAATGAATGACTAATTTCTGAGATGGTTTAAGGTACTTTCCATTTAGGGTGAGGCTTTTTATTTCTTTGTAGTGGAACTGAGAAATTACTTTTGCTTCTCAGAATTTTGAGGACCTATTTTACCACATGACATTTCTTTTTATTGCAGGCCACACCCACAAATACATACACTTCACCAGAGGAATCACTTATTACATTTATGGTACTTGGTTGCATTTAGGCATTTATCTGGGTGGTTTCATATGCGTTGTGTGGTTTATCTTCTTGGTACTACTGGGAAATATTTCCTTTCAATGGCAGAAATAATGGATCAGCACGACCTAGTTTAAATTAAACTTGTGCTTAAGTAAGCTGGATGCTGTACATTTTTAGGGTCATAGAATTTTAGAGCTGGATTGTTGCTTTTGAACTTCCATGTGAGGAAAAATTGTCTATGCTTGAATGAATTTCTATATCCCGATACTGAACTGATGAAAAGTCATTGATTTTGCATGTTAGATGAAAGTGATCCGATGATGGTCTGCTTATTAAACTTTTTTTCCCCCTCCAACAGGGAGAGTCGCGTATTCTCAGAGTGAAGGTTGTTTCTGGAATTGATCTCGCCAAAAAGGACATCTTTGGAGCCAGGTATGTTGCTTTGTGGCCTCCCTCCCTCTTCTGAAGAGTCTGGCAAGCCAGGCGGCATCATAATCACCTGGAGGCCTTCTTTAAACAAAGGTGGCTGAGCCCCACCTCTGGAGTTACTGATTGAGCAGGTGATGGCAACGCGGCTGGTCCAGGGCCTGGGTTTTGTGCAGGACCTTGTATCGCAACAGTGGTTAGCCGTCTTGTTCTTCATGTGGGTTGATTTCACGAGGAAACTAGATTCTGATGTTTTGGGTTTTTAATTTAAACATTTGCATGCTGACTAGTAGATTGTGCTCTTAGGTCAAAAATGCCTGTGGCTCTCATTTACTCTTCTCAGTGAATTTTATAGTTTTGAAGAAAGAGGTTGGCTTTGGGAGATTGCAGTGGTTTTAATTTTGATTGTTTTATCTAAATCCTTCATAAAGAAATGAAATGGATTCTGCTGGTATTTCTCAGTGTGTTAAGAAGATGTGAAGTTAAAACTGACAGTGGGGTCAAACTGTAAAAAGCCGAGAATCTGAGCCTTGAATTTTTACTTTTTATATGAAAAGAGGAGGAGGGTCATTTCTTAGGGATAGGGTAAAAAGGAATTACAGGTAATACCTCAAGATGTTCATCAGAAAGGTAAGTGTTGTGGCTCATGGACTCAGCCTGCACCCTCCTCTCTGCCTGCCCCTCCTTCCCTCCCCACCTCTCTCAGGGGTCAGCTCTCTCTGAAGGGCCGTAGTTCTTTAAGGCCCCATTTGCCGATGTCTGAGCTAATCTAGGAGCAGGCAACTGCGAAGGCAGCCAGGTTGGCATTTCACTCTAGAGTGGCACTGTTTGTCACCTTTTATTTTGCCCAGTGACCTGCATCCTCCATGGCACCTTGGGCAGATCTGTTTGGATGCCCTCTGTCCCCATATGTTAGTACAAACCAAGGATAACTGTTTCCTTGGGATGGGCATGCCAGAGTCAGGAGAACCCCAGGCGACTCCGGTGCCCCCCAAGTTGTGAGGTAGCAGGCACACACCAGGGTCTGCTGGATGAGAGCCTTCTCTGGGTCCTCCTCAACCCCAGGCCAGCACGTGTCCACTCGCCCCAAGCCGGTCACTGAGTATTTCCTCCACCTCTGTCCTTGTTCTCTCATCACAGGAAGAGCTGGGGGGACCTGGAGCCCAGGTGTAGAGAGGAGAATGGGTGGAGGACGGGGGGCTGTGTTCATGAGCGGCGTCTTCAGAACTGTAGAGAGGTAGAATTGGAGCCTTGGATGTGTTGAAAGGTTGGACTTAGGGTCCCCGGAGTTACGTCCTCTTTGTTTCCAAGGGAGGCTGCCTGGGTCACCCGGCCTGAGGTGGATGAGGGCTGGTGGTTGCGGGGTAATGGCAGGGGCAGGGAGGCAGGGGCCGGGTGTGGTAGTCAGGGGGGTGGTGAGGGTGGTGACTGGGGGGTGGGCTCCTTGCGCCTCAGAGGACTGGAGTTGGTGGGGCCCTGGCACCCGGGCCTACCTCTCAGGTGGGGTGGCCAGGTCACTGTTCAGAGGCTGCACCCGAAATGCCCTTCTTTTCTGCTCTCTCTGTCCCAGTCCTGTGTCCAGAATACAAGATTGTTTTCCAGCTTCCTTCCAGCAAAGTCAAACTTTTATTAAAAGGCCCTTTGATCAAAGAAGAGCTGTTAATTGAGCTGAGGCTGCCCCTCCACATTTGAACGGTTGGTCTGTGTGGAAAACGGCAGGAGGAGAGAAGGGTGTTTTCTCCTGGACCGTACCTTCAGGTTGGAGGACAGTCATATAATCTCCCATCTAAATAAGGACGCTTTTGTCTGGAACAAATGTTAAATCAAATGAAATGTGAGGGCATAGGAATGGAGATTCTGATTATGGTCACCTAACGTCAAAGACATCCAATCTTTATGACCTATATATATTATGGAAAAAACACTATATGATTTTTTTACGTTTTAAAAAATTTTTTTATTGAAGGGTAGTTGACACACAGTATTACATTACATTAGTTTCAGGTGTACAACACAGTGATTCAACATTTATATACATGATAATTCTAGGTACCAGCTATCACCATACCAAGTTGTTACAATATTTTGACTATATTCCTTATGCTATACATTAAATCCTGGTTACTTATTTATTTTACAATTGGAAGTCTGTTTATATATATATATATATATTTTTGTGTGTGTGTGTGTGTGAGGGCATCTCTCATATTTATTGATCAAATAGTTGTTAACAACAATAAATTTCTGTATAGGGGAGTCAATGCTCAATGCACAATCATTAATCCACCCCAAGCCTAATTTTCGTCAGTCTCCAATCTTCTGATGCATAACAAACAAGTTCTTACATGGAGTACAAATTCTTACATAGTGAATAAGTTACATGGTGAACAGTACAAGGGCAGTCATCACAGAAACTTTCGGTTTTGTTCATGCATTATGAACTATAAACAGTCAGTTCAAATATGAATATTCATTTGATTTTTAAACTTGATTTATATGTGGATACCACATTTCTCTATTATTATTATTTTTAATAAAATGCTGAAGTGGTAGGTAGATACGAGATAAAGGTAGAAAACAGAGTTTAGTATTGTAAGAGAGCAAATGTAGATGATCAGGTGTGTGCCTGTAGACTATGTGTTAATCCGAGCTAGACGAGGGCAATAAAACATCCACGTATGCAGAAGATTTCTCTCAGAACATGAGGGGGGAGGTTCTAAGCCTCACCTCTGCTGCTCCCCATTTTCTCACCAGATGGCCCCCTGCGACTGTGCCTGTCTTAGGTTGTTCCTCCCTTGAGGAATCTTACCCGTCTCTGGCTAACCAGTCATCTTCCGGGGCCATACAGGGAAATGTTAAGTTGGTAAGTGAGAGAGAAGCAATATTCTTTGAAAAGGTTAGCTTTTTACTTCTTTGCATATTTATGCCCTGTGGCTTCTATGCCCAGCATTTGTCTTGAGGTGTCTTTACCACTTGGAAGAATTATGATACTCGGTAAATTCGACATGTGGCACGAGTTCTATTTTTTTTTTTTTTTTTTTTAAGCAGAGCAAAATAAAACCTCTTACAAAGTAACCATGTGTAACTGCCAACAAAACATCAAAAGAGAAGTAAAGCTATGTTAGAAACATGGCCTATGTAGAGTACCCACTTCTTCCATTTTGGAAATGGGTCGGTCATTAGTCTTCATGAGGTAAAGCGTGCGGTGGATCAAGAAGACCGTTATCTGGGAAGTTCCCCTTGCACCTGGCCTGGACAGCTGCACCTCAGTGTGTGTGGATGGCCTGTGGCATTAGCCCTCTGGAGGGAGGCACCAAGATCCCACCCTGCTCTGGCATGGTTTTGCTAAGGCACTGGCCCTTAAGTAGATAACTCTGACTTGCATGCTTTGATCTGCATTTGCCTGTGGAGTAAAGCCCCAGGCTCCTGTTAGGGTGGAGGACTGAGACCCTCTGTGAGGGGGCGTGTCAAGCCCTGGGGTCTGGTTTGCCTCCCAAACTAGCTGCACCCCTGGGCGCTGCCTGCAGCAGATACTCTCCCTGCACACAGCACGCCCTCTCTGCAGCCCCCTGTCTAGAGGATGCACCCCTGCCATAGCCTCACCAGAATCCCGGTGCCTCCTGCTCCTTGCCCTCTCACTCGCCCAGCCCAGAGTCATCAGCTCTGGAGCACAGGGGCCACCTCCCAGTCCCCAGCCCATCACCTTGTTTCTCTGATGGGAGAAGTACTGGGTAGAGCTGTCATTGTAACTATTTCTCGCAAACCAGGTTTTTAGCTTCAGATGGCTAGAATTATATATATATATTTGTTCTTCATGCTTTACCTAGCACATAGTACATTCTCAAGAGAGATTTACTGATAGACTGGATGTACCGGGTCCCAGTAATCACCGTATCTCCTTTCTTCCCCTTCAGCGTTCTCACCCTGTGCCATAGAAGGTGCTGCCTCTTGCCTTTGCTTAGTTCCCCTCTGTGTCTGCGCACATCCTTTCTGGCACTGCTCACTCATCCATCCCTCCAGGCCCAGTTCAGGGGAGCAACCCTTGTGCTGAGCTCCCCACCCCTTCTCCCATCTGCCCTGCACAGGAGGACAAACAGCTCTTGTCCCCTGTCAGGTTCCGCAAGATTCTCCCCCCAGCCCCTGTCTTAGCAGCATTGTTAAACTCTGAGGCTATGGTCCTGTCTTCCTGCTGTTTGTAAGCCCAGAGTTCTCGGCACATGGCAATTGCCCAGTAAATGGACTTGAACTCCATGAGTGGAATTTAATTACGGTATGTTGCGGCACAGGGCTGCCAGCCTGGAGGAAGCGGCACATCTTTCTAATTCTCACAGAGGTGCTATTAATTGATCAGACATCTCCCTCACCCTCACCGTGCCAACAGGGGAGGTAATTTTGCAGTTCCTACAAAGGCTCCCTGTGGACCAGCGAAGGAGGCCTGGGTAGTACCTGAGTGAGAGGGGAGCGTGAGGCGGGGTCAGGGAAGAATCTCAGGGAACCATGGAAAGGCAGGCAGGGAAGGTTTCTGTTTGATGCTGGTGTTTGTGTAACATTACTACTTCAAACCCCACCGAATGAACGTGTCTTGTGATGGTGGATCCGGAAACTTCTACTTAGGGGTGCATGAGGCCAAGCTGGGGCTGTGATGGGAGGCCAAAACCCTGTCCCAGCCCCTGAGCATTAAAGTCAGGATGGAACCAGGGACCCAAGTCACAAGCCAGGGAGCATACAGGCGCTTGTATTGGATGGCAGCAGACCAAGTTCTTAAGACTGTCAAGTGAGTATCATAGAGTGATTAGATTTACAATAGATATACTTTGCTGATAAGTAAAATCTTTGTTTTTAACTTAGAATATCTTCAAGTGTCAAAGTGTATTCTTCAGGTAAACTTTTATCTCAAGACATTACCTTGTCCTGAGCTTAAGCACAATGGCATAGGGTCATTTTAATATAAGTCTTAGATTCCCCTCTTTTTCCCCTTAATTATGATTTGAGGCTTCACTTGAGGTTACTTAGAATGCATTTGAGACTGTAATGCTGCTCCTTAAAATGGAGCAATTTGGCTAAGACTTCAAGCTTTTGTACAGAAGATTTCAGGACCTAATTTCACAGTTGCTTCTTTATTATGTGTGTTTGAACTGTTAGCTCCAAGTTATACCTATTTGGGAATTGCCTTCATTTTTTTCATTTGGCAGCTGGTGATTCACAATTTAAAACACACACATACTAGAGGGCTTTGGAGGAATGTGGAACAAAACCTTTTTATCTCCTAGTAATCGAAACTGGTAAGGACTTCATGCCACATAATGATGATTCTGTGGCACCAGCCCACCTCTCTCCTCGTTATCTAGATTTAAGTTGTTAACAATTTCTGCATTTGCTTTATCTGCTTTTTTCTATTGAAGTATTCAAAAGTAAATTACAGACATGGTGACAGTTAGCTCCTACGTACTTCAGCCTAAATCTCTAAAACACAAGAACCACAATATGTTTTTGACAAAATTAACAGTGATTGCCTAGTGGACTCAAGTACCTAGTGCCTTATCTGAGTTCCCCCAGCTGTCCTTAAAATGCCTTTTACAATTGTTAAAACCAGAATTCAGTTGAGAATCACGTAGTGCGTTTCTTTGTTAGGCCTCTTAAGACTCTGTCGATCCAGAACCATTCTCTTCTGTCCCTCTTTTTAAATGACCTTGAATTGTCAGTAGGTTGTCTGACCACATGTGATTGTTTCCTGTGGTATCACTTAATGTGTTCTTTCTCCTGGGGTGCCTGTATATTGGATGTTGGATCCAAAGGTTTATCAAATTCAGTTAAACACTGGGGGCATGAATAGAGAAGCTGTTTGCCCAGGAGGGACACAATGTCTGGTCATCTCATAACCAGTCATGCTAAAATTGATCCTAGGTTAATGTGGGGCCGGTCTGTCCCCTCCATTGTCAAATTACATTTTCCCCCAGGTGACCAGCAAGAAATAGGTAAGGTGATGTTTTGGCTATATGAGCTCTCAGGGGCAGGGATTTTAAACAATATCGTTTGGCCCAGAGGCCATTAATGTTAATGCCGTGACTCTCAGCGATGCCCAAGATCACCACGGCTGCTCCAACAGGCCTCCAGAGAGGGACAGACACTGCGCAGAGCCTGAAGCTGACGAACACTATCTGGGCAGAGGGTCAGGTACTCTGCACCTGCATAGGCATACAAATTTTAAATATTAGAAATTGTGGCCTGTTCAGGTTTTTTGTTTTTGTTTTTGAAAGTGTTGCACAAAATCAGTCTCCTCTTAGGAATGGAGGAGGCTGGAGGCTGAACAGGGTACCTTAAGAACCCCCCCACCCCACTGGCCCATAAGTGCTTCCTTGCCAGAGGCAGCAAACAGCTGGTCTCTGGACTAGACTGAACTCACAGGAATGTTCATTTGGCCTGTGGTACAATAAAGAAAGAAAAATACCCAATATTTGGGAGATTTCATATTAAAAATCTAGATCTCCAGCCTTCTAGAAAATATTGCTGATCTAGACACACTGGACTCGCATCTGTGCAAGGCTATGTGGCCAGAGGTGTCTTCTGGATATGCCCTTTGGGTGGGGCCACTGAGGACCCCACTCCTCTTATATTTACATGTAGTTGGCCTCCCCCACTGAGAGGGCCCTGAGGCCCTTTGAGGACTGGCCTGTGTTGGGCTCCTACCCCTGCACCTGGTGGTGCTTGGCCTGTTGAGCTGACTCCCTGGCCTCTCCCCCCCAGAACACTCACCTGCCTACGCAGGTGCAGAGTACCTGACCCTCTGCCCAGATAGTGTTTGTCGGCTGCAGGCTCTGCGCAGTGTCTGTCCCTCTCTGGAGGCCCGTTGGAGCAGCCGTGGTCATCTTGGGCATCGCTGAGAGTCACGGCATCAACACTAATGGCCTCTGGGCCAAACAATATTGTTTTAAAATCCCTGCCCCTGAGAGCTCATACAATTAACTCATGTGAGAGCACCCCAAGAACCTAACTCTGACTATTCTAATTGTGTTCTTCAGCCCCCAAACCCTGAAATAAAATGAAACCATCTTCCCCCAAATGAAACCTCTTCTAATTCCGTATCAGCCACACAACTCTATCTATCTATCTATCTATCTATCTATCTATCTATCTATCTATCTATCTATCTATCTATCTATCTATCTATCTTTATTTTTTTTTTTAATAATTATTTTTTATTGAAGGGTAGTTGATGCACAGTATTACATTACATTAGTTTCAAGTGTACAACACAGTGGTAGAACATTTATATACATAATTCGAGGTTCCAGCTATCACCCTACCAAGCTGTTACAATATCTTGACTATATTCCTTATGCTATACATTACATCCCGGTTACTAATTTATTTTACCATTGGAAGTCTGTCCTTTTTTTTTTTTTTTTTTTTTTTTTTTTTTTTTTTTTGTGAGGGCATCTCTCATATTTATTGATCAAATGGTTGTTAACGACAATAAAATTCTGTATAGGGGAGTCAATGCTCAATGCACAATCATTAATCCACCCCAAGCCTAATTTTCGTCAGTCTCCAATCTTCTGAGGCATAACAAACAAGTTCTTACATGTAGAACAAATTCTTACATAATGAATAAGTTACATGGTGAACAGTACAAGGGCAGTCATCACAGAAACTTTTGGTTTTGCTCATGCATTATGAACTCTAAACAGTCAGTTCAAATATGAATACTCATTTGGTTTTTATACTTGATTTATATGTGGATACCACATTTCTCTCTTTATTATTATTATTTTTAATAAAATGCTGAAGTGGTAGGTAGATACAAGATAAAGGTAGAAAACATAGTTTAGTGTTGTAAGAGAGCACATGTAGATGATCAGGTGTGTGCCTGTAGACTATGTGTTAATCCAAGCTAGACCAGGGCAATAAAACATCCACGTATGCAGAAGATTTCTCTCAAAACACAGGGGGTGAGGTTCTAAGCCTCACCTCTGTTGATCCCCAATTTCTCACCTGATGGCCCCCCTGCGACTGTGCCTGTCTTAGGTTGTTCCTCCCTTGAGGAATCTTACCCGTCTCTGGCTAACCAGTCATCTTCTGGGGCCATACAGGGAAATGTAGAGTTGGTAAGTGAGAGAGAAGCCTTATTGTTTGAAAAGGTTAGCTTTTTACTTCTTTGCATATTTATGCCCTGTGGCTTCTATGCCCAGCATTTGTCTTGAGGTATCTTTACCACTTGGAGGAGTTATGATACTCGGTAAATTTGATATGAGGCACGAATTCTATTTAAGGGTTGTAATTAGGAAGGAAGAAGAAAAGCTATAGAAGTAGCAGGCGGAAGAAAACATGGGAAGATTGATTATTTCTTTGACATATCTTCTTGTAGAGTAACTTCAGCGTATATAGGTTTTAAGCTACTACTTAAATTGCGCACACACATTAACATAATAGGAGTATAGTTACATAACCAAAGCATATCTGTAATTACCAGCCATCTCCAGTGAAACCAAGAAAACCATTAAGGCACCTTAGGCATTTGTGAAAACTTATCTATGATATGGTGGATATTGTCCAACTGAACTTGAACAGTCTGAGAGAAATCAGACAAATTAAAACAACCCATTCCTGGGGACTGTTCACATGCCATATGTTCTTTTAACAGTAAATAGTCTGTAGTTGTAAGAGTTTGGAGCGCTACAATTTGCACTTCTCCAAATTCTTGGTTGAGTTCCAACAGTATAGATCCAGTCAAATTTGTTGTTTTACTGTATGCACAGGCCAGCTTAGATATCTCCTTCCTCATTCCCATGGCAAGTCCAGGAACTGGTGGGATGAGTGCATCTACTGCTGTAGCAGTGCGTGGATCTTTGTTGGGGTTTTTTGATGATCATCTTCTGGCATGAGTCTTCCAGAGAGTGCAGATATTGGAAGTTCTTTTTCATATCGTATCTTAGTTCATTTTTGGGGTAGCCCAATTAGGCTTTGATCCTCTGTATAAACACAAACAGACCCTTTGCCTACACTTTTATATGCCCTTTATACCCTTGTGTAGAACTCGTTGGAGGTTACCACACAGGAACTGCCCTTTTTTTTTTTTTGCTTTGTTTTTGGTATCACTAATCTACACTTACATGACGAATATTATGTTTACTAGGCTCTCCCCTATACCAGGTCTCCCCTATAAACCCCTTTACAGTCACTGTCCATCAGCATAGCAAAATGTTGTAGAATCACTACTTGCCTTCTCTGTGTTGTACAGCCCTCCCTTTTCTCCTACCCCCCCATGTATGTTAACCTTAATACCCCCTACTTCTCCCCCCCTTATCCCTCCCTACCCACCCATCCTCCCCAGTCCCTTTCCCTTTGGTACCTGTTAGTCCATTCTTGAGTTCTGTGATTCTGCTGCTGTTTTGTTCCTTCAGTTTTTCCTTTGTTCTTATATTCCACAGATAACTGAAATCATTTGGTATTTCTCTTTCTCCGCTTGGCTTGTTTCACTGAGCATAATACCTTCCAGCTCCATCCATGTTGCTGCAAATGATTGGATTTGCCCTTTTCTTATGGCTGAGTAGTATTCCATTGTGTATATGTACCACATCTTCTTTATCCATTCATCTATCGATGGACATTTAGGTTGCTTCCAATTCTTGGCTATTGTAAATAGTGCTGCAATAAACATAGGGGTGCATCTGTCTTTCTCAAACTTGATTGCTGCGTTCTTAGGGTAAATTCCTAGGAGTGCAATTCCTGGGTCAAATGGTAAGTCTGTTTTGAGCATTTTGATATACCTCCATACTGCTTTCCACAATGGTTGAACTAACTTACATTCCCACCAGCAGTGTAGGAGGGTTCCCCTTTCTCCACAGCCTCGCCAACATTTGTTGTTGTTTGTGTTTTGGATGGCAGCCATCCTTACTGGTGTGAGGTGATACCTCATTGTAGTTTTAATTTGCATTTCTCTGATAATTAGCGATGTGGAGCATCTTTTCATGTGTCTGTTGGCCATCTGTATTTCTTTTTTGGAGAACTGTCTGTTCAGTTCCTCTGCCCATTTTTTAATTGGGTTATTTGTTTTTTGTTTGTTGAGGCGTGTGAGCTCTTTATATATTCTGGACGTCAAGCCTTTATCGGATGTGTCATTTTCAAATATATTCTCCCATACTGTAGGGATCCTTCTTGTTCTATTGATGGTGTCTTTTGCTGTACAGAAGCTTTTCAGCTTAATATAGTCCCACTTACTCATTTTTTGCTGTTGTTTTCCTTGCCCGGGGAGATATGTTCAAGAACAGGTCACTCATGTTTATGTCTAAGAGGTTTTCGCCTATGTTTTCTTCCAAGAGTTTAATGGTTTCATGGCTTACATTCAGGTCTTTGATCCATTTTGAGTTTACTTTTGTATATGGGGTTAGACAATGGTCCAGTTTCATTCTCCTACATGTAGCTGTCCAGTTTTGCCAGCACCACCTGTTGAAGAGACTCTCATTTCGCCATTGTATGTCCATGGCTCCTTTATCAAATATTAATTGACCATATATGTCTGGGTTAATGTCTGGATTCTCTAGTCTGTTCCATTGGTCTGTGGCTCTGCTCTTGTGCCGGTACCAAATTGTCTTGATTACTATGGCTTTATAGTAGAGCTTGAAGTTGGGGAGTGAGATCCCCCCTACTTTATTCTTCTTTCTCAGGATTGCTTTGGCTATTCGGGGTCTTTGGTGTTTCCATATGAATTTTTGAATTATTTGTTCCAGTTCATTGAAGAATGTTGCTGGTAGTTTCATAGGGATTGCATCAAATCTGTATATTGCTTTGGGCAGGATGGCCATTTTAACGATATTAATTCTTCCTAGCCACGAGCATGGGATGAGTTTCCATCTGTTAGTGTCCCCTTTAATTTCTCTTAAGAGTGACTTGTAGTTTTCAGAGTATAAGTCTTTCACTTCTTTGGTTAGGTTTATTTCTAGGTATTTTATTTTTTTTGATGCAATTGTGAATGGAGTTGTTTTCCTGATTTCTCTTTCTGTTGGTTCGTTGTTAGTATATAGGAAAGCCACAGATTTCTGTGTGTTGATTTTGTATCCTGCAACTTTGCTGTATTCCGATATCAGTTCTAGTAGTTTTGGGGTGGAGTCTTTAGGGTTTTTTATGTACAGTATCATGTCATCTGCAAATAGTGACAGTTTAACTTCTTCTTTACCAATCTGGATTCCTTGTATTTCTTTATTTTGTCTGATTGCCGTGGCTAGGACCTCCAGTACTATGTTAAGTAACAGTGGAGAGAGTGGGCATCCCTGTCTAGTTCCCGATCTCAGCGGAAATGCTTTCAGCTTCTCGCTGTTCAATATAATGTTGGCTGTGGGTTTATCATAGATGGCCTTTATTATGTTGAGGTACTTGCCCTCTATTCCCATTTTGCTGAGAGTTTTTAACATGAATGGATGTTGAACTTTGTCAAATGCTTTTTCAGCATCTATGGAGATGATCATGTGGTTTTTGTCTTTCTTTTTGTTGATGTGGTGGATGATGTTGATGGACTTTCGAATGTTGTACCATCCTTGCATCCCTGGGATGAAACCCACTTGGTCATGGTGTATGATCCTTTTGATGTATTTTTGAATTCGGTTTGCTAATATTTTGTTGAGTATTTTTGCATCTACGTTCATCAGGGATATTGGTCTGTAGTTTTCTTTTTTGGTGGAGTCTTTGCCTGGTTTTGGTATTAGGGTGATGTTAGCTTCATAGAATGAGTTTGGGAGTATCCCCTCCTCCTCTATTTTTTGGAAAACTTTAAGGAGAATGGGTATTATGTCTTCCCTGTATGTCTGATAAAATTCCGAGGTAAATCCATCTGGCCCGGGGGTTTTGTTCTTTGGTAGTTTTTTGATTACCGCTTCAATTTCGTTGCTGGTAATTGGTCTGTTTAGATTTTCTGTTTCTTCCTGGGTCAATCTTGGAAGGTTATATTTTTCTAGGAAGTTGTCCATTTCTCCTAGGTTTCCCAGCTTGTTAGCATATAGGTTTTCATAGTATTCTCCAATAATTCTTTGCATTTCCGTGGGGTCCGTCGTGATTTTTCCTTTCTCGTTTCTGATACTGTTGATTTGTGTTGACTCTCTTTTCTTCTTAATAAGTCTGGCTAGAGGCTTATCGATTTTGTTTATTTTCTCGAAGAACCAGCTCTTGGTTTCATTGATTTTTGCTATTGTTTTATTCTTCTCAATTTTATTTATTTCTTCTCTGATCTTTATTATGTCCCTCCTTCTGCTGACCTTAGGCCTCATCTGTTCTTCTTTTTCCAATTTCGATAATTGTGACATTAGACCATTCATTTGGGATTGCTCTTCCTTTTTTAAATATGCTTGGATTGCTATATACTTTCCTCTTAAGACTGCTTTTGCTGCGTCCCACAGAAGTTGGGGCTTAGTGTTGTTGTTGTCATTTGTTTCCATATATTGCTGGATCTCCATTTTGATTTGGTCATTGATCCATTGATTATTTAGGAGCGTGTTGTTAAGCCTCCATGTGTTTGTGAGCCTCTTTGCTTTCTTTGTACAGTTTATTTCTAGTTTAATGCCTTTGTGGTCTGAAAAGTTGGTTGGTAGGATTTCAATCTTTTTGAATTTTCTGAGGCTCTTTTTGTGGCCTAGTATGTGGTCTATTCTGGAGAATGTTCCATGTGCACTTGAGAAGAATGTATATCCCGGTGCTTTTGGATGTAGAGTTCTATAGATGTCTATTAGGTCCATCTGCTCTACTGTGTTGTTCAGTGCTTCCGTGTCCTTACTTATTTTCTGCCCAGTGGATCTATCCTTTGGGGTGAGTGGTGTGTTGAAGTCTCCTAGAATGAATGCCTTGCAGTCTATATCCCCCTTTAGTTCTGTTAGTATTTGTTTCACATATGCTGGTGCTCCTGTGTTGGGTGCATATATATTTAGAATGGTTATATCCTCTTGTTTGACTGAGCCCTTTATCATTATGTAGTGTCCTTCTTTATCTCTTGTTACTTTCTTTGTTTTGAAGTCTATTTTGTCTGATAGTAGTACTGCAACCCCTGCTTTCTTCTCACTGTTGTTTGCTTGAAATATGTTTTTCCATCCCTTGACTTTTAGTCTGTACATGTCTTTGGGTTTGAGGTGAGTTTCTTGTAAGCAGCATATAGATGGGTCTTGCTTTTTTATCCATTCTGTTACTCTGTGTCTTTTGATTGTTGCATTCAACCCATTAACATTTAGGGTGACTATTGAAAGATATGTACTTATTGCCATTGCCGGCTTTAAATTCATCGTTACCAAAGGTTCAAGGTTAGCCTCTTTAGTATCTTACTGCCTAACTTAGCTCGCTTATTGAGCTGTTATATACACTATCTGGAGATTCTTTTCTTCTCTCCCTTCTTGTTCCTCCTCCTCGATTCTTCATATGTTGGGTGTTTTGTGTTGTGCTCTTTCTAGGAGTGCTCCCATCTAGAGCAGTCCCTGTAAGATGTTCTGTAGAGGTGGTTTGTGGAAAGCAAATTCCCTCAGCTTTTGTTTGTCTGGGAATTGTTTAATCCCACCGTCATATTTGAATGATAGTCGTGCTGGATACAGTATCCTTGGTTCAAGGCCCTTCTGTTTCATTGTATTAAATATATCATGCCATTCTCTTCTGGCCTGTAGGGTTTCTGTTGAGAAATCTGACGTTAGCCTGATGGGTTTCCCTTTATAGGTGACCTTTTTCTCTCTAGCTGCCTTTAACACTCTTTCCTTGTCCTTGATCTTTGCCATTTTAATTATTATGTGTCTTGGTGTTGCCCTTCTTGGATCCTTTCTGTTGGGGGTTCTGTGTATTTCCGTGGTCTGTTCGATTACTTCCTCCCCCAGTGTGGGGAAGTTTTCAGCAATTATTTCTTCTAAGATACTTTCCATCTCTTTTCCTCTCTCTTCTTCTTCTGGGACCCCTATAATATGGATATTGTTCCTTTTGGATTGGTCACACAGTTCTCTTAATATTGTTTCATTCCTGGAGATCCTTTTGTCTCTCTCTGTGTCAGCTTCTATGCGTTCCTGTTCTCTGATTTCAATTCCATCAATGGCCTCTTGCATTCTATCCATTCTGCTTATAAACCCTTCCAGAGTTTGTTTCATTTCTGCGATCTCCTTTCTGGCGTCTGTGATCTCCTTCCGGACTTCATCCTATTTCTCTTGCGTATTTCTCTGCATCTCTGTCAGCATGTTTATGATTCTTATTTTGAATTCTTTTTCAGGGAGACTGGTTAGGTCTGTCTCCTTCTCTGGTGTTGTCTCTGTGATCTTTGTCTGCCTGTAGCTTTGCCTTTTCATGGTGATAGGAATAGTCTGCAGAACTGGGACGAGTGACGGCTGGAAGGACTTCCTTTCTTGTTGGTTTGTGGCCCTCCTCTCCTGGGAGAACAGCGGCCTCTAGTGGCTTGTGCTGCGCAGCTGCGCGCAGACAGGGTTTCTGCTTCCTGCCCGGCTGCTATGGAGTTAATCTCCGCTGTTGCTGTGGGCGTGGCCTGGCTCGGGCAGCTACTCCAAAATGGTGGAGTCGCGTTGGAGCAGGAGCTGCTGGGAGGCTATTTATCTCCGTAAGGGGCCTCCCTGCTCCCTGCAGCCCAGGGGTTAGGGTGCCCAGAGATCCCGGATTCCCTACCTCTGGATTAAGTGACCCGCCCTGCCCCTTTAAGACTTCCAAAAAGCACCTGCCAAAACAAAACAACGCCCACCAAAAAAAAAGAAAAAAAAATTTTTTTTTAATTAAAAAAAAAAAAAAAAAAGATGGTCGTTCGTTTTTCTTTATTCTCTGGTGCCAGCCTCAGGCCTCTGCTCACCGGTCTTTCTGCCCTGTTTCCCTAGTATTGGGGTCCCTATCCCTTTAAAACTCCCAAAAAGCGCTCGCCAAAACAAAACAGCAAAAAAGCAAAAAAAAAAATGGTCGCGCGCTTTTCTTATGTCCTCTGTCGCCCAGCCTCCAGTGCCTGCTCACTGTTCTTGCTGCCCTGTTTTCCTAGTATCGAGCGCCCTGCGCTCTGGCCCGGATGGCTGGGGCTGGGTGTTCGGCAGCCCTGGGCTCCGTCTCCCTCCCGCTCTGCCTGCTCTTCTCCCGCCGGGAGCTGGGGGGATGGGCACTTGGCTCCCGCGGGGCCGGGGCTTGTATCTTACCCCCTTCGCGAGGCGCTGGGTTCTCTCAGGTGCGGATGTGGTCTGGATATTGTCCTGTGTCCTCTGGTCTTTATTCTGGGAAGGGTTGTCTTTGTTATATTTTCATAGATATATGTTGTTTTGGGAGGAGATTTCCGCTGCTCTACTCACGCCGCCATCTTCTGCCCCTCAATCTTTATTTTTTTGCACATGGTGTGTGTGGGGTCACGGGGAAGACAGTGTAGCACAGAGAAGACAAGTAGGGACTCTGTGGCATCTTACTACACTGATGGACAGTGACTGCAATGGGGTGTGGTGGGGGGACTCGATAATAAGGGTGACTATAGAAGCCACATTGCTTTTCTTGTGAAACCTTCATAATATTGTATATCAATGATACCTGAATGAAAAATAAATAAAATCGAAAAAAATAAAACTGTTCATTTTGTGTTTACTCCCTGGTCTTCGAATGTATGAATATAAACAACCACAGATCAGTCATAGCCTGTACACCATTCAGGCCATCAGGTTTTGCAGACAGAAGTGTTGGAAGTGGCAAATGGGCACGTGCATGGGGAGGGCTCGTTCGCATTCTGTGTTAGGCCCGGGGCTCGCTCTTCTGTAGCCAGCGCCATGATAAAAGATCATCAGATGATGGTGAGTCACTAAGAAGACTGTCTATGTTCAGTGTGCACTGACCAAGAATGCAGGGAATATGTGGTCTGTTTTAAATATATCCATACAAGACTAGTCTTTGTGTCTCTCCAATTTTGGCAAGTAAAGGCGTGAACTAGAAGGTCACATTTGTCTACCATTCCCGGATGTGTGAATGAGGAGCCCTCACTGAGAATCTCCTGCTCTGCCCTGACTTCTGATACATGAGTATGTTGGTGTCGCCAAAGGGGCCTTTGCTCTGCCAAATGGTGTGACAGAGAGGAGGAAAATTGTGGGACTTTTTTTTTTAAGGGTATAATTTTTTTATTAAGGTATCATTGATATACAGTCTTAGGAAGGTTTTGCATGAGCAACATTGTGGTTATTATATTCACCCATATTATCAAGTCCCCCCAACCCCATTGCATTCACTGTCCATCAGTGTAGTAAGATGCTACAGAGTCACTAACTTGCCTTCTCTGCTGCACTGCCTTCCCCGTGACTCCCCTACATTATGTGTGTTAATCATAATGCCCTTCAATCCCCTTCTCCCTCCCTCCCTCCCCACCCACCTTCCCTACTCCCTTCCCTTCCCTTTCCTAAGGGCTAGTCCCTTCTTGGAGTCTGTGAGTCTGCTGCTGTTTTGTTCCTTCAGTTTTGCTTTGTTGTTAAACCTCACAAGTGAGTGAAATCATTTGGTACTTGTCTTTCTCCGCCTGGTTTATTTCACTGAGCATAATACCCTCTAGCTCCATCCATGTTGTTGCAAATGGTAGGATTTGTTTTCTTCTTATAGGAGAATAACATTCCACTGTATATGTGTACCATCTCTTCTTTATCCATTCATCCACTGATGGACACTTAGGTTGCTTCCATATCTTGGCTATTATAAATAGTGCTGCTATAAACATAGGGGTGCATATGTCTTTTTGAATCTTGGACCTTGTTGTCTTTGGGTAAATTCCTAGGAGTAGAATTCCTGGGTCAAATGATATTTCTATTTTTAGTTTTTTGAGGAACCTGCATATTGCTTTCCACAATGGTTGAACTAATTTACATTCCCACCAGCAGTGTAGGAAAGTTCCCCTTTCTCTGCATCCTCACCAACATTTGTTGTTCCTTGTCTTTTGGATGTTGGCCATCCTAACTGGTGTGAGGTGATACCTCATTGTGGTTTTGATTTGCATTTCCCTGCTAATTAGCAATATGGAACATCTTTTCATGTGCCTGTTGGAGATTCTTCTTTGGGAGAAGTGTCTGTTCAGATCCTCTGCCCATTTTTTAATCAGGTTATTTGTTTTTTGCCTGTTGAGGTGTGTGAGTTCTTTATATATTTTGGATGTTAACCCCTTATTGGATACATCATTTATGAATATATTCTCCCATACTGTAGGATGCCTTTTTGTTCTACTGATGTTGTCCTTTGCTGTACAGAAGCTTTTTAGTTTGATGTAGTCCCATGTGTTCATTTTTGCTTTTGTTTCCCTTGCCTGAGGAGTTGTGTTCATGAAAAAGTTGCTCGTGTTTATATTTAAGAGATTTTTGCCTATGTTTTCTTCTAAGAGTTTTATGGTTTCATGACTTACATTCAGGTCTTTGATCCATTTCAAGTTTAATTTTGTATATGGAGTTAGATAATAATCCAGTTTCATTCTCTTACATGTAGCTGTCCAGTTTTGCCAACACCAGTTGTTGAAAAGGCTGTCATTTCCCCATTTCCATAGCTTCTCTATTGTATATTAATTGACCATATATGCTTGGGTTTATATTAGGGCTCTGTATTCTGTTCCATTGACCTATGGGTCTGTTCTTGTGCCAAATTGTCTTGATTACTGTGGCTTTGTCGTAGAACTTGAAGTTGGGGAGTGTAATCCCCACAGCTTTATTCTTCCTTCTTAGGATTGCTTTGGCTGTTCAGGGTCTTTTTTGGTTCCATCTGAAGTTTACAACTATTTGTTCTAGTTTGTTGAAGAATACTGTCAGTATTTTGATAGGGATAGCATTGAGTCTGTAGATTGCTTTAGGCAGGGTGGCCATTTTGACAATATTAATTCTTCCTATCCATGAGCATGGGATGTATTTCCAGTTTTGGTGTCTTCTTTAATTTCTTTCATGAGTGTCTTGTAGTTCTCAGGGTATAGGTCTTTCACCTCCTTGGTTAGCTTTATTCCTAGGTATTTTATTCTTTCTGATGCAATTATAAATGGAATTGTTTTCCTGATTTCTCTTTCTGCTAGTTTATCATTAGTATATAGGAATGCAACAGATTTCTGTGTATTAATTTTGTATCCTGCAACTTTGCTGAATTTAGTTATTTTAGTAGTTTTGGGATGGATTCTTTAGGGTTTTTTATGTACAATGTCATGTCATCTGCAAATACTGACAGTTTAACTTCTTCCTTTCCAATCTGGATGCCTTTTATTTCTTTGTGTTGTCTAATTGCCATAGCTAGGGCCTCCAAGTACTATGCTGAATAAAAGTGGGGAGATTGGGCATCCTTGTCTTGTTCCCGATCTTAAAGGAAAAGCTTTTTGCTGTTAAGTATGATGTTGGCTGTGGGTTTGTCATATATGGCCTTTATTATGTTGAGGTACTTGGCCTTTATACCCATTTTGTTGAGAGTTTTTATCATGAATAGATGTTCAATTTTGTCGAATATTTTTTCAGCTTCTGTTGAGATGATCATATGATTTTTGTCCTTTTTGTTGATGGGGTGTATGATGGATTTTTTTTATATTGTACCATCCTTGCATCCCTGTAATAAATCCCACTTGATCATGATGGATGATCTTTTTGATGTATTTTTTAATTTGGTTTGCTAATATTTTGAGTATTTTTGCATGTATGCTTATCAGGGATATTGGTGTTATTTTCTATTTTTCTGATATCTTTGCTTGGTTTTGGTATTAGAGTGATACTGGCCTCAGAATGAGTTTGGAAGTATTCTCTTCTACTTTTTGGAAAACTTTAAGGGGTAATGGGTATTAGATCTTCTCTAAATGTTTGATAAGTTCAGCAGTGAAGCCATTTGGTCCTGGGGTTTTGTTCTTAAATAGTTTTTTGATTACCAATTCAATTTCATTGCTGGTAGTTGGTCTGTTCAGATTTTCTGTTTCTTCCTGTCTAAGTCTTGGAAGGCTATATTTTTTGAGAAAGTTGTCCATTTCTTCTAGGTTATCCAGTTTGTTACCATAAAATTTTTCATAGTATTCTCTAATAATTCTTTGTATTTCTGTGATGTCTGTAGTGATTTTTTCATTCTTATTTCTGATTCTGTTTATGTGTGTAGACTCTTTTTTCTTGATAAATCTGGCTAAGGATTTATCTATTTTGTTTATTTTCTCGAAGAACCATATCCTAGTTTCATTGATACTTTCTGTTGTATAGTTTTATTCTTCTCAATTTTATTTATTTATTTTCTGATCTTTATTATGTCCCTCCTTCTGCTGACATTGGGCTCCTTTGTTCTTCTTTTTCTAGTTTCATTAATTGAAGTTTAGACTGTTCATCTGAGATTGTTCTACTTTCATGAGGTAAGCCTGTATTGCAATATAGTTCCTTCTTAGCACAGCCTTTGCTGCATTCCACAGATTTTGGGTCATTGAGTTTTCATTTTTCTCCATATATTGCTCAATCTGTATTTTTATGTGGTCATTGATTCATTGATTATTTAGGAGCATGTTGTTAAGCTTCCATGTATTTGTGGGCTTTTTTGTTTTCTTTGCATAATTTATTTCTAGTTTCATACCTTTGTGGTCTGAGAAGCTGCTTGGTACAATTTCAATCTTTCTGAATTTACTGAGGCTCTTTTTGTGGCCTAGTATATGATCTATTCTTGAAAATGTTCCATGTGCACTTGAGAAGAATGTGTATTCTGCTGCTTTTGGGTGGAGTGTTCTGTAGATGTCTGTTAGGTCCATCTGTTCTAGTGTGTTGTTCAGTGCATCTGTCTCCTTACTTATTTTTCTTTCTGGTGGATCTGTCCTTTGGAGTGAGTGGTGTGTTGAAGTCTCCTAAAATGAATGCATTGCATTCTATTTCCTCCTTTAGTTCTGTTAGTATTTGTTTCACATATTTAGGTGCTCCTGTGTTGGGTACATAGATATTTATAATGGCTATATCCTCTTATTGTACTGACCCTTTTATTTTATGTAATGTCCTTCTTTGTCTCTTGTTGCTTTCTTTGTTTTGAAGTCTATTTTGTCGGATAGAAGTACTGCGACTTCTGCCTTTTTCTCCAAATTTTAGGACTTCTTAACCTCATTTTCTTCAGAATCTAGAACAATACTATGGTCACCAGGTCTATAGGACAGAGAATTTAATGTGTTTCCAAAAGATGAGGGTGCCTGGCATAGAGCAGATGCTTGATACATTTTGTTCATCTGGTCAGTAGACCTGAGAAAATTGGAAAACTAAAAAACAGCTGAAGAGCTGTTGGCAGTATTTTAGTCAGCTACTGTAATTGCAGAGGGCACCAGTTGGGGCAGAAATCCAAGGACCCCCCCCTGGGGATTGGTGGTGGTGTGCCATCTGCCTGAGGTGGGTGTGTCCTGTATGCAGGGCCCTCTCCCTGCAGCTGCCCACCCCTCACTGCCCACTTCCTTCATTCCTCAGCTGCCAGTCTTTGCATGTGCCCTGCCCCTTCCCCATTCTCATACCCTTGCTGTATCCAACAGCCCTCCACATTTTTCCACTGTTCCCCTTTTTGGGGGAGGTAGAAAAAAGTCTAAGAAGCTAAACTGTAAGGAGGGGAATGGTGCCAACTTGAGATGAGTCAGAAATGAAAGCATTTCTGAATGTGTAAGACAATGAAGAAAATATTTATTTTACAAAAACTGAGCTAACAACCAAGCCTTCAGGAACACAGCCAGCAGGCACTGCACAAAGAGAGGCCTGGTATCAGGATGCAGAGGACTGTGGCTCCTGGCTCATCCCTGAAGGATGAAGGCAGCCCTTTCTCTGTCCTGAGTGGTCCCCCTGAGTTTCAGGCAGCAAGGGTGGCTCAACAGCCATCCTGTGTGGTGGGGCCTCTGGGCCTGCTATGCATCTGCATGGACAGAAAGGCTGTTACTGAAGGCAAAAATACTCTGTTCTATTTAAAAGTTGTGCTTTTGAAAATGTACAATCCAGAAGCCATTTTGGATAGTATCTGGTGAACCCGCAAGTGTTACTTTTCTCAGATACAAATCTGCTACGTTGTACTATTTCATTTTCTAAGAAATACTGCCATAAAATATTTCTGTTTAATGTTTACATTTAGGGGATGGACCTGGAGAACAAGATTTTAAAGACTGCTAGTATTTTAAGCGAGCTGGCAGGTTCTTAAATAGTAAATAAAACCTTTCTAAGTACTTTGATATTTATCTAAATTGGGAGCCAGCAAACATTTTCTGTAAAGAGCTGGATAGTAAAAAGTTGAGACTTGGCAGAACGAGGGTCTCTGAGATAACACTGAAGCCACCAGCACAGTGTATAAACAAATGAATGTGGCTGTGTGCCAGTGGCCCATGGGCCACAGTTTGCTGACCCTGGAGAGTATAAGCTATTGATTCTCTAGAACATACATATGTAGAACCAGGAGTGTCAGTATTTATTTGATTGCCATTTCCAGATTAAACTGTTTGATAGAGCTGCTGGTTGGTAGTGACAGACAGGAATTCAGCCAGTATTGACTTTCTGGGTGTGGAGGAGTAAGGTTTCTAGATATTGCAGTAACTTTTTTTTTTCTTTTCTCTGCAAGGGCAGCATGCTTAAAATACAGCTTTTGAAACATTGTAGATATGCACTGTGAATTTTAAAGTCTACAAATGAATGCAGCTGTAAATGTTTGTGTCTTATCCATGAATAAAAGTCGAGTTTATATGCATACAAGTAGATGCAGACACATAATTTAGTGTATTGTAATTAAAATATTGTTTGTTTTCTCTTCTGAATATTTCTTAGACTTAAGACCTTAGTGCAAGTAATGTTTAATAAGGAATCTGCAATGTGTAACTCCCCAGTAAATTATTAAAAGAACTGGCATTCCTACCGTATAATATCAACACAAGTGATGTAAAATATGCCTTGCCTCCAAATGTGAGTGTGCTAACATTCTTTTTGGTTTATAGAGAGGAATGGTAGTAAATATGCTTCGAGGGTTGTTTGCACTTCTGTCCTTCTTTGTTATAGGTACATTTTAGGGCCTCTCCATCTGAAAAATTGTTATATGAAGTTATTGCTATTTTTAGATGCTGGAAATGAGGCATTCATGGTAGGGAAGTAGAGAAGCATTTGAGAGAAATACTGTGTTTCAAGTTTGGGGGCAGCTGGTTGGGAAATCAAAATGGGTGAATCGTAAATCTTATAACTTTATCACCATTTCTTTTTTTTTTTTTTTTTGCCAGTAAGAAAATGATGGTGTTGGCTGTATATTCTCTCTGTGTCTCATTCTGACTTGCAAACTCTAGGGAGTTCATTATGAACAGTGGCTTTCATTTTGTTGAAGTGATTTTAAATATTATTTAGATAGTCCAGACAGTAAAAGAGAAATTTGCAAATACCCTTCTTCCAGAATGGGCTACTGGCTGCCTGTAATGTGATTTCATTTTCTCTGTTATTAAATGTATATACAGTCAAACCATCATGTCCTAGAAATGAGTGACTAGTGAGACCATATAACTCAGTAACTTTTTTTTCCCTGTAACACGGTTTCTTGGCCTAGAATGTCCTAATATTTGAACCTATTCTTTGGGATGATCTGTCGCAGTTGGTGGCTCCACTGCCTCTCGAGGCATCCAGCCTGGGGGCCTGGGATGGTCCTTGGCGCCCTCCTCTCTCTGAGCCCCTGGCTGGTCTGTGTCTGTGTGGAGGACTCCCCAGGTGGTGCACATCTGCCCTCTTGTTCCTGTCCCTCCACACATACATAGAATTCTCTCTCTAAAGCGTGGGCTGCCATTCTGCTCCCGGCGGTAGTTCATTGCTATGGATTAGGTCCTGGCTCCTTAACCTCGACACAAGTGCCCTGCAAGCTGCCCTCCACTGCATGTCTTAGCCGTGGCCTCGGCTTTCTGGAGAAGCCTCATCCTGCAGTGCCCTCAGGGGCTGTGCTCTTGCCCCTCCGTGCTTTCGCTGGTGCCCAGAGTGACCACCCTCTCTTTTGCGCATCTGACTTGGTTTCCCTTCACAACTCTCCCCACCCCCTACTTCCGGTGAGATGGCCGCTAGGCAACTTTCTCTCTCTCTTCCCCCACCTTGCCTGGGTGTGGGGGCCCCAGACTTCGTTTCTCACCCCTTGCAGTTGTCTGGGTTGTACAGAGTGTTGGGATTTGCTCTGGGAGACCTTCACCTCCACACCCCAATCCCACATGGGCCCAGGGCCACCAAATCCATGACTTCTGTCACCCCTTTTACTCACCCCTTTCCTGCAAGTTTGCCGAATTTATCTTTCTGCTTTTGTACTCTCGTAGTGATTTGTACATGCCCCTATTTTCCTTACCCTCTCATTTCATTATGTATGTATTTTTAAGACCCTCTTTACAATATGCAGGTTATAAATGTTAATGACATGCTAGCAGTAAGATAATACACTACTAGCTCATACCTCATTATTTCTAACTCCTTCCTACCTTGAAATTAGGAAGTTAGTTACCGATGCCTTTAACTGTAAGGAATGCTTCACCCTTAACCGCCTTGTCCTTGTGAGTTGGCTGGGGGAGGGTAGCTGTGCAGCGACCCTAACCCCGAGGGCTCCCGCAGTGGCCTTCCTCTGTCCTCGGAGGTGGATTGAGGGAGTTACAGCTCCCTCTGGCGGCCAGATCACAGGTGCGTTTTTGTTCTGGCCTATAAAAGTAGCCTTCAGATCTAATGATCCTTTGGAGTTCTCTTTTAAATTAAATTTTTGACATTTTAAATACAAGTCTTGTTTGTTTTGGCAGGTAAATTATTTTCAAAGAGTGACACTTATACAGAGGAAAGAATGGTTTTACTTTTAAGTGATTCCTACCTTCTACATAGTTGGTTTTAGACAACACATAGTATTAAACTTTATTTACTCCTTTTTCTTTTCTTTCTCTGTCAACTTCCTAAGCTTGTAGAATCTTCAGAGTGAAATTCGGAAAAGTACAAAAGAACAGTCAGCTGATACTGGGATGGGAAGAAATGAAATGCTTCAAATGAGGGGTGCTATATTTCAGTATGGTCCCATGCATTTTAACACATTTTTAGCTTCACATTTTTATGGATTAGAACTTCAGTACTACTTAAGTTTTCTTTAATGAAGGATTTCTCGACTGACATTCTTAATATAGAAAAATAAATACTATAAATAGTTACCCAAATCCATGCTAATTATGGGAAACAGATGTGGATCATCTCAAAAATATTTGTATTTGGCTTTGGAATTTAAGACAAACTTTTGTGTATGATTCTATCTGAGATTGCAGGAATTTTTAGTACTACAGAGAAGTTAAAGAAGCAATCCATGGCATGAAAAACACTCTGAAAAGATGAGAGTTAAACAAATATCTTTTTCTCCCCATCTCTTCTTGTAGCTAAATTTGTAGTGACGCCGGTAGACAGCACTACTTTTCAGATTGATGATGGTAGTCCTCAAAGAATACCAGCAAGCAGCGATTAAAAATTTTTCTTCAAATGCAAGATTGGCTTATTTTCTTTCAGTTGTGCTTGGGTGGTTTCTCTGTTTTTGTTTTTGTGTAAAATTCTACTGCAGGCAGAGGAAGGGTCATGAAGGTGTCTTGGGCAGTTGGCCTCTGTGGTAAGTTGCAGCAAAGGACTTATTTAAACAGAGTAGGTGGTGGTATAAACACCCACATAAGAAAATGGCACGGGTCATTTATCTACTCGTTTTGCCAGAACATTCTCCCCCTTTGCCATTTCTTTTTTTTTTTTTTGAGTCACATAATGAAAAAGCAGATTTTTTTATTATGATGTTTCTCCATATTTGGCACTGCTGTAAATGGCTAACTAATATTTACTGCCAATTCAATACAAATGTGTGGTTTGGTAATACCAGAACAGCAAATTTAAATGAAAAATAAAAGTTAAACATTTCCACACAAGAGTTTACAGTCTGACATTTCACTGCGTAGGTAAAAAGACTTTTTTTTTAAACTACAGATTATTATTCAGCATGAATAAAAAACTACAACTTTTATTTTTAAACAGGAGTCACTGGTTTTAATTTTTACACATTTTAAAATTACTGTAATAAAAAATAATGAAAAAGCTTCTTAATAATGCCATACACAGTATAATATAGATTTGTCCCCATTATATAGCATTTGTTTAATATACAAAATAGAATATTGACACACTTGAATCTATATGTAGTTAAGCAAGTTATCTGAGGAGGGTATTTTCATACAGCCTTTCATCAAAAAATAAAATCCTTCTTTCAGGTGTTTTCTAGAGAGAAGCTAATCCCTTATTGAAAACGTGGTCACTAATCCTTGGTGGACCAGGCTGACTGATAATCTGGAAAATGATGAAATTTCCACTCAAAGTGGTTGAAGTGTCCTCCTTACACTCTTATTTTCCCATCCAACTCACAAACCAGGCATATAAAAACACATTCATCTACAGCTACAGTCTTTTGGGTGACCAACGAAGAGTGAAATCTCAGGGCTGCCATGGTTCTTGAATTTCGTCAGATCAAGGTATAATATTTTTCATTCCATGGTGATGTAGTTTGACTTTTTAACAGAACTAAAATGGTACGACTTAATAGGTTATATGTGTAAGCCCTTTGCCATTTCTTAAGGTCTGCAAATAAAAAACCAAAAAGCAGATACAGACAAAACCATTCACAGCTTTCAGTGGGACAGAAACATTGGGCATGCACTAGGGAGAAAAATGAGGGAGAAAAGTGTTGGCTTGAGTGATGTTAAAATAGTTTATTTTCTTTTAAGTTGAAGATAATGAGATTTTTTCTCAGGGCCGTTAGGACTAGTCTCATGAGATAATGTTTTCATGTGACAGTCCCTGATAATGCTAAAATGCTGTCAAATACAAGGTCTTACTGTTTATTTTCTCTAGACACCTCCTCCTGAAAAAAGCCAGCCTCCAAAGCAAATAGGTGAGCTATCAAAGAATCCTAGAACCCTCTCGGCTAAGAAAGTGCTATGTAAGTGGAATGGCACTTCTTCATCCCTTGTGGGTGGAGAGCAGGAAATTGTGACGGTTCCCGCGCAGGCCCCAGAGAGGGTCTGCAGCCCAGAGGGCGCTATCCACGCATGGCCGAGATGTTTGCGTCGCCGTGGTCCAAGCTTTCTCTCCCTCTGCCTTCCTCTTGCTTCATTTTATCCTCTTGTGCCCTGGTGGTGAATCTGACGCTTGAGTTGCAGAGTGTAGTTAAGTAGAAAGCAGCCCTAATGGGGAGGACATCCAAATACATGCTGCCGTCCCTCGTGAGATTATAAACACTGAAAGCAGGGCCTAAAATGGGGTTGAAATATTAACAACGTACGTATTAAAAAAAACAGTTTGAGAGCCCCTTGCAGAGAGGTGGATCAATTCTGTTCCTTTTCTCCCCCAAAAAGAAACCCAGCAGTGCCCCTAGTTTCCTAGTTTGGGAATGAGAAAGGCGATGTGGAAATGTTTTTACTTTTAAATTTACATATTTAAGTGATAGAGAAAATGATGCATGTTATTGTGGAAATCTCAGTAGATGTAAATAAAAGCAGGAAATTAAAGCCCTCTCAGCCTCCTAACCCAGGCCTACTGGGATAGACACTTTGAGAATAACCACTCCCCCCCTGCCATCTTTTGTGTGTGTGTGTGTGTATTGAGGGACATAAAAGTCACATTGTAGAGTTTTAATAACTGCACAGTACATGGTGTAAATGTTTCCAAGTCATCCTGTGCGTCTCTGTCTTAGCCTTCCCATGGCCTTGGAGTGTGGGAATCTGAAGGGCAGGTAACCAGCCCTTTAAGTCTAGAGCAACCAGGTGTCGGCTTGAACATGCGCTCGCTGTTCGGCAGAAGTGACTGCATGGCTTCATTATGGCCGCAGCTCGACACTTACGGTTACTACCTCGGTTTGTCAGATATTTTCTGAGCCCCTAGGATGTACCATGTACGGTGAAAGGCTCTGGGCAGAGAGGGTCTCACTTGCTTCAGGGCTCTAACTCTGCAGCTCTTTCATCTTCTAAGTTTTCTGCCAGTTGTTGAGGAAGCCACCTTGAAAGATGCCCCCTCCCCTCCTCTGTGGCCGCCCCCTGCCATGGGAGACCTGGCTGGAGGTAGTTTATCCCCAGCTTATCCCCAGTTGTAAAGAACTCCAGAGGTCGCCTGTTGTGTGATGGCCATCCTCAGTGTGAACATTTGCCCAGAGAGGCGTGCCTATGTGGGGCTTGGAGCCTGCCTTAGCTGGGAGCTCATGGGACGTGTCGCCCTTCACCGTGCTCTCTAGGTAGGAAGAACACCCTTACCTGCGCCCTAAGCCCCAGCTTCTCACCTGGGACGCCCCTGCCTTGCAGAGAGCTCTTACTGCAGTATCTTATTTAGCGGATGGAGGTTTCACCTTAAAGCACTGTACTGCACCCCTGGGCCTGTTTGTCTGTCTATAGCTGATGGGTTCTTGCATGTGTGGGAATCATTGGAGATTGCTCCTTCAAATTTGAATCACCTAGGCTTACTCTGTTTGCAAAAATATTTTTTAACCTAAAAATGAGAAAAGCTTTTTTTACTTCAGCTCCTTGCCCTATTTACAGTCAATTTTATTCATTTCAACTTATGATGTCAAAAGAGTTCCAAGTTCATTTACAGCAAAAAATGAATTAAGAAAGAAGAGACAGCTGCCTAAAGGAAGCAGACTTGTGTCTTGCCGCCTTTAGGGTTGGATACGTTGGTAGGAGGGACTTTTCGGAGGGTAGGTGCTCTGGTGTCACTGCTGTTCTAGAAAGTGCTGTAGTGTGGAGTCCTGTCTTGTGGGAGCAAGATCCCGTGGTTCTGGTCTACCTTTCTCACTGGGTTTTTGGGCTCTTAGTTTCCCGCCTACAGCTTTCTGGAGGTGCTTTGAAGGTTGCACTGAGGCCTTGCTGGTACTTGTTGGGCACATGGGATGGTGGCTCACAGATGTTTTCTAGAGGGGGACAATTTTTAAAGTTTCTCTAAAGGAATCATATAGGGTATTCCAGAAATGTTTTTCACAGTGTCTTGTTTTCTGGGTACAAGAATGTGCTTTTTCTAAGCTCTGCCTACCCTCTTCCCAAAACAGGAGAGAGAGAGAGGGTTGTGCCATGTTTGCCAACAGCTTAAATAGCACCAGTGATGCTAATTAATGATGGTCCTTGTTCTCAAGGCCCCTGTGCTTGTGTAAGAGGGCAGTGTAAGTGTGCAGCTGAGCAAGGAGTACACGCTCATGCTGGACATCCCAGAGATGATAGGGAGGCTGTAGTTGGGATAGAATCCTGGGGGTGAGATTACGTGAGTCTGGCCCAAATAAGGTGCACTTCTCTGTAAGTTTCTGCTGTGGAGCTTGGAGTTTGCAAGGGTTGCTTGAACCAGATTTCAAAAGGAATGGTACTTTTCCACAGTGCACACTTTCAAACTAACAATGTGCACAGACGTTAGCAATTTTTTAAAAGAAGAGGTTAATAGTTTCATCTCAGAAAAAAAAATGAGAGAAGCTATGAATGACCACACTGAGGAATATCTATTTTAAAAGTATGCATGACAAAAAATACACCATAAAGTTAAAAAAGAAAAAAGTGGGAGGGGCACCTGGAGAAAATATTGCCAGTTTCTATCCCAAAGAGATAATTTCCTTAATATATAATGAACAACTACAAATCAATAGAATGACCGATAGCCTAATTGAAAAATGACCATCAGAGAGTATAAATAGTTCAGAGAAAGGGACATAGCAGTGGCCATTAAACATATTACGATAGTTAGCCTCTCTTATAATAAAAGAAATAGCAATTGAAATTCCAATGAAATACCATTTTTAAAGATCACATTGTCCAAAATGAAAACTTTAATAGCCCAATATGTTGAGAAGAGTGTGAGGAAGCAGCTGCCCTTATGCTGTTGCTGCAGGGCATGAGAGGGGGCACTGCCTCCAGCAAGTTGGAAATATTTATCAAAGGGACAAATGCCTGTGCACTTGAGTCCGCACTCCTCTAATTCCGTCAGTTTATCTACCAGATGCACATGCCCATGTGTGAGGGGAAGGGCATACAAAAGCATGTATTCCCCTATTGGCACGATCAGAAAAGATTGGAAATTACACAAGTGTCTGTTGAAAAAACAGCTGAATCCTGTCTCTGGACTTTAGCATCGGTTCTGTGCGCCATGGCCACCCCTCCCACCCCTGCCCCCGCTGCTTTTAGTGCTGGTTTTATTCTCAGCCAGGTTTTCTCTATTCGGTGACAGCTCAGAGTATAGAGAGGGTGGCTCCAGCAACGTTTAGGGCTTGCCTTTTATTGAGTCTGACCTGTGAGCAGGAGAGAGGAATGTTCTGTAAATTGATCTATAGTGGAGCAGATTATTCATTTATATTAAAAAAGCTATCCGGCCTTGTGACTCATACCCCTCCTGTCTTCATTTCCTCTTCACGTTCCCAGTACAGTGCTCTGTCCCGTTATTGTCATTAACAGATGAAGCAGCAGCGTCTGAGACCCGTTTTTTGAGACATTCCAGTTTTATACATTTCAGTTAAATCATAATGATCACATCAGTGGTGCGAGGTAAAGGCATTATATGCATTTTCCAGGTGAGAAAAACCTGAGGATCAGAAAGGGTAAGCAGCTTGCCGAAAGTCACAGCCGGTAACACGCAGCGCTGGTGTTTGGCCAAGTTTGCACAGGCTCTTCTCATCCTCTCTGCCATCAAGCACCTGGGGTGAGGCCCCAGGTGGTTGGAGTGAGCTGCTGGATTGGGGCAACCACCAGTCACTGATGAGAGTCACTGATGATCCTCATGGGGTCCAGGGCTCGGAACCCTGTGCTCCGCTTCCAGGCTGAGAATGCTCATCACCACTGCCAAGCCTGTCTTTATGCAAGAAACTAATGTCTGGAAGAAGCAATAGATGCTTGGAAAGAATCTGAGCCGCAGAGGGTAGACAGGACTCCCAAGGAGGAAGGACTGGTCACAGTGATCTCTGCCTTGAAGGTTCTAAGAAGAACTGAGTCTCTGTCTTGGTGGCTGATGGTCTTCGTTGGTCAGTAGCTGTTGGCTCCCCACGTGGTGGCTGTAGACGGACCTGGGGAGCCCAGAGGAATTTTGGTTGAGTTGTTTGTTCTCATCTTGCAGGCACTGGCTTTCGGCTCTCATTCCTCAAAAAGTTGCTCAACCAGATTGGTCAGGGGTGGGGTGGGGTGGAGGTCAGGAAACTAGGAGAGAGGTGCAGCTTCTGAAGGGAAAATCAGCAAATAGATAAACAAAGGTTGGGGACTGGGGGAGGAGGACTAGGAAGGAAAAAAGTCATGGGGCTCTTATAAATCAGAGGAGGGATAAAGAGGAAATTTAAACTTAAAAAGCAAAATGATTAGACTTTTAAGTTTAACGAACTTCATTACACATAAACTTTTACTTACTATTTTTTGTAGTGAATGCATGTAGGAAAAGCAGGATTACTTTTGTTTTCCTTCACTCACTTCGATTTTTGTGAGTATCACTTCGATACATTTTAAGATCAATTATGAAAATCGAATTACCAGATGCTTGATAGAAATGTACATTAGTAATATTCAAAGATGTTTGCATGCTTTATTTCCTTTTCTCCTGAAAAAAAAAAAAAAAGAATCAGAGCAAACTTAGGTCCTGAAAGTAAGTGTGGAAATCACATTAAAAATCAGAAAACATTGACCACTTTCCCCCACATTGTGATTCAGTTTTCTTTGGTCTGAGTGGTAGAATATGAATGCTGCTACTTCCGGGCAGCCAGGTTGCTGCTTTCTAAGACCTGGGTATGTAGTGTGAGGCCTGTTTTCTCTCTTATGTGCATTTTTTGCTACTTTGCTTCCATTTAATCCAGAGGGAGCGTCACAGTAGGGATTTAAGCTATAGACAGTGTTCACAGTGTGAGGAGTGTGGAGCAAAGAGGCTCTCTCAGAGCAGGTGTGGTCCAGCAAGGCCAGGGCCTGCGAGTGATGGACAGGCTAGCCCAGGGCACCAGCATTATAACAAGGCTTCACTAACCTGGGGTAAAATAAATGCAAGTAAGTCAAAATATGCATACAGAACTTCAGAGCTGAGAGAGATCCTAGAGCCAGTGCTTGCTTCTCAAGCTTGGCTGTACATAAGAATCCATGGGGAGCTTCAAAAATACATTGCTTCCAGGACTCACTCCAGAGATGCGTTCAGTTGGCCTGGAGTGGTGGGTAGATGCAGGAGGAGGACTTGGGCCTCCTAACTGTGGTCCAGACTGCATTGCAGCAACCACGGGACACAGTGAATCTAGTCCCAGCGTCCTGTCCAGCACTGTTTGTCCAGGTCCCAAAGCCTCTCTGCTCTCGACCTTTTGTATGGCATCCTACTTCTGGGCAGGGCTCTGGTCCAGCCTAGAGGCCTCCTACACCTCGTTTTGAATAATGAACGTTAAGTAAATGCGTACTTGTGCCTTTATTGTGCAAACTCTTTTCTCAAGGAATCTGTATTTATTAGACTTGCCGGTGGATTGATTCATTCATTGTCTTTCTAATGAAAACAGTTGCTTGGCCCAATGCTCTTCCAACGGTCTGTGTGGCGAGATAGAATAGGGAGGGGAGTTCCTTTCTCAGCATTGCTCTCCTGATTCTATCCAAGCCCTGCCCTCCTCTCCCAGGCCCCTTTTTCATGCAGCAGGGCTGTGAACAAAAGGCTTTTTTTTCACCTGCCCAGGGCGCCAAGCAAAGAAAAGGAAGCCCTTGCCAGGCTTTGTGATCCCCCAAGCAGCTTGGAAAGCCTTTATCCTCTTCTGATATTTACTCAACACCTGACACCTCCTGGGAATCTTTAAAATTGTTCTCTAAAGAAACCATTATGCCTCAAGCGCCTATTTTTAGACACTATAAAGCCTTTCTCTGTATCTGCTAAGCCTGCTTTTAGAAAGGCAATAGGATCTTTTGTCTTTCAAAAGTTCACCATCTGGCCAGTTCCCCACCTGAACCCCCAAATCCTGGAATGCTCCCTGGTATATCTCGTCCCTCATTCAGACCAAACCTTTACAGCAGAGAAGTCGAAATAATACAACTGGGAAGAAAGCTCCTTCCCAACAGTGAGCGTTGGGTTACAATGAGCGTGAGTTGGTGTGTCTCCGAAGTCTGGACCTGCCCTGCGGCACATTTAACCTGGTCACCTGGACTGGCCTGAGCTCCGGGCCTCCAGTCAGCTGCCCGAGTTCAGGACAAGTACATCTGTTGGTTACCAGTCTTAGCAGTTCGCAGCTGTCCAGTTCAGTACGAACTATATGAAAGAGCATCAGGGTGGTGTGGTGGGTCTTGACCACACCTCAGCCAGCCTGGGGAAATCTCCTCTTTGGCTTTTTGCTGTACATGAACCCCATAGCTTGTAGCTAATGGCGTGTGTGTGTCTTTGAAGGCAGTGATCGTCTGGAGCTATACCGCAGACCCCAAGGCAGTGGTAGGCTCAGTTTTACATCTTTCCTTAGCCTATGCCCACCATTTCCTCTGCTCCCGACCTTTCTCCTGCCCTTGCTTCCTCCCGCCCTGCCTCCATTATGGGGCCATACGAGAGAACAAAAGGATCTTTTATTTCATATTTATTGAGTAAAAAGTTTTAGGATTCAGGTTACTAAATTTAAAGTTGGTAAATTGAATATTTTATATGAGATTCTTTGGGGAAACCCCCCACAAAATTCCATTAAAACCAAACAAAGTGTTCCTTTAGGCAAAATTTAAAAAAACTTTTTTTTTTGGTGGGAAATAAAGGAATACCGTACACAGAAAAGATTGGAAAGTGAACAACAAAATATTAACAACATATCAGGGTGCTAGTGAGACAGGGAGGCAGCAGGGCATAACTCCTGCCCAGTTAGAGTAGGTGTGGTCCCTGGAAAAGGACAAAGTCTTATAAAACAGGGTGCTTGAAATTGAAACAATTTATTCCCCATGGGGACCCGGTAGTGTAGAACAGCTCATTGCTCATAGTCGTGTAGGCCCATTAGCTTACAATATAGTATCCTGGAAACCTTCACAGACATGGGTTAAAATATAACTAGCATTCTGGATGAATCTATAGAAAACTCCCGCTGCAGCAAGACACCAAGACTGCAAGTGGCGACCTTGCCCCCCCCACCCCCGCACCTGCAGGGAGTTCCATACTTGCTCTTATCCTGGATAAAGCCCTCTCTCTGAATCTGAATAAAAACTCTCTGTAAATCTCCCGCCTTGTCTATTCAGGAAGTTCATTCTTTGACTCCGTGAACAAGAACCCCTGGCATCACTAGGATTATCAGTTACTTTGCTTTTTATGTTTTCTAAATTTTCTTCAATGACCATATGGTTTAATATTACCAAATATAAAAAGAAAAGTGTGCATGCCTGATAATCTAGCTAACGTACTTCAAAGGAACTCTTCCTAAGAAAATAGTGAAGAATGTCTTATAGCCTTATATCCAAAGAATCAGCTAAAAATGAGGGTGAAGCATTTTTTTATCATAAAAAAATAGTTAAAGCAACCTTAAATGTGGTACAGCTCTAGAATGGAATAGTATGAAACCCTTAAAAATGATGTAGACAAATAATGACATAGAAACATAATAAAGCTACAGATTTCTGTAATTTGATCCCGTCTTTTTTGTAAGAAACATACACATATACAGAATTATAGAAGAAGATGTGTAAGGGTATATTAACATGTTAATGTAGTATTATTGTAATCTCAGAGAAGAGGATCCCTAGGTGTTTTTCTTCTGTCGCCTGTGTCCATATAATTTTTGTGTAAAAAAATCGATCTTGCCTTCATAAAAACTGCAGAAGTTTATTTCAGTTTTAGGAAATCAAATTGCCTCTTTTTGAGTGAGAATCTGCAATTTAAACCTCATAGTAGACCTTTTACTCCCATTGTTTAAATCCACCTTCTTCTACCTTCAGGAGAATTAGAGCAATGATTAAAAGAGCTTAACATGACAAATGGATTGCTGAATCGACTATTGATAATAACAATGGCTGAGGTTTTTAATCGCCATTCGTATCAGTGAGTAGATTTCCCTTCTTTGCTGGTCCTTTGGGTTTTGCAGCACAAGTAACAGTGATCCCTTTTAACCACTGTACTGAGGATCAGACGTGCACTCTTTGTAATGGGAAGCTAAATAATGAAGCCGGCAACAGAATGATGTTAGAGTAACTGGAGCTGTGAACCTGAGGGCCTGGTGGTGCCCATTTCAGAATTCAGAAGCTATTTCTGTGTTTATTTGCAGCTAAGTTCCCTGGGCTGAGGCTGTTGGAAGGCTGGCTTCAAGATCATTGGTAAATTACTAAGGAAGACATTGGCCTTACTCTGTAGCAGCTTAAAATTTTATTGGTGAGAGGCTCATTGCAAAACAATTACTTTAAGCTAGAATTTGGTGTATAACCAAAGTGCTAAATTGTGTGCACAGATGACAAGTGTTAAGATTTCAGAAAAAATAAGCCTGGTGTGGGCAGTGACAGGCATGCCCTGACAAGCCCTTCCATTCCAGAAACCCAGTATCAACATGGTATTTACACAGTAGAAGCTTGATAAACACTTGTTGAATGTGATAGTATCTGAGTTGCTTTTCAGGCCCGGGTTCCTAAATACCTGAGTCCAGATCATGAAACTGCAGGATGAGGAGCCCTTCCATGTGAGCATTCTGAGGTCAAGAAATTAAATGAGTGGTTCAGGATCACAAATGATTCCCAGGCCTCAGCACTACCAAGTGCATGTAAGGTGCACCACTGATTTAATAACAAGAGGAGAAATGGCTGGCAAGTTCCTTTCTGACTTTCCTTTGAAGCGTCCTGATTTCAGAGAGGTTAATATGTTAAGTTGCCTTAATTTAAGTAAAGAAGGTAGTTCTTGGCATTATGGTTAGTTCTCAGGTCTCCTGATGCATGGTTTATCCAGTTTAGTGATTCATGTTGGTCCTTTGACAGTTTACCACTCACTTTAATGTTTTTTTTACTGGGCGGGCTAACAAGTTTGGAACTGTCTACACGGTTCATTTGTTTCCTGTGTAACTGAACACAAACAGTGCCGTCTGCTGGGTTAGTTTGTGGGGTGCAGCCCACAGGTACTTGTACCTGTCTTTCCGTGGAGTGTGGTAACCATCTCTTCATGCTGAAAGGTGCTGTTCTATGAGCTGGAGAACAGTGTTGCGCCTCTAGCAATTTATCATCAATTGCTAATTTGAGCCCAGCCTGGCCTTTGAGCATGGACTGTAGATTTTCCAGATCTTTAAAAAAAATAAAACAATCCATTAATGTATAGAGTTGTCTTTGTGATTGCTTGCTTATATTGATTGTTTTAAAGAATCAGGATCCAAGCTTGATATTGTCATGTTCCAACACAATACAGCAGCCTATGTGGCCGTGGGCACAGGGTGTCATTGTTAAAGAGGTTTTTAAAGTCCAAGTGATTAAGAGAGTAAGACCAATGTATTGGTGAGGATGGTATGTGTGTGTATCATGTGGATTGTATTTCTTGATACAAGCTATTTTTTTAATCAGTTTATATAAATGGGAGCATTTAGGAAAGAGTTCGTTGGAGTACTGGCAAGATGTTTTATATATGCTCTTTTCTTTGAGTTGTCATGTATGAGAGTGTACATATGATGCAAGACAATGTGCTAAAAGTTACCTCTTGAATTAGTCTTGTGTAAAATTCAGTATCAATCAGGCACTTAATTGTATAGGTGTTGCAAAATCATATATTCGTGGTAATACAGGCAAAAGAGGCATGACAGTTTATGTAGTATGACATCCTAAAAATTTGTCGTCTTCTGTAACTAAGAGAGTCATCTTCTGATATAAAGCTGGTAGCCACGCCTTTTTACAGCTGCCTGTAAAACCCACATATGTAGTCTTCTCCCTAATACTTGCTTACAAATCACAGGTATTGTTTTTAGAGGGTAGGCAGTGACACCACTTACATATGAGTTTTCCAGTTCCATTTTTCCCCATGGTCTTTGCTTCCTCTGGCATATTTTCCCTAAGATTGTTACCTGCTTTTGGAAATCTGAACCTAAAAATAGTTACCAGGGATTGATGAAGGCTTTGGAGGAGTGAAACGGTTAGGGGAAGTTTTCCAAATGTCACCTCATTAAGTAGCTCTTCGTGACCTGATTTCCAGTCAGTCTCAATTCCCAGCTGCACAGAACAGTTCTCCTGTAACCCATCCAAGCCTTGAGTACCATCAAGGCCTACCTCAAAGCCTTCCCTCCTCCCGTATGTCCTGGGTCTTCAACTGGTCTCTCTCCTTAATACAAATGCCTGCCTCCAATTTTCCCTTAGAATTGACTCTTAGCTGTGACCTTTTGGGAACATGCTGGCTCTCTGCTTCTCTTTTCTCTGTCCTGGGAATTTCATTCTTTGGAACCAAATCATCAGGCGTTGGATGTGGGATGGAGGTGATGGGGAAGAAAAGAGCTTTTATCCTTCCTCTTGTATTTAGTGGCTCAATCAGAAGTTTGTGGGAAAGAAGGAAAGTTGGAGAGAAGGTTAGGTGGGAAAGAGCAAAAGTTGTCCTTGAGCAGCCAAGCTAGCATTCAGAAAGTCAATATAATAAAACAGGAATTCAGATCGGCTGCCCCTTGGGGAATGGGGTTGATGGTGCGGGGTTCAAGACTGCAGTATGCAAACGCCACCACCAGATGGTGGTGGCTGCTTCTTGGCCCCCGTGGGACTCTGAGACGCCCCCTCCCATTGCAGGTCTCTGTAAGCATAGTTTTGAAGGGGTACTCATGCCATTGTCATTCAGTCAAAAAGTGGTATTAAATAAGAAATCATTGCCTTTTAAGAGGAAGCATTAAAGAAAAAGACCTGGCTCAGTTAAGTTTGTTCTTTTCCTCAACAGTGTTGGCTCTTAAAAAGTCAGTATGTTCTTGGCCTTAAGGTGCGTAGTTACAAGGGAATTTGGGGTGTAAACCTCCTCTAACTTGGGCTGCAACTTGATGTCTGTCCCAGGGTTTGGGCTGAGAAGCCATATGATCTGGCTTTGTCCTTTGTGTGCCAAAATGAGTTTGAAATTGACCTCCCTGACCTGTTGGAGACATTGGTTAAAGTAGAAAATGGGAGAAACATCTTTTGGTGTTGGGTATGCATCGAATCAGTTTAATTGAGGGAAGGGGTGGCTGTGGTTGCTTAGGACTGTGCTTTGAGAGCAACAAGCTACTGGAGGGCAAGTGGATGTAGGAAGGGGCAGCAGCGTGTGGACTTGGGGGCCTGTTGGTTTCGCCTGCCAGCATCTCATTGATTCTTCACAGCCCTGAAGGAAGTTTCAAGTCTCCATTTCTACAGATGAGGAAGCCAGAGGTGTGACAGGTCAAGAAACTTGCCCAATGTCCCCCAGTTGGTAAAGTGGTAGAGCTGGAAACCAAAGCTGGTTTTGTCTAATGAATATATGCACTCATTTAATATATATGAGGGCAGTAGAGCAATTATTTAAAAAATAGTATCCAGAGGGATTTCTTCATTTCCTTGAATGTCCTTCCTTTCAGCACTGGCATGAACATTTAGGGGGGGAAATGCCATTAATTTGCAAAAAGGGACATTGTGTATGCCTTGTGCTCAAGGTTCCAGGGTCACTTGGGCCAGGCATGCATACCTCTTCCTGTAAGTCGGCTGTTAACTTTCATGGTGGTGTTTTGCTGTGTGTGTGTGTGTGTTGGGGGGCGGGGGCAGTGTTGTAGAGCTGTGGTTCAGATTGCTTTTGTCTCTCTTGAGTCCACAAAGTTCTTCCACTGGTTCTCTGCCTTTGATGAGCCACTTCCCTTTTCCCCATATTTGAATTTGCTCATGATTTGAGTGAGGCAGGCATTCATTAGCTGCAGCTTCCAGCCCAGACAGGCTTCAGCACAGCACCAACCAGTATAGCTCGAGGGAGTCTGGGTGGGTGGCTGTCAGCCGGGCCCTACCTGGGTGGTGGCTAGGGCAGAACCCTCCCCTTGAAGCGCCTCCCGCAGAGCGTGGTGCCTCCGGCTCCAGGCTGTTGATCACCTGTCAGCAGGGGGAACTGGCAGAGACCAGGATTTCTCCTCCCTGCCGCTGTTGTTAGGGGAAACAGAGGACCGTCTGCATCTGCACCAGCCTCTCTGTCTCTCCTTTAAATGAGGTCTTCCTGCCTGGAATCTGGTAAGTGCCACAAAGGGTTCTGTTTTCCTTGGTTAGCATCAAGAAAATGTTCTCTTATGATGGATCCATTAGCTTTAATCTAAATGTGCCAGGATTGGGGGAACTATTTGTCTTTCTTTTTCTCTCCCCTTGCTTCCTGTCAATTAAACCTTTTTTGTGTGCTTCAAAAATCAAAATGTATACAGTGAAAAATTTTTATTTTGTGTTTAAATTATATCATCTTGTTTGAAACCTATTTTTTTCAGTGCGCTGAAAAATTATTATACAGATATTGTTCTGGTGCAACCCCCCTCCCCACCCCACCCCATGTCCTTTTATAAATAAATTACTGCAATTGGCATGACTGTGTTCCTGAAATGTCAAAAATAGACAGTGATAGGATCTGTCATGTAGAGTTTGGAAATGTGGTACAAAACCCCCCGGATATAAGGACAGATCTTTTAACACTGTTTCTTTGTAGACTTCATTGTGTGTTAACTTCAATGTAAACACAGCTAATGCGCTCAGCTAGGTGATTGTGGGACAGGTATTACATCTTTATTGTTACAGATTTACTTCCTGGGATACAAACACCTTTCTCATTTGTTTTATAACCTTTATAGGAAATGCTTGCGGATGCGTCACATGACTCCTAACTTTAGTTTTCACTTGTGTTCACGCAGATCAAACGGATTTGCTCTTACATGGGTAGATCCTCAGTTATGAACTTTTATAAATTATAAATGCGCTGCCTGATGATTAGATCATTATTCATTGTCTTTTCCCCGTGCATCTCAGCCTTCTTTAAAAGAAAATAAAACTGGCCATTAATATTTTCTTGACTGTAAGTTGAAGAGTACTTGCCTTAAACATCATTAAAAATACACATAGAAATTACTGACCAGGAATCTGTCCATTTGAGGTTAATCTTATAGGAATTAGTGTAATTTTTCTTTCTAAAAAATCCATCCATTCTTTCTTTGTTTCTTCCTTTCTTGTCACAAGGCTTATGGCAAATATCTAATTGGAGGAAAATGAACTGTGTAATGACTGGAATGGAAGACCAGGGCATTGCTTGCTCTTTTTGGGTGAGTCTATAAACAGACTCTTGGACTTCCTTAAACAAAGGATGGTGGAGGAGTTCATGACGATTTTTATGAGTTGAGGAGGAGGGAGCTTGCTGGCAACCTGAAGCATATCAATCAGAAGGAGCAGTTGTCAGAAATCTTCAAGAACTTCTGACCCTGTTTGCTTGATGGTGACTTTTTGTTTTGCTTGAGAATTGGGTGGTGTTGGTTCCCTGGATGTGGGAGAAACGGCGAAGCAGCTTAATGAATAGGGAAATGCCATCTTTTTGTGTGTGTGACTTGAAATTGTAGCCTGTAAACGATTGCCTTAAAAGGAGATAATTGCCGCTGAGAAATGGAAAATTGGAGGCACAAACTCTGCAAACCTTACTTATAATTCCTTATCTGTAAACTCCCTTGCATGTGGAGTGACAGTTATACCTCAGAAGAGACGAGGAAGAACAGAATATAAACCTGAGAGCAGTAACTGCTGCTGTGAGTGGAGGACAGATGTGGAGAAAAGAAATCCACCCCCGATCATACCCCTGATTTCTGCCCCTCCGGTACCATTGCCCTGCCCTTCTCCTGAAATGACCCAAACTGTGTGTCTGGCAATATGAGGCTGCTACTTCATCTAAATGCATTTTTTTCAGCTTATGAACTCTCATGCCGTGCCTGGGGGGGCTGAATGCCTGGGGGGCTGAATGCCTGGGGGGCTGAATGCCTGGGGGGCTGAATGCCTGGGGGGCTGAGTGCCTGGTTAGTGATCTTTAATGTAAATGCTCCTCTGCTGAGATTAACATTTAGCTTGGTTAGTACCACAGAGATGGAACTCCGTGGTCCTCCCGTGTGATTTATTCTCTGCCAGCCATCTGCCCACCTGCAGGAACTGGGCACAGCCTGTTTTACCTTTGTGTGTGATCTTTCCCAGGGCAGGGTTGGGGGGAGCCAGATGAGGTGGAACTGAAGGTGATCAGAGGGGAGTAGCTGCGGTGCCCCCTGCCTGGTGGGGGGCTCCCGGGTCAGTGTCTGGGCTCCTGACATCCAGGGGTGACCTGGAGAGCCTTCCTGCTGAGCCTGCTTTACGGAGGGCTGCTTGCTCGAGTTCTGTCCGGGTTGGTGGGGATGTTGGGTGATCAGCACCCAGCTGCAGGTGCCGACCGCCTGGGTCTCCGTCAGCTGCCGGGCAGCCACCCGCTGTGCTCACCTGCTTTCGGGTGGGACACCCGTTGGCATCCCTTCACTAGGCAAGGCGGCTCTGGGTGGCCTTGCAGTTTATAGGGTGGGTGGGGTTGGGTCTTTTCCTTCGACCCAGTTATATTGTGGTGGTATGTCTACACGTTCAGGTGACACCTAAAAATGGGTATGGAACAGCTTTCATAACCACAAAAATAAGAGGGGCCCTTTTTTATGATTTTAAGAAACTTTTACAACTGGTTTTAAAAAACCCCATGGCAACAGCCCACAGTCTCTCGGGTTTCTCTTAAAAACTTACTCATCCTGTTTAACTGTTATGATTGAAGTATTCCTCTCCATCTCACCACCAAATGAAATAGAGATGCCTAAGAAACCTTGGGAGATGAGCCTGCGGCAGTTAAAAGGCACATATTTCCATATTGCCTTTCCTCTTTCCCTGGCTTTAATTTTCTCCTGGGGGTGGGGTCTGGTTCAGTCGCCAGGGACACAATGATCTGTGGGCAACATGCCTGTGGTTCTCGGAGGCAGAGCTGGGCGCGGGTTGGGTGGCACCTCGGCACCCCGTGGTCATACGTTGTCCGTTTTGGCCTCTTTCCCAGACTAACTCCTGCCTTACACTTGTTGGTTTGGCTGCTGGCTGTAGACTCTGATGTTTACTTTAGAATCCTGGGATGGAAAGGATTAAGAATGATTTGTGACCCAAATTCCTTGTTTCTAGGGAATAATCCACTCTGTACATTACCTATTTTTTTTAAAGTACTAACTCATAATAGTTGAGGGTAAAAAAAACATGCTCTTGCTTCTTTGGTTATCAGTAGTGATTACATTTTCTGAGAAAAATACTGGTTTGTATGGTCTAATCAGATTTTTTTTAAGTCACATAATCCATGCTGAAATTGTACATTGCTCTTGAGATCATATGACATTTATTTATACATATCAACCAAGGATGATTTTGCTTCCTCCCTCCCAAGGGACGTTTGGCAATATCTGGAGACGGTTTTGTCCTTTATTGGGGATAAGCCACTGATGCCACTCAGCCTTTTATAGTGCACAGGACAGCCCTCCTCCCCATAGAGGTGTCCAAAGGGTCAGTAATGCCCCTTGCTTTAGGGGATGTACAAAGTTAGAAATGCCATGGAAAATCTGAGATCTCTGGGAAGCTTATCCACGAGGAGTAAAAGTCTTTTCTGTAAAAGTGTACAATTTGGCTTGGTTGAATTAACAGATTAGTAGAGTGTGTAGATAATGTAACATAGATTTAAGGTAGTAAAATGTATGTCTTGTGAGTTCACATGACTGAGTTCAGAAGTTTATAATATGGTAAGCGTAATTTATTTAGTATATATTTCCTTGATATTTTGCTAGTATCATCGGCCCGAGTGGAGGAGTCAGTTTCTTTGTCGGGCAGGAAACAGCTCTCTATTTGTGGTGGAAATTGCTCTGTGGCAGCTGATGGGGAGACCCGCGTGTGGTACCTTATCTCAGGGGTCCTCCATGGCCGATGTCAGAATCGGGCTATTCCTGCTGCTCACCTCCCTGTATTTAGGCAGAAATGAGAAGGGACTGGGGAATTTTTGACCCAAGAGGGGATCTCAAGAATCAGTTTAATCTAATACCTTCTCTTTTGAGATAAGCTCTGTCCTAGAAAGGTTAACTCTTCCCTTCTAATCATTCTGATGTGGTGTCTGCCTTTTTTTGGTTCCTAGGGCAGTTCTAGCCTGGGCATGCCTCCACCTTCCAGTTAATCCTGTGCTCATTTCCATCGCCTTTTGTCATCTTCCTGCCCCACTCTTCGAAATCTTCAAGGTTCACCTTTTACTGTGTTTACTATTCTTCACTCCTTAACTAACTTTGGGAACGGAGCAATGGCTCATGCACCTTTGGGTCCTGGTAGTACCCACAGAAGTATGTTGTAGCTTTCAGGCCTCAGGAAACTATTTGTAGACCTGATTTAAATGCCACACAAGTTTAGCATATCTGAACCAGTCTCTTAGTATCTAAAACTGGCTTCCAGATTGGCGTTCTTCATACACCAATGGTGGTTACTATAGCTGTAGGTCAGGGTTGGTCTGTCCAAGAGTTGACTCTTGATGGTGTTTCCATCCAGTATTTGCATTTTTCTTGGGCTTGGAATGCCTTGAGATACATTGTTTTAATCCTTTATGCTTGTATTTGTTATATTTGCTTCAATAGCCTTCCTATGGTGAATTTGAAATGGCAAGAAAACCAATATTTCATCTTGGAATGAGAAAAGGACATTAGGGAAAACAGGAAGTCTGAATAAAGTATGGATTTTAGTTAATGGTAATATTACCAACCTTAATTCCTTAGTTGTAACAAATGACCATGCTAATATAAAATGCTAATAACAGGGGAACCAGATAAGGGTTACATGGGAACTCTTTGCACTATCTTTGCAATCATTTTGTAAGTCTAAAACTGTTCTAAAATAAAAAGTTTATTTAAAAAACTGCCATTTTTTAAAGGACATTGTAGTAAATTTTCTTCTTTTTATTTACAATAGGCTGTTGCAAAGTTGAATTCCTTGTGCACTTCTTAGTTTTCTGCTCAGGATAGCCAGGACCCCTTTCCAAAATGTGCCCAAATTACTTTGAGCAGTTTCAAATCCTATTAGGTGATTGTAATTTGCTTGCCATGGCACTGACTCATTTCTAGGTAGTATATTTAAAAGCTAGACAGAATTTTCAGATTAAAAAGTTACATCAGCAGAAAGTGTATATGTAGGTGCCAATTGAATACTGCCAGCTGGGAATGCTACCAGCAATGTGCTGGTTGGACAATGGGACCTGTCCCTTTCTTTTTTGCTAGGCCTCCAAAGGCATCTGGTGACAGATGGCACTGTCTCAGTGCATCCTGGTTTAATTCAAGCCTCTGAAACTGGAAAAAGGAGTGTGGTTCCTGGGTTCTAAAAGCCATAACATGTACATGTGGGCCCATTGTATTTGATAAGTCACTAAAAATGTGATTTTTGTGTTAAACGTGGATATATTATGGGGGAAATAAAAATTCAGCATGAATTTTTAAAGTTCTCCTTGAAATTGTTGGCAGTGCCCTCAGGCTCTTGCCCCCCAACCCCACTCCTTTATTGGGGTGGTCCTGGGGAGTAGTGTGACAAGCACTGGTCTGGAGATAGAAGAGCTTGAGTCTGAATCAGTTTAAGCCAATTACCTTCGCTTAAATGGGCCTAATACCCTGAAATTGTGTTGTGAAAATGGGCTGAGCTCATATAAAATGTGCTTGAATAGTGAGATAGGGAGTTATTACAGATGCTGTTCATGTTGTGGTGTGGTGGGGTCTGATCCCAGCCCCCATCTACTGCCTAGCTGTGCAGTAGATGGTATATTAAGAATGTTGACATTCTCTTGGTGTGGACTAAGGTTGGCCTTACTGCCAACTTGTGCTATCTTTCTTGGATTTTTGCTCAGTGTGCATATGGGTTTATGTCAGATAAAGAAGGTTCCTTGGAAAGTTGATTTTTTAAAACATCATTCAAACATATACAAAATTAGAGAAAATTGCATGACAGCAAACAGTATAATGAAATCTCATCACCCAACTTCAACAGTTATTAACGCTTGGCCATTTTTATTGCTACCAAATGCAGTTTAATAGTCCTTTCCAATTCTTTTTACCTTAGCATATATCCCATTAGGGATGTACAGTAAAAATATGTTTCAAAGTCTAAATGTTTCTCTATATGATTGTATCACCAACTTGATATATTGGTAGTTTTATCTGTTCAATATTGTTTTTTTCTAAATTTTCTTTTTGGGTGAAACACTGACCAAGTTGTAACTATCTTATTAGATGTAGTAAGTCAGCCTTCCATCCCTGTGCTGCTATGGTAACCATTTTTGTTATACTTGGGGTCGTCCTTCGGGGTTGTCCTTCCATTGTCTTTTTTGGAACTACGCACAAATGTATGCATATATTTGTATTTCTTACTCATAAAGTAGCACATTATTATATACTATTCTGAACATGACTGTGGTTTTTTCCACTTTGCTTTCTATCCTGGAGCTCACTCAATATCAGTATATAGAGAACTGCCAGCCATCTGTCATAGCTGTGTAGGACACCCTCATATGGACGTACTAGAGTTCATTTGGCATATCCTCCAATGGTGGACGTTCAGGTTATTTCCAGACTTGCTCACTCTTTTGCACTAAATAGCCTTGTGTGCGTGTCATTCTGTATTTTTGTCTAGGCATTCCAGTAGGGATAACAGCATAAGGCGAGAGAGGCACGTAAGTCCTTCCTGTCCTGTCTTGGAGACATGTAAGTCCTCGGGAACGTCTCCTTCCCTCCAGCTCTGACCTCCTCTTTAATATCTGGTTCAAGAGGTGTAGCTTTTTGGGGCTGTAAATCTCCCTTCCTGCCCCATGCTTTTAAAGCTAGAAGAGACCTTAGAACTCATCCTTCTCATGTTACAGATGAAGGTCTGGACAGCAGGAGGCCAGCTCTCGGCGCCCTGCTCTGCAGGGATGGTCTTTGTGGCAGACTCTCCTCTCTGCCCACCACTGGCCCAGCTGCCCCCTAGGGCAGTGCTGCTCAAAGTGTGGCCCACGACCAGCAGCACCCCTAGAGGGCTTGTTAGACCCACAGGATCCTGGGCCCTGCCAGCCCAGATGTGCTGAAGCCAGAGTCTGCCTGTCACCTGACTCCCAGGTGGCTCAGGCACACTCAAGTTTGAGGGTGCAGGTCTGGTGGCCTCCTTCGGGGGAGGACGCAGCTGTGCCGGGGACAGTACAGGCTCCCTTCAACAAGTGGATTCGCTCCTCCTCCTGACACAACTCTCCGGTCGGTATGTCCCTGCCTGCACCCACCTCCCCCTGTAATTGATCCCTTCAGGGGCAGGTCTGTCACCCCTGGTGCTGGTCTTGCCCTTCATCCCCATCATACCCAGTCTTCCTTCTTCTAGATTTATCTCCACTGTGGTGTGTTCCTCTTTTGGGAAAGTGCTCTTGCTTTGATTTCATGACTGTATTCATGCCCATTTGTGTATCTATTTACTTTACTGTGCATTGTCTCATACTTGTTGTTGAGGGCTTTAAAATGCTTGCTACTGGTGTATACTACAACGTAAGTGTCCCATTATTACTATTATTATTCCATTTCTTTGCTGCTGCTGTGAAGGAGTGTGTGTGCACATGCACACACACACACACATACATATATAAAACTAATAATACCAGGCCTCAAGACATACATAAAAACAAAAACCTAAATGGAAATTACTCCTTCAGTTATCCACAGACTGAATTGGCAGGTTAAGTGACTCCCAAGTAGTGAAATCATTGTCAAAATAAAAATAAACTCCCTTACTGTTGGATTCAGTATCTCTAGTCTCTCTTATGTTTCAGTTTTAGAAGGTCAGTTTTTAGAAAGTAGAAGTAATAATTTATCTAGATTCATTGCTGAGGTTCACTACACTGGAGGAAGGATTTTTGTGTAAAATGTAATGTTGGTAAATGTGCAAGGATGGATTTTTTTTTTAAGGGAGCTTTTTATACCAGAAACAGATGATCTCTTTTTCTAAACTATGTAAGCTGCACCCAAATTAGTAAATGTTAAAATAACTATGACTGGAAAGAACATCTTTCAAATTCTTTTTTACTTTTTATATAATTAAATGAAATTCACCATTTGGTCAATATCTCAAGATATATTAAGTCTTGCCAGACTGTCTGAGATGATAACTAGTGAATCAGACCCTAAAAGTTGTCGCAATTGAAAAATAACAATTATGTACTATCATTTATAAGGGCATAATTAAAGGAAATATTTCAGTATTTTAAATTTTGCACTAACAAATCTTACCCTGGTTTAAATGAATTCACCTCTGAAATCAGCAGCTGTGAGAAAAGCTATTGCTTTTAGTCACAGAAAATCTGTTTCCAAGAATGATTTTTAATTGAAAAAAAAAATCAAGCTTTTTTGAATTCAAGGGTTTATTTGATCTTATTACCAGATTTGTCATGGGGTCCATCTGCACTTCACTTCTTGGGCATAAATTCATTTACAAAATAGTTCAGGATTACTCATTTCTTCACAATAAGCATTGCTTTTGGTGTGTATATGACAGGTGGTTATCTGGAATACAAAGGATTAAGTCCCTTGAGTTTGAAATGCTTACAGTCTAAAAGAAACCTTAACAATTTCCACTGGGCAGGGTTTCATGGGATTACTCTTGCCAAGTGAATGAGTAGGCATCTGGACAGATGAAAATGATTTGTTTTTGTAACTTTACAGATATTTGACAGTACATTGACTGGCGCTGGTTATGATGTGTGGATATTGCGTATGTTTCTAAGCTTTAATTAGTCATCTTAAATTAGGTTAAGAATCTCCATAATCACAGCATTAAGCATTCATAACATAAAATGTTTCTAAAGTATTGTACATCTTTCTGAGAGTCACTTGTGTAAAAGTTTAAAGAAGAAGGTGCTAAGAAAGCACTAGAAAAGAGATCAAGTAATTTGTGAGATGAAACGCTCCAACTCTGAAATCTCATAGAGGGAATGAAGAAAGAAAAGAAAAAAATAGATTACAAAATAAAGAGTACGGAAGGGAGGAGCTCAACATTATTTCAAGTAGAATGTTTGTCAGCTGCAAATATCCAGTAGGCTGTGAACCCCTCGGTACATTTGGGTTGAGAGTTAAACCAATTAAGTAAATATTACTTTACCAGTAATTGCAAGATACCAAGTGTAGTAAGTAATAGTCAATTCTAGGTCTCCTCCGTTATTATTTCTGCTATTGGATCATTCGTTCTCTTAGTTGCTGATGAACTAATGTGGCTTCTAGCCAGCACTTCCTCTGGGTCGGTGGGAGTGTGAGTGAGCACTGAGCTAACTAACACTCCTGATAATCTGTTGTGTTCACAAATGGCCAAGGGAATAACAGAGATTACAGAAAGGTAAACACAGTCACCTGGCAAAAATATTTGGCCTTTCTCAAAAATTTGGAAGTTATATTTAGGAGAAATGTTTTTGGTGAAAACATTTCAAAGTTTGGTGTATAATCAAAAGTATCTTGGATTGTTTTGACAAAAGGGAGGGGTGTGGGGAGAGGAGGGGAGCAGCAGCTGATTGGGCTGTGGAGTCTCTCAGCTGCGAGAGGGAAGTGAGATGATTGAGTTAGTTGGTGTAGAGTAAGAATAGAAACACGTAGGAAGTAAGTAAAAGCATGACATTTCAGGGTTTTCTATTAGTCATTAGCTGAAGACTTACAGGGAAATGGTGGAAACCACCGGTAATTAAGAAAGAAAATTATTATGGGAAAAAAAGCCCCACACCTTTTCCTGGTATTCAGGTAGAGTGTAGTTCTGGTCAAATCTGATTCCCCTTCGCTCCCTTTCCCACCTTGGTTCCAGCCAAGGTGAACTGCCTGAGTCCCCTGTATATGTTCTGATTTGTTTCCCCTCTTTTCCACTCTTCATGCTCTGCTCAGGTCGCACGCGCGTGCGTGCGTGCGTGTCACGGTTCTAGGGTAGTATCTCCCCCCTGAAGGATGGGTGAAGGTGGTGAGGGACACGTTCATATATCCTAGGCAGGGGCACTGTCTCTGAGATTGTGGTTCCTGGTGCTGTAGGAATATACTAAGGTACTTGGGTTGCTGGTCTTGTGCAGAACCAACCAGTAGGTTCTGAGAGACCTGAGAGCTTCTCAGCATCTGTATGCCTTCCCAGCAGTGGTACCCATGCCCAACCCCCCATTAATATTCTTGGGATACAATCCCACACTTGACCCCGCTTCTGCGTTCTTACCCATGCACTCATGTCTGACATCTGGCAGTTGATCAGGATCTGCAGATGGCTTAAACAGAATGTCACATAGGATGGAATTGTGGTCCTTTCCCCAAAAGAAGTGCACCTAGCTTAAAGGGAAGGGATGTATTATTTCCTCAGTGGTTTCATAGGTGCTTGGGAATGTTAAATAGTTCCTACCACTAAAAAGATCTGTTATAATAGGGGTTTAAGAGTAACATTTTATTTACTGGGACTCACTGGGAAAGCATTTAGGAACAAAGTAGAAAAAAAATACAGAAAACATTAAAAATTTCTTTTTGGTTTCACCTCTAAGAAGGACCTAGGGTAGCAACCCAAACACAAGTATTAGCTTTAACCAACATATAAATTATTAGCACATTGGTTGTTTACATATGAGTCAGAGCTTCTAAAATTTGTTCCCATAAGTAGGTTGAGCCTCCTTCTCTGCCTGTTGTTATAGGGTCTAAAAATGGAAACCTGAGTCCAAACTCTTCCCAGATCATAAAAATAATTCTGAATTAGTAGAGCATAAATGAATGTGATTTTATTTGAGTGTTATCTTCAAGTTCCCCAGGCCAGGTTGGGACCTTTTATGTCTGCTAAGGTAGTAAGGACTAGGGAAATTGGAGCAGCTTTACTTCTGGCCTCGGACACTTTTCTAATTTGGTCAGAGCCACTCACCCTGGGATAAGCAGACCAGACCCTCTTTCTGTCCCTTTGGCACTGATTTTTAAGAGTTGCTGTCTGAGGCACTCAAATAGACAAGGTCTTTTCCTACATGGGTGCGTTACCGAACCTGGAAATGGAGTAGGTTCTGAGTGATTCATCCTTTGGATTACCAGAGAGTTCTCTCTCCACCTGTCATGACATAAGAATGAGTCTTTCTAGTACCAAATGATTTCACTGATCTGTGGAGCATAAGAACAAAGCAAAAACTGAAGGAACAAAACAGCAGCAGACTCACAGAACCCAAGAATGGACTAACAGTTACCAAAGGGAAAGGGACTGGGGAGGGTGGGTGGGAAGGGAGGGAGAAGGGAATAAGGGGCATTATGATCAGCACACATAACATCAGGAGGGGACATGGGGAAGGAAGTATAGCACAGAGAAGACAAGTAGTGATTCTACAGCATTTTTCTACACTGATAGATAGTGACTGTAATGGGGTATGTGGTGGGGACTTGATAATGGGGGGAATCTAGTAACCACAATGTCACTCATGTAATTGTATATTAATAAAACTAAAATAAAATAAAAACAGAATGACTCTTTGTCGATTGAGGATTCAGGAGTCCTAGATTTGGAGCACTGTTCCGATTATAGAGAGATGTTTTCATATTAGGCTGGATGTGTACCGACTGCATTTATTCTGGTGGTAATTTTTTTTTAAACCCTATATGTGAATCCAGTCACTTTTCCCAGAATGCAAATGCAGAGTGAAAACCTAACAACCCAGTAAGATGATAGGATTTCATTTAAACTTGGCCTGTATGAGGGAAGTGTTGACAGGTCTTCCTCCTCCCCCTGCTGGTTTATGAATCCCTTGCTCTTAGGATGCCAACTAGGGGGTGAGTTCCACTGCTTACTTGCATTGCAACTCTTAAAATTCTCATCGTAGGTATTTTTCTCTTTTGTTATTTATGAAAAGGAAATTTCTAAGTATTGTAGAACCCATCACCTAGAAAGTGAAAGCGGCCTTCATTATTAAAGATGATGAAAAATAAAGGAATTGAGGCTACAGCATAAGCAATTAGAAAAAGAACAACCTAAAGAAAAAATAAAAAAGCAAGGAAGAGGGAATTAAGAGATAACAGATAAAAGTTAAAATTAGTAAAACAAAAATTAAAGGGTAAATGAATCAAGTAGGTAGTTACTTGAGAGGACCAGTAAAATAAACTCCCATCATCCTGAGGAAAAGGGGGAGCAAAAAGAGAAAATAGGAACGAGAGAGAGAAAATGAGGAGGGATTAGTAGACTTTATAGGAAAGTGCTACATGCAGCCCTGTGGCAACACATTTGGAAACACAGGGATGATTACTTACTAAGATACATATTACCAAAATGGTTCCAAGACACATGGAAAACCTGAAAAAGACCAATTACTGGAGAAGAGAGAGGAAATGTGATTACAAGTTCCCATCAGAAAACCAACAGGGCTCCATGGGTTTCCAGCTGAGTTTTATTTAAACGTTAAAAAAAAAAGTATGACTGTTATTTATACTATTCTAGGACATAGTAAAAAAGAAAAGGTTCCTAGTTCATTGTATAAAACCAGCATAATTTTGATGCCTGATAAATTCAAAGAGGAAAAGTATAGACTAATATTTAAGTAAATGTAGAAATTCAAAATTATTCATTAACATGACTCTTGTGTACATCAAAAGGCTCATGAACTATAATCAATCATTTATTCCAGTAACATTAGAGTGATTAGCTTATCATTATCATCCATTATTGTGCCCCCAACATGTTAAAGGAGAAAAGCCTATGAGCAAGTCAGTTGAGGCTTAAAAGCCATTTGGTAAACTTAAGCAGCCATTTCTAATATGTTACAGTCTTAAAAAGCAAAATAGGAATATACTTCAACATAAAGCTGTATGTTACCCCCCCCCCCACACACACACAAAAAAAAACCCCACATACTCCAACATACCAACAACAGATATTTCCTAAAAGGCAAAACACTGAAACTATCTTAATTAAAATTAGGAATTTTAAAAGGGTACCTGCATTTAAAATTTTATTTAACATTGTCTTAGAGGGCCTACTGAATGTAGTAGGACAATGAAATGTTGGTATGTCTAGAAAATCCAAGAGCCTTTAGTTAAAAAAACAAAATCTAAAATCAATAGGAAAAATTGTCACTGTAGCTGGATATAAAAAAAGTCTCCAGAAACAATCTTTTATCTGTTCTGAAAATGAACACCCGGGAATGGAAGCTAACTGTTCCTTTCCTCAGTAGCAGCAAATGGCCTAGGAAAAAATTGGAACAACTATGCAACCTGTATTCTGTTTCATGAAGCATATGAAATAAAAATATCTAACATAAATATGGGCTATTCCAAAATTATTGTATACATTATTGCAATCCCATTTAGAATTTTCAAAGCAGTGAGGGTGTTCTTTTTTGAACTGAATAAAATAATTGTGAGATTTAGAGAAGCATAAGTGCCTAATACCTAAGAAGAGGCTAGACACATACGGAAAGGAAAACAAGAAGACAGACATGTCTTTCAAGTGGCCATACCATTCTGAGAACATCTTTGTGGTCAAATCAATGTGTTAGTGATAAAGGATTGCTCATATAGTTAGGGGAACAGAATAGAGAGTCTGAGACTGTGTTTTCATTGAGGAAGAGAAGTTAACATATAGTAAGATAAATAGTACTGAGAAAAAATATATTTAATGGATGGTATTGGCATAACCTTCTCTTTGTGTGGGGAGCACCTCTACCTTCTATTTTAATCAGAATGAAGTCCCAGAATGTTCAAAAACATTAAACAAGCAATTCAAATTTATAAGAAAATTTAAGAAACTGCTTATATTATGTTGGAGTGAGGGAGAATTCAAGATTTGATAGCCACAAGGTGGACACATTGAGGAGGGCTATTTATAGGCCATGTCATAGACAAAGGGTTACTGTCTATAATAATAGTAACCCTTAGGAGTTGGTAAGGTGAACACGACACAAGGAAAATAGACAAAGAATATGCACTTCACAGAGCAATGCAGACAGCCAGCAAACCTGTGCCAAACAATTCACATTGCTACAGAAGCACAGATTAAAACAGCAACGAGACATTGCTTTAAACCCATCAGACTGGAAAACATAAAAGAATAAGACTTCTTGTTAGCACGGACATAGAAGTGATATTCTTATAATACTCATGGAAATGTGAGTCACTCTGCTTTATTTGGAAAGCAGATTGACAATGCGCACTAAAAAATATATAATATACTTTTCTACTAAGCAACTTTTCTCTAAATCTGTCTTTTAGAAATAAAAGTGTCAGTATACAAAGTCATATGTATAGGGTGTTTATTGTACCACTACAGTGGCAAAATACTGAAAAAATAAATGCCCATCAGTTGAAAATATGGGTAGCTTATGGAATATTTGTATTGTGTCTCATGCAGCTATTAGTCAGAATTAGAGCTATATTAGAGTTGGCTTTGGAGGGGTTTCTGTGAGAAATTGGTACAATGGAAGCAAGGTACAATGAAGTATATAACGTCCAGTTGTGAAACACGTGTTGGCCCAGGTGCATAAGTGTGTGAGCATGGAAAGATGCAAGCCCTGGCCCTCTCAGTTAATGGGTGGAGTGGGGTTAAAAATGGATGATAGGATGGGGCCAGACAAGGGATTTCCAAGCCTGTTCCTCTCTCCTTCTTAAATGTCCAAACCCACTCATGATAACTGTTGACCACATTCCACATTTTTCCTGTGGTGGAAGCCACAGAGTGGTGTGGTTTGAAATTAAAAATCCTGGTTGCTGCTTTTAGCTCTTTCTTTTTTCTTCCTTATACCAGCCTGTGCTTGTTTCAGTGCCCTGCCACCCTCTCAGATTTTATGGGGATACTAATTATGCATATTTAAAATTAGCCTTCTGTTTCAGACTCTGCGCAGTCCGTTTGTGAGCTCATGCTCCTTCCTCCCTCACGGCACTGTTTTTTTCTCACATTTGGTGATTTCTTGGCTGTCTGCTGGTTTTGTCGGGTTGAGGCTAAGCGTAGGGCTCGCTGGGATGAGCCAGCAGGTGGCCTTTTCGCTGTGGCTCCTGCATGCCCTCCTGGGTGTCTTTAACCACCTGCACTTCTAGCCTTAGGACCAGGCACACTTCTGCTTCCATCTGCAGGAAGAATGCAGAAACAGGAAAAGCCACGAGGGAGTGAAGTTTCCTGGTTAATCACCCTGGTGTTTCACTGGGGTCTCTCCAGTTCCCAGTATCACTTGACTTTTGACTTCCTGGTGCCTAGACAATCCGTCCACCAGTACAGCAGCTCTCTGCACGTGTGGGGGCTGTGTCCATCTGACCCCATTTCTATGCAACTGATGATTGTCTTTCCTCCTTGCCCAGGATTTTGTGGATGGGATACTTTGGGTGGAAGAGGGTTGGTAGAAATGTGTGTTCAGAGGGCCATCTGAATGCAAGGTTGTCTTACCTCTCTAAGCCTTGGAATTCTCTTCTGTAGAGCAAGGTTGGGAAGAGTGCCTATGTAGCAAGGCTGTGGTGAGGGGCTCAGACAGTGCCTCTCGGTAGTAAGCGTTGTGTAAAAGGTAGCTTGTGAAAGGGGTCATACTAGACATCGTAGATTACAACCTAGTTTTTTTCCTTCCTGTTCATATATGTGAGTGTCTTCCAACACATTTTAAAAACTCTGGTGTTTATTGATATATCGTTGTGCAGGTGTCTCTGTAGCTAAATCCCTACAGTTGAATTTCTGGATAAAGGACATCAACATACATGATGCTCATAGATGTTGGAGAACTGCCCTCCCAAGTGTTGTGTGGTTTACGCTGGCCCCAATAGCTGATGAGAGCGCCTGGTTTTCCCATGTTCAACATTACTCCACTTCTTCGATCTTTAATCTTTGCCATTATCGAAAGTAAAATACCTCACTGTATGTCTTTAATCAATGAGACCAAACATCTTTTCATATATTTGATTTCTTCCGTAATGAAGTGCTAATTTGCATCCTTTGGAAAGTCATGTTAATTTTTCATTGATTTTTTAAGAGTTCTCTGTAAATAGGATTTTTCTCATTTGATTTATTGTGTATTTTGTAGAGACGCTTTTAATTTTAACATTGTGCTTTAAAATGTCGCTTTTCCATGGTGCCTGAAAGCTAACAACTATGTACAGCATCATCTCTTTATGTTTGAAAATGAGGGTTTTCCCCTTCCAGTTGTGAACCTTATATCTATACATTTCCCTAAATTTGAAAAAAAGGGAAAAGCAACTGGCACCAGAAAGAATATCATCCTTAATACTTTGTCTTCGGTGGGGAATGTGTGTTTTTACATACTTAGCATCATAATGTAAGTAGACTCTCATGGCCTATTTTTTTGGTCATTTAACAGTCTGATGTGTGATATACGATATTCCATTTTCACAACATACAATATCTTCTTTAGTTATTTTTCTATTTAAATTTCCAACATTCCATATAAGAGAGAAAAGGTACAGCAACTATCTGTGCAATAACAGTTTTTCTCAAGTTGGATTATGGGCTTATGCTGTGCCCCACCCCAGAAATGGAATTGTTAAATCAAGCAATAGTAGGATTGAACTATTGTTTGTAGATGTTGCCAATTGGCTTTCCTAAAATGTGGTACCAGTTCCCGCCAGCCCAAAGATTGACCGCACCTTCAGCAGAAGACAAGAGCCAGCCTGAAGAGGATGGGGGAGAGGAGCCTGCAGAAGCCCAGCCCCGGTGGTGCAAGGCGCTCCCACGGGGAGGTTGGAGGAAGAGCAAGGAGGCCCGAGGTGCTGACAGAAGGGAGTGAAAGGGAGAGTGGTGGGGAGCAGGGGGAGGAGCGTGCAGCGGCCCTGGCTCCTGAGGGCCGTGTGGGCCGTATGAGGAACTGGCACTTTATGTGCTGCCCGTGGGAAGCCAGCAGAGTGGCCAGACAGGGCAAGGCCTGGGGTGAGTTTATTGTTGCAGGGGAGAGTGGCCCAGGGCTCTGAGGAGGCTGTAGCCCAGGTGAGAAAGGATGGTTGGAACACCTGCATGGTAACACCCAGGATGGCAGGAAGGGGATGGTTGTGTGCATGTCTTTTAGGGCCTATAGATGGAGAGGATGTGTTTGGGATACAGAGAAGAGTGGATGGAAGAAATTTCTGCTTGAACAGCTGGCTGGCTGGTAGCTGCTGAGAGGGGAAAGATTGGCTGGTAGCTGCTGAGAGGGGAAAGGTTAGCCGGGGAACAGGTGGTGTGGAGGCAGAATGAGAAATTGGTGTCAGATCTCTTAGACTCCCCAGTGAAGATGTGAAGGAGGTGATGGCTAGTGAGCATGGAGCTTCAGGGAGCAACCTGGGCTGGGTAGGGCCCAACATTTAGATGGTCTTCACAGCCAAAGGGATTGGACAGGATCACAAAGGTCAAGGTATTTCTTCTATATGAAAGTGATTCTAGATCCTGAGTGGTTGCCCCAAAATAATAAATCTTATGAGTACAACCATTTGATAAATTAGGGGACTGTCTGTAAACTGTCAGGGATACAGATCACTGGGTCTTGGCCAGTGCTATGTCATGTCTGCTGATGTTTGAAGATTCAAGAGACCTTTCCCCTTCTTGATGAGAGAGTTTCCTTTTCAGATGTTTTAATGAAATCCCTAGTGACTTGATTGTATGGTGTGACTATGAAGCTTATAAACCACACAGTAACCTTTCCTGTAAGACATTGGGAGAAAAGGCTAATACAAGTTCGGAGGATTTGATTTAAGACCTTGTGAGGAAATTCAGGACTTGGTGTTGTAATCACCAAACCTTGCCTGTGTTATGTAAAGATTTTTGCCTGTGTCACGTCATCCTTCTTTTGCTCAATTTATTCCTCCCCCTCCAAGTGTCCTAGTTTCTCTCCTACTGTAGCTGGTTTTGAACAAAACAGAGAAACTTGGGGTCCCCTTCCCCCAGGAGTTGGATTCTTCCTTTGGTTACTCATTCTTTTTCAGTGATGATAACGTTCTTAGCAATTTTAAAATAACGTTTTTTTCCCCCTGATTATGTAAAAGAATTAGGCATTGGAAAAGATAAAGTATAAAGCAGTGATCCACCTGTCATGTGAATAGCCAGAAGATAGTTACTATTTTTATTTCCTTCTAGTTCTTGGGCTCTGTTTATACACGGATATAGAGATAGTTTATGTACTTGGAGTGATGCTATAATATTGTTCAGAATAATGCTTTTTAATCAATCATTTATGATGAGCATTTTATGATAACTTGTAATTCTATTTTTTGAAGCATATTTGAAGGCTGAAACGTACAGACAAATTCTTGGTGGCTTTTAAGGTGGGGGGGGAATCTCAAGATAATCTCATTAACTGACAAATCTTCCTAATATGGAAACCAAAAGTGAACAAAATAGAAACTGAAATGTCTTTGGAATACTACTCAGAAGTTCAAATTTTGTGTTCTTAGTAAGTTTTTGGTTTAAATGAGGTTAACCTTCATACTGTCTTCGTTCCTTATGGTTATGTTAACTTAAACTTAGTTACTTTTTATACACTTCCTCTACTTGCCATTGGAACATACTGATCCAGTGTGACCCTTTGTGATATTTCATAAAATCTCACCTTATAAACCATCCCAATCTTTTTTTTTTTACTTTTTGGTAATAGGTCAATTTCTAGGAGTCACAAAAAGATATACATTTACTAGTAAGTAATACAGAATTAAAGAATCCCCATGAATTTTTAACATCATTTTGAACTTTAAATATAGGAAAAAAACCTCCAAGGGATGTAAGCAAGAAGGGAGAGCAGCTGGTCCTATCAGCTGACCTCTGGTAGACCCGCCCATGGTCATTCACAACTGTGCCTTCTGTGGCCTCTCCTTGCCAGTAAGGGCCGTGGGGTGAATTCCAAGAAAGGCTACTATCCCTTCCACTCCCTTTGCTAACTGTTTTCTGAACCACATTTTGAAACTGAAGTATCTGTCTTAAGACACTAGCAACTTCCTGTTCATCAAATTCAGAGGCCTCTATTTGTTCTGCACATTCCTCTTCAACCTTTATGTAGCCCTTGACCCTTGACTGTCTTGGCTTCTGATTCCCCTCCTTTCTTCTCTGACCACTCCTTCTGTTGTGCCTTCTTGTCGAAGACTCTAATCCCATTTCCTTCTGATGTTTGTTTTTAATTTGGAAATCACATCTGTTTACTGTTGCCTTTACTGTTGCCTAGATAGAGATTAAGACTCACGAACTACAAAAATGCATGCATGTAAATATGTAAAATTCTTAAATTGGGCTTACATTTCTTAACATTATATCATGATTATTTTCCTATGTTTTGAAATATCCCTTGTGGATGTGAACATAAAGGTCATTAAGGTTCATTACAGTTTTTTCGTTATGTTTTTATAATGAACTTACTGTCTATTTCACTTGATTATATCCCTGATTATTTCCTTAGGAAAGGTCCTTGGATTGGAATTAAATAAATCAAAGGGGATGAGGGTCTTTAGCCCTCCAGATTGTCTGCAGGCTCTTGATTCCCTCTCAGCAGTACCCCTTCTCTCAGCCTTCTTCATCTTTATTCCATCGCAACAGATCCTAGCAGGTTTCCTTGTTTTCACTTTCATTAAGTTCTGCATCCCCAGTTAACCACCTTGGAAACTAGGGCACCCTGTGTCCATACCTTTTGGGAACTCCCAGTACATGCCTCAGCCAGCCTCTGTACCTTCTTCCTGGATTCTCTGACTTACGGGGTACTGAGAGGGTGGGGGGGCCTGCAGTTTCGTGCATGCTGGGGCCCCGCCGACTTCATGGTGCTACCTCCTGTCTTCCATCAGACTTTGGTGTTGCTCGGCATCCTTGACTCAGCCCGGCTTTGTTCCTTTCATTTTCTGGTTGTTCCAGACTTTGGTATTCTTGACTCAATATCCAATCCCCTTACTCTCAGCCTATGACCACCTACATTGGAAAAAGCAAAACAAAACAATAAGACACAAAAATGTGACCCCAGTTGGGGAGATACTATAATGTGCCCTTCTCTCCACCTGGTCCTGGTCCTTCCTCCATATGGCCTCAGAAGTGGCTCCCTGCACCCATACCCCTTCTCCAAGGACACCAGCTACTTTGCACAAAGTCCTGTCCTTTTAAACCAGTGGTTCTCAACTAGAGGCAACTTTGCCTGAGGGGACACTCAGGGATATGGCTGCAGATATTTCTGATTGTTGCAGCTGGGGGAAAGCTCCTGGCCAGTAGGTAGAGGCTGGGATAACCACCCTGCAATGCACGGAACAGCTGCCCAGCACGAAGAATGACCTGCCCCAGAGGTCAGTAAAGCCCAGGTTTAGAAAGCTTGTTTTAGACTTACTCTCAGGTCCTGCAAAACTCCATCCCGTATCCAGTGTTTGCATCCTCTCCTTTCTTCCCTACAGCTGATCCATGGAACAGCAGTTTCTCTTTTTTGGGATACTGGAGAGATTTGGTAATTTCAGGCTATCCTCAGTTTAATGGTGTCGTGGGAGCAGAATAGTAACACTGGATTAGGACTGAATGTTTGGGTCGAATCTACTGCATTTATTCCTGGATCTTGGTACTGCTCTGCTTGGGCCTTAATTTCCTCCTCTGGATGGCGGGACCTGAACTAAGGCTTCTAACGTTTCCTCCATTGTTCCCGTTTCCTAATTCAGTGCTAAAGTTGTTCTTGACTAGGTTTGGTTGTATTTTAGTGGAGGTTGAATGGGCTCTGATTTCCATGGACTGGGGAGAAGGACGTGCATGTAGACCACTTGGTCATCCGTCTGTTTGGCAGCAGAATGGTAAGTTGGAAAGGTCATTTAGAGGCTTTATATTTTTCTTCCCTTCAGAATAAGGTTTTTCTGTGTTTTCAAGGCTGTATCTCAGGAGTCAGGGACAGAGCAAACATACTAAAAAGAAGAGTTTGACTAGGGGAGAATAGTTAGCAATCAGAAATCTGAATTTTGTCTTCATGTTTTATATTAATACCTGGAATGAAATGATCATGTAATTAGTGTATTAGTTTGCTAGGGCTGCCATAAGAAGTACCACAGACCAGGGGACTTAAACTACAGAAGTTAATTTTCCCACAGTTGTGGAGGCTGGAAGTCTGAGACCAAGGTGCTGGGCTTGTCTCTCCTCATTCTCCCTCCCCTCACATCTGTCTCCTTGGCTTGGGGATGCTGTCTTTTCCCTGCTTCTTCACGTGGTCGTCCCTCTGTGTACTGGTCTGTGTCCTCAGTTTCAGTTAAAAGGACACCAGTCACACTGAATTAGGTGCCTGCTCTAATGACCTCATTTTAGTCTAGTTGCCTCTTTAAAGACCTTGTCTTCAAAAACAGGCACATTCTGAGGTACAGGGGGGTTAGCACTTTAACATAAGAATTTGGGGGGACACGATTCAGCGCATTACAGCCAGGTAACCTTTGATGAAAAGTAAAGATGTGTTTACGTCTGTAGGAGAACCGGCAAATTGTTAAGTAACTTATTCAGCTTGTTCAGGTATATTTTCTTATATTGTGATCGTTTCTTTTTTAACCTTCCAGCCAGCATGTAAATGTGAAACAGCTTAATTGCAAAATTTTAGATACAAAGAGGATGGAGTTCCTGCTCTTAAACTTGGACTGTTTAGCACTTGTGTGTCCTCAGTACTGAATACTGAAAACTCGGGGCATTTCTCTGGTTTCAGAAATTCTACTGAATATGACTGGAACCATCAGCCAGTCTGTGAGGGTGTATTTGGGAACAGGGTTTCTTGTACTAACCTGGTGCCAGCTTTGCCCACCAAGCCCTCAGGGATCCTCCCAGCCATGAGGGGTCGCTGGCTCCCTTGGGGAGGTGTATTGTTTTCCCAGCACCTCTGCAAATCTAGCCTTTGGGCACCTGTGGGAACTTGAAAGACTAGAGTTTCTCAACTGACCTGGTAGGAACACTTAACAAGTGAGCACTTCACCAAATTGGAGTTGATGTAGAAAGTTAGTATTTTGCTACAAATGAGGACATTTCCAGTTTCACCCACACCTGCAGGAGTTTGTAGAGTGGGGTTGGACGTGGTACGAACAAGTCCAAAGAAAGTTTGGCCCATGGTGGACTTGGCCTCAAGTTCAGTAAAGGATGGTCAGGTCGGTGCTCTGTACCCCTCAAATGGGACAGAGCGCTGAGGAGCGCAGAGGTGAGCTCCCCGGTCCCGCTCAGTGCCAAAGGGGGCACCTGGAACACCAGTACCTCCAGGCGCCCAGCTGCTTATTCAGGAAATGGCCTTGCACACCAAAGATGGGGGGCTAATAGGGTGCTGTCTCTGTGTTTGGTGTTGTGTTTGTAGCTTAGCCATTTTTGTTCTGGCCTTTTCCTCCCTTCAAGACTTTAAGCTCTTTGGGAGCCAGCGGGCTGTGCTCTCCAGCCTGCCTTGTGTGCAGCCCTGGGAGAAGCAGACTTCCTTGTGAAGAGTAAAGGACAGACCTGCTGCGTGTCTGCCCCGAAGCTCAGATACAGCTTTAAATAAGCAAACAGCCCAGCCCAAGTTACAGTTATTAGAGGCACCTTGTACACCCGGGTTATTGCCCATCCTGTTCAGTGAGCCCCTGCTTCCTCCTTCCACCTATAAAGAACTGTCATTTGGAGAAGCCGCGCTGCAGGTAATTTAATGTTCTGGCCTGTGAGGCTGTTAAAGCTAATTGCTCAGCTGGGTGGAGTTACTTAATCCTTACGGTAGGGGGTGGAGCTTGACTCTACTCCTTTTCCACCAACAAGCTCTTCTTTCTAGCTGTCAGTGAAGTGAATCATCAGTATAAGTAGCGAGCTGAGTGCATTCCTCCTCAGTTGTGTTAAAACTTCCTGGTGGTCCCCGAGTGTCAGCAGAAGTGTGTGTGGGCAGCGCTTCGAGGAGGAAGACGAGGCCGGGAGCCCAGGGCCTTTGCGACAGCTTCCCAGCTGTGTTAGTACAACTCCAGCCCAAGCAGACGCTTTCAGGCAGCAGAACTGGCTTGTTTTCTTGAGCCTTGAGGACAATTACAGGTAAGAACAAAGACGCCACTGTACGTTTATTATATGCAGGCATAACATCTCATGGCATGGAGTTTGATTTTGGCGTGGTGCTTTTTCTATCAGGGGCAGTATTCTAGAAAATACTAAGAAATTCCATTATAAATGACTACTTTTTGGTGTTCAGGATTAGCTGTCGTTGATCAGTTTAACTTGCTTTGCTTATGTATAGACAGGATGGTAGGCAGAGAATGGAACTTGAAAAAAATTATGATCTGAATTCTGGTTCTCCTTTGCTTCCTTATCTGTGTCTTGACTATTTTAAATAATGTGTGTTTTTTGTCCAAAAATGATACTTCTCTTTTTTAAAGTAATGGAAAATGTAGACCACTTACATTTAGAAGTCACTGGTTTGGGAGGAAACAATTGTGTTTTCTTCCTGTTCTGTTTTGGTCTCTTGTTTTCCCTGAATATTTCTTAGAACTCTCACTGGAGAAAAGGGAGACACCAGCTGTACTTGGTTTCAAATGAAACAGTATCTTAGGTTGTCAAACAGTTTGCTTAGAGACTGATTTATGGTTTATATCTGAATTTTTGGTTGGTAGTGATAGAAATCTTTCTTCCCCTTAGTGTGAGACTTATATAACCTACTCCAAATACAAATTATTTTATTTTTATTATCCTTTGCAAGAACAAAAATTAAAGCCAGAGCATATTTAATCGAATTTTTCCTTTTAAGTTCTCCCATCATTTTCCCACCCTTACTACTCATACAAACTAATAATAGACTTTATGATTAACACGTGGCTTTTCTGTTTCTCTACTGTCTCAGTTGATGGTGATTCACAAACTGTTAGTTAACTGGTTAGTGTGTGTCTGTGTGTTGCCAAATCCTGAGATGAAGTTGAGTACAGGCCACACCTATATGTTAATGAGCCAGTTTACTTTCAAACATTCCTAATGCTATATGTTAAGATCAATGGAATTCAAATACAGTTCAAGGGGAAAAAAATCGTTGGAATTGTAAGACACTGAAAATGTTTCAGTGTTGTAAGGTAGGGCAAAGCCTGTAGCCAACTCTCACATTGAGAAGTATGTTGTGTACATTCGTTTGAGTTAGATTGTGGGAATCAAAACAAAGAGGGAATTTAAGAAAGCTGTGTGGTATAGCCCTTCCCCCCTTATGCCTGTGGGGGAAGACAGGTGAAACTTTAAGTCCCGTGGGAATTTGGGTGAGAAAAATGCTTTCCAGAAGAGAAGGGGAATGATTCTCACAGATGTTGTGGCTTTTTTTTTTAATTAAAATTCTTTGAGTCTTGTATTAGAACAATATGTTTATGGCAGGCTCTTGTTAGTGTGGAATATAAGGAAAAGATTACAAACAAAGGCACGAACAGAATGATAGGAATTTGCTACTTGAGGAATATAAAAATTTTATCCTGAAGTGGTTTGTTTGATGGGAGTGGTGATGGCAGGGAGCCCTGTGTACTTTTAGACAACATTTTAGAAGCAGTTGATAAAACAGAGGCGTTTGTGGTTATGACGGTTAGGCCAGGGTGCAGAGGTTGTTTTGATTTTTTTTTTGTTTCATTCCAGGCAGTGTTTGTCTATCCGTATGGACCTCTTAGGGCTTTCCCAATGATTTTCAAGTGCAGTCATTTATATTTATCTCTTTCACATTAGCACAGGTTTTTTCCTCCTCCTGATTTCCCTCCTGTTACCTCTCAAGTTCATGGTGAGTTAATGTGCTAGTAATGTAGGAGAGGACTTCCCATTCAACAGTCCGTTTGAAGCAAGCTGGCTAATCTCTCACCTTGGATCCAGGAGGCTTTCTTGAGGTTATTCACCTTCAGGGTGAGGGCAGAAGCATGTGTCCTCAGGTGTTTTGAAATTCTATCTCAGCTGTGCTCTCTGTGGCTCAGAATTCCACAGAGGGGGTCACTTGGCGCACCTTCACCTACAGTAAATATTTGTGCTCCCTCTGTGCTTGGCCTGGTTCTCTTGGTACCCAGGAGCGCGGGTAGGCACCTCCCCAGTGGAATCCCTCCCACAGGCTAGGACGTATGGGTCAGGCTTGGGTGAAATGACCAGCTGCCCTCCTGGAAACGGAAACAAAGGGGGCTTTGTTTCTGACTCCTACAGGCCTGAGGTCTAAATCTTATAGAAAATCTATCCTGCCTTGCTGTTGTCCAAACTGGATCAGCCCAAATAATCACGAGATCTTCTCAGGTAACCATGAGCTGTACTCTCTCAGCTGAGACCTATGTGAGCTATTTCTTCGTTTTAGAAGGAGTTACTGGAAGAACAATTCCAGCTCCTGATACACATCACCACTGAAAACAAAGGATTGATTTTTCTCCTAGAGAATAGAAGACTCCATAGGAATTTTTGGAACAGCACATCAGAAGTGTGACATAGCATCACCTGCCAGAGGCAGTTAGCATGTCCCTTTAGACTAAGTGGAAACACAGAGATGATCCATTCAAATGAGTTTCATAGAAATACACAGAAACGCACCGCTTGCCATGGTGTCAGTGTTGCTCATTCACTGTTACTCATCGGGTGGAAGGTCATGTGCAGTTATAAGCCACCTCTGACTCAGGCCAGTGACTGGGAGGCCTATCACGTCACACGTCACAGAGGGCATTTGGCCATGGATTCCTGAGCAGAGGCCATGTGGAGTCCTGGGGCTATGAGCATCAGAGGCCCTCTCCAGTGCAGGGGTTTCAACCTCCAGCTCAAGTAACAAGGTTGAGGAGTTTATTTTGGCCAAGATGTGCCACACTAAGCAGACAAGCTTGAGACCCAGAGAAGCCTTCTAGCTTCGGGAAAGGAAATGGTGTGGTGGGCTTCAAGGCATTTTAATATATTCCACTTTTTCATCCCTGCTCTGTTGTGTTGAGGTGTTTAAGGGTATAGTTGTATCAGTGTTCCTCGGTGAGTGAGATATCTTAGATTTGTTCTCTTTGGACACAGAAAACTAGAAACTGGCATTACATTTGTGGGACTATTTTAATGCACTGACAGTTATCAAAGATACTTGTAATGCCTTGTTCATTCCTTTAAGGTGCTTTGTCTTCTTATTTTAGTCAGTGACCAAATTGAAGTACCTTTGTGCTAGACTCGGAGGGGTTCTTCTTTTTCGCTTCAGCCTGGCAACTTTTGTTGAGCTAAAATTCTTTTAAGGTTGATTGCTTTTTTTTTTTTTTTACTTCTCTTATTCTTGTTTTCACCTGATTTTTATTTGTTAAAATTTAACAACCCTTAAGCTTTGGGCTGAGTGAGAATGGCGGTCAAAGACCATTGAGACTGAATTGGTTTGTAAGATTATTTGGACTGGGAAAAAAATGTCCCCTAGTTTTGTTAGTTGGTTGAAAAAATAATAATTTGTCAATTCTGTGTTCATTAATGGTAGGCCACACACCAAGAGTAGAGTAGTTTTCCGTGTGTGTTTTTGTGTGTATGCGTGTATGCCAGTGGGATTCTGTTTCTGAAGAAAATGAAGAATTTAATGGCCAGAAAGATTATGTAAGCTGAAAGGTATGCGTGTCAGAGCGGGGGAGAGAGGAAGAAGCAGCCGGATTGAAGGCCTGTCTCCCTGTGTGGGACTGCGAGTCCCAGGAGGGGTGCGTCAGCCCGCTGCAGGAATATTGCCATTAAAATTTGATTTTGAGCTTGACACAGGGTGAAACGCTTTGATGACAGGGTCACTCCCCTCCCACCCCCAAGGGGCAGGACCAGCCTCTTCATCGCAGCCCCGTTGCCTCCTAGGTGTTACATCATAATTCAGCTGCCCTTTTGTTTTGCTTGTGCACATCTGTATTTGGCCCTGCTTTGCTTTTTTTTTTTAAGATAGGGGAGAAGTTGGGCAGAGTACAAAATAAAAAGCAGTTTGTGAGCTTTCAAATTGAGGGTGCACCAGATAGAGTCTAATGGCCTCCCAACCTTGAGGTGACACTCATTCAAATATGCACTGAGCACCCAGTGGCCACGCTGAAGAGGAGAGGCACTGATGGGCACAGGGCTCTTTGACCACCTGCCACCCCAGCTGCAGGGAGCTTCAGCCTGGTGGGGAGACTGTAACCAGGTGGACAGATACTGTAACTGGCGGTAGTATGAGGGGCTACAAAGAAATGAAATGAGCAGGCGGCAGCAATGATTGTATAGGCGTGTGAGCTTTTTTCCTGTTGTGTGATAGCTCCTAACATTTTCTAGTACAGCTGTTTTTGGTTAGTGTGGACGTTGTGGCTGACACTAGGATAGTGGTTGGAAAATTTGCTTTAAAAAATCCTTTAAAACATCCTTCCCACAGAAAGCTATAAATTACGGTGCCTAGAAGGGTTAATGGTCATTGGTCTTAGAACAAAATGAAAAGATACTTCCTGGAAAAAATATTTCCACTTATCAAACACCTTTAAGTATCCTCTGCTCAGTATTGGAAATGAGAGTCTCCCTCGTCTGTGGAGCAGCCTCAGGATGAATGAGTTAATTATTCTGCCCTGTAAGAGATGTGGCAGCCTAGATAGAGAGGCAAAAGGGTTGACTTTGTGGCTGTACCATTGACACGACACAAGTTTTGTCATTTGCCAGATGGAGTTGTCTTAGGTTTTATGACCTCCAGTATTCCAGTTCTCAGTTTTTTTTTCCTCAAGTCAAGACTTACAGCAACTATGGAACAAACCTGGTAAATTTTTATTATTTTGAAACTGTAGGCTGACTATTGAGAAAGGGGGTGAATTGTGCATAAAATGAAGGTTCCTATGGCCACAATTCTCCCCTGGCCCTGGTCGGCTAGCTCAGTACACACATGTGGGCAATACATGGTTATTAATTATATAAAGAGCCCTGCCCAGTGCTCTGGGTGACATGGTGGCACAACTGCAAGGCTGCAGGAGAGCAGAAATGGGACTGGAGTGGTGGCAGCGCTGAGGGCAGAGACTGAGATGGCTGTGGGCAGAGAGGCCCAGAGGCAGAGACCAGCCTGCTGCACAAAGACTCGCTCTGAGTGGATGGAATTCTAGTGATTGAACTGCCACTGTGGAAATCAAGTTGGGTATAACCCTTTCACCCCAGGAACGTTCTACTGCCATTTCTTTGGTCACATTGAATCCATAGTGAACTTGCCCAGGGCTGAAACCCATTGGCAAGGCATAAATGAACCCAAGCAGAGCAGTACACTTAAGACACACAGCCCACACTCTCTGAACTTAACCCGGTGTGGATAAAATGAAAGTTCCTGTGGCCAGGATTCTCACCTGGCCCTTGTTGACTAGCTCACTACACACGTGTGGGAAATACATCATTATTTACTCTATATAAAGAGCTCTACCCAGTGCTCTAGGTGGCACAGTGGCACAGCTGCAAGGCTGAAGGAGAGCACAGCAGAGGCTGGAGTGGTGGCAGCACCAAGGTCAGAAGCCCGGAGGATGGCTGTGCAGGCAGAGAGGCCAGAGGCAGAGACCGGCTTGCTGCCTGCAGACTCACTCTGAGTGAATGAGATTTTAATGATTGACCTGCCACCATGGAAATAAAGTTGGGTATAACCCTTTTACCCCAAGAACGTTCTACTGTCATTTCTTTGGTCTCACTGAATCCATAGTGAACTTGCCCAGGGCTGAAACCCATTGGCAAGACACTGAGCCTTGCTGAGAATGAGGTAATGCCTTCTGAATTCCTCAGGTGACCAGGCTGCGTGTTCAGGGCTGTGCCTGGGGGCAGGGAAGCCCCCGGGACTTTGGTGGTGTAAGGACAAAGGACAGCAGTGGCTCACGACCTGACAAAGTTAAGGGTGTGTGCACATCTATATTTGGTTCTGCCTTTTTTCTTTTTTTTTTTAAAGGGGAGAAGTTGGACAGAGAGCAAAATGAAAAGCAATTTGCGAGCTCCGAAATTGAGGGTCCACCATTTTGAGCCCCGAGATTTAGAGTCTAAATGGCCTCCCAACCTTGAGGTGACTGACACTCATTCAGATATGCACTGAGCACCTCAGGGGCCACGCTGAAGAGGAGAGGCCCCTGTTTGAGATTAGCTTATAGAAGTCAGCTGGTGACAGGTGACATTTGATTATTTCCAGGTGCAAGTGGCAGAACTAGAAAACACACGCGGGCATAGGTTCCTCCAGAGCGCAAGCTCTCAATTCTGTTGCTACATTACCCTGAATCAAGTAAACCAAGGCAGCCATTAAAGAAGAAAAAAATTATCTTTTTGTCAAAGGAACCACTGTTAAATTTTTGTGAGGGTCTTCTCTCCAGGTAATGCCCTCTCATCTCCTTCAAGTTGCTGTTCAAAATCACCATTTCAGAAAGAGCTGTTGTTCATCCTGTTAAAATTGCAGCTGGCATCTCCTTCTGGGTAAAACCCCCAAGGCCAGTCTTCTTGGCCTGCTGTGTTTCTTTTCTTTTAAGTATTTGTCACTTTCTAAAAGTCTGTTCTTTACTAATTAACTCTGTGTCGTTTACCACCTATCTCCCCTTGTATACTCCACCAGGGTAGGGAGTTTGCAGTGTTTCTTCCCTGGTCTATCTAATGCTAGACCAGTGCCTGAGACATAGTAGGTGTTCACTGAATATGTGTTGAATGAAGGAATCAGGGGAGAATCAGGCATTGGAGCCTTGGGAGGTTCTGTGAAGGGAGCCTCCCCCATCCATTGAAGGCTGTGGCTTCTTCTGAGCTCTTAATACTTGGTGGTGAGTTGTCTGTAGCCACAGTGCATTATTAGTATAATGCAACTGGCTGGGTGGCTCTCACTACTCTGAGATGAAAGTCTAATTGCTAGACTTCCCTGTGTACTTTTTCTAAGGGTCAGAGTTTAGCCTGCAGGCTTCTGCAATACAGAGAGGTCTGTCCACAGGGGAATGGCTCTGTGAAGCTCCTTCCAGATCCTCTGCGATGCAGCAAATGTTTTACCCATTGTGGGTTTCTGACCTAATTGGCACTCGGGTTTTCAGCACTCAACATGCTGCAGTTACGTGTCCTACTGCAGTTTGATTTAGCCTTAATCCTTTATTAATTGCCTCTTGTTCAAACTCCCTAAGAGCAGATAATCCTTGACGTTCGGCTTCTGCTCCATTACTGTTGGATTTCCTTATTTCAGTCATGACGTGTGAAATAGAAACAAGTGATTGCAAGTAAGAGTGTTTTAGTTTCTATCGTGTTTACTCCTTTTTTGGGCTATTGTACTTTAAAATACTGGGGATAATCATTGCTCAGCATGTGAATTCTGTATGTTCCATTATAGGTTCAGTGACATATGGTGTCTGTCCTCAGCTTGAGATTTACCCCACCCACCTTACCCGCAAGCCTCCTATGTCTGACCAGCCCATGGTCCATCAGGGTGTCCTGTAAAGCAGTTCCTTGATGCAGACTTACTGTGTGACTGGCATGTTATATATATATGTGGCCAAGAAGTGGCCCTGTTCAAAAGGAACTTAAGAGCAGCAGCAGAAACAGACACAAGTAAACAATTGCTGTACTGATTGATTTTTGCCAACAGGAGTAGGGTTTGGGGTTAGGAAGTTATCTCAGATGACTGAGCTAGTCTTTCAGGTTGAGTGAGGGTCATGTGCTGCCAGCGGGGGCCGGGGCAGGAATTTCCAGCAGAGGAAGGATCATGGTGTGTTTGGAGAACTAAAAGTCATGCTGCTTGCTAAATGTGTAAAGCACATGGATGGTGGCATTTCAAGGGCAGGCTGAGCCAGAGCTGGGCAGAGCATGTATAGCCTGGACTCTGTCTTGTAGGTTACAAAGAACGAATTCAGAGTGGGTAATTCCCACTGGTTTGACCTGGGCGACTGGGTGCTGTTTGGCTGCATTAATAAGATGTGGAATAGAGGAGGTTGGAGCTTGTGGTGAATTTCATCCTGGAAGTGTTGTATGACTGAGGTTAGATGACCAGAAGGTTCCTTCTTTTGCTTGTCTGGAGCTCAAGCCTGAGGTCCTCAAAATTAGAGACAACAGATTATAGAGCATATATACACCTAGTTAGCCATTAATTAGCCAATAATGAGTGGTTTGTGGCTAGGTTACATAGCTGTTCCCACACATACCATTTCTCCAATTTAGATTGCATGTGTCTGGGTAAGGTTTTGTGTTCTCTTATAAAAAGGCATGCTGCAACCTGTATGATAATTGCTGAGGTCTTGAACTGCTTTTTCAGCTACTGACTGCTATCCCTGCAGAATGGGGAGGTGCATATGCACGCTCACCTTGCTTTGGGGTACTCTAACACACTTTGCCCCCCAGTGACCCAGTGAAGAGAAAGATCTGGCCTCCCTTTCTGGTGATACTTGAGGCATCTACAGGTGGCATTTATTTGATAAAATTGTGATTGCTGTGTAAAAGTATTGCAATCTATGTCAGCTGCACAAAAATTTGAGGTTAATTTCAAAGAGTGTTTTCTCAGACAGGTGCCTTGTTAGGGCTGTTTAAGAGTCTGGTGTGTGAAAATTCGCATCTCTATTGAGACTTGTGCATCTTTATTTTGAAAGCAAACCTATTCAGGGTTGGAAAAAAATCAGTGACAAACTACGGAAGCATGAAAAATGACATGGAGAATTTACACAATTGGAATAAAAATTTATAATGGTGCATAATGAGGGAGTGATCCATTTTTAATATGAACTCCATTTTCAGTTTATAAGTGATTATCAACAATCCAATCTGGGTTTCTGGAATTAACTGTTTCGATTTTTTTTCTCCCTAAGGTAGCCCTTAAAGAATTAATACTTCTTGGTGTCCTTTAGATTTGAATATTTACCTATCTCACACAGGAGTATGGCAGTTTTATAAATCAGTTAACAGTTTTTGCTTTTAGTTAATCAACAGTGGCTCATGATGTTAGTTTTTGGTGTCCAGTAATATTGCCAAAATGAGATTCACTGAAACTTCTCCCCAACCTCTTGTTGTTTCTTTGAGTATATTTGACCTTGTACAGGACACTCTAGGACATGACTCTGTGGCTCCCACACTGGAAAAGTGGAGAAAGGAAAGCCAGTTTAAGACAATGAGATTTGAATGGAAAGTGTATTCTCTATTTAGTCAGTCATTACCAGGTAAGAGATAAACTGAGAATTCCATATTTTGGCAACTCAGGCAAGAGGGTGTTTCCAAATGCATGACCCTGGGAAGAGTTACCCTGTCATAATGATGGGCAGGGAGTCAAGCAGCCAAGAAATACTTACTGAGGACTTGTACAAGGTTCTCTGGTTCATGACTAGCCTGAGACACAGACTTGCAGCTAATTTCAGAGAATTCAGATTGACTTGGTAAACGTCAAATAATGCAGAGAGCCACATGAGTCAGTGGCAAAGGAGCGTCTCCACAGGCCTGAGTGGGAATGCAGGGAGCACAGGGAGGCTGGTTATTTTAGGATGGTTTGTTCCAGGAAGATGAAGAGGTGAGCTGCCTGCCTGGAGCCTACAAGGATCAAGGATTTCCATAGGAGTGAGGGGCAAAAACAATCACCTGTAAGGGAGTATACACCTAGGGTAAGTGGACCACAAACTTTGGAATTAATAGACTGTCGTCTTTGGGGAATCAAACAGACATGGCTGTTTTTGGCATGTAGTTTAGTTGGAGTCTGCATTTAATGCCTGCCAGAAATTCTTCAGCATAGGACAGACGTAAAATAAGGATCTTGTGTTCTGTTTAAGTGTAATAGAGGTCTGACCTCCACAGTTATTACAGGAAAGTGTGTTTCAGTCTATGTAATTTTTCTTTAAGAGTCCGGGGTGTCCTCCCTCCATGATTATTTAATCCTTCTGCAGGGTCACGAGGACAGAGAGAAACACATATATCCATATGATGAAGTCATCTAGTAGCATAAACCTCTCTTTAGAAGTCCTTCAATATCTAGTCTCGTCCAACACAGTAACTTGAAGGAGGATTTTAAAATATCTGAACACAAGGAAAAATCTCCCATGTGCATCCAGCTTTGGAGATACAGTAAGGGACTCTAGGGTTCCTATTGGTGAAGAGCAGGTCAACCAAGATATTTTATGCCTGGTGAAGGCTTCATTTCTCCCGTAAACACCCTTTCCTCTTGGAAACATATGGGTCCAGGAGGTCCTAATGCACCTACCATATATTCATTTGCACAACTGGGGAAAAATGTGTGCCCTATGATACTAATATTCTCGCTAACATTGGGTGGGTGTTACTATAAATCTAGCCCTCTTTCTATTGACGATGGATTTTTCTTCCTGTTGTAATAACTGAAGCATAATTATTTTTTACCTCTCTTTTAAAATTTTAAAAAGCCTTGTGGTGATATAGTACAGAACTCAGCATAAGGAAAGGTCAAGTGACTGGTGATTTGTTTGCATACTTAATAGCCTTGAAGAGAAAACTTCTAAAACTATTTTGCAAATTAGTTTTTTAAGAATTGAGGGGATGCTTTTGTTTCCCTGAGGCACTGTGGGATTTCACATACAGTTGTGTTTTTGAGAGGTCAATATGGTGGCATGAGGAATAAATGTGTCATCCTGCAGCTTAGCACAGGTTCATAATTCCTTAATTGTAATTCCAAAACGCAAAGCTCTAAAAGTGTTTCTGCAGGCTTGTAGGAATCTCATTTGATGGCAAAACCCGACCTGAACAGACTTGAGAGGATGTCTGGTTTTTATGTAGAACACGTGATGTAGCTATTCATACATATTGCTGCACAGATATTAATATTTGGTTATGGGTCCTACCCCTCCTGGGAATGCTACATAATAGTTAGAATAGTCAGAGTCATCCTTCTAAAATGAGAAAAAAAAGGGAGAGGTCTGGAACACATTTGGCCCTAGAGGTTCTGATAAAGGCTGGATTTAACAGGGTGTTAGCTTCCTAGGGCTGCTATAATAAAGTAACACAAACTGGGTGGCTTAAAACAGAAATATGTTGCCTCACAGTTCTGGAGGCTACAAGTCTGAAGTGGCAGGGCCATGCTCTCTGAGTGCTCTGAGGAAAATTCCTTCCTTCCTTCTCCCTCCTGGTGTTTGCCGGCAGTGTTTAGTGTCCCATGGTCTCATGGCCGTCTCCTCCCTGTGTGTCTTCACATGATCTTCCTGTCTGCATGTCTGTCTCCGTGCAAACGTCCTCTGTTATAAGGACACCAGTTGTATTGGATTAGAGTCCACCATAACAACCTCATATTAACTTGATTGGACCTATAAAGACCTTATTTCCTTGTAAGGTCATATTCACTGAGGTACCAGGGTTAGGACTTTCACATATCTTTTGAGGGTGAGGGATGCGATTCAGCCCATAACACATGGGGTGGTTTGAGATGAGCAACTCCACTCGTTCTGTGTTGAGGCCAGGGCCAAGTTCCAGACCTGTTCCTCATGGCTTCCCTGGTGCCCCACACAGCTGCTGCACTGCATGGCTACCACTCACGGGACTGCCTGTTCAGACTTCAGAAACTGCCACATCTCCTGTTAACCCCATGCGAGAGAGGAATCCCCTTTTCCTCAGAGGCCCAGGGTAGAGAAGTTTCTGTGCATGGGAAATGTTTAGCGGCTTCCTGCTCCTCGCCCCCCTTCCCCTGTCTGCTCAGGAAGCCTGCCCTGGGAGGCCCACTCTCAGCTTAGCTGTTGTTTAGCAGTCTGCGTGCCATCTCCCTCTGCTAGTCCCTTGTTCCTGAGCATAAGCCTGCGGAGGTCTCTGCAGTGTCCATCATCTCTGTGATGCGGGAGGGTACTGGGCTCCCCTGGGGCCCGTCTTTAGTCCTGGTGTCCCGGGACACAGTGACAGCAGAAGCAAAGCGCAGGCTGTGCTCTGGGAACTGCTACTCTTCCAGAGTTAATTAAAAGTATCTCTTCCTCCCAGTTAATAAAGGCTGAATTCCCTGAGTAGTTCCCTACTCCAGAATTTACCCTCTTTTCTAGCTGGGCACAGCTCAGTGCTGATTCCACTTTTGCATCGAGTTCAAAGATCCTCTGCTTGGCCAACAGTGTTTCTTTTCGATCAAAAGGACTTGGGTGGTGGTAGCCAGGGAACTGGCTTCAGTGTTAGGGGAGAGTCGTGACACTGGAAGTCTGTTGCGTACTTGATCGCAGTTCTGGGTACCTGCTTTATACGCTATGAGTGTTATAAATTGGGGGTAGAAGGAGCTAACTCATAAAAAATAAAATGGAGTCAAGCAGTTAAAGATGCCTGTTTGAATTTTTGTTGATGAAAATCCGAGTTGGATTGACTTTTCTAACCATGAGAAAAGTAGATAGGTTCCATATCCCACCAGACGCCCGGAAGAACAGTTTTGAGAGGTGATCTCATCTCAGAATCTTCCCCCTTAGACCTTATTCCCTTTAGAACTGAATTCCTGACAGGCTCTTACTATTACAGGATACTTGTAATAGTTCTTTCATTAGATAATAGTGTTTTTATTAAATAGGCAAGAGTTTACTAGCTTTCATTCCACTCTTCCTTTCCCCCAATCCCACTGAAATGAACAAAAAGCGGTACCAACTGGTAAGTTACTGTTACAGGCAGGCCTTGCAGGTCGCCCTTGCTGCCCTCCTAATAAACATGGGCAGAGTCGAGTGGCCAAGGGCGCCCAGCCGGAAAGGCAAAGTACTCGACATCCAGTCGAGTCTTCTCAGAAGTGATCAGGTGGTGGGGGCACAAATTCTGAATTTAATGAACTTATTGTGCTGGATCCTGGAGAGACAAAGAGGAAAAGATCTGGAGTCTCAGTGTTTCCCAAAGTGGGGTGCCCACACAGGCAAATTGCTAGAAGTGCATATTTATCAGGTTCTGCCTCCTATCGGAACTGGAAGTCTGGGGATGGGCCCCAGCAATCTGTTTTTTTATCAGCCTTCCAGGTGATTCTGATTCCTGTCACAGTCTGAGAACCTCTGCTGTAGGAGTTTGTCATCTCCGGGACTTGGGCAGTCACCCTAGCCGTCATGGCGGTGCTAAGATTGATATGTTTTTGAGTCCTCTTAGTGAACATAAAACAGGGCATACGGAGTTAGTCTGAGTTGTTCTAGTTAATCATTACCATGGACAAACACCACTAGAGTACAAGTACTGCCAAGTGAGAGCAAGGGTGAAGCCCTCACTCAGTAGGTACCTGGGAAATGGTGACGAGTAGGCTGTTTTGAGGAGGGGCCATCTTGAGACAGGATGGGGGGCTGTGATGGGGGGAATATTAAAACGTTCCCATGATAAATATCACCAACCTCATAATTTTTCATAGGATTAGTGTTCTCTGTGTTGTAAGGCTTCTTATATGGTGACTGCCTATGCCCCACTTAGATTGCCTTCTCTGGCCTGGATACTTAATAGATCAAGCAAATTTCTATTTCTGCTTGAGTATAAAATATTGTGTTAAGTACCAGAGTTGGACTGTGTGGTTTTCAAAGAACTTCTTTGGGGATTGTTTAGCATTGAGGTCCCACAATCATTTGGGATTCCTAAGACTTATAAGATTCAAATCCATTGTCAACCAGCCCAGGATTCTCTTTGTCAGCAGGGCCCTGAGGGAAAATACCAGGAGAGAATCTGGCTGCCCCTCTGATGGTTAAATGGGAGAGCCATAAGCATCTTCCTTAAAAGCCATTTATGCACCTGCTGTTAACATGTTTGCCCTGCTCAGAGGGTTTCTGCCTGCTACCTCTTGGAATTTATGTCTGTTTATCTTCTTTGGAGTTCTAGAAGCTTATCACCCTTTGTGCAAAACAATTCATGTAAATATTTACCAGCTGATAACACCTTTGTAGGCAGGAATTCTGTGGAGCATTTGGTAAGTGAATATGCAAGTATGTTAGAGATAAGTTAATCTTTGAAAACTTAGGGCTTTGGGTTATGTTACTTATTTCAGTTAAATAAGTAGAACATCTATTTAAAAATGTAAGATCCAGAAAGGCTGGTAATGAAAGAATTCGTGTGGTAAATTTGGAAGTGTGCTGTATTTTTACTAACTCTGTTAACATCAATTTTACCTACAGGGTGTTCTTCTAAGACCTTCTTTAAATGAATTAAATGAACACAGATAATTTATTGACAAAGACCAAATTCTGTTTTAAATAATGGTGGTAGGACTTTTTTTAATGTGTAGCGCACATGCTCCTTTTAAAATAATTTTTTTACAGGTAAAATTTTGTTCATGGAACCATGTCTAGGATTGTAGGATTGTAATAGGGAAATGATTCATTAAGGAGATTTGTGTTCAGTCAGAGCTCTTAAGGAATATTTTAAGTTTATGTAAAGTGAACTTGAGCTGTACATATTTTTGGTGTGTGTGCATACTTCTGTCGTTATAGTTATCCAGACGCCTTAAATTAGGGATCCTATGGACTACTACTCTGCGCTGGGCTTGTCCTGGGAAGGTAACAAATATGACTTACCCAAGTAAGGGTTGGAGAAAATGATGAAGTCCTTCTGAACTCTCATACAGCAGTTTGAAATTAATGATATATGTAATTATATTTGATATAATGGTCTTGGCTGAAAATTTCCATAATGCTTACTGTATATTAGATAATACCACAGTGCTACTTGAGGACTGATGAAAGTGATGCTGGCGTTCTTGTTCACGAAACTGAAGAATGAACTTCACAAACACTCAAGGTAGGAGAGCAAGGTACAGGCTTTTATTTAGAGATAAAAGGACAGAGCTCCTGGCTCACGCCAGGAGGGGACAAGAGAGTCCGGGGTGGTGCGCGTTGTCTAGGGGTTTTATAGGCAGATAAGGATTTTTTGAGAACATGAAAAAAAGCTTAGGGGTGTGGACTTTTTAAGTGGTCCTAGGATATTTAGAATTAACTTGATAAAGTAACTTCCTGCTCTGTTGATTCCTCCCTGAGATACCAGCATCTTGGTCTGGGGGCCTATGAAACAAGGCCACCTGCTCAGCCCCCAAGGTGGGCTGAGGTATTGTTTGCTAAAGAGTAAGTTAAGTGCAATCTTATCTTTAAGATGGAATCTTTCTTGCCTTTTACTGTGTTATGGCTGGGCTTGCATGCTAAATTAGTTGCCCAGTTTGCAAAATCACCTCATCAGATCTGAAGGAGGAAAGACAGCACATAGGCCTGGGTCTTTTAGCATGCTAAGGTGAATCTTACACATGATTATAAATGATTAGCATAACGAAAACATGTGCTACTCTTTATCGGGGAATATTAACCGATCTCACTGAAGAATGACTCTAGAGCTGAATGTTTAACACAGAATTTTAGTAGGGGGTTTCCTTACATGGAGTTACATTGCTCTGACTGCAAATATCCTTCCTGCCTTGCTTTTCCCGGAGGCCCTCACCCTACTCTGACTACACCCACGGTCCCTGTCTCAAAAGTAGTTTTAACTTTGTACTACTACTAATATGAGAAATCCACTTCTTTTTGTCTCTAGATAGATTGTTTTTGGGAATTCACTTAAATTAGGCAGTAAAGCCCCTGAACTTCCTAATCTGCTTGTGTACATGTGGTTTGTATGTGAATGAGCTCATGTATTCTTGAATTATGTTTCCAAAAAATACATTTTTGTGCAAAGTCTCATCTAATCAATTTGGAAAATTTGGTAACTTCTGTCACAAGTGCACAGATTTGAATTGCTGCCCCCCCCTTAAATGTGCATAGGGAACAACACTTGAGGCCTCTGGAGATTTGAACTCCTCTGAAGGGATAAAAAAGGAGATGCTGTGTGCTGACTTGGGATTAACATTACCTCATGGGCAGGGGCCCCACAGACAGACTCATGCTATTAAATTGATGATGACGCGTATTTCACCAGCAGGGTATTTAACACATAGATACTAAGAAAATTGGGGCATTCCTTTTTACTCCACTTGAGTGTGTTTATATATCTAAGGCTCTTGGAGGTGTCTTAATCCAGCAACTTAAAAAGGAAGGTGGTTGTTACATCAGAGGTTGATATTACAGCTGTAAATGCCCTTTTCCCCTACCTACCTTATTGGCACAACATACGATATGTTACACTTGAATGTTCTCATTGCTGCCGTTTGGGACATTTCCAATATCTCAACATCCTAGCTAAGTAGAGACACATCTGTATCATTTGGAAAAGGAAGAGAATTGAAAGGAAGAAAAAAAATCACTCATAGTCTCATTAATGCAGTAATGAATACTAATTTGTAGTTTGATATATTTATAATGCAGTCATTTTACTTGTTTTTCTCATAGTGGTAACACACATTTTTAAAAACTCCCTTTTTAAAGCACAAGCAATACATCAAGTTCTTCATTAATACCACTTGAGTGGCTTCATAGATTTCATTTGTGCACATATGTATTAGCACATCCTCTTTTCCTCATTTATGAGGTGGGGATACTAACGTCCTCCTTGCTAGGGTTGTCCTAGGAATGAGAGAGGGCGTAGACCTAAGATACCACACAGTGCTCTGCACCCAGGAAGTGCTTCATGAATAAAAGATTCGTGGTAAATGTTCATAAGGCTTTCCCTGCATTTCATATCTTCTTAGAATAATCATAAAAATTCATGACCTTTTCTGAGTTCTTGATATATATAGCTAAGTTTCATAAAGGCAGCATCTGTTTTATATATATTCACTCTTGTCTGACTTCGGTTTTTGTGGGGGAGGGGTAGACAGCCTCTGAGGGCGACGTCTCATCCGTGTCTGTTGAATTCTACCCCCTGCCACCCACTTCTTTGGCCCTCCCCCCTTGATGCCCACCATAGTCCTTTGTACATGGTGGACACTCAGTGACTACTTAAAGAATTAAATCGATTACTAAACAGTTCCTGGAAAGGGAGCAGTTTTGTTTTCCCTTTCCCTTACAACTTTGTGAGTTGCTGTCTTTCTTGGCTCTATTAAAGCATTACTAACATAGATGAGAAAAGTGTTTTCTTAACCTCTGGTAGTTGTGCGTATATGGGGAAAATACATGATAGAGTCGCTGGAGATACAAGCAAGTCCCAACTATCACTTTCTTTGGCAGCTGTATGGACATTTCAGTAATTTATTGGTGAACCTTTGCTTTTTAGTGACTGCCACTGAATGATATTTATACAACCAGGAGATAAGAAAACTTTTTTAACCAACTTATTAGCTTAAATATTTTCATGGGCTGCTGCATATTTACCTAGATATAAACAGAACTGTGTTAGTATGTGTTGGCAATGGATGCACGGGCAGTTCCCCACCCCCTTCTTCCCTATCCCCCAACCCCGGCTCCCAGTGGTCCCTGTGACCCAAGGTTGAGACCTGCAAGTGACTGCTCATAGATGGCAGGGGACAAGGAGAGAGAGTCAGCCCTTACTAGCGATTTCAAGATCTGAATGACTAGGAATGGGGTAAATCATTAGGGATGGGGTAAACCACTAATCATGCCAAATGCCAGTATCATAACTGAAGTATCTGAAAGTGTATTTTTTTTTAGCAGCTTCACAGGATATGCCTAAAATGTAAAGTTTAATGCCTCTCTTAGCTGCCTCAGACCAACACATAAGAATGCTTGTGTCTGTAAACTGAGCCACATTTTCTTCGTTTGTCAAAAGATCCTATGTATTTGTGAGCAGGTGACTCAGTTGCTGGTGTTGGTGGTGAGTGGTGTATTTCAAAAGTATACTTCATGCCTTTTACTAAGTTTCAAGGGTTGGAATGTATGTGCATCTTCTCTCAATCTTCAGTAGTTATCCATTTAAGGCAGTTTTCTGGGTAGAAAAAAATGTTTGAAGCCTTTTGGGTTTGTGCAGACTAACCATGAAATTAAAGGTTTCAGTGCATCATTGAAAAGCTATTATAGTTGAAGCATATGTGTGACTCTTACAGGTATTTTCATAACTTTATTGTGCTGACAGAAAATTTGGAAAAAAACCACAAAGAAGAAAATAAAGTTCCTAAACATATCTAGAGAGAATAGATACTAACTTTAGCTATGTTTTTCTCAATTACTTTCATATGCATATAGAATTAGTCACATTTTTAGATACTGTTTATTCCTTTATGTTTTACCATGGTTATATTCTTCCATTCAACAATATTCTTTGAAAACATTGTAACAGTTTATTATATTCTAGTACATGATTATACCATGATTTATTTAATCACTTCTCTGTTGGATTAGAAGGTTGCTTCTAATTGTTCCTTAGTATATATGATGTAATGAGTATCTTTTGCAGGTAAGGATTTGTTTGCATCTCTGGTTATTTTTTTAGAATTAATCCTTAAAAATAGATTTGTTGAATCCAAGGCATCAACTCTTTATTCTTGATACCAACTGCCATGTTGCTTTCCAGAGAGCTTGTAGTAATTTCTGGTAGAAGAGTATTAAAATGCCTTCCTCTTTAGGAAGTGTTCACTATTTTTTTTTTGCGTCTTTGACAATGTAGTAGATAAAAGCTTCAGTTTCCATATTACTGAGTATGTTCATGTGTTTTATTCTCTCACACTTTCTGGGTAGTTTCTTACCGTTTTGTTATTTCTTTGTTACTGATATCAGAAACTTACGTGAATACTGACTATAATAGTAAAAGTGAAAAAGGGGGAAACCTTCAACCAAACAGGTTCTCCAGTGAAACTTTCTCTGGGTTAGCTAAGTCTTTGTGTGTCAAACACATCGGGTAGTCGACATAAAGTTGATCTGTAGGGCTGTGTGATATGCAGCTCTAGCCCTCTGCTCTTTGCTTATAAGGACCAAAGGCTCAATGACCCTTTTCCAGGCTGAGGCTGCCCCACTAGCATCCTTAGCAACTACATTTCCCAGGGAAGAATGACTACTTCCTTCATTATGGTTGTGGAGGGAAGATGGTTGAAAAATGAAGACCTCTCTCATTGTTCTTCTGATATCCAAGTATCTTGCAGGACACCTTTATAGCCAGTGGACAAAGCCGTGTCAGTCCAGCCTGGCTGTGGTCTGAACATATTCCACACTGGATGCTCTGCCCAGTGGCATGTATATGGATCTCACAAAGACTCTTTAGCCTGATAAAAATGAGTAAATCATCAGTGCAGAAGGACTAATCTTTGCACATTCTTGTTTGTCTTTGAACACTCCAGTGAGTCAGATGGACAGGGTCAAGTACCACCCCATTAATGACTCGTCAGGACTAACTGTCCCAGCTCAGTGTGTCTCACTCGGGAGACTGAGCAATGGGCACACCCAGTCTTATTTTCAACTCTCCTTGAGGTAATCTTGTCTGCGCTGGTTTTGCCTAATGGTAACAAAGGTAGAATGAGGCCCATCTCTGAATTCTTGAAACCTAGTTGAGATCAGTGCTGGCCAGTTGCCCTTCAGTGTCTCTGTTAGAGATAGCTGGGGCAGAAACCAGAGTTTTCAGCACAGAGCTCCATGTTGATCGATTACAAAGCTCTTTGCTTCACAGTTTTGCAAGCAGATTTTAGACCAGGTTTTCTTGGTGGCTTCGCATGAGGGCAGGCACCTATGGATTTTTTGTTGACCATGTTGGCATCTGTTAAACTCCTTGGAATTCCATCTGCCCCAGTTAAGAGGATCTGTCTTCTAGCTGTTAATTTCATTCGGAGTTCTGGGTGTGTCTATGTCCAAGATAAGGTGATAGTACCCTTCCTTTTTCTTTTTTCCCCTTAGAATTAACTTTTATGTGCTGACAAGGTGTCTTGTTTGTGAGTAAACTGCTTGAATATCCCAGGTAGTTTTTTCTTCTGGACTTTACATACTCGGTGGAAGATACAGAGGAACCTAAGACCCTTCAGGATGTATTCTGTGGTTTGCCTGACCTAGACATGTAGGTTTGGAGGCCAGTTTTAACTCAGACTTCTAGTTTAAAATTGTAAATCTATAGGATTCTCTGATTACAGACTATTACAGACATTTGATAAGCCTCAGACGCACATACAAATGCAGCATCATGAGCAGAAAGCAAAAGGTTCCAGGGCCTCCTGTGTGATGGCCTCACACGACGAGAAAGCCTTGTAAGAAGACATTGGTTCTAAAGGCAAGCCCGTAAGTGGTGCCTTAGCATTCATGGTCTTCTCTCAGAATTCTAAGGGCTGCCTGCTGGTGGGTGCATCCTGCTCGTGTGGGTGATGTTGCTGGTCCAGGAAGGGATTGAAGCCTCAGTACTATTTCATAGCTTAAGAGAGCACACATGGTCAGCAGGTGCTAGAGCTGGAGGTTGGCCTGGACTCCGATCTCCTGACCTACCACCCAGCCACCCAGTTCTTCTGAGCACGCCTTTGGGTGTGCTCCCAATTCTTCCTCTTTGCTCCTTACCACCTGTGTTTAGCCTTTCTTCACTCTTAGGTGCAGAAGCCTGCCAGCTGGTCTCCATGCCCACTGTTTCATCTCCTTGTAATGAGTCTGACCACGACCCTTCTCTTTCAAGAACCCCATGATGGTGGTGGTGGTGGTGATGGTGGCTGACATATATTGTGAGTGCTTCCTACATGTCAGGCACTATTATTATTTTAATCTTCTCAACAGCTTCCTTATAAACCCATTATATAGGTGCTGAAGCTGATGCACAAAGAGGCTACATGGGTTTTCAAAGGTCATACAACTACAAATAGGGGGAGCCAGGATTGTGCTGATAGTCAACTCTTCAGTTGCACATAAGATGTAGTATTTTGACCTGGGGCTCCCTCTGCAGCTGCCTTTTCTCTCCCTTAGTCCTCCAGACTGCTCTTAGGCCAAACACCCCAGCTCTAGCCTGTCACTGGGCCTTTGCTCATGCTCTCCCATTTGTCTGGAGAACTCTCACTATAGGTCCTTCCTTCTTGGCCTCAGATTTGCTCTTTGATAGAGGTACCCAGATGGACCAATACATAGAAATCATCTGGTACATTTGATAAATGCAGATTCCCAGATCTCAACCCTGGAGATTCTGATCTAGCAGGCTTGGGATGGAGCCAGGCATCTGATTACAAGTGACCCTGGTGTGCATAAGGTCAGGACCACAGTTGTGGCATGTTCCACAGGATCCCAGGGTGCTCGGTACACACTGGCACAATCATCTCTTTACTACTGTGTGCCCCTTTAACGGTGTCTTTTATTTTTCCAGTGCTTGTCACATGGCCTGGAATATAGTAGGCAGTCAGTAAATAGAAAGTTTGAATGTTAGCATCTACTTGTTGTCTCCTTTTAAAGGCTGACAAAAAACATGGTGCCTGAACAGCTCCATATACCGAGAAAGGGCTTGCAAAATAAGATTTCTCACCTAATACACAAAGCCCTGAGCTTCTTTGAGAGTAATGGCCAACACTAGCCCTGAGTTGTACCAATCACCAGCCACTAGGACGGTAACTAGTTGCTAAGAGTGAGTTTGGCGAGCTTTGCTGTCAGTTAAGACCACCAGTTTGAGCATCTGCACCAGAGGCCCACGGGACTGCCACACATCACAAATGAGGAAGCGTGGAGTACTCAGTGTGCTTACAGTAACCCTCTGAGTTAGGGACTGTGTCATTTCTGTTTCATTCATCAACAGTCTGAAGTTTCTGAGTGTTAAGTAACTGTCTGAAAGTCCCTCAGAGAGCTGGTGAAGCTGAGATTTGAGACTCCAGTGGGGGAGGTCAAAGGCATCAGTTGAAGAAGCATCAGGAGGAGAGGGAGGGATGGTCGTCTTCTCTCCTGCTTCCCTCCATGCCTCTCCTGTTGTGTTTCATTGTGTTTATTATAAAAGTATTACATACGAATGGTAATCAGCAACAGCAAAATCTTATGACAGCTTATGAAGGAGCACCATGAAAGCCAGAATTCCCTGCCTCTGTACCTACACCCTGTGTCCACTCCCCATAGTAGGAATGGCTCATGAGGTGCTTGTGTGTCTTTCCTAAAGGTCCTCGTGCTCTAGGAGGGGGAGGTAGGTTTTACACATAACTAGCCATTGACCTCAAGACTTGGCTGACCCTTGTAGCAAAGGTACAGAGTGTTAAGGATCTGAGAGGCAGAGCTTCAGAGGGCAAAAGTTTTCTTCCAGAACTGCAGTCTCTATCAGAGGGCTCACAGGACTCCTGTGTGAAGTGTCCAGACACTTAATTTTTCCTGGCACCACTCCTGCAGAGCATTGTGTGAAATGAAGGCCCCAAGTGTTAAAAAAAAAAAATTTTTTTTTTTAAACTGATGGTGAGGTTTGCTGTCCCTCAGCTTTGCTCTGGACTCACACCCACACTCAAGTACCCCCCCACACACACCTTTTGTTGTGTGTTGCTTGGTGACAGGTTTTTGATACCTAGTAGGTAAATTGATTAGCAGCTGGTAACATGTATAGGAAAATACCAGCCCAGTGATGATCAACAGTGGTTTTCCATAGTCAAAACAGTGAGTTTCACCCTTTGCGCCCTGAAGGAGAAAACCTGTTGGTAGCGATGAGGGTTTTATGCCCTGTCCCTTCCATACTTTTGGGAAGTCAATTGTGTGTACTTAGGATAGGCTGGGCTACTGGTATTTTGATGAGGAGGGAGTTTGAATTGTTCTGTGATCCAGAATATTTTAACTAAAAGGGATCATTGAGTCCAGTGGCTTTAGAGCATTTTAAAGTTATATAACCCTGTCCAAAAAAAATTCTAACATAGAAGTCCAGTTTGTAAAACAGATTCAGGTGGAAATGGTAGCCTACAGTTATCCTGAGAGAGTTATGCAGAACTAAGGCTTTGTTGAGTCTGCAGTTTGAAAACCACTGATGCAGTTCAGCCCCTTTATTTTAGAGAGATGAAAACTGAGGTCAAGGGCTTTCAAGGGACTTGTCCAAGGTCACACAGATGGTTTGGAATTTTGAGAAGGTCTCAAAGTGTGGCCTTTTCCAAACAGAGACAATGTTCCTCCTGTAGAAGACTACAAGAGCAAGAGTAGAAGTTAGGTCATAATGGCAGTCATGATACAAAATGTTTTCTGACTCAGAATTTTAGGACCTCCTGCCTGTTGACATTCCTTCAACTCATCCTCTGTCAGTGATCAGTGGCAGCATATTGCAGCAAGGCAACCCCCAACTGCATGTGAATATTCAGGGAGATATAAGCTGAGGTAAATAAGTGATTAGTACAAGAATGTGGATGTTCTACTAAAGTGAATGCTTAGCTCTTTATCGCAGTTATGTAATAGGCAGCAGTCATGAGAGCTGAGAGATGTGAAACGAGACAGCAGTCTGCAGAGTTGATGGTGTCTCTGTAACATGGGATTGTGTGTATGTGCATGCGTGCACCCCCATGGCATACTGGAGGCCTGTTCTTGAGATGACAGAGATATCAGGCCTTGAGCTTTTTTTAGCAATAGCTTGGTGACTGGGAATAGAAAATTAGTTTCTATAGCTAAAACTCTTCAAATGCCATCTAGAGCAGTGGTTCTCAGAGTGTGGTTCCTGGATCATGAACATCAGCATCCCTTGGAATCTGCTAGAAATGCAAATTCTAGAGTCCCATTCAGACCTACTCTATCTTTGGGGGTCTTTGGGGGTTTGTGTGTTTTAACTACCTCTTTGCCGATACAATTTTGATATGCTAAAGTTCGAGAACCACCAACGTAGAAACTGATTCCTGATTGATCACGCCACCATAGCTCTGACTGTGCTCTTGCAGTGTTTAGACCTAGATTAGGTTTTGGCTCTTGATTCATCATTATTCCGAGGTTGCCGGTGTCCAGATAAGGAGTAATAGATGCATCTGGTTAGATGTTCTTTAATCAGATAACATCTATCTATAGTGTATGGGGTAAGAAGCAAGTGATTGGCTAATACCTTTTAACCCAGAATGTTAAAAATAAAGATATTTACTGATAATAGAGTATTATTCTAAGTGAATTCTGTTGCTGTTTTTTGTTTGTTTTTGTTTTTTTCAGATGATGTAGCTTTCATTAAAATGCATTTTATAAGGAATAAATATATATAAAGACAATGTTTTTCACTGATTTATGTTTTTTTGGTATTGACTATCGTCCTATTACTTTTAAACGTTCAATTATGTCATACCTTTCTCTTTCCTTAAACGATTTCATGGCATGTTTATTGAGGCATCAATATGGTCTTAAGAATTTTATGATACTCTTTGTGGTATTTGGAAATATCCGTATCCTGGAAGTTGTCCAATAAGGGTTAATAGTCATAGTATAGCCACTAAAAGGTAATTCTCAACTTGGATAGAAATAAATCATCAGCTGTAGATAACTAGATGGAGAAAATTTGGGGATTGAATATATGAGAGAACTTTGTGTGTTTTTCAGGATCTCAGGTGTGAAATGGAAGAAACTGGATACCAAGTTTTTGTAACAGGATGGTTTGACTACATTTGAGCAATCCCAGGGTTAGCAAGACTAGAGCTTGCCAGTGGACTTCTAAAATTCTTCATAGATAGTTCACATTAAGTAATCTTTTCAATATACTTCTTGCTAAAAGTGTTCAGTTTCCCAAAGAAATAATAGGAACTTTGGGATTTGTAGTCAGGAAACCTGAAATTTAATCTAGACTTTACTGGAATCTGTAACTTTTGGCAAATCTCTCTTCACGTCCTGGGCTTTAGTTTTTGAGTTTTTGCTTTTGCTTTAATCTGTAAGGACAGTAGGTGTTGGTATAGATAAACGATGTCTGTTTTATCTCCACTAATTTTTACCTACATAGTGGAAATCAGAATATAAATAAGAAACATGAATTAGATTTTCTATCTAGATTTTGCTAGTATGAAAAAATTTTGTATGCCTTTTAATAATCTTTCTTGTAATCTTTTCAGAATCTAGAAAAAGGAGGATTCTTTTGAATCAGTAATAGTGAAGATTATCTTTAAAGATAGAATATGAGTTTCATATTTTTGCTTTTTAATAAGTGTCATTGGCTCTGGTGTATTTTACTAGGCAGATTCAAAATTTTACTGCTTAGTTTGTGGAATTTACATAAGCTGGGTCATTAACTGTTATTTGCATTTTCATTTTGGTTTTGCCTACCTTTTTTGTATTTATTAAAGAAAAGGGTAATCCTGTTAAACGTGAAACATTTTCTTACAGTGACCCGTATGTGAAACTTTCACTGTACGTCGCAGATGAGAATAGAGAACTTGCTTTGGTGCAGACAAAGACAATTAAAAAGGTAGGTGCCCATTCTTTACACTTCCTTTAAGTCATAATTTAATCCAATTAAGTTATATTCAGTTCTGTGTACATTTATATTTAAGTTTAAGATGGCAATGTTTTTACTGTAAGCATCTCCCAGTCTTAAATCTGTAAATTCAACATGGACCAAACTTTCCACTATTAACCCAAGATAGTGGTTTTGATCTTTAGTTAAATAAATGATTGTAAAAACAACATTCTTAAAATAAGTAGTATTACAAGCAGCAATTTTTTTCCCCTGCAAAGAAATGCAGCAAAAGCAAGGATTTGTTCTTGTTGTCTTATTTTTCATTAAGAAATTTAAAATACCCTTAATGAAATGGTGGAATGGCTGGTAGAATTGTTAGGCACAAAAGGAATGTTTTAACTTTAAACAAATATTACCAAAGGAATCAAAATACTTGCTTAACCACATGAAAACAAAAAATATTAATAATGAAACTATACATATGCATGGGTGTGTTTTCCTTATCGAATTTTCACATACCTAATTTCCTTATAGATATTTCCACAATCATGTCATAATTCATCTATCTCCATGTATTTATTTATACATACACATACACGTACACAAAAATACTTGGGGCATTTATTGAAGACATAATGTTTTCCACCAAAAGAATTGTTTTTTGCTATGCTTTAGTATTCTTTATGGATTACTGTTATTTTCCCTCACTACTTTGGGGGACAGTTAGTCTAACGCTATGTGATTAGCATTTCTTAGAGAGCATGGTGGCTTTAAAAATGGTCACCCTTCTGCTGCTGTGCAGACTCTGGGCCCCATGATCAGGTCATTTTGAGTAAGGAAGAGCAGTTGCAGCGTCCACCACCTGCAGTTCTGACTGGCATGGAAAATCCGTCCTGCAAACAGGAGCCAGTGTTTTGATTAGTGGGGAGGATTCCTGAGAAGGACGGAGGCCATTGTTCCGCGCTTTAGGCGCTGTCACTGGTTCAGTGTTAGTGGAGCGAAGGCCCGCCTTGCAGGGAAGGCGAGCCGCACCTGGTCGCCTGCTGCACTCCGAGGGAGCAGAGACCAAAGCCACCGGAGCTGGCGATTTGGGAAATGGAAAGGGTTTTTCTTCCCAGGGGCGGGGCCCCCCGCCAGCTCCAGCTCTACCGCCCAGTACGTAGCCCCCAGGCTGGGGCTGCCCTGCTTGCTCGGCCGCCTCCCGGTTAGTATTTCTGCGCTGCGCTCGGACTCAGGCCCGCCTTTCATCCAGCTCTCCTCGCGGCTGGGTGCCTGGTCCTTCCTGCGTTCTGTGTGTTTTCTTCCCTTGCCCGTCATCTGCCATTCCCTCTGCGTTTCTGTGAAGCTGGTCTCCAGGACTGCAGTGGCCCGTGGCAGGGCTGCCCCTGCCCGGCCTCTCCCTGCCTGCCTGCCTGCCTGCCTCCCTCTTCTCACTCATTGCTCTCCGGCTCCATTCATACCTAAAAGTCTGAAGCCCCATTATTTAGGATTACATCCACTCTTGAGTTGTGCTAATTTTTTTTTAATGCCAGTTTTTCATTCAGTGTTGTATGAATTCTGTGTCTTTTATTTTTTATGGTGCATTTGTGTTGATTTTTTTCCCCCTTCTTCCTGCACTAGTATGTTGAAGGAAATAGGTTGATAAAGGCAGACTGAAAAATATCTGTAGCCATTGGTGAGGTAGTGATTTTTCAGCCTCGTTTTTACATTCTCATTTTGAGAGATGTGTTTTAAGAGTATTATGCATGTCCAAATACACAAGCATGTATGTATCATGTATTCTTTCATAGCATCTGTTTCATCTTAGTTTCAAAGGATGTTTGGCAATCTCTCTGTTGTCCAGGCTGAGGACAAAAGTACCCTTTCCAAAGTGTCTTTGTGAGATAATGTATTTAAATAGATGGATGGGTGAATGAATGGACCAGAGAGAAGGACTGAAGGATGATAGGTAGGTGCATATTTTCAAGCCAGGCTATTTTGGAAAAACAATTCATTTCTGGTTTCTGACTGGCAGGGTTCCCCCCCCCCCCCTTCTATAATCATCGATATTCTTTATAAAACGTTCTTTTGATTTTAGCATTTATAAATAGTGAGCACTTTCACCCTTCCATCCCTGCTTCCGTGCTCTCGAAAGTGGGCTTGTAGTGGGTTGAGGGAAGGAAACAAAGTTCATTTCCTTCTCGATAGAATGATCATATCTATATTAATTCCTTGAAGGGTATCTTTATATTTTCATGATGGCTCTTTGTAGGTCCCTGACATTCCTTCTGGTTAATAAGGTGCAATTTTTGGTTTCTTATCTGTGAATCATCTGTTTCATAAAAAGATCCCTTCCCCATCTAGTTTTGTTCATTTATAGAATACTATCAAATAATTGACTAAATGCTTCAATTGCTGTTTTGGAAATCACAACTATTTCTTTTTAATCAAGAAAATCGTTTAAGCTAATGTGTGGACTGCATTGTTAATGTTTCAAAGATTAAAAGATATTAAAAGATAATTTCTCTTCCAGACGCTGAACCCAAAATGGAATGAAGAATTTTATTTTAGAGTAAGTTTTTTCATTTTTTGGAAATAATTGTTATTGATAACTAGATTGATACATTATCACAATAGCTTCAAATTGAGTGAAAGCTCTTAAATTTTATTGTGAAATTCCTTTCAGTGTGAGAAGTGGTTGAGTACCTCCTAATGTATCCTAAATGTTCAAAGACTGAACAGTGATGACAAAATCAGGACTTGTTTCAGTTCATGATGTTTTAGGGAAGTAAAAAGGAAGTTCTCCAAATAAGATTATAGCTTTTCTACTCAAATTTTTCCTAAAACATAATTAAAACAACAGCTTAATTATTTCTATGTAACGTTATGAATTACTTTAGACAGAATAAAACAATTAAGGCAACAGGATTAAAAAGAAACCTAAAAATTACTGATCATGTTCCAGTTAGGAAAATTTCTCTAATTCAAACATTTAGTGTGAGTGTGTGTGTGTAGTATAAAACACTTCTGGAGTTAAATGTGACCTAATTAGGCAAATTTTCCTCCAGTTTTTATATTTAGTATCTAGAAGAGCTGTATGTAGAAAAGATCGAATTCTGTGAATTAAGAAATTACTGTTCCTATTCAGTGAATTTTGTGGTGGTGGCTGGTATTTTTTGTGTTGAAACTTTGGAAATACTACACTGCTCAGCTATTTAATTGAAAGAAAGGGTTTTTTTTCCTCCTCAAAATGAGTATATTTTAATTGGGTAGCTGTGAAAGTAAAAACTACTTTACCTCCAGCAATGCTCCAGATGCGATCATCTGATTAGTGTAGATCCCAAAAGAACAATATTACCATTAGACCATTATAATTGGTCCCGATTTCTTCCTTTCAATCACAAAAGTCTTATATGTGCTTCAAATTTAGATCACCATATACGACATCTGTTTCCTATTATGTTCAGAACTGAAATATGGCATTGATATTTTAATACTTGGTAAGATCCCATGTGTAGTCTCTGCCAGATGTATTTTAAATTACTTCTTGAAGGACTGGAAAGCTAATGGAGGCAGATAGATGTTATTGGCCCTTAGTCACCTCTCAGGTAGAGCTTTCCACTTGTAAAACTCTTCATTACTTGACTCCTTTCAGTTTAATGCCTTGGCCACATCTGCGTACAGTTCAGCATATCCAAGATTTTTTTCAAGTTATCTTGGCTATAGACATATGTAAACTCTGTCTTGGCTTTTTAAGAAAAGGTCTTTGTTCATTGCACAGATCTTTATTGAGAGCCCACTGTGTGCTGGCTTCTGCCGCAGCCCATGGGTGCACTGGTCAGCAGCACAACTCTTCAGGATCTTATAGATGGGCAGCAATCTGCCTGTCTGCTCTCTGTGTCATGAGGCTGAGGGCAGGCTAAGGGGCCAGAAGCTCATGGCAGTGCTCCCTGTTGTACTGTCAAACACTATTTGATTCTGCTTTCCGTCATGAAGCAGCTGAGATTTAGTAACAGTAGACCTGGGTCCCATTTTCCAGCTCTACCACTTGCAGCCTTTATGTCCCTGGAAAAGCCACCTGAAGACTCTCATTCGCTGTGGGTTCCTTGTCTCCCACATAGAGGAGAGGAGTCCTCGCCTGATAGGGTCGGTCCCAGGATTTACCTATGATGATACAAATGAGTTTAATAACCACCACATCTCACATGGGGTTTATACTTACTACGTGATACTTGGGTCTGAATGAGGATTGCTGCCATTTGAGGGAGGTTTTATAAAGAGACAGGAAGAAGCAAAGGCCCAATAGCTCTGAACTTGAACCCACAATTGCTGGAAATGGGGACATGTTTTATTTATTTCTCTAGTGGTTCAAAGCATGGGCTCTAGAGACAAGCAGGGGACTGGTTGCCTGCAGTAGTAGCTGCAGGTTTTTTCACTCTAATGGTATATACATCATAGGGTTACTGCCAGGATTAAGTGAGGTTCTGTGTTTTTGATATTTATAGAGAATACCTTACAAAATAAGCACATAATAGAAGAATACTGCTGTTTACTCTTTTCTTCATTATTTTTATCATTGCTGTTGTTATTAGGCCTAAGAGCTTTCTTCAGGCATGGACCTTTGGTGAAGATGTCACCTTGGTCTACAAGCTGTTCGTAGACAACTTTAAGCTATTTAAAACTTTCAAAATATCCTTTCTTACGTTAGAAAAACTGCTGAAAGAATTTTCTTCTATTATACCTAAGTATTAGGCATAGAATAATACAGAAATCAATAATAGAAAACTTGATTTGCTAGATGCAGAATTTCCAGAAGAGTAGGTTAATTGTTCAGATTGTTTTACAATTGGGGTAAATTACAAAGCATTCTATTCTTTTGTTATTTCATCCTTTGAATTATTTCTGCCCATTTAAAAAATACTATTTATGTTCCTTATAGGTAAACCCATCTAATCACAGACTCCTGTTTGAAGTGTTTGATGAAAACAGATTGGTAAGTGGGTCACAGTTTTGATTTTTGCTTCATTTTTTAAAACCTGAATTTTTAGAGCAGCATCTTTTAAAACTCTTTGTCTATGTTGTCTGACAGAATAGACGATCCCAAAATATAAGCTTTGTTCCATCACTAATTCGTGATTCTAAAAAATATTTTTGTATGGCCAGCACAGAAAACATATTTGTATATGTATTTTTAAAGTCATAGTTAATATTGGTGAAAGGCACACTGGTGATAATGTTAAACCATATGATTAGGCTCTTCTGTTGGGAATTCAGAACAGTATGCAGATCCTCAAAGAGGCCATCACTCATGTAAACAAACCTTTCAGAGATTTTAAATATAAGCCAGGTTTACAATACTGTCAACCATTCAATAGCAAATCTGTGGTGATTCTCTTTGGGAAAACAGAAAACTAATTAACAGTATATAGCAAAAAGTGAATCTATATTTAGCAGGTAAAATTAAACTGTGTTTTGAAAGTGGTAGTTTCTCAAGGGAAATTCATAGAAAGTACCTTTAAAGAACCAAAGACATGCTTGAGGTATAAAACACAAACATTTTACATATAGGTTAAGAGGTAAATTAAAGGTCTACATCTATATTTAATAAAATAGATAGCTATAAAGTAGATATATAACTAAGATTTTATTTTTAAAATGGAATTTCAGAAGAAAATCTGGCTTGAAGCATTTTTGTCAGATTTAACGAACTAGAATGAATACATCAAGTACCTTGGGTTAAGTGTTCCTGCTATGAAAATGAACATTATTATGTGTAAACTTCTAAGGTACTCTCAGCCATGGCATTATAACTCAGTGTGCTCAGTTGTACTCAAATTTACTTTCCCTGAAACTTAAGTATATATTTTGGTTAAAAGGAATGTTGTCATGAACCCTTTTGGCTGCAGAATTCAACTGAAACTGCAAGTTTTTGATTAGCATAAATTTAATAGAATATCTGATCTGGAAGAACCTTACAATACAACTCATTTAGCTTCCTGTCTTTGCAAATGAGAGAATCTTTGCATAATTTGAAAGCTTCAGTCAGTAGTAGCACCATGGTAGAATTTCTGGTTTTCCTAAGTCTCAGACAAGTGGTGGTGAATCATCAGGCCTTGCGCCCTTATTAAAGAACTCTGGACTGTATTTAATCTCCTATGCTTGGTATTATCCTCAAAATCAGAAAGTCAACAGATTCTGGTCCTGCCATCCTGATGTCTCTTCTATTCGGGTCCTCGGTGGCTTTGCATTGAACTCAACATTTTATACGTTGGGTGACAATTAGTAGGACCAAATAACTAAGTCACTTTTGCTGTGTGTATGAAGTTGTTTTCTTATTAAACTGAATGAGAGATTCTGCTGAGGGTGCAGTTCTTGGCACTCCACCTCTCACCCAGCACATATTGTGAATTAGGCAACGTTCAGTAGAGTAAATCCCTGAAGACACAGATACATCCGCAGTCTAATCCTCATTCTCTCATTTATGGAGTAAATTAACACTGCAAAGTCAAGAAAGGGTCAGTTTGGAGGAAAAACTGCCTCTTGTCAGATGTGTTTTAAAACACGTGTGTGTGTAAAAAAATGTTTCCCATTTCCATTACCTAAAGCAAGGACTTGTTGAGAAGACCTTGCTGTGGATCCTAACCTATACTTTTCAAACCAAAAAGGGCTTTGCATGCAAAGCCCCAAGAAATGCTCTGTGAATATACACTCTGTCTGAAAAATAGTGTTTTATGATACGAATACTGGCTTTGCCCCAGGTCCATCTGCAGTGTCCTTACTATGCACTGAGGTTGTTGGTGGTGTTCTTTTTCTTTGTTGGCTATTCATGCAGCTAAGACAATACATGACTGTAGTGGTGTTTGGCAGTTTTAGCATTTAACCAACTAGCTTCTATTTCTCCTACAGGATCATTTTTGGCATTTAAAGTGTGTGCCTTTAGAAAACAGGTTTGGATGTATGTAAACACAGGGTTAATGCCCCACACCCTCAACCCCAGAGCTGTTGACAAAGTCATGCTTTGCAGATTTTAAAATAATCCTTTTGTCACTCTTCCCAGCTTGGTATTTCCCCCTCCTATTTTTCACTCCCTCCCAAATAAACGTCTTTGTTAATTGACTGATGTTTCTGGATCGTGGAAAATAATAAGTGTAAAACACACAGCATATATCCTAGTGAACTCCAAATCCGATGACATTTTTTTTGAATGTGGTCTTTTATTACTTAGGTCCTTTTTGGCCCCTCACAAAAATAGCAAAATTCCATGTTTGTGGTAATAATTGCTGACTTCTTACTGGAAAACAGTCAGCTCCTGGCAGCGTTTTTTTTCTGTATGGAATTTAAGTTAACCTACTTAAACCACACACACTCCCTTCTATTTTCCTTCTTTCCTAGGGGAGGGAGGGTGTAAGGGGGAGTGTAGTTGGGGTTTCCTTGTTTTTTTGCCCCTTTCCTCCTGTCTAGCATATAGGAGAGAAGGCTTTCTCCAGCCTAGGTTCCTTCTCTCTGGCACTTCAATGTCTGACAGCCATGCTCTGTGTACGATCAACACACACACACACACACCTTTTACATGAAAAGTGTTGTAGCAGGAGGCTGACAGTCTTGTTCCCCTCTCCACTCAGCTATTTTGTTACTTGTAGAGATCATGGTCTGATTATTTAGCATTAAAGGGACACTAGGACACTAATTCTGTGGGGTGTGTAATCGTATTTATAGTACATTTTATTAGTTTGCATTCCATCGTGGTAGTGTGGTGATATCATAAATAACAGAAACCTAATATCCGATGCTTGTGGAAGGGTTTTCCTGAAGCCAGGGCTTATTTACTTGTCGTTACTTGGCCTGGTGGGGTGGGCGGCGGTGGTTTGAATACCCTGTGCGCTTGGGAGTCGAGCGCAGGGTTTCTCGCATTGGATCCGGAGGCCGAGTGCCCCGCTCGGTTTGGAGAGAACTGTCCTGTGAATGTGACGCGGTCTAGATTTATAGCAGAGGGCTCGGGGTGTTTGCTGTCTTCGTCAGCTGTGAGAGCTCCCTGCTGGGGCCACTCCTGCCTGATGGAAAAGCAGCAGCTGGGAAGGTGCTGTTTCAGGCTCTCGCTGTTTAAAAAAAAAGAGAGAGCGAGAGGGGGGAAACTCCACTAAGTCCACAAGCTGGCATTGGAGGGGGAGACCGCGGTCATGTGCTTCTGGCCATCCTACCCTCTGTCACAGTGCGGGTGAGAGCTCTGCGCTCTTACCCAATCATGCCTGGAATGCCGCTCGCCACTGGGGTTATTTCTGCTATCTGTCGCTCTTGGTGCTGCAGTGCTAACGGTTTGGCAGATGGGACGCTTTTTCTTGGAGTTTGTGCCTTTGGTTTCTGACTTCTGGCAGAGCCGGGCCTGCTGCTGCTCGCCCTCTCCCTCCCTGCCCCCCTGGGCACCATGGCCCATCGGCTTCGGTTTCATTTTGGCTCTGGTCGCAGCAACACAGCCCCCGAATCAGAGATCCTAGACCAGGAGAGAGAAGACGACTTTTTCATGGCATTCCACACCCTGCCGCGGAGGAGCGGCCCTCACGCCTTCGCCCCAAGCGGCGCGGAGGACGGCGGCGGCCTGCGGGGAGGCGTGGGCGCGCTCAAGCGCAGCTCGTCCATGTTCATCCCCCAGCTCCTGAGCCCCGCGGACGCGCGCCCCACGCGGAGCTCGTCCGTGCAGATCTCGCTGCAGCGCAAGGCGGCCGACGGGGCCCCCGACGGCGGCGGGCCGCCCGAGGGTCCGGACGGCGATGCAGGCCCAGCGTCTCGGGGAGGCTGCCTGGACCCGCCGGAGCCCCCCACGCCCGAGAGCTCCCCTCCAAGGGCAGCCGGGGTACCCGGCCACCAGGTCAACGGCACGTGCGGCCGCCGAGCGTGCCGCCCCACCGCGTCCGACGGCCGTGAGGAGGCCGGTGGGCTCCGTGTCCAGCACCGTGCCTCCAGCGCCGACGTGCGCCAGGTGAGGCTGATGCCCTTCGGCGCTGATGGCCCCGGCAGCTCCTCGCCGCGCGAGCCGCGGCGCTGGTCCCTGCAGCACGTTCCAGATGCCTCTGGAAGTTCTGGGAAGCGGTGCTTCGTTTTCCAGTTGCAGCAGCCTCAGCCCGGCACTCCGGGGCCTGGTGGGGACTTCAATTTCGGTTTCACTGGCACGAAGGGGGACCGGTTGGTGCGGTATCCCCGCATCCGGCTGGAGAGGAGCACCTCGTACCCCACGCAGCCCCGAGCGGGGCACACCAGCCCCACGGAAGAGCGAGGCCACCCTGGGCACCCGGAGACGCTTCCTCGGGGCCGCAGGGTGGCTCCCGAAATCCACAGGACCAATTCCGTGGAAAGGATGCCACAGGGTCAGGGCTGCACGTTTAAGATTAGGCAGGATCAAAATGCGGGGCAGCAGCATTTCAGAATTCTTGTGACCCGGGGACCGGAGGAGGCTTCCCAGAGTTCCGAGGAGGAAAACTCCCCCAGCCCTGTGTCCACTGTCGCCGGTGCCCCGGTAAGTTAGCCTGCGTTTACATGTGCTGGCCGGTCAGAAGGGACGCTTCCAGCCCACAAAGTGTACTCTGCTGCGTAATTAAACTCCATCCTCCTCCCTTCTGGGAGTTTCCCTGCTTAGGGTCAGTGTAACGTCATGTTAGGCTGAGTTCTGGGACCACGGTTTGTTGTCGGTCCAGTGTTTGGTAGAGGTCTGTGAAACAACTAGTTGGCATTTCAGGAAAAGTCACATCTGTAGGTCCTCAAAGTCAAATAACTCCGTTTTTAAAATCCAAACAGCCCATCCATTCCTTCTCCCCCCACCTTCTGATAAAAGAATTTAAAGTATTTGTGACTTTAATCTGCCAGTGCCCCAACATGTTGATGTTGGAAATGCATTTAAAAGCTGCTTGCAAATGTAGCTTGTGACAAGACTTGACTTTTGAAATAGTCAGTTTTGATAAAGGTGAGAGAATATCACAAAAAAACTGGAGCCTAGTCTCTTAATAAGTAACAGGGTATAAAGTTTGACCACCTCTTCTCAGTGACCTTTTTGCTGTTGAGGGTTGGCCCTTGTTTCATAATTTATTGTCTTTATTGTTTTGTTTTGTTTTTGTCCCATTAAGTAATAGTGAACAGGAGTAGTCACACCTGTGAGATAGTAAGAAATGTGTTTTTGAAGCAGTTTAACTTACGGGCCAAGGCCAAGCAAGACTGAAGGGGAACTTGTTAATGGTCAGATTGTGTGGCCCTGCAACTTAACACTGCCCACTTGAGTGTCTAAGCTGGGATGCTGTATATAGAATAGTAAGTGCCCTGTCTCCAGCTGTGGAAACAGACGCCCTGGAACAGATTTGGGCCTTTATTCCTCCTGTGTTCTTGCTCTCTCCCTTTCGGTGAAATGGAGTACAGAAAGACAGCTGCTGCTAGATCCAGACAAATGATGACTCTGCAGCTTTCAGAGTTTACAGTGGAATGAAAACTTTGCTTCAGTTAGCTTTCTGTACTAGCAATCACTAGTCATTGAGGGCTTTTTTTTTTTTTGAAAGAAGCTCCTTGTGTTTTGACTCAGATGTTTTCCCTGAATTTCATGTGACTACCAGTTTGAAGATATGTGCGGGACTTTCTTATTTTGGTTTCAGTTGTGAATTGTGACTTTTCAAAATGGATGACTATTATTACTGTGGCATTGAATCCGCCTTTATTGATTTGTGTGGAGAAATATTTTAGGCCATTCAGGTAAACTTTTTCACTGCTCTGTCATTGATTTTCACCATTTTGAAGGGGTAGTCAGTCAGGTGTTAGATGCAAGTAGTAGTATATTTTTCTTGGTGCTCGATAACCATTTCTTCTTATCTTCCCTTCCATGAACCCTCTTCTATTATCTCTAATAGTATTAGGAAATGACCAAGTGCTCTGTCTTGATCCAAACCAATACCATTTTTATATAATGGTACAAATTTCAATAGCATTTAGATATTATAATAGCTTCTGATGTCCACCCCAAGAAAGAATCATCACGACAGTTGTAGGCTTCATTGGAAACACAATTCCATGCTGAACTTGGACCACCTATACCACATGAAGATTAACAAACAAAATACATTTCCTAAAGTTTTGATAACTTCAATAATATTACTAAAACTGAAATCATTTTGCAGTTAGATGGTGTGGACAAATGGATTTATATAAAAGTCTCATTTGGCTTGAAGTTTCTAATGTAATTAGAAAACAAGTAGAATATACTAAACATTCTGCGTGCTTTACGTACAAGCACTCTTTTTATTTGCAAGGACTATTCTAGTGGAAAACAAATTTTTTTCAAATCTGAAAAATTTAAATTCTAGAATAAAGAGCCTTTCTTGAGAAAAAGTTCTATCTAGTGCACAGTTTTCTTTTCCATATGTACATTTTTGTTTATATATATACTTTAGTAAAAATGGTCCAAAGCTTCTTTTTTTCAAGTGAAAACTTTTTCCTTGAAAAGCAAAAACAAAAGTAGTCGTATAACAAAACTACCCCATTCAACACTTTGTACGTATTTCATATGGGTAGGGGTGTTAAGTGTAAGCAGCAGCTGCCACAGCCTTTTTTATCTTGAGAGAAAACATTCACTTGGGCGTCTGCAGTCTGGCTGCCACCAAGCTTTTTTGATGTTTCAAATATCTGCTGCTTTGGTCAGAAGGGCATTTCATTATTAGTTTATGTGAAAAACTAGCAAAAATCTATTAGTCTTGTTTTTTTTGGATGATGTCACAAATCTTCCTGGATTGTGAAAAACATTCAGGATTCGTTTTACGAATGTGCCCATGATTCGTAATATGCTTTAGACCTATTACACGGTTAACTTGTTTGAATACTTTTCTCTCTGTTGTGTCTGCCTTCCACGCAGCCTCTCAGGAATAAATCTAAAACGCAATACGACTCCAAAAAACGTTAACCAGCTAGATTCCTAGAAAAAAATACACGGGAACCCCTTGTGATGGTAGATTTTTTTCCACCTGGTCTGACAGCCTCAGTAAAGCAGAATTCATTCTTACATTCATCAGTTATAATCAGTTCTAATATTTCAGGGGTCTTAGAACTTATCAGTTCAATTTGTGGCGTTATTAATAGTCACTTAATGAATAAGTTAAGTTTTTGAGTTACTTGGTTTGCTTATGAGCTGCTTAGTTTCATTAGAATTATTCCAAGAAAGTTGGGTTGCTGTTTACCGGCATTTGTGCTTCCTTTCAACAAGGTTTTGTGCATAATAACTGCTCGGCTCTGTATTTACAAGCTTCATGAGCCAGGTTTCTAACCCCATTAATGTCGTTAAGTGTTTAAGGTCTCCGTGTATATAACATTACACAAAATGCTTGGAAAGTTTCAGGGACTATCTCAGTTTCTTGCTGACAGAGTTGTAACATAAACAGAGGAAGGAGGGCCCCTGGGGGCTAAAAACACACATTCTAACACCCACGAGGTATATTAATAGGGAAGAGAGTGTTCTTTCTTTACTTCCATCTCAGGTTCTCTGAAATTTTTCCTGTGCCCTCTCAATGTAGTGAGTGGTCTTTTGTGAATTAAAAAGTCATTTTTCTGAAACTTGAACAAGGGACTATCCAAACTTTTTTATTTGGGGGGAATTAGAGTTTGAGTCTCTCTTAGGAAAGGTGATTCTACTATATAGAAAATTCTGACATTAGATGGTGCCCCTTTTTTACCCTAAAAAATAATATATGATAATATGTATAAACTGCCTTTCTATTTAAAAACAGCAACATTGTAATGGATCAGGAAAAAGCTAGTATTCCTTTCATTGACTTTGTTTCTGATTGGATTCAATAAATGTTTTTTCCCTCGGGTATAGTACTGGTCTCACTGTGCTGTGTGATAATATTCCTGTAGTATGTAACAAAATTTTAACTGATTTCAAGGGTGTTTTGAAATGTGTTAACATTGTGCAGGGTTGACACCAGTGTGTGTTTAACATGCAGACACACAGGACCTGGAGTAGTATAGCTCACGTTTCTGTAGCACTGCACCATTTGAAGAGTGCCTTCATTGATTTCACTGCATCTCTCTAACTAGCCCACTGCAGAAGCGCTGTCTCACTCAGCCTTTACCGCTATCCTGTGACGTAGTGCTGTTTTACTGTTTCAAATGAATGTACGTGATATTGTCACAAGGTGTAACAACTAGTGTACTCTCATACCCACTTCAGGTATAATGGGAATTTAAAAGTAATGTATATTTATATAGTTTAGTTAAAAAAATCTGTGTAGCCAAGAAGTAATGTGCCCTGTGAATGTGCCATTTTTGCTGAAAAGAGTTAGACTCCCTCTTGCAGCCTACTTACTCCTTCAGAAGTGAAAAATGAGGGCAAAAGTGTCCAGCTCCCAGGTTGATGGTGAGGTCTAAATGAGCCAACTTATGCGGAAACCTGACTGGTGTCCATGTTGGATTATTTTCCTTCGTAGTCAGGTATCTGTAATATATATAAATCTTTCTCTGAGGAAGGTAATTAGGTTAATGGTGAATAATCAGTTTTTTTAACCAGCACGGCATTAGACACAGGGCAGCCTTAATTCAAGAATACCTGGAACCACCCAGTGATGGCGCAGTCCTTGAAAACAAGACTTAAATTCATTGCAGAGGACTTGATTGTACTTGCTGTATTGAAGTTTGAAACAAGCATTTATTTCAGCTGGCATTTCAGACATCTTATATTTTTATGATGTCATCTTGTTAAAATGTTTCCAGTAGTTAAGTTTACCTTTTCCTTCTTATAGACTGAGGCTTTCAGGCAGAAACTAACATTCATCTTTATAAAATTTGCACATCCTGTGATTTATATGTAAATAAGGGCCCTTTGGGGACTAGAGAGGTGGGCTCAGATCTTTTAGAGGGTTTTACCCTGCTTCTCTTGGTTAAGCCTGGAGGCAGAGTTTCTAGCCATTGAAATACATCTATAATTTTATAATTCATGTTAGTATGGAAATTGTTACTGGTACATAAAAGTTTGCAATACTAGAAGAAATTTACTCAATGTAAGAATTATCTTAAAATGTGAGTAAATGGTCGGTGTCTCTGCAGTTGGTTTGAAACTAATTGAGGCTAACCTAAAGGGTAATCTGCACAACATGAAATGATCAGGCATATTATTTAATAAAAATTACTAACTGCATATTATTACTGCTGAGGCAGATACTGCCCTAAAAACACTGACTTTTTTCAGCTCTTAATGATATCACCAAACTGCTGAGGCAGATACTGCCCTAAAAACACTGACTTTTTTCAGCTCTTAATGATATCACCAAGACTTTCACAATAATGAGAAAAAGCATGAAATTCTTGGATAGTGTCAACTCTTGATCGAATGCATGAATACCAGAATATCTAATGTAAGTAGATTTTGGCCCTGTAAATGCCAAAAAAGGCTTGGGAAACCCAATCCAGAATTGGCTGGTGCTCATTGAGAGGTTTAGTAACCTGTCTGCGGTTGTCCAGGTCCTTTGATTTACACCAGGCAGCAGCATAATCCATGTCCTGCACCAGAGAGAACACCAAGACCTGTGTGTCTGTGCAGCTCTGGTTTAAAGATTAAAATGGCAGAACACTGAAAATATAAGCTAAAATATGTATGCAGCAGATTTGTGATTTTTCTGGGCAAATGGATATTATTGAGAGGCTTTAGAAATAATCTTGACTCAGTGTGCATCATGGATGCGTAATGCACTGAGTGGATTTCCCTCTTTGCATCTCTTGTTTATTATTCTGCTACCGCTTACTTGGGCAAACTGGGACAGAAGAATGTAAGAGTAACTAAGGGAAACAGGTGGCCTGACATGAGTGGGCCTGCAAGTACAATGTTGATGTCCTGGTAAGTTTTGTGCTGTGTCCTGCATTGACATATGGCTGGTCTCTAGGCATCACCATGTTTTAACAGGAAGTTTAGCTTTCAGAATGGAAGATTGAATTTTAAGAAGTCTGCTTTTTATACTCTTGTTATTTTAGAACCATGGACTGTTCTGATGGTTTTGAAAAAAGTGCTTAAATGTAAGGAGGAGGTGGTGAAATGAAATGCAAGTACCATAAATTTAGTTGCAAGGGGCTGTTTTCTCTAGTTTGACTGTTGTTGCCACACTTAGTGTTGAAGTACTTTGTATCAGCTCCTTTAAGTGCCTGCCCTATGTTTTCTTTGAAACCATTCTGTGTTTACTTTAGTGTTAAGTATTGTGCCATATACTCCTAAACAGAAAAGGAGGAAAATCCTCCAGGGAGGAAGAGGCTAGCATTTATTTCCCCCAGCAGGCCTGCTTTTTACAGGCCCCTGGAATTGACACAGCCTTGTTTTGTGACTTGATTTTTATAGACAGACGAGAGTGAGTCCAGTGGTTTTTACTTCTCCCTTTATAACTTTGAGGAATCTGCTTTCAACCTGTGATCTTTCATTATGTCACTTGCCTCATTCTGATGGCAGCTAGGGTGCAATAGGGATGTTAGTAGGCATGTTAAGTATTTGACGATCCAAATTGTTTGATTTACAGTTTCTTTTTCTTACTCTCTCTAGAGTAACTGGTAGACTTTTAAAATATATTTAATGACCCACATAACTCATATGTCATCAGTCATTCATTTCCTTGTGACTTTTTAAAGCCTCAAAATAAATCCTACTAATTGAGAATTTTTTTTCATATTCTTTTACATTACATGATTAGGTATTTAACTCTTGGAGGAAGGAAAACTGTTTTGGTCCCAATTTTTTAAGTTGAATGGAAAAGCTGAAGTGGAGCAGAAATACGGAAATGTGTATATTAAGCTCCAGCTAAAAAACCTAGCACTTCTTCAAAGCAAGGAGTTTTTCAGGCCAGTTGTTGTGTGGCTGAACTAGCAACTCTTTTTAACTTCCCTAGTGAGTTAGTCAAGTTGGCACTGCCCAGTAACAGCATAGCTCCTGGTGCTTTGTATTCTCCCCTCATGAGTGAAAACGCCTTAGGCTTAGTGTGGTTTAATATGTCCTTACTGATTGCTCTGTCCTCTTGGGAAAGAGACATACCAAACTGTAATAAAACTTGAAATATTTTAGTGCAATTTTAATACTCAAGTTGATTTAACCTCATCATAGCAGAAACCGTGCTTTTTTAACCCCCCATCCCGGTTCAGTATTCTACACATTTGCATGTATTATTAGGGTGCCCAGATGCTGTAGGAAAGGCAAAGCAATGAAAATAGTTTCACATATAAACAAGGTACCTAATGGATTGCCTGCACCCTTGAGCGAAATTACATTAGCAAGAGATGCTCCTGTATTCTGCACTGTGGCATTCTTCTCCAGCTACTGAATGCAGGAGTCATTTCTTAATTTTATATTCATAAACTTATATGGCTGAGAGTTTTCTTAGGAATCAGGTGGGCCGATTCCTTTCAGTTTAAAGATGAGGACTCAGCCCTGCTCTGTTTGCAATTACAGAGAATGTTCATTTTGTCTCACAAGTGTGAAATAGTTATTTTTGAATAATAACACGTGTACTCCTTGTATGTGCACATGTACGGTACTGCTTGATATTGGGACTGTAAGAGGTTGGGAGCCTGGCTTCCAGAGCCTTGGATTCAGCAAGTAGGATGGCCGGAAGTGAGGCAGATCCAGCGGAAGCACTGATACCCGGAAGCAGGCACAGTACCCAGCACAGGTGACAGCGTGCGTACCCATGGGATGGGACCCTGTGGGCCATGATGGACAGTGACGATGTCATGGAGGGAAGATGACCAGGCTTTATCTCAGTGGGTAGGTGGGAGCAGCCGTGTTCAGAGACTGCAGGGAGCAGTGACTGCCAGGGATGTGGTTGCTGTACTTGCTCCGGAATTTCCTTGATCGTGATTAGCAAGTTTCAGCAAATGGTTTGTAATGGGAAATGTTGAAGAATTTTTGGGTGTGGTTATTGGCATGAATGGCTCTTCTTTTTCCCATCAAATGCTGAGTTGAATGAATTCCTTGCCTGCCTTCCACAGAGCTATTCTGTGAGCACCTGCCTGGGTCAGGCTGAGGACAAAGAGATACCGTGACAGTTCCCGCCATTGAAGGGTGGTAGCAGAACTAAACAGATGCCTGTTAACCTACATTATAATAGATTTTAGGGCCGTCACTTGAACAGAGATGAGTAAGCTGGGTTTATACGGTTTGTGTCTGTTAACTGTTTCTATATGCAGTGGAGAATATATACTGAAGAAGAGCTAAATAAGTGAATATTCTAAGCTCTTCTCTTCATTTCTTTCTTGTTAAAATAACATTTTAATACAAGAAAATGCAAGTCCCTGCTCTACATTATAATATGGGAACTGTTAGATACAGCACACATACTTAATATTTTATGTGTTTTGATTTAACAAAAGCAAATCAGGAAAATAACCCACATTGCTACCATTCAAATTAGCCATATTCACTTCTATGTGGGTACAGTCATTAAATGAAATTCATACTGTTAATTGGATCTAAAGCATAAACCAAGCACTAAAATAAGTTCAAGATTTATCTAAATCTAGATCATTTCAATAATTTCATATTAAATGTTTAACACCATAGCATAGGAAGCAATTTATTAAAAGAATCAGAACTGTGAAGGATGAATAGATACATTCCTAAACTGGGAAACAAAAGGAAATCACAAAGAAAAGATGGACAGATTGAGCCTTCTAAAAGTATTACATTTCAGAACCATGAAACACAATTAACTCAGGAAAACAACAGATGTTTTTCTTAGTGACTAATATGATTTCTTCATACAGTGTATCTTTCCTTGTCTATGATCCTACTCACATTTTTGCTAACATATCTATGTTGTAGAAGTTCTAGTAAACACTAGAAAAATACTGGGGTTCCTATTCTCCCGCTCTTCCACCTCAGCTCTGGGAAATAGATAACATGTAGGTGAATCACACAAAGGGATTAACAATGAAGACACAAGTGTCTACCCCCCAGGCTGCATCTGTTTGTGCCTTGTATATTCTAAACATGGTAAATCTCTATCTATGTAAAATTGGGAGAATCTGTGGTCGAAAATAGTATCCTCAAATTGCTGGTGGTAGTATTCAGGGATATGACTTCAGAATGATTTTCATACATTTAAATGTTTTAAATGATAAAGTAAATTATAGATACTAAAATTCTTGTGTTTTGAAATATTGGAGTTAATCTAGATGATGTTAGATATCTAAGCTAAACCCTTTGTTAAGAAATTTTCATTTTCTGCTCTTTAAGTAGATTCTTTCCATACCATTAGAACAGCTGAGTGGGGAAAAGCGCTTTTAAGGTTACTGACTCCGATCAAAGTAATTTCGTGATTGTGCAGTTATACCCAGGTCTAAGCCATCAGATCTTTTAGAAAATGGATGCTCCCTCAATCTTCAGGGTATTTGTTACCCAGAATTTTAAAATGCAAAGCTTCCTTTTTAGCCAATACATAATATGAAGTAGGTAAATTGAGTTTTATAGGTCATTTTTTGCTTTTGTGTCTAGTGTTACAAGAATATGCTTCCTGAAGTTAACCTAATTAAGTAGTTTAAAATGTTCCAAATCTAATGGCTAGGTGCTAATCCCTGAGTTTAGATTGCCATTTAACTTGGAGCTTAATTTGCAATTTACAGAAAATTGTCCACATTTCATATTTTTTAATAAGTAGCCTAAAATCCCATTACACTTCATATGAAGATCTGCATGAAGATTACTTAAGAGGTAATGCTAGAGTCTGTTATTAAAATAGAACTGAGACAATTCCCGAGGAACTGGGACTTCAGTCTCCAGAGGGGCCGCTGAGTAAGGGGTGTACTCTCCTTTGGCAGGGAGATGTTTTACGTTACATATGCATTTTTAATTCCTGAAAGATGCCTGGAGTTTGGGGGATAGAGGAACTCTCTCTTTCCCCAAGGAGCTGATCCTTTTGTTAAAAAAAGGGGGGACTCAACACATAAATGAAAGATAGTTATTAAGGTCACATGAGGGTGGCCCATTTCCTTTAATAAAGGTTTCCTGCTGTCAGCTTCTGATCTAACATAAGAATGCTGAGAAAAATTAGGAAACAACAATACTGGCCTCATCTGGGGAAACCTTAGAAGGGCACAGGTATGTGGTTCAAATATATATTGATCTGGGGACCGTGACACAGCAGAAGCCCTGGGAAGACCATTCTGTGACTCTCTATAGCCAAAGGCAGGTACGACTGATGAATAAGACTCATCTTGTGGAAAGGGACCTTGGAGGAAACAAAATATTCATTGTGGAGATCAAAGTACCTGGTTGCATGCCTTAATCCAGTAGAAAAAAAGTTAAGGTGTTTTTTTTTTTTAATCAGCTACTAATTAGGGACTTTTTGGAAAAGGTTGTGTGTTTTGTTTTGTTTTTTCTGAGACAGTGAAGTGAATACCTTTCTACCCCTAATGTCTGTATCCTGGTAGTAGCACAGAGAAAAACTAGAGTGTTTTTGGTGCTGAAGATCTGTCTCAGGGCGTTATGTTGGAGAGAACTGATGTTGGGGTGACAGAGATGGTTATATGTTTCTGACTCAGGAAATCATTGTATTTATTTACACTTCTCCAAAACCTTCCAATTTCTCATAGATGGAACTTTTTTGCTGCTTGAACAAATGGGTAGAACTTCCCAGTTGGGCTGTGTGAAGACAAAAATGTCTTGAGATGTTGCCAGTAGAGAAGATAATAAACATCTATTAAACAGATTCATTGAGTACTTACTATATGTCAGACAATGCATCCCAGACAAGTTCTGGGTATACAGTGAACAAAAACAAAAACCTCTACCCTCATGCAGCGTAAATTCTGGTAACGTGGAGACAGATGAACCCAGTGAGTAAAAATATGTTGGGTAGTGAAGAGCACTGGGGAGCGCAGCAGGGAAGGCAAGTGCAGCGCAGTGCCAGTTTGGGGTTTACATGGGGAAAGTAATGAAGACCTGCAGAGGTGGTGGTGAGGAGCAAAGCCTGCTGGTAGCCAGGAGCAGATCATTCCAGAGGGAAGAGCCAGTGCCAAGGCTTTGAAGCCAGGTGTGCCTGGAGACTAGGGTGAACAGCACAGAGGTCAGTGTAGCAGAAATGGGCATACAGGGATGTCATACATAGATTTTGAAGACAGAATAGTCATGGGGTTGGGCAGATCATAGAAGGCCACGGGAGGGCCTTGTGCAAACGAGTGGTGTGATGCCATTTCTACACAGACCACACTGGCTCCTGCATGGAGACAGCTGGGTAGGAGCAGGGTAGCTGTTGGGTGAGCTGGTAAAGCCTGCGCTCCAGCCTGTATACACGCACACGCACACGCACACGCACGCACACACACACACACACACACTCACTCTCTCTCTCTCTCTCTCTCTCTCTCTCTCTCTCTCTCTCTCTCTCTCTCTCTCTCTCTCTCTTTCTCTCTTTCTCTCTCTCTCTCTCTTCTTCCAGATACTAGAAGCAGTCATTGCTTTTCTCGGGGGTTAGCCCAACCTTAGTACTTAGGCTGTCATTTTCATGTTGCAGTGCCTAGAAAATGGAGAGCTTTTATTCTCTTTAAGCAAGTTTTATTTCAAGATGCTTTCTGCTGCCTGTGTCGTGCCAGGACGTGGGTGGATTTATTTTTGCACTTTGGCACCAGGGAGTCTGCTTCTGATTTGCAGATTGCATTTATTATGAGGCATATTATCCATTGATGAATAATGCGTGGGCTACCAAGCAGATACACAGCTTTTAAAATAGCTCATTTATCCTGTAAGCCTCATCCCGAGAGAGAGGCAGGCCCTTCAGGATTGTCCAAGAGCAGGCGTTTTTGCATCTGTTTTCCCTAATATCTCAGGTCATTGTTTTTGCCTTACGGTTCCTACTGTGTTGATGGGCTGTGGACTTGAAACACACGGACACAATCTCAGTTCATGAAGAAGACATGAAATGGGGAGAGAATTTTTAAGTCACTGGTAAGGAAATAGATGCTCCTTTGCCTCGGCTACTGAACATTTTCCTTATAATGTGTGTTGAAACAAAGGGAAATACCCGATGTCATGCTTTGTACCAAGTCCTTTGGCATCCTAAAGTGAACAGCCAGTTTGTCCTTGTTTCTTTGAACTGACCAACTAAGGCTCTTGCAGAGGTTCTAGGTTTGGAGGAGCTGATACAGTCTTTGGAGAGTGGAAACTTCCGTTAGAGAGAGCGCTCCTGGGAACATTCTCTCATCTCACAGCCCTGAAAGGGTCATGGGCAGGGTATGGACAGGAAGTCATTCGGAACCCTTACCGAGTTGAGCTCTGCAATCCCAGTGATCTTTGCTCCCAGAAACCTCACTGCAGATTGCTTTTCTTTTTGAGCAGGTTTCTTATTTTGCCTAATATGTCGCAATCTTCTCTCGGTGGCCAGGTGGCATCTGTTGGAATGCTGGTGTGTGTTGCCAAGGAAAACAGATGCAGGAAGATTGCCCTGAAGTGGGGTGAAGAAGGGGAGGCAAATGGGGGGGGAAAGTGGGAGGTAGGCTGTGTTGGAGTCGGGGGTGGGACTGAATGGTATTCGTCTGTAGAACGGAGGTCCAACATTGAATAAGTCATTGCTTTACAACTCTTAGAAAATCACCCTAGGTTTGTACGAGTATTTCCAAGCCTTTTGACTGTCTTTATCATTTCCCATCCTGCATTCAGAATCATGTTGAAATGATTCAGTACAACAGAAAGAATTAACTATTAACCTTCTGCCCAGAGCAAGTCACTGGTTGGTCATCAGATCCTTTATTCTAATTTATTGCTGCTTCTGTTTGTCAGTAGGTTGACTCTTAATGGAATAGAATCTTTCAGAGATAAAGCAGACTAGATAAAAAGAACTGAACTGGTTGTGATTACCCAGCACATTAAAGGAACCTTTGGCCATGAATAGATTTATGATGGGTGGGGGGAGCATGGTGCCTGGGTGAGTCCGATGCAGTCAGGATTAAGAACAGCTAGTTTAAGAAGTTAATGCTAGTGGCAGCCTAAATCTTGATTTTCTTAACCCTTAGTGTAAGTAACTGATTTTCATTTTATTCTCACATCGTTACCCCCAGATACACATTTTGTGTTTTTACACAATGGCTGTCACTGGAGGTAGGTGTGTCCCTTTGCGGTTCAGTCCACACAATAAATTTCCATTCAAATGAGGCTGTACAATACACATTAAGAGGAACAGAGGGCTCCGATTGAGTATTTGCAGTGAATATGGAAAAAAGCTTATCTCCCAAAATAGCATAGAAATGAAAGGAATAATTTTCTCCTCAGTTTCCAACTGCAAGAAGTGAAAGTGGGATTCTAATTCTAGACTGACAAGACTAGTCTATCCTGTTACATCTTATGTGCAAATACCACTTTTTTCCAGGTAACTAAAGTATCTTCCTACTGCAAACCATTAACTGTGCATTTTTGTAGCTTTCAGAAGACCCACTTCCTGAAAGTGTTGACCATTTGCCAAATTTTCATGAATTTCAGAGAAACAGTAATAGGTGGTTTCTTCCTTAAAAGTATTTAAAACAGAATATTAAAAATACAAAGGACCCTGAAGACTACCTGGACCCCAACAGGTTACCAAAGGTTATGTAGTCTCATTTTTTTAAGCAGGGAAGTGTGGTGGCTTATCCAAGGGCACGCAGGAAGGTGGTAGCGCATTGTGGATGTGAGGTGCCTAAACCCCTGTTCTTCCTGCTACACCAGGCACAGGGGACTATTAACTGTAGCTGAATCTTGCCCATCTGGAGTCTTTTTGCAAGTAAACTGCTCAAGGACAATTTACACTGTTCTATTGCTCTCTGTCATACCTTCTTAAGTAAAACATACTAAGCACATGTCAACAATTTATTTGGACTTGTGTTAGCCTCAGAGCCATGGATTATTGTGCAATCTGTCCATCCTTTATGTAAATAAAAATTTGTGATGTCACCAGGGCCTAATAAAGTGTATAATATCCTTTCCTTCATCATTAAAGTCCTAAGGATGCTTGTGATCTTTGAAATAAGTTTGCTGCTTATAATTTCGCATTTCTCCTGCTATTCAGTTACTACTTCTTGTGACTATCTACAAGTAGATAAGAGCTCACCTCCGCCTTCTAATTTGCTGCTGCTTTTCAGCTAAAGACATAGAAGGTGTTTGGGCAAGCTTGTTAGGGCTGTTTATACAGTGAGAATAAATAAGACTTAAGTTGTTCTTTTTAAATAAAGTGCATATGGTCCTTTATCTTTCTCCACCATATGCCTTTGCCTATTATAGTCGTCTTTGTCCTCTTGGAATCAGAATGATTATTGTAAGATTGGAGTTTTAAGAATTCAAGGGCTAATATATGCCAGCTGTTGAGCATAGTTCCCAACACATACTAGTGCTTAGTAAGTGTTAGCTGTTTTTACCATTGTTCCCTCTGAAGGAGAAGATATAAATTCTTCACAGATGTTTGGGGATTAGATACCCAGCAAACCTATCAGCTGAATTTATATCAGCAAATACATTTTTAGTTTATCTTAATTTTTTATTGCTGTCTGGTTTTTGTGCTTATCCTTGAGGGTTAATGCATTTTCTGCTCTATGGAAGAACCATGAAAAAAAAGTCAATAAAAACTATTCATAAGAAAGATATTATTCACTGGACTACAAAGTGTCAGCAACTTATTTTTATAATTTTAATTTAAAAAGACTTTAAAGGCTTTGGGTTGGTCTCCTTTTTTTTTTTTTAAGGCCAAACTGAGGTCACTTTTTGATGAAGGCAGCCTTTCCCCTCCAGGTATTTCTGAAAAGCTCCTTCTGATTCACAGGTAAACCCAAACAGTTGTCATAATTTAAGTTACCCTTAAGTCTCTACAAATTTTGAGAAGCGAATTATAAACCAAGATGTGCAATTGATTGTGCAGCAGTCATTTAATCAACAATTGTATAATTACATATGCTAATTGTGTATTTTGCTACTGAGTAGGAAAAATGTCGCAATTCAGTAGTTTTGCTCATTGATCATCATTGATTATTTGATAAGAATTATATTAAAATGACTATTTTGTATATTTTCCTTAATTCATACTGAATGCAGTTGCTGTCTAGTCTCTGAATTTCAGGAGTCTATTAATAAAGTATGTGTAAAGAATTAGTTGCTAATTTTGGATGTGCTTGAAATGAGATTGTCAGCAAATTACAACTTCAGACCTAGGACTGCAGTTTCTTATGGATTGGACATGATCCCTGATGTAGGAGATAAATGCCAAACTTATGAAAAATGTTAAAATTGCATTACTTCAGATTTTTTTCCCATATGTTAGACTTCTTTTATATACAAAGTGTTATATAAGATCATGGATTGTTTTTCTTTCCAGACTCATTTGTGTTAGAATTTTATAATAGTAAATCTATTAGGAATTAGAGACCAGAAAACAAATCTTTACTGATTAAATAGTAAATAGAAATAAATACTTACTCTTAAACCACAGTTGATAATAACTGTGAAATAAGCTACGAATATTACTTAATTTAGTGTACATGCACATATGCACACCCTGAACTCATTTTGCATTCCAGATACTGTGCTAGAGATGCAAGTAGTGAATGAGAGACATGCCACCGCACCTAGGAGGTGCCCCAGCTAGTGTAGTTGCTATGAACAGTAAGAGACTAGTAAGTACACTAACGACATGTTTCTCAAAGTGTGTCAAAGAGAATAAATGGGAGGCTGGGGCAGAGAGTGTAACGGAAGCCTCCCTGAAGAAGGGTGATCAGGACAAACCCCTCTCAACTCACTGCATGCCAAGGCCTAACAGGAGAAGCAGCTGTGGGGGAACACGCTGTCCAGGAAGAAGGAACCATACGCACCGAGACCCTGCATTGGAAGAGTTGGGTGTGTTGGAGGAACTAAAAGGGCTCATGGTGAGTGTGGCTAGAATGTATTGAGGGAAGGGGATAGTGGCCCAGGAAGAGCGGAAAGACACACAGGGTCCAAGATCACTCACACCCTATAGCGTGGGTCCACCCGTCTGATCATAAATAATATGCAGGCACCTTGGTAGATAAAAAGCCTTGAAATAACTCAGCTTCTCTGGAACCTGGGAAAATAAAGTAGCTATTTTTAAAAGTATAAATCATCTGAATTTCTAGAGGGAAAACAAAAATGAGTATCTTATGCCACCTTTGAGAATTATAAAGGGTCCTTTCCTCTCATGGTTCCTCTCATAAATGATAAGAAGGCACTTCTTATTTCCTTTTCAAAATCTTTGCCTCTGCAGAGATCCCATAAAGACTGTGCAGTCAAGAATGTGTGCAAGGGCACCCGGATTTCCTTGCGTGTCTGTAGTCTCCTTCATTTGTGAAACATTCGGCAGAGAAGATGAAGCTGCTGTTTGTTCTCTGTTCATCTTCTGGACACAACTCATGTCCAGTGTGCATATCCTGTGTGGCTGCTGACACTTAGGTGTTTTAGATAGGGCTTTGCGACCACAGAACAAGTCCCACAACGTGCTTACCCATTCAGTAAGCTCTGACTTTCAAGATGCCTCACTGAGGCCAAAATGGTAGGGTGTACAACATGTGCAGATTTTAGGTCTGGTCCTACAGTCATAGTTGGTTTGCATCAGTATATCCTTCTTCGAGTAAACATGGGAAGGGGGAGTGACAGAGTCAGGATGGCCGCAGATGTTTTTATTCCTCCTCTCCCCCGCACCGCGGATGTGGGCTGGCCCAGGGAATGCAGTGGCGATGCTGCCAGGCTGGTTCTACTCTTAGCCTGGAAGAGGACTGGCAGCTTCCACTTGCTGCCTTTAGCAGAGTGAGTGCTTTTAGGATCCATTTGCCATGTGAAGAAGCTCAAATCAGCCACTGAAAAGTTCCAGCTTTCTAGCCACCAATGTGCCAGACAGGTGAGTGAAGGCTTGGACGTTCCAGCCCACTCACCACCTGGCCACAGCCCTGAAGAGACCCCAGGCTGCCCAGTCAGTCAGCAGGCTCACGGGTAACAATGGCCATTGTTGTTTTAAGCCCCTAAGCTTTGGCGTGGTCTGTTACCTATAGATGACCTAGAGAATCGGCATCCTTAATATTCAGCCCTGGGGAATGTAAGCCTTACTTGTGTAACAGCATTATCTCCTGTAGGCACGCTTGGTGGATTGTGGGCTGGTGGAGCTTGGACAGCTGTTTTCCCGGAAGCTGGAGGAGGGTAGCTGCACACAGGATGGGCAGCCTGAATAGTTCAGGGATACACTTGGCTTAGACAGCTGAGAAACAACTGCAGTGGCCCAAGTGAGTAGAAAGGGTGGGTGTTTTGCTATCAGGAATGGAATTACTCAACTTAAAGGGTGAAAATATGGGTAGTTAAAGGAAACTCATCATATTCTTAGAATTGCAGGAAGAGAAGCATTCTCACTTAGACTAGATCTGCACCAAAATCCGATTCTTTGTTAAACTCTGAATTAGTAGGTGGGTACTGAAGCACTTCCTCCAAATAATAAAGAATGGTTTAATATGATAGCCTTAATTTTCTTCCCTCTCAAATGCTAGTAAATTCCAGTGTCCAGTAAAATTTCATTTACTCTGTCTTATAAACCTTGGTAGCCATAGCAGTTGATAAATTGTTCTTACAGAGTCGGTGCTCAATAAATGGGGTCAATTTCATTTCCATAGTAATTTGATTGGTGATACATATGATTTAATTAATCTGTTGTGTTTAAAATCATAACGAACAGCATCAGTTACAAATCATACCTGTTTTAATGGATATTCTCCACATTAAGTGATTGGCCACTTTCATACTTGCGCGTGCGCATGTCCACATCTCAGAACAGAAAAATTTTTGACAAGCAAAGAATTTCATTTATATTTCCTGAGTAATATGGTAAGATACACAGTTCAAGTGAAATATCCTAAGCATGAAGGTGTGTGAAGTTGGGCGGTTTGATGCTCTGTCTTCATTCCGAGGGGAATCCCAGTCTGGCTGCTGTGTGGCTCTCCCCTGCCATGGCCTTAATCACCTACATGTGGTGTAGCTGCTGACCAGCCTCTTACCACTGTGGCCTCAACAACCTTGGGGTCACACCCCTCACCCGTTACCATACCCAGATTGTGGGTCAGAGGTATAGGAGGATGGAATGTATTTGGGCAGGAAAACTCTAAGAAGCAGAAACTCAACCCTGGCTGCATGTTTGAATCACCTTGCGCAGCGGACACCGGCAGTGATGGGGTCCCAGCTTGCCTGGCACGTTCATGTGCTGTGTGGACGGCTGCTAGCAGGACAACTTGGTAGTGTAAGTCTTTGGCCTCTTTTGACACTTCTTAATACTAATGTTTTGTTAATGTTTCTTTTTTCAATTCAGTAACAAAAAATAGTAGTGGCTTTGTTTTGCTGGGCAGTTTTAAAAATAGCCTGCTGGAGTGTATTAAATAAATAAAGCCCTTCATTTAAGGTCCTTTTTTCTGCCACTGATGGGTTCTGTGGCCCCTCATTTGACTTTTCTGGGTCCACTGCCGTGTCTGTAAAATGACAGCCCTGTGTTAGAATGTCTGTAAGGAATAAATGAGATAACTTTTAAGAGCTATATAAATGCTACCATGTTTTACAAATGTGTTTGATTATGTTAATAATAAAATGCTTACTAGAAAATGTTAATAGTTCTTTTTTTTCTCCATAAGATGACTTGAGAAGGATTTTAGGCTTAAGGAATTAAGCACAAGGTAGTGAGCAAAGTCTCCAGTTTGAGCTGCGCATATTACTAGGCTCTGGGTTTATAATTGTTGGAATGTGTTGGGTGTCCATGGTTACAAGTTTTAATACAATTGTGCTGAAGCATTTTGATCAAGCAGACCAAGTCCTGCTGTTGATCACACATGCTGTGTAGAGAGACTTGGTTTCTCCCCAGGAGAGTACTTACTGCACAGTGCTGGGCTCCATGCTGGCTGTGCTGCCCTTGGGCGTCTGCTGGCCAGACGTGCAGCTGGGTCGGAGGGGGAGTTTATGGCCGGTCAGTAAGAACCCTTGAGGAGAAGAAAAGGGAGTTGGCCATTGAAGGGGAAGGCTTCTCTGGGCCCACTTCGCCCTGGGGCTTGAATCTGAGCACTGTTGCCCCGTGGGTCCCTTCTGGGCCAGGAGAAGAGTTAAAGAGAGGAAAGAAAAGAAATGGTTTCATGAAAATATAAGCAACAAAGGAGGATGGTAATTCTGGAATAATCTCTGAGGCAGCAGAGAAAGGCAGGTGGTAGCCTGAATATCAGGAGCTCAGTTCTTTGGGGTGGGGTGGGAGGGGGCGTGTGGTGATGTGATACAGTGTCTGGGACGGGGGCATATCAAGTTGGTTAGGGGGAAACCTGGTAGCGGGGAGGAGAGAACTTGCTGCCAGGCGGTCTCATTAATGTGCTAGGTCTTGCCTTGTAACTGTGACTGTATACCCGTTGGGCGTCGCTGTGTGTCAGTTGCTGGTTAGGTCGGGTCCATTAGCATTTTTGGCTTGTTCTGTAATGGATATAAACGGAGTAATTAAAACCTGCGGTTTTCAGACTTTGCTCCCAAGGCACCTTCTAAGGTTCTGCAAATTATTTTTAAACTTGTAACAACTGTGAAGATAGGCATCATAAATTCAAACATAAAAGTGTCATAAATGTATCATGATAAAATATCCTAGGAGTGAGTATGGTTTATGTGTCATTTGAAATCCACTGGTATATTCTGCTAGCTTATTTTTAACTAATTCTTGGTTGTCATTTGTTAACTAATTGGATTGGCTAAGTGGGTAATGGTCAAAAACTTCACATATTATAAGCACCCCAAGTGACTCCAATACAGGTGGGCCACGGTCCACTTTGAGAAACCTTACTCTAAGAAATTTTGAATGATGCCTCATAAAAACTGACCACCTCAGAAATATTTTCTCCTGAGCTTAGTTATTTTCAGCTGCCACATCACTGTTTGAGAACTATCAAAGGTGCTTTCTTTTTTATGACAAAATATGGAAGTGTGTCCATAGCCCTATCCAGTTCTTTGATAGCATTTTGTGTCCACCAGTGGCCAATTCCTGACCATTCTGCTGTCCCCCCACCGCTGATCACATCCAGACTGACTCTATGAAGTACACATACCTGCTCCTGCTAATACCCCATAGCGACTGTCTATTACCACTACTTAAATCTGCTTGCATTTCTTGCCGTATAGGGTGCACCGTCCACACCTTCATTCCCATGGTCCTCTGTCTAGGGGCCTTCACTTCCTTTCCTCTTAGTCCCCTGCTAACCAGTCTTCTGCTCCCTTGACCTGCCCCACTCCTGCCTCCGTCTTACCTGTGTATGCACATCTACCCATATACATTTGCATATCTGTCTTTTCTCAAACTAGGTTGAGAAATTTTTAAATTTGAAGACAGGGCTTTTCAGAATAAAAAGCTGTTGACACAGTGATTATATATTTGGCTTCGTTTGCTTTAAAAATGTTCTAGTTATTAGTTGAGGTGAGGGAGTCCAAGGTAATAGGGACCCTGCCCTCAGAAAGCTTGAGTGTCTAGGGAGAGAGGAGGTACAGAAAAGATACATGTAAGACGGTGTGTACTAATGATGGCAGTGGAAGTTCAAACCAAGAGGACAGAAAGGAATGAAAGCAATGGATTCTCACAGTGGGGAAGCCAAAGGCAGAGGAGGAGAGGTGTGAACAGGGCTTGAGGAATGCATGGGATTTAGACATGCAGAGAGGGGGTTTTTAGCAAGAGGCATGGAGATGAGGAAGAATCTTAGTCGAATAGGCCCATGTTGAAAGTCAGGTGCAGAGCTAGGTGGAGAGGGAATGCGGCCGGGGAAGTGGGTTGGAGCTGACCTGTAGCTGGTATGTAGGTGCTGTTCTGTATGCGGTGGACTTTTTGTGGGTGAGGGCCTGGGGAACCTCTGCCTTCTGAGGGCTGGGATTTCACTGTGTTTCCCCTGATATGGGACATGGGTGATGCTCCTTGATTTGATAAGAATTTATTTTGTGCTCTAAACTAGGAGTCAGAAGACTTTTTTTCTATAAAGGGCCAGATAGTAAACATGTTCATCTCTATTTAGGGTGTTTGTAACAGCATTATACACTGTGAGTTGTGAAATAAACATTTTGAGGGGAGAGAAAGCCCTTCTGAATTTCTAAGCTAGGCTAAGTGTTCTTGGCAGGATTCCGCTCCCCCTGCCCTGAAGCGCACTCTGCAAACAGGATCCCAGTCTGATTTGGAATCGGCAGTGTTCCAGAGGTGCTGTGGGCGTTGTTATTTAAGTTCGGCCTCCACCTGGCCCTCACCCTGGCCTCTGTGTTTACAGTGTGTTGTCCCCCTGCCACCAGGGAGTGAAGAGGGGACTGCTGGGGCTGCCCTGAGTGAAAGGGCATCTCCCCGCGAGCCTCCTTACCCAGAACGACTCAGGAGACACGGCCCACGCAAGAGATTTTATTATCTGAAAGAGAAAGTGGCCGCCCCCAGAGGGAGAGAGAGAGAGGGAGCAGCAGCATGGTGCAGAGTTGTGCCTTTTATTGTGGCGGATAGGCTTGGCCTGTTGCCTTGGGGTGGGTCGGGATGTTTAGAGATAAAGTGGAGCAAGTCCAGGCAAGATTCTCACTGGCTTATGTGCTTGGGAACATGGGGTAAATGGAGGATAAATTACTATTTTCTTATATTCCTCCCTTTTCTGTTTTATAAGTGGTAGAGGATTTGGGAAGGGGTGAAGGTCAGTCTTCAGTAACTGCTTCCTGCTGATTAGGGGCGATGAAGTTCATTTTTGTATTGTTGGGGGGCGGTCCTCAGATGAGCCCTTGGTGTGCAGTGGTGATGCATGTTCCAGGTTTAATAAGTATCATCATCTTTGGAGAGGGGTTGGTAATCCTGTAATATAAGCCGGTTAAAGGTCTGGTTAGAGATTTTTTGCATTTGAGCTGATTGCTATGTTTACATAGGGTGGCTGAATTATAGCATTCTTTGGGGACATATGTGTAGGCAGAAAAGCAACCTGTAGGGCAAAGGGAATCCTTGATGGTGCAATCTTTTGGACAGTCTGAAAGAGAAGAAAGGGCTGGTGTTGGGAAGATAGGTCTGATGAGAGAATAAGTGTTGAGACCAGGGTTAACAGTCCTGAAGCATGACGCATGGCGGTAGTAAGGGAGGTCTTAGGACTCCGTGCTGGCAGGAACTTCTTCAGTGATGACTGGAAGCGGAGATGAGGGTCGCAAAATGCGGAGAGTAAGAGGGACAGGGTGGAGGAGTAGGAACCTGTGGGAGGTTTGGTGGGAGGGGAATAAGGGGAGACAAACGGTTTATGGTAGGAGTTGTATATCCAATGGGAAGACCCTGGAGTTTAACTGCAGTTGGCATGGAAAGGATTACTGTGTATGGTCCTTGCCAGTCGGGAGTTAGGGATGGTGTCTTTGTTGTTTGGAACGGGCATGGTTTGGAGAAGTTTTTTCCTGTCTATGGTAATGACCTTGTAGCCTGGGGAGAGCTGAACTCCCAGGTATATGACTTGAGCGGCAGACAGCTGAATTTTGGAGGGTGAGACCCAATAGCTGTGTTCTGAGAGAAAGTTTGAAAGAAGAATAGTATCCTGTTGAGAGGTTTGTAGGGAGGGACTGCACAGGAGGAGATCACCTACATATTGAAGGAGGGTGGAGCTCAAGAGAGTAAGGGATTTGGGGTCTTGTGCTAGAGCCTGTCAAAATTACCTCTCAGATCTAAAGGAGGAAAGAGCACATAGGCTTGGGCCTTTTAGTATACTAAAATGAATTTTATACACGATTACAAATGATTAGCAAAATAAAATATGTGCTACTCTTCTTTATTTGGGGAACATTAACTGATCTCACTGAAGAATGATTCTAGAGCTTAATGTTCAACATAGTTTTAGTAGAGGGGGGGTTCTTAGCATGTAGTTACATTGCTCTGACTGCAGATATCCTGCCTGGCTTTTTCTAGAGGCTCTCACCTTATTCTGTCTAAGCCTATGGTCCCTGTCTCATTCTCCCCTCTACAGATAGAGACCTTAGTTGCTGCTAGGGAAAAGGGGCAACAACCGCTCTGGCTGCTTCATGCTGAGAGGGGGCGCAGTACGGGGTGCAGTTAGGTCTCTATTACTGGTCAGTTGAGAGGGCCTCGGAAGATTGGCGCTTCTATTCTGGGTTCCATTTCTATTACTATTACTATTTGCAGTTCTATGGCTTCTAAGCAAGATAGAACAAATCGTGTTATTAGGTTAAGTAGCAACATCTGGAGTTGGATTTTCCATTCTGGAAGGAAAAACTTGATGAGATTAAGAATGCATGGCTGAATATGAGAACTAGAAATATGAAGATTCTAATTGAGAATCATAGCCAGATATCATGGGGAAACTAGAATTCTGGATCAAGTTTATATCTCAATGACTAGTATTAGGATTTAGTATAGATAAGACTGCATTATTGAAACAATACTTTTCTCTAAAACCACCCTCATTTTTATGAGAAGCAACCAGCTTAAGAAAATAAGTAACACTTGGCTTGAGTATTTGCATACGTGCAACAAGAAGAGCAATTGATTGCATAGGCTTTTTAAAATATGCGTTGCTGGAACTTTTTATAAGGAATTTCAGATTGAACTTTTAAAGGCTTCTTGAGGCCAGAAAGCTAAGCCAGACTTGCTATCAGGTTGTGCCTGCAGTACCTGTAGATTTGGGTGAATTCCTCTCTTCTTGAGGTCTCCGAGACATTTTGAGGTTCCTGCACCTGCCAGGAAGTGACGGCCTTCCTTATTTCTCACCTGGTAAGGCTGTGCTGGGAACCCTGTTGTAAGCAAGGTACTAGGCCAGTTATTCTAAGGGACTTTGTTGGCTTTATAAAGTCAATCTTAGTGTCTCCTGAGTCTTCCTAGGTAAAGAGGGTCGCAGCGAGATACCTTTTCACTGAGTAGGAAAGCTTTCTTGGCAGGGCTGTGGCTGGGGTACCATGTAGAGAAAAGGGGAAGGCTTGAGCTGGGCTCCAGGATTAGTAGATTGATTTGAAGCAGCAAAGATAAACTGATGGGCTCTGCAGAGGTGGGATGGCTGGGGGACCAGATCTGGCAGGAATTTGGGAGGCATCAGTAAGCGTAGGCCCGTGGGGGCTGGGAAGGTGTGTAGACTTGTCATTTCAGCAGGCTGGTCCGTGGAGCCTTTTCCAGAAAGCTGCTGGTCCGTGTCCAGTGGCAGAGATGGAGGTGCGAGCAACGGAGGGAATTGGAGAGGAGGGCTGACTCTGAGAAACAGTCCTTTTCAGTTTAGTACATGATTCTTTTTTCTGTATCTGACCACAATATATGTTCGTTGTAAAAAAAATTCAAATATAAGAAAACCAGAATTCCTCATCCCATCTCCCTGAGATAATCACTGCTCAAAAAGAAGCGGTGAAATTTGATAAAAGATGAATCTTAAAAATGACTTATTTCATAATCGCTGACTTTCCATTTAACGTGACACTTCCCCTGCTCTGCTGTACTTGCGGCTCTGTGGGTCATGGTTTGTTTTCCTCTAGAAGGAATAGCTGCAGTGGAAAGGGTGCGGCCTGTGACGGAACACATTAGTTAGCCCTACTGTGTGCTGCACAGCATTAAGCCCTTCGGAAGTGGCTTCTGTTTCTTGTGCTGTGACTCCGCACACTTGGTGGCACACTTTTCGTGATGTTCTTCCCTCAGCTTCTCCCTCCTGCCTCCCTTCCTTCTACTGTAAAATCTCTTCTAATCATTTGGTTGTTACTCCTCCTCCCAGCTCCCCCTGCCTGCAGACAGTGTTGGGATAAGCAGTGCTTTGTAAACAAGCCAATAAAAATTTTCCCTAACCTTTGAGAAGTTGTTCTGGGTGGGGGGGGGGGGGGGATGGGGGGGAAGAATGTCTTTTTTCCCTGCTTAATACACTGCAAGTAACCTATCGCAGCAATTTCTAAATCAAGTTTAAGAAATGTTTTTAATTATAACGTAAAGTAGGTTGAAGTCTTTATAAATCCAACAAAATATCTAAATGAATAGCACATCGTTTCTGCTTGCTTATTTTTCCACCTGCTCATCTCATTTCTAGCAACAAGGAATGTTTTCTAATCTGGTTAAAATGCTGTCCTTTAGGTGGTAAATCCAGCTCAGCCACCTCAGAGGAGGGGCAGAAGCGCTCCCGGAAAAGGAGGATTCAACTACTTTTCGTGATCTTGCGAGTCCCGTTGATGGTCTGATTTTAAAATGCCACTGAAATTCATACTCAAATTCAAATGATTGTAGTAATTAATTGCCAAAAAATAAAAAAAGGTTTGCAAAATATTATTTGCAGTGATTGAAATTAAATTAAAAGGCTTAAGGCAGTGCATTTTGGATCAGTCCAGTTGATTTAAGTAAAACATGTCAACCCACTGAATGAGTGAACAAGTGAATTTCACTTTGTGTGGCTTATCTCGATAAGCTGAACTGGTGGGGGTGTAGTGGTTTAAGGGAGAGGTGAATCTATTTCACTCTCATAGATTTTGATGCCTCAGTTGAAGTTGACTCCTCTCAGACAGGGCCAAGTGGCTCAGACCGGTAGAACATTCTTCATTTAGGCCTGTTACTTTATATGAGCTCATGAAATGGACTTCCCTTTTCTGATTCCATATAAAAAAGAGAGACTCAAGGGAATATAGACAGCAAGAATTCCAAGTAGGGAATTCCCGTCTGTATCAGGCTAGGTTGTGCTTCAGAAGCAAACAAAATCTAAGTGGATTAGACCACAAAGGTTTATTTTCTTGCTCATGACACACGTCCAACATTTGTTAGCAGGGTGCACTGCTCATTGTGGTTGCTAAGAGTCCCCAGGAGGATGACAGCAAATCCTAACTCATGTTCCTGCCATCACTGCTCTTGGGGAAAGGAGATGGCCAGTATAGCACATCGCTCTCGAAGGTTTCTGCCTACAAGCGGCAGATGTCACTGCCACTCCCATTTCATCGGCCAAAGCAAGTTATCTGAACTGTGTGTCACCTCAAATTGGAGAAATGCATGCCTATCATCACCCAGAAGGAGGAGAAAAGGGTATTTGAGAACAGCCTTTCTGACGATAACTCTACTCCATTATCCACCTTAATGATCATGAGGCTTTGAGGTAATAAACAATTCTTTCTCTTACAAAGGTCCTAGTAGTAGGAGTCAGGCCCCCAGCCAGCTACTGATGCTGTACATCATATGCTTGATTCATGAGGAATCCCTTTTGAGAAAGTAACTCACCTGCCCACTTCACCGTTCTTAATTATTACGAGTTGAATTGTGTTCCCCAGAAGGATATGTTGAGGTCCTAACCCCAAGAACATAGTGATGTGACCTTATTTGGAAATAGGGTCTTTGCAGACCTAGTCAAGTAAAGGTGAGGTCGTTAGGGTAGGCCCTAGTTCCGAATGCCTGGTGTCCTTACAAGAAAGGGAAATTTGGGCACGGGGAGGATGCAGTGTGGAGGTGAAGGGAGAGGTCAGGGTGATACATCAGAAGCCAAGGAATGCCGAAAATTGCCAGCAGACCTCCAGAGCCCAGGGAGGGTCAGGGAGCAGATTCTGTCTCACAGCCCTCAGGACAAGCCCTGCCGACACCTTTATGTCATACTTCCAGCCTCTGGCCCTGGGAGACAGGAAATTTCTGTTGTTCAAGCCCTCCAGTTCATGATACTTTGTTACAGCAATTGTAGCAAATGAATTCACTCATTAGTATACTTTCTATCATGTTTTCCTGGGCTTGACAAGGAGACCTACTGGGAAATCAAAACAAGAGTTCCCATGGGGAAGTTTGATGAGTCCTTGTAGAGAAGTGTAATGCTGCTTGCAGGGAAATTCTGTTTGTGTAATCTCCTTGACTTTTGATCCTTGAAAGTAGCTTTTAGCAAATGTTGCATCCCTGACAATGAAGAGTAAATAATTTTAGTGGAAACTCAGTATTAGCAAGAGGAATTTAGGAACTATAGAGCAATATGAATAATCCATCTGTATTATACTATTACAGCTAGTGATCAAGGTAGAAAAAGGCTTGGTGGGATCAAAAGCTGTGGGGATAAGAATTGTTTTTGTCACTGATGGAGAAAGGGGAGAATTGTGTATAGGTAGAAGTGCTGGTGGCATCCATCAGTGATTATCTCCATTGTGGCAACATCTGGTCTTTTGGGCAGGCTGATTTGCATCATCTTGTTATCCTCAGTAAAAATGGTTTGTCAAATAATTTTATTGCTTTGGAAAACTTACATAATTGCTTACAAATTAAATGATAAACCCTGTCTGGATGTTTTGTTTAATTGTGAACCCACTTTTCTTCCATTGCCACAGGCAATGATGCTGTAAACATTGTCGGGCATCCCGTCATTGACGTACAGGTTACATGTACCTAACCAGTACTGCTGCCTGCCTGGGCATCATGCTGGGACTTCAAGGCGCTGGTGACGTCCTGTGCTCTTCCATGCAGGCATTGTCATGGGGCATTCTTGTGCTTGCTGCATACACATACACATGCTGGCCCTTACATGCATGCTAATAATATGTTTCAGGGTCAAGCTCTACATAATCAAAAAAACTTCTGTAGATGTAAAGTAGATGCTTTAAGTAAAGATTTAATGATGATTGCTAGTGGAGGAGTTGCTAAATGGTTACCAAGCTGTCTTTTCTCCCCCAAGTGAAGTTCTCTCTCTTCTGCTTGTGAAGGTTTTGTGTGTCTGCTTTCCACATGCTTCTAGTGCTGAGGCCTGTGGATTGCTCATAAATGGTGTATGTCTCCAGTAATAGTATCTACTGGTTTGTTCATACACCCATCCTGAGACTCGGAGAAGTCAACTCACCAGTAAAATGTGCACAGGTGATGTACATCATTTTGAAGCACACAAATGTATGTGACTCTGATGTGTTCTTGATGCCCTTTTATCCACACATTGTATGCTGTGAAATTTAAAATTTCAAAGTGGTAGAATTCTTTGAGTCCAGATGTCTTCTAGTGGAGCCTTTTTATTTTGCTGGGTCTTTGTCAAAAGACAGTTGGTATCTGATTATGTTCGCATAACCATCATAACTGCTTTTTAAAGTTAGTGCTGTCCCATTAGTAGCTTCTATAACTTTTAGTAAATTGTGGTCTTTATTGTGGATACATGAGCTAACCTGAAATTATACAGTGCCTGAGCTGTTGTTAAAATACTTTTATTTGTTCTAATTGACTAAATACTTTCGACTTTACAGCCACCAGGGAAGTAGATGTTATAGTAAGGATACTTTTTGGGAAAACATTTACCCAGGGGTGAAATAGATGCTACAAGTTGGTTCATCCTTTGCTGAAACAGTGTAATAACTGGGAATTGAACCCATTGGAAGGGAACATTGTAGGCAAACATAATTATCCTGCTTTTCAAACTTAATTGCAAATCATCTCTTGGTTGTAATGTTGCAGAAAATGGCTAAAAGATTCAGTTTGAGATACAAAGTGGCAATCAATGAGCCATTTCTTTTATTTGGGAATCTTCTTTTATAGTTTCTCTTGATAGCCGAAATGAAAATTGATCTGCATGTCGACCTATGGCTAGGTAGTTTTGAACACAAAACCACAGCAAAAAGATCGATGGGCCCTTTCTCATTGTACCACTGACTTAATCAGGGTGTTGTGACATAGTCACCGAGGGTCATGGAAAGTGATGTGGAAAATGTAATTTAGGGATTCTAAAATCCCTTTGGTTTGAGAAATAAAGAACTTGGCAGCATTTCTTCAAGGTATTAGTTATAATGTTGTTTGGAATTGTATTTAGAGAGTCTGCACATAATTTTTTTTGGCACGTCGTCATGGTTGCCATTAGGCCTGTGTACAGGTCCACTACTAACCATACAAAACCACCCTCTTTGTTAAGGGGAACTTGGCCTATTGCCCCAAAGTCACTGTATCTGTTTCAACTGAGGCTGTGCATCCGCCTCACAGAGCTCCAGAGGATTATTATGTACCAAAGTCGTGGAACATTTTTTCTCTGCTTTAACAAAGATACTGCTGGGTTTATCATTGACTCGGGTTTCTATTTTTTCTTTCTTCCCATTATATAACTAGCCAGCAGAGGCATCTCCCTGTTACAGCACAGTGTGTACTTAGAGGTGAAGTTTTACTGCAGTCATAACGAGCATGTCTTTACCAGCATTCTTATTTCTCCTTTGAATGCTTTCTCAGAGAACTGTGATCTGTTCTTTAAGCTTCTTTTTCTGTATAAATTCTCACTTCACTTTTGTTTAAAGTTCTCTAAATTGGTCTGGATAGCAATATAGTAAGGAATGCAAAATATGAAACTTAAGCCAATGGAAAGGCTGTCTGGACACAGTGGATTCAAGCTTTGAGTGACTCGCTGTGCTTTTAATTTAGGAAAAATGACTAGCATTGTACTACTAAATTATAGTAAGTATTTCTAAACATCCTTTTGTGTCTGGCTCTGTTAATGGCAGGTGGGGAATTTTAAGTTGGAATAATGGATCCTGCATTCAGGTCCTGGACGTGCTCCAAAGATAAGACTAGCATTCCAAACAAAATTAGATGATAGGTCCTTTTTTTTAGAATCCCATCAAAATTAAGACTATATGAAAAGCAGTTTGTTAATATACTCTATAAATGGTTTGCCTTAACAGTGAGAGTAAGGATTGCTCTTAAATCTAGTCTCAATCCTCTTGTTTACTTAAATGAGGGGGAAAAGTATGATAACCCAATTAATAATACAGTAAACTACCCAAGCTCTACACAGGCATCCTGACAGCTACGTTTTTCTTTTCCGAGTGCATACTGATTTTTTGTGGTTTACCCTTTACAATAAGCCTGTGAACATTTCCTTATAATCTGATTATAACAGAGAGTTCCCCTGTAACTTTGGTCATGTGCAGAAATAATCTTCAAGATGTGATATCCTTGTGTGGTGGGCCTGCTAATGTATTAAGTCCCACCTGTAATTCTCATCTCATTAATTCTTCATCTGATGAAGTCCAAGAAAAGTCCTTACAGGCTGGTTTTTTAGGCCTCTTTGAATTAATTTCTAATTAGCAGAATTTCTTACTAACTTCCGTTCTTACTCTCTCACTGTCCAGAATAATTGACTTCAAAGTACATGAAATTCTTGAGATTTATCTTAATTTCATGATAGTTCTTAATAGTGCTTCATTTCCATCTAATTCTGTTCCCCTTTAAGTCTCCTTAATTCAGCTGTGATCACGTTATTGTTTTAAGATATGGCGGAGTCATTTTGGTGACTCATTTACTCAGAATTGTGTCACCTGCCATCTGGTATTAGGTATTAAAGGTAATAGACAGCAAATACTTGTTGAATGAATGAACTGTATGCCTAAAGTACCCAACAGAAGAACCCACCCACCTCTTGTTATTTGTCAGTTCCAGGAAAAATGACCTTTCTAGATGATCAGGCTTTTCTGTGAATGTCTAAACCTTGCTATGTTACAGGAGCTGATATCAGTTGTTACTTTTGTTTTCAGGAATGTTGGGGGTTGCGGTGCCTCCTTAGCTAGATGAGGTTCACTGGACTCAATTGTCTGTTCAGATTGTTTGGGGGAAAATATACAAATCTACCAAGCAAATTTACATCTATGCTTTTTAGGTTTTTCTAACATTGGGCTACTTTTCATGCCTTCAGTGGGGCTTTCCCTGAGACCAGCCTCTGGTACCACTAAGGAACAAATCATAGGCGAGACTGCCTTTAAAATCTGCAGCATGAATGCTCAGCTTCATTCAGTCACACTGACATTTCTAACTCCTATCTAAGGGAAATTCTAGGTTAGTCCAGTTAGTAAAACTGACCTCCCAACTCCTACAACACAGATACTAAAATTTGTCCTTCCTTTTCAAATGATTCTTTCCACAATCAGGTACTTTTAATCAGGCTACTTCATGAAAGCAGAGTGTGGAAATGAATGCAAATATTAGATAAGCTGTGTTTCTAGTGGGCTGTTTGCTCATTTTTTTCAATAGTGTGCTGTATAAGTCTTATTCAAAGAGCATGTTTAATGGCAGTTATCTTGCTTACACAATAAGTAGAACATTTATTAAGGTGGCAGTCTCCTCACCTCTGGAAAAAAATGTTACTTCTTTTCTAAGTAGCTATGCCTCATGTCCTGCTTTAATAAGTTCTTGGTTTTTTTTGTACATACTTCAGAAGTATTGGAGTATTTGCCCTGTAGGTACACCACACATTCTTACCTGTATAGATGATTCATAGATGGTGTTCATAGACGGTCACCATAGGGATATTTCAATCAAGATTGGTAAAGAATATACATTTGGTTCATTAAAACCTTTCCATAGCCACCTCTGAATTCTGTTTGCTAACTTAAGTATATTAAATGAACCCTACATTTACTGAATATGTGCCATGTTCTTTAAAATACAAGGAGATCCCACTCTAGTCCTCAAAGTTTCAATGAGTGGTTCAGCATGCTGCCGTAGAAGTGCCATATTTGAGATGTTAATTTGATGTGCAAAACTGTTCTATACTTTTCTGAACAATGAGTTTCATATGAATACTCTATATAAAATACCATGCTCTTTTTAATTTTGGTTACTTGTTGCACTTAATTTACTTACAAGCTTCTGTCAGTGGATGGTGTCTTAAGAAGACATTCTGTGAAAATAGTAAACCATCCTTATGTGATCGAGCTGTCTCCTGTTGGTACAGTGGCCCTTAGCAGAAAACAAGTTTTCAGGATGTGGAAGAGTGCAGCCCAGCCCATGGAGGGTTTTGTAAAATTAATGATAATCCCAGTAGCTTGGAATGTTGAATTGGTAGCTGATTCATAGCACACGATAGCGCTAATTGAGACAGGTGAGTTTGAATGGGGGATGCAGTGTGTAACACCATTAAGGTCTATGCTAGACGTGGGGCTGCTGTGCCTAAAACAAGAGCTGCTCCTCATGCATGACCTGCCTCGAGAGTTTCTTGGTAGGAGTCATGTATGGGGGCCAGTGCAGATTTTCCCAGGTGGCCAAGGATGCATGGGAACCTTTCAATTATTTTTTGACCATAATTATATTACATTTTTATTGGCCCAGATGAGCAACTGCAGGCTAACATTTACACGAAAGGAATTCAGTGTGCTGATAATATTTAATTGAGGAACTTAGAAGAGCTATTCGAAAGCACTTTTTTAACTTTTTTATTGACTCTAATGGTTTGACATGGTTTAAGTTTAACTTTGGCCTCGTTTAACTTTATCCTGTACAAATATGAAGGAACTTATTACTAAAGATCTATATGATCAAAAAGGCAGCTCTTATCCCAGCATGAAATGCCAGTCTCATTTATTTCTGCTAGCCCACTGCCAAAGAATTGAGGCAACTGCATGCTTGCCTTAGACAGACAGAAGACAAACTTTGGTCAGTGATTGTGTTTAAAATACGGATCTGAAATGAGTTCATGTAAAATAAATCCACAAAAAGAAAGTAGGCCACACCATTTCTCTTCTAGGATGTGCTTCCCCGTCATGGAGTTCTGAACATAGAATTATGGTAGGTGTCCAAGAGGGGACCATCAGCCTGCAAGGTGACATTTGTCCTCAAAATCATGAGTTCACTTCTGTACAAGACATTTATGAACAAATTGAAGTAATTCTGACTTTACATAGCAGCATCTTAACCCCCATTCACACTGCTTTTCATGTACTCAGGCTACCTGTAAATCTTTGATATATCCATCTTTTTGCGAAATGAGGTCTGAAAGAGTTCTGTAATGCATATTTCCATTCACTCCCTTATACATCTTATGTTCTGTCAAATAGAAAGCATCAAACCTGATAGACAGTTCTGTGTCATTGTGTTAGGGTTTTAATTCTGGTATCTGTTTATAAGTTGTCAGTGTGCACAATGCCTGTGTTTTGCTTAGAAGAACAACGAGTGAACTAAGGCTAGAGCTCATTCACTCTATAACACAGATGGTAGAGAGCATTCTCTTAGAACCATTAGGGGGAAAAGGCAATAATGAAAATCATGTGCCTAGTTCATACTCTAGATTCATTTACAGCTGAGCATGATCTTGAATGTTACAAGGAAATAAGCTTTAAAATCAAATTACAGTAGAACTTTGCTAATTCGTGCCTGACTAATTTGCCCACCCAGTAGTTTTCACTGAAATCTTGCTGTTCTTCTACTGGCTAAGAAAAATGTAACAGTAGTCTGTGCAGAAAGCTCACATTACTTCTTATTTCAAGGTTCATTGTGAGAAACACAGGAACACACCTTAAGTATCACAAACAAAAGAGAACACAGATCTGTCTGCCAAACCACACACGGAAAGAGACCGTCTGCTGAAAAGGACGGATTGTCTTTCTTTTGATTGCAGAATGTTTTTGTTTGTGCCTCAAATAAAAATGTGAATAATTGTGAGTACTCTAGTTGAAGGAAACCTTCCTATAAATTGTCATGCTGTAAAATAAAAGTGTAAAAGCAATAAACTGTGGAGATAGTGTCAGTTTATGGAAGGCTGTGAGGTGAGCTTCGACATAATTTAGTAATAGTTTTATGACAATTTTGTTCTTTAGGGAAGGAAAGAAAATGAGTGATTTAACTATGTTTTATACTTTAATGTGTTGTCTAAGACCTTTGATTTGCTTTTTGCAAAATACAAGAGAAGTTTTGATTAAATATTGACTTCATTTCTAAAATTTTATAGTAGATGCTGACTAAATACATACCAGCAACACCATTGAGGTTTTTTGTTTGTTTTTATTGAGGTTCCAGTGAAAATGTGTTTTAAACCTTGAACATTCACTGTATAAGTTTCTCTGCAGTCTAAATAAATAGCACTAACTTGCTACCAAAAACCTGAAATGCAGCTAACTAATGGTCTATACCCTCTCCATTTAGAAAACACAAGTAGAGAAAGTGTTGCAGTTACACCATGTTCTCAGTATAGATTCAGCTTGATTCCTCACACCACACATCCTGAGGTATAAAAGTAAGGACAGAGAGGAGAAAAGGTCTGTAATTAGGCACCCTGTCCTGGGTTTAGGTATAGTTACAATGTGAAGTGTTTGCTATTTTATTCTAAGAATTGAAACATTTCTACTGCAGTACCACTAAGTTAATCCACCTATTCATTTATCTAGTTGTACAAACGAATGAATGAATGGAATGAATGACCTACATTGGGGCAGCAAGGAGGGTCCTAGGTCAATCATGAACAGTTTTCCTGAGTAAATTTGATAACAGATTGGTAATGTTGACATACTATTACTTTGTATATAAATATATCAGACTCAGGGGTTTTGCTCCGATCATTCTCAGCGACATCTCCAAAGGTGCTGCTGAGGGGCAGCAGGAGGGAGGAATAGTCAGCTTCCTGTCTCAGCGGACTGCCAATGACCCTGGCTCTTCATGGATATTCTTGGGGTGCAGGGCCAATAAGACTCATGTCTAGATAGGAAAAAGGGTTGAGAACCAAGGAGCCAGAGCATTCCATTTATTGAATTCTTGATATTTTGATTACCAGAATCTGCTTTTTAAAGAGCTTTTAAAATAAGGTTATGAACAGAAGTGTGTGTTGTACACAGCGTGCCAAGAGCATGCCTCTCGAGGTGTAAGATGAGTCGACCGCATGCCCTCCGAGGCCCATTCCTCTAGCTGCAGTAGCTGCTGGTGATAGCAACTGAGCAAGGAAGCCTTCAGTACTAAGGGAAGGAAGCCGCCACTTGACACCTGACCACCCCAAGTATTTATTGAGTGTCTTTAGTGTCCGAGGCAGGAGAATGTCTTCTGTGGATTTTACCAGAGTTAAAAAATCCCTTGAAATCTGTCATGCTGAATATGAATATCTGTATGATTCTTTGTAAGTTTTCATATTCTACCTCAATTGCTCTCAAACCTTGAGGTTCCACCCCAGCATTGTGTACCATTGATAATTCATCCTTTCCTTAGTAAAATTAATCCCGTTGTCTTTCAGGAACTTCATTCCTTATCCAACAGGTTCCCATGTAACAAATGAAAGTGACGTATTTGATATCCACCTGTTTGTACTATTAAAACAAAATATGCATAACTGCCAGCTATCCAGTGATCAGACATTTAATAAGTGAATATTGTAGACTCAAAGCCTGTTACATATTAGCACTAAACAGTCATAATAAGTATTTATTTGTTGAGTGAATGAGTGAATGGATGAATAGGCAAAGAAATGACTAACCTACCAGCCATTTGTTGTGCAGTTTAGTAATCGGGAAGTTCAGTAGGAAAGTATAGTGACCACGTTTCTTTGGCTAATCTTATTAGTGCACAGTATTTGTTGTAAAGTAGATCCAGACTCATTGTTTCACTGGCCTTCATAAGCGCACAGGATAAAATAGATCCTTGCTGTCAGCTGCATCCTGCCCTGCTGCTGCTGACAAAACCCCACGTTGGCAGATGTGAAACCGTGATCAGCTTGGGGCTACTCCAGATGTATAGAAACAGCGTTGGCCAGGCCCAGAGCTGGGAGAACATCTAAAAATAGATAGGTAATCCCTTATCTTGTTGCATATGAAAATAGTGTTTATGTGAAGCAACATTATTAGAAATGATGTGTAAGAAAAGAATCTCAGCAATGCCTTTTATGATTTAGAGGGAGAAAATACATTAACGTGACTTTGAAGCACAGGATTAGTGCTGCTGGAAGGGGGACTAACAGGGTAGCTGGTGTCTTTGGTGAAAAGAAACTTCATTCTGTCCCATAGAGACCTGTCCTCTGCCCACAAAGTGGTACCCTGTTTTTCCACTGGATGTCCCCTTAGTAACCCCCTCACAGTGGTCATGGAAAAAGAGGAGATAGTATTAGGATACCCCCAAATCTTAATGGTTTAACACACCAAAGGTTTATTTCTCACTCCTGCTACATGCCAACTCAAGTCAGCAGGCATTCTGCTCTACTTGGTCACACAGAGACCCCGATCGGCTGACAGTTGACATGAACTTTTCACAGCCTTAACTTGGAGGTGACACTTAGCACCCCTTCTCAAAGTGCATTGGCCAAAATTAGTAATACAACTATACCTGACCGCCTGAGGGTGGGAAATCATTTTTCTCTATGTCTAGGACAGAGGGAGAACTGGAAAGTGGTGAGCCCATTTTGCAATTGGTGACTAATATTTTAATGTTGAAATTAGAGTATGGTGCACTAAATCCAGCACCAAGGTTCCATTTTTAAATGGATTTAATTTAATTTGTCTGATTCCAGGTCAATTGGCTATTTTCTGAGCCATGAGTATAACTGAGTCTAATTTCCACACTGCGCCAGTTTACTGGCATACAATGAATGAATGGATTTTTGCCTGTGGTACCCTCTAGTACAAGACAGCACTAATTTTTCTGTTGGATATTTTCCAGTAAGCCTTTCTAACATCAAGTTTTAAAACTGAAGCGTGGTTGGGTGAAACGAAGTCAGGAGAAACAGTTTGCCGTTAGTAATTGTTCCCATGTGAGACAGGTATTTTCAGGGATTTTTTCCTGTGGATACAGTGAACACTTGCTGGCAGTTGGTAGTGGCCCAGATAAAATGTACTTGATTTCTCCTTCCCTCCTCTTTTTCAGACCACACACACACACACCCCTACATCCCTGCTTATTTAGAAAGAGGCAACCCAAGTTATCTCCTCTTACCTGGGATATAATATACCAATTTAAGAAACTAGATGGAATAAGCCACCTGGCCATTACCTGTAAGCCCAGCAGTGGGAGAAGCAGCCTGAGAGAACCCAGCTCTGGGCGTTCACGAGGGGCGCTCAGTCCACATCCCTAAAGGGGAACTCACAGGGTTGGGGGCCATTCACATGGGGGAAAATTGTTGTTTTAAACAGCCTTTTAAATGGGGTCTGCAATGGAAAGGTATTTCATTTTTGCTTATGTCTTTGTGCTCGTGTATGAACACAGACCAAAAGCATGGGCAGGTTTGGGGATGTTTATTTTCTCTGCATCTCAACCTGAGTAATGAATCCGTCAGTTATAAAATAATGTTGGAGGCAGACCCTCAGACAGTGTCCTGATCTCTTTTACAGATTGAGTTTGGCTCAGGAATAACCTTCTTACACTTGGACGGTTAATCCAAGGTTTATATAGAACCTCAAAACACTGTAGGTCGGGAAGGTCTTTGAGTAAGAACAGGATGCCCCAGGCAGTTGCATCTCTGCTAGATTCACACCAAGAACATCCTGGTTGACCAACGGTGAGGCATCTCCTAGACCTCCACTTCTCTTCTTTTCCTCCTGAAACATGTTTTTTGATTGGGCTTTGCCCATGAATGAGTTTCCTATGGCTGCTGTTAACCAATTACTACAACTTGGCTTCAAAACACAGCAATTTATTCTCTTAGAATTCTGGAGGCCAGAAGTTCAAAATCAGTATTACTGGGCTGCAGTCAGGATGTCAGCTGGGCCATATTCCCTCCAGAGGCTACAGGAGAGAATCTGTCCCTTGCCTCCTGCAGCTTCTCCTGGCTGCCAGCATCCCTTAACGTGTGGCCACATCCCTCCAGTCTCTGAATCCATGGTCAGTCACATTGCTGCGTCCTCTTCTCTCCATGCCGAATCTTCTGCATTTCTCTTATAAGGATGCTTGCTATTCCATTTAGAGTTTGCCAGGATAATCTTTTCATCTCAAAATCCTTCATTTAGTCACATCTGCAAACCTTTTTCCATGTTAGGTCACATTTACAGGTTCTAGGGATTAGAACCTGACCTCTTTGTAGGCCATTATTCCACCTAGCAGTTCAACAACTGGGACGGCTTACAGAGAGCTGAAGAATTCAGGTTCTGTCCTGCAGGGGTCATTTTACTCTGAAATTAAACTGAGTGATTATTGAGAATATATCATGTGTTAGTGCTGTAAGCTAAGCACTGTGGGAGATACAAAGGTACATAAAACTGTGTCTCCCTCCAGGAAGTTTGTGATTTTGCTGGAAGAGAAATGTGCGTATAAAGTGAGTCATAAGGAAAAGGTTATGTTAGATCCTGAGAGCCAACAAGTGGCACCAGCAGCGATGGTCCGAGCCCCTGAGACTGCATGCTTGGCACGTATGGCTGTGTGTGCTGGCACATTGACCCAGGAGAGATTTAGGAGATGATCACGCCCCACCCTCCACCTAACTGTTCACCCTCCGCTGTTTCCCGCCACCTCGGGGTGTTTCCCCAGCTCTGCCTTCTGCGAGTGCACCTGCCCCTTGTGCTCTGCACTCTCCGGTTTTCTTCTTGACGAGAAACAATCAAAGATCATGCCTCCATGCTAACAAGTACTGGAAATCAGTGATACCAAGTAAAAATAAGATCAAGGAAGCTTCAGTTTAGAGTAGGATCAATCTGTTACATACAATATCATGGTATATCATTTTAGGTAATTTGTATTTATCTTAGCTCGATCTGTGTACATGAACGAACACATATCATAGTGAAAACTATGGAATTATCTCTTTAAAGGAAAAAAACTAATTTTATATTTTAAGGGAACCTGAATTTTTGTGTGTAATGCATCTTGATAGGAGTCCAGGGTTGCCTGGTGTTCAGTCGGTCTCTGGGACCCTGGTGATCTTAACTAAATCTATAGTGGCAACATAGGAAGATGAGACAAGCCTGACTTCTTGGGGCTCTCTCAGTACCTGGATCCTGGCCCTGCTTACAGAATGACTTGAGCAGGTTACTTAACCATTCTAAGCCACACTTTTCTCATCTTTAGAATTGGGCCAATAATGATCCCTACCCCAGGGTTGTTGGGATGATTAACTGAGATAATGCATGACTGTTTAGAACATTGCCTTAAGTTTGTCTTTCCCTTTTCTCTCCCCTTTTTTCCTTACAAGAAAAAAAGTCCTTGGGCTGGCTAAGTGTCCTGGCTCTTTTCAGCACACAGCCCTCTGTAATCAAGCACTGTCTGGTCCTTTCTGACAAACACATGATGACAAATTGAACATACTTTGAGATCCCATTACACCCAGGATGTAAACCAAGCTTCTAAATTACATTTTTACATGACAATGTCTCCCTATATTTTTGTTCCCTGGACTTCTTAAATTGCAGCACAGCATGTTTCCCCTGGTAAAAATCAAAAATAAATAAATAAACGGTTAAGTTGCAGACTGTAGCTAATAAGGATTTGTGCCATGACGGAGAATTTGGTGGCCATTCCACTTAATGATAATAGTCGCCTTCTGAATTCATGTTTAATGAAACCACTGGAATGCTTGCATTCCTCCACTTCTAAACTGTCATGTGCGTGTGTGCACACACACACACACACACACACACACTGTGAAAAGGCTGCAGAAAGCATGTGGTTGAACGCAGTTGGGTCTGGTTTGAACAATAACTGTTCTGGAGTTTAGGGTTCTGGTTTCTTGAAATTCTTACTTCAAGAATATAAAAGATTCCTGCTATACAGAGCTGCTCATTGTTCACATGCCACATGCATCCCATGTGGTAAGCGACTAGGAGGTGCCACGTCAGTGCCTTTGTCCAAGTGTCGTCTTTTGTCTCCCTTTGCAGGGAGGAAGGCATAGGCTGAGCCCGAATGGAAGGAATAACTGATAGATTTCTTGGCCGCTAGACAACAAGATAGATTGTTTTTTTCCAACAGATGGATGCCTAAAAAAGAAAAATATAGTACATGCTAATGAAGCAAAACAATTTTCAGCATCTTTGTTTAAATTAAAAGTGTCTTGATCAGTTTTTGAAAACCTAACTCTGAAACGAATCTCCACCACTGTGGCTTCAGAATTATTTTCTGTGGGTAAGACCCCACTGAACCATACATTGACAGCTGTGACAGATAGGGCCGGAAACAGACATAATTAGGTTACAGGTCATCAATAAATAGATCAGCAGTCTCCTCCCCTACACTGGCCCTTTTTAGAGTTAAATTGAGATTAGGGTAGTGGAGTGTTCAGAAACCCATCTGTAGTGTTCTTAAGTCTTATAGTTAACTCTCCTCAGTTTTTTTCAAGGTGGCATCCCAAGTAAGGCTCACATTTGTAATTTATTCTCAAATGTAATTAAATGGTCCATTTATAATCTGCCACATGTCCCACAGTCTAGTTCCTGAAGGAATGGTCAGGGATGTGCTAGCATTTGGATAAGATTTTATTCAGCAAAAATGAAGAGACATGAGAATTGGGGTTTTACTTTGAATATGGGCAGCCAAGCCTACGTGACTATTCAAGGACTATCTGTGTTGGGTAGGTTTTCAGACGTTGGCTGTACTACGTACCAGCTCTCTGACCCGGGACAGATGACTTAGCCCCTCTGTGCTTTGGTTTTCTCGTCTGCGTCACAGTTGTTAGGAGGATTAAGGGAGATGAGTTATGTGAAGCACTTAGAATGTGCTGGACACAGAGTGAGTGTCCCTTATATACTAATTGCTGTTGTTGATTTATGGCTTAGAATGAATTGTGTCGTGCATACATTTAGAAGGGTTACTCCCCCCCGCTTAGGTCGAAGTTGCTACTGCACATTGTATCCTTGAGAAATGCATTTGGGTTTAACAGCACGTCCCATCCCATGCTCCTGATGCATCAGATGCCCCTCCCTGAGGTTCTTTCATACAGAAGTGATTTCTCATCCTCACAACCGTCTCTCAGTGGTGGTATCATCCCTACTTCTCACATGAGGAAACTGAGGCTGAGACATGCTGTAACTGCATCAGATCACCACAATAAGGTGCAGGGCTGGGAATGGAACTAAAGGCAGACGACAAGCCACACTTGCTCAGAGCCGCCTCTCAGAGTCATCCAGGAAGGAGGAGGAAGGAATTCTGTCTGTGCACGTCATACTCTGTTGTTTTGTGGACATGGTAGTCCAAACGGCTTCTACTCTGGTCAGTGCAATGAATATGATTGAATTCCAGGACATGTCAGGCTGAGTCAGACATGGGGATCCCCACTAGTAAGTGGCTGGTCTGGTGGGCAAGGTTTGTGCAGTGTGACTGTCTCCTTCGCTAGGTTTTTCTTTCAGTTTCTAAATTGGAAGTAGGTGTGTATATAGCTTGATTTACAGATTATTATAGAAAATTTTAAGTTAATATTTTGTCCCAGATTGACACTATGGGCAAAAGCAAATTATAGGGAAGTTTTATCTCATAGTTCTGAGAATTGTACACATATAAAGAATCTTCGGGTTACTGAGTCTTAACATGCTCCCCCCCTCCCCGCCATCATATTTTATAATAAAGATAATAAGGCACAGAAAGTTTAAGTGATTCTCCTTGGTTTCCATGGTGAGTGAGGGCCCTAGTTAAGCTCAGATGGGTAAATAAAAGTGGCAATTTAAAATTCATTGAAGTGTGTACTTTGTTTAACTGAGAGTATTTGAACTCCTGGGCCGTTGTTGCAGACTAACACTAACCCCCATATTCCAGTAATTAATATTTAGCCCACGAATGTGGTCATTGCAAGTTTAAAAGAAATCAGATGCTTTGATCAGTACGGTCATTAGGAACTAGGTGGGAATGTAATGAAATTGTCATGTGCCCTTTCTGTGTAGACTTCGTACAGCTCATGGAGCAGCTCACGGGGACAGTCTCCGGTTGTGACTCTGGGGATGTACAACTGTAGGACCACAATTTAACTTACTTGTCAGGCAGCTCCTTTAGTCAGTGTCTTGTGCTAGTTTTGCCCATGCTATTTTCACAGTTCCACAATAATGCATTGGGTCATAGACAGCATTCCCTCTTTGAGATGCCCAGACCTGTTGGGGAGCTGGCTTGAGGTCAGAGAGAGAGAATGGGAGCTGCTGAACAATCCTCCAGGGTCCCTGCGGCTGATGGGGCAGCCTGTGCTTCTCAAGCTGCTGTCTGCAGATCACAAGGTGAAAACATGACGGATATTCCTGAAACCTTAGTTTCACTTAAAGATTTTTATGGGAAACTTTTAACTCTTATGTTAAAATAAGCCATGGAAATACCACGGAGGTGAATGTAGATTTCTTACTAACATTTAGGATGACCTAGAACTCCAGACCCAACTCCAGAGGTGACTCACCTCTACTGTTGGTCACTGCCCCATCCCCTGCTGTTGGCAGGTGACCCGCAGAGGTGCCAGCGGTCGTGCTGTTGGGGGGTAGCAGTGCGATGATGTCGCTGAGGAGCTGCCGTGGCCCCTTGTGGCCGCAGCTCCTCGGAGGTGTTTGCTGGGTAGCTTGGCATGGCCGTAGAGCACAGCTGAAGCTGGCATGTTGGGGCTGCTTCCCATAGATTATATTGGCTTTCGGAGTCTGGCCTAGGATTACTATTTATGATGCAGTTTTCTCCAGGATGACAGGTTTAATGTTCCAGGCAAACAGTGGATGTGAAAATGGACTCTTACATGTAACTTCTTTGTAAGTCGGTGAATAGCCTCACAACAGATTAATTTTTTTAAAAGACAGATGACAAAGAGGCCATTTCTAAGCTTCGTCCCAGCTTTTTGGTCTTACTTAAGCCTTCCATCTTGGTCTTTAACATTTCGTTTTATTTTCACGTGTTTATTTTTTAAGGGATAATTAACTTTATAATAGCCCGTTCCGCTTTTACAGCTCTTTGATGTGTTTTGCCTCAGAACTTCTCAAACTGTTCATGCTGCCCTCTTGGCAGTAGGAAGTAGAAAAATAGGAAAAGCTTTCTGATGGGAGACCAGACTGAACCACCGAGCTTCTGAAAAAAGCTGTTTGCTTTCCAGTTGGCCAGGATTGACAGGGGCCCCACTACTTCCACTTGTCAACTCTCAATTTGAAATATTCACTAATAGTAGTTCAGTAACATTCAGTAGTAGCTTACACATGCCTTCCTCCTTCACTGGTGTTGAATTGTGTGACAGTTTATGAGATAGGAGGTGCATTTCCATGTGAGGAACCTGGTCCTGGGAAGACTTAGTGCCCAAGGTCTTCCAAGCTAAGTTACCTCCTGAACAGGACTAGCACCCAGGGGGCTGGTCCCCAGGCCTCTGGGGCTTCTTTTCCAGACCCATACCTGTGATTTAGAGCACATGCACCTGGACTGTGTGCTTCTCAAAGACAGTACCCCCCACCCTTGTTTGAGTCACTCATGCTGGGAGGACAGTGCAACAAATTTGGGATTCAGGGCAGGGGCTGAGGTGGGGCAAGAGAGGCATCTAGGGTTCAGAATATAAGCACTTGCTCTCAGCATTGGGCAGCCCTGCCCTTAGGGCCTTGCCAGCCCCATCCCTGTTCCAGCACTGGTGGGTTTTATGCATGGCGGGGATATGCTCAGGCGCTTGAATGGCAGTCCCCAGTGATTCTTAGAACAAGTCCCAACTTTCTTCTGCAGGTTTAGCATCGGTAAAGACTTAAGTTTGGTGCCTGGTATGGTGGTAGTTCTGTCTTTGGTGGTTTGATTGTTCATAACTTTCGATGTGACATGAAGGGAGTATTGGGCGTTTTTCTCCTCTGTGAGTTTTGTCTGTAGTATGCTCACGTGCTGTCTCCCGTATTCCTAGGCCTTCCTGGCTTTGATGCCAGCCCCATTGTAAGTTCCCAGTTAGAGCCCTGGTTCTGGAAACAAAGCTTCAGTTCCTTCCTGATAACTCACTGCTTAGCTTTTGCTGTTAATTTTAAACACAACTCAGCCAAGGAGCTCAGCCTCAGCTTCTTGGGAATTTTTCCAGCAGCCAGATAGTGAACTATGTCACACTCCCTGTTTTACCCATTAATGAGGAAATAGGTATTAGGTGTACATAGCTTTGCTGATAGACCTATCTCTCCCTCCCTGTCTCTCTCTCTCTCTCTCTCTCTCTCTCTCTCTCTCTCTCTCTCTCTCTCTCTCTCTCCCCTCTAGTACTCTAGGAGGTATAAGAGAAACCAGCTGGAGGATAAGCACATAACAAGTTTCTTCAAATAACTGATTAATCTGTCCCATCCCTGTGCAGAGAGATTAGCCCATAAGAAATAACACAGTATCATAGAAACATATGTAAGCATTGGAATCAGAGAGACTCTGTTCCAAACCACAGCTTGCCACTTTCTAGTTTTAGAAACTTAAGTTCCTCTACCTTCCCTGGTGCTTCAACAGGGGTAAGAGTTAAAGAAAATGAACCTAGATAACCAGACCGCTCTTACAGAGGTGCCCCAGGATGGCTAGAACGCCTTAGAGTATAGGGAAGGGAAGCAGAATTGGACAGTGGTTCTCAACTAGGGGCAGTTCTGTACCCCCCCAACCCAGGACATTTGACATTTGGAGACATTTCTGGATGTCACAGTGGGGGAAGGGAATTGCCACTGCATGTTGTGGAGTAAAAGCCAGAGGTACTTCTACAAACCGTGCATGGCAGAGAATAGACAGTCCCCTACCACAAAGAATTACCTAGCCCCAAATGCCAGGGGGGCTGAGGCTGGGAAACCTTGGGTTAGGAATAACATTTATTGGATGTAATTGCCCATTTAATATCCAGTGACTATGCAAGATGAAGTTGTTTTATTCCCCATTTTACGAATGAGAAGATTAACCTTTGGTGGTGATTAAGAAACTTGCCTTTGGTTATTCAGCTACTTCTAGGTAGACGTGGGATTTTAAACTGGGTGCATATGCACCCAAAACCTATACCCTTTCTACTGACCAGGAGATAGTGAGCTCCCCGTCACTGATGTCCACAGCCAGGCAGGGGGAGCAGCCACTTGAGTGGGATGATAGAGAGAAAAGGCTCAGATGTCTGTTGCACTGAATGACTTTGAGGTCCCTCCTAAGGATCACATTCTCTGATTCTATTTTGAAATAGGAGTTGTCTTTTTAACCCCAGTATTAGAGTGGCAGGCAGATAGCCCTTGGCCATAACCAATGAATCCCTATGCTTTGTGCACCTGTGAGTCCTACTCCTATTAATATCCCAGCCCTATCAGGGCAGAGGGCAAGGGTTCCAAACAGAGGCAGCCCCACGTGCATCCCCCTTGCCCATCCCGTCCACATTCTGGGCCCAGGTAGTTATTTTTGCCCACACGTGTAAATGGGTCCTGCTAGTTCTCATTTGGAAGGACAGACACACAAGTGAGGGGATTTGGGAGGGGAGGCAGGGAGCCAACTATACTGTACTCTTGGAGTACAGTATAGTTTAATGTCAGTTTGCTAATCTGTGTAATTGTACCAGTTGAACAGGTAGTTATAGTTTCCCTTTTATGCGCAAGGAATGCTGAGAGGCTTACTCAGTGGTTGTCAGCCCTAGCCACAGAGAGTGAGGTGGAGGGCTTTTAAAGCACACTGGTGTCTGAGCCCCTCTGCCAGAAATGTCATTGTCTCAAGTGAGGCTGGGTGCCAGTGTTCCTAGAACATCCCAGGAGACTCTGCTGCCCAGCCAGTTTCTCAGAGCCCCTGGTTAAGGCCACACTTCAGGGCAGCTCATCTTGGGCAGACCTCACTCAGGTACCTGTTGATGTTACTCTGCCATGAATATACTAGAAGGAGGAAGAGTTGGGCCTTGTTCCCCAGTATGTCCTCAGATTGTAGGCCACACTTGGGCCTTCAGTTCACACCTGTTAGAATTTTAAATTAAACTACTCCTGACCCTTCAAATTCCTTATTTTAAATGAATTTACTCTTAAGGTACATGTAATCGTTTGCCTAGTTTTTCACAAAGCTTTGAAATTTTCCTTTCCACACTGTTTTTTCTCACCAACATAATGTATGAGGAAAGAAGAGTTTTCATTTTCATTGCTACCATCTAAACATCTTGTACCCTGGAGAAAGGAGCTCTAAATACTTAATGAGTTTTGAGAGAAAATTTCTAAAAGTCTAGTTAATGGCCTGTTGTCTTGATAGATTGGTATAAACTGTAGTCTCCAAACATGTTTGCTTAGTGACCATTGTAAAGATTTCTGAAGAACTGTTTCTCATGCATTTTTAAGTTAACATGCATAATTTATCAATAGCAAGTTACTAGTCTGATGGTTGCAAAAGATGTAATTTCTAGTGTATTAAGTATTGCATGTGTGCTTTATATTTCATCAAGTATCCAGTACTTTGGATTTCTTCTTGTGATTACAGATAAAGTTCATTTTATGGAAAATGGCTGCCATAAAATTAATAAAATATTTCCTTATTGTTAGAAACAGCTCTATCACACTTATTTCTTGTCATTAAAAAAATCTGACTTTGTTTTTTAAGTAAACAAGAAAATTAGGTAGATGGATGGTACATAGGCAAGATGTGGTCATTCCATGAGCCTGCTGCCTAGGTGAAGTCAAGATAGTGTCTATCCTATTCTCTCAACTCCTTTTGGTCCCTGAGAAGCTTTGCATTTTCAAACCATCCCTTCATTTTGTGCTCCAGAGGTTTTTATATCCAGCATAATGCACCATGGTAAGCTTCAGGAAGGATGAGAAGCACTCCTTTCTTTGGACTGGAAAGCAGGAGAAGGGGAGGTTGTGATTTAGCAAAGTAGAGGCAGCAAAGACGCATTCTCAGGCAGAGTGGATTTAGACAAGAGGGTATAGGAAAGGACCTAGAAAATGATTTATATAAACTGTCCATGCCCAGGTTCCCTGGAAAGTCTTTGTATATCCCTAGGGGTGCGCATGCTCCAGTTTGCAGAACTCTGCTTAGAAAGGTACAGGTGTTAGTAAAAGCATAAAAATTATTCAGCTCCATTTTGTTTCTCATCCAAACTTAAGCCTTACTCATTTCATTTTTGTGTTAAGATATAGGTAAGGAAAGGACATATGCAAGAATATGCACATAACAAATAATGCTAACATTACCTTCCTTAGGAGCTGACAGATTACAAGACTGTGTCTGGCAAGCGTAACCCTGCGGGGATGTGAGCTGCAGACTGGGGCGTAACAAACTGGCAGTTTCTGAGTGGGGGAAGGGCGCCTGCTCCTTGTTGTCCTCCGGACCCTTGTGTATATCTATGTGGAGTTGCAGGCTCCGTGTCATGGTGGCAACAGCGTGGACTCTGGAGCTGGACTGCCGGGGTTCACATTTTGGCTACTACTTACTGGCAGTGACCTTGGACAAGTTTTTTAACCAGCTAATAAGTTTCTGACACATGATAGGTGAGCTATACATTAGCTCATTATTTGTGTTTTTGAAGTTCTTTACCAAAGTATGGCTGGAGCTTTTCCCCTAGCAAACTTTGATGGAGTTCAATGGCCAGAGATGTGAGTTCAGCCAAGTGTGGCCAAAGCATCAGAGAGACTAATCAGGATCTGCTTAATATGCCAAAGCTCATTTGAAGCTGTTTTCGTGGAACCCTTACGAAAAGTCAGATATTGTCCATGTGTGAACCTAAAAAACTCTAGTTTGGAGTCACCACGTTAAAATTCCAAGAGTGAGACCACACTGAGTTACATATAATCTCTCATTGCTTGCTAGAGTATATTTCACACATTCAAACTGTTGGCCAGCCAGGCAAGGAGATAGACTGCTAGTTTCAAATGCCCTAAGATGCATGAGAGAGAGAGAGCTTTTAGCCATAAGCATGTTGATGAAATCAAACTGTAAAAATGACATGGAAAATTAATTTAAAAAAAAAATGACATGGAGCCCATGGTGTACTTAGGTTCACTTTCCTGTTATTCAAATCATTCCTTAACTTGGCAGTGTTGGCTACTAAAGGTGTCTGTTGTGAATTTTGTTAGGTTATTAAGGTCTTTCTTTGGTAGCTAAGTTCAAAGAGAAAGTACAGAATTTGTCAGTATCTTTACTTTTCTTCACTTATACATTTAATCTATTATTAAAATTGCATAAAATGTGATTTTAAAACTTCTCAAGAGAAAATTATCCTGAAATCTTGAGAAATTAAGAGTTGTACAATAAAATCCAAAGCACAAAATTAAGTAACATTGTGTCATTACATGAACCCGATGGCACAGTTTCCTTATAAATTAACTTTGAACTTCAATCTTAGGTCAGTGTGCTTTGTTACAAGTATAATATATGTGAATGTTTATGTTTAACAGGTTATACTCATTAAAAGTTTTTAGTTCATTCTGCAAATAAATTTATCATTCCTTTCACAAGGAATCACAGCAATACCTAAGGTTTTTCTGCATTTGCATTTTTTTTTTTTTTTGGCAAAGATAAAGTAGCCTTATGAGAAACCGAGTGCCATTTGTGTGGCTTTTGTGCAGCAGGACAGCTTTGAAGCAGATGTAACACATAATCATGGTGCCAGGCCCCGGACACTGTAGGGGGGTGACAAGCTATGGCTGCTTCTTCCTCTGAAAAGATCCACAGTTGTCAGGTCTCCTAGATCTGTGTTACTAAGCATGTCTGGGCTGAAGGGGAAAACTGCTTGACAAACAGGAACATAAAGGAGATGAGCACCAGGGTGACACACAGTGTGATGGCGACACCCCGTGTCCACAGGCAGCCTTTCTGGCCGGTGTGGGATAGCAGTGCCGTCCCATATGGTTTATGGCTGTACCTCCCCCCCGTGGCCCTTGTCCTCCCCGTCTTCTGCCTCCACTTTGTATCACTGTCCAGTCGGCCACGCTGCTGTCCTGCTGCCACCTTATAGGCAGCGTCTGGGCTCCTCAGTATTCCTCATGCGTCAAGGACTTCGCAAGACGTGACCTTACTCCCTCGCCACACAGTGAGCAAACGGCCGCTGAGGGGAAGAGCCTGGGAGCAGAAAGCTTTGGCCTGAGCGCCGACCTTCCATTTTCCTGCGTGGTCTGCACCATCGTGGTGCCTCAGCTGGACCAGTGAACACTCTCCTGAGCCTGCTTTCTCATCCGGAGTGTTCCCCTCTGATAAATTCTTCCCGCTATGCGGGGACCTTTCGGAAGTGCAGTCCTGGCCAGTGTTCCCTGCCTGCTGTGCTCTTCTCATCCCCTCGTTGGCCTGCCTCTCACTAACCAAGCCCCCTGGGGCCTCTCACACCTGCCTCCTTCCCTTGCACCACCCCTCCTTCCCTGCCCCTCAGCCACACTGACCTTCCACCCGGGCCCCACCAGGCCATCTCCTCTGGACCTCGTGGCTTTAGCCTAATGCTTTTGCTCACATAGCATCCCTTCCTGTCCCCATCCATCCTCCTGGCAGACTCCTACTTCGTGACCCTTGCTTGAAGATGATGTCCTTCATAAAGTCACCTCTGCCCTTGACCCTTGGCAGAATCCGTCACTTCCCCTGTGGTATTCCAGCAGCTTCTCTAAATGCCTCTGATGTGGGGCAGCTACTGTGCTCTGTGGTGACTGCCCGGAGCAGAGACATGAGCCACCTGTAGCTGCTGAGCACCTGAAATGGGGATAGTCCAAACTGAGGTGTGCTGTAAGGAGGAAACAGACACCAGATTTCAAAGACTTAGAGTGAAAAGAAGAATGTAAACATTTCAGTAAATCTGTGTATTGGTTACATGTTGGAATGATATTTTGGATATAGTGGGTCAGCTAAAATACACTGCTAGAAATAGTGTCACCTGATTTTCACTTTATAAATGTATTAGAAATTTGCAAATTCTGTACGTGGCTCGCATTGTATTTCTGTTGCCCAGGACTGGTTAGTCTCTCTCCCTGGGACATAAGGGCCCTTTGTCTCTGCGTTTGTGTCTGGTTCCCAAAGTTTCTTCCCAGTGTTTACACCCTTGGAGTTCATTGGAACTGAAGTTCAGATTATCAAGTGCCCCTATTGCAAAAAGCTGCAATTCCTGTGGCCCTCGTTTGACCCCTGGCCTGGAATATGCTTAAGTTTGAGCAGGGAGAGGACTGAGTGTTCTTGGGCCACCTCCGCCCACTAGAAGCAAGAGGGCCATCAAGCACATGTCATGGGCTGGTGTGAGCTGGGTACCCCCAGCAACTGGGACTCCCTGTGAGCCTGCAGAGGAGTGGCCTCTTGTGGCCTCATTTGTACTGGGCCAGTTCTGCTCCTGGATTAGCCAGCCTGCTATTGCTGGTTTCTTCAGTCTTTGCCAACACAGCAGTCTTTGCTTTATTTACCCGGTCTGTTTTGTCTTCTGAATTTCAAGCAAAGTGTCCCTTAAAATAGATCATCTTCATTTGGGCATCATGGTGTAATTCTGCCCTGCACGATTTTACAGGAGCCTATAAAGTCCAGGGAGTTTGCTCTGACATCTTGTTGACAAGGAGGTCATATGTGTTGTTATGAATAAGAGCCAATGTCCCCAGGTCACACCTTACTCTGGTTTAGTGAATGGGGAGGTCTCATCCCTAACCTCTAAAAATTAAATGGCAGAGGGACTCGCGGTATGAAAATGGCATGTGTTTTCACGAGAAAGTATCTTTGAGTTTCATTTGGTTTTGTGTTCTGGTGCAAATCAAGTTTGTTTGGGCAAGAACGTATGCATTCAGAGAGGATTTTATCATTGTGCCTATTTATTTTTAGTAGAATGCCACTTGACTATTTGATTAAGGTAACTTCGACAATTCAACAACTTACATTGAAACAATTCACCTTGAGAGCCAGAGGTAGCCATGGTTAAATGCTGGATCATGCAACGCACGACGTGGGTGGAGGCCAGACTCAGTTTCTGTTTCTTCATGAGCCACAGCGATTCTGTCCACATGGCAGAGGCTCATGTGTATGATAAGTGGAGGGAGAAACAAGAATAGTCTTCCTTTCTTTTGCATGTGACGACAAATCTCACTTCATGCTTTAGTGAGGAATGAGACAGCGCCTAAAACTAAATGCATCTTGACATTATGGTGATTCTCTAGAGAATAAGCTGCTGAAAAATTAACTGTATTTGTCACATTTTGTCTGAAGCTTCTATAAAAGTTTCTCGAGCTACTCAGTATTTAGGTAATTCAGAGTGCGTACTTCCGAAGTCACTCTCAAAAGAGAATGCGTTTCCCCCGTCTAGTCAGTCGTGGTGCCTGAGGGTGGGACCACATGCCTTGGAAGGAAGAAGCAGATGGGGGAGTTCCATTTAATGGTTTAGTGGGAAAGCAGAGGTTATTTTTCTGGCTTAGTGTTAAGAGTTGTGGTGAAGTTTACCTTGATTTGTAATGTACAACGACCACACAGTATCTTTACTCTTGAAATCTTTTTCTGTAGCCGATGTTCTAATTCCTCTTCGCTGCTCCATTTGTCTTGAAAAAATTCTAAATATAATTTTCTTGGAAATCCCTAATGAATACTTCCTAGGGTGAAACCTCAGGCAGTTGGTAGAACTTGGGTGGTCTTTACTTGCTATAGTTGGTTGGCTTTTGAATTTTTGATGATGGCGCCAAAAAATAGTTTAGATTACAGGTCAGTACACATATTCATGTATGTATGTAACTAAAACATGTTTCTTGAAATGGGACTTAGATATCACATGAAGCACTAATGTTTTGTAACATTTAATTCTTGGAAATGCCTCTTGTGAACTGCTAACAAGATTGCAACTCACAATTTAAAGAACACTGCCTAACACACAGCTGCAGTCTTATGTGGGGTCATTGTACCTTCCAAGAATCACCAGTCCTTTTTGAACCTTTTCCTGATGTGCCTGTCTGACCCTGGCTTCACTGTGAGCACCCTTAACTTGTTTCCAGTGCTTTTCTGCTCATGCAGTTCCCCTCCACTCCCTTTTAGCTTCCGTGGGAAACGGGCAAAGCCCTAGCGTGTTCTTGCCACAGCCTGTGGTCATCAGCATGTAGTAAGATTCAGATCACATCCTTCAAGTACAGTTCTAACTTAAGGATCAAAAGTCTGTGTTGTTGCCTGAATGGAAGTGTCGTTTGAGAAACTGAATCTCATTTTGTGAGGACAGCCAGGCCTGGTGTCCACCTCAGTGCCACACAGTTCTGGCCCAGTGTGCACACAGGGACTGTGGGAGCTGTTGTAATACTCCGCTGGCTTCGGGTTCCAGGGGCATTTACACACCATAGCAGCCTGCCTCTCCATGACCATGGCACGTTTGTCCCTCTCCTTCTTATGGAAAAGGGAGTAGTTTTCTTGGGGTGGCAAGGTGGGGGCAGGGGGACAACTCCTGAATGTAATTAAACCATCATTCAGAGAGCAAGCACTAAGACAGACAGTGTTTGGTATATTTATTTCACCTTTCCAGTAGTGGAGTATGGGGTTTTTTCCACCTTATGTGACATGTTTCAGGGGTTCCATTTTGCATTGTCATTATATTGGAAATATATTTGATGGCTTGTCAGAAGGGAACAGGTATAATTGTTACTAACCTGTACATCTTTCAGCCTCTAGAATAGTGTGATAGGTAATGGTAACTGAGGTTGAAATTGCCAGCATTTACCACTTTATAAAAATAAGCACAAGAAATGCCAGTGTTCACTGTATGAGTCGAAAGTACTTTGGTTTCTGTAGGCCCTTAACAATGAACATGATGGAGATAATTTTGTAATGGCAGCTATTAAAAATTGATTTGATTACTGTATTTTTGTAACAAGATGCCATCCTGTGGCAGTGACCTAAGGACGTTGTAATGGCTTCAGATGTTGTCTGCCCGGGGCCCACTGGTGGGTATGTTACTATGCCAGCACCCTGACATGTCCTTAAGACACTCCAGCTTCTCATCTTGACCTTAAAAAGTAGGCCCTCTGACCTCCTAGTAGAGCTCTTCTGTAGGATTGAAGACATATTTTAAAGTCAGTATAATGTCATTAACCTAAATATTTGGCATTGCCTGACATTTCTTTAGCTTTGGCAACAGTAAGATGTTCTGAAACCTGGATTTCACATATTCTGTTGATGGGTGAAACGTTTGTTTAAGCCAGTTCCTTTTGGCCATCTGCTGTTCTGCACTTGGTTGCTATTTTATTTTTAAAATAGTTCTATTATAGTCACCCCTTGATGTAGACCATAAAATAAGAGCCTTCTGCTTAATGGCAAGGTTGCTTCATCTTTAGCTGTTAAAAAATTTGTTTTTTAAATGTAATGATAAAGTGTGTTTAGATACAAGTGAAGCCCCCTATCTTGAGCATGAATGCCTCAGACTCAGTGACCTGCTTCATTTGAGGAAAGGGGAAGACTTAGAACAGGAGGTAGTGTTAAAGATGACACCCCAAATGGGCTTTTCACAGAAATCCTCCTTAAACTCCATAAAGCTGTGCTATCATCAGAGCCACTTCTTATCCACACGGGCCAGAGCCAGCATCCCATGCACAGCCAGGCTTTCCTGCCGGTTGTGGAGATGCAGGACAGTAGCCTAGCGGGGAGCCTGGACTCTAGAACCAGCCTGCCCAGATGGGAAGCTTGGGGAGGTCACACACCTCTCTGGTCTCTAGATTTCCCATTTGTAAAATGGGCATAATAACAGTGCCATTGTAGGTTGCTGTGAGGATTAGATGTGGCCTGGGCACAGTGCCTGCCTTGCTATGTAGCCTTAGTGACGGGCGCCTGTCTTTTGGTATCTGGGCAAAGCTGACCTCATTTGATTAGTTTAGGTCTCTAACATCTGCCCATAAAAACCCAGCATGGGCATGTAGCTGTTCTGTGAATTTTTGTTAAAATGCACTTAGGTTAACGATTGGTGGGTAGCCTTTCAAAGATAGCAGGTTATGAAAGAGCTTCCAGTAAGCCCATCTTCTGCTGGTTGCATCTGCATCCTTGTCCTTCACTGCATTAGCACTGGCAGCAGAAGGCAGAGGGGATGAGTGCCAACACCATACTATACTCGCATTAGGTGGACGCACGACTCATGGTCAGTAGTCAGCACATGTCTGTGGTTGTCGTAGTAGAGCTAACTGACTTTGACACTAGCTTTATAGTGACAAAGTAGCCAAGTTGAGAACAGAGAATGTTCCCTATTTCCTAGGACAGCGTAGGTGTGGCCTTTTTTGGGCTTTCTGCTGACTGCTTCTTTTGTTACAATGCACAGCATTTATTGGCTCCTTATATAGCCTTGTGTTAGGTGAGGATCTCCATGGTGGGTTGTAGCAGAGAGAGTTAAGAAAAGAAAGGAGACTTTTATCATAAGGATCTGGGGTAGTCTCCTGCTCTGTGCCCACCCAACCAGTGGTAACTTCGATTTTTCATTATCCTTCATACATCATTAAGGGGAAACAGCTTTCTAGTTAACCAAAACTTTTAAATTACCTAAAAGGAAACCCTAAGCCTGGAGCAAGTCATTTCAATAAATTTTGTTCATACTTACCTTCTACTGCTTTTTTTCATGCAAGAAGGAAGCTTTTTCAAGTACATTTGAAAAATAGTGTCGGTAAATTAGATAGCTTCATGGTAAGCCAGCAAGGAGTTAAAATAAGAGCCCAAGATTTGGAGTTAGGAGATCTGGATTCTGTTTTGGGCTCTTAAAGCTAACTGTGGGACAGGTCTAATTATATCTAAAGGACTTTGCAGCTTTTAGGCATTTTGAATATGGTAGAAGCAACTGCATGTTGTTAGGTGAGGGTAACAACTTGTGTTCCAGTTTACACCTCAAGTCATGTAAATGCCAGAGCCTATGATCCAAGCACTCCTGCAGCAGGACAGAGTACACGTGGCCTGTGAGACACCCTGCGGTCCAGGCCCCTGACCTGCATCTGAGTTACGCCTTCCTAGGGGACTCGCAGAGTCTGAAAGGACTTGGGAGCTGCTCCAAAGGAATTTCATCCAAGTCTCTTTTAAATCAGAAAGATACATGCTATGTGGTAGATAGAGGAAGAAGCACAGTGTGTCCAAAAATTAACTAGTAAAACCAATCTGTGGTCTTGGATTCTGCAGTAGTGCACCTGCTAGATTGAAAGGTTGAAGCCTTTTTTGTTTTTTTTAACAATAAGTAACTTACAAAATTAAGCAGTAACAAGACAGACTCTATATTCTTCCCCTAGACTCTCAGTTTTGAGTGAGCTCTTTAGTTTATAGCACTTGATCAATAAATATTTGTTGAAATTTTCCCAACTTTTTTTTTTTACCATCTCCTCTTTACACTGGGCCAGCTGTGCCCCCAAGCCTCCTGTGCTCCTGAGCGACCCTTGCCTTACTGCTCGCTTGCTCCCTGGGCCCAGGAGATGGTTTGTTTCTGTTACGTTGGGTAGTAGACACCCTGCAGAGTCTTAGGCAGCTGAAGATAGGTGTGTGAAGCCTTGGGCTCACCATTACCAGTCTCCCTTCTGCCTGCACCCCCTCCCCGCTGCGCTCCAGCATCAGGCCCCAGACCTTCATCTCTCTTTGTAAAGAAAACATATTTTAAGAATGCTGACATTCAGTGAATAAATGGGAATATTAACTCTTTGCTCTCTTCTCAACAGACGCGAGACGACTTCCTGGGACAGGTGGACATACCCCTCAGCCATCTCCCAGTAAGGACGGTTATCTGCTATCGTGTGTGCTGTGAGCAGTGCTTTCTGTTTGCAGTTGGGTGTTTTCTGAGCGGTATTTCCTCAACACACTAGAGGAGGCTGAAAAGAAGACTGGACCCTGGCCCTGGCCCTTTCTAGAAAATGGTCCTTCCAAGGGGCTGAGAGGAGCATAATTGAAAAAGCATGTGTAACTGATCATGCAAGGAGCTTGTTCACATTTCCAGCAATTTTCTCTTCTCTCCAGCTAGTGTACCTTTGTCACATCACAGAACAACTGCCTTCTTCTGTCACCCCTCCTCCTTGTCACTGGAATGTCTTTGTTTTTCAGATTCATCTTTGGGTATAACCAAACGTTTGTTCCCTTTGTCTAGAAGTGCACAGGCTGTTTCTCTTGGGTACCTCTATAACAACCTAGTGTTCCCCCACATGTTGGTATACGCCTTTCTTAGCATGGAGACAAACAGTGCTATTGGTTTGGAGTGAACTTGTCACTCTAAAATGCTCTGGAAATGCTCACTCTAGCTTCAGAAACATACTGATCTGGCATGTAGTGTTGTTACCATTTCTCTGCTCGCATGAGTAGCAGAACAATTGGGGCTGTTGACTAATAACTGAGGTTGAAGGTGTCTCCCACGTGCTCCAGAAGCAATATAGGTAGAATGGGAGGCAAGACCTGGAGGCCTTGGTGAAGGTGGATCCTGTCATCTCCCAGCTTTCTAGATTATTCCACCCCTGCTCCTGGCCCTTCTTCCCATGGGCAAACTGACTGAGGTGGCACCTAAGAGGGGATAAGTCAAATGTTTCTGCCTTCCAAAGGCATTTTGTTATTTTTTAATGCCTTGTGTGAGCAAACAACATAGTCTAGAGACTAAGATGACTGAAATTGTATAGTGTAAGCCTACCACTGTGGCTATTACCACATGTTAAATACCAAGAAAAACTGTCTCTTACCCAGGAAGCTTTGAAGACATATTGTGAAGGACAGTGCTAGCAAGCAATTCTGCTTAATTTACTCAAGGGAGCTATTAAGGAAGAAAAGTTTCAAGTGCATTCCCTTTCAAAAGATTGGAAGTAACATTGATATGTTCAAATATTTTGGTTTGTTTCTGTATAAAAACCTGAAGTTCCAAGGTGCCAGTGGTGGGTGCATGTGTGTGCATGAAACTTTATAAGCCATCAGAACCCCCCAGTTATTCTGTAAAGTCACATTGAGAGGATATGAAAGTCTCCCATTTGCCTGGGAAGTCTCTCCATGTATTTCTGCATCAGCAGGAGTTCTGTCTGTGGTCTTCAGGTTGAAGCTCTAATCTCCTCTCATTTTTAGGCAGTGCTGGTTGATTGGCTGGTCCGTAGTGAGTGTCCCATCCACCCTTATCCCTAATGCAAAGCTACATCTCAGTGACAGCAAATGATACAATATTCTCTAAAGGGTGTAAGTAAAATTTTTTAACAACTCGCTCCAACAATTCCTGGTTTGAGTGATTGAGTGTCAATTGGTTTTGAGAGGTTGGGTGAGACTCCTAGAGGAACAGAAGAACGTTCCTCTTCAGAAACCAAGTCCGTAGAGGGAATTGTTTAGCTTTGGATTTGGGTGGAGCCAAGAGTGAGCTTTCCAAGAAAGAAGAGGTGCCAAGGCCCAGGACTAGAATAGAAACCAGCTGGTGGGAGAGCAGACTAGCGAACGCCTGGGGAGGCCTGATGAGCACTTGTCCGTGAGCCGAGCCAGCTGACCGATGGAGCTTCCCAGGTTTGCCTCCGCCCAAAGCTTAGCTTGCACTGGAGTGCTGTGGTCTCCATACTTACACTTGACCAGCTCTGTGGAGCCAGCCACAGTCTGGGAGAGGGAGCAAAAGGAGAGGTGTGCTGGTACCTCCCTCATCCTCGGAAGTGGTGGAGGAACCCAGCTAGCATGCTCGGAATGGGCCTTTTGGCCTGGGATTTGAGGTGTACGCATGTATACGCTTGGTCACGTGTATAGGACACTCATGGGAGTATTACACAGTGTCATTACATTTTGTGTGATACCAGGAACGTGGGTGTTTAAAATGGATGTTAGCATTTGAATATATTTTGTAGAGTAAATAACGGATATTCTTTTCTTGATTGCTACATGACCATTGTCAAGGCAGATTATATGTGGCCTATATTTGTCAAAATCATCAAATTTCAGGTAAAAGAAATGAGGTAAATCATCTTACTAGGCATGAGAAGATGATGGAGAGCAGAATGTGGTGGCTGCCATTACCAACCCACTCAAGCCTCAAGGTTTAAGGAATCTGATCAGGCATTTGAGTATTAATCAGTTTTATACAGTTCCATTAGCTGATAGAGAATTTATTTCTTCGGCAGAGATTTGCCAATAGACATGATTCTGGTCTCTGAGGAAGAATCAGGGAAGCAAGCTCTGCCCTCACGTAGCTTAGCAGTGCCAGCCATTATGGAAGCCACACGTGATCCTTGAGCATTTGAAATGGGGCTCATGTGACTGAGGAACTGAATTTATCATTGTATTTCATTTTAATTAATCAAAATTTAAATTAAGCCACATGTGACAAATGGCACCATATTGAATGGTACATGTGAGGATCAGACCAGCGGTCCCTGGTTTAGATTAAAAAATGTCTAATTCTGCATTCCCTTTTCCTCAGACAATAATTCTGGCTATTGGAAGGCGCTGGGGGTGGAGGGATTCTCAAATCTGCCAGTTTAACTTGGTGATTTTTCATTCAGCTCTTTTCCTCTCCCCAAGGCTGTTTCTCTCCAGTTTCCCACAGCTAACGTACCAAGAATATTTAATCTAAGTAATAAGAAAAGGTCCGAAATTTGGAATCATAGAAATTACAGTAAAGGGAAATATTTTTGTCATTTTCTAAATGTGTGTTAGCAAAATACCTAATTGCCCTTGCCTCCACATTGACATATATATATATATACACACACTTATCTATCGGACGGCCAGAATGAGAACTTCACCTGACTGCCTCCAAGATACCATGAACCTGTTCCTTTAAAAAAAAAAAATCATCTCTGCCTTGATTCTTGTCTAAGACATTGCCAACATTTCAGTGTGGCTCTTTTCTAAATCAGGAGCTAGATAGACAAGGTTCACGAGCAGAACTAAGCTTGATGTAATCTCCTGATGGTTAGGAAATTATTTTTAATAATTTAAATATCCTGTTTTGCATATGTTTGGAAAAAGAAATATTTTAGATGTAGTAATTGATGTTTGTTAAAGACCCGTCTTCCCTTGATGAAATTCTAGAGGCCTGTTGGTGCAGTTGCCAGCGGATATTGGTGTTTGCCATGTAAAACCTTCCTTTTAAATTCTTAGGGAAGGGCTCTCGCAAGCTGTCCTCACCTGCAGCTGTGATTACCCTGCCAGAAGGACTGGAGGGTGACCCCGCCTCTCCGTTGGGCTGTGCAGGAACAGACCCTTCTGTGGATGCCCGCTGCAGAGTTGCAAGCTTCTGGTTCTCCGATGTGGTGCACACAGGCCCTCCTTGGCCCGCTGCCCTGTGTTGGGTCCCTGGATTGCTTCCATGCTCTGCTGGGCCTTGTAGGCTGCTGTGAGCGTCCAAGTTGGAGCTCTGCCAGGGACACAAACGAAGGAGGCCACTTGGAACAGAGAAGTAGGGCTGGGAGGATTGTGTGAAGCCGAGGGGCATTCCCAAGTTAAAGTCACTACCTTTTATTGACCCCAGGGGCCGAGGAGGTCAGTGTCAGCTCCATCATTGTGCCCTAAATAGAGAGTGATAATGTGGAAAGAAAAGACCTTTTTCCCCCTCTTTGGTCATGGATTCCTCAGTGCTTTATACTTACGAAATGCTTCTAGATGGAAGAAAATTCTTTGAGAATTGTGATTCACTTTCATTCTTGGCCCTTAGATTCAGTTTGCCCAGTTTTATTTGTGGAGAAAAAAAAACAGGAAATAGGACGCAAGGAGTTGATATTGGTAGGGACCTGTCTTTCCTTTGCTTCTATTCCAGATTTGCCACTTGTCTTTAGTATGTATCTTCCATTTTACTTTTGAGGTTTAGGAGTGAGTTAAAGAGGAAGAAGGAACAGGGGGAGTTGATAAGGTTAGGAGTCTGACCTCAGTGCAGATCTGAGAGTTAAGAAAATGTGAATTCATACTCACAGAAGTCTCCAAAGGTCAGGCTTTAAAAGATCTCTCAGGAATTATTGACTGCGATCTGGGAGATGAGCTTGTTGCCTTGGTAACCTTAATAAGTTGCTAATCCTCTCTGGGCCGCTGTCTTCTCACCTGTGCAATGAAGGCATTTGCATAGATGAACGCAGTTTCCCACCTAGCTCTGTGAAACGGCATCTTAGCTATTGGGTGACATTCACTGAGCAGAGGCACAGCCACATGACATATGTGTTACCTGGGAGACTTGGACAGCATGACTTCTGGAGACACGGGGGAGACAGAGGCTGTGATCTGGGAAGGTAGTTGTTGTCTACCAGCCTGAAGTCTGTACTGCAGCACAAGCAGAGCTCATCTTTTTTATTCCTTTATAGTGGGGCACAAGAGCACACCTAGATGTGACTGCACTATTATTGCTGATTTGTTTAAAAAAAAAGACAAAAAACCATCATGTTTGCATTGGTTTGTTAAATTCAGTGTGGCATTGACTAAAGCCTATACAGTATTTTATAACTAGTCTTTACTAATTATTTATAGACAAAAATAACTCCAAGCCTTGTATAACAATAGAATGACATTATCTGGCAGGTGTGCCTGTTACACGTCTGAAATTTTTCTTGCCTCGTCCATCAGTTGTGCCCCTCTGCCCTTTTGAGCCCTCAACACACCGACTCCTCCCCAGCTAAAAAAATCCCAGTATCCATACCAAATGCACTGGGGTGGAGAAAACTATTTCTCCTATTTTAGTCAAGTGCTACTCAAGGGGGTAACTTATGAATTGTAGTTTTCCTAGAGTGAGGCATTTTCAGGGTGTTCGTACTGTTTGGCACCTTAACTGTACTTGAGGGGAGCCCCTTGTTGAGCACCCCTTTTATCTTCAGCTGTTAGGAGGGTAATGGTTCCATCTCATGCACAAAACTCAGCATCATAGAGCTTGGATGACTTGAGAGACTTCATCCACTCTTGTATTCACAGGAGAGGAGGCCTAGGCCTGGAGAGGGAGGTGACTTGCGCTTGCGCGGTGATCAGGTTCCTGGCAGTGCTGGTCCAGGGGCTGGAGGGGCAGGGGGCTTAGTCTAAGGCGCAGGTACTTTTGGTGATTATGGGTCTTGGTATGGCTGTGTTCTCTTCCATTTGACCACAAAGTTATTTCTTTCACTGTATGTCATGGTGCCTGCAGTTCTGAAAGGAACTAATCTTTTTAAGATGACAGCACACAGTATCCAGAAGTTTTCTTTTGAATGCTCAATAACCTGGCACAGGAGGCAGCAGCATCCATTTGGGCCAATACTGTTAACATCAGTCTCTGAGATGGCTTTGTACCAGGAACACTTCCAGTGCTGTCCTGAGAGTCTCTACACTGGGCTTTAATCCAGGGAATAAGATCAAGTAGGAGCCAGGTTGATGTTATGAAGAATCCTGTAGTTATCCACAAGATCACCATCATGTTCACTCTAGAGAATTTCCATGAAGGTGAATTTTCATTTTTTAATGCCCTGCCTTTTATTGCCAAGCACTGAGTCAGCAAGACTCACAGTGACATGAAAATGTAGAAGATACAATGATAATAATGGCCCATGTTTGTTAAGTGTGAACTATTACAAGGACTTTACACCAAGCCAGCTGACTGGTTTAATCTCCACAGCAGCTTGGAGTAAGATCCTGTTGCCAGCCCACTTTATGGATGAGGCCACTGAGGCATGGATTAGTGAGGACCTTGCGCTTGGCTGTGTAGTGTAGCTTTGTGAGTGACAACGCCAGGGCACAGACCTAGGAGATCTGCCTCTTGATCTGTGGGGGTGTTTGCCTTTTAAACTATGGAGCATCTGACAGTTTGATTTTCAGTCCCTCTAAGCCCTGGTTTTCTGTCGCCTGTCCTCTGCGCTCTCAGCTGCCACTAGATCCCCCATGCCTGCGAATGACCCTGTAGCCATGCTCATGCCGTGGGATTCCTCAGCTTGAATTGCGCTTCCTCCCAATTATCCAACTACCCAATCTTGCCTATCATCTCCACTTGAACTGCACACCTGACAACGGTTTTGATCCTCAAGTCAGCGTCTCCTCCCTCTGCCCCAAGTCTCATGGAGCCTCTAGTGTCCGTGAATTTGTTGTGCCTTCGATACAATGGCCCCTCCTACACAGTCACAGCCCAAAGGAGAAGTACCGTGGTGTAGTCACATGCCTTTCACATGAGAATTCTAAAATTATTTGTGGGTTGAATAAATGAAAAAGGGAAGAAATGCCAGCAGTAGTACTCGTGATTAATATGTTTTTTTATTGTAAGTGATGTTTATTGGGAAACTTTTTTTTTTAATTTCCAAAATAACTTTACTACCTTAGTGAGAACTATCTAGAGACTATAACTGACTTTGTTCAGTAATGGTGAATGCTCATGGCCTTGGTAGCTTATTGTAGATCAGATGAATTAATTAGCTACTTGTACAAGTGCAGCTGTGTGCCATTCAGTGTTCTTGGCATATGAAGATTACAGTGGTGAGCGAGTCCAAGTCTGATCTCATGAGCTTGCATTCTAGAAGTGATGGATGATAAACTAGTAAATAAAGAAATGAGCAAGGTAATTTCAGATGGTAGAAAGAGGGGAGATGGGGCAGGATCTGTGATAGTGGGTGGTAGGCAGATGGTGGTGATTAGGATGCCATGTCTGAGGGTGTGGCTGGGATCTCAGACCTGGATAGAAAAGTGGAGATGGCCAGGGCCCTCCATCAGGATCTGTAAGGTAGCATCAGATGTGATGCAGGGCGTGTGAGGCCAGGACGGCTGGAGTAAGGGGTGAATGAGAGGCAGGTTCACACTGAGGTTATAGGTGACTAAGAGCAAGATGTGTTTGACCTTGTAGGCCATAAGAAAGAATTTTCAGTTTATTATAAGCAGAGTAGGAAGCCATTAAAAATGTAAAGCAGGGAGTGGCATAAAACATAATGTTTCAAGTGCGAATGCACACACACACACACACACACACACACACACACACACCCCACACACACCACCTACCACACAAACACATATACAAACACAGCACACACACACACACACAGACATACACATACACAAACACAGCACACATACACAAACATACACACACCCCTCTGATACAATAAATTGTATTGTGGTTTGTCTCTCTTGCTACAAAGGTAATGTTTTAAATAGAATTAAAGAATCTAGGTATTTGAAGTTTTACTATATACAGTATTTTTAAATTAATGAAATAGTAACATTCATTTTTCCAATTTCCTGCTTTGACCAACTGATTTTGCACAATATGAACACTGGTTTCTTCTAAAAATGAATAAATATTGCACTAATATTCATAGCTTCATGAAATAAGCACCAGCCAAAGGCTGATGTTGGAAAAGATAATCTTTCAGTTAGGCTGATGACATGATGTTTAATGTTAAAAATAAGATAACATTGCCTTCCCAGATTAGATCTCGCATATTTTCATGTTAACCTCCATCTTTAGGTTCCTTGAATCACAGGGGCCTTTATTTGGAGGGCACCAGTGACCATTGGTTCTCCGAAGCTAATCAGCAGCGTGAGATTGAGGCCAGCTCCCTGCAGTTAGAAATTACACTTGGCAGTGACGACTATAATTTTGTCATTTGTCTGAGGCTGGAGCTGCCTCCTAAAACTGAATGTTGATAGTGACATCTAGTGGATCTTGGGTACCTAAAGTTCTGTGACCTTACAAAGTCGTGTAATTGTCAAGTACAGGTGGAGGAACCAGCTCATTTTCACCATTCCTGTGTTCTAAACTACGAACATGTTTTCTCTGTAATTCATTTTGGTGTATCTAAAATACAAAACTATCAGGAGTTATTGAAACTTAATTTTTCTTCCTGTAGACAGAAGATCCAACCATGGAGCGACCCTATACCTTTAAGGATTTTCTCCTCAGACCAAGAAGGTGAGGCTTAGGGTGCAGGTGTCTTTTATGCTTTGGCTGTTGGTTTTCTCTGAAGAAGATTTTAGCTCCTTTACTGGTTTCATCTTTTAAAAAAAAGTCAACATAAATATGAAAGATGCAACCGAGTCATATCCTTTGTAACCAGTTTTCTTCCATTATGCAGTCATAAATCTCGAGTCAAGGGATTTTTGCGATTGAAAATGGCCTATATGCCCAAAAATGGAGGTCAAGATGAAGAAAACAGTGAGCAGAGGGATGACCTGGAGGTAAGCAGCAGAGCTTCAGTCTGTATTCCTTGGCTAAGATCCTATTAATATTTTACTGTAAGGCTTTATAACTTAGGGACATAAAGGTTTATAAAGCTTATGTGTGGAAAAAAATGTGTCCGTGAATCTGTCTTTAATCATCTACCAATGTGCTTGGTTTTAGTAAAAAAGATGAACTTTTCATTTTATGTTCCAACACTAATAATTGAAGAGGTTTCTCTTTATAAAATGTTATACCCGTATTCTATTAATCACCCCATCATTATATGACATTTTTCTCACATATTTAGTTGATTTTTTGGACCTTCAGCTCTTTGTAAATTCCTTTTAGCCCTTGGAATTGCTTCAGAGTGGTAAAGTGGCTGAGGAAGTCTTTTCCCAGTTTCTTACTACACTTGGCCCCCGTGATGACATGCGTTAGGAAGGCGCTCCTCTGCAAACGTCTTTTTGGAGTCAGTTGTCCAGGGGACTTCATTTTTTTCCCTCCTGACATGGCTGCCTTGTAACTTCTAGGCACATACCTCTACTGTGGATCCTGTTGTACCGTCTCAACACTCTGCAGGCAGGACTCTTCTGTTAGATTCTCATGTTGTTCTGAAAATGGCCGTGAAGCAAAGCCTCTCTGTGGCCTGTTAGCACATCTGTTTGCAGCTGTTGCGTATACGTGATACATGAACAGTGTGTTACAGGCGAATTAACAGAACCCTCTGAGACCAAGAGGCCATATTTCCAGGCAGGATTTCACTTGGGAGCTTTCATCTGTGTGTATATGCGAGGAGGAGTGAGGTGGGTGGCAGACGGTTATGAATGTTAAGATTTCATGAGCATATCAACAGATTTTTATCTCAAATCCAAGAAATTTTTTACACTCCTCTAACCTTCCATCTGCAGTAACCAGTGAATTACTTAATTTTCCAGTGATTTTGCTAGGGGATGTTAGGAAGGAATACTTAATGCCTAAAATATGTGTTGCAAAAATGTGACTTTAGCTCTGGTACCATGGAGCCCATGTCTGTGGCAGCAGCAGTGGGGAGCGCCTCACTGGAAAGCAGCGGTTCCCAGGCTGCTTGTGGCTCCCATGATTGTGCTCCATGCGGAGCGGGAGCTTCGCCTCCTCCCAAAGCCGTCCTCGGTGCCGTCCTCCTGGGGGAGGTAGAGCCCCGGGCCTCGAGGTCACTCGTGCCATGGTCTCTGCCAGCGCACCCATACAGTGCAGCTCACCTCAGCAGCTCCCTTTCCCCTTGTGAAGGTGATGAGAAGATGCCAGCGTAGCATGACCCTCGTCATTGGCCTGGCTCTCTACAGCCCTGGGGTCCTTCCGGTCAAAACAACAAACATGAAATAATAAAAGAGTATAATGTGACTTAAGCAGTGTAAGAAACTATCCCCATCTAAATCTGTGCTGCTCTGTAATCCAGTTATCTTAGAAGGCAGCACAATTGGCCATTGTTCAGAATTTTGTTGAGACTCTTCTAGAATTGATTTTCTGCCCTTTTTGGGAATTTCTCCTAATGTGGCACATGGAGAGTGCCCAGGAGCAAGGAGGAAGGACACAGAGCACACTGGCTGTCCTTCCCTCACAGCTGGAGAACCCTCCTCACCGTCTCCCATTTGATCTTACCCCACAGCACGGGTGGGAGGTTGTCGACTCGAATGACTCCTCTTCTCAGCACCAGGAGGAGCTTCCTCCCCCTCCTCTGCCTCCTGGCTGGGAAGAAAAAGTGGACAATCTAGGTCGGACTTACTACGTCAACCACAACAACCGCACCACTCAGTGGCACCGTCCGAGCTTAATGTGAGTACCGTGTGAGGGTCAGGAGAACCACCTCATGCCCTGCGGTGGGTCTGAATGGAGCAGCTTGGCAGCCGGGACAAGGTTGGGAAGTAAACCTCATGCCAATATTAGCACATGGTTGTGTAGGATTCCTCTTCATTCCGTCGGAGCCTGGGAACCTGTCAGAATCTGTGCATCGTAAATAAGAAGCTCTTGCCTTTGTATCGTGTTCTCCTGTTTTAAATATGAACTAATTTATTTTGGATGTCCTTAGGTAGATCATGAAATATAAAGCAGAGGCGGTGTTTCCTAGATCTATCGCATGTTTGGTGATGATATCACTTCCCTCTTCTTCAGCACCTCTCCTCACTAACCGGGAACAGAAAACAGCAGACAAATTGGCTATTCTATCTTCTCTTTAAGCTTTTGGATTTTTATTCCTTTTAGTTATTTGATTTGGAAACTCTCTCAAAGCCATTTTTTTCCTTTTTGGGAATTTATATATCACCCCCTTGATAGAATTAGAAACACACAGGAGAGTGGCACACTCAGAATTCATAATTACTGTTTATTCTAATCCCTCACCAGCCTCAGGGATGCAGTGAATTGATTACTGTTTTGTTCACATGGCAATTTTTGGTGTGATGATAGAAAATAAACACTGGTAAAACCTCAGCTGGTATGAAAAAAGGATTTGAAGCAGCTTGTTTTTAAATCATAGTATACAGTAAGATCTAAGACTATTAATATACACTAAAAGGCAAAAGCAAAGTATTAAAAGAAGGAAAAGGAGAAATTATCCTAGGAACATGAGCTTCCTAGCAGCCAAGACAAGGTGTAATTATCAGTAAATTATATAATTGTATAATAAAAGCACAAATATTAGGTAAGATAAATCTCTTTAACCCAGACTCAGAAATTCCCTAATGATGGTTTTTATGCAGATTACTAGCAGTGTGATGAATGGTGGTGTCCGTAACCTGTTTGTCCTCAGAAATTGCAAAGATGTGGACTGTGGTGAGGAAGGTGGCCAAGAAGGTGGTCTAGGTTGTGTTTGAATGTTTGCAGAATCTGTAGCAGGGAATCCTTCCTAAGCCTCCAAGTGGGTTCTCCCCTGTCAGCTGTCCTCAGTCAGCTTTGGACTGCCCAGCCGTGGACATCCATTGTTCCAGGACAGTGTAACTATCCAAATGTCCAGATGAGGAACGCTTCTTTGTTGTAATTTTTTCCCCTGTAGAACTATAAATGGAAACGGTTTAGTTGATTCTTTTAATATTTATTTGTTTTCCTTTTCCTTTTGATTAACGATCATAACTGTTAACACTATTATAAGCCATTTGACTACTCTAGTTATTTGTGGAAAAAAAAAAAAAACAATTAGACCCACCTTTGGCTTGGTTACCTGGAATGATCAGAAGAATCTTGGTAGCAACACCTTAAGCAAAGTGCCATTATCTACCTTGGCTGAACATGGTAGGAAACAGCTCAGTAGAGACAGAGTGTCATGTGATCTCTGTAGGAAAGTGACCAGAAAGGCAGCTCAGCAGAAGGAAGAAATACTAATAGCCGATGCATACGGGGAAGAATGTTCACCTACGTTAATGATTATCATGCAGATTAAAGCCTATGGGGGACAAATGGGGGTAATTGCTACTTTCTCTACCTCACCGAGTTGTGAAACTGAGGGAATTCATTAGAAGACACTTCACTCTTTTTAAACATACCAACCTTTGGTAGCAGTGTCCTGAAAAATGAAACCAAAACAAAAGATTCATTTGGATAAATGCAGGCTCATCAGTAGTCCAGAAGCAACATGGGAAAATACGGTTCTTAATCCAAGTTCAGGTTCACATGTATTTTCCGGAGAAGTCAGTGCCAATTGGTGAGGCGTTAGTGCCAGGAGAGGCTGGACCAGGAAGGACGTCAGCAGAGCTTAAGGAGTGCATGGCCTCTAGAAAGCAAGAGAGAAGTTAGATAAGGAAAAAGAGTCCGTCCATGATAACCTCTTCATCCTGTATGAATGGTTTTAGGTTCTTTCTCCTTAACTTTTTGGGGCTTGGCCAGAAGCCCTCAAGCCTTCCAGAATTGTTTTAAAAGTATTGTCTTAATTCAGAGAGAATTTTCTTCATAATTTACTTTTCATAGAATATTGCAGCACTCTTTGAGGAAAAATTGATATTACAATGTCTTTATCAAAAGACTGTATCTGAGGAAATCATATAGTGAAGTCATTTCCATGTGGTAAGCAAAGAATTAAGACTATCCTGGGGACTCTTCATTTCTTACACTGTTTACTCCAAATTTCAATCCCTTGAAAAATCTTCTTTGACATCTCATTGACGCTCAGGCTGTTCTTACAGGGTCCTTCTCCATCCTGTCTTTTGCCAGACTTACCACCCCTAGTCATAAATGTACGGTGCACCGAGGGCCTGGATCATGCACACCTGCTTTCTGATTACTTTCTCTTCTTCCTTGGCTCCCAGAATGTTAACCCTCCCTCCTACCCCAGGCCCCCTCCCCAAAAGAAATCCAAAACAAAACTAGAATGTGCCCTTCCCCTTCTGGGAAGACACCTTTATATGGCGCCCTGCTGTGCCTGCCTCTAAGAGAACTGGGCCTGCTCTGCTCAGCTCTCCGTGAAAGCCTTTTGCTGCCCGGTAATGGCACAGAGCCCAAAACACTCCCAAGTGCCTGTTTGAGCAGAGACTGTTTTTTTATCCACAAATTGACCCCTAGTTTCTGGCACAAAGTAGGAGCTCAGCAAAATACCTTTTAACTGAGTGAATGACTACAAATGAATCACTTCTGGAAGTGATTATATGCACGTAGTTTAGTGAACTGTCAAGGCCTCAATACAGAGCTTTAGAATGGAAGGTAGTGCCGTAGAAGACTTCCCCAGGCCTCTCAGGTGTGGGAGTGCCTTTTACAACAGTCCTAATTTCAGATTTGTCCTTACCCATTTAAATGGGAAGTGTAAATTTTTTACTATAAAAACCACAATTTTAAAAACATGGTGAAAGAATTGTATTAAAACAAGATGAACTTTTTAAACTCACTTATTTTAACTCTTTATTGCCTTTTTCTAACACTGCCTACCTTAGCCATAATTTAATCATCCAGTTAACTCAGATCTTCACAGTTACTAGTGAGTGTCAGTGACCCGCCACACTCATCATAATTGGCACTGAACTTGATAAATGTATGGTTTTTCTGATTTTTGTACATCTATATAGTTTCCATCAAGGTCAAGTGAAACATATATACATGAACTTAATAATGACTTAAGAAAACAGAAATAGCCAGCTCTTATTTTTTTCCCTGCCTCTAATAAAATTATTTTTGTTTTGTCATCTCAGATTTTTTTTTTAATAGCTATTTTTTTTTTTGTATCATTAATCTACAGTTACATGAAGAACATTATGTCTACTAGGCTCCCCTCTTCACCAAGTCCCCCCCATATATCCCTTCACAGTCACTGTCCATCAGCGTAGTAAGATGCTGTTCATCTCAGATATTTTTAAATGTTCATCTTGCCATGAGTGTTTAAACTTCTAGTCAGTTTCATTAACTCTCATTCAGTTGCTTAATTCAGTGGCAAAAGACATCCCTTATGTGAACATTTTCGTTTTATCACTAAAGATCATAAAAGTCCCTGATTGGAATTTCAGAATCGGAGTATTTTGCTTCTTTAGACTATTTAGTTGTTTCTGGTTCACAGTGATTACTAATTATTTGAGCATGCTGGTTAAGGAAGATTGGCATAATTAATTTTTAAACACCCCTTTTAAAACAAGAAGTCCTTTCAGACTAGTGGATTCTTATGTATTTCTGAGAAGTAAAAATACAGATATTGTAATATTAAAACCTGTATTTCTCAACCTCTCAGAAGTGCCTGTAACAACTTAAGTATGTGTTAGGACCTGACACATAGCATGCAAACATTGGTCACTTGGTACTGACTGAATAAATAACTGATATTTCAAGTGAAGATTCAAAATTTTGGTGGAACTCTAACATACTAAATGTAAGGCCAGTCAACATAAAGTGAAATTGCTTTCATCTCTAATAAAGTACAGGAAGATAATGTAAATTTCCCTTTGCCTCCTTAGATACTATTGAAGTATTTTATATATTTCATAAAGATATTCTGATCATTTTCCTTCTAAGATTTTTTCTGTTCTGTAATAACTTACAATTTTCATAACCATTACATCTTAAGAATTGAATGTCATATAAAAATGGCTGCAGTGACATAAAATCACAAATACAGTATTACATTTCCTAACATATCCAACAGAGTATCATTTTTTATCATTCTGTTTTGGTGGTTTCAGAAACGTGATTATTATACCTGTGTGTCCTTTTATTTTAATTATTTTCCCCTATGGGCCACCATTGTGTCAGTTTTCCTGAAGGTATCTAGATTTAATGTGATCTTTTTAGTTTAGTTATAGTTTAATAGAGCTATAAAATATGCAGGATATATATTTCTGTTAGAATTTAAAAGTTAGTGTATTGGGTGCACAGATATACAGTAAGACTTCATTAATTCAGATTTTAATAATAAGGAATTATCATTTTAATGTGGGTTAAAAGGAAGCTAACTTTCAGACTACCCCCATTTACCAGTAAAGTTAATGATATATAGATGTTTGTTGAAAATAATCTGAAACTGGTGGTAGAGTCACGTATTTATTTGCATACAGTGTTGCTAATTGCAATAGTTTGCTTATTCCAAACTAGTTACATAGCAGGTGTAAAAGGCTCTTTATTGGGGTATGGTATAAGTTAGTTTGAAACTATAAGAATATTTTAAAACCTTTGATTTAGGAAACATCATAATGAGAGCCCTTGATTAATACTCTATTTCAATTAGTCCAAAATAATGTTTTCAAATATTTTGAAATGTAACTTGCAGCATCATTTTTATTAACAAATGTGGCATCTTATTGAATGATTCTATAAGAGTTTTCTCTGAAAAACATTTTAACATCTAAACTTCTCAAAAAAACTCCAAGTAGTATATCTCGCCAAGAATGATTCCCTTAATTTATTGTAAAAGTTTTCAAAGTTGAATCAATGCTTTCAAATTTAAGAGAGTTACATGATGGAAAAAAAAAAAAAGTGAAGTTGCAGTTTTGTTCAAATCCCAGGTTAACTGCCTCATGTTTCTGTGAATTCTTCAAAGTACTTTCATGGGCAGAATTGCAGTGTCATGATTCTGAGACAGCAGATCCACAGCAGCCGGAAAAGTTCACACTGGGTCAGGAGCACTTCCCTCTGGATCCCAGCTTTGAGTTTGTGTTATTTCTGTTCTTTGGTCAATTGTTAATGACCAGATGGTACTGCCTTGTGATTGCCAGACTCCTAGATGGGTTGCCACTCCCTGGCAACAAGTGCCAGCTTACCTGTCACCTCTCCTCCAAGAAGCCTGACACGGCACTGGAACAAATGAGTGGAGACTTTGATTTCTCTTCTTCCTTCAATACTAAAGTACATTTTGCAGTATATGAGGGAAAGGTGCTCAAAATACTGATGCATTTCAACACCGTGTTTGATGGAAATGAACCTTGAACTGTAGCCAAGGTATGGTGAAAGAATTTCCATATTTAATGGCCAGCTAATTGTCAATGTGTGTGTGACGTCCGGCGCGTCACCCTCGGTGAGCTTGGTTGGGCCATTGGTGAAGGGCCAGTTACCAATATCGGTTCTCCTGTCTCATGTCCCCGCACCGGTGCTCCCAGGGATGTGTCCTCCGAGTCAGACAGTAACATCAGGCAGATCAACCAGGAGGCCGCGCACCGGCGTTTCCGCTCCCGCAGGCACATCAGCGAAGACCTGGAGCCCGAGCCCAGCGAGGGCGGAGACGGCCCTGAGGTACCACACGCTCGTCACCTCCACACCCTGCACCTCTTCTTTTCCATGTCCTCAGGCTGATCTATGTCCTCGTTTTCGCAGTCCATGCTGTCTAAAGAGTAAAGATTACAGTCTCAGAGCTAGTTGATGTCCATTAGGATATTTATTGAGAAAGTCCTTATAAAAGCCATGTTTGATGAAACCATGTATCTGTGTTACTACAGAAGGGAATGACATTAATTTTACTGTGGAAATCTTAACATATTTTCACTTTGGAATTTATTTCTCCCCACACACTGTCTAACCATATATCATTAAGTGGCAAAAGGGTTATCATGTTTAAGCAATTGAATGAGCCCTATTAACTTGTTTAGGTATCAAATACAATTTTTTTATTGAGTACTTCTGACATCATTGAAGTGATTTATTACCAAGAAAATACAAATTTGGGTGAATTTACAAATGTTTCTAATTTTCTTCTTAACTGTTCATTATTAATTACTGGGGAAAAAGATTACTTATTGAACAGCAAATTAGCAATTGCCATAGCTTCATGGATTAGAAATCCATTCTCTTTAGGCATTGTGTTATGAAGGTCATTCATAAATTGTTCCAGTGGTCACAACTGGAAAAGCAAAATTAATGATTCCATAATAAATCCAGTAAAAGTTTCTTCATACCAATGTTCATTTATAACCCTAACAGCATCTCTGCTGTTTTTACTGAATCTTCAGCAGTTAGAATAGAAGAAAATTCATGAAAATCATGAATGAATTCCTCAGAACATTTTTTAACCCATGCATATTGTAAGAAGTCCTAAAAGTAAGTCACCGCTCAGAGAGATGGTATTGTAAAGTAAAGGGCTTGGTGCCTGGGACCAGGCTCCTTCACTTGAAGTCCTGGCCCTGTCCCATCCAAGGCCTTTCACCTCTGGCAGGTTACTCTCTTTGGCTCAGTTTCTCCAACTATTAATTAGGGTAGTAGCCATATCTTCCTCACATAGTTATGGAGAATACTGTTTGCTTCCCAAGTGCTCAGTAAAAGCTAATTACAGTTATAATGGTTCCTGTCAGGGAGAGGACAAGAGGATCCCTCGGTCCTCACATTAAACCCTATGTCTCATTCCTTGATAGCCTTGGGAGACCATTTCAGAAGAAGTGAGTATCACTGGGGACTCCCTCAGTCTGGCACTGCCCCCACCACCAGCCTCCCCGGTGTCTCGGACCAGCCCCCAGGAACTCTCCGAGGAGCTCAGCAGAAGGCTTCAGATCACTCCAGACTCCAACGGGGAGCAGTTCAGTTCTTTGATTGTAAGTGACAGTCCATTTGAATGCGAAGTGGAGCAAGTATTTTATCATTTTTTGTTGCTTTAAGAGAATGTGGTATGCAAATAATGACCCAAGGGTCTTCCAGCTCCCACATAAACTGACGTTTTCCAAAGTGCCTCCTTCCCTAAGAGAGGCAGGACTACACCATGATTAGCCTGAGCAGGTGAGAATTTTTGATTTATAAAGAACTCGAGAGAGTAAGAGTTCATGACTTCTGTAATTATCAGCTTTAACCATGTACAGTTTATTTTCCCAGCCAAAGGCTCCTAAATAGTTCCTTCATCACAAAGGTGGTATTTCACACTGGGACTTAAGAGGCATGGGGCTCTTAGGTCATACTCTGCAGACTTTTATCATTCTCATTTCACAGGTGAAGCCATGATGTATAAGTGACCCATGCAAAACGAGGTTAGAATGGGAGATAGAAGACATCTCCCAAGTCCCAGAAAATGAATCCTTGAGAAAGGTTGTGAAATTATGACACATCAGGGTAGCATTTGAGCTTGGGTTTCAAACTATCAGGGAAACTTTCTAGAAGCTTCAGATGGGGCTAAGTCTCAATGAGAAGTAGTAGAATCAGCCATGAAGATGTCCGCATTTGACAGTACAAAACTGTGCAGAAAAAGCCCATACAAAATTCCTGCTTGTGTATAAAATTGAGAATAAATGCAGTCTTAATGTTTCTCAAGAACTTGAACTTAAAGATGTACCATAGTAAATGATGGTAGTCACTCCACCAAAAGTGGCATCTTGGAAAAATAGCTGTTATTACAACCCTATCAAATGTAATGGCTCACAGGACTGCATAGAGGGTAAGAGCGAGTAAGCAGCCACAAAATCGTTACTCCTTCAATTACAGTGTTTTCATTTAAAAAGGCCCCATTGGCCCATAGTGTATGAGTTGCTTGATTACTCAGTAAATGTGGTTTTGTATCAAAATTCTATGAGTGTGTTTCAGAAAGAGAATTGCCAATGAGGTGAAAATTTAGTACTAAAAGGGCAGGAAAAAAAGTTTGCATATGTGGGATATTTGAATTAGTAAAACTGTTCCTATGGAAGCAACACATGCAGTAACACCATATATTTAAATCCTGTAAAAAGAAGTGAGTCCTGCAAGAACCATAGCAATTTTACTCCTTTAGTCCATCAAGTGAAAAATGACAATTTCCTTCAGCATCAGTGTTGAGTTAGCACCTCTAATTACTTGCATAGGGAGCTCCTGCATTAGGTTATTTAAGGTGTGTAACATATCTTTCAGATCCAAGTGCAAGTGTTGGCATTAAGTTTGTATTGAGTCTGGTTCAGCCATTAAATAAGAGTGCCTAGGAAAAAGAAGAATATGGGCTTCTCCAGGTTTGCTTGTCAGAGTCACTCTACATTCAGCGACAGTAGCATAAACTTTAGTTACTAAAGAATGAATCCTTCATGCTAACCATTGTGGAAAGACAGTAACAGCCCCCAGCAGTGCCACAGTCTTTCTTTGGCTTTATCCCATTTGCAAAATATTAGACATGAGAAATTGCTAGACTCATCCAGTGGAGGAGATGCTGATTAGACCCCCTGGCTTTTGTGTGTGTGACCTGCTCTTCTGATTGGATCTGTTAGGTTTTTTTTTTGTTAACCATGTTAACCAATTAATATTCAGTGAGACAAACATTATACATTACACACAAGATTTTTTTTTATATTACCTTCACTTCAACTCCATTCAGAAGCTAAAATGATACATACCTGCCCTTCAGGAGTAGCACAAAATTGTATTTGAGTTCTTGTGGACATAGAACCCAACTGATTCTTTGTCAAAAATTATAATATTCAATAGATGTTTACTAGCCAAGTATCACTGTTTCTTCCTGTATTCACATCACCCTAGAATTTACCCAGAGGTTGCGCCCCAAAGCAGAATATACAGGACTGTCAGCCTCTCACTTCCATTCTTAGAGCAACACTAGAGTCGCTGGGGCCTGTGGAGCCCCCTTTCCTGTTGTGACCTCCTCCTCTTGTTTTTGCTGTTACATCTAAGGACCAGTCAGAATGCCATTGTGCCTGAGACTGCAGATGGAAGGCTACCTGACTCCTTAAAGGAGTGCTCTCATTACTCTGAAAAGGTGCTTTCCCTTATTACCTCCTAAAATCAAAGAGCAGTGAATAGGCTGGAGTGGTATTTTTTTTAAGCCTGTGAAACTCGTTTCTAGGCATGTGTTTTCCTGACATGTCATGTCCTTTCCTCACCCAACAGAGAGAGCCCTCCTCGAGGCTGAGGTCCTGCAGTGTCACCGACGCGGTTGCCGAGCAGGCTCATCTACCACCGGTAACCCCCACTCATTTCCAGTCTTTAGTCGGCTCTCTTGGCTTTCCTTTAAAATCATGGGCTTCTGAGGAAGAGTTTTTCCTGTGCAAATCCATTTACCACATAAATGAGACATTAAAATTTCCTCGCAAATTGCCCAAGGCGAGTGGCATTCTAATAGAGTTGTTACTGCCTGCAAAATCTGCAGGGCTGAAACCTCAGTGCCTTAGTTTTCCACCCAAATTAGTACCAATTCTGATGTGCTTATGTGACTTACACTACTTACTTGAAAGCATACATTAATAATTCCCTTTCTTTTTTTATTTTAAACTGCATTTAGTCACTAAAGCATGCTCAGGTGACCTGTATCTTAAGAACATATTGAATCCCTTTGAACAGGAACAACTCTTTTGGGTGTGCAATGAATATTTCCATTACTAATGGCCTAAACTCGTAATCCACAAAGCCCCTGTGCCTTCTCTTTAAAGGCAGCCCTACTGACTAAAGGGTTCACTGTAATTTGCTCCCATTCTCCAGTTTTCATAATGAGCAGCAAATACAGAAGCGTAAGGGGTGTTGAATAATGCAGTACATAAATAAAAATGAAATGCAAATTGGAAGAACTGCCTTTGGAGAAGTTTAGTGTACACATTAAAAATAATTTTTTTTTATCAATTTGTTTCTCCTCTGGAGGGCAAAATAATACGTGGTTTCAGCATGTTCAGTTTGATATTTGACCTGGCCAAGTTTTTTTATTACTGTGAATCCTTGATCATTTTTAGTACAAATGCTTTATTATGTTTGAAATGGAAGGTGGAAAAAAGATTCCCCTTAACAATTCTTGCACAGTCACAGTGTCTTCCCTATCGTGTACATCTTCGCTTGACTTCAAAGGATATTTTTGCCTATGTTTTAGTCTTTTTTGTTTACAGAATGAGTTGAGTACACTAGTCAACTGAGTAATCAACATAGTCAGTTCAGTTGTGGCGTACATAGAATTGGTTGGTTGATCAGAAGCTTGACAAGATCATCCTTTCTGAGATAGTTTCAATATAGGCTTTCCCCCTACCCCCCAAAAAAAACACAGAACAAAGAGCAGTGATGGACTGGTGGGAGTCCCCCTCAACCTGATGATTCTGATTTTCCTTGATGAATTAATGGCACTTTCTCTCCCTTTCAAAATCAGTGTCGATTTTATTTGCCCAAGGACCCACATCCTGGAAACTGATGATTCCTCCCTCTTTCCTTGTCCTGTATGAAGCTGCGAACTCACTGATAACCAGGGGCCTCTTACTTGAATTTTCAGTTTGGCACATTTAAGAATCTGCTAATTATTTAACAGTGAGGGCAAAACCATAGTGGGCTCCACTATTTTTCAGTTAAGACATCTCACATTATTGAGGTGGTAACTCATCGTTTACACCCACCAAGGCTGCAGCCTGCGCCTTTCAGGGAGGGGGCAATGGTGTTCCTCTTTTACCTCTGGTCATCAGTGCTTGCCCAGCTTTATTTGCACTGGGTGGATTTCAGGGACTCTGATTCATGTCACCTCCTTACTGGCTACATCAGCAATGATCCCTGATTCAGTAAGCAATGGGTGGTCTCCCTAAGTGCATTTCACTGATATAAATTATTATTTAACAGCCCAGTGCCCCAACTAGGAGAGCGCGTTCATCAACTGTCACGGGTGGTGAGGAGCCAACGGTAATGATACCCTTTATGAGACATGAATGGCAAAACTGTGGGCTGGTTTTGATTATTTTCAATCAGGGTGAACATACTCTCTTCTTTTTTGGATAAGATCAGACTTCTTTGTGCTACAGAGCTGCATGTGTTTCTCATTTTAAATCTCTGTCACATTGTTCAAAGGTACTGGGTAAAACAAAATAATTGTTTAGTCCTTATAGTTTTATTCAGAACACTGTTAACCTTTGATTGAATGCATTTAATTTGACCATTTAGAATATATTTTTGCCTCCTGATAAGGTTTTCCTGTTTGTTAGAAGGCTTGGCTAAAATACTTTGGAAGAAAGTAAGGGAAGCCACGGGAATTGCGTGGAGTTGGACACGTGGATTCGTGGTTGTGTGCAGGGCAGTCACTTCCTGTGCATTTCCTAAATCACGTTTTAAATTCTGCATTAGGTTTTCTGTATCATGAGCATGAAGCAGTGTTCATATAGTTTGGAGAGAGAGAGGAGGGAATGTAAGTTTAAAAGGTCTAGAAAAATGTGTTTCTCTAGGCCAAGTATCTGTTGTTTTTCATTATTTTAAATTTCTAGTATCCATGTTTGTGTGTATTTTAATTACCTGTTTTCTATTTGATCCATAAAGACAGGCTAACTTAGCTTATGCTTTGAGCTCCTGTAGCTATTTGAAGAATTTTCCTTAATGTTTCACCTGTGTTATGTTTGTTGTAACTGCTTATTTCTTGAGAATATCCTTAAATACATACACAGTTGCTGATTTTCTGTAGGATGTTGATTTAAAGGAACAACTTAGTTACATTTTTAGAATTTAATGCTCAGCATTGCACACAGGAAAATCAGCTGGCAGTCAGCAAAAATCAGGCCATTTTAAGGTATGGAGCTGTAATGATTTATGTCAAAGTCATGTATTGGGTGGGCCAGGCTCAGCGTCCACTAGAATTCAAGAAATTCCAAATGAACGGGCCTATTTCCTACTGTGTACTAGTAATTTCTGTGGGAGTAGAGTTGCAAGGTAGGTGAGATCATTTCATGAAATAATTTTAATAGAACTCAGTGCTAATGAGTGTCCCCAGTCATCCATTTTTGCATTTTATGGGCCTTGGAAGGTGCCGTTAGGATTGGAGTGTTGTGATAGGTGGTGATGTTAAGTGCCAGGATGAATTACGACAGTTCTGGGCTCCATGGTGAGAGTTCGCTGGCAGGACAGAGTCATCAGTCTATGCGGGTCCCTGTCGCCCTCGCATTGCCCTCTCCTTCCCCTCCTGCAGCAGCGAATTAAAAATACAATTTGGTTTTGCTTTTATTTTTAAGGCCTGGGTAGTGGGTAGTTTCTCAATGTTTTGCCTGCTCTCATGCTTTCTACATACCTAGTAAGCTTTCAGCAGTGCCAAGCCAACTTATTTTATGGCTGTGGCAGGAATTCAGATAGGCTTGAGAGCATCGCCTCTCTCTCCTCCACCCTCGCCATCCCTCATCATAAATGCCAATTCCATCTCCCACTGTGTTTTCTCCCTCTTTTACACCTTCTCCCACCCCTCCTGTGTGTGCTGAGCCACACAGAAGCCACCCCACCCCTTCCTCTCTGCTCTCACAGACATGCATGTGGATGTACATACATGCACACGTTGGGGAGTGGGCTCTCGTGTGCATATTACCTAGCTGCTTGGTATTTTCACTCACTTACGGTCATTCCTCTGGGACACGTTAATAATTACAAAATGTTCCATGGTTTGAATACACCACCATTTATATAATTTGCCCACACTGATGAGCATTCAGCCCCCACCCCACCCCTTTTGGTACCACACAGCATGTTGCATTAACCATCCTGGCGTATCTGTCTTCCCATGGTAGTGCTTTCATTTCTGTAGTAGAATGAGCAGCCCTGATTCTCTGCGTGAGACCACGACTCTTTGGTGTATGGCTGGCTAAGCAGTGAGATAAAGTGAGAAGAAGAACACAGTCTATTTGGTCTTTGCTATGTATGCCCTAAAAATACACCGAGGTAAAACAGTATGGCAGGGTTAGAGTAAGCTCGGGAGAGTCTGTCATAGTGCCAAACTGTTTACCATCCTTAAAAGCACATTGAAACTTTACAGTTTAAACACGATTGAGTTCTTCATTTTAATGAATAAATGGAGCCACTATGAATTGTGGTTAAAGGGCGATTTGGCATTGTGGAGCACAGTAGTGTATTGAGATAAAAAGCTATGCAATGTTAAGTTAAGCTGGCTAGCGGATTTTAACTTGGCTCTTGATGAACTTGTTTCGCAAGGTGGTGTGGAACGCATACCACCAGCACGCGTGTGCGCCTAAAGACTGATCTTGGCTCCAGGGCTGGGCTGCATCCATGGTCTCTTGTCTGTAGAAGCTGAGTCCTGCCCCCTCCCTTAAGTGGGGAGGGTCAGAGGCAGGCAGTATTTTGAGCCACAAATGGCATCAGTACAGGTGGCTCTCCATGGTCATTTGGGAAGAAATCTATAAAGAAACATTGTAATAACACCATCTCACATACATGGAACTAGATCACATGTTGTCAATTCAATTCTCAGAAGTTAGAATGAACATTTTCCATATGTTGGAATGAACAGTTCCATAAACTGATTGGTCCTATTCACAGGATCTGTGAAAATAACCTGGGTGCTGGAATACTCTGCTGCGAGTCCCACAGTTCTGAGATCATCCATGACACATCCAAGTCGCTTAAATTTACCAGTCTCCTCATAAATACCCTTCCCAGGGGTTTTGTAAATATAAAACTATCCTTGAGGTTTCCAGAACAGAGTTTTCTAAGGTATATAGTTACTTACCCTTCCCAAAAAAAACTTGACAGGACAGAGGAAGTGCAACAAATTCCATTTGGTCGTCATGTCAACAACAGTAGGTCAGAACTTCCCAGCACGCACTTTGCCAAAAACATGAATTGACCACTAACTTAGATTACAACTTGGGTTCTGACTCAGTTCAGCAGAGTCAGTTTTTGAGGTGCCCAGATAAGAGGTAGCCTAGAAATAGTTCATTTGTACTGGTGCCGTAGTGAGAGGAAGAGTGAGGAGAAGAGCCTCGGGCTGTGGATGAACTCATCTGTCTTTCATACTCATGGAAAGACCAGGCCTGCATGTTGATGGATCTTCCACTCCTCTGTCCCTACACCTCCGTCTAGGATGCTGTGTCGTCAGAGCCTTGAAATTACCATTATGGTGCCTTTGGGACTTGATTTGGAGAAATATCAAGAAAATTGTTGTTGCGGTTTTAGCAGAAAGTTTTCTTACAAGCAATCTTGCCTTGCCTGGTAAACATGTTTTAGAAATAACCACTGAGGCAGCTGCTTCATGGCTTCAGTGTTCTCTGGAATGTGCTGCTGAGCTTGCAAGTAGAATTTGAGCCTTGTTAACAACTGAGGTCCCTCAGTTATGTGGCAGCACCCTTGATGGTGCTTTCCAGCTCAGAGTCCTGCAGGGGACCAGGGGACCCTCGGACTGTGCCCGTCTTAGCCAAGGCCCACTGTTGGTGGTGAACATGAAAAGGAGGGATGAGCTAAGAGATTTATTACATTGTCAGCCTCATGGGAGAACCACACATGGTAAACCTCCAGGTGGTGGTTCAGAGGGTCCTAATTAAGGAAGACAGTACCCAAAAGAAGCAGCTTCCTGTTGGATTGTCACCTAAGAGTTTCTTGTGGTGGTGGCCGCTTTACTTTCCATTCCCCCCAGGAGCCTTGGTAGCCACAGTTGGCTTCTTGTTTCTGTGCCCTCCACCCTTAGACTGAGTGGCACCCTTTCCCAGTCACAGGTCCTACATGCAGCCACATTCATCTGGGAGCCCCTGGGACACACTGTCCTCAAACCTCCATCTCATCACTTCTGTGAGTCATTGAAACATCCTCGCTATTCCAATATTTCTCCACCCAGACTGCTGCTTACAAGCAGAAGTGTGTCAGGAATCCTTTTGCAATCTAATTTGGACTATAAAGTCACTCTATACTGGGCATGTCTCTAAACCCAGAAACTGCTTGTGCTTCATTCCCTGTTTAAAGAGACAAAAGCCAGATATGGGAGGGTGGGGGCAGGTACAGCCCCCCTCCCCCATATCAGGCTCCTTTGGAACTGTGACCTCAGGTGGCCAGGTGGCTTCCTGAGTGGGGTCAGGTGAGATGTCCTGGTTGGTGCTCCTGATTATGTGCCCTCGTGGGAATGCAGGCCTTCCAGAGAAGAGACTGTTTTTTACCTGAAAGCTGGATTGGAAGGGCTCTAAGCTGATGAAGAACTGAGGAATAAGTTAGGACAGCATCCCCATGGCAGCAATGATTAGGAATACCTATTCAGAGCATCCTTTTCATAGATGGTAACATTTGACAGTTTGAAACACCTTTAAGCTCTACATGGTTTGGCAGTGAAATTTAATAACTAAAATACTGTCCTATTTTGCTCCTTCCTTATGATCATCTTAACAATGACTCTATTCAGGGCTCCAGCACCTTCGGACTGAGTTCTGTAAGATTTTGGACCCTGTAACTGTTCAGGGCTCATTTCACAGTAGATTTGAAACTATTGGAAATCCATTGCCTTTTTCCAGACACTGATGTTTTTGGTACAAATAGAATTCAGTTACTTTGTCTAGAACAAATAATTCTCTGGGTGTACATTACTTTATTAGACTGATCAGAAAACAAATGTAAGATATTAAATAATGATTTCTTACACAAACAGCCATCAGTGGCCTATGTACATACCACGCCGGGCCTCCCTTCAGGCTGGGAAGAAAGAAAAGATGCTAAGGGACGCACATACTATGTCAATCATAACAATCGAACCACCACTTGGACGCGACCTATCATGCAGGTATGCACATCGCCATACAGCTTAAAATATCAGGCAACAGAAGCCAAAATGTGCATGAGCTCAGTGTTGCTGATGTTATGTATTGTTCTGAAGAACCCACGTTTCAGAAACTTTTTCTCACAGAGAACATGCATTACTTTAAGCATTGTATCTGCTAAGGGGGAATTTGGTCACCAAATCAAACTATTATTCCCTAGGTACATTTTTAAAATGTGACATGAAAGATACTTTCAGAGGAAGAGCCTATTACGACGTTAAGGTTCTCTCCCAAACCCCCATTTATTCTGAGGCTAGTTTTTTATGCTGAGCTCGTGATTCATTTCTATTTCCTTCAAATGTGTTTTCCCATCCATTTCCCTGTTATTATGTTTAATTGTTTCCTCCATGCTATAAACAGGCCAGGCTTCTTAATTTATTCTGGCTGTGTTGTTGTTTGGATCCACACTCCCAGTCACACTCATAGGGAGATCCTCCTATGAAGCTAACCTGTTTTTGCCTCCAAAATAGCTTGCAGAAGATGGTGCATCCGGATCCGCCACAAACAGTAACAACCATCTAATCGAGCCTCAGATCCGCCGGCCTCGTAGCCTCAGCTCGCCAACAGTAACCTTATCTGCCCCCCTGGAGGTGAGAAGGCTGCCTCAGCCCCCCCCGGGTCACTTCTACCCTGTGGCCCCTCTTCCTTCCCTCTTCTCTGTGACCTGGACTTCAGTTTTGCAGCTGCCTTGCTCTCTCATCAGCCACTGTGCTTGCGGGGAGGGGTGCCCTTGTGCAGCCTTATACATGCCTCTCTGTTCCTCCCAGTTCACGCCTCTGGACTCTCACCTGATTTCTGATTCTCATTTGGCTGAGGCCATGGTGACCTGTGTTGGACGTGGGCACCTCTTTTCAGAACTCTCGCCATTCTTGTTGTGTTTTGCTCTGTATTGCCTGTTCCTCATTAGACTTGCATAGTAACTCTTTCAAATATCAGTGCTTTCTGAGTTTTAAATCATAGCTGTTGCTTTGATCATTTTTTTCCTTTCAACTGTGGGATCTTCCATTGTATGGGCATATGTGTTTCTGATGCGAATTTGCATTTCTAAATCATTGCTGGGCAGCTGCTTACGCTCTCTCCTGTTCATGTGGTTTTAATGCCGTTCCTTAACATCACAAATGTCAGAGAGTTAGAGAAGCCAGAGAGTAAACGTTTGAAGTTCTCAACTTGACAGTGTCTTAGAGCCAGCTCTGGGTTTCTCTGTGCCCTGGGTTTAAGATGCTGATTAGTGGGGAAAGATGATCTCTCTCTGAAACTGTGATACAAATGTCAAGGGTAACAAGTATGTGATGCCAGGTGGTTTTGTCCATTGAGAGAGATTTTTCTTTTTGTACTCTTAAAAACGGTCAATCCTTTCTTCGTTAGACTGTGAGCTCATGAAGAGCAGGGGCACATTTCTCTCTACCCTCTGTAAAATTTCCATCCAAGGCTCAATATGGAACAATATTTTTGCTATGTATGGAGTAGCTATCAAAGGATGGGGGTTACAAATACTTAATCTCATTGTGTGTTTAACCAATAGAAAAGCTTCAAGTTAGAGTGATTTAAAAGTAAATGAATGACAGAAACAGTTTTTTTTTTTTAGGAGCTTCCCCCTTGCCCTCCAAAGAGGAGCATTCCATGATACCCAGGTACATTTTGACACACGTGGAATAGCACATGGTAAGAGTTCTAATGCTCATTATTATTCCTTAGGGTGCCAAGGATTCACCCATACGTCGGGCTGTGAAAGATACCCTTTCCAATCCACAGTCCCCACAGCCATCACCTTACAACTCCCCCAAACCACAACACAAAGTCACACAGAGCTTCCTGCCGCCCGGCTGGGAAATGAGGATAGCGCCAAACGGCCGACCCTTCTTCATTGACCATAACACAAAGACTACGACATGGGTAAGGTTGCTGCTTTTATTTGGCTCCATTTCCATTCATGAGGTCTGGCATTAATTCCTTCATTTCCTTACTCAGTACTCATAGTTCTTGTAGAGCAGTTTCACTGACACTGAAGCATGTCCCCAGAGAATCTCCTCAGCCTCCATGTAGACTGCACATGGGCTGTGGGTGTGGGTGACTTGCGGGCATGAGGCTAATGGCCATTTCAGTCTTGGCCCCAGGCGGGTGTCTGTCCTTCACAGGACTTAATGGAAAGCTCTGGTTTTGATAACTGACCATATTTGGAAAAAGATAGTGTTCCATAGTGCTAGGATTTTGGTGGTAGTGCTTCACGTCTCATGATGCTTTAATTTTATTAGGAATGCTAACCTTTTTAAAAATCATTTTAGTCTGCTGCTTTCTGCATTTTTATTGACATTACCCATCTTGATTTGATTTGTTTAAAATTTTGGTTTTGACTTGGTATGGTGATAGCTGGTACCTAGAATTATCATGTATATAAATGTTGAATCGCTGTGTTGTACACCTGAAACTAATGTAATACTGTGTGTCAACTACCCTTCAATAAAAAATAATTATCTACAAAAAAAAAAAATTTTGGTTTTGGGTGCTCAAATCAGATTGAGCTATATTTTATTCCTTCGATCGTGGGTTAGGAGAGGGAGATGTACTGAACACTTCGGTTGTGAATGTGATAGCTCTTTTTTGTGAACATTTTGTCAAAATTGATTTTTCTTATCCTGCTGCTCTTCCATGTGCCCCCGAATCATACATGAGAAAGAATCTGTGTTGTATTAACTTGAGCAAGATGAGATTAATCAAAGATGCATAAGCATACGCTTATATTCCCCTGTCAGTTCTTCATGGCTTAGGTGAATCGGTGGTGGTTTACTTAATGCAGCATATAGTTCTTTGAGAAGACAGTGGTATTTTCTTATTATGTGTTCTCTAGATCGTGGTTATACTGAAATTGGTTCTCTTGTTTCTGACTATTTCTGATGCTACAGGAGGTTTGTTTTTTCTTCTGTCCCTTGTACCCCCATTTAGTTGTCTGGGTACAGTTTAACTCCGTGCTGTCATCTCTGCTCCTTGCTCAGCACTGGTGTTACATGAAAGCTAGTTGGGTTTTGGCTCTCGTCACTGGCGCTAGCTCTTTGGTCTTGGACCAGTGGTGAACACATGCTTTAAATTCCCATTTCTAATGAAGACACCAAGTATGCCCAGTTGATAGAACAGCACTGTTGTGTTAAGGAAGAGGCCTGGTCCAGGGTGACCTGAGCAGCCACTTACACTTTGCTCATGGTGTGGTGTGAATTCTGTCCCTTAAGAATTGGACAAAATGGCCTTAGAGGGCTCTGTCCCAATAATCCGGTGGATCATGGTATAGTAAGTCTCCATGAGGACATTGTCAACACTGGAGGCAGAACTGTGCCCTTTATTACAGTTTATCTTTGTCCCCTGACATTATTTCAAATAGCCACCTTTTGCCCTCAACCGCTATCATAGTGACAACCAAAAATGCCCCCACACATTTCCAAACACCCCTTCATGAGAACTACTCTGAAAGTTCTTCTTATCATGAAATAAGGGAGTAGCCTGCCAAGAGAATTTATCATTTAGATCTGGTGGCATTCACTTGGTAAACACATAACTACTCCTAAGGCATAGAATGACATGTAGCCTTGTTTGACTCACCTTTTAGTCTGAAGATAGTATTACAGGTCGTGGGCAAGTTGAGAGTAAGAGATAGACAGTGCTTTGGAAAATGTCATAGAGTTTGGGTTTTGAGTCTTTTTGCCTCAGTGACATAGAACCTGCTACAATACTCACTTCTGCATGCTGCCACACTGCTGTTATTTGCAGTCCTCAGCCAGAAATGGGAGCTCCAGAAACAGGGGGTAAATATTGTCAAAGTAGATGGATTAGTGTATGGAGCCACTGTGGCTTGCCAACATAAGCTATGATTTTAGTAATTTGAACTCGCTTAGTAATCAAATCCCCAGCCCTTCACAGCCTTTCACGCCACAACTGCAGTGTAATTGCAGCTGGGCAGATTTTATTTTAAATAGCACCAGCCTTATTTACTGCCTGCATTATTGTTGAATGAGACCTAGTTTGAATTTCCACTTGCCCCTTTCTATGCATTCTTGTTACTGACTAATTTTCGAACTTAAAATTTTAATTTGTTAAAACAACATTTTGTTGCTCCTGTTGAAAAAATCCCTAAAGTAACAAATGGAAATCCCACGAGTCACTACCCTTCTTCACGATCCTCAGATTAGCTTCCACAGCTGCTAAACTACCCCTTAACAAAGGCCTGTATGGAATTCTCCATGCAGAGGCACCCTTTAAATTGCCTGCTTATTTTGACCAAAGATGGAGGGATAGAAGGAGCAGTAAAGGTAATTTTCAGCTTAAATACTGTTTTGAATTGGTTTGGGTTCGCTTTGATTTTTAAAAGAGAGAACAGCATAGAGTTCTTAGATTTGAGCTCTGTAATAGAAAAGGACAAAAAACTAGTTAGACAGGGTTTAGAAGAACGAAAATCGTGCTTTCCCCAGCAACCTGTCTGCTCTTGATTCCTGTGCTTAACCAGAAGCATGAAAAGATTCAGGCCAATTTTCCCTTGTGTACACTGATAGAGGAAAATGCCCTTTGACAGCTACTATTTAAATGGCTTTTTGCACACACAAGTGATGGAGGTGGTATGTCAGCAGCCTATCTGGAATAGAATTTGACCACATCAAATGAACATCACTTTGTCCCCACCCAGGTCAGGCAGGCCGTGCATGCTGGAGGCCACCAGGTGACTGAGGAGAGATTACAAGAGGCCTTCAGCTTGCATCTGCCAGGAAAGCAGCTCAAAGTGTAGAAGAATGTATTTATGTCTTGTACAGGACAAAGCATTGCTTTATTTTTGTAGCAAGAAAGAGTATACCTTAATTAACTTTGCAGTTTGTTTTCTAATCAGGTCCAAAACTCATCATAGCCCCAGCATGTTTGCTGATGTCTTCCAGAATGGAAAAAACGCAGTTGTTTTCTCAACCAGTCAGCACGCCCATATTTATATATTTTTTTAATGATTCTACAAAGAAACCTTTTTTTTTTTAACATGTTGATCTTTGCCTTCTGTTTAAAAAATCCCTTCAACTGTATTGAGGGATGCGATTGTGAGATACTGAAGTAATTATGAAATAAATGGTGAAAGAGTGCTCTTCCGGTGCTGAGAGAAGGCGGCAGAAACAGTTGGGTGTGTTGGGTGTATTTTCTGTTCATTTATGTTCGTATCATTTGAGACCACATTAGTATTCCAACGTGCTGTCATCCCTGCAGTTACCATAATTCAAGTGGGGCCTTGGCTGCCCTCACCTGCTCCATCAGCTCGGGGGGTTCCTGCCACCTGGGAGAGTGGGTTCAGTAGTGCCCGCTGGTTAGCCCCCAGAACAGGAGGGATGGCAGCTGTGGCCATTATTTTGGCTTTTGTGGGCATGATAAAGTAATAGGACCCTCAGGGCCTCTGGCCCTCACCTTCTGTGAATTCAGGGTCTCCATGCAAGGCAGTATTAGTAGTATACGTGTGAAAAACGGACCTTATTTTATTCTTCGTGCCTCAGCCCATCCCTAGCTCCTCCCCACTGGCATCTTTCTTTAATTTCAACCTTTTTTTCTTTCTTTTAATTGCCAGCTTTTTACCAACAGGGCCAGTTGTCTTTCACAGTAGCCTGGGTGTGATTCCAAGGCACGGCTGGTCTGGGGTGCAGCGTCAAGCAGCCCCACACTCCTCACATAACAGCAGCTCAGGCTCTCGAGTCCGGCATGGTCAGTGGCTCTGTGGGACCTCAAAGGGCCGCTGTGGTTGTGTCTTTACTTGGTCCAGTTTGGAGTTAGAACTGAGTGAGTAGCTTTGTGGAGTGATTCAGGGCTCTGAGTTTTCCTCTGTCCACAAATGTTTACCAGATAATCAGCTTCTTGGACCTTTTAAATCCAAAATCTATTTCTGTTCTGTGTATCTGTTTACACTGCTTGGGTTCCAGTGTAATACAGAATACTAGACCTATTTCATGCCTCTAAGTACCCTTCTAGAAGTACATTAGGTTCAGGTTCAATATTCATCATAAGCTGCTAACATGATTCATTTCTTCAATTAAAAGTTGGCTATAGTTGAGAGAAAGCAAAGATTGCTTTGATTTTTTTATTTTTATTCTTGCTAGTTCCAGAAGTTTGTTGCTTTGTTATAATTCAGTGATACTGAAGTATAATCCGGTGATAATTGAAGTACAAACATCAGTTTGTACTGTTGACTTGGGGGAAAAATTTTTAACAGCTTTATTGAGATGTAATTCACATGTTGCACAGTTCACCGTACTGGAAATACATGATTGAATGGTTTTTAGAATCATTGAGCAAAGATGTGCAGCCGTCACTGTAATAAATTACAGAACATTTTTGTCATCCCCAAGGGAAACCCTGTACCACTAGCAATCCCAAAGTGAGTTTTTTTATTTTCTCATAGCTTTATACCAATTATTTCGGGTTTTTTTGTTGACTTGGGAGAATGCTGAGGCAGAAAACCTTTTAGTAGTTTGACAACAAGAAAGCCTTTTAATATAATTGAATAAACGGTTGTGGGTTTTTTTGAGATTTCAAAAGCATGCCTTTTTTAAAATTTATTTTAGGCTTACTTGGTTGACAGTGTGCTTTTCTGAATTTTATCATTTGATTTCTAATCTTTTGAGTTTAAAGTAAAAATTCTCTAAGTTCTGTTGTGTTTTCACTGGGTCTGTGTGAGTCAGAGGCAGCTCCCAGACTCGGGGTTAGAACCTTTGGGCAAAGTCTCATTCCCTCTGAAATTGTTTCCTCATCTGAAGAAGCAGAGACAATGTGCTCAGTTTCCTAACAGGGTTGCTGCAAAATCACACATCTGAGCCTGTGTGCTTTGTAAATTATAAAGCATGACACAGGATGTCGGAGTACATGTTTCTCCTTTTTTGGCTCTCTCTGGTATCGTACGAACCATATCCCTTAAGAAAAGTCTTTTGCAAACTTCTAAGAGATGTAAATGAGAATCTAATCTGCAGAACTTGATCAAGAATCTCAGTCAAGTTCAATAGTAGGAATGTGACTTCATATAATGAGGCTGACTGTGGAGCAGGACATGACTTGACAGACCAGATTGAGACTCTCCTCTACGTCAAGAGGTGCAGAAGGAAGGGAGGCTCGCTGCCCTCACCCAGAGCTCAGGACCAGAGGGAGGCTTAAGCCATCATCCCACTCCCTTTCTAGTTTAGGGCCTTGTCTTCATTGGTACCCTCCATCTTGGTTTCCATAGTAACATCACTGCTGGGGTCTTCTTCCTCTTCACCTGCTCAAGGGCTCAGGGAAATAGTTAGCCTTTTATTTAAATACTCTTACCTGCTTTCACCAAGGACAGGAGGAGGAGTAGAATCTTAGAGAGCTGGTCAGCCAGGCTTCCTATACTAAGAGGGACCCACCCCTCACCCGTTCAGGCAGGAGTGTAGCACCATGTCACCCTGGTTGTCTTGGAATGCACAGCTCCAGAAGGCGGGGAGCTGTAACGGCACACATAGTCACTCTTAACCTCTTCTGCCTTCGACATTCTTCTTACAGGAAGACCCACGGCTGAAATTTCCAGTGCATATGCGGTCAAAGGCATCTTTAAACCCCAATGACCTGGGCCCTCTTCCTGTGAGTACTCTAGAGACACATGGACAAGTCTGAAATGTTTATTAATTCATCTGCCCAGTGTTGTAGAGAAGCCCTGGGGCTTTCTCTTTCTCCAGGCTTTTTGGGTCCCATTGGTCTGTAATTTTCTAATAGAACTGGGTGTATGGCTAGATTCTCATACACACAGTTTACATAATATCCACTACTTGTGAAAAAGGTTTCTGACTTGGTAGCTGCTGGTGGAAGGTAAGCCTGTAATGATGTAGGAGATGTTCTCTACAGGTGACAGACAGTGTGAGAGCATCACGTATTCATTTTATAACAGTGACCGCTAAGTTTGACCCCTATTGCCGGTTTGGTCATGGAACACAAATACTAAAAACAGTAGGAGAAAAAGGCATGAGTGATCACAGAAAGGTTCTGTAAGTCACTTAGTCTGCAGATATTTAAAATCTTTTTCCCTTGTTAATGATTTTTTATAAATCTAATGTTTTATAAGTTTGTTCTCTTTTGGAAAAGTTGTTCTCAACACCATTCTGAAGTGGGTGTGAACTGTTTACTCCAAATTGGATTTTGAATGAAACTTTCACCATGCATCCCCTCAACCTCCCCCCCTGCCCCACCCCACCCCTGCCATATAAAATGCTTTATAGGGATGGGGATGTGAGATACTCTAAGACTGTTTCAGAATGTTACGGGGTGGGAGTATTTTGGTGGTGGTTTTCCAAAACAAAAGAACCTTCGTGTTGCCTGGTATGTGGTATATTCAGCAGAATTTGAAGTTAGAAAGGTTAGAACTCAATCTTTATTCATCAGATTATACAAATACCCTCATTCTCTCCATCTGTTTGAATCTTGGGTTTAGACAGAAAGAGCCCAGAGAGGGTCTAGAGGTTTAGTTTGGAAAGTGACAGATTGCACGTTGGCTGGATTCCCGTAGTGAACAGGCACAGTTTACGTAAGGAGGGCATACCGGCCTTATCTTGGAAATACTATTCCAATATTTTTAGTTCCTCAGTCTGAACAGTGGGAGTTCACAGCAGAGAATATCGGTATTAAATTGTTCAACCACTAGATGATATGAGTACAGCATCTGTCTCTAATTTTTCTATTAAACTTCTCTTCTCCTTAGTACTCGGTAAATAATTTCATTAAATGAGCTTCTCAACCCTAAACTCAGTTGTTTCATGTCCACTGAGGTTCCCCTTTGAAGCTTTTGAAATAGCAACGTGTTTCCTGTCCATCACACAGTGAATGCCTCTGAGACTGTTGAACATGCGGTACAGTGTGTTACTAGATGTTGTCAAGAGGTAATTTTGTAGTTCATACTTAATGTAAAAATGTTCCCTCACAGAGAAGAGAAAGAAAATATCCTAAATATTTTACATTTTGCCTTCAATTTTGGAACTGCTCGCTGATGTCTGTATTCTCTCTCTCTCTCCCCACCCGCCTCCCCATCCTAGCCTGGTTGGGAAGAAAGAATTCACTTGGACGGCCGAACATTTTATATTGATCATAGTAAGTATGCACCGCTGTGGGCACATATGTATTGCAGGTAAAGGGAAGGGAGGAGCGGATAATACAAATATTATAGTGAAAGCTTTGTCATTTTGCTCCTTGTCTAGGCAGCCAGGTGTTATGTGGAGAGAATGATACCAGAGAATCAGTGCCCTCGTACGGTACTGTGCACTCACCCCAGTTTGCTTTAAAATAGCCCTTCGAGCTTTCACCCAATTTGATCTTGTGACCTATTAACTTTTTTTAATTCAAAAATTGGGGGGAGGTTGATAACCCCTTGACTTTGTGCTTTTAATAAATACACTCTGGTAATAGAAAATAAGATTAGAAGTGATGATTGAGTCAAAAGTCTATGTGTGAGCCGTGCTTGAAGCAGCATGTACATTTTTTGAACATTGCCTTCAACAGTCTATGGCAAGATGCCCATTCTGACTTATTTTCTATTTCATAGCATGTTTCCTTGCACCCGACTCACTAATATATACGTAGTCCTTTTCTTGAAATTGTGGTATATTTGCCCCAGCACCTATGAATAAACGTGTGGTTTCTCATTTCAACTAAAAGTTAAACTAATAAGAATTCGCTTTTAGCTGGTGTTTTTTTTTTTTCTTTTTGAGGCGACGTGTTCTCCATGGAATCATATTTGTATAGCCCTTAAAAGGTCTGAAAATGTGTATTATAAAAGATATCTTCAAGTAGGTGTAAAGTTCAGATCATGTGTGCAATTTGGTAGTATTTTGATCTTCGTTTTCATTTGGCTCATAACAGTGAAATCTGCACGATGTTTTCTGTACCAGGTTCCCCAGCGTCACATTTTCTTAACTAACCAAAAGTATAGTGATGAGCCAGTTTCTGGAAAGTCTGGCCACAGAATCCTCATAGGGCTAGTGCCTGTCCCAGGCATTACCAAGCAGCTGAGTGTGTCCTAGAGCTTGGCTCCCAGGCACAGGGGCTTGAGGGGTAGTTGTACATTGCATAAAGCAAGAAGCCTAGCAGTTCAGAATTCAACCCAAAGTACAATTCGTAAGGGAGGTGGGCTATCCTTTGACTTAAATTGGGTGTTTGCAGGTACATAGGCCTTGTTTTTGCATTTAACCAATAATACTGATTTTGCCTACTTTCTAGAATTTTACCGTGAACATAAAATTGGTGCTATAAATGCTTTAAAATATGTGTGTGCCCCCACTTTTTTCCTTACTATACGTATTTATAATTCTGTTCTTTGCATAATTTGTTAAAATAGAAGGGTCACACACCTTTTTCACACTGAAAACAACAAGTTCTTTTCAGTTCTTTATGCATTACAGTTTGTTTTCAGATTTTGCAAGGGCTCAAGAGCAAGAGAAATGCTTTTGCAAAGGCCCATGTTAGTATACAGTAGAAATAATAAAAATCATAGACTGTTTTTCTAGTGGTGTGTATAGACATAGTATAATATGTAGTAGATGCTCAATAAATGGTGACTTGACGTTGATCCATGGAGGGGAAGAGGTGAAGGTGTTGGAATCGATGTCCTTCGTTGGACAGTGTAGAGAATTGCCTTGAGAAGCAGCAGCGGTCCCTCCAGCCTCAGCCTTGCCCTGCTTCTGTCTTGGGAGGCAGGAGGGGTAGCTGCTTGCTCTGTGCCTGGACAGCTCCTTAGTCTGACCAGTCCACAAGCCCCTCCAAGCACTTCTCTCAGATGCTCTTCATCCCTCTTGTCACAACAGGAGTACATGGGAGGCTCCTCTTTGCTCTTGGCAGTGGTACCGCCCACATGCATGGCCCAGCTCATCTGAGCTATAAAATGTGATATTTGTGATCATTACATGGACCTTAAAATTTGCCCTTGTTCCACCATCCTGAAAGGTTCTCTTATCCAGATGTAGTGAAAATTAGATGAGCAAAAACTATTTGTAAGAAAAAGATCTGTTTAGGATAACCTCACTGTTGATTCATACAACATTTCTGCCATTTCTCTCTCGTTTGTCAGTTACTCAATGGAAAGCTGTAAGGGGTACATAGCAACGAACCAGAGTTCATTACCTATACCATTTCACCAAAATCCAGTCTGTGAGGAGGGCAGAATATCTGTCTTTAAGAGGCTACATCTGGCTGATAGGTGACCATTCCAAAATGGGTTTCAGTACCTACCTGGTAGGTGAGGTTTAAGAATTTCCTTACCTGCCAGATGAGCCTGTCCTTCCAAACAGTTTTCCCACATCTGATTTCTAGCAAAATTCATTTTGCTCTCTCCTTTGCTGTTTATCCTGCTGCCTGCAGGACAGAAGCCAGGTCATGCCTACGACATATGTCATTTTACTGTGAAGCAGTCATCTGGGAAGATACTCAGAGCCAGCCTGGCCGCCAGCAGCCCTGGGACGTGCGTCTGTGCACTGAGTGCCAAAAGCAGCAATCTGCTCGTCTTGTAAATAGTTAGATCATTTTCTGACTTGATTATTTTCCTACAGTCTTGAGAAGTTAAACATTTTCAAGATTACAAATATTCAACCATCTTAAGGACTTAATTTCATAAGAGATGAATGTTCAGTACTAATCTCTTCAGATTTGATTTGTTTAGTTGACATTTACCAAATAGATACCATGTCTTGAGCCTGCGTGAAAGGTTAAGGGAAGATCTTGAGCTGAATCTCTACCTCTCTCAGGAATCATGGGATGATTCTTAAAGATGAGGTACGCCTAGCAGCTGAGTTACTGGCCACAGGTGTCTTACATACAAAGCTAGAAAATAAAATTCCAGTGGTTGTATAAAACCGTGTTTCTGTCTTTTCTGCCAACAGTCTTACCAAACCTGTTAAGAGTAGCTAAGTTGCCTGAATTTCTTTCTTCTACCTCATTCTTGACCCTTTCTTTGAAATGTAATGTCCTGAAGACAAAAGGCAAGCTTAGATTTTAAAGTTCTAGAAAAAAATGGATAACTAGTCACCATATATTCGTATGTTGACAATACTTTGATGCAAAAATTATCTTGATTGTAACCATACAGAAACTTGTGGTTCTTAGGAAGCTTAGACTGTTTTAACAGGAATTTGTTTGTACCACCACCTTCTTTCAGTCGTTAAAAAATAACATATTAGGCGCCTGTTACATTCTGGGAAATGTGTTAAGTGTTGGAGAGGGGGCTGCAGAGATAGAAACACAGTCCCTGTCCTTGAGGGACTTAACATTCTAGTAGGGAATGCCTCCTGGTTTTCCACATATTGGATTAGAGGAATGAACCACCTTACTTGCCAAGTGGTTGGGCACCAGGGGTGCCTTTAGGCTTTAGGAAGACCTTATGGAATGGATTCCTTTTTAGATGGATCCCAAATGATTAGTGAGATTTATCCAGGCAAGTCCACAGAAGAGTGGCCCCAGGAGGGAGAGGCCATATGCGGATTGTGTTGAGTTCTGAGAAACGTAATGGGGCAGCAAATGGCCAGTGTGCAGGGGAGGCCAGCATGACACATAGGTCAAGTTAAAGGGTATCTGCGGGTGTGGGAGCCCGGGTCCCTTCTGCAGGCCGGAGGGAGCTCCTGAGGGATCATCCAGAGGGGAGTGAAAGGGGTCAAGTTTGTTCTGCAGAAAGACCCTGTTGCCAGGGCTGTGAAGTTTTGAACAAGACTGAGCGAGACTGAGGCCAGGGGAACCTAGAGAATAGTCCAGGGACAAGGTGAGCACTCCAGAAAGAAGTGTTGTCAGCAAGACGGAGGGACAGTTGAGGGACCACTGGAGGAGAATGGTGAGAGAGGATTGAGGGTGTGGCCAGGTTCTGAATTTGACCAGTAAATGGACTATGATGCTGCTAATTGCGGAGACAGGAACTGTTTTTGGTGTTGAAGGACTGGGTTCCGTTTCGGTAGAGCTGACTTTGAGGTCCCCGTGGTGCAGATGTCAAGGGTGGAGCCTCAAGCTCGGTTCTGGACTGAATATTCAGGAGTCATTACATGTTGGTTGTCGTTCATATATTTTCTGCTTTGGTGATGACCCCAGTCAGGAAGCTGTGGGCCAGGGCAGTTAATACTTAGCAGTACTCTATTCCTTTATTTGCTTTGCTTTTTCCCTTATTCTCCATCACTGTAGCAACTTTGACTTTCCAAAGTCTCGTGTTTTCAAGGTAAGGGACCCAAAGTACCCTTTGCTTCTATCAAGGTTCTCTAAAATAGTTGAAACATTTCATGTAGACCTTCTGCCACATGAATCTAGAACCATCCTGTGTGTTGATAGCATTAAAACTAAATGTATTAGTTACTCTTATCAGTACATGTACAGAGGATACAGGAAATAATCAATATCGTTAAATGTCCTTTTTTTTTTTTTTTTAAACAACTTATATTTCCTACTACTCCAAAGAGAACCCGTCCTCCCCCAGGCTGCCCTCCCCATCTCTTTCATGTGAGTCTGTCTCGCACCCCCATCCTCCCCCCGAAACACAGTAACCCATAGTCTTTTTAATTACAGTCACAAATCTCAAGTTATTGAGGACAGCTCGTGCATGTTGTCACCTGTCTCACTGAAGCAATTGTATAGGTGGCCTTGAACAATCTTGCTGAGATTCATTGAAAAGAAAGAAAACCACTTGCCAGCTTGGCCGAAAGAGAAACCTTTCTCTGGAATATTCCTCTGCTGTATCTGATTCTCATTTTTTGGGCAGCCTTAGCCGCTTTGATTTTTGTGTGCATATGAGTGACATATGTTATGGATTATTCATTTGTTCAGTGTAGGATTTTAATTTGAAACAGTTTTTCAACATGATAAGCAAAGAAAAAAGTATTTGAAATGAGAAAAATCGGGTGAACTTTTGGGGGATGAAGACTTTTTATGCCTTTTTTTTTTTAGTGAAAATCAGGATCAAGTTATAAATCCTTCAAAAAATAGGGATTTATGATTGAAATTTCAGCAGATTGCTTGCCAAAAACTGTGTGAATAGCTGGGTTTACCTCAGTTGTGCATTTTTGATTGTGTGCTTTAACTAAACAGTAGGTGGAGGGGCGGGGGGCTACCATATAGAGTTCTAACCCTGAAATACTAAGTTATTTATCTTTGGGAGGCTAGGATTGGGGGGACTGGGCAGCTTTTGAAAAATCCAGAAATAATTCTTTCTAAAACCTTCTTGACATAGAATAAATTTGAACTAATGTGCTGGAGTTTGTTTTTGTTTCTGTTTTTAACATTAATTTACAGATAGCAAAATCACCCAGTGGGAAGACCCAAGACTGCAGAACCCAGCTATTACCGGTCCGGTTAGTATTCTCATGTCCTGACTCTTCAATATAATATTACAGCTGAGTCTAAACACACATTTCTTGTGTAGTACTGCCTACCTCTGGGCCAAAAGCTTGGTGTCGTGAATTGAGTAGTTTAACATTGCCCCCCCCCCCCCACCTTCTCCCTGGAGTTCCCAGGTGAGGAACCCCTCAGTTGCCTTTTCACCGGGCTTTCATTATAAAGGAAAACTAAACATTTTTTCCTCCATTATAAAAAGGTGGATTAAATGTATCACAATCAAAATACCCTCTCTTCCTTTTTATGTGAAGCAAAGTTAAGCCCTATATTTATGGTTTCATCATTGCTTTAGGCCAAGAGTAGTAAATGCATACCAACAAATTTTCGCTGTGTTCTGAATCTCTTCCAGCTCTAAAAATCTGTAAAAGTTTGCGTGAGGTTGGAGCTAACCTCTGGAGCCGGCCAGGTTAACAATCTTTGTATCTGCTGACCCACTAACTTTGTCATAGTCCCCTCTTAGATGCCAGGTCTGCCTTAGGTGGAGTGTCACACACTGTGTTCATAAGGAAGAGTGAGAACCACCACCCACCGTCACTCAGCAGTTAACAGTTACTTGCCGTCAGACACCTGAGAGGAGGCTGTGAAACAGGGCCCCACTCATCAGCAGTCACACAGACTGTAGCCAGGTTCTGTGTCTGTGTGAGGGTTAAAGACCAAGCACCACGTCTGGGTCAAGTGCCCACTTCTCTGATTTTGAGTCTTTTTGCTCATTTGATTTCTCTTTTGCCCCAGTTTAAAAAATATCTACATATTAGGGGAGAGGGTCCCCCTCTGTGGCAACTCAGCTCTACATTTCTGGAAGCCAATGTGTTAGCTGTGTAACAAACATCACCACGAGAAGCACTGATAAAGTGCCGGCCATGCTGGCTGCTCTTGTGAATATTATCTCATGCTGGGTCAGGCTTCGTACTTTTCCAAGAACCTCACCATCAGCTGCTTTGAAACTCGGCAATCCCATCAGGAAGGTAGGGAAGATGTCATTATTCCCAATATTTCAGAAGCTCAGAAAGCTAATTTTGTTACCAAAAGTTCCAGCAAATGTCAGGATCAGGACTGGAGCCCCATGTGTGGGGGCCTGATCAGCATCTCCATGTCAGGCACAACCCCTTCTCTCCAGGTTCTCTGGTATCAACTGGACAGTAATGGCATGAAAACAGTTAGAAAAAACTTAGCCAATAAGTCATTTTGTTCTAAGAAAGCATAATTAATCCAGAGCAAGAGGGCTCTAATCAACAGACATGTTTTAATAGGCTTATTTTGTAAGTTAAGTTGTATGTAAGAAGGAAGACACCAGGTTTTCAAGAGAGAATAAATAATTTGGCCTGTCCAATACAAGAAGTGCACTATACTTGCAATTCTCTTCAGAGGCTGCTCTCTGTGGATGTCTTTGTCCTGGTACATTGTTAGAATTTTTTCAGGAGAACACAAAAGCCTGCTCTTTTAGTATATAAGAACTACCTCCACAGGGAGAAAAGCTAAGAATTGGAGGAGGGTAATGATTTTTTCAATTTCCATGCATCATTCCCCAGAAGAAGAAAGACCAGGAATAACTCAGCATCCTATTTCCACCCACATCTTGTCAGCACCTATCAGGTTAGAAGTCAGACACAGGAGTAGTTATTATGGGCTGGGAGTAACATTTTGAAATACATTCCTTGGGAGATTTATCATTTGAGATTATTGAGCTCGCATTCACAATGATGAATGTGGAAGCCTTTTTGCAACAAAAACAAAAAATAATTGTTGGAAATTACAGATTTTTGGAAATGGAAGTGCCTTCAAGTTTGTTTAGTCAAATCATTCCACTTAGTTCTGAAGCAGTTCACAGTAGGGAGGTCATGTCACAGAGCTGGCCGTAGAGCTGACCCTAGAAGTCAGGACTTCTAGAAGCTGGAATGAGGTAATGAAAGGAAATAACTTTCTCAGCTGCAGCTGAGTGTCCCTCCGTCGCAGTTAATCACAGCTAAGAACATCAGTCTGACATTGCCTTCTCGAGACTTGGCCCTCGCTGTTCCTCTTGTGGTCTGTTCCCTCCTGTGGCTGTGGTTTCTGCACAGACTTCCCTTTCTCAGAGTTGCCTGCCCTGACCATTCCTAAATGAACCTCTTAGGAACTCTCATCATTTTTTTCTCATAGCATTTACTGTTATTTATTCATTTATTTCTTACTGTCCGTTGCTTGCAATAGCTTGTTAGGTCTTCCTCAGCAGGGAAAGAAATCTTTGGCTGAGGTACCAGTATTTCCCTAGCACCCAAAATGCCTGGCGCAGAGTAGGTTCTCAAGAAATAGCTGTTGAGTGAATCAGCAAATGAGCCCCTAAAGAATGAATAAATAAAGTAGATAGAAAAATCTTTGTTACGGGACATAGTAGAGCAAAAAGCATGCTAACGTCTTCATTGGCTTATGTCAGAACATTGTATCCTTTTCCTTATTTTGGTGGGTGCCAAGATAAAAAATTCTTAACTTCTACAAATCAGAATTCATATATGATTTCATCAGACTAAACACGGCCCAACAGAAGTCTGATAGGTGGGCAGAACTAGTGTCCAATGGAAAGCCAAATGAAGATTGGCTCAACTCAGAACAGACGTGGGTAGTATAAATTGTCTTTAGAATGTGTTAAGATATAGGAATATGATGTCTTTCTTGCTCTTGAATTACAAAGCAAAACACTGACTCAATTACTGTTTTCCATAAGAGAAGTTCTTGTTTTGACTTAGTTATTGCTTGTGTGATTGTGTCTCAAAACTGTATGAATGAGGGAGGCTTTTTTACCTCATTTCCCCCTTTCTGCTTAGGAAGAAGCATGGTGAATATGTAAGGTTTAGTCTGGAGACACTTAATAAGGATCAGTATATTTTATTAACTTAGGCCAAGTTGATGTCAGTAGAACTGTTCTTGCCTAAATTCAAACTAAAAAGCAGTGTGTTATTCGGAGTATGATGCTGTCACAGTTATGTCTGTGTCTGTGTGTGTACAAAGCCAGTCCTTTTTCTTCCCTAGAAAAAATTACAAGCCTTTCAAGAGCCTCAAGTCAGGACTGTGGCTCTGGGATATTGTAAGCTACTTTACAACATAGCGAGTAAAGAATATTTATAACTAAAATGGTATTACTTTGTCTAAAGAGATTCCAGAACTTTTGAATACTGATAGTTCAGTTAGCGAGCCTCCGCCGGTGGTGCCACCACTCTGTGTCGTCCCAGATTTAAAGAAATTCTTGCCCGAGACCACTGAATGGTGAGGGGCGACCCTCTGACTCCTGAATTGAGGACCTTTCCAGAATGCCAGCTACCAGATTTTATATTCCTTGACAAGAGCCATCAGTTCACTTACCTTGCTGTTCATTACCTTTCCTCCCCAAGATTTTTAAAGCATGATTAGTCTTTTCACAATGACAGTACAGGTCACTTTGGGTTGTGTGTTAAAATATCATAGCAATAACTCTTAACTGGAGCTAAGGGAAAAAAAAAAAAGATTACACCATGACTCATGTTTAGACAGAAGCCATGTGGAAAGGGTATTTAATGTATCAGGTCCCTAAATGATTTTTTGGCTGTCAGTACAGATATTTCCAGCAGTAAAACCCCCCATTCAATGCTGATTAATCATTTCTAGACCTTTACCATGTGTTATGTAGACATTGTGTAAATTTTAATGATCATGCGGACTGAGAATTTTAAGGCTTATGAGTCATGAAAGTCCCTGAATGTTGGCTTATTATACATGAAATTTCAAGTGTACTGTTTACATCATCTTTATTTATAAATTTATCTTCTAGGCTGTTCCTTACTCAAGGGAATTTAAGCAGAAATACGACTACTTCAGGAAGAAATTGAAGAAACCTGTGAGTAACTACATGTCTTCCAAAAATGCTGTTTTAATTATTTGTAAGTTGCCAAAGTTACGTCAGTGAGAACCACATATTTACTTTTGTATGTATACTAAAAATATTACCTTCCTTTTTTCATTGCACTTCGATCCACCTGGATCCTCAATCTGAATTTTCTTTTTGACAAAAATAGTAAGTGAAGATTTGCTTAGTATTACATAGCAAATCACCAAAATGGTAATCCCCTGTGTAATACATGAAAAGGTAGCAGTGATTTTTATGGCATTTAAGATAATTCAAGGCCTAATCAAGAGTTCTGGAGAAGCCTGTGCAATGACTTATGGTTATCATATTTAATAAAATGGTTTATCATATTTAATAAAACCTGGATCCTAATTAGAAAAAGTTTAAGTCCTTCCCTTTAAATTCAAAAGTTTAGTTTTAATTACAATATTTATGATATACCTGTAATTTATTTATACTATTGGGCATATTAAGACCAAGTGTATCACAAAACTGAGAAACCCTGTAATGTTTTTACAGGCCGTGTTTTCAGTTACGGCGTTGTATTTTCTACTGACTCATCTTCCCAACTTCTTCCACATTCTGTCTTCTGTTTTACTCTGATGTCACTTGTTGAGTGACAGTGTTACCAGCTTTGTCCTCAGGTGCGTGCCCACTGTCACAGCACCAGTCACCATGCCTTTGCTTCTTCCCACTGGGCAAAGGAGCGTGTGGGCCACAGCTCAGGTCAGGCCAGGTACTTGTGTCCCGTCACCACTGCCCTCCGCTGATGCCTCATTTTCTGGGCATCTGAGGCATGGGGTGTAAAGATGCATGAGACACAGTCTGTGCCTAGGGAAGCTCCCCTTCATCGTGGGGGTCTGTTCTCTCTTCCAACATCCTGATTCAGGGAGCTTTTGGATGACTACTTTAGAAATGACTCCAATTTGAACACATAAAATTCCACAGTTTCTTTGTGAGACCCCTGCATTTCCCCCAGCAACAGGTGATGACTTTGTGGACATTATCCTGTCTCACTCTGTGGCACTTTCACTGTGGCATCTTCTGCCTGGAAACAGATTCCTGCAATTCCATTTTCATGGCAGGGTTGACCCCGGCCCTCATTTTTCCTGGAAGCAGTTACTCACAAATTCAGCCAAGTGCTTTTTTTTTTTTTTTTTTTTTAATTTTATTTTGGTATCATTGATCAACAATTACATGAAGAACATGTTTACTAGGCTACCTCCTTCACCAAGTCCCCCCCGACAAACCCCATTGCAGTCACTGTCCATCAGCGTAGCAAGATGCTGTAAAATCACTACTTGTCTTCTCTGTGGTGCACAGCCCTCCCCGTGCCCCACACACACACTATACATGCTAATAGTAATGACCCCTTTCTTCCCCCCCCCCTCCCCGCCCTTATCCCTCCCTTCCCACCCATCCTCCTCAGTCCCTTTCCCTTTGGTAACTGTTAGTCCATTCTTCAGCCAAGTGCTTTTTATTTTCATGTATATTAACTGTGGCCTTTGGGATGCTGTCCCACAACTCAGCGTGATAATCAGGGTCCTGCTCTCCATGGCAACATGCTTGTAGGCATCCCGGATCACATCTACCAGCTGGAGTCCCTACCAGAGTTGAGAATGCTCCCAGCCTAGCTAGGTGGGGATTATTTACGGATTTTAGTTACCTGAACTAAAGTCCCTTTTTTTAGCAGAAACAATATATATAGTGGACTGTATTTCAGTTGCCAGCGGGTGGATAAATGCCCCACAGTTCTTTATAAAAGAGGGAGTAGATGATGTGTCCTACTCAGCGCAGCGGCTTCTGCAGCAGATGGTGCTGGCTCAGTCTGCCAGCTGCTGGCGGATGCCCTGGGTGTCTCATCCTGACAGAGTGAGGCTTTCTGCTTGCATGAGGAAAAATCCACAAAGGAAAGAATCTCAGTTGGAACATTCATCACTGCTTATTTACTTGAAGGCTGCAATCATTTCTACTCATCGTCGTTTTTTCTCTATTAGAAAGGAGGTGTATATTTAATTAATGATCATGTGCTTCTTTCTTTGTGTGTAGGCTGATATTCCAAATAGGTTTGAAATGAAACTTCACAGAAATAACATTTTTGAAGAGTCTTACCGGAGAATCATGTCTGTGAAAAGACCAGATGTCCTAAAAGCTAGACTCTGGATTGAATTTGAATCAGAGAAAGGTCTTGACTATGGGGGTGTGGCCAGAGAATGGTTCTTCTTACTGTCCAAGGAGATGTTTAATCCGTACTATGGTCTCTTCGAGTACTCTGCCACGTAAGTGTGGAATGCGTTCACAACTGGTCTCCCACTGAGATGGTTTTATTCCTGATGTGCTTCAACTTAGTGAAAGAAGCATCTCCCTCATTGGAGATGAATTAACACTCCTGATTTCAGTCCCACTCCCCTACCCCCTGGCCCCCTATAAGTCTAGAGCAGGTTCTGACTCTGCATGGTGCAATAATGTACTCTGTAAAGTAAACACCTGAAATATGTGAACACCTAAAAATGATTCTTCTCTTGTTTGGCAGGTTCATGTAATAGAAATTGAAAATGTGTTGGGTACTTATCAGTAAGGAACGAGCCAGTTTTCACCTGTAATGTTATATTAATTTGGGAGAATTTGTCAGTGTCAGAATTCAGAAAATGGTCATAGTCTTAAGAATAAGAATAGTTCCTGAAGTTCCACGACATTAAAGGCAGATTCCGAGGACACTGAGGACCCCTTCTTCAGGGTCTGAAGGACCAAGCCCTGGGCTTGTAAGGGAAGATCCAGATTGCCCCTTGCATTAGGATTTCATCATTACCAAGCATGGAAACCGAGGCAGATTCGATTTTTTTTTCCCTTGGGAATCAAACACTGATGACTTACATGGCCAACCAGCTCTCCTGCAGGCTGTGCGGTCCCCAGAGGCCTAGGCTACACTGGAGCCTCTGGTGGAGTAGATGTTGACCTTACTGACAGGCAGCCTGTGCTCTGAGGGGACATCAGGTTCTCCCACACCATCCACCTGCTGCCAGCCTCCTGAGGCTGCTTTCGGAAGGCAGCCTCAGTGTCCCCCAGGTGCTCTCACCAGAATTTCCCATTTTGTTAATAACTCTCCTTTTTACCAAGTCCCATGAAAAAGCCTGCTATATAAAACCATTTGAGCGGAGAGCAGGGTAGGTGGGCAGGATCCTTACCTCCCACCTTCCCAGAGGTACCCCCCGGATTATTCTGTCAGTGGAGCCCAATTTGAAAACCACTGACCCTCAAGATGTTGAGACCAAAGAAAATTAGATGCCTATAAACATTTGGAGTTTGCATTCTTGAGACAGCCGTGTACTGCCTCCAGCGCCCTTGGGGCCTTGCAGGACAGAGCGCTGGTCAGATCAAGCGTTGGGCCCATGGGAAAAAATTTAATCCCCAAACCTCAGAAGAATTAACCCTCTTCCTAATAGAGAATCCATGCACAGCCCCTCTGTTACATGGGGTTTCTCCTCTTCGCAAAATACTCGACCCAACTCTATAAAATTGACATTTCTGTAGATCAAAAATAGTGAAATATCAATAGTTTCTTATGGTTTTAGCTTATATAGGGCACGTGCACCAGCTGTATTAGACCTCAGTTGTTGATCGCAAACGAGCTGATGACCAAAGAGGAAGTCACATTCACTAGCTTCTGCCTTTTCCCACTCGGTACTAGGTGTCTGCAAGTGCACTGTGAGCACTGTGAAAGTGTAATGACCAGTCACAATGGCAAAATCAGACTGTATTTCTTACCTAAAAGTATAATTGGACTTTTTCTCTCCTCTCTCTTCCTCCCCAAAAGGGACAACTACACACTTCAGATCAATCCAAATTCAGGCCTCTGTAATGAAGATCACTTGTCCTATTTTACTTTTATTGGAAGAGTTGCTGGTCTGGCAGTGTTTCACGGGAAACTTCTGGATGGTAAGTTACTGAAATGTTGTGATGTAAAAATACGATGGGGCTGTTCATGATTTCTTGCCAGGTGCCTTATTTTTCACATCAAGGTTTTAGGCAAAAGCTTCACTGGTTTTCTCTAATTCAATAAATTATTTTTATGTCTTGCCAATAATGGAGGTGCTTTTCCCTGATGCCATCTTAATTTGAGCATTGAAGACATAGTGTCCACATGCAGTTTAAATTTTTTTTTTTAAGTGTGAAGCACAGAACATGTTGTATTTGTGCATTTTCTGTTTTGCAGAATAACTTTTCTTTAGCGATAGCTAGATTTGGTGACAGATGGAAAAGCTAATTGAAAAGTTAATTAAAAAATGATATCATCCACCCAATATCCTGCCATTGTTCTATTTGTCCTTAAATTATTGCTCTTTTGAGTGTGAAGAGACTGTAAATAATTTCAAAGCAATGTTACAGCTCATCTAAGACCTTGGCCCTATGATCACTGCTGAAACATATGGCACAAAATAGTCTCATTATTAGCACATGTAAGTCATGGAAAAATGTCAAGTTATATTAGAAGTAAAGTCAGACTCCCTCCCAGGCTCATCAGTAGGCTTATAATGGAGACTTCATATGGATTTGGTCATTTCAAAAGTAGTGCCCTTAAGAGACAAAAATCAGAGGAAAGAGAAACACAAATATTTTTGAAGAATTTGGGGCTGAAATGGTTGAGGATGGAATCAGAGAGTAGTATTTGAGGTTGACATTGCTGGTGCTGTAGAGAGAGATTTCCAGAGGAATTATGTTAGTTGCATTTATGGAACCTAAGCTGTTCCAATAAATAATTGATGTATCCTCTCTGCTTTTTCCTTTAATTTATTTTTACTGGTAATTACTAGCTGGTTTAGATCTCTCATGTCAGAGTTTTATTTTTTGTGTGGCAAGTGAACTTTTGTTTACTGATTAGTAAACAGAACTAATTAGCAAAGTAACACTGATCAGAAGGAAATTACGCGTGCTCTTTTTATATATGTAGGTAGTGTGAATATATTTTAATTGCAGTATTGGAATCATGCCATAGATTGTTTCAGCCTGTTTGATTCATGTCAACCTTCTTAGAAGGTCAGTTTATTTACCTTCTGCTAAGTATGAAGACATTCCTAGTTGCTTCAGGGAAATACAGAGAAGTAAAAGATAAAATCTTGACCACAATGAATTTATATTCTAGTGGGAGAAAGAACAAGAAAGGGCACACATGGAGTGCTCGGGAGAAAAGGCCGGGACCGCTTCGCCAGCCCTGGCTGCACCTGAAGGCAGGGAGAGTGGGAGCATTTAGGAGCTGGGCTCATTGCAGACGAGCAGAGACTAGCCAAAAGTCACAGCCCTGGGGAGGGCCATAGACCCCATAGAAACAAGTCAGGGAACAGAGGAGACGGGGGCAAGAGGGGATGACAGGGGATGTCAGGAATTGCAAATCAAGAGCCAGAACACCCACCATTGAGTGTGGTCAGCGGTGTCTTCAGTCCCTTAAAACCGGTGAATGCCCCTGTAGGCAGACAGCACGCTCCATAAAAAGCCTGCCGCTCCCTTTCCATTGGCCCCACCCTTGTTCCCTCCCTAGACACAGAGGTAATGGAGCTGCTGCCTTAGGACCTGTGGGGGTGGGAATGTGCTGCAGAGGCTGGTGACTCATTGCGGGGTTCAGGGTGATGGGGGGAAGTGGCAGGCCTGAGGCTCCTCTGCCCCGTGTTAGGAGCTTGTGGTGCCGACCTGCCTTTGGACCAGGTGACTTGGGGACCCTGTGGGACACCTGTGCATTGCTGGACTCCTCATCGCCATCACCTCCCCCGGGCCTTACCCAGCTGCACCTGGAAGATTGCACAGCCTTGGAAGCTGTCCCCCTCATTTCCTGTTTTCCCCCCTCCCATCACTGCCCAGGCAGTGATACTGAAATGCAGGCAGGATTTCCACCTGGCCTTTCAGTGACTGCCTGTTGCCGTTGGGCAGCAGCCCAGGCTCCAGCACCCCATGGGAGCTGCATGCCTCCAGTCCCTGGCCGGGCCTCTCCAGGCCCTCTGTGCTTCTCCGCCGGTGAGCCCCTAGTCTTGTCCCCCTGCTTGGAGCACCCCTTGCTATGCCGTTCATGGGCCCCGTTTGCCCTGCAAGCTCCTGCTTGGCCTCAAAGCTCATTTGTCACCTCCCAGAAACCTTCTTGACCCCTTTAAGCCTTACCATCTCTTAACGGTATAACTGCCCTCCTGACTAACCCGTGCGCCTGACCCCTAACCCGGCCACGTGGGCACTCCTCTGCTTGGTCACAGATGGCTAAAGAAGGTCTTCAGTTATTCTGTCCGGCAGCTGGGCTTGCACCAAACCTGAGACAGGTTAATCTTTTACTTCCGGCTCAGAGGCACAGCATTATCAAAGACTTGAAACTAACCCAGTTTTCCCCATGTTTTAGGTTTCTTCATTAGACCATTTTACAAAATGATGTTGGGAAAGCAGATCACTCTGAACGACATGGAATCCGTGGTGAGTAAACAAAGATTCCCCCATGGGCGTCACCAGCCTTGCCAAAGGAGAACAGCGACCGTGTTGTAGTCACAGCGGTTTTTACAGGCATCGTCCTTCAGTGTGAGCAGCAGGGAACGTGTAATCGTTCAAGCTAGCTCCCTAATATTTCTGATGAGCAAATCGTCGTCACACTTCTAGAGTCATGTGCTTGGGGTGGGCACACCCGAACCTCGTTACCTCTGCTCACCCAGGACTGGTTTGACCAAGTTAAATCCAAGGTTATCTGGAGACCTTATTGCAGCCCCGTTCTCCATCGAAAAACACTGCTCATAGCAAGTGTTTAGAGATTCACCTGCTCTCTGTGTTTTTCTGACCTCAAAAAACGGCAGGGGCACAGGCCAAAACAGGAAATACAGTCCTCCTAGACATGGCAGTGACGGCTGCGGTGCAGGAGAGGATGGAAGCAAGTGAGGAGTGCCAGGGACGCTCCCTCAGCAGTCACAGGGGTTACACGTTCCACTTACCCTACTCCTTTTATCTCAGTGACCATCTGAATTGAAAGGACTTTCTATAAAAACAAAAAGAGATGCTCGTTTCATAATACACCTTTTGCTTCTGTTTCTCTTCTAAACACCCATACTCCCACCACCCACCGCCGATCATGTGGCTGTCACCCGAAGCGCTTCTGTCCATCCAGGGTACTTGCACCTCTGCTTTCACACTCTGTTGCTTGAGTCAGAAAGCGTCTGTGTGCCCTTGGCCTTGCTGTTGTGTTGCCTGTGTGTCCAGTGTAGTTGGATAGAAGAGCCATAGCCTCGTGACTTACCAGCCCTGATCCCTGTTTCTGCTCAACACCTCTGCATGAAAGGAGAGGAGGGTGCTAGCAGTGCACTTGAACCCACTCAGCTGGTTTTTCCACGGGCAGTTCCTATCCATATCCACAGTTCCAGCTGCAAACTGCTTTCCAGCTTTCACCTTTAACTTAGGCTTTATGCTTTTATTACTGTATAATGACAATGCTAGGAGCACAGAAATTGCCCTTTGGTGTAAATTAATTTTGTACCACGTGTTGATAATTGGTGAGCACATTCTCAGAGCCTGTCAGGTCCCCGGCAGTCCAGCACCTGACCTGCCCTGAAAGACAGAAGCCGAGGCCTTGTTGCTTGTGTCTGGACTCTGAGCAGCCATCCTGTTTGCTTGCAGTGACTTGGCAGAGAGCAGTTAAAGCTCAAGAAGGGGTGTAATTTAAAACTCTTGGTATTTAATTAGAACATTCTCTATCCTTCCTGTTTTCCTCTGTATTTTCACTCTTAAAAGATGGGAAGCATATTGATTGATCTGTACGTGTTCAGCGTCACAGTGCTGTGTCCCCCTTCCAGAGCAGGCTGCTTCCCCTCCACAAAGGACGGCTTCCAACTACAAAGCCCTGTTGGTACCAAGCATTCCTTTTTGGTTTGTATCTTAAGTTAAAGGGGAAGAGTAGGTTTGGGGTGAAGCAGAAAACATTATCTTAGTGACAAATGTCATTCTTGAGCATCCTGAATGGCATTACATTAGAAAGATTTATTAAAGAAGTCAGACAAGTTTGTATTTTGAAAAAAAAAAATACTTAATTTTAATTTCTGTGTTATTTCTGTAGGATAGTGAATATTACAACTCTTTGAAATGGATCTTAGAAAATGACCCTACTGAACTGGACCTTATGTTCTGTATCGATGAAGAAAACTTTGGACAGGTAAGTGTGTGCAAGCCCAGGAGCTCCTGTTCAACTTTCAGAGAGTCTTTGCTTCTTCACAGGCTGTAACATGACTTTGCTAGACAATTAAGAACAACTGCCAGGAGCTTTGGGTGCTCATTACCTTATCATTGTATCAGTAGCATTTTGTCACTCCTGGAAGCCAGGTCCCGATTACAACCTCTTCCAGCAGTTACAGAAACTCTAAGGCCTCTGGGACATGAAATAGCACCCTTTAATCTAAAGCAGATCTGAACGTGAATGGGCCTTTTAGAATTTAGGCACTTCAAAAAACAGAATGCTTACTTAGCAATGTAAATACATGAACAGAACCAGGTTTAGGGGGGGTGGGCCTTGGGTTTTTCTTCTCTGCTTAATGATTCTGTTGTTCATTCTGGTGAAATTTGTCTTCAAGCTCAGGTTTTTTTCCACCATTCCTTCTTGCTTTGCACTCACACTGTCAGGCTGGATTAATCAGAAAGGTGATGTTGAAAGATATAGTTGCCTGCTTGAGATTTTCATATTCTTCCTAAAGTTCTGTGGGTTATGTTTGTCTTAAATCTGAAAACCTTGGATTCATCTGTCCCCAGTGATATGATGACTTTTGGGAGGTCTTCTCAAGGTGTCACCCAACCCTGGGACCAGTCCTCCACGAAAACCCAGAGAGAGTTCCCGTCTCCCAAACCAAACCTACTGGGCCTCCAAATCCAGGAGGTCTTGGAGGCTGTTTCAAGGGTTACCATATGGAAAGTGATTTGTTCCTTATTGCTTCAGAGATCATTAAAAGTGTACTCCACTGTCAAAAACAACATGTTTACCGTGTCACTTTGTGATGCAGTGCTCAGTTTTATAGGTGAAGTTAGGAAATCAGGTCCCTGCCCTGTTGGGTTCACAGTCTTAGGGAAAAGAAACTCTTGCCGCTAGATATAAAGGAATCGAGGACAAGTGGGGGCAGAAATTGTTGAGCAAGAAAATGATCATGCAGGTACCAAAATTACTTGTTACATCTGCTTGAACCAAGGAACAGTCGTGTGTGTGTGTGTGTGTGTGTGTGTGTGTCTGTGTGTCTGTGTGTGTGTGTCTGTGTGTGTGTGTGTCTGTGTGTCTCGTCCTGGGCGAGTGGACGTGGGAACTCTGTCCCTTTTTTTCCCTGTTGCTTGGGTGAGGTTCATAGAACTTCAGGCACCAGAGATGAGAGCGACCTCATAATTTCACATAAATGATCAAGGAGTCCATTAAAAATCTCATCTTATTCCACCCTGCGCCCATTTTTGCTCCATATTTATGCCCAAAAATCTTCACAAAGGGACACAGCTCTCCTGTGTGGGAGTCTTCTCGTGGGGCTGTTGGCGGGAGGTCGTTTCTGCAGCCCCGTAGGAAGCTGTCCCCTCCAGGTTAGCGGTGGCCTCCCCGGGACCGAGTGCACTGCGCGTCTGCAGCGCTTGGCTCCTTCCTGGCTCCACCGCTTTGAGACCCCTGCTCACTGTCCCCCGGAAGAGCCTGTGAGTCACAATGCCTTGCCCTCTTCGTTCCTTCTTCCACGGCTCTTGCCACTTTGTTTTCCATCTCCTAGAAGGACTGCGTCTCCTGCTGACCCCACAGGCATGTGTCCCTCAGCCCTTCATTCTCTGCCTGCTGCTTTTCTCATCCTGCCTTCACTGGCTGGGTGGCCTCATCCCCCTGTGACCTCCGTCTTCGTGCTGCTCGCCACCAGCCTCTTCCCTCCTCCAGGCCCCAGCTCCCCGCTGGTTGGACGGCCTGCTGAGCCGCTTCTCCTGAAAGGCCCATCATCCTGGGACCGAAGCTGTGTCCCCCTCCTGCCCCTACGTCAGCTCTGGTTTCCCCATGCCCCCCAGCCTGAAACTGGGGAGCCATTCTAGACTCTTCCTTTTTCTCTTCATGCCTAGTCACCCGGGTCCAGCTGGTCACCACCCCACTGACTTGGCTGCTTCTTCACTTCCCTTCATTCAGGTTCTGCTGGTTTCTTGGTTGTGTGGTAATAGCAGTGTCCCTGGCTCCTGTATTGCCCCTCATTTCAGCACATTCTCCGATGCCCCTGCACGATGCTCCATTTGTAATAGTTCAGGAAAGCAAACCCAAATGTACCAGTCATCTGCTTAAACAGAAACTCTTCACTGGCCATCCTGCGATCTTTGTGAATTACAGCCTTTGAGCATCGCTTTTGACCCACAGCTGCCCCCACCCTTAGCCTTCTGGCGCCTTCTCTCACCTGCACAACCATACTGTGCCCCAGCAGTTTCCCAGAGACATCTGTGCCACCTCACCGGCTGTGCACTGCCAGCTCTATACCTCCACATTCTCATCCTCGTCCCGCATAGCTCGTCCCGTCCTGTCCTCTGATTGTTCTGACTTGCTGTGCCCCGTAAGCTCCTGCAGGTCTTCTTGGTGTCTCCGGTGCTCTGCATGTAGCTGATGCCTTCTCAGTGCTTACTGAGCAGATGAATGAACATGCACTAACCTAGTTTTTTTAAATGTTGTAAGTAATAGAAACCCCAAATATGAAAAAATGAAATAATTTTAATTGGAATCACCTATTAGGTGATTTCCTATTTAATATATCCACTTACAGAAAACCATGTGACTAACAACACAGTTCAGAAGACATCAGCAATGCAAAAGCTAGAAGCACATAATCTGGGACACCCTTCTTCATTACAGTTAAACAAGTCTGTTTCCACCTAATAAAATCAAATAAGATGTTAGGATTTTTAAGAAGACTTATAATATCATTATAGTTCATGTCAATTATTCCTGAAAAACAGTTCTCAAGCCTCACTTAATGCTGGGCGATTCTTCTGACTTAGATGGAATCAGGTAAGGTAATACAGTCATCAGACGGACCCACAACTGAGTAAGATAACGACTGGGTCCCCTAATCGCAAAACTACTGCCTCCCCTTTTTAGAGAACTAACCTGACAGAGAACTAATATATCAAATATTTTGCATTCTGGGGAGAAATTTAGAGTGAATTAAGAAGTCATATCCAATCTTCCCTATTCCAATCCATAGGAAGCCCTGTTCGTTTTAACTCCCAAATACTTCCCAGATCTGTGCACATCTGTTCCACCACCAGCACCCACATCTAAGCTACCATCTTCTCTCAGACTCCTAACTGATCTCTTTATATCCACCTTGACCTCCTATAATAACAAAGTGGTCTTTTCAGATCATGTAAAATGATCGTGTCGTTCTTTGCCAAAACCATTGAGACCTCCCATTACTCTCGAGATAAAGACCCAAATCGTTAATGTGCCCCCCGAGGTCCTGCATGGCCTGGTCCTCCTGCCCCATCTCCAGAGGTGTTTTGCATCATAGAGCTGCCCCTCTTGCTTTTGGGGTCTGGTGCCCCTGGACTTCTTGGACACACCATGCTCCCTCTTGCTCATGCTGCTCCTTCTGTGGGGGAACATACCTCCTGCGACCCTCAATTCAGACCACGCTTCCTTAAGGAAACTGGCCCTAACCCCAGACTAATAACCTCAGCGGTCTCCCGTTCTCCCTGTGGCCTATACCATGGATGGCTTTGCACATATCTGCATGACGGTGTGTTTAGTATCTGTCTTCCCAGCCAGGCTTGGAAGCTCGGCCCTGGATCTGCCTCTTGCTCCCCAGCGAGCGCTCACCACTTGGCACAGTGCGTCATACAGGGCAGGCACTCAGAATAGAATCGTTGAACCAGAAATGTCAACATCAAGATGCCTGTGCAAACCTCTCATGCCTTCAGCCCTCTGCAAAGTGGGGACTGTGCGTTGCAGTTACTCTACCCACAGGGAAATCCATGCCTCCCTTGTGCCCCAAGATAGTCACTTCTTCAGTGGAGAGCATTTAGCACAGGAGTGAGATGTGTGTGCAGGTGGCCTTCCTCAAGGCTTTGAGCTGGTTTTGTCATTCCACAGTTAGAAATAGCAGAGCCGGAGGTTCAGTGCTGGATGTCACGCCATCCAAAGAAACTGCAGCTGCGGGTTTTTTATTTTGCGATTTTTTTTGTTGGTGGTGGTGAGGATCTGGGGCCTACTTATAAATGTTTCAGATAAACAGACTGCAGTATTCACACAATCGTACACCAAGCAGAAAGGATACACCATACACCAGTGTACTGTGTACCCACGCACGCACACATACACCCCACCAGGGGGAGGCACCCTGTTAGAGCTGTGGTTAGTAGAAATTCTCATTGTACGTTCAGGAGAGCAGCATCTGATCTGGTTGTTTGGAAGACACCCTAGAAGGACTTGTAAAGGTCTGTGCAGTGGGAGGGAAGAGACTGGGCAGCGGCCCTGCAGGAAGATCCTTAGGACCAGGTGCTAGGTAGGCTGAGGCCCATTCTCGACTGGGGAGATTCTGCCCTTGGGGGGGGCAAAGATTGGAACTTGGAGGACAAAAAATATTGGGTTCTAACACTGGCTCAATCTCCAGTGTCCTCGTTAGCCTCTGTCCTGGGGGTCCCGGGGGTCCACCTTCCTGGGCATCAGCCACTGCCTCTGTAGCCTGATTAATGCCTGTACTTGGCCCCTAACGTCGTAGGTGGGCATGGGGCAGGTAGGGCAAAACATCTGTTAGATATACACCCCTGATTGGATGCACCCCACTTCTCCAACAAGCTGGCTGATAGCCCGCTGTGCCTCAGTGGGGCCTGCAGTGCAGCTGTGAGCCATAGTCCCTCCCCGCTGTGGCGTTGATAGCTGAAGAAAGGAAGTGTGAAGTGGGGACACAACCAGAAACAACACTGCCCTGGTTAGACATGCGCCGGCAGAGATGGAGCCAGAGAGACTTACGTGCAAGGAGTCAAGGAGATCTCACGCTAGGTGTGCGCTTTGCGGGCAGGCGAGCTGGAGCTGGACCCCAGCGCCCTCCACTTCCTGCTGAGCCTCTGTCTTGCTGAGAAAATGGAGGCCATGTCACCTACCTAATGACAGTTTGGGGATTGCCCCTGTGTCAAGCCTGCGCTCCACCTGGGCTGCAGGAAGCAGTCTGTAGTCCAGTTCCTGGCAGCCAGTTCAAAAAGTGGATTTAGACAGCAGCCTTTACTGCCCCTCCCGGAGTCAGAGTGTTTTCTGTGAGGAGCCCCACAGTGTGGAGGTTGAACACCATTCGAAGTTTGAACTTGGAGACAACAGTGGCCAGGCTTTGGGAGGCTTTACCCCTAACATAGTGGCTTAGGGAGCAGTCCTGAAAACCACCCTTCTCTGCCTGCTGTTGAGCCCCTGATCACTGCCTCCAAGAGAAACCGGAGGTGAGATTCTACCATCAGACTGGGCAGCTCCCCTGGACTAACTGCCTGCTTGGCCTCCTTACTTAGCATGGATAATATGGTCCCCTTTCTGTGTGTTTTTTGTTTGTTGTTTGTTTTTGTCTTTCAGTACAGCTTTACTTACCTGATAAGCAAATACTAGAGAAAAGTAAAGCCAGCACAATAAAAATACAGTTGGCCCTTGAACAATGTAGGTATGAACTGCACAGATTCACTTATACATTAACAGTAAAAATACTGGAAAATTTTTTGGAGATTTGCCACAATTTGAAAAACATTTTCTTTTCTCTGGCTTACTTTATTATAAGGATGCAGAGTATAATACACGTAACATGCAAAATAGGTGTTAATTGACTGTGTTATTAATAAAGCTTCCAGTCAATAACAGACTATTAACAGTTAAGTTTGGGGAATAAAAGTTATGTGCAGATTTTTGACTGTGCAGGGGTGAGGTCAGTGCCTCTAACTCCCACATTATTCAAGGGTCAACTGTATTTAAAAATTCTGCATAGTTCCTACACATGGAGAAAATTCACAATTAAAATTTTGTTTTATATCTTCCAGAATTATTCTCTGTGAACACATGCATACAAGATTTTTTTTTCATTTTTTATAGAAGTGGAATTGTATAATGCATACAGTTCTGAATTACCAATCCTGGACACCTTCTCATGTCAGTAAATGTCAACCCATATCATTTTAATAGCTGCCCTGAATTCCATTTCACAGATGATACATTTTTTTACCATGTAGGCATCTAGGCTATTTAAATATTTCACCATATAAACAGTATGATAGCTATAATTCCTAGAATATGCATTTTGTACACTTGACCAATATTTTCCCCTTGGTATAAATTCTGAGAAAGATTATTATGAAAAGGGATGTGCACATTGAAATTTTGATGTCTGTTGCTAAATTATCTTCCCAAAAGGTTAAGCCAGTTAGAGTCCCATTAACAGTGTAGGTAAGAAGCATTTCTGTACATGCAGTAATAGTGGCTGGTTTTGCTCTTTTTTATCACTAGGTGCTGCTTTTAGAAGCACAAGAGGTGTTTTTCTCTTTAACCCTGCCCACCCTCTCTCTCTCTGTGGTTGACAGGCGTGCAATGGTTTTTTGGGAATGGCAACTCCCAGAAAAGGTTCTATCTTAGTACAGCTGAATTCTACTGAAAGCCTCTCAAGAAGCAGAACTGGGCTTGGATTTGTTAACTTGTCGTTTAGGGTAGATCTGATAGAAAAATCCAGTTACTAAAGGGAACAGCAAGGCAGTCTTCGAGGAGGAATAAATGGGGGAGAAAAGAAAACCCATCACAGGCTTATTAAAAACATTACAGAGGTGTAACTGAATATGGCCCACAAACTTCCAAATACTGGTCAGAAGAATTTCTACTACAAGAAACATCCCTGCCTCACCCTATGTTAAGCAAAACTGTTTAACATCCTCATGAATTGCCATGGCCTGTACAGGACAGGAGCAGGTCACTACAGGCTAAAGCTGGGTGATATGGAGAGACAGCATGGAAAAAGGGACCTTGGATGGTAAGGAGGGATTTGAAGAAAACTAAAAACATGGTGACAATTGAAGTCCATATTGGCGACAGTAAAGAATTGACTCAGCGTTTTAGAATATGGAGGTCAGTTATATGGTAGGAGAACTAGATTCCTTCCCAAATAAAGAAGAAAACATATAAAGGGACTAGATGGGTGGTCAGTGTGCTGTGACTATCCAAGCCGTTGCATTGTGAGTAAGAACAGTCATCAAGTGCTCTGTCAGGGAAGACTTTGGAGACAAGCCAAACACATATTCAGGTCAGAGAGGTGCAGTCTGCACTCAGATGTGTGTGGCCGGGGTGGGGGGATCCCTGAAAGTGGACCATTGCCAAAGCCAAAGATTTCATCACAGATTTGAATCTGTATCCCTCAAGGTGGATGCAACCTGGAAACATGTTCTGGAAAACCCTCTCCCTTAGGCTTGGCTTACTCTGAAATATAGCTGGGTATGCATAGAAAAAACGAGCAAGAAATCGCACCAAAGTACTGATGTGGTCACCTTTGGGTAGGGGAGTTGTGGGTAGTGTTTTTTCCTTCAAATTTCTATGAGAGTGAACATTTTATTTGTAAAATGCTAGGCCTGTCCCCACCCCTTCCCTTGTACTACCTGCTGCTCTGTACACAGTGACGTAAGCCAGGGCTGGCCGGAAGCTGGGGAGGAGGCCCTGTCTTCACTTCAGCTGCGCTACACTTTCTGATCCTCCTGGGAGGCTCCAGGGGAGGGAGCCGCCAGTGTGATGAGTGGGGAGACAGCATCTGGGAAGGGGTTGGGGGGCAGGTGCACATACAAGGCTGGGTTCTCAGGATGGCAGATAAATACATCCCTCAGCCTCATTCCAGAAGTTTCTTCCTTTTTGTTTATGTCCCTCTGTTTTGATTCTTTGAAAGAAATTCCACACATCTTTGTTTATGAATGTAAAATCTAATTTTGGGGAACAAATGAAATTCATTTGGGTTTCTATAGTCTTGATGAGTATGCCCTGTCTTTTCTGTTAAACATCATTAATTTCTTGACAAACAGATAGCAGATGAAAAAATGTTGCTCTTCTGCATTGTTGGTAATGTATGAGGAATAATTAAAACTCATAAATAACCATTAAAAATTTGCCTTTAATGATAACATCTCTAAACGTGTAATATCTTAACAATTTAAAAGCCTCATTAGACGTTCTCTTATACCCAGAGCCCATTTGCTGGAAAATATTTCTGAATAAATTTTGCTTATCTTTTTATAGTAAGACATTAATACTCCGTAATAATGTGCAAAATGACTTCATGATGGTGATTGTTATTTTATCTTTGCAATTACAGACATACCAAGTGGATCTGAAGCCCAATGGGTCAGAAATAATGGTAACAAATGAAAACAAAAGGGAGTATATTGAGTACGTATACATGCACTTAAATATTTTCTGTTGTTAAGTTGAACGGCATTATTTGGTGACATCCCTTACCAGAATAGCTCATGCATGTTATGGACATGTTTTTAACAAGATGAGTTCCTTTCTGGCTTGGGCTAATAGCTGAATTATGAAATGGAAATTTTGACTTGTATCATGACTGCAGTGAGCTGCCACATAAAGGAGAAAAAGGTTTAATTATTGAGTAGTAGGGGGCAGGTTCCCTTTTGGAGTATGTGGATATCTAGTCTAAAATTGGGAATTGCAGCAATGGAACACAGTCGATGACCAGTGGGGTAAAATTAGGAATAACCAAAGATAAAATATTTCATCTCTCTCTTGACTTCTTTTCCATAATGAAAAAATAAGAAAATAGTTAAAAGCAGATAGAAAAGTTTGGTCCATGCAAACACAGTGAATTATTTCTCATATCTGCAATTTTCTTAACCAAATCTCAGCCTGTTAGTGGAACACATGTTGAGACCTTTGGAAGTCCAGCTGTAAGTAATCCTAGGGCATTCGTGCTACACAGAAGGACTTCCTCTGTCGGGCACATTACATTTTCCTCTTCGGGGTGTATGTATGCTTCAAACGCCCAGTGCTGGCATCTTCCAGGGACTACCAGGTAGCACTCACTACCCTGGCCAGGGGTGTGGGCAGGGCAGCAGAGGGGGCTCCAGGCTCCAGCTTCTGCTTGTCTGGCCCGTTGTTGCAGCTGCCTGAGCTCCTTGTTTGCATTCAGTACTCCATTTCAATAAGCTGGTTCCCTCCTCTCTTCTCAACATAACTGGTTAGACGATTTTAAACTGAGAGAATTGGCTGAGGGTCTTGGCCTCTTTTAGTGTGATCTGCAAAGAGAAACCTATTCTTCCTAATTAGGAAGAAACAGACAGTGTTGGGGTCTCTACTAGGGACCCTGACAAAGCATGGATGATAACACAGACTTCTCTCCTTGCAAGTTAAAAGCTTGCTCTGCTTAATTAAAAAAAACTACAAGTAAGATAGCACAGTTCCAACCTGTTCACGTTAGTTTGCACGTTGTTCTGAACTCAGTCTGAGCAAGCGAGATGACAGCCTGGCAGGCATGTTGTCGTCACTCAAACTTGGAATAGATTTTTTAAAATGATGCATCCCAGGGTGACTAGAGTCAGAAGTCTGAGAGTTCTGACACTGTGATATGTGTTGTATATCATTCTTTGCAGTTAATTCTCTTAGGTTTCAAATTTGGTGAGGAGTAGGCTCAGGCAGAGGCTTAGCCAGCTTGACTGAGCAAAAGGGTGAAATGAACCCCTCTGCCCCCAGCCGTGTGCCCCTGGAGCAAGCAGACAGCTGAGGCTTGGACTGATGATGGCAGCCCGGCGCAGCAAAGCAGCCATGGCTGTGTAGTGGGACTGCCCTCCAGGCTGTTGCCATGGCGCCACCTCGGCCATGAGAGCCCTTCATGACCAGGTCCTTGTGCTGTTCCATGACAACGCGCCTTACATGGAGTCCACAGTGGATTCTCCTGGCAGTACATCTGCTGTACGCTGAACATCCTCACAGAGAAAATAGTTTCAGTGGACATTTTATCCTTCAAAGTGTAGTATTATTAGTGTAAGTCATTTTGTTGATGACTTTGATGCCATTGTCGAAAAACAGTACATTGGATACTGGAATGAAATACCGTATCACAAAATATGTTGTACCGGGTACTCCCTTTAAAAACGTGTACATATTTACACATCCATGTGGGTATACGTATGAGTTTGTATACACACATTTACACACACATACATATGTATTCATACCCCATGACTCTTTTTTTCATCCCTTTTCTCCCCATAGTCCTAAAGTGACTTTGATAAACTAATGCTTGATCTCGGGGGTGGGGGGACTCAATTATTTTTTTGAAATCCTCAGTGAGATTTTAGGTGGTTTCACATCTGTTCCCGTTCACTCAAGAGAAGTCATGAGTTGCGTGTGCCACAGCACTAGAGCCTCCCTTTTCCTTTGCCATTGTAGGAGTCTCCCTCCTTTCCCCTGCCCGATGAGAAGCAGTTGCAGTTGTGAAGAAAGAAATGTGCCCTGGTGGTGATGAGGTGGTTAAACGCTGTTCGTTTTCTCCCGCAGCCTAGTCATCCAGTGGAGGTTTGTCAACAGGGTCCAGAAGCAGATGAACGCCTTCCTGGAGGTGAGCTGTGCTGCTGGGGCCCCTGCCCACACCCCTGTCCCAGGCTGAGGGGCTGGCTCCCCTCCTCGGGGCGTGGCGGTGGGACAGACCCCACACTGAGAGGCAGGTGTGGGCGCTCACGCTGTTGGCCGGCCTCCAGGATGGTAGCGGTCCAGCACTGCGCCCCCACCCTCCGTCTGTTGATTTGTGTTCTCCTGCTTTGCTTCTCTGATTTTTACATTTGCCTCGACCATTTTTAGAGAGAACTTTTTACAGACTTGATGTAGAAGAGCAGGTCCCTCCACACAGGCTGGAACCCCTGTTGGCAGATTCAGGCAGAACCCACAGGGCGCTAGGGGTGCGTCCCTGCGTTTTGCTGCGGTGACCGCTGTAAGACACACAAGGATCAGGGCCCAGCAGTGTGAAAGGCAGTTTCCAGTAGGGCCACCGCCCTGTAACAGTCAGTAGTCAAACATTTTGTTTTTTATCCCCTACCTTCTTTCAGAGCTATTGCTCACAGACTTCTCTCCTACACAGGTACATGTAAAACACTTTTTCTTCAACTGGTTTTTATCTTATACGAAGCCACCTTGTGACAGCTGTCATCCTTTTAAAGGGTGAAACGGGTACTTCGCAGATCCAAATAGTATCAGTGATGCTCCCAGGGTCCTGATGAGAGTTTAAAAATGATTCACTCTGACCAAAAGTGGAATTCCCCTTTTAAATCTTGATGATGGGCTTAGTTATGTAAAGAGAACATAAGAACAAGCCCCAGGAGCACATCAGAAATTTCCTCTGAACCAGTGCAGAGTTCTCTGCTGCCGAGGCGCTCCTAAGCTGTCCCAGCTCTGCTCTCTGCACCTGAGGAGCGAGGCCCCAGCCCAGTCAGGACACTCAAAAAAAAAATCCAGGGACTTGGAGTTAGACTCACTTGAGAGCATTTACACAAGGAACCTAGGAAGCAGATTCCTGACCCCACCCTGATGATCACCTCTCAGAATCAGCCTCACGCGAGGCCCAAGGAGGTGGAGCGCCCCGCCCCATTGAGGCCACTCCACTAGTTAGATGACCTGGGAATTACAGAGCTCAGTCTTCCCTAGACTCAGTCATAACCGTCTCCTTTTCTCTTTCATCTGTGTGCCTCCAGTACCTTATTTTTGTACATGTTCTCTTGCACATCTGTGCCTTGGGCATTTTAGGACACACTGACTCAGAACAGTGTGTCACAGTGGCTTCTGGAATCCGCCTGCCTGAAGTAACCCATATTTTCATAGGGTTTCAGAAGCTACTTAAGTACCTGAACTCTATAGATTCTACTGCTTTTCAAAATTTTTGTATTGTGACTGCTGTTTTTTTTGTTGTTGTTGTTGTTTGAGCTACATGTACTAGATACTGTCCCTGATATATCAGTTATCAGTAGAGAATGTGTTTTTCTTGGCTAACCAAAAGTTTGTTTTCCTGTAAAATTTCTCTCTTTCAAGGAAAAAGGTGTTCAAGATGACTTTTTTTCTTTCAGGGATTCACTGAACTGCTTCCTATTGATTTGATTAAAATTTTTGATGAAAATGAACTGGAGGTTTGTATTATAAACATTTTTTGTAGATTCTTTTTAAGTCTCCGCTACTACTTCATAAATGATATTTTATTCTCTGACCTGTAACGTCCTGGGAAGCTTAGCTGAATTCTACTACATGCCCCATATGGGTTTGTCTGCTTGTCAGTCTGGGAGTAGGGAATAGCAGACGTAATCTCCCATAGACTCCTTGCCCAGGAGAGGGCAGTTCTGGGACATACCGGGCAAGTAGAGGCCCGCTAGGCTGAGTGGGTTCAGGCTGGTGGCACTAGATGAGGAAAACTGCTTCTGGGAGAGTCAGAGTTGGCAGTGGCCAGTGGGGTGGTGGCATCCTGCTCAAGATTGTGCTGGCTGAGTATCTGCACCTCCCCACATCCAGCTGAATGGGGTCTTGGCCAGGAAGTGAGGGTAAGCATCTGCTAGAGGCTGGAGAGCAGATGTCTGGGTGAACTTGACCTGTTCATGTTGAGTCAGGGAAGCATCAGGAGGCCATGAGGTAGTAGCAGGAGGTCTTTTGACATTAGATAGTTTCAGCTGCTTTGGTTTGACATAGATGTAAGAACTAGCAATCCCGTGAGAATAGCCGTCTTTCACCCTTGCTGTGTGGACAGGACAGGAAGAGGAAGACTGTGTGTGTTGAGAAGCTGTTGGTGGAGCTCTGTTACCATTTGTCCGAGCTGCTTCCAGTGACGCCTTCCTCACAGACTGCCTTTCTGTTCTTTCATCTTAAAATGCAAACTGCAAGATAGACAATGTTGTCTAGCTCTTACATTGTACAGGCGGAGAAACGGAGGCAGGGAGAAGTTAGTAGTCTCATGTGTTTACCTTCAGCAAGGCTCTGGTACAATAAGGCCTAGAAATCTGGTTTTCAGACGTCTGGTTTGGTTCTTCCATTTTACTCTGGTACCTCGGCAGGAATAGCATGTTCATTTGTCTACGGGAAACCATCCCTGTGGAGCATTAGACAAACCAAGGAGCTCTGAGACCAAGTCAGAGCAGCCGCTGCGTTAGCGCAGCGCCCCCACAGTCTCTGCACAGATGAGCTCTTCACTGTCATAGACACTCAGTCTTTTGTGGGCGGAGAGAGATTTTCAAATATTGAGACAAATAACCTCAAGGGGGAACAGCCAGAGTAATGAGCAGCTGTAAATGGAGCATAAGAAAATCTATGAGCACCATGCAGAGATTAGAGGGGTAGGGAAGACGACTGATGCGGAGTTTTCATTTCCAGTGTGAAATGTTGCGGCCTGTGCAAGTGCTAGAATTGGGTCCCCCTCGTTAACCTACACTGTCTGATCTGCAGTGGCAGGGAAAATTCCCCATCACGGGTTTCAGCAGGTTGCCAGCTTACCTGCTTTGCACATGACAGAATGCTGGCATCGAGAAAAGGCCATTTCCCCATGTGTGATTTCTTCAGCTTTCACATTGCACCCTGTTTACATCTGGTCAACCTTCCTCCTAGTTGCTGATGTGCGGCCTTGGTGACGTGGACGTGAATGACTGGAGACAACATTCTATTTACAAGAATGGCTACTGCCCAAACCACCCTGTCATTCAGTGGTTCTGGAAGGTAAGTCCAGGGCCTGCAGGGCCAGTCTCTGTTCCTCTACCTGGGTCCAGCCTATGGGCTTTAGGCCACCCTCGCCGTGGTCTTGCTTTAGGCCGGTTGCTGGCAGCAGGTTCTGTTAACACCTGGACTGCTTGGGGAGAGAAGGGGCAGACTGAACGAGAAGCAGCCATCTCTGCTGGTTTTCTGTCACGCTAGTGGACAGCTGTTCCTGGAATAGTTTGATCCTTAGCAAAGCATACACTCCTTCCTTTTGTTTGAGGAAGCCGTTAAATAGGTAACTGGATTCAAGAGTTGGAACTGGTGCTCCAGAGTGTATAGGTAACAGTGGGAGGCTTGCTACCCAGGGCGGACGCATACTTTGGGGCTTTTTCCAAAATGCCATGTGGGGCTAGAATTATTTCACCAATTTTTTTGCTGTTGCTAATTCCAACAAGCATTTTGATCTTTATATCTTCCAGTCAGAGATGCAAATGGAATTTGGTTTACTCTCTTAGAGACAGTGTTTGCATTCTGTTTAGCTTAGGAGTGAAACAGGAATGAGTGGGCCCAAGAAGAGCCAGCAAATGGCCTTTAAAAGAACAGCCATGGAGGGAAAAGCTAATTTCTTAGAGAAATAAGAAATCATGTTAGTTTCTATTAATACAAAAAGCTCCAGCAGAAGTATAGAGAAATAAAAGAAAAACAATCTTCAAACCTTGTCCAAATCTTGTTTAGCTTTGATTTTGGATTTTTTTTTTTTACAGCAGTTCAAGCAACATTACCAGGAAAGCTACTCAGTTCTTGTAATAATTCAGATACGTAAGGTACACAGGTTATTTAGAGGCCTATCCTGGCCTGATTTTTTTTTTTTCTTTTTTTAAAATGTTAGCTTAGAGAATTTGTCCACAATCTGGTTAACCCACCGCATAACCTGGGTTCCCCTGGTGTTGACACTTCTTGGACACAGTCTATTTATAACTGGCTTGGGGTAACTGCCATTCCTCACACACAGAAATAAGAGTTTAGCACCATCAAAGAATTGGCTTTTTTATATCATTTATCTTGACCTGTTGGCAGAAGAAGAAAGACATTATGATCTCTTAAGATTAGAGAGGTTGGTATTGTGGTGGCCATAAAAAAGCCAAAAAACTCCATTTTCAGAGTCACCTGTGTGGGTCTTACCTTGCAATATGAATAAGATTAAGTTTGCCCGTCTGGATTACAGCAGCGCATGCCTCGTGTCACACACGGGCTGTAACGACCTTCTGCCTCCACTCATAGGCTGTGCTGCTGATGGACGCTGAAAAGCGTATCCGGTTATTGCAGTTTGTCACCGGAACGTCCCGAGTACCTATGAACGGATTTGCAGAACTTTATGGTGAGCAAGATGTCATGAGATTGAGGTCCCTGTGAATTTCTAGCTGAGCATCACTGCGGCGCACGGGAAGACTGCCTCCCAGACCTCTAGCTGTGTGTTGTACGCTCCCGGGCTGTTTGTGTAGCTACCTGATGGGGGGCCGGGGGTTGTCTTGGCTTCAAGCCACAAGGTTGGTCTTCTCCCTTTTCTTTTTTCTTTTCTTTGTTTTTTTGTTTTGTTTTCTTGTGGTCATTGTTTTGTTTTGGTTTATCTTTTAAAACGAGATTTTGCAGAATCATCCATGTGATTATAAACTGCATGTTTAAAGACCTCTCATCTTCAGAAGGCAGAATTCTTCAGTGCCTACTGTAGATTAAAAATTACTCTTCCTGCTCTGCATATTAAAAGTCATGTTTTATTTTTTTCCCCCCAAAAGTAGTTTTAAATTAAACTTCCAGGGTTTGGCAGAAAGGCAGCAGCCTTCTGCACATCAGTTTGTTGTTGGGGCTGTTAACTTGGCCGGATTCCATTCCACAGGCAGCACAGAGTCTGCGTTGTGAAGTTGTGCAGACCTCTTGCTCCCCCAACATTAAATATCACCCCTCTGCACGCCTGCCCACCTCCTTCCCTTTTAAGTCACACCTAAGCTTTGTTCTCCTGCCTGAGCACTCTTAGCATTTATTTCTCTTTTTGTGTCTAGGTTCCAATGGTCCTCAGCTGTTTACAATAGAGCAATGGGGGAGTCCTGAAAAACTGCCCAGAGCTCACACATGGTAAGTGACAAAAACACACAGGGTGTCCGTAAGCAGTATTTTAAATACTTAGCTGTGTATGATGCTGGGCTAGAGGCTATAGAATGTTCTGTCGCCTGTCCATAAGTAGAGTATGAAATGTCACTGATACAGATGAAATATAAGTGGTATAGTCATGCTGATAATACTTAAACCAAGATTTGAATGAACCCGGTATGTTTGGCACATAAAGTGTTGAACACTCCGTGCTGTGGGGGCATCCTCCTGTAAACCCCATCCTTCCCTAATTATTCTAGGAAGCAGAGATTTCACTATCTATTCACCATACATAGGTAGGATAGCTCCCCAACTCCAAATAGATTGGGTTTTTATTTCTACCTTAAATTCGTTTTTTAGAACTTGGGATAAAATTTCACATTGTTTTTAGAAGTCCTTTCATGGCCATCAATCACCCTTAAGCCTCTGGAATTCAGCAACAGTCTGATTGTGGCTGGAGGCACATGAGAGGTCTGACAAAGGACCACCTGCAGGGGGACAAGTGGGGACGCAGGAGGAGGAGCTTCCCTCAGCGAGCTCTTGCTAATCCAAGCCCCAGTGTCCCTGAGTTGGTTGCTCCCAACAGGCTTTGATTTCTTGCTCTTAGGAAGCAGGTGGCAGGGAAGTAGGTCCTCTGAACGGTGAGCCACATAGACCTCTGTCCTTGGAGTAGTGGTGGCCCCAAAGCCCACTTGGGCCCCGCTGCACCGCGCGACAATCTCAGTGCAGGAAGCGCCTCCCTAACCCCAGAGCGCCATTCAGGAGAGAAGACGTGTTTGGTAACAATTGTGAGAGGTGTTTAGCTTCTGTTTGATTCTCTCACCTCACCAAAAAGAAAGCTTTTGCCCATTTATACCATCCCTGTGATGGATGGAGTGAATGTGGGCATTGCCCATCAGAGCCTTGGAAGCAAGCAGCTCTGCTAAACTCGGCAAATATCCAAAGCAGCCATTGTCCATGATTCTCTGCCTTTAATCTAGGGGAAGAATATTTTGGTAGTTTGGAGCTTTTATTCCAAAACGCTATCAGAGTCGCATGTAGTTTTCTGGGTATGATAGCCTTCTTTTGGAAGGCAGCCAACAGAAAGCCAAGCCCCAGGACTGTCAGCACGTATGCAGAACTCCCACACCCGCAGTCCAATAATGATCAGCAGGAGTCAGCTGAAATACTGCGCACAGCTTCTTCTGTGGGTCAGTCATTATTTAATCTTTGTGGTTGTTTATAGATACTAATATTCCCCTGGGCTATCAGGAAGCTAGCCCATGATCACACAGCTCACAGATCCACAAATCACAGGATTTGGACTCAGATCTGCCAGAATTAGAATCTTCACCCTAACCACACATGCATCTACTCTGTTGAAACAGTCCACTTTCTTTTTAGACTCTTCAAAGAGAACCAAACAATAGGGTGTTCAGTCTGTGTCCCTTTGGACTCAATGGACAGATGTCTTACTCTTAAACTATTTCAGAATCCACATGTTTCAGCCCAACTGAAATATAGTGCTGCCTGGATAAAACCTCTGAAATGTGTGGCTCTCAACCTTGGCTACACATTGGAATCACCTGTAAACTTTAAACTGATGTCAGGGTCCTGCCCCTGGAGATTCGGACTTAGCTGGCCTGGCGTGTGGCCTGCGCTGTGGGATTTCCAGAGCTTCCTGGGTGGGTCTGGCAGGCAGGTAGGTTTTAAAGTCTGTGCTCTTTCCTTAAGGACAAAGTTCTCTGTACACAAGGAAAGCAACTCAAGTGGCTCTTACTGAAGCCTCTTTCTTCTCTGTGAAATAGAAATAAAGCAACCAGGCAGTCTTCCTAATGGTGCTCTCTTCAGACTCACTGCCACCTGACATGGAGGAGCGGGGGTGGCAGGCACACCGGCCGGCAGGGGCGGGACTTGCCCTTCTGTCTGCTGCGTGGCATTCCTCCCAACCTAGCCCCAGATCTTACTGTAATGTAGGGAATGGGAGCTTTGCTGGCTGCTCCACAGTGACAGTTCCACACTCCAGTTAGCCATACATACAATTAATTCCTTCCATGTTTTTTGAAAATATAAAATATACAGTCAGCTTCAAAATAAAAACCTGATTTATCAGGAGAGCAAGAGCTGGCTCTTTCTGAAGGATATGTTTCATCAACTTCTCAGGCATAATTACTGAATGTCTGGTATTTAAAGGGCTTCATTTCATTGTACTATCAAAGGTTACTGCTTGGATATTTAGGATTACACTGTGCTAAGAATGACAGACCCACCTGGTCTTAGAGGTAGACTCTAAAAATAAAATAAAAAAATCTGATTCGGGCCACACATCCTCTGCGTGAAGAAGCTGAAGCCCATTGAGCATGAGGAGGTCACATAGCTAGTGAGTGACCAGCCAGAGGCACGTACCTGCCCAGACCTCAGAAGCAGCAATAACGAACACCTAGACATTTACTGTTCCAGGCATTGCTCAAGCACTTCATGCGTATTAACTTGCAATCGTCACAACAGTACTAGGAAGTGGGTAAAATGACAAAAGGGAGTCAGTGGTCACAGATCCTTGCGAATGCATTTCCAAACCCCATAGGGGCTGCAGGTCTTGTCCTTTCAAATACCACCTTAAAGTTCAGACCAAAGGCACTTTCTGCAGCGGGCTCTTCTAAATGCAGTCTGCAAATGTGGAGTTCTGTCTTTATAACTGGTAACGTGTTCAAGATCATTATCAAAATGGAAAGTCAGAATTGAAAAGTTCTTTTAGACTTACTCTTTTAGGATTTCTGGGTTTCTGAGAACTCCAGTTTGAGAAGCACAGTGTTGTTTTCTGCTCTGTTTTTTAATGTTTAGTGAGTGTTAAATATCTGAGACCTCAATGTATCTTAAAGTTTAGGGGTTGTAAAGGGCCCACCACAGGGATGTGTCTGTTTCTTCCTAATGCTGATCATCAGCTTTTGAAACATAAGTTGTTCTCCCCATATTTGCAATGACAAATCAGTGCAAGAGGGAGTTTTAAATGGAATAGTTAGAGCTTGGCTTTGGAGCTGCCTGGGGCTGAATCCTGGTTCTGCGGCTTACTGTGTGACCTTGGGCAAGTTACTGAACATCACTACCTTGAATTCTTCCTCTAAAAACTAAAGGTAAAGCATTGCCCGCCTGACAAGGTGAGTATTAGGATTTGCTGAGGGTAGTAAAGGAAAAGCACCAAACAGTGCTGACTGGCATGGGGCAAATGCTCCAGGAACTTCGGCTCTTAGGAAGACATCACTAGCTATGGCAAGTGTGTATGGCCATTGTCATAGCAGGTGCACATGAGCAGTCCACCCCCATAGGCATGAATTCTGTGACTAGGGGCTCCAAGTCCTTGCATCCCATGCGGGTAGTCACTGAATGGGGAGGGAATTATAATAATGGTCACCATCTCTGGGCACTCACTATGTGCCTGGCCCTCTTTCCATGTGTTCTGATTTGACCTTCCCAGTACACTGTGAGCAGTTTCCCCATTTCACAGAAGAGCAGAGAGATTCCAGAGTGAGATGACGTTCCTGGAGCCACACAGCTGGCAAGTGGGAGAGCCAGGATTGGACCTGGTCTCACAGACAGTCATACTTCATTGTTCACAGAGGCCAGTGGTTAGTGAGGCCTCCAGACAATCACCAAGGTGATTTGTAATCCACCAGCTGAAGCGTCCTGGTACCTGGGGGCCTTTTATAAATGCAGGTTTTCACTCTAAATGTTGATTGCTTGCCTGACTTGCTTGGAGGAGGTAGCTTCCTGTCAGGGTTCTGGAGCTGCAGACAGCCCGGGTGCCGGGCTTCAGGACCCAGTCTGCAGAATGGAGAAAACATCACCCCCTTCATAGGCTTGTGATGAAAATGAAATTAGTTACTACATGGAAAACCCCTTGGCTTGGGGGCCGATGTAGAAGTGAGGGTGTTGGAAACAGATGCAACCTGGATGCACCTGCAGCTCTAATGCACCAGCCCTTTGTGTTTGAAGGGTTTTGAAATCTTGGCGTGTATGTCAGTTACCTCACCTTTACTATCTCCCTCCCAGCTGGATTTTTCCAGGACCCACCTCTGGCTGTAGTGGAGAGATTACAGGGACTGTTAGAAAATTCTTCCTTCTCCTCCATAGGTTATGTGGCCTGTTTGATGCAGACAGTGTCATCCCTGGAATTTATTTTTGATAATCTGTATTGCTGGTTAAGACTTTCACATCCTCTTGCTCGAACACCAAATGCTATTATAACTAAAGGGTAATACTTCATATTGACACTTCTTGTTACTTTTGCAGCTTTAATCGCCTTGACTTACCTCCATATGAAACCTTTGAAGATTTACGAGAGAAACTCCTCATGGCTGTGGAAAATGCTCAAGGATTTGAGGGGGTAGATTAAGCACCCCTTGCCTCGGGATGGTTGTTCATCAGCAAGTCCTGCTTGCACTTGCCTGACAGACTTTGCAGAGACGACGGCAGCAGTTGCACGGTGCGGCTCCTGGAGCAGAGCCTTTCCCGGGACTTGCCCAGGTTCAGCTATGGGAACCCAGGCCAGTCGTGTTCCTGCATTTCCACCACGAATTATCAACTGGGTGATGTGTACACTAATTACATTTCAGGAGGACTTAGTTCTATTTATGTTGTGCCTCTGTAGGCAAAGCCCTTAATAAATATTTTACATACTTTATAATGACAATGAATGGAATTAATCACTCTACAGGTATAGTATTACAACTCATGTTTACTTTTTAAAATGATTTAGACCGATTTTCAGATCTTATTTCATTACAATTAAAGATGTCTCGTGTACTTGGAAAAGTGAGCATATTTTTTTTGTATATGAATTTCATACCAGGTTTAATGTCAGTGACATTTTTATTTTTGAAGTCCTTTGATATCCTTACCCCCTACTTTATGAGACTTGGGAGACTGATTTTTGTCCAAAAACCTTCTACAGACAAGTACTTTGAGACTTTAAAATACAACATTAGGCATAATGATGATGATTTTTTTCCATACTCAGAATGAAAACAAACTGGATATTCCATTTTTTCATTCAAATCTAGCGTCATAGCTACAGGCTGAGAGAATTGTAACATAGTATGACAAATTTTGTGTTGACTGGAAAGAATTACACCATTATTCTTCAGAAGTAATCATGTGTGCTTTATATTACATGTTTGAGACAGGATTGGACTATCATTTCTCACAACAGAAATTACCTAACCCTTCCTGATGCTGTACAGTCATTCTTTTATTATAGTTTCCTCTTTGCTGTTCGTAATAGAGACATTTGAATGAAACTTGGCACTCCTTGATTTGAAACTGTGGAAACCAGATTTGTTCTGTCTCCTGTTTGTGTAGCATTTGCTAATGGTAGCTAAATAATCGATTTTTGTCCTAACTGCACCAATTCTGAAGGCACTTTATGTACTACATGGAGGTCATATCTGGTTTTGTTGATTTCTGTTTTTTTTTTATCATAGACATTAAATGTGATGATTATTTCTTCTCCCTGCACACATCTCTCCGGTGCAATATCAGTTGTGAATCTGGCTGCTGGTGTATAAAACTGGATGTAAAGCTGAGCCTCTGCAGACCTGTCCTCAACAGTTGTTTTGTGATTTGTACTCGACTACAAAGATTAATTTAATATACACTTAATCTAACCGGGTTTTGTTACCTATGACATGTTGCATGCTTCAATACTGTGTACTGCTGAAGTTGTGTCCAGTCTGTGCTAGATTAGAAGTGAGGGAGATGATTTGATTGGCCCACTGTGGTCAAGCTGTTAAACTGGTAGTGGCTGGGGATTGAGTGCCCAAGCAGTTTGATTGTGCTGCTTGTAAGTCCTTGCTGCCGAATTCTGTCGCATTTTGAGAGAACGCCTGAGGCACTGTGGGAGCTCAGCAGCCTGGCTGTCCTTTCTGTATCTGTTGCACCAGGCGCTGTCTTAACAGTAGGAGGACAGCAAAGCTCTTGCCAGTCAGAGATAAGACAAAAAAATCGTGGCTTCACGGCCTCATTTGTTAGAAAAGAAGGACCTTTGGGTGTAAGAAATTCGTCTTTACCCAGCTCTGGGTGGCTTGTGAGAAGCCATAACCGTTTGTGGCTGTAAATGAGTTCCCCAATGGGGTGCAGAGGTCTGAGGCATCCAAGCAAGGTGTATTTCACCAGAGGGGAGGTTGGCTCCCTTTTGATACTGATTTTAAAGTATCCTGTAGTGAACAGAAAAAAATGTGTAATTAGAAAGAACAATATTGCTCATTATTTTTACCTACAGGTGGGATTTTTTTTCCTAAAGTAATGTAACAACTGTCTCAGTGGCAAAAACCACCTTTTTGTGACCCCTCATCGTTCAGTCAGCCTTGTTTGTAAGACACTTGCCTAAGTCTGAGCGGTGTGCTTGGATGGCTGCTGCAGGTGGTGGTGTAATGATGGGGAAGAAAGCCCACAAGTCTAGTCTAAGGCCTGGGATTCTTCTGTCATTTGTAAACTGTATATTCAAAAAAATAAACAGAATATTCTCTAAATGTGTATCAGGTTAAGTACTGAAAATATGAAAGAAAAAACCATCCTAAGAGAATTCCTACTCCAGGAACAGAAAAGAGTTATCGATGTATATACCCTGGAAGGCATAGTTGTGAATGACAGTTCGGTTCATCTACCCCGTAATGTTGGATTTCAGTGACAGCTAGAGTTCTGGGTTGAGAGGTTTTGTTTTATCCAAGTAAGGTTCCCTAATTCTCAGCAGTTCTTGGTGTTTCTCTCTTTGTCCACAGTAGCCCTGTATATTTTGTTTTCTCTAAATCCCGATGACCACTCTCCATCCTCTTCACGACGTATTGCAGATGGCAGTGCGAAAAGGCGCAAGGAGCAGACTGCTGGGTCCTGGGCCCCAGCCCGCTCCGGTCAGCAGGCGTGGGGGAGGCGGGCGGGCTCACTTTTTCTAGTTGTCCTGAGCAGTTGTGCCATTCCCAAGTCCAAAGTCTCTGTAGTCCCTGTCTTCTTAGAAATTACCTGACCCTAGCATCTTTAGTTCTCTGAAGAAGGTATGGTTACTATGGGCCATTCTTCCATGAGGTTAAGAAGTTCCAGAGTTTACATACTGCATGTTGACGGTCTAATGTGAGCTATCACAGCTGCCGTGCTGGGTTCGCAAAGCCTGCTCAGTGGCAATAGCTTTAACCAGCGGTCTGCTCTTCTCCCTACTGCCTCTGGAGCAGGAGACAATGAAGCATCTGTTTTAAAGTAGAATTCAGCATCGGTGCTCTTGTTTTCCTGAAATATTTTCTATTAGCTGCTTCCCTGTAGCCAGTCCCCTAGCAAATCAAAAAGGTAAAGGATGCTTCTTTGATTTTTATTTCCAAGGCCCTTTGGTAGCTAACATCAGCTATTCCCCAAGGTGCGATGACAAGTGCCATAAAGAACCCGACCTGGGTTATTCCTCCCACAGAAAGGGACACATTCTTAGAAACAGCTTGCAAACTATTTGGACCACTTTCTTCATCTCACATTGTTAAATGGACAACACGTACCACTGCTGTTTCATCTTGCCAGATCTAAGTTGGCTCTCTTGAAAGCCAAGTTCACATGCAGCAGATTACTAATTGTTCTAAAGGTCACTAGTTGTTTAACACTTGAGTCTAGTACTTTTTCCTAAGTCTTGTTACCTCACTTCTGAAAATTTAAAATCAAAAGAGCCCAGGTTAATCAGTTCTAGAACCCCTGTCCACTGTACTAGCTCTCCTCTTTCTTTGCCTCTTTTCCACCCCGCCCTTTGTCTCTTCTCCACCCCGCCCTGACTCCGCACGCCTGTCCTGGGAGTGCAGGGAGAAGAGTGGATGCTCTGTCTGGTATCATTTTCTGCCTTGCCAGTGGGGGGTGCTGCTGTGCAGGGTAACTGCCTGGCCTGCTCCCTTCCTAATCCTCCTGGGAGATCACGCACTACCTCTGTCGCAACAGGCTTTGGGGTACATCCTGATAGGTCATGTCAAAACTGCCAATTTCGGGTCTGAGATAGGTTTTTAACAATCCTGATAAACTCCACTTTGTACTTTAGATTTTAAAACTGGTAAGAAAATGTGATATGCTTTGGACCACTATGTTTAATTTATCAAAGCCTTAATGAACAGTGTATATACACTTGCATACGCTCACCACAACCCCAGAACGTTTTCAGTGTGTCTGAGACAGTGTTACAGTGTTAGAGGATGTGAGCTTGTATGTTTTGTTGTAGGAAAGGATAACTTTCTGTTTGTATGAAATTTTCCAAGAACTCTCATTAGACATGTATCCTTCATTAAAGGTGTTATGTGCAAAGCAACGCATGTTTAAAATGCATGACTTTTGTTTGTTGGTTTTATGTGTATAAGGAGTAACAATAGGAATCTAACGACATTGGCTACAGACCTCTGTGTATTGCATTCTCAAACCTTGATTCAGTGCATTGAAAGCCTTCCTCATGACCATTACCTGAGTCTACAGACATCTTCGTTCCTATATAAGCCTGTTTGCCCTCTTACTCAGATTAATTTCACTTAGATTGTCACAGTTTCCTTCATGTTAACTTTGCATAACTTTGTTCTTTACTACTGCGTATGTTATACATATATATGTACATATGCTGTCCAAATATATATGTATATATTTGTATAGCATTTTTATGCCTTTCTTGAGTAATCTGGTTTCGAAAGGGAATGAGAGCTTAGTTCCTTCTACAGTTTTCTCCAAGCCGTGTCCTGAGAATTCTGACCCTCAGAGCCTGAGAGAACGCCAGGAAGAGGATGTTTAATGCTGTCATTTCTTAATTCAGTACTTATTATCAAATGAAACATGAAAAAAACAGTGACTTTTAAGGTGAAAGCTTCAAGCATTCCAAATGAATTCTCAATGTTTCCTAACTTTTTATTGTAAAGCCACCTCCTACTCTAAAGCCAAGTACTATTTGATATCATGATTGAAAGCCAAACTACTCGGAAATTTTTTAAAGACAACTTACAGATAATGCTCATTTTCACAATCGGAATAGCTTATAAAATATGGTTGAATTTGATACACACAGGAAAAGTTTTGTTTTAAGAACAAGTCCTTTTTGCTTTTCATTTTTCTTGAGAGAGCTAAAGAGAAACGGTAGATTGTCTTCCTGACAGCAAAAAAGTACTGTGACAAAATAAAGTCATTGTAAAGAAGTGATGCAACTTGTCAAATATTTAATAAAGATTTATGGAAGCTGGAACATTTTCTACATGTATTATGGGTGGTCTGATTTAAAGCTTCTTCGTGAATGCATCAGCTTAATTGTTTCAGAAGTTTAAGTGCCTGCAGATTTATGGTACGTTCATTTCCTTATTCTCCTTTAAAGTTCTGCACCTTTAAAGGCCTTATTAAAGTCTGCCCAAACCTCATGGCTAAAGCTTATTGGGATGCACATCTATTGTTATTCATCCATCTTTTTATTAAAGTTGATAATTTCTTTACATAACACTTAAGTAATCCAGTATGCGTCCCCTGGGAAGGCATATTTCACCTCTAGTTTTTATCCTAACCCTCAATTTATGCGAGTTAATGAGACTCCGTAGTAAAGCCCAAGGTGGTTCTCAAAAGAACGATGCCATCAAAATTCAGATCTCATGTCAATACCCTGTTAAAACTCAAGACTCAAAACTTTTTCCTTTTTCCTTAGTAAAAGCTGCCTCTTGATGGCCTTAACCTGTCCCCTAAGGGACAGCCAGGAGGTAACAGCCAAGCCGGACATCATTTAGTGCTTGGTTTCTAGCAACCTGTCTGTTGCAGTTAGAGGTAGAGGGCATCTTGCTGGAAAGGTGTCAGCATCATTGTGTGTTCCTGCTGCCTCTCCAGCCTCACAAACGTACGAGGGGAGGTATGGGCATGGAAAGTGGCCTTGCTTAGAGAAAAACAAAAAATAGAGAAAAATGATCATTCACCAGTTACACAGTTGCTAAGTTAACAAGCTGCTAACCTGCTCTGAAGTCCACGGGTGACCTCTTCTGGTAAAGCCCCTGGTAACAGTGTTGTATCCCTAGGAAGAGTGGGCATCCAGGAATTCTGATTCCCGTGAGGAATTATCTTGAGGAGCCACATTGAGAGGCCCCTGGTCGTCAGAGTGCACACCCTTGTGGTGCTTCCTCACCGAGGCGAGAACCTCCTCCGAACGGTGAGTTTCTAGAGAACTTCGGCTTTGGGACCTCTCGGCAAGTGTTTATAGGACTTGAACTGGACAGGAAAACAAGTTGATCATGACTTAAGGCCCAGATGGATTCCTCCATAGGTAGATTTCAGGACCCTGTCGCTACCTGGTGGACACCCACTGGTGAGGACTAAGCAGGGTGGGAACTTTTGTAGGGCTGACCTCAGACTGGACTGCAAGAAAGTAAGTTGGCCCCAGTCCCCTCCTGCCCAGCTCCCTTCCCAACCAGTGTCCCCATGTTGCCCATGTGCCTCCATCCCTTTTCCCTAGTGGGGCTCCCAAGTGGGGCCTGGCCACGTTGCCAACCAGACTGCGAGTCACAGGTGACAGGAGAAACTCCACTGAGTGGAGGGCAACTGCCCTGTGTCTCAGGGCAGAGTGGGTGTCCCTCAGCTGGGGCCTCCTGTACTCGGTGCTTCAGGGAGAGGCCAGAGGCCGCCCTTGTGCTGCACCCTCGCCCTGGCCCACCTGCATGCAGCATCCCACAGGAGATCGTGGCTCCCCTGTGGTCACTTACTGGGCTTGCAGCCTGAGCCGGCTGTTCTGGGTTCTGTTCGTGGCCGGGTGCTGGGCAAACTTGCCATTTCTGGGGCTCCCTTGCGGCTCATGGCTGGAGTACCGCCGCCCAGGCGCATTGCTCCCTGTGGGAATAGGGTCAGTGGGGGGGTGGGAGGGGAAGGGGCATCCAGGTTCTCTCACTGAGGGAAGGGCTAACCTGCAGACGGGTCAGCCTGGAAAGGGTGCAGGGTGTTCACCCCCTAAGTGAACAGACTGCTCAGAAGGTGCTGGGAAGTCATACAGGAAGGGTGCATCCCAATGTGACTGCAGGAAAATGATACATTTGGGCAATTTCCAGGCAAGACCCTGCCATGGGAGCTCTACATCCAGTTTCTGGCACATGGAAGTTAACCAGGTTCAGCCCTGCTTGGCCTGGCCCAGCCGAAGGAGGAGCCGAGCTAAAGAGGAATCCACACTGCATGACGCCCAGGGTGGCCGTGGCCGTGCGGGCGCAGGGCTCTCGCCCTCAATCATTCCATAGGTGCCTGTGCTGTTGTCCTAGAGAACCGGATTGCCCTCCCTTGTTACCCTCAGGAACTGCCCTTCCCTGCAGAGACCCCAAGTGGCAATGACCCTAGGTCCTCATTCCTGGGAACTGGAGGCCCACGGGGAGGTGGCAACCATCTCCTCACTGCCCTGTGGGCCCAGGGTGCTTGCCTCACCCCGTCGCCTCCTCCTAATGGCTTGTCTGTGGCAGAGGGGTGCTTGTCACTGAGCCCAGGAGAGAAAGGAGGGCAGGAGGGACACAGATGGCCCATCCTGGGACAGACACACTCAGCCTGGATGCCACCCCTGGCCCAGCCAGACCTGAAGACAGGGTCAGACCCTGCAGCTTCCTGTTTCAGACAAAACCTGGGTTTTCAAGGGAACCCTGAAAGCACATGAAGCTGGTCTCTCACTAATCACGCAGCAGGGAGGGAGAGAGCCCTGGCCCTCAGCCTCTGGTGGGGCGGTGGGGCAGTGGGCCTGTGGGAGGGAGGGCCGGGGCGCTGGGTGCACTCAGGCCCGGCACCCTAGGCACCTCTCACCTCCAGGCCCCTGAAGATCTGGGCAGAGACTCTACACCCTGAACAATGTAAAGAGCTTAAGTCAAGCTCAGGTCAGGCATCCTCCCGGCTGCAAACATCTGCAGCAAATCTTGTCTCTCCATAATAGGGGCCAGAGCCCACCACTCCTGGGTTCTGTTGTCTTCCTCAAAATGGCCAAAGCAACTAACAAGATAGATATTAGTAGGCCAAATTTACATACAAGGAAACACACTAGGAGGTTAAACTGGCAGAGGGATGATCTGAACCCAGATTATCTGGCTCAAAGACACAGTTCAACCAGAGCATTCTCCTGCCCATCCACCATCCCCTCCACCAAACCTCCCCTCAGAAGCAAGAGCCCATAAGCTCATTTACACTATGATATAAATGACTGATAAGATTCAACCCATGACCCCTTCCAGAAGTATTTTTATTTTAACAAACTCCAAAGGTGAAGCTTGGTTTAAGCCAAAAGGAATAAAGATTGAAACTGGCATGTAGGTGTATCAGCAAACAGTGCAGCAAAGTTTTTGAGGGCAGGGCCCTTCTTGAGGCCACAAAATCCATTGTGTTAAGGGACACCTTTCCTCAGGATCAGCCCCAGCTCCAGCCCTCATGGGAAGCCACGCCACGTCTCTGGCTGCCGCAGAACAGAACTCTCATCTCAAAAGCAAGTGCCTCATATTTTCCAGATACGTTCCAGGGCAATGCAAGCATCGTTGGCATTGAAGAGTTGAAGAGATGTAAAAGACTTAGAGCCTCAGGGCTGGATTCTCTACTCCCAGGAGCTATTTGATGGAGCTCCAGGATGTTATATATTTGAAAGAGCTCTGTTTGATAAATGTTAGATATTAACTTATATTTAATAGTATTTGTGCAGAGTTTGAGTTTTGGATCTGTCCTGCGGATTGCACTTCTCGAGCTCTCTTACGAGCCCTAAGAGCTCCTCTGCAGCAGGGTCTTCTCGCCCCTCTCCCCCAGCTGCACCCTCTCGCGTTTTCGGCAGTCTCTATTTACTTAGAAGAGCCTTGCTTGTTCATCAGTTGAGATTATCAGGGGGACATGCCCTCTGCAATGTGATAAGTGTTTAAACAAAAGTCAGGCCTTTGAACCCTGGTCTCCAGTTAAAAAATAACAGGCCAAAGACTGAGTCAATAGGAGACAAATATTAGCTATGGAGGCCAGAGAACCACAGCATTGGGAAATACCCATTGCTGCCTACATGGAAGGAGCAATGATCATCCCATCTCAGAGGTTTGAAAACCCCAAGGACCCCACTGAAGTTGGGCCAGTTGCTCTACAAGTTGAATTTGAAGCCACTGGCCCTTAAGTTCGCTTCCAGAACTCCCTTGGTCCAGATGGCTGCAGTATCCTAAAGGCTAGTCCTTTTTATTTCTCTTGCCTTCCCAGCATCCTACATTCCTGCTAGCTTGCCTCCACCAAAGCTCTGATCATATCACCGTGCTGTTTCCAAAACTGCCTCAAGTTCCCACTGCACACTGGCCTGGGGCTCGAGGCCACCTGGGGCATTTGGCGGTAGGACAGCAGACCCCTGGGTGGTCACATCTAACAGCCATTTCCCAGTCTTCATCGTCCCCTCTTCGTGTGGTGGTCAGTGATATCCACCATTTCTTTCAACTCTGTCTCTGGTTTCCATGACATTTCACTCTGCTGGTTTTTCACTCCCTCTCTGACTACTACTCATTTTTCTTCCTCCCCTAAATGTAGATGTTCTCCAGTAACTTGTTTTTGGTTCTCTCTCCCTCCCTTCCTCCCTCCATCTCCTCCTCCACACATTAATGTGCCATTAAATGTTGATGAGGCCAAGGAAAGCAAGCAGAAGAAGGTTAAGGAAGTGTGGGAGTGCGAATCTAGAACGGGCAGGTCAGGGCAAAGATCTCAAGATGGTGAGTGAGCCGTGTGACTGCGTGGGGAAGAGCATTTGGGGCCAGAGGAACAGCAAATAGGCCATAAGCAGGATTGAGAAATAAGGTCAAGGTCAAGGCCCTTTTGGAACGTAATAACACTGAGCCATCTGCAGTCATCTGCAGACATCCAAGAGAAGGGGTCACAAAGAAAGTTGAAGTGCAAGGAGGGGCCGGGCTGGAGTTACCAGTGTAACTGCACCAGCGTGTTGATGGCATTTAAAGCTATGAGACTGAAAAAGAGGGTCCAAGGACTGGAAGGTGAGACAGTCAGGGAAAGAGGAATGACCAGAGGTGTGGAGGAAAACCAGGCGCCTATGGGGCACCGAGGCTGGGAATAAAGAGCCTACTTATGAAGGCGGGGAGACCACATGTGTCAAACACAGTCTCTAACTTAATGGTAGTGTGTTATTGTGTTGCAAGTGCAATATGAATTCCAGTAGACACTGTACTTCAAATTTTGAATTTGTATCTTTTCCCAGGCTAGCAACATATGGGACAATTCTCTCTGATGCTGGGCAGGGCAGCAAGCTGCAGCTCCCAGGCAGCCACAAGATCATGAGGGTCAACACCCCTACACTGGCCACCATTCTGCACCCAGACAACCGTTCTGTACACTTTCAGTACAGTATTCAATAAATTACATGAGATAGTTGACACTTCATTATAAAATAGGCTTTGTGTTTAATGATTTTGCCCAACTGTTGGCTGATGTTAAGTGTTCTGAGCACAGTAAGTTAGGCCAGGCTAAGCTGTGATCGGAAGGTTAAGCATGTTAAATGCATTTTCATCCAGGACGTAACCCCATTGTAAGTCAAGGAAGTTCTGTACCACTGGCAGGTCCACGAGATGAGGACTAAGAAGTGACCACTGGAACTGGCAGTGAAGACGGTGCTGGTGATGTCAGTGGGAGAGATTTTAGTGGAATTGTGAGGGCAAACACCTGCGTTGAGTGGGCTCGGGGAGTGGAGGGGTGGGGGAGCAGGCGCATCCTTACCAGCTCAGGGTCTGAGCCCACATCTGCAGTCCCACCAGCCCTCCACCTTACTTGCCTCTAACTTCTGCCCAGGTTATGACAGTAACCTTGCTGCTCCTCTCGAGTTCTTCCTCTCTCTTCCCAATCCAGTTTGCAGACAGCTACGGGTATAGCCTAGCTCTAACCATTGCGGTCCCCTGCAGAATCCTTCAAAGGCTGCTGGTGTCCACCGATGAAGATCTGACCTCAGCCAGGCACTGCAGGCCATTCACGATCAGGCTCCTGACTCACTTTCCGTCCGTGCCTCTCTGTTCACCCGAACAGGCCATTCCCACACACACCGCTTGCTCCCACTGTTCTGCTAGGAGTGACCTTCCCACACATCCAAATCTACCCAAAAGGCAGAGTCCATCTCAGATGGCACCTCAGCCGTGAAGCTCCCTGATTCCCCTACCAAATGACATGCCTCCCCTCCTCTGAACCTACAGCCCTTTGTCCTCTCTGTCTCCTGTTGGGGTTATCTGTGTAATCGCCTCCTTCCTGCATAGCCCCGCAGCAGCCTGCAGCAGAGGTCACATCAGGCTCTCTGTACCTTCGGTGCTAGGTAAGACTGGATTCAAAGGAACTGGCCATGGGGTGAAGCTGCCGGTTACACAAGCTTGGAGGTTGTATGTAGATTTCAGTTTTGAGGATGCTGTTTCCTGCTTCTGTCTGCTCCTGAACAGTAATCATGTATTGGCCAGGCTGCTGAGCATCTCCCACCTCATGACCCAGTCAACTGTCTGTATGAAAGTCATTTGGGGTCTCTGGAGAGAATGAGAGAGAAACAAGGGCACAGTCAGCAAAGCCCCTGGAGCTGCAGAAAATGATCCGCCAGGAAAATCACGCTGCTCACCCCGGGCGTCTTGGCACCCGCCAACTCTCCTGGTTGCCTAAAAAGCCGCAAATGAACATGTTGCCTTTTTTACTCTGCTTCTCATCCTCTCAGGCACAATTTTCAAGCCTCATAGTATAAGCAACATTTTAGTTCTTCAGAGACAGCAGTTCCCCTAGAGGCCCTCAGGCATCTCAGCCATACTTGGCTGGCTGAGCAGAAGCGCCAGCAAATGACTTCTGGTGGCTGCTCAGCAGCCTCTTCTAGGTGCTGACCAAGGGTCTGGGAAAGAGGTCTTTGTGTTTGGAAACGAGGAGGTCCTGGAGGAGGTGTGCTTGCTCTGCCTCTTGGTGTGGGGGTGAGAATCTGCAAATGGGGAGGACAACCTCCACTTGGGAACATCAAGCTCAGAAACTCAAAAACCGACCTCCCTAGGGTCACATGGGTTGGGGGGGAGCAGCACCCAATATGTATGGAAACCAAAGTTGCAAAATGGTGAATGGTGATTGGCCATGACTTGACTGTCCATGAGCTTTATTTGGCCTTCTCAGGATTTTTTTAATGGAATATTTCACCTAAAAATCAACTTTCCCAATTTCTCTTGAAAAATTATTAGACCTGGCATCAATCCCTGGGAGCTGAATAGGGGCTTCCCTCCTTACATGAGGCACAAACTCTCCAGTTTGCCTCACTACCATCCTGTCCTTACTGGGTCACATCTGGCCCTCTTAACTTATCAGCCAGGCCAATGTAAACATTTGAGTTTGCAAACCTCTGCACAAGGTCATAGGCAATTTGGACCAGTTGAGATTTGGGCTTGAGTTATCTAATAACCATCCCATTTCTCTTCACTTACAATGTGACTCTTCTCCCTCACTGGCACAGCATGTCCCAAGGGCCTGGGGGCTTTAATTCCTGCCCACAGGGAGCTCAATCCCTCAAAGCTTATTTCTGAGTCTTCTCATCCCCTCCTCTCCTAAGAGCTCTGTTGGCTTATGAGCTGCTGAGGTATCTTTCCCAGTTCCTGCCCTGGAGTTTATTTACCCAGCCTGAGAGGGCTGGTCTGCCAGAGCATCCTGCCCTAGTGAAATTATAGAGGCTGAGCTGTATCCTGGTGAAGCAGAAGGAAAAGAGGATCTCATCTCCCAGTCTTGGAAAAATTGTTTCATTAAAGATTTTCCAAGGCTCCAGAAATTCTCCCTCTTTTTCAAAACTCTGCTCAGATGGAAAGTGGAAGAATCTAACTGTTTGAAACATAATCTTCCCGGGCTCTGCTCACCCCAGCTTGGGGACAGCCTGCCCAGTTGCAGTCCTGGTCCCAAGGAGCCCTGGGAAATTAATCTTACAAACCCTGCCATGAATGTCAGGAAGTGGAAGGGAATGTCACAGAGAGTAAGAGTGACAGGTGCAATTTCCTCTACACAAAAGCATTCATTCATTCATGAAATACCAATTGATCGTTATTGTGCTAGATGCTGAGGTTGCAAATGAAAATCAGGGTGTTTGCCCTTAGGATTTTCATGTAGTGGCAAGGCAGAGAAGAAAGCCAATAATCAGACCAACATGTGCTACAGACCCACAATCCAAAACTCTTGGAGCCAGACATATTTAGTATGCAGATTTTTATGTAACAACGGCCATTAGAGTCTGGCAGCATGCTGTCGTCAGGCCCATTAATATTTCCACAGCCAGTATATGAGTATCCACACAGAGTGGAATAAATAAAGACTATAAATAGCCTCAGGTCAGTTCAGGTCAGGTATTTGTGATCAGATGAGGGTTTTGCCCCCAGTGAGATTGCTTCCCATTTATAAAAACTGAATTTTGCAAAGCAGATAATGGCTTGTGCCCCACCAGAAGTCCAGGTCTGTCAAAAAGTCAGGTATATTGAAAAAAAAAAAAAAGTCAGGTATATTGGAGGAGATACTGCTCAAGCTGCAACTTGAAAAAATCAGCTGGTTGAGAAGAGGGAGAACTTTCCAGCACATCCCAGACAAAACATCTGCAAACACTGAAGCAGCCCACAGGGCAATCGGGGCCAATCCTGAGAGAAGCAGGGTCCTGCTCCCTGGGTGGGAGCTGCAGATGCAGCCAGGGACCAGGCAGCGCTGGCCACCTGTGTCTGAGTCACTCGGGGACACCTGATCAAAACCAAGAATCCCAGGCCCTCATCCAAAGCCGCTCAGGAAATGGAGCTCTGCAAACTCCACTGAGTTCTGCGATGAGCTCTGCAAACTCCACTTGAAACCCTTCTCCAGGAGATTCTTACGCTGACTTTTGAGAGCCCTTGATTTATTTGAAACACCCCAATTCTAAGCTGTTTTAGACATGTGAACACATTTAATCCCCCTAATAATCTAAGTAGGTGTATTATTTTTCCCTTTTTCAAAATTTTAAAATTGAAATACAATTTACATACAATACCCATTCCAGATGAACAATTTAGTGACTCATCAATTGTATACATCACTAAATGCTCACCATGGTAAGTGTAGTTACCATCTGTCACCATACAAAGGTGCATTATTATTCCCATTTTTCAGATGGGGAAATCAAGGTACAGAGAGGACTAAAACAAACTCGCCTAAGGTCGTGGAGCTTAAAGAGGTACAATAGGTGGTCTGGTTTCAGAGTCTCTGCTGCCTTTGCCTTGATTAGGTGTCTGTCCCAAGCTAGAGCTCCCTCCCCCTGCAGCCACAGAAACCTGGGGCTTTGGCAGCCTGCAGTGCTGAGGAGGCCTCTGAGCGTGCACATCATGCCCTGTGCCCCACCCATGGGGGCAGGACCATGCACAGGTCTCAGGGAAGGTGGGGAGCCAGCCTTTCACCTCTGGGGTCTGGAAACCACAGGGAGAAGTTGACCAGTTTGTGATATGCCTTTGGCCTTGGGATTCAAAGCCCACGTTGCTCTACTTTTTATCTGTGTTACTGATCCCTGTTTCAATAGCTTCTGTTTGAGGAGATGGAGGCAGAAAGCTGCGGCAGGGGATTGGAGCCGGCTGACCCCATGGTCAAGCCTGGAGAGCAGTTTGCCCTCTTCTTGTGTAAATTCCAAAAGGCAGCATTTGGAAATAAAGTCAACAGAGAGCTTTTTTTCATCTTCACATAAACAGCCATTCAGCAGTGTTTGGAGAGAGTTGGGCAATGCTGAAAGGAGTTAGGCCAGGGGAAAAGTCAACTTTGATTTTACGTCTCTGCAGCCGGCTTGAATTTCCGTGTTTCCATCAGCTTTCCCTACAGCTCACATCAAAAAGAAATGCTCCAGGCTTGGGTGCCCCTCCCCATCCTCCTCCACCCACCATGAATTACCATGGGCATCGGAGGATGTTCTGGAAACTTCTGCCTTCTCCCCTTACACTGGGCATCTGTCATCACTGTGCAAACTGTCACCAAGCAACCTCTTTTTTGATGGCCCCAGGGTTCTTGTTCAGGGACGACTGCTCTTCAGCTTAAGCCAATTCAGAGAGGGCTGGAGTCGCACATGTAGCGAGAAAAATGGCCAAATGCCACAGGTAGGCATGGCAACCATCTACTCAGAGAACTTTAAAAATAGAGAGGGAACATTCGAAATTACTTGTGCCAAACCCCTTGCTTTACAGATGAGAAAACTGAGGCTCAGACTGGTGAGGCTTTTTTGTCCAAAGTACCAGTGAGCAAATGGTGGCAAAAAATCAGAGCCCACTCACCCAAACCCCAGTTGATTGGATTTTTCCCACCATACGACTTGGCCTCTTATCATTTGTCTTCAAAACTTTCTGGTTCCCATTCTCAATCATCCATTCAGCCTTTTATTTATTCTCTCTGGGGTATTTTCTGTGAGCCAAGTGATGAGGTAAAGTCTGGGGTCAAACCAGTAATGAGATCCGTCCCTCCTTTAAGGGGATCCTTCACGGTGTCCCCCTCCCTTCCTTTTCCCTTCAGAATGGTGTTGGGTGTGCTGTCACCCCTAATCAATTAAAAGAGAACTTCTGGGGCTGAGGTCCAGACGTGGGTCGTTAAAAAATCTCCCCAAGTGCACTGAATTATGCAGCCAAAATTGAGACTCGCCCCTTGAGAGCAGGGCTTTGGGGAAGTCACGGACCCCAGCTACCCCTGATGTGGCTCCTCCTTGGAGCCCCTCTTCTGGCTGCAGAGGGAGGAGCGTGGAGGTGCCTGAGCACTGTCACAACTGTCCCCCTCCCTCCCCTGCCTCCTTTCGGAGGCCAGTGCATCTTCCCAGCAAAGCCTCCAGATAAAACAAAACAAAAAAACGACTTCCTGCCATAAACAGCGCTGAAGGAAAAGAAACAAATAGGCTGGGAAAGTAGCTGGAATTTGAAACTTTTGTGCACAGAGCAGATACAGCAGGGCCAGTTCACGGAGCTCACAATGGGCCAGCCAGCCACTGTTCTGTTTAATTGATCTGGCTTAATGTATGATGTGCTGTCATGCAAAATTTCAAAGAGGGTTCACTAGAGCCAAAGGTACAAAATAAATTAGTGAAGGAATGGGGTTCTGGAAAGATCCTTGCTCTCCCCCGAATGCAATCTGTCACTCCAAATGACTCAGACACCGACAAGAAACACTAAAAATATTCAAGAACGACATTTGCATCTATTAAATAGTCATTTTGTCGCACACGGCTGGAAATTGGGTTTTTTCTAAAGGTTACTAGGAATTTTCTGCCTCTGCTGCTGGATATTTGTGGCTTCAAAGTGAACTCAAGTGCGGGGGGGTGCTCATAAGGGCTCAGTGGGCCTCAGAACCATGTCGTCCTTTGTTGGTTTATTAGCATCCTGCCCTTGATCCTCCCCAGGGAGGGGAACGTGCTCCGGATGGCCAGGCATCCTGCTGTCAGAGCCCTGAGAGAGGCCACTGCCACCCAGGCTCTGGAGAGCAGCTGAGCTTTCTTTGCTTCTCCTTAAACAGGCTTTTCTTCTAGGTGATTAAGGTGAGTCAGGTTTTGCTGTAACTTCTCGGATGGTGTCACCCAGGACAGATCAGTGAATTCAGAGCCTCTCATTCTGTAAACCAAACCTGTAGAGTTTCTTACCTCGTCCGTTTCACAGGCAAAGGTTGGACCTGGCTGGCCGTCCCTCCTCTGCAGTAAGAGCCATGAAGCAACATGGGGCAGAGGAGCCAGAACTTGACCTCGAAGTGGGCCAACAGGAGGATTTCTGCCCCCAAAGCGCAGAGGGAGGAGAAAGTCCCTGAGAGGACGACCGCGAGGCAGTTGAAAGAAGTGTCCTGTCTGGATGTCCCCCAACCATCCTGGACAGACACCCACCACGCCTCATGCTGCTGCGACAGCAAAGTTCAGGTCACCAGCAACAGGGAGCAGCTGGCTTTGGGGCACACAGCTCTCGTTGCCAAAAGTTTAAGTTCTAAGACGGAACATATCTGCAGCAGGGGTCTCTGGTCCCCACTTCCGTTTGGAAGGGGTCTCTGTGGGGCCCAGTGGTCGGTCTTTGAGTGCTGCTGTGTGCAGGTTTCATGGGAATGGTGTTAAGCACCCCCCAGGCTGACCCCTCGCCTCCTCCCTGCCCGTGTTTGCCCCACGTAGACCAGGGTGGGTGGTTCCTCTGAGGAGGTGCTGGGGGGCTGGTCTGAGCTCCACTTCAAGACACGTGGGCATCTTTCTTTTACAGCTTTTGGCCCTTCCCAGGACAAAGGGAAACGTCCCACATAACATCCTGAGAAGGGAGTCAAGGGTCTGTGCACTGATACAAAATAATCCAAAAAATGTGTTGTGAAAGAAAAAAACCAAGGTTCAAAATATTAAATATCATGGCCCCAATTTGTATTTAAAAGGTGGTTATAATATACATACAAACGTCTATGTCCCTAATCTCTACAGGAAACTAATAGTGGCTGCCTTGGTGATATGGCCGAGGGTCCCACCTTTCACAGAAGGTAAGTGGTTCAGAGCGGGCACCAGTTAGAGGACACCTAGGCTGGGAAAGGACAGAGAAGGCCAAATGGAATGTACCTTTCCATCTATTTAGCAAAAGTAAGTAATGCACAAAATGAGGAGCTGGATGTCACCAAGAGGCGTGCACCAAAGAGAAGGGGCACTATTGCCAGCAAGGGAAAACCCACATGTTACTTCTATAAAAATAAATTTGCTAGTCATGCATCACCAGCTCCTGAAGAGGATGAGAGGCAGCCTACAATAACAGGTGCTAGCGATTCAATACCCTTAGAACAGAGGGAAAGGAACAAGAGCCAGTGGGGATGTAGGGAGGTGGAGAAATTATTTTATCTAGAACATTGGGCACAGATTTGATACTCAAATACTAACTACTTGTTCATGCTCTGTCTCATTTAAACATCCCAGCCACTGAGGGTGGGGTGGGGGCTGTTACAAGCCCCATGTTGTAGATGGGGACACGTGGGTCAGAAAATTGCTTTAGTCATGCCACACAGCCAGTAAGTGGCATAGGGGAACCAGACTCCATATTTTTTAAATCCCAAGCATGGTTCTTTCTCCCATACACAGTCCTAGAGGTCTCATGCCCTAAAAGGAATAATGAGTTCCATGAAAAGCCGGCACTTCTCACGCCACTGGATGCCACGTACATACATAGTAAGCCCCCCACCATGTGCATTGTCTCCATCTACCCTCTCACCAACTATGGTGTGCTCCCTTCTAATTTCAATTTTGAACTATGTTGATATAATACCAACTCCAAAAAGTAAGTGTAAGAAATCTTCCCAGATTTGCTGTGTGATTCTTTTCCATTCCATTTTATTGCTGGAACTGTGATCCATTCATCTATAGAAGAGCTAATGGATTAATGGACCACACCCCCTGCCAAGATAATGGAACTTTATCAGGGGACTTTGAAGATGAAGTCTTAGCTGAGAGATCTCTACCACTCCCAAAACCCAAGGCACCCATCTGCCGTCTCCTGGCAAATACCATGAGCTCTTTCTTGATGTCTTTCCAGATAAATAAGGGCATAGGTTACCACCCTCCCTGTTTTTACTGAAATGGAAATAGATCATAATGCTGCTGAGCATGTGTTTTCTTTACCTAAGAAAACTTTGAGTGTTCTAAGAGTTGTTAAAAAACAATAGACCTTTGAGATTAGTTAGTAGGTTTGTGGAAAAACCAACAGCCCATCTCACATTATTTTAATGGCTCCAGAATATTTTGCTCTATGAATATACCTTATGTTATTGGGCCAGGGCCGAAATATAGATATCTGGTATGTTTATAATCATTTGCTATATGAGCAATACTGCAATACTGCCACACATCTGTGGGTTAAATTCCTAAAAGTGAATTGTGTGTCAAAAGATATGGGTGCTTGTAATTTTAATAGGTGATGCTAAATTGCCCTACAGGTCATACTGATCCCTACTCTCACCAGCAGTAGATGGGTGGCTGTTCCTCGTGCTTTTGCCAACACTACTACATAAAGCTAGTAAATTTCTGCAGTGGGCGGGAGACAAGAAGACGGCCAGCATGGGAGGCTTAGGCCCTGCATGGCACCCTGGGGAGTGGTTTTGGTGTGGGAGAAACTTACAGGCTCTGGGGTTGCCCAGGAAGAGAAGTCGGGCTGCCACAAGGAAGCTGACAAGCTTGAGACCAGCTGCACGCACCTCTCAGCCCGGCCAGGGCAAAGCCAACAGAAACGCCACATATAACGTCAAGGTTAATGCCAGGATTTCTCTGCATCTTGTTGAGGGGGAGCTAAAAATATAACCATGTGACCAAATCCCAGCCGTGCAAAAGCAAGTTTGCCGACCTTCATGCAGAGGTGGCCTCTGGAGTGTCTGACAGTCGGCACATGTGGTGACCGTTGTAATTCATTCTCTGTCTACTGGCAGGCATCTGGTTTCTCCCGTAAGGTTGTGAAGTCTGAGAGAGGATGGCTCCGTCTTGCTTTCTCCTCCCTCTCACTACACCCTGCAAAGGTGGTTTGATGAATTGGAACCTCTGCTAATGGTCTTTCACCCCTGTCTTCTGGCCTTCTGCTCAGCAGAAGACACGTTCCTCTTTGGCTTCCCAAGGGCAAAACTGGCTGCTACCCTTGCTCTGCATCAGGCGGTTTCCTAGCCACAGTTCACTCCGCTGCTCTGGGCTTAGACTCCAGTGTGAAGTGTCAAGGGCTAAAACCAACCTCTTCCCTGTGGCATGCGGTTGGCCTCTCCTGAGGGACAGTTACGGATATGGTCTATCTTCCCAGCAGGGAATGACTGAAGTATCTGTCAGCAACTAAGGGACCCTGGTGCATCTTGATCTCTGTGATGAATCCCTGCTGCCCAACCTGGCCACAAATGTACAGTCACTCCTTGCGACCGATGTTCAAGGGAGGAGAAGGGAGAAAGGGAAGCTGTGAAGCGGAGGATGGGAAACTAAATACACTTGCCATGGAATAACTGAATCAGGGAACCCCAGTGTCAGAGCTCCAAGGAGGTTCTGTCAACCTGTCTCATAGTTTTACCAGTGAGAAAACTGAAGCCAAGCAGGTAGGGGAACTCATCACAAAGCAAATCCAGCATCACCCAGAGCCAGTCTCCACTGATCTGGGGTGCTTCTGCAGCAGGTGGTTTGAATTTCATGGCAATCGATCTTTCTGCCTTACAATGAATGGCTGAAACATTCTCCTTCACCTTCAAGTTGCTATGACACCAACCTGATAGATGAATACAGCACAGAAGTTTTCCCATATCCCAATCAGATCAAACTCAGCTATACCCACCTTGGCCGATGGGTCCCCAACAAGAATTTTGCAAGAACCTTCCACCATGATAAGCATTAAAGACAAAATACACTTTAAGTCAGAATGCTCTTCAGGTTGATCTCAATTTTTTTAAAGGATACTGATAATGTGAAAAAGAAAGGAAATAACTCTCTGGTGCCAACTATCCTGGTCTTTATTCCATTTCTCCTCTCTCCCTCCCACTTGGGCAACAGCACCTTGTGCATCCAGACAGCTAACTGGCCTGCCTTTTGCATCCTGTGTATTACTCCACCAGCTCTGGGCAATGGTTCTTCTCTGCATACCAACTCTTACCAGGCACTGGGTCTCAAATTCTTTTTGTTTTTTGTTTTTTGGCTTCTATTTCTATTATTGGTTATATTATCATTGGACTCTCCCTACTGTGCATGTCAGGCCTGAATTCCAAGAACTGGCTAATAACCAGAAAACAAAACAGTAGCATCTTTCCAGACCCGATACACATTTTTTGACATTTTAACAGTATTACAGACATGATTATCAGAGATATTTTTTAAATATATGAAGAGAGTCCTCCACACATGCATAGCTTATAAATCAATATCAGACATTAAGCAATAATATATTGATGATCTTGGCTATTAACATGTCTACTTTGAGCAGTATTCTATTATTTCAGCAAAGGTTATGATTTGTCTTCCAATCAAGCTATTTAAATAGTTCTCTGCAGTCTGTCAAAATATTTCCTGAAATCTTATCAGGAGAAATGCAACCCTTTGGGTTAATGCTTACCCCTCTAGGGCTCCTCTTTCAAAACATATATCCCTGAGCTTGAAGGAGTAGCATTATGTCCTTAAGAACTAAAACTCAACTGATCTCTAACAAAACTGTTTACCTTCTACTTAAAATCAACTCTTCTCCAGTGTTCCAGTCACTAACTGTCTGTTAACTGGTATCTAACTCCCAATGGACTATACATTTTTTTGAGAACAGGGACTATGTCTATTTCATTCATGAGTACTTCTAGGGCTTAGAACGGTGCCTTTCACATAGGCATGCAATAACTATTTATTGAATAATGCATCAGTCTACTATGCCAGATCCTTTGCCCTAGGCTAGTAATTCTTAAGTATAATGATCTCTTTAAAAAAAAAATCCACAGGACCCCCACTCCACATAATAGCAGATTATACTTTTAAGATCTATTGATTAAGAAAATACATAATGACCAAAAGTTATGTTGGATTCAGTAGAACACTGAAATAAACTTATATTTCATAATGGCAGCAGTACCCACATATATTCAAAGGCTTGGTGCACATGTGGGTTTTCAGATCTTGACAGCCTCTCTGAGGCACCCCTTTCCCATGTCTATAGCCTGAGGGGATAAGGCATATAAGGCGGGAAAGAACCTTAAAAATCCCAGGACCTCAGGTTCTCCTACTTAATTTTGCCAAGACATGGTCCTGTCCCTCCTCAGAATTAATGAAAAGTAGGAAGGATGCTGAACAATGTAGTCAATATGTGGAAAGTAGATTAATCTTCCCAGAACAGCACAGTTCTTATTCCAGTGGCTGGTCAGTATTAAAGTCTAATGAGGATGCAAGGAAATGATCAGCATCCTCGGCGTGGCGGGAGGCCACGCACATGAGTGGGAATGTGGGCCGCAGCCCCATGTCGTACAGGGTCTGGAGCTCCATGTCTGGTGTTCAGATCTGCAGATAACTTCATTTCTTTTTCACTTTTGGTCCCCATCCCCACCACCACCACTCTGGTGGAATGGAGGCTGTGCCAACTGGTGTGGTCCGTTTTAAGCAGAGATCACAGGAGGCACCCATAAACTTACAGCCAACTTTAGCACCAGCTCTGACATCCCCACGGTGATCTCCACATGTGGCTTTCCACAAAGCTTCTTAATTTCCTCTCCTATCATTTTGCACGCTCCTATTTTCACTGCCGACTAAACGATCCTGTCTGCACCCTTCAATAGCTTCCCAGTGCTCTTGGGATAAGGATGAAATCCCAACCGTTGCCCCCAAGTCCTATAGGAAAGCACCCTGCCTACCCGTAACCTTACCGGGTGCCTTTTCCCAGCTGTATCTGCTCCACCACCAGAGCTTACCTTCCATATCCTGTCTCAGCCCTTCATACATGCTTTTCCCTTCACCTGGTAGTTTTTCAGCCCCATCCCTTTGCCTGGGCAATTCCTACCCCACCTTCGGAGCTCAGGCCAAACATGCCTTCCTGGAGGGAATTTTCATGACAACACTCTGTCAGGCCAGGTCGTTACAGCCACCTAACAACCCAGACTCAGCCAGCCCTCTGAGCTGTCTGACTCCCTCCGAGGCTCAAGTTAAAGCTCCCCTACCTCGAACCCTGACTGGCCCCCAGACTGCCGAGAGTCAAAGCCCTCCGGTTCCAATTGGAGGTCACTTCTGTTAGCTTGCTGCTTCACTGTGACCTCTAAAGTCAAGCCAGCCGGCCTTTATCTGTATAGAAATCCTAGTCCTTTGCTGTCTCGCCGCACCTGTTCGCAGCTTTCGGACAAGAGGCTGTGTCTTCCCGCATCCATTGCCAGGTTCAGAGGCCTTGGAGCACTGCTTCTGATCACTTTTCCAAGCAATTGAAGGACAGCAAGGTAAAACCCCAAATGCAAAAGCTCCCAACCCCCCAACCATTAGCCTACTCCCCAAAGGGACCACCATCAATTATGTTCTTTGTATCCTTCAAGGAAGAAAAGAAAAAGTATGCTATTATCACCAAGTAAATACATATAAAAATACACATACATCAGTATTCATATCCTTTTTACTTGTAAATGTATCCTGATGTATTTTAGATTTGGGAGGCATGCAGTTAACCATGCTTACCCTAATTCCTGGTCTTTTTCTTTTCCTGTTTAAATATCTGCACAATATTACATTGTATGGCTATATTATTACATCCTGTAATCCTGTATTATTTACTTAACCAGTTTACCATTGATATTTACTTTGTTTTCAGTTTTTTGCTCTTACAAAGAATGCTACAATTAACATTTTTATATGCATGTCTTATTGTACTTTTGTGAATTTATCTGTCTCAGTGAATTTCCAGTCATAGGATTACTGGACCAAGAGAGATAAACTTGCAGTTTTAACAGATATTGTCAAATAATCCTTTTACAAGTAGACCATTAGCACTTCTAGCGACAGCATTTGAGAGTGGCAGATTGCCCAGGCACGACCAGTACCAAATATTGACCAGCTTTCTCAGTTTTCCTTATCTGCTCACTGATATTTGCTATCTCATCTATATTTCTGTAATTATGAATGAAGTTAATCATGTTTTCTTGTCTGTAATCTCCATGTTCATATCCTTTCCTTTCCTGATTTTCCTCTTGAATTATCCAATATCGATTTATATGAATGCCCTATAAACTGAATAAATGTGGCTATGTTCTGTGTTGCTATTTTTTTTTTTGCCTTTTGATTTTATTATTTTAATCACCTAATGTTAGAATTTCTTGATTTTAGGCTTTGTGTGCCATTCAGTGTGCAGTCTTTGGCCTGAAATTATATACATTTTTATCAATTTTAAAGAGCTAGACAATTGCCATAGGCTCTTGTAAAGATTCAGCCTAGTGTCTGCGGCTCCACAGGCCCTTGAGTTATCACCGCTGTAAAGAAATGCTGACAGCTGACCTTCCTTTTGACAGCCCTAGCTGGGATTTTCCTCCGGGCACAAATTTAGCAACATAGCCAGTATCTGTGAGGTTGATTTTTTTTCCTGGTTCCAAACTCCTGTCAGGATTATTGATTACTTTCTAATACCCTTTACACAACTTGGATGGAAGAAGACATCCCATAAACTCGGGTCTAACTAAAATCCTGCTCTTAAAACCCAAGAATCTGTTTTTAGAGAAAATGAAAATGACTTTTCTGAAAGCTTTTAGAGAAAATGAAAATGACATCTCCAGTCATCTGTGGTCTTCTGTGTGTAGCTTCCTCAGCGGAGCCATTCCTGAGAGTAGTTGGGACTTTGGGTTGGCCTGGGGCAGCTCTCTATTTAGGGGGAAAAGGAGAAATGGGGGTGAACCACACAGGTAGCTGCTGGAGGAGATCAGTGCCACATGAACCTGGGAAAATTCAACAGGTCTAGAGCTCTGGGATCTTGGAATTTTCCCCATGATGTTTCTCTTGTAATGTTCAGAATTTTGTAGTTCATAAAAGCTTTCATATAAATCAGCCCATTGCTGTTTTACCTAGCAATACAAGGAGAGTCATAATATGGTTCCTGATTTTTTGTGTAGGAAAATGGAGGCTCGGAGGGTGGAAGGTTCCACAGCTAGGAAAAGTTATGGTGGCTTGCAGGTCTCTGTCTTAGGACTCTGATCCTTCCCCAGTCTTCCTGTCCTACTCGGTTGATATTGCCTTTGTGTAATGGAAGAGCTAAGGTTAAATGCAACACTTTTATTAAAATGAGCATGTACTCCAGAAATGAAGTAACTCTAAGGAAGCTGTCCTTCAACTTTCAGAAAGAGCTGAGCCAGGTCAGCATATTAGCAACATGGGATCCATTCAGATAGGCCTGTCATCTAAAATACCGCATACCTGGTTAAATTTACGTTTCAGATAAGCAATAATATTTAGTATAAGCAGGCCCCAAATATTGTATGGGACATACTTATGCTAAAAAATTATTTATTTGAAATTAAATTCTAACTGGGCTCCTTGTGTTTTTATTTGCTACATCTGGCAGTTCTAACTGAGGAGAGACCGTCTGTCAACAGACATAACAAAATTTGTGATATGCTTGGTCTAAGGAGTTATTAGCTGAGTTGTAGCAGTAACTTTCCAAAACAGAACCAGGGGAAGTCACCTTATAACACTTAAGATCCATAGGAATACTTTCTCCCATTTTCCTTGGTGCCAAACTAAAAAATTAATAGTGCTATATGTATCAAAATCTTATTATTTATCTATAAAGATGGTCTTGCATCATTGCTAATAATGCAGAAAACAAAGGAAGCACCCAACTTATTTCAAAATAGGGTTTTGATGAATAATAAACTCAGTCAATGGAACACCATGAAATAAATTAGAATCCACAGTTATTTTTAAGAGTGCGGGTGCAGATACTCCTTGATGTGGAAGTATGTTGAGGATAGAATACTGAATGAGAACTGCAAGTTGCCAAATTATCATACTTTTGAGAGACAATTGTATTTTGTCTATATTTTGTCTATATTTTGTCTATTAAAGCACACATTTCCCCCTCATGTTTCAGTGCCTCTGCAATCAGTATGTCTTTAGGATTAACAGCATCATCACTGCTGTTGGCCAGACAGCAGACATGATGTTGTCATCTATGCACAGGTGACACTCAGTGATTGCTGGTCAGGGAGTCCCCTCAGTTGAGCTGTCTGTGCTGTTGGTGCAACATATTTTGAGTTTTCCATTTAGAATGTCTTCCAAGATTCCACTGTGATTCAGCATGGAAATGAGAAGTTACTGTCTATGCAGAAGCATGAAAACCAAGTAGAAGGGACCAAATTTGATTTTAGTGATACAAGTTTATCTTTTTGTCATGGAGAAATCATCAGTTACATATTTTCTTGCAAAGCAACAAATAACCAAGTGCTTTATAGAACCCAAGAAAAGACAGTCACAAGTCAATAAAGGGGTGCTATACTTTGTCCCTGAGAAATGTTCAAAAGGAATGCCTCTCACAGGTCAAGCAAAGCAACTGAAGACAACGGATGTGTTCTTGGGCCGGTTAACCTGGGATAGGGAAGGCTGGGAAGACCTAGGGAGGAGAGCCCAGCCCAGCCTCTGGGGACTGCAGCTGCCATGTCTGTCCTGCTGACCTCTGATCCAGTTCAGGCTGGGACCCAGGCAGCTAAAGCAAAAGGCAGGGAAAGACTGAGAAAGCACCACCTGTGCCTGGGACTCTCCAACTGTCCCTGTCTAGGGCCAAAGCAGCTATTTGAGCAGCAGGAAGAGGAATAGTCGTGAGCAAGAGGGCACAAATAGGCAGGTATGGTGCCACCACTTGATTAGCATTTTATCTTTATCTTGAACTTGCCCTGGTTGCTTGGAGACTCTGGGCTGAGGTCAATGCCTAGATTGGCCCTCTGGGCTGGCCCCAAACTTCTGACCCAAGGGTCCTTCTTCCCCAGTAAAACGAGGAAGCCAAGAACTGGGCTTTATGAGTGCCTCCCTCCCACAGAGGCTGGGCTGGGCTGGGCCTGAGACCACAGTTCTGACCCCTGAGTCCCATCTCTGCCATTCCCAGAGGGGCTTGTGTTCATACCATCTCAATTACAGGGTTAGTAACAATTTAAAGCCTGCCTCTTCAAGTCAGTCATGAGCCCCTTGAGCCCTGCCCTTTGCCTGATGTGAGCAGTCAGTAGTCGTCTGTCCACTCTGCCAAAAGTCCACTGCCAGGCCCAGGGTGGATGCTCCACTTAAACACTCCTGGACTGGATTTGTGTGCTAACCACTCAACCTGACATGTGGACCCCAGGAGTCGATGGGGAAGCTGGGTGGGGCAGCAGCAGAGGAGGAGGGAAGGGGACTGCATGGTGCCGTCTCAGGAGTCCAGGGGTGATGTTAAGACCCCTGATCAAAGAACCAGTCTGGCATGTGGCTCAGAGAATTCTGGAGTCTTGGCTCTGTAATAGAAGACAAACTACCCTGCGATTCATTCTTTGCCCAGCTCCAAAACAAAGTGAAAAAGAAAGCAGCTGCAGCCGGGACAGAAAGCAAATCAATTAACTTAATTTTTCAAAAAGTCATCACAATGAACCCTGTCTTAACTCAGAGTAATTCCTGGGTTGATTCTATCAATGTCTAAGTGAGCCAGGAAGGGGTGATTGAAGAGGAAATGATGAGAGCAGACAAAGTTTTGTTGGGAGGGGCTGGTGGCTAGACCTTGAGAGAATGCCTCCTTGGGCAAGGCACTGGGGGCAAGGCCTTGGGGGTGACAGGGGAGAGCAAGGAGACAAGAAGGGGAAGGAGAGCGGCCTGCACAGAGAGGTGGCGTGAGTGCTTCTTTAGAGAACTCCCCATCAAAGCGGGGTCTCTGAGAAATACACTCAGGGCTGGGCACAAAGCCCCAGTGCATGCGAGGAATGTAGCCAGGCTGTAGACCCAAACTTCTCAGCCTAAGTGCTGGACTTGGAAGGAGACAGAGGGAGCATTATTACACTGACCAAATGGTCCAGAATTTCCTTCCAGGTTTCATTTTCCAGGATATCATGCAAGGATGTATGTTGCTTTTTCAACTGGCCTTGGCCTTCAAGAAAATGATAGCAGAGACCGCCAGCCTGAAATGCATTTGAGATTGTCCAGAGTATGTGCCTAAGATCCTGGGCACAAGTTACAATGGGTGAGCAGTTTTCCACAGCACCAAGCATTTCTCAGACACCAGCCGAGTGTCCTACGATTCAACTCAATTCTAACACTATCTTCCTGGAAATAGTATCTGACCCTGCAGGTCAAGGGCTCAGTCTCACATGACTCCCCCACAACACACACACTTCAGATGCCAGTTACAAGGCAAGTTGTGTTCTGTGCTTCTGACAGATGGGCTGCTGATCGGAGCTTCCCATGCCCCACTCCTTGCTAGAGTGGCTCACAGAACTCAGAGAAACATTTTACCTACTAGATCACTGGTTTATGATAGAAGAATATAATTCAGGAACAGCCAGAGGGCAGAAATGCCTCTGGCAAGGCATGGAAAAAGGGGAACAGATTTTCCATGCCTGCTCAGGCACGCGCTCTCTCGGCTCCAAGTGCTCGCCAACCTGAGAGCTCTCTGAACCCTATCCTTCGGGTTCTTATGGAGGCTTCATACATAGTCATGACTGACTAATTCTTTGGCCACTGGCAGTTGATTCAACCACCACTCCTCCTCCCCTCTCCTGAGGTCCAGACGTGGGGGCAGAAACCCTCTAACCACGTGGTTAGACCCCCAGACAACCGACCCCCATCCTTTGGTTACTTAGGCCAGCATTTTCCAAAAGTAAATCATTAACACAGCAAAAGGCACCTTTATAACATTTATCATCCTTACAACATCTTTGATCATGCTTTTTCAGTTTTGAAATGAGGAAATAGCTCCAAGACACAGCTAGTACGTGTCAAGGCTAGGACTTGAAGCCCACTTTTCTGGGGAAAGTCTGCTCTCTGCAGCCCTGTTTGTCTGAGCAACAGCGTGGCTCTGCCAGAAATTCCATTCAAAGGTTTTAGGAGCTCTGTGCCAGAAATGGGGACAATAACCAAATACACATTTATTATAAATCACAATGTCAGTGCATCCATTCCTTTAGCCCTTAGAAATCTACATGACTTTGGGATTATGCACAGGAGCCTCCTAATGCCCCTGGAGAGGTGTGAGGGCAAAAGGGTAATTCTGTAAAGCTGGCCCCAGTCCAGGGAGAGAGCTGCCTAGGAGACAGCATGAACGAATGAATGTGTCAGCTAAGCCCTTTCATCACGTGGCAGCTCACGAAATAACTGCTTTTTCCAGATGAATTCCCCAATGATAGAAGAAGAGGGTGCCATCAGAAGAAGTCACCAAAGCTGAGAAGAAGAGCTGAGATTGGCCCCTCTATCTTGAGGAGCTGTGATCTGTGACTCAGCATTCGGCCTGGATGTCGGCTGTCCACAAGGACGGACTCCTTACTCCCAGTACCTTCTCAGGAAAGGAGTCCCAGAGCTTTGCTGCTGCAGAGGTCTGCCCTCTCCGTCCACATTCCTGGGCTCACTCAGAGTACAAATGCTCAAGGGGACAGGTTGGTGGTTTGTAAAACACCACAACAGAACATCTGGCTGAAGATCATAGACCAGGTCAGAAGTGATGTGACTCTAGGGTTTGTCCATAGTGTCCAGAGTTTGGAACCATTCTTGGAAAAGACAGAGCCACGCTGTTGCTCAGACAAACAGAGCTGCAGAGAGCAGACTTTCCCCAGAAAAGTGGGCTTCAAGTCCTAGCCTTGACACGTACTAGCTGTGTCTTGGAGCTCTTTCCTCATTTCAAAACTGAAAAAGCATGATCAAAGATGTTGTAAGGATTTGATAATAATAACACTAGTGTTTACCTGAGCCAGGCACTGTTCCGCACACTTTATATATATTAATTCATTTAATGCTCGAGATGCCCTAACGAAGCAGGCTCTACTACTAATACAAATCTATAAATGAGGAAACTGAGGCACAGAGAAGTTAAGTAGCTTGCTCAAGGCCATACAGCTGGTAAGTGAGAGGGGCTGAGGTCTGAACTCAGGTGGTCTAGCTCCAGGGTTAAGCTGTTAATAACTATACTATGTAAGAACAACACTGTCAAATAGAAAGGGGTGGAGAGTAAAAGGGATTGAAATGAATGTATTGCGTAGATTTTCCAACACACTATATCCCCCCACATTTGAATGTCTTGGAAATCTTAATGTGTGTTATTTGAAGAATTCTTAGAGTCAGTTAGTTAGGAAAATAATTCAAGGTGGAGCTGATTCCTGAATAATTATTCTGATTTCAATTCTAAGTTATGTCCTCTTTATTGAAAATAATCACACTTAAAAGTATTTCTTTTCAACCTGCTGTAGCTAATGTATAGCCACATACATACTGGAACTCTGAATACCAGTGTGTATGAGTCTGCAAATGGCCTGCAGCCCACATCTGCATCTGGTAACTCTCCCCCCATCAAACTGTCCCAGAGTATCGGCCTTTGTACTGTTTGGGGCCACCCCTGAGCACCCACACCTCTGCTTGGAAACGCCCCTCTGACAGTGTCCTCATGGTGGGTGCACTTCTTAAGCTCCCTCTGCTGTCTGCTCAAATCCTCCTGTAGTGGGGCTGGGCTTACCACACTATTTTAACTTGCGTCCTTCTCCAAAACTCACGACCCTCTTTTCTTTCCCCTCCTCTGCCTCCTTTTATATATTTTGTTTATTGCTTGCCTCCTTCTGAATGTAAACTCCATGAAGGAAGGTGTTTCTGTCTGGTTTTGTTGCTTAGCTGGTGGTTTTTGCAGCTGTACACCCAGGATTTAGAATAGTGCTGAGGACACTATGGTCTTCAGCAAATCTCTTGGATGGATGGATGGATGGATGGATGAATGAATGAATGAATGAATGAATGAGGAGGACTCTTTGGAGAGCCTTGTTTGATGCATAAGGAAGATTTACTTGCTCATTTTCCAAAGGAGGAGGGAAGCCAGGCAGGTGTAAAAGGGCCTCTAGGCCATCTAGGCCTTCTCTCATTAGATGTCCTACAGAAGTGGCCCCTCTCTGAGAAAACTGTGGTGGAAACCTAACATTTTGACAGGCCTTGAGAGCATCTAGATTAATTTTGTCATTTAAACAATGGGGAAAAAAGAACCAAATGCAAGGTCTGGATTTTCACTGGATCAGAGTTTAGAAAAAAAAAGAAGAAAACAGAGAGGGAGGGAGGAAGGAAGGAAGGAAGGGAGGAAGGGAGGAAGGGAGGAAGGGAGGAAGGGAGGAAGGGAGGGGGGGTGGGAGGGAGGGAAGAAAAACATCTCTAAAAGAGACCAGAGATAATTGGGATATCTGAAAATATTGGCTAAACATTAGACATTATTAGGGAAGTACTGCTAATTAAGCTCTGATAACGGTACTCAGGTTAAGTGGAATACACAATAATCTTGCTCTTCGGGGATATGTGCTGAAGTGTTCAGGGGAGAATCATGATTCTGCCCCTTGTCTTCAGCTGCCCCTGGGGAGGCATAAAGGCCTACAAGCCCCATTCATGCTGTGACCCTCCCGTGTCACCAGCAGCCAGGACCCTTCCCCCGCCACATGTCTACCAGTGTTCTGGGCCTGTTTCCACCATAACGTAGGACCTTTAGTGGGAGAAGATGGCCTGGGTGTGACTTCAGTGATGAAGCCAAGACTAGCTGCCAACATCCTATGTTTTCACCGCTGTCCTGGATGGTGACATTGGTCTGAGAGTGATTTTGATTCTCTTGGTGGCAAATCTGCGGCGACGGCAGGTCATCGTCCAGTCCCTCTGCAGGGCTCTCTCCCTCATGGTAAATCAGCCTCCTCGGGTCTTTTCCTTTACTTGCCTAAATAACCAGTTAGTCCATACGGCTCATGACCTTGCAATTTCTCAATATCCATCTTTGATTTTCTCTATTTATTCATAAAAACCAATCCATCTCCTATCTCACCTAAGGTTTCAGAGCGAATGACAAGCGAGTATGCTCAGCTTTGCTTCAAAGACAGGAAAACTAAAGTCTCAGAAATACAAAGTGTCTTGTCCAAAGGCAAACAGCCAAAATGGCAAAGAATCTCAAATGAAACCCTGGCTTCCCAGTTCCCAAGCTTCCACCTCCGTCCTGGCAGACGTTTGGCATTCTTCATTGGATCTGATCACTTTTTTTCCATTTCAGAAAGCTTGCGGCTCAGAGCAGGAAGATGAGAAAACCAGGCAGTGACCCCCCCTGGGGGCGGGGCCTGCTTCCAGCCTCAACCGGTGGAAAATTACCTGATTTTGTTTCTCACTGTTTGTGAAGCCTAATTTTGCAGGCTGTATCTGAATACAAACATTAGGGATTCAGGCACATTCTAAGGTGAACTTCAACCTTGCAGGATTCACATCTATCTTATCTTAGAAGAATGCATCCCTTTTTATTTAAAGAAAAAGTCCACGTTAAAGGTAGCCGAGGTGGGGGTTGTGTGATCTGCCAGAGACGCTTGTCAAGGATTACAAATAGGACAAGGCGTCCTTTCTTAGGCCTCCAGAATCCTTGCAAGTACCATGGCTGGGAACTTAAGGAAATCACCTGTAAGTTGAATATGTGTCTCTATCATGGTTTTTCCAAACGAAACGAAAATTGTCTCAACAAATATACATTAACTTTCATAGACCAAGAGAAGCTGATGAAAGTGACTCAATGTTCGGGGCGGTGAGGCCTGGGAGTGGGAGGGATTTGTCCTGCCCTTTGAAGGAATCTGTCCATGGGGGACTCTAGGGAGTCGGTTTGATGTTAAAGGAGAAAAACCAACAGGAATTCCAAAAAGTAATGTGATCACTGTACCCAGGAGAAGCAACTTCAAAAGAGCAAAGCAAGTTACCATAGACAGTGCCAGTAAACAGACCTTTAAAAAAATCCCGTCGCTGCTGTTATCCATGGAATAAGGCGCATTCAGGGGCCTGGCGATTTCCACGTGTCTCCTAGGAATGTTTCTCCCACTGCAGGATGAACATTTGGGCCTTTACCATATGAGTGCGCTGGCCTTTGGGAGGTCACAGCCAATCCCTCAGCCCTCCTGGGAAGGCCCTAGTCTTTCTAGGAGAGTGTTTGCAGGATGACCAAAGGTGGTCCGAGGCACCAAGGGGAGGGGTCTCCCCAGGCACATGCAGAGCCGTAGCAGGACCAAATAGCAGAGGCAACTTGGGGCTCATTTCTAGAGATCAGTTCATAGGGGAAAGCAAAGAAAGAAAAAACCATACATATACAGCTTTCCTCTTTCACCTGAGAAGAAATGCTACTACAAATAAGTGTAGGGCACAATGGCAATACCTGTGGGTTAAGGCTGCGCATTTCCTCAGATCTTCATCCTGAGCTTTAAGCAGGAGACACAGACCTCACTTGAGATTGCATGTATTACTACAGAAGGTAACTTGCAAAACTAAAGAAAGCAAAATAACAAAGTGGCCTGTGGAGGGAAAGAAATGTGGGAGACATTAAAAATAATAGCAGCTGATAGACTTCATGTAGGACCATTGGCAGCCTCCAGTGGTTGTGTATGTTATTGCTTTTGTATGGGTCTGTCCTCCATAGCAGTTTGCAAACATCAGTAGTCTTACTCATTACTGTGTTAGCAGAGCTTAGCAGATAAGGAGGAGCTTGACAAATGTTGACGTGAACAAATAAGTAGATAGTAACCACGTCAAAAATGATCAGTTCAAGAAGAGAACGAGATTGGCTTCCAAATATTGGTCAAGAGCTTAAAGTAGGATGAGCCAAGGATATATTTGGTTGACTAGGTTCATATGACCAGGTGACTTTTCTAGGTCTAGAGATCTGAGGAGGTGACAATGTAATAAGAGACAGCCTTCTTGGAAGGAATGAGTTAAATATGTTTAAACCTAGGTTCCTGAGGGGAAGAACATGTCCTCTGGGAGCCACAGCCTGCTCTACCCCATTGGCCTCCATGTCTGCCTGCGCTGTGCACCCCTCACAGCAGAGCGGGGACGCCACGCCAGGCTTTCCAGTCTTGCTTAGCGTGCTTGGCCAAAGGTGACAATGACTTAGTGGGCTAAGGTCGTGCCCTCCCTCCCTTCAAATCAATAATTTAATGTGACTTATCAGAAAGAGAAACAACTGTTTACTTTAAAACTCTGGATCCCATAAAGGGAGAGGGGAAAGGCCTAAACCCCACAGAAGCTCAGGGCTGCGCCCACAGCCGCCCGCAAAGGCAGCAGACACGCGGAGGGGAGGCACCATCCCACTGGCCAGAGGGCCTGGGCTGGGGAAGACAGAGCTGACTGCAGGTAAGTGCCTCTCTCTCCCCACGCACCTCCCATCCCCGGTGGGAATTAGGCTGTTCCGGAGGGACACTGACTGAGAAATAGGGGGCAGCTGAGACCCAGGGGTTTAAGAAGACCCCACAGAGCATCTGCACAATGTGAAGTGTCAGCCGCAGAATATTTGAATTTGTCTGCCATGATTATTGTTTCTCAGAAAGTCTGAGAGAAACGGAGACTTTCCTGGAGGTTCTTCCCAGCCCAGTGGAGGGAAAGGATGGGCTAGGGAGGAGCAGGGGGCCCAGAGGTGGCATGGCATTTTATCTCTGCCCTTGTGGTGGAGGTACATGAAGCCATTTCCTGTTCTAGGACGGTCTGATTTAACAGTAACACCAAGGCCTTCAGCAGGATCCCGCCAGCAGTGGACCTGGAAGGAGGAGGTTTACTTGGCCAGGAATCCTCCCGTCCCCTTCCCCCAGGCTTCAGGGCAGGCACAGGAGGCCCACTGTATTTCGTTCTTAAATTTCTAAAACGCCACAACAGCTGTTCCTCTGTCCAATACGTGCTGTTCCCTCAACAGCACTGGATATGGAAGGAGGTCTGTACAGAAATGAAACTGGTTTCTAGGAATCTCCAAGCCTCAGCAATTCTCTTTAAAAAGAGTCTCTTGAGACTCCCCAGCCTGGCTTAGAATTTGCCCAGTGATTCCCTGTTCATTCCTGGTTTGAGATAAATGTGGGTAATTGATGCATGCATAAGGAGCTTTCCAGATTTTCCCTTCTAGACGGATTTCAATGAAAAAAGAAATGATTCTTTGCTCCCTATTGACAAGAATGTTCTATTTTAAAATTTCCATGTATTTGCAAAATGACAAGATTCAGGCATATGATACTGACTTCCTTTGTCTTCATCTAGACTATAACAGCCAAAAGAACCAAATTGATGTGTTTAACATGTCAGTTTGAAATAACAATGTACGTGGGTTTAGAATTGAGAAAAAGGATCTCCATTCATCTTTTGCTTTTTAAGAAATCTTTTTGTTGTTGCAGATGGGTTAGGTTTGCAGCAAGGCAACACCTCACAGTGCCCAAAGCATTCTTTTCTCAGCCTGCTGAGGTTGGTCCTAGAACGTCTCGGCTCCTGGGAAACAAAATATGAAAGTAAAGACAAGTGGCTTGCGCCCAGATCTGACCTGAGAAAGAACAGGGTGTTTTGTGACATTCCTGGTACTTGTGAATCTAAGACAGCTTGCAGGGAGCTGTGATACACGCAGGAGACTTACAGGTTGATGAAATTTGCTAGAGGGTTAGGCTTTGTAAAGGCTTCTTCCTAGATGAACTCCCCCTCCTCATTTATGAAAAGAAGCCCATGACATAAAAAGAGGAGCGAACCCAGTCTGGACTGTTTTCATGCCTGAGGGCCCCACAGGCAGAGCATATTCTGAATTGGCCACAGCAACTAGCAATGTCTGGAATTCAGTCTAGGTTGGGAAGGTGAGGGAAGGGAGACTGAGACACAGCCCAGAAATTTAGTTAGTTTTAACAGGCATTTAGGAAAGCTGACTCCTTGACCTCCCTCAGGAAATCTCAGGAAGTAAGGCACAGAGGAGAGGGTGGGAGATTTCCGTGGATTAGATCAAAGTTGAGAAGCTAAATAAGATCAAGGCCTTTTCTAAGCTGTAGAAAACCATGCGGGTATTTGGACACATCACCCTGATTAATATCCAACATCTTTGCCTTAAGCATTAATTTCCTCTCAGGAAATAACAGATGTAATTATTTCCCAGTCAGCTTATAAATTTCTGTTTATTATTAACCAGTTCTATTTAATGCAGTTGTTAAATTTGAAACTACTAGAACAAAATATTTTTTAAAGCTGCGAAATAAGAAACGACTGCAAAATTTAAAAAATATTTCCAAGTAAATACTGGCATTAATCACTTACAATTTTCTTATTAGTGACATAGTATCCGGTGGCATTTGAAAAAACTGAAACATTCTACTTGCTTGTTTAAGCTGCTTAGCAAGTTAACAGAGATTAACCTCTCTTGCAAGTAATCAAAGAAGTAATAAAAGATAATGGCCATTACAGCTATGTTTAAAAACTGTTCACAAGGCTGAGAACATAATAGGCATTCAATAAATACATGTTTATTGATTGGTACAATAACACCATACAATTATTGTGCTGCATAATAAAGTATTTCCCTAATAATTTGCTGGAAAATTAGCCTGAGGCTCATCTCTCTGCACAGCTTGTTGACAAGCAGTACAGGAATGGGGTAAATTCTAGCCTCCCAATTGCAGAAGAGCATTTTGCAGGAAGGAATTTTTATTAGGGAATTCACACACACACACACACACACACACACAGACTGGTTTAAAATCATTGAAATTTGAACTATTTTCCTCATTCCAAAATTTCTATATTCATTATAGAAATTAATAAATTCAGAGAAGCAAAAGAACAAAAATGAAAGCATAATTTCACTGTTCAAAGGTAAGCGTAGTTCATGTTTGATGTTTTTGCTCCAGGCATGTATACATCTTCCCCAGAAAGGGGCTCATACTGTGTATACTATCTTGTAGACTCCTTCCTTCAGTAACTTATCTTGACTCTCTTTCTAAGTCAACAACCGTCTTTCTATGACATCAACTTAAATGACAGGGTTGTGCCATAAATATATTACCATTCTCCTATAACTGGACATTTAGGTTGTTTGCAATTTAACTATTATAAATAATGCCTCTGTGACCAACCTTATAGGTAAATCTTTTCTACAAATTCTAGGACTTTTTCACTAAAATCAACTTCTTGGACCAAAGAAATAGAGGCTCATTTGGAGGGAGGAGTTGGTACAATTTACCAGAAGGCATTAAATTCTTCCTCTCTTTTCTTCTTCCTTGTTGACATTTCCTACCTTCTTCTTCTGCAGATTTTTGAGAGCCGAAGCTTACAGTGCCCACCTGGAGAACTGGAGGGGTGCTCAGACACTGCTATAACATCCTGAGAAGGGAAACGGGCCCAAGCCCTTGCCCGATAGAGCGCTTTCCAAGCAGGTCCTACCAGGGCCTTTTAAACTAGCAAATTGTTCACCTCCCACTGATTCTTCCCAACTGAGGCCAAGAGATTTCTGGAGCTTCTTGTCATGGGTAGCAGCATCCATTAACTAACTAGGAAATGGGGGTTCTTCTAGGTCCTTCAGGTAAAGACCAAATGGATGAGCCCAGCTGACTCATTAGGAGGGGCAGTAGGGAAGGGAAGAACCAGATACTTAATCACACAGTTGTGCCCACCATTGCTGCACCCAGAGGGCTGTTTGCATGACTGGTACCAACTAGAATTCTGGAGTCCGTATTTGGTGTGAGTTGCAGCAAAACTGCCTAGATGAAGGATTTCACCTTGAAGAGAGTAGGTCAGCAGTGGCCCAAGCGGCACTTCCGTGCTGCTTGCAAATGACCGCACTCTATAAAGGCAAGTCAGGGTCACAGACTGGAAAAAAGAAGTCAGCCACTTGATAGGAAGATAAGCAAATCGACACAGTCCAAAAAGAAAGAAGGGGGGGAACAAAAGGCAGGCAGGGTGCAACGCTCAATCCTATGGAGAATGAGTGACATTCATGCTGTGCTTATAACTACACAGTCCAGGCTGAAGAGGGTGATTTCATGGACTGCACGTGAATAAAGGGCTTCTTTACTGAAAAACACAGAGGGATCATTTTTAGTTGTTAAGAAAGAGCCAGTTTTATGACCAAAGCAAGACTCTGGTCAAACGTTAACAATGCAGTTATCCTGCGAAAAAAATTAATTGGCCCCCAATTCTCTCCTCTTCTAGCATTTGGGGGGAAATAAAGGATTAGGTAAAATGATTTATTTCCTCTCCTTCTCCACTGTGGGCAGGAGTTCATACATCAGTGAGAAACCATTTTTAACAGGAAACCGAGAAAACCAGAAGGTATTTATTCACAGGAGGCTCCCTTTTGCTAGAAAATGAGTATTATTAACAAAAAAAAATTGAACAGTTATTTGCTCTCCATTTTCCTCCTTTCCTTTGCTCCCCACCCTTTCCACCCACTGCTATGGTGGAAAATGACTGAATAAGATTTAAAATCTGAGCACCGTTGGATGCCTCTGTATCCAAGAGATGTTATACTGAGAGTAGATGACAGCACATCTAAGTGACATATCCCCATGCAAAATAATTTTCATTTTGTTAGACTGCAGAATTTACCACATTTACTGCTGATGGATTGGGATCTATGGGGAGGGAGAAGTTGGGGAGGCGCTATTAATCTAGTAATATTATTATGGCTTGTAATGTGGTCTTCCACTAAGTATTTGCTTCCTAAAATTGATTCCCTCTAGATTCTTTCTTTCTCAGCACTTTGCGAAAATTGATGCAAACAGATTTCCCATTCGTTTGCATAGAATATCTTTGTTCCCCCTGGCAGGAGGACTTTGTGGGGTGGATGAAGAACACAAGGCAGTGAGTCCCTTTGTTAGCTCGACTGTTCCAGACACAGAAGCCTGACATCTTCCTATCTTTCCACTGCTCACGATGCTCTCTACTCGTGGCCTCTCTTTTCTCTGCTCAGGTCACTGTACGGAGCTGGCGAAAGCTTCCCTGATGATGTTCAGTGGCAATGGTGGTGCATGGAGGTGAAGTTAACACCTTCATGGCTACAGATTTTCCTTAGCAGAGCTGTGGAGTGTGACAATGGTGTTTGTGTCCAAACTATCAAACGCCATTATCACACTAAATAGCTACTGTTAGGCAATCCTTCTGTTCAGGAAATGCCTCGGCATCTGTTTGGTATGGGCAAGAAGGTTCATCTCTGAGCAGCGCTCCCAGTCACGCGTCGCTACTGAATAAATTCAGGTCCCTCGGTACTCATAACCAATATGTCATCTGAACTTTGCATCTCACATGCATTTGTTAAATATTTTAGCCGATAATGAATATTCTTGTTTTCTTCAGTCAAGAAAAAGATGGCAGAGTCCCCCAGAGCACCCAGCGCAAGACTAGACACATGGTAATTGTTCAACCCATGCTTATTGAGTTGAAATGAAGTTAGGAAAGTGTTAGATGCAGAAAACTCAGATGGGGTTAAATCAAGGCTATGCAAACCGCAGGTTTTTAGGCGCAGAGTTAGGTATGCGGGTCTTCCACTTCTCATCATGAAAACACAACCTTCTAATAAACTTACATGTGACTTAACTGACCTTTCAGAAATTCTGGCACATGTTTGACTTCTACTGATTTTAATCAATCACCAGGCTGATTACTGAATTTGTATGCTAGGTCTCTTATGTTTCAATGAATTACCATCAGAAAATTATACACGAACTGTGCTTGGATTGCCATAGCAAATCTGAACATTTTAAACCCAAGCAGCTTCTAGGACAATTGAACCAGCTGGAAGGTCTGGTTTGAAACACATTCTTTCTCTGAGAGGCATTTAAAGTAAGGAGTAGTGTTTGTTTGTGTTGGGCTAAAGCTTATCTCTCATGACTTGGTTAAATGAGTAAGTATATGTTTAATCAAATTGAAAGAGTTGGGGCTACCAGCAGAAATAAATCCATTTATTCAATAAGTTCAACCATTCCTTTATCAAAATATGTGTATCAAGTGACAGCCACTCATGTGGGGATACTTTTAAATTAAACATATCTGACATCTTTCCCCAAAATGGGCATTCACTGGTTCATATTCTGCTTGGAATTGTAATTTTTCCAACTATATTTATTAAGGGAACAAATAAGCAAAACTTTGCAAAATAACTCCAAGTTCCTTGCTGGAAAGTACCACGTGAGTGCCGTCCACACGGCTGTGATACACGCAAAGGCTCCAAGGGCCCGAGAAGCTTCCACCCAACGAAGAGGGGGTCCATCCCCACGTGCCCCTCCTGGGCACTTCTTCCCTCCTGGCATCATCCACCTTCAAGAGGAGAACAAGACCCCCTGAAATAATTACTATACTGGTATTCATTTTTTGTGTTTTCCTGGACAGAGCATTAACTGAAGGATCATTGATAAAGGTCTGTACCATTACACAAATCACCCCCAATCACACTATTTCATTTGATGCAGTGGAACTGAGGGCCAAGATGACAAGTTTGGGGGTTCCTCCCACAGAAGGCAAACTGAGACTGAGAATGGCTCTGGAATCTTCTGGTCATGCAACCACAGCTCAACATGGGTGTCCTAAATCTCAGGCTCTTTCACCTCTAGCCTTCCTTGGCCAGACTATTCCAAGAACCTCATGATTCACTGCTGAGGCTCTGTGCAAGAGGGGTAGTTGCACCAATATTCGCTTAGTCTCCTCGGCCCCCTGTCTGCTTCATCAGGGGGTTCTGAGGGGAAGCCTGTGGGTAAGAGCAATGGGCCATTTGACAGTCTGTGCTGTGAGTGTTCAAAATGCAGAGAAAGCCAAACACTGTAAAACACCATAATTATGACGTGAACAGGAAGAGAAGGGGTGGCTAAGTGGTAGTTCTGGGGTTAGGAAGAGGGTGGCTGAACCAGACATGGAGCTAGTTATGGGCCACCTGCCTCTGCATTCAAGGCCCCGGAGTCTTTAGGCACTAACCTGCCCAGGCTCCACACAAAGCAGAACCACCTCACGCATTCCCCTTACTCCTTCTCACCCGGACATTTTGCTCAGATGGAATTAAACAGGGAGCCCTGGAAGGGCATTCGACATGTTTTCTACTAGGCTGGCTTACACCATGCCTTATTATGCTCCCTGCCTGGGTTAGTTCTGCATCCAAGCCTGGGCACCGCTCCTTCTCTAGCTCTCTAAGGAGCACACAGGGATGGCACGGCACGCCCGCCACTCTCCACGGAAAAGCTCCTTCTAACACGGTCCTACTGCTCCAAGTCCCTGATTACGGCATCCTTCTCCAGCCCAGCTTACATCTCCTCCTCTCCCTCTGGGAAGATTACTGCCAGTGTTCTCCAATAAAGCATTCCTGGGAACACGTACCAACTCTGAATGTAGTCTGCAAGATGAAAGAGTCCACTTGGAAGTGCAGTAAAAATCACACTCAAGCCCGAAGGCAGCAGAGAGCCCAGGAGGCCGCACTGAGATGTTTCCTTCCCCAGCAGCCAGGCCTTACTTTGCTTTGTGAATTGTGTTGGTGAGGCCCTGGGAGTCCTTCCACCTTAGTACGTACATACAGTGTGTGCCTCGAATGTGACAATTACCACTCAGGGCCTGCCCAATGTTCCATCCAGCCCCAGAGGAGATTTTGTGAAATAGCACAGCAGTTACCCTATGTAGATGGGTATTCTACACTATTTTTCCAAACTCCTCTTAAAGCTGTGTTTTCCACTTGGCATACTTCCTTTAAACATAAGAGAATAGAAGATTAGAACTGGAAGCCAGTTTGCACTTTCTTCCAATGAGGAAAACTGAAGCCCAGAAAGGTTGCAGAACCTACCCAAAGTTAGTCTGTGGCCGGGCTCGACCCAGGCTTTGCGGCCTGTCCTGCGGCGTTCTGTGCTCACGGCCTGCCGAGCAGGCGCCCAGGGAAGGCAGCACTTGCTGAATGAGGGACCAGGCGCCAAGTGAAGTCCCTTCCCTTTCATTCATCTGCAAATGTCCCCTCAGGTGTCAAAGAGACACTCCCTCCTTTGGTATTCTAGAGCTGGGGGCATGGGTCCCCCAGCCTGCATCATCTGCCATCCACTGGACAGACATGGGGTGTGCGGTTACCTTGTGCCTGGAATTATCTTGGGCTCTGGTGACACAAAGAAGAAGGAGGCTGAGTCCCTTCCCTGAGCTCTCTATCTAGGGGTTGGACGGTTACCTAGACAAAGACCTTTAGGCCTCAGGGCACTAGATGCCATCACAGGCCCATAGACAAGGAGTCCATAGACTTTAATGACGCCCTTCATTTATTTTCAGATGAAGAAACACTGAATCTCTGGCATTATCATCTTTTTTGTTACTGTTGGAAAAATAATCGCTCTTGTTTACTTTGATGAGGCAATTGCCAACAGATTATAAAGGGGATGTTGTCATGTTGGGCAGCAATTTTGCACGCAAACATCTTGCTGCTTCTACTTTGTCCCTTGCCAGCATATGAGCAGCACGGGGTCTGCTGAGGGGCCTGAGCAGGAGTTAGGGGATGGGTTAGAGCACTTCTCAGTATGTGCATGGAGAATTTTTATTTCTCAGAGGAGCTGGGGATGATGTGAGCTGGCAGTCTCTCGCGGCACAGGCTGGGTTAATGCTCACAGCACCTGTCATTAGGCCCTTTCCTTCCTCACAGCAAGCCCACTCCGAGGCCACCAGCTGAATGTCTCATTGTCCCTTGGTTTCCGCTCCTTTGGGACCAGCTCAAGGAAGCTTTCTGAAGGGAAAGGAAGGTTTCCAACACACATGCAAGTTCACAAAAATGTGCATGGCTTCTGCAAATTCCAAAGGGCTGGGTTATAAGACTGTCTAATTTAGAAAGCAGGGTCACCATGTGTGTTCTGAAAAAGGTTATGCGATGCAGATTTATTGTGTACTTAAGAGTATTTAAACACTGTGTATAGGATGTGAAGATGAGTAAGACACTCATTCATCCACCGAGCATTCATCCACCTTCCTACTAAGCGCCAGGCATTACGTTAGTCACTGAGAATTCAAAACTAAGATGCTTTCTCCAGGATATAGGGATGACAACGCAGTGAGGACACAGACAGGCAAATGAGTGACAGCAGCATAGGGCTGCAGGTGTGGAGCACCCCGGGGGCCTACAGGAAGGAAACACCACCTGTGTCTGTGCATACGGCATGAAAAAGAATAAGAAACAAGGCCTCTGGTGCAGAAAGCACACCGGAGCTTCAGGCTGCCACCAAGGACAAAGAAAGTCGTGACGTTGGCAGGTGAAGCATAGTGTTCACCTTGAGAGAAGCTGAGTCACCTTCAAGTTTCCAAATTGTCCCCCAGCCATCTCCTCCAGAGAACAGGTGAACCATGAACCTGGAGTTTATTTGCTGGGGATTTTTCCCCTCAAAAACGCGGCCAAACATCCACAGAAAATAAGCACGTTGTGCCATTTGGCAAGTGACAGGGGTTGGCGTGTGTCTGTGTGTTTGCAGTGTACATGTATGCAAAGAATTTTAATTCCTCAAAGGGGCTGGGTAAGATGCCTTTAAAGTCTCGTTCAACTGGGACTTTTTTTTTTTTAATCAGGGAAAAGCCAGTGCTATGATGTCCACCTTGGGCTGAAATGAGCACCCTCCATCCCCAAGCCCTTTGCCCGAGGGGTGAGGAGGGAACACTCTCCACCTAGGGTACTGTCCCCTAGTGATAGGATACAGCCTTGCACATCGTCACATCAGTGGTCCCCAAGGATTTCAACTTTGCTACCTGAGTATTCCAAATCGATTGCACTAAGAGCTTCTGCAAGCGAAATCCAACTTTAATTTTGATAAAATAAGTTTTCAAAGGCTTGAGGGGGAAAGGGAGAGGAGTGGAAGAGAGTGTTTTACTGAGTCGGCCTGTTAAATACACCAGACAAGAACTAATCTTGTTCTACCTAGAGAATAAGTTCCTTCCCTTTCACTTTTCTGGCACATTTAGCCCAGTCAAAAGCTAATTAATATCCTTCCCACTTCTTAAAGCTGCTTGTCTTCTGTGCAACACAACCCATCCTGTTTCTCCGCACGGCTTCTAATTACAGCTGGATACAAAGAAGTCAGAGATTCTCCCCCACTGTTTGGATGAGCCATCGACTGCATTTACAGTCCCTCTCCTCTCACTGAGCACTAACAGCCTGTGCCCAAGATTTTTCTGGTCTCTCCTATATCTCTGCTTGAGCTCAGGCTATCTCAGAGCAGATCCTTTGCTCAGCAATTAGAGCAAGTGAGATGCTCATGGGTAAAACATATCAAGGGCCACTACATGTGTCCCAAAGGGTGTGGCTACAAACCACCACCACACAATGTACACAGTGTGTTGGGGAATTTTGATTGTAAGAAGCAATTTTTCTTAGATTATCTCAAGTAATTCATTCTTAGAGTAATATATCTTAAGCATCTGCTAGGTACAAAGCACTGAGCTGGGGAGAGTTTTGGGGAACAGGATGCATGGCAGTAAAGGAACCGGAATCACATGGGGATCCCCAAAGGGTCATAAGGTAAGACCTTGTGGGGAGTGGCAGATAGTCAGGATGCACAAGTGCTCCAGCAATTGGGCTATCTGGTCACCCCCAGGCTGTAGAAATAAATCAAGCCTCTACCGTTTTGGTGATTCCTTTGCTCCCTTTTTCTGGGCTTCCTGCTATCATGTCTGTCTCCATCCTTACCTATAGTTTCTGCTCACCTGTAACTACTGATTTCTCATATCTTCAGCTAGTTTTGAGGTCTCATGGCCCCTGCTACTTAATGGCCTCCACTTGCCCACCTCCTCTGGGTGTCTTTTCAGTTTCTTCGTGTGCTACCAAGTGGCTTCAAACCTCCCTGTACCCCCAGTCTGGATCCCTGAGCCAGAGACTTTGACTGCTTCAGTTAAGCTGTATATTTCCACTGGGCCAGAGCTTCACTCCAGGCCCCAAAATAGGCTGCTGGTCAACCTGCAGGGCAGGAAAAGACAAAGGGGGTGTATATGAGAAAGTATAATGGAAGAAGTAATTTGTATACTTTGAGCAGGAGCTAATGACCCCCCAGATGAAAAGGTGGGGGAAGAATTATCAGGAAGGGGGGCCAGTATATGTAAAGTCTTAGAGTGAAGTGGACTTTGGAACAGTCCTGACTGATGCGGCAGGAATGTGAAGAGCAGGCAGAAGATGAGGCTGGAGAGGCAGGCAAGGGCTGGCATCCCAGCAGCTGGATGGAGGAGGAGGAGGGGGCAGGCATGGGAGCCACTGCTATTTCAAAATCATGCATCTTACGGAGGGGTCATCAAGACCAGGGCTGGGTCAAATCTAGACGGCCACCTGTGTTTGTAGGAACTAAGCATGGTGTTTATAGTTTTGAATTATTAGAAGAAATCAAAGGATGAATACTTTCATGACATGTGAAATTTATATGCAATTTACATTTCAATGTCCATAAGTAAAGTTTAAATGGAATTTGTCCCAGACAAATTGGGAGGATTGGCCGCCTGCAACGTAGCCAGGCTCATTCATTTACACGTTGTCTGTAGCTGCTTTCCCTCTCCGGTGGCAGAGTGGGGTACTTATGACAGGGCCAAATGGCCCCCAAAAACTAAAATATTTACTATTTGGCCATTTATAGAAAAAGTTTGCTGAACCACTGATCAAAACCAAGGATGAGTAGCTAATTTATTTGCTAAAATAAGGGAATATAACTGATTGTTACTGTCATGACAGAATTAACCATGTCTATATATTTTTCTCCATTGGAAGTTGATTCCTTTTTTAAACCTAAATTAGGTCACGTCACTCTCCTGCTCAAGATCCTTCAGTGGCTTCCCATCCCAGTGGGATGACATGCAAGGATCCCATACATTCCTCTCAGACAGGGCTGATTTTTACCCTGCCCTTCCCCTCTTCACTCCACACCACACTCAGCCCCTTGCTGTTCCTCAACCATGCCAAGTACAGTCCTATCTCAGGACCTTTGTACTTACTGTTTCCTCTATCCAGACCTCTTCTCCCAGATACATGCATACCTCCCTCCTTCATCTCATTCTTGTTTCTATTCAAAGTTGTCTTTTCCAGGATAAACCTTTTCCCTCATCTGAGTACTCACCACCTTCCAATATCATTTTTTATTTGTTTATTTTCTGCATCCATTCTAGGTCAGGCACATAAGGACAGGGACCTTGCTGTATTTCCAGCTCACAGAACAGTGCCAATCACATGGTAGGTTTGTGATAAATATTTGCTTGATAAATAAATGGCCGGTAAAGTCAAGAATCTTATGCATGTCTCCAGAGCTATATACCCTTGCTCACTGGACCATGTTACTGTTTATCAGTATTGGATTCTAGCCAATATTGGTCCTGTTACAGTTATGTACCTGCAATTATGTAGCTACTTGCCCATGGGCTTCTTTTCCTGCCAAACACCTTACCTTTAATCATCTGAACATCTGCTCGATGGATACCTAATGTCAGCTGCTAACCTGATATGCTGCCATTTCTCTTGTCCTAAGGATGGATGCGTTAAACCCAAGTCCAGGGGTGGAATCAGGTTCATTCAACCCTCTGAAGCTGACAAGGACATTCTATGCAGAGATGCACTCACTCTTTTAGGTGAGAATCCAGAGCTAGCATCCAATCCTCAAGCAGGTCCCCAACCCTCTGAAGGCTGAGGGGCCTCCAGCTTTAAGCAAGAGTCCTTTTGCCCCAGGGTATGCTCAGCTTCCTAGCCTGTGTTACAGACCCTCCTGTGGGATGCCCTCCAGTCCCCATATCTTGAGATCCATGCTTGTGCTCTTAGTACTCAAGCTGGTTTCACTGGGATGGGCTCTTTGCCTCTCTGGAAGGTTCCACCCTTCTCCCACATTCTGAAACCTTACAAACAAACCATCAGGCTCCTGTGCAGCTCGCAGGTCCCAGTGGCCTCTCCACAGCAGCTGTTGTCTTCCAGGCAGTGGAAAGTACTGGAATGAGCCTCCAGTCCCTCAGGGAACAGAGAAACTCTCCTGGGAAGAGCCACTGGCCAGGTCCCACTCAGCAGAATGGCTTAGAATTTACTTTCTCAGGAACGTGAGGCCTAATCTACATACTCTTTCAAGTATCTGTGCTGCAGGATGCATTTCCTGCCAAGGCTGAGGGCCTCGGCCAGGGGAAGAGATGAGCCCAGAGGGAGGTGACCCCGGGGAACGTGGCGCAGTCCTCCCTGCGAGCAGCTGGCCGGAGGACACTGGGTCCCTGCCTTTCCTTGGCGCTGGGAGGATGCTCTCCTCCTGGAGGAGAATCACTCCAGGCAGCTCTGCAAAGCCAGCAGCGAGCGGTCTGTCTCTTCCCGAGGCAAGGAGGGAGGCGCTGCCCTACTCGGCTCTCCTGGGGCCCCCAACACCTCCAGATGCACCTCGGGACCGCACTCCACTTGTCCCTTCGTTACCATCACCACCATCATCTTGTTAGGAATTCTCAGACTTTCTGGTCCTAGAGAAACCTTAGACCCAACCCATGGGCTGTTGTGCGTTACAGACTAACCAACACCACCTAACTAACCAGCACTCCTGGGCAAAGGGCAGTGTCCTCTACACACTCAGGGAGGCTGGAGGAGGGCGGTGCCCCAGGGTCTCACCCTCAGTACTGGTGACCTTTGGGCCGGAGATTCTTTGTTACTGGAAACTGTCCTGAGCTCTGTGGGATGTTTATCAGCAACCCTGGCCTCTGCCCGTGAGATGCCAGTATCATCCTCCCAGTTGTTAACAACCAAAACGTATCTCCAGGCACTGACAAATATTCCCTGGGGTGCAAAGTCCCCCCCATCTGAGACCCACCACTCTAAGCAGCTACTCCTTGACTGGGAACTTCAGAACAAGAGATAAGAATGACAGGAGGCTCGGTGGGGCTGGCAGTTAATCTGGCTCCATCAAATGACACCAGCTGTCCTACAAAGCGAAGCGTGTTTGCAGGGTGAGGAATGAAAGGAAGGGCAGAGTTAGGCTTAAAGTCAGAGAACAGGAGAGACGGGCCCCTCCTTGTGGACGGAGGGGTGAACAGGAGCGGGCTGGAGCTGGGAGGGAAGGCCCCAGCCACAGGGGAGGCACTGGGGCCTCTGCCTGCCCTGGCTTCACCTGGACCAGTCCCAGCTCATCCTTTGCGTGAGCAGAGGCCCAAACTGCGTGAAGCCACCCCACTTCCTTCCTGCAGGTAAATACTTAAATTGGGCACCTGCTGGGTCACAGGCATATACAGAGAAAATATGTCTATTTTTAGGCAAATAGAGATTCAACAAGGCAACTGCACCCAAGTACAAGGAGACAGAAATACCAGGGGCTATGGGAGCATAGACTCGGGGGCTCAAAGGAAGACGTCCCGGAGGAGGTGATGTCTGAGAGGAAACTTGCAAGTGGAAGTTTTGCAGGTGAAAGCGGAGGAGAGAGTCCTGGCACAAGCTTCTAGGCTGCTACTGCCTGAAAGTCCTTTAAAAGGAAATGCTTTCTGCTCTGCTTTTAATAGAGTGTGAAGAGCAAAGCAAACAAAAGAGCACTTGGGGCCCAGTGGGGTGGCAGAGCAAGAAAAGGGGACAAAAGAAAACACCCCTCTGGTTACCAAAGGGGAGGGGTGTGGGAGGGCGGGTGGGCAGGGAGGGAGAAGGGGATTGAGGGGTATTATGTTTAGTACACATGGTGTGGGGGATCACGGGGGGAACAGTGTAGCACAGAGAAGGGACATAGTGGATCTGTGGCATATTGCTGCACTGATGGACAGTGACTGCATTGGGATATGGGGGATCATGATAATATGGGTAAATGTATTAACCACATTGTTTTTTCATGTGAAACCTTCCTAAGAGTGTATATCAATCATACCTTAATAAAAATAAATTAATCAGTTAAAAAAAAGAAAAGAAAACACACCTCATGCTATAGCTGGTCCCTGACATGTGGTATCAACGCACCTGGGAGCTTGTTAGATTCTCTGGCCCATCCCAGACCCATGGGAGCAAAACCTCCTGGTAGGGCCGGCACCTGGGTTTTAACAAGCCCTCCAGTTGATTCTGATGAACCAGGGGGCACAGGCCTGGACCACTGTGGTGCTCATCAGGGTTTAATGAGAGAGCGGCCACGGGAGTCAATCAGCCAATTACTCTTGCCTTGGCAAAGAGAGCAGCAGAATGTTCTCAACCTTGGCTGTGCGCTGGAATCCCACTGAGAGCCTCCGAGGTCCCAGTGCCCAGGCCATGCCCCAGACCAATGACGTAAGAAGCTCTGAGGGGGACCCAGGCGCTGCCATTTGTCAAGCACTCTAGGGGACGCTGCTGAGCACCATTTGCAGGAAAACTAGGTGTTAGCAAGATCCTGTATTTTGAATGATTTTGAGAACTTCATTTTTAAACAGAAACAACTTATGTGAAATTATGTATCAAGTAACAACTGATTCAGACAAAATGGAGCCGTATTTCTCTCCTCTAATGACAAATCAGGAGGCAGAGAGCCTAGGTCTGGGCCAGCAGTCTTTAACCATTTGGGTCCACAGTGTCTTCAGCCATTTGGAGCCTTCTGGATGGCCATGCTGTCCTGTCCCCCTGGTCACAATATAATTGCTAGAGCTCCAGCTATCAACTTCATGTTCCAGGAAGGGGAAAAAAGGACGAAGGACCCAAAAGGTAGTTGCTAGCTAGCTCAATTCCCTTTGAATAACACTCCTGGAAGCCCCACCTGGAGACTTCTGCTCACACCTCACTGATCAGCAGTATGACATAATTACCTTCAGCTGCCAGGGAGTCTAGGAAATGCAGGATTTTAACCAAGCACTTTACCACTATGAACAAAACTGGGGTCTGTTTCTAAAAAGATGGGGGAAGTGGATATTGGGTAGACAGCGCTTTTTTCTCTCTCTCTCTTCCTCACATGGGCTGTTCTGGTAGTTGGGCGTCAGGCAACCCTATGATACAGCCTGCAGGAGAAATGGGTTGCTGTAGCCGGAATGGAAAAAACACAAAACATACAGTTTTAAATTATTTTTTCCCAAACAAACTTTCCAGAATCAAAGAGTAAAACAGGACAGTCTTCTCTTTGCACCCAGGGAGGGGAGCGGAGGGTGGCCTGGAGTAGCGGACGGGGGAAAGGGTAGGACCCTGGTCTGGAAGGTCCAGGCCCTGAGGGAAGGGGCTGCAGAGAGCGCCACCTGGAGGCTGAGCTAACAAAAATTGACATAATTTGAGGAGCTACATTAGCTGTTGACTGGTGGTCACTGTGGAGTGATAATTCTGTGCCAGCTGCCTGCTCGGGCCCCTGGAGTGTTCAGGAGAGGATGTCCACATGTCCATCGATGCCCAAGCCTGGCCGAGCCATTCCCAAATGCTGCATGGGGACATAATCTTTCCCTTGAGTGGTCCATGACCATAACCCCCTCAGAGAAGTGAGGGAGTTGCGGTGGGGGTGGACCCCCAGAGTTGCAGTCAAGGTAGGAAAAGCTAGGGCCTGGGACATGGCCCCACATCTGAACCCCAATTCTGACTAAGTATGAGGAGTGCCGGGTAGTCAGGGCCAGCAAGAGCCCAGCTCTAATCAAAATGAGGAAAATGACTCATAACTTCAGGAGAAAGCAGAGTGACCTTTGAATCGCCCACTCTCTGCTACCCATTTAGGACTTTCATTGTGTGTGCATCTATGGATGGTGTAAATATATACATGTATTTGAATATGAACTGTGACCAGTCTCTTGTTATACAATGCATATAAAAGAATAAAAATAGAACAGACTAAAGTTATTTGGTGAAACATTTCATAAGCACCCTGGAAAAGTTGATGTTGACTCCCTGAGCAATCCACCCGGTGAGGTGTGTCTGTCTTGCGCCCAGTGCAAAAGGAATAAAGTTTAAACATGCCCAGGGCACTGAGGGCACCTTGAAGGTAGTGACCCTGGGACCCCAGGAAATGGGGAGGTCCACAAAGATGGTTGCCTTGATATTCTTCCTAGAGTGAAAATAAGCTAGGGCTTACCTTTGGGGTATATCCCCAAAATGTCTTTCTGGAGGAGGGAGTGATGGATAAGGCAGGAGGCAGGAGGTCTGATTTTGGGTCATGGCTCAGGGGCTGAGTCATGAATGATCCCTGGATCTCAGTGAACATTTATTTCCTCCACATGCAATTTTCTCCCAGAGAAAAGAGCCATTCAGAGACGCTGCCCCTAAACTGTCCTCAGGCTTAGTGGCGCAGTCCACACTTGGGGGAATGAACAGCTCTGTACAGATGGAGAATGGCGTCACTCCATTTCATTATCAGACTCCCTTTTCCTCCTCCACATTTCTGTGCACCCACCATCCTTGGGGCCGGGCTTTCTGGTAACCCACGTGAACATAGAAGGGGTGATTCTCCCAGGCAACCTAGCTTCATTGTTTGCTGAGATGCACATTTTCACCCAAAGGTTAACTTTCCAGGTGACTGATACAAGAAGGCAGAGAGAGTTTTGTGACAGGAGGGTGTTTGGTGCCCTGACCTCAGATCACAGGGGCAGTGGCTTACTGTCCCCACGAGCAGGGCTGGACCTGCCAGGAACATGTTTTTCTCACCTTGAGAAAGTGGTGCTTACAATTTCTTGGTAACACTTACAATTTGATAAAACTGGAAATTTCAGGAAAATAGGCTTGAGTGTAGGCTTCTTCCCTGGAAAGTTCTGTATTTAAGTAACTACCTTCCTTTATGGAGTACTGGAGGGCCTCCTTGATGACTAGGCCGAGCATAAGCACCCAGAGTTGTCCTTGGGCTCGTACTGGTCACTATGTCACCGTATCTCAGGGAAAAGCTGTAGGAACAGGGACAGTTCCCCTGTTAAGCTTTGTCCATAGCTATGGGCAACCTTGTGATATTGTGATTTATAATAAACACATATTTGGTCTCAGTCGTATTTCTGACACAGAGCTCCTAAAACCCTTGCAATTTTCTAAGTGATGAAAGCAATAAGCACGTTCTTTGTTGTGTTTATGTTACTAAGGTGACTTTTGGAAAGGCCCTAGGTGACCTAAGTGGGGGGAGGGTGTTGCCAGGGAATCAACGATGTGATTAGAGTATTGGAACTTTCAGCCCCACCTCCCAACTTCTGGAGATTGAATCAGCCACTAAGGGCCAATGATTTAATCAATCATGACAACTAATGAACCTCCAGAAAAAACCCAAAAGGGCAGGGTTCTGAGCGCTTCCAGGTTGGTGAACACATTACTGAGCAAGTGGGGTGCCTGTAGACAGCATGCAAGCTCCACGCCCTTCCCACCCCTTCCTCTAGGCATCTCTTCCATCTGGCTGTTCCTGAGTGATATCCTTTTATAATAAACCAATAATCCAGTAAGTAAAGTTCTCTGAGTTCAGTGAGTCGTTCTAGCAAATTATTCAAAACCCAAGGAGGGGGGCATGGAAACCTCCAATTCATAGCCAACCAGTCAGAAGCACCAGTGACAACCTGGACCTGCATTGGCTTCTGAAGTTGGGGGCATGGGGCAGTCTTGTGGGACTGAGCCCTTAACCTGTGGGTGGTGGCAGGGGGGTGGGGTGCAGGGGGGACGGTCTGATGCTCTCTCCAGGTGAATGTTATCAGAATTGATTTAAATTGTAGGACATTCAGCTGGTGTTACAGAATTGCTTGTTGGTACTGGAGAAAACACATTGGAAACTTGAATATAAGCAAGGGTTCACTGTGGGCCAGGGCCCTGTGTAGGGGTGCATCAAATCCTACCACCCGCAGTAATTTAAAGTCAGTCCCCAAATCCCACTGCCCAGGCTACAAGCAAACCAATTCAACCAGAAGCTCTGGGGTGGAACTTTGGAATTTCTGGGGACCCACTACTATTTCCTGCAGCTCCCTGATATTCCGGTACCCAGCCAAGACTGAGAATGACAGGTTGGTGGGTCAGGGAGGATCCCAGAGAAAGTGACCTTTGATTAGAGACCTAAAATGTAAGGAGAGACCCAGGAGAAGTTTTTGGAAAAATACCCAAAGAAAGGTAAAAACGGGGGATTTTTCTAATAATTCAGAGGAAAACGCCTTATTTTCCTTTTAAAAATTGTGGATAAAATGAAAGTTCCTGTGGCTAGGATTCTCACCTGGCCCTGGTTAGCTAGCTCACTGCACACCTGTGGGCAATGTGTTGCTATTGACTCTATATAAGGAGCTCCACCTGGTGCTCTAGGTGACACGGTGGCACGGCTGCAAGGCTGCAGGAGAGCAGAGGCTGGAGTGGTGGTAGCGCCAAGGACAGAGGCCCAGAGGCAGAGACAGGCTTGCTGCCTGCAGACTTGCTCTGAGTGAACAGGATATTAGTGACTGACCTGCCACCGTGGAAATAAAGTTGAGTATAACCCTTTCACCCCAAGAACATTCTACTGTCATGTCTTTGGTCACACTGAATCCATAGTGAACTTGCCCAGGGCTGAAACTGATTGGCAAGACAAAATGATTATTCTTTAGGAAAGACTGGCTGAAGAATCAAAGTTAATACCTGGTATTCTCAGGCGTGAGGGCAGCTGGGACATCAAACTTCAACTTAACTAGGTGGACTTTTCTAAGGGGAGAGCGCTCTCCTCCCCCAGGACAGTTAAACAGGACTTGATGGAAAAGATGGCTGCTTGCTTGGGGCTTGCTACATAAAGTCTCCATCAGGGAACTAGAATTCCAGGAGGTGAACTGATGAGGGCAGAGGGCACTTGGCTTCAGCTCCTCACACTGTCTGGGGCAAGGGTGGTTTTCCTTCCTTATTGAGCCTGTCACTAGGAGAGAGGGAGGGCGAAGATGAATCATGGGCACAGGACCACATGGAATTTAAACCCTCAGTCTTGTGCAGTGAGCAGTTTGTTTGATGTATTGGTTTCCTGTAGCAGAAGTGGAAACAATAGTAAAGACTCTATTGATCTTCAGGTCCATATCATGAGGCATTGTTAGCAAGATGTGTAAGGATAGACATAAATAAGGACAAGACAGGATGACCTCCTGGGAAGCCACAGCAGTAAGAAGTGAATCAATTACTCAGGGTGAAATTTTCTGTAGCCGGTTGGTTCTGAGATACAGCTGGTGCTACCTGCAAACAGCAACTCCACTGCTGCGCATCACCTGCCCAAAGGACACTGCCAGGATTTCCCCATCTCAGCCACTGGCTGCCATTCCGGCACTCCTTCTGGGCTGCACTGACCTGTGTGCAGGGCTGACCCCTGCCCTGCAGAGCCCTAGGGAACCTGCCTGGAAAAAGGAAGCTTCCAGGTGCTGCAATAGAATAACCTAGTTTGGTTTTGGCTTTGCTCTTGCTTCTCTCTTCCATCTGTGGGCCACTCCAAGCTTCCCATGACTTGCTCCTGAACCCTTTTAGACATGGTCTCTTTCTGATTTCCAGAACTCTCCTGCCTGTTGGCCCAGAGATGCCTGGGGAAGATGTGGTGAGGTGCTCTGCTCTCTGTTCTTGCATCCTGCCTCCTTCCTGGGCATGCACTACACTCTCCAGTTGCTCCGGGTGGTGTGCACGGCTAAGCCTACAGCTCCTTATGAAGCCACAAAAACAAGCCAAGCATCCTGACCAATCTGCAAGTTTTTGGTCCTGCTCAGTCATGCCCCCAAGCCACTCCCCTTTCTCCTTATTCAATGGCATACCTCTGGGTTTCCAGGCAAATTTATTTGTTGTCGCCCAAGGATGGTATTCTTGCTTCTGAACCTTGCCTCTTTTGAGATTCTTCTTATGGGGACTACCTTCTTTTCTCTCTCTACTGAGCCATCACCACCTTACATGTGCTGCTCAAAATTCACCTCTTTCAGATAGAGGGAAGATGAAAGAAACGCTAGGAGCTGGAAGGGCCACTGATCAAAGCCACGCTTATCTGAAAACAGCTTATCTGCAGTCAGACTTGTCAGCAGCCCCTGGGCCATGCTCAGGCAGCAAGCGCTCCTCAATGCTTGACTGTGAAAGTTCAGAGGTGTGCAGTGGAGTCACTAAACCTCTGATCACCCAGCCCTCTTAGGAGACTGGGTGGCTGAGGTTAATAGAGGGGCTGTCTAGCATGAGACTGGTGACACTGTGTGAAATGGCTTTGGAAAACTGAACCCTGAAAAAATATATTACAGAAATCCATCATATGACATGATTTATTCTCATCTTCCTCTTATTAGCAACACCAGGGGAAAATAGTGTTCGTTTACAGTTGTAGGTCATGTTTAGGTGATGTTTTGTGTATTATTTTCCCTTAGCGGATGGTAAAATGATTTATGAAACTCATTCTTCTTTTACGAATGAGATACAGATATTTATAGATAAATAGCTTCTCCAAGCTAACAAATATATAAAATCTTAGTAGTGACAATAATGATTCCTATCTATTGAGTGCCACTCTAGATCTGTTATTTTTTTTGCATGTAAATTAATTTTCACAGCCCTGCAAGGTAGGTCTCATTATACGCATTTATCAGAGGAGGAAGGTGGGGTTCAGAGAGGTGACATCACTCTCCAAGGTCACACAGCTAGTAAGTGTTAGAACCACTCCACCCTTTTCTGCCCTGGGCTCCCTGGGAATTCTGGAAGTGATGGGGGGAAAAGGCCAGGATGTTGCCAGTTACTTATAGAGCCACTGACAAACGGTGGTGGGAGAGTAAAGGCTGGAGGAGGATCTTGGAAGAGGTGACAGGACAGATGTGGGTCAGACTTTGCCCAACATCTGGGCAAAGAGACGAGAGAATCAGCCAGCGATGGAACAGCCATGTCAGGGCTATGCAGTCAGGGAGAGGAGAGAGGGGATTAGTGCATTTTTAAATCAGAGTAAGGGTGTCTGGGCAAGAAGAGGGTTTTCTCCGATCTTTATTCGGAAATTTGCTGAAATGAACAAAAAGAATGAACTGCATGGAAGCATACCTGATACACAGAGAAACTAGAAACAGCGACGATCAAAACCACAGACAGAAGAATATCCACTGTGAAACACAGAGCATTAAGGGACAAAACGATCAATTTAACACACATTTATGAAGCATCTACTATGTTCCCGGCTCTTCTAGGTGTGAGAGGTCCATCAGTAAACAAAAGAGATCCTAATGGGGAGATAAACACTAATCAAAATAAGTTTTTCCAGTGCACAGTGTATTAGAAACTGGTGTGGGCACAGGGGAGGGCCCAGGAAGGTTGGGGACAATTGGAAGTCAGAGGTCAGAGGGCACCAAGGGCAGTGCTTAGTGAGGCTGTGGGGTCACACTGTGGGCACTTGGTGGGGAGAAGGCCTCGCAGTCACTGTCCAGGGCCTTGGGATTCGGAGACAATTGTGGCTCCAGATGACGACACATACCTTTCCATCTCTTGAGAAGGGGAGAGGTTTCTCTAAAGCTATGGGAGAGTGAACTGAGATTCCCAAATGATCTTTGCCTGGAAAGGTGAGGCTGTATTGTGGACAGGCTCCATGAGGCCCGGGGACCATTTCTGTGGGCCGGTTCCCAGCAGGAGGCCAGAAGGAGGTCCTGAGGGGCAGGGCTCACTCCATCTTTACTTGCTATGGCCTGAGCCAGCTGCCTACAAGTGGATGTGGGTGTGAAGGACAAGGTGACTGTACAGGTTGAACTGCTTTCCCCAAATTCATATGTTGAAGTCCTAATCCCCGGAACACCAGCATTCAAATTTATGTGCAGATGGGATATTAGCCAAGTTAAAGTGATGTCATTAGGGTAGGGCTTAATGGAGTATGTGTGTCTTTATAAAGAGGGGACTTTGGGCATAGCCATGTACTGTGAGTGAGGCTGCCACAGGTCAAGACAGTCCAGTCCTGTTGTTTAAGCCCCCCAGTTTGTGGTCTACTTTGTTACGATAGCCCCAGGAGACTAAACAGACCCCAAAGAAAATACGGTGGACAGCTCACCACTGAGCAGCAGCCACTGTCAGACAGATACAGAGAAAGAAGACACGAGAGGGGTGGAGAGGAAGGTGGGGGTGAGCTATCCGCTAGCATTGCTTCTAATACTGAAGTGGAAGTTACGTCCCTAAAATAGAAGCTGACAGACTGCTTTTCTTGATCCGATCTGATCAAGAACATATGATTTGGGACAAAACCTTTTGAGATTATTGCTATCTGCGACCGTTTGGATCTCTTTGAAAAATAGAATTTCAAACAATTTTGATCTAGTGGGACAAGTAGTGCTTGGAAATATTTGTTCATTGCATCATAAAGTTGAAATCTGTGCGCACAAGGCTGCACAGATGACCTTGGCCTCCATCTTGCCTCTCGGCGTTTACAGAGCAGTTTTAGAACAAACTCGCTCTCAAAGGATTTCCGAGCTGCTACAGCAAAGAGTTGGACAGCATGCCCTGTGCTGGGAGTCAGAAGAGGTTTCTGTGTCTCTTTGATTTTTTTTTTTTTTTTTACTATTTGCCCAAGTGGCATCTGCAGATCGAAATGGGGGAGAAACGCCAATCTGTTCACTTTTGCACACGTGGTCCAGCGGAGCAGAACGTACACAAAGGAAGCGAGCCCGGACCGCGCTGCGGCCAGCTCCTCCCGTCCAACACACACAAAACAGTAAATATATTTAGGAAAGAGAGTACTTTATGATTAGAAAATAATCGTTCCTTCTTCTGGCATTCTTTTTAATAAGAATCTGTTGAACTTATTTGTTGTTGTGAGGCTTGTCAGAGGCATGGCTGGTGAGGCACTGGTTCGATAGATAACATGAAATATTAACACAAACTAGTCATCTACACAACCAAAACTAGACCTTTCCAGAACATGATGCCCACTGGCAGGAAGTCATCACCTCTCTGCCATTCTCATTAGTGATAAGCCTGCTGTTGAAAACACAAGCCCATTTTAATGAGACGTTCATTTATTTTTGTCATCTGCCCATCACAGAGCTCCTCTGTCACGCCCCTTATGAAACAGAGATACTTACATGTAAAACAACCGCCCTGCAGGCATCAGGGACAAAATCCCCAGTGGGACCCACCAGGCCATCCTAGCCTGGTACCCAGGGTTGAACATTTGTTGTGTTTATAGACCTCCTAACACTGTACACTTACGAAGACAACTGGGGAAATCAATAGAAACTGGACACGTTGCAAACTGAACTCAAACAGTGGCAGTGAGTGTGGGCAATTCTGAGACCCGAGAACACCACCTTTGGTGTAAGAGAGCCCGCTGCACGCTCACCCTGTCAACCAACTGTGCAAGAAAGACAGCAGTTCATCTCAGAACAGAGGGTCAGGGTCTGGGTGGCTGAACAGATGGCTGCACAGACCCAAGGCCACCCCTAGGCCTCCTGTCAGGGACAAATCCCACTGCCGACGCCCCTTCTGTCCCTGGTCCTCCAAATGTTTTTCCACATTAAATCAGATTACAATAAACAATAAGGGCACTTTGAAAAAAAAACTAAGCATCTATGAAAGGAGAAGGGACAGCTCCATCCAAGATGGGCATCCCATGGGCTGACTGAGAAGCACAAGATCTGGGAGTAGAAAATCTTTTCCCTTCATCCGTCTCTCCAAGTCAAAATTCAAAGCCAGCTACTCTGAAGGGGAGAGGGTTACAAGATGACTTTGACTTTTCACTTTGTACTTTTCTAAATTTTTTTTTAATTGTGTCACTTGGGTTAATACTATTTTATAATTACAAATTATTACAAAAGCAAGTTCCCTGGTCTGTTGGGAGGGCTCTGGTCACACACACACACACTCATGTATATTTATGAACGTTAATTCTAGTCAAAACGTGCCCTGTGCTTTTTGTTGTGGAATTTTCTAGAACTCCACTGCTTAATACATCCGTAGGATCTCTATGGGGAAAGCAAGTTGCAGGCTGCTTCAGAGAAAAATGAGCAATTTATCATCTGTAGCCAGGGGAATCACTTCAGAAGAAAGGCTGGAGATGGCACATTTTCTGAAATAATGAGATGAGACTAACTGAAGTGTTTTGTCCTGCAAATCCCTTTTCCAAAAAAAAAAAATCTATCTTTTTTTTTTTTTACCAAAATCCCAAAATCCCAGAGGTGGCCCACCAACTCTCCCAGATACAGTCAGGAGGTAATTGAGATTGTCTTTAAAAAAAACCCCAACCATCTGAAAAGGCTACATACTGCAGGATTCCAACTATATGATTTTCCTGAAAGAGCAAAACGATGGAGACAGTAGAAAGATCAGTGGTTGCCAGGAGCTGGGAGCGGGGGACCGCGGGATGAATTGGTGGAGCACAGGAGATCTTCAGGGCAGCGAGCCATTCTGGATGATACTGGAATGGACACGTGTCATTACATGAGCGTCAGCACCCAGAGAGTGCACAGCACAAAGAGTGAACCCCAGTGTAAATTTGGACTTTAACTGATCATAGTGTAGCAATATTGGCTCTCATTGATTAAAACAAATATCACACGAATGCAAGATGGTAGTGATGGAAATAACGGAGTGGGAGTGAAGGAGCACATGGGAATTCGCTGAACTTTCCACTCGTTTTTCTATAAACCTAAAACTGCCACAAAAAAAAACCCTAGAAAACAGAGTCTATGAATTAGACAACAAACTGGGGCAGCACAGTTTGGGGTGCATAAGCCTGCCCCCTGAGCTGTCTTCATGTCATTTCTTCCTACCCTGTGTGAACTGCGGCTGCCCTTCTGCTCTACAGCTGGGCAGGACCCAAGCAGGTAAGGAAGGTGACTCCGGTGGCAGGGGCCGGGAACCTGCGAGCTGGGTGCCCCAGCCAGCTTTGCACGCATCTTCTTGTGTCATCGGCATGGCTCAGCCCTGGGATCAGAGAGCAAAGCAGATAGTGATCGAACCAGAGTTGTGATGTCAGAATGGGGATAAAACACAGATGCAAATATTTTGTGCTCCAGTAAACATCTTAGGAAATTACTAAATTACCAATCCTGGGGGAATGTGAAATATGGCACAAATTCTAAAGAATAAGTGTCTGCACTAGTCTACACAGCTTACACTTTTTGTTTCGATGTGAATTTAATTAAACAGAAAATTATAACCGGATGTGTGAATAATGAATGGGAAATGGCCTCACGTTTCTGAAGCCACCTCCAGCAGCAACAGTATGTTAGACATGAGTGCCACAACCTGACCCAAGGAAGGAATTCACATTTTCTGCTCAGACAGCAGCTGGTTGTGTCTAGAAATTCTGGGATTAGGGATGGGAGGGTTTGGGCTGTAGACAGACCCTGCTCAGCACCGAGTCTCTGACAGCACAGCCACATGCAAATACACAGACAGACACATAACTCTAGGTCAGTACAGATGCAAAAGGTGTATACAAAGATGGACTGTCTTTCAGAATGACAATTGTCTCCCTAAGTGGGTCACAAATCCTGCTCCAAAAGCATTTCAGGGAAGGCAGCAGGCGACGGGTTCAGAAGCAGCTTGGAGCACAGGCAGCGGGGAATAAGGATTGTCACATCACTCTACAGGCTGTGTGTCCTCTCCTGGGTGTTTTCAGGTTTCCACCCACAAGACCATGTGCTGCTAGCTGGTGGCCATTAGTTCATCAGGGATGCTAGGTTTTCTTTTCTGCTGGGGTCCCAGAAGCCATCTTCTTCACTGTTGTGGAGTTTGGCTGAATTTTGCTTTTCCCAGTACTTGGCTTCTTTTGTTTCTGGGTGTTGTTTTGAAGAGATTTCAGCCCCAGCATTTTGCAATACTTGTTACACTGGTGAAGTGCTTTAAACTGATCAATGAAGGTCATGGAACAGTTGCCTTTAAATCCTTTGTACCTGTGAGTTTGGACAGAAGGAAACAGAATTATTTAAAACAGGACACTTCACGAGTTTAAACAGGGGAAATTAGTGATGCCTGGAAATTTATTTATCCCTACGTTTGGCAAGACAAGGCCAAATGTTTGACACAGCTGTTGACAGAGAAAACAAACTCTTTGGAGTTAGGTTAAGGCAGAGACCCACTGGCATGCCCTGTAGAGATGAAAGGCCAGTGAGTAAGCAAGTGTCCTGCATGCTCAGGGCCCAGTATACCAGCGTATCAGCACCCTTTCACTTTTCATTATAGTGGCGAGTGGACCATCTCTGTGCAAAGGAGAAGATCTCTTGGTGATCTGAAAGCTACCCAGTCCCATCCGGAGGTTTTGCATAAAGGATTCTAGAACTCTGGAGCTGGAAGAAATTATTTAGTTTAGACCTTCCAATTTACAGTTAAAAGAACGTAGGCTGAGAGGTTGTGGGACTCAAGAAAATAGAGCAAGTAGGTGCAAGAGACAAGATCAGGGTGCAGCCCTCCTCCCATGAAAGACTCTTGTGACACACCACCTTCCGCATGAGCAGAAGAATTGGGGCCTTTGTCTTTGACCTGCCCAGGAGTGGTCTCAGGCGCTGCTGCTTTTGGTTGGGGCATTTAATACTCCAACTGTGATTATTGTATTTTCACATGCCAATCATGGTGGGCCAGTGTCCTCCTTGAATGGACATGTCCCCAGGCCCCCACACCTCCCCCTACCACCTACAGATGAACAAGATTCATCAAGAAAGCTGGTCAATGGCTTGTTCAAAGGAGAAAATCCATACAAAGCACGTAGCTCCAGTGCATGACATGCATTAAAGGTGCAATTAATGCTGACTATATTGTCATAATTCTCAGTATCACAATATTCCATCCTGTGGAAGGGAGGTTGAAGCTAAGAGTGAAGGTTGACAGTTTGCCAAGGAAGGGCAGGGGTGTGCCTGGCACACAGGACTGTGGACATAATCTGCAGCACCCAGTACAAAATGAAAACACTAGCTCTTTGTTCAAAAGTAAGTAAGACTTTCAAGATGACAGCAGCAGAGCACGTTAAATGATGCCAGGGGCCCCTGTGAGTGTAGGACCTGTACAACTGCACAGGTTGCATGTCATGAAATTGGTCCTACTGGGTGTCAAAGTGTCCTGGCCATGCCCGATTAGTAGAGCCAAACAAGAAATTGGGTCTCCTTCACTTGCTGGTAGAAACCGTAAAGGTCAGAAACCTGGAATGAATGGGGATTGGGACTGTGTGCTTTTTCCAGTGAAACCCAAGCGGGGCTTTAAGCTGTTAAGGGCATGAAAGGTTTCTTCCCTCTGCAGAGCCAAAGCATCAGGGGCAGCCCCAGCTGAGGCACTCGTCACAAAGCCAGCCTGCTGCCCGCTCCTCCTCCTTGATGCGAGGGAACAGCTCTGCTTCCCGGGAGCCCGCAGTCCATTGTCTTGTGAAAAGTGACTCCGTTCCTAAAAGCCAGGCTCCTTTGTTGAAGAAAAAGCCAGCTCAAGACAAAAGTTGAGCCTAGAAGGGTAGAAAAAAATTCTGCTGCCTACCATGTCATCTTTACCTCTCTATCTCCTCCCGCAGGAGGCCAGGAGTGGGGCTGCTAGGCCAGCCTGCCTGCCTGGCCTGGGTGACTGAATACCCACTGGCAGCATGCAGGGCCCCGTGGGCCGTGTTTGTCAGACGTGATGGAAAGCCCGGTTCTGCCCTTCTGAGGTGGGGAGGCCTCGCCTGCCTCACACGGATTCCTGAGCTTCCCAGACAAACTCGGAAGGTCACGCGCAGCGGCACCCTCCTTGTTTAAACACATTGCAAACAAGTCACCGTCATCTGTCTCAGGCTGCCTTGAGGTTTTTAAACATTCGAACAACATCTAGTCTCTGCAGAGAAAGATAACTAATTCACACTGTGATCTCCCAGAAAATTCACGAGCCGCTTCTTGAGCACTGCCTGGTGGCAGAGTGTGTGATGTTAATTAACAAGTGAGCCCTTATGGAACGGGTCCCAGACCTTAGATAATAGCTATAAAGACACAGAATTCAGTTTGGGGAAAAATTGAAATATACCCCTAGTTTGAAGGGGGGAGGGTGTATGTGTGTAAAATAAAGCCAGGACTGTAATTATGAACAAGTAGAACAGGGTGCCACCTATGGGTCAGCAGAGGGCTTCTAGGGAGCCTCTCACACTGGAACCATTCAGCAACTCCTGCAGTTCCATCAATACCCTCCACTTCTTTATGATTGTTCATTCATTTCTTCATTCATTGGTTACCAGCTATAGGCAGACATTATGGGGGAATAAAAGAGGAATAATAAGGTATGTGGCTCTTTTCCAGAAGCTGGCCATCTTGTAGGAAAGACAGACATGTTAAAAATGATTACATTATTCTGTGAAAAAGAGCTACAGGAACATGAGGAATGCGATTTTTCCCACTGCCTGGAGGGTTCTAAGAAGGTTGCACAGAGGAAAGATGGCTGGCTCGGGGTTTATCAGGTAGAGGCAACAGCTTGGGCAAAGGTTCAGAGGATGCTCTGAGGAGACAAGGCCAGAGGGCATTTACGGAAAGCTCATGGGCTATGCTACGTAATGTTTCCCAGGGGTTGGCATTTCCCAAAATATGTTCCAAGCGGCAATAGTCCCAAAAGATGCTTTGAAACACAAAAATTCTGTGGTGTAAGGACTGTGATTAACGCTATACAATCTCTCTCCTGCCCCCTGGGGCATTCAAAATTCCCATCAGCCCTTTCAAGATCCTACAGAAGCTTACACTAAAAAAAACCACCTACACTCGTTCAACATAGGGTTTCCCAAAATTATTTGCCAACAGGAATCTTGTTTTCACAGAATCACTTCAAAAAATGTCGGTGGCCAAGTCACTGAGCTCTTTGGGGTGGGGATGTTGTAATGTGACCAGTCTGCGTCTTCTAGAGTTGTATTCTGAGGTTGCCTACAAGCTGACCTTCCTCCCTGTGGATGGGGGACCGCAGCGCAGCCACCACAGCCTCGCCCACCCCAGCGCTGTGGCCTCCCGGTGGCCGTCCTCGTCTCCGCCTAGTCTAGCAGGATCCCACGGCCACCGAGGGTAAGGCAGAGCATGGTCACACAACAGCCCAAGTGGCTCCGTCCCCCTTACAGCCAAACCCAGCTCCTTCCCTAGCTTGCAGGCCTCCCTGCCCTCTTCTGCCCACTCTGTCCTGCCACCCGCCTCTGTAGCCTCTCCGTCAGGCCTCAGTTTCTTCCACAGCTGCGCTGCCTCCGTGGAAACAAGCCCTGGCACACTCTTTCCTGACATCAGCCGGGCTGGGAGAACTCAGAAGGCTGGACGTACAAAGACAAGGGGGCAGAACCACCCCCACGTTCAGTTCTCTGGTGCTGCTGGCAAAGGCATTCTAGAATTCCTGCACTCCTGTGAGGTTCCTACTCTCACTGCTTCTGAAGGCACCCCCAAACCAGGAGGGTCCCTGTGATGCCGAGGAAGACAGAGCAGCAAGAGGCCCCCAGGGAGAGAGGGGAGAGCCAGTACTGTGGGTCCCTTCGTGGGCCGTGGGCTCTGTGCCCACAGCCGTGCAGGCAGCAGACAGTTCTCTCCTTAATATCTGCAATGGAGGGGATACTGGAAGAAGATGCCCATAAAGGAGGCAGTCTGAGAGTCATGCATAGTCCTAGGCCCCAGAGCTCCGATTCCCAGAGTCCCCATCATTTTAGCTGCGGGGGGCCCTTTAGGGCTCAGGCCAGAGAAGAACATCCTCGGTCCTGGGAGATTTCGCTGTCAGAGCTGCATCTGGGTCGGAGTCTGGGCTGGGGTGAGGGTGGGACTGAAGCCACAATTCCTGAGTGCCTGGGACGGACAGCACTGGGTGACCAGCCTTCCTCAGGCGACAGGCCCTGCCGGGCTCAGGGAGGGCCCCACTCCCGTGGAACAGCCTCCACAGTGAGCCCCTTAGTCTTTGCCTCACTATAGGCCCCTTCCCTGCGGCCTTCAATGGTGATCTAGCTCCACTTCTTTAGAATTTTTGTCTTCTGTTGACCAGCTTGCTGACTCTGTGGTGTCCTGACAGCACATTTCCTCTTGGATTCCTGTAACCTGACTCCGTAGCATCTTGCTTGGACCTTGCTGAAGGCACGGATGACATTTTTCTGGACCATTCCGCTGTTCGCCGACCCCATCCTCTCAGGCTCACCGGGACAACCCTCACCACTTCCTCACCTTCCATGTCCCTCCTGCGGTCTACCAGGCTGTCCTGCAGGAAGTGATCTAGAATCCATCAATTTCTCCAGATGTCCCTTCCGTTCAGACTGGTCTCTGGAGCCGGAGGGCAAACGACGAGGAGGCTGGCTGTGAGTCCCTCGGCTCTGCGGGTGGACTAGGCCAGGGGGATGAGGAGAGAGTCGTGCCGGGGGTGGGGGGATGGACCCCGTGGCTCCAACTCCAGTCACTTCAACAAATGGTGACTTTTGTAAGACTTGGGCACCGGCCAGGAGACTGCCATGCTACCCCTGCTCTGTGGGGTGGGGCTGTGTCCTGGCTGACTCGGGGGCTCAGGAGACTCCAAAACACTCCAAGAACATTGTTCGTAGTGTCAGCCTTGCCAGAATGGTGGAGATGGTTACACGCTCCCTTCGCGGGCCTCCAGGCCTCCTCGATGGCAAAGGTTGACCGACCCACTGCTACGCGGTGGCTTGATCAGATTAAAATAGGAGGCAGACTGCCTTCCAGGGGAGATGACAGTGGCGGCAGTATGGGGAAAAATAAGATATTTAGGGTGTGAAAGCATCTCTCCGAGGTCCCTCAAGCCCGTCAGACAGGCGTCTGAAGCTTGGGGCTGGTGAGTCAGCTAGAATGGCTGTGGGCTCCAGCCACACGGGCTCTGCTGTGAGAGGCTCTTAAAGGACTTCAGGCAATTCTGTCCCAAAGTCGCTTTGTTTCCTCCCCTCTGGCAGATCCATGCAGTGCATTAAATCGTCGGCCTAGTGTCACCACATACATAGAACACACGGGCACAAACGCACATCACACATGCACATACATTCACATGCCACATACACACACCCCACACACCCACATACACACACACGCCACATACACCCCACACACCCACATGCACCCCCACCACACACTCTCATGCACACACACCACACACATAAGTATATTCTAAGAGTGTTTCTTGAATGTCGGATCCCGTCTCTTCCATCCACAAGTCCACATCAGCCCTCCCTCGCCAGGCACGGTGGGGACGCAGGGTCTCCAAAGTGGGCTGCCCTGGGCACTGCGGGCAGAACCTTTTCTCTGGAATTTGGCTTGATTCTGCCCAGGGTCTCCTGAATGTGGTTTCCATGTCAGGGTCCCATGATACATGCCACACATCTTATGCCTCATTCTTTTTCGCAAGGGTTGAAGGCGCGATGCTGGCTGGTGGCCACACTCGGGGATGTCCTCTGTGGTTACTCTTGCCAATAGTATTTTGGTCCAATGCTTACTGACTGGGAAGAAATCTGCTCAGGGACTTCTCTTTGTTTCACTTCAGTGCAGCAACATCAAATGGGCTTTGGGAGAGGGGGTGCGGAGAGGGGACGATAAAGCACAAAAGCGTTGGCTCTGGTGCCCCCTGGTGTCTAAATCGCAATCTTGCCATCTCCCCAGAAACTCATATGCTGGCAGGGGAGGGGCATGCGTTTGCGGGACCCACAGCGCCGCAGGCAGGTTGGCGCCCCTGCACACACATTAGTTTACACTGGTTTAGCTTGGTTAGGTTAAATTTCCAAATCTCCCGTTACAAAATTAGGCATTTTCCTCCTCTTCTGAGAACTCTACATGGCTGAGCAATTTCAAATAAGAAATATGCTCTACAGTCCAGTTAGGATCTTGGGTCTGCTAGAAAATGAATTATTAGACGTTGATAACAATCCTTTTTTGCCACACTTTGTAGCTTGAAGTTTTTGTACTCAGCATTGCCAGAGGTTATGGATATTGAGGTCCTGGGGATGTGTTTCCAGACATATTCATCTTGCTGGTTCCCAGGAGAAATATGACATACTGCTGTTTTAAGGACCGTAGTACCAGGTAAAGTTGCATTGAAACGATAAGTCATGCCAGTTCTCTATTTTCTTTTATGAGATTATAAATAACTACCTTCAAAATAGTATCGCCCCCTTTAAAGTCACTAAATATGAGAGAACAAAGCAGGTTGCATTGCTGACTGGGATGTCCGCAAAAATATGGCCCAGAATAAGACATACAGGAATATTTTCTTTAAATGACACGATGGCTCCTCTTCCCAAGAGATTCTGACAAAAGCTGGCTTTGAAAGGGTGGGTCCTAAATTTGGGAGATTTTTTTCTTTCTGTTTTAAACAATACAGAGCATTTTAAAAATTATTATCGTTAACTGTTATTAAAGTAAGTCAGATTGCCTCCTCATTGCTTCTTCCAGACACGCCTCAAGCTCTTTCTAATGCAGTTAAAAGACCGCGTGTAGTGCTGCCTCCATGGAGCCCGGCTCCCCGGACTGTGCCCATCCCCCAGGCTTCTGGAGAAGAGCAACTCTCCCTTTCCAGCTCGGTTGAACTAGGCACACGCAGGTGCTGGCTAAGAATAAAGAGAATGTGCTGATGCAATGCTTAGCCATCAGTCTTCTCTCCTGTTCTCTGGAAGCCCTCCTGGCATCTGCAATGCTCCCCAACCTTTCCTTCCTCCTGCCTGCAATTGCTTCCTGCCTGGACTTTCCTCTGCCTGTCTGCAAGCTGCCTTTGAATCTGAACCCTTTCCAAGTCTCTCCCCATTGTCTGAGCCCCACTTTGCAGCTCTGGCTTTCAGTGTTTCTTCAATTGAATCTCATCTACAAGCATTGGAGATCAGCCCCTTTTCTTCTGGCGCCTTAATGTCATGCTGAGCGGTGCCTGTAAGCAGGCTGCCCCGTCCCCGCACCCCCTGCTCCTCACTTGGGAAGTAAGAAGGTTGGATGTGGTTACTGGTTTTCACTCCAGAGCAAAGGGGTTTCCCAGGGGCCTCTGAAGAGATCTCCCAACCACCCCGCACACCCTCATCCAAGGTCCCCATTTTGTCAATTTTTAAAAAGGACTTGTAAGAAACATTTCTTTGGGGGGCAGGGGGGAATGTAGCTTAAAAGGAAAAGCTTATAGAAAAGTTTTTTTTTTTTTAAGTAACAGACAAGATGATGTAATGTCTACCTTCCGAAGTTCTCAGATGCTTCGGAATTCCCTTCTCTCCCACCCTCTGGTCCCTGACCACATCTTGGGAGGGAAGGCAGTCAGTGACACATTATAAACAACATTTTGCACTGTGCTCCAGCCGTTAGCTCTTCTAATGGGTCTTGGGCAACTGTCCCAGGCCAGATAGGAGACACATTAAATGTGAGAACAAGACCAAAGAGATTGGATTTCTTTTTAAATTTGGTGAAAAATGCAGAATGGGTTTCTGGAAGCTGTTAAGATGCTTTTAAAAGATGTCTTAAAAATCACACTCTTAAGCTTGTCTAGTTTTTGAAACTCCTTGAGCAGGTTTTCTGATTTGTCTCAGCAGAAAGTTGTTCTAAATGATGGCATGAAATGTACCCACTCTGGTGTCAGGCAGACAAGAACCAAGAAGCACAAACAGGCTGCTTTCTCCTCATCAGTGGTCAGCATGGCAGTGTGGAGGCACGGTTGGTTCAAGAGATACCCCCTTAAATGTTACTGTGCCATCTGGGCAGACCCCACACTGAGCAAAGGCAACTCCAATACCACACTAGGAAAACAAAGCCACCAGCAAGAACCAGAAACTAATCACAGCCCTTCCTGGCCATTGCCTCCTGTCAGCATTACCATGGGGGTCTGGGAGCCCCCTACAGTATTTTTCAGGGAAAATACATTTGATATATGCAAATTGAGGTCCCTGAACTCAATCGGAAAAAAAAAAAATTAAAGAAGCTTCTAAGAATAAAGATTTTAATGTAGAAAAATGGACCATTTGCAATGAAAAGAAATCCCAATAGTGTTGGCTTTTTTTCCCCCACAGCACTCTTGTTAGTAATTAATCTTGAAATATGTTTGCAGAGTTCTTGTTTGTTTCAAAGTTAGGAAACAAATGTGTTTCTCTGAAAGAACAAAGCCCATAAATATTTTATGTAAGTGAGAGAAGTGAATTGAATTCATCCCAAGAACATTTGTCATCCACAGTTAGGACAAGAAATCTGCTTGCTCACATCAGCCTAGCAGTGTCTGTCCGGAAGGTGTATAGAAGCCCAGAATTGAATGATACTCACTTGATTTATTTTTTCTACTCACCCTTTAGCCAATGTTGCTATGCCAACGTCAGTTAACTTCATTCCTACACCTATAGGAAGAGAGAGCAAAGATGGGATCTGTGTACACAGGGCTTCTCAGAAACGACGGGCAATCTGCACAGGAAGGTGGAGTGACAGCCCCACCCTGCTGTCGTTCCATTGCTGCGCACACACAATTTCCTCCCTGTTTCCATAAGGAGAGCTTTCTTCCATCAGGCTGACAGCCTTTCAGACATACCTGCAGCTTGATGGGATGACAACGAGGGCGGCAGGCCTCTGACCAGCGGAGTCTGGCTTATGGGAGCAGGTGGTGGGGCCCACCAGCTGCTCCATGAATGACTCTGAGGCCTGTTGCTTGTCCCATGACCTCTCTCCCCAGAAAGGCTGGGATCTGGGCTTAGGTCTGCGCCCCATTCTTCCCAGAAAGTGGAAGCTCTTATGTCCTGGAAGGTGGTGTGGCTCTGGGCTGGGGTAGGCAAGATCACCAGAGAGAAAGTTCAAGATGGCATTTGTTCAGTTGAAAGGCAAATGCCAGATATGCAATTTCCAGTTTCCGTGAAGGTAGTTTTCCCATCCAGGACTGAAGATTTTCTGGGTCAGCCTTAGACCAGGGAAACACTCCTGAGTTATATGTAGACTTTTAACCATTGGCCTAGAGATGCTGACATGCTCACCCATGGTGTAACCTTCAATGCTTACCCTAACGTCCATCCATCAAACCACTGGGCTAGGGGGGCTACCAAAGCAACAATGTATACCTGAGCTTCCCCCTGGTTCAGCAAAGAGCTGTAGGCAACCCTGCTAGAATCCCAGCACCCAGGAGCTGTTTTGCTTACGCCTCCCCAGCAGGAGCAGATGGGAGAGCAGCTGAGGAACCAGGGATGCAAAGAGAATGGAAACCCCCCTGTCTGGTAGGGTGGGGGAAGGGGAAGGGCTGCCATCACCTTCTCCAGCAGACAAGGGCCTCTCTCACCCTGCCCCTGTCTCACTCCACATCCTTAACCTCTCCCAGGTCTGGACAAAGGCAGCCCTCTCTGATGCCCGGAGTGTGGGTGGCCTCTGGCCTTTCCAGAATCTCTTTGCCAGACCAGGGACCAATTCAGCTTCCATCTCTCCTGGGCGGTGGCTATGGGCACTTGTTCCAACTCAGCAGACCTCTGCCTCAACCTCACCCATGCAATCCAGTGACAGGCCTCTGATGGCAGGGCGTGGGGTCCCAAGTGCTGACCAACTCCACCAGTCTGTCTGTACCCACTGGAAGACAGGCCTGGGTGCTGCCTCCCCTTGGCCCTGACTCCTGTCCAACCCAGCCCAGGCTGTGACTGCTGTATTCCCCAAGGGGCCTGGGAGCACCCAAACCAGCCTGTGGATGAAGGAAGCAGCGTCCTCCCCAAAGCCAGCCCTGAGGTTAGACGTGATGGCGACCTGGCATCGTGGGTCTGCACTCCTGTGAGGGCTGTTTTCTGAGGCCCAGGAAAGGAAAGCTAAAGGGTTAATGCTCTGAGTCATCAGTGCCTGCCTGCAGTGCAGCACAAATACAGGCCACACTGCTATTCAGGCTGGTCAGTCAGACAGAAGCAATGAGCCCCGCTTTTCTGCAGTGCACCTGTGAGCGAAATTAGACCCGGCACTTTGGGTGAGCCAGTGAGCATTCTAAAAGGCTCGTTCAGAGTTAACAACTAATTCATCTCATTCTTACAAATCTGCTAACAACTAAAACATATGCAGAAATGCTTCATGTAGCTTTTATTATAGGAACTGCGCTTTAAGAAAAAAAAAGGCACCAAATTGCAAAGGCCCTCTTTCCTTGGACATCCTGTTTTGTGAAAAGTTGTATTTAAAAACCACAGCTCAAAGCTGCCTAGAAGTCCAATTTTAAAGTTGTTTGGCAAAAGGTCCTTGCACTTGGGAGCTGCCTTTCCTTGCTTCTCACAATTACCAGCTGTCACTTACAGTTTGGACAAATGGCATACATCTTTTAAAAGGAAACTTCTCTCTTTTGCTTTAGTAATTTGCCAGCAATTCAAACAAGGTTAGTAAGGGCCTCTATAGAATAATAATTTAAATCCTAGTGTGCAGCTGTTATATGGAATTGGGGGTCATAGTCATCTACAGGTTGTTTCTCATGGAAGGAAGGAAGTGGGCAGCATGAGGAGCCGATTCTCCAGAACTGGAGTTCCTGAGTCTGGTGGGTGATAGTTCTCAGGAAGCCTAGTGGTTTTACCAGCTCTTAGGGCCCAATCACAGGCCTGGCCTTCACCCCTCAAACCTGCAGAACTTGTTACAATCCTATCAAAAGCAAACACAGCCAGGGAAGGTGACTTTCAAGTATCTGAGAATGTAATGGCTGGGTTTGCATTTGTTCATTTTTTCGATCCTAGCTCCAGTGTCTCAGTAGAAGTGTAAAATGTGGAGATGATTTTAGATGTACTGTCTTGTACCACAGTGAGGATGGCAACAGATTTTTCCCAGCTGCAGAGACACCATTATGGTGCATGATGCCAACGCATGAAACCCGCACATTGTGTACAGAGAGATGAACATTCCACCACAGTGTTTACTAGAGCCTGGATGCTTGAAGCTCAGGGGTGTGGCTTTGCAGTAGAACTGTACTTGATGCGGAAGTAACACTTTAGCAGAAGAGATGGGGGTGGGGCATCAGCAACTGCCCAGCCATAGTGTAATCGGAATAGAGAGTTGTGTGTTAAGACCATATTTCTTTTGTTGGGGGAGGGGAGGGACGGCAGTGAGGTCTCTTCAAAAAGTGAGCAGAGAGGACTGCCTTCCATTTGCTGACAGGCTGCACCTCCAAGACTGTAAAATTGCGCTTCCCAGCTGGTCTCACTGGAGCCTATACCATCAGAAGACACTTGGAAATCTCTTGCAAATTTGTAAATCTGTGGTTTAAGTGGAAAGAGCTGGGGGTTCAGGATCAGAAATCATGGGTTAGAGTCTTAGACTCCTCTGCTCATTGGCTGAGTGACAGCAGGCAATTGCATCAGTCTCTGAGCCTCTGTTTGCTCATCTGTTAAATGGGGATCATAATATCTTCTTTGCGGGGTCACAGTGAAGGCTAAACAAACATTACAGGAAAAAAATGAGAACATACAAAAGCTAGTGAAATCCAAGGAAGGTCTGTGGTCTAATTAATTATATTGTGTGCCAATGTAAACCTCCTAGTTTTGATAAGGTACGACAGTTATGTAAGATATTATCATTAGGTGAAGCTACGTAGAGGGTACATGAGGACCTCTCTGTACATGTTTGTAACTTCTTGTGTTTATGGTTATTTCAAAACAAAAGGTTAAAAAAATAGGGAACACTTATTATGTGTCATTGCTGCACTGTTTTACTACCCTATTAATCCCCTCAATAACCCCATGTGGAAAGTACAGAGGCACAGAGAGGTAAGAAATCTGCCCGAGCGAACAGCTAGGAAGTGGTGGAGCAGGGAATAGAACCCAGAGGCAGTCTTGCACTTCACCATGTTATAGAGTTTGAGATCCTGTAGATGAGTGTCTGACATACAGCAAGTATATAATTATAGCTCAGATTTTTCTTAGCACTATTATTTGGAAAGGAAAAAGAAAACCCCTGTGGCCGAAGCTGCTGGTGCCCCACCCATTGCCCTCCCGCAAACCACTTCCATGCACACTGGCTCTCCCCCCACCCCCCACCCCTCGGTGCCACCACCAGCATTTTTTCACCTGAGAACTTTCTGTGATCACAGGAGCCTGCTTTGCGCAGCTTGGCTTGCCAATCTGCAGGTGGCAAGTGCAGGGGAGTTAATGCCCCGACCAGAGGCAGCCTTCCACTGGTAACTAAGAGGAGGGGGTATATAAATACCCTTGCTCTCTCTCTCCTTGGGTGTACTGTGTTCTGCACGGGCTCCCAGAGATTGCCCAGAGGGCGTGAGGGTCAGTAACCCGCAGCGGGAACAGGCTGTGTTACCAGGTGCCTTGTGGGATGGATGTCTTCTCTTTCCCTATCACACTTCCCCATTCTCCTCTTGGTGTTTCCAGGGAGCCCCTCCCAAATATTTGTATTTGAACATTTGTGTGCAGTAAAGGATTAACCTTGCCCAAATAAAGGTTCAGTTCTTGCCCAACTCCTGGGAGGTGACTTCTAAGCCCTTGGAACGTCCCGCCTGATAAGACTGTCTTTGCCTCCCAGGGGGCATCGGGCACGTGGTATCAGCCTGAGTGCCGGAGAGCCTGCAGGCCAAGGCCAGTCTCGAGGCCAGTCAGCTCTGCCTCTGTGGTGGACCCCCAGTAAAACTCGGAGCACTGAGCCTTGGGAGAGCTCCCCTGGCTGGCACTTCTTCATGTTGTTGCCACACATCAGTGCCAAGAGAAGGAAATGCTGTCCACGTGACCCCACGGGGACAGGACAACTGGACGCTGCCAGCTGATCTCTCTTGACTCTGCCCCAGAGGCCTCTTCCCTTTGCTGATTCGGGTATCCTTTTGCTGTGATAAACTGTAACCACAAGGGTAAAGAGTTTTCCAGGTTCTGTGTCCTTCCAGCAAATTAATGCCCCTGAGGGTGGTCTTGCAGAACCCCCAAACCACAGCTTGTCTCAAGGCTTTCTCTGTAGGTAACCTAATTATGACACCCCCACTTCATATTGACAAATGCATTCCTAACAATCTGAATATCCATCAAAAATGTTGTAAGTCCACCAGGAACGCATGAAATCCGAAGCAACCGTGAAAGACCCTTTCACCTATTAAGAATGAATTATTGTATCTTAATTTATCTTTTGGTACAACTGGATTTTCATATATACTTCTGACTTATACCTGTTGATGGTAAAACAATAAGGCCAATATTTAGTTACCTGCTGTAGTGGGAAGACATTATTGATGTGAATTATTAACACGTACTTTGTAACTTCCTTTGGTTGGTCATTTGAGGCTCCTCTGTCATACCTGGTTTCTGATGAGACATTGGTAACCCCTGCTGGTAAAGGTGCTTGGAAGCACCCAGCAGCCCCCTCCTTCTCCTCCCCTCCACATCCCCAGGAACATTCCAGACCCATAGCATCCCTGGAACCCGGGTCAAGCTGCCCCCCTTACCCTGCATGTCTGTAACCAGGAGGCAGCCACTTGTCTTCTGGTACACCCAGTGCTGGAAGGTACAGCACTTCTGACCGGCCTCTGATTCTCTTCTCAAGAAGTTTATTTCCTTCCCATCCCTGATGGAATACTTCACAAACTCTCCAATCAGCTCCTCCTCCACTGTTGCATAAGGGATGTTGTTCTCAGGTCGATGGATAAGAAAAATAGGAATGATTCTGGAAGGGGAGAGAACATGGGCACACATCATGTTCTCGGACGGGAATGGACTTGGAGAGCATTCACCCGGAGCAGTGGGAAGCTGCAGAGAAATCCCTGGATTCCACTGGATCGAGACTACACCCCCCTGATCATTCAGTGGCTAAAAAATGTGTTTCTGTTTTTCATTTGTTCCTAGAGTTGGTCAGAAACTTCTCCTTGGGATAGAGTTTAATTGCCTGCATAGAAATGAGTGTCTTCATTACAGGCATATTGCAGTGACCAGGGACCTACTGGTCTGGTGACTATAATCTCTCCTTCCTTCCTTCTTTCTTTCCTTTCAGTCAACAGATATTTATTCAGAGGTTTCTATGTGCCAGACACTCTTTCAGATGTTGCTCCAGGAACCAACAGTAAAGAAAACAGAGGCTCTGCTCTCAAGGATCTTATATTTAATTGAAAGAGACAGACAATAAACAAGTAACTGTAGAGTGCTGTGTACTATGGGCAAGAGTAAAGCAGTGGAGAGAAGCTAGGGGGGTCGGAGAGGCCTTGCTTCGTTTAAGAACGTCTGGGCAGAGACCTGTAGAAGACCTTCCCACAAGGGCATCTGCGGAAGAGCCTTCCAGGTAGAAGGAAGGACGGATGGCAAAGGCCCGGGGGCAGGCGCACTCTAGCACGTTCAAAGAACAGTGAGGGCACGGCGGGCTGCAGGGAAGTGAGCAAAGGGCAGCGTGGTAGTGGGTGAACCGGGACAGGGAGGAGAGGCAAAGCCAGCCCTGTGGGGTCTGATAGGCCATCTGGAAAACTGCCCTTTGTCCTGAGTCAGAGGAGAAGCCATCGGACGGTTCTGGATGAAGGAGTGACATGATCAAACGTCTGTGGTACAGGGATCACTCTGCCACCGGTGGAGGTGCCTGTGCTAGGGCAGGGGCGGAGGCAGGGAGCCCCGGGAGGAGGCTGTGCAGTCATGGTGGTAGCTGGAGTGGAGAAGTGACAGGTCCTGACTGCATTTTTCTGTACTAATCCATTCCCTGTCACTCACATTTAATAACAGATGATTATTTCACACTGGCTCCTCTCTCCTCAAACTGCCACACCTTCTCCCCCAACCTCACTCTCAGCTGATGACCCTGCTTCCTGTTTTACTGTGAAAACTGAAGCAATAAGAAGAGAACTTCTAACAGCTGCCACAGCCACGCACTCCTACCTCCCGGGTCCACACCCGCCCGCGCGCTCCGCCTCCCGCCCCTTACTGGGCATGCGCCCCCGGTGCTCTTAACCTCAACCATCCTTGCCCTGGATCCCGACCCCTCTTAATGCTCAGGGGCATTGCTCCAGCAGTTGTACCCCACTCTCATCCCCCCACTTTTCCCCCTACAGAATCATTCCCAATGGCATAGCAACGCGCTGGAATAACTGTCCAGCATGTTGACCCCACAGTCCACTTCAACTCCTGACTCACAGTTTACATCAGAACTCAAACCCTTTGTAGACCCACCGTCTCCAGTCTCTCCCCTCCCATTCTCCCTTGAACCCACTCGAAGAGGCTTTCCCACTACAGCAGCTCCCGTCAAGCAGCTTCCGCCGGAGCTTGTTCAAGCCCTTTGGTCAAGTCTCCAAGCACCATGCCGCTGAGCCTCACCGTCTCCACTCAGCCCTCGCCTGACTTGTCTCAGCTGCACTGGACACCCTTGACCCCGGGCTTCTTTCTGAGACGCTTTCCATGGCTTCTAGAGACTGGCTTCCTCTTGGTTTTCCTCCCCTCCCTGGCTACCTCTCTGTCTCCTCTGCTGGTTCCTCATTTCTCCCCAACCTTTTGGCTCTGGAGTGCCCCGGGATAGGTCCTCTGTATCTTAACACACAAACTAGAGACCTCCTTGCTTTAAATACAATCTATGTGTTGACAATTTCCACACTTATATTTCCAGCCTAGACCTCTCCCCAGAGTTCCTGACTCGCACTTCCAGCAACCTGCTCTCCACCTCCACTTGGTGTCAGATAGGCACCTCAAATCTACCACGGCAAAGCCAAAAAACTCCTTTGCCCCCGACTCCCATATCTGCCCCATCTGTTGACTGGCAACTCCACACTCCCATCCTTTTCATTCAACAAACATCTACAGAATTGCTTATGCCAGAGTTTCGAAAACTCTCCAGGGGAGCAGAGATGAAAAAGAGACAGTCCCTGCTTTCCAGGGGCTGCATTTGGGGTGCTGCTCAGGGGAGGAGCCCCTAATTCCCAACTCCTACCTAAGAAGGACAGGCAGCAGGCTTTCCAGGTGTGCTGTGGCCTGACCTGGGTTGTAAAGACTAGGCAGAAATAAGCTGGCAGAGTGGGAGACAAGAGGGAGGGGCATTCCTATAACCCATCCTCCACGTTTTGATGACTTAGTCTCTGCACCCATGCACACGAGCCAGCCTGGGTCCCACCTCCTGGCCCTGTCTTCAGCACACTGAGAAGGGCTGAGTCTTCCCTGACATCTCCCTGAGCTTTGCCCCAGTGATGCTCGGTCCTCACCACCTCCTCACCAAATGCAGTTACTAGGGCACCGAGAGGGATATGATGTCACAACTGGCCAGCCCCATTGGTCACTGGGCCAGGAATAAGCTGCATCAGAGCTTGTGACAGGGTATTCATGAATGCATCCCACTCCGTACTCGCTGCAAGAGAAACTATGTGTACAGTGGGGTCACCAAACCATTGCCTGTGCTTGCACAGCCCACAAGCTAAGAATGATATTTACAGATGAACATTTGCAATTGATTTGAACATAGGGACCACTAACTCTGAACTCCAAATGTAAGCAAAGCTACTTTAAAAAGTTAACACAATGCCAATTTAAATAATTCCACTCTTTTCATTCCTAGACCTACATAACAAAAATTATATTCAATTCTTATTATTATACTTTGAACTTCATCAATAAAGATTTTCTTTCCTGTTACATAAGCGTCTGCATGATAGATGAGATTGCTCTCGTTCCTGCAGGCCCTCCAAGGCCCCAACACATCAACAATGGTCGCGCGAGAGAGGGAAACACACTTACTCTGGCACTTCTCCAAAGCCTTCCAGAGGCTGTGCTTCAGCAGCATAGATCTTGGCATAGTACCTGGCGGTATTCTGGACATAGCATTCCTGTATCACCCAAATACATGGGAAATGCAAGTGATTAAAAGAGATTCAGAGAGTTGCCAGCGCAGCTAATCAGATTACCCGATGTAGGTCAGCAGTGAATTCCCAAACCCATCCCCTGGTTAGGGGCACAGAAGCAACAATTATTGCAACCTACAATTGTCCACTTGCAGAGGAGCGCTGAGACCTGAAGGAACCATCCAGGTGAAGATCAGCGGTCTCAGGAGCAGGCGCTCTGACCTATAAAATTTCCAGAACTTGCATGGTCGAAGTTCACCCTGGGATAAAGGGTCTGGTTCCACGGCAGGATATCAGGTACAGCTCGGGGCCTGCTGGGCTGCCTAGGAGCTCTCCCATCTGAGGTTCTTCTTCAAAGGTATGAATAGTGAACACCTTGACAAGACCGTTGGCTTAGGAAAGGCAAACTGGAGTTTGCTTTCCACTCTGAAGGGCCTTGCAGAGCGGGAGTCTGCATGTTGGGGGATTTTCCATGGCTGGGCCAAATGGAAGGAATACTCAGTGAAAGAAAAGAAAAAAGAAAGGTGGCCTTGGAGGAGAAAGGAACACAACTGGCAGTATCCTATACTCAGAAAAGGGATCTTCTGCCTCATAAGCGACATTGCCCCAGCGGAGGGGATCATGGATGGCTAACGCTTGGTAACACCTGAGAGATTCATCTAAATCTAACCCAATTGTTTTACACGTGAAAATCGACAAAGGGCACTTGATCTGTAAAAGAGCTAAACCAGCTCTCCTGAAAGCTTGGCCAGAGCTGGTGTCAGGAGTGAGACAGGTGGACCAAGGTGAGAGAAGAGGCAGGGGGAGAGGCTAAGGCTCTCCTCTCCCTTTTTGCCTTAAGAGTTGAGTGACTCAGTGACACAGGGAGGTGGGAACTTAGCAAGAGAAGGCAGGAAACAGGACAAATGCTGACGCTTTTGAATATACCCCACCCACCTCCTCCTCCATAAAAAAACCAAAACAAAACACTCCAGAAACTACTCTTGATTTTAGCTGCCCTTGGGGATCCTTGGGAGTCCTGGCATCTGTGTAGTTCAAGACCCCCACTTTCCACATCAGCCTGTGTCCAGGTAGATTCAAGCCCCCGGGGGTCTCATATGGCTTCCTTGGAACAGAAACGATCCCAGCCCAGGTCAGAACCAATGAGGTCCCTTGGGACATAGGCTGAGTCCCACCTGGCTGGCATGATGCCAAGAAATTACTCTGAGACCCTAGACGTGTTTGCCAGGATTTGGCCTTGATCCAGGGGCTCCCTTATGGCCACACCCCATAGGGAGAGAAACACCTCTTGGGGACACTCCCATCAATTCCTAGTCTGATCCTCATCTCGGGTTACATGGGTCCCTCTCACACCTCAAGTCACTGCAGGCAGGCAGACCCACCTGGGCGGCCAGTTTGTAGTTCCTCTGCACGAGTTCATCGTTGTTCCTGGTCCCGTAGGCAACCGAGTTGTGCACCTTGAGCACACAGGCGTGGCCGGGCTTGAAGACGGGAGTGAGGCCCTGCATCACTTTGCTGCGGAAGGCTTTTCGGTGGACGCCTTCTCCGAAGTGCAGCTCCTCGGTGGCGATCTGACCTCGCAGGCGGTCCCCAAAGTAGCTGTCACTGAGGAAGTCTTCTCTGAAGATGAGTTGGCTGAATTCAATCTCCTCACACCCTGAAACACAGCTCCACTTCAGATGGACAGAATGTCTCCCAGTCCTTTCCCGTAGCTAACAGATGTCCCTGCACAGGGACGACAAGGCTGGCCTGTAGAACCCAGAAGGGGAGCCACCCTTAAGCCCCAGCAGAGGCATGGCGGGTGGGTCCTTGAGGAGGACACAGGAAGATCAGTGTGAGGCTCCAAGGGGCTCAGATGAGACCACAGAGGGTGGATTGGAGCAAAACTAGGGAGAGCGGGAGCAAGAATTTTAGACAGATCTGGAAAATACCAGAACCATGAGAGGTAATTAAAGGCAAGTTGAAAAGATGGGTAAAGCAGGGAAGAGGGAGAAAGGACCAAAGATAAGCTCCAATGGATCAATGTCTCTCAACCTTTCCTTCATTACTGTTCCCTGAAGGAGCCTTTTTAGACTTTTTGTTTTCAAAGTGCCCCCCTCCCCCATGACATTTTAATCCCACAGGGGTGCTGTGTAACTGCTTATATAGTGTAAGTAGATCTGTGCTTTATACACAAAAATATTTTATTACCTCCTCAAGAACCAACTTGTGCCCTCCTGGGGGCGACACTATATTGCCTCTGTTGGGATGCACGTGGCAGATACAAGGAACAGGTGAGAAACCAAACAAAAAAGGAAAATGGGCATCTTTTGGAGAGAAATTGAAAGAAAAAGTCGAATTATTTTGGATTTATTTGTAAGGAGAAAAGTAAAATTGTTTTTTGTTTTCTAGCAGCTGTTTATTTTCAGTTGATCTATACTCGTTTCAGATGGCAATGGATTCTATCAGAATGTTCTGTTTTAAACTAGAGATGAGGAAGTCAGACTTCTGAGCGGCTTAGAAAAGAAAATAAGATGACTTTCAATGAAATAAGTTTGTTGTTGTTGTTTTTTTCTGAATGCCTTCCACTCCTGAAAGTCAATGAAAACCGACATCTTTCTGAATGTTGAAAAGAAGGAAGAAGTCATGGGGCAGGTGAATAACACGCTATGTGGACTTTTTAGAGAACTGTTTCTCTCTGTTTTTAAAAATAGTATCAGGTCATGTTTTATGAGCAGACTGAAGTGAGTTATGAAAAGTGTAAGGAGACTGAAACTGTTTTTAAAGGGTATTGATTAATGTCTAGGTCTAGTTATCACCAGAAAGAAAGAAAGTAGGTAGGTGGGGGGATTTTCAAGTAGAACAGGTGTGTAAATGTGTCAGTGGAAAGACGCTCCAAGAATTTCACAAAGACAGTGAAAACATCCTGCTGAGTAACCTGTCTGGGTGTCTAGAATTGGGGTGGAGAAGTGGGAAAACAGGTTGGCAAGGGGAACATTCTCTCAGACAGATTTTAAGGAGATAATTGTGTCACAGATTTTATCCTAATTGATAGAAACATATATATATATAATCTATGGAAAAGAGTATAATTTTAAAGTTAAGTTTAAAAATTAGATAACAAAATGGGGAGGGAATGCTTTTTATATAATCCAAATCTTCTTAGTTCTAGCCACATGATTACTCATTTTTAACTTGGTCCCTAATACCACTGAAAAAATATAACAACTGCTTTGTGTATCTACAAAACATTTTGTTCTTCTTCAAAATCCTAAATTTAGAAATCCCAATCTCTAAAATTCAATTATTCTCAAAAGTAGGAAGTTTGTACATGCTATGCTTTAAAATCCATCAAATTTAAGCACAAAAGTTGTTCTACACTATATGCTTAGAAGGGAAGTTTTTTTTTACAGTCCTATATGCAGTGTAATTAACTATAATCCTGTCTATAATTTCCAACAGACATGTCTCCACAAAGTTAAGACAATGAATGAAAAAAAATCTCAGGGCTTTGCATTGAAAGCCGTGTGTGCTCTCAACCGAGTTGGGCTAGCTTGTGTTTTATTTGAAACCATCATTCATTTTGGGCTTTCCCATGAGCTTAGCTTATTAGTTTTTTAATTAGAGACCAACTTGTAAAATGCTATTTGTTCCTCCTCTAGAGAATTAAATTAATAAAATGCTGAGTGAGAGAGAGGTCTCCAAATGAAAAAGATGATGGCATCAAACTTCTTCACCTGCGAGCTCAAGGGAAGGAGAGGACAGAACAGGCCTCCTGAGCCCCGTGAGTCACTGAACCTGGAACCCCTACAGCAGGGGTCAGGCCCTGGGAGAAGGCGATGTCACTGGGTCTAGACCCATACCTTATGGCTGGAGTCACAGGGCTACAGCAGTGGCCCCATGTCCACCAGGTGGGCAGCAGCTTATCCCCCTCAGTCCTAACTAGTAAAGCCCTTGAATAATGAGTCTCTGCAAACCTAAGTTATTGGGATCTGGGATGCGAATGCCAAGCGATGCTAAGAAGCTGGTGGAACAGAATAACCTCTCTTCTGAAAGCCATTCTGTTTTCTGTTTAAGAAGGACATTCTTTTGCATATTTTGACTTTTGGGGAGGTAGGGACAGAAATGGGGAAAGGATTTCGAATGATAACTCCACCCTAAAGACAGGCAGTTAGCATGTGAATGGGTTTGCAAAGAGTTTGTATTCAAATCTATTGTTTTGGATAAATATCACAATATCTGCTAGATCTTTTCTAAACCCAAGATCCCAGCTCCTGGTCTTTAACACACTGTGTGCTAATATCATTGCCTTTACTGTCTTGTTTTCACAGTGATTTCAGCTGTTTTGTTTCCTTAAAAAGTCAGCACGTGTGGTAAATCTTTAAGATGCCAAACCAATTTAATTTGCAGAGTGTTATTCCTATCTCTTCTAAAACTGACCAGGGGTCCTGAGTCAAGCTAAAGCTTTGGTAACTGGCAGTGGGTGCTGGAGGGGGTGGGGCGCAGAGGGGTGCCGTGGCCGGCTTGCTCCAGCTCCTGAGAGCTCTCTGTGGGCATCTCTGCCCAACCCCACATTCCATGATGTCACATTCACAGCTTAAAACTGGCCACGGTGAGAGTATTTACACCACAGAAATTAGAAAATTCCACTAACCCCAAGGTCTCCCCACCCCCAAGCAAGTTATTAAAAATTTACCAGCACACCACTGGATACGTGGGAATGGATGGTTTTCCCTAAGAGGAAATCCATGCCGGGCATGACACCACCGAACTGTACTCGGTGGGTGGCCCAGGGGTAGCGCGACTGCAGGAGCAGCGGTCCGGCTGCTGCTCTATGAGGTGCACCCAGGCCAAAGGAAAACAGGACAGTCCAACCCTCATCCGCACTAAGATGCAAACGAATGGAGTTATTCTCCTGGACACCCAGCTCTCTCTGGGTTCTGCTTAGCTAGTCAAACTGGAAAGTAAACTGAAGAAACAGAACATGCTGTGTAAGCTCCAGAAGCTGAAAAACCCCAGGCAGACGGGGCTGAGCGCAAGTCTGAGGCTTAAAGGAAAAAGCCTCACCTCAAACTCCCCTACACAGGTCCTGACAATGGCACACTACCGTCTGATCTTTTTTATAAATAATATACTTCTGGATATTTGTAGGCTAATGCATTTACAATAGTCCTTGCAATAAGGCTGAACTAGCTCATCCGTTGTCACTCATTTCCCTGGTCATTCTTGAGCCCTCTCCTACTTGGTTAGAGGGCTCCCTGGGAATATTGCTTCTACCATTGACTTGCAGGAGGAGTTTCAGGCTTGATGGCGCACCCACTTCCTCTGACATTCAGATTAGCTTACCTTTAGGATCCTGGTGACTTGAAAGTTGTTTGAGAACTAGAAGAAGACAAAGAGAAGGACTTCAGTGCAAATGAACATTCTGAACTGGGAGGGGCTGGTGGTTTTCCTTTGAAACTGAAAAGCTGAGGTTTACCTTCAGCGGTGAGGTTAAATTCAGCTGTCGACTTTCCATAACTGTTCTTGATGCAGCAGTAATAGAGGCCCTGGTCCTTCTGACTGGCTTGAATGATGGCCAAGGACACAGTGGAGTTGTCACCTGCACTGCAGTGGGGGACACAGACATTTGCATGCCTCAGCATTCTGCAGTTACATTTTTCTAATACACTTGAGAAAGAAACCGAAGTCCCCTTGCCCTGCTATTCAGCCAAGGGATGGACCGAAGGGCCAGATTGTGGTCAGCTTTTATCTGCCAGGGATGATCAGCACAGTTCTGGTTTAACATCCTCACCCCACTATGCAGTAAAAATGCACAGAAGTATTTAGGAGGCTGTCGCTAGCAGAGCAAAAGAACTGGAAATGTGAGTTCTGGGGGCTGTCATTAACATTTCTGCTCATAATTCAGCTCCATGACATTCCTAATCTGGGTGTCCTGTGCTTGAAGGAAGCCTGAAAATTCCAAACCCACATCTAAACACAGCCATAATCAGGGACAAAAGAAGGGAGGTCTGTGCTCTATGGAAGGACTCACAGCTGAGGGCTCTTTTAAACAGGGGAAAACCCTAGTGAAAACCACCCATCCACCCACCCACCAACATTATCAAGTTCCAAGCATTGTGCTATGAATAGAAAAACCAGTGGTGGTGGTGGTGGTGACAGTGACATTGATGATGGTGACAGTTGTGTGTACTGAGTATTTGATATGTACCAGGCATTGTACTAATCACTTAACAGTCTATTTCATGCCATCCTCAGAGCAATCTAATAAGAAATGTACTATTACTACTTCCAGTTCACAGATGAGGAAACTGAGGCATGGAGAGATCAAGCAAATGGCCTGAGGTCACACAAAGGATAAGGGCAGGCCCAGGACTTAACCCAAGAAAGCCTGACTCAGGAGCCTTCGTCTTGACCTCATTAGGCTGCTTCCCCTCAAACCCTCACATCTGGCATTCCTGGAATGACGGTTAAAGCCACAATTTTATTCCAAAGTCTCAAACAAAAAACTTTGCTGACAAAAAAAGGATATTCAAATATCATTCTAGTTGTGTTCTAATAATACATCTTGTTTAAACATCCACCAGGGTTGTATGTGTGCAGTGTATGTTTCAGTCTGAGGTCATGACACACTTCAACAACAAAATCCATTTACCTTGAGTTTGTCTCAATTGCACATTCAAGAAAAGTGTTCATATTGAGTTGGACTTTAAGTCTCTGATTTACACCTGCCTCTTCTGGGATGTACCAGTGACTTTAAACCAAGTCCACTAACTCATACCACTTCCCCCTTGATGGGGCCACCAAGTACTTCCTGAATGTGTGGTTGAAAGTGGACATGAACTTTCAACCCAGGCATAGGGGAAAATTTCCCCTTATATTCAACCAGGTGTAAGGGCAGAGCTGCAAAGGACTGAGAGAGTCACAGGGGGCTGGTGCAGTGTCCTCTCCTGGCCTACAGATCAGCATGGCATTTCTGTCTCTGAAAGGGGCAGCTGAAGTCCATCAGAGAGGTGGGGGACTAAGTTAGAATTGTCCTGCAAGTATCTTCCTTCAGGCGCAGAAATTCCTGATGCTGTGATACTTGGTATGGAACCTGGAGGCCTTTTTCTGTTTTGGCCCACTACTCTCACCCAAGCCTTTTTCTGGGAGGGATAGTTTGGAAGTCAGGAAGTCCTGGAGTCAAATCCTGAGCTAGGTAACTAGGCATATCACAAAGCCTCACCCTGTTTCCTCATCCAGGAAATAGGAAAGAGCAAGACCACCTCTCGGATGTGCAGAGAGGAGGATCTGACACCAGGCATGTGAATCCTCAGCAAAGGACCAAGTGTGGTGAGGGGTCACCACCCAGGAGTGTGAGTTAGCGGCTGCGGGCCCAGAACTGGGAGATTCAATGGCCCAGCCCTTGCCCTTGAGGGTCTGGAGGTCTGGGAGGAGAAGGACTAACAGACAGTACCGATGTACACTGCGGGAGGTGAAAGGAGATGAACTTGCATTTTGTGAATCAATAGGGGGAAAGTTCGGGAAACGTCCTGTTATCCTATTTATCCTATGAGGGACCAGTCATTTTACTTTTAGGAGAAGAAATGGGCAAATGCAGAAAGGGCTGAACAGGAGTGGAGCTGAGCTGGGGAGCCGAACACAAAGGAAGCCCAGGCGACAGGTGCAACTGGAATACCACCACCAGGGACTGAACTGAGGGAGAAGGCACCCAGCCTGGGGACTTCTCGGGAGACCCCGTCACCCAACACCAGCCCCAGGGAGCAGCAGCGGGGGGCTGGCGGCACCCACCTAATTCCCTCCAGTCTGGGCTGAGACGTCCTTGGCTTGTCTTCCCTGTGGCCACCAACGAGACCCTGCCTTCCACGGCAGCTGCTCTTTGCCCCTCGTTGTCCAGCAGGGAGAACTGCCCTTTAGAAAGCCCAGCGCACTCACAAGCACCCCCATTCCCAGACTGGAGAGTGCGTCTGGTTACCAAGAAGGTCCTGATGCCCAGGGACCATCGCTGGGGGTGCCAGCTTGAGAACTTCACGGAGCCAGGCCATACCACCACCACACTCGAGAAAAGCTACCACTTTTTTCTTAGTTTCCTCAGAATATATTCGCCTTGCCCAACCCACAAGAAAGTATTCTGACATCTGATTTCCAGACTTTGGTTTGTTAAGAAAAAGCATTCAAACCTGGGGTAGAAAGGCCGAAGGATGGTGCCGTGTCCTTGTCACTGTTTGCCGGGCTCACCCAAGGACAACTTAATTACAGGGACATTGCTCCTGTGTTTGACTTTACTGTTTACTATTTAAATGGAAGCCACCCAGACACTTTGAAGTCATAACTTGAAGGTTTCTGTCCAAGAGAAAAGACAATCCCCAAGGTTTATTACCTGTCAAACATTAACCAGTTTTGTATCTGTTTGCAATTTTATTTTAGCCTTCTCTTGCCAGATTGACTTATAAATCTCCATTCCTCAAATGCTCCTTTGAACAGCTTTACTGTGGTACTCGTTCCTTGTTATTTAATGAGCTGAAGATCTTGCTATGTGTTCATGTTATATTCATTTGAGAGATTTCAACTTTTTCAAAACTGTTTCTTGACAGTAAAGTGAGACACGTTTCTTGGAGGAACATGTAAAAGAAACACTCAGCTAGAATTAGAGGTGGAAGAAATTTGATAACATATGAAAACCCACCTGCAATAATAGAAGTGATCTTTAATACACACAGGGGTTATGACTCCCAAATATTCTCAAATGTTAAAATAGAAAAGGCAAATGGATACACATAAGTCACACAGTGTAGCCAAGAAGAAATGAAGCAAACATCACTAAAGATTTTAAAGGCTTGGCCACATGTCATTAGTAAATAGCATGCTTACTAATGTCGTATGCTCCCTGGGGGGAGGTCAGGCTTTCTAACAACACCTCAAATGGGAAAGGGACCTGAGAGTCTCAAGTGCCAATTCCAAGCTTAGAACAAGTCTTCAAAAAACAGTGGTTAATTGTTCTTGGCTGCTGGCTCCCAGAAAGTATTTTACATGAATAATTAATACTACTTTCTTTAAATCTCTAGGGAATCTCTTTGATTTAAAAATCAAACCATTCATTCTCCATTATAATTCTTCTTAAGCCATACATCAGCCAAGCAGGGTAATGCTGACATGTTAGGCAAAGTGGCTTTTATTACATCGTCACAATCCACTTAGATTTGCTGGTGCATGGTGTTATAGAAAAGAAGCTGTAGCTCCGATCTTCCTTTGTTGCATATGGGACATAATTTCCAGACATATGTTCCAAGCAGACATATTTAATTGTACAGAAAGCTCTCAGATTGTGCTTACTTTTTCAGTTTCTTGTGACAAGATTAAGAGGATAGGAATACCTCCCATGTCTTGGGGAGCTGAACCTGGACCTCCTTCAACAAAAAGAAGCTTCTGAGGATTGTTTGAGGTATGCTGGTTTCCATCGAACCAGGTGATCTGTTTCTAGAACAAGCCATGCCTCCTCAAGTGTGTCAGATGAAGCTCGAGTTCATCGCCTCACTTAAACAAGCATTTACTGCCAGGAAGGTGCTTTAAGAAGCCATTATCAGGTGCACTTCATATGGGGTATTCTTGGCAATGACACTCACTCTGCTCCCCACCCTCTTTCCTCTCTCCTGCTATGGCCTAGGGCCCCAGGAATAAACTGGTTTTGCTGCCTCGGAGACAGCTGCTTATCCTTCCCAACAGCTGCTACTTTTCTATAACCTCATGGGTTATTTTTTCCTTCTAATTCTCCATCTTAGCTTTGCCCGGTTAACAGGAATTTATGAAACAGAAAACACAGCAAAATTCACATACACACAGAAGGGAGCTCTTCAATCTTGGGACCACAGGACCTCCAACTAGATGATTTGACATGTTCCCCTGAGTTTAAAAATTTAATGACAGGTTTCATGCCTTCCTAAGGCTGCCCAACTCAATAGGCAGAACCAGAGAACCACCCCAGCCCCCAGTTCCTTATCTGGACATCTGTCTCCATTACTTACTCTCCTTGGATACTTGTGGTGTGGAGTTCCTGCTTCAGTTTTCCTTTTCACTTCCTATAATTTATCATTTTCTTTTCGCACTACATCATGAAATAAACAACCACTGTGAAAAGCGACCAGGGCAAATATCGCACCTTCTCTGCACGTGGGCTATTGACTTAGAATCTTTTGTCCACCAGATAGTAGAATCTTCATGAATTTCTGCAAACTGGCAGCTTAATTTTACATTTCCAGAGTGGTCTGGGACAATCTCGGCTTGGATCTTTTCCAGTAATACCGGAGCTGGAAATGAGAGATTTGCAGGTCGGTGTTCTTATAATGGTTGCAAAGAGGTTTACAGCGGGCAAAAAGACTTTTCCATTTTGTCACATTTATTTCACAACGATTCCAAAATTAAAGATACTAATTTTTACCCTCAATTTATGGATGAGGAAACCGAGTGTCTGAGGGGAAGATGGGGCTCAACTGAACAGTCAGAAAATGAACAAGTCAATCTAAATGAAAACCCACTTTTCATTTACTTAAAATTCCTTGAGTGAGGTCTGTAATGCACAAAGTGAAGTAGAACTTGAGAGACTTTTTTTTTTAAAGATGGGCAGGGCAGGGATCTAGACATCCAGTTAGTTATAGGACCTGGGTCAAGGAAAGATGCCTTTAAATGATCACCAGGTGATCCAGCTCTAAATCAGAGATGGGGATTAGGAAGTAGAATAAAATCTGGATCATCCACGTCATTGTGACTAAGCCCCCCGATGTAACAGACAACTCAACATTAAATTATTTGCTGAACAATATTCACCCATGTTCCCCCTGGATCAGTTGCCTCTGCTGAAGATACCCTACTGGATCGCAGTGACATCTGCTGTCAGTGTCATTAGCAGAAGAGGAGCGTCTACATGAATGAACGAGAAGCAGTAAGGAAACAATTCCCAAGGGTTAGGCGGAGATTTTTGAACATCGCCTTTTAAAATCAGAGATGACAGCTCTGCAAGCAAGGTAAATGTGTAATTACTGAGGGAAGCCACTGGGCGGCAGCATAGACATTGGAACAAGACAAGGAGGGCTGACGTAGCTGGGAGGTCTCAATAATTTGGCAAGCGAAGAGGTTACTGGAAATGTGGTATCACTCTATTACAGCCCAAGTTCCGTAACGCCACCAAACAGTATATTATCCATATCCAAGCCAGAAGTCCCCAATACTGATACTTTGCTTGCTCTGATGCCTCAAATTCCATCACTGTGAAATAGTCAATGATTTTACACGTGCCTCCGTCTCTGTGCAAACAGAGACTTGGATAGCAGAATGCGTTATCTAAAGGCTGTCGGCCCTGTCACAACCCACCGTAACTTGTGAACACAGAGGAAGCTGCAGGGACAGTGAGAGGGACATGAAGTGTGCAGCAGAACTGAATGAGGGTCTGGCTTGGGCAAGGGGTCTCAGGGCTGTGGAAAGGACCCCAGTTTGTGGGGTCAGAGGGAGAAATGCGGATGAAGGAGCCAAAAGGGAGCCTGGGAGTGTAGACAGGTCTATCTTCTGTGTAGATTCTGGCCGAGAGTTGAGGGGAAAGGATAGAGAAGTAAACATAAAGTTTGGTGTACTAAGCTGTGAATGTAAAAAGAAGTTACTCAGTTTGCTTTCTTTCTTTCAGAATCACCAAGTCGCCCCTAATGCCCCCACCCACCCACCCACCACACACACACACACACACACACACACACACTCCCACCCCCCAGGCCTCTGGTGCCAGGGCACCACCCGTCCAGAAGCTGTGTCGGGAGGTGTGGGGGGAGGCTGTGCAGAAGCTCATCGGGGTAGTACTTGCTGCCACGGTAACATGAATAACCAAGTAACCCCAGACAGGGATTCAAAAGGCATGTTTCTCTCTTGGCTGAAACCACTTTAGAGATCTTTTAAAACATCGCTTCATTCTCCTTAAATGTTTTAAAACATATATACTAGGAATGTGGTTGGATACCTCCAAACTCTTCAGAAGCCAGTTTGTAGTTAACCCTTTCTGCAGCAGGGGCAGAGAGCCAATCTGACGCAGAACACTAGCTGCCAAGCCCCAGGACTGGGTAAGAGAGGCCCCCTCCCCGGGTTAGGGTAGGCCACGGCGTTCTGCTCCAGCGCACGCAGGCACCTCACCTAGTGCAATCTTTTCTCTTCTGACTTTAACCAGGTTTCATGGGAAGGGAAAGGAAAGCTCTGAGATAAAAGATCCTAAATTCCGGTAGTGGGGAAGAGTTTGGGGTTGACGTGATTCCCCAGCAAAGCAGAAGGGACTGCAATACAAGGGCCCTGCGCCTCCAGTGGCCTGGAACCTGGAACTGAGAGCCCAGAGCAGTTTATAGACTCAGATTAAAGGGAGGATGCATCAATTGGAAATTAATTTTATACTCAAATTTGGAAGAAAATCCAATGTTCAATTAAGTTTTCAATGAAAATCACGGATTAAAGAGGAGTCTACCAAATTGTACCTCAATGTTCATTTACATAAACCCTGCTTTGCATGTGGTCTATTTAACTATGCTAATGAGCTACATTGATTAATGCTTCTGTTGATCTTTTAACACATTTCTAAAGGATAATTAAAGGAAAGACATCTTACACTCTCTTGATTAAACATACCTACAGGCAGCCGTGTATCAAGTGGTTGTCCCCACACAGCACCTGGGAACTTGTTAGAAATGCAGTTCCTTGAGCACACACACCAAATCTAACCCTGGAGACAGAGCCCAGCAATCTGTGTTTTCATGAGCCCTCCAGGTGGTTCTGAGGGTACACAAGTGCAAGAATCACGGGCCTACCTGCCACGCCATTTGGTCGCAGCGCGAGCATCAGTGCCTACCCGGTGGACACGCACCTTAGTTGCAAAGGACTCAGGACGGCACAGGAACCTGGCATCCGGTCAACAAACCCAAACTTCAGCAACAACAGACAGCAAGAGAGCCTCACCTTTTCCTTCTCTTTTGTAAGGTGGCTTTTTTGGGTCGTTTGTCTCATCCATGCGTGATACGGCTGCTTCGAGTTTAGGCATCTTTTTAAGAAAGCTTGAGCTCTTTCTGACGTTTTCCTTCTCTTCTAACCTCAGCCTCAGGGCAGCCACCCTGGACAGAATTTTCCTTTTTACTCCCTCAGCTAGATGTCCGCCTCCTGAGGTTTCTTGCTTCTTCTTGATCCCCTCTGCCCCCGTCTCTGCTGGCGGGGCCCCTGGAAATCGGCGGGTCTGGGCTGCCCCGGGGCTGAGCTTCCCCCGCGGCTTTCTCCCATCGCCCAGCGCGCAGCCCTGGCCACACGGGCCCTGCAGGGTCTTGGTAGCTTTCTCGGACATGCATTCTTCTAAACTGAATGCCGAACCCACTGCCGGGGAGTCAGACACGCTTGCGGGCAGGGTTTCCCCAATTTGGGACTCCTCTGTTTGGGGTTCCTCAATTTTGTGGCTCACTGGAGAGCTTGGGACGTCTCCTTCTGGCCCTGAAGTACAGGGCAACCAAGTGTGATCACCAGGAGAGGACAAGCGTTTACCGCTCTCACTCTCAATTACTCCTGTTCCCTTTGAATCGGAAAATGCATATGGATAGTTGCTGGGCTCAACTAAATCATCCTCAAGGACATGATGAATCTGACCTGTGGAGTTGTGAGTATCGTCTCCAACACATGCATGAGTCATTATTGCAAGACAACTAGAAAGAGGAAGAGTGGGGAACGCACATTCTGCTGCCTTGTTACTTGGTTCTGCCTCCCGTAAGCATCGCTCACTGTCCTCCTGTGTTTGGCTGGCAGTGCAACCACTTGGAATTGTTTCCCTGTCTTCGTCAGGACACGGCACTTGCCGAATGGCAGGCTGGGCGCCCACGTTTGCTTTGTTGTGTTGACTCTGCTCCACCTCCACTGTCTCTCTGTCTTCTTGGTTTCGGGGGATGCTGTTTTCACTTGGAATGGTTTCCCCACTTTGCTGGGGCCATGGAACGTGCAGGAGGGCAGGCTGGACCTCCACTCTCTGGCTCAGGTTTCCATGGTTCGAGTTCCTGACCTCCAACGTGGATTCAGAAGGCTCTAGTGCCCCGCGGCTGAGCTTCTCCCGTGGCTTTCTTCCATCGCCCAGTGTGCAGCCCCGGTGACACAGGTCAAATGCCAGCACACCTGTTTCATCAATGGGATCTACAGAGGACTCTAGGATTTTAGGGCCAATCAGAGCCTCTTTAAAAGATGCAGGATGATCCACCTTGATGTGGTTTTCCTCTTGGTTTCGACTCACATTGTTTTCCTTCCCTCCAGTTTTGGAAGCCTCTGATTGCACATCTGTGACACAGAATTCCTTTTCATCTACAGGGTCCACAGATGACTCCAGGAATCTGGGTTGGCCCGAATACCAGGAAGAAAGACTACCCCCAGGCACATGTCTTCTCTGCCCCCTGGCCCATCGCACACACGTCTGTTCTTCACTGTCATAGATCTCTCTGTTACTAGCAAGGGCTGAGCCAGCCTCAGCCTGAGGACAGGGACCTACTGCTGCTTCACAGGGGTCCCGTTCAGGCACAAGAGCATCTGATCTGAGAAAGTCGGCTACAGCCCAGACCCTGTCATTAGTCTCGGGACCAGCTTCTGACCCCTGGCGCCCAGAATCTGTCAGTTGCCTTGGTGACCAGTCTTCCACAGTGGGAGCCTCTAGGGTTATAATCTTCAGCTTTCTGCCTGCTTCCCAAAGTCCTGGTCTGCCTCCTTCGGTCTCCCCCAGGAGAGTATTAGAGGGAGGCGGAGCCCTGCTCAGCACCTGCCCTCCACCGTCCACAGTAGCTGCAGCCCCCATGGACACGCCGGTCTGCCAGCTCTGCCCTCTCTCCTCCCTGGAGTGTGCTGACGAGTGGTCCAAGGGCACCAACTGTATTTGCCCTTGTGCAGCAGACGTTGTGAGCAAACTTTCCTGGCAATCATCTTCAGAAAGAGAACGCTGGTGGGGCAGGCCCTCCTGAGTTGTCTCACTTTCTTTTTCTTGGACATTCTCTTCGACACTCCTATTGTCCGCTCTGACCACGGTCCAGCTCTTACCTCCAGACTGCTTATCCATCTGAAGAGCGGGCTTGCCACAGAAACCCTCTCCCTCTGGGAGCTGAGCCTCGTGGACATGGACTCCTGGTTCATTGGGAGCCGTGCAAAGGGGCTCTTCTGGAGTTTCGATTGTGGAAGCATTTAAAATATGACCCAGCTGCACATTGGAGGGAAGTTGGAAAATATTTTCTTCCGGTGCCTGAAGTGAGCTCTTCCCCAGGCCCTCTGTGTGGCTGTGCCCAGCGATTGAAACAGGATGGTATTTGGCTGGGTGGATATTGCTGGCAAAGGTAACAGTTGATGTGTCCCCACTCTCTCTGGTCACCCGAAGACACTCAAGATGAGCAGCTAATGTTGACTTCTTGTGAGAAGACTTCACAACTGACCCATGACTGGCTGGTGTATCTCCAGTGTCTGGGCCATGGGTCCTGGGGATCTTGTCACCTCCCTCTGTAAACTGCACAAAAGCATTGTCGTCAGAAGGTGGAGGCTGTCTTGCTTCAAGCCCTCTGGAGTTGCTGGGGCTCGGCCCTTCCTGGCCAGCCTGTATTGCAGAGGCCACTGTGGAGGTGGAAGTGGCCACCTCAGCTAGATTTTCTTCTGTGTCACCTTCACTGGAATTGTGTGAAGTATTCCAGACGAAAGTACTGATAAAAAGTGGGGACACAGATGAGTTCCTAACTTTGCTGCTTTCACAGGTGGACAGTGGCGGCTCAGAACCTTGTGTCTGAAAAAGAACTCCCAGTGTCTTGTCAGCAGAACATAAATCAGCTACTTTGCTTTGACCTTCTGCCAATTCTAAGTCCAGGGAGCAAATTTCTTGAGGCAAATATTTATCAGCTGGGGATCCATCAGGAGACTCCATGGTATCACATGCTCCTTGGCCACCTGCTTCAAGACACTCCGTCACACATGCTACTTCTCTGCCCCTTGTCCCACTGCACGTAGTTTTCATGATGGAAATGGTGTTTGTGGGTTCAGGGGAAGCAACAGAGAGAGACATGTCCTGGGGGACATGCACTGACAGCTCACATGGGGACATATTTTCATTATTGGCTTCTGGGATGGTCAGCTCATGTCCTAGGTCTTCCCAGGACAGTACACTTGTGCTATCTTCTCTCTCGTGGCTTTCTGCATGCTGTGAGCCTTGAGTACAGCTTTCTGCCTCCAAGTACGGGGCCAATGATGTGCTTTCTTCATTGATCCCTCCTAAGTTGGGTAAAAAATTTGTTGTGGTCTCAGTGAATGCAGACTTCTCCCCAGCAGATTCCGAGAGAGATGGCATCTGGCTGGGAGAGATTCTCTCCCTGACCGTTTCCTGAATTTGCACCTAGGAGAAGGAAAAGTGATATTAATGGAATTGCTCCTGGGATGGCCCCCAACAGGGCATACCTGCAACTGCAAGAGTGTGCATCCCTGGGGCTGTGGTAATGGAGCAGAAGACTAGCAGCGAGGACTGAAATCTAAGCATTAATCCCCAAACTCTCTCTAGCTCTTAGAGTCTTCCTGGGGAAATATGCAAATTTAAGCAACTGTGTGTTCCAAGGGACCCTTGGTAAAATTCCCCATTATAAGCAACAAGCTTTCCAACAGCCATCAGTTCATGATTGTTTTCTCTCAGAAACAAAGATAGAACCAAATTGAATGTAAACTATTTTGATCAAGTCACAGGAGTTTGTGTTCATCTTTCCAGAAAGATGCATTTCATAGGATTATAATAAATCAACTATGTAATGTTTGTCAAGTAGAATAAACAGTCTTTGTTCCCAAAATATGACACCTTGCTGGTTAAAAATGTTACTAAAGAACAGAGAGAGGCCTGTCCTTTGAACCCACCGCTAATGAATTACTGTGGTCACGACTGGCCATCAGCACTGCCAATCATTTTTGCTTTAGGAAGGTTATAAAATGCTGGAATGCCTCCTCCACTTTCAAAGACAGGCCCTGTGGCTGGCAAACTATGTCCACAAGAAGTAGGGAATTTAGGACTGCTTTGGTTTGGGGGAAGAGAGAGAGACAGAGAAAGAGAAGGGTGAAGGAATGGAGAAGGAGGGAGGGAGGGACAGAGGGAGGGGTGACTCTCACCTTGTGAGCAGAGAACCCATCAGGCCTCTGGCAGCAAGCTGTTTGACTCAACTCTTGTCTCTTGACACTCTAGTGCACCAGTTATTTCAATATATATCACAATTATACCCAGCCAACAAAAAGGGAACTGTTGCTAATTTTTGGCAAACAACTCCGTCTTCGCCCCCAAGACTCCTGTTTTGGGGAGCAGCCCCATTGGAGTGTGCAGGAGCCAATGTTTGCACTTTTAAAGAGAGGAAGAGAGCAGGTGTCTCTGACAGAGCTGGAATGCTCCTGTGCAGGGGGCTCTGAGTCCTAAGGCTTATTTCCATAAACCACAGGAGCCTGTCTTACTGCCCTACAGTCAATCTCTACAGGAGAAACAGAACACTGTAACCACACCTCTTTCCATAATCCCTCCAGGCTCCTTCCTGGCATCAGTGATTCACCTCTCATATTCTCCTGCAAGCTTCCCTGATGTTCATTTAAGTCAGACATGACTGTCATAAAGTGCTAACTGAATAAAAAGAAATTTAGTACGATTAACTGTGCTTTAAACTCCATGAGGACTGGGACCATTCATTGATTCAACAAATATTTAGTGAATGTCTCCAGTATACTAGGGCATATGCCAGGCAAATAGGGATACAATACAGGCAAAATGCCCGTCTGCAGGGAGCTCCCATTCAATGTCATGTTCAAGGCCTGTCACAGTCAATAGCACCCAGCAGGTGCACGTAAGTATGAGTTGATAGGATGAGTAAATGAATGGATCTTCAATAAGACAACTTTACCCAGCTTCGCCCATTAAACATCGACATTTGAAAGGCACTGGACTTTCATCTGTTCCTGACTTGGGCACAACTGTCCAAAAGGGACCTTTAACCCTAAGCAGGGACACCACCAGTTCCCATCCTATTGTTTCTAAAAAGGGAAATGTACTTACTCTCTTTCTATAGCCTCCCCTTTTTTCCCCATCATGTTAAAACAGAAACAAGAAATATAATTCCTGGGAAATAAGGAATAAGGTTTCCTACAGTGCTGAGGAATTTAATGTGTATATTGTTTTGCCTCTAACTCTGAACACCTATCACATGTAGAAAACATTCTTTTCATTTGCTATTTAGGGTCACATATTTTAATAATGAGGTATAGCACAATTATAATGAAGTATCAAGCATAGGAAGGGTGGGTAGCTTCCTGGTCATGATTTGGAAGACGGTTCAATGAAAAACACCACAACCTTCTCTTGAGCCTTCCTCCCCTGCTGGAATTTCCATTACTCATATCAGTCCTTTATTTTAAGATCTTGCCATCACTGAAATATCACCAGTGCCAACAGGCATTTATGGAGTACCTGCCACATGGAGAAATCTCTGCTAGGCACTGGATGCTATTTTTCAAAGGGCTCCGGTTAAAGAGCCACTGTGTTACCTATTGGGACATTGCCCACCTACCATATCAACAGGGTCATAGGCTGATGCCCAGAAGACCCTAGCCCCTGGAGAGCCCCTGAACACAGGACAAGTTAAGTTTTGGTTAGAATGAGTTTGGTCATTAGGATATAACATCAGAGACATCATATCATGCCTTGATTACAACATAGTTGTTCCTCTTAAGGTGTACTTGATCTTCCCCTCTCGCTTTTATAACAAAATCCTACTTTAAAATAGCCTAGTGAAGCCCTGCATGGAGAGAAATATGGCAAATCATTGACCACGTAAATTTGTCCACTTGACTGAAATTTACTGAGCATCTACTACATACCAAGCTCTGTTCTAAGCACCTGGGAAGCTTAGTGCACAGCAGTTCCAAAGGCAGGCTCCATGGGTCTCATTCAGAGACTGACTCATAGAGAAAGAGAAACCACAGACTTGTGCCTTTCAAATGAGTCAGACTATTCTTTTAGGAGATCTCCTGGTTAAGTCATTATGAAAGAACTCCAGCAAAAGACTCTCCTGCCACTCAGCTATTCTCACTATGGAGTGAGTGGTGAGACACAGGAGGTTTTGTTCTGCAGGAAAGTTGTTCTTATTCAAGTGAAAAAAGGAGGGTTTGAGGCTCTAGGAGGAAGCCCAGGGTGGGGTGTGGAGTATGTACCAGGAGGACTGGCCACCTGGGTTCAGCTCCATCTATTGCATGCATGACCCCACATAACCTCTTTGGCCTCTCTGACCCTCTGTCTCTTCCTCTATGGCTAACCACATGTACATCAGCAGCACCACCCTGCAAAATGCCTGACACTCACTGACATTAAGTTTCCCTTGTTCTCTGTGAAAAGAAAGGAGTGGTTAACTCAAGGAGAAAATTGGGCAACCTTGATGAGCAGAGCTTTGGGCTTTACATAAGCTTCCTCATTTGACTGGTAAAAGAAATCTGAAATGCTGATACTATTATCTCTTCTTTACTAACGAGGTGAACAGCCTGGGTCTGTCCAATCAGTAGGCAGAAACCACACAGTAGGTTAAACAAAGGAGGTTGAATATAAACAATTATTAACTGCAAAAAAGGGTATGATATATGGAAACCCTATGGTGCTCCAAAATGAGGGAGAATGCCAAGGGGGGATAACTTGGGAGGGACTCAGACCTCAGAAGATATAGTCAGCCCACCAGATAGCAGAGAAGTTCGCTGGTTTAGCCAGGCTACAGCTGGTCTGAATTTGGGGCAAGCAATAGGCCACCCTTCTGTGTGCAGGCCGGAAGCACCCAGTGCCTAGGGTACAGTGGGAGTCCAGACCCTGGCAGGGCCAAGGCCAAGGCCTTCAGAGTGGGTGGGCTCCGTGAGGTGGGCTGAGGAGAGGGAGCCCCAGCCCTGTGTATAGGCCTTGCAGGGCTTATAGAGAGAGCCTGAATGTTGGGACAGACAGGCCTTCAGAGCAGGCAGCTATTGCAGAGTTCTGGCTTCTGAGCAGAGGGCCACAGGAAGGTTATCACTAGGCCACAGACGGACCGTGTTTCGGGCCACACTGAGCTGGGACAGGCTTAGTGGGATGACCACAAACCCGTAGCATGGACTCCCGACTGATGCTGAAAGTGGCAGGCACCCTCTTCCTTCTGCAGGGTCCTTCCAGTGTCCTTTGCCGAGAAAGCTTCACATTGTGTTACTTTAAAAGATAAATGGTTAAGGAAATTCTGTACCCACCCAGCATGTATTGAAGGGTACATTCAGAGCTGAAAGGCAATACATTGACAGGTGGCACATGAGGTCACTGATATTAGAAAACCTCCCAGGGTTCCATGGTCAGTGGCAGACCCAGGATTTACAGCCCAGCCTGTCTGGATAGAAAGCCTTTCCAATCCAGGTCTTCTAATAAAAGAAGTTAAAGCAAACCCCACCAAAGGGCTGGGAACTCTCCTTAATTTAAACCCAGAACTTCTGAGCTCCTAATGCACTTTGGGAGTAAGACTATAATGGCATTCCATATATGCAAGAAGATCACGTGCTTATTTGTTAGCTTCCTCACAAGCTCTAAGGGCGGGGACTGTGTTATTCATTTCTGAGTTTCAGAATCCTAGTACATAGTAGGGGCCCAATTAATTTTGCTGAATGAACAAACACATGAATGAAAACAAGGAGGAGAAAGGGTAAACCAAATTTAGTAACACTCCCAAACCTGCTTTTGAAAGCAGTATTATGCTTGAGAACTTATATGCTGCTTGCACAACATTTTCCAACCTATTGCTAGTTAACGTGCCTCCGATTCTACAAACACATTGTTTTCATTTCCAAAAAGTCTGTCTCCTGAGTACAGCTGCCATGGATCCTATGGAAAGGTGTGTGGTCTCTTCATCCACCCCATGGTGTTCAGACTCACACTCCTTGTCATTCGTGAGAGTGTCCTGGGAGGCGGCAGAGTGCATGACACCAATTAGAGTCCCTAACAATAGAAAGTAGTATGAGATGAGATCCCTCTTCTCAAATAGCTTCTAATCCAGTTCAAGAGACAGATGTACACAGAAAAGATAAATAATGATTCTTGACAAGTTGGGTTAATGGCCAACTGGATGGGATTTCACCGCTGCTCTAGGACAGGAAGGGGGGTGACCACTGAATCCTCCTCTTCCTCCACGGATAAAAATCCCCCAGTGCAAAAACCAGAGGTTGCCCTCTGATGTTACAGGTAGTAGTTCTGAGATAAATTCTTGGACATTTCCGTGTAGTCTCAGGAACTCTTTCATGAACGGCTGGGTGGATGAGGCAGAGGCTGTTGGTTGACTAACTCAACAGATCCCAGTCCCCTTCTCCCACGCTGCCTCCAACTACAGAGCCTGGAAAACCTTATACTCTCCCAGCCTCCTGTGCAGCTAGGAGTCGGGGGTCAGTTTCCCTTCAGGGACTTGACTGGAGGCTTGGATTTCCTTCTGCGAGGCACAGGCATGGCAGGTACCTTGCCCAGCCCCTTCCTTCTTCCTGTGGTGAGGTCGTGATGCCTGATGCTAAAGCTCTCCTCTTCCACTCATGAGGCACCCAGCAGGAGAACGAAGCCAACACATGAGGGCTGGTGGAGCAGAAAGACACAACGGACTTGGGCACCTGCAGGAATCCTTGAGCCTCTGTGAACTGCAGCTCAGAGCATTCCGAATGGATACAAGAGGAAAATGTATCTGGGGGATGAAGGAAAAGGCATATGAGGCTCAGCCTGGAGCCCTTCTGGAGTTGCGGGATGGCTTGGGCAGGGGTTAGTTTGAAGGACAGTGTCGTAAAGGGCAAGGAGTATGGCTCCTGGAAAGGGGACTCAAGGGTCTGGTCGAAATGCCAAGGGATCAAAAGGGCCTGAGTCAAGGTGAATTTGAAGTCGAGTGGGGGAGCGAGAGTGGGGAAATGTGAGAAGGATCATCACAGAAGAGGCCACGGTTCTAAAGGCGGGAAACAACCGCCCAGGGCCCAGAGGGTCGAGCCGCTGCATTCCTTGCCCCTGCCGGGAGCACTTCCATACACCATCATGTCCTCCTGTGGGAGAATTTTCCTTTGCTAACTCCTGTTTCTTTTTAAATGTTCTCTGAATGTTCTTTCTTCCTTATCTGGACTAGATATAAATAGCACAAGTCTTTCAACAGTTGTCTACACATCATCAATTTCCCCCTGTGGTTCCAAGAACCTTTACACGGGACCTTCCCCACTCCCCAGCCGTGCAGGGCTGTGTGGCCTCACCCAAGGCTCACCTTTCCTAAATATCTGCTGAGCCCTCACTACAGGCACAGCGTCATTCAGTCATTTGTCATTCGATAGATCAAATCGGTACCACCTGGGGCTGCAAAAGTGAAAATAGCCAGGTCCCCAGCCAAAGGAAGCTTAAAGGCAAACTAGAATATTTCAGGAACGTGAGTTTATTTTTAGGAGTTGCTGGGTTGCCCAGAAAAGAGCTTCACTTATAGGCTTTGAATGTTAAAATAACACATAATAAAATGAGGGACACTCATCTGGAATCCCCAATCCTGAAACCTGACCTTAAATACCTTTGTCATTTGACCAGCCCTTCTGCCTTCCATTCTCTCCTGGGAAATAAGAAATCTTTTGCCAACTGGTGTTACAATCCTGTCCTGATTTCTTGGGAAAGTTGTAGAGTGTCTAAAATGCCTGTTGGAACTCTTATTGAGCAAGGATGGGTGTCCTTGACAAAGACCCTTTCCCGGGGCTCTGTGCATGTAGTGGAATGTTTGAGTTATAACAGGGTGTGAGTGAAAGAGAACCAGCAGGAGCGTTAGGCATTTATTGTGACCTCAGGTGATGTGAGGTAAACAGTACTACTACTGATAATGATGGCTAAGCCCTACAGAGCCCTCAGTATGCACAGGCACTGTTCTCAGTGCTTTGCATATGCTAATGCAGTTCACTTTGCTAAAATGCCCCAGAAATGTATGTCAGGTTAAGGAGAAATATCTCAGCTATTCTGACACCTGAGAGCAGCCCTCTTCTTCCCCGTGTGCATCTTTGTTTTCCTGCCTCTGAGGGTGTGCTGGGCAATGAGAGCGAGAACCTTCATTTCCGTAAGTGCAACCGGGGGACATGCAAACATAAGAAACATGGAGTTGGGAAATCCAGGCACTTCTCTTGAATTCCACCCTGCATTTTGGAGTCATCTGCAGGGTTTTTGCTGTACCTTGGAGAACTCGGAACTTGGATAAGGAGGGGAAAGGAAAATGGGCTCCTGGGTTGAGGACTGGGCCTTGGAAGCCCCGGGGGTGGTCCTGGATCCACTGCTACTTGGGAAGTGTCTTGGAGTAGTCCCCAGATCCCTCTGAGGCTGTTTCTTGCACAGCAAAGTGAGACGGTTGGTGAGTACCTCCTGGCCCAGCCGGCCTTCGTGTTCCATGACCTGCTGCCATGTAAACAATGCAAACACTGAAATGGGGCTTAAACCTCACCTTCCATCTGGAACCAGATTTCCCTCCGACTCCTAAGGCTTCGTGATCTCATCCTCCCTATTAACTGTGAGAGTTGTTAGTGAGAAGGGTGCAGTGTGTCACCTCCACACCCACATACCTGATCCACAATGAGCCAGTGGGCCTCAGATAAGACAAGCCAGGACAAGACAAGAGACAGTGGCTGCAGAAGGGGTCCCCGGGGCACGTGCTTCCTGAATCTCGCCTGCCTCCCTCACTGCTGCCTCTCCCTCCCCCGGGCAGTAAGTGCCTGTCTGTCTGGAAGACTGCCCGATGTCAGCATTCGGACCCTGCAGAGTCCTGGAGGCTCGCGGACCTAGGCAAGCCAATGAGATCATCCCAGCCGCAGAACGGAAGACCAGGGGCCGACAGCCCCCAGCTTTGCTAATCTTTTGGGGGACTGAGAAAACTTACAGCTTCATCTTCTCCGAAAATCCTCCTTTCACCTACATGATTATGCATACAATTTCAGAAGCTTCCAGACCCCCTTGCGCCCACCAGTCTCTTCCTCAGGGCCCACGGGGCCACAGATAGAATCCCTGCCCTCAGTCAGGAGCTGGGGTGAGTGGTGGTGTTTACCTCCCATGGCCTGGAGTTCCTCTGTAGATTTCAGACTGGTACCAAAGGGGAAAGCTGAGCCTTACTCAGGTTCTAGGAGAACATTTTCAAATCAGTATCGCTCTTTACAGATTCTAGAATTTGTGAGTAAAAGCAAAACCAAGGTAGCAGTCATGCCTGCGCCACCCTGACAATGATACATCACACAAAGCCAGGTTCTCGTAAACGTTAGAAACAGGAAATAGTTGTCGTGGTCACTACACTACGACTTTGCCTATTCAGCGTGGCTTCAGAGTGCACAGCAGTGGTGGTATTCGACACTTGGAAAATCCAAAAGTAAACACAAATAGAGGCAGGTCACTTGTCTCGTAGGAGCATTACCAAAAATGAGAAAATGCAAGCTTAGGGTTTGATGAGCCCCTTATTCACTATTATGGCTCCTAGTAAAGAGCAGGCTACCTCTATGTCCTCAGGTTTGCCTTATGCTTAAGCGGAAAATACCCATCAGAGAGTTCAGTTCTAGGAGGGCACAGTTACCCTCAGGCAACCCGGTTGCCTGATTAGACTCAGGGACAGCTTCATTCAGCAGAAGAAACACAATTTCTCAGGGTCATGAGATCCAGGAGAGGGAGCACAGGGTTAGTCTCATTCAGCTTGGTGCAAGGCACATAGTAGGTGCTTAAAAAAATATGTTAAATGAGTGCAAATCCATCCAGTCTGTTCTTGGACCAGTGCCTCTTTGTCAACATAGGCAAGGAAGTTTTGTTTCTTTGGAATCTGGTTTTCTTTCATTCTCTGTCGAGACATTGATCTCCCGCCTGAAAAATTGCCAGAGGGCCCTGTGCTTTGGTTAATATGTATTTTCTCCTAAAGTGTAACTCTTCTTCTTCTCTAATAATTTGGTGCTCAGTCAGCCTCAGTCTTCTTTAGTTCTAAACTGAAGCCATCTGGACTCTTTGAGGAGAGAGAAGCAACTGAGGTCCTGAATATTTTCTACCCAGAAGATATCAGCATTAATGGCACCAGTGGGTACCAGGCACTGAAGGTGAAGATGTCCACTTGACCACAGGCACAGAGTCATGACCTCCCAATGTGCAATTGAAGGGTTACATTTAACACAGCTGCACTTAAAGATGAAGGGAGTCAAAGGCAGGGTGGGGAGTGGGGAGTGGGGAGGAGCATGGGGCAGGTTAGACTAGACATGCAGGGACCTCTTTGGATGGAACCATCCAAATCAGCTTCCTGTTGTTGATGGAAAGGAAAAGAATGACTCACAGAGAAGCTTCTGGGAAGCTGACGGTGGTGGGAAAACGCTTTGAGAACCAAGGAAGGGAGAGAGCACCTGGGATTCAAGGCAGCAGTCGGCGCTCGGGAAGCCAAAGCATGCTGAGCTGGTGCCTGCAGCTGTGTGGTTTGAAAATTCACACATATTACTTCTCATGTGCACGAGTAGAGGCATTCCTGTATTTTTCCTCTGGAACTGATCTTACCTGTTCTGCCTGCCTAGGAATGCCTCTGATTTCGTAATTTGAACAGCCGTTAGGGATGATCAAGCTCTTAGTTCTGCTTGTCCCCCTCCTGTGATGCTGGAAGCTGGTGTGTGGCCTGCGCACATGGGAAGGTTGCTGGGGGCTACTCCCCGTGTCCCACAGGGGAAAAGATCTCCAGTCCTCCTGGTTTCCCTTAGCTAATTCCGACACAACACCAGTATCCGGAGACGTGAAGTCAGGGTGTATGTGCCTTCTGCGCCCTGACTCGGTCAGCCTTTTCGTCCTACCATCTGTGGGGTTATGTGCAAGGCTGGGCACCCTTGTCCAAACCCTCACACACTCCCACTTTCTGACTATGAAGAGATAAGATTCTGATCTAATACGAAGAAAGGAATTTAAAGAACTCCTCCCTCAACAAAGCTTAACTTCAAAAATTAAACAAAATTTATTAAACAAAAATAAAATGTCCAGCTTAAACAAAAGTAAAAACAAATACCTGTTTCTTTTCATCTGTTTGCTTTCCTCAACACAACCCTTAGGCCCCATCCCTGCTGTGGCCGCCCTTGTCTCCCGACCTGCTTTGGAAGAAGTTCCTGGAGGCAGATACGGAAAAACAAAAATTTTTTTCTGATAACTTCCCGCACACACCACTGGCAACTGTGGTAGTTTCCTAGGGCTGCGGAAACAAATTTCCAGTAACTGGCAACTTAGAACAACACGTATTTACTATCACGTTTGGAGGCCAGAGCTCTGAAACCACAGTGGACCCTACTTCCAAATACGGTCGCATTCTGAGGTTCCAGGTGGTCATAGATTTGGGGGGACACTATACAACCCACCAGAGCACCCCATTCTTCTCCCAGCCTGTCCAACAGGCCCCCCTGCCCATAGTCTTGTTTGCCATCAACACTCAGCAGTGAAGCTCTATCACGTGACTGGGTGGGGGGCACTTGAGATCAGAGGCTTAGGATGACATTCTGGTGGCAGGATAATCACAGGAAAGCTGGCCTCCTACTGGAATTTATGCTTGTATCTATGGTTCACAAAGTCGGCTGAGAGGGAATTCAGTACAACCAAGGGTCTGTCCCTTGTCACTGCTCTGCTCTCACGAAGGCCGACATCCTGGAGCCCCCGCTTCTGGACCCTGAACTCAGCATCAGCCACTTCAGAATGGGCTTCCAGAGACCAGCCCCTGCCTGAGCTTGGCCTTCTCCCACCGCTGATGGAGAGGCAGTGACTGGGGCGTTCCTGATGTTTGTTGTGAGCTTGACACCCAGATTTAGAAAATTATAAGACATAAGGGGGAAACAGCTCTCATGAGGGTTATTTTCCCACCCAGTGCCGTCAGCTTGATGGTAAATGCAAAAGCACTTGTTTTTAAACCATCACTTTTAAAAAAGGCCTGAAATCTCAAAGCAGTATCAAAATACCTGTGCTGACTCAGAAAGATAATTTTTCAAGCATCAGCAAAAAGGGGAACTTACAGAATTTGCAATTTTACCTCCTGCTGGCCCCCACCCCCTCTTCAGCTCTGCAAATGCAGGGGAGGCAGCCAATTGGAGGGGGCGGGGAATATGATTGTTCTTTTCTTGCCTCTCTGATGAAATTTATTTTCAGCTCAACAAGTAATACTGACAGTCAAGGTGTTTGTTCTGAGCACTCACAGACCCAGCATCTATCTCCACGTAGCTTAGAGTAATAGCCCAGCTGAGCAAACAAACAGCTATAATATACAGTAAAGGTTAGCAGAGAGATCGGAATAAAAGGTTATGAGAGAAGTTATTTCTCCTACGAGGAGAGGAGAAGGGACACGTGTATTAGGGAGAGATCCAGAACCCACTTATTTTCTGCCTATGCATTCATACGTATTAAATTCTTCATTCCTTTATCCAATTCCTTATTTCAATTGTTGAAAGCTCTCTTTATATCAGGCCTCTTTCTAGCTGCTGGGGAAAGAATATCACCAGCCAAAAGCTCCATCTTCATGGAACTTACATTCATTGTTAAGTCACAGTCAGCAGATGTTCTATGAGAGAAGGTTGAGGAAGCAGCATGAACAAAGGCACTGGGACAGGTAAGTGCCCAGCTCTGCAGAATGATTAGGATGTGGAGTGCATGGAAAGGAAAGACTGGGAGCAGGGAGACAGTGGAAAAAACCTACAGCCTGGTTGCAGAGAGCCCTGCCTGCAGCACCCAGCGTTCAGATCCACTCCTAGAGCGAGAGAGTCTGCTGAAGCTTGACAGGGACTTGGAAGGTCATGTCATTGTTGTTTTAAACAAGGGAATGATACTCCCAGGTGTAGGTTCCAGAAAGATTGTTGCACAGCACACGGAGGGTGCTCAGAAGAGGGAGACACTGGCCTACGATGGGGTCTGGAAAGAAACCTAGGGCAGCGGTCCAAATAAAATCATGAGGCCTGGGCAGCAGTGGCTGAAGGGATGGCAACTGCTGCGGGTAATCGTGTCCCCCGAGAAGACAGGTTTAAGTCCTCAGCCTTGGCACCTGTGCTTGGGACCTTATTTGAAAATAGAGTTTTTGCAGATATAATCATGTTATGGTGAGGTCACAGTGGATTAGAGTGGGCCCTGATTAGAATGGTGTCCTTACAAAAGGAGAGAAATTTGGACACAGAGACAGGGAAACCATCATGTGAACACAGAGGCAGGACTGCCAGGCTTGCTGGCCACCACCAGAAACTAGGAGAGAGGCGTGGGATGGCTCCAGAAGCCTGCCCGTGCCTTGATTGATTTCATATTTCTGACCTGTGAAAGGATATCTTTCTGCTTGCTTTAAGTTACCCAGCTTGTGGGAATATGCCATCGCAGCCCTTGGAAACCAAAAACAGAGAGGAGGATTCCGATTCAGGAGACACTCTAGGAGGAGAGTCACCAGGATCTGGGGACTGATTTGACATGGGGATTGAAGATGAGGGCCTCCTCTGGTTTCCAGCTCAAGAAACTTCACTAGAAGCTCTTTGCCGGACTGAGGCACCTGCTTGCTACAATCCTTGATGCACTAGATAGAGCTTAATAAACTTGTGAAGCTCAGTTATCATCTCTGGGCTGTAACAGAGGCATATGGTACAACTTAGTTATGTGTCCAAGTTCTACATCCGGGGGCAAGGGGAAGGAAACATGCCCGGGGCAGCCAAGAGGTGCACAGTGCTTTCAGAATCGTGACGGCAGCACCTGCTGCTCCTGTCTCTGACTCACAGGGCCTGGGAAGGAGCAGCAGACACCACAGTCAGTGGAGCATGTTGGGCACTGTGGTTTGTTTCTCTCTCTGTCACCACAGGCCACATCCTGAACTTGGCTCCTCCAGCCCCGATAAGATGGACGGCAGCATTTCTGAGCACACTGACCTGGGGGTGCTCCTGCTTCACTTGATGTAGGACCCCCCCTATCCAAAGCAGCCACTAGTGTGTCCCCAGCCTTTGCTTCTCTTGAGGGGCCTGGAGTCCTCAGAATAGGTGTCTCTGCCCTCTCGGTCGGTCCTTCGGATACCTTAAGGGCTAAGGCTTCTCTGCCCTCCCTTTTCCCAGCTGTGCATTTACTCAAGGGATCTGGTCAGGGGCTGAACTAGCCTAGTCCATCCCCATTGATGGAACACCAGCTCAATGTGCACACAGTAGGGCCTGCAGGGTGCACTTTTAGCACATGACACTTCAAGAGGATGGGAACTTTGAAGTGCCATAGAAAGCCAGAGGTTTAAGCTGATCTGAGCTCTCATGCAGAGAAGATACTCAGTCATTCAAAATGCCTCAGTCATTCTGTTCTTGCCCCACCTTGATAAAGGAACTGGGGCATCATGGAGCAGCCCGAGGGGTGAGTACAGTTCATACAAGCTCAGGGACACTCATGTGTACCTTTGGCTTTCTCTAAGTTCAAATCCATTAGCACTTTTTCAACCCAGTCCTTTGAGTTTTCTGGGTTGTCTGAAGGCACAACACAGTAACCATTTTGAGGGCCAGGACATGGAATTAGCCTACTCGGCAGCTCAAACCTTCCCAGCCCTCCTTCAATCTTTATGCTGCCCACTTGAACCCCCAAGAGTCCTCCTGAGGGTAAGAGACATACTGGGGACCTGCCACTTGGAAATTCATGCTGGGGAAAGGGAGGAAACGTGGAGCCCCTGAAACTGGTGTGACGCCACTCACTCCCCTTTCTGTCGCCTTGCTGTGGAAGGGATATTACTCCACAGTTGCTTTTCTCCTTGTATTTCCCCTCTCCAGTCAAGCAGACAGAAAGCTTATTCTTTACTGCCTCAGAGAGGGATGTGGAAGTGTGAAAAACAAAACCAGCCTGGATTTCTAGACTCTCAGCTCATGGCATCAAGATGCCTAAAATCCAGGGGAATTTAGAGGAGTTTCAGAACAGTTAGAAGATTCAGACAGGCCTGACAACCTTCCTAAAGGACCTCCCCCTTTACTCCCGATCCTGCTTTGTCTGTCTTTAGAGCACCCATCACTACTGACGCTACAGGCAGGCCTCTTTGGTCACGGGCTCCCCGAGGGCTCCCCCTCTAGAAAGTAAACGCCCTGAGGGCTGAGACCTTGCTTTGCTCATGGTTGGCTCCCTGTCGCACAGACAGGAGTCTAACATAGAGGGAGTGCTCAATGGCTATTGCTGGGTGAACACAAGACATGGAGAGAATATTTTGACCACAGATGGACTTCCCCTGGTAGAGGGAGATCTGCTGGTCTGGGAGCAGAAGAGAGGAAAGACGAACTTGTTCCCAGGACAATGCTGCTTCTGGGGAGGCAGGAAGAGCCCTGGGGGACATGTGGCATCCCTCACCGTGGGCCCCTGGGGCAGCATAGAAAGAGCAGGAGCCACCAGACCTGAGGCCATGCACAGCAATGGTCACTCTCAGCAATGACCTCTGTGGGCCAGTATCACCAGGCAAGTCTGTGGGCAGATGCCACCACCCTGCAGAACAGGGCATGAGGGCCTCCAAAGACTTGAGTGAAACTTCCCTGTTGTCTGCAGATGTGTCACTCAAATGGCGGCGTTATAGTCATAGTTCTTGCACTCAAACACTGGGCTAGGCTGTATCCCAGCCACCTCTGTGTGTGAAGACCCCAGGTTTTGTCATGCCCACATGCCTATATATCCCTTCTGTTAGTGATATGAAGTACGATCAGAGGGGCAGGGGAAGGACCATGTGGTTATTGTATGTACGTGTGAAGAAAATGGATTTTGGACTAGTGATTTTGTAGGGCTGGGTGGAGGTGTGTGTCCAAAGGTCTTTTGAACATAGCAGAAGCATTCTGTTATTTGCCCAGCACTTGGCTAGGTTTCTTCCCACTCCTTAGGCTCTAGTTCTGGTCCCACCCAGCTTTCCTACTATTGTCATGTATATACAGCAGGTTCCAGCCAAACTAGACACATTAGGGGAAGACCTTGCCTTCCCCTAACGTGTCCCACTGAGCCATTAATGTTCTAATATGGGCACTCTAAATTATGGCTAATTACCCTGGAAATTTATATGTTCAGTAAAAACTGGTTAGGTCAGAGTCACTTCTCACAAACTCTTCTTAGCAATTAGATTCATTCACTATGTGGATGTGAAAGTAATTAACCTGCATTCCTTTAAAATATGCTGAAATTCACATTTTCACGTTCACGGCAATTAGCTTACATTAGCGGGACAGGATTGATATGTAAACCAGATCTGGGTACCCACAGTGGAGAAGTCCAACCAGTTTTTGGTTAACATGATGATTTTCTTTTCTTTGTTAATTTGTGATGTCACAATAGAGCAAAGATAAGCACCTTGGAATTAGGATCCATGTCAAGTTGTCTGAAGGCAAGGAAAAGCATCTGACTTGGAAAAGCACCATTTGTAACAATATTCTTTATTGTGCATGGAATGTTACTACAGAGTTTACCTGCTCTGGGAAAGTCCAGTCCCTATATGAGCTACTGTTTGGTGGGCGGCCGTAGGCTGGCCTTGTTGGGTATATTCCTAGAGGATGGGAAGGATATGGCTGCGGCCTGGAGGACCTTCATCATCTCACCAATGATGCAGAGTGCCCAGTTTGGAGGAAAATATCTGATTTCATTGCCCTGAGAACTGGTCCGATACTGGCCCAGCTACTGGATGGTTCTTAGAAGGCTATGGGCTTATTTTTTTAATATATTCATTAATTTATTTGAATAAGTAATATGCACATGGCACAAAATTCACAAGATATACAATAGAAGGGTATAAAGCAACAAGTTAGTATCCCTCCCATCCTGTCACCCACTCAATCCCCTTCACCAAAGGCAACCACAGTTATCAGAGTTTATTTTAGTTCTAAAGAGAGTAAAGGAATTCAGACCTAAGATGGAAGTAGGAAGCTATGTAATGCCTCGGTTAGGGCCGAGGGCCTGGAGTCAGGCACGCTCTGTTCAAAGCTGGGCTGCACTACCTCCTGTCCCAGAGCCCAGACAGCACCAGGATTTATCTCTTTGGCTGTTGAGATAATTAAATGAGCAAACCCACTGAGGTCTCAGCACAGTCTAAGTTTATTTGCACTCAATCAATGTCAGCTATTATTGACTACTGGGCAACTCAGCGTGCTGAGGAAGATGAGGGGAAGGGAAGGGGGCATATTGTACACTTTCTGGGGAAAGCCTTAGGCCTTTGTTGCTCAGCGTGGTCACTGGAAATCCCTGGGAGTTTGTCAGAAACGCACCATCCCAGGTCCCTCCCCAGACCTGCTGAAGCAGAACCTGCACTCAGACAAACTCCCAGGTGACCTGCCCGCACCATAGCATTGGAGAGGCCCTGCCCTCTACAAGCCCAGGAGTCCTTGAGGGACCAGCCGGAGACTACCCGCCTCTGGGGCAATATGGCCATGCTGCTGTTTCACCTTCAAACGTGGTACTAGACTTCTCGGATGAAAACTCATGACAAAAACACTTCTAAGAGAAAAACCCTGCCTCCTCTCACCCCTGGCTTTCTAGTCCACCTCTGACTTCCAGAGCCGATAACCTGTGATCTCAGAGACAACTGGATGTGTCCCCTTTTGTCCTGTAGCTTGACAGTAACCGGAGAGATGACTTGGGGGCAGGGTGGCATGTTGTTTTTAAAGTGATACGAGAGACACAGTGGAGCATGCCCAGCAAGCAACAAGGCTGCCAGGTGCCAACTAGGACATTAAGGTCCTCGCTGTGGGGGCTGCCGTAGTTAGAGCTTGTTATTAGAAATAAGGGCTGCATGGGGTTAGGTTGGGAGGCTGGAAGGGCTCGTGGGGTGACAACTGTTGTTGTTTGCACTTATCCTAAGCCATCATGATGGCCATAACTAGGAAGATACGGTACACAGGAAAAGCCCTTTCCTTTGAAATGGAATCATACTGTAATGGTGGATACATGTCATTATACGTTTATCCCAACACCACCAAGCATGAGCCCTAATGTAAACTATGGATTTTGGGTGACATGGATGCAGTGTATGTTCATCAATTATAACAAAATGTCCTGCTCTGGTGAGGGGTGTTGATGGTGAGGGAGGCTGTGCATGTGTGGGGCCAGGGGTATATGGGAGCTCCTGCACCTTCCTTTCAATGTTGTTATGAACCAAAAACCATCCTAAAAAAGAAAGTCTCTTTGTAAAAAAGAGAGAGAAAACTACAGTTCATCACTGGATCACTGTACAAGAGAAAAGAAAACCAATGTTGAGGCCTGGGGCAGTAGGCACTTTAAAAAACACAGTTACACCAGAAATAACCTAGGGCTGGGCTGTCCAGTCCAGAAGACTACAGCCTAGTGCGACCAAGGAGATGAATTTTACATTTTATTTAATTTTAATCACTTTATATGGAAATTTAAAAACTGACATGCATTTGATGTGGTTAGGAAAAATTACGTAGGCTTAGAATAAGTTGGGTATGTGAATCCACTCTTTCAATAATTTCATGAAATCTAAATGCAGATCAAATATTACCAATAAAGAGTCAGCATCCAAACTGAGATGTACTCTACTTATAAAATACATATGAGATTCTGAAGACTTAATAGCAGAAAAAAGAACATAAAATGTCTCATTAAAAACTTTTATATGGATTACATATTGAAATAATATTTTGGTCATATTGAGTTAATAAAATATATTATTAAAGTTTACGTCACCTGTGTCTTTGAACTTTTTTTACAACGCAAGCTTCCAAAAATTCAATATTATGTATGTGGCTTACCCTCATATGGGGCTGGTGGGAATGTACAATGGTGCAGCTGCTTGGAAAACAGTATGGCTGTGCCTCCAAAGGCCAGACATAGAGTCACCCAGCAACTAGTTCTACTCCTAGGCATTTACCCAAGAGAGATTAAAACATACGTCCATACAAAAACTTGTGCGCCAATGTTCATTGCAGTATTATGTGTAATAGCTACAAACTAGAAACAGCCTAAGTGACCATCCACTGATGAATGGATAGAAATAAATGTGGCAGAGCCATACAGTGTAATATTATTAAGCCATAAAGAGGAATGAAGCATTGATAGATGCTCCAACCATGGGTGAGCCTTCAAAATACTATATTAACTGAAAGAAGGCAGAGGCACAAAAGCCATACACTGTATGAGTCCATTTATATGAAATGTCTAGAGTAGGCAAATCTACACCAACAGAAAATGAATTAGGGCTTGCCAAGGGCTGGGGCCGAGGAGAAGAGGAAGTAACCATGAATGGGTATGTGTTTCTTTTGATGATGATGAAAATATCCTGGGATTAAATAGTGGCGACGGTTGCATAACTTGTGGACATAACTTACAAAAAATTACAGTGCTGTTTGGGCTACATTTCTATTGTACAGTGCTGATTTAGTTTCCCTTCTGTCACTGGGGAGGGTACAGAATTTAGCACAAGCTAATCAACACAGGGTGATTTTTGCCCTCCCCAAGGAATATTTGGCAATGTCTAGCGACATTCTTGGTTGTCAGCTGGGGTGGAGGTGAGGGGCTTCTCTCTCCAAGGGGTCTGAGGGCAGGCTGCCCCTCCCAGGCCCACCTTCCCAGCCCCACTGGGCAGAGACCCACTTCTGTTTCTACCTCCTCAGCACCCTCCAGCTTGCCTGCCTCAAGGGTGGCCAGCACTTCCGCTCAGTCTTCTTGTGTCATTTTCCTATCGGCCTTGACAGCCATTGGCTTAGAGATGCTGCTAAGCATCTGATGGCACAAGGACAGCTGCCCATAACACGGAAGCATCTGGCCCCAAATATCAGTAGTGTTGGGTTTGAGAAGCCCTGCCCTAGAGCTGTTGGCAAGTTCTCTGCAGCCCTTGCACCATCTCAGCCTCATAGACTGCCCTGGTCAGAAGGTACATTCCAGGTGTGGCCACCCCTAGAGTCCAGCCCCATCACAGACCTGGAGGTCCACTGGACACCAGTGGTTCTGTGGCTCAAAGACATTCTAGGCAGAGTCCTGAAAGGGCCCAGGAGCTCTGGTGGGGATTAGTTGTGGCATCCATGCCTCTGTCTTTGCTCTCTGAGTCTTCCTGAGTTTAAATTAAGCTGAGCCTCACCTGAATAGACTGCCATGTTTCTTGTTTTCTCTTCCACATCAGATTTTCTAAGCCAAAGACAATTGGAATTTGCAAAGTCTGTGTCATGAATGGGCTCTTTCTCTGATGTCTGAAGTAAAAATCTATAGAAGGAAATCCTGCCTTACTTTAGAATACTTAGCTGTTAAACCACCCCTTCTGTCTATATTAGTTTCTTGTGCCTGCTGTAAGAAATTACCAAAAACTTAGTCACTTAAAACGATCCACATTTATTACCTTACAGTTGTGGAGTCAGAAGTCTAACACAGATGTCTCTGGGCTAAAATCGAGGCTTCATGCCTTCTGCAGGCTCCAGAGGAGAATGTCCTCGCCTTTCCCAGCTTCTGGAGACTTCCACACTCCTTGACTCATGGCCCCTTTCTCCACCTTCAAAGCCAGCAGGTGGCATCTTCAAATCTCTCTCTCTCTCCCTGCCTCTTCTCCCTCCCTCTTTCACTTAGAAGGGCCTTGTGGTTAAATTTGGACCACTGGATAATCAAGGGTAATAATAACCCCCATCTCAAAACCCTTCACTTAACTTGCAAAGTCCCTTGCACCATGTAAGGTAACATATTCACCAGTTTTGGGAACTAGGACACGGACATAATTCTTGAGGGGCATTGTTCTTCCCACCCAAAACAGTCAATGAGAGGTTTATAGACTACTTGTTATGGGCTGAATTTTGTACCCCTTCCCAAATCCATTTGTTGAAGCTGTGGATAATATGAGAGTTCCTGTGGCCAGGATTCTCACCTGGCCGTGGTTGACTAGCTCACTGCACACCTGCGGGCAATACATGGCTGTTGACTCTATAAAAAGAGCTCTGCCCAGTGCTCTGGGCACGACACGGTGGCAGGGCTGCAAGGCTGCAGGGGAGCAGAGCAGAGGCAGAGATGCTAGTGCTCAACGTACTGCCAGAGAACAAGCCAGGTAATAAACCCTTTCACCCCAAAGAACGTTTTGCTGTCAATTTCTTTGGTCACACTGAATCCATAGTGAACTTGCCCGGGGCTGAAACCCATTGGCAAGACAAAGCCCTCACCCCTATATCTCAAAATGTGACTGTATTTAGTACTTCGGGCCTTTAAAGAGAGGATTAAATTAGAATGAGGTCTTTAGGCTGGGTCCTAATCCAATATGACTGGTGGCTTTAAAAGACAGGGAGATTGGGACTTCGAGACACCAGGAGCCTGCGTGCGTGTGCAGTTAGAAGGTGGCCCTCCACAAGCCAAGGACTGAGAAGAACCAACTCCTTGATCTCAGACTTTTACCCTCCAGAATTGTTATAAAACTAATTTCTGTTGTTTAAGCCACCCAGTCTACAGTATTTTATCATGGCAATCCTACTAAACTAAAATACTACTTTTCTGCATTTATACCTTTGTGTCATTTGAAAGGGATGATTATCAAACTCAGACATCCATCTGGAGTTTACTTGGGGGTCCACTGTAAGGTACTGCTATTTTTCCCCCTATGGGTGGCTAATTGCATCATTGTTGAATTTTTTGTTTCCTCCCTAAAACTTGAGAGGCTCTCTCCATCATAAACCAATTCCAATATATTCTTGGATCGGAGTCTGTACTCTAGTCAGTTTATCTACTGATCTGTTTGGAGGTATTACACCCTGTTTGGTTTCCATAGTTTTACCATTTGTATTGATAGATGGTTGGTTAGTCCAGTATTCTTTCTATCCCATTTAGCAAAGCAAGTCCATTTTCCGTCATAGCAAAAAAAAGAAAGAAGAAAGAGAGAAAGAAAGAAAAAGACTAACAAGACACACCTCCAGCATTCAGCTCCCACCCCAGGCAGTGATGAGAGATTTCTTTGGGGACTAAAACCCACCTAGGCAGTCAAGTGACCCTCCTGTCACCAGCCTCACTGTGGCCACCCAAATTCCTGTCACTGAGCTGCCCCTCAAAATAAAACTCAGCGGCAGATGGCACACCTGTTTTGGATTAGTTACAACAAATCAGGATCTGTGTTTATTTCAGTTGCCGGACAGGTGAAGACTAGTGAGCCAGCCAGAAAGCAGAGAAAATCCCACCCGTGAGGGCTTTTTCCCTGCTTGGGGTGAACACTTATGCTTGAAAGCCCCAAGCTTCCTGTTGTTCCATAAATCCTGTGATTCTTTATAGGAATGCCTCAGGGGGCAGTATTCCCTCTAGGTCTCAGTCTAATTAAGCCACCATTTACATTTTACCAGCCTTGAAAATCACCTAGGGAGCTTGGGAAAAGTAGAGATTCAACAGGTCTGGGGAAACTTCAGAGATCTGCCTTTGTAAACATGCACCTCAGCAGGTCACTCCTGTGCCAATGATCCAGATCCTCCTTTCGAGGCGCTGTCCAGAGGACTCGGAGCACCAGAGCAGGAGGTCTGTGGTCCCCAGGGGGGGAGTCTCTGAGCCCTGTGAGGTAGGTCAATAGGAGACCGAGGCTGGAGTGATACAGATGCCCCGTTGGTGCACATGCGGTTTTCCCTGGGCAAAGGGGCCCTGAGTCACTGCAGTGAGTTATAGGTGCTGGAGAAGGAAAGGGAATAGCCTTTAACTCAGCTTTTGTATTGGCAGCAGGGACCCTTTCAAGTCATATTCTAACAAAATTGAAAATGAGCATTCCCCTGCGCTTCTCTCTCCAAGGGGTCTGAGGGCAGGCTGCCCCTCCCAGGCCTGCCTTCCCAGGCCCGCCTTCCCAGCCCAGCGGGGCGGAGACCCACTTCTGTCTCTGCCGCCTCAGCACCCTCCAGCTTGCCTGCCTCAAGGGTGGCCAGCACTTCTGTTCAGTCGTCTTGTGTCATTTTCCTATCGGCCTTGACAAGCTGTGCAGTCTAAACAAACTTCCTGTGTACACTTTTTGCTTTTGTCTCTGGTTTTAAAATGGCCTGTTTATGAAGTGACCTGTGGGGAATGCGATTTTCCCCAGAAGCCCTGATGTTTTAGGTGTGGGATTTTGTAGAGGTGTTTCAGGAATGCACACACTGCCCTAGAGCAGAAGCATCTTACATGTGGAGAATGTCCATTGCCAGTTTGCAAAGCAGTACTGAGTAACCCGATGCTTTCTTTGTTCCTCGGGTAACAGTGGGGGAACGCGGGGGAGGGGCTCTAGAATCCCTGAGAGTGTGCTTCCATGAGGTGTACAACCTTTAGCTCTCTGCAGCCCTGCTCTGTGGATCTGGAACCAGGAGCCCGGAGGGCAGCCCTTGCACCCCACTGACAGCTCTTGGTCTCCAAACCTGATCCCTGACCTAAAATTACCGAAACCAGGATGTCTAGAGGCAGGGCCTGGGTATCTGTCTATTTAGAAGACACCAGGGACAGTTCCAAAGCACAGTTAAGGTTCTCAATCTCGGAGGTACAGAGAATCATCTGGGAGCTTTTAAAACCCTCAATGCTCAAGCCACACAACAGATTACAGTACATCAGAATCTCAGGCATCAAATGTTTTAGGTCCCCAGTCACCTCCATGTGTAGCCACAGTACAGACCCTGCTCTACAGTCTCTTCTAACCTGAGATCTCCTCTCTGCAGGCCAGGGCTCCTAGCGCTTCAGTATGCATATTCATCTCCTAGGAATCACTTGAAAACGCAGGTTCTGATTCCGCAAGACTGAGGTGGGGCTTGAGATGGTGCTTTTTGACAAGCTGGTTAGCAGACCACACTGTGGGTGGGTGGTGAGGCTGTATGAAAGATGTTCTACTCATTATTTAACAATGACGGTATGCAATTACTGCAGGGAGCCAGGGCATGATGCGATTTGCAGGTCGAGGACAGGAATGGTATTTGGCAAGAGTGGTAGAGTGGGCTTTGTGACTAAAATCAAAACAAATGTTTGTGTTAGTCCCTGTGTCAGCTATGGAGTGGTGCTGACAAGAGGCCTGATGGCCACGTGCAGAGAGATGAGTGATTGTAAACTCCTGCCCTTCCCATCATCAGTAGAGAGCTGGCTTACCAGCCTTGTGGAGTCAGTTTTAACAGTTGTTACTTGGTGTGGGGGCGGGGATGCATTTTATCATGCAAATGAGTTCAAATTTCAAGTTGTTCTATCCCAGATAGGAAAACTAGATTGAAACTTAAACTTAAACTTTCCTATGCTTAAAAAAATGTATTTCCTGGACACCTACTATGTGCCTGGCTATTTCAAGCTGCCATGTACTATGTTATTGCACCACCTGCCCAGCCACTAGGCTGAATTTAGGTTAACATGAAGTTTCATTCCACATTTATCACACAAACCTACACAGGTGGTAAATGCCTATAGACCTTAATACACACATGAGTACAAGTAAAACTGGGAAAATCTGAATAAGACCAGTAGATGGTAATGATGTCAATATCTTGACACTGAATGCTAATATCAGATCAGTCAAAATCAGATCATACTACTGTTTTACAAAATGTTGCCATTAGGGGAAACTGGGAAAAGCTTAATGATGTCTCTGTATTATGTCTTACAGCTGCATGTCCATGTATAATTATCTCAAGTAAATTTGCAATTAAAAATGGTATAATCTACTTGTAGTCAGCCCTTAAGATGTCTTTACAATGGGGAGAAAGAACATATGTATTAAAAAGGTAAATAATAAACAAAATTAAAATGACAATACTTTTTAAATGCTAACAGGTACTGTGCTAAGTATTTTTTCACATGCAAGACTTTAATCCTCACAACACTCTATGAGATAAGCATTATTATGATTAATATTTCTATTTTAGATGAGGAAACTGGGGCTGGGAGACTTTGAGTTTTTTATCCAGGATCACAAGTCAGAAAGCTGTAAGGCTTAGCTCAGGTCTGGAGCCCCACTACACCACACAGAGCATGCAGATGAGAACGCTGCGTTTCTCTGGAAGGAGAAATTATAGTCAGGGACAACGGAAGCATTCAGGGGAGGTGCCTTGAAGGACTGTGCTGCATCTTAGCCTTGAAGGTGCAGATGAGCTGAGCTAGCAACAAGCCGAGTAAGAGCACTGCAGACAAGAAGATAGGAAAAAACACCACATATCTGGGGAAAGGCTTTGTTTTCCAGATGAGGAAACAGGCGTGTGCGTCTGCTTTGCCTCTCAGAGATAGATGGAAGCAATATTCTGGGAGGTCTTGAATGCTAGGGGGAAGTGGTAAGATATTCATAGAACTGGTTAGCAGTTTGTGAGAACTGGTAAGGCCTAGACTATATGTGAATTACCAGGATTCACAAGGGTACGCAAGTGTGAGGTGTGGATGGTGCAGCACAAACCAGTCCATTCCCAGGGCCAAAGAACAATGGGAAGCAATTTCCTAGTGGCAAGCTGGCATGTGAAGGACACCAAAGGGTATGACAATGAAGGCCATGAGGTGATCATTAGAGCCATAACTCCTATGCTTGGAATCTAGTACTGTATGGCTATGTGTTCAGTGATTATTGAGTGCCTATTATGTGGCAGCATTATTCCAAGGACTTGGGATATATCAGTGAAAATACAGTGACTAAACTCCCCGCCATCATGGAGCTCACCTGCTATGCTAGTACTAATTCCTCGGCAGGAGGATTCTTAACCAACAGAACCTAAGAAAATATTTCCACACTGTAAGCTTGAGATCCCATGACCCCAAGGAGAAATGCAAATCTCTATGCGATGAAGATGGGCAGCTATGCAAAAGGACAGACACAGCTCTTCTGATTTAAAAGTGAAGATGATCCTACCCCAGTGGAGCCACAGGGAAACTTAAGATGGGCAGATTGTCAGGTCTTGACTCTAAATTGGATCAGGAAAGCAAGATCAAAACCAAGGTGAAGGATTGGCAGTCTGACCCTTGAAGATGATTCAAGTTAGCCTGGGGTACCCTCTCTGTTTTCCACTCCCAAACTGGGATTAACACTGGAATCTTCCATAAATGTAGAGCAACTGGGGGCTTTCCAATCATAGCCTGGGTAAGTCCTATTTTAAAACAAATCAGAACAAGATGGCCTTGCATTGTAAAAGCAAGAAAGGAAGACAGGAAATAAACACACCTGGAGACCCAGGATTAGTCAGGAGAGTCTATAAAACAGCTTTGTTCTTATCACGCAGAATTAGAGGGATGGGAATTTTCTTAGAATGCTAAAATCAGCACACAGATGAAGAAAAAACTAAAAGATAAGCTGCTGATCACTGTTTCTACTAAAAGACACCTAAAGGTAAGTGAATCAGGCAAGAGTCAAGAATGGGCAAGTTTTTTAGTATTACTCCCAACCAAGAATCTTTAACCATTTCAATTTTTTTTGCATATTTTATTTATTATGTATTATATAATTAAACCATTTCAAATTTTAAGTTCCCACAAGCCTCAGAGGTTCAAAAATAAATATTTAAAATGTCTTCTGATTTTGTTATTGAAAGATTCACCAACCTTTTTTCTTTTTAGCAGTATTATAAAAAGTTTGATTTGGTTCCCAATGATGTCCTAATGCTTTTGTGTCACAGTTACAGTGATACCTAGCCATTTGCTGTAAATTTGGCCATATTGTGTACGTGGGTAAGAAACAAGGACATCTACAGTTAGGTAGGAAATTTTTACAGGAGTAAAAGAATCTGCACTCACTATGTCACTATCCCGGTGTCAAAATTTTTCTGCTTTAATCAAAGGAAAAGAAATGCCACAGATACAGTTCTTCTATTTCTAACTGCAGGCTGCACAGAACTGCTCTTGAATATACCTACAGCTTCCATTCATGTTTCTGGCTGTCCCTTGACTGAGAGGTTGCCTCAGATACTGAGCCCAGCAAAGTGAGAAACAGTCCTACTACCTGCAGAATATAAGCTTCCTAAAAAGTCATGTTCATGGTTCTGAGTTAACTGCCTTAGTCATGCCGCAAACACAAAATATAGGTAGCACCTTGAGCTGATAGCTGTTGAGAGAGGTGTGCATTCATGAATGTGTAAGTATGTGGATGTGTGAACAAGCATCCCATAAGAATTTTAATAGAAACAAGAATGAAGACTGTGCACAAGACAGATAACTGGGTCCCAGAGATGGCTTGCTGGTCACCTAGATTCTCCATCTCAGAATTCGTTTTCGGCATAAGCTGAGGATGACAAAACGGGCTCCTTGCTTTTGGTATTGAGGTAGCTAGAAATTGCATCCCACAGTGGTAGGTCTAAAACTATCATTGTCAACAGCCCCCTCCCCTCCAGTCACTTCTTTTTGGACATTTTACACTCGCACCTTTAATAATTAGTTTGCCAAATGAAAAGCTCAAAGGATAAACAACTGTAAAAATGCACTCAGCTGAGCCAGGAAGAGAATTTTATGAATAGAAAAAAAAATGTTATGCTTATTGACAAGAAAAAATTAACATCATAACATAATTTTGTGTGAATACTGGGGCAAATCACCTCCACAAACTTATCTTAGGCATCATTCTGTGGCCATTGGTGAGCGGTCAGCAAAGTGGAATGTGTTAACCAAATAGAATAAAGCCGGCTCTCTTGCTAAAAGTAAAGTATAAATGTGTTTTTTGCCTGGCTAATTTGGCCAGAAGAACAGAACAACATGCTCAGTAAATAGCTACCTCAGATCTGGAGATTGTTCAAGCAGCTATTTTATGATGGGGTCTTCAGAAATCAAACTAAATTTTTATTTTTTCACAGAGTAAGTTCAATAACTTTGAATGCACTTGGAAATAGTTTTCTTTGGCGTATGTCTAGTTCTCTACTAAAAACCTTCTGTAGTAGGTTTCTACTACAAATTTTGGGGAAGGGAGAACACAAACTACAGTAAAAACAATTTGATGAATAAATTGTCTTAGGTTTTTATTTACAAAAGTCAAATTTTGGCCAGAATATAGCATCAGTTCAAAGCTCATTTGGAACCTTTTAAAATTAAAAATAGAATAGATTCATATATTAAGCACAATACCCTTTGTGCATTAGTCATTCCCATTAATCTAATTCCATCTCTTTCAAATATACCTTCAAATCAGTTATAGAATAAAACAAATTTACTTCCTGTCAGTCTTTCCTTAGCCTCCCTTATACTTTGTGATCTAAGAAAAACAAAACAAAACAAACATCCATTCAAAAACCTACTTTGGTCTTTGAGCCCAGAAAATCTACTTTGTCTACCTTCTCCAGCGTCACTAAGGGAATTCTACAAATCTTTTAGACACACTGAAATCTTTCATTTGTACCATGAATTCTGATTAAAGCCAACACGTACCGTTTTCAAAGTGCCCCTAAACAATTACTAAAAAGAATGTTTGGGCCTTTTTTTTTTTCTTTTAAAGGTTACACCCAAAACATTTGCTTAAAAAGTTCCTGAATAGTAACATAGCCTAGTAAAACACATGCAGTAGACAAAATATCAGATTTCTTTTCTCAGCTGTCTCCAGAATCCCATCGGTGCCTCTTACTTCTATCTGACTTCTGCTATAAATAGAATGGCTTAGGGTTTATCTGGGCCTTTTTTCAAAACCAGATTTCCTTCCTAGCAGCAGCAGCTGTCATTCACAAGTACCCTGACCGTACTAGAAGACTTATTTTGATTTACATGTGGTACATCAATCGTGAATGTGAAATGAAGGGACACACACACACACACACACACACACACACACACACACACACACACACACACACACACACACACCTTCTAATTTTTTTAAGAAGAGGAGTCTTACCTGAGGATGATCACTCTGGTCTGGAACCGGGCTTGTTTCAAATAGGTGATTAACCCGCACCCCTTCTCCCTTGAAGTTGGAGTTCCCTTCTTGGAGGAGCAAGCCTGGTGGAGTGTGGGGGGGTTTTGCTTCTTGTTCTGCGTGGGTTGCAATAGCACATTCTCCTGCAGGGAACTGGGGATTCAGATCAGGAGCTTCTGCTTTGGCATGAGAACCCTCTCTTTTTTCACTCTGGGTTAGTGGGTGCTTAGCAGGTTCTTTGGGACAGAGGAGATGAAGGGTGCTTTCTGTCCCACTTCCTTTCGGGTAGGGGCTCAGCTCCTTGACTTTCCCCCTCATTTCCAGTCGCCTCACCCTGGCAGGTTTCTCCGAGCCCCTCTTGCTCAACCAACTCTTGTCCCCTGCTCTTTTCTCAGCTGGAATCTTCAAACACTGGCTCACTGATGACCCTTCTGACTCACCAGACGGACGCTTCATCTCTGTCTCTGTTACCGCTTTATCCATGTTTAGCAGATTGTCACGGGTGAATTCCTCCCCTGCTTGGTGGCAGTCTCTGGTTTCTCCTGGAATTCCTGGAGAATCATTTTCAGCAGGCCCAGGAGGAGTGGGGAGTTTGTATCTCCCCTGGTCTGTCACTGTAGATGTCCCATCCTGGTGAGGTCCTGAAGTCAGAGTCGTCCCTGTTTGCGGGGACGAGGGACTAGGGGCGGAGGCTGGGCTGCTCCTCAGCCCCGCATCTTGGGGTTGTGAGTGATAACCCCAGAAGCCAGTGGTGGCATCCATAGGCCCAGCGTCATCCGACACCCGAGGCCCACAACCCATTTCACCGAGGAAATGCTCACACCCACCCAGGCAACGCTCACTGAATTCCATCTCTTCGTCATCGCTTTCTAATAAAAAAACACGTTCAGTCCCCTGGAGGTTCCTTTGCCAAACTGCGTTAGAGTAATGTGTCATAACATCAGAACATTCCAGATACTCCAGGTCATCATCTGAAAACTCCTCGGTGCAGGTTAGGGTCATCTCTGGGCAAAGTTCATAGTCACTGTCAGAGTCTTTGGTGAAAACCTGTGGGCTGACTTGCTTGTCGATTGTGGCCCTGCCATCTGGGCAAATGGGTGTAGCTGCCTCCGACAGCGGTCGGCTGAAGCTAATGTATTTCTGTAATTTGGGATTTTGATGACTTGAATTTAGTATTTCCTCATTAGGGTTACCATTCTTTAAGGCATCATCTATTAACCTCGACACTTTGGAATGCATTGTCCTATGGCAAAACCCGTTTTGCTCATCAGGAATACTACTCGAATTAGGAAAAAGTACTCCATCTGGAACAACCTCTGTGTTATCCAGATCGTAAGCCTCCTTGGGGTGTCTTGTTCCTTTAATGTCCAAGGGACTTTCAAAACTGGACGTGCTAATATCATTCCTGGCCAATAACTGGAGTGAACATAAACAGTTGAATTTGGAGGAGGGGGACCCAGCTGCCATGGGAGTACCCAAGGAGGTGCTTTCTTCTTCCTTACCCGGATGTTCTTCGCCACTGATTTGGTTTGTGCTCTCCAGTTCGTGTGTCTCTGTTCCGTGTCTGCAAACTGTGTCCGCATCATATTTTGCGTTCGGTGAGAGTTGTAGGTTCTCTGCTGAGCACTCGACTTCAATGGAAGCAGAACAGCAGATCATTCCAAAGCAGTTTTTAGCAGAGATCTGATAAACAGCAGTGTCGTGTTTGGTACAGCTGGGATGAAGAAAATACACAGGTAAGTCTGCCAGGTCTGGACTTGCATGACATTTTTCACATCATGGCACATACAGAAAATGACCGAGTTTTACTGCCCACTCAGGAGCACTGTGGTCTCCCTGGAAAGGGGTTTGTGGTCACAGGCAACCACATTCTGGGCTCTGGCTGCCCTCAGGCTGAGATTCCAGGGAGGCTCAGCATTTTCCCTTCGACTTTCCACAATCTTACCTCCAAATCCTGAGAAGTATTTAGCTTAATAGGCAGACATCTTATATTCTAGGTTCTTCTTCTCTCCTCTTTTTAAAAGTCATGTTATGCTTTGGCAATTTGGAAAAGCATTATTTGGGGGAGCAAGACACATAAAATAAATAACTGAAGTATTCTACTTCATGTAGTGGAACTGTGAGCAATAACTCTTTTTAAGGCCATGCTAAGAAGGCATGGTTCTTGCCAGGAGGCTATAAAGATGATATCACACCAGGATTGTGTGCATGTTGAAGAGTATCATTTCCTCTTTAATTTAACATGACTATAAAGTCTCAACCACAGCCCGTGAACCCCTCTGGCTGGAAACCATGTCCACATGCCACCTTACTTGTACAGACCAAGTCAGGTGTTCGGCTTTGGCCCAGCAGGGAAGAAACTGAATCCTGGATCCTGCTGAGCCTGGGCTCCCTGCTCCAGGGGAGACAGTGCCCCGTGGCCCCTCCCTTTACTGACTGGATCCACGTGGAGCCTGGAGCCTTTGCTGACCTTTCCCACTAGGACCCTTCTCGAGGCTCTGTGGTCCCAATAAAAACTTGTTACACTTGCTTTATAATTTGTACTCTATTTACCTTATTGATCTCATTGTAACTGTAACACTGCTGACATCACTCTGTATTATCCAGCTCTGATACCAATAACCGTTTTCAGAAGGCAGGAGCTATGGGTCTGGCTTGGACTTAGAGTCAATGCTTAGATATTTACTGACTGATCTGTGTAAACAGTGCACTAATAGCTAACCCAGGTCGGAGTTAGACATTCACAGTCCTCCTTATCCTCACTCGTCCTCACTGGAAGGACCCCTGTGACTCCCCAAGCTCATATGTGCTCATAAGCCCTCAAGCGTTGGGTGCCTGCACACATAGGCCTCATGTTCAAAAATCCTAGACTAATTCCAATTTTGTTAACATCGTGTATTTTTGATAACCTGGTTCCCAAATAGAAATCACTCAGGAGTGGCTGAGGTTGGCCAAGCCTGACCCACAGCTATTATTTGGATATGTCTTGGCTAATGGCACAGGAAGACTGAAATTTAGGGCAACTTCCTGGGGAATCCATACCTGCTCCCATCTACTTGACATTATCCTGAGGTTCAAATGAGAAAATCAATGCGAAGGGGCTTTGCAACACAGAAACCTTATGCCGAATGTACTCTGTAAGAATGTAGCAGTGCTAAAATGATAACTATATGACAGGATGGAAGTATTAGCTACCATGACTATGCCTTTTATATTCATATATATATATATATATATAATCAATATGTTGTATACCTTAAACTTATGTAATATTGTATATCAAACATAACCCAATTTTTTTAAAAGGCTCTGGAAGAAGGAATAAAACAGCAGTAGACTCATAGACACTGAGAAGTGACTAGTAGTTACCAAGGGAGAGGGGTTGGGGCTGGTGGGGGAGTGGGAGAGGGATAAGAGGGCACAATAATTCACAATCACAATTTAAGTTGGTCACAGGGACCATAGTACATCATGGAGAATACAGTCAGTGGTTCTGTAACATCTTTCTATGTTGATAGATAGTAACCGCACTAGAGGGGGTGAGGATTTAAGAATATGGGTAACTGTTAAACCACTGTGTTGTACATTTGAAACCAACATAAGACTGTATATCAACGATACTTCAATAAAAGAAAAAAAAAGGCTGTGGAAGTACTAAGCCAGATTTTCAATGGCTCTCGAGGAGTGTGCAGAATCATCAGGGCGGTCTATTTTAAGTTCCTGCATCTGAATCCATGGGTAGAGGGCCTGAGGATCTGCTTTTAAAGATCCCAGATACATCCTGCAGCAAATTGTCCTTGGCCCACCATTAGAGAATCCTCACCTCATCAGCATCATTAATTAGGCTTAGGTCTCCTGAGTTGAGGATGGGGGAGGAATGAAGAGAGAGTGATCTGTGCCTGTGTTTTGCGTTTCCCACACCATTCCCTTCGTGCCTCTTCTCCATTCATTCCTGGAGAGTCAGCCTCAGTTCAGGGCTTACGAGGAACTTAAAACAGCACTGCGGGTACTGGAAAATCCCAAGTAATTTTGATTTCCTGATTTATCCAGACCATGACCCATCTGCCAGAGAAACCAACTATCCCAAGGTACCATGACTTGCATGGAAAGGAGAGAAAGAAAGAGAAGAAAATATGGCCCAGGTAAAAAGCAGTAAAGAGGGGAACAGAGATGGTTCCCAACAATCAAGAAGGGAAAACAAAATGAACTTCAGAAAAATATGGAGAAAATAATTGGGTTAAATGTATTTAAATTCTGAATGACTAAAACAGATGGGAGAATGTTATGATTTAGTAATGTATGATTTCATGGAACATGTGTTTTAGCTGTTAGAAGATTGACAAGTCATCCTAAGTACACTCAAGAGGAGAAGGAACTGGATCAAGTATAATTAACTTCTCACTGGCTAATGATCCCCTTTGAGAGAGTTATGGTTAGTGGTTGGCATGTCCTTGATAATTATCTCTAAGCATCCTAAAGAAGTGGGGAGAAAATCTGGGAAGGAAGTTGAATGCTTCTTCTGTTCAGTCACCTGCTAGGTGCTCCCTGTAAGCAAAACTGGGGCTCCAAGAATTTGAGTGATTTCCCCAAAGTAACAAAGCTAGTAAGTGGTAGAGCTTGGGTAGGACACCAGAGCCTTCTGACCCTGAAGTCTAGCTCTGAGTATATTGTTAAAAAAACTAACATTCAGAGAAGGAAAATGACAGTGTAGAGAGATCATTTTTGCCAATAAAGTGTTTCCTTCTTAAGTCTCTATCTTCATCAGTCAGCCAACAAACTCACGTGGAGTATGTTCCAGTGCCCAATATTATGTTAACGGCTGTGGAGGAGTCAAGGAGATGTGTGAGACATCGTGTCCACACCTAAAGTGACTAAAAATCTGCTGGGGAAAATAACAGGAATTTCTCAGACAACTGTGTAGGTCAAGTCTGCGCTAAGTTGGGTGGTCACGTGGAGGGACAAGGCAAGTTCAAAGAAGAGATCTCAGCGGTGGTAGCAGTTGAGAAGGTGGGAGCAGGATTGAGCTTTCAAATCTTTGCAAGATGCTGGCAGAGAGACCTGCATGCCCCACGGTGATTTGACAGGAATGCAAAACCATCCCAGGTGGGATTCCCTGAACAATTGACTGTGTTCCCTCCTTGTATCCTTCCTTTTGGCTGAAGGAAGCACCAGTTTTCCTCCCCACTTGCTGTGAGTCTTGCTTGAATACTGGAGGTTCCTACTAAATTAATCATTTCCATATTAAAGAAAAGGAGTCACATGCTGCCTTAAGTGGATGGGGTTTCCTCTGAGTTTAAACTCCCTGAATTGGTCTAAATCAGAGGTTCTCAAACATTTTGTCAGCAAGGCCCCTTTACACTCTTAAAAATAATTGAGGACTCTGGAAAACATTTGTTTACAGGCATTTATATCTACAATATTTAACATATTAAAATTAAAATTGAGGAAAAAACATTTACTCATCTTAAAATAACAAAATAAGCTCATTACATGTTAGCATATTGTTACAAAAAATTTTTTTCCAAAACAAAGTACAATTTCCGAAGCATGGCATTGCTTTACATTTTTTCACATTATCTTTAATAGAAGACAGCTGGATTTTTGTATCTATGTCTGCATTCAGTGTAATGCAATACATTGTCTTGGTTGAAGTGTATGAAGAAAACCTGGCCTTACACAAATAAGTAGTTTGAAAAGGAGGAAGTATTTAATACTCTTCATATGATTGCAGATAATCTTTGATACTATATAAAGATTAGTTGCAATGTGGAATCTGAAACCATATCAATCAACCTTTCATACTTGTTACATAAAATCCATTGGTCTATATTCATTTTATGTGAATCTTTCACCCATGCATGATTTTGTAACATCATGTATTGGTCATTTGGAAAAACTTGGTTCATGAAATCTTCCAAATATTAGTTTATTTCATTACATGTTTTTGAAAACCACATTCATTAGTATTACTACGGATCTTATAAGAAAAATTTTGAGGTATTGGGAAACTGCCAGGTTTCTGGTGAAGGATACAAAGCCTTCCATATCTCTAGTTTGGGAAATATGACAAACATTAATTTATCATAACAATGCAGGTCAATTCTGTGCTAGGTTGCGTGGTGGAAGCAGAAGGGGGGAGGACATCAGCAAAATAGCAGAGTAAGGACTTCTGGAAATTTTCTCTCCACAAGAAAACTGGCAAAACTTGTCTGAACCAACTTTTTCAGAGTTCTGAAAATTAACCAAACGCAATCTGAGGAGCATTTATTCAAGAAAAGTGGCTGACAGGCAGAGAAAGACAAGTGCCAAATGATTTCATTCATCTGTGGAGCATAAGAACAAAGCAAAAACGGAAGGAACAAAACAGCAGCAGACTCACAGACTCCAAGAATGGACTAATAGTTGCCAAAGGGAAAGGGACTGGGGAGGGTGGGTGGGAAGGGAGGGCGAAGGGGGAAAAGGGGCATTACGATTAGCACACGTAACGTAGAGTGGAGGCACGGGGAAGGCAGTATAGCACAGAGAAGACAAGTAGTGACTCTATCGCATCTTACTACACTGATGCACAGTGACTGTAATGGGGTATGTGGTGGGGACTTGATAATGGGGGGAGTCTAGTAACCACAATGTTGCTCATGTGATTGTATATTAATGATACCAAAATAAAAAAAGAAAAGTGGCCAAATCTCAGCAGGAGCAGCAAGTGTCCTGGTGTCTTAACCTGCCCTAGTCTAGCCCCCGTCCTCAGCTCCATGATTAAACCTCTTCACTGAGGGAAGCTTTAAAATGCTCTCAGCATCCTTCCACCCCATAACAACCCGGCAGAGAAATGCTCTTGGACTTGAAGATGGGCTGGTGTGGAGGACGGACTGCTTTGCTCGGTACAGTCACTTAAATGCTCTCTTAGGCAGATGACTCAGTCTCTTTGGGCTTCAATTTCCTGATTTACAAGGAGAAAAAAGACTTATGTCTGGGTTCCTCCCACCAGAGATTCTGATTTGATGCTCAATACATGGGTCTACATGATTTAATTTTGTGCAGTACAAGGTTGGTTCCATCAGTGCTGGGGGTTGACAGGGAGCACTAATCCTAAAAGTCCCTCAGGATCCCACCAACTGAGGACGGTTTTGTGCCTGAGGAACAAGAGTTATAAATGTGACTGAGAACTAAGAGGACAGGGTAAGAAGCCCCGGGACTAGTAACCCTATAAAATAAGAATATGAAGACAAGGGGCTGGAGAATAGAATGTAACAAGTATGAAAGGAAGACATGGAATCCTTTTATTTTCTAGCGTTCAGCAGAATGGCCCTAACAAAACTGATACACTCCTAAATCCCTACATTTCAATCAACATCATCATTGTTTTAATACACGAAGGATGTTGTGTTTCGCACACGTTGTTTCATATATCTATTTCTTGACAATTTTACTGGCACAAATAAAATAGAATCAGTTATTTCCACATGGGCTGAAAAGCAGATTTCTCCAGCTCGTGTAGCTGCTCTTCTCCCTTTTGTTTCTTGGAGGTCATCTCCCTGCTCCCCAAATAACTCTCCTAACAATATTAAAATTGCTGAAATTCAATCTAACCAGGTGCCCTGAAGGCAGAATGCATGGGAAAGGAAGCTGAAACTATTGGCTAGAAATAGGACTTGGAATCCCCTCTAGGCTTCAGATATTATTGTATTTTATTATATATTCCACTTTCCAGCGAATGAAAACAAGATCTGGGAACTACACATTGGCAGTGTCTTGGCCTGGGCAGCCAGGAATGCCTCTGAAGTCTCCCCCACCCTGTGGATTTTCTGAGCCTTGCCTGCCCATGTAGCTAGGAGGCTGGAGAGGGCTCGGCTCAATAAATTCTTACGTGATGACATCGGTGTCCTTGCTACCGTCATAGCACCAGGTGAAGGTTGTAGTATCTTTTTACACTAAGTCTCTGTACTTTATTACTTGCTTAAGGACTGCTATAAATTTTATGACTTGGATTACTCAGAATACCTAAAGCCTTAAGAAAGTGTGGGGCTTTTTCATGCCCCAGAGCTATGTTTGTCATACAGATGGAAGAATTGTAATACTCGGAACTAGAATTTCTTGATCATATTTTCCACAAGCAGCTCGGTGCATTTCAAACAGATGAGTTGATCCCTTACTCATTTACCAATGAATTCAGTTATGTATCCAGCAGATTTATTGAACCACACATATGAAGAACTGAACACGGCTTTGGAGCCCCTCCTGCTCTGTGCCCTTTCCTGTTCTGCTCTGTATCACAGGGTTGACCCCTTAAGGCTGTGACTCCCCAGCTCCCAGAACCCCTGGCTTCCTGCCACATTTGACCAAAAGGTGATGGGAAATTGGAGGGTGGGAAGGAGGGAGAAACCAGCCTTGGGTGGCATTTCTAATAGGCTACACCTCCCACAGGACAGGGCCACCAGGGTTCCTGCTTCTGCCCCTGTGACTCTAGGAACTAGTAGTCCTGCCACCCCCCTTTGTCTCTGCAGGCTAGGAGATAGTCGCTTCTGCTGATGCTCATCTCTGGGTGACCTCACTGATCCCTGTTTGGCTCAGTCACCTGTGTAACCCTGCATTTAATGCTTGAAAATGGTTTTTGTCTCCCTGATTAGACTCTGACTGACATAGAGATGATTGGTTTTACTGCTGTTGGAACCGAGGTCCAGAGAAGACGTGACTATCTTAAGTTAACTCAGCTAAAAAAATTAGAAGAAATGTCTAACACATGTAAGGCACTGTGTTAGCTACTGTGTAGAAGATGAAGATGTTAAATCCCAGGCCATTTCTCAGGAGCTTCCCATCTAATAAAGGACACAAGGCATTTATACACACAGCTACAGTACAGGACAGTGTGTGCTAAGTGCCATTAAAGAGATAGACCAACCACAGAGATTGGGGGGCAGGAGATGCAAGATAACAAGGGAAGGTTTCCTGGGAACTTACAAGCTGGAGCAGGTCTAGGACACAGGGTAGGCTTTGTTGGGAAGGAGGGTATGTGCCTGGGTTGCGAAGGTGGATCATTCCAGGCAGAAGGAACAGCCTAGCCTGGAGAGGAGGTCAGGAAGCTCCACGCCTTCACAGGAAACAGCAAACTGTTCTTTATTTGGAACCCGGGGGAATAGTAGCCTGAAAAGTAGAGCGACTGCATCACTTACTGTTTAAACTAAGAGTGAAAAGGGTCATGATTAATACCTACACTGAGACCGCAGGCAGAAACTGGGGCCATGCCAGGGAAACTGAGGCTGAACCAGGCATATCAGGAGTATGGTCACCCACCAGGAGTGGGCAGGGCCCAGAATGTGGAAGATTTTTCCATCCCAGACAGAGAAGTTTGGACCTCAGGCTCCAGTTCACTGGGAAGAGGATCAAAGCAGCCATTGCGGGGAACAGAAACCATTCTGTAAGAGGCTCACCACCCACACACAGTGGGCCGGGGCAGGAGTATAGCACTCCTGCCTTGCCTGGCTGACATGGCCTGTGGGCTCCGGTTGAGCAGGAACACCCCATTCTCCAGTGTGCCCTGTTGGACCTACAACTACATGTGCCCAGCACCTTGCATGGACTTGAGAAAGGAGACAAGAAACTGGTGGTGTCCGACTTGGTTCTTTCCCCAGGGGAGCTGCCAATTTTCCTGAGATTAGACTTTCAGGCCTTACACAGGGAGCAGTATGTGATTGGCAAACTCTAGTGTCATCGAATACCAAAAGGCACAGTCAAGGCAGTGGGTGCCTGGTGGCTAGAAGGGGAGAGGTCAGGGTGGCCTGGATCTTCAGGGAATAGAGCCAGGAACGTGGAACTTGAGCACAGCAGGGAAGGATGAAACTTTGGCTGGTGGGCAGGAGGGGAGGGCATTCCTGGGAGATGCACAGGAGCTGGAATGAGCAGGGTGTGTGTAAGGGACAGTAAAGAAATGAGCTGGTGGGGATAGGGCCTTGAAGGACAGACACTGTGGGATGGGTAGGCACAGAGTTCTGCTTAGGAGCTCAGCATGCAGGCAAACAGCAGCAGAAATTCTAAGTTTCTTCTTCAACCAAATGCAGTTCTGAGCAGATCAGAGAGACAGGACAAAGCCAGTATGGCATCGTGGTCAAGGAGCAGACTTAGCGGCAGCCTTTCTGGGTTCACACGCTGCCTGTCCACTGTGTGACGAGCTACAAACTGCTCAGGACAATAACTGTACCTACAGCAGAGGGTGACATGAAGACTGGGGAGTTAATTCCTGTAAAGTGCATAAAGCAGGGCCTCGCACCCAGTAAGCACTAAACCAGTAGTTCTCAAATCTGGCTGAATGTTGGAATCATTTGGGGTGCTTTTTAAAAACACGAGTACAGAGGAGTTTTGGGGCAGTGAGACTATTCTGTATGATACTGTAGTGGACGGAACATGTCTATACATTCGTCCAAACCCAGAGAATGTAAAACAGATGGTAAGTGAACTCTAGCCTCTGCATGGTAATGACATGTCAGTATAGGCTAAATGTACCGCTGTGATGGGAGATGTTGACAGCAGGGGAATGGCACATGGCCGGGGGATGGGGGCAAGTCGACTTTCTGCTCTATCTTGGTGTGAACCTAAAACTACTCTAAAAAATAAAGTATTTAAAAGGGTGAGAGAGGAGGTGATACCAGCGCCAGGGTCCCACTGAAAAAAGCAATTAGACAGCATCAAGGGGGTGAAGGGTTTTGCTTCCTGGGTGGTTAATGGGCAGCCAGAGCTCAGAAGCACTGAGCTAAATGAATGGGAGCTCCTGTATGGCAGTGAAGGAGTAGGGAGTCGGCCACCTGATGGCAGGGAAGGTAGCTTTGCCTGGGCTTGTCGGGGCAAAGTGGTCTATGTTGAACCTTTGACCCAGCTTTTGACAGCTTTCTGAGCCTCTAGGAGCAACGCAGTCTGACCAGACAATCATTAAAAAAGAAATGAGCAAATTGACTTCAGAAAGGAAAAAATTCTATGGTATTAATATCATCAGGCTTAGTCAACAGACTGAATCCTCTTACCATAAAAAACTCAAGGGTGGCTGGAAACTGTCCCCATAGCCCACCAAGCTAGTCTACTGTCCCAGAATGTCTCCAGAAATGTCAAGGGACATTGTGACAGTAGAAAACTCCTGAATTAAACCGTACATCCATCTATGACAGACGTGGCATCTTGAGAGCAGGACAGAGAACGGCGCACCACTAGATACTGGCCCAGGGCTCTGTCACGAGAGCAAGCTAGCTGGGGATTCTGAGGGACGAGTACTGCCAGGGCGTCAAACACCCAGTGGGCCACAGCCAGACCTGATTTTCCTATCCGAACCTGCTCCTCATCTCAAGAAAATACAGTTCCCTTCTACCGGTTGCTCAGGAGGCCCACCCTCGAGACCACCTGCCACTCCCCTCCTGCATCCAGTCCCACAGCAACTCCAGTCAGAGGTACCAAGAACCCGGCAGCTTCTGCCGCCTTCCGCAGACCCGTCCGGGATGGGCCGCTTCATCTCTCGCCTGAATTACCGCCCTGCTCCATCTCCTCTACAGAGGAATGTTCACATTCTGCAGCCACCATCCTTCTAAAACCAAGCCAGAAAAGATCATTTCTCCATTTAGAAACCCTTCTGTGTGCCCCCAGCTCATTCAAAGTCGTGAGCATGGTGTAGTCCACCAGACCCTGCTGTCTTGCATCCCCCTTGCCTCTCCGGCTCATCCCCATGACTCTTCCCTGCTCGCCACCCTCCGGCCATGATGACTGCTCTCCCTTCTGCCTTCACTTTTCCTCCCTCTGACGAGGACGTTCCTTCCCAGGTAATAATCTCGCCACTCCCCCACCCCCTTCCTTCACCTCTCTGCTCACAGCACCTCATCGGGGACACCTCGCCCCTGTCACTCCTACCTGCCCTGCCCGCCTTGGCTCGGATTCACCTGACACAGTGGCCTCGCTGGTATGCCTAATGTGCAACTCCTCCTCTATGCCATCCCGGGAGGTGGGGGACTCTACTGTGCCCTTACTGGATCCCCAGGGTCTTGAGCCCTCCCATACTCACAGTGGGCCCTCCTTAGTCCTTAGTTTTGAAGGAAGTCCTTACGACCACTTCTTGAGCTATACACCAGCACAGGCATTAGTAGGTTTTGTTTTAGAGAGCAGCACGGGTAGAATGAGATGCGGTGATGTAACAGAACCTAGGGGTCCTGGGAGACAAAATCCTTGGTGTCTAATCCTAGCTTTTTCCTAACCAGTGGTTAGGAACTTGGATGGATCCCAAAATCTCTCGGGACCTGGGGTGATCTATGATGTAAAGGGGTTGAACTAAACCGATTGGATTTGACCAATTAAATCAGCATTTCTTAGAGGTTGGTTTGCGCATCAGTATTGTTTCTAGAGTTCCTCAGGTGTAATGCACAGCCAGCAGTGGGATGGCCCTTGGAACAGGGCTTCTCCTGTGTCCATGTGCACAGAAATCGCCGGGGATCTTGTTAAAATGCAGAATCTGCTGCGTTGGGCCAGGGGTGGGGGCTGGGATTCTGGGATAACAAGCTCCAAGGGGATGCTACTGCTGGTCTGAAATCAACTTTGAATGGCAAGATTTTAGAGTTGCTTCCAGCTCTAAGACTCCAATATCTCTATGAAGGGTGAAAGTCCCTGTATTAAATTCTCAGAAAAATATCAGCTGTCAATGAACATGCTGCTCACTTTGAACTGAGTTCCCAGTAAATGCCTGGAAAGTTGCCCCCTCATGCAATGCTGTAGGTGTCTAAATTGGTTTTGGTTTTTTAAAAAACTAACCACTAGACCTAGGCAGGAGGAATGTGCAAAACCAGATCCAAGGACTTCACTAGCAGAAGCAGCCCGGAGACCTGCTGATAATCAGGGAAGAAGTCCATCATAATTTAATTGCTCCTCTTTGCCTGCAGCTCGCATCATAGCCTTGGTGCTTGCTGTCTCTGTCATCTTCACCGGGCGCCTCTGCCTTGCTCCCATCTCCTGGTGCCTGCTGGGTGAGCAGAAACGGCAACTGACAGCAGCTGGGAGAGCAGGGAGCCAGCCCAGGGCGGCCCGTGTTGGAGCAAAGCCAGTCAGGGCTGCAAGCAGGAAGAATCCCCACCCTGCTGGGGCAGCAACCCAGGGAATGGGGAATGACAGGGACAGAAAAGGGGCAGCCACTTAATGACCAGAAGCTCAGGCTCCCTGGAACTCAAATGCCACAGAAAGCTGCTGCCACAGTGCCCTCGTCCTATGGTTCCTGCAGGAGGCCTTTTAGAATTATTTCCTGTCTTCATGGTCCCCTTAAACAGCCTAGCCTCTAGAGTAGCAGTGGGCTAACCACCAAGAAGCCACCATGATTCACATCAATTCCCCACATTCAGGCGAGGGATGCCTAGGGGATGGCTCTGTAAGGGGGGAACATTGTCCTGGACTCTGTCGCGGTCCCTGGCTGGGTCCAAAAATTTAACCAACAAAGACAAACTAATAGGAGAAAAGCATACAGACTTCATTGAATTTTTATATGTACAGGGGAGCCTTCAAGAGAGACCTAAAGATGTGACCAGTACAGGAAGCTTTTATATCTTTTAAACAAAGAAGTAATGAATTTGTGAAGAATTGACGAGATGATGTTTGGGCTGGAGGCAGTAAATGGTGAAGACCTAACTAAGAAGATAAGGGGGAGTTTAACAACTCTCGTTTGTGCAGACCTCTTGGTCCCAAATTCCCCATCTCTGTGCTTAGGAATGTCTCCCCTCCTCCTGATACAGGGAACATGCCCTACTCTGGGGAGGTCTGTGACCTATTTCAGGAAAGAAAGGCGAAGAGGGAGGGCAGGTCCGTGACCTTCCTGCTTCTGCCATTAAAAAAAATTCCTTCCGCTTAAGCTGCTTAATATGCTAAGGTACGATATTGAGGGTAACGTGTCCTAAATCCCGTCAGCTCTTTCCCTCTCCTCTGAGCAAGACTCTGAAGAATGTAACAAAGCACTCAAGGCATTGTGTAAGTCTCTCCACAAATCTTTATTAAGCGCCTGCTGTGAAAGAGGCACTGAGCCATTCCCTGGAGGTACAGCGGGAACAGATTGGATGAGTTCAGGCTCCTGTGGAACTTACATTCCCACTAAGGGAGTCTCCCGGTGAACAAAAATACAAAGAAATACACACCATGACTGGAAACAACCAAGTGTCCACCAACAGGTGAGCAGAATCACAAATTCCGGGAGCTCCAAACAATGAAACACTGAAACGCTCTGCAATATAAAGCATGACCCACTGACACACAATATAAAGCATGACCCACTGGCACACCAAAGGAAACGGGTGATTCTCAGGATGATTATGTGGAGCAAGAGAAGCCAGAGACAGGACTACATGCTCTATGACCTCATTTATTTAAAATTCTAGGAAGGACAAACTCGTCCCTGGTGACTGAAGGCAAGGTGGGAGCTGTGTGAGGACAGGTGGGCAGAGGGACAGGAAAGCGGGGATGTGGAGGGGCTTTGAGAAATCTTTTGAGGGCCATAACTCTGTTCACCATCTTGACGGTGGTGATGGTTTCCTGGGTGTGGGCATGTGTCAAAGCTTACCAAACTGAACACTTCAAATGTGTGTACTTCTTTGTATGTCAATTACACCTACACAAAGCTGTTAAATATGTGGATACACACATTACCTCATGCGCTCTGTGAAAAATACAGCAAAGATAAGGGAGGTAGGACATGCTGGGGGCAGGCGGTGCTATTTTAGGTGGTTCTGTGATTCTGTGAATACAAAGTAAACCTCAACCTCATTTAGGCCAAGAACCTCCTAATGTTACTAACCTGCTCTAGGTTCTCAGAAAGTGTCCAAGGAATGGCATTTTCAGACAGCACGTGTCCAATTTCCAGTGATCAGTGTACCTTTCCCTGGCTATCCCAAGTCTGAGAGGGGCAGTCTGTCACTGCTCCCAAACTAGCATCATTTGCCCTTAGAGTTGGCACCATGGTGGGAGCAGTTGTCCAAGTTTGGTCCAGGAAAAGATGCAGAGGTACATAGGTAAAGCTGAGTGCCCTGTGGCATGGCTCTCATAACCATTCGTTGCCCTGAGACCCTTACCTACCAAAGTCAAAACTGGAACATGATGATGGACGGTGGATTGTCGGCATGGACCTACCACCCTAAGGGCAAAATGGGAGTTTCTCGTCAGACCCTTGGGACTCATTCAAGGAACGCTCCAAGCATGGCCTGAGGCATGGCCAGGATGCACACCTGCTGAATTCATTCAGGAAGAATGCCGCAGGAGCCTGCCTCTGCTCCGGGCCGGGACCGCAGAGGCCCTCCCGGTGCGGAGAGTCCTGCCAGTCAGTCACCCTTAAGGCTTATTACACCTACTTAAGCTCACGGGAACACGAAGTTCACAAAATGCTTCCCAGCCTTGGATGAGATGCCTTTTCTGTCTTAGCCAAGACATAGCAAGATTCAGTCATCTTTATTTCTACCCAATGATTCCTTGATCAAACATGTTAATTATATTTCTTCCTCCAAGAGGGATATAGCACAGAGAAAAAGTGCTGCCAAGCTAAGCTACCTTTCTGTGGATAAAATGAAGGTTCCTGTGGCCAGGATTCTCACCTGGCCCTGGTTGGCTGGTTCACTACACATGTGTGGCCAGTACATTGTTATTGACTCTATATAATAAAGAGCTCCACCCAGTGTTCTGAGCGATATGGTGGCAGGGCTGCAAGGCTGCAGGAGAGCAGAGCAGAGGCTGGAGTGGTGGCAGCACTGAGGGCGGAGACTGGGACGCCTGTGAAGGCTGAGAGACCCAGAGGCAGGGACTGGCTTGCTGCCTGCAGACTCGCTCTGAGTGAACAGGATTTTAGTGATTGACCTGCCACCGTGGAAATAAAGTTGGGTATAACCCTTTCACCCCAAGAACGTTCTTCTACTGTCATTTCTTTGGTCACACTGAATCCATAGTGAACTTGCCCGAGGCTGAAACCCATTGGCAAGACAATTGGCAACAGCCTGCAGGGTTCATTGGTGATCAGGGAAAAAAGAAGAGGCTGCCCTCATGGAAGGAGTGTTTCAGCGGCTGCACCTATGATGGGGAGACACTCGAGTGTCCCCTGTGGACATGCACTGTGAAGGGGTGGAGGGCTGGGGTCCACCCCAAGAGAAAGAAAATTTGTTGCTGACTGAAATGGCGTCACTAAGAAATACTGTGGAAATAGTAAAGGATGTCGTGGTAGCCTGAGAGGAAGCAGCAGGAAAAGGAGCAATAGCCCGAGAAGGGGCGGCCCGAGCAGCAGCAGCACGCAGGCTGGCAGGTGCCGTGGGGCAGGTCAGGGATGTAGGGGAGCCGTCAGCCCCGGAAATGGAGGAGCGGAGGTGTGATGACCAGGTGGGGGTGGAGGTCTTGCCGGTGCGGAGGCATCGGCCCCTCCTCAGTTGAGCCCCCACCTGGGTGGAAGCTGGTGGATAAGCCAGAGGGAACCGCGGTTCTTTCAGGAGAGGTGCGGCCCCTCCTCAGGTCGTGGAGCGCTCCGTGCTCTGCTGCTGTCCTCAGGCTCAAGCACAAAAGGAAATATGGTCTGCTTCTCAAGGAAGAATTTAAAGGGCCCTGTTGAGTGTCACAAGGGCCCAGATGTGGGTTGGTTTGAAAAGGCAGGAGCAGACAGAGAGAAATTGGACTGCAGCTGTGGCAGCAACTGAGACCAGAGCAGCGGTTCTGGCTGCTGGGATGAGGCGGAGGGCAGAGATGAAGCAACAAGACTGGCCTGTGTGTCTGCAAGACTTTTGCTGGAGAGGCTGGAGAAGGTGGGTACCGTAAGGCCCACCCATGGTCCTTTTGTTTAACTCATTTGCGTGGAACTGGTTTGAACACAGCCAGGATGACCACTTGGTGGCAACAGATCTCCTCAGGCTTGAGGGTTATTTAATTTTTGTTATATGTATATTGTCATAGATTATGGAATTTGGTTACAATGTTCCAGCTTCCTCATACGGGAACCATTACAGAGGACTGAGGGCACATAGATTGAGAGGCAAGAATCCTGGAGGGGTGGAGTGTGGTAAAATGAAGGTTTCTGTAGCCAGGATTCTCACCTGGCCCTGGTTGGCTAGCTCACTACACCTGTGTGGGCAATATGTTGTTGTTGACTCTATATAATAAAGAGTTCCACCCAGTGCTCTGGGCGACATGGTGGCATGGCTGCAAGACTGCAGGAGAGCAGAGCAGAGGCTAGAGTGGTGGCAGTGCCAAGGACAGAGACTGGGACGGCTGCGGGGGTAGAGAGGCTCAGAGGCAGGGACTGGCCTGCTGCATGCAGACTCGCTCTGAGTGGATCTAGTGATTGACCTGCCACCGTGGGAATAAAGTTGGGTATAAACCTTTCACCCCAAGAACGTTCCACTGTCATTCCTCGGTCTCATTGAATTCATAGTGAATTTGTCCAGGGCTGAAACCCATTGGCAAGGCACACACCCTATTGCAATGTGAGTTTGCCACTTCACTCTTCAAAATGTGGCATCTATTTTCCTGTCTCTTAAGTCTGGTCTGGCCCTGTGACTTGCTTTGCCCAAGAGAATGTGGTAGGATTATATGGGGTGGAGCTCAAGAAGGGTTGCAGCTCTGTTATCCTGAGATGCTGCCCCAAGACCACCATATAAGAAAGCCAGTTCTAGCCTACTGGAAGACAAGAGCCCATGTAGAGAACCGAGGTGGCCCAGCCAACAGCCAAAGTCAGCTACCAGGCTTGCTGGTGAAGCCATATTGGACCTTCCTTCCTAACCAATCCTCAAACTGACTCAAGTGGCATGAGTGGGCATGAGTGGGCATGAGTGGGCCAGGCAGAACCAGCAGGGGAACCACAGCCAGCCCACAGAATGCTCTCCCGGCTTCCTATCTCTCTTGTTGGCCAAGTACACTTGACCTGTGGTGACATAAAGGTCACAACAGCACTGAACAATCTCTTCCAAGCAGTCTCATTTGTCCAAAGTACACAGTTCTACAAGACTCGAGTGCAATGAGGAGAAGAATGTGGGGAGTGGTGCGGCTGGGTTGAGGAAAGAGGGAAGATCAGAAGGTCGATAAATACAGGAGCAGGGCTCTTGGCCTGCAGATTAGATTTGTTAAACCAGAAAAACCCCTTGGGAAACAGACACCGGAGCTTTCAAATATCTAAGAATGCAGATTTAATAACTCAAAGATTAAACTCAGGTTGATAAAGAAAAGTATAGTTTTCTTTGGGGAACAATGAGCTGATCTGGTGCTTTATGATATATTGATAATGGCAAGAAAATCTGAGAGTAGTATTTTAACTAACAACTAACTTTTAATCTTTGAAAGTCATTTGCACAAATGACCATTCATTTTCCTAACTAGCACTTAAAATACTGGTAGAAGTCAAACTACTTTACAGATGAATGTTTTAGGATGTAAAGCATTTTTCATCTTGGGCAACACATTGGAATCACCTGGGGTCGGGACTAAATTAGTCAAGGGTGAAGGCCAAGCACTAGGGGTTTTCAAAGTTGCCCAGGTGGGAACATTTTCTCTATGTCACATGCAAAGTAATGCTAATGGGCAGCTACAGTTCAGAACTACTGGTGTGAAAAGTCAGGACTTTCAAAGATCCTTAGTACCCAACATATTTATTACTAAGCAGAAAAAAGGAACCATGTCTGTTATCGCCCAGCACTATTCCTGACTGAATTGGGACTGAATATTGGGTACTTTTCTAAATGACAGGCCAGGAGTTTGGAAAGAGTATATTCTCTCACCTTGAGTCTTTAATTTGTACAGTAAACCACTGCCCTGCTGGACTTCAGAGCAGAGAATGAGGACTCCCTGTCCCTTCCACAAAACAAGTTCCCTTCCTAAACTCTCCCCTGTACTGTATCCCCCATTTTAACCTGCCCACCTCCTCCTGGGGCTTCACCATATCCTCCTTATTCCTCCATCACTTAACTCCCTTGACAGTCTGCAAACATTAGTTCAACTGCATTCCTGGTCCTGAGTAGACAAGGAATAACACTAATAGCAAATCTCAATTCTTAAATGGCATTCGGTAGTAAAAGAGTACTCATCAAGCTTCTCTTCTGGCTATAAAGGGAGTATAAATTTTTGCTTCATGTGAGACTCAACTTAATCAAGAAGTATGTATTGAGTGCTAAGAGGGACAAAGGCAAGTGTGGAAAATATACAAAAACTGTGTGTGGATTCTCAAGGATCTTACCATCTAGACCAGGGTTTGGCATCTGTGGCCCGCAGCCCAAATCTCGTCCCCCACCTGTTTTTGTAAATAAAGTTTTATTGGAACACAGCTTTGCTTTTTAAAAGAGAAATTGTCTATGAATGCTTTCACACTACAATGGCAAAGTTGAGTCATTTTGACTGACACCATCTTACTATCTGGGCCTTTATAAAAGTTTGCTGATGTTGATCTAAATTAAAATCAAATACATATATGTATTGCCATCTGTATCACCATGTATTATATAATATATATCACTATGTATTAGGCCCTAGGGGATACATCAGTGTGAAACAGTGATGATTTCTGCCTCTAAGAGGCCCACAATCCTGAGCAATAAATAAGCACCCAAAGGGAGGCCTAAACAAAGGGAAGAGAATGTTTGAGGCTGCACAGATCTGTGGGTAACTAGAATTGCCTGGGAATAGCAGAGGTGGCTTCCAAGCTGAGTGGGGTGAAGAGGAGAAAGAGGTCTGGCAAAATTGGAATGAAGAGGCAGGAAACTCCAATCCTGTGAGCAGCAAGTGGCAGTTGGGCTGCCTCCCAGGGTATTAGAGTGTGAGGGGGAAAATGGCATGATTTGTGCACCACTTGTCTCCCATGCTGGACTTGTGATTTTATGAGAGTGTGGACAAGGTTTGTGTTGTCACTTCTACCAGTAGCATTAGGCAACATGCCTGCCATAAAGTAGGTGTTTGATGAATATTATTGAAAGAATTAAATAATAGATGAGTAAACATATATGTCAAATATCAGGTTAGATATTCTGTAAGCCAGCCGAGTCAAGCATTTCCACCATGGCAAAATCATCTCAGATCTTACTTTGAAGCAAAAGAGTGGACAGGGAGATGAGAAAGCTAGTATTTATTGGCCAGCCTATGACATAACATGCTCTTTACAAGCATAAAATTATTTAATTCTCTCAACCACCCTTTTATTTTACCAATGAAGAAATGGAGTTTCGGCAAGGTTAAACAGCTGGCCAGAGAATAGCAGAGCCAGATTTCACACCCAAGTCTTACTTTGTCGTTTTCATCAGCACATGTCCACACCTACCCATCATTTTCACACCATGCTCTGCAGACCTCAGGCTCCTCAGAGCCCCCAAAAGGAGCATCGTGGCCAATTCAGTAGCACTGGAGACCAAGGGCACAGACATCCCACCCAGGTTCAACCAGAGAAGTTCTCATTTTCTCTACTTCATTTACGGAGCTTCCTTATTTCATCTGAACAAATAATTCTTGAGGAAATAGAAAAGAATCAGAAACCACTGTACTGACCATGCTACTTCCCAAAATAAAGCCAGAGGTATGGTTTCTAGCCTTAACTCCATCACCAGTTTGCTGCAGGATCATGTCAGTCACTTCTTCTGTCCATTGTTAGGCACAAAAGGTGGGATGACGGTGCTGAAATCCTATTGTGCTAAACTTCCCAGAGAGAACAAGATTCAATTTCATTCACTTAATGAATGAAAAGGGTGGGACTACCTTGCATTCTAGATTAATTCTAGATTAAGTTGTAATTCCACCAATGGCAGCAAATTAGAGCCATGTGATTAGTGACCAGGCAGAGCTCAGCAGAGTCGCTGCTGGATGCATTGACTGACACCTGCCAACAGCATCTAACATTAGGATCAAAAAGCAAACATGAGCCAATCTTTTGGTGTTAACTCATAGAAACCAGCACATGACAGAACGCAGGTATCTGAGCACACAGTCCAGAGGGGTACATCGACTTACCAATAGAGATGTAACACATGAATATACTGATTCTGGAAGAATTCATGACTGGAAACAATGCCACACTCATGTATGGTTTGACCATTCTTATACCAAGTTACCTCTGGCTTGGGCTCACCTGATGAAGAAATAAGAATATTCTTATTACATTAAGTATTATTAGAAAAGAAAACTATAAAGCCATGAATAAGAAGGAGTAATAAGCAATAGGGATGAATATGATGGACCATGTCAGTGGGGGAACAGGAAAAACTCCCTCTTACTGATGCAAATGCATCATTCAACAAGCACTGTTGAGCATGTTATGTGCCTAAGCTAGTGCTGTGCCAGGGTGAGGATGGGGCACACACAAAACGAAAAATTCTGTCCCTAATCTCAAGGAGCTATTAAGAAAAGTATCTAAGACCTAGGTATAAGGCAAAAATGTGGGTAGGATCTTCTTTCAATACCATAAGGAGACACAACTCCATCTAAAAATTATCTAGGGAAATGCACTTTAATTCAATGATCACTATATTGATTAAAATTCCCAGATTTGGTGAAGTTACATGTAAACTTGTAGATTTCTATCCAATAGAGATGCAAATAATCTCTGGCAGAAAAGATAACTCCATATGTTATGGTTTATTGCCCTACAGGACATTCACCGGTGTTTTACTCAACCCACTAATCTTACCCTAACATCCCCTTATTACATTGCCTGTAAGTACCTAATACCTCTAATTTATTGGCCACACCTTAATACTTGCTGGTTCCCTCTGTATTCAAAGACTTGAATAAAGTCTCTGAGATGTTCCTTTCATATTTGCATGGGAGTCACTTTACCTTTTTGAAAGTAATTTTTTAACAGTGTTTAGAGTTGAGTGTATGGTATGGTACAAAAGAGGGAAGAACAAAGTGGATTAGTAAATGCCATACCTTCCTGAGGGTGAAGAAGTCTGGAAGGTAAGTTTGCCAGACTGGCACTGAGCACGTGTGACTGATATGATCACAGAAATTGGCCTGTACTTTCTCCCTCAGATTTCCCTTGGTGATCATGAACCCCATGTGACACTCACTCATGGGCTAATCTGGTAAAACCCCAGGAATTCCATTCACCCTTGGGATTTTTTTTCCCCTTGTGATAGGGCAGGAGGGTTTCCAAAATGCCCCAGGGGAGCTTTCTCACTAGCCTCCATACCATTGAAAACACATTGAAATGTATCCGACATATAGGAGGAAAGCCCAGAATGTGGAAACACTACGCCGCTCTGAACCCATCCCAGGAACATTTGTGTGTTCCTATCATTTATCATATAACTTTGACCACTAAGAGAAGAACTCTATGTTCCTCTGAGGTCTGTGCCATGGATGGGACCTGAGGATGCTTCCCCCACCGTGTCTTGTCTCCCAGCTAGACTACCTCCGTGCTGACACCATGAATGTGCTTTGTGGCAATTGTGGGTAGGCATCTTTGCCTCCTCCTTCAGGTAGGCACCTGAGTAAATCGGTCCCTGGAACCAGAAGCAGAGAGGCTGCATGCAAGGACACATCCTTCCCCAGCAGCTCCTTGGCTGGGTCTCTTTCAGGCAAATGACTAAGTCACCAAAAATGAGCTTCCTTGAAAAACCATCAAGGAAGCTCCTGGTCATAATTCATTTCTGCCTTCATCAGCCTTGTGTCCCCCTCTCAAACAATTTCATAGATTCCTTGTTAGGAAGCATTCAATTGCTCCTTTTTTTAAAAATGTACACCTGATTTTTTTAAATTAAAGCATCATTGATATACAATCTTATGTTGGTTTCAAATATACAACAGTGATTTGACAGTTACCCATATTATTAAATCCTTACCCTCTCTAGTGAGGTCACTACCTATCAACACAGAAAGATGTTACAGAATCTTTAACTGTATTTTCCATGCTGTACTCCAGTCACTGTGACCAACTTATATTGTGATTGCGAATTATTTTGCCCCTTTACCCCCTTCCCTCCCCCCTTGGTAACAGCTAGTCCCTTCTTGGTGTCTATGAGCCTACCACTATTTTGTTCCTTCTGTTTTACTTTGTTTTTATACTCCACAAAGAAGTGAAATCATATGTTGTGTACCTGATTTTCTTGAAGAAAGTATATACAGTGTGCATGAACTGGGTCTGGGGAACTCATTCTGATCTCTTTGACTCCAGTTTTGTTCATTTCATTCAGACTTTTCAGGGCTGATTGATTCCCCCAGTTTCTTAATGGCTGACTGGTTTTTTCCCTTTGTGCAGCATAGATCTGAACCATCAGCCAGAAATGAGACTCGCATAAGGAACTGGTATCTGTACCATGTGGGTGGTTCTCTTTTCTCTTCCTCCACTTGCTGGAAACCTAACCGGAAAATCCTACCCTTGTTTTTAAGTCTACCTACCTACAGGTCACATGGGATGAAAGCCACCTCTAGAACATTTCACAAGCATCTGGCTAAGGTGTGTGGGGACCAGTGGCCAAGTTTAGGGTATGTCTCAACACCGGGGCCCCCTGGGGAGATACAGGGGCTCCGCTTGGAAGGCTCAGTAGTGGACTGGTGCCTGTCCATCTATCTGAATGGCTATGGACAAACACCTAGAAAGCAAGTGGGCTCAGCTCTGGGCTTGGAGAGGCTAAGCGCACAGTTCTACACCCCAGTATCCAGACTGATGATGGGATTTTATTACAACTTCTGCTAAGCAAGCGCGGCCATTTCAGAGGCCAGCTCTTCTCTCTGGATGTAGGAAAGGGGATCAGGGGAGGATCGTTTTCTACCTGCCCTCAGGAAGATCACTGGCGCCTGCATGTTTTTGAGGGTAGAGATGTAATCACAGAAAGAAAAGAAAACCACAAAATACAAGATACCACTCCCAACCCAATTATTTTGCTTCTAGTTTCTTTAAATAATAAATCATTTTTATCCCTGGGGGCACCATTTCCAGTTGAGCTCTGGATTATTTATTCTCCAGCCTGGGGGGGGGGGGAATTCCAGTGTCCTGCTTGTCCCCTATTGGACATGCTTTGTCTTGGGTGACGTCTTCCCTGCTGACTAGTGCACCTGAAGAAGGCAGGCGGTGGGGAGGCAGATTCAGCCAGTACTGGGATATCAGTAGAAGACTGATGGAACTAAAGTTCAACAGTGTTTGACAGACGTTATTCATGCCATTCCTATGTACACAGTCCTGTGTACAGAGATTAAGAGTAGATTATCTGAAAAAATTACCAGTATGGAAGTTGCCCTAATGAAGAAACACAGTGTGAAGTGAAGATCCCTGAAATGTGTCCAGGAAATGACTCCAAGAAATCTTTCAGGAAAATATCATAGAGGATTTATTTGCTCCATGGGTTACTCAAAACAAACTTCCCAGGCAATTTTCCCAAATGATGTTTTAATAGCACCTTTGTGAGCCCAAACAGCTGGTCCACAAGAAGATTTCTGATGGTGATTAGCTAGTAACGCTTACCAGATATTATGCAGCGAAGCGATGTGTCTGATTTCTCAGGAACTTTCTGGGAAAGCAACGTGGATAAAAAACAAAGTGTGCATCTCTGGGGCCCTTCAGAGTCTGTCATCCTTTCATGCCACTTGAATCTGAAAAATAAAAGTCCCAATATTAGCATTTGTTCTGGACTTCTCTGACATTCCCACGAGCTCGAGAAATCCCGCGGCCCAGTCAGTGGCCCCTAGGGAGAGAGAAGGATCACAAGCACCTCTCCCTGGAGTAGAGAAGGCAAGTCCTGGGGCAGGCTCCTGCCTGCGGCTCTGCGCACATGTGGGCCCGATACTTGTGGGGCTGTCCTGGGTTCTGTAGGGTGTTTAGCAGCACCCCGGGCTTCAACTCACTGCATATCAGTAGCACCCTCTGCCAACTCGTGACAATCAGAATGTCTACAGATGTTGCCGATGTCCCCGGGGAGGGCGGCAGTTGAGAGCCACTAGTCCAAGTGGATCACAGCCTGACCGAAGCCCAGATAAGGAGGAAAGAACCACGAAGCCTACAGCCAGGGCCACCTCCTCTCATTTCTTTCTTTCCTCCTCAAAGTCTTTTCATACTGGACTCAAAAAGTGCATATGCATGTTTGCCTCCAAAAAGAGGAGTTGATTAGACGCAAATGAATCTCCAGGTGGGAAGTATTTCAAAACTGAGAAAGTGCTCCTTCTTGGCACCAGACAGGCACCTCCCCTCCTCTGCCCCCCAAAGGGCAGTGGCTGGGCTGGTGCATCTGGGCAAGCATGCGCTCACTTGTACAAGCAGGCACGGACACTTGATTAGTCACCAGGTCCTTTATTTCATCCTTTTAAACTACTAAATGGTTACCTCCTACATCTTACAGATGAGGAGCTGAGGCTCAGAGAAGTTCAGCAACTGTTCCAGATCACACAGCTTCAGTGGCTGCTGCCTTGGGGCCACCCTTCATGACTGTGCAAGCTGACATCTTGCGTGTGCAAGGCGCCCCTGCAGCTACACAGTACCCACTTCGCACAGGTATGTGGCTGCCCTAAGAACACAGGTCGGTCTGAACCCAGAGGGCCTTTTTCCCCCTTCTCCTCAGGGTTCAGGGCAGGCCTCACTCTGCCGAATCTGTCCTTTGCAGGGGCCCAAGCTCAGAAACAACATTGCGCTCTATCCAAACGGTAGGGTCCCACTTCCTTACCTTGGTGAGCAGCTCTCCACACCATGGAGCTCAGGAAAAGGAAAGCTCACACCACACGAGGCACATTTAGCATGAACGGGGGAAGGGCTCCAAGAAGCTGCAAATGGTGACGGTGGGGATGCTGAGGGCCCTAATGCAGAAGCCTGAGCCGAGCTCTCGGTGGAAGAATCTGGGTCTACACGGCCCCAACCGTAACACAGAAGGGGAACCCCTCTGCATGCAGGTACGACAGCTTCTTAACTGTTAGAACCAATTCCCCCAGTTTACAGGTCTGGGTTCAAGATGAAAATGAGGAGTTCCTTGTTCAAATATGGTTAAGATATTGAAGACAGCAAACGCAGAGCATTAAACAGACCACTGGCACCCTTTGGGCCACGGGGCCCCTGGGGCTGGCCCTGCCCGTAGACGGCTCCCCTGGTCTACACTTAAACACGTGCTAGTCCTCCCCTCTGGGCCTCTCCTCCTGCTTCTGCAGCTCCCACAGTATTTCTTTAACACCAATGTATTTACTCATCCCATTTTAAGTTTGATCTGGTAATGGGAGCTAGAACAGCAGGTATGATTTAAGATAAAAAAAATGTTGGTATTTCTCAGGATAATTGAATGAATAATTTTAGGGCTAAATGTAGGTCTAAAGCAGGAAGAATGGGATGTAAGTTCAATTTTTTTTAATGTTATGGTATTTCACAACTAAAAGTGTAAATTGTATTTCTGATCTTGTCCAATGTCCTTGACTCAATATAAAGTGCAGAACAAGGGTTGGCACACATATAAAAGTGCAGCTTCAGGAAGAAAGAGGGGGAAGGAGAGAAAGAAAAGAATAAGAAATAAAGAGACAAAGAGAGTCTTAGACTTAGAATCACCCTATTTATTTGTATTTATTGCTAGTCTGGTAAATTTCCCAAAGACGAGGACAGTGCAATTTATATTTTTTGTATCTCCAGTTAGTATATTGATCTGGACATGGAATACAGTTAGTTTATCATCCAAGAAAATCAGTGGACTAGGAGTCAGAGGTTTTAGCCCTAACACTTACAATCATCATTTTTGAGTGGCAACGTGCACAGGTGGTTAGGAGCCTGGTTCAAATTCCGCCTTCGCTCATTACGAGCTCAATAAGCATGAAACAACCTTTCTGTGCCTGAGTTTCCTCATCTGTAAAATGGAGGCATAACTTGTATATTCTTCATAGGTTGTGAAGATTAAATGAATTATTGCCTATAAAGCACTTATTACAATGCAGAAGTAAGTGCTCAGTAAATGTTAGCACTAATCATTATTTTTTTAAAGTGCAGCTTCTGGTTAGAAACACTAGCCCATCTGACTTGACTGGTAATGACACTGATACTTCTGCAACACTTCTTTTTAACAGCTTTAGTGAGATGTAATTCACATTCCACACAATTCGCCCATTTAAAGTGTACCATTCCATGGCTTTCAACGTATTCAGAGTTGTGCAACCATCACCACAATCAGTTTTAGAACATTCTCATGACCCCCAAAATAAACCCACCCCCCCACCTTAGCTTCCCCCTCCTCATCTTCCCACCAACCCCCACCCTCCCAGTGCCCCAAAAACACATAGATCGCCTTTCTGTCTTTATGGCATTGCCTATTCTGGATATTTCATATAAATAGAATCAAGTGATATGTAGTCCTTTGTGACTGGCTTCTTTCTTGTAGCATAACGCTCCCAAGGTTCATCCATGCTGTACCGTGTGTCAGCATTTCAGTTCTTCCCAAGGCCAATCTGCAACCCTTCTTAGGAGCAGCTGTTGGGGCAAAGGGATGACTACCTGGGCTCTCCACATTCCTAGGAGACTTACCCAGACAACTGGGGAGGGGAAAGGGCGGGCACGAGACTCTCATGGCTAGAAAACTCTCCAGAACCAGAAGCACCACAGGACTGAGAACCAAGCCCAGGCCTTGTTACTGGCCAGGGATAAATCTACATCCACCTCTGCCACCGACCTGGTGGAGTTATCAGGCCTGTTTCATCATCTGCAATAGGAGATAACGATAATGTTGTAAGGATTAGAATATGTATGTAAATGGCCTGGGAAGAATCAGCTACATAACTGATTTTCAAGGTGGTAATCAATAGACTTTAATGAAAGACTTCCCTGGTTTCATCAATCTCCTTTTCTGCTGGGGGTTACCACAAATGGTTGTTGTTGTTGTTTTATGTGATTTGTCAATTAATGTCTTAAAGTTTCTACTGGTATAATATTCACCTGCAATAGTGATTTATAAGATATGACTCCTCCATTCCCATTCCCAAGGTTCACTGCTGGGGTGGACAGGAAAGAAAGGACAAACTGTCAGGAGTTGGGGTGACATTGAGGACCTGGTGTGTCACCTATGGCTCCTCCCCGGGTGACTGCCTCTTGACAATGAAGTCCTACAGGTCACAACACTGACACACATACTCCCTGACTCATACAGTTGGTTCAGGGACCACGTACCCCAGCCACAGGGAAAGGACAGTGAAGTCAGGATGCAGTGAGAGCCTTTGAAGACAGATTTCCCCTTCTCTGCTGGAGATGGATAGCAATACTGAGTTATGGATACTAGCAGAGGGGGCTGCGGCTGGGCTCACAGACAACCTTGGAGAGAAAACATGTTAACTGGAAAGAACACAATATTTGGGTGATTCTTCTTTTGTTGTCAATGATTTCTAGCTGTGTGGTCCAGGGCAAATTGCTTTCTTTTTAAAATGTATGTTTACCTTTAATTATACAGATTCTACATGCACACATTTGTATTCTTAAAAATGCATATAAAGGTAAAGTCATCCACAAACACTATTCCTCCATCCTAGTACTTTCCTAAGAGCAAGAGTTGGCTGTTCTTCCAGGCATTTTTCATCCATTTATGTATAAAGTCATCGGAATACATATATAATTTTGTGAGATGAGTGGCATTACATGGCATGTACTTGCCATACAATTGGCTTATCTTACTTAAGAATAACTTCTGGCAGTCTTACAGTGTCAGCCCAGTCCATAAAGGGCTGCATCCTTTTTTAAAAACTGCCTGATGCTCTCAGTATTGCATGGTATGGCAATATCATGCTTAATCTTGTCTGTTCTTGTACTGATGACATAGAGACTGGCTGGAGTTTTTAGACTTACAAATGTGTCTCAAAAAACATCTTGGTACATGCCTCTCTGGGCAGGTGTTTCTCTAGATTAATACCAAGAAATGGAATTGCTGGATAAAAGAGTACTCTCATGTCCCATTTGATAGATACTCCAGAATGGGCAGGATGCTTAACTGAACAGCAGAAGGATGTGGTGATGAAGGGCCAGATTCCTGGGTTCAAACCCTAGCTTTACCACTTACTACCTTATCTTCTCTCTGCCTCAGTTTGTTCACCTGTAAAACTAAGATAACAGCAGTCTCTACTTCATTTCATTGGTAGGAAAATTAAATGGGTGCATAAAACTCCTCTAAATAGCAAAATGAGCTCTCTCTGTTAGCTGCTGTCAGGAGCTTAGGATTTAACATCAGCAAAACGACAAAATATCTTCCTCTCAAATTGGTGGGGAACAGGTAAGAGATTATAGGAGAATTCTTTGAATATTGAAAGCCCTTGACTGCTGCCAAGTTTTTTCTTGGCTAATCTGCCCCATACCAGTGGCTGCTGTCAGCAGGAAGCCTGCTGTCCCCGGAGGGGCCAGGGCAGAGCTCTCAGCCCACACCAGAGAACAGGAGCTGGTAGGAAAGCCAGCTGTCACAGTGCTGTCTCACTGGGGACAGGCGGGATTAGTTCTGATTACCCAGGCTAATCCAATGGCAGTTGGGTTCCTGAATTTGCCATCTGAGTTACTATGGATTTGGATGTCACACCCACTGTCCCTTAATAGTCCATCCTAGGTTAGTTAGGGAATAGCATCCTCCCCAAAGATGGGTTCTGGGAATTTGGGAGTGGGGGCCGTGGGAGAAAGACCAGACGGGTAAAGATAATTGACATGTTTTGGGTGCTTCTACGTGTCAGCCCCCAGGCTGGGCACTTAATACTTATTGACATTATCACATTTAATCTTTACAGCACAACTACTAAGGAGGTATTCTTTCCCATTTCACAGATAATGGTTTGGAAGCTTTACGTAACTTTACAGGGTTGATGTTACAAACCTAGTTCCTCACTGTCTCAAGCACTATGTTCTTTTTTGGGTATGACTTTAGGGTTGTACATGAGAAACAGGCAAGAAAGTAAGCCCAAGAAAAAGATGCTCAACATCATTAGTCATTATGGAAATGCAAATTAAACCATAATGAGATAGCATTTCATACCCACTAGAATGGCTATAATAAAATAGATGGGAAATATGGAAAAAGCAACCCTCTAACATGGCTGGTGGGAATGTAAAATGGTACAGAGACTTTGGAAAACTGGCAGTTTCTTAAAGAGTTAAACTGAAATTTACCCAAACACCCAGAATTTCCATTCCTAGAAATCTGCCCAAGAAAAATGAAAACATATATCCACACAAAGACTTTCACACAAATGTTCTTAGGAGAGTTATTCATAATAACCAAAAATTGGAAATAACCTAAATTTCTGTTGGAAACAACCTAAATGTCCAACTAATGAAACAGATAAAACGTGGCAGAGCCATACAACAAGACACTATAGAGCAATGAAAAGCAACAAACCAGTACACCTGGTAGGCCACGGGAACCTCAAAAACATTATCATTATGCTCAGTGAAAGCAGCCAGACATGAGAGCCCATGTATTGTTTGATCCCATTTACATGAAATGTCCAAAAGAAGCAACAGAGACCAAAAGTAGACTAGTGAATGCTGGAGGGGGAGGCAGGGCAGAGAACATTAATCAACACGAAATAGGCATGAGGGAATCTTCTGTGCGGTGATGAAACTGTGCAAAACATCAATGATGGTGGTGCACCTTGATGAATGTACTGAAAACATCACCAAGCTGAACACTTAGAAAGGTGAACTATACAATATGCAAAATATGCCTCAAAAATGTTCATTTTTAAAAGAGAGGCAAGAAGGAGACAAACATTTAACAAGCACCTTCTATATTCATTGCAGCAGTGCTTGTGATAGTAAATGACTGAAAGTAATCTAAATATCCATCAGTAGGAATCTGGTTATGGTGTATCTACACAATGGAACCTTTTAACAGCAATGGGTATAAAAATGAATCAGGTTTATATGTAGGCACTGATACAAAATAATCTCCAAGATATAATTGTTAAGCAAAATAAAATATAGAAAAGAGTGTAGTATATGGTATCACTTGCATAAAAAAATAAGAATATTCTAATATGCTTATTTATACACATAATGATTCTAGAAATACACAAGAAATGGGTAACCTGACTGCACCTAGGGAGGAGGCACTAGTGTCTGAGGAAAGGAGGGGATGCTAGTTAGGTCAGTGCTTGCTGTGTATACCTTTTGGATATTTTAAATCTATGTATCTTACCTAATAAAAAAATACAATTTAACGTTTAAATATTAATAGTGAGCAACTCCATGTGCCTGACAGTGTGCCTGGCATGTAGATAAAGTATGAACACTGAACTGTAGCTGTAATCTGCTGTCAGCATTTGGCTTGAATTGTTTTTGGTAGAATAGAGTCTTCCTGCTGGTACTCCTTTCCTCTGCTATTTAAAATCTGCGGAAGATTTCAATTCTTTAAGGGAGGGCTAAAAAAAAAATAGCTCAAGGTTACATGAGACCTATGAGTTTAGTACCTTCCCTGATTTTGCAATTGAGAAACACCCCAGAATCACAGGTGGGTTAAGGGACTTTTCCAAGGTCACACAGCTTGTTAGTGGGAAAATCCATGATTCTTGACTCTGATTTTCAACTTATGTTGAAAGGACACATTCCTTTGTCTCTGGTGTCCTTGTCCTCTCTCAGGGCAGTCAGGAAGAGAGGAAAGACTATGATGCTGTGAACGTACCAAGGACACTGCTGTTAATGAGACCAACTTCTGTCAATCAACTGGTTAAAATCACTTTGATCTGAAGTGAGCCTGGTGGACTGATGGTCGTGTCCAGTCTAGGCACGCGCACTCAGGGCCACCACTGTGCAGTGAAGAAGCTCTTTCTCTGGTTCCTCCTCCTCTTGTCCTTCACAGGCCCCTTGTGTGTTTTTGCTCCCTCCCCATGTACCCAAGCCCCAAGGCAACTCCAAGCTCTCCCTCGTTGGAGAATGTTAATTTTTTATGGGACCAAGAGGTGTGGAGTGTTTCTCTATGGAAATTCAGGCTTCGGCCAGTATAGCTGAGGACCTGAGAAAGGCTGGGGTCTCTTCTGTCTTGCTCTCTGCCGTGTAGGGGGAAGAAGACCACCCCCTCTCAGGGCAACGAACTGTGCCTGGCTTTTCTGTGCTCAACAAACCACCTCCCAGTAAGCCGCTCAAAGAAAGTGCACAGTTGGGGGACCAGGGACGGGTCCTTAACCTCACCACCTTCTGCCATCATCCTTCAAAACAGCCAGTCAGGGGATCTGGGGAGAAAACTTTATTTTTGCCTCCACCTAACCTTCTTTTCTGAATAGGATTTTTAAATCATTCTTCATCTTCTCTGTGTGTCTCACCACACCCAGTAAAAAGCACCCTGGGAGGAAGGTCATATAGTCCATGCAAGGGCCATTCTGGGGAGAATCTGTTACCTTGTCTGAGTTGGAGTTTATAACAGGCCTATCCAAAAATCTCTAAAATACGAACGCTGCCCATGGCTAACCTTACGACTAAAGGAAGAGCTGGGTTGACTTTAGAGGCCTTTCTCCAAAATAGCTTAATTCTCCTGAAGTGGCCATTTCGCTTGTTCTAACTCCATTCCACTGCCTCCCAGCACTCCGCGCCCTTCCTGCTTTCTGGGCTCTGATTGGTCTTGCACGGTGATTGGCTCACTAACCTAAGTCTAAGCCAATCAGCACATGGCTCTCTCCAGAAGGCAGTTCGGGAGTGATCCAATCAGTGCCAAGCTTAGGTCTTTCACTCTGGCCTCTCAAAAAGGAAAAAGAAAGCGTGCAACCCCAGGGAAAGCTGTGATAAGCATTGGAGACTGTCAGAAAATAGGCCGAGGGTGAAGCCGAAGCACAGAGAAGGGCAGGGTCTGCAGAGAGAGAACCCGAGCCAGGATCCTGACCAAACTCCTGGACTTTTCAGTTGTGTGGGCAATAAATCCCCGCTCCTGTTAAAGCTAGTGTGAGTTGATTTTTGTTACTTCTAGAAAGCATACTGAAGCATCCATCCTTCCCTGACTGGCCCATGGAAATTCCTATCATTGGCCCTCACATGCCTTCACCACATTATACACAGAAGTAAAGGATTTGAGATTCGGTTGTGTAATGAGATTAGTTCTGTATAGACAGGATTTGAGATTAGGTGGCTTAATCAAACAATGCTTCTCCAAGAAAGCTCTGGGGGCACCTGCAGAAAGCCTAGCCTAACCAAACAAATTTCTGGTCTTCATTCAAACCCTGTCTCTTGCCCTCCATGTTTTGTTTTTTTGTTTCCTTTACACAGACAACGTTCCATCGATAACGTGTTCAAATCCCACAAGTTTTCAAGCCCCAGCTCAAGTGCTAGCTTGCCCTTGAAGCCTCCCTTGATTACCACCACTGGAAAAAAATTATAAAAAGACCCCCTCCACCATGTGTCCCCCCACACACTCAGTGTCCCCCAGACACATGCTCAGCTATCAACTCTTTGCCCGAATGGCACCCAATGGGTTTATGCTTGTGTTCCTACAGCTCTAGCACCTTCCAGCTGAGCCTTCTGCATCTCTGTGTAGGCAGGCTTAGTGATTGGAGAGAACAAGCCCGAGTAGGTTTTCTTCAGGAATTACAGGCTACAGGAATGGCTAAAGCAGAGGTTCTCAGAGTGTGGACTTGCCTGGGCCGCACCATCACCATCACCTGGGAACTGTCAGAAAGGCAAATTCTTGGGACTTTCAGAATCAGAAACTCAGGGATTGAGAGCCAGTAACCTGTATTTTCACAAGGTCTCTAGACGGTGCTGCACTTTAAAGTTTGAGAACTGCTGGACTAGAGGAAGGTCATAAATGACTTACTGACTGAGCAGTGAATGAGCCTGGTTATCTAAGAGCAGGACTGAAGTCCAAGTGCAGGTCAAGGTGAGCTGTGTGGCCCCAGATACACCGGCAGCAGCCATGCAGGAGGTGGCCCTGGGAGCAGTAGGGTGCTGTCTGTTGGGAAGTGAACTGTCCAGAACTGATGTCTCTCCAGCCTGATGTCCAAAGTCTCCTGGTCCTTTTGGGCTATGCCAGGAGGGTGCGCATCAGCAGAAACCTCCATGAGGGCTCCACACATTGTTAAATGTTTCTCTCTTTCATGTGGGTTGGGCATTTATTCTTTCATTTTTGCCAACCACAAGCTGACATGATTATTTTCTTCCACATTTCCTTACACTTCTGAATATCCAGATTTCCCTTTTAGCAGAATTAAGCCCAGACGAGCAGGGTTCCTTGTGAGCCTTTCAGGAACTCAAGCAAAGAATTGATTATGATACTTAGATGTGCCTGGGCCAAAGCTATGGGGTATCTCAGTGAAGATAAGGGCAGTAACACAATAGAGAGCTGATAAAAATGTTTAGAGCTGTCCCATGAGGTCTACTTGTGATTCCTGTCTGTCCATCCCTCTGTGCCCGACTCACCCTCACCCCAGAACATAGAAGCACCCTGTGTTCATTATGGACCTTCATCACTGACCTTGACATTCCAGCCATGGCTCCTAGGATAACCTACCCAGCTATTGTCTCCGCTCAGACCCCAGTGGCTAGTCCATTTCAGAGCATTCCCACCTTCACTCCCACCTATCACCCCATTGTGCCTGTGTCTAAGCAAAAAGGGAATTAACACAAGGCTCAACTATAATCTTTGAGGAAAGACTGTGCTTGTGCCTTATTTTCATAATAATCACAGGCATCCCCTTGTATGCAGACATTTACTTTTCCCTTCCATTCCTATGGACTCAAGAAAACTCATATTTAAACATGGTACTAGTAGATGCTAAAAGGCATCCTCAAATGATATGGATATACTCTCTTTAGATAATAAACACACCATCAACTATTTTCAGACAAAAACAGTTTTCTTATTTATTATAGATGCATTCTAAAACATAATCCTTTTTCTATTTTGCTCTCAAATACATTGGTTTCAAGTACAGAATTTTCATCAAAAAATCTAACCTTCTGTTATTTTTGTGTAGTCATGCACTGATGTCAAAAATGTGTCATTTCCATTACTTGAATAGTTAGTATTATGAAAACATTCTGAAGTTTTAACAAAAAAGAGAGAGAGAAGCTTTTTAATTAACCAAGGAGGAGAACTAGCCTTTGTGGAGAAACTACCACTGCACAGGTACTTTAGGTATATTTACTCATCTAATCCTCCATCAGTCCTGTCAAACTGGATGGTGACATCTTCATTTTACAGACAAGAACACAGGAGTTCACACAGGCTGAAAAGCTGTGCTAGAATCAGGATCTGATTCCACATCTGACTCCAGAGTGTGGGCTTTACTCCTCAGCACCACCCTGCTTCCATCGACCTCCACTCACCCAGATGAGACACTTGGCTGTATCCTCTTTGCACAGACTGATATCCACATGTAAGTGTGCACGGGGCAGATAAGAATGAATTACATGGGGGAAACAAGGAACTCTCTGTGGTTGATGAAAATAAGAATTCCACCCTATCTAAAAATCTACCCCAAATTGTGACTGAACGTTTTGCAAAAACTTCAAAAGGCCACTGTGATTTGGAAGCTCAAATACATTTAGTTTGTTTTCAATCCTGATTTCCAAGACCTGAACATGTTGATTGACCATCAGTGCCTGTTAATACTGAATCTGTCAATTTGTCGATTCAGAAGGTGGCTCACACATCCCGGGTTCCCGTTCAGAAGCCCCACAACAAACAAGCTCATTCAAGTTACCTTTACCAGGTATCCTGTTACAAAACGGCTCTTACCATTTCTCATGAATCAATCTTCAAAAATGAAGACTGCCTTTACTTAAGGTAAAGGTTGTAGAAGGGAAACACTAAAGCAGAAGCAGTTCTAAATACTGTTCTTGCTTTTATCTATTTTTAAATGATTGCCAGGTGTCTGCGACTATCACCCATCATCACTGGTTTTAAAGCCTGGATGTGTTCATCAGAATGTAGTGTGACAGTGGTGTCATTTTATTGATGGATTTTTTTTTTTTTTGGTTGGCTTTTGCCTTAAATTGAAAAAAAAAATCTGTGTAACAGCTTGAGTACGTCAATCCTATAGTTAACAACACTGTACTGTACATTTAAAAACTGATTAAGAGGGCAGATCTCATGTTAAGTGCTCTTACCACAACAAATAAAAGCAATGAAAGTCTACTTAATGACTCCATGAATGTTTGCATCAGCCATTTTGAAATGCCTGAGAGCTTTTCAGCAATTTGCATTCCTGTTGTTAAACAAGATATCCCCACCCAGAAAGTGGAGATTTTTACCCATTCAGATAATCCAAACAAAAGCAAAAACTTTTAACTAAGATACTCAAATATTTCAGGCAAAAGTCTCTAGGGCCTGAATTACCTGGATAATCACCTCAATTTTTCATGTTACTTTGCAAAACCTCTTCAGGTCACTCCTTTGAGTCATCCTGTATGTTTGCTTTTTCTGGCTGTTGAGAATAGCCGTGATGTGAAAGAATCTATTTTAATTCAAAGTCAACAGACATTAAAAAAAATAATAGTTTCCAAAAAGGATCAGAATGGACCTAAACTAAAAAATGAGAATTTGGCCACTTTAAGACCCCATATACCCAAATATGCCACATAGCAGCTTGAATGAGCTGCCCTGTTCCCTATCGTAGAAAACAGAAACAGCTATGTATTTAAAGCAAGGACTTTCCTTATGTAAAAAACAAGGTCTAGATACTTACTTTTCAATACTGTTTTGCCGTTAGTATAGTGGTGAGTATCCCCGCCTGTCAATATTGTTTTGTCCAAGAGTTGGGATAGGAGGGCTGGCTCGGCTGTGGGCTTCCAGGCTGTGTGTGAGGCATTGATTGGATGCCCCTGTTCCTGGGACTGGGGCTTCAGAGGAGTTACAGGGTTCAGGGTTTTTCCCACGAACAGGTCAAAGCACAGTTGCGTCTGTTTCCAGAAAAGCTCCTATCTTCCTAAGAGGGAAAATTCCATGCCCAGGGAAGTTCTGGAAGAAGAGCATTTTTTCCTGCCCTTGAATGCACTAGGTCACTGCTGCAGCCGGACAGTATTTGTTAGCATCCCTGTGATGAAACTTGAGGGCTGTCTGCAGTAGGTGTGACACTCTTGTTGACAACGCCGGGGAGGCCCTGGCAAAGAGGCCTGGTGAAACTCACCCCCAAGGGCTGACGAAACCCAGACAAGCTGTCACTGATGCTTGGGGAACTAAGCAGCATTTTGCAAAGCCCAGGCACGGCCTCAGGTTTGGTCGCTCACCTCTTAGAAAAGCAAAATCTTGCTGCCTGATGAAGTGATTAAGACTGGAGGGACTCCAGCAGCTCTGTATCATGCATTTGAAGTACACATAGAAAACCCGTGGCAGGGGTGAGGGGAGGTGAACAGGGGAGTTACATGTTGTTCATTTAGAACTGGTATCACAGTCGTTCTCTGAAGTTCTCTGAGAAAAGCAGAAGCCACAGCAAGGCAGGATCCACCTCCTCCAACTCCTCCCCCAGGGCCCCCTCCCCCACCCCACACGCACACACACACATTTTGACCACAGTAGTAAGAAGAGAACAGAGGAAGAGCAGAAGAAATCCACAGAAGAAATACCTGGGCCCTGTTACTTCAAATTGTCAAGAACTGTTCCTGTTGGCAAAACAGATTTTGTAAAATGGCATTTCTTTTTACTGAATTTTGCCCAAATCCAAGAAAGAACATACCAAACCCAAAGTATCATTCTGTAACTACCTTGCCTCCCCATGAAAGTATTTTAATGTACCCCTCGTGGAAGCTGACAGCTTAAAAAGAAGCCTCTTAGGAGACTCGCAAAGACAGAGATGGCTAAAATTAGCAGCTCTGAGCGGGTGACTTTGAAAAGGACGTAACTGTAAATATTCCCTCTGTCCTGGACACTATAATCCTCAAAAGCAAATTGTTTTCACACGGCATGTATCACTGTACCTTGGTGGAAAGAAATTTTCCACAAGATGAAAAATCATCATTTAAAACTATTAAATATCAAGAAATGTACAGGTCATGTGTTCTGTTTCTCAGTTTTAACTTCATATGCGAAGAAAGATATTGAAAGCTGAGAAATTAAAATAATGACGACCTCTTTGGGAACATGTCTATGAAATGCAAAAGAATGCAAAAAATACCCAACGCTGGTGACTGTGGGCATCAGGTGGTTTTACTTAAAGATGGATCCTCTTCACAGAGGACCTTTCCAGATAAGAGAGAGAACTTTAAATTGAGAGTGAAGAGAGGAGGAAGGTGTGATGATAAAAAATAACCAAACGTATCACACAGCAGCAGGATAGGATACAGCCAAAACGGCACCCGCATCCCAGCGCAGTAGACGAATGTGATGTGCTCAAGGAAGAAGAGTTGCCCTGGTGTTCTTAAATGGAAAAGGTCCCATTCGTTATGGAGCTTAACTTTTGTTCCTCACAAACAATTTGAAAAAAATGAACTCCCTCAACTCCTAGCATTCATCATCTCCTAGTAAAATAAGTTTAAGGAGCAGAGGATTTTTCACAAAGAATATATCTATGTTATATATACATATATACATGCACATGTACACCCCCATAATGGATTCGCCTCTGTTTGTTTTATTGTTCATCTCACTAGCCTGCAGCCACAGAATTTCCATTTTAATCTTAGGGTTGTTGGAGCAGGAGTGGAAGATCAGAAGCAGAGACGTTGGGATTAAACTCAGGCCAGTAAACGGTTCTGTGATTACTCCTGGCACGAAGGCCCTCACATGATACAAGGAAATAGAAGGTGTAAGATGTTGGAGAGAAATAGGAGGACATATATATTTGTGCCTCTCCAACAGCATCAACAAATACGTGGGTTTGTGATTAAAGTGAAGACCCAAAAATATTTAGCATCATTCCAGTCAGTATGGAATATAAGAAAATGCGTTCTAGTAATCTTTTTCTGAAGCTATAGGAGAAGGGAAAAAAAGCTCCATTTGGGAAGAGATTTCCATCTAAGGAACAGAGTTGGAAATGTACTTTTATATCAGCTTGTCTTTTAATTGCTTCTCTGAAAGGCCTTTGGGGTTTTGTGTTTTCTTGGCTTCTCGAATGAATGGATGGGCACCTGGTGATTTGCCAGCCACTCCAGGCTTGCTAGGACTGAGATCTAGTCAGTTCCCAACTAATCTGAATATTAAAAGCAAATTTATTAGCTTCTTAAACTTCTCTATGCTCCCAAAACTTGGGTCTGGATTAGAAGACTTTATTCCTCCTGGCACAGAAGGCCTTCAAACGATACAAGTGATGAATGCCCTTCCCAGCAGAACACATTCTTGGCTGAGGCTTGGTACTACTCACATGTCAGGAGAGATCAGATTTTCTGCCAGGGTCCTTGGGCCAAGCTGGAACTGAGTGGGTCGCTCCTGCTTCAGGCAGCAGTTGACGTCTGGGGAGGGTGCCCACCTCTGAGAGCACCAATTTGCTGTCCCTCTCTCAACAATCAGCCCCTATCCAGGGTCCAAGGGTTCTCATAGTTTTGGCACTATGTGTGGTGCCTTGCTCAGTGGATGTGACCTGAATCAGGCCTTTGCAACTTCCATTCGGTTTCCCAAATTTTCAATGGCTGCTAATTACTCAAGTAGGTTGCTTCAACAGGCATTTTTGTTCCTCAAATGACAAAAGAAGCTAATGTAAATAGGACTCTGGTCTCTCATGGTATTTTTCTTCCCAGGTAATAGATTTCTATAAAGTTTTCATAAGAATATGAAGTTTAAAAATAGTTGCAAAATGACAATTAAAAATGCAACTTTATCAGAATTCATATATCTGAGAGGGAGTTTCCAAACATTCAAATGTTGTTTGGATTTCATTTTTCCCCTGAGTACCGAAATTATTTTTGGTTGTAAGGTTTACAGAACACTGTACAGAGGAATTTAATCCATCATGTTCCTGAAGTACTGGATTTCAGCTTCTGAAAACCACAAATATCAAAGACAGGTAAAAGTTCAATTTAACTAAATATGAGAGTGTAATTACTCTCAAAAAAAAACACCAAAAATCCAAGATAAAATTCTGGCACAGTTTATTCCAGTGTTTCAGTTTTATTTTAAAACAGCCACCAAAAAGTATGACGACTCAGAGCAGGAGCAAAATTCCAACTTTCACAAATGTGTATTCTGAGACCTAGGCACAATTTCACAAACACTAAGTAAATATAACTAGTTGAGCAGGGTATTGAAATTCATATTTTTAAAAATATTTGTATATGTTATATATACAAATATTTTTTAAAATATTTGTATATGTTATATATACTCCATATTTTATGTTTCCTTTTTAAGGTTTTTCTTCTGACTATAAGAACAATACATACTTGTTAATGAAAATTTTAAATATTTTGATTTTGAAAATTTCAAATCTCCCACCACCCTGAGACAGTCACCATTTTGGTGTATTCCTTCTATTTTTATTTTCCCTTTGTGCATACCCATACATACAGTTTTCTGTTTTGGTTTTGGTTTTGAGGGGAATTTTTTGTTTGTTTTTTTCACTTGGCATGAGCCTCTTATTAAGAATTCTTCAGGAAAGACTCCATATTATAGTGTCACATAAATGCATTATACTTTATGTAGCCATTGTTCCACTGTTCAACATTTGAATTGCTTATATATTTCTTTTTATAAATGAAGTGATATACATCCTTATAAATAAATCTTTGGATACATCCCTTTTGTCTATGGACAGGATGTTAAAAGTGACATTAGTGGGTCATGAGTTAAGACTATTTTAAGATTTTGAAAAGCATTGCCAAATAAAACTCTAACAGTTGTACTGCCTTATGTTCCTACCAGCAGGTATGAGCCTGCCCAGCTCACTGAGAGAGTAACTCTCAGCACTAAGCACTACCACTGAACATGCTTTTGCCAATCTGAGACATAAAATTGGTATTTTAAGTTACACTTCTTTGACCACTAGTGAGATTAAGTTTTTTTTTTCAGTTCATTGACCCTTTTTCTTTTATGAATTGTCTTTTCCATTTTTTTTTTTGTCAGCTTTGCTATTTAGGTGTTTTCTTTTTGCACAGTTAAAAGTATTTCATGTATATAAACAAATCCTACCATTTACAACAACATGGATGGAGCTAGAGGGTATTATGCTCAGTGAAATAAGCCAGGAGGAGAAAGACAAATACCAAATGATTTCACTCATATGTGGAGTATAAGAACAAAGAAAAACTGAAGGAACAAAACAGCAGCAGAGTCACAGAACCCAAGAATGGACTAACAGTTACCAAAGGGAAAGGGACTGGGGAGGATGGGTGGGAAGGGAGGAGTAAGGGCCTGGAAAAAGAAAGGGGGCATTACGATTAGCATGTATAGCGTTGTGGGGGGCACGGGGAGGGCTGTGCAACACAGAGAAGACAGGTGGTGATTATACAGCTTCTTGCTATGTTGATGGACAGTGACTGTAGTGGGGGGGGGGACTTGGTGAGGGGGGAGTCTGGTAAACATAGTGTTCTTCATGTAATTGTAGATTAATGATAGCAAAAATAATAAATAAATAAGAAAACAGAGGCATAGGTTCCTGTGAGCCTCTGGATAAAATAGTTTTATTACTGAAAAAAAAAGTATTTCATGTATAATTTGCTGCTAATAGGCTCTACCTTCCCAGTTGTAGTTTGCCTTTATATTTATGAAGTTTTGACATATAGAAGGAATGAATTTTTATTTAACAAAAATTATCTTGGGGGGAGTGAGAAAGTGGATATTGTTTAATGGGTATAAAATTTTGGTTTTGCAAGAGGAAAAAGTTCTGGAGATCTGTTTCACAACAATGTGAACAGACTCACTACTACTGAGCTGCACACTTAAAAATGGTTAACACAGCATATTTAACTGCAGTAAAAAAGAAAACTGTCGTCTTCTTATGGTTCCTCCCTTTGCTTAGAAAGCCCCATCCCTCCAGGTACTTATCCAGAGCAGAGGAGAGAGTGAAGCTGGGTTCAGACCAAGCCCTTCTCCCTCTTTTACATGATCTTTGCTCTGTGCTAATGACTGTATCCATTTGTGCCTTTTTCCTTAATCTAGATATCTAAGATTCTCAGTTTCCTTGCTGCTCTAGTAACTTCTACCTTTTGCAAGTAAGAGATTACTATAGGTATAATAGTCAGGATTTTTATTTGAAGACTCTAGGTTTTTCCCCCATTAAAAAGAGAATGAAATGGGAGTTGGGACTTTTAGCTGTGACTTAATGGGGAGGCTGGAAAATCTTTTCCCCCAAAAGCAACTGTAACGATGGATAAGATAGACAAGCAGCTATTTTAGTGCTCTAGAAATCAACGAAGCTATGCAACAATTTGAGAACCATTATAAATGAAAAACTTCACAACTTTGGGTCCTAACAGTGAATCTCTATGCAGTCTTACCTGGAGCTGCTCCCATTCCCCCACTTGGCTCCACTGTCACAGAGGTGCTACCTGGACAGACTTTGAGCACTGGCATTTGCACTGCTATGGTCAAAGGAGACTCACTGGGTTTGGAGCAGTGGATGCCCCCTGTACCCAGCAGTGTTGTCAATGGAAGGAACTCTTGGCAGCAAATAAGTGGAGAATAGGACTCTACTAGCTTGAGGATGGAACTGGGATTAGGACCAGCATCTGTCTGGCTCAGGCTACAGGGGTGTGCGGTGGAGACCAGGGAAGACCCCGTCCATCCATCACCCACTTCCAGCATGCACAGAGGAGACAGGAAAGGGCCCAGCAGGCAGTAAACATGAAGGCCAACTTGAGCATAGCTGACACTGGAATGCATTCCCCTACCCATAGATACACTAGCAGAGCATGGGAGCTTTCCTGGATCAAGGTACTGGAGCACAACCTCTGTCTAATCATTAGCTGACTAGGCTATGCAGACACAGGGGTGAGCCCAAGAAGTCAAGGTTAAAAAAAATTTAAGGAAAACTGAGCAGAAATATCTGTGTCCACATACCTTGGGGGAGACATATTTCACAGATTAATCTCAGGCCAGTTACTAACAAACCAAACTAAGAGCAATAACCGCCATTGGGATGGCAGGAATGACTGGAATTCAGAGCTACCACATTTTCTAAGATTTCAAATTGTTGAAAGTTTTCAACAAAAAATTATGAGACATGCAAAGAAAAAGAACAGTGTTCTCTCACACAGAACAAAGCAGTCAACAGAAACTTTCTGAGTGTCCACCAAAGCCAGAGAAAGACATCATAGGAAAATAAAACCAATATGGAAGCAACCTAAGTGTCCATCAGTAGATGAGTGGATAAAGAAGGTGTGGTACATATACACAATGGAATACTATTCAGCCATTAGAAAGAAACAAATCCTACCATTTGCAACAACATGAATGGAGCTGGAGGATATTATGCTCAGTGAAATAAGCCAGGTGGAGAAAGACAAATGCCAAATGATTTCCCTCATTTGTGGAGTATAACAATGAAGCAAAATGGAAGGAACAAAATGGTAGCAGACTGAGAGATTCCAAGAATGAACTAGCGGTTACCAAAGGGGAGGGGTGTGGGAGGGCGGGTAGGGAGGGAGGAAGAAGGGGATTGAGGGGTATTATGTTTAGTACACATGGTGTGGGGGATCATGGGGAGAACAGTGTAGCACAGAGAAGGCACATAGTGTATCTGTGGCACCTTACTACACTGATGGACAGTGACTGCATTGGGGTATGGGTGGGGACTTGACAATATGGGTAAGTGTAGTAACCGCATTGTTTTTTCATGTGAAACCTTCATAAGAATGTATATCAATCATACCTTAATAAAAAATTTTAAAAAAAAGAAAAGAAAACCAAAGACCAATATCTTTCAAAAATGTAATAGCAGAAATTCTTAACACAATATTACCAAACTGAAATGAGCAACATATGAAAAGCATTATACACCATGACAAACTGGGATTTATCCTACTAATGCAAAGGTGTTTTAATATCTGAAAGCCAATCAACATAATACACTACTAATAGAATAAAGGACAAAACCACATGATCATCTTAATAGAGGCAGAAAAAACATTTGACATAATACAACATCCATTCATGACAAAAGAACTCTCATAAATTAGGGATCAGAGGGAATTTCCTCAACATGTTAAAGGGCATCTATAAAACAAAACAAAAAATCTACAGTGAATATTCTACTTGACGGTGCAAGACTGAATCATAACTTTTTAAATCATGTTTTATGTTTAGTACACATCATTTTTTTAAAATCATGTTTTATGTTTAGTACACAGTGTGGGGGATCATGGGGAGAACAGTGTAGCACAGAGCAGGCACATAGTGGATCTGTTGCATCTTGCTGCACTGATGGACAGTGACTGCAGTGGGGTGTAGGTGGGGACTTGATAATATGGGTAAATGTAGTAACCACATTGTTTTTTCGTGTGAAACCTTCATAAGAGTGTAGCACAGAGAAAATGTAAGGTTGTGACTCTTGTTATATCTATTCAACAGCATACAGAAGGTTCTAGACAGGGCAATAAGGAAAAAACATTAAAACATTGAGACTGGTAAGGAAGAAGTAAAGTGTTCTTCATTTACAGATGACAAGATTCTGTATGTAGTAAATACCAAGTATTCAACAAACCACTACAACTAATAAACAAGGTTAGCAAAGTCACAAGATATAAATCAATATACAAAAATCAATCGTTTTCTTTCTACTAACAATAACAATTCAAATTAAGAAAACAATTCCATTCACAGTAGTATCAATAAGAAAAAAAATACTTAAACTTTAAAGAAGACTTGTACACTGAAATTATAAAACACTGGAAAGGCAAGTTAAAGATTAAATAAATGCAGACATTCCATGTTTATGGATTGGAAGACACTATTGTCAAGGCTCCTGTCCCCTCAGCACTGATCTATATACTGAACACAATCTCCATCAAAATCCCAGAAGGGCTCTTCTAGACATTGATATGCTGGTCCTAACATTTATATAAAAATGCAATGGAATTAGTATAGCCAAGACAATATTGAAAAAGAACAGCAAAGTTGAAGGACTTATACTACCTGATTTTAAAAGTTACTAAAAGCCAATAGTAATCAAGACAGTATGATATTGGCACTCTGTTGTAAAGATGGATAATCTCAATGGATGTATCAGAATTGAGAGTCCAGAAATAAACCCTTACAGTTATGTTAATTGATTTTTGACAAACGTACCAAGACAATTCAACAAAGGAAAGGATTATCTTTTCAATAAATGATGATGGGACAAGTGGATATACATATGCAAAAAATCTTAACTTGGAAACTTAACCTCATTCCACACACAAAAATTAACTTAAAATGGATCACAGACCTAAATGTAAGTGCTACAATGATAAACTTCTAGAGGAAAACAGGAGAAAATTATGACGTTGGATTATGTGAAGAGTTAAAATTATAATCTATAAAGGTAAAAATTAGGAAATTGAGTTTCACCAACACTAAAAACTCTTTTGTGTCAAAGACATCATTACACACCACAGACTTGTGAGGAAATATTTGCAAATCATATATCTCATAAGAGACTTGTATCCAGAACATATATATATATATATATATATATATATATATATATATATATATTAAGTAAATACATATTTTTTTAAAAACTGCAAGGAACTATTCCAAGAATAGCGAGGAACTATTTGTGAATCATATATCTCATAAGGGACTTGTATCCAGAACACACACACATATATATGCATATACACACGCACACATATATATGTGTTATTATATACATATATTAATATATATATTTAGTAAATACATGTATTTTTTTTAACTATTAAAACTCAACAGTTGAAAGACAAATAACCCAATTAAAAATGGGAAAAAGAGTTGAACAGACATTTCACCAAAAAAAATAAGCAGATGGTTAATAAGCACATGAAAGGATGCTCAACAACATTAGTCACTAGCAAAATACAAATTAAAACCACGATGAGATACCACTGCACACCCAGTAGGATGGCTACAATAAAAAAGACAGTCAATACTAAGTATCCATGAAAATGTAAAGAAACTGGAACTCTCATACATTGTTGGGGAGAATGTAAAATGGCACAGCTACTTTGAAAAGCAGTTTGGCAATTTCTTAAAACATTAAACATGTCCTTACCATATGACCCAGCAATTCCACTCTTAGGAATCTACCTATGAGAAATGCACAAACTATAACCTGCAAACCAAAAATTCAAGGCAATCCAAGAGGCCATCCACCAGTGAATGGATAAAACAAATTATGTACATACATCCACACAACTGAATACTATTCAACAATAAAAAAGAAAGGACAATTGATGCATGCTTCCACATGGAAGAAACTCAAAAAATTATGCTAAGTAAAAGAAGTCAGATGCAAAAGACAACGTGTTGAATTATTCCATTTATAAGAAATGTGCATAAAAGGTAAATTCATAGAGACAGAAGACATTTTGGTGGGTTTCTAGCGCTGGGGATGGGAGGGGGGAATAGCTGCAAATGGACATGAGGGAACTTTCTGGGATGATGGAAATGCTCCAAAACTGGATGGTGATAATTGCTGCACAACTGTATGCTAAACATCATTGAATCACTATATTACCAGTGGGAGAACTTTTTTATGTAAATTAGACTTCAGTAAACCTTTTTAAAAAATAAGATAAAACAGTTAATGGATCCCCTGCCTAACCTTTAAAAATTTTTTTTTACTTTGTACTTTGTTAGTTTTAATTTTTCCCTAGTTTTTTGAGGTATAATTTGTGTATGGTTTGCCAGTATTTTCTCCCATTCTGTAGGCTGCCTTTTCACTCTGTTGATGTTTCCATCCATTGTTGAGCAGAAGCTTTTTAGTTTGATGTAGTCTCACTTGTGTGTATTTTTGCTTTTGTTGCCTTTGCTTTTGGTGTCTTATCCAAAAAATCATTACCAAGATCAATGTCAAGAAGTGTTTCCACTATGTTTTCTTCTAGTTTTGCAGTTTCAAATCTTACCTTCAATTCTTCAATCCATTTTGAGTTACTTTCTGTGTATGGTGAAAGGTAAGGGTCCAATTTCATTATTTTGCATGTGGATATCCAATTTTTCCAACACTGTTCATTGAAGAGACCTTCTTCATTGTGTGTTCTTGGCACCTTTGTCAAATATTAACCACATATGCATGAGGTTTTCTCTGGGTTCTCTAATCTGTTCCACTGGTCTATGTGTCTGTTTTTATACCCATGCCATACTATTTGGATTACTATAGCTTTGTAAGATAGTTTGAAATCAGATTCCTCTAGCTCTGTTCTTCTTCCTCAAGACTGCTTTGGCTATTCAAGGTCTTTTGTGGTTCTATATGAATTTTAGGATTGTTTTTTTCTGCCTCTATTAAAAAAAGTCTGGGGATTTTATACAGATGGCACTGAGTTTATAGACTACTTTGGGTAGTATGGACATTACAACAATATTAATTATTCTAATCCAAGAACACAAGATGTCTTTCCATTAATTTGTGTCTGCTTTTATTTCTTTCATCAGTATTTTATAGCTCTCAGTGTATGTAAGTCTTTCACCTCCCTGGTTTAGTTTATTCCTTAAGTAGTTGATTCTCTTTGGTGCTTTTGTAGGTGGAATGTTTTCTTGACTTCCTTTTAAGATAGTTCATTGTTGGTGGATAGAAACTCAAGTGATCTTTGTGTGTTGATGCTGTATCCTAGAACTTAACTGAATTCATTTATTAGTTCTAACAGGTTTTTTGTTTTGTCTTGTTTTTGAGGAGTTTTAGGTTTTTCTATAAGATCCTATCATTGGCAAACAGAGATAATTTTACTTCTTCCTGTCCAATTTGGATGCCTTTTAGATGACCTTTATTCTCCAGTCATGCCAAAAAGCACAGTACCTACTTGGTAAAACTGTGACTTTGAATGATTACTTTGGATTTCAATTCCCATGAGCCCAAGAAGCAGATACACAGGGAATAAATCCTCCTGAACATGATATTCCTTGTGACAGATATCCAGAGAGCCAAAAGTCTAGGACAAGAATTATCATTAGCCATCTCATGTGACACTTGCTGGTTTGACAGTATTATGCTGCTCCCTTATGTAACAAGACAACATGTGAGCCTGTGCCCTGACAAGCATAAAGGTGACAGGGAAACAGTATGCCCTAAGGAGCTCTGCTAAGGTCAAGGGACAGAGCTCCTGAAATCTTTTACCTACTGCTCAGGTAGCTTTGAAGACTTTAATGCTCAGGATTCTGTATCAATAACATTAATTTTAAAGCAGAGTAAAACTTACCTGATCTGAAATCAGGGTTTTTGGCAAAAAATGTTTCTTGTACCTACCATTTACCTTTAGAGTTACATGGTCAATTAAGAGACCAATCAATTCTACCTAACTGATAAATCAGCAGGAAAAGTAGAAGATCCCGATGTGGAATAAAACTTCACAAGGGAAGTTCCCTCCAAGTCAGAGCTTTGTGAAGCACAGTCTACTCCCAGTGGCCCTCTTTCCTTTCTCGAACTCCAATTCCTGTCCCAACTTCATGTAGTTAGATCCCCTTTCTTGGTGTAAAAGGCTCACACAACTGAGCCCTGGGCTCAGTTTTGCCAGTCCAGCAAACTCCCCTCTTTGCTGCCCCCATGAGATGGCTTGTCACTACGCCCTTGAGGACACAGCCCTTTTCTCTCTTTGTATTTCAAGCTCTCTTTCTCATTAGTTATCCAACCCTGTCTTCCAGAGGACAAAAAAAAAACCTTATTCCAGGGTGGAAAACTATCATCCCAGCGTGCGCAGGGGCTGCAAGTGATCTCAATAATACAGCAACCAGCTAACGTTCGTGTGTGTTACACGAGCACTCCTCCATGTTCATTTACCTTATTGGTGTTAATTTGAGTCCATTTTCTTCCTGCCCATCTCCCCATACCTGCTAGTGATGGGACCACAGCCAAAGCCTACCACATTCCTCTTTCCAAATCTACCACCATCACTAGCACTTCCCAGCCCCAGCCCCCACCATCTGAGGCTGCCAGCAGATAGCCATTGGACCAATCCTCCAGAAACACTGCTGTGGTTTTTCATATTTCTCCCTTGCTTATAAATCTTCTATGATTTCCCCATCATTGATGGAATAAAGTTACAACATTCTTGAGTCTTGTATCGTCCTGAAATGAAACCTGATGCAGAAGTAAACTCTGAAGGGAATGTAGTCTTGTTCCTTGATCACTCTGCTCTTCTGTAGGGAGGGGGCAGCCGTGTAGTCATACATTCATGCTTCACATGGTTCTCACCTTTGTTCTCAGTCTCAGCGGTGCTCTCACCTCCGTCACATGGCAAGGTGTAGGGAACAGAGCTTAACCAGTGACAAAGATGGTCGGGGGCATATGTCATTAGCATCTCCAAGGCTTCTCGAAGAGAATATATTTTATACTGGCATTAAGCTGGACTGAGAGCTTGTTCCCAGGACCGTAACATCTTGACCTATAGGTAAAAATGCTCTCACTGGACTCTGTTCCTCCCCCACAGGCACTCTGTACCCCACCAGGCACACACACTCCATATTGGTCTCTCCTGCTGTATCTTTGTTACACCTGTCCTTCCACCTTCTTCCTGGCTTGACTTAGAGGGCATCCTCCTCCTGGAAGCTCCTCATCCAACAGTCCTGCACCTCCCGTCTCTGAAATCATATGTCACTCGTTTATTTTGAGTTCCCTGAATTCTTAAAATCAGTGGTGATGGTAACAGTGTTTCAAAGAAGACTGGGTGGGAACACTATCTAAGGCCATCCTCACCTCCGCCCTGGAAATCCACTCTGGCCAAAAAGAGAAGAATAAAGCAGCCTTAGTCAGCTACATTTTGCTGTTGCATCTGCCTACTTGGTCTGTACAATTTTCTCAGCTGCACCTGTAAAGTTAGCTTGAAGCCTGCCTTTTTATTTTATTCCTCCCTGGGTTGGCACAATGCTAAACCTACAATCAGCCCTTCTGTAGATATGGTTTATGGAGATACTTCTGTCTAGACTTATCCAGATGTTTCTTGGATTTTTTTCCCCACATTCAATTTCCTGTCTAAAGGGAGTGAAGGATCCTTCCTTCATAGAAGGACCAAAACAACACAGGGCCCTTCATGTTTACCTAATCCAACTTCCTCATTTTACCCATATTGCAGATTCAGACAAGTAAAGATTCACACATATGCAAATACCTGATGGCGGTTGGAGGTGGAGAATAATTCTGCTATGATCTGAAAATCATGCCATTAAAATAAATGAATCCCTGAGAATAGAGAATCATTTGTATTGCTGATGAAATCATTATTTGAGCCGCAGTACCTGATTCGCCATTGTCTGACCAGCCCTTTTTACTGTAAATGCCTCAACCCCTGTAAGAACTATGGACTTCTCCATTTTAACTTTTTCCCACACAGTAAAGTTGAAGTGCTATATAACAAAATAGCTTTCCATTTTTATCATTTTTTCTTTTTTCTTCCCTCAAGTTTTGAAAGCAAGTATCAACATCAACTTCTTAATTTTCTTGTGTATTCTCTCTCCAACCAGTCTGTAAGCTATTTGAGAGGTATTTGCTCAGCCTGACATCTCTGGCAATTAGTATAGTGCCTGGCTGGTAGTGGCTCAAATCATGGTCCTTGACTGAACGAATGGATGGATCTTAGATACACAGTCTTCTCAAGGCAGTATATTGTTCATTCACTCTCAGAAGACTAACTTACTTAACGTACATCGACCTTGGTTAGTCTGAGAAGCCCTAAAGGGCACATCACCAGCCCAAAGAAAGACTAAAATTTTTGAGGTGCAATTTCCTAGGTCTTTCCTTTCAATCCCATTTTCTCCCCATTTCAATATTTCCTCTGCCCTTACCATACAATGTCGTGGGATGTTTTTCCCCCAATTTTTTATATCAGTATGAAAGTAGTGATAGAAACAAAACAGTGTAGGATAATCTCATCTTATTTTATTTGGAGTTTACATTAATTTTTTTAAACAGTTAGTTTTGAACTTCACTATGCATCAGAATCACTCACTCAAATGCAGGATTTAGGGGTCTATTCCCAGAGATACTGACTCAGTGGGTCCAGGTTCAGGGCCACAAATCTACATTTTTAATAATAATGCCCCCCAACCCCTACCCCTCCCCCACACAGGTGGCCAGTGAGCCACACTATGAGAATCACTATTTTTAAGACATTTATGGGCAATCAGCCACCTTTCACCATGTGGTGTAAGCAGATTTAGCCCTGTGTTTTTCTATTCTACTTAAGGATAGTATAGAAAAGACTGGTGAACTCATACCCATTACAGAGTTAGGAACTTAATGCCTTCACTTTAGATAATACTTATATTTTAAAGAGAATGTCCAAAGAGGGCAAATGTTCACCTAAAAGATAGGGTAGATTTTGAGACATCACCATAGTTGATGGAAATTAGGATGACAGGGGAAGGTGCAGTCAGAAGGCACTTGTTTAATATTCAGTGTACTCTTGTATTTTCCAAATAATGGAGACCTTCAGTTACCTGGCTACAGAACCTCCATTTCCTTAGGTTTGTTTATACAAAGCTATTATTTAAGCGTAGGCTTAATAATCTAATGTCATGGCTTAGGCCACTGTTGACAATTAATTATTCAGACAATTGTTAAATTCAGTCCACTTTTATAACCACATGTGCCTCTAGATGTATTAGCCTATATAGGCTTTATCTTCCTGAGCTTCCTTTGGCTAATGAGAATAATTACAGCTCCTTCCTTGGATGGCTGTGAGGGTAATGTTCCTAACATAGTACTTGCTACATAGTAAGTGCCCAGAAGTGTAGCGACTGGTACTGTGTAAGCGCTGGGCACACAGACAAGCAGAATGCAAGACCTTTGCCCATGCACAATTGTGCACAGATGGCCAAGGATGTATAGAGGAGGGACACTTAATGGGAAGAGAGGGGGAGTAGGGCAGTGACAGCTTCATGCTAGTGACAACTGAGGAGGGATTTGGGGATGAGTAGGAGCTTTGGAGAGGATGATTCTGGGTCTGCAGAAGAACTTTCTGATAGAAGTAACATCTTGTGCAAAGTGATGTCTGAAAGAGCCTGGCTTATTTAAGGAAATGGCCAAGTAGTCTGGTATTGCTGGAATATAATTAGCAGAGAGCTGGCTGGGATAGTCTCACAGGCTCACAGCTTGCGGGATCACACTGGGCCTCTTACTTACAAGGGTGCCATGCTTGGTTTAATGTTCTCCTGTTGTCATTATGAAATTCTTAATTTCCGAACAAGAGGCCCTGCATTTTCAGTTTGCAGTGGGCCCTGCAAATTATGGAGCCAGTCTCAGGGGCAGATGTGATATATGATTCATCAGAAAATGTGTTAAGTGTGTGATTATGGGCAAGTTACTCACAGAGATGGAAAATACAGGGTTTTCTTTGCCAGGGACGGGATCGGGGGACGGTCATGTAAAAATAAATGTTGGTCCCAGAAGTCTTAAGGATATTTCTCTCCAACCTTAGAACTCAGCAAGCAATCGTTTTTGCCATACTTAGATCTTTTAAATATCCATCCAAACATACATCTACCATACCAGACATTGGCTGATTATAGGGAATTTCTTCTTTTTTAGCTAAGAAAGTGTCAGATTTTTAACTCTTCCAGTGTTGATTCCTCTTTGAAAGTCTTTTGTGCCCCCTTTCCTGCCAGAATTAAAAACTGCTTCTAGAATGTTTTCATGTTATTCTTGTATGTGACTCTTTAAAATTTTTCACATAAATTCCTTCAAATGGAATTGCTAGATCAAACAGTAAGTACATTTTTCATTTTGATAGATATTATTAAATAGTCTTTCAAAGAATTATACAAATTTACATTCTTCCCAGCAACATGAGATACCATATTTGAAATAACCTTGCCAACACAATCTAGTATCAATATATTTTAATTTGCCAATTTAACAGGTGGAATCCATGTTATTGTGTTAGTTAATTACATTTATATTATTTAAAAAGAGGTCAAGTATCTTTTCATATATTCAAGACCCATTTGAATGATTTTTCTTTGTGGACTGCCTGCCTTTGCTCATTTTTCTGTTGAATATTAGTCTTCTTTATCTGTCCTGCAAGGGTACTTTACATGTTAGGGATAATACCCCATGTATTTGTCATATGCATTTTTACTTTCTCTATGATATTTCTCTGTGAGAAAAATTTTAATCTGTATGTACACAAATTTACCCATCTTTTTCTTCTAAGTCTTCTCATATTTTTCATGTTCAGAAATCCCTTCGTACTCTGAATGTAAAGACATTTTCCTGAATTAACTTCTTGTATTTTTATGGCTTCATTTTTAAAAATATTATCTAAATCTTTGATGCACTTGGAACTTGTTTTGGTGTGATGTATAAGTTAAGGAAACAACTTTTTCCCATTTGTCTCAACAACCAATTATTCTAAATTGAATTTTCCCCACTGACTCAAAATGCCAACCTTATTATAATTGAAGTTCTCATCTATTTTGGGTCTCTTTAATGCTTCTCTATTCTGTTCCACAGCTCTGCTTATCCACGTGCTGATGTAAAACTATTTTAGTACTTGATGCTTTCCAAATCTAGGCTTGTCTCTTCTCATTACACCTGCTTTTCACAGACTTTCTGGCTGTTAACTGTTTACTTTTCCATATGAACTTTATAATCATCTCTTCTGGTCCCCTCCACGAAAATGTAGTTGGTGACGTGATCAGATCTGAATTTCACATAGATCACTCTGGCTACAGTGTGCAGAACAAGAGTGCATGAAGTAGGAGCAGAAAAAAATGCTATTTCAGGGGTTTACAAGAGAGATGAGGATAACTTGCACTAGGATGGTAGCAGCAGAGATGGAAAAAAATAGGATCAAGGATATAGAAGAAAAATTGGTGAGACTTGGTGACGAGTATGATGTGGCAGTTTAGGCAAGAGGCAGGTGGTTTTCTAGTCTTGCTTGAGGCAACCCTGGTATTTAATCCAGTTCTGTAAAGTCCCCAGTCTGGATCAATCCAAGGATGCAGGGTAAGTTTCAGAGGTGCTCTGACAATCAGGGTCCTCTTACAAAAAAAAAAAAAGACCTGGAGCTCTTCTATAAATAAATACCATGGATTCAGATGAGCTATCCCAAAGTGAATTGCCTCCTGCACCATGACCTGTCTTAGGAATACCAAACCAGCTTCTAGGCTGTGGGGCATACCCATGTCCTCAAACCTAAATGGTTCTAAATGGCAATAGTGTATTCTGAGACATTCTGTCACATCACATTTGGGTCCTGCAGAATCAACTTGTGGATAGTGAAGACAAAATATGATACTTCATAAGTTTTCCTTTCTTCAGTTTCTCAAAAAGTTAAACAGAATTACCAGAAGAGTCCACTCTTAAGTATATACCCAAAAGAACTGAAAACAGGGACTCAAACAGATATTTGTATATCAATGTTTCTAGCAGCATTATTCACAATAGCCAAGAGGTAGAAACAACCTCAATATCCATCATCAGATGAATTTGAAAAATACAGTATATACATGCAAAGGAATATTATTCAGCCTTCAAAAGGAATGACATTCTGACACATGCTTCATGGATGAACCTAGAAAGCATTGTGCTTAGTGAAATAAGCCAGAAACAAAAGGACAAATATTTCATGATTCTGCTTATATAAGGTACCTAGAATATGCAAATTCATAGAAACACAAAGTAGAATAGAGTTTACCAGGGGCTGTGGGGATGGGGAAATGGGGAGATATTGTTGAATGGATATAGTTTCCATTTGCGATGATGAAAAAGTTCTGGGGCTAGATAGTGATGATGGTTGCACAACATTAAGAATTTAATACCACTGAATTATGTGCTTAAAATGGTTAAAATGATAAATTTTATGTTACATAAATTTTGCCAAATTAAAAAAGAACATATTTATTTTAGGCTTTCTTATTTTATGAAAGAATATGTCATGACAGAGGCATCTCCTTTACCACTGATATAAATTATGATCATGTGGTTATGGTTATAAGTCAAATTAGTTCTCCAAGACCTAGATATTACGGAGTAGGCAATACATGATCTCACCCAAAACAATGCAAAATATTTTGGGAAACAAACTACAGAGCCTGCATCTCCGGAAATCCCCTCCCAAGCAGCTAACCACAAAGGGAGGAAACATAACAGGGTGAAACCAAAAGTTTACAGTCAAAACTTAGAGTTCATGTTATTTCTTTCTGCGCAAGATAAACACAGTGCCAACGTGCACTGAGAAATGATCCGATCACAGCACTTAAGCTTTCCTTGCCTTTATCTTTCCTTACTCCATATTTTAGGGATAGTTTGCCCCCCAGTGTCTTTTGAAGCAAATAGGTCTAAAGCATTCCATTAAACAGAAGCTGTTTAAAACTCACTGGACAAATCACCTGAATATTAAGTCACAGAAATAGGCAGTATCCATTGAAGAGCTCTGAAGGCAGCTAGGGATAAAACTGAGTTACTATGGGTCAAATGCTATTACAGATGACCACTGAACTAGAGGCTGTCAAGCTACCGATACTACCTCCATGCAAAAAAAAAAAAATATATATATATATATATATATATACACACACACACACACACACACACACACACACACACACACACACATATATTTGTTCCAGAGGATACCCTTAGTGGAATGTGTCATAAAATGCAGGAACATCTAAATGCACTAATAACCAATCTGTAGAGTGAAAAGTAACGTGGTATCCAGAAAAAGGAGAGCATAGTTGATTAATATTGCACAAATAAATGGTTGTCAATTACTTAGAGTGATAAAATTTTTAACAAAAATTTTCTAAAAGCAAATTTTTCTAAACATCCAGTCATCATGAGCTCAAAGAATGTGCAAACGTTCAGAGTGGGCTCAGTGAGAGTGCATTAAGGGAGGGATACAGGATGATGCTTCTCAAGGTGGGTAGGTAGGAGTCCTTTCAAGTCATTGCTGTGTATGATGAGGATATCTACAAGCTTGTCGCTATGAATGAGCTTGGGAAAAATGCAAGATGTTAAAATGAAACTTTCAGCTGAGGTCCTTGAAATAGACACTACATTCTAAAGCAGTACAAGGATACTTAAAGGCAGGATTTACAAAGCAGAAGGCATAGTAAGAAATAAAATAAAATAAAATAACCACCACACACCTTTTAGAATAGCCAATATCTGGAATACTGACAACACCAAATGCTGGCCAGGTTTGTGGAGCAACAGGAACTCTCATTCATTGTTACAGGAATACAAAAGTATATAGCCACTTTGGGAGACAGCTCGGTGGTTTCTGAACAAACTGGGCATACACTTACCATATGGTCCAAGCAATCATGCTCTTTGGCATTTACCCAGAGGAGTTGAAAACTTATATCCACACCAAAACCTGCACATGGATGTTTATAGCAACTTTATTCATAATTGTCAAAACTTGAAAGCAACCAAGATGTCCTTCAGCAGGTGAATGGATAAATAAACTACAGTAGACCCAGACAATAGATATGATCCAGGGCTAAAAAGAAATGAGCTGTTGAGCCATGAAAGGTCATGGAGGAAACTTACATGCATATTACTAGGAAGCCAATCTGAAAAGATTACATACTGTATTATTCCAGTGATGTAACATTCAGGAAAAGGCAAAACTATGGAGAAAATAAAAAGATCCATGGTTGCCAGGGATAAGGATAAAGGGGATAAACAGGTGGAGCACGGAGCACAGAGGATTTTTAGACAGTGAAAATACTCTGTATGACATTATAATGATGGATACATGTCATTATATATTTGTCTAAACCCACAGAATGTACAACACCAAAAGTGAATTTTAAGGCAAACCATGGACTGTTGGTGATTATGATGTGACAATGTAGGTTCATCAATTGTAACAAATGCATCATTCTGGTGAGTAAGATGATGATTGGGGAGGCTATATAGTGAGGGGACAAGGGGTATATAGGAAATCCATGTATCATCCTCTGACTTTTGTCATAAACCTAAAACTGCTCTTAAAAATGAAGTTAAAAAATAGTATAAATTGATTATCCACTTGGAAAAAAAAATTTTTTTTTAAACCCACGGGTGTTTTGCTAATTAAGCATCTACAGAAAGATGTGAAGCCAGACACAGTCCCTAGAGAGACAAATTGGCTTAGGCAATGATCAGAATATGCCACTCCAAAATATGCTGTTTTGGTAATGATTATTTTAAGCTGAAGACATCTGAGATTCAACAGATGCAACAAAAAAAAAAAAAAAGAAAGAAAAAATACTTCAGAGAGCTTCCCTTCCCTTGTCTAACTAAAAGCAGTAACTTCTGGAAAATACAGCTGCCATAAATTCCTCTTCAGGGTGGATCTACTCCCACATGGGAGACCAGGAATAAAATCTAACCCAAATTTCTTCTCTAGGGAACTGTTAGGCTTCTGATGAAGATGTACAGACCACTGGTCCCTGTATAGACAAACATTACCACAGATTTTCTTGTCTCCTTCTGTTCCCTAATAATCCATTTGCCTTTCCTAAAGAAACCTATTTGTTCCTCCACAGTAAGCCATTTCTCCCTGCTGCCTTTCTTCTGCTGAATTAGGTGTGTAACCCTTTACCCATTAAAGGATCCAGCTACTTCCTTTGATGGTTCCCCTGTGCATATGAAATAGACTTCTTCTCCTGTTAATGTCTTTTGTCGGTGTAATTCACAGGCCCCCAGCACTGAATTTAAGAGTGTAGAGGAAAAGTAGTTTTTTCCCCTTCTCTTACTGCAAAAAGGGGAATTTTTTGGCTCAGCCAGCTGAGTTGTAAGAAAGGTGAATTTGAGCTGGGCCTCAGGGATGACCACACCATGGGCTGGAGCACCACCAGTCCTCTCTCCATCTCTCATTTCCACTTGTCTCAGTCTTAGCAGTCACTTTCTCCCACTGCAGACGTGCCTCTTCCCCACACCAGAGGGTACCTGGCCACCAAATGGCTCACACTCCTACCTAACAGGTTTATTACCTGAGTCAGCCTGAGACCCTCTTCATCTGGTTGAAGGTCAGAAACGTCCAGGACTGGTCAAGCTTGGGGAACATGTTTACCTCCAGCCAATCATTGAGTCAGGGAAGCAGAATGGTGAGGAACTAGGGGCTCCCGCTGACCCACATGTTGAGAAGCTGCACTTCTGTGGAGAGAGTGGTACTCCAGACAGACAAAACAGTAACCGTTCAATGCACAGTCCTTACAAACAGCATTGTGAAGCTCTTAGGAACACAGTCAGGCCACCTTGTGGCCTCCCATGGCATCCTGAATCCTTGGATTTCTCTGCTAACACTGGGTTGGCAGGGGTGGTTGGGAACAATGGGATCCTGCCCTGAATCACAGCCAATCTTCTGCAGCCTTTTTTTAGCTTGTCAGTTCTCAGCTCCCAGAGGGCTGGACCCTTCTCTATTCTATCTTGCTTTATTTAGACAATTTCTGGAATAATGTTGCCAGTATTTGAGATGCTTATCGTCTCCTCCACATAACTCCTGCTTCCCCCGACTCCGTACTCCCTTGATTTGGTGTTATTTGTGTGTCTTAAAAACTCAGACCCCAGACTAAATTACGCCGTGCTCCTCTTCAGCGTAGACCTTGGATTATCAAATTATCAAATAATGTGAGTGGAGTGAGAGTGAAGATTGGCCTTCCCCCCACCCTCTCTGCCCACTGCCAGCTCTGTCTTCATCTCCCCTCTTGGCTTGGCTCGCCTCCTGCCAATACCCACCCTGCCCAGTTACCCATAAAAGAACGTAAGAGAAGTGTCTCTACACTTGTAAAATCTGTGTATCGTGCCCTTCAAAGCCTTAGGGAGATAAATTTAGACATAAAACAGGAAGTAATTCTCTATGTGGCTGAGAGAGATCTAAGAGAAGTTATTGCCCCGCAGTATTTTAATGCTGAAGTGTGGGGCAGCAATCGCAAACACTAACATGGGTCAGAACCACCTGGAGGGCTTGTTAAGCCACATACTGTTGGGCCCATTCCCAGAGTCTCTGTTCAGCAGGTTTGGGGTAGGGCCCAAGAATTTGCTTTTCTAAAAAGCTGATGCTGTTGGTCCAGGGAACCCCAGTTTGAAAACTGTTATGGTAGAGATTTAAGAAGAGACAGAAAACATCTCTACACCACAGGACTGTTGTCCAAAATTGAAGGTGTTGGGCTAGGTGCTCTTTAGGGCTGACATTCCATGATTACAGTGATAAACAGGGGGACTACACATGTTCTGGGCAATCTATTCTTATTATCATGAGGTAATTATTGATTATTGAGATACCATAAAAATTTCCAGGATATTCACAGCTCTGATCTATATGTAGCAAAACCTCATGAAACAAAATTCATTAAAGTTACTTAAGGTGAAAATCTCAAATTATGGAATATTTTAAACAAATGCCCTTTTATTCATCATCTCAACTGGCCACCTACAAAAATGCTTCAAAGAAAAGTTTGCATTGACATAGCTTTACAGAACAAATTAATAATTAGCATGTAAGGATTAGTATGTAATTAATGTTTAAAGGCCTTAAGTATGATTTAAACTGTTGATCAACAAAACAGGTATCTTCTCCCCTTTCCCCCAACAAATTAATATTACTTGCATTTTAAAACTGTGTCCATTCTCCTGAAATAGCTACGTGTGCTCTTAACATCTAATATTAGCATGTGACTAATATGCTACAATTTGAACTGTTATTTAAATATTGCTCCTTTGGCCCACATAAATACATTTTATTTCGATGCTTATTTGCTTAACTGAAAGGATTCCACAGTCCTGGAGCAGCTGTGTCATCCTCCATGGCTAGTCTTTGATTACATGCTCTCCTCCCTCTGAGACCTAATGCCCTTCCACTCAAAATCTTAGCAATTCTTAGAAAAATCTTAGAAATGAAGAGGACTCAGAAAGTGTCTACTCTACACCCCCAATCTAACCCACCAAAGGTGTCCTCAGGGTATCATGCCAAGGAATTCCCAGACTCTGAGTGGACAGCCTTAGCAATCATGAGCTTTGAATCAATTCTTGATGCTAACACCTTGTAAGGAGTCTGCAAAGGTACCTCTATCAGTAAACTGAGGAATAACCATTGGTAAACTCAGTAAATCCCAGGAAACTGAGAACAGGTCAACTATGGAGGCATGGAGTAGAACCATATTTAATCACCTTTCTACTTAAGTGGGCAAATGTTACTGTTATTAACCAGGAATGCTCATGGTTGTCACATTTTTTTTAAAGTATAAAGTACACCATTATTACCTAGGAAATAATCATGCCTTCATTGGTCAGATTCCTTTAACTCTGAGTCCACCATTTCTAATCCTAGAAAGTTACTTCTCTTTGTTCCTTTGGTAAATGACTGACTACATACACCAACAATACAGAAATACAATACAGGAATCCTAAGGTTCAAAACCTTGCTTGGTTACTTTCTCATGTTTGTGTAATTTTTGTCTCCTCAACAAGATCATAGGTTCCTAGAAAACATGGGTTCTGTTTTATATTTTGTGTCCCTTGTCAGCTGTATCTGAAGAGATAGGCAGGATTTGTAGTCCCGCATCCCCTTACCAATGTCAGCTTGGTCCCCAAGGGATATATGTATATGGAAGAGGAGCATGTTATACAGGGGACATTTCAGGCAAATGTACTCTCTTTACCACTGGGTAAGTCATCAGTCAAAATCCTTAGGGTGGGATTCTTCCTTGATGGAATGGCATAGACTAATGGGGAACCACTACTTTACCTCAAGGCCCAGAGCAGAGCCGGCCTCATCTATTCTCTCCATACCTCCTGTCTTCTGGAGGCCACCCTGATCCCACACTGCCTTTCAGCTGCATGTCTAAATCCCCACCCCACCCCTGGTCTAGTTGGCCTTGGTTCTAAGATCCTAGGGCTGCAGTAAGGCATTCCCAAATAAGATAGCAGGATGCAACAGACCTAATAAGCAGAATGGGCCAGTCTTTACACAGAAGAACAGAAATACAAATACCCAGGAAGGTGAAAGTGACAGCAGATTGGCTGGCAGTAAGTCAGAACCAACCAGAGGAAGGTGCATGGCTACCATCTTGATGATCCTTTAAAGGTAAACTGGTAATTATTTTTTTCATGCACCAGCAATATGGTCCCTTGTTTGGGATACTCATAAAGGTCCTATCTCTTTGGAACCCTGGCTGGGCAGGTGAATTCAGATATCCTGCTGGAGAAGGAGAATTCAAAAGGGGATGGGAACTAGGGTGGGGGGCAATGCCCATGTGAGAAGCTGGTAGAAGCTGGATGTGTGGAAGAATAAAGAGCCTTTCTCCCTTAAGAGTGGGCCTAATAGACCGGCCTTCACCTGTTCCTCTTGGACTCTCTATGGGTCTTCTGTGATTGTCCCAGTTTTATCATTCTGACTCTGAAGAGAAAGAAGAAGAATCAAGTGGCCTTGGAGAATTCAGTCCTTTGGCTCTCATCAGAGGTCCCTCCAGCACTATGCCCTTGATTCCATCACCAACATACAGAAATACCTGTTCTCCAAAGGTGGAATGGAAGGCAAGGATCCTGGGCTCTCCCTAGAGCAATGGTTCTCACCTTGGCTAACAAAGTAGATGGAGAATTAAGAAAAAAAATCTCAGTGACCAGGCAGTATCCCCAAGCCAATTAAATAAGAATCTTGGGTGAGACCCAGAGATTCGTGTATTTTAAAACCCCCTACAGGATTCTTATGTACAGTCAAGGCAGAGTACCTTGACTGCCATGGAGATTAAGCCTCCCTTCTAAAGCCTGGCTGAACATTAAAATCAGTTCTTGAGAGACTTTAGAAACTACCAATTCCTGCATCCCAGACCAGCTGAAATCAGAATCACTGGGATTATGGCCCAGGTATCAGTATGTTTTTAAGGTTCCTTGGGTGATTCCTTTTGTGTGTATATGGTAAACTATATGTAACATAAAATTTACTGTTTGTAAGTGTACAGTTCAGTGGCATTAAGTATATTCACAATGTTGTACAACCATCACCATCATCCATCTGCAGAACTTTTTCATAGTCCCAAACAGAAACTGTGTCCATTAAGCAAACCTCACCATTCCCCTCCTCCCCCCAGGCCCTGGTAACCTCAATTCTACTTTCTGTCCCTATGAATCTGTCACTTTTAGGTACCTCATGTAAACGGAATCATACAGTATTTGTCCTTATGTGACTGGTTTCTTTCACTTGGCAGAATGCTTTCTAGGTTCATCCATGTTGTAGCATGTGTCAGAATCTCCTTCCTTTTTAAGGCTGCATAAAATTCCATTATTCAATGTAGCACATTTTGTTTATCCATTCATCTGTTAATAGACATTTGGGATGTTTCCACCTTTTGGCTCATGTGAATAACGTTGCTATTAATATTGGGGTACAGGATTTTGTTTGAGTCCCTGCTTTCAATTCGTCTGGGCATATACCCAGAAGTGGGACTGATGGATCATACGGTAGTTCTTATGCTTAACTTTTTTCCCTCAGTTTTATTGAGATATGACTGACATACAGCACTGTATAAGTTTAGGGTATATAACATAATGATTTGACTTACATATATCGAGATGATTATCATAATAGGTTTAGTTAACATTCATCATCTTTATAGATGCAAAAAAGAAAAACAAGGAACATTTTACAAATCTGAGTGTCATCCTTATGCAGAACTAATCTGTGTAATGTTCCAATTTTAGTATACGCACTGCCAAATAACATGTTCAACTTTTTAATTAACTGAAATACCCTCATGTGATTCTTATGTGTAGCCAAAGATGAGAAACACTAGTGTGCCAGAACCCCTTTTACATCCTAAAAGAGTACTGATTGGTAGTCGGTAAATACTGTTGAATGACTTTCTCCATAAATTTCTTTGTAGCCCAACACAGGTGTTACTGTTACCAAGTCCAAAGACTACTGGGTGGATTAATGTAGTTAGTACCCTTTTGAAAATTCTGACAAAGTGTTTCATGGCCACAAGAAGTATCACATCAACGGTAGTTCCTACACATGTTGAAACGTGTCCCCAGTGATTTATTAGTACTAATCATCTAAGTACTAGAGTTTCTGAATGATTTGCTTTGTAGATAATAAAGTAGAACTGATTCAAGACTTTTCCTATCATAATGCCACATCTACCATGACATCTAGTAGTATTCCTATCATTAATGCTAGTGCTCAGATACATTTTCTTGAAATAAAAGGAAAGGTGGTGATATCTATGTGAGTGTGTTGTACATATGAACATCTTCCATCTTATAAAGCATTGCTTAACCATCCGCTGATAACCTTGTGGGAGTTCCTTTGTATGTGAGGAATGTTTTTTCTCTTGCTGCTCCATATGGTATTTCTGCCCAATATTTTCACACTTCCTTCTTACTGCCAGCAGTGCACTCACCACTCCCTTTCCTTGCCTTAAGCAGAGATTGGATTTCGTCAACCTCGTACTCTTAAGTACCATACAGAAAAATCCACAAAGACTGAAATGTAGTGGGTATCCTGACTAGCTCATATCTATCTGGGTTATCTATGCCTTTCATTGTCTTTGACTAGATTATTTTGCAACTCTAAGAGATTGAAGTTGTAAAAAACTGATAGCTATGTAAGTAATTCTTAAGTATAAATAAATAAATTCTGTCAGATGGATATTCAGTTGATTTCCCTCCGCCACTATGAAGGAAACCAATTTTGCACCTATTAAGCTAATTTATTTTAGCATTCTGCTGGGTTTCCATATTTATCCTGTCTTTGGATTCTCCTTTAAAGTGGTTATAATACCTTTCTGGTTCCCTTGTTCACTAATGTGTTAAATAAAATCTTCGACACATGTTCACTGTACATTTGTTGAGGGTCATTAATTTAACTTTCTTAAAAAAACTATCCCATCCAAAAGGAGGAACATCGGCAACACGAAATGTCAGCCAGATTGTGGAGCAATGGGAACTCTCATTCACTGCTGTAGGAGGGCAAAAGGGTACAGCCACTTTGGAGGACCGTTGGACAGTTTCTTACAAAACTAAATATGCTCTTACATTACAACCCAGCAATCACACTCCCTGGCATTTACCCAAAAAAGGGGTTGAAAATTTGTGTCCAAACAAAAACCTGCACATGGATATTTATAGCAGCTTAATTCATTATTGCCAAAACTTGGAAGCAACCAAGATGTCCTTCAGCAGGTGAATGCGATAAAAAACTGCTTCATCCAGACAACAATGTGATTCACTGCTAAAAAGAAATGAACTATCAAGTCAAAAAGACATGGAGGAAACTTAAATGCAGATTACTAAGTGAAAAGAGCCAGACTTTAAAGGCTGTATGATTCCAACTATATGACATTCTGAAAAAAGCAAAAATATGGGGACAGTAAAAAGATCAGTGGTTGCAAAGGATTGGGAGAAAGGATGGATGAATCGGCAGAGCACAGAGGATTTTCAGGGCAGTGAAAATGCCCTGTATAATACCATATTGAAGGTGTTACATATTTGTCTCAACCCATTGAATGTATACCACCAGAGTGAGCCCTAATGTAAGCTGCGATTTACGCTGTTTATGATGAGGCAGTGCAGGTTCATCAGTTGTAACAAATGTACCCCTCTGGTGGGGGATGATAATGGGGCAAGTACAGAGTATATGGAAAACCTCTGTACCTTCCCCTCAGTTTTTCTGTGAACCTAAAACTGCTCTAAAAAATAAAGGCTTAAAAAAAACAAACCAAAACAGAATCTTTTAACAGTTTTTCACACAGAGATTGGCACAAGGTAGGCATCCAATAAAAATTTATTAATGATTAAACGAATGAATGAATTTAGAGAAATAATGGTAGTTTTTGCCATGGATGAGTCATCATAAAGGAAAGGTGTGGAATACTGTGCAACGCTTAGCCACTATTCCAAAATTAAAATCGAAATGGGAAAATTCCCCTAGTCCTTTGGGAGATGGCAGCAGGAAGGGCTTGCAGGCGATGTGGAGAGCCTTGTGGCTGAGGGTGCACTGAATGGCCTCAACACAGAAGCTGAGTCAGAGGTCACCGAGGCTGCTGAGTAGGAATGAGTGGGAGATAAGAGATGCCACTTAAGTCTCAAGCCTCCCTGTTTCCTTTCCCTCTGTTGTACACAAACCCAGGACCTGCAGGTCTTCTCCTGTGCTGGGCCTTTGAAAAACCTGTGCAGATATGAAATAATGTTGTTCTGGCACTTTATTAGTTAGAGTACTATCTATAGTCAAACTGTATAATGGAAAAAAAAATATATGAGTCAGTTTCCAGATTTCTGAGTGTTTTCATGATTACATCAATGGATTTCCATAGAATGAAACCACAAGCTTCCTGTGCATTGTCTGGATTCACAAAGACCTAAGTCACTTTCAAGTAATGAGGAAGAACTCCCAAGAATATCATCTAAAGACATGCAGGAACTTTTAAGGGCATTTAAAAACCAGATCTCCACTCTCAATTTTTCTCCTATCTTTTAGTATAAATGTTATGGCTGATATAGAAAAGGAAGCTGAGTTACTGTTTATTACAGGTTCCCAAAATTAACATGGCAATTTTGAAAGTGTCAGTGTATGATGCATATACTTCTCTCAGACACTTTATATATGTGTATATATTATATTCCATTAATTCTCACAATAATCATTTGAAGCAGGTGCTACTATCTTCCACTTTATATAGATGTGGAAATTGAAGCTGAGAGGTTAAGCAACTTACCTAGAGTCACACAACTAATAAGTGACAGTATCAAGATTCAAATTCAGGGCAAACTCTAAAAGTCACATTCTTTCTACTAAACCATGAGGCCCCCATAAGAGAACCAGAGGAGCAAAATTACTTTAGAAAAATATGAACGTTTGATTGGGAGGAGAAAAAGACCAGTCAAAAACTGTAATGCAGTCCAAGGTAGAGGTTGGAGGGTGGTGGATGGGGTGACTGCATGGGTTATAAAATTGCTAGGTGTAAAACAGGGCCCAAACTAGAGTGAAATGAGAGAGGCACTTGTCTTGGGGCAGAGAACAGAAGCAGGGGATTGGGAGGGAGGGTTGACACCATCGCTACCCAACTGTGTATTAGATAAAGAAGCCTGTGATCAAATTGGGACGGATATTCACAGGGTAAATAAAATTGGTACCCATTTTAACCCACAGGCACATATGAGAACCTGCATAAGCAATACCTTAAATGTTTTAAGACTAGAGACTCGTTCACTAAATACTTAATTTCCGTAATTGGCACGTGCAGTTAATAGACTCATAAAATATTTGTTCAATGATTGAGGACAAAACAGGAAGGTACTGCAAAAGATTGGGAAGGTTTACCGAGCCAAACTGAGTATGAAACAAGCTTTTGCATTTATAAGGATAATAATTAACATTTATTATCTATTATGTGCCAAGCAGAGTTAAGTGACTTACATACATCAACTTCCTTAATTCTGGTTATGTCATATACATTATACATTTTCAGATCCATTTTAACTGATGTGGCAGAGAATTAAGTAACTTATTTAAGATCATAAAACTAGAACCCAGGAGATTTTTCTGCATCCAAAGGTTATGCATTTAGCCACTGTACTGCATTCTGAACTCTGAATTTACACAGGGCAAAAAAGTAGAGTGACTGCTTGTGCAATGTGGTGATTATATGAAGCAACCACCAGGCCAACAAGTAGTGAGAATTTGCGTGCCCAAAATTATTGCTACAGAAAATCCTGCTGTTCTGTGTTGTGAAAAAGCTAATGGACCAGAAATTGGGCCAAGAAGCCTTGTGTCTACAGACTACCTGCCTGGCTGGTCATGTTTCATAAATTACTTGCTATCCATAGGGAGTGCGAGCTCCGGTGTGGTCTGCATGTATTACTTCATCCAACCCGGACTCTTCCAAGGAGGGCATCCTCTATAAGATTGCCTGCTTTGATTTACTAAGATTGTAGGTGTCAGTCTGAGTAGGAGGAAACTAGGTGATTCCAGCCAGAAACAATAATTTCCAAGATCTGATCAAGTTTAAATACATCACAGCCCAGTTTTTTAAAAAGTCTAGGCACAAATTTGGGCAATTTCCAAGAAGTACCTGGATCTCTAGCACCACTTCTATTTGCAATGCCTACACATCCAATCCTAAAACGAGGAAGCCTGAGTTGAGGCTGCCCAGTGTGCGTGTTGGTGACGTTGTCGGGCACACGCAAGGCACTGAGTCAGCAGAGTACGCCCCCAGAGCAAGCGGCGGGGGGCCGGCGGTGGAGAGCCGCGCGCTCCGCTCTTTGGCGTGAAGCAACTCTCCTCCCACGGTCTCGGGAAGCCCCGACTCCGCAGGCTTCTTGGCCGTAGTGGAGCCGTCCGGGCGTAGTTCCTCCACCGCTTCCTCCTCCAGCGGCAACCACCCGAACCTTCTTGCTCAGCCAGGACTCCACCTCCCCAGTTTGAAGCGCGCGCCTCGGTCAGCGGGGCCGCGGCGAGGCCAGGGAAGGAAACGCGCGGCTGCGCGCACGCGCAGCGGGCGGCTCCCCCGCGGCCCCGCCCCGTCGCGGTCCCGCCCCCTCGGGGTGGCTGGCGCGGCCGGCCGGCCCGGCTTCCCCCAGGCAAACCTGCCTGCGTGGGGTGGGGAACTAAGCTTCCTCCTCTGCGTGCGGTGCGGGGCCGCCCGATTTGTCCTTCCGCCCCTGCCTCCGCGGCGCTGGGGCGAGCTAGGGGACAGGCGGAAGGTGCGCTGGAGCCGAGGCCCGAGATGTGGCCGGCGGGAGCGGCAGCAGTCGCGGGGTCGCCGGCGCGGGACACGTCGTTGTGCGGGGAGCTGCCGCAGGCCCCTCCGCCCCCGGCCTGGCAGGCGGCCCCTTCCTGGCTGTCGCCTCTGGCTGCGCCCTCGGGGCCGCCGCTCCCCGTTCCGGCCGGCGCGACCCTCAACCGCCTTCCGGAGCCGCTGCTGCGGAGGCTCAGCGGGAGCTTGGACCGAGCGCCCGAGGGCCGGGGCTGGAGGAGGCTGGCCGAGGTGGCGGGGAATCGAGGGCGCCTCCGGCTCAGGTGAGGCGCGGGGGCCTCGGGGGAAGGCGCGGGGGGTCACGTGGGTGCACTGGGCAGGGGGCGCGCGGGGCGAGGGAGGTGGGCCGCGGGGTGGAAGGAGCGCAGAGGGCAGGACGCGGGGAGCACGTCGGTGACCTGGAGGGAGCCTCAGCCCAACCCAGGGAAGTCCCGGGACTGCAGGAGACGCGAGATCGGACCCTGGCATACCCACCCTTCTGCTCTCCCTGAGCTGAGAGAAGGGACTAGCTTTAGAGGACACGGAGAAAGGGAAACCATCCGGAGACCATTATGATAGGGCAGCAGCCCCACAGAAGGGAAAATACGGTAGAACGGGACAGGACAGAGACCTGGAAGGCCTAAGGAAGGTGCCGGTGAACAGAGAATCTTCGAAGGCGAAGGGTTGAGGGCGCAGGAATTCAGGAAGGTATTTATGCAGGGAGCGAAGGGTGGTGGGAAAAACTGAAACTAAATTCATCGTGTTCCTCCATCAAACCAACTTACCCAAGTCCCTTCTTGACTTAATCACGAACACTGAACTCTTTTAAGTAAAACTATTTTCCTATTAGCAGGCTTGGAACCGCTGGACTATCAATTTTTGAATTGTTGGTCTCAAGATTCTTAAAGACTCCTAAGAATTATTGAGGACCCCAGAGAGTATTTACTGTGGGTTCTATATGGTACATACATATAATATATACAGATATTTACAGTATTAGAAATTAAAACTAAGAAGTTTTATAAATATTAGCTTATTTAAAATGAATAACCCATTACATGTTAACAGAATAAATTTTTCCAAAACAAAAAGGTTAGAAAAGTGGCATCGTTTTACATTTTGAAAATCTAAAATTTTCGCTGAATTGCAGAGAGCTGGTTGCTTTGATGTGCCTCCACACTGTTGCACCATCTCAAGTCATGTAACACTAGGTACTCCCGTGTATACTCCTGAGCAAATGAATGAAAAAGGTAAATGACATCTTACTGTTATTACGAAACACCATTTTCACCTTGTGGATCCGTGAAAAGGTCTCAGAAACTGCACTACAGGTCCCAGACCACACTTAGAACCGCTACTCTCTGCTATTAGGATTTTGGTCCGCCATTGAACCCCTTCACAGTTTTCTCTAACTTTTCACATGACTAGACTTTGTCTTCCAGGATGATTATTTGTACACTTCTTTAGAAACTCCTCGAGAACAGGAACCATCATTTAAGAGTCTATGTGTTACGCGTAGAACCTCTTTAGGCGCTCTTTTAAATTGAGGGAGTCATTCATTCAAAATTGTATTTTTTGAATGCCTGTTATTAGAAGTTGCAGAAGATGAAAAGATGATAAATATTTAGCTCCTATTCATAAAAGGGCTTATCTAGTAATGGACCAGATATTCTGGGATATTCCAGACTATTTAAAAACAGACTATTCTGGAATATTCACATATAACATCTAAATGCTATGTTGGCTATGAATACTGAGTTTTATTACTTATTAAGAACTTAGTGTATACCACTGTACTAAGTGTTTATATATATTGTCCACTTAAAACCTTACAACAACCTTGAGTTTCAAAGAGTTTGGGGTTAAACCAGAGTAATGATTGGGGATTATTTGGCCATACAGAGGAGTAATGGTGTGGGGATGGAATCAGGAAATGCTAAGCTCTCAAACTTAAGCAGATAAATGGCATACTTTTTTTGTGTTCTAGGAAAAACACCTTGTGCTTTTTGGCTATGCAAAGAAAATCCAAAATAACTGTCATTCTAACTCCATAAATTTCTGAATTTCTAGGTTTACGATAATGTAATCTGGGAATTCCGAGGTGGGAAGTCACATAAGAGACAGATGGCATTTCTCTGGTCCTGCAGGATGGCGAAGGCTATTTCAGAGTAGATTGGTTGTGGTGGGGAGAGTTGGGGCAACCCTGAAGGTTGGAGAACTGGGAAACAGTAAGCTCATATACCTACTGAAGCCAGAACTAAACTGACGTAACACATGGGTTAACACTGGGAACGTGGGGGCTGAGGAGTGACAGCTGAGGGGGCAAGGTAAGCTGGTGGTCCTTACCCTATATAAGACCAAAAATTGTTATTCTAAAGTAATTTCATACTAATGGAAGAAGAGCAGGTATGATAATAAAAGGTCCTAAAGATATTTTTATCTAGTGTCAAAGGTAGGAACTACAGTGTGGATAACAATTGCCCTGAGGATGTGAAGTCTTTTCTTCAGAGTCACTGGACTCATAGCCCTAAAATTTCAAAAGGTTGCCTGTTACGGTTTTTTTTCCTCCTTTTTTCTGACTATAAATTTTTCCTCAAACAAAATGAGAGTTTAATAAATAAACCTCAAGAGTCCATTCTGAGTTGTCCATCAGGAATTAATTGTGTTTTCAGATGGTTATTGATGACCCCGAATTAACCCTTGCATGTGGTGTGGTTTCCCACAACTGTGTGTGTATGGGAATGCCTCAGATACAAACTCAGCCCTAGTTCCTTCCTAAATCATTGAGGTTGCACACCCTTTGCTGTCAGTGTGGACAGGCTCAGGTTCTGAGTGACTTGCCCAAGCTGCATAAATGCTGCGGTGGCAGGGAATGTTGGAGCCCCAAGGTGACAGCTTCAAGAGGCTGTAATGCTGCCTAGGTCCCGTGAAGAAGGGAGCTTAGAGATGGAGCTGTGGGACATGGCCCAGCAGGAGCAGTCCGACACCGCATGCCCGCCGCAGGGAGGCGCTCTCAGCTGCGACATCATCCCCCCAGCAGTTTAAGATGGGGAGGAGGTGCATAAGGAAAGATGAAAGGTTATTTCCTCCTAACTTTGTCTCTTTGGTCCCCATCTCCTCAGTCCCCGACTTTTGGAGCTCCTGAGGGCTGAGGCCTGAGTTTATACTTCACCTGATACCCTTCTGGGTGTTATCCTTTAGTCACCTGACTTTACTTGTATTTGAGATTGCTCTCGAATCATATCTTCAGTCCGTATCTTTGCTTTGAACTTCCCAGACTGATTTGTGCCGATTCCTATTCGCCATATCCTCTTGAGTGACTAGTAGACATCTTAGACGTAACACGTCCAAAACTTAACAGGTCTTCCCGCATTAACCTCTTTCTCTTGCAATTTTCTGTGTCTCAGCAAATGGTAGCTGCATCCCCTCAGTCACCGAGGTCAAAAACATCAGTTATTCCTACTCCACGTTTATTCACCACATCCATTTTATCAGCAGCTCCTCTCTGCTGTACCTGCAGTTCGTATCTTGAATCCAGCCCCGCTGCCACACGTCTGGGCCAGGCCGTGACAATCTACATTTAGCATTGGATTATTCCAGGAGCTGCCTAACTGCTCCTGCGTCACTCCCACCTCCAATCTGTTCTCAGTGTAGCAGGAAGAATGAGCCTTTAAAACATCAGGTCTTATCCTTCCTCTGCTCAAAACACAATGACTGCTTTTCCATCTCAGGGTAAAAACACCATTTAGCTACCATTGACTCTTAGACCTGATATCCTATTACTGTCTCTCTTCTTCCCTCTCTTCTAGTCACACTTGCTTTCTTGCTTTTCTTTGAACACAGTAGGGTCTTTGTGGATGATATACATATATTTCTATGTGTGTGCGTGTGTATCTCCTCTAGAAAAATCCAGAAGAATAGAGAATTTTGTTTGCTGCTGTATCTTCAATACCTAAGAAAAATGGTTGGACTATTTCAGGTGATTAATAAGTAGTTGTTGAATTAATGAATAAACATTCCCAAGAATAAATATACTAAAAAGAAGCAAAAGAACCTGTAAGTTGTGCCTGGGTTTATACCCTAAAGGGTGTATAATATGTTCTATTTGATTACATATTTTTAAAAGTAAAGATAAATACAGATATTTTAAAAACAAAGTCCATTTGTTTCAGTAATAGTCTTTTAACTTAAATCAGAAATCCAAATTAGGGCTGGTAGAAACCACTTGAAAGCAGTCTTACAGGAATGTAACTAAAAATGGAGAGAAATAAAAGACAGGTATGTATAAACATCATCTCAACTGAAAGTCAGTGCCTGTGTGGAAAAATCAGTAAAAGGAAAGGAGGTACAAAATCTTGTCTTTCTGCTTGTGCCTTTTATTTTAGAAGAGAAATCTTTGCCTACTTCAATTTGTTCTTTCTTCATTTGGGGAACAAAATGTCAAATTATTTTTCATTTTCTCCATGTCAATATAAAGCAATCAAATCATCACTTGGTTGCATTTGATGAGATGGCTTCTTATACTCATGAATAAGATCCTGATAACTTTTCTGAGTCATAAAAAAATTACATTTAGCATACAGCATCCTTATCTTTATAAATATCATATTCTAATTATTTTAAAAATTGGTTGTCCTTATATTGTTTCTAATACTGGTTCCTTGACCTGGGCATTACAGGGACTAATAAGAGAAAATTTTACAAAGTAGAGGACGAGTGACATCGTCAGCTTTTTTTTTTTTGCTACCATAGTAGTCCCCATTATTTCATAAAAGAAAGGACACTTTTACACTTAGAAAAATAGGAAAGACAGTCTTATTGTCCTTATTTTTATCATTTTACCAGGGACTTCTGATTGTGCTGCCACTGGTCTGCAGTCCAAAATCTGGAAACGGTTGATCTATATATCATGACATTTAGCAAGAATAGAGCATTGAATGTGCAAATTTAGCTAAGTACTTAAAAAAGAATACCTAGTCAATATAGGGGCAGGAAGCCTTGGAGGACATTATCAGTTTACCAAAATAGTAACTACTCAAAAATATTTTTACAGAAAAGCTAAAACAGTGTCAGAAATAAGCATAATTAAGAAATTAGCCTTAACATCCTTTTAATATCCCTGTATTTTTATTGCATAAAAACACCTCTTACTGAGTGCTTGTTGTTTGCCAAGCACTGTGCTATGTTCTTTTTACATGGATAAGTAATTTAATTATAACAGCCATATGAAAAAGGGTATTACTGTTGAAATTATTTTGGTTGGTTGCATTTTTTTTTTCTTTATGAGATAACCAACTTTATCTCAGATTTCTAAATCTTGGGTAACCATTAGAAATGCTACAGTAGCCCTTTTTTTAAAATTAAGGTATCATTGATATACAATCTTACGAAGGTTTCACATGAGCAACATTGTGGTTTCAACATTCACCTGTATTATCAAGTCCCCATCCCCACCCCATTGCAGTCACAGACCATCAGCGTAGTAAGATGCTATAGAGTCATTACTTGTCTTCTCTGTGTTGTACTGCCTTCCCCATGACCTACCTATATTGTGTTTGCTAATGATGATGCTTCTTAATCCCTTTCTCCCTTCCTCCCCACACACCCTCCCCAACTCCTTCCCTTTGGTAACCACTAGTCCCTTCTTGGAGTCTGTGAGTCGGCTGCTGTTTTGTTCCTTCCGTTTTGCTTTGTAGTTATACTCCACAAATGAGTGAAATCATTTGGTACTTGTCTTTGCCACCTGGCTTCTTTCATTGAGCATAATGTCCTCCAGCTCCATTCATGTTGTTGCAAATGATAGGAATTGTTTTCTTTTTATGGCTGAATAATATTCCATTGTGTATATATGTATCACATCTTCTTTATCCATTCATCTACTGTGGACACTTAGGTTGCTTTCATATCTTGGCTATTGTAAATAGTTCTGCTATAAACATAGGGGTACATGTGTCTTTTTGAATCAAAGATCTTGTTTTCTTTGGGTGAATTCCTATGAGTGGAATTACTGGGTCAAATGGTATTTCTGTTTTTGGTTTTTTAAGGAACCCCAAGGAACCTGCATATTGCTTTCCACAATGGCTGAACTAATTTACATTCCCACCAACAGTGTTCTAGGATTGTTGTTCCTTATCTTTTGGATGTTGGCCATCCTAACTGGTGTTAGATGATATCTCATTATGGTTTTAATTTGCATTTCCCTGATAATCAGTGATATGGAGCATCTTTTCATGTGCCTGTTGGCCATCTGAATTTCTTCTTTGGAGAAGTGTCTGTTCAGATCTTCAACTCATTTTTTTAATCGGGTTATTTGGTTTTGGGTGTGAGCTCTTTATGTATTTTGGATGTAACCCCTTATCGGGTAAGTCATTTACAAATATATTCTCCCATACTGTAGATGCCTTTTTGTTCTGCTGATAGTATCCTTTGCTGTCCAGAAGCTTTTTAGTTTTATGTAGTTCCATTTGTTCATTTTTGCTTTTGTTTCCCTTGCCCAAGGAGATATGTTCAGGAAACAGAAATGCTATGGTAGCCTTTTAATAAAAATGATCAAAATGAATGTGGATTAAGGATACTTCAAGTCATTCTATCGCATCTTACTGTGCTGATAGACAGTGACTGCAATGAATGAATGGGGGGTGGTGAGGACTTGATAATATGGGTGAATGTTGAAACCACAATGTTGTGCATGTGAAACCTTCATAAGTTGTATATCAATAATACTTTAATTTAAAAAAAGAAAGAATACTTCAAGTCATATGAAAGCTTGCTAACCTTGACTCTGATCCAGGCTTCCAGGCTTTTCAGTTATTGAAATTCACTCAATAATTACTCAGTTATGAATAATTAATATGGGCAAGACAGATTTCGGTATTGAGGGATTAGAGAATATATATATATATATATATATATATACACATATACACACACATACATACTTACACACACACACACACACATATATATATATAATGGGGTTTCCGTTTATATATATATATATATATGATGAGACCATAGTCGAGTTGGATAGAGAAGGGATGCTTATGAAAGAAAAGCTCATGGTTTTAAGGCAAAATTGTGTCAAACGAAACACATAGGACAGGGTCTGCAAACAACAGCCCATGAACCCAATGCCACTGCCTGTTTTTATATAGTTTATGAGCTCAGAATGATTTTTATAGTTAAAAAGTCATAAAGCAGAACAAAATCAAAGAAGAATGTGCAACAGAGATTGTATGGCCCATAAAGCCTAAAATATTTACCCTGCATGGCTCTGTACAGGAAAAGTTTGCCAGGCTCTAGTGTAGAAGATAAGCACCGTTAGGAAACTGTCTGAAAGGTTTTTGCTGGGCTGCTGTGGTCTGGGAGAGCATCACAGAGAAGCTAGAGTTTATACTACCCTGAAATTCAGACTGGCAGGAAAGGGAGAGAGATCCACGCAGGTGCGTGAGGTGCGAACGTGCAGTATATCGTGAGATGATCTAAAGGTTTTGGCTGCCTCTGTTGTCGATAACATCTCTTGGGGAAGGTTTTTGGGTTTTGTTTGTTGTTTTGATTGTTTGATTTTACTTGATTATTTTTCTTCACTTGAATGGTTCATACTTGCCCTTCCTAGGAAATGATTAAAGTCCATACTCCTTGTCCCATTATTTATGGCCTTCTGCAGTCTGATCTTCATCTTTCTAACATTGTATACCACTACTGGACATGACAAGATTGAAAAGGAAATTGTACATGTATGTTAGATACTGATGCTAAAAAAAGAATAATTGAATCATCCAGCCCTTAGCTCTGCTTCCCTAACTCCCCTCTCTAGGGCAACCACTGCTCCAGTTTCTTGGCTATCTTTTCAAAGTTACTCTGCATATAGAATACTTAATATTCTTGTTAATAAAAATAGTACATCATTCAGCATACACACTGGTCTGTATCTTCAGTTTTTCATATGCGTACATGTAGACATACTACTTGTTAATACAAAATACTATATGTTGATTTTTTTTTTCATTTTTCAATATCTCTTTTGGGTCATTTTACACTTTATGTAAGTACAAGAAAAAATAGAAATAAGTATATTCCTATTCCCCATTCCCAATTAAAGGTAAAATTTTTGATGTTTTGATCAATATCAAGGCCAAATTTCTTGTCACATCCCACTTCAAGATTTCTCCCATTGTCTTGATATAGTAGTCATGGGAGCTGAGTTGGAGAAGGGAATAAAGAGGAATCCCTTATGAATGCAGGAAGAGGAAAAAAGGATAGTAGCATTCATAATTTAAATAATTTTTCACCACTCAACAACTTGTGCTTATTCCCTACAAAACCTATGATACTGCAAAATACATAGCAGGCATATCATATTGAAGAAAATTGTTGACTTGAATTAAATTTGTTGTTTTCAGTTGTCTGGACTTGGAACAGTGTTCTCTTAAGGTCTTGGAGCCTGAAGGAAGCCCAAGCCTGTGTTTACTGAAGCTAATGGGTGAAAAGGGCTGTACGGTCACGGAACTGGGTGACTTCCTGCAGGTTATGGAACACACTGAAGTTCTTCAGCTTCTCAGCCCCCCAGGTAGGTTTTCCCCTTCGGTTCTCCCAAGAGTTCATGGGGACAGACTTAGAGGAGACTGTCTCATCTGACCAGATCAGTTGTGTTAAATAGTTTTGGAAAATGTATGGAGCCTCATTTTTTCCCCAGGTTGATACTAAAGAACATGTAAAAAGCAAATGCAGTGCATAAGCAGTGATTGGATTGTGGTCCGAAAAGCACATATAGAAGACATTTTGGGGACAAGTAGAACAATTTGGATATAACCTGCATATTAGATATTAGGGAATTATCATGTGATAATGGCATTATAGTTCTTTAGAAGAATGTCTTTACTCCAAGAAGATGCATACTGAAGTATTTAGGGGTAAGATTTCTATAACTTTTGTTGAAATTAGTGCAGCCAAAAAAGTAAATAAATATACAGAGGAGAACCAAGATGGCGGCGTGAGTAGAGCAGTGGAAATCTCCTCCCAAAACCGTATATATTTTTGAAAATACAACAAATACAACTAATCCTAAAAGAGAGACCAGAAGACACAGGACAACAGCCAGACTACATCCACACCTGCGAGAACCCAGCGCCTCCCAAAGGGGGTAAGATACAAGCCACGGCCCGGCAGGACCCGAGTGCCCCTCACCCCAGCTCCCGGTGGGAGGAGAGGAGTCGGAGCTGGGAGGGAGAGGGAGCCCAGGACTGTTAAACACCCAGCCCTAGCCATCCGCACCGGAGCGCAGACACACAGTGCGTGTGTGGGGTGCTGGAAACTAGGGAAACAGGACAGTAAGACCTGTTAGTGGGTCCCCGCAGCCGGCGCACCCGGGAGAAAGAAAAGCGAGTGCTTTTTGAAAGTCTTAAAGGGACAGGGACCCACAGCTGGACAGAAGCGCCCTGGGACAGCTAGCCCAGCAGCTCCGAATCCCGGGGAACTCTGGGTGCCTGAACCCCCACAGCACAGCTTGGAGGCCCCTCACCGCGGTAAACAGCCTCCTGCCTATTCCCCCTCCAACGTGGCTCCGCCATATTGGAGCAGGAGCCTGAGGCAGGCCACGCCCACAGCAACTGCAGAGCTAAATAAACTCCATATCGGCCGGGCAAGATCAGAAGCCCCGTCTGCACACAGCTGCCCAGCACAAGCTGCTAGAGGTCACTGTTCTCCCAGGAGAGGAAGGCCATAAACTGGCAAGAAGGGACTTTCTCTTACCCAACACATGCGCCAGCTCCCCACAAATATATCTATCGCCATGAAAAGGCAGAAGAAATTGATACAAACCAAGATCACAGAGGCAAACCCTGAGAAGGAGATAGACCTAACCAGTCTTCCTGAAAAAGAATTAAAAATAAAGCTTATAACCATGCTGATGGAGCTGCAGAGAAATATGCAAGAGCTAAGGGATGAAGTCTGGAGGGAGATTACAGAAATGAAACAATCTTCTGGAAGGATTTATAAACAGAATGGATAAAATGCAAGAGGTCATTGATGGAATAGAAACCAGAGAACAGGAACGCATAGAAGCTGATGCAGAGAGAGATAAAAGGATCTCCAGGAATGAAACAATATTAAGAGAACTGTGTGACCAATCCAAAAGGAACAATATCCGCATTACAGGGGTAACAGAAGAAGAAGAAGAGAGAGAAAGGGATAGAAAGAGTATTTGAAGAAATAATTGCTGAAAACTTCCCAAACTGGGGGAGGAAATAATTGACCAGACCATGGAAGTGTACAGAACTCCCAACAGAAAGGACCCAAGGAGGACAAAACCAAGACACATAATAATTAAAATGGCAAAGATCAAGGACAAGGACAGAGTTTTAAAGGCAGTGAGAAAGAGGAAAAAGGTCACCTACAAAGGAAAACCCATCAGGCTATCATCAGACTTCTCAACAGAAACCTTAGAGGCCAGAAGAGAATGGCATGATATATTTAATGCAATGAAAGAGAAGGGCCTTGAACCAAGAATACTGTATCCAGCATGACTATCATTTAAATATGAAGGAGGGATTAAACAAATCCCAGACAAGCAAAAGTTGAGGGAATTTGCCCCCCACAAACCACCTCTACAGGGTATTTTAGAGGGACTGCTCTAGATGGGAGCACTTCTAAGACTAAATAGATGTCACCAGAGAAAATAAAATCACAGCAAAGAAAGCAGACCAACCAAATACTAACTAAAGGCAAAAAATAAAATCAACTACCCACAAAAGCAGTTAAAGGAAGCACAAAAGAGCACAGAATAAAACAACCAACATATAAAGAATGGAGGAGGAGGAATAAGAAGGGAGAAAAATAAAGAATGACCAGACAGTGTTTAAAATAGCTCAATAAGTGAGTTAAATTAGACAGTAAGATACTAAAGAAGCTAACCTTGAACCTTTGGCAACCACGAATCTAAAGCTGCAATGGCAATAAGTACATATCTTTCAGTAATCACCCTAAATGTAAATGGACTGAATGCACCAATCAAAAGACACAGAATAATAGAATGGATAAAAAAGCAAGACCCATCTCTATGCTGCTTACAAGAGACTCACCTCAAACCCAAAGACTATAGGAACAAAGAAAGACTGAAGGAACAAAACAGCAGCAGAATCATAGAACCTAAGAATGGACTAACAGTTACCAAAGGGAAAGGAACTGGGGAGAAAAGGAGGGAAGGGAGGGATAAGGGTGGGGAAGAAGAAAGGGGACATTATGATTAGCATGTATAATGTGGGGGGGGGCATAGGGAGGGCTGTGCAACACAGAGAAGACGAGTAGTGATTCTACAGCATCTTACTACGCTGATGGACAGTGACTATAATGGGGTTTGTGGGGGGGATTTGGTGAAGGGGGGACCCTAGTAAACATAATAGTCTTCATGTAATTGTAGATTAACGACAACAAAATTAATTAATTAATTAATTAAAAAATTAGTCCTTTGCCAAAAAAAGAAAAAAAGTAAATATACACATATTTATATGTTTGTATGTCTAGGAATAAGATAAAGCAGGTATGACAAATGCTTACTAATGTTTCACCAACTTGATGCTTTTGACATGTTGATTGACTCAATCATATGACCTTTTTTTTAATGTACCAATAGGGAGTCCAAGTTTTCTCACTTCCAATATCAGATGTGACAAGTAGAAACAGTCCCTCATCTCCACAACTACAGATGGAGTTAGCCAACTACAGTAGTGTTGAGCAGGAGGTACCATGTCCTCTCAGTCATCCGATGACAATAATATTGCAGACCTTTCTCAGGGATCCAGTTTAGCATTAGGTCCCATTATAAGCAAAGAAGCCAGTCAAGATAAGGAAGCACATGGATTAAGGACTTGATGCACTCTGTTTTACATGGTTTGGATGCATGCAGCTTTTATAACATAAGCAGCTTATTTGTGATAATATTTTTTTAAGTTAACACAAGGGGCCTAAAATTGTAATTTACATCTTATTTTCTGCTTTGTCAGTTCTGGGGTTGGGGGATTAGGAACACATGGCAGTGGTGTGCTATCAATCACATGTACCAGAAAACTCAACTCAGATCGGCATAGTAGAGTTGGTTCTCTAATTGAGAAGTCTTAAAGCAGGTTGGGCTTCAAGAAAGGCAGAGGGCAGCCCTGTTTCCAAGGAGTTGGTTTGTTTCCATCTTTGCTCTTCCTTTCTTATTACTGGCTTCCTTTCAAGACTGACTTTCTACATAGTTGCAAGATATCTACTAGCTATTCTTTACATTCATTTTTGTCCCAGCAAAAATCCTAAGATTCACTCTAGTTAACTAATTTTGGTCACATGCCTGTCTCTTACACATGTCACTGAGGCCAGGGAGATGGAATGTGCTGGTTTGCCTGGCTTAGAGCCAGGAGTGGAGTTGGGTCAAGTCAACTTTCTGGAAACCACGTGGATCACCAAACAAAAGTGGGCCTGTTGGAAGGAGAGAGGGGTTAACAGACGCTGAGGAGATAACCAAAAAGTTTCCTACAAATGGAAAAACCCCTAGATTATGAGTCAGGAGACTTGTACTCTCAGATCATATCTGTTCTACAGGCCTAACATAGGTGAGAAAATAGGCCTCCTGTAAGTGCCTCCTTCGTGTAATACACTGTATTGGATGCTTGATACATGTTTCTCAGTTCTGCTTCATCTCAAGAGGCAGGGGGTAGGAATAACCAGCTGCTAATGCAGACCCATCTAAATAAATTGCTGTCTGTGACCAATCAGTCAACTTCTTAAGGTGACGTTTAGTAATTTTTATATCCCCAGTGCCTTGAAATCTGCCATGTAGGGTACTCAGTTAACTACTAAGTTCTCCTACTTCATGGAAAACGGAGGCTTCTGAAAACTTAAGAAACTTCTATGGGAAGTAAATATAACTTATATCCATTATTTTTTTTAGTAATTATACTTAGCTACTCTGACCATTGGTTGCCAAGTCTGCAGAATGAGAGAATATTGCAGAGTTGCAGGAGCTACGTGGCATAATGCTGTGTTGAATTATATCAGTAATCTTGGGAAAAATCCTTTTCTGCTCTGTGTTTTTCTCCTAATAGGAGGACTAGCACTTTACTGTCAGTGTTTTCCTGCACAGCTTGTTCTAATATTTGGCCTGCACGCTTTTTCAGAGGTATCCCTGGACTTTTTCACATCTGAGGGGAGACTAGGAAAAGTAGTTCCGACATTACCACTTAAGCACTATTTCTGTGAAGTTTTATGTCATATTAGCCATTTGGTATCCATTAGGAATTGGTGGTTATTACTTGAATGTTAGTGATTGATTTAAGAGGAAATATTTTGGGATCTGATAAAGCTCAGTAATTTCAGGAAGAAGTAATTTACTGTTAACTTTTTATCTGCATCTTATGTAGATAATCTAAAACTCACTGTACTTACGTATATTAGAATAAAGAAATATAAGAATTATAGAGAACAATTCTAATATCTTAATAAGAATTTGGGAATAAAAATCATTGTAATTGTATTAAGAATGTAAGCTCTGATAGAATCAACTTAATTTGAGATTTTGCTCAGTCAATAAACATTTATTATATTCCAGCACCTGTACTACTTCAGGCATTGCACTTAGTACTATGAATTCAGAGATGACTAAAACATTAGTTGCTGCCTGTTTAAAGTTCATAGTCTAGTAGGGAAGACAAACCTGTAAATGATCACCTCCAGGACAGTCATAAAAACACATATATATAGAGGAGGTCTTACCTGGTATCCAGTTTTTCCTCTTCAGTATATTCCTAAATCTTGGTGAAAATACAAAATAGAAGTGTTACTTATGTTTTCTTTTTTGTAGTAATACAGTTACATAGTAGGACATTAGTTCCTATTCCACAGAAAATCCAGTGACTTTTCTCCAGTTGTCTTTAGAGGGGGTCTGTTTTGGGTGAGAAAGATGTTTTGTCAAAGATGCTGAGAACCTCGGAACAGCCCTTTCAGACCTAAATGCAGAGAAGAGAAAACTTTAGATTGATTTTAGTCTTACTTTGCCATACTCCATTCCAGTCCTTTGTGGAATGACAGAGAGAGGTAGCCATAGGAGAGAGTCATTGTATGGAGTTTCTGTTTCTGAGGAACTGCCCAAGTTTCTTTCATGTGCTTGCTCCATAGCCCTAAAGTAGCTGGGGCCACACTCCCCCCTCTAGCTGGAGTGAGTCCTTTGATTAGGAGCCAGCCTCACCCAGCATGAGGTCTAAGCTGAGGGGAACTCACCCCCAAATTCTTGCTCTCCGTGGTCTCTCACACTCATGTGATTCCTGAAGGAGCTCACAGATGAGGTCCATCCTTTCCTGCTTTCTCTCCAGGTGGGCTTTCCACAGCACAGGGGCCGGCCAGCTTGCCCCTCAGTCTGGTCTTGCCTATGCTTCATGTTAAGATGCTTACAGTTTTTAATGTGTGGATAGTGTCCATTCCATCTTCCAGCACTTGATTAATTGTTCCCATTTGTATTACTGTGGTCTTCTCAGTGGGAATTGGAGGTGGTGGGATGTTGAATGAATTGCTAAAATTGTTTGAACTAGAAGTCCGTAATGATTTTTTAGACTTCTATTCTTTTCATTAAAAAATCAAAAACTGATCCCAAAGCAGCCAATATTGGCATCTGTATCGTTCACAAATGTAGGTAAAACTTCAATGTGCAGTTCAAGATGTTTTTATTTGTTTCTTTTGTTTTAAGTGAAAACATTTAGAGTGCAGATTTATCAGGCCTATCAAGTAGAGTTAATGTAAATCAAGAAATGGTTATGAAAGAAGTAATGTTGTGACCTGGAATTGGTTAGGCAGAGGCCAGACGATGGGGATATTTAGAGAGAATTAACATTGCATATGTGGGTTTCATTAGATGAATTCTCAGGTTCTTTCCAACCCCGGTTCATGATGTTGCCATTTTATTTCCTCCTTTATGCAGGAAGGCGTACACTTCTCTCTCAGCATGGCCTGATGGCTATGGCAGACTCCTGTGAGGTCTCTTCGGTGGCACCTTCCATTTGTCCCCACCTCTTTCTATGTCATTCCACTTCACTTTTTTCTTTAATCCCTTGTGGCACAGTTACTGTTCTGTTTCTGATATCAACTTTATTTTTTGTTACTTTTATTGTCTCTAAGACAAGAGCAAAGATATTATTATTATTATTCGATTTCCAAAATACCTTTACTTCACATTTTATCTTCACAATTATATGAAGCAACAGAGCAGTACCATTAGAAGCAGTTTTAAATGTGAGCAAACATTTGTGTGGAAAATGAGATTTCCAGAAGTTATCATTTCTCCAGAGTCCCAGTTATTGACAAAAGTAGATTAAAACTCAGGTCTGCTGACCCTGACCTGAACACAGTGTCATTTCTATAGTGCTTGGAAAAATAAGGGTTTGGGAAACTTAGTTGTGGAGATTATTTCCCCCATTGCCTCTTTGACCCCTGGACTTCCATTTTTCTTGCCAAATTGAAAAACACTCAAATACTAGATCTTACTTATAAGAGACTTTTTTTGTTCCCTGAACAGCAGGAATTCCTGAGAGGAAAATGTCAAGAAGTAAAAAGAGGCAACGATGGTGTGGATGAGAGTAATGATTAGGAAGAAGTAGGGAGAGAGAAAGGGTATGGCAGGTGAGGCTCAAGAATGCATTTCCACCCTGGGAGCTCAAGGTCACTGGGTGGGCAGGTACAGGGATGGGCATGTGAGGAGGAGGTGAGGTTACACAGTGGGTGCAAACGTAAATTGACTTGTAAAGCAACAGACATGGTCATACTTTGCTTGTGTGATGGGGGAGATTGTTGAAGGAAGAGGAGTGGTGTTTATTCTGGGACAGTCTGGGGTACTTCTCAAGGATAGCTTAGACATTTTCAGAATAACTTTGAGGAAGAGTTTTAGGTGGAAAAAATGTTCTAGTTCATGGCTTCTGAAAACATGCACTGTAATGTCTACAATAGATCTAATCCCAGAAAAGCTATTTGTAAATTACATAAATATTTAAGCGCATCATGAGAGACGATGAGTCCTTTTGTCAAGTCAGGAATCACAAGTTTTGTAATTCCAGCAGGGTTTTTCGTTTTATTGTTTAAAGTCATGTATCTGTGATCTACATAGGTGTGTGTTGAAAGCACAATCCTTGTGTTCCATCATACCTATTTAAATTCTCCCCAGCTTACAGGAAATCAAGTAACCTCTGATTTCTTTGCAGATATTATCTGAAAATGGGCTTGTTTGCCAGGAAGCTGTGCCTTCACCCTTTAAAATAGCACTTTCATTCGTATGCCTTGGTACGCCCTCCAGAGCACTCTGCCGTCTTCTCTCCTTACCTTTGTTCAGCACCTTCTGACTGGTGGGCACCGCACGAGAGTGGTTAAAGGCCGACCATGGTTCCCTGTTGCACATCACTACGTGGGAGGAAGGAAATATGTGTGGTTAAAAATGGGAGGTGTTGTGACTTCTTTTCTTTACTCCTCACCAGGGGCACTTTTCCAAATCACATTTTGCCTTTCAATTCTCAGTCTCTGAAGCAGTAGGTGATAAATACATGTATTTGCTTGCTTCTTGAATTCTAGGCTGCTAAAATTGTGCATAGAAACAGATGTATCAGCTGAGTTTGAAAGTCCATTAAAAATCATTTACCCTTTTCTTCCACACACAACGAGGATACCTTGTAGGACATCCTGGCCATAGGGGCCCTTTCCACTAGTCATTCAAGAAAGCCCTTTAATTTCCATCAGTCTTGTTCCTTGTCTCTGCACAATAGTAGAGAATATTTGCCATGGTGAATTTATAAGTATTGTCATGGGGCAGGACATAGCACTCTGTCTGAAACTCCCCTTTGTGAAAGGCTCACTGTGGCAGAAGATGGGATTAGTGTGGCAGATGCATTAAGAATCGCTGGAAAATGATAATAACCATGTGAGGTCATGAGCGTGGCAATTAATTTGACTGTGGTGGTCGTTGCACAGTGTATACATATGTTAAATCACACGTTGTACGTCCTCCATATATAGTTTTTATTTGTCAATTATACCTCACAAAGGTGGAGGGTGAAAGAATCAGTGAAAATAACAAAAGCATGAGGGTTTGAAGCCTGAGCAAATGTAGGCCTGCATCATGATTCTCCCATTTTATTAAAAAAATTAGTCTCAGAGAGGTTAAGTAGTTTACTTTGGGTGACCTGCAAGTTACTTAACTCCATTTTCTTCATTCTAACATAGATCTAATCAATATCTAACTCATGGTTAATTTGAAAGTTAGAGATCAAAATGCCCAGCATATATATATATATAAAGCAGTCAGCAGATAGCTGCTATAGTAATTTTTATTATTATACACATTCACCCAACAAATACATGTTGAACACCCACTGTATCCCCACATGCCAGGCAGTGTTCTAGGCATTGGGTAAACCAGTGACTAAAACAAAACAGGCCCTTGCTTTCATGGAGCTTCTAGTTCAGTAGGTGGGACAAATAGTAAGAAACAGGAATTCCAGGTGATTAGTGAAGTGAAGACCACAAAGCATGGTGAATGTAAGAGAAAACGGGGGTGAGGGAGTAGCCAATGTAGAGACGTTTCCCGGAGAAGCTAAAGACCTAGGTGACTAGAAAGAATGCCACGAAGCAGGGGGTGGGGAAAATCCGGCAGAGAACTAGTAAGTGAAAGGGAGAAAAAGCTTGGCTTCCGAAGGAAAGGACCTGTGTGGCTGGAGGACGGTGGGCAAGGGGAAGAATGGTAGGGGATGGGTCAGAGAGGGCAGTTTATGTAGGCCTTGTAAGCCGTGGTAAGGAGGTTGGATTTTATCCTAAGTACAATGGGAGGTCAGTAGAGAGTTTTAATTAGAGGAATGATGTGGATTAGTTTGTGTTTTAAAAACACATTTGGGCTCCTTGGAAGCAAGGAAACAAGTTCGCAGCTGTAACAATAGATCAGACGAGCTGAGGCATTGGAAATGGGGAGACTTAGAAAAGGAGGAGGGATTCCAAAACGACAGCCAGGTTTTTGTCCTGAGTTAACTGGACCTATGAAGGTAGGCTGGAAACTGGGTTCTCTTTCCTGAGGTGAGGAAAACTCTGGGGTCTCGGAGGATGTTTCATTTGGGAGGGATTGGGGACATGTTAAGTTTGAGATGGCTGTAAGACATCCGCATTTTAAAGCCAGTTTAGACACATAGTCCTATATTTTTGAGATTTATGTTCCCTCCTTTTGTTGTTACAACTTTATACCTAATCAGAATCTTTGTATCTTTTTTTTATTCAAGTATCATTTATATGCAATCTTATATTGGTTTCAAGTATACAACACAGTGGTTCAACAGTTACCTATGTTATTAAATCCTCACCCCCACTAGTCCAGTTACAGGGTCTTTGACTATATTCTGCATGCTGTACTGCTATCCCTGTGACTAACTACTATGATTGAGAATTTTTGTACCCCTTTATCCTCCTCACCCTCTCCACCTGTCTACTCCAAACCCTTCCCCATGTGGTAACCACCGGTCACTTCTCAGTGTCTATGAGTCTAGTGCTATAGTGCTATTTTGTTCATTTTGTTTTGTTTTGTTTTAATACACCACAAATAAGTGAAATAATATGCTATTTGTCTTTCTGTGATGGGCTTATTTCACTTAGCATAATATCCTCTAGGTCCATCCACATTGTTGCAAATGCCAGGAGTTCTTTTTTAATGGCTGAATAATATTCCATTGTGTATATGTACTGTATCTACTTTATCCATTCATCTATTGACAGACACTTAGGTTGCTTCCATGTCTTAGCTGTTGTAAATAACATGATAATAAACATAGGGGTGCATATATCTTTTCAAATCAGGGACTTAGTTGTCTTGAGGTAAATTCCTAGAGTTGGAATTACTGGGTCATGTGCTATTTCTCTATTTAATTTTTGAGGCCTCTCCATACTGCTTTTCAATTGGCTACACCAATTTACATTCCCACCAACAGTGCTGAAGGGTTCCCATTCTCCGCATCCTCACCAGCATTGTTACTTCTTATCTTTTGTATAGTGGCCATTGTAACTGGTATAAGGTAGTATCCCACTGTGGTTTTAATTTGCATTTCCTTGATGATTAGCAATGTGAAGCATCTTGTCTTTGGAGAAATGTCCATTCAGTTTCTCTGCCCATTTTTTAATCGGGTTATTTGTCTTCTTTTTTTTTGGTGTTGAGACATATGATTTCCTTATATATTTCGTATGTTGTTAGCCTCCTATCAGATAAATCATTTGTGAATATGTTCTCCTATATTGTAGGATGCCTTTTTTTTTCTCCTGATGGTGTCCTTTGCTGTACAGAAGCTGTTTTTTTTTATGCAGTCCCATTTGTTCATTTTTGCTTTTGTTTCCCTTGTCCAAGGAGATGTGTCCAGGAAAAAACTGCTCATGCTAATGTTCAGGAGATTTTGCCTATGTTTTCTTCTAAGGGTTTATGGTTTCATGTCTCACATTTAGATCTTTGATCCATTTCAAGTTTACTTTTGTGTATGGAGTTACACAGTAATCCAGGTTCATTTTCTTGCATGTAGCTGTCCAATTTTACCAACACCAGTTGTTGGATAGACTGCCTTTTCCCCATGTATATCCATGGCTCCTTTATTGTATATTAACTGACCATATATGCTTGGGTTTATATCCAGGCTCTTTATTCTGTACCATTGACCTAAGGGTCTGTTCTTGTGCCCATGTCATACTGTTTTGATTACTGTAGCTTTGTAGCATAGCTTAAAGTCAGGGAGCATAATACCCCCAGCTTTATTCTTCTTTCTCTTTGTTCTTCTTGCTTTGGCTATTCAGAGTCTTTTGTGGTTCCATATGAATTTTAGGATTATTTGCGGAATCTTTGTATCTTAATGTTGTGATATAAATCTCTCCTGGCAGATGAATGGCATATGGGACCACTAAAATAGAGTGTATGAATTTGCTAACTTAAGCAAGAAAGCTATTCCCATTTTCTAACGTCAACATGTACTTTTCTACCAACATGAATTACAGAATTTAGGAGAACTGTTAGTTCATCTATCATGTGCTGACTTGGCATCAGCATAAAGAATTGGTAAACATGAAAACTCTCCTTGGCAGAAGTTTTAAATTCTTTTTTGCGAGGCTCTACTCTATTTATTAAAATTTTTCTTGGGTTTCCCCAGACCCTCAAATGCAATACATACCTACTAATTTTAGATTGGGTTTTATTTGGTATCTTTCTAGCATGGATTTCACATACCCATTTTATCTTACATACCATTTTTTTTCCTAGAAAGTTTACTACCTTTGCTGTCTTAAGATTGCTATAATTTAGACTAACTCCTCTTCAGTTGCAATCTTGTTCTTTTGGGTTGGTGGATTTTAAAGGAAAAAGATACTATTATGAGATCATATTCAGAATAGATGAGAGGAAAAAAAAAGGTGCAGCAAATTAAGTTGTATAAGTTTTAGTGATCCTTTCTCCTTCCTTCCTGAAAGCCTATTCACCCAGTTTTATATATTATAACCTTGGCAAATACAAAATTTCCTAACTTTGGTTTCTTTTGTGTCAATTACCTATTATTACAAACAAATTACTACAAAACTGAAAGCTTAAAAAAGCGATTTATTATCTCTCAGTTTCTGAGGATAGGAATCCAGAAGTGGCTTTGGGGGTGGTTTTGGCTCAGATTTTGGTCTCCGATGAGGTAGTTACCAAGTTGTCTACCAGAGCTGCCACCATCTGAAGGTTTGACTGGGGTTGGGAAATCCTGTTCGCAGATGGTTCGCTCACGTGGCTGTGGGTGGAGGGCCCAAGTTTCTTTACTTACCACTTGGGCCTCTCCACACGGCTGCCTGAGTGCCCCTGTAACATGGCAGCAGGCTTCCCCTAAGGGAGCAGTTGAGAGAGTCAGGAGAGAGGAAGGGAAGGGAATTCTGTTAACCAACTCCAGGATTTTTTTTGAAACGCTTGCCAAAAAGTTTTCCAACTTTTTACGCTGATAGTCATTTTTCAAATGAAAACTGTTTTATCGCACATATTAAATTTATATTCTGTTGTAATGTTTCTGTGCCTTTCTGCTTACAAAACTCATTTTAATGATGAATCATAGCACTGAAATCCAAGTGTCTTTTAAAGACATTTTCACTGGCATTTCAACTCATTGTGTTGCTCACAGTGCACTGAACTCAGCTGAAGTGCCGGCCATCTGCGCATTTATGACCAAGCAATCAAAGAGCTAGTACTGAGAACTACATTGTGATACTGCCTGCCTGACATCTGTTGTAAGGTGCATCCTGATTTCAGAGGTTTTAGAATGTGTTAATAGTATTTCGAAGAATTGAGGAAAATGACAGTTTTTTCCCACAACTGTGGAAAGTACAGTAGATCAAAGGACTCTCTGCAAGAGTTTCTTTCCTCCTGGTTTTACACAGCCTGGAACTCACAACTCAATCTGATGGGGAAGGGCTTATGAATTGGGTGAATTATAACAAGGATAAATATGCAGGTTATTTCCACAGCACTACTTTTTTTGGTTTCAGAAATGTAAACAAGGAAAGCCCCTCTTCTGTGACTTTTTTTTTTTTTTTTAAGGAATAAAGATCACTGTAAACCCTGAATCAAAGGCAGTCTTGGCTGGACAGTTTGTGAAACTGTGTTGCCGGGCAACTGGACATCCTTTTGTACAATATCAATGGTTCAAAATGAATAAAGAGGTAATTTTTAAAATGTCTTTTAATGCTTTAAGTGTCATAGAGGAAAGAATGATAGAAAATCAATTAGCATTATTATCCTCATTGTGTTTTTAGGAGTTTTGATCTGATAGACATTGCTGTATTATTGAACTATTCAATAATAATCATTTTGATAGGAAAGTTCCAAAATTACCTTATAAAAAAATTATGAACAATAATAAAATCAGTTCTCTACCCTTAGATATTGTGGAAAATAGGGATTAGTTGGAGCAACAATGTTAACAAATAGGAAACATCATCATTACATTCTAAAATATCTACACAGAACTCATTAAAACAAATTATGTTTCAACTGAAATCTTTAATTAGAACATTTTCAAGGTTACACAGAAGACTAGCATGGTATTATTTTAAGCATTCTACATAACTGTCATATCAAAAGATTTAGGCTATTATGGTCGATTCTGAAGTACAACTCAAATTGGTGTGGGGACATTATTCCCCCTCTTACAGAAGTATTGCATCCCTGCATCACCCAACAAGTAATTTTAATCACGTGCTGGAATTCTCTTTTCTTAAAAGTTGTTTGAGCCCCTCTCCACCTGGGGATTTTTCACCGACTTGGCTGGCCCATGTCATCCCACTTCAGTGGACTCCTCCCTTCTCCTTCATCCATTCCCTTCACCCCTTTCCTTCCAGAAGGTACCTTGAAATCCCATACTCTTTCCACCTGCTATTCTAAGCTTCCTTCTAAACTCAATACTAAGTCTACATTTGCAAACCTGGAACTAGGTTAAACGGCCATTCTAAGATCACAGTCTTTAATGGGATCGCTGTGTCTTAGAAAAAAATATGTATAGCTTTACACAAGTTTTTATGTCTGTCCCTTCCACACAGGTAAGGTAGAGCAGCTGTTAAACTAGTGAAAAGATTGCATGCAGGCTCTCGTGTTAGACAGGACTGTGTTGGAACCCTGACTATCAATACCAGTGATGTGAATTCCTGTTGTCAGGGGTTGTGAAAATTTAGCAGGATATGTATGGTATGTGCCTAGGCTTTTGAGAGACAATAACTATAGTTATTTTACCATGTTATCTCAATTGTAAAGTTGCTTTCATTTTAATAAATGCCGTTTGAAGAAGAAATAATTGATAAAACTTACTGCGCAAACTGTATCATTTGTAAAATATGTCCTGGTAGAAATGTCTGAAGAGTTGTAATAGATTTTAAAGTTTTGTCAAACCACTCTTACGTTCATGGTCTATTTTACGAGGTACTCATTTAATGAGTACCTGATGCACACCTGTCCTGTGCCAGGCCACACTGTAAGCACTGATATGCCAGGGCCCTGCCTCCTACTCTGTGGAGAGAGATAACAAGCAAATACGATGACACTATGAGTTAAGAACTGTAAGGAAAATGAACAGGATCATGTAAAGTGAGAAGCCACTAAAGGTTTTATGCAGAAGAACATAAGATTTATGTTTTTAAGACACAAACTTGCTACTTGAAGAGAAGCAAGAGAAAAGCAAGATGACCAGCTATCTAATGCCTGTGCTAGACTCAAAACAGGGGAAGTGTGTGCTCGGGTATGGCAGTGGAGATGGGTCAGTGTGCACAGTCAGTTTATTTAGGGTAGAGCTAACCAGATCTAAGGGATTAGATATGGACCATGAGGAAAAAGGAAGAGATGAAGGATGACCCCTAGCTTTTTTACTTAAGAATCCGGGGACATGTCACCTACCAAGGTGTTGAAGGTTAGGAGAGGAATAGTTAGGGGAAGAAAAATCAGGAGTTTGGTTTTAGACATGTTAGTATGAAATGCTTGTTAGACATCCAAATGAATTGGCTCAGCAGTTTGGATGTATCTGAAGAGACAACTTTGAAAGTTTATGTAGTGGAGGAGGAATCAATAAAGAGGCTAAGAATTTGCAACAGAGAGGAAGAAAACCAGGGGAGGATGGTATGAAGCCTAAAAGGGAAGGTATTTCAAGAAGAAAGGGGTAGTCAGCATTTCCAGTGCTGCTGGGGGCAGGGGTATCAAGGGAGGTTTGTTTAGGTTTATTTCAGATACAACATACTAGAGTGTTTTTGACAGTGATACAATAAAAGAAAAAAAGATGCAAAGCAGAGAGAGAAAATTCCAAGAGCAGAGTTGGAGAGGATGGGACTGTCAAAGAGGAAAAACTTTCCCTCTGCCCTCTTAAGTTCACTTTCTAGGGGCCTGTGAAATAACCAACAGAATACATATTAACAAAAGAAAAAGTTTATTCATAAGGGAACCTAAATAAAGTAGCTGCATGAATGGTTAGTTAGAAGCTTACATACCCAACTTGGTAGGGAAAAGGGAGGAAGGAGAAAAGGCCTCTATGGGAAGAACAAATGGGTCTCTTTAGGAAATAACACAGGGGTTTCTAGAAGAATAGACAGGAAATGCGAAAGTCTGTGGAAATGTTCACTCATGCAGGTGCAGGTGATCTTTCCTTCTTCATGGCCATAAAACACCCCTGGAGAGGGGATTAGAGTAGGTTTACTCTTCTCCATGGGAGTAAAAGACATCCTGAAGAGGAAATTTATGGCAGTGTGAACTTCCACAAGTTTCTGTTTTTAGTCAGAGAGGGGAAGTTCAGAGAAGACTTTTTTTGCCTCTGTTGAATCTCACCTGTTTTCAGCTTCATACTATTCTGTGGGGTTAGATCCCCACAGATCCTAAACCCAAGTAGTCTTTGTTAGGAAGATGCATTTACCATTTTAACAGGAGGGAGGACAACAGTTATAAATGGGTACAGACATAGATAGGCTTGAGATTTGGTGGCAGGAAAAGGAGGGAGTTTTATCTGAAATTGGTGGCTGAGAGAAGTAGGATTGCAGGAGGTTTGCAGAGAAAGTACTCATTTATGGTCTACAGGAAAGCAGGCTTGGTGGGTTAACGTAGCGGGACTATCAGGCGGTTTTAAGTCCAGCCTGCCATTCCAGTTGTCGGAGCTTTAGCAATGTGCTCTTGCCCTGGTGCAGGTTCTGAGGGGGAGAGGGCGGAATTCAAATCGGCTGGGGTTTGGAGAGAGGGGAGGTGAGCTTGTTAAAGTACTTGCAAGGGAGCTGTTAGAAGGAGGCACTTGACTAAACCTCTGGGCACTGTGCCAGAGTTGGGGGGCACTGATACATTGATGGGAGCAGCAAAGGTGAAAGAAACCTTAATATGCTGACCTAAGCCCAGGGAGGAAAGCTTGGGAAACCCTTGGGTGGCCATTCCTTCCCGTCACTGATGTACTTTCCATAGCCCTTTTCAGCCCAGATCTTGAGAGAAATATATTGGTTAAGAAATCTGTCCTCTTCGGAATTTTCAGGTCTGGAGGTGAAATAACTTACTCAGTACTCACAGTTAGTTTGGTCAGAACTGAAATTAACAACCAGGCCTAAATTTCTATGTGCTTTCTACTTCCCCTAGTGTTTGTCATGCTATATGGCTACTTATAAATGTTGCAGTTGTAGATTCTTTAAATCCTAAGGATTGAACAGTTTTAAATGACAGAACAGGTACTTCTCTGTTAGTGAGTTTTTGGGAAATACATGAGAGAGAGCTTAACTTTCTGGCAATGGATTTGTAAAACTGTGGATTTCTAAAACTTCAGCCCTAAATTACTCAAAATGTTCGTTTTTTTAAGTAACAACTATTTTAGAACTTGGAAAAACAGTTATGTTTTACAAAGCACCAAAGAAATGATATATTTTACACAGCATGTGTTGTAAGGCTTGTTTTGATGAGTTATTCACTTATATTTCCGTCTTGATTCTTTTCACAGATTCCAAATGGAAATGCATCAGAACTTACTTTCAACACAGTGCATGTGAAAGATGCAGGCTTTTATGTCTGTCGAGTTAATAATAATTTCACCTTTGAATTTAGCCAATGGTCACAGCTGGATGTTTGTGATGTCGCGGAAGTAACAGGAAGCTTCCAGAGTAAGTGATAAATTAAGTTGAATTTGGGATGGGAATTGGCTTATTTTATTTCATTGTAAATGTTTACTTTTAAGTATGTTTGAAGTATCAAAAACAGTATCAAAAGCTCACATGTGTATTTCGCCCAATACACATAGGTCACCAGTTGTTACGATTTTATCCCATGTGCTTTCTCTTTGTCCCTGCATGTATGTGTGTGTGTGTGTTTATTTGTTAATGCAGATGCCTTAGGACCATATAGAATCCTTCTCAGTCTGGCTCTGCTGCTGACCTCTTTAAACTTGCTTTCTCATGGATTTGAATGCTGTAGTTGTAGTCTCTGGTTTTAGAGAAAAAGAAATATCTAATATAGTTTTGCTCACTTTTCAATTCCTTCTTAGACACAGTATGTTTTTCTCCCAAATCACTGTATTATGCCTAAAAAAACTGTGTTGCAGAATAGAAACAGAGTTAATGTTTACATGAAAGGGTATGTAGTGTATCATCTGCTGTAATAAAGCATTTCTTCACACTATTTTTCTACTCTTTGTCATTCATCTTTTTAGTCCAATAACTAGCATTGATCAAGGAAAAAAATGGTCTACCCTAAAGAGCAGTCATCAGATATTATTGTATTTGTTCACGTGCACAGTCAGGATCCATATTCTTTGTCATCTTTGCCTGAAAGAAAGGACCGGAGGGAAAGCCTTTCTGTTACTAGCCTGTCTTTGTGCCTTTCTTCTCTCTCAAGTTAGCTTTTCCTATACCTAAATAGTCTCTACAGATAGTCATGATTAAGATACTGATTATGTCTTTGAAGAGTATTACTGTGCATGTAATGAACTTTAATGTCTTATAAATGGAATCTTATTCAACAAATACTACTGATGACCTGCAGTGTGTGAGACATTGAGTTTCATGATGGAGGCTTGGTATTGCATACCATTGGTCAGTCCTCTGTCCTCAAAGAACTTAAAGTAACAAATGAGTGTTCAGTATATACTGCTTTCTGATATCTATCTGCCTTTGGAAGAAATACTAGTGATAACCCATCCATATTTATTCAGTGCTAAGAAAAAAACTCCTTATTTTAATAAGTCAGGTTAAATCAAACAGCAGATTGTAGAACTTTCTGTGTTGAATGTATCACCCAAGATGTTAATAAGTTGTTTGCTCCCACCAAAAAAGATTCTGCAGCCAAACATATTTGGAAACCACTGGAACTATTTCCTTCTCTTAATAATATGATGCATACTAACACTTTGAAAGCTCTGAGAAATCCTGCAATTTAAAAATTCTGTTAAATTTTGTTTGACCCACAATTTTCTACACTTATTTGTCCACAGAGCATTTCTTAATATTTCTTAAAGTGCTACAGTTTTATTAAACACTTTGGGAGATGCCACTACAGATTATAAAAATTAATGAAACATGAACTTAAAAACACTTTTCAAGTCTAAGGGAAAATTTTTTTTACCTAGGTATTCTATTTGTATTCAATGATATTTTTCTTTTAATTTCAGAAAGCCCGGATGGCATCTCTGAACCCAAGTTGCATATCTGTGTTGAGCCGCAGTCCCAGAAGCTGATGCCCGGCAGCGCGTTGGTCTTACAGTGCGTTGCTGTCGGAAGCCCTATTCCTCACTACCAGTGGTTCCGAAATGAATCGCCACTAACACATGAGACAAAAAAGCTGTACATGGTAGGAAATTGATTTCGGGGGTATTCTTTGTGTTAATATGTAAGATAAATTGTGTAATTGAAAATTAAGGTGAACATTAAAAATTCATATTCTTTGGGATGTTTTATTGTCTTCAGTATTTTTGTGTCAAGGCCCTTGTTTAATTTTTTTTTCAATTTCCAGAATCTTTGTTTAAATTTTTTTTTTCTTATTAAGGTATCATTGATATACACTCTTATGAAGGTTTCATAAGAAAAACAATGTGGTTATTACATTCACCCTTATTACCCTTGTTATTTAATATTAATTGATTCTTTTATTTGTTAAAGTACTGGAACACATCAGCCCACATCTAAGGGCTTATACTAAACCATTATTGTAGTCATTGTGTCATTTGTTTGCTAACAAATGGAAATAACCTAAGAATGGCAAAAGCCTTCTAAAATGTTGTGTATTAGGGGTTCTTTTTTGAAATACAAAGTAACTTTTTCTCCAAGTCAATTTCAATTAAAATTGCCAAAAAAATGTATGTGTGTTCTGATACTGATTCAGGTGCCTTATGTGGATTTGGAACATCAAGGAACCTATTGGTGTCATGTATATAATGATCGAGACAGTCAAGATAGCAAGAAGGTAGAAATCATCATAGGTAAGCAGTATTATTCAGTGTTCTGACAAATGAAGAATAATATCAGCCATACAAAATGAAACATTTAAGCAGTGGACATACAACTATACCTCATTCTGTTTAATGGAGTATTAGTATTAGGAGTTATATTGTTTATACAGAGAGTTCAGAGAATGCATGTCAAATTCATAATGTAGGCTCACATGCAAAGAACAGAAAGAACTGGGAAAAGTTATTTAGATCTCTAGTTATTTTTTAATTTTGTGGTTTATTTTAAACATTTCTGGCAAAAAAAAAAGTACTCTTTAAAACTTTAGTAATAAAAAACTCGATTTAGTGGGAAAAAAATTTTAATGAAACATTTTTTAAATACAGACAAACAGAGGGAAGAACCATGATACTCCACCATCCTCATGAAGTGCATAATTCGGGCATTTGTTCAATTTAGGCTTAAGGCGTCGGTAGTTCTGTCACTAATAGTAGGATCTATTGATGCATGTGTTAGTTTGCCAGCATATTTCTATGATGTTTACCTCTGTGCTTGTTGGCTGCCTAAGACCATGAATTAAAATATATTCACGTTTGTTTTCTCTGGAACAAGGAAGAACAAATGAGGCAGTGGAGTGCACAGAAGGTAGTGTAATCCTTTGGTTTGAAGCCCAGTGTCCTGCATGCTGGTTCCTCTTGGGGTTGGTGGAGTGCTCTAGCCTAATGAGTGCAGTGATGGAAAAAATACTGGCTATAAGAAGCAATTTCGCCTGAAGGATATTATATCTTAGTCTTTGGGGTTTGCAAATTGCCACAGACACTTTTAAACTGACATGTTATTTTAGAACAATTTTCAGTTGATTTTATATTGTGTGTAAGAATGAAGTTCCTATACATATTATAAACAGTGATCATTTGTAATTCCAAATTCCTGCTGTTAAAATGTTTATTTTTATAAAATTTGTTAAAAAGATAGACAGCTATACTGTCATGTTTTAGCCAGGATTGCCTCTCAAATGCAAATGTGGTTTCTGTAAAAGTTTCAGGACAGGAGATTCATTGCTCAACATGTTTTATCAAATATTAAACATTCTGTTTTAATATAAAATTGGTAACATCCATTTTGAAGCTACAAGGTTGTAGATTAAGCACCCAAGTCACCTTTACTATAAAGTGCAAAGAGAACTAAAAATTAATTTCAGCATAAGCTTTTAGTTTGTTTTGCTTAACCAAAGCAGTGTACATAAGCTGTAATGAGTAAGTTTTAAAACTCATATTACCTTCCCTTAGTATGATACCACATTGTTTTGCAAAATTAGGTTTATGGATAGCAAAGTATTTTTTCAATTTCTGCCTCTTCAAACTATTATATAACCTTAGGCTCTACTTGGGTAAAGTAAGAAAATAATGTTACATCTTTTATGATTCCTGGTTCTCTGTCCTTCATGTCACTGTGGTGTCACTTGGAAACACTGTTACTATTGTTTTTAATCCCAGTGTATATTGTGAACAGGAATTCTCTAGCATGAGTATGCCAGTGCTGTGGTCTTTGGGCCCTGCATGAGGGAAACTGTGTGAAGAAATCCTAACCACTCTTCTTTCTTCTCTTACTCCTTTTTTGCCAGTTGCATGATTTTTAAAACTTCTAAAGTTAGAGCTAAGAACCAATGAAAAATAACTTCAGGGCAGTGCATGTAAATTATCACCTTGCTGTGCAGCTTCTTTACCTACAAGATTCTCCCTATAATTTTTTGCAGTAGCAAACACACTATTAAATAACACATTTCAAATCAGTCTGTTCAAAACACTTAGAGGTAAAAATCCAACTGTGATTTCAGTGGACAAAGTAGATCCAACTTTTTTTCTAAAAAAGTCTAGAGTTAAGACATTTTATACTTGGTGGATTGATGCATATCATGAAGTGCCCTACGCCATATTTCTTTTTATCTGTAAAACATAATGTTGTCTACTTCGTTATATGTATTTTTTAAAGATATTTAATCAGGACGGGGTAGGAATTAAGTAGGTGAAGCTCAGGTGATTTTTCTAGGGCTGTGAAACTATTCTGTATGATCACTGTAATGGTGAATACATGTGTGCAAGTTTTAAACAATTTAATAGAAAGTCAGAGGAGGGGGATCCCGGGGTAGAATGCAGAATATGACAAAAGAATCAAAAGGTACTATGAATGTGTGAAGCAACCTTACTGAAGAGGGGAAAGAAGAACAAAGTGCTGGTGTGATTACCTGGAAATGAGTGGCATTGTAAGGCTGAAGGCAAAAGAAATTGCCTGTAGTCCTGTGTTGTAGGCGATGCTGCTCTGTAGTTGGCTTCATCTCACATCTAAGTTCCTGCTTAGCATCTTACAGACAGTATAACTTTGTAGTTTTTAGTAAGTGTTAATTTTTATCTTCATAACATTTGTAAAGAAAAAATAAATGGATATAATGTTATGGATACATGCTTAGATATTATCTGTCCTTTAGCCAGAGGGTACAGGTTAACAATTCTGAAACCACTGTACCTCCAAAAACACATCACACCAGCCTAACCATGAGAAAAGCACCAACTAGTCCCAACTGAGAGATACCCTATAAATGCCTCGTCAGTAATCCTCAGAGCCATCGAGGTCATCAAAAATAAGAAAGTCTGGGAAACTGTCACAACAAAGAAGAGCCCAAGGAGACACAAGAAAATGTAACTTGGTGCCCTGAATGGGGTCCTGGGACAAAGAACAGTATTAATGGTTCATGAACTTATTTAGCTTTTTGTCATTTAATGAAAGTAATAATAGCTTAGGAGTCCTAAATTATATTATATCCACACAATATTCTTTCCTATACAGTATTTGCATGGCTTTTCATTTAAGGCATTTGAAAAGTTCTAACTGGTAAAAACATGACAAAACGATTTCAAAAGCTACTTCTTTGCTTAGTCTTACTTTTTTATGCTAAATTGGTGGTTAGATTATTTAGGTAATTATTTTCTCCTATTTTATTTTAGATGAATTAAATACACTTGGACATCCTGGTGAGTAATATAAACAAACCATTAGTTTTAGATTTTTAAATTATAAAATAGAATAACTTAAAAGATTTTACCATAGTGGTACTATTAACTTTTTTCTTTATTAAATAATATCATAATTTAGAATTTAAATTAGTATTTACATGGAGTACAATCTAAGTGAAAATTACTAGAACTATTCTAGACTATAAAGGTAGAAAAGTAAATATACTGAGACAACATAAAAGAGCAATGTATTTTTTCATCATTGTGTATGACTACATCGTAAAAAGGTAGTTAATAGGGGAAGTGCATGATGTTTAATTTACAAGACAGGAAACAGTCTTGGAAAGAGTGATGGGGTAACATTTCTGAACTTGTCAGGCCTCTGAGACCTTGTTCACAGTAGCTCAACCATACAACATCTCTGCAGTAGTTGAGTAGGGTGTCTTTATCTGAAGTAAAAGGTGTGTTAGGGACAGTTGCCACTGTGCAGTTAAGAGGCCGGCAGTTGGCAGGAGTATTCACCTCTCTGGCCAGTTTTCATCAGAACAGATTTCTGAACAGGTTAAGCTAAAGGGAGAGCCTAACCAAGATGCGGGCATGGGGGCAGTGAGGACTTCGTAAAGACCGAGGACGTCAGTGTAGGTTATGGGCATAGCACCTGTGAAAATACCTGAAAACAAAACCTCACAGGAGCAGATTAAGAAGGCAGTTACATCATTTAATATTTATAGAGGTCCCTCTCATTTCTCAACATGTTATTTCTCATCATTTTTGCACCATAACTAGTGTGCTTAGTTTCAAACCCATATTTTGCCAATAAACATCTTTTATTGTGAGTGATGATTGAGATTATACAAAAGTAAATGAGACAAACCAGGCGGCTGCTGTTCTCAGCATGTCTTGCCTGCTGTACCAGCCCTAAGTTCAGGGGAAGCCTCACTGAAACAGGCTTCAAACATCCAAACCTGCGTAGTGTTGGAGAACCCTCCTAATAATGTAGCTAGTTGTTTCTCTTGGTCTGGTTAGAATTCCCTTTTCCTAAATTGGTCTCTTATTTCTTGCCCTTCAGTGAACATTGCGAGAAGTTATTCCAGTACCAAATATATTATTAGAAATGCAAACAGTGTTACCCTGTCTATAGTAGACATGTTACTAACTGAATTCCATCTTTCCCCGCATTTCTTCCTTTGTGGTCCTCGGAGTGTGGGCAGTGTTTCATTTTACATACAGTAGATGGCAAAGAGCAATTTCCACCTAGCATATTAAAGATTATTACCCCCAGCCATGGTAATCAATTACCAAAGACATAATCCTGCCCTAATTCTAACTCTGTCCATCCAGGTATATGTTTTTATCAAGAATCTGAAAATCTTAAAATCATAAGTTAACTATTAGAAACTACATTCTGCCTTTTAATGCCACTGATGTTATTAATCATTATTTCCATGTATCTCCAACTCTGAAGATATTTGTATCATGGATAATAACACCTGTCTTTTTTTAATTTTGATCTTTTTATAGATAATAAAGAGCAAACAGCTGATCAACCTTTGGGTGAGTAGAGCTTTAAAGCGCTTAATCAAAATATAATTATCTAATGCTTTTATGGTGATCATGACGGGATTCAAGACAACTTGGCAGCTCTTACAAATATTTGAATAGCATTGAGACCAAATGCTTTATTTTGAATATCTATTCTGAAAGAAAATATAGAACAGGAGGCTTAAAAAGATTATGAATTCAGGCACCAAGTCAGCTTCTGTGGAGTGATTTGTTTTGGCCACATGCAAATAAATAAACATGTAAACAAAAGGAGCATGTATATGTTACATAGAAATGATTCATACTATCTCTTGGTAGGGTTAGAGATTAGGGAAGCAACAGAGAGGCTGAAATAGCAGCTACTTTTTAAAGGCTGAATAGAAGGGACTTCCAGAACTAGAGAACATGAAATCCTATAAATACGACGTTGTAGAGAAATGAGACAGTGTATTGTATTTAGGGAACTGCATGTAACACCGTGCCCCAGATCATAAAGCATAAGAGCCATCGGAAGAAAACTTTTCGATAGAAGCAAGAAATTTGTCTCTTTGCAAGGCCAGTCTTATATTGGTGTAGAAAATAAGCTGGAAAGGAGACAGTGTTTTGATTAGGAGAAAAATTAAAGACTGTCGAAATATCCTAGATAAGAAAAAATGAGAAGCTATTCCAGGGTAGTGCCATTGAGAATGCAGAAAACAGCAAATTCAGAAAATCTTTAGGTGATGGGATCAGTAAGTTGTTTTTGTCACTTTGGTGAAGGGATAACAAATAGGATCACCATGCCTGCTCAGATTGCTGCTTGGACCACTAGGTGGGTGGTGATTCAGCCCACAGAGTTAGAGAATACAGAATCAAAAGCAAGACTCAAGGATGTTATCAGTTTGGAACCTAACAAGTTTGAGCTATTTGTGTCACATTTAAGTGAAGATATACAGCTGACAATTGTATACATGGATCTCAAATTCTAAGGAGCGGCTGCGATGGGAGATACAGTTTATGAGCATTAGTATAGAGGCAAAAATTAAATCCAAAGGGGTTGCGTAAGTGAGATCTCTACAGGCCATAGGGAAAAGGGCACAAACTGGCTAACCTTTGGGGTTGGGTTGGTCCATACTATGTTTTTTAACAATTAGAATTGCTTGTCACTGATCAGATCCCATATAAAAATACAGATTTCTAGGGGTTTTTTTTGAAGAACGATAGCTTTTGAGTGGTAACTCTCAGTGCTGGCTAAACAATGACTGCCCCTGTAAGGAGGCATGTGGCCCCCCGTGTTCCTGTTGTGTAACCTTTGTGTACTTCACTGTCCCTCTCTCCTTCCTGCTTTCCCCACATGGTGTCACCATGTAGCTACATTTCTTTACATGGTGGCTGGATCTCAAAAGTGGAAGCTGTCAGGACTCCTTAAGGTTTAGACCCAGAGCTGGCAAAGTGTCATATCACGTTAGGTTGTCTAGAGAGAACCACAGAGCAGCCTAGATTCAGGGGTGGGAGCTAGGGGGCTGGCCTGCAGGTCACTATGCTGTGGGTCAAGATACCATGGTTCGTTTACCACAGCTGAAAGGTGGGGTATGTCCTAGAATATGAATGGCTTTGTTTATCAGAATAAAGAACTTGAACTTGATTTTGTAGGACAGAGATTAAAAGATATGCATAAGACCAACAAGGACTGTATATTCAGCCAGTCAGATTTTATGCTAATATGCTATTTTTGATGGATGGCCTTACATAGCACTTAATATGTGCCTGGTCCTTATGAATATTTTAAATGAGGTGAGTAATACACTATTAGAATAAGTAGGCATGGAATTAATAATACAACACTACCAATTTTTAAAGAGTATAGTGCATTAAGTTTTGGAAAATACCTAGGATCATATAGTTAAAAATATCTTTCAGAAGTGGTTTTATTATTCTGTTACTTAATCAACTGGCATTTATATTTACTTTTGCCAATAAATGGTTTGTGTTCAAGAAATTGTGGGTGGCTCTTACAGTAAATGTTTTTCTACAGAACATTTCTTCCATTTATTTTATCACTTGAAAATCATAAATTGCATATTTAGTTGCTATTTTGAAATTTTCTTTGATTCCTCACTCGTCTCCTCAACTTCAAATTTTACTGTTTCTTTCTCTATCACATCTCTAAAGCCTGACTTTTCCTTTCCCTTTCTGCAACCAAGTCCTGGAGTGAGCCTTTGTCATCTCTTATTCTGACCCTTACAGTGTGCTTCTCTATTCTAAGTCCACCCCGTGCGCCTATCATTCAGGAACTGTTTTACAAGTAGGTTGGGCAAGGTAAGATTTACTTGCACATCATCCTTATTACCATTAAAATCAAGAAAATGCTCTAAGACATTTTAGGACCTATTAAAAATTATTGGAGAAAAATTATTGTAGAGTTATGGCCAGTTAATGATACGTATATTTTATTTTAAGCCACAGAGTTCTCAAATTGTTGAACCCTTGCATGCTGTAAACTATGCCATGTTCTTTCCAAATGGATAACAAAATCATTGAATAAAGAATTGATACAGCAGAAACATGCTTACTTTGACAACTGTTTTTTTCCCAAAAGATTCCAGATTTTTTTCTGTTACATCCCTTATTGTATTCTGACAGTAAAACAATCTAGGATGTATATTGGAATTAAATTATAATATTCACGGGAAAACCTACTATGGTTTACAAGCACTTTACTGCCCGAATGGCTTTGGGAAACCCGTGATTAGGGCTGTAACAGTGTAAGTCCGAGACACATTCTCTGACTTCCCTTCACGTAGAAGTGGATTGAACTGAGCCCATTACTACTTTGAGGCTGTATCTGAATTCTGATACAGTTGATGGGCTCATGAAACGAATACACTGAAAACTAACTTTCTGTGGATTAGCCACTTAACCATCTTGCTATATATCAGTTACTTTGCTGTCAGAATACATACATAGTTTATTTAAGAAGAAACTTTAAAAAAGCCAAAGGAGATACAAGCAATGTTAAGTTCTGTACTGCCTCCTGTTGAAATCCATCCTCAGTATTCTCAACTTCTTCACTGAGTTTTTGAACTAAAGGCAGTTTAACTGAACCTTTATGTCTGAATACTTAAATATTAAAGTGTCTTGATAGTTGGCTATTGTTTTTGATAAAAGAGATTATCATTTGTATTTGTATAGGACTTGAAGTAACTTACTGAGTTAGAAATGTGTCGTATCATTTTAGTTTCTTCTAAAAATATGTATACTCATAAGAATAGGCAATTTGCAAGAAATCTCTAAAAATATAAATATAGAGTAAAGATACCATGACATAAAAGTATTGAGGCTTTTGACAAAATAGAGTTTTATGCCACTTTGAGAGAGTCATATTCTTTGAGTTGGTGCTAGTTTTTCTCCAGACCTTGTTTAATACTAGACTAAAGTGTTTGCTGGAAAGAGCAGAAATTTTCAGTGAAATTTAATCAACCTCATGATTTGAAACATATTGTAGGCATCAAGTCACCAATATAATTATTTGTGCCTGTTTCAATTTGATAAGAATAGTATTCATAATGATCTATAAATAACTACTTAGTAGCACTTTGTGACAGAGGTTGGTCACCTAGTCCCGGCCACAATCCTACCCAGTGTGTCTCTTCAGCCAGCCAGCTGGGCAGTGCCAGATGCTCTTGCTTACACCTTCTCCACTGTTCCTTGTGTCTTCATCATTGATTTGCACTAGCATGTGCTGCACGTTTACACTGCCAGTCCTCCAGAAAAACGTCATAACAGGCTCCTGTTGTCATGACATGGCCCCAAGTCTTTAACATTTAACCCCACCCCAGACTAGCAAAGGTACAGTTTTGAAAACCAGCCTTCCACAGCTGTTTTTGGACAAGGATACACCAGATTAAGCCAGCAGGTACTTTTTAAGGCATAGGTGTAGATCTTTCTGCCCCTTAAGAACAAAAATTCTTTGTATGAAAACACATCTTTGAGCAGAGACTCAGTGCCCTAAGGTCAGAAAACAAACTACTAAGATATCCATACAAACGTCTTTACATATCCCTAAGGTAGCCACATCTCACCCAAATGGGATTTTTAAAAGAAGCTAAGAGGAAACAGGAAAGCAATTGAAAAAACACAGATATAGTACTTGTTAAGTTCCTGCTTTTCTCTCCTCTTTGGTATTTCCCCTTACTTGCTCTGATGCAAATTCTTCTTGTCCCTCTTTTTGGTATTTTTGTTTTTAACTCTTCCATTGTCAGCAAAACAGAACCTAATTTGGTGGGAGACCAATTCAAAACATTCCTTATTTAAATTTGCTCTAAAGTCTAGTTGCATATTCTTCACTTTTGTTGTAATTCAATAAAATACTACTTTAATGTTAGTTACCATAATGCCTCATATACAGATAATAAATATCCTTTCTCTGTTTCTCAAAAGCATCAATAAATTTAATTTCAGTTGTTTGATTTATTAGTCTCTGTGTTCCACAATAGAGTATAGTGATCTGTACATAAAGTGATAATTCTAATATGAAATTCAATAATAACAACATCTTACCTGTAAAGCATGCTTTTTATTATAATGGTATGATTTCCATAGGTTTTCATCTTTATGTCCTTCTTTAAATCCCTGCCTTTTCAACAGCGAAGGACAAGGTTGCTCTTTTGATAGGAAATATGAATTACTGGGAGCACCCCAAGCTTAAAGCTCCCTTGGTGGATGTGTATGAGTTGACCAACTTACTAAGACAGCTGGATTTCAAAGTTGTTTCGTTGCTGGATCTTACTGAGTATGAGATGCGTAATGCTGTGGATGAATTTTTACTACTTTTAGACAAAGGAGTATATGGTAAGATATTTACAATCTTTGTTTTTATAATTTTCTGCTGTTCTCATTGTATTAGCTGGGTTAAAAGTTAAAAATAGGGGAAGATATGGTAAACATGTTGTGAATTTAGGAGTTTCATTCTCATAAAAAAGATGAATTTGATCTTCATTTTATAGTTACATATGAATAACTAATTAGCTTACGTCTTTATTTTCATGTCTCTTGTCAAAGCAAAACCATTCTTATTAGAATTCTTACCTACATTATGTGATTTTGTTTTTTATTGATGACTAGAGTATAATAAAGTTCTGTGACCAAATAGCAAACTGTATACTCATATACGTAGAAAATACTTGTATGTGAGTTTCTCTTGAGTATCGTTGATATACAATCTTATGTTGGTTTCAGATACCCAACACAGTGGTTCAGCAGTTACCCATATCATTAAATCCTCACCACCATGAGTGCGGTCACTATCTGTCAACATAGAAAGATGTTACCAAATTTGTTGTGTGTGTTTTTATGTGTTAGGAGTGGAAAAGGCTGTGACATTCTGCATGTTTGTTTTCTTCTGACCATTGCATGGTATTTTCTGGTCTCTTAATGAGGACTTAAATTTAACAAAGAAATGTTGGTGAATGAATCATATAAAAACAACTTGTAAACTAAAATTCTATACAGATATAGTTAAAGCTGGATCTCCACAAAAATTGGAATGGTAAATTTCTAATGGTTTTTCTCATTCTTTCATTTAAATACATTAAGAACACTACATATATGGTAAAGATTTTTTCAAGGAGCATAATATGCTGTCAGTATTAATTTCTTGGGTAATATATTTCTTTTAATAGATAAAACCACAAATGTGTGAAGCCCAGGTGTTGCGCTCATTTGAGCCGTTGTGTCACAGAGCCGTGCTCACTGTAGCATTGTGCACTAACATTTGATGCCTGGAAAGTGACATCTTCAGGCCTGTTGTTGGGCATGCCAGTGATAAACAAAACACATCAATTCAGCTTCTATATCTTTCTTTCATATTATTTTACTTCAGGAATTTCTAAATTAAGCCTTTTTGTTTATTACTAGATTGACATGATGAGGTAAGCTTGGTGGAATTGTTAATGGGTCTCAAAGGAGAATTTTTAATGGAAAAACTTTTTTTTTCCAAGACTTAACACATTACTGTATATGGGTCTTAAAATCTTATTTAAATGAGTTCCCTCTTAAATAATAAGGATTACAGTTGTAAAACAGGTCAATCAACAAAGCAAATACCTTAAATTTGGGATTTCTACTATTATGTTGATGGCGTAATAACATAATCTTGCTAAAGAGTGTATGGAGTGATGGCTGAGTGAATTCATTCATTTTCTTATGAAAATATGATAGAAAATACTAAACAAGTGGGCCCCATTGGTAATTGGTTTATATTTTAATCTAGAATGTGGTGGTTATTTGATTATTTTTGTATTATATAATTTATCTCAGTTTTTTAAATGCCTGAATGGCTAAACAGGAAAGAAAGGCTTCTAAAACTTCACTGAGAATGAGATAAAAAGAAAAAATATTAACCATTTTAGGGCTTTGGTTTGGTGAAGTATTTTAAGAGTGAGGGAATTATATGAAGAATTGTGTGCTTGATTATTTAGTCTCATCTCTTATTGACATTGTCACTTTGGCTTGAAGTTGTTTGTTTGGTTTATTAAATCAGATCTTTTCATTGCCCCTGCAAAGGAAGAGAAAGAAAAATTTTAAAGTTGTGGTGAGAAGAGTTCGACTTATGCTGAAGCTTTGCACCAATATAGAAACATATCTTGGAGTTTGAAATAGGCATATTAAAGCAAAGTGGCAGCTTAAGAAAGCTAGAAGGTTTTTAAGATCTACTGATTCATGTCTTCACAAGGTGGCTGCATTGTATTTTGAAGTATTGTGAATATCCCAAACATCAGACACAACTACGTTCAACGGAAGTGTAGAGGCGCGAGGGCACAAGGGCGCGAGGCACTTCTGCACTGTGCCTTTGCCTCCAGTTGACAGCCCCAGGTGCCTCGTCATACCGGGTGGGCTGGGGAGGCAGAGGCACAGTCATAGGAATTTCAGCATGAACGACTTTAGATATGGAAAACATAGACACTCAGATTTATGTCCTTTTATATTATTTTGCCTGTGAGTTTATAAAACAAAAATTGAAAGCTTAACAGAAAATAAGTAATTCACTTTTAAACATATATTAACATAAAAAACACAATCCAGGAAGAGGAACAACAGCCTTACACTACATGTCCTTGAAGATATAAGGATGAATTTCCAGGTGTCTAGGTAGCTACAATAAGGAGTAACTATTTGGCCAGTATCTACCCCAGCCAGTGCCTTTCCACATGCATCACTTACTGCAGCTTAGGTCTGCTTTTGTGGAGAACATTAAAGGAGTCTGGTCAGAATGTGGCACAAGCGTTATTCAGTCTAGAGAGGCTCAGTTCAGCGTAGCTGGGAGTGTTAAGCAGTGTAACCTAGAGTAACTGAGCCCGGGGTCAACCCCCTCCCTGTCTTTCTGCCTACTAGCTCTGTGACTGTAACCAAGTTATTTAACTTTTCTAGGCCAAAAGGACTTATAAAATGGATAGACTGACTTAATTAGGTAGTTATAGAACAAATAAGACAAAATAATTATTCCTGTGTTAGACACACTAAATGTGCTCAAAATCTTGTAGCTATTATTACTGTAATTTCATGAATTCAAGTTTTCCTTCATCTGTGTGGAGGATTTGAAGTAGGTAGCATTTCACTTCAGGCCTCAGTTAGAAAAACCCAGCTATTGTGTTTTCATATATTGAATTTCAGCCTAAGATTTCATTTGTTAGAAAAAGAGGGTGTGAGTGTTAAAGTGATAGTAAAGTGAAGCTGTGAAACCAGTACATTGATGTTTTATATTTTCTGAGAGTAAAGTTAACTAGAAGCCCAGCAGTAGGTTATAAATAGACAAGATAACAGCACAGTGGGTCATCTGGCTGGCATCCAAATTCTAATTCTGTCACTCACTAGTCATGTGAATTTAGGTAAGCTCTTAAACCGTGTAGGGCCTCAGTTTTTACATCCTCACAAGGGGGATGGTAATATTCCCTGCCCTGTTAGGAGGTACGTGTTACGAGGATTGTGTGAGGTGATATGTAAGTAAAGCACTTTGAATAGTGCCTCACACATACCAAGAGCTGCATAGGTGGGTGGTGGTGATGGGGGCTGTGGGGATGTTCTAAGCAAAGCACTTCACTTCCATTTAAACAAATGTTTTCTCTGTAGACAGAAGTAAGTATCTGTGACCAACCATATTCTTGGAAATTATGTTCCGTAGAAATAAAATTCCCTAATGATGTAGTCTGTAAGGTTATATTTCTAACCATATTAGATGTTTTGTCATTTATAAAGCTATCTAATCTGTCCCCCTGTTCTTGAGTAATGAGATAGTTAATTAAATTAAGGAGTTATAGAGATGGAAGTTTAAAATACAATGATTTAGTCTAGCTTACTTTACATAGAGATGCGTAATCCTCTGCAAAATAATTTTTATGTAGACTTTGATACAGAATATTTACACTTGTCATAAATCATTTTGGGGCAAAGAAAAGGTATTTTGTTGAAGATGCCTTCATTTCAACAACTGCAGAGCTGGACGTATGAAATTGAAATAATGGACCAAGCATAGCTTTCCTGGATGATGAAGGCATAAACTTCCCTTGAAGCTGCCGCTTCTCCCATGTCATCTTGCTTAAAGCCAGACATGGTAAATGACACAATGGGTGCCATACCCAAGCTTTCTGATTGGCTATCCCTAAATAATATCAGTTGTAGAAATGGTACCATTTCTATTGAAAAACAAACCTTTTATAGAAAGGTCTCCAGATAGACCTTTGTCCTGATCAGTTTGCATTGTTAATTTAATGCATTCTGTTAATATATTACAGAAGGTAGCATGATCTATACCATCAAGAAAATTACAAACCCCTTAATATACTGAGAAGAAATGCTATATATGGAGTTCAATTACCTATCAGCTATATGATTTTAAGTAAATCATTTAATATTTTTAAAATTAAATTTTCACAGGGGCTTTGGTTCATAGCAGGCCTCAGCCCAGTGAGCCCAGGAAGAGGGAGCGTTTAGGCTCCTAGGAATTTTCGATGTCAAAAACATTCCTTGTGCACAGGATTCGGTATTACATGGGTCATTAGGAACGGTTGTGGCTGGCCTTGGACATTTTTTGTTAGCTAGTAGAATTAGAAGATCCTGTGATGTTGAAGTAGGAGGATTTACCTTGTTGACTTTAGGATTCTGGTTCCATTGTGGGTATAATTATGCAAAGCTAAGAACTAAGGAAAGAATTGCCGGAAAAGGACTGAAAAGTACACTTTATGTGAAAGTGCTCACCTTGATGCTGAAAGAATACAGACCGGTGCAGCTACACAATTAAGCAGAGTATCAGGGCCTAGAAAACCCAAGTGCAGTTCACTGAAGTCAGTGTGAACAAAGCTGACATCAGCCATATAAAATACTGTGTGCCATAAGAAGGCTGTAAATCAAGTATATGTACATTGTAATTTTTTTTTAATTTTCTCATCTGTAAAATAGTGTTAGAAATCATTTAAAGATTGCTATATGGATTAAAGTCAGATTTTGTATATGAAGGTGCTATGAAAACGATATATAAATATATAAGATGAAAGTCTGTATTAGGATCATTTTTTATCAAAAAAATTTAATACATATAGAATTGTAAAATGCCAACTATAGCCACTGTGCGATTGTCAGAGTCCTGCTGCAGGGTTTCAAGAGTAGGGAGAGACAACAGAAAGCTAGAAACCAGGTGGTAACCTGCTGAGGTTCTGAACCTGAGATGACCCTTGAGGACTGGTTAAGATTCGGGTAGATAGAAAGGAGCTAGAGTAACGTGAGCAAGGTCTTGTAGGTTAAAAATAAGCATATCTTGTTCTAGAAGCAGTAAAGAGAATGATGGGGAATAGAGTCATACTCTGAATACAGGTTTCCCCCGCTTTCTGAAAGTAGAGTGTTCCTGTGTAGACTTTTGTAAAGATGGGGTAAAGCAAAGAATCAGTTACCACAAATTTATATGGAAACCTTTTTAGTATTCCTAGACCCAAAAATAACCACTCTCAGGCTTTTCTGGTACTTTAAGACACGTCTTGCTAACGGATGTACAGAATAAATGGAGATAATGCACAGATGGGCACAGCCACAGCTCAAAGCTCTGGCGGCCTGATGCGGAGATGCTGAGTGAAGTATCAGGAAGGGGCTGGGCGGGCCGCTCTCGCTGCTCTGCTCAGGGTGAGCTCTGCCTATAGTTGCTGCAAAAGAAATGCAGAATGCTATTTTCTTAAAAGTGGAAATCATCTTTGGGTTTCTTTTGGTTAATGAAGACAGGTACTAATGTGGGACTTCTATAAAAGCAAATTTTTGAAGATCAGAGCATACTGTACTGGAAAAAGGAGTATAAATTTTACTCTTCTAAATTGTACAATTCAATGGTTTTTAGTAGATTCACAGTTGTGCATCAGTCACCAAATTCTAGAGCATTTTCATCACCCCAAAAAAGAAACCACTTACCCATTAGAAGTCACTCTCCAACCCTCCTTACCCCAAACTCCTGGTAACAAGTTTGTCTCTTACCGATTTGCCTGTTTAGACATTTCATAGAAATGGAATCATTCCATATGTTTCCTTTTATGTCTGCCTTCTTTGACTTAGCATATTTTCAAGGTTCATCGAGGTAGTAGCATTATTTTTGTAGCTGGATAATCTTCCTTTGTATGGATGTACCACATTTTGTTTATCTGTTCATCAGCAGGTGAACATTTAGCTTGTTTCTGCTTTTTGGACATTTTGAATAACACTGCTATGAACATTCATGTACACATTTTTGGGGGGGCTTATATGTTTTCAGTTCTCTTGGGTATTTACCTTGGACTGGAAATGCTGGGTCATATGGTATCTAAGTTTAACTTTTTGAGGAACTGCCTTTTTCCAAAGTGCCTACGCTCTTGTTTATTCCCTCCAGAAATGAATAACGTTTCCAGTTTCTCTACATCCTTACCAACACTTGTTTTTGTCTGTCTTTTTTACTGTAACTGTCCTAATAAGGACAAAGTGGTGTCTCATTATTTTGTTTTCCATTTCTCTAGTGTAAAAATCCTCTTAGATACCCATTAGATGTTGGGCACCTTTTCATGTGCCTATCTGCCATTTGTGTACCCTGTTTGGAGTAATGTTTATTCAAATTGTTTGGCGATTTTTTACTTGGTATTTGTCTTTTTGTTGTTGAGTTGAAGATTTTTTTTATATATTCTAAGTACAAATTGTCCTTATAGATACATAATTTGCAAATATTTTCTCCCATTCTGTGGGTTGTGTTTTCACTTACTTGATCTTCATTGCTTAGTGAATTAAATCCATTCCCCTGGCCATGATTTTCAGAAACGCTCCCTATCTGTGCACTCTTACTTCATTTACAATGATAATTTAATATTTTGTCAGCCTTGTCTCCTTTCTGTTAAGCTGTGCCTCCAGATACAAGCCTTGTTCATTTCTGCTCTTCTCGCCTGTAACGTCCCTTGCTCTTTTCTCAGCCTTTCCAAATTGTACCCTTTCTCTCAAGACCATCCCTTACTGCTTCACGTCTCACTGATACTCCTCTCTGCACTTTATTCATATCATACAGAGTTGCCCTAATCACATAATATAAGATATTTAATTCGAGGCTGGCTTTCTTTGTTGTTTAACTAACAGCATGAGCATGCCTCAATGAGTTGCAAGATCCTTTGGACCAGGAATATTGTCTTCCTTTTCTGTTTTATTTCCTTCAGTGCCTGCATGTTAATACTCAGGGCACACAGGAGCTATAGAATAAGCCCACACTGGATAAATAGATGTGTCCATTTTGTCTTTTTCTTTTTTTTACCTGAAATGTACATATAAAGAATCATTTTTTTTCTTTTTAGAGTTTAAAAAAACTAAGAGACCTGAATCTTGAGTTCTAGGACCAAATGCAGCAAGTTTAGTTTTTTAGTCTTCAAAGCCACCTTCTCTGCTAGGAACTGGAGCTATAACTGTAAAGGATTAGCTTTTTTCTTTGTTCTATACGTAAGTGCCTCCTTACTACTAACTTTAGAATACCATGTAAAGAAATCATCATAGGCAGAATACTAAAAAAGCAAAATTAAATTGCATTCTTAGAGAAATATATCTTCACAAGTATTTCTAGCAAACATTTTTATAAGGAAGCCCATACTGATATTTTTGTTGCTTTTTTATAGTCAAAAGAAACTGCTTTTCAGGAGTTGTTCTGTGCTGTTTTTATAGTATCCTGTCTCAGAAATAATGACTTGTATATTGAATACTGAGACTAACCTAAATTTTAGATTGCTAATTCAAGAGACTCTAGACAGAATATTGATATTTTTATCTTTAACAAAAAGAAGAAATAACAATTCATGAAATCATGTTTCCCTTCTCTGCTTAGAAAAATCTGCATTTTAATTTTTAAAATCCTTACTAATATTGTGTGAAAATGCCTGTGAAATTTCTTACACTTGATATTGCAGTTGCTATTCACCTGAATTGTGTTTATTTGTTCATTGTTAAATACTTAGTAAGCTCCTACTGTGTGCCAGGAACACATAGATCATTGTAAGACTGCCCCTCCCCTGATGGATCTCCTGGTCTCATGGAGGAAACAAACGAGTCAGCAAAGATGTCCCTAACCTTTTTATTTTCTATATATCATGAGATGAAATTACACCATTGGTTACAGATACATTACCTTTATACATTAAAATACACTTCAAGACAGCATCTTGATGTTGGTTTAAAATACCATGTTTAAGTGAAGACTGACATCAAAATAATTTTCAATACAAATTCAGTAACACTGATTATATTTATAACTGGGTGTCTCATAAATAAGCTTGCATTAACTTGAAGAAAATAGAAGTTACGGGTTTGTTTTAAAGAGTGTTACATATTTGTTCACAGTGTAATTGAGAATTAACTTTTATCTCTTTTTTTTCTCTTTTCAGGATTATTATATTATGCTGGACATGGTTATGAAAACTTTGGGAACAGCTTTATGGTCCCTGTTGATGCTCCAAATCCATATAGGTCTGAAAATTGTCTATGTGTACAAAATATACTGAAACTGATGCAAGAAAAAGAAACTGGACTCAATGTGTTCTTGTTGGATATGTGTAGGAAAAGGTAAACTGCCTAATCTTTATTAAACAAAACTTGCTGGAGTTAGATACCAACCTTGAAAAACTAAGGCAAAGCTGTGAATGCTAAGAACCACTTGTTTGTGAATTTTATGTTACAGGTTGAAACTGATTTTGAAACTAGGAGAAGATGTATTTTCTCCATGTATAAAGTACTTTAACTTGTTTCCTATTTGCTATAGAACAGAAGTGAAGAACTTAAGGGCATGGGTATTTACTCATACTGCAAAAGGTGCAGTCCTCAGAATGCCTTTAGATGTCTCTGAATAATCATCGAGTTATTCTTGCAGGAGTTGACAAACACCCATAGAGCTGGGGCCGCTAGTTACTCTTGTCAGTCCTGGTCTTACAGACCTAGAAAGTTCAGCTGATCCAGATGTTTGAAGGTTTGGATCCCATTTGTCTTCCACTGTGTTACTGAGGAGTAGAACCAGTGATTATTCCCATCCCTTTTACAATTTTTGCTTGTTCAGCATTTACTGATCAGAAACCAGTGGCAGAGTTTAAATGCAACTTTTGCTTAAAACTAACAAGAGAAAAGAGGTAACTCTGTCTTAGCAGTATAGGAACCCTGGGTTATTTTTGTTAAATATGTAGCTATTTGATAAAGAAATTTTGAATCTATAATGTAAATTTTATAAAATTGAATAGTGTTCTATTTTTCATATTATTATATATGCTTTTAAAATGCTGTTTAACTTGTATTTGTACCTGACCTTCTCTCCTCCTCTCTTGTAAACAGAAATGACTATGATGATACCATTCCAATCTTGGATGCATTAAAAGTCACTGCCAATATTGTGTTTGGATATGCCACGTAAGAAAATTTTATGTTTATGTTCAAGATTACTTCACTCATCATTGACTTCTTTTTGATTGCAGATTAGAAGCATAGAAATATCCATAGAGATGTAGGCATAAATTTGCCCCCTTGACATTCTTGATAAAGTATTTTAGATAATTGACTTAAGCACTTCATATCTTGGCATCTTCTTTTTACTAAGCATCAAAGCATTTAGTTCCTGCTAAACAATTAACTCTAATTAGGATATGCAAAGGGCTGGGAAGCAAATAAAGTTCATCAGTGTTTATGGAAGCCCCTTGTGGCATGTGTTTGCTTTTTTAAAAATGTCTGTCTTTCTGCTGTTTTTAAGGTGTCAAGGAGCAGAAGCTTTCGAAATCCAGCATTCTGGATTGGCAAATGGAATCTTCATGAAATTTTTAAAAGATAGATTATTAGAAGATAAGAAAATTACTGTGTTACTGGATGAAGTTGCAGAAGGTAAAATAAAAAATAAAGAGAAAGCTACTCAAGGGTCTCTGATAATTATTTTATTCTTACTGTTATTGTGCAGGTTTGGAATTAGTGTCTATTTTATACAATTGTTTATAATATTCAGCAACACTCCTATTTAATTTCTTCCTTCCCTGTTGACTTAGTTACATGCCGTCTGTGCAGCAGGACTTGCACTACAAGGCTGATCCAGGCATGATTGTGAAATCAGTGAGGTTTAATGCTCAGAGCTCTTGTTGCTCTGCCCGGTGCTGCCCAGACTACTTGTTTGCAGAGCAGCTTTCCAGTGAGCATTTATGGATTTCGAGGCTTAGAATATTAGGGATTTGTTAATAGAATTATGGAAGACAAAAGCTAAAAAGGGGCCTTAGAAGGGAACTGCTCTGATATCTTTATGTTTGCTTACTGCTTTCTCCTTCTTACTTTGAACCATGTCTGGCACATAGTAGCTGCTTAGTAAATATTTATCGAGTGAATAAGTGATACTGAGACTATAACCTGATTTGTAGGAGAGTTTTTGGCCTAAAGATTTAAAACATAATGAAGAGATTATGGCCTTAAAATAATGTTCACTTTTTATCTTTTAGATATGGGTAAGTGTCACCTTACCAAAGGCAAACAGGCTCTAGAGATTCGAAGTAGTTTATCTGAAAAGAGAGGACTTACTGATCCAATACAGGGAACAGCATATTCTGCAGAATCTCTGGTACGGAATCTACAGTGGGCCAAGGCACACGGTACAGTAAACTCTATTTTCGTATGAGGTCTTTCTGTAAAATATGCTCAGATTAAATCATGAAGATTTTGTTCTCCTGAATAAACAGTTTTCCTCCCAATTTTGTAGTGAAATTATTTTAGCATAGTGAGCAAGCCCAAGACTAAACAAATGTTTCAGTTACAGATATTATGCTCATTTATTTGATGTTAAAGGTATTAAATTATTTAAGCCATTATTTTCACCCTTGGTAAAATTAAAATATCGTTTTAAAAATAACTTTCACTTTATCTAATACATAGTCCTTTAGATTTTATTGTATTGTGAGTTCAGTGTTAAGCTAAATGTGCTATTTCAACAACCAGACCAGGCTTCTGATTCTGTCTACCATTTGACAAATGTTATGTGTAATATGGAGACAAGAAATAGTGCTTACTTGATAGGAGAGTTGGTCCTGAATGAGACCACTCACGTAGCGACGAGTGGAGTGGTCAGCACATGCTGTGTGCCCATGACAATATTACTGAACACTCCCTTTTACCCTTGAATCAGTGGTTGGTGAGCAGGGGTGAAGGTGAGGTGGAAATCATCTCTGTGAAAAAATAAGTTTAGATTATTGACTAAAATAAAGAATTGGGATTTTCTGTGAGTCCCAAATATCTGTGCTATGAATCCCTAATTATGGATAATTGGAAATTAATTATATTTGTTGAACTCCTATATAATATCTTTATTTTCATAGTAGCCTCTCCACTAAGATATATTTTTGGTAAATTAACATAATAAAGCACTTTCAAATGTAAAATTCCACAAATTTATTATCTTGGCATTCCAGATATTTGGGTAATTGAAATTGATTCTTTTCCTTTGTAAAAAAGCTCTAACAACAACTTTAAGTAACAAAATCACAATGGTAAAGATCAACAGTAAACAAAACCTTTTATAAAATGAAACTAAACAGCCAGATAGAAAAGTATTTGTAACGAATTTGATAGATAATTTTTATAATAAAGAGCTTATGCAAAATAGCAAAACAAAAACAGTAAGACCCCCTCAAGTAACCATGAGAGGATGCAAACCCAGCAATACACACTGGTGAGAATATGTTAGTAATTAAGAAACAAATATAGAAAATGTCAAGATAGTAATTAGAGAAAAGAAAATTAAAACTGATGGTTTATTTTTTCCTTTTTTAATCTCGTCAAATAGGCAAAGATTTTGAAAATCAATATTACTTTGTTTTAGAAATGTTACAGTGAAATTAGTATATTTATATTCTGTATAAATGAAAAGTTGTTACATATATGAGGAATCATCAAATAGCTATATCCAGCAATCCTAAAACATTAAGTATATATAGCAAATATTAATATTAATGATAGGAAAATAATGTAAAACCCAGAAAGATTGTTAAGTTTCCTTACCAAAAGCAGCAGAATTGTTAAAAGTAAGAAACTCTTCAGTGACAATATGCTTTATTAAAAATATATTAATGAAGATGGAGGCAACAACAAAAATATATCTATAATTATATATATAGTCTTATTATAATAATGATATGTGCAGAGGGACAAGAACTACAAGAAATAGTAAATGAAGGATTTTTATTTGATCAGCAGAATACTGGGCTTTTTTCCTCTTTTTTTAAATTGTGTGTGTGTGTGTTTGTGTGTGTGTGTCTTTTAACAATATGTTCATTACATAACATTTTTTAGGCACAGGAGAAGCTTTAACTCTATTTTACACCATAATGAAGAGTTGTTTACTGCTTATCATCAGAAAACTTACCAAACCCTCTAAATAATTATTTATAAGTTGTTATTATTGTTCTTTTTCAGAACTTCCAGAAAGTATGTGTCTTAAATTTCAGTGTGGTGTTCAGATTCAATTAGGATTTGCAGCTGAGTTTTCCAATGTCATGATAATTTATACAAGTATAGTCCACAAACCACCTGACATCATAATGTGTGATGCCTATGTTACCGATTTTCCACTTGTAAGTCTCTCCTTTTTTCTTTTAATTAAGGTATAATGATAAATCCTCACTTATTAAAGACTAAATGTTTGAAAACGAACCTGATGGTAACTATGAAGGAAATATGTATATATATAAATACTTCTTGCATTTTAGTAGCAATGGTCAAAATATTTAAAAACTTAATTACCAAAAATACCTTAAATTTGTCAAATTTAGAAATGTCTAAAGTACATCCAAGAAAGAAGCCTTTAATTTCCCTTACCCTAGATAGGGTATCCAATGTGAAGGAATAAAATATGCTATACTATACCATATATATGCCAATAATAATCTCTTTTTAAAAACTACTGTTTCCCATGTAAGTTATTAGAACAGTATTAAGTCTTATTTGTCAAGTCATTGTAGTATATTGAAAGAATAGAAATCTAGTTCTGTTCTTCCAAACATTTAGATGTGATACTTATTTCGTGTTGAGCTAAAGAAGCCAATAAACTATGCCCCTCTTTCCAACATAAGGTTAGTAAATTGAGAAGTAAGCAAGGAGTAAGACAAATCCAAACATCACCTTTGCTGTTAATAAAGGCCTCACAGAGAACATTGCTTAGCGTAAGAATGAATGGTCCAGCACTGAAGCCCAGAATTAAACAGGTCTGCCTGCCAGTCACAGCAGCACTGGACCAGGCTAGGCCTCCCTGGGCGCTGGGCAGGGCGGAGCCGGAGGGCTTCTCCCTGGAGGTGCAGCGCTGATCTGCCCTTGGCCAGGGTCGGCTCTAAAACAAGAAAAGGGGGGGCTGCCTTTGGTGTGTCTGTATATTCTTCTTAAGTAAACGAATCATAAATCGAGTCATAAATCACTTCCCAACAGTGATGAATAAAGGGGGAGGGAGTCCAGAAGAAGTCAGACATTAATGGGGCTCAAACCTAGAAAGAAACTTGAGTAAGTTGTGTTTCTAGGGATAGCTTGAAAGTTACTGTCTTTTCAGAGCTAACTTTTTCAGTGTATCAGTGCACAACTCAGAATTCCCATTTTCACTCTGGAATGCTGTCTTCATTGTTTCCGTAGTCCTGGATAAGGGATTACTCACTCAGGCCAAAATTCATGAGGGGGCAATACCTGTTAAGATGTGTTATGGTCATAGACAATGTTGTAACTTTCATTGATTTCGTTAGTAAGTTTTACTGATTTCCACAGGACTTAGATATTGATCCAAAGGATGCAAACAAAGGGACGCCTGAAGAAACTGGCAGCTATTTAGTATCAAAGGATCTTCCCGAGCATTGCCTCTATACGAGACTCAGTTCACTGCAAAAGTTAAAGGTTATTATTTTTCCTGTTTATAACTACTAATAGAAAACTTTATGGAAGTGAAAATTCATTTTGGCATGTGAATGTTGTATTAGTCCTTAATGTGCTGCTTTGCTGAGTATTAAATTGAAGTAGAGATAACAAGTATACAGGGAATCTTACCAGTGACCATTTTCATATGGTATTCTGTCCCTGATAATGGCCTGACAATTTTTGTATGAGAGCATATGTGGTTACCCTCCAGGCTGTTGAGAAGTTAAACATACATAATAGTCTACTTTTACATTTATCTTAGCATTTTCAAATAATCATATCCTAGTTCTGTGGCTTTCTATATATAGCAAATTAGACTTAGAATTTATTTTGATCTCTTTTCATTTATTGTTGACATACAAATCAGAAACTGCCTCTGTGTGGTTGAGCTTTCTAATAAAAGTATATCCTTGCCAAACTTGAGTTTTTAATTTATTTATAGCTACAGGACCACAGAATGTATGAGCCAAAATTTGGGGAGTGAAGTGGGCAGTATTGACAGTTACACAAGGACAACAGACATAAACCCATAGTCACCCGGTTCATAGCTAATCTACTTACAATGTCCTTTTTGCTTTGAAATTTGGCCCATTATCTGAATCAGTTATATTTCTCCACCTGTGAATGTGGATTATTTCATTATTCATTTCATATTTTAAAAACAGATAAATCATTGAGCACGGTGTAAATGCAGATTATTATTTTATTAAAGGGTCATCCCCCATCTCCAATAATAGGGAAGGTTAAGTTTCCCAAGCCTCACTGGTTAGAAAATACCTTTTCACCCTTCATCAGGAACATAATAGAAAATCTCTGTGATTTGGGCTCCTTTCAGTAGTAAGAACTAGAATTCTGCTAATTCAGATTGCTGAATGAGGAAAGGAAGATGATGGTAGCTGGCCTGCCTTAGTCGAGGGAAGGTGTGAAGGATGCTTTGGGGATTTGGAAGCTGGGAAAGGCAAGTGAGAGCAGCTTGCTGTTGCTTAGTTTGTCTGGATTTGTGTGTGTGAGTGCTATTTTAAGACTGATATACTTCCACGGTTGGTAAAAATAACAAACCTTATTTTCCTTTTTAGGAACATCTAATCTTCACGGTATGTTTATCATATCAGTACTCAGGACTGGAAGATACTGTAGAGGAAAAACAGGAAGTGAATGTTGGCAAGCCTCTCATTGCTAAACTAGACATTCATCGAGGTTTAGGAAGGAAGACTTGCTTTCAAACTTGTGTTATGTGCAATGGCCCTTACCAGAGCTCTACATCCACCTCAGTGGGAGCTGGACATTATCATTCATCTCAAGACTCATTCCGTGGTGTTTACCATTCACATCTCGGTAATTCAAGTGATGTTATGCCATCAGATAATTGTCGTTGCAGCCGGACTGCAGACACCTTTATTTCAAGTCCTCATACCCACCCTTACTCATGTCAGTTTGGCAGAAGTAATGTGCCAGTAGAGACAACGGATGAAATACCATTCAGTTTCTCTGATGGGCTCAGAATTTCTGAAAAGTGACCTCCTTGTTTTTAAAAGTTATTATAATCACTAGATGCCTCATATGCAGCAGTACTTACATTAAGTGAGGTATTTGGAAAAAACATGTGTCTATGGAGAGAGAGAAAATTAGTAACAGCTGTTTTGTGGCAAACACAGGACTTCAAGGTGTTGGAATTATATTATTTAACCACTGACTTCCTCTGTCAAGATTTTGTGAATTGGTTGATTTGTTCTATAAGAGTGAAGTATGTTTGTGTGTATGTTTACATGTATATAACAAAAACAAGTTCCATTTTGAACACTGGGAAAGGCCTCATTGTACAATAAGTTGTTGTTACATTTTTAGACCCAGGAAAAGAACCTTGGTGATCATCAGGCTTAACTTACTTTTATCAGTAAGAGTAATAATTTGAGTCATCTTGTTTAACTTAGAGCCGGCACCAGAATGGAGACCTCCATATTTCTATTCCAGTGTTTGTTCTGCTAAACACTGCCTTCCTGACAGGTTCTGAGACAGGTATTATGTCTGTAGATAGATTTAAAGGTAGATATGTAAACGTGCATATCTGTATAAGCTAGACAGGTACAAGCTTTAGTTTGCAATTACAGGACTTTGCTTCAAATGTCAGTTAAGGGATTTCTATATAAATTTTATGTAAAACAGGCTGAAATTTATTGTTCATAAGGTAATGAAGGTACATAAGGGGTGGTGAAATGTTTGTCTATGTTAAAAAGAGGATGTTGCTACTGGACAATCTTTATAGTTGCTTATCTGAGTCTTACAAACATTGGACATCGTCTTCCTTGAAAATATGTATTTTCTTACAGAGTTTTACTGATCTTAGAAGACAGTCTTGTCACCTTTGGTTCTCCTAACAGCAAGTTGAAAAGGCAACCAGTAGTTACAAAGAATAAGATTTAGTTAGTAATTTTGAAACATCCTACACAGAAAATCTCAGGCCCAGATGGCTTCACTACTGTATTCTTCCAAGCATTTAAAGAATTAGCACCAATTCTTTGTAAAATTTCCCCAAAAACAGAGTAGGAGAGAACACTTCTCAGTTCATCTTATGAGGCCAGTATTACCCTAATGCAAAACCAGACAAAACATCACAAGAAAGCTACAGATCAAATGAATACAGACACAGATACCATCCAAAAAATACTAGCAAACTGAATCTGGCAACATATAAAAACAATTGTATACCATGACCAAGACTTATTCCAGGAATACAAGATTGACTGCTTAACATCCAAAAATCAGTGTAATATGCAAATGGTTCTTGTTATCCACAGTAGTTATACTCTGTACAGTCACCATGAATGCTGAATTAGTAAATACAGAGCCATTGTCCCTAGAGGTAAGGGGTGTGTGTGTGTTTGCACATTTACATATCTCAAATAGATTATAATCTTAAATCCTAAAAGCAGTTTATCCTGATAGATTCTGTTTTCTTTATTTCGCAAAAGAGATAAATGAGATCTAGAAATATTAGGTGATTTGCCTGAGGCCACTCCACTAACAAGTGCCAGAGTGGGATTCAAACCTGTCCAATTGGCCCCAGAGGCAGAGCTTCTTACACTCCACTGCCTGCCTCTCTGCCATCCCATCTTCTCTTCTTCATCTTGCAGGAGAACTGAAACAAGAAGGCAAAGCATTGCTGTATTTGACATCAGCTGAGAACATGCACATTGGAGAACTCAAAATTTTCACTGGTCTGCCCATGTCCACGAATGATCAAAAACATGCTGTGTGTATTGATTTAGAATTACAAATAAATTGGCAAATGCACACAGAATCATGGATAAGGATCAACTGAACCATGTTCATAAAGGACAAAAGTACTACATTGTCTTAATAAGTACAGAAAAATCATTTGATAATATTCAGCATGCTTTCTGATAAAAATACACAACAAACTAGAAATAAAAGGAATTTCCTCAACATGATAAAGGGATCTACAAAAAACCCACACCTAACATCATTAATGGCAACAGACCAAATGCTGAATGCTTTTCCTCTAAAATCTAGAATTATACAAGGATGTCTACTCTCACCACTTCTGGTGAACATGGTACTTGAGGTTCTAGCCAGGGTAATTAGGCAAGAAAAAAATAAAAGTCAATCATATTGGAAAAGAAGAAGTAAAAGTACATGTATTCACAGATTACATGATCTTGTTACATAGAAAATTCTAAGGATTCACTTAAATGAATTCAGCAGGAAACAGGACAGATAAAAGGTCAATATGCAAAAATGAGTTAACTTTTTATACTAGCAATGAACATTGTGAAACTGATATTTTTTAAATTATATTTACAAGAGCATCAAAATGAATAAAATGAAACTGCAAAATATTGTTGAAAGAAGTTTAAAAAGCCCTAAGTAAATGGGAAGACATCTTTGTTTATGAACTGGGAGACTTAACATGGTTAAGATGGCAGTGCTCCCCATACTGGTCTACAGATTCAATGCAGTTCCCATTAAAATCCAGCTGACTTTTTTGCAGAAATTGACAAGCTGATGATAAGATTCATATGGAAAAACAAGGGACCCACACTAGCCAAAATAATCTTGAAAAAGAACAAAGTTGGGAGATTCACACTTAAACAATTTTAGAACTTATTTCAAAGCTTCAGTAATCAAGAATGTGTGGTACTGGTATTAAGGATAGATGTATAGATCAAGGGAATATAAAATATAACTAAGTCCAGAAATAAACCCATATTGTTATGACCACTTGACAAGGATACCAATACTATTCAGTGGGAAAGAGTAGTCATTTCAACAAATGGTCCTAGGACAACTGGATAGCTACATGCTAAAAGACACCTCATGTCATATACGCATTTTGACTCAAAATGGATCATACACCTAAATATAAGAACTAGAACTATAGAATTTTTATAAGAAAAGTAAATTTTTGTGACCTTGGGCTAAGCAACAGTTTCTTAGATAAAACACCAAATGCAAAGGAACAAGGGGAAAAAATTGGTCTTCATTAAAATTAACTTTTGTGCTTTAAAAGGTCATCATTAAGAAAGTAAAAAGACCCCACAGCATGGGAGAAAATTTGTGAAAATCATATCCAATAAAGGACTTGTATCCAGAATACATATAGAACTCTTACAATAATAAAGCATTTATATGCTAGTGCATACTGTAGAGCAGTAACCAATAACCTGTCCAATGGAATGATGGAAATGTTCTCTATCTGTGCTGTCCAATATGATAAACTCTAGCCTCACTTGTTAATTGAGCAATTGAAGTGCAGCTAGTGTAAGGAACTGAATTTTTTTAAATTTTGGTTTTAATTTAAATAACTACATATAACTAGTGGCTTCCATATTTGACTGTAGTTGTCAAGAATGGGGCTAGAAGCAAGTGTAAAGGGACTTTTACATTTCACTTTATATTCTATATGAGTTTTTTAAGCGTGTATTTATAATTTAAAAATTTTTTAAGTAAAAAAATGGTGCAGTTTTTGTCTTTTCTGTCAGCCATGCTTTTATTTTACTTGAATTTCTTAACAGCAGTTGCTTTTGTAATATTAGCGTAGGATTTTATACATGAGTGGAATTTAGGAAAGGTGACCTGTTACACTAATTACAATAGGAGGAAGAGATCAGGATAGTCAAGGCTCACCCAAATCCAGTATTAGATTCCGGGGAAGAGAGTGTTTTCTGGAAAGTAACTTCAAACAAAAACTGTAAAGAAGTTAACTATAGATTACATGTTTTCTAATAAAAGAAAAATATATCCCAATACATGGGATCATTTAATAGAAAACTTTAAAGTTGCTATCCTTCCAGTGGACAGGTTAGATAAACAGGCATAGATTTCGGAGAGAATATTGACACAAAAGATACATTTAGCCTTTTCCTCTTTCGTCTGCCTCTAATGTTTACTACTTTTCAAATCTCTGACTTGGACACGAAGCAAAAAGGAGGCGGTCTCTTCAGCAATCACAAGCTTTTTGACTTGTCAAAACTCAAGAAATTCAATGATGTAGCCACAGCTCAAACACTCGATATGTTGATACAAAGGTCAGCACATGTTTAATATCAGAATGAGAACGAGATACGATTTTTTTACTGCGTTTTTTTTTTAAAGCAGAAGGCCTGATAAATTTTGTTCCCTGTTAGTTGAGAATTCCCTTAGTATTTACATACTGTTATTGCTTGTAACTGTGAAGATGCCAAATACTCAGAATTTACACATTGCTTTTAATACATTTCAATCTTTTTTCTAGTTTGACATTGTGAATTTTTATCTAGGCCTAACTAAAATATATTTTTTAATACTTTCCTTTTAATTGTATGATGTTTCTCATTAATAAAATACTAGTCAAGAAAAATATACCTGGAACATGAGAATGATTGTATAAATTGTATGTAAATGTTTTTCCATTTGACAGCATTAAAAAGATTTCAGAATCAGACACAAAAGTTTGACTTTACTAAGGAGGAGTCTGAGTCCAGTTCAGGTTTTACCACTTATTAGCAGTGTGACTTGAAGCATGTTATTTACCGTGTTTCTGTTTCTGTTTCCTTTTCTGTAAAATGGGAATGATGATATAACATCCTTGAATACTTCGCAAGGCTGGCAGTACTAAAGAAGATGATTCTCATAAGGTGCCAGCTTTTTGAGAAGGATCATCACTTTTCCAATCTGGCATTCTCAAAGTACACAGCATGTAGTGTTTATCAAGGCACTTCCTACAAAGTAATAGTATTGGCTTCTAGAAGAAGATGCAATTGAGTTTTGTTCACTCCAAAACCACTTTTCAAAAAGCATGGAAATCTAATATCACAAGTGTTATATAAAGTACATTCTCTCTACACACAAAAACAATTGATTAGCAGTGCTTCTCTCTGGAGGGATTGTCTTTGCTTACCTGTGTTTTCCAGATTCGTGCAGGAAACAACTTTACACAATCATCAAATATAGATACTACATGCTGTATAATGTAAATACACTAAGCTTTAATGAAGCTATGGGCAAACTATTCCCCTTCCTATTCACTATCTACTCCAAAACTGCCTTTTTTAAAGCAGCTTGCAACTATTATTTTTGTAGAATTAAGTTCATCAATATGTATCAAATGAAAACATGGGAGTCTAAGGTATACAGTTTATGCAAAAGATGAAAAGCAAGCTTTTGGGGTGCGGCGTTTCACTTTCTGTATGCTGGGTACAAACCTTTCACACACAGGCCTCATTTAACTCTCAACAGCCTTGAAGGTTATAGATGAAGAAACCATTCATTAAGCAAACCCAATGGTTAATTTACCCTGGATAGGCAGGCTGGCAAGTGGCAGCGACAGGATGACTCACCCCCACCCCAAATGAGCCCTTTATTTGTTCCACAATGCAGCTGCTTATTAACCAATAATGAAGAGAGACACGTTGAATAATAAATGCTGAATCAATGCAAAAACGGTATGGTATTAAGTGCTTGTATTTGATGGAATATTAAATATCGTCTCTAAGAGATATAAATCTTCATTTGAATGAAGTTTGCAGGAAACTATCCTACTTTGAAAACAAAGAATGGCATCTTGAATTTGATGATTTGATCTTGGTGTTTTTTCCAACACGGCAGAAAAAGAGCCAGCGGTGATTTTTGATGACATAAGTGTGAACAGTGTGGCTTAATATTTCATCCCTCCAAGTACCTGAAAATTATTTTTTAAATATTGAAACATTCTTAGAGGAGAAAGTAATCTACCATCTCCAAGTGCAAAAATCACAGCACACATTCAAAATTTTTTCAAAGCAGTTGACCTAAAATTAGTAATGTTGCTGTGTTATGTTCAAGAGTTCTGACATTTAACACCTTTCCCTAAAGTTGTTAAAAACATATTTTTTAAGTTTTTCGTAAGTTTCCATTTTACCACTTTCGACTTTGTGTAGAATAGTCATTATTCTTACAAAGATTTAGTGTCTTCCCTAAAAACTGATCATTTTTATAATCTTCTAGTACATTTAGTCCCCATGCTGCCAGACTTGGGTTCTTACATTAATATCTGACTTCGGTGTCATCACCTCTGTAAGTGGCTTTGTCTCCCCTCCCAATTTCCTAACAGTTGACCTCACACCTGAGTCCAGGGGTTTTCAAACTGTTCAGAGCAGCTTCTCTCTGGAAGGGTGGGACTGGAGCTCCCTACCTGTGTTCCACCAAGAGCAACTCTGCTCCTGTTTGTTTACAAACTGCCTTTCCAAGTTAGCTTTGGTTTGCATCAAAACGTTTCCCAGCCAAAAACAATGGATCCCTTCTCACACCAGATGCCATCATTGTGTCCTCCCCTTACACACACAGCCATTCCCTGTACCAGCAGGCTGACTTTGGGCAGAACACAATGCTGAGAAAGAAAGGAAAAAAATCCCAGTGAGCCAGGAGGGCTTCTAGCGTCCCGGTTAACGGGCAGCGTTCAGTAGTCCCGTCAGTCTGCAGTGCTGATTACAAAGGCCATATAAGCAGGTGCTGACCAGCAGTTTGGCAAGCAGCACAAAACTGGATCCTCACATCACCTTTGTCATTCAAGATGTGGCTTCCTGACAGGTGTTATTAACAGAGCGACACACCGTCTGATACCTTCCCATTTGAATCAGTTATTGATAACCAGTTATGAAGTTTCTAAAGGCCTGATTTCACATTTCAGTGTCCCCTGACCTAGCCGCGGCCCTAGGAGGTGAACAACTTCGGGGCAGGCAGTGGCGTTCCTCCAGCGAGGCACGGTGCGCTTGCTGGGGACGCCAGGTGGGCAGTGTATGGGGTCGGGGGGTGGGGAGGGGGCAGCTGTCCGTCACGTGGCCTCCCCGGAAGCGCAGCTATGCGGAAGGCCAAACCCCCTCAGAGGTGCTTTTATAAGCATGGCAGGAGCCAGAGGAGGCACTGCAGTGAATCCACCAGTTAGGACGCCTAGCTGAGATGGCCCCAACATCCATCTCATCGGCCAGCTTTGCCCGCACACATGGAATGCTTCCCAGCCAAGAGTCCCTCCGTCCTGGACAGCACCTAGAGGGCACTGCCAGTGTGCGTGGCCAACGCCCTTTCTGACAGAGGTTTTCTTCAGCGGTAAGGCTTGCAGACTTGCCTTACTGGTGTGGGAGCCTTTCTCGCTGTGACAGCCGACCCTTGACATGTCGGTGTCAATGACATCATCTTCATGTCCTGGACTCTTCTTGGCAGCATGTGACCAATGTGGGTGACCAACGTGGGTGACCATGCTCAAGCTGGGGCTGGCCAGCAGAGAGGGCTGAAGATAACACTGATTTTGCCCATGGACTGGAAAGAACATCACCAAATAATGTAGTAAGGAAGCGTGAACAGGTTGGTTCACACTGTCCTGCTCTACTGAGCTGCACAGCCAGCCGCCTGCTGGTGGGAGGAAAGGATGCCTGTTTTCAGGAGGGCCTCATGGGCCCCTGGCCCCTCACACTGCCTCTTTAAAGGGAGCCGGGTAGGGCTGCCTGCACTGCGTGGGAACTCTCTGACCAGATGCCCAAGGGCCTGGGGTCACCAGCCAGCCTAGAGTCAAAGCTCCATGGGCCTCTCTCCAAAAATGCAATCCAAGAGGGGACAGAGGGCCCTGAGAGGACCGATGGGCAGGTGCGAGACCTGCTCAGGGTTTCACGGCAGGTCCAAGAGGCTACAGTGTGTGCCCCAAGGCAATGCTGCGGCCTGCACATGCCTGGGCCCCTTCCGTGGGAGGGCTGCGGGTCTCTGGAGTCCCCTTTAGGAACTGGTTACGTGGCTCCTGAGGGACGAGGACTCAGAGAAGCCCTGTGCCCGTTGGTACAGAGAGCAGTGGACTTGGCAGGTCCTCCAGGTCCTCACGTCTGAGTCCAGAGTTCCACAGACCGCTCCTTGCCATCCTAGATGACCAGCAGGGAGCTGGGGAGAAATGGAGCAGTGGTAGGACTCCTGCCCTCCACACCGCCTTGAGCTCAGCCAGCTTCTTAAGCACAGGGCCGGGAGCTCAGGGCACAGGTACCGCCTGTTGCAGAAGAACTAGAAAAGCACCTCCTGGAAGCCCTGCACAGACAGCTTCCACCCACAGAACTTGTTCGCAAACACGAGGGGCCCGCTGCCTGCACGCTGCCCGCATGCACCAGTGACCGCAGAGGTGCTCTGGGTGGCCTTCGCGGATCTGGCTGGCTGCCCTCTCCTCTGAAGCATCGTCACCATGCTGGCACCTACCCACGTTGAGGTCCAGAACACAAGGCACCTTGGATTGGGAAGTCAGGTCTCCCAGTAAGACAAGCCTGTACTGGCTCCAGTGTTCTGCATTCTCCTTCATTCTCTGTCACTATTGCTGGGGACACTTCACACCCCAAGAGTTAAGGTTTAAGCTGGGCACTTACATTCACATTTTTCTCTACACAGTAGCACAAGACTTCAGATTTCTTTAGCCACTCAAATTCTCCCAACTAACTGCTAACAGCAGGAAGCTTCCTGATAGAGCTGTGATCCTACTAAGAAGACGCAGCACGCAATGAAGAGGGCAGCTTCCCTGGATCGGAAGCCCTGCTTCTGCAGCTTTCTCAGCTCTTCAAGCCTCTGTTTTCTCATGCGTGCACTCTGTGTTCTCAGTACTATGTGCCATAGGGGTACTTCTGAGCGTTAAACAAGGTAACCCAGTGAAGACCTGAGCATGGGCAGGGTTATGCTTACTATAACACCAACAGGGTTATTAAATGAGAGAAAAGAAAGGTGTAGTGGGCTGAATGGTGGCCCCACCAAAAAGATATCTGTACCTTCTGACCCCCAAAACCTGTGACTGTGACCTTATTTGGGAAAGGGGTCTTAGCAGATGTAATTAAATTAAGGATCTGGACACGAGATCATCCTGGATTGGGTTGGGCTGTAAATCCAATGACAGGTGTCTTTATAAGAGATGGAAGAGAAGACACAGACACAGAGGAGGCCATGTGAAGACAGAGGCAGGCACTGGAGGGGTGCAGCCACAGCCGAGGAACGTCTGGACTCCCAGATGCCGAGGAGGCAGGAAGGATTCTCCCCTAGAACCTTCCAAGGAAGCATGGCCCTGTCAAGACCTTAATTTCCGACTAGCAATACTAATCCTAGGTTTCTGGCCTCCTGAACTGATAAACAATAAATTTCTGTTGTTTTAAGCTGTCAAACTACTGGTAATTGGTGACGACAACCCTAGGAAACTAATACAGAAGGCAGCTTACAGGTGAGCCAGCCCTCAACCTGCCTTGCCCTGGAGATGGGACCGGAGGCAGACCAGACCTGGGCCCAACCCGCTTCCTTTCCCGGAAGCCTCCCTATGGACTCCAGCTCCTTGCAGTCTCTCTCGCCCCCTGCTGGCCCAAAGGAAGAAGTGCGAGAAAACCGCAGAACCTAGGGAATCTCAAGTTTCAGAGAGAAATACTTTTGTAAGAAAAAAACATTAAATAGTGCGTTCTTCCCCCTGTGTTGACAAACAGTGAAGAGATGAGCCTTGTTCTGACATCTCCTGCTAGAAGACCCTATGCCCTCTCATCTGTCTTGGTAAATTCAACTCCACCTTAATGACCCACCCAACAACTTCCCCCCGGATTCCTTGACTTCCTCATCAGCAGGGACCATTTTTTGTAACCCAACCACACACCTCCCTGGAGCTGCTCTGACCTCATCACCAGGAAAATTAACTTAAACCTTCACCTCTCAGGTCGCAAACACCTGTCCCTTCAGCTCACCTCCTCCTGCGTCCCTTCAGTAGTAATTGTTCCACCTAATCGATATCATCAGCCCCTCTCCTGACTTCCCTTACTGTCTTATCTAACCTGGATGCTTTGGTTTGTCTTCCCATCCCTCTTGCAAACACCAACAACTCCGGTGATCCACTCTCCCTCTATTTTCTTTCAGCTGGCTAAACTCCAACCTCACCACGTCCCACACACGCTCTCTTTCTACACAAACCCTCATTTTTCCTCCTGCCACCCTCCCTCAGTCATCACAGCCATATCACTAACCCCCACATTGTCCTTGTTCCCTGTCACAGTGGAGGACATGACTCAGTCCCATCTAATCCCTCCACATATACTCTGAGTCCCATCCCCTTTTTTTCTTCCCCAAATTCCATTTCTTTGTTTATTCCCCTCTTTCCTACATTACCAATATCCTTTTTGTAACGTATTATTCTGGTTGGCATACAAGCCTGTTGTCAGGGCCAACTTCATGGGCGCAGACCTCTCAGTCACATGGGACCCTGTGTTTGGCTTAATGCTCTGCTGTCACCATGGCAAGATTCTCAGTAATTTTTGAACGCGATGTGAATCCTGCCTGCTGTAGTATCTTGATGTTCCCTTGCTTCCCTCCCTGAATTGCCCAAAGAGTAGCCTGGTGTGAACCATCTTTGCTTCTTCACTTTCATTATCTCTTAAAGTGTTCAAACCCCCAACACTTTCTACCTGAAACTATCCCGTCATAGTTACCAGTAGCCTCTATTTGGTCGAAATCAATGAACACTTTTCTGTTGTCATCCCTGAAGACTGCCTCTAAATGGGACCTTTTCTTTCTTCTCCATCCTAGCACCCTATTGATTATTTTCCTAGCTCTTTTCTCAAGTTATCAACATAGAACTGCTAGTGTATTTTTTTATCTCCTACCAGACTCTAAGCTTGAAGGACAGGATCATGCAAGCCTGACACGTGGAGGCACTCAGGGACACTTAGTGAGTGAGTGAGTGTGCAAGAACCAAAGATCTGATCGAACCAAAGAGAGTTCAAATGATGGATAATGCATACACTCAGTAGGGAAAATTTAAAAAGCCAGAAAGATCTGATGGGCTGAGAGAAAAAGGGGGACCAAAACCTGGAAAACGTGGAGAGGAAGTGAGCAGGTGTAAAAGTATTGCACACACAGAGCTGGACACGTGGCATCTGCTTCCAGAGGGTAGAATGCTAAAGTTTAAGATTTCCAAGATGGTCCTCGAGAGTTCTAAGTCCTGACTAGTTCTGGGGGGTGCTGAGGGGGCTGGTTTAGGTAAACTAAAATGAAAGCCACCAGAATGGAGGAGATCCGAGGAAGTGACCTGAGGCTGCTGGATAAGTTGCTTCTATGAACACGTAAGCAATCGGATTGATAATAGAAGCTGGAGGTGAAAGGAAGACTTCACCAACATCTTCAGCAAATAATGACCAACACTTACAATGTGCCTACTATGGGCCAGATATTGCTCTAAGTGCTTTACATATATCATGTTGTAACTCTGGGGAGAGGAAAGCCCAGGGCAAAATACCTCTAAAAACGAAACCAAAGGGAGAGATAAAGTTTAAAACCTGTTTATTGCTTACAAACTGTGGTCTGGGGCCATCTCTCTTTCCTACTCCTGGCAGAAGCAAACCAGCACTCCCCCTAACCTCTCAGGTTCAGATAAGCCCTCGGTTGCCCAGGTAATTACCCACTGATATGAAGATGAACTGCGCTCCACCCCCTGTGGAATGCCTATTGATATGCAGATACACTAAAGCCAGGCAAGATATTCTGGAAATATTACAATTTTACCCACGCATGTCCTTTCTGTTGGCCCTGTGAAGCATACGAATCCAATTTCCCCATTTTATAGATGAGGAAATTGAGACAAGAAAGGAACAGCAAAGCCAAACAGCTAGCAAACAGTAAAACTGATCTAGGAATCCAAGCTGGCTCCAGAAACTACCTGCCTCTTATTTAAATGACAAGAAGATTCCAGGCAGGAAGGAGAGTTTGGTGTCAAAAGAAGTGGAAGGCCGAATCCAGACCGCGATGGGGCTTTGTATTTCGTTCTACGTTTTGTAATCACCATCTTGGCAACTGGCCGACCTTGAAGGTCAGGCGCAGGAGCCTGACGGAATGGCATTACCATTCATTCACCCAGCTCCAGGCAGCGGCAAGAACAGCCAGTGCAGGCAGGCGAGCTCTCGGGCACTCCTGCAGCCATGGGGGCCTAGGGGGCAGGGCACCCACAACTCTGGCTCCGAAAGGAAATGGTGACAGGTGGCAGTGTTGGCAGGGCAAGCCGGCAACGGGGAACACCGTGGAGGAGCAAACGGGGTGGGCCGCCCCCCCCAGGGACGCTAGGAGCCCGAGCCCACCCCCGGAACACAGCTGAAACTCACCCAGCCCTTAGGGGGGGCTCAGGCCTGGTCACCAGGAGATGGCCTGCTATGGATAAAACCACGAAAGGGGAGTTGCGCCGTGAGAAACGCAGGCGGGACCCGGCGGAGAACCTGCGTGGGGACAGTGTGGGGACCGGCCTCGCCCGGGTTTCCCCGCGGGTGGTGCGAGCCCGGTGGCCGGCAGGGGGCAGCAGAGGCCCGCGGCGGTCCCGGGCTCTGGGTCCGGCGGCCCTCACCTCCCCTTGCCCGCGGGAAGGACGCAGGGGGAAGCAGTTCGCGTTCCCACGAGCCGGGAGTCCCGCCCGGCCCGCCCCGTCTCCGTCCGCGGGGGCTTTCGGCCGCGGCGGGAAGGGGGCCGCCGGGGAGGGGCTGCGGCGCGGCCCGGCGGGGCCTGGACCCCGAGGGCCGCGCGCCTACGCTCCCGTCCTCCCACTGCCGCGCCCCAAAGGGAGAGGGGAGGCCCCGAGCGCCGCGGCCGTGCACGGCGTGGCCGCACGACCTCCCCCGAGAGGTGGCCGTCCCCAGGGACCCGCCGGCCCTGCTGGGAAGGCCCAGGGCACGGGAGTGGGGAGCCCGCAGTTCCCGCCGAGCTGCACCCCTGCCCCCAGCAAGGGACCCGGACCACTGCCTGCCTGGGGGCCTCGGGGCTGAGCCTCCCGGAATCGCGTGTCAGTCATGAACGAAGGCCCTTGGTCTCTCCCACTTTAGTTGGTTGGTTCGTTGTTTTTAATGATGTTTTAAATTACTTTTAATTGCAGTAAAATATACATAAAATTTACCATCTTAGCCATTTTAAGTGTACAGGGCAGTAGTGTTAAGTGCGTTCATATGGTTGCCACTCCAGAGTATTTATTTGTGATTTTTTTTCATGTGCAGAACCTGAGTACACGGATTCAGGGAATCTCAAAGGAAAAGCAGAGACCTGGAGAAGGATTTTGCTCAGAGAAATACAGGAGGAATTCCAAGGTGGGTGTGAGAGGTTTCTCAGGCCATTGTGCACCTATGAATTTTCCAGCACCTCAGCCCTGGGAGGCGGGGGCTGTTACATCCTGTACATCCTCCCCCAGGCCTTCCCGGAACACTGGCCACACCCAGCCTGCTGCGCATCTGGAAGGGGTAGTGAGTGCCCCAGCCCACATTCAGAAACAGGCCACAGGCTCTTACAAACCCTCTCAAATATCACTTTGAGCATTATCTGTATGTTATGTAAGTGGTAAATGTAAGTAGTTCAGACCAAAAAGGCCATAAGCAGTAAAATGCATTAAATATTTGGCCTATGATGAGCTACAACGCTGAGCAGGACAGAACTTGAACCCTAATAATATAATGGCTATGCACCTACTCCAGACGTGCCTGTGCTAAGGACTTTCCTCATTCAGGCCTTTGTGATGGAGGTGCTGTTATTAGGCCCATTTTACACCAGAGGAAACTGAAGTAGGTGGTGGGGAAGGATAGCTGACTTGCCAAAGTCGCAGAGGAAGTAACCGGGGGAGCCTGGATTTGGACCAGAAGGCTGGCTCCGGTGACCTGGCCTAAGGATGCTTTGAGTCAGGGTGCCAAAGTGCAGTGCCAATGGACTGGGGGCTCCTGTTCACAGGAGCTCAAGCCGTCGGAGAGTGACTTCCCCATCTCTGAACAATGTCAGAGTCACCAGCCCTGATGAGCCAGAATTGTCCAAAGTCTGTCCATTTCGATTGGTAAATTTCCACATAGAAACTTGAACAAGAATATTCAGCACAACCACAGGTGCATTTACACGCATGCTCACCAGCCAGCCACCTCTTTCCACCACATACCCTCTGTTTTGGCCTTAGTCTTGTCCCCCTGCCAAAAAACAATGTCTCCAAAGGACCTGCAAAAATCCAGAGTGTTCTAACACTCCAACATGTCTTGGGAACAAGCTTCCTGGGGAAGACCTTCCTCCACCTGTCCCTTCTTCATTCTTGACTTTAAAGGACTTGAACCTGAGAGCACCTGGCTTGCAGGAAGCCCAGAAAGGTTGTGTTATCTTGATCCAAAGGGGCAAGGGGAAAAGTAGAACAGGAAATAGGGAATGATTTTCTATTTTCCTGCACTTCGTTTTTTAAAATGCATTTTAGCTGTTCTATTCCAAGCTAACTATAGGTAGAAAAGAAAAAGGTTTGAAAATAATGTTATTTCAGGTACACCAGGCAGCTAAGCAGATGGTGATTTTAGCTAACCTCTCCTTTTCTCTATCTCCTCTTCCCCCTCAACCTGTACCTACCACATTGTCACTGGCGGCGGGGTGTGGAGAACGATCCAGCAGCTACTCTTAATTGGTGACAACCCACATCTATTTATTTCGCATCACCTGGCTATACTTATAATACAAAAAATATAGCCTTCAGTGCCCAGGGGCTGATCAATTGGTAGCTGAGGCATTTATGCACACAGACACTTGCCTTTTTCCCTTTGTTATGTGTTCATTATTTTTCATCATCAAGGCCTACTTTCATTTGTATGTACAAGTGGGTGATATTTGAATGTACTTGGAGAGGTAAGTGTTCCAACAGAGACTGGATACTAAAAAAAACAAAACCCAAACAACAAAAGGCACAGAGCATATGGAGCCAGCCCTGCCTGCTGCCTCCGTGGGCCAGTCTGCATCGGATCCGTTCAGGGTTTGTGGCGCTGTGTTCTCCACCTTGTCAGTGCACACACCACCAAAGGCAGCTGCCTTCCGTGGCTCTTCGAATTTTCAGTCTCTTGTCCCAGTTAGAAGCACATACAAATTAGCTCTCGCCTGCACACTGTCAGCCCTCCTAACCACAGAACAGGTGCCCCTCTCTCTCCTGCACCACGTCTACCGAGGCTCTGCCACATGGTGCCTCCCATGAGCTTTCTCATCCCAGTAATTATCAGTTAAAATGAACTGTTTCTGGCTCTTATCAGCAGAGTCTAGGAGATGAGAGAGGCTTTGTAGAGAAAATAGGATACAAATTCTGTTTTGGGGGACTGTCATTCTCTTGGGATTTCTGTCCTCCCATCCTGTTGGACCAGCTTAAATGTCCGTTTCAGTTTCTTTAAACCAGGGTTTCTCAGTCTTGGCCCTATTGAAATTTGGGGGTTGTTGGGAGCTGTCCTGTGAATTGCAGGACATTTTAGCAGCATCCCGGACCTCGGCCTACTAGATGCCACCAGCACCGCCCTCTTGCTCCCCAGTTAAGGTTGTTATTTGTGACAACTAAGAATGTCTCCAAGCATTATGAAATGTCCTCTGGAGCCAAAATGACCACCTCCCCATTGAGAGCTGCTCATCTAGTGATTAGAAGCCAGATGTTGCAAAATATCTACAATTCACACGACCACCCCTACAGTAAAGGATTGCCTGGCCCTAGAGGTCAACAGCACTGAGAAACCCTGCCTGGCCATTTGCTCAGCAGCAGCCACGCCTTCTGTGTTTGCAGCCTAACAAGTTCCTACCTGATAAACCCCCCATGAAGATTTGTCTCCCTAATGCAATGAAAGGACTGAAAGAGTTCTGTAAAAAGTTAGAGCCCTAGAAAAGGCAAGTATGCTTATCCTAAACTTGGGGCTAACCAAAACCTCACAGACAGACCGCTCCTCTTCAGGGGGAAAGGAGAGTGGGAAATCAAGGCTGCGGGGAACCGACCAGCAGAGCCTAGGAAGTGTGGTCACTGTGACCCCACTCCTGACCCCCCAGGGACCATGGCTCGTGGAGTCTCCCATTGGAGACTTCAAAGGATAAAAGGGCAGCAGTTAGTCTGGGCGCTTGGGGCCTGTGTGGCTCATGCTGCAATGCCCAGAGTCAGAGGCACCCAGGTGCTCACGGGCCAGATCATGTCCCAGAATCTACCACAAGACCTGAGAACTGGACAGACGATTCAGGACCAGGGCGGTCTGGTAGGTTCAGGGACCCGTGGATGCCACATCATTGTCTTTCCTCTCTGGGAGAGGTGGCGTCCACTCCGTTTGAATGGCACCCATGAGGGGGTTTGTAATTGTGAAGGCAGTTTGAACTTCTCTCTGGGGAGAGCTCTTACCTTGAAACTGATTCTATTGAAAAGCAGAAGGAAATGATTATCTTTGGTGTATGTGGCTCGCGTCAGGACTCCTGTTGCTAATTCAAAGCCAGAAACAGTCTCATCAGAGACAGTCAAAAAGAACTCAATGTGCTTTGGTTGTTATGAAATCCGTTTTCCATTCCCCATGACTGCTGTGGCCAAGGGCCTCTTCCTGTCAACCCACGTAGCCTGCCCAAGTGGTAGCTGGACTTTAAAGGACTTTCTGTGCTTTCTGGAGGAAGAAGTCTGTGCTGCTCCAAGGTCTCAGCAGCCCTGGCTCAGGACCATCCCAGGAATGACCTCCCATGTCACCGTGATGGGGGACATGTCAACGGGCAGAGCTCTCATTTGCGCATGTCAGAACTCCAGTGGGCAACACATAGGCGAAACATTCCCTAGTCCTCGGATTTAGAGAAATGGACATTATGGGAAGATTTCCATATTACAGAAGTTCCTCCTTGCAAGGCCATTCAGTCTCTCTGCACTGATTTCCCAGAGTGGGAGGCAGGATAATGGCCTCCAAAGCAGTCTACATCCTAACCCCAGAACCTTGCGGAGGTTACATTATATGGCAAATGGACTGTGCAGACTAAGTAATAGTCTTGTGGTGGGAGATAATCCTGCAGTGCTGGGTGGGCCCTTGTCATCACGGCCTTATAACAGGAAGGGAGGGAGGGCTAGGGATGAAGGAGAAGGCGAGGTGGTGACAGAGGCAGAGACTGGAGGGATGCTCTTTGGAATGGAGGAAGAGGCGCTGGGGCCAGGAACACAGGCGGCCAAGGAGACGGCTCTTCCCCCACCCAAAGCCCCCTGCAAGCCCGTCTGGTGGCCCTTCCAGCCCTCCTGTCTGTGTCTTCCCCTTAAGGCCCCCCGGATACTTCAGCCAATTTCACGCGTATACTCGGGTGGAGAGGATGAGAACGGACCGTGTGAGCCCTACAACTCTCCTCCCTAATGTGCTGCTTAGGGACTAATCTAGAATTATTTTTCAGTTTTATTCCTTACTGCCTTGGGACAAATAAGGAGTCTCCCTTACCTAGAACTTACAGTGCAAAAACCTGGTGGCTTAGAAGGGAGCTTTACTCCTGTCCACTTGAGGGGGATGGGGGATTTTAAGGACTTGCCTTATCCTGACTCTCCAGCCATATTATTCAGATAAATGTTTTGCCAGAGTTCCCATTTCTGGTCATTTGCTTCCGGGCGATTTTGTGAGGATTCGCAAGAGCATTTGGAAAGAACTCTTTGAACTCCTACATAAATAAAATATCTCAGAGCTGAAAATCTGGATACCTTGTAATGAGTCCTTATAAAATCCCGAAGCACTTAAAAATTTGTGTTGCTTTCAGGTAACAGCTGTTAGTTCCATATGTATTGGGAACATTGATACAGGACACTTAACGGTGTGCCAGGCAGTGAGTTACACTTGTTCTGTATGTGCTCTCGTTGATTTCGGGAGTAAAAGATCATCTGGGACCTGGTCTTCGGAGTCCCTGGCAGGGCAACAAAGCCCAGAGTGTGTGACTGCATCCGTCCTGATGTCACCAACTGTGGGAGGAGCCCCCTAAGCAGTGCCTGGTACTGGGGTCGGGGGGGACCTCAGTGATACACATGGAGGGCATTTCTTTTAATTGCAGCAAAGTGAGAGAAGCTGTCACTGGAGAGACGGAGCTTGGGTCAGAGAAGCAGAAATTGATAATACTGGTAATGAAGGCTCTCTGCTCTTCTGGTAATTTACAGATTTTTTGAAAATCCAAGTGTTGGACAATGGCTGGAATCAATTCCTGAAATCAAGGCTTTCCTTCACTGATCTCTGCTCCCCCAGCCTGCTGCTGCTTTCCCAAATAAGCACAGTGCCAGGGTATTAAGATACTGAGGACTTGGAGGTCTGTTTAGAAGCTGTTTTCTGAGTATTATTTCTCTTACCCAGAGTACCACCGCGAATGCTGTCAAGCACTTCTCAGAAGTACATTTATGGTTTGGCTCATTTTCTGAGAAAAGGACAGGAGAGAAGAGGGACTTTCGACTGTGGGAAACTAGAGTAGTAAATAAGCAGAGAATAACGTGTGTTATTTATTCTTCAGTTAGGGTTTAGAGGAGTCTTTGCATGTTAGTAGCCACCAGGTGGCACTGTTATTCTCTAAAAATACTACTGGGGTGTGTGTGGCGTGTGGTGGGCTGTGAGAGACAACTTCCCTCTCATCCACCCACTGCTACTTACTCCCTGACCCTCCACCATTCACCCCCACCACCTCCTCAGTCAACCCATTCTTGGTCAAAAAGTAGCGAAGAGTACAACACCCAGCAGAGATCGTAAAACAAATACCAAATCAAAGGTGCTTCCCAGGACAGGGTGGGCAGAACCTCCTGCCTCTCTCCTTTGGTACCCCTTCTTCCCCTCTCTTGTCTGCACCCCCACTGCTCCCCAACCCCAGAGAAATGGGGCTTTATTGCTTCCCTGGAAGATAGCACCATCACTGTAGGGATCGCCTTCTTGTAAGCATAGTCCTTTGAAAAGAGGGCTCTAGAAAGACTAAAGACCTCAGAGAATGATTCTTTAATATTGACCCTTAAGGCACATTTCCTATTAGACCATGTGAATCCAATACCTTCCCTTCCACTAAAATCACACGAGTGTGGGACCTCCGTCTTTATGTGAAGAAGTTCTCGGGGTCTTCAGACTCCAGCCTTGTGGGAGGCCCTGGGCAGGACTGCAAGCCCTCCGAAGGAGCTGCAAAACATGGCTCTTCATTGACGTTGTTCTCTCTCCACGTGCTTCCTAGACGGTTCAGCCACCATCTACCGAAGGACTCCAGCCCACTCAAATGCTCGGACAGAGTGGGCTGCTCTCACCTCCCGGGACTCAGGTCAGCAAACCATTGGTGATTCGGTCATAATGCAGTGCAGGCGTGGCTGCTTTGGAAGGAGCTTGTGTATTGCTGAGCACTTGGGGTTCGAATCCAGACTGCACCGTCGACCTGACGAGGTGACCGTAGGCAAGTTATTGAACCTGCCTGAGCTTCCATCTCTGTGAGTCAAGGTGAGTTGTCCTTGTGCAGTAGCTTCCTGTGAGCCATGGAAATAACACAGGCACATTCCCAGGGCCCAGAGGTCACAGACAGAGTTACTGTTGCTTCCAGGCGCTGGGCACTGAGCTCCGTGCTCAACACACATGCATTACCTTCATCCCCACAACCATCTGCCTGTCCCGTCCAGCGGGACCTAGTTATTTGTGGGGACGAGGGGGATCCGACCTGAAAGAAAATGGGGGCGAGAGAAGAGCGAAGGCAAGACAGTATTCTGATCAAGCCTTCAAATTTTATTGTAAGACGGGGGTAGATATACACCAGTGTTCAGGGGCAGAGTGGACCATAGGATACTTGTAAGCAGGGGATTGGCTGCAGGCGCAGCGAGTTACATTTTGATTGGTATATGATAATGGGGAAGGAGGGGGAGAAGAGTATCTCTTGGCGCGCGCGGGCTTCCTTGTTGGCGCGCGCGGGCTCGCAGCTAATCTCCAGGAAGTGAAGCAGGAACCTCATGAACTGTGGCCATCTTGTTGTCTTTGTGTGGCTCCCAACATCTCCTCCCTTTCTATTTATTTCAGAAAGGTGGGCCTTAATCGAGTGAGGGAATAGAGGCCTGGCTCCTCCAGCAGGGTAACATTTCGCAAATGCTCTCGGTATCTTTTAGGGAGGAGAGGCAGAGCTAAAAGCCAAATTGATCTTAATATATCAAGGCTTTATGTACATATGGATACCAACCTCTATGCAAGCCAGGCGTATTCTCAGGGAGGACCAGAGAGGTTCTAGGAAGAACCCTCCCTTGCGGTACTTTGTCTCGCACTCATCTCGATGCCCATACCCTCATAGTTAGGGGTATGTCTGGTTCTGGCTGACCAGCATATGGGCCACATTAAGTACGGTGCCAGAATCGATGGTACCATGGTTGAGGCGCCTGTAAAGTTGAGAACCGGAGACCGGGAGCATTGGTTGGCTCGGTGTAAGACTCTTCATCACAGGCTGTAAGTCTGTGATAATGAACAGCAACCGCTGGCTTGACAAGCTGGTCAACCTGCTCTCGAATAAAAACTGTCAGTTTTCTTAAGGCCCAAGGGCCAAGAGACACTAAAAGGAAGAATCCTGCCAAGGGTCCAAGGATGGTGGGGATCAGAGTAGTTAACCAAGGGGTGGCAGAGGTCCAGTTTTTATACCAGGCCTCATCCTTTTCTCTTTGTTTTTGCCTGGCTTCTAGGTTTTTCTTAACTTTATCAATGCTATCTTGCACTAACCCTGTTTTGTCTTTATAGAAGCAACATTCTTCTTTAAGAGCAGCGCAGAGGCCTCCTTCTTTCAGGAAAAGGAGGTCTAACCCTCGGCGATTTTGGAGCACTACCTCAGAGAGAGAGACAACAGATTCTTTCAGGCTGTCTAAACCTTCTTGCAGATTTTGTATGTCTTTATCAATAGCCTGACTAAGAGCATAATATTGTTGTTTGGAAGTAATTATGGAGGCAATGCCTGTTCCAGCCCCAGCTGCTCCTAATCCTAATATTACAGATAAGGTAATGGCGGTTACTGGCTCACGCTTAGTGCGAGTAGAGCCCGAATAATATGGAAGGAGGTCTTCGGTGGGATGTATGGAAATCTTGGGCATGAGCATGACTAAAACACAATATTCATTGTTAGATATTAGCAAGCGCGGGTTAACAGAGGGCGTTATGCCAAAGGAGCAAGCAAAATAAGTACCGTTGGGCGCGACAAGGAATTCATAGGACAGCGGGGGTGAGAAGGAGCTGTTACAAATGGGTATTAGCTGAGGGGGTAGACGCAAGAGGGGGCTATGTATACAGAGGCCTATTCCCGAAAGCTGCGTCAATGTGAGACCCGGAGAGGTCTCTGAAAAACGGGAGGGGTCTGACCAGCGAGTCTTGCTGGAGTCATTGGTAAGTATGAGGTCTGCTGAGGTGTTTACTAAAACTGCTATCCCTTCGTAAAACGGGGGAACGGGGGAGAAACATAACCAGCACTCGCTATATCCAGTGGAGTTAAGGGATTCTGCAGTCACATTAGCCAGGCTTTTAAGGATTTCGCCTGTAGAGGGTAAAACTGGGGGGAGCAAGGCCTGGAAAACAGTACTAGTAGACAGGGGAGAAGGGTTAGAAGGTCTTGGGTCTCTTGCCTTAGGGGCAATAGGGCCAAGGACAACGTGCTTGTTGGCGTTTGGAATGGATCGAATTAATTTGATTTTAAAAGTGAGCCCAGGGTCTTTTCCTGAAACATAAAGCCTTAGCCCCCATTCATGTCCCCTGAGCCATCCATCAATAGGGGCCCTTTTTCCCTTGTCAGTAAAGGTAATGGAGAGCGGTGTACATCGCCCCCTTGTGGATTGGGTGCTTTGACATTCTGGGGTAACAGTTGAGTTAGGCTTGGGATTCCAAGCCCTACTTACAGTTATATAATCCCAGGTGGAGCTAGGCTTCCAACTAGCATCTCCTGTAGTCTCACACCCCCAGGAGTCACAGAAATAGGAGTCTCTATATCCACATTTATAGTTAAGGGCTCGATCTCTATGAGCTCCCGGACAAACATAAAATTCTGTTTCTCTGAGGTAGGTTCTCCTAGGGGTGTTGTTACACCCAGGAGAGGTGGTAGATTGTCCCTCAGGGTAGGTCTCAGGGGAGGTGGAAAAAGGAAAGTAAATGTCTGGGGTCCCCCAGGCCGCAGAAGCTCCAGCGGCCAAGTCACAGAGGTCAGGGGCAAGAACAGGCCATGGGGGGGAACTTGCTAAGGTAGAAGAACTGAAAACGACGTCTCCTGCTTCACTGGTGACTGTCCAGGTGAAATTGAAAATCTGATGGGTCCAAACGGGGCGAAAGGTCATGACGAGGGTCAATAGTGTACAAATCTTCATTTTTGCCTCCTGAAAATAAACAGAAAGGGAAGGCTTCTCAGGGGTTAATATGCCCTGGACTGGAATTATTACTGTTTTTGCCTCTATTTGTGTCTAGGAGTTTAATGAGCCTATCTGGGAGCCATCGGGCATTTTGTGCCTTGGCATCATATATACAAGCATGTCCTTTCCCCCATATGAGCACAGGGTCAGGCCCGTGCCATGTGTTGGTCATCGGATCTCTCCACATAGCCTGTGCATAATTATCTGCCGTGGAGGGATGCCAAAGGCGATCAGCAGCGGTTTTACCCGCGGAGTCATAAGTAAGGAAATTAAGAACAAACAGTGCATGATTTAGGAGTGTCTTTGCATTACTTGTTTTCGGATAGAGTACTTCTCCTCCCGACTGAAGTTTGAATAACATGTTTTTAAGGGTTAAGTGGGCTCTTTCAACAATGCCTTGGCCTTGGGGATTATAGGGAATTCCTGTTATGTGCTTAATACCTAACTGCGCACAGAATTGTTTAAAGCTAGAGCTGGCGTATCCAGGCCCATTGTCAGTTTTTAAGATTTTAGGTTGTGGTAGATATGCCAGGCATGAGAGAACATGGGTAATAACATTTTTAGTTGCCTCTCCCGTTTGCAAGGATGCACATAGGAAACCACTACATGTGTCAATAGACACATGGATATATTTTAATTTACCAAAGGGAGGGTAATGAGTGACATCCATTTGCCATATCTCTCCTGGAACCAACCCCCGGGGGTTGATTCCATTATGAGGCTCTGGGAGGAGAGTTAGACATCCTTGACATTGCCGAACTATTTGGCGGGCCTGTTCTCGGGTGATTGAAAATTTGAGTCTAAGAGTGTGAGCATTGAGATGATGTAGTTCATGAGCCCGTTGGGCTGCAGCCAAGGGTGAGTCTGACGTGACAGAGGCTACTAATTGAGTCGCCAGATCAACTCTGTCATTGCCTTTGGCAAGCGGCCCTGGAAGGCCAGTGTGAGCGCGTATGTGCCCGATGAAAAAAGGGGCATCGCGGTTTAGAATTAATTTTTGCAATTTTGCGAATAGGGGGGAAGCATTTGTAGAGGGACGTATGTAAGGCACTGTCTCTAATAGGGGAACAGAGGTTGCTACATAGGCACTGTCAGTGTAAAGGTTAAAGGGGGCATCTATTAAAAGCTCAAAAACTTTGATTATTGCAGTTAGTTCAACAAGTTGTGCAGAAGAGAGGTCTGTCTGTATTCGGGTAACTTGCCCATTAATACTGAAAGCGGCTATACCGGAGGAGGACCCATCAGAGAACACCATTACGGCCCCAGCAATTGGCGTGGTTTTAGTCCTTTTGGGAAAGACAACCGGGGTCTTTTGAAGGAACTGGACTAATCTGTCTGCAGGGTAATGATTATCTATTGTCCCATGGAAGGAGGTGCAGCTAATTGCCCAATCATCATCATGTTGAATAAGCCATTGTAATTGAGATGTATTGTATGGGAGGGTTATAACTTCAGGGTCTCTCCCAAACAACTTGAGAGCTGCCTCTCGGCCTAAACGTAAAAGGGCAGCAACTAATTGAGGATAGGTAGCTAAGACTCTAGGGGGGGAGGCTGGCAAATGAACCCAAAATAGTGGATGGTTTTGCCAAAGGACTCCTGTAGGGGAGAAGGGGGTAGGGAAAATGAGCAGCCACAAACTTAGATGTGGAGAGAAGTAGCTAATGGTCTGTTCAGAAATAGCCTGCTCTACAATGGTTAATGCCCTTTGTGCTTCTGATGAAAGCGAGCGGGGGGAGGAAGGATCAGGGTCTCCACGTAGGACATCAAACAAGGGCTTTAACTCTCCGGTGGTCAGCTTTAAATAAGGCCTGAGCCAGTTGATGTCTCCTAGCAGACGCTGAAAATCATTAAGAGTGTTTAAGGAGCTTCTCTTTAACTGAATTTTTTGAGTGAGGATTTTATTAGAAAATAATTCAAAGCCTAAAAATAGTTGGGGGGGGTGGACCTGGACTTTTTCTGGGGAAATTTGTAGTCCTCGATCTCGGAGGGCAGTGACTAGCTGTTGACTGGCCGCATAGAGCTGTTGCTGGTCAGGACCGGCAAGAAGAATATCATCCATATAATGGATAATATACAAAGTGGGGAAGAGCAACCTAAAGGGGTCTATAGTCTGGGCTACAAACTTTTGGCAAAGAGTAGGACTGTTGGCCATTCCTTGTGGGAGAACTCTCCACTGAAACCGGGGAGAAGGCCCTACACAATTGGTAATGGGTATACTAAAGGCAAAACGTTTGCAATCATCAGGATGCAAAGGTATGGAGAAAAAGCAGTCTTTTAGATCAATTACTAATTTGACATACCCTTTAGGGATGGCTATTGGAGAGGGAATTCCCGGTTGTAATGCGCCCATAGAGACCATAGTCTTATTAACCGCCCTGAGGTCTTGTAGGAGCCTCCACTTGCCTGATTTCTTTTGGATTACAAAGATTGGGGTGTTCCAAGGGGATGTAGAAGGTTCAATATGTCCAGCAGCCAGCTGTTCCTGCACTAACTCTATGGCTGCATTTAATTTTGTAGTGGTAAGGGGCCATTGATCGATCCAGACAGGAACATCACTTTTCCAAGTAATCTTGTCTGCCTGGAGTGCAGGAGGAGCAACGGCCCTTACGAAAAATGTTTTTCAAACCCTAAACCTGAGCGGTCTATCTTAGGCGTGGCCAGTATCGGGTTGGGATCTCCCTGTTTTAGTTTGCCCAACCCCTGACCAGGGAGGTAACCCTGTGAAAGCATCTGCTGTGTTACAACTTCATTAGGGCTACACATGATGACCTTCATTTGAGAAAGGATATCTCTTCCCCAAAGATTTACCGGCAACCCAGGAACTACGAAGGGTTGAATGAATCCGGTATTTCCTTCTTCATCTTCCCAGTTTAATAACTGTGAGCTCTGTAAGGTGTTTCTTGACTGCCCAATTCCTTGTAGATGGGTCAAGGAAGCGTGTAAGGGCCAGCTGGAGGGCCATGAAGCTTGAGATATGACCGTAGAGTCGGCCCCCGAATCTAAAATTCCTTCAAATACTTTTCCTTGGATCTTAAGTTTAAGAGTGGGGCGTTCTTTAGTAATAGCTTGGATCCAATATAAGTCTGAAGAACCTGGGGTAGAGGAGCCTCGCTGCTTATGAATAGCAGGGTGAGATGTACTTAAAGGGAGGGGGAGCGCCTGCGCAAGGCGCTGACCTTTCATAATGCTGACAGGGCACTGGGGGGCACTAGCAAGAATTTTTATTTCTCCAGTATAGTCATTGTCAACTAAGGAAGGGTGGACAATAAGGCCGTTTATTGTGGTGGAAGCTCGCCCTAAAATTAGAAAGTAAGCATCTTTGGGAGGTGGGCCATAAATTCCTGTGGAAATAATTGTAATTCCCTCTTCAGGCGTTAATATTGTTGAGGAGGAGGCACAGAGGTCAAGTCCTGCACTCCCGGGTGTGGCCCGATAGAGGGCGGGAGTGCTACAGCTAGGCTGTTCCCCGAGGCCGGCTGAAATGGAATTGGCTGGGGGGCCCGGGGCTGGCCCCTCAGTCCGTTTCCCTGAAAAGGGGGGGTGAAAGGATTTGTGGTACTGTAAAAAGGATTTGTTGGATTGTTACGGCACTCTTTGGCCCAGTGCCGCCCCTTATGGCAGCGAGGGCAAATACCGGGGACTGACCCAACTCTAGGAGGAGGAGCTGTGGTAGGGCATTGGCGAGCGAAATGGCCTGGCTGTCCACATTTAAAGCAGTTACGCATAGGCGGTGCGCCCCTGGGGAAGGAAGGAGGATAAGAAGCCGGGGGAGTTTGAACAGCGGCACCTACAGCTAAAAGGGCTTGGACTTTGGATGTAAAAGGATCGACATCTCTACACATTCTCAGCATTTCATCAAGAGTTTTGTCTCGAGTCTTGCCGCGGAGGACGGCTCGACATGCCGAATTGGCGTTTTCATAGGCTAGCTGTTTTACAATCTTATCATTGGCAGCCGCGGAACCAAGGGTCCTTTCGGCGGCCTCTAACAGTCTGCTAACAAATTCGCTATAGTCTTCTTGCGAGCTTTGAGTGATCTTAGTTAGAGGAGTGTTAGCAGTCCCGGAAGCAGGGAGTGATATCCAAGCGCCCAAAGCGGCATCTTTCACTTGAGATAAAAGACCAAGGGGAAGGCGCTGCTGCCTGGTTTCAGAGATATATCTGCCCTGTCCCGTAAGCTTATCAAAAGTCCAGGACGCTGTTGGGGAATGAGGGTCTTTTACATTGGCAGCAGCGATGGTCTGACAGCGGTCAGCAAAATCTGCCTTCCAAGTTAAAAACTGACCACGGGTAAGCACAGCCTGGACTATACGCAGCCATTCACCTGGGAGTAAATGTCCTCCTCGAGACAGCGAATCAAGAACAGAAAGGGTAAAAGGGGCATTGGGGCCATAAGCTTTAACGGCCGCGTTCAGCTCTTTTAAGCTTTTGAAATGGATTTTGTGAAATTCTCTAGGGCCATCGGCAGGCTCGGCCGGCTCTGGCTCAGCCTGCTCTTCTCCCTCACTTTCTATTTCCTGGGCAGCAGGGGCGTCTTCGCCATCGCTTTCAAGATCGCCCTCTTCCGGGCTATGTGTTGTGGAGGTGGGGCCAGAGCGGGCGGAGGCCCGGGTAAGAACAGGAAAGAGCAGTTTTTTAAGTTGTTTTTTAGGTTTTGTGGCTGTAAGCGGTTTCTTAGAGAGGCCCCTTTGCGAATATAATGCGGGACGAACTGGTTGGGAGACAACTAATTTTTGGAGATGGCAAGTTATTCTTTGTTCTACTATCTGTGCTATTAGGTCTTCAGTGCTGGTAGGGGGGCTAACAGGACCGGGAGCCGGAGGGGGTAGCGGAGGGGCCGACGGGGGCAAAAAGGCCGGGGCGCAAACATTGGGAGGCCGAATAGGGGGAGTGTAAGAGGCTCCTTTCAAAACTGGGGGTGTGTAAGAAGGGGGGTTAAGCGACGGGGCGGCAAGGGGCCAATCTGGGTTGTGATACCTGGCCGCCTCGTCTTCTAGTTCGGCCGCGTCTCCCGGATCTAAAGGTTCGCCATTTTGGCTCTTAGTCACGACTGGAAAAACCTTTTGTGTATCGACAAAGTCTGAATCTCGAGGGAGAGGCGGATAAATGCAACATTTGGGAGGGGTTTCATGGAGGGCACCGAGCAAAGATGGTGTCGGGCTAGGGGAGGGGGATTTAGCTGATTTTGGGGCAGGGGGATCACTCGAAAGAGACGATTTTGAGGCCGCCCGAGATAGGGGGCGGAGGCAATATTCTGCCACTGACAAGAGTTGACGTTTATCAGGGTCAGTATTTTCAACAATATCTCTGATAAGACCCCAATAGGAAAATACTGAAACAGGAACAGAGTCAGGGCCGTTTTTGATAAGATAATCATTTAAATCTCTACCTACTTTCTGCCATTTTTTTGGATGAATTTCGGGGCCATTAATGATAAACCACGGACAGACTTCATCAACAAAAATAAAAAACTTTACCAAGTCTTTCTTTTTAACTCGAACTCCTCTCTCCCTAAGTGAACTTTTTAGGTCTCTTATGAAGACCGCTTCTTTACTTAATCTAGTTCCCATTTTCTTGTAAGGCGGCCGGTACTCACCAGGGACGACGACCTCCGTGAGCGGCGAAAGGCGTCTCCTATTGTTTCATCAAGAAGGGGTCTGGCCAGACGATATCTTACTCGGGGGTCCGCCTGCGAAGGATCCGCGCCTCGAGCCCCACGTTGGGCGCCACTTGTCCCGTCCAGCGGGACCTAGTTATTTGTGGGGACGAGGGGGATCCGACCTGAAAGAAAATGGGGGCGAGAGAAGAGCGAAGGCAAGACAGTATTCTGATCAAGCCTTCAAATTTTATTGTAAGACGGGGGTAGATATACACCAGTGTTCAGGGGCAGAGTGGACCATAGGATACTTGTAAGCAGGGGATTGGCTGCAGGCGCAGCGAGTTACATTTTGATTGGTATATGATAATGGGGAAGGAGGGGGAGAAGAGTATCTCTTGGCGCGCGCGGGCTTCCTTGTTGGCGCGCGCGGGCTCGCAGCTAATCTCCAGGAAGTGAAGCAGGAACCTCATGAACTGTGGCCATCTTGTTGTCTTTGTGTGGCTCCCAACATCTGCCGAAGCTGCAGATGAAACCTAAGGGAGATTCAGTGCAGTGCGGGCCATGGAAGGGCCCGGAAAGCTGTGCTGGCCACCACAAGAAAGTCTCTGGTCTGCGGTCCCATTTCTCCCTGTGTGCATGAACTGGGATCTTCTCATTTGTGTGGGTTGGAGGGGTGTGTTTAGGAAGGGTTAGATTTGGGTTGACGTGCTGTGTTCTACTGGACCCCGGGTACAGTTCCTCTCTGCTGAAGATGCATTCAGCAATGAAATGGTGCCTCATGAAACGGGGATGGAGTCTCTTCAATGTGGTTTTCAATATCGTGACATTTTCCAAGTTGACTCAGTGGTCCCTAAGGAAATGGCATTATGGGAATTACTAGCAGCAAGGTTATCCCTCCAGAAGACATTTATTTTTAAGGGACTTAATTAAATCGCACGTGGAAAATACTAACGTCTTACTCCTTGGGTACGGTTGGGAAAAGTGGTGTGTTTTTAGACCTGGAAGCGAAGCACATGTCTTTAATTACCAAGACATTTAAAATGGCTGGAGACAGAACCCACCTAAAGTGTGCCGCATGTCTAGTTCACAGGTTTCTTGTGTCTCCAGGCCTGGAGGGTCGTGTTGAGCCCTTAGGGCCATCAGAACTTTTATTATCCTGCTGGAAAACACACCGGAAAGAGGATGAGAGGCGTTAGATTTTTGAGTCTTCCTACCAGAGACCTGGCATGTCTCTCCATTCATTAAATTCTTCCCAGATTCATACACAAATTTAATTTTTATTATTGTAATTCCATCCACACTTCTTTAGTCCATGAGAAGAATCTTATGGAATAAATGCAAGATTTGCCAAAATCTGGAAGAAAACCAAAAGGGTGGGAGATTTTAATTTGTTTTTGTAGTGGGTATGTGTGAGAGAAGGAAATATAAGGGATAAATGGGAAGGAGGAATGTAGGGGGGATGGGCATGAAGAAAGCAGCCGAGGGAGAGGGTGTAAGGGAGATGGTGGGCCTGGAGCTCAGAACCCCTGCAGGGCGGGGCAGGGGGAGGTGCTTTTCAGGGAGAAGCTTCTTAAGCTCCCAGAATAGAAATGCTGAGAAGAATACCTAGTCGTTTGACAGAGCTGGTCTGACAATGCCAAGCGTGCGGCCTCAGGGCTGAGGGCCAGGAGCAGCCGCCCAGCAGGGCTGTCGGGGACTGGCCGCCTCCTCTCATCATCAAAGGGGAAGCTTGCCCTGGGGCTCTTTCTAACACCTCCTCCCCCAGCCTGCAGCCAAGTGTGGCTGCATCCTCGCTTCAGCCCGTAAACAAAGAGCTCAGGTATTTATGCCCTCAGGCCCCTCTCTGGCCTTCTCCTCTCCGCCCAGAGGGACTGGGGACCCGGACTGCTCCCCTCCCCTCTGGAACCGAGGGCTCTAGGGTGTCTACAGCTTCTGCCACCTCTGAGAAGGGAAGTCCTGGGAAGGCCGGCCTCTCCCTTCCTTCCCGCACTGCTTTTCCCAGCTGGGGCCCTCCCCGCAGTGGAGCCTGGCCAGGCCCTGTTGCTGAGGGAACAGGCAGCCCGCCCCACCTCCTTCCCCACAGAAATAGCCAGAGAAGGGGAGCAGAGGATTAAATTGCCCTAATCTCCAGGCTTCAGAGGAGGCTGGGAGCCCGGCCAGCATGAGGTGTCCTCTCCCCATTGGTCCCGAGGAAGCAGCAGGCCACAGGCCTGTGTCTCTCCTCTCCCTTCTGCCCCTCCTGTGCCTCCCTCTTCTCAACCACAAGCCCCCCAGAAAGGGAGACCACCAGTTTTGCTTCCCTCACATAGGAAGGGAGGGTCAAAGCCAGCGGCTGCCAGGCTTTACTGTTCTGATCTCACTGGCACTTGGAATGGAGAGACTGGCTGCCCTCTGAGAGGCCGACTTTGGTTCTGACTCATTGTCTGTAAATGTTGGTGGATAGGAACCAGGTGACCTCTGCCTGCAGCTGAGACAGACATACCTGTAAAGGTGGGCCTCACCCAGCACCACCCTGTCATTCTCTCCTTCCCACAAAGACGTCAGCAGCTCAGTGGGGTGAAGTCTTCAGTGTGGTAATCAAGGCCTTTCTTAGATCTTTGGCTAAGGGGCGTGCATCCCTGAACTGACATTAGGCTACATGGGCCACCATGCCAGGCTCCACTCCACCAAACAAATTCAGATTCAGTTAGTCTGGGAAAGGTATTTTTTAAAGTGCCCGTTGATGGCTGTTTGAGAGAGCAAAGCCCAGTGGGGCTGAGTGGTGTGTCCAAGGGGACCCTACAGCTGGACACATGGGACAACACAGTTCTCAGAGTATGCTTTCTGTCATATTTTTCTGCTTAGAAAATGTTTTCAAATGAATACACATACTACTTAGGAAATTTATAAAATACAGAAAGGTATAAAGAAGAAAATTCGGTCACCCATAAACCCCTAACACCAGAGTTAGGCACTGTTAACATTTTGGGCTATCTCTTCATCTACTTTCACATATTTAATTTACAAAAAGGTCATATAGAGTATGCAGCTTTATGTCCTCTTCATTCCATTGTAACCCAAGCAGTAGGACAGGCCTCTTAGACACTGCTGGAAAATGAGTGAATTGGCAATATTTTTAGCAGGCTATTTGGCAGTGAATATCATAAATACTCTTAAATTATCACCCTGCAGCCCACTAATTCCATTTCTAGGAATCTATCTTCAGAGAATAATCAGATGCATGGAAAAAATTATTTATAGGCACTTTCATTTTTGCATTATTTATAACAGCCAAAATGATCAACTTCATAAATGTATGAAACTTACAAGCATAGTTCAACAAATTACAGTCATTCATGAGATGGAATGCTCTGTGTCATTAAAGAATGTGTGCTAGCTGTAGCCCTTTGGATGCTGCCGGACCAGGGACCTTTCCTTCTAGATCACCCACAACATTCTATCTCAGTACCAAACATTTGGAAAGTTTATTCTCTTTATTACTGTTTAATACGTACTGTTCTTGCTATGTGGGGAGGGTGTGTGTATGTGTGATGATGTATTGTGAGTATACTTGTGTGTGTATGTATGATCGTGTACTGCGAGTACACTGTGTACATACATGTAATTGTGCATTGTGGGCACACTTGTGTATGTGTGTGTGGTTAGGTATTGTGACTACACGTGTGCACGTGTGTGACTGTATGTAAGAGAGAAATCAGGATCCACAAACTACTCAAGGATGGGGCCATGATTCCCACCACTTCATGCTCTGTCAGCTCTTCTACTGCAGCTTATCTGACACTAAATTCACCTTCCTCAGTCCTGTTACAGTTCCACGATCACTTTTTGAGTTCATATGATACACTTCTGTCTTCCCAAGCAGACTCTTTTTCCTGCATTACCACTTCCGTTAGTGGTATCACCCAAACCATTCTTCTTTGGGACACTCAGATTCAAATTTTTGGAGCCATGGGCCATGGAATTCTATCACTGGTTTTTTAAAAGTCTTGGCATGTGTGTTTCTGTTCCCATTGCTGGCACCCTAGGCGGCAAGCCCCTGTCACTTCCTCCCAAATAATTCTCTCTCTTTGCTGGGCCATTTGCTTACAGCCTCTTGTCCCTTCAAACTATCCAGTGTCCAGCACTAGTCTAAGTTATTTTTATCCTTTTTCTTCTACTTAAAAGCCTTCAGTGGCCACTTTTAAGTGGCGATTATTAAATGAAGTGTGAACTTCTTATCCTGGCATGTGAGTCACTCCTTAATTCAAACTCGACCCATCCATCTTCCTGTTTTATATCACACAACTTCCTAATTAATATCCCTGCCTCTTGCCAAACTGGTGTTTGCACCAACCCTGGGACACCTACCATATTCTCATGATTTCTCCACTTGTCAGCTGGACTATCATGCATAGTTTGCTTTACCATTTCACCTCGGCGCCTCCCCTACAAAGTGGGGATAATACTAATAATGCCGTCTTTGTAGGATTGGTGTGAGATGCATGAATGCAACACCTGTCCTTGATCTGCGTGCAGTTTTGCAGCTGAGGCAGGGCTGGGCCGCTCCTGTCTGCTCCTCACAGCGTCAGCAGAGGTGGGTGGGTGGGGCTGGAGGATCTGTTTCCAAGGTGATTCACTCACATAGCTGGCAAGGTGGTGCTCCTGGCAGGAGTCAGCTGGGGCTGTGGTCCTGGGGTCTGAATTGCCCTCCATTTGGACCGCTGTGTGGCTTCTTGGGGTTTCCTCACAGCGTGTGAGCTGGGTTCTAAGTCAGAAGATGCAGAAACTGTTGGTCTTTTTAAAGGCTAGACCTGGAACTAACTAGCACAGGACCACCTCCACCAAATTCCGTTTGTCAAAGGTGTCCCAGGCCAGCCCAGATTCTAGGAGGTGAAGACATAGATTCCCTCTCTTGAGGGGGAGCCTGCGTGCGTACCAGGAAGGAAAGAATTATGGCAGCCATCTTCTGAGACAAGTTACCACGTCAGGGTCTTTGTGATCCCCTAGCTTGTCTAACAGAGAAGATTTTCAGCAAACATCTCACGTTTACTGAACTCCTGACACCTGTACTTTCCTCAGTCAAATGATCACTTGGATTACTGTCTTGAATTTTAAGGTGATTTTTCCCTTGGGCTGTGACTCGTTATGACATTCCACCTAAACAGTAAGCTCTCTGAGGGTAAGGCTCTTAGATACAATATGTGATTTTGTATCCCCCACAGAGATTTACACATAGTAAGCTCCTCACATATGCAGCACTTGATTCACTTCATGCTTTCAGAAACTTAGCACTGGAAAGGGCACATAAGAGTTGCTTTTATGGAATTTGTGTACAACACAAGGCTCACTGGGATCCAGGGAAAACTCAGAGAAACAGTCCTTTTGTTCTCCAGCTCTGCGCAGAGCTGGGCCCAGAGGCTTCCAGAGGGGGTAGCCGAGTGAGGAGGCTGCAGACCGGAGGGCGTGGGGAGGAAATTCCATTCTAGACCCTCATTTCCGAAACTGCTCTGTGATTAGCCCGGCTTTGTGCCGCTGGCCCCAATCCAGAGGTAGGCAGGCCGCTCTTAGGTCATAAAAGCACCAGGAAAATACAAATGCAGGCCCCCTCTACAGTCCCAAACTAGAGGTTAAAGGATTTGCTTTGTGTTTTGTTTATTTCTAAGGTTAAAGCCAATTATCCCACTTACTTTTTTAAAAAAGTTTGCTAGAGATTGTATTTTAAGTTCATTTCTTCTCAAAAATGGGCCTCTACAACACATTTTTTAAGTTGGTTCCAAGGATTCAAATCCAGTCTGGCAGGGAAGGTGGCCCTGGGGTCACATGTCAGAGGTCAGGGGCCCCTGATTGTTCCCAAATGCACTTCCCAGTCGCTGTAGATTTGAACTTTGCCTTGTTGCAGGGACCTCTGGGGCTGTGCCAGGCTGGGGAGCCCTGAGGGGGTAGGCGGGGGTGGGGGTGGGAGTGGGGGCCGGCAGCAATCCCTGCAGTTCAAAGGCAGCTGCTCTGGTTTGGCCTGGCTTACATTTCAGTCCTTGAATCAGCCCTGAACCTATTCCCCATGGGTTCCAGTAGGTGGGCAGAGGGGAGGTGGGACTTGGGACTGACAGCTGGTATGACCCAAAGCTGCAAGCCTTGCAGATTGACAGTCCTTTGGAGCCGGAAACTCTCAAGATTAGTGTCAGAGTCTAAAAATTCCCCTGACTGCTTCTAGAAGCCCTGGAGCATTTGGCCGGAAGGCCAGGAGAGGATGCTCCATGTCCAGAACGAACCACGAGCTCCCTGCTTCCCAGCTCAGGCAAGATTCTGTGAAGTGTAGCTGAATGCGGGGCACTGGGTTCAGAAATGAACCCAAATTCTGGCTGTAACCAAGGCCGGTAGGTATTTGCTAGATAAGATAATGCAAGTTGAAGAGATAGAAGGTCCAGACCATCCCCTAAAACAAGTATGTCCACTGATACCTGAATACCATAAATTTATATATGACATGGACCACTGTGTTAAGATGCATTGTTAAGTGGAAAAATCAAGCCACAGAGTAATACACAGTGTATGGCCCCATCTGTAATGGGCTGCACATAACACACAGGACAAATATGGAAGAGTGTACATCAAAATGTCCATAGTAGTTAAAACCCCTGACTGGGGGGTTTCAAGTGGTTCTTTTTCCTTTTGTTTTTCTGCATTTTAGAATTTACTTTCAGTACATATATAGTCCTTCTGTAATTTTTTTCAAAGAGAAAATCTAACATTCATGAATCATTTCTTTAGCTCAGTGTTTTGCAAACTGTGCTTTAAAAACAGCAGCATTAGACTCAGAAAGCTTGCGGAAAAGCAAGATCCCTAGGTGTCCCTCAGCCTGTTGAGTCCGAATCTGGGGAGGTAGCCTGAGAAACAGCATTTTAAACACCCTCTACGGGCAATTCTAAGGGAATGTAACATTCCCGTGTGGATGTTTGCTTTCTTCAAATGTTCCATCATGAAATTAGGTCAGGTGTGACCACTGCTCAACCCCTGGCCCTGGGCCTGCTTTCCTTACTGACCCTTCTCCTCTCCCCACCTCCTTTCTCTATGTCCCCAGGAACCAGAAACAGCCTATCAACCCTGACACAGGAGGCCAGGCCCTTGATCCTCCCATGCCCTTGACAACAGTCCACAGGCAGTGCTTCCCAGCATCCTCCTCTTCCTTTCCTTTGCTCTAGTCCCCTTTGCTTCACTACACCATTTTGGCTAGAAGGCCTGACAGCACATGTGGATTTGCATTATTACCTAAGTCAGGTAAGACTACAGCTGTAAACCAAATTAAGTTTGCCAGCAGGCAGAGTAGCAGAAACACAGGGTGAGTCTGATCGTGCTCCCTGATAGGCATGTGATCTTAGTTACGTGTTTCACCTCTCCACGTCTCAGTTTTCTTAGCTCCAAAAAAACATGGTCATATCCATCACAGAGGTGTTCTTACAAGGTTTAAAATATAAGATCAGGTGTATATGCAAGGCATCTGGTGCATAGTAGTTGCCCAACAAAAGTTGCTATTACCAATCTGAACCAAAGAACTCTCATAAAAAGTCTGAACTGTTCTCAAACTCTCCAGGGAGCTTAGTAGTAATGCACATTATTAGGTGTCCTCCCCACCAAAGTATTCCAAATTAGTCTCTCTAAGGTAAGGCCCCAGGAAATACATTGAGCCAGTACTCCAGGTGATTCTGATCACATGTTGCAGGTGGTCCTGGATCATACTTGGAGGAATGCTAGCCTAAGACTTTCATGATCAAAACGGAAATGACTGCAATTACCAATTCCCCTACTCAGGCAGCTCACACTTAAGTAGTCAACATCCATACTGTACAACATCACAGGTTGGCAGGGGTTTGGCAGAGCTGAGCTGCGCCCCCCTTGCCATGGTTCCAAGCTGGGTCTGGGTCCAGGTCTGCTCCATGTGGCTTTCATCCTTCTTGGGCCAGCAGGTATCCAAGACATGCTCTTTTCCTTTTTTTTTTTTTTTTTTTTTTTTTTAATAATTATTTTTTATTGAAGGGTAGTTGACACACAGTATTACATTACATGAGTTTCAAGTGTACAACACAGTGGTAGAACATTTATATACATAATTCTAGGTTCCAGCTATCACCCTACCAGGCTGTTACAATATCTTGACTATATTCCTTATGCTATACATTACATCCCGGTTACTTATTTATTTTACCATTGGAAGTCTGTCCTTTTTTTTTTTTTTTTTTTTTTTTTTTTTTTTTGTGAGGGCATCTCTCATATTTATTGATCAAATGGTTGTTAACGACAATAAAATTCTGTATAGGGGAGTCAATGCTCAATGCACAATCATTATTCCACCCCAAGCCTAATTTTTGTCAGTCTCCAATCTTCTGAGGCATAACAAACAAGTTTTTACATGTAGAACAAATTCTTACATAATGAATAAGTTACATAGTGAACAGTACAAGGGCAGTCATCACAGAAACTTTCGGTTTTGCTCATGCATTATGAACTATAAACAGTCAGTTCAAATATGAATACTCATTTGGTTTTTATACTTGATTTATATGTGGATACCACATTTCTCTCTTTATTATTATTATTTTTAATAAAATGCTGAAGTGGTAGGTAGATACAAGATAAAGGTAGAAAACATAGTTTAGTGTTGTAAGAGAGCACATGTAGATGATCAGGTGTGTGCCTGTAGACTATGTGTTAATCCAAGCTAGACCAGGGCAATAAAACATCCACGTATGCAGAAGATTTCTCTCAGAACGGGGGGGTGAGGTTCTAAGCCTCACCTCTGTTGATCCCCAATTTCTCACCTGATGTCCCCCCTGCGACTGTGCCTGTCTTAGGTTGTTCCTCCCTTGAGGAATCTTACCCGTCTCTGGCTAACCAGTCATCTTCCGGGGACATACAGGGAAATGTGAAGTTGGTAAGTGAGAGAGAAGCCTTATTGTTTGAAAAAGTTAGCTTTTTACTTCTTTGCATATTTATGCCCTGTGAAGACATGCTCTTTTCATGCCACATTTGCTAATATTCCGTCAGCCAAGCAAGCACATGGCCATGCCCAGCATCCATGGGGAGAGGGACAGATACAATACCCTGTCTCAGAGACATGCATGAAAAGTAATGCTTGATTCTCTAAACCAGGCAATGAGGAAACTATAGCCTGTGGGCCAGATTAGCCCACAGCCTGTTTTCCTGTGGTCCAGGAGCTGAGAGTGGCTTTTACATTTTTTAGGAGTTGTAAAGAAAAACAAAGTGAATAGGAACAAGATGCCATATATGGTCCACAAAACCTAAAATATTTACTGGCTGGCCTTTGCAGGAAAAAGTTTATTGATTTCTGCTGGAAGTCATAAAAAATGTTCAGTTTTTTGGCTGCACAGCATCATGGTACAAAGGTAAGCAGTTTCATATTTTTGTTTATTTTTAAATTAAGAGGGATTTAAAGATGTTTCTAAGTCGTGGGACAGGAGGAGGGGAAGGAACCATTACAAAACAGAAGAGAGGGAAGCTAATTAAAGGAGAATGATCATGGTGGAAAAGACTGCTTGAGGAGGAAGGGAGAGCTTCTTCTCTAAGGCTGGTGAAAACGGGTTGGGATCTGGTCCGGTGGAGAGGAGGGTGAGGTGGGGTCAGCGTGTGATGCGGACGTTCAGGAGAAAGAGGGGACACGGCAGGATTGTCCAGGGGCAGCCACCTGGATCCAGGGAAAATCACCAGGCTTGGAAAAGGGCAGAAGAAAATCCTGGTGTCCCTGCAGTAGAGCGCTGGGGGTTTTCTCCTGGACCTTCCAGGGGTTGTCTGATGCTATATATTGCACAGCCTGGATTTTTTTTTTTTTGATTGACTAAAGCTACTTAACAACTCTGCAGGGAGAGAAGTTAAGTTGTAGGAAGCTGACCACACAAATTCTCCCTGTGCATAGGGAGATTCCTATTCATGGCAATGCCCAAGAATTATGTCCTGTCAGGAATAAACATCTCTGCAAGTCAAATTCTCATTCGAACCAGTTTGAACATCTTACTGGTGTCTGCATTAACCAGTGAGTTCAGTAAAATTTTTGACATATCTATTTCATTGAAAGCCATAACTTTACCATTTTAAAAAAATTATCTTTTAGCAATATCTAAGGTATCTCATTTCACAGTCACTACAGCTCTGTGAAGCCATTACTGCGTGTCATCCTTATACCCACATTTGGAAGATAACATCATTGAGGAACGAAGTGCTTAAGGTCACACTAGCAGTGGCCAAGTCAAGGAAAAGACTTGAGGAGTCTTCTGACTCCAAAGCTCCTATTCTTCCCCTATTATGTTAAAAAAAAAGTGACACCCCATCACATTATTGATTTGCCCATCGCTGATCAGAGCAGGGGCTGCGGGAAAGGAGCTGTGGGGCTGTATCTGCTGGGCTTGCCGCAAATCAACAGCATTTAAAATCCATAAAACTGCAGATGAGTACCAGCACCAAAAGGAAACTGGTCTCTACTTATTTTTTTCTTCTCTAATAGATTATCAAAGTAAAATCTTCAGAAGTTTGACATTTCACAGTACTGTCCAAAGCGGTATTACTTTGCTTGTACCACAAACACCGCCACCCACCCACCCAGGGATGTTAGCATTTCAGATGATTTCATTCTGAAGCATTCTGCCTTTTTCTCAGCATGACTGCTACTTTTCCACAAGAAGTCCAACATGATAAACACCCACAGTGAGTGATCTAGATAATGGTGTAGGTCACTTCACGGATGTCACCTATACAACAGTCCACAATCTCTACAGTCATTCAGTCAGCAAATGTTTATTATGGAAGTATAATGATGTTAGTGATACACATATGAAAACAAACAAAACAAAACAGGATCTTTGCCTCACGTAGATGAGTCCAAAGGGAAGCCTTTGAGGCATACAGATAATTACAAGGCAACATGCCAATGAAGAGTTGGTGGGAGCATGGAGAAACTAGGCCTTCCGTGTTTGAGACAATCACAGAAAGCATAATAGGGCTAGAGTTTGCACTGAGACTTGAAGAATAAGTAGGCATTTGTCCAGAAGACAGAGGAGGAGGTGTCCAGAAGCTTTTAGACAGAAGAGCTCTCAAAGGGGAAGAGAGAGCACAGGGTAACGAGGAGGCAGACAACAGCCCAGAGTGGCTGCAGCAATCAGTACGTAGGGAAGAATTCCAAATATGAAACTAGACAAGTGGTCAGGAACAAGTCATGACAGGCCATGATGTGGAAACCTCCCTGCAGGCCACAGCTGAGAGAGCCGTTGCGGCAGGAGCTGAGTTTACATCCTGCACAAAAGTACCCACAGATACCCTCAAGGAGATAGTCAACCTCCGACGACTGAATCAACACCAGGTCCAACCTCTATTTCCCACCGGTACCCAAACCCCAAAATAGCTTCCATGGTACTTGTCTTAGTCTGTTTGGGCTGTTATGGCAAAATACTACAGTTGGGTGGCTTATAAATAACAGAAATTTATTTCTCACAGTTCTGGAGGCTGGGAAGTCCAAGGTCAAAGTATTGACAGATCTGGTGTCTGGTGAGAGCCCTCTCTCTGTAGACAGCCATCTCTTCACTATGTCTTCACATGGTGGAAGGGGCAAGGGGCTGTCAGGCCTCCTTTAGGAGGGCACACGACCTAATCATCTCCCAAAGTCCCCACCTCCTAATAGCATCACCTTGGGGGGTAAGATTTCAACATAGGAATTTAGGGGGCACACAGACATTCAGACCATAGTTGTACTCAAGATAGATACTCAAGTTGAATGGAAGCTAATTGATTTGTGCTGCTATGAACATTTTCTGACCTTGGATGATTTCTTCATGGTCCAAGATCACCAGTCCTTTACCATGACATTTTAGGTTACGAAGGAAGAGGGCAAATGTTCTATGAATCTGAAGGAGGTACACACAGTCATGGCAAAGCAAATTGTTAATGTGGCAACATTATAAGGCAAAAGCCAGTGGATGCTTTTGGCATCCTTTTATCAAGGTTTTTGGAGATGCTAGTGGGCAGGATGCAAAGGACCCCTTTGGAGAGCGATGTTTCTGGGGACCCCTCAGACCAAACTTCAGTAAGGTATCAATTCCCTTCCCTCTTCCCATCTGCCTCTGCTCAACCTCCTTCCCTTCCTCCCCACCTCTCGCCCTGCAGAAAAGGGAAACGTCTGCAACGTGTTTTCCTCACTGACATCCTCATCCATCGGGGTCCTGGGGAAGAGTCAGCAGAGATAAAAAGAAGGAATTAATCTGTTCCGAGGAGGGGGCCTGCCTCAGCTGGCTGACAGCTCAAGCTCCCCTGGGTTCCTAAACATTCGTTTTCTTGTAATATGCTGCCTTTTTATTACGTACTGTTGAAAAGAAACAATTTTAGATAATTGGGCAGTAGCAACATTTCTTAGAGCAAAGTGGATACAGTCTATTAATAGTATCTGTGATAAACACCATGAGGGATGGCCCATTAATTTTCACACAGGGACATTTTAGCCCTGTAACCTCTCCTTAACTCATAGAGTACCTTTAGGGCCCCAGGACACCCTCATGGTACAACTGGAGCCACCCAGCTCATCCCTGACACCGTGCCCCTTTACCACAGCCCATGCCTCCCTCTTCTCAGTAGTGATTTTTCAGTGATTTTCCATGTCCCACTCATTTGGCCTCTAATCCTACATTTCTCTGCACAGGCATGCATTTGTTGCCCCACAAGTTGAAAGATTTTGAGGGCAGCAGCCATGTCAATATAGCATCTAGCCCAATGCCTGACATTCAGAAGGCTGTGTTCCTTTCTACTTCTGGGTAACAAATGCCACACATTTAACCATTTGAAAAAGCACCCATTTATTAACTCACAATTCTGTAGGTTATGCTCAGCCAGGTTCTCTGAGTATCAGAAGGCTCAAACAAGATGTTGGCTGGGCTGGGCTCTGGGGAAGAAGCCATTTCCAAGTTTATTCAGGTTGTTGGCAAGATTCAGCTCCTTGCAGTTATAAAACTAAAGTCCTCATTACCTGGCTGGCTGTCTACTAGGGGTCACTCTCAACTGCTAGAGGCATGTGACCCCTCCATCTTCAAGCTAGCAGAGTGTATCAAATCCTTCTTATGCTTTTAGTCTCTCTGACTTCCCCTTTTGCTGTCAGCCAGATAAACTCTCTGCTTTTAATGGGTTCATGTGATTTGATTAGGCCCACCCAGATGATCTCTCTTTTGATTAACTCAAAGGCAACTGATTTGTGACCTTAATGACATCAGCAAAATCCCTTTTTGCCATGTAACATAACACAATCAGGACATGGTGTCATTCTGTCTCACCTGAGGAGGATTTCAGCTCTGGGCAAGCTCACTCTGGATTCTCAGAGACCAAATAACTACAGTGGAGTGTTTTGAGGGTAAAAGGTCTTATACCAAGCTTTATTCTCATGATGGCAGGTCAAGTGCTAGAATCACATCCACCTTTGGCATGTCTCCAGGTAGCAATTCTGTCTCTGCCTCTGAGCCTCTCCGCCACCAGGCAGAGTAGTGGGCAGAGCTCTTTATATAGCAACAAGGCTTATAAAGGCTCATTGCCAACACGTGTGCAAGCATACCCCTGCAAGCATTACACATGAACTGTGGGCAAGTAGATTAGGGTCAGGTGAGGATCCTGGCTGTGGTAACTTCCATTTTCCCTACAATGTCATATTCCCAGACCCTGAGATGTGGACAGGAAATGGGGCAGAGGTGCATTTTATGGGTCTTCATACCACAAGGGTCTCAGAATACATTCAAGTGCAAGAACTGCTGGGGGAGGAGAATCTCCACCTGTGCAGTCTCTGTCCACCCTCCTTGGCATGACAAACTCTGACCTGGCCTCCTGACCTGCTGATAACCATGTGGACCTACTGGGCCCCATGATCCAAATTTGGGCACCTCACATGCGTGGTAGGAGCTGAATGTATGTCCATCATTCACAGGTGATAACTTCCAGCAAGGACAGGGCTTACCCCACCAACAAGCTACAGTCAGACTTTGCTCTCCTAGAATGGGACAGAGATGGTTCATGGCCTTTCAGCTTTAAAAGATATCTACTTCCCCTCCCCAAGTACATCCCTAAGAGTCTAGGCCTGGGCTGGTTTGGGGTCCTTGCTTGAGAGAAAGCTTTTCCATTCACTTCACAACCTTTAGCTCTTAGGCTTCTCTTCTTCTTTCTTTCTTTTTATTTTATTTTTTTATTTCTTACCTCAGGACTCTCTAACTCTATCTCAGGTGCCTGGTACATGGTGGCAATCAATACATATCTTATTGAATATGTGAGTTCATTGAATGAATGAAGTAAATTTGAGATCTATGCTTTTCTAATCTGTTATTCTTTTGTATCAGTACCACGGGGGTGCCTCTCTGGTTATGGAATCATTCATTTATTTGTTCTCTTATCCCCTGGAATACAGATAAATATGAATAGGATAAACATTTTCTCCTAGGCCTTTGAAGAACCCTTGCTCAGTAAGAGGATCTGGGGCGTTCCAGAGCCTAGGTAAGCTTTGCCAGCCCAAAGGTGTCCATACAATTCAACATCTAGGAGTACAAGCTACTATCAAATTTAATAATTAAGACCCCAGGTCTGCCAGTCCAACAGTAATAGAATTCCTTTCTTTTGTGAAATATAGCATTCTCATTATTTTTCCCTAAAGGAGACACTTAAATTTGCTTCCCACCAGGTTTGAAGCTGGTGCCTAATGTGGCTGAAAATGTTATTGAACCCAGCACGGAAATGCAATGCCCTGGGGCTGCCGGGCTGAATAGCAGCCTTGTTTCCAAGGACATTCTCCTTTGTCTGCCTGGTCTCTCAAGGGACATGTTTGGACACAAAGCCTCTGAGGTAGAAATGACTACATTTGCAGGCGTTCCTAATGTGGAGTGAGGTTTATTATTTCAAAGTCTTTTTTCAAGATTAGACTTCAGTCAGGTTTTACAGCCGAGCAGCAACCCTCATTTGAAAATATATTTTATTATGATGTTTTATTAGTATTTTTGTCTTGTTTTTACTAAGTTTCCTCTTTGAAAGAGGAACTGAAATTTTCCAATGAGGATTTCACTTTCTTCCTAGTGAGGTCATTTTCTTAACCTTTCAGAGATATTTATCTTCAGGAGTTTAAATCCCTTCTATGAAAAGAGAGCATAGAGGAGACAGCTGATAAGAGCCTTGGAAAGTCAGAATCCTTGGGGAATCGAGAGAGAGAAAAGCTATTTTCCTAATGACTATTATTCTCAGGCGGGTGGAACTAGGGGGTCCTTAGCCGTAGCAGCAGGTTTGGGTCAGGGGTCCTGGGAGCATAGGAATCATGACCTTTGGTTTGGAAAGCCAGTCTGCATTCCACACTCACCAACTGTATTACACTGTATTTTCTAATTTTACATATTCTTGATGCTCTAGCATCTGGCGCCTCACTGCCTCCGGGGAGACTGCCCCTCCCGATAGCAAACTATTCCCTGGAGTCCTCCTTTCATAGGCAAACTAACCAGCCCACAGGCTATATATGTTCCAAAGCACGTCCTCTCTGTGGCTTTTATTCCTGGAGGCAGTGTTCCTCTGCCCTAATCAGCCCAGAGCCAAACAACTGGAGAAAGCCCCTGTGCCCTAGAGCCCGTGGACACGGTTCCAACCAGCCAGTCCCAAACCCATCTACCCCGCCTCCTCTGCCTCGACGTCCCTTCCTGGAAAAACCGCAGTACAGGCTCTCATCCGTGCTTTCTGCCTGCCCTTTCTGCGTCCTGACCAACGGTGGTGCTTCCCTGTGTGGCCCAGTTGGCAGGGAACGATGAGTAACAATCTCTGTCTTCAGTGGCAGTCACCTCAGTTTTTGGCCTCTTCACCCCTGCATAATTGCAAAGTCGACATTTTTAAGACACCAACACTGCTCTCAGACTTCCCTCCTGGGAAGTAAGAAAGGAAGAGAAGGAAGGCCAAAACCTGTGCCTACCAGTTCTATCCAGGAGCTGGGACATAGAGGAGATTTTAAAAACGAAACAGCAAATCTGAAAGGAAATGCTGACCTGCTAGATGCAGGAAATTAGGGAGGAGACAGAGGAAATTTTCTCAAACATACGACCCATGCTCCTGCTTTCTTGATAGAGCATAGCAATCATGACCTCAACGTCTCCTGAAGGTCAGCATCGCCAGCTAGGCTGACCTGCAGCCAGACCTCTGAGGTTACTGGCCAAAATTTGGTTCAATAAGTTAACAAATTTGGTTCAAATAGGTTACTTACATGGCTGTCTACTGCTTTGTCTGTTTTCCAGTTTTTTCCCCCTATGAGCTGAAAAAGTAGAGAAGCAAGGGTTCAAATGGGTTGTAACATAAGAATGTAGACAAAGTGAGGGTTCTTCTGTGAAGGTTTTGTGCCTGCCATTGTGATAGGCAAGGGTAATGGCCACAAACCCCAAGTCCATCTGCCCACCTCCTTGCGGTTCCTTCCTATCCCAAATTAGTTTCTGCACTGTCCAGGGAGCATTCTGGAATAGTGTTCCTTAATATCTTTTTTTTCTAACATATACTAATATATTTATCATTGTGAAATATAATAAACAAAGAGAAAAGAACATAAACAATTCATTATTCAATGACTAATTACTTAAAAAAACACTCATGTAACCATCACCCAGGTCGGGAAATAGATTGCTGCCTACATACAAGAATTGCACCCCACCCCATCCAAACACACACCTGTGTATTACAATCGACATTCTTCCCCAACACAACTCACTGCTATCTCAAACCTTACGGTATTCACTTTCTTCTCCCTCCTAAGTATGCATCCTAAATAATATAGTTTAGTTTTGTTTGTTTAGGGACTTCATATAGATGAAATCATACCACGTCAAGTTTCTTATGCTTGACATTATGTCTCTGAGATTCATCTACATTGTTGGGATAGAGCAGTAATTCGTTCTGTTTCATTGCTGGGCAATTTCTCCATTGTATGAATATGTGACAATCTTTTCATCCATTCTACTGTTGATGGACAGTAAGTTGTTTCAGGTTTTTGCCATTATGAACAATACTTCTGTAGTTCCTGGGCTTTGGCAACACCACCAAGAGTCATGTATACATGACACACATTCCCCATATTCCTCCTTTTGAAACAACTAAAGTGCATTCTCCTTCTGACTGGATTCTTACTGATGCATTTCCTAATCAGCACTTCCCCAGTTTTCTGATGATTATAATCACTTACTAATCATCAAGGAGAACTTATTAAACTTATACATTCAAGGGTCCCAAATCCAGATTTCATGAATCAGGCTTTCCTGGGAAGGTGTGTGGGAATCTGTATTTTTAACAAGTGCTTTAGGTAGTTCCTATAGCCCAGGAAGTTTGGGAAACACCATCTTTCCTATAATCCCGATCACATCCCACTTCTATCTTTTCTGAGTCTTTATTTTTACCTATTAACTCACTTCCAACCACATGCTCACCACTAGTACCTTCTCTCCTGTTCTACAGACATACTTATCTTTCAATCCTATCTTCCCCCAAACCCACCCTCATCTACTTTCTTTTCATCAATAAGGTTTTCTTTAAAATATCTTCATCTACTAATCCATTTCCCTCCCTTTCCCTTAATGATCCACCATGGTCTTTCTTTATTCTCGCCAATCTGCTAAGCTTCATGAAGGTTCATATGACACCTAATCATTATCCTGGTTCTCTCTTCGGCATTTCTGCAACATGTGACTGTTGTCTCCTCTCCTGGCTTTTCTGTTACCACCCTTTCCAGGTCCTCCACACTTTCTCATGCACCTTAATTTTGTACACTGTGTCCTCTTTGGCCTCCCCGTAAGTATGGTTATCCCAAGGGTCCCTCCTTGGTTCTTTTCTTACCAGCCTATACTACTGATTCTTGAACATACATATACCCTAAAGAGGTAGGTCTCCATCACCTCTATTTCAAAAGCATTTCAAATTATGCTGCCCATCTGTGATACTAATTTCTCCCTCACAGTGACTCACAGTGAGTCACCACCTCCCATAGGAAAGGGTAGTTTCCCTCAATTACACTAAGGCTGAGAAACAAGTTTTAAACTATCATTTCTCCTTCTCTTCCAGGGTGATTCCCATCCTACCCCAGGGGACTAGTACCACTATGTCACCAATAATGTATAAATCATTTTCAGCTCTCTCTCTGAGGCCCATAACTATATATGAAACTTCTTACCATCCTCTCTCTCCTCCTGGGTGTTTCACAGACATTTCAGACTCAACATGATCAAAAACAAAATAATTATTTTTTCCCCTCAAGCTTCAGCATTTCAGTGTTAGCATTCATTGGCATTTCTGAACAGTGGTTTGGACCCTCATCACTGCTTTTCAAAACTATTGCAATAGCTCAACAGGCTTTCCAGTCTTTAATCTTGCCTGCTTGCACTTCATAACTACAAACTACATTCCTTCCTTGTTACTGGTACTAGACTTTTCTGCAGTATCAGTCCCATGACTACAAAGCATCGATGACTCTTCATTGCAACAGAGTAAGTCCAAATTCACCTCACAGTCTGCCCCTGTGGGGAGCTCATAGTCATTTTTATGACTCTGATACTCCATGTACTGGCATATATCCAAATTCTCACAAATATTTCTCACTCTTTGTAGCACACCTTTATGAAATTGTGCACTCCTCAAATCTAAATTCAAATATCACCTTGGCCAATCCCTCACTTACCTTTACCCCAAACACTCTCTCTACCCTAAAGTAATCACTTCCTCCTCAGGGCATACCATGTGTTTTTCATACCTTTGTTGACCTTTGCTTTAGGAGTTGGCTTCTTGCTTAGAAGGAGGCCAAGGGCACACAGAGGAGTGTCATACTCAGCACTTTGAATCAGGTGAATTACATGACTCTCTTGCTACAAGACAATGTCTTATTTAGTTTAGTATCCCAGTACCTAGCAGAGTGCCTTGACTAGGACGAAAATACTGTTTGCTAAATTGAAATGAATTTTTAAGTATGCATTACAGATTAAGCATCTGAATTTGGGGTTATCAGAAAAAAGAGATAGATACCAGGAAATTATATTAGAGCCGATGTTAAATTTAACCTAATTCATATTTATGAACCTAGAGAGCCTGTCAGCATGAAAGTCTAATTGATGAGTTGGGGAGCTATTTTCAGACAGAAGTAATACCTGTGTCCCATGCCCATTACTGGCACACCCCTTCCCACACATACTAATCTGCTCTGTACCTGTCGTAGATAGAAAAACACATGGTATCAGTAAACTTGAAATTCCCTGTGCATGAGTTTTTCCATTTTCACATCTTCATAAGGTGCAGGTGTGAAGTATTTAAGAAAGCAAATATTCTGTGTGCATCTGTAGTATAGCCCTCATCACTTTGGATTATTATTACTGTTGATTAAATGTCTTTCTTCCCTGTGTGACTCAGCTCCTTAAAAGCAGGAGCACAGTGCCTGGCACATATTAAGTGCTCAAGGTATGTTTTATTAAAGTATTGCAGGGATGACTGGATGGACAGATGGATGGACGGGTGGATGGATGACGGATGGACAAGTATTTTACTTTCAACAATTGATATGAATTATTGCCTTTCTTACCTCCCCACCGTCAGAGTGACTGCTCCATTTCTAGACTGAACAGAAAGGATGGACCTGCCTGAAAAGTCATATTTTGATCCTTTTTCACAGTTGCCTCCCTCATGCATATTTCTCTTACACTACATTTGCTTGGAGATGGAAGAAAAAGAACAGGAGATCATTTTGCTCAAAAGTTTTCACCTATTCCTTCCAAAGTAGCATATATGAAGAGTATTTCTAAAATCTAATTTCATTTATAAGGCCCCACAGCCTGTGTAGCTGAGGTCTCAGCAGCGAAGCCAGAGAAGTGAGCGGGAGAGGGAGCCTTCCGCGTGTGTTTCTATCTGTTCCTTTAAAATACTTGCATGAAACTCTAGTGATGAAACGGTTAAGACACTAGTCCTCACCGAAAGTCACTTGATTTGCCTTTGTGATAATTATCAAAGAGTAGTTTTTCATCCTTATGTTTCACTCACATTAAGACTGTTTTCCATTTTCTTATGTTAACTTAGGGACACGATATAAATAAAATACACACCAACTGAAAAAAAAAAAAAGGAGAGTCACGCAGGGAAGAAAGAAATTTTAACCAACAGTAATAATAATCCAAAGTGATGAGGGCTATACTACAGATGCACACAGAATACTTTGCTTCCTTAAATACTTCACACCTGCACCTTATGAAGATGTGAAAATGGAAAAACTCACGCACAGGGAATTTCAAGTTTACTGATACCATGTGTTTTTCTACCTAGGACAGGTACAGAGCAGATTAGTATGTATGGGAAGGGGTGTGCCAGTAATGGGCATGGGACACAGGTATTACTTCTGTCTTCATTTATATATTTTTGAATAGGTAATATGCTTACAAAATATAAAATCCAAATAGTAGAAAGGTACACAAATAAAAAGCTATGCCTAGTTTCCATCCTTGGTGTAGCCGCTGACAATACTTTCTTGGGCTTCCTTCTAGGGACCGTCTTAGCTTATGAAAGCAAATTCGTATTTTTTTCTTCTTTAATCAAATGGGAGTATTTTCTGAAGCTTGGCTGAACATTAGAATCATTTGAGAAAGCTTTCTAGAAAACTTAAATTAGAATCTATTGGGGAGGAACCCAGCCATCAGTATTTTTTTAATTCCCCAGGTGACTCTCATGTGCATCCTGAGTCCAGAACCACGACATACACATGGTTCTGAAGCCTGCTTTTTTTCCCTAACAATTTATCTTTAAAATCCTTCCATGCCAATATAAGAGAATGCCCCCTTTCTAAAAACAGCTACATTATATTCCATTGGAAAATGGAATATGGGAGCATTTATGAGCATCAGGTAGGTTCCAATATTTTGCTCTTGAAATAGTGCTGCAACTGTTATAAAAGACTTTATACCTGTCATTTTGCACATTTGCAAATACATAAAGTATATGTTACATACACACCTATATAGGATAAAGTCCTACAAGTGACATTGCTGAGTCAAAGAACAAGAATTATTTGTAATTTTGCTAAATATTACATGCTAAATATTTGATAGGTGTTATTAAACTGCCCTGTGAGGTATAATTATTAACCCAGGTTCACAAAGCATTTTTAAAGCGGAAAAGTGGGATTGCATTTTAGAGATGTATATGCTAGGACAAACCACCGTATGTGGGCTGAAATCCCAAAAAGTGCTGAGAGACTAGCAGGGAGAGGCTCAGTCCTCACTCACGTTACCAGTGCCTTTCCTGATAGGGATGACTGGCTGCTCCGTTTCTTGTTCTTTCTTGTCATTAAAGAGTTCTGTTCTCAGAAAGGAAACAATATGTGCCCTTAGATGTGGTTCAGAAAAAAAGAGACCAGCACCACATTTTGAAATGCTTTGTGGAAGAACATCCGAAGCAGCTCTCGAGAAGGAAGCGCTCCCGGGGCTCAGGCTCACCCAACAGAAGTTGTCAGAGCACTTGGAGAATTTCTGACTCTGGAGGAATTCTCTCGCTTAAGAAAACACGAATGCAAATAATGGAAAATGCAGACACAATTATTCTCACTCTGATGGGAATAATTTTCCAACCCAAGTGAATCTTTACTTTGAGACTATGCCAGAAGCTGAAGACAGTTAATCAAGCCCTATATTAGAAACACACTCTTGTACAAAGGCATGTGTTCCTGGGAGCAAAAAACAGACACCCTTTTGAAAGTTTCCACATTTTTATACAATTGAAGATTCTGCTCCGTAACATTCATCTCTTCTGCCTCCTCTTTAATCCTCCTTTCTCCGCCTTCTCTGATAGAGACAGACAGACATGGAGAGAGTCTGGGACAAACACAAAGACACAGAGATACAGAGAAGCGGAGACAGATTTTCTTTTGGTTACAACACTTTTCAAAAATAGCCATCATGATTCTATAGCATCTTACTACGCTGGTGGACAGTGACTGTAATGGGGTATGTGGGGGGGACTTGGCGATGGGGGAGTCTAGTAAACATAATGTTGCTCATGTAATTGTAGATTAATGATACCAAAAAAAAAAAAAAAATAGCCATCAGGATGTGCTGAGAGAAACGGATTTTAATCAAACGTGGAATGAGTTTTATGATATTCCTGTATTTCTTGAAGAAATCAAGTATCAGTCTGAATAGTTACCAGTTGAGGCATTTTGATGGGAGCAATAGATTTAAGGCAAAAAGAAGGAGTCTATCTGGATGATAGGGGCTGTTCCCAGACTTGAAAGCAGGAACTAGGGCTGATCTGGGGACCATGGGGGCAGAGGCTCAGAATGAGCTTCTATTGGAGGTCCTCCTGTTATATAATTTTTTTCAAATTCCTAGTAAAATAATCTGATTGGTTTGGCTTCACCATCTGCCCACCTCCTGTGGTCTGGGCTGGCTTGATCTAGTACCAGAAAGGGGTGTGGGAAACTGGGAAATATGCCAAGAAAAATGCAATAGCTACCCCCCAAACACTCTGTCATTTATATCCATGATATGTCATATAGGGTAAACGGAAATGCTACATTGAGATGCTGCCACAGCTTATAATTTTGCTCTTCATAAAAACGTATAGACGTCTGGTTAGGATTAGGACCAGACAAAAAAGTTTTCAAAAGTCCCTTGTGAGACTGAGGAGGTATTTTTGAACATGTTTCCATCTCTTGGACAATGGTGGGCATTCAAAAAGCAGTATGCTGACATCTGTACACCCATGTTCACAGCAGCATTATTCACAATAGCCAAAAGGTGGAAACAGCTCAAATGTCCATGAACAGAGAAATGGATAAACAAAAGGTGGTCTCTCCATACAATGGAATATTATTCAGCCTTAAAAAGGAAGGAAATTTTGGCACTCTACAACCTGGATGAGCCTTAAGGATATTACATGAAATAAGCCATTACAAAAGGACAAATATTGTACAATTCCACTTACATGCAGTATGTAAAGTAGTCAGACGCACAGAGACAGAAACTAGAATGGTGGTTGCCAGGGGCTGGCAGGATGGGAAACAAGGCATTGTTCAACAGCTGCAGAGTTTCTGTTTTGCAAGATGAAAAGACTCCTGGAGATGGATGGTGGTACTGAGAGTACCACAATGTTAATATACTTAATGCCACTGAACTGTACATTTAAAAATGGCAAAAATAGCAAATTTTATGTTATGTGTAGTTTACTCCGATTTGAAGAAAGAAGAGAGCAGTATCTAAGAGGAGAGATGCCAGCAGCACAAGCAAGGAGGTAAAAGAGGAGAGGTAAAATCAGACCGTCCATTTCCACACGGGGCTCTCTTCTCCGTGGCTTTCTCCAGTGGCGGGCTGGTTCTAAGTGTTGTACTTGATCATTCTTCATTTTACACACTAAAGAATTCATGAGTTCTAAAGAAAGATTTCAAAGGCAGAAAATGACTTCTTGTTTATATATGTTAAAAGTCTAGCTGGTAATCTGAACCCCGTGCATTATACAGGCTTTCCTCACTAGGTTGCTCTGCAGAGCCCAGGAAAAAGAATTAAAATTTATGACCAAGAGTACTATTCATTTCTTTTCTAAACTAACTCCATGAAAGGCCACCCACACAGGCTCGTGCAGACACGAGCAAGACTTAACTGTAAACTAAAGCAACCCTATTTCTACTTCCTTTATATTGAAAAAGCAAAACAAAAATGAATACAATTTAAATACATCACAACCGCTGGTTTTTATCTTAATAATTCACAACTGGTGAAGTTGTGAGGTTATCAGTAGTCTTTCATGTGGTTAGTTTCAAAATGCTGTTTATTACCCTTTGCAGACCCCGGCTTTCTAGTTTGTTCAGTTGACTTCCCCCTTAGTTAGCCCTTCTGCACAGAGGCCCTCCCGGCCATCAGATGCCCTTCCCTGTTCTGAAACTATCCACATCTATCAAGATCTTTTCTCGAAAGTCTTTCCATAAAGTCTTTTTCTATAAGACTCTTCAGATCTCTTCCTCCAGTGAATTGCTATGACACTAATTACATTTGTTTTCATGCTGCATAGAAAATTATACTTTGAGCTATCAAAGTATAATTTTCAAAAAGTTAGAAACCTGTCAGACAAACACAGAATGAACACACGTCAGTGATTTAAGCAACTAATTCATGAGGGTACCAGGGGGATGGTAAAGCTGGTTCAAAGGAGAATTTAAGAAACAGAGGTCTATGTAGTCAGTCAGGGAAGGCACCCTAAAGTAAGTATTCTAAGTTACAGACAAAACTGGTTAATGTTCTTCAGAGCAATAAAACTATAACATTTGGAGTTTTCTGTACTAGACTTGGAAATCTATAAGTTAGCATCTAACTTCAAATCTGGTCCTTAGTCATGAGTAAATAGCAAGACAAAAAAAAATGCATCTCCCAGAGAATTAAATGAAATTTGGGAGGGCCTTGAGCTAGCTAACACTCCCATATGCTACTGAAAGACACAGTCATCGCTTTGACTTAAATCAAAGTTTTTGGGTAGTTTTTCTTGGCCAGGTCAACCATTCCATTTTACAAGAAGAAATGAAAGTGAAAGAGATCAGCTAACTTTTACAAGATCACACAACTCGTGAGGAGCTAAGCTACAACTTGAAACTAAGTCTGTTTAGCCATAGCACAGTCCTTCCCCCAATGCAGATTGAAAGGCCAGGGATGGGTGATCCACAGCAGGTAGAGGGAGCAAAAGGACAATCTCACCTGTGTGTGCACATGGTGATCTGGGGGGTACAAATGCTTATTAATTGTCAAGAAAGTCCCATGACCTATCTAGACTACCTCTGGATACCACTGGTGATATATGAGCAACAGCTAAGAATCATATAATTGTTGTTTTTAGGTGGCCTCAAGCAAGAGAGTTCTAAGATTAAGTGTTTTATTTCATCAGTTGGATCGAAACTTCATTGAGAGCTGGTATTTAGCACTGACAGAGTTACTCAATAAGTATTTGTTGAGCTTTGTCTGTGGCAGATTATATGTTCCAAAGAGAGCCACACACACGTTCTTATTTACCAAAAATATCCAAAAACTTAGGCCTAAGGCAAAGGAATGACTGCACGTCCTTTCAATATCATATAGCAGCTAACTCTTCCTACAGTGGGACCACCTCTCCTTCCAACAAGAGGAAACAAAGCTTCCCACGCCCCTCATATCTGGGTGATGGAGAACAGCAGAAGTGAGGCTATGTGACTTCTGAGGCCAGGTAGGATCCACCTGGTTCACTCTCTCCCACTCCAGGTATTTGCCCTTTGAACCCAACCACCATTGTGTGAGGAAGCCCAGGCTACGTGAAGAGATCATGTAGGGATGTTCTGACCAACATCCCTTGGCCCCCAGCCAACTTCACAGGAAGGAAACCCAGACTTGGGAGGGAGTCAGGTGATTTCAGCCACTGCCCTTGCCTTCCAGTTGGGGCCCAGACATTGTGGAGCACAGATCAGTTATCCTTGCTGTACCCTGTCTGAATTCCTAACCCACACAAACCAAGAGAGACAATAAATGACTTTTGTTTTGTTTTTCTTTAAGCTACTGTTTTGGAGTAATTTCTCATGCAGCAAGAGATAGTTAATATATGACTATGTTCTCACTGTGCATTACAGTTTCAACTTTTCATCAGTGGCTCAAATACAAATGAAGTTCTTCCTAACTTTGCCACAAATTTGAACCTTGCTCACCAAAGGAGGGGTTGCTGAGTCCTATGACTGGTGAAGGAGCCTTCCAGCATCTACATCTCAGTTAGTCTTGGTGGTTCCTACTTCTAATCAGATGTGCTGTCCCTCATGTAAAGATTCACAGCCCTGAAAATAAAAGGCAAGTGCCTGTCCTGGAAGTGAAGAGAAATTGGAACTGTTTAAAAAAGTGTGATTCTTACTGGAAAAAAAAACAAGTTCGGGCTAAGCTATGGAGGAAAAGTCAGTGGGGGATCAGATTGGGTGTGACGTGGCCTCATCCACCCACCATGCTGTTTCTAGGACAATATTTCAGCAAGTGCACCATGCGGTGCATAGTTACATTTCACAGGGAAATGTTTTGCTGGGATGGAGGTGGACACGTCTGTAGCATTATGAAGGTCTCTGGATGTGTCTCCTCAATTCGTAATGGTCAGTTGTTCTTTATATTTCCCAGCCCCTAGCTGAGTGGTACTCAACCTGTGAGGTTTGAGATTTCCCAAGTCTTCTGCCAAAAGCTTCATCAGTTCAGGAGGAAAATAAACTGCACAGACCTCTGATCACCCCAGTCAATCAGAACTTTTGTCTTCAGGGCCACAGAAGCTGTTTTAAGTAGTTTTTCCTGGAATGGGCTTATTTTAGATAGGGTGTACTTTCAGGAATGTGCTCTGTTGACAAGCGTGAGCACAATAAATTACTTCAAAGCATTGCATTTGAAAGATTCCTTGATTTGTACAGTTTCACTCCCTGCAGCTAGAGGCTGTTGTATTTTAAAAAATCAAAACAACAACAAGGCAAGCAGCTTAACGACCACTAGGATGTTAGAGCGTGGTTTCTCCCACCAATTAGCGCCAGAATTTCTCTGACTCTCAGTTTCCTCGTCTGTAAAATAGGGCTAATAATAATCTGCCTCATAGGGTTTCTCTGGGGATTAAATAAGATAATGCATGGAAGGCCCTTAGCACAGTGCCTGTCACACAGTGAGAAAATAAGAGCTGTTTGCATGACCATTTTCCTGTGTCCTACTTGCGTTTTTTTAATCCGTGTGTTTGTCATCCATTTCCCAGACTGGAATGTGAACTCCAGGCCAGCGGGAACCTGTTTGGTCACTTCGATATTCCTGGGGCCTGGAGCCGTAGCTATCACAGTGTAGGTAGGTGCTGAATAAATAAATGACCCATTTTTCATGTACTTCTAGATCATCGTATAAACCAGCTGTTGCTAATAAGAATATCGATAATAACAGCTTTTGGAAGGCAAGGGACCAAGCCACTCCAAAAAGTGTATCTTGAAAAAAAAAGCTTGCAGGGGGGCTGCTGTGGAGCAAAGGAAACAAGAGACACGCAATCAGGCAAAATGAGCCCTTGTGGGTCCTAGTTTGAAAAAAATCCGTAAGATATCATTTGGGATCTGATGGGAAAATTTGAATATGGACCAGTCTTTAGATGATGGTTATTAATTTTCTAGATAAAAGAATGGCATTTCAGTTACATAGACTGACGCTTTTGTTTTTAAGAGATGCAAGTTGAAATATTTTGGGGTGAAGTGTCACAATGTCTATAATTTACTTTCAGCAAAAAAGTCAGAAATACATAAATATGTATACAGATGGAGGTATAAAATAAATAAGGCAAGATGTTACTAATTATTGAATCTAGAGGGCGGGTATGTTAGTGCTCATTGTATATGTCTTTCGACTTTTATGTATGCTTGAAAATTTAATAATACATGTTCAGGAGAAAAATGGGAAAAAAATTAGTCATAACAACCATTCAGTTAATTAAACAAGGAAGCCATCAGACAGGTGGCTCTAATGCTGTGCAGGCCTACGTAAGCAAACCAAAAATCTAAGCCTGTAAATGCCTCAAGGTTGTGCAATTGAAACCGTAGAACAACCAATCACAAACAGCCAGTGAGGCCTTAAACAAAAGCCAATCATTTCCTGGCTTTCTTTCCACCTTTTCTCTGTCAGTTTCCCTGAGCTCCTGTCAGTGGACTGCTCCTAACCCCTTCAGGTTTGTCGTTGGTGGATGTGACAGAATTTTTGCCCTAAATGAACTCTTAAAATTTTTAATAGGCCTCAATTCATCTTTTAACACAACTAATGAGCATTGATCACTAAGCTATGGCATTACACACAGTGTTTCACTCAATTCTCACACCAGTTCTGCTTAGACATTATTATTCAGGTTCACAAGGAAACTGAGCTTTAGAGATAGTATTTCATGTTCTCCAAGTCACATGGCTGCAAGCAGAATTAAACTTAAGCCTGATTCCAACACCTGTTCTCTTCAAGTCATACAATGCTGCCTCCTTGCATAGAAGAAAGCTTGGAAATCACTGTGCTAGATAGAGCAGCCCCTAATCTTCGTGGTTCATGGAGAAACACTCCTCCTGGGATGGAAATTCCATTTGTTCTAGCTCTGATTGTATTAACCATGTTTTTAATTTCCTGACTCTTAGGATGTTCCGACACCACGAAGGACCCAGGGAGAGACTGCCCCTCCCAGGGCTAGCAAATTCCTAAAGACCATAACAGTTGCCTAGAAGCACAACATTCCTATGCAAATAACCAGTTTCAAGTCTATAGCAACAATGACCTCCTTATCTAAGTCTCACACACCAAGTGGATATGTCCACTGCCCAAAGTCAACACAGGGCCAGGTACCAGGCAACTGAAGGCCATACCTGTAGCCCAAAGCTTGCTGGAATCACTCACCCCAGCCAATCCTAAACAGTTTACTCCACCCTGCCTTGCCTTATCCGTGACAAACACAGTAAAGGCACTGGCCTTGGCTTTCTTCTTCCTGCTGCTTCCATCTCACTGAAACCAGGTGCTTCTGCTGTGGCTCTGCACGGCATGGCATGTCCCCGTCTCTTGGGAAATGTAATAAGAATCTTCTTTCGGTGGCATTGGCCTGCTCCCGTTGTCACTCAGTCAACTCCATAAATTAAAGTTCCATGGGAACAAATTTGGAAACACTTGATTCAGGGAGGAACTGCTTTAGGAGGCTTACTGCAGAACTGAATCAATGCCTATGAAAACTCCTTTTTTATTGTGCCATAGTAATATTTTCATAGCTATATGCACAAGTTTATTTGGTTCAGCTCACCTGAGGGCCTGAGGACTCTGAAGCAAGGTTTTAGATTCAGTTTTTGAATATGAAACTGCACCCTTCAAAGTATTTCCTACTACATTTCTTGGGTCATTCAATGGCTTTCTTGTTGATTGGTTCATGTAATTGCCAAAGTCCAGGGAATTTGAGGAACACATTATAAAGCAGAGACTCTTAATTTTGTGCAGTATCTGTTTTTTTTCACCTTTCCTAACAATCAAAATTTTATCAGAGGACATGGACACTCAGAATAAAGATTACATTTGGTGATCTCCCTAGCAGCCAGGTATGGCCATGTGACTAAGTTGTGGCCAATGGGATGGACGGATGCAAAGATTGTGTGGCTTGCCCCCCTTTTCCTCTCTCTTTTTCATCATCCCATCTTGCATCCTTAAGTTTGGAAAGCTGATGCCACCATGTTGGACCATAAGGACTGGTCCCTGAAGACATCTTGAAGCAGATTGCTTACTTCTTCAATTTATCTATCTTGTTAAGCAACTGTTACTTAGGGTTTTCTGTCACTCACAGCTAAACTGATACATTACTAATTCAGTGGCAAATGGTGTAAGTGAAACACTCAAGGAGGTGGCATTTAGTGGCAAAACTGATAACTACTGTAAGTCTGGGGAGAGGAAATCCCAGGGCAAAATAGCTCTAAAAACCCAAATCAGTCAAAGGGAGAAATAAAGTTTAAAATCCATTTATTGCTTACAAACTGCAGTCCAGCGCTGTCTCTCTCCCCTCCTCCCAAAAAAGCAAGCAAGCCCCTCTCCTTAACCTCTCAGGTTCAGTCATGCCCTTGGTTGCCCTGGTAATTACCCATTGACATGGAGGTGAACTCTCCACCCCTGAGGATATGCAAATGTACTAAAGCCAGGTGAGATATTCTGGAAATGTTACAATTTTATGCACAACTACATAGTTTAGCTATGATTTCATCCTATGGATTAGAAAAGCAGTAATGATAATGGCTTGCTTTTTGTAGTGCTTTATCATTTCAAAGCACTGTCAGATGTATTTTTTCTTTTGATCCTCATAATAAACTCCCGGACCAGAGAAATAAAAGGAATTGTTTCCAGCTCTAAGCTGAAAGCCATCCTCTCCTGGTCCTGAAGGTACAGCTTTTTCTGCCATATCAAACCATCTGGTCTGACTCAATGATCCATTTAATAGCATGGTAGAGGGCTGAGATTTTACTTTTTTTATTTTCCTATAAACTTCTCAAGTTCACTTCAATTCTCTTTACAACGATAAAGTCACTGCTCATAGGGTTTGAACTGTGTCCTCTATAGATTCGTATGTTGCAGCCCTAACACTCAATGTGACTGCACTTGGACATAGGAACTTTAAAGAGGAAATGAAAGTCAGATGAGGTCATATGGGTGGGGCCCTAATCCAATATGACCGGTGCCCTTATAACAGGAGGGACACCAGGGATGTGCAGGTACCCAGAAGAAAAGCCATGTGAGGACAGAGCAAGAAGGCATCCATCTGTAAGCTAAAGAAAGAGACCTCACTGGAAAAAAGAGCAGACCTCACGGAACAGGGTAACGTAACAAAGCTGTGACCCAGCGGGACCCAAGCCCTTCCCCAACCCCAGCTCACCAGCGGGAGGAAGAGAAACGGAGCAGGGTGGGAGTGGAAGGCCTGGGACTGCTGAATACCTAGCTCTGGAGATCTGCTCTGGGAGCACAAACCTACATTTCATGGTGCTTTCATGATACTCACATGATTATGGGGTTGGAAAGCTAAGACAGGCAGAAAGAATTCCTGGAGAGACTGAGATTCCAGCTGCTTGTGGAAAGCAGGGATCCATATCCTGCTGCTCTGGGACTAAAGTTTATACCTGTGTGCTCGGCCCACTGGTTCAGGCAGTAGAGACAGGCACAGCAGCTGGGAAGCAGGAAACAGCTCTTTCCTCCCCCCAGGCACCAATACCCTCCCCTGCAACCCCTGACATTGCTTCAGGGGCTGAGCAGCTCCAGAGAGTAGAGCTTCTGGACACTAGAGGGCGCCATATACAAATATGAAACGCCAAAGGAACCGGGTCCAGAGTAAAATTAATATAACTCCGGAGGAAGATTTAAATGACATGGACCTTTATGACTCTTCCTGAAAGAAAGAGGCCTCAGGAGAGACCAAACCAACACCTTGATCTTGGATTTCCAGTCCCCAGAACTGTGAGAAAATTAATTAATTTACATTGTTTCAGCCACCCAATGGGTGGTATTTTGGCAACCTTAGCAAAAGAATGCAGGGACTCAATAATTCTCCTACTGTAAAAAGAATTATGGAGAAGGTAGAAACCTGAATGGGTCAAATTCCAATCCAGGATGTTTCCTGCACTCTAGTCTGCTGCCTTGAAGTATCTGTGACTTCCAGACCCTAGTTTACCCTCAGAAGACAGACTTTCTTTTCTTATTACATAAGAATATACATAACCCCTTATGAAGGCTTCTTGTCTTTTGGATGTTGACCATCCTAACTGGTAGATGGCTGTAGTTTTTAAAAAATGGAAACATCAGCCCAAATCCATGTCCTTCATTAAGATATTTGGGGACTGATAGCATCACTATGAGTAGACATGGACACAAGAAAATACTTTGTTGTTGGCTATTATTCATCAGAGAAAAAGCGTTTTTTTTCATGAATGGTTGTATTCAAGGTGTCTTTGAAAGTCAGATAAATGTCAAACTGAATGGAAAGCAAAACAGAACATGAGGGAAACTACAGTAAGATATTACTTCACACCCACAAGGATGGTTGTGGTTTTTTTTTATTAAAGTATCATTGATATATAATCTTATGAAGGTTTCACATGAACAACATTGTGATTTCAACATTCACCCATATTATCAAGTCCTCACCCCCCCATTGCAGTCACTGTCTGTTGGCGTAGTAAGATGCTATTGGGTCATTACTTGTCTTCTCTGTGCTGTACTGCCTTCCCTGTATTGTGATTGTAAATTATAGTGCTCCTTAATCCCCTTCTCCCTCCCCACCCACTCTTCCCAACCACTCCCCTTCATTAACCACTAGTCCCTCCTTGGGGTCTGTGAGTCTGCTGCTGTTTTGTTCCTTCAGTTTTTGCTTTGTTGTTATACTCCACAAACGAGTGAAATCATTTGGTACTTGTCTTTCTCTGCCTGGCTTATTTAACTGAACACAACACCCTCTAGCTCCATCCATGTTGTTGCAAGTGGTAAGATTTGTTTTCTTCTTTATGGATAAATAATATGATAATATGTCATTGTGTATATGTAGCATTCATCTATTGATGGACACTTAAATTGCTTCCATATCTTGGCTATTCTAAATAGTGCTGCAATAAACATAGGGGTGCATATGTCTTTTCAAATCTGGGATCTTGTTTTTGCAGGTAAATTCCTAGAAGTGGAATTACTGGGTCAAGTGGAATTTCTATTTTTAGTTTTTTAAGGAACCTCCATATTGCTTTCTACAATGGTTAAACTAATATACATTCCCACCAACAGTGTAGGAAGGTTCCCCTTTCTCTGCATCCTTGCCAGCATTTGTTGTTTCTTGTCTTTCAGATGTTGACAATCATAACTGGTAGATGACTGTCATTTTTAGAAAATGGAAAATAACAAGTGTTGGCAAAAATATGAAGAAATTAGAACTGGCAAGGTGGTATATCCATATACAATGAGATATTATTTACCCATAAAAAGGAATGAAATACTAGCACGGAGAAGACAAGTAATGATTCTATAGCATCTCAGTATACTGATGGACAGTGACTGCAACGCAGGGGTAAGGACTTGATAACATGGGTGAATGTTGAAACCACAATGTTGTTCATGTGAAACCTTCATAAATTTGCATATCAATGATACATTAATAATAATAAGAAAGGAATGAAGTACTGATACGTGTTTCCATGTGGATGTAATTTGAAAACATACTAAGTCAGGAAGCCAGACACAAAAGTCAGATATTTTATGATTCCATTTATATGTAATATCCAGAACAGGTCAATCCACAGAAACAGACAGAAGATTGATGGTTACCAGAAAGAGGAAGAGATAGGGAGAAACTGCTTAATGGGTACAGGATTTTCTTTTGGCATGATAAAAAATGTGTTAGAACTTAATAAAAGTGGTGGTTGCACAGCACTGTAAATGTACATATGCCACTGAACTATACTTTAAAATGGTGAATTTATGTTATGTAAATTTCATCTCAACCTTTTTTTAAAACATGGGTGAAAAAAGAGGTTATACTCTGAAGCTAATGAACCTAAAGCTTCAGGGCCCTTGACTGCCTGGGCCCTTCCTGAGAGGGACCTTAGTAATGGTTCCCATGGCTCTATCTGTTATTCTGTTAAAGAACACCCCCAACTGTTTAAGTTCCAGGCCCCTCGGAACCTGACTGTGCCCCAGGGGAGGATCTCATTGATCTGAGCCCTAGAAATAGCTAAGGGAGACAAGCCAGGGTCACCTACTAGCCTGTGCGTGCTCAGGGAGGAGAGGAACCCAAATCTGAGCCAAAAGCCTGGCTTACCCTTGTTGCCATAAAACTCTGAAAATAAATCCAAGTCCTCCAGAAACATTTTTCCTTGGGAAACATCAATTCAGCTGGCCAGGAAGCCTCCTAATTTGAGCTCCTCCTGGATATTTGGATCCAGCTGTGTTCTTTGGCATAGCCAGCTATCTAAGGCAAGGGCACGAACTGTCCCAGTTTGCCTGGAACTGAGGAGTTACCCAGGATGTGGAATTTTCAGTGCTAAAACAGGGACAGTCCCAGGCAACCCAACGTGGGGTTTCATTCTCATTGAGGTGAGAAGTCTGACCGCCTTCAGAGTAGAGAGGATTGTAACTACCATTCATTCCCTCCAGTAGAGACTGATTGATGGTCTTCTAAGGGTCCAAGTACTCGTACTAACCCTGGGCCTTCAAAACTGAATTAAAGAACTGTACGATTCCACTTATATGAGGTACTTAGAGTCAAATTTATAGAAACAGAAAGTAGAATAGTGGTTGCTAGGGGCTGGGGAGGAGGGGGAAGGATCGTTGTTATTTAATGGGTTTCAGTTTTGCAAGATGAAAACGTTCTGGAGTTCTTTTTCACAATGTGACTTTACTTAATACAACTGAACTGCACACTTAAAAATAGTTAAGATGGTAAATTGTATATTTTTACCACGATAGAAGAAAAAAAGAATGTGACAAAGACCTTGCCCTCCAGGTGACCGGCCCCAATATCTTGGGCGGGTAGATAATGGCAAATAACTTTGTGCTATTTACAAAGTACTTTCATATACACAATTACATTTGAATGCTCAGAACAATCCATGAGATAGACACCATCAGCTCACTTCACAAATAAAGGAAGAAGCAGGCTGCGATTGAAAGTCAGGTCTTTACGCCTCCGCAGCCCCTGTCACGTCTCTCTGCTGCTCCCCAGGGTCCAGGACCGGACTGGACTGTGCCTTCCCTGTTGCAGGCTGTTTACATCTGTCTGCTCTGACGGACTTTGATTTCTGGAGAGCTGAATTGACTTCTGCATGACTCACAGTCTAGGGAAAGACCCCCAGATTTGGCAGCAAGCTGGCATCTCAGGGCACAGCTCCCCTGCAGCTGGGGCACCCCGATGGAGTTAACAGTTTCTAAAAGCTTCTCTCCCGCGCAGTCTCCATGGCTGGCACAGCGCTCAGGGGCTGCCTTTGTGTCTTAGTGAAACTCCTCTTTCCTGTCCAGTGTGGGCGAGGACCCTGTAATGAGAGCTCTTCCTGGTGAGAACCAGCTAACAGGACACAGACGTCCCTACCAGCAATTCTTGCCAGCAAGAGACAGAGAGAGAAAAGGAGTTCAGGGACAATGCATTTAATAAAGATATTAACTCTGCATTTAAATAGTGTGCTAATGAAGCCTGTGGGCTGGACTCCAATTTCTTCAGTTTAGAAGACCCTTATTCCAAGTGCTTAAATGGGGGTGCTTGTGGACTATTAATGGGAACTGGTTCAGAGCTCAATGTCCACATGCTTGGAGAAGCAGAGGCCTCAGCCTGGGCCCCAGAGCTTTGGGTCTCCCATTTTCCGTGAAATACTGTGCCTCCCCTACTGCCGCCATCCCCAAGCAAAAAGGAACTCTTTCCCTTTAGCACCTACTGGAGAAATTCAGGCAGGCCAGGCAGTCAGTGTGTTTTGATAGGCAGTCCTTATTAGATCCACATGGACCAAGGGTTCCCCAACAAAATGAGGTGCTGTTCAGACAACAATACAGTCTTCTAACAGGCACTTCCCCCCATTCACCTGTTCCGTATAGAGGCCCTGCACCCCAGCCACACTAACCACAGGAAACCCTTTTTATCCAAGAGTCTAAACACAGATGCATCCAAACAGTAGACGTATTCTTAAAAGTCACTAAAAATGATCATTGTCTTAGTCTGGGCTGCTCTAACAATAACACAGCATTTTGGGATGGCTTAACCAACAAACCTATCTCAGTCTGGAAGCCAGAAGTCCAAGGTCAAGGTGCCAGCGGATTCGGTGTCTGGTGAGAGCCCTCTCCCTGGCTTACAGACAGCTGCCTTCTCGCTGTGTCCTCACATGGCCCAGACAGTGATATCTCTCTTGTGCCACTTTTACAAGGACACAAATCCCATTCCTGAGGGCTCCATTCTCACCACCTAACCCCCCGCAAAGGCCCCCAGCCCCAGATACCATTACATTGGAGGTTAGGCTTCAACATAAGAATTCTGGAGGGACCCATTCAGTCTATAGCAATTATCACTGAGGAAAAAGACGCAAACATTTTTTGAAGATTTGCTACCCTGCATCCATCATGAGTGTTTCTGGAATGACTTCCTGGGTGGCAAACAGCAGATGAGCAATGATAAAGCAGCCCTATATGAGCCTTGGTGACTTCCCCAGAGACTCGCTGGTCAGGTGTGAAGTGTGTGAGCCTCTCAGTAATTTTAGGTTCAGTCAGGCAACTAGTGTTTTAGAATGTCAGTGTCGTTATCAAAACATGTAGATACAGCTGCAAGTCCTGTGCAGTCCCACCTCTCAAGAGGTGGAGCCTTTAACTTGTGTTAACCCATTCAATGCACTGGCAGTGATGCTGTGTGACTTTTGAGCCTGGCAGCTGTGACTCTTGCCCTCTTAGAACCCTGAGGCCGCGGTGCTGTGAAGAAGCCCCTGATATAAAAGGCCACGTGAAGAGACCCAGTCTCCCATTGGCCATTCTAGCTGCCCCCAGGGACTGTCTTAGATGGTCCAGCCCCTGCTAATCCACCAGCTGTGTGAGCCAGGCAGAATCAGCAGAACTGCCCAGTCAACCCCCAGAAGCAGGAGACATAGTCAATCATTGTTTTAAGCCAGTGAGTTTTGGGACTGTTTCATAGCAAACTGGTAACTGAAATGAAGTGCCTCTTTTAAAAACTCATTCTGAATCTCACTTATATGTGGAATCTAAAAAAGCTGAATTTACAGAAACGAGTAGATTGGAGGTTAGTAGGGGTTTGGGGGGGAGGAGGGAAGGGGTTGTGGGGATGGGAAGAAGTTGATCAAAGGGTACAAACTTCCAGTGATGAGATGAGTAAGTTCTGGGGACCTCAAGTCCCACGTGGTGACTTTTGCAAACACTATTGCATTGTACATTTGTAAGTTGCTACGAGAATAAATCTTAAATGTTCTCACCACCACCACCTCAACAAAATGGTAATTATGCATGCAAGGTGATAGTTGCATTAACTAACCTTATTTTAGTACTCTTTCCTAAGTATATGTGTTTATCAAGTCAGTACACTGTACAACCTTAAACTTAGACAATGTTGTACGTCAGTTAAATCCCAGTGAAGCTGCAAAAAACTCATTCTCCTGTTTTGAGACTGTATATTTAAATAGTACAAATTCCAAATTGGAATATATAAATTCCAAAAATGCTTTTAATCTGGAACAGAACCAGACCAGATTTTGTATGTAAATAATCTCCAAATTCTAGCATCTATAGTACATTTTTCCATATGGTATTACTACTACTTGGTTTGTCTTTAAGTTTTTTTTTTAATTATATCAAACATATATAAAAGTATGAAAAATATTATATTGAGCTCCCACATACCCATCATCAGCTTCAACGATTATAAACTCATGGCAGTGGTGTTTTAAATATACTTTCCACCCACTTCCCCCTTCTCCCAGGATTATTTTAAGCAAAGCCCAGATATCATATCACTTTATCTGCAAATATTTTAGCATCTATCTCTTAAAAAGGAAGATAATTTTTGTATCTGTTTATCTCTCTCTGACCCCCACAGCTTATGAAATCTCTGAGAACCCCTTCCTCCTCTTGCTTGTCTTCCCAGAGCCAGAGCCAGGCAGGCTTCATGGGTGTGTGACCTGAGCTCCTTCTGGAGCTCAGATGGGTCCCAGGCCTGGTTTTGTGCTCTGCAGTCACCATCTTGAAATTGGTCATCATTTTTGAGCAATGGTCCCACATTTTCATTGTGCACTGAGTCCACAAATTATGTGTCCAGTTGTGGCTGTAGGTTAACCAAGCAATAAACATTCGTGATGGAAGACAGGCACCGTTCTAGGCCCTGCAGGGGTATGGCACAGTCACGATCTTTACTCCTTCAGCACTCTGGAGCTCAGTGGATGGCACCACTATCCTTCCAGCTTCCAAGTCTGAAGCCTAGATGCCATCTTTGTCTCCTCCCTCTCCCTCAACCTCCCATCCCCCTACCATGCACGTTATTACTAGATCCTACCATTGGCAACTCCAGAAATTCTACTACAATCGAAGGGGAAGGGAAAGCTAGTTTCAAGCTGTCTTCTCATAGTAAACATTATATTTGCTTAAGTTTATATGTATTTGAATGACTAATACGAAGTGTCTTAGTTTTGGGTTCCCCCAGGTGCTAGTGGTCTATCTGGGAGGTGATTCCAGGAAGCTCTGTGAGCCAGCGGGGAAGGGAGACAGGAGAGGCAATGAGCACACAGTGTGTTTGTTAATGAGCAGGTTTTCCCTTTAGGTATTAGCCTCTGATCCTGTTGGGCACCCTCTGAGAGATGGTATAGGACACTTTCTGGAATTGTCCCCTGAAAGGAGAAGCAGCTGGGGTATTCTTGAACCAGTTCCCATAGATGCTGCCTCAAGGTGGCTCTGGAGCCTTTCACTCCCAGCATCTCCGACTGCGTGTGTGCTGACTAGCACACTTCTGCTGCCAAGGAAGGGCCTCAGGCAGGGAAGGAGACACAGCTCTTGAACCAGGAAGCCATCAGTGCGTAGAAGTCTCTTACAAAAGGTATGGTGACCTCCCAGGTGGGATGAAGGATTATGGGCAGGACACCAACAGTTACTCTTGTAGGAAGATGGAAGACTGTGGGACAGCTAAATTCCTCCACTCCCCAAGACCCCTTGGAAGCTGTCCCTGGAATATCAGTCCATTTCTTTCCACTGCCACTGTCTCTCTTCTCCATTGGTTACCTGCCCATTATCCACATTTCCCTCTTGCCAGTGTGTTCTTCGCTCCACAACCAAAGAGATCAGTTCCAAATGTAAATATAATCACACCCCCATCCTGATGAAAATACAAGGGTGTTCTCACTGCTCAGGAAAAGGCCAAAACTCTTTTTTTTTTTTTTTTTGTAGATAATTATTTTTTATTGGAGGGTAGTTGACACAGAGTATTACATTACATTAGTTTCAGGTGTACAACATAGTGATTCAACATTTATATACATGATAATTCTAGGTACCAGCTATCACCATAACAAGTTGTTACAATATTTTGACTATATTCCTTATGCTATACATTACATCCCGGTTACTTATTTATTTTACAATTGGAAGTGTGTACTTTTTTTTTTTTTTTTTGTCTGTGAGGGCATCTCTCATATTTATTGATCAAATGGTTGTTAAAAACAATAAAATTCTGTATAGGGGAGTCAATGTTCAATGCACAATCATTAATCCACCCCAAGCCTAATTTTCGTCAGTCTCCAATCTTCTGAGGCTTAACAAACAAGTTCTTACATGGAGAACAAATTCTTACATAATGAATAAGTTACATAGTGAACAGTACAAGGGCAGTCATCACAGAAACTTTTGGTTTTGCTCATGCATTATGAACTATAAACAGTCAGTTCAAATATGAATACTCATTTGGTTTTTATACTTGATTTATATGTGGATACCACATTTCTCTCTTTATTATTATTATTTTTAATAAAATGCTGAAGTGGTAGGTAGATACAAGATAAAGGTAGAAAACATAGTTTAGTGTTGTAAGAGAGCAAATGTAGATGATCAGGTGTGTGCCTGTAGACTATGTGTTAATCCAAGCTAGACAAGGGCAATAAAACATCCACGTATGCAGAAGATTTCTCTCAGAACAGGGGGGGTGAGGTTCTAAGCCTCACCTTGTTGATCCCCAATTTCTCACCTGATGATCCCCCTGCGACTGTGCCTGTCTTAGGTTGTTCCTCCCTTGAGGAATCTTACCCGTCTCTGGCTAACCAGTCATCTTCCGGGGCCATACAGGGAGATGTAAAGTTGGTAAGTGAGAGAGAAGCCTTATTGTTTGAAATGGTTAGCTTTTTATTACTTTGCATATTTATGCCCTGTAACTTCTATGCCCAGCATTTGTCTTGAGGTATCTTTACCACTTGGGAGAATTATGATCCTCAGTAAATTTGATATGAGGCACGAATTCTATTTAAGGGTTGTAATTAGGAAGGAAGAAGAAAAGCTATAGAAGTAGCAGGCGGAAGAAAACATGGGAAGATTGATTATTTCTTTGACATATCTTCTTGTAGAGTAACTTCAGCATATATAGGTTTTAAGCTACTACTTAAATTGCGCACACACATTAACATAATAGGAGTATAGTTACATAACCAAAGCATATCTGTAATTACCAGCCATCTCCAGTGAAACCAAGAAAACCAGTTAGGCACCTTAGGCATTTGTGAAAACTTATCTATGATATGGTGGATATTGTCCAACTGAACTTGAACAGTCTGAGAGAAATCAGACAAATTAAAACAACCCATTCCTGGGGACTGTTCACATGCCATATGTTCTTTTAACAGTAAATAGTCTGTAGTTGTAAGACTTTGGAGCGCTACAATTTGCACTTCTCCTAATTCTTGGTTGAGTTCCAACAGAATAGATCCAGTCAAATTTGTTGTTTTACTGTATGCACAGGCCAGCTTAGATATCTCCTTCATTCCCATGGCAAGTCCAGGAGCTGGTGGGATGAGTGCATCTACAGCTGTAGCAGTGCGTGGATCTTTGTTGGTGTTTTTTGATGATCATCTTCTGGCATGAGTCTTCCAGAGAGTGCAGATGTTGGAAGTTCTTTTTCATATCGTATCTTAGTTCATTTTTGGGGTAGCCCAATTAGGCTTTGATCCTCTATATAAACACAAACAGACCCTTTGCCTACACTTTTATAAGCCCTTTATACCCTTGTGTAGAACTCATTGGAGGTTACAACACAGAAACTGCCTTTTTTTTTTTTTTTTTGGTATCACTAATCTACACTTACATGATGAATATTATGTTTACTAGGCTCTCCCCTATACCAGGTCCCCCCTATAAACCCCTTTACAGTCACTGTCCATCAGCATAGCAAAATGTTGTAGAATCACTACTTGCCTTCTCTGTGTTGTACAGCCCTCCCTTTTCTCTCACCCCCCCATGCATGCTAATCTTAATACCCCCCTACTTTCCCCCCCCTTATCCCTCCCTACCCACCCCTCCTCCCCAGTCCCTTTCCCTTTGGTACCTGTTAGTCCATTCTTGAGTTCTGTGATTCTGCTGCTGTTTTATTCCTTCAGTTTTTCCTTTGTTCTTATATTCCACAGATAAGTGAAATCATTTGGTATTTCTCTTTCTCCGCTTGGCTTGTTTCACTGAGCATAATACCCTCCAGCTCCATCCATGTTGCTGCAAATGGTAAGATTTGCCCTTTTCTTATGGCTGAGTAGTATTCCATTGTGTATATGTACCACATCTTCTTTATCCATTCATCTATCGATGGACATTTAGGTTGCTTCCAATTCTTGGCTATTGTGAATAGTGCTGCGATAAACATGGGGGTGCACTGATCTTTCTCATACTTGATTGCTGCATTCTCCCATACTGTAGGGTTCCTTTTTGTTCTATTGATGGTGTCTTTTGCTGTACAGAAGCTTTTCAGCTTAATATAGTCCCACTTATTCATTTTTGCTGTTGTTTTCCTTGCTTGGGAAGATATGTTCAAGAAGAGGTCACTCATGTTTATGTCTAAGAGGTTTTTGCCTATGTTTTCTTCCAAGAGTTTAATGCTTTCATGACTTACATTCAGGTCTTTGGTCCATTTTGAGTTTACTTTTGTATATGGGGTTAGACAATGGTCCAGTTTCATTCTCCTACATGTAGCTGTCCAGTTTTGCCAGCACCATCTGTTGAAGAGACTGTCATTTTGCCATTGTATGTCCATGGCTCCTTTATCAAATATTAATTGGCCATATATGTTTGGGTTAATGTCTGGATTCTCTAGTCTGTTCCATTGGTCTGTGGCTCTGCTCTTGTGCCAGTACCAAATTGTCTTGATTACTATGGCTTTATAGTAGAGCTTGAAATTGGGGAGTGAGATCCCCCCTACTTTATTCTTCTTTCTCAGGATTGCTTTGGCTATTCAGGGTCTTTGGTGTTTCCATATGAATTTTTGAATTATTTGTTCCAGTTCATTGAAGAATGTTGCTGGTAGTTTCATAGGGATTGCATCAAATCTGTATATTGCTTTGGGCAGGATGGCCATTTTGACGATATTAATTCTTCCTAGACAAGAGCATGGGATGAGTTTCCATCTGTTAGTGTCCCCTTTAATTTCTCTTAAGAGTGACTTGTAGTTTTCAGAGTATAAGTCTTTCACTTCTTTGGTTAGGTTTATTCCTAGGTATTTTATTTTTTTTGATGCAATTGTGAATGGAGTTGTTTTCCTGATTTCTCTTTCTGTTGGTTCATTGTTAGTGTATAGGAAAGCCACAGATTTCTGTGTATGGATTTTGTATCCTGTAACTTTGCTGTATTCCGATATCAGTTCTAGTAGTTTTGGGGTGGAGTCTTTAGGGTTTTTTATGTACAATATCATGTCATCTGCAAATAGTGACAGTTTGACTTCTTCTTTACCAATCTGGATTCCTTGTATTTCTTTGTTTTGTCTGATTGCCGTGGCTAGGACCTCCATTACTATGTTAAATAACAGTGGGGAGAGTGGGCATCCTTGTCTAGTTCCCGATCTCAGAGGAAATGCTTTCAGCTTCTCGCTGTTCAATATAATGTTGGCTGTGGGTTTACCATATATGGCCTTTATTATGTTGAGGTACTTACCCTCTATTCCCATTTTGCTGAGAGTTTTTATCATGAATGGATGTTGAACTTTGTCAAATGCTTTTTCAGCATCTATGGAGATGATCATGTGGTTTTTGTCTTTCTTTTTGTTGATGTGGTGGATGATGTTGATGGACTTTCGAATGTTGTACCATCCTTGCATCCCTGGGATGAATCCCACTTGGTCATGGTGTATGATCCTTTTGATGTATTTTTGAATTCGGTTTGCTAATATTTTGTTGAGTATTTTTGCATCTACATTCATCAGGGATATTGGTCTGTAGTTTTCTTTTTTGGTGGGGTCTTTGCCTGGTTTTGGTATTAGGGTGATGTTAGCTTCATAGAATGAGTTTGGGAGTATCCCCTCCTCCTATATTTTTTGGAAAACTTTAAGGAGAATGGGTATTATGTCTTCCCTGTATGTCTGATAAAATTCCGAGGGAAATCCATCTGGCCCGGGGGTTTTGTTCTTTGGAAGTTTTTTGATTACTGCTTCAATTTCGTTGCCGGTAATTGGTCTGTTTAGATTTTCTGTTTCTTTCTGGGTCACTCTTGGAAGGTTGTATTTTTGTAGGAAGTTGTCCATTTCTCCTAGGTTTCCCAGCTTGTTAGCATATAGGTTTTCATAGTATTCTCTAATAATTCTTTGTATTTCTGTGGGGTCTGTCGTGATTTTTCCTTTCTTGTTTCTGATACTGTTGATTTGTGTTGACTCTCTTTTCTTCTTAATAAGTCTGGCTAGAGGCTTATCTATTTTGTTTATTTTCTTGAAGAACCAGCTCTTGGTTTCATTGATTTTTGCTATTTTATTCTTCTCAATTTTATTTATTTCTTCTCTGATCTTTATTATGTCCCTCCTTCCGCTGACCTTAGGCCTCATTTGTTCTTCTTTTTCCAATTTTCGTAATTGTGACATTAGACCATTCATTTGGGATTGTTCTTCCTTTTTTAAATATGCTTGGATTGCTATATACTTTCCTCTTAAAACTGCTTTTTCTGTGTCCCACAGAAGTTGGGGCTTAGTGTTGTTGTTTTCATTTGTTTCCATATATTGCTGGATCTCCATTTTGATTTGGTCATTGATCCATTGATTATTTAGGAGCGTGTTGTTAAGCCTCCATGTGTTTGTGAGCCTCTTTGCTTTCTTTGTACAGTTTATTTCAAGTTTTATGCCTTTGTGGTCTGAAAAGTTGGTTGGTAGGATTTCAATCTTTTGGAATTTTCTGAGGCTCTTTTTGTGGCCTAGTATGTGGTCTATTCTGGAGAATGTTCCATGTGCACTTGAGAAGAATGTATATCCCGCTGCTTTTGGATGTAGAGTTCTATAGATGTCTATTAGGTCCATCTGCTCTACTGTGTTGTTCAGTGCTTCCGTGTCCTTACTTATTTTCTGCCCAGTGGATCTATCCTTTGGGGTGAGTGGTGTGTTGAAGTCTCCTAGAATGAATGCCTTGCAGTCTATATCCCCCTTTAGTTCTGTTAGTATTTGTTTCACATATGCTGGTGCTCCTGTGTTGGGTGCATATATATTTAGAATGGTTATATCCTCTTGTTTGACTGAGCCCTTTATCATTATGTAGTGTCCTTCTTTATCTCTTGTTACTTTCTTTGTTTTGAAGTCTATTTTGTCTGATATTAGTACTGCAACCCCTGCTTTCTTCTCACTGTTGTTTGCTTGAAATATGTTTTTCCATCCCTTGACTTTTAGTCTGTACATGTCTTTGGGTTTGAGGTGAGTTTCTTGTAAGCAGCATATAGATGGGTCTTGCTTTTTTATCCATTCTATTACTCTGTGTCTTTTGATTGGTGCATTCAGCCCATTAACATTTAGGGTGACTATTGAAAGATATGTACTTATTGCCATTGCAGGCTTTAAATTCGTGATTACCAAAGGTTCAAGGTTAGCCTCTTTAGTATCTTACTGCCTAACTTAGCTCGCTTATTGAGCTGTTATATACACTGTCTGGAGATTCTTTTCTTCTCTCCCTTCTTATTCCTCCTCCTCGATTCTTCATATGTTGGGTGGTTTGTGCTGTGCTCTTTCTAGGAGTGCTCCCATCTAGAGCAGTCCCTGTAAGATGTCCTGTAGAGGTGGTTTGTGGGAAGCAAATTCCCTCAGCTTTTGTTTGTCTGGGAATTGTTTAATCCCACCGTCATATTTGAATGATAGTCGTGCTGGATACAGTATCCTTGGTTCAAGGCCCTTCTGTTTCATTGTATTAAATATATCATGCCATTCTCTTCTGGCCTGTAGGGTTTCTGTCGAGAAGTCTGATGTTAGCCTGATGGGTTTTCCTTTATAGGTGACCTTTTTCTCTCTAGCTGCCTTTAACACTCTTTCCTTGTCCTTGATCTTTGCCATTTTAATTATTATGTGTCTTGGTGTTGTCCTCCTTGGATCCTTTCTGTTGGGGGTTCTGTGTATTTCCGTGGTTTGTTCGATTATTTCCTTCCCCAGTTTGGGGAAGTTTTCAGCAATTATTTTTTCTAAGATACTTTCCATCTCTTTTCCTCTCTCTTCTTCTTCTGGGACCCTATAATACAGATATTGTTCCTTTTGGATTGGTCACACATTTCTCTTAATATTGTTTCATTCCTGGAGGTCCTTTTATCTCTCTCTGTGTCAGCTTCTATGCGTTCCTGTTCTCTGGTTTCAATTCCATCAATGGCCTCTTGCATCCTATCCATTCTGCTTATAAACCCTTCCAGAGTTTGTTTCATTTCTGCGATCTCCTTTCTGGCATCTGTGATCTCCCTCCGGACTTCATCCCATCTCTCTTGCGTATTTCTCTGCATCTCTGTCAGCATGTTTATGATTCTTATTTTGAATTCTTTTTCAGGAAGACTGGTTAGGTCTGTCTCCTTCTCTGGTGTTGTCTCTGTGATCTTTGTCTGCCTGTAGCTTTGCCTTTTCATGGTGATAGGAATAGTCTGCAGAACTGGGACGAGTGACGGCTGGAAGGACTTCCTTTCTTGTTGGTTTGTGGCCCTCCTCTCCTGGGAGAACAGCGACCTCTAGTGGCTTGTGCTGCGCAGCTGCGCGCAGACAGGGCTTCTGCTTCCTGCCCGGCTGCTATGGAGTTTATTTCCACTGTTGCTGTGGGCGTGGCCTGGCTCGGGCAGCTGCTCCAAAGTGGTGGAGTCGCATTGGAGGGGGAGCGGCTGGGAGGCTATTTATCTCCGTAAGGGGCCTCCCTGCTCCCTGCAGCCCAGGGGTTAGGGTGCCCAGAGATCCCCGGATTCCCTACCTCTGGATTAAGTGTCCCACCCTGTCCCTTTAAGACTTCCAAAAAGCACCCGCCAAAACAAAACAACGACCACAAAAAAAAAAAAAAATTTTAAATTAAGAAAAGTAAAAGGTGGCTCCTCGTTTTTCTTTATTCTCCGGCGCCAGCCTCAGGCATCTGCTCACCGGTCTTGCTGCCCTGTTTCCCTAGTATTGGGGTCCCTGTCCCTTTAAGACTTCCAAAAAGCACTCACGAAAACAAAACAGCAAAAAAAAAAAAAAAAATTGGTCACTCGCTTTTCTTATGTCCTCCAGCACCCGGCATCCGGTGCCCGCTCACTGTTCTTGCTGCCCTGATTCCCTAGTATCCAGGACCCCCTGCGTATGCACTGTGTCTTCTCTCTGGCCCGGTTGGCTGGGGCTGGGTGTTCGGCAGTCCTGGGCTCCATCTCCCTCCCGCTCTGCCTATTCTTCTCCCTCTGGGAGTTGGGGGGGATGGGCGCTCGGCTCCCGCCAGGCGGGGGCTTATATCTTACCCCCTTCATGAGGCGCTGGGTTCTCTCAGGTGCAGATGTGGTCTGGATATTGTCCTGTGTCCTCTGGTCTTTATTCTAGGAAGAGTTGTCTTTGTTATATTTTCATAGATATATGTGGTTTTGGGAGGACATTTCCGCTGCTCTACTCACGCCGCCATCTTCCTATCCCCCCCCCCCAAAACTCTTAATGTTACCTGGAAGGTCCTATGAAATATGGCCCTGACCTACCCTCCAGCTTTATCAAGCACAAGGGAAACAGCTTCCTATACTCAGGCAGGTTGCCTTCTGTTCCTTCAATATGCTGTTTCCTCTTGGCATAGGACCTTTGCACAAATTGCTCCCTCTTCCTAGAAAGCTTTCCCGAAACCCCAGGCTTTCTCATCTATTTAACGTGCAGAGTGTCTCAGCTCAGTCATAGCTTCTGCAGTTTTCCCTCTGCTCTCTGGCTAAGTCGGCTCCCCTATCACATCTCTCAGCTCCAGATGCTCTGATTGTTAGGACTTATCACAATCATATCATCACATTCATTTTGAAATTAATTGTTTTCCCTATGATGGGATAGTAACCTTTTTATTTTTGTACCATTATTCTCTGACACTGAGCTCAGGGCCTTTCTGGTACACAGCAGACACTCAGTAATACTTGTGGAATGAATTTGAAGACATACCCAGCCTAAAAAATGTCTGAAGGGAATGTACTGGGAGGCAAAGCTTAACAAAATATTTACTATTATTTATGATAAGCATACAAATATATAGAACAGGTAAACAGACGTACCTTTAATGTTATCTATTGTTAGTAACTGAAAAAGCTAAAAGTAATCTAAAATTCTATAAAGATGGGAATGGCTAAATACATAAGGCTAGATTCATGCTGTGGATACTCTGCACTCTCAATATAATAGCATAGAAAGAAGTCCCTGATAGAGCAAAAATATAAAGGCAAATTGCAGAACAGTATGTCTACCATGGTCCTGTAAGTGTGTATGTGTATGCTTGTGTGCACACACTTGATTTGCATTCCAAGAAATGGGTTATCTGGGGAATGGGATTGGGGTGGTAGGAAGGATATTTGTTCTTTTCTATAATACTTAACATTTCACTTTTTTTTTTTTTTTTTTAACATTTCACTTTTATAATAATTTCCTGAACACTAGTGAGACAGAATTTTAGGCATTCATAGGGGAGACCTTCCTTTTGAATGGAGATCATTTCTCTGCCTAGGAAAAAGGCCCGTTGTGTTTATCCCAAGGAAATGTTTTCACTTGCCAAAAACTCCCACAGGGTCCAGTTATGAGGCCATTAGCTATGTACCCACCAGTATAGAGGAAACACCAAGCTTCAAAATCCTTTGTCTTTTTGGTGATTTCTGGGACATTCCTGTATTTCATTTCCTTTCATTAAAAAGAAAATTGGCAGAAAGTTTTCCTAGATTTGTTCATTCTCAAAGCAAGCAGGGCCTTTGGCTGGAATACTCTGCATTTAGCAAAAGGCGAGAAGGACACAGTGAACCTGCTTTGGTTTACAAAATGTTTTTAATAAATTAAGGCAGTACTTTTCTGAACCCTGTCACATTGCTTGATTCAATGTTTAATTTAATTCATGTTCGTTGAAAGTCAACTCACCTATTACTTTGCAAAGCACATGGGGAATCAGGATAGTAGATTGGAATTAGACCACACATCTTACATTAAATCAAGCACCCCTACTTAACTGCAGTGTGGTCCCTGTGACCTAACCACCTTTACCTATAAAATGGGAATAGCATCTATTTAATGGAATAATTTTCAGGAGTAATATATATATTTCTACATTAGGGAAATGCAAATCAAAACCACAGTGAGATACCACTTCATACCCATTAGGGTGACTATTACCAAAAAAACAGAAAATAACAAGTATTGATGAGAATGTGAAGAAATTCCTGGTGGTAATATAAAATGGAAACTGGAAAACAGTATGGCTGTTCCTCAAAAAGTGAAGCATAGAATTACCATGTGACCCAGCAATTCCCCTGCTAGGTATATACCCACAATAATTGAAATCAGGGACTGAGACTGATACTTGTACACCCATTTTCATAGCAGCATTATTCACAATAACCAAAAGGTAGAAACGATACAAATATTCATCAACAGATAAGTGGATAAATAATATGTGGTCTATATATACAACAGAATATTATTCACCCTTCAAAAGGAATTACATTCTGACACATGCTACAACATGGATGAACCTAGAAAGCATTGTGCTTAGTGAAGTAAGCCAGACACAGAAGAACAATTATATGATTCCTTTTATTCGAGGTGCCTAGAATAGGCAAATTTATAGAGACAGAAAACAGAATAGAAGATACCAGGGGCTGGGGGTACAGACAGGATGGAGAGTTATGGTGCAATGGGTACAGAATTTTTGTTTGGGTTGATGAAAAAGTTCTAGAAATGCATGGTGGTGAAGACTGCACAACAGCCATTGAGCTGTTCACTTAAAAAAATCATTAAAATGGTGAACTTTATGTTATATATATTTTACTGAAAATAACTAAATTGTATCATATATATTTCAAGCACCTAGTGTCTACCTAATAGGCACTCAAATTTAATTTGCGATGTTCAATGGCTTACATTTCAGCCAGGACCAAGAACTTTCCATAATTGAAGAAATAGGGCATAGGGTGTCTACTGCGAAGAGAGCAAGAGCAGGCACGACAGAAAAGGCAAAGATACTCCTTTCAGCCCTGGTGCCAGCTTTTGGCGGAACACAAAATGCGCAGAGCAAAACCTGCCCACACGTGTCCCCGCACCCAACATCATCACATTCCTGTAGAAGAGCAGCTACAGAAGGGAAGGGGCAGGAAACATGAACTGATTTTTCCTGTGTAGCAGGAGGATTTACACCCAAGGCCAGCTCTGCTGTCAGGCAAGTCCCAGAACCAGATTGAGGGAGAGGAGATAGGGGGTCCCTCAAAAGCCTACATAGCTCTCAACTCTGCAGGTTGAGGAATTTTATCAAGTTATCCCATATTTAACCCATGCCAAATCTTTTGCAAGCAATTTTTAAACCAGATTGCTGAAGAATTCATGTCTAGTGATATGGCTTGAGTGCTCAAGTATATTCCATAAATGGTCAAATCACTAGCCTGGTAAAGTGCTGGACACACCTGGACATGTACTTATTCTTTGCCTCCTGTTAGAGAATCTGTGAAGACCCCCTTTTCCTATATACCATTTTTCCTCAAGACAGGTCCCCCAGCATAGCTATTTATGTTGCATGCTGTTCCGTGAGGGGCCCTCTGGGCCTGAGGACAGCCCCTGGGCTACCACAGGCAGAAATTCCACCACACCCAGTGAGCCCAAGTGACTTCCACAGTGGCTCACCCCCTCCTGCAAACTTCCACTCTATGGGATCACTTTAAGTCCAAGTTGTGGAGGAAAGGACTTCAGACTGAAAGGCTTAGAAGCTCCAGGCGTGGAAGGGGGTGAGGCAGGCTGAGGTAGTAGGGAGTGGTGAGGCTTGTGGCAACTAGGAGCTGTCAGGCCCCACCCAAGGAGACAGAAGCTCAACTCTCAGGGCTGTAGTCAAGCCCACATGCAGATTCCGCTTTGTAAGATCTCCTACTTCATACGGAGAAGTCACAAGTCCAAATTCTTATGTGCGCTGTCTCAATTTCTATACTTGGGTATATTACCATGTTTTATTTTCAGCATTCTGATGCTCTGACATCTGGGGCCTTGCTGACCTGCAGGGACTGTCCTCCCAAGGTGTTCCAGCTCCTAGAGAGAGTCAGCAACTCACTGTAAGCCTGTGAGTGCATTTTTCAAATACAAGTCAACCGATCCAGAACCCACACTCCAGCCACCTCCTTTTTGGGGTCTCACACTCTGAGTCACTATCTACTTGCCCTGATCACCCCAGGGGCAGGTACCAGACAACCAGGGACACCCCCTGTGTCCCTGAGCCTGCTGACATTATTCAAACTAACCAATCCTAAGCCCACTGACCCTGCCTGGCCCATTTCTTGCCACGAAACTGCCATCAAGGCTCTCGCCCAGCCTCCCTGCTCCCTCTGCCTCCTGACCCACCCCAGTGCTTCTCTGTGTGTCCTTCCAGCCACGACATGGTGCTCCCCTGCCTCCTGGGAACTGTAATAAACCATCTCTTCAATGGCAGTGGTTTCCTGATCTGTTGGCCTTACTAAACTAGCTTTCCTATGAATACACTGTGTTTTAAAAACAGTGGCCAACACTGATTTTTTAATAAATGTTTAAGTGGCAAGAACAGGGACATCTGTTGTAATGGAGGAAGGAGGCTAACATCTCTTCAGTTTTGTAGCAGGCCCTGTGCCATGTGGCTTCCCAATACTTCATTTCATTGACTTTTCGTATCAATCCCATGCGGATATCAGTAGTTTCTTTCTTATAGATAAGGAGCCTGGGGCCCAGAGAAGTTAAATACTTTGCCCAAGGTCACTGAGTAAGGGCCAAGATGGAAACTGAATTTGAGTTTTGAACTTGAAGAAGGCAGGATTCGGGAAGGGAAGGAAGAGAAGCATAAACTCCTATAACAGAGATCAGGGTTCTGTGATGTCACAGGGACCTGTGGGAGAGAGACTGACCAAGTGGGATGGCTAAGTAGCAATTTCCTTTCCTTAGGACATCAAGAAAAAAAAATTTAACCATTGGTGATGGTTAAAAGTTGAATGAAGATTTTTTCTTGTTATAAGGTATGCATTTTACATTGGATCTAAAAATGGAAGGGCTTTGTCCAATCATAAATTTGCTGTGGTAGAGGAGGAGGAGCATCAAGCATGAAGGGAGGCATGACTCCAAGCTGATAAAGCACCTGCTGGCACTGAGCTAGCAGACCGATAGGTGAGTGTACCTCTCAGGCCCAAGGTCACCCCCATTAGTTCTTACCAGATGACACACACAAGAGTATTTGGCATGCTGAGTGCTACCTTGGATTTTCAGATTGTTTCTTTTCATACACAATGCAGATGTAGATCTGACTTTTTTTTAAATTAAAGAATGATTGATATACAATCTTATGATGGTTTCACACACACAAAACAGTGGTTCAGCATTCACCCATATTGTCAAGCCCTCACCCCTCCATTGCGGTCACTGTCTATCAACGGAGTAAGATGTTACAGAGTCACTGTATTCTCCGTGCTGTGCTACCATCCCAGTGACCTACCTGTGTTGCGATTGCAGAGTATAGTGCCCCTTATTCCCCTTCTCCCTCCCCTCCCCACCTCCCCAGCCCTTCTCCTTTGGTAACCACTAGCCCCTCCTCAGTGTTTATGTGAGTCTACTGCTTTTTTTTTGTTCCTTCTGTTTTGCTTTGTTTAAATACTCCACAAATGAGTGAAATCATCTGGTATTTGTCTTTCTCTGCCTAACTTATTTCACTGAGCATAATACCCTCTGATCCATCCATGTTGCAAATGGTAGGATTTGTTTTCTTCTTATGGCTGAGTAATATTCCATTGTGTATATGTACCACATCTTCTTGATCCATTCATCTACTGAGGACATTTAGCTTGCTTCCGTATGTTGGCTATTGTAAATAGTGCATGTGTCTTTTTTAATCATGGATTTTGTTTTCTTCAGGTAAATTCCTAGGAGTGGAATGACTGAGTCAAGTGGTATTTCTATTTTTAGTTTTTTGAGGAACCTCCATACTGCTTTCCACAGTGGTCAAACCAATTTACATTCCCACCAACAGTGTAAGAGGGTTCCCCTTTCTCCGCATCCTTGCCAGCATTTGTTGTTTCTTGTCTTTTGGGAAGTGGCCGTCCTAACTGGTGTGAGTTGGTATCTCATTGTGGTTTTTATTTGCGTTTCCCTGAGATTAGCAATGTGGAGCATTTCTTCATGTGCCTGTTGGCCATCCGTATTTCTTCTTTGGAGAAGTGTCTGTTCAAGATCTGACTGCTTTTTAATGTGCTGTATGAGTTTCATCTCAAAATGGAAGAAATTCAAGGTGTCTCATTTCTGGAATGTTATAGAATTTCTTGCCTGATTAAGTTCCATTTTCAGCTATATGACTCATGACACCACTTGGACCCCCAAATTGTATGATACATTGAGTGGAACAGCCATGTAAGGGCTTCAGCCATGCACTTTTGGACTCCTGTGTTGGGGTGTTTTTATACTGCCCAGCTACTGTGGAAGGTCAGAGAAAACAAAACCAGAATCACAGAGACAGTTGTATACCTGACAATATCACCACCCTTTGACCCCAGGCAGTGTAGCCAGTAACAGGTGTGACAGACACCCTTCACGTGCCTGTCCTCGTCCTTTGCTAAAGAACCAAAGGGAGGCAGGCAGAGTTGGCAATGTGCCCAGCTAACTAGTCACTTCCTCACCTCTCTTGCAGGAATGGATGGGACAGAGATGGGTAAGCAGAAATGTGCTGGGAGGTTTCTGGGCAAGGTTTTCCTTTCCTGATGAATGGGAGAAAGGGGCAAAAATCCAACCCTTTGCCCTTCCCTCTCCCTCTAATGGTGTCTGGTGTCTGCAGTGGCAACCACAAGATGGACAAGTTTGAGAGGCAAAAACAACTTGCTAGGATTGATGGAGCAAAAAATAGAAAGCATCTGGGTCCTGTTGGCACTAATGAGCAGCTGTACCAAAGCCAGCTATTGTCTTCTTTTCCACCACAACATTTATTATGAAAAAATTTTAACATACAGAGAAGTTAAAAGAATTATACAGTTAATACCCACCACCTATCTTCATTTGATTCTGTTTGCTTTATCACATGTGTGTGCATCTAAACATCCTTCTTACCATCCCTCAATCCATCTTTTTTTTTAATGCATTTCTAAAACCACTTCATCCCTACACTTTTCAGTATGCATTAAATAGACTATTTGTGTATAATCCCTTTTTCAATGGAAAATTTTATTGAGATAATTATAGACTCATATACAGTTGTAAGAAATAATGCAGAAAGATCCTTGGATTCATGTCCTTTTCCCCAATGGTAACATTTTATAAAACTGTAGTATAATATCACAGTTAGAACTTACTCAGGTTTCCCCAGGTTAACTCATTTGTGTGTGTGTGTGTATGTGTGCATGCATTCAATTTTACAGTTTTATACCTGTGAAGGGTCATGTATTCACTACCACAGTTAAGACACTGAACAGTTATTATATGTAATTTACCTTACCTTAAAAACTTACCTTAAAAACACACATAGTGAAGTGCACAAATCTTAAGTGTATCATTCTATGATTTTTGATAATGTACATACCTGTATAACTCAAATCCCCACAAGACATAAAATATCCCCTTTCTCCCAGAAAGTTCCTTCATTGTTACTTTCCAGACAGTCCCACCCACTCAGGGGCAATCACTATTCTGGTTGTTTCTTCATCATAGATTAGCTTTGCTTGTTCTAAAACTGCATATAAATGTAATTGAACTAAAAGGGCTGTTTCGTGTAAGGTTTCTTTCACTCAGTAAAAATATTTTTGAGATTCAACCATACTGTTGAATGTACCTGTAGTATGTTCCTTTTCATCACTGAATAATATTACATTTCACAAATATACCATAGTCTATCCATTCTCCTGCTGATGGACATTTGGGCTGTGTCTCGGTTTTGACTGTTTAAATAAAGTTGTTATGAATATTATTTTACAAGTCTTTGTTAATATGTTTTCCTTCCTTGGGTAAATACCTAGGTGCAAAATTGCTGGGTCATAGATTAGGTGTATGATTCATTTTGTCAATAATGTATGAGCATTTCACTTGCTTCCCATCCTCACCAATATTTGGTGTTCTGAACTTTTTAAATTTTAGCTCTCTGGAGGGCATATAATGGTATCTTACTGTGATTTTAGTTTGCATTTTCCTGGTGACTCATGATAGTGAGCACATTTTCATATGCTTCCTAGCCATTTGGGTATCTTTCTTTGTCAAGATGACATAACCACAAGATGGGGACAGCCAGAATCCCTCAGTTAAAGCTTGGAGAAGAACCATGTGAATAGCACAGGCCATGATGCGAATGAGAAATAAAATTCTGTTTTGTTAATCCACTCAAGTGCTGTCCCATTTGTCTCAAGAGTTAAATTGTTTATTAAATTATACATCAATACACTTAATTTAAAAAATTAAAAGAATGGTGGAGGAGGGGTGGATCCTGAGAAGATAGGAGCCCAAAGGGATGCTGAGCTGACCGTGGACCTCCAAGCATGGCTCACATGTGGGCCCTGACTTGTGTTGGGATTTAGTCCAACCCCACACATTCATATTAACTACATTGTGCTTCTGGCTAGGATGAGTTCACTGATGTCTTTTGGCTTGAGATGAGAAATTAAACTAGAGAAATGCAGATGGACTGAAATTGCCTACACTGTCAAAACCCCCAAATCTCTTGCTGTTCAACCAGGAGACTGGGTCTCAGGCTTCAAAGTCAGCTTCAAAGCAGCTCAGGTCACATTGCCTGGAAGCTGCAGTTTCTGGGCCTGGCCGCCCCTGAACTAAGTCGCTACCTCCAGGAACTCTGCTATGCAGAGGTATTTCCAGCCCTCTGAACTGCCCTTGGCTGAACCGTCCGTCCTCCTCTCCCTGAGGCCTGCTAAGCTCTATTTGAAGGGCTTGCAATTTAAAGAAGTGAATCCAGCAAATACATACTGTTGAAAATGAAAACATTTTTTCCAGGGTTAAGCTAAGTCCTGGGGTTAAGACTTGTTAGTGGAGCCCACCCGCTATCCTTTTAAATAGATTAAAGCCATTTCAGACTCTTGCCGTGAAAAACGACATCTACTCCCCGCACCTCCTTCCGCTCTCTTCACCCTGCTCTTCCCACCCCCAAACCCTATAATTAAAAAGGCTCTTTTCAGAGTGGAATACAATTCAAGCACAATCATTATGAAAACCCTGCCCTGTTTCTGTGGTTACTGACAACTCCCTTTGTGTGAATCTCATTAAATCAAACCAGGAACTCCCGGTTTTTCTGACAATTCCTAAGAAGAAAAAGCTATGTTGGTTTTAGGAATAATGTTGCAAATCTTCAGTATGAGACCTCTCTGGATTATTAGAGAGCAATATTATTTATCTCTCTGAAGCCACTAACAAATCAACCATGAAAATTGATTGTGGTTTTTGTTACCCAGCATGTTCTTTCTCCCGTGGTAGCATTGTTTCCCTTTCCTACAAAAAGGGAATTAGGAGGCTTTCTTGGACAAACTCTCTTATTTTCCTGTCTTTAAGAAGGCAAATGCAAAAATTACTGAAAACATTGCTTTAGAAACGATTTTCAATTCATTTTCATCCTGTGCATTTTTGGTACTTAGGAGCAATTTACTTCTCATTTGAAAAGAAAATGATTCTTATTGAAACCATAACCAACAGTGGGTGTTCCTTATACTGTAAAAAACTTGAAAGGTAAAATGGTTTTCATATAAAATTAAAGACAACAGTGATACTTCCCTATGTCTTACAAAGTAGGATGCAATGTAGAATACTTAACACTGTTCATCTGGGCTTAGAAGTTGTGGTGGCTGCTATTATCCTTTTCCCCCCCTTAATTTTGTTATTTTTATTCCCACTCTAGAATTTCCAAAGTCTTAACTGTAAAAACATTCCGATACCTTCGAGTATTTTGCCATTGAAGAATGTAAACAGTTTAGACCCTTCCTTACATCAAGTGTACAAGTAGACTGACTACATGGGGCCCTGTTTTGGGTGCTACTGAAAAAGGAGGAACCTAGACTGACCCTGTGTTCTGCTCCCTGTGGGCTTATACGCATGCGTCTGCCTTCTTTGCATGAGTTTGGGCTCTTCCTTGCCACTGTGCCAAGTCCCAGTGACTGGGGGGCCTTCATTTAAAAGATTAACTTCCACTGACTCATGGGTCTTACAGGGCTCTTCCTTGTGCTCCACTTTGCTCGAATCCATGCTTATTTCCTAACTTTGCACGCGGGTGCTGCCAGGGAAGAGACAGAAGGATAAAAGATGATGAGTGCAGCTCCTCAGGTGCATTGCAGGAATAGAGACTGAATGCCCCATCAGCCCTGTATCGCCCCCTCTGTCCATATCTCCAGGCTCCCACTGGTGCCCACTGCCCCACAGCTGCTCCCCCTGTGCTAGCTTTTGCCTCCTAATTCTGTGCATCTATTTCATGCCACCTGCGATTATAGAGCACTGTTTCCTTTGTCTTTATCCTGCACCAGTCCGTGAGGTGTTTTTTTTTCTGGGGGCCTTCCCGTGCCAGCACCTTTCTCTGCCCAGATGCCTGTTTGTAAATGTGCAGAAAACCTCTTACCCATTAGAACAGTATCAAGGAAGTATGAATGCCTGAGAATCTAGAGCTGTGCGGCCTTGGTCAGACATTATTTACAAAAAGAGGACAACCTTCTTGTAGGATAATCTTCAGGCAGAGATAAATAAAGATCGCGTTAGATCAGAACCAGAAATATCTTTACCCTGCGTGAGGTCGTGAAGACCTAGGAAGACCTTAGGAGGTTTAGGAGTGGAGAAAAAAGTATCAGACAAAGGGAGGGGGGAGGAGAGGGCAAGAGGGAAGAGGATTACAGAGGCGCACCCTTGTGAGATTACATAGTGATTAGCACAGTGAAAATGAATATTTATGAAGGCGGGACTGATTATATTACAGGGGATCATTTGAATAATCATGAATATGTTTCCATGCATTTGGACCTAATAGGGTGGTTTTCAGCCTTTAATGAGACACTGGCGCGTGTTTGAGAGCCTAGCCGAGGAGAGTGGGAGCAGAGGAAAGGGAACGAACAATACAGGTCACAAGATGTCTGCATGTTTTTCTCACTGCATTGATCTCTTATCCCAGCAGTCCTGTCTAAATAGATTCATAGATATATAAGGAAAAATGTCCTAACGTCATGCTCTGGGTGCCTGTCGGTGCATAAGCTAAAATGGTTTGTTGTTTCTCCTAAACCTATTCTGCACTTGAAGAGGGAAGAAACTTGTTAGTTCGTCCCAGTAGTTCGTGCCCAGCAGATTCTGTAACTAAGTTTTAAGTAAAGTTAAATCACCCTTCCACGGTCACACAGCAACGTACTGGCTGAACCAAGGCTTCAGGTTCAGCTGTCAGGTCACTTCAGGTAATAGGGTGAATGTCCGTCCCCTTTGCCTGGTTGGTTCTGGGTTATGCCTTATTGTCCTGGCATAATTACTAACAGATTGTGCTTTTCATTTGCAAAAGCGAAACATTTGGGATTAAACGTTTGTCTTTGATGTTGCTGTTAAACGACTTGAGAAAAGCACCTGTTTTTTTTTTAACCATCAGTTCCTAGCGGGAGGCCAGGTCCCCGGAATGATGGTGGTTGTTCTGAAAGGAGAGCTCGCAGGAGGGCAGGTGGCGAGAGGCAGGAAAGGCACAGAGAGATGGGAGCGTGTGTGTGCGCTTGCCAGTTGTTGGATGGACCGGGAGGAACTGATAGAGGAGGCCTGAGAAGGGCAGAGAGTTCACTGTCAGCACGCTGAGACCGACTTGCTCCTCAGAAAGACATGCATGAACCCAGCCACGCGCAAGACAGAGGCATAAACCAGCATGCCAACTCAGGTTGTTTTCTGCAAAGGGAAACAGAACTCTCCTTGGCCCCGGCATGCTCGTGTGGGAGGTACGTACAAGGGAGAGGCCAGGTAATCTTGTGCCCAGGAGTTGGCCGAGCCTGGATACACCATCTAGATCCCACCTTTCTTTTTTCATATCTTCAGTGACCTTGGGCGAGCCCTCTAGTTCTCCGAGGCCTGGGTTCCTCGGCTGGAAGCTGGGCTGTGTGGGGCCAAAATTAACAAGGACTTCAGGCAAGGTGCCTAGCACAGGATGCAGACCACTAATATGGGAGCTATTATTAGCTCTCCTGCAGGCGCAGGCGAAATTGCAATCCGGTTGCGGGCTGGGCGGAAACTCATGCGGGGGAGGTAAGCGGCTGACTCAGTCTGGTGCGTCCTTTCTGCGCTACATCTGCCGCGTTAGCTGGCACCTTCTGCGGGGAGGGTTCTGGGTCTGGCTTTGTCAAAGGATTCCGAATGGAGTTCATTTTCCCAAAGTTCTAAGCTAACCCACCCCCCTACAGTGATTGACACATTCTTTCTTTAGATATGCTAATACCTCCAATTCGATTACTGTCTAGTCTTGTCTAGGCAGGCTTTGTTCCTATTTCAGGATTTTTGTGTTCGATTTTTTAATACTTTTTTCATACTCACTTTTAAGAAGGCAAATTTTTAACCGTATTTCCGAGTACCTCCAGCCCAGTCCAGGCGCCATTTATGCGTCCATCCAGGTATGCATTCAACAAAGATATATTTGAGTGTCTGCTGGGACCTAGGGCAATTTTGTCTTTTTAAACAAAAGAAACTACATCCTACTTTCCTAGTCTATAAACTGGGTGAAGTAGCCCTGGAAGAATTAAATGAGAAAATCTTGGGTACCATGGTGTATAGTAGGCACTCAGCACCTTTGTTAAAGGAATGAATGACTGAATATTACCTATAATTACTGTCACCCTTGCCGTGTGCCAGGCACCGTGCTGCTCTTTGGAGTTATAGTGGTGAATCACAAACGGGGTCCTACCCCATGGAACCTACAGTCCCCGAGTGCACCAAAGCAGCCCTAGCGCCGTGGACTAAATGAAGAGACTGGGGAAACACAAGGTGTTAGTGGAGAGCCCAGCTGGAGGACCTGTCTCAGGGACAATGTCTCTGGGCTCCACAGAGGAAGTGGGCTCCAAGCTGTGATCCGAAGGGTTAAGAGTTGGCCAGGCAGAGGTGGAGAGCCTGAGGGCCCTGGTGCAAAGCCCTCAAGGCAAGAAGACTTTCTTCTGACAGTGAGATCCTTAAGAACTATGGGAGTGTCCTTGCCAGGGGGTCTGGGTCTGAGAAAAGGCTGCGGAGGTAAACAAGAGTTCGATTTTGGAGGAATAAATAAATCACACAAAAGAGTTGGATTTTATCCTAAAAGCCATGGAGTGTTTAGGAGATGGGGGTCTATAGGCCCAATAAACATGAAAGCATGCAGGAAAGACGAAAGGACGGCGGTGGATTGCTCAGGGCCTTCAATCTTGGGCCCTGGAAGGAGAAGTGGTCAACATGGCTCCAGACTGCCTGGGGCTGAATGCTGACCCCATCGTTACAGGCTGTGCGCTTGAGAAAGCCTCATTCATAAACTCAAATGGTGACAGGACTGTGTGGGTTCAGAGAATGTGGGTTAAATGAGACAGTACATACAGGGCAAAATACTTAGAACAGTTCCTGGCATAGAGTAAGTGCTCCAGAAGTGCTGGGTATTGCCTTTGCTACTAAAATCAGACACTCAGAAGCCTGGGCCCCTGCAAAGCCAGCTGTCTAAGATGCATCTGAGGAATGGAGGGGGAAGTGGGAGCTTACAAACTGCCAGGGGATGGAAACTCTAGGAACTTGGAGCTCCTCCCTCTTGGTTTAGTCATGGTTCCTACAGACTTGCTTACTTGGTTTCAATAGCTGATTAGAAAAGGAGGAGCAGCTGGAAACAGGTCCCCTTAGGAGAGGCAGAAGTAACGCCCTGCAGCTCAAGTTTAAAAAGCAGAGGTACCAGGAGACCCAGATGCCAGAACCGCAGAAGCACAGCGAACTGGCAGTTCAGAGCACAGGGTAAGGGCCTTCCACGCCCAAAGCACACAGTGTGTTCTACGATTGAGAGCCTAAAGGTGCTGTTCAGAATATGTCTCTTCCATTAAGGCAGGAGAATGTTTTATGAACTTTAGAATAATGTTATGCTGGACAGAACATAGTAGATTTCACAAGAAATCCAACGCAGAAGAGCCCATGTGTAGTATCTCATATCTCTATTCTACATCTCAACTCCAACCTGCCTGTCTGTCTGTCTAGGTCTTGCAACTGTTGGGACTTCTTCTTTTTGGAGTTGTTGGGTCTTTGGAATTTTTTTGGCAGACTTTCAGTAGCAATCTGTCCCAGGTAGCCTCACTTTCTTCCTGTATCCTACCACTGTATTGTTGGTGTTCAGTCATTTACTGCAGGACATATGGATATACACATTGCTCACAATTACACTAGGGTTAAAGCACAGCAAAGCTAAAGGAATTAGCAAGGAAAAATTATAAATGGCACAGTATAATATTGCATATCCACTATACCTCAATTAAAAAAATACATGGCTATTTATTTGTAAGGTAGATATTTTCGTGTGTCTGTGTGTGTGTGTTTTCTCCAGTTGGTTGGGATGTAGAACAGGCAGAAGAAAAAGAAGAGTTGGCTGCATTCTGGATGCAAACTCTTTAAAGTTTAAACCATGGCAAGAAGCACAAGTGTTGGTAGAAAAGGTGTGCTTTTGGAGCTTCTGGAACCTTTCTGGCTTCCTGCCTCTGGAAAAGACCCCGGAGAACAATGTCGTGGGTCACAAGAGTTACTTAGCTGAGTAAATACACATGAGTACTGGGGGGAGAACTACAAAGTCTTCTCTAAGTAACCGAGTCAAAACTAACAATGCCCAGTTGTCAGAGCCTCAAATCAAGCTGCGCAGGCTATCACCCGAGACACGTCCAAGTGTTCTACAGACTAGCTGTTGAGGATAATATTTGATGGATGTAGTTTTTTTCTGGCTTATGAGAATGAGAGCTCAGTAGAGGAATAAGAGAGTGAATGCAATCGGGAAGGAAATCCGGTGATTGTAGATGAGGGTCACTTAGCAAGACAAAGAATGGATAGGGGGGTCTGTGAAAGAAAAAAAAAAGGATTTTGTTTTTACTGCCAAATTTATGGCTCAATTCTGATTTGTGTTGGAAGGATTTGTAAGCTGTCCTTGGCCTGGGGTTTGGCAGTGTGGTATGTTTTGGTGGTCTTAATCCAGTATCTGGACCAGAAAGCAAATGCTTACATCCTCGGAATCCCCATTATAATTGAAAATTTTCCAAGGAGACAGCGGAGGCCAGATGGGAATGCAGCGTGCATTGCCCTGTTAGCACGAAGCCCTCAGTTGGTGCTGCAGAAGGTTGCTTTGTGCTTACTTATCAGCGTAAGCCTTGAATTCAGCTTTGCTTTATCAAAAGTTGTGTTGGTCATGTTTGGGAAGTCAGCTTTTAACAAGATGAGACTTTTTCTTTTAGCAGAAAGGAATAATATGGTTGATAGGCATTTACTATGGTAAACTGGTTGTTTAAGGGCTGTTTGGTGAGAAGAAATTGGTTGAAAAGAGGTTAAGAAATCTGTGTAAGAGATCAGGCAAGAAATAACTGCTTTAACCAAGGCATCAATGCAGGCAGAAACAGGCAAATGTGCTAAAAGGCTGCAGAAAGACCTGTGAACACTCTCCTGTTTGATGTGGAGGGAGGAGTGTGATATGACAGAGGGATGGAGGTAGGAGCGTGGCACCACTGAGTGAAGTGCCAAGCAGAGAATGGAAGAGGAGGAGGTACATTTTTGGCCCTCCTGACTCGGAAGTGGTTGTCATTGGTTTCTCTGATTTACTTGACAAGTCACTGGGATCTGGAGTTGGAGGGGAGATTAGGGCTAGAAACACGGATTTGGGGATCATCAGAACGAAGAGATACAGGCAGCCCTGAGTGTGAATGTTTCCCCAAGAAGTGCAGAGTTAGAAGAGAAAATGGTCAAAGAAAAACTGTATTTAAAAGAGGAATGAAGAAAAATGAGCTAAGAAGCAAGACTAAGAAGAAATGGAGCGCTATGGAAAGAGGAAAGGTGTCCTGCAAGTTAAGGAAAGAGAGAATTTCAAGAAGGGGCTGGTTGGTGTGAGGAGCCCCATGCAGAATTTCCAAAGCAGGGGAATCTTTTAGGCTATAGTTTCATTAAGGCAGGCAGCCAAAAAAGGGCCAGAAGTTTTACTTTATGCCCCAAGAGAAAGGGTCTTTATTCCTCTTGAGTTAATTTGTGTTTAGTGGGAAAGAAAAGGATGGACGAGTTAAGAGTCTAGACAGATGGGCAGCACCTGGAAGGGCTTATTTAGGGCTTCTCTCTGCTACCGAGTAGCCTGCAGATGCCTCGTGCTTGAGGTTGGTAACTGGTGGTGGTTTATGCTCTGAATTTTCCATGTGCTACAGTCGAGTTGACTTAATGCTGTGTGTGATGGACTGGGATGGACAATACAGGAGAAAGGTCAGAAGAGGCGCTGCCAGAAGGGGAGGACCTGGAACTCTCTGTAAGTGATGCACATTTGGTGAGGCTTCCGTAGAAACTCAGAAGGGTGTGATGATGATTATCTATCTGGCACTCGGAATGGGTTTATTCAAAGTCCTGTGCATTTTAGTCAGTGCAGTGATATTAAGGAATTCAGGTTTTCGCTGTGTCCAGCAAAAGTTGAGCTTGTTCACTCAGGGAAACTTTTCAAGTCCCATGGCTACTCTTGGTTGATCACGCCTGTGTATTCACTTATAAATTAAATGCAGGGAGTACTACCCTCATATGTCATATATGTTACAAATAATAAGGAAAATGGAGGTCAAAGAAGGTTGAAATTTTGATGAACTAAACAATGTCATTCAACTTTAATTTTCTTTATTAGCAGTAAAAAGTATTCTCTCACTAAAATTCTTAATATTGAACATGCTTCCTTTTTGGAAATCTTGGTATAACACATTGTGATAAAGCGATTTGAAGATCTTGTTCTAAATGTAGTTTATTTCAATCATTGTTTTGTACCATTGGAAGAGGTAGGTTATTTTCACCACTTAATGATAATTCTCATTTTTCAATTCCATCTACCAAGTGTGCAGAAGGTTTAGTTGAAATTTGGTTGATGAATCGTTGTTTTTTAATATCAGTCAATTGTTCCTGCAATGTAAGTTGGAGGATATTGCATTTGCATTTTTATTTTTAAACAAATAGGTTCAAACACACTGAAAGTCTTCATCTGGCAGTTTTTTAAGCACTTCAGAAAATTCTGTGTACATAATCTGATCCTTGTCAAAGGTAATATTCATACATAATTTTTAGCATCAAATCAAGAGTGATCTCCATACATCTGTTTCTCAAATGCACCCCCCATAGCATGAATTTTTTTTTCTAAATGCAATCACCTTTTTGTGGTTAAAATACTATCTTTAGCTCAAAGAGACAGATTAAGCATGTTTTGTTTTAACCACATACCTGGCAGATAGTATATTATGGACAGCATTTACCAAGAAAAAGGTCAGAAAATTTGAAACTCTTTTTGAATGACGATGAAAAACTTATCTTTAGTTCTTTGCCCTAACATAGCCAACAATCCACTGTATGATTCAAAAGACTTCAATGGTTATGACTCATCTTTCAAAGTGCAGCCAAGAGTCCCTTTTAAAGGGACTGTCTAATGTTTCTAACGCTCTCCCTGCCCCAAGTTTAAAAGTAAAATGAATGATAACCTGTAGCAATCTATGAATCTCTGACTTCAGTTTCTTGGCTGCAGTAGCTTGTCTGTGAATGACAGTGATGAATTTTGTGTTGAAATTTTTGTAATTTAATCCCAGAATTTAAAATTCCTGTATAGATGCTGCTGTTTTAGTTGTTATGGTTACACAGTTTTAAGAACAACCATAGTCATGTATTATTTTGATTAAAGAAATCATACATTGTTGAGAATAGAGCTTCTCTGCTAAACTTTAGTTAGTGGTTCATAAACTAAGTTTTTCAGATGTCATTATCAGAATGGGATAAAATGTATACCATAAGTGGCGGCATGTTAGAAATAACTGTATTTTCTTTCAACAGTAGAGCAATCCTCCCACACTGTGTAATTTATTCTAATATGTGTCCCTCCAAATCTACAGCAGTATTTTCTAAGCATCTTCCAACTGTTTGCTGACAAATGAATGTATTTCATTTTGCAGTCATATTTTCATATTTTAACATTTGTTTGTTTATGTTTGTTTTCTACCTTTCCAGAAAAAAACCAGTGTTTCCCCAGTCATACGTGGCTTTGGGCTCTTGGAATATATAATAAACTTATCATTAAGTTTAGTAAAAGCTGTGAAGTATTTGATCACCTCATCTCTAAATGTCATTGAAAAAAAAAAACGGCTCATAGGTGTTTAATCAATCTTGATGTTCTGAATATCTAATTTGTAGATGTCTTTCTGTTTGTGACGGCATTAAGGAGAACTTGGGGAGCCAAAGTATCATTGTCCCTGACTCACAGGTTTCCTGTCTCATGAAGAGAGCCAAATAAAACTCAAATATCATGTGAAAAGGACAGCTTAGGGGCACAGCCAACCCCCCACCCCATACTCAGCCTGTCTGTGTGCAGCTTGTATGCTGCATCCTCAATAATAAATTTTTACCTAAAGATAGTGTATGGGAATTAGATGAAGGCAACTGGGGAAGGGTGGGGAGAGTCATCCAGAAAGAGCAAAACAAACGGCAGCTTGAAGGCCAGACAGTGAGAGCAGCGACGTCTCAATTCCAAGAACACAAAGTTCAACCAGGCTGGTTCTTGGAATGTGAGGAGAGGGGGACCAGGGATGTGGACAGGCAAATGGGTTGAATCATGGAGAGCTTTCTGAGTTACTTTTATTGAGTCTAGACCTCTTTTGAAGGACCGTGGAGACAGATGGAAAGGTTTGAGCAGAGGAGTGACAAGATGATTATCTTTAGGGAGGTACCCAGAGTTCTCACTGAGGAGAAGGTGTTGAGAGTTGGCCAGGTTGGAGGCATGGAGATCAGCTGTGACTAGTTCCAAACTGAGGTGATGGCCTGGAGGTTGAATCAGGGTCATGGGTGTGGAGAGAAGGGATTGGAAACAAAAGATATTTGGGAGACAGAGCGCACAGCACATGGAGTAGATGAGGGTGAGTGTCATCAGATGTGTAGTCGGTGGGGAGAGGGATCTGGTGTGGTATGGGTCGGGCTACGTTTCCTAGAAACAGGCTCTGGATGATCTCTGGAGATCCACCTGTGAGCGAGTGAGCAAGGCAGGAATAGACAGAAAAAGTTGACACAGTGCTATGGAGACAGAGGCCTCTGCCCATTTGCAGGGAGCTCTGGAGCTGGGATGGCCCTTCGCAACTGGCCCAGATTAAGGTGAGAGGGCCAGGCCTTTGTATCTCTACATCAGCCAGATGTTGGCTGCTCCTTGAGAGGGGGTGTAAACTTAGGCAAGACAGTTCCCAAGAACTGGCACGAGATGGTAGCCATGGCAATAAGCAGGGAGGGACTCAGCTGTGAGTAGTCAGCAAGCCAGTATGCTCAGCAGCAAGGGGATGGGGATGGGGGCATTACTCTTAAGAGAGGTTCTAGACAAAGCACTACTCTGTCCACTACAGTGGCAAAAGATCTTCTGTTTACTTTAGGACATGCTTGCTTTCAGAGGCCTGTGAGTTTATTATCCTTTCCTTGGTTCACAAATAACTAGTTAATTTTAACCGTGGGAGGTACAAGGCATTTTGCTAACTGGTGAGGATGATGGGAGTGCAGAGGGCAGAGGCAGAGATGAAGATTCATATACGTAATGCTCAGGTAGCCTCTCTACTGTAGGGGAACCAATGAAGATTCTTCTCAGGTTAAACTGAGTTCCAAATTCTGCATGTTCCCTTCTCCTTAAAAGATTAAGCTTGACTGCTTTTCCTTTTCTCAGATACATTTCCTTCTCTTCTTTCTGTTCTCCTGTTGAGAGTAAGAAACAAGCTCAAACACCAGCTCCTTTTAAAGATGCACAGACACAATATGAAAGTTACAAATAATTAGGAAATCTTACAAAGTTCTTAACAGGAGTTGTCCTCTGGCTCATGGTTCCCAAAGATGATTCTGTGTTGGTATCCTAAACTCCATGCTTTTGACTCTTCTTTGATTTTCTAAAGTTCATAAAACAACATTTTCCTCAGTCCCTCCCTTCTCTTTCCTTGGGCAAGACTGGCTTTCCAGCATTTAGATCTAAAGAGATAGTAGGAGATGAAACTAGTGGATCCATCCCAGTAGCCAGGACTTAGGAGATACTCAAATATCTAGAGGTCTCCTCAATAATGGCTAACTTTGAACTGTTAATTAAACAAGGAGGCTATTGGGCTGAGGTGGCTTTAAGGGTGGCCTATCTAAGCCAATGAAAATCTAGGTCTGTAAATATCTGGAAGTTACATAATGAAAATGCTAAGGACAGCCAATCACAAACTGTCAATTAAGCTTTAATCAGCCAATCAAATAACTTCCTTTCTTTGCCTGCATACCTTCTCTGTGTCTTTCCCTGGCTCCTGTAGGTGGAGTGTGCCCAACCACTCCCGCTTCGGCACTGCCCAAATTAAATCGATTTTGAGCTTTTAAAATTTTTCTATGCCTTATTTTAACTTTTAACAGAACACAATCACCACTCCTCAGGTATCTGAGTGAAAGGCCTTTGCAGGCATTTCCAAAATGAGGCTCCCGAAAGGAGAGGTGGCTTTGATACTGAAAATCTATTTATGTGATCACTGACAAAGGAAAAGGGGAATCCTTTCTTAGGCCTCCCCTCAGTCTAGTTCTGGTAGGCTAATAATAATTTATCTGGTTGTAATTTCTTTTCAAGTTTTGTTTTTAGAAACACGCAAAAAATCTTGACTCTTGGGATTTGGGTGTTAAAAAGATGGATTATTTTTTCTTTGCTGGCCCCTCAGCTGCAGATCTTTATAATGCTAGTGTCAAACAGGGTTAATAATTCCTTTAAAAACAAGCCAACAAATTTAACATTAAATTCCCTATAAACACGTAGACCAAGCTTAGTTTTGAGCTAAAAAATGTGTAACTCAAGTCACGGGGGCTGTCAGTTTAGGAATGGTTTGCAAGGCCTTTTGATAGCGAGATAAGGGCTTCTCTGTGTTTTTCTTTTCCTCAAAGAGCGCACCTTTTGTGCTCTCAGCCTAACAAAGAAATTTCTCAATTTCATAGTGGAATTTGGAGGGAACGTATGATGTGTGCACTGATACCTATTGTGCCTGCAAAGCCAGTTTCAAACCACAAAAGGATTAAAAAAAAAAAAGCTTGGATTTTGCATTACACTGATTGGAGGAAACACTAAGACATTGAGAGCAATAAAAACAGCAACAAGCAGATCCCAAAAGATTTGGAATTCCTTTAGTTTCCATTTGGCATAAGAATAGTATGATTTCTTTGTTCTGCCCTTTCTTATCTTCAACACTCAAATAATAATGTCATTTTTGTAGTGGAGTAAAGACTTCTACTGTTGCCTAAAGCAGAATGATGCCCAAGGTAGTCTTACATATGTAGAATAATAGAATTAATCTTTGTATTGATTTTTTTTTACAGAGGGGTAGTGTCATCTTTTTTAAAAAAAAGTAAACACTAAAAAGTGTTTCCTGCTGTGAAATTCAACCATTTCTTAGAATGGACAAAGATGTGTGCTTTGCCTTTTAACTCTTGGTCTACCTGGCAAAGCGGTTTCTCTGCATTCTTCTTTGTAAAAATAGACTTGAGATGATTTGCAAGAAATTACTATTTTTTGCTTTGGGTTGTTTATGGTTTTTAAAAGCACATGCAGTGTTATCTGTTGCCTGTGTGTGCACAGGATGAATTGTGCTTTCGAGCTAATTTTCTCCAGCCGAGGCTTGACCAAAACACTGGACTCTATAAAAGGCTCTGCTCCAAAAGTATCTGGCATTATAAAGCCACAAGGCAGTTCTACGACCCAGGACTCTTTATGATAAGTCACTGCAGAATTCAGTTTTGGTAGCACACTTGTAACCATTCAAACACTGCTGTGTAGCGCTTTCAGCTCTTGAAGAGAAGGGAATGGGGGAGGGGCAAGAGAGAATTGTAAGTAAACAAAGATTCCAAACCCAGAAAACCTCGGATTTACGTTGGTATGTACCTTATGAAATTCTAATATTTTGTAGCCATGTGTAGTGTTATCAAGATTTCAGATAATCAGGTCCTAGTATATGTTCCAAGGCATGTAATATTTTTACATGCATACTAATAAAGGCCCACCTTTGAGAAGAAAAAAAGGCCTCCTTTCAAATGAAGTCAAGCCCAGGTGAAGCTGAAACTCAACCCACACAATACTGGCACCGTTTTCAGGCTAAAAGATGAGAGTTTCAATTTCTTCATTTTGCAACATGGATGAATGTGATGCCTGGCTGGCAAAATTCGTAGATTTACATAGGTTGTTCTAAACACCACCGGTAAATATGTGTGCCAATTTATGTGCAATTCAAGACAATTTGCTGTGTGAAATTAAAGACCAACACCTCTTCCGGGAGACAATCATTCGGTTCATTTACATGAAAAGTCCTCAACGGCAAAAAATGCTACTTCTAATTTACATCACACAGTGTCCCCAGAACAGAGAACAATGGCTTCCTCAATGGAAGTGAATGCCAAAGAGAGGCATTTTGAGATAAAAAAAAAAAAAACCTTGAGTACATTTTGCAAATATGAAGCAATCAATCAAATTTAAAATAAAACACACAGAAACGCTTCCCATGCTGGGAGCCTTCACTGCTACTTCAGTAATATTGGTTATCTTTAGAATCCCATCAAACGGGTGAGCCTTTTTAAGAGGGTCTGGTGACATTGTTTTCAGGTCCTTCCATTTTGTCCTATTTCCAGGGTAAGCACAATTAGCTTGACTTGGGGTTTCTCTCTCCTTATAAAAAGCCTTTCAATTGAATGTTCGTCTGTCAGTGATGGAGGAATCAGGACACAGGGCTGGATAAATAGCATACCTGGTGTGGTGGTAATATATTCTCCCTCGATGTGTTAACGATTTTTACACCTTTGTGGTCTTTACGGGGGTTTATGTATGTTATCTTTTTGTGTTCTGGAGGGCTGTGATCACCTGCTGTATGTACAACATGTGTTTGTTACATTTGTACACCATCTCCCTTCTTGAATTTAAACACCTAGCTATTACGTCTTGTTTACTCAGTATCATCCCCCATTCGGAAAAGAAAAAAAAAAAACTGCAAGAACTGAACATGCCATGTTTCAATCTGGCCCCAGTGGCTTTTTCTGAGAGCAAAACGTGTGTCTTTTACACCAGGGCTTTTTCCCCACCCCAGGGGGTGTCTTCCATTCTTTTGTGGCTCAGTTTAAGGCGAAAAGGGCTCCAAACCACTAACTAAGCAGAAGGGAGCCCCTTCTTCCACCTGCAGGGAGAATTTCAGGTTTAATTTATCTGAAGATAGCGTGCTCTCTTCTTATTTGCCACCATTACGAGGATAACAAAACACCACCTTGGCTTCAAGATCCTGGTGGAGGCTCACGGGCTTTCTCAACCATCTTTGGCGAGGCCTTGCTTCCTTCCACTCGAGTAAGTTGCGGCTTGGGGCCACGGAAAGGACTGGGTGAGAGCCTGAAATGTCGTTTGAAAAAAAAGAAGCCCTCCCTCCATCCCCTCAGCACCACCAGCCCGCTCTCCGGGGCGAAGTTGCAGTCCAGCAGCCCCATACGGGCGACACCCGGCAGGTCCGCGGGGCTCTCTCCCCGGCCGCGGTCGGCACCGGCCGGGCGTCCGCACCCCCGGCCGCGGGGCTTCGCGCTCCCGCCGCCTCGCCGCCCGAGTCCTCCCTCCCCCCGCCGGCCGCCCCCTCCCCCTCTCCCGCGCTCCCTTTTGTTCGCTCGCCGCTCGGGCCGGGCCGCCGCCGCCGGGCCCGCACCCCCAGCCTAGGCCCCGGCGTGGCGGGCCGCCCCGCCGCCGCCGCCGCGCGGCCTAGAGCGCGCCGCCCGGGGAGGCGCGGGGCCCGGGCCGGGCGCACGGCGAGGCCGCGGCGGCGGGGCGGCCCGGGAGCTCGGGAAGCGGCGGCAGCGGCGGCGGCGGCGGCGGCGAGGCCGCTCCACCGCACACGCACACACAGACCCCGGCAGCGGGAACGCAGATGACACGCCCGTAGCATGGAAGCCGCCGCCGCCGCCGCCGCCGCCGCTACGACGACAGCAGCCGCAGCCACAGCAGCAGCAGCCGGCGGCGCCGCGCTGAACAAAGGTCATCCGAGCTGCGGCCCGGACGCCCGGGCTTGACCGCTGCGAAGGCCAACCCCGGGAAGGGGGTGGGTGTGCGCCCGGGGGGCCGGGGGCGGCGGGCGCGGGGTCGGGGCGAGCGAGGGGCGCAGCGCGGCGGAGGAAGGGGCGCGGGCGGGCGCCGGGGGAGGCGGGGGCCGGCCCCTCGTGCCAGCCCTGAGGGTTCGGGTGAGCGCGTGAGGCTCAGGCCCCTGGCCGACTGCAGTGGCCTGTCCCACCCTGGCCCTGGGGACAGTTGGCCTTCGCGCCCCACCAGCTTCTTTGGGGGGCCCGACGACGAGCCGGCTTACTAGGCCCCACAGGTTCAGAGAGGGGGGCCACGTGAGCGCAGGAGCGCGCTTCCTGCCCCCTCCAGGCTGGCTGTGCACAGAGGGCTTTTAAAAGGCCTCTGCGCCCCTTTTCTCACTGCCTTTTAATTTGCCCCCCACCCCACCCCTGGCATCCCTACTTTTCTACCCTGAGGTGAGGGGATTTGGACTTCTCCCCCCAGGTGCTTGAAAGAAGAGAAGGTTGGAGGAGGAGGAGACTGGGGGGGCTGCTGGTGGTGGTGACAGGGCTGGGAGAGAGTGGAGAGCTACGGAGGAGGGGGCTGGGTGGGGTGGGGGTGACAGGCAGAGAGAAGCCTGGTCAACAAGCCAGCACCACTCTGCTAGGAGGCCGAGGCCGGCTCCTGCAGCCGACGCATCCAGTGTGAGCAGACACACATAGATTGCTTTCTTGGGGGCTCTTTGTCAGCCACCAACACAGAGAACACACACTGACACACACGTACACAAAGATCTGAGCCAGGTTGTGGGAGGTAAGTGGGGAAGGAGAAGGAGGGGGAAACAGTGTCTGCGGTGGGCTTTAGGGTGGTGGGGCGGGGGGATGGGCCTTGAGGGGCGCTGGGGTGCATTTCCAAGACTGTGTGCTTGTGTGGTGGTGGTGGTGGTGGGGGACACACGATGACCTTACCCTCCTCACGAAGACCTTAAAGAGAAAAGCAACCCCCAGTGAGATCCCCCCTGTGCTGATGATTTTCAGGGACTTGTTGGCAACTCAGCGAGGGTTGCCATAGCTTTTTTATGTAGGGTGACCAGAACCGGCTGAAACTGGTTTGAGGCAGATCAGCTCCTGAACACAATGCAGTCACTGAGCTACTACAGTGGGATAGCAGCTTCCTTCATGGCAGCCAAAAGCAGAGGAGCTTGCAGGAAGGTACCATCCCAACACAGTATGTGAATGTACACTTAGACACCACACAGCACTGGTACGTGACTAATGGAGCCCTAAGAGATTCTGTGTAGAGAAGATGGAAAAAAATGTGCAGGTTTGCAAGGTCTGAGATTACTTGGGCTTTTCCTGCCTTTTTCTTTTGCTTAAGGGATGGACAAGGAGCTGAGATTTATGACCCTTATTAAAGCAAAAAATGTGCCTTGCTAGGGTGGGGACACTTGGTTTATGCAGTGTCTCTTTCTCTGTGTTTCTAACAAAACAAAACCAAAATGAACTGATGGATTTGTAATGGATGGGTGTTGCTGGAGAATGCTACTTTGCATGCTTTTTTTCTCTTGCAGGGTATGTTCTGTTTTGTGCTTTTCCTTTTAGAAGCTACTAAAGGGTGTTGGGGATACTTCTGACTATTATGAAGGCCAAAAGGTAACAATATTGTTCTAGGAAATGCGCATAAATGCAATCCAGTGATGCTGTAAGGCATACATGCTGTCTTTTTTTTCCTTGTAGGCCTGTTGACTGGGGCTGCTTTTAACCCTTTCATATTTGCAGAGAATGCGACCGTGTGACAGTAACTGAACATTGGTCCAGAGTCTTCCCAAAAGGTCAAGGTTCACAAGGTGAGATACGATATTTTGAGCATGAATTTCAGTGTTTATTTGAAGATCCACTCAGACACAGACTGATGGTGGATTGATACCCTGGAGAAAATACCGGGTTCAGAGTGGAGAAGAAAAACTCTGTATGTTATCCAACTTTAATGGGGTTAGAGTGACATTATGATGGTATTGCTATGAAGGCGAAATCAGAATGACTTCATTAAATCGTATGTGTCTAGTCATTTAGAAGAGTCAGGCCTGGAAAGAAGCAAGTTTAGAGAATGTAGGCATCAGGGCCTTGTGGAGAGCGTACTGCTTTGCATAAGACTAAAAGCAGTAAGCATGGAGCATTTTCCCGATGATGACAAAAAAAGGAAGGACTTCGCCAAATCGAGGCAGCCTAGCCACCTTTTTAGGATATGAGGAGTCTGCAGGTAGAGCTGCCTTTTGTTCATTCATCACCTTGCTTTTTACCTTGCTCTCTGTGTTAACCTGAGAGGGTTTTCACTCTGAGTCAAGTGGTGGAATGGCTTTTATTGATTTTGGGGCTGTTGACGGGGAGTTTGCCTTTGGATTATTTGTGGCATACATTTTCATGTGGAATGCTAATGCAATACCAGGAGGAAATGGGGTATTCTGGCTTCATCTGTGAAAAGACGCCTGTTAACTCAAAGCTTTACAGCAGTGGCTGGTAAAAAATGTCGAATGCCTTAAGAGATTGCAGTTAAATTTGAGGTGGTATTTTTATGCACCCTCCCAAACCAGAGAGGTTTTAGAGAAGAGAAAAAAAAGCAGTAATGAGTGTAGTAGCCAAGTAAAGAACAAAGGTAGCAGAGCTTACAGGGAAACACTCAACATTTTGCCTTGGGGTTCCTTGTGAAAAGGACTGCAACTTCCCCAAACAGGAAACCAGCAACTCCAGAATCAGATCCAACATGATCTCAACAACAGAACTAGTTATGTCTTCTGGTTTGGTAAAAGTACAGTCAAGAGGAGCCCATAGGAGACATGACTGAAAATAAATTTTCTCCCCCACTTTGAAGAGGGCATTTTGTTCCTCTTTGCCTTCAGCAGAATAGGGGCTTTTCAGAAATGGCGAGGATCTTAGAATTGGTTGTGTGCTGGCAGTTGGTGGCAGAATACCTGCAGTGAAGGGTGTCAAGTATGCAGGGTTTTTTATTGTTAAAATTTTTTGCATATAATTGCAGAGCATCCAGTGTGTGATAAAACTGCAAAGGGGAAATGAATGCATGGTTTGCCCAGAATATGCTGTGTAGTATTTAAGAGAGAAATGTAATCTCGGACTGATATACCAGTAAATAGCTTACATGGTGGAACAAAATTCTTTAACAGTCACACTGTGCTAAAATTGGTTTTCGATTCTACATGATTTTTGACTGCCAGAGATTCTGTGTCTGAGTATTGCAGAAATCTGCTTGCAAAGCAGATCCCAATCCATGTTGCATGATCTGCTGCTCTTGCTTTTCTGGTGCCAACTAAAACTCAGATGGCTAATGTGATAAACCTTAATTAGCTTAATACAATAAGCTGTTTTATAATTTAGTCCTTAGCTCCTGTCTTGAGAAAGTCAGTGATTTTTATTTAACTTCGACAGCAAAACCCTCTGCAATGAACATTTCTTGGTAATAGGTTTTAAAAGCCCTTTTTGTAAGGCACTGCATGTCACAGAATGTTCTGGTTTACTCTCACTGTGGTTTTTAGCTTTGTTGCTCCTCCTCCCCCCACAGAAGGCTCCTGGAAAATAGCATTTGTTTTGCATTTAGGCCAGTCTTTCCAGCTGCAAATGCTGTTTAAGGTTGGAGAGCTGGTTCTCCAGGGCAGCAATCAGGAGCTCATCTTGGATTGGGTTTGTCTCAGGTGGCGATCTCATGCTGAGGTGTAACAATGTAGCAGGCCCAGGTCTCACGAGAGTTTTCTGGGCTTGGGAACGGGAATGTGAGTGCAGAGAATGAGCAACAGCCTTCTCTTTCCTGGAAGAGCCAGGAAGGAATAGGGTGGCACCCACACTTGTGTCCGGGGCCTGTGTGTTGCAGTCGCTGTCGCCATGCTGGCAGCCACACCTGGAGCCGGGATTGCCCCACAGGCAGGCTCCCGGGGCCACCAGCGGGCTGGCCCCTCTGCGGGAGGAAGGTGTGGATTTGGCTGATGAGGGTACCCTGGAAAGAGAGTTGTCACTCGGTGTTGAACCTTTGCTTGTTTTTATCATTTGCCTACTTAAGAGTCATTTTTTCCATGTTAAAGAACATTGGATCCAGGGCTTTTAGGACTCTTGAGCCTCCTGGGTCCGGAGAGGCTTGCGGGCTCTTTTTGCTCCTCCCTCTTCTCAACAAAGGGATTCCCTGCCCCCACCCACCTTAATTCCTTTTAAAGGACGTCTAGGAAGGAGACAGGCAATAGTAAATGGACTCTTCTGCTTATACCTTTGGCTGTGATGAGTTAGGAATTTAGAATTTGCAGTCTCCCGTTCCCCTTTATTTCTTCCCTTCACATGCTTTCTTGGGCTTTGCTGTGGGGCGAGTCCTCCCCTGGTTTAGAACAGCGTTTCCCATATCCGGGCTAGAACTCCATCTGGCTGTTGACCGCTGGCTCAGAGGGTTGCCCTGATGTGGACCCTCATGAAGGTCGCCAGTACAAGGGAAACTGGGAAAGACTGTGCACTGCTCCCTCCTCATTCCCGAACCATCTCTTCCTAGTGAATACGATACACCACCAACAGAGAATCACAGAAGCCACAGAAAACATGAAAGAAATCTGCACCTTTGTGTCCTGGTTAAATGGTTAACTTTTTTTAACTTTAAAACATGCATTAAGTAAAATTTACTCTTTGGTGTGACCAGTGTAGAGTGCTAGTGTTGGCCGCTGCTGTCTGCAGGGAATAGTTCCATCAGCCCCTAAACTTTCCTTTTGCTGTGTCCCTCTGTGGTCAGACTCTTCTCACCCCAGCTGTCCCTGGTTGGTTCTGTCACTGTTACTTGGTCTTTCCCAGTGTGTCATATAAATAGCTTCCTTCACTTAGCAAGGTGCATTTTGATGCATCCATATTGTGTGTATCCATACTGTTTTACTGCTTGAGTTGTAGACTCCTGTATGGATGTACCACAGTTTGTTTATCCCCTCCCTAGTTGAGAGACGTTAGGGTTTCCGGTTTTTTGGTGATTCTGAATAATGCTTATAAACATTGCCTACATGCTTTTGTCTAAACATAAGTCTTTAGGGTCTCTTCAGTAAATACTTAGGAGTGCGATGGCTGGGTCATACAAGAATTAGAAGTCGAATGAAAATAAATTCAGCTCCTTCATAGCCTTGTCAGCTGCAGCAGTTAAGACTTCCCAAGTAAGAGATGGTAGCAGACGTTATCTGAAGACACATGCAGTGATCGCAATAATAGACCGCTCACTCACGGGATGATGTGCTTTATAACCCAGAACTAATCGAAATTAGCCAAAAGTAGACACAAAGTACAAGTGCTAAAATACCTTTATATCCTACAGCATTTATTTTTAAGCTCTTCAAGAAACATTTGGTGGTTTAATTTTTACATTTGTCCCAAGTTCAGTAAAACACCAGTCATAGAATCAAAATTTTGGAAAGTGGTACCAAAGATCTTCATTAAAATTTTAGTTGCATACACAACTTAGTAACTGAAATTTATATGAGTTATTGACTGTCCAAATACTGGTGGTGTTTTAGTATTTGAGGTTATTATTCAGCTTTCATACTTTTTAAGGAAGTGAAAATATTTAAGCAATATCCAAGCCATGAAGTAGGGAGATTAGAGGAGTTTTTTTTTTTTTTTTTTTTTTTTTTTAAGAGGATAAGATAACATTCAGGATTGGGAAGAACACATAGACCAAGGTTCTGGTGATGTAAATCAGGAGAGCCTGAGAAGTGGGAAATAAAGTTTATTTGGGGATTATTTCATCCATTTAACAGATACTGAGTGTTTACTAAATACCGGACATGCTAGGCACTGGGAGTACCAAGGGAAAAGAAATCCAGAGAGAAAAATCTGGTGGGAAGTAGCATACAGATGCTATGATAGGAATGTGATGGGTCACCTCCTGCCAAGTGTTGAGGGAGGAGCCCTTGAAGAGGTGGCTTTTGAGCAGCACCAGGAAAGACCCGAAAGAGTAAGGCAGGCAGAGGGGTGGGGGATGAGCACATAGGGAAAGGCACTGAGCGGCCTCAGTGTTGCAAGTAGGGATGGGAGAGTTGGGGGTGGGGTTGGAGAAAAGGAGATGAAGCTAGGAGGCAGGCAAAGGCCAGACTTCTGAAGGTCATTTTATACAGTCCATTCGAGTGTGGACTTCCTTATCTAGGCAGTGTAGACAGAAAGGCTTACTTTTAATGACCAAGGTCCTGGGGCATTACAGTGAGGATGGAGAGGAGGCTATTGCCGAAGGCAGGGAGGTCTAGTGAAGGGACCATCACACGCAGCAATCCAGGAGAGAAGAGGAGGGCTTGATCTGAGGCAGTGCAGTGGATGGGGTGGGAGGGGGCAGGTGTGTGTGGTGGTGGTGGTGCCCGATGGGGTGGGAGGGGGCAGGGCTCTGTGTATGTGTGTGTGTGGTAGTGGTGGTGCCCGATGGGGTGGGAGGGGGCAGGTGTGTGTGGTGGTGGTGGTGCCCGATGGGGTGGGAGGGGGCAGGGCTGTGTGTATGTGTGTGTGTGGTGGTGGGGGTGCCCGATGGGGTGGGAGGGGGCAGGGCTGTGTGGTGGTGGGGGTGCCCGCTTGGGGATGGGGATGATGGAGAGGGAGGAGCAGAGCATGTTGCTGAGGTTGCTCCCTGAGGGTACCTGCCCCTGGATTTTCTACCAGTTCAGAAGGCAGAGTGGATTTGGAAAGTAGAGGTGGGGGAACGCTCCCTTGATAGAGTGAATTCGAGTTTGGGTTGAGTTGCCCATGGGGCTGTCCTTTGCCTCCTGGATCTGTTTGGGCTGGACGGCTAGATGGGAGGAATTGGCATAGAACAGAACTGATAGAAGAAAGGTGTAAAAAAAGTTGAGTTTGGGGTCTCCTAAGATAATTTTTTAAAATTAATTAATTAATTAGTTTTGTCGTGAATCTACAATTACATGAAGACTATTATGTTTACTAGGGTCCCCCCTTCACCAAATCCTCCCCACAAACCCCATTACAGTCACTGTCCATCAGCGTAGTAAGATGCTGTAGAATCACTACTCGTCTTCTCTGTGTTGCACAGCCCTCCCCGTGCCCCCCCCACATTATACATGCTAATCATAATGTCCCCTTTCTTCTTCCCCACCCTTATCCCTCCCTTCCCTCCTTTTCTCCCCAGTTCCTTTCCCTTTGGTAACTGTTAGTCCATTCTTAGGTTCTATGATTCTGCTGCTGTTTTGTTCCTTCAGTCTTTCTTTGTTCCTATAGTCTTTGGGTTTGAGGTGAGTCTCTTGTAAGCAGCATAGAGATGGGTCTTGCTTTTTTATCCATTCTGTTTTTCTGTGTCTTTTGATTGGTGCATTGAGTCCATTTACATTTAGGGTGATTATTGAAAGATATGTACTTATTGCCATTGCAGGCTTTAGATTCGTGGTTGCCAAAGGTTCAAGGTTAGCTTCTTTAGTATCTTACTGTCTAATTTAACTCACTTATTGAGCTATTTTGAACACTGTCTGGTCATTCTTTATTTTTCTCCCTTCTTATTCCTCCTCCTCCGTTCTTTATATGTTGGTTGTTTTATTCTGTGCTCTTTTGTGCTTCCTTTAACTGCTTTTGTGGGTAGTTGATTGTATTTTTTGCCTTTAGTTAGTATTTGGTTGGTCTGCTTTCTTTGCTGTGATTTTATTTTCTCTGGTGACATCTATTTAGTCTTAGAAGTGCTCCCATCTAGAGCAGTCCCTCTAAAATACCCTGTAGAGGTGGTTTGTGGGGGGCAAATTCCCTCAACTTTTGCTTGTCTGGGATTTGTTTAATCCCTCCTTCATATTTAAATGATAGTCATGCTGGATACAGTATTCTTGGTTCAAGGCCCTTCTCTTTCATTGCATTAAATATATCATGCCATTCTCTTCTGGCCTGTAAGGTTTCTGTTGAGAAGTCTGATGATAGCCTGATGGGTTTTCCTTTGTAGGTGACCTTTTTCCTCTTTCTCGCTGCCTTTAAAACTCTGTCCTTGTCCTTGATCTTTGCCATTTTAATTATTATGTGTCTTGGTTTTGTCCTCCTTGGGTCCTTTCTGTTGGGAGTTCTGTACACTTCCATGGTCTGATAGATTATTTCCTCCCCCTATTTAGGGAAGTTTTCAGCAATTATTTCTTCAAATACTCTTTCTGTTCCTTTTTCTCTCTCTTCTTCTTCTGGTACTCCTGTAATGCGGATATTGTTCCTTTTTGGATTGGTCACAGTTCTCTTAATATTGTTTCATTCCTGGAGGTCCTTTTATCTCTCTCTGCATCAGCTTCTATGCGTTCCTGTTCTCTGGTTTCTATTCCATCAATGGCCTCTTGCATCTTATCCATTCTGTTTACAAATCCTTCCAGAGATTTTTTCATTTCTGTAATCTCCCTCCGGACATCTGTAATCTCCCTCCGGACTTCATCCCTTAGCTCTTGCATATTTCTCTGCAGCTCCATCAGCATGGTTATGAGCTTTATTTTTAATTCTTTTTCAGGAAGACTGGTTAGGTCTATCTCCTTCTCAGGGTTTGCCTCTGTGATCTCAGTCTGTATCAATTTCTTCTGCCTTTTCATGGCAATAGATATATTGGTGGGGAGCTGGTGCCTGTGTTGGGTAAGAGAAAGTCCCTTCTTGCCAGTGTATGGCCTTCTTCTCCTGGGAGAACAGCGACCTCTAGCGGCTTGTGCTGGGCAGCTGCTTGCAGAGGCTTCTGATCTTGCCCGGCCGCTATGTAGTTTATTTAGCTCTGCAGTTGCTGTGGGTGTGGCCTGCCTCAGGCTGCTGATCCAATATGGCAGAGCCGCGTTGGAGGGGGAATAGGCAGGAGGCTGTTTACCGCGGTGAGGGGCCTCCCAGCTGTGCTGCAGGGGTTCAGGCACCCAGAGTTCCCTGGGGATTCGCAGCTGCTGGGCTAACTGTCCCAGAGCACTTCCATCCAGCTGTGGGGTCCTTGTCCCTTTAAGACTTTAAAAAGCACTCGCTTTTCTTTGTCCTGGGTGCACCGGCTGCAGGGACCCGCTCACAGGTCTTACTGTCCTGTTTCCCTAGTTTCCAGCACCCCATGCATGCACTGTGTGTGTGCGCTCTGGTGCGGATGGCTGGGGCTGGGTGTTCAGCAGTCCTGGGCTCCCTCTCCCTCCCCTCTCCGACTCCTATCCTCCCGCCCAGAGCTGGGGGGAGGGGCGCTCGGGTTCCGCCGGGCCGGGACTTGTATCTTACCCCCTTCATGAGGTGCTGGGTTCTCGCAGGTGTGGATGTGGTCTGGCTGTTGTTCTGTGTCTTCTGGTCTCTCTTTTAGGAAGAGTTGTCTTTGTTGTATTTTCAAAAATATATGTGGTTTTGGGAGGTGATTTCTGCTGCTCTACTCACGCCACCATCTTGGTTCTCTAGCCTCTCCTAAGATAATTTTTATATAGGAAAAACCATAAATGGAGGTGGGGGCTGAAGAACTTAGGACACATGATGGTTGGAAGACAAAATGTTTCCAGAAAGGTTGAGAATGGTATCAGCTAAAACTGCAGACGTTGCAGTCTGTCGTGGTGGGCCCTCTTGACATCTCATTTAATACTGGGACAATGAAAAGAGCTTCTATATATATTACCTTATCCCCTTGGTGCAGGTGGGGAAACTGAGACAGAGACTACGGTCAAGGTCTGCCAGCTCGTAGATGGTATACTAGCGGCAGAACTTGAAGCCTGCTGCTCACCACTGGTCTGTTTGGTTTCGGGAGCACAATTGGTGGCCTGGGGAAACCCTGGCAGTGGTTCAGGGGCTGCAGAGGGAGGAGGAGGAGCCTGAGAGGGGACACAGTATGTGCTGGACAGCAAAGGCAACTGACAGTGTTAAGGTTAGACGTGGCAGTCAGTGATGTTTGGGGTGAGAATACATGATGGAGAAGCTTGAGACGCAGTAAAGCTGGGTTTGTACTTAGCCTGGTTTTCCTGACTTAAGTCACTACAGGGAGAGGAGACTGGCTCTACACAAGAGACCATGCTAGAAATAGCATGTTGAGAACACTACATTTTATTTTTTATTTTTTATTAAGGTATTATTGATACACACTCTTATGAAGGTTTCACACGAAAAAACAATGTGGTTACTACATTTACCCATATTATCAAGTCCCCACCCATACCCCAATGCAGTCACTGTCCATCAGTGTAGTAAGGTGCCATAGATTCACTATTTGCCTTCTCTGTGCTACACTGTTAAACACACCTGCCCCACCCCATGTGTACTAAACATAATGCCCCTCAATCCCCTTCTCCCTCCCTCCCCACCAGCCCTTCCCCCCCTCCTCCCCTTTGGTAACCATTAGTGCCTTCTTGGAGTCTCCGAGTCTGCTGCTATTTTGTATCTTCAGTTTTGCTTCGTTGTTATACTCTACAAATGAGGGAAATCATTTGGCACTTGTCTTTTCTCCGCCTGGCTTATTTCACTGAGCATAATGTCTTCCATCTCAATCCATGCTGTTGCAAATGGTAGGATTTGTTTCTTTCTTATGGCTGAATAGTATTCCATTGTGTGTATGTATCACATCTTCTTTATCCATTCATCTACTGATGGACACTTAGGTTGCTTCCATATCTTGGCTATTGTAAAAAGTGCTGTGAATAAACACAGGGGTGCATATGTCTTTTTGAATCTGAGAAGTTGTATTCTTTGGGTGAATTCCAAGGAGTGGGATTCCCGGGTCAAATGGTATTTCAATTTTTAGTTTTTTGAGGAACCTCCATATTGCTTTCCACAATGGTTGAACTAGCTTCCATTCCCACCAGAACACTCAGACATTTTTACTGGGCGCTTAGGGCGCGGGTACAGATTGGAAGGGAGGAGGAACGGAGATGTTTTTGTTTTATTTACTCTTTGAAAAGGATGAGAAAAAAACAAAATAAATTGAAAAGGGTGCTGAGAATAATCTTTTGTTCTAACAGTAAATAAAAACAGTTTAAAGAAGTCTTTGAATCGTCTACAGAGAAGCAGTTCCAAGTCTGCCTGTTGTAGAGTGAGGGAGAGAGCAAATTCTGCTTAATCTGAATCTGGAGACTGAGCCTGAGTCATTTTGGGACAAACTCAGAGTGGCCTTTTTAGCTGTCCCTCTGTGCCCTACTAAGTGGCTTCTAATCGATGGTTGTTAGGATCTGAAAGTGTTGGTTTTGTATTGTTTGTTTTCAGTCAGATATTATTATAACGTTATATAATTAGAGATTCCAGGTTATCTTGAAGGGTTCAAGATAGAAGGCCGGAAAGATGAAATGAAGGTGATGTAGTTCTTCAATGTTTTCTCAATTCAGCCTTCTCTTTTTGGGACACAAATTCCTTTCCAAAGGCTGGCTGATGGGTCTAGTAATGGATATTGATTTTGGTAATTTTTTTCTGTGAGGAGCAAATTCTTTCTAGGGATCTGAATAGTAACAGTTAGATCGTTAGTAGGTTAGGAAATTCAAAGCCCTGTGTTTCTTTAAAAAAATATAGCTGAAAATACTTCAAATAATTCGGTTATCTCCTCATTTTCTACAATAAGCCTAAGTTGGGGAGGGGTGAGCAGCTAGTTAATAGCAGGTTTGGAACTAGAACCTCACACTCCAGACTTCCAGCCTAACTGTTCTATCATTACTTTCTCTTTGACTTCCAAAATTTGTCATATGTGTTTTGATGGCATATGAGCCAGCCCATATTTATAGTCTTTATATCATGTGAACCTGAAAACATGTTACTCAAATTAAGTCTCACACAGGTACTCATTGATCCTTTTCTGATTTAACATAATAGCAAGGGTGGCAGATGTAGCTCAAGGCCTCTGACTTGAGAACTTACGATCTAGTTAAATCTGGGGTAAGGCCGTGGAGATTTTCAGTTGCCTTTGCCTAGCCCTCGATACAAACCTGTGTTCTGCCTCGGACTAGCTGTAGGACCTCGAGCAAGTTACTTAAATTCTAGGCCAGACTTTTCTTGAGGGTTGTTACGGAGATTAAATGCATATTCAGTGGTAAGTCTTCTCTGTAACTGTGGCTATTCTGTGTTCCTCTGCCTTCCTGTTTTAGGGGAGGGCCCTTAGCCTCCTCTTTCTTTTTTCTATCTTGGAGGCTGTTGCTTTCTCTGTCTACCTTTACCTCATTTATAAGTTTATTTATTAGTTTTTTTTTTTGGCTATGCAAGCACATGACTGCCTGCTGCCTTTTCTTTGGTCCTCAGTTTCAGGAGCCCTGTATCTGGTTAAAAGTGAGTGAAATGTAGGCAACAGGGTAGCGCTCTTGTTCCTACTTGGCTGCACTTTGATTTATAGTTGGAGTATCTTGGACAAATTTTATGGTTATAATCTTATACTTCAGCTGTCTTAGCTCCAGAAAAATTCAGCCCAGTCAGTGAGTGGCTGTAGTCTAGATGGTCTGTCTGCTGGGATAATTTATATTGACCAGAGTTTTAAAAAAAGCAACTACAAAATGTGAATGTGAAAATATGGCAGGTTAGCTAAACCCTCTCTTGTTCCTTTTCCCATGGTATTCTGCTTCCCACATTAGCTTGACCATGACCAGATATTCCTTTGCACACAGGGATTGGATGGTAATAGAAGATTGGGTGGAGAAGGGATCCAACGGATCTGTAATGATTTTATGTCTAGAACTGCTCTGGCCGGTATGGTAGGCACCAGCCACATACAGCTGTCAAGCACTTCAAGTGTGGCTAGTCCTAATTGAGATGAACTGTAAGTATAAAACACACCAGGTTTTGAAGACTTAATGCAAAAATTAAAAAAGGTAATACATCTCAGTACTGGTTTTAAATAATGATTTCATGTTGAAATGATAATGTTTGGATATTTTGGTTGAGTGCAGTTTATTACTGAAATTTACATTGCCCCCCATCCCAACCTTTTTCTTTTTAAAATATGACTACTAGAAAATGTAAAGCTATATACATGGTTTTCATTTTGTTTCTGCGGGGCAGTATTGGTCTGGAATGTTGGATGGACATATAAATAAATTTAGCAGTGAAATTCCTCTGGTGTCCTGCAGTATTCATAGTTAATGATATTGAGTCCCCCCTTTGATTGAAAAAGATACTATAAGAATTATGTTAGGGTCTTGTTAGAGAAACTTGCTCTCCACTGGTTTGGATCCCTCTTTTCTCCTGAGTGGGCCTAATTCATCTCTGGATTACAGGGTCTAGACAGCCATGCCAGAATGGTGTCTGCTTCAGAATGGAAGGGGAACCAGTATTTATCTCAAGTTTGCTGTGTGCTAGATGCATTACACTGAAGGACCCTTGGAGGGTATAGTTAACATCCCCAGGGAGACCTGGATCAGGGTCTGGCTAGTTTTGATGTATGTTCTTCCCTTGCTGCAGGTACAGGCCATACCTGTTGTCCCTAGTCCTGTGCTGGGTCCTGCGTGCCCCTTTTCTAGGTACCCTTCCCTTCAATTTGCATGCACATCATCTGGGGATCTTGTTAGACTCCAGGTAAAATTCAGCAGGGCTGGGTGGGCCCAAGATTCTCCCATTTCTAACAAGTTCCCAGGTGGTAGTGAACTGCTTGCTGGTCCACAGACCATATTTTGAGTAGCAAGGGTTGCTGCAGTTTCCCTTGGTTTTGGACCTGCTGCCCCTGTTTCCAGAGTGTTCTGATCCTCCAGCCTTGCCTGACACTACAAGGACTTACCCTCTGGCTTTGCATTTGATGCCAGTGAGCACAGATGGGGCCACAACTGGTTTTTGGTCATAGATACTGATGTTGGCACGAACCCTGATTTCTGGGTACACAGGATCTGACCAGATCCTCAGTTTATTCCTCTTCATACATAACTGCATTACTCCAGCTTTGCTATCTTGACCCTTTTGACCCCTTGGCACCTATAGTTTTGTAAGAGAAGATACTTTTAATATTGAGGTGAGATCTGGGAGATACATGGCTGGGCCCCTGTTATAAGTCATTGTCATGAAGATTGTCAGGCCTTAAATCATCACTTAAGATGACTGTGCCATGTTTGGTGAGGGACTCAGTATCTATCTGATGGGACATGAGGACTCAAAGCTGTGAGTCTGTTGCTATTTCTGTCTCCACCTCTGATGGAGGAACGGACATGACTGGTGGCTTTTCCTTAGAGTGGGAGTTGCAGTGAGGCCCCTCCCGCAGCAGTGCTCAAGAATGGCTGGTCACACTGCCTCTTCTCCAGCACATAGTGAAGACAGTGGCCCTGAGGTCCTGGGGTCCAGATGTCTTGGGTAAGGTCACCCTGGGGCCTGGGCCAAACAAGAAATTGAGGTTCAGGAAGGCATTTGGTATATTATGTGTTTGAACTGTAAGACATTGCAAAACTTCAGTGTGTTTTTAAATTTGGGGATGCCCATTGATTAAGTAAGCTGTAAGAGTAAAATGTTGTTACGGAAATAGTTTACCATCCCTATCTTTCTGTAAGAAAGCCCCATTCCACAGAAATGCTAGTTGAATTTTAGATCTTACTGAATATTCCGCATTGAGCGTTGTGTGATAGATGAGTCTGGCACATCAAATACGATTTACTAATTGTTGGCTGACTCCGTCATCTCCTTGTTCTGTGCAGAATCCTGTGCCTGGCATCAGGGGAGTATTTGCCCTGGGCCTGAGTGTGGCTGCTGGAAGGGGAGTGGGCAGGGTTGGGGGAATAAGCACAAGGCTTGGCATTGAGGACAGGCAGTGCGGGCTGTGGAGGGGAGGGGGCAGCCCAGGAGAAGAGGGTCAGACTGTGCAAGTTCATCTGAGTTGGGGGTGAGTTCAGAATGTGGGGTAGTAATCAAGTCTTCCTGGAGCATGTCAAGAGTCAGGGTAAGTTAGGAGTCAGACTGGTTGGATGGACACATGGAGGGCATCTCTGAAGGCAAAGCAAAGGCGGATGGCCCCACATCCAGGGAAGTAGGCAGGAACCCAAGAGCGTGAGAGTGCAGAGCAGATGGGTGTGACACCACCTTCGGGACAGCAGGGATCCAGCCATGTGAACGGTATGGGTGCTCACAGGAGAGGCTCCTGGAATGACTGTGGAGCAGCAGTGAACAGGCAGGTGAGGGAGGACAGTGTGAGATGTCTTTGCCAGCGATCACCGGGTGACTGAATCAGAACCAGCCTTAATGTGGCAGCCAAGTGTTGGGTGGCAACTGAGGCCACCTGCTGCTCCAGTGGTGAGGTGAGGAGTATGCATCGATAGGAGCAGTAGCTTCTCGTAGGCAAGGTTCACATGGCGAGGCTTCAAAACTCGAGGTGGTTTGGAGTTTGCATGACTTTACAGGACACACTAACAAGACATAGCTGTTCAGACTAACACCGTAAGTTAGGGAGCTGATGATAAAGGTGCTGCCGGAAGGGGCTCTGACGTCACCTCACACTAAGCTTACTCTGCATTCTTCCTGGGGCCACCTGTCCTCTCTTCTCTATGCTTCTCCCCAGGAAGAACTGCATTCTGCTTCCCATGCTCTTGGCAAATATAGCTGTCTGACAGCCCCTGTGTTTCCTCGTTTAAACTGTTGGGGACATCATCTGTATTCCTTGGTCCCCCTTCCAGTTCTCAGGACCAGAAGTCTAATTGGTTCTGGTCTAAACAGCTGTGGTTTGGAGGGCAGGGTTAGTGCCATCCCTAAATATGTGACAGTTTCCAGTGGGTTCGTGAAACCTCCCAGGGGTCTGTTATCTGACAAGTGGGTGATCCGAACCCATTGTAAGAGATTAACAATTATGCCGTGTCCATTAGGGAATTGTATTCATACATGGGCTTTTTGATCTCAAAGTCTATACCCTTTACTATTCTTCAGCACAATAGTCAGGGTGGATGAGCCCTTTTGAGTGCAGAAATGGAATCTTTTCTCTATATTCTGTTTACTCAAAAATCACAAAAGCAGTATGTTTATCTATCAGTATTTGCTCCGTAAGTGCATAGCGAATGCCAATTGGGTAATGCACAGAACTGAGATACTGGAGGTAGAATATTCGGCCAAATGACTGGAGGAATTGTTTAGTCCTAATGTTGAGGATCTCATGGGTACATAGATGTACATGTGAGACCTCTCATAGGTGTGTATGTGTGTGTGTGTATTAATCTTGGGAAAGATTAAACACATAGTTTGGCACTTGAGTGGTAATAATTAGGATTTGATGTTTTTTATTTAGGTGACAGAATTTTTTAAAATTCTGTTTCTTCATCTTGAGTATTGGGATATTGTTGACTTCTGCTAGAGTTTCAAATTTAGCTCTAACTTCTTGGGTTACACAGTGCTCTTATTTCAGATCATTGAGGGTAGGAAAATTTTGTTCTGCATCTGTTTTCCTTCTTAGAAGACCTTGCTGGACTGCCTTTCTGCAAGGGGCACCTAAGGATGCTCGCTACTATATCCCATGCTGTTGGGAATTCTGGTGGCATCTATTGATATCATTGCTTATTTGGGAGCATCAGGGTTGTGGCTTAATTTCTTCTAAGGCTTTCTCTATGGTAGAATTCCTGTCGCTGACCTTGTTTTGATGTTCCAATAATTCACTTTAATAAGTGCTTGCTATATTCCAGGTACTGTAGTAAGTGTCTACCTGGATTGTTTTATTTAATCCTCACAATAACTGTAGGTGGTAGATCTTACTTCCATTTTATACTCGAGGAAACAGAAGCTTACAGAAGTTAAGTAACTTGCTCAGAATCTTGTAACTTTTTTTTTTTTTTAAATAATTATTTTTTATTGAAGGGTAGTTGACGCACAGTATTACATTACATTAGTTTCAAGTGTACAACACAGTGGTAGAACATTTATATACATAATTCTAGGTTCCAGCTATCACCCTACCAAGCTGTTACAATATCTTGACTATATTCCTTATGCTATACATTACATCCCGGTTACTTATTTATTTTACCATTGGAAGTCTGTCCTTTTTTTTTTTGTGAGGGCATCTCTCATATTTATTGATCAAATGGTTGTTAACGACAATAAAATTCTGTATAGGGGATTCAGTGCTCAATGCACGATCATTAATCCACCCCAAGCCTAATTTTCGTCAGTCTCCAATCTTCTGAGGCATAACAAACAAGTTCTTACATGGAGAACAAATTCTTACATAATGAATAAGTTACATAGTGAACAGTACAAGGGCAGTCATCACAGAAACTTTCGGTTTTGCTCATGCATTATGAACTATAAACAGTCAGTTGAAATATGAATACTCATTTGGTTTTTATACTTGATTTATATGTGGATACCACATTTCTCTCTTTATTATTATTATTTTTAATAAAATGCTGAAGTGGTAGGTAGATACAAGATAAAGGTAGAAAATATAGTTTAGTGTTGTAAGAGAGCAAATGTAGATGATCAGGTGTGTGCCTGTAGACTATGTGTTAATCCAAGCTAGACCAGGGCAATAAAACATCCACGTATGCAGAAGATTTCTCTCAGAACAGGGGGGGTGAGGTTCTAAGCCTCACCTCTGTTGATCCCCAATTTCTCACCTGATGGCCCCCCTGCGACTGTGCCTGTCTTAGGTTGTTCCTCCCTTGAGGAATCTTACCCGTCTCTGGCTAACCAGTCATCTTCCGGGGCCATACAGGGAAATGTGAAGTTGGTAAGTGAGAGGGAAGCCTTATTGTTTGAAAAGGTTAGCTTTTTACTTCTTTGCATATTTATGCCCTGTGGCTTCTATGCCCAGCATTTGTCTTGAGGTATCTTTACCACTTGGAATAATTATGATACTCGGTAAATTTGATATGAGGCACGAATTCTATTTAAGGGTTGTAATTAGGAAGGAAGAAGAAAAGCTATAGAAGTAGCAGGCGGCAGAAAACATGGGAAGATTGATTATTTCTTTGACATATCTTCTTGTAGAGTAACTTCAGCATGTATAGGTTTTAAGCTACTACTTAAATTGCGCACACACATTAACATAATAGGAGTATAGTTACATAACCAAAGCATATCTGTAATTACCAGCCATCTCCAGTGAAACCAAGAAAACCAGTTAGGCACCTTAGGCATTTGTGAAAACTTATCTATGAAATGGTGGATATTGTCCAACTGAACTTGAACAGTCTGAGAGAAATCAGACAAATTAAAACAACCCATCCCTGGGGACTGTTCACATCCCATATGTTCTTTTAACAGTAATAGTCTGTAGTTGTAAGATTTTGGAGCGCTACAATTTGCAGTTCTCCTAATTCTTGGTTGAGTTTCAACAGTATAGATCCAGTCAGATTTGCTGTTTTATTGTATGCACAGGCCAGCTTAGATATCTCCTTCCTCATTCCCATGGCAAGTCCAGGAACTGGTGGGATGAGTGCATCTACAGCTGTAGCAGTGCGTGGATCTTTGTTGGGGTTTTTTGATGATCATCTTCTGGCATGAGTCTTCCCGAGAGTGCTGATGTTGGAAGTTCTTTTTCATATCGTATCTTAGTTCATTTTCGGGGTAGCCCAATTAGGCTTTGATCCTCTGTATAAACACAAACAGACCCTTTGCCTACACTTTTATATGCCCTTTATACCCTTGTGTAGAACTCGTTGGAGGTTACCACACAGGAACTGCCCTTTTTTTTTTTTTTTTTTTTTGCTTTGTTTTTGGTATCACTAATCTACACTTACATGACGAATATTATGTTTACTAGGCTCTCCCCTATACCAGGTCTCCCCTATAAACCCCTTTACAGTCACTGTCCATCAGCATAGCAAAATGTTGTAGAATCACTACTTGCCTTCTCTGTGTTGTACAGCCCTCCCTTTTCTCCTACCCCCCCATGCATGCTAATCTTAATACCCCCTACTTCTCCCCCCCTTATCCCTCCCTACCCACCCATCCTCCCCAGTCCCTTTCCCTTTGGTACCTGTTAGTCCATTCTTGAGTTCTGTGATTCTGCTGCTGTTTTGTTCCTTCAGTTTTTCCTTTGTTCTTATATTCCACAGATAAGTGAAATCATTTGGTATTTCTCTTTCTCCGCTTGGCTTGTTTCACTGAGCATAATACCCTCCAGCTCCATCCATGTTGCTGCAAATGGTTGGATTTGCCCTTTTCTTATGGCTGAGTAGTATTCCATTGTGTATATGTACCACATCTTCTTTATCCATTCATCTATCGATGGACATTTAGGTTGCTTCCAATTCTTGGCTATTGTAAATAGTGCTGCAATAAACATAGGGGTGCATCTGTCTTTCTCAAACTTGATTGCTGCGTTCTTAGGGTAAATTCCTAGGAGTGGAATTCCTGGGTCAAATGGTAAGTCTGTTTTGAGCATTTTGATGTACCTCCATACTGCTTTCCACAATGGTTGAACTAACTTACATTCCCACCAGCAGTGTAGGAGGGTTCCCCTTTCTCCACAGCCTCGCCAACATTTGTTGTTGTCTGTCTTCTGGATGGCAGCCATCCTTACTGGTGTGAGGTGATACCTCATTGTAGTTTTAATTTGCATTTCTCTGATAATTAGCGATGTGGAGCATCTTTTCATGTGTCTGTTGGCCATCTGTATTTCTTTTTTGGAGAACTGTCTGTTTAGTTCCTCTGCCCATTTTTTAATTGGGTTATTTGTTTTTTGTTTGTTGAGGCGTGTGAGCTCCTTATATATTCTGGATATATAACGTCAAGACTTTATCGGATGTGTCATTTTCAAATATATTCTCCCATACTGTAGGGATCCTTCTTGTTCTATTGATGGTGTCTTTTGCTGTACAGAAGCTTTTCAGCTTAATATTTTTGCTGTTGTTTTCCTTGCCCGGGGAGATATGTTCAAGAAGAGGTCACTCATGTTTATGTCTAAGAGGTTTTTGCCTATGTTTTCTTCCAAGAGTTTAATGGTTTCATGGCTTACATTCAGGTCTTTGATCCATTTTGAGTTTACTTTTGTATATGGGGTTAGACAATGGTCCAGTTTCATTCTCCTACATGTAGCTGTCCAGTTTTGCCAGCACCACCTGTTGAAGAGACTGTCATTTCGCCATTGTATGTCCACGGCTCCTTTATCAAATATTAATTGACCATATATGTCTGGGTTAATGTCTGGATTCTCTAGTCTGTTCCATTGGTCTGTGGCTCTGCTCTTGTGCCAGTACCAAATTGTCTTGATTACTATGGCTTTATAGTAGAGCTTGAAGTTGGGGAGTGAGATCCCCCCTACTTTATTCTTCTTTCTCAGGATTGCTTTGGCTATTCGGGGTCTTTGGTGTTTCCATATGAATTTTTGAATTATTTGTTCCAGTTCATTGAAGAATGTTGCTGGTAGTTTCATAGGGATTGCATCAAATCTGTATATTGCTTTGGGCAGGATGGCCATTTTGATGATATTAATTCTTCCTAGCCACGAGCATGGGATGAGTTTCCATCTGTTAGTGTCCCCTTTAATTTCTCTTAAGAGTGACTTGTAGTTTTCAGAGTATAAGTCTTTCACTTCTTTGGTTAGGTTTATTCCTAGGTATTTTATTTTTTTGGATGCAATTGTGAATGGAGTTGTTTTCCTGATTTCTCTTTCTGTTGGTTCAGAATCTTGTAACTTTTAAGGGGAAGAGCCAGAAGTCACTCCTCTTTGTATTACTGCAAAATCCCATGCTTTTAAGCACTACGGTGTACTGTGGTTTAGTGGCATTTCTACAGCTAGTTGGCAGCAGTCTCAAATATCTTAGGTTCAAAGCCAGGGCTTCTGGGTCAACCAGTATTTCTCTAGTTGTCAAGAGCCATGAGGATTCCTTGCTTCCTTCACAACCCTGATGTGGCTGTGGCTCCTGAAAGCAGGTAAATGTTAAGAGATACCTTGTCCTCTTTCCTAAGTTTTTTCCTTTACCGTATATAGATATATGTGCCTACTTCTGTGCCTGTGAGTTTTACAATACAAAATAGCCTCCTTTTCGCAATACTTATAGAACTAGCCAAAGAAAATTTTTTATAATAATTTCTGTGGCATTAAAGTTAAGGCAGAGCTCCTTTAGAAAAGTACCTTTTTATTGTTCATCTCCCATATTTGGAGATGCATTCACTTGTTCTCTCTTAAGTTGTCTTGGGTTGATGCAGAGGTGCCCCTGCACAGGAACTACCAAGAGAAATGTGGAGTCAGAACTGTTCAGAAAAATGGGCAGGAAGCAGTGCCCTCACGCTGTGCTCCAAAAGGCACTCCTCTATTTCCAAAGACTATCTCCCAAGGAGAGTAATTAAACCTTGTTTCAGGTGTGTTCCAAAGATGTTTCACCCCAAAAGCCTCCAGCATTGAGTAAGTACGGGTAGTACCCCAGCTCTGGACGCCCATAATGAAATACACATGGGAAGCTCACATCAGCACATGACAGTTCAGAGAAGTGTTGGGAAAAGAGCGCGTGTACATGTGCATGTGTGTAACCCAGTATTCCCCAAATTCCTGGACTCTAGAATCTCTTCTCCCCCCTATTTGGTAGAAAGTTTAGTAACAGGAGGAGCATTCCTGGGAGAACAGTGTTCCAAGCTGTTGACTGTCTCTGATGAAATTAATGAAAAAGAGGGATGGGCCTTGTGATAGGGATGAAGAGGGTGTCCTCCTTCTCCTCCTTTTAATAGAACATGGTGATTGGCGAAAAGATGGCGTTAGTTCTCTTTCTCTGCATTCTGTTTTTTTATCTACTCCAGGAAGACAACTGCTAAATAAGTTTATTTTTAAAGTCAGCAGCCAGTAAGCATGCTGTCAGTGATAACTTTGGGGGATGCTCTTAGTCATATTTTATAGATGAAAGTGTGCATTTCATAATTCCAAAAATATTTACGTGAAATTGGTATCTGGTGAGAATCGTTTAATGATGAGGCAGTGGCATCATTTTGGAATATAATAACAGCTGTGATAACTATGCAGGGAGCTCATTTGCCCACACCTTTCCTCAGTGGGTGGGAGAGGAAAGGGGCAGTGACATGCCACCATCCACATGCTAGGAGAAGGCTCTGTGGATGATGGAGCGGAGCAGGTTTATTGTGATTTTACAGAGATTATGTCTGGTGACAAGGGGGATGTCTGTTTTCTCAAAGCAGGGTTTTCAGCCTGAGCAGTACTGACATTTGGGGCTAGGAAATTCTTTGTTGCAGGGCTGTCCTGTGCATTGTAGGACATGGTACGATGCTGTTTAGCAGCATCCATGGCCTCTACTCACTAACCTGCTAAATGCCAGTAACACCCGCTACCAAATCATGATGACCAAAAATGTCTCTGGACATTGCCGCTAAATATTGGTGGTGGTGGTGATGGAGGTGGTGGAAGAGGGGCAGAATCACCCCATTTGAGAACCACTGATTTAACATTTTGCAGCAAAAACAATAATTCAAAACCTTAGGAGGTAAAAATTCCTGAAGAAAGACCTCTGAGGGAAGCAAGCAAGAATCGTCAAACTGTAAAATCCCCAGAGAAGTACAAGATACCTTCAGCTCTGTATGTGTTTCTAATGCTGGAATCTCAAAAATGTTCACCGGTATTTTCAGTTTAGTAATTTTTTTTTGAAAATGCTGGTAAAATGAGTAAGAAACAACAACAAAAAAATAAAGATCCTAGTTTGGTTGGAGTATCTCAGGGACAAAGGCTTATGTGGAGGAATTAGGATTTATGTGCAAAGGTTTAGAAGGCTTATTCCAGTGACAAAAGAATATTGCTTTGAAGTTCTCTCTTTTGTACTCATAATACCACTTCTCATTTACAAAAATCTGTACTTTGCTTCAAGCTAAAATTATAGAGATTGTACTAAAAAGTGTGGTATTTATAAAATGCCAAAGGAATGCTTCTAAAAAGCCTTTGTGAGTTTCACTCCTAAACCAGGAATACTTTGTTTTTAGTACTTAAATGGATAAGTGATTTCTTAGCTTTGAAATACTGTAATTCACCAAACATACTTCATTAAAAAAGGTAGTTTATATCCTTCTAATAGTGAAGGACTTCAGAATTTTTTTTCTGCCGTCTCATCTTGAAACTATCTGAATAACCCACTTCAAGCAGAGGCTATAATGAATTTTCATCGTGTTTATTAATCTGACAGGTTTAGCTCAGACCCTTTCAGTATTTCTGTAAATTCATCGATGAATCGGTAAATTGCTGGCACAAGGGTCTTTTAGGTAAAATAATGTATACCCAATGGAAAACAGAGCTCATACAAAAGTACCTTTCACAGAATTGTCAAGATTGATCCCTACTTTCATTGGAAATTTAAATGTCTCTATACTTCCCTGTAGATATGAGGTTTTGAAAATGCACACCTACTCTTTGGATGAACTTTAAAAAACATTTTATCCACTGCCCTCTGTCCCTTGTCCTTCTTGATTAAAGTGTCAAAATGTTTGGTGTGCATCCTGAGCCTTTCTGTGAATTTTATAGATCTACAAAATTCACAGACTGTAAACATATAAAATGCAATATGCATATTTTTCTTTTTAATTTCAATGTAGTTTATATATGGTTTTATGACCTGATTTTTTTTTCATTAAATGGTAAATCTGGGTTGCCCCATGTTAGTATCTATAATATAGCTCTACCTGACTTTTTAATGATTGCATAATACTCCATAAAGAAGGGTTTATCATAAGCAGTATGAATGTACTTAACAATATTGAACTATATATTTAAAAATGATTAAGGTGGTAAATATTATGTTAGGTGTATTATCCCACAATTTTTTTAAAAAAGGATGTGTCATAACTGATTTAATAATTCCCTTATTTATGGGTATTTACATGTTTTCAGTGTCCTGTTTTCTTACATATAACTGCACCTAACACTTTTATACAGATACTCCTCACTTTGGAAGGTTTTCTTTGGTTTAAAACATTGCTCCTATGCCCTAAGATCAATGACATGCCCAGATGCAGCAAATAGGATTTTTGCCCATTTTTCTTAGGGAATAACTAAGGAAGGAGCAGATTTTTTTCTTTCTAGACTTTAAGAATGTCTTGTTTGTCGGTGTGCTCTTGGAGAGAGAGAATCCCCTAAGAACCTCCTTTGCTGACGGTTTTCTTTCTCTGTAATGAAACTCAGTGGTTGTCTTGGCAAGCCCTGTCCCTTAGTACCTTTTACTGTCAATACACCAGATATCTGCAGAAATAGTCAGCCCAGGTAGATTTGCAAAGGCCTCTCTGGAGGTGAAATGAAGGACACCCCTAGGGAGAACACCCAGCCAGATAACTGAGTTCCGACAGCCGTGTTTGGCTAGCCAGGTGAGGCGGTTACTCCTTTGCGCAGTTAGTTGCACGCCGAGGCCCTGGGCATTACTGAGCCAGCTGTTCAGGGTGGCCACAGGGGTTTGGTAGTCAGTAAACTCTTCTGTGTTCGAGGTTTTCTAGCAGAGCCATCATTTTGACATGCTAACCTGAGGGCCGTCCTGCCCTTATTTGACATTCTGCTTTCTAAAGAAAAAGATGGGACAGGTCTCTTTGGAGGCTCTGTATATTCAGTAAGTAGATACTCCACTGTTCAAGAACCTTAGCACTCACAGCCAGTCAGCACGATTCTATTTTTGACTCTCGAACAAGAAAAAGAAAGCATTGGTCACGTGGATTGGCTGGAGTTGCTTAGTGTGGGTGTGTCTGAGCAGGTTTTGTCACAGGCTGATCCAGCCCCCTGCGTCTCATGAGCTTTTGGCCAGTGAGTGGTCTAGGGAGAAGAGGGAGATAAACTGTCCTGTCTGCTGCAGCAATTCAGGCCTGTCGCCCTCCATCTGGGCCTCAACCCAAAGATACAAAACAGCACAGCAGAACCCCCAGCTGTCTGGCGCAGGAGTGTCCTTATCATGCGAGACTAGCCCGTATTGCTAGTTGCAGTGGAAGTGCCCTCTTCCAAATCCTAGTCCCTGTCTCAATGCTGGAGACCGCACCGAACTCGGGGGGGAGTTGTGGTTAGTCCCACTTCCTGAGGAAGTGACTGAGGCAGAGAGCTTTGTGAAAGCTGTTTTTGCCCTGGAGTCCCACAGGGGCGAGAAGAGTCGAAATCCCATGCAAATCGATTTTCTTTGAGCAGGGCCGTTGAAAGGACAGGAGCCCTCCACAGACAGGCTTTTTGTTAGGTTAGTGCTTGGCTTTCAAAAATTATTTCTTACTGCTGTAGTGCTGTAGTTGTCTTTCTGTGGATGTTCTGTGGTCTGGGAAATCAGAATCCTGAAAGGCAGACCTTTATGTCTTCCGTAAAGGGTTTCCTGGGATTATGCTGTGATCTAAATTATGAAAACTCAATATATTTTAAAGGATTTTAACCTCTTGGGTCATAAAACACAGCTTCATGGGATATTGAATTTGATACAAGCAGTCTCAGGATGAGACTTCAGGTAGTTATTAATACAGGAAAATGTGAAAAATTGGGCATCTTAGAATTTCCTTTTGATTTTAGTGAACTCCAAGTGAAAATCAAATATTAAATCAGTTAAGAGCCACTTTGAGTACCCTATTGTGGCCCACTCTCACATATTTTCTGGTTTTGTAAATTTTTGAAATTAAACCTTTTCATTTTGAGCTTTCTTTTTTTTTAAATAACAATGTAGTGATTCAAACTTTTCTTTTTAGCCTGCCCTTCTGTAGCATTTTGTGGACCATGTTTTCTCTTCCTTGATTTTGCATTGTTGTCCTTTCCTTCTTCCCAAGCATTTAGGTGACACATGAGAGTTCAAAGCTCTGAAGTCAGATTGGTGGCAGTGAGTACACTCCTTGGCTCTGTGTCCAGGTAGCTGCCACCAGTAAAGCGGGGTGCTGTGGTGGGTGTACCTCACATCCAGCTGGTTGGCTTTCTTGAGCCATATCGCACATACCACATGTGATACCTTTTACTTTGTGTTCATACTACTTTTATGTGCCTTTTCATGTGTATCTTTTACTGTTTCTATAAAATACAGTTATGAAGAAAACAGCACTCATTAATTTGTACATTTTACTCAAAAGAAGATTTTTCCAGAAGTGGAGCAGGTGCTTAAGAAATACAAACTCCTAAGTAAAATTAAGTACCTGTGTCAGTTCTTAACTGTTATAACCTAGGCTTATCCAAACATTTGTTTTCCTTCTACCCAGAGGGCAGTTACTGGGCTGAGGGCTCCAGTTTCTTCTCTGCTCTTTTTCACTGAAAGGGTGGTTATTACCTTATTAAGGACTTAACAGTGGGCTTTGTTTTTTTTTTTTTTTTTGACCTTTAATTGTACCTGGTGTCTGCTTGCTAAAAATCCCCCTGACTCTGAATTGCCTGTTAGAGGAATTATTGTCTCTCTACTCTCTTTGTTGAGAAATTTAAAATGTAATGAAAACTTTAATATGAATTACGTATCAGGTACTACCTATATTCTCCCTAGCAACTATTTTAGTTGGAATGTGTGTTGGGGTGCATCTTCTCTTCCCTCCCCTCCTCCTTCCCTTTTCCCTGGGACTTCTCCCTCCTAGGGGTAAATGCCTTCTTCCTTCATTTTTAAAGGAACCTGGACCCTTTTACTTATTGAACATTTACAAATCACAAGATAAAACAGATTATGCTTTATAAATGGGGTTGAAAAGTTTTCTTATGTGTGGCTTTGGTCTGTGTTTTTGTGTATGTTTTAAGACTTTTTACTTAAAAATAAGAATTTATAGAAAGTTTGAGTAAAGGTACCTTAGAGAGTTGACTAGCTACCTCATTCGATCTTCCTGGGTAGCCCTTTTTGAATGTTCACCATACCACTTTCTTTCTCATTCTAGCATGATATTAAGTGTCAGCCTAGAAAAAGGTGAAGGAGATCAGGAGGTACAAATTTCCCGTTATAAAATCAATAAGTCACGAGGATGGAAAGTATAGAAAGGGGAATATAGTCAATGATAGTCTCATAACTTTGTAGGGTGACAAATGGTAACTACATTTATCACAGTCTGCATTTTGTAATGTGTATAAATGTTGAATCACTGTGGTGTATAACAACAATAGTACAAGAAGTGCCAGCCTAAATCGGTTTACCTTCACACCTGAAGTCTGATGAACTTCTGGGTTCACACTGTCCTTGAGTTGGGGTAAGTAGTTTATTGTTTAGATAAGATTTCCCTCAGACGAAGATCCCTTAGGAAAGTAAAAGATTACTGAAATAGCAGACATATAGGGAAACACAGTGGATAAATGCTTATCCATGGACAAGCCTTATTTACTATGAAATCGAGAATATGTAGTCTCTTAATGGACCCAACAACAGATGTTGTTGAGACTTCCTATGCAAGGGTTATGATTTAAGAGCATGAGTAAATGATTTTAATATCTGTTTCCCTCATCTTTTATCACATGAGTTAAAAATATATCTTTGGAAAAAAGCAAAACTCAACACTGTATGTCTTAAAGGTTATTTTTGAAGTGTTCTTATTTTTGCAAGAATTCTTGAAGAAAGGTCTCTTGTGGTTCCTCCTTTGGCAAAATCTCTTTGGAAAATATCAAATCTAAATTTAAAATGTGTACTCTTGAACATGTGTGCACTGAATTAGCATGGATATATGTCTGTGACCTTGTGGACACTTGTAGGCATAAAAAGATGTTTGTGATATGGTGAATGTAAAAAAGCCTACTGTGTTAAAATTATATATGTGTATATATGTTTATGTTTACATATGCATTTAGATGTCTATACCCCAGATGTTATCAGAGCTTATCTCTGGCAAGTGGGCCTCCTGGAGGCTTGTATTTTTGGTTGATTACACTTTGAGTTTTAGAGTATTAGCACACAGCGTGTACTACTCTTTCAATAAAAAGGTTTAAAAAATCCAGGAGTGGAAGGGCAGTATTTTGAATAAATGGCAGCCTGTTGGCTAAATAAAGCTCTTTTCAAAGATGCTGCCCTGGGCATTCAGCTTAAGAGGGATTCTAATGGAATAGCAATGTAATCACATAGAAATTTTGGATCTAAGAGGTTATATTGGCTGGAAGGTCCCTGCCGGGTGGTATGAAGGAGACAGGAAGTGGGATGCCATTACTGTAGCAGAACTCATGCAAATGAACTCAAAAGTTTTGTGCTGGTGGCTGAAACAATGGGGTTCTTGACTGTCGTTTCTGTAGTGCACAGTACACATAAAGTCTAATGTAATGCTTGTCAATTAACTGATAGCAAGGTGGTTATTCCAGGTTATCAAATGAGCAATTTCTTATTTCTACTTAAGAGGAATAAAAGGAATAATTAGAAGATTTTATGAATTATTTTTAAAAATTAAAAATTTTTGAAGTATAGTTGACATAATATTATGTTAGTTTCAGGTGTACAGCATAGTGATTATATACATTATGAAATGCTCGCCATGGTAAGTGTAGTTACCATCTGCCTCCATACAAAGTTGTTACAATACTGTTGACAGTAGTCCAACAGTGGACTCTATGTTGTACCTTACATTCCTGTGACTTAGACTATTTTATAATTGGAAGTTTGTGTCTCTTAATCCCCCCTTCATCTATTTCCTCTCTCTTCCCTACCTGCTCTGCTTTGACAATGACCAGTTTGTTCTGGGTATTTATGAGTCTGTTTCTGTTTTGTTATTGTTGTGTGTTTTTTAGATTCTACATGTAAATGATATAATATGGTATTTATCTTTCTCTGTATGACTTAGTTCACTTAGCACAATAACCTGTAGGTCCATCAGTGTTGTTATGAATGACAGTTCATTATTTTTTATGGCAGAGTAACATTCTATTGCATATAAGTACACTATCTGTTCATCTATCAGTGGACACTTAGGTTGCTTCCCTAGCTTGTCTCTTGTAAATAACACTGCAATAAACATAGGGGTGCATATATCTTTTTGAATTAGTATTTTTGTGTTCTGTGAGTTACTTTAGATATTGATGAATCTTATTATGGAATAAGTTTAACAATTTGCTTTTAGAAATGAGGTGATTGGGAAGCTATATACATTTTTTTACCTAAGTGCTTATTACTTAATGTATTAGAACTGCTTGAAGACCAAGCATACCCATGAATTGATTGGCATTAATATTTTGCTTATCTTTAAAGGGTTTGGTTTATGCCTCTTGTGTGTAAGCCAGAGTGAGCAGTGATTGCATAGATTAGAATGGTGGCTCCTTTTATTTAACCATGGATACGCTGGGTGGTTCCAGAATATTCTGATCCTTCCGGAAGACCACCAAAATGTTCACTGGGTTTACTGTGGGTTTTTCCTTGTCCTGTATGTACTGTCTTTGGTAATAAGATAGAAGAATCATTTTCTCTGGTTCTAGACTCAGACCACTTAGGGAGGAAAGGAATGCTCCATACCCATCTCTGTCTTGCCAGTACCTTTGAAACAGATTCCTGTTGTCTCCCAGTTCTTAGAGTCCAGCGTTTATCTTACCATTCTCAGCATTTCTGCAAAGAAGCATAAGTTTGCGATTTTCATCATAGAAAGCCATTCCTCTGTTTAGGAAGGGTTTAAATTATAAAACAGGTGAAAAAAATATTTTTACTAATCAGGTTCAATAAGCCATGGCTCATTCTGGGTATTAATTTGCAAGGCTCTGAGATTGTTGACCTTAAGGAGCTGATTAATCATTTGCCTTTTCTGTCATTTTGATCCCTTTCCCCGCTTCATTTCCATTAGACTTGACGGCTTCCTCGGTTGTCAGGCACTCCATGGCATTTCATGAACAGATCTAGTCTATCAAAGTTCGCTAGGTATTTTGGCAGCTCCATCTAGGTTAATACTGTACCCTACCGGATTATTTTAATTAATGTACATTAAGATTTTGGGGGTTATTGGAATCTTAAGAGATAAAATGTGGGGCTTGGAGAAAAGTTAATACCTCACAGGAAGGCTGCAAAAGTAATGTTTGAACTTTCCCCTTCTTCCCCCACATCTCTGGGGCAGGGTGCCAATGAGCAGAGGCTCTCATTGGGCTTTTCTGTGTAAACTGTCACTAATTGACCCAAATTGGCTTGTCTACCAGGGCCCACCGAGTACAGCCAGTTTCGGTGGTGCTCTACAGAGGAGAAGGCATCTGCTGGACATGCGGCCCTCTCTGCTTTGTGTGTGGTGTCTGCTTGTCCGCTGCAAACAGAAAGGCTCATGTCTTTAAGGTGGTGTTTCCCATAAGGCGTGGAGCACCTCTGAGATGCCCTTAGAAGACCAAAAAAAATGTGTTAAACATTTCATATTCCAAACCTCTGTGGTTCATAAATGCACATTACTATATTAAAATTCTCAAAAGGAGGTGGAGATAAAGATTTGGGGAAGTCTGGTGGTAAAGACTCTGTTTAAACTTTCTTTCACCATTTGACCCTAGAATTGTCCTTCCTTCCTAATATCTATCAACAGGACACACTTTGGGAAACAGTGATATAGAGATGGCATGGGGAGTGGAGCTGCTTCTCCCCAGCCCTCTTGTATGTACCTCTTCTCCACCCCACCCGTGGTGTCTTGTTAGGAGTGTGAAATGTGTCATGGTGGGAGTGTTTGAATCACAGAAATGGGTAAGCACTAAGATTCAGGGCTCCCCACCCCTCAGACTGCTGGTTGTTAAAGGTTACTAGCACTCTGAAGATACTTATTCAGCCCATTTCCCTAAAGATGTTGAAAAAGAATACCAGACATTAGAATACATTTCTGAAATACTCAGTTTTCAGTTCATTGTAGCTTGTCCTTCCTCCCTGTTCAATGCAGCAGGGGTTTTTTAAAACAAAATTGTAGTGAAACATAACAATAGTTTTCATTTTAACCATTCATAAATGAATAGTTCAGTGGCATTAAATATATCACTCTTGACAAAACTTTATTACCCCCAACCAAAACTCTCAGCCAGTTAAGAATAATCCATCTCCCTTTCCACTTTCCCTGAGCCCTTGGTAACCTCTGTTCTACTTCCTGTCTCTCTGAATTTGCCTATTCTAGGCACCATAGAAGTGGGAGGTGCACCAGTGTTCGTGGCGTGCCAGCTGTGAGTCAGTGAGCCGTCCCCTCGTCTGGGATGGGAAGCTGGGGCAGGAGGGTGCAGCATATGCCCGGGACCTCTTCAGCCATGGACGCTTAATCAGATACCTTTCTGTTCTGCCCCCTCTGCATAGTTGTAGTTTTTGGTCCTTATACTATCTCTTACTACATACATATATACCTCAAGTCCTTCTTTAGTGGTGTTACATAAACAAAACATTTATGTTGTACATAAATGTTGAAAAGACCAATAAATTGGGTGAATTGAAGAAGGTTGGGGTTTATCAGTTAGAGAGAGGTGTCTGCAGGAGGCTTTGAACAAGAAGATAGGCCAGGCTAAGGAAGAGAGCATGAAGATAAACCAGCAACAACAACTTGGGAGACAAGATCCCAGCCCTGTGTGACCTTACGTTTTAAAATGGGCAGCCTGGTTCGCCGGAGACATAAAAGGCTACACGAACTCCATTCTTCAAAGGGCCATGGTTTTGTTCTGGGGTCAAGTCTTAGGTTGTAAACCTTTTCCTTTTTTCTTTCTGTTTCTCCCCCCACCAGGGCTTGAACAGAAACATAAAAAATTCTCTGGGTTGGAATTTCTCTTTGATATTGGTCCTGGTCTAAGGGGGAGTCGTTATTAATGTTTCATTATGTGCACTCTTAGGTTTCATAAGTTTGACGGGACAGTTCAGCTGTTTCTGAATTAAATAACTTTGTAAGCTGCGTAGTTTTCTGTAATATAGATACTCTGAAAGCAATTGGATGCCAAAAGCTTTCCTTCTTCCCCCTTTTTTCTTCTGTATTTTTAACTCTGAGTAAGGGTCTTCTAAATGCTTTGAGGTTGGAAAAAAGAGACTAAAAAAGAAAAATACATTTAAAAATTCTTTCTGCATGTTCATGAAGCCTGATTTTAATCAAAAATGACTATTTCTGAGTTTTTGGTTATTTTACATTTAATGACTAATAATGGAATTTGCTGTATTTCACTATAAACAGTTTTGAGACCACACTAAATGCAGTAACACCCTAAGGGTTACAATTAGTGAATTATTTTCTTATTGTGACAGAATTGCACTTGGATTAGGGAAAGGCATGAGTATATTTTATGCATTTTTGGAGAAATGAGGCCTATGGACTGGGGTGGCTTTTAAGTTGTTTACATGGAAGAAAGAGATACGAAGTTAAGATTGTTATTTAACTATTTTTAACAACTTTAATTTTTGTCAAAGTAGTACATGTACAAAGTAATTTTTGTCAAACAGTATTTTTAAATCCTCATCCCTGTAGGCAGTTAATTTCAACTCTTTGATCTGTTCTTCCGTTACTGACTTTCTTATTTCTAAAATAATATACTTACATTGCTAAATTTGGGCTTCATTTTAGAAATTACCTCATGACCAACTATGCTGAATAGATTATGAGCCTGGACTGTGGATGCTGAAGGTCAGAATTCTGGTCCATCCTCTACCATTTACTGGCCATATGTCTTTGAGCAAGATACTTAAATTTTCTCTGCCTAACATATAAAACAGGAATAATAATAGTAATAACAGCCCCTGGGCCTGCCTTTAATGTTGCAGGGCCCATGGCAACAGTACAAATGGAGACCAGGTGGCTGAACATTTAAAAGGTGCCATGAAATATTTAAAAGATATATTTAAATATTTAAAAGATGTATACCATATGCCTAGATATTTAAAAGGTTTAAACCAAGCTATGTACACGGCCTGGCCCCTGGCCCCACCCACAGCCCTTAAGCCTACTCTTCAAGCATCTCCCTGAAGACCCAGAGTCTGAAGGACACCCTCATCCTTGGACCAGCCCTCTGAGCTGAGGGACAGAGGGATCTGTGTGGGTAGCCCAGGTGGACGCCGGGCTGGGACCCACTGAATCCAGCTGCTGGCTGAGCTGCCAGTGTTCCCCAGGGAGTCTGGGTGGGTAGATTCTCAATCTAGGGTTATTTTCTTGACCTTCCCCTGCACCGAGCTTTTCTGACTGAAGATTTCACAGCGGCTATAAGCACCTCCCCAGACCTGTACTTTCCTCCCGTGTAGGGGGAAGTTAGGGAGAGTTGGTACCCAGGCCAGAGGCTGTGATTGGCAGGCACAGGCCGCCTCCTCCCTCTACTGTCTCTTCCATAATTCCCATTCACTCAGGCAGTTTCTAAAACAAAACCAAAAACAAAACTTTCCTATGAGACTTCAAAAAAAAAAATCTCTGTTTTGGTACTTTAGATGAATTGGTTGTTTAAAGCACAGGCCCAGGGCAGAAGCTTCTGTCTGGAGGCAAAGGTACTGAGTGCCCAATGGGTGTTGTGGGGTGCAGTAAGCCCTATACAGTTTGGTGTGCTTAAATTGTCGGTGTTCTGTAATTTTGCTATGGTGTGGACATTTTTCATTTGATGTACTAGGCTGCCAGAGGTAGAGGGTTGCCAGGTTTTTAGCAAGTAAAAAATACAAGATGCCCAGATAAACAATGGAACATACTTCCACGAAAAGATTAGTTGTTGTTTCTCTGAAGTTCAGGTTTAACTGAGCAATCCTGAATTTGATCTGGCAGCCCTGTGAGGGCCCTTTCAACCTGAGATTGGCCCCTTTAATCTTGGGAGATATTCCTGTATTTTTTCTTTGTTAATATCTTCTTTTGTGTCTTCTCTTCCTGAAACGTTTTTATTAGTCAGATGTTGGAAAAAACTGGATTGAACTTTTAAGTCCAGATCTCTTTTCTAGTTCTACTTCCTGGGAGATAACCCGATTGCCTTGACGTTTTTTCTCCTATTTTGTCTTTCAGTTCAGTAATGAATAATTTATTCTTTTTTAAAGTTCCCTCTATTCTTTAGGGGCTTCTTCTCCATAACTTCCTGTGCTTTTCCCTCTGAGGATACTGTTTGTGTATATATATCCTCCCACTCTGCGGCATTTCTGCCTTTCTTTGTTTTTATTCTTTTGTTTTGGTCTCTTTCGTTTGGGAGGCTTTCCCACAGGCCAGGAGCTATGAGAAGCTGATGGGAAGCTCTGCCCGCACAGGTGAGCCCTGTCCTTTGGGGGCGCCTCTCTGGCTGATTTGTTGAACTGGACTCTTCACTGAAGGATCCCGCAGCCAGCGTCTGGAATCTTTTCCCTTGAGCTCTTGTTTCTCAGGAGACTCACCCGCTATCCTGCCTGGGGAATAAGCTTGGCTTTTGGCCTTCGGGGAGGAGGAAGCAGAAAGCTTTCTGTGTGGTGCCTTGTGTGGGGGCTCTGACTCCAGGCCTTGGTGCTTGGATACCCAGGGAGCTTTCTTCCTACCCTTCACTGGCCGGCAGCGGGTCAGGGTATCAGACAAGGGCTCTGTGTGCTGACCTCCATCCTGTGTTCAGCCCACCCCACCCCCTCCCTCCTTCCTTCCTGGGCGTCTCCTCTGCTGACTCTGGGGCCCAAGCTGCTTTACAGTTCTGCAGGGCTCACGTCCTCCATCCCCTCAGCAGCCTTCTGCAAGACCTGGGGGTGTATCAGCTTGGGCCAGCTGTCACTCCACCACACTCTCCTATTCCTAAAACTATTGGTGTCTTCTGTTGGCATTGACTCCGTTCTCGTTGCCTTCTCCTTATGGGCATACATATTTTTTTTGGTAACAGCTTTATTTAATGTGCATACTGTACAGCTCACCTACAGTGAAGAGTTAAATGTTAGGGTGAACAGTTCAGTGGTGTTCAGTCTAGTCACAGTTGTGTGGTTACCTCCATAGCCCGTTGTAGGACCTTTCCATCCCCTCAAAAAGAAACCCTGTGCCTTTTAGCTGTCATTCCCCAGTTCTCCCAAACCCCAACCCTACACTACCATGAATGTATTTCTGTCTCTATAAGTCTCTTTTTATCTTTTTAGAAATACTTTCGATTGATGTTATGTTGTAGGACTTCAGGAGAGAAGGTAAAGGAACTCATGAATTCAGTCAGCATTCTTTCATGGGGAGTTCTTACCATGTACAAAATATTATAATAACAAAAAATAATCTGCCTGGTTTCTCTACTCGTGCATTTTGAGGATTGTCTAATGGGCTCTCTGACAGACATGGGAATTTTCCTGCATATTCTTTTTCCTCCACTTTTTTATTCCTTTGTCTAATGCCTTTGCTTGCCCTGAACATTTCATCTCTTGGAGCTGGGGATCGCCAGGCCGAGGTCAGTGGCCTGCCTGTCCTCTGGGCTTCCAGCAGCTTTCAGTGTCTGCAGGCTGCACAGGGCTGTTGATTCAGGAGCCAGAAGGTCAGCCTTTCAGTCCAGGCCCCCAGGCATGTTCTGGGTTGAGGAGCTGGAAGCTGCGTGCTTACGAAGGTCCATGTTGCTTTCTGTCACTTGTAGGTCTTATTCTAGCACACTTACTCTGGGGCAAGCACTGCTGTGGGCAGTTTTAGGACGTGGACTTTGGGCTCTGACTGTACCAGGTGGGGAGAGAAGACACGCATAGACTGGCAGTGCCTGCCAGGGAGCTGTTGCCTGGGAGCCCTGTCCCTGGTCCCTCCCAGACCTCCAGGATCCTCCAGTGGTGGCTCTGCACTGCACCCCTGCTTTTTACATCCTGCCAGGCTGTGATCCTCTCGTTTCCCATCTCCAAGGCTGCCTGCCTTCTTTCCCCCCAAAAAAGGCAGCCACTCAACTTCCAGAGAACTAGGTGGCTGTGGGTAGATACCTCTGCAACATGAGGAGGACCTCTTAACCCACTTTTACTTGGACTTTTCTCCATGCCCAGCCTCTCCATTCCTGTCGTCTCTAGCTTCTCTCAGTGTGGGTACCACTCCTCTGGAGGGGGCCCCCGGCCAGGGCATCATGCCAAGGCCTCCCAGTGTGGCCTTGTCTGCCCACGCCATGTTCTGCTGCCAGTGCTGGCGCTCAGCCCTCGGGGGGGCCTGGCCTGTGAGCAGGGCTCAGCGCAGCTGCCGTCCAGCGTGTAAACATGGTTGGTGTGGGTTCAGCCTGGGTTAGGCAAGGAGTGGTTGGGATCTCAGCCAGACCTTGGTTATGCTGGGTTGGGAAGACAGTTTTGAAATTAAGAAAGAGTCATGTCATAGGACAAACGGAGAGAGACAATTGAGGTATTTTGTTTTGTGAGTTGAAATTTTGCTGCCCTTTAAGAGGAAATTGTGCTTTTTTTCCCATTTTTGAACTCCTGGTGACCCTGCCAATGGTTGATAGCTCGAGTTGGACTGGAAGCACATCCACATCAGGAAAAAGGCTGCACACCTTAAAGTGAGATAAAATACGGTGGCATCACCCTGTAAAGTACTGTGAATGCTGCTGTTCCTCCTTTTCCTCCAGTCAAATGCTGTCACCTCAAAACCACTTTCTCCTCTCAAAAGCACTTACTCAATTTTCCTTTTTTTTCTATTTTGCTTTATTATTCTAAAAAATAAACAGAGAGGAAGAAAGCATTTTGGCACCCGTGTGTTTCATGCTTTCTGTGTATATTACTTGCACATTTATACAACAACCTTCTTATTATTAGTTCTCATTTTAAAGATGAGGATTAAATGAGGCTCTTCCTTCAAAAAAACCTGAGGAATCAATTCTTCATACTTGGCTAATGGAGGGGGCCAGGGAAGAGGGGTGACATTCTAGGCCAGGAAGTAGCATGGCCTAAGGAGGAAGGGAGCTTCTACAAAAACACTTGCAGGACCGCAGCCCACAGGGTTCGTCCGGTCCAGTTGGCAGAGTCTTTGGTGTCAGGCCGAGCAGTGTGGACTTAATTTGGAAGGTGATTTGAGGATTTTTACTAGAAGGGAGTGAAGGTCGATTAAAATGGGTTTTAGAAAGCCTAATCTGGCAGTTCTGAATGAGAGCATGGTGATATGGAGAGTGGGGTGTTGTGACTGTCTAGATGTAAGATGAGATGGTCCTAAACTAGAAGGGCGCGGGGCTTATAAAGAGTACAGGTGTTGCACTGCTAAGGAAAACGGGCAGGATGCGGTGTGAGAGTGCTCGAGATGCAAATCTGCGTTTGCCTGCCTGAGAGGGTAATGGTATAGAGAGAGGGCATTCTGACTTTGAGGACTAGATGGGGAATTCTGTTGAAGATAATTCAATGAAATGATTTCAGGATATCTGAGTGCAAATATTCCCCAGCGCTTTAACCAGATATCTCAGGAAAAGACAAAAATTGAATCTGAGCGTCTCTGCAGTGAGTGACTGTTGTATGACATGTGGGTGGTTAGTGAATAAATAAACATATACATGTATCAGAAGTCTGAAGTCTAAACCTTGGAGAATGTGTGCCTTTAGAAATTGCCCTTCAGAGGTTTTTAAAGAAATTTTCAGCCTACATTTGGGGACAGCTCAACTTATTGTTTTTCTATTCCTCTGTGTGTGTCTTCACTCAGTAACAGTAAGCAGCATTTTTGCTTTTATTATTTTATATACACTGCATGTAAAAATTAAATGTATGTAGTTAAGATGGTGAATTTTGTGATGTGTGTATTTTACCCCAGTTTAAAGAAATTAAATGTGTTTCTTGCTGTTTTCTTGTGTGCGGGCTGTTAATTACATTCGCTTTGTGATATATGTGGATTTTAGTCTGATTGGGAAGTTATACTGCATATAATGTATTTAAAAGGAAACAGTTCTCATTTATGTACTGTTTTGGTTTTTGGAGTAGCAAACTCTAGGTATATTGCTACCTTGGAAGAAAAGACTAGCCTTGATAGAAGATGCCTTAATGATGGCTAGAGGGATAAACAATTCATTTCTTTCCACGTGACCTGTACAACCAAATATTTAGGAGGGACCTATTTTTTTAGAGGTTGTTTTATATAGTAAACTACCAGTGATCCAGTTGTCATGTTGCCTGCATTCGTAAAAAGAGAGGCTAAGTAAATCAATTATCATCTCTGGCCACAGACTGGAGTTTGCTGTAGTAGCAAAAGATCACCTTGGTTATTTCATGTGCAGAAATTGTGGAGAATGCGAACTTTAAGGAAATTCTGTTTCTAATAAACTTTGGTTTCAAAGTTGCTAAGTCATTTCCATTTGTCAGTGACTGACCTTGAGGCAGCTTATTGGTAAGAGGATAAAATGGAAAATTAATCTCTACATACGTACACAGAGCTGTTACACAAACATTTTAGGAATTATTTCTTGTTTATAATGTTGGTCGTCAGCATTCTTTGAAGTATCCGTCTGCTGCTCATCCCAGTTCCCCTCTCTGCATTTTAATACTCTCTGATCCCATAGCTCTTCATTTTCCCTGTCTTACTTAGAAAAAAAAAAGCAAAAGCAGAAAAACTCAAGTCCATGCTTTATTTAGATTTCCTCAGTTTTTACCTAATGCCCATTTTCTGTCCCAGGATCCTATCCAGAATATCACATTGCATTGAATCATGTTTCCTTAGGCTTCTCTTGGCTGTGATAGTTTCTTGATTTCCTTGTTTTTCATGGCCTTGACAATTTTGAGGAGTCGTGGTCAGGTATTTTGTAGAATGTTCTGCAACTGGGATTTGTCTGATATTTTTCTCATGTTTAGGCTGTGGTAATGAGTTTCCGGCTTAATATGATGTTTTCAACCCATCACAGGGATGTGCTGTGTTCTTCACTATTGATATGGACCTTGGTCACCTGTCTCAGGTACTGTTTGTTCACTGTAGAGTTACTCTTTTCTCTTCCTTTTCTATACTGTCCTCTTTGGAAGAAAGCCACTTAGGGAGTGAGAGTCAGCCCACCACCTCCATAAGGGTGGGACATCTGCATAAATTACTTGGGATTCACTGCACAGGAGATGAGTCTGCTTTTCCCCATTTATTTACTCAATCATTTATGTAGTATGAACTCATAGATTTTTATTTTATACTTTGGGTTATAATCTAGTACTACTTTATTCATTGCTCAGATTGTACCAGCTTTGGCCATTGGGAACTCTTTCAGTTGTCCCCTGTGTCGCTTTGACACACCCCTGTCAATAATAGTTCATTTTGTTTTGCAGCACTTTCTTACATTCCGGTAGTTGGATGTGCTTCAGGCTCATTTTGGCATTTCCCACCCAATCCTAGAATCAGCCACTTCTCCAAGGAGCCCTGGTTCCCTTTAGCGGAGAATGGTGCTGGAAACCAAGATCGGGGTACTGGGTGTCCTCACTTTTGGTCTTTGCCAGCATCTCTACCAGTACTGGCTTCCACCATCACCCAGTGACTTGCTTTCTTCTTTTTTCTATCGAATCTTGCCACAAGATGGCCTAGATTTTGTTTTTATAGCTGCCAGATTTTTTGAAGACTAGATCAATACAATATTTCTATTCCTTGGATGGTGAGGAATTAAGCTGCTTTTTTATGTGGTCTGAGTTCCAGTATTAACAGTACATAGGAATCCAACTAAAGATTCAATTGCGGTCGATGATATTTTTGGTCTATAATTTGTATCTTTCATTACAGTTTCCAAGAGTTTTACAGATTTATGAACCTTAGGGGGATAGTTAGAAACTTACTAAAATTAAATTTTGAACATTCAGTTTTATTCAGGTAAAATAAATAGATGAAATAAAGCCGACTTGGGCACTAGAGATTTGCATTTATTGTTCCCAGGTTAAGGTGCACTCAAATTTGAATTCCAGGGATAGTGAGATCCTTCACTGAAGGAGATTGAAGTGTAGGCAACCAGAGCAAAATAAAATTCATATCTTCAGGATGTGATTTCTTCTGTATTTGTCATTTATGGAAAACCCTATATGAGAATGAACCACTTCCTTGCTGTGAAGTGTGAGTGAACTGTAAGCTGAAATGAACATGCTCCTCTTTACTCCTTGTCTCAAAACAAAGGTGTACATTATTTTCTTTTTTGTACTCCATAGGGCATTAATTTTTTATTGACTTTTTTTTTTAATTAACCAAGACTCAGAAATGAGAGTTTTATATAATTCTTGTAGCTCTTGTGGGGAAATCATACTTGCAGGGGCTTTGAGGCTTTGGAGAAGGTATGACTCTCAGGTCTCACCTTCCCTGACCTCCTGCTGTGTATGAGGACGGAGCCCTGTCTGCCGCAGGGCACAGAGGAGCTGGGCCTCTGTCAGGCGGATCTGCCAGGATTGCTGCTGCTGCTTGTGGGAAGCTTTGCACACTAGGAAGTGCTGGGTCTGTGCAAATTTGTAGTTTCATTGTGGTTTGAGGGCTGCAGAGATCAGGCTAAACTCAGGTGAGGATGGTGCCACTGTGCCTCTGCTCTGGGCATCTCTTCCATCCACCTCCCCACTTCTGACCTGGTGACGGGTGGGTCATTTGTGCCTCAGACTGTAACTCCGATTCTGCCTACGGCTCACACTGCAGCCTGTGGGTTCTGTGTTGGGCCTCCCATCCCCAGTACCATCCTCTGCACTTGAGAATGATGCCCACTTAGTTTTTTCAACTGTGGCTCAAACGCAGATACTCCATGATGAGGAAGGTTGTGAGCAAACTGTTCTCCACAGCATGGTCCCCACTGCTCAGCCAGGTTGATGTCCTGGCTGGGGCTGTAGTCTCCTGTCTGGTTGTGGGATGAAAAGAATAGGAAAATTGCATGAAATTCTGACCTCTGGTCACTCCTTGTTTGAATTTTACGCTCTCTGTGCTTTTTGTGCTACATGTTTGATTGTGACAGTGTTCCCTCTAAATATCTAAATATCAGTCCTCCTACCCCATGTCCCTAGGGCTGAGTGTATGCTGCTATCCTCATTTCTTTAGGTGGGAAATTGTCCAGGGCAGAGAAGCCAGGGGGCACAGGGAACGTTGGTGCTGGAAGGGAACAGCACTGAAGAGGTATTGGGTAGCCTGGACATTTAGATGCTCATTCTCTTCTCCAGGGTTTGCCTGCAGAAATGAATTTATTTTAGGGAAGTGTGGGTCTGGGGTTTGTATGCTCTTGCTTATAATTAGTTAAGTGACAAATATAGGTCAGTAAGTTATTTCATAGAGCTGAAGAAAGAGACAAATAGGAAATTCATCGTCTCGCTCCTTGCATTCATTCATCAGTCATTGAACAAGTGTTTATTGCAAGTAGTAAGCAAACCATACGGGAAAATGTTTAAACTTTCTAATAATAACAGAAATTGGTATATGTTAAGCCATCTTTTTATTGCCTTAGACATTAGCTAATAAATATTTATAAAGTTGGGCAGAATACACTTTGAAGTAACTCTAATGCATCATGGCAGCAACAAAAATTACTGTCGCCTTTTGGGAAATCACTTTGGCATTTGTATTCATGGATCAGAGAAAAAGACCTGTGGTTAGATCTTTTTAAAATTTGGGAGCAGTTGTGAATGTCTTCAGAGGTTTACATGATTCAATAGCATAATAAATGTTGTCCTGCTGAAAGACCTCTGTTCACTGTAGGAAAATCTAGCATTTATGATACTTTTTTCAGTCTTGTGTTTGTGAAAAGCCTAATAGGTTCCTACAGAACTAGTGTCTGTGTTTCATAGTAAGTAAAATGCTGCCTAGGGTTTTTAATGTTTTCCTGGAGGCGAATGTCATTGATGTAACACAGATATAAGGACTTAGACGAGGAACAGGTTGGGAAGGAACAGGTTTTAGTTTAGTTTGACATATGGTCAGGAGAGCCGAGTGGACTATAAAACCAGCAGTTGGGAAGGTGGTGGTTAAGGAAGAATGAGGGCTGAATGTGGAAATGAGTGAGTTCTCTGAATATACTTGATTGTTGTAACCACAGGGGTTGCTCAGGTTGCCTTTGAGCAGAGGTAGGTGAGAGTCTGCAGGGACCCATGAGGGAAATGGGAAGAGCCGGGGAGTCGGGAGAGTCTGGTGGGCTCCTGACAGTGCTGTGGGGCCACAAGAGGAAAACATGGCTGGGAAATGAAATTCTGAAAGGACACGGGCTACAGAAAAGGCACTGGGCAGCAGAGAATGGGAATCTGGCTCTGAGGCCCTTACTTTCATGTAGTAGCCAACACTGCATGACAGCATGCGTCTTCATTTAACTTTTTATTTGGAAATAATTTTAACTTACAGTAAAGTGACAAAAATAACATGGTTTCTAGTTACTCTACGCACTCTTCCCGAACCCCCTTGAGTAATTATAACACTCAAAGCAATACTGAAAAGGTATCATTGATATAATACTATTAACTAGATTGTAGACTTCATTCAGATTTTGACAGTTTTCCTGCTAACTGGAGGACGGTATTTGTGCACAGTTCCCTCTCTGTAACCTCCAGTATATGGCCAAAATTCTGTTTTCCAGGTATTTCACTTTGTTCTTCCCCACTTTCATGAGCGTGGTTCTGCTACTCATAATCTAAGTTATAATGGTTCTTTGTTATAATTAGTCTTTCATTTTGGGCCTTCTGTTGTTCCTTTTGCCTTTTTTTTTTTTTTTAACTTACATGCAGCAAAAACCTCTGGGTTTTTAACAGATTCACAGAAGTGTATAATCACCCTCAAAATAGTGGTACAGGACAGTTCCATGGCTCCTAAATTCCTTCCTACAGCCTGGATTTTAACAATGGTTTCAGGACGGGCGGGGAAGGAGCTGGGAGGTACAGGGTTTGTCCCTGCCATCCTGACCTTGACCGTGAGGGCAGCATGACAGGGACAGGGCCCCAAAGGGTAGGGTCACGAGGTTAAGGTCTCTCTGCGGAAGTAGGTAGAGGTGAGAGGAGTGAGCAGAAGCACAGGACAGGGCGACGGGCCCGAAAGGCCCCCTGTGTGGGAACGAGCAGGATCTGAAGGAAGGAAGGGCGTGTGCAGGTCTGGCCTGATGCCTCTTCTCTTTGTAGTTGACGGCAGAGAAAAAGGTGTGGAGTACGGAAGAGGGAAGGGTTAGAAACAGCCTGTCCCCTGGCAGGGTGGGAGTTAATAATATTGGCTAGCTAAGTGCCGCGGATCCCCTGGGGCATAAGGAGTAGGGATTTGCTGCTGGCTCTCTGACCCCTCTCTGGGCGGCTGGAACCTCAGTGGAAGGAGCTCTTTGGGGTTGAACTTTCCTTTTGACCTGTGAGTGGTGCTTGGAGCTAGGGCGTGACCTTCCTCAGAGAGGGGTGATGGGGAAGTAGGCCAAGGATTGCCTGCTAAGCTTATGGAAAAAGCTGAGGATTGTAGCATGTTGCTTATGGAGAGGGCAGTTCCCTCAGCTTCTCTGAAGAGCTGGGGAAAATAGATGGGTGGAGAAGGGCCAGGGAGGTGCCTGTTTTGTACGCCCTTGAGGGAAAAGCGAAGAATCCCCACAGGGAAGGGCCATTTGGTTTATTCTTGTATTTCCCAGGGTTGTGCCCTGATTGAGGCTGTGTTTTTATTTCCAGAAGCAGCTTGAACTCAATTCACATCACTTATATTTCAAATCAAGAATACTAGGTTTGATAACTGAAGAAGAAAACACTGCCTTGGCCAGAGTATCTGTATGTATATCAATAATTGATACCATCAGGACTTAATGAAACAAGTGACTATCTATTCTGGATAATAGCAACTGTGTTTACTAATTTCTTACCTCACATGGTATTAACAAAGTGTACATTCTGTTCATCCTGTATATGAGCTGTCTTTGCACACACTGGATGTAACCCTGGTGTAGGCTGTTGAGAAAATGAAGTTCTACCCTCAGCTGGCAGGGTAATCGGGGACCCCCATCAGCGTTGGAAGGTGAGGGGGCCACCAGGGGGCGTCAGTGATGCTGTCTGTCACAGTGCTTCCCTGTGGCTGGAAAGGAACTGCTAGACCTACAAAGTGCTGGTCAGATTTCACTCAGGATCTGATCAGTGTGGAGGATCAAGAGAAAATGAGCATTGTCATTTTGTCATTTACATGGGGCCCTCAATTCTTTTTTTTTTTAAATTCATTTTATTATCATTAATCTACAATTACATGAAGAACATTATGGTTACTAGACTCCCCCCTTCACCAAGTCCCCCCCACAAACCCCATTACAGTCACTGTCCATCAGCATAGTAAGGTGCTGTAGACTCACTACTTGTCTTCTCTGTGTTGCACAGCCCTCCCTATAACCCCCCCCACATTATACATGCTAATCGTAAGGCTCCCTTTCTTTTTCCCCTCCCTTATCCCTCCCTTCCCAGTCCTCCTGCCCAGTCCCTTTCCCTTTGGTAACCGTTAGTCCATTCTTGGGTTCTGTGATTCTTCTGCAGCCCTCAATTCTTAAAGAGTCCTTCCATTAGCTCCATTTATTGCTTATTTTTCCTGAAAGCTATACATTAGCTTATACATTCGTATATGAGTGTGTTTGCATGTGTGGGAACCTAGGTGTCTGCCAGGTTGGGTCCTCAGTCTGCTGTTCCCCTGCTTTCCTAGAGCGAAGCACTGAGGCAAAGGTTCTCAACAGCTGGTCCAGAGAAGTAGCTGATCAGGTTCTTTTTTAAAACTCCACAAAACTGATATCTGTTCCCAGCTGGCTTAGGAAAAGTGAAGATGCGTGAGGCCAACTTGTGTGACTGAGCCCGCTTGGTACCTGGAATGGAATTGTGAGGAGGAAGTATTTCTCCCTGTTAAGCAACTCACTGAAGTGGGGCAGAAGTGAAAGGTCAGTTAGGTAAAAAGAGATGTGATTTTTTTGTTTGGCAGTTGAAGAGATGTAGTGATGGAGGGCCCTGAAAATGCTAAAGATGAAAAAGGGGTTGGTGTTGGGGGCGGAGCCAAGGACAGAACGGGACAAACAGGAATTTAAATGTCGAAGGCCTGGAGAAGCCAGTCCCTGTGTATTTCTTGGAAGACAAATACAAAACCCAGCAGTGTTAGATTCATTTTTCGTGAGGAACACATTAAATGTGAAACATTGCATAATGTTAATGTGTAAGAACATTTTACGTTTGAAAGAAAGATAAGAATAGAAAGGTTAGGTTCTAATCTGTGGAATTATTTCTTTGAAAAGGGCATCCGTGGCCAGCTAGTGCTAGAAAGTTGTGACAAATATAGTCCTCAAAAAGGGTGACAGACTCATATGATTACAGTGGTTTTATGGAAAGTTTGTGTAATACTGTCAAGGTGGTCAACAGACTTTGGTTTGGTTTTCCTTAGGATTATTATGAGTTAGAATTTACTGGTTTTCATTAAAGAAAGGGTTAGTTTCTCCATTTAAGTGGGGAGCAGCAGCTTGATGTGCATCCACTATGCAGATTGATCTTCATATATTCATTTTGGAGGTGGAATTGTGGGTGGGTGTAGGCATGTGTCTCTCTGGGGATTATTTCAAAGTTAGTGTTGTTTGGTCAGAGTAATGCCTGACGTTTTACACTGTCATTCTCCAATTGGAAATTGGGAAACAGCTCCATGGAGAACAGTTTTTTTTATTGTGAAGTATAAGAAGTATGATTAAGAGATGAATAGGTTTTTCTTAAATTTTTCTTTTGACTTTTGCCAAGGAAGATGAAATAGCTTTCTATAATTTTAAGAGGCTTTCGTAGGAAAGAAAATGTTTTGTTTGTGCCATAGGAGGGAATAAAAATGGTCATGTGACAGACTTGAGTTCTTTCTATTTCCTTTTTTGTAAATAGCCCTAGCATTTTCTCCCACATATTTTCAATGTCTTGAGGTAGAAGGACATTCTACATTAAGCACAGATGCTGTTACTGGATTAAAGATCATTTATATGGGATTTAGATTTAAATGAAAAGACTGTTGGTGCCTTTGAAGGAAAAATACATTATACAGAGAATAAATGAAAGAAATCATTGCAATATGTTATGACAACTAAAGCTAATTCAGTTTGGAAATCAAGCTGTCAGGGGAAAGGAAAGCTAGGAGATCTCTTTTATATTATGTTTTAAAGGACAGACCATAAATTTATTTTTGTAACGTTTTAAGAATATTTTTAACAGTAGTGCTTAGTAATTGGAGTGAAAAATGAAGAAAACGTTCAAAGATAAACATTTCCCTTGGTACTTGGTATAACTGAGAGATGAGGTGGGAGTTAAGCATTTTTCCCCCACATGGAAAATTTGCTCTTGCCTCGGCAGAATGTGGGAAGGGAACGGGTAACAGGACAATGTGACTGACTGCGGCCATGAGCAGCATTCCTAGAAACCAAAAAAGAAGTGTGAAGTTACAGAGAGTGGTATTTATGACATTGACGAACATCCCCAGAGACGTGGATCCCCCACACCAGGATCTCGGGTTTCAGACGGTGTACTATGTTTCCATGCTCGTTGTGCATTTTCAACTTAGAGTCTGGATTCTTCCAGGTGACCCAGGGGTGCTGACCCTCAGTTTTTTAAATCACTGCTAATTCATTCTTAACCTCTTTGAGCTGTCCTGTTAATTCATCCCTGGGTTCTCCTTGAATAAACTATAGATCTTAGGTGATACAGAGGAATGGGAGAGGAGGCTAGATCACTACGGAGGTGGAGTTGTCCCTGTGGCAGGAGCATCTTCTCAACCCCTTAGGGGGTTCGCAGGCTTGGAGGTTCCTCCGGGGTTTTCTACGCATTAACCTTGCTCTAGTTGGGCAGTGTCGGCAGCTTCCTACCATCGACCAGATGATTTCATACTGCTGCCTGCGCTCTCTGAGTATGCGTGCACTGATAAATCAGGCCAATCCCTGTGAGGTGTAAACAGGAGAAGATAATAGGCACGTATTAATCTTCCATGTATTCATAAGAATACCTGCCAGTCTTACTGCTGATCTGAACCGCCAGTCACTGAACAAGTTTTGTTTCATGTGGTAACCTTTTATCATTTCTTGGGGTTTTGTGTCCTGAGCCTACCACCCATATTTGAACTGTCTCTTAGGTTCATTTTGTTCCTGACCTGACTGCCTTCTGGTATGAGTGATGTGAAACTGGGTGGTGTCTCTTGCTCACCCAAATCACAAGAGAGCAAATGACATACATCAATCCCATGTAGCTGTAAGGAAAGAATGGAGGAACTTGGGTGGAGCTTCACTGTGGTTCAGGATTTCCAGAGCCTCGGTCCAAGCTCTGGCCTAGTGGTGGTGGTAAAAAAACCAACCTGCAGGCTCTTTCAGCTCCGGAAGGGGGTTGAGTGTATGTCTTGAGTTCTGTGAGAACAATGATCTGCAAACTTGGATCCGCATGGTTGGTAAGAGCGCAGGGTGGGTGCTGTTAATGGTGCCTTTATTGTGAGTAGTCGCCTTGCAAGTGCTGTACGAGGCTGGAAAATAGAAATGGTGACATTCAGGGATATTCCCAGGTGGGTGGACTCTGAAGTGGTATATTACCTGACAGATGGATTCCCCATATTTTGCAGTTGAAGTGTTCCATTTCATTTTAGAAAGAAAGTCATAGTCATAGACTTCTGCACTGGGTATGATTTTTCAGAGGTACGTTCACATCAGTATCAGCTTAGAAGTGTTGATGTTTTGTTTCCTTGGCCCTTTTATGTTGGTCCTGCAGGGAATCTGAGAGAATAGTGGCCATGGAGTATCTTCTCTAGGCTAATAAGCAAACCATTTAGAGAAAAGCCTGTGTGGCTTCTTCAGCCCTGTGTATGTGAATGGAGGGTGATTTATTTTTTAGCTCCTATTGAACCGTGAGTGTTCATTTTTCCCCAATTCTTAGAAGTGTTTGTGTGTGTCTCAGAGTGAGTGAATATGCTGAGAGTGTCTTAGTAGCTGATGGTGGGTTTGTGGTTTATATGAGTTTTCACAGGAATGTATATTGTCATCTGAGTAGATCTGTCTTGACTCTTACACAGTTACTTTTATTAGGAATGCGTGATTTTACAAGAAAAAATTCAATGTTCTGCAGTGAAAGGTGGGAAACAACTTCACGATTTAATGCAGATTTAAAGGAAGAATAAGATAGTAAATACTGAAGAGGAAACTATCTAGGAATATGTATCTACACAGCAGGCTAGTTTTTCCATTGAAAGTTGCCTAAAATCTTCTGTAACCCTCTTCCTTTCTCACATTGTTGTTCCTTGTTCTTCATTCTCCCCCTTTGCTTACCTTCCTTCCTTCCTTTTCTGCCTGGCTTCTTGCCTCCTTCCACCCAGGAAGGAAGGAACAGCCCCACAGAGATCGCCTCACTTCCTGAGGGTCCCCAAGCTAGTGAGTGACAGCTGGAAGAGGCCCATTCTTCTGCTAAGAATCCAGTGTTTGCTGTGTGGCGTGTTAGTTATTTAGCACTTTACTGGAAAGGTGGGTGAGACATTGCCTGTCTTCTGTCAGTCGACAGGCTATTAGGTAAGAAGAGACAAGTGCACCCACACTGTAGTCCATACCAGAGAACGGGGCGACTGTGGGATGGAGGCCTCTGAGGGTTCAGGGAAGAGAAAGAGCTCTCCTGCAGTGGAAGTTTTATCTGGTCCCCACAGGCACGTATCCTCTGCAGGTAGGGTGACAGATGCCTCTTGCAGACCCTAAGCATTTCATATATTCACATATCCTTCCTCTTCAGTAATGGCTGTGACTGTCCATTTCATAAAACTCTCCTTCCTCCTATCCTCCAGGGTTTTATGGACATTGTTGGGGACATTTCTTTGTAGACTGTTATCCACTCTGATGTAGTCCTCATGCAACAGCGAAGGCCTGCCCTCTCCTAGGCTTGGTCATACCTTTGGGGCCATGTTGTTACACGTTGAGAGTAATTTCATGGAAGGGCCTTTCTCAGCTGCCAGTCATTTGCGCCAGCTCTGTTGGGTGAGTGGCAGTTGGGAAACGGCTGTGTTAAATTGACTACTAACAGCACTGAACTAGGGAGGGAGAAGGAAGGGGCGCTATACATTTGTGCCAGTGAAGTACTTTTTTTCTTACATAATGGAGAAAATTAGGATTGAATGAAAACTGATGGAATTAGCTTCTTAGAGGTGAAAAAATAAAACCTCTGGTGGTACTTGAGTAGATACCCTGTGGTGTATTGGGATGTGCATTTCTTCCGTGGATGAACTGAAATCTGCAATTGAGTTTTTGATGGGAATATATTCCTTTTAATGTAATATTCCAAATCTAATGGTGATTATAATAGTGACAATTCTACCAGTAGAACTAAATGCTGTCAAGATCAGAATGTGTTTAGAAGTAGCTTTTTGTGAAATCAGCATGATGAACTGGTGATAAGTGGCACATTTTCTTGTTGGTACACCACACCCTAGTTTTTGTGCTGTAACAGTTTTGACGAACTCCATTCTTGCTAGAGAGGTGCCGTGCTGGTGGTGCTGCACAGCTCTGTGGAGCAGTCAATCTGAAGCTGGAATGACCAAGGCTTCCTACATAGTCTCGGATGTCTGCTTGCTTTGACTCAAAGTTCCATAGTTATAAGTGCAGTCACCAACTTCCTCTTTCTTGGTAATCATCACTGTGTTAGTGTAAGTCCTTCAGGGATATTTATCTCATTACAAAATGTTGGTTGCTGACAGCATCATTTTCTGTTTGTTTAACAGAACACCTGATCACATTCATGACCATGGGGGATATGAAGACCCCAGACTTTGATGACCTCCTGGCAGCGTTTGACATCCCAGATATGGTCGATCCGAAAGCAGCCATTGAGTCTGGACACGATGAGCAGGAGACCCACATCAAGCAGCATGCTCATGCAGACGACGACTCCCACACACCATCCTCTTCCGACGTGGGTGTCAGCGTTATCGTTAAGAATGTTCGTAACATCGATTCCTCCGAGGGCGCGGAGAAAGATGGCCACAATCCCACAGGCAATGGCTTGCATAATGGGTTTCTCACCACATCCTCTCTTGACAGTTACAATAAAGGTGGATCGAAGTCCTTGAAGGGAGATGTGCCTACCTCAGAGGTGACTTTAAAAGACTCAACTTTCAGCCAGTTTAGCCCTATCTCAAGTGCTGAAGAATTTGATGATGATGAGAAGATTGAGGTGGATGACCCCCCTGATAAAGAGGACATGCGTCCAGGTTTCAGATCGAATGTGCTGACGGGCTCGGCTCCCCAGCCGGACTATGATAAACTGAAGGCACTTGGAGGGGAAAACTTAAGTAAAACCGGAATCTCTACTTCAGGCAATACAGATAAAAACAAAGTTGCTAAGAGAGAAACAGAAACAAATTCTATAAATCTGAGTGTTTATGAACCTTTCAAAGTCAGAAAAGTAGAGGACAAATTGAAGGAAAACTCTGAAAAGGTGCTTGAAAACAGGGTCCACGACGGGAAGCCGAGCTCCGAGAAGAATGATGCCACCCTTAGCAGCGTCGCACCGTCGAGGACAAAGCCATCTTCCAAGCTTTCTTCATGTATAGCTGCAATCGCAGCACTTAGTGCTAAAAAGGCTGCTTCAGACTCCTGCAAAGAACCAGTGACCAATTCACGGGAATCCTCCCCATTACCAAAAGAAGTAAATGATAGTCCTAGGGCCATTGAGAAGTCTCCTGAATCCCAGAGTCTCATTGATGGGACAAAAAAGGCATCCCTAAAGCAGCCGGATAGTCCCAGGAGCATTTCAAGTGAAAACAGTAGCAAGGGATCACCATCCTCTCCCGCGGGATCGACACCAGCAATTCCCAAAGTCCGCATAAAAACCATTAAGACATCTTCTGGAGAAATAAAGAGAACAGTGACAAGGGTATTGCCAGAAGTTGATCTCGACTCTGGAAAAAAGCCTTCTGAGCAGACAGGGTCCGTGATGGCGTCTGTGACGTCACTTCTGTCGTCTCCAGCCTCGGCTGCCGTCCTTTCCTCTCCCCCCAGGGCACCACTGCAGTCGGCGGTCGTTACCAATGCAGTTGCCCCTGCAGAGCTGACCCCCAAACAGGTCACTATTAAGCCTGTGGCAACCGCCTTCCTTCCAGTGTCCGCCGTGAAGACAGCAGGATCGCAAGTCATTAATTTGAAGCTCGCTAACAACACAACGGTCAAAGCCACGGTCATATCTGCCGCCTCTGTTCAGAGCGCCAGCAGCGCCATCATTAAAGCCGCCAACGCCATCCAGCAGCAAACCGTTGTGGTGCCGGCTTCCAGCCTGGCCAGTGCCAAACTTGTGCCAAAGACTGTGCACCTCGCCAACCTTAACCTTCTGCCTCAGGGCGCCCAAGCCACCTCTGAGCTCCGCCAAGTGCTAACCAAACCTCAGCAGCAAATAAAGCAGGCAATAATCAATGCAGCAGCCTCGCAGCCACCCAAGAAGGTGTCTCGCGTCCAGGTGGTGTCCTCCTTGCAGAGTTCTGTGGTGGAAGCTTTCAACAAGGTGCTGAGTAGCGTCAACCCAGTCCCAGTTTACATCCCCAACCTCAGCCCTCCTGCTAACGCAGGCATCACGTTACCCACCCGTGGGTACAAGTGCTTGGAGTGTGGCGACTCCTTTGCTCTCGAGAAGAGTCTGACTCAGCACTACGACAGACGCAGCGTGCGCATTGAAGTAACGTGTAACCACTGTACAAAGAACCTCGTTTTTTACAACAAGTGCAGTCTTCTTTCCCATGCCCGGGGGCATAAGGAGAAGGGAGTTGTGATGCAGTGCTCCCACTTGATTTTAAAGCCCGTCCCAGCAGATCAAATGATTGTTTCTCCATCAAGCAATACTTCTGCTTCATCTTCCACTCCTCTGAGCTCTGTGGGAGCCAGCACACACACTGTAACCAAAATCCAGTCTGGCATAACCGGGACGGTCATATCGGCTCCTTCAAGCACACCCATCATTCCAGCTATGCCTCTGGATGAAGACCCATCCAAGCTCTGTAGGCATAGTCTGAAATGTTTGGAGTGTAACGAAGTTTTCCAGGATGAGACATCGCTGGCTACACACTTCCAGCAGGCTGCAGATACGAGTGGACAAGTAGAGTATCATTTACATTTTGGTGTTTCAGTGATGAATCTGTAGACATGAATCCCCTATACAATGTCCTTGAGTTCAGGAGTGGTTGCTCACTTAAATGAGGGTGTGTGGGTGGGTGTGTGGGCATGTGTATGCACACACGTGCAAGAGAAAGAATTCTTCTCAAAGAGTAGAACAGTGTTGTAACATGAATCTTTATTTAAAAAACAATTTTGGGGGAAGATGATTCCTTTAGAGAAACTGTATGAGGTGAGTTATGGCACTTTAGATTTAGGGTAAGTAAAGGAGTTCTTAATTGTTGAATCACTGGAATACAAGTTGGAAGTCTGAGATCTGGGTAATTACAGTATCATCTCATTGCATTAAGTGTTCAGGTCAGGCTACGTCACCAACGTTACTGAGTTATTAGTGACAATTTGGGGGTTTAAAGAATTCCTGTTGTTACTTATGATTACCGTCTTCTGTGGTTTAACACACCTAACTGGTACCCATTTTTATGTCAGCTTACTAAAGATGTTGGTGCAGAAGTGTATCAGTAATAGTCTTCACTGCACTGAATTTAAGCTACGAGTGAAATCCATCTCTGTTGAAATAGAAATAAATACCTTTGCATGTTGCAGCTTTGTTTTTTGTGGTGAAGTGTAGGTTGATGTCAGTGAAATGCATCATGGACCTCAATCAGACCTTTTTATCTTTATCATTTGCTTCTCTCCATGAGGCGGTTTTTGGCCAATAGGTAAATGTGTTTTACAAATATATTATACCTATCATTTGGCAGTACCTGAACATGTTGAATGAAACAAATTCCAGCTAGAAAGACCATGTGATTTATAGTCCAAACCAGAAAACTTGTGAAATTGGAAGCGGGCAGTGGCGGGAGTGGGGTGGGGCGCCAGTTTGTGCTGATAAACTCTGGCTCAAACTTCTGTTTATGAAGACTCAGTAGTAAACTGCTCTTCCTTCATTTCCCTCCAGTATCTTAGTTAGGTTCATGCTGTGGTTCAGACATCCATTACTATTGCCATGATCTGTAGTTAAGTTCTCTGTTGGATTTTGATTTTGGGGAATAAAAGATCAAGAATACCTCAATATTTTTTTCTCTGGATTTTCAGCAGAGTGGAAATGGAGGTGGTGGAGTTCTGAGAGCATTCTTGTAGCTTTGGGTGTTGAGTGGTTCATCATCTCTGACAGGAGTAAAGTGGCTAACTGGGTCAAGAAGGCAGCAGTTGTAGCTCTAACAGCACGTATCCGAGCGACATTCTTGGGTTCGATCTGGGTACCCTCTTACCTTGTCACCACTTCATCGCACGGGTAATAGGTCTTCCATCTTAAAAGGATGCAGTTAAAAAAGCCATTTCCTCTGTTCTGTTTGTTCTGATACCTTGTTGCTGTGCCTGGGGTGTTTTGTGTGGGGTGGCTTTATGTCCTGGCTTGGGAAGTACCCCCCCAGGCTCCTGTGTGCTGGTCAGTATCTGGCGTTTTGAGCTGCCAATCTGCTCTCTGAGAATGACCCTTAAAACAGTCTCCTATACATCGAACTAATGGCATCTCAAGTATCAATCTTTGCTGAGCCCCTCCTTTCCTCTGTTGTCCACCATATTTATATTTTAAAAACTTTCCCATTTCTTCATTGACGGCCACAGTTTTGGGAACTCAGGTATACTGAGAGAGTAGACGTTATATTTGTTATCAGCTCCATGGCCTCACACCGGGCTGTTCTGTCTTGAGTCGGAACCCAGTGCAGTTTAAGCCCTGTGCCTGTAGCTGCCCGTTCTCTCTGCTGCCTTCCTGAGAACTGCCCCCAGGCATGGTTCCCTCTGTCTGCATGACAGTCTTAGAAATCATCCACCGTGGATTCCTGAACTGACCCTACTGCTACTGTTGGTTCTAAAGGTTAAAGGGTGTGACCTAGGGCCCTAGCAAGACTGACAGGTTCACTACCTCTTGCTCATTGCCTTTCAACTTTTAGCTTTAGCAAACCTAGAAAAAAGGTATACTAGTACTCTGGCACCAGGGATATCCCTCCCTCCCTCCCTCCTGCCCACCTTTTACTTAAAATTACCACAAAAATTTTAAATTTTACCTGGTAACACTGAAATGTCCTGTGCTGCTATTCTGGGTCTGTCTTCTCAAATCATTCAATTTTTAAAAATTAAACCTCTAATTTTGAGATAGTTTTAGATCATGTGGGAAATAATATAGAGATCCTTTATACCCTTTATCCATTTTCCCCCGATGGTAACATCTTGCAAAACTAGAACAGTATCATAACCAGGATATTGACATCAGTGTGGTCAACACACAGGATATTTTCATAACCCCAACGTGCTCTGATGCCTTTTTAGAGCCACCCCCACCCCTTTCTTAACCTCTGGCAATCGCTGATCTGTTCTGCATCTTTACAATTTCTTCATTTCAGGAATGCTTTATAAATGGAGCTCTATCATATATAAGCTTTTGAGATTGGCTTTTTTTGCTCATGGAGATAAATACATGGAGATTTACCTAGGTTGTTGTATGTATCAGTAGTTTGTTCCTTTTTGTTTCTGAGTAGTGCTCCATTGTGTGGTCGTGTCACAGGTTGTTTAACCATTCACTTGTTGAAGGTCATCTGCATTGTTTCCAGATTGGAGCAGTAATGAATAAAGCTTCTATAGACATTGTGTACAGGTTTGTATGTGAAAATAAGTTTTCATTTTGCTAGAATAGGTGTGTAACAGCTAGGTCATATGGTGGTTTCATAATTTATATTCTTAAAAAACTTTTAAGAGTGACTGTACCATTTTATACTCCACAAGCAGTGTACAAGTGATCCAGTTTCTCTGCATCCTCTTCAGCATTTGGCAGCATGTTATTTTTATTTCAGCCATTCTGATAGGTGTGTAGTGATAGCTCATTGTGGTTTTAATCTGCAGTTCCCCAACAGCTAATGATACCAAAATCTTTTTCATGTGTCTGTTTGCCATCTGTATATCCTTTTTGGTGAAATGTCTCTTCATGTCTTTTGTCCATTTTCTAACTGAATCGAGTGGGTTTTTTTTTTTTTTTTTTTTCTTTAACTGTTGAGTTTTAAGAGTTCTTGATATATTCTAGATTACAGTCCTTTGTTGGATATATTGTTACAATCCTTTTCTCCAAGTCTGTGGCTTCTTTTTTCTTTGGCAAGAGCAAAAGTTTTAAAATTTTGATGAAGTCTTAATTTATCAGTTTTTCCTTTTATAGCTTGTGTTTCTGGTGTCAGGTCTAAGAACTTTGTTCCAGGTCCCGAAAATTTTTTCCTATTTCCCCCCCAACAAATTTTGTGGTTTCTTGTTTTACATTTAAGCCCATGATCCATTTGGGGTTAATTTTTGTATAAAGTGTGAGACTTAGGTTGAGATTTCTATTGGTCCATGCGTATCCTCTTCCAGTACCATTTGTCCTTTTAAAAGGCTGTCTTTCCTCCCTTACACTGAATTGCGTTTGCACCTCTGTCAGGTATCAGTTGGGCATATTTCTGTGTGGCTATTTCTGGGTTCTCTCTTCTGTTCCATGGTTTTTGTGTCTGTGCCTCCAGCAACATGACAGAGTTTTAATTATTTTAATGACAAAATGTTTTAAAGGCCAGTAGACTGATTCCTCTGACTTTGCTTCTTATGTCTTCCCATATACATTTTTGAACAGTCTTGTCTAGATCTAAAATAATCTTGGCTGGGGTGTTGGTGGGAATTATGTCTAACCTCTGTCAGTTTGAGGGGGATTGCTATCTTTATTATGTTGACTTTAGTCCATGAACACAGAACGTCTCCCCATTTATTTAGATCTTTCTCTTATCATTTTGCATTTTCGTCATCAGTTCTCAACGTTTTGTTCTGCTCTTTCTTTCTTCCTAGCAGTTGTAAATGGTATTGCATTTTTCAGTGTCCACATGTTCTGTGCTGATATATAGAAATATAATTAGTTTTTGTATATTTATAATGAACCCTTGACTTTGTTGGACTCATTTATTGGATTTAGAGTTTTTTTTGTGGGGGTTGATTACATTGGTTTTTTTTTTTTCAGATACTGAACCAGGCTTGCATTCCTGGAATGAAACTCACATGGTCAGGCTGTATAATTCTTTTTATATATTGTGAATAACATTTACTAATACTTTGTTACTTTTACATCTGTATTCATACAGGTTTCTTTTTTTGTACTGTTTGTTTGTGTGGTTTTGGATAAGTTAATACTAGCTTTTTGTTATGTATCAAGAAGGCATTCCCTCCTTTTCTCTTTTCTGGAAGAGTCTGTGTAATTGGTATTAGTTTTTCTTCAAATATTTGGTAGAATTCTCCAGTGAGAACACTTGGGACTGGAGATTTCTTTTTTGGGATTTTTAAAAACACCCTCTTGGCTGGTAGAGTGACTCATTATCACTTGGTAGGGATGGAAGTCCACTTCCCTGTTGGCCTTCTCTACACCATCTAGGGAGGGATACTGGGACACCTTATTACAGCCACAAGAAGGTGGACGTCTGGGCTCCATCTGGACTTGGCATGGTCAGTGTGTGGCTACATGGTTTCCTGTGGTATTTGGCTGGAGTAGAGCAATGATCATCTAGAAGTTGTCTCTTTTGTTAGCCTACCCCTTTCCTGGTCCTTTGGTTAGAGATAGCAGGCTTTTGTTAGAGATTTTTTTTTTTCCTCTATGCATTGGCATTTCTGGGTTGCCAGTTTCTTTAGCTCTAACTCTGGGATATATAAGGCAAAAAGAAGCCTGGGGAACACCGCAGTGTGTCATTCCTCAGGTCCCAAGGTCCCTCACCAGCCTGTGTCCTGCTCTCTGTGTTCAGTCTTTTTATGTTTAATATATAGTGCTCTGGGGTTGTAGTTGGGCTTATTAGAAGGAATAGGGAAAGGTACCTTTGTTCCATTTTCCTGAACATGAAAGTTTTACTCAAGTTTGTTCAAATGTCCTTTGTTCTGTCTTCAAGGAGAAATTCTGTTGTTAGGCTCTGCCTGAGGCTTGCCGCTTGTGATTGTCAGTTGTTTATTGGAACTGGGTTTCCTGGGAGGACTGCATTCCATTTGACTCTCTGGGATTTCTCTCTTCTCTGAGTCTCAGACATTTCCCCTGCAAATGTCCTTTTTCTTCAGCCCTTCTGCAGTAGCCTTTAGGAATGAAGTCAATCTTCTTTCCTTTCACATCTGCTGAGCCACCCTCTTAAGATCCAATCCAGCCTTTCTCTTGAGAACAACCTTTGCTCAGTTTAGCCATCACCATCTCCCTTTGATTTTCATCTGTCACTGTCTTTTCATTTATATTTTGACTCCTGTTATTTTTGAACAAATCCTCTTCTGAGTTTTTGAAGGGTGCTAGTTTGAACCCCCAGAGAGTCTCTTTTTCTCTTAACACCAGTGGCAGCTAAGCATGCTAGAAACCCTTCTCACCATCTCCCCATACATGCGTATTTAGCCTTTTGAGACTTTGCCAGTATGTAATGGGGTGAAGCAAGGTTTTGGTGACATTTTCTGAATTCTGCCTTGCTAGTTACAGGTGTTCTGTGGACAGTCTATACAAAAGTAAGGATTGCCATAGAGAATCAGAGTGCCGTTTATTATCAAATGGCCCTATGCTCCGCAAACCCCCTGGTATGGGTTTCTGGGAAGAGCTGGTTTGGAAGATAGGTTTAATTCAAGGCCCACTTTGCCCTACATTCCCATGGGACACGTGATATAAGTTGGGACAGAACCGCAGGCATGCTAATGTTTAGACTTAACCTTCCTGGGCTTGCTTATCCCACAGAGGAGCAAAAAGCCAAAGGGGACAGGCCAAGCATCTTGGGTGGCCCACCTCCCTCCTGGCCTCATGGAACCAAGCGTTGCGTAAAAATGGAACTCATGGGCATTTGAATTTTAACACCAGTACATCTGCCCCTGTTGGGGGTTTTTATTCTAACCTGTCTGATTGATAATCCCTGCTTCGGGGCCCACTGAGAGAAGGAGTGGATGGAGGGGCTAGAGAAACTTTGCTCTGCTCCATAAAGTACTTAAGAGTTGACAACTGTAGTTTTAATAATTGATTTTTAAATGTATTGGGAAATCATTGCTTCCACCCTTCAGTAAAACCATGATTAAATTTAGCAAAGTACATTGTGGGAAGTGCATGCTGTAAGCTTTTAATTGATAACGTCAGTTTTTTTTCCTGTGGACCCCACATCAGCCATAATACCAGAAAATATTGTAGGTCTTTTGGTCAACCCTTTTTACAGTTGAAAAAACAAATGGCAGAACTGGGGGACTCAAGGCAAGATTTCTTTATTGCTTTGTCATGCTGATAACCTAGATACAGAAGTATAACACTTTACAGTGGCAGGAACCACAGGATGGGCTCCCAGGCTCTGTGCAGATCAGCTTTGAGTGCAGGTAAAGGTGTCTTATCTGCGATGGTCCTCATTTTCAGGGATTACTGATTCAGTTTAGTTTCAGGAACTTTCTGGGCATCATTATTAGCACAACATGCCAAATATGTGAAATTATCTTCAGCAGCCCCAGCCAGCTCTCATTTCTAGACCTACTGTGCTCAAGCAGCTTCTTCTGGAAACCAGGGAGCCCACCTCAGTTCCCTCACCTGCCCAGAAGATCATTATTAGCTGAAGATTCAAGACTCTTGGTTTTTGGTCTAGCTCTCTTAAGTGCTTTATTTTAACTTGGTCACATTAGTCCTGCTTCGGTTTATATTTTAGTGTTATCAACCCTTCATTTACCTATATTCTCCGTTGATTGTCATCTGAGTAGATTATATGTGTCAGCCATACCTCTTTTTGCAAATTTGTTCATATAACTGTCAACCCTTAGTAGCGATTTTTAGTGGAGCAGAATGATTTAAGGACAAAACTACTACAACTGGCTTTGGGAACGAAAGTATATATAGTCATATGTGCTATAATGATGGCCTTGTGTTATTCCCGTTCAAGTGAGATCAGAAACGAAATGCCCTCTCTATGTTCTCATTGTGAAATTGGATAAAAGTGAAAGAAAGAAAACAAATCGATATACTTTATTATTATCATTATTTTGGTAATTATACTATAGCTAGAATATTGAGAAATTTTGTTGTTAATCTGGCACAAACAATTTCCTTCGCATCTGGGCCGACTGTTAAACTGGCGGTGTTTTTACCTTTTGATTCAATGTTTCAGGTTGTTGCAGGCTTTTGGTTTGTTTGGAATATAAGCATAAGTATGTGCTGTATTTACTCTCATTTCTCCAGCCTTTCTCTCATTCCCCCCTTGCACTTTCCCAGGCTCTTTTACTCCCTAAATCAGGAACCAAAACAGAATAGTTTTCCCTGTTACTCAGGTAATTCTTCATGTACAAAGAGGATGCCAAGCCTGGACATCTCTGAGCCCTTCCTGGGGCCTCAGACCCTCTTCCCTTTCCTCCCAGCCTGCATTTGAGTACCAGCCATTGATTTCTGCACCAGGATTGGAGACAAGGTGCAATATGAGTAGCTGTCAAGTAAGGAATGTGATTACTTTTCAGCTGTATTTTCCTATAGCTTTCATGTGTCACTTGACTATTGAAAAGTAATATCTTGCTTTAAAAATAACCATTCTCTGAGCAAATGAGTCTGCCCCAGAGCAGAAATGAGCTGATTATTACCAAAGTACTGAAAAAACTTACGCATTCTCAGATGACAGAAGTAAAATGTCAGAAGACACATGAAACCGTTTAAGTGCATATTATACTTTTTTTATTCAAAAGGCAAGTAGTGTCACATTAATGGTTTTATCCTCTTGTAAGTTGTATCCTTGACGTGTAGAGAGTAAGAGTTTCAAGAAACATTTTAGTTCCTTTGATTTAAAAAAAAGAAGGAAAGTCAGATTCTTTTAGACCACAAAGAGATCCTGCCTACCTGTGCTCAATACACTCCCCAAATTCAGGGAACTTGTGTCATTTCCACGAAATCAGTCTACCAGGGACCTAATGGGATATACGTCTTAGTGCTATGATTATCCATTACCTGCATCTCAGGAAGCAGGGATAACATTATCTAAAACAGAGAGAGCGACTAAAACTTGGTAGTACAGCAGGTGAACGCTATCGTGGGAGTTTAAACCTGCTGGTACATACAAGCACCAAGGAGGGCACTGTCTGTCTACAACCGAAACCTGCTTTTACTCAAACTGGAGTGGAGGTGAGGAAGGGAAGCAGGTAAACAAAGAGCAGTGTGGGAGTATATACAGTGCTGTGTATGGGTATATATGCGTCTGTATGTATCAACTGAAGATAAGGTTTTTATCCATTATGATTCTTCAGTGACTGAATTCTCCCATTTCAGTAGTTGGAAAATATGGAAGCATTTTGATTTGGGGCTCTAGTCCATGCTTGCTCCCACTTCTTGCATTAATGCATCTCAAGTGGGTGAGGACCCTCAGCAGATGGAAATGCATGAGTGCAAATCCTATAGCTGGTCAGCGGCTGTTGGGGGTGGCAAGAGGGTGGAACGGCTGCCACCAGCTCTCCTGGGGCCCCCACCACACAGTGCTTATGAAGGGACTGCTTCCCATCCCCAGTAACTGGTATGAGAGAGGTTGGTATTCAAATATTGGTATTTAGTTGATGCTGTTACCCTTCTAAAACATTTTTCATAGTCTTTAGTTAGAGATTTTTATTGTCAAACAATAATTCTTAAAAGCTCTTATTGAATAATTTTGATATTATTTTAGTTAAGCTGCTAGTAACAAAATCCTTTGACCCACTAATACATCCATAGTTACATGTATTAAATGTATGCATGTCCAGTAGGTAAGAGTAAAGTAATTCTTTATGGATTTTATATGTATTACAAAGGATATTTGTCAACATACCTTGATGAGAGATAACATGGAAATCTTTTCAGTTTTTGTAGAACACAATCTTTGTCTCCTTTTTAGATTTTCTTTTATTTTTTGTTGCTATTCTTCCTTATTGTAAAAATAGTACAGTAACGTTGCTTTAGATAAAAGAGAAGCTGTGGAAAGTGGGTCACTTCTAAGCCTAACATAATGGTCCTCGTTGGTTTTCCGGTGTATTTGCTAATAGTTTTTCTCCCGTGTATTTCAGTTGGTTCTTTCCTGTAGCCCCTCCCCCGCCCCCTCCCCCACCCCCACCCCCGCCCCCAGCTCTCCATCAGGTCTGGGGATTAGGAATCCTCAGCACCCAGGTCCAATCCTGCTTCATCCACTTCAGAGAGTTTCTTAACTTCTCCCAACCTCATTTCCTCATCTGTAAAATGTAGATAATATTACCTATTCCATAGATCATTATGAAAATTCAATGAGATGTTGTATTTAAATGTATTTATTTAAAATACTTAGTTTATCACTTGGTTTATGGTGGAATGGGGTCAGTATATACTTAATCTATCTATATAAATACATTGTTTTTGACTTTAGTATAAAATATATTGATTTTATTCCTAAATTAGTGTAAGACATTCTAAGATGCCTGTAGAAAATCAGACATTCTTGTCTGGGATTAATGACTGTGTGGTGAAAGTAAACAGAAGATTTTAGCTCAAAGAAATGAATGATAACCTGTGATAATGTCGATGTCAACAGGGTCTTATAATTGAATCTACTTTTCCTTGTTGTGGCTTGTCTTAATCTTTGGAATATCTGTTATTAGAAAAGGAATGCTATTTTTTAATGATGCTAACCTCATCAAAGCTGCTTGTAATGTTCTTATTTTGTGATCATAATAAACATTTTGTGGGATAAAAATTTGTATTTTAGTCCTTTTAGGAGAAAACCACGAATGAATTTTCAAGTGAGTTTCTGATTTTTCTTAGTATAAATTACTCAGAATCTGACTTTAAACTAATTTTGGGGCCTGATTCAAATGCTAAAAAGAAAACCTCCTTTTAAAGTTTTGTAACTATTGTCAGCATAAAAGATCATTTTAAGTCATAGCTGGAGTCTATTTTGAGGCTTGCTTTCACTGACTTTAATACAAATTGTACATTTTAGAAGTTAGTAGATACTTGGATGAATGTCTAAATAGTATTGGAACATATTTTATCTCATGCTCTGTTGGGTTTATTTTTGAAATGGGAATAGTCCTCAGTTTATATTTACTTTAAGTTTTTTGTTTTAGTTTTATTTTTAGAAATCAGCCATATTTAGTGCTTATATCTATGGGGATAAAAAACAGTGTGTTTCAGGTTTTCCTCATATGTTAATGTAGTCTTTTCCAAAGAGAATTCCAGTCTTCATTTTATTTTATATGTGATTAGATTTTAAGCACTATCAGTTTCAGTTTAATATCTAAATTTATGTAACTGAACTTGAGTTAACTATAATTAGAAATCATATAATGGCCAGTTCATCCATTTAAAGACCAATTCAAGTGCAAAAAAGAACAACTCATTGTTGTGGCGATTGTTTTGTATCCCCATGTTCCAGGTTTCAAATAACTGAAGCAGCTAAAAAAAAAAAAAGACAGAAACTGAATTAGCCCCTCCTTAATTTTTATTATTTTGGAGAAAGTTTTTTGTGAGTTGTGGTAACTGTGACTGCTGTCAAGATAGATGCCCAATGAACTTGTAATTACACATTAAAGCTGATTTGCTAACAGCCTGCAAGAATTCCTCTTCATTGCAGTAAACAAAATGTAAGAGTAGCAAAATTGGAACTCTACCTAAGGCTGACATTCCCTTTGCCTCATTCTTTGGGATGTGCCTGACTACATAGTACATGCTATTTTTCTTTTGCAGAGTAAGGAATTTTTCACTGGACATTTAACTTTCAAGTTTGCATTTTCCTTGGGCTGAGAATCAATTATAGTGGTATTTGAAATAAGCAGTGCATAATTATTTTGAGGTTTAACCAAGCTTCTTTGCATATTAGAAATTACTTTGTAGGACCAACCCTGTTTCCCCCTTTGGTTTATTTAGAAGACTTGCACTATCTGCCAGATGCTGCTTCCTAACCAGTGCAGTTATGCATCCCACCAGAGAATTCATCAGCACAAATCTCCTTACACCTGCCCTGAATGCGGGGCCATCTGCAGATCGGTGCACTTCCAGACCCACGTCACCAAGAACTGTCTGCACTACACCCGGCGAGTTGGTTTTCGGTCAGTATCGTTCACTTACGTGCAAGTACAGCTTGTTCACTTGTAATTGCACAGTGTTTTGAGTTATCTGTGCACATAGTTGTGAGGCTCATACAGTGATACCTCGATTAACAGATCCTTTGGGAACCTGGTTCGTTTGTAGTAGAGTTGATGTGTTTGAATTCTTAATGTGGTGTTGACCTTCTGGTCCACACAAAGCTGAGGGCAAATGGAGCCCATCCTTTAGGCAAAATTGTGTGTGTGGCAAGGTGTGGCTTTGATGGGCTGGCTGCTAAAGCATCTCCTTTCTGCAGGCGTCTAAGCATACTTTTGTTGGCATACTCTGCATTTGAACCCCTGCAAAGAACACCACGCATTTCTGTACCTCTCAGTACCTCTCCTCTTCTAATCCAAACAGAAAGAGTGTGATGGCTCCTATCTTGTCACATTGAAGGATCCAATGTGTCCTTTTTTAACACCGCTCTTTCCAGAAAAGCCTTCCACCCCAAACAGCCTGCCTTCATTCCTTCTTCTCCATGACCGTAGTCAAGGCGTCTCCCTCATCTCTGCACATCTTAACCCTGACCCCTTTCCCTTCCCCCTAAGGGTCTCAGATGTGTCTTCTATAACATCTGGCAAATCTTATGTTGATTTAGCTAGTATAGAGTGATGATACACTTGACCCTTATCTTCCACTTTGTGACCTTCTGAAATGCATTCTGGTGCCTTTTCTATTTTGACCCCATAAAGGTCCACCAAGAAAACTTGTCATCCATACACAGTGTCTTTGTTAATAGAGGTATTACTGTATTGTGTGTTTAAGTTTTTGGTTGCCTAGATCTAAATCTGCATCTAGATTTACCATTAGACTGTTAATGCACAGTGATTTTTTTTTTCATTTGTAATACAGGTATAATTTTTACAAAAATGTAGTCCACTTGGTATGACTTCACAGCTTTATTTCAGTTACATGAAGGTCATGATATCACCGATTACTAGGTGGCTGTGTTTGCTTGTTTCACATTTATATCTCATGCCTCCAAAACTTTGATGTACAAATGCTTGATGGATTGGGATCTACCCATAGGACATGTTTGGTTTGGAAATGAAGACACCGGAGTTTTTGTACTAGTTCAGTCACTGACTGTGGTAATTCATGTACTCTCTCTGTGTCACAGTCCCCCTGTGTATAGAATTGATGTGGTGCCTGCCTCCATCTCCACTCACTGGGATGTTGCAGAGTGAAACAGGATAAGCAAAATGCATGCTCTGGGTGCTTAGGAGGAAAGCCTACAGGTTCCACAAAATCTGTACATGGTGACACTGGTTCTTACTCCATATTTTGGGAACTACACCTGACCCTTGAACAATATGGGTTTGAACTGTGCTGGGCCACTTAAACATGGGTGTTTTTCAATAAATACAATGGACAAGTTTTTGGAGGTTTGCACAGTTTGGAAAAAAACTTCTTTTTTCTGGCTTACTTATTATAAGAATATAGTATATAATAAAGGATATACAGTATGTGTTTATCAACTTTTTGTTGTTAGTAAGGCTTCTGGTCAACAGTCGGCTATTAGTGGTTAATTTTTTGGGAATTAAAAACCACATGCAGATTTTTCACTCCAGGGGTGAGGTTGGTGCCCCCAACTCCTGATTTGTTCAAGGTTCAACTGTATTATCCCCTGGATTCTCTGTTTGATAATATAAAAGCAGTTCTAGCATTTTTTTGGTGCTCTTCTTTTAATGGATGCCAAGTTTTCCTCAAATGTTTAGTTTGTTTTTCTAGTGTAATGAAAGCAAAATTAGGTTGGAATGAATAGAGGAAATGAGACTTCTGCAATTCTAGCGATTTCTGGTATCTTTCCTAAATTAAGACAGAAGCTGTGCATATCAGGCTGAAGTAATCAGCTCTTGGGAAAGCCCACCCCTTGCTTTGTCCCTCCATTCAGAGAGTTGCCACTTTGAATTTTTACTAAAATTTCTGTGTTTGGTATAGATTTTTTTCCTGGACTTGAGCCTTAGAAGAACTGTAAAAATGCAGTGTGTGTGTGTGTACATTCTGAAGTTTAGTTTGTGTTTCCCTTTTTAAATGAGAGAAAAAAAAATGGACCTTCATTTTTTTCCTGCTGTTTTCAAATAATGGTCAGTCCGATGTTTGCGCCTTAGCAGCCCTGTGGCCTTCCTTACGCTGTTTCCCCCATCTTTTCGACTCTACACATCATCATTTTCAGTTTATCTTCTTTAGTAGAGAGTTCTGTCTACCATGGTTCCATGTCTCACTTTGTTGCTTCCCGATTCCGTGGGCCTGTTCTTTCTCTTCATGATCATGTTGCAGCTCCCAAATCATGAGGGGGTCACTCCCAGCTCCTGGTTGATTTGGTGAAAATCTAGTATTTCTTGGAGTTTTGGTGTGGAAGATCCTACTTCTTTATACTTTGGATCTGTATCTAGAGAGGGGCCTTATAGGATTGTATACTAGAAACATTAAAAAAAAGTGTTTAGAAATAAAAAACTTGATTGGTACCCAGAACACAAAGGACTTCAAGTATATTAAATATTTATTAATAGACTGGATTTTTAGTAGCTAGAAGATATTAAGTGAACCCTTCACATTCTGTCTTCTGTTGGTCAGATATTTTACAACTTTCTCTTTTAAAGTTCTGTTTAAATTGTCTACTTTCTTTTCTCACACCAGGAGGGTTTCTCTTGGCCTCCATGGTGCTTTGGACCAAACCTTGCCACCTCCTTCTTCAACTCCAGTCTAGATTCTTTAACTTACTGTTTATTTTCTTTAGGGTTAAGTCTTTTTGCAGTCCAGGCAACTTCAGAGAACTCGTTCTTTGTTCCTTTTTGCCCTTCCTGGGTCTTTTGCCTTTGGAACACTAACTACTTTTCCACCTTTCTACCCTTGATGGGAGAAATCTTTTGTGTATGATTCAAGGTGTAGAGGATTCTTCCATTCCCTTAGTAATGTACTTATTTTTGTTCTATCTAATCTTCGTCTTTCATAGGAATCATATGCTGCTAGGGTTGAGAAGGATTGAACTATGATCTTGTCCAACTCTTCCCATTTTACAAATAGGCAGCCTATCCAAGACAGCACAAGTTCAAGTTAACCCCAAGTAATTTCAGGAGGCTGGGGTGGCTGTATCACCTAGAATAATAGTTCAAGTAGATAGGACAGAGGAGCTTTCCTTAATTATTCTACTGTTATTTAGTATTTGTAATGTATATGCCACTGAATATTATGCCTGAAGTCATAATATAGTAAAATGCATTATGATTTTTATAAAATGCTTGCAAAGCTTTGTTAACATGGTACACTTTATAGAACACATACAAGTCAGAACATGCCACTCCTGTGTTACTTTGGAAGCATCTGCCTGAATTTGGAAGGGAGGTTCCACGAATAGCAGTATCTTAGGTTAATGCAGAAGTCATTGGATTGGGCACACCTCTGGAAAGCAGGCCCCGTGTGCTGTCTTCCTTCCCAAGCCCACGCCCACATTCACATCTGTGAACATGCCCATGCAGGCGTGTTAAAGGTAAACCTGTAGACGCTTGAGAGTCCACAAAATACCCATTCAGATAGTTCTCGGTGTGAACACAGAAGGAGAGCTAGGCCAGCAAATGGATGTGTTGTTGTACATGCTGCTGAGAGTCTTTGCCTTAGAAAGATGAGGCTGGGGAGAAATGGGTCTCAATTTTAAAGTTTGTTTCTGTGGGACTAGAATTGAGGGAGGAATGACCAATCAAACTATTAGAAATTCAAGAAGTTAACTAGAGAACTAATTTATTTAGAGATGTTGATTTTTCAGAGGTTCATAATTCATGTCATTTCTTAAACAATTTTAAGTGTCCTAAACTTTATTTCCCATGAGACAGACAATCCAGGTGGCCCATAGCCTTCAGATGCATTGGACACATCAGTGTGTACCAGGGACCAGTGGCTGTGGCTTTGAAGCTAGTGCTTATTTGTTCCTCTCTGCCCCTCTGTTGATGGCATACAGGTTTAGAAAGTGAAGTGTCTTCTACTGGAAGTGCAGTTGGGGAGCCTCAGGGTGACAGACTGTAGCATGTGGGTGTCTTCTCCAAAGCCAGGAGTCCTGGGGTCTTGCTGTGTTCCCCAGCCTTGATACAGCCCCCATGATCCTGTGGTCTCTGGATATTCATTCCTAGAAACTTTAAAGATGCTCAACAGATAGACCATTTGGGTTTTATTCTTCTTTGTGGTCTAACAAAACAAAGCACACTTCCAAAAAGCCATTAGAAACCTTTTGAATATGTTCATTTTACCTGTTTCTACACAGTTAAGTGACACGTGTGTAATGGTCTCGTGCTAACGACTGTGTTTATTTTCTAACAGATGTGTACATTGCAATGTTGTGTACTCTGATGTGGCCGCACTGAAGTCTCACATCCAAGGTTCTCACTGTGAAGTCTTCTACAAGTGTCCCATTTGTCCCATGGCGTTTAAGTCTGCCCCAAGTACACATTCCCATGCCTACACACAACATCCTGGCATCAAGATAGGAGAACCAAAGTAAGTCATACTGCCTTTTGACTTTCACTCCACTACTTTATTAGTCATTTAGAGGAGGGAGTGGTTCTGTGGAATAAAATTTAATATGAAAAATTATGCCACTATACAGATGTTGATGCTCTGTGAAGTGTAGCTTATAACTCATAAGCTATCTACACCTTTCAGTTCTTTCCAGGGGAAGTCTTTGTCCAAAAATGTCACTTATTATTTATGTTCTTACCATCAATTTTTACTACACATGTGAATATTTATCAATTTTTGTTCTTTTTCCTAAGGTGATTTTAATAAGTAAGTTCTAGGAAAACTAAAATACTGTCATCTTTCGATTTTTTCATGGCTTCTTAAAGGATACATTTTTTACGGTAGCATTTATAACATGAAGTCAATTTAAGACCCTATTTACTGAGTTTAACTTCACAGCCAGTATAAGTCCTTGATTAGTAAAAGTAAATTTCACTTTTGCCTTAATCTTCTCTTAACTTTGTCAGGTCTTGCTTTATGGAGTCTTTAATAATGAAGTGATAACGTCAGCAGGCAGCCCCTAACAAGACAGGTGGCTTAGCAAAGAGGAGGGAATGTGGGCCCTGGAGTCAGAATCCTACCACCCACCCACCAGCTGTATGACCTTGGACCATCACTTGCTGTCTCAGCCTCCGTTTTCTCCCCCTTTAAAGTGAGGGTGATGCTTACATCCAGCGTGTGTGTGAGGCTAAAAGGAGAAGACATGTTTAAAACGTGTAGCACATGGTCCCTATGTCTGGAGCGTGGAGGGGCTCAGTGGCCATAGTTCCTTTCCACGTGTTCTCCTCCACGTGTTCCCAGCACTGGATTGGACACTAGTGCTTATGTTCTTCTACGCCTGCATTCCTTATGGCAGTGTGGAGTTCGATCACCATGTGAGGCTCGATTTGCTGCTCAAATCTGTTGGTGTGTTTTTGTCCGTAACTCCATGATCAAGGACATATAGGGGGAAGGTATGCAGATAGGCCATGTTATATATGTCTGGCTTCTATTGCAGCATTTAATTTGGGGAAATGTTATTGACTGAACACTAAAGAAGTGACTCCTTTTGCTGAATAAAATGGAATTTTGTTCTAGTAGGAACTCTACTCCGATCTTTGTAGATACTCAAAGTAAAACAAATTACAAATGAGGTGATTCATATCTTGACTCTGAAGATGGGCATTAGTGAATTTAAGGCAGTCTTCAGGATTCAGAATAGTAAGGCTTTTGGACACTAAAGCTGGACACATTTCCCCCATAGTGAATATAGTTTTTAATTTCATTCTTTATTCAAATAGATAAAACTTTACTTACTGAAATCCGGAACAATAGCTATTATTTGGGAATAGAGGGCAGCAGCCGCTGCAACTGATTAAAATCAGTGAAAACAGTATTCTTCAAAATTTGAGTAATGTAGGAAAAAATTATTCCAATATTCTCTTAAAATTCTTTTTACTGCAAACACCAAGGCTAACTGGTTCTTTAACAAGTGCTAAGCCTAGAGACAGGCATCAACTACTGTGTTTTAAACTATAAGACAAAAACAGATTTACGAGTAAAGTGCAACAAAACTCCCAAACCCCAGTGAACACTAAGTTAAGACCATTAAGTCAGGATGAGGAGAGAAGCTTGGCTAAATCGCGTCCTCGCCTGCAGCCCGGCTGCGGCGGCCTCAGGCAGTTGTTCGTCACCCCCGCACTACAGCCTGCCTGAGATCGGTCTCCCCCACACCTTTCCCTGTACAGGCCTCTGTGAAACCTTCCTTCCTGTGCCACGCCGGATGGCCAGCTGGCCTACATTTGATGCAGAAGCTTCCTTCTGACATTAAATCCATCTCCACTCTATGTTAAAGCCCAAAATAAGTTGTCCTCCACCCCTGTTTCAGTAGAACCTCAGGCATTGAACTCTCCGGTATTTGGTTGAACTCTAGCAGTATTTGGTTAACGGGCAGTTATGCAAATGACTCAAAATTTTGCAAATGAATTAATTTTTAAAGATCAATATGTAAATAATCCCCCTCATCATTTTCTTTAGAGACTAAAATGTACATCTGAAAATGTACCCACGAAGTCCTACCACCCCAGCACCTCAAAGGGAAGAGCATGATGCAAAATTTTTATCTAATAGACATTTATGTAATGTTTATTATGTGCCAGGCACTGTTCTAGTACTTTGTTTCTTGTTTTCCAGTGTATGGTCAGGCATGTTTCCCTGCTGTCTACAAGGAAACTTTGAACACCCTTTAATCTTTTCTGGGTAATTCGAGATCATTTTGAATGTTCATTACTGGATTTCATGGTGATACAGTATTGTGTCTATTTTCATATTTTCCTTAACATCTGATTAACAGCAGGGGTTTTTGTTTTGCTTTGTTTTCGCTTTTTCTTGCTGTTTTGTGCTTTCCTTTTATTTGCGACTTCTAAATGTATGTAAGTGGAGAAACGAGAATCCCAAAGTTAAGAATTGTATAAGAGACTGAGAGCTTTTGAACAAGTTCCTAAGAAAGAAAACATGCAGGAATACGGTAGAGGACTTTGGAGTCAGAGGAAGGTGGATTTGAGCCATTGCCCTGGGATTCATGCAGCATTAAGCAAATTCCCGAATCTCTCTGAGTCTCTTGTTGCATGTGTGAAGTGGCAGGGAGGTACCTTCACCAGGTAGAGGTGTGGGCGTTGTGTGATGCTCAGGACAGTGCTTTGTACCTGGTTGGTTCCAGTCCGTGGCCATGGAGGAGGTTTGCGGCAGTGATTTCAGAGCTTAGACCCTTCTCTTTAGTTTTACGTGCATTTCAAGTGTAGTGCTGTGTTCTGGAGAGTTTTGTTCATTGTAAGTTGAGCCTGAGTGTGGGTATTTGGTTTTAACTTTCTATTTCTTCTTTTCCAGTCTCCTCCACCTCCTTCTCTCCAGTGTCTGTCCCCTCCCCACCCTTAGCCTAGTCACCCTGCCAGTCACTCAGTCTGGCCTCTGATAGGATCAGGCTCTCAGGTTTGGCTCTCAAAGCCCGTCACAGCCCTGCCACACCGCCCCCCTGCTGTTCCCGCACTCCGGGCCTCCGGCCTCACTGGGTCCCTCAGTGTCCCTCGCCATTCTCTGCCCGTTCAGACTCTGCCTGAGTCCACATGGCACTCACTGCCTTGAATGCCTCGCCGCCCCCCTGCCTGGCAGGCTCTCTCTGTTTTTTTTCCATTGTGATTGGAGAGTTTGTTCCATCTTCATGTTCTAACCCTATGTCTGTGAGGTTCATCCCTTTATTTGGGCTTATTTTTAAACATTAGCACCGTTTTTAAATTTCCTAGTTTGTGTTCTACAGGAAAGTTGGAAGGACCCTCTAGAAGACTCATGCATCCCCTTCAACCGGATTCCTCAGTTGTTAGCAGTCACAGGCACTCCATCATTTCATTCTGCCTGTGTGTGTGTCTCTCTCTCTCATATGTAGGAATAATATTTAGGGCGTCATGACGTAAGTGAGTGTGTTCTGCCTCTCCTCCCCAAAAGGGAGCTTTGGTTGCCTTCCCTTCCAACTCACAGATCTCATTAAACTGTCTTCAGTAGATGAGGCAGTGTCTTTTTTTTTTTCTTTCTTTCTAGTTCAAAATCCTATCCAGGAGCTTGTGTTGCCTTTAAGTTTCCCTGTCTCATGCGTGTCCTTCCATCTGGAGCAGGTGTTCAGTCTTTTCCCCTCTCACGTCCTTGGCCATCCAAAAGAGGACACAGGCCTTTCAGGAATCCTCTCATGGGGGACAGTGGGGACCTGCACTGTCTACCTGTCCCTGCAGCAGTGATACTGACTTCCATCACTGCGTCAAGTTGGTGTCTGCCAGATTTTTCTACCACAAAGTCACCATGTCCTCCTTTATACTTGTTAGCGCTTTGTGGGGTGGTATTCTGATATCGTACCAACAAATTGTTCTTAAGAAAAATGCCTAAGTAAATAGATTATCTTCTATTTTATACTTCCTTTGCTATTCAACAGAAGGCAGGAAATCAAATATAACCCTTCCCCAAAGGAATGTATCATGAATAAAATGAGCCATGCCATTTTTCATAAAGTATTTTTTCTGGAAGTGTAAGAATAGAATCTTAAGCCATTTCTTAGCTTGGCTAGTAAATCTTGGTTCTGTTTTTGAGTCTCTTTCTTCTCTTATCACTGTATGCTGATTACAGAAAAATCAGGAGACGTAGACAAGCAGAACGATAGAAGGAATTCATGTGCTACCACCCAGCACTGAGGACGGCAGCTCTGTGCCTTCTCTTTCTTCTCCACGCCCTTAAAAAATGTGATCAGGTCGTACATACTGTCTTGTTACCTGTTGTTTTAATCTTCATGAAAATATTTCCATGTCACCAGCATATGTCTGCAGCATGATTAACAAATTTTTATATAGTTCTTAATTAACTACTTACCATTACTTGACATTTGAGCTGTTTCCAACTCTGTGTATTTCCAGCGCTGAGGAAAGGAACACCCTGTCACACCTGATAAAATTAATGAGGATGCATCCTGAGAGTACCTCCCCTGAGCTGTATGGTGAAGTCCTGTAAAGCCTTGTCTGACCTTAAAAAATGTCCATCCTCCCCAGTCAAGGGTGCCTGTGCTCTGTGCTGAAGTAACTGACACGTCAAACACCTTATAAAAACACGTCATTCACTCCAGTGAAATTTATACATGTCACGTGGAAAAAGAAAAACAGTCAAATCTCTATTTTTTTGACAAAGAACTACCAAGTGAGAAGTGCTTTATTAAAAAGACCCTGAGGGGAAAGACACATGGTTTCAAGAGGCGTTCCTTTCTTAGCGTTGCTGTGGGGATCACAAATGGAACCTCAAATTTCTTTTTTCATCTCTGACTTTTATCTTCAGTCAGTGTTTCTTTGCCACTTTCCTTAGCTGCTCCCTAGATTCTTGGTGTCTGTTCCTGCAGTTCTTCAAAGGAGACATAGGTGTCCTTAGGGCCTCTCCTCAGGATCAGGATGACCTGGACTGGCTGTTGAAGAAAGGGGGACCTACTGTGGGCAGATGTGTTCCCGAGTGACCCATCTACCCTGCTGAGGGCAGAGGTCGGCAGCAGGGGGGTCTAGCCCTCCCACTGCTGTAGGCGACTCTTGCCTGAGCTTCTGCAGAAGGTGTTGATGGATAGAAGAGATTCTGTTGAGAAGGTTCAGATCTGCTGGGTGACTTAATGAGGCTGCTGGGTGGTAACATATTAGGCACGGAAATGGTATGTGATGGACAGTGAGTATTTTAAACTACTTAACACACAGTAGACATTCGTGTGTTGAGGCAACAGTGGTGTGGATTTTCTTTGCTGTTTCTTGATTTTGGGGTATAAGTGTTTCCCGGTGTAGGCCTTTCTGTGTTAAGAACAGATACAGAAATGTTGATATTGAGGTGTGAAATTGCTACTGACTTTAAAAGACCACTTGGAATGTGTGACAGCTTGTGTAGGCAGTGGGTTTGAGGAGGCCAGCTTAGTTCATGAATCCAGTTCTTTTTCAAGTTAAGGTGCTCTCACTGAGCTGTGTCCCTTGTCTGATCTTGAAAAATACCTAAGAAAAAAAAAATTGAGGGTGCTTTTGCTCTGTGTTAAAGTAATGAGCGAAGAGCATATAAAAATGTGTTTCAGTTGTAGATCTGTGAAGAGCAAATGGTGGTTAAATCAGAGTCCTAAGCAGATGTGGCTGAACGCATCTTCACCCAAAATGTTATGATTGATCCGCGCTTGCCTGACGCCAGTTGCCTTCAAAAGTTTGTTTCAAAGTGAAACTTTTGTTCTTTTGACCGTGTTTATGTGTTCTCACTGCTTCTGCCTCCTGAATTCTTGAGATGAGATGTAAAGTAGCAGTTCCTTTGGCTCGAGAGATGAGGGCTGACTGACATTTCCATGCACTTCTTCTATTTTAGAATAATATATAAGTGTTCCATGTGCGACACTGTATTTACCCTGCAAACTCTGCTGTATCGCCACTTTGACCAACACATCGAAAACCAGAAGGTGTCTGTTTTCAAGTGTCCAGACTGTTCTCTTTTATATGCACAGAAGCAACTCATGATGGACCATATCAAGGTGTGTGCACATCTCTTCGTGTCCTTTAAATGAATTGCAGATCCACTCATTGGTCATAAAGTGAAGGCTGAGCTGCTGCTGCTGATAAACCTTGCATGCTTTCGAGGGAAGGGATGGATAAAGCTGCTTTTGGTAACAAGCCATTTTTGCAGGCTCTCATCATATGTTCACTTGACTGAGGAATGCTTTCTCTTCCCTCATTCGGCTCTGCATACGATGAAAGATCAATGCAAAGCAACAAGCAATAAATGCATGCCTGGTTTAATAATGAGATGGTAGGGTTCTTTTTTCCTACATCTGAAAATGATGCCTGTGAAGTTTACTTTTTTGAGAACTTGATGCTAAATAGGATTTGAATAGATAAGGATTCTGATGAATTATGTCTATTCATGTAAATATTGATATATTTAGAAAAGAAGGTTTTCTCTTAAAATTATTTAAGCAGTTAAATTGGCTTTATAAATAGATGCCCCTGGATCTTTTAGTCTTTTTTTTTTTTTTTTTTTTCCTACCAAGGTTCCATGTAAATTGACAGTGGAATGTCCAGGATACAGCACAGTGTCTGGTTCCTGGTGGGTGTTCAGTTAATGAAATGAATAGCTGTCCAGTTTGGATGACCCACTCTCCAACCCCAGAAAAGGGCACCTAAATCTCTTTACAGCCTTTTAAGCTCACTAAGGACAGAGCTTAGTTCTCCCCTTTTAACTCTCCACTGTGATAGGTTATGCAGTTTTATTCCTGTGTGATTAGGAGATAGTATCCATCAGCTCTCAGGGATTAAAGTGACAACTTTTTAGAAAGAGAAACAGCAGACCCAATATTACCAGGAACTCAGTCTCTTTTTTTCTTAGTTTTTTGCTTTTTCAATATGTTACACAAAAAAGTCAGTTTAAAGAAAGAATTAGGTCTCTAACTTAGGTCTTGGTTAAATGAATGGACTGTTAATCCTGGCCATTGCTGGTATGGAGTGTATGTGTGCTCACATAGCATAACGCCTATTGCAAAAGGCTGAACTTCTTGGGGAATCTGCTCATTAATAGTAAATGCAGTGGCGGTGTGGCTGTTACTACATTGAATCAAGTGCATGGGAGAAATGTTTCAGCATTCTCATGTTTAGTACCATAAAATCCTCTTAAGATATTTGAAGGGTTTTCAGTAAAAGTACAAAATCATCTTGACAACAAATAATTAATGAATGATCAGGAAGGACTAAAAACTGCTCATAAAAATGTAGGAACATTGGAATTAGACCCAGATATTTTAACCTACTGTACTGTGGGGGGAAAGAAAAGTAAGGAAAGTTGCTTCTTAAAGAGGCCTTTCAGGTATTTGCTTTCTGGAACTCATCTTCACATTTGGAAGTGGGTCCTCGACTTTGTGGTTAGGGTCTTCCTTGTGTAAATAGTGAACTTGGAGGAATACAAGGTTGTAAGAAATAGAGACTGAAGAGGAGTGGTAAAATCCTGGAGCCACAAGGAGGAAAGACTTGTTTTTATTTATCTGAAGATTTACAAGACTACATGATATGAAAACAGTGGGAATACTTGCTCAGGGTCTCATTTCTAGTATGTTCTATACATTTTAAGTATTACTCTGCTCTTTAGTGTTTGGCAGTGGGTAAGAATAAAGATGAACTTTTAGGGACACCTTGTTTTTGTTTTTATTTTTAAGATATGTATCTAGCTCTTGTGAATTTATTTACATTACCTGATGCTTGTGCTGTTTGTTCAGTTTTTCATGAGGAAGGAATTAAGAGAAAATAGAACAGGATCAGCATATCTCCACATACATATTCATATAAAGGTAGATCTTTATGTGCCCAATTTAATTCCATTCATTTCTTTGTTCTACCAAAATACAGATTTATTCGCTGTGTAGGACCCCTGTACTCCATCCACATTGGCATTTACATTAAAGTAAAATTTCAAGTTACAGCCATTCAAGCTATTTATTTTTATAGGACCTAAGGAAAAGCTGATTTTAAAAGAATTAAGTCGTATTTCTTTTATTTAAGAAATACATTTGTTTTTACTTACATTGTGAAACAAAAATAATTTAATTAGAAATTCTCATTTTAGCACGCATGCCTTTACTCTCTTTTCATCACAGCAGAATTTTCTGTTCTTGTGTAATTTCTATAGCACTGTAAGGTTATCTTACAGAAGAAGTCTTTTAATACTTTAACCATTTGTTTAGCTTTTTAGTTTGTAAAAATCTATTTGCCTAGAAACTTAGGAGAAGTTTATTAGATTTTGGGCTTTGTTTTCTTTGGGTTTTAAATGGCTAAACGTGAAAACTTGGCTTCCGTTTTGAAAAAGGCCTTTTAAACACAAAGCCTCTGCCCTGTGTGGAAAAGAAGCCACTGCAGCTTTTGGCTGTCAAGAGCTCACATCTTGCCCCAGATTTTCTCTTTGCAAAGGAACATGAGACGTTCTGCTCAGGCCTTTTCACAGACCAGCTTGGGGATCGTCTTGGTAGACCTGTAACCTCTGCCAATGAGAAAATCACAGAACCTGCCTTTTTCCTTCTGGGGAAATGTTGGCTAATTCTTGGTACTGTTGAGAGCAGACCTCACCTTGAGAAAAATGAGAGAGAGTTTGCTGGAACAGAGCTTACTAATTCCAGCACTCAAGAAAGAATGTGGAGCTGGGGTTGATAAAGGTGTTGGTCTCTGTGACCTGGGAGACCTGGACGTGCCAACGCACATCAGGAAACGTGTGTCATGTTGATCTTCTGTAGGTTCAAGAGCACAGCGGCTACACGAGCCTGAGTCCAGATGAGAAGGTCCAATTCAAAGATAAATTGTGCACCGAGGCACAGACTTGTTTGCCTCCTTTTTTTGTCTACTTTTGTTCTCTGTGCTTCTTGAACACAAACAAAACACAAAGTGAGCTGATCTTTCGAATCAGATTGTAAACTGCACTAATTATTAGGTAAATTTTGGAATTTGTGTATTTATATTGAAGCTAGTTGTTGTGGCAGTTATGTGAATGACAGTAAATAGCCGAGCAATTTAAAAAGGCCTTTTGAGTGTCCACTGTGTATAGTTCACAAGTCTGGGTGTTACCAGTAAGAAGGGCTGGATTGGGATAGAGTGTAGGGGGATTAAAAATAGCAAAAAAGAAAACCCAACCAAACCCAAATTCTTGCAAGTATTCGAAGAATGGGAAAGGCATGAAAGGGAGGGAGAAAGGTTTGCTATTGATCTCTTGCTCTTCGGGATTTGTTAAAGTTGGTTAGCTAAGGGTCTTGACCACCTACCAGTGTTTTAGCCTATTTAAATATTTCTGGGTAGAAAGTAAAATGTTCTTCCCCAGAAATATGGGCTATTGTAGAAAGGGCTCACTCTGGCACATTGTGGGAGGACAGAGGGCTAGGAATGATTTGGACTCACTACAGAAGTCTTTCTTTAAGAATCTTAAAATGGGCACAAGCAAATTAGCTTTTAAAAATTATTTGGAACTAGAAATGCACAACGTATAGCAACTAGAAGCTTAATTCTCCTTTCTCTCTTTTTAAGTGTAATTTTGCTTAGGTTTTTTTTCTTCACATATTAAATACCTCTGAATGAATATAAGATCATATTGAAATGTCTATAGCATATTAAGATAGTCCACATATGTTTCCTTTTAGTGGTGTGATTTATGATAGGTATTTCTTTTCTTTTTATAACATAGTCTATGCATGGAACATTGAAAAGTATTGAAGGGCCTCCAAACTTGGGTATAAACTTGCCTTTGAGCATTAAGCCTGCAACTCAAAATTCAGCAAATCAAAACAAAGAGGACACCAGAGCCATGAATGGGAAAGAGAAATTGGAAAAGAAATCTCCATCACCTGTGAAAAAGTCAGTGGAACCCAAGAAGGTGGCCAGTCCTGGGTGGACGTGTTGGGAGTGTGACCGCTTATTCACACAAAGAGATGTTTACATTTCCCACGTGAGGAAGGAGCACGGGAAGGTAAGCGTGCAAGCCACCCCGTTAGCCTGCGGAGGAGCACTGGGCTGACAGCCCTCCACAACGTGGCTCTGCCAGTAATTAGTAGGGTGATCTTGAAAGTCACTCAGTGTCTCTGAGCCTCAGTTTCTTTTTCTATAAAATAGGAAGGACTGTCCTATCTTGTCTGTGATTTTGTTAAGAATTGCCTTCACTGGTGCTTCCCATGGCTGGCAGTGACTTATCCACATTCATGTTTATAGCTGAGAAAACTTGAGAACGGTCGGTCAGAGTTAATAATGTTTGAATTTACCCTTTAGCTGTGTGATAAGGAAGAAAGGAGTTGAGAAAGAAAATGGATGTTTTGAAAACTGTTAGTAACATTTGTATGACTTACCTGGTTCTTGAGGTTGGCAGTGGGAAGAGGGACCTCATCCTTAAACAGTATCCAGGAGAAGCTCTGTAACTCAAACTCAGTGAGAAATCTGAGTTGCAATATGTGTATTCTTTCTCTTTTTAAAATAACAACTACACATCTCCACCTGATAGGGATTTTTCAAAACTGCCCATTATTAGACCTAATAAAACAAGCATGATAATTTTTTAATATTATTCTTGTTGTCTCAAAGTTTGTTCCTGTTAGAATCCAGAAAAATTCTGTATTGCATTTAGTTCTTGTATAACTTAAATCTTTCTTATGTCTATAGCAGCCCGTCCCTGAGTTTTATTATTTTTTTAGATGTGCTCTTGATTTGTTGGAAAAACTGGGTTATACAACCTGTAGATTGTCCTCTGCGTTTCTGGATTTGGGTAATAGCTTCCTTTTGACATTGTTGAATTTGTTTTTCTTTATCCCATAATTCCTATAAATTTGATTAGATTTAGGTTGAATTTTGTAGACACAAATACGACAAAGGTGTTGTGTTCTTTTTGTATCACATCTCAAGACACCTAATGTCAGCTTGTTCCACTTTTATTGATACTAAGATCAATTTGTGGGTTCAGATAGATTGTAATTTTACTGTTTTAACTTAAGCATGCATATTGGCTCAAGTTAAAAACAAAACCAAATAGTTATCCTGGAAACCTGTATAAAAAGTACATAGGTATTGGGTATATTTGTAATGAGTATATACTAGATCCTTGAAAAGTTTGTTAAATTAAGTATATTAAGCATGACTTTGTAGCCTCTTTTGCAGGGTTTATTTGCGCTATTCATGAAACTAACATGTTTTACCTTGTTGCCATTCCAAACGCTGTACACCTGCCATTAAGTATTAATCACAATGATTACAGATTGCAAAAGATGTTTGTGGTTTAACTACACTTAATTCCGTGTCTCTTCATTTAGAAATTTGTTACTTATGGAATATATTATTTCGTAGCACATTGCTTACTTAATCTCCTCAACTTCAGGCTCCCTTAATGGGCAATAGCATCTTACAGTATTCCTTGTAAATACTGGTTGATTAAGGGGCAATACTTGATAACCCTGCTGTGTAAATACACTATCAGTAGTTCTTGCAGTGCTTCTTGAAAAAGTCTTCTGTTTTTGGTACCCAAGCTAAATTTCACTAATGTCAAAACAGGAGCAGACCTTAATAATTATCTGCTAGCCCAGTCCTTTCATTTCTTACACATTTGAGATTTCTGTAACCATCTTGGAATATTGCAGAATTCTTTCGTTTTTTTTTTTTTCCTTAATGATTTTTATCTTGCACATCTGACAGTTACTGTATCTAGAATGTAAGATGAAGGAATGGCTCAGAGAGATTTGGTGGGATGAAATTTAACACTTGAACTGTTTGCTCTGGACTGTAGCGCAGAGCTGGCGCTGAGCTGGACGTGTGCAGGCGCTCTGTATGCACGCGTTCTTGTATTAGACGCAGCCATTCATCGCGCTGGGGAAACGTTTGGCTTAGTAGGATTTTAGGATTAGCTTTGAAGAAGTTAAGACTGCCTTTTGGAATGAGGCGCATCAGATTAGATTACAGTTTCAATTCTGTTCACTCTGCCTCCTGAAAGAACTAGAGGGAGGTGGGGGGAGGGCAGGAAAGAAATGTCTTTTTTTATAAACTGGTGAAATGAAAAAAAGTGGCGAACGAGAGTCAGGGAGTCAGAAACCAGCAGGGGATTCCGCCGCACCCTCAGACTGGGCCCTCGCTTCCAGGCACCCCCGAAGAGACGCTGTATCTCTTCCCATTCTTTTCTGATTCTCTCCTGTCAGAATGCTCTGATCACCTCTCCTCCATTTAAACCCCGAACGTCCGATCTCCTACTGCGGTTTTTCACCCTCTTTTCAGACCACTAAGCAGGCACCTGGCCAGCTGCTCGTCTCATTCCCTCCCCACCCGACCGCCTTTGGGTCTCAGCTTCACCTCGGCACCAAACCCGCTTCACTCGTGACCTCCTCATTGTTGAGGCAGTTGGACGGTTTTTGGTCTTTACCTAGATTGACCCCACTGCAGTATTTCACATGTTCTTCCTAAAAGCATTTGAACACTACAGTCTTCACTGGCTTTTCTCACGGTTGCCAGAACACCCATCAGGTTTCTGTCCTGGAACATTTAATGCTCCCTCTGGGAAATTTCAGTTACTCGTAGTTTCACTTCTCATATATGTATGCAGATAACTTCCAAGTCTCTGTCTTCCAGCTGTGATTTCTTGCCTGCATTCCAGTCCCTGAAATCCAACCACTTATCAAGTGTTTCAGCTTCTTAGATAATTCACAGAAGCTTTAAGCCTGTCCAACAAGGAAACTAAACCTCCTCATTCCCCCACCCCAGCTTCTGCAGCTAACAGCTTGGTGTCCAGCCTGACTTGGTGATTCTTCCTTCCACCCAGTGCCCCCCTTCGTCCATCCATCTATAATGCACCCCTTTATTTTTGTTCAGAAACTGTCAGCTCTTGCCTGAATTATTCTCCCCTTAGCCAATTTTCTAAAGTGAAGCTGCCATTGTGCAGTGTTACATCTCCATTGCCCTCAAAGTAGTCCAGCCTTCACGGCGTAGCCTTTCTCTCTGGCAGTCCTTCTCTAGCCATCTCTCATGTGGTGCGTGTTACGCAAACTCAGCTACCTTAAGTGCTTTAAACGCTGTTTGCTCATTCGCCTTTGGGACTTTCCAGGTGCTGTTAGTTTGAAAGAGCACACCTGTCTGTGGCTGACATCTTAGTCCTTTGGGTCTCAACTGAGACATCACCTCATCTGGAGAGCCTTTCTGGGTCCCCTCAGACTGAGCCTGGGCTTCTTTCTGTATGTTCCCATGGCAGCATGGGCTTCCTTACTGTGACCCAGCCCTCTGTGGAGGGTGCCTCTTATCTCTTTTCTCCCATTAGACATTTTATGCTTTCTGCCTCTCCTCTCTGTAGTTCCCATCCATTAAATCTTTGGGGGCTTCTATCCTGAGCTTATAGTAAGCCAATAAATATTTCTTCAAGTAATGGATAGAGAATGTGTGCTGATTTGGAAGGCTTCTAACCCCTTAGACTTAGTTTCCTCTTCCTTAAAATGGGAGTAATGCTTGCGTTAGTGACCTTACATGTCTTGTGTTGTAAGTGCCCAGAGGGAACTGCATGTGAGGTCGTAAGCAGCCTTCCAGTCCTTTGGATTTAATATGAGAGATAAACATGAAATGGCGGTACACATATAAGGGATTTGAAAATTGCATTTGGCTAAATGTCTCTCAGGAGAGCATAACTGTTTACTTCCACCGGGTTTGGAGTTAGCACTACGTATTATGACAGTATATAAGTGTTCTGAGCCAGTGCGCTGTGAAGGTATATTTGGTTTCAATACTATAACCACACCTTAAAAATATATTTGCATATAATAATTTTGGGAGTACATTGGGAATATTCCCAAAAAACATTAGGAGTAAACCAACTGAGTTTATATGAAGACAGTTCACTGCTGTTCCTTTCTGTTGGCCTGTTTTGGCTTCAGTAAGTGCTTCTGACCCTTCTCCTCAGGTCCCATCCAAAAAAATCTTGACTGAAAGAACTATTTTGTATAGAATTCCATGTTAGACAGAGATATTCAGTAGCTTTGTCTTCAGGAGTCAAAAACATAGGTCCAGCTCTACTCGTTACTCAGTAGCTAGCTTCTCTGCCTCTAAAATACTTATGTACTTTCCTATTAATACAAATCCAGTATCTACTTCCAGTGGTTTATAATTTTTTTCCAGTAATTTGTTATCTGATTATTAACGGCAAATAGTTCAAATGTTTTTTTTTTATTTTACTAATCTGTGAACATTTGTTAAAGGTATAATCATTTAAAAACCTACAATTTTGCTGAATCATTATTTAGCCTTTTAAAAAAGAAAAATAGCTTAAGTAGCCTCATTTTAAAAAGTGATCATGAGAAATTCCATGCAGAGAAACCAGTAAAAATGTGGTCACTTTCTAAAGTTTGTGCTACTCTTTTGTTACAGGTTTCAGCTATGCTTTCAAATCAAACTTTCTGAGGATAAGTTTGTGTGTTTTACTGTTCTGTTTTCACTGTCTTACAGTGTTGTGTCTTCCCTTCAGCTCATGACTTGCCCATATAGAAAGGGACATTGTCATTGTGAATACGCATAAGTTGAATTCTCAATCTGGGTATTAAGTAGTTTTCTGGCTACAGAAATCCTTTCCACCTTCCCTATCTCCACATTCTCAACCATAAAACCAGGAAGTTGAGCTTGTCAGTGTCATTAACCTGACGGTCCTTTCCAAACTATGAGCCCTTTTACAGATAGATGTAGGAATACACAGAATTTCATATGCAATTTAGGGGGTCATGTTCCTCCTGACTCTTGGTTGTTCTGGGCGTCTTCTAGGAACCTCAAATTAGGGTCCCCTCAACAAGAGAATAGCTTGAGGTTCTTACCGATGAAACTTTCTTTCTGCACAGTTTTATAACCTGATCCTAAATAAACAAGTAAAAGTTGTTTACACTTGTTCAAGTCTTGGAGAAGCACAAGATGAACCGTGGTAATTCTTTGTAGCCATTTCTCTTTTGCTGCCTGGTACCTCCTGCACATCAAGAGGTTATTACTGATGCCATCAGAATGAGCCTTGCCAGATCTTTTGAGGTTCTTTAGGGTGTAGATGTGATCTGGTTCTGTGTCTAGAAATTGGGAGGAGCCTGGGGTTTGGAGCTTGACCCACAGATGAGGGTTTGAATTTTGGCACCACTACCTGCTAGCAGTGTGGCTTTGTGGAGATAACCTTTCAGCTTCACTTTATTTACACATGAAGAGAAAAAAAAAATCATGTTCACTGCATAAGGCTCATAGGAGTATATACAAGGTTTATATCAATACAGAGCAGACATTTTGTTGCTATTTCCCCTGTGTATGCTAAATTTTAAAAAAAAATTTTGCTTGAAGGTAATTGAGCAAAATAAAAGGTTCTTGTTAAACAGACATTATAAGTTACAACATATAAATGTGTTTAAACATTTTTCATTTTGAAGTGATTTGCGATTTGTAGAAAAGGTGCAGATAGTGTGGGGTTCTGTATACCCTTCCTCGGGCTTTATGATATTAACATCTTACACAGCCGTGGACAGGGGGCAGAACTGACATTAACAGAGAGGTACCCTTTGGTTCACCAGCCGTCTCTTGACATCCCTTTTCTAGTCTAAGGCCTGGTCCAGGATCCCACTTTGCATTCAATGTCATGTCTCTTTCATTTCCTCCCATCTGCAGCAGTTTCCCAGCCTTTATCTTTGATGGTGTTGCCCCTTCTGAAGGTGGTTGGTTACTTGGAAGGGTGCCCTGCTGTTTGGATTTGTCTGATGTTTCCTCCTGGTTAGACTCAGTTATTCACTGTTGGTGGGGGCGTCAGAGCAGTGATACTGTGCCCCACAAACACGTGTCCCAGGCCAGTTTCAGCTGCATCCTGGGGACAACACCCACCATCAGTATTTTTTAAGCTCCCAGGTGATTCTGGTGTGTAGCCAGGGTTGAGAATGCTGGTTCTGAACAAGGATCTGCGGTGGCCCTGGCCCTCTGACTCCTGAAGTGCACACCTTGATCAGGCCATGTGCAGGGAAGGCCAACCTCAAGTGCATGGGTTTACGAGACTTCATCTAATGATTGGAGGGGGTGAGTACAGGCGACACAACTCGTGGCCAGGTAGTACTAGTGAGCAGAGTAACTTAATGTAACTTAATGACTAATTATAAACTCTTTTAGGATGTTTTCATGTGTCTGTTCCCAGTGAGTTTGTAAAGTCCTTAAGATGAGTCCACAGGTCTTACCTCCTGTTTTTTCCATACTGGGTACAGGCATTTGGAAAACTTACTAGGAGTTAGTCTTTTCTGTTCTGAAACACACTTTATGCATCTCTGAGATCGAGGTATAGCAGGAGAATGAAAGTGGGGGAACGAAATGGTGAGAGTGCTGGGTGATTAGCAGAGGTATTGATGTGAGTTTGCCATCGTGCGCCTTCTAAAATCATGGTGATTTTTTTTTAATGTTTTATATATTTTTAAGCACCTACCCAACTTGCATCCCAGTTAAATGTATGGTAAGGCGTAATTTTTCCCCTTATCTTTCTGAAACTTCTTTAGTGAAAAATGATGAAGAAAAGAAAATTTCGTTATCTCCTTTTTCTTTCTGTTTTTCTACTTTACTGCAGTGATGACTACTAGTTAAGGATATGAATATATTGTTCAGTTTGCACAGTTAATTGCCAGATGGTTTAATTTTCATTCTTTTAGCATTAGAATTCATCCTTTTGTTATTGGGCATGCATTACTTAAGAATTTGAAATGGTCTTTTATTTAACTAATGTAAATGTAGGAAGAGAATAGAGTTTTATCCTTCTAAACTCACCTTTTAGCTTTGACGATACTGATTATGCCAAAATCATATTACCCTAGCAACAGATGAAAAAAGGTCAGCTTCTCCATTCTTTTTGGTTTAGAATTTATTTGTGATTGTGCAAGGTTTTAGGAGAAATGGATTTAAATCAGTTGCATATTCTGCTCTACTCCGGTCAGCTGTTAGAGAAGGATGGTTTCTAATTTAATTCTGTGATTGGCATCAGCTGTGAATCCAAGGGTTAAATGAAACATAAATTAGACTTAATGCTTTAGTGCATCATAACTGGTTTTGTGAGACTTACATTTAATTAATTTTGGCCACTGAAATTGGTATTTTATTAGTACATTTTATTCTTTCATTAGAATTTTGTTATATTTTAAAAGCTTATAATACATTTTAATATATTTGTATAATTAAATTGTAACTAAAATTATAATTTATGTATTTTAATATATTTTACTTACTTTATTAGATATTTTAATATAGTTCACTGTATCTGGTATAGCAGTCATCTGTGATTTAACAAAAATATTTTATATATAAATGGTGCTAAAATTTTTAGTTCAAAGCCTATTAAAATATGTATCTGGTGATGATTTCGGTAACTTGTACTAAATTGGCAGGTGGGGTAGGGGCAATGACAGGGTGGCAACTCTGACGGTTTACTATGCAGCACGCACTGTTTATTATCTCACTTATCCCTTGAAACAGGAGGCACTAGACACTGTTATAAATCCCAGTGTATAAGAAGGAACCAGGAAAGAAGCTTTTAAGAATGGTTCCGTAATACATTACCCCAGGTTCGAAATTACTACTCTAGCTTAAAGTGGCAGATGTAGGATTCCAGTCTAACTCCTCAGCTGCCCTGCTGAACAGCCACTCTTTGCAGAGCAGAAAGGCTTGGTATTTGAAAAACTGCTCAATTTGAGCCTTCATTGAAACTTTCAATATAGATGTGGAACAGTTAGCAAATACATGACTTTCCATCCGTCGTCATTTGAATTTAGGTGCTCAGTTGTAGTTAAAATTGGTTATGCCATCGTTAAATGGACATGTGCTTACAGCTTTGGAAGAACGTTTGAGTGTGAGAGTCTTACTGATACTCCTCAGCCAGGACCACATGCCTTACTGGAGTTGCATATGTGAGGAATCGAGCTATGGTATCGCTAGTTGATGGTGCAAATCTGCAGTCATGGGGTGCTTGGGGTGGTTTGTGTTTCTTAGCAACAGCCTGGGATGTTGGGGTCTGGCTGGCAGCTAAGAGTTTCAGAAATTTGAAGAAATGCACGAGAAACTCCTTTTCTGACACCAGGATTAAAGCAGGGGTTCTCAAGGAAGAGAGTAATTAGAATTAGAGTTTTTTCTGATGGTCTGCCCATGGGGGCTTAGGGCAGGATCTAGGTAGGAATGAAGGATATTGTAAATTCCCCCCAGTGTTTGTGATACCTTCCCGCTCACCCACGCTCATACCCTCTTTCTGCCCCTTGAAGTTGTGCTCTGAAGGATTTAAGTTAGTTGACAGCTGGGAGGTAAGCTTTTTAGGGTGTTCAACTCTTAATACTGAGGGTTTATAAAAGCTGCTGCACAGGAAGATGAGATTGGAGAGTAACTTCAATTTATGAGCTAATACATTTTTTTAAATAGCTAGAAAAGCCTAAGTTTTTAACTTGGGCATTACCTTCCATTTGAAAATTTTACGTTAAAAATTATTTATTTTCTGCTATTTTATCATTTATTTCAGTTAAATTATTTTGGCCAACCTTTTTATTTTTGAATCCTGAACAAGAACTTGGAAAGCCCCAGCCTTCCTGGCGCAAGGCATTTCTGCCTTAATTCACTGAACTGAAATGAAGTTAAAGATGCGGAGAAGTAACTGGGAGATTTTGGCCTTTAAATTCAAACAAGTTGAAATGACCAGTGAATGAACAATTTCCACTTCTGAAATTTACTGACTATTCATGAGAGACAGAAAATGAAGAAAAATATGTTTTCAGAAAGATTAATTTATTTTGAAAATGTGACTCAAATAAGACTCTATTCCAAATTTTGTTTAAAGCCAGAAGAGATGTGTTTCCAGTCTTAAGAAAATTTGCTCTTAAGTATGAAATATTTCTATGTGGTTAGATGTCTGTTGAAGCCATTTTAGGAAGCATTTTTCTGTAAACTCACTGGCGATTTCTACAAATAAGGCTGAAGGCTGTAAGTATTTATTTATATATGCCTAATTAATATATGTCATTGTCTAAAGAAAAAGGTGTGGTCTTCTCCGTCACCTCCTACTGTCCTGGTGTGCACATTTTGTTACTGCATTGTGTGGCAGGACATGTTATCACACATATAAAACCCCAAGTTGAAGGGCGTGCAGTATAATCAGTAACACAAGTAGTAGGCAGATGTGTTCTGGCCCAGTAATCAAGTCAGTAGGCTTGCCTCCAGAAGTCTTGAGGATTTAGACTTGGGGCCTGGCTGATCAGAACCCAGGAGATAAACACCAGCAGATAATAAGTCATTATGATAGAGCCCCAAACGGCTGTCAGCACAATCTCTTGGGAATGCAAGTGTTGTCTGTCATGGAAGGGCCCTCACTGCATGTTTAAAGTGGAATCTTGAGCCCTCAGCCACCTCACCCGGGCTGTCTCAGTACTTGCCCTACCATGCCTTTTCTTGAGGTTGTAGCAATATAGAGCTGTCATAGTCTTTCCTACATTACATCTTCCTTGTCTCAGCCGCTTTCATCCCTGGTTAACCCGCATTTGGATCAGCTGGCCATGGCCAACAGAAGTCTCCTTGGCCCCGTGTGCCCCCCCCTGCCATTCTTCCATGCACCTGTGGCTACTGCTAGCACAATGCCTATCATGTGGGCATCCTTTCCTTATTTTTTCTTCTCCTCCTTTCCTTATTTTTTATATCTTCTTCAACAGACTGTAATCTCAAGGGCAGGGAGATGCCAGTGAGTAAGAGTGGCGCTCAGTCACTGTTGTGGAAGGAATTAATTGAAGTGCCCAATGGCCTCCCGTGGTGGGCTGGTTACCTCGGCTCTCCAGCTTGCAGTGTGGCCAAGGATGCCTGACATTTCTCACCCATTGTGTAGCCAGGGATCGCACCTTCTGGTTTTACCTTGCCGCCCGACAGGTGCAAGGCTTGGGTCTCTAGGGGCTCCTTAGAAAAGCCCTAAAAGCATTGGTGCCACAGATACCAGGTCATGCCTTTGTACTTGAAGTAGAGCTCATATGTTACTCTTCTGGAAAAGCAGATACCCCACGAGGCGTGCAGGCAGTCTCTGGTTAGGGCTGGCTGCTTCCTGCCCCCGCGGTGACTAAGATGTTTACAACAGTCAGGATTTTGCGGCGCACTGCGCACCGGGGCTGCTGTTACTTCGGAGAGTGAGGAAGACACTCCCCCACCAGGCTTCCCTGCTTCTCTCTCAGGCTCAGGAGGTAGATGCCCCCTTGGCACTGGGCCGGTGTTGTTGCCAGCCGGAAGAAGTATAAGACTTGGGCCCATCTCCGTCTGCTTTGGGTGACTGTGCTAGGACTTGCTGGCTTAAGACCATTTCCTTTTAAAAGCATCACCCCCAGCCAGGGCCTTACCTGCCTTGCTGTCACATACGAGCAGTTTCCCTTCTGTCTGTTTCTGACCTCAGACCAAGACCAGTGTCCCCCGAACCATTCCTCTTGTCTGTCAGCCTCAGCCCCTGCCTCTGCCGCAGTGTTCCCTCCCTGCCCATGGCATCTCTGGCAAGTAGAACGTACAAGTAGGTCCCTTGGGGCTGGGGCCCAGGGAGGACCTTTTATTTTATGACTTGAAGCACCCAGTTTCCCGCTGGGATTAGGTTTCTGTATTGCATCCATGCAGAAAATGGTGGTTAGGCTTTTGGCTACCAGTATAGTATTCTGCTGTATTACGTGGGTAGGCTTTTATGTACTTGCCCAGGAATGTAACATCTATTTGTAATTTCTTTAGGAAAATATGTTCCTCAGTCCAACTGGCAGACCAGATTTTTAGATTTTAAGAGGTTAGAACACAATTCTGTCAGTTGAAATTACCTTGACGCTCCAAACAATCAGAAAATAATTTTACATGCCACAAGTGGGGACGTCAAAGGAAATAGAAGGCCTCCCGGCCATGGTTGACTTAGTTAGGAGTCATAAAATAGCACTAGAAGATAACTGAGGGTCACGAATTCCCACTCAGTTTAGTTTACAGCTGGAAAGTCTTCAGACTTGGAGGATTGCAGAACGTTTTGCAGAGTTTAACCCTCGTGCTGAAGGCTGCCTTAGAACCCAGGAGTCCTTCCGTCCTCCTCAAGGTCAGAGGGTGGGGTTTTAAGCAGTCACCCCAAGTTGGGTGTGAGAACAGACTTGTTTGGCAGGGGAAGAGCCTAGTTTAGGAGGAGACTGGAGCAAGGAGGAAGCTTCAGTCTCATTACGGTCACTGCCTAGTAAGGGCTACAAGGTGCTGTAAAGAGTTGTAAGGGTTAGAGAAGAAAGAAGAGTCATATCTTTTCTTCGTATCTGTTCAAGCCAGGTAATTGCAGAACTGGAACCAATGCCAGGAAGATGAGACACACAGGAGTGCCTTTCCGTAGCTGCCTGGTGGTTCGTCTGTACACCACGGGGCAGAATGGCTGCCTGGGAGCCTGCCGTGGCCTCCGGTGTGCACTCACCCCTCCAGATGTGACAGCCGGAGGCACCTCATCAATACAGTTTATTTAGACAGCTGGAAAAATTAACATGACGTAGGACTCGGTCTCTGGAGAAAATAACCCATCAACAGTCAGTTACAATGTTAGCTTTTTTGATATTGTTGCTTGCTTGTGTACATTTTAAAGTTATTTATAGGTTTTTTACAGATCATCTGATAAAAGCAGTGATGATCTTTTCTTTTTTGGTTTGTGGAAATTATCTTAAGATTCTGCTTAGGTCTTCAGACAGTACATTTTAATTTTTTATTCTGTGGTACTATTTGTCTCTTTTCTAAAATAGTGATTATAGGGGGGAAATCACATTTAGATTGCTTTTTAACTAAAAAATGCAAAATGATTATATTAAAAACCACATTAGAAAGAAAGCTTTCTGTATACTTTTTCCATTGCTCCTTCTGTGAAGACTGGATTTTCTGCAAACAGAAATAATAGAGAAGTAATGTGTCATCCAGCTATGGGCATAACATTTGAGGACTCAAAGGCCTTGAAGATAGGATAAACCCTTATAAGTAGAAGAGGGGAGCAAATGGAACCAGACGCATAAGAAATGGGCAGCAAAGATTTTTTTTCATGCTTGTGTTGTCTTTGGTTCCTGAATGTCTTAGAGTTAGTGAAATATGGCAGCACACGGCCCATGGCACCTGTTAGTTTTATTTTTCTCCTCGTGACTTTAAAGGAGAGAGAATAATTATGAATCAGGATTTCCTCTGTGAGGACCCTTAATGAAATGGCAGCAGGGGGACAGAGGCCTGTGTCACCTGGCAGGGGAGGGGTTTGGGGTCTGCAAACAGGATCCCCCCCCCCACACACACAAGCTCCGCACATGGCACCTGGTCATCGGGGGCAGATGCAGAGTTCCCAGCTGACACATGCCCATGGTGACCCCTTGACACCCTGGCAGGCATTTCTGAGTTTCACTGCCGTTCTTGCAGCTTCGTTAGAGCGGCTGCCTTTCTTTCAGCTCTTTTCCTTTCCATCGCCTGCATGTTCACACTGGCCGTGAGCGCGGGTGCTGTGGTGTGAGATGCATTTCTTTCCTGTCTGCTTTGGGCTTGGCCTTTATTCTGCATTTGTGATGTTCTGCGTCTTTATTTTTTTCAATTGCACAGTGTTGACCAGAATCTTAGAACCAGAACTGGTTTGTTTGTTATTGTTTTAAACAAACACAGCAATGAGCACACACTGGTCCTTAGGCACACTGTTCATTTCAAAGTTGTCAACTCAGTGGTTAGACACAGGACAGCAGTATTAGTGGTTCTCAGGATGTATTCTGAACATGTCACATAAAAAGGAAGCCATTCTCCCTGCTTTATAGTTAGCGCTTGTTTTTACCTGGATTGATTACCTACTTTGTTAAGTTGATTTGGTTCTGAATGACGGAGACCTGGCTCTGTTTTCTATAGAGTGTGAGACAATGGTCTAAATCAGGAGTTAGCAAACTATGTATGGTTCACAGGCTGGTCACCTGTTTTTGTAAATCATTTATGGAAACACAGCCACACCCATTCATTTATGTATCATTGTCTGTGGCTGCATTTGAACTACAAGGCAGAGTTGAATAGTTGCAACAGAGACGTTATGGCTCCCAAAGTCTGGAATCTTTACTGTCTGGCTATTTATTTACCTAAAAAGTCTGCCAGCCTCTGGTCTGTGTTTATACTCTGTGTTTAGCTGTTTCCCCTAAACCACTCAGTTCCAATTTGTAGAAACTTAGATGGTGTAATACTCAGAAGTTATTTTTTTGATCCTTTCACAAATAGGTAGTTTCTTGTGCTGTGCTCATGTAAAACCCCCATTTATTTGTGTATTCTTGGATATGTGACATGGGGACTGGAAAATCACACCAGGGTCCTAGGTGTTAACATTCTCTCATAAGGACTGTGGCGTTCATGACCCACACTATTCCAAACTTCAGGGGAAGGCTACTTGTGTCTAAAAGACTACTTCTTTTCTTTTCTTTTTTAATTGAAGTATCATTGATATACAATCTTATATTGGTTTCAAATATACAACACAGTGGTTCAGCAGTTAACTGTATTATTAAATCCTCAGCCACACTAGTGCACTTACTGTCTGTCAGTATAGGAAGATGTTATGGGATCATTAGCTATATTCTCCATGCTGTATTACTATCCTCGTGACCAACTTATATTATGAAAAACATCATTTTCTAAGAGAGTATGAGTGGTTTGGGTAAGCAGCTTTTTTTCTTAAGATTTACCATCTAACTTTAGGTGATATTTCTATAAAGGGAGTGAATGCTTTCCAGTTTTGTGGGCATGTACGGACCATTTCCAGATCTAACAGGAATAGATGAGGAAACTTAAATACAAAAAGTTTCAAGAATTCTCAGAGTGAAAATAATCCCTTTCATTTATCTAATATATATGCTAATGATGTTATGTATTTCCTTAGTGAATTTCTTTTTTTTAAATCAACTTTGAGTTATAATTATACATATAATTACACATAATTTATATGTAATCATAGTATATTTCTATTCTGCAGAAAAGCTGTTTTATAGGAGACATATTAGACTATAGATTTTTTTAAACCTATTTTTGTATTATCAGTCTCATGCTGTTTGCTCAAGTCTTTACTTTGGGTACTTGGGTATTCCAGGAATGTACAATTCTGAAACTATTTAGAACAAACAAGTCATTCATTCATACTTTGGGAATGTTTAACTTTTAACCATGTTTGTTCTTCTGTATGTATCTTTCTTTTATTCTGTAAATATTTATCAAATTGCATAGCATTTGCTATGTTGGAGTACAAATAAAGTGTAAAATATAATTCTTGCCCTGCAGATGCTTACAGTTGGATAGAACAAGAAAGCATAAATATTGCAAAAGCTAAAACTAGTACAAGTAGGTATAAAACAAGGGTCTTAGAGGATTATAATTAAATGCTAAGTGAAAGGTGCATTCAGTTCAGATTTCAGCTCAGTACTGGTTGAGGTTCTCTGAATAGAAAGAGCAATAAAATACAGTCCAGCCTTAAAAGAAGTCGGAGGAGGATAGAATGAAATTAAAAACTAACATTGTGTGTGATACATGGAGAGAAGAACTAGACCTCTGAGCAGAGATTTGAACATCACTATGTCACGGGAAATCGCCAGGCTTTGGGAGATGCCAGGGAAGGCTTCACAGAAGAAATACTACCCAAAGAGATATTTGGGGGATGCACAAGATGAGTGTGCCTGTGTATAGAATCACAAGAAGAGTATGAATAAGGTACAAACTAGCGTGCCATGCTCAGTGGCTGCCAACAAGTAGTTCTGGGGTGTGGTGTTCCAGAAAGGGTGTGAAGGGAGGGTGGCATTGGTGAGGTAGGCAGGTCCAAAGGACCTGTTCCCTGAAGCTACAGAGAACAGATGGGTTGTAGGCGGAGAAATGACACATTGAGATTTTGTTGCCAGTGGTTTCTGCTGTGTGGGATAGGGCGAGAGATGGAGAGGCTTGTGGGCGGAAATGGAGGAAGGCCCACTGAGGCACTGAGAGGTGAGCTGGCCAGAGGTGGAAAGGGCTTGATAGGCCCTCAAGGAGAGGACAGTCTCAGAAGGACAAGGGAGGAATGTGTTGTTGTCTTCAGAAGATGTGAATTGGAGTGGCTTTGAATGGGGAATTTAATGTCCTAGGAGATGTAGTTAGAATGATGGGTTGAGGATTAGATTATGTACAGTCTCCAAAGAAGTTTGGATTTTGCCTTACAAGGGGAAATGGCACAGTAAAACCCCTTTGCATCTGAACACGCACAGTCTGCCATTATAAAGGGTGACTCTGTGTCCCCCATGAGGACAGCCCTTCCTCCGTCCGGGCACCCACCCAGCCACCTGGTTGACCACTCGAGGTGTGCCAGCCACATTTGCCTGCTCTCTCCTGCATCTTTAGCTTTTCCCAGATCATTCTCAGGATCATAAAGCAGGTGATGGTACCTCTTATCGAAGCAAAACCACCTTCCTAACCCCACTTCCCTACTGCCTTTTCTTCTCTACCTCCCTTTATAGCACATCTTCCTGAAACCATTTTCTCTCCTTGTCCTTCCTGCTTCTCTTATCCCTTTTGGGCTGTCATCTTACCACCCACCAAAACCGCTCTTGTCAGGTTCCTCCTGACTTGCACATTCTCCAAGCCCAGGGGTCTTGGCTTCTCAGTCGTCATCTTATTTGTCCTGTCCGAATGGGCTGTCTGCGAAGCCTTCTTGAAATACTTCCTTGGCTAGGTCTGTAGGATACTACATTTTCTTTATTCTCATCCTGTCTCACTGATAACTCTTCTTGTTCTTTCTCATGTTTCTAGCCTATAAATGTTGATGTGTCCTTTTACTCTCAAAGTTCTCATCCAGGCCTATGACTTTAAGTGCGATCTATACCCAAATGACTCACAGGTTGATACCTCTGGCCCGACCTTCCCTCTGAGTTCCAGACTCAACTCTAACCACCTATTTAGCGTCTCTACTTAGATCTCCACTGGGCTTCTCAAACTTAATGTACCTAAAATGCAATTCTTGATTTCCTCTCCTTCCTTCAACTTGCTTTCCCCCTCCTTGCCCGATTAATAACTGGTACCGAGCCAGAGAATTTGGAGTCATACTTGACTCCTCTTTTCCTCTCCTTTGTTACCCACACGCGGCCCATCCACAGATCAATCTTGGGATGAGTACCAAGGCCAACCATTTGTCATCACCTTTACTCCAGCTCCAGGGTCATCTCTCCTGGATTATCACAGACAGTTTCCACGCTGGTTGCCCGCTTCCAGCTAGAGTGACCCGTGCCAATTGTGTTGGTCATATCCCTCCTCTGCTCACACTCCTTAGTGTTCCCCCACCGTACTCACGGACCATCCAAAGCCCTCACTATGGTCCACAAGGCCTGTCATCTGCTCTGACCTCGCCTGCCAGTCACCCCCAACAGGAAGGATACGATTAGGCAGTCAGGTAGGGAATTACAAACGGCTCCGGAATGTGGGACAGTCGTCCAACATGACTAGGCATTGAAGAAAAAAACAAATGTAGTATAATATTTTAATTTATCACTTTGGCAAAGTTGAAGAGCTGCAGTTCAGGGTTGAGGGCTCTTGATGAGGAAGCCCTGACTTAACGTTGATAGGGTCTTTCTGAGGACAGATTGGCAAGAAGCGTCAAAGAGCCTTAATGCTCTCAACAACTTCCAAGCTAGAATCACTACTTTCAGAAATTTATACAAAGGAAACAATTGGTTGAATACAGAAATTTTTATCTGTAATTACTGAAAAGTTGAAGCAACTTAAGCTATGAATAGCAGATACTTGAATTGTGGTCCATTTATACAGTGAAATACTCTGATCTATTAAGAATGTAGAAACATCAAAAGATGTGTAGCCATGTGCATTTTACAAGTGAAAAAATCCATTTCAGGTTACACATCCTTATGTATAATGTGGACTGCTTCATATAAATGCACATGAATATGTGTATTCAGAATAGAAATGGGCAGGATGTATAATTAGAAATTGATAACGGTTACTTCGGTGAGATTAGAAGCTGTCTTTATTTGCTCTTTTATTTTGCATTAAAGTATCTGTTATTTTTATTTTCAGAAATAATAAGAAAAAAACGAAGGCTGTAGTTCTGATGCACCGTATGTACTTCACTTTGAATGGAAGCTGCTGGGTGGGGGATTTCTTTAACTTTCCGGTCCCTTCCTCGCCGGCCCATCACTGCCCGTAATAAGCATTGCGCCTGGCTACGGATGGCGCCTTACCAGTCCTGTCACACAGGAGGACCAGTTGGTTCTTCCTTCTGTCTGAATCCCGCGCCTCCCTGCTCACTGACTCATCATCTCTTGCCTCTGTCCTCAATAGCTTCATTTTTCATAGGCTCTTCCCAGTATTTAAACATGGGCTCATGTCTCACCCATCTTCCCAAAACAAGCAGGGCTTGCTCTGTGTCCGGCACTTTATCCTAAATTTGTTACCCGATGACTACTTTGTAGAAGTGACTCATATTTTTCCAGTAATTGGGTATTTAGTTACTCTTTTATGCATTCACACCATAAATATTTACTGTTTTCTTATATGCTGAATTCCAGGGATTCAGAGATGAATGATTTATAGCTTCAGTTTTCAAGGAGCTTACAAGGGAATGAAATTTCCTACTGAAATAAGAATAAAAAAACCAAAAAAACATGTAGAGTTCAGTGCTCTTCTTTGAAGAAAGAGGTACAATATATTAGTAGGTAGTAGGTATTTTATCTGTTAATTAAAAACTTCTTACCAGTAGTCATTGGAGAAATAAAAATTAAAACCATAGTGAAATCCCACTACCACCCTTTAGGATGACTACTATAAAATAAAGTAACATGGCAATATCCAATGCTGGCAAGGGTGCAGAGTGATGGGAGCGTTTTATCCATTGCTGGTGGATATACAAGGTACAGCCATTCTGGAGAACAGCTGGACAGTTTCTTATTTACTCAGCCATATGACTCAATCATCCCATTCCCAGGTGTTTACCCAAAAGAACTAGGATCGTATGTTCACACCAAAACCTGTATGTGAATGTCTATAGCAGCTTTAGTTCATAATTTCCCAAAGCTGGAAACAACCAAGATGTCCTTCACCTGGTAGTAGGTAAACGATGTGGAGTATAACCAGGCAGTGAAGTGCTTACTCCGTAGTAAAAGGAGTGGACTGCTGGTAGGCTGCAGAGCATGGAGGAGCTGCAGACATACTATGCTGAGTGGTTTAAGCACTGTGTGCTACTATATGATTCCATTCATACGACAAATGAGAAAGCAAAACTGTAGGAGAGAAAACAGATCAGTGATTGCGAAGAGCTGGGTGTAGAAGAGGGCGTGGCTATAGTTTTTTCTTATATGCTGGCACAAGGGGATTTTGGGGGTGATGGAACTGTTCTATATTTTGATTGCAGTGGCAATTACTCAACTGTATCCATTTGTCAAAACTCCTGTAGAACCACACATTAAAAAGAGGGAGTTTTAAATTTTGTAAATTATACCTCGGTAAACCTGACTTAGAATTTTTTTGAGGCAACAGAAAAAATTTTCTGATAAGTGCTATATTCACGTTTTTCAAAAATCTAAACAGTATAAAGTAATACAGTGAAAAGTCTCATTCTTAAATTAACCCTTGTAACCCATAATCACTAAGTTTCTTATGTATTTTGAAGTTTCTCTAAGTGTTATATATGTAAGTATCTTCTCATGTTTACCTCTTTCTAACAGAACACAGCTTTTTAATTTTCTGTGCCAGTTCTTCTTCATGTGATGTATGTTCTAGGTTTTCTCGTATCAGTGCACTGAGATCTTCTATTCTTGTCTACAGTTGCTTGACAAGAATGTTGTCATATGAGCGCATATAATTTATTCGACCACCTCTTTGATGGACCCAGATTTTTTCCCCCTCTTTCCCTATTACACTCAGTGCTGCAGTGAATAACCTTGTACCTACAATCAGTTCTGCTATAACGCTTGCGTTTAAAACACAGATTTGTTCCAATGGAATGAATCTGTCAGGGAAGAGCTGGAGTACAGCGTGAGTTCTGAGTTTGTTCATGTGTGATTTCATCCATAGAAATACCAAGTGAGCACAGAAAACTATGGAATGGAGTTGTGTAGGGATACACAAAACCCACTCGTGCACACACCCCAGACTTCCACCAGCAACCTCATCTCCCTGTGTGTGGAGTCACACTGGTCCACACCTGGGTTACAGCCTCCCTTCCAATCTCTGATTTCAGATAAACTCCTTTGACCACTTCCCCAAAACTCACCACGTCCCAGACTTCTGGTGCCCACTTGCACAAGGAAACTACAGTCTTTTTCAAGGTCAAGTGGCATATTTTTTGCAGTGTCTATGTGTTAACCACTTAGTGTGTGTTAATGTACTAATCTATATTAATAACCATTTGGCTACTGGTTTTATTATTTGTGCCACTGGTAGAGTTTTTTGAGTATTAAACCCCTAACTTCATTCTTGCAGAAGCCCTGTAGTTCTTCCTGCCTAATTTTGCAGTGATTTGTAGCATGTTATACGTATGTGGTGTTACAGCAGAACTGACTGTACTTCGTGAAGGTATACTTGTGTAATAGACTCCCCAGGGCAAGGTCCTGAATTGGAGGAGTTACATTCTGAGGGGTTGAAGCTGTGATATGTTTAAATTATATAGTTGGTTTGGTTTTCCTTTTTCATAAAAAATGTCATGATAGAGCTGAAGGGTGTGTGTTAGCATGGTTTGGGAATAATTCTGCTCTCTTTAATCTTACATTGTGGTTGTTTCTGGATGTGTGATGGTCGCTAAGGAGGCTCTTTGCATGTTGGTGCAAGGCGGAGACTCTTCACGGAGGGGAGGAATCTCAGGAAGAGGAGAAGTGGATGCCTGGCCGGATGGATGTGTGAAGTTGTGACTTCCCTCCCTCTGCCTTCTTCAAAGTCACCTAAACACAGGCTGTCAAACCAAGAGACAAGAAGAGGCTGGTTATCAGAATGAAAAATGTCTGATTGTGACAGAGGCCGTGGCAATCCAAGACACATTCACCAAGTGCAGACCAGAAAGGGTGGTTTTCGGAGGCTTTTTAAATCCCAGAGCTCAGACCTTGAGCCGAAGCCTAGGGTGGTCAGAGCAAAGGAATTTGTAAGAGGAGCCAGTGCTTTCTTCCCTAAGAATGTGAAGATAAAAGAGTCAAAAATTGGAGATTAGGGAGAATGTTTAGGAAGTTTGTTTTATTTGATATTTTACTCTAACATTTCACAAAAATATTTGGACCCTGCCAGCTATTTTTTCAAAGAGCTCTATTTAAAAACAAAGTAATTCATAACTGAGTGGGAAAAGATGTTTCTTTTCTGATTTAGTTAACTATAAAAAGTCCACTCAAGGCCCTCTCCCTCAATGTTAGTTCACACTACATCCAAGGAGGTAAGTGACCTTGCAAGTCTTGAAACAGAATGATGATAGACTTTACATTTTTTTAATTACTGGGTTTTTTTTCCATTTTTGTTTGATAGATAAAAGTTGCTTTCTGTGTCATAAAGTAACAGTTATCAGTTATTATAATACTGAAAATAATATGTTATGAAAATAAATTAGGTAAGGCACCTCAAATAAGTTAGTATTTAAAATTTAACAAATTTGACTTTATATTACTATAACTATACCATAACAATAAAGAGAATATGAAACCCTTCACCTTAATAGAAAGTCTAATTTGCATACCTCTGAGGCTTCTTGCCCTGTTGCACGGTGAGAAAGGGAAATCCCAGTTCCACGCACCCTCCTGAGTACGTGCCGCAGCTGTCTGCTTTCAGAAAGGTGTCCTGCGTTTTGACTCTTCAGGTGATCTTAACATTGCCTATCCTAGGTGTTCAAAATGCAACTGGAATTAGATATGAGTACATATTTAAATACCTTGATTGAAACATAGAACTATTTATGTTGCTTATTTAAAGCTTTATTCTAAAGAAACCTCTTACTCATTCTCTGACTACATAAATCCAGGAGACTAGGGGTGGTCTGTTTTACGTGATCAAAAATGTTAATAAAGGACTACCTGTGGGGGAAGGGACAGGATGTCTCAGAGGCACTAGTGGTTATGCACTTTGTTCTCTCTTTCTCTCTCTCTCTCTGTCTCACTTGCGCTTTCTCCCCCAAGAGATTTTCTTATATTCTGGGATATATGTGTCTACATATAGAAAAAGAAATAATGCTTAGGAAAACAATAAAAGCAGTGGTATGACTTTCGTCTTTAACTTGGAAAAGAAACTTCCTCCTTTGCCTTCATTTAGTTTCAAGACCCTTTTGAATGCCTGGCAGACTGATTTGCTTTATTTAAACGACATTGTTTTCCACTCTTTTTTTTTTTTAATTTAAGAGGATTTTCTGCTCTTTTAAAATGCAACTTGGATACGTAACTTTTTTGTTACTAATAAAAGAACATTTACTGAGGATTTCTCTGTGTCCCAAGCACTGTGCTAACCCTTTAATCACCATCCCCAGCCTTTTTCCAAGCACCCTCTGAGGAAGGCTCCGTTGTGGTCCCCACCTTACAGTTTGGAGAGTTTATGGAGGTTGAGAAACTTTCCCTGGATCACAGGATTCATGAGTGGTCAAGACAAAGTGCCAGCCCATCTCTGGGGTTCCAGAGCCAGACTCTCAACCACACTTCAGTAGAGTTGCTTGCTTACCAGTTTAAATAAGGATGTGTTTGTCAGTGATGAATGTGAAAATAATTTTTAAGAATACTTACCATTCAGCTCACAATTGCTTATCTCTTCCAATTGCCAAAATAGTAATGATATTTCACATGAGAACTTCTTCCTATTCAGCCTTATTTTTAATGAGGTTTGAGCCAGATTTTGTTCCATTCATGAGGCTGATTACGCTTTCCTGGTTTAACTTCCTTGGGATATGACATTGTTTAATTGCAGACTGCAGTGCATAGCATACCCAAATAATTTATTTTAAAGCTAAGCCATTAATTTTACTTTAAAGATTCCACATGGAAATCTGTTGAATTAACATAATTACGTCCTAGCCAAACTGGGCAACTTTTAATTTTGATTTTTATATCTCTTGATAGCTTTCTCATGCTTTCTCTCTGTCTCTTTCCCCTCTCCTCTGCCCAGTACACACACACACCCTCTATGAAGTAGTTTCAAGTTTTTGTGTTCTTCAGAGACACAGATGGTATTATTTAAAACAAAAGCCTTCTGGGGAATTTTTTAAATGTTTAAAATTAGCTGGAGATCTAATTAAAATGGCCAATTGTACAAGGATGTACTTTACTGGGTATATATAATAAATAAGGTAATGTCTTTACTTGGTATTTATTCAGGATTATGTTTTCATACATTACCTGCTTTTTAAAAATAACATAGTTCTTTTGGAGAGAAACTTTATGTAATGTTTTTTCCTCAAATCTCGGGTTTGTATTGAAGCAAACAAGTGTTTTTGAGAAAAAAAAGTATAATTTTCTCACTTTCATATAATTTAGTCCCCTTATGGTTTACCCCAGCCCTGCTGTCCCTTTTTACTATGTTTTGAGAAGAATCTTCTAGTTTTATTGCTGTATTGCTGAACAATAGTGATTAATTCATTTAAATGATAAAAGTTCTCAGTTTTTAAAGCATTTCTGTTTTTGTACTCTTAAGTGACTCTCTGTCTCCTTTCTCCTAATAAAGCAAATGAAGAAACACCCCTGCCGCCAGTGTGACAAATCTTTCAGCTCATCACACAGCCTGTGCCGTCACAACCGGATCAAGCACAAAGGCATCAGGAAAGTTTATACCTGCTCGTAAGTCATAGTTTCTCATGTGAAAGGGGAGCACAGTGAAAGGATTAAGCTGGAACTTCTCCAAGGTTTTCCATATTTTACTGTTAACTTTTCATTCCCTATCCCCTGCTCCACGGTTAAGAGATTTTGTTTCCTAATTAAATTCTGTTGTTTTGACAGATTCATGACTGGGTTTGGCAGGTTGATTTACTCAGTGGTTCAGAGCAGGCCCTGCTGAGTCCCGGACATCAGTCCATCCTGGGCTGGACCATTTGCCTAAGGCAGGGCAGCCTTTTCTCAGCACATACAATTGCGTCAGAGACCAAATTCGAGGAACTGAGTGGGCCAACACACCAAGTAAATGGTCATGAGCTACTTCTTTGTAATCAGAAGTTGTATTCTTATTATTAGTGAGAAAGCTTTATCACCCATTCAACCAGAACATGCCTAAAGTGAGTTGATAGAACGAGGTTACTTTAGGGCACTTCTCCTGAGAGAGAGAGGGCTGAAAGACACAGGAGACAAGGAGCCCTTATGTAGCCTGCGGCCCTGTTCAGAGGAGAGCTCAGTGCTGTGTGGCTCGGGAGGCCCGTGGAGGTGGACTGTCGGATCAGCGGGGTTTTCCTGCATCTGCTTAGTGAGGGCAAATTTCCTGGGAAGGAAAAAAGCAAAGATGTAGACCCTTGTTCAGTGGAGTTGAAGCTGGGAGTGATTGTGGTGAGATGGGAACATTTGGTAAATACAGTCTGTATGTTGAGACTGCGTTGCAAGACGTGGAGGATTTACAAGGAAGCTCCAGGCTGAGAAGAAGATGAAAAGGAATTCTGGCCTGGCGTAGTCCTGCATCCCACAGTTTTGTTTATTTCCCTGTGAAGTCACTGTAATGCTAGGATTACCCTCTAATTTCAGTTGTTCTTTGATGGCCCTGGCTCTGGCCGCTGCCCCTTTAGAGGGTCTCTAACATGAAATCATCAGCGTGTGGGGCCAGTCATTACAAAATCCTCAGAAGCCCTTTTGAAGGCAACAAATGATTCTGCATAAGCACGAGTGCTACACTGCTCCCCCTCCTTGACTGCAGTGGTGTTCTTGATGTCTGGCTCATAGACTCCATAATCACCAGGGTCATTAACTTTGTTTTTTTCTTTTACCTGTTTTTGGTCTGTTGTATTAAGAAAACAGTAAATTTCTATCTTCTAAATAAAATAAAACTGTGCTTATAATTGACAGGGGTTTCTTTTCTGCATAAGATGAAATGAAAACTTAAAAAACTGACCTATTTTGGATATCTGTTCAGTTTTCCACATTTTAATCCACTGAATGACCACGTGTATTTGAGCACTGTGATTATAACCATGCATATGGAATTGGTGCTTTGATGAGGAATTTGACGGGGCTAGATGCTCTGTCTTCTCCGTTACGGCAGAGTGGACAGGAGTAATTAACATGGGCATGAAGGAGCCGGGGAGGGGCTTTCTCCATATTAAAGTGTCTCTCATGACGTAAATTCCAAGGAATTCTCTGAATCATTGTGAAGAAAACATTTGAAATCTAATATTCTCCATTTTAAAATTAAAGCCACCCAGAATTATGAGTTAAGAAAACTTTAACCAAACACAGAAAATGTCTCATCTAAACCAAATTAAGTTGGTCTTATAAGGACACAAAACCTGAAAGAAAACTCTATTTACAAAAGCTGCAAAATTTTTTTTCACAAATTAGAAACTGTTTCATCACCAAGTTACTGTTTTGCTTTGGACCTTTCGTATCTGTACAGCTAGATCGTCTTGAGCCCTCTGAACCAGCTGCTGGCTGGTGAAGGTCTTCTGGCAACGAGTGTCTTCTTCTGCAAGTTATTTTTCATCAAGTAGTTACCTCTTGTGTTTTGCCCCACAGGCACTGCCCAGACTCCAGGCGTACCTTCACGAAACGGTTGATGCTGGAGAAACACATCCAACTCATGCACGGTATTAAGGATCCTGACTTGAAAGAAATGACTGAAGCCACCAATGAGGAGGAAACAGAAATAAAAGAAGATACCAAGGTCAAACATTGCAGATAATCTCTTTACAGTGAACCTGTGTTGGCTTACTTCATTCATTCATTCTTTTCATTTAATTTTTTTTATTTACACAATTTAAAACATTTAGACTATGCATAAACATATAAAATAATAGGTCATCTTCCCCTAAACCCATTCTAACCTTAAATCTTGCATCTAAAATTGAACCTTTGTTAAGTATTTTTTTGTATTCTTCCAGAAATAGCTTTAGGGATCTACCTGTATATATTTTAAAATGTTATGTTGATTCACGTAAATTGTCTCTTAGCAGGAAGGAATGTATAAAGCTAGATTTTTATTCATTGGCAATATGTAGGTTATGAAAGGTGCCTAATAAAAATTAAGTGATCCCTTTTAGCTTTTCTTCTAGTGATAAATCACAAATTCATGCCTTACTCTTGTATCGGTGGATAGTGAACCTGAGTGAGACAACAGTATATATAGTAACCTGTGTACAGGCGTGTGAGTGCCACGTGCTGTTGGAATAAAGCAGCAGGTCAGACCTTAGGAGGTCCTGCCGTCTTCGGCACTGTGCTTCATCTGGAATGTGCCTGGGTAAAAGCCTGTGTGTGCTTTCAAGGAGATGACCGCTGAGTAAAGCCTAATCAATTCAGGTCAGCTCATCAGGTCAGTTCATTAGGTTGTGATCCTTTCCCTCAGTGATCGTGGGATGGGGGGCGTGGAATTAAAGAACGTATGTACAGGGGCAGCTTGGTCAAGGCCCAGTGTGAGAGGTGCTGTGTAAACAGGCCACGGAGCAGGGAGGAGGGAGCGTCCCTCTGGTGTGGATGCCTGGAGAGCTAGAGGTGAAGGGATTTGATGTGGGGGTTTAGGAAGCTGGACAGGAAGGAGAAAGGCATGGCCGGCAGGGTGGTAGTCCCATGAACATGAGTGGGGAAGTGACTACACCAGCTGGGTTTTCAGTGCCCCTCCTCCTGCATGCTTGCAGAAAAGGCCAAAGTCCTGATGTTTTTTCTTCCATAAGGTATGATTTACTCCACTGTCCCATGCCTCTCAGGCCTCGTCTGCACACTCACCTGGTCACCCTGTTGTCCCCTGGCCTCCCTCTGTCCCCCCAGCTCACAGTCAGGGTCCCGCGGACCTGCACCCTTCCCCCCACATGGCTGCACAGCTCATGCCCTCCCCACAGCAGGCCTGTGTTCCAACGTTGCCATTGCTAGGGCTGTCCCTGACCGCACTATGGGACCTAACAATCCAGGCCCTGTTCTGCTTCCTGTGTCTGGCACACTGTAGGTCTGTGCATTTGTTGTGTGTCTGGCTCCTAGTTGATGAATGCAGGGGACTTGTTGGTCCACTGCCGGGCTCATTGGCCAGGATGATGCCCGGTGACATAGGGGCCTGGTTGCTACTTGTGGAGTGGATGGAGGGCATGGGTCTCTGGAAATGGGGGGGCAGACTCGCAGCTGGAATAAACCACAAATCCCCAGTGTGCTCACCACACACGTTTTCTTAGCAGCTCTTAAGTCTGAGAGAGCTGATCGTTTATCAGCCATAGAGCAGCATAGTTTTCAGTGTGTCATCCATGCTGTTTTTTTCTCAAAGGTTCCCAGTCCCAAGCGGAAGTTGGAAGAACCAGTTTTAGAGTTCAGACCTCCCAGAGGAGCAATTACTCAACCACTGAAAAAGCTAAAGATAAACGTTTTTAAGGTTCACAAATGTGCTGTGTGTGGCTTCACCACCGAAAACCTGCTGCAGTTTCACGAACACATCCCTCAGCACAAATCGGACGGCTCGTCCTACCAGTGCCGGGAGTGCGGCCTCTGCTACACGTCTCACGTCTCCCTGTCCAGGCACCTCTTCATCGTGCATAAGCTGAAGGAGCCGCAGCCAGCGTCCAAGCAGAACGGCTCCGGGGAGGACAGCCAGCAAGAGAATAAGCCCAGCCGTGAGGACGAGACGGCCGACGGCGCGGTGTCAGACCGAAAGTGCAAAGTGTGTGCAAAAACATTTGAAACGGAAGCTGCCTTAAACGCTCACATGCGGACACACGGCATGGCCTTCATTAAATCCAAAAGAGTGAGTTCAGCCGAGAAATAGCCACAGACCTTCCAGAGGGAAGATCCCTGTCCACATTGGAATTAAAAAAGACACTTTTGTTACGGAAAGTTCACAGTATATTAGAGTTAACAGTACTGTCTAGGCTGTTGCAATATATTCTCTTTCAATGTAACTTCTCCACCTCGTCGTGTATATCCTCGATAAGTATTAAAACAGTATTTGAGTTTAAAAGAGTTTGTATATATTTAAATGAATAACTTTTTATACTCTTTGTTACATGTTTGTATCAGTATTTAGTGGAAAATACTTTGAGTTTTGTTTTGGTTTTCTTTTTTTGGGGTTAATTAGACTTTTTCTTTTTGTACCGTTTCTTTAAAACCAACTTCTTAGTAACAGGGGCAGTTCCTGAATTCAAATAAACCATTTTGTATGTTACAGATTTGAATGGGTTAGCTAATTACAGGCTAAGATAATGCCTTTTTTAGTGTTTTTAATTTTTAGACTTCACTACATAAACTGTAGGTGATTGTGGGTCTCGAAAACACTAGGGACTTTTAAGTGTCTTAGCACTACCCTCAACGTGCCTGCTCAAATGAGTGCGCTCTCAGACAGAAATGCACTCCGGCGTGTGGCGTTTTTTCTTTCCAGGCCACGGCAAGCGGTGTTGAAAGCGGCCTTGTAGGTAGCTTCTTTCCCAGTGGTGGACAAAAACGTAGGCCAGAAATCCAGTAAGGAATGTGGATTTTCCTTAATTCCACCATAGAATGGGGAAGACAGGTGTTCTGAAGGCAAAAATGGGGACTGATTGTTCTCTGGGCGCATCTGCAAGGCTGGCTTAAAGAGCACAAGGAGGTAAAAGTTGTGAAAGGGCTGGAGTACTGTAACAGTTACGAATGTGTAGTTAGACCAATAGATTTACATTGTCAGGTTTTTCTCGTGATTTATTAATTAACTATTACAAAAACTCAACAGAAAATATCAAGTATTTCTCTGGCTCTTGACAGGAAAAAAAAAGAAATCACAGTTGACTTAAGCCTTTGCTGTCTAAAAGAGTTGGCATTTCCTGATCTGGGTGCTACTGCCAAACGTTCTGGTACTTAGAGTTGGGATGCGCAACTTCAACCACCGACTTATCAATGCAGCAGCTCGTGTGTCACAACTGGCCATTAGATTAAGCACTGAGCCGCCTGGTTTTCGTTCAGTCGTGTCAACAGGTCCCTTTAATATCAGTAGTTCTGCTTCATTGAAGTGCAGCTGAGGTACTTACTCTTCTGTCCCTTCCATTTATAGTTCTCTGGGAGAGTTATATTTTTCAGTTTTTGTTTTATGTTTTCTTTTGCATTTTATATCTTGTATTTATCCCTAAACATGTTTTGTACTTTTTTTTTTTTTTAAGAAAAATTCTTTTGTGTATATATAGATACTTGCATGATATACTGTAGTCAATGTTCGGTTCCTCAAAAGGTCTTGCTGCTGTCAGGTGTTAATGCACTACATCCATCATAACTGTATTAAACACATTTCATATGTAAATAAACATGGGACATTTGGCCCTTGTGCTTCTGTGAGAGAGTTATTGATGGTGGGTCTCTGACGTCTTCATGAAGTTTAGGAAGTGATTCATCGCAGGGATAGGCTGCAGGATATTGCAGACTTCTTCCCAGCAGAAGAATGGCATATTCATTTTCATTAGCAGTCAGCTATTTTGTCACTTTCTTGTTGACTCCATCAGTACGTTGGTATAACCCAAGGACATGATTAAGTATTCCTCAACTTGAATTCAATTGCTGTTACTTGTTATATTTATACCTGTATTGTTCTTAAGTTGTATTCATGGCACTTTCATATGTTTCTGCATTTGAACCTTGCAATAAACCATGAGGTGGGCTGCACAGGTCTTAATAGCCCAGTGTTACTGTTGAGGAAGCTGAGCTCAGATCAGATTCTTTGCCTAAGCCCCTCATAGCTAGTAAGTGGCTTTGCTGTTAGAACCCAGTATCCTTGCTCTCAATCTAGTGCTCGCTCTATGTGTTTATGTACATATTGACAAATATTCACTTATTCAACAAATAAAAAGTATGTGCAAAACACGATACTAGAATTTTTGTTTGTGGCACTGGCTTTTATAAGATAACCTGGAAGACTACCTACTCTTAATTACCTAGAGATGCTTGCTAGAATGAAATAAGCAGCTATCAAATATGTAGCTGAGCATCCAAGAGAGTTTTAAAAAATACCCAGTGATCCAAAAAAAAGAAGAAATACAGAGTAGGAAAACAGCACACAATGCCTTAGCCCTGGGAGGCACCCTGAGGGGCTCAACTGAAGAGAGGATTGGTGAACTGGAGGACAGATGATGAAGAGATTGCCTGGAATACCGCACAGAGATGAGGAGATGAAATATATGAAAGAACCTGGAAATCAAGAAGGAAAAATGAAAAGATCTAACAAACTTAATAGTTTCAGAAGTAAGGAATAGAACTGGGAAGGGCTGTTTTGGAAAATTCTCGGCCATTAACAGAAGACATGAATGTTTGAATAAACAGTGTGAGTGCTGAGCAGAAATCGACATTAGGACGTGTGAATTCTACTCACTCTTCATTAGTTGTGGGTGTGGTTATAGATGTGGGTATTTGGGAAACAGGAGATAGAGCAAAGGCAGAAAACAGGCATGCCCTGTGAACTCTTAGGAGGCCATTTCCTTATTTGGGTGGGAAAGTGGGAATGTGTGCTCGCAGAGCAGGCCTGGGCCGAGTGACCTTGACTGCTAGACTAAGGGGTTTGTGCTCTGATAGGGGTGAGTTATTTGGACAGGGGAGTGGCATAACAGATTCACTGGTGACAGTATTTAGGAAGGTGGTGGGAGAGTGTATCAATCAGAGTTAGTTACTTTATGCTATGGTTAGAACCCTAAGACTCAATCTATAACAGTAAGACCGACTTCTTGCTCATATTCGATGTCCATCATGGGTTGACTGAAGACATTACTCCAAACATCCTTGTCTCACACCACATCAAAAAAGTTGCTATTACTGTGGCAGAGGGAACGTGCAACGAAATTCTCTGACTCAGAAGTGATAGACGTCTCTTCTCACACTTCACTGGCCAAAACTAGTCCCATGTTCCCATCTAATCCCAAGGAGGCCAGGAAGTGCAATCCTCCCATGTGCCCAGAAGGCTGAAAGTATTTGAACAGCGTAAATGACCATCACAGGAATAAAAAGCTTAAATCGATGCAACTGTGGTTTTGACACAGCTAGGACATGAGGACCTGACCTAGGGTCGTGGGAGTGGGCTTTCAGAGAGGCTGCAGTTGTAGGCAGCATTTCATCAAGAAGTAGCAAGAGGACATCGTGCTGTGGGATAGAAAAAATATGTCTGAAAAGTTCACTCTTAGGCAATTTTTTAAATAGATTTTTTTTCCCCAAGATGTTAGATTACTTAAAAAGATAGATACACAAAATATGCTTTTGTTTGAATGTGTGTGGTTAGATGATTTTATTTAACCAATAATTAGAAGTGATGCATAAAGAAGAATGCTGGCAAGGTGGTAAAGACTTAAAAAATGAGGAATAGGAAATGTAGGCTTAGCCATGACATAGACCACTTCTTCCTCCCAGACACATTTTCTGCAAATTCCTGACTCCTACTCCAGTAAGCATTCTGAAGAGCAACTCTTCCACCCCAACCTCTGGTGGGCACTTCTCTCCAGGGTCAATGGGCTTATGAGTTCCATTCCAGCATCTCTGACCAACAGGGAAGTTTCCTGTTGAAAATTTTGGCTGAGATTAATATATTATTTCATATTAATTTATTCATCATGCTGTGAGCACTGTTTTGTTTTGTTTTTTTGCCCTAATGAAACTTTCATTTATGAGTGAAGTTTCTCAATGCTTACATGTAAAAGAGAAATTGGAATAGAAGTGATGCAGAAATGCTATCTCATTCCAGTAATAACCAATATCCATCCATGGATACATAAAGCAATTTTTTTTAAATTTTGTTATCATTAATCTACAATTACATGAAGAACATTAAGTTTACTAGGCTCTCCCCTATCCCAAGTTCCCCCGACAAACCCCATTACAGTCACTGTCCATCAGCATAGTTAGATGTTGTAGAATCACTACTTGTCTTCTCTGTGTTGCAAAGCCCTCCCCTTTCCCCAACCCCCCACATTATACATGCTAATCATAATACCCCCTTTCTTCTTCCCCGCCCTTATCCCTCCCTACCCTCCCCTTCTCCCCAGTCTCCTTCCCTTTGGTAACTGTTAGTCCATTCTTGTGTTCTGTGATTCTGCTGCTGTTTTGTTCCTTCAGTTTTTCTTTTGTTCTTATACTCCACAGATGAGTGAAATCATTTGGTATTTGTCTTTCTCCGCTTGGCTTATTTCACTGAGCATAATACCCTCTAGCTCCATCCATGTTTTTGCAAATGATAGGATTTGTTTTCTTCTTATGGCTGAATAATATTCCATTGTGTATATGTACCACATCGTCTTTATCCATTCATCTACTGATGGACACTTAGGTTGCATCCATTTCTTGGCTATTGTAAATAGTGCTGCGATAAACATAGGGGTGCATCTGTCTTTTTCAAACTGGAGTGCTGCATCCTGAGGGTAAATTCCTAGAAGTGGAATTCCTAGGTCAAATGGTAAGTCTATTTTGAGCATTTTGAGGAACCTCCATACTGCTTTCCACAATGGTTGAACTAATTTACATTCCCACCAGCAGTGTAGGAGGGTTCCCCTTTCTCCACAATCTCGCCAACATTTGTTGTTGTTTGTCTTTTGGATGGTAGCCATCCTTACTGGTGTGAGGTGATATCTCATTGTGGTTTTAATTTGCATTTCTCTGATAACTAGCGATGTGGAGCATCTTTTCATGTGTCTGTTGGCCATCTGAATTTCTGCTTTGGAGAAGTGTCTGTTCAGCTCCTCTGCCCATTGTTTAATTGGATTATTTGCTTTTTGTTTGTTGAGGTGCGTGACCTCTTTATATATTTTGGATGTCAAGCCTTTATCGGATCTGTCATTTACGAATATATTCTCCCATACTGTAGGGTACCTTTTTGTTCTATTGATGGTGTCCTTTGCTGTACAGAAGCTTTTCAGCTTGATATAGTCCCACTTGTTCATTTTTTATTTTGTTTTCCTTGCCCGGGGAGATATATTCATGAAGAAGTCACTCATGTTTATGTCGAAGAGATTTTTGCCTATGTTTTTTTCTAAGAGTTTTATGGTTTCATGACTTACATTCAGGTCTTTGATCCATTTTGAATTTACTTTTGTGTATGGGGTTAAACAGTGATCCAGTTTCATTCTCTTACATGTAGCTGTCCAGTTTTGCCAGCACCACCTGTTGATGAGACTGTCATTTCGCCATTGTATGTCCATGGATCCTTTATCAAATATTAATTGACCATATATGTTTGGGTTAATGTCTGGAGTCTCTAATCTGTTCCATTGGTCTGTGGCTCTGCTCTTGTGCCAGTACCAAATTGTCTTGATTACTATGGCTTTATAGTAGAGCTTGAAGTTGGGGAGTGAGATCCCCCCTACTTTATTCTTCCTTCTCAGGATTGCTTTGGCTATTCGGGGTCTTTGGTGTTTCCATATGAATTTTTGAACTATGTGTTCCAGTTCGTTGAAGAATGTTGTTGGTAATTTGATAGGGATTGCATCAAATCTGTATATTGCTTTGGGCAGGATGGCCATTTTGACAATATTAATTCTTCCTAGCCAAGAGCATGGGATGAGTTTCCATTTGTTAGTGTCCTCTTTAATTTCTCTTAAGAGTGGCTTATAGTTTTCAGGGTATAGGTCTTTCACTTCTTTGGTTAGGTTTATTCTAGGTATTTTAATCTTTTTGATGCAATTGTGAATGGAATTGTTTTCCTGATTTCTCTTTCTATTGGCTCATTGTTAATGTATAGGAAAGCCACAGATTTGTGTGTGTTAATTTTGTATCCTGCAGCTTTGCTGAATTCTGATATCAGTTCTAGTAGTTTCGGAGTGGAGTCTTTAGGGTTTTTTCTGTACAATATCATGTCATCTGCAAATAGTGACAGTTTAACTTCTTCTTTACCAATCTGGATTCCTTGTGTTTCTTTGTTTTGTCTAATTGCCGTGGCTAGGACCTCCAGTACTATGTTGAATAACAGTGGGGAGAGTGGGCATCCCTGTCTTGTTCCCGATCTCAGAGGAAAAGCTTTCAATTTCTCGCTGTTCAGTATGATGTTGGCTATGGGTTTATCATATATAGCCTTTATTATGTTGAGGTACTTGCCCTCTATACCCATTTTGCTGAGAGTTTTTATCATGAATGGATGTTGAATTTTGTTGAATGCTTTTTCAGCATCTATGGAGATGATCATGTGGTTTTTGTCTTCCTTTTTGTTCATGTGGTGGATGATGTTGATGGATTTTTTAATGTTGTACCATCCTTGCATCCCTGGGATGTTTTTTTTTTTTAATGCCTATTTGGAAGGGGAAAGAAGGAAAATGTGAAGAACTTCGTAAAGTAAAACATGACTTAAAGGAACCGTTCACCTATCCCAAAGCATGCTCTGAAAATAAAGAGGAGTGTGCCAAATGTGGAATCCTGTTTATGCCATCTAGTTACAGAATCAAGATGAGAGCTAGTTACGGGGAAACGCACAAGCACACAGACTTGTGAATCAGATGCGGGAAGGGTCCCAGATTGCACCTCTCTGTGTTAGCACACATCATCTAAGCACGGAACCTAGATACAGTTGCCTGAAAACTTGGCTCCTACTCTTACACAATTTACTCTTTGCTCAAATAGATCCTTGAACCTACTCGTTACTTAAGGGTTTCCTTTTGAAATTATGAACTTCACATCCCTACAAGGTTCACTGTAAATCTTGGGATATGACAGTGTGAATTTACGTCTCAGTAAAGAGCTTCTCTCCCTGCTATGCTTCTGGACTAGCAAGTTGTAATCCTTTAGTCTCCATTATCCCCAAACCACTTATCCTAAATAGGCCAACCTTGGTCCACATGGTTTGATATGAGGCTGAATTTGAGAGTTGGCTGTAAAAGAGTCTTCCCTGTAAAAGAGAAGTCTCTTTTCACATCCATTTCCCCCTTCCTGCTGTCCCAGTAGATTTGGGGGAACATTTTAGTGAAGACTCAATACACTGGTTGATAAAACTTTCATCATAGTCTGTGTTTTTCTGGGAGTTTGCTCATTTGTATTTGCTGCCTTTTTTGGAAAGGTAAACCTGCATGTGCCCGGCATTAGATCCTGTCTGAATTAGGGATTTAACAGGACACAAATAGCCCACTAGAAAATGTTTTAAGAAATTAGGGAAGAGACTATGCACAGAAGCAGGCTAGAACAAGTAATGTTGAGGCACCTGGGGACTTAGCAATGGTGGGGAGCCTGTCCCACTCTCTGCCTGCTGAGCAGGGACGGATGGAGCTGGAGCCCTGGAACAGGGTGCTTTAGATTCCTCACTTACCTTTTATTTCTAATTATCTCCAGGTTTATCCTGCAATTATACCCTCTCTATAGTGGTTGTTTTTACTTAAGGAAACAGGATAACATTTGCCAAAAAATATTCTTTGCTAGTTTCCAAATTCAATTTATGAGGTTAGTTCTGACTCATAAAACAGCACTATAATGTTTCACAGTATTTAAGGGAACTGACTATTCAATTTGCTTTGCTATTTTATTGAAAGCTGCTTTTCCTCAAGTTTTTCTTCTAATTGTAAATTATACTACCATGGTAGGTCTGTTTCTAGACACACTACTTTGCAAGGCTGTATTTTTACACTAGGAGAATTGTAAAATTAGAATCCACCAGGCAACAGTTGGCAGCTCAGCTCCAGCAAGTACGGCTTTAGCCCAAGAGTAATTTCTGATGTTTAGGTCAAATCAAGTTTAATTGGATTGGTTATTTCTGGAGAATAAACATTATTTTTTGAAAAAGAACAAGGAAGACATAGAGAGGATGGTGCGATGTGGACAAGAGGACAAAGCAGAGTTGCACGTGTCTAAGTATCCTTCATTTATCTTGATTTTGTCAGTTCAGCATCTACTCCCCTTCCAGGTTTGGGGAATCTGCTGCTGTATGAATCTCAAAAAGAGCTGGATCTTGCCTCTTACTCTGGAAGACAGTGATACAAAGAAACAGATACAATTCAAATTTACTCATTCCAGTGGTGATGGTTGGGATGATTGCAGATGGAGAGTTACCTTGTGAATTGCACTTGTTGGTCAGGGAAACAGAAAGACCAAGATCTGGGAGGAAAAAAGTGGACATTGCTTAGCATCTCCGTCCACTGGGGAATCAGTGTGCCTTCAAGGAGTTCCTGAACCATCTTGGACCCAGGGAGTGCCAACATCATGATGGAACATTTCAAAACTTAGAGTCTCGCTTCCCTCTGAATTAGACACCATCCAAACAGCAGGACAGTATCAGCTATTTCAGAAGAGATTTACCGAGATAAACAGAAGCGTATGCCTTCGTCCCCCCACCCCTCCTCACTATCTCCTGGTTGTTCCTGTAACACACTGTTCCCTGTGTTAAGGACCTGGCACTTGCTGTTCCCTCTGCCTGGAATGCCCTTCCCTCAGTTGTCAGTCCTGCACAGGCTGCTGCTCGTTGTTTAGGCTGGCTCAGAAGTCCCCTGCTCAGAGAGCCTTTCCCCCTCACCTTGCTAAAATGTGCCTGCCCTGCCAACAGCATATGCCCACTTCACCCCTCTCCCGTTCCCGTCCCGGTGTTATTTGGCTCCTTACCACTTACCACCCCTGATACTATATGCTTATTTGTTAACTGTCAGCCATCTTCTGCATAAACATCCTAAGATTTTCCATGAACTACCTGCTTTCTGATCTGTGGTCGCCATTGCTTTTCTCATTGCAAGAAGCGTTCATTTTGCAGCCTGAGAGCGGCAGTTATTAGTTATGTTTTCCCTATCAGGTTGATCCTTATTTTTGTCAAGCAAAGACAAATCCTTGTTTTCGCAAACCTGTTGCCAAATGATGAGAGGCCTAATGTTCTTCCCTTTTCCAGAGAGCGAGTTGCTTGAATGAAGTGACTGTGGCATTAATAACATCAGCTGATTGCTGCTGCCTCAGGAAACAATAAAGACCTGCTTGCAGGAAAGGAAGGCATTATTTACTTTCACGTCGTATTTTATGCCCAGCACATTGCCTTGCATAAGACATCTGCCCGAAGTGTCTTTGTAAAACAACCAAGTCTCTTTGAATCTCAATTAGTCATAATTTTATTTTTTAGGGGTTGGGACAAACATTAATTAGGTATTGGGCTGTTAATTTCCCAGAAGGAAGACTCTCTTTTTTTTTTTTTTACTTAGGTTGTATTTTAAATTGATTTTAGTGGTTTTTATTACTGATGGTTACAATGTGGGTGTGTGTTCTCCTCATTGTATTTTTTCCCCCAGTAGATAAAAGAGCATTCTAAAAGCAATAGCATCCTTCTTTTCTTTGAGTTTCCAAATTTTCTAGAATGAATACTTTTTTTTATTAAGGTATCATTGATATACAATCTTATGAAGGTTTCACATGAGCACCATTGGGGTTACTACATTCACCCATATTATCAAGTCCCCCAACACACATACCCCATTGCAGTCACTGTCCATCAGCGTATAGTAAGATGAATCACGTCCCTATTTTCCATATATACAACATCAACAACTTGATGTTGAATTGGAACTAAATTGAGGTTTCAGAGATTTTTCTGTTTAATCATTCTTAAAAATTCAAGTTACCCCCTACCACACACACACACACACACACACATTTTTTAATGTAAAAATGTAAGCATATGAGATACATTTGGAATTGAGAGCTAGAATGCTAACTAATATTCATGGGTCAAGAGCTCTAGTTTAATACTAGGAAATAACTGTGGGGTAGGCTGATTTTAAGACTTTACAGACAGGAAAATTGAACCCCCTTCTGACAGAGCCATGGCTTCAACCCTGGTTTCGGATGCCAGAGTAGGTCCCTTTTAAAGTACAAGTTACCATTTTTTCTATACAGTTTCTGGTTGGATATTATCTTCCTTTTTTTTTTTTGCATTAAACTTGCAATTTCTACTTCAATTTGAAAACATCTTCCAAGGTGTGTAATAACAACCAATGCGTTAATGGCAGAAAATGATTCTGAAGGTAGGCACAGAGGGTTTCAAGGTCAGAGAAGACTGGAAAGCAGTTTGTGTAAGTTCCATTTGATGCTGAATGTGTTCTTTAATTCCCTCATCAGTGTTCAACCAATCCTTGAATTCCTCTAAGACTGGAGACCTCTCTATCATTTGAAAGAGTCCAGTTCCTCCTTGGGTAGTTTTGACTACTAGAAAGTTCCTTTTTGTTGTTTCACAGCTATTCCTTTGTAACTTGGATCTAAGGATCTGTTCTTTCAAGGAATGATTTACCATGAAATAATTAATCTCTTTAATTTCAGCTTATGTGCCTGAATCTTTTTTCTTTAGGCCAATAACAATGACAAATAATAATAAATCACCATAATAGCTACTGTTTATTAAGGGATTGCTACAGCTCAGATGCTGCAAGGCCCCCTTATAGATTCATTATCTGGGTTGTCTGGTATGTATATTATTATCTGCCATGTGTGTAAAGACAAATTCTATCCTGATTTTCCAGATGAAGTAGTCACTGAGGCAGGGAGCGTGCCCTGGGTCACATAGGACGGGTTGGGCTTGGCTCTCAGCTCTTATATAACTGCCCTCGGAAAAGCAGCCAGAGGTGAAAGGGCACAGTGCCTGCCCTCAGGCTGTAGGAGACACTCAGAAATGCAGGACTTCGTTGTGAGCAGGTGTTTAGGAGGAAGAACTTTCCTCTACCCTTCAAGGTTCCTTTGGCAGGTGTCAGAATTAAATTGACATGAGCAGAGTAACAGGAGAAGAATCAAATTTAATTCCACGTGGGTATGAGGCCCACAGGCAGGCAGGCCCTGCAGGCTTACACACCATCCAGAGTTAAGGAGAAGGGGCTCATGGTCTGGGACTTCAAAAGGGAAGGAAGGCAATTCACAGGAACTTGAAAAAGAGGAAATGTTGGGGAAACTAATGTTTGCTGGGCCATAAAGAAACAGTGGGACATAGAGAGGAATTTTAACAGATTTCTAAGTTCCTCCCTGCCTACCCTACTTAGTACATACTATATTATGGGTGTCTTTGGTGATGGCTCCTTCTTGCAGCAGGTCCTCTACCTAAATCCTTCTAGGCAGGTAGGGGGAAGGTCAAAGGTTCTTCCTGAGCCTTCTGTTTCATAAAAATAATCTGTCTAGGTGTGCATAAAATTGTAACATTTCTAGAGTACCTCACCTGGCTTTAGTTCATTTGCATATCCTCAGGGGTGGAGAGAAGTTCATCTCCATGTCAGTGGGTAATTACCTGGGCAACCTAGGGCGTGTCTGAACCTGAGAGGTTAAGGGGAGGGGCTGTCTTGTTTGCTTGCTTGCCCCAATCGGGGGCAGGGGAGAGAGAAGGCGCTGGACTGCAGTTAAGCAATAAACGGGTTTTAAACTTTTATTTCTCCCTTTGACTGATTTTGGTTTTTAGAGGTATTTTGTGCTGGGATTTCCTTTCCCCGGACTTACCCTAGAATAATCCACACGCTGATGAGACACATTTTGCAGCTCTCCTACAAAGGTAAAGAGAGTATGCAAGGCAATTAGGGACTAAAGGAAACAGGCATCCATCCGACTCAAGGAGAAGCCCAGGAGGGCTTCCTGGAAGAGCCAACACCTACTTTGTAGTGTAAGTTGAGTAGGCTAGTAACACCCAGGAGGAGGAGCTGGGAGAAGGCCACTGGAGACAGAGGAGCCGTGCAAACAAAGCAACAGAGGTGAGAAACAGCAGAGGGTGTGTGAGGAAGGGTGCTCTGGTCTGAATGCTCATGAACCCCCACCCCCAAATCCTATGTGAAATACTACCCTGAAAGATGATGGTATTTGGAGGTGGGCTTTTTGAGGAGGATTAGGTCCTGAGGGTGAAGCCCTGAGGAATGGGATGCGAGTTCTGATAGGAGACACCGGGGAGCTCCCTGCCCCTTCCACCCCATGAGGACAGAGGGAGAAGTCGCTGAAGGGCCTTCGCCAGAACCCAACCATGCGGTCTCCTTGTTCTTGGACTTCCCAGCCTCTGGAACTGTGAGAAATAATTTTCTGCTGTTTATAAGCCTCCCAGTCTGTTGTATTTTGTTATGGCAGCCCTCACAGATCCAGACAGAGGGTAGGGGTTTGGGATGCTAGAGGCTGCTGTAAAGCCCGTGAACAGCAGGAAGTGCAACTGAGTCACGGCCACCCACAGGGACAGCTGTGTTCCTGCAGGGTAAACAAGATTTGCATCACATTTTAAATGTGCTCAGGGACGTTACTATTTAAAGAAAGGCTTTCTGGAAAAAGAATATTTACACCATGAAAAATCCAGATCCACACATTTTATGTTCCCTTAAAGTAGGGGAACACTGCTACCATGGACTTTCGTGAGCTTCATCTCCTTCCTAGAATGTGTGTCCTAAGCCCCCACGTGAGGACGAATATGCTTATTTGTCCTGTTGCAATACTGTCTGTTTTCCCTGAGGGAGTTCATCCCTCCCACACCTCTGGCCTTTCCAGTCCGGCAAAAGCATTAACAGATGCCTGAAACCTGAAATATCCAGATGATCAGGGAGAAGTCCTTCTTTGCTTATCATTTATCTGAATGTTTTATAGGTTGGATTCATTCATCATTCCTGGGGAAAACCAAATATTGCCACTTAACGTCCTTGGGATATTTTTTAAGCCCAGAGATACATGTAAGACCATTTAACTAGTGAAAAATCTAGCTGTATCCCTGTTTGCTGGAAATGTTAATCTGCGTGACTAAAGGAAGCCAGATGGTCAGCGGCCCCCACATCCACAGCGCGATTTTCCCGAACAGTAACAAGTTGTATATAAATCCGTTTCCATGGTTGCTTATCTCTGCCGCTTTGCAGGTGACTGAGGAGACACAGCTTGTCTCTGCATGTCAAGGAGTGAGCCATGTCACATTTTCCCCCAACATATTGGACTAGTGTTTCATAAATACAAGGCTCTTGATTTAAGAGGGGAGTTTTATCCTGACGGATTAAGGGACAATGACAGTCCTGACTTTATTATTTTGACTGCTCTATTTTCAATTCTAATTACCTTTTGTTCTTCTAGCAAGCAGCATTTCTCTCAAGTGCATGCAAGACACTGATGGCTTCCTTTCTGATCTGGATTCAGGGGAGCCCAAAGAATATGCTCAAAGAAGTAAGTAGTTTTCTTGGCCTGTTGGGTAAGTGAACACAGGGCAGGCTGAGGCTCTTGCTGGAAGCATTCTAGAGACACTCGTGACAATTAAAAACCCAGAACCAAATAGGGAGACCAGATGAGCCTCAATTTACAAATCGCTGCCGGAATCCAGGAGGGAGGAGGAATTTTCTGGCAGACAGCAATAGAGGAAGTGATATTTAATTCTAGCCAGAAAGAATCTCATGTACACCAGCCTCCTAATAAGATGAGAATTGTTTATTCATTGTCTGATGCTGTTTACTGTTATTGAAGTTAATAACGTTTCATTGTTGTATGATTAGCCTGCTTGCTTGCTTTTTCCAGTCACTTGGTCTGCTTTTGAAAATGAATGGCTTTCTTACTCAGGGAACATGTCTTGCCCACAGTGTACTTGACAGTGTATTCTGAGGAGTGTTGGCAAATATACTCATTCAAGCTGGAACAAGTTCGATTATAGCCAAACTAACAAAAAATGGAACAAGTAAATTATAGATGGACTTCAGGCCGCCGTAATTTATTTTTTGTTAGTGTCCCCAAATTATTCTCACAACTAAAGGGACACATGCTCTCCTGCCAGAAAGAGGCAGAAGTCATCATTTTCAATGGTAACCCCTCTGGGAGGATGATTCATTGTTGATGCTGATGGAAACCACTTATGAGGAAAAATGTACACACCCTTTCCAAAGCCAGAGAAACTATCATAGCAATTTTCATTTACATTCTGAACACGTGACTAGTTTATTTTGTATTGGAAAACACTCAGTAGCATAATATACATCAAAAAGATCAATAAAAGTTTTGATCTAATATTGGGTAATTCAAAATAGCTTGTGATTTGAAGCAACTGCCACTCTACACTGGATTGTGCATCCTGATATTTAGTGAAAGAGTGGGAAAATATTAATCTAATTCAATAGCCATCTTCAAGTTCCGTCTTGGAATTGTTTATGTTTTGTTACAACACTTGGTGATATTGACAGGGAACATTCTGACAAACCCCGGGCCAAAAACACTGGCCAAGAAAATCCAGAAGATGCAATGACTGGCTCAGATTGCTGGTGATGAAATGGTGGAACATATTGTCATCATTAGTCACAGTCTTGTTAATACTTTATTTGCTCTGCGAGTTTCTGTAGTCATGCACCAGTGATGTTCCATCTGTAGGGATCTGAAAACTGAAAGTCTTTTTTATTTTTCAGTTAAAAAAATTTCCCAAAGATGAATCGTCCAAAAGAGAATTGAATGACTTACATAACTGGGATAGATGACTGTTACTTAATTTAATAGATGACTATTACTATCTGTAGTTGTTTTAACTGATTTTCATTCGAATGTACCAGGAAACACTTGAGGTCCTGGTTTTGACATTTTGCCTGACATTTCTGAGCAGAGATTGGGGTTCTGACCTTTGTTCTCAGCATGGTTTTCCTGGCAGTCATGTGGATGGAAGAATTGTAAGAGTTAATATTTAGAGAGCACTTTTCCCTGGCAGGCACCATTGCCAGCCCTGTGCAGGGGTTGTCTTATTGAAACCTAACAGCTTCCCTATAAGGAAGGTGCTATTATCACCTCTATTTTATAAGCGAGAAAACTGAGCCAGAGATATAAAGCATCTTGCCCGAAATAGGTGGTAGAGAGAGGCTGTGAGTCCCAGTCATTTGATTCTTGGGCCCGCACTTTGAATCACTGCCTAAAATAAGCCACAGTACGAGAAAGAAGGAAAGTAAAAAATCAGCAGCAAAAAGGAATGAAGCAGAACTACATGCATCGATATGGAGGGACTACAGAGAACTAACAGAAAGAAAAAGTTAAAGAAGAATATATAAAGTATAGAAAGTTCTTTAAAATGTAAATAAAGATGCTATATTGCTTAAGGAGACATATACATGTAGTACCAGTGGAAAGGAGTGCATGAGAATGATTTATTAGATTTATTTACATTTAGTTAAAGGTTACCTTGGAATGAGGGGTGGGTGTGGGTAGGGATGCATTTGGAGACGTGTCACATTTCAAATGGTGGGTCAAGTTTTATTGAGTGGGGCAATAGGGGCATAGGTATTTCTTATTTTCTTCTTCTTTATGCCTTTTTAAATATGTTAAATGTTGTTTATTATTATTTTGAAACTCCATCCCCTGTCCAAAGTGGAGATGACAATAAGCAGGACCGCTAAGATTGGGTAGGGTTTGTTGGGGAGGAATCATTCCTAGCTGGCCTATGAATCACATTAGCACAAGACAGCTTAACAGGAGAAAATCAGATTTAATTACAAAAGCATAGGGAATCTACAGACATGAGATTCCAAAGACAGGGAGAATGAGGTATAGATGTCACCCTGAACTAAGAAGTGGGTAGGGGCCTGGGACTTCAAAGGGAAGGAAAGCAATTCTCAGGAAGATGAAAAAGTAAATATTTGGCAAACAAATGTTTGTTGGGCCATCCAGAAGCAATGGGACATAGAGGAATTTTAACAAATAGACTTTGCTAAATTTATGTTGTTTTAAGTCACAAAGTTTTGGTAATTTGTCACAGCAGCCACAGGAAACTCACACAGATTGGCAGGAAACTCACTTTTAATGGTTTGGCCACACAGCGTGGTGACCACATTTCTTGTTATTCTTCCTACCCTTTTTCTCTATCACCACTTTTGGTTCTACATTGCCATTAGTTTTCCTTGCTGTGTTTTAAATATTGGAGCACAATAAAGAATGGTGAATTTCAGAGAAGACAAGTAGTGATTCTATAGCATCTTACTACTCTGATGGACAGTGACTGTAATGGGGTATGTGGTGGGGACTTGATAATTAAAGGGAGGAGTCTAGTAACCATAATGTTGCTCATGTAATTGTACATTAATGATACCAAAAAAAATCTTATAAAAAAACACAGAATGGTGAATTTACATAGTGAATATGTGATCCTTTAGTAATATATATAGGGAAACAGAGGTATGCCTGTATATATACATGCCTTTCAGCCATTCTATTCAGGGGACTTACTCCCTTTGACTTTATCAGATATCTTCTAATGATTTCATGTCTCTTGTCTGACTATCTTATCTAATCTTTTCTCTGGAGGAAGCATACCTGGAAGCTAAGGCCCATGGTTTATGCCCTTTTATGTAGGCATTTGCTATATATGTACATAATTTAAAGTGTGGATCACCAGAATATACCACGGAAACTCTATTGAAGGGAGATAGTAGAGCCATGTAACCTTCCTTTGGTCCCATTAAGGTACCTGATGGGTTATATCTGCAGGTCTTTTGCCACAGCCCAATGGTCTCCAACTTCTGCCCCCTGGAATCCCATCCCTCCATGAATTTGTCCTACATTCCCTGAGCACATGGCTGCTGCTGCTTTGCAGCACATAGCTTCCCCCACCACATCTCAGAAGCTCATCAGTAGCACCTTTGGCTTAGGTTAGATTACTCGGAAAGCATTGAGGGTTGAACTGCATCCTCCAAAAAGATAGGTTGAAACCCTCCCCCTTGTATCTGTGGATGTGATCCTATTTGGAAACAGGCTCTTTACAAATGTGATTAAGCTAAGATGAGGTCATGCTGGAAGAGGCAGGGCCCTAACCCCATGATTGGTGTCCCTGTAAGAGGGAAATTTATACACAAATGCAGAGACACTCAGGAAGAATTGTTGGATAATGACAGAGGCAGAGATGGGAATGATGTGTTTCCAGTCGTTGGAACACCCAAGCTTGCCTGCATCACCAGAAGTTAGGGCAGAAGCATGGAACAGATTCGCCTTCAGGGCCTCCAGAAGGGACCAACCCTGCTGACCCCTTGCTTTGAGACTTCTAGTCTCCAGAACTGTGGGGCAATAAATTTCTGTTGTGTTAAGCCCCACAGTTTGTGGAAATTTGTTAAGACAGCACTAGGAATCAAATATGGAGAGCTATGGCTTTTCAAACACATCCTCCACAAGAAAAAAGTATGCATTTATTATCTGAGATGAACCAACAGAGCAGTCCCAGGTAGATCCTGGAACTCCTTTTCCCTGGTGGTTACATACCGGCCCACCCATGGCCATTTCATAACATCCAACCAGACCCATTTGTAATGCTGTCTGCTACAGAGGCCTTTCAGCGGAAGCTGTTTATATGGAATTGAAACTGCTCAGCATAGTGAGGCTTCCTTGGCTTCACGTGATGTCTGCATTTTCCTGCACTTTTTTCCTTGGGGACAGAACCAGGGGAGGGGGCCTCTGGTTCCCAGGTGTCTGCAGAGCTTTTCATTTCCTGTTTTCTTAAATTTCCCAACATCCTTGAAATCTTCTCCAAACAACTACTTCTGCTATAAAATGCACTTAAACGCTTCATGTCCTTTCTCCCTACTTCCTACACCAGGTCCCTCAGCCCATACTGATGGCCAGGGTGCTGGGCTCCCTCCTCTGATCACTTACTTCTTTTGGTGTCATTGTTTATTTCTTGTAATGATTATTTCTTGTCTCCTGTGTGTCTCAATTCATCCTCTCTCCTAGAAGCCAAGGAAGTCATTGGACTTTACGCCTTTTATAGGAGGCCATCCCTAGGCAGACCCTCATGGGTGAGCTGGTCACTGGCCTCAGCTGGCCTCTGTTCCCTGGTCATCAGCAGAGAACGACCATCTACTTGATTTACATTCTTGGAGCACGGTGTCTTTTCCCATCCAGCTGTCAGACTGGAGGGCATTTCCCTTGAGGCCAGCTCCTCACTGGCGCTGGAGCTAGGGAAAGAAAAGAAGCCGAGACCAAGAAACCTCTTAAGAGAGAAAGGGTGACAAGGGGCTCCACAGAAATTTCTGGGGTAACTAGACTGCAGATATCCATGCTGCACTAGGCTGAAACATGCCCTCAGAGATATCTACATTCTAATTCCTGGACCTGTGAATGTTACCTTATATGGTGACAAGATCTTTGCAGAGGTGACTAAATTAAAGATCTTGAAATGGGGAGATTATCCTGGATTATCTGAATGCAATCACATGTATCCTTGGAAGAGGGAGGCAGAGAGAGATTTGACACACCCACAGAGGAGAAGGGGATGTACCACTGAGGCAGAGGTTAGAGCCGTGTGGCCATAAGCCAAGGAATGCCAGTAGCCACTGGAAGCTGCAAGAGGCAAAAAATGGTTTCCCCGCTGGGCCCTCAGAAGGCACTCAGCCCTGCTGGTACCTTAATTTCTGCCCAGTGATACTGATTTTGGACTTCTGGCCTCCAAAACTCTGAGAGAACAAATGTCTGTGGTTTTTAAGCCCCCAAGCTTTCGGTAATTTGTTAGAGCAGTCATAAGAGACTAACACACATGCTATTCTTGTTCTATAAGTCCAAGATTAATGGCCGACCAGCGAAAGGCGGACAGCCAGGAGGTGTTTGCAAAGAGCCTGCTTCAGCAACTTGGACATCCCATCGACAGCACATCCAGGTCTCCTTCTGACCAACAGAGAGATCTCTGGCAACAGATGGGTAGCGTGTATCATCAGCTACACAGCAAGGACAATTCGATTCTAGTTTTTGAAATTCTCCAGTGTCATATAGCAATCTGGTAGGTGCTTAATACATTTTTGCTGTTAGCTTTGAAGATGATTATTACTTTCCCAATGTATCTATGGTTTAGGATTCTAGAAGCTTCTGCTGCCTTCAACATCATGGTGTAAGTGCATCCAAATTTTAAAATTTAAGACCATTGACTAAGGTCTTCCCTCTCTTCAAATCCAGATATTAATCAACTCTGCATTTTAATATCCACATACCGTCACCACCATGTGAGAAAGAAAATCTGTCTGCCAGTTACCCCTGTGGAATTGAAACAAGTTGTTTTTAATATTTTGGAAATGAAAACTTGGAACAACTGTCATGTGATTTGAAGTAGCAGGTGGGATTAATCATCGGTTTATTTTAGCCCTTCCTCCCATGACAATCAGAATGTATTTTTATTTATTTTGATGGTGCCCATGGCTGGCATCTCAGGTTCTTGACAGAAACTGATTAAAGGGTGAGGCAGGAAAAGAGCAACTTGTCCATTTGAATTCATAATCAGAAAGGAAGCAAGTGCAACTGAAAATTTGCGTAGCTTGCAAAATAACTTCAGCTACAACACTGTAAGTCCAATCAGTTTATAAAACAAAGCAACAACTGGAAAGAAAATGAAAATGAAATCTTCCTCAGTGGTTCTCAAATCTCCTCTGTATTTATCCTTCAGGATTTTATCTAAGGGTAAAGACAGGTTCAGTACGGATGCCCTTTTTGTTTTTATATCCTTCAACTCTTACAGTTTCAGATCATTAAACTTTAGGCTACAGAATTTGGGATACTCAGTTAATGCTAGAGAAGGGAATTTGGAAATCATAGCCTAGTCATATCTACTTTTAAAAATTGTTGTTTTCCTTGACATAGGGAGGACCTCAAAATACATTTGTGGAACTGGATTTTGGGCTTTTGAACTTACAGTTCAAAGTTTAACTCAATTCAGCAAATGTTTAATGGGCTCCTCCTCCAAGATACCACTTAGTGGAGACACAGCCCCTGCCTCACATGGGAGACAGGAAAACGATGGCATGCTTCTTAGTGTGGCACACTACAGAAGGGTCTGGAAAGTTTCCTGGGGCAGATCATCCCTCAGCCGCCACACAACAGATGATTCAGCATTTGCCAGGCAGACAGGAAGGAGGGACATTCCTGGCAGAAAGACAGACAAGCGTGGGCCTGGTGCATTCTGTACAAATGGAGCAGAGGAAATGGGTGTGGGCATGGGAGAATGGGCCAGGAGAGCAGGTCTGCTCACGAAGGGCCTTTTAAACCATGCTCCTGAATCTGGAGGCTGGAATTAATCCTAAAGATCAGAGCTGTCCAGGCTGGCTGCACGTTAGAATCACCTGGGAAAATCTGAAAGACAATTCACGCCCAAGTCCCACCCCAACCAGTTAAGTCACTCTGTGAAGGCAGAGGCAGTTGAGTATTAGTATTTTTTTTTAAATCCCCCAAGTGATTCCAAAGTCTGCCCAGGGTTAAAAATCACAGCTCTAGATAAGATGTCTGCAAAATTTTCCTCTAAAGTACCAGATAGTAAATGTTTTTGGTTTTGTGGGCCACAACCTCTGCAGCAACCGGCCTGTATCGAGAAAGCAGCATTAACCATATGCATACCAGTAAGGTGGCCGTGTGTCTATTAAACTTTACTTACGAAACAGGCAGGGCCATAGTTCCAACTCCTACTCTAGATGATAGAATACCATTGAACATATATTGATTTACAAATTTTGTTTGTATTTTATTATTTATATATTTGTTAGATAATATATGAATCTATTCTCATTGTAAAGTAATTGGAGCAATACAAAGTTCAAGTCATTTTTGTTCCCTCATTCAATTCTCAGTCCCTTTCCTGGAGAATATCAGTGGGTGTATATCCTTCTAGAACTTTCCAGAACTTTCTCCTTGCCTTTTTGGGCATTTATATCTAGTGGAAAGATAGTGTTTTCTTTTATAAGATTGAAAAATACGTTTATTGTTCTTAAACTTGGGTGGGTTTTTTTTCACGTAATAATATGTCTTGGGGTATTTCCCACAGCAACAAATATAGATGTATCTCATTTTCGTTGTTGCATAGCATTATAAGTATGAGAATACCAGAGCTCATTTAACCTGTTCCACATAGAGGTTTAACTGTTTGAAATTGCTGCCTTTACTCTGTTTTTGTCCCATTAAGTGGAATTTTCATGCAGTTCAACCTAATTGTGTCCAAGTTTTGGCCTTTACAGGCATTACTGCCACAAGATCTTGCAGTTGCGTGCTCAGATGTGTTCTCTGGGGGCATCTTTCTGAGATGTTGACTTGGCTGGGTCATGGGGGATGTCAGGTAGGAAGGAGTCTTTGGTGTAACCACAGACTCCAACTCTGGCAAGGTTCAGCAGAAAGAGGAGTTTACTGACAATCTATAGGACAGCTTACAGGATGGAGGGGAAGGCCAATGACCTATGAAGCTCAGTCGGTCTCTGGACCACTCAGGTCCAGGCAGTCTCCACAGCAGTGCCCATTCTACAGCCTGTCCAGGCACCACCAGTGGATAAATGAAGTCCAAGCTTTTCTTTGGGCCTTGACTCCCTCCACGCTAGTCCTGGGAGTGGGTTGACCTCATGTCACAAGGAGTGCAAGGTAGAGCGGGAGCAGCCTCCTGGGACCCTGTCAATTTTTGTAATGAGTGGACGGAGCACCTTGATTTTTTTTTTCAAGAATACACGCAGCTGGGGAGTAGTAATTCTCCAGAAGAAAATCTAGTTGCTGGTTGGCCAGGAGACCAGACTGAGAGAACTATTTCTTTGTATTCTTATCAACACTTAATTGTATCAACCTTCTATTATTTTTTGCCAATTAGGTAGGTTGAAAAAAGTGGTGTCTAGTTGTGGTTTACTGCTGAGACTGAACAACTTTCTCGTATTTGTTGGTAACTTGGATTTCCTACTCTGAGAGTTGCCTGTTCATGTCCTTCACTCATTTTATTTTATTTTATTTTGGTATTGTTAATCTACAATTACACGAAGAACATTATGTTTACTAGGCTCCCCCCTTCACCAAGTCCCCCCCACATACCCCTTCACAGTCACTGTCCTTCTGCATAGTAAGATGCTGTAAAATCACTACTTGTCTTCTCTGTGTTGCACAGCCCTCCCCATGCCCCCCACGCCCTTCACCCATTTTAAATCAGTTTCTTTGACTTTTAAAAATTTCTGACTTCCAAGGATTCTTTATATGATCTGAATACAATTCTTTAGCTAATTATTAATACAGTAACTAGGTTCTCTTGGGAGTTACTTTTGAACTGCATGCATGGTGCCTTGGAAGTGTTGTAAGGAGAGGAGGAGCATACTCAGCCTTGTGAATCAGACAGTTTAGTTTTAAAGACGGTTGCTGGCTACAATGACTGAGAGGATGCCGGCTATAAGGTTCTGAGTGTGGCCAGAGACAGGACAGTCCCACCCACGGGAGTGAAGGGGAGCGGGCCAGCTCTTCACATTACAGCAATAACCTGGAATACTCAGGACCATTTCAAAGAGGCCAGTGGCAACAGACACCCCCTGGCTGAGCCCAAGTGGCCTGAGCAATAGAACTGGCCTGAAGGAGAGGCCAGGGCTTACGGCCAAGTCAGGTCACCCCAGGGAGCTCAGTAAAGATCATTTGCCCAATTATGGCCAGGAGGTTTATAAAATAACATTATGTTTTTAAAAAGTACACATGTAAGCAAAATGGAGTTCCTTCAACTTGATTTCTAGGTTAGATCTCAGGAACCCAATTATCAGTAGAGACAAGGAGAGAAATACAAAAGGGGCTATAGACTTTGCCAAGCTGTATTTTAGGTTTTGTCCCCATGCATTCTAAGGAATATTGTTGTCTTTAATTATAGGTCAGCACCTATATATCAAACTGACATAAAAACACAGTCTCCTTGTATATTTTAGAAGGAAAGAGTTAATGGGTTTAGATTAAATTGGGTTTGACTTCACAGCTCTGATCTTTAGTAGCTAGTTTAAATACCTAGCTCCAATTCTTGTGAGCAATTAAAAAGAGGTAGATCTACATTGTTGTGCATATTACTTATCATCTCTGTGCTTCAGTTTTCTCACTTATTCTACCATATAATAATGATGTGACCCTGGGCAAGTGATTTCACCACCCTGGGCCTCAGTTTAGGAATCCGTAAAATGGGGATTATAATGGTAACTGATAATCTCATAGAGGTGTGTGAGGGTTAAATGAGACAATGGACAGAAAGCATTCGAGTGCCTGGCACCCAATAGGCTCTGTGTGTTGCTGTCATAATGTGTGGATCTGGCTGGGATCCAACAGTGTGTGGGTCTTGCCATGTAATTTTAAGAGAAAATGACCAACTGGACCATATAAATCAAGCTTAAAAGAAAGCCCGTGCTTACTGTGTTCTTGAAACTAAGTCTCTTTCACAATTTTAAAGACATTTGAGTTTGGGGGAAATAAGGCAAGAACATGACAATTGGATCTGGCAGGAAGGGAATTGCTGGTACAACCGCAAATTAGCAAAAGCTACTGACTCCCTCTTAATAGTCCTGGAGTCATCAAAGAAAGGAGAGGAACATTGATTGAGAAACTGAGGTCCAAACTGTGAGAAAGCTCTGGGATCCTGAAGGTGGTCACCTGGTGTGTGTGTGTGTGTGAAGTAAGTGACTGTCTACAGTGGTTCTCAAACTGTGGCCTGACCAGCAGCCTCAGAATCACCTGAGAACTTGATAAAATGCAAATTCTCAGGGCCACCCTATATTGAATCTGAAATTTTGGGAGAGATGTCTATAGTGATCTGTGTTCTAACAAGCCTGCCAGGTGAGTCTAAGGCGAGCTAAACTTTGAATACCACAGGCCACCCCTGCCACTGAGAAAGAAGCCTGCTACAGCCATGGCAGCCTTGATGGGTGGCCGGGCTCCCGACCCTGCCTTCCAGGGGTTGGGGGCTGACCAGTGTTCCCGAGCATCTGTCTGTCCGCAGCGCTGGGGGGTCACCAGCGCAGGAGGATAGTCCCAGTGCCACGGCTGTCACACAATCTAAGGGGAAATCCCAGGCTGCAGGACTTCCAGCTGGAGCCACCACTAGGATTGCCCATGGTTCTCAAGGGCCCCTCTCCACCCTCTAACTCCTGAGGAGGTACATACACCTGGGGGCTGGGCCCCCACACTCCCCGACTTTGAAAAGAAGACTACAGGCAGAATACTCAATACACCAAAAATCCAAATAATAAAAGCCATATGTGCTGGGGTTACAGCCAGGACTGGCTTGGCAGGCACATGGCCTTTGCAGTCATGCAGGGCCTCACAGTAAGAGGATCCCATGTTCGCTGTAAGTGCAATCTGCTGTCACCATCTTCAAATTCTTAATCATTTTTATACAAGGGGCCTTGTATTTTCATTTTGCATTAGCCCTGCAAATTATGTAGCCAGTCTTGACTAGAAGAAAAGTTGTTCAAAGACTAGAACAAAAATGGCAGGCTCAAAGAGTGGATTTCTGCTCAGTGAAGGACACTACAGATAAAAAACTGACAGAGAGTGTTTTCAATGACTCAGGTAGGCAAGGACCACCTTATAGAATAGTAAGGAGCTCCTGCAATTCAAAAAGAGAAAATCCATTCAAAAATGGGCAAAGGATACAAACAGTTCTTTTATAGAGGAGAAAACTTTAACAGCTGACTGACCAAAAAAAAAATCCTGACTTACTTGTAATTAGAGAAATGAAAACTTAATCAGAGATCATTTTATATCCATTAACCCCCCAAAACAAGAAAGCTGGGCCATACAAAGAAGAGGTAGAACCAGCATCCCTGGGGAGTGCACATTGGGGAAGAAAGTCTGTAGCACAGCCTCGTGGGATTTATGCAGTATTTGTGTACTTTATGACCCAGCAATCCCACTCACAGGCGTGTATACCTAAGCTAAATCCTCACTTAGGTCTATTTGGGAAGACACATGGGGAGTTCATCTCCAGGTGCTTTTGTCGGTTGGAGGCCACCTGTGTGTTCATCACCTGGGGAACAGCCACATCTATGATAGTGATGAATTATTATATAGCAGGCAGAAGCTCTGGGCTAGCTGAGCACACTAACACCATAAATAGTACAAGGCAGCACTGAGTGACATACGTAGAAACAGGATATCTGAAGCACAAAGTTATTTATATAATGACAAGTATACTTACACAAAACAAGAACACCTACAAATGGGAGGACACACATCAAACATAGGGGGTGGTGGGAATTTGGGGAAGGGAAAGAGAAAGGGAGGGATAAAAGGAAATGAATTATTTAAAATGAAAGAAAGGACATGTATATGCAAAAATAAACAAAAGAAGACCTTTGCAGGACCAGGGCTACGAGTGCCATTAATTGTGGAACTTGATTACTGCACCCTTCTGCTCCTAAGGTTAAAAAAAAAAATGAACTCTCTCCAAAATAAGGTCACAAAAATTGGATAAAGCATTTTAAAGGCATGAATACTTTTCCTGGCTATATGGGGGAGAAAGAAAAGCTACCAAATTTGTTATATCTTTTTACTCCCCCATAGATTTTATTTTTTAAAGGAATTCGAACTCTTCATCTTTTTCAGCAACAAACCATGTAGCCAACACGAGAGCATGCATCATTTTTCTTCCTCAAGTGAAGAGAGGAGCTGTGGATGCAGGCTCGATGCGTGGCATCTGAATATATGTCTTTCTTCTGTTTTTGATCATTTAAGTTTGATAGTCATAGAAGGTGGAACTGAGTGCCTTTCATTTCAAACTAACACAAGGAGGCTAACTCTGCCCACTTCTTTTGTTTTGAAATTCAGTGCATGTCTCTGTGGGGAAGCTTGGGAGCAATATTCTGAACAGAAACGTGGACAGGCCAGGATCTTACAGCGAGTACATCTCCACCCATGCTTCCTCGGGGAGCTTCCTTGGGCAATACTGTAAGCTTCACATCCTACAGGTGAGCATGGGGGACCTGTGTACATGTTCTTGAAGGACAAGTGAACTTCCTGATATGGAATCCAATACAGCTCCACCCAGTGCTTTTTGTAATTAAAAAAAAAAACTATTAAGATGTTTTGCAAACAATTTAAACTAAATTGTAAACAGTTGGCATAAACTTACTTGTGTGTTCTGAGTGTGGGACATTACAGAAGATGTATGTCCACAAACCACATAGGCCTTCAGATGTTCCTCCTACCACGTTGTATGGGGCAAGACCACTGGATGACCTCTGTGGGAAAGTCAAGGTCAAGTCCCAGCCAGTGTTTCTGGACATAATTCCTGACATACCACCAGATTTTGGATTACCAAAGCGAGGGTGGACTTCTCATTACCCATAATCCTTTCCCACCAACAGAGCTCCAAGGCATGAATTTGAGATTATCCTAGCAGATGGGACTTTTATGACTACATCACTAAATCCGTTGACTGAGGGTACAGGACTCACTATCTTCAAGGCATGTTAATTCTTTTACTGCTGGGGAAAATAAACCTAAATCTGTATTTAACTAGTTGCCTGTTAAATACAAAGATAGACTTCATGAATGTCACACAACACTATGAGAAAATACATTACTGGTTGGCTAATAACAATCACATAAAACAACAATAAGAAACCCAACCTCTGATACTGATGCTATAAAAGGGTCTTACAATGGTTAACAGATCCGGAAGATTATCACCCAGCTCCATTTGTCCTGCTGAAGGTCATGACAATGACTGCTTGAGGGTTTAATCAGTGCTTACAAATGCCATAACCTGTTTTCAGAGCAGATTAATGTTATTGATATCAGAGCAAAAGGCCAGGACTACATAATCAGGTGAGTTATATGTTTAGAAGAAGGCTCCCAGAAATTTCTAGTTAATATTTGATCTTTTCTTTATTGGAAGAGGCATTCTAATTACTGGCTTGATTTATGAATAAAATCTTTACTTGATACCTTGTGTCCTGCTACAGAGAAATGGCAACTTGGCAATTCTGTTGAAATTTGCAGGACTGTTAACTCTTAATATGACCTTAGTATGGCAGAGAAATGTCCTGGGGCGGAGTACCCCCACTGGTGGCTGTGTTTTAAATAATCAGCTACATTTCACCTTAGAGCATACTTTTATTTAAACATCAGTGCTTCTGGTGTTCTGTATATTCACTTGAACTGCTCTGTAATGGAAAAGCCATCTCCAGAGAAGTCAACAACTCCCCTCTCCTAAGCTGCTTGCTTCTTGGGTCGCGCAGCAGCCTGACGTAGAAACAGTCGTGCATTGTTGCTACAAACACTAAAATTGAAGAACACTGTGGCATTGCATCTCCCAGGCTGGAGCTGAATATAATGTTGGCGTGTGTGTCCCAGAGTCTTGTGCCGAAGAGGATGTGACCGTGATGCCTCAGCGGGGTAGGTCTGAAAGAGTAGCTGGTGAAAGCATTTTCTCAGCATAAAGTTTGAAAAGCCCCAGCTCCCTGGAGCCAAGAAAGGCCATTCCTTCAGGAAGGAGCCAACCTTTCACCTTGATAAATCCAACAAAGTGAGAAGACTGGAGTTTTGGGGGATTTGGAAGTGGAAGAGGGGGAGTAGGTAGGAAGGTGGAGAAAGATAATAAGGAGAAGGTAGGAGCTGAATCTTCATGTAATAAAACGCTGAATGTAAGCAATCTTCCCTCACCCACAGCTGCCTGGTTAGGCCTGAAGAAAGAAGGTTGTGGTATCCAGTTCCCATAGTGCGAGTGTTCTCTGCTGCACCCATGAGTGGAAATCTGTCAGCTGCCAAATCCAGAAGGCCATTCTGAACGAGGATTGTGTGATGCCAGGACTGGGTATTGTTGTGGATTAATGTTAAGAGCCCAGCCCTCAGTCCTGGTTGTCACCTCCCAGATGTGCCATCCAGGGCAAATCACTTAATCTCCCCACGCATGAGTCTGTCTTGTACAGAAGGGCGGTGGTGAAGTTCAATCTGGCTGTAACTCTTTGCAGACTTACTGTCACTTCTGCCCTTAACCTCGCAGATTGAGTAAATTTAGTCCATGTGGAAACTGGTTTGATTTCCTCTACCACTTTCAAAGTTTTCAAAGGAAGAATTTGAAGCCTGAAATTTTTACTACTAGTGCCTTTTGTATCTATTCTGGTTGTCCAAATAAGAACTAGAAGGAAAACACTGTTTGTCTACTCAGGGAACACTGACACCGAATGCACGGACTTTTCCCTCACATGAGGCACTTCTGCCACCAACTCCCTGCAGGTTGTGCTGCCCCCACAAGTAAGTGCTCAGTTCCAAGACTGCCCCCTCCTTCAGATGCCAATTGTAAGTGGTGGGTCCCAAGGTTACCACACTTCTTTCTGACCCGGCTACAAATCAAGGCTTCCCATGACGTCTTCCTCAGGTTTGATAATTTCCTCCCAAGAACTCAGGGGAACACTTGACTTACTATTTACTGGCTAATTATAAGGGACATCACTCAGAAACAGCCAAATGGAAAAAATGCATAGGGCAGGGCAATGTGGGAAGAGGGCACCTCTCAGGGTGTACCACCCTCCCTGTACCTCCCTGTGTTCACCAACCTGGGAGGTCTCTGAACCCCTTTGTTTAGGGTTTTATGGAGGTTCCATTACATAGGCATGATTGATTGAATCTGGAGCCACTGGTGATTAACTCAATCCCCAGACCATCTCTCCTCCTTTGAGGACAGGGATGGGCTGAAGGTCCCAACCCTCTAATCACACAGTTGCTTCCTCTGGCAACCAGCTCCCCGCCTCCAAAAGTCGGCTGATCAGCATACACTCAAGTGTGGCCAGAAGGGCCTCATTATGGATAACAGCAGATGATCCTCTGACCTCCGTCTCTCAGGAAATTCCAAGGGCCTTAGGAGCGCTTCGCCAGAAACCAGGGATAAAGACCACATATATATACTTATTATATCACAATATTGCACACATGATTAAAAGTCCTCTTTTAAGTATTGATATTGCAGTTAGCTTTCAATAACCTTAACTTGTCCTCTGAATTTATGATTATCCCTACAGCTTTGGATATATTATCTCTCTCTCTAGCCAAATATTTTATGTGCTATTAGAAAGAAAACCAACTATTATAAATCAAATTTAAATTTCAGTTCTTGTTAGATAAGCCATAAATATCCCAGAAACAAAGATGAATGTATGGAGCTGTTATTAAATTAGCACTGCAAGTGAATAAATGACTCTCTACGTCTAATGAGTTAACCAACGTTCCTTATTATGTAAGAGATTTATCTGTTAACCTAGTTTTTCTGGCTAATGCTAAGCTTATTAGCCAGGGTTGACAATAGAATAAAATGGACGGTTAGAAACTATTATCAGTACTTTTTTTTTTTTGATGGTTCTCTTTGAGGAATGGAAAAAGGGAAGGCCCTGGTCAGGAGCTGACTTGGGGGGATGTGTTAGTGGAATTTAGCTTTCGCTGCCAAGACATTTCTCCAGCTTCTGCACAGAGGCAGCAGATAGAGATGGGAATGTTGTGGCCCAGGGGAAAACGTCCCCATCTGGAAAGGATTTGTCAGCTATTCCTTAAAGCTTTTTGATGGAGCTGCCAATATTTCCTCTACAGATGTGGGGCAACCAGCCCAGCAATTGCCGGCGGAAGCCGTCTGTGCAGATTTTATTCATCAGAGCAGGAGGCCGGGAAGTTACATGCAGGGCTGCAGCAGGCGAGCCAAGAAGAACCGAGCCCAATGTCACCGAGAGGGAAAAGGATTCTGGGCAGGCCAGGACACAGTGCTTTTAGACAAACTGCACAGTGTGGTTGTCCAGGGATGTTGTAACATTTCAAATGACACACTTTGGGTGAGTTCCTGAGAATAGAAATATGGAACATGAGAGTGTTAACATTCGAGGTAAAATTTGGGTGTGACAACCACAAAGTCAGTTTTAGGCTAGTTCTCTAACAATTCCTATCCACATATTTCAGGGTTACTTATTGGATTCTATTTCTGGGCGATCCTGTAACAAAGCACCACAAACCAGGTGGGTTAAGATACATCACTCGTCTCTACCTCTGTCATCATGAAGCATGCTTTCCTGTGGGTCTTTCTGGGTCCAAATGTTCCTCTTATATGAGGATGTCATCATGCGGATTTAGGGCCCACCTTAACCTAGTATGACCTCACCTTAACTTGATGATATCTGAAAAAAAAAATTCTGTTTCCAAATAAGGTCACATTCACCATTCAGGGGGTTCGGGCTTGAGCATCTTTTGTGCACACAATTCAGTCCAGAACACTACTGAATACCTAGTTCCTAGTTTGGCTGGACACCTGAGGTCCCTAAACACAACAGGGAGTACAGGGAGTCGGGAAGGTGGGGACTCACAGTCACTGAACCCAGAGCCCTGCACTTAGAATAGTATCGATAAGCATTGGGCAAATTGTAAACCAACTTCCCTGCCCACAGGGACAGCAGATAACTGAAGAAGGGGCTTGGGTTAAGGGTCTGCTAACCTTGAGTTGGCAAGTCTTATCTAGACTCAGCTTTGGAGGGCTACATATTCCCAGGAGGGACTCACCTGCAGTCTGTCTCCTGTGCTGATGGAATTTTTATAACATTATAGGGTGATCACACTGCCCCAGTGTGCAGCAACCCTAAGCAATAAGTACGAGCTGTTTACATCAATGTTTAACAGTCCCTTCCAATAAGCTGCGAACACCCTCTTTCAGGCTGGTTTCATCTGCTTTGCCCATTCTGATTAGAATCACGGGTCTGTGTAGTAGAAAAATAGCGCTAGAATTTCCAGGGATGGCTTCTTCCCCCAGAAATTTCTCTCCTGAATACCCTGAGTGCTGTTTGAGAAACTGGAGCTATTTTAATACCTGCCCACAGAAGTGCCTTTGCAGGTAAGGACTCAAAAGGAATCCAAAACATTTCACAGAGTACCATGTTCTCGTCTCTGTTTAGTTCAGAAAATACTTGTGGAGAACTTTTGTGTCTGCCTTCATGTGAGATATCTCATGTGTGCTCTGGGGGAGAATCAAAGGAATAGGGATTTACTCATTCTGGGAAACCTATAATTTATTTAGTAAGGAAAATATGGGGCCTGAAGCTATTGGGAAATGCTGTCAGGAAATACAAACTCAATCTCTTTCAGTGCCAGGGACAGGGGGATGTGTAGAAGAGCTTCCGGGCAGGGGGTGGGCGTCGGGGGCTGTGAGGGAAGGAGGGAGTCGGGGTGGAGGACACTGAATAGGGTAGAAGGGAAGTTTAATAGGGAGTATTGGTGCTGGCCTGTGTCAGTGATGAGGGGGTGGACATGGCAAGATGTTGATGGGAAACAGATCGAAAAAAGGTCTCAGTTACAGCTTCATATTCCCCTGTGTAGAGCTAGAATCTGGCACAGCTAATTGAATGTGTATGGGCTGCTAACTGGTTTTATTTGCTACTTACTATTACTATGGCAGGATTTAGAGTGGGATGTGGGTGCTTCTCCTCAGTGATGCTGGGACCTGAGGACACTGCCTGGGGTCCTTGGGTGAGTTGGACCAGCTCAGGAAACTCACCCACCCACGGGCAGTGCCATTCCGAGAGTCCTGGCATGGTTCCCAGGCCAATGTCTGTGATGGTCTGTGAGAACTGCCCACGTGTACCCTTGGCCTAGGCCTAAAACGTAAGGGATGGGCCTGAATGTTTGGAGGCCAAGCTGATGACACAGTCAGTGTAGTGTATTCGAGTTTAACCCTTTCTACTGCCTCCCCCAACACACACACACACACACACACACACTCTTCCAGCATTGTTCTGGCTTCTTGGCTGGGCCAGAGCTATTTGGAGGTCTAAAGGTCACTGCCAAACTGCAAAGTGGCTACGGCGATGAAGCTGGGCAGAGCCAGGGACATCGTTTTGTGAGTGTCTGGCCTGGAACAGCTCTGGGGTTAAGAGGGCAGTGTTGACCCCGTGGAAGAGAGGAGTTGGCCCAGCAGTGAGGACCTGAATACCCTGGGTCTGTAACAGTCTGGACACTGACTCAACATTCAGATTCCCTCCATAGGCAAACCGCTGATGGTTGGGAAAGGGTTCCCCAGGGACAACTGGAGTGAGGTCTGTTGTCACTTGTTTTTTAATTGGCTTTGGGGCCTCCGAGGCCCTCCTTTATGAGTTAGATGCAGAAAAACTATTATTTGAGAGAACTGGGTCCATTTTTCGAGCTGCCCTTATGCCTGTGCTTCTTGGGAGGAATGGACTCAGATCTAACAAAGGTATTCTTTTAAAAACAACAGAAGGTACAGGAATTTAATCCTGGAAGGCCAGAGGTATACTTTATCATTTTATTCCTAATTCTGTTATTTGTACTTTTTGTTGCGTGTAGGGGCCTAATTCAATTTTTAAAAATTTATTTTCAACAGTGTAGATTAACTACAAAACTTTTTTTACATCTTGATTTTGGATATCCCTGTGGCCTCCAATGTGCGCTGTGCAGTGAAAGGCGACATAGGAGGGTTGTGGCTGTGGTGGCCTTGCAGGATGTCTGGAGAAGGTCCCAGTAGTGTCCCTCTGGGCTGTCGAGCCGGGCTTTGCTTTGTAGGCCCAGGAATTGGATTTCCTCAGTTCATCCCGGGTCATCAGGCTGCGGGGCCTGATTCACACTGCGTGGAGTGTTTGATTGAATGCCAGTTGATTCCTTTAAAATTAGCAACAGAACTTCCAAGGGGAGCAGCCCTGCTGGCCATCAGGACACTTCTTTTTCAGTGGAAGAGTTTATCTGGGAATTCAACTACGACCAGGAAGTACTGGGGACCATCAGTTCAGAGCAATGGAAATGGCTGAGGAATTCTGCTGCTGTGCCCCCGGGAGCCCAGAGGTATACTTTATGAGCCCCTCACCTGTGGCCAGGGCTGGGAGGCACGGACAGCTCTTCCTTCTGTCTCCACCCTTACTGGGTTACAATGAAGAATCACAATGAATCACATATTATAATCTTTGAGTGGCTTATTTGGATATTTCAGAAACCCTCTGGTCACATGCATGGGAAGAGTGGGTATTAGAGATTAAAGGAACATCAGAATACACTGCATCCAACCCACCCTTCCTCATTACACGGGAGGAAATGAGACCCAGAGAGGTAAAGTGACGAGCCCAGGGTCACACAGCAAGCTGGCTGAAACTCAAGCTTCCTGAATGCAACTCCAGGCAGTGCAGTGTGGTGAGGTGAGGTAGCATGAGGAAATAAGAAGGCCACATCCCTCAAGTTCATACAGATATATGGTGAGTTCTGTCCCTACCACTTAGCAGCAATAATAATAAAGACAACCAGCATTTATTGAGCTCTCACCAAATGCCAGGTACTTTCTAAGGGCTTTATAGTTCTTGCTACATGTAGTTCTCACAACAACCCTATGAGGCAGGTCTGTTATCTCCATTTGACCAAGGGGAAAACTGAGGCATGGAGTGATGAAGTAACTAGCCCATGGTCATATAGTACAGGGTGGTGGCAGGCTCCAAAACTGCAGAACCTGTATTCTTAGCCACTATGCTCAGGTTCATGAACTCATCTGAGCAGAAATTTCCTTCTCTGTAAAATTAGCTAAGCAGTAGCTCCTTGCAGGGTTGTTGATTAGAAAAAATGACCAAAACATGTCATATCTAGTGGGCACTTAATAAACAGCAGCATTTTTTGTTATTTGTAATTGGCATCACTATTTTATTAAATCACACCATGTCCCCAATCTTTGCTGAGGTTTTGGAAGTCCCTGGTCTGTGGTTCTCAAAGCATGTGCCCCAATTAGCAGCATGAACACCTGGGAATTTGTTAGGAATGCAGATTCTCAGGTGCTACCACAGACCTCCTGGACCAGGAGCTTGCAGGGAGGCGAGATGGGGAGCAATCTATTTACTAGGCTTTCCAGGTAATTCTGAGGCACACTAAGGTTTGAGATACTGCCCTAATGTTACCACTAATATCTTTACAAATTATGTCTTGCAGTGATGATAATTAGCTGCATCCTAAGTTGGTGCTTCTTTGCTCCAATTCCAGACAGCCCCTTGCTCCAGATCGTGGGCTTCTGTCACCTTTCTCCATCTCATATGGCATTTATGTCTTTGTGAGGAGCTGCTCACAAAGAGCCTGAGCTGGTGATGGCACTTTTTTAGGACTGTCATCCCCAGAGCCGTGTGCTAGGAGAAGACGCGAGTCTGGGCAGGCAGAGAATTCCAGAGACCCCTGTTGGTCCACCTCCAGCTGAGCTAAGAGTTCCTACTCCTGTGAGTTTCAGCATCCTTGTGCCCCATTTTTCCCTTCTGCAAATCAGATACATTAAAAATCAGCTGCCCTTTTTAATGGCAAAGTTTTGTTTTGAATTGACATGAAAGCTCTTAGGAAAGTATAAAGTATTTATTGCCAAGTAAAGTATTATTAATATAATCATTTTTTTTTCTCTTGGTAGATATTTTAAGATTCAGAAATGCTTCATTTGGGGCCCCTTCTCTGTCTACAATAAATTCTTCCTCGCCTTGTGGTGGTGTGGCCAGATATACTACTGGAATGTTCCCCTTGACACATCTGCTGCTGCGTATCTGTGAGTACAGGCCCAAGGTACCAGGTTGGGGTGTGTATGTTGGAGCTGTTTATCAACTTCCACTCACCAACTACAGGTAGCCATTTCCTTTGCATTCTTTGTAATGGTGTCTGGCCAATGCTGCCCGTGTGCAGGGAGATCACCATTTATCTTAAACAAGAACGGATTCAAGTGGAAGGCCAGCCACACCCAAATGTGATGGGGTTTCAGGGTCACTGGGAAATGTGTCCTGTTCCAAACTATTTCTGTTCCTATCATGGGACCACTGAAGATAAATTTCCTTTATTTGAGGCATAGCTTCCCTTGCAAACCCCTCATCAGTCTCGCCATTTCTTCTTGCTTGCATTTTGCATTCTTCCTTAGAACAAAATAATAGACTTGCTGGCTCATAGCCAGGATTATTTAATAAGCTGCTGTCCTAAAAACCACATTTATACTGCCTGCAAGGGGGACGCCATGTGTGCATGGTCACTGGTCACCAGCACTCAAAGCTACCTTTATCCAAGCTACTACCAATTTGAAAGAAATAAATGGGCTTACTCTGTATTAAAAAAAATTAGTCATGACGATTTTTCCTTACATTTACCTGCTATTCATATGTTTCCCCTCTCCGTGTGTGTTAGTTGGGTTCTTATTGTTTTTTCAAGTTCATCATTTACATGAAGGTTATCATCTAAGGTATAAACATCTTCCTCAGTGTTTGCATTGCTTTTTATTTATTTATTTTACAATTATCATAGTTTAGTGAAATAGGCAGACCTCAGAGATATTGAAGGCTCAGTTCCAGACCACTGTGATAAACCAACTGATAAAGTGGGGCAAATGAAATTTTTGGTTTCCCGCACATATAAGTTCTGTTTACACTACACTGTAGTCTGTGTGCAGTAGCATTATGTATAAAAAAAAGTAAACCAAGTACATGCCTTAATTTAAAAATGTTTTACTGCTAAAATATGCTAGCTTTTAATAAATCATAATCATTGATCCAGGATCATAACATATATACTCATAATGAAAAAGCTAGCAATATTGCAAGAATTGCCAAATGTGACACAGAGATACAAAGTGAGCAACTAGAAAAATGGCACCAACAGACTAGCTTGATGAAGGGCTGCCATAAACCTTCAGTTTGTAAAAAAACACAGTATCTGCCAAGTGCAATAAACGAGGTGCAACAAGATGAGGTGTGCCTGTACTTTGTAACTTCTTTCATTATTTATTCTTAAAAACCACTCTAAATATTCACCATTATTTTAGTAGGGGACTTGAGTGGTCTTGTCACTGGGCTGTTTTCTCTGCATCTACCGTGGTGTGGGAGTGAGGCTTGGTCACATGCGTGGGGCTCTCCCTGCAGGTTCCTCGCCCTCAGGCAACCGTGCACATGGCAGCCGGGGGCTGTGGGTCAGACTATAGGGCATCACCCACCCGTGGGGCACATTCGGCCACGTGTGGGAGTCTGCCTCTGAATGAGATACAGAGGAGTGGGCCAAGAAACAGAATCCAGGGGATGGATTGCCTGGCCCACCTCTCATTGTCAAGAACCCCAAGCAGAGGAAAAGTCTGCATTTTAATAAACAAAGACCACACAGCAGAGGTGATTTAGATGAGTATGCAGTTAGAAAATAATCCCTACAGTGCTGAGCCTGGTGAAGCTGAGCTCAGCTTCTAAATGCCAGCAAGGAGGCTGGCGCCCTGCTCTTTACAATTCAGTCTTTGTTTATCATCAGAGTGTTAAGGCGGGTCACTAAAAATGCTGCTTTAGTTCTTGGGTACAATTATCCAGTGTGTTTTGGGGCTACTCAAAGACTAGGTCAGAACAGAGCTTGGGTCCCACCAAAAACCTCTGAGAAACAATCCCATGATCACAATGTCTATTCTCAGTGTCACAGGGACCCCCAGATGCTTCCTAGAACCTTCCTGGCATCACTAAGGTAAATGATTTACACATAAACCAAAGCTAAGAGTGTGAGTGTGCAACACAAGCTGATTAAAACACGGCAGAGTGTGCCTGAGCCAGAAATAGGTAACCTGGCACAGGGTAGTGAGAAGCTGGTAGCTAGGAGTCACACTGGGTTGTTTTAGTTAAAAATCGAGAACAGTACCTTTTATTTCCACCTGCCCATATGGCAAGTCAAAGAGAATACACACACAAGCCCCCCGCCCACACACATATATATTTTTTCTGTGAAATAGAAATAGCCTCGTTATGCAAATACGTTTAGAACACATGGAAAAATTTCTGGCAGAGCCTCCTGAGGTGCACATAACTGTCCCCTTACTCCAATGGAGGGGTTAAAATTACACATAATTTCAAGGAATGGACCAGAAGAGTATGAATGCATCACCAGGTAGCTTCAGGGAATTCGTCCAACATGGAAGGCATAGTGATAATTTTGTCCAACGCTGTTTGGATCTTCAAGCAAAAACAAAAACAGTAGCAATACCACGGAAAACAAAAAAAGATACGAAAAAAAAAGAAAACATGGTTGTATAAAGATAATATAATATACCAGTTGAGAGGGCCTGGGAGCCCTGTGCCACCTCCCCAAACCCACCAGCCTGGCAGCTCCCCGGATCCCACCAAGATGGGAAGTGTTCATTGTTAGGCTTACGCACAGAGTCCTTCCCTGCAGCCCTGTAATTTCTACCCATGGGCCCTGGTTTTGCCCTCTGGGGCCTCACAGAATAAGTCCACTTCCTGACTAGTTTCTGTTACAGCCCTGCTGGAAAATGGAGGACAGTTTTGGTGGCCTCCCCCAAGCGTCAGGACGGCTCAATTAGGTTTCACCTGTTATGGTTTGAGAACTCTCCCTGCTCCCTGGCTGCCACTAGGAGGTTCCACAGTGGGCCTGGCAGAAGGGGCACATGACTTGCCATCCACAGTCAAACCTGCTGCGTTTTCTAACTCTGCCTTGGTCAGGTGGTTGACCTCTGGGAACCTGTTTCCACATGGTCCCAAATGGGATTTGTTGAAGGAATTAAGTGAGATAATGTGTGCTTACCTCCTCCTAACTGGTTGCTCATTTTGTCTGCTTCATAAGCCAGGGGAGGGAAGAAAGTGAATGGCTTTCATTAGCTGAGACCTCTTGCTGCACAGACCTCGCTGAGGTCAGCTGGGTTCCAGGGACCTGCCACATGCTTCTAATGGTCAGACAGGGGGCTAGCCTACAGTCATCAAGTCCACCACTGTTTATCACATCGGGGGGAAGGCTAACCCCACAGAGGCCTGCATCGTAAGCCCCTATCACAGGATCCAGGGCACATGTACCAGCTATGGTGTCAGGAATAGGCCACTGGAACTTGAGGCTCTTCACCCAAAATGTGACTCTATGAGCGGGACACTAAGGTTGTGTTAGCTTTGTCAGCAGCGACATTTAACTGTGGCCTCCAAGTGGGGAGTTTCCATGATCTGTTGCTGTAGCAATTTCTTTTTTCCTTATATTTACTACCATCAGAGTAAAATACCACATTCCTGAATGTTTGGAAATAAAAAGTGAGATGGAGAGACCCCAAGTTTCAGGATTTTTTTCTGTATATTTTTATACTCACCAGTGAGTCAAATCAACATAAGACCACAGGGTCTTCTAGAAGTTTAGAGCCACCTTGGGTGTTCCGGATTCCTGGTTCTTTATCCTCCAAATAATCATGGCCTTTGCTGAGAGTGGTTTCCTGTTACATGAGCCTGTCCTTTACTAGTTAGATGAGAAAACATGAGCGAATATCTGGGGAAGTTTCTGAAGTAAACAGCTATGGATTTTAGCCCCTGGAAGCCAGAGCTCTTGCACCTGGTCTGCTGTGCAAAGTTGGCTCCCAGTAAATATCACTGAGAAAATCTAAAGAGACTACAAGTTTTATCAAAGCATCATCATACACTGTGGTTCTCAAACTTTGGTGAGAAGCATTAGAATCTAAGCATTAGAATCGCCTGGAGGGCTTGTCCCAGCCCTGATGGCTGGGCCCTATCCCCAAAGAACCTGATTCAGTAGGTCTGGGGTCAGGCCTGGGACTGTGCATTTCTAACAAATTCCCAGATGGTGCTGAAGTTGCAGGTCCAGGGACCACCACTTTGAGAGCCCCTGGTCATGGGCACTGTTTCTTCAGTCCTCCCCTTATTCCTGTTTTCCATTCACAGATGACTGAACCAGAGTTAGAGAGGTTGTCTTCTCTATAGACCAGTTATTTTCAGATGATTTTATAAAAATGCTAGTTGTTAAGTTCACCCACAAGTAAAATTTAGATGGAAAAAAATAATACCGGCAGTAAAATGTACTCAGTACTCACTTGCCAAGTTAGGCACTGGGCCAGGTATTTATTATCAAATGTTCTCGAATCTTCACAACAACCTTGCCAGAAAAGTGTGCTCAGTTTAAAAGTGAGGTTCAGAGAGGTTAAGGAATTGGTGGGACTCGGCAGAGCCCAGGTCCTGGGTCTCTCTCGCGGCCTCTCAGGGGAACTGAGGGAAGACACGGCTGGCTGCTGTGGCTCTGCCAATTCCAGTGGGCAAAAATTCCTCTCCATGAAAGGATGGGCTTTGTGCCACCAGGCAGACATATTTGAGCTGACCACGATGGATGGAAAAACTCATACTTACACTGCTGGAACCTCTTTAGGTAACTACGTTCCTCCATTTAAGAAACTAATTTAGATTTCCAGAGCTTGGTTATAAGCTGGATCTCATTTGTGAGCAAGTTTCAATTCTGCAAAGACTTCTTGTGCCCACAATATCTAAGGCACCGACCTATGTCCAGGAGGAAATATGAGTCTCTGGGAACAGGCTTGAGTTTCCCGAGGCCCCTGTTTCACGATTCCAGCCTCTTACTTGGCTTTCAGGATGAGTCAAATTAAAATTTTAAAAATTAAAGGGAGTAGATTAAGTAGAAGGAACTAACCATTCTTAAAGCAATAGGACCTAAAATAATGGGTGTAGTAGCTGGGACAGTATCTCATTTGTTCTTTATGATTACAAGATCTGCTAAGATTATAAGATCTAGGATTATAAGATCTGCTTTGCTTCCCATTTTGCAGATGTGGAAACTTAGGCACAAAGAAGTAAATTCACTTTCCAGAGGTCACAGAACCTATAAATGACAGCCAGATTCAGGGCCAGAAGGCCACACCCTAGTTGCTGTGCCTCCTGCCCCACTGTTTCCATACCTGTACCTTGACAGGTAAGGATGTGGTTTGCAAGTGTTTCATTCCTGGGAAAGCATCAGGGGTGCCATTTCAAGTGAAATGCTGGCTGTAAAGAGTGTGTGGTTTCTTAATGATGTCTAAGTTCCCCTTTCCTCCCCAACTCTTTGAGAAACAGAATCAGGCTCCAATGCCACAGCCCTGGGCCCTGAGCTTGGGCGGCATATTCTGTGCAAGGCCCTGGGGGCACCAACCTCAGTCATGGCTCATGGGGGAGTGAGTGCCCGGCAACAGCCAGATCACTGATGTGTGAGCTCTGGCTCTCGTGGGTGGGGGCGCGTGTGGACCGGCCTGGCTTTCCGGGTGAACGCTGATACTGTCGCTCTTGCCCAGGACTTCTGGGAGCTGCGGACCATACTCTGTGCTGCTGATTTTGGCAGAAGAATGGGCCAGTACCTCATACACAGATACCAGGAAGCACATGCTCTGCACTGAATGGCATCCGAGTTGTGAGCCTCCTCTGGGTCGTGTCGGGGCACACCAGTCAGATGACTGTGTGGCTATCTCTGGGTGCGGAGAACTGATGAACCTTTCTGAGCTTCATGAGTTAAGGAAGAGAACAACTTTTGTTGGGGGGGAGCATGTGGGGCCATAGGACAGGAGGCTGCAGCCTTCCTTTGTTTCAGAGACAGGCCATGATCTCTGATGTCCATAAATGACTTTTCCAGGCCAGCGTCCAGCGGCTGCTTTACCTCTTTGGGATGAATATGGGGATGAATCAGGCACTTGGTTACCAGGTGAACAGTGATGCCTGAGTATTGCACATTCATCGTCCAAAGAGCTGGGTTCCCTCTCCTCATGAGTGGTGAAGCCAGAAACGAATTGTTTTTCTCCTGGAAAAGCAGGCAAGCATAGGTAAATATTATGTGCTCGTAGTAGGTCAGTGTTCTCCCTCGGCCCAACTGTTGCAGTGGCACCCCCTAAGTGGGCGCCAAATGCATACCTCAGCCCTGAGGGGAGGGGGCCAGCCCAGGGTAATCTGAAGAGCCCCCCAGAGACCAGCACCGCTCGGTGAGCAGGTGGTACGGGGCCGCAGCACTGTGGCGGCAGCGCGGGGGAGCTCGGGCCTCAGTTACAAATAGGCACTTCAGGCACCATCTTTGATTCCCAGTCCAAGCTCTCCACTTAAGGGAATTACGGAGATGCATAAAACCCTCTCAGTACAGCTGAAAGCGGAAGATGTTCCTCTTGCTTTTTCTTAAAAGATAAATCACGTGCTTTCCTCTTATTATCAGACAGATACTGCTTTTCATGTTTGTTACAGATAATATGCTGGAGGATGCTTAAAGAGCCACTCTGCCTTTATCCTCGGAGTGGCTCATGCTATCTCAGGTTGACACATTTTTCCTAATCAGGTAATACAGTGTTTTCTCTGCTGTTGTACTTGCTGTTTGGCTGTGTGTGTGTGTGTGGACGTGTTGCTGTTCTCACTTTAGAGAGAAAAACTAAATGGCTCATGTTTACTCGCCTGGTCTTTGCTTCCATCCACCTCTGCCACGTGTCACAAGCTCCTCTTTTGTGTCCTCAGTTTATGAAATGTGCTAGGATGACTCTCGAGAATGGGCCTTTTACGAAGGGTGTTTTTACTTTTCAAAATGGTTTATTTCAGTGGTTCTCAAATTCTGGTCCATGGACTGATGCAAATCCATAGTAAAGTGGCCAGTTCTCCTGACAGTGAAATGTGAAAAAATAAGAAAATGATGTCATGTTGCAGAAAGCTCTGTTTATTTCAATTAACTAGTAAGAGGTAAAATCTTTTAATTGTTTGATAAATGGGAAGTTAGAACTAAAACTGAAATACAATGTTTAGTGCCCAAACGATGTCTTAACCACTGTATCCCTCATGTGTTTACACAGTAAGATTGAAGACTTCTGATCATTACTGGAGACGGTGTTGGAATCCTTCCCTACGTCCCGGGTTGACTTCATACATCTCTCCTGCAGGATTTTACTCTTTCCCAGGCTGCTCAGGTCTCTGGATCTTCTTACAACCAGTTCTTTTCCTCAGAGCCTGTTTTCCTGCCGGCCTCTCTCTTTGTCCTCTTTATGAACTCCAAGGCTGGATGGTACATGCCTGCACATAGAGTGAGACGCGATTCATTCTTTCCTAAAATTCAGAGGAAGCCGGAATCAGAATTGGCTGTCCTGCTTCCGCATCTCAGGGCTCTCTTTCACATGTCTCTATAAATTATGTTCTTATTATAGTGAATCCAACTTGTTGCCTTTCAAAAGAAAATCTTGCTGTCAGGGAATAAAAACATTCCCCAACCCTCCCTCACCCTTCCAAGTCCTGCACAACACATCCACCACCTTCTTTTTTAATCGGAAATAATTTGTTCCTTAGGGAAATACCCACAGGATCATTGGTATAAAGGTCAAAAGATTGGGAAACGTGCTTACAAACTTGCTTACCGTCAAGTTATAACTCGAAGACATTGCCTCAGCTTCTTTAGCTGGACATTCTGGGTAATAAGTTTGTCATCGGGACATAGTCACCTCAACACTGGGTGAGAATTCTCATGAGACTTTTGGCAGTCCACTGAGTCTTTGAGCCCCAACTTCCCGATTATGTAAGCAGGAATTGTAATACCTGCCCTTTTCCCTAATGAAAGTGGCTTGCTGATGTGTCCTCTGGAGGATGCTTGTAGCCTAGGTAAGATGACACACCTAGGTCTCTCTGTGATGGTGGGTGGGCTTATTCGAAAGGTGGTACTCAGGTCCAGATTCTATGACCTAATAAGGCTGTTTATTTATCTATGTGATCATTCACTCAAAAACCATTTTTCAGAGTGTAGTTTGGTATAGCTGGAAAAGAAAAAGCAACACCATTCGTGAAGTTCTCTGGTGCTGCAGAAACTAAGGCCTCGACATCATTCTCTCACAAGACGATGTGGTCGTCATCAGTGTTGTTCACCAGATACTTCCGGCTCTGCTCCCTCCGGGCACTTGGTAGCAGTTCACTTCCTGGCTCCACTTTACACATGTCACTTCTGGGCCAGAGCACTGAATTGCTGGCTTGAGGCCCTCCAGAACTCTGTTATCCCTGCCATGGTCTTTGGGAAATTTTCAGGTAGTGGCTACTCCTTCAGCCTGGGTGCCAGAGAGAGGAAGAGCCCAAGATAATGGGCCATGGGCACGTAGCATGGGCGAGAAGAAGACTATTGTTGTCCTTGCAGAGACAGCCAAATCAGTCAACCCGTGAGCTGCATCACTGACATGGGATTCCTGGGACTACTTTTCTCTTTCTCTCAGTGGCTGGTTAAGTGCAAGATCATTTTTAAAGATGCATCAGAACTCAGACAAAGGAATAACCCTAATGTCATACTCAGATATTCTTCAGTCACCTTACCAGGTAGGCTTATTTGTATAATTTCTCAATTCCTTATTGCTGTATAATCATTTATTATTTTAAGTCTTTAACCCTCTTCTGAAATAATTTTCCAAGAAAACTAAACTGAGAGGTATCATTTTCTTCTGTAAGTACATTTAATTTTTGCTGGTTTAATGACTTTTGCCTGTGGAAGGTACCACTTTTCTTGGTATTTGTCCTAATAGAATTTGAACAATATTAAACCAGCAAAAACATCCTTATATCTCAGCGGATGGGTAACAGGTTTCAATAAATGTACTGGCAGATTTCTGTGGAATCCATGTTCAACACAGAATTTGTGTGGCTCCTGGAAATTCGTAGTAATTGGATCCTATGAATAAGAGTACTAATGATATTGAGAAAAATTAAATAAGTCACAGCCAGGAGAGGGGCTAGTTGAAGCTTGGGACAGTTGTTCTGCTGAGAGGGAGGAGGAAGGGTGGGGGTCTATTTATGAATGTGAGGTTGGTTGGAGCAGAAGGGCATACAATCCTGGGGCAGAATATGGAAGAAGTGGGATAGCAGAGTGGCAGTGATGCAATAAGACAGTCGAAGGTTAGGAAGGAAAGGACACTTAAGCTCATGTAACCCAAATGTATCATTTATACATTTTCTAAGTCTTGGTTTACTGCTGAGCTGGGACCCAGTGTTCAGTACTTATGGTCCATGCCTCTTTTTGTTACACTGCACTGTCATGAAACAGGGAGGGGAGGGTCGAAACATTTTTCTGGGCTAGTAAAACAGAGTGTGCAAGCCCTGACTCTGTGCTTTGTCTGCCTGGATTGAAGAGCAGCAGAACGGGTGTCTCACCAGGCAGATAAAGCGGTAGTGGGGACAGGGAGGACAGGGCGCGGTGAGGGGTTGGTTGTATTCTAGTGAATAGAGTTGGAAATAAGCAAGTAAATATGTAACATTAAGTTGCAATATGCAAATAAGTTTCTAATAGGCCAGTGATGATAAGCACCACAAAGTGATAGCTCAGAGAAGGAAACCAGACAGGGTCTTCCTCTGCAAAGGTAGTTAGGGAAGGTGATGTATGTTGAGAACCTTGAAGGAAGTAAAAAAATGTTCTAAGCGAAGAAAATGCTCTAAGGGAAGAAGGATTGGTGCATGGGACCCAGTGCAGGGGTCCTGAGGAGAGAGCATGGTTGCTGTGTGTGAAGAACCTCAGGCCAAAGGTACTGGGGTGGAGCGAGCAACTCGAAGAACAGCAGGGACTGAGGTCAGAGAGGTGGGGTGCGGCGTGGGTGGCTGGGATGTATCTGGTCTGTGGGCTGCCTTAGGGCTTCCGTTTTATTCTGAGACAGGAAGCCTTTGCGGGATTCCAGGAGGGGAGTGGCATGGCCAGATTGACATTTTGCAAGAATCACTCTGGCTGAGGATGGTGACAGTCTGTAAGTGGGCAGGGCAGAGGCTAGGAGAGCATGTGGGAGCTGTCACAGCTCCAGGAAAATGCAAAACCCAGATTCGGGGTAAATCTGAGCAGGTTATCTAGGGAACTGAGGAGAGCGGATGCTCTAGACCCTTAAAACAGCGTGATTATTTCAACAAGGAACCACTTTTTAAAAATTAGATGCTTTTTATAGGGAAAAAAATTATTGATAAAAATGTCTAATAACATCAGAAGGTTGTACACTAAATGAAGGTACCCCTTCCAGTCTCACTCCCCACAAGTCACCTTGGTTAACAGTCTCTTGTGAATTCATGAGGACCCTTTCCATGTACTTATATGCTCTGGATTCTTTTTTCCATGAATAGAATTATACTACATGCTGCACTGTTTTGCAAGTAGCTTTTTTCCCTTAATAATTTAATTTTGGTATATTTCTCTATTTGCATGCAAGGACCCACCTCACTAATTTTAAAGGTTGTGTGGAATGATGCTGTGTGGGTATTTAACCAGTCTCCATTGTTGGGTATGGAGGTAATTTCCAAATTTTTACAATCTTGGACAATAATACAATGTCTATACACTTTTTGTGAGCATTTTTATGCCATCTTATGAGCATGTTTGTGCGGTTAAATTCCTACAAGTGGAATTGGTGGTGTGGTGTATTTAACATTTTGATGGACGTTGTCTGATTTTCCTTCCTACCCACCAAGTAAGAGAACACCTGCTTCTCACACCTCTACAACTGGCTGGGATCGCACTTTTCAATCTTTGCAAGTCCACTTAGACTTTAAATCTTCTGGAAGCTTAGACAAAAATGAAGTGCATGTACATGTATATGATGCTTTCAATGTTTTGAACTGCTTTCTTATTGATCTAATTTAATTCTCAGAAAGCTTAGAAGGCAGCAATCATCCTCTTCCTTAGAAAAATCTAGAGAATTATCACCCCTCCTTTTCCATAGAAGAGGAAAGGGCCAAGTTATATGATTTTTCTCCAGGTGACAAATTTAGACAAAACTGGAACTCACATCTCTGCACCTCGCTCTTCAAGGCCTGCTGCACCCAGCAACCTCTGCCCCACCCCACCAGCTGCACAGGGGGGTGGGGGGTAAGGGGGCATTTGCTGCCTGCACCATGCTCCCTCCTGAGGGCATCTGACCTGCACTCTGGTTCCGAGGGGAGCAGGGGGCTGACTTACTCTCCCCGGGGAGGGGGAGGCAGCAGATGGTGGGAAGGGGGCCAGGGAGGAAGGAGGGAGCCCAAGGCCTGTGGGAGCAGCTGCAGGGAGCATGGTCAGATGGCTAATGGGGCAGGACCAGGTCCCAGGGAGAGCTCTGGGTTGTTGTCTGAAACATATTCAGCCACCCTTTGTCTCTGGCTTTGATCAGCAATTCCAGCCCTGCTCTCGGCATGCCCCGCACCCTTCTGCCTATGGACACTCTACAAAGGATGTTATCATCGTGGGGAGGACAGGAGGCTGGCAGGTCTGGGTCTTGGGTGCAGACCAGAGGCAGGGTGCTGACCACGACTCTGCTGGGGGGTTACCTCCAGGGACTGCCCTCCCATCTGTCGCTGCCCAGCCCTGCCGCCTCCACCAAGATGTCCTAAGGTTCAGCTGGGCCACGTGCTCTAGTTGCACTACCCTGAATTTTTAAGTGTACTCTTTTACAAGAGGACCGTGATTGCAGCCCACCCAGAATCCATGCCGGAATTGTGTATGCCTCCCTGACACGACCTCACTCCCAGACTCTAGACTAGTGGTGCCCAGTAGGTAGCCACCAGACACGTGTGGCCCACTGAGATGCAAGTATAAAATACAAACCAGATTCTAAAGACTTAGTACAAGAAAAAGAATATAAGATAGCTCGATATTTTTTGTATTGGTGACCCGTTGAAATGACAAAGTTGTGGATATATTGGCCTAAATGAAGTATATCATCAAAATTAATTGTATCTGTTTCTTATGACTTTTTAAAATGTGGCTACTAGAAACTGTAAACTAGGTGGCAGCTGTGGCTTGAATGATGTTCTGCTGAACAGCGCTGGACTAGACACCTCGTGCCTTACTCCTCATCTTCGAAGCTGCTTCAAGTCCTGCCTGGAAAGAGGTAGGGGAGGAAGGGAGGAAGGAAGAATTAAAGCCAAGAGTTGGGGGAGGAAAAGAGGGATGGAGGGAGGACAGATATTTTCACCCAGGGAGGCCACGTGGAAAGAGCCTGAAATGGTGTCTAATCTCAGGACTGCTACATAGCGGGGCCTCCTTGGCAAATTACCAAACCTCTCTGATCTATAATTTCCTCATCAGTAAAAGAGAGGTAGCAGTTATCTGACAGGAACATTTTGAGGCTTAGAAATATCTAAAAGCTCCTAGCACAGTGGCTGACACGCATCACCTGCTCAGTGAGTAATAGGATTTTTGAATCAGCAAGCACCTGAGCCAGCACATGCTGGGTGCTCAAGAAAAGATTTTGAACCCACAAGTGTGTGAATGTTTGAGGTGTGGGCAGGGAGGGGGTCGCCCACCCAGTCCAATCTGTGTTAGAGGTCTTATCCCCCGTCTCTATGCACCCACCCAGGGACTGAATGGAACCCCTGTGGGGAGTCACCATCACTTGCCCAGCTCTTTCTTGCCAGGTTACAGCCTCGTCGCATGTATTCAGTGGGCCTTGTGGTCGGCTTGTTCTCCCTTGTTTCCTGGGGACCCATCTGGGAAGTGCCCAAGTTCCACCTGGATACCTGTCAGCAAGCGTGGTGGATGAATTCGCTGTTGGTAAATAATTTCCCGTCGGTCCAGAATGTGGTGAATCCCTCGTGGTCGGCTGCGCCAGGGCAGGTAGGTACAAAATGAGGCAGGTCTGTGACAGGGGCCCGGGGAGGATGGTCTGGGCTGTTTTCCCAGGTGCACATGCTTGGGCCATACGTGGGAATCAGCAGCAGGGACACAAGCCAGCCCCTCTTTGAGGTGAAGCCCACCTTGGATCCTTGGAAGCAGAGGTGTGAGGGCCTCCAAGCTCTGGGTACTCACCAGTCCCCCCAGCGTGGGCACATCTCTCCAGCTGAGCCAAGGGGACCTGTCACGTTGGTTGGACGAGACTGGGCGACAGTGTGCCGAGGGCGGGAAGGGAGGCGAAGGCTCCTTTTATCCCTGAAGCATGGAGAGAGCAGCCCCAGGAATTTCCTCCACTGAAGAAGAAATACCGGTGATTGCCTCATTTCATACAAACAGGGACAGCCTGTGGGCCGATGTGGCTTTGACCCGGTGGTCTCACGTCAGTCGTGTGTGGGAACTCTGGGGTTTCCCACAGAAGCTTGTCTGGAGCCAGGCTTCCTTTCAAAATGGACACCTTCTCTTGACCTGGAGTTCGGGGGGTGGGCAGGCAGGCAAGGAAGTAGAACACCCAGCCCTCTGACTCCAGCCACACCTTAATGTCACGTGATAGAATCCACTTCCCACAGCTCTCCTGGCGGATGAACCATTTTTGTTTTTTTAAACAAGAGAAAACTTGTCTGAACTTCCATTTTATAAAATGGTAATAGTAATTGCTAGCACCCAGGCTTGTTACAAAGATCTGATGAAATCTCTGTAATTCAAAATCCTTTCCTTTTCCATGGAAATCCCCTGCCACCTCCTGAATTCTCCCTCTGGGTCCAGGAAGGAGAGACAGTATGGAGCTGACGTGGTACATGAAGGAAGGAAGTCGCCTCTGCTCCTCTCTTTTCAGTGCAGCAGCCGCACGGGGTACCTTGCCAATGACTTTCATCTCCATCTCACCACGTCGGCCATCGTCTTCATCCATGGAACGTGAGTGTCACGGGGACAAGTGTCTCTCCCCCTGTGGCCCTGCAGAGACTGCTCCAGTGCTGGACAGAGCAGCTTTCCCCTTCTTCCACACTCTCCTCCAATCTCTGTCCTACGCAAACCAGCCTGAGTCTCTGCAGAGTTACGATCAGTGTGTCTGTAATATACAGTCTCGGCTTGTTCCATTTAACTGTGCTTATAAACATTTCCATGTACTGACGTGACCTCCATACTTGTTGGGTTTAGGATTTATATGCTGCAGTTATGGTTCGGCATCTATTGTTCCCAATTTTTCATGATTATAAATGGCACCTCAATGAATGCTTTGAACACACTACATTTTCCTCTTATTTATTTCCTTGGGGACCTATTTCCAGGTGGAATTACTAGGTCAGAGGGTAGCAACAATTCTGTGTTGCTTGTTACATATTGTGCGATTACTTTCCAGAAAGAGTGGAGTAATTTACATCGCCCCAAGCAATACATCAGTGTACCTGCTTTCCAACAATGGATATTTATCATCTTAATTTTTTTAGTTTTAGAAGAGCTCTAAGGTCTCAATAATTCATGGAGAGATTTCTAGTTTACTAGATTACTAGGTAGGCGACCCAGGGTGTGGATTATCTACATCATATTTTAAAGGATTTATTATTCTTTCTTGCTAAAATGCATGTTCAACTTAAGAAACATTGGAAGATACTAGGATAAAGAGTAGAAAGCAATCACCCTAGATTCATTTCCTCACTCAAGTAGAGGTGAATTCACTGTCCATACTTTGGTGTTTAAATTTCTGATCGTTTTTTCTGTGTAGTTTTTTTATACTTGAGAGGATTCTTCATATACAATTTAGTATCTTTCTTTTAATAGTTTTTATGCCATAAACATTTCCTATTTTATTTTTTAAGTAAACATAATTTTAATGTCTGCACAAAATTCCATTCCAGTGTTTACTTATACCTTCCTCTATTGCTAAAAACTTGAATTATTTCCAACTTTATACTTTAATAAATAACACTCTGAAAAATGTTTTCAAGGTAACCATTTGTCTCCAGCTCTAATATTTCTTTACAATGCATGTCTTTAAGAGGGATTACTGGGTTAAAGGGTATGAATGTCTTTTGGTTCTTGAAGCATAATCACAAATTGCTTTCCTTAATGGTTGTATCAATATTCAGTCCTCTGGCCATCTAATTACATGTAGCCAATATGGAATACATATATAAATAATAAATAAATGAATAAATAATAAAACAAAACAAATGCAATAATCAAGGTATTTTGATATATAAGAAAGATTAATTTTTCATAAATTCCTGTAAGTCTTTGATTACTACGGGGTGGGGCTGAGTTCCAAATATGTGCTACCCCCATCCCCCACCCACAGAGTCAGGCCAGGAAGGCCCGGAGCAGATAAAGGTGTCTTGTATATACTGAGCGAGCCTTCTTTCCAGCCGCTTAGAGACGGGGCTGCTTGCGCAGAGCACCCCAGCTATGATCCCTTCTGCAGCCAGGGGAGGGGCTCCCTGAGCAGGTGCAGCGCCCCCCTCAGGCCCACAGGGGCTCCCCAGGGACAGATTCCCCTGGAAGGCAGCCAGACCCTAAGGCGCCCTCAGGGTGGGGAAGCATCTGGGCCCCGCAGAGGCCATCTGGGGCCCTCACAGGCCTCGGCTCTGATGGGCTACGGCAGCCAGAAGGGCTCTGGAGATGGAGGCAAGTGCCTGCAGGTATAGGTGGGCAGGTGCGAGGCCTTGGCAGGCCCGGTAGCCTTGGCAGAGGGGAAAGGGCAGGCTTCCAGAGGCTTCCTCAGAGGTGGCATTTGCAGCAGGATGCTCTGAGAGCTGGTCTAGGTATTTATGGGAAAATGACAAGAGAAATCCTGTCGGAGTCCTGGCCGGGATGCTGGCGGCTGACAGAGGCCTCTGGGGCAGCCCAGGGTCTTTTCAGACCAGAGGGAGAATCTGCTATTCCTTCCTTCTTTGGGCCTATGGCCCCCAGATGGGCCTTTCTGAGGGACCAACACTCTTGAGAGCATGGGATGAGGGTGCGGGTATGCTGGTCCATGCTTGAAGCTCAGAGCTTTTCCCAATCCCCTTGTCCTGGGAGCAGCACCCTCAAAGAGCCAGAACATACAACTGTTAACTGGAGTTGGCCGTGGGAGCACCTTAGCGCCAGGCCGTTTGTGCCGTGGCCAGAGGTCCTGATTAGAGCTCAGGGGCTCGGGGGGGACAAAGGACGAACAGGAGAGAAGGCGGGGGGTGCCGCTCCTGTCCCGCCTGTGCGTTCTGGTGCCTCCGTGCATTGGTTTGCACAGGCTGCCCTGACGGGGTGCCGCAGACCGAGCGGCCCAAACAGCAAACACGTCCTTCCTCGTGGTTCCAGAGGCGGACGCCTGAGACCGAGGAGCTGGTAGGCCTGGCTCTCTGAGGCCTCTCCTGGGCTTCAGATGCTGTCTTCTCCCTGTGCCTTTTCCTGGTGTTTTCTCTGTGGGTGTCTGTGTCCCAGTCTCTTCTAACAAGAACACTGGTCATACTGGATTAGGGCCCATCCCCGTCACCTCTTCTTACGTTAATGATATCTTTAAAGACGCTGTCTCTGGATAGACTCACATTCTGAGGCACTGGGGGCTAGAATGTGGGGGACCCCTTCCAGCCCAGCCCCGTCTGTAGCGGGAGGCTTGCTAGTTTCACTGTAGTGGCAGTTAGCTCGCGGAGGCTTGGCTGACCCCTGAGAGGAGGTGCTGTGGACCGGGCTCTGTTCCATCAGGGAGTTGAACAAATATTTCTTTGGGTGGATGTGGGTTTTTTTATTGGATGGCCTGACTGGATGGTTTACCACCCACACAGGACAATGAGTTCTTAGTACCTCCCCAGGCTGGCCTGGTGGGAGCCCACTCGAGTGTCCTTGTGACTGGGAAGCCCTGGCCCCAGCATCAGCATCTTCCCCAGAAGCTGTCGTGGAAGGTGAATTTCAATCTCAGCTGAAACAAGCTTGTAACTGTGCGATTGCATTAGCTTCTAAATGGAGAGAGGTATAAGGAGTAGGACTTTTTCCTTTCAGAGAACGCACTTGTTAAGCACGCCAGTGATTCAAGGGAGACAGAGCTAGAGAACCTGGCAAAAGGCCCCGTAAATAGGCAGCATTGTCACCATACCTCCCCACCCGCCACTTACGGCAGACATTACTAATCAATCACGAAGACTCCTCTTGCCTTCCAAGCATTAGCACTAAACTGGAGTTGGCACTCTAAATGAAAATCCCTGGCTCCCTGCAGCACTGTGGTGATAAGGGAATGGTATCCCATTCCTTCCTCATGAAGAACCATGGAAACTTCAAGCAGTCGAATGGGATCGCCAAAGGCATCTCCCAGGGAGGGTTGGGCCCTACGGTCCTGCACCCATGTTTGACATTTCCACTATACCTCTGCAGATCGTCTTGGTCCCAACCAACGCTCCCAGTTCTGGGTAGGTACAACTGGGCAGTGCCTCGCTCTGAGCCTGTGTTCCTAAATCTCCTTTCCGGACCCAGAACCTGCTGCATATTACAGCTGGAACCCCTTCAGGAGCCCTCTTAGCTTTACACATGCATGATCTGAAAATGTGGAGGAATTCATTTTTGTGGGTCCACCCTTGACCCACAGTGGATAGAAGATGGTAGGAAAATGCTTCTCCTTTTCATCCCCCAGGACAGTTTTCAGTTGCATTTCACAAGGTTCCATAGAACATTCTGGAAGACTTGAGCATTGGTCACCTTGATAGTGCATCCTTATATTGACTTTCCCTGCTTCTCTGTCCCACACCCCATCCCTCATTCCTACCCCCGCATGAACTACCTGCACCTGAATATATGTCTCAGGCTCTGCATCTGGATGGGGAGGATCCCTCCTCTTTTGCTATCCCCTCCGCTGTATCCCACCTGTGCCTCATGATCATTTCTCTCCTAAATTAATCACCACTTATATCTGCATAGTGCTTCACGTGTGGCAAGGGACATTCCCAAGCACGGTCTGATTGTGATCTGCACAGGACCACACAGCTTGTAAAGGGGCAAGTCTAAAGGCTAACTCAGGTCCTCTGCCAGGCCCAGATCTCCCCCCACTCTGCCACAGCCGCCACACCACTAGCCTCTCTCAAAGAAGGACCTAGCAGGAAATGCCTCCAGTCGCCAAGGTTTCAAGTCTTGTGGCCACAGATTTTGAGCTGAAGGAAACTGAAGAGAGCTCCTGTCAATATCCTCTCTTTGCAGAAGTAAACGCATCCCTGCCTTCCTCGGCTCCGTGCTGTTCTTGGCTTATTACTCTGCCAATACCCTGCTCACTCTGGCTCATAACCTTCCAGTTGCAGCTCCATCAGATGCAAGGTAACCACGGTCGCCAGCCTGCCCTGCTCTGTCCCCTGCCTGCCCCCTAGAATGGCCAGGACCTCCCAGGGAGAGGGGTTGAATGACTGCCAGGCTATTTGTACTGTGTGCTTCAGTTCGTGGAAAAACTGGGTGGGAAATGTTTGGCCTGGATGGGAAAGTTGACTGCATTTTCCAAACTTCTGGGGCTTTTAATTTGCGCTGGGGGTCTTCTCTGAGTGCACAGGAATTCACTGTTGCCTATTGAAGTGCTTCTCAGAGGAAAGGAGTGCCCCCACGTGGCTGTATTGTGTTTCTTTTCCAGTGGCAAACTGCTGCTTGGAAAAACTGGTGTGATTTCCTGCTAACCTATTCTCAGTGCAGCAGCCAGAGTGATACAAATGAAATTAGATCCGGTAGGTCAGCTGCTCAAATTCTTCCAATGGCCATCCATTGCTCTGGAGATAGAGTATCTGTCAGACCTCATCTGTCAATCCCCTGCTTGCTGACTCTGGACCAGCCACACTGGCCCCACCACCTCAACACCCCCTCATACTCTCTCCTCAGGGCCTTTGCACTTGCTATTCCCGCACATTATTAGAATGCTTTTCCTTTAGAATCTGGTCCTTAGCAGGGCTGCTCCTTCACTTCCTACAGGTGTTTGTGCAAACATCACATTCTCAGAGCAGCCTTCATGGACCACCTGATGTCAAGTAGTCCAGAACTGTGCCTGGCACCTAAGTGCTCAATATGTATTGGTGAATAGAAGCAATAAATGAACAAATGAATGACTACACCCAGTCTTTTGACCAGGAAGCATCATGCCCTTCTGGTCCTGTTATCGGCCGTGAGGGCATGACCAGGTAAGCCAGGGGGAGACTCACTCCCATCTAGCCCAGTGGTTCTCAGATCTACATGCACAAAAGATTTTAAATCCCGCAGATGCTTCCAGCAAGCACTGTCTCAGACCAATTGAATGGAATCTCTGGGCATTTGACCCACGCAACTGAATTTTCTAAGAGCTACACTCTGAGAATATTTTTAGAGCTATTCCATTGCACCAGCCACCAGAAACAATTATTTAAGGTGAAATTGCAGTCATTATGTTTCCTTGGGGTCGAAGGGTGAAGGGGCCCAAGGAACTTTGGCATTTTAGCAAGCCAGCTGTGGCCTAATGCAGGATCATGCTGTTTGTGGATCATACTGAGGAAATGAACAAATGTACCCCAAATTTTCCTTTGGGTTTGCTGATTGCCCCGGTAGACATCTGAGGGATTCCCTTTTCCATGTACAGAATAAACATAACATTCTGCCTTATGATCTTGTGCTTTTAGTGAAAATGCGTCTAGGTTATATTTCTCAGAGTATAATGCTAAGCCCTACTGCTGATTCAGGCCATTCCTTGAGGGCCTCATTCTGAGCATTTTCGTGCACCCAGACCACCAGGCAAACATTCTCAAGACCAAGGTAAGCTTTCCCCGTACCTCGCTGTAAGGGCTGGGAGTGGCCCATTGGGTCAGGCTCTTCCAAGCCACAGGCAGGGGTCAGACTTTATTGGGCTGGGGTATCATAGCAATGCCTCTTGGTGCTAGAGAATAAGAGGGACCTTATCTTCTTATTCTCTGGAAAACACACCCAGTGAGATTGCAAGGCCCTCTTCTGGAAGGGCATAGCTATGTGGATTGGATTTTTAATAGCACAAGCATCTTGGTTTCTATAGACAGGATTTCTGGTCACAGTTGATGGTTCCGTGGGAATAGAAAACGAAGTGTAAGGACAGAAGCTATGATTTTGCTTCCAGGTAGAATTCCTTCCCTGGAACTTTTTTTTTTTTCTTCCCTGGATCTTTTAAGAAACCAGGTATCATTCTAGTTCACCATTCAACTTCATTACTCAAGCTGGAAACCTGGGTTCATCCTGGACGCCTCTGGCCGTTGACCCCTCCGCCCCATCTGGTCAGCCACCAAGCCCTGCAGATTTCTCCTGCTATTCCTCTCTTAGCCTCTCCAACTGACCTTGCTGACGCCCTTCTCATCTCTTGCCTGGACTTTTTACTAATTATCTTGCCTCTGGTCTTGTTGATCTCAAATCCTCCCTTGGGGCTTTCTAAAACACTACCTGTCCTTGTCCTTGATTCACAAAAACCTTTCCATATGCTTCCACTGACCTACAAGACCTTGAGGGCAGCACGTGGCTTGCTCACCTCTGAATCCACAGCACCTGGTTCTTAAATCACTGAAGTCATCAATAAATAAGGGAATGAAGACGAATTTGCTTCTTAATGGAGGAAAGAGCAGGGATTCCCTTGCACCATTAGGGTACAATGCCAGGCCCCAGTCCCTTCTGCTAAGCCCTACCTTCGTTTGCCTAGGTCTTGTGGGTATCTCACTTGGATGTTAACAGAGAAGAGGCCCTGGTCCTTGGAAAATCTTGTGTTGCTGATGGCAGCAACAGGAGATAAGGCTTAACTGGAAGGAATGGATATACAGGGGCTGTTTTTCCTGTAGATTGAAGTCATGATATTCCCCTGAAAATGCCCCCACGCAGTTGCAGATTACAACAGAGTGCCATTAAAGAAGTACTTCAGTGTAGTCTAGGTTCCTGGTGCCCAAGGAGAAAGTGGGCATGAGCAAAGGTGAAGACGGGAGCATTTGGGAACTACTCCAAGGGCCAGGACAGGACCAGGGAGCATGGAGCTAGAGCACAGTTAGAAACAATGAGCTGGAGAAACAGTGTAGAAGGAATGAGTAGATCAAAGGCAAACCTTTAGCAGCCAAAGCTAAGTACACAGAGTCCAAGCTGGAGGCAGCCGGGGCATATGGCATGTGCTAGCATGAGATAAGGCGGTGTGCGTTATGAGTGATGGCGGAAGGGCATCCTAGCCTAAGAGGGGGCTCACGGACAGCCTCTAAGGAACTACCTTTCTTCCCGATAGCCAGAATCTGAGACCCAAGGAGGGGAGAGCATCTCTTTAGACCCAAGATGCAGGCTGCTAAGATGCTAGTCCAGTTTAATGCAGATGTCATCACAGCAGCTTGAGAACTGGAACAGAGAAGCAAGAGGGATCCTCGGAAGGCCTGGGTCTAAAAGTTCAAGTAAGGTGATGCAGGCAACAGAAGATCTAAGACCTTGAGCTGAGCCCAGTAATGGAATTTAACTCATGGGCTATTCTTTGAGCGGGAAATGTCTCCATTCTCCCATTCCTTCTGTCATGTTATGCCTCCAGGGACTAGTGTGCAGCCCCAGTATAGGTTGTGTGCTGGGGGGCCTCTCATTATTTTGGGGCAGAACCAGTCAGGGAGCTTTATTTGGTTAGGGAACAGAATGAGAAGTTAGGAGTGGATGAGAGCTTTGTCCTCTCTTTTTCTTTCAACTCTGACCCAGGTTTCTTTGCTGGTAACGTGTCACCTAACTATGGTACATTATTACCACCAAGCCGCTGACACTGGCACAGTCCATAGACCTTAGACCCACCAGTTTCATGTGTGCTCACTTTTGTGTGTAAATTGTTTCGTGCAATTCTATCACGTGTGTAGATTTGTGTAACCAGCACCACAATCAAGGCATGGAACTCCCCTGTCACCACACAGATCTCCCTGGGCTACCTCCTCATGGCCACACACCCCCTCTCCCCAACCCCCCAACCCTAAACCCTCATAACCACTTATCTAAACCTCCTATGGTAGCCAAATTTGGCACTGATTGAAGTTTACACACTGACACCCAAAGTGATGGTAATAACAAAAAACCCGTGTTAGTGTAAAGGAGGTGAACACACAATGGCCCAAATGGGCTGTGACCGTGCCTTTCCTTTCCCACGGGGACAGGCTGTGCTGGGGTGGACCGACTCCCTGCCGACCCTGTTCTCCGTGGTCGCTCTGGCATACACAGCGCGCCTGGTGGGCTGGGTCGTGTCTGCCGGTCAGGAAGGACATATATGCAGCACGGGGCATTGCTCATGGGTTCACACTATGTCTCTTTAAAACACAGTATGCACAAAAACCGTGTGCACAGAAGGGCTTTTATTTAGTGGAGTGGTTGATGAATGACTGATAGTGACTCGGAAGCATCCATTTGTCTATATCCTTGAAGAAAACAACCCCTCCCCTCCTCATATTCTGCTTTAGATTTTTACACGGGTTTATGTACAAATGCAGTATATAGAAGAAAAATGTGCAGCCTCTCCACCCCCTAACATGGCTCAGACCTGGTGAACAAGGACCCTGAGCTGTTGCCAAAGCCTGAGAATACAAACGACCACTCCCCCTGGCCTGGCACAGGCCTCCCAGGGTGTGGCGGCAGACGCCACAGTATTCCTGGCTAAGGGGGCAGTCCTGCTGGCTCAAGAATCACTGGCTACTGTGTGTTGTACTTAGAGGAGTGGCTTCGGGTGACTTAGAAGATAGACCAAATCTGTGTTATTGTCGACACAGCAGATAGCCTGCACTGGTAGTCGCTGGCCTGAGAGTAGATGACATTTCTGTGAATCCAGGTGGCAAACACCCCCTTTGGTTCATTCTTCAGTGATTTATCTTCCACACCTGTGCTGCCGTCAGCCAGTCACAATTACAGGTGCGACTGATGCTCTAGGTATGCAACCCCAACCCCATTTTAAGATATCAAGATGGGTTAGTAGGTGGACAGAGGAGGTTATGGGTTAGAAATGGATGTTACAGATTGCATTTATAGAAAGCATATGTCCACCTGATGACCTTTAGAAAAGCATATCTATGAGAGGACATTTGGGGCAGAAGTGTGTAATTGAGACTCTCGGGAGGAGGAGGAAGGATCTCGATGGCTGAAACGCTTTCCATCTCTCAGTCAAGCCAGTGCAGCCTGGGCTGCTCGTGTTCAGTTCAGTCGGATTCTGTTCAGTTGCCAGAATTATCTTCTGACCATGTGACTCCTGTCCCCTGTAGGTCCCTTGTCATCATCTCCTGCAACATGGTCCTCAAACTTTGATAACATATGGACCCGTTCTAATGAATAAGAGTTCTTTTGGGTCCTTAGTATTGGCTTAAACTATTTTGATTCTAACTTTACCTAAGCACAAACACATGTAAACCTAGAATCAAAAGTTTGTGTTTTAGCACATAATTTATAAAGCCAAAATTTCCTACAGCTGTTTCATTTACTCCACAATAATATCTTGGTTCTTCTTACCATTTTGGCATTTGTGTGGGAGTGCAAATGCATTTTTTGTTTATGAGTCACTCTCTGTTTATTCACCCAATTATATACAATATTTATTGAATGCAAGCACTATTGTAGCTGCTGGGGATATAGCAGAAGAAAAGACAAAATTCCTCTCTTTGAGGAGATTACAGTGGGGTAAGGGAAGTGGGGACACCAGGAAAATCTAGTAGGCTGTATAATTGTCCCCAAAGATGTAAGGTCCTAACCCCTGGGACCTTGCAGATCTTGAAATGGAGAGATTATCTTGGATTATCTAGGTGGGCCTTAAAGGCAACCATGGTATCCTTATAAAAGGGGGCCAGTCCCGGAAGATGACTGGTTAGCCAGAGGCGGGTAAGATTCCTCAAGGGAGGAACAACCTAAGACAGGCACAGTCGCAGGGGGCCATCTGGTGAGAAAATGGGGAGCAGCAGAGGTGAGGCTTAGAACCTCACCCCCCCTGTTCTGAGAGAAATCTTCTGCATACATGGATGTTTATTGCCCTCGTCTAGCTCGGATTAACACATAGTCTACAGGCACACACCTGATCATCTACATTTGCTCTCTTACAACACTAAACTCTGTTTTCTACCTTTATCTCGTATCTACCTACCACTTCAGCATTTTATTAAAAATAATAATAATAATAGAGAAATGTGGTATCCACATATAAATCAAGTTTAAAAATCAAATGAATATTCATATTTGAACTGACTGTTTATAGTTCATAATGCATGAACAAAACCGAAAGCTTCTGTGATGACTGCCCTTGCACTGTTCACCATGTAAGAACTTATTCACTATGTAAGAGTTTGTACTCCATGTAAGAATTTGTTCGTTATGCATCAGAAGATTGGAGACTGATGAAAATTAGGCTTGGGGTGGATCAATGATTGTGCATTGAGTATTGACCCCCCCTATACAGAAATTTATTGTTGTTAACAACTATTTGATCAATAAATATGAGAGATGCCTTCACAAAATATATATATATATATATATATATATATATATATATATATATATATATATATATATATATATATATATATATATAAACAGACTTCCAATTGTAAAATAAGTAACCGGGATGTAATGTATAGCATAAGGAATATAGTCAAAATATTGTAACAACTTGGTATGGTGATAGCTGGTACCTAGAATTATCATGTATATAAATGTTGAATCACTGTGTTGTACACCTGAAACTAATGTAATGTAATACTGTTGTCAACTACCCTTCAATAAAAAAATAAAAAAATAAATAAATAAAAAGGGGGCCAGAGAGGGGGCTCTCTTGTCCCCTCCTGGTGTGAGCCAGGGGCTCTTTCTTCTCACTTTATTTCTAAATAAAAGCCTCTGGCCTGGCAAAAAAAAAAGGGTGCGGGTGGTGGCCAGAGAGAGATTTAAAATGCTGGTGTTGATTGGAGTGGTGTGGCCACCCCCTGAGGAATGCTGGAAGCTACCAGAAACTGGGAAAGACAAGGAATGGGTGCTGCCCTAGAGCCCCCAGATGAAATGTGACCCTGCCAACAGCAGGGATGCTGGTTTTGGACCTCTGGTCTTCATAAAGGTGACAGAGTAATTGTTTTATGTTTAAGCCACCATGTCTGCATACTTTGTTACGGCAGCCACAGGAATGAATCCAGAGCCATATTAAGTAAGTACACTTATAATCTGAGGTGCAGATAAATACAGTGAATAAAAATAAAGCAGGGAACAGAGGGAACTGGAGTAGGGGTGCATCTGCAAATTGGGGGTGCAAAAACATTCCAAGCAGAGGGGACGCTAAGACAGAGGTCTCAGGACTGGAATGAACTTGGTGGGAAGAACAATAGGAAGGCCAGGAAGGTGGGGGTCACGGATCAAGCTGGGAGAGACGGAAGTGAGGACGTGAGGAAGGTAGCAGCCGGGTTGTGCGGGGCTGCTGGGCCTTGGGGAAGAACTTGGACTGTAATCCAACGTCATGTCACTTAATCTCACTTGTGATTTTAAAAGATTGCCTGCATATTGCCTGGGGACTGTATGTGGCAAGAATGAGACCAGAGACCTACAGACCCGGCAGGAGGCTGGTGTGGAGGCCCCACGGGGGAGGAGGCAGAGGTCTTGATGCAGGAGTTAGCAGAGGAGGCGGAGAGGGAGGCTCTCATCTGAGGTACTTTTTTTTTTTTGAGAGGGCATCTCTCATATGTATTGATCAAATGGTTGTTAACGACGATAAAATTCTGTATAGGGGAGTCAATGCACAATCATTAATCAACCCCAAGCCTAATTCTCAACAGTCTCCAATCTTCTGAAGCATAATGAACAAGTTCTTACACGGTGAACAAGTTCTTACATAGTGAGTAAGTTCTTACATGGTGAACAGTACAAGGGCAGTCATCACAGAAACTTTCGGTTTTGATCACGCATCATGAACTATAAACAATCAAGTCAGATATGATTATTCGTTTGATTTTTATACTTGATTTATATGTGAATACCACATTTCTCCCTTATTATTATTATTTTTTAAAATAAAATGCTGAAGTGGTAGGTAGATGCAAGATAAAGGTAGAAAACATAATTTAGTGCTGTAAGAGGGCAAATGTAGATGATCAGGTGTGTGCCTATAGACTAAGTATTAATCCAAGCTAGACAAGGGCAACAAAACATCCACGTATGCAGAAGATTTCTCTCAGAACAGGGGGGGTGAGGTCCTAAGCCTCACCTCTGTTGATCCCCAATTTCTCACCTGATGGCCCCCTGTGACTGTGCCTGTCTTAGGTTGTTCCTCCCTTGAGGAATCTTACCCGTCTCTGGCTAACCAGTCATCTTCCGGGGCCATACAGGGAAATGTGAAGTTGGTAAGTGAGAGAGAAGCAATACTGTTTGAAAAGGTTAGCTTTTTACTTCTTTGCAGATTTATGCCCTGTGGCTTCTATGCCCAGCATTTGTCTTGAGGTATCTTTACTACTTGGAAGAATTATGATACTTGGTAATTTTCGATATGAGGCACGAATTCTACTAAAGGGTTGTAGTTAGGAAGGAAGAAGAAAAGCTATAGAAGTAGCAGACGGAAGAAAACATGGGAAGATTGATTATTTCTTTGACATATCTTCTTGTAGAGTAACATAAGCATGTATAGGTTTTAACAAACTATTAATTAAATTGCATACACACGTGAACAGAATAGGAATACAGCTACATAACAAAAACAGACCTACAATTACCAGCCATATCCAGTGAAACCAAGAAAACCAGTTAGGTAACCTAGGCATTTGTGGAAACTTATCAGTGATATAATGGATATTGTCTAACTGAATTTGAATAGTTTGAGAAAAATCAGACAAATTAAAATGACACATTCCTGGGAACTGTTCACATCCCATATGTTCTTTTAACAGTAGATAGTCAATAGTAGCACGATTTTGGAACGCTGCAACTTGCACTTCTCCTAATTCTTGGTTCAGTTCCGACAATATAGATCCAGTCAAATTTGTTGTTTTACTGTATGCACAGGCCAGCTTAGATATCTCCTTCTTCATTCCAATGGCAAGTCCAGGAACCGGTGGGATGAATGCAGCTACAACTGCAACAGCGCCAGGATCTTTGTTGAAGTTTTTTGATGATCATCTTCTGGAATGACTCTTCCAGAGGATGTTGATGTTGGAAGTTCTTCTTCATATCGTATCTTAATTCGTTTTCTGGGTAGCCAAGTTAGGCTTTGATCCTCTGTATAAACACAAACAAACCCTTTGCCCACACTTTGATATGACCTTTATACCATTGTGAAGAACCTATTGGAGACCACCACACAGGAACTGCTTTTTTTTTTTTAAGAGAAAGAAATATTATCAGAAAAATGTACTTCCATAGCTGATCATCCTACACCCTTTAAAATATCAAGATTAAGGATATGTAAAGCATGCATTAATCATTGATTTGCATTTAATTTTATCCTATCAGGGAGTAATCCCCCCCCTTTTTTTTGCTATCATTAATCTACAATTACATGAAGAATATTATGTTTACTAGGCTCTCCCCTACACCAAGTCCCCCCCCACAAACCCCATTACAGTCCCTGTCCATCAGCATAGCAAAATGTTGTAGAATCACTACTTGTCTTCTCTGTGTTGCACAGCCCTCCCCTTCCCCCACCCCCTACATTACACATGTTAATCGTAATACCCCCTTTCTTCTTCCCTGCCCTTATCCCTCCCTACCCTCCCATTCTCCCCAGTCTCTTTCCCTTTGGTAACTGTTAGTCCCTTCTTGGGTTCTGTGATTCTGCTGCTGTTTTGTTCTTTCAGTTTTTCCTTTGTTCTTATACTCCACAGATGAGTGAAATCATTTGGTATTTGTCCTTCTCCGCTTGGCTTATTTCACTGAGCATAATACCCTCTAGCTCCATCCATGTTGTTGCAAATGGTAGGATTTGTTTTCTTCTTATGGCTGAATAATATTCCATTGTGTATATGTACCACATCTTCTTTATCCATTCATCTACTGATGGACACTTAGGTTGCTTCCATTTCTTGGCTATTGTAAATAGTGCTGCGATAAACATAGGGGTGCATCTGTCTTTTTCAAACTGGAGTGCTGCATTCTTAGGGTAAATTCCAAGAAGTGTAATTTCTGGGTCAAATGGTAAGTCTATTTTGAGCATTTTGAGGAACCTCCATACTGCTTTCCACAATGGTTGAACTAACTTACATTCCCACCAGCAGTGTAGGAGGGTTCCCCTTTCTCCACAACCTTGCCAGCATTTGTTGTTGTTTGTCTTTTGGATGGTAGCCATCCTTACCGGTGTGAGGTGAAGCATTTCTCTGATAACGAGTGATGTGAAGCATCTTTTCATGTGTTTGTTGGCCATTTGAATTTCTTTTTTGGTGAACTGTCTGTTCAGTTCCTCTGCCCATTTTTTAATCGGATTATTTGCCTTTTGTTTGTTGAGGTGCATGAGCTTTTTATATATTTTGGATGTCAAGCCTTTATTGGATCTGTCATTTACAAATATATTCTCCCATGCTGTAGGGTACCTTTTTGTTCTATTGATGGTGTCCTTTGCTGTACAGAAGCTTTTCAGCTTGATATAGTTCCACTTGTTCATTTTTGCTTTTGTTTTCCTTCCCCGGGGAGATATGTTCATGAAGAAGTCGCTAATGTTTATGTCCAAGAGATTTTTGCCTATGTTTTTTTCTAAGAGTTTTATAGTTTCATGACTTACATTCAGGTCTTTGATCCATTTTGAATTTACTTTTGTGTATGGGGTTAGACAATCGTTCAGTTTTGCCAGCACCATCTGTTGAAGAGACTGTCATTTCCCCATTGTATGTCCATGGCTCCTTTATTGAATATTAATTGACCATATATGCTTGGGTTAATGTGTGGAGTCTCTAATCTGTACATGTCCACGATGTACCCTGTGTCTGCTTCCTAATAAAGTGACTTCCCGCGTGAAAAAAAAAAACCAGTACTGGCTCTGTTCTTGTGCCAGTACCAAATTGTCTTGATTACTGTGGCTTTGTAGTAGAGCTTGAAGTTGGGGAGTGAGATCCCCCTACTTTATTCTTCCTTCTCGGGATTGCTTTGGCTATTCGGGGTCTTTGGTGTTTCCATATGAATTTTTGAACTATTTGTTCCAGTTTGTTGAAGAATGTTGCTGGTAATTTAATAGGGATTGTATCAAATCTGTATATTGCTTTGGGCAGGATGGCCATTTTGACTATATTAATTCTTCCTAGACAAGAGCATGGGATGAGTTTCCATTTGTTAGTGTCCTCTTTAATTTCTCTTAAGAGTGTCTTGTAGTTTTCAGGGAATAGGTCTTTCACTTCTTTGGTTAGGTTTACTCCTAGGTATTTTATTCTTTTTGATGCAATTGTGAATGGAATTGTTTTCCTGATTTCTCTTTCTATTGGTTCATTGTTAGTGTATAGGAAAGCCACAGATTTCTGTGTGTTAATTTTGTATCCTGAAACTTTGCTGTATTCCGATATCAGTTCTAGTAGTTTTGGAGTGGAGTCTTTAGGGTTTTTTATGTACAATATCATGTCATCTGCAAATAGTGACAGTTTAACTTCTTTACCAATCTGGATTCCTTGTATTTCTTTGTTTTGTCTGATTGCCATGGCTAGGACCTCCAGTACTATGTTAAATAACAGTGGGGAGAGTGGGCATCCCTGTCTTGTTCCCAATCTCAGAGGAAATGCTTTCAGCTTCTCGCTGTTCAATATAATGTTGGCTGTGGGTTTAATCATATATGGCCTTTATTATGTTGAGGTACTTGCCCTCTATTCCCATTTTGCTGAGAGTTTTTATCATGAATGGATGTTGAATTTTGTCAAATGCTTTTTCAGCATCTATGGAGATGATCATGTGGTTTTGGATTTTCGAATGTTGTACCATCCTTGCATCCCTGGGATGAATCCCACTTGGTCATGGTGTATGATCCTTTTGATATATTTTTGAATTCAGTTTGCTAATATTTTATTGAGTATTTTTGCATCTACATTCATCAGGGATATTGGTCTGTAATTTTCTTTTTTGGTGGGGTCTTTGCCTGGTTTGGTATTAGGGTGATGTTGGCTCCATAGAATGAGTTTGGGAGTATTCCTTCCTCTTCTATTTTTTGGAAAACTTTAAGGAGATTGGGTATTATGTCTTCTCTGTATGTTTTATAAAATTCTGAGGTAAATCCGTCTGGCCTGGGGGTTTTGTTCTTGGATAGTTTTTTTATTACTGCTTCAATTTCTTTGCTCGTAATTGGTTTGTTTAACTTTTGTGTTTCTTCCTTAGTTAGTCTTGGAAAGTTGTTATTTTTCTAGGAAGTTGTCCATTTCTTCAAGGTTTTCCAGCTTGTTAGCATATAGGTTTTCATAGTAGTCTTTAATAATTCTTTGTATTTCTGTGGAGTCTGTCGTGATTTTTCCATTCTCGTTTCTGATTCTGTTGATGTGTGTTGATTCTCTTTTTCTCTTAATAAGTTTGGCTAGAGGCTTATCTATTTTGTTTATTTTCTCAAAGAACCAGCTCTTGGTTTCATTGATTTTTCTATTGTTTTATTCTTCTCAATTTTGTTTATTTCTTCTCTGATCTTTATTATGTCCCTCCTTCTGCTGACTTTAGGCCTCATTTGTTCTTCTTTTTTCAGTTTTGATAATTGTGATGTTAGGCTATTCATTTGGGATTGTTCTTCCTTCTTTAAGTGTGCCTGGATCGCTATATACTTTCCTCTTAAGACTGCTTTTGCTGCATCCCACAGAAGTTGGGGCTTTGTGTTGTTGTTGTCATTTGTTTCCATATATTCCTTGATCTCTATTTTAATTTGTTCATTGATCCATTGATTATTTAGGAGCATGTTGTTCAGTCTCCATGTGTTTGTGAGCCTTTTTGTTTTCTTTGTAGAATTTATTTCTAGTTTTATACCTTTGTGGTCTGAAAAGTTGGTTGGTAGAATTTGAATCTTTTGGAATTTACTGAGGCTCTTTTTGTGACCTAGTATGTGGTCTATTCTGGAGAATGTTCCATGTGCACTTGAGAAGAATGTGTATCCTGTTGCTTTTGGATGTAGAGTTCTATAGATGTCTATTAGGTCCATCTGTTCTAGTGTGTTGTTCAGTGCCTCCATGTCCTTACTTATTTTCTGCCCGGTGGATCTATCCTTTGGGATGAGTGGTGTGTTGAAGTCTCCTAAAATGAATGCATTGCATTCTATTTCCCCCTTTAGTTCTGTTAGTATTTGTTTCACATATGCTGGTGCTCCTGTGTTGGGTGCATATATATTTACAATGGTTATATCCTCTTGTTGGACTGAGCCCTTTATCATCATGTAATGTCCTTCTTTATCTCTTGTTACTTTCTTTGTTTTGAAGTCTATTTTGTCTGATACTAGTACTGCAACCCCTGCTTTCTTCTCGCTGTTGTTTGCATGAAATATGTTTTTCCATCCCTTGACTTTTAGTCTGTGCATGTCTTTGGGTTTGAGGTGAATTTCTTGTAAGCAGCATATAGATGGGTCTTGCTTTTTTATCCATTCTATTACTCTGTGTCTTTTGATTGGTGCATTCAGTCCATTTACATTTAGGGTGACTATTGAAAGATATGTACTTATTGCCATTGCAGGCTTTAGATTCGTGGTTACCAAAGGTTCAAGGTTAGCCTCTTTAGTATCTTACTGCCTAACTTAGCTTGCTTATTGAGCTGTTATATACACTGTCTGGAGATTCTTTTCTTCTCTCCCTTCTTATTCCTCCTCCTCCATTTTTTATATGTTGGTTGTTTTATTCTGTGCTCTTTCATGTTTCCTTTAACTGCTTTTAGTGGGTAGTTGATTTTCTTTTTTGCCTTTAGTTAGTATTTGGTTGGTCTGCTTTCTTTGCTCTGATTTTATTTTCTCTGGTGACATCTGTTTATTCTTAGGAGTGCTCCTGCCTAGAATAGTCCCTCTAGAATACCCTGTATAGGTGGTTTGTGGGAGGCAAATTCCCTCAACTTTTATTTGTCTGGGAATTGTTTAAACCCTCCTTCATATTTAAATGATAGTCGTGCTGGATACAGTATTCTTGGTTCAAGTCCCTTCTGTTTCATTGCATTAAATATATCATGCCATTCTCTTCTGGCTTGTAAGGTTTCTGTTGAGAAGTCTGATGATAGCCTGATGGATTTTCCTTTATAGGTGACCTTTTTCTTCTCTCTAGCTGCCTTAAAACTCTGTCCTTGTCCTTGATCTTTGCCATTTTAATTATTATGTGTCTTGGTGTTGTCCTCCTTGGGTCCTTTCTGTTGGGAGTTCTGTGTCCATCCGTGGTCTGATTGATTATTTCCTCCCCCAGTTTGGGGAAGTTTTCAGCAATTATTTCTTCAAAGACACTTTCTATCCATTTTTCTCTCTCTTCTTCTTCTGGTACCCCTATAATGCAGATATTGTTCCTTTTGGATTGGTCACACAGTTCTCTTAATATTGTTTCATTCTTGGAGATCCTTTTATCTCTCTCTGTGTCAGTTTCTATGCGTTCCTGTTCTCTGGTTTCTGTTCCATCAATTGCCTCTTACATTTTATCCATTCTGCTTATAAATCCTTCCAGAGTTTGTTTCATTTCTGCGATCTCCTTTCTGGCATCTGTGATCTCCCTCCAGACTTCATCCCTTAGCTCTTGTGTATTTCTCTGCATCTCCGTCAGCATGTTTATGATTCTTATTTTGAATTCTTTTTCAGGGAGACTGGTTAGGTCTGTCTCCTTCTCTGGTGTTGTCTCTGTGATCTTTGTCTGCCTGTAGCTTTGCCTTTTCATGGTGATAGGAATAGTTTGCAGAGCTGGGACAAGTGACGGCTGGAAGGACTTCCTTTCTTGTTGGTTTGTGGCCCTCCTCTCCTGGGAGAACAGCGACCTCTAGTGGCTTGTGCTGGGCAGCTGTGCGCAGACAGGGCTTCTGCTTCCTGCCCGGCTGCTATGGAGTTTATCTCTGCTGTTGCTGTGGGCGTGGCCTGCCTCGGGCGGCTGCTCCGATATGGCGGAGCCGTGTTGGAGGGGAAACGGCTGGGAGGCTGTTTATCTCCGTGAGGGGCTTCCGAGCCGCCCTGCTGCACAGGGGGTTAAGGTGCCCAGAGTTCCCTGGGATTCCCTGCTGCTGGACTAAGTGTCCCAGGATGCTTCCATCCGGCTGTGGGGCCCCTGTCCCTTTAAGACTTTCAAAAAGCACTCACTTTTTTTGTCCCTGGGGCACCGGCTGCAGGGACCCACTCACAAGTCTTACTGTCCTGTTTCCCTAGTTTCCAGCACCCCACGCATGCACTGTGTCTGCAGTCCGGTGCAGATGGCTAGGGCTGGCTATTTAGCAGTCCTGGGCTCCGTCTCCCTCCCGCTCCGACTCCTCTCCTCCCACCGGGAGCCAGGGTGAGGGGCGCTCGGCTCCCGCGGGGCCGGGGCTTGTATCTTACCCCCTTCACGAGGCGCTGGGTTCTCGCAGCTGTGGATGTAGTCTGGCTGTTGTCCTGTGTCTTCTGTTCTCTCTTTTAGGAAGAGTTGTCTTTGTTGTATTTTCAAAAATATATGTGGTTTTGGGAGGAGATTTCCGCTGCTCTACTCACACCGCCATCTTGGCTCCCCTGAGGTAACGTTTTTCGGATAGATTGACAGACTCTGAGGTGCCAGAGGAGGAAAGGAGTCTGGACTGGCACCAAAGGTTTTGTCCTGAGCCAACAGGGATACATACTGAGCGCATGGATGAGACCTGTGCAGAGAGAAACAGGTTATCTTCCTTCCTTCCTACATTTCTTTCTGGTTTAAAACAACAGAAATGGATTATCTCACAGTTCTGGAGGCTAGAAACCCAATCCAAGGTGCTGGCTTATCCTCCTGGCAGCTCTGAGGCAGCGGCCCTCCTTCCCTCCTCCCAGGGCCCTGTGGCTCCCTGGCTCATAGGAGAATTGCTCCAATCTTCATGCAGCCTCTCCCTTGTGTTTCTCCTCTGTGTCCCTTATGAGGACCCTGTCTCTGGACTTAGGGCCCACCCTAACCTGGGATGGCCTCGTCTTGATTCCTGACCTTAATTACATCTGCAAAGATGCTTGTTCCAAATAAGGCCACATTCTGAGGTTCCAGGTGGACATATCTTCTGGGAGACCAACTATTCAACCCACTACTGATAGCAACAAGTCCTGTTCAGAGAGGGGTTTCTCACTGGATTTAATTCTAATTAATTTAAATCAGAGGACCATAAGTGGCTGTCACATGGGGCAACATAGTTCTAGAAGATGTGCTAAGCTACAGAATATTTGTCCTGAAAGGGACCTAGCATGGACCAAATACAATCCCTTGATTAACAGATGCAGGGTCTGAGGCCCGGCGACGTTTACTGCCTCCTCCCAAAGTCCAGCAGCCCTCATGCTGCCTTTTGAACCAGAACCCAGACCAGTGACAGCGCTTTGCACCTTGTTTTATACCTGGGATGTTTGTGCTTAAGGGTTGAAAGCACATAGAAGTAGACTGAGTCCAAAGGCAATAGCAGGGGTGTGTTGTATTGGTTCCTGCAAGGGGAAGTTGGGTTTGTTTCTGGTTTGGGGTTTTTTGGCACATACGTTCTCTTAAAAATTATAATGAATCAAGCCCCCCACAGAAGTTCACCACCTCGGGCGCAGAGCCAGGGAGGCCCGTGACGACACGGTGTCCTCACAGGCCCAGGGAGGGCTCGTGACTCCACGATTGGTGCCCCTTCTGCCCAAGCCTGGTGAACTGGCTGCCTTCTTGCCGTCACTGAAGTGTCCTGCTAGCATCAGTTAGGCTTGCTGCTCGGTGCCCCCTGCCCTCACCATCCACTACCGTGGACGCAGGAAACGCTTATTCATACATGGACACCAATGTGGTGAGTCAGCACCCCTTTCCCCCCTTCACCAACCCTCTTCTGGAGCCAAATAGCAGCCTGCTGGCTCTGCTAAAGCCCAGTAGTTAGTGTTCTTAGGAGCCTGTTATTCTTTGTGTCATTAGAGGGAAGCTTTCAGGAAAATGCTTTAATTTTGTTTTAATGTCTAGGGCTGTTTGTCTTATGGATCCATTTCGTACAGCCAGGATGGCAGACTTTAAGACCCCAAACAATGGGAATCTCATGGTAAGATGGTGCTGCTGTCCCCCTCCTTCTCTCCAGTTCTCTCTTTTCTCAGGATGCTGTTTGCTGACCGGCATCGCCGGCCTGGCCCTGAGGCTGCTCACTGAGAAGCCGTGCCAGGGGCTGAGACAGGCTGCTGGGACCAAGCCTGCAGGGCCAAGAAGGAGTGGATGTCCCTTTGCAGGTGGTGATGAGCAAAAGCAGGGGCGGCCTCATTTATGGAAGGAATGTTCGTGTTCTTGGAAAAGAATGTGAATCTGATTTTGCAAATGTTTAAGCTGTACAAGTTCTCTGTGTTTAATATATAAGAGTTCTGAGTGTTCAGAGGAGAGTTCTGAGTGTTTACTATATAAAGGAGTTCTGTGATAATCTACTTAGAGCACAATAGTCAGCCTCAATGTATGTTCTTAGCAAAAAAAAAAAAAATTTGGGTTTTTTTGGGTCTTGTCCTCTATTTTCTCTATCAGTGATCATAGGAAAAAACCAAATGTAGTGAACTTTTTTTATTAAAGTATCATTGATATACAATCTTAGGATGGTCTCAAACATACAACACAGTGGTTCAATACTCACCCATATTATCAGGTCCTCATCCCGCTCCAGTGCAGTCACTGTCCATCACCGTAGTAAGATATTATAGAGTCATTAACTGTATTCTTGACCAAACTATATTATGATTTCAAATTATTGTGCCCCTTAATCCCCTTCTCCCTCTCCCCCCACCCTGCCCCACTCCTCCCCTTTGGTAACCACTAGTGCCTTCTTGGTGTCTATGAGTTGACTGCTATTTTGTTCCTTCTGTTTTGCCTTGTTTCTATACTCCACAAATGAGTGCTATCACTTGGTATTTGTCTTCCTCCACCTGGCTTATTTCACTGAGCATAAAACCCTGAGGGTTTATCCATGTTGTTGCAAATGGGAGGATTTCTTTTCTTTTTATGGCTGAATAATATTCCATTGTGTATGTGTACCACCTCTTCTTTATCCATTCATCTATTGATAGACAGGTTGATTCCATATCTTGGCTATTGTAAATAGTGCAGTGATAAACATAGGGGTCCATATGTCTTTTTTGAATCATGGATTTTGTTTTCTTCAGGTAAATTCCTAGGAGTGGAATTACTGGGTTAAATGGTATTTCTATTTTTAGTTTTTTGAGGAACCTCCATAGTGCTTTCCATGGCAGTTGCATTCCCACCAGCAGTGTAGGAGGGTTCCCCTTTCTCCACATCCTCACCAGCATTTGTTGTTTCTTTTCTGTTGGATGTTGGCCATCCTAACTGGTGTGAGGTGATATCTCATTGTGGTTTTAATTTGCATTTCCCTGATGATCAGCGATGTAGAGCATCTTTTCATGTGCCTGCTGGCCATCTGTATTTCTTCCTTGGAGAAGTGTCTGTTCAGGTCCTCTGCCCATTTTTTAATCAGTTTATTTGTTTTTTGGGTGTTGAGGCTTAAGAGTTCTTTATGTATTTTGGATGTTAACCCCTTGTTGGATATGTCATTTACGAATATATTCTTCCATACTGCAGGATGCCTTTTTATTCTACTGATGGTGTCCTTTGCTTTACAGAAGGTTTTTAGTTTGATGTAGTCCCATTTGTTCATTTTTTAATTTTGTTTCCCCTATTTGAGGAGATATGCTTAGGAAAAAGTTGCTCATGTTCATATTAAAGAGATTTTTGCCTATGTTTTCTTCTATGAGTTTTATGGTTTCATGACTTACATTCAGGTCCTTGATCAAATGTAGTGAATTTAATGTAATTTGGGTTAAAGCACTTGCTTTTCTTGGTAAAATCACAGCATGTAACTTTTTATATCATAGTTGCTTTTGTGTTATTATGATACTTTTGTAGACTTGTAACTCCAGGATGGTATAAACACCAGTCTGCACAATTCGTGGGTTTGTCATTACAGGCCTTCCAAGCATTGTTCTGCAATATGGTCCCTGTTATGGGTTGAACTGTGTCTCCGAAAAAGATAAAGTCCAAATTCCTTTAGTACCTTAGAATGTGGCCTTATTCGAAGGTAGGGTCTTTACAGAGGTGATCAACTTAAAATGAGGTCATGGGGTGGGGTGAGGTTGCCCTAATCCATTATGACTGGTGCCCTTATAAAAAAGGGGAAATCTGGACTCAGAGACAGATACACACAGAGAGAAGGTAATATGAAGACACCCAGGGAGAAGATACCTATCTCCAAGCCCAGGAATACCAAGGATTGCTGCAGAAGCTGGAAGAGGCAAGGAAGGATTCTTCCCAGAGCCCTCAGAGGCAGCCCTGCTGGCATGTTGATTGAGCACTTTCAGCCTTCCAGAACAGTGAGACAAAACATTGCTCTTGTTTTAAACCAGCTGGTTTGTGGTTCTGTGTTACGGCAGCCCTAGCAAATGAATACAATCCCTCAACAAACTGTTTAACAGAGAAGGAAGAGACCTTAGCCAGTAGCTTCTATCCCAAGCCCCTAGGTTTCCAGCAAATGAGGCCTAGAGATGGGAGAGACTTGTAAGAGCATGTCCATGTTGTCAGAATTGTGTTCCTTCCTGGTGTGTAATTTCATGTTAACTATCCTACTTATAGATGTCTATCATCACTTATAGTAATGCTTTCTTTGCATACTTAATAACTGAAGGGTTTATATGCGCAATCATGGAGGTACGAGGTGCTTAGCACAGAATGCTCCCCATCTCTGCGCATGCTCTTCTCCTCCGAGTGGATCCCAAGGAAGACCACTGGGGGGCGGAGATGGCTGCGAACCTCAAATCCTCTGCCAGGGCAATTGACAGCTAAGCTTGTCCTTTTCCAGCCATTCTTGGGAAATGAGCCACGTCTTCTTGAGGTCTGGTCTGTTCTGCAGGCAGAATCCAGTCTAAGCGAGCACACAAGTCCCATCTTGGCATGTTCAGTCTGTGATAAAACGTGCCAAGTTGGCTTTTGGGGTAACCCCCAAGTCCATCAAGTGCCTTGGGAGCCCCCTGGCGGCTGTTCTGGCACTCTGACTTAACTGGACCTCAGAGGGGATCTTGAGAGCAGGTGGCATTTGCAGGAGGAACACTGCACTCCGGACGGACCCCTGTGGGAGATGACTGGCCTGCCAACATTGCTGGGCAGCCCTATTGCCAAGTGCTTCTTGTTAGGAGGCTAGAAACCTGGGGCCTGTGCAAATAGCTTTCCCGTTACTAACATAGACTTTGAAAGTTTTTTTTTTAATAAGGAAAAAGTAACCTCCCCACTATTGCATTTTATAAAACATAAAGTAGGGATAGGAAAATCCAATTTTGTTCTGGTTTTTGTTTCAATCCAAAGTTTCCTAGAAGTTTAACATTTATAGACTGTGTAGACCTTATTTGGACTCGGAAACAAACTGTAGAAAGCATAAAACGTAAGACAATTGGAAAATTGGAACACTGCTAGGTGTTCAATGATATTAAGAACTTCTTCATTTTTTAATCTGATAATGGTATTGTGGTTACATGTTTTTTAAAGTCCTTTATATTTTAGATAAATACCAAAATAGTTATGGACAAAATGATGTAAAATCTAATATTAACCTCAAAATAACATTGGGAGGAGGTGGGATAAATGAGACAAGATTGGCATGGGGTGATAGTTTTTGAAGCTGGGTGATGGGTACATAGGACCTCATTATACTATTTTCTCTAGCTTGGTATGTGTTCAAAGTTTGTATAAGAACAAAGTCAAACACATTTAGAGAGGCAGCAGCATCAGAGAAGAGGGAACTTCAACTGGGGGGTGCCTCTTCTAATTCTGGGATCCATGTTTCAGCCCCACGTGCCAACGTGTGGATAAAAAGGGGTCACAGAAGCAGTGTAGAGTCACCCCTGGTGGACCTAAAAGAACTCCAGCCCTCTTTAAATTCCTCTTGACTGGTTTTGGGAGGGTCCAGGGAGCTCTCACTTGCCTTGTGAACACCTGGGCTCCTCTATTTCCTTTTTTCTGGGGCTGGCTCTGCTCAGAGCTGCCCCATGCCTGCCCTGCCATCAGAGCTGCTGAGGGCTTCACCTACTCTGCTCCCCAAAGCCGGCTACCTTCTTCTAGAGTTCTCTGGGCAGGTGTGGTACTCAGGCCACTGTGTCCATTCAGGTCTCCACAAATGCCACAAGCAGATAAATCCCCTCTGTCCCCACTTGTGCTGTCTGTGTGTTTTCATTCAGGCTCTGACGCAGGGCTGCTGGGAGATCATCCTGCTTTTATAGAAACTGCCCTGCCGAGTTCCTCCTTCCGGGAGGTCCGGCCTCTCTCCTGGACGCCCTTTGAGTCTATGGGCACTGGGATGGAAGGTGAGTGGAGAGACAGCTGCTTCCTCTCTACATTTGTCCTGGGCAGCACTGTGTCTCCGGCTCTTACCACCATGACTGGCACATGGTAGGTGTTAAATAAATGGCAGCTGACACAGTGAAGGGATCAACCCCTTCTTCCTTCAGATGAATTCCTTCCCAGAAGGAGGCTCCTCATACAGCCAGGCAAACCCCCTCCACCAGGTGTTGGATTGCTCAGTTTTATTACAGTCTTTCTTCCCATTGGCCCAACCAGATCCCCTTGCAGTGAAGCTCAAAGCTGAGAGGTTCAGGGCACTTAAAGGGGCAAGAAGCCTTTGAAACATTAGTCCCTAGACCCCAACTGGGACTTCAATCAATGCTGTGCTAATATATGCTGACAGGCAGCCCTTCTGGTGGCCTACCCACACTCACATCCCTACCTGTCCTGCTGAACAAACCCTGATGTTCCAGGATCAATGAGTGCAAACAGACGGAAAGGCTCACAGTCAGTTTAAGCCAGTTTTGTCCTCCTACGGTGTTTGCCGATGACTGTCCAAGTGTAGTCCAGTAACCGAGCTCTGACCAATGAGACCGTGACCAAGGAGAAATGTGCTGGGGATTTCTGGAAAGACTGTCTTTGCTGAAGGGGGTGGGGACACAAAGGAGAAAGTCCCTCCTGTCCTCAACCCCTCAGTGTTGTGAAAGTATGGCGCTGTTTGGCATTGCGATACCTTCCTGTAAAATTGGGAGTGGGCAAGGCTGACGCACTGGGACTGGGAGAGGGACTGGGGACGCAGACACCAGAGTCTGGAAGGTTAAGGGCTGTCTGAACTCTGCATTCTGAGGGCTCCCAGGACTTGGGCAGACAGGTTTAGATTTCCAGGAAGAAGGCAGGAAGTCGCTTCTCTGGGACTCTGACTGGCCCGAGGGGAAAGCCTTACTCTTGGCAGAAGAGGCTCCCCAAAATGTGCCAGCCAGGTCCCCTCCAGTGCAGCTCAGAGCTGACAAGCTCAAACCATAGGTTCAAAGTAGGGTGACCAGCCTCTCCCGATTTGCTTGGGACTTTCTCCGTTTTAGCACGGAAACTCCCACATTCTGGATCGACAAGGATCAAGCAAACATCAGCAGGACTTCATCAAGGGGTAGATGGGAAGGTGGTGACAGAGGCACCAGATGGGGACCCCGTGGAGCCTTTGTTTCTTATGTGGCTTAGAGCTATTGATATTTACTGTATTAGAAGCTGAAAGAAAATTTTAAATATTTACTAATTCATTTAAACAACAATAGATCTATTACATCTTAATGTAACATATTTTTATGGGCAATACCTATACTTTCAAAACCTAAAATTTTAGTGACAAGAATGTCATCGTGTTGCAGTTTTGCAAATCTCTTCAATGTCCTGCACAACGGAAGATAGATCTGCTTCTTAGTTCTGCTCCTGCTTTTAGTCTGTTGCAGTACTGCGCATCATGCAGATTCTGGAAAACTCCAGTGTACGCTGAGAAGAGAATGAGAGAGTAAAGAAGGAAATAATGCCTTAGTATTATTATGAAAAACACTGACCTTGTAGATCCCCTGGGAGGCCCTCAGGGACTCTGGGGAAGGGGACCTAGATCACTTTGGGAATCAGGGCTTTAAACTGATGTGCAAATCAAGCAGTGAATGACTCTGGGTTACATCCTGCCTGAAAGAAGAGCTCTGTGATGAAGCCCAACACCAACAGCTTCTGAGCAGGGACTTATAATTTACCACAGTGCAGGCCATGGTGAGATACACGCTGAAATTTTAGGGGAGTGTGAAAAGAAGAAAACAAAACAAAACCAACAAACACCAGAGACAAGCAATGGGAATACCCTTGACTGAGATTCAAAAAGAAAAACAAAACTTTCACTATGTAATATTGAAAATCCTACTGGGTGCAAAAAGAGGGTAGAATGTAAATAAGCCAAAATGATGGCATGAAGAGTCCTTTACTAGAAGATGTGTACAGAGAAGAAAAAAGGAAGGAAGAAGGCAGGTAGAGGGGTGGCACGTATATCAGCTCCAGCATGTGAAATGAGCGAAGGGAGAGGATTTCTCTTTAATTTTGTTTGTTTTAAGCAGAACCAGAATTAGGAATAGGAAGGGACTTTAGAGATTATTCAATAACAACATTTTCCAGGGAGGCTGCTGAGGCCGTGAAAGGCTGTTATCTGTCCAAGTTCATGCACCAATCACCATGGAGCCTGGGACAGAACTTGTTCTTCCTGCTCGTCCATACGGGCAGAGGAGGAAAATACCCCCCCACCCCCCGACCCCCGTCTCTCACTCTCCTTACATATACTCCTACACATACAACACATATGTATGTATGTGCATATGCATATGAGTATATGTACATATACATATTCACATACATAAACCTGATTTCTGTCTTACTTTCCATATTTCCTCTTAATAACGTCAAAATCAAAATTGCCTGCCTTGATGATTTTTCTTGCCTCCTCTGCACCCAAAACATTTTAAGCAATACTCATAACGCTCTCAGACCTTTGGAGACGTCTGGGCTGTGGCCGACTTCCACCACCTTTCTCCCTTTGGTGGGAGAAGTCAATTCCTGGGCTTTGCTCCCCTTAGTTTGAAGAGAAGTGCTGATCAATTCAAAAGCTGTAGGTGCAATTGTTCACATAGCCACACGAGGGCAGCACCTGAGAGAACAGTGTAGGTCCCTGGCCCTACGGAAACTCACCAGAAGCTTCCTGGGAAAACTGTGTTCTCCTTGAATTGTGATTTAGGAGAGTCAAGAGTATACATGGTTTTCTCTTAAATGGCCAGCCTACTAGGAAATTAAGAATGTCCTGAGGACTGGAATACGTTTTCCACTTAATCCTTTTGGAAATATATTATTTCTAATCTCATATATCTGTTATTTTCAACTGAAAACAACTTAAATCTTTTCCATGATTTCTGCTACCTTCCTTCTGAGGAACTTGAAATGAGCCTTATGTTTTATTTATTTTTCAACTGTTCAGAGGAGGACTGCCTTTCAGATGTGACCTCAGAGTTCTTGGATCTTGAACACCTGATACCCCGGACAAATGACTGGACCAGCCCTTCCCACCTCCAGGCCCACCGGGGCCAAGTGACAGTCTTGCTCCTGGGTGATGGAGATCCCTTGGGGGGCGTTGGCATTCCTGGGTCAGGGGACGGCTGGGAGAGCAGCTCGGCTCCAGGCGTTCTGGGAGTGCCAGGGCCTCCGATCAAAGCTGCCTGTGGGGGCCAGCCCAGACACAGCACCGGCCTCAGGACACACCCCCTTTGGGAGCAAGGAAGGGGCCCAGTACCTTCTGGGACCGCTCTGGGACTAGATACTCCAGACATGGTGCCCTCTGGCATTGCCCAGCTCTCCAGCTGACTCCCACAGAGGCTCCTGGAAGCTTCACTGCTGGATCTTCAGGTCCTGAATGGAGGGCGGTGCCACTGACCAGGAAGCTCTCCTCAGAACCATAGTGAGAGAAAAGTGCACAGGGATTTGGAGGCAGAGCCTGGGGGTGTGGGGTGTCTCTAAGCAAGTCCTTCTCTAGAGTGGATCTCTATACCAGCAGCAGGCAGCAGCTGGGAACTTGTTAGAAATGCAGATTCTCAGTTTCCACCCAGACTACCTGCATCAGAAACTCCCAGGATGGGGCCCGGCAATCAGTGTCTCAGCAGGCCCCCCAGAGAATTCTGAGGTCCACTCAAGTTGGAGGACCAGGAAAGCAATATTTCAGCAGGAGTGTTCATGGTTGCAAAGCCAGATGAAGCTTGAAGTTACAGAGGAAACAGGAACGAGAACGTAGAAAAAGAATAAAAATAGAGAAGAAAAAAATGTCTAGCAAGCAGAGAATGAAAGGGCTTCCTGTCTCCTGCCTGGGTGTGTGAGAAATGATAGTTGCACCGGCTCCAGGGCATTATCAGCAACTTAATATCTCTCCAGAGCTTTCCACCTGCTATGTCAAATTTATTTGGCTAAAAACAATTCTTGTGGCAGTGACCTTTTATTCAGCTAATATTATTCCCCTCGCTGCCTCCAGAACACACAGAGAAATTGCAGGCCTGATGAAAATCTTTAAAGTCTACTGAATAGTAAACCTTCCCAAACACTGTGTACTTTTCAGAGAGAGTTTCTTTTTATTGGGATTTTGGATTAGGGAAAGGTTATCTGTCTCCGGTTCCTAGAGGGATGAAGATAAAATGAAAGGGAGGAGAACGTGGCGTGCTGTGTGCTGTGTGCTTTCCTCCCTCCGCGGGCCGCGCGTGTCCGTCTGCAGCTGTGGGCAGCCGGCGGAGTCTGAGGTCTCTCCTGAAAATACCACCGTGAGCCCGGGAGGCCGGGGCTGATGTGGTGGTTGATCAGCCGCTCTCCCCGGCATGAGGAAGTTCTCCAGCGTGCGGTGGTTCCTTCCAGATTTCTGCAGCTCTAACTGCTGGAGGTGCAGGTGGCTTCCTCAGGCCTCAGTTTCCTTTTCTGGAAAGTGAGAACTTCAGCGCCTTAGCGCCCCCGGCAGCCATCTCTGCTCCTCTTCTTTCCTGACCCTCCTGGCTCTTGTCTGGGTGAGGTCTATCTCCGCTCCTTGAATTTCCTGCTCTAAGCCACATTCCTGCGCTGCTTTTTATCTTAAATTAATTTGCATTTCTTCCAGCCACTTGCCTGTCTTGTTTGAATCCCACAAAACCGAAGCCTTGAGATGTAGCGGAATTAGAAGTTAGAAGACCTGAGTTTGAATCTCGAAGCAAGCCACCTGAGTGGAGCTTCAATTTTCCCCCATCTGTAAGGTGCTTACCATGTGCCAGACAAGATTACCTCATTTGATCCTCACAATAACCCCCTGAAATAGGAACTGAACCACCTTTTGAAATGATGCTGTTACTATCCCCACGTTATGGTTGAGGGAAGTGTCTCATAGCAGTGGAGTGTGTTCCCCAGATCGCACGGCCAGCAGAGGGCCGAGCTGGATTCCCGTCAGGCCTGTGACCCTGGAGCCTGAGCCCGCTACACTCCTTGTTATTCACAGTGGCTCTTCCTGCCTTGTGTTTTTGTTATAAGAAGGAAATGAGACATGCGTAAGAATCTTCTGAAAAAGCTGAACGGTCACAGAAAGGGAAGGAAGTGGGCTGTTCTTTTTTCAAGCTAGTAGGCGAGCCTGCTTTCTGTCATCCCTGTCCAGTCACTGTTTCTGTTCAAGTGGTCTCGTCAAATCATTTAACCAAAGTGGGCAAATAAGAGGGAACAAAAGGAAAATAATTTTTAAAGTCTGAAGCACAAACTCATAAATAGAAGCTACAAGATGAACTTGAAGTGCAGGCTGATAAGGCTGGAGCAATAAACTAGGCTCTCCTTCACCGAGGCAGTGACAATCCTGTGCCTCCCCCCACCCCCCCACCCCACCAACCTTAACAGCCACTCACCAAAGAAGGTATACAGATGCAAATAAGCATACAAAAAGATGCTTCCTATGTCATCAGGGAAATGCAAATTAAAATGACAAGATATAAGAGCCCGGATAGCTCAGTCGGTAGAGCATCAGACTTTTAAAATGACAAGATACCACTACATACCTATTAGAATGACCAAAATCTGGAACACTGACAACACGAAATGCTGGAGAGAATGTAGAGCAACAGGAACTCTCACTGGTGGCTGTAGGAATACAAAATGGGGCAGCCACGTTGGGACCTGCCTTGGTGGTTTCTTATAAAACTAAACATACTCTTACCATATGATCCAGGAGTTGTGCTCCATGGTACTTGCCCAAAGACGTTGAAAAGTTATGTCCACACAAAACCTGCACATGGATATTTACAGCAGCTTTATTCATAACTGTCCAAACTTGGAAACAACCAAGATGTCCCTCAGTAGGTGAGTGGATAAATAAACTATGGTCAATATCCGGACAGTGGAATATGATCCAGAGCCTAAGAGAAATGAGCTACCAACCTATGAAAAGACATGGAGAAATCTTAAATGCATATTACTGGGTGAAAGAAACCAATCAGAAAAGGCTACTGCTGTATGATTCCAACTCTACAACCTTCTGGAAACGGCAAAATGATGGAGATGGTGAAAAGACCAGTGGTTGCCAGGAGTTAGTGGAGAGGCATGAATAGGCAGAGCACAGGAATTTTTGAGCCGTGAAAGTACTCTCTATGGTAATATAGTGGTGGATACATGTCATCAGACATTTATCCAAACCCACAGAATGCTCACACCAAAAGTAAGCTGTAGTGTAAACGATGGATTCTAGGAGATAATGATGCCTCAGTGTGGGTCCATCAGCTGTGACCTATGTCCAACTCTGGTGGGGACGCTGGGGACAGGGGAGGTTGTACCCTTGTGGGGTGGGAGCAATACAGGAAATCTCTGCACCTTTGCTCAGTATTGCTGTGCATCTAAAACTGCCCTCAAAAGTCCTTAAGAAGAAGCAACACAGATTCTCGATTCAGAAAACTTGGAGAGACTATTGGAAGCTAAAGGAAAAGAAATGAACCAACAAAAATAAAATCGCTCACAAGTCTACGCCCCAGTGGGGGACAAGATGACAGAACATTTTGGTGTGTATACTTCCAGGATTTTTTTCTTCTCTGTACACATTCACTCCCCTCCCTCCTCAAACAAACTTAAATGTCTGTTTAACTTGGCTTCCAGAGTAACTTCATCACTTTGTGTCTTAATATATCTATGTTCCAGTTGTTGATTTTGACATTACAAAACAGATGATAACTCTGAAAATCTGTGACAGGAAAGTGTTTCTCTTTGGTATTTGAAAAAAAAAAATGCCTATGAGTTCACATTAAAAAGAAAAAAAAAATGCTTCCATAATGGCCTGGGTATAAGAAAAGGAACCTTAACAAAGTACTTTAATATAGTTTACTAGTGATCCGTGTCTATTTATTTGTGTGCCAATTTAAGTACAGCATTTCCTGACTTAACAGTTAGAGACAGACGTGTTTGCTCTTGTAATCCAGGCAGTCTGCCTGACGTCTGGCCATGTGGGCAGAGATGTGTTGGCTGGTTATGAATTCAGTAACACCGATTTCATCTGCTCTCAGTTACTCTTCCCAAATTCAGATGCAAACTGATTCTGAAAGAATGCGATTTCCCAGCAATCCTCCGGCCATCCAGCTTACTTACAGTAGTACCTCTGTGTCACATCTTTAGGCGAAGTGTAAAAATGCTCTCTCTGCAGATGCAGAGGAACAAGCCAGCTAATTCACTAAACTGTAGACCCCAGGGGCCTGCTCCTGGACCTTTGATGTGGGGAAGGAAACATGATTTCCTTCCATCCCACTAGTACAAATGAATGTCATCAATATCTAGTGATCAGTTTCTCAAGTGGTCTGCTCTGGTCCACCACAACAGAAAGAGAGATTTTCCATGCTGCTGTGGACAGGGAGAGTGGGTTTGGTGAAGCAAGCTGAGGGATGCTTTCCAGAGGACAGGGAGGAAGGTGATTTTTTTAATCAGATGTGGCAGTGAGCCTATTAAGGAGTTGACATGGATTGAGAACCTTCTGTGAACCTGAAGATGTGCTAATCCTTTTAGATGGATTATTTTCTCAATCCAACCCAAAGTCACTACTATTGCTTCCATAATATAGTTGAGGAAAGGGAGACTCAGAGAGGTTAAGTAACGTGCCCAAGGTCACACAGCTAGTAACTGACAGAGAAGGGTTTGAACCAGGGCCAGCTGATCCCTGGGCCTTTGTGCTGCACCAGAACTCAAAGAATAGAAAGCTGTCCTACGGGCATGGATTCTAGGCTCTGAGAACCAAGATACTCAAGGAAGTTTTGCCATGATAGAACAGAAGCTGTGGCCCACTGGGCAGCTCCATTCCACTTGTGCCTGCTCCTTGGCGACAGGAACATCCCCCTCACTTACCTCCTCCTGCACTGAGCTCCTGGAGTTCTGCAAGCCTAATCCTTTACTTGGTGTTCCACGGAAAGGCCCAGGGCCTGTGGCCCGTGGGTGACCAGATCCTTGGGTCTCTTCCAGCCGGTGAACGTGCTAAATGCCCTTGAACTCTCCTTTCCTGCAGATGTCTCTAGGGAGAGCAGGGAAGAGGGGAGCCTTCTGCACAGCGGGCCCTGGGACAATCCCTGATCTCAGAACGCTGCTTCTGGGACACCTGACCTTTCATTTCTTGGGTCACAGGTTTAGCATGAATGTAGGAAAGAACTAAAAACCAGAACTTCAAGACTTGACATCGCCACATTAATGATGATTTTCTTTAAAAAGTGTTGGAATTTGATTAAAGCCCCAGAATTTGACTCCTGAATACCTAGCTTCTTTCTCTAGTGAGAGAATACATTCCTTGGAAGTAGAAATATTTCTTCTCTTTGAATTCACATCTCAATGCCGAGAGTCTTTCTAATTCATTAAATGGCACTGGACAGTTTCATTCAACCTGTCCTTTATCTTTCATATGTATATCAACTCCTTTTTTATTAGCTTCACTGGGCCACTGTCAAAGTACCACAGACTGGGTAGCCTGCACAATGGAAATTCATTCTTGCATGGTTCTGGAGGCTGGGGTCCTCGACCAAGCTGTCAGCAGGTCGATGCCTTCCGAGGGCGGCGAGGCAGAAGGCGCTGGCCTGTCCCCTGGCTGCTGGAGGTCCGGGGTCACCCCAGGCACCCCTTGGCTTCGCTGCATCACCCTGAACTCTGCCTCCACCTTCATGTTCCCTGTGAGCTTGTCCGTGTCCAAATTTCCCCTTTGTAAGGATACCGGTCCTGCTGGGTTAGGGGCCTGATCCAACTACGACTTCATCTTAATGAATTATTTTTATAACGGCCCTGTCTGCAATAAGGCCACATTCTGAGGTACCAGGGTGAGGACCTCAACACATGAATGCACTGGGAGGAGAGGATGCAATTCAATGTATCACACCTTTCAAGACTTTATGTTTCTAATAAGGCATTTCCAAGGGGCTCTTGGAGACAGGTTTTTCCATGGTGAAAAAGGAGGTATATAAAAAACAAAAAATGGTAAAACCTTTCAGGGTTTGAGATCCTACTTCTTTTGACATTGTTCTCTCTCTTCTGCTCTGTCTCCTGTTCCCCACATTTCCTGATACAGCCAAATTGATTGGCAGGCCCCAGGACTTTGCTTCATTTATAGCTGTGGGGCAGACTCTGAAGATGTTTGATTCTTCCGGAGACATTTGTATTGATTTTGTGGTAGCAGGAGGTCTAACGAGCAAGAGAGGCACTTCAGGGCTGCTCGTGCCCCATAAGCCGACGCGAACGATGGAGGCAGTGGCGTTGCCCTCAATCAGACACAGAGTCAGCAAACGGGAGAGAACTGGTGTGGATGTGCAGGGAATCCTTCTCTTATTTCCTGTCAGTGTGACAGGTCAGCATGTCACATCTTTTTCACAGTATACATTCCGTAGTGGGCTTTTACATATATTAGTTTCCTTGCTGTTCCATATAGCGGAGAGGGCTGGTAGCTAACCCATGTCACAGCTGAGGGCATGGAGGCTCAGGGTCACCGTGCTCTTGAGGACCTGCCCGCGTTAAGACTGGACCCTGTTTTTCCGATCTTAGCATAGGACTCTCTGCAGTATAACATGCTGCTCTTCTTACATCAGTGTGTTTTTAGTTTTTGTTTAATTAAAGTAGCAGAAGTTTTTCTCTAATCGCAAGTGGAACTCAGTAAATAAAGCCATGAATGGCCAAACCGATCTACTTGCAATTAAGTAAGAAGCTTGGAGTCCTGCAATTATTTGAAAAGATCTCGAATATCTTCTGTGTGCCAGGTACTGTGCTAAACTATCAAATTCATTCCTCACATGTCCCCACACGGTAGGCATAGTCTCCTAATTTTAGAGAAGAAACTGAAGATCCAAGCAGCTGAGAAACGTGTTATGAGCTGAATCGCGTCTCCCTACAATCCATATGGTGGAGTCCTAACCCCAATACCTCAGAAGGCGACCTTATTTGGAAATAGGGTCCATTGCAAAGCTAATTAGTTAAGATGAGGACATACTGGACAGAAGTGGGCCTCTAATCCAATATGAGTGTTGTCCTTATAAAAAGGGGAAATTAGGACACAGACATGAACATAGGGAGAACGTGGAAATGAAGGCAGAGATCACAGTGATGCAGCAGGAGTCAAGGAGTGCCACAGGCCATCGGTAAAACTCCAGAGCTGGGAGAGAGGCTTGAACAGATTCTCCCTCACAACCTCCAAATGGCAACACCTTCATCTGGGACTTGGGGCCTCCTGAACTGAGAGAGAATACCTTACTGTTGTCTGTTCCCCACTTGTGTTCTTCGGTATTGTAGCCCTAGTAAAGTAGCACACCTGGCATGGAGTGGAGCCCGGCCGCAAATCCAGGCTGGGCTCCAATGTCCCTGCTTCAGACTATGAGGACAAGGTGTGCCATCCGCCTGCTGGAAAGAGAGTCCTCGGCAACACAGTAGAAAATACACTTCTGAGTGTTTAAAAAAAACCACTGGAAATGAGAGGCAGTGCTGGGTGAATGGAGCCTAAGGGCTTTGTTTTCTGGGCCTGCTGTTTTCCTGGCACAGGTGATGAGGAGAAGCGGGGGAGAGATCAGCCCTTGCCGCCCAGGATGATGATGATAGGTGCCGAGGGTCCCAGCAGGCCTGTGGGGCGTGTCTTCCACACGAAGCACCCCCTGGACAGCCACACGGTTTCTGGACAAACAGGCAATCGCCAACATCATTTTGTCCATGGCTTTTCACCAGCTGGACTATGTTTACTGTTTGCCAAGTTGGTCCCTATTGGCCTGTAGGTCTCAATTCAGGAGCACACTTCCACTTACGGCACTTCGGCGGGCTTCATGGACCGACCTAGAATATGGTTGTTTTATCTGCCAGATAAATCCCTGGAAGGCTGTGTTAGTACAAAGGCCTCTAATGGGCAAAGCCAAGTAAAGTGAAGGGAAATGTATTATTTTGTAAATTAAATTTCATCTGATGAGAGGCTCAGAGGAAGGTCTGCTCATGTGTGGAGTTAGACACTTGCTCCAAGTACAGATAATCCTTAATCATTCAGAGGAAGACACCCCAAGACAGCCAAAGGATGCAGGAAAGCACCTAAGAGCAAGGTTATTATGTCAGAACAGAAGGAAGGTATTGTCTCGTGATTTCTACCCCATTGCTTGTCGATGGCAGGGCACACAATTTAAGATGCAGATGGTTGTTTGTATACATAGCTCATTTGGTAAAAACCGAACCCAGCCAACATCAGCATTCCCTCAAATTATTTTTGAAAGGAGGAGAATATTTTGGGGGTGGGAATAGTAAGTGAGCAGATAGATGTTCCTCTTTCTGGGCATCTGACCAAGGCCAGGCCTGGGATGGTAGAACTTGAACTGAGAAAAAGGGTTGGTCTCTCGCTGTGCTGGAGTTGGAAAGCATATAACCTGAGGGGTCTCAGCAGCTATCCTGGCACCATGTGGGGAAGCTGGTCTGCAGTGACAGAGAAGGAAGAGAAGAAGCTTCTCCTGAGAGAGGCAGAGGTGAGGTGTGTGTGTGTGAGAGAGAGAGAGACAGAGAAGCAACAGCTTATTGTTACCTGGCTGGCTTCAGTCCTTTCTGAGGCCCGGCCCCCACTCTTCCCTAGCCAAGGTTTTGGGAGAAAAGGTCCTTCAGTTCTGGGCATGGTCTCCGCAGCCTGCTAACAAAGCTCCTGTTACTTGTGTGCATGTTGCAGTTGGGGTATTTTTCTGTCATGTGCACCCCACACTTTTAGAGAGCCCCGGAAAGCTTTCCTCTGGAGATGAGAGCCAAAGCCCAGTGCAGGGAAGCCTGCCTGAAGCACTCAGTAGAGACGATAGGAGCTGGGAATGGAAGAGAGCTGGGTGGGAGTGCTTCAGAAGGACCGTTTGCTGGCTGAGTAGGGACCTGCACACGACTCTGCAACGTGCCAGATAAATAGGCAGCAAAATGGTCACACCCTGAGTCTGGCCATTCTGCTAACTTGCCCAGCTTCACAGCAATTCTCCTGACCTCTGTGAGGTTGCTTATAAAACCTACAGGCCACTAGGTGATATGTGTTGGGTCAAAGTATCTGAGAACCTGAGCTTCTTAGGCCAAAGGACAAAAGTGTACAAATAACTGACGTGCTCTGGAGGGGCTGCCCCAACCTGCGTAGTCCAAACCACGCGTAGCATGAGCAATGAAGAAGTGGGGGAGGCGACTTAAAAAAAAACTCACATAATAGGAAAGTCCTGAGGCAGGGCAAACCACAGGGCCCTAGGGCAGAATAGCAGGCACAGAAAACAAAGCTCTTGGGCTCAATTTACCCAGCACTGCCTCTCATTTCCAGTGGTTTTTTTTAAACACTGAGAAGTATATTTTCTACTGTGTTGCCGAGGACTCTCTTTCCAGCAGGCGGATGGCACACCTTGTCCTCATAGTCTGAAGCAGGAACATTGGACCTCGATTCTTAGGTCCTTGCCATTCCTAGACAGGCTGTATCATGGTTCCCAAATATTTACTGTCCCTTTGTCTTAAAATTACACCACCCCACCCCCTCTACGCTGGACTTGGCCATATGACTTAGTTTGACCAGGGAAATGTGAGCATAAAGGCTATAAACCATTTCTACACAGAAACTTTAGATGGTGCTTTTCAAGGTTTCACAATTTCTCTCTTCTTTCTGCCATGAGGTCAGCAGGTTCCAGGTAGGAGATGCCTCCACAGAGTATTCTCAGAACAAAGACCCAGGCAAAGCCCTTCCATGCTAGAAATGTAACTTAGTGAGAAGCAAACCCCTGTGGTTGTAAGCCACTGGGATTTGTGGCTCATTTGTTACTGCAGCATAACTGAGCCCCAGCCCACTGCTATATCCTCTGCAGTCTGCCATTCTTGGTATTATCTCCATTCCGAGCTGGGTCACCAGATAGCTGCAGCAGCTCCAGGTATCACCTCCTGCATGATGAAAACCAGAAATAGACCCTCTGTTCTAAGGGTTTTCTGTAAGAACAAGGGACATTTCAATGAGACTCAAGAAGACTTCCCCTCATGTCTTATTTGCTGCATGAGGACTATGGATACTTGAAACAATGTCTAAGTTCAGTTAGAAAGGAAAAGCAGAGGCAGAGAGAGAGAGGCAGTGCCCCTGGTCTGCCCAGGGCTCAGGGCTGTGGTCACACAGGGCTCCCTGGAGTGGCCTGAAGGTTCTCTGTGCCCAGGAGATTGCTCAACAATAGAACGTCTATTATTATTAATAGCAGTAACTAAAAATAATCAGTAACGCACAAACCACACGCCTAAATCCTTTCTTCCTCAAATCACATTCCTGTAGAGATGCAGGGGGGCAGGGGAAATTGGGAACGTATGCACTGCGTTAAATATTTATGTATCTAGTTATGCATTCTAGTCACTGAAGAAATAGAAAACATAGACCCAACCCTCCCAAGCCCTTGCGGTCCAGTTGGGGAGCGAAAAGCATCCTAGCAGGACTCCTCAAAGCCCGCGTGGCAAGTGTCCCGCCAGAGCAGCAGAGGCGGTAAGAGTAGCCGGAGCCCAGCGCGAGCGGCCCCTCCCGCGTCCACAGCGGGACGCGGAGGGAGGAAGGAGGCGGGGTCTGTTCTGCTGCATATTTCCTGGCACACATACAGCAGGTGCTCAGGAAGCGTTTTCCCGAATAAGGTAAAGGGCTTCCAGGAAGCTCATCTGCCACTTTACTCTGCCTCTCTTTGCTTATTTTCACACGGATTGACCTTAAAACAATTTTTGTGTGTGTGTGAAACATATCATGTCTACAAGAGGGTGTATAATGTATCTTTAGAATTTAAAGAAAAATACAGACTCATGTGCCCACCACCCATTTTAAGACATAAAATGTTACAAGAAACACCCCTTATATCGCCCTGCAAGTCCCACCTTCTTGGGAGGTAACCACTCTCCTCAATTGTTTATTAGCCATTCTCTTACTTCACTTCAGAGTATCACCACAAATGTATATATCTCTAGGCAATACATGATTTAGATTTGCCTGTTTTTGAAATTGATAACATGTTGCAGCTTACTATTGACCTGACATATATTTTAGAGGTGTATTATGTTGATGCATTTAGGCATAAATGCATTATTTTTTAGTAATTAATATTCCATTGTTTGACTACATCATTATTTATCCATTCTATTCTGGATGGTCCTTCTGGTCAGCTGAATTTTTGTTATTATGAACATTTTGTGTATGTCTCTGATGTACACATGCAAGAGTTTCTCTAGGGTACGTGCTCAGGATTGGAATTGCTGCTTCACAAGGTATGTGCATCTTTGATTGTACTAAATAACGGCAGTTTTCTTTCAAAGTGGTTGTACCATTTTACTGTCTCACCAGCAGTGCTTAAAAGTTTTTGTTGCTCTATATCTTCCATGCTTGTCCCACAAGGCTTTTAAATTTGTTTCAGTCTGGGCTGTGTGAAATCCCATTATGAGTTTCGACTGTATTCCCTCCTTGATTGCTAATGAGGTTATGAATTGCTTCCTGTGTTTCTTAGCTATCCATTTTAGTTCCGTGAATGCCATCTTGAAAAAAATGTTTTATGGTCAACTATTTTACTTTTATGGAGTCCTTTCATATTTCATGGCAATGGAGTCATTTACACAGGTTCGACAAAAGCTTGTCCTCCTTTTTATTTTTTAAACCAGAATATAATTGAACAAATCGATTGTCCAATCTACGTCAACCTAAAGGTCATCTAGATAGGAGAGTGCAACTTTGTTCCTTTTACTATTTTCTATTGATTAGGACCCAGAAACCTTACTGTAAAGGTAGATGTTAGTTTATGAAAATTCTGTAAAAGTTAGCTGTTAGTTTATGAAAAATAATTACTTATGAGATGCAAAAGATTTTTGTCTGCTAAAAGAGATAATTCCAAAAGTTATGACTTTTTTTGCCCTGTAGAATATTAAGCCATTTAAAAAACAGAGTTCAGAAATCACAATCCAACATTCTTCCCATCTACCCATCTATTGTCTATTACACATGAATTTCTTGTATCTTCCCTTGAACTGGCTTAGTCATTCAGCTAGTTCTCTCATTAATAAGTTAAATAAAAGTTTGACACGTGCTCAGTTCGCATTTGAATGCAACTGTGTTTTAAAACTTTTGAAAAGTATACTTGGATATTTCTGTTCCCTGTGTATGTGATCCATTAAAATCCAAGCTCTAGGCCACTGGGGATCAAAAAATACCAGCAATTGTACTGCTTGCCCTCTGAGTTCAAGTTTTATTGTCATTTCTGCTCTCTGAGGAACTGCCTTACTTCCCTGACAGTTCAACTTAAATTAAATTAAAAAAAAATATTCAGTGTGCTGTATTAAAGGGATCTCTGACTATCTGCCATATTGGTAGAAATGGAAATCCTTCCAACTGTCTATCGGTGAGATAGATGTTCATTATATTTTGCTCATCAAGGCCCTCCTAGAAGATGCCTCTATGCGTTTCCCATCACTTGTTCTTCCAGTTTGTCTCAGGATCCTTGAGGGTGGGAGGCCAGCTGGGGGAGGAAAAGAGGGGTGGGTTCATTCTGAGCCTGTGTCTGGTACAGAGGGAGCCCTTGGGCAGCCACGGGGCAGCGTCTAAGGCACAGGAGGAGGGATGAGACAAAGGAGGGAGGGAGGAGCAGTACGGGCGAGGCGTTTCACTGCCCTGTAGTGGGAGCTGCGGTGTGGCCGGCACTCCTCGCGGGTGAAGAGGAGGACCGTGCAGAGCTGCATCACAACGAAGCTGCGGCCTCCCCAGCTCTCAGGCCGGCAGTGGCTGCCCGCGGTCCCCTGGCTGGAGGGCGCCTCCCCGGGTGTTCCTCCCCAGAGCTGGGTGCGCGGGGCGTTCACGCATGCTCTCTGCGTCCTGCTTGCTGCTGGGGGTCTGGGGAGCTGACTGTGACAGGCAGCCTGATAGAAGGTGTAAGTCCGGGGAGAGGAAATCCCGGGGCAAAATACCTCTACAAACCGAAATCACTCAAAGGGAGAAATAAAGTTTAAAATCCGTTCATTGCTTACAACCTGCAGTCCGGGGCCTTCTCTCTTTCCTGCTCCAGCAGAAGCCAAAACCAGCCCTCCCCCTCACCTCTCGGGTATAGATAAGCCCTCCCAGGTAATTACCTGTTGATATGGAGACAACTTCTCTCCACCCCTCAGGAATGATGCAAATGCACTAAAGCCATACTTCTCTCCACCTCTGAACGCCTATTGATATGCAAATGTACTAAAGCCAGGTGGGATATTTTGGAAATATTACAATTTTAACCACAGAAGGTAAGAGCTTTAGGGATCAGCTTGCCATCCTGCCTGTCCAGCTATGAAGCTCTGAGTCTTAATCTTGTCCCATTGCAAACTCTAGCCAGGAGAGTATGAGATTAAGAAGAAGAAATAATCAAACACTGCCAAGTTGTGAAATTCACCATATTTTAAGCACTGTTTGGGAAGGGATCGGCAGATTTCTAGTATAGTCCTGATTTCAAATATTCTGCCCCAAAGTCGGACTAGTCAGGATTTTGTCTCCATTTATGAGCTGGAAACTACGTAACTGTACTCAGATGTCAGTTCTTTCGAGTCTGGAATCTTCTGTTTATTTACTGGTTAAATCAGCACAGAGAAGTCACCTACCCTCTCAGCTCTGCCACCTCCTCTGTAAAATGCAGAAACCCCTACAGAATGGATGTCTGTCCCTGGTTCTTCAGGGAGGCTCTTCTGACTTATGGCAACAATACGCTTATTTGGGGAGCAGCCCTCTCCCACCACAGCCTCCCAATCATGGCGTCCTGGAAGGGGCTGCAGTCAGTTCCTGTTATCCTGGGCCACAGAGGGTGGTGGCATATATCCCAAACCAGCTAAAACATTCCATAATTTTGCCCCTGGAAGTATGGGATTCCTTTCCTTTCTTCTGGTGAAACTGGGAAGGTAGTACTCCTCTGCCCCCACCTCAGCTCCTGGCTGCTAGATCAATCTAAGAGAATGAAACTGGTGTGTTTGGCAGCTAGAAGGAGAGAGAGGCAGAGACATAGAGACAGAGACAGACAAACAGAGAGAGAGAGAGACAGAGACAGAGACCTAGATACAGGGAGAGAGTGAGAGAGACAGACAGATACAGGGAGAGAAAGAGAGGGAAAGAGAAACAAAGGGATCCTGAGCTCATCACCCTGCCGTACTCCCAGACAGGCTGTAGAGGCCCCTTTGTGTCTGATCAACTTGGAGTCAGGTTTCTGTCACTTGCAACCCAAAGAATTCTGACAACTCTGAACTGCAACAATTATTTCTAGACTCAATAAGATTATGTAAATTTGTTAAGCTAAAAGTACTATGCAAATACATGACAAAATTGTCACAATGAAGTGGCTTCTGCACTCAGGGACAAGGCAAATAGGTAAAGAGACACTTCGTCCGGAATATGTAATTCAGGTGTGTGTGCAGACTCACAGACACATAAACCCAGAAGAGGACTAAAGTAGCCCCAGGGAGCATGTTTGCTAATGAAGGATATGTCTCATGAAGATCCTTGAGGCTGCTGGCACTGTGTTCCTCATGGCGTGTGAGCTGTTGACAGAGGCTGAATCCTGCTGCAAACGTAAGGTGTGCACTGCTGAGCAGTTCCCTTTGGCAAATTCGAACCTGTTATTATTTACTGACAAAGTTTACTAAAGAAGAGAATTTGCCTCAAAGAAAATGCCTACAATTAACTAGAGAAGTTAACTGTCATGGAAAGAGCATTATTTTTTGCTACATGTATAAGGGGAAGGAGTGGGGTGGCTGCTTATATGTCATTGAAAGTATAGCTAAGAAGATCAGGAAAGACTGTATTATTATTGAGAACTGGATATAAACTACAGATAAAAATATGCTGCTGGCTTCCCTTCCAGGGAGAGTGGGGAGTGAGGAGCCTGAGGTCCAGGTGTGGATATTAGGGAGGCTTACTGAGTGTGCTGGGCTGCCAATCATCAGTGAAAGGCAGGCCCAGCTCAGTGTGCGACGGGGAGGGGCCTGGAGGCTCCCAGGGAGCCTCGGCTTGTGGGTCTGTTGCGTTCCTTCCTGCTGTGGGGAAATGGGGGCAATCTGCCAGGTGGCCTGTGACCCTCTCCAGGGCTCCCTGGGGTCTTGTTCAATTTTAACAAACACACAACCCTGATGTGCTGGTACTTCCAGCAAAAACGTATTTTGGCAAATGTGAAATTGCTAATCAAATTAGTAGCATTCTGTGTAGCATCTGTTCTGTCACCAATTTACCAGCTTCTGAGGACCGTGGTGCTTGAGCACATCCTTAGGCCGCAGCGCACACTCCTTACCCTGGGCTCCAGAGAGCCTCTGCAGGAAGGAGGGGTCAGGGAGGTGAGCAAGAAGAATGTTCTTGCCCGTCCCTTCCTTCTGTTACCGAGGCCAGCACCTGCTTTCCATTCCCACTATTTCCATCGAGTGTACCTCTACAACTGAAAGAATGTTCTGTATTGGTTAAGCCTGTTGGTAACTAGTGAGAGAAGCCTAGTTTTATCCATTTGAAAACAAAAGGGGACTTCATTATAAAGATACCAGGGGTCTCATGGAAGCCAGGCCAGGAATGAGGTCCTGCTAGAGTCTCTGGTAAGTGGGACTCAAACATGGTCAGGACTCTGGTCCGTGCTGTGCAGCCTGTCAGACTCTCCTCCCACTCTCTGTAAACACTTTTTCTCTTCCTCTGGTTCATGGAGGAAACGTGACTACAGGTAGCCCCGGGCATGGAGGAGCTACTCCCAAATCCCCAGATGCTGGGGAAAGACACTGCGTGCAGGCTGCAGCAGGAGCCCAGTCCTAGGCTGGACCTTAAGGCCACAATCGGATGAACACTGCGGTCGGCTCGGGGTGGTCGGGCGTCTGTGCCTGGACCTACACCCGGCGTCAGGATCCTCCTGGAACAGCGGGCGTGGTCAGCCAGCCTGCTCCTGGCCCTTCCCCAGCTCTCCCACCTGTCTCCGTGCCCTGTTCTCGGATGTTGGCCCCGAAGCTGGGACCCTGCCGGCACCGCAGCTCTCCTCCCACCACGTGGGGCGCTGGACTATGTCTACACTGCTCTCTGTTGTCTCCCAGGAGCTGCCACGGGGTCTGAGGACCCCAGAGCTATCCTGCCCCAGAGGGTAGATAGGAATTCAAATTCCAAGTCTTCCCAAGATTCAGACGGTGTGCTTGGGTCCTCATCATTCATGACATTATGAGTCTAACATTATCCTAATTATTTACTTGTTTATTGTCTCTTTCTCTACTAGAATTGAATGCCATGCAAGTAAGAACCTTGACTGTTCTGCACACTGTTGATTTCCCAGGTCCTGGAACAATGCAAGTAGTGAGGATTCAATAAATACATGCATTTTAATGAGTTTCTTTCAGAACAGCAAATCCTTCATTTTAAGCTTAGAATTCACATTAAGCAAGGTCAAGTCATCCAGCCTTAGAATTGTCCATGTATTATTAATAGCTTTGCTCCACCTTGCATGCCCTTCTTTTTCATCTCTTCTCTTGTACCCCAAGATTCTATCCTTGCCCCAGCATAGATGAAGATGAGTTACCCACTTTGGGGTTAAGGGGTTCCTTCAGGGTCTGAGACTAAGGTGGTGATTTCTCGACTTCTAAGACCAAAGGTAGCACTTAATATGTAAAACCAAAAAGTTACGAAGGGGGATGCTATCTAGCATAACCAATTTTTCTTTGAACCCCCTTCAAAACTGTAAGCTAGGGTGTGGAGAGGACAGTCAGTGGAGAGTCAGTAGAGACCACGGGCTGCCTTTGCCTCCACACCGCTTTGGCTGAGCCCTGAAGGTGGAGCAAGGTATGAAGACCCACGCTATTTTTAAGGGCGATATATCATCCGGACCTGAGTGTCTTACCAGCATCTCCCGAGCCGCAACTGGTGTAGGACAGTAGGGCAGAGATGGGTGGAGAGTGACAGTACCAAAACTCCCTCGGCAGCCAAGAAAGGACCGGAAGGAAACACTGGTAGATGAAGAAACCTGATCTTGAGGTGACGCATGTGCTCATGAAGACCAGACGGAGGTCCTGACATGATCTCCGGGGCTTCAGTGGGGGCAGAAAGGAAGCCATGACTCAGCAGAAGAAGAGGGCCCATCTGAGGACCAGATAAGACAGAAGACATTTCCAAGGACACTAGACATGAGTGAGACAGATCAAAAGGCAGAAGCAGGCCCCTGAAAGTCAGGATACACCTCCCTTAACTCAGTTACCATCTGGGGAGGAGAGGAAGTGGGTAGGAGAGAATTTTTAAATAAGCTCAAATTGTCCCAGTTTTAAAACTGAAAGTGACTATATTAAGTTGCTTCGCACCAGGCAGAAGGGGGCTGCAATATAATTTTTCTAAGTTATAGGAAAATACAGTTATATCTTAGCTCCCCAGAAGCCATGATTGTGAAATTTATACTTGCCACGGAACATTAGAGGCCACAGCTTCATTACTACGGACGAGGAAACCGAGGCCCAAGGAGAAAGCTGAGTGGTCCCAGCAGTGGGCACAGCAGGAGGACAGCCCAGGTCTCCTGGGTCTTGTTTCCGGGACCCAGCACCACAGGGGCTGCCTTCCTATGTCTATCAAACTCTTGCAGAAAGTACTGAGCTTTACTGATGTAGCAAATGTAGAAAATGTCTAACTTTTTTTTTTAATAGAGCATTCAGTTAAATGTAGAAGCCAAATTTTCAAAGTGTCTCATGACAGAAAAGTAGCATGGGAAATACATCAGAATGAGTATCTTTGGTTGGTTGGTTGGTTGGTTGGTTGGTTGGTTCGTTCATTCATTGGTTCGTTTCTTGGTTCGTTCATTGGTTCATTGGTTCGTTCGTTCGTTCGTTCGTTCCTTCCTTCCTTCTTTCCTCTCATTCTCTCTCCCTCTGCCCACCTCTCTTTCTCTCATTACTATTCTTGACACCTTTCTTAGCATAACGTTCCTCAGGGCTGCCTGTAACAATTGCCAGGCAGAGGGAGATGATCAGAAGAGTCAGCTGGGATAGAAGAGGGTGGCAGTTTAAGCAATGGCTTATGTTGACAAGAACACTTAGGCAGCAGAGTGGGAGGTGGATTAAGGCAGAGGGAGAAGCAGCCCAAATTGCCACCCTCTGCTGATGACATCCCTGGGTAAGAGGGCAGTACTTCTGAGGCATATCTTTTCACAGATGCAAAAGACAGCAAAGGCAGAGAGCAGCTTAGGAAGCCAGAGTCTAGCACCATTAGCCAGGCGCTGCTGGCTCAGAGCTGAGGTGACGCTGCTCACTCCTACCCCGCCAGCCAGGCTCTGGCGCTCCTGCTAGGGCTGACCGCCTTCCAAGTCATCCATCAGATGTCTTCCTGTCTGTGCTCCATTTAAGAATGAGTCTTACTCTCTCCATCAAGCACAAGTAAACCAGGATCCCTGGGGATTCTGTGGTGTTCCTGCCTTAGGGCCAGTGTTGATTTCCAACACCATCCGTCTGTAAGCTGTAACTTGAAACAGGAAGATGAAACTCCCACCTGGAACTGTGTCTGCTCTTGCAGTCCCAGGGGGTTTCAAGGGCAGAAAAGAACAGAGGAGAGACTGTGTGGTGTACAAATGACAGCATGAGTTTGGATTTGGCAGCCCTGGATTCAAGTTCTGGCTTTGGCATCTCTTAGCTCTGCGACACTTATTTTCCATTTCCTGTAAAATTGGGTTTTTGTAAGAGTGAAATTCTTAATACATATAAGGAAGCACTTAACCTCATACAAAATAAACATGCAAAAATGTTAGCTGGTTTTGCCCCTAAAGCAATCCCTCACCCCACTCATAACAGCCACTCTGCTGTGCTAAGGGGATTCTAAACTAGAGTGATACCTTGGTTATCTACCTAGCTCGTCTGACACCAGATGATAAGCATGTCTGCACATTTACAGCTTCAACTGGATCTAAGAACTCCTAGTGGTCTCGGGAGCAAATAAACCAATAAAGTGAGTGAGCCAGTTGTTGCATGGGAGATTAATACAGTTCTGTTTCTCACATGAGGGGAGGGAGAATGCATGGAGTCAGCCTGTGTTTGGGAGATTTCATTCAGAACATTAATATGCTTATTTATCCAAGGAAAGAGGAGAAGTTAAGCAATACTATACTTTGGTTTAAGATACACAATAAAGCAAAGATAACTGTATAATAATCAAGACCTAGGCAGAGGAATGCTTGACTGCTGACAGGAGTTGAACTAGATCTCTCTGAAGGACATCAGCTGATAGGAGGTAAGACTGTTTATCTGACATCACAGTACTGCTGGAGATGGAGAAGGAGGAGCTGAACAGACACTGGGAGGCTAAGTCCCAGGCAAGGGGGGGTGCTGGGGACTCTGGGGGTGTTTGGTGGTCCTTGGGGACCTCGCTTGACTTTAATGACGTCCTTTGTAAGAACGTGTCAAACAGACAAAAGTGGGGGGCGGGGTGCAGTAACATCAAGAATTGGTTCACAAGGGATCTCCGGCCATCTCACGCGGAGGGAGCGTGTGCACGCTGAGGGTGGACCCTGCCCTGTGGCCAGCGGTGTGAGGATGGAAGGATGGCTGCTCGCGTGTCACAGCTCCTGTGTTTCTCCTTCATTGAATGGCCTCTTTCCAAGTTTTTAACCGCCTAGAGTAAAGGAAGTGGAATTTGAACAGTGTTGAGTATTGGTTTGGTAGCTGGTTGTCCACTACTTTATTGTCCTGGAGTATTTAGCTGTTCAGTGACATGTCAATGAGGTGTTAGGGTTGTGCCCCTGGGTGGATTCCGGATACCTTGGAGGTATTAGATGTTACAACTCTAAATGGAGCATTTGGCCAATAGCTGGGTGATATAGGCCCCAGAGTCACCCACGGCTGAAACCCATACATTATTTTGTTTGAAATGTGGGACTTCTGCAAGAGGATCACACCAAGAATTGCTTCAGTTCTCCACTTTACTTTGGGTTGACAAAATTGAAATATCTGATCATTATCTTAGAAAATTCCTTAAAACCCAGTCCAACAATGTTAGGTCTTTTCCCGCACCATGTTTGGCTAATTATGTGACATTGAAAAGCCATTTCTCTCTCTGAGGTTTATGTTCACCATAAAAAGGTGAAAAAGTTTTAACCATGTGATTTCTATGGTCCTTCCAACTTTGACACCCATGACTATTTGAAATTGAAGGAATTTAAATTTTCAAATGTCCATGCTCTTTGGCTCAGTAATTGAATTTCTAGAAATTTTACCTTACACAACTATGAAGACATGCACACACACACACACACACACATGCACACACAAAGACACACATTCACTGCAGCATCAAACAAAAGGGTAGAGACTGGGGCTGAAAGAATCGGTGTCCATCTCCTGAACCTCTCCTGTCTTGTTAGTTTGCTTCAGTTTCCACTGGCTGATCTATTGCTGCGGCTGTCACCCACCCTATGGCTAGGTGGATCATAAAACACTTGTACATGATAGGAACTTTGGGCTGCATGGTCATCTGACGTCCCACAGTTGGACTTTCAGTATCTCCCAAGGACTGATACAGGAGCTGTTTCTCAAAAGGAGAGAAGTTATCTACAGAGGAGGGCATACATTTCCTCCCAAATCCTAAAAGTCTGTTCTGTGATTCTCCTTTGATGCTTACTAGAGTTTTCATATAGCATTCTAATTTCACATCAACACTTGTATGTCTTATTAAAAGGTGTCATTATCATATCTGTTGGATCCTGAGCTCTAAGTGGTAGAGCAGCTTGTAGGGGAGTTGCAGAAACTTCTCTGGTTATAGTCTCCTTTTAAATCTGGCAGCCCTTGGTCACTTTGTAGGTAGGTCACTGTAACACACTCAACGTGGCCTATGTTGACTCTAAATTCTAATAATACCTACGAAGTGTTGTGCTCTTTACTCGTGGTAGTTGTTTAGAGATGCAGCGTCTGGGCTTTCTCCTTGAAAGGGTATCTCAACAGGATCCAGACCATTGAACATCCAGAAACTTCACTGAGAAGCAGGTGTGAAGTTTTTGTACTTTTTCTCACTCCCATTGCTTCAAAAATTTCTGACTAAGGCATCAAAAGTATTTATTACAACTTCCTGTTCATCAGCTCCAACCAGTATCATTTGATCAATGTAGTGGAACAATGTAATGTTTTTCAGAGTGTCATGATGGTCAAAATCTCTGGAAACTATATTATGGCAGAGAGTAAGGAAAGTTGACAAGGAGAGACTGTGAGGGTATACTATTGGCCCAGTAAAAAGCAAATGGCTCTGATGCTTCTTACAAATTGATATGGATAAAAAACATTGTTTAGGCCAATAACTGCATACCCACTAGCAGGGGCTGTATTGATTTGCTCAAGGAAATATCTGGGATAGCAGCTACACTTGGAGTCCCCACCTGGTTAAGTTTATAGTAGCCCACAGCCATTCTCCAAGATGCACCAACTTCTGCACAGTTCAAACAGGTGAGTTAAGTCCTAACCCCTGGTACCTGGGAATATGACCTTATTTGGAAATAAGGGCCTTTCTTTGTAGACGCAATCAAGTTAAGATGAGGTCATACTGGAGTAGGGTGGGTCCTAAATCCAATATGAATGTTGTCCTTACAAGAAGAAGACAAAGGATACAGACACAGAGGGAAGCTGGTGTGAAGAGGGGGCAGAGGTTAGAGTAATGCTGCCACAAGCTTAAGAACACCTGGGGCCCCCAGACACTAGAAGAGGCAAGGAAGGATCCTCCCACACCTTGATTTTGGACCTCCAGCCTCCAGAACTGTAAACAAATTTCTGTCATTTTAAGCCACCCATCTTGTGGTTTTGGTTATGGCAGAAACTAATACATTGCATTTCACAATGAATTACAAGTGGGGAGGGCATCTCAGGAGGGCCTATGTTCCCATGGCTCTTTGTGCAGGCCAGTGCACTTGACACCATTTCCAGGGACAAGTCCCCCAGATGGCATATGCCTGTATCTAACACTTCTATAATGTATAGTTTACAAAGCATTTTCACATATATGTTGTGATTGCTGTAACAAACAAGTCAACAAGTCAACAATGATCAATATAGTTTTTTTAAATAGACCATTTTTAGAGCACTTTGAGGTGCACAGCAAAACTGAGTGGAAAATAGAGATTTCCCTTATATCCCCTGCCCCACACATGCACAACCTTCCCATTACTAATATCTCCCAACCAGAGTGGTATATTTGTTAGAATTGATGAGCCCACAGTGACACAAAATCACTCAAAGTTCATAATTACATTAAGAGTCACTCCTGGTGTTATAGAGTCTGCATTTGGACAGATGTATAATGACATACACCCACAATTATAGCATCATACAGAATAGTTTCATTGCCCTAAAAATCCTTTTTGCTCTGCCTGGTCATCCCTCCCTTCCCACTAACTCTTCACAACCACTGATCTTTTTACTGTCTCCATAATTTTGTCTTTTTCAGAACATCATCTAGTTGGAATCGTACAGGAACGGAGCCTTTTCAGGTTGGCTTCTTGTGCTTAATTATATGCATTGAAGGTCCCTTCATGTTTTTTCAGTCTTGATAGGTCATTTTTTTATCATACTGAATAATAGTCCACTGCCTGAATGTATCCCAGTTTGTTTATCCACTCAACCTACTGAAGGAGATTTTGATTGCTTCCAAGTTTTGGCAGTTATGAATAAAGCTGGTTTTGTGTGGATGTAAGGTTTTCACTGCTTTGGGTAAATACCAAGGAGCATGATTACCATCTTACCATGTAAGAGTAGGTCTTTAAAAGACTACTAACCTATCTTCCAAAGTGACTGTAACCAATATAGTTTTTAATTTCTGGATGAGGAAAAGGATTCATGGAAGTTAATCAACTAGTTGAAGATTGGACAGTACGAGGGGATTTCCACCCAGGGTCTGCTGGCATTGCTCCTTCCCCAGTGCTAAACCTAAGCAGGAGTGTGGAGGATATTGGGCTGGTAAAACCTGGACCACAGGTTCGCTGGTCACAGTAATATGAACACGTACTCTTCTCCCACAAACCTGCTCCACCCAGCTTTCCTCCACTCACTTGAAGGCAACTCTATTCTTCCAGTTCTTGAGGCTAAAAACCCTGGAGGCAGCCTTAACTTCCTTTCTTCTCTTGTACCTGATATCCATACTTTCAAAAAATCCTGAGGGCTCTACCTTCAAAATATATCAAATATATTCAAGATATATCCAAATCTGAGCATATCTAAACACCTTCACGGCTACTACCTTAGTTCAAGCAACTATTAGTGCTAGATTTTAACTATCATTGTTTCTTCCTGATGGACTGATGAGAAATGCAACTTATAGTTTCATGCATCTAATGTTTGGAAGAATTACGCAGACTAGCTTCTGCTCTGTAGATTTCAAACCTTGTTTCTCCTCTATTACCCACATACTTCCAAGGCTAGATGGGGCGGGACACCCTCATTATCAGGATACCCCCTCAGCACAACTTCCTGCTATGATGTCAGGTGAGTTGGTACACTGAGTGGCAGTATTTCTAGTAGCCATTCCTACACCAGGATGACCATGAACTACATAAATATATCCACTAAGCCCAAATGAAATGTATCTCTAACTCAATTGCTCTTTGGCTGGATCCTGGAAATGCTCTTTGTGCCTTTAACGCGAATGGGAGTATGGTGGAGGGGAGTTGGAATGTAAAGGAACAGGATTCATCCACTGGCAATTCAAATATTTTGCTTTTGAAATTTTTAAAATGCCATGTCACCATTTTTCTCCAAGGCTCTGGAAGGGGCTTTTGCAAGTGGAAGTTGCCAAAGTTTACCTTTCATTAGCTTTGTAGTGTTTTGCAAGTGAAAGTTGCCAAAGTTTACCTTTCATTAGCTTCGTAGTGAATCAGCGTCTGGAATCTCCTAAATTGCAAGCTGCTCCCTTCCCCCAGAGCACCTCATCCCTCTTATATGCTTTTCATTTCCATTGCACTACCACCCTCTAGTACTGTATACTTTACTTATTATTTCTCCCTCTGCTAGTATATAAACGTCACGAGGGCAGGGATCTTTGTCTTGTCACTGAGGTTTCTCAAGTGCCTAGAATAGGGCCAAGTTCATAGTAGATCTTCCAAAAAGATCTGTGAATAAGTGAATGAAATAAATAGTGCATAAATGAGTGAATGAGTGATCTAAAGATAACTAGGATCAAAACTCCAGTAATCCAGCATTTGGGAATTGTAAAATTTGAGTTCTTTTCCAGACTCTTCCATTTAGTCTTGACCATGTCATTTAACCTTTCCGGACCTCTGTTTCCTCGTGTATAAAATTAGGTCGTTATTTATTCATTCAATTAATATTCATTGCGACACAACTACGGTCAAGAGGATGCAAAGACGCTTTCTTGCATTCAAATTCTCCTACTCTTGCAGACGGCAAAACTCTGAGGCTTCAAAAGTCCCGCCTCTTCCAAGCCCCGCCCACCTGCCGAGCCGTTCGTTAGGCTCCTCCCCGATTCAGCGCGGCCGCCAGTGTAGAGGCCCCGCCTTCGGCGCAGTCATCCAATGGCCAAGATACACGGCTAGGTGAACGCGAAGAGGCTTTAGGTGTCCTCTTGGCGCCTGACCAGAGCCTTGGACAATTGAGTTCCTCGAATAGCCATTTCCTCGAGTTGCCTCTGCGATGTGCTGGATCACCCGCCCTCCCATGTTCGCTCGGAAAGCTCGGCCAAGGCTCCTGAGCCCCGTCGCTGCCCTCCCCAGGAGCCCTGGGTCTTCACTGGACGAGACTCACGCCCCGCGGCATTGTGGGAGTGGTAGTTTTATTTTCCTCCCGGTTCCTTCCAGGTGGACTAGTGGCCAAGACACGCAGGACTACGATTCCCAGAAGCCTGAGCGAGTCACTGGTCACATGGCCTGCAAGACCGGGGTTGGTGGGAGGGGGCCGGGCTGGTGCTCCGCAGCTGTGACACCCGGAGCCCGCGGGCTCCCACGGCCCCCAAAGACCCCGCCATGGTGCGTGCGGGCGCCGTGGGGACGCATCTCCCCGCGTCCGGCTTGGACATCTTCGGGGACCTGAGAAAGATGAACAAGCGCCAGGTAAGAGGCCCGCGTGAGGGGCGCGCCTAGCGTCCGGATTCGAACTGCTGCTCTGCTTCGCGTCGGGGCTTCCCGGCTAGGGCTCCGGCAAGGACAGCGCCCCGAGACTAGCGCCGGCGGCGACCCGAGGCTCCGGCGCCGGGCTGTCAGAGGCCCTGGGTTCGGATTCGCACAGACCCACGTGTGGGCTGCCTTCTTTCATTGACAAGAGCGCAGTTCGAGAGGGTGGCCAGGAACGGGAAGAGAATAGAAATCTAGTCCTTTGAATGTCACATGTGGTTGAGAAAGCGCGGAGAGGTGACTCGGCCGTGAGTGACAGTTGCCTGGAAGTATTTGAAGGGCCACCCAGTGGAAGAGGGAAGATTTCTTGGGGGCTCCTGAGGCCTGATGTCCAGAGAGGAATGCTGCCCGCAAATAGAAGGGGCAGAAAGATAGGCAAAAGTGAACAACTTTCTGATAATGGGAACGGCGCACTAATGCCTCCCAAAGCAATTTCCTCGCATTGTGGGAAGTTTTCTTCCCGACCAAGTCTTGGAACTAAATAAAGCTTGTGTCTAGAGAGCTCACTGGTGGTGCTCAATCGTTGTGGGCTGAATTGGTGTACCAGATGGGATTCCAGAAACCTTCTTTAACCTCTTAGATTTCGCCATCTGGCTGCACCTTGAATGTGGGCGCAGCTAGCGTGGGGTCTTTGGGCAGCTGGGGTTGATTTCTCACTCTTGCAACATCAGAATAAAACTTCCTAGTTGCTCCTTCCTTTAGGGTAGTATCACAGTTTGAGGGACTTTCTCTCTCAAATATAAGGCAAGAGTGAGTAGGGACTCGAAAGGAACCTCCTTAACTAGGAAAATTGCAATTGCTTAAGCTTCTGGATGGGGAATTTAGGGAATCTTTAGGGCAAAATATAATAATGGATCCTAATATGTCTTATTGATACTAATAATAAATTACGCTAAGGAAAATGGAAGCTTCCTAGTGGAAATTTTTTTGTCTTTGAAAATGGTATTAATCTTATGATTTTGATAGCATCCTGTTTCATTTGTCCCACTGTATTGAGGAGTGGGGTGATGTCCATTGCAGGGCACAGCTTACTACTCTGGACGTGTGGTTTGTTTCAGACTAAGTAAGTAGAGTTTCAGACTAGTTCAGTAGCATGGGAAATTTCAGTGTACTTGAATTTCATTAACTGTGTTTAGACTCTGGTTGTTTCTAGGTGTGTATGGCTGAAGAGCTCCTGGAAGTGCCTGTGATTAAGATTGAGTTGTGGAAGTGATTATCAGTAGCTTGAAAAACCAACAGCTAATGCCCTGAGCATTGATGCTGTTTCCCAAGAAGTTCCTCCAGGAAACTGTGCTTTCTTTAAAAATGTAGACTTAATTGTTTTAAAAATATTTCCACTCTCAGTGATTGCCTATGTTTTGCTAGACTTCTAATTAAAATGCAGAAGCTCAAATCTGCTGCCTCCTGGTGCTTTTTTTTTTAAAGCTTTGTCTTTTTGCTTGTTTCTTTTTATTTTTCCCTCCAAAACAGCATCATATGACATCTTGTCAGGCATGCGTGCTTCACCAGTCTTGGAAGTGGGACCTCCTTTCTCTGTTGCCCCTGCTTACTATTAAGGCAAGTGCCCCATGCAGACACAAGGAAGTCTGTTTGTGCAGTGAGGAAGACAGGAAGAAATACAGCTACTGGCATTTCTGCTTCTTCGTCAGACAGAATATCAGGTCTGAAATGTTTGTTTAAAACTCTCAGACATTGGCTATTTCATCCTTGGTTGACAAAAGACTGAGTGTGGGCTTGCTTCTAAACTCTGCTGGGGTTATTAAGTGCCAAGCATACAAAGTTGCATACATAGCAACAATGAAAGGCCCCAGTGAAACATGATGGTGTATTTTATACATCCCAACCAGCTTGTCAGTAGTTCAAGCAAAATTATGTTTCTAGATTCCAGGATTTCAATCCTAGACTCAGGTCAGTAGGTCCCTAAAAGGTAGAATGTTGGTCATGTGATCTGTGGTTTTGAAGTTAGATTGTTAGGTGTTTGTGTAATTGGTGATCTCCTTAGCAAATAGATGTTGTGCTCAAAGGAAGTTTTTTTGAGGAATTGATGTTATTTCTTGATGAGTTTCTCAAGCACAAGAGACTACACTGGAAAATATATTGTTAGTACCTGGTCTTTATTAGATAAATGGCAAGATTTTATAACTTGCTTTTATCAGGGTGTAGCCTGAAGGTTTGAAAACCTACCTAAAAGTGACAATGGCTGTTTAAAACTGTGGTTTGGGGCTTTCCTAATCAGATCTATAATTCTTAATGAAACAACATTTATTTATTAAATCCTTTAAGTCAGGCAGAGCAGGTGGAAAAGTTTTTGACTGTGAACTCCAGTGAACAACTTCTTTGGACTGATTCGACTTGCAAGGCCGATTCTACTTTGCAGCAACAGTGTAATGTATTATGTAGCCCAATACTTTAACAATATCCATCTAGCACTCCAGTTGCTTTTCTTACTCTGAGGAATTCAGTGATAGATTCATAATTTCCTATTGACACAATAGCCAAAGAGTTTTTTTTTAATGGTGAGTCACTTTAATTTTGAATTTGTTTATTTTCCTATTTGCACTCACTACATCAAAATATCTTGTTATTTTAATTTACTTTTTATATCCCCATTTTCAGTTGTATCCTTCATAATTATCTTGAATGGTATAATTTCACATAAGTGTGGTATTAGCAGGAGACAGTTTTGAGCTCTGCTTTTCTTATCTTGCTATCATATTGGAGTATGTTTTTATGTTTTGTCACATTCTTCAAAATGATTATTTTAATGGCCATATAATATCTTGTCAAATGGCATTGCTTTAAACACTTCTTCCTCCAGATTTTGGAATTAACCCATGCTCATCAAAGGAATTTTAAAGAATAGAGAACAGTTTAAAGAAGAAAAGCAGTCACTCATAATTCCACCATGCTAAGATAGACTCTGTTAGCAGCTTGGGGAATCTCCATGTATTTGTTCTGTAAACTGTTTTGTAGTTTATGGAGATCAGATTGCCTGTGTTTTTCATTTAACCTGTCTTAAGTGTTTTGTCTTGTTAAAATTCTTTATGCATTGTTTTAAATAGTGCAATAATTTGCCATTATCTACTCAGTCGTTTGTCCATTGCTCATTTATTTCCTTCTTCCCATTATTAGAAATAAGACTGTGATAAATTTCTTTGGTTCATAATTCCCTATCTGCCTCTGTATGACTGAACTCTTAGAAGTAGGATTGCTGGGCCAAGAGTAACCTCTTGGTACTGATGCCAACTTGCTTTCAGAATGGTTGCATCAACTTGCATGTCCACCACAATGCACTTACCAAGCAGAGTACTAGCACTGGAAAAAAAAAAACTCTTTAAATTTGCTAGGTGAAAAAACGTGGGGGGCGGTGGATGGAGATAGGATTTGGCCTGAACACTTTAAATGTTTATTTACCACTTATAGTTCTTCTTTGGAAAATTAATAGTTTTAAGTTTTTACCCCCTTTTTAGTCTGGGTTTTAGTGTTTTTCTTACTACTGGCTTGTTTGTGCCCCCCATGTACGAAAGATGTTTATGTTCTCACTATTTATTCTACAAATTGAGTACTTAATTTTTGCCAGACTTGTGTTGAGCTTGGGCAAACAGCTGTGAACAAGGCCAAAATGAGCCTTGCCACTGTGGAACTTACAATCTAATGTGAGGATGCAAAGAGTATATATGACAAATATACCTAGGCTGGTGTACAGCAGAGGTTGGCAAACCCCAGTTCACCACCTGTTTCATAAAGTTTTATTGGAACACGGCCATATTTTTTCTTTTACGTAATATCTGTAGCTGCTTTCCCACTGCAATGGCAGAGCTGAGTCATTTCAATAGAGACTATGTGGTCCATAAACCTAAAATATGTATTATTTGGCCTTTTACAGAAAAAGTTTGTTGACTCCTAGTCTAGTGGGTCAGGGAAGGCTTCTCTTGGGAACTGACGTTTGAAGTATGACGTGAGTGAGTGTTAGGTATGCTGAGGTGTCTTGGGAGAGAGCCTTCTGGGCGGAGGAAATAAACAGGTCAGGGTTCTGGAGTGGACAGGAGCATGTGCCCTTTGAAGCCCTGACAGATCCTACCACTGTAGCTGGAGTGCAGTGAGCTTCACCAGCCTCAGCTAGAGTTGGGGGTGTATCAGACAGGGCCTTAGAGACCATAGTCATCCTCAGCGCAGGGGATGCAATCAGAGAGCTTTAAGAGGGCATAGAGATGACCACAGGTGCGTTTGAAGATGAGTGCTGAGTGTTGTGTGAATAACACATTGGCAGTGGAGTGAGTGGGTATCACATGTGAATGGTTAGCAGTCTCTTGCCCTGGGCAAACGGAAGGTCCTGGATAAGGGCTGCCAAGCCTAGTCGAGGGTGCCAGTGACTGCATGCTGCTGACGGACAGGCACAAGTGAAAGGGTGGAGGTCCTGGAAGAGCAAGAGCCCTGCTGGGTGTGGGCACATATGCCAGAACAGGCATATGCCGTCAGGTAGGGAGGGAGCATTCAATGAGAGACGTGGGCACTGAGCAGTTTCAGAGCCAGGCATGTTGCTGAGAATGGAGGGAGAGGGTGGTCGGAGATGAGGTCTGGGGATTGAGACTCTGGAGTGTTGGGTGGGCCATCCGCATGGCTCTTCAAATCACCCAGGGCAGGGGCAGGGGTTGTGAAGGGGATGACTGAGCAGGTGCCAGAACGAGGACCCCCCCCTGGAGGACAGTGGGGGCAGAGGCCCTGAGAGGCTTATGGTTCAAGTGGTACTAACCACGGTGGCTTTTGCCCTGCCCTCTCTTGGAGGGCTGGAGACATCTGGGCTAACGATCCAGCTACAGCCCAGCAGGTGCTGTGATGTGGGCCGGTGTTGCTTTTCCCCTTCGTCCCCAGGGGTTGGTGGGAGTGGCAGGCTGCCGTCCTGGAGGAAGAGCTTTGTGCCTCAGCATGCGAGGTGCAGAGAGGGACGAGGTCAAGCCCTGTGGTCTTAACTCCGTGGTCTGAAGTCAGGCGAGGTCAGCTTCGAATTAGATACTGACTTGGTTGCATGGTCTTGAGCCTGTGTACTTAACCAAGTAGTTGTTTGTTTGCTTTTTAAAACATAGAAAATCTGAACATGTAGGTATTTAAAGTTTTGTACGGTCAGATGCATTTTAGATGCCTCAGTGCTCAGGACTGTGGGCGCTGGAGCATCATCTGGGGCCTCTCGCCAGGGGGCTGAGGAGCGGTTGTAGGCAGCCCGCACTGCACGTGCCAGGCCCTCGTGTCGGACCTGTCTCTGCCCTAGATGGGAGGCCCTGGTGGTAGGTCTTGGGAAGCAGCGCCCTGCAGGGTTGAAGGCCCTGGGAAGTCCTGGGCAGGTAAGTAGAGTCTTATCGAGGCTTGAAGAGAGCAGGTCCCACAGGTTGCTCTGGGTTTTTTCTCCCTTATCTCTCACTGCAGGAGAGACGGTCTATGGAAGGCTCATCCATGGACAGAAGCTGAAGTACTTTGTAATTTTATAGTTGGTGTGAATTCATGTCCTAAGATCATAGTTTACTTTTTTTTTTTAAACAAGCCCACCTCCAGCTTAGGGTTCATGAATGTTCTGCCACTGGTTGTCACTTTTGTTTGGCCTTTTCATTCCAGCTCTATTACCAGGTTTTAAACTTCGCCATGATTGTGTCTTCTGCGCTCATGATCTGGAAGGGCTTGATCGTCCTCACCGGCAGCGAGAGCCCCATCGTCGTGGTGCTGAGGTGGGTCCTGCCGCTGTCACTCTGCTGCCCCGTGCCCGGGGAGCAGTGTTGCCTTGCGTCAAAGTCCATGTGACAAGCAACAAGCAGTGTTTTGTTTAGATAGAATATTAGAATCTTCTTTATTGATATCTGCTTTGAGAACATTCCATTTTTTTCTGGTGTTTGTTGGGAAATCTTATCTTTTCCAACAGACATATTAGAGATTTTATTGCATTGATACTATACTCCAGTGCAACATATTTGCTTCTGTCTTTTAATGTTTTAATCCATGTAAAATGACAATTTAGTAATGTGGTGCTAACACATTATTTGTGTACAAATTGATTTTTAAACGTAAGTAATTTAAGACTGTTACTTGGTTTTCTCTGTATCAAATAGGGAGTGTATGTCCCCAGTGCCTTGCAGAGTGTCTGGTGTTTTTTCAAGTGGCTTCTCCTTGAAAAATACAGTCGTAGACAGCTACTCACTTCTTGAGACTGTTACTCCTACAAAGCACAGCATGTTTATTTTAGAAAGTTAATGCGTTAGCTAGCTTTGTGAAGCCCTAAAGGCATCCAGGGAAAAAACTTAATGAGTTTGAAATTAAATAACCACGTTTGGGGGCTTAGGTGCTTTAAACTGCCCTCTGTCCAAGTGTCTTAGATGGCTGGGTCTCGCTGCGTGTGGGAGTGGGGCCCTGGCTATGAGCGGGCAGCAGCTATAAAGTGGGCAGGGTCACAGCTGGCCAGTGCAGGGACCAAGTCCAGCACGCAGGGGCCTTAGCCCCCAACCTGGTGCCCTTTATCTCCACTGGGCCCCCCTGCCATGTCACAGGCCTTCAGCCATGGCCCGGCTTCACCAGGCTACCCTTGCATGACTGGCCAGGAGGCCCACTTCTAGAGATACAAGCATTTTCATAAGTTTAGGCACCTCAGGATAGCACAGGGGCCTTGAAGTCCCTTGTGTTCACACTGTGCTCCAAGAGCACCCTGTGGTCTGGGAGGTAGGTTAGGAGAGAGAAGGGGACCAAACTCATGAGATTCTAGCCTTGCTTCAATTATGACAGCTCCATTTTTTTTTTTTAATTTTTTTTGTGAGGGCATCTCTCATATTTACTGATCAAATGGTTGTTAACGACAATAAAATTCTGTATAGGGGAGTCAATGCTCAATGCACAATCATTAATCCACCCCAAGCCTAATTTTCATCAGCCTCCAATCTTCTGAGGCATAACAAACAAGTTCTTACATGGAGAACAAATTCTTACATAATGAATAAGTTACATAGTGAACAGTACAAGGGCAGTCATCACAGAAACTTTCGGTTTTGCTCATGCATTATGAACTATAAACAGTCAGTTCAAATATGAATACTCATTTGGTTTTTATACTTGATTTATATGTGGATACCACATTTCTCTCTTTATTATTATTATTTTTAATAAAATGCTGAGGTGGTAGGTAGATACAAGATAAAGGTAGAAAACATAGTTTAGTGTTGTAAGAGAGCAAATGTAGATGATCAGGTGTGTGCCTGTAGACTATGTGTTAATCCAAGCTAGACCAGGGCAATAAAACATCCACGTATGCAGAAGATTTCTCTCAGAACGGGGGGGTGAGGTTCTAAGCCTCACCTCTGTTGATCCCCAATTTCTCACCTGATGACCCCCCTGCGACTGTGCCTGTCTTAGGTTGTTCCTCCCTTGAGGAATCTTACCCATCTCTGGCTAACCAGTCATCTTCCGGGGCCATACAGGGAAATGTAAAGTTGGTAAGTGAGAGAGAAGCCTTATTGTTTGAAATGGTTAGCTTTTTATTTCTTTGCATATTTATGCCCTGTAGCTTCTATGCCCAGCATTTGTCTTGAGGTATCTTTACCACATGGAAGAATTATGATACTCGGTAAATTTGATATGAGGCACGAATTCTATTTATGGGTTGTAATTAGGAAGGAAGAAGAAAAGCTATAGAAGTAGCAGGTGGAAGAAAACATGGGAAGATTGATCATTTCTTTGACATATCTTCTAGTAGAGTAACTTCAGCATGAATAGGTTTTAAGCTACTAATTAAATTGCGCACACACCTTAACATAATAGGAGTACAGTTACGTAACCAAAGCATACCTATAATTACCAGCCATCTCCAGTGAAGCCAAGAAAACCAGTTAGGCACCTTAGGCATTTGTGAAAACTTATCTATGATATGGTGGATATTGTCCAACTGAACTTGAACAGTCTGAGAGAAATCAGACAAATTAAAACAACCCATTCCTGGGGAATGTTCACATCCCTTATGTTCTTTTAACAGTAAATAGTCTGTAGTTGTAAGATTTTGGAGCGCTACAATTTGCACTTCTCCTAATTCTTGATTGAGTTCCAACAGTATAGATCCAGTCAAATTTGTTGTTTTACTGTATGCACAGGCCAGCTTAGATATCTCCTTCTTCATTCCCATGGAAAGTCCAGGAGCTGGTGGGATGAGTGCATCTACAGCTGTAGCAGTGCGTGGATCTTTGTTGAGGTTTTTTTTTTTTTTTTTAATAATTATTTTTTATTGAAGGGTAGTTGACGCACAGTATTACATTACATTAGTTTCAAGTGTACAACACAGTGGTAGAACATTTATATACATAATTCTAGGTTCCAGCTATCACCCTACCAAGCTGTTACAATATCTTGACTATATTCCTTATGCTATACATTACATCCCGGTTACTTATTTATTTTACCATTGGAAGTCTGTCCTTTTTTTTTTTTTTTTTTTTTTTGTGAGGGCATCTCTCATATTTATTGATCAAATGGTTGTTAAAGACAATAAAATTCTGTATAGGGGAGTCAATGCTCAATGCACAATCATTAATCCACCCCAAGCCTAATTTTCGTCAGTCTCCAATCTTCTGAGGCATAACAAACAAGTTCTTACATGGAGAACAAATTCTTACATAATGAATAAGTTACATAGTGAACAGTACAAGGGCAGTCATCACAGAAACTTTCAGTTTTGCTCATGCATTATGAACTATAAACAGTCAGTTCAAATATGAATACTCATTTGGTTTTTATACTTGATTTATATGTGGATACCACATTTCTCTCTTTATTATTATTATTTTTAATAAAATGCTGAAGTGGTAGGTAGATACAAGATAAAGGTAGAAAACATAGTTTAGTGTTGTAAGAGAGCAAATGTAGATGATCAGGTGTGTGCCTGTAGACTATGTGTTAATCCAAGCTAGACCAGGGCCATAAAACATCCACGAATGCAGAAGATTTCTCTCAGAACAGGGGGGGTGGGGTTCTAAGCCTCACCTCTGTTGATCCCCAATTTCTCACCTGATGGCCCCCCTGCGACTGTGCCTGTCTCAGGTTGTTCCTCCCTTGAGGAATCTTACCCGTCTCTGGCTAACCAGTCATCTTCCGGGGCCATACAGGGAAATGTAAAGTTGGTGAGTGAGAGAGAAGCCTTATTGTTTGAAATGGTTAGCTTTTTACTTCTTTGCATATTTATGCCCTGTGGCTTCTATGCCCAGCATTTGTCTTGAGGTATCTTTACCACTTGGAGGAGTTATGATACTCGGTAAATTTGATATGAGGCACGAATTCTATTTAAGGGTTGTAATTAGGAAGGAAGAAGAAAAGCTATAGAAGTAGCAGATGGAAGAAAACATGGGAAGATTGATTATTTCTTTGACATATCTTCTTGTAGAGTAACTTCAGCATATATAGGTTTTAAGCTACTACTTATATTGCGCACACACATTAACATAATAGGAGTATAGTTACATAACCAAAGCATATCTGTAATTACCAGCCATCTCCAGTGAAACCAAGGAAACCAGTTAGGCACCTTAGGCATTTGTGAAAACTTATCTATGATATGGTGGATATTGTCCAGCTGAACTTGAACAGTCTGAGAGAAATCAGACAAATTAAAACAACCCATTCCTGGGGACTGTTCACATGCCATATGTTCTTTTAACAGTAAATAGTCTGTAGTTATAAGAGTTTGGAGCGCTACAATTTGCACTTCTCCAAATTCTTGGTTGAGTTCCAACAGTATAGATCCAGTCAAATTTGTTGTTTTACTGTATGCACAGGCCAGCTTAGATATCTCCTTCCTCTTTCCCATGGCAAGTCCAGGAACTGGTGGGATGAGTGCATCTACAGCTGTAGCAGTGCGTGGATCTTTGTTGGGGATTTTTGATGATCATCTTCTGGCATGAGTCTTCCAGAGAGTGCTGATGTTGGAAGTTCTCTTTCATATCGTATCTTAGTTCATTTTCGGGGTAGCCCAATTAGGCTTTGATCCTCTGTATAAACACAAACAGACCCTTTGCCTTCACTTTTATATGCCCTTTATACCCTTGTGTAGAACTCATTGGAGGTTACCACACAGGAACTGCCCTTTTTTTGTTTTGTTTTGTTTTGTTTTGTTTTGTTTTTGGTATCACTAATCTACACTTACATGACGAATATTATGTTTACTAGGCTCTCCCCTATACCAGGTCTCCCCTATAAACCCCTTTACAGTCACTGTCCATCAGCATAGCAAAATGTTGTAGAATCACTACTTGCCTTCTCTGTGTTGTACAGCCCTCCCTTTTCTCCTACCCCCTCATGCATGTTAATCTTAATACCCCCCTACTTCTCCTCCCCCCTTATCCCTCCCTACCCACCCATCCTCCCCAGTCCCTTTCCCTTTGGTACCTGTTAGTCCATTCTTGAGTTCTGTGATTCTGCTGCTGTTTTGTTCCTTCAGTTTTTCCTTTGTTCTTATATTCCACAGATAAGTGAAATCATTTGGTATTTCTCTTTCTCCGCTTGGCTTGTTTCACTGAGCATAATACCCTCCAGCTCCATCCATGTTGCTGCAAATGATTGGATTTGCCCTTTTCTTATGGCTGAGTAGTATTCCATTGTGTATATGTACCACATCTTCTTTATCCATTCATCTATCGATGGACATTTAGGTTGCTTCCAATTCATGGCTATTGTAAATAGTGCTGCGATAAACATAGGGGTGCACTGATCTTTCTCATACTTGATTGCTGCATTCTTAGGGTAAATTCCTAGGAGTGCAATTCCTGGGTCAAATGGTAAGTCTGTTTTGAGCATTTTGATGTACCTCCATACTGCTTTCCACAATGGTTGAACTAACTTACATTCCCACCAGCAGTGTAGGAGGGTTCCCCTTTCTCCACAGCCTCGCCAACATTTGTTGTTGTTTGTCTTTTGGATGGCAGCCATCCTTACTGGTGTGAGGTGATACCTCATTGTAGTTTTAATTTGCATTTCTCTGATAATTAGCGATGTGGAGCATCTTTTCATGTGTCTGTTGGCCATCTGTATTTCTTTTTTGGAGAACTGTCTGTTCAGTTCCTCTGCCCATTTTTTAATTGAGTTATTTGTTTTTTGTTTGTTGAGGCGTGTGAGCTCCTTATATATTCTGGACGTCAAGCCTTTATCGGATGTGTCATTTTCAAATATATTCTCCCATACTGTAGGGATCCTTTTTGTTCTATTGATGGTGTCTTTTGCTGTACAGAAGCTTTTCAGCTTAATATAGTCCCACTTACTCATTTTTGCTGTTGTTTTCCTTGCCCGGGGAGATATGTTCAAGAAGAGGTCACTCATGTTTATGTCTAAGAGGTTTGTGCCTATGTTTTCTTCCAAGAGTTTAATGGTTTCATGGCTTACATTCAGGTCTTTGATCCATTTTGAGTTTACTTTTGTATATGGGGTTAGACGATGGTCCACTTTCATTCTCCTACATGTAGCTGTCCAGTTTTGCCAGCACCACCTGTTGAAGAGACTGTCATTTTGCCATTGTATGTCCATGGCTCCTTTATCAAATATTAATTGACCATATATGTCTGGGTTAATGTCTGGATTCTCTAGTCTGTTCCATTGGTCTGTGGCTCTGCTCTTGTGCCAGTACCAAATTGTCTTGATTACTATGGCTTTATAGTAGAGCTTGAAGTTGGGGAGTGAGATCCCCCCTACTTTATTCTTCTTTCTCAGGATTGCTTTGGCTATTCGGGGTCTTTGGTGTTTCCATATGAATTTTTGAATTATTTGTTCCAGTTCATTGAAGAATGTTGCTGGTAGTTTCATAGGGATTGCATCAAATCTGTATATTGCTTTGGGCAGGATGGCCATTTTAACGATATTAATTCTTCCTAGCCACGAGCATGGGATGAGTTTCCATCTGTTAGTGTCCCCTTTAATTTCTCTTAAGAGTGACTTGTAGTTTTCCGAGTATAAGTCTTTCACTTCCTTGGTTAGGTTTATTCCTAGGTATTTTATTTTTTTTGATGCAATTGTGAATGGAGTTGTTTTCCTGATTTCTCTTTCTGTTGGTTCATTGTTAGTGTATAGGAAAGCCACATATTTCTGTGTGTTGATTTTGTGTCCTGCAACTTTGCTGTATTCCGCTATCAGTTCTAGTAGTTTTGGGGTGGAGTCTTTAGGGTTTTTTATGTACAGTATCATGTCATCTGCAAATAGTGACAGTTTAACTTCTTCTTTACCAATCTGGATTCCTTGTATTTCTTTGTTTTGTCTGATTGCCATAGCTAGGACCTCCAGTACTATGTTAAATAACAGTGGGGAGAGTGGGCATCCCTGTCTAGTTCCCGATCTCAGAGGAAATGCTTTCAGCTTCTCGCTGTTCAATATAATGTTGGCTGTCGGTTTATCATAGATGGCCTTTATTATGTTGAGGTACTTGCCCTCTATTCCCATTTTGCTGAGAGTTTTTAACATGAATGGATGTTGAACTTTGTCAAATATTTTTTCAGCATCTATGGAGATGATCATGTGGTTTTTGTCTTTCTTTTTGTTGATGTGGTGGATGATGTTGATGGACTTTCGAATGTTGTACCATCCTTGCATCCCTGGGATGAATCCCACTTGGTCATGATGTATGATCCTTTTGATGTATTTTTGAATTCGGTTTGCTAATATTTTGTTGAGTATTTTTGCATCTACGTTCATCAGGGATATTGGTCTGTAGTTTTCTTTTTTGGTGGGGTCTTTGCCTGGTTTTGGTATTAGGGTGATGTTAGCTTCATTGAATGAGTTTGGGAGTATCCTCTCCTCCTCTATTTTTTGGAAAACTTTAAGGAGAATGGGTATTATGTCTTCCCTGTGTGTCTGATAAAATTCCGAGGTAAATCCATCTGGCCTGGGGGTTTTGTTCTTTGGTAGTTTTTTGATTACCACTTCAATTTCGTTGCTGGTAATTGGTCTGTTTAGATTTTCTGTTTCTTCCTGGGTCAATCTTGGAAGGTTGTATTTTTCTAGGAAGTTGGCCATTTCTCCTAGGTTTCCCAGCTTGTTAGCATATAGGTTTTCATAGTATTCTCTAATAATTCTTTGTATTTCTGTGGGGTCCGTCGTGATTTTTCCTTTCTTGTTTCTGATACTGTTGATTTGTGTTGACTCTCTTTTCTTCTTAATAAGTCTGGCTAGAGGCTTATCTATTTTGTTTATTTTCTCAAAGAACCAGCTCTTGGTTTCATTGAGTTTTTCTATTGTTTTATTCTTCTCAATTTTATTTATTTCCCCTCTGATCTTTATTATGTCCCTCCTTCTGCTGACCTTAGGCCTCATTTGTTCTTCTTTTTCCAATTTCGATAATTGTGACATTAGACCGTTCATTTGGGCTTGTTCTTCCTTTTTTAAATATGCTTGGATTGCTATATACTTTTCTCTTAAGACTGCTTTTGCTGTGTCCCACAGAAGTTGGGGCTTAGTGTTGTTGTTGTCATTTGTTTCCATATATTGCTGGATCTCCATTTTGATTTGGTCATTGATCCATTGATTATTTAGGAGCGTGTTGTTAAGCCTCCATGTGTTTGTGAGCCTCTTTGCTCTCTTTGTACAGTTTATTTCTAGTTTTATGCCTTTGTGGTCTGAAAAGTTGGTTGGTAGGATTTCAATCTTTTGGAATTTTCTGAGGCTCTTTTTGTGGACAGCTCCATTTTTATGTATTGCATTTGATTATACTTTTTGGTAATATTTCATTTGAAGGAAGAATTTTAGGGCTTTTAAAAGAAGAAAATTTTAAAACCTCAAGTTTAGATTGGCCCACTCACTTAGAAGATAAGTAACCTGAGGTCCAGTGAGGCCCAGGCACCAGCATCTCACAGGTACTTCTGCCAGAGCCAAAACTAGATCCAGGATGTTCTGGCTCTTTGTAAATCACACAGACACACTTGTGTACAGAAATTCTTGTGAAATTGCAGTGTGATACCGCCTTCTAAGGCTGACCCAGAAAGAAACAGAAAATCTGAACAGACCAATTACCAGCAATGAAATTGAATTGGTAATCAAAGAACTATCTAAGAACAAAATCTTTGGACCAGATGGCTTCGCCGCTGAATTTTATCAAACATTTAGTGAAGACCCAATACCCATCCTCTTTAAAAGTTTTCCAAAAAGTAGAAGAAGAGGGAATACTTCCAAGCTCATTCTGTGAAGCCAGCATCACTCTAATATCAAAACCAGGCAAAGACACCACAAAAAAGAAAAGTACAGACCAATATCCCTGATGAACATAGATGCAAAAATACTCAACAAAATATTAGCAAACTGAACTCAAAAATATATCAAAAAGATCATCCACCATGATCAAGTAGGATTTATTCCAGGGATACAGGGATGATGGTACAATATTAGAAAATCCATCAACATCATCCAACACATCAACAAAAAGGACAAAAACCACACAGTCATTTCCATAGATGCCGAAAAGCATTTGACAATATTCAAAATCCATTCATGATAAAAACTCTCAACAAAATGAGTATAGAGGGCAAGTACCTCAACATAATAAAGGCCATATATGACAAACCCACAGCCAACATCATACTTAGTAGCGAGAAGCTGAAAGCCTTTCCTTTAAGATCGGAAACAAGGCAAGGATGCCCACTCTCCCCACTTCTGTTCAGAATAGTACTGGAGGTCCTAGCCATGGCAATCAGACAACACAAAGAAATAAAGGGTATCCAGATTGGTAAGGAAGAAGTTAAACTGTCACTGTTTGCAGATGACATTATATTATACATAAAAAACCCTAAAGAATCCACTGCAAAACTACTAGATCTAATATCTGAATTCAGCCAAGTTGCAAGATACAAAATTAATACACAGAAATCTGTTGCATTCCTATACACTAACGATGAACTAGCAGAGAAAGAAATCAGAAAAATAGTTCCATTCACAATTGCTTCAAAAAGAATAAAATACTCAGGAATAAACCTAACCAAGGAAGTGGAAGACCTATAGTTTGAAAACTACAAGACACTCATGAGAGAAATTAAAGAAGATACCAATAAATGGAAACACATCCCGTGCTCATGGATAGGGAGAATTAATATTGTCAAAATGGCCATCCTGCCTAAAGCAATCTACAGATTCAATGCAATTGCTATCAAAATACCAACAGCATTCTTCAATGAACTAGAGCAAATCATTCTAAAATTCATATGGAACCACAAAAGACCCTGAATAGCCAAAGAAATCCTGAGAAAGAAGAATAAAGCTGGGGGGATTATGCTCCCCAACTTCAAGCTCTACTACAAAGCCACAGTAATCAAGACAATTTGGTACTGGCAGAAGAAAAGACCCACAGACCAGTGGAACAGAATAGAGAGCCCAGATATAAACCCAACAATATATGGTCAATTAATATACGGTAAAGGAGCTGTGGACATACAATGGGGAAATGACAGCCTCTTCAACAACTGGTGTTGGCAAAATTGGACAGCTACATCTAAGAGAATGAAACTGGATTATTGTTTAACCCCATACACAAAAGTAAACACAAAATGGATCAAAGACCTGAGTATAAGTCATGAAACCATCTTAGAAGACAACAGAGGCAGAAATCTCCTGAATATAAACATGAGCAACTTCTTCCTGAATGCATCTCCTCGGGAAAGGGAAACAAAAGCAAAAATGAACACATGGGACTACATCAAACTAAAAAGCTTCTGTACAGCAAAGGACACCATCAACAGAACAAAAAGGCATCCTACAGTATGGGAGAATATATTTGTAAATGACATATCCAACAAGGGGTTAGCATCCAAAATATATAAATAATTCACACGCCTCAACAACCAAAAAGCAAATAACCCAATTAAAAAATGGGCAGAAGATATGAAGAAACAATTCTCCAAAGAAGAAATTCAGATGGGCAACAGACCCATGAAAAGATGCTCCACATCACCAATCAGGGAAAGGCAAATTAAAATCACAGTGAGATACCACCTCACACCATTTAGGATAGCCAGCATTGAAAAGACTAAGAATAACAAATGCTGGTGAGAATGCGAAGAAAGGGGAACCCTACTACACTGCTGGTGGGAATGTAAGCTAGTTCAACTATTGTGGAAAGCAATATGGAGGTTCCTCAAAAAACTAAAAATAAAAACACCATTTGACCCAGGAATTCCACTCCTAGGAATTTACCCAAAGAATACAAGTTCTCAGTTTCAAAAAGACATGCACCCCTATGTTTATTGCAGCACTATTTACAATAGCCAAGATACAGAAGCAACCTAAGTGTCCATCAGTAGATGAATGGATAAAGAAGGTGTGGTACATATACACAATAGAATACTATTGAGCCATAGGAAAGAAACAAATCCTACCATTTGCAACAACATGGATGGAGCTGGATAATATTATGCTCAGTGAAATAAGCCAGGTGGAGAAAGACAAGTGCCAAATGATTTCCCTCATTTGTGGAGTATAACAACGAAGCAAAATTGAAGGAACAAAATAGCAACAAACTCATAGACCCCAAGAAGGGACCAGTGGTCACCAAAGGGGAGGGGTGGGGGAGGGCAGGTGGGGAGAGAGGGAGAAGGGTATTGAGGGGTATTATGTTTAGTACACGTGGTGTCGGGGGAATCATGGGGAAGACAGTGTAGCATTGAGAAGGCAAATAGTGAATCTGTGGCATCTGCAATGGGGTATGGGTGGGGACTTGATAATATGGTAAATGTAGTACCACGTTGTTTTTTCATGTGAAACCTTCATAAGAGTGTATACCAATAATACCTTAATAAAAAAAAAAAAGAAAAAAAAGAAATTGCAGTGTGTAGGGACTCTTTTATTTCTTTAAGGCATCCTTTACAACTCTAAAGCAATTTGGTTTGTCAGTCTAAGCTGTTGACTTTATGAGAGATGTGACCTTGGGGAAATCCCTGGCCCTGGCGGGAAGCAAGGGCAAGTTGATGTTAGCGGAATGCTTCAAAGAACTGCTTTTCTTACGGGAACACAATAATGACTGCTGAGGCTGCAGCGCTCTTCCTGCTTCTGAGACTTGCCCAGGAGGCTTTTCTTTCTTGTGGTTTTTACTTGTTATCACAGGCTGAGGTGGTTTTCTAGAAACCTCTTTCCATTGTGTCTCTCCAGGAATTTTGTTGAAAGAGTAAAGATAAAGCAATGGATGAAGACATTCTCTTAAGCATTTTAGCCATTATTTTTAAGGAGGAAACAAAATACTGACGCAAGTGTGTTCTGTTTTCAGATGACAACAAAATAAACTTGCACATCGAGGGGCAAAAACCCCAAATTTGTTTTTACTCAGATGTTTTTCTTTCACTCTTACTCTGGTTCTAACCCTCTCTCCCTCTTTAATTCAGATTTCCTATTTCTGAATGCTCGGTCTGTTACCATGCTTGGTGTCTCTAGTTCCTTCAAAAATAAACCCATCAGCAGGTTCAGGCCCGTCTGCACTGTGTTTCTGCCTGCTGTACTCCACGTGTGCTGACAAGTTTAAGGTTTCCCCAGGTTGGGAGGGGTGGGGCCAGCCTTTTGAGTGGGTCTCCCTGCGAACCCACGTTTTCCTCCAGAGCTCCCCGTTCTTCACTAGCCTGGTTGTTTCTGCCCTCTGCAAACTCGCTCATCGTTGCAGGGCCCTTACTAGCCTACTTGTCGGCCTTCTTTATTTTCTCCTGCATTAAAACAAAGCACGAGCCTATGTACAATGAATCCTGTTTTGATCATTTCAGTTTCCACTAGATTACAGTTTTGTTTGAATCCACCAGAGATTTTTGGGGCACGGGTTTAAACTGGAATCGTGTGGGATTATTTCTTGACCTCCACCTCAAAATAGTCAACATTTGTTAGAATGGGGCTTTCTGTAGGAAATGGTTGAAAGCGTGACACCACAGGAGTCAGAGCCCTGGGTTTGAATTTTGTCCCAGCCCTCAGCGTGGCTTTGGGTAGATCATCCTCCGAAGTGTATTCGCTTGTTTCTGATTCCTTGCACAACTATGTCTGCGCCCTAGGTGCTGGGGATACACCACGAAACATTAAGAATTGCCCTAGACTGTTAATCAGCTTTCAGAATCTGCAGTTCTAAATAAAAGTAGTCACGTATTTAGAGATGTAAGGCTTTTTACGGGTAAAAACAGGCAGCTGTTACTTCAAAGAGTCCACATTATGCTTGGTTCTTTTTCTACCTCGTGTAAACTGCATGGGGCCTGCTGGTGCCCTTTGCACACTTGAATCTGAGAAGCAGTGGTTGCTTTTCTTACGGATCAGCGTCATCTTGAGCTGTCAGAAGGAAGCCACCGTCTTTGGTTTCGTAGCTCATGGACCTACTTGACTGCTGATGAAAATCGAAACTGATATGTTTATTACCATATTCTTTATGAAGTGAGATGTTCACCTTGTAAACCCAGGGTAATTTGATGTGATTTTGTGTTTCTTTCTAGTGGCAGTATGGAGCCAGCCTTTCACAGGGGCGACCTTCTGTTCCTAACAAATTTCCGGGAAGACCCAATTCGAGCTGGTGAAATCGTTGTTTTTAAAGTTGAAGGACGAGACATTCCAATAGTTCACAGAGTAATCAAAGTTCATGAAAAGTAAAAAGGCTTTACTTCTTTTTCGGTGGTGTTCTGTAAAGTTTTGGTACCCCAAATTTAATGATTGACTAGGAAGTAGCAAAAACACGCTGGGTTATGTTCCTAGTTCTGCTTTACTGATCAGGTGGCTTTGGACCTGCTACTGAACGCGGTCCGTAAGATGGGAATGAGAATTTACCCACAGAACTCGCAGGGAGATTATGAGGATTAAGTGCACTTACATCTACCACAGCACTTGAAAAACTTAAATTGCTGCACAGTGTATGAATATGAGTGTGTTATAGCATAGTAATAGCTATTTTCAAGAGTCTTAAGAGAAAATCAAATCCCACTGTAATTGAGGATTATTTTGATGTGAGAATTATTTTCTGAAATGCAGAAAGCTACCTGTTTCTGTTTATCACTTTGGAATAACTGGCATAATATTAGCAGTAACATTAGCCCTGGATGGATAAAAATTCTTTTCCCGTCTTATCCCATGATTCTGTTATTGCCTATCCTGCATGAATTCTTCCCCCACAAATGTCCTTGTCTTTCCCTTAAATGCCAGTAGTGACTTACTAAGACTCTTTTTGAGAACCAGAAAACAATTATTCCTAGCTTAGACTTTTAAGATCCCATGTGAGAATATAGTCACATAATTAGCAAAGATGTTACATTATATATACTTGGTAATTCATTTACCTTTTTGCAGCTTAGTGTAGCCTTTTTACCTGCATGAGTTGTGAGGTTAAATTTAGTTATGTATATTTCTTTTTTTAAAATAATGGAACATTTCTTATCCTGTCCATGTGCACGTGTGCGCATGCTGTAACTATTTGCACATATCCGGTGTTAGATTCCCATTCCATTCACTGCTTCCAGGTATTCCCCAAATATGTTAATACTTAAAATGTTCACTTCTTTTATTCTAAATGTTCAATTGACTTTGTTTCAGTTTGTGTTCCTACATTGGTCCTGCACTGTTACTTGATGGCTGCTTGTTAACTAACTGGTGAAGAAATACGTCCAGTCATAATGTGGCCTTACTCTCACCTCATTTAAAAAATAATTTCTCAAGATGAGAAGTTGTTCAAAGTTGAGGAAATAGTGATTTTCTGTAATTTTCATGGGTTGTGAGAGGCTGCTTGCTTGGATTTTTCTCATCTTGATTTCCTTTATAACCATGGCTCCAGGTCAGCGTGCTCCTTTTGCCATGGATTCAAATCTTCTAGGCTTTTAATATTTTTATCAAATTATAATAGTGCATTTTTTCATTGTCTTATTGAAAGAAGACCCTTCCTATGCCTCTGTAGTGCTATAATATTGTGCTTGAAGTGTCAAGGCTATGTAAGCACCAGTTTAGAATGTTTAAAATTAATCCCACATGTCTCTTTAACACATTGATTTTATGCCATGTGTGATTCCTGTTTCTTTGCAAACTGAATTTTATACCACTCTGCTCAGTGGCCAAGGAAATAATGCGTTAACACATCCTACATTTGGCCAGGAAAAGTTAAGTTTGAGAAGAGGTAAGAACACACTTGCATTTGAATTACCTTTTGCTGAAACCTGTGTAATTGGGAACCAAGTGCATGGCTGGAGTGAAGGGAGTGTAGCTCAGGTTGACAGATTGGTCCCTGAGCCTGAGGAAGAATGAAAGCAGTTGCAGGAAGCTAATCATCCCCTTACCTGTACCCTCTGCCTTGTTCTTTAGGATTTAAGTCTACAAAATTGTCAATAGATTTGTGCTTTAGTTGAGTGGTTATCTGTATGTGATCATCCTAGACCAAGAAAGATAAAGTTATTTTTGACTGCTTCTTAAAATGCCCATATCAGACTGTAAAGTATTGAATAAGCAGATAGTTTTCTAATGATGCTGTGTTGAAAATAATATTTGAAAGGACGTTATTTTGCTTTCCAGAGATAATGGAGACATCAAATTTCTGACTAAAGGAGATAATAATGAAGTTGATGATAGAGGTTTGTACAAAGAAGGCCAGAACTGGCTTGAAAAGAAGGACGTGGTGGGACGAGCCAGAGGGTGAGGATGAACTTTTAAATGATATAGAAGATTCAGAAATCAGAAAAACATTTGGAAACAAAGAAGCTAAATGTAAAGGATAGTATAATCATTCATTATAAATAATACATGTCAGGAAAGTTGTTAAGTACAGTCGACCCTTGAACAACATAAATTTGAGTTGCACAGGTCCACTTATATGCACTTTTTTCAAGAAATCTTCTGAAATTTGTGACAATTAGAAAAAAACATGGTTTTTTTTCTTTAGCTTACTTTATTGTAAGAATACAATATATGCTACATGGAACATACAGAATGTGTGTTAATTGACTGTTTATTTTTGGGTAAGGCTTCCAGTCAGCAGTAGGCTGTTACTAGTTAAGTTTTGGGGTGTTGGTACCCCTAACCCCTGTGTTGTTCAAGGGTCAACTGTAGTTCTTGTATGGACTGTGTATGTATTTACTATGTAACAAAACTCAGAACTAAAGACCTAAAATTTAAAAGTGAATGCAACACATATTATCTATATCATGGGTTTAATTATATTTTTGAAATAAATCCTCACCTAGAGATTAGTTATTTGTGGATTTTGAATAGTAATTATAAGAAATTCCTCCACAGGTAACCACCGTTTAACGCTTCAGTGAGTATCCTAGGTATTCCCTGTGCCTATCTGTATAGATGTGTGTTTGCCTATGTAATATATAATTTTACTTAGAAAAAAAAAGTTTTTTCCCAACAGGAAGTTGGGAATAGCTTTCTGTGTCAAATATACAGCTATACATTTTTAAATGGCTACATGCTGTTCCTTTGGTAACCCAAATTATTTAGCTAATCTTTTTTGGTGGACATTTAAATTATTTCCTGTTTGTCACTACTAAAACAATTTTGTGATAATTTTTATTAAAGTATCATTGATATACAATCTTATGAAGGTTTCACATGAACAACATTGTGGTTTCAGCATTCACCCATATTATCAAGTCCTCATTGTGCCCTCAAGTGCCCCATTGCAGTCACAGTCTTATCAGCATAGTAAGATGCTATAGAGTCATTACTTGTCTTCTCTGTACTGTACTGCCTTTTCCATGACCAAACCTATATTGTGATGGCTAATTATAGTGCCCCTTAATCCCTTCTCCCTCCTTCCCCACCTCCTCTCCCCAAACCCTTCCCTTTGGTAACCACTAGCCCCTTCTTGGAGTCTGTGAGTCTGCTGCTGTTTGTTCCTTCACTTTTGCTTCATTGTTATACTCCACAAATGAAGGAAGTCATTTGTTACTTGTCTTTCTCCACCTCACTTATTTCACTAAGCATAATACCCCTTAGGTCCATCCATGTTGTTGGAAATGGGAAATTTGTTTTCTTTTTATGGCTGAATAATATTCCATTTGTATATGTACCACCTCTTCTTTATCCATTCATCTATTGATGGACACTTAGGTTGCTTCTATTTCTTGGCTATTGTAAATAGTGCTGCAATAAACATAGGGGTGCATCTGTCTTTTCAAATCAGGGATCTTGTTTTCTTCGGGTAAATTCCTAGAAGTGGAATTACTGTGTCAAATGGTATTCCTATTTTTGTTTTTTTTTGGAACCTCTATACTGCTTTCCATGGTGGTTGCACCAATTTACATTCCCACCAGCAGTGTAGGAGGGTTCCCCTTTCTCTGCATCCTCACCAGCATTTGTTATTCTTGTCTGTTGGATGTTGGCCATCCTAGCTGGTGTGAGGTGATACCTCATTGTGGTTTTAATTTGTATATCCCTAATGATTTAGTGATATGTGCCTTCTCTGGAGAAGTGTCTGTTCAGATCCTCCACCCATTTTTAAATCTGGTTGCTTTTGGGTGTTGAGGCATGTGAGCTCTTTTGATGTTAAGCTCTTATCAGGTAAGTCGTTTACGAATATATTCTCCCATACTATAGGATTCCTTTTTGTTCTGATGGTGTCCTTTGCTGTGCAGAAAATTTTTAGTTTGATATAGTTCCACTTGTTCGTTCATTTTTTATTTTGTTTCCCTTGCCCAAGGAAATGTGTTCAGGAAAAGTTGCTCATGTTTATATTCAAGAGATTTTTGCCTGTGTTTTCTTCTGTGAGTTTCATGCCTTACATTCAGGTCTTTGATCCATTTTGAGTTTACCTTTGTGTATGGAGTTAGACAAGTTTTATGATAATCTTTTAATACTCACCTTTGCATAGTTGTTCTAGCAATGAGTTCTGTTTCTTATTGACACAGCAAAGAGAGTAACCTCTTATTAAAAAACTAAAAAAGGTGATTCTTTGCCACTCTTGGTGACCCTTTTTATGTTTAACCCTTGTTAGAAAGGTCTTCTTATTTTATCTGAATCCCACCAGCCGTGTAAGGCTGGAGAGCACTGTTTGCCATTTTCTAACTTTCAGCTTTATTCATCGCGTTGTGGTTTCAGGCCTCTTTCTACCTTTTTCTCCCTCTGCTCACCTTTTAACCATATTCACTCTCTTGCATTTCCACCTGAATGTCTATGGGGAGATGAGAGACTTCCAGCTGCTCAGTCCTGTATTTTTAGATGCTCTGGTGAAAAGCTTTGTATAAACCTGAGGTTGAAGCTACTGACTGAAATAAAACTGGAGGTACTAAGGGTGTGTGTTACCTTGCTTTCCATTAGTGAGATGTTGAGACTTTGGTTAAGCTGATTACATATTGACATTAATTTTGTCAGCATAATCATTGGCTAGCTTATGCTGCGACCCTTCTCTCTCTGGGGTCATTGTCATGTTCGGGTGTAAGTTACGGGATTCACATATGTATTCACTGCCCAAGAAACTTGTTTGTTCCATCTGAAAAGCACTGTGAAATGCACATGATGATACTTTCAGTTACAAACTAATTATCCATGTATTTCAAAAGCTTTCTCTAACAGCAATTTTTATATAGGCTATCTGAATATTCCCTACAAAAAACGAAAAACTCAATTTTTGGAAGTTGCCCATTCCATATGTACAAGTGGCTTGACTAATTATTTTAATTCTGTTATGCTGATTGCAGCAAGTGAAGACAAGTAGCATCTCTAGCTGAAATCATGTGCCTCCTTACAAAAATGGTCCTGCCTGTTAGCTCTGCTGCTTTTTACTAATAAAACCTTTTGAGACAGGAGTGAATGTTGTTCTTACAGCCCCAACTGGTGCTATTCCCAAGAAAGATTTGTTTCCTAAGGCTGATTTACAGTAGTTTCAATTGTTGCTACCATTATATTAGAACAATCTTTATATTTCTGGCTTTTTATCTCACAATTTAGGTTTTTACCATATGTTGGTATGGTCACCATAATAATGAATGACTACCCAAAATTCAAGGTAGGAATTTATGTGTGTCTGTATTTTTTTTTTAATTATTAGAGCTTTTACATGTGCAACTATGAAGATGCAGCCTATTTAAAAAATTTTGCTAGTTTTTCTTTTGTGCAGATTATTGGTAGTTAACTACAAATTAACATAGTCATTAAATTATCAATGTTTAAATTAAATGTCTAAAATAGCTACTTTCATCTATAATGTTCATAGTGTGTTCTAAAATGGCACCTATATATGTGTTGCTTTTTATTATGGAAATCTTTAAACATGCAAAAAATAGTACAGTGAACCCAGTAATGTTTATCTCCCAACTTCAATAAAAATGGTAGACTTAAAAAATGGTAGATTTTTAAAAATCACTGGAAAAACAGTAGGAGGCCTACACAAGAATGAGTGGTGCATCAGTTGTGTTTGTTGGGTGTTTGATCCTTACGAATGAATGTAGTTTTGAGTTTTTTAACCATAATGTGGCATTGAACAGCTAATTTAGAGAACAAGCCATGGGGGAGGAGGTCATCTTTTGATTCTGTCCTCAGTCCAATACTGAACAGGTTTCATTTGAATACAGTTACAGTCCAAATTTATTTGTAGACCTGACAGTAATTTTCCATTGTGTTTCTTTACAGTATGCTCTTTTGGCTGTAATGGGTGCATATGTGTTACTAAAACGTGAATCTTAAAATGAGAAGCAGTTCCTGGAACCAGACTGAAATGAATTCTGTTGAAAAAGAGAAAAATAATATATTTGAAATGTTCTACTTTCTGTATAAAAGCAAACAATGTGGAGACGTTTCTGTCTTGGCCAAATAAATGATTCATCAGTAATGATTGTTTTCTTTTGTGGGCTCTGATTTGAATCTGCTCAATCTATCTGCTACTCATGACAGGCGTTCAGAACCAAGCGTGAGGGTCTGCACCGTTTCAGGAATCAGGCAGGCCAGCACTGGGCCAGCTCGTGCGGACAGTGCGTAGTCCTCATGATAGAGTTGTAATGTCTGAGTTTCAAAAATTAAATTCTTATGTAACATAAGAATGATTTCAGGAGTGACAGTTCCTATGAGGAGAGGCAAAGCTGACAGAGGGTCAAGGAGGACATTGCTTCTGCTGAGGTCAGGGAAGACCTCTGAGAAGGTACCACTCAACAGAGTTAAAGAAACGCAAGGGAACAAGGCACATAAATCCTGGGGAAAAGCAAGTTGCTGTCAGCGCAGAGGCCCCAGCAAGGGCGTGTTCTCCTCAAGCATCCGTGAGCATGCAGGGCGCCAGGCTGTCGCTACTACAGATTCTGACCCAGGAAGTCCGGGATGGGGCCTGAGGTTCTGCCTTCCTAACACACGCCGAGGCAGTCCCAGCGCTGCTGAGGCCTGGACCCCACTGGGCAGCAAAGTGCTGGAGGCATAGCAAGGAGACGAGCAACATTTTCAAACACTCTTCAGCTTTGCAAACATGTTCTCTCTTCACTGAATAATATGATACTGACATTCTTCCCATCAGAATTTACAAATCTACTGAATTCTTTGAGGTTTGTCCAATCTGACCTCAGAATGTAGAATCCCTAAAAGTCACTTAGCCACTGGTGGGCCTTGAGCAAGTTATCTTAATTTCCCTCAGCCTTAAACGGAGGTTAAGAACTGTGAGTATTCACCCCCTGGTTGTCCTGATAGGGATACACAGGTAATTCACTGAATGCTCTTTGCAGGTTGCTTGACATGTATGCAGGTATCACTCAGTAGATGTTACCCATCATCATGTATGTTTCTCTTTCCAATGTGAACCTGTGCCTAATCGCACACCTGTGTTGACCTCCTGATTTGGAAATGCAACGACCAGCAGGCGGGATCCTTGGGGCTGGCTTGCCCTGTAATCCTTTATTTCTGCTAAAACAAGCTATTGCAATAGCAGTAGGCCTCAATCCTGTTGAAATCAGTGAAGTGAAAGAAAAAAAAATGTACAGGTTACTTTCTAAAAACACTATGCTTTTGTGCTGTTTAATAGGCTCTTTTCTGAAGAAAAGTAGATTTTTCTTCCCCTAACTAAAAATGGAATTTTAAAACACGTCAAAACTTTATTATCTTCCTGGGGTTCTGTAGTGGGTTAATAGAAACTCTTAAAAAGCTCTTAGCATAGCTAAGGTTTTTGCTAATGCTTTGAACATGTGTAATATTCTGAAATAAACTCACAAAGGCAGCCAAGAACCCTAACATAGCTCACCAGTGCCATTTACTTGTGGGTAGGTAGGAAGCATCGTCTCTGAGGCTTCACAGATGCTATTGGTCCCTTTACAGTGGAAGTGATGGAAGTTAATGCTGGATTGAAGTTCTTTTAGCTGGGGGCCTCAGTTGCAGCCTCAGTGTCTGGAACACATCAACCAGAATGGAGCTGTATCTGAGCAGACAGACATCAGCACAACATCCAAGTGGCTTGCAGATCATTCAGCAGGTGGGACCTCTTGCTGGAAGCATTTACATGCTCCGGACAAACTTTTCTTGCATGGCTGGGCAACTGCTTTCCCACTTCGTAAAAGCTTAAAGGCATCAAAGTTGAAGGAATTGTGGTCACTGACCAAGCAAGTGATGTCCACTGAGAAAAGAGAAGACAAAAGTATAAAAACAGGTGTAAGGACCTCAAGACCCTGGTGTAGGGATACACAGCCATGTTTCAGCTCACAAAGGCCTCCTGGTGTTACAAGAGGACACTGTTTAAGTGGTTACATGGTGGTTGCTGTAGTGTCTTTAAGATCAATTTAAATTTCCATCAAAAACTGGAAAGTGTCTACCATGGGAGTAAGCTTCAGTTTTCAAAAAGGCTAGTGGTAGAGCCTCTAATTTCCCCAGCCACAGGCCTTAGCCTTGCCCTTCCCGCTTTGACAAGGAATGTGTCAATCTTTTGCAAAGGTTAGATAAACACACACGCGCGCACACAGCAACAGCCAGATTGTGGGCTCCAAAGTGCTCTATAAAAATTTCAGACCCGCCACTGTTCCTAGCAAGGCTGGGCAAACAACACATTGTTGTGAAAGAAGTCTGCCCGTTTTAAGTGAGCAAAGCATGAGAATCTCTAATTAGGGGAAGTAAGCATTGGCATCTGCACTTCAAAAAACTCCCAGGTGATGAGACGCATATGCAGCAGGGGTTGAGAACCACTGAGGACCATCTGCACAAATTAGTTGGGAGTAAATGTGATTAGAATGCCTAATTGTTCATGTCTTCCCTCTCCTCATCTTCACGGAGTCATTTTCAGATTGCATGATAGGAAAAAACAGAAACACTGCCATATCTCTCTGCCACCCTTTCGCCACCACTTTCCACACCAACCTGATGCTAACATCTCCATTACTTGCCATCTGGTTTCCGCTTCAGCCCGCATCCGATGAAGGAGCCTTTGGCCCAGGGCCGTGGGCAGTCTGCATAGGCTCATCCTGACATTCCGGGCAGAGCTCCACCCATCCACACTCTACGTGCTCAGCAGGTGCCTCAGTTTCCAGTAAAAGGCATGGGGAGGGGTGGGTGCAGCGGAAGGAAGGCCCTGCAGTCACAGGGGTGTAAAGCCCTGCTGCCCCCTACTAGGTCTGTAGTTAACCAAGGCCCAGTTTCCTTACATCTACAATTAGTGAAAATATGGGCCAGGAGTTTCTTAGATGCTTGGTTTTAATCAAATAGAGCTTTACTCTTTCTTCCTCAAGATCATTTGAGTTTGAATACTGAGAATATATTTCTTCAGCCTTACAATCCTCTTGAGCATTCTTCCCTATCATCTTTGGCCATGAATTCTACCTTTATTTTCTCTGAATTTTTAATCTGCTTCCCTACATTGTTGCAGACACATCCTGTGACAGGGACATTCTCCCTCGGAGCCCGTGCTTCTAGCCACATGAAGATTCGGGATGATGTAGAAGAGCAGAGGGTCCTTTACACTGGATCCTGCCTTTGCCAGTTCTGTGTCAATATGGGCATAAGGCGCTTCCCCCACGTGCTCTCCATGGCGAAGTCATCACCCAGACACTATTCACCACGTGCCCCTCGTCAGGTTTCATAGTTTCCCCATAGGCGTTTGCTTGTGCTATACAGCAGGAATCTTTTTAATAGACTTTTTTAGAGCAGTTTTAGGTTCACAGCAAATTGAAAGTACAGAAAGTTCCCATATATTCCCTGTCCCCACAAATGCACAGCCTCTCCTACTGTGACATCCACAGCATAGTAGTACATTTGTCAGAATCGGTGAACCTGCATGAACACATTATCGCCCAAAGTCCATAGTTTATATCATAGTTCACCTAGTGGTGTACATTCTATGAGTTTTGATGAATGTATAGTGTATTCACCACTGCATATCATACAGAATAATTTCCTTTCATAAAAATCCTCTGTGCTCTGCCTCTTCATCCCTCCCTTCCCCAATCTCTGGCAATCACTGATCTTTTTGACTATCTCCACAGTGACACCTTTTCCAGAATGTCATATAACTGGAATCACACAGTGTATGGCCTTTTCAGTATTTAGTTAGGTGCCTTTAAGTTTCCTCCATATCTTTTGATGTCTTGATAGCTCATTTATTTTTAGCACTGAATAATATTCCATTCAATGGTATTTAACCATTCATCAAGTGAAGAATGTATTGGTTGCCTCCAAGTTTTGACAGTGAATAAAGCTGCTCTAAACATTGGTACACAGGTTTTTGTGTTCATGAGTTTTCGGTTCCTATGGTTGGATACCAAGGATCATGGTTGTTGGATCACATAGTAAAAGTATGTTTGGTTTTGTAAGAAACCACCTTCCAAAGTGGCTGGACCATTTTGCTTTCCCACCAGCAATGTAGGAGAGTTCCTGTTGCTCCACTTCCTTGCCAGCATCTGGTGCTGTCACTGTTCTAGAATTTGAACATTCTAATAGGTGTGTAGTGATATCTCATTGTTTTAATTTGCATTTCCCTGATTACATATGATGTGGCACACCTTTCATATGCTTATTTGCCATCCATATATTTTCTCTGGTGAAGGATCTGTTTAAGGTCTGACTCATTTTTAAATCAGGTTGCTTGTTTTTTTTATTGTTGACTTTTAGGAGTTCTTTGTATATTTAAGATAACAGTCCTTTATCAGATATATCTTTTGCAAATATTTTCTCCCAGTCTGTGGCTTGTCTTCTTTCTCTTGATAATGTCTTCTGCTGAGCAGAAGTTTATTTTAATGAAATCCAGCTTATTATCAATTATTTCTTTTATGGATCATGGGGTTGTATCTAAAAAGATATTGCCATACCCAAGATTGTCTAGATTTTTCTCCTATTATCTCCTAGGAATTTTAGAGTTTTGTATTGTACATTGAAGTCTATGATCCACTTTGAGTTAATTTTTATAGAGGGTGTAAGGTCTGTGTCTAGATTTGGATGTCCAGTTGTTCCAACACCATTTGTTGAGAAGACTATCTTAGTTCCATTGTCGAAGATCATTTGACTATACTTCAGTGCATCCCACTGGTCCACTTGTCTGTTCAGTCCCACTGGTCCATTTGTCTGCTCTTTCACTGATAACGTTGTCTTGATTATTATAGTTTTACAATGAGTCTTGATGCCAGGAAGTGTCAGCACCCCAAGAGCTGGCTGTTCCCAGTTGTTTTTGCCTCTCCATATAAACTTTAGAATCAGTTTGTCAATATCCATACTGTAGGATTTTTACTAAGTATTTATATTTGGAAAAAATACACAACCTGCCTTTGCCATATTTCTTTGTAAGTTTCATTCCTCAAATCCATCTATGAGAAGAATTCCTCCAATTTTGAAATCTCAAGTTGATTTTATCTGTCTTCCCTGATTCATGCATTCGAAACATTTGAGCTTTTTCCTCTCCTGAGATTCCCTGGGTACTTCCTCTGTTATTTTAGGCTGGGACATGCTGATATCACAGCATCCGGTTTATCTGTTGTTGCTGGCTATACATGCACTCCCTCTCCCTCTTGGTTATCAATTTCAAGAGCTCTTGATTAGATCAGTGGATTTAAAGGCAAGTAGATTGACTTTGACTTCTCACTATGGAAAAAACAGACCATAACAGAATCAGACTGCTATTCAGAGCTGCTACCTGGTAGCCCTGGGAGCGGTTGTTTGGGGCTCAATAGTGTATTAACTACCCAAAGAGAGCTGTTGAGTCACTCTCAGATTTAACAGATTATCCTTAAAATGGGATCTTTTCATCCCTGTGAGTGCAAAGCTATGCTTTGTGGTCCCACTTCATGCATTGTGCGTAGGCCCCGTGCCTTTTCAAGTCAATACGGGAAACAAAAGTGGAAAACAACATTAAAAGAACATTTTTATATTTGAAATGTTATGTTTTCCACTTCCACTTTATAAAGGCTAAGTGAATAAATTGCTGTGAGCCATTTTTAAATTGAGCAAAAACCCATGATAACACTTCCTTACATGTTTACAGAAAGTCACAGTTTTCAAAGTGCTCGCTTGTTACCTGCCCCGTGGGCATCAGGACCAAGGGGAGCTGCTGCTGAGGTCATGGCGAGAAATCTTGACTGGACCATGGGTGCTGCCAGAGGCACGGCAGCCTCAGCCTCCAGACACTCGATGTGGCCGACTCGGCCATGTTCTTCTTTCTGTTTCTCCAGAGCAAACATTCCAGGTGGATTACATTTGATTGACTGAGCCTAGATCACATGTGTGTGCCGTGTTAAAAGGAGGAATAGGAAAGTAAAGTTCACACATTTTCAGCTTCTGTCATGGGAGGAGGGCTCTACCTTCTGTCAAGACTCAAATGGCAGAGTCATAGGAAGATAGAGGCATAGCTCTGATGATTACACACAAACACCCCCCCCACAGCCTGTCCTGCCAGATAACAGGGTGCTGCTGCAAGGACACAATGAGATGATATTCGTGAACACATTTTATAAATTCAAAAACATATACAAAATAAGGACACTGCTTTTCAGTCTGCTGTCTTTTGATCCCTGGCAGTCTGAATGTCCCAGTGGACCTATTTCGTCAGAAGCAGGTTCTCAGCAACCCCCACACACTCAGGCCCACTCTCGAGAGCTTACTTCCCGCATGAGAACCCCTGCCCACCAGGGACGTGACCACCCCAGCCCATGGACAGCTCCAGATGGTGGCTCCCTCTTCTGCATCTGAGCCATGTAAAAGACTTATTACTTTAAAGCTCATAAATGCCATTTCTCTGAAACTGTGCTCTCATCTATAAATGGGGATTTTCATTTTTACAAACATTTTATCTCAGTGACACCTTAAAGCATTGATCTCCAATAAGCTAGGGGTTGCATCAGTTTGAGACAAACTCTCGCTAGGAACTCTCCAAAGGTGCCTGAAAGCAGCATCTGAAAGGTCCTGGATGGTGACACTGCGGCGGGGACAGGAAGGGAGGGAGGGAGGGAAGGAGGAGGGAGGGAAGAAGGAAGAAAAAGAAAAATGCTTCACTCCACTTCTCAGTGCTCGTAGGCATGCCGCTTGGGGCCCCCCAGGGTCGGCTCTCTGGGTCTCACGCCCTCAGGGCAGAGCTCCTAAACTAACATGCACGAAGCAGTGACAAATAGGGGCCTCTTGTCGACCTGCCAGCGTGGCAGTACAGGCCCACCTCATAGGTGCTGAGTTGGCTGCAGGCCACTGCAACAGAGGGATGTCAAAATAGAGCAAGTCGAATGAAGTTTTGGTTTCCCAGTGCAGATAAAAATTATGTTTACACTATACTGTAGTCTACTAAGTGTGCAATAGTGTTATGTCTAAAACATGTGCATGCCTTAATTAAGAAACACTTTGTTGCTAAGAAATGCTAACCATCATCTGGGCTCTCCGCAAGCCCTAATCTTTCTGCTGGGGGAGCTTCTGTCCTGGATGTTGTGACTGCTGACTGACCTGGTGGTGGCTGCTGACGGCTGGGGTGGCTGTGGCAGTATCTTGAAATAAGACAACAACAAAGTTTCCTGCATGGACAGACTCTTCCTTTCATGAATGATTTATCTATAGCATGTGATGCTGCTTGATAGCATCTTACCCACAGAAGAACTTTCAACATTGGAAGCGATCCTCTCAAACCGTGCTGCTGCTTTATCAGCTAAGTTTACATAGATTCTAAACCTTTCCTTGTCATTTCAACAATCTTCACAGCGGCGTCTTCCCCAGGAGTAGATTCCATCTCAAGAAGCCACTTTCTCTGCTCGTCCATAAGAAGCTGCTCCTCATCCACAGTTTTACCATGAGATTGCAGCAATTCAAACATAATAATAACGAGAAAGCTTGACAATTACCGAAAGGTGACGCGGAGACGCAAAGTGAGCAAATGCTGCCAGAGAACGGGAGCCCGATCGACTTGCTTGAGGCAGGGTTGCCACAAACCATCAGTTTGTAAAAAATGCAGTATCAGCCAAGCGCCATAAAGCAAGGCACAATGAAAAGAGGCACACACGTGTGTACATTGTAGTGGTAAACTTGTAAAACAGAGAGAGACCTTCAATATTCACCGGAGTGTGATACAAATGGGGTCATTACAGATGCCTTGATAGTAGTACTAGAAAAATTTGGGGTGTGGAGGGGTGTGAATTCCCCATCTTCTGAATCACACAATTGCTGTGACTGAATAACAGGGACTGTGACGCAGGGCTTGGCACAGCAGCACAGCCCACAGCGGCTGCGTTACACCCACTGGAAATGGACTTTTGCAAAATGCCTGCCACCCACCTGTCCTGGGGCCACACACACACACACACCCTGCATGTCTGCATGGAAGGGGTTTTTGATGGACTGGCTAGTTGAAAGTTTCGGACCAAACGGGTTAAATAAATGATCAAAATAACAAATTTGTATCATTTAGGCAACTGATAGGAACTTTCAAAATGAGAATCCCAGTGGAGACTCTGACAGGTAAGATGTAAAATGGAGATTAAGGGATTTAAAAGGACCTAAGATAAAAAGTTGAGGAAGAGACTGCGTAGGAGTGGACCCCCAGGCGGAGCCTGTGATTCTTCCTCGCTCTGAGCTGGGCCCCTCCGGCCAGGGGGGTCTCCCGGGGCTGTGGCAGGTTTCCCAGCAGAAATGCCTCTCACTTGCAGCCAGGCCTTGGGCCACAGTAGAGGTGACAAGACGTCAGCAGCTAAGACCTCAGTGCTTCCAGTTTCCATCGAACTTCGGAGCCACCGCCCTCCCTCCATCTCTCACTGTTTCCAGGTTTTGCCAGGCGGGGAGGTGGGGAGAGAGGCCCGCAGCGGGAAGGACACAGCTAAGTGGGCCTTGCATTTTCTAACTTAAGGGTCTATATCACATTTTCCATTGTCAGTGGTTTTCAGTCCTTTGAATAATGAGGGTTCCTGGGCCACATCCTCCCCATTCAAAGAGAGTCTTTGCAGGTGGGACCAAATATCACATTTTGGCAAAGCTCGCAGGTGACCTCAATGGGCGCCCAGGGCTGCCTCACTCACCTGAGAGCCGATTTCTCATCCTTGTGGGGGAGAAAGGGGTCCCTTAAGCAGGTCAGGGATTCTCCCAGAGGATATTTCAGGGGCAAGAGATCCCCTAGGCCTCTCAAGTGCCAGAATGTCTGGAACCTGATCTGCCCACCTGGCCTTTCCCAGGGGGCAAATGCCTTTTCCTGACAGCTGCGGTCTTCATTCATTTCTTCCTTAAGACCGTTTCACCAAATCCCCCTGTGGGTGCTCAATAAGTACATTTGTTGGATGAATGCGAATAAAATCATTCTCTTGAATATTCCACTTAATCAGTATTTACAAAGCCTAGCGTCCGGACACTGGTGTCATTAAACAGGGCCCTGTGTTGTAAACTTCTGTGATGGCTTCCACCCAGGGGATTTCTTTGATTTTGTTTCTTCCCCAAACACTGGCTTTCTTGGCTGCTGAGTTTCGGTCTTGTGTGTTCTTCCAGAGCCTCTTCATTAAGCCTGTTCCCCGGAAGAGGAATTAGGCAGGGCTGAGGCTATTTCCATCCCTAGCCATAAGGAAATTAGTACTGACAGCCCCAAGTAACGCAGAAATATTAAGAGTGATTGAGTAAAGTTCCCGTATCAGGAGAAAAGTAGAATATTAGAAAAATGAAATAGATAGAGGTCAGAGCACAGTTGGTAAGTTGTAGACTATGAAACCATATTTAAAGCCTGTCGGGAAGTCGGTTGACTTTGTGCCTTGGAATTTGCAAAAGTGTGTTAGGGTCCAGTCAACTGCTTCAGAATTCTTTGGTGATGCCGCAGGTCAACATGGCACACTTCTGATTCCTCACATTGTCCTTTAAGAGGCTCCATCTCCATCTCTAAATTCTGTGAAAAGACAGGTAAGTAGCACATTCAGGAACTGATTACCCAGCTTGCAAATGGTCCAAACATTTGAATTTTCTTGCTGCCTGCTTCTGGCTCATATATGCCAAAAAATAAAAATGAAGAGAGGTGAAACTCAATATATTTCATACTTACTTATTATTATTAAAAGATATGGTGGGAAAAAGTGTGGATGGCAAAGAATACTTAGGTTACTAAACGTATTTCTAGCCAACCTGAGACTTCCAGGTTGTCTACATTGGAAGCAAACATCCTGTGCCCACAGTTGGGTGACACTGGTGATGTGCAGCCTGGACGTTAATCCCTTATAGCTAACGACTGCACATGAGCCTTTAGCTATAAGAAATCACTATCTTAAATTTAAAAATAAGTCCATCCCTCCTGTCCTATTTTTATCATCAAGTACAAAGAGCTTTTTAGACAATTGACCTTGTAAATTAATTAAGGGTCAGTATGCAATAGGATCTGATCCTGGTCCCTGCAATATGGGCCCTGGGCATATTTAAGTAGCTGAAGTCAAATGTATAAGTAAAATAAATAAGTGAAATAAAATAGCCACTGAGATATCTGTGGAGTATGACAGTGAACATCAGAGATGCCTGCTCTCATTGGTATTGGAGTTGGTCCTTCACAATGGTTTCCTCCATCTTGGAATCCAGGACCAACTATGCACATAAAATCACACTTGCAACTCCTGCTTCCCTTAAGTATAACTTTTCACAGCTGCAGTGTGAAATTGACAGAAAAGGAAGGTAGAATTAGGGACATCCAGTTAACTTTTGCACAGAGGATCAGGGCTCCAGGAGGATACATTTTGACGGAGGGAAGGGGCGACCTGGAATGAAGTGCTATTTGGAGCTATTGCAATACAATCTGAGTGTCTGCGGGGGACAGTCTGCCAAAATGGAAAGATGGTTGGACTTTGGTGGCACTGATCATTCACACTTTGAAGACTGCCCTCCTTACCACCACCTCTGTGCCAGACACTAGCAGGTTCCAGCCTGCTGGGCTCTTGGCCGTAAGAGGGCTGGGGTGCCGCCATAAGCTGGGCTGGGGTACGCTTCCTGGGAAACCACAGGTATGAAGAGTCCTGTATGGTAGGGAAATGAAACTAGGCTCTCTGTCTACAAGCAGAGCAGGTGCTCTGCTCCCCCACGTGAAAGATTAAAGGCTGGAAAACTGTAGCAGCAGTTGACTAGCTTTGAAAAACTGCATGAGCAGGAAGGAAGGTAGGAAGACATAGACATATCCCTTCAAATAGGGCCTGAGCTAAACTGCTGCCTGGTTCTGTGACCAGCTCTGTAACATCCCGAATATCTGAAGAAAGCTGACTAAGAGAAACCAGAGGCTAAATTGTAAAAAGAACATAACTTACCCCCTCCCTCTCATTCTCTCTCTCTGCTTGCTTGCTCTGGGCGAAGCCAGTTGTCATGCCACGAGGGCACTCACGTAGCCCTGTGGACAGGTCCGTATAAAGAGGGACTGAAGCTTTCTGTCAATAACAAACACCAGCTCTCTAGCCCTGTGAGAACCACCTGGGAAGTGCATCCTCCAGCCCCATCAAGCCTTCAAATGACTGCTGCCCCAGCCAGCATCTGCTTAAACCATAAGAGAGACCCCAAGCCAGCATGACCCAATCAAGCTGCTCCTGAATTCACACCCCATGGACACCATGAGAGAAAAGAAACGATTACTGTTATTTTAAAGCACTATGTTTTGGGGGATTTATTACATAGGGACAGATAACTAATACATATGCATTGCTTTTAGGTGCATATGTGTGGAATAAAAATAGAAAAAAATGGATATATTTGTATTTCAGGATACTTGTTATTTCTAGAGATAGAAAAAGGAGATGGGATCAGGAAGAGTCCAAAGTAAGCTTCAGAGGTACCAGCCATGTTTTATTAAAAAAAAAAAAAAAAAAGATATAAAGCAAATATGACCCAAGTTCAGATTTATAAATACATGAAGTATATATTATGTTGTTCTGTACTTTTCTGTATGTTTTAAAAAGTAAATTAAATACTGCACATGAGGAGCTAATATATTTTCACCTAGATCACAATTTTGCCAAGGTTAAGTTTACTCCGGATTGTCAACGACAGGGTCTGATTTTGGCCATTGGGAACTTACTTAACCTGCCTGGGCTTTAGCTCTTCAACGGTGACATCGAGATTGCTGTGTTCGCTCTATGTGGCTGAAGACTGTCCCCAGACTGCTCCAGCAACCCGCCCGTAAGAGAGAGTTTATTTTCTAAAGCCGTAAGTGCACTGAAGTAACTGTTTGTAACTCTCCTTTTATAGGTTTTACCTCTGTGAGTGAAAACATATATGAGAGAATTAAAGAAACAGAAGGTCACTGGTCATAGAATTTTAAGGTGGACCTGCTGTCCCATGGCAGGGAGGCCTTTTACAACATCTCTGACAGGTCGTGAATCAAGCCCTGCTTTTATGGCTGACAGGGACAGGTGCTCATTCCTTCAGAGGGCACCATGCTCTGTGCAGCAGCACGGAAAGTGCTAGAATCCTGCTGAACAGAAGTCCCTGTGATGGTCACTCACTGCTTTTAGGTCTAAAGCAGCCCATTAAAAATTTACTCACTTCCATGCAGCAATGCTTCAGATGTTTGAAAACAACAATCTAGTCCCTCTTCAGACTTACCTTCTGGTAACACAGCCTCAATTCCTTTAGAAAGGGAAGAATCTAGTCATTTTTGAATACCTGTTTATATGCCCAGTGCTTTAATATACAGGCTTTTATATTATCTTCAAATTCCCTGTGGTTATCCACATTACAGATAAGAATATTGAGGCTCAGAGAATTGTAGAAGCATAGCCTAAAGTCCCAAGGTTTATAAAGCAGCAAAACTAGTCAAGTCCGAGTAATGGTGTCTGCCATGACTGCCATGCCATGCTGTCTGTGAGTCGTGTGGTCCTCATAGGACACAGCAGCCCTTGCTGCCTTCTCCTGCCCCGTGTGCTCCAATGCATACCTCCTAAGACGTGGTGCCAACAAGTGGACATGGCCTGATGATTCCTGATAGCCCTTGTCATATTTTAGCTTATTTGAGCCTCTCACCACCCCTTTGAATATACCAGAAAGGCATCAGAACTCACATTCTACAGATCAGACACTGAGGCCCAGTAATATGGTCCAAATAAATCACCCAAGTCTTACAGGGAAGATTGGGATGCAAACCAATCTTTCCCATTCAACACCAGTCTTTTCCACTGTGCCAAGATACCTCTCCATGATCAGGAATCTCATCGACATCAAGAACTGGTCCCACCCTAGTTAATCTGGACTTCAGTATTGTAATTGTTAATACACAGCCTAAAACGCCTTAGCTCCTTTGGTGGTCATATGACACTGTTGTCCTATAGAGAGTGTATCAGTAGGTAATCCCCCAAATTTCTGTCTTTTTTACAAAAACTGCTGTACTATCATGGCCTCTCTGTGCAATTGAGTTTACACTGATCCTTGTAAAACTCCCTTTGGACTCAATCCCCAGCTCCAGCCTGGGGGAATATTTTGAACTGTCACAGTGCCAGCCAATAGTAGCTACTCCATTAGAACCAGGTAACTAGCACCTTGGACAAGCACCTGTTTCCTCTTGTGGTAGAACTGTTGATGGCACTGGGGAGAAATAGAGGGCTGAGCCCAAGGGTCCTGAGGAAACACGGTTGCAGAGGAAGGAAACCAATGTGTGTTCAGATGCCACCTTCCCGCTGTGATCGGGACAAACGTGAGTGTGTGGTGAGGGGGCAGCGTGAGTACCAGCTCCAGAGAGGTTTTCCCTCCACACACTGGAGGGAGGTTGATGGGCTTGGGAGGAAGGAGATGCAAGTGGAGACATCCCCCAATCCTTCGCACAGAAAATGCATCTCCTCATTTATCACAGACCTGCTCAAGGTCACAGTGAGGGTTATTCAGGGCCACTGCTTTTCCCCACCATTGCCTCAGTGGTGGATTTGAGTTGCTTGGAAAATTCCCATCCCAGCTGCTTCTCTTTGCAGCTTCCTCTTAACTGATGTAGACCCCACCCCTGACACACACACACACACACACACACACACACACACACACACACACACACACACACACGCTTAGCAACCCTCCTTTTCCTGTTACCGATTCAACCAAACAGATGGTATTTATAGACAGAAAAGAAATGAAAGTTATTCAGCTGCAAGGCTGGTAATCAATACCCAGAGACCAACCCTCTGTAGACTCCAGTTGGAGGAGGGGTTCTCAGGGGTGCAGCCTCTAAAATAGCTCAGAGCTGAGAACAATGAGCATGGCCTGGGCTGTGTCCAGGGACGGGACGACAAACCATCGTGTTTACAGTAGTTAAGTGGAATAGATATGTGTTTTGAGCTGGCCTTTTCCTGCTTCTTCTTGGACTGCAGGGCTGTGTTTGTGCAAGTTTTATATCCATGCAGCCAGTAGCCGAGAGGGACCAGCTCTTCCCTGAGCTGGTGGTCGATCGCTCGGCCAGGAGGTATTTACTGAGCTCCTGCTCAGCTCCTGTACTTTCCTCTGCCTGTGCTGCTGCGGGGACCCAGGAGAAATGCTGGGGCTCTTCAGCTGATGAGCAGCAGTCTGTGCTGCCTGGGCAGCCTGCCCCTGGAGAAATGTCCCTGCGAAGGTAGAAATCAGACAGGAGGTAGATGGGGGGTGGGTGGGGTGGGCAGTGCATTTGTGTTTGTATATTGGGAGCTACAGGAATAATCATGAAATGTGGAATAGTACAGGTGCTCACACACACACACACACACACCCCTTTGGTGCCCAGGAATCCTGAGTACAAGTGGGAAGAAAGTTTGGGTTTCAGATGAGAGAGGGGCCTGATTTCTGAACCAGAGTTTGAGTGGGGGGGGGGGGTCTGGCAGTGTGTAGGAAGTGTGGGGTGGCATGGGGGTCCCCGGTGCTGAAAGAGATCATGAAGAAGGACACAGATCCCCCCTAATCCCAGACAAGGAGTTACTAGTCACAGGTGAGCCTCCTAGGGGGCCAGGACCTGTCTGTAGGACATCTGGGGCTGCATGGGATTTTAAGGAGCCCCCAACCTTAGCCAATAACAATTTCAAGGGCTGGTCTGTGTCCCCCTCTCCTTCTCCATAAAAATATAATTTCCCTTTTGGTCAATGCCTAGGCTGTCTGCAGCGAGAAGAAATACTTTTACGCCATAATTTGAGATAAGGCAGGTGTCCCTGAGGGAGACAGTCCCACCCAGAGGCGAGGAGGGCAGGCTTTGGATTTTTACCAGGCCTGGGATCCATCCTAGCTCGGCCATTTGCTTCTTAGTGATTTCTATTGCTCTCTGAGCCTCATTTTCTTAATCTGTAAATTGAGGAGTACAATTTGAACCTTCCTCAAGATCCTTGTAGGTATTAAAGAAGCCAGTTTTTTGTACAGTTATGCTCATAAACCATCAACAACAGCAGCTGTTTTGAGCCCACCCATGCAAATGTGCGTAAACGGTTCATTGATCGACCCACAGATGACAGGATCTCTCTATAAGAGACAAGCAAAGGAACTCAGAGGACACTAAGGGGCTTAAAGGGGAAGAAGAAGAAAGAGGAGAAAGGAGCAAAGACAACCAGGGCTGGCATCTGAGACAGAGCAATGCCCAGGCCTCCACCTCCCGCCTCCCGCGAGCAGGTGACCACACGCAGTGAGAGATGAGCCTGCCGGTTACTGAGGCAGGTGGCTGGGTGTCCAACCACTTCTGTGGATATTTGACATTGGCAAAGGAACCTTATTCCCAGGTCAGTTGCTAAGTAAGTATATTCCAGGTTGAGACTTGGTCTCTCAAGCCATATACAGTCTGGGTGATGAGATTAAGTACAAGCAAGACAGTGAGGAGGCCGTGTTAGTTTGAAGGGGGAAGATGCCTCCTGCTAGCTGTGCACTGGAAGTGGGGACCTAGGACTGGGACAGCCAGAGGCCACCCGGGCTTTTGCCACTTCGGGCTGAGCCTTGAAAAGTATGGTCTGTATAAGCAGAGCCAATGGAGGGGGTATTCCTGCCAGCAGAACAGCAAGAATAAAAGGGGGAGACTGGATAACACAGGGGGGCACCTGCTCCCTGGAATGAAGTGCTTGTGTCCCGGGGTGCTAGTGCATGTCAGTCCCAGCTGAGGCTGTGCCCCAGGAAGATACGACAGGGTGCCACTCAGAGCCATCCTCCCAGGGCTGGCGACAGACATGTTGATTTTCCAACAGCACGGAAGGGCAGGAAGATGGAATAAGGGTGTCCAGACCAGGGGCAACCGCCACAGAAAACTCAAGGACAAGCTTGGGTGGGGAGCAGGCTGTCGTAGGGGTCCTGCCAGGCGAAAGGTGGCACTTGAGTTAGGGAAGGTGACACTCGGGAAGTGCCCAGTGGAGTGGGAGGTTTCCTGCTTGCTCGTTCCTTGTTTAAAGGGACAACAACGTCTACTGCTAACAAAAATACAACTTAATCAACTCTCTATAACAATTTTTAACTTTTACGAAATCAGACAGTAAGTCCACACATTAAAAAAAACAAACAGAAAGACTGAGGTGAAGTGTTTTCTGACTCCATTTTCTAGCTATTTCCCTCCATTGCATCAAGCATGTGTGGGCAGCCATGTCCTTTGGTGCCCGATTCTAGCATATTCAGGTCTTACTAACTCCATCCTTTGGAAGTCCCTGTAGCTACTGTATTGTAAACTGAATGATGACAAACATGTAGCAGGTTTAGCTTTTGTTTTGTTATTCCCATATGTACTACTTTAATGGCAAAACAATGAGATTACCGGCATTAAAGCCATAAGTGTCTTCCTGTCCCCAGGCTCATTCCTGGATCATTTATTTGCCTGAGATTAAAAACAAAAGCAAAAAACAGTAAACCATCTTCCTTCAAACAAGGGGGACATTCCTTGGTATTCATATTTTTAAGTCAACTAAAATTGGTTTATCTGGTTTCCTTAGAAAATAGGCAATTTATAGAAGTCACGGATTTCTGGCTTGAACCAAAGAATTTCCTCGTGATCAAATCTATTGTTAATTCAACCTGTTTTCTTAGGATACTTAAACGTCAGATAAAGAATAAACTCAACACCAGGGGAGAATTAGAGTGGAATTGTGATTAAATTTACACTTTTATTCAGAAATTATGGAAGTAACCGGGATCTCTTCTAGCCAAGCTAAAGCCAGGTTTATAGCCCCCATTCCGTTCATAAGAATTAACAGTTAACTTTATTTATTTATTTATTTTTTATTTTTGTAGATAATTATTTTTTATTGAAGGGTAGTTGACACACAGTATTACATTAGTTTCAGGTGTACAACACAGTGATTCAACATTTATATACATGATAATTCTAGGTACCAGCTATCACCATACCAAGTTGTTACAATATTTTGACTATATTCCTTATGCTATACATTACATCCTGGTTACTTATTTATTTCACAATTGGAAGTGTGCACTTTTTTGTGTGTGTGAGGGCATCTCTCATATTTATTGATCAAATGGTTGTTAACAACAATAAAATTCTGTATAGGGGAGTCAATGCTCAATGCACAATCATTAATCCACCCCAAGCCTAATTTTCGTCAGCCTCCAATCTTCTGAGGCATAACGAACAAGTTCTTACATGGAGAAAAAATTCTTACATAGTGAATAAGTTACATAGTGAACAGTACAAGGGCAGTCATCACAGAAACTTTCGGTTTTGCTCATGCATTATGAACTATAAACAGTCAGTTCAAATATGAATACTCGTTTGGTTTTTATACTTGATTTATATGTGGATACCACGTTTCTCTCTTTATTATTATTATTTTTAATAAAATGCTGAAGTGGTAGGTAGATACAAGATAAAGGTAGAAAACATAGTTTAGTGTTGTAAGAGAGCACATGTAGATGATCAGGTGTGTGCCTGTAGACTATGTGTTAATCCAAGCTAGACCAGGGCAATAAAACATCCACGTATGCAGAAGATTTCTCTCAGAACAGGGGGGTGAGGTTCTAAGCCTCACCTCTGTTGATCCCCAATTTCTCACCTGATGGCCCCCCTGCGACTGTGCCTGTCTTAGGCTGTTCCTCCCTTGAGGAATCTTACCCGTCTCTGGCTAACCAGTCATCTTCCGGGGCCATACAGGGAAATGTGAAGTTGGTAAGTGAGAGGGAAGCCTTATTGTTTGAAAAGGTTAGCTTTTTACTTCTTTGCATATTTATGCCCTGTGGCTTCTATGCCCAGCATTTGTCTTGAGGTATCTTTACCACTTGGAAGAATTATGATCCTCAGTAAATTTGATATGAGGCACGAATTCTATTTAAGGGTTGTAATTAGGAAGGAAGAAGAAAAGCTATAGAAGTAGCAGGCGGAAGAAAACATGGGAAGATTGATTATTTCTTTGACATATCTTCTTGTAGAGTAACTTCAGCATGTATAGGTTTTAAACTACTAATTAAATTGCGCACACACATTAACATAATAGGAGTATAGTTACATAACCAAAGCATACCTGTAATTACCAGCCATCTGCAGTGAAACCAAGAAAACCAGTTAGGCACCTTAGGCATTTGTGAAAACTTATCTATGATATGGTGGATATTGTCCAACTGAACTTGAACAGTCTGAGAGAAATCAGACAAATTAAAACAATCCATTCCTGGGGACTGTTCACATCAACAGTTAACTTTAATTCAAAATCAATATAAACAGGTACTCCATAGTGTCCTGGGGTGCACTGTACCCGCATACCAATTTACTGACAGCCAATAACCAGCTTTTACCTGTGAAGTCCATACATGGTAAGATGCCAAACATTTCAGGTAAAATGAAACAAGCAAGGCACCTCCAGGTCCCAGGGACGTGGCACTATTCTAAAGGTGTCCTTCAGGCAATTTGGACATGACCAGATAATTCTAAATGTGCATGTGTTCAGATACAGCAAGTCCGTTTTCTAGCCATACAGAAATAGTCATGAATGTGTACAAAGGTCATGCCCCAGGATGTTTATGACAACATTGTTTGCAATTGCAAGATGTGGGCAGTAACTTAAATAACCATCAGTTGGGAACAGGTTAAATAAATGATCGTACCTTTACACAAAGGAGTAATATTCCTTCAAAAGGAGAGGATAGATTTATGTTTAATGACAAGAAAACATGCAGGCCGTATTTTCGAGTGAAGCTTCAGAACAGAATGTGATTCCAGTGGACGAAGGGAAAAACAAAGGCTGCCGTTACCACATGCGGCTGTTGATGAGGCCGTGCACTGCAGTCAGACTGCCGGGGTCCAGATTCTAGCTCTGCGACCTACCGGCTGATCACCATGAGCACGGGAAGGAGGTCTTGGTTTCTTCATCTGTAAAATGGGAATGATAAGTATTTGCTTCACAGACACATGATAGGCTTTCAAACCAAATATCAAACTATTAGAAATGATCAACTCTGGGAATCTAGACTTGGAGGAAAGGTCATTTTAATTTTTACCATATTCATTTCCAGACTACCTTATATATCTTTCTGCAAGAATGTTTAAACAGGCTTTAAGAAAACTTTTCTCTCTGAATTGGAAGCCATCGATTAACACATGACAACTCTTCCACATCCTCCGTTGGCTGAGGATTAATGATGGACGAAGCTGTTTATCAGTTTGATCAGGACCTCGGGGTGCTCTGAGCCTCTCCTCCCACGAGAGGGAGACTTCGGTTCACAGGACAGCCATGGCCACCGAGAAGCACAAACTCTTCTGTGCAAATGCCTCTGCCCGACCTCCCCCGGGGCAAGGCTCGACCAAAGTCTAGCAGGATGTTCATCAGCCCAAGATGATGTCCCTAATATGATCCCAGTCCTGTAAAATACCTACCTAAGAAAGTTTGACACTGTCAAAAGAAATTACTGTTTGTTCTAGTTAAAACCTGATTATAGGTCCCTGAGATCTCTTTTCTCAGAGCACTTACTTTAGAAAACTTGCAATGATAAATTCTTTCTCAGGCCCTTTGAGTTGGTAAAACATTCACCCCCATTCCCTCAAAACTGGGTTTCAAGGCCCTGAAACAGTGGGTGGTCACTGAACAGAGCATAGAGCCCCGCCTCCTTTCCTTCATAGCACCCCCAGCTCTGAAGTGTCTTCTCTTGGGTCTCACTCCCCACCTAGAACTCAGCTCCCTGCGGGTAGGGATTTTGTCTTATTTAACTTCTCTATCTACAGTGTCTATGGATGCGCTTGGCCCGTGGCTGGCACTCAGTAAATATGTGTTGAGGAAGGGAAAAAAAGAGGATGAGAAGAAAGGAGCAGGAGAGGGAAGGAGGGATGATGAAAGGAGAAGGGGAAGAAGGAAGGAAAAAAGGTAACAAATGGGATTTTGAAATATACTGTATCTACGATGGAATGTTATTCAGCCATAAAAAGAAAAGAAATCCTTCCATTTGCAACAGTGGATGAATCTAGGGGGTATTATGCTCAGTGAACTAAGCCAGGTGGAGAAAGACAAATACCAAATGATTTCACTTATTTGTGGAATGTGAAAACAAAGCAAAACAGAAGGAACAACGTAACAGTAACTCCTAGACACTGAGAAGGGACTAGGGTTACCGAAGGGGAGGGGTTGGGTAGAGTGGGGTGGGACGGGAGGAGGGGATTAAGGGGCACAATAATTCACAATCACAATATAGGCTGGTCACAGGGATGGTAGTACAGCACGGAGAATACAGTGAATGATTCCGTAACATCTTACTGTGTTGATGGACAGTGACCACACTGGAGGGGGTGAGAGCTCGGCAATGTGGGTGAATGTTGAACCACTGTGTTGTATATTTGAAACCATCATAAGATTGTATTCAGTGATACTTTAATTTAAAAAAAGAGAGAAATATACTGTGTCTAATTTGATCCCCACCCCCACCCATACTTGATGAGGGGGTCTGTGGACCAGAGAGGTGAGGGCCTGGCTAGTGGGCAGCAGGTCTCTCTACTCCTCAACCAGGTCAATTATTCCTGCATGGTGGTGGTGATGGGGAAGGGGAGGGGAAGCTCTGAATGTAGCTTAGCTTTTACAAGGTTTCTCAACCTCAGCACGATTGACATTTGGGGACAGAAAATCCTGTGTTGTGGGGAATTGTCCTGTGCATCTAACATGATTGGTCACATCCTCTGGCCTCTGCCCACTCAATGCCAGGGCACTGCCCCGACCCCCCACCTCTGAGCTGTGACAACCAAAAATGTCTCTAGGCATCACCAAATGTCCTGGGGGTAGGGGACAAAAGTAGGCATGGTCAAGAACCACTGGACCAGGAGATAATGTCATTACTGGCCACCAACTATGAAAGGAGTAATTAAACTCCAGTGTTTAGACAAAAGTAAGGGACATTTCAGACTCTTGGGGGTACTTGAAGCCATTGCATACACTGTGGAAAGAACTGGAATCTTGGGATCTGGTATGGTTCCAAACTCCAGAAGCAGAAGAATACTCATCACCGTGATGACACAGGAAATAAACATTCTCATGGTCTGCCTGCCATTCCAGGTAAGAATTTAAGAACTTTAATAAGAAAATTGACCTGTTCGTACATGGTGAAAGAGAATCTAATGAGCAACAAGCCAGGCAGATTCAAATGACTCAAATTATTCTCCCTAATATCGGCACAGCCATTTTTGAACAACACAATTACAGATTTGAAACCCCAGAGGGGAATTCAGTGGAAATCATTTAAACATTTATTTGATGTGAAATCTCTGACCCAAGCAATTCATAGAGCAATTAAAGAAGTAGGGCCCGGAAGACGGGACAGCAGCTCAGTTTCGGGTTTTGTTGACAAATGGTCAGTACAAGTAATAATTAGTGGCATCTTAAATTAGATCTGAATGTGGTTAAGACTCAAGAAGGATCCCATAGGGATCAGTACAGGAAACTGTGTAATCCAATATACGGTGCTCATTAACAACCTGGAGGAGAAAGTAAATTCGACTTAGATTAAATTTGTAGATAATGCAAAATGAGTGAGAAATGGCAAATACAGAAGATAAATTAAAGTGCAAATTACCAAAGGACACAGATGTTTGAGAACCTCGGTCAGAACTAAATAAGATGGAATTTAATGAGAAAAGGGAAACTGTTTCACTGTTAGGTTTGATGACATTTGACAGTCCAAGTAATCAGAGAGCACACACAAGGGAGAGGTCAGGACGGTGGTGGACCAGCTAAAGGGAAACTTGGTTTTCCTCCAACACACCTTGGAAGGCTGGTATAATAACTTAGCATATTGTATTTTAGGGAGACTTTGCAGCAGGGAAAGGGGGGAGTGGGCAATCCAAACCTGCTGCCCCTGAAATCCTGGTTCAGGGATATAGAGCTTTGCTACAGGGAAATGGAATTCTAAGTCAATACCCTAAGATGGTAACAAGGTGATTCAGTGCTTTGCAAAGTATCATTCTATAGCCACCATTGCCATCACCTACTAAGTTCCCATAGATAGCCCAGGCTCTGTGATATGAGCTTGATTTGGCTTTAAACAAATCTGTAACAGGCTTCTGAACACTTACTTGTTACTTTGACATGTACATGTATATTGAAAAACAGGGCACTATTAACAGAATATACAACAGGAAGATAGAGATCAGTGTAAAGGAAAAGACTCCTTTTTTTCCTGATAACATCGAATAAATAAAGAGGACTTTTAAATGATTTTTTAAAGCTTTTCAAAAATCCTCACAGCCAGTAGGGAGCCAAGAGATATCTATTGCTACTATTCATTTTCAGTAGTGTTTCCAAAGGCACTTAAATCACACATCTGTAGAAATGGGATCGGGAAAGCCATCCTTTTGTAGGAGTAAACAGTCACCTGTTCACTGAGGTGAGGTTCTGCAAGGCTTTTCTGGGTAGTAAATAAAGTTGGAATTAGAGGCATTCCAAACATGGAGGAATAACCAGATGGATTAAGTTTAAACAGGAGGATTGGCTTTTGTATCAGTAGAAAAGGCTGGGCAGCTTTTTAGAATGCTAGACATACAGTTACCATGTAAATAAGCAATTCCATAGCCATGTATTTAAGAGAAATAGAAACATACGTCTACACAAAGACATACATGTTCATAGCAGCTTTATTCATTATAGCCAGAAACCAAACAAAGATTCTGAATTTGCCTAGCCTCCACTATTGCTTGGGCCAGTTCTTAAAATCTCTCTGTATAGATGCATAGATCCATAGATCCATATATAGATTTAGATACATACACACATCCTGCTGATTCTGTTTCTCTGGAGAACCCTGACTAATGCACACAGGTAGAGCTGTGCGATTAGGTGACTCTCTAGCCTTCAATGTACAAGTTGCTGCCTGAAGGTTAGCAATGAAGAGTTTGATTTGAAAGGGAGGGTCTGCACCCTACTGCCAGGGTTCTAATGCCAGCTGCTTGACTATGGGTGAATGCTTATGTGCTCTATGACTCTCCCTCCCAAGAAAGGGAAATATAAACCATCTACTCATTAAAAAGGGTTAGATGTGATAATAAAGGCAATTCTCACTTTACCATAAATGATACTACGAGTTCACCCAGAGTTAAACCTCCAGACTTGGGAGGACTGCTCTTTTCACTGCCTCTGGATACTTACATAGCGTGGCCTCTTTTCTGTTAGTGACCACACCTTTGAACCTTAAGAGAACTAATACTAGTTAAACTTGAATTAGAATTCCAATTTTGGTAGAAATGGTTGCCACACTATTACAATATTAGGTGCTATGGTAGGTAGTTCTAAGCAGCTTCAGGTAATTCATTTAAGCTGAACTTACTTTCCTCTTTACGGTGGTCTGCAGGTTGCAAGAAGCCCCACTCGTGCCACATGACACTTCTCTATGGTCAGGACCCATCCCTTCCCTAGAGTTCCTGGGACCCCCTGCTGGGAGGCTCGGTGTGTATGCTTGACCCACCAGATACCCTTGTTTCCAGCATAATGTAATATACTGGTCTGAATACCTGGATGCCACGGCACTAGGCGCCATCAAGAAGGAACATAAGAGAGATGGATAGATGTGTCTTGATTTGATAAGTCAAATCAGATTAAACTAATGGCATTTGGGAGATTTTTCTGAATAATGCCTTCCTTAGGAACTTGCTATTAAACTCAGTTGCAACTTTGCCTGGCTAGAGTTGAAAAACTGTGGGCAGGAAAAGCCAGCTAGCTGCGGGGGATGACGATGTGGTATAACACACATCACATTTGTGCAGTCATCTTTTAGTTTAGAGTCTATAAGGTGTTTTCATGTTCATGGTCTTTTAAATGTTTTGTTCTTATGAATACCCAGGAGAGAGGCAGGATAAGGAGCACATCCCCTGTGAGTAGGTCCAGGGTTGCTCAGGCCTAGACCTGCCCTAGGCTCTGCACCATCACCTCTGCTCTGGTCTCCATCTCGCCCAAGGGTTTTAGCCCCAGGCAAGTTCATTATGGATTTGGTGAGACCAAGAAATGACAACAGAACGTTCTTGGGGTAAAAGGGTTTATACCTGGCTTTATTCTCATGACAATAGGATGAGCACTAGAATCACATGTGCATCCAGCAGGTCTGTAATCCTCCTCCATCCTCCACCCAGAGCACTGGGCGGAGCTCTTTATATAGTGACTCAGTCAATAATAGCTCATTACCTATGGTGTGGAAGCATTAGCCTAGCAGCAGGCCAGTTACATCATCGAGTAGTTTAAGGTTGGGTGAGGATCCTGGCCATAGGGACTTCCATTTTCCCCACACCCTCCTACTGCCTTAGTGTTCCCCTTTATGCAGTCTGAGGGGTGGGGACAGCATCTGAAGATATTTATTTAGATATCTCTCAGCCTCCCAGGCAGGGTTGACCTGGAGCAGGCAGCATTTCTTTGAGGCCAAGTGACAGAGGCAAATACCTGTGGAAAGTTCTGGAAAATAGTGTCTCTTGCTCCCAGATCCCTTGGTCAATGCACAGCTCCCCTTGGAGGTGATCCAAGGAAGTGATTATGTTGTGGTCACCCTCAGCACCTGTGTCTCACTTTCTCAACTTTCAAGGGGACGTAGTCACACTGGAGGGTGTTCAGACGGGTCAGGAGTTGGGGGGAGGAACAGTCACTGCATTTGGGGAAGTGTTGAGGCACAGGGAATACCCAGTGTAGACAAGAATCAGGGCAGGCACAAGGGGGTCAGTAAACACTTGAGGGAGTAGGACCACATGATGCGGGAAAGCTAGAGGGACACATGCAGGTTCACCGTGAGGAAGAGCTTCCCAATGTCAGTGTTCTCCAGAGGCAAGAACGAGTGAGTTCTCCGGAGATGTTCAATGCGAGCCTGAGGAGCCCCTGGCAGGGAGGTGGCTAAGGAGGATGAGCAGCTCAGGTAGACCAGAGGTCCTAAGCAGGGGGTGATCATCCCCCACCCAGGGGATTCTCGCCACATCTGTGGACATTTTGCTTGTCACAACTGAGGGGTGCTACTTGCATCTAGTGGGTAGAAGCCAGGGATGCTGCCAAACACCCAACAAGGCCCGGGCCAGCCCCCCACAACAAAAAGAATTAGCTGGCCCAAAAGCATGCACATTGCCGAGGGCAAGAAGCCCTGGAGTGGATCAACTCTAAGGCTAGAGTCTGGGGCAATGGCCCCCTCTGATCTGTCCAGTAACAGGCCATGGAAGGTAATCAGTGAAATGCCAGGAATGTCCAGATTTCAAGGAGGATCACACAGTAAGATGTTCAAGTAGACAAGTCTTCAGAAATATATTTTCACTTTCAGACATTGTGGGCTATATTTTGGGACTCTGGCTATCCCTGCTGTAGCCAAAACTATGAGCCTGTTATTCTCCAAAAAGCAAATTTTTATGTTCCCACCACTTTCGCCTACTTCCACATACAAGTTGGAAAGCTATGTGCACAAATGTAGAGGCGGGGTGGGGTGGGGGTGGAAAACAGCTGAAAACAAGCAAATAGAGGCATCTACAGATTTCACCCCAAGGCCTCTAAAAATGACCTTGGGGTAAGATTTCACCCCAAGGCCTCTAAAAATGACCCCTGATATCTCTTCTAAGTAATTTTATTTAATATACTCCTTATGACTTCAGGGTGGTGAAATTTATCAAACCCCAGAGAAGTCTTAGAACTATAAATAAATCCACTCTAACCAGACTCACCACTCTCAGAGCTTGAGAATCAGACGGACTTGAGGTTGACTCTTGGCTCTGCCAAGTACCATCTGGTCATTGGGCAAGTTATTTAACCCTTCTGAGCCTCAGTTTCCTCATTTGTAAAATGGGACAAATAGTATCTGTGCCACAGGACATCTGTGATGATTACACAAGTAAATGCACCTAGAGCCATGCACAGCACCTGATACAGGCACAGCACCAAGAGGCAGCTGCTATTTGTATGATTACCTCCTCGGGAATCCGAATAGCATGTGCCATTGCATTAGGTACCGTACAAGGACACGATGCCATCTTGGAACTCACAGCCTAAGATCAAAGTTAGCTTGCTCTATTTATAGTTCTCCATTATCGGCATTTAAAATAAATAAGTAGCTGCCAGTCAGTATATACATCTGACCTCATTTAATCCTCCTAACATCCTAGGGAGGGAGGGATTATCCACTCAATTTATAGATGAAGAATCCGAGAGGCAGATGATTTGGTCTAAGGTCACACAGCAGCTTCTAAGTAGCTGAAGTACAACTGGAACCCACAGGCATGACACCACTGCCCTCTTGGCCCCCATTTCCCTTCCCAGCCTGCTTCCTCAAAGCCTTGGTAGGCACCAGAGTACAAATGACTAACCATAGCAAAAATAACCCCTAAACCTTAAGCAGAGACTCCCAATCTGGACTCCCTTTAGGGCAATGATAGATGCACACGCTAGTTTCCATATTTCAAATATACATTCACCCCAATGAACTAAAATGCCCTGTCTCTTTGATTTAAGTTGAAATTACATTGACTCTGGTATTACTGTTTATTTCAACCTGGGTAGAAACTCTGACGGACAGTTTATTTGCCTTTGGCGAGTGAAAATGGGAAATCTAAGCAATGTGGCCTGTTTCACAGTAAAAAGCCCATCAGAACCTGAACTCCAGGGAGAAATAATTAAAAATGCCCTTAGTAATGAAATGTCTGGAGTCACTGAGCTACAAGGAAATAGCACAAATCAAGAAATGTCAGGCACAAGAGGACATGTGCCTGAGAATCTGGGGAGAAGGACCATTGTCTATTAGACATCTGGGGACAGGCCCTGCCCGTACCTTCTTTTCAGAGAACACTGCCCTGCCCAGAGCCCCATGGAGTGGACATTGCCACATCTGTCATCATGTGTTCCTAGCCCCTGACAAGAGTCATTGGACATTCTGGACTTACTTGTCTATAAGCTGCTGGGAAGTCTATAACCTGTGTGGCTGGATCAAAATAATGAGCTGGGGCAATCATGTTTCTCTCTTGGAAATCAGGAATTAGGAAACTGAGAGATGGGGCAGTTTCTGGTAGAGGTGGAAGACAGGGGGACATATGAAAAGTTGTCCCATTACAGATGGTGCTTGGTGGATATAGTGGCAGGTAGAAGTTGTGTGGAAACAGAAATGCCATGGGTGGACAAGAGAATCAGTCTACAGAGTGAAGAATGGAGCAGATGTGGAGAAGAGGAAATGGGGGCTTCTGGGGAGTGGCTCTAGGGGGGATCCAGGTCAATCCTAGCTCCTATGAGACCCAAATGAGCCATACAGTTCCTATCTTTGAATTTCCTGAAAGTCTTGTGTTTTTACAACAAATCTCACCTTGTCTGAGTTGATTAAAAGGGTTTTTCTTTCCAGCACACAAATGGGCCTGGTTAGCCCAGACCTTCCAAGCCTTTGGGGAAACACATTTAAAATCACATCACAGGGCCATTGTCTATGGAAGACAATGTCACAAGTTATAAACTGACCTGAATTCCTTACAATTCTATTTCATGCCCTGGGGAGTAGAGAGCCCACTGGGGGCAATCACCATGTAATTTTCTGGAAAATGGCACCTGGGAACAGAGAGAAGAGCACATGGGGGTGTGCCCTGGAAGTCTCCCACAGGGATTCAAAGCCAAAGGTGAATAAACACCATCCTGTTGGCTAGACAATTTTGCTGGATATTACTCTTGGTTTCTGTTTTCCCTCTGCTCTCTGTACTGTGACAGATTGAAGAATTCGTCCCCTTGTTTACCTTCCCTGCATCTATATCCATACCACAGTAACATCAGGAGAATTGTTTCCCCACGCCTTGTCTTTGGGCCTGGCCACATGACTCGCTGTGGCCAATGGCCTGAGGGAGAAATGACAACCTGTGGGTTCTAAGTCTAGGCATTTAGAGACCTTGTGTGTTGTGTCTCTGCCATGGCCAGGAGAACATATTCCCAGTAGCTCACTGGTCCCAGCAGAGTGAAAGACACATGGGGAAGACTTAGACCAACCCTGGCCCAGAGCCAAGACCAGCAGAGCTGATATGGGGATCAGCAGAGTCACCCCAGTCCACCTGCACACATATGAAAAATAAATGCCCCTGTAAAGTCATGGCTGGTACATAAATTTCTGTAGAAGTAACTAAATGGTAAGATCAATTTAGAAAGATTGGATTAAATGCCCCTAACTGAGGAATGCAATGAAGGGGTATCCTAATTAGGCTACAGTGATAAGAGGGTACATACACACTGATAAGAGGTACAGAGCTGACGTGGTAGTCAGGAAGAGATTGCTAAGGGATGTAGATCTTTGAGGCAGAGAAGTTGGGCTTGAGAGCTGGTCTTTCCTCCCCATAAAGAGATTCTCCTGCTTACCAGCCCTGTCGAATTTAGTTTTACTTTGTTCAATAAATCTGTTAAGTTTCCTCACACACCTTAGGCACAAGCAGCAGGTTGTGGCAGTTTACCAGCTTCCATCTCGCTGCACCGGCTCCTCGCACAGGGGTGCGGCCAGGGCCGGGCACCTGACTGACTCTCCACGGCTACATCTCCTGGTGGCTCTTGCCATTACCCGTGACCATGTGGCTGCATTTTTACCAACGAAATATGAGCAGAAGAGATAAACACTACATCCCCTTTGTGTCCATCGCATTGAGAAGCTCTGGAGTCGAGCCAGTGAGAACAGGAGCAGAGGAAACTTGAGCAACCCTGGAAAGGTGTGTGAGCAACAGTTTAGGGACGGTTTGAGCTTTCTGGTAGTTGCAGCTTAGGAAAATCGGCATAAAAACTTCTTCATCTATCATATGGAAACAATATCCATATGAAAGGGGCCAGGTAGACAAAAAAAACAACAACTATTGTTAGCTCTGTTCATACAGTGTATTTCTCCTGCTCTGTCCTCCATCTCTCTATACAAATGGGCAGGGGCATTAGTGGAAACGCAGGTGATGGTGCTGAGAAGGGGGACAGGGGGACCTGTAAGGGTCCGGAGGCCTGCGGACCGGTACCGCGAGGAGGGAGGTGGTCCATGGAGCGGACAAGAACTGGAGAATCAGGCATCCCTTGCTATCCCCGTTCCAACCCCTCCAGCACAGCACAGCCTAAGGCACCCGCCTTTGTGCCCACCCCTCTCTACCCCAGCCCCTGCCTGCTGCGGTCAGGCCGCGGGGTCACTGCTCTGGCGTGCAGGGTCAGCAGGCAGCCAACGTGGGAGGCGCCCGGTGAGGAGGGGAGGTAGGAGCTCGCTAAACTGTACTGGGGCAGAAGCGTCGAGGACTGTAAGAAGTAATGCAAGGGGGGAATGCGGACCGGGCTGCAAGGGAAAGGAAGGGGGTCCGTGTCGCCTCAGCCTATTCATCAGTCGGCGGGAAGATAGGTGGTTTTCAGAGACGGCTGCTCCAGCGCCCCGGCTCGCTACAGGGAGACGTCAGAGCGCTCGGGGCCGCGGTGGAGCAGCCCCCGGCCCCCCCGCCCGGGCTGCCGTATAAAGTCGCGGCCTCGAGGAGGCTGCCGCAGTGGCGCGGGCGGCGGCCGAGCTCCTCGGAGGGCCCGATCCTCCCGTCGCTCCTGCGCGCGCGGAGAGCGCACCCTCCGCCCGGCCTCGCCGCGCGTTCCAAGGGCTCCCAGCCCGCACCATGCGCGCCCGGGAGCTCCCGCTGGTCCTGCTGGCGCTGGTCCTCTGCCAGGCGTCCCTGGGGCCTGCCGCCCCGGTGCTGGCGGGCGGAGGGACCGTGCTGGACAAGATGTACCCACGCGGCAACCACTGGGCGGTGGGTGAGTGTCCTGCGCACTCTGGTCTTCGGCGGGACCGGCCGGCCGCGGGGGACCCGTCTCCCCATCTCAGCGTTTCTGGGCCTGTCCGAGCTCAGGGTTGGGGGCTGGGCTTGCTCTGACCTCTCTACCCAAACCCCGAGCCGCTGTCCCAAAACTCCACCCCACCCTTCGTGGGGAAGCCGTCGGTTTCCTAGCAGCCTCGGGCTGGTCCCTTGGTCCTTTCCCGCGCCCTTCCCTTTTCCCCAGGGCGCCCTAGCCAGCGCGCAGCTCTCCAAAAAGCCCCACCTTCCCTCCGCACCTGCCCGACACCCTTTATCCCCCTTATCTCAACACCCTGGCCCGGTTCTCTCCTAGAACAATTTCGGAAGGCCGCGTGGGCGGGCGCGTCTCGGAGCCCTGGCCCACCGGGCGGCCTGGACTCCGAGCGCGGGGAGCTGCCCCCGGGCTGCGCAGTGGCGCCCGGCAAAGCCACAGGTGTGGGAGTCGGGCCGCCGCGCGCCCGCCCTGGGTTTCAAATCTGTTCAGCGAGCAGTGCCTGAATCCCGCCTGCCTGGCGTTCTCCCGAATCTCTTCAACCCTTGTCCTTCCATTGCAGCGATTTCCTTTCCCTGCCCTTAGTGCCCAGCCCCCCCGCTTTCCATCCCGCAGGCCCGGCGCCCCGGGAACCGCGCCCGCTCTCCACGCTGATCCCGGCCGCTAATCACTGAGCCCTCGCTTCTCTCCGCCTCCCTAGACGTGCGACCTCGCCTCTCCCCAGCCCTTTCCCCCGTTCCCCTGTCCGCAGTCTTGCTCTCGGGGCGCGCGCTTGGAGGGTGGCAGGTCCCGGCGCCGGAACCCCAGAGCATCCACAGCTTTCCCGCAACTGAGTTACAGGTAGCGGCCGCGCAACCCAGGACTGTGCGCGGCGCCAAGCGTAGTTTCTGGCAAATGCAAAGCGTCCAACTTTTTCAGAAACCTCCCCGTATTAGACAAGTACGACAATCACAACAGTTCCCGGGAAGCCGGTCGATCCCTAAAAAGATTAAGGTGCGGCGGTGGCGGTGCGTGCTTGTCTCACTACTTCCTTCGTCGTCCAGCTAGGAGTGGGGGAGGGTTTTTGGAAAGATACTTAGCTAATTCAGAGCCGATTCAGAGATTATCCGCGTTCTGTCAGGACGAATTCATGGATGGGGGTGAGGCCGGAACTGCCATGTCCCCAGCTCCTCTGTGTTGTGTATACCTGTCAGAGAAATCCAGAACTCGGGGTTAAAAGTGTCATTTGCCAAGTCTTGGCAGCCCAAAAGATGGAAGTATTTGTGATCTCTGAGGGGCACGGGGGCAGCCCAGGAGCCTGGTTTGGAGAGGAGAGGTTGGGATGGACATACATGAAAACCCCTGCCCTTCAAGAGAGAAGGTTATCAAAAAGCTATTAAAGAATCCAAACCTAGAATCAATCCTTAAAAAGGGCTTTTGTGAGCTTAGATCAAGGTGCCATTGTCCTGTCCAGCCACCAGCCAGTGGCGTTTAGAAGATGGAATGAAGCTTCCAAATTTCCAACCTTTTTTGCTCGTCTGTTTTTTTGAACTAAAAAGGATTATTATTAGGTAGTCCTTACAGGCCAAAAGCAGGACAAGAGAAGCAGTTGGGAAGCTGGAATCATGTTATTTCTGATACAAGCCCACCCTGGTTGCTGTAGTTCTGGAGCACATCTGTTCCCAGATATTGAGGGTGTCCAGCACTTGATCATTCTTCATGGTGGCACATGAGTGTTCCTAACCAGAAAGTATACCGACCATTAGCAACCCCAAATTTTCTTATTTTCCTATTGCTCTCAAAGGCACCCTTTTTCCTTTTTCTCTCTCAGCTGGCTGTGCAGAGTTGATGAAGAACAAAGGGCAGAGAGAGGTGAAGTAGAAAATCACTTTTGGGTCTAAAATGACGTTTGGGCTGAGGAAAAGTTTGGTTTGGGTAGACATGCCCTCTGTTGGAAGGTGAGCATTCACAAGCATGAATGACGTTGTTAGATTTTCAGTCTACTATCCTAAGCAAATGCCTGTCCTCAATCACTGAAGACCTGCAGTTTAGTTTTAATTATATCAGACTAAAGGTGTATATTGCTGTCCAGGAGGAAGCTGTCAGCACAGATCTGCAGATTCGTGAATTGCCTCTTCCAGTTGAGAGAAGCATGGTGTGGCAATGGGAAACAAGTCAACAGACTGAAAACAAATTATTTTCTGGCTCAATGTTCATGAAAATGTTTTGTTTACCCAATGAACATATAGGTCAACAGTGTTACTGGTGATTATCTGCTGTGATCCCAGGAAATGCTCCTAGAGGTAGCTCTAACTTCGATGTGAAGTGTGTCCTGGAAGGTTGAATTCTGAAACACCAGTGTTCAGCCACAGAATGGCTTTACACAGTGGTCCTGCCCTAGAAACTGTGAAATATAAAATATCATATCTAGAAACTAGCTCTTAGAAGTATTCAACACTTTATGTCTTAATGGATATTTTCCAAAGAAGGGTGATCTTCAAGTTTTGAGTTCAAGAAAATTAATTTGTATTTCAAACCTGCTGTTTTATTAGTATTTTTAAGCGATTAAAAGGACAAAAGCTTTTTTTCCCCCTGTGGACAAGGTTTTGTTTTTTTTCAAGGGCCTGTCTTTTGTCTATGCTGAGATCTCCATTATTATGATATGGACACATAACAAATGATGATGGGCGAAGAGGTGGAAGTGGGCATATCGTCCATGTTGCTATGGAGATGATTATTTGGTTAACAGTAGCCAACTCAAAAGTGAAATAGGACCCAGGGAACATGTGCTTCCCTGGGATGTTACAGATGATGAGCTTTCAATTACCAGACTGTGAATCTAGGGGTGGGAATCTGAACACCCACCCACCAAATAAGGAAACTCTGAAATACAGCATATTGTCACAGGGATTTATGTTAAATCAATCACAGGAAGGAGGGCTGTTTTATCCTCCCATTTTAGAAAAGTCCACAAAATTATTCAGGCAGACGAAAATGAAGTTCTTACTGTAAGAACATCTCCATTGCCCTTCTGCTTCACTGGCAATAACACCTTCCTCATTTCTAGCATCCTGACTAGATGATAGGCAATGAGAGAGAGCAAGAGTGCCCGAGGTCATTACCGGAGCATCAGGTTCTAATCCTGCTCTCCCATTATCATGATTCAATTTCCTCCATGTCAATAAAGCCAAGTGCTTGGCTGCTTCCTGGGAAGTTGTGCAGCACATTCACTGTTCTGGCTAAATGCAAGGCTATTTAATGGACATGTGGACACCAAGTTGGTCAAGCAAATAAGTGAGGAGCCCATCATTTGGGATCCTGATCCTTCAGTTGGAACAGTGTCCTCAGTAGGATCCTGACGTCGTGTAAAGTGTCATGTCATGAGAAACTGGGCCAATGCTCATACTGCGATACAATAAAACCTCATTTTAAGGCTCTTGAGTGCTCACAGAATTAATTGGCCTGACTCACATAATGAGTCATGATCTACTGATATTTGGTCCCTATTCTTCTTTCTAACATTAAAAAGCCTTTTGTAGACCTTATCCTTAATGCTAGACCCTGGATGATTGCTAACTGTCTGTATTCATAGGAAGTTCAAAGCCACTTCAAAGCAGTATAATAAAGTAGAGTCTGGACTGTGGGCTGATTTTAATTGTAGAATCTTTGCTTGCATGTGGGTGACCTTTGGCAAGACTCATTTTCATCACACTTGTTATGATGTGGATCAAATGAAATAATCCTCTTTTAAACATCCTGTAAACACATGCCAGCAGTAAAAGCATGGTGAGGGCTGCTCTGTCGGTGGATAGAGCTGCTGAGAAGGGGACTCTTTCCATTTTAAGTGACCAAAGTCTGTCAAAAATTATTCCCATGATGGTTGCCTTAAATACTTCTAATGCCAGATGATGTTAGAACTACAAAGAGCTCTTTCCTTGTGAGCTTTAAATAAAAAACACCATCGTTTTATTAGTATTGGAAATCTGAAGGTACTATAAAACCCAATTATAGGTAATTGGGTAATATCAGCTAAAGAAAGTAAATAAGATCATGTGAGTATCATTATTAGCAATGGCTAAAGAGTTAAGAATGCAGACCTTGAATTTCACACCCACTTCTGGCACTATGGCTATTCCCACTTGCATACATGGATTTCCATATTTTTTAGTGGCTTGGCCTCCTGTATAGCAATTTTTATTTATTTATATGGCAGATGCACATCCCTAGAGCCATTGATAGACTTTCACTGACCATTTTCGATATTCAGCAGAAAATTCTGCATTTATGTGGCTGAGAAATGTTGGTCAGAACTTGTTTTCAACTTGTTTTTCATTATGTGCTTAGCAAACTGTAATTTCTAGGTGCCGTTTCTTCAATTCAGTCTTGGCTAAAATACTGAGAAACTTTAAATGAAAAATTCCTTTGGTACACTTGTATTACAGATAAGAGGAAAGCAACCCCTTTTCAATCACACAAAGAAAAGCATCAAGACTTTTCAGTTGCAATGCAGAACTGACTGGGGAAGACATTTAAACTCCATAATTCAGTTGGGAATAGAATTTGCTGCACCCAGAACTGGTGATAGAATTTTAGACACGGAAGATTCCGTAGGTTTCATCTAGTCCAACCTGTTCATTTTACAGTTGAGAGAACTGAAGCCTGGGGATGCTCAGTAACTTGGCAGAGGCCACCCAGCTAGTTGGCAGAGGTGCTGGGACCAGACCCAAGGCTCCTGACTTGCAGTCATGAATTCTGTCCATCTCACAGCACATTTTGAACAGGGAGCAAATTTGTCAATCCTTTATGAACGCACTCCTAATAATAAAATGCTATTTATTCTGTATTTAGGAGGAAGCATTGAAGACGTAATTAGTGTCCTTCTACATTTCATGCTCATTCATTCCCTTGGGTTAAATTTGTGGCATTCTGGTTTTGTTTTTGTTTTTACAGGGCACTTAATGGGGAAAAAGAGCACAGGAGAGTCCCCATATGCTCATGAAGGAGGGAGACGGAAGCAGCAGTTGCAGGGATATGTTCGGTGGGAAGAAACTGCAAGGAGTTTGCTACGCCTCTTAGAAGCAAAGGGGGCTAGAATCCAGCAGTCACCTCAAAGCGAGCCCCTGGGCGTCCACCAGTCGACTTGGAATTCCGAGGACAGCAGCAACTTTAAAGATGTAGGTGGTGTAACATGCATGGGGAAGCAGGGTTGGAGGTGTCGGGAGGAGGGGAAGTTTGAGGAGGGAAGGGTAAAATTGTTAATGATACAACCAATTACAGTAGGCTGACACCCATGTATGCTAAGAAAATGAGTGCACACTTTCCATGCTCTTTTTTCAACATTAATAAATTATTTTTCCTCTTAGCACATCAGAAAGGTATTGGTTCCAAAACTCCAATTTAAGAGTTTTATTAATAATGGTATTTCTTAGCAACTGTGCATTGATGGGATTTATTTTTTAATCTGCCAGGCCCGACCAGGATATTCTGACAGCAAAGCCATAGATTATTTGAGTAAATTCCTGTGGTTCTACAGAAAAGTTTATTTTGATGAACTCTAGTGGAAGGGCCTAGTCATAGATGTTTCTAGAAGAGAGCACTCTTGATTGCTACCTTTTATGCAGAATAGTATTTCTTCATATTTGTTCCAAGATTTCCTAGTTCTGGTCTCATCCTGATATTTCAAAACTTAGTGAACATATCTAAGGTCAACTGATTCATTTGTACATGGTCTTGCAGGAGATAGGAAAACATAATTATATCACACTAGCATTGTTTAGATACAAAGACAGCAAATGAGCTAAAGGAGAGAATTAAATTTATAGGAAGAAAGCAAGCCAACTGAAAGTGAAGTGATTCTCATGAACTTTTGAGAAGTTTCCATGAAGTTTATGATGCAAGGCAAAGACAATAATTGCAAGAGCACTAATTTTAATGATACCTAGTTTTATTATTTACTATTATCCAAGCCCTGGGCAAAGTAGTGCACCTCTATTTTCTCTGTTAATGCTCACAGCAGTCTTAGGAGAAAGAGTCAGGAAGATTCTCTTGTTCTCTCCATGTTAGATGTGAAGAAACTGAGGCTAATCACACAGCTTTTCTCTGGTGAAACAAGGGGAAGAGCCCAGGCTGGCAGCCTTAGACAGGCTGCTACCATGTGGGGCCTCCTCTGGGCAACAGTCCTCACTGACCTTAACTATGAAGGATGCCGGTTGGAGCCACAGCCTTGCTTCTCGCCCTTTCTGAGAACCAATAACATTGCATTTCACTCACAGAGCTTGGGGAGCGGGCTACTTCACTCTTTCTTGGTGGTGAACTCTTTGACTGGCAGCCCTTTACAGAGGCTCAGAGCTGGTTTCACCAAACCTCAACCAGCTCTGGAGAGACACGATGTTTCACTGCCCTGTGGTCCACTCTGGGCTTCTCTATGCTAAACACCAACTAAAAGTTCATTTGCTGCGTGAAAGGCCTAGAGAGAAAGGCCCTAGAAGCCTTTATTCAAAAAGAACATCTGGATCAAATCAACCAATATGGAAATAAATGCCAACTTTTACAAGGCCCTGAGTGATTCTCTGTCCCCACTTGTATTAGAGGTGTCAGCTGTGTTACATGACCAGCTCCCTTCTTTGCTGGGGATTCCTGATTGACTCCTCAGCCACTGGCGGGGGACTTTCCTTGGTCAAGTGCTTTGCTGGACTTCCTGGGGGTGGATGTCCAACAGTGGTTCCTTTTCCTTTTTCTGAAGAGTAACACCATCAGGGCCACAAAACCCTGTAAAATAATTTTGCAAACAGTGAAATAGACTTCCCCTCAGAGCTCATTCTGATTTGAACCAAACAGCAATATCCATGTTGAGTTGCTTTATTCCCCCTGACCTGGATCTACCTTTGAAATTTTTGAAAAATTCAGCTCCTTCCTCAAGAATGGAGAATGTCTTGCCTTATTCAGAAGAATATTCTGTAAGTTCAAAGGAAGTTATAAAAAAACAGCTTGACAAAGGGTCTCTGAGCGGCAGTGGTATAAGATGTCACAGAGAGCACCTGCTTCAAGGGGAGAGCATTTATCAGCATGACCTGGAAAAAAAGCCATCTTTTGATAATTAGGTCTTGCTTTTCTACTTTTTGTATGCTTTTTACTTCTTTCTCTAAGTTTAGAAAGCCCATCCATTTCATTGCACCTCAAGTCAAATAATAAGCTATTGCACACATGGCTACCACTCTTTTGGATATATTTCCTAGTGATATGAAAAAAAATTCAACAGTTAGTTTAGTTTTGCATAGACCAACACAGTATCACTCCTCTTGCTTTGGAAATTCTGCCTCAGTGAAAGCATGTTGATAGGAAAATCGAAAACATCTTACAATGACCTAATTCACAAAGAAGGAGTACCAAGAGCATAGTTTCTATTAGAAATCCATATATCTCTCAGTGTTAGAAAGAAGTTTAATAACTTGGCTGCGCATTGCCAAAATTAGCAGCAGGAATCTTTAGAGGCTGAAGGAGTTTTCTTAAAATTAAAAACTATCCACATATGCTCTCCTCTCCCATTTTAGTAATAAAACATCAAGTCCTGCTGCCAAATCTCCCAGAGCTGTAGTTAGAAACTCAGAGCATCTTCCTATGTTTTGATGACAAAGATATTTCCTTCATTTGGAGAAGATGTGTGTAAATATCCTATGAATCTAGACTACTATGTAGCAAACAAGTGCCAGAATTGTATTAGCAATTACGGCCAATCATTTTCAAGGTCAACCTTAATCTTTTAACTGTACCCTTTGTCACAGAAAATTAATGGAACTTTTACCCTATGGCGTCTATAACACGAAACTGTTCAGGTCAACTCCATGGCCTCATCTGTAATCCCGGATGTGGCTGTGAATTGTCCTGAGGTTGAAGTTTGCCTTTGGGTTCCTTGTGTAACTGGGACACGGTGTGTTGTCCTTGGCAACCTTAAGTTTTCCCTCTTGTGTGGTGAGTGTGAGGAAAGAGAACTGGTGAAAGCACTGCAGGGGGTGTTATGGGAAGGAAGGAAATGTGCAAATTTGCCTTTGCTTTTAAGGGAAAGCTCCCACTGTCCCATCAAATCAGTACAGAGAATAGAAAGGTTTTTATTTCTTAATATGTGAAATGCAACAAAGGAAACCCCAAACATAAGGAAAGCAACAGGCAATCGAGAATAACTTAAAATCCTTTGCTTGCCTTGACAATTTCTACAAAGGAGCAGAGTAATACCACCTCCACCCCCAATACTACTACTCCCATCCCCACCACTGACTAACCCCCCTGCTGCATCCAGGTCCTTGATCTTCTTGGGTTACACAATTCTTCTTTTCCTTGTTGCTTTACTCCCATTCCCTTGAGCTAGCTGCTCTGATTCAATGTTGAGCCCTAGGGGGCTTCCACAGATTATTTCCCCCACCCTCAGCTGGCTCCTTTTATGACCCATGGCTCATATTGCAGGCTGGATGGCAGCATCTTCAGGCAGGCCGGTGACCCTCAATAGTGCAGCCTGGATCCTGGAGAAAAGAAAGCAAAGCTAATTAGTCTGTGTGGGAATTGAACCCCAGGCACTGGCATCATTAGCACCTGGTTGAAACAACTTGGCCCAGAGCAGGTACTAAGGGGTCTGAGAATATCAGTAATTCCTTTATTAGAAACAAATGGTTGATCTGGCAGTTGGGGAACCTGAATTGCCAGACAATCTTGAAAAGTGTAATAAGCCCTGGTCTGGTTGAAAAGCGTTTTTCTCATCTTGGCAGGTAAAGAGTACTATGTGGGAATAAAGATGTATTTTAAAATGATAACTACTCATTCTTTCTTCAGTCTTAGTTAATTTGAACAGAAGCCACACAAGCAAACAATAAATTTAGAATTAGCAGAAACCCAGATTAGCTCATCTTCCCAAGTTGCCACACTACTACCATTTAGTCATGGGTTTATAATGTGTGATTGCGTTACTCATAAATGTCTTGCGTAAGGGTTTCAGCCCTTAGTTCACTATGGATTTGGTGAGACTGAGAAATGACAACGGACTGTTCTTGGGGTAAAAGGGTTTATACCCAGCTTTATTCTCATGGCAAGAGGTGGAGCACTAGAATCATGTCTGCACCCAGCAATCTGCAGGTCTGTAATCCACCTCCATCTCTGCCTCCACCCAGAGCCATGGGAAGAGCTCTTTATATAGTGATGCAGTCAATAATAGCTCATTGCCTAGGGTTTAGAAACATTAGTCTAGCAGTAGGCCAATTACATCATCAAGTAGCTTAGGGTCAGGTGAGGATCCTGGCCATAGGAATTTCCATTTTCCCCACAATAAACTATCTTTGATTTGCGTACTGAGGCTTTGCCAAAGAGAGCAAGTAAGACCTAACACTCCATGTTCCCTTATAGTCCCCATACCTAGCTGCTACTTTAGGAACAAATTCCTGAGGATAATACATTTAATCTACAACACCAGTCACAATATGCCTGAGTAGTCATCCTGGGATACAAGTTAAGCTAATATAACAGAAAGACCCAAAAATATAGCTACGGCAAAGAAAAAGAGGAATTAATTTCTCTCTTGGGGACAGCTGTGCTCAGCATTGCCTGGAGGATTTCTGAAGCCTCAGATCCTGGCACCTCACCTCTAGAGATTCCAACTTAGTAGGTCTGGGGTAGACCTAGGAATTTGCTTTTCTCACAAGCTCCCAAATGTGCTGGCAGTTTGCTGGGTGTGAGTTTACTTCAGTATTAGGCTTTGGTATCACTAACTATATTTGCTCCACTCTTTTTACTGTTTTTCAAGGACTTCCTGTTCAAGTCCTCAACATGAAGGACCCCCCAGCTGAAGTGACAGTGATGGTGGGGTCCTCTCTTAAAGAAGCAAAGCAAAACCCTTAGGAGACTACGCATTCTATGGGCATCAATTCAACTGGATCATCAAGATTTCCTTTGTGCGAAATACTTAACTATTCTTGTATCTTTCAACCTTGACTAAATGAATGATTTTCAAGAAGCATCTCGTGGTTTGAACTTGTTTGCTGTGAACTATTGTCCACAAAGAGGCTTCCAATGAATGCTCCTTACACCTAGGCTATTTGTCGATTAGATTACAGTCCCTGACCTGTGACCATTCACAATAAAAGCTTAAATACATTGTTCAAAGGGCAGATAGTTCTCTTATTTCAATTCCAAATGAGAGGACAGTGTGGTGGAGATTAACAAATATCTTGATAATGAACCTGTGTGCTCACTGATGACAGCAGGCTGAATTTTAACTCTCCTTCCCAAGGCCATGAATTGAATCTTTGTCCTAACTTTACAGCTTTTTTAGAGGCTGCGACTAGAAGCTCACCTCCCCCTTTATCATTTCCATCAGATGAACTAGGTTGAAGGTAGAGGCTGAGTAGTCATCACTTAATTATCCTCGTTTTTTTCAGCCCTTGCCATGACCAGGTATTTTGCAGATGTTATTGATAGCCTCCTGTCTTACCAATGGGTTTCAGCCCCAGGCAAGTTCACTCTTAATTTGGTGAGACTGAATAATGACAATGGAACGTTCTTGGGGTGAAAGGGTTTATACCCAACTTTATTCCCATGGTGGCAGGTCAATCGCTAGAATCCCAAGTTTGCATGCAGCAAGCCAGTCCCTGCTTCTGGGCCTCTCTGCCTCCGCAGCAGTTTCAGTCTCTGTCCTCGGAGCTGCCAGTGCTCCAGCCTCTTCTGCAGCCATGCAGCAAGCAGCCCAGAGCACTGGGTGGAGCTCTTTATATAGAATCAATAACAATGTATTGCTCCCACATGTGTAGTGAGCCAGCTGACCAGAGTCAAGTGAGAATCCTGACCATAGGAACTTTCATTTTCTCTACACCTCCTCATAAGGGTTTTATAAACTGAGAGTGAGCATTCTCACTTAATAGATGAGGAAACGACATTTAAAGAGGTCACATGACTAGGCCAAGGTCACATAGAAGAGGAACTAGGATTCAAACATCCAAAGTCACTGGATTTTTGGCACCATTTAACAGCTTCTGCACCACCTCATTTTTAATCTCCCTTTCAGTATATTTAAGCCTACCAAGTAGAAGTGTTTCTTCAAAATTCATTGCCAGCCCAGGAGGAGGAGTTCCCAGAACCAGATTTAATCAGTTCCACAGCAAAAGGAGAAGATGAATTCAAGAGATTCCTTCTGTTTGCAGAGAATGTGACCTGGCGGTTCGTAACACTCACTGGTTCCGTTTTTATCATGGCATTCGCACAGAAACAGATTTTAAAGCTTCTTGCCATATGTTTAGATTTCCTTCATTTTAGGGAAATCACGTCTGAAAGAGTAAAGAGATTTATCTTGCTCTTGTTTTAATTGTCAAAGAACTACATAAGATGTGATGTGTTCTTTCTAATTTCTTTTAAAACCATGTCGATTCACAACTTATATAGAGCCAGACCTGGGGAAATACCTGGTATGTGTGTTCAGTGTCCCACCATCTTCCTCTGCTTGGGACTTCCCTGGGCTTCTTTCCCAAAAACTTGGTCCTGAGCCCTGCCAACTAAAGTCTGTCATGAAACTAAGTTGAGATAAACTTTTCCCTACAAGGAGATGTACTAATTTAAGAGATAACTTGTCCCTACCAGAAGAGCTTTCTTGAACACTTTTTGCAAGTGGAGTCACATATCTGTGTGTGCCTATCAGGTAATTTTTAGCTGCAGATAATAGGATCCACCTTGGGTTGTTGAAGTAGAAAAGGAACTTCATGAGAGGATAGCAGGCAAGGAAGACCAGAGAAACGGACTCAGGGCTAAACTTGCAGGTTCGATGTTCAAATCCATGCCTTTGATCAGGTTGATGAGATGGCTACTGAATGTTTGCTGTCCCTAATGCAAACACAGTACTGCCTGGCTGGTGCTCTTTCACCACCTCTGCCACTGCTTGTGCCTGAAGCCTTACTCCCGTGAAAGCCTCTTGGCCCTTGGCCTGCTTTCAAACCGGTGTTTGAATGCCAGTGTCTGATTGGTGGAACCTAGATCATATGTCTGTACTAGCTACAAAAGAAACTGGGGAATGTAGTTTTTAGGATTCTACTCTGGGGCTATTGGACTAAAATTGTAGGGCCCTATCAAAAAGAGGAGAGGGTGTTCAAGCAATATGGTCAGCCACAGATATAGGTCCTGGCCCCGTTTTTCTCAAACAAGAATTTTCTTTTTGTGTTTCATCCATTTCTTTACTAGACAATAGCTAACACCCAGCCCAGGGTTCTGGGGAAGCGGGACCCTGGTGGTTGTTCTCCACAGTACAGAGGCCAGGTGCATGTGTGCATGCAGCAAGAAGAGAAGATGCTTTTAAGAGGTGACAGTGTTTAGATATCTTTGCAGCAAAGCAGGATAATCAGGAGGAAGAATCCAAAAGGGAAGGAAGCAATAATTGCCTTCAAATTTGTTCATTTAAAAACAGTCTTTTTTTTTTTAAGTGCTATAGAGTGGATTGCTCCGGACAATTTGGCAGTCTTTGCTTATGATTAGAGGTTCAGAAATACACTAAGCAGGCATTTCAAGCAGTGCAGTACAATTTCTAGCCCCACAACGCCCTCCTTTCGGTTCCTACTGGGGATATTTGATCATCACAGAGCATTTTAACCCAGTTGAGATGTGTAGGGAGTAATCTAAGTAAAATGTGCGATTTACATTCATTTCCTCAGCCACAGGCTGCTCTAATCAGACACTGTGAAATAGCCCTGCAAGGGAAGCCACAGTGAAGAACTATTTCCATTCCCAAAGCAGAAGGACCATGGTCACCACGTGCAGCCCCTAGCTCACCTCTTGGGGCTTTGTGCCTTCCAATTAATCATCTCCTTAATTAGAGCCAGATAACACACAGCAACATCTCCATTTTACCCCTGATATTCCTTCCACTCGCCTTGGCCCACATATTGCCTATGACATACAACCTAGTTGGCAGAAGCTCTGATCACGGGTGGACTGAGAGCGCCTCTGGGGGAGAATGAGGGTGGTTGGTTCCCCGCTCTGTTGCTCTGATCATGCCCTGCCCCTGCCCCCACTGCGTGCAGCCCTGGCTTCTCCACCCGGTGGCTTTCCTCCAGCATGGTCTCCAGAGACCCCAGGGTGGCCTCTCCTCTGTGGGGCAGACTATACCCTTGCTCCTTGGGGGAGCGGATGCCCACCCTTCCACACTTCTGCAGTGGCCATGCTGTCAGGGCACAAAACAACGTTCCCAGATAGTTGAAATCCTCAGCCTTTTTCTTTTGGTCAGAACTGTGTCTACATGACCAGTTCTTGCAGCAAAGATTTCTCAGCTGGGGACATTGTTCCCACTCGCCTGCACCACCCCCAACCCCAAAGACCGCATTTCTCTTAATAAAGCAAAGAAGAGAATGGATGTTGGGTAGGCAGTGTTTGCCGTGTTGGCTGTTACAAGACTGAATCCCGAGAAAGAATCAAACTGGAACTAGTGAGTCTTAAGCCTGATGTGACTGGATGATTCCTAGACAACAGGTGTCGGTGTGCAATGGAAGGTGCTCTGCCCAAGTTGCTTCTGAATGTTAAGTGCCAGAAAACCATGGCTTACAGACGTGTGGGCTTTCTCCATGGCCTCCCGTATACTTCATCTCTGAAAATAAGGATGGGCAATAGAGATCATGTTTTGCTGACTGGAAGTCGTCTTTAATTTCTAAAAGTGAACACAAGATGTGATACTTTCCAAATACCTCCTTGCATGAGAAAAACTGTTCATGCTGTATGTATCACTCCTGTCTTTACGTGCGTATGCATGTGTTTATGTGTATGTGTGCAAGGTATATTCCCCCTCTTCCAGCCACATCCCTTCAGGAACTGAGAGTGTTGGGGAACAAACTGGACTCTGGCAGAAGGGAACCCATGCCCTGGCTTGTATTTGTTTCTTGTTGTTGTCTGGTTGGGTTTTTGTCTGTTTATTTTCCAGCTTTATTGAGATGTAAGTGACAAATAAAAACTGCATATTTAGGCTTGAAATGTGATGCTTTGATATAAGTATACATTGTGAAATGTTTGCCACAGTCAAGCTAAATGACCCCTCCATCACTTCACATAAGTTACCGTTTTTCTTTTTGAGAAGAATTAAGATCTCCTCTCTTGGCAAATTGCAAGCATACAATACAGTGTTATTAATTAGAGTCACCGAACTGTACATTAGCTCTCCAGAACTCATTCATCCTGCATACCTGACACTTGGTACCATTTGACCGTTTCCCCTTCTCCTTCTCCCCACAGCCAGCCTCTGACAACCATGGTTCTACTCTGCTTCTGTGAATTTGACGTTTTTAGGTTCTACATATAAGTGAGATCGTACAGTATTTGTCTTTCTGTGTTTGATTTATTTCACTTAGCATCATGCCCTCCAGATTCATCCCTGTTATCACATATGACAAGATACTTCTTTCTTAAGTCTGAATAATATTCCATTGCTCTGAATGCCAAATTTTCTTTACCCACTCATCCATGGGCAGACATCTAAGTGGTTTCTGTATCTTGGCTCTTGTAGATGAGGCTGCAATGAGCATGGGAGTGCAGACAGCTCTTCAAGATCCTGCTCTCATTTCCTTTGGCTGCCCAGAAGGGAGGTTGCATGGTCTACCCATGGCCATGCTTTTCTTTGCCCTGTGATCAGACTCATTGAAGTAATTAATGGGCTGATGCCACATGACTCCATAGATGGAAAAGGGACAGGAATGAACATTGTACCAGTTAGGGTACCTTTGGTTGTTACGAACAGAAAATCCTCAACTCAAATTGGCATAGAAGATAAGATATATTATTATCTCACATATAAGAACTCCAAGGGAAGGTGGGATTCCAGGTTGTTTAGTTTGATTTAATTCAGTGGCACAAGTATATCTTCAAGGATGAGGGTCTTTCTGGCTTCCTGCTATGCCACCAGTGGTTCAGATTCACCCTTAAGCTGACTTCTTTCATAGTCAGAACATGGCTGCTGGGGGTCCAGGTGTCATATCCAGACTTGACAACATTCAAAGGAAGAAGGAGGCCATCTCTTTTTAGGCTTTGTCTTATTCATAGTTGTAAGTCTTTCCCCAGAGGTGTCCAAATCCTCACTTCTCAATGACCAGCTTTATCACAGGCTTTCCCCGAACCTACGACAATGATTCGGACCACTGTGAATGCCCTCACCCGACTAGGATTTACCAGCGAGTCATGTGGCAGGAAGGGCAGGAACCTCAACGAAATCAAGACTTGCAGCAAGGAAGGAGTGTGGCGTTGATTTGGGATGGACATCCCCCCGGCATGTGCACCAAGCAGGAACTTCATTTCTTCTGACCTCACACAACCCTGGTGCTATCAGTATAGCAATTTCAAAAAGTAGTCACTGCTGTTAAGTATGAATATGTTTGGTTTTATTCCATTCTCAGGTGCTCCTGTAAAATCCTTCCAATAGTTTTAAGGCCTTAAGTTCTTAAGAGCAGGCAATGATCCGCTTCTCTTACTCAAAGCACTGATGTGACTGCACTTGGCAGGCTTGTCTTGCCTTTGTCTGGACCTCTTCTTTGACTCTTTTCTCCTTGCAAGACAAATGGCCGTTACTGTAACAACATAATTGCTCCTGGGACTCCACCGCTGAAGTAAACAGAAATGAAAAGGAAATAGAGAGAGCTTCCAATTGTGCTTTCCTCTGCCTGGCAGTTGCCCAAGATGCCTCGGCTAGCGACAGCCTAAATGGACAGGCTGGGGGATTCAGCTCGGAAAAAAAAGGGGGAGGGTCCACCCCATATTGTAGAGGGAGCTCCATTCTTCCCATGTAACTCTTGGGGTTTGGAGGGAGAGAAATCAAAGTGAATAATGTGAAAAGTAATTTAACTTAGTCAGGAACTGGCAGCCTGCTGGTCAGGTGCTGCCTGTAGACATGCTGTTCGCCTACACTGGGTCTTAAAAGTTAAAATTAGTCACGGATGTAAAAATCAAGGGATTTCACGTTGCAAAGCAGGTTGCAAGCTTTTGCAAAAGTGGAAGATCTGCTACTGAGACTTTCCCTGAAGACAACCAGTGCCTGGCAGTGCCCTACGGATGGAGCTCACGCTCTCTACTTTGTCACAGTGCCCCCGCCACCACACTCTCATGTACACCACTGCCTGGTTTTTTTGTTTTGTTTTGTTTACATTACCTGCCTGCCCAGTCCGGACATTGAGTTTATGATCCCAGTTTAACCTTTATATATGTCAGTGTGAGAGAACTACTCTATGCTTTGTTCAACAATGTTGTTAAATTTCCTGTTCAAGCTTGTGATTCTCCAGTTGTGTGTGCAGTGTTGTAGATGGGTATTTACCACATACTATTTGATCTTCTGGTTGATTTTGAAGATCCACTACTTTCTCAGGCAGTCACTGGAATAAGTTAAGATGGCTAATTAAGAAGAGGCAAGATTGCTAGGCAACACTTTTCACTCAGAAATGTTACTGGAGAGCAGTTCTTAATAAGTGAACAGAGCCAGAATAGAATCTAGCGGAGAGTTTGGGATCAGACAATCCATCTTCAGGGATTCGCTTGCTGAAGCTGTCACTGCATCTTAAAACAAAGCAGAGCGTAGGCCCTGCACAGAAAGCTGATGGGCAGTCGTGGCCTCTGTGGTCACACCCAGTCTGACCTCTCTCCCCTCTGCGTTGCCTGATCTTGTGGCCCCTTATTTGTGAGATCGCTGAAGGCACCGTTCTCATAGAACCAACTGACCATTACTTAGAGATTTTAACACCACAAATAGAACTCACTGTTCTCTGTATAACGAGATTGAGGGACGGATTGAATTTGCACAAGGACTTTACAGAGATTCCACATGATTTTGAGAGGTGGAATGTTGAAAAGAGAGCCATGTGAAGCGAGAACCTCTGTCATATTCTGGAAGCACCAGCAAACATCTGCCGATCTCGCCCCTGGTGGGGCGCGGGGGTCTTCTCTCCATCCCTCCTAACTTGGCCGGGCTGGGGCCTGGGCGTCACATTTGACTCGTTCCCTCTCCTCTGGACTGCGTGGGCCGACTTTTTTCATTTGGGGTTGGCCAAAGCGAAATGTGCCATCGCAACCACCTTCCACTCAAACAAGCACTTTATTACTGTGAACTTGAAGGAAATGAGTTACAGGCGTACCAGCACGTCAGGCGGCCCTGAGATCCTGCCAGCGGCCCTGGTGGGTCACCACCTACCTGCGAGCTGCCTTGTTCCCGTCACAGTCCGCGCTCAGCCCCCAGGCGGCGCTGGGCGCCTCCCGCGCCCCCCAGCCCCTCCACACGCACACCCGCAGCGCCCTTCCCCGGGTTTCTTTGTCCCCCTTTGTTCTATCGCTCAGGGCACTGGGTCGCCTGACTTACACGCACCTTGGCGTCTGGTCTGCCCCGCCTGGGCTTCCTCCCAGCCCTCCGCCTGGCCTGGGTCAGGTCCCTGCGCCTCTCCTAGGTTCCCTGTTCGCTTCCTTCTCATCTTTGACCTTCTCTGTAGCATCTTGTCTACTACAGGACTTGCAGTCCCACCCAGTCACCCCCAAATTTCTGCTCAGCCCAGATGGCTGCTCTGAACTCTTTCAAACTGAATGAGACCATTTGAAACCATAAAAAATATTAACTAGCAAGGGTAAATCTTCTCTTCATTTCCACCCAGAATCTCTCTCCATCATCAGAAAAAATGAGGGCTCAAGGCAGAGTAGATCCAGGTTTTATAGGGCTGTCAGATTAGGGAAATTTCCATTAAGTTTAACATATAGAATCATATATATAAGCTGTAACATTTGGAAGAACTTTCCACAGATGAGCTTCTTGCTCTGCACATTTTTAAGGTTTCTTCTCCATGACTCACCTACTTCTGACTCTGGGCGCCAGAGGACTCTCCTCTCTCAGCGAGCTGGTGTGGTCAGGGCGCCTCTGGGGTGCCATTCCTACGCCTTGACAGCTAGTGGCAACGTAACTCTACGTGGAAGCCACTGCAAACCAAATCAGTATGTCCCAGATCCCAGAAATACCACTAGCCACTCCAATAGCCCCTGGCACAAGCGAGATGTCAGTGGATTGAGTCTGAATGGCAAGATGCAACAGTCTTGACCCACCTGTGATATAAACAAATTACTCTGGCAAATTTTACCAAACATACGTAAACTCTCTCAGGGCCTGTTATGGGTTGAACTGTGTCTTCCCAGTAGTCCTGACCCCTCATGTTTAAGCCCTGACCCCTCATACCTCAGAATGTGACCATATTTGGAAATAGTATTAATTATTAACTAGTGAATTTAAGATGGAGTCATAATCCAATCCATTATGACAATATAACCCTAATCCAATATGACTGTCCTTATGCGAAGGGGACATCTGGATACACACACACACACACACACACACACACACTCTTACACACTCAGGGAATGACACGTGATGACCGGAGTTATGCGCTTACAAGCCAAAGAAGTACCAGAAGCCAGAAGAGAGGCCTGGAGTCAAGTCTTTCCCTGGGGCCTTCAGAGGAAGCCTGGCTCCTCTGCATCTAGGACTCAGCGGTCCAGCCTCCAGAGTGGGGAGAGAATACATTTCTGTTGTTCAAGCTCCCGCTTTGAAGTGCTCTGTCATAACATCCCTAGTCGACTAATGCAGGTCCTCCGCCAGGGCCCTGGGCAGAACTGTGCAAGTGAAAACCCCTAAGGCGTGAGCTTCATTAGCCTCGTGGTGAATCTGCTTTTGCTCATGAGGAAATTTAGTTCCCTTTTAGAAAATAAAGACTTGTGTTGTTTAAATGTTTAGGCACATCAATATTCAAAATCTGTCATTTTGACCCTGCCATACAAATAATTAAATTCCATTTGGAGAGCACCTTACAGTTTACAAAATACTTTTGTAATGGTGTCAGGGGGTCAAGAGTAAATGACTTCAGAGGTTCTATTCTTTTAAATTTCTAGTGTAGCCAACTCTTCTTTTAACTTAAAAAATATTTTTAAACCTTTCTAAACTTTATTTTATACATAAAAATCATACAAATCTTAAGTGTCTAATAATAAGTGAATGGTCCCATATTCATATGCCTGTGTAACCATCACTCTGAGCAAGATTGCTGATGGTGGGTGATAACTGTTTTGGAGTTTTTGTGCTATTCTTTTTATATGTTTCTATCTCTCCTTGAATCTCCTGTAATCTCTATTTTATGACTGTTATTGCTATGTTATATGATGCATTGATATTCATAACTTTTGTGTTCTTTTTGTGAATTTTAGTATTATAAATCCCCCTTTTGTTTTGTTTTTATAAGTTTGCTTCTTCAAGTCTCTCGCCATGTGATCTGTTTTGTTTTTCCTGCAGGTTTATATAGCTTTCAGATATTTAGGAAGGTTTGTGTTTTTGTTTTTCTGGTTACCTTTGAAAATTATACCTCTATACAATATCTTTAGACATCTAATTCTATAGGCAGTATCTGTCCATTCCCTACTCTGAGCAATGGTAATGTTGTTTCCTCTTCCTCCTTCCTTTTACCCTGCCATCCAAAATTAGTCCATAAAGTTACCTTTTTAAAAATACAGCTTTTATATCACTTAAAACTGATATTATTTGGCTTCCAGCTATTACCTATAAAGCAATCAGCAAGTTTACTCTAGTTCTGGTCTTTTTCCTTCATTCTTTCTCTCATTTTTTGTTAGTTGACTCATTTCTCTATTGTTAGTGCAGATAACATTCACCTTCTGTTCTGCCACACCGAGTCCCAGATTTACTCACCCTGATGCTGTAGACTGCAGGTATTCAATGCTCATCCAGAATCCTTTTGCTGCATGCGGTTCCCTTAGTTTCTTGATAGCTGAAATCCATCCTCTAATAGTTATCTTTAAAAGATAACTTAAGAAGAAATAATATTCCTTGAATTCTAGCTTGTTCAAAACTATTTGTCTGTAGCCTCTGTCCTTGGAGGAAAGTCCATCTGGACTCAAGATCTTTTCTTGAGTATCTTCAAGGTATTCAGTTGACCCACCTAGCTTCCATGACAATCTCAGCTATTTGGGGAGCTCTTATACATTTTCTGTTCCTCTTCAAGTTACCACTAGCTTCCAGTTTCCCTGGCATCGGCCTTTGCGGGTTTGTTTCTTTGGCACTCTGGCTAGGATGAGAAGTGAGAGGTGGGAAGAAGATGCAGTCTCACCACACCATGCTCATACTGGAAGTCCCTCCTCGGGGCCTCTTTACAAAGAGGATAGAAAGATGCGCCTTTGTCTTCTCCATTACCTTGAGGAAGTAGATACCACCTTAACATGAAGTCATACCTAGCAATTCCAAATAGATTATCTTGTTTACTATTTCAGAACAACTTTTAACATAGATGATATTATGCAAATTATACAGATTAGTAACTTGAAGTAACTAGCTCAAGGGCACCTGCCTATAAATAGGAAACTATAAGATTAAAAGCCATTCTTTTAACTCCAAGGCAAGTTTTGGTTTACTATACCACAGCTATCTCCTACAAAAACCCTAGAATCAAAAAGATAACTCCCTTCCTGAGACAGTTAACATCTGTTCTTCTAGGAAGCAAGTGAATGAAGAGAGCAACCCTTGATAGCCTTCCCCACCCCCTGGGAGCCTTAAGCATTGCGACGTCTCAGTCATTGGCGGGTGGCCAAAAAGGTCACTGAGCTCCAAAGTATCTCCCCACCAGATTTCTTACATGCCTAAATTCTACTGTTAATTTTTTTGGTTGGTCATTGTACCCCAACAAATTGGCTCTTAAGTATGTATTTCTAGATGGGTGATATATTAGGATATTTAAGTAATTAATACCTTGGTATTAAATACCAGGTATTACAGACAAACCTGACTGGAATGTTATAGTATATCATGTTTAATGGTAGAAGGAAACTTACTGCCTGCTCTCTGTGATTTGAAGGATACCAGGAAGGGCACTATGTAACAGACAGTTTTATTGCACAGGCATCTAAAATTCTACCCTTAGTATAATTTTTAATTAAGTTTAAATTAAGAACTGCCCTACTTCAATGTAGATAACAATATTGTACCACAATCATCCAACTTGTCTTAAGAGACTAAAACTGAATTATTCCAATTACCAAAAAGACAGGATATTTTATGTAATGTGATAGAGGTGCTAAACAGCAATCATATTACCATATACAGTTAACGTTTCAATTAAGTATCAAATAAACGTTTTGCACACCTTAAATTTACATAATGTCTTATGTCAAACATATTCTATTAAAAAGAAAGAATTGCCTTGCTTTTGAACACATTTGAAAAAATGCAACTATTTCCTCGTGAAAGCTCTAAGAGGTTAAGGCATTATGCTTTGAATAAATTAATTTAGAACTGAATCCTCCCTACCTTGAATTACGGGGGGCATGAGAACATGCAAGCATGAGCTTTTTTGTCCCCCTGGTTTCTCTTAGGGGTGGCTTTAAATATGTAAGAATCCCCATGGCTGGGTTGACCTGGTCTAGGTGGGAATCTGAGTGGAAAAGAAGGGGCTTTCCATCCAAGGGGAGTCATAAAGCCCATGGACTTGGGAAGACTCAGAAAGGAAGGCCATTTTCTTGAATGAGGGAAGTTCTCCTTGCTGGTGATTATGAGAAGTAAGCATTCTGTTAGAAAACTGGTGCACAATCGGCAAGTGAAGTTCTCAAGATAGCCACCAGATGGCAACCGCACCCAAATTACTGATGTAACTTATTTGCTGAACCGGAATTTGCCTCTGGGAGGATATTAAAGGCCCTCTGGTCCAGTCCCTTTATGTCATAGCTGCGGACTTTTAGCCAGAGTTTGACTACCTTGCCTGAAGCCACATATCAAGTCGCTGGCAGAACTGGGGCTCCTGTGACCTCCCGACAAGGAATCCAGGCTTCTTTCTATGATGATGATCTGAAAGCAGTGTTCCTCACCCCTAATGAAACAAGATTAAATATAGAAGACAGAAGGAGCTGGTGTTTGAGTTTGAGAACAAAATCTACAGGCTAAACTTTGAGCCTTAAGCAGCTGACTGTTAACTGTAAGGCAGTCAATATATAGTGAGGGCTTGTTTGCTCTAAACAAGGGTAGGGGTGGAGGGGTGGGCAAAGAAGGTGATTCACAGATGCAAGACAGACTGATCACAGGAAGGTAAGAAGGTACCAGGCAGGGAAAATCAAAGATATATCCCTGTAGGAGATGACCTGAGAACTAGAGAGAGAAAGATGTTATAAGAGAGACAGTGACTTAGAGGATGTTTAGTAGGCACCCAGGTGAAAAATCAGGAACAAGCCCACCATTGCAGCAGGGCCGGCCCCATGCAAAAGGCACGTAAGCCCAGCTTCCCATGTGCTGAGGCCTCCCTCTGTACATACATGCTCCTCACAGGGCCTCCCACCCCATCCCCACCTCAGTGAACTGTCACTGGTAGAAAAGGGTCTCCAGCTAGGCTTTGGCATCACAGGGCAAATTTAAGCAATTGCTCATCCCTAGGAGAGCTGCTGGCATTTTAGACTGATCTTTCATTTTGGATAAAAAGACATTGTTCGTCTTGAGCGATAGTATAGAGGAGGAACTGAGAACAGCAAGATGCCGGAGAGGGTCAGTGGGGAAGAAAATGGGTGACCGAGTCATGCAGGTGAGCCCTGGAAGCAGAAAGAAGAGTTGAGATAGGCAATCACATAAAAAATGTGTGGAATTATTTATCACAGTGCCTAGGATAGTAGGTATTCAATCTACGTTTGCTGAATTGATGCATCTTTAGTGACTCTGCAAAGGTTCATCTGGCAAGGGAGCAATGTGATGAAAATAGCATTTAGGAAAATTATTTCATTGTGAGTAGCTGAAATGGATGGAAGCTGCAAGATCTTGGCAGGAAGACTATTTCTTTTAAAGCTTTATTGAGACATAATTCACATACCATACAGTTCACTCATTTGAAGTGCACCATTCAATGCTTTGAGTTTATTCAAAGATATGTGCAACCACCCGTCATCAGAGCCAATCTGAGAGCATTTTCATCATATCAAGAAGAGATTCCACATCCTTTATCTGTCACCCTCTGTGTCCCTATCCTCCTGTCCCCCAGCACTACCATGAATTTTTTTTGTCTTGATAGATTTCCCTATTCTGGACTATCATGTGAATTTCCATTTATATGGTATGTGGTCTTTTATGACTGGCTTCTTTCACTTAACATATGTTTTCAGGGTCCACCCATGTTGAGGCATGTTTTAGGATTTCATTCCTTCTTATTCCGTCATTAGCATAAATCACATTAACTCATCTGTTGATAGACATTTGGGTTGTTTCCACATTTTGGCTATTATGGAGCATGCTGTTATAAAGATTCATCTATAAGTTTTCTGTTTGGATATATGTTTTCATTTCTCTTGGTCAAAATTGATGGGTCATATGGTAAGTCTATTTAATCATTGGAAGAACTTTTAGGTTGTTTTTCAAAGTAGCTGCCCAATTTTACATTCCCACCAGCAGTGTGTATGAGGGTCCTGAGTTCTCCACATCCTTACCAACACTTTTTACTGCTGACTTTTTTATTCTAGCTATCCTAATGCTAGACATGATGAAGGGTGAAGTGGTATCTCACTGTGGTTTTGTTTTTTATTTCCCTGATGACTTATTGATTTTCTGATGATGACTGATTTTTCTCTGTTGTTTTTCTACTCTCAATACCATTTGTTTCCACTTTAATCTTTACTACTTACTCCCTTATGCTCACTTCGGGTTTATTTTGATCTTCTTTTCACAGTGCCTCAAGGTGGAAAGTTAGGTTATTGATTTGTGATCTTTCTTCTTTTATAATATAGGCAATTACAGCTGTAGGTTTCTTCTAAGCACTGCTTTAGCTGCATTCCATAAGTTTTGGCATGTTGCAGCATCATTTTCATTTAATTCATCTTAAAGTATTTTCTGTGGAGCAAGTTATTGCAGGTAGGAGGAAGAGCTTGGTTAAAAGCATAGAGGTAGGAAAGCTTAGGGCAAACTTGGTGGGGACTTGGGTCTGGCAAGAGCAGAGGGTATGCACAGAAGAGTTTGAGTGCCAGAGAAAGGGAAGTTGGAGTCACAGTGTATGAAGGGCTAAAAAGTTTATATTGAATGTACACATCTCCTTGGGTAAGGGAAACAAAAGCAAAAATGAACAAATGGGACTACATCAAACTGAAAAGCTTCTGTACAGCAAAGGACACCATCAGCAGAACAAAAAGGCATCCTACAGTATGGGAGAATATATTCATAAATGACTTATCTGAAAAAGGATTAACATCAAAAATACATAAAGAGCTTATGTGCCTCAATACCCAAAAAACAAATAACCCAATTAAAAAGTGGGCAGAGGATCTGAACAGACACTTTTCCAAAGAAGAGATTCAGATGGCCAACAGGCACATGAAAGATGCTCCACATCGCTAAATCATCAGGGAAATGCAAATTAAAACCACAATGAGATATCACCTCACACCAGTTAGGATGGCCAACATCCAACAGACAAAAACAACAAATGCTGGCAAGGATGGAAAGAAAGGGGAACCCTCCTACATTGTTGGTGGGAATGTAGATTAGTTCAACCATTGTGGAAAGCAATATGGAGAGTCATCAAAAAACTAAAAGTAGAAATACCATTTGACCCAGTGATTCCACTCCTAGGAATTTACCCAAAGAAAACAAGATCCCTGATTCAAAAAGACATATGCACCCTTATGTTTAGTGCAGCACTATTTACAGTAGCCAAGATATGGAAGCATTCTAAGTGTCCATCAGTAGATGAATGGATAAAGAAGAAGTGGTACATATACACAATGGAATAGTATTCAGCCATAAGAAGAAAGCAAATCCTACCATTTGCAACAACACGGATGGATCTAGAGGGTATTATGCTCAGTGAAATAAGCCAGGCGGAGAAAGACAAGTACCAAATGATTTCACTAATTTGTGGAGAAAAACAACAAAGCAAAAGTGAAGGAACAAACAGCAGCAGAATCACAGAACCCAAGAATGGACTAGTGGTTACCAAAGGGAAGGGGTTGGGGAGGGTGGGTGAGGAGGGAGGAAAAAGGGGATTAAGGGGCATTATAATTAGCATTCACAATATAGGTAGGTCATGGTGAAGGCAGTACAACACGGAGAAGACAAGGAGTGACTCTATAGCATCTTACTATGCTGATGGACAGTGACTGCAATGGGGTGGGGTGTGCTTGATAATATGGGTGAATGTTGAAACCACAATGTTACTCATGTGAAACCTTCATAAGATTGCATATCAATGATACCTTAATTTAAAAAAATAAAATAATAAAATGTTTATACCAAATGGATTTCAGATAATCGGTTACCACTTTTAGGACTACTGTGTTATTTCACTTTCTTCCTAGATGTGGAATGAGTGGCTCCACAGATGCAGAAGAGAGGAAAAAGCTCAGGGGGAGGGACAGGAATAGTCGTTATGAACACAAAAATAGGCAAGGTCTGTGCAACTTTGTTATAATTCTGTAACAAGAATTATATCTTGTTTTTCAACACTGGCTAATTTTTAAATTTTGAAAATAACAGTACTTTTATTGTTCATTCTTGCCCTTTTGAAACCCTATTCTCGGCTTCCATGCCACTGCCCCTTCCTGGTTTCCCTTCCGTCACTGTTTCCTTTAGCATCACCCACTAAATGCTGGAGTTTCTCAAGGTTCAGACTCCTTCTCTCCAGACAAACTTGTCTATACCCATGGCTTTGACCATCATTTGTACACCGATCTCAGAGCTCAGCCAGATCTTTCCTCTGAGCTGCAAACCAGTCCTTAGACTTGTCTATTCACTATCTCCACTCAAACTCACTTGATTGAGACTCAGCTCACAGTCTCCCCCATTCAAGCTCCAACGTGGCCTCTTTGTAACCACACAAGGCCGAGGCTTCCATGATATTTTCTCCCAGTTACTTCAATAGCGTTCTAATGATCTTCTAGAACCCTCTCTTACCTCCTTCCAAGCTCTTCTCCATATTGGATACAGGATGGTTTATTTGAAATGATCATGCCACTGCCTGTAGTAGACATATTTAATTTTTGGCTGTCCAGCACCTTAACTACCTCTCCATGCTGGGTGAGAGACGATAAAGCCCTGAGCTAGAGAACTGGCAGAGAAAAACAGGAATGAGTACATTTAAGAGACATTCTGAAGCAAAATTAATGGGGCTAAGCAATAAAGGCACTGCAGGGAAGGAATGGATGAATTAGGGCTAGGTTTGGCTGAGGGACCAAAACTTAGACTTACAATAGGGAGCCCGGGTAGCAGCAGTCCAGAGCCAGCATGGTGTTCCAGTGCCAGGGACTTACTACATTGGGTCCCTTCTATCCCCCCGTCACTCAACATCCTCAACGCACGGCTTCATGACGCGGTTCAAGGACGCTCTCCAGTGCCTGCATTACACCTGCCTTATAGCCAACAGATAGCAGGAAAGAGACAAGAGTAGGGCATGCTGGTGACTTTTAAGAACTTCTTCCTAAAAATGTTTTCTCTTCCATGACACTGGTCATTATATAATCACATCTAATTGGAAGGGAGGCTGGGAGATACCTTTGCTCTGGGCAGCTAACATTTGGAAGATAATAGCTGAGAAAAAAGAAGAGAAATTGGAAAATAACTTGCCTCAAGGGGTCAAATGTAATTCTCATCATATCCATTGGGTGGCTATGAATGAAGAAAGACAGAAGAGAATTTAAAGAGGTTTTAAGGAAGGCATAGAGTAAAAAGCAGTAAGGTTTGTTTTCAGTGTATCTATTTTTGGGGTGGTCTATAGGACGCCAGGTGGAGAAAATCACCAGGCATTGGAAACATATATACAGATGTGCCCTTATTTCCTCTATTTAGGCCATGCTCCTTGAGGGTGGAGATTCTTGGTTATCCATCATTAAACGTCCATCATGCCTTGCAAGTCTCTAGAATGGATAAAGATCACAGGAAAATTAAGGTTAAAAAAAAGGACGAATTTTTTAAAGGTACAAATGGAGAGACTATAGAACACAGCCACTGTTACAGAAACCACTGGAAAGGGTTTTCTCAGACGACTTTGCACAGGAAACCAGTCTTGCATGCAATCCATTCAAAACCTATTAGAATTGCACTTGTATCAAGTACAGAGCAGAGGAAAGCGCCTTCTAAAAACCAGGCGGAACATTTCAGGCATCTTTGGTGGGATGATGAGGGAGGAGGGAAGATCTTGGAGATCTAGCGTTACCTCTTTAAGGTCCCACGACCAGGCAATGTCACAGCCACGTATCTCCCCGTTGTCCAGGCTGAGGGGCGCCGCTGCACCTGCGCTTAAGAAGCTGACCCGCCGAAGGTGGGAGGAGCCCGGGACTCTCCGCGTCTTCCAGGGCTGAGACGCGGCCAAGGATCTAGAAGATTTAATCCAGTTTTACGAAGCGGGGTTTACAGCGGGCAATTAAGGCATAGTGAAGAAGTTAATCACTAATGATTCATGAACTCTGCGCCTATTGTACAGTAAACAAGCTGCGCCAGATTATTACAGCCAGTTCCCAGTTTAGGGGACGACATTGGCCGCAAAGCACATCATCGGCCTCTTGAGAGGTCGGGCGCGCGGAGAGGACGCAGGCCGAGCCCCGACGGCTGCAGCGGAGCTCGGGATTGCAGAGCAGACAGGAAGTGCGGGTTTTTCATTAACCTTATCCTGCCTGAAAATCTTTTCCCGCCGGCCTCCTGGAGGCTTGAATTCTATTGGTGTAGGTTTTGCCGGCGGAAAGGAGCGCTTGTCCTGAGACAGAGAAGGGCACGCGGCGCGGCGGGAGCGCGGAGGCGTCACACGCGTGGAGTGACCAGCCGCGGAGGGTCCCTACCGTGCCCCGCCGGCGGGAGGGACGCGGCTCCCAGGAGGGGACCCCAGGTCGCCCCGCTCCCAGAACGTGGGCTCTCGGGGGGCTCCGCAAAGACTTTCAATGAACCGATGAACTTGGCTGAGAGGGCAAGATTAGGATTCCCTGTCTCCCCTCGCCCGATTCTAGATCAACTGAGACGGCAGGGATTGTTTCCCTTGGTTTGCTATTTCCCATCTCCCAAACATTAACTATAGGTTTTAAGTCAATACACTGGGGCCGCCCCGGTTCAATGCGCCGAAGCCTGCCCCGCCCAAGGGGTCCTCCCATCTCCCACCCCGTCTCGCCCATACCAGCGGAGGTGGGAACTCAGACCCGCAGGGTGCAGAACCGGGTCGGACAGCGGGAATCCCAGGAAGGATGAGCAGCCTGACCGGCCTGGGGTCCAGGAAAACGAGGAGAGCCCCACGGGCCTGGGGCCATTCCCTGTGGCTCTGCAAACGGGCGAGCGGGAGAGGTGGGGCCCTCCGTCCGCCGCGTCCCTGCCGGAAAAAAAAAGGCGCCACCAGAAGTCCGGAGCCGTGGCGAGCAGTGCGGACACGCCACCCTTGTGGGCTGGAAGAGACTTCTCCGTAAAAGGACTGAAACGCCACCAACGGGGCAGGGTGGCTGGTGGCGGCCGCTGTAGCCGGGGGCAGGCTCCGCGCCACGCGGGGACCTCGGAATCAGCCCCCGGGTCTCGGTAGAGCTCAGGACTGCCAGCGCCCCCGGGGGCGCGGCCGCGCCTCGCTCCGCCCTTCCCTCGGAGCGGCCCAATCCGAGGCGTCCCCGGCCGTAGAGCCCCGCCCGCCGCGGCTCCCAGGCTGGTCCCAGCAGCCGACGAGGGGAGGTCCTGCAGGCTCACCGGCTTCCCTCCCGCGGCCTGCGGGAACAGAAATCGTGCTCTGGGAAGAGCGTCCCTAAGACCTCCCTCTCAGATTGAGTGAATCCAAGTCGACCTGAATCAAGGACTGACTCGATCTTGAGGAGGTCACTCTGCTTGGAACGACACTGCCTTTCTTCTCCGAACCCCGTAGCACCACTCCTTACTGGTTCTTGCTCCCTTTCACTGGACACTGCTGGCACTTCCTAAACCAAACCCGCAGTCTCATTACAGAATACCCAAGAACCATTTCCAAAGTGGTGCGGGTTTACTGGTGGAGGTCTTTCCCTGGAGTCTCTGAAACGCTTGCGTCCAGACCAAAGTAGATCCAACACAATCTGGTTTTAGAAGCCGGTGCCCCAGCTTGACTGGCGCTTCTGCAAAGTGCTTTCTGTAGCCATGAGCTTCAGCAGCGTTTCAGGGTATTCTGGGGTTTTAAGCTCTTTATCACAAGCCATTCTTACCTGCAGCCTAAGTACTGGCTTCCCACCTTGCATGCACCCCACTCCTGGAGCTGGCTGCATGAATTGCAGGCGCTTAGAGCTGTAGGGACTGGGCGGATGCTTTGTCCAGATTTCCCCAGGAAGCCCAGGAGAGCACGCTCAGCTAGCACCCACACCTGAGGATCTCAGTTCCCACTGCGGCCTATTGAGCTTTCCTGCGAACTGAAATGAGGAGAGCTTATTCAGCAAATGCTTCCTAAACCTGCACTAGGAGATCGAGATGGTGAACTGATCACAGCTTCTGGTTATTCCTGCCCCAACACTTACAAGCAGTGTTCACTGGGGGCAACTTATCTGTTTCCTCATTTATAAAATGCGGCAAAGCCTATCTTCCTGGCAGGGTCCTTTTGAGGCTTAAATGAGTCAATAGACATAAGCTGCTTTGAAGAGTGCTGGTCCATCGGGTAAGATTCCTCAAGGGAGGAACAACCTAAGACAGGCACAGTCGCAGGGGGGCCATCAGGTGAGAAATTGGGGATCAACAGAGGTGAGGCTTAGAACCTCACCCCCCCCGTTCTGAGAGAAATCTTCTGCATCCGTGGATGTTTTATTGCCCTTTTCTAGCTTGGATTAACACATAGTCTACAGGCACACACCTGATCATCTACATGTGCTCTCTTACAACACTAAACTATGTTTTCTACCTTTATCTTGTATCTACCTACCACTTCAGCATTTTATTAAAAATAATAATAATAAAGAGAGAAATGTGGTATCCACATATAAATCAAGTATAAAAACCAAATGAGTATTCATATTTGAACTGACTGTTTATAGTTCATAATGCATGAGCAAAACCGAAAGTTTCTGTGATGACTGCCCTTGTACTGTTCACTATGTAACTTATTCATTATGTAAGAATTTGTTCTACATGTAAAAACTTGTTTGTTATGCCTCAGAAGATTGGAGACTGACAAAAATTAGGCTTGGGGTGGAATAATGATTGTGCATTGAGCATTGACTCCCCTATACAGAATTTTATTGTCGTTAACAACCATTTGATCAATAAATATGAGAGATGCCCTCACAAAAAAAAAAAAAAAAAAAAAAAAAAAGAAGGACAGACTTCCAATGGTAAAATAAATTAGTAACCGGGATGTAATGTATAGCATAAGGAATATAGTCAAGATATTGTAACAGCCTGGTAGGGTGATAGCTGGAACCTAGAATTATGTATATAAATGTTCTACCACTGTGTTGTACACTTGAAACTCATGTAATGTAATACTGTGTGTCAACTACCCTTCAATAAAAAATAATTATTAAAAAAAAAAAAAAAAAAGAGTGCTGGTCCATAGTAAGCATTCAGTGATCATCCGCTGTTACTGTTTTAATAATTTTCCAAGGACGTGTCCCTGAAATCCAGGTATGGCTCACCCTGTTGGGGGGCCTAACGAGAGGGGCCTTGGGCCTCAGTGGGCTAAAAAGAATGATTTGAAACATTCATTCTCAGACTAAATGATAAAAGAGAAGAGAGAAGTGGTGGAAAACTTCAGATGAAAAAAAGGGTAGAAAGAAAAATGGCAGAAAGGAGACAAAATGAATAACCAATGAAATGATCTAAGGGAAACCAAGAAGACGCAGATGGTGGGCTGGGCAGTCAGAGGTGCTCAGGACTGTGGGGCAGAAGGAGGCCTGGCAAGTGTGGAGCTGACCCAGGGCCAGTGAAGTTGAGAGTCCTCTGAATAAGTCACTGCTAGCAAAACGCGGACGTTAAAGGATGAAAGAAAAGAATTAGCGGAAGCATGAAAGAGAAGATGGACACGACTGAAAGAAGTTTACTTACATATTCATCCGAGTTTACCTATGTATTCTTGCCAAGAGCTGATACCAGCTGGGCGGCTCCGTTTCCCCGCAGAACATCGTTGTGAGGGACAGTGGAAGTATCACTTCCTATCTCTTGGGGAAAATAACCCGTTGGACACATTCTTACTGACCTGCAAGGCCCTGGGTGAGGGTCTAGGGCAACAACCCTGGTTATGCCAGAGACTCTCAGGACCTGCATGGCAATCCTGCAGAGGCAGTCTCTCTACCCCCAGCGCCCGGACAGTCATGTTTTTCCCAAGTAGATTTCGGCACAGGGATTCCGTGGGATCGGAGAAGCGGGATCGCAATGCGTATTGCCTTGTGTGGGGTCCTTGGTCGTTTACACAAAACCCTTAAAGGTCATCTTATGCTGTATTTCCCACCTAACCGGGAGGTGGGGTTCATTTAGGCGAGGAAAAGGTGCCTGGATGGTTCGCTAACGTGCCAACTTCGGACAGGCAGTAGCCGCTTGATGCCAGGGCTCTGGCCTGGGGGGAGGACCGAGAAAGGTCGCTCTGCCCCAGTCGTCAGAGGTCTGTTATCAACCCTTGTTTGGCACTGAGCCGGCGACCCGGACAATGACCTGAGAGGGGTCTTGGGCCGCCAGGCGCTTGGGCACGTTCAGCTCTCGCTTTGGGAAAGGTGGTGTAGACGCTTCCTGCTAGTGTCAGTTCTTCAGAGTAGCTGAAGCAGCTAGGCTGTTGGGGTTTCGAGGCGCTGGAAACGCGCGGGCGGCGGGGCCTTAGGCTCGGATCGTCCGGCCCCCGCACACTCCACGCGCTCTGGGAAGGGCGCTTCCGGCTGAGGGCACCGCAGCGCCCGGGAGGCCGAAGAGCCTGCACTGCAGCCAAGCGCCCTCAGGGGGACGCGCGGGGGGCCAAGCCCCTGCACAGCCCTCCGCTTTCCCTGGCCGACCCGGCGCATCCCCGCAGCCCCTCGCGCGCCCCATTCGCGCACACACCTTCCTCCCCGCCACCGCAGTCCTGGGCGCGCTCGACCAGACTCAAACCCAAGCAAGCAAATCTTTAATTATCCTCCCCAATCCTTTCAAACGCTACTATACAAACAGTTCCTCAAGCTCTATCTCCCCGCCTCTCCGTCCCCCCCCCCCCAGTTGTGATCATCTGGGGCTGCCACGCCGCCCAGAGCGGCGCAAGTCAGGCCCTTAGGGTCCTCCTTGAATTTGGAGGTTCCGGCGCCCGCCAGGGAGAGAGCAGTGTGGCCCGAGAGCCGGACCGCCTCGCCCCGTCCTTCAGCAGGGCTGGGAGTCGGTGAGGGTGCGGGGTGGCCTGAGGGCCTCCCGAAGGTCCGAAGAAGACGTGCGTCCAGGATCCAAGCCTGCCTGCGGCGTCAGGCGGCCCTGGGGAAGAGGAGCTGAGTGGGGGCGGGGGGCGGGGAGAAGGGGTGCGCCTGTGCGGCTTGGGGCTGGCTCCCAGGATGGTCCCCCGGTGCCCCTAGAGGGCCTGCCACGGCTTCCCGATGGCCTGGATGTGCTCCTTGGCCTTCAGCCGCAGAGCCGCAATGCTGCTGTTGCGGGGATCCGCCTCGTCCAGGGGGAACTTGTCCCCGAAGCCGGGCGCGCACGGGTATGCAGGCGGCGGCGGCCCCAGAGGCTGCAGGCCGGAGGCCAGCGGCGGCGAGTTCAGGAAGGACGGCGGCGGCGGCGGCGGCGGCGTGTAGCTGGCGGGCAGGCTCTGCGCCGGCGGCCCGAAGCCCGGCAGGCTCTGCAGCGCCGTGGCGCCCCCGCCCGGCAACTGCGGCCCGAGCCACGACTCCAGAGGCAGGGCGACCCCCGCCGGCCCGCCGCCGCCGCTGGGGCCCGCGCCCAAGGGCGCCAGGGCCGTCGAGGGCGTGGAGCGGCTGAAGGAGAGGAGGGGAGAGTCCTGCAGCTTCATGGACGACACTTCCAGCTTCTCCTGCCGCCTCCACTTGGCCCGTCGGTTCTGGAACCATACCTGCGGAGGGCAGCACAGCGGCCGTCGGGCTGCGGCCCCGCCCGGCCAGGTCGCCCGCACTCCCCCCCACCCCGCGCCCTGGGCCTCCACGGCGCCCACCTGCTCCTTTCACTCCCCGCCCCACCCCCACCTTCTCCTTTCTTGTTCATCCCGTTTTCTCTTTGTCTCTTCCCCTCTTCTCTCTTGTTTTCCTCTGAGTCTCTTTGTCCCACCCTTGTCCTCCGTGATATCCCCGCCCTTGTCCCTGTTTCCCTCATTCATAGCTGTGGCTGTGTTTCCAACTCCCGGCACCCAGCAGGTGCTCCAAAGAAGGTGAAGTTAACCCTGGAGTTGGAGCATAGGGCTGTGGAAACCAGATCCGCATTTCTGTGACCTGCTGGTTGGCCCCTCCTGACACTCAGTTTAGTCTTTGCCTGGCTCCCTGTAAGGTACAGCTGTCATTGGCTGCGTTTTTGTCTCAGACTTTGTTTTACCTGCCTTTTGCCTCTTTTATAAACATACGAATAAGCAAATACTGGAAGTACTGTAACTGGCAACGTTGGTTTTTAAAATAGAGCTATCTCCACGAATTACTGGTTATAATAATCAGTAGAAGAAAGTGAGTTTCTTTTATCCAAGCATATTTGAATTGATGCTTTAATAAGATTTTCATTTTTCTTTATTGATAGCCTTTTAGTATGTCTGATATTTCTTATAAATGGTTTTCAATGATTACAATAGTTCATTATATGTACTTAGTTCATTATATGTACTTTTAGTTTGTGGACTTAGTTTTGACATTACCCTAAGATGAGTTCCAGTTTTTCTTTTTTCTTTACACATAAAGTCCATGCCTAGAGTGCAGTCTGGTCTCTTATAGATGAAACTTCTGTTACTGATTTGATAAAAAGCACAAGAAAGGGTGTGATTAAGTTTCACCACTAAGTTACCACCCTCAGAAACAGAACAGAGAATTGGTCTAGTTTAGTGGAGAATCTGGAAAGAACTATGACCCAACTAGTGGCATCAGTGTTATATTTACGAAGGAGAATAGGGAATAGTTGTGACCTCAGAAGGGAGAAAACAGTTCTGAATCAATAAGGTGGATGGTGTGGGGGTACGGACTTCCTAGGAAGGCTGAGAAAACAGCCATCTAACAGCTGAGCAGAGCAGACAAGTTTGTGCAGGGCAGGGATTTGTGGAGGAAAAAACTGTAAGTACGCAGGCCCCTTCCCACAGATTCATCTACATATGTGAGGCCCTAAACATTTCCCACAAGTATTAGTTATTTTGCTGATAATAGAGAAGAAAGAAAACACTGGCATGGGTGCAGGCTCCCATCCCTCTGCCTCCTGCATTTCCCTGCATGTTCCTCTCTACCCCCCAAAATATCAGCTATAGTCTTTGGATCCAGTATCAGAGCCAGAGGGCTGCAGACTGGGACAGGCCGCTCTTATACCGCTATACTGCTGCCCTCAACACAGTCAGAGACAACCCACCCCCAACCTGATTACATCACGTAGCCATGTGTTAAGAACCTGCCGTATGCTGGGCACTGTGCAGGCCCTGTGGTCACAGAGAAGACACAGACACTGTTCTCAAGAAGCTCACAACTTAGGGGAGATGCCAAAAATCCCTGAGCATGTAAAGAGGAATAAGGAAGGTGGAGCAGAGGTGGCCTCAGGTATGAAGGCAGCCCCTGCAGTTGGCTATACCTGCGTTCGGTAGGGGCACTGGAAGGCTTGGCTCTCCTTTCTCTTCCTTGTTCTTGTGTTCTTTTCCTTTGCCAGTCCTAGCATCCCTCCCTGAAAAGCAGGTGCTAAGATGCCCACCCCTTTAATGGAATCATTGCTGCTTTCGTGCTCCAAATTAGGAGAAATTGAACTGTCCCTGCCAGTTAATTTTGAGTCACATTAGGGAACTATTTTTTAAAACCATGACATTTACTCATTACTTTAAACCCCTGAATCAAGCAGAAGAGAAAAAAAGGCAAGAACTTGCCCTTTTTACTTTTATGACAAGGCCAAGAGCCGCCAAACATCTGAGTATGCTCACTTCCTGGAAATCTAATTCATTAGACACACACACAAATCCCAACTTAGTTCCAGTGTCTTTAAAATGCAGTGAAATTTGTTCCCAATAACTCCTTTTCAGGCCTCTGTTTTAAACTCCCAATTTGGAAATACTCCCAGATTTTTCACAGATGACTAGCAAATATTTAAGGCTTTCAAATATTTTAATGATCAGGGATTAAAGATAATTAAGCTTAATTAAAGCGAAAACCCCTTTACAATAAAAAGAAAAGGTCTCTGCAGCAGCAGGAAGTTTAGCTGGATGTGTACCAGAGACGCAAAAGTCAGTTTCTTAAACGAATCCACCAAAAGTTTCAACTGTGAGGCGCCAGACCCCTCACAAGAAGACAAGGGTTTTCTTTTTCAACATGGTATATTCCAAGCTAGTGGCTAGGGTGGCACTGGGGGCTGGAACCCCATTACCCTCCGGCGCTGCCTACATTCAGGCCCTCTCTGCTCATCCCTCCCTTCAGTGGCTCCGCCACCCAATCCCGGCTGTGTCTGGTAAGTTGTTGCCTCTTCAGCCTGCCAGCCATTCCCAATTTCTCTTTTTAGCTTAGAAGAGGGTTGACTCCCTCTCTCAGCCCCAAGGGGAGATGGTACTACAAACTGGAACAGAAAGTCTGAGGGGCGGTGGTGGGGATCTGTGTCGCTCCTTTGGGGCCAAGTCAAGGAAGGCCAATGGGGAGAGTGTCACGATAAGTGTGTGGACGCCCGGGGATTCTAGGGAGCACTGGCTGCAGATTGGGCCTAGGGCTTGCCGGGGGACTCCCTTCTGGGCGCTGTACCTGGACCCGGACCTCGGGGAGGTTGACCTTGCTCGCCAGCTCCTCGCGGCTGTACACGTCGGGGTAATGGGATTTCTCAAAGGCGCGTTCCAGCTCGTGCAGCTGGTATGTGGTGAAGGTCGTGCGGTTCCGCCGGTGTTTCTTCTTGGGCTGCTCCTCCTCAGACTGTTTCGTGTCGCCGGCGGCGGGCCCGACAGGCAGCCCAGGGCTCGGCCGCGCCTCCCCGGGCTCCTTGGGGCAATAGGGGCGAGGGGCTGGGACGAGGAGGCCCCAGACGGTCAGAGACACTCCCCGGAGTATCCCTGGGTCTGCTCAGCCTGCCCACGCGCGCGGGCAGCCTCATGCGGGCTCAGACGTGGTAGGGGCGAAGGCTGCCAGGGGCCGCTAAGCTTTCTCTGAACCCAGGTTGGAAGCTGCTGCTATGCACCCAACCCCCAACCCCGCGCCCAGATGCCTTAATAAAAGTTAAGGCAGGGTCTCTCTCCTCTTGCAGAGCTACCAAGTCTGGGCCCCCTAAGGGCCTCGCAGCTGCTGGGGATGCGCACTCACCTTCGTACTCGGGGACGGCCGTAGCGGGCGGCGGCGGGGAGGGCTCGGCGCCTCCCCGGGACGCCTTGGGGCAGGCGCTCCGCGCGCCCGGCCTCCTATCCAGCTCCTTTGCGCCCCGGGGGCCTGGCTCTGCCGGGAAGGAGCCGAGGATCCCGTCGTCCTTGGTAAACCCCAGGATGGCTTCAATGCTGTGTAACCGCGAGGTGCTCCCGCCCGGGCTGCGTAGCAGGTGGCCGGCGAGCGAGAAGCTGCCGTCGGCCATGGCGGGGACGCAGCCGGGCAGGTGCATGGGGACAGCGGGAAGGCGGAAGGGTGCGGCTACAGTTCTCGGCGGCGCTGCCTGTTCTGGAGACAGAAGAGGTTCTAAGTCGGCGCTTCCAGAGTTCAGCCGTCCAACCCGAGGGTTCCCCACCCAAGATCAAACTGGGCGGGTGACGCCTGCCTGGGCTGCGCGCGCTGGAGGTGGGCGAGCGCTCCGCGCGCCGCCGCCGCGGTCCCAGCAGGCGTCCGCTGTTCTGACTCCGGGCAGCTGGGGGCCCGGGCGCTGCAGGCTGCGAGCCTGCTCGCCGCGGACCCAGCCCTTCCCTCGACCCCGCCCTCCGCAGCGGGGCGGGCCTTTCCCTCGCCCAGCCTCAGGGTCCTCGCCGGGGACCAGCGGTGGGACGGTTGACAGGCGTGGCAACCCGGGTACTGGGCCCCCCGTCTGGCCTCAACAGGGAGCATGCCCTCGATCTCACGCCTCGCCCAGGGCTGCCTCCCCGCTTGGGCTCCGCTCCCGCTCACCTCCCCCTAACTCCAGTCCGGCCTCTGTCCTCTGGCTCGCTTCGTCCGCAGGGCTGGACGCGCCGGGCGACCCTTGGGCAGACCAAGAGGAAGGCTGCCCGACTTCAGGTCTGGGAAGTCAGTCCGAGCTTCTTCACGGTTTGAATCGCCCCTTCTCTCCCTCTTTTTACCCTTAAGGGGCACTCGCGGCTTCGTAGTCAGAAGCCCAGGACTTAGAGTTAATTTTGTTTGTTTGTATCTGTTTTAACCACTCCTCCCTGTCCCCTCGGACCCGCGCTCTGCAGGCTCCCTCACTCCAGCGCGCGCCCCGGGAGGCGGTGGGGCCATCTGTGCCCGCGGGCCCGGTGACCTCGAGTGCCCGACGGCCCAGCAGGAGGCTGGGAGGCTGGGAGTCGGGCACACCGCCCGGCTCAGGCCCGGCGGGAGACCCGCTAGAGGTTCTTCACTCGCACAGACTTGCTTGCCTTGCGTGAACCCCCCCCAAACAATTCTCCAGGCCAAGGAGATGACCGGCCTCAGGCTGCCTGGGAAAAGACCTCGCTCTGGGCAGGGAAGGCCCCGCCTTCCTGGGGGTGACAGGCATAATCTCCTTGCATTTCTTTCGAGTTTCAGGGCTCCACGATGTTCCGTCCTCGTGGAAAGATGGTTTCTGCGGGCAAGAGTTTTTTCACATCCCCCAGGGCTGTGATCAGTACTGTGAACGCCAGCACTTCTCAAATCTGACGCCAGATCCGAAAAGGGCAACTGGCCTACACTGAAATGTTAGCTGGAAACGTGAGCCTAAATGCTTTGCGAAGAACCTAGGGACCTGGAGATTCCTTTCCCTGCTTTCCCCAGTTTTATTGAGATACAATTGACATACAGCACTGGATAAACCAAGGTGTACACCACAATGGTTTAACTTACATATATTGTGCAATGATTACCACAGTAAGTTTCAAGTGCATCACCTCATATAGATGCAAAATAACGATTTAAAAAATCTCTTTTGCAGGAGGCAGTCTGATCTCCACACAGGGGCCTCTTTCCACCACTACCCTTGGTGTTTTTCCTCTGGCATTCAGACCAGCCTTTACTGCTGCCTTCTGAGGGTCAGGTACTGACAAGAGCCATGTCAGCCTCGCAAAAGAAAGGAAAGGCTAGGCCACTGTCCTTGAGGAGTTTAATGTCCAGCCTAGGAGACAGGGCAAAGGAAGAAATAAGAGGGAAACTGGTACCTTTGAACCCTCCTCCTTTAAACTGAGTTACAAGGACATTAAAAAGGACATGTGACTGGTTAAGGATTGTTAAATGGTTAATTCTCCATGATGGGTGGAGAGGGGGTCATTACACAAATTGCTCTATTTTTAGTAAAACTACAAAAAAGTAAACTACAAATGTGAGTTTGCAGTAGATGGAAATCAAGCCCCTGATTAAAATGATAAATTATTTTTTATTATAAGAAAAAGCTAAATTAATGAAAATCAGTATGCACTTAATATTTTTTGCACATTACTATCGTTTTCAGAATCTCATTCTTCCTGTCATCCAATCTGCACAACCCTGTGAGGTAAGCAGGACAAATATACCTGTCAGCATTTTATAGAAGAGGAAACTGAGGCTCAAAGTGCCACAGCTATTACGTGGAGGAGTCAGGACTAGAACTGAGACCCCTTGACTCCCTGTCCAGGGTTTTCTAACTGCAGTTCATTTGTATTTATTACTATAGAGTGTGAACCTTTTGCTAAGAATCAAAGTACATCTTAGCCTGCAGTTCATCCTTAATCCTTCCTGGAGACTGAATTCTGCATCCAAGAAGCTGAGGTAGAGGTAGCTTAGTTCCTCAAAGAAAGGAAGTCAGAGCCTGTATATAGTGGCTGTTGGGCACTGGTGTCTGGGACTGAACACCGCCCTGAGGAGGTTCCCGCCACAGTCCAGGCAAAGTCCGTCTCCTGCCTCTCCTTGGGCTTCCTAGGCTGTCAAAGGCCCTATCCCTGCAAATGGTCCAGTGGCCCCCAAGAAGGTCCCGTGTCCCAGTGATGTAGACCCGTGACCAGAGGGCAGCTGTAGGGGTAATTGACTGATGTTTGTTGGTCCCCTGTGACTGAGAATGCTTCTGATGCAAACTTCCCCAATATGAAATTGATCTCTATAATCACCGCTAAACAAGGATTGGCAGTATTTCTTAAGCTCCTGCCCACACGCTAAGGGCCTTATGGCCTTGTTTTCCAAAGTTAATTCCCTCTGAAACTGCCGGTTATCCCTAATAGGTCCAGGTGAGGTTAGCTTTTATTTGCTGTTTATTTCAGTTTTGGGAGAGAAAAGTGAAAAAAGCTTGGGCAGCCACTGGCGTGGGACCATGGGGGACACAGGGCAGAGAGGGACAAGGGGAGGTTGGAGCCTCCTTTGTGCACAACATAAAGAGCTAGTCAATACCATTGTGGGCACGGTGGAGGGTACTCCAAGCAATCAGCTGGGGGTCATTGTGAGGGGCTAATCTACATGTGTATTTTCCAAGAACTCTATTAGGGAAGATGAATGGACTCAGCCATGTCCCTAATTCTCTAGCATGAAGCTGCATTTTTCCAGCAGTTAGGCTAGCTCATAATCAGCCCAGCTTCAGCAAAAGTAAGGAGTCTGGCTTCTGAACCCCACCTCTGTTTAATTCATTAATTCATTTGGTGAATCAAAGAAAACTCCCTCCTCCCAGCTGCCACATGGGGACTGGATTTAGATGCAGCTAAAGCTCCTTTCAGCTTGGCGTGGTTCAGAGAAACATTTCCAGAAGTGAGGATGGAGGGGGGTGTCTTCAGGGTGGGAGTTTGGTGTGACGTGGGAAGGACAACCTAGAACATAACTGAAGTTGGGAGAGAAATTTTGAGAAAAAGGAGAGGGACTGGCTAGCATGCAGAAAACGAAATCTAAAGGTAACCAGGAATTGTGTGAAGTTATTGCATGAGGTGGTTTCTTTCTTGGATGGGGATGCCCCGCGTCTGGAAATATTCTAGGTTCACTGCTTCCCCTACAACACTCTAGAGAAAGGGGCACCCATAGTGGGAGTTCCCTGGGCACTGGTTGGGCAGGGGGCATGGTCACAATGTGAGCTAATGGCATTTGACCACAGCCTCTAGTAATTTCACCTTGGAGGAATATTATAGGTTTGGGTGAATACTATCTATTTAAGGGCCCATGTAATATTTCTCCATAAAGTATAGAGAACCAACTCAGTTGTTCGCATGTAGACTATCCCCTTAGATATATTTTAATCCTTATATAATGCCACCTGTCTCGTACCACACTGGAGGACTACCTCTTCCCTTTAGATGATACGTGTTCATTCGGGGAAGGCAACTTTTGTAGCCAGAGCAAAACACAACTCAAATAATCATTACCCACACACGTAGGGAAGTTCAACAGATTCAATTGTCTAGAGTTAAAATATATATAATAACCATTACTATTTATTGAACATTAACTATACACCAATAGGCACTCTTTTGAGTACTTTACATGGATTCCCTAATCTGTCCTCACAATAACCCTATGAGATAGACACTACCATCATCTCCCCTTTACAGATAAGGAATATGAGGCACAGAGAGGTTAAGTCACTTGTCCGAGGTTGCACAGCAAGTTTCAGGCGGAGCCAGGACTTGAACCCAGGTGTTTTTTTCAGGAATGCTTCCATCTAACCACCATGTGTACTACCTTCTGATATGGTGTGCATGTCTGTATATGTGTGTACATGCACGTGCATATGCATTATCAATTCTCCTGTGGTTGTAAGAGAACTAGCAGATAAAAATAAAATTTGGTAGTCAAAGGAAACAAGGATATGGTTAAAGGATACATGATTCAGAGTATGAGTGATATGGGATGGAAGAAGGTGGGATGTTCAGTCTGTATTTTACTTGGTCACTTACAACAATGACAGATATGCTAAAGAAATAAATTATGTTTATCATTCAGCTTCCCAAGGCAGTCTCATAAAGTTTAGGGAAATTCTCTGTTTCCAGAGTTCCAACTCATTCTCAGTGGTTTGTGAACAATGTATTTTTAAGCACTTCCTCTGTGTCACTGATTTTGTCTGCCTTTGATGCTCTGAATCTATATTATACTGTATAATGTATGTCATGGGCACAATATGCAAGTTGGTAATGATGGTTGTAAGAAAAAGATCAACAGCTAATCTCTCTCTGTAACACTGACACACTGAGTCCAGAGATAAAATACACTATGCTTGTCCATATCAAATCTTCCTAATCAATGAAATATTTTCCTGTTTGAAACACTACACAAGATATATCAGGAAAATTTTCTTAAAGATGCTTATCAGAAACCTCATATTTTTTTTAGTTTTTTAAAAAAATTTTGGTATCATTAATCTACAATTACATGAAGAACATTATGTTTACTAGGCTCCCCCCTTCACCAAGTCCCCCCCACATACCCCTTCACAGTCACTGTCCATCAGCATACTAAGATGCTATAAAATCACTACTTGTCTTCTCTGTGTTGTAGAGCCCGCCCCATACCCCCCCATATTATACATGCTAATTGTAATGCCCCCTTTCTTTTTCCCGCCCTTATCCCTCCCTTCCCACCCATCCTCCCCAGTCCCTTTCCCTTTGGTAACTGTTAGTCCATTCGTGGGTTCTGTGATTCTGCTGCTGAGAAACCCCATTTTTACAAGTAGACAATTAATAATGAATATCTTTGGCCACTTTTATAATACTGGCACAAATGATAAACACACTTTGTATACATCAGTTCACTACTCAATATGTCAATCTGAGTATTCTCTAGTATTTTCAGACTAAATTAAAGTAGATATTGATCAAAGGTATCTTATCACATAATTGTGGCTAAAATACATAAACCAATGTATAGGGGTCCTCATATAGGCATTTATGGCTAAACTGAGCACCCTCTCAGATGGGCCTATGGAAACATATTTTGTCTAATCAAAGATGAAACCAAGGGCAGTTGGGAGCTGTGTTTTGTGGTGGTCATATCCTGTTTGAAAGCCTTCCTTTGGTGTAAGAACAGGGAACACAGCTCCCTGCAGACTATCCAGTAATAAGCAAGAGGCCTGCCTCCTTTGGAATTCCCATTGTTTCCCAATTTTGATATTTTTAGGAACAACATCACTTAAAACTAGTCTCTGATTTAGTTTTCCAGTTATTCAGGGGATCATATGTTTAAGACTTAGAAGGGGAACCTGGTGATTATTCTACCTGCTCTCTCACTTCTAGACCCCACCTTCCCTTCATAGATGTGGAAATGTGGACCCAGAGAATTTAAATGATGTGCCCAAGATGAGACAGAATGTCTGTGGCAGGGTTTGGACTAGAAGCCAGTCTCTGGACTGCCTACCTCTCCACTAGGTCACTGTTTCTTTACCACTGCCATGCTGAGCTCTCAGGATCCTACCCTCAGATGTCCCATGCTTGTAGGTACAATACATCTGTGCATGAATCCCAGAGGAATAGGTTTTGTACAAATACAGTGAAGTTGTTGCACAATCATTTACCAACCGAGTTACCTTGGCTTGTTCCTGAGCTTGCTTTTGCAGTTGATGCTAATCCAAGTAGCCTCTATATAAGAGAAAAAGTTCCTTTGGCAATAGATTTGCAGGGCACTTGGGGAAACGATTGCTTTTCCTCCACATTGGTGTGTGAGAAACAGCAGCTCTTACTGACTTGTTAGAGCTGGTGGTTCGCATCTCTTCCTAGCTCTGAGTTCAGCGATGTCACATTAGTAACTTGAAATCAGCCATAGTGGGAGTATTTTCAGCACAGAAATTGGCAGTCACTAAAAAGTCAGGGTATTCTCCATCTTCTCCACCCCCAGCTAATGGTTTTTAAATATTTACTAGCATACCAATGCTCCTACTTCATTAAGAGTGGAGAAAATAGGAATTGTGTATTATTATTATAACTAAAATACAATCTATAGGGTAAGAGATGTCCACTTTTTTTTTTTTTGCCAAAAAAAGAGGAACATTTGCAGCATTATCTCAGAATGTAAATAAAAGAGGGAGACTTGAGTGTCTGCCAAAGAAATGGACCTTTTTTGTGTTGTTAGGAACAAAGCTGTATTAAGATAATTCCTCTTTACTTGTTTTCTAATTAAACTAATTGAATACAGAGTGTCTAGGGGAAGCACAAGAGACATTTATCTCGAGGGGATGATGGTCTGGAAGCCTATCAATCCTCTTAGGGTGTTAAGAAGGCAAATCCTAGGATGCCCCTTATGCAGTAGCCATGACCCAACCCCCACCCAGAGTTCGGCCATCTCTAGGATTTGTCTCCCCTCTTCTTTTTGAAAGGACAGTGGTCAGGGAGCCAATTCCCATTTACTTGTACTGTGAAAGGTCATATTATTATAGTCCTTTCTTTCCCACACCATCCGTGTTCAGTAAGCCTTTTGGCTGTGTTTCTGGAATATTTATTTCTTATACCTGGACACTCCTTTCCATCTCCACCACGTTGCAGGCCACCAACCCATCTTGTGTGAACAGGCTACTGCATTAACCTTCTAACGGTTCTCCTTCCTGCTCCTTTTAGCTCCCTACTCTCCACTCAGCATTCAGATAATCTATCAAAACTATATTAGACCATGGTGCATCACCATAAAACTTCCCAAAGGTCTACTGTTACACTTTAGATAAAATCAGAACTCCGTGTTCTGTTCTGTAAGGCTTAGCCCTTTACTTCTCAAACGGCCTCACTGAACACTTTTGGCCACTGTCCCATCTGTTCCAACTTGCTTATGGATCCACAGCCACATTTCTCTTCTTGAAATCCTCCAAGTCCTTTCCTGCCTCAGGACCTTTGCACTGACTATTTTCACAGCCTGAAATGTCCTCTTCCAAACGTTCACATGATCCTTCTTACAGTTGTATTTCTCACATAGTAACTTCCACTCCACATAGCTTACTTATCATTTGTTTACTTGTTTACCTGTCTCCCCTCATTAGAATCTAATCTGCATGAAATAGGGCCCTTGTCTATTAAATCCTAGCCACCCAGAACATATGCTGCACAGAATGGTGGTTAATTCAATGAAAAACTGCAAGGAACTCGATTTCACAGATGAGGAAACAGGTTAAGTAAATTGTCTAATTTCAGACAGCTATGATTTGCACAAGTAGACTTTTTTTCACATTATTATTATCAGGCATCTGCAGTTTTTCTACATTATTAATTATTTCCAAGGTGTTGGGGAAATGTCGAGCTGCTTTACTATCCTTCCCAAACAGTCCATAGAAATCACTGGATTGCTTTCAAAAGTCAGTTCAGCCCACTCCAGCCTTAAGCTCCAGCACCGGCTGGGGTTTCCTCAACTGCCTTTGATGTGAGTGTTCATCCAATGAGGAGACGGGGCTTCAGGCAATGCCATGCAGCGCGCTCAAGAGGCCACCCCACCCTGACTTCTCTCTTAGCAGGGTGTGCATCTTAGAAAATGCCATTCTTCTTCCAAAGTGCTTCTGTAACTCTACGGCAGATTGTTAGCTTTACTTTACATTTACAGTTGACCGCAATTTAATGGACATTTGTCAATTTTTATTGTACTTTCTCCTTTGACCCCTTAGGCCCTAAAAATCCTGATCTTATATATCCTGACCAGTCTGATTAGGCCCCTTTAACCATCAGATGTTTTCAATAGGGTTTCTAAGATGCTGGCCCGGAGAGTCTTCATTCAAATGTTGGGAGCTTAGGGCACTACTGCAGGGTACGTGCATCATTAAGTTAAAGAAATGAGCTCTAAAGAGATGCAATTTAGCAATCTTTAAAGGTTTCTGAAATGACTTAATAAACAAGCATCACTTTGTACATTTTGCTATTTCTCTAGCTCCATGAATTATACTCCATCTAAGAACGATGTCTGCAATTTTTAGATGGAGTTACGATACTATATAGTTTTTCAAGGATAACAGCACTTCAGAGTAGGGTAAAGAAGCTAAACTTGGTACACATGGATTTGTGATTCTTTTATTCCTACTTTTGGCTACGTTTGAGATTTTTTTTCCATAATAAAAGAATTACTAAAAAACAACAAAAAAAAATCCAAGATTTCTGTATTTGAATTTAAGTTGTATAATGCCAAATGTTATTACATTCTCTGAGCATAAATTTGGTAGCTCTCTCCAAACTGCTATTTGTAATGTAGACAAACAGCTAAGGATGATCCAGCCATTCCAGTTCTGTGTGGATTCCACCCAATTTCATTGGGAAAAAAATGAAAGCAGGGACTAGAATAGATATTTGTACACTCATGTTCATTGTGGCATTATTCACAATAGCCAAAAGGTAGAATCAGCCCAATTGTCTCTTGATGGATGATGGGAAAACAGAATGTGGTCTAAATGTACAAATGGGATATTATCCAGCCACAAAAAGGAAGGACATTCTGACATGCTACAATATGGGTGAAACTTGAGGACGTAATGCAAAGCGAAATAAGCCAGAAACAAAAGGACTAATATATGATCCACTCACATGAGGTTCCTATAGCAGGCAAATTTATAGAGACTGGAAATGGAATGGTGGCTACCAGACTGAGGGGAAAGAGGGACTGGAGAGTAGTGTTTAATGGGTACAGAGTTCCAGTATGGGAGGATTAAAAAGTTTTGGAGATGGATGGTGGTGATGGTTGCATAATAGTGTGAATGTACTTAAAGCCACAGAACTGTACAATTAAAAATAGTTAAAATGGTGAATTTTATGTTATGTGTATTTTACCACAATTTTAAAAAATAATGAAAGAAGTAAAAAAAAAAATCCGGGAAGAGCTGAGTTCTAGTGCAGTAAACCCTTAAAGTCTGTTTACATTCTGTTTTATTTTTTCGGTGTGTTTTATTTGAAAAAGCCACAAGATTATACTAAGTGAGATAGGCCAGATAGAGAAAGACAACTACCATATGATTTCACTTATTTGTGGAATATAAAAATAAAGCCAAACAAAATGAACAGAAGAGCAGTAGACTCATAGACACTGAGAAGAGACTGGTGGTTACCATGGGGGAGGTGTTGGGGTGGGCAGGTGGGAAGGGGGAGGGGGATAAAAGGGCACAAAAGTTCTTAATCATAATATAAGTTGGTCATGGGGATGGCAGTACAGCATGGAGAATCTAGCCATTGATTCTGTAACATCTTCCTATGTTGACAGATAATAACAGCACTAATGAGGGTGAGGATTTAATAATATGGGTAACTGTTGAACCACTGTGTTATATATTTGAAGCAAATAGAAGATTTTATATCAAGGATACTTCAACAAAAAAGACTGTATATCAGTGATACTTCAATTAAAAAATAATGTATTTATGTACGGGGAGATGGGGAATAGCCACATTATAATCTTGAGGAAGGAATTTCTTGTTGAGGCTTCCTAGGGAATTATGTTGTGAATGTATGACAATCTATTTTATATCTCTTGTATCTTCAGGGAAACATTTGAATGTAACATCTGCTGATAGTATTTGTGATCAAAACATGGAAGTGAGGAGGAGGAGGAAGAGGGAGACAGAATGAATGACCGGTGGTGCATTCAGGGTTTAGCACTGTGCTGGACCTGAGTCTATTCAAAACACTCCTTTTGACTTGAACTAGGATCACTAGTCTTTTAAATGCTTATGAGAACAAGAAGAAATAAACTGTCCTTCCAGAATTCCTGTGGTCAGACAGTGACTATATTTCATTTGAATTTTTGTATTTTTAAATTGCATCAAGAAATATGAAATTCTTGTAGAAATTTTCATGTTTTATAGTAGTGATATTTAGACTTTGTTCAATGCTTTGAACTCTCAAATGACAGTCAGACACATGAACTCAAGAATATGAAACAAATATCTGTCCATTATTGGAATTATTAAGCAGAGAAGAAATGAGAGCTTAAAATGCATAGAGGATCTCAACTTCATTTCACCCATTTGTTTCAGCCTTTCTTACTATCATACCTTTTTCACCAGTGCTGCTAACTGTGGATGTCCCTAACATTTGATGATCTAACATAAAACATATACTAAGAAAATTTAAAGACATAATAAATTTTTTAAATTGAAGTATCATTGTATACAATCTTATACTGGTTTCAAGACTACAACACAGTGGTTCAACAGTTACCTGTATTGTTAAATCATCCCGGCCCCCTCCACTAATGTGGTTACTATCTGTCAATGTAGGAAGATGTTACAGAATCATTGGCTATATTCTCCATGCTGAAACATAATAAATTTAAAGGGATTACAAACACCAAGTACCTACCACCTAGATTTTAAAATTAGTATTTTGCTATATTGTTCTATTCAGTCATCTATCCATCAATCTCTTGGTTTTTTTTTTTATTTCTTAAAGTTGCAGATTTCAGTGCATTTCACCCTCAAATACACAAGTGCACTACACATATCACTAGCTGAAGTTCAGTATTTTTAAAGGATTCTCTTTCTTTTTCAGTAAAATATACATATGGTGAAAGGCATAAGTCTTCATGTACCATTTAATGGGTTCGACAGAAGCTTTCACCTTATATGCTTTCTTATAGCAAACCCCTATCAAGACATGGTGGCTTCCTGTCAGCCCAGAAAATCCACTCACGTCCCTTCCCAGTCAAGGGTCACCACCCATTCCCCTAAAGTCAAACACTGTTCTGGTATTTTTCACCACAGCTTAATTTACCTGTTCAAGAATTTCATATAGCATGTACTTCTTTGTGCAAGACCTCTGCACTCAGCTTCACTCTTTTGAGATTCAACCATGTTGTTTTGTCTATCAGAGGTTCATTCACTTGTATTGCTAAGTTGTATTTCATTGTATGACTATTCCACGGTTGTTTATCCATTCAAGTGCTGAAGGACGCCGGCACTGTTCTATTTCCTGGCTCGTGTGATTAAAGCTGCTGTGAGCACTGTGGATGTGTACTCTTGTACACATCTTTTGAGGACACATGCTTTCAGATTCTAAGAGTGGAATGCTAGGTCAGAAGGTAGAGTAGTTCAGTAGGTTACTTTTATATGAAACTGCCAGAACTTTTTCCACAAGTGGTTGTAATATTTAACTCTCCTTCTGATGATATATGAGAGTTCTAATTGCTCCACATCCTCATCAACATGGGTCAGTTTAAAAAATTATAAATACTCTAGTGGGTCTGTGGAGTATGACATTTTGTGATGTGCTTTCAGCTCTCATTTCCCTGAGCACCTTTCCCTATGCTTGGCCATGTGCATGTCTTCCTTTGTTAAGTTTCTGTTCAAACTTTTTGCCTTTGCTTTTTAATGTGTCTTACAATTTTATTACTGAGTCATAAAAGTTTTAAATATGTATATTTACATAAATTGCATATTTTTTTACCTGACAAAAAGCTGGAATCTAGGGTTTAAGGGTATATATTTATATATATTTACATATATTTCCATTTATAGCATAGACTTTATACAATTTGTATATTACAATATAATTGACATATTTATTTAATTTTTATTTATATTTATCTACAAATATATATACATCCTAGATTCTAGTCTTTCTGTCATTTGTGCTCTGTCTTTCTTGAACAGCTTGCCTAGGTGTCTTTCAACTTTACTGATCTTTTTAAAGAACCAACTTTGGGGCTTATTCTGTTTTGTTTTGTTTTTTCCATTTTGTTGATTTCCTCCCTTCTACTTACTTTGTAGAGTTATGTTTTTATGAAGAGCCTTGTTGTTGGTTTGTCTAGCCGTCGGCAGGTGTGGCTGGCTCCAGACGCTTCCCCTGGGTGGACAACAGAATTCTCAGTTCAGTTGCTGGCCTTCCATGCTTGGCTTCTGGGGAACACGTGTTGGTTAGGGATCAGCCAGTGTGACGAACAGACTTTATACTCAGCATTTCAGACTGTCCTCCTCTGGCTCTGTCCTTGCTGGGAATTGCCCTTACTGGGGCCGCCCCAAACTCTGCTGTGTCTTGGAGCCCACCTGGCAACAGGTTTTCTGGCTGAGTGTCAGCTCTTACCTGGCCTGACTGGGGTCTGCCCTCAGATGAAAGCTGTAAGCACAGGAAGACTCACCAGGGTTTTTTCTTCTTTCCAAGTGTGGATTCGCTTGGGCTCCAATGTAGACCTGTTTTGGTGCCTGCAGGCAGTTGTTTCTTTGTATCTGGTAGAGAGTTTACAGCGGTGACCTGCAGGAGGGTTAATCCGGTAGGAGCTAATCGTCTGTTATCAAGAGCTGCAAGCTCCCAGTTTGTTCATTTTTAATCTCACTCCTCTTCCTGCCTCAGGTGGTTCTGTTTGGAAGCTGTAGTTTGGCCAGATTTCTTGTGTAAGGAGTGAAAACGGAGGGGCTTCTATAACTCACAAACTGGATTAATTGACCTCTGAATAACTGAGCTCACCATGCCAAAATGTTTTCCAAAGAAGAACTCCTGTTTCATTGTGCTGTACGAGTGCATAGCCAATTGAGTACTAGACTAACTCTCGGCAAAATTAAAAAGTCCATTTAATTTGTCTTCCCAGAATTCATTCTCCAGCACCCCACCCCAGGTCATTATGGCTGCTTCCGCCAGGCTACAAACACTCCCTGGGCCTCTGGATTTTCCCTTCATGGGTGACTCTCTATCTTCCTGACACTTCTCCCTGCTAGTACCTACCCAAACGCCCTGTTCCCTCTCCATCCCTGGAGCCTGTGGTCCCTTGGGGCATCTGGGGGACAGAAACCTAGTTCAGCAACAGTGATGATAGGCTAATGTGCTCTCTTTGCAAGATAAATCTACATGTCCAACTGACCACCCAGAAAGCATGGAATGAATCACAGAATGTAAAATAATGCAGCCCCTTCATTTTTACTGTTGAGAAGATGAATTTCCAGGGAGGACAAATGAGTTGTTCAAGGTCACACACAAGTGAAACTGGGGCTAGGATCCTCATTCCTGACTACCAGTTGGCCCGAAGGAATGGCTGCAAGCCTGGAGTCCAGTGGCAGTGAGAGCAGACCGTGACAGAGCAGGTTCACCCAGCAGGTTAACAGTGTCAGTATGTCAGTAACGGTGTGATGTGAACTGATAAGAAGTAAGGATGTCTTACCTGGAAAAGAGAAAGCTGGGTGGGGACATCATCAAAGCTTGAGTGGACATTTAGGCATATCTGTAAAGCTTTGACAAATGGGTCAAAAACACAGCCAATTTCAACTTAAGGCAAGGAAAGGTATTCTAACAGTTAATGAAGTCCGCAGATGGAAGGTTTAGTGGCGGGATTCCTGTGGAGCAGCAGATGGGTTGTTCTGCACCCCTGGAGGCCTTCAACTGAGGCTAGACTGGGGTGGTATGGAAGCGGTTCCTTCATTACTTTATATATGGGAGTTTAGGATAGATTGCTGCCTATTTCTTTAGGACTGTTGGGTTCTCCGGTTTTGGTGAAGGAAGAGCCTTTTGTGTTCATCACATGGCATAGGCACCATCTTCTAGAGGGAAAAAGGGCTTCGGAATGCCGTAATACAGGCCCTGGCTGCCCCAACCCTTTACACCTGTTGCGTGTGTTGGCAAGGGGCTGTCTGGTATGCTGTGGTGTGCTATGACCCAGATAACCATGGCTAGAATCTTCTAGCAGCTATGCATTCCACTGGGCAGGGACCAAAATGGTACTAGAGTGATTTTGGTTGTCAAAATAAAGTGCCCATTTACTGATATCGTTAGCAGCGCTGACTGCATCCTGTACAAGAAAGCAAGTCTTTTATGCCATCCTGCAGCCAGTCTGTGGAATAATTTGGCAGCCACAGTATTTTATGTCACAACAAAAGTACAAACAGAAGGCCACATGTGCCGCCTCTCCATCCCGCCACTCCACCAGTTACAGGGCACAGTCAGGCACTGAGCTGATAATTAACCGTCTCCATTGTTTCAAAGCTTTAAAAATTGTGAGTATTTTAGTGTCTGCTATAAAACAAACTGTAACTCACATGCCAGTTCTGATAAAAGACAGGCATGGCTTTAAAATGTATCTATGGTAACTCGGGTTTGTGGACACTATGGTCTGAATTGTGTCCCCCCACAAATTCATACGTTGAATCCTAACCCCCGAGGTGTTGGTATTAGGACATGGGGCCTTTGGGAGGTGATTAGAATGAGATTAGTGATCTTCATAAAGGAGACCCCACAGAGCTCCCTTATCCTTTCCACCATGTGGATAAAATGAAAATTCCACAACACAGGGTGCCCTCGCCACCCTAGCTCTGCTGGCACCCTGATCTCAGCCTGCCAGCCTCCAGAACTATTTGTCGTTCATAACCCACCCAGTCTATGGTAGTTTGTTATAGCAGCCAGACTGGCCTAAGGCAGTGGACCCAAGGCTAATTAGCCCCGAGCATTACACTGGTGTTCTCCCACCAAGTTACAAAAGGGGCAAAACTTCGCCAAGGATCATGGGTCCTGGGCCCCTAATAATTTAACATGAAATTTTTCTTGTAAAACATTCAGGAATTCTGGTTAGAACAGGTTAGACCCTAAGTATTTGGTCTTAGTTCCCATCTCCTCTGTTAAAGCAGTTCTTGATAATATTTGTCTTCAAGCATGGTTAATCTACAAACAGATTCATTGAAAAACCAGGATTTCATTTTGGTTTGACTGGCTTTAGACAGCTCCAAGTGTTTCAGAGGTAAATTGTTCAAGTCTTTTGAATAATTCCCTTGGAAAGACAGCAAACATTAGGAAAAAGAAATCTGTGTACACCCCAGAAGACTGTGGCACAGAATGACAGCATGATTTATTGGGAGCTAGTCTGAAGGGATGGGTGGGGAAGGACAGGAGAGGAGAAAGGAGGAGAGCTGGGAAGAGAGGGCAAGCAGGGGAGAGAAGGGGGAGGAGAGGGGAAGACAGACAGAGATGTGGGGGGCTCGATTTGACTTCTCAGTGCTCCCTATTTGTCCACAAGCTTTGTCCCCATTGCCATCTCCAAGTTCAGACAAGAGGAGAAACGCTGAATGCAGAAACAGAGATATCTTCCCCAAGTGTCCCCCTGCCTCTAACTTCACACCTTGCAAGGGGCCAGTGAAGTCAATTCTCTGCCTTAGTTTTTCATCTTTTACCATATCCTTGCTGCTACACCTCGGCCTTGAACTGTCCAAGAGCCGCAGGTGATGAGAAGCATCAATAACAAACATAAGGAGCCTGGGAATAAGAGGCGGTGTGATCTTTGCCCTTCAGCCTGCAGCTAAGGCTCCTGGTGGGCACCCTGATCCTCCACATCTTTCTCTGCAGGGAGTCATGCTAATGGAGTCATGCTAATGGTTAGACAGGGTGAGATTTTGCTCTCTAAGGCAGGAAATCCGAGAGGATATGCCACCTGCTTTTGTTTCTTCCTGGCTATCCTGAAGATCTTTAAGCAGATTTACGTTCTGATTGTTCACAAAGGAAAATTCATACTTAGCCACATTTGCAACTAAAAGGAAAGTATGTTTCCTTCTGCAAGGTGCTAGCTAAATGCTCTACCAGGGACATTTAGAATGTCAAGCTGCTGTCTGCCTGTTTGTAGAGCATTTATCATCATGGTTTTTCTAAGTGTGTTCACTACGTTAATGTATATGCTTCTCGAAGCGCCCTGTAGGAGAGAGGGCACCTCCGCCTTGACCTAGTTCCCTCTGCCACACCTGCCCTGCCCCTCACATCACAGAGCACTTCTGCTCCGCTGTCTGCTTGATTTCTGTGAACGTGGCCTGGGCTTTTTCTTTTATGGTATTCAAGTCCATGTTCTGAAGATTCTGTAACTGCCCAAGAATAGAATCTTTATCTTCTTCTTCTTCTTGATCTTCATCTACCATTTTCTGGAGATCTTCGGGCAAATCCACATCATCCCCAGCCAGGTGGATTTGGTTCTCATCCATTTCACTCTATGCGAAAAACAGAGATAGATAAACGACTTCACAACAAACAAACAAACAAAAAACCAAATGTTGAAAGCAGCAGGAAAAGCCGCTGCCCAGGATGAATGCAGCGAACGGTGGCGTGCTTGGCTGTCTCTCGGCAGGACCTGGGCCTGGCAGCAGTCTCCAGGGCTGCAGGTTCTGGTTGAGACACCCCTCCTTCACTGCACCTTAGGCGAGTCAGAACCCTCTGGCACAGTGGTTCTCAAAGCGGAGTCCCCGGATGCAGCAGCATTGACATCATCTAGGAATGTGTTAGAAAGACAAATTCCCAAGCTCCACCCAGACCTACTGAACCAGAGACTCCCAGGTGTGGTCCAGCAAACTGTGTTTTTAGAAGCCCTCTCCATCCCCGCCAACGTCTGTAGAGCTTGAGAATCACACACCAACTCTGCTCAGGACAGTTTTGCAGCCTTTGCAGAGTCTCAGCCCCGGGCTGTGCCTCAGTGGCCTTGGCTGGTCCTGCTCTGGAGGGTGGGCTTTGGGTTTCCAGTGGCCAGACAGTGCTGTCATTTCAGTCATCAGTCTTTAGTGGCCACTTCTGCTTAACCATTGCCCCTTCCCTCCTTTCTAAGAGACACAGGTCCCCTGGCGGGCACAGAATTCTGTCAAATACAACCTTACGTCCTTAGCGCCTGAGAACCAGTCTGGCACACACTGGCTAGTAAGTGCGTCGTCAGTGGTACGGCTCAACTCCGCATGCTGACCGTGTACCGGTGCTACCACCCGGTTTGCCTTGCACATTTAGGTTTGTGATTCTAGGTGTGGATCTTCCAGAATTTCTTAGTGCATACTGCCTCATCTTAGAAAACCCTCTGGCTGTAAAGTACTTTGCTTTGTAATGAGGGAGAAGAATCTAAAGAAAAAGTTTCTCTGGGAAATGGGAGGGTAGTTTATAGTCCCAGAGGGCTGCTCTTAGATGAGTTTCTGAGATTAGGTTTAACAGGAGGCAAACTGGGCTCTGGGGGCACAGAGGATTAAAGAGGACGTCAGAAAAACAAGTGAAAGATCTCAGCAGACTTTAGGACCCACCCCCCTAGGTCGTGACCAAAGCACATGAAAAGTCACATCAAGATAAAAACAATCATCTTAGTCTTAATCAGACCACAGCGACTTGATTTTATAAAGATTTTGGTACCGGCTGAGTTCCCAGGTGCAGGTCAAGTCAACACCTACAAGGAGGTTATGAATCCCCCTGCTGTCTGTGTGCAGAGTAGAAATGATTATAAACAAACATGGGTTGTCTCTGGGTCTAAACAGCAAGTCGAGGTAATGCATAAACTTCATTCTCCATCTGTAAAGTGCATCCCCGCTTTCGCACATCTGAGGCCGTGGCTCCCTACTTCTCTTACTGATTCCTGAGAGCGCCTTCTTTTATTTGGTTCTGGGCAGCAGGGACAGTAAGCCTGGCTCCGGAAACTGGAAAGCAGGCCTCTGTTGCTGCAGCCAGTGCCCTGGGGGGCCGGTCCTCACTGAAGGCCCTCCCTGCAGACCTCTGGGAAGGCAGAGCCCCTCTCAGCGTCAGTCTCCAGAGGGGGGAGAGGCCTCTTCCTGTGCTTGGCCAGGCCATGGCCCCTGAATGCGCTTAATGGATTAATTAGTTCCTTGTCAAACTGTTGGGGGATTAATTAGTTAATCCTCAAGAGCTTCCAGCCAAGCCTCCATTTCTATTTATTTTTTATTTACCTACCTTAGAGGTTGCAGTCCTTGCTGATAATTCTCTGGGAATTTTTGCAGAGAGGAGGAAATGCGGGGCTTCAGCCTGGTGCCTCTCAGTCCATGTAAATGTAGGACCTCTGCCCTCACTTATGCACCCAAATTGCAATATACATGATTTGAAAAGTTGCCCCTGGGAATTTGGGCATCCTCTCCACCGCCCCGTCAGTTGGTAGTGAGATCTCTGCAGAGGTCACCTGGTTCACGCCCAGACTGGTAGCTGCTGTGGGCCTGGAGGGACGGGCACCCGAGGGCCAAAGGGCAGCGAATTGGCTGGCTGGTGCTCAGGGAGACTGGGTACTCTCCCGAGGGCTCACGGCCGAGCTCCCTGCCCCTCTTCACCTACGACCTCAGCGTGCTACCTCTTGAATGGCTTCCTCCTTCAAGGAGGACTCTGAGGTTTATTTTCTCCTCATTCCACTTGCCCAGGGAAGCGAGAGCAGGGGGGCTCTCCTTTGCCTCACAACTCACAGTGGGACTTCTGATGGACACAACTGCTATCAAAGTGGTTCTCAGAGTGGGGTCTCCAGGCCAGCAGCATCTGTGGCTCCCAGCACCTAGTTTAAGAACCACTGCTCTGTGCTCCTTGAAGACAGAGGCTGTGATTTACTCATCTATGTCTCAGAACCCAGGGGATATCTGGCATGCACACAGTCAATGTTTATTTAATGATTCAGTGAGCCTGATTTCAGGCACTACAACAGCCTTAACAATACTTAAATATGCAGGTCCTCTTTGCTGTAAAGAGTTCTGTTTTAGTAGCTGCTGACTAATTAAGCTTTACAACCGCATTGGGGAGGAGCAAGACTAGAGGTCAACGTTGGTGTCAGAATCAGACTGCCTGAGAGTGAAGGTTACACCACCACTTACAAGCTGTGCGACCTTTGGCACCTTATACAACCTCTCTGAGCTTTATTTCTTTACCCATAAATTATTTTATTTCCTTATGTATAAATTGGGATTCCTTAGAGTTATATGGAATATTAGGTGATAACTGAATTCTTTGGAGTACATTAAGCAGTCAACTGACAGTAGCTATTTATAAACATGAATCTTAGGTTGGGGAGGCCAGGAATATTTTGACACAGTTCACACATCACAGAAAGGCAGTGATGCCTCAGTCACCCCCCTCCACTATCACCCCCAAAATGCAAGTGCAGTTACAGACAATACGAACCAGCTCCAGGGAGGCGGGAGGCTTATCCTGAGAACGTTGGTGTGAATGAATGGATGACTGAGTGAGTGAACCCACCTACAATTAGGGGGCTTAGAGGTTCTACTTCATTCTTAGAGGTTCTGTTTCAGAGGTCTTCTCATTCCCTGAAATCTCATCAATTTGGGATATTGCTTAATGCAGCTAAGAGCTAATTATTTTTATGCCAGCTGACCAGTATCAGTTTTAATCTTTTGGTTTTTAACCAGATTTATAATCTTAATTGCCAGTGATGAATGCCCCATTATTAAATACCGCCCCCCTCCCCCATCCTGCCATTGTTATCTTCTGGGACAGATTTCTGACCTCCCACCAAAGGGTAAGCACCGCTCTGGATTCAGACTTCCTATGCTTTGGATCTTGATAAACTCACCTTCATCTTGTGCCAAACTTGGGACATGATGACAAAACATCATATCCTAGACGGTTACATAGTCAAAAAGCGGAGCGTTCACTACCTGTTAGAGTCTAGTCAGTCAAACTGGGTGAATAAGCAGGTATCAGTTTGTTTGATAAGTAGATTTGATTTTAGCTTTGGTTTGTTTGTTTGTTTTTAGTCTACATGGTGCCAAACAGCTAGATGAACAGATTTCTTTCACTTTGACAAGTAGATCTACTGTTAGATTTGTGAGGATCATTAACTTCAGCAGTCACTTGTCTTCACAAACCAACCCTCACTGTTCTGGTTATAGGTGAGGCTTGTAGGCAACAGCAACCCCTTGTTCCTATCCTGCTGCAGTTTACAAGACATCGGGGTCGTGGGATAGAGAAAAAAGAACACAGCCAGTCCACACACCCATAGAAAGCACACCAAGCATGGCCTGCTCTGCCAAAGGGGCTTTCAGGCCAGACCAGGAGCGAAGCTGGAGTGGCCCTTTGGGGGCCAGGCCTTAGCAGACTCACTCCTCTTGCTCTGACCAGTTGCTGCTGAAGGACAGAGCCAAGTTTATGTTCTGCCCCCCCTGGGTTCTCAACCTTCTCTGTTCCCTGAATCCTTTGTCAAGCAGAGGAAGATACGATAGCCAGCACCCAGCCCTGGAGATTTGACTGCAAGGGTCTGGTCAACAAGAGTTTACAAAGCTTCCCAGGTGGTTCTAATATCTGAGCAGTGCTGAGACCCTTGCTAGGGGCTTGCGGCTACGACTTCTGCTACAGCCCCCTGTGCTGGCCCCTGTAGCTACTCTTTACCTCAGCACGTCCAGAACAGTCAGAGGGTGTGGATATGACTTCTCTGATTGAGAGTGTGCATGTGCAGGGCCTCCACAAGGAATGAGAATTTCTAGGTACCAGCCGTGCTCTTCTCACACTTCTTTTCTGTATGAGGTCATTTCGTAGACACCCAAGGTGCTGTTAGAGGTCACTGCCCCCCGCCTCTCATTTGCCCGTGAGGACACAGAGGTCCTGAGAGGTGAACACCTCTGCCTGCTGCCATTCAGCTTGTTAGGGGATGAGAATGGAGCAGCACTGCTGGTCTAGCAGGAAAATACAGCCAGTGGGGTCAGATCTGCTTTGGGCTCTGACTGAGCTTTGCCATTCACGGCTGTGTGACCTTGGGAAGTCACTTCTCCTCTTCCAGCAGTGTTCTTACATGTGAAGGGGAAATAACATCCACCTACCCTATTGGGTGGTCGTGAGGATTCAGTGCGAAGGCTGGTGTGGCTTGCATGTACATGTGGCCTGCTGCACCGGGGTCCCGGGACGCTTCCTCCCTGCCCCATGCACCCCGAGGAGGAGGAGGTCACTCAACTGCAGCAGAAAGAAGAGAAGGAAGAGAAGCCCCTGCCAGGGCCTCTGCTGGCCCCCCAGCCCTGCCTCCGGAAGCAGGAGGGTTCAGGGCCTCAGACCCCGCTGGGCAGCCCCAAGAGTGCCCAACCGGGAGGAGCGGCAAAGAAACGTTCACAGAATCATCTTTTAAGAGGCAAGTTTTAAATTCAGTTCTGACAGAGCTTCTAATGTGACACGTTTAAAGAGAGCTCTGTTGATAGGTTTTCTTCTACCTTCATGATTGTTCCAAAAGGACGATGCCCTTAACACAGCAGACAAACAGCAGCAGGTGTGACTAAATCGTATGGCTCAGCAGGGAGCAGGACATTATTTTTCAGTGACTGACCTAGACTGACAATTGCGTTAATAGGATTAGGGTCCATTGTGGAACTGTTTTCTCTTATTAATTTGGCTTCACTTACATACGCATTTTGAATTGTCCAGGGAGAGGGGCGCATTTGTTTTTAGAAGGAATCTTGTGGCTTTATTTAAAACGTATTACTTCCTCTATGTGAAGGAATATGACATTTTAATTATAATATAATGTAACCTTGGTACTTGTGTAAAATTACAGTGTAAAATCCAGGCTTGTTCTTTTCATGAAAATTTATTTTAATACAACTCTTACGGCAGAGAAATTCTTTCTCCTGGTTTTGAGACTTTGTTCTTGGGTGTGTAATTTTCCCCCCTTTTCCCCAGTAATATCCATCATCCACCAAACACTTTGTGTGTGTGTGCGCACAACTTCTACATGTCCAGTACCGTGCAGAGCACTGAGAACAGAGATTAAAAGCTGAGCCCCTTTTGTTAAGGAGCATCCAGTTAATTGGCTGAGAACATTCAGGGTGGTAAGACGACGGAAGAGACGTGCACTCAGCTATGATGGGAGCATAGAGGGGAGTGGGGAGAAGGAGGTCATGGAAGGTTCTGGAGGAAATGACATTAGACCAAAGTCTTGCAGGAAGAAAAGGGGCCACAGGGAGCGGGATGTGGGGGACAACGCAGGGAGGAGATAGAGTCCAGGCAGGGTGTAGCAGGAGGTGATGCTGGAAAGATAGGGGCCATATCATGGCACACAGGCCAAGGGGCTTGGACTGTTCTCGAAAGTCCTGGTAAGCCTTCATTTTTATCACACGGGAGGAACAGGATTAGATTTCTATTTTGGAAAGTTTGCTGTGCAGTTTTGAGGGGAGCAAGACTCAGACTCGAAAAGCTACTTCTGAGCTGTTATAGTAACAGAGGTGAGAGATGATGAGGCCTGCACTGGGATGAGTTGAGAGTTATTTAGGAGGTGATCCTGGGGTGATGTGGTGGTTTACTGGATGTGGGGGGTGGAGGAAGAGTCAGGGTGACTTCTGGTGGCCAGCCTGGGGGATGGGCTGTAGGCGAGCTATCAGAGGAGGCTCCTCCCATCCCACAGGAGGAGCAGGGTGCTGGGGACATTGAGGGAGCCCATTCTGGTTGTGAGCGATGAGGTGACCGGGAAGAGGCAGAAGCAGAGCGGAATGAAGGGAGGTGTGGGCTGTAGGTGCAGATTTGAGATTCATCCACACACAGCCAGGTGGTAGCTGAAAGCAGCAGCAAGAATCAGCCATCTGGACCGAGGGCACGGACTAGGGCGGGGAAGAGAGCAGATCTCGAATAGTCCAAAACTGGGGTGTTGGCAGGGGAAGGTAACCCCTGAAGACACAGAAGAAACAGGTTGAGGAGAATGAGAAGCAGAAGGGTGGTGTCCGGAAACTGAGGAGAGCAGGACTTCAGGGAGGAAGCGATGACCAATGAGTGAGTGCTAAATGAACACTGACAGACATCCCAGAAGAACATACCAGACTGTTCACGGTGCTGAGACAAATGCCAAGCATCTGAAGGAGGAGGGTTTCAGTGGAGCAATGGGAGCCAATCATCGAGGGGAGAAAATATGTGCAGAAAATATGCCTTTCTGTATATAACCTAGAAAAGCATGTTTCCTCAGAAAGTGCTGTTTGCTTGTTGTAGCTGGGAGCCATCTGACCTCCTTTACAAAGGAGAGGCCAGTGGAGAGGAAAAGCTGACGGTACAGGACGGGAAGTGAAAGCCAGGTCTAACATGAGCTTCCTGGGTAATTTCGGCTGGTTGAAGTCCTCTAAGTACCTGTCATTTGAGAACCTGAGGAAATCAACCCAGAGTGGACATGTGTGCATGAACATGCTAGTGACCGCTTCCGATGTACCCTTCAGATGGCTGCCCTTATTTGACTCCTTATGTGATCATGGCAATTAAAAGTGGTCACCCAAAGACATGGGCATGACAAATGGTGCTGTCATTAGCAGAGAATGGTAAGCTCGGAGAGGAGGGAACCTTCACTGTTTGCTGGAGTCCCAGGACTGACGCTGTTTAATTTCAGAGTCCATGTTCCCTTTCCAAGGTCAGCAGAGGAGTAAAACGCTTTTCACAGGAAACACCAGCCAAATAATTTCTTTAGAAAATACAGTTCCAATTCCAAAATGTGACATAATTATCCTCATTAGACCTGACAGCTCCCTGGAAGTCATTTTCCTCAAATCTGCTCTCCGTGGGCCTCGGTGAGGGGAAGGGTCCAGAACCACCTCCTGCTGGTTATGTTACCGCTGTGCTGGTGACCCAGGGGATTGTGAATGAGGGACCCAGGGCGGTCATGCCTCATTAGTGAAGGACATGGTGAGTGTGTCCCACTCCCTGTGGACTGTTAATACTATTAGTAAGGCTGCTTACCCAATACGGACTTTATAAGCCAGTACAGGGCTAAGAGTCCTGCACAGCATGAGGGAGAGGAAGGTGTTATCAGGAGCCCAGTAAGGTCCTTCTTGCTCAACACCATTGCTTTCTTAGACAGTTGTGTTCAGTTCTCAAGGGTGCCATCCTGGGTGGGGATACTTAGTTTAGAGGGGGGTTGGGGGAGGATGGGGCATGCAAAAGGACTGGGTGAAGAATAAGGAGGGTCCAGGCCATGCTTGTCACAGTAAGCACTGTGACCTTGGGCAAGTCTCTCGATTTTCAGGAGTTTATGATGATGCATTGAGTGTACCTATGCACATCTATGGCATGTGCTTTTCTGTATATAAGAAATAAGTTTAATAAGAAGAGAAATACCATGCAGACCCTGGGGGCAAGGAGCCAACGCACCAGCCATGAGGGTCTAGAAACCCACACTGTCCCAGGAAGAGAGCTTGGCGGGAGCAGGGGTGGGGAGTCTGCTCCTCAGATGACCCCACCTTTCCCAAGGTGATTGCTAATTGTTAATGACAACACAATTTGTCCTTCTGATGTCTTTGATACATTACATACCCAGGACTAATCTTATAACTAGCAGTCTGTACCTTTTGACCCCCTTTACCCAATTCATACCCTACATCCCTGTCTCTGGTAAGCACCAATCTGTTCTCTGTATCTAGAGTTTGGGTTTTTTCAATTCCACCTGCAAGACCATGCAGTATTTGTCTTTTTCTGTCAATGCCCTCAAGATCCATCCATGTTGCAAATGGCAGGATTTCCTTCTTTTTTAATGGATGAGTAATATTCTGTTATATATATATGCACAATCTGGTCCTATCATATGTATATTATAAATATAATTATGCACACGTGTCCTCAATGACTGTCAGTCATTTCAAAGCCCCTCTCCATCCTGCTTGTTGCAGACACGGGAGAAACCTGTTCCCCAGTTCTCTGTCCCGGCATACCCTGGGATGATCCCACTTCTCACAGGCTCCACTCCCAGCCAGACTCCACTCTGGTCCTTCACAGGCACTGCCACCTCTTGTTTTGTGACAGCTGCTCCTAGGAAGGGCCACCAGGCCTTTCTAGGCTCCCTCGCACAGCAACCACTTTAGAACTATATATAATGGTGACCATTTTAAATCGCAGGAATCAGATACATAATTAATTAAGTGCAGTAATTAAGATGCCAAGTCCCATGAAGGAGATGCATGTAATGACTTGGAAATCTGTTGCCCCTTCTCCAACCTTCCAGCCCGTCCCCGGCCCAGGCCTCCAGCAGCCTTCCCTGCTGCTGTAAGGGTGTGGCACTGCCCAGCCCCTCATTCCTTTCCCCCCAGCTCACTGGACCCAGTGCCATGGCCTTGAGCTTTCCCAACCCAGTGATGCCCATGGGCACTGACTCACCTTGCAGGGCCTCTGCACTCTTCATTGGAGCACCTTGGAGATAAAAACCTACAACTTATAATTCCACTGTGGTTTTCAGAGGGGGCATTCTAAAGACTCACCGAGGAGGGTTCTGCATATTCAAAGAAAGCCCTAAGAGTTACACTTACACAACAGCCAGCAGCACAAGCCCTTGCACATGAGTTGGCTTGACAGAGTGTGAGAATCGAAGCCTGGCATTCAAGGCCTGGGAAATGACTCTCCCCAAAGCTATCATTTCCCCAAAGTCCTCTCTCAAGGCTGAGTATTCCAATTCCTTCAACTCGTCCTCAATGACTGTCAGTCATTTCAAAAACCCCTCCCCTGTTCCCCAGCTCTGTGTCCCGGCATACCCTGGGATGATCCCACTTCTCACAGGCTCCCCTCCCAGCCAGTCTCCACTCTGGTCCTTCACAGGAGCTGCCGCCTCTTGTTTTGTGACAGCTGTTGCCTAGGACGGGACACCAGGTCTTTCTAGGCTCCCTAGCACAGCAACTGCTTTTGAATAAAATGCACAATCTGGTCCCTAATATGGGAAGAATGGACTTCAAAAAAAGGAGTCACCTCCAGACATTTGTTTCTGTTTCCGCACCACCACCTGCTACAACCCACCGTCCCTGAGGAGGGCCAGTTCTGCCCAGGCAGCTTGCTGCCTTTCGCTGTGGTTGCCTGTGCCTGCCCGGGTGTTTGAGGACACCAGGGGGCGCGAGGGACGCGGAGTCCTGCCCCGGAGCACGCAGCTGTGGCTGCACTCTCCATGCTGAAGCCTGGGTCTGGCTTGGACAGGAGTGGCCGTTCTGCACAAACAGGAAGTCATCTCCTAGAGGCTGATCTTGGCCTGGGAAATTTGACCCCAGCGCCCACGGGAGGCAGGGAAGGTGCCCAAAGGTGGAGCCAGATTTCAAGCACAAGGTACTGCATTGAGACAACTGGGCAGAGATTGCACTGTTTTTTTTCTGATATACTGTCTACTAACCATCATTTTATGGACAGTGTGCATTAGATTAGAATTTCCACGTGCTTTTCAAAAAGGAGGCAATTATACTGTGAGTATTTTTAGTAGTTTTCACACCATAGGCAGATTCTGGAAGCAATTGTCTGGACTCCATTTTTGCACAAGGCAGCCAGGGAGATTCCCTCTGCAAGTAAATTGCAATGGAGGATTAAGTGTTGAATGCTTTCAGGTAGCATCCTCATCTTTTATCTGGACATTACTTAGAATTTTGTCAGCGACTCACAGAATCTCTAGTCAGGCCATCAGGCAACAGAGGAGAAGGAAAAGCCGTGTTCCCAGCGGCGGGGGCGGGGCTGTGCGACACTTCATTGGAACAGTGAGCGGAACAGTCTCATTCAGGTTTAAGCCACGTGGAGCTCAAAACTGGACTAAAACTTTTGGGACACCTCAAATATTAAGAGTGGAAGGAACAGAGGCCTTGGGGCCCGAGGGAGTTGTGTTCACATCCTTCTGGGAGCAAGTCTCTTTTTCATGGCTGAGAGGCCTGAGTTCCACTCCAGCTGCTGCGGCTCTGTGGATTTTTCCAAAGCTACTCAACCCCCAGTGCTGCAGTTTCCTCATGCTATAAAGCGGCAGTGGCATTAGATTCTTAGATAAACTCAAAGGTCTCTTTCAGAGTCCATGAAGAAAGTCAGGTGAGGTCTCGTGCATTATGCATTTGAAACCGCGATAGAAAAGGGGGTGGATGGGCATCAGTAACTCAGGAGTGAGACACCGGGCCCCACTTTCACAGTTTATCAGCCTCTCCTCCCTGTCCCAGCCCGCCCCCAGGGGCTTCAGGGAGCAGCACACTCCCGCCACTCAGGGCCTGTCCCTCTTGGAGAGAGGTAGGACCATGCACCTTGCATGGCTATAATTCCTTCCTCTTTCCATAGTTTCTGCTGGAAAGGCTTTTGTTCCAAAGGACAGCTTGGCTCAGAGACTGGGAATTTTTTTTTCTCTGAAGAGCATCAGAACCATGCTGTGAAGCCTGAAGGTATTTACGCCCGGGGATCCAGACATGGGCAAGACCTCGGACTCATCATTAACAAAGAAAACACAGATTAGGATTCTTGAACACTGTTTACACACATCAGTGTGCTTACCCAAGGGCTTCAAGACCCCCGGTTGTTATAATCGAGAATAAGACTTCTGTGCATAGACATAATCATAGCAATATAAGCTATTGAATGCTTTCCATTAGCCAGGTGCTGTGCTAGGTTTGTACATTATATTATCTCAGATAAAGACCTTATGAAGTAGGTAACAGTGCCCCATTTCACAGATGAGAAAACTGAGGCTCAGGTATTTTAAAAGCCATCTGAGTTGGCACTGTGTCGGAGTGGCTGAGCCGGAAGTGAAACCCACAGAAGGACAACAGAACAGTAAATCCTTGAAAAGCCCCACCTTTGTGGAAGAGACATGGTCAGCTGGTCACATGTATGTGTGCCTGGGTGTGCGTGTGTGTTTAATTTCTGCTTCATTTCAAACATGATTGGAGGCACTTTAATCAGATGCACTCATGGCTGCAGGGCTTCATCAGCAGCGTGAATCTGCGGAGCCACGTTGGGAAAGACGGCCAGTGCCATCCCAGGGAGCTTCAGGAAATCCACCAGACAACGGCAGAGGAAGGGACAGTGTGTGCAAGCGCTCCACGCTTCTAAAATGTTGGCCCAGTGGGGCAAAGTGTTAAGCTGGAATGAGGGAGGCAAGAAAGCAAGGCGTTCTCTCCAAAAGCCATTGGTTACAAATGAAATGAGTTTAAATTTGTGAGGTTTTCTTGCCCCACTAAGAGCAGAACCCAGTTCCGTGGACATCTTAGGGACCAAACACTCCCACAGGATGGGGCTGTTTAACTCTTTGGTGACTTTTGCCGGGACCTTGCACCGACAGGGGCCTCTGTCCCTTGTCAACCCTTGTAGCTTCTGAAGTCAGCTTTGGCAGGGACCTGCTGGGGAGCCACTGGCACAGTGCACCCGAGCCCTGCCACAGCACGCCCACACATCCTCCTCCCACCAGCAAGGCAACTGCTCAGCCAAAGCCTGCAGGTGTCCAGCCTCTCAGCCAGCACCGAGGCGGGTAGGCGGTGCGAGGGGATGACCGTCATTACTGCGTCATCTCCACAGAGAAGGACCAGACCTGGGCTCGGCCTGGCCTGTCCGGGCTGTGCGGCCCTCGGCAGGAGGGTCCTTCCTGCTTCTGTTTCCCCTACTGTCGAATGGAGGTGGTAACAGAATCAGGCGGCAAGGCCGGTTGTGAGGATTAAATGAACTGACAAGGGCAGCGCACTTAGAGCGAGCAGTGCCTGGCACTTGGAAGGGGCTCAGGAAATGCCAGCTGTGATTATTATCATGTGTATTTATGCACAGAAGTTCTATAGTCTTCACATAAATTTACATTACAATGTCATCTATAGTATTAACTCCACTTTGTTGAGGGGAAATGGAAGTTGATAGAGGTTAAATGATTGGAATGTGATTTTTATGAACTAGTTCAATGCCTTTTTCACTACATCAAATGCCTCAATTAAGACAAATATACATATATTTATATATTCATATACACATATATATGTGAATATATATGCATTCATGAATATGAGCCTTTGCTGATAATCAAACATTCTCCATTTTTTATTATTTAAAAAACCATTGGATGTTTACTGTGTTAAGAATGTCTCACCTTTGGGAGTCTGTACTTTTCTCTGAGATGAACTCTGAGGCATGCCCTCTCTGCCTTTTTTTGTGTAAATGCAGCATCTCTTTCCATCCTAAAAGTAAAAGAATAGAATAAAGGATCAAAGGACATAGAGAGCTAAGGGCATTCCAGCCCTGCTCAGAGGAGCCAGGCTCTGGAACACACCTTGTGAGTCCCAGCAGTCTGGACACCTGAGAAACAGCGTTTTTCCTATACCTGCCGCTCTGTTGTTCTGCTCTCATAACTCAGCACAGATCCCTAAGTCCCAAGGAGAGCTTGATTCTGGGAATCTCTTTATGATCAACCCAAGAGAGGGCAGGATGGTTAATCCTAATGTCTAGTTGACTGCATCACGTTGCTCTAAGTATGACCTGGCACCATAAGCATCAGAAGCACAGAGAGTGCTTGTTAAGAACGCGGCTCCCTGGGACTGATCCCAGACCGACTGCATCAGAATCCCTGGTGCAGGAGAGGGGGACCTACATTTTTAACAAGCTCCGTGAGCTGTTCTTAAGCTAAAACAGGGTTGTAGCCTCTAGGACTGGGGGTTCTTCAGCAGCACATAGTATTTGTGCCTCTTTCCCTTTATTGTCACAAACAAGGTAGGGTAGATTTCTATAATGCTCTGGCGACAGCCTAATGGACTCATGATTATTATGCTGGTGTGAAATGGACGTCCTTGCTCACGATGATCTAGACAGAAGCCAACACCTGTGGAGATGTCTGCAAGGCTCACAATAACTGCCTACTCTGCCAGCTGCCCACAGATGGCTTTACTGGGGGCCAGATTTATGCACATGGCCCTGCCCTCTGGCTATACTGGGTTGGACCAAGATGAGAAATGCAGCTTCTCTGGGAATTTGGGATTGGGACTGAGAGAAAGAGCCTTGAACTTGGCTGCAGCTATTAGCAGGTGAACATGGAAGTCATGGGCTGCCATTTTCCACTGGCCCTGTGGTCTGAGCAGTGGAGAGAGGAGAGAGAGCTGACTGCTGAGAAAGAAGAACCAAGCAGCCTTAGGGAGATAGAAGCAATGGCAAGAGATGGAGAAAGAGGGCTTGTGGCGCCCCAGTAGCACTCTGTGTTTCTGGTTTGGCCCATGTGAGGCCAGGTGGGATTTCTGCTGTAGGGTTTGGTGAAGCAGCTTTGCATGAAGCATTATTTGCATTAAAACAGATTTTCTGTTTTCATTCTCAGGTAGCTAAATCGTTTCAGTTTCCTGACTTTAAGTTCTGCAACTTTAACCATCTAAGAAGGCTAACTGCAGGAGGGGCTGATCTGAAGCAACCAGATTGAACTACTGACCACTGGGCCCTGGGCTCAGGCAGTAGCTGTGCTCATAGCCCTCCTCAAACGCCAGGCCCAGCATAGGCATGAGAGCACGTTGGGTTCAGCTTGTTTGTAGTTTTGGAGGGGGAAATAGGGTGACTTGCCCAGGAGATTGGTGACTGGTGGCAAGGGCAGAAGTGGATTATTTCCCCCCCAATACTTTAATAGGAAAATTTTCAAACATACACAAAAGTTGAAAGCATTTTAGTGAAACTCAACATCTAGATTCTACAATTACCATCTTATGGCATGCTTTATCACCTGTCTATCCCTCTATCCCATTATCCATCTTTTCTTTGATGCGTTTCTAAATTGTAGACATAAGTACTCTTTCCCCAAGCATTTCGAGATGCTTAACATCAACTACAGTTACATATTTGTTTATAGCTCGTTTTTTTTTTTTTGAGGCAAGATTTTTGTTTACAATTAAATGCACAGGCTTCAATGTCCTGTGATGGTTAATTTTATGTGCCAACTTGACCAGGTCACTGGGTGCTCAGATTACTTCTGGGTATGTCTGGGTGTTTCCAAATGAGAGCAGCACTTAAACTGATGGACTGAGTAAGGCAGATTACCCTCCCCAGTGTGGGTGGCATCATCCCACACTGAGGGTCTGAGTAAAACAAAAAGACGGAGGGGAGATTTCACTCCCTCTCTGCTGCCTGCTGGAGCTGAGACAGCCCTCCAGTTCTCAGAATCACACCAACTTTTCCTGGGTCTGCAGTTTGCAGATGGCAGATGCTGGGATTTCTTAGCCTCTGTAATCACATGAGTCAATTCCTTATAGTAAATCTCATGTATGGATATACACACACATCCACATATGCATACATACCTATATCTATTGTGTATCTAGTTTTCCTATTCTATTTGTATATAACTCAAACCCCTATTGAGATATAAAAAACATTACTGTCACCTGAGAAAGTTCCCTCATCTCCATCCCCAAGTAGTACCTGCTCCCCAGTCCTAGAGGCAACCCCTATCCTTGATTCAGCATAGATTGGTCTTGTCTGTTCTAGAACTTTGTATGAATAGAACTGTATACTACACATTCTTTTTTATAAGGTCTCTTTCACTCAGCATAAAAACTTTTGAGATTTGTCCAGGTTGTATTATTTATCAATAGTCTGTTGCATTTTATTACTGAATGTATTGTATCATACAAATATACAACATTTGTTCGCTCATTCTCATGTCGATGGACACTTGGACTATCTCCCATTCGGGGCTACTATGAATGAATTTGCTATGAACATTTAAAATAAGTCTTTTTGTGGACATTAATTCATTTCTCCTAGGTAAATATCTAGGCATGGAATAGCTGAGTTATAGGGAAATTTGGTTTTGTTTTATAAGCAACTGTCTGACCTTTCTCCAAGTGTTGTACTACTTAACATCTCATCCATCAGAACAAGAATTCCCGTTGTTCCACATTCTGGCCAACATTTGGTATGGTGTCTTTTTAATTGGAGCCATGTGTGCATGTTAGTACCTTGTATGATTTAAAATTTTCATGTCCATGATGACTAATGATTTGGGGCAGCTTTCTCATGTCTAACTGGCCATCTGTATATCTTTGTGAGGTATTTGTTCTTTGCTTTTTTTTTTATTGAGTTCTAGAAATTCTTTATATATCCTAGACCCCAGTCCTTCATCAGATGTCTTGCAAATATTTTCTCTCAGTCTATGACATGTCTTTGTTTTCTTAATTCTATCTTTTCAGGCACAAAAGTTTTTAGTTTTGATAAAGTTGAATTTATCATTTAAAATTTTTGTGGTTATTGATTCCAGAGTCATGTTTAAGAAATCCCTGCCTACTTCCAAGTTGTAAAGAGATTCTGTTATTTTTTTCTAAATGCTTTATAATTTGAGCTTTTATATTTAGGCCTGTGATACAAATCAAAGTTCAAGTTACATATGGTACCATAACATAACATAAAAAAACTAAGGTAAAGGGATAGTTTAATATAATTGAGAGAAATGGAGGGATAAACAGAAAATTGTTTTATTTGGACATTGCCAAATATTTCATTTAGGTGTATACCTCTTTCAGCACTAATGTTACCAGTGGTGCAAACAAAACCAAACACAGATGTGAAATAAAAATGAATGTTCAGTAAAGTACGTTAAGTAGTTTATAGTTTACAATTGGTTAAGTCAATCTCACAACTTTTCTAAAATGATGAGGATTTAGTAGACTTTTGTTTGTGAATATTCATTTTAGTTATTATATAAACCATGCTGCCAATAGCTCTTTCTGTGTGTAATTTGTGATGAACCATTTTTGGTGCCTACTTCTGTATGTTGCATTCTAGGAGATGAAGCTACTGACAACTCAAGCAATGGACTAGAAGTCATGTCTCTCGACATGGGGAAGCAGACTGGCCTCACTGTCCTACTACTATTAGCTTGGATGAGTATATTCTAAATTTACAATATTTTAATTTACATAAATTTATAATATTCATATACACACACATACAAAGTCAAATTGTGGGCAAATACCCCAATCCACTGACTGACCACACCATTTGGACATTTTGGTCTTGATCTACCCAGATACAAGATTACGGAAAACTGGGACATTAGTTAATCAGATGCCACATCTGCAACTAGCTTTACTACTTGGACATTATCAGATATTTTTGACACCATCAGGTGTATAGTCCAAATTTCTGGCCATTTTCTCTTTACGAGCCCACTTGAGCTGAGAACATTTGGTGCTTTTGCTCTGTTTCATTATCCTTTTTTTTTTTTTTTACATACTACAAGCAAAACTAGCCAATATTTGAGGATGCTGCTTCTTTTGCCTGAACATTCTCTTAGTACAAACATCATTTTGGCAGTTGCATTTACTTTAACTGATTTTCATTTACCGCAGAGCCAAACATACTACATTCTAAGCAGTGTATAAGCCACACTTTCTTTCAGAAAAAAAAATAATAACCCAAGAGACAAGGTTTCCATTAAATGCAGGTCTTCATGCTTTCTGCTTTCTCCAGGCCATTACCATAATCATCATTCCTCTTACACCTACAGTCATCTTAGCAACAGGACATAGGCAACTATTCTGTAACTGATCATTAGCAAAAGCCATGGAGGCAAAAAAGAATACTTTCATTAAGTACTTCTTAAAAATGAACATTTAACTTCAATACTCCTGTTTCAATTCTTAGTTGATTATTAAAACTTTTAAATTAATTCTAAAACTTCAAAAAATTACAATCAATTATACTCAAAGATCAGTCTTCAGCAGTGAAAAACTGCTGGTGATACATTCCATAATGCCCAACTGAAAAGTAACTGATATTTTGTTTTATTACTTTTTGTATAGCCAGAATGTCTTTGTTTTTTGGAGGTACATGGCTGAGGTATTTAGGGATGAAGTATTATGATGTCTATCACTTACTTTAAAAATAGTTGTCATCATCTATCTGAATCATCTACAAGCAAATATGGTAAAATGTATTAACTGTCAACTTTGTCATAAGTATTCATTATATAATTCTACTTCTTTGCAATCTTTGAAGTTCTCAATAAACAGTCCACAAACTTATTCATAGTCTTTGAGAAGCTAAGTGTTATGATATAACTGTCATGTTGTGCTTTCTAGGTTTTTTTCTGCACATGTAAGATCAATAAGATTACGCTATATGTTAAGACCTTCTTCCAGAAACAAAGTCTGAATTCTTACAATTTAAAAGCTTTCTACTTGCTAGGAGAGTGAACTGCAGGAAGACTGTATGATAGGCTCACAATTTTTCATCTGAACAGAAACTCGCCTACACCAGAAAGTGTTAAGCTGCTTTTGTTAGGACATACAGATTCATTTGTCATTTTCCATTTCCATTCACCCAAGTAGGACCCAGTTACTGCCAACGGTAGGAAACCGTTCACTTTAGCAGAACGCACTTTGCTATAGTTGGAGGCAAAGAGCCCAAGCAAAGGCATCTAGAGAACAGAGAGAGAGACTGGGGGACTGCAGCTCTGGGCAGAGATGATTTCCTTTTGCTTTCAAAGGGAAGTGGGGCCGGTGTACTCACTTCTCCTCAATCATTTGCTTCTGATACTCCTCGTACTCCTCCCTAGTCATCCCCTGCGCTGCTGCAGGATCGGATGCACCTCCCTCTTCTTTTTTTTCTTCAGACCCGCCACCAAGTCCTAAATTCTTTACCTGGTTACTTATCATAGTTTTCATAAAGAAAGCCATTGTTTCTGCCCCAGAAAAATAAACCCAAAAGTCAAGACAAAAACCTAAGGAAAAAAAAAAAGACAAAACCTCCAAATACCCTCGGCGACAGCAACACCCTTAAGAGCGGACTTTGCACAGCCTCGTCCGCTCAAGGGCACAAGGACAGAGAAGAGTGGTTTGTGGCGGTAAGCTGGATTAGAGACGAACTCAGTACAGAGCAGCAGATGGTTCAGATTACTAAGGCACACAATCAGATGCAACTGACTGCTTTTCTGAATTAATACACCGAGCTAATTTCAGAGGCAAAAATCCTTCCCATTATCTACTCTCACTACCCATTTCTAAATTTTAAATTATAAGCGCAGCAGGTCTTCATCAAGTGTCCTGTTTCAATTAAGTTCATCTGAATTGACATTACATGCCCGTAATGGAATTTCCAAATTTGAGCCCTTGAGCACAACAAACATCCTGCTGAAAACTGAGTCCAATGAGACTCAAAACCCAAAGTGCTTCCTTAAGCAAAATTAATCCTTTGATCCATCATTTTATGTCATTGGACTCTGAGTACTATGCAAGGATCACCCTTTAGTTTGCTTGAATTTTGTACTGCTTTAGGGGTTACTGCATCCCATACACAAATACCCAACAGAGAGATAAACCAGTGACCCTGGGTTTACCCTGGGATGGGTAACATCGCCTTCTCCTGCACCGAAATGTTACATTTCTGCTTGTAAATGATGCAATGGACACTTTCCAAGCTTCAGTCCAGAAGGTAAGAATAATGTGAGTTAAATCATCAACATGTAATGGGGTCAGCCTTTTTCTTTCGTATACAGTCCATCTCCTGGGTGCTGTATGTAAGCTCCCTGGTGTACTTGGAGAAAACTGGATGTTTTCTAACGCACCAGATTCTCAATGGCCATGGATTTCTTCAGGTCAAGGGAGAAACTGAGTATGGCAAATACTTTAATCTGGGTTAGTATCTAATTAAAGCACTCCAAGATGGGGTGGGGCCCAGGGAAGAAATACAGGCTATGATTATTTTATCCATAGCCATTCCCTCTCAGGAAATAGGTCCCTCATATTGCACAGAATTACATAATTTGGGTTTTCATCTAAAATGCATGCTTTATATATTTTGAGATCTGTGTTCCCTTTTATTAACTTACTTTAAATTTTGCTAGAACAGTCTCAACTTGAAGGACTGACCGATTTCGGGTGAAACCACATTCCCCTGTGCTCTTTGATTAAGTACATTAACACTGGCTCCACTTTCACTTTTGATGTGCTGCTTGAACTTAATACATTCAAACCATTATCTCTAAATTACCATTTACAGTCAACTATATTTCACTCCACTGAGGGGTGTTACTAAACGAATAAGGTCTTACAGAACTTGTCAGATGCACAGTAAAAGCCACAGCCTGTTTCTATTGTTTTCTCAGTTCAACACAACTCTCCTTTAGAAAAGACTGCAGAGATTTCAGGATATTAAAAACACTTATTTGCCAAAGAAAAGGACAATCTGATGAGGATCTTTTCTATATAATAGTTTTGGTCAGAAAGTGAAATGCCCAGTTGTACTTACAGCAAACTTAGATTTGAAGGGTCTGAATCAGAATTAATTATTGTCCCTTAATCAACCAAAAACCAAATAAAAATTAAAATTCACTTTGTTATTTAGATTTTAAAGTCTGTTATCAAAATTCCATTGTATTTGGATTAGGAAATATTATTAATGTGGACAGTGCCAATTTTAAACTCTAAAGTCTAGAAAAGCAGCCTCTGCCTTTTTCTGTGGGTGTGTACTGGGAACTGGGGGTGTCAGGCATCACAGAGACTCTGAGTTGGCAGCTACACCAGGGTGGCAACTGAATACTCCCTGGTAGTGCTGTTTTGTGAAATCCAGCCTTTGTCTCCCCAATAGATAATTCCATTTCAAGTGGGATCGTGTCTTTAAAACTTTTTATTCCTCAGTTTATTTCAATGGCCTTTCCTCTTGGACATCCAGTAAACTATTTGCTGTGTGTGTAGTATCTTTCATTCCTCCAGAAAGGGAAAATACCCTAGGATTTGTGAAATGGGGCCATTAAGTACAACCCCTCCAAAAGTTTCTCACCATACTTGACTAAAATCCCAAGTCTTTACTAAGGTCTGCAAGGCCATGTCCCCAGTGCCCCAGATGAAACTGAACCTCCAACTGGCGTCTACGGAGGACATGTAGTTTCCACCACCCTTCCTTGAGAAGGCTCCCTGATCCAGGTTTCCTCTGATTTCTTTCAAACCCATCGAATTTATCTGATCTCTGATTTTATCCGCTATTTCTGTGTGTTTACAGCAAAAGAGGGGTCCATCTCCTCTGCATTCCATTTTCTGAAACCAATTTAAAAGACTCTTTACAGTGCTACTGGCCCTGCAATGGAAGCATGCAGAGGAACCTGAGATCATCTTTAGGAAGTGGCAGAACCAAGACTCCAACCTAGATCTGCCTGCACCAAAGCCCTCTGTGTTGCTTTTTATACTGCGTGGACCCTCAAATTGGAATTACATGCTTGAGTTCTAGCTTAGCTACTCTTTTCCCAGTATTTGGTTACTGAAAGTGAAAACATCATACACATTGTTTTAATCTGTACTATTTCATTACCAGCAAGGGTAAGCATTTATCCATTATTGTTTCTGCTTCTTTTTTATGCTTCCATGTGCTGATTCCACAACGGGTAGCCACCTAAGGTATGTGGCACACGATAAATGGAGTATGATCACAAATCAGGGCCTATTTGGAAAATAAATACCTACCTATTACCTGAGATCAGTGAAGGACGAAGTAAATTTACTAAAATATTTCTTTATTTGAATAAGGTCAATGTCATTTCTTGAATTCCAGCTAGCATCAAATAACAATCAGAAAAAACACTTGACAAAATGCTATCCAATTGAAATTAACAGTGGATAGAAAACCCTTTTAAACGTTAAAAGGAATATATTAAACAGGCAACAGACAGATCTAAAAAGTTGCACATGGTTATTTTACATTAGATCTTATAAATGAGAAAATCCCCAAAATAATTATTTGTTCACCATCTCCCTGCAATAAGCACATGGACAGGAGACAATCACATCTTCATATGCACAACTGTTGCTTATGTTCTTTACAAAAATTAATATATCTGCAATGCACCTGGTCAGGCAATCCCTTGTTCAAGTAATTTGCTTTCCCCGAGTTATCAAAAAGTACAATTGTCTGAGATAAAATGTCACAAAGATCACAATCAGAAAAGCAAAACACTTTAGCAGACAGACTTTGAGAGCGAGTTTTCATGGCCTGGTCATGATCTGAAGATGACTTTTTAAGTTTAAAAGCCATTAAGCAAAGTACCAAGAGCTACAGGCAACAATCTGGGCTTAGTTTGTAGTTGCTAATAAACCAAGAGTTTTAGTAAAAAAAAAAACACTTAAGCAAATTTTAAGTATAAAAGTCAGTGCACATTTGCTAACGTCATTGACAATGAAGATGTTACACTATGCTCTCAGCTCGCTCAGCTTAAAACCGACAAAACACAACACTTAACTTTTTTTCACTACCCTTCTTAGTGGTTCTCAAACTTAGTGTGCTCAGATCACCTGTGTTGCTTGCTGAACATTGGTATTCTGAAGCCCCACCCCTTAGTTTTGATTCAGGTGGTTTGGAATGGAGCCCTGGACTCTGTTCTCTTAATGAGCCCACCGTGAGCCACATGGCCCACGGACCACCTTTTGAGAAACACTGATATCCCTTATTGTTTACTGTTTGTAGCTTCACAGTAAAGTTTCAAGCTGAATAAAACATTCAAACAATTAGAACACAAGTAGGTACACTAAATAGGGTATATTAGCCATTACATAATTTCATTTCTTTTTAGAAGTGGCATTATAAGCACAATGACATACTAAAATTTTAAAATCAATTTTGTTTTAATCCAAGGCACCTTTAAAATACTTGCTGGTGTGAGAAAAGTTAACAAATTCAATTATAAAATATAGTACAGAAATGAAAGAATCCTGGCAGTGTGATTGGTTTTTCCACAAACATTTTTCTTCAGAAATGAGTTACTCTGAGTCAGTGATTTTGAGGAAAATAAACCAAATTTCAAATACTATAAACACCCTGTGTGAAATGCTTTACTGAATCATTTTCAAATTAGATTACTAAGCAAAAAACAGAGTCATGCCATGTTCTTTCCTAACAGCTGTCTCCACTTATTAGGAATGATCAGAATGGTTCCTCTTGAAGTTCAGTCTGAAAAATATATATGGCATAGATCTGATATTCCTTTGAACAAATTTAGGCACATGGGATCATGGATTTTAAAATACTGGATATTTTGCAGTCTTTTATCTCAAGAGGATTTCCCGAGTTTCACAGTCTACAACTTAAGTATTCTTCCGAAGGTATTAATTTTTTTTCACAGATTAAGTAAGAGTTAATTCTGTGGTGATGATACCTCTGAAACATGAATTTTAAAATGTTAATACTCCAAAGGAGAAACACTAGTGTGAAGCATTTCTATGTTGAAGTGACTGTAAGTACAGTGAGTAATCAGAATGTTCTTTTTTCAGTGTTCTAGGATAAATGCTAATACAAAGAGCAGTGCCAGGACTGTCTGTGTACACAGTACTAGATAGGTATTGCTATAATGCAGAGTTCTTCATAGTCTTTGTATATAGATTTCAGGCAGTTAGCGCAACCTGTAAATGACTTGTGATTTACTGTAAATGTAAGTTTATGAAAGCTTGGAAAAATTAAATAGTACTGTTTTATAAAAACAGTAATTTTGGATTCTGTGACAAATGAAAGATAACCATGTCACTACTGAAAGACTATTCTGAAGCCAGCAAAAAGGTCTATGTCAGCTGTGAAAACAAAATGAAGTCTGCATTTTAAAATGTCATTTACAGACTCTGTCTTGTATACGTAGGACAACTATGTACAAAGACTACCACAGGCCCTTCTGGTCTGACACCTCAAGGTCAGTAAGTGCTTCATAATATCCTTAGTTCAAAGAAAGTAATCAGAAGTATTAACTCTATTTTCCAAATTTTGCCTTCAAAAATCTTAACACTCTTTCTCCTGCAGCCTCCTTGATTTAGATGAGCATGTACAGCACCACAAACACCAGGCTGTATGCAATAATGTAAACTAGAACATAGTGGTAAGCTTTGTGAACTTAAAAGTATCCGCAGGACATGCAGTCTGAGCTGAATAAAACAGGATAAATGAATTCCTTAAATTACAATTATAAATGCAAAATTACTTGCATAATGATACTGAAGAGTATGAGCAGTCATGAAATGAACACATTACCAGACAAAATACCCATAACAATGAGGCATGTTGTGATTCACCTAAATGCTTTTGCAGGCAAAAAGCAGCTCTTAATTTTCCCCCAAAATTTCCTTTAAAAGTGAAACATATCATTGATAATCCAAGGGGAAAAAATACTTCAGTAAAAATTCTGAAGCCTATTATCTAGATCCTAAAGCTCTCAGACAAAATATTCTTTGACTTTTCAATGGAGTTACATTAGATTTAAGGATTGCAGGACTGGGTCTTAGAATGGGAAATTCTGACCTCTAACAAAAAGACTTTGGTTTCCAACTAAATATAATGGGGAGCTTAGAGAAACCTCATTCTGGGGGGCAGGAAGACAAGTGCATTTAGTTAAATAAAGAGACCTCCAACATCAGACTCAGAGGTAACTTTCACATTGGGAGCTGCCCCCATTTTCTATGATTTACCCCCTTATTTATCAATATTCTTTTCAGTGGCTATATTTTACTGGCCAGAAATTCACTGACATTTAAATAGATTTTATGTACTATGCACAAATTTACATGTGGTTGTCTTTAAGGTTTATTCTGACTGCAAATCAAGTTATTTTATACAAAATTTAATAATTTAGACTATAAAGCAATTTAAACACTTAAATTCCCTCAAAAAGACAACATTTTGTACATACACGCATGATGTACACATATGAAACTGGTGGTCAAAAGAATTTTTTGGCAGCTGCTTCTTGCTGAGTCCTAAGGAAAAAGAGAGAAAAAAACTTCTATGTAATTTACTTCACAAAGAAACAGGACTGCTGTAAATTAAAATACACAATGTTTTTTAAAGTATAAAATACATTAAGATAAGTATATGATCTATACATGCACTCATGTGAGCTGAAATAGATTAGAAGTAATATTTGCTTTGTGTAGCCTAATTATATAGGTACTAAAAGTTCTATTATGGACATACATGTCTTTACTGAGTATTTCAAATTAAAAACATGTAGAAAAATGTTGGGTCAAATTTTAGAGACTTACCTATACATGATATAACCAATGAATAACACCGTTTGTACCACTACAAATATAATGAAGTGTATTGTAGATAAACATGCTGGAAATGGTGGTAGTTCTGGGCATCTCGGTCTTTCATTTGATGGCTACAAGACAAGGAACTTTCTATTAAAGTTAGTCAAATTTGTATTTTAGAAAAAGAAATGTGAAATTTTTATGGAATTCATAGTTTACTGTATAAACACAAGTATTTCCATTTATTCATCCCCTAAATATCTTTCAATTCCCTTAACTTTTACCACCTAACACTTTCAAAGAGTGCTGATGCAAACAAGCCTCTGCCCGTTCACCGCACAGTCACTAACTCATTGACATCTGGTTCCTGTCTTCATCAGTGGCCATGATTTTAGTGTCCTTGAAGGTCACAGACAATGAGCTGACACTATTGACACTCCCAGTTCACATTTGCTGCACTAGAGTACTATTAATAGCATCCCCTTTGCCCTCAGAGGTCTTCTGGTTCAAACAATTACATGGATACATCACCAATGGGCAGCCTGACAAACAGAATGGTTTTTTCTCAGCCCTCATCCTTCCCAGTCTCCTAGCAGTCAACATTACTAATCAGAATTTTAAAAAAATGTTTCTTTTTCTATTTCCATGGGTATTCCTTCTAGTTTAAGAAGGTAATGAAATACCAGGGACAGAGACTTGACCAAGGTATCCAAAACAGAAGGGCTACTAAGATAAGTTCTCATTATGCTCACATCTCTAGGACAAAGGTCCTTAGCACTCACATACTTTCCACAGCACCCTCTTGGCCACTGCAGCAAAAGCTAAAGCTGGCGTGAAATAACCTCAAACAGAACTAAGGGAACAAGGTAACAATGCTTCAGATGAGAGGTAATGGTCAGTAAGAAAACTAATAAGCCATCATATACAGAAAAATGCATCTTCAAGACTATATTCAAGAAATATAGTTAAGAAAGGCAGAACCAAAATATAAGGGAGATAGAATAGATGTTAAAGACTTAAGTCTTTCTATCACTTACTAGCTAATGGACCTTGGGAAAGTAATTTCCTGAAGATGGAAAGCTTTTCAAGAGTTAAAACTTCACATAAAATATATGGGATTGGGACTTCTGTAAGGTAGAGTGGGTAATATAACCAACCACCTTATAGAAGACAACTAGCAAAGCTAGAAACAAATCCATCCTAAATGAACAAACAACACATGCCTAAAGGCAAAGAACGAGAGCATGACAGCAAGAAATAGGAGGGATGGGGGTGGGTGGGTGGGAATAAAGATAGTGGAGTAGGCAGGCAAAGTGGAAACTTCCTCTTGCACACATACGTCCAGAAAGCAAATACAGCAAGCAACTTCAGAAAATGACCTGGAGACTGCAGAACAGACCACCTGCACCTGGCGAAGAAGGGAAGACCACAGAGAGAAGGGTAAAGTGTCACAGACCTACCAAGTGGGACCCAAGCGCTCGCCCCATCACAGCCCACAGGAGGGAGAAAGAGGAATGGACAGCAGAGAGGAGAGGCGCTCAGCAGCTCTGCACACTTGGCCCCAGAGATCTGCTCTGGGAACACTAATCCACAATGCACTGGGTTCTGGTTTTTAGCAGAGCTGGACACTAGAAGAGTTGAAACACTCTGAGAGGCTGAGACTCCAGCTGCTTGTGGAAGAGAGAGAGGCACCCTCTATTGGCCCTGCTGGACCCAATGCAGAGGCAGCAGTTTGAAGGATTTGCCAGCAGCGGGAGGGATGTCATAGAGGCAAGGGTTGGATGGAGCTCTCTCTGCAGGAGAAAGGGCAGGTGGAGGACACTTCCCCAGCCCTCCCTCAACCCAACAGATCAGGCACTTGTGGGAGCCCTGAATGCTCTATCTCCCTTGCTGGCAGCTCAGCCATGAGGTGCCCCCACCCACCTGCCCACCTGCCTGGCCCAGTGTCAGACTTTGCTCCCTGACAAGCAGAGGGAGGCTTTTCAGCTTTTTCTGCTCTGTCTCAGCCTAACTAAGGAGACACCAGAGGAGCCAATTCCTAGTGCTCCTTCCCCTCATGGTGGCCTAGCCCAGTGCCATACACCTTGCCACTGCTGCTGCCAGGGGTGCCCGTGCAACTGCCCACTGATCCTGTTCACCCAGCAGCCCTGCCACTGCTGTAGGGCAGGCAGAGGGTGGCCCTGCCCAAAATGATCCCAGTGACTGAGGCGAGCTGCCACCATTAGCGGACCAAGATAGGCCACTGCTGGCAGACAGAGAGGCAGCCCCACCTGCAGCCCACCAACAACAACTGGAGCTCCACCTCAAAGGAGAACCAAGCACTGTTGGGTAAAGAGTCTTTAGCTTCTGGGCACCATAGGACACCTTCTTCATAAAGCCATTACTCTCTAGAAGAGGAAGCATAGCAGATCTATCTAATACAAAGGAAGAAACATAGAAACCCTGACAAAATGATGCAGAGGAATATGTTTCAAACAAAATTACAGGATAAGACAGCAGAAAGAGGGCTAAATGAAACGGAGATCATCAATCTTCTTGATTTGGATTTCAAAGGAACAGTCATAAATATGCTCAATGATTTGTGGAGACGTATTGAAGATCTCAGGGAGGTCTTCAACAAAGAGATACAGTGCTGAAAAAGAGCCACTCAGAGCTGAAGAATACAGTAACTGAAATGAAATATACACTTGAGGGAATGAATAACAGATTGCTACAAATAGAGGAGATGATCAATGAGATGGAAATTAGAGAACATGAGCACAATGAAACTAAGAAACAGACAAAAAAGAATATCTGGAAATGAGAGGATGATGAGAGCAGTTTGATAACTACAAACAAAACAATATTTGTGTAACAGGGGTACCAGAAGAAGAGAGAGACAAAGGGGTAGAAAGTCTCTTTGAAGAAATAATTGCTGAAAACTTCCCTAATCTAGGGAAGGAAACAGACACACAGGTCCTAGAATCACAGAGAACCCCTAACAAAAGGAACCCCAGGAAGATAATACCAAGACATATAATAATTAAAATGACAAAGATTAAAGATAAGGAGAGGGTACTGAAAGCAGCCAGAGTTAAAAAAAAAAAATTACTTAAAAGGGATATCCCATCAGGCTATCAGCAGATTTCTCAGCAGAAACTTCACAGGCTAGACGAGAGTGGCATGAAATATTTAATGTACTGAAACAGAAGGACCCTCAACCAAGAATCCTCAAACCAGCAAGATTATCATTCAAAATTGAAGGAGAGATTAAAAATCTCCCAGATAAATGAAGGCTGAAGGAATTCACCACCACTAAACCAGCATTAGAAGATATGTTAAAGTGACTTCTGTAGATTAAAATGTTCTTTAGCCTAATTAGTTTTCACCAGTGAAAATAAATCCACAGTAAAGGTAGCGGACCAATTACTTACCAAGCAAGTATGAAAAAAAAGTATATTCAAAAAGTAGTAAAACCAACTAGATAAAAAATCTGTCAAGGGATACACAAAAAATGCAGATTATGACATAGTACATACAGTGTGGAGGAGGAGAAGAAAAAAGAAGTACTTTTAGATTGTGTTTGAAATAGTGATCATCAACTTAATATAGACAGTTACAAATCAGGAGACTATCCACGAACTGTATGGTAACCAAAAACCTAAAGCTTTTAATAGATACACAAAACACAACACTGAAGAAAACCCTCAAGTAACAAGGGTATAGAAGAGGAAGAAAGGAACAGAGAGGAACTACAATAACAAACAGAAAACAATTAATAAAATGGCAGTAAGTACATATATATCAATAACTACATTAAATGTAAATGGACTGAATGCACCAAACAAAAGACACTGAATGGCAGAATGGATAAAGAAACAACACCCTATTAGCAAACCAAACTCAACAATACATCAAAAAGATCATCCATCATGATCAAGTAGGATTTATTCCAGGGATGCAAGGATGGTACGATATTAGAAAATCCATCAACATCATCCACATTAACTAAAAGGACAAAAACCACATGATCATCCCCATAGATGCTGAAAAAGAACTCGAAAAAATTCAACATCCATTCATGATAAAAACTCTCAACAAACAAAACGGGTATAGAGGGCAAATAGCTCAACATAATAAAGGTCATATATACCAATAAATGGAAATACATCCCATGCTCATGGATAGGAAGAATTAATATTGTCACAATAGCCATCCTGCCTAAAGCGATCTACAGATTCAATGCAATCTCTATCAAAACACCAACAGAATTTTTCAACGAACTAGAGAAAACTGTTCTAAAATTCATACAGAACCACAAAAGACCCTGAATAGCCAAAGCAATCCTGAGAAGGAAGAATAAAGAGGGGGGGGATTATGCTCCCTGACTTCAAGCTCCACTACAAAGCCACAGTAATCAAGACAATTTGGTACTGGCACAAGAACAGACCCATAAACCAATTGAAGAGACCAGAGAGCCCACATATAAACCCAAGCATATATGGTCAATTAATATACAATAAAGGAGCCATGGACATACAACGGGGGAAATGAGAGCCTCTTCAACAGCTGGTGTTGGCAAAACTGGACAACTGCATGCAAGAGAATGAAACTGGATTATAGTCTAACCCCATACACAAAAGTAAACTCAAAATGGATCAAAGACCTGAATGTAAGTCATGGAACCATAAAACTCTTAGAAGACAACATAGGCAAAAATCTCATAAATATAAACATGAGCAACTTTTTACCAAATGTATCTCCTCAGGCAAGGGAAATAAAAGCAAAAATGAACAAATGGGACTACATCAAACTAAAAATCTTCTGTACAGCAAAGGACACCATCAGCAGAACAAAAAGACATCCTACAGTATGGAAGAATGTATTTGTAAATGACATATCTGACAGGGGTTAACATCTAAATTATATAAAGAACTTACATGCCTCAACACCCAAAAAGCAAATAACCCGATTAAAAAAATAGGCAGAGGATATGAACAGACAATTCTCAAAAGAAGAAATTCAGATGGCCAACAGACACATGAAAAGATGTTCCACATCACTAATCATCAGGAAAATGCAAATTAAAACCACAAGATCTCACCTCACACCAGTTAGGATGGCCAGCATCAAAAAGACAAAGAACAACAAATGCTGGTGAGGATGCGGTGAAAGGGGAAGCCTCCTACACTGCTGGTGGGAATGTAAGCTACTTCAACCATTGTGGAAAGCAATATGGAGATTCCTCAAAAAACTAAAAATAGAAACATCATTTGACCCAGAAATTCCACTCCTAGGAATTTACCCAAAGAATACAAGTTCTCAGATTCAAAAATTCATGTGCACCCCTATGTTTACTGCAGCACTATTTACGATAGCCAAGCTTTGAAAGCAACCTAAGTGTCCATCAGTAGATGAATGGATAAAGATGTGGTACATATACACAATGGAAGACTGTTCAGCCATAAGAAAGAAACAAATCCTACCATTTATAACAACATGGATGGAGCTGGAGGGTATTTAGGCTCAGTGAAATAAGCCAGGTGGAGAAAGACAAGTGCCAAATAATTTCCCTCATTTGTGGAGTATAACAACGAAGTAAAACTGATGGAACAAAACAGCAGCAGACTAACAGACTCCAAGAAGGCACTAGTGGTTATCAAAGGGGAGAGGTGGGGGAGGGCAGCTGAGGTGGGAGGGAGAAGGGGATTGAGGGGTATTATGATTAGTACACATGGTGTGGGGGATCATGGGGAAGACTGTAGCACAGAGAAGTCAATTAGTGACTCTGTGGCATCTTACTACACTGATGAACAGTGACTGCAATCAGGAATGGAGGGAGACAATAATATGGGTGAATGTAGTAACCACACTGTTTTTCATGTGAAACCTTCATAAGAGTACATATCAATAATACCTTAATAAAAAAAATTCTACTAAAAAAACAAAAAGAAACAACACCCATCATGCTGCCTATGAGAAACTCACTTCCAATCTAGACATACACAGACTGAAAGTGCAGGGATGGAAAAAGATATTCATGCAAATAAATGGGAGTAAAAAGCAGTAGTAGCTGTACTTATAATCAGGCAAAATACAGTTCAAAGCAAAGAAAGTAACAAGAAGACAAAGAAGGACATTACATAATGATAACAGGATCAGTCCAATAAGAGGACATAACAACTATAAACATCTATGTACCCAACACAGGAGCATCTAAAATGTAAAACAAATACTAACAGAACTGAAGGGGGGAAACAGACTGCAACTCATTCACCTTAGGGGACTTCCAACACACCACTTACATCAATAGATCAACCAGACAGAAAATAAATTAAGGAAACAGGCACTGATCAATACATTAGATCAGATGAACTTAACAGATATCTAAAGAACATTCCACCCCAAAGCAGCAGGATACACATTTTTCTCAAGTATACATGGAATGTTCTCCAGAAGGTATCACATACTGAGCCACAAAAAGAGCCTGAACAAATTTAAAAGATTGAAATTGTATCAAGCAACACCACCTCAGACCATAGTGGTATGAAACTAGAAATAAATTACACAAAGAAAACAAAAAAACCCACAAACACATAAAGTCTAAACAACATGCTTCTGAATAATCAATGAATTAATGAAGAAATCAAAATACAAATCAAGCAATACATGGAGACAAATAAAAACAAAAAATCAAAAGTCTGAAATTTGTGGGGCATCACAAAAGCAGTTCTGAGAAGTACACAGCAATACAGGCCCACTTCAAGAAACAAAAAATACGCAATCTAAACTTACAAGGAGAAAAACTAGAAAAAGAGCAAATGAAACAAATGAAGTTAAGAGCGACATAATAAAGATAAGAGCAGAAATAATAAAATAGAGAAGAATAAAACAACAGAAAAAAAATCAACAAAACCAATACCTGGTTTTTTGAGGAAATGAAATAGACAAACAAACACTTAGCCAGACTTATCAAGAAAAAAAAGAGTAAACAAACAAAATCAGAAACAAAAAAGGAACAGCCAAAACGGACACTACAGAAAAACAAAGAATTATTAAAGAATTCCATGAAAAATTATATGCCAATAAATTGTGGACAACCTAGAAGAAACAGACAAATTCCTAGAAAAATATAACCTTCCAAGCCTGACCCAGGAAGAAAGAGAAAATCTGAACAGACCAATTACCAGCAATGAAATTGAACTAGCAATCAAAAACTCCCAACAAACAAAACTACAGGTCCAGATGGCTTCACACCTGAATTCTACCAAACAGTTAAAAAAGAGCTAATACTCATCCTTCTTAAAGTATTCCAGAGTAAATAGAAGAGGAGGGAATACTTCCAAACACATTCTATTGGGCTAGCGTCACTCTAATACCAAAACCAGATGACGACACCACAAAAAAAGAAAATTATCTAGGCGCCGAAAAAAAAGCAATTATCTATCTCCCTGATGAACAAAGATGCAAAATTCTCAACAAAATATTAGCAAACTGAATTAAAAAACACATCAAAAGGATCATCCATCATGACCAAGTGGGATTTCTCCAGGGATGGAAGTTTGATAGAATATTTGTAAATCAATCATTGTCATACACCACATTAACAAAGAGGATAAAAACCATATAATCATCTCAATAGATGCTGAAAATACATTTGACAAAATTCAACATCCATTCATGATAAAAACTCAACAAAATGGGTATAGTAGGTACATACCTCAACATAATAGAGGCCGCACAGGATAAACCCACAGCTAACATCATACTCAAAGGCGAAAAGCTGAAAGCTTTTTCTCTAAGATCAGGAACAAGGATGCCCATTCTCACCACTTTTATTCACATAGTACTGGTGGTCCTAGCCATGGCAATCAGACAAGATAAAGAGATAAAAGGCATCCAAATTGGTAAGGAAGGAGTTGACGCCACCAAAAAACTATCTGAATAACTGGATTCAACAGAGTTGCAGGATACCAAATTAATACACAGAAATCTGTTGCACTCCCATATACTAACAACAAACTAGCAGAAAGATAACTCAGGAAAACAATTCCATTTATAAGTGCCTCAAAAATAATAAAATACCTAGGAATAAACTCAGCCAACAAGGTGAAAGACCTGTACTCTGAAAACTGTAAGTCACTCATGAGAGAAATTGAAAATACACAAAAAATGGAAATCTATCCTGTGCTCATGAATAGAAAGAATTAATATTGTCAAAATGGCCATCCTGCCCAAAGCAATTTACAGCTTTAATGCAATTCCTATCAAGATACCAATAGCATTTTTCAATGAACTAGAACAAAAAATCTTAAAATCCATATGGAACCACCAAAGACAATGAAAAGCCAAAGCCATCCTGAGAACAACAACAAAGCTGAGGGTATTAAGCTGAAGGTATTTGTTTGAAGTCAACAAAGAGGACTTCAAGCTCTACTACAAAGCTACACAGTAATCAAAACAGTATGGTACTGGCACAAGAACAGATCCACAGATCAGTGGAACAGAAAAGAGCCCAGATATAAACCCACATATATATGGTCAATTAATATACCATAAAGGAGCCATGAATATACAAGGAGAAGACAGCCTCTTCAATAATTGGTGTTGGGAAAACTGGATACTTACATGAAAGAGAATGAAACTGGATTATCATCTAACTCCATACACAAAAAGTAAACTGACCTAAATGAAGGACATGAAGCCATAAAACTCTTAGAAGAAAACAGAGGCAAAAATCTCTTGAATGTTTAAGCATGAGCAATTTTTTCCTGGACACATCTCCTTGGGAAAGGGAAAAAAATAAAAAATGAACAAGTGGGACTACATCAAGTTAAAAAGCTTCTGTACAGCCAAGGACACCATCACCCGAACAAAATGGCAACCTACAGTATGGGAGAATATATTCATAAATGATTTATCCTGTAAGGGGTTAGCATTAAAAATTTATGAAGAACTCATATGCCTCAACACCAAAATATACCAAATAATCCAATTAAAAAATAGAGGACCTGAACAGACATCTCTCCAAAGAAGAAATACAAATGGCCAACAGGCACATGAAAAGATGCTCCACCTTGCTTAATATCAGGAAAATGCAAATCAAAGCCATGAGATGTCACTTCATACCAGTTAGAATGGCCACCAACCAAAAGACAAGAAATAACAAGTGTTGAGAAGGATGTGGAGAAATGGGAACTCTCCTACACTGTTGGTGGGATTGTAGATTGGTACAGCCACTGTGGAAAGTAGTATAGAGGTTCCTCAAAAAACTAAAAAGAGAAATACCATTTGATCCAGTAATTAGACTTCTAGGAATTTACCCGAAGAAAACAAAATCCCTAATTCAAAAAGATACATGCATGCCTACATTTACTGCCACATTATTTACAATAGCCAAGATATGGGAAGCAATTTAAGTGTCCATAAATAGATGAATAAAGATGTGGTACATATACACAATGGAGTTTTATTCAGCCATAAAGAAAAAAAGAAATCCTGCCATTTGCAACAATATGGATGGAACTACAGGATATTATGCTAAGTGAAATAAGCCAGGTGGAGAAAGACAAATGCTGTATGATTTCACTTATTTGTGGAATCTAAAAACCAAACAAAACAAAATAGCAGTAAACTCACAGACACAGAAGTGACTGTTAGTTGCCATGGATAGGAGTTGGGGTTGGTTGGCAGGAAGGTAAAAGGGATGAAGGGGTACAATATTTTTCAATCATAATATAAGTTGGTCACGGGGATAGTAGTATAGCATGGAGAATACAGTCAATGATTCTGTAATGTCTTCAAGATAGCAACTGCAGTAGTTGGGGGTTAGAATTTAATTATATGGTTGTGTTGAACCACTGGGTTGTATACTTGAAATCACATAAGACTATTTATCAACAGTACTTCAATTAAAAAAATACCAAAAAAAGATAGCAAGAAATTAAGTGATCAGAATCTTACGGGAAAAAAACTGGCCAAAGAAATATGCAATCTTAAACAACCCATGGATCAGAGAAGAAATTAAAATGGAAATTAGAAAAATTTTCACTGAACAATAATATCAGTACTCCATACAAAAAAACATGAGATGAGAGGTGTACCTTCTGTTTCCACCTATGACATGTAAACTGCTGTGGGAACGGCTCTTCCATCTTGAGCAAGTAGAAAACAAGATAAAACATAGGGAACTGCTATTAGACAGTGAACACAGGCAGTAAAAGCCTGCATGGCTGCCACAGGCAGAGCAAAGGGAGGCAGAAACAGAGGAGAGCTCCAGCTCACTGCCCGGAGCAGATTCCAGGCCGCAGCGCTGGGAGAGAGACAGAACCTAGTGCTCTTGCTGAGTTGAGTTGAGAAATTGGAGACTGCAGTTAGGGAAACCAAGGTGGCTAGAATGTGTGCGACAGATTATGAAGAGAAATAACTACACAGGGAGAAAGCTTTGAAGGTTCGCAGAAGAGTCCTTCCAATACCTGGCTGAATTGAATCTAATCTGCTCGTGTATGGCATAGAACTCCACAAGGCTAAAGAAAGGACTACCCGCAATAGGCCAATATCCAGAGCTTACACAGGGGGCTGGGAAATTTGCTTTCCCATCAGCCACAATGGAGAGACCACATGGAGCATCAAGTAGAACTCAGACGACACCCCTTAGTAGTGAGGAGAAACGAACTCTGGACGAGTGGGTCTCAACCAGGGCGATTGACCTCATCAGGTAACATTTGGCAGCATCTGAAGACGTTTGTGACTGTCATGACTGGGAAGTGCTACTGACATCTAATGGGTCAGAGCCAAGAACACTGCTAAATATCCTACCACTGCAGAACAGCTTGCCACCAAACTGAAGTATGTGCTGCAGAATATCAATAGTGCTGAGATTCAGAAACCCTGCCTGAAGACTGATCTAGCCCCATCCTCAAGAAGTTTAAAAGGCATATGTTGAAAGGATCAAACTAATCCCGAAACCTTTAACTGCAACCAGAACAAAACTGAACACTATGTGACCAAATACCACAAAATTCAACTACCAGTAACATAAAAGTCAAAATATTCAGCATCCAATAGAAAACTACCAGGTGTGTAAAGAAGCCAGAAAATATGACCCATATTACGAGAAAGGTTAATTACTAAAAGTACACCCAGAAATGACACAGATGATGGAATTACCCAACCAATTCATTAAAATATATTGTAAATATGAACTCTCTGCTTACGAACATAGAGGAAAACATGAACATGAAAAGGAAATGGAAGATATTAAGAGACCGAAATGGAATTTCTAGAGATTAAAAAAAAAAAAAAGTCAGAAGAGATGAAGAGCACATGAGACACTGCAGCAGAAAATACACACCTGAAGACACAGAAATAGAAGTGATCCCCAGTTAGAGTAATCTAACAGAAAAACAACTGGAAGAAACAATGGCTAAAGAGTTTCCAGATTTAATGACAGCTATAAACCCAAGAAGCAAGATATTAAACTCCAAGCAGAAGAGACAGAAAGAAAACAAATCAAAGCAAATCATAATCGAACTGCTGAAAATCAGTATTAAAGAGAAAATCGTAAAAGCAGAGAAAAAAGACAGGTGCAGAGGAACAAAAGTTAAGATTGTTAGATTTCTCATTAGAAATTATAAACTGAAACAAAGTCACATAATGGAGTTTTTTACAGCTATAAAAAGGAGTAAGGAATATCTGTATACTAGTACAGAAATATTAAGTAAAAAGCAGGGAGGAGAAAAATATGTATGTTACCCTTCTTTTGAAGGGGAAGATAAAATAATATGTTTATATTAAGAGATAAAGAAATAATAGAAGGATAAATCAGTCTTTGAATCTTTCAATCCATCTTATTCAATAGGTATGAGGAACCATCTAAGCTTTTGACTGGATCCAAATTTACAAGAAATTTACACTGAGTGTAATTCTCAGTAAATATGGTTGGGTTTATAATTACCATCTTGTTATTTGTTCTCCATTTGTTCAATCTGTTTCTAGTCTTCTGCTATTACAAATAGTCCTGCAAAGGACAGCCTTGAGCATAGTAGGTATATGTTTTTTTGCTAGTGTATCTGTGGAAATGCTGGGTTAAATAAGCAAATGAGTATATATTTTTATTATGTATTGCCAAGTTCTTCCTAAGGGCCATACCATTTTGCACTCCTAGCAGTGCAATGTTGTGTTTGTTTTCCTTTAGCTTTGGCAACAGAGTATGCTCATTTTTTTTTGTCAAATAGGTGGAGAATGCTATCACAGAAGAGTTTTATTGTGCATTTCTCTTATTATAAGGAGCTGGAGTATCTTATCATACATGGTAAGCCAAGTATGGTACGAGCTATTCCACGAACACTTTCTCCAGCCCAGTTTTTATGGGGTTGTTCCATGCAAAACTTCTAGTGTTGGTTATTTCAAAAAGATTAAACTGGAAGGGGAAGAGGCAAATGCTATAAGCTTTTGTGAATTTTATACGGGTTTTCAACGTCAGTAAATAAGGGAAAACTGAAAAAACTTAGAGGTACCAGGGGTCTGTCTTTTAATATAGTCTCTTGCAAGTTACACCTCAAAAAAAAAATGTTACCTATTTTTAATATTTTTCACCAATCTGGAAAAATGCGGATGGGGCTTACATAAAAAGACCTAGACAAGTTAAAAAATACAACAAAACTTACAAAACAAATGAACAAAGACAAGAAAAATAGCTAGTAAAAAGAAGAATCTTGCTTAAAGAAAGCTACTATCAATTAGCCAGTTTTAGATCTGGACTCAATGGCCTACACAAGAGAAATTACTTACCTAGTGCTTATTTGTCTAACAAAGGTGTTTACTGAGATACTTACCTTTTTCCAAAGCTGTTTAAAGATATCGTTACTGATAACAAGTCATTCTTTAGAAAGAAAACTTAGGGAAAAACAATCAAGAAAAAATAAAGTCTGAGAGTGTAACAGCTCCACCAATTGGAACAGGAATTAGAAAAAATCTCATTTCAATCAGCTATGGAAGCAGGGAACACATAAACATTTGATCATATGGAATAATTTTATCCTGAATATTAAAAAAGAGCATTATTAGCATTAACAAGTTAAGAGTTTTTTCAGTAGAATGCATGCTCTTCCTTTCCTAAAGAAGAGTGCAAAAATTATAAAAGCAAAGGAAAAACACTTACCACATTTCGCTGCACTAAGTTATCTATGTCTCGCTTTACTATGTGAAGGTGCTCTTTGATGTCATTGAAGTGCTGGGTTGTCTCATAAACTCCCCCTGCAGATCCAGGATGCTGTATGCCACTGACCAGTCTGATAGTGTCACTCATGGAATTCCTGAAATAGAAATTCCCTTTAGACAATGGAATCATAACAGAGATTATTTTTTTCAGGCACATATTTCAAACAGTTAGATACATTTCTAAGCCCAAGACAGATCATAAAAAAAGATAAATTGTGTGAAAATCAGTATTATAAATGAATATTGAATAACACAATGGATGACTCTCCTAATGAACTTACATCTTTCTAAATGGTTAGTGTCATGCAAGGATTAATTCATCAGGCTTGGGCTGACCAAACCCTGCACATTCCAAAGGTGAATTTTCAGGACTGGCTCTTGACCAGTCCCTGGGAGGTAACCTCTGAGCCCTTATAATATCCTTCCTGGTAAGTGTGTCTGTGACTGCCTGTGGGCCTTGGGCCATGCCAGATAGTTTATTCTAACAATGTGATTTATATTTGTTTGCCTGGGGCCTTATGCCGCTCAGTTTGACATCCAAAAAGGGACTGCAGACTGAGTAGTTCAGTCACAGTGGTGCTCCATGTCTGTGTGATCGACCCCTATATCCCAGCACAAAGGCTGGGGGAGCTTCCTTGGTTGACAACACTTTGCCCATGCCATCACGTCACTGTTGGGAAGAATAAGCACTGTTTGTGTGACTGTACTGAGAGAGACAACTGGAAGCCTGTGCCTAGTTTCTCCTGGACTCCACCTGAGGCACCATTTTTGGGGGCTGATTTTACTTTATATCCTTTCCTCTTCACAAACTGTGAGTACTTCTAGTAAATTATAGAACTTAGGGGTGCTTTCGGAGACCCCTAAGACAAATGCAATTCTGTCTATGTCTCCCTGAAGTCCTATTAGGAAGCCCCTATATACAAACCTAGTGCTTCAACTAGAACCCAATTAAAAGCATTACCTGTCTGTCTCAAATCTGAAGGGAAAAACTGGTTGTTTGGTGTAATGAGCTGATGGCATGGCCGTCTCCTACGTGGCCCCTTTTGAATGGTAATTTAAACCTTATGCAGCACTTTACCTTACATACTGACTTCGTATAATCTCCACTGTAAGATGTGATTCCACTATTCAGATGTAAGATAAAGAACTCTACCACTGAGTGGGACCTGTGGTTATGCATCTGAAAGCATGACAGTAAGAGACTTGCAAATGTTTTCCACTAATCAGGGTTAGTATTTATAATGAAAGAAAAAGAACATTTATGATTTTTGAGCTACCCGAAAATGCCAGGTTAGTTTACCTAAAGTACTTAAAAGCTCATGTTATTAACATTAATATTATGATATATCTTCAAGTGTGGGGATCTTTTCATGAAGTAGATAAAATAAGACTGGACTGGCAAAATGTTTCCAGCTGTTGAAGCAGAGGTCCAACTATACTGATGGAAATGCACAGGTTCAATATACTAATCTCTCTACCTCTGTGTGTGTTTGAAAATGGCCACAGGCTTTAAAAATCCTTCCTTATTCTCTTTGCAGCTCATCTTTCTAACTCTGTTTCCTACTACTCCCTTTCAGCTGTCTTGGCTCCTGCCATTCCCAGCAAATACCCTTTACTTCAAGCCTTCCTATCTGTGATGGTGTTTCTAGTTCTGACCCCTCCACTCAAGACTGAAGGACTAAAATGGAAAAGCCCAGTTCAAATGGCTGCCTTTCTTCTACATTTTCCTTCCCCTGACCTTTCCCTGCCAAATGCAACTACTCTCCCTGCCCCACCCACCCCACACACTCACACTTTTCTCCCTTGAATCTGTACAAATGGATTATCTCCCTCCTAGAGCATGCTGCTCCAAGAATAGGGATCATGTCTCTGATTTCCTGACACTGCCTTCAAGTTATAGTTCAATTGGGATGAATGAATAAATACATTATCTAACTAATTTCCTTGGAATAAACTTTAATTTAGAAAGTAAAAGCTTTGTTGGAAGAAAACAAAAAAGAGCAACTCAAATCACAGAATTACTTAGAAATAATACAGTACATGCCACGCTAAAGGTTAAGTACAGTAAGTTTTAAGAAATTATATTTGAGTTACATGAGCAATGAACACTTTAAAACTTTTTACAAACTATCTCAACTGTTTTCTGAATAAATGGCATGTATTGATTAAAATTTCTTTTAATGGGCATACATGCTCAAGAAAATTCATGTGTGAATGTACACTTTTCTATTAAAACCCAAATTAAGGATTATATTTTAATATACCTAAAATACCAGAACAAAGCATCCGAGAATATATAGCTTTCTCACATATCTGCATTGAAGAACACTGCTTCCCAGAAGCATCATCTTGCTTACACACGAATGTCTTTTTGATATACAAAGATGTGTCACTTATAGTCATCCTAGTTCAATCATTCAATTGCCTTTTGATTCTGCTAACATTTATTTGGTACATGTTATGAGCCAGGCAATGTTTAGGTGTAGAAACTGTAAGAGAAAATTCCTGCCTCGCTGAGACCGACAGTCTACCAGGAGAGCAAAGTGACAGAAGCACATCTAGAGTTCCACAAAGAAAGACACATTTAACTTAGCTGAGCACCGGAGCTGAGTGTTAAAGGATAAGGAGTGTTCTGTGGGGATGAGACTGTGGTGAGTGGAAGGTCTCTTTCGCTTAGCGAACAGGTCAAGTGAAAAGCAGGCTGGATAAAACCACACAGAAAAACACCTGTGAAAGGATGATGTAAGTAAAAGGAACAAGTGAAGAAAGCTAAATGGAAGCAGAGAGACCACAGAGCACCAAGAGTTGAGCCGTATGCCGAAGTCTTGAAAGGGAAATGTCTCAGGATAGAAGGAGTGATACAAAGTGTCAGCTGCTACAGCAAGTCCAGTCCGACAAGGACTGAAAGGTGTCCACTACTAGAGTTCCCGTGACTGCACGGAGAACACGGCAGGGCTGTGACAGCACATCACAGTGGTTCGGAAGCAGAGGCAAGTAGTTTGGTCTACTTTTTTTTGGAAGACTAAGGGATATGCTAAATGTAGAAGACAGAGAGAGGATACTCACAGAGTTAAGAGTCAGAAACAGAAAGAACGGGATCCAGAGCTAAGGACTGGCCTGGATTATGGACTGTGTGGATAGAGACAAGAGGGGGAGGGAGGGTGGAGCACAGAAGAGACAGAGGAGGCAAGGTCATCTCCAGGAAGAGCTTCCGGGGTGGGCTGGGCTATGTGGCTCGGCTTAAGGACAGTAGGGACTATCTTGAATGAGACAATGTGATGATCAGGAATGAAAGAAGATTGCTAAGCAGCCTAAGTATTACATTATAGGGACAGGTAAGGTAAGGTAAAGAAGAGGGTAAGGGCAAGGCCCCCGAAGAACATGGGAGAATATTGATGTGAAAATGCCTATTGCAGCACCTAGAACACAACAGGTACTCAGTAAATTAGTAAAGGTACACATGAAATGCTCAACACTGCCTACTCACCAAAAGAGCATTTACACTTTGGATCCAACATTTGAAAAAATATAATCAATTAACAAATAACACAAGCCAACATGTACAAATGTAAAGCTCAAAAAAATTTGTAATTCTGCTTGCTGAAAAGGCCTAGAAGCAATGACAATTCAGTAGCAATAAACATTAGACTGTCTACAAATACCATTTTTTACTAAAAGACCAGGGCTCCAAAGAAAAATGCCTTCTGCCACAGATGGAATAGAAATGTACAAGAGAAGCCTGGAAGTCTTACATGAAAGGAAGGAGGCTACCGAACACTACTGGAGTTATGTCAAGAAGATGCAGAAACTAACCAGCAGGGGCTGTTAGTGGCCAAAGATGAGACGATTATAAGACTAATGGATCAAAACAGCAAAATATGTTAAAATCCATGAGTTGAAAAAAAATTACCTTTCTCTACCTCATCGTTTAACCCTGGAGACTGCCAGGGCACCAACACATTATTCTGAAAAATGATTAAAAGGCAAGAAGCAAGTATCTATTCTGCCTTTCCTGGACTATTTCAGGATAGCAAACAAGTGATAGGAGAAATTCTCCTTTTTAAATGGAGAGAGAATTTTAGAAGGAGAGTGTGTCACTCTTCTTCAACCTCTAATGAGATGACGGATTTAGGCTGTGGCCACCGCTGGCTATTACAGCTTAGAGGGGTCAATGAGGCACTTTATAATGAAGGCTCAGGCTGCTGCTTGGTTATTAATAACTGAACTGCGGGTGGGGGGATGGGGAGGGCTCTTATAGTATCCTCGACTTTTTTGTATGTTTGGGAATTTCTATAAGAAGAATAAAAATTCAGTCTTTATGGTGTGCTAGAAATAACATTTAAAAGTGAGATAATGAAAAGTACTCCTGACTCTTCATATTTATGATCTTTTATCATTTAGGACCTTTTTTTTTCTTTTTTCTGTAAAGCAAAGGGGATTGAACTACATGCTTCTGCTAAAAAAATTGTATGATTCCTTAAGAATGTGAAAATCCATGAAGACACAAACCATCTCTTCCATAAAAAGCAAATATTTCCTGTTTGTAATTTTTCTAAAGCTTAATCTTAAGAAAAAGTTTTAGAGGACAAACTCAGAAATTTGAGTCCAGTTTTTACATGAACTTTACAACATTCATCAATTAGTGAGAGTTTACAAGGACTGCTAACTACCCTAAGTAAATGCTTTCATGGATAGTACAACTGGACAGCTAAGATATACAAACAACGAATTGAATCTTAAAATGTTCCGGTACTACCTCTGAAGTGAAACAAGCAAAGCACAAAAGAAAGCTAATGGAAGCAGAGGTACGCTACCATTCGTGTAAGAAAGAGGGGATCTAAGAAAATACGCATGTGTAGAATACAGGAAGAGCCAATGAGAAACTAATGAGATGGGTTAAACAGGGACTGGGTGGGAAAGGGCTAGAGAGAGGGGAGAATAGAATGGGATAGCTGTGAAAAAAAGGCAGAGCTACGTCAATGAGTACACACCCACACATCTTGGTAATCAGAACCATGGTATTCACGTACCCTTCATATATACCCAAAATACAAACCATTAAAACATAAGAGGATGCAGGAGGAATACAAACACTAACGAAGAACCTCACTGTATTACAAATGAGTATCATAATTATACTGATGTAGGAAAGAACTAAACTAAGTAACTATCTGGAAAATAGTGACTGGACTAGACACTGTAAGGCTAGAGGCAAAAGGAACTTTACGTAATCTGTCAGTAACCCTCGAAGGGATATGGGTCAACCATCTGAAACCACTTTATGTGCAAATTAAAACTGAGCCAATAAATAAATACATTATAGAGAGAAAGAACCACGTTTCTTCCTCTTGGAGAAAGAATTTTATTAATAGGGAAGGGAAGAAGGCTAAAAATCAACCCCATGGTGTTTAGTCTGGTCCAACTGGAATTCAAAGTATCCAAAATCTTGTTTTTTAATGCAAATGTACACTGATGTACACACAATATATAGATATATATGTGTGTTAGTACACATTCACATATGCTCTAAGCTCTGCCCACTCAGAGAGCCTAGAAGCAATGGCACTCCAGTAATAATGAGCACACCTAGGGGCCAGATCTTGGTTTCTAAATACCTTTCTCCAATAAAAGGACTCAGGGCTCACTGTTGAAGTGACTGATTCCACTGGAGAAGTGACTGATTCTAAAGCTGGGTCAGAAAAAAGTACAAAATGAGCCTGAAACAGAGTGTAGTACCAGAAAGCAAAGAAATGCTTGGAAAAAAAAGTGGGGGCCTGTTGAAAGAACAGAAGCCAACCTGGAGAAGCTCCTAATGACAGATCTGGAATTATAAGCAACACAGTAAGTAAGATAGCACTAGATTGTAACCCACTGAATAAATATCCATGAGTCCATACTGATATATAATTGATTAAATAAATAAATGTGAGAAAATAAGTAGCTGGTCCTTACAGAATTCCAATACATAAATATAGGAAGAATGACAAAAAAAAAAAAAAAGATAAATCAGCATTTAGTACATATCACGTTCTTGTTTAAGACATCAGTGGATGCCCATATTAAGGAGCAGAAGTTTAAAGTGAAATAGGTATTTACATAGTCTCAAAGCATTTTTCTCGAGATATTAACTGCTAAAGAAAAGAGAGTAATTTTAAAGTAGGGAAACCAAGAAGAAACCACCAGAACCAAGTGACTGCCAGCCAATGTCACCGGCAGCAAGACACATCAACATCCTGAACGTGATACACTGTGTACTCTTGTCAAGAATGAAAAATTCTGTCCAATCATAAGTAAACACCCTATGGAATCAAATCAAGGGATAATGGACCAGATAACTGCTTAATGCTCATGGAAACTGTCATAGTCAAGAACAGAGAAAGATGCACTATTTCAAACTGCAGAAGTCTGAAGAGAAGTAACTATATGCAATGTGCAGCCCTGGATAGGATTCTAGAACAGGAAAACAGGCACTGGTGGAAAACTGGTGAAATCTGAATAAGATCATTAGTTTAGTTAATAGTACAACACCAGTGTCAATTTCTTGATTCCCACCACTATACTACCGTTATGTAAGATGTTACCGTTAGAGGAAAATGGATAAGGGATATATGGAAACTGTACTATTTCTGCAACATCTGAAGTCTAAAATTAGATCAAAATATTTTTTGAAATAATGTTATATGATCCAGTCTATTTCTAAAAGAACTTATTCATTTAGCATCACAAATATTTCAGTCATGAGTTTACAACTTGAAGATATTTAAAAATGCCACAGACTATTATTGAAAGAAATACAAATTTGCAGTTACAAGCTGGGTTGCCTTTAATCCCCAGGTATTAGATACTATCACCTTCTGCTTAATCTAATCCTGTTTAATTTTTCAGTTGTAAAGAACTCACCTTTACATTCTTGTTTCTCATGGGTTGTATTGGCTGGGGCAGTGCTCTAAAGTATTAGCTTATGAAATGTGACATTTTGGCTGATTCTCTGCCCCTGGGACTGAAAGCTGTTCATTATCTGCATAAGTGACTTCTTTTTAGAAACTTATCCTTCAATGTTCCCAGGGCACAGTACCTCTTCTACACTCCAACTCTTTGTCCAGTCTCTCTTATGGTACAAGATAGAATAAAAAAGAGGTAGTCAAACATAGCATATTTCCTTTAAAATAGTTTCATTCCATGAGAAAGAAAAGTTCCTGCATCAGGTATGTTTGTAGCACAGTCCTAAATGCTGGTGCATGTTTATTCCTTATTATTTTTCATGCAATTGTTATTTATTACACATACCCTTTTTATATTTTAGAAACGAATGAGTACTCCTGGCTGTCAAGTAACCATGACAAACTTTTTTTTTAATGTGAAGTATTTTTTTCTTTTCTGTCTCAGAACAATTAAAAAATTTAGACACATGTGCAGTTTCTAAGTTTCAGAAGTTCCTGTACTTTACATTTCCCTATTTATAATGTGAATCTAGAATGTGATTTTTAGCCTCAAGAGGAATCTTATAAATAATAATGTGCTTGCATATCTAGAGAAGTCATGAATTTAGGATACGGCTATCACATAAAACCAGACACTACTTTTATACACTTACTTTACTTCATTTACTTGTCTCAGAATTTCATGCTGTGTGTTCACAACAGTATCCAGTTCTTGTTGAGTGATCTGGAGGAAAATCAAAAGACCAACTGTCAGCTCAATAATCCCCATTCTACAGGAATACACAACAGAGCAGCTGCTTTTTCCTACTTCTCTTTCACAAAAGGCTAAGTAAGGTGTATCTGTGTATTCTGAAAGCTCACCTGTCCATGCTGCCCAGGGACTCCTGCTCCTCTCTTAGATATCTCCTCTGTCAAAGAAGAGACGTATCTTCTCTGTTCATCAAGAATCATATCTAATTGTCGGTTCAGCTGTTTGATTTCAAGATGAATACGATTCTGTCCTTCAAAGATTTGTCTCAGCTCACGATCTCCTACACTCTCAAATATGTCATCTGCTGAAATGGATATTACAAATTAAAATTATTAGAATCACCTACAATATACAGTTTTCAAAATATCAAAGGTGTCCAAAGTTCCAACATACACTAAAATAAGAACATCACCAACACAGTGGCCATGCTCTCTCCAACAGCAAGCACACAGATGACTCACCTAATCAGGACTAAATTACTGTTTGTTTTTTGTCATATCTGGTGGTTGACCAATTACTACAAGTTAGGTCTGAATTTTTTTTCACCTAAAAATCATTTTCTCTTTCAAATATACTGTGTGATTGTATTTATATGAACAGGCAGAACTCTCCCTGTTACTACAAATCAGAAAAGTGGTTGCCTCTGTGGAAGGCCTTCTGACTTTTTAAATAGGCATGAGAAAACTTTCTGGGTGATAAAAATACTCCATGTACTGACCTGATACTTAAATTGGTATACACATTTGCCAAAATTCATCAAACTGTATGTTTAAAATCTATACCTTTTACTTCTGTAGAAGATTAAGAAATGGAGTGGAGAACAGCTGACTTTCCTTCTATACCTGACCATGCTGAAAACAGATCGTTTCATTCAAACTTTACTATAGTAACCTTCAGGATATACTCACAAAACATATGTGATGTTTAAAAGAAATCCAAGAAAAGAATGAAATTTATCTTTCTTTTTTATCTCAAGTCTGAATCACACTGTTGATCATTTGAGAATTACATACAACATACACAGTTCAAAAGCTATCCATGAGCTTTATTAAAAACAGCATTGGTCATTTGTGTAGATAGGGAACAACTTAGATAAAAGAAGTCAACAGATAATATAGTCACTCTATTTGGTCTTAACATGTTTCACTTTTGACATGTACCACACTTAAGTTCTTAATTACATTGCCTCAGACAAGTATTTTTAAATTTTCAACCCTTTAAGTCCAGAATTCTGTTGAGTAGTAAGAGAAAGAAAGCCAGATAATCACTTCATAGTACTCTCACAGTAGTTTTGATAGTTTTAAGTATTACCTCTAAATCAATAAGGTAACTGTGTGCCACTGAAAGGGAAGAAATAGATCTTGGATGGTTTCATTCAGTTATTTATTGAATCTTAATTACTAGGTCAGCACTGTTGTTTTTTAGGTTTAAGGGATGCAGCAGCAAACACAACAAACAAAATCCCTGTCCTCACAGAGCCCACACGCCAGGGCTTCGCTGTTCATGCACATCACAGTGGTACTCCTCTGCCCTCTCCACTAAGCCACACTCTAACTGGTAGGAACATCAATCCCTAAGCCCTGGAAGACTGAAGATTTGCTCATAAATTGTTTCCAGAAATTACTTGGAATGTGCCAAATAAGAGAGTGAGGCTGAGATGAATGCACGCACCAGCTGACACACAAGTATCCCCGTAGCTCTTAAGACAGCTCCGCCACAACTCACCAGGATGCCCTTGAAGGTCAGGGTGGCCCTTCTGGAATTCTTCTTTTTTCTTATCCAACTCTTGTTGAAAGTGCTCAAATTCCTCCTGATACTTCTCTTTTTCTTTTTCTGAAATTTCTTTATCTGGTGCAGGCTTTTTTGGAGTTTTAAGAACAGATCATTTTTTAAAAAATTAATAATAAACCTCCATATATGTTATTTTTCTCATTTTAACTAGTCTACCACTAGCTGAAAGGTGAACATAGAAAAGTGATTTCTTATTTAAATTGTAGCCAATTTACTCTTGTTACTAATAATTGCAAAAATAATAATAGCCTCTACCATTTATTGAGTGCTTGCTGGAAGAGCTTTGTCCTAGTTAATGCTCACGATGTCATGAGGTGGCCAGTGCAGAAACGGGGCATTACAGAGGTTAAGTAACTTGCACAAGATTATATGGCAGTAACTGGTAGAAACAAGATCTAAACCTAAGGCAAGTCCCTCTTTCCAATTCTTCAGCTATAAGGCAAAACCACTAAACTGAGAACGGATTTTCTGAAAACATGGGTACACTTACCGGCTCTTTCCCAGGCTCAGTCAATTGGAAAGTCAGAAAAGAAAGGACATCATGGTCATCTATAAATTAAATAAATAAAATTGAAAAAGCCCCACAATTATTTTTATGGCTGTGTATTTACTTCATAGATATCTATTGCTTTAAAAATAATAATCAGTAAGGAAAATAATAAAAATTATCTCTGGTAAAGGCAATGGAGTTCTGTGAGCTTAGAGACAAAAATTTACCTGAAAGATTTACATTAGAAATAAGCTCAAACTCACTTTACTCCTAAACCTGAACATTTAACAGTTTTAACATATTAATAGATGCTTAATAAGTGTCTGATAAGGGAATTAATAAAAAATGGGGGGTGAAAACAAGACCAAAGTCCTAATCTTGGTATCAAGATCCCCCCATATTTTCCCACAAGTCTCCTTCATGGACTATGTCCCAGTGAAATGAGACAAAATTCTGGTCATGTATTTCCTGTACCTACCTGAGTCTAAACCTTTTTTATAGCACTTAACCACTTCTACTTCTTGCCTTACTTCCTATTACAAACATGACACTGCCCTGCCCTGCCTTCCTGGGACAGCCTGATTTATCCACGTTGTCCTGGCATTACTTATAGCATCTCCTCTTCCTCTCAAAGCATTCTGACTTAGATAAGATGGTTATCTATATGTTATTCTTATTTTTTCCCTCACACAGCAGATATTAGTGATTTTGTCTAAAATCATAAAAAAATTAAAAATTTTAAAATTAAAATTTAATTTGATTAAAATTAATTTCAAGGTGTTTAAGCTGAAAACAGGACTTAGCAGACCATACCTCATAATATCAAAATATAAATACCAATTCTGGCTAGTCACATCCACAAAGCAAGAGCAATTAATTTTAACTCTGTAGCAATCTTTATGCTTTCTGCCACTGTTATGGAGACCTAGATTTGTAGTCAGATTAAAGAGAAAACTGCAATACTTCAGTGTAAGTTAAGCAACTTTAGGAGTCATTGTGTTATAATAGGGTACTCAGCCCAGGAGTCAGAAATCTAAACCAAGTCCTGCCTGGGTCTAACCATTACTGGCCATGTGATCTTTAGAAAGTCCTTCAATCCAAGCTTTTGGCAAACTCTTCTAAAAATAGGGTAAATATGATCTGTTCTCTCTCCCTCCTTCCCTGTGGTGGTTGTAAAAGAACAATTCATATATTTGAAAAAAAAAAATTATACAATGTACCACATAAACACAAGATGGTATTAATGTTGAATAAGTAAGTTCACTTTTCACCACATGTGGAAAAAGAAAGGTAAATATATCTTTTTTATACTTCAGTTCCCAATATTTCCCCAGGCTACCAAATACAACTAAATGTGCTGTGACAACTCTCAGATCCTAAAACACTTGGCAATTAACCTTTTATAATCTCAGCTTTAAATGTCTCCTTCACTTTAAAACAGCATCCAAACTGATGCCCTAATTTACTAACTGCATTGCAGCCCAGCCAACTATGTACCCATGGAATATAAGGAGAGAACTGGCAGTCCAAGAGACAATGCACTGGCACCGCAGACTATGGGAAAGTTAAAACTAGTCTTAAGAGATTAATTAAAAGTACACAAGTCCGCACATCTCCAAAATATGCTATTCCCAATAAAACTCAATTTAGAAACATTTAACTTACTAAAAATAGCAAGATTTACCTGCAAGACCTCCGGTTGCAGCAGATATTCCAAAATGCCCCTGTGCAGGGACAATCATATTTTCCACTTTGGCACAAAATTCATAATCATTCTTATCTGGTGTGAAGCCATTATTGATCATTACCTAGAAAGACACACTGTAGCTGCAGCTCTTACAACAGACATTGTCAGACGAATTTCAAACAATTTATGCCTAAAACTATTTGATGTTTATATTTGGTCTAATAACCAACTGTCAAAAAACTATCGGCTTTCTGTTATTATTATAAAGGGCAATCCCTTGTCTATTAGATGACCTAATTTGGTATCATATAACAAGATATTTCACTTAAGAAAATGATTTTTGTACTACCATGTAGCAAAGGTTTAAAGAGAAAAATCTGATAACTTTCCATGAAAATCTTCCTAAAGTAGAATTTGGTTCACCTTTTCTCAAGGAGTCTCAGTCTCTTTGAATGTTTCTTAAAGAGAAGAGGGATCAGACTTGTTCTCAAACCCCAGTAACAAAGCTAATACAAATGGGTTGAATTTACAATTCTTTCTGTAGATAGTTGAGAACTGAACAGACTGCCTTAGCAGTGCGCTCCTCTTCATTAAAATCAGGGGATAACCGGCCTGTCATAAATTAACAGAGAGACAGCAGAAGTGACATATCATATATACAAAAATGGAAGAAAATGACAAAGCTAGAAAGACACCTAAGTTTCTAATCTGCAGAATGTAGTCTTGAAGTAATGACCCTAAATATCTTAAAAGATTCCTGGAATTCTAAAAAGCCCAAGAAAATCCACCTGACACATGAATACTCCTCTCATGACCCCAATCAGCAAGTGGTCTAGCCTCTTCAATTCCCTTCAGTTCTTCAACTCAGTCTCTACAGCACCGTCATCCCCGGCCCCAACACCACCACCAAAAAGAGCCGCTGAGATAGAGAGGAAGCAAAGGAGCAGGTACAGGGCACCAGAGGAAGGGCACACCTATCTTCACTGCCAGGTGCAAAGCTTTGTTAGTCATAGTTAAGTCACACAGGTAAAATGTTACAGTACTCGGTCCCAATTTTTGGCAAGTGGAAAAGATACCTGTCAACATGAAAGGTTAATCTCTATATAAAGGATGGAAATGTGAACTTGTAATGATTTTTTTTTCATCACCTGCCATTTAGTTGACTAACAATATTTGCTTCCTCTGATCAGTAAGTCTTTTAATCTTGAGTTCTAATTTTTAAAAAAAGATGTAATATATTCCTTGTACTATGAGTTTGAAGGGAAGCTCGGACTCTTGACTGTACAGGTACAATATGCCCACTGACCAATACCAGTAACAATTCTTCATGAGATCACTGATAACATTCCTCACTCATAGTTTCAACTCATTAACTTGCCGTATTAAAATATCGTTTTGACTAGGTTTAGTCCACTGATAGCATTTCTTGCTCCCTTTGTTTTTACCCAAAGTTCAAACTGGACAAGCTAAGGATGTAGGTACTAATTTAATAAACATATCTGAGGACCTAAAATGGCAGAACATTAGGGGCCATGAGGAATATAGGAAATAATGCCTGCACTGAGAAGTTTACAATCATATTGCTGAGGAAAGACATACAAACCATAGTGAACTGACAATTCAAGACAATGTATTTTAAAGGCCAAATAAGCATTAAAGAAAAAAACACTCAGCTTTGGAGAGACAAATCATTATGAGCTGATGTTTGGGACATCTGATAAAAAAGGATCTCCAAGAATGAATACGACTCTGCCAGGTGGAGAGCAAGGGGTGGGCATTACAGGAGAGGACAATAGCCTGAGCAAACACACAAAGGCTAGAACCATTAGGTCCTGGCCAAGTGTCCTGGCAAGTCTAAAATACGTTCTTCAGAACACTAGCTCCATAGACACTCAGAGATACTAAGTGGAGAAAGAATTCTATGGTCAAGTAAGCCTGAAGAACATGGGGCACAGTATTTATTTATTTTAGGACTTCCCAGAATCTTTCACATGCTAATATGCAGTTGCCCAACCTCAACTGACTATAGAACTTTGGGGGTACATTTTGCAAGACTTCTTTGGGGAACTGCTGGTCATGGGACTGCAGGATGACTGTTCTGAGGACTGCATCGGGTCATGCAGGTAGCCTCCCTGCAACTTACGAACTCGAGTGTGTGTCTGCACCTACCATGGCTGGTGACTGGGTTCTGCCACGTGAAGCGTGACTTATTGATTACCCTCAGGAAACTGTATGGAATGTGTAATGATCGCAGTGGAACTCAAATCCAAGTCAATCATAATAGACAGCACTCTTCCTCTATTCTGAGATCTCCAAGTTAGTTTGGAATTTAAGACAGAGCAAATACAAAGTTTTCTAAGAACTGCCTTTTTCAGTTTTTTTTTTTTTATATATGGAAAGTGCAAGCCTAGCTCATTATTTAGGGGAAAGAAAAATTGATACAAGGTATTTTTTACTTATCAGTATTATATAAGTCTTTAAAAAGCGAAGTTCACACAGTATTAGTGACCTTAGTTATTACAACTGCCAGCTAGTTATATCCACCTAAATACTACCCTCAATTCGTCTGCAAGTAAGCTCATTACCAACCCTCTGCCTTCCCACTCCTCCCTCAAAAACAAATGTGCTGCTTTTGGTTAGTTCTACCACCACAGTAGTATAACTGGCCAGAATTTCAGGAGCTGTCTCTGACTCCAGAACTGTGTTTACCTTCCCTTCCCCAAGCAAACTCATTTGGCACACTAGTCCCATTGTCTCTACCTCCTAATCTTCTCTCCTCTACCTTAATTCAGACCACAAGTGGAGTCTTACCATCAAGACAGTGCATGGTTCAAATCACAGTTTTGTTACTTATTTGGTATAATATTGTCCAAGTTACTTAAAATCTCCCATCTTCAATTTTCCTATATATAAAATGGGGACACCCACCCCTAATATCTTAATTTAAATGCTTTTAATATCTATCAAAGACTCAAAGTAAAAAGTCACACTAGAATATTGTTCATTTCATTATTTCTACATGCATATTACTTACTGTCAATGTTTTCTGGTAATATATAATCTTTGCCCGGACAGGATAGGGTTTATTACGAAAGTCCCTCTGGCAACTTGCTAAAGCTTGACTAGAACCATCACTGATATGAGGGAAAGGAAAACAAACAAGAAACTTAAGGACGCTTTTTAATATTTAAATGACTTTTTAAATGATTTAAAAAATTTTTAATTACTATTTAAAATGATTAATGACCAGAAAGATTAAAATAATAACAAGTTATGACAGAGTTTGGGAAATTTGAAGTTATTTATTCAGAAGACACAATGTTGACACATGAATTTTTCCTTGACTTCTGTCAGGACTCTGGGTAACATCAGGGGCCAATATTACCATGTACGGACAGCAAAGGGGAAGGCATCCACTTCTAGACTAGGGCACAAGTCCTTTAGCTGAGGGCAGATGCGATCAGGATCGGGTATGGAGCTTTCAAAAACACAGATGCCTAGATCCCACCCTAAATCAACTGAAGCAGAATCACAAGGAAAAGGCCTTGGCACATCTATTTTAAATAGCTCCACAGATAGTCATTATGAACTATCAAGGTTAAAAATCACTAAGGTAGTAAACAGTAAATAGGAGTGTGGACAGGTAATTTTTCTTAGACTTCAGTGACTGGTAAACATGTAAAAATTAAAAATGTACATACTAATTCAAACATTTTAAATACACTGAGCACTCAGAAACTTTGTAGCCCACTGAGAATCTTTAAATAAAGCAATAATAAGGTTGCATAAGGAGGCATAAAATGGTTAGCCATTAGGTTAGCCAAGGCTTTGAACTTTATATTTGAAATATCCCTTTTACTAAGATGAAAAAACATGACTGGTGGCATCACTAAGAGCCAGGAATATTTTATAAACCTTTCAAAGAATTACATAATTTTAGGTTAAAAGAAACAACACATTTTTGTGTTTGAAATTGGAGATGGTCCACAGAAAGAACTATAACAGAAACAAATGAAAACAGTTCTATGAAGTTACAAAATACATCTCAAGAAAAAGGATAATCTTAGTTCATCTGGAAAATGTTCAGATTTGAAACAATATATTTTATAAAGTTTCCAGAAAGAATCTGAAATCAGGAATAATGTAAAAAACACACACTTACTTTTGGTGGTCATAATGGATTTGTCCATTGTTGCCTATAATTACTATAGCAGGATTGTTTTTCTAAAAATAAAGAGAATATGTTTGTTTTAAGGTCCTTAGACCAAAGAATGACAGATCATTCTGGATGTGCTGTAAGATCTCTTATATCTCTAAAATTCTAGAACTCAAAATTATAAAATATTAGCTATCCACTTAATTAGGAAGCATTTAGTAAACTTACAATTAGTCAAAAACGCAGTCGCTTAGTAACATCTCAGTAAAGACTGATGATTGCCCTGTCTGAATTATCAACCTTAAAACACATTTGAGGATTGACTGTGAGCATGGGACTTAAAGAAGCCTGGTAACAGGAGGAGTAACTGGTCTCAGTGTTCAAGGAGTTATTAAAAGTTCTCCTTAAAATTGCTAATAATGACCTCCAATAATCAGTAGAGAAACCAGCAGCAGAAACAAAGAACATCAATCTTAAGGTTGCTGAAGCACAAGTTAATGTTTCCAATTTGTAAAGACTTCTTACTCTTAACTGTTTTAGGAAAGATCATAAGAGAAACTGGCTGATCAGAGAGTGATTAACATATGAAAAGATTATTATGTCATTCAACAGTAGTAATGTGTAGGGGTATTTTCATGAAAATAAAATGCTACAGTCTTCTAAACACTGCTGGTTTCACTATCAACATCTAAATGGCTCATACTTATCCATCAAAACTAAGCACATATAAGGAGCTTGCAAAGTTCTCAGTTAGGGATCCATTAAAACCTCAAGTTGGTGTATGACAAATCACGACCTCATAACTTTAAATTTATAAATTCCCAGCTATATAAAGACTAATCACCATACTTAAAATATAGTTTGGAGAGTTCTCTACTATTAAACTGACAAGAGTGTTAAATAAGCTATTTTTCTCATAGCCTAACTTTGTTAGCAGATATACAAAGTGGGTAACAGTCCTGAAAACAAATATACCTTTCCATCATTGTCAAAAGAATCGAAAAATATTCCGACACCATTCCACATATCAGCTGATCCAAACACAGGACCTTCCAAGCCTTGATTTTCTGTATACCACACTGCCTGTAAATATGTAATGAGAAACACTTAGAGGCTGGTGGATGTATGTATTTACATACATTTTCTAAGTTAAAGGAATTATACCAGGCCATCGGCTCCAATTCGACCTCTTCCAGTCACTCGAAATGTCACCTCAACTTCCCAGTTCTCAAAGGCTGCTTTTGTCTTTGTCCACACCGATCCTCTTTGGCTTTTTAAAGATGGTGCTATTCGAATTTGATCTGAACTTGGAATAGCATCTAGAACAAAAAGGAAAGAAGAAAAGCTTTAAGATATAATTAGCTAAATTCACTGAATCATCACCAAGCTGTTGCATATACCTACAGAGATCTAATTTTAACACTGTAACCTGTCCAATAATTTTGTTAGGAAAAAATTTTATGTTGACAATTCAACATCTAAATTTTAGAGTTTTCTAACATTCCCTTCGTTACCTTTGAATCGTGAAATATTTCTGCAAAAAAAAATAAACCTGCAACCATACACTAAAAATTCAAAGGGCAAGGGGAAGGAAATAATGGCTTAAAAAGCAAACCAACTATTTGATTCTCATAATATTATTTTTCAAATACCTCAAACATTTGCATATTATTTTTTAAAAGCTGCAATGTATTTCATCAGTTCAAATATTAGAAAGCTCAAACAGTGTGAAAAGAACATACCACTAGGAATCAAGAGATTTATTCCTAGTCTCAGTTCAGCTGTGTGACTGAGCAAATAATTCTCCTACTCTCTTGGGTTCACCATATGTTCATCTGTAAAATGAAGGGGCCGGTTCAATCACTTCCATAAACAGCCCAAAAGTTATATGTAAACGTTTGTGCATCTATACTTCCCTTCTAGGGAGAAGATCAACTGAATTTCAAGTCAATGAACAGTTCTTCAGTGCCAGCGACTCTCAGGGAGAACAGTGATTGCCCCACATGCTTTGCATTTCCAAGTTAGGTTCAAGTCCTGGCTCCATCACTTACTGGCTGTTTAATTGTAGACAAGTGGCTCCATTTCTCCAATGACCTCACTGGCATGTAAGTTCCTCTTTTAGTGCACAAACACTTCAATAAATGTTAGCTATTCCTATTATTGGACTAGATGATCACTAAAGCACCCAACAGGCCTTAAATATGAACAATTTTAGATAGTAATTCAGATACCAGCCAATTCTGACATCCATGCTGGGAAATAACTGTATTGTCTCTTTACAGGTAGGAAAATCTAACAGAAACACAAGTTGAAGATGCTTTGGTAAACAGCCATTGTCATGATCACTTTCAAACACTTTAAAGTTGGGGGCAGGCATCATGGAAAGAGTACTGGATAGAGAGTCAGAAGACCTGGATATGAGTTCTATTCTACGGACACTAACTATGTAACCTTTTCCAAGGACCTTATCCTTTCTGAGTATCAGGGTTTGTTTTTTTCATTTTTTCTGTAAAACAGTTAACAACTGCCTTGCCTACTAAGGATCCAATCAAAGAAAGAAAGAAGCTGGAAGAGCTCTGAGAGCCACAAAGGGTTATAAATTATCACTTTTTGTCCTTACGGACCCAAGGATGTATACTGACAGTACAAAAGGACATTAGGGTTAAGAAACAGAAACACCGTTTGGTCTTAATTTGGGGATGAATGTAAAGGACCATATTTAAACTCAATCTTAAATTTACTTAAATTGTTTTAAACTATGGATCTCAAGGCAAATGAAAAGAGAAAAATGACCAATGGAGTTAAGAAAACAGTGAGACTGTACAAACTACAGTGATAATTAAAGAAAGAGCCATCCACAGCACTCATTTCCAGGGTCAGTAGGTAGAAAAGTCATGGCTGAAATACCATCCTTTCATTTCAAATCCACTTGCCATACACCTTAAATTCACCCTGGTACATTATCTGACATTTCGGCAGCAGACGAACTTAGTTGGTAATTGACTCTGTAAACCAAGTCAAGGTAACTAACTTGAGTGGTGGATTAACATTCCTAATTGGGATGACGTTTGTGCTGTCAGTGGTGTGAGGAGGAGCTGGAAGCAACGGGAGAGATGGAGAAATGAAAAAATGGGAAGAAATTCATCACCACTACTGAAAAATTCATCATCCTTCCAAAAAGAGAAAGAGAAACACAAAAACGTGTATTTGGTATATTCTACATTATCTTTGTGTACAAAGAATGTTACTTGATAACAAATGCCCTGCAATATACCCTTGATGAGAGAGCACATAATAAACGTCTGGTGAGAAACAAAATAATTGCACTCTACCCCAAATAATGACTTGGTCATTAAGTCAAATTGAAACCTATACCTTTTAGTTAAACATTAATTTCAGTGAAACGGGCCCTTCCTAAAAGTGTTTCTTCATTCTGATTCAGTACTTTCTAGCAATGAAACATTTTGTTTCAAGCATTGGACAATTTTAAGTGATGTCCAGAAACCTCATATAAATGACTGCTTAATTACATTTAAAGATGGAATACAAATTGCTAAAGCTTGTCTCTCCCTATAAAAGCACATGCCACTTGTTTCAAAGGGATCATCTGATGGTCACTGAACAGAGGTTACATCATGCCAAGTGCTCTGGCTGATTCCTTAGTCAACAGTGACACATCAGCACTAAAGTACAGATATATATTTTTTAAACATATGTCAATGTCTAGCATGGCTCTCTATCTACTAACTTCACCAAACGGAATGAATAAAACATGAAGCACAGGTTATTTAAATTTTCTCAAGAAACAAAATACAAAAATCCAAAAACGGCTGTAGATAAAATGCTATTTTTAGTCTCAAGTTTTGAAACAAACAAAAAAATACATCCCTTTTTCTACTAAAAAAAGGGACGAGTGTGACTACTGTAAAGTTACGTGTTAACACAAAAGATTAAAGCCCACACCCACGTCACTGAGAGGCAAATCGAAGGTGTAGTTCCACAAGTGTAGGAACGTCCGTCCCTCTGACCAGAGTCTGAAACATTACTCTAATAACCAACACATGCCATCTCTGGAACCGTCAGGGGCCACAGGGTGCAAAGTGGAGCATTAACCGCTGCTGACACCGGACAAAAGAGAGCAGGGGAAGACCCAAGAGAAGCGGGAAAGGAGGTAGTGGGCTGCCAGGACAGGTCTCAGGGTGGGATGGTTGGGACTGCAGTACGTTTTTCTTGGGGACGTGGCGTTTGGGTGAAATCTGATGCCTAGGAGCGAGTTTAAGTGTGCTTGGAAGTGCAGGAAGTAACCAAACACCTCGATATCAAACGGAAACAACGAGACGAGATTAAAGAAGGGAGGACAGGAGTGGGGGGTGGGCAAAATGAGGGGAAAGCCTAGGAGGCGTCGGAGGGAACCCTGCAGACCCGAGGGGACCTGCTGAAAAGGGTCCCCTCTAACGCGTGTACGGTGTGCAGCAAGGAGAAGATGAGGAGGAGGAGGCGCAAGGCGCGGAGGGGACCCGGGCCCCCCGCCCCGGTCCCGGCTTACTCCCCGCATGGGCCCAGAACGGCACGGTCCCGTCGCTCTGCACCAGGTGCGGCCCCTTGAAGCTGTATTTGTACTCGAAACGGCGATGCGCCGGCGAGGCGGGGGTGCCTGCGGCGCCAGCGGCTGCGGGGGCGCCTCCCACGCTGTCACTCCCGACGAGGCGACTGAACGACAGCAGCAGAGCGCAGAAAAGCGGCTGAACTCTGGCCTGGGGACCCCGCTGCCTGGATCCCGCCATCTTGGATTCTGGGAAGCGGAGGCCGGCGGGAGGGGGAGGGGCGCGGGAGTCGCGGACGGCCAACAGGGCGCTCGCTGATTGGTGGAACCGGAGAGACCCTGAGGGTAAGGGTGAGCACCGCCCCGGTCTCCGCTCCCCGGGCGGACCGTAAGAGCGGTGGGCGGGGCCACACGAGGGGGCGGGGCCTAGAGGCTGCGCGGTGCGCGGGTTCGTCCTGTCCCACGGGGGCCGGAATGGCGCGAGCGTTCCCTCCCACCCGACCGGAGTGTTGGAGGAGGACCCAATGCCTTTCCCCTGCCTGTTAGCAGACGGGAGAGGCGGACTTCGTGAGTCCAGCACCTGTAGACGCAGCTCGCCAGTTCTCCCCGGCTATAATAAACCTTTCCCGGGATTAGAAGAAAGGCGTTCCTTGTGAAGTCATATCGATTATTCAACAGCTGGTTTACATTAGGTAGACTTTTGCAGAAACAAATTTTGACGGAAACAACGCATAAATCACAAATACTACTAGTCCTAACCCACTTAGATACACCAGCGTGTGCTAGGGCATTTCACTTTGGGAACCAGCAATCCACAAGGTTGTAGAGCCCTAGGATGTTTTGTGGGTGTTGAATCAGGGGTTTCTATGAATTTGTCACTCAATCTTAACTCTTTTCAAAATTTAATTCCAGGAGCTTTCCAAATTTTGAAATCATAGCAATTCGTTTCGGTAAGATTATGTGCTACCGACAAAGGTAGCAATAGAGCCTGGATACGGGCATACCTTGTTTTATTGTGCTTTGCTTTGTTTCCTAGATGATGCATTTTTTACAAATTGAAGTTCAGGGCAACCTTGTGTTGAGCAAAAGGGATCTATTGGTGCCATTTTCCCAACAGAAATTTGTTCACTTGCGTCTGTGTGTCACATTTCGGTAATTCTCGCAATATTTCAAACTTTTTCCTTGTATTTGTCGTGGTGAGCTGCGATCAATGATTATAATTTGGTGAAAGCTTGGATGATGGTTAGCATTTTTTAGCAATGAAGTATTTTTTAATTTAGGTATGTGCCTTTTTTAGGCATAATGCTATTGCATACTTAATACACTGCAGTATGGTGATAGCATAACACTTATATGCACTGGAAAACCAAAAAATTCATTGGACTCACTTTATTGCAGTGCTCTTGAATGGAACTCACAATATCTCCGAGGTATGCCTTGGCTTTTGGCTCAACAGATGTTTTTCATTTAAAGGGGAATCTTCTTTCCCTTATTTAGAAAAAGTATTGTCAAAATATTCATGGTCATCTTGAGTTTTTGTTTTTCATAAATGTGATAAATGTGTCTTACGATGAGTTCTTTCTTAAACCTGAGAGTGAGCAGTGTGATTTAAACAGTTTATTTCATTAGCTGTGTACATATGGGCCATGAGCACACCCTAGCTGTAGGGACTATATATCCATATTATTTTAACTTATTTTCAATTACCTCCCAACTTAATCATTTTATCTTTTTCAGTTCTTTCATCTCTGTGGGAACCAACTCTATGCCTTGCACAGAGTAAATAATTAATACATATTTGTTAAAGAAACACTAATGTTAATAATAATGGTAAACACTTACTGAGTGCCACCTATATGCCAGAAACTGCACTAAGTCCTTGCCATATTAGCTTATTGAATGCCTACAGCAGCCTGCTAAGGTAGGTGCCATTATTAGCTTCCCCATTTTTCAGATGAGAAAACAGGCATAGAATCGTTAAGTAATTTGCCCAGTGTCACACAGTAAGTGGCTGAGATGGGTTTCAGCTCCAGGCATTCTATCACTAAAGCCCTTGATCTTAAGAACCATTCTGTATTAAATAAGTACAGTGAATATTTTCAATTTATTACCCATGGTTTCAACTCCTCATGAGAGACCTGAATTTCAAGTACAAGTAATAATTGGTAATTTTGCTGAACATAAATATAAATCCTTCTTTTGTGAGGCAGTTCCTTTAAAAAAATTATTGAAACACAATATAAATACAGAAAAGTACCCAAGCCGTATGAATACAGCCCAATGAATTCTTCACAAAATAAACACAACCCATGTAACCCTGCAGGTAGATTAAAAAGATGGAACACATTTCTCTTGGGTATATAGCTGGGTGTAAGAGTTGCCAGTAGATCCTGCTGATCAGTTTTTCAGTGGTTGTACTACTTAACATCCCTGCTGTGTATGAGAGCTCCAGCTGCCTGACTTCTTTCTAATTAATACAAGTTCTTTATTCTGGATATCAGTCCTTGGGTGTTGTGAATATTTCCTAGCATTCTGTGGGATAACTTCTCACTCTCCCAATCCTATCTTTAAATGAACAGAAGTTTGTAATTTCAATATAGCTCAATTTAATACTTGTTTTCCCTTTATGGTTAGGGCTTAGTGTCCTCTTTGGGAAATCTTTGCCTATTCCAAGGTCACAAGAATGTTTTCCTCGGAAACGTATTGTTTTACCTTTTACATTTAAATCTGCAGTGTGTATAAATTGATTTTCTGTGCAATATGAGGAAGACACCAAGATCCTCTTTTTTCTCTGTATGGTCAGTTGACGCAGCATCGTTTACTGAAAATGATAGTTGAAATGAAAGGATGGTTCCTTTCTTCAATGCTCTGAAATGTCATCTTTTTCATAAACCACGTGACAGATATGTGCGGGTCTCTCTGAACTTTTCATTCAATTTCATAGGGTCATTTTGTCTATTCTTGGACATAGACACTTCACCATCTGAACTACTAAAGCATTATAAAGGCTCCGCTATCTGATACTGTAAACCTGCCAGTCTATTCCTTTTCTTCAAAACTACTTAGGCTTTTTGTGGCCGTTTCTTTTGCATATGAATTTTAGGATCAGCTTGTCACCTTCTAGGGGGGGAAAATCTGCTGACACTGAGATTGGGATTGCATTAAATCTATAGGTCCACTGAGTAAAAAACAACATCTTTGTATAACTGAGTGTTCTGATATATAAGTATGATAGAGTCTCTATTTATCTGGGTTTTCTTTAAAATTTCTCAGTAATGTTTTGTACTTTTCCATGTATATATTTTTAGATCTATCCCTAGGTACTTGATTTTTTATGCTAATACAAATTATTTCTTTTTGGTTATTTTTATTTGTTGCTGGTATATGGAAATGCACTTGATTTTTAAAATATTGATATTTATATCCAGCAGTCTTGTTACATTCATATGGAAGAGCAACAGGCCAAACCAACCAAGACTATTTTGAAAAACAAGAACAAGGAGGAAGGATTTATTTCTGTTAGATTGTTCTATTGACCCTACTACCTAATTATTATAATTTTTTAAAAAATGAACACAGGGTGTATTGGCATTGGACTAAATAGTTTAACAGATCAGAATAAAGTCAATAAACACACACATATATGGATCATTGATATTTTGTACTACAAATCATTAGAAAAATGCTGGACAATTCAATAAATTGTGTTGGGAAAATTGGCCATTCATTTGAAGAAAATAAAATACATCCTTCTCTTCCAATTTCTATATTGAATTCCAGATGTTAAAGATCTATATGTGAAAAAGTAAAATTATAGCTTTTAGAAGAAAATATAAGTGAATATATTTATGACTTTAGCAGAGGAAAACATTTCTTTCAAATAAACTCTAGAAGCCCAACTCATAAAGAGGAATGATAGGTAAGTTTACTTACTGTAAATTCACAAAAAAACTGATTTTCAACAAAAGATACTCTAAACAAAGTGGAAATAAATACCACATACAATAATATAATTTAAATGCATAAATCCAGCAAGGGATTAATATCCAGAACACAGAAAGAACTCATTGAAATCAATAAGACACAGCATACAGCCCAGTATAAAAAACAGAACAAAATAGACAAAGGACTAAAACAGGCCATGTGAGTTGCCAAAAAATACATGTAAAGATGTTTATCCTAAGTAATGTGAATTAAATAAGAAAAACTCAAATTGCAACAATGGGATACCATTTCCTAGCCATCAGACTAGTAAAAATTTAAAAGTATGATGTCATCAAATATTGGCTAGTATAGAGAGAAATGAGAACTCAAGCACTGCCTGTGGAATTGCAAGTGATCCTGAGGCAGGGCAGAGACATGGGACAAGCATCTTGAGTAAATTTTCCTGCCGATAATGAAAAATGCTGAGATCCAAATAGTATAGTAAGAACAGGAGGGACTTCATCTTAAGGCTAAGATTCCATTTTAAAAACCAGAGTTAGGAGGTGAGATTCCTAACATATTCTATGGTAAGCAGGCAGGACAAGCAGTCCTAAATGATATGTTCCCACTGCTTTAGGGTAATCACTATCTTGGAGAGGAACAGAATCAAGAAATTCCTTTTGTTAAGTTTATCTTACAGAATATCTAGAAGACAGACTATGGATGGTGACTTAATGTCTCTCATCAGAGATAGACATCATGAGACCACATGTCAGTTCTATGCCCCCCATGCCCTTTGCCCCATTCTTGAAAGCCATAAAAGACAGAATCCTAAACCCTTAAGCCCACCTCCTCTCTGAGGTTGCCTGCACTCCCCTTTCTTCTAGTGTGTGCTTTGCCTTAAATAATGACTTCTTGCTGCTCAATTTACTGCATTTTGTCTCTGCTCCTCCAGTGGTAAGCATCTTTGTTACTTCTCTATTTTATTCTATTTTCTAGACTTAAGCACAAGTTTTCACTCTCTCTGTTCTACTTCAGACAAGTAGGGAAATGCTACTGAGATCTCTGATTTGAGGTTCCAAGTTCCCATCACCTGGGTGACCTGGAGAGCATTGAGGCTGTACATCATGATCTTTGGTAGCCTGCCTAAAAGTCTTCTTTCTTTGCCTTTGGAAAGTTCTCAGAACATAATCTCACTCCATCCAGTGCTCTGTGGCTCCCCCAAATACTGGGGTGGTAGGGGCTTAGTTCCCATGCTGTGCAGATCAAGCAGACACTGAATGCCAGGTAACTCTGGCTGCAGGAGTTGGCAAGGGATCTGCCCTATATTGAGCAGGAGTTCAGTGAGCTTCCCTTTCCTCCCTCTGTTCTTCCTTGCTCTCTGTTGCCTGCTCAGCTACTGCCATTCACTGCTACTCTCACTTTTAATGAATTCCATCCTTACCTACACTTGTCCAGCCTGCTTGAGAATTCTCTCTCAAAGTCAAGGACCCTCCCCCATCTAGGCTGAGGTTTCACCTAGTGTACAGAGAGAAACTCCCCAAATGCAGCTGCCTGACAACAACTGGAAAGAATTTCACTTAGTTGCAGCAAAAATAGTGTTACAACTAAGGTTATGTGACAGTTGATTGTTCATATTACTAGATTAACTATTTGGGGGCCTCATGACTTTGAATCAATCATATTTGATTAAGAGCAATGAAAATGATATGTCTGCTTGCTCATTCAGTATGTGATCATTCATTGTTCACATTCACTCATCAAACAATTGCGAGCTCCATTATACTAGAGGCAAGGCAGTAAGGATGCTTGCTTGGAGAAGTCAGATTTAATCTTAAACAATGAGAAAATTATACATACTTTAATAAATGGAATGCTTTAGCCTGCAAAAACAAAAAGACAATTCAAAGTTGCTGAAATAATGAAAACTTACCTCACAGGACTAAATTAGAGGTAGGACTGGGTAACTTAGAGATAGGAGTGGATCTACTTTGCATTGACTTTGTCTTTGGGCTTCTCCCCAAGTTCTAAGATGGCAGTTCCTTCTTTATATTCCATGAGAAAGAGAGAAAAATCTCTTTTCCAATAAAATTTCTGCCCCTTTATTCTGATTAAGTCAATTTAGGTTATGTGTTTGTCTTTGAAACACTAACAGCATCTAGGGGAAGATCATGAATTGAATCAATTACTGATAAAGAGCACAGGATTACCAGATACGGTTAAGAACAGTGGTCGTCAAACTTTAGTGTGATTCAGAATCACCTCCCCCCTCCTCCTCAACATTTCTAGTTTAGTAGGTTGAGGATCTGCATCAAGAATTTGAATTGCTAAAAAGTTCCACGTGATGTTAATGCTGCTTGTCTGGGTACCATGCCTTGAGAATCGCTTAGACAAATCATGATCTATTGAGGAGATGGAGTTGGCTCCGCTGAGCCACATGGGCCATGTGTGGGAGGGGTGAAGACCTGACTGTGGATAAAATGAGAGTTCCTGTGGCCAGGATTCTCACCTGGCCCTGGTTGGCTAGCTCACTGCACACCCATGGGCAATACATGGCTGTTGACTCTATATAAAGAGCTCTGCCCAGTGCTCTGGGTGCAATGTGGTGGCAGAGCTGCAAGGCTGCAGGAGAGCAGAGCAGAGGCTGGAGTGGTGGCAGCCCCGAGGACAGAGGCCCAGGGGATGGCTGCGTGGGATGACTGTGCAGAGAGGCCCGGAGGTCGGCTGTGTGGACAGAGGGGCCCAGAGGCAGAGACTGGCTTGCTGCATGCAGACTCGCTCTGAGTGAACAGGATTTTAGTGACTGACCTGCCACCTGGAAATAAAGTTGGGTATAACCCTTTCACCCCAAGAGCGTTTTGCTGTCACTTTCTTTGGTCACATTGAATCCATAGTGAACTTGCCCGGGGCTGAAACCCATTGGCAAGACACTGAACAAAGCTGGAGCTAGGCTTCATGACTAGAGAACTTTGATGAGCTTTGAACACTTTGACATGCATATGAAAATTCAAATCTCTTAAGCTGATTTGCTTATAAAACTCTTATCCTCATAGTATCTCATAGCATCTCTTGGACCACTGAGCTTTAAGGAGCACACTTGGGGAAATACCTTTTTATTTCTCTTACTCTGCTTTGGCTAATAAGTGCAGATATAAGTGATAAGAAAAGAATTGAGGAATCAAATGTTCCTTTATCGTACTCTCACTTATAAAGGGTACCCTAATCAAAAACCACCCTGAGAAGGATTTAAGCAAATTGCTTTGTAGCCTGCCCTCCTGGTTATGCACTAGCCTTGCAGAGACAATAATTACTTCAAAAATCAGGAGGAGAGGTAATCCCAAGAGGGAATTGGTGTTTTACATAGAAACACAATCCAACTCAGTGTTCAGCTTCTGTAGACACCTTACATCTTTTATCCCTGTTGACTCAAAACTGTCCGGTTATATGAACTCTGGTGTAATCTTGAACTGAAAACTCTGTTCTTGAAACCATATTATCATATCCTTCTTAGATCACTCTCACATTTTGCATCCTTAGTAGATAATCTGTAAAATACATAAACATGTGTTCTTGCTTAAATATGTGTCGGTGACACTGTTCATTGTCTTCTGATCTTTGCGTCCTTACTAACATGCTGAAGGACTTCCGTCGTGTGAAACACACTTCAGGAAATGCTGAATAAAACACGTTAAAACACCATCAGAGAAAATCTGTTTCCATTGATAAACCACTCCCAGATTTACCAAACTTCTCTCTCTAAAAGCAGTTCACTTTGATGACTGATCTAAGTGCACCATAGTTAAATTCAGTTTCCTGGTGTTTCACACATACACCATGATTAAGCTATGAGCAAATGTAGTGAAATGATTTTCATGATTCCTCTGCCAATTCCTTCTCTGACTGCTGCAGTTGAAGAAAATGGGGCTGCATGATGCCTTATGCACAGCAGATGCTTAAATATTGTTAAAGGCGGTACCCAGCTGAGGCATATAATCATGAACACACAAAGCATTATATGTAGTCAGTCAAGCAGTTTGATTTAATAGGATTTTAGCAGTTTGCCAGTCACTCCTTCAGAAATCTGAATGAGTAATTTGAGGTGTTGAATCACCAATGCTGTTTATTTCTAACACATTCAGTTTGGTTCTGTTCCCTAAGCACCGTTTGGATGGATGCCTGTGAGACTGCAGGGTCTCTACTGTTTCTAGTGCATTACTTCAAATTTCAAGACAGTTTTTTTTTTAACTTCTGGAACTACACTCAATAGTTTCTAGGTGAAACTAGAAACTAGAACACTTACAGCCACCTAGTTATGCTAAATACATGCTCTGATGAGAATTCTCATTCCAAACCTGCATTCACTCATATTTTACTCAATTCCAAAAACGATTTGAAGAGGCATCTCATTAGGTGAATTCTATGAGTCCCTCATTTCACTCATTTCCCTTTGAGGCCTTTATAATATTAGGGAGGACACTCTAGTGGCCAAACTTCCCCTTCCCAAATGTTTACTTTCTGTTTTTTTTTTAAAAACAATTTCTTCTGGTCCCTTGCTTACCCCAAATTGGCACATGAAGCCTGGTAATTGCACAGAGTGAAAACCTGCAATTATGATAAAAATATGTACTTCAATTTAAAGCAGCTAGTTACCAAAGACAAGTGGATGCAGGCTAGTGTGCCAGAATGAATCTGCTCAATATTGATGGAGTGAATAGTCCTGAGAAGATTAAACTGCAACTAGAAAAGCAAGCAGAGGAACAGTGAGTGACAGGGGCTTTTAGGGGGGCCATGCCTCCCAGGGGAGAGTTCATCTTCTTACTCAAAGAGACGCCTTCAGGGATCATGTAACTTGAATTCCTTGTGAATTCAGTGTCATCTTAGCTTGACCAGCTCTGGAAGAACATATTAACCTCTGCTTGTGATTTTCAGAACACCATTCTAATTTAGCAAGTAATTAAGGGTCACATGCAGGATAAAGAGCTGGATAATCTTGGATTACCCACAGGAAGCTTTGTCTCCAAGGCAACCCCCGATAGAGGGGCTGTTAATGCGAAGGCCAGTCGGTTAATGAACTGGGAATGGTAACTGCTCCCAGACCAGTTCGAGCCAGAGAAATGGAAATAACAATTATATTGCTATTGAAAGATTCAGTGACAGAAAGCAAACGTTTCAAAAGACAGTGGAGGCAAAATCTTTAGAGAAAGGATATAATTATCACTGCTCTGCTAGAACCAAGCCGATGGATCTAAAATTAGCTTATCTTGAATTCAAATTATGCCAATCTCTGTTTATGAATTTTAGCCTCGTCTCCGGCTGGATCCTCTGGTTTCAGTGCTTCCTATGACCTAATTATCCACAGCCTCATTTCTCCAGAGAAGCAGCCTCGGCAACCACGCCAGCCTGGGAGACTGGCCCAGAGGACCTTTGGAAGAGGACACAAAAGTGGCATTGTCCGTCAGAGTCTTTGATATCTCACGCTGGGCTTAAAAAATAAGATAATGTTGCCCAAATAAGCACTGTATGAGGATTTTTAGACCAGGTTGGTAAAGATGGAAGAGGAGAGCATAGACCTAATGAGAGAGGGCTGTGGTGAGAGGCAAACAGAGACAGGCCCACTCAGAAGTCTGAGGGCTGCAGCTGAAACCTCAGGTGTCCTCACTGAATTCTCCCTGCATCTCTTTTTTTTTTTTTTTCCAGTGGCTGTGTTTGGGGCTTACATTTTCCATGAAGTTTTCTATAACTCTGCAAGCCCTTATTCACTTCCCTTCTTGGAATACTTAACTGAAACGCATTTCACACTCAATGTCAAAGGACGTGCATCTCTTGGTTGTCATTAAGAGCCTTGGAAGCCTCGGTTTTGTGTCTCGGCTTGTAAGTCATGGTGTATTCAGTATTCTATCAACATTTATTAAGAACAAGTTGCAAGGTGGGCACTGTACTAGATGCTGGAGATAACAAAGATAAATAGAATATCTTTGTATTTTAATGGCAACAGCTCACAGACTAGTGAGGGAGGCAGGTGAGTGAGTGGAAATGTGTCATATACTCAGAAAGATATAAATGCAGCTGGACATACATCTGGTGCTGTACAGTCTTGGATACTCAGCAACAAGAAAGCATTAAGAAGACAGACAGATGATTTACCACCAGGGCCAGTGATGTGGCTGACCAAAACACAGCACTGGAAGAAAGGTTTTTAGGAAATATCAGCAGTGAAAAGTTTTAGCTCAGAATCACCAAATTAAGAAACAAATGAAAAGCAAAGGGTAGTGAATTTCTGGATTAAGGTATAAAAGGGTAAAGAGCAAAGAAGATATTTCGGTGAAGGTTTAGTACACCCTCCTTAGGAGGAAAATAAGACCAGCATGATGTTTTTTCAGCATCTGATGAGGTGTATACCCTTTCGAGTTAATTCTTCCATTAGGACAGATTGTATGAAAAAGGAGAGTCATCCAAAACTGATTAGGTTAAGATGACAGGAAATGGAAGAGACAATTCACTTTAAATGTGACACTGAATTGGAAAAGAACAGATTTCACAGTCTCAGGGAACTTATTTTAAGATTCCATGGAATAGAGCTGAAAGGCTAATGGGATTTATAAGGCTGCTTGTTTATTTAGGAAACTGTTTTAATGATAAAGGAATGAATGTGCAATGTTGTCTAAAAAATGAGAAAGACAGAAGGAAACCTGATAGAATACAGGTCAAAATGCTCTGGGGAGTTGAGACTCAAAAGTAAGATCACTGAGTGAGAAGCAGGGTGCCGAAGAAGGTCCAAAGAAAGTCAAAGTCTTCAGGCCCCAAGGCAAAAAGGAAAATGAGATGGCAGTTCCTAGAGGGCAGCTGAAAATACTTCCTTGTATGGTGAAGACAAGAAAATGAAGAAAAGGTGCTGCTTTGCTAGATGGCACAAGGGGAGGCTCCCACTGGAGACAGATGGCACTCAGCTGTGATGCTCCCCCAGCTCGAGTTTACAAAGGAAACTGGAACAAGCAGAGGTAAGGAAGCCTTTCTCTGAGTGTTTGTAAACAGACAGAAAAGCCCTGGGCTGGGGCGGGAAGTAGATTGGGAGCAGAGAAAATGAAAAAACCAGTTGAGAGAGAATTGGAAGCCATTTGTCTGATGGCTGTTGACACGGTGTGTAAGTAGGCAGAAGAGAGCTCCATGCCTTGCTTCCATAAGTGTAGTGATAACATATAATCTTCTGGGTTCAATTTCAGACATGTATGGCCACAGCTGAAAACCATGGAGATGTGCAAGAAGGGCCTAAAACTGCGATCAACATTGATTCAAGAAGCACGCATCATGCAGCTGCATGGGCTAGCACTGCTGCTCTAAGCACTGGAGAAGGAACAGTGACCCAGTGTGGATGAAATGAGAGTTCCTGTGGCCAGGATTCTCACCTGGCCCTGGTTGACTAGCTCACTGCACACCTGAGGGTAATACATGGCTGTTGACTCTATAAAAAGAGCTCTGCCCAGTGCTCTGGGCATGACACAGTGGCAGGGCTGCAAGGCTGCAGGAGAGCAGAGCAGAGGCTGGAGTGGTGGCAGCGTGGAAGACAGAGGCCCAGAGGACAACTGTGCAGAGGGGCCCAGAGGCAGAGACCGGCTTGCTGCATACAGACTCGCTCTGAGTGAATGGGATTCTAGTGACTGACCTGCCACCTGGAAATAAAGTTGGGTATAACCCTTTCACCCCAAGAACGTTTTTGCTGTCATTTTCTTTGGTCACATTGAATCCATAGTGAACTTGCCCAGGGCTGAAACCCATTGGCAAGACCCCCATACAGGAGAGACCTTTGGTCTCTGAGTGTTTTACATGCTAGGAAGGGGAGATAGGCAATAAAATGATCAAAATTTGAAAAAGAAAATTTCAAATCATGATGCTGACAAATACTGTGAAAACAAGCAATAACAACAAAACAGAGAAACAGGATTGAGAAAAACTGGCAGGGTTGGGTGGGCAGGGGGTTCGGGTGCTTTAGTAGATGGCTCTGCAAAGGCCCCTCTGTAGGGGAGACATTTGATTTGTGGCCTGAGCAATAAAGAAGCGGCCAAATGAGGATCAGGGGGCGGAAAGTGCAAAGTGTCCTGGGCAGGGGGGACAGGAAATGCCAAGTCTCTGAGCAGGAATGCCCTGGCTTGTTCAAGGAGCAGAAGAGGAACCCAGAGTGACTGGAGTGTGATGAGAAGTTGGAGAGGAGAAGGAGAGGACACTGGCAGGATTACAGGGGCCTTCTGAACATGGCGAGGAGTCTGCATTTTATTCTAATCATAGATGGCAGCTACCAGAGAGCCTCCAGCAAGTGACTATGACCATCTTTCTCTTTGTTCTCTGCCAGCAAATGAATCTCATGGACCAGCAGCACCAGTTTCATCTGGGGGCTAGTTAGAAATGCAGATCTCAGACCCCACCCCACCAATTGAATCAGAATCTATATTTTAACAAGATCCCCAGGAGCTGCACATGTCCAGGGAACTTAGAGAAGAACAACTATAACCACATTTGTGCTTTAAAAAGACTCCAAGGAACACCTACAGAGATGGTTGTGATTTTTTTTTCCAAAAAGGAAAGTATGTTTTGGTGTGGTGTGGAGAAATCAGAGCCCTTGTACATTGCTGGTGAGAATGTGAAATGGGGCACTCACTATGGAAACCAGTCGGTTATTCCTCAATAACCTAAATGTAAGTTATCACATGGCCCAGCAATGCCCTTCTGGGGTCTGCACCCCAAAGAATTGAAAACAGGTGTTCAAAGAAAAACCTTTTCATGAATGTTCATAGCAGCTATTCACAGTAGCCAAACAGTGGAAACAACTCAAATATCCATTAACTGATGAAGGGTAAACAAAATGTGGTATGTCCATATAATGGAATATTATTCAGTAATGAAAGGAATGAACTAGTGACACACTCTACAGGATGGATGAACCTTGAAAACATTATGATAAGTGAAAGAAACCAGACACTATAGATACATAGTGTATGATTCTATTTATATGAAATATCAAAATAGGCAAATCTATAGTGACAGAAAGCAGATAGGTGGTTGGAGGCAGCAGGGAGAGAGAATGAAGAATGACTGCTTAATGGGGGGCCAGATTCCCTTTAGAGGTGATGAAAATGCTCAGGAGCTAGACAGTGGTGACAGTTGGACACCACTGTAAATGTGCTAAATGTCAGTAAAGGTAAATTTTATGTTATGTGTATTGTGCCATACTTTTTTTGTTAAAAGATAAAGAACACTAGAGGAACACACACCAAATGGTATTTCTTCAAGAGCCTTTGTGGATGTAGTGGGTGGTTGTTAATGGTATTTTAATTTGGTAACATTTCATTACGGTCCAAGATACTAAAGCTTTAAAAGGCACATACATTACTTTGAGAAAACATCAAGCTAATAGATCTGTAGTACCTCGTTGAAAGCTAAAGTTCACATGAATTTGGCTAAAGTGGGTCAGAATCAAGGAGAATGCAGTTCAACAAGGTCAGGCAGAGGAATTGAACAGTTGCTAGGAGTGGGAATGTGAAAAAAGATACAAAAGATAAAAATCCGGAGGTCAGAGAGCACAGCAAGAGGGAGTTCTGGGAACAAAAAGTCAATTTCAGTAACTGGATTCAGGTATCAGTGAATCATACATGAAGTAGAAATCACTGAGTTCCTTTGCTATTCTGTTCAGCATAGTGCAGACACGCTCTCAGACTGTGCTTCCGGCTCTGGGGTTGGTAATTTGGGAAACGTAGCAGAACTATGAATTGGTTAAATTTAGATCATAAACACCTTTGAAGAGATGTTTTGCATATCTATTTGTTTGTTCCCCACTCCCTGCCCCTATCCAATCTCCTGGTCACCTACCACTACTTCATGTCCTGAGAGGCAGTGGAGCATGACAGTTCTGGGTCTAGAGTGGTCTTCATTTACATAATCACATTAGTTGCTGTTATTATGCTGCTGGGCACTGGAATTTTGGAGAAAATAAGATATTCTCCCTGCTGTGTAGAGCTCATGTCTGGTGGGGAATCAACCGCAGTGCTGTGGGCAAACACAAAGGAAGAGGAGAGTACAAAGTCCTTTGCGGTCCCAGAGGACTTTGGTTCTGTCCAGGAGGAAATGTGAGGGTTCAAAGACCAGAGGAAATCTGAATAGATCAGGGGAGGGATGACAGTCATCATAGCCTGAGGGAACAATATGTGTAAAGGTCGGAGGTGTGCAAGACCTGGCTGTGTTGAGGATCTATGATTGATTTGGTGCAGCCGACCTACGGTGTGAGGGAGGGATCCTGAAGATGAGCTGGGAAGCCGGTTCTCCTAGGTTCTGGTGGTTGCCGGTAATCCTTAGCATTTCTTGATTTGTGGATATATCACTCAAAGTTCTCTCTCTGTGTTCACATGGCCATCTTTCCTCTACGTTTCTATGTCTAAATTTCTTTCTTATAAGGACAGCAGTCATTGATTAAGGTCTGTCCTAATTCAGGATGACCTCATATTAACTTGACTGCAAAGACTCTATTTCCAAATGAGGTGACTCTCATAGGTACATGAAAAAAAAACATATCTTTTTTCAGTGTGTGTGTGTATGTGTGTGTGTGTGATACAATATAATCCTCCATAGGTGTCCAGTTAGAACAGGGGAGATACGCATAAATATACATTTTACATGGATCACTCTGGAGGTTTGAGGTGAGGAGACTGGAAGATCAGGAGATGCTAGAAGAACAATGAGGAGTTTATTGCAAAATAGCACTGTCAAGGCCTGGACAGAGGTCACACTGGAGAATGCTGAGCCATCAGAAGCTCAGGCCAGCCCAGTTAGTTCATAGGCAGTGGGGGATGTGTACTTCCATTAGGAGACACATAATGTCTGGGTTCTGGGCAGCCACTGACAATTACAGGTTTGCTAAGATGGTGATATTCTAATTCCATCATTTCTTCTTCATTTATTAGTCAGATGCTTCTACAAAAAGAAACTTCTCATCAAGTATTTAGTTTGATTAACAGTTCTTACAAGGGCAGGAAAAATGCTCGATTCTTTCTTTTCTAAAAAAATTGTTTTATTTTTTAACCAGTTTCAAACTGAAGAGTTAGTTCCCAGGCATCCTGTAAAAGTGACTCATGTATTTCTGTTGTTGGTGGCTGTTGTTTTTCTGCTTGTTCGGTATCATTTTGAATTCATGGCTTTTAATATATTGGATGAGTTTTAACCCACTACAATTATTATCCTCAATGTTCAAATCATTCCAGTAGGACCCTCTTCAGGTTGCCCCCTGACTCTTACTGATACAATCCCAGTAGTCTTTGATAGTTTCTTGCTTTCTGGTACAATTTTTTAACTTTTCTAGTCTGACAGGTGAGAAGTGGTATATCACAGAGACTTAATTTGCATTTCCTTTATTAGTTGTAACGTACAGGAGCTTTTCGTATATTGGATGTATTGTAAGTTTGCAGCTGATCAGTATATGGGCCAGGCAGGTGCAGGGCATACTCAGTGTCACATTGAATTGTAAACCAGGAGCCCTGTTCTCTAATCTTGCCTTTGACATGACCTGTAGGGATGTCACTTATCTTTCTGGATCTTCATCTCTTCCTTATCAAATTAGGGGATATGCCTTTTGTCTTGCCAATTGGTTTTTGCCCCAGACAAATTCACTATGGATTCAATGAGACGTTCAATGGAACATTCTTGGGGTGAAAGGGTTTATACCCAACTTTACTGCCATGGTGGCAGGTCAATCTATAGAATCCCAAGTCTGCATGCCACAAGCCGGTCTCTGCCTCTGGGCCTCTCTGGCCCTGCAGCCGTCTTAGTCTCTTGTCCTCAGCACTGCCACTGCTCCAGCCTCTCTGCTCTCCTGCAGCCGTGCAGCCTTACAGCCCTGTGGCAGCCCAGAGCACTGGGCAGAGCTCTTTAGATAGAGTCAGTGACAACGTATTGCCCACACGTGTGTAGTGAGCAAGCCAACCAGGGCCAGATGAGAATCCTGGCCACAGGAACCTTCACTTTCTCCACACTCTACAATCTTCAGTTTCCCTCTCGAGCTAAAATACTAAGACCAGAATTCCTGGCTCTCGTGTGTACCATTCTGAATATCTCCTCTAGACCTCATAAAAAGGTATTTTTCCAATAAAGTCGATCGAATAATCATGTAACTAAGTTAATTTAATTTTTGTCTGTGTATGTTACTTTATCCAATTAGTTTGCAAAACAAAAATTAATGACATGTTGTCTTTGAAATTATTAAAAATATGGTCACTGAACTGATAGAGGCCACATTGATTGACCCTTCTCCTTGCTCTTTCAGAAGCTGCAGCCAACTGGCAAATAGCCTCCCCAGCTCCTGCAGAAGCATCTGCTAAGGCTCAGCGGATTGCTGGGGTCCTCCCTCCCCTCCCTGGCCTGGCCTCCTCCAGCCTCAGGCCGCTCATTAACTCATTAGAAGCTGCTTTAATAGCAGCTGGGGGGTGGTTCTGCTGTCTGCCAACTGTAACTCGGGGTTTGGGAAGCGCTTGCCTCAGTGGGACCTGGAGACCTCGGAAAATGGCCTGGCATCTTACAATCCACTTTGGCGTCTTGCACTGACTTTCCCCCACAGCACTTACCGTAGCCTCAAGGGTCAGAGCCTTTCTTGTGTAAATCTCTGCACAATGCCTGCTTCCTGCGCTGAACAATAAGCTCCACAAGGCTTTGTCGGGTCTTGCGTGTCTTCGTGTCCCAGCACTCATCTGAGATGGCATTTTTGCGGACATCCCAGTATTTGCTAACTGCTGAATGCGTGGGTGCCTGAGTGACCGAATGGAGACATTGGATGGAGAGCTCCCCCAGACACACAGACACTTTCCTCATGGTGTTCAAATTGTCCATGCAAGATTAAAGGATTTCCTCCCAAACAGGGACCAACATGTAGATCCAGGTGTCAGCATATGTGTGTAAATGCACATGTGTTTATACCATAGGCAGCAGGGCTCTCCTGTTCTAATTGAATACACTCAGGAGCTTCGGAGGTGGAGGTTGGCTAGTTCCTGGTCCTGGGAGGCAACATGTTGCTAAATTAAAAAATCACAGACTTGGGAGGTGGAAGATCTAGAGCTTGGTGCAGGCTCAGCCACTCTTGGTGACCTGGGTGATTGTGAGCACATCACTTCATCTGCAGACCAGTGGCAACTGGAGGGATCTTCCAAGCACTGTGAACCTAAGGTTCTCTGTGTGGAGAGTGTGGTCTCCCTGACCGAGAGCCGTGACACTGGCAGGCTTCTTTCCTAGTCCATAAATTACATAAGTGATGTTCATTCTGAATATCTCCTCTAGACCAAAGTCCTCCTTACATTTACAGTTTTTAACCCAGATGCTGCATCTCTCCTTGCACAACCATTTTTGCCTTTTAGGACTGCTTCCCAGCTTTACCTGTCACCCAGTCTCCTTGTGTTGGCTTTAAATTACTGACCCCAAACTGCATGCCAGGCACTGTTCCAAGCACTTGATATGTATCAGCTCATTTCACAGGGGTAAAGTGTGATCCCACTAGGTTTTGCACACATCACGTGCTCATAATGACAGGCTGACCTGGCATGTCAACTTCATATTTCTTTGACTGATAGGCTATAGTGCAGCTGGATTTGACATTAGAGCAGTGTGGCATTTGAATATTAGGTGAGAGTGGGAGACAAACTGAGGGGGTCACTGCCCTAAAGTAAGTTGCAATGTGTCAGGAAATGAACCTTTAAGAAGTGTTTGACAAAAATATGAGATAATATATAAAGTGCTAAATCCCTTGGCATACTTTATAAATTTTCCAAGGGGTCAGTCCTCATGTAATTCCAAGCTTGACGCTTCTCTAAATCTCTGTAGCATCGCTGCTTTCCCCAGGTCCTGCTACACAGCCAGGACAGGCAAGCCAGGCATGGTGACCTCCAGAAGGCCCCTCTTGACCAGCACACCTCACCTCCCTGCCACAGACTCCATTCTGATTTCTTTGCTGCTTAAAAATGTAAAGAAAGCTCTCTGGATTGAAGTTATTAAAATGTTATTTTTCTCATGATAAAGGTGATACAGGCTCATACTAAAGATTTGGAAAGCTTAGAGAGGTATAAAGGAGAAGCCCTAAAAAAGATAAATATCAACACATTCAACTCTTAGAGGCACTGTTGGTAAGTCAATTCTGCCTTCTTTTTCCCAGTTTATATTCCTTGAAGACAAATTTTCATAACTATGTTCCACTCCATGCCTGTGATGTAGAGGAAGGTCTAAAATGAAGGGTACAAAATGGCAAATCACACCTAGTGGGCTTGAGAAAAACCTTTTTTGCTCTGAGAAGGGGGACAAAAGGTCAGGATGACACATGCCTGCCTCTGTACAATATCTCCCTACAGTTCTCAAAGGGAGCCAGAGAGTTGGAACATAAGGTTTTAGCCTGAATTCAGGCCCAATATGACAGTTAAAGGGCAGAAACCAGATCATCAGGTGAGCTGGGCTCACCAGATTATTCCTATTCTGCCTGACCTGTGAAGACGCTTTGGAAAGATTTAAAAAGATCTCTGTTGCTTCGCTTTTTTCTCCCACTACACCTTTCTCTTCCACTCCTACACACACAAATGACAGCTTTAGTTTTTGTCAAGCTACATTTTATGGTTTTCTTTCTTTCTTTCTTTTTTGTCTCCTTAACTCCATTCCCTCAGTCTCCCCAGATTTCCCAATGATTAAAGTAGTGGGCCTTTAGAAAAAGACCTCCAATTAGCACCTCATCAGCTCCAATTAGAGGAGACAAAAGCCGTGTAAAGATAACTCAATGAGAGAGGCCAGCACAACCTCATGTAATCACTTAAGACAAGCATTGAGCATTCTCTTTGCTAACCAGGCTGGGCCTATTCACCTTTCTTTTCTTTCTTTTGGATGCATTTAAGACTGTTTTGCTGGGAAGACAGGCCTCCCAGGAGTCTCATAATTCCTTATTCAGAGGCTACCTGTTTACAGCTCACAGAGCCCAAGGACCTAAACAATCCTGTATTGTCCCCCCAGGGCTTCCTCCAGCCCCAGCCTCCCTAATGGCGAGCTCTCTGTGACCGGCTGAATCGGTTAAAGACTGGCTTTATACTGAGAGTGTTCCCCTTGTACTGTCTTCTAATTATGCGGGAGGGCAACAATGTATTTTTTCTCAATGAGAGTTCTTTGGAGCAGTTAATTTGGTGCCTGTACGAAATGCCCCCAAACATTAATTAGGGTGGAAGGAACCCTAATTTCCTCTGCGGCTTTCCCCTCCACTTACTTCCCCCGTTTCACATAGGCCTGGATGAGTCTCCATAATGAAATTACCTCATTAATTCCTTTATTCTTCACAGTAACTCATTCAAAACCGACCATTTAGCTTTAATTTAATGCTGTCAAAAGGAAAAAGGTGCATTCATGGCTTTGATTAGCAAAAAATTTCCCCCCCCTGAGGGGTGGACAGATTTAAATTATGAAGATGGTAAGTAGTGAGTTATAATTGGGCACAAGCGGCACTTGAGGGAAGCTCAAATGCTTTCAAAGCAGGGCCTGGCCGGTCTGCAGACTATTAACTGCGTCCAGTGTCTTGTTCTGTTTGAATTGATGGCAACTTAACTATAAAAAAGAAAATGGGGTTTGATTTTTGTTTAATACACAGTGGGGTCGTATTTACCCACAGAGCAATAGCTTTTCGATGAGCTTAGGCTTTGTTCTCTTAATAATTTATTATCCACGCTTTCTAACATGAGTTTTGAAGGGTGCTATGCATGTCCCCATTTCCAGGGGAAAATAAACCCTTAAGTGCACAGACTGAGCAAGCGGGAGGTTGACCTAACACCTTGGCTGGGGCAGTACTGGATGTATGAGCATAAATAGCACGTTTTATAATGATATTTAAAATTACAGCACTTTGGGGATTTAACCTTTAAAAACTCTTTCCTTGACATTTTCTGATGTGATACAACAGACCTATGAAGAAAGACTTAGACATTAAGTACCTCGTGAAAATGCAGAGTTTGAGGCCTGAGTGAGGAAGGGGTTTACATTCAAAAATCACAGTTTGTGGCAAATGCAGGACCAGAAGCCACTATATTGCAAGCTTGGAGTAACACACAGTAGTCCTATCTTGAGGATAGAGCTCTTTTTTTCTAATATTCAGAACATCAAGTGTGTTTACATTGGCTTATTCTCAATTTGTATATGAATAAGACAGGCTACATCACCAGGCAATGCTATCCTATAGCACAGGGTTCACTTCATGTCAGTGAACCACACATGGATGGAGTCTTGCTGGTGCAACGTGGTGTCTAATCATCAAGCACAAGCAATGAGACAGAGAGAGACCCAAACAAGAGTGTGTACCTTGTTCTTTCAAAACCTGAAATTATGTGACACAACCATCAAAATAAGAGACAGGCTCAATGGAAAGATGATGGGACTTGGCATCAGATGGGTCTGCTTTGAAAGTCCTATCTCTACCATGAGCAGGTTACGTCCATTATCGCAGTCTGAGATACTTCATTTGTTCAACAGAGATAATAAAACCCATTTGTGAAAATGAGATAACACATGAGAAGAGTGAACATCTAAACGGTGCCTGGTGAGTTGCAGAGAGGAAGTGTTGAGAAGGAAAAACTTTTCCTTTATCCTCTTAGGTTCAGTGTTTGAGGCCTGCAGATAAAACTGACAAAGGATAGATTAGCAAGAAAAAAGACGGATTTTTATTCACATAAAAATGTAACTCAAGGACTAATCGGGAGCTTTTATACCTTTTTGATAGGGGATAGGGACGGTCAGAGGGGCACTTCTGGGAAAACAAATGATTTCTCAGAAATAGGGTTGGGGAGGAGGGAGAAAGGGAACTTAAGAAAAAGAAGTGACTTTTTGGAAAGATAAATGGGCCCTTAGGAGAGTGGTTGGGAGATGTGATAGTTTTGTGGCCGTGTCCATGTGGGTTTGTTATAAACCTCTCTTCTCCAGAAGAGATGAGAGTCGCTCTGTGGGAGAGGGTTTATGACAACCGAGTTCTTTTAGGAGACTCTGCCTTTAGACACATAAGGGGCTTCAGGAACTTGAGTACTTTCCCCTCAAAATAATTTTTATGCCACATGATTTGTTTTGGACCCCTTCATAAGGAAAGGATGGTATTAATAATAACCATCTATTGAACCAACCTAAATGCCTTCCATACCTTGGAAAAGCTCCAGGGTGCATCAATTCATAAATTTTTGCATTCATTCATATATTTAATATTTATGGTTTATAAGACAATATTTGAAGTGATAACTAGTTCAAAACCACCAGATATTAAACATGCTATTATATTTCTGCTTGGTGATCAGACACCGCTTTGCACCAGCAAGACTCCATCCATGTGTGGCTCACTGACATGAACCATCTGAGATTAGAAAATATTTGGGCAACAAACATCAAATACAAGAAGTTCTGGCCTTATAGAAAATACCAGAAATGGGGAAAAAATGTATTTTCTACATCAAGTCTATGTTACTCCGTCAGATAATTTGCACATATTTAACTTCTTTGTTGTCATGGCCAAGGATATTATTTGTAAAAAAAATTATTTTCTTTATCAGCAAAACAAAATAGCTCCCTTAATTAATATAATACTAGTTGGTTTAGCAAATAATCCATCATGCCAATGTGAAAACCAGTGTTTTTCTGGCCTTTGATTATAATGTATTGGGTTTGGTCATTGTTGAAATGGCCACTGTGTGCTCTTGAAGAGACCCTTACTTTCTTGACTTGAAAACATGAAACATCCTCAGGCTTTCTAGCCGAGGAACACCAGATCTTCTATGCTCATCTTCTCAGGGCAAGTTTCTTCCATGTTGGCTTCTGAATTCTTTTACTTAAATCAATAGTGTCCTGCTCCTTCCCTTCCCTATTTATGGTTACAGTGCATGTGGTATTGAAAAAGGTTAGAACCTCCACGGGCTCAGACTGTGAGTCCTCCTGTCTTCCTGATGTGTCAGACACAGTGATGTGGACAACGGACCTTGTAAATGTGGCAATAGGGGCAAAGGCCACATCCAGGAACCGTGTTCCACTTTCGCTTCTGTGGGGGAAATGGAAGTTCCTCTGGCCAGGACCCTCACCCGACCCTAAACAACTTGGTGATGTAATTGGCCTAGTGCTAGGCTAATGCTTCTGCGCCTGTTGGCAATGAGCTATTGTTGATTGAGTCACTATATAAAGAACTCTGCCCACTGCTGGGTGGAGGCAGAGACAGGTGGATTATGGACCTGCAGACTGCTGGATACAGATGTGAGTCTAGTGCTTTACCTACCACTGGGAGAAGGAAGCCAGTAAAAACCCTTTCACCCAAGAACATTCTATTGTCATTTCTTGGTTTCACTGAATCCAGTGAACTTCCCTGGGGCTGAAACCTTCAGGCAAGGCAGTTTACTTCAACAGTGTAGTTTTTCAACTTGACCTTGGACTTTTGATACTAAAAAAGAAGGATTTATGAAGAATCTTTTTACATACTTCCTCTTAATTTTGGACTTTCAATTGTCACATCACTAATATCAATAAATGATTACACCAATGTGATATGCTTCTAGAACTACAAACATATGTTATATTGGCAATATTCCACATAAGATCCCAAATTGCTTGAAGATCATTGGAAAATAGGCACTGTTATAGGTTAACATGTGTTCTTCCAAAAAGATATGGGAATGTGACCTTATTTAGAAATAGGGTCATTGCAGATGAAATTAATTGATGAGCTCATACTGGAATAGGGTGGATCTTGATCCAGTATTACTGATGTCCATATAAAAAGGGGAAATTCAGACATAGAGATAGACATGAATAAAGGAAAGACAATGTGAAGACAGAAAATTGGAGCGTGGCATTTACAAGGACCAAAGACTGGCAAACAACCAGAGGCTTGGAACTGCTCTTTCCCTGTAGCCTTCAGGGGAGCACGGCCCTGCCAAAACTTGGCTTTGGACTTCCAGCCTCCAGAACTGGGAGACAATAAGTTTTATTTATTTTTTTAAGCCACCCATTTTGTGGTCCTTGGAAAAGAATATAGGTGCAATACAGATATTTTTACAATTAACCTCATTATAAGTAATGGGCCTTACTCTCATGTCATCATGATTATTAGCAACATAGTGATTTATTGCACACATCACATTAATATGCTCTTATTAGTAAAATATTTATTTCTTGTTTACAAAATCCTTTTCTTCTAGATACATTCAAACAGTAACAGTTTGATCAGTGCTAGGTATTTATTAGAAAAAAACATTTTCGAAGCATTTCCCTCCACCATCGCCCAAATCAAATGTCACATGTACAGGCTACTTTGATGTCTTGCCTTTAGTCTGTGGCATTCTTGACCAGAGAGAGAGACACCCGCCTCACTAACAGGAAGTCATTAAATCTCTCACTGTTGAAATGAAGATAATATGTACATTACAAAAATTATAGGAGATACCATATTTTATAGCATTGACAGAATCAAGAACCACGGAGTAAGTGAAAATCTTCTCCATAAATGAGAACAAGATTTAAAGTGTCTAAGGCAGTGGCTGGTAGTATAGTAAGTGTTTAAGAGATGCCTATTTCCCTCCTTCCCTCTCCTCTTTTATACAACTGGGCATTGCAATCAGTATAACAGAAATATGAAAGTCAGGCAGCAAATCTACTTGTAATAAAAAAAAAATCATCTATGTGGGGAGGCTTAGTGCATTTTTTAAACTCTAAGGACAAATTTAAAATACATGGTGTGAGCTTGCAGGTATGTCAGAGCCATGAGCTTCAGGTAGGGCTGTAAAAAACACAGGTTAGACATACCCAGTGCACTTGGACGTGACCTCTCCCACCTCTGAATACCCAGGTTGCCTTGTTTCTTCCAGCACAGTCTGCTTTTAAGATTATTTGTTTGTGTCTGTGAATGATGTCTCTGACTGTAAGCTGCCGGAGGACAGGAGCCCTGTTATTCATGGTTTGTTCTGGTCCATAATTTACTCACTTGGTATCTTGCCCCAAGTATCCTCATTCGTTCCTTGTCTACCTGGTTTCCATGTGTGTCTTCTGCAATTAGTTAGGCTCCTAAAAGGCCAGTGCAAATACCAAGTGCGTCCTTATTACCACTTCCTGCTCTGGGGCACTGGCCAAATTCATGTCCATTGCAAAACCATTTTTGTTTTTGGAAAAATCCTCCTGGGTCGAGTCCAAGGCTTTTAAGTTCATGATTTTATTCCACACACAGTGTTTCCACAACATAACTCAGTACCGGGCACACTGTAGGTCAGTACATAATTGTACAAATTATTGTTTAGTGTATTATAATTACAAACTGTGTAGTCCCATGACATTCGATTTTCATAAAAGGGCAGTTTTATATGGGAAAAATACCATAATTGTATTGCAGTGTGGAGAAGGATATTAATAGAGGGCAAGTGATGTGTACAGCTTTATAGCATTTCTTGCGTCCTCATCCAAATAATGAGAATAAGAATGCAACTACCATTTAAAAAAATACCATATTCATATTACAAAGATACTTTCCTAAAGAGTAAATAAAACTGTAACCCTTCAGGAGTGTCCATCTCCTATGATTGCTGGCTCACTTGATTCATGCTAGACAAAGGGTCCCTTTGCAAGAACATGGAGTCCATTTGTAATTATGCCCTTGAAAGTACACAATTTCATTTTTTCCACCACGACTGTACGGGAAGGAAAACTGAACACAAACCCCTTCTCTCCCCTTCCTTCCTTGTTGCTTCTGCTTCAGTTCTAACAAATACCACTAATGACCAGGCTATATCGGCATTACCTAGTCAAGTAGCCCATTCAGTTTGCTCAAAAGAGCACGGACATAAGCAAGCATGTGGCTGAATGCACAATTAACACTGAATCGGGCAAATATTTGGATTCAAGTATAGGTCAGCAGCAACCAATTGAAATATTGATAAAGGAAGCCTGTGGGAACTAAATGCACATAAAAGAAGGAAAGAAAGAAGGAAAGAGAAAAAATGAGGTTCTCAAGAGGGTGAGCTAGGGTAACAAGACCACAAGGGCGATTTGTTTCTTCCATGAGCAGGTAGGCAGCTTGGCTCAGGAGGTGAGCGAAGCCAACACAGCCAGCCTGTCATTCTTGCTTCAGAGAGTGTCATGTTCAAGCTGTTCTGTTTGGTTCCAAGATGAATTCATAATTGAGCACAAAAGTACCCATGAAACTTTCTAACAGGAGTCCTCCTGCCTCTGCCCAGCCCACTTTATTTAAAAGAGAATTAGGCTGGAGTCTCTTTGTGGTTTTTATATTGTCCTTTTAGCCATCAGGTTGCACCAGGATAGGTTTTATTGACTTGAAATCACTCCAGAGCACCGAGGATCCCTGGTAACCTCCTCAGCCCCACCCCCTGTCATCCACTCACCAGTGATGCTCAGCAAATCCAGATCTCTGTGGCCCCAAGTAAATGTCACACTCACAGCCCGTTTAGAGCACCTTGCTTTATGGATGACTTAATTCTCAAACATCCACTCTGCATGTGGGCATTAATGTGCCCAGTGCCGCGCTTAGCCACATCCTTTTCCTCCTACAAGGGTCAGAAATCCCCACCTCTGGCTTCTCAAGAATGCTTCGCTTCCTTGGCATTCCCCCTCCCTGCCGCGCACCGGTTTCCTCTGCAGGTCTAGCCCCATTTCCCCTGCACTCTTTGAAAAGCCCCAGTCAGCAGCGATCCTGCAGAGAGCAGTCCCAATCTTTCCTGACTGGCTCTCTGCCCTCGGAATCGCACAGGCCAGCAGTAAGACAGGGCAGCAGCTGGAGCCCGCAGCACTCCCAGTTTTGCTGTGTTTGGGGGGTTGTAAATAACCATTTGACATCTACGGCTCACTCTTTGGAAATGAAGATTCTGCCTCCAGCCTGCAGCCATGAAGGCAGCCCTTCTAAAAAGAGGAAAATGTAGATATTCTGAGCTTGCCCAGCTTCATGGAGAACAAGTTGAGGAAAATGACTTTGGCCTCACATCATTTTTAGAGAAGAGAATTGTAACTCCAGGTGTTGGTATGAAGTTGGGGTGGGGGGTCAGAAATAAGTTCCCAGCCCAGGGCAAATTACCTTTGGAGCCAAAATCAGTCAAAGGGAGAAATAAAGTGGGAGAAACTCGTTTATTGCTTACAAGCAGTTGTACACTTATGCTCACCTGTGTCTCTCATGACCCAGCTGTAAAAAGGGGACCCCAGCAAACCTCTCTGATCCAGATAAACCCTCGTCCCCTGCCCCCTTGTAATCACCTATTGATACAGAGACGGACTACTTCTCTCCAATCCTCAGAAACACCTATTGATATGGAGACTAAGGCCAGGCAAGAGATTCTGGAAATACTGCAATTTTACCCACAGGCCACCCCTCCAGAAATCTTGCCTCACAATCTACTCACTCCCCATTTTCCGCAATGGCCCCTGTGTGAGAAAACTGAAGCACTGTGACCACACTAATAACATACAATAACAACAGCAATAAAGTCATGATAATCCAGGATTCAGCTAGGTTCAGAGTCCTATACAGATGAAGTCCATAGCTCACCCATTCTGCAGGCAGTCAGTAGCTGAACAGGTAGGGAGCCAGAGCAATCATCACGTGGCAGCTGCAGCCAGGGGGCATGTCCAGGCCACAGGGACTGTAGAAGAAAATAACCTTAAGGGTGATAAGATACATGTTTTAATGACAGAAGCATAAGCACACAAGAGAGTGGTCCTGCGATAGCACAGTGGCAGGAATGGGATCTCATCCTGTTCTAGTGTACCAGACTTTCAGCCCCCTCCCTGTGGGAGTTACAGATGGGTCGATATACAGGGCTAGGGGAGGTGTATGCACTGGCCATAAAGTAAACAAAACTTCCCTGTAAGATGCTCTTACCTCCCAGATGTTATGGGTACACTAAGATGATCTTTGAGGGCCACTCTGCTATACTCCAGGAATACATAGGAGGCAAGCTTCCAGGCCTTTCCTCCAAGGTGCCAGAAGGGCCAGCATCACCGTTCCATGTGTTGAAATGTCCAGGGCCACGTCCACTCAAGAGAGTCTCCAGGGTTTAATGCAGTCAGGGTTGGCAGCAGGACGTTGCTCTGCTGGCCACATCCTGGCTTCAGTAACTCCTCTTTGGTTTGCATATATAATTGTATAGGAGAGGCAGCAATGCGTGTTAGCATATCCACAGGGCTCAAGTCTCCTTTTCGGGGCTTCTCATTTAAATGCTGTAGCACTTTCCATCAGTAAACTGACCAGCCCTGTAGACTACTGGTGTCCAACTTCAGGCCAGATTTCAACAAACCATGGTACCTCTATATCATGCCTGGCCCAGTAGGGTTATATGGTACATTGAAACTTCCACTTTATTCCTAATTGCTGCACCCATTCTTATAAGACATGTCCAGAAAAGTGGGTGCCTTGATGGCTCTTAATCACCTGCAGCCAGCCATAGGCTGCAAAGAGGCACTCTAGGTCCCTTTTGGTGGTTTGCTGATCTGCATGACATGCAGGAAAAGCAACCAAAAGTCCAGTAGCCATGTCCACACAAGTCATGGCATAGTGACATCTTGATATGGGCAGAGGCCCAATATAGTCTATTTGCCACCTGACAAGGGGTATCGGTCCCCTTACTATTGTCCCACGTTGCTGCGCGACTCGGTATAAGTCCCTCTTAGAGCACACAAGGCACTCCTTCTGGGCTCTGCTGACTTCTTCAAAGGTCAATGGCAAGCCACACTGATGGACTACAGTCCACATTGTCTTTTGACCTGAGTGCAACAAACACTGATGTAACCATTGGGCTACATCAGAGGCAGGCTTTCCTTCTAGCCAATGCACTTGGGCCAGTGTTCATCATCCCTGCTTCATCATCCCTGGGGATGCCAAAAGCAAATGGCCAGTCACATGATATACTGTAACTGTCTTAGTCTGACCAGAGGTCCACATAGGTCTTGCCACAACTCTTGCCCCCAAAGGGGCTGATGACCAACCAACCAGTTGGCACAGTACCATGTTGGTAGCCACAGGATCAAGCCCCAATAGATGGCCCAGCTGTCAGTGCAGACAAGTACAGGAGAGGGCTCCTGGGTGATCACGAGCCATACTGCCCTTAACTCAGCCCATTGACTGCTTTTCCCCTCTCTGTCCTCCATCCATATTGTCTCAGTCTTAGGATGGAAATCCACAGCCCTGCACTTGGGGCCTGCCCATGACAGGAGCTGTCTGTATACCAAGCATCTTCAGGTATAGGGGCTTTTCCCTACTGATAAGGACTCTTGGCTACCAATGGCTCAAAAGCAAGTTCTTCCCACTTTCTACAGGTGTATGTCACTGGCCCCAGTAAGTGTTGGAGTTCTCCACTTAAGGGGCTAGTAGAGAGGGTGCTGCACTGTAAATATGCACCCCATTTGGTCAGTGTAGGCATCTGTGCCACGCCATTCTGTGGCCTTTGGGTCCAGTCTCACACCCACCCCATGATGGGATTAGTGGTTATTTCCTTGATTGGAGCTGTTCTGGTGATGGGCTCTGTAGCCAGCAAGGTGTAGTACACAGCAGCCAGTGGCTTCTCTATCAAGGTGTACCAGACCTTTGCTCCTTTCCATAGTTGTGACCAGAATCCAATGGGTTGGTGTGTCCATTTAAGCCACGGCCAAAGACTCCATCCATAACCATCTTCGGTTACATGAACACCTAGCTCACAGGGCCTTGATGAGTCCATTACACTCAAGGCCTGTATGGCCTCGAGTGCTTGCTTAGCAGAAGTAAAAGCAGCTGCACACGTCTCATCCCAGTCCCACATGATGCCCTTTTGTACCAACTAGTATAAGGGCTTCAGGATTTGTGTCAAGTGCAGGATAAACATTCTCTAGTATCCCAAAAGACCTCAAAACTCTTGTAATACTGCCTCAGTGGTAGGGGTAGGGAAAGCCTGGACCTTGTCTACGAATGCTTCTGGGATAACTTTAGTTTCATCTGACCAGACAACCTCCAAGAACTTTACAGACAAACCAGGTCCCTGAACCTTGGTGCTGTTCACAGCCCATCCTTTCTCCTGTAGATGTTGCAGCAGGCTAGGAACTGCATCTTCTAAATGTAAAAGAAAATCAGACATGAGCATGATATCATCAATGTAGTGATAGAGCCTCACTATTGATAGTTTTTTCCATGTGGCCAAGTCCTGGGCCTGTGGAAGTATATCTGTGGAAGGACAGTGAATGTCTGCTGCCAGCCTTCCCACATGAAAGCAAACTGTTCCTAACTTTCTTGTGCTATGTCAGTAGAGAAGAAAGCATTAACAAGGTCCACAATATAATGATATGTCCCTGGTTTATGACTAAGGGTGTCCATAAGGGCTGCTATAGAGGGAACAGTAGCATGCAAAGAGGGTGTGACCTTATTCAATTCCCTGTAATCCACGGTCACATGCCAGGAGCTGTCTGGCTTTTTCACAGACCACACTGTGGAATTAAAAGGACTATGAGTGGGCTTTATGATGCCCACCTTCTCCAATTCCTGTAGAGTTTCTCTAATTCCTTGTGCCACCCCCCAGGCAACTTATACTGCTTAGTATTTGTTATCCGTCAGCGTACAGGCAGAGCTACAGGTGGGTGCTGAACATGTCCCCTCAGAGCTGACTTTTCCACATGTACCCTCAGTCTGAACTCACCTGCAGTGGTCTGTAACCACAGGCCCTGCAGGATATTGACCCCAAAATACATTCAGGGATGGGAGAAATGTGCACAGTATACTCCTTTGGGGGTAAACACCCTATCCCCAGTGGGATTTGGGCTTTCTTCCCTCTAATTGCTTTACCCCCATAGCCATCTATCGCAGCAGGGGTCCCAGGAAATGCTCAGTTTCCATAAATCAAAGAACAATCAGCTCCTGTGTCCGTCAGCACAGAACACATTGTACATTCACGTGGCACCAATGAATTGCTAATTCTACATGTGGCCTCCAGTCCCCATCATGTCCCCCAAGATGGGGGCCTTGACTGCAATGCCCAACTGTCCTTCTGTGGGGGAGAGGGCCCAGGTAGAGCCTGAGTACTGTCCCCCAGGAAGTCTTGCAGGGACACAGGCCAGACGTGGAGCTTTGCCTCTGGTTTCTGTGTCTTGGACTTCAGAGGCTGGAACCGCTACTCTGGCTTTAATTGGTGCCACAGTTCTAAGTAGATCCTATTCTGTTTCCCATCGAGTTTTTCTTAACCTACCCCTGCCTTTATCAAATTAACCCACATCTGGGTCCTCCAGACCTTCATGGGGCCCTTTGCACTGCTTCTTGCAGTCATAGCTTGTACTTCCTTCTGTGCCCTTATTGTTTCAACCTCCCCCAGATCTGCTAAAGTACGAGTAGCCTTACTTATGGGTTGCCCTATGTGGGGGGCGAGAATAGTCTTTGGGACCCAAAGAGAGATGGGGGAGCTGTATGGAGCACCAGATTTCTCATTCCCATGGTGAACAACTCATCGGGGCCCTGAAGGTCCACATTATAGATATTTTTCATACTCAGTTCCCATAACACCTGCTGGAACTCTGCATACGTTTTCCAGCTAGTGGGTAAATGTGCTAAATCACCCTGAGTAGGCCAAACTGCCCTGATGGATGCCATCTGCCAATACAGAAGCGCCCGATTCCCTGAGGTGTGATGGGTACTTTACAACCGCTGCCCGAGGGAAGGGTAAGTCATTAGGGAAGCCAGTCTACTCATTTCAGAACCTGACATAACAGTGTTTTCCACCCCCATATCCCAAAGATGTAAAAGTCATATAGGCAGAGGTTCCAGCTGAAACTGGACGCTCATGTCCACCAGCTTGTCCTGGGTACGGGGGCAGAGCCTGGAGTGCCAACCCACTGTTGCTGCGTTTTTACTTTCTTAATTACAACCAGGCAGGCCTTTAATATGGGAAGGGCTGGTGCCTCAGACAGTGGCCTTGGCAACAGTTCTGCCCTCGGCCTCACCCCTTTATCCTCCCCCAATATCTCCTGTACCACCTCTGGGGCAGAAGGCACCGTGGTGGTCTGAAATAAAACAGGAAGAGGGAAAAGGATTAAGACTAGAAAGCTGAACAAAATAGCAAAGCCACAAAGACATTTACCCCTGCAGGTGGAGGTTGGAGAGTTCTTGTCTATATCATGGAAAAGAGTTCAAAGAAGTGCAATTGGCTTGTGCAACAATAAAATTTATTATATCTGATACTATATATCTGATTTGATCAAACAATAAGTTTTTGAGACTATTTTTACCAAGTCTCTTCAGTGTCCAATTCTGCTTTTTTTGTGTACACATCTGCTCACAGAGTGTGAATATTTAATTAGCTACGCAATCACATCAAGTCCTTGGGATTGCCCAGGCAACCCTCTCATAGGCCTTTCCTCCAAGAGGATCCATGTCCACTGGATCCATCTTTGCATTGCCTACTTGGAACACCTCTGACTGACACAGAACACACTACATTTATTGTAGGAAAAAAATTATTGCAGTAGAAAAATACATAACAACTGAAACAAAAAAAATCAATTAAACTTCTAGGAGATTTCCTGAGATCAGAATCCATATTAAGCATGATCTTTGATGCCTACATAGGCATCTTCAGTGGTGAGAGCTGTTCAGAAAGAGGAGCCCCAAATGGTACAGTATTCTTAAATTTAAAATGAAAGCTCTGTTCTCTAGGATATATTAAGCCAGGAAACTTAATATATTAATATAGAAATATTAAAACTCCATTATGGGAAATTGGAAAAAAGGAGGAGAAAGAAACTTTGCCTACTAACTAAACATTGTAGTTTTGGTGAAGGGTAAATTTGTGAATTTTAGGGAAGTTTTACGAAGACTGATACAGATAGGACTGTGGATTAACTGTCAAGTAACCAGAACATTCAATTAACTGGATCCCAAACCAGGAGCCCCTTGACACCACAAATTGCTAAATAATCCCAGAGATTGGTGCGAAGCTGGGCCAGCCCTGTTCTGTGGGGATCTATTGTAGGCTTCGTTTCTAGGCCTTTCCTTGGTAGCCTGGCAGGGTGGGGTGGCAGGAAGGTGGCTCCGGAGAGTGAAGCAGGTGTCCTCTTTGTGCCCACGTTTCCCAGCAAACTGTGGCGGGCTGCAGCATTGCTCTGTCCACGGTCTGAGACAGCAACTGCGTCACACAGGAAGCTAGTGCAGAACCACCTGCCATAGGTCTCTACTTTGTGTTGTAGTCAAACCTGGAACCAGGTGTACGAAAGTCCTGGGTTTTGCAGGTGGGAGAGGCGTTAGGTCATTACCTGGAGAACTTGATGCTTCCAGGAATTCTGGAAGGCAGCTTAAGGCACTCCCCATGCTTTGAGCGCACTCGCGGGCCTTCCACACCTGTACAGTTCAACAGTGGCAATACTGCCCTCTAGGGATTGTGTAGGAAATTACAAGTGGGGTGGTGGAGGTGTGGAGGGGTTGTCAAAACAGAGCCTACAGCCTATTTTACACATAAACACAATTTAGCTTTTATGACTTCAAGCTACAATAATTCTATGTAAATTAGGGAAGCTTGTACTTCCGCTTGGTTGGAATTTAACTGAGAGTTATTTACTAATACAATGCAGCTCATAACCAACACTTTTTCTGTATCTGTGGCTGTCAAATTTGAGTGAGTCTGTGATAAGCACAAGCATCAGACTACTTGGATCTTCTGGTGTGTCTGAGCATTTACATACTGAAAAACATATTACGATGACTTCACTTTCGCTTATTCTTTATGTTACTGTAAGGACACTAGAGTGATTAAAATAAATTGTATCTGTGCATTTCATTTTAGGATTCTATAGGGGAGAGCCATACAATATTTACTATAAAAGGGGGCTATTGGTCTCATAGGGTTGAGAAGTGCTGTTCAAATTGAACGTCCAGCCCCCAGCAATTCCACCGTGCAGGAAGAATATGGAAATGAACTGTGCTCTGGAACGTTACCGCTATGGGCTCTGCCCCCGCATGCTGTCATGACTGCTCGTGCACATTCTGCTGCTGTTACACAGGTGCCCCAACCTCAGTCCTCCACTCAGAGTGTTGGTCCTGAGCTAATTCAGCTTCTTGGAGCAGAGCAGGCCAGGTGATCTTTGTTGAATCCTGGAAAGTTAGGCGCTAGCTTCAAGGCTATGCACTTCTGAGGCCTGGCATAGGAAAGGTGGCCCTCTATGAGAAGCTGCCTCTGAATATCCTATTCCAGTCCTGTATCCTGCTTAGAGTATCATCTTCCCTTCACCCGAGCAGATGAAAAAACAGAGAGCCAACACATTCTGTTTGATTCCAAAAGCTAAATAAACTCTTCACTAAACCCAATTTACAAAGTCTTCCTCACAGAGTATTAGTTTGATAAGAAGTTGGCCCCTAAAGAAGTGCCTCTGAAGCAAGCCCAAGAGCCTGCAGAAAAGCAACAGATACCTGACTTCACTACTGCAGGCAGGACAAACAACAGACTTAACATCTATGGGGCCTCCAGGTGGCTCCGTGTTGAACGTGAATGCGTTGTAACAGTGTAGCTGCCGCCTCCTGCCACGACTGGTGTCCATGTCTGACCAACATTCTAGAAGGAATGTAGGTTTGTCCCCAGTGCAAGCGGGAATGTGATTCAGGCTGCTGGGCTGAGGCTTGCTGTGTGTTTCAACTGCTCCATCTACCGAGACAGCCAGGAAATGCAGAAGACGCCTGAGAAGGTTAAGTGGTGGAGAAAGGAAGAGAAACAGATTGACAGGACAACTATTATGGTCCGCATAGTGAGCTTGTTGTTTATTACATTTATGATACAGAGAAACCCATATAAGGAAAATATTATCCCCATTTCACAGACTAGGAAACAGGCTCAGAGAGCTTGAATTACTTTGCTCAAGTTCATGCACTTGTTAAATAACACACTTAACTTTTCAAGCACTTGCACTGACTACAGTAGGGAAAGCAATGTTGTCAATCAGCCCCGAGGTTAAATAATTTCCCAAATAATGTCTTATTCAGTGCAGAAAGCCTTTGACGTAGGTGCTATCCTGAGTTTTAGAAATTTGAAACCTGAAACTAGAGACATTAAGGAACCTATGTGAGGTTGCAAAGTCACTAAACAGTGGAATTCTATCTGGTCCAAAGGTTGGACCTTATAAATGGAGAGCAGAAGGTGACAAATAGAGGCAAGATAAACCATAAATAAGGACCCATAAATAAGGACCACCTATACTGATCTGGAGGTACTGCACCTCTCACCATTTCCCAAGGAGCAGATATGCCTTGCTTTGCACAGAACCTATAGAGAAGAGGTGTAAATGTAATCTTGGTAAAGAGAATATTTTGGAAAGGAGGCTCATGACTAAAATAGGTTCCATTGCACATTGTTTTATTGCTGAGAAGACTAGATCTATAATTTCGCTTTTCATAAAAAATGGATTTTCACACTTTGCGTTTGCTTGCAATTAAAAAGATAAATTTCACATTAATTCATATACTTGTTCTCCTCATACAAATGAAAAATTTACAGGAAAGTCATCTTACTTCCCAACATCTCCTCACATTATCCAAATACACTCCCCAGAAGTAAAAGGTATTTGTTGAGATCTTTTCTACCTATTCACTTTCCTACCTTGAACATGTGGTATGTTTTATGTGTATCTTTACACAAACAATGCAAAGTCTTCAAATTGCATGCCGTCCACCCCCAACCAACCAACTTAACAATACAATAGAAAGCTCTGTCCATGTAAGGGCAGGGAAAGTTTTTTTAAAAGTATTCTATAGAATGAGTATATTACAGTTTACACAATTGTTGCCCTAGTAATGGACACTTGGTTTGTTTTCAGGTTGTTTGATATTCTAAACAATGCTGTATTAAAAGATCCCTGTACATAATTCTTAACGCACACATGTAAGGTTTCAAGGAGAGACTTGCCAGGTCATAGGGAATGCACATTAAAAATAATGATAGAGCTAAACTGCCCTTCCAAAACATATATACTTACCAGCAACATGTACCTTTCCCTTCATCTTCACCAACTCTTGTCATTACCACTTTTAAACTTTGGCATTCTCTTGAATGAGATTACCTTAATTAAAAAAGATTGCATTTCCCTGATTCTTAGTGAGTCTGAGCATCTCATGTTCATCCATCAAGCTTAATTGCCCATTAAGCCTTTCTTTTTACAAAACTGTCTTCTTATCGTTGTATGGGAATTTCTCCATTTAAATAAAAGTATTACAGTAGATCTAATTTGTACATTTCAGGTAGTCAAATTTAAAACTTTTCCTTTATGGTTTTTAATTTTTTATGGGACAATTAAAAAGTCTTCATATACAGTAAGGTCATTATATATAGGTTCCTTTTTATATAACATAAAATTAAAAATTTTATAAAGCATTTTCTTTTAATGCTTTTGAGTTTTTATGCTTCTGTTTAATCTAATTGGATTTAACTTGTGTTAGTGGTGTGAAGTAAGGACTAAACCTGGCTTTTCTATTAGTGAGAATGCTTGATATTTTGACCTGGCTGATAGCTACATGAGTGTGTACACACATCGAGCTATATACTAAGGTCCGTACATTTTATTGTATGCATCTTAATAGAAACAAAAAACAAAAAGCAAACTTAGTTTTCCTAATGGAAAGTCTATATTCTAACATTAGGTAATGGCCTACCCAATGATTTGAAATGCCAATTTTATTATATAGCAAATTTCAATACATACGTAAGTCCATTTCTGAGACCTAGTTTATCCATGATTGATTTTTCTACTTGCTCACCTATTGGTATAAAAAAATACTATGCTTTTAATGTGGTATCATTATGTTAATGTTTTAATACTTGATTGGGGAAATTGTTTTTTATTTTCAAAATTGCATGGCTAATTTTGTGGTTTTACTCTCCTTTAGGAATTTTAAGATCAGCTTGTCAAGTTCCAAGAAAATCCCATTGAAATATAGTTTGGGGTTGTTTTGAACTTCTGTTTTAGTTTTGGGAAAACAGAAAAACTTGGAATATTAAGTCTTACTGAAGGACCTGGTGTATCACCATTTGTCATTTGTTTTTGAGTGTTTCTTAGGAAGGTTGCACAGTTTCTACATAAAATTCTCATACCTTTTTTTAGGTTTTCTCCTGCATCCTTTACAGTGTTCCTTGCTACATTAAATAGAATCTTTTAAAAAGGATGTTCTAATTGTTAATGGCTGGCACATGGCAAAGCCACGGATGTTTGCATTTTGATTTCATATCTGCTCACTTTTTTGAAACTTATCAGTCTTGTTTGTTATGATCTCTTGGGTGTTTTGAGATTATATGTTTTACAAATATTAGTAGTTTTGTCTATTCATTCCTGTATTTGTATTTTTGGATTTCCTGGTATTCTTTAGTTTTACTATGATGTATGTATGGATGTGTGTCTTTTCTATGTAATTGCACTTTATTTGGCTTCCTGAGAAGTGATGTCTTTCAACAACTTAGGAAAAATTCTCAGCCATTTTCTCTTCAACTATTGCTCTGTCAACTTTCTTTCTAATACTTCCATCTAGAATTCCAATAAGTTTTATTTTGGTCTTTGCCATATTGCCCCATATGTCTCTTTCTCCGTATTTCTCATGTCTTTGTCTGCATTCTGCATAACTTCTTCAGCTCTCTCTTCCAGGTCTGCTGTATCTTACCTGTTGTTTTAACCAGTCATCTCATTTCAGCATAATGATTATATCTTTCATTTGTGAGAGTTTTCTTTTCCAAATCTCCCTGATTGGTATTTTTTATACCAATAGGTGAGCAAGTAGAAAAATCAATCATGGATAAATTTCCTGGTGTGTTTAATGAATTTTGACCAGGGGTTCATATTTCTTGGAAAGTTATCCAGGGGACTTTTCTTTGAGGCCTGGGTTGAAGCTATGTTCATCCAGAGGGATTCGCATTGTCTGCTAGGTACCTGAGAACACTATCAACCTGGCACCGTTTTAAACCAAATTTCATCACAGAGTATTTTGCACCACAGGGGTAGTTTACAATCACATGCGATGACTACATCTTGACTGGTTTTCCTCGTGGGCGCTTGCTCCGCCTCATTTGCCTACAGGGCAGGCTTGTGGGAGGGGATGTCCAACCCAGTCGCCCTGCTTCCACTCATATGCCAAGGTTGACATAACAAACACCAGAGACTGGGTGTCTTAAACAGCGGAAGTTCTTCTCTCATAGTTCTGGAGGCTAGAAGTCTGATATTAAGGCATCACAGGGTTGGAGAGACAGAATCTCTTCCCGGGCTCCCCACTAGCTTCCAGTGGTTTGCTGGCCACCTTTGGCCGTCTTGGCTTGTAGACACACCACCTTGATCTCTGCCGTCACCCTCATATGACAGTTCGCCCTTGTGTGCACATGTCTGTGTCCAAATTTCTCCATTTGTAAGGACACTAGTCATATTGGAGTAGGGCTCACCTTAATAGATCTTGTCTTAAATGATCACACCTGCAATGACCTTATTTCCAAATAAGGTTACTTTCTGGTGTACTGGGGGTTAGGGCTGCAGTATATAATTTTAGGGGTGGGCATCATTAAATCCATAACACCCCTGCTCTGCCCAGGCTTAGTTTCCAGTCCACATGTTCATGATCCAGTAAAATGGAGTTTCCAGGTGACCAAGGGATAGCAGATACCCAGGGGTAGATGCTAACTCAAATTCCCACTTGCCTCACTGGAGTTGTCATATTTGCTTGCCAAATAATTCTCTTAATTTCATATCAGGTCAATCAGCCATTAAAAAGGTGTTTTAAAAATTTTATCCCTCATGTTAAGGTTCACAAAAGGCACAGTTTTTCTCAATATCTACTTGAAACTATTCTTGGAAACAGGAACTCTTTTGGGATAAGGTGACTGCAGAAGCCCTACACGACTTCTTGGAAAGAAATAAGAATTTCAAATGATTGCTTTAAACTGATCAACGTATTTGAATATATCTCCCAAATATTCCTCATCCTGAAATATGAACGAAATGAAAACTAAACAAAATAGAATCCTGGCAGGGGTTCTGTATCTGGAAAAGAAAATACTCAGCAGTACTGTGCATTCTGCCTGAACTGGTGAGAGGCAAACGTAAATTTGGAACTATTCAAATTAGTGTTCTTTGCTCTGATACATTTTTAAAAATGTTTCAAGTAATCCTTCAACAAGTCTGCATCCTATTGGCAAACTGCAGGGCTGCAGAACACAGACTATCTGTCCACACAGCCGATCCGACCGCAACGCTAACCTTGGCTTAATCAGTTGGTGCTTATGAAGCCCTGGTAGTTGTGCTAATTTTCCAAGTGGTACACGTCACAGAGAGGATCTATGTTCACTTCTGCCAAAACAGTTTCACAGTAACTCCATTCTTTAAAGAGAAATCGACTTCTTTCTTTCCCACCTCTTTCACAATTGCATAGCTAAACCTTAGCCCCTTTCCCAAGCTCCTCCTTCCCCTTCCAACTCCACAAGCCTTCGCCCCTCCAATTGTGCCTCTGCAGAGCCTCCTCTAAAGGACCGTTGCCTCCTGGTCCCGCCACCTTTTAATATGAGATGCATTCTGAAGGACTCTTTCTATTTTCATTCACCTCTCTCTTCAATTCTGCTTTGGGTAGAGTACTTTGACACGTGTTAATTATTTTTGTCTGGTTACACTTCCTCTGGTCAAAGAGGAGACCAATACTGAAAGAAGCCACCTACATATTACTTCTAGTCATAGTCTGATGCAGGGTTTCTGAAAGTGTGGTTCACAGAACTAAATAGAAATGCAAATCTTCCAACCCCAGCCCAGACCTACTGAATCCCAGGCTCCGGACCTGGGGTGCAGCAATGTTTCAGGAAGCCCTCCAGGTGATTCTGACATATACTTATGTTTGAGAAGCAAAGGGCTGATGTCCCCCTTTTCTCCTGTCCTCTTACTAGGAGTGTCCCTCTCAGATGCCACTGGAGATGCTGACAATCACTGGAGTCTCTTCTGACAAAAGTGGGAGCTGGGGAAAGCAAATTCCCAAACAGCAATTATGCAAACACTTAAACTGCAGCATTTAACTGCCTTCCTTCCAAGCTTAAGAGTTTTGGAGGAGAAGAAAAGCATGTTTAAGGACAAGTAACCACTCAATGCTACTTAATACCACAGCCAAAGAAAGTAAAATATCACTAGTCCCCATCTTTTCAGAATTTACCTCACCAGTCTGAGGTCTGTTAAGTGGCCCAAGGGGAGGAGCTGAGTGACTGTCTCTATTTCACTGAAAAACATGTGGAATGCTGTCCATCCTAGACCTGACAGAGTTTTGGAGGGCCTCCTAATTGGCCTGAGGATCTGCTAATTTTTCACTCTAGGAGAGTTTGTCTGTTGAAGGTTTTATCAGATCAGATTAAGTTTGACTGCATTTTACGGAAAACTAAAAAATCTCAGTAACAATATCTTGTAATCTGGTGTCTAAAAGAGATGGAAGTCCATTTTTCCCTCACATCCAATGCCAGAGGTAGGCAGTCAAGGACTGGTGTGATGGCTCCAGGATCACCGGGGATCCTGGCCCCATTTTCATCCAGCTTTACCATCCTTCATGGTCCAATTCACGGTATAAAATAGCTGCCTACATTCTCAACGTCACATCTACATTTGGGCCAGCCGGGAGGAGGATGAGCAAGTCCCTTCCCTTAGGGGCATGTTCTTGAAGTTAAACACAAAAGTTTGCTTAAATTCATAGACCGGTACCAAGTCATACAATACCTCTAGTTGCAAAGGTGACTGGGAAATGTAATTTTTATTTTGCGTGATTGTGAGCCCAGCTAAAAGCGTTTTATTTCTAAGGAAAAAGCTGAAGGGACAATAAGCGGTCTCTGCCTCGGAGGTTGCATTTTATGGCACCCACATCACTTCTGGCTTGGGAGGGCCACCCCGGGGTGTCTCACCTGAATTTTGGGGGGCCGGTTCTGATAGGGTTACCTCTCTATTTTTCTCACTCCTAATTAGATCCACCAACTGTAAGAAAACATGTGGGGCGTTGGGTAGTGAGGAAGTTCGAAACTGCCTATTAGCTCTTTGCATTTTCCCATGCAATGCGCTTTGGAGAGCTCTGAGGGGGCGAGTCATTCTGCGAGTCTGTGGACAGGAGCACATCATCGCGGCTCCCTCAGTCAGAGCACGGCAGCAAGGCAGTCTCGGCTGGGCTGCAGATGAGATTACGAATTTGGCAGAGATTCCAGCCACTGTCAAGCGTGTTCTAGGGAACTGAGGCCGGGCTGTTCAGAAGCTTCCACTTTGTGCCTTAAGTTCAAAAACAACTCTTAATGGGAGACCTTGTGCACGTTCACGCAGCTTAGCACCATCCCTCTTTCTCGGAGCTTATCCATTCTTAAAACGCCTCTGGGGTCCATTCTAACCATCACTCAAAGCCTTCTTTCTGGACCATTATGTCTCACAAGGTTTTCGAATTTCTGGCAGCAGTTATTGCATGTTAGGGGTTCGAGAGGCTGTCTGACTGTAGTTGCAGAGCCACGTGGACGCACTGCTAAGGGTTGCTTAGGCCTGAGAACATGCGAGCAGTAAAGAACCGCCACTACTCAACCGGCAACTGCAACAGAATTGAGCTGAAACTATTTTAGGCACCAAAGGAAGCTACTGGCTCAGAGAACTGAAGATGCTGGGGTAGGGCTCACTCCAGGCCAGTCCCTGGTGCTCCAGGAATGTTGTCTGGGTTCCTTTTTCTCTTTTTCCCAGCTCTGCTTTCCTCTCCATTGGTCTCATTCGGAGGCAGGCTTTCTCCATGCAAGAAAAATGACTTGCTGCCTGTCATATGTAATAGCTCTTTAGGGTCCACAACAGTATTTAAAAGTATAAAAGGGGGCTGTGATAAAAGAGCCTGAGAGCTGCTGGGGTACTCCCTGTGTTCTAGGCCCTGCCTGGTGGCAGATGCCATGTGGAGAGGCCGGTGCCCACCTCTGTGGTGGAAGGGGGCTCAGCCATCCCCCGACCATATCAAATGGGTTCTCTGTAGGCGAGCAGATTTTGTTACCAGAAAGAGTAACCGACCACAGAGTTCTCCTTTTACCACTGGAGATGCTGTGTTTGTTTACAGGAAACCAAAGTTTCAAATTCATTTAGAATCAGAAGTTCCTGAGTTGACCAATGGGACAGGAAAAAACGGAAAATATTTGGAAACTTTTCCTACAAGATTCAGATCAGAGTCCCACTCCACTCCGCCCAGGTTCCTTTTGTTCAGGGCCAGAGGGAGTGGAGAGAAGCTGGCACAAATTTGTGGGGCCTGCTGGTGTGGAAAGGGGCCTTAAGCAAGTTCTGTCTAAAGCATTTTAGTTCAAAATTCTTTTCCTTAGGGACTGAAGCTAATCCTAGTGCTTTTTGCCTCTGGCCAAGGGGATGGTCAGGAAATGACTATGACAAATCCCCAAACAGATCAGCCCAGCAGAAAATTTTAGGGGAAAAACCTTGCCCAGAAATGGCAGTGCAGGGCATACAACTTAGCTTCTTCCATAAATACCAGGCCCATTATGCAAGGAAGGAAATCAAAGAGTGAAAAACAGAATGGGATTTCATTTCATCCAAAGTGTATGGCTGTTTTCCAGGACAGAGTCAGTTTCGTAAAATAGGGACTGCGCGAGAAAGGGGGGCTCAGAGCATCCCCCCATTGACAGCCACCTGCAGCCCAGGTGGGTGCTAGGCTGGGACCTCTACCTTAGGACAGATAATGTTGCCATGTGATAACCAGCAAATGCCTTTTGAAGGTGCTAATCTTCATGTGATTTTGAAAGGGCTTTTATAGACATTGTCATTTTCAAACAGATGCAAAGTAAAGGGAATATTATAGTGAACTCAGTTTTTTCACAGTTATCAACTCCCGCTCGGACAATCTTGTTTTATCTATATTCCCACCCACTTCTGTTACACCATGGGATTATTTTAAAGCCACAAAGAACAGATACAGTATTTTAAGTGATTTTAAAAAACAATTTTAGAAATCATAGAACACATATAAAATGTTTTCATGGTGTCATGGACTGACTGCCACAAACTTACGAGTCAGAACTAGACAGATCTGGCCAAAAAAATTAATTCTGCTGTTATATTCTTCCACCCCTCCATCTGCCTTCTTCCAAAGGGAGTCACCTCAATCAAGAATAATTATGGAGATATCCGGACTTCCCCTGAGCCAAGAGCATCATCTCAGTTATGGGCCTGAGGTCCAAAAACTGTGACTCTTTGCAGGCAAATCCACACATGCATGTGTTTCTCCCTCCTGTTTTGAAATCAAATGACCTCAACATGCGGTTTGCCATGCACGTCTCTCATTTTTCACATCCCCCGGCACATGAAGGAAATCTCTGCCTATGTCTGGGTTTCCTCACATGCGTTCCCTGAGGCAACATTAGTTGGGAAATACCAGAATGATTACAGCTGAGATGTCTCTTTTCTGAAAACAGTTCTGATGGCCAACAGAGTTCTGACGGCCGGTGCTGACGGCGATAGGATGCTCTCTGTCACGCCCAGGTGAAGGGTCGCGTCTCGGTTTTCAGATCCACAGCATCTCGGGCATTTGCATGGGATTGTGGTTGGATCCATGCAGACTTAAAGATAAAAAGATGATGTCCGTGTATAAATAAAAATAACTGAAATAGAACGCTGAGTAAGTAACTTTGAGGTGGGCTTGAAAGCCCTGATTTAGAAGAGCTTGTCTGTAACTGGTTTACTGAAAAGCCTAAATTCCTTGGAGCTAGAAAGTGGTTTCTACCTTTCGTCGGATCCTCCTGTCCTTTTTGGTTGTGGCTCCTTCATGGAATCTTGGCCGAACTCTAACTTTCTAGTTACGTTTAGGATTTAAGATCAAGTCCTGTTCATTTAAAACATTTTAACCTTGAACTTGATTTAAATCGTGGCTCTTCCCTGCTTCCCAACTCTGGCATGGGCAAAGGCTGCAGGCCTGCCTGGAAGGGAGCAGGGGTCCGGCCCTGAAAGTCCTCCACCCTCTGCCTCTACCAAGTCGAGCTCCTGGAGGGTTGGAGGGAGGCAGGAGGCACAGGGCTGGTTTGAGTGACTTCCACATGTCTAGGTGGGGTGGGATCCCTTTCGTTAGGCTCCCACCCCTCTTGCCTCTGTGCTCCTTCACATGCAGGAAGGCCCCCTGGCACACATTGCTGGGGGACTGTCCCCATCTTCTTCCCAGGGACCCTAAGCCATGGTCCCTTCAAGCTCTGTAGGAGAGGCTATGTCTCTCTCCAGGCCTCTGATTTCACCAGGTGTTTGTCTCTATGTGTGGGTCCCCTCTCTCCAGGGCACACATCTCTTCTTCAAGAGAGGGGTCAAGCACCCCTCTCTTATTTCCCTTGGGGGTAGGGGTGTAGGTAGAAAAGCAAAACAAACCCACCCTTAGCTCCTCAAGCATCCTCCTGAGAACCTCGCTCCTGGGCTTGTCCATGTGGTAGGGACAATGCAGTTTTCTGGGTTCTGCGGCTCAGCCCTCATCCAGCCAGAGAACAAGCCGCCCTCTTCCATTCCTAGGAACACCACACATTGCTAAGGGTCATCTTCTTGCTTGGCTTTAGGGATGGGAAACTCCTCTCCTTATCCCCAGGCATGGGGATACACAGGCATCCAGGACAATGTGTCCTCTATGAGGCTGCCTACACCTCCCTCTCCCCTGTCCTTTTCGCCCACAGCCTGGGGTTCAGCGGGGGGGTGGGGTGGGGGCAGAGTCCTGAACGGCAGCTGCTCCCCAGGCCCTGTGGGGAGATGGCTGCTGCCTGACCGATGGATGGTGCTCCTTGTTGAATGTGGGGGTCCTTCATACATTTCATCCTCAGCTTTGGGCCAAAACATAGTTTGGTTCAATAGGGGAATTCCATTTCCTGGACAGACCTTGCAGCTCACTAAACCCACCTACAGATACATACTGAGTGCAGCTGAGACAGCAGCAGGAGTATGATAGTGGCCTTGTTTTACAGGCCAGTGTGTATAGGTGGTTGCTTTTCCTTAAAAGGGGTGAGAGTCGGGACACAGGCCCACGATGTCATCCACTGGACTGTAATCCCATACATGCAGGGACCAAGGCTTGTCTTGACATTTCCAGGGCATACAATGTATGCCACTTAGGGGGCAGTCAATATATATTGTTGAATAATTGAATGAACAGAAGTGACTGAGGTCACTAGTGGCTATAGCATCAGCAATTGGTTGCCTCCTGTGAACACTTTCTGAACTCTTATTGTTCCAGAAGCCCTGAAGATGGTTAAAAGTAAAAATTCCTGCCCTCAAGAAATTTATGATGAAGAGTAGGAGACAGACTGGCACAATTACCTACCAATAAAGCTTCCCAATTCCATCAGGAGAAAGCAAGGGCTCTGTCTTTGCGGCCAGCAAGGAGTGGGGCATGGAGAAGCCCCTGGCCCAACTCCTGCCTGGACACAGCTTTGATCCAAATTGTTTCAAGTGAGGCTGAATCCATTACTTCATGGTGCCTTAGTATGACATGGGGTCACCCAGTCCTTCCCTCCTTAGAGGCCCCTCCCATGGAGCCAGGATCCCCACTATCACCCCTTGGTGTTCAGTGACCCTGGGGCAACTCTCCTCTGAGAACAGTAACCAGATTCCTTGGTCTCAGTGGGGCCTTTTAGAATCAAGTAAAAGGCAAAAAAGAGAATGAACTGCCTGAGGATGGGAGGCCCGTGAGCTGCCCACATACCTGAGCCAAAAGGGTGTTGGAGGCAGCATGGCTGCAGCCCCCCAGGAATCAGGGAGCCAAGCCAAGGGAGACCCAGGGGCAAGGAAGTAGGTGTTGATCACTCAACACAGGTTCGCTAAGAGAAAGTGATTCCCCACGCAGAGCATGGATTTTATCCTTGGCAAACGGGTGCCATGTAGCTAGTACATCTAGTTCCCTGGGGCTGCTTTCATTGATTTGGAACACCAAATCAAATCATATCAATCCAAAGGCTTTGATCCTACCTCGTGTGAATATTTACATGTAGTGTGGGTCAATCTGGCAGATCTCAGCAGCCAACAGCGCCCTCGAATAAAGCCTGAAAGAAAAATGTCCTTGGCTGCTGTCTGTGAGAGGCTGTTATGAAGGGACCTCTTTTTGAAATGTTTTCCAGCTGTTATTTCCTTTCTGAATAATCTGAGTCTAATTCAATTTGTGGCACCTTTCTCTTTCCCAGATTTTTTTCAGAAGGAAAATTACCCTCATCTGGCTCTCTACAATCACATATATGTTCCGCCAGTTTTGGCTGAGACTCTCACTGCCTTGTAAATAAGTGACCCCATGGGTACAGGGAAGAAATATTGCACATTACATGGCCTTTCAATTACACGGCCTGGTGGCAGTCGAGCAAGATGCTGCACATTATCTCCAGAACGCTTGGGGTAGAAAGGTCGACAACCGTCTCCACGCTGACTCAGGGCCGATCCAGCACATTATTGTGTTGCTGTGGGAGAGTCAGGCAAGGCAGCGAGAGCCAGGAACGCCCAGGGATTATAGTTTTTACAAAAAAATCCCAAACAAACCCAAAAATAACAAAACTTGACTTTGGAGACAGTTCCATCCTCATATATCATAAAAACTATTTATAAGCAAAATATGACTCCACAGAGAGGACTTTCCTTCTGGTTTAATCAGTTCCCCACCCAGCTCCCATCCCTAGCATGGTTGACAATGATGTTAGAGACGAAAGATGTTACAAAGTCACAGAAAATAGACAGAAGCAGTGAGAATTCCAAACCCAAGTTGTCACCTGGCCAGAACCAGATGAGAATCAGGAGTCCTTGAATTAGGATGTTGGTGAAGACACAGCACCCTGGAGGAACTACAGCCCGACCAAGCTCGACTGAGTCAATGAGCTGCAAAGACTTCATTTCTGTCCTCCGTTTCTGCTGTTTCTCTGAAGGTTTTGTTTTGTTTTGTTTTCCACAGGAGATTAACATTTAAGTGAATAGCCTTGGAATAAAGCAGATTGCCCTCCACATTGTGGGTGGGCCTCATCCAACAGGTGAAGGCCTTATCAGAAAAACACTGACCTAGTGTGAAGAAGAAAGTGCCAGAGACTGCCTCTGGACTCAAACTGCGGTATCGACTCTTCCCCGGGTCTCCAGCCTGACAGCCTCCCTACCGATTCTTGTTTGTCTTCCCGGACCAGAAGGCATACTTCCTGTGATCAGGAACTTCGCACTACCACTCCCCTGGTTCTTGGTCCAATCTGTATATTTATTGAATGAAGTGGGCATGTAAGTATTTCAGATCGGAAAACAAATGCTGTTAAAGGAAATGAGCAGGGTGTAAGAGTCAGCAGATAGGGACAAGATGTCCTTCTTGTACTGGGTTGTCCCCACAAAATTCACGTCTACTGGGAACCTCAAAATGTGACCTTATTTGGAAATAGGATCTTTGCAGATTAATTAATTAAATTGAGATAAATTCATACTGGATAAGGGTGGGCCCTCACCCAAGAAGTGATGTCTTCATCAGGTGAGAAAATAGGAGGTCAGTGCACAGAGAGAACCCCAAGTGAAGAGGCAAGAGGTAGAATGGCAGGTGACGTCAGAGGAAAGTAACGCTGAGGATTGCCAGCAACTACCAGAAACTGGAGAGAAGCATGGGATGGCTTCTCCCTCAAGCATCCAGAAGTTAAGGACCCTGATGACACCTCTTGAACTTCCAGCTTCCAGAACTGTGAGAAATAGATTTCTATTGTTTCAGCCATCCAGTTGCAGTTCCCCGTTACAGCAGCCTGAGGAAGCGCAACAGCCTCTTCCTCGCATCTCTGCCAGTTCCCCAGAACCCTGCAATTCAGCTGTGGTTGCCCCCACATGCCCTCGCAAAATTGCCTCTTCTTTGTGGATTTCCCATCTGCCCCGAGGCTGAGTGCTGCTTCCCACTTGGCCAGCCTGTAACCTGTATCTAGACGGCAGGTGGTGAAAATCTGCAGGAGCTGGGGTGTTTCAAAGGCACAGCAAGCTTCCTCCAAGCTTTAGTGTCCTGCCTGGGAAGAAAACAGCCTCAGATCTGCTGGGACTCAAGCCTTGAGAACATGGGCTACCAGCCAACTGTGCAAATGGTATGTCCGAAGCCTCTGGGGAGGAGTACTCACCCAGGTCTTGGTTCATTAAGCTGCTTTTTAAATTGAGAAGGCTGGAAAAGCAATAGATGAAACAGCCTCCCAGAATTCCATCAACTGCTGTTTCACTCAGAGGATTCGTGAAGCTTTCTCTGCGGGGGCCGGAGGTCTTGTGTGGCTGTGGTGCGAACGACTGGATGCTGCGCGTGACTTAGGGTAGGAGCGCATGGGGAGGGAAGGGTGGCTCCTACGGGGGTGAGCTGTTACTGGCTCTTGAAGCACTTTCTTTCATAGCACTTATCACAGTTTATAATTGCATTTATATTCTGGAAGGCTCGTAGTCTCTGTTGCCAAAGGTCTCCAGGAGGACGGGGATTATGCTTTTTTGGCTCCGTGTTGTGTCTGCATTGCACAGAGCAGAGTGCAGTTTACAACAAGTATTGGATAAACATTTGCTAAAGCAAAGTGAGATGCATAAACATAGGTTAACTTCGGGATGCTAAAGGCACCCTGCTGAATGGTACTAAGAGTCTCTTAGAAGGAACCTCCCTTACTATATATAACTCTGCCTCCCATACGGCCCAACTGATGAAAATTCCCTTCCTTTTATCTTCACATAGGGGACTTTAGCTACCAATTCATAGGGCTTCCTCCCCTCAACTCTACCTATTTTAACCTTATTAAAAGGTAGTCAACCATTTTTTTCCCCTCCAAAGGAAATCTTATGTGGATTTCTAATCCAAAACCACTTGACAATGGAATTGTTCATGGTGTAGTGGGAATTAGGGGCAGGCAGAACCCTCACAGGTTTCCCCTCTGTGCACTGCTAAGCCATCTTCAATGCCCTGCAGAGAGTTCCTGGTTTGAAAACTCCACTCTGGGGATCCCAGAGGATCCCCACACCAGCTGGGGACATGTGCCTCTGAGACTCAGATTCAGTGGGACCTGGGCCTTCAGACCATGACTTAGACTCAAATGTTGGGTCCACACGCAGACCCTAAGTGGTGACCTACCCCAAAGGCAGGTTCTGTCTCCATCTCTTGTATTCATCTTGTAAAGACAGCTTGTTGCACAAGGCTAGGTGTCGGGACAAAACACAGTACAGCCACATAAGAAAAATAACTTTGTTATTAAGCATATATAATCTTATCCAAAGTACTTCATAGTATCACATCCATAACTGTTTGAATACTAGCCCAACTGGTACATGGATCTGTTATAAATAATGAACATAGCGACTGAATATATGACTAGTCACTGGGAAATAAAAACATCATGACACACATAGAATTCCCAGGGCTCTTGCTTTGGGGGTAGGGGTATTATTATAATAAAGAATGCTGAGGTCCCTGGGAGATGTGTAAAGGGTCTTTTTTTCTACGATTTCCCTAAAGCAGTAATATTTGTTGAAGGAGCATGTAAAGTTCAAGATTTTATGCTTCAACAATTACGGTCAGGATTTTTTCTTTTTCCTTTTCAAATGGAAAATAACTTTGTTTTGATTTGTTGTGCAACATACATGCTGACTGTGCCAGGAAACATTTCATCTATTTTCCTGAATTTGTTATTAATAACTTTAGATGGCTCTATTCTACCAGTTGTTTGGCCTAGATTCCTACAAATAAATTTCATTTTTAGGAAGGTTATCTAAAAGATGTGAAGGTTGCCCAACGAGGCTGCTGACTCTCTGATAGGGCAGAGCTGGGGGAGAGAGGAAGGGGAGTAATATCTAAAGTGTGAAGAGGGATTTGCTGTCAACCCAAGGAGATGCCTGGCACCGGGTCACAGAGAGTCTTGCCCGCATGCCTGGAAACTGGGCTCACAAGGCCACAAATCCTGGAATGGGATCATGACCAGAACCAGAGGGCCTTTGCCTGGTGTTTGGTGGGGGTAATACACCTTGCCCCTTGGTGATGTTCATTTCCTATTTACCTGTTTGGCTATGGACACACTTGTCTCAGTTTACACAGTGGAAAAGACGTCAGTTGGTTGTTGTGTTCTGTGGCAGGTGCTGGAATTCACAAGGAAGGAAGATAGAGCTGCCCTGGTGCCCCACATTCTTTGGCATAGTGATGGTTATAACTGATCCCTCTGGAGCTGGGCATGGGGCCCAAATGTATGCCCTCCTTGCACTCTTTCAACAGATTTTTGTTCCCATTGCTATCCAGAAACAGAAACCATCTATTATGTCCTATTCTAAGTTCTAGTGATCAGGTTGCAAAAAATTAAAGGCAGTGTTTTTGCTGAAGGATTGAGGAGGGGTACAAAGATCTCTTTCCCCATGGAACAGGAAGTGGCTTAGCAAAACTGTAGTAAATTTTACCCCCCAAAATGGCTTTTTCATTAAAACCAAAAATGGCTTTGAGCAGAAGTCCTGTTTAGACAGTGAAGCTTCAGTTTTCTATCCATAACTGAGTGATACATTAGGAATAACAGTGTATTATGTCTTATCTTTGAAAGATAATTAGGGCAGAGTACTTATTAGTCCTGTGGTAGTAGTCTAAGTTTTGAAAATCTGAGGATGAACAATTATTTTATAAACTGACCTGACCCAGCAGATTGAGATTATAAAATACAGGTTATTTTGTGTTTTGCTGGAGGATGTTATCTAGAATAATCTCATGAATCCCAGATATTACTACCTACAGTTCATTCTTTTAATATATTATCCTAGCTTCTTGTCATACGTGCAGTAGGGTTGAGTTTCATGAGCATTTGGCAATAAAGAAGTTTATATATAAACACAAGTTCCTCATTTAAGAAGAAAAATAAAGATGGACCCAATCATTTCTCAGAGTCTGTACATAATTCACTTTAGCATTCATCCATCCACACCCTTTAAATACTGTGTTCCACAAGCAGGCAACAGTAAATCTATTCCAGATGGGAGTCAACAGCTGCTCAGTTCATCTTTTCATCAACCCGTGGCTGGTGAGGCCTTCTGCTGTGAAGATTGGATTCTGGAGAGACTGAAGGGCTTGGGGAAGATGCTAGAAAAGGAGCATCCTTTCTTTTTTTTTTTTTTTGAGAATGTGTCGTTTTTAGCTGTAACATTTTGGTAGATGGTCACTGGGATTTCCGTGAGGAAGAAATAGTAGAGCAAAGTGTTTGTGGAGAACTCAGCCCCAGGCTGACTGATTGGGTCCTGTGTTTCTAACATGATGGGACTGAGGGAAGGAAGGCTGTCGTCTCTCCAGATTCACTAACAGAGGCCCCCGCATTGTTCTGAAGACGGAAGAGAAGTGGCAGGTAAACACCGATAGTGGTTCTCTTTAAACATGCTTTCCCAGAAGGAGAGTTAAATGGGGTAGGCGAAAAGGGGAAAAAGAAAGCTCAACACAAACCTCCTAGAAACGGGGGGGGGGAATCACAGGATGGGAACTGGGAACCCCAACATGAGCACATATGAACTGTGACACTGATCATCTTCGAGGCTCAATATAAGGGTTTAGGTCTCCTGACCAGGTGGCTGAAGAGCCCTTCTGTGTGTCAAAGGAGAAGGTGGTCTTGAAGATACTGTCAGCTGCCCATTAAAACCAAGAGGTTCCCCAGTGATATCACAAAGGAGCAGAAACCCCTGCTGGTCTCCTGAGCTTTCCTACTTCTACTCCTATCTCTGTGGATCCAGAGAAAGCCCTTTCCAGAATATGCTTCCCTCTGAGACCCAGGGGTGTATGAGCAAACAGGGACTCAGTGGAAGGTCTGGGAATATACCCCTTTTTCAACTGCTTCCCACATTTGCTGAGGAAGGGGAAGCAAGGGGAAGGCCTGTAAGAACTGGAGCTTGGACTGACTTATGGAAAACTAAGGAAAGATGAGACTAGCTGGGAGGAAATTTCTGCCAAACAAGGAAAACCACGTGTTTCCCTTCACATTCAAGAAAACTTTCAATAGTGTATTATTCTCTGTGTTGGCAAGCTTGGCTGGTCCCAGACAAGGACTTCTAATTCCCAAGGAGAGCAGATTCACCTGGCCCTGCCGATTCAGTGGGATCTCTGCTCCAGGTCCTCCCTGTCCTTTGCCAGTAACCCAAGTCAGCAACCTTCTTCCAGCCTTCAGCTCGTTGTGCATTGATTCAACCTGGCTCATGGGCTCATGGCATGTTCTGGGCAATCGGTCAGAGCCAGGGAATTCTGCACCTCTCCCTAAGGGTCAGCCACCTTTATTTAACAAATAACCTGTGACTTACTAAGCAAGCCCACTCATTTGCTCAAACAGCTTTCAAGTGTCCTGGCAAGCCAGGAGCTCATTGTTCTAATGTGAATCAGGTACTTCATTCACTTACTTTGTTCTGAATAGAGGATTTATTCCTATAGCCAGAGTAACACTCCTCTCTGAATATGCTTATAGATAAGTGTAGCATGAATTCTTATAGTCATATGAGAATTTAGAAAGAGACAACCCCTATGACAGTCAATATACTACTATATCATTTTTCTTCATCTCCCCTAATCTGTGCTTCTTAATTTTCTCCTTTCTTTAACCAAAATTGGGAAACAAGGTTGGACGAGAGGACAGAACATTGCAAACCTATTAGACTGACAAGGTTAAAGAATTATCCACCCAGGTAAATTTATACATTGTTGTCTCCCCTTTTTAACTGAAGAGGCCTAATTCTGATACTGAGGAATAAGAGTCTATTCCAGACACTTATCTATTGTTTTTTATAAGTAACTTCATTTTCTCAGAGCTCACCTGGCTGCTTTCCCCTTTTCAATAGTCTGCCAAAGTTTACGACACCGTGAGACTACTTAACTCAAAGAAATCCAGAAGCTCCTGGATAAAGGAAAGTTACAACGTAGACCAACAGACTCCATCTGACTCTCAGAGGGAAGCATATACATCAGTCACTTTCTCTTGTCTCCAGCACATCAAGCAAGGGACTCTGAAACTAGTATTTGGAAGAAGAGGAGGACAGAAAAGGCAAGAAAAAGGTAAAGAAAATAAAAACATATCTTTTCTGGGTCTCCAGTGGCTTCTTTTTCTTTAGATGATTTAACTGCAGGTGAAAAGGCGCTTCTCTTCCCTTCCTTTGGCATGCCGACGTTGGGATGTGCTAAGGGGACAAGCCTCCGGGGGCCCCCAAGTCTTCTGTCTCAGTACTTTTTTGGATGGTCATCTCCAGAGCCAAAGTCTGTGGTCTCCGGGGAGCTGGGAAATTCCTGAGGCAAAGGGAACTCCTCCGCCGAAGAGTGAGTCCGATGCCCAAACACCTCCTCCTGCAGCTCGGCGATGTCATTGCGGAGGTCGGCCAGCATGAGCAGCAGGAAGTCAAAAGAACCGGGCGGCCCCTGTGGACAGAGAGGGATCAAGGCCAGGACGCCACGGCCGGCCCTTGGCGAAGCGGGTGCTTCCACGGGCTCCGTGGTTTGCTATCCCACTTCTTGCTGGCAGCTATTTGGTTGATAACTCTATCCCGAATGGAGTGAACACCAGCACTGCTACAGTGGCCTGGGGGATCGAGATTGCCTTCTAATTAATTCCCTCATCCCCCGCATGAGCTTTGCGGATACCTTCTCATCTTCTCCGGTCCTCATTCTAGGCTACATCAAATCTGGTAGAATGAGAAGATGGCACGGTTCTCCTAGGTTCCTTTCCAAAGAAACCTGGAAGATGCTTATGGAGGCGTAGAGTAGTGGCCAAGAGGTTGGGGTTCTGTTGGGTTTGAATCTCAGCTCTGCCAATTACTAGCTGGTCTTTGGTGAGTTACTTAATTTTTTTGGGTTTCCACCTCCCTATCTGTAAAATGGGGATAATGAAAGTCACAACTTCCTAGTGTTTCACAGGGTTTATAAGTGAGGAGTTAAATGGGTTAATATATATAAAGGGCTTAGAGCATAATAAATACTCGAAAATGTTATCTTTTAAAAAATGGAAGTATTAAAATGTTTATAAGGATCATTGACGGTAATTACCACTTAAATGAATTTTAAAATATGTTGTAAAAAACATTCTCAATCATAAGGTAGGTTGGTCACCGGGACAGCAGTGCAGCATGGAGAATATAGTCAATGATTCTGTAACATCTTCCTCTGTTGACAGATAGTAGTTTAATAATATGGGTAACTTCTGAACCAATGTGTTGTGTACCTAAAACTAATATAAGATTGTATATCAACTATACTTCAATTTAAAAAATTAAAGGAAAGTATGTTGTAAAGGCATCCATTCCTCCTTGGTCAGGAAAAGGACAAAGACTTCCTAATTTTTCTATTGACTGAACATCTTTTATCACTATATATAGTATTTATTAAGCCTTCACTTCTATGTAGTGCTGTGTGGGGCATGGCAAATAATGGGTGAGCAAGCATGTTCTGGGCTTGTTAGCTGCCTGTAGTAAATCTTTATCACCCCCACAATCTGTGCTGCTGCCGGGGCCACCTTAGAATCTGCAGCTTTATCTGCAAAGCACTTAGTGATGAACAGTGTTTTGACATCAACTGACACTCACTTGAGGTGTAGCAGATCATATTCCACTTGGCATCACACAGGTGAGGGAATGGATGCCCAGGGATGCTATGTGACATGGCCAGGATCAGAGGGCTAATCCATGGAAGAGTTCAGATGGGAACCTGGCCCTCCTATCTCTAAGGCCAAGGCTCTCTGCCTTTCTTCAGAAATGACATTGACCTCTTCTGAAACAATGGAGTTGCTCAAATTTTCTGTGCTTTTGGGTACTACTAACGTTCATTTTTAACCTCCTGGACACCACACACATACCCAGTAATTCCTTCTCTTTGGTCCCAAGGAGCCCTGCATGTCTCCGTACTTTTTTGGGGAGGACAGTCATCTGACCTGTTAGGGTTGTAGTGGTGGCTAAATTCTTAAGCTTCCAGAGTTATGACAGCTCTATAGATTTCTTTTCTGGTCCCTTCAGATGTTTTATGACATACTTGGAAACAGACTCATGACATACTGGGGTTTGAACCATAACAGAAGACATTCCACATAAGGATTAGCCATGATAAAAGAAAAAACAGCAGAAAATGAATTCTAAAAATGAATCCCAACCAGCTGCTAAAGGCCTCCATGATGCTCCTCTGACCCACTAAGTTCTGTTTGGGTGGGCTGGATGGTGGCTGGAAGGGGCTAGTTTTCACTAATAAGAGCAACTTACAGACTCATCAGAGCTGCATCCCTGAGCACATTCCCCCTGGGGGAGCAGTACAGACAGTGCTACTTACTGGAGACCCTCTGGGCCCGGGTGCTCCTCTCTCCCCCTAAAAGCAGAAAGGGCAGGATTAGCTTTGTGGACCCTGTGGAGGCCACCACTGTGGTCAACACTTAGACACCCACTATCACCATCTCCCTGCACCAAACCACAAATGTTTTCTGTTGGAAACAAAGGTAAGCTTGAAGCTAGACTCATGGAACCACTTCCTTGAACAGAACTGCCTGGATCAAGTGTCTCTCATTCTGATGTCCCATGAGGCCCTATGTTTTCAAACCAGATCTGACAAGAGGAATGCTTCCATTGCCAGGCAGCATGGGGAATAATAGACACTTTCTAAAGTAACTCACACTGACTTCTTTACGAGCAAGCAACTGGCAGCTCTCAGTGTGAAACCACCCTTTTGTGCAGCATGGAACTTCTCCTGTACTTGACTTAAACATATTAAAGGAATGGGGACACACTCAAGAGTCCTACAAATAAACAATGGCTAGAGAGAAAAGGGCATGCTACAATGACAACCAGAAGCTTGTCAAAATGTATAGGGGTAATCTTTCTTAGGAGTAGTTTTTGTTTTTATGGTTGTTTCATATTTTAAGAAAAATGCTTTCTAGATTTTCTGCCTAGCTTTGGGTAAAAAAGTGTGCCTGTTTTTCAATTTTGCCTGTGACAAAATAGGGAAAGGAAACAGTGTTTTGAATTTTACTTGATGCCTGCACAGTAGGTTGAAATGCAGAGACCTTTGGCTTGTAAGGGCCACCCACGAGACTTACCTTAGAACCATCCCTTCCCGGTGCACCTGGGGGGCCCTACAAGACAAAGGGATCCGGTTTAGTCTAACAGAAGGAAAATGCATGGGACAAGAACATGCTTCCCCCCACCAACAGTAGAGAGATCTCTGATAAAATACTGACCACAGGGCCCCTCCGGCCTTGCTTAATGTGGGACAGATCAGGAGATGGTCCCATGGGTCCCATTGAGCCCCTCGGGCCAGGCTGCCCAGGAGGACCTGGTATCCCAGGGAAGCCCGGGCTCCCCTTTGGTCCTGGTGAGCCTGGAATCAAAGAACACCTCATTAGCTCCATATCCCATGAGGAGGAAAGGGGTCTGGCTGACAAGAGAAGAGAGCCTGGGGGCCCCTTTTAGCCATTTCTCTTTGCACTGCGCCCTCTGCCTTCTGGCATCTCTGCTAAAGTGTCCCACAGGCGTTTTAAACTGAGCAGACTTCCCCATGCCACTCTCTCTTCATGGCTCACCGGTCACCCATCCGCTCAAACCAGAAACTTGAGAGTCCTCCCTTACGTCCCTTTCCACAACCTCCTTGTCCAGTCAGTGACCAGTTCCACACACTGCACCTCATTAATGCCTCCTATAACCATCTGTCCTCTGTACGTCCTCAGTCACACCAGCATGGTGGTCAATAAGCTGGGTAGCTGCCAAGGGCACGGGTTTTTGCATCAGAGAGATCTAGGTTTGAATCCTGGACAATCTGCTTGACCTCTTTGATCCTTAGTTTCTCATCTGTAAAGCTGGACTAATAAAAAAAACTACCTTATAGAGTGGTTGAGTATTAAATGAGATTTTAGACACACACACACACACACACACACCATGTAGCCTAGTACCTTACACAGGGAAGCACTAAACAAGCCTGTTAGGACTTCCTTACAGTGATTCCGCTTTGCAGACAATAAAGTTCAAACTCCGCAGCACTCTCTGTAAGGTCACTCTTGCCTTCCTCTACAGGCATTCTTTACCACCACTGCCTCCTTCCTAATCACCTCCCAGCCCCCATCCACCCTGAAAAAAAAAAACACGTGCGTTGTACCACCCAGCCTTGACTCCTCTTTCCTCCTTTGCCTGTGCCCTCGTGTAATCACCACCACCCACATTTCTCTAAATATCAACACCCCCTTCCCTGTAAGAGAACAGCTTACTTCACTGTGCACCATTACATTACACATCCAGTGAGTGTGTATACATTACAGGTGTATTAGATATATATCAGATGTAGTTGTATACAACTATACCTATACACACACTCTATACATGTCTATGTGCTCATTTATGGATACTATTATCCTCTGAATTTCCTAACATTTAAGAATTGGGAGACTTTATATAAAAATCTGGGCTTCTGGCTTCTGTTTTAAAAGAGGAGGAACTCCATACACAAAAGTAAATTTGAAATGGATCAAAGACCTGAATGTAAGTCATGAAACCATAAAACTCTTAGAAAAAAACATAGGCAAAAATCTCTTAGACATAAACATGAATGACCTCTTCTTGAACATATCTCCCCAGGCAAGGAAAACAAAAGCAAAAATGAACAAGTGGGACTATATTAAGCTGAAAAGCTTCTGTACAGCAAAGGACACCATCAATAGAACAAAAAGGAATCCTACAGTATGGGAGAATATATTTGTAAATGACAGATCCGATAAAGGCTTGACATCCAAAATATATAAAGAGCTCATCCACCTCAACAAACAAACTGAACAGACAGTTCTTCAAAAAAGAAATTCAGATGGCCAACAGACACATGAAAAGATGCTCCACATTGCTAATTATCAGAGAAATGCAAATTAAAACCACAATGAGATATCACCTCACACCAGTAAGGATGGCTACCATCCAAAAGACAAACAACAACAAATGTTGGCGAGGTTGTGGAGAAAGGAGAACCCTCCTACACTGCTGGTGGGAATGTAAATTAGTTCAACCATTGTGGAAAGCAGTATGGAGGTTCCTCAAAACACTCAAAATAGACTTACCATTTGACCCAGGAATTCCACTTCTAGGAATTTACCCTAAGAATGCAGCACTCCAGTTTGAAAAAGACAGATGCACCCCTATGTTTATTGCAGCACTATTTACAATAGCCAAGAATTGGAAGCAACCTAAGTGTCCATCAGTAGATGAATGGATAAAGAAGATGTGGTACATATACACAATGGAACATTATTCAGCCATAAGAAGAAAACAAATCCTATCATTTGCAACAACATGGATGGAGCTAGAGGGTATTATGCTCAGTGAAATAAGCCAAGCAGAGGAAGAGAAATACCAAATGATTTCACTCATCTGTGGAGTATAAGAACAAAGGAAAAACTGAAGGAACAAAACAGCAGCAGAATCACAGAACCCAAGAACGGACTAATAGCAATTCCTGTGTGGTGATCTCCAATAGGTTCTTCACAATGGTATAAAGGTCATATCAAAGTGTGGGCAAGGGGTTTGTTTGTGTTTATACAGAGGATCAAAGCCTAATTTGGCTATACAGAAAACGATTAAGATACGATATGAAGAAGAACTTCCAACATCAACATCCTCTGGAAGAGTCATTCCAGAAGATGAACATCAAAAAACTTCAACAAAGATCCTGGCACTGCTGCAGTTGTAGCTGCAGTCATCCTACTGGTTCCTGGACTTGCCATTGGAATGAAGAAGGAGATATCTAAGCTGGCCTGTGCATACAGTAAAACAACAAATTTGACTGGATCTACACTGTCGGAACTCAACCAAGAATTAGGAGAAGTGCAAGTTGCAGTGCTCCAAAATTGTGCAACTATAGACTATCTACTGTTAAAAAAACACATGGGATGTGAACAGTTCCCAGGAATGTGTTGTTTTGTCTGATTTTTCTCAAACCATTCAAATTCAGTTAGACAATATCCATCATATCATAAGTTTTCACAAATGCCTAGGGTACCTAACTGGTTTTCTTGGTTTCACTGGATATGGCTGGTAATTGTAGGTCTGCTTTTGTTATGTAGCTGTATTCCTATTATGTTAATGTGTGTGCACAATTTAATTAGTAGTTTAAAACCTATACATGCTGAAGTTACTCTACAAGAAGATATGTCAAAGAAATAATCAATCTTCCCATGTTTTCTTCCGTCTGCTACTTCTATAGCTTTTCTTCTTCCTTCCTAATTACAACCCTTTAGTAGAATTCGTGCCTCATATAGAAAATTACCGAGTATCATAATTCTTCCAAGTGGTAAAGATACCTCAAGACAAATGCTGGGCATAGAAGCCACAGGGCATAAATCTGCAAAGAAGTAAAAAGCTAACCTTTTCAAACAATAAGGCTTCTCTCTCACTTACCAACTTTACATTTCCCTGTATGGCCCTGGAAGATGACTGGTTAGCCAGAGACGGGTAAGATTCCTCAAGGGAGGAACAACCTAAGACAGGCACAGTTGCAGGGGGCCATCAGGAGAGAAATTGGGGACCAACAGAGGGGAGGCTTAGAACCTCACCCTCCCTGTTTTGAGAGAAATCTTCTGCATCCGTGGATGTTTTGTTGCCCTTGTCTAGCTTGGATTAGTACTTAGTCTATAGGCACAGACCTGATCATCTACATTTGCCCTCTTACAGCACTAAATTATGTTTTCTACCTTTATCTTGCATCTACCTACCACTTCAGCATTTTATTAAAAATAATAATAATAATAAGGGAGAAATGTGGGATTCACATATAAATCAAGTATAACAATCAAACGAATAATCATATCTGACTTGACTGTTTATAGTTCATGATGCATGATCAAAACCGGAAGTTTCTTTGATGACTGCCCTTGCACTGTTCACCATGTAAGAACTTACTCACTATGTAAGAACTTGTTTGTTATGCTTCAGAAGATTGGAGACTGTTGAGATACAGGCTTGGGGTTGATTAATGACTGTACATTGAGTCCCCTATATAGAATTTTATTGTTGTTAACAACCATTTGATCAATAAATATGAGAGATGCCCTCTCAAAAAAAAAAAAAAAAAGAGGCGGAACTAAACCCGGACCTCTACTCTCCTACTGGCACAGCCGACTGGAGCTCTCTGCAGGGGCTGCCCCTGTCACGGGACTATGTGCTCTCGGGTTTCAGTCTGTCCTCCTCACTGCCTACCTCTCATCTATGCTCCCTGTCCGTAGACACTGAGGGCTTCTCTGTTTTTTGTTTTTAGACTCTCTTCAGAGGGCAGAGCACTGGGAGGATGTTGAGTTTAAGAACATGCTATATGACTGTTTTTGTGCCTGCTTGATAATAACTGTTGTACGTCATAGCACTTATCACGGAGATTGAGGGAGAGGGACTACAGGTCTCATCTGCCTCTAACTACAGATATGCAGAATTGTAGACAGCCACTAGCCTGGGCTGGGCTTGTAGTGGGGCTTGGGGGCTTCCCCCACTTGTGTCTATCTGCTACACAGTGAGGGAAAACCTCACTGGCTGCTCAGTTGGAAGGCAGCACCTGGTGCAGAGTTCAGGGTGTCCACCTCTGCAGTAGGCCTCAAACATCAGCTGACAGGGAAGGTGAGGGAAAAGGGAGTGGGTGCTTTGAGAGTATTTATTTAAAAGTTGTGGTAAACAACACATAGAAGTTATCATCATAACCATTTAAAAATGGTTTCTGACATCTCCATTGCCTTCTGACATCTCCATTTTTAAAATGCACAGCTTAGTTGTGTTAAGTACATTCACACTGCTGTGCAACAGATCTCTAGAACCTTTTAATCATGCAAAACTGAAGCTCCACACCTACTGAACAACTCCCCCACCCTGTGCCCCTCAGTCCCTGGCAACAGCCAGTCCACTTACTATCTCTATGAATCTGACTACTTTCCATACATCACAGAAGTCGAATTATATGGCATTGTCTTTTTGTGACTGCCTGATTTCACTTAGCATAACATCCTCAAAGTCGCATGTTACAGCTTGCAATAGGATTTCATTCTTTTTTAAGAATGAGCAATATTCCATGTTATGTACAGACCACATTTTGTTCACCCATTCATCTGCTGATGGACACCTGGGTAGCTTCCACCTCTTGGCTATTGTGAATAGTGCTAAGAATATGGACATGCAAACATCTCTTTGAGATCCTGTTTTTAATTCTTTTGGATATATACCCAGAAGCGGGATTGCTAGATCATATGGTAATTCTATTTTTTATTTTTTGAGGGACCTACGTACTGTTTTCTGTAGTGGTAGCACCATTTTACATTCCTACCAACAGTGTGCAAGGACTCCAGTTTCTCTACATTCTTACCAACACTTATTTTCTTTTTCTGGTAGTGGCCATCCTAATGGATGTGAAGTGATATGCTCATTGGCCATGTGTTTATTATCTTTGGAGAAATGTCTGTTCAACTTCTTTGCCCATTTTAAAATCAGGTTATTTGAGATTTTTGTTGTCTTATTGTAGGTCTCTTTATAGTCTGGATATTAATCCCTTATCAGATAATGTGATTTGTAAATATTTTCTCCTATTCAGTAGACTGCCTTTCATTCTGTTGATGGTATTCTGTGATGCACAAAAGTTTTTAAATTTGATGTAGTTCTATTTGTCTCTTTTTGCTTTTTACATCTGTGCTTTTTGTGTTACATCCAAGAAATCATTGCCATATCCAATGTCATGAAGCTTTTTACCTATGTTTTCTTCTAGGAGTTTTATAGTTTCAGATCTTACATTTAGGTCTTTAATCCATTTTGAGTGGATTTTTATATATGGTATAAGATAAGGGTTCAACTTCATTCTTTTGCATATAGAAGGACATGAGTTTTTAGCCTTTTTGGACTGTCAACACAGTGAAGGCACGGGCTGTGTCTTAAATGTCAGCACACTGTTGGAGAGTCTCAGGTGCAAAGTAAGCTGCTTGGCAAATGTTTCAAGTCAAATGATTGCACTGAAGAGGCTGGGCTGACTGCTGTGCTATAATCATTCCCCAGTGATGTCTCTTTCAAATGCATATGGTAATTACTTTTGAATCATACCTAGCTCCTACGTGACAGAGGGTGGTATGACTTCTAGGCACCAGAAAACAAAATAAATCAAATCAAAGAAACAAAGACTGCAGACTTTTCATATTGGAGAAGTCTTTTCTACCTCACAGAATAATTAAGCCAAAGTTAAGGCAGTCACTGTTCCATCCAAACATGTTTCACACCCCTAATTCTCTGGGCTGGAACCAGAACCCTCCTAAAATGAAATAATCAAACTCCCAAAGCAAAAGGACAGGCCAGAAATAATATTTTACCTTCATTTCACAATCAATGAACTTCAGAGATCACTACGTGTCAGGTGCCTTTAAAACATGGGCCTTTGATGTGGAAATGGCAGCACCTTATACATAACAGTGGGGGCCAGAGACAGGAGCAGCCCCCTCTTTACCACCAAAGCCAAAGGATTCCCACCAGGCGTAGTTTCCTGTGTTGGTGCCCCAGTCTGTGATTCATCAGAAGCCTCAGGACTAGAGGAAACCTTATTGTCTTTCTAACTGCCCTCAACGGAGGGCATCACAAACTGATGCTGGAAGGAGAAAGAAACAGGATTGTAGGGGTGAGCAAGGGCACAGTGCATGGCCAAAGCAGATCCCTCAATCACTCTGTTCCTCAAGGGCCCTGGACAGCTCAACCCATGTTAGAAACCAAACAGCAAAACTGGAAAGTCAGCACGTCATTAAGAAGAAAGACAGCCAACGGCTCCCTGTTCCTGTCTAGTCTGTCTTTGTTGGAGTGGTATGTAGATTGGTCTGGAGAAGAATTCCCTCCAGGAAAGCAGAGCAAAAGCATTCTTGTAGAGAAGGGTGGAGACCACTGTGCTAAGAATTTGAAAAGAGAGACCACGTCTCCTTGGAAGCGGCAAGAGGCTGCCTGTGGGAGGCAACTGCTGGAGAAAACGGCCCATGACCCAGAGTGCCTCCGACCAAGGGAATCAACACGAGGGTAAACCAGACTCCTGGACCAGTTCTTGTTCTCTGTACAGACTGAGACCCAGGCCACCTGTGTTTGAAGGAAACCAGATTAAGATTTAAGTGCAGAAGAAAACACATAAATGGTTTGGGGAGAATTTTGAGACCTTCCTCCTAAAATCTACTCATGCCCTTCCTGCTTGGACAAATCCAACCAGCCTTTCACGCCCAGGTCAAGCCCCAAGTCCTCCGATAATTGCAGGTCACAGTGATCTTCCCCTTTTACAAACTCTTATAAAAGGAAGCACCTGCTTACTTTGGGGCACACAGATACTGTTTTATTCTATTTGCTTTCACTCTGTCTGTCTTGTCTTCCCAATCAGAATGCCAGGAGGTCATTCACAACACCGAGCACACTGCTAAGCAATGATAATCAAGGATAAGACCCTCAGTTTTTGGAATCCTTTGCTAACACTAATGCTATTTCTTTTACTGGCATGGAAAAAAATATATTGCTCCATCTGTTTATGGAGGGACTCATAATAAAACATAAAATACCTTGTAACTGGTTTTTTTTTTTTGTGGGGGGTTATCATTGTACATCTCTTGATAGAATAATAGGTCATTTGGGATTTTCTTTGGTGTCCTAAGGGTGACCCTCCCAAACAATATGCTGAATGAGAGAAGCCAGACAAGACAAACACACACTATGAGATTCCATTACTATGAGGTTCTAGAACAGACAAACCATAGTGATAGAAAGCAGGCCAGTGGTCGCCTAGTTCTGGGGAGAGGGGAGAAGCAAAAGGGAACAAAGGGACCTTTTTAGGGTGATAGACATGTTCTACGTCTTGATATAGATCTAGGGTGTTGGTTAGTTAAGTGCTTGAGATAGGATGTACACATTTGTCAACTTGTTCAACTGTGATTTAAGTGGTTACATTGTATATAGTTGGATCTCAAAGAAGTTGACTTAAAAAGAAAATTATATATATAATGTAAATTATAGATATATAGCTGTAAATGTGTTCATGAATAGGGGAAGGAGGAGGTAGGATTGAGGAAGAGGGGAAATGAGGCTGGCCGTGAGGAGTCAGAGGTGGGTGATGAGGCCCCAGGAGTTCCTTATACCAATTCAATTTCCATATATGCTAACATGGGAAAACACTTTTCATTTTGTTTCTCAGTAACCTAAAATGATCTCTCAGAATCTTACCCAAGCCCAGAACAATGACCTCTTTTCCCCAAATGACTCCTTGGTGATGAGGGTTTCTCAGGCTTGAGGACCCTGTTTCCCCAGGCCCTCCTGCTGCACAGGCGTGGGAGCTCCCAGACTCTTGCTTCTACTCTCATCCCCAGAAGCTAGAGAGCTGCGTCCAGCCCCCACTAAACGTGAGCTCTTGGCAGCCCTGCCTGGTGACCCTGCCACCCTTCCATGCCCTTCTCCACACTCACCGGGAGGGCCCTGGCCCCCGGGCAGGCCAGGAGGTCCTGGGAGGTAAGCGTTTGAGACCAGCACCTTGTTGTCGTTGATGTGCTTGCCCAGGTGGGCAGCACTGCTGGGGAGCAGGGCGATCTGCAAAGGGAAGGACCGCGGTCAGGAGGTGACGGCTCTGCTGCTTGGGAGAGCCTTCCCTTGTGTGTTGTGTGTGCAGATGCTGTGAAACCTTCTCACGGTGATTCTCTGTTACCTGAGCCGCTTAGGGCTCACAGGGGCTGCAGAGAGCCTCTTTCTAGACCCAGAGGCCTTCTGGTGAAGACAACCTGCATGAGAGCACGATAATTTGCATTTTGGCACACAGCTTTCACCTGATAATCTCATGGAGAAGATTCTTCCAGCTCCTCTGCAAGGTGATTGCTCTAGTCCTGTGTCCCCTAGGCCCTCACTGGAAGCACTTGCCATTTGTCTAAAAGATAAAATCCCAGGAAACCCACAAGAGGGTTTGGGCCACAACCCTGCAGCCTGGCATGGAAAACGAGATCTGTGAGGCTGGAGGTGCTGCGCCCGCTCCCCTGCTCAGTCTCCCTCGCATGCCCGTCGGCACATGCCAGGCTCTCCTGGGGTCAAGGCCCTATTCCCCCTGTAGCTGCCCTAGGTGACCTGTTGCAGCCCGAGATGCTCCTCCATCTGGAACTTTTTCAAGAGGGTTTTTTCTTGGAGTCCTTACCAAATCTGTCCAGCTCAGGGCACAAGGATGCTCAGAGGTCGGGAAGATCAAAGAAGCACCAATGTTGTTTCCTAAAAGGTCCGCTTGGTGCCTTCAGCACTCCTGCGCATGTATTCCTAGGAAGCCTAGGAGCCCTTCAGCTAATAATCAAATCCTTAGGTAAGGACAGCCTTGGGGCCCAGGAGACAGGCGATTCCTGAGCACCTACTGCCTTCCTCCATGCTTTGACAGACCTAGTGTTCCCTGAAAAATGGAAGTAATGGCACTCAATTCTTCTGTGCTCATTGTTCAGAATCCAGTAGGAATAACCATAAGAATAAAATCTTGTGCAACCTCAGAGTCAGCTTTGTACAACGTCAGGTAGGGGTTCACAGTTCAAAGTCCCCACTGGGCCCAGGCTGTGTTCTGTGGGTTTATTTACAATGGTGCTGGTGTCACTGCTTCACAGCAAGGGGCCCTCTGATGTGCAAATGTGGGCCTGTAGTTTTAAGGTGGATGGGAGTGAACTACTCAGGGAAACTTATAATTAACTAGGGGATAGAAGGTCAACACTGGAAGCTGAAGGCTGGTTCAATTTTATTACCTGCTCCCAACACAAAAACTGGAATGTGGACCCACCTGTGGGCTTTGGCATTAGGAACACTTAGGTGTAAATCTCAGCCCTGCCCCCTTCTACCCGTGGGATCTGAGGTAAGCTTCTTGACCTGGGTGTCTGCATCTATGCAACGAGGACAGTGATATCCAAACTGAACAGCTACCGAGAAGGCAGAAGCGTTGATGCCTTTAACATGCTTGGCTCGGCGCCCAGCCTCGGAGCCTCCAGCAGCTGTTGCCACCCACACGATGCAACGCTCTGTGCGGCTGCTCCGGCTCTATTTCTAAGTAGCTGTGTGACTTTGCTAAGTCCCTTCACCCTTCCAGGTGCTCATCTTCACACCTACAAAATAAGTGGTTCGGACCAGATGATCGTGTCTTCGGGCATGAAATTTTGTGAGTGAGCCTGGCGGATGAGACCTGCACGTGGATACACTGCAGAGGTGCTCCCTGCGCCCTTTCCAGTGCTGTTTGCTCCCCTGCAGAGGTCATGAGGCCACACAGGACATGCTGACCTCAGTTTCCTGGATGACCTCCTGCTGGGCAATTACATCCTGGCTTCCTTCAGTTCCTCTGTGTATCAGCAGGATGAGTGCTCAGAATCCCTGGCTTGACTTCCACACACACACAGCAGAGGAAGGGCTTGTGGGATTCAGGTGTTTGGGAGGAAGGTCCTAGGAATGTAAGAAGAGTATGTGTTTCTCCTGGATTCCACTCGATGGAATTATGAATACCATTACCTCATAGTAGCCTCCATAATAAAACATCTACCTCACAGAGCTATTGGTACAAATCAGGGCTGTCTGTAAATACTTTCTAAGGGCCTATAATGTTACATGATAAACATTTACAGAGCTCTTTCTAGGTGACGGGCACTGTTCTAAGTCCTTCATGAGTATTAGCTCATTTGATGATGAAAACCTTATATAATAGGCATTATTTTATACCCTTTTTATAAAGTTGAGGCACAAGGAGGTTAAGTAACTTAGCCAGGGTCACAGAGCAGAGGGTGGGGCTAGGATTTCAACTTAGCCAACTTGGTTCTGGACTCTGTGCTCCTAACCACTACACCAAGCTGCTTCTCTTAATATTACTAGTGGTACTTGGCAATCTGCAGTCACGTTAATATGGATTAGTCTTCCCAACAGTCCTGAGATGACCCATTTTACAGAGCAGCCAGATCAAGGTAGCAGAGGAAATCAGTCACAAACTGTTGAGAAGACATGTATTTGCCTGACAGTAAGAGCAATGCTAGAGGGGGCAATTCTGCCACCACATTGGAGATTGGCTCTCATTTTGGGAACCTCATTGACCTCTAAATTCTGAAGCTTCAGCTGCCTGCTCCTCACCCTATGGCAACTGTGGGATGACTCACACCACCACTGCACCACTGGCTTGGTTTTCCGGGTACGACAGTACATTTATTTAAGCAAGGACCTTATTCCACACCGTCTGGTATCTCCTCATCTCCCAGCCCACCATGGTCTGCAGCAGGTGCTCAACAAACACTTCCTCAATCATTATTCATGCTTCCCTCAATTGCTCCGCAGAGGCGGAGACACACTGCTCTCAAATAAAACAGTTTGCAGCAGGAGCACAAGTGACTTTTAAGAAGTCCTGGGCTCAGACTTTTCCTCAGCACACTGATGGGTCTGAGACCCCTCTGTACAAGTTACATTTTATCTGTCCCCACATCTCCCTTTTGCTAAATTACCTTTTTTTTTAAAAAAAATTGCTGTTTGCAAACAATGGAAGAATTTGTAGAGGCAGAGGCATTGGGAATGCAAACCACCTTCAGAAACTTTTAAATACAAGCACAGAATCTGGACATCCCACAAAACAAATCTTTATCTTAGCAAATTATAAGGCAAGCACCCTTTAAGGAACATCTAAGTCAAAAAGCAGAGCTTTGCCAGTCACCTGAAGCCCTTCCACGTACCAGTCCTCTTTCCTCTCAAGAGTAACCACTATCCTGATTTTAATCACGTCCTGTGTTTCAAAAAAATAACTTATCACCCAACTGTACCTGCCTAGACACCATGGTTTAGTTTTGCCCATTTAAAAATGTTATGTCTTTTAAGTTTCTTTTAATCTTCAAGTTGCTGCTCCACCTCTTTCTTTTCTGTATGATTTACCCACTGAGGAACTTAGGACATTTGCCCTGTACAGTTTCCCACAGTTGGGGTTTCACTGACTCTACACTCATAACGTAATTCAACATGTTTGCATACTGTTTATACTGTGGGGCTGGCCACAGTCCAGCTCATCCGGCACTTATTTCTTGGCCAATGTTTATTTGGGCAGATGTCCTACGTTCTTTTTTGAACAGAACAGATGGTATCAGCAGTAGTGAGATGAAGTTAAAAACCAACTGACAATCCTGCACCGGCACTGGAGCAGAAGTGAGAAGACGTAGGGTGAGCTCTGGCCTGGAGTGACTTCAACTATCTGAGAATATCAGCACCTTCCTTATAGGGTCATGGTGAGAACTGAATGAGATTCTGGGTATAAAATTGCTTGATAAACTGCAGTTTATAAACTGCAATACATTCTAACAGTTACCTTTGAAAATGACTTGTTCCTCATAGTGTTTCTTGAATTTTCATATCAGCTCAGACTTGCCACAATGCATCTGTAGAATTCAGTATAAGGAGGACCAATTCCAGGCCTACCCAATGGCATGAGAGGTACTGGAGTACTGAGAAGTACAGTACTCTTCATGGATATGTATATAGTTCTACAGCGAGGTCTTTAAGGGTGACAGGTATTGTGACACAAAATTTTCAATTTCTTAATATTCTTGCATGGAACATACATTGCAAGGAAGTTGAGGGAAAGTGAGATGTTGATTTAGCAGCTCAATTTCTGAACAACATGTGGGATATAGCAGCACTGATCCTAAAGATCAGCTAGGCTAGAAAAAGCTTCCCTCTAGCTCTCGGATTCTTGACTATCCAGGAGAGGAAACAGAGAAGGTAGCTTTAGGCCTTGAGCCATGATCAACTGCCTCCCCAAGCCCCAATCCTCTGGCCTATGAGACGCAAACTTTTTCTACGAGCCCCTTTTTTGGATGAGCTTAACAAATACTAATATCAATCCAAGTTCAACCTGAGGATATCTGTGCGGGATGTATTTATTTGTATCTGTGTTTATACTGATAGGCTGACAAGGTCCCCCTATTGGATCACAAGCCATTTAGGATCATGATTATGCATTATGTATATATTTATTTTTGCATGCCTCTGCAAAAGCTGATCTGATAGATCTTCAGCAGTGTACTACAGGCCCGTAGAGCCAATCTTCTTCTCCAACTATCGATCTACTTATTGCACTGGTATCTGTGGTTCTTGCTGGAGACTGCCTGCATATTTGTAGAACATGGAAAAGCAATATTGTCATGTGCATACTCTTTTGCTCTTTATAATAACTAGATGTCAAAGGTAAACAGATTATATACACCCCTTTGATGTACTAAGAGCCTTGAGTGGAAGCAAGTGAATAAACAAATCACTAAGTTTATGTTTCATCAGCATAAGAGCAATTTCTGATTCGCTGACAAACTGGTGAATGGATCAACTTCAGGTATATTTATGTTCCAGGTATATTTATGTTCCAGCCATCTGGGTCCAGGACAGTCGTTCCAGAAATAGGGTCACTAGATACATCATGGGGGTGTTCTCATAGGATAGCAACACTACTAGAAACCTGATACTCTGTCAGGCACATGTGGGAGCCTTTTATAAAGTGAGTCAGTCCTCCTGCTCACCCGAGGTACTCAGTGGCTGCTTCCCGAGGTACATGGAGCCCAGACAGAGCACAGGCTATAATTTTTAAATGTGAAAAATAAAGCTGCCACAGGAACTCATCACCAGCTTATACAGGTTTATAGAAAAGATGTCCTCTATTGATAAAATGTAGACAAAATATTAGATAAAGGAGAATTGTGTAAGTCGGCCCACAGGGCGACATGTCTGGATGTTCATTTAACAAAGTGTCATCCTCTCTCTGGCTTCGCCATGTGCCCCTTACCACATGGTCTAATTTAACAGCCACCCCATCAATCCCCCGCCTTCAGTGTGCTCTGCCGGGGTTGGCACCAAGCTCATGGAATGCTCAGTGAGGTCATCCGTGATGGCTTTCTTATTGTCTCTAAACATTCTCTTGCTTTGTCTCTGCCAAGTCCTCCTTTTATGTCCGTGATTGTCTCTAACATAACAGCGTGTACCTTTTGCTTCAGCTGCAGCACCGTCTGCTTCATCTGGTGAAACTCCTTGCAGGTGGCACAGCAGGTCCCGGCTTTCACCGCGTTCTCCACCTTCTCATCGTGCCCTGAGAGGGGAGATGGGCGCAGGTCCATCTGGGAGGCTGGAGGGCATCCAGACCCAGAGAGACAGCATCACAAAGGGCTGTCCTGGGGCAGACAGGCTGCCTGCGGAATGTGGGAGGGGTAGAGGCTGGTGGTTTCACATTCTCAGGTCCCTGACAGCACGCCCTACCCCAGGTCGGGGGGCAGAGAAAGGGGCCTGCTACCTAAGGGCTCCACTCTTCCCATCTAGGCATCCCAGTGTGTTTTTTATTTTATTAACTCCCTCTTTCATATGTGAAAATGTGAACTGAACTCTTTCTGTCTATCAGAAGATAGATAGAAGCAGGCTCTATCTATCTGAGAAGATTTATACTCCCCTCCAAGGGCCAATGTTCACCCACATAAACCATCCCCTAACCTCAGGCAGTGGGACTCAAGGGCAGGGCTCGCAAAGCTGGTCTTTATCACCTCTGATACTCCAGTTGTTCTCAGGCAGCAAAGCCAGGCCAGGCAGGTCACAGACCAGGGCTAAGCACAGACCTCCAAGGAGGTATGTAGCCAGGATGGGAAAACCTGGCCAGGCACTCTGGCCATGCCCACCTGGGGCCCAATGGGAGGGCATCAGACCCATCCCAGTGCCATCTTATAGAGCCCTGGGAGAACCAAGGGCTTTTCATAAAATCATTTTGCATAAGAAAGAACGGGTGAGTTAAATGGTGAGATGGTCAAGAATTCTCACCACTTTCATCTTAGGGCACTAAAACAGGTCAAACAAGCCTATGCACCACGGAGACGAGACCCTGAGGAAGTCTTGCTGCCGATGAGTAGGTGCAGACCAGCAAGGTCTGTGCAAGAGGTGGTGGCAGCGTGGGCCAGCAGGTGAGGGGGTGGGCCAGGAGTGTGGGGCAGGACAGTGTGACACCCGCGGAGGTATTAAACCCTAGCCTAGGTGGCCTTTGGTGTTGCGCCATGCGCGTTCGTGTGACAGATGATAACCACGGCTATCTGGGATGTGGCCCAGTGAGAGCCGGGCCAAGTCCCTGCCAAGTCATTGCTTGTGCTTCCTGGTCCACTGTTCCTTTCTCACTACTCCTCTTCTGGGAAGCCCTCTTTGCTGTCGCCATTTGTGGAATCCTACCAATAATCAACACCCAGTTCAAATGTTCCACGAAGCCGCCCTCTCTGTCCACAGAGACACTGCAGTCCTGTGGTGTCAGGCAGCATTCACCGTGTGTCCACGCAAGTGGGGAGTGTTCTAATCCAGGCTTCCCAGAACAGTGCCTAGTACACGGCCTGTGCTCCACGCTGGGATCATTGTTTATTGTGAGTTCCCTACAAAATGACAGATGTGGGGTAGGGCTCTTTACCTCATCCTTTGGAAGGAGCTCTCAGAGGACTTGGAGACAAATAATTGTGTGTGTAGACCTGGAATGTGCAATCTATTCTGAAACGGAGCTCATCTAACCCTGCAATGTGTCGACCGCAATGTCAAATGTGGAGCAACAATAATCTTGTGCATGCTACATTAACAATTCACTTAGAAATCCGGCAGACGTCTGACTTTGCATGTTTTCAGTCTTCAATTAATGCTGTAGCCACTGAGGTCGCTGACTGCTACTGTGGCCACGCCGAGGTATCACTTAACATTTTGCTCCAATCTGTTCAGAGTTTAAAGGTGCGTTATTATGGATTAGCCACATGGGGGTGTGTAGCTCTAATTTTTTACTGATGTTGAGGCTCCACACCCTAACCATTAGAAATTCCCTAGATACCATATTAATAATATTTAGTAAACTTAGGAAAACTAAAAAATGTTCCCAACATATTTCATGTGGACTGTCACACATGAACAAAGCATGTTTATTTTTTAATAGTTGATTGTGCAGAAATGTGCCCTGGCAGTAATTTTCAATCCTGGTGGCACATCACAATCACGTGGGGGAACTTTTAAGAATCCCACCAACAATGTTGCACCCCACCCATCTGAAGGTCACACAAGAGGGAAGAATACCAGCATTTTTAAAAACTCCTCAGGTTGAGACCCACTGATCTCTGGATTAGTGGAGCTTGAAGTTTACATGAAACACCTGGCCATCCCTGATACTTGAAATACAGTAAGTGACGCTGGGGAGTTTATGGTCACTTTATCAGAAAGTAAACAAAAGTTGAAAAATAGAGAGCAGTTTAAGTTAATTAACTAAGGAGCCAGCATGTCCTTAATTTGTGTCCCTGTTGGTGCTGCACAGACTCCCCGGAGTGACTAAACTGGCTCCAGCTACATGTTTTCAGAGAGAATCAAAGCGACTGAGAGCGCCATCCTTGCCTTCTAGCCAGATGTCTTGTGTCACCATGCCTGTGCGTGCATGGCAACCTTTCAAATGTCAGAGCAGTTCGAGACCAGCCCCTTCTGCTCTCTGCCCACTTTCCTATTAGTGAGCTGAGGCTGTGTTCGATTTTAAATTCCTGACCATATATACCATTACAAACGGTGGAAAATGCACGGTTGGAAAAAAACCGAAAAAACAAAAACCAGGAGCAGGGAAAGCAGATTTTAGATCACATGCACTTATTATACTCAATAATCATCTCTTCATCAAAAAAAAAAAAAAAAGACCATGAAAAAATATCAGGCTTTTTAATTAGTGCTTAATCAGATGTTAATCGGATGAAGCTGTTGAGCATCTCTGATGGTTCAGATGCGAGACTTGTCGGACCCCTAACTATTCTTACTGCTGAGCTGAAAATCTGGATTTATTAATCTTTTACATATGGTAAGGAAAGTTCTCTATTCAGGCATCGAAGCTGGGCATGTCTCAGATAGAGGACCTCCTCAGTGGCCCATCGCTTGAGCTGTGACTTTAACATTCAGGGCATACAATATACCTGTCCTTTCTCATAATTTTAATTACATGTATGAACTACTCCTCTTAGTCCCCACCCCCTAATGTCCTTGGTTACTGTCATTGGAATGTTTTTCATAGTAAAATACTAAAACCAAACACTAGTCCTCTGTGCATATGCAGTGAGTTCAACAGAGACTAGTTACTGAAAATTAAATACTGAGAAATTCTTTTATTTATGGTGTTAGGGGAGTGTGATACAATAGACAGTGGTGGTGGTTTGGTTTATTTGTTTTTTTAATGTAGCTATTATATAAGGGGAGGGGGAGGAAGAAGAGAATTTTCAGCCTAGGCTGATCTGTGCAGTGAGCTTGAGTTATGAGAAAGCTCAATGGTATAACCACCCGAGGGTTCTTACTGATTCAACCGAAAGACATTGCTCATTGAAGTCACTGTAAACAGGAACAAACTGTCAGTATGGCAGCCCAGAGGGGTGATGTCCTGTTTTCATTAATTAGATGCTCTGCAGCCTGAAGCAAATGGCCTCTCTCTGGACTTCACAGCGTCATCTGGTGATGAAAACATTCTTGCCTGAATGTCAACCAGGAACCTACGAAGTTCAGCCGCAGAGCTCAGACCCTTGACGCCAAGGAGTCAGAATTTTCCGAACTGTGTTTTTTAGGGTACCATCCTCTGTGAGATGTTTATAGGTGCTTCTTAAGAATATAATCTTGGGAATTCAGGTTTGATCAAATTAATGTTTTTAAAAATGGCAATCTAAGAGCTTTCAATGCACTTGCACCATGAATCCTTAAGAGGGTGCAGAAATGAGTTCTTCCCCAAGCATCTGAATGTAGCAGCTTCTAAAGAAAGAAAAGGCTTATCAGCACCTCCCAAGGCCCTGGAGTTCTGCAGAATACAGTGTGGGGAGATGCTGTTATAAAGGGTTGAGATAAAATAGGTCTGTAAATGAAAGTCATGCTGGAAAAGGTGCAAAAAAAAGTTGCGAATATATGTCCTTTATGATTGCTCAGGTTTTTTTTACTGCATTCTTCGTCATAAAGTCACACTAGTCATCACTTAAAGAAAATTCTTGATTTCTTGTACTTGATCTCCTGTACTGAAACACGGTGTGGGTTTGAAAATTTTTTAAGGAGGACAATTAATTTCTTAGGGCAGGAAACAGGAATGTGGGCCCAGGACTGACTTAGCACAACAGACCACTAAGATGCAATATGGCATCCTGCGCCCAGTCATTTGGCTAGGCTTCTCTCTGCATCCACATGGTCTCCGCAGGAGGCAGGAGGTGAGGACGCCCCACCCAGGCCCATCTGGGCACTGCACTCTGGGGTTGGAGCCATCCCTCGGGTACCACACAGCAGGGTGACTATATAGGGCTCACTGTAGTGGGACCTCAAGAGGGATGCGGTTGGAGAACCTAGGAATTCCTGCAACTTGGGAGAGGCCCCCAGAGACCAAAGAATGAGTCAAATCAGCATATAAAATCTCATGCTCATCTCTAAATTCCATTCAGAGTCTCTGGTCTGTGCTGGTTAAGGCCAGGTCTCTGGGCAGACCACTGCACCCCACCAGGTGGGCACTACTCATGGGCAGGGCCAGGTCCTATTATTTGGAGATCCTGACCGTCTAATCCTACTCTGACACTCGGCAGTAAGCATTTGTTGTTGTTTCTGATGGTCACGCTCTAGACTGGGCTACTCGAGGCTGCCCTTCATGCCCATGTAAATGGGATTTAACTCTAATATAAATGTGAGGAAGAGACAGTGGAGTTGCCAGGATTAGTAGCTCACAGCCCATGCGCTTGCTGGCTTGGAGCATAGCTGGAAATCCAGCTCCAAATGGAGAGTAAGAAAGCTGCTTTCTTGTTGCTAATTCTCAAGTTGACCCACACATCAATCAGTGGCTAAAAGTCTGCACTTCAATAGGATTCTTTCTTTCAACAAAGGATAATCTAAGAGGTAACTTCTCCACCATGGGACAAAAGTGAAGTGATCGGAGCTGTGAATTTTACCAAAAAAGCAGCCTGCAAACATTTTCCCTCAACTCTTAAGCCAAAGAACTGTTTGCCCCTGCTCAAAGCACCTCTGGGCATGCAGGCCCCACATGCATGAGGCTTTAACACGTGTCACCAAGCCCTGTGATTCATTCATCATTTCAGATTGCCCAATCCTGAGCTGGTGCCAAACAGATATTTTGCATTTATTTCTAATACATGGTGGCTTCCTCATGACTCAGCCCGGTTGTTCCTCAGAATTTTGCTTTGTAGTTTTTCCCGTGAGGCAGCTGGTGCCCAGCTGTTTGCTGCTCTTGGCTGATGGTAGCTGCCTTCCACCCCTTCCTGAATCTCAGGTCATACTTGAGAACCTATCTCCTGAGTCCCAGAGAGTCTGGCCTTTTCACCTCCCTGCATTTCCTGGTACGCGTTCTTTGCCCCAGGAGCCCCCCCACCCCACCCCGCCCCACCCGGAGGCAGCTGGGCCGGCTAGCCTCTGTTGATAGACAGCATTTCTGCCACTTTCCTCTCCCAAGGAAGAGTTGAGCCCTGAGCTTGGGAAGAGTTCAGCAGCTTCCTGGTCTACAAGTGTTGGATACAAGTGCACAAGGTGGGGGGCCCTTCCACCCCCATAACTTAAATAGAGAAGCAACCCAGCATTCATGCTAATCATATCCCTGAGTAATCAGGCACCTCAGTGGAATCTGGTTGCTATAATGTACAACAGCTTCTCGAACTCAGTGAAGGGAGACCAGCTTTAAAAATTTTTCCACTCATTGTGGACTGTCTTTGCAAATACAATAAAAATGAATTATTAGAAAAGTGAGACAAATATAAGCATAAATCCTGGGGTTAGATAAAATTTCTCTGTCAAATTGGTATAAAAATTTCTAAACACTCTCAAGTTCTGTTTTCATCCAATCATGAACCAAATAAACAGTTCACGGGCAGGCACCGTTTGAAGAGCACCAATGCAGACTGTTCCCTTACATGGGAACGTTTCGTATTTATATTCAGCCCATTTTCTTTGAAAGAACACAGTGTTTCTGGCCTCTTCTCTGCTCACCCCAGTTTGGGATAAGCATGTAACTATGGATTTACCCACCAGTACACCACCACTGGGTAGACAGTGTCCTCAGATACACACCAGCTCACAGCCCTTGCTGCTAAGGTGCTGCTCTCTGGTTCTCTCTAGAGGGCGCTTGGCATGATGTCCTTTCTCTAACCCAGATCCACCTACCACTTGTATAGATGTTCCTCCCCACTCACTGCTCCTGGAGGAACTCTCTTGGGCCCCCAAGTGCCTGCCTGTCTGCTTACCTACCTATCTCACTAGGAGGCCAATTTCATGGGCACCACTCACCGGTGTCGTTGGGGTATTTGTCTCCCTTTGTGCACGTCCGCCCGTCGTCCTCCTGGACATAGCCCTCTCGGCATTCACAGCGGTAGCTGCCTAAGGTGTTGATGCAGATGTGAGCACACAGCGTCTCGTTGCTGGTAGCACACTCGTCGATATCTGCGTTTGAACCAAATGCAGCGAATGCTCAGTTCCAGAGAATACACTTCCGACACACCGATGACCTTACGTTTGACCTATCTGTAAATGTCTTCAAAGGACCCTTTGCCAGACCTCTACCAGAGAAGCCTGGAGTCCAGGGGGACACCAGGAACATGAGCCCTCTGGGACAGGAGCGCTTCAGGCCGTGTTGCCAGGCTTACAAACTGTTCAGTGAATGAGGTTCCTGGCTGTGGATCTGCCACTGCCAAGTCATGTGGCTTGGTGCAGGCACTGCTAGCCTTCAAAGTCGTCCCCTACAAAACATGGTAATGAAGCCCGCCCTACATGTTGCACAGGGCTCCTTAGGGAGGAGGAAATGAGGAAACTGATGCCAACATGCTTTGAAAAGCAAGCATCTCAGAAATGATCTGCAAGTCCCCTAGTGGGCTGAGGGCTTTTATATTCCCCGTTATGAGACTAGGTTCCAAACAGCACGATGATGACCCAAGGTCACTTAGGAAAGGCTCCTTCGCAGTTAAGAGATGTGATGGTACCTGGGAAAATCAAGTCCTGATGAAAGAAAATAGCCATAATGGGTCTGAGAGTTTTCTCCAGGTTTCAGCTCCATCAGTGACCCAGACAGCCCCCCATGAGCTTTGGCAATGAGCCAGGAGGCCACCAAACAAGAAACCAGAAAGAGTCCAGGTGAACCGCACACATCATGGGCTTGCTCCCCCACTGAATGGGGTGGAAACAAAACTATTCCGTACTGGGGGAGGAGAGGAAGGCCCGAATCTGTTCCTGTTCAATGGCCGATCACACTGAGGGGCGGTGGGCAGGACAGAGCCCCAGGCTGTGCACACGTGGGAGGCAGGCAGAGCCCATCCCTGCGCCCCAGGACGCTGTCAGAGCCACTACCTGCAAGCTGCCCGGGACCCACCTCCTGCAGGCCCCCGTGTGTGCCGAGGGGAGCGTGGTCATTTGGCTGTTCCCCTGGCAGTGTGGACTGCGCCATCTGTGAACTAAAAACGTCGCAGCTGGATCCTCTTCCGTAATTCCTCAGGCGACCTCCCTCCTCCCCGTGCCCCCGCCGAAACCTAGGCGGGAAGCTGCCTCTACCGTCCAGAGCAGGGAACACAGGTTGAAAGGGCAGAGAGAAATACGCAGATGGAACTCTGAGCAGAATGCTAATTTTGCTAAGCCCAGATGGGCAGAACCGGGTACCTACTGTAGCTGCCACACACTGAAATAAGAGGTCTGTGCCGGGACCTCAGGGGTACAGGATGGCGCCCCACGTTCTCTGCTGGAGAAGCCGGGGTCTCCGCTCCATTCACTTGGTGCTCTCAATGCCATTCTTTGTCAGAGTGGGGCAGCAGGGGAAAAGCCCTTAAATGGTGCTCTCTAGAGTCCGTGCTGTGGCAGAGGAGGGGGACCACTCATCACTGCCCATTTACTTTCCACTTAGGGCCATCTGCCAGTCTCTGTTCACCCTCTGGCTGATTCTCAAACCTGACTGTGCGTGTGAATCACTGGACGCATTTATATAAATGCAGATTTTTGGACCTATTCTCAGGAGGGGAGGCCAGGAGGTTTTTAAGAACTCTGGTGTTTTCTGGGACAGGTTAGCCACATACAGACCACACACTGGGGACAACTGCCATAAACCCATCTCAGAAATGCCTGGAAGGCCCAGGCAGTGAGGGGAAGGCAGCCAGCCGGTGGGGAATGGTGCTGACTCTCAGCTGCAGGGCAGATGCTGGCTTCCCTCTGTCTGACTCACTTCCAACCTGTTGCCCCATCGACAGGTCCTTTTTCCCAGACTTTCTTCCCAGTTCTATTCCAAGAGAATACTATTCTTGCTTCATTCTTTCTGGTTTTGACCTTTCTGCCCACTTAAGTCCTTATTTCCATTATTTGAGTTTACATTTGATAATGATGCCCTCTCCTGCTCTTTTATCTCACTGCCCATTAGAATCTGACTGGGACAAATTCCCCGGAGAGAATTCCTTGGCTATAGTTTAATAATCATGGTGAAAGGTCGTGACCCCTCAGACAATGCCAACACAACTCCACCCAGCAAGTCTCAGGACAGAAGGGAGGAATCCAAGATCAAGGCAGCTCCCGTGAGCTGGTCCCACTGAGAAAGCATGTCCAACAAAGGAAAGAATCATCTGAATGAGGCACATGGGGAAATGGCGCGTAATGTCAACACACCCAGGCAGTAGGGCTTCTCCCGCTTCCGGTGTCTCTCCCGGTCATACCGGTATCCTGGGTAACAGGTACACAGCACTCGGCCGAAGTTATCTGTGCACTGCTGTTCGCAGGGAGCCTCAGCACACACATCGTAGTCTGGAAAAGCAAAGCGTGAGCTCACATCAACCACAGCCCTTCCCTAGCTGGAGGCGGGGTCTCAGCCCTGGACTAGAACAGGCCTTCTGGGCCATACTCTACACCAGGGGAACTGCGACCAGCTACTTTAGAGGGGGTATTAACTCCTCTGGCCACGGGGAGTCCTCTACCGTGCCGCACTGGGAACTCAGTGCTCAGCACGGCAGTGGTTAAAAGCAAACATCACTTGTGATTTTCCCCCAGGTCACCTCTCCTTTGGTCTTTGTCACTCATCCAGAGAGCAAAGATGCTCCATATGGCCAGGCTCTGCAGCATGACCTGGGGCCTGGTTTGTTTTTTTCACTAACTGCGGCACAGACAGGGAATTCCTTCCAGCTGAACACTGAAGAACAGCCAGCCCTGATGACCAGCACTGGTGTCTGTACATCAGAGCAGGGGTTGGAAGTCAGCAGGCTCCGAGGAGTGGGGTGTGAGGGGACCTGAGGGCGGCGATGGTGTGAGCCATCACAGGGCTGATGCCTGTGTGGTAGGGCAGATATGCTCCCGGGGTCTGACTCTGCATGCTGGGAAGGGGTTGGGTGAGGTCGAACGGCTAGAGCTCACATTCCATCCCTAAGCCTGTGCAAACTGGGGTGGATGCCCTATTATAAAGAATTGGAGCATCTCCTCCCCTCATTCTTTACAAACTGATATGTAATGAGCCTCTGAAGGGACTTTGGCTCTAAGTCAGGAGCTCAGGCTGAACACTTACTTCCAGACTAGGTCCAGCATCTCATTAATCACTGCACTGTCTTCCCCAGGTGCTGACAGATAAACTATCCCTGGACACCGAGTGAACCTGGCTTTGCTCTGCCGCATATGGAGGTGGAATGGGTGGGCTGGCAGCCTCTGAGGTGGGCAGGGTCAGTGTGACGAGGATCATGTCATTCTCATGATAACCTGGCAAGTTGCCCTTGCTGAATCTCTCTCCCTACAACTGTGATTCCAGGCCTGCTTGTCTGTGTGTCCCTGGTCACATGTGGTCTTCTCAACTAATGCTCCTTACTTCTTGCTCATGTGTTCTGCCGTATTTGTTGAAGACCCACTCTGTACCAGACACACACAGTCGTCTGAAAAAGCAAAGTGTGAGCTCGCACCAACCACAGCCCTTCCCTAGCTGGAGGCGGGGTCCCGGCGCTGGACTGGAGCAGGCCTTCTGGGCCGCACTCTGCGCACAGGGCACAGGGCACTGTGAGCCCCTGCTCTAGCAGGCAGGCAGCCCTATGAGGAAGACTGCAGGCTCTGCATCCAGCCCTCCCAACCCTGCCAGGCATTCTGTGATCATGGGTTCTTTAAGCCTCAATTTCCTTACCTATAAAATAGGGATAACAGTAATAGCTATTTCAAAGCACTTTTATGAAGATTAAACTGTTGAATGATGCATTAAGCACAGTGCCTGACACACAGTAAAAGCTCTTCCTGCTCTTCTGCTTCTTTTAATTACTCGTTCTTATTTTGTACCTGGCAGGCATTGTGACCAACACTACTCTCTTCCTACAGTTTATGCCCAATGAATAATTGTTGAACTACAACAAATCAGCCCACCCTATCACCTGGCCAACCAAGATAATACGGCAGAGGGTAGCAAAATATTTCTGGTTGACTAGATAATATTTTGGCTTTCAGGCCTTTGTTGCAACTATTCAACAGGGCAAGAACAGGCCATAGATAATATGTAAGTGAATGAGTATGGCTGCGTTCCAATAAAACTTTATTTATAAAAATATTCAGTGGGCCACATTTGGCCCACAGGCCATAGGTTGCTGACTCTTGACTTAGAGCAACAAATATGAGGCAACAACACTCTTTTCAATTGCAGCTTCTACTCATTAGTTAGCATATTTGTTTAGAAATTCAAGTCTCTTTTAATACCTGTGATGGTTAATTTTGTGTGTCAACTTGGCCAGGCCACAGTACCCAGATGTTTGGTCAATATTATTCTAGATGTTCCTGGGAGATATTTTTTAGACAAGATGAACATTTAAGTCGGTAGACTCTGAGTAAAGTAGAATATCCTCCATAAAGTTGGTGGGCCCAACAATCAGTTGAAGGCCTTACTAGAAAAAAGACCTTCCTGGATGAAGAGGGGATTCAGGCAGGAGATAACCTTTGGACTCAAACTGTAACTCTCTCCTGGAGGATTTTGGGTTTGCCAGCCTTAACAATCTTGTCCACCAATTCCTTAAAATGATTCTCTTTCTCTGGGTCTCTGGAGAATCCAACCAAATACACCATCTTTTCTGAAATTCTACACTTCTACTTTGCATTCTTGGATAATGGAAACCTTTATGACTACAGATCTCTTTAGTCAAAAACTAACAAACACTGACTCATTTCCACAGAATCAAACAAATCAAGTTTAAAAAGTGTTCCAGTGAAAGTGACAGAGCAGAGAGTCAGTTATGGCAAAGCAACATTCAGCGCTTGAAACAACTTCCTGGAAATACTCAGTTCTAGGTCACATTAATCATGGGGCTGCAGCCTGTCTTTAGGATGAGGGAGGGGAGTTTTGGGCCTAGATGTTTGAAACCATATTCTCTAACATTTAAAGAAACTCAAAGTATGTGGTATTCAGGTAATGTATTTTTAATTAGGTTGGGCAAGGTCTTTAGCTGGCACCTTAAACTGATTGCCCTGAACTTAATTCTCTTTCAGTATCTGTCAAATTGAAATATAAAGGACACAGCTGACTGATAAAAGTTGGCTTATAAGAGAATGTGATTATTTTGACCTCTTGGCTTTTCCACCATGTTCTAACCAAGAGAATTGGCTGGGAGGGAAAAATTTTGCCTGAGAAAGACCCAAGCCCACATAAAACCATCACATATGAAGTGATTTCCTAACAATCTTCCTGAAGCAGTCTCCTCAGAGATCACAGCTATGGTTTAATACGACTTCTTCCATCTTTCTGCCAAAGAGAGCAATAAATAGGAGCGATTCATTTACATCTAACTGATAAATGGCTCCTTTGAGATAATGCGACATGAATTAGCTTGGCTGGGCTCCAGGTCCTCTACAGAGACCTGGCTTCTTGGGCAACAGTGAAGAAAACTCTCTCACGTTACCCACCCACCTCTCGCCAGCCCTGGGCAAACACACCTCATCTCTTCAAACAGTTCTCAGTGTCTTCTGCGTCAGTGCTGGAACTGTCTGCTTCTCTCTTCCTCCTACTTATCCAAGTGCGGGACAGCCTTCCTTGATAACCTAGCTCAAGAATCCCCTCCTCGAGAGCATGTCTGCCCACCCTGGTCCCCTGTGATTTGTGCTTTCCCGAACGCTTGCTGTACCAAATGCCTCTCCTGCACATACTGCAGTTACTAGTAATCACAATGGCAGCAAGAACACAGCCATCATTTACCGAGCACTTAATAAGAGTCAGCCTTATTATGGTAGTTTTAAGAACATTGCCATATGTAAAAACCAATAACTGAAAAGAATTGTATTTTTAACCTAACATATTACACTTGTGTTTTGTTTTTTACATGTAGGAAAAAGTGCTGCAAAGGTTATAAACTTGTTTGACATGTGGCAATGTTCTTAAAACTACCATGAGTCAAGCACCAATCCTTCCCTGCAAAAACTGAGGTTTAGCAAGTAACTTGCTCAAGGTCATAGCTAGCAGGATGTGTTCTATGAGCTGAATGTTTGTGTCCTGAAATTCGTATTTGAAAATCTAACCCCCAGTGTGATGGTATTAGGAGGTGGGGCATTTGGGAGATGATCAGATCATGAGAGTACAGTCCCCATGAATGGGATCAGTGTTAATAAATTGAGACCCCAGAGAGCTCCCTCGCCTTCTCTGCTATGCGAGGACATGTAAGACGATGGCTGCCTAGGAACCAGGAAACCCTCATGAAATACCGAATTTTCCAGTGCCTTGGTCTGGGACTTCTCAGCCTCCAGAACTATGAGAAATAAATGTGTGTTGTTTAAGCCACCCAGTCTAGGGCTTTTTGTTACAGCAGTCCAAATGGACTAAGATGATGTGGAAGCATGATTAAAATCCAGGTCTCTCTTATTCCATAATGTCTGCATCCTGTCTCCCCAGCTTGATGGTGTGATGCGAGTCTTGAGAGCTGGGCCCATGTCTTGCATTGCTCTGTCTCTTCAATGATGGGTTGAGTACAGTGTTTGCTGATGGTCATGTGAAGGGGCTTCAAGTTTAGCACACGAAAATCAGGTAGAGGGGCTGGGGAGGACAGTTGTGTTCTGTGTATGAAATGCTGATTAGGGAACTCTACAGCCTGTTCACCACAAAACTTGAAACGCAGAATTACTCAATACATGTTTATATGCTGTGCAATGATTTAGCTAGAGCACGCTACATGTATAACCAAACTGGCATTAGAAGAATTTAATGCCCAAAAAAATAGAAGTTACACACATACACACAGACAACCCACATCCATTCCACATATACCTTAACTTTAGAGATATCTGATGATTAGCCCTGAATGAGGTGAGAAGACAATCTTTTAATATTACATACCTTCTGGGATGCATTGTCCAAGAATAAATTTATAACCTTTGCAGCACTTTTTCCTAAGAAACAAAGAAACAAAACACAAGGGTAATATGTTAGGTTAAAAATACAATTCTTTTATGCAGCACTCCAGTTTGAAAAAGACAGATGCACCTCTAGGTTTATCGCTGCACTGTTTACAATAGCCAAGATATGGAAGCAACCTAAATGTCCATCAGTAGATGAATGGATAAAGAAGATGTGGTACATATACACAATGGAATATTACGCAGCCATAAGAAAAAAACAGATCCTACCATTCGCAACAACATGGATGGAGCTAGAGGGTATTATGCTCAGTGAAATAGGCCAAGTGGAGAAGGACAAGTACCAAATGATTTCACTCATCTGTGGAGTATAAGAACAAAGGAAAACTGAAGGAACAAAACAGCAGCAGAAGCACAGAACCCAAGAATGGACTAACAGTTACCAAAGGGAAAGGGACTGGGGAGGATGGGTGGGAAGGGAGGGATAAGGGTGGGGAAAAAGAAAGAGGGCATTACGATTAGCATGTATAGTGCATGGGGGGCACAGGGAGGGCTGCACAACACAGAGAAGACAAGTAGTGATTTTACAGCATCTTACTACACAGATGGACAGCGACTGTGAAGGGGTATGTGGGGGGGACTTGGTGAAGGGGGGAACCTAGTAAACATAATGTTCTTTCTGTAATTGTAGATTAATGATCCCCCCCCAAAAATACAATTCTTTTCAGTTATCGGTTTTGAATGAAATAACATGCCCAGGAAAAACCAAGACATAGAGGAAAGTAGGGGTGCAGTAATTTTAAAAGAATCTGAGATAAAAAGGATGTATCAATACCACATGACATCTTCCAATGTGCCCTTTTGCCACATTAACCCTTTGAATTCTATGAAATGAATTAACACAGAGGCTTCGAGATGCTTATGTTAGATGATTAGAGGTTTGCAGGATATAAGTATGAAAAGGACCTTTTAGGCTGGCCAGGCCCCTTACCCTATAGGCCAAGGATTCACACGACTTGCTAATTATAACAATTTTCTAAGAGTAATAACAACTGGGCAAGTATAACATAATGATGTTAATTCTAATATAACAACAAGTAAGCAGTTTATTACTATCCAGGCTGGGATTGGGACCCACCCATTCTGACTCCCATTTCAATGCTTCTTTTATACCTACACCATGTAAGGTACTCAAAGGGACCTAGATTATCTGAATTTTAAAAACAGCAAACAGGAAATTCTTAACATAAGTACCCAAGCCTTGTATATTTGCCTGAGGTAGGGAAATGGTACCACTGTTCAAAATGTAAATCTCCACTGGAAAGAGTACTTCTCTAGAATGGAGTTGTAAACTCTTAACAGACCCCTGCATATACAACTATAATTTCCAGACAAAATGGAAGTAAATAACTACTACGAAGGTTCTGTAGAGTAAATGAAAGCTGGCAGGTTTAGGAGGGGAGCTGAAATTTTGAACAAGGGACTGACCTTTGAATAAGGGTAAGGTTCCTGCTTTTTAAGGCTTTGGCCTGAGCTCCGACCACAGTTGCCATGCAGTGTGGGAAACTAAAACTCAGAGAAAATCTGCAGTATTTTTTTGCCAGATGAAACAGAGGACAAAGCCTAGGCAATCAGAGTCATGAGAAACTGAGGAGGAATCCTGGAGAGTGTAGAGAAGGAGAGCCCCCAATTCTGTGAGCCCCAAAGACACTTCACCAAGTCTCTGGTAAACCCTAACCCAAGCCTGTGAGGAACAGACCTGAAACACCCCTACTAAAAACAACAGGGGTTGGACAAGGGTTTGAGCCACTGGCTCCTGCAGGCCAGTTTTTGTCATCAAACCAAGTTACTTGCCTGCTAACAGAAAAAGAGTGACACTCTTTGGATAAACAGATTGGGATCCAGGGTCTCCACAACATAACACGTACAAATATTTACAAGGGAAAAACGGTCAATGGTGCCAACTCCAAGGCAATCCAGATGTTGGAATTATCAGACACAACTTTAAAGGAGCTATGACAATTATGTTCAGTAATATAAAGGAAAAAAAACTTGTACTGAGTAAAAACATAGGAAATCTTAGCAGAGACATAGAAACTATGAAAAGTACAGAATGGAAATTCAAGAACTGGAAAAAACATCTGAAAATTTTTAAAACCTCACTGGATGGGTTTAACAGAAGAATGGAAATATGGTGTGGGAAAGAATTAGTAAATTTGAAGATACATGCGAAGGAATTATCCCACTTGAAGAAGAGAGAAAAACAAAAGATTTAAAAATGCACCAAACCTTGAGAACAGGTGGGACTGTCTCAAGAGGTCTAATGTATGCTATTTGGAGTTTCAGAAGGAGAGAAGAGAGAGAATAGGGCAGGAAAAAAAATGTTTGAAAAAATAGCAGAAACACCCCCAAAATTTAGTGAAAGACACAAATTTACAGACCAAAATAGTTTAGCAAGCCCCAAATAGTTTACACACACACACATACAAAAAAACCTTTAGAGATATCCTAGTCACACTGCTGAAAACTAAAGAGAAAATCTTGAAAGCAGAGAAAAATTGCCCATTATATACAAGGACAGGATGATTTGAATGACCATGCACTTTTCATATAAAACTATGCTAACCACAAACAATGTATGACACTGACAAAGTATGATATCTTCCAAGTGCTAAGAAAACAAACATGTCAACCCAGAATCCTATACCCAGTGAAAATATTCCTTTAAGAATGAAGCTGGAATAAAGACATTTCACATAAAAGAAAACCAAGAATTCATTGTCAGCTTACCTGCACTATAAGAAATGCTAAAGGGAGTTAGTTCTTCAGGCTGAAGGGACATGGTATTAGAAGGAAACCTGAATCTTGAAGGAATGAAGAGCGTCATAAATGGTAAGTATCTCAGTCTGTATAGAAGTCTATTTTTTTTCATTCTTAAAGGCAAAACCCATACACCATTGTTTTGTAGGATCTGTAATGCATGTAGATGCAATAAATATAACAACTGCAGAGTAAAAAATGACCAAAGAGTAAATGGACCTCTATAATTACAAAGTTTCTACCCTGTGTGTTTTCTTTCCTAGCTGGTTTCCTTGTAAGGTTCCCTTTACCACTTCCAACATCAGTATATTATTCAGAGGCCAAGAATTAACCATGGTCCAGTGAATCTGCAAATATCAGGAATGTACCCCAAGATATTTAGAGTCAATTAAAATGGCTAAACAACCATGTAAGATAACTGTTGTTTTGTAACCATTCAAGGTTATTCCTATCACAAAATCACTCTCATTCATTTGCATGTGGATATGCTTTCTAGCTGAGAGAGAAAGGGAGTAAGTTAAATATGGTCTACCAGCTGGGAACTGCTCATTACCTGCAGCCTATCATGTCACATGTGTGAACACATCATCTATGTAGTGGATACACAAACCACAGACTTGGGGAATTGGGCATTATCTGTTTCCTAAAGCAAGTTTCCACCTTCAGCAAATGGTCAGAACGTTTAACTAGGTTAGACACAGCCTTTTGTCTAAAAATTTGATACACTTAAATATTAATTTTTATCACATTTTAGTACAAACAAATTTAACAGCGTTACTTTCTACTTTTGCAAATTAGTATAATCTAACTATGATATTATTGGTCAAATCAATTTTGTGGACTGTTCTGCTAGGCAGATTACCACTCACAGAAAAAACTTGAGAATTTCTTCCTAAAACTCAAAATTTCTAAAAATTTGATTCAATCCATCATTTATAAACCTTACGTAAAATATTAAGAGTGTATGCAACTTATACATATCCCATCTGGTAAGAGCACATTCTGAGTACAGCAATACTGCCTCATTCCTCCCGTGATACTTCTCACGTGCAGTCCAACTGCAGTGATAATCGCACTTCAAAAGCATAATGAATAGGCTCCCATGATTAAAACAGTGGCATTTGGGATGCCCCCCAAACAGACTTGAGTGAAAAGAGATCCCCCTACCCCACAACAGACACATTTGGTTACTTGCACTTATCCACTCAATATAGATTATTCTGAACCTTTCAACATATTTTATTAGGAGATATGTATCTATATATCATATATATGTATGATATATATATTACATACATACATATGTAATTTACTGATGTGAATGATGTGTGGCAATGTCCAGAATTTCCCCATTAGATATAACTTCCCAACATCTCCAACTGAATTATAATTTCACATGACAAGAGAAGCCCACGGGATATACATTTACGATTATCATTTCTAACAGAGATAGAGGTTCTACCGCTAACATTCCATGAAACTTAAGCCATGAAAAACTAGACAGAGTTTAAGAAAGTCCAAGTTCCCAACAACCAAAGAGAAAACTGGCTTAATAGAGTATTCATTAAAATTTTATGGTTATCATTTACTGTATTACTTGAGGCTGCCCTACATAGCAAATAAGAGGAAAAGCAGTGCCACAGATGATCCAAAACTCTAGTGATTCATGAGCAAGTTGGATGGAGGGTCAAAACATGTGTTTTTGATATATCTCAAGTATAACTCCACATTGAAACATATGGTTCTATTTGTTTCTATTTAAATGGCTCATCTAAGGTATAGCCAGTGAGATGTTTAATGGCATTTTAAAGTTCCGACAAATGGATGCAATCTTTACAATCTCTCTTTCCACATCCAAGACATTAAACTTGGGCATTCTGACCTTTTGAGCATTTCAAGGGCTTGAGACTGTCCATATAGCAGAGCTAAAAGCAACGTGTCATTTGCCCTTTCATGAAATTAAATGATAACATATTGATTAGATATGCTTTCAAAAGATATGCTTTGACAACAGCTCTGTCCAAAGATGATCTGAGCTTCAGGATGGGCATGCTTCATTAAAATACCCTCTCAGCTGAGAATTAACTTCCTCTGGGCTGTTTTTTCTTAATTACGTAACTGTCACCATCTCCCTGCTGAAGGGAAGGAGGTCTTGAGATTCCACGGTGCCCTGCTTTCCCAGAGCCCCTGGAAAGACGGCATTATTTTACATGTCGAACACCGATCCACCATAAACCACCATTTAAAACAAACAATAAAATATCCCAAAGTATAAAAAAATGAACACTGGCTGCACATGCTATACAGTAAATTGACTTACAACATAATTTACACATAATGAAGTCAGCCAGCCAAAGTGAAATCCCCTCCTTGTTCACAAGCACAGGCGTTTGTTAGATCTGACTACAAACATGGCTGTGTGGCTTTTATCTGTAAGAAAAACAAACTTAGATGGGGAAAGCTCGTGCGGTTCCTGGGGAGACCATGCTTCTTAATACACTTCACGTGTCATAGCTTGGTTTTCCAAAGGCAAATGCTTTTCTCATTTCTTGGCAAGGGGACGTTGGGATTAGAATGGTTGTTGCGTAGAAAGGGCGACATCTGGTAATGAGGCAAGTCTGTGGAGGTTTCCCCTGGGTGTCCCTGAGTATTAACACACATTTTAAAAAAGCCATTAATGAACACAGTGCAGTCAGAAACATATCCCATCAACCAAGAGTATGTGAGCTTTTGGAAGGAAAAACTAGACTAGGAAAATGAAGATAGCAGAGGGACCACCATCTGACTGACTGCTGTTAGTTATCAGGTTCTAGAAAAGAATTAGCAAAGAAAAACCACCTGCAGAAGAGTAAAGGACTAGAAGGGACCCTGAAAGGTCAAGTGAGTAAGTAGGTAAGAAATATTTCAACGCTTGCTCCAAAGGAACAATAAATTTTCCTAAGATTAACTTGGGGGTTTCCTTTGCATAGCCACCTAGACATGCACCGGTTTATCAAAAAAAATTTTTTTTAATGAGAGAAAGAACTGCATTTTTAGAGTATTTTGGAGTTCTTGGTGCCAGGCTATAGGTAGTAAAGCAACGACTTTGGGGTCAAGCAAATCTGGTTTACGATTCTGACTCTGTTATTTAAAGAGCTTGGGATATGGCCCCAGGCTCATTTTTAAAACTCGCTGAGCTTCAGATTCCTCACGGATAAAAGTCGAATAATAGTATTTGCTTTGTAGTACTATCACAAGGATTACAGAAAATTAAGGTGTCTAGCCCAAGGCCTGGTATGGGCACAGAACAGCGTTGCGGAAGCAGCTTTAGGACAACAGCAACAAGACAGTGAAAGCAACTCCTCCCAGGCGCTTCCTCTTATGACTCATGTGTTTCTTCTACTTATTCAATGGAGGCTGTCATCTCTCCTTCCAAAAGCAAAAGAGAAGGAGAAGGGAGGGAGAAAAGGGGGGAGGGAATATGTTGATCCTCTTTTCCTTTCTCAGGTTACTCCCACCTCATGAGGAGAACAACAAACAAAGATGCAAGCTCATATCCCACGGATTCAGGAGCCTTCTCGAACTCTGAGCCACACCATGTGAACACGGCCAGGGGATGGAAAGACAGGAAGTGGTCTTACAGAGTGGAGCAACTGCAGACCTGAGTGCCTCCAGTGGAGGGTGTCGGGGGAGAGCAAGGCAACCCGTGCTGCGAGGCTTAGAAATCGGAGAAACCAGGTATTAAGGAAAGTGAAAAGCAGAAGACAGCAAGACGATCTGAAAATCTGGTATGAAGTTGGACTTTCAGGCCGCTCCCTATCCCCCAAACAATTAGCCTGATACCCTCTGCCTACCTCTGTAAGAGGCAGAAACTGTACCCAAGAAGTTCAAGTCTGGTATACCAACCAGAGCACCGAGTGGAATCCACCCACAAGTAGATAATCCTGCCCAGGCACATGGAGTTTCCAAATGTTTTTAGAGAACCCTTTCAATTTAATATTTCATTCCGGAACACTGAAGCCCTCCTGGCAATGGCTTCTAAAGGCCAGCTGATGGCGGCTCCCTCACATCTTCAACTAGTCAGTCCTGAATGAGGACATACGGGCCTGAGAAACTGTAGAGCTCATCTGCGTAATGTTTTCAACCATTCCAACCACACTAGGGAATGCGTGGATGTAACTTGGCAGGGGAAGTCCGGGGGCAAAATACCTCGAAATCAAAATCAGTCAAAGGGAGAAATAAAGTTTAAGAAACCTGTTTATTTCTTACAAGCAGTTGTCCTGTCTCTCTCAATCCGGCTGCAGCAGAAGAGTGCTCCACTCAACCTCTCCAGTTCAGATAAACCCTTGCACTCCCTTGCAATTACCTCCTGATATGTAGATGGACTAAAGCCAGGCAAGAGATTCTGGAAATATTGCAATTTTACCCACAATGCCTGAGAAGGCAGCCCATGAGAAACTCTTGCCAGGAAGAACACAGAACATAAATCCTTCAGAGGCAATATTACAGGCCTGAGGATCTAAAGTGGTCCTGAATTTCTTTGTAAAGCTCTTTAGAGCGAGGAAGCCTCCCTCTCTTCTTTTTAACCTTCTTCACTTGTCACAACTTTCATTGAGCTTTGCATGACTTCGCGTGAGCTACCAGAATTCCTTTTATACCAGATACTCTGAGAACAGAACCCAATTAAATGACTCACTTCTCATCTAGGCATACTTTGTTCCAGCTTCTGAACCAGAAAGTGTTCCTCCCAGGCAAATGGAATAATATTGTGTTTGTTACAGCAAACAGTAACCTAAAACCAACCCCAAACAAACCTATTTATTCATTTACATACAAGTTTGTTATTGCCAAATCTCAATGACAATATTAAAAGAATCATAAGGAGTATGTTAGGTATGACCTGCTCTTATATGTACAATTACTGATGGTCAAAATTACATGAGGAAAATGGTGGTTTCTCAAACAATTAAACCCAGAGTTGCCACATGATCCAGCAATTCCACTTCTGTGTATATACCCAGAAGAATGGAAAGCAGACTCAGGTATTCGTCCATAGCAGCATCGTTCATAATAGCCAAAGGTATAAAGAACCCAAATGTCCATGGACAGATAAATCAACAAAATGTGACACATATATATAATTATATACATGCACACACAGTGGAATATTATTCAGCCTTAAAAAAGAAGCAAATTCTGACACAGGCTACAATATGAACCCTGAAAACATTATGCTATGTGAAGTCACACAAAGGGGCACATATTGTGTGATTCCACTTACATGAGGTGCAAAGGCAAATTCACAGAAGGTAGAGTGGTGATTGCCAGGGGCTGGGAGTGGGGGCAGTGGGGGTGGCTGCTGATTAATGGGTACAGGGCATCAGTTGGGGAAGACGAAAAAGTTCTGGAGAGGGATGGGGATGGCTGCACAACAGTGGGAATAAACAATGTCACTGAACTATAGACCTAACTAAAGATGGTTAATGTGGTAACCATTACCCCATATACACAAAAAGATCAAATGAGGAAGGCACACTGTTGAAGTCATTCCTCTAACCATTAACACCCTGGTCATGGTATCACCTGGGTTTTAGCTGAGTGAATTACAGGAAGAGATTAAAAAGCGTGTGTGGGAGGGGTATTCCTAGATGGGGCTAAGGTGACAACCAGAGGGTATTTATCCCTACAAGGCTGCACGTGATGATAATGTATTCATTCAACACTCATCAGGCACCTACAGGAAACGCAGAAGAGCTGCTGTTGAGGCCCCGGGTCTTGGGGATGTACTCCTGGATTTGAATGCAGGCTCTGATGCTTTCCAGCTGTGGGACCTTAAATGACTTAAAGTCTAACTCAATTTCCTCATCTGTAGAGAGGGACAGTCATAGTCCCATCTCACCAACTCTGTGTGAGGGTTCAGTGAGATGCATACAGAGCTTGGCACAGTTAGCAGAGTTAGTACATGAAGTCCAACAGGAAATGTAGAAAGAAAGTGGTCTTCCTGCTGTGTCCCTGCTCTGATGCCCACCTCCAGGGCCCCTGGAGTGGTGCAGGGGAGTGTCAGGAAGTCAGAAGCCCCACCACAGCCTGACCCTGCCAGGTTGGCTTCAGAAGCAGCCAGTGGCTGACTGACAGCAATACAAGGGCCAGTGCTGACCCTTTCATTTCCATGGTCACTTCTGCTCAATGATGATTTTTAGCGGGGAGCAAAAGTGAAATTCTCTTGGTCTACGAACGCATTCCTATGATCAGTGCAGTACCCGTTCTCGACGGTGAAAATGCACAGGACTGGATGACCAAGAAGCACCTGGGGGCTGTGGGCAGGAGTCCAGGCTGCAGGCTGAGGTCACCGTGCAGTCACCTTCAAATATGCCTCTGCAGGCATCTCCCTCGTTCCCTGGCACAATAACGCTCCTCAGACTCTCAGGGTCAAGGACCACTGCGCAGGGCTGGCCAGAGTCCAAAGGGGTTCAGGAGACAAGTCCCTGGGATCGATTCACTTCCTCGCAGCAACTGTGCCAACACTGGATGCTCCACCTTTCTCCTCACAGTTTCCCCCCATCCTTGCCTCCCCAAATGAGTTTTCCACCTTGTCAACCCTCATTATCTGGTTTGCTGGCTGCCTTTTCCTTACTTCACATAAAAAGTTGATCATTCCTGAAGCATAAGACAAAACTGTAACAGATCGAAAAAGGTAGTTTGGTATTTTCTTTTTAAAAAAGAAATAAATGTACATACTTGTTTATCTGTAGGTAGTGAGATATTTCTACATTAAAAGATAAAGATTCAGTTGGGTGCTCATGGCTCTTTTTATGGGGGTGAAAGATGTTCCCCATGTTCTTTTCTGTGTGTTTTCTGATTTTTCTGTAATGAGCAGGTATTGATTTTGTAATAAGAGAAAAGAGAGGAAATAATAAAGGGATACTGAGGGATTTCGGGATGTTGTGGTCCATGTCTAATGCCAGGCTTGGCAATGGTTCCAGAAACTTCTGGAGTCACATGCATGAGCACATTCGGTCACAACTGCACACAGGTTCCCAGCACAATTCCCTTAACCCAGGACCTGAGGATTTACAGTGTGGACAGACTTGACCAATGAGGTTTCACCGAACTGCTTTTGACCACGTCACTTGGAACCAATGTATGGCATTTATTAAGAAACTGCCTGAGGGGTTTTAGTGTGCCATTTAGTAAGAGGTTTACTCCCCTTTTCACCTCAAATAACTGGCTTAACAGAGATTCGCCATAGAGAAGATTTTAACAGAAAAATTTTCCCCATTTGTGAGACACCTTTAAACCAACGAGCCTCGGATCATGCTCATTCCCATGGTGGCTGATTTTCAGGGGCACTAAGAGCTGGGAACCATGTGTTACTCCCTGGGTCACCATCCACGCACAGTACATGGGAAGCAGAGACTATTCTTTGCAACCATAAAGTTCACGATGTATAGTGACACTGTGGGACCTGGAGCCCTAGTCGCTGAAGTTTTTTTGTTTAAATATATTTGTCATCTTTATTTCAAAATTAACATATCAGCTCCCAGATTTTTACAGTATGCCTTAAAGTGATACCATTTTTAAGATGACATTTAATGACTTTCGGTATAAGCACATACAAGTTTTGGGTTCTCAATCACGTCTTCTATTGAAACCTACATAAGCATCATCTAAGCAAAACTTCAGTCCTTCATACAGGGGGGTCTTCCCAGGGGATAAGCCTTGAGGTTTGTGGAGACCACTCTCTTCCAGGAGCCTTACACATATGCTCAGCTCAGGGCCCTGGCACAGCACCTGCTGGTGGCCTTGCTGGCGACCCAGTCAGGGACTCTCTGTGTGCACCCTAGTTCCACTTAAGGCAGAAACATCTCTGTAATTGTTTCCTCGGCCTTTTGGGGTCTCTCGAGACCAGGAGTTGGCTCAGACATAAATGTGTTTGTTTCAACATATGTCACTGAAGTATTTGTTATTCTATCATTACCCCTCTAAGCATCCTAGGAATGCTGAATTAGCGTTAATTAGCACTAGGTTATTTGTAATGCATTACAATGGCATTCAGCAAGAAAACCTTATCTTCAAGCATTCAACTATTCGTGATAAATCAAGCAATACAAGAAGTCATTCCCCACTGGTTACCACAGCATTCTGGAAGCTTCCCATCTGTTCTTCCCACTCTGGGCTTTCTCTGCAGTTCAGCCATTGTCTCCTCACTCCCCCTTCTTCTTCAAAGGCCAGATGCAGCCTCGGGATTTCAACTCTGACCTGTCTGCTCATGACCCCTAAACTACAACCTTCCAGGCATCTTAATTGCCTTTGGTTTGCTTGCCCGTATCTTCTAAGTTTTCTATAATCACTGGGTGTTACTTTTGTAGTGAGAAAAATATTTTCAAACTAATGGAAAGAATTAATTCCTCACTGCCAAGGTGGAATAGAGAGTCCTCGATGAAGCCAGAGCTTGAAGGCAAATAGTCCACAAGACTGTTTTTAAAAACTGCTTTCATTTTCACAAGGTCATTACTGTGCCCGAGATAGCTAGCTGGTCCCCCTTATCTACTTTCTCTTCCTATCGTAACCCCAAATTATAGCTGGGTACACAACCACCCAGACAAAGGAAACATTCCTCAGCCTCTGTCCACCAGGTACTGCCTCGGGAATAAGCCCAGTCAACAGGATGTAAGCAGCCGTGTTGTGTACAACTTTCAGGTGCCACCCTTACATGAAAGGAGTGCATGCCCTCCCCTTCTCCACCCTCGCACTGGTGGGAATGTGAACATGGTGGTGGTGAGCCATCTGGGGCACTGAGATCCACACCTGAGCGAAGGATGGGTCAACATATGAGGGCCTGGGTCCATGATGTTGTCCAGCTACCACATAAGCTAAGTATGTCTGACAGTTTTGCTTAAGAGAAACAAACTTCCATCTTGCTTAAGCTATTATTTTTGGTTTTCGTTATAGAAGCCTAATATATCCCCAATGCTAAAATAACTGAAGGAAATGCATGCACGGGAGAAAGGCTACTGAAATGCAAGGTTAGTAAGCCAACAGGGACCTGGAGAAGAACCAGCCTTTCATTCTGCTCCAGTAACCATACGTTGACCCTAGAAATGTAAATGTCAGGACTCTTCCTTGTAAATCATCCAAAGCTGAAGAAGTCTCTGCTTTGACAGGGCTATAAGCCTTTCCACACAGGGTGCAAATTTTCCCTGGAACTCAGTCCCCCTTTGTGCACTTCAGCATGTAAATGAAGCACTTCCAGAAAGATCTCAGTACAGGAACATGTAAATATAATTTGTTGATTCAGATTGTTGTGCATGGGTCAGTCCCTTGGAATTAAATGAGAAAGTCTTAAGAGAGTTTCACTTCTAATGACTTTGAAAGGCCAAGGAGACCCAACCTGAGATCTTTTTTCTTAGCTTAATTAGACATGATGTGACTATCCCATTCTTCACTGCATGAAACCCTTGCGGAAAATAAAATACAAATGATATTAATTCAGGTCTAAGTCACCGAAGGCAGAGACTCATGTAGCACAAAAGTGGGATTCCTCTAAATCATTTACAGATGGGAACAGGAATCTTCTATTTGTTTTAGACACTGGATTATTTAAATAATAATCCAAGAGCACAGCAAAAATTTCAGTTCAGATCAGTTAAGAACTGGAAGCATTAAGCTTGACTTTATTCAACCAACACTTAAATGAGACCTTACTGTCAGCCATGCCAAGGATTTTTCATAGGTTATTTTAGTCACATTTCACCATGCTGTTCTGCAAATGGGAGAGCTGAAGCACAGAACACTTAACTTAGTGTTCTGCTACTCAGAGTAGCAGCCGAGGTGGACATGAACCCAGGCTGTAGGACTCCAGAGGCCACCTCTTCCCTGAACTGGGTGTTATGGGAGATAAAGAGATGATTCAGATTTGCATTTGGTCCTTGAGGACAATCAGGTGGGAGAACTGTATACACACAGCCACAGATAAAACAAGACAGAGCATGGAACGCCACACAACAGAAGGGCAATATGTTTCCTCAGTACGGAAAGAAGAGTATTTAACTCAGTTTCTGGGGCTGCAGAAACGTGTGGCCTGCCGGAGTTTCTCCTGCTGCAGAAAGATACATCAGGCCCCATATGAAAGGGAACTCACTCTCATTCTAGCAGCCCTGCCTCTCCAGCTTGGTCCCAAATCTAGGTTCTGTCTTGCAATCTCAACTTCCCTCTGGAGAATAATTCCTCCCATTGTTTTGGAATGAAATATTAAACCGAAGGGGTTTTTAAAATACGTTTGGAAACTATGTACCTGGGCAGGATTACCTACTCGTGGTAGAGTCTGCTCAGTGCTCTGGCTTGGTATCCCAATCTGGAATTTGTGCCTCCTAACCTTGAACCTTGTTTAATCTGTAGGTTAGAGAGCCTCTGTCTAGGCCCAGAGCAGAGGCTGAAAGAAAAGAAACAGAATGGTCTGCAAGGCTACTGAACTATTTCAAGAAAGAGATTTAGAGGGTCTAGAATAGGGTAGTGGGAATTGAAAAATGAGGAGGTTTTAAAGAATTTTGGAGGCAGAATCTGGAGGATTTCCTAACACACTGAATATAGAGATTAAGAAAAACAGAGAAGTCCAAGACTAGAGATTTATTTGAGTGTAGCTGCCTGGAGAATGAAGTCACCATTAGTTATGCAGGTTAAATCAGGAAAGAGCTAAAACCTAAAGATTTTTATAGCACAAACCTGGGGATGACTACAAGGTATTCATTACATTTGGTTTGCTCATATAATGTAGGGTGTGGAGGCCTTGGGTGGCTCAAGGGTGAGACAAGGGTGGAGGTATGTACCTCTCCAGAGGAACGGGTGAAGCTGAGCATTGGATAAAACACCCAGGGAGGACGTGGGCCAGGGACAGATCTGGGGAGATGTCCTCCCCAAAGAACTGGGTGGAGTCAGGAAGCTGGAGAGAAGGACTAGTGAGAGAGGTGACAACACACGGCGACAGGAGCCTGAGCAGATCTTTGCCGTGCTTGGGGTCTCTGCCCTACTCCAGAAAAAAACAAAAAGGCCTTGGGCTAGGGTGATATTTAAGGTTCCCTTTAGTTCAAATATTCCCTGGCTCTTAGGTAATGAAAATGTTCTATGTCTTTATTTTGGTGATAGTAACATGGGTGTATAATTTGTCAAAAACTCATAACCGTACACTTAAAATTTGTGCATTCTGTTGGATATAAATTATACTTCACCGAAGATTTTAAAAATTCCCTAGCTCCAAGTAATTATCCATTTCATGCAAAACTATTAGTGATAGTATAAAATATTTCATTTGAGTATTTTTTCATCAGAAATTAGTGATATTTTTTCATCAGAAATTAGTGATAGTATAAAATATTTCATTTGAGTATTTTTTCATCAGAAAGAAAAAATACAGGGCAAAAAAGACACACTGATATCCCCAGGAGGAAAACAAAACAAAACAAAACATGAATCAGAAGGAAATGTTTGAAGTAATTAGTTCCTGATCATTCTGGACATCGCTGAGCGAGCAGATGTCTTGAAAATGTTTTACAAACATATGGCAAAGCAATGGAAACCGCTGGTGGACTCTCAGATGTGACAGATGCAGCAGGCTCTTTAGGACAGTCCGCGAGTCACAGGGAAGCAATGTGACAGCTCTGGCTCTCCTGGGACCTGCAGCTCAAGTGGCAATGACCTCTAGACAAATTTGCTCAAGTGGCGGTTTCCCAGGAGCTTATCATGTGGCAGTCAATACATGGCTTCTAAGGAGTAGGAATTGATGTTCCTGGTGCAAGGTACACCCACTTTTAAAATAAGCTCCTCGATAGCTGAAGCATCATTTAATTAGATAGGAGAGGCTGTCACATCTCTATATTGAGTCTATTAAGGAATGTGTCATTTATATATTCTTTTCCCTTTTGCAAATTTTAAGAAAGTGTGCCTAGAGTACTAAGTCTGATTTCTGACAAGGTATCATTTTGGGCTCAAAGATAAAGGTAGAGCTACAGAAACCAAAGGGATCATGGGAGAACATGCACATCTCTACCATCGCACATGCCACAGTCCGTCCCTGCTGACCATGAACTCCTGGGCAGGAATCTGGTCTTAGTTATCCTGAGCACCTAGCCCATGTCTGAAAGATTACTGATGCTCAACACATTTTGGCTAAACTGAATTTGGCTAGAACTCTTTCCTTGGGGTAAATGTATCCAAGATGCTATTTACAAGTATAAGGGTTGGGGCCTTTTCTTTTCTGTCTTACCTTTTCTAGCCTCTGGTGGGCTCTCACTCTTCCCTCCTTCTTCCTTTTCTGTATTGCCAGGTGCAGAAGAAATTAGGGACATGCAGGGGTAATGGACAGAGAGTAAGGAGTATGTAACACCAGTAATATTTCTTGCATGAAATACTGACAAATGGATTGCATTTACCATCTTCTGCCTTCAAGGGCCAGAAATAGTTATCTTTATCAGGAGTAAATAATATGCGCTCTGTTGTCTGTGAGGAAGAACTGGGAGACTCAGGCAGTCTAGGCAAATTTTCCAACACTGCTCAGTGGTACAGCTGGAACCAGAACTCAGGGCCGCTTGGCACCTTGGCCACGCTGTGCAGGCTAAGTTATCCCAGGATGTTAATTTTGGATCCTTTTTGAGTGGCAACAAAGGGCTCTGCACTTAGGAGGCCTGAATCAAAACCTTTAACAAACACAAAAATATGGAGATGTTGCATGGCATCACAGAATGCGCAGCGGTTTAAAATTAGACAGACTTGAGTTTGAAACCCGATTCCACCACTTACTTGTTTGATGAATTGATGTAAGTTATACATATACTTACATTTCAGTTTCTTCTGAAAAATGCAGTATCAATATTCACTTTCTTAGGGTTATTTGTAACATTAAATGAGGTGGATAAAGCACTTGGTATAGTACCTGTTACATAGGAAATATCCAAGAAAGGGACATTAATAATGAGAGCCGTAGTAACAGTAACAGCGGCTGTTATTCTCTTCTTCGGTCTTCCTTTAATGTAGGGGTCACAGTATATATCAAATGAATGCTTATAATAGTTATGATGAGGCATTGTGAAACGCCGGCTTGTCTGAAGATTAAATAGCACATAGAGTTACACTGAATCCACAAATAATGACTGAACGCTGACCCTGGGCAGCTCACTAATAGATGCCTGAGGAAATATAAAGATTCCTAAGATAAAAAGAGTTTACATAATCATTGAGGACACAGAACATAAGATACATTCAACCACTCCATGACCTTTGAAAATAATAAAATAACTCAAGATGTCAAAAGACACTCAGTCCATCAAAAATCACCAAAGAAGAGAGCAGGCCCAGCCAGGAGTGGTCTGGGAATTCTTTGTGGAGTGGGATTTGGATTTTACACGATGGAGAAGCTGTATCCAGACAGAAGACACTCACTCAGGGTAGAGACAGGGCATACACGGCAGCATGGTTAGCTTAGCCTTAGGGACACAGCAGGGTTTGATTTTTGTTATGTGACAACAGAGAGTAGAACCTTGTCAACTGGAGCCTCCAATTACCTAGGTATCCCTGGGGACCAGAGATGTCAGTCACTGTGCCTGGCTGGCCCCTTCCAGGGAAAAGTGCTTAGTCCATAGTTGCTTCTGATTGGGTAGCCTAGATGGTCCTACTTTGTATCAAGAGGCAATGCTCCTGCCCCTCTGGGTTGAGAAGACTGGGAGAGGACATCTGAACCAAGGATGGCCAATCCAGCCCCCTCTCCCAGGACAACACAGTGGGCTGGACCAATCACATATTACTGTCCAGGGTTCTACACTAACAGATGCCCACTGTTGGCTGGTGAGCCATGGCAGTACAGCTGAGAAAGGTCTGGAAAGACAATGAGCTGAAGCCCAGAGTGGGGGAAGGAAATGCATTGGCCAGATTCTAGAGAGAAGCAAGACTTCATGTCGGAGACAAGGGAGAAGCCGTTTTCTGCCCACCTCTCCACTTCAACGCCACACATCCTAACCACAATTCCCTTTACTCTTAAGATTTAAGTGGATTTCTATTCTTTGCAACCAAGGTCTTGTTCTTTTCCAGTTATCCTGGCAACATATGACTGATCCAATTTTTGGAAGTAATAGTATAAAATGATTTTTGATTTCAGGGTTAATCCCAGGTCAGGTTTCCATGACTGCTGTGGGTTTTACCAAAAGCACAAATTTCAGTTTCCCAGACAGAAGTCACTCGTAGGTGGTTCAAACGTAAATATTTTTAATTAACATGTTTACCACACTGAAAACTGGATTCTGTCAAAAGCAGTTGATGTCCAAGTGCTTTGGGCATTAGTGAATTATTTCCTGGTAACCTTGAGAAAGAGCTGGAGCTTGAGTTTAAACAAGAAACCAGCTGCACCAGGCAGAGAAAGCACGTTGAGGAAAAAAACCATGTTTCATAAATGTGAGCTTGCTTTAAACAACACGGAAGTTCCAGTGTCTCTGGCAGTGGGGGAGGGGCACATAATTCACTGGTAATGCCCTGGCGCTCCCCCACCGCTTGTTTTGCTTTTCCCTGGGGTCTGGCTCCTCACTGCCAAAAGCTATCCTTCTGTGGATCCCATTAGAGAGAAGTGATAAAATTGATAAATTAGAAGCATTGCTGCTTCGTGCGGCTGACCATGCCTCACTGTTATATTATTAACTGACTCCCCTCCTCCAGATCTTTGAAATGCTTTCTAATCTGGTCTCCTGATGTAACTGAAGGCCAAGTGGCTCTCAGAAGTTGGAGAGAGCACTTTTTCTTCCCTCTCCCAAGTACGGCATCTAAGATAAAGAGCAAAATAGCGCCAGGTGATTTAGGGATACACATCACCGTGAAAGCTTGCCACCGAGGCTAGTGTTGTTTATGCAAACATCCCAAACACTGCTAGAAAAGTCTAGTGACAGAAGTTTCCTCTCATTTAATTTCAGGGGATAGTCAAACAAGAGTCCATGGGGACTGGGCACCCTTAGACAACACCTGTATTTTAGGGCATCAACTGTAAAAAGGAAGATGTTCAACTCAGAGGAGTAACTTCCACAGAATTTCAGGGTCTACCATAAAGCAAAGAATGGCAGATATTTTGGTGGGAGCAACACCTGTGTGGTGAGGGAAGCAGCAGGGTGCTTTCCGAAGCCCAGTAAATGACACTAGACAGGCCTGGTCTCCTTGTGCAGAAGAGTGGCCCACCTGAACACGGGGGACTGGCGACGTCTCCCGGGACTGGAGTGTGTTGTGTGTGGCAGCATCGTGGGCGATGGTGGTAGGAGTGCAGGTATAGACAAGAGCCACTGTTGCTCTCAGCACTTCCCTTTGGGGCCAGTATCTTCCCAGGGATTGGCACCCCAGGAGCTTTGGACATCTGTGAAGGAAGCTACAGGGGTGGCCCTTCCTGTAGGCGTTTCCATAACCCTTTCCACAGAATTAGAGTCCACATCTAGATAGTCCAGCTTTACAAGGTAGGGCTCAGCCCTTTTGCAGGGGGCTGCCCTGAGTTGAGAGAACTCCCAGGGAGGTGGAGCAACGCTCTCCCGAGGACCACCCAGACCACCCTGGGGCCCAGGGATACACCATCCGTGCTGGCCTGAGCACAGCCCTACTCCACTGTGCTGATGTCCATGCTGCCTGGTGGGACCCACAGTGCCATGTTCTCCCACAGATCCAGGGAGGCCACTTAAGTGCTAATTTCTCACCTTATGACTCGTTCTGAGATGACCACTGCAACACCCTTCCCCACCCTCCCATCAGGAGATGCAGCTCTGACAGCAGTGGGGACCTTCAGAAGGTCAGGTGGGTCCTGGGTATGTGATTTCCCTTTCACTTGTTGGCTTCTTCCTGCTCAAACAGACCATGACCCTTGTCAGCCATGGTCTCCTGAGTATCCTAGGAGGGGCCTCCCGGCAGGTGCAGGCCCAGAGACAACAGCAGGCTTCATCTAGCCAACTGCCAACAACCACCTTCCGAGTCCCCATCCCACCTTTCTAACAAGGCAGCTCTACCTGGACCCATGGTTGGATAAAACTGAAAGCAGTGGCCTTCCCTTGGCAGGGCAGGGGCGGTGAACAGCAAGAGCACGCTCCCATTTATTGCTCTCTCTCTGTGCATGGCCTTGTGCCATCCTGCTCTCCGGCAGAAGCCAGCAAGCCAAGGGGGAGTCACATACCCTGGTCCTTAGCCTGCCCTTCCTGCAAAGACTGTTACTGCCATAGTCAGGGGCTTCTCTCCTGTGACTGGAAACAGACGGTGGGGAAGGGGGCTACTATGGTCTCCCAGAGTGAGTCACAAGGTGAGAAACAGGCACCACCTACTGAGTTTCATCATCATTCTCACAAGGAGCTACAAGACAGTCTGTCCCCATTTTACAGGTGAATACACTGAGTGCTAGACAGCTTAAAACTCTTGCTCAAGGTCACACTGTGAAAGAGGATTAGAACCAGGATTTCAGTCCCTCAAATACGAAGCACAGTATCTGGCTCAGAACAGTCGTTCATTAAAAAGATCCGAGTGAAAAGAAATGCATATGTGGAGATTTCACGCCATCCTTAGCAGAGCCTACCTCTGAGCCAGGAAGTGCCAGGGCCACACTCAGCAGGGGCGTCAGTCTAATGCTGCTTTCAGGACCGTGCACACCACTCCTCTCTCCTCCCAGCGGACAGCACCTCAACTCCCACCACCTGGTTCCAGAGGGAGGCGCTTTGGGTCCATGGTTACTGAATTGGGACAGAAAGGTAGGCTAAGCCAGGGATCTTCCTCAAGTCATAGGCCAGGATTGTGGGCAGTTAGCAAAACTGAGTGAGTGTATGAAAAAATACTTATGCTCAGGCTCAACTTCTCAATTACTAAATCAGAATCTTGGGCTGGAATGAAGGAATCGGCGTTTTTAAAAAAAAAACAGCCAGGACTGAGAATCAGGGCTATATAACGCCGTGAAATTTGACTGTCCTTTTTCCCATCCAGCTGGGAACATCTGAGAGCGAGACCCCGACCCCGTGTCATGCTGTCCCTCAGGCTGAGCCCAGGCCTTGCACACAGTCAGCACTTTTCAAATGTTTGCTGATTGACTGCGTCTTTGCCTGAAGATCTAAACAATCCCCCTGTGGGACATGGCGTGTTTTGCATTTTTTTTTTGTAAGGTAAGAGTCATGTGCGTGTCATCCTCTGATTTGGGCAACCCGAGACCAGGAATTCCAAAGAAAATAAATTCTCCCATGTTAATATCCCAAGGGAGGAACAGGCTGTGTTGTTGGTTATCTGCTGCTTTCAATTAAGGAGACTTGAACCAGATTCCTTTGTGTGCCTCTGAGGACTCAGCCTTGTAAATGGCACACTTTCAATTATTTATCTAAACAAAGGTGAGCCAGAGGGCAGTACTAACCACTCAGTCTGGTGAACTTGAGCCCAACTCCCCGCCTTTGGAATTCACAGGCTTTCGGACTTGGCTTTGTGTATTCACTTTACTTAAAAAAAAAAAAAAAAAAAAAAAAAGGCACGCTAGATAGGAGGCTATAAATTCCATTTCAGAAATGAAAGACGTGCCAGGGGAGAGCTGCAAGGACTCCGGGTTTTGTGGCTGGCGGCAGTTCTGTTGCTAGGTTGCTCAAACAGTCATAACTCACTGGCAAGGAGGAAGGCGGTGGAATCCCTTCCAGTTTTGCACGGTCTCTCCCATCAAAGGACGCATGACATTCTATGTCACCGATGAATAGCAAATCCTCTTAAAAACCAACAGAGACTGACCAACAGCAGTCCGCAAACGTGAGCAGAGGCGAGGCCATCTCCTTGCACGTGAAGACAGGCTCTTGGCTCTCTGTCAGCAAGGCAAGCGTTCTGAAATGTTATTTGTCGGATGGCTTTGTCCCTATCCCCTGTACGGACCGTTCTGTGATGTACATATGACACAGCCTGCTGTGCAGATGGTGATGGTGGAGGGAGCAATGACTACCCCTGTGGACACCAAGCACCCTCTTCACTTGCCCTAAAGTGTCCATGGCACGAAGAGTCATTTGGGAACAACAAACCACCTGGAAGTCAGGCTTCCTGGGGTAGGACGAACAGGGGTAGTAGCAACAATAGCTATGGTTTACTGAGTGCCTATTATGTGCCCGATCATCTTCCGAGTGCTCTGTACCACAGTCCCGTGGAGAGGAGAGGCATTAGCCTCACTGTGAAGAGGTCCAGAGAGCTTAATAACCAACTTGCCCAGGTCATAAGACCAGTACGTGATAGGGCTGGAATCTGTGCCCAGATTTGCCTGGCTTCCTAATTACACTGTATACAATCTTCCTAGTCCCAGGAGTAACACTTGGGCATGTTTCTGCAATCCCCCCTTCTTCCCCAACCCTGTTGCCAACAACCTTAGTGCAGATCTTAAAATCTCTCCCCTTACATTTTTTTCTTAACAATTTTTAAAATTAAGGTATTATTGACATACACTCTTATGGAGGTTTCACATGAAAAACAATGTGGTTATTACAATCATCCATGTTATCTGTCCCCCCCATACCCCACTGAAGTCACTGTCCATCAGTATAGTAAGATGCCACAGAGTCACTACCTGTCTTCTTTGTGCTACACTGTCTTCCCCATGACCACCCCCCCCCACCGCCATGTGTACTAATTATAATACCCCTTAATCCCCTTCTCCCTCCCTCCCCACCCCTGTCCCCTTTGGTAACTGCTAGTTCCTTCTGGAGTCTGTGAGTCTGCTGCTGTTTTGTTCCTTCAGTTCTGCTTCATTGTTATACTCCACAAATGAGGGAAATCATTTAGGACTTGTCTTTCTCCGCCTGGCTTATTTCACTGAGCATAATACCCTCCAGTTCCATCCATGTTGTTGCAAATAGCAGGATTTATTTCTTTCTTGTGGCTGAATAGTATTCCATTGTGTATATGTAGCACCTCTTCTTTATCCATTCATCCATCACCTTTACCTTTTTTATATCCTTTAATCTTTCTGCCTCCAGTCTTCCCTCCTTCCATCAAGTGCAAATGCTTAAAAATTACCCTGCGTGATACCGTACCTTGGCCCCCACAGCCTGCAAGTCCAGTCCAATCCTTTGCAAAGCCCAGTGACCCCACTCTACCTTGTCTGAGATTATTCATTGGTGACATAGAATGTTTTCCCACTGGGAACCTTGATCTGATCCCCACAGAAGTCTAACTCAGAAGATCCCTTCTGCAAAACGTCCTGTCTCCTCCCTTCAGCTCTCATGTGTTGACGTATTTGTGTTTCCACCCAGACTGTGTGGGCTCCCTGGAGGTAAGAGGTTTGTCTCGTTCATCATTGTAATTCCCCAAGTTCTGGGAGAAGGTAAGTGCTAACGTTACATAACTAACTCACCCACTCACTGAATGACCAGAATCTCAACGTTGGAAGAAAAAAAAATTAGCAACAATCAATGAACTTTTCACAACTAATTATATGTGCATAGGGTTTTAGTGTAATTGATCTTAACATTCCTCTGCTATTGTTTTGTAGATTTTTACTTATTTCTGAAATATCCACAAGAAGTTAATTAAAAAATTTAAATTCTGGCTAAAAACATGTTTTCTTGACATTTTCCTTTGTAAAGTTTCTCAGTAGTAACTGACCCTAGAATGTCCACCTTTTTCTTAGCCAAAGTGCAACTTTCTCGATTGGGTATTCTGTTTGACCACGTGGGCAACATAAAGAATTATTGCCTGGAGTCAATCAACCAGCAATATGAAATTGGGTGTGCTTTAGATGTACTAGACAGTTGTACTTTACGTCCTGTGCTTTAAGGCCAGGCAGACTCTGCGGTGAATCATCTCAGATGGAAACTATTGATCTGTAAAGTCTTCCTGCCCTCTCCGTGTGAAATGGAGCTTAGCCAACCTCTGCCCAAGCTTCAAGGTTGCTTCCATTTCCAGCTCCTCTTTGATGCTGTCCCTGGCTTTCCGAGCCAAGCAGGAAGTGACTTCCTCTGCCCCTGAACTTCCACAGTACTTGCTCTCTATACCACTCAGGCCCTGTGTCAAGGTCACAGGTAGCAAACTGCAGTGGAAAGGATGTGGCTGTGGGCCTGTCATCCCTGCTGAGACATGGATGTGTCATAGAGCAAGGGGTGATGGGCTTTCCACTTCTCTGGGCTTTTGCTTAGCCATTGCATAATGAAGGAAGTAGACTAGTTCGATTACATGGCCTCTGAGCATCCTCCCAACTCTTAAAATCCTATGAAAAATGCCAGTTATCTTGAAGCTATTTGAAAGCTCTCTCATGGGGTGGAAGGAGAAGGACAACAGTATAGAACTTTGGGCCATATTTAAACCACGAAGAGTGGAAAACAATGATTGGGGTGCTATGCTTTCCTTCATTTTGCAAAGAGCCCCACAGTGGCATCCTCAAACTAAACATGCAACCAAAAGAAGGCCCAGCAGGGAAAGAGGTACATCACTGGGCCTCATGCCCTAGGTGTACTGACTATGCTACGAAGTGTTCAGCATGGTAAAGCTGGGTCACTGCGATTGTACACAAGCTCCAAATCACACGTACAGGGAAGGAAAAACTGCTTAGACATTCTTCTCAGTCATGACCAACCGGCATGACTTCGAGACAGGATGCTTTAGATGAGCCAAATGTACATCCCCCAAAATGTGAAAAATAGATGCTCAAATTCGACTCCTCTGAGGATGGGCTTTAAACTGTAAGTGATCTGGCAAGAGAAAGGGAGACTTGGAGAACCAGCATTTTTCTTATTAAGTTACATAATTTCATATCTTTTAAAATAATTTAAAAAGACATGTTAAAATGAGAAAATAACAGAGCTGTTCAGGGAAAAGATAAATACAGCAGAAATTTAGGCTAAGGAGAGCTTCCGCAATTGAGCACTATGTTTAGAGCTAATTTTCCTGGCAGCCTAGCCCAAAAAGGGAGTTATGAGTGAGCTGTATTATGTACAGATTTGTATAAGAGGTAAAAAATCTACCGAAGAGACGTTCATCACTCAGAGCCCCAATTGAAAACACAAGGCACGTTAAAATTAAAATAATCCAAGTAGAGGTTGTTTACAAAGGAACCAAAGTACAAATATGTGCGCAGGGTGTTGGGAACCCACAAGGGCACGTGCAGGAACTCTGGGCTGTTGCACCTGTAGTGGACTGAATACTACCCCCCACCTCCCGCCCCCACCACCATTCACTCCACCCAGGAACCTCAGAATGTGGTCTTATTTGGGAATAAGGTCTTTGCAGATGTAAACAAGGTATGGACGGAGATGAGATCACACCAGATTAGGGTGGGCCCTCAATCCAAAAACAGTGTCCGTATTAGAGACAGAAAAGCAGATAAGGTCACACAGAGACACAGAGAAGGTGCCATCTGAAGATGAATGCAGAAACTGGAGTGATGTGTTTGCAAACCAGGGAATGCCAAGGGTTGTTGGCAACCACTGGAAACTGCAAGAGCAGCATGCGATGGTTTTTCTTTCAGGAACTCCAAAAGGAACCAACCCCCAAAACACCTTCATTTCAGCCATTTGGCCTCCTGAACTGTAACAGAAATTCCTGCTGTTTTAAGCTACCCAGTTTCCGGTAGTTTGTAATGGCAGCCCCAGGAAACTCGCACACCACCCTGCCTCCTAGAGGGATGACAGGAGGGAGAGTGACAAGCCCAGTGGAGAAGAGGTGTTGATGGACCACTTCAAGTGGAGCAGCGACCCTCGGCAAAGGGACAGAGCCAGGCTGAGGCTGCCTTGTAAGACCAGAGCCAGAGGAATGTGTGGCCTGACCTCAGGCTCCTTCCTCCTGTCTCCACCTGGGGCTCCCCCCTACTGGCGGTACCCAAGGGAAGCCTGAGGGTGTACAAGCCCTGCAGACATGTGTCCACCCAGGCCAGCCCCCTGGGCAGAGGGCCGGAGGGCTAAGAGTAGAAAGTGTACCTGGAAGGGCAGACGAAAGCTACCAGCACAAGATGAAATCTCACAATGATCACTTCTGGAATGATAAAGCTGGAAAGTATCAATGTAAATCTTCCCTTCCTATAAAGTGACAGTTACTCTCCCCCAAAATAGGAGAGATTGGTTTCTCCCTCCTGTACTGGGTCCTTTTCTCTCCCAATCCCCAAGATTTCTCTAACTCAAGCTCTCCTGTTGGTCCCTTTGTTATTTTCTGGTCTCCACACTCAGCTTTCTCCGTGGCTTTTCCTGTAACGGGACTCCCACCCCTGCATGATTAGCCCGGTTTCTCACTCCAGCGAGAGACCCCTTGCCAATGACCCCGGGGAATCTTTACCAAGATATCTTCAAAGTCAGAACACTTGAAAATCAACCCTATCATCTTCTTTCCAAAACCCACATCCCCTTTGAAATGTCTCACATCTCTAAACCACCTAGGCGTAAACTCTCCAATTCTTTCCCTTTCCCCAAACATCAAGGCCTGTCAGCTTTAATAAAGACATTGTGCTTCCACTGACCCTTTCCTCTCCATTTCTACAACTGCCACCATGTGTTTAACCCATATCCATCTACACCTTGATAGTGGCAAATAAGCTCTGAGCTGGTTTTCACAACCCCAGGTGCCCAGGTCTTCCAATTTTGCCATGGCTGAGCCAGTACTGCCTTCTTTGGGCCATGCCCACATTCAAATCCTTCAATGACCCCTTCTGCCTCATGTCAACACTTGTCAGATCCATAACTGTCCTCCCTGGCTTTTCAGGATCTTCATGTTCTGACACCATTCTGCTTTCCAATCAGCTGCCAAGCAGCAGCTTGCTGTGGCCACACTGCTTCCATGCTGTCCTCCCCCATGCCGTGCTCATGCCTGTCCCTCTGTTGGCCTATGAGAGCAACTACCCATACTCTGTGTACCAGGTCCACCGTGCATCCAACTGAACTGAAAGCATTGGTCAAAATCTTACCATACACAGAGTCAACATTTCCTTTGCAATTTGTAAATTATGAACCAATATACTGGTTCATAACCCCTTTCCCCCCTGTATCCTTATTTTCCAGATTAACCTACAAGCAGTATGTTATGGTAGTTCATGTTTGTCTGGGTGAATATTATAGCTCAGTGATTAAGAATTTGGACTTCGGAGTCAGACAGGCCTGAGTTAGAGCCCCAGTCTATCCATATGCTATCTGTGTGACCTTGGACAATTTATTTACCTCCTTTGTATCTCTGTTTTCTCATGCATTAAATGACAATTTATATAAACCACTTAGAACAGTGCAGGCATAAAATTAAGCTCATAACAACATGCACAGTGAACAACCAAGTCACACAACTTACACTCAAACCTAGTTAGTTAAGTGTGGTTTTTAGCTACATGCAGCCCATATATGGACAGCTGGCTGCTGGGTTACATCATACGGTCTCCACTCCCATCCCCCTCTTAAAGCCAGCATTTTTTGCTCAGCCATGCAAGGTTTAAGAACAAGGTTTAATGATACTTGCTATAAATGATTTGCTATCATTTAAGACAAAGGAAAATTCTGACTATTCTTTTCATTGTTGTACAATTCATAAGATGCATGGTGAATACTAAAAAAAAAAAAGCTAATATTTTTATTTTGAATATAATCAATACAAGAGGACAAAAAAGGAAAAAAGCAAAGCATTTGGTCCTTAACCAGGACCCACTGTACACGCTGAAACCATGAGATTTTGGACACATTTGGAATCTAGCAAATTTCTTTAAGTTTGCAGAAGCACACCACACATAAGAGGAACTTCAGTGCCTAGTGGAAACAAGCCAGATTCATACAGGAGGGGATTAGGAAACAATTATTTCATGCATGTTTTCTAATGACCTTCTTGGAATCCAGATGGTTCCTTTGCTCTGCAAGTATTTTTTAGATAGAGCTGATTTATTGAATGTCATTATTCATGAGCTGGGTGAGAAAAGGAATAATTGTTTAAGTGACCCACCATGTTTTCCAAGCAATGGAATGATGCTTTTCTAAGGGACAGGCTGGGGAAGGGGGTGACTGTGCCAACGGTGTTGTACAAGGTCCCTGTGCTGCCAGAGGTGGGAGACCCACAGAAAAACCTGTGAACCTGAACACTAGGCCATAGTGAAGCTGGGAGTTCAGGCCATGAAATGTGAGGCACCCTCAGCATGCAGTCCAAGGCTTCCAGCGCAGGATGACCCGCCTGGATTATGACAGAAGCATCTGGGAGGAGTGCCATTTGTCTTGCAAAGTGACAACCAGCTATTCTATGTGACCATCAATTCTCGCTGCTGGGTGGATGGTAGAGAACACTGGGACCATTCGCTTTATTTTGTGGTGTGAGTCCTGAGGAAGACCATACAGTGATATATTAGGCTTTGATTATATTTCCTCCATCTCTTCTCCAACCCTCCCTGTTCTTTAGTCCCAAACCCGCATCAACCTCTGCTCTCTCCACTTTCTTCCCTTACTACCTTTGTTCATCCAGTAAACAGGATAATCTTTTAAAAAATGTCAGATGCTCCTCGGCTCAAACTGCCCCAATGGCAGCTCACTGCACACAGAACACAAGTCAAACCCCCTGCTCTGGCTTGGAGAGTCCTATGTGATCAGGTCCCTGGGTTCCTCCTAAGCTGAAGCTCCTCCCTCGTTCCTGTGCTGCAGGGACGTGGGCCTCTCTGTCCCCACTTCATCCCATAACCACGTCCCCAAAATGCCTGGTGTCATTCTTCACAGGCATAGATGGCTGACATTCTTATAAAAGTATGCAGAAAAAGATTCAAGAATGTTGCTGTAGTTATGCGCCAGTGTGTATATGCTTGCTATGCAAACTTAGCCTCAAGTCCCCATCATTTCTCCCTCCAAAAAACCAGATCTCCACCTGCAGGCTTCTGCTGTTTAGAATTCTGTGGCCTCGACTGTTGATGACATTACCATATTTCATTGAATGCAAGACACTGTCAACAGTTAAGATGCACTATTATTTTATGTAACAATTTTTTAGGTTGCCAATGAGTCTCTGACACAGTGTTTTACCACTGAAATTCTTTTAGGCTTATTAAAATACCTCTTTTAATCCTGATTAGACACAGATTGTCATGTCACATGTGTGGATACACATAAAGGAAAACAAAGAGATTGGTTAAGATGGTTTTAGAACAACTTCACATATGGAGTCTGACTTGGAAATTCATCTTTTAACTGAGTTCCCAATCTCTATGCTTTACCACAAAACATCTTCATGCCCCTGGGTTCACTGGTGATGCAGCGTTTCAAAAAAGAACCCGTCTAAGAACTAAAACTCACTAGTACCAGCCCCAAAGTTGGCTTCATGAGTACCTAGAGCCTACTTTTGTTTCCTGCTCTAAGAATGCTGCTGAAGACAAAAGATTCACGACCTCCTACCACCTGCTGGTTCTTAAAAGGTAAAAGTCAACTGTGCCAGGTGAATAATGCTCTATGTGTCTCCGGGGCTTTTCCCCAGGCAGCTAAAACCCTGACACACGTTTTGATGCTGGCGCTTTGGCGGTTTATGCATTTGCAGGGATTGACAAGAATATCCTCACTGCTGCCTATAGTGAATGAAAAATACATCCCAAGTTCAGAACTGTTAAATGCAAACAAAACAATGCAACCATATCTTAGAATTGATGACATTTGACTGTCATCGTTATCATGATTAATATTACTACCTTCTAGTTTTGGGGAACTTGACCTTCTCATAGCTTCTAGGGCTCCTAGTGCATTGCAGTTCAGAACCATGCCCCTCCCTCCCAGCACCAGTGACACCAGCCTTGAAGGACGCCTGGGCTGGGCTGAGCCAATCAGGTTTGCTCAGGAGTTTCAATTAAGGGACAAGGGATCCATGTCAGCAGTTAGCTGTGGTAACAGAGCTGACCATCAACTGACTCTAAGGTTGAGGTGGCCTTTTTGGGGGGGTGCTGTGTGCACTGAAGAGGCAGAATGAGCAGACTCAGGGAGAAGCTGTAATGAAAGAATAGAATAGGCACTTAGTGAGACAGGGAAAGTGATTTTAGCCCTGACTTTCCAATTCTTGATCATGCCAGGCTCATGTGCCTTCATTTTCTGTCCTTGAGTTAGTGATTCTTCTGTAGGACCCACTTACACTTATTCTGCATTTTCACCTGAACGAGATTTCTGCTTCTGGCAGGCGGAAGAGCTGTGGCTGTTGGAACCCCTACGTTCAAACCCATCTAGGAGACACACGGCTCAAAGAATGTGGCACCACGATGTCCCCTGTGAAACATGCAGAGCAGGTGTGCAGACCTGGGTTTCCTTGTGTGGTTCTGGCAGGCCTGGGCACAGCCAGAAGGAGCCCAGAGCTCCTCGGCCTGTCATGGGATCCCCTTTCCCAGAGTCCTGTTCAGAGGAATGGCATGCTTTCTGCTGGATGAGACTAGGTGGGCTATTGATGAGGGAAAAAATCAGTATTATCAAGGGACATGCTTGGGGAACAGGCTCCCTGGTAAAAAATTAAGAACTCTGTAGCCCTCACCGGAGTGAGTGAGAGCTCATCTCCTCGCAGTCTCCTAGCCTGGGTCCCACCCTCCACACAGCCCTGGCCGGTAGACCGCACGGCTCCTCTGGCTGAAGCCATTATGATGGAGGATTCAGGTGGGAAAAAAAACGTGATTTCCTTCTTTGGAGAGCTCGTAGTTTTCTTAAAGCAGGGGGCAAGGTTTTTCCGTTTGAGAGAATGAAGGTGGCGGGGTAGAGGTGCTGGGGGGAAACCAAGCGGAAGCAGTTCAGTCAAGAAGAAAAAACCCAGGTAATGAAGTACCTTTTCTGTCTGGCTCTCCCCCAGGGTCTGAATTTCAGCTGTGTTCTTCCTTCTTGGTGATTTTTTTCTAAGGTCACCCAGCCCTAACTTTAGTCAAGACCTCCTGGCATGGCTGTCAGGCGTGTGGAGTCTGGAGGCAGATGGTAGGCAGGTGGCTGGCTCTAGGTTCCTTCAGGGACGTGGGAGGGGTGGACTTCTAGGTGGACTGAGCAGAGTTGGTGGGAGCTTATGGTGGCAGGACGCGGCCTGTGAATCTGGAAGAGCCACAGAATTTTCCTGGTTACCCTGAAAATTGGCAAAGGCGACACTTAGAGAGGGAAAGGGGAGAGGCCAGACTACAGTTAGGTGGGAGAGGCTTGGCCCAAGTTAGAGATAAGGACACCGAGGCTCAGGGCTGGAATTCAGACTGGCTCCACACCCACACTCCTTTGTCTGTCTACACTCTGTCCTCGGAAGCAGCGAGAGGGCAGAATCCTTCCTGCCCCGGGGCAGTCATGCTCAGGCCACCATGGCCTGGCTGCTGGAGGCATGAGGGATGGGGACGGCCCTGCTGACCCCCATCAGGCAGCTGCAGCTTGAAGTTCAGGGACACTAGTCACCATCACAAAAACAGCAGTATGACCACCACGGGGCCATCACTTTATCATCCCTTTCAAAGAACCTTTACACGCCACACCACTTGCCTATCCCAAATTTGTAAGATCAAGTGGCTCAAGGGCGGGCCTACTTCTGCATCTTGCACAGCATCTAGCTGGTTGCTGCTAGGCAGGGCCGTCGTGGGGGACAGGGAGAGGGGTGGGCATTTAAGCACCAATTACCAGGCCTAGACTCCCGGGAGCTCCCTTCCTCCGCTCCACAAATGCAGCCCTCCCAGCGAGTTGCCTCCAGGGCAGGAGTCTCACTGCTTTGATCTAGCTCTGTTTTCCCAAAGCTTGACCTTCTGTGCAGCCAAGACCAGCGACCTCACGGTCTAGTCTGCCTTGGAAAGCCACGGTGACATTTTCTGCTGGCTCAGACCCTGAGGTTAGAGCCCTGTGTGTGTGTAAGGGTAGCTTCTGGCCTGGGCTTTGTTTGCTATGGAATACAGACTTTCCTTGGGGAATTCAGGCATGTTTTCATTTTCTCCCTTTCTTAAAAAAAATGAAGTAAAATAAAAAGGCTGCAACCCTCATCTAAGCAGCATCTGCAGACTTCCAAGCACACACACTCACGCCTCACCCCAGAGCACCCTTGCCACGACGAAGAACGCTTTTCGGTTTCAGTCATTAAAACACATGGAAAAGGCATCTCTTTTAATAGATGCATTTTAAGTTGTTTTGATCAGAGTTCCTTAGGTCGTTCTGAGGTTGTCGATAAATCTCTGTAATTCCGATTTCTGACCCTCCTGATCCTAGCTCAGTTGTGCTTACAGATGACGCCTGGAATTACAATAACCAGGAGGCCAGGCTCAGATAACACACATGGTTTTACTTCTTTGTTTGCGAAGCTGAGAAGCAGGTTGTTCTGATATTTTTCTTTTTAAATTTATGCATGTCATAGCTTTCTCCAAATATGATATAAAGTAGTGTAAAGCGATACATGACCATGGGAAAAGAGCGGGGGGTGGAATGCCAGGAAAAGGATAGAAAAGATAAAGTGGAACCACAGTCAGGCCCAGAGTAAAAAATGCACAACCACCCAACCTTCAAAGGCCGTGATGAGCCAGACATCTGCTTCAAAAGTTTTCAAGCTGACATTTTACTTACATAAACAGCCATATTTCATTTAAAGACCGACCGTTCAGGAACTAATAGATCGTAGTAATTAAAGTAACAATTTCTTATTCAGCATACCAGGGATGGTACTAAACACTTACATACACGAGCTACTTTTTCCAAGAAAGGCCCCAAGCTGCACTTTACCCATAAATGGTATCATTTCCCGGAATGGGCTCTGAAGAGTCTCCTCCACGCCTTTCAGGTCTTCTCAGAGCTGCTGTGTTCTGTTACTGATTCCACCTCTGAGCAGTAGGTCATTTGGATCATCAACACACACCCTCCTGAAAGCGTATATCTTGGGTACAGTTTCAGGTTAGAAGGCCAAGGTAATCTTTTAAGTTTGAGGAAAATTAAGTAAATAATATGAGAAATGATCTTTTGGGAAACAAAAAAGGTGTGCTGGCTGGCTTTATGCTGCTCTTCTGTAGGTCTGGTAAAATCATCTTTGGAGGGAGGCTGGAGAAAGGAGGCTGAGGTTCCAGCTGCCTGAGCTCAAACCCTACCTCTGCCACTCTGCCACCGTGTCTGGACAAGGTAATCTCCCTGAGCCTCCATTTCCTCATCTGCAAAATGGGCACAATAGGAAGATCTACTTTATAGGTTTGAGGGGAAGTTGAGGGGATAATGCAAGTAATGCTTAAGCATTATACTTGCTGTACCTTGGCAAGTATCCAGAAACTGTTTGTTCTAATTCACTGCAGAGAACAACTACCCTTATTGAATAGAAGCCATGCTGCCAAGGAAAGGGAACAAGGACAAAGACCCCTTCCTGCCCTGGGGCAGCCACGCTCAGATCACTGTGGCCTGGCTGCTGGCGGCATGAGGGACGTGAACGGCCCTGCTGACCCCCATCAGGCAGCTGCAGCTTGAGGTTCAGGGACACTACAGAAAGGCCTCTACTTTTTTTTTTTTGGCTAGGAATGCAAATATCTACAGCTCTTCATGAAGACTGAGGGATAAGAAAGAGCCAGTGAAAATGAGAAGGGCCAGCAAACATGTCAAGTGGCTGATAGTAGCTGCCAGCATCTGTTGCAACATACCTTGTGGATGAATGTGAGTCATTAACATTCCGCTGATAGGCGGGAGACCAGTCTGTGCTGAAAAGCAAAGTTTGCGGTGGGGGACAGGTTACTGAGGTTTATCTTTGTTTACCCTCCTGTTAGAACTCATCTTCAGGGCCTGTTCCTCTTCTTAGGAGATGATTCAGCTCATTACCACAGACCTTCCTGGCTTGCTAACCAAATTTCTACTTAATTGGCTTCCACGATGTGACCTGGTTCCTGAGTCTCCAGATGCTTTGGACGCCCATCCTCAGTCCTCCTGGGCAGGGCTACAGTGGAACGTTCCAGAAGTGAATGATAACCCGCAAGGTGGCTGCCAGAGCTTCACAGCAAACCCCGAGGATGTCCTGCTGAGCGTCTGCATTGGCTGCCCCACCACTACGTGCCAGGATAGAAGTTTGTTCAAACTCAGCCTTTTCACTTGAGTCCTTCCTTAGAAAGCACTGTATGACCATCTTTCCTATCAATACCTCATGTTCAGGTTATCTTGAAATAAAGCAAATTTCATTAAGTTTTATAGTGTCAGCCAGATCACTTGATGTCCACTTTTTTCCTGGAACTTCCAACTTTCATCCACAGCATAAACTTCAACTCCACAAGACAGAAGTGTCTAAACCAAAAATGCCCATTTCTCCCATGGCAGGTGGAATAGGTCACTGGAGATGGAGTTCTGGTTGCTACACAAGTCATTTAACATCTATGCTTCTATTGCCTCATTTTTGCAAAAAGTGAGAGTAGATGAGATTGCTAAAGCCTTCTGAGCAGAGGTTGCTGAGATAACAGGGTAGCCTACTGAACTGCATCACTGCAAAAAAATTTACTGGTTCACTCAAACAAGTAAATTGTTGTTTTACATTGTTGCTGTTTAACTGTAAGGAATCCTAGCATTTGGCATTCTTGGAATATTCAGTTTGGCTACCTTGGGGGCAAGGTTCCCTTGTGTTGGAGTAGGAGGAATGTTCACCTGTTTTTATGTGTGTTCATAAGGGTAAGTGATGGCTATTTCAGCTCTGTACATAGAACGGAGACCGTGCCACAGAGGCCCTACATATAACCTACCTACAAAGCAGCTCACTAGCTCCTCTCTCTAATACACACCATTATCATATTTTTGACCTGTCATCACTGGACCTCAGTGCCCGCTGGTCATATGGAAGCTCTGTTTTAAGACTGAGTGGGTATGCACTGATTAGGTGAGACCAGCTGATAAGTTCTGCTCCTTTCTGCCTCCAGGCATTTATAGGTTGCATTTAAAGCCAGATGCTTCTAACAGTAAGCATGCAAATAAGTGGGCTTTCAGGGCACTCAGTTTTTCTACTGAGCCATAGAGGAGGCAGCAGGCCACCCAGAGTCGCATACCTTAAGTTTGGAAAAGATCACATTTTCTGGATCACATGACATACATGGTCATGGAGTAGGGGAGTTTCAAAGATTAAAAGATGTGTCACAGGATCAGCATGTCCAAGATCATTGGGTGGCCCAGCAGTGCAGCCTCCCACGACACTGTCCGTGGTTCTGAACCCAACAGGGCACTTCTCTGGCAAGTTGGGGTGGAAATAACTTGCACCCATTGCTAGGCCTGTGATCAGTCCCTTGAGAAAGGAGGAGTTGATGATCTGTGGGTTTGGGCATAAAACAGTAGGATTACAATAGCCCTAGGACCACCTGGTGGTTTTCAACATTTTTCTGAGGATACACTCATTCAGAGGCAGCTCTAAAACACACCAGTTATTCAAGGGTCCTGTGAGCTTCCCCTCCAGAGGGCTTCTCAAGCCCTTGGATGGGAGTCAGTATGCCATGATACAATAGTACTACCACACACATTTCATGCTTTCTCTGTTCTAATCTCTCTCTCACACACACACAGAATATAGACATCTGTTTCAAAACCCATCCCTTCCTTGACATGAGTAGTTCCCTTCCTGGGCAATCAGATTTCAAAATATCAGATCTTTAACATGGTTCTTTCTTCAGAATCATTACCATCTGTCTGGTGAGAATCTTCTGAAGTTCCTTTATTTCCATGGCTTACATGTTTAATTTGGGTGAATATGTTTATGTCACCAAGGCCAAGAGGAAGAAAAAAATGAATTATTAGTATACTAAGATCTTGGTTTTTTTGGGGGTGGGGAGAAGGACATTAATAGTACCTTAGCTGCCAGCTAGCCCAGTCCCCACAAATTTACAGATCAGGGCAAAAGCTCAACTCGGATGAGCTGCTGATAGGCTGGAATTCCAGGGCAGCTGAGCAGATTCCCATCCGGGAACCCTTCTGTCCTGTGTGTGTTCATCATCGCTACTTTTGTCTCCACCCATAGCTGAACAATATTCTGTTAGTGTTTAAGCACATTTGGCTATAGGGTCATGATTAAAAACAAACCATTCATAATGTAACTACAAACAGAACTCTAAATCACTTCTTTGCTAATGGATCTTCTGTATGACCACCACGCTCACTTCGTCTTTAGTTATTCCTCACATAGTTCAAGGCCCACATGGTAAACTTGCCTACTTGCTAATCAGTGGTAGACAAGGATGAGGAGATGGCAGTGCTCCCTCTAATAGCACAGGCAGGAATTTCAGTGGCACATGGATGGTGTGGACATTAAATTACAGGGAAAGGCACTGAAGCAGATACTACTGGGGCCCCAATAAAGTTTGCAGGGCCAGCATCTGTATCACTGTGCCTGAGCCTCTTCTCTGGCTACCAGAGGCTGCACACTTGCTGGCCGGGCTACCCAAAGGGAGGAAGACGTAGTCCTGGGGAATTAACACCTCAACCAACAATGGGAGCACCCTGCCCTGGACTCTAATTTTATACTATTCCTAGACTTCCCAGAAAGATTAGGCTCCAGTACCTGAGAGTGGTAACTGGCTTTAAGCACACCGTCTCTCAGCTGCCTTCTCTACCCTTTCTCACTTCCTCCAGTGTTGCCTGGGATCACTTCCCAAATATACTATACACATAAATCCTGGCCTCTGGGTCAGCTTCTGGGGGAACCCCAGAATAAGCATTTAATCTCAAAATCTTTCATTTTTGATGGCTGTAAAGTTCTGCTATTTTTGGTCTGTTTTACTCCTATACTCTATGCTCTACTCAACAGAATTTTTTCCTAACCTTTGTTCTCCTCTTTAAGATTTCCTTAAATTCAATTATGTGGTCTGAGTTTTTAGATACCTTAAGACTCTCTAATCACAGCAGAAAAATTAGAATTATTAGAAATACAGCTTATTCTCCACATTTCAATTAAAAATAACACCTGAATCTGATCAACTTTTACCCCCAAATGAATAGCTTCTACTAAATATTCAGAAGTGGCTTCCACAGGAAAGATCTTGCTTCTGCAAAAGCAACACGGCCCACCTTACGTAGGACTCATTCATTAGAAAAATTAAGGTGGCAAATAAAAGCTTGGTCCATTAACTAGATGAGCTTGGGATTTATACATAATTCAACACAGGCTATGTTTACCTGCTTGATTTGACAATGAATCAACAATTTTTAAGTGAGAACAAATGTTTGAACTTTCTCCAAGTAACTTCTTACAATGGGAACTTTTCAGATAAATGTCAAAATATCCATACAGGGAGAGGCACATATTATAATTCTGTGCACACACATGTAAGGTTGGATTTTAAGATTTAGAATAGTTGAATTCATGTTCCTGATGGGGTGGCTTCCACCGGAACCACATGTACCCAGTCACCATAATGACTGAGTTGAGCTGACTCTGGCTGATGGCCAAAATGAGCATCATGCTTACAGTCATTTCCTCCTCTAAATCATGTTTGTTCAAAGCCTTAAGATCCTGACAGAAGAAACACAAATATAATTAATCCAATTTGGCACAATGCCTTGTAACTGTAGCAGTATACAGAGCTGGGTATTTTGCTGAAATACGTGATTTTTAAAAAGTAAGATTTTTGTTGGTTTTCATCACTCGCAAAAGGACTGTAAAGCTTTTTTTCTGGAACAATATTCTCTGAATGCTGGACTTCTCCTGTTACTTAAATCATTTGTCTTCATCCCCCGGCCAGAAGTGCAGATTTTACAGTCCAAAGTGGAATCTTTTACCCTCCCTGCCAACAACATCTAATCCCATGTGTTACTCACATTCAAATACTGCTCCAGAAGAGCTGAGATGACTATTTTAAGCAAACAATAATTTTCACTAAGTTGAAAATCAAGAGCCAGTTCTAAAAAGCATTACACCCATAAAAATCCCCCAACATTGACTTTTATATGCACCAGAACTGTGATTTTGGATTTATTTCATGATTTCAGCACAATTGTTTTCTGTTTTTTTTCCAATACAAATTTCCCTGGTTCTTGGTTGTGGTGCAGTGAAGAAATGTATTTCATGAGTTATGTGGCTGAATCTGAATGAGCACACTTTTCCAGGGAAAAAGGAGTCACCTTTTTTTTTTTTTTTTTTTTTTTCAGGAAGCATTTCCCCAAAACACAGGAGTCAGCAGGGACTTCTAGAAGAGAAATTGGGAAACAGCACACGGCCTTTACAATCAGGAGTGCACCCAAGGGCTCTCTGTAGAGTCTGTTCCTACTTCCTACCCCGTATCTCTGAGTACTGCTGCCAGTCAAGGACTTCCTCCTGTTTACCTCACTCTAGACACTGGTGAAAAAAGACAACAGGTGATTTTAAAAGGAACCAGATATTGTCATTGGCCTCCTCTTGCAAGCCAAGCCATCATACCACTTGATCTGATTTTGTTTTCTTAATGTGGAGAAAGTGCTCCAAGAAACCAGGCTTTGCAGAATGAAAAACTTGTAACAAATTTTACTTTTTTAATTAAAGTATCATTGATATACAATCTTATGAAGGTTTCACATGAACAACATTGTGGTTTCAACATTCATCCATATTATCAAGAGTCCTCACCGCCGCCCCCCATTGCAGTCACAGTCTATCAGTGTACTAAGTTGCTATAGAGTCATTACTTGTCTTCTCTGTGCTGTACTGCCTTCCCTGTGACCTACCAATATTGTGACTGTGAATTATAGTGCCCTTAATCCCCTTTTCCCTCCCTCCCTAACCCCTTCCCTTTGGTGACCACTAGACCCTTCTTGGAGTCTGTGAGTCTGCTGCTATTGACGAATACTACTTTTAAAAGAGTAAGTTCATTGCACTTGGTGAACATTTTGAGAAAAAAATTTAAAGTAATGCTTATTCTTTCTAAATACTGATTATATAAATTTTGAAAATATAAAACATGATCAAATGTTCCATAATCCTACTTCTCATACTGTTTACATTTTATTAAAACATATACACACATTAACCAAAACTAGGACTGTACTCTTATACTATTTTATTCTTGGCTTTACTTTGAAAATCTTGTACTTTCTGTATCATTAAAGATTTTGTGAACACCTGACATTTATTGGCTACATTACATTCTAGTAGGTGGATAAACCATGGTTTCACTTTTCTCTAGTTATTGTACATTTGTATAAAGCCTGTGCTAAGACATATAATCCTTTAATAGACACCTTCTACATGAACCCTGGATAGTACCTTAGTACATATTCCTACACAGGACTTAGAGGCTGATTGCCAAGTTGCTCTCCAGAAAGTTCTGTCGATGAACACCCCTGTAGGCATGATATAAAAGTGCCCACCGTCTGTCCCCTCATTACCATCGAGTACTGAGTTTAAAGTTATTTGCCAGTTGAAAAGGCAAGCACTGAGATTCATTTTAGTGCAGGAATAGGGATGGGGATCAAAGGAATGAGGATACGGCTCCAGCCTCGAGACAGTGCTCCAGCAGAGAGGCAGTGTGTGTGCTGATCGTGAGCACAGTCCTTGAAGTCAGACCCTCTGGATTTAAAACCTGGGTTTCTTACTTACTGGCTGGATGGTCTTAGACAAGTAACTTAACCTTTTGTGTCTCAATTTCTTCCACTGTATAATGGGAACTGTAACTATCTCAAGGGCTGTGAAGTTTAAATTAGATGATGTGTATAAGGTGCTTAACATAGTGCCTGGTTCATGGCATATATTCAATAAATTGCAGTTTTATAACAACTGAAATAAAATGGTAGCTGTTAACTGATAATTACAATCTCATTTTATAACTAAGTAGCATGCAGTGTTGCTGAACTTTATTTTGATGACAACTGTAAATGGTAGTGTTAAACCCTTTGTACAGATGAAGAAACTGAAGCTAAAAGAGGGGAAGTGTCTCTGGCCTGTGAGGGGCAGAGCCAGGATAAAGTCCTGGATCCTGAGTCTCCTGCCCCCCAGGCTCTCTGCACTGCGCCACGCTACCCATTTGCACAGGACAGCCTTCAGCATCAGTGATGTGACCCCAAGATATCTGAAGTTCTGCACGCCCTCCATTTAAAGAAAGCTTTCTTTGACTAACTGAAGTTCTCCACCCAGGAGTAACAGTCCACCTCCTTTACCAATATACAGTTATTTTATTACTTACTTATGAAAAGCCTAGGAGTTCCCACTCTAAAGCCACAAGAAACCAGGGCCCGGAGGTGCCTTCTGTAAAGGAAGTCACCTTATTGGCTGAGCAAAAAGTCTGAAAATGGCAAAAGGAGCACAGGATACAGTGAGCAAAGGTTCAAATCTCCAAATCCCTATGGGGTCTGTAGCTTCTGTCCACCTGCAGAGTGTGTGTATCCACTCCTGGACTGTCCTCCACGGAGCCTTGTCATGTTTGCACAGCTCTACTATAAATGCCCTTAAGGGCCCAACCTCCCCCTCTTATCCAGCTAAAAGCTGTTGAGTAAAGGAAATTGTTTTTGGGAGATGATTGAAGGTCCGCTTTAACAACTGCTTTATGAGTTAGCAGTAAGGGCAAGGAGAGGTAAAATCAGGTTGTTCTGGTCCCTGGAGAGAGAATTTGCCTCGGGTCTCAGACAACAGAGTCCTTAGCTTCAGCCATCAATCTAGACAGATAGCTCTGCACTAAGTTGGCTGGTGGGCTATTAAACCCTCCTTAGAAACATCTATACCAGCAAAACAAACCCAAGTTTAAAAAACCCAAACCCCAGAATGTCCATGGGACTGTAACCTGGTTACCCAATTAAACAAATTTAATCCACTCAAGTTCATTATTTGGTTTCAAAGAGCTCAGGTTCCTGCTGTGTTTACAGCTACTAGGTCTAGGCTAAGTTTTACAAGTCAGTGAGGGGCTCCTCTTAGGGTTAATTAAGAGGAAAAAAATAACCAAGGCTTCAATCACTTTATGGTGCAAAGTTCCAAGGACGACAGCTGTGAAACTGGGACACATGGTCAGTCTAGCTTGGTAGCAACATACGGAACTTCCTAGAAAGAGCTGGAAGATGATCAACAGAATCATCATAGGTAAGCTCTATCTATCCCACACATGCTTTCTCTTGTTTTCTTTCTTGTAGACGTCACCTTTAATAAATTGGGACCCAGGATCCCTTCCTCACTTTCTCTTTTAAAGGCCAAGCAAAGTCAGGGTAAGCCCATACCATGGTGGGGGTGAGTGGGAAAATCCTGCCTGTAGGTCTGGGCCCTCAAAGCAAATATGATACTTGAAAGTATCCTGAATTATGGCTAAATTATTTGTATTAGCTTGTCATTATTAGAAAGTATGTTTAAATTTCATGTTTGAAATATAAAGGTATGAGTGATTTTTCCCGAGGTACTTGAAAGGATTGGTGAGCCATTTGTGCATTTGCCACCTGGCTCGAGAAAGCCTGACCGCTGTCCATGAGATCCCCGACATCACCCGGGGGCCTTTGCCCTCTTCCCCTGGGGAGGCTGTCTTTGTTTATGAGCTGGCACTCATGAAAGTGACTTGGTTTCCAGAATTCTCTGGAAAATCTGCCTTAAGGTATGCTTTATGGCATGAGGGAACAAAGAATGAGAACAAAGTGACATACACACACAGAACAATTTCCATAAAGCACCGCTTTCCCATCATTCTAAAACAGTTTTCTTCTCCCAAATGCCTAGTCAATCAATAGCACTGGATATTATTGTGGACAAAACTTTCCTAATTATTTTGATATTTTCTTATTCTAATACTGGATCTGTTTTTTTGAATTACCTATATTTGTTCTTTTAAGCCTAACATTTTAATTGGATGCTTTATTACAATGGGCAACTCTTCCTGTCTAAGCGATGGCCATGAATTGGGGGGCTCAACATTGGTACAGAAAAATACCAAAAGCCCAGCAGGAACATCCTGTAGAGAGGGTTATCTCGTTAAATACATCTGAGAACCCAGTGTTCTTCCAACATAATATGGGATCAGGGTGAGCTGAATGCTCCAAATCCCTCCAATCACCTTGCTGACCTTGTAATTACTGACCAAAAAAATTTCCCAACATTAAAAAAGAAATGACTCAGGCACTGGAAATACTGCCTCCTCAGTGCCCCTGCCAGAATGAAAGATGAGAAAAGACACATTCAAGATAGAAATAAAATCCCATTTACTTTCAACCACGTGATCTTTTTCCTTCTTCTGTCCAAGAATCTCATGGGCTGTCAAATCAGACTTCTTAATTACAATAGAAGAAAAATGAATGACCAGGGAGCAAAAAGAAAAATCTGTCCTCAGGAAAAAAGAGATTATGAAATACCCACTCTATGTTTGAGGGCCTATGTACAAGAAGGTGGTGCTTTCAAAAAGCAACTCATTCAGGGGTCAAGACATGCAAGCATAAAATAAAAAAGGGGTTATTCAAGTTAGTATACAGCCAGTACAAATTCTCAGCAGAGATATGGAAAGCTGCAGGTTTTCTGAGCACGGTGCTCTAACTGTGGGAGGAAGATTTCTCAGAAGAGGTGGGGTTAGAATTGGGTCTCGAATAATGAACTACTATGGGCCATGTCTTTGACATTTCAGAAAGAAAAGTGGGTGAGCAAAGATGTAAGTTTGACTGCACAAAGTTTCTTCAGGGCTTGGCAAGAGCAGATGCTTAAAGATGAAAGATGGAGACCCATCTAGAAAGGAAAGAAGGAGCCCCATGGGAGAAGAGTTAAATAAAAAGTTGTTCTGGTGTCGTTCATTTTCCTTACATCTAAGCCTTGTCCGTTTTCACCAAATGCCATGAATGGCTCACAGGACTGATACATCTGCCTGGTAATTGTAACTTTCTGTCTGGCAGGTCACCAACGCCTGCAGGCGTCAGAGATCAACATACAAGGGAAGGATTGCATTTGATTATTCCTTTTCATAATATTTTGAAATCTTGATCCTAGGTTTTTTTCTTCCCAAGCTATTCTTGACTTTCATTTTGTCATGTTTAAAGTGTGTTCATATAAAATCTTCAGAGACAAAATAAAGTGGATTACAAGGAGAAATTACATTTTCTTCTGAGCGTGGTAAATTTAAAAAGAAATTGTTCAGATTTTTGGGTTAAACTGAAATGCTAGTGTGATAAAATGAGCCATAAGAAATACATACTTGGTCATTCAGGTGACCAAATACATATATCCCAGGCGTAGGTGGTCTTCATCCACAGTTCCTGAAAACACTGCAGAGTCTTAAAGGTGAAATGGGTGTCTTGTCATGTTAGTGAGAAATTTTTCGATCCCCACCCAAGCGCAGGTGCTGGAGGTTGAATCAGCCAATGGCCAATAATTTAGTCAGTCTTGACTATGCAAGGAAGCCCTCACAAACCCCCCAAGACAAGAACATTGCTGTCTTGGATCCTGCTTCTCTGTCGGAGAGCTTCCACGCTTGGGGAACCAGAATGTTCCCACGTGCCACGGAGACAGGCCCCAAGCTCCGCGGGGACAGAAACTCCTTCAGGTGGGACCTTGTCCTATGCAACTCTTCATCTGGCTGTTAACTTGTATCCCTTACGGTATCCTTTATTGAAATGGTAAAAGTGGTTTCCTGAATTCTGTGAGCCACTCTAGCAAATTCATCCAGCCCAAAGGGTGGGGTCATGGGAACCTTCAATCTATAGCCTGTGGGACAGAAGCTCAGGTAACTGCCTGGGGCTAGTGATGGACAGGTGTCTGGAGTTGGGGGTGAAGGTCAGACTTGTAGGACAAACCCTTAGCCTGGGAAATCTGCTGCTGTCTCCAAGGATAGCAGTCAGAATTAAGTTGAATTCTCAGACTCCCACTGGTTTTTGAGAATGCCACTCGTTGGAATTGGTCTGGGAACCCGAGATGAGTTGTATTACTATTACTGTGTATAATACTATTGTTATGTGAAGGAAAAACAGCAGCGAGGGGTATCAGAAGTGCATGCATACAGTTTCCCAGTACTTAAGATTATGAATCTATATTTGTCTCTCAAAATAGAAAATACTGAAACTGAGGCAAATTCTTAAGACATTTAAAATAATTAAATCCCTCCAGATAAGACCAGTTACAGAAAAAGGTTATAAACAGAATACCTTCTCCTATATTGCTTTAAGCCCAAACTTTTCTAATTTTATATTATTAGAATATATATAATATTCTATGCACATATAGAAATACACTAACTTTCATGAGTATGTATAGTTCTAAAGAAATGCAAATATGGAAGGAAAATAGTTTTAACTTTATTCATATTTACAGCATTTTATTGTGAAAATATAGAAATCAGTATAAAAGACATATATTCAGTGTAACAATGAATGTACCAATGGAGACCTATGTAAATATCATCCAGTTTAAAACACAGACCTTCACTAGCACCCTAAAATTCCTCCTCCATATCATGTATCTGCTCACAAAATTATTTTGTAACAAATTATTTTGCTTTTCCATGCACAGATCACCTTGGTTATAACGTCCAACTTATTCAGGTGATGTACATGTGTATATGTATGTGTTTATATATGTGTCCACATATGGGCCAAACACATTTATCCATTTACCTATATAAATCATAACTTCACTCTGTAATGGCAATCAACAAATGTTTCTACTATCATGTGCTCTGTGCAATCATGGCCCTGGACTGATCCATTTCAGTGGGAAATCCCAAGTAACAGAAAAAATTTGACCTAGAGAATCATAATGACCCTGTTTCTTTTAAAAATTGAGCAATTCAGCCTTCATAACCTGGCACACAGAAGGGGATTACTAAATGTGTGCTAATGACAAATGAATGAATGACTAATACCATCTTAGAAATGTTTGCTTAGACACACATCTTAAAAGCTATCAATCTAAAATATACCTGTAACATTCATATCATGTACTAAAACCTTTGTTAGAATTTTTATAATTCAAATTCAAAATAGGAACTCTTATTTATTGACTCTTTAATCTGTGAGTCCCTGAGGCTTCACTTGGTTTTAGTCTTGTTCTCATTTAAAAACACATGCTTTAAAAGTGGGATATGCTGAAAAGCACCAAGAAGAAAATAGAAGTCATTCATACACCTGCCAGCCAGCCCTTTGTGCTGTAATATTACATATCAACCCTGCAAGTGGACTTGACCCCTCAGTCTGAGAGCTTCAACCCCACCCAGTACCTCCCCCTACTTTGCAGTAAATTGCTCTAAAGAGGTGATTCTCAAAATGTGGTCCCCGGCATCAGGGAAATTTGTTAGAAAGGTAACAGCTCTACCCCAGACTACCGAATCAGGAATTCAGGTGGAGGCAGGCTATCTGTGTTTTAACAAGCCCGTCAGGTGCTGAGGCTGACATCCAAGAACCACAGCTCTAAAGAATGGGGCTCTAATACGTGGATGTTTTATTGCCCTGGTCTAGCTTGGATTAACACATAGTCTACAGGCACACACCTGATCATCTACATTTGCTCTCTTACAACACTAAACTATGTTTTCTACCTTTATCTCGTATCTACCTACCACTTCAGCATTTTATTAAAAATAATAAGAAATGTGGTATCCACATATAACTCAAGTCTAAAAATCAAATGAGTACTCATATTTGAACTGACTGTTTATAGTTCATAATGCATGAACAAAACCGAAAGCTTCTGTGATGACTGCCCTTGTAATGTTCACCATGTAACTTATTCACTATGTAAGAATTTGTTCTCCATGTAAGAACTTGTTCGTTATACATCAGAAAATTGGAGACTGACGAAAATTAGGCTTGGGGTGGATTAATGATTGTGCATTGAGCATTGACCCCCCATACAGAATTTTATTGTTGTTAACAACCATTTGATCAATAAATATGAGAGATGCCCTCAAAAAAAAAAAAAAAAAAAAAAAGAATGGGGCTCTACCTTGATTCAGTTTGGGACCAGAAACCTCCCTGGAAAGGCCTCCAAGTACAACTTCTGGCCCAGAATCCACAGCTGTATAACCTGGAGTTCACAGCCTATATATTTTCCTCAAATGCTCCAACTGACCACACACAAAAAAGTCAAGTACTCACTGGATGCATGGCAAGGAGAAAGGAGTCCTAAGTAATGGGAGGAAGGCTGAGAAAGAAAAAATCCAATTCTATCCATTTTTGTTTCCGAACTGAAAAAAATCACTTTTAGAGGTGAATAAAATGTTACAGTATAACTTCTCTACACAATTTCTACATCAGTTTCTACAAATAATTTATATAACAGAATAAATCTGCATAATAGAGATTTATGAAAACTTTACAATTTCTTGATCTTAGAGCTAGCAATTCAGAATGCTGTAGTTTTGCCTTCAGTAATAATAAAATCAACAGCATAATGAAATGATGCTGGAAAGGTATGAGGAAACCTTGAGACTGTCAAAGTTGGCAAATGGTGGCCATGCTGATATTTGACGAAATGATGGAATGAAGTACGGCTCTTGTAAAAAGGTTCTCCTCAGAAGTTATTATGGAAATTCAAATTAAACTCATTTCATACCCATCAGATGCGCAGAAACTCAAAATGCCTGAGATAAGTAAGTGTCGATAAGCATACAGAACAACAGGAACTCTCATGCACTGCTCTTTTAAGTGAAAATTAGCAAAATCATTTTGGAGAGCAAGATGCAATGAAAACGTGCATATTACCCCAGCAGCTCCAGTCCTAAACACATTGAGGACTGAACACTGAGCAATTCATGCACATGAGTAGAAGGCACATGTGCAAGAACATCCACTGACTGCAGTACTGTTTTTAATAACTAAAAATTTTGGAAAGAACGCAATGGTCCATCAGCAAGACAGTGTATATATAAACTGTGGTTTTATTCATACAGAAAAAAATATCACGTTTTGGTAATGTAAACTACAAAAAGTAAGCTGTGAAAGGATACGTACAGTCATGAGACCATTTATGTCAAAGTTTAAATACTTGAAAATGATAGTATTTATTGCTAAGGAATACATACATAGATCACTATGAGGACATTTCAAGCAATAATACAATCCAGATTCTTGGTAGTATGTACTTCTCTGAGGGAGAGGATACAGAGTTTCAATTTTGTTTGTAATGTTCTATGATTTTCAGTTGAATACAAAGTATTTTTATGATATTCTGTAATATTTGTAAAGATCTGAAGTATTTCATTTAGAAATAGGTTTTGAATCTAGAGGTATAGGAATAGCAACTGCAGCCCTTACTGGGAGGGAGACTTTGGTTAAAGTAACCTCTGTAGCCTTGGTTTTCTTATCTGGTGTGGGAGAATTCTAAGGTCCAATGACATGTCATTTGTGAGGTGCTCTGCATTTTGTGAGGCATGGCACACAGCAGGTGCTCAGGAGATGTGTGTGTCTCTTCCTTGGGCTCACCTTCCTTCTCTCTCTCCTGCACCATGACCACAATCTCTAGCTCTTGTTTCTTGTCAGCCAGATTCCCTCAAATTCTTCAGCATGTCCAAGAAAGTGATCTGTATTTGGAAATACCCAAGATAATGCAAAAGGGAGATGTCTGTGTACAAAGGTAGATGGTTGTCTTGGGCCAGGGAAACAACATTCCCAGAAAAACGGAGATGAGAATAAGGAGGTGCCAGGAGAAGCACAACTTGGCCATGGCGATAGTAGCAAAACAAACAAGAATGACGAACAAAACTCATGTGGCAAAAGCCTACTAAATGGGCATCTCATTTCTTGACAATTTCTTGGTTTTGCTGTTTCATAAACTGGAAGTAGCAAAATAATTCTTAATGCAGAGCTCCTGGGCACATTTGGGAGACCTCTGACTTATCAACCAAGACTTAAAAACTACCTTTTGGGCTGGGGTTTTTCAACAGTTAATTTCTTTTATATGAGCTCTGATGCATTTTCAAGGCTGCCATTTTCTAATCGTGTCCCTAATTTCAAATTCAGATTCTAGAGTGCCCTGCATTTACAGTCTCTGCGGCACAATGCCAGCTAAGTCAAGGTGACATATACTCCGAGTACAGCTACCCAACTTCTTACTACTTGGTACTCAGTGTGTCTACCTATAAGGAACTTAGCTAATCCTTCCTCCGTTTTCAATACATCTTTCATCTCATCCACCAAACTTGGACTACATGATGCACCTTAATGGAATCTGAATCACAGCTCCACCCCTTTCCCTAACTATGTGCTGTTGCGCAAGCCACTTAACCTCTTCTAGGTCACTTTTACCATCTGTAAAATGGAGATAATAGGGCTTATTTCATAGGGGTATAAATGAGTTATTATTTTAAAATACTTTGAAAAGTGCCTGGAACATAAACGCAACATGTATTTCTAAATGAATATGGCTATAAATAAGCTACATTGGCAAGTCAGAGTGATATTTAATGTCTTTTTACTAAATATGTCCAATAAACAATGCACCTAAAGATTTATGGCCCCACATATTGATATGTTCACATATCAATATATTATAGAATAGCTAGAGTAAAAGCTATGAAATGGATGAGTTCATTCTCAAAACAGTACATTTTAGATACTTCCAAAACTTCAAAGAACTTCAAAGAAATGTTCATCTTTGGTTGCCAAAATATACATACACACTTTTCTCTTAATTTTCATTTCTAAATGTCTCTGATACAGCCATTATTCCTCAGAACTCAGCTCCATTAAACATAATCATAAACAGGTTCGTATCTATTATTGAGCTACTTTAAGAGGGAACAAGAGAGGGCCTAGAAAAACATATGTTGGCCGACATCTCTCAAACCTATCACCACTCCTGCCTTCTCTCTAAAGAACATATGTGTTTTCTTTTTTTTTATTTAATTTTTTATTAAGGTATGATTGATATACACTTTTATGAAGGATTCACATGAAAAATCAATGTGGTTACTACATTTACCCATATTGTCAAGTCTCCACCCATACCCCAATGCAGTCACTGTCCATTAGTGTAGTAAAATGCAACAGATCCACTATGTGCCTTCTCTAAAGGACGTATGTGTTTTCTTGGCTATCTTATTGACTAACACAAATTCCCAAAGGGACAATTTCAGAGCACTGAAATATCTGTACTTAATTATAGAAACTAGTAGCCAAAGCTGCTACATGGGACAACCTGAAAATAGCCTAATATAAGGAGGGATGAGAGAAAACAGCCAAAAGTGAGTCACAAATTGTGGAAACACTGGTGACATTTACCGGTAATCCCTCTTTCCAAAGGACTAGAGTGGCCTGACAGGAAAGAATTTGCAACTCTACTCAGTCTTTCACTATGACCCCCGTGATTCCCGTGTCCTTATTCATGTCCTTTGTGGGGCAGGCTGAATGCAGTGATTTGTTTCTAACCAGCAGACACAGCAAGCAATGGGAAGCCACCACCGTGATTAGGTTATGAAAGACTGCAAGGTCCCTCTTGCTGGCTGGCTCTTTGTTGTGTCTCCTTGGCTTGCATGATTTGATGATGTACGTTGAAGAGGTCCTCTTGGCAAGGAACTGAGGCTCATGAGCAACAGCCAGTGGAGAACTGGGGCCCTTCATCCCACATCCCATGAGAAACTGAATCCTGCCAACAACCTCGTGATCTTGGAAGTAAATTCTTCCCTAGTCAAACTTTGAATAGACCACATTCCAGCTGACATTTTATTATAGCCAGTGAAAGACTCTGAAGAAAGGACCCAGCTAAGAAGTGCCTTACTCACTCACCCACAGAAACTGAGCTAATAAACACATATTGTTTGAAGCTTCTAAGTTTTGGGAGAGTTTGTCACGTGGCAATAGATAATAAAAAGTCCACCAACTAATACTGAAAATCAGATGACATATAAAGCTACTTGCAATAACATTATCCTGATTCTCCAGGACTAAGTGAATCTGACTGTATATTTTGGTTCTTCAACACCTCTAAAATTCTGTTCATCAGTTTGGAAACTAAAATGAGAAATCCTTATTCTCCCAAAGTTTGTATTGCTGAATATGCTTTAAAACCCATATCACAATAAAATAACTATGATTTCAACTTCTTTTAAATGTTACACCAGACAGATTTCTGTTAAGCTTTATTCCTACAGAGTCTTTTCTTCTTTTGAGATATAAAATTGTTCTCTAATAGTAAACAGCCTTTTCCAAATTTTACATGGCCTTGCCCCGTGGGGGATTCTACTTGGTAAATTCCTGGGGGTCATGCCTTACTCCCTATATAGAATACTCTTTAATGCATTTGGTTGACTTTAAACAGAAGTGCACAATCTTGACCTATAAAATTGTGAGTTCTGAGATGAACCTCAAATGACATAAATAATGGGTGAGTAAAATAATGGGAACTAGGAGGCATTCATAAATGATGAAGATACACTTATTTCATGGCTGCTGTCTTTGAAAAACTGATGCATTTAACTTTAAGCACTCCTTCACATTTCCTCCATAGAGAAAAGCAGCTAAGTATTAGGATTGTATTTACTGTTTTGGGTTTGTGTGTTCTTCACGTTGACTAGCCCAAAGGTGCCACCAGTCCCATTTTTATCCATTATCTGAGAAAATTATATAGAGGAACCTGAAAGGCAGTACAACTTAGGTTTCTTACAAATATACTGGACTGAGAGTCAAATAGGTTCCAGTGAAATCGAACATCAATTTTTGTTCACTGTTGTAGCTGGACTGTGGCTGACCTTGACATTAAGTGGGTGTTAATGGGAGGAGAGGGGAGGAGACACTGTTGTCATTCAATTTTTTGTAAAGCACTTACCTTTTTTTATTTTTTATTTTAATAGTATGAGGTCTACTATTTGAGGAATTCAGCAAAATTGTCTGGAGGACATCTGTTCTCTTAAATTCTATTCAGTATTTAAAAGTCAGAAAAGAAATCCACAGTAAGAGTACCCGTGATAGGAAACTCAAAATAAGGACAAACAGAAGGTGAAGTTCCTAACTACATGTCGGGGAGCCTTACGAAAATCACAGGAAAATTCTAGATTATGTAATTAAACTGGAGCTTGTAGTAATGAGACAGGAATGTAGGGATTATCTGGAATCAAAATGGATTTACTATGAACAAGCGCTTTCAAATATCTCATTACTTTCTTGGACAAGGTCACTCGCCTGTGAGCATATGTGGACTTCAACAAGACAGTTAACAGTCTCTTATGATCTCCTTGAGGACAAACTGGGAAAATGTAGTAGTGCAGATGAAAGGTAGCAGTAGATCAAATGCTCCAAAGACCACTCATGAGTTGGTATCCATCCTTGGCCTGGAACTGCTCTATGTACTAATTGACCGCACAAGAATTTTGACAAAGGCTTGCCTAAATGTGCAAGTAAAAACGAGACAGCAAATACACAGAATATAAGATTTTCTGTAGTATTTCCCAGGTTAAGTATGTTTTTATATCCATTTTATGTGCTCTGCATCTAAGTCACTACCTGTTAAGCAATCTGGGCTTTACACAACCTGGGTAAGCGGGTATCACCACCACCTTCACTCTACAGGGGAAGAGACTGAGAATTCGGTCCTAGGTGTCCACATTTAAGGGTCACTGGCAAGTGGAGCCATCCAACAGAAATCAGCAGGAGGTGAGGGGCTGGGAAATGGGCCATGGGAAGTAGTGTGAAGGAAAAGAGCTGAGAGGACAGGCATGGGATGAACACTGTTCAAACAGGTGAGGGCATGGGTGAGAGGACACGTCAGACTTCCCTCTAGCTCACCTCTCCAAGCAAAGTCAGAATTAAAAAGTCAGGCTGCCAGGAGACAGCTGTCTGCTCAATTCAAAATATCGTTCTCACAGTTAGAGATGTTCATAAAAGAACAGTGCTTTGCCCGTACAACTTGGGCCCTCCTGCTGACAGTGTCTTCCGGATGCTCGCATTGAAAGCCTCGAAGAATTCAGGGGATATTTGGACACTGTGATGTCTAACAACTGTTCTAAACATGAGGTTCTACAATTTCTTTAAACAATGGTCCACATGATAAATTACTAGCTCTCGTACAAAGGCGGAACTCCATTTCCCAATGCAAAACTAAAGCATGACAGAAATGAGAAATTACATCAACTGAAGACAATATTTTTAAAAATTATGAATACATAGTTAAAAACAATACTGTAAAGGATCAGGAGAAATGATCCTATCACTTTAATAGGACTGATAAGAAAGTCATTCTAAATGTTCTTGAGCTCTGTCTTCATCTGAAAAAAGAAATAATACTAAGAGAGACAAGCACTGTTTTAAAGAATTTATGTAATATTGCTTGGAAACTAGCAGCACCACTAAAAAGTGGCCAAGATGGTCTGGGAGAGGCAGGAGCGGAGGTGCTTGGAGTGGCGAAGCATCACCGACCAGATGCCTTCCTCCCCTCAAGCAGTGACTCTGGCTCACAGTCCTCCTGGCGGACTGAACCACGTCACTGAACCTCCCCCGGGGCTCTGACCTGCCAGCGTCCCTCTTCCCTTGGCCTCAGTGGGCTTCCCCATCCCTTCTAACCTCTCGAACCCCACTAGGGAGGAAGATTGAGTCCTCCTAGATGCTGCCAAACTCAGGCCACCCAGAAGTGGCCTTTGCCCTCTTTCTCAAAAGTCCTTCAAAATTTTTAAAGGAACAAGCCAACCAGCATAACTAGAATTCTCCTCAGAATTTTGGCTTCCTTCTTGGGAAGTCCTAGAGTTTTCTAGTTCAACCCTAAGTGTTTCAACCTTCACCAACATTAAAAATTACCAGGAGAGGAGTTTAAAATGCAGAGTCCAGGGCCCTGTCCTTTGACTTGGGGTGGGGATGGGTAGGATTCTGCACAAGTTCCCCTCCCCACCCTCAGAACCTGTGGCTCACACTTGGAGAAATCCTGCTAAGAGTCTAGAACTGTGCCAACATTTAGGAAACATTAGGGAAAGACCTTGAAATGAAAGATGCAATATTAACTATTTTTTTCTTTCTTCCCATCCAGAAAGAGACTTTTTTTTTCTATGACTGATATTTAGGCTGTACAAAGGCAATAGTTTCATTACATATGTATGATTTTCAGATAAGTTAGGCAACATATCTTACATAACCTTAGCCGTCATCATGTTTTCCTAAGAATGAATACGACAAGTTTCGTGTCTATAAAGCCATGTGTGAGACTCTGAAAGCTATGATCGATTCTCTCAGTTCTGGGATTCTCGGGTGCTTTTTGAGAACATCCTCATCTTTCCCACAAAATGTTGAAGTTACAGCACACATATTCTGGGAGCAGTGCATGTTTTTTTTTTTTTTCAGTGTGTAAAGATATTTTCCTTAGAAAATAACAGATTGAGTGCTCTATTATTTGCATTGTGTAATGTTCAAGAATTAAAGCAATGTATAAAATACCTACAGAATTATAGATGTAATACACAAGTAGCTTGATTTCAAGGCATAATAGCAATTCTATCACTTTAATAAATTGTATCAGCTACACACTAGGCACCTTTCCTAATAAGGAGAAGATGACTTTATAAAAAGAAAGAAGTCAAATTGATTTTCTGTGCTACCTTTGGTTCTCCTTGAAGCTTAATTGATCCCTTTCATGTGACTATAAACCAAGATGTAATAGTTCTAAATATATTCGTCTGGTGAAAACATGTTGTCTTAAGATGCTTCTTATTAATAAAGGAATTTTAAGAAAATTAATCCCTCCATTATGAAATAAAAACCATCAGTATATTTCCACACCATTGCTTTTTCTTCACAAAAATGGCAAGATTTGATACCATCTTGCAAACGATCTTTTCAAACTAAATGACACATACTCTTGCATTTCATGCACACCTGACTATACAGAAGCTCTGAACAAGAAGAGAAAACTCCTTTCTTCCACACCCTGTTCTTTTCCATTGGTGTTAGATTTAACTACTCTTAATATAGCCTCTAAATATTCCATAGTACAGATGTATCATTTACACATTCTCTTACTGATGGACTTTTATGTTCTAGTTTATTGCCATTACAAATGATGATACATAAACATCCCTAAATAATATATTCTGGGGAAACTGTAGGAGTATTTTTATATGTAGAAGTGGAATTTGCTGAGTCATGCACATTTTATATTTTGAGTAACACTTTAAAAAGGTTACACTAATTTACTCTGTGACCAAAATGCATGTTATTTTCCCATTATCTTGTCAACATTAGATATTAAGTATATGATACTGTATGTCAATTTCCTAATGAAAAGAGCTTATCATTTGCCTTTGCATCACCTTTACTACTATAGAAAGAGTGCGTTTTTCATGTTTATAGTCTTTCTTATTTCCTCAGTGCATTTCCTGTCACACATGTAGTAGACTTAAACTTGGTGGCTACAGTGAATTACCTTCATGTTCATGCTGTTATCACCTCCTACGTTGGTGCTGGACTTGGCCATGTGACTTACTCAGACCAATTGGATATTAACAAGCAGGACCCAGAGGCTTGATCAGTGCTCGCAGGGCTGGTTCCCTTGGAAAGGCCACTCTTAGAACCTTAAGTCACCACATAAAGGTGCAGCTCCTTTACAAGAAACACTCCATGGAGAGAGATGCTTGGCTGTTCTAGCCAACCTGGCTGAGGCCCCAGACATGTCAGTGAAGAAGCCGTCTTGGCCGTTCCCGCCCCAGTGAACAGCACATGCAGGACCACCACCCACCTAAGCCCAGCCTCAGACTGCAGAACCCCGAGACATAATCAGTGTTCAAACCAGTGCACACTGGGTTGTCTGTTCCACAGCAACAGATAACAAAATCTTTGTTCCATTTTTATGTTTCTTCTGACTTGTAGAAACTCATTATATCTGAGGAATATTAAGTCTTTGTTGCATTATATATTCTGAAAATATTCTGCTCAACCAGCATTTTAAACATGTTAATCTTCTGTATGGCAAAGGTTACATAGCCAGATCTGTTAATCTTCTAGGTTTTCTGTTTAGAAATTTTAATATTTAAGTCAACAGAATGTTGAGTTATACACAGCAGTCTCATTTTATCTAATTCTGAGGACTTGCTATTTTCCTCTAAGAAAGAAAGAATTTACTTCATACTCATTGAGGGAAAAAAAGCTGCTACGCTACTCTAAGTTATTTTGAACTCCTGCATTTATCTTGTCTGGCTTACACCAATAATTCACTAATTCATGGACATTTCTAGACACAAAATGTAAACATGCATGTAAACATGCACATTTAAGACACTTGATTGAATACAACTAAAACTGTATCTCCTGATATTAAATCTATACCCCACCTGCCCCTCATCTGTGGCCCTACCCTCCTACCAACATTTAGGTTGGTAGATGAAAGGTTTAGGTCAAAAAGGTCTGTTAAGTTCACAGGGGCATGACAGCCACTTAAGGGGAGGTGGACCATATGTGGGCTTTAATGTCCAATTGGGGACAGATGACAGTGCATCCCCCCATGGAGCTCTTCTTGGGGACATTTGGGTAAGCCAAAGAATGGCCAAGATTTTTTGATAACTCTTCTTGTCCAGAGGGAACAGAACAAAATCAATTTATTCATCAGTCCACATTCACCTCCAAGAGACCTTTCAGGTGGTTGAAGGGTCCTAATTGGGAGCTGGTCACTATCTACACACAGTTTGGAGAATCACGAAGAATAAGACACAAGTCAGGACGTGGGCGCTGTGCTCATCACAGCCTTTCTCCCATGTGCCGTTCCTTTGTCTTTCTGTCTCTTCATCTTACTGTCTTTGGAGGGAGACTGGAAGGTTCTGTGTACACCTTAATTCTACATTCATTTCCAGCATGAACACGTGGGATTAAAATATCACCCTTTCCAATCCTAGTGGGTGGCCCCTTTTGCTAGGGGACACTCTTAGCCGAAGACACAGAAGGGACTTGGGATACCAGCTTCAATGCAGAGACAACAGAAAGAGGCAACCTGGGGGCCTCTGACCAGCCAAAAATTCAGGCTCTGTGCCCAGTAAACAAGATCAGTATAACCCGATTTAAAGGTCCCATAGGGCCAAGGAAAAGAAAACTGCTCTGCCATCTCTATGGGAGGAAACAGCCACCAGCCCCGCTCTCGTATCTCCCAGACTCCGTCCCAGCCAGCCATCGGCTACGCACCACGAGGGAGCGTCTGCTGCTTCTCAGTGCAGGGTGCAGGATAAGGGCCTGACAACCAGCTTTTTGGATTGTAATGTTAGGGCCTAATATTAAGCTTTTGGTTGCCAAGGCATCCATTTCTGAGGCATTCCTCTTACCAGCTATGCAACTGGGTAAAGAGCCAGTCTGCCCTACCCATGAAGTTCTCCTACTAGAAAGCACCCGGTGACAAGGTGACTGACCACTGGAGTGACTCTACTTTTTCCCTTTCCTGCATTTTAATTCCCAATCTTACATTTTAAATAACACCAATAAAGAGTGAACCCACAAAACCCTAGGCACCCCACCTTCGACCCCAAGAAAGGCAGAGTGTCAGCTTCATGCTTGCTCATTCTCTGTGTGGCCCTGGACATGCCACGTACCCTCCAGGATTGTAACAAATCTTGTTTATTCCAAGCCCCCCGATGGTTCTTGCTGAGGGGTGTCTTGCAATTTTAAGAACCGCAAGGCCCAGTCCAGCCACAACACTGGCTCTGGTGGGAGAACTGTCTGGGACCACTCAGGGGTGTGCCCTGATTGGGCTGCTTCACTCTTGTGGCAGAAGAGACTAGAGACAGTCCTGCTTGTGCAGAAGGGATATCCTGACCAAAGAGACAGGCATCTCGGCTGAGATTCTGACAACTTTTACATTAATATTCTGTATTTTTAGTCTCCCTATAGACGAAGAAATCGATGGTAAGAGGACTTAAGTGCTTTACTAAACTGAAAATATATTAGTGATCATTGTGCCATCGTATGATGCCAACCCTTCGATGGGCCAAATATTCAAGAGTGCCAGAGAGGACTGAGTTCTTTCAAGGTGGTTTACCCATCTTCTGAATGAGACAACCAGATCCACGATTGGCTGGTCAGTGGTCCAACTGGGCCGAGACTTTAAGCTCGTTATTCTTAACCCACTCTGCATCCCTTGAGAAGAATTATGACAGCAAGTGGGAACATTTGCACTGATAGGAAGAAACTGAAATCACACGGACACTCCCAGATTGCTCTGCTTTCCATTATTTAAATACAGTGAATTACAGCTGTGTTACTTTGGGCTGCTGAAACAAATTACCAAAGCCTGGGGGGCTTAAACAACAGAAACTAATTTCTTAGCAGTTCTGGTGGCTGGGAAGTTCAAGATCAAGGTGCCAGCAGATCTGGGGTCTGGTGAGAGCCCTTTTCTTAGCTTGTAGATGGCCATCTTCTCATGTATCCTCGCATGGTGGAGGCAGACAGAGAGGAAGAAGAGAGAGAGGGATGGAAAGAGTGGAGAGAGAACAAGCAAGCTCTCTCTCTCCCATGAGGGCTCTCTCCTTATGATCTAATTACCTCACAAAGGCCCCCACCTCCCATTACCATCACATAGGATTCCAACACAAATTTTTCAAGGACTCAAACATTGAGTCCATAACAACATTCCGTAGAAAACTTAGGAAAAATGCCTTGATTTTCCAGTCTGTGAAGAAGGAGGGGTAGGGGTTGCAGGGCACAGCTAGGTAATCACTAAAATTCCTTTCAGATCTAACAAGAAACAATTATATAAGGAAAAGCCCAGGAAGGCCTCCTGATAAACTCCAGATAGGGCAAATCAGTGGCTGCTACAATAAATGAAACCGCGGATCGACTGACAAACTATTTGCAGAAAGCCCTTAAAACTAACAGCATAACCAAAACAAATACACTTCGCACCATGAGGCTCTTCATTTCACTTGGAAATAAGAGACCATGCTGTGTTTTTTTTTTTTTTAATAATTATTTTTTATTGAAGGGTAGTTGACGCACAGTATTACATTACATTAGTTTCAAGTGTACAACACAGTGATAAAACATTTATATACATAATTCTAGGTTCCAGCTATCACCCTACCAAGCTGTTACAATATCTTGACTATATTCCTTATGCTATACATTACATCCCGGTTACTTATTTATTTTAATATTGGAAGTCTGTCCTTTTTTTTTTTTTTTTGTGAGGGCATCTCTCATATTTCTTGATCAAATGATTGTTAACGACAATAAAATTCTATATAGGGGAGTCAATGCTCAATGCACAATCATTAATCCACCCCAAGCCTAATTTTCATCAGTCTCCAATCTTCTGAGGCATAACAAACAAGTTCTTACATGTAGAACAAATTCTTACATAATGAATAAGTTACATAGTGAACAGTACAAGGGCAGTCATCACAGAAACTTTTGGTTTTGCTCATGCATTATGAACTATAAACAGTCAGTTCAAATATGAATACTCATTTGGTTTTTATACTTGATTTATATGTGGATACCACATTTCTCTCTTTATTATTATTATTTTTAATAAAATGCTGAAGTAGTAGGTAGATACAAGATAAAGGTAGAAAACATAGTTTAGTGTTGTAAGAGAGCAAATGTAGATGATCAGGTGTGTGCCTGTAGACTATGTGTTAATCCAAGCTAGACCAGGGCAATAAAACATCCACGTATGCAGAAGATTTCTCTCAGAACAGGGGGGGTGAGGTTCTAAGCCTCACCTCTGTTGATCCCCAATTTCTAACCTGATGGCCCCCCTGCGACTGTGCCTGTCTTAGGTTGTTCCTCCCTTGAGGAATCTTACCCATCTCTGGCTAACCAGTCATCTTCTGGGGCCATACAGGGAAATGTGAAGTAGCTAACTGAGAGGGAAGCCTTATTGTTTGGAAAGGTTAGCTTTTTACTTCTTTGCATATTTATGCCCTGTGGCTTCTATGCCCAGCATTTGTCTTGAGGTATCTTTACCACTTGGAAGAATTATGATACTCGGTAAATTTGATATGAGGCACGAATTCTATTTAAGGGTTGTAATTAGGAAGGAAGAAGAAAAGCTATAGAAGTAGCAGGCGGAAGAAAACATGGGAAGATTGATTATTTCTTTGACATCTCTTCTTGTAGAGTACTTCAGCATGTATAGGTTTTAAGCTACTACTTAAATTGCGCACACACATTAACATAATAGGAGTAGAGTTACATAACCAAAGCATATCTGTAATTACCAGCCATCTCCAGTGAAACCAAGAAAACTAGTTAGGCACCTTAGGCATTTGTGAAAACTTATCTATGATATGGTGGATATTGTCCAACTGAACTTGAACAGTCTGAGAGAAATCAGACAAATTAAAACAACCCATTCCTGGGGAATGTTCACATCCCTTATGTTCTTTTAACAGTAAATAGTCTGTAGTTGTAAGATTTTGGAGCGCTACAATTTGCACTTCTCCTAATTCTTGGTTGAGTTCCAACAGTATAGATCCAGTCAAATTTGTTGTTTTACTGTATGTACAGGCCAGCTTAGATATCTCCTTCCTCATTCCTATGGCAAGTCCAGGAACTGGTGGGATGAGTGCATCTACAGCTGTAGCAGTGCATGGATCTTTGTTGGGGTTTTTTGATGATCATCTTCTGGCATGAGTCTTCCAGAGAGTGCAGATGTTGGAAGTTCTCTTTCATATCGTATCTTAGTTCATTTTCGGGGTAGCCCAATTAGGCTTTGATCTTCTGTATAGGCGCAAACAGACCCTTTGCCTACACTTTTATATGCCCTTTATACCCTTGTGTAGAACTCGTTGGAGGTTACCACACAGGAACTGCCCTTTTTTTTTTTTTGCTTTGTTTTTGGTATCACTAATCTACACTTACATGACAAATATTATGTTTACTAGGCTCTCCCCTATACCAGGTCTCCCCTATAAACCCCTTTACAGTCACTGTCCATCAGCACAGCAAAATGTTGTAGAATCACTACTTGCCTTCTCTGTGTTGTACAGCCCTTCCTTTTCTCCTACCCCCCCATGCATGTTAATCTTAATACCCCCCTACTTCTCCCCCCCCTTATCCCTCCCTACCCACCCATCCTCCCCAGTCCCTTTCCCTTTGGTACCTGTTAGTCCATTCTTGAGTTCTGTGATTCTGCTGCTGTTTTGTTCCTTCAGTTTTTCCTTTGTTCTTATATTCCACAGATAAGTGAAATCATTTGGTATTTCTCTTTCTCCGCTTGGCTTGTTTCACTGAGCATAATACCCTCCAGCTCCATCCATGTTGCTGCAAATGATTGGATTTGCCCTTTTCTTATGGCTGAGTAGTATTCCATTGTGTATATGTACCACCTCTTCTTTATCCATTCATCTATCGATGGACATTTAGGTTGCTTCCAATTCTTGGCTATTGTAAATAGTGCTGCGATAAACATAGGGGTACACTGATCTTTCTCATACTTGATTGCTGCATTCTTAGGGTAAATTCCTAGGAGTGCAATTCCTGGGTCAAATGGTAAGTCTGTTTTGAGCATTTTGATGTACCTCCATACTGCTTTCCACAATGGTTGAACTAACTTACATTCCCACCAGCAGTGTAGGAGGGTTCCCCTTTCTCCACAGCCTCACCAACATTTGTTGTTGTTTGTCTTTTGGATGGCAGCCATCCTTACTGGTGTGAGGTGATACCTCATTGTAGTTTTACTTTGCATTTCTCTGATAATTAGCGATGTGGAGCATCTTTTCATGTGTCTGTTGGCCATCTGTATTTCTTTTTTGGAGAACTGTCTGTTCAGTTCCTCTCCCCATTTTTTAATTGGGTTATTTGTTTTTTGTTTGTTGAGGCGTGTGAGCTCTTTATATATTCTGGACGTCAAGCCTTTATCGGATGTGTCATTTTCAAATATATTCTCCCATACTGTAGGGATCCTTTTTGTTCCATTGATGGTGTCTTTTGCTGTACAGAAGCCTTTCAGCTTAATATAGTCCCACTTACTCATTTTTGCTGTTGTTTTCCTTGCCCGGGGAGATATGTTCAAGAAGAGGTCACTCATGTTTATGTCTAAGAGGTTTGTGCCTATGTTTTCTTCCAAGAGTTTAATGGTTTCATGGCTTACATTCAGGTCTTTGATCCATTTTGAGTTTACTTTTGTATATGGGGTTAGACAATGGTCCAGTTTCATTCTCCTACATGTAGCTGTCCAGTTTTGCCAGCACCACCTGTTGAAGAGACTGTCATTTCGCCATTGTATGTCCATGGCTCCTTTATCAAATATTAATTGACCATATATGTCTGGGTTAATGTCTGGATTCTCTAGTCTGTTCCATTGGTCTGTGGCTCTGCTCTTGTGCCAGTACCAAATTGTCTTGATTACTATAGCTTTATAGTAGAGCTTGAAGTTGGGGAGTGAGATCCCCCCTACTTTATTCTTCTTTCTCAGGATTGCTTTGGCTATTCGGGGTCTTTGGTGTTTCCATATGAATTTTTGAATTATTTGTTCCAGTTCATTGAAGAATGTTGCTGGTAGTTTCATAGGGATTGCATCAAATCTGTATATTGCTTTGGGCAGGATGGCCATTTTAACGATATTAATTCTTCCTAGCCACGAGCATGGGATGAGTTTCCATCTGTTAGTGTCCCCTTTAATTTCTCTTAAGAGTGACTTGTAGTTTTCAGAGTATAAGTCTTTCACTTCTTTGGTTAGGTTTATTCCTAGGTATTTTATTTTTTTTGATGCAATTGTGAATGGAGTTGTTTTCCTGATTTCTCTTTCTGTTGGTTCATTGTTAGTATATAGGAAAGCCACAGATTTCTGTGTGTTGATTTTGTATCCTGCAACTTTGCTGTATTCCGATATCAGTTCTAGTAGTTTTGGGGTGGAGTCTTTAGGGTTTTTTATGTACAGTATCATGTCATCTGCAAATAGTGACAGTTTAACTTCTTCTTTACCAATCTGGATTCCTTGTATTTCTTTATTTTGTCTGATTGCTGTGGCTAGGACCTCCAGTATACTATGTTAAATAACAGTGGAGAGAGTGGGCATCCCTGTCTAGTTCCCGATCTCAGAGGAAATGCTTTCAGCTTCTCGCTGTTCAATATAATGTTGGCTGTGGGTTTTTCATACATGGCCTTTATTATGTTGAGGTACTTGCCCTCTATTCCCATTTTGCTGAGAGTTTTTAACATGAATGGATGTTGAACTTTGTCAAATGCTTTTTCAGCATCTATGGAGATGATCATGTGGTTTTTGTCTTTCTTTTTGTTGATGTGGTGGATGATGTTGATGGACTTTCGAATGTTGTACCATCCTTGCATCCCTGGGATGAATCCCACTTGGTCATGGTGTATGATCCTTTTGATGTATTTTTGAATTCGGTTTGCTAGTATTTTGTTGAGTATTTTTGCATCTACGTTCATCAGGGATATTGGTCTGTAGTTTTCTTTTTTGGTGGGGTCTTTGCCTGGTTTTGGTATTAGGGTGATGTTAGCTTCATAGAATGAGTTTGGGAGTATCCCCTCCTCCTCTATTTTTTGGAAAACTTTAAGGAGAATGGGTATTATGTCTTCCCTGTATGTCTGATAAAATTCCGAGGTAAATCCATCTGGCCCGGGGGTTTTGTTCTTTGGTAGTTTTTTGATTACCGCTTCAATTTCGTTGCTGGTAATTGGTCTGTTTAGATTTTCTGTTTCTTCCTGGGTCAATCTTGGAAGGTTGTATTTTTCTAGGAAGTTGTCCATTTCTCCTAGGTTTCCCAGCTTGTTAGCATATAGGTTTTCATAGTATTCTCCAATAATTCTTTGCATTTCCATGGGGTCCGTCGTGATTTTTCCTTTCTCATTTCTGATACTGTTGATTTGTGTTGACTCTCTTTTCTTCTTAATAAGTCTGGCTAGAGGCTTATCGATTTTGTTTATTTTCTCGAAGAACCAGCTCTTGGTTTCATTGATTTTTGCTATTGTTTTATTCTTCTCAATTTTATTTATTTCTTCTCTGATCTTTATTATGTCACTCCTTCTGCTGACCTTAGGCCTCATCTGTTCTTCTTTTTCCAATTTCGATAATTGTGACATTAGACCATTCATTTGGGATTGCTCTTCCTTTTTTAAATATGCTTCGATTGCTATATACTTTCCTCTTAAGACTGCTTTTGCTGTGTTCCACAGAAGCTGGGGCTTAGTGTTGTTGTTGTCATTTGTTTCCATATATTGCTGGATCTCCATTTTGATTTGGTCATTGATCCATTGATTATTTAGGAGCGTGTTGTTAAGCCTCCATGTGTTTGTGAGCCTCTTTGCTTTCTTTGTACAGTTTATTTCTAGTTTTATGCCTTTGTGGTCTGAAAAGTTGGTTGGTAGGATTTCAATCTTTTGGAATTTTCTGAGGCTCTTTTTGTGGCCTAGTATGTGGTCTATTCTGGAGAATGTTCCATGTGCACTTGAGAAGAATGTATATCCCGCTGCTTTTGGATGTAGAGTTCTATAGATGTCTATTAGGTCCATCTGCTCTACTGTGTTGTTCAGTGCTTCCGTGTCCTTACTTATTTTCTGCCCGGTGGATCTATCCTTTGGGGTGAGTGGTGTGTTGAAGTCTCCTAGAATGAATGCATTGCAGTCTATATCCCCCTTTAGTTCTGTTAGTATTTGTTTCACATATGCTGGTGCTCCTGTGTTGGGTGCATATATATTTAGAATGGTTATATACTCTTATTTGACTGAGCCCTTTATCATTATGTAGTGTCCTTCTTTATCTCTTGTTACTTTCTTTGTTTTGAAGTCTATTTTGTCTGATATTAGTACTGCAACCCCTGCTTTCTTCTCACTGTTGTTTGCTTGATATATGTTTTTCCGTCCCTTGACTTTTAGTCTGTACATGTCTTTGGGTTTGAGGTGAGTTTCTTGTAAGCAGCATATAGATGGGTCTTGCTTTTTTATCCATTCTGTTACTCTGTGTCTTTTGATTGGTGCATTCAGCCCATTAACATTTAGGGTGACTATTGAAAGATATGTACTTATTGCCATTGCAGGCTTTAAATTCGTTGTTACCAACGGTTCAAGGTTAGCCTCTTTAGTATCTTACTGCCTCACTTAGCTCACTTATTGAGCTGTTATATACACTGTCTGGAGATTCTTTTCTTCTCTCCCTTCTTGTTCCTCCTCCTCGATTCTTCATATGTTGGGTGTTTTGTGCTGTGCTCTTTCTAGGAGTGCTCCCATCTAGAGCAGTCCCTGTAAGATGTTCTGTAGAGGTGGTTTGTGGAAAGCAAATTCCCTCAGCTTTTGTTTGTCTGGGAATTGTTTCATCCCACCGTCATATTTGAATGATAGTCGTGCTGGATACAGTATCCTTGGTTCAAGGCCCTTCTGTTTCATTGTATTAAATATATCATGCCATTCTCTTCTGGCCTGTAGGGTTTCTGTTGAGAAATCTGACGTTAGCCTGATGGGTTTCCCTTTATAGGTGACCTTTTTCTCTCTAGCTGCCTTTAACACTCTTTCCTTGTCCTTGATCTTTGCCATTTTAATTATTATGTGTCTTGGTGTTGTCCTTCTTGGATCCTTTCTGTTGGGGGTTCTGTGTATTTCCGTGGTCTGTTCGATTACTTCCTCCCCCAATGTGGGGAAGTTTTCAGCAATTATTTCTTCTAAGATACTTTCCATCTCTTTTCCTCTCTCTTCTTCTTCTGGGACCCCTATAATACGGATATTGTTCCTTTTGGATTGGTCACACAGTTCTCTTAATATTGTTTCATTCCTGGAGATCCTTTTGTCTCTCTCTATGTCAGCTTCTATGCGTTCCTGTTCTCTGATTTCAATTCCATCAATGGCCTCTTGCATTCTATCCATTCTGCTTATAAACCCTTCCAGAGTTTGTTTCATTTCTGCAATCTCCTTTCTGGCATCTGTGATCTCCCTCCGGACTTCATCCCATTTCTCTTGCGTATTTCTCTGCATCTCTGTCAGCATGTTTATGATTCTTATTTTGAATTCTTTTTCAGGGAGACTGGTTAGGTCTGTCTCCTTCTCTGGTGTTGTCTCTGTGATCTTTGTCTGCCTGTAGCTTTGCCTTTTCATGGTGATAGGAATAGTCTGCAGAACTGGGATGAGTGACGGCTGGAAGAACTTCCCTTCTTGTTGGTTTGTGGCCCTCCTCTCCTGGGAGAACAGCGGCCTCTAGTGGCTTGTGCTGGGCAGCTGCGCGCAGACAGGGTTTCTGCTTCCTGCCCGGCTGCTATGGGGTTAATCTCCGCTGTTGCTGTGGGCGTGGCCTGGCTCGGGCAGCTGCTCCAAAATGGTGGAGTCGCGTTGGAGCAGGAGCTGCTGGGAGGCTATTTATCTCCGTAAGGGGCCTCCCTGCTCCCTGCAGCCCAGGGGTTAGGGTGCCCAGAGATCCCGGATTCCCTACCTCTGGATTAAGTGACCCGCCCTGCCCCTTTAAGACTTCCAAAAAGCACCCGCCAAAACAAAACAACGACCACCAAAAAAAAAAAAAGAAAAAAATTTTTAAATTAAAAAAAAAAAAAAAGTTTTTAATTTAAAAACAAAAAAAAAAAGGTGGTCGTTCGTTTTTCTTTATTCTCCGGTGCCAGCCTCAGGCCTCTGCTCACCGGTCTTGCTGCCCTGTTTCCCTAGTATTGGGGGCCCTATCCCTTTAAGACTTCCAAAAAGCGCTCGCCAAAACAAAACAGCAAAAAAGCAAAAAAAAATGGTCGCGTGCTTTTCTTATGCCCTCTGTCGCCCAGCCTCCAGTGCCTGCTCACTGTTGTTGCTGCCCTGTTTTCCCAGTATCGAGGGCCCTGCACTCTGTCCCGGATGGCGGGGGCTGGGTGTTCGGCAGTCCTGGGCTCCGTCTCCCTCCCGCTCTGCCTGCTCTTCTCCCGCCGGGATCTGGGGGGAGGGGCGCTCGGCTCCCGCGGGGCCGGGTCTTGTATCTTACCCCCTTCGCGAGGCGCTGGGTTCTCTCAGGTGCGGATGTGGTCTGGATATTGTCCTGTGTCCTCTGGTCTTTATTCTAGGAAGGGTTGTCTTTGTTATATTTTCATAGATATATGTTGTTTTGGGAGGAGATTTCCGCTGCTCTACTCACGCCGCCATCTTCCGCCCCTCCATGCTGTGTTTTTTGTGTGCCATTAAAATATAAAGGAATCCACACTTCAAAAGGGGAAGATCTGATTCAAATATGGCAGTACTCTAGAAATGGAACATTGGTGAAAATAATCCATCATGGTAAATGTAGATTTTTAACTAAGCTATGCTTATTTTTATTATTATTATTATGCCATGTCCAAAAGAGGTCTGGCAAAATAAACTGTAGTTCGAAGGAGCAAACAACTATGGACACTCCATGGAGTGACACAAAAGAGTCCTCAGAAACAGACTGAGTTAAGAGTATGTAATATTCGATTTGATTGAGACAGATTTTGAAAGTGAATCCTATCTGGCACAGGGAACCCGTAATCTCTGTCAATCAGCTGCACAAGCCTATGGAAACAGTGGGTACTGAGCCCCCTCTTGCCACCTTCTGTCACCAATTGAGTGAATGCCATGAGGGAGATGCCAAAACTCAGACTGCTGGATGAGCAAGACCTGCAGTGGACAGTACCAGGGATATGGTGTCCAGTTGGGTAATCAGCATGCCCCCAGCAAAGCTAGTGGGCGAGAACTGCTTTAATGATCTACAGCGACTTCCCACATTGGGCAATGATAGCACTGAAGTTGATTCCTCTCCATGAGCATGGGGGTGAAGAGGATGCCAGCACGGCACAGAGGGTGCACCCATTTCACAGCGTCTGCTGCTTGTTACTCTCCCATTGTACAGATGAGCATGAAACTCAGAAATGAAGTAATTTCCCCAAGGACACAGCTGAGGAACTTCCCTGTGCCAGATGGCCAGCTGCAAGCCACCTACCTTACTCAGAAGTCACCAGGATGATGGCAGTATCAGAAAGGGTGCTTACATGAATCCTTAAAACACCTCTGGGTCTGATCTTGTTATCTGTATCTACCCTCAGCTTTAGCTTGTCTACACAACAGCTACCTGGACGCTATGCAGTCACTCAAACTCAACAGACACCCAGGCCAGGAGCACAGCCACAGGGCTTCGTGGTGGGCAGGCTTCCTCTAATCCTGGGGTCCACAAACCGTGAGCCACAGACCAAGTCTGGCCTGCTGCCTGCTTTCGAAAATAAAATTTTATTGGGACACGGCTCTGCTCGTTCACTTACTATGGCTGATTTCAAGCTACAAAGGCAGAACTGAGTAGTTGTGATGGAAACCATATGGCCCACAGAGCCTAAAATACCACCTAGCCCCTTACAGGAAAGGTTGCCTGACCCCTGATTGGTGGCCTTTCTTCTCAGAGGGACTCTTGCCCTCATGACCTCACAAGGTTCAGAACACCAAGGTCTGCCGCTGGCTGACTCCTTGGCAAATCTTTTCTTTCATCAAGTGGATTGGGCTAGAAAGTCCTTATGAAAAGGCCTGTGCGTCAGTGAGTTGTGCCTGCCCAACCCCCCACAACGTTAGAAAATCGGCAGCTGAAGAATCCTGTAAATTCAAAAATCTTACTCCCAAAGGGCAGGTGATGCATTCTGTGAAGATGTTTTAGAAAATACCTTGTAATGGAGACAAAAATACTAAAAACAAAATAATTTTAACTAGTCTTTATCATCATCTGCTTATGGAAGCCTAGTGCTTTAAAAAACTTAATATATCCCGAGATTCAGGACTTTTTCACTTCAGTGGCATAGTTTTGACATGGACAAGGCAAAGGAGAATCTGAAATCAAAGACACAGCTCAAACATTTTTCACCACTTATTGATGCTACAATCCTTAGGGTAAGTGCCTTAACCTTCCTGATCCTCAGTTTCTTCACCTGTAATGTAGGAGTATGTATCAGTTATCTACTGCTGTGTAACAAACCACCCCAAAACTCAGCGGCTTAAAACCACCGCTTAATTGATCATCATTCTCCACCTGAGCTGTGCTCATTTGGGCAATTGATGCCTTAGCTCACTCGTACAGCTGTTGTCACTGGCAACTAGCCTGGGGTGTAAGATGGCCTCATGCACAGGGCTGTCATCTAGGCCTCTCTCTCTCCATGGGCCTGTCATCAGTAAGGAAGACTGGACTTCCTCACACAGGGGCAGGAGCATTCCAAGAGGGGAAAGTCAGAAGCTGTAAGGCCTCCTGTGGCCTAGGCTGTGAAATCTTGTACATTATCACTTCTATCGGCCAGAGGAAGCCACAGGGGTGGAGAAATGGATTCTACCTCCAGATGGAGAGAGCTGCAAAATACTGTGGCCATGTTTTCCCAGGATACTCCTGTCTTTGTGTGTATTGTGATTGCTGAATGAGGTAACATGTAGAATATGTCATCAGAGGGTCAGTTCACGAACTCTCTGGGGCGTACAGAAAGAACGTCTCTACTCTTCAGCCGGTTTTTGGCAAGACTGCATGGCTGAACAAGGACATTCCTCCTGTTAACGTGCACCCCGATTCTTGCAGTGTTTGGAACCAATCTGACAACTCCTTGCATTTCAGCTCTCCTAAGTATTTATCTACTCACTTAACAATTTGAAAAAAGTATGCAGAGTTGGTAACAGTTCCAACATTGTTTTTCCATCAGGAAGCCTGGTTTGGAAAAATTACTTTGGAAAGCTGTCTAAATCAAATAGGAAAATACTCGGTCAAATTCATGTAGTAGCACAATAAATAATGCCACATGGCAGCCTATGTGTTGAAGCATTTTCACTTCCCACTTTAGTGGATCTGTGTAATCAATTGTTTTGGCAAAAAAAAATCACTACACATCTATGTTCTTGAAATGAATGTTTAGATTTGGTGAAGGGTGGAATTTTCCCCCTGAACTGACACTGGCCTTCCTCTGATGATATCACTGTCCCATGCGTCCAGCCACACAAAGATAAAATAGTACCAGCAGCGAGACATGGTGCACAAGGAATGGTCTCTACGAATCACACAGCTATGCTCACACAGCCTTTTGCAGGAGAGCGTCTCCTCTGTGCCAGAAGAGAGCCCCACAGGACAAACCTGGTCGCAGCCTATATTTTGTCAGAGGAGTTGACTATCCTAATCCTGGGGTCAATAAAAGTAGACAGCAAAGCCCTGGCCAAATTAATGATAATTTTAAATAGTCCCTGTTCTACCCACCTGAAGCAAAACAGCCCAATGCAGGGAGAGTCTCTGCTTATTGAACTGCATCCTTACTTTGCGAAGGGGAGAAGGTGCATCACAGCTCAGCTGATGGAGCTCAGGCTCATTGAGCCCAAGTAGAAATAACACTGAGGATCCCAGAGGCACAGGGGACTCTGATTTGTCAGGTGAGAAACCGAGGCCCAAAGAGGTCCTTACGCACAACCAGAGAGAGTTACACACACAACGACTGTGCAAGTCAGGCATCTGTAATCCAGATGCAGGGCGGCCCCACCTCAGAGGTCCACAGATGGGCTGCAGGGCCCTGAATGGGTATAGAATTATAGCTGCTGGGAGATACTCTAGTGCCTTTTCAGCAGCATGAGAAACTCAAGCCATGAACATCCTTCCTGTTCAGTGGCAAACGAAGAGGGAGAAAGTTTGGGGCAAAATCCAGACCAGCCACAGTGCTGGTTCTATCTGGGGAAAGTGGACTTGCTGGTGGGTAGATACTGTCCTGTAGGCAGTCTCCTGCTGTTGGAGCCAAAAATCCTGGAAAGACAAGTGGAAATGAAATGCCACAGCTGTTTTCAGTGATGTGGGTTGGCCACAGACTCTAAGATGTTCCTCCCACACTGCAGCCCCTGTCACCACTGAGGTGACTTGGAGGCCTGAGGAAAAGAGTAACCCCTCTGGTTCCAGAAACATAAATCAAATGCATCCGTGCTATTTTAAAGCATGGCCAATGGCGAAGGAGCTTTCTGTTCCCTTCCAGACCTTGCATAAGGCACTGCCCTGGACAACCAGCACCTAGAAGAGAATTCTGGTTTCCAGTCAATGTGCAACAAATAGAGAGCACGCTTCTTTCGATGTCAGAAGCTTGACTTGAAATAAAGGAATTAGGGATGGGAGCTGCCTCCTCATTTGCATGATTTCCTGCCTCTTGGGTTTCATTTTAAAAACATGGGTACGGTTCATCACATTCAGCCCTACCTCTAAATGTGGACCCTGTTATAAACCCTGTTTCCATGATCGCCTGGCTTAAAACATTACCCAGCACAATTTCTTGACTTCACTGTGGGCCAGAAGCCCTTTGAACAACCGCAATAGCTCTATTGTACTGGTAATGTTTATGTCATTGCCACTTCCCTTTGGACCACTGGTTCCAAGAAGCAGGAAGGCCAGAGGACTTCTGATTAAGAGATGAGCTCTCAGGTAGAATGACAGGCCAAAACTCTTAGGGAGTCACAAGTTAGACCTGCCAGAAACCCACAGGCTGCTAACATCTCTCCTCTCCCTACCACATCAGAGACTACATGAGAACGTGCTGGGAAAGTGTCCCATGGCCCAGCAGGGGTGGCAGCCTCCACCATGCTGGATGGGACGGTCTTAGGGAGGCAGACGATGGCGAGGCTCTCAGGGTGCAGGTCATGATCACGGCTCTCCTCCCTCACCTGGTCACAACCTGGAAATGTACTCAGCATGAAGTGAGACCACAGCCCCATGGTCTGGAGAGAATGAGCAGCTTTGAGGTGGGGTGGAAAGTGGCCGGAATGTGAACTCAAAGTGCCAAAGTTTAGTTCTTTGCCAGGAACCAGCAGGGATCTTAATTAAGCCGGGCTTTGGTTTAAAGTCATTTGTATGATGAAACAGTGGGAGGACATACTTTCTTAGATTCCTCTGGCTCTAACATTTTATTCTTTCCAAGCTAACTGGATAGAGAGGCACATGTGTGTTCTTTCCATTTTAACATACAAATGGAAAATGCTATCTCTTCTCTTCTAATGAAAAATACAGTGATAAATGTCAGAACCTGAAACATTTTTTTTCCTTGAAATGGCACATTTAAAAAATCCTTCAACAAGAGGAACTGTTGATTGCCCAATACTTGAAGTTTAGTAAAAGACTTCAAGTTTAAAAGAACATAGGGCTCCTTGGCTTTTGTTCTTGGGAGGGGGAGCTGAATTTGATGGCAAATTTTAATAGGTATATTATAGTCAAAGCTGGGCAAATACCCAATTTACATCCTCAGCTCTCACTGTCTCTGTTATGTTTGCCAACAGGGGATGTTCAGCTTCTGCTCTAGAAGTCCAGGTCTGATGTCATAATTCAAGAGTTCTGGTTCTTACCCTAGCTCCTTGGGTTTCTATTTATGATTAAAACCACCATTGACCAAAGTAGGCCATGCAGTTGCCTTAGAAAGAAATAGTTAAAGCTAACTTACAGTGGGAGTCTGTACTTCCCTGCAGAGCATGCCAAAGTTGAAAAGAAATGCCATATCAAGCACAAATGCCAGTGACCCGGAGCCATTCTTTATACCCTGTGACGAGAAGTCAGTGCTACAGCCATGGCTCAGCCATCCTAAAGACAGACACCAACTCCACCAATTATCAGTGAAGTCCTGTCTTGGCAGTAAAGCCACAGCTCAGCAGCTTGGGGGCATCTCAGAGAGTGCTGGAGGGAAGCTTAGCCGCTGCCTTGAAAATGACCTGCATGCTCCAGCCATCTCAGGGCATTCGGAGTCTCAGCCTTCTCAGGGTTCATGCAGAAGCGTGGTATCCAGGGCTCAGCTTCGCAAGCTCCCAGGTGAGCCACACCTGCCCCAGAGCCCCTGCCCCTTCCTCCTGATGCCCAAGCCTCCTGCCTGGCGCCCATCTGGAATGACAGATCAGTGGGCCTACATGCTGTGGCTCAGTGTGGGCTGCTTTGGGAAATGCATGTAATACAAAGAAGACATCTTGTCATCAGAGAGACTGAGATCTCAGCAGAGCCAAATCCTGGCTAGGGACAAGTCCAAGGGGTGTTCAGGGTCCAGCTGCGTCCTGTCTTCTAACAGTGATTAAAGTGGTGACCGTGACCAACCGCAGAGCTGAGGCGGCCTTGGATCGGCAGGGCAGCACAAAGTGACCTGTAGTAACATTTGCCTCCCCAGCATTCCTTCCTGGAGATGATTGATGGGAGCTCTGGGAGTGACCTTTATCAGATGTGCTAAAATTACTTATTGAATGTGACCCAGCTGCAGAAGACAAAGCTCTATGCAACATTAAAAACAGCTGGAGACAGAGCCCCTGCTGCAGGGTCCAAGCAGAAGGACAGGCAATGACCTTGTGTGTCAGAATTTAATTAAAAAGCTCCCTTCTGCTCAGAGGACCAGCCGTTTTTATCAGGGTAAGCATGTAACCAGTTCTGAAATTATTTGGAGAATCAATATGCCTTCATAGTAACTTCTCCAACCCACACTGAGGTTTGGTTTTGTTTCACCAAAGTGGTAGTATCTAAGGAGTGCCGTGTAAGTCCATTTTACAGACAGATTAAGCTTAAAACAAAGAAAACTATGTATTGTTTATGAGAATACTTATATAGAAAGGAAGTTAAGTTTATCGGGAAGACAGAAGAACATGAACAATGGCACAAAAATGGAATAACTATCTGGAATGAAAACCCTGTGCTGGCTGACATGGAGTGTTCCAGAAGGTTGGGTAAGCAGAGGTGTGCAAACACAAAAAGCAGAACCTGTGGTGGCTGAACGTTCCCCTGAGAGCATTGTGAATCCAGGAGCCACATGGACAGTCTTTGTAACAATCAGTAGCTCGAGTCTTAATTTCCTCTGAATGATTCTAACACTTGCTTTATAAAAATGTTTCATTTTAAATTGTTTATTGTACAAAGATACATAAAATTCTTATAGAACTACATAACAAAAAGGTTAAATTCCCCAGATAATAATAAATTATTCACTTGCTCTAATTTTCCCACCTTTATATTTCCTATGCACAGACTCACAGTGGTTATTATTTATAGGTACAAAAAATAAGATATTGTATACATGTACTAAAGTGAAAAGAACCTGAGTGTATCTTCTATGTTTTCCAACATCAGTCCTACAGACCCATCTACTATGTGAAACAGCTGTGGGGTATTCATCATATGGACAGATCATGGTTGATTTAACCATCTCTACATTGATATATCCATCTGGGTCATTTCCAATTTTTTCATTACATAGGACAATGCTTCCAGCACTTTCTCTGTACCCTTCATAAGGTACTTCTTCCCAGTTGTCTTGTGTGTCCCTGATGATCTCACCAACTACCTCAGGGAGTCTTTGGAACCTGTCTGAAACACCTTTGTTTCCTCCATAGCACTCAGCTCCCTGCCTAGCAAACATGTTCAAGTTCAAATCCTGCAGTCAGAATGCAGGGTAATGAGTGCTGCTGGGCCGTGTCAGTTTCACTGGAGATGGGGGAACCACAGCCCACTGAGAACGGCTGGCATCTGAGGACACAAGGACAAAGCAATAAAGTCCTGGGCCAGGTCCACGGTGGTGGACATAGGAAGCAAAGAATAGACAAGGAGTGATTTAAAGGCACATAAGAAGCGGCTTCAAAATATACGTTCCAATGTCAGTCACATGAGTCCTAGCTAAAACTTGCAACAGAATGGCTTTGAAAGGCATCATGACACTGTAGCAGGAGTAATAAGTTGGCTTTGTTCCCTCGTTCATGGCAGGCTTGGTGGGCACAGGCCTCTCTGGGAGAAGACCAAGACAGTGGAGCCCGGCTGGGGGCTCAGGAGACCTTCCGGGGGAGCAGCAGCAGCCAGTGGGGTTTGTCAAGGTGGTGGCCACCTCTGGTTGCCTCCCCAGGTCAAAACATAAGGAGGAAGGAGAAGGGAGTAGGAAAGAGGGGTTTCAGGGCTGGGATATAGTCAGACTGTCAGGACGTCTCTTGTGTTCACAACAGTATCCTAGCCGATGTCAGGCCTGGAGGTGGGGGTGGGGGAACCAGCCCCAGCCCCGAAGGAGGGCCACTGAGAAGGGTGGTCAGAGGCCGTGTCAGGGCCACAGCAGGGAAACACAGGCTGTCCCCCCCAGTCACCCCAGCTGGCCAAACCCTGGAGGGTGAGGGGTAGGCTGAACCACAATGTCCACACTGCATTCTACACACCTGACCCCATACCAGCCTCTGGCAGGAAGACCAACCCAACTTCACGCCCTGGAAATCACTGTTGGGCTGTGACTGCACACGGGGCTGGCTTCGTAATCTGCCAGGCCCAGTGCAAGGTGAAAATGCGGGGCCCTGTTTCAAGAGCTGTAAAGACTTAGGATGGTGACAGCAGAGTGTGAAACTAAGCACAGGGCCCATCTGAGCATGGGGGCCTGTGCAAATGCAGAGGTCATGTGGCTATGAAGCCAGCCCAGCAGCTCAGAGGGGAAGATGGGCTGTCAACACTGATAATTTCTACAGCACCGATAAAGAGCCTGTTAAATTCTCACACACAGTGTTGGGTTTTCAAACTTCTCCCCAAAGCCAGCCAAATGCAAAACCCAACCTAATGTGTAAAAGTGACTAGGGCAGACCTTTTTGGGCAGTTACTGCAGGACCGTTGCCCATGGCCCCCTGCCACCAGTCGGTCACCACCCCACCAAGACCCCTGAGCCACTACCTCTGACCTCGGTGTTCCAGAAGCCCCAGCTTTCAGACCACCGCAGGGAGCTCTACTATGTTCCATAACAGAGCCCTCTAAGAAGGGGACCTGGACAGTGACATACAGGACACACAGTATGGTGTCATAAAGGCAATGCAAGTCAGCAAACCACCCCATCCAGGAGGTTCTTCCCACCCACAGGGAGCACATAACGCCTTTTCCAGGCCCACTCATTTTTTAAAGGCTGCTGATTCAGTCACTTGCCTCTTGAGACCATTTCAAGAGGGGCTGGGTTTGTGGTGGAGTGAGGGGGAAACACTTCAATATTGAACATGTTTAAGGTTCATATGCATAATTTACCAGTATCCTAATTACACTTATCTTTCTTTAGAAATGCTATAAAATTCAGGCAAAAGTGTCAAAAATTAGCATAGGAGGATGGAAGAACTATGCCATTAAATAGCTGCAACTGTATACAGCCAGTTAAGTCCCTAGTACAGGCTCTTGAGATGTGTTTGGAAAGAGCCCGATAACACTAAGTAGAAAGGAAGTGCTTTCCTGTCCTAAGAGAGGAACAGCCTGCTCTGCTGTAAATTGCCAAAGATCCCATTGGCTGATGCTGCTAATCTTATCTGAACATATTAATAAAATCCTTAAATTCCCTTATGAAGAAATACCATCACTGACATTGTGGCTGGCTAACGTTTGCTTCTTAAGAAATATCACTCCCCACCAACACTTTATTTCCCTCCCCCCCTCAAGAAAAAAATGATGGCTGCTTCCTGGAATGTCTAGCTACCAAAAAATCTTTAAAGCTTCATAAGACATTAAGAATAAAGATGGAAGTCAGGGTGAAATGAGCAATTAAGATAAACTCAGTGGATTTTTTTTTTCTTTTAAGACATGCTTCCTAGGGCTACCACATTACCACCACAAATCATTTTGCAAATTGTTTCCTCTCTGGAAAGTGAGGAGTCAAGAAGAATGGGTCGTTTCCAAGTTCTCTTCTTGTTAGAAAGGTCTGGCTTTATTTAAAAAGATAGTAAGTGAAGGTCTAATATTTTATTTCATTAAGCATTTCCTGCATGTATGCATCTTTGAGGACATGGGCTTTTCAGCTTGCAAATGGGGAAACAAATGGGAGGAGGTGGTGGGGAAGCAAATGATGGAGACCCTGTTCCTTCCTAGACTCCACCGGAACGCCACGCTAGGCTAAGTGGATCCCATGATAATGCAGTGATTCTACTGGTGACCAATGCCTCTGCTATTACTCACGTCTATTATTTTCCAGGGCTGATGACTTGCCAACAATGTGACTTTGCACTACAAATAAAAAATGTTTCTGACGGGGATGAAAATCATTGTCAATCATGTGTTTAAAGTCCTGGTCAATATGCAGGTTTAAAGCAGACCCAACTCACTCTGAGTTTTATCAGTAGATTCACATTTCATGCACAAAAGCATGAATCCAAAACATTCATTTCCCAACATGATTTTTAAGTTGTACTATTTTCAAATTTTTAAAATTGTTTTGAACTTTTGTCTACTTACTCATAGGTTTTTTAAAAAAATTGATGTTGTGGCTATTATTTTTCTGATGTTCAAAATCTGAGTTTGCACAGAAAGAACCACAGGAAGGACAATCCTTCTTGGGGCAAAAGTAGTTTCCTGCAGGGGTCCAGCGTTTTCCAAACCTGGACTCACATGCATTAGTCTGCACCAGCTGCCATAACAAAATATCACAGGCTGGGTGGCTGAGACAGAAATTTGTTTTGTCAGAGTTTTGGAGACTGCAAGTCCAAGATGAAGGTGCCAGCTGGGTTGGTGTCTGGTGAGGACTCTGTCCTTGGGTTGCAGATGGCTGCCTTCTGTGTCCTCACACAGCCCCTCCCTTGGTGCCCATGGATGCATGTGGGATGGGGGCCCTCTTCGGTGTCTCTTCTTACAAAGACACCAATGACACTAATCTTCTTGGATTAGCATCTCAGCCTTATGACATACTTAACCTTAATTACCTCCACAGACACACTGCGGGTTGGGACTTCAGCATATGAATCTGGTGAGGACACAGCCCATGGGACCTCCCAATCCTCACATCTCAAGTAAATTATCTGGTAGAAACAAGAGGCCAAGGTTTTCTGCAGAACCATGTTGAGTTCTGCTCTGCCCTCATAGTCCTCTCTGCTTACAAGCTCTTCCGTTGGTTGATAAAGAGAGTTGATTCAAAATTCCTGCCTCTATTCCATCCAATGACTGGTTACTACACAGGCCACACAAAGGGACCAGTACGGCCAGAGAGAGGTGGGTGGGAAATTCAGTACGGGTGTGACTGGAAACAAGTAGCGTTTCTTCTCCCCAGAAGACTTCTTGAACTAGCACAGAGTGTCTGTGAGGAGTCTTTGGAGTTTTTTCCCAGCTGGCCTCCAAGAAAATTAATCAATTGACTGTTGACTTTTCTTCTCAGTAGGGTTTCAAGAGAATCACTAGTAATGTAAGCCTTTTCTTGACCAAGAGAGCCGAGATGATAACTAAGTGAAATGACCGAGAGCTGGTCTTTTAGAAGCAAGTTAGCATCTGGTTAGTTCACCTGCACAGGCAAACACAGGGCATGCTGTAGACAGCCCTGCCCACCTGCTCAGGGCCACAGGGTCCCCTCAGATGGGCATGTGCCTCATTCCCAACTGCAGGCCTCAGCCTCTCTGGAGCTCACTGAGCCCCAGGACCTCAAAGGTGGGCACCTGCAGAAGGTAGACAGATGCTTGTCTCTGGGGCAAGCTGGAGTCACACAACAAGCTGACTACTAACACACAGGACATGGGCACTACATGAATTCTGAGTCCAGCGACATTCTCACCACCTAACCTCCACCCTGGCAAGCCACCTGAGTGGGTTCCCATCCACTTCATTCACAGAAGTCTCCATTCCTTGGCTGTTTCCACGTGTTTTTATCATTTCTACCCCTTCAAAATTTCTTCTCTGCAGAGGGTGGGTCATCTCAGGTTGTCTCTCAACAATGTTTGCTCTTTTTCCCCTTTTATTTAGCCTGTAAGCATGGCTCACCAGACTGGCATCTCCAGAGTCCGGCTCTCCCACCAGAAAGCTGTGGCATCCTCCCTAATGGGGAGGGCTGGCCTGACCCCACCTCCACTCACAGGTGGTCAGCGCCTTGCTGCCACCAGCTTGGCAGGAAATGCAAGACTTCCTCCAGTGTCTTTGCGCCTTACCAGCACTTTACTCTAAAACAGTACATCTGACAATAACAATAATACGTAAAGCAGATTTTGTTTTCTGAGTACTGACTGTATTTCAGGGGTAACAGACTCTCTCTCAGTTGATTTATCTTTTGCATATATCTACTGATTCCTCTAATTTTTGCAAAATCTCTTGAGGAAGATATAATTCCCATTTTACAGACAAGAAAATAGAATAGCTGAGAGAAAGTAACCAAAACCACACAGCTAGTAAACTGAAGAGTCAAAGTGAGGTAAAAAGCCCAAATTTGTATTTCTAGAATGTTGTCACAGGTGTTATTTTTAGCAATTTGGTTCCCTTACTGTAGGTAGATATCACCCCCCAGGAAAAGGTCAGATTCTAAACTCCCCTGCTCTCATTCTTAAACAGGAGAGGCCAACATTTTTCTATTGGGGGCATATGGCAAATCCAGGGGAATATATGCAAAGCCCTGCAGAAGCCAGGTATTTATTCTTCTGGTATTTATTCTTGCATCCAGCCAGCACGTACACCCACCCTGAGTCCTGGTTAGGTGAGGGGGAAGATACCGAAGGGTCAAGCATAACTTCCTTTGGGAGGTTAGCCTTCCCCCGTCACCCCGAGAGTAGAATAAATGAATAGAAGCTGCTTGCTGCTGACCGCCGCTGTATTTCCCACATGACGTATAGGGGGAGAGGAACAAGAGCGCACGCTGGGGACAGCAGCCCACACAAAAGAGGGACAAAACGTTCAGGGAGGCCAAGCAGAGCCGCCCTCTGAAACATACAATGTGTTTGGTGAGGAGTAGCTATGAAAACCAGGCTTCTAAGCCAGAACTTAAAGGAGTTGGCTCTGGGTTTTGCATTGGGGTTGCAGTGGCTTACAGGAGGGTGCGTCAGGCCCCCGGTCTGCTTGCTGTAGCATTTCTGGCTTCTGCAGGGCTTTGCATATATTCCCCTGGATTTGCCTTATGCCCCCAATAGCTGTGAGCAAGAATAGTTGCCAGGTCAGGGTCCCCAAGAGGACAGCCCTGGGTAGAGACTGTGATGTGGCCCGGCAATGACCTCCCAGAAAATGAAAGGGAAATCACCCTCAGGGACACGCTGGGGGGCCAGGACCTCCCAGAGTCAGCTCATCAACTGGACATTAAAAATGCCGTACATGTGAGGTTTCCAGAAAGGACAAAGGGCGGAACTGCTGCTGGGCCAAGGAATCCAAGCAGATCCCAGCACACCGGCTCCAAGAGAGCGGATGCCCCTCCTCGCTGCCCACCAACCAGGATGAAAATGAGGGCTTCAGAGGCCTCTGTCATTCCCAGGGTCCTCCAGCAGTACTGTGGGCCTGGATCCCACGGAGCTGGTCCTTCAGCTGGGGGGCCATACTGCTTCAATTTCATGCTCCATCAAAGGAGTAAGTTGACTGCTGAGTTGGAAAAAATGAGCTTGAGCCAGAAATTCACCCGACCACTCCTGATTGTAACAGTCATCAACCACCAAGTGAGATGTGCTTTTCTCCTTTTTGCTCCACTGCGCAGCAAGCCAGGATTAACTTATTTCCTTACAAGAGGTTGGCTTGCTAAGGGCATCAGGAAAGGCGAAAGCATCTGGCACAATCACATACAGCTCTGCACTATCACATGACTTTTCCTTGTGTTTTTGTTTTTAAGAAACTAGATTTTAGATCTTTGATGACACTGATTTTCTTTTTGTATCTACCATACAGTAGTTGTCACTAAATACTAAAATAAACGAGAAGATGGATGAAGTGAACAATCAGAAATATTTGGACCTTACAGCAAAGTTGACTGAACCTACTAATACCTTTTACCGCTGATCCACACAGAAGAGTGATTCTCCAAGGATGGTCCTGACCTGGGGATTTGTTAAAAATGAAAAATTGTTGGGCCCCACCCCAGACCTACTGAATCAGGAGCTCTGCAGGTGGGGCCAAGTGATCTGAGACAGTTTTAAATGTCATCCACAGACAGGACCCAGAGCTCTCTCGTCCGACTACTAAGACAGTCCAGTCTAGACTTTAGTCACTGGAGAAACCCAGTGACACCCTAATGCCTTTCAGAATGCCCCAGGGTCGACACCAAAATTGGTCTTTGCAATGGTTGTTATGGGGGAACAAAAATGAAAAGGGCATATTACCTGGCATTATCACCTTGGCACTCACTGGCATTTCCGTATTTACTGAGCATGCAAAGAAATAAACCATGAAGCCCGTAACAGTGAATGAACGTGTGTTTTTACAAAACATGTCTCACAGCATCAAATCAGTTCCCTGGTCAGCTTGTTACTGAGTGTAATTGAGCCAAGGCAGTATTATTGTAGCTGTCACAAATTTTATTTTTTTCCCTTGCCCTGAGAAGCTGGAACCAATTGTTGTTACAGGGAGACTAAATAAAAGAGGTCCTGGATTTCCTGTTATTACACATTGATTTTTTGAGATGCTGGAATAATATCATTCGGGTGTTTGGGGGGCTTTCTGTAACATAATTAAACCCACCTGAAATGGCACTGTGCAGAATTTGCCATGGATTGTTTTGACGACGTTTCCAAATGAAATAGCTCAAGGAAGAAAAATGACTACATAACAGTTCTTCCACATGCCCCTCACCACCATAACATCCTCTTCCATGGTTTTATATCTCATTGATTGCAAAAAAACCACAAAAACCCTGCTTTACATGAAATGTCAGAGTATGTCAATCAGTCAAGATAATTTATATTGCTTGGGCAAGCTTGGTGGGATTAACTTCATTTACTTTTGAACTTCAGCAAATATAGATAAGCAGGGTGATCCAGAGTTCTTGGCACAGACCTTAGCTGGCAGAAAGATGAAACTCAAACCCAATAGTTTTCAAGAAAATGAACTATGACATTTTTGAATATTTGTGCTTCATTCAGGATGCAGTGTCTTGTAGACATTGAAGCCTGCGTGTTTGCCCCTGAGATGGTTAATTTTGTGTGTCAAATTAGCTAGACACGGCGACCAGTTTTTTTGGTCAAACACTAGTCTAGATGTTGCTGTATTTTTTAGATGTTTTTCGGATGCAATTAACATTTAAATCAGACTTTGAGTAAAGCAGATTGCGGTTCCGAATGTGGGTGGGCCTCATCCAATCACCTGAAAACTTTAAGAGCAAGCACTGAGGTTTCCTGAAGGACTTCTGCCTTCAGACTGCATTACACAAAATCTGCCTGAGCTTCCAGCCTTCAAACTTATGACTTCAACACCTGCTCTTACCTGAATCACCAGACTGCTCACCTGTCCTATCGATTTTGGACTTTCAAGCCCACGTGCACAAGTCAACTTCTTAAAATAAACCTCTCTCCCTCTAGATTGAGATCCTATGGATTCTGTTTATCTGGAAAACTCGAATATAGCCCCCAAACTCCAACTGTTGACCCATAGTCTCAACATTTATGCTTTCTTCTGTTCTCATTTTAGTTGACATAATTTGGGGAAACTGCAAAACTGCAGGGAAAAATTAAGATCCTTCCAAGAATGATTTTACATCCAAGTGCCACAACTTCCCAAGTGGAAAATGAAGTTACTGCTGTACTATGGTGATTACAAATGAGAGTAACTGCCATAAATATGTGAAATCCTCCAGAACTTTATCTGTACTTTCATTATTTCATTTTGTATATTATGTAAATCATGTATTTTCATGCTTTGCTTTCCCCGTTCATTAAGAGCATCTTGAGGACTGGCAAATGTCTGAATTAAAAAAAAAAAAAGCTTCATGAAATAGGTTTAAACATATTTTTTGCTAAACGAATGGCCAAAATCCTCAAACCAAATACCATTCTAATGCTCTTCAGCTCTGTCGTGGCTTCTCCCAACACCTTGAGTGGGACATGGTCTAACTGGGCTAGTCCCAACTGGAGGAGCAGCTGGCATTGAAGGGTTACACAGGTGCCAAATAACCCCTGAATTAGCTCAGAGTTTAGTCATTTCTGGTTCACACCAGCACTGCCCATTTGATCTGCTTATAGTAACATTAGATAGCACTTTCCATGTGTCTAGATTAGATCAGTGTTTTTGAGACAGATCCCAGGTACTTTCAAAGAATTCATAGCAAACTTTGGCCAGAGTCTCTTTGCTTTCATACTTCCAGAACTTTAGTTGAAGTAAATGGATGACTGGAAATTGAAGCTCACATTCATACCATAAAATATATCTCCTTGATAAATCACACTCACAGGAAATGAATTGCCAATACTGTGCGTTAGAGAAACAGGGTCTATGTTTAAAACACCATAGTAGGAATTCTAATGCCCAAAAAGGACTTGTTAAAATCGGGTCAAAAATTAATAGGTTTCACAAACTTCCTTTCAAATCGTATTTCAGTTTTGCTCTACACATAGATTCCAAAAAAAAAAACCCTGCACTTTTAAACTTCTAGGTTTTTGAAGAAGACAGTTTCAATCAAAAGCCTCCTTCCTGATGCAGCTTTCATGAAATAGATTTGCAGGGATATTCGCTGTTACACTGCAACCTCGCAAGAGGTTTCACATTGGTACACAGGCTGTGGCATCCATGTGTTTGCCCGATTAGGGGTGGGGAGACACTTCCAGCTTAGCCCCCTAGGTAGCTGACTCTTCTCCACTCAGAGAGCAGCAGTGATGGACTGTTTCGGGTTGAATTGTGTCCCCTGAAAATTCATTATGTTGAAACCCTAACCCCCAGTCCCTCAGAATGGAACCTTACTTAGAAACAAGGTCATTGTGGGTATAATTAGTTAAGATGAGGCTATAGTAGAGTATGGTGGGACCCTAACTCTATACACTAGTGTCTTTATAAAAAGGGGGAAATTTGGTCCCAGACATGCATACCGTGAGAGCGTCATGTGAAGATGAAGGCAGAGATCAGGGTGATGATGTGGCAGAAGCCAAGGAGTGCCAAAGATTACCAGTAAACATGTAGCATGTAGGAGAGAGGGCCTGGAACTAATTCCCCTCCATATCCCTGGGAACCACCCTGCTGACACCCTGATCTCAGCCATCGAGCTCTGAGAATGCTGAAACAATATGCTTCTCTTCTATGAGCCACCCAGTTTGTGGCGCTTTGTTACATCAGCCCCAGCAAACTAAGCCATACTCCTACCTGCAGTGACACAAAATTCATGCAAAACAAGGGGCAGACTGCATGGTTTACAGTGCAAGAGAGTCAGAATGCATACCTTTGCCAGGTTATGTGTAAAGCCAGCAGCCAGCATCTTACCAAATACATTTGGGACAATAAACCTATAGGCAGCCACACTTCTAATGCCCCAATACTGGGCAATACTGGGTAAGGGCCCTTGCCCCTTCATGCAGGTGGTTTCAATCTCCCACTCTCTTTTGTCATTTTATATATCTTAAGGCATAAATTACATGTGGCAAAACTGGCCTAAATGCACAGTTCGGCAAGATTTGATAAATGTAGTAACTACATCACTATCAAGACTTAGGATCTACTGTTTGGTCCCTCGTCACTCCCATATCCTTCCTCGAATGCTCCTTTAGTTAACCCTTCTCTCCCCAGCCCCAAGCAACCACTGGTCTGTTTCCTACACCTCTTCCCCTGCAAGAAGGTCACATAAACAGAACCACGCAGGTTTCAGTCTTTTTGCGTTTAGCTTTTTCCACTTGGCCTAATGCAATTGAGAGCCATTCACATTGATGTGTATCAGTGATGCGTCCATGTTTACTGAGTCATATTCCACGATGAGGATGCACCACAGCTTTCTGCGTTCCCCAGGTGAAAACATCCCGCTTGTTTCCAGTTTGGGGAGATCACAAATAAAAGTCACTATAAATATTTGCATGTTTCTGTGTGAACATAGGCTTTCCTTTCACTTAGGTAAATACTCAGGAGTGGAACTGCTGGGTCTATGACAAATATTTAACTTTAAAAGAAAACGTCAAACTGTGTTCTACCATGGCTGTACCATTCAGGTGGTGGCTTCTAAAGTAATTTGTGTGTGGGGGGTTTACTCCATGGGCTCCATGTTACACTTGACATTCAGGAAAGGTTATAGTCAGTCAATAAATACATTTCGGTCAGTGAGCAGCTTCATTTTAGAGTTATCAATATAAAATAGGGATGATGTCTAAGACTTACTCTAAATATCACAAACCTTGATATTTATGACTAAGGCCAAAAAAACAAATGGAGCAGAGCTGTAGGGATGGAGGTGTAGTTACACTAGAAGCTGAAGCTTCCTCCTTTTATTTGGCTTCTGATTCAGTCTGGGATTAAGCCACCTTTGCTGCCTCCCCTGCAGGGATGCGTTGTGAGTAGGGCCAGGGCACGGTTTTATCCTGCTTGCCATTCCCACTCTGCCCACCCCCCCACCTGCCGCTCCCACCACGGCCTGTCAGTCTTCTGTTTTTTTGTCCAACAAATGAACCATCACTTCAGAAGTGCTGAGGAGGTGAAATGCATCCGTTTAAGAATTGGTGTGTGCCTGACACAGCCTGTCTCTCTCCCCCGAGATCTGTTTGCCGCCTTTAAGTGAAGATGTCAGCAAGTCGGCTGAGTGGGTCTTGCCACCTGAAAGAGGCCTTTTCCTGACTACTCCCTAATCCCTTTTTGCTCTCTGAACCTGAAGCCAGTTGTGAGTGTGCCTCTAAGAACAGGACCAAGAGAAATCCTGGGAGTAAGTGTAGAGGCCAGCTGGTTTGTATGTAAAAGGAATCCGACACACCCTAGGTTCCTTCTCTGAAGTGCTGTCCCATGAACCTGTGTGTGGGGGGAGAAAGAATGCAGGAGGGTACTTGGCTGCCCTGGGCGTCCATGGGAAAGGGAGGGTGGGGTGTGAGAGCAAATGGCACGAGCACTGGCTACACTCTGAGTCCACTGCACACTCAAGGAGAGAAGAATTTACAGGTTCTCCAGGGGTGGCAGCCCCGTTTAGGGGGCTGCTGTGAGTGTCCAGGCCACAGCTCCAGCTGGAGCTGGTTTTCTCCCCAAGGAAAGCCAAGTATGGCCATGCAGTGGGGGAGGCATTGGGGGGGAGGAGCTGAAGATTAATTTAATAAAAGGAAAGCTCCCTGGAAAGACACGAGGAACTAGCATAAGCACCCTTGATTGATGGCACTTCTGCTTTTCCCCAAGTTCGACAGCTATAACACATCAGAAAGTCTTCCCCAAACATCTTAGATCCTATTTGATGAAAATTTGCCCAAATTTGTTGCCCACACAGAAAGAAGTGTGAATAAGATTTGTAGATTTTTAAGAATCAAGTCTACAGATACTATGAATAAATGAGCACATAAGTTATATAGAATAGAAGCCTGCGGGCCCCACCTCCACGTATCTTATGGGGAAAACAAAGACAGGAGTTCAGTATCAAATTAATTTCGAACAGATGTGGAGAGGAAAAAAAAACCCAATGATGTGATTTGACTGAAGTGAATTGATCACATAGGAAAGAGCCAATCTACAGAGCCGACATCATTTAAGTAGAAGGTACTTGTCTTTGTTATCGAGAACATGAAGAGAATCGCAGTACTAACAGGGTTGTTTGTCGTGTTGCCAGCTTAGGAACACATTAATTTCACCCTCACCAAACTGAAGTCTAACCCCTAGACTCTGGGACACAGAATTTCAGAGGATTTCTTACTCAACTCCTCTCAGAACACCAGAGACCCCTGACAAAAGACTGCTAAGGTGGTTTATCTTCGACAACTTACGGATCTTGGACAGCTGGTGTAGCTGCATATTTGGCAGAGATTAGCCTCCTGATTTGTTAAAATCAGCTAGAAACGCAAAAGGAAATAAAAAAATAAACACAGCTTCCATAAATGTACAGGCAGGACATAGACCGTGCACCTGGTAAACACTTCCCAAGATGGGCTTTCTCAACTCCAACTGCAGGCTGGGATCAGTGGGGACCTTTAAAAAAAGGTGGGATCCCTGAACCAAACAGCAAAAGACTAAGACAGACACTGAGAAGTGACTAGTGGCTACCATGGGGGATGGAGTGGGGTGGATGGTTGGGGAGGGGAGGGGGATAAAGGGGCCCCCAAATTCCCAATCATAATATAAATTGATTATGGGGATAGCAGTACAGTATGGACAATGTAGTCAATAAAAAAAAAGCTTAAAAAAAAAAAAAGATTCCTGGGCCCCAGTCTCAAGAGATGCTAATTTAATGCTCTGGTGTGTCACCTGGACACCGAGCTTAGAAAGCTCCTTGCCCTCTGTCTCTCTTCATCTGGCTGTTAACTTGTGTCCTTTATTAAATTGGTAAGTGTTTTCCTGAGTTCTGTGAGCTGCTTTAGCAAATTACTTCCACCTAAAGGGAGAAGTTGTGGGAACCTCCAATCTGTGGCCGGTAGGTCAGCACAGGGAACTGTCTGAGGCTTGTGACTGGTGGCTGAAGTTGGGGGTGGAGGGATGTCTTGTAGGACAGAGCCCTTAACCCTGGGAATCTGGTGCTGGTCTCTGGGCAGAGAGCACCGAAATTGAGTTCTCAGACACCCTGTTGGTATTCAAGAATTGCTTATTTTAAGCATGTGTGGGAAGACCCTCTCCCACATAGTTATACACACATTGGAATCGGGTCTGGGTACCCGAGTGAAGTTACACTACTGTTACTGCTGTGTATAATATTGTTACTGTTGTACATATATGTAGGGAAGAAATACACAATTGCATTTGGTGTTGGAGATATGACACCCTCAGTATGCCCAGTGTGTGCTGGTGCCCACCTGCCTGCAACATGCCAGGAGAAGGAAACATTTGGCTTTTACTGCACTGGTGCCCTGGCCAGCAAGAGCCACCTGGGACTGTCGCTGAACAGTGCTTCATTCCCATTACCAGAGAACGTGCCCTGAGTGTGCTGAGCTCCCGGCCTCCACCTCCACAGTCTTTACCAGAACAATAGTGATGCCAAGCACATGAAGAGAAGATGCCTCTGGGATCTGAAGACAGGAGAGTAACAGCATAAGACAATCTTTCTGACAGTCCTCTATGTCCCGTAATTCAAGGAAAGCAAATCACATCAGATTTGAGTAGAATTTATTTTCTATGGAAAACCATGAAGGAAACCCCTATTCAGAGTCTAAGAGGGTGAAGCCAGTTGTCAATCTATTCTACAAAGTCTTAGGGTTTAAAACCTCTGGAAATAATTTAATTCAACATTCTTCTCTATGATATTAGGCCATGGAGGCCTGAAATGTGGCGGCCTGTCCAATTAATTGGCTGGTGACTTGGCCAGGATAGGCCAGTTCGTGCTTTTTCCACTGGACTATTTACTTGCTTCCAACTTCTAGTCCTTGTTGCAATGCCGTGTGATCAGTAAGGAACCAGGAAACATGGGAAGCATCTACTCTGTGTGCTGGCCAGGCACAGGGCGTGCCCATGATTCTAATGCACCTCTATGTGCTTTCCTCTCAAAGCTGCCTTAGAGTGAATGAGGAAAGGCACCAGGGCTCTGAGTTGCTTCCTTTGGTTAGTTTTCTTTATTTCCTTTAATGTGAGCAACAGTTGCCAACATATTTGAAACGGAAGTGACAACTTTTTATGCTGTGCTGAACACTGAGAAGGAGCCAAGCAGAATATGTGTTGACTGGAGGAATATAAACTTACCCGACAGGCTTTCTAGCTCTTGTGGAAAGTGTTCAAGGCACCCCCATTCTTGTCTGCTCAATTTTCGTTAAAAACAAACAAAAAAGCCCTGAGGTAACAGATTTTGGATATGAGGAGTAAGAGTTATGCCCATGAGCAACAAATAGATTCCAGCTTAGAAATGCCACGATCCACTGGGTAACAAAGCAAACTCTTGTCTTCCTCTGCTTAAAAATGTCCCATCTTTGCAATCATTTCTGATAACCCAGGGAAAGGAGGAATCAAGGGAGGCTTTCTAGTCCCTCCAAATACACCAACCACACTGACATTCTCAATCTCAGTACTACTGACACTTGGGGCCGCTTATTTCTTTGTTGCGGGGCAGGGAAGGAGGTGGTCCCGAGCTCTGAAGGATGTTTAGCAGCATTGCTGGCCTCTACCCATTAAATGCAAGGCATACCCTACTCTCCATTGTCACAGCCAAAAATGCTTCCATCACTAGAAGTCCCCACTATCCAGCTGAGAACCACTGGCCCAAGTTGTCTTATTGAACCCCCCTCGGCAGCTCCATTCAGTGTTTCCCATTTTCTGATCCTTGTCTGATGCTAACAACAATCTGTGTCACATGAGCTAAGTGTGCAGATTAAATGAGACAGTGAGGAGCATCAGGGGTTACTATCCGACCCTCACACCTTCCGGGTTCAGGGCGCCCCTTCTCACAAATCCTCTGTACCCACTTAACTGACTGCCTCTGATCCTCATGCTATGAGGCCAACTCCCACTCCCATCAAAGGTCCAAGTCAAAAATAGCTTCCCCATGAGGTCTTTCTTTATCTCTCCTTCCCTCTACTCTTACACTTTCTGCTGAACTTACATTCTTGCGAAGAACAACAAAAAAGGTCATGACCCAGAACAAATACAATGCAAGCTCCACTGATTTTCCATTATAAGATCTTAGAGTGTTGAACTCAGAGCTTATGTTGTCCAAGCCTGAGGTTTTACCCAGCTGAGCAAAGTACCAGCCTTACTGTAATCACCAGATGAGTGTTAATGTCAAGTACCCGATAAGAAAAATCTGGAATTTAAATATTTGTGCAGAACTTAAGAGTTGGTTTGGAGGCTCTCAGCGGAGACTGAGTCAAGAGGGGCTCTTAGCTTCAGACTCAGGCTCTTGCACTCGGCATCATGCGCTCCCCGCAGCAGAAGAGTGAGCCTGCTGAGCCACAGAAGAGCCAAGACCAGCCCCAACCGCCAGGGGGCGCCAGTAGCACTGTGGCCAGATGTCCTCCCACCTACCATGTCCTGGATTCCAACTTCCTCAGGCTTAATTTCTATCCTGTGCAGCGAAAGGGAATTATTTTTCACAACCAGGTAAAAGCTAGTAACTTGCTAGCTGTAAAATGGTTATAAATTTGTATAAAGGAAAAAAACTCAGGCTTTAAGGGGCATAAAAAAATATTTTTTAGGCTAAATTCTAACCGTGGTGGGTTCATCATCTGGCCTCAGCACATGAGTGAGTTCTCCCAATTAAGTATCTTTAAATTAAATATATACTTCCAGCTTAAATGTAAGTCCATGTGGAAAAAAAAAAAGAACTTTTCCTGAATTTATTAATGATATATTATTAGAGATTCTCACAGCTAAAAGGGAACTTCAAGGCAACTCCAGCTGTTCCTTTTAATGCTATTTCTGAAACTTCTCCCATATACTCACCAAACATTAACTCCTGTCGGGGAAGAGGACAAAACTGTCCCTAGTCGAGAAGCATAGGAAGAATGTGCTCTGTTCTTTGATTTTTCGTTATCGATCAAAATGCCAATGCCGTTTTTCTAGAGAGCCATGTAGCAAATTTCCCATGGGGTTAAGTGCTAGGGGGGAGAAAGCTTCTCCTCTCCAAGTAAGAGCCAAATGGTTTGCTCCCTCCCTGCTCTTGGTGTGTCTTGGATTATTGAGCCAAAGCAGAGATCTTGGCACACAGAGAAGGGCAATTCTTTGATTCTGTGTGTGTGCCTGGCTTTTGGAACCCTTCAAACAAACTCAAGGCCTTCTGTATGTAGCCTGAGAGAATCCAGATATCTTTGATCCTACCATTCTCCTACTTAAGACCAGCAAGTTAGCAGCTTCCTGTCACTGTGAAGCTAAGGATCAAAACTCAACACACGTGTTCTGCCCTCTCTCTGTCTTGTGAAGATATGCTTAGGCCATGACCCTTCCAGCTGTCCAACTTGGAGCCAGCCGGCCTCCTTTCAGCTTATCCAGCATTCCATGTTCCTTCTGGCCTGCATGGCCTTTCAGCATGCTGCTCCCTCCACATGGGGCACCCCTACTCACCCATTATATCTCACAAATGTCAGCCCCTCCAGGAAACCTCAAATTCTTCTATGGCCAAGGTGCCCAGGTCTCTCTCATCAACACTCTTATCCCCAAATAATCTTCTTCCTGGCACTTCTCACCATGGTAATTTATGCTTATTTGGTGATCATTTGATTATGTGCCTCCAGCTTACACACTCCTAAAAACAAGGAGCCACAAAACCTGTCATGTTGGATTTTGTTACTATTGTGTCAGAGGACACATCAGAGCAGCTCAGAAAATAACTGCAGGGTGAGTGAACTTTGCATTGAATCCATGAAATTTTGCAGAGAGCCACTGTCAGATACCTCAAATGCTAGCTTCTCCAATCAGAGGTGGAAAAGTGTCAAAATCTTATTTTGTTGCATATCAGCAAACATTTTGTTGCATATCAAACAACTTTTGAGCTATCATAAACCTACCTGGAAGTAAAACTACAAAGAGATGTTGAAGCTGCCTGGGACCCAATCTACTTCCTTAGCATGTGTGTCATGCTCACCCCCTTTCTGTTAAATTTGTTACCAACAGCTCACACCACACACACAGGCACTGATATTCTTAAACAACTGTGACAAGAGGAGCCACTTAGCAAAAGGAGCATATACTATTTAGATAACTGTACCTTTTAATTGCACACATGTATTTTAATGACTTCTAAACCCGCTGTCGTATTTTTTAATGTGTAAAACATTTTTTAAATTTAAAACTTTAAGTGTGCAAAAATTTTACATAAGATCAGTAATCTCTGGGTCTTAAATCTTTGCTACAAAATTAACATCAAAATAAAGGGCATTCTCTGTCTCTCAATATTGGTCTTTTAGTAATAGTTTGACTTAAATGTGATATCCTCTTTCAAATCTCAAATGGCATACAAAATAAGAGTTCATGGAAAAGTGTTAACCTAACTTTAATGTTCTACTTTAATCGTAAGATTTCTCAACAAAGTTGAGTCCAATAAAGAAACAGAAAGTTTCAAAAGAGAAGTCACATGATGATCATTGGTAAGAGGGAGTGGGATCTGAATTATCCTTTTCCTTCCATTTCAAACACACCAGGATAGCTAGATCACATATACATATCTGGGGGACTACATAGGCACACTTGAAAACAATAAGAAAACCTCTATGTGTGGGATTAGAGAGAAAAGCACAGTGGCTGAAACCCTCTGGTCCATGGAGAGTGGCTCCCAGTGGATTCAGGAAATGGAGCCCAGCACACGCCTGCCAAGCATGGCTGGGGAAATGACCAGAACCAAGTTCCCTGGGGAAGCAATGAGCCAGGACTAAGCTGGCATTTGGCCTAAAATTCTTCTGCACCAAGTCCTAGATATGTTCAGAAACATAATATTCTCCTGTGGCCAAGGTGGAAAGAGCATCAGTGATGTGAAAGAACTCACTAGCACTGCACGTGAGCACAGCACCCAGAATGGGTTTTTTCAATGACAAATCCCACACTTCACAGCTTAAGATCCACCCATTGCTTTGCAACCTTAGTGGACAGTCTGAGGCAACCATGAAAGTTAATATGATACATTTATGTAATAATTACAAAGCTTAGGAAACTCAGCAAGAATTATGTGGCAGACCTACAAGCGGGAGAATTCAGCTGATGAAACCTGATGGAAAAAGATTGAAACATTCTGAGAAGGGCTTCAAAAATAAAGTATTCTTTGTTCTTAGAGCAGGAATAGCAAACATCCAGTGAGTCCAGAGACTAGACAAAAAACTAAACATATGAAACAGAATCAAATGCAAACCATGAAGACTAAAATAAAAATGTTAAATTAAAAAATTAGTATTAGTTTCCTAAGAAATAAAAACTGTGAACTTAAAGATGGCTTCAATGGCAAATTCTACCAAATATAGATAGAATAATTCCAATTTTATAACTCTTAGTGAGACTAGGAAAAGGTATACTTCCCAATTCATTTTACACTTTAACAAAGCCCAGTAAACAAAGTATGAGAGAGGTAGGTAATCTCAGTCATGAATATCAATGTGATAATCCTAAACATTAGCACTCCAAACCCAGCAACAAAAATAATACATTATGACCAATTTGGGTTTAGTTCAGGAATAAAAATTTGCCTTAACACTGGAAACAATGAATGTAATTTGCTACATAAACACTCATATGATAAAATCTGTCAGAAACTAGTAACTGAGAATTGTTTTAATTAATCTGGTTATATTAAGACAGAATGTACTATAGGAACTAACAAGCCTTAAATTTTCTTCTTGACATGTGAAAGTGTATTTCTCGCTTACGTAAGAAATACGGTCTACAGGCACATTAATGTAACTGGCTTCCAATAAGTGCCTCAGATCTGGGCTGGGTCTTTTTTATCACCACTTCTATACAGCATTTTCCTGGAAGTCTTAGCTACTGAGTTAGGCAAGATAAAAGAAAGAAAAGATGTGAGGATTCAAAAAGAAATAAAACTTTTTAATTCATTGATAAGATTACAAAATAAGACCGAGGGGCGGAAGATGGCAGCGTGAGTAGAGCAGTGGAAATCTCCTCCCAAAACAACATATATCTATGAAAATATAACAAAGACAACCCTTCCTAGAATAAAGACCAGAGGACACAGGACAATATCCAGACCACATCCGCACCTGAGAGAACCCAGCGCCTCGCGAAGGGGGTAAGATACAAGCCCCGGCCCCGCGGGAGCCAAGCGCCCCTCCCCCCCAGCTCCCGGCGGGAGAAGAGCAGGCAGAGCGGGAGGGAGACGGAGCCCAGGACTGCCGAGCACCCAGCCCCAGCCATCCGGGCCAGAGCGCAGGGCCCTCGATACTGGGAAAACAGGGCAGCAAGAACAGTGAGCAGGCACTGGAGGCAGGGCGCCAGAGGACATAAGAAAAGCGCGCGACCATTTTTTTTTTGCTTTTTTGCTGTTTTGTTTTGGCGAGCGCTTTTTGGAAGTCTTAAAGGGATAGGGACCCCAATACTAGGGGAACAGGGCAGAAAGACCGACCGGTGAGCAGAGGCCTGAGGCTGGCACCGGAGAATAAAGAAAAACGAACGACCACCTTTTTTTTTTTTTTTAATTAAAAACTTTTTTTTTTTTAATTAAAAAAATTTTTTTTTCTTTTCTTTTTTTGGTGGGCGTTGTTCTGTTTTGGCGGGTGCTTTTTGGAAGTCTTAAAGAGGCAGGGCGGGTCACTTAATCCAGAGGTAGGGAATCCGGGATCTCTGGGCACCCTAACCCCTGGGCTGCAGGGAGCAGGGAGGCCCCTTACGGAGATAAATAGCCTCCCAGCAGCTCCTGCTCCAACGCGACTCCACCATTTTGGAGTAGCTGCCCGAGCCAGGCCACGCCCACAGCAACAGCGGAGATTAACTCCATAGCAGCCACGCAGGAAGCAGAAACCCTGTCTGCGCGCAGCTGCGCAGCACAAGCCACTAGAGGTCGCTGTTCTCCCAGGAGAGGAGGGCCACAAACCAACAAGAAGGGAAGTTCTTCCAGCCGTCACTCGTCCCAGCTCTGCAGACTATTCCTATCATCATGAAAAGGCAAAGCTACAGGCAGACAAAGATCACAGAGACAACACCAGAGAAGGAGACAGACCTAACCAGTCTCCCTGAAAAAGAATTCAAAATAAGAATCATAAACATGCTGACAGAGATGCAGAGAAATACGCAAGAGAAAAGGGATGAAGTCCGGAAGGAGATCACAGATGCCAGAAAGGAGATCGCAGAAATGAAACAAACTCTGGAAGGGTTTACAAGCAGAATGGATAGAATGCAAGAGGCCATTGATGGAATTGAAATCAGAGAACAGGAGCGCATAGAAGCTGACATAGAGAGAGACAAAAGGATCTCCAGGAATGAAACAATATTAAGAGAACTGTGTGACCAATCCAAAAGGAACAATATCCGTATTATAGGGGTCCCAGAAGAAGAAGAGAGAGGAAAAGAGATGGAAAGTATCTTAGAAGAAATAATTGCTGAAAACTTCCCCACATAGGGGGAGGAAGTAATCGAACAGACCACGGAAATACACAGAACCCCCAACAGAAAGGATCCAAGAAGGGCAACACCAAGACACATAATAATTAAAATGGCAAAGATCAAGGACAAGGAAAGAGTGTTAAAGGCAGCTAGAGAGAAAAAGGTCACCTATAAAGGGAAACCCATCAGGTTAACGTCAGATTTCTCAACAGAAACCCTACAGGCCAGAAGAGAATGGCATGATATATTTAATACAATGAAACAGAAGGGCCTTGAACCAAGGATACGGTATCCAGCACGACTATCATTCAAGTATGATGGTGGGATTAAACAATTCCCAGACAAACAAAAGCTGAGGGAATTTGCTTTCCACAAACCACCTCTACAGAACATCTTACAGGGACTGCTCTAGATGGGAGCACTCCTAGAAAGAGCACAGCACAAAACACCCAACATATGAAGAATCGAGGAGGAGGAACAAGAAGGGAGAGAAGAAAAGAATCTCCAGACAGTGTATATAACAGCTCAATAAGCGAGCTAAGTTAGGCAGTAAGATACTAAAGAGGCTAACCTTGAACCGTTGGTAACAACGAATTTAAAGCCTGCAATGGCAATAAGTACATATCTTTCAATAGTCACCCTAAATGTTAATGGGTTGAATGCACCAATCAAAAGACACAGAGTAACAGAATGGATAAAAAAGCAAGACCCATCTATATGCTGCTTACAAGAAACTCACCTCAAACCCAAAGACATGTACAGACTAAAAGTCAAGGGATGGAAAAACATATTTCAAGCAAACAACAGTGAGAAGAAAGCAGGGGTTGCAGTACTAATATCAGACAAAATAGACTTCAAAACAAAGAAAGTAACAAGAGATAAAGAAGGACACTACATAATGATAAAGGGCTCAGTCAAACAAGAGGATATAACCATTCTAAATATATATGCACCCAACACAGGAGCACCAGCATATGTGAAACAAATACTAACAGAACTAAAGGGGGATATAGACTGCAATGCATTCATTCTAGGAGACTTCAACACACCACTCACCCCAAAGGATAGATCCACTGGGCAGAAAATAAGTAAGGACACGGAAGCACTGAACAACACAGTAGAGCAGATGGACCTAATAGACATCTATAGAACTCTACATCCAAAAGCAGCGGGATATACATTCTTCTCAAGTGCACATGGAACATTCTCCAGAATAGACCATATACTAGGCCACAAAAAGAGCCTCAGAAAATTCCAAAAGATTGAAATCCTACCAACCAACTTTTCAGACCACAAAGGCATAAAACTAGAAATAAACTGTACAAAGAAAGCAAAGAGGCTCACAAACACATGGAGGCTTAACAACACGCTCCTAAATAATCAATGGATCAATGACCAAATCAAAATGGAGATCCAGCAATATATGGAAACAAATGACAACAACAACACTAAGCCCCAACTTCTGTGGGACACAGCAAAAGCAGTCTTAAGAGGAAAGTATATAGCAATCCAAGCATATTTAAAAAAGGAAGAGCAATCCCAAATGAATGGTCTAATGTCACAATTATCGAAATTGGAAAAAGAAGAACAGATGAGGCCTAAGGTCAGCAGAAGGAGGGACATAATAAAGATCAGAGAAGAAATAAATAAAATTGAGAAGAATAAAACAATAGCAAAAATCAATGAAACCAAGAGCTGGTTCTTCGAGAACATAAACAAAATAGATAAGCCTCTAGCCAGACTTATTAAGAAGAAAAGAGAGTCAACACAAATCAACAGTATCAGAAATGAGAAAGGAAAAATCACGACGGACCCCACGGAAATGCAAAGAATTATTGGAGAATACTATGAAAACCTATATGCTAACAAGCTGGGAAATCTAGGAGAAATGGACAACTTCCTAGAAAAATATAACCTTCCAAGATTGACCCAGGAAGAAACAGAAAATCTAAACAGACCAATTACCAGCAACGAAATTGAAGCAGTAATCAAAAAACTACCAAAGAACAAAACCCCCGGGCCACATGGATTTACCTCGGAATTTTATCAGACATACAGGGAAGACATAATACCCATTCTCCTTAAAGTTTTCCAAAAAATAGAGGAGGAGGGGATACTCCCAAACTCATTCTATGAAGCTAACATCACCCTAATACCAAAACCAGGCAAAGACCCCACCAAAAAAGAAAACTACAGACCAATATCCCTGATGAACATAGATCCAAAAATACTCAACAAAGTATTAGCAAACCGAATTCAAAAATACATCAAAGGGATCATACACCATGACCAAGTGGGATTCATCCCAGGGATGCAAGGATGGTACAACATTCGAAAGTCCATCAACATCATCCACCACATCAACAAAAAGAAAGACAAAAACCACATGATCATCTCCATAGATGCTGAAAAAGCATTTGACAAAGTTCAACATCCATTCATGTTAAAAACTCTCAGCAAAATGGGAATAGAGGGCAAGTACCTCAACATAATAAAGGCCATCTATGATAAACCCACAGCCAACATTATATTGAACAGCGAGAAGCTGAAAGCATTTCCTCTGAGATCGGGAACTAGACAGGGATGCCCACTCTCTCCACTGTTATTTAACATAGTACTGGAGGTCCTAGCCACGGCAATCAGACAAAATAAAGAAATAGAAGGAATCCAGATTGGTAAAGAAGAAGTTAAACTGTCACTATTTGCAGATGACATGATACTGTACATAAAAAACCCTAAAGACTCCACCCCAAAACTACTAGAACTGATATCGGAATACAGCAAAGTTGCAGGATACAAAATCAACACACAGAAATCTGTGGCTTTCCTATATACTAACAATGAACCAACAGAAAGAGAAATCAGGAAAACAACTCCATTCACAATTGCATCAAAAAAAATAAAATACCTAGGAATAAACCTAACCAAAGAAGTGAAAGACTTATACTCTGAAAACTACAAGTCACTCTTAAGAGAAATTAAAGGGGACACTAACAGATGGAAACTCATCCCATGCTCGTGGCTAGGAAGAATTAATATCATTAAAATGGCCATCCTGCCCAAAGCAATATACAGATTTGATGCAATCCCTATGAAACTACCAGCAACATTCTTCAATGAACTGGAACAAATAATTCAAAAATTCATATGGAAACACCAAAGACCCCGAATAGCCAAAGCAATCCTGAGAAAGAAGAATAAAGTGGGGAGATCTCACTCCCCAACTTCAAGCTCTACTATAAAGCCATAGTAATCAAGACAATTTGGTACTGGCACAAGAGCAGAGCCACAGACCAATGGAACAGACTAGAGAATCCAGACATTAACCCAGACATATATGGTCAATTAATATTTGATAAAGGAGCCATGGACATACAATGGCGAAATGACAGTCTCTTCAACAGGTGGTGCTGGCAAAACTGGACAGCTACATGTAGGAGAATGAAACTGGACCATTGTCTAACCCCATATACAAAAGTAAACTCAAAATGGATCAAAGACCTGAATGTAAGCCATGAAACCATTAAAGTCTTGGCAGAAAACATAGGCAAAAACCTCTTAGACATAAACATGAGTGACCTCTTCTTGAACATATCTCCCCGGGCAAGGAAAACAACAGCAAAAATGAGTAAGTGGGACTATATTAAGCTGAAAAGCTTCTGTACAGCAAAAGACACCATCAATAGAACAAAAAGGATCCCTACAGTATGGGAGAATATATTTGAAAATGACACATCCAATAAAGGCTTGACGTCCAGAATATATAAGGAGCTCACACGCCTCAACAAACAAAAAACAAATAACCCAATTAAAAAATGGGGAGAGGAACTGAACAGACAGTTCTCCAAAAAAGAAATACAGATGGCCAACAGACACATGAAAAGATGCTCCACATCGCTAATTATCAGAGAAATGCAAATTAAAACTGCAATGAGGTGTCACCTCACACCAGTAAGGATGGCTGCCATCCAAAAGACAAACAACAACAAATGTTGGCGAGGCTGTGGAGAAAGGGGAACCCTCCTACACTGCTGGTGGGAATGTAAGTTAGTTCAACCATTGTGGAAAGCAGTATGGAGGTACATCAAAATGCTCAAAACAGATTTACCATTTGACCCAGGAATTGCACTCCTAGGAATTTACCCTAAGAACGCAGCAATCAAGTTTGAGAAAGACAGATGCACCCCTATGTTTATTGCAGCACTATTTACAATAGCCAAGAATTGGAAGCAACCTAAATGTCCATCAATAGATGAATGGATAAAGAAGATGTGGTACATATACACAATGGAATACTACTCAGCCATAAGAAAAGGGCAAATCCAATCATTTGCAGCAACATGGATGGAGCTGGAGGGTATTATGCTCAGTGAAACAAGCCAAGCGGAGAAAGAGAAATACCAAATGATTTGACTTATCTGTGGAATATAAGAACAAAGGAAAAACTGAAGGAACAAAACAGCAGCAGAATCACAGAACTCAAGAATGGACTAACAGGTACCAAAGGGAAAGGGACTGGGGAGGATGGGTGGGTAGGGAGGGATAAGGGGGGGAGAAGTAGGGGGGTATTAAGATTAGCATGCATGGGGGGGTAGGAGAAAAGGGAGGGCTGTACAACACAGAGAAGGCAAGTAGTGATTCTACAACATTTTGCTATGCTGATGGACAGTGACTGTAAAGGGGTTTATAGGGGAGACCTGGTATAGGGGAGAGCCTAGTAAATATAATATTTGTCATGTAAGTGTAGATTAGTGATACCAAAAACAAAGCAAAAAAAAAAAAAAAAAGGGCTGTTCCTGTGTGGTAACCTCCAACGAGTTCTACACAAGGGTATAAAGGGCATATAAAAGTGTAGGCAAAGGGTCTGTTTGTGTTTATACAGAGGATCAAAGCCTAATTGGGCTACCCCGAAAATGAACTAAGATACGATATGAAAAAGAACTTCCAACATCTGCACTCTCTGGAAGACTCATGCCAGAAGATGATCATCAAAAAACCCCAACAAAGATCCACGCACTGCTACAGCTGTAGATGCACTCATCCCACCAGTTCCTGGACTTGCCATGGGAATGAGGAAGGAGATATCTAAGCTGGCCTGTGCATACAGTAAAACAACAAATTTGACTGGATCTATACTGTTGGAACTCAACCAAGAATTTGGAGAAGTGCAAATTGTAGCGCTCCAAAGTCTTACAACTACAGACTATTTACTGTTAAAAGAACATATGGCATGTGAACAGTCCCCAGGAATGGGTTGTTTTAATTTGTCTGATTTCTCTCAGACTGTTCAAGTTCAGTTGGACAATATCCACCATATCATAGATAAGTTTTCACAAATGCCTAAGGTGTCTAACTGGTTTTCTTGGTTTCACTGGAGATGGCTGGTAATTACAGATATGCTTTGGTTATGTAACTATACTCCTATTATGTTAATGTGTGTGCGCCATTTAAGTAGTAGCTTAAAACCTATATATGCTGAAGTTACTCTACAAGAAGATATGTCAAAGAAATAATCAATCTTCCCATGTTTTCTCCTGCCTGCTACTTCTTTAGCTTTTCTTCTTCCTTCCTAATTACAACCCTTAAATAGAATTCGTGCCTCATATCAAATTTACCGAGTATCATAACTCCTCCAAGTGGTAAAGATACCTCAAGACAAATGCTGGGCATAGAAGCCACAGGGCATAAATATGCAAAGAAGTAAAAAGCTAACCTTTCCAAACAATAAGGCTTCCCTCTCAGTTAGCTACTTCACATTTCCCTGTATGGCCCCAGAAGATGACTGGTTAGCCAGAGACGGGTAACATTCCTCAAGGGAGGAACAACCTAAGACAGGCACAGTCGCAGGGGGGCCATCAGGTGAGAAATTGGGGATCAACAGAGGTGAGGCTTAGAACCTCACCCCCCCTGTTCTGAGAGAAATCTTCTGCATACGTGGATGTTTTATTGCCCTGGTCTAGCTTGGATTAACACATAGTCTACAGGCACACACCTGATCATCTACATTTGCTCTCTTACAACACTAAACTATGTTTTCTACCTTTATCTTGTATCTACCTACCACTTCAGCATTTTATTAAAAATAATAATAATAAAGAGAGAAATGTGGTATCCACATATAAATCATGTATAAAAACCAAATGAGTATTCATATTTGAACTGACTGTTTATAGTTCATAATGCATGAGCAAAACCGAAAGTTTCTGTGATGACTGCCCTTGTACTGTTCACTATGTAACTTATTCATTATGTAAGAATTTGTTCTACATGTAAGAACTTGTTTGTTATGCCTCAGAAGATTGGAGACTGACAAAAATTAGGCTTGGGGTGGATTAATGATTGTGCATTGAGCATTGACTCTCCTATACAGAATTTTATTGTCGTTAACAACCATTTGATCAGTAAATATGAGAGATGCCCTTACAAAAAAAAAAGGACTGACTTCCAATGGTAAAATAAATAAGTAACCGGGATGTAATGTATAGCATAAGGAATATAGTCAAGATATTGTAACAGCTTGGTAGGGTGATAGCTGGAACCTAGAATTATGTATATAAATGTTCTACCACTGTGTTGTACACTTGAAACTAATGTAATGTAATACTGTGCGTCAACTACCCTTCAATAAAAAATAATTATTTAAAAAAAAAAAAAAGAGTACAAAATAAAATCCCCTAGAATATTTAGATCAATTCCTAGCATAAGGAGTTTATCAAATTTGCTGGTAATAAGTTTATAGTTGAAATCAATTTTACTTCTTATAAGGTGGTAACAAAATGAGATTTTTAAAGACACCATTTTTAATAGCATTAAAATGTCAAGTAACTGGGAATAAATTGAAGGACTCTGAAGAAGATATAAAACTTTGAGGTAAAGAAGGCCAAGAGAAAAGGGAGGCTCACTACAATGAATTGGAAGACTTGTATTATAAAGATATCAGTTCTCAAATTCACTATAGATTTAATGAAATAGTAATAGCTTTTTATTTTTTTGGTGGAATTTGACACTGATAAAATTTACATAGAACACAGAGATCCAAGAATAGCCAAGATTGACTTTTTTTTTGAAGTTATGACATGTATCATAAATTCTGTAATTTGCATTAATCTACATGTACAGACTATTTTCTACATATGTACAGCCCATGTAACCACCACTCATATTAAGATGCAAACATTTCCAGCATCAGTAAGATTCCTTCGTTGCCTTGTCCAGACTATAACCCCCACCAAGAGGCCATCACTGACTTATATCACTACTGACTAGTGTTGTCTAGTCTTGATCCTCCTGTAATAACACACATGAAGAATAACAGGCAATTTTTCTATCATCAGAGAGCAAAAAGCATTCCTCTGCTTGGTTCTGAGATGCTCCTCTGCTATGATCCGGCACAGCAAGGTACCTCCTGTCATGTGGCTTCTCTAGCGTCTGGTCCTGCAGTGAACAGCTTCTCCGCAGCAAGCTCCTCAGGCACTAAGCAGCCAGCAGCTGCCAGCATCCGTTACCTTCGCGCAGCGTCCCCTTAAACTGCTGCCCACCTGTGAGGCTCCTTGGGGGGCTTTGCAGCAGAGCGCTGCTGGTGGGGAGCCACGCTGTGACTGGCCTCCCCATCCCCCACCCCCTGCGGTGCCTTTGCAGTGATTTTCAAGGTGGGATTCTTCCCGGTGGATGACTTCCCCAGCAGCCCAGATGGAGGATTTCCAGCAAGTTCCACAGGCATAGCATCTGAGCATCTTCTCCACCATCTACTGAGTCACAGCCCTGGCCTTTTCAGCAGGGTCTGGGTCTCGCTGTAGCGGAGCCCTGCAGACTGAGGCTCTTCCTGGCTCCGCCTCTGCCCTTGGGGCGCTGGCTACTCCCTATGTTGTCACTTCACAAACCATATGAAATCGTCTCATTTCCAGGAAAGTACAGTTCATCAACATGGATTACATTAGTGATAAAGCTTAAAAAGATCAATTTCACATGAGAAATAAAGTTACCCTCAGTTTTCCGGAGGTTATTTTACCAAACCATTAAAGTCCAGACAGGTTCAATGTGAGACAAACAGCCCATCACTGACAACACTGAAAAATGGGTATTACATCCATCACATAAGAATACTGATATAAAATTCCAAAAAACAATGCACTGCGGCCAACTATAGGAAGTCTCAACCGAGATGTCCTCCAGGAATGCATGTTAGACCCAATAGTAGGACATGCATCAACAAACACATTATTAACAGGTCTAGGAAGAACCATAAAATTATTTCCATAGTGTAAAAAAAAAGTCTGACAAAATTCAGTACTCCCTACTTGATTTAAACACACAGGCATGCATGCTTGAGAAAATAGGAATTGATGGATATATACCTTAATCCTGAAGTCAGCAACTTCGTAACTTATTTACCTTTCTTAATGGAGAAACATCAGAGGCAATTCCATTATAATCAGGAACAAAATACAGATGCTATGTCCACTACTATTTAACATTAACATCTCCACTACTATTTAACATTAACACTATTCTATATTGCCAACTCAATTAGACAAGAGAAGTCAGAGGCATAAAAATTGGAAAATAAAACTATAATCTCTAGATGCTGATGATATACTATACCTAGAAAAACTAAGAGAAACAATGAAAAAAATACCTCCACAGTAGAAAAAATTTAGGAATGTAGCATAATGACACAGCAACAGACTGAATACTTGAGAATAAGCTTAAGAAATTTGCAAAGCCTACAAGAATGTTTTAACACCCTCTTGGAAGATAAAAATGTACATTAGAACAGAAGGACATCTTTTATCCTTGGATAGGATGACTCATCATAAAGATGTCAGTTCTCCTTAAATTGATTATAAATTCTAATAAAGTTACCAACACCAATAAAAACAACGTTTTTTTTTCCTTTTATAGAGCTAGACAAGATGATAAGTTCATATGAAAAGATGAATATGCAAGAATAGCTAAGAAAACACTAAAAAAGAAAAGCTGGGGCACAGGGTGAGATACTAAACATACAACAAAGCCTTTTAGAATTAAAACAGTGTGGTACTAACAAATGGAGAGGACAGAATGACCAATGGAATTGAATAGAAAACCAGAACCAAACTACTTTGAAAATTTAGCATATGAAATGCAGGATCTTGAATCCCTGGGATAAGTATGAACTTTTTAATAAGTTGTACCAGGACAGCTGACTAGCCATTTGCAAAAAAAAATAGACTTAGATCCAGATCCCACTCCATACACAAGAATCAACTTCAAATGAATCTTAATATAAACGCAAAAACCCTAGAAGTGCCAGAAGAAAACATGGGGGAAATTCCTCTATAGCCTAGGAGCAGAAAGCAGCTTTCTAATTATGAGCAAATTTCAAATGCAACTTTTAAAAAACTGATGTATTTGACTACATAAAAAAAAAACTCTTTGATCATGAAAAATACCATAAGCAAAGTCTAAAGACAAATAACAAACTGGGAGAAAATGTTTGCAACCCACATGACAAAAGGCTGATATATTTATACATACTATATTTGAAAATGGGGGGGTGTAAAAGTCCAATTAAAAAATGGACTAAATTAACAGACAACTTGTAAGATATAAAAATGCCACAAAAGAAAAAGACAGCCACAGAACATGTGGATTTCTCCATGCAAACAGATAAAAAACATGAATTCTGAAAACACGTCAATGAATCAGCTTCCTAAAAGAATGGCAGTACATTTTATTAAGTCATTTAAAGCTTTCACATTATTTAATATTTTGAGCTGGCCAGGCTGCTAGGAATAAAGCAGCAGTATAGCCAGAGGTTGAGCTTGGGCCCTGGAGTCAGACTGGTGGGTTTAAATCTCAGCTCCACCTCTCACTGGCTGTGTAAACTTGTGGAAGTTACAAAACTTCCACTTCCTTATCTGTAAATTCAGGATAATCAAAGTACCTGCCTCAGGAGGTTTTTGTGAGGATTAGATGAGATCATCCATATAATATTGCTGGGTACATATTGTGTTCAGTTAATATTAGCTATCATTCAATGTAGTAGGGGCCAGAAAAAGAACAGATGGGAATAACATTTAAGGAGGAAAGACATTTAGTGGAGCAAAGAATGAAATTTTTATGTATTGCATACTACGTATACTTACATAGTGCATCTATAATGTATATAAACTGTGTACACAGTATACTACTAAATCCTTACAGTAAATCCATGAGGTCTAGTCATTTATAGACAAGAGACATTGAACACAGTTACCCAAAGTCATAGAGCAAGTAAATAGAGGACCCTAGATATGATCCCAAGTCAGACTTCCAAGCCCATATTTCCACTGACACTGTCTTTCATTAAGAAGTGACCAGAAGGCACAGATACATAAGCTTGGAAGGACCTTTAAGAGCCTAGCTGGTCTATCCCCAACTCTGCATAGGTTTCATTCAAGCATCTTGGGAAGGAATATTCTGGAATCTCTCTTGAGGAATGCAACATAGGGCCTGACCATCTGCCTCCAGGGAATGGAGAGAGATGAGTTAAAGAGGGAGGAGAAGAAAGGGAATAGAAAGGCAGGAGGGAAACAGAAGTTAGGGACCCTGGCGGACATGCGCTGTGCAGCTGGCGGACATGCGCTGGCCCACTATTCCTACCTCACCTTCCCTTAACAGCACCACATCACTTAGGAAGCAGTGAACACAAGCAGAAACCACGTAGAGAGGGATGTATTACCAGGTGCTAAGTGATTTACAGAGCCCGGGGTAGTAGGCTTTAGGTTGAGCTTCCAAAACAAAGCCCACTACCCCTTGGAATCCCACTGGGTCTGCTTGACCCAGAAGGTCACCGCCCGCTGTGGAAGGCCACCATACTATGGAGCTGCTGAGTCACTCTGCCTCGGTCATGGTCTGCGGCAGTCAGCACATGGCTTGTTTACCTGCCTGACCCCATTCTGAACTCAAAAGTCATTTGAGTGCTGGTGACCAGAAGGCCCTAAATCAGCCAGAATCCCAGGTGCAAGGCACGTGGGAACGCTGTTCCTAGCTCTCCACCCTCTCAGCTGTGTGAAGCACACCACTGGTGGTTGCAAATGTTACTGAGGTAGCCAGGCTAGAGCACCGCCTCTGTGCCCCAGTCCTCTTCAGACAGTCAGTCATCCCACTGTTCACCCAGTGGCTGAGGTAGGGATGGCCCCATACCTGTAGCCAAGGGTAGGCATGTGATCCAGACCCAGCCAGAGTTGCACATTCCCTGGGCTTCGGTGACTGATCCTTGCGGTGGGTACACGACTCAAGCCAGGAATGAAGCTCAATTCCATGTCTTTTTGAAATCATTAAAGAAGGGAATACCTCTTTCTGATAGATCGGAAGCTACAGGGATCTGAGCCTGGAATTTCTGGAGGCAGTTGAATGAGCACATGGCCAAGTATGCCTGAAAAAGAACTCACTGCAGAGATTAAAGATGGAGAAACATCAAGTCCTGGCGACACTGACTGGGTCCAAGAGTCCAGTCATGGTTAATGTCAGACCCACTTCCTTTGCCATTTAACTACTCCTATTCTACGTCTCCTCCTTCTCCTCTTCCTCTCCCTTATTCTCTGTAAATCACTCTACTTTTCTTCTACTTCTCCTACTTTATGTTTCTTTCCCCTGCAACCAATGAATCCTAAGTCATATAGAAAGGATGGAAGGAAGGAGAGAGATGAGGGAGGAACAAGAAAGAAGGATGGGTGACGGGTGGGTGGGTATAAAGATTTATAAGTTATATTATGTGCCAGGCATCATGTTGGATGCTGTTAATTCCATTATCTCATTTAGAACTAATTTAAGAGGTAATATATGTGACAAATACTTCATTGAGAAAATATGCAGTGTGGGATCCAGCCGTCATCTAAAACTACTATAATTACCATATCTGGACAGAACAGAAGCAGTACTGAATTACATCAAGACTAAAAGGGAAATAATTATTCTGCTGCAGTTCATTTCCTTAACTCTCATCACTGCACCCTAGTAAGCAGAGTTAGCTAAATATGGTTCATTCAGACAAATCACAGTTTATCCCTGGGCATCACTGAAGTACTGTATTGCCATGATAGGAGCCTTCTGGCATGGTAGCTAAAAGCACAAAATGTGGAGTCAGATCCAGGCTCAAAAGTCAGCTGCATCTCTTCTTGAGTGAGATCTGAGATTGACTCTCCATACCATAACTTTTTCATTTGTACCACTGGGGTATTACCTCCTGCCTGAAGAATTAATATGAGCAGTGCACATAGTCTGGGGGCCATGGATAGAGTACAGAGACATGAAAGGCTTTCAAGTAGAGTAAGGCCTTTCTAGAAAACTGTAGTTAGTGGTAATTCTTACTGGAGTTAATGTCACTTCAATTTGTGAAATGAAAATATCACATGACTTTGGACACTTGCTGTTGGTTAAAAAACAAAACAAAACAGAACAGAACTATCACTCCTGGCTCACGTCTGTTCCACCTGCCATTTGTGAGCAAAAGTTTTTGATTGCTGAAGATCAAAAATTCATCCTAACCCCACAAAGTTATGGTGTTTCCTAATGAAACAGGCCAGCCATTCCAGAGTTAGAGCCTCTAATCTCCCAACTGTCTTGTTTTTTTGCATGTGAAAAAAAATCAGGCAGTTTTCTTTCTTTAAATAAACAGTGTAGGTTTTACTGAAGAATATGTAGGGAAATGGAGAGGATTACAAGACCCAGAGGGCCCTCCACATCCTAAAGTTTCCCTCTTTCCAACTGCCCCCCTCTCCACAGCACCCCCTGGCTGGTTATCACCAACTCCTCCCCACAGTCTCTGAGCAGACCCCCCTGAGCAGCTAACTCCTTCTCTTACAATTAAGATTAGCAATTTAGTCCTCTGATTTCTCCAGTTAGCATTCTGTTCTGTAAACAGGGGCCTGTTTTACTAGCTATGTCTTAGTCTTTTTTTTTTAACTGCATTCATTACCATCATTTAAAGGCAAAAATTGTATTGAGGAAGCTTATGTAGCCCAGAACATCATGGAATTATGCAGTGGGGAGGAAATTCTGCTTTTGTTAAGCCATTTTTATTGACATATTAATTACACTAAATCATTACAATTTTAGAAGAAACTGTGCCTTCCCCCTGCACATATACATCCTTCATCACCCTCTGTCCCGTTAACTTTTCCAACAGGTCTTTTCTTCTTTGCCCATCTTTAAATAATTAGCAAGTTCAACATCTGATCAGCTTGCTTATATAGAAAGGTTAAAACATCCACAAATTTGAAACATTTCTTAAATAGACTTCATACAACCAGGCTGGAATGAGGACTATCTGAAGGAATCCACCACAATTCATGTGGGTGCTCATTATTTACAAAAGACTATTTGGTATTATAATCGAATTCCACTTACTGTCCTTTACTAACACTACAGATGGGTTTTCGTTAGCCTTATGGGACCCAGGCAGTTGTATGGGACCCATTAGCTTTATGGGACCTACCAGATGCTGGCACCAGGATGCTTCTTTAGGGTGGCAGGGGAGCAAAGAGATGGGAGTAGTAAAACAAACTATGTTTTTTCATGCCTTTCCTTACCTGTCTTTCCTTATTCTGCCTTTGCCTTTCTACAACCATGTCAAGAGAGAGACCCTGAAGTTACAAACATTACCATCTTCATGTGATCCTTCATTTCTTCCTCCTTCCATCAAGACTTATTAGCACTGCATCAAAGATTCAAAGCAATGACCTTCCCCTTATATTTCACTTGTGTTCCTAGTGCTTATGTGTGGAGTACAAATTCAATATAAATCCACTGGATGGATAAATGAATGAATTTTCCTAACTACAAAGACCTAGCTAGGAAAACACCACACTGTGAAAACAGAAAATACATACAACACAGAAAGGGTATTGCGGGGTGAGGGTGGTTATTGCATAAAGAGAAAAATCAGAGGTGGCATTGCATTAAAGGAAAAATCCTCCAACTTCTCAGTGGAGAGAACTCTCAGGAGGGAGTGATAATAAGGTAGATTAACATGAAAGGTTTTATGGGACCCCTTGAAGCATGAGTAAGTAGGACTTTGAAAAGCAAGAGGAACAGGACATAGAAGGGGAGTCCACAAAGAGAAGCTAGAGAAAGGCCTGAGCAAGTGGGTAATCTCAGAGAACCACAGATTGATCAAAGAGCTCCAGGAATTGTGGGACATAAATCATCTTGTCCAATAGCAGTAGGACCATAAGACCATGGAGAGGATGGCTATATGATGGTCATAGTTTACAATTTGAAATCAGAACAGGTCAGCTGACAAAAGAGAGACTGTGCAGCCAAGTGGTAAAGAGCTCAGGTTTGAAATCAAAACCTGGCTTCATGTTTATAGGCTCTGTGCCCTTAGACAACCTGCTAAGCTTGTCTTATTGTCTTGGACCATGAAAATAAAGTGATAAATAAGGCTGTAAAACTGAATAAAGGAAATCTCATCTAAGGTGGAGTTGAGATGCCAGAAGGGGGAGCTCTAATGCTATAGCACTCATTGCAGCCTCTGGCCAACGCAATAGGATGAGGGAAGATTATCTCCTCACCCAGCAACAGCCCAGCCAATGAGAGACTGTCACAGCTCAGCCAATGAAAAGCCACTACACTTCGAACTCCCAGATTATTCCAATGGACTTTTTGTTTATAATAGCTCCTCTTAAATTCTTTTTCTCTATAAAAGATCCTCTCTTTTGTTCTCTACTCTTGCCTGTGGTTCACCATAACTTACTTGTTGCCAATCGCAATTTACCTGCTATTCTTGAATAAATCCAATTTGCTTGTAAGGTAACTGGCTGTTTTATCTTCAAGGTCAACAATACCTATTCCCTAGGGTTGCTGTGGAGCCTAAAGGACATAATGCTTGAATGGCTCTCACATGCTCCCAGGAACACGATACTGAATCTGTTAGCTATTGTTACACTTAGAAGACAGATAGTACAGAAGTATTTACTTTCAAACTATCTTGTTTTTTCCCTGAAAAAATTCGGTGGTGTGTGTGTGTGCGCGCGCGTACTTACGCACGTATCATAGCCAAATGCTAACCACTCACTCAGAAGACCCTGGAGTGACCAGTGAAGGCCAAGCAGCCATGACTCCTGCGGCCTTCAACATCAGGACACAGTTTACTCCCTGGGGCTTGAAACTCTTAAGAAGTTGAAGAAATGGGAGAAATGTAAGGATTCATCAGTGTCATCTAGGCCCTTCAGGCCCTTGGCTGAACGTTTTAGTAAATAAAGTTTTCAATATTATTTCTAAAACAATCTTTCTCCTCTACCCCTGTGAAGAGGTAGAATTTGCCATCTACAGATAATGATAGCCCAACTCTCTTTATAAAACATCTGATTTAAATATCATCTTTGGCTTTCTCCAGGGAGAATATCTCCCTGCATCAAAACATTTCACCTCCTGGGTCATTTTGAAGTTTTTCCTCATCTTTAAATAATTACAGAAGTATCTGCTCAGTAATTATATACTCTTATCTTGTTAAATTCAACAAGAACACAGAATGAAATTAGTGTCCTTCTCCTACCACAAAGTTGTTCTTTTTTTTCTTCCATCCCAGAAAACTCTCATCTTTTATAAAGAAACACACCAATACTTCAAGAGAAAGAGAACCTCTTATCCTTGTTAAAATACTGGAGACTGAGCAAATAATTACCAGATAAAGCGATAAAAGGCAGTTCAGACTCAAAAAGGAGATCTGACGGAGCGCCTGGAGCCGGAGATGGAAACAGAAAGTTCTATTTTGCCTTCCTCAGGCTAAAAGGTGCTTAACTGCCCTGTGCCTCAGTTTTCACATATGAAAAGGATGTCTCAGTGGGGCTGTTAAAAGATGAAGGAGAAGCCTGATACCCAACACATGCAACCATTGTCATTATCATTACTTTTTTAAAGTTGGAAGTGGGAAAACATCTCTGTGTCCCTCTGCTATTTCATCCTATTTCAGGAAGGATCTAATGGAGAAAGTAGGCAGAGAAAACTGGAAAACTTATCCAAGAGGGGCTCCTCTTCACTCAGTGCTACAGAGCTATACAAGGTCTAGAGAGTTTGTGCACAGAGCTACAGGACCAGCCAGTCAGGCCTGGGAGTGCAAGGATGCAAAAGACAAAGATACCCCATGAGAAGCAAAGGAAGATCTCAAACCAACCTTCCCTGCAATCTACTCTACCAGAGAGATAAAAAACAAAATCAGCACGCTTCACTTCTCCCTCAATATAAACTAACACCAAGTACCTGGCGATTTAACCACCTGTATTAAAAAGGAGAGTTCATTGCTCTTCATCTACTTTAATAGCAGAAAAGTGTTCATTAAACAAACAGATAATGGAAGATTTAATCAGGAAGAATCAATTTCCCCTGCCTATGATTGCTTTCAGTAGGTATTTGTATCCATGCACTACTATTCATAATGGTAATTTTGGCAGCACTAGACCAGAACTCCTGATTCTTAAAAACCGAACTGCGTACTGCCTATGTTTCTCAACTTAGCATTAAATATATTAAGATACATTCTAGTCTTTCAAAACCTATCATTCACTCTTTGTCAGCTATTGCTAAGGTGCTTGATAAGTCCAGACTGGGGACAAGACCCCTGTGCTAATCTGTTGACCAGCACGGATCACATCAGCCCTTGACCTGTCTCAAGCTGGAGCTGTGAGCTCAGTCTCCACACTTAACAGGGAGTCAACTCTTTTGAAGGGAGTCAAAAGGTACAAACTTCCAGTCAAAGTAAGCTAGTCCGGGGATGTAATGCATAGCGTGTTGACTATGGTAGATAATACTGTATTGTATGTTTGAAAGTTGCTAGAGAGATCTTAAAAGGAAAAAACTGTTACATATGGTGACAAATGTTAACTGGACTTTGTGATGATTATTGTGTAAAACATACAAATATCCAAATCATTATATTGTACACCTGGAACTAATAATGTTGTGTATCAATTCTACTACAAAAGAAAAACTTCAAGAAGAATTTAAAACCAGAATGCAGCCTTATAATTCTGCCATTTGCTGAAAGCCAGTCACCATGCCAGGTATCCAGATGCCATGAAGAGGACACATTTTATCCTTAAAGAAAACAGAGACAGATGTTTGGAATAGGGTGTGTACTGGGCTCTCGCACAATCTAAGGGCTGCTTCTCACTGCCTGGTTAAGACAGGAAGGGCTTCCTGGAGGAATCATCACTCCAACTGAGCCCTGAAATACAAAAAAAAAGCCAGGCAGGTGATGCTGAAAGGTGGGTAAAGATAGGTAACTCCAGGCAGAGGAAACCATGTCCTCTGGCTAACTTTCCAGTTCCTTAGTATCCTCACCTGCCAGCCATTGTAATAATTACCCGGTGGATATTTCCTGAGTGTCTCCTATGCCAATACCTGCTGGGAAACCAGGGACCTAAAGACGACTGGAGCTTCTTTCACCTCCAAGCAGGCACTCCCCTGCCTGCTGCTGCCAGGGACCCTGCCCCCTGCCTCTCACATATCCCAGGGCAATGTTCACAGGACACCCCCCAGCCCCAGTAACAAGGCTCTTGGGATGTTATCAGAGAGGCAAAGCCAGAGGAGGGCTGGACTGTTTCCGATCCAACCGGACAACTTCCTGGAGAGACGGCTTTGAGATAACCTGCTCTCCTTCTGGCAATTTCTGTGGGAAAAGGTGAAGGTAGAAGTGACCTGCTCCACTTGAAAACTGCCTAGGCCAGGCTCCAGGGAACTGGGGGTGGAAGTCACCTAGGGATATAAATCAGAAGGCTTGCATTTCCCAGCAGGAGCTCCCTGCCCAAAGCATGTCACCCCTCCCAAGCAACCGTGATGACCTCAGCTCCTACTGTGCTTTGGGATCAACTCCAATTTACCCCAAGCTTAAAGTTGGACAAGTATAGTTTTCTTAGTAATACAAACTAATCCTTCACTGTTCGTTAACTGTTCCAGAAAAATACTGTGTGGAGCTCTCAGAGAGCAGAGATTACATTTGCATGTTCTTTTCATGCCCCTTGACAAGGCTCAAAGGCATCAGAACTCCCCCAAATGGCTATTTTTGTCACTTAGAATGAAATTCCTCAGATGTGACAGATAAGGACATGGTGGCCCTTCCAGGGAAGGCAAAAAGGCATCTATGACAAGGAAGATGTCCACAGAAACCACAAGGGTTAACTGCTGACTGCCTATGTGCCTTCTTTTCTGTTTATAAATCAGACTTTGTTTTAATTATCTACATGCTTAACAAGACTGTTATGACACCCATTACAAATTGTGTTAGAATAAAGTGGTAAACATGACTTTCGTCTTCAAAGATAATATCCATATGTGAATTCCTGCCGTTTCTGGGCCCTGTTTTGGAGCCAGCTGAGCGTCTGTCAATAAAACATCTCCACTGGGCCACAGGGGGACATAAACTTCAGAGGGGTGTCAGAAAACATCAAGAATCATCTCTGGAGACTTTATTTTATCTTGGATCTTTTGTCATTCTGGTTGTTCTACTATGAAAAGAAAACCCAGGTAAGTCTTTTTATCCAATTAATCTGAGCACAACTGCTCAGTTACATAAATGCTAGTTTTCTCATTTTACATCTTAGTGGCTGCTCAGAGCAGCCTTTCTCAATAGAGGTCCCACACTCTAAATGCAAACCCCTAAATTATACTCATTGCATCAGTCAGACTGATAAAGGGAAAGAGTGATGTTTATTCTTGAGAACAAAGGTTAGTATACCTGGAAATGTTCAGTATTTTTGTAATTGTGGATGTCGTCCTCCAATTTTGCATGGTTTGGTCTTTTCTACAGGCATGATGGATGATGGTTCATGCACTCATGGAAGACATGAAAGTCCTCCTCTTACCATCCAGAATCTGACATTCTGTGAACCAACTAGAGGGCCGATTATTTACATGGATGCAGATGGCTACCCTGGAGACCCACCACTATTTATGATATTATTCAGATTGCAGAATCAACCCAAATTTCCAATAACTGACATATAATGAACTATGGGACACAGCTCAGCTATTAGCTGGGGACTGTCCATGAAGATAAAACAGGTATGGTTGTTACAGTCTACAGACCATCGTAAGCAAGAAGAAAGATGGCATACTTGGATTTCAACATTTATTCCCCTGTTTCTCTCACTACCATCTTTCCATGCCCTTCAGCTGCCCTTGATGGTCTCAGATTTCATCTCAGAAGACTCCCTGAGGCTCGGGAGCTAATGTGACACGGTGGTTCACACAGGTTCTGGAGTTTATCTCAGTTCAAATTCTAACCACTTACTGTGTGACACTAACAATGTTATTAATCTCTTCAAACCTCAGCTTGTTGGTTTACCATATACAAAATGGGGATAATCAGAGCATATGTAGAGAGGGGCTTATATTAACAATTAAAAAGAATTGTAACAAGCTGCTCAGTACAGTGTTTGACACCCCCCACTCACCACCTCGGTGCTTGAAAAACATTAGCTAGTATTATTATTGTATTATTACCAAAACTTTTCCAGGAATTTTTTTTTTACTCCTTCTAGGTCAACAGTACAATGAGCTTTCTTGTGTTCCAGAACCCTGTTTCCTGCTTGTGCCAGACAGACTGTTTAACAAACTTGGGCCAAGATGTTAACGGGAGACAAAATGATTTGGTGTTAATCCTACCACATCCTATCTTTGCATTTCTCAGGACAGGAGTTTTTGGTCCTTACTGCCTACTAGGACATACGTTCCAGGGAAACAGAGCAGAAAGACCTGATTTTTATTTTGTATCAGCAATGAAATGGTGTGTGGGGAAGGTTCTTTGAAACTAAAATTTGTCAACTACTCAAAGATTAGGATTTCTGAGGGGCAACTTTGAGGACTGGACCGTGAGCACTTCCAATGAAACTTTAATATTAGTTTTTTGTAGATGGATGAGCACTTACCTACTCCTGGTGGAAGCCCAGAGTCACTGCCTTAAGGCACAAAGACTGATCAGGCCAAGGCACCAGTTCGTTTGCTTATTCATCCTTCACATTTCAGTCTGTTCATTCGTTCACTTGTGTTGTCAGTGCCGGTTTATTCAGCATTCCCTGTGAACCAGACACTGATCTGGCTACTGGGATATAAAGATCTTATGGATTTTTGACTTGCCTTTTAAGTAGCTAACACTTGAGGTGAATAAGCATTATTAAATATCCTTATAGAGGAGCTCAGAAGATGAATGTCTAAATCCAGAAGGCAGGCTGAGGTTTTAGTGGGTGAGTTTTCAGAGCCACAGGTGGCCTGTGGCCACTGTACTGGACAGTGCAATTCTTGAGGAAGTGATGTTGACTGACTCTTGTAGAACAACTAGAAGTTTCCTAGGATAGGTGGTAGTGTTGGATGAAAGGTATCTGCAAGAGTGTAGTGACAAGAACAACCTCAACTTCCTGGCCTCCCACTCCGCACGTTTATCCATATCCCACCAGCCTCTGCCTTCTGCCATCCCTCCTCGGTGGGAAAGAAACCTCTGCTCTTACCCGAGGTTGAGCCTTCTGCTTTTGTTTGGGATTCCAGTCCCTCCCACTCATCAATTCAATTACCCCCTCTAGTTTATCAGGTTCTCCTTCTACACTGGACACCCTTCCCGTATAAACACGTCCATGCTTCTCCTACGTGCAAAACAAAACTCTCCCCCACTCTATTATCCCTCCCTTACTGCAATCTGTTTTTCTCAGACCCAGGAAAACCTCTTGAGGCAGCAGTCTTCCTCTGTTCCTTTCATTGTCCAGTCTTTGCTGATTCATGATTCTGGTTCCTGTCCCTATCCTTTTCCTGACGTGGCTCTCCAAAGGGCACCAATGTCCTCTTTGATGCTAGAGCCAATGGGCTTGAGTTCTCGCCTAACTTTTCTGTCATACCTGTTGACCAATTCCTTCTCCTTAAAAATTCTCTCTCTTCAGGATAGCACTTCTCTCCCTCCTTTTTTAGGCCTCTACCCTCAACCCAGCTTTGCAGGCTCCTCTTAGTGTACTGAAGGGTTCTGTCTTAAGCAGTCTTCCCTTCTCACTGTATAAAATCCTTCTCAGAGCCCCATCTACTTACATGGCTTCATCCATGATTCATATGCCAGTGACCCTCAGAAGTCTGTCTCTGCTCCCATCTTTCTCCTGTTCCCCAGACTCCTATGTGCTTACTGGACAACCTCTCTCATTTGTTACAGGCATCTCAAACTCAACCAGTCTAAATCTGAACCGATCATCATTATCCACCATCACCACTATTAAGATGGTTCCTTCCTAGGAGCTCCATATGCTAGAGAATGGTTCCATTATTCACCTAACAGACCAAAGCAAGACAGAAATCATTCATGTCTCCTCCACCTCTGGTCCACCAAATACTAGAGGGTCTACCCTCTGTTTCTTAAAACTCTGTCCTCCTCTCAATCCCTACTGGCACTTTAATCAAGGGCTTCATATTTCCTGGCCTAGTTCACTTTAAAAGGATCTTTAACTCATATCAGTTTTACCTTCTTTCAATCCATTCTTCATGTGATTAAATTTCATCACTTGAGAAAATTTGCAAAGGCATTTTCTGACAGGGTCTACTGCTCTACTACTAAGAAATATTACCAAAGCATAAGTTTTCCAGCTCTTGAACTAAACCAGAAAAATCTACCCATACAGCTGATGATCTGTTATTGGGGACAGTATTTCAGCATGATTGGATAAGAGAAAGATCCCCATTTACTACCAAGACAACATGAAACATTTATGAACCAGTATTTTCTCTGACTTTGGTACATTCATGCAATGACGTATCATAGAAAAGTGAAATGAATTGACTAGAACTACCCAGGTCAAATGGATATAGCACACAAATCTAATATTAAGTGGAAGAGAGGCATACAAGAATACACAAAATATTTCATTTATATGAAGCTTAAAAACAAGTCATACAAGAATACACAAAATATTTCATTTATATGAAGCTTATGACAAATACTTCACTTATGGGAAATATGTCACTTAGGGGATACATATATAAGTAATAAAAGTATAAGGAAGTATGTGGGAACAACAAGTAGTAAGTTTAGGATAGCGGCTAAATCTGGCTGGAACAGAGGGGGCTGAAATCAGGAAAGGGTGACCAAGGGGTTAACTTTATTGAAATGTTTTGTATCTTAAGCTGGGTGTTGGATACAAAGGCATTTATTGTATGTTTGTTTATACTTTTTGTATATATTAAGTACTATTTAATACATTTTTTAAAAGTAATTTTGAAGAACAGATCTTTTTAAGCAAAGACCAGCTAACACTGTTCTGGCCTCCCTTGCCCCTCACCCCCTTCTTCCTCCCCAAAGGTCACGCTCGAATCAGGTTACAGAACCATATACCACTGGAACAGAAAGGGTTCCTAGACTCCAGCCAAAGGAAGTCTTATCCTCTGGCAATATTTGATAAAACAAAATTCAGAACAATAAAAAGAGTTTGGAATCCCTCAGAACTGGTGTACCGTGCTTTAATGGATCTGCTCGAGTGTTCCTCTTCAGAAGGACTTCTGTTTTGTGCACGTTACATAACTGTGCGTGTCTAACCTGTCTTTGAATGGCACCTACAGCCACTTCCTGAGAGGGCTCCTAAGTGCACTTGGGAAGTAATCCTACCAACCCCTACTGGATACATGAGATGCGCTGAGCCTCAGAGACCAAAGGTGACACGGCACATTCCCTACAGAGCTGCTAACAAAGCGAATCCCAGCAGACAGCTCCTCCCTTCTCTACCAGAGCCCCTGGGGACCCCCTCCCAGTAGGACAGCGGAGAGTGTTCACTTTGGGCACAACCCAAAATGCCTCTTGATGCACAACAATTAACTTCTGTGATGCCTTCCAAGCCAATGCCCTTTGTTTGGATCAGGTTCAGCTTTCTGAACTGCTTTCGCTGTGCAAGCCTCAGGCTGTATTTAGCACAAAGAAAATGAATTGCAACTGTCTGCAGGAGCAAGCTTGTTTTCAAAGACTTGGCAGGCCAGTGCACCTGGAAGGTTCTGAGACACCGGTTGACAGATCTCATGGGCTGGCTCTGGCTCTGCCAACCAACCTGAGAACAGTGTAGTCTGCAGCCCAGGCCCCACGCGGCAGCTCTGCCATCAATGCCTGTCCTTTGTAATTTACTAAGTGTCACTGAGCTGGCACACTCAGCAATGAACACCTGGTCCCAGCTGAGGGCTGCCAAGCGTACCAGGCAGGACTAGAGAGTGATGACAAAAGGGAAGGACTCCTAGGGGACCACCCATCTGTATGCAGTCTTTACTTTCCACCTCTCTGAGCACAGCAACATGAATGTTCCAGGAAGCAGAAAGACCACAGTTCAAAACTCTTCTCAGGAGAGGCCTGAATTTGGGCAAAGCAGAGGGCAGTCAAAAAGCATTTCTCTGAGTTCAGAAAAACAGCATTCATGACACTGAACTAAGGGCTTCAAAACTAAGCCTGAGGCTTTAGCATAAAGTTCAGGATGCAGTATACAGTCACTGAGAAGAGAGATGTTTCAAGACTTAGGAACACAGTGAGGTCTATCCAGTTTGCTGGTTGAACTGCATGCTTTTGAACCCTGCTCAGATGTGTTAGCTTGTGGGGCTTTGCGAGAATATTCACACCCGAGCCAGTGGATTCCCTGCTAAGAGTTCTTAGAATTCACAGGTCAGAGCAAAAAACCTACAAGTGTGGGCTTAAAGGGTGGTGCCTTAACAAGTTCCCACTCATCTTTGGATAGGTTAGCAGTGACTGGGGCAAATCCCAAGTGTTAAATAAGATATTCATCCTTTGGCAGAAGCACTGCTTCTTCACACTTCCTAGGCTCCCCCCACACCCACACCCCAGCCAGCAATGTGAGCACAGCTTCCTCAGAATGAGCTCCGGAGAGGACACCTACCTCCTGCTTCTCCAGGCCAGCAAAGCAGGCAAGCGGCAACTCTAGGGCTAGGACAGGAGCACAGGCTCTCCCCACCAAGAGGAGAAGAGCATCGCCAGCTGGAGACAGTGTCACTCCCCTCTTCCCTAGAAGGTAGCAGCTTTCTGGACAGCTGGCTTTACCAACAACGAATATTCATTGAGCTTTATTATTTGCGAGGCACTGGGCTAATGGGCTGCAGAAACCAAGGCCTGGTCAGCCTAAATAAATTAGCCCAGTTCGCCCAGCTAGTAAGAAACAGCCAAGATGGGAAGCACGGTATTCTGAACCCTAAAGCCTTGTGCTATGGGGCCCGCCCTCTGTAGACGACTCTCAACATGCCCCTAGTGGGATTCCCCTGTACCTGCAAGAGATCAGAGAAAAAAAATCAGTCAACCCCAAAACACAGTCCACCCAAGAGGTGGTCTTTCTCATTGTTCTTTTAAACCTAGCTATTATTAGATGGCTGGCTGGAAGGAAGACGTGAGGAATAAAGAGGTAATTCCTGCTTTGGCTGGGAAGACGACTTATATACACTGAAAGAATTAGAGACTGTGACGCCAGAGCACATAAATGCGTGCAAATTGCACGGTATGAAATTGAAACCCTAAAGGAGTTCAGAGAAGACAGACCTCAAGGAAGTTCCCTGACCAGGGGCTTAAGGTGGGGGTTGGGGCCAGGAAGGGCAGCGACCTGAACTGCTAGGAAAGCAGCTGACACGTCCAAAGACAGGAGGCTCGCCTGTGAGGATAACTACACAACCACACCGGGGCCCGCCGGCTGCGCACCGGAATCCTTTCTCACCATTTGCACAAAGTACAAACTGTAAAGTGTACTTCCATCAATATGTGTTATGTGTTCTTGAGTGGTATACAAAAAAAGATCATTCAAAAGTTACTTTTGAGTTTCTTCTCACTGAAATGAGCTTACGTTTTAAAAAATTCCATATACCCAAGCTTACAAAATCAAATCCCTCCTCAAAAATCAACGTTCTTGAAAATCTTCTATAGAAGCACATTTTAACTATTTTTCAAGGGTAACTTTGCAAATTATGCTCACTGAATGTTTTAACCTGCATTCAGAAATGTTCAACAAGCCATTGTTTTAAATAAACGTCAGCTGTATAACTCTAAGGGTTTTAAGATACCCTGATTAATGTCTCACGTTTCCATACTTGAAAATATAAATCTAAGTCTCTTATTTTAAATTTAAACACAAGGATATTTTTCTCTCATGAGCAACTTTTTTATTGATTTTTAAATATTACTAATGTTTAACATAACAAATATAAACAGATTGGTCTTTAACAAAAAAATACTTAAGATTTACTTTCTTACTTAATTCTCACTTAAATTTAAGACACACTTAAATCCACTAAAGAAACAATCATGTCTTCCCAAATAATTTAAGTTGCTGTCCCAAGCTAATTTGGAGAGATTTTTTGACTGGCTTAGTTTGCACATTGACCAGAATCTGGAGCAGCACCGACAGCCAGGGTGGTTTTTCTCAGCACCCTGTGTTGACGCTGTTATGTCAAGGTGGTCTAGAAGGAATGTTCTCACAGCCCACATCCCTAGAGTTAAGTGCAGGTTACCAGTCGTTCAATCCTGATGGGTCTGAACACTGCAACTGTAGCTAATTGTCTTCAAGCATAGGTTGGAGTTTTCATTCCTTTGGCTCTTAACCTGCGTCTCTCAGGGCTTTGATGGCCTCTGTGGTCATGGTTCCAACATTGAGCTGGTGACACAGACTTCTCCTAACTTCCACTAACTTGGTATAAAATGGAGTGACATTACCCCACCTACATATCTCAGGGTTGATTTCAGGATAAAAATAGGTGAGAAAAGAAACATGTGCCGAATCACAACTCCATCTGCACCCCCCCCAAGCTTCTATTTGTACATATAGCATATGCCGGCTCTGAGTCCAAGCCAGAAGCCTTCAAAAACCTCTTTCTTGTCTCACTTAGCACCTCTAATTTCAGAAGTATGACAGCCACATGCTCAGTCTTTACTGCACTCTTTCCTCTTCTCTACTTGCCCTGTGATGGAGACCAGAACCTCATCATATCTTGACTAGAAGACCACCCACAGCTCAGCATCCTAACCAATTCCCCCTGACTCGTCCTCCACCTCACCAAGGTGACCTCTGAATACCCAGCTGTGATGGTATCAACTGCCGAGCTATAAAACCTGAGATGGTTTCATGTTATCTACAGAGTTGTCCCTTAGGATTTGGAAAGCTGCTCAAAGCTTGATTTCCAGATTTGCTCCCAGAATCCCTTGCTCTTCCTTGTTCCCTGACACCATGCTCGGCATACATGTTCACCCAATTCCTCCCAAATAGAACAGCCTTCTCTCTGTCCACTCATCAGATGCCATTCCTCATTCCAGGGTCACTTCCAATGTCATCTGCACTGATCAAGCCTTTCCTGATCAACTACCAGGAAAAGAAACCTGATCACCCCTCACATGCGTTTCCATGGCATGTTACGCATCACAGCTGTATTAAACTACAATTTTATTTCCTAAATACCTCATGAACATAACAGCCAAGAGCCGTTTTATTTGTTATTGACACAGTACTTAGCATTTATTTAACCTGCTACCATGTCTAGAAGTATATGAGGTTATTCTTGGCACAAAGCAGGTGCTAAAATAAATGTCCTCCCCCAGCCCACACAGACATCACCTCAGAAGGCACAATCCACACAGGACCTTTGTTTTGTCCGCTGACATGGTGAAAACAGTGCACACAGTAAGCATTCAGGTTCTGCAGCAGAGATGGAAAGGGAACAGGAAAGATGAAAGGAGGCAAAGCAAGAAAGCTCCTCTAGAGGAAAGAGGACACTTTCCAAGGAGACTATTGGTTATAAAAGGTTGTTTTAAGAAAAGCTTACTACCACGGCTGTATGAGGATCAAGAGGAAATTATAAAGAAGTCACAAAAGTCAGGGCAATGAAGCCCTGCTATACAGATCATGGGAGTGGTGCCTGGTCTGCACACACCTGCTGCTTCCCCACCAGCCCGAGGACCCTGGTGAGGGCCGGTAGGAGGTGAGCTCTCAAGGAGCCTCCTGAGCTGGAAAATACGGGCAGCCCTGCCAAGCAAGAGAGGGCGGCTGCGGCGGCTGTCCGGGGAGTGTGCGGCGTGAGTGGAAGGGCAGGAGATTGAGACGACAGGTTGAAGGATGCTTGCTTTAAATGAAAAGTTGGCAAAAATGGAAAAAGTAAACAGAAAGGTGAGCCAGAGGTGGCTCTGAAGTGACAGCTAAATGATTCATGGGACACCCCAAATGTGGTGAATACAAACGCTGAGGTAAAAAATTCAGGTTAAGCAGCCTTATCTAAAATATTTAGAATGTTGGATCCATTTCAGGTCTACATAAAAACATAACAGAAGTGCCTCTTTCTCTTCTTTGGGACTGTGGTTCCCGAGCGAGGAAACGGGACCCTGGGCTACAGGGAGGCAGTACCATCTCCGCTGGAGTTTCTCTTACGAAACTCCGAGGCTCAGTGCCAAAGCTGTTCTTCCACCCCTGGTCCTTCCAAGGGCCCCGCGCCTTCCTCTTTCCCCGCCTGGCACCAGAAGCCTGGTGCATGGGAGGGATTCCAAGATTCAACGAGTTGCATTTATATTTCCCAGAAGCCGATTCTTAATAACCAAAGAATTTCATGCAATGGCCACAGAATGATAAATGGGTTGCCAAGTTTAATTTCAAAGTCCACTCGGATGAAATGTTTGTTTTTCATCCTAACTCGGCCACTGACTAAGTGGATAACAGTGGGCCAGTGGGTTCGTTGCTCTGGGTTTCCGCTTATGCATCTGCTAAGTGAAAATAATACTGCCTGTCTTGTCTGCTTCACAAGGTTGATGTGAAGCCATGGATTCTCAACCATGGCTGCATAAATCTGGCTTCACCCCAGACCAATCACACCAGGATCCTTGGGACCCAAGCATCTGTATTCCTAGATACTTCCCAGGTGATCTAATGACAAAGTCAGACACCACGGCACTCTAGGAATTTACAGACAGGCATGATGGCAGTCATGCTCAGATCATCACTGGATCGTAGCTTCCCGTGATACTGGAGGTGGGTGTATGTGCAAGTATTATTCTGATCCTCCTCAGAAATAGGAACCATATGCTCCTTCTGCATCTCTTACAGTTCCCTGAACACTCTAGGCATTTGGAAAAGCTTCCTTTGATGTCAAAGGGAGTTTTGAAATGCTTATGCATTTTAGTCTGAGAGTCTTTGTTTAGCATGACCAGCTCTGAAAATGGCACCTGCCTCACCTGTGACAAGCACATCCCCTGGAAACATGCTCCTTAGCCTGAAGGTCAGCTGCTCGGTAGAAGAGCAGGAAACTTGGGAACAGTGATTTAAAAGGGGGAGAAATGCAGTTTTCCATCTGAGAGGCGACTGCCTGTCTTTGGCCTTGAGTTGGGATGAAAGCCAGAGGCTCAAGGCAGATTTTCAGAGATGTTCCACAGTGGGCTGGAAGCAAGGCCTGTGTCACCTGCCATGGCCAGTCTTTGACTCAGACCAACACATTTGCTGGAGAATTTTACCATCAGGTTTTTCATACTTAGGCTCCTAAGGCAGCCACATTAGCAGAAACATTGCGACCATACTTCTAACTTGCAGATTACTAAGGTCAGGCCTGAGCCCTGCTGACCTTCGGGCCTTCAGGTCTGAAAATGCTATTTGATCCATCACCTGCTCTCCAGAAAGGACAAAGCACAGTGTCTGAACTAATCAGGTTGGCATGCGACGTTCATGTCATGCGGGATTCATCAGACACTCTGATAATAACTAGGCTGGTGTATCACATCACCACCTCAAAGTTGTATAAGTGGATCTAGGATCTATTTATCTTTCAGAGTTAATTAAAAATCTAAGAAAGATAACAATTTTGAATTGTATTTAATTATGTATAAAGGTGAGAAGCCTCCCATAACTATGGGTTAATTCTTTAATTAATTTTGTGGTGGACAGTGCAATTAAAAGACATTAAATTTGGAGCAGCCAACTCTTACTCCCATAAGCTTAACAGTGAGACTTTCAGAAATATACATCTAAGATATCTAACTTAGAAAAGTCCTCCCTTGGAACTAGACCTTGGGGACTATGAAAGGGTATTTTTCTCTACTTGGGGTGAAAGAGAATGCTCAGAATTTATGATGTGCCTCTGAACTACCCAGATTTTTTTTAAAAGCAATAGTTTATAGAGTGATGGAGAGATGGAATGCACACTTGCTACCCCATGTATTGTGTGAAATAGTCCCCTGACTTCAATGTTGTATTAGGACTGTTTAATGTTCAATTACAACTCATACAGTAGGGGATTTATGATTACTTTTCAGCAATTTTTTATGAAAAGAAAAATAATTCATATTTTTTAAAGCATTAAGTGAAAGTAGAAAACTTGAAAATCTTAAAATATGTATCAGCCTAAAAGTATCTGTTTACCTCAAAAGCATAAATGATTGAAATAATCACATTGGAAATGATGTCGCCATCATGCATTATGTATTTACCGGAATCCTTAAATAAAGCTTCAAAATATTTTACTTTTGCTCAATGTCTGTTGAGACTATCATGTGAGGAGCATAAAATTTTTTCCCAGTTGCAAACCAGTTATTGCAAAGCTACACATTAATTCTTTTTCATTCATTCTTTGTGATATTTGCTTTATTATGAAGTCTTAGATGTAATAGTTTTTTGGGTGTTTAGCCAGTTCCAATTTTTTGCTGTTGTTGCCTTTGTTTTTTAGGGTTTTTATTTGGGTGGGAAGGGTTGCAATTACACACTTAAATGATTTTAGCTTTGTACTTTTTATCTGGTCTACACCTGGCCACACCTCAATTCTCCTTGTTTGGAATTTTCTTTCATTTTCTCACTGGTTTATTGTTCCAAATGAATTTTAGGTATGTTTTTGAGCCCACAGATTTTTTTAAAACCTCCCACTATTTTCATGCGGAGAAGGTGTCAAGCTCTTCCAGCTGAATTCTTACCTAACTTCAGTTTTGATGCAATAGTTTTCACTGACTCCTAGAGGTCTACACCACTGGAGAAGAAAAGAGACCCGAATTCTCTTAACCCAGCCAAGCAAGTGAGGAATTCAGGGCAAAGAGCTGGAGAAGAGCAGCACTTATCCAGTCCCACTCATCACTTCTACAGCTTGTGGCCTTCATCCTTGCAAAGCCAACTCAAAACAGGGGGAGGGGCCATGCACCTGCAGAGAGACACATGCATGTGTACACACATAGACTTTTCCCCATGTTATGAGAATCTTGTCTTCAGATTCCTTGGGCACCAGAGGCCTAAAAGTGGTTCCGAGTGGCTTAAATGTCTCTCCTTCACTTCTGGCTTTGGTGCTTCTTCATTTTTTACTCTTCTAGTCTCTTGGTGAGATTCCCCTGGAAAGGAGAAATCCGCATCTCCTAGGATTTTCTGGGCACACACCAGTTGGAGGGGAAGCATTGCAGAGCAGCTAGACAGGACGCAACTTCCAGGGCTAGATTTGTCCCCTCTGCAGTATGGCCAGTGTCCCACAGCTTTCAAAAGCAGCTGAGCCCTTCATGACTTATAAATGAGTTCCTTTTTACCCACACGGGACTGTAGAAATCCTAACACTGCATGTGGCAGGATCCCAGCTCCTTACAAATGGGAAGGGTTTCCAGGGTAGTATTCCTGCCCTGGCCAGGCCTGTCAGGGCAAACGAACTTCACTGCACCGTGAAGGCAGCCACAGGGCAGCAGAGCAGCTCTGAGGAAGGCAGGATGGGGTCCAGTGGAGTCCAACACTCAGCAGCTGACGGCACAGGAAAATGTTGTAAAACCATCTGCAAGACCACACGTTTCTTAGAAGGGCTTCCAGGAATCTGAAACAATACACCGTGAGGTTGGGGACCCAAAGCTGCCAAAAAATGGTGCATCAGTCAGTGGTGGACCTGCCCTTCTACTGTGCAGCACTGACAAACAGCCCCAAACCAATCCATGCACTCTCGGATCAAATAGATTTAACAGGAGCGGCAGCTCCCGAGTCCGTGCCTGAGATGTAAAGATGGACGGCCCATTAGGGCAAGTGGAATCAGCCCTCATTCCTCTTGGACTCAGGCCTGGACTAATCATACTCTTCTTTTGAGTTGTCTCCACTGCCTGATCATCTGCACTGGGCCACTGGAGCCACAGGGCTGTCCTCAAGCTATTCAAAGCTGTTGGGCCACTGCCCTTGCATGGAGGCAGACAGACATGATGCTACAATTTTAAGCACCTACTGCATGACTCCTGTTACATAACACTGTAACTAAATCCCAAACCAGCCCTCCAAGACTGTGGGATCATTTCCCCATTTTACAGGAGTGCAAAATGAGGCTCAGAGGGGCGAGACATCTCTGAAGTCACTCACACCGCTGGTGAGGCAACTCAGATCTCCCCGACTCCACAGCCCATCTGTCCTTCTGCCACTTGCATGGCCCAGCCTCCAGATGAGAGACACGGGGGACCTATGGGGCTGGTTTGTTTTTCCTGAAGGGGGTGGTGGTACACAGCCACTGTCCCTTTCTTCTTTAACATCAGAAATACCTGCTTAACTCCACATGGGGAACCTGCTCTCCAGTGATGAGCAGTAGGCAACTCACAGACAGACATCTTGGTTACAGAGTCCGACCATGGACCTGCTCTCATATTCCGTGTATGAGATTCCAGCACCCCTCAACTGCTATGCAAAGAAGTCTGCCTGAATGTGCCCTCCCGGACCCCCAGCCTGGGCACCCAGTACTGTATTTCCGGCATCTTCCCACCTCTTCTGTGTCCGCCCGCCTTCTTCCCAGGTCAGATTCTCACTTGCTGTATTCTCTCCCACGGCAGTCTCTAGAGTGCGTCCAGTCTGTGAAAGTGTTCAAGAGGACCACGATGAGGCCATCCATCCTGTCTGGTACAGATAAAATTACGTGCACAGACAGCCCTCTGATCTGCCCAAATGAGCTGACTGCTCTTCAAAGTAGCCATTCCAAGTAGTTGCATATTTCAACCATCCTGCCATTTCTCAGAACCTTGGGGGAATTCATCTATTAAAATTATTTTCATAGTCTGCAACATATTCTTTTAAACATTCTCATAAGTAACAACTGTTTCAGATTTGTTTAGATTTTTGGTAAGAGTCAAACATTATCCAGGGCAAATCTGATGAACAAGTGATAAACTGAATACTTTGGGGATTTAAAAGGTAGTACAAATTACAGGAAGGGATGGGCTCACTGATTTCGCTGATTTCTGCTTCCACTGCCAGTTAACAGCTGCCATTGGTGAGTGTCTGTGCTCGGTCCTTTGAAAATTTACTTTTCAATCAGCTAGGATTCATTGTCTCCCATTTTACAAAATGAAATGGAGGCATGGCCCGCGGTCAAGTCATGAGTTCCAGACACAGAATTATGAGATGGCAGAGCAAATATTCAACCCCGTTCTCTTCTACCCCACCAGCCAGGCTCTCTGCACTGGCCCCCTGCTGCCTCTTCCTGATCAAAGTCTGTGTAAGGACAGGGTGACCTCCTGGGTCGTGACTCTGAAGGACCACACCCATGGAGCATGTAAGTCCACACAGCACATAGATGGTGGCTGGCCGGTTCTAAGCCCTGATAATTCTCCTCCTGTACATGCTAGGAATCCGTGATGGAGTGGTTCTCTGGGACCTACACCTTTGCCTTCGAGCAGTAGGACCCGGGGGGAGGCATTTTGTTAACCATTCTCTCCACTCTGAAGGATAAACACATCCCCCCACAGCCACAGAGGGGAGAATTTGTGCTATTAAAAACATGGCTGGTTTTTAAGGACACACACGCATTCAGAGGAATGCCTGACTTTGCAATAAACACACACATACACGCACAAACTGAAAACAGAAGAAAATCAGTCACGAGCAGCTTCTCAGTCTGGAAGACATGGGCCAAGGCTGTCGAAATGAGCTGTGGGGTTTTCACTAGCATGTTCCCCAGAATGTGAAAGCCACAAGACCACCAGGAATGATGCATTCCAAATGATGGGGGGTGACAGGCCTGAACTCAGCAGAATTACCTTTCTGAATAAAAGGAGGGTGGTCTGGCCAGGTCATGGCTGAAGCCACTAGAAATGCAACTGACATGACACGTAACTGCCTTCCCGCCTCTGAGAGCTTCTGACAAAGAGGTGCTTGCTTTGCAACGCTACCTGCCCTTGTTATTCATGGCAAGGCTGGGAGAAAAATAGTGATATTTCCTTTTCACTGGCCAGACCTTAACATTTTAGCCTCAAATTCTCTTTGGCTTGTGATACAGCCATTCCAAAGCTGTGACAGAACCTTTGGGACTCAGCTGTAAACACAAGAGCATCTTAAGAGTTGAAATGAGGGGATGTTGTGGGGGGGGTGCAGAAGGATCACTTCTGAAACATGCAACATTGATTTAAATTGTTTCCTAAATGTTTAAAAATATATTTGTGATTGTTGGAATAAGTCATGAACCCAACTTTCCAACCTTGATATATTCCAGGGACTAAGAGAACAAAATTCAGAGTTAAGCTTCCGAATGCTTCAGCAGAAGGTACAATCAAGTTCAAATACTGTTACAGAGGAGGCAGCCGCAAAACAAGACGACCAAGGGGTCTTCAGCCTCCCATTAGTATGAGCCACAGCCACAGCGGTTTCAAGTGAGAGAGGCTCTGAACATAGCAAAAAGAAAAGCTTCAGACAAGCTCAGAGACAGACTTGCCACCAGCCCCTGGGGCCACGTGGGACAGGTCACTCCACTTATGCAGCTTCATCAAAGTCTAGCAACCCTCAGTCATTCCCGTAACCACCTGGGCTATTATTACTTAGCTTTTATCATCATTCACTGACCTTAAAAAGGTGAACACATTGTCACAGATAAAGAAAACAATAATACATCATGATTATTAATTGTGGGTTCTCCAGAGAAGACAAATAGTGACTGTCTAGCATCTTACTACTGACTGCAATGGGGTGGGGGTGGGGGACTTGATAATATGGGTGAATGTAGTTACCACGATGTAGCTCATGTGAAGACGTCATAAGATTGTATATCAATGCTACCTTAATAAAAAAAAAATAGGAAAAAAAGTACATTGAGGGTGCTCAACCATGGCTGTGCTTTAGTATCAATTGGCAGTTAAACAGGTCACACACAGCTGAAGCTCTGGGGATGGGGTGGGAAGACCAAAGCAGCTGTTAATTCCAAACTCCCCAGGTTGAAAAACAGTGTCACAATGGAAACTGAAATGCCCATAAATAGAAGGTAAAGTCAACACAGTAGTATATAATTGTAGTGAGACACTGATGTCCACAGGGAGCTTCGGACAATGACAGCCTTGTTTGCAAAGGAGAATGAGTAAGTTCTGGAAAGTGAATGACTTTACGGAGTCACCATTCTTGGGAGCAGAGCCAGCAGGGCCGCAATTCGGGGAACTTCTAAGGCAACTTCAGTTCTGCTATTCTGGAGTTCTAAATAAGCAGTATTTCCTTAGCATACATAGCATTTTACAGACCATTCTGTTTTCCTCCAGTATGGTGGTGGGTAGAGTTGGCCCCCCACACCCCCAGATATGTTCCAAGTCTTCATCCCCAGGACCTGGGAATGTGATTTCATTTGAAAATGGGATCTTTGCAGATACTATCCAGTTAAGGTGTGATTGCACTGGGTTAGGGTGGGCCCTAACCCCGTTACCGGTGCCCTTACACAAAGGGCATTCGAACACAGAGACACAAAGAGCAGGTCATGTGACAAAACAGGCAGAGACTGGGGAGCTGCAGCTTCCGGCCAAGGAGCCAGGGACTGCCAGCCACAGCCAGAACTGGAAGGAAGGATTCTTCCCTAGATCCCGCAGAGAGTGTGGCCCTGCTGACACACCTTGGTGTCTATTCTGATCCTCCGAATGTGAGAGAATAAATTTCTGTTGTTCTAAGCTTCCCTGTTTGTGGTATTTTAGTATAGCAACCCTAGGGAGCTGGTACAGGTATACTGGCAACTATGCCTGAAAGCAGATTAAAAGGTTTAGATTTGGACTTTTCATCTTTTGGGATAATATTTTCAGCTAGTAAGTATCACACAAGGATCAACTAAATGGAAGCCCTATTTTTCATTTGAAAAGAGAGAAGAAATAAAACAGAATGAAGTGCTCTTTCTTTTACTGGCTTCTTTCCCTGCTTGTTTTTTCTTCCAGTCCCAATTCCCCCACCAAGTGACAAAAGGCGATACAAAAAAGATCTGTCTTAAGGCTCTTCAAACTTCAATACACACAGTATCAGAGAAGGCAGCTCTTTATCTGATCATATGCCAACAGTCCAATCCATGCTCCAGGCCAACGGTGCTGTAGTGGATAATCCCAGATGGTGCCTTGAGACATCCTGTCACCACTGCAATGTCCACCACTGTGGAGGCGCTGGAGCATGTTCTGAAACCCAGGGACAGAGCTGTCTACCCACTGTGCTCTGGGACCTAATGTAACCGGAGGCGACCAACAGCTTGTTGGGAAGGGCTTTCTTCATTAAACCCTGGCCCTCACCTTGGCCACCGGCCCTCCTCACTTCTGTCTAGACGTCCAACAGCCCTCCCGCCCAAATGGAACATGGCCCAGGCCGAACTGCTTTTCTTCTCCCCAAACCTCATCCTAGTTACAGACCAAAAAGTTCAGAATCATCTTTGACATCCATCCCTTCCCTCCCCAATTACGAATCCATTAGCAAATTCTGTTGGCTCCACCTACAAAATCCCAATACTACTCACCAATTCCATTGTTACCTCCCCAGGCCCAGCCACCAACTCTCCTCCATATTATTGCAGCAGCTACCTACGGGACCCTGTCCCTTACAGTCTGCTCTTAAGCACAGCCAGAGCTCTTTAAGGCATGAGTCAAAGCCTGTCACTTTCTGCTCAAAACTTTCCTACAGTTCCATGTCTGAGTATGAGGTCCCCCCCAATGACTCCCACCATGTCAATTCCCACCTCACGACACTCAGTGACTCAGGCCTCCTCCCCACCACCAATTTATGGCCTTTGCACTGACAGCTTCTTTTTCCCAGAAACCATCTCCCCCCAAGTACTGCGTAAGTATTGCGTAAGTGGTTCTCTAATCTTTCTTTGATCTTTGCTCAAATGCCATCTTCTTGATGAGACGTCCTGCGACCCCACACTATCACTGCACTCCCCTCACCCATTCCAGATCCTGCTCTCATTTCATTCACAGCTTCCTACCATATAGTATGTTCTACGAGCTTATTGTCTCTCCCTCTTCCTTTAGAGAATAAATCTCACAACCATGGGAATTTTTGTCCATTTTGCCTGTGAATATATTCTCAGAGTCTAGAACCATCTTGCACAGAGTATGGGCTCCATAATTATTGGTCGATTGAGGATAGGGTTGCTGGGGGGCACTGTATCTCTTAGGACATAATTTGGGGCAAGAAGTCACTTGCTTTTGCTGAGAAGTCAGCAATAGAAACAGTGCAGTGGCTGGGAGTAGCCCCAGGGGGCCTGAGCTGGGAGACAATTTCCTAAGGAAATGTGGGTTCTTAAGCACACACATGGGCCTGCTGGTTCTGAGCAGCTTGCAGAGGAGCTGGAGTGATGTCTGCAGGTGGGAGAGGAAGGGCCAAGAAGAAGGGGTCGGGCCTAGAGAACACAGAGTCCTCAGGCCCTCCCAAACTTCATCCTGCTTCTCTTCCTGCCCAGTCGTTAACAAGGCTCTGGAACAAACAGGTTACAGGTCTGCAGGGTGGGGGGGAAATTAATCAAAACTCCAGAAAGGGAGCCCACTTCCTATTTTACAACACTGCTGATGGAACTCAGCCCACTTGCCTGCCAAGATCCATTTGCATGAGGAGACAGCAGTTCCCCAAGTCCCTGGGGGCTTGCACACCAGCTGTCATGTGCAGCAACGCTGTGACAGCACCTGAGACTCTAGTCTCTGCCTCTTGCTCATGCAGTGTTAGGCTCCCTGGGATAAAAGGAGGCAGCCTGCCAGCAAGATGCTGGCAGGAGGAAGACATTTATTCATTCAAGTTTGTTACTTGAAAGGCTTGGGGTGGGGGGATCATTTAATTTTTCTTTATAAACAGCTCTTTTTGAGATCATAGTCAAAGTAACGTGATATGTGTTTGGTCTTCACTTTCTGGTTAAGGTTATTGAAGAGAAGGCAGTTTGCTCCAGATACGCATTACTGGGTAACAGTTTACCCCAAAACTTAGTAGCTTAAAACCACCATCACTGTTTTACATAATACTTTGGTGGGTCGGGAATTTAGGCAGGGCTCAGCTAGGTGGGTCTTCTGTTCCGTGTGGCACGAAAGGCCCCATGGAGTCACGCAGCTGGCAGATGGGCTGGGTTGGTCTGAGCCGGCTTCCTGTCCAGTTGTCCCTGCTAAAGTACTAGCCGGGAGGGAGGTGGCTGGATGGTACTGTGGACCAAAACAGCATGTGGTCTCTCTAGCACGGCAGTCTCATGTTGAGCTTCTAATGCGGTGGGTCTAGGCTCCAAGATCAAATGTCTGAGTGAACACGTCTACATGGTCATTTATAACCTCTCCTCAGAAGTCTCAGTGCCCCTTCTGCTTTATTTCATTACTGAGGCAATCACACACACACACACCCAGATTCAAGGGGAGGAAGCACAACCCCACTTCTCAATGGAAGGAATTTTGAAGTACTTGAGGCTGTTTGAAAACCAACACACGGTTGTTTCAAAACTCACCCACACAACACAGCCCCGATTTTCTACCTTTGCCCCAGCAGGGGCCTCGTGGTGCTTCCTGGCCTCCCTTCGCAAGTAGTCCTCACTCAGCCAGTAATTATCAAGCACGTGTTTGATATCTAGCAATATGCCAACACTAGCAGGTATCAAAGCTAACAACGTGATGCCTATAATGGGCCAAGAAATGGACACCTGTTCTTTTTGCCTGCCTGGCATCCAATCCTACTTTTGGAAACCACACTTCCATTTTCTTTTGGGGAATGACCCCCTTCCCCCTTTCAGTTCCTGTGATTAGGGCTGGCATCTGACCAAGACCTACCCAACCACAGTTCACCTTCTTCCCCCACACCCCTGCCTTAGTAACTAGTTCCAGGATTGACAGATGCCCAGTTATAGTAAATGCCAGTACTTCTGCATGATTTGGAGAAAAAGGTAAAAATGGAGGAGAGGTATGGGGGTAGTGCCCAGTAAAAAGGAAGGGCTATTCAGTAAAGCCCAGAGCAGAGCCAAGTGATGGAGTGAGAAAGAGGCTACATGCTGACATGCCTTTAGTTAGTTTCCAACACACCTGAAACCCAGCCCACCTCTAGGTTTTCCAGTTACATGAGCCAATACACTCCCTTTGCTGGCTTTAAATAAGTCTGAGGTGGGTTTCTTTCCCTCGACTGGCTGGCATTCCTGACATATCTAGGAAACAATGAGAGGACAACACAATAATGTCATCAACGGACGGGGTACAAAAAAGTAAAAGGCACTTACAGAGTAAACCTCTAACATTACACATGTAAGACCATTGGGCTAAGGTTCTTTGAGCATCAGAGTCCAGAGAAGCTCCCTTCCCAGCACACCATGCAGACTATATATGAGGGCAGCACTGTCATAGTCCCATTGCTCCAACTCCAAGTGCCTGCTTCTTGGCCTCTTGAATTAACCCAAGGACAGGGCATGGCACTGAGCAGCTTACAGTTGCCATCTTTTCCCACTAGGTGGCACCCCTGCACCAAGGAGGCAGAAATCTAGGGTTTAACAAGTAACCTGACTGGTGTTAAGACCCTTAAAATTATGCACTAGTTGTTTGGATGGGAATCTTAGAGAATAGGAAATATGAAACAGCAAACATCTGGGACAGCCATCAATTACTCAGTACCTACGTTTTACTGTGCACTGGATTGCCACATTTTGCCCTCTGGATTCAAAGTTTGACATGGAGGTCCAAAAGAACTTGAAAAACCTTGATATGAAGCCAAGACCAGCCTGCAAAAGCTTCAAGGTTCCATCTAAAAGAATGAACAATTAAGTACTAAATTTCATGCCACAGGCTGAAGGAGCAGTCAGTAGGAATCGCCACAGACTGGGGTTAGAAGGGCCATTCCCAGCTGTTCATTACACTGGTAAGTAAACAAAGGCGCAAAAAGGTTGCACAAGGACTGCAGGATTGCAAGATAACTGAGCTCTGGGGAGGCAGGGAAGGGCCCTTGGTGGACATAAGTTCTGGGCTGACTTGACAGCTGGGGATGCTTTTACAAAGTAGAGGGAATAGCAGGAAACAGGAGAGGGTAACAGGGAAAGGCCGGGCATTCACTCCTGAGGCTGTGTGATTTTTTCAAAATTGGCTTTAAGCATTCTGTGCCTGAAAGACTTTATCAGTAAGAGGATATGATCCCTCCAGCCTCCTTTCCTAAGTACACCTCTCAAGGGGCACTTCAGAAGCTCGCAAGGAGAATATCTTATAAAATGCAGTATGACAGACAGAAACTGTGGTAATGGATGCAAACAGCAGTTTTGAAGCAGTCAGAGCACTCTGAGTATTTATGTTATACAAGGATAACAATTTGTTTATTATTAATAACAAAGACTAAAACTTCCTTCTTTCCTCCTTGTGGGGCCAACAACCAGACTATAGCTGAAAATAACTACAGCGTAGTTCCCCACCCGTTGCTCTCATGTTTTTTCTGTGGATCCAAGTTTCCCTCTAGGATCACGACTCCAAGAATCACTGCAGAACATTTTTGCAAAGATACCTTCTCTATTTCAAGTTCAGGTGTATTCTCATTTCATTATTTATTGCATGTGCTTTTCCTTTTGCTATTGAGCTGCTGTCTCCACTGAGAACGGAACACTTCCCTCCTCTAACATCATCTGCACATTTCATTAAACTGCGTTTCCAGGCTCCTTTGGATCTCTGATGCTGTAATTTAAGGACACTCAGCCAGCAACAGTCCTTGAGGCAAAACATTGAGAGCATTGTCTAAATTGTTAAGAGGTTAAGTAGCCAGGAGAATAAGGGCAGCCAACCTCCCCAGACAGGCTGCTTCTTCCTGTATTAACCCCATGACCCCCGCCCCAATACACACACATTCACAATCATATAATTTAATTTTTTTTTTACAGAAAGTCATTTTATGCATAAAATTTTGTAGTGTAATAATAGATTTTTTTAATGGTATCAACATGCTGCTTGACATATGGCCCAAACAAATGATAAATTTTACAACTGCACAAACACCAAAACAGTCACATCTTGACTTAACAAAGGAAAGCAATCAATTTGTGGCTGAATATCCACACTCTCAAGGGAGGCATGGCTAATATGGGAAATAAAACAGGCCTGGCAGCTGTGCCTGCAAAACTGTAGGAACTGCAGTAAATGCAAGAAAATGAAATGAAGGGCTTCTTGATAATTAGGGTATCAACAGCCTGAATGTACTACAGACCTGGACCCCACGGGTCCAGCATTTTCAAGATTTAGTATATCAAGAACAAACTTTCTATGCTAAACCGCAAACTGAACTCCAATACAATCATTTTGCAAAGCCGTATAAGCACAACTATCAACAGGCTGCACACTCAGTGAAAGGAGGGGCTGGGAGGAAACTGACCAGCATGGTGGAGCAACAAGGAAACCTGTTTGTGGGGCCTCAGCTCAGAGAAAGGAAAGGTCTCTCTTGTGAATCTGTCATCACAGATCTGTATTCACACAGCATGAGGGTTTGCATTTTCCCTAATTGCATGACTGGGATCCCCCACGCTGCAAAATCAACTGAAAGTGGTCCCAATTTGAAGGCACTTCAGGGTACCTGGTAGAAACAAACTCAAGTGTCACCGGAGGTGCACACCCTTCAGGCCAGGCCCTTCATTCCCATACATAACCATGGTTAAATGTGAGTCCACAGTAGGACATTACAAAGTACCAAGGAAGCAAAACTCCTTGAGCGAGAGTCAGGAAAAGCCATGGAAATAACCAGAATGGCCAAGGATATCAATCTGAATCTTCAAATGACAATAAAATAACCACATTTAAAACATCACTTAAAGAAATAGTGGGTGAAACTAACACAGGAACAAGGAACAACAGACTTAAATGACCAAGGAAATTTGAAAATGAAATAGAATTTCTAAGTATGGAGAACATATGATCACTAATAGTGAAGACTCAGAAATGAGTTAAACATGTGAGACACAGCTGAAGACTGAATTAGTTATCTGAGGAAATGTCCAGTCCAGAAATTGACAAATGGAAAAGGGAATTAGTAGATAGGAGGTATATGAAAATAAGAAGGTCTAATATGTCTAATTAGCTATCTAAAAGAAAGAATAGAAAAGACAGCATCTGAAGAGATAACAGCTGCGAATGCCCTGGAATTGACAAAAGACAAAACCCTCAGATTCTGAAAGCATAAGAAATTCTAACTAGGAAGGAAGGAAAGGAGGTAAATCCAGAATAAAAATATAGAAAGCAAAGAGTTTACAGGCAGAGAGAAAAGGCAGATTACTTCAAAGCAATGGCAGTCTGACTGCCATCACACTTCAACAGCTACAAATGGAAGCCAGAGGACAATGAAATAACAACTCCAGTTGTTAGGAAATAATAGTCAGTCTAGAATTGTGTGAAGAGCTAAACTGACATTCAAGAAATAAAGCAAAATAGAACTTTTAGCAAACAAAAAAGGAGAACATTCAGTATGAACAGCACATCACAAAAGGCATTGCCAAGGGGTGTATCTCATTAGTAAGGAAAATTATCTTGAAATTGTCAAGCCAGGTCTGAGATGAAATAAGGAAAAGCAAGCAATGGCACACATAAACACAGTGAAAAAAGACCCAAAAAACCCAGAAACTGTAAAAGCCAGTAACAGGAAGTATAGTTTAGGGGATTAGAGCAAAAGTGTATCTGAAGTGTTGATCAAAACATAGAAAATATATGACAAACCCACAGCCAAAGTTATACTTAACAGCTTTTCCTTTAAGATCGGGAACAAGACAAGGATGCCCACTCTCCCCACTTCTATTCAACATAGTACTGGAGGTCCTAGCCACGGCAATCAGACAACACAAAGAAATAAAAGGCATTCAGATTGGCAAGGAAGAAGTTAAATTGTCCCTGTTTGCAGATGACATGATATTGTACATAAAAAACCCTAAAGAATCCACTCCAGAACTATTAGATCTAATATCTGAATTCAGCAAAGTTGCAGGATAGAAAATTAATACATAGAACACTGTGGCATTCCTATACACTAACAATGAACTAGCAGAGAGAGAAATCAGGAAAACAATTCCATTCACAATTGCATCAAAAAGAATAAAATACCTAGGCATAAACCTAACCAAGGAAGTAAAAGACCTATACTCTGAAAACTACAAGACACTCATGAGAGAAATTAAAGAAGATACCAATAAATGGAAACACATCCCGTGCTCATGGATAGAAAGAATATTGTCAAAATGGCCATCCTGCCTAAAGCAATCTATAGATTCAATGCAATTCCTATAAAATACCAATGCATTCTTCAACGAACTAGAGAAAAATCGTCCTAAAATTCATATGGAACCACAAAAGACCTCAAATTGCCAAAGCAATCCTGAGAAGGAAGAATAAAGCAGGGGGAATTATGCTCCCCAACTTCAAGCGCTACTACAAAGCCACAGTAATCAAGACAATTTGGTACAGGCACAAGAACAGACCCACAGACCAATGGAACAGACTAGAGAGCCCTGATATAAACCCAACCATATATGGTCAATTAATATACGATAAAGAAGCAATGGATATACAATGGGGAGATGACAGCCTCTTCAACAGCTGGTGTTGGCAAAACTGGACAGCTACATGTAAGAGAATGAAACTGGATTATTGTTTAACCCCATAAACAAAAGTAAACTCAAAATGGATTAAAGACTTGAATGTAAGTCAAGAAACCATAAAACTCTTAGAAGACAACATAGGCAAACATCTCATGAATATAAGCATGAGCAACTTCTTCCTGAACACATCTCTTCGAGCAAGGGAAATAAAAGCAAAAATAAACTCACGGGACTACATCAAACTAAAAAGTTTCTGTATGGCAAAGGATACCATCAACAGAACAAAAAGGCATCCTACAATATGGGAGAATATATTTGTAAATGACATATCCGACAAGGGGTTAACATCTAAAACATATAAAGAAATTACATGCCTCAACACCCAAAAAGCAAATAACCTGATTAACAAATGGGCAGAGGATATGAAGAGGCAATTCTCCAAAGAAGAAATTCAGATGGCCGACAGACACATGAAAAGATGCTTCACATCACTAATCATCAGGAAAATGCAAATTAAAACCACAATGAGATATCACCTCACACCAGTAAGGATGGCTGGCATTGAAAAGACTAAGAACAACAAATGCTGGCGAGATGCAGAGAAAGGGGAACCTTCCTACACTGCTGGTGTGAATGTAAGCTAGTTCAACCATGTGGAAAGCAATATGGAGATTCCTAAAAAAACTAAAAATAGAAATACCACTTGACCTGGGAATCCCACTCCTTGGAATTCACCCAAAGAATACAACTTTTCAGATTCAAAAAGACATATGCACCTTATGTTTATTGCAGCACTTTTTATAATAGCCAAGATATGGAAGCAACCTAAGCGTCCATCAGTAGATGAATGGATAAAGAATGTGTGGTACATATACACAATGGAATACTATTCAGCCATAAGAAAGAAACAAATCCTACCATTTGCAACAACATGGATGGAGCTGGAGGACATTATGCTCAGTGAAATAAGCCAGGCAGAGAAAGACAAATGCCAAATGATTTCCCTCATTTGTGGAGTATAACAATGAAGCAAAACTGAAGGAACAAAATGACAGCAGACTCAGAGACTCCAAGAAGGCACTAGTGGTTACCAAAGGGGTGGGGTGTGGGAGGGGGGTGGGGAGGGAGGGAGAAGGGGATTGAGGGGTATTATGTTTAGTACACATTGTGTGGGGGATCATGGGGAGAACAGTGTAGCACAGAGAAGGCATATAGTGAATTTGTGGTATCTTGCTGCACTGATGGACAGTGACTGCATTGGGGTATGGGTGGGGACTTGATAATATGGTAAATGTAGTAACCAAATTGTTTTTTCATGTGAAACCTTCATAAGAGTGTATATCAATCATACCTTAATAAAAAAACAGAAAAGATCTGATCAAAATTTAAATGTTCTAATAAAATATTGTATTACTCAGAACTAAAAGGTATTTATTAATGATAGACTTAAAGGTCAGGGTGCATATTAACAATTTAAGAGTAATCCCCTAAATAAATAGAAATGGAATGTTTACCCTCCAAAAAACATAAAGGGAAAATATTTTTATAGGAAAAATCCGAAGACAGGAAAACAAAAAGGCAGTAGGAACACAAGTAAAACACAAAGCACAGAATGACATGGAAGATGTAATTTTTATAATACCAAGTCAGATTTTTGAGTCAGATTTTTAAAACTAGACTCTAGTTATGTGATCCTTAGAAAAGATAAACCTAGACTATAAAGACAAAGAAAAAGGGAGTGGGGCGGAAGATGATGAAAAAAGCTATAGCAAACCTAGACAAAACAGACATTAAGGTAAAAAGCATTCAGGATAAAGAGTCATTTTAATTTTGGCACTATGTAGGGAGGAGGTAAAAAAAATTTATTATTTTTAACCAAAGACATCCTCAGACTGGTTTTTGTGAAAAGCTCACAGCAATAAATTTTTCAAGTGGTCTAAGTTCTAGGCATCTGGAGATGGGATCACAAATTGAGGAGAAACAACTTCATCCCATGCCTTAAGAATTCCCACAGATAAAGACCCAAGGGACAAGAGCTCACAGTCAAAAATTACAAAGCACAAAGAAACCCAGACAGAGTAAAACTTACCACAGTCAGAAAATTAACAACATCCAATATTTAAATACATGAGGGGCCTCTTTCAAATACACAAATATAAACATATATAGAGAAACAAAATTGAGAATATTTGCCACCAAGAGGTCCTTACTAAAACAATTTTCAAAAGATGCACATTGGACAGAAAGAATTATCCCAGCTCAAAGGTCAGAGATACAAGAAGGAATAGTGAGCAGTGACACTGGAAAATCGATACATCTAAGCAAACACTGACTGCAAAATTATCAGGAATATCTAACTTGTGGGGAAGGGGAATAAGAATTGAAATATTGCATAAGCACAGTAATTACATTGGAAGTGGTGGTCTTTAACATTTGAGGACAAAGACACCAATTACCTTTATAATGTCTTAAGTTAAATATGCCAAATTGTCATCATTGATCTTTGGTGTGATGTCTCCTAATGATCAGATATTTGTGTGCATGTTCCTCTGGGTAAAATTCTACATTTCAAAATATTTTGAAAAGAGAACTTTCAATGAGTGCTAGAATTATAGATTTATGTGTGGTGCACCCCTACATGCCCTTTTATAGGTAAGAAATGATCAAGAACTGAGGTACACAAGGAAAGTAATCTGCACACAACTCAAAAAGTTAAATCCCAGCAGTATATCTGGAATTTATACATGCAATTATAAATCAAGTGCACTTTGTCTTAAGCAACATGAACTAATTTTAGTTTTTCATGTTCTTTAGTATTTCTGTCTTTGGGGCTAAAGAGGTATCTTATTTCACAATCTTCTCTCACATTTTAGTGCTTGATGATTCTATGATTTTTTTTTTTAGATAATTATTTTTTTATTGAAGGGTCGTTGACACACAGTATTGCATTACATTAGTTTCAGGTGCACAACATAGTGATTCAACATTTATATACATGACAATTCTAGGTACCAGCTATAACCATACCAAGCTGTTACAATATCTTGACTATATTCATTACATCCCGGTTACTTATTATTTTACCATTGGAAGTGAATACTTTTTTTGTGTGTGTGTGTGTGAGGGTATCTCTCATATTTATTGATCAAATGGTTGTTAACAACAATAAAATTCTGTATAGGGGAGTCAATGCTCAATGCACAATCATTAATCCACCCCAAGCCTAATTTTCGTCAGTCTCCAATCTTCTGAGGCATAACAAACAAGTTCTTACATGGAGAACAAATTCTTACATAGTGAATAAGTTCTTACATGGTGAACAGTACAAGGGCAGCCATCACAGAAACCTTCGGTTTTGCTCATGCATTATGAACTATAAACAGTCAGTTCAAATATGAATACTCATTTGACTTTTAAACTTGATTTATATGTGGATACCACATTTCTCTCTTTATTATTATTATTTTTAATAAAATGCTGAAGTGGTAGGTAGATACAAGATAAAGGTAGAAAACATAGTTTAGTGTTGTAAGAGAGCAAGTGTAGATGATCAAGTGTGTGCCTGTAGACTATGTGTTAATCCAAGCTAGACAAGGGCAATAAAACATCCACGTATGCAGAAGATTTCTCTCAGAACGGGGGGGTGAGGTTCTAAGCCTACCTCTGTTGATCCCCAATTTCTCACCTGATGACCCCCCTGCGACTGTGCCTGTCTTAGGTTGTTCCTCCCTTGAGGTGATTCTATGATTTTGAATCCAATGAAATTAAAACTAGCAGTTTCACTAAAACAAAATGCAGAGAATATAACTAGTAGAAGAAAAAAGAAAACTTGTTCACAGTTTGGTTTATCCATCAGTTAGTGAGAAGGGTGTGTTAAAATGTCAATCCAAAAGTTGGGGGGTAGGACAAAACACAAAATTAGACTTCAAATATTAAAGACAGAGGTAGAAAACTGAAGTATAAAGAAATGAAACAAAGCTTAAGCAAAATTTGCTTTTTGGAAAGTCAAAATAGGTAAACCTCTAATGAGAAACCTTTTCTAACAAAAGATAAAAACATTAGGGTGAAAAATGGGGCATCAATTAAAATGCAGCAGAGATTTTAATAAGTATAATGAATAACTTCATGCCTATAAATTTTACAACTGATGAAAAAGTCATGGAAACAAATTGCTAGAGAAATACAGTAAAAGTGTTTCAAGAGGAAATAGTGAATAGTTATAGAAATATTCAGGCATTCTAAGTTAAATCCAATTAAAAATCCTTTCACAAATGAAAACCAGGCCTGGATGGCTTCCAACCAAGTTCTACCAAGCATGTAAGAAACAGATAATTCCAATGTACACACCCTTCTGGAAAACAGAAAAGAAGGGAACAATATCCAACTCATCAGAAAAGGTCAGCATAACCTAGATAAGAAAACCAAACAAGGACACCATGAGAAATGAAAATTACAGAAAAATCTAAGTTGTAAGCTCAGATGAAAAAATACTAACAAACTGAATCTAACAACCTACAATAAAGGTAAAACATCATGAACACAATGCATTTAACCCAGCAAATATGGAGTTCAAAATTAGGAAGTCAATTATCTCACAATCTTAACAGATTAAAGGAGGAAAAAACAAATACATTATCTCAAAACCTGAAAAAAAGGTGATCACTAAAATTCAACATTAATTCATGATTTGAAAATACACTGTTAGCAAATAAGGAATAGAACTATACTTGTTTTAACTTAGAAAACCTCCTTACACAATCAGCCCTTGCAAACACACTTCATGGTGAGAAACCTAAAACATTCCTTTTAAGATCTGAAAATGTACAACAACTCTCACCATTGTACTAGAGCAATGGTTCTTGAAGTTGTAGTCCTGGTTCAGCAGTACTGGTATCACCACGGAATTTTTTCAGAAATGCATTTTCTCTGGCCTCACCCCAGACCTAGTGAACCAGAAACTGATAGTGAAGCCCAGCAATTTTTATTTCAACAAGCTCTCAAGGGATTCTTAGGTATAGAGAAGTTTGAGAACCACTATCTAGAGATTGATGAGGCAAGAAAAAAATACATAGTAAAAAAACCAAAACTGTCTATTTGCAGATATGATTGTTCTTGTGAAAACAAAACAGCCAATCTACAGATCACTGTGGGAGAATTAAAAAAAAAAAATCAATACAATTTCAAAACCATTTACAAATATCTCCAAGAAACAGAACATGTAATTTTGTGTTATAAATGGAATGCTTATTTTAAAAAATTAAAAGATTTTTGGAATAAATTTAAGACCTACAAGCTTTGTACAAAAGAAAGTATGGATAAGTATACTATACTCATGGATATGAAGACTCAATTTGAGAAACCTGATTTTTTTTTTTTTACAAATGGCCTCTATTGTTTGCAATGGGAAGTGGGAGAGGAGGGGACACAAGAGCTCTGGCTCCAGGGGCAGCTCCAAAGGCTTGTCACCACCCTCAGGAAGCTGGAAACTGTTTTTAAAAGTTTAACCTTCAATTACTTTTGGTGTAACTTAAACTGGTTCTAAAATGTAAAAGGAAATACAAATAGCCAAGAAGAGCCAAAATATTTCTGAATAAGGTATGGATAATTTTCTATCAGATAATCAAGATACATAAAACAATAGTAATTGAAACAGTTTATTACTGGCACAGAAATAGACATATAGGTGAATGGAAAATCAGGAGTCTAAAAACAGATACATATACATATGAAGAACTGATTTATAAGTGACAGCATTGAAGACCAGATGAAGTAATAAATGAGACTTGCACAACTGGTTTTCCATAAGGGAAAAAATGCAGCTGGATTCTCATCTCACACTACATATAAAATCAAGTCCAGGTGAGTTTAAGGCAAACTTTAAGGAGACAATTCAGGTGAACATTAAGACAAGGTGCAAATTTTTAAAAAAGACTATAAATTTGGTTATATTAAAATTACAAATGTCTTTTCATCAAGCTACCATAAGAAGTTTCTGTTCTACATAAACTGACAAAGTATCAGTGTTCAAAATCCATAAAGAATCAATTAGTAAAGGAAAAAATCTGGTAGAGAAACAGGTGAAAGGTATTACACTGTGGAGGAAACAAATGGCCAGACTGATGGAAAGCTCAACTTCAACAGGAATCAGAGAAGGCACATTTAAGCCACAAAGATACATTTCACACCAAGCATGATAAAAATTCAAAGTCAGACAACTCCAATCGTCAGGAAGGTGTGAATCCACAGAGCCCTCATCCATTGCTGGTGAGAGTGCAAACTTATGCCACCACTAAGGGAAATGACAGTTCTCTAGCAGAGCTGAACATCCTCTTCCCATAGCCCTGCAGGTCCACTCTCGGGGTCCCCTAGAAAACCCCTCCAGGTGTACACCAAGAGACACACATAAGGATGGTCAGAGCAGCAGAGCTGAAAAAGCAGAAACCTGGGAACAATCCAAAAGGATCGGTAACAATAGATAAATTGTGTTTTCATGCAACAGAAGACTAGGCTGCAGGGAAAAATGGGTCAGTAACATTGGGAAAAATTGATTCTTTAAAACGACGTTAAAGGAAAAATTCACCAGGTAATACTGAAGATAAAACAGTTTAGGAAAATGGTTAACCTTTTAAAAATTAGTGAGTTGATGAACAAATGACTGAGATAACTTACCACCAATTGCTTTCCTTTCTGCCTCCACCGAGATGTCCTTTATTTGCTCTTAAACTAATACATTTCTCAAAAAATCAGTTACATTGGTGCTAGGGACCTGCAATGGCCTCTAACCTAGATGTCTACTTAACATCTATTTATTTAATAACGATGTATTAAAAATAGAAAACCTAGACCAATTGTTTTAATAGTCATTTCTTCTCATGGAGCATTTATCAAAACCCTATCTAAAACTTTTTAACTTCATTCAAAGTACATATGGGTATATATTTACATATAAACATTTGTGCTTTTTGTATATCAAACATTTGCAATCATTTTATGTTATTTACTCCAGTCTAATATTATTTATCCTACTTACTTTTTCATCAGACCTAAAAGTGATTCTTACTCCAAACTGACCTTTGACAGTAAAGACAACAAGCTACTGTGGAAGCTATTTGAAGAAATGATTGGCTGGTTTAAAGGCAAGTTACCAAGAGTTTGAGAAGCACTTCAAGTTACATCAGCTACTTTGGAAGCTTAGAAACTTTCAAAGAATGGGGACTCTCAATATCCCAAATGCAGAATTCTAACACTTGGGATGTAGGGTTTTCCTTGTCAAGTAACTTTGGGAAACGCTTCTTTAATCTAACAAACAAGTGGCTAAACTGCAAGTCAGAGAACCCTTAACATGCTCAAGCTTACTATGAATGCCCAAGTTGGAGACACAATTAGCATTTCCCAAATGTATTTGGCCACTGACTTTTCCTTTTTCCTGCTCTGAAACACCCCATAGGATTAGTGTTCTTTGGAACGCAATTTAAGACACACAGACCTGGACCATCTCTAAGACGGTCTCTCTTGATTCTGCGCCTTCTACTGTGCATGCTTTCTGAATCCCTGGCTATGGAAAGCACCCCTCCCAGACGCTATGCTAGCAGGCCACTTTAACTTGCCCTCAAAGAGGTGCGTGTTCCATAATTACTATTTCTATAGAACCATCCCCAAAGGAGAACAATTTGGTTGTCTAATTGACAGCTTGTGTGCTTAAGCCTTTCAAGGACCATTTACCATTTCAAAGACCTTGCTAAATAAAAACAATGTCCAATTGGTAGTGTGGGGAAGTGACTATGTGTACAGATGTCTCCCTAATACTGCTTGTCACTCTCCCCCGATATTATCACTAACTCCCAGTGGCAGAGCGGGGAAGGCAGGTTCTCCGTCCACACCACATCCCCCATAGGAATAGTCTTGCCAATTCATGGCTAAGAGTTCATTTACAAGTACATTAAAACCCAGAGAGGGAGATTTTTCCTATTTCCCACAAGTTATTAGTGAAAAGGTGGATGCAACCTCAAATTCTTGCTCTCACCTTTTTTCTACTAAATATAAACAATAATGAAAACTTACATATCTCATATCAGAACGCTACATTTGCTCTCAATATAAGACATCTGTTGGGTTAGAAATCTTAGACTGTAACAAGTCTATACATTACTTCTGAGAACCGAGATTTTACATCTGGATATTTGACATGTCAAATATGATGGGTTACGGAAAATGTCAGGCTGATACTGGACCAGTCCCTCCGGCTTCTCTGTGAGAAAACAGCAAGATTTAAGAACTACCAGTTTCATTTCAAAATCTTTCTACAGCACTTCCTCCCAAGACAAAAGCATTGCCCCCTGTATCCCATCCACAGAGGTCACTACTCTCCGCCACAGAGAGAGTAGGCTAGATTAAGATGTTTAAAATGGAACACTTTCTCAGCTTATCTATAAACTAGGGCAAAAAAAATAAGGCGAAGAGCCTCCCCCTCTTATCCCAGGGAAGCTGTAGTCACCTTACACAAGACTAAGTGGTATTGAACCCAAAATCAGGCTAGGCTTCCACCCCCAGCCCCCCCCACCTACCTTCAGGGTATCAAGATAGCAATTTAGAAGAGGCCTAGAGAACTTTGGAGAAGGCCAGTGGAATCCACCCTCCCCCTTTGCCTCAAACCAGTAAGAGGGGCTCCAGGCAACTTAAGTGTAATGCACCCACCAGAGTTTTTAGCACATAGCAACAAGTGCTGGAATCGCTGTGTAAAAGCCTAGAAGGCAATCAAGACCAATAATCACTCTCAGCATTTGTCAGGGCTACAGAAGTGTGAGTTGCCTGTGGGCCAGATAGGAAATTAGAGGAGGGAGGACTGCACCGTCCTGAGAGGGACCCCACCCAAGGTGACCACTTAAGGGAGAGACGATCCCAACCAAGTAGTGGGTGGCTGAGCACTCACTGGAGGGGGGCTGCATGGTCATCTAGAGGGGGAGGGCCTGCGCCCAGGGAAAGCTGCTCAGAAGGGACGGGAGTGTTTTGCAGCCACAGAGCTCCTCAGTGTATCTGAAGCAAATCTTAACTTGGGGATACACTGGAGTGTTAGGGGACCACAAGCCCTGTGAAATGAATGCAGAATTTCATGTGTATGTGGCCAATTGTTCCGACTCTTAAATGGGCCTGACCCAATATGGTTAAGGCAGCAGCCCCAAAGGCATAAATACCCCTCATAACATCTCTTAGAGGTCTTGTGCAGCAATGATTTCAAAACTATCCTCCCTAGTGAGGACCTGGGGTTCAGCGAGTCTCTGCTGCTGAAGTGCTCTCCCGTCTGCGTTAGTCCTCGGCCAAGCTGTGAATGGGACCACCAGGGCCACGGGAACACAGGAGAACCTAAGGCGGCAACCAGGCCCCTGTGGCACTTCCTCCCACAAAAGCATCTGGAGTCCGTGTTAACCCTTAAACTCACCCTAGGGACCACCAGCCTTAGCAAAACAGAACCGGCTCTGATCATTCTGTGGCCCTAAGGACGGGAGCGTAAATTCTAGAAGGAATTTGCTGTGTTGGTTTTATCTAACGATAGAAATAGTGACTAAAGCAAAGAGCTGATGCTGATGCTAGATTCTTAAAAAAACAAAACAAAAAAGAAACAAGAAAAACACAACCTTGGTAACAGTTTCCCAGACTCTTCAATCTCTATTTATGCTTGGTTTCTTTCTGCCTAAAAATATCCACCATGTATTCAGTAACAGAACAAATTCAGCCTTAAAGTGTTCAGAGTAAGATGGAATGTATTAGTCATCTCCAAATAGAATTATTCCATATTAACGGCTATATAATTAATGACATGGGAAATATTCACCATAATGATAAACATAAAATTCAAAATATGTATAGCTCTTAATGAGAAATATACTCAACACATATAAAAAGACTGGAAGGCAGTAAAACATCAATAAGGCTGTCTGACACCATGACTGATTTCATGTTTTTGTGATTTTATTTTCCAAGTTTTTTACAATGAAACTTCTGCTTTGCAATCAGATTTTGTAATGACCTAACTTACTCTGCAAGGTTTTTTCTAACATCAACACTGGCAGAAAACTTGTGGGGGTTCATGTCTTCACTTTAAAAAGTTCTGGCCACTTTGCATAACTGCGTCCAGATTCATAAAAGGAAATGCAAGCAATTGTATTACAGATCCATCCCTCCACTTGTGAATGATGACCTCCAGTTTATTAAGATATGCAATTAGGACATAATTTTCATAATTTTCTACTATTTGATGCACATTTCAATTGTTTTCATTGAATAAACTTTTATTTTTTCATCTGTAAAGGCACATCATGTTTGCCCTTTTTACTGACATATAATTGACATGCATTACTTCCAGGTGTATGAGTCAATGCTCACATGTGTTGTGAAATCACAAGTCTAGTTAGCACCCATCACCACAGTTACAGAATTTTTCTTGTGGTAAGAACTTTAAAGATCTTTCTTAGGAACTTTCAAACATGCAATATTAACTGCAGTTGCCTTGCTGCATATCATATCTCCTTTCATCCTTTTCACTCACCCCATCCCCTCTCTGGCAACCACCAATCTATTCTGTTATCTACGAGCTTAATTTGTCTTAATACGACTCCACATATGACGGAAATCACACAGTGTTTGTCTTTCTCTTACATTTCACTGAGCATAATGCCCTTATGGTCCATCCATGTTGTTACAAATGGCAAGATTTCATTCTTTATGGCTGAGTAATATTCCACTATGTATATGTTCCACTAATATATATATGGAATACATACACATCTTTATCCATTCATCTGTTGGATACTTGGGTCATTTCCATATCTGGTTTATTATAAATAATGCTGCAAGAACACAGGGGTGTAGAGCTCTGAGTTAGCATTTTTGTTTTTCTCAGGTAAGTACCCAGAAATGGAATTGCTGGATCACATGGTAGTCTTAATTTTTGAGGACCCTCCATACTGTTTTCCACAGTGGCTGCACTAATTTACATTCTCAACAGTGTAGGAGGGTTCCCTGTTCTCCACATCCTCACTAACACTTGTTACCTCTCGTCTTTCTAATAGCCACTCTAACAGGGGTGAGGCGATTTTTCACTGTGGTTTTGATTTGCATCTCCCTGATGATTAGTACTGTGGAGGGTATTTTCTTGCACCAGTTGGCCATCCACAGAATATAAATTTGGTTCTGAATAAGTAAAACAACTTTAAAGAGACTTAAATGAGGAAAATACTGCATTAAAAACTGTTTTCACACTGTATGTCAGAGATAGAGAATGAATTAGGGAATATACTGGGTTGCAAAGGCTACAAAATATTTTGGGTTTTGTGTATACTGTCATCTCCAAACTATTTCAAAGAGATGAGCAAATATGATATATAAGTGTTACATACTATTATAAAATCTATATAAAAGCAAATATGAGCAAATTCCTATATCAAAACTACATGACAAAAAGGGACAGACAGAGCCTAAATAAAGGAAGGTCAAATGGGAAAAATGTAGGTCCACATTAAGGAAGAATCTAGGTTGACCCATGTCAGTCTCCGTGTTAACACATGGGCCCTGACTGGACAAATCCACAAGTCAGAAGCCCAAAGGATGGATACGTATACTATATTCATGGATATGAAGGCTCAATTTGGGAAAACAGATTTTTTTTTTTTAACATACAAACTGCCTCTACTGTTTTCAATGGGAAAGGGGAGAGGAGAGGACACAACAGCTCTGGCTTCAGGGGATGCTCCAAAGGCTTGGTCACCATGCTCAGAAAGTGGGAAAACTGCTTTTAAAAGTTTAACCTTCAATTACTTTTGGTGGAACTTAAACTGGTTCTAAAACACCAGACTCCCCACCTTATTTTGCTCTTAATCATTTTCTAGCATCTGTCCACTAACGACTTTTAGGAAATGGGCAATGAATTGGACTCAGAAACGCAAACGACAGCCCAGACTGTTTTTCACAGCCCACATAACATTCTTTGATTCTATGTATTTTGAGTGCAGAGAATTATCATCATGATTGTGCCCAGCACCCAGTTTAAGTATTCAGGTTTTCCCTTTTCCAAAAACCTGAGTTCATATGGGGTTCATTATTTAAATGTTCATTATGTCTAATTATGCCCTCATATTCTTCTAAATGCTATAGCTATAATGATAAAATGAAATAAAAGATGTGCAAAACCATGCCACACTCAAGTCTGTCCACCTGAAACCGGTGCTTAGCCCCACCACCCTCCCACCAGCCTGCCTCGTGTATTTCAGTGTTCACATTTCTGCTCATGTTGCCCCACTGCCCCGGAATGTCTTTTCCTAGCCCCTTACCATCTCTGCACGCGCACTTGTTCCTGTTCTCCACAGAGTAGCTCAGTTGCTTACTTCTCCTTGAGTCTTTGCTGATCACTCCCAGCTGGAAGCGTGCTCTCCCTCTGCTGTCTGAATTTCCTATGACATCAGCCAAGTTTCACCTTGTATTATAGTTGTTTGGTACCCATCTTGCCTCCTCCCCTGGACTGAACAGCTCTCAGCTCAGAGACCATTTCTGCTCAGTGTCTCTTAGTAATTGCTCAGTCACTACCGATTGATGTTCACTAATCCAATTTATTGACAATGAGGAGAGCCTGAATTCAATCCACATCTTGCTGACTCCAAAGCCCATATGCTCTTTCAACTACCTCAGCTGCTATTTGATTTTAATGAACAAATACCCTTCTCTTCCTTTCTCACCACAGAAAAGTAATGTTGTAGGTGGCAGGGCAGGTATTAAGGGCTCAACATAAGCCTTCTTGGGCACACGCATGGGGCAGGGGCCACTCCAGTCCAGCTGTGGAGGCTCCAGGAGTGATGAAGCCAAGGCCACCATCTAGGAGCTCCGAGCCCTGTCCTTTGGCAGGAAATGACCACAAAAGGGTGGCTCTGAGGGGGGCACAGGGGAGGAGGGAGGGGCTTGGGCAGGCTTTACTGGTTTGGGTAGAAGCTGGGCCTGGGGTGTGAGCCATGCTCACCCAGCTGGGGAGCCATCTCCCGCAGTCGTCCCCTTTCTCTTCTGCAGTTATCGCAGCTTCAGGGTCATAGGGATGATCTGCAATATGGCAGAATCCATGACACTTCTGAGAGGCTTCTGCCACAGAACCAAAGTAATTCCCATAGAACTATCTAAGAGAACCCATTAAGAAAAACTAATGCCCAGAAGTAGAGGCCCATTTCCAGGGTCTGCCTCTGCCTGGACCCCATGTTGAGGGAAATGAGACCAGCCCACCCACAGAGCAGAAGCCAAGCTCTCCACTCAAAACAAAGGCTCCAAACCTGTTCCATCCTCCCTAGGTTCCTTCATGTGAATGACATTTAACCTCCTGCTCTCTTCATCTTGTATCATTCCATGGGAAACCACCCACTGTGAGTAGGTTCAGAGAGCCTCCAACACATTAAGAGGTGCCTAATCCTTTTAGTGTAAGGGATAATCGTGTCAGAGAAAACTTCAGCACCAGCTTATATCAAGTGCAATTTCCTCTGAAGTTATTATCCCAGCTGGAATTTGAATGTTCAAGCACTTCTGATGCCCTGGGAAAGGTCCCCAAACATTCCACAACCACCCTTCTCCCTCTCTGCTTGGATCGTAGAGCCACCCCTTTGGGCTACTTTGCATCTCTGTTTACGATGAGTTCCTCATTCCCACTGGCTTGCAGGTCTCACCTGAAAGCGTACTCCCATCTACCCACCCAAGCTGCACCTGGGAAAGTAATTCTGATGCCGGAAATGAGTCTGGCACTCAATGGTCAAGCAGCTGCTGGCATAGGTGAACTATAAGGAAACAAAGATTCTCTTCCTGTGTAAGGGGAGCAGTCACAGAACCCTAGAAAGAAAACAACTCTAGCTTGAGAAACCACAGTACATAAGGGTCAAGGTGAATTTTCCAAGAGCTTATTAAGAATGGACTGTTTGTGGAATATTATTCAGCCATGAAAAGATATCTTGCCATTTGCAACAACATAGATGGATCTAAGAGGGTATCATGCTCAGTGAAATCAGTCAGGTGGGGAAAGACAAACACCAAATGAATTCACTCATTTGTGGAGTATAAAAACAAAGCAAAACAGATGGAACAAAAAAAAAGTAGTAGACTCATAGACATTGAGAAGGGACTAGTGGTTACCAAAGGGGAGGGGCTGGGCAGGGTGTAAGGGGAAGGATAAGGGGATGAGGGGCACTATTATTTGTAATCACAATATAGGTAGGTCACTGGAATGGTAGTACAGCACAGAGAATACAATTAATGACTCTAACATCTTACTACAGTTGACAGACAGTGACCGCAATGGAGGGGGTGAGGAATTGATGATATGGGTAAACACTGAACCACTGTGTTATGTGAAACCATAAGATTGTGTATCAGTGATACTTTAATGATAATAACAACAAAAAAAGAATGGATTGCTTGTCAGTCAAAGCCAGGTAATGGCTCTGGATACTGGGTGGGATTTCTTAACCTCACCCTAAATTATGATGATATTTTTACCGTATCCTATTCCTCCAGGGGCATAAACAAGCAGCCAAATCCAGGCTACAGAAAGGGTCTAGGATTCTATGAACTACCGGGTGTTCCAGGGGGAATGTTCAGACCACTTATATAATTCTCTTTTGGAGGTTGAAGCAAATTTGGGGAGCGGAGCTGCAGGCACTGGGGGTTTGCTAGAGGCATTCAAACATGAGTGTCCACACTGCCGTGCTAGGAAACATCACCAGGCATTTGAGTGAAAACCTACCACCCCCTTTCTGGAATAGTTTTGCCAAGAGTGCATGCTAAACACTGATTCTTTTCTTTAGACTGAGCTTAGGTTCTTTCTGTAAGTGATTAGGCTGGCAGTCATTCATTGAACTAAATCAAGGTTTCTTGCACTGTTAAGATTTTTTCTGGTAATCAAAGAATATTAACTCCAGCTCAGCATACCTTAGCAAGCATCTTTTCTGAGATGGTTGAGGCGAGTACATTCATCTGCAGCTCTAAGTATGGCATTTTTCCTGGCAAGGCTCTCAGGGAAAAGGGAAGGGGGCAAGTGCATAATTTACAGACCATAACTAGGGACATCCCTGTGCACCTTCAGACTCCAGCCAAGGCACAGGATCCCATCTTGCAGTTCATGTAAATTTCAGCCACAGGGAAGCAAAGTGCTATCATTTTAGAGCCAGTGCTACCATTTTATGAAACTCCTGGGAAAGGAGTCTCAACCCGGCAATTAAAGAACCAAGGGAAGTTCAGCCCTCTTCCATCACCCATGAGTTTGAACAAGCTGCAAGGACGCCAGTTGACTCTCTGCCGACAGGTGTTGCCAATCAGCAGTAGCAATGGGTCTGTCATGTGGGCAGGGTTCTAACCTGAGCCCAGGGATAATGGGATAAATACTCCTTCTACATCCTTTCTTTCCATAATCAGTACAGGAAAACACAAGAGACTGGCTCCCTCTTGACTTCTTTTAAAATGTGAAATCTATAGCCCAGAATAAAAGGCTGTAATCCTTTAATAAAGCTTGGGTCTGTTAAAGTAACATTTTGTAACAGTAGGGAAAGGAGGAAAGGGGAGAGGCTCCCACTCTGACTTGGAATCAAGTGGGAAAGGCTTCAGTTGCAGAAGGGAATTTCAGCTCCAGGGGAGTTTGATGCAAGCCCCACTGCAAAGGCACTTTTATATAAAACTCTGAGAAAGCAGAATCATTCTGCTAACCATTCTACTTCCCGGCTCCTCTCTCACCACATTCCACAAAAATAATCATGTCAACTTGTGTCCTAAGCCTGGGCATCACATTCCCACTGATGTCTTACCCTTCCCTCCAGCCCTCTCAAAGAGCAATATGGTTCCTGTCCCCAACCTTGGAGCTAGCAGACATCCCTTCCGGCCCCAGGGGCCTGGAGAGAACCAAAGTAGGCCTGTCACAGACACCCTGAACACAGCTGAGGGGCCCTCTGCCACGGAAGGAGACATCAAAATTTTTCATACCAAATTAAGGAAAAACTCTAGTCACTTCTTTTTTTTTAAGTCCACCTGCTTAATAATAAATCCAATGTATTTGAGGGCTCATGACTTTATCCAAATAGAAAATCATTGCCACATAGCTGAGAGGCTTCCATTCGGAGTGTTCACACTATGCTAAACACGGTACTATGTGCTTTTCACTCATTCTGCCAATTTTCTCCTCACAACACTTCTATGGGATTACCACCATTCGTTCTACTTTATAGATAAGGGATCTAAAGCTCAGAAAAGTTCAGAAAATTGTTCAGGGTCATCCAGTAAGCCCCAAAATTTGTTCTCAACATCAATGCTGTTCTATCTTCCCAACAGAGGAGGGGATTCCACACTGATGGTAAAGGGTGAAAAAATTTGGAATGAGACAGTACTGCTTATCACTGGGCTCATCTTCTATGATGGCTTAAAACCAAGAGCACAAAGGTTATTACCATCCTATTAGATATTGCTCCTACTGATGAGAAAATAGGAAATCATATCCAAATTGATTTGATGACTGCCTTATTATTTAAAATTTTTAAATGTTCATAATACACACCTAAGCAAAAATGTCAGCTCCATAAGGAACACTAATACATAAACCTGATTCCGGAGGTTATAAATGTAGCCAGAAGGCTTTAGAGGCGTTGCTAAAAGAGCACATTAAAGAAAGAGGCGTCATTCAATGACTTATAGCTAGGCTAGAAAAAATGGTTAGCATTATAATTGCTCACGGGAAGAATTAACTTTTTATTCTCTTGCTGGCAGAATACTGATCAAATAAACAGTGAAGAAGGAAACCATTACACATATGCAGCGTTCACAGGATTTTTGCTTTTATCTTCTGAGCACAAATCATTCCTCTGGCCAATCTGGTATAAAGTCACGAACGGCAGACGTGAAGAGAATGTTCACATGAAACAAAAGCTTACACAACACGGGCCCTGCTTGTGGCGGCAACATGGTGTTTGCGGAAAGAGAGCCAAAATGAGAGCCAGGAGGCCCAGGGGGGGTCCTGATGGCCGCTACCTGGACATGTGGCCACGGGCAGTCCCTGTCTCCTAGAGTTTCAACAAAGACGGAGCTCCCCCAGGGTCTCCCTTTACGGTTCTAAAATTCAGTTCCACACTTGTAGATAAGGTCTGTGACTATAATACTGATGGGTTCCATTCAACATAGAAAGCCAAGCACAAAATCTATGACCGCAGCTCAACAAGAGAGCCAGTCCCAAGCATAGCTCTGCAAGACGCCTGGTCACCCGTTGGGAGCAGCATGAGGGAAACCTGGGAGATAAAGGCTGAACAGGATTGGCTATCACATCTCTCAGCACCTTTTCAGTATAAAGGGCCAGAAAGTAAATATTTTAAGCTTTATGGGCCATACGGTCTCTGTCACAACTACTCAATTTTGCTTTTGTAGCAGGAAAGCAGCCGTAAACAACATGTAAAAATATGGGTATGGTTATGTTGCAATAAAACTTTATTTACAAAAAAAAGGCAGCAGCCAGATTGAGCACTCGCTCTCTGCCAACCCCTGAGAGAGATGATTCCTTCAAGTCAAAACATCCCTCAAAAGGCTGATGGGGCGCGAGCAGGGCACCCTGTCTCCACAAGAGGGCGCTGCACCTGTACGCCCCCAGACTGCCCCTCAGCCCTAAGCCATTAAAGCCCCATCGACAAGTCAGAAATAAACACACCACCACTCAGAAAGCGGAGAGGACACCACGTTCACTTTTTTATGAAGCCCGGGATGTTTTCATAAACCTGTAAGCAATCTGGTCTGGTGATTTATTCCAAGCGTTGACTCTACTTTGAATGCAGTGCCCAGGATTACAGACCATGAGGGGCCAGTGGGAGGAAAGGGCTGGGTCAATGAGGTATCCTGAATATAATTTCTCTTTTGGAGCACTTTGAGACTGACGGCCGTTCCCAAGGAAGTGAACTGGCACCGACACTATAATTTTCCAAGGAGAGTTTCAGTGAGTAGGTTCATTTCGAGTGAAAGAATGTTCATTTTAATAGGATGGGTTAGGAATTCAGAGGGCACAAGAGCTGACTGAAATTCTCATAATTAAAGAAGCCAATTATATTTTGTACTATTTTTAAACAGTAGAAAAGAATTTTTTAAACCCCTACAAAGCATGCATGGTTGTGGCTCATTTTCCTGTAGTATGTTTGAAGGAGTATTTTAAGTTACGTTAAATGTTAGGAGAACTACTTGAGCACTAAATTATTTGGGGAGTATTAGGTAACTGCTAGTTTGCAATATAGGGAAGGAAGTTAATTTACCTTCCAGGGAGCTACTGCTTTAAATTGGTTTCAACAAAGGAAGAATTTATGGACTCCATTCTGAGGACATGAATTCCAAGTCATTAGTTTTAGTTCTGGATGGTCAGGAATGGCATCTGGGCCTAATTATCTGCATGTGTATCTAGCAGGCAGTTGTTCGGCTACTAATATTTTAAGAGGTCAGCATTTTTAGTGCTGGAGTTATAAACACAAAGCATAGAACAAGGTTTCTTATATACCAAATGCTAATTTCACAGGCTCCCTCTACTATGGAAACCACTGTAGGTTCAGTAGTACTTTATACTAACATCACCGCAAGTTTTGGTCAGAGTGTAGAGGGCAAAGCTTCAGCACCCAGAGGCCACCACTGTGATCTGACAGTAGCTAAACCCAGGGACCTCGAGGGAGAAAAAGCTATTACAACTGGGAAGAAGCTGGGATCTCAACATGGTTTACTGGCTTCATAGATCATTCCCCAGGGTAATGGAAGGGACACGCCAGGGCCCCAAAATATCTCCATCACACGTCTTCCACAGCCTCAAATTCCGCCTGTTGTTTTCCGTTTCCTTGGTCCTGTTCTCTCTAGCAGTCCTGTATAAACATGAAATTGCTTTCAAAAGTCACTAATCACATACCTATGGTGCAACACAAAGTGGTTCAGATTGAACCAAGCTACCCAGCAAAGTATTCAGGGAATAAGACACAAGACAGGCCTGTATGTGAGGGGGAGGGCAGGCACTGAAGCCTCGAGGCCCAGCTGGGACTGAAAGACAGCTCTGCAGGGAGAGTGCTAGGAAGCCAGGGAATTGAACAGAGAAACCCTGAAAAGGAGAAGGGACAGGTGAGAACAGGGTCCCCAAGACAAACATGTCGATGTGCAAACTGCCTGATCGGGGCAGGGACTACACAGCAGTTTGCTTACATATATGGTGCACCAAACTCAGAATCCTCCTCCACAAAAAGGACTGCTATCATTGGTTCTTCAGGTGGAGTTTCAAGACTGTTGACACCAATATTTAGGCTTAATAACATTAAAAAGAACTTCTATTCTGCAACAGATTTTGATGAAGCAAGAAATAGAAATGTAAAGGCACTCTACAACTTGGCTGTAAGGAGGCCACATTACAGATGTTGGATCCTGTATGTCAGAGAAGCAAAGAGTGCAGGCTGTGAAGGCAGCTGGCCCAATTTTGAAACTATTCTGATTCATAGACGCTGTGTGGCCTTGTGCAGGGTCTTAATTCTGTACCATAGTTCACTCATCTGTAAAATACATAGAGCAATCTTGCCTCATGTGGCTGCTGTGTGGATTCAATGAGTTCAGACATACAGAAAGCCTACGATGGTACCTGGCACAAAATGATCACTGTTACCTGATACTACCGACCCTTCACGGTAAGTAGTCATGTTCCATGAGTTGAGATGCGATGCTCAGGGCTGTATAATCAGAAAGGCTCAACCAATTTCTATCTCATCAGCACCATATCGGTGCCTATAACCACAGAGAGGTCATCATTTTAAAAAAATTAAAGTATCATTAATATACAATCTTATGAAGGTTTCACATGAACAACATTGTGGTTTCAACATTCACCCGTATTATCAAGTCCTCACCCACCCTTTCCCATTGCAGTCACTGTCTATCAGCATAGTAAGATGCTACAGAGTCATCACTTGTCTTCTCTGTGATGTACTGCCTTCCCCATAACCTACCTACATTGTAATTGCTAATTATAGTGCCCCTTAATCCCCTTCTCCCTCCCTCCCTATCCACCCTCTCCACCCCTTCCCTTTGGTAACCACTAGTTCCTTCTTGGAGTCTGAGTCTGTTGATTAGTTCCTTCAGTTTTGCTTTGTTGCTATTCTCCACAAATGAGTGAAATCATTTGGTACTTGTCTTTCTCCACCTGGCTTATTTCACTGAGCATAATACCCTCTAGAACCATTCATGTTGTTGCAAATGGTAGGATTTCTTTTCTTTTTGTGGCTGAATAATATTCTATTGTGTATATGTACCACATCTTCTTTATTCATTCATCTATTGATGGACACTTAGGTTGCTTCCATGCCTTGGCTACTGTAAACAGTGCTGCAATAAACATAGGGGTGCCTCTGTGTTTTGAATCAGGGATCTTGTTTTCTTCGGATAAATTCCTAGGAGTGGAATTACTGGGTCAAACACAGGTCATCATTTTTATGAAATGGAAAGGAAAAGCAACGTGAATTTATGCATGCCACATGGCCACTGGCTTCCACACACATCACAGAGCTGTCAGGGGCCACAAAATGGCAAGTATTCTGATCTTGGAGAAAGGTACGTGTTATGTTACTAGAGAAATTTTATATGGAAATGGAGCCTCCCACACTGAAGTTGGAGCACATGCCATAAATGTTCTTAAAACATAAGAACTTAAATGATTTTTTTTTAACAGGAGCCAATTTTGGATGTGAGAAGCCAGTAAGACACTTAAATCCAACACCACAGATTCCTTAAATGGCTTTCAAATGATCAGTTCTTAAAAGTATTGCTTTATGCCTTCTCTCAGGCATCAGAATGTGGGGAGGAGGGCAGGCAGAAACTTACTCCCAGCATTTCTGAGAGTTTACAGGAGGTGATCTGCTTGCACTTTTAGCAGTTTTTATTCATTGTATGCCAAAATGGAAAAATAGATGACATGAAAAAATCCATCAAGTCTATCAAGCATGTACCCAGGAAGGAGAACAATGCCAGGGACGTGCCTGGCCACCCTACACCCTGTCAGGATTTCTACGGAGCCTGCGTCCCAGCAAACATGGCCAGGCTTGGCTACAGTGTCCACTGACACATGGCTTTGTCATATGTGTGCAGAGGAAATAGAAGGTCTGCCCTTAGTGGACTGAAGCAGAAGCTTCCCACTGCCAGCAAGGAACTGAGTGACCAAATACACAGTCAAGTTTCCTGGACCACAGTTTGCTCATCTGTAAGATGAGAGGGTTGTACAGACAAAACAGCACAGAAGTCCCCCCACCAGCTCTAAGTCTGTCACCCTGAGTCCCTTCATCCCTGGCACCTCCCTGCAGAACACTGTCCTCCTTTCTCTGTAGCTGTGTCTGCAAGCCAGATGACAGACAATGCCCAAGTTTATTACTCCATGCATAATCCTCCAGATGTCCACCTCAGTGGCATCTCCAGGACTCAGGACCTGAGCACAGCTGTACAACTTTGCCCTGCCCATGAGTACCCAGCTGGGGGACAGCTCAAATCCAGCCTGCACTCCCCAGTGGATCTACCTAGAGGAAGACACCTTCTCCCAATTCAAACAAAAGCATCCTACATCCTAGCTACAGTCCTGCCTAGAAATGTGAAACTTTTCATGAACACACACAAAAATATAAAACTACCTAAGCAAGCAAATGAACACATAAGGGCAACAAATGCCCTTAAAAGCAGGCTTATAGAACCCAAATTTTCTGATTTTATACATTGGTCTTATTTACTAAGGAAAATAGGGGTTTAATATTTCATTTTCAATGACTGTGTTCCAATTCCTAGACATCAACCTTAGTTGATCTTTTCAGAATATTTCCCTTGTGATATTCGGGGTATGTTTATGCAGAGAGCAAAGCCGTTTTGCTTGAGTTTAAGATTAAGCACTTAGTGTATATAAACTATTTGAATCATGCTTTATTAATAGTATGCAAGTTCTCACCTTTGACATTTTTACATTTTTATTGCTTTCCCTATAGGAGAATTTACATATAGTAATGTCCACCTAAGTCAAATACTCTGTTCCCATTTTCTGCCTCTACAATAAATGAAAACCCAGCCCAATTTGTTTTTCAAAGGTAATATGAAGTAATCCAAAAATCCTATCAGAAACACGTAGAAAATTAGGTTCATGGAAGTATTCAGCTACAACTATTCACTCCCTGGAATAACTTCCTAAGTCCATGGCCAGAAGGTCACAGATTTACAAATACCCTTTTTTGTTCCGACATTCCCATATCTGGCAGACTAAAGGACTAAGGGGAAGCATATGAATACATCTCTGTGAACTATTTCCTCTCACGACTACTTGATGATCATGGACTGGGAATATATTTTTTTTCTGATGGGTATTTCCCCCACCGTGCCCCACCTCCCACCCTGACCAGAGCTATTTTCCCTGGAGATGCTCCAACAATATACCGCAGACATACTCCCACTGTGGCATTCATCTGGAAAATTTTGCAACTTAAAAAAAACATCTCAGCCATCTAACAGGCATCTCTACGGACCTGTAGACTGGAGACCAAGAACACACAGTAAATATTTTTGGTCTAGCTCAAAAGGAGTTTGGCGATTTGTATGATGGAGCTTATTTGTTTATAATAATTTACTGAAGAAGTTAGGACACTTTGTTCACATCCATTTGGTTTGGCGGGTTAATGTACACAGTGCCTGACTAGTAGGGGCTCAATAGATACTTGCTGGATGAAGGAAAGCTGCAAGTCTTGTACTCGTTAGTGGTCTTTCACGCAAGAAATTGAAATTCTTGGAGCTCTATTTTCCACAAAGAACTGGGACTTGTTCGGTTGATTCTCATTATTTACAGTAGTTACCTTCTATAAGGCTGCTGTAGACACTGAACCAACAAACACACTGTTCTGCAGGGAATCACAGGGTTATGTTCCTGGGAGCCTTTGCTCCCGTGTTTGTCAACTCATCAGTGCATAACCCTGTTTTGGGTGCTTTTGTTTAAACGCAGCTTATTTAACAAATATTGTAGACTCATTAACACTGAAATCATAACCAACAGCACTATAATACATGCCTGAACAAAGCTTGTCTAATACACTTATTTTCTCCTTAAGGCACATCACAGCCTTCTCATGCTTCGGAAACTGGACAGCGCTTCAGTGCTATGCATACTTGGGGGCTGTCTTCAACAGTGAAATTACCAACAAACACAAAAGTGCAAAAAACCTGGATATATAGACCATAAAAAAAGGACACTTATTTGTAAGACAGCTGACAGCAGAAGGTCACTTTGCTCAACCTTAGCTGGGAAATGTGCACAGCAGGACAGTCACATTTTTCCCTGCCCTGCACATGTCTGTGAATGCCACAAAAGCCCCAAGAGTATGTATTTGGGAGTTACTAGTAAATGTTAGCAAGCATGAAAAGATTCTCCACATCACTAATTTAATTAATAAAACTAAGGATGCGGAGAAATAATTCTAAAATAATTGCAGGCAAATACAAGCAGAAAATGTTTGGGAGTAAAAGTAAATTCACAGATGCATAATCCATAAACAACGAGGACAGACTTGACTCTATTCGTTAAGTGCCTCCTCAGTGCTGGCCACTGCTGGAGGAAGGTGACCAGAACTGTGTTAATAGTGGGGGAAAAAAATTAAATCAGCATCCAAATACATAAACACAAAATGGGATGACAGTGCAATGTAGAAGAAACAGGTATGTATAAAGGGGGACCATAACCTAACAATTTCAGGGGGATCATGACACTGAAGCCCAGTACTAAAAGCACAGGTTGGAGTCAGCCAGATAGAAGAGAGGGAGTGCCAGCCATAATAAAAAATACAAAAAAGGGGGGGATTACGCTCCCCAATTTCAAGCTCTACTACAAAGCCACAGTAATCAAGACAATTTGGTACAAGAACAGACCCACAGACCAATGGAACAGATTAGAGAGCCCAGATACAAATGCAAGCATATATGGTCAATTAATATATGATAAAAGCCATGGACATACAATGGGGAAGTGACAGCCTCTTCAACAGCTGGTGTTGGCAAAACTGGACAGCTACATGCAAGAGAATGAAACTGGATTATTGTCTAACCCCTTACACAAAAGTAAACATGGAATGTATCAAAGACTTGAATATAAGTCATGAAACCATAAAACTCTTAGAAGACAACATAGGCAAAAATCTTCTGAATACAAACATGAGCAACTTCTTCCCGAATGCATCTCCTTGGGCAAGGGAAACAAAAGCAAAAATAAACAAATGAAGCTAAAAAGCTTCTGCACAGCAAAAGACACCATCAGCAGAACAAAAAGGCATCCTACAGTATGGGAGAATATATTTGTAAACAACTTATCCAACAAGGGGTTAACATCCAAAATATATAAAGAACTCAACATGCCTCAACAACCAAAAAGTAAATAAACCGATTAAAATATGGGCAGAGAATATGAACAGACAATTTTCCAAAGAAGAAATTCAGATGGCCAACAGGCACATGAAAAGATTCTTCACATCACTAATCATCAGGGAAATGCAAATTAAAACCACAATGAAATATCACCTCACACCAGTTAGGATGGCCAGCATTGAAAAGACTAAGAACAACAAATGCTGATGAGGATGTGGAGAAAGGGGAATCCTCCTCACTGCTGGTGGGAATGTAAGCTAGTTCAACCATTATGGAAAACAATATGGAGGTTTCTCAAAAATCTAAAAATGGAAATACCATTTGACCCAAGAATTCCACTTCTAGGAGTTGACCCAAAGAATACAAGTTCTCAGATTCATACAAGACATATGCACCCCTATGTTTATTGCAGCACTATTTACAATAGCCAAGATATGGAAGCAACCTAAGTGTCCATCAGTAGATGAATGGATAAAGAAGAGGTGGTACATATACACAATGGAATATTATTCAGCCATAAGAAACAAATCCTGAGGAGGGGCGGAAGATGGCGGCGTGAGTAGAGCAGTGGAAATCTCCCCCCAAAACCACATATATCTATGAAAATATAACAAAGACAACACTTCCCAGAATAAAGACCAGAGGACACAGGACAATATCCAGACCACATCCGCACCTGAGAGAACCCAGCGCCTCGCAAAGGGGGTAAGATACAAGCCCCGGCCCCGCGGGAACCGAGCTCCCCTCCCCCCAGCTCCCGGCGGGAGAAGAGCAGGCAGAGCGGGAGGGAGACGGAGCCCAGGGCTGCCGAACACCCAGCCCCAGCCATCCGGGCCAGAGTGCAGACACAGTACGTGCCCAAGGGGCCCTGGATGCTAGGGAAACAGGGCAGCAGGAACAGTGAGCGGGCACTGGAGGCTGGGTGATGGAGGACATAAGAAAAGCGCACGACCATTTTTTTTTTTTTTGCTTTTTTGCTGTTTTGTTTTGGCGAGCACTTTTTGGAAGTCTTAAAGGGATAGGGCCCCCAATACTAGGGAAACAGGGCAGCAAGACCAGTGAGCAGAGGCCTGAGGCTGGCACCGGTGAATAAAGAAAAATGAGCGACCACCTTTTTTTTAATTAAAAAAATTTTTTTTTTTTTGGTGGTCGTTGTTTTGTTTTGGCGGGTGCTTTTTGGAAATCTTAAAGGGGCAGGGTGGGTCACTTAATCCAGAGGTAGGGAATCCGGGGATCTCTGGGCACCCTAACCCCTGGGCTGGAGGGAGCAGGGAGGCCCCTTACGGAGATAAATAGCCTCCCAGCCGCTCCTGCTCCAACGCGACTCCACCACTTTGGAGTAGCTGCCCGAGCCAGGCCACGCCCACAGAAACAGCGGAGATTAACTCCATAGCAGCCGGGCAGGAAGCAGAAGCCATGTCTACCCGCAGCTGCCCAGCAGAAGCCACTAGAGGCCGCTGTTCTCCCAGGAGAGGAGGGCCACAAACCAGCAAGAAGGGAAGTCCTTCCAGCCGTCACTCGTCCCAGTTCTGCAGACTATCCCTATCACCATGAAAAGGCAAAGCTACAGGCAGACAAAGATCACAGAGACAACACCAGAGGAGACAGACCTAACCAGTCTTCCTGAAAAAGAATTCAAAATAAGAATCATAAACATGCTGACAGAGATGCAGAGAAATACGCAAGAGAAATGGGATGAAGTCCGGAGGGAGATCACAGATGCCAGAAAGGAGATCACAGAAATGAAACAAACTCTGGAAGGGTTTATAAACAGAATGGATAGAATGCAAGAGGCCATTGATGGAATTGAAATCAGAGAACAGGAACGCATAGAAGCTGACATAGAGAGAGACAAAACGATCTCCAGGAATGAAACAATATTAAGAGAACTGTGTGACCAATCCAAAAGGAACAATACCTGTATTATAGGGGTCCAAGAAGAAGAAGAGAGAGGAAAAGAGATGGAAAGTATCTTAGAAGAAATAATTGCTGAAAACTTCCCCAAACCGGGGGAGGAAATAATCGAACAGACCACAGAAATACACAGAACCCCCAACAGAAAGGATCCAAGAAGGACAACACCAAGACACATAATAATTAAAATGGCAAAGATCAAGGACAAGGAAAGAGTTTTAAAGGCAGCTAGAGAGAAAAAGGTCACCTATAAAGGGAAACCCATCAGGTTAACGTCAGATTTCTCAACAGAAACCCTACAGGCCAGAAGAGAATGGCATGATATATTTAATACAATGAAACAGAAGGGCCTTGAACCAAGGATACTGTATCCAGCACGACTATCATTCAAATATGACAGTGGGATTAAACAATTCCCAGACAAACAAAAGCTGAGGGAATTTGCTTTCCACAAACCCCCTCTACAGAACATCTTACAGGGACTGCTCTAGATGGGAGCACTCCTAGAAAGAGCACAGCACAAAACACCCAACATATGAAGAATCGAGGAGGAGGAACAAGAAGGGAGAGAAGAAAAGAACCTCCAGTCAGTGTATATAACAGCTCAATAAGCGAGCTAAGTTAGGCAGTAAGATACTAAAGAGGCTAACCTTGAACCTTTGGTAACCACGAATTTAAAGCCTGCAATGGCAATAAGTACATATCTTTCAATAGTCACCCTAAATGTTAATGGGTTGAATGCACCAATCAAAAGACACAGAGTAACAGAATGGATAAAAAAGCAAGACCCATCTATATGCTGCTTACAAGAAACTCACCTCAAACCCAAAGACGTGTACAGACTAAAAGTCAAGGGATGGAAAAACATATTTCAAGCAAACAACACTGAGAAGAAAGCAGGGGTTGCAGTACTAATATCAGACAAAACAGACTTCAAAACAAAGAAAGTAACAAGAGATAAAGAAGGACACTACATAATGATAAAGGGCTCAGTCAAACAAGAGGACATAACCATTCTAAATATATATGCACCCAACACAGGAGCACCAGCATATGTGAAACAAATACTAACAGAACTAAAGGGGGATATAGACTGCAATGCATTCATTCTAGGAGACTTCAACACACCACTCACCCCAAAGGATAGATCCACCGGGCAGAAAATAAGTAAAGACACGGAAGCACTGAACAACACAGTAGAGCAGATGGACCTAATAGACATCTATAGAACTCTACATCGAAAAGCAACAGGATATACATTCTTCTCAAGTGCACATGGAACATTCTCCAGAATAGACCACATACTAGGCCACAAAAAGAGCCTCAGAAAATTCCAAAAGATTGAAATCCTACCAACCAACTTTTCAGACCACAAAGGTATAAAACTAGAAATAAACTGTACAAAGAAACCAAAGAGGCTCACAAACACATGGAGGCTTAACAACACGCTTCTAAATAATCAATGGATCAATGACCAAATCAAAATGGAGATCCAGCAATATATGGAAACAAATGACAACAACAACACTAAGCCCCAACTTCTGTGGGACACAGCAAAAGCAGTCTTAAGAGGAAAGTATATAGCAATCCAAGCATATTTAAAAAAGGAAGAGCAATCCCAAATGAATGGTCTAATGTCACAATTATCGAAATTGGAAAAAGAAGAACAGATGAGGCCTAAGGTCAGCAGAAGGAGGGACATAATAAAGATCAGAGAAGAAATAAATAAAATTGAGAAGAATAAAACAATAGCAAAAATCAATGAAACCAAGAGCTGGTTCTTCGAGAAAGTAAACAAAATAGATAAGCCTCCAGCCAGACTTATTAAGAAGAAAAGAGGGTCAACAACACAAATCAACACTATCAGAAACGAGAAAGGAAAAATCACGATGGACCCCACAGAAATACAAAGAATTATTAGAGAATACTATGAAAACCTATATGCTAACAAGCTGGGAAACCTAGGAGAAATGGACAACTTCCTAGAAAAGTACAACCTTCCACGATTGACCCAGAAAGAAACAGAAAATCTAAACAGACCAATTACCAGCAACGAAATTGAAGTGGTAATCAAAAAACTACCAAAGAACAAAACCCCCGGGCCAGATGGATTTACCTCGGAATTTTATCAGACATACAGGGAAGACATAATACCCATTCTCCTTAGAGTTTTCCAAAAAATAGAGGAGGAGGGGATACTCCCAAACTCATTCTATGAAGCTAACATCACCCTAATACCAAAACCAGGCAAAGACCCCACCAAAAAAGAAAACTACAGACCAATATCCCTGATGAACGTAGATGCAAAAATACTCAACAAAATATTAGCAAACCGAATTCAAAAATACATCAAAAGGATCATACACCATGACCAAGTGGGATTCATCCCAGGGATGCAAGGATGGTACAACATTCGAAAGTCCATCAACATCATCCACCACATCAACAAAAAGAAAGACAAAAACCACATGATCATCTCCATAGATGCTGAAAAAGCATTTGACAAAGTTCAACATCCATTCATGATAAAAACTCTCAGCAAAATGGGAATAGAGGGCAAGTACCTCAACATAATAAAGGCCATCTGTGATAAACCCACAGCCAACATTATATTGAACAGCGAGAAGCTGAAAGCATTTCCTCTGGGATCGGGAACTAGACAGGGATGCCCACTCTCTCCACTGTTATTTAACATAGTACTGGAGGTCCTAGCCACGGCAATCAGACAAAACAAAGAAATACAAGGAATCCAGATTGGTAAAGAAGTTAAACTGTCACTATTTCCAGATGACATGATACTGTACATAAAAAACCCTAAAGACTCCACCCCAAAACTACTAGAACTGATATCGGAATACAGCAAAGTTGCAGGATACAAAATCAACACACAGAAATCTGTGGCTTTCCTATATACTAACAATGAACCAACAGAAAGAGAAATCAGGAAAACAACTCCATTCACAATTGCATCAAAAAAAATAAAATACCTAGGAATAAACCTAACCAAGGAAGTGAAAGACTTATACTCTGAAAACTACAAGTCACTCTTAAGAGAAATTAAAGGGGACACTAACAGATGGAAACTCATCCCATGCTCGTGGCTAGGAAGAATTAATATCGTCAAAATGGCCATCCTGCCCAAAGCAATATACAGATTTGATGCAATCCCTATGAAACTACCAGCAACATTCTTCAATGAACTGGAACAAATAATTCAAAAATTCATATGGAAACACCAAAGACCCCGAATAGCCAAAGCAATCCTGAGAAAGAAGAATAAAGTAGGGGGGATCTCACTCCCCAACTTCAATCTCTACTATAAAGCCATAGTAATCAAGACAATTTGGTACTGGCACAAGAGCAGAGCCACAGACCAATGGAACAGACTAGAGAATCCAGACATTAACCCAGACATATATGGTCAATTAATATTTGATAAAGGAGCCATGGACATACAATGGCAAAATGACAGTCTCTTCAACAGGTGGTGCTGGCAAAACTGGACAGCTACATGTAGGAGAATGAAACTGGACCATTGTCTAACCCCATATACAAAAGTAAACTCAAAATGGATCAAAGACCTGAATGTAAGCCATGAAACCATTAAACTCTTGGAAGAAAACATAGGCAAAAACCTCTTAGACATACACATGAGTGACCTCTTCTTGAACATATCTCCCCGGGCAAGGAAAACAACAGCAAAAATGAGTAAGTGGGACTATATTAAGCTGAAAAGCTTCTGTAATGCAAAAGACACCATCAATAGAACAAAAAGGATCCCTACAGTATGGGAGAATATATTTGAAAATGACACATCCGATAAAGGCTTGACGTCCAGAATATATAAAGAGCTCACACGCCTCAACAAACAAAAAACAAATAACCCAATTAAAAAATGGGCAGAGGAACTGAACAGTTCTCCAAAAAAGAAATACAGATGGCCAACAGACACATGAAAAGATGCTCCACATCACTAATTATCAGAGAAATGCAAATTAAAACTACAATGAGGTATCACCTCACACCAGTAAGGATGGCTGCCATCCAAAAGACAGAGAACAACAAATGTTGGCGAGGCTGTGGAGAAAGGGGAACCCTCCTACACTGCTGGTGGGAATGTAAGTTAGTTCAACCATTGTGGAAAGCAGTATGGAGGTACATCAAAATGCTCAAAACAGACTTACCATTTGACCCAGGAATTGCACTCCTAGGAATTTACCCTAAGAATGCAGCAATCAAGTATGAGAAAGATCAGTGCACCCCTATGTTTATCGCAGCACTATTTACAATAGCCAAGAATTGGAAGCAACCTAAATGTCCATCGATAGATGAATGGATACAGAAGATGTGGTACATATACACAATGGAATACTACTCAGCCATAAGAAAAGGGCAAATCCAATCATTTGCAGCAACATGGATGGAGCTGGAGGGTATTATGCTCAGTGAAACAAGCCAAGCGGAGAAAGAGAAATACCAAATGATTTGACTTATCTGTGGAATATAAGAACAAAGGAAAAACTGAAGGAACAAAACAGCACCAGAATCACAGAACTCAAGAATGGACTAACAGGTACCAAAGGGAAAGGGACTGGGGAGGATGGGTGGGTAGGGAGGGATAAGTGGGGGGAGAAGTAGGGGGGTATTAAGATTAGCATGCATGGGGGGGTAGGAGAAAAGGGAGGGCTGTACAACACAGAGAAGGCAAGTAGTGATTCTACAACATTTTGCTATGCTGATGGACAGTGACTGTAAAGGGGTTTATAGGGGAGACCTGGTATAGGGGAGAGCCTAGTAAACATAATATTCGTCATGTAAGTGTAGATTAGTGATACCAAAAACAAAACAAAACAAAACAAAACAAAAAAGGGCAGTTCCTGTGTGGTAACCTCCAGTGAGTTCTACACAAGGGTATAAAGGGCATATAAAAGTGTAGGCAAAGGGTCTGTTTGTGTTTATACAGAAGATCAAAGCCTAATTGGGCTACCCCAAAAATGAACTAAGATACGATATGAAAGAGAACTTCCAACATCAGCACTCTCTCGAAGACTCATGCCAGAAGATGCTCATCAAAAAACCCCAAGAAAGATCCATGCACTGCTACAGCTGTAGATGCACTCATCCCACCAGCTCCTGGACTTGCCATGGCAATGAAGGAGATATCTAAGCTGGCCTGTGCATACAGTAAAACAAATTTGACTGGATCTATACTGTTGGAACTCAACCAAGAATTAGGAGAAGTGCAAACTGTAGCGCTCCAAAATCTTACAACTACAGACTATTTACTGTTAAAAGAACATAAGGGATGTGAACATTCCCCAGGAATGGGTTGTTTTAATTTGTCTGATTTCTCTCAGACTGTTCAAGTTCACTTGGACAATATCCACCATATCATAGATAAGTTTTCACAAATGCCTAAGGTGCCTAACTGGTTTTCTTAATTTCACTGGAGATGGTTGGTAATTACAGGTATGCTTTGGTTATGTAACTATACTCCTATTATGTTAATGTGTGTGCGCAATTTAAGTAGTAGCTTAAAACCTATACATGCTGAAGTTACTCTACAAGAAGATATGTCAAAGAAATAATCAATCTTGCCATGTTTTCTTCCGCCTGCTACTTCTATAGCTTTTCTTCTTCCTTCCTAATTACAACCCTTAAATAGAATTCGTGCCTCATATCAAATTTACCGAGTATCATAATTCTTCCAAGTGGTAAAGATACCTCGAGACAAATGCTGGGTGTAGAAGCTACAGGGCATAAATGTGCAAAGAAATAAAAAGCTAACCATTTCAAACAATAAGGCTTCTCTCTCACTTACCAACTTCACATTTCCCTGTATGGCCCCGGAAGATGACTGGTTAGCCAGAGACGGGTAAGATTCCTCAAGGGAGGAACAACCTAAGACAGGCACAGTCGCAGGGGGGCCATCAGGTGAGAAATTGGGGATCAACAGAGGTGAGGCTTAGAACCTCACCCCCCCTGTTCTGAGAGAAATCTTCTGCATACGTGGATGTTTTATTGCCCTTGTCTAGCTTGGATTAACACATAGTCTACAGGCACACACCTGATCATCTACATTTGCTCTCTTACAACACTAAACTATGTTTTCTACCTTTATCTTGTATCTACCTACCACTTCAGCATTTTATTAAAAATAATAATAATGAGAGAAATGTGGTATCCACATATAAATCAAGTATAAAAACCAAATGAGTATTCATATTTGAACTGACTGTTTAGAGTTCATACTGCATGAACAAAACCGAAAGTTTCTGTGATGACTGCCCTTGTACTGTTCACTACGTAACTTATTCACTATGTAAGAATTTGTTCTCCATGTAAGAACTTGTTCGTTATGCATCAGAAGATTGGAGACTGACGAAAATTAGGCTTGGGGTGGATTAATGATTGTGCATTGAGCACTGACTCCCCTATACAGAATTTTATTGTCGTTAACAACCATTTGATCAATAAATATGAGAGATGCCCTTGCAAAAAAAAAAAAAAAAGGACAGACTTCCAATGGTAAAATAAATAAGTAACCGGGATGTAATGTATAGCATAAGGAATATAGTCAAGATATTGTAACAGCTTGGTAGGGTGATAGCTGGAACCTAGAATTATGTATATAAATGTTTTATCACTGTGTTGTACACTTGAAACTAATGTAATGTAATACTGTGCGTCAACTACCCTTCAATAAAAAATAATTATCTAAAAAAAAAAAAGAAACTAATCCTACCATTTGCAACAACATGAATGGAGCTGGACAATATTATACTCAGTGAAATAAGCCAGGCGGAGAAAGACGGGTAACAAATGATTTCCCTCATTTGTGGAGTATAACAACAAGGCAAAACTGAAGGAACAAAATAGCAGCAGACCCACAGACTCCAAGAAGGGACTAGTGGTTACCAAAGGGGAGGGGTGGGGGAGAGCAGGAGGGGAGGGAGGGAGAAGGGGATTGAGGGGTATTATGATTGGCACATATGGTGTTGGAGGGATCATGGGGAAGACAGTGTAGCACAGGAAGGCAAATAGTCCATCTGTGGCATCTTACTACACTGATGGACAGTGACTGCAATGGGGTATGGGGGGGACTCGATAATATGGGTGGATGTAGTAACCACATTGTTTTTCATGTGAAACCTTCGTAACAATGTATATCAATAATATCTTAATAAAACAAAACAAAACAAATCTTACTATGCTGATGGACAGTGACTGCAGTCGAGTATGGGGGGACTTGATAATATGGGTGCGTGTAGTAACCATAATGTTTTTCATGTGAAACCTTAATAAAAAAATAATTCTAAAATAATTGCAGACAAATACAAGCAGAAAAAAAAAAAGAGGGAGTGCCTGCAGGCAGAATAAATGCAAGAGCCCTGTGGTAATCTTGCACATAATCAAATATTAAAAGGTATACAGTAGCAGAATGAAACCTAGGGAGCGGCTCCAAGCTCAATGTGCTTATTTTTTTTTAAATTAACATCTAAAGATTTGGTGACTGTTTCCTGTGTGCCAGGCACGGTACTAGGAATACAAAGGAAGATAAGATATGATTCTGACATCGTGAAGCCCGTAAGTGTTGGGGTGGGGGAGACCGCTGGTGGGAGATAGAGCATATACATAGTTTAATAACAGCATGAAAAAGCTATGTTGGATCCAGAGGAGGGAGTTACATTTTTCCGTTGAAGGATACACAGAGAAGGTAATATCCGAGCCGAGTTTTAAGGACGGCAGTGGGAATGTGCTGGAAGAGTGGGGAAGGCATTCCAAAGAAAAGGCAGCATCGAGTGAACATGTGTCTTGATTTGCCCAGGGGCTGTCTTGCCAATGTGTCCCAACCCCGGGCAAGTTCACTACAGATTCAGTGAGACTGAAGAATGACAATGGAACATTCTTGGGGTGAAAGGGTTATACCCAACTTTATTCCCACAGTGGCAGGTCAGTCACTAGAATCCCATCGACTCAGAGCGAGTCTGCAGGCAGCAGGCCGGTCTCTGCCTCTGGGCCTCTCTGCCCATTCAGCCGTCTCAGTCTCTGTCCTTGTGCTGCAAGCACTCCAGCCTCTGCTCTCCTGCAGCTATGCCACCATGTCACTCAGAGCACCGGGCAGAGCTCTTTATATAGTCAATAGCAAAGCATTGCCCGCACATGTGTAGTGAGCTAGCCGACCATGACCAGGTGAGAATCCTGACCATAAGAACCTTCACTTTATCCACAAGGGGTCCCCATGTTTGCCTATTATATTGGTATAATTATTAATAGCACCCATTTCATTCTCAATAGTGTCCTGATTTGGGTGACAAGCTACTGATGTGGCAGAGTTCAGTGAGGACGGAACTTGGGCACGGGCAGGAAGAAGACGTGACATTACAGATGGGTGTCCATGGGCCAGCCAAGGTAAGGGGATGTCCCGTGCAAAGCCAGCAGAGCTGGACAGCTTCAGATGGGCTGTCTTAGGAACTGTTGAGAGTTGTGGGAAAGAGGAAGACGACAGCTCAGCGGCTGAGCCCAGAGGACATTATTTGAGCCAAGAGATGATAAGCCAAGTAACAATGAGAATAGAGAGAGAGACCTGCCTCTCAGGAGGCAGAAGGGACTGGCCTAGATGTCAACTAAGTGAATGTGGAAACTCTGAAAGGCAGGGAAAAAATAATGGATAGCTCTCACAGTTCCAGTCTGGGGGATTTTGGGGTGAAGCCACTAAACAAGATCTAGAACACAAGGTTGGAAGGGGAAGAGTGGCTGGAGACATGAATTCTGTCCTCCACCTAGCTGTTTGTGGAGCCTGGAGGGCCACCAGGGAGGTATGTGCAGGGGGCAACTGGGGCTTTGGAGAAAGAAAACAACTCCCCATGTGCACTTGGCAGTTGAGGATAAAGTACACGGAACAGATGAGATCACTCTGGATGGTGGTGACTGGGGGGCAGAAGGGACTGGGAGAAGAGACCCACATAACCCCGAGCATTAATCCACCCCCTCTAAGACACACCTGATAAACATTCCACTCTGAAAAGAACGGGCATACTACACGAACACTGCTTCAACACAGATCCTCTACCCGCCTCCCTCCTGGCCTTTACATTGGGTTGCCACACTTAAGCCCCTCCTCCTACTTAAAAACCACTGACTCTCTAGTGATCTGAAAAACACCAACATTTAAGCGATGAGTTGAGGCAGAAGCCAAGCAAAAGACCCGTAAGAACCAAGAGGAAACGGTTCAGCATTCTTAAACCCGTTCCCCTCGGCTGCCTCTCTTGGGAACTGCACTTACTTATGTAACTCCAGTAGCTGAAGTCAGCCTTGACTTCAAGGAAGATTCTGCTGCAATTTTCTCATGATCTGCGCGGGAGTCATATTTGAAGAGCAAAGCAGGTATATACGCATCAGCCCGTGCACATGTAACCATTTCCCCCCATTGCCAGGGTGCTCCCAAGGCGGCAGCTAACTCAGAAGGGTACAAAGATCTCTGTTCCTGAGATAGAATCTGTATCTTCAGGAGACAGGATGCTTCCTGTCTCAGCATCTCAAAACTTATTTTATTGGTTATGGTACAGAAAATGTGTTCACTTCTACTCAGTTTATTAGTATTAAGGGCTCCCAACAGAAGCAGCTACGACATCAGACTAGATGGCTGGTAATCACAAAAGGAAGAAGTCCACAGGAATTTTTTTGTCATCCCATTCTAAATAATTTCTGGAAATTCATTACTAACCTTACCAGATAAAGTAACCTAATGTGAAAATCATTCCAAAAGCAGGGGTATACCACATGTAACCACCAATTTATCTAGCTATGTTTTCTAGATCCAAATGCAAACACCTAAATCTCCTGGATATATTTGAGTATCACGTCACTACGTGCAGACAACAGGAAAATGTGCTTTTCTTCCGTAAGCAAAATAAAAACTAACCTCTGGATGTTGAGGAGCATTTCTCTCCAGAGCAGCAGTGTTTATGGGTCTGGGGTCATTTATACACTGCACGCCAAGCTCTTCCCGGCTGTTTCCCACTGAAAAGCGTCACTTACTGGGAGACAGAGCAAATGGGTCTAGTGAACATCTGTTTTTGTGGCTATTACTGTCAGCTGAGGAACGTGGCTTTAACTGAGCAGGAACCCTGGAGGGGCTACAGTTAATCCATCAAGTTCACCAGCATGTGAAAGTTAACACGCAAAACACTGTAGTGACTCCCCCGGGGGTGATGCGCTAGGAGCAGGGTGCGCGTGGCACAGACGACCCTCGGAGATTAGTCTCTTAAGAGAAGAAGACACTGATACTTCAATGCCCTGTTGGGAACGGTCCCTCTTTTTGTGAAAGCCAGGAGCAAATGACATTCTGCAAGAGGATCCAGCCAGACATGAGGCAGCAACAGTGATCAGTCAGTATGCAGGGCCTGTGTTGTGAAACTGCCACATGGCACACATGGGCAGGATTTGCTATTATCATGAAGTTACAAGAAAGCTACAAGGCACATTTTAAAGCTATGGGTCACATTCTTCTACTTCATTAGTAAAGGATGCTCGCTGCAGAAATATTAGGATCTAGATAGTCCTCCATGGTCCAGGACCAAGGTTTTGTGATGGAGTTATTTACAAACATGTGCCCAGGCCTAGATGTGAAGCACTGAGGGGCTAGCAAATGCAGGAAGGTGTTATCCCCAGCAGCGCAAGGGGAGAGCGGCTGCAGGAAGCCAGGGATGTAAGGCTGAAGCTGTAGGAACACCACGGAGCAGCAGCGGGCTTTCATAGAGGCACGCAACATGCAGCACCAGAGGAAGGAGGCTGGGGGAGAACCATGCCAACCTCTCTCCCCCCACGCTCCACTCCGCTGCTGCAGCTGTCCACTGGCAGAACCCAACAGGAAGCCAGAGGGTAGTGGATTCGTTCCACAGAGGCAGGCTCTGGAACAGAGGACACAAAACAGGATGGAAAAGGGTGGAAGAGTTAGGTCTGGAGGGTCAGAATAACCAGAGCAGACAAGCAAGATGAAAACAAGTCACCAATGACTGAACTGCCCCAGAGACAGGCCATCAGCTCTGCAGTCCCGTAAATGTCTGAGATTGGATAAAAATCCAAATGTTACATGTACACATGTGCTTTTGCCTTATAAGAATACATTCACAGGCTTCCTAACTTTTGTTCACATATATATCACAAATATCTCAGAGAATACTCACTTAAACAGCATACCACTAAACCATGCCTCCATTATTGCATAATTTGTTTTTTTCCTCAAAGTTTTTATATTAAAACAGATCAAACAGCTTTTCAGCTCTCTTTCTGCATATCTCTAAGTTCCTAAAGTTCCTAGACATGAATTGTGTATCTGGTTAAGGCCTCTGGTGCATACACTAATTTGCTGGGCATATTATAAATATGAAATATAGTTATTGTGCTAAATGGGGGTTTTGCAATGCAAAAACCACTTATAAAGATTAAGCATTACCTTTTTAGCTGCACGTTTTCTAACTTTATTTTCTAATACTGTCAATCTCTACCTGCAAACTGTCCCCCGCCACACATACGACATACAGATGTTTACAAACATTGAAAAGACAGACAGAGGCCTTCAACAAACACTCGAGTGACAAGGTTCCATCAGCACTAAGTCCCCTTCCCCAGGCTGACCCCATCTGTGCCTGACACAACCCCACCTCCCACCAGCTATCTCCTTCCCTGAGGGAGGTTCCTAACCACTAGCTCTCTCCTCCCTGAAAGTTCCAACCTTTAAATTAAGGCCACAGCACCCGAAGGTAGAGCAACAAGGAATGTCCTGTGGTTGAAAGGAGGGTTATTGTCAGGAGAGGGGTGATTTGGGAGCACGTGCCTCCGGACCTGTGCGCAGCCGTGACAGCCCAGGCCGCCCCTGCAGCTCTAAGAAAGCTGCCCTCAAGCCCAGATCTCCAGCAGAGGTCCATGTGTCCAGACGCTTAGATGGAGAAAGACCCACAATACCATGAACGGCCGGACATGACCAGCTTGGACATCACTCCCCTTGAACTTCTGGGTGCACGTGGAGTCAGTGTGGCACAGTGAGACGTGCCTGGGGTTTGAGCCTGGGGTCAGGCAGACCTGGATGGAAACCCAGCTGCAGGCACACCCCCCAAGCTGTGGGACCTCAGGCAGGCTTATTAACCACATCCAGCTTCCGTTTTCTCCGATGATGTGTAAAATACACCCAGTGCAGTATGGAGCCTGGAGCAGGCACTCAGGTGGTAGCCGTGGTAATTGTCTTTATGGACCCGAGCTGAAGGATCTGTCTAGCTGCTACACAGTCAAATAACTGGCTTAAGGCAGCTGTTCATTTCTCTCCATGATAAGCACACACAGCCTCGGTTGACAGGGGCTCCTGCTTCTTACTTTTCCATCTCCCAACTCATGCCTGTTCCAGACAGCAGGACAGGAGTGAGAGAAGAGGTTTTTTGTTTTTTTTTTAAGGCAAGACCCAGAAATATTATTTTTGATTATGATTATACTTGTTACCATTAATTTTATCCCCCGACCAAAGGACTGGACACTGCCACAGGAACCATTTGTCTTAGTCTGTTCAGGCTGCTCTACTGGAATACCACAGACTGGGTGGCTGTAAACACTTATTTCTCCCAGTTCCAGAGACTAGGAAGTCCAAGATCAGGGTGCCAGGAGCATAGGTGCCTGGTGGGAGCCTGCTTCCTGGTTCCCAGAGAGCTGCCTTCCCACTGTGTCCTCACGTGGCAGAAAGGGCCCTCTGGCCTCTTTACAAGGCCTGGGTCCCATTCATGGGGCCTCCACCCTCCTGACCTAACCAACTCCCAAAAGCCCCACCTCCAAAGACCGTGACATTGGGGGACTGGGTTTCAACCTATGAATTTGGGGGAGATAAAATCATTCAGCCCATTGCAATTATCAGTCAACGTATAAATAGGAACAGATTCTTTCTTTCTAAAAGGTGGGGGTGCAGTGGGGAAATAAAGTGAAGTAACACATGTCAGAGGAAGTGTGGGCTTAGGATGAAAAGGTTGATCCTAAGGGAAAACGTGTAAGGCTGGAGGGACTGTCAGCCTCCCTCGCAATGGAGACCCACCTTGCAGTCACCCGTGTGCGCTCACAGCAAGAGACGGCTCGCATCCTCTAGAAGTCCGGCTGTGGAGCCACCTCCACAGGGCCTTGATTTCGAAGTGTGTCTGCCTGTCTCTTCCTTAGCAAAACAGTCTATTCACTCCCAGGCACCCCGCCACCCCACATCAATCTTCCCAAACAGCTTTCAATCCTGTCAACTCCATTGTACAAAGCATTTCAGAAACTCTTCAAAATAAGCTCTCCACCCCTGAGTGACAATCAAAGCTACGCCACAATTTGGCCTCAGGCAGAGCTCTGCGGAGAGCAGCTGAACAATACATTTTCATGATTATACTAAGGGAGAAGTCTCACTTTGATAGTACTGATTTGGGGGAGGCAAACAGTAGCTGCTGACAGGTCCTGAAGACTAGGAAAGCAGTTCAAGTGCCCAGCAATAAGAAGCGACTCGGGGGAGGGAAGTGACAGTGCGCAGGTGTCATTAACAGCATTTCCAGAGACCGGCAGCTGCGGGAAGGACAGAGCGGGCTGGGGAGATAAGGCAGGGAGGACCCTCACTTTGGACATTGTGTTAAGTGAGGGATGAGCGGATGCAAGCTTGAACATGAGTGGGAAGGGGAGAAGAAAAGGCACGTTCAAAGGCTGTTATCCATGCTGGGTTAGACAGAGGGAAGGACACAGAGGCAGGTTAAGTAAGCAATCCATACTCAGTCCAAGAGAGCAGGTTTAATGCGCCAGGAAAATGCTGGCCCCAGTAGCAATAAGGTTTGCCAGGATGCTAGTGTGGAGATAAGTGGTATGAATTTATATAGTCAATGATTCTGTAACATCCTTCTGTGTTGACAGATAGTAGCTGCACTAGTTGGGGTGAGGATTTAATAATATGAGTACTTTTGAACCACTATATTTGAAACAAATATAAGATTGTATCAATGATACTTGATTTTTAAAAAAAGTTTTATAAAGATAATGAATTCAAGCAAGAGCAGAGCTAAGCTTCCACAACATTCCAAAGGACAGGCTTTTATCTATGGACATGGAGACTGCTTTTATTCACATGGTATTTATGCATGTATAATCCCACTAGAGCTTGGGGCTGAGAGCTCTAATCTCCTCTTATGTACAGAAATAAAAAGGGAATGTAAGATGTAGCAAAGAAGTGGTTGGACACTAAACTATGTTTTCTACCTTTATCTTGTATCTACCTACCACTTCAGCATTTTATTAAAAATAATAATAAAGAGAGAAATGTGGTATCCACATATAAATCAAGTATAAAAATCAAATGAATATTCATATTTGAACTGTTTATAGTTCATAATGCATGAGCAAAACCGAAAGCTTCTGTGATGACTGCCCTTGTACTGTTCACCATGTAACTTATTCATTATGTAAGAATTTGTTCTCCATGTAAGAACTTGTTCGTTAAGCTTCAGAAGATTGGAGACTGACGAAAATTAGGCTTGGGGTGGATTAATGATTGTGCATTGAGTATTGACCCCCCTATACAGAATTTTATTGTTAACAACCATTTGATCAATAAATATGAGAGATGCCCTCACAAAAAAAAAAAAAAAAAAAAGAAGTGGTTGGAGTAACTGTTTGGAGACTCATTAGCCACACGAGACTAGAAGAGAAAAAAAAAATGTCAAGTGAAGGATGATGGTCCAGGAGTTAGTGGTTAGAGACCTGCAGCAAAGCTCATCTGCAATGACAGCCTCCAACAATCCTGCTATTCCTCTGCACAGCCCACCTCCCCTGAATCTGGGCTGGTCTCGTCACTGGCTTTGATCAACAGCGGACAGTGAAAGTGACCCACACTAGCTCTGGTCTTAGTCATTTAGGCCTTAAAAGCCTCTACCTCTGACTGCTTCCATCTCTGTGTTCTTGGAATGCCATGGAGGGAAGCTCTGCCTAGACTCCTGAATGAAGGAACAGAGCAAAGTCACTTGGAGAACGGAGGCACGCCCGCGGCAGCCAGCACCAAGGTCCCCGGCACATGAGTGGAGCCACTTGGTTCCTCTGGCCTCAGCTGAGCCTTCCTCAGCCAAGACCATCTGGGACTGAGCCCAACAGACCCCAGTGAACCCTGCCCAAATTGCAAACCCATAGAAATGTGAGCAAAAAAAAAAAAATCTATCTTCCCGACCACTAAGATTTAGGGTGGTTTGTTAGGCTGCCATAGATAGAACAAAATTCTGTTGAAAATAAGTGAATAAAGAATGAACTACTGAAACTGGAAATGCTGCTCCACCGTGGCTCTGCCACCTACAAGCTATGTAACCCTGAGAAAGTTGTTTGCAGGCCTTGGCCTTAACTCATCTGTAATGAGGAATGCAGTTTGTTACTCATAAGATTGGCAAGAGGGTTGAAAAACAATCAGACATTGCTTAACACAGTGCCTGGACAGTACATATTACTCACTATTATTCAAAGCAAGGTCAGTAAGAACATTTCTGAACACAACCAAAATTAAGGGTAAGTGTATATTTGGCACTGCCCATAAAAATTTAACAAACACAATCTCTTCTGTTACACAATATTTGCATTTCTAAGAAGTCTTGTATAATCAACAGTTGTGTTATAAAAATAACTGCTCCCAAAGGAAAAAGGGATTTAGGATCTCTAAAGTTTCAGATTGACTACAAGAGTTATTTTCTGCAGGAATTTAATAATAGCTTGTAGCTCAAACCTAAACATCCCTGAGCAAATCCAGCGTTTAACCACGACCAGGTTTTGTTCATCAAAAGGTCTGTCTTTTCCTCTCTCCATCAAGACTATCATTTGTACTTTCTTGCACACTTTCTTACCCTTATCACTCGTGGCTTTTCAAAAAGCACAAACTGGAAATAGGACTAATAAAATCCCTACAGGTAAATTGAAATTTGGAAAAGAATGTTGAAGGGACTCAAAGGTAATCGAACAGCTGCCCAAACCAAGGGTCACCAACAAATTTTGTCACTACTTCTCAGCGAGGAAACCTTCATTAGTGACAGTGACAGACTGTGACGGCAACAGTGTTCCGGCTGTTGCACTGAATCTGATCTGTGCTATTAAAGCCAACCCTGCAGGAGAAATTCATGTCCTACCCGTGATGCTCAATAAGATTTGTTAGTTCTGCTTCTCTTTTATAATGATTGTATGTTCAGCGACTAGTTTCACTTTAAGCTGTTTATAGAGAAAAATCAAGAAATGGTAACTAAAACCTGCAGCACCTTCACCTCCCCCTACACACACAGGGTTACAGAGCTATGGAGAAGGTTTCTGCTCTTCAGAGTAGTTCTGGTGTGAGCACCCTCAAATTGGACAGCTCCCACTTAAAAGACTACTCTCCTATAAAGCTAAGGAAAATAACTTCCTCAGCCTTATAACCATTCTCTTTTGAATCCCAGTGACTGAGCAGATAAACACTACAGTTAGAGCAAAGCTCCATGATATTTAGGAGGCAGACAAGAAAGCTGGTCCGTCCAGAGTGAACAGACCATTATCAAATATGAAGAAGGTTCTGACTTTTGCAAAACACTGTCTGGGAGACTAGAACTGTTTAAGCTGGAAGATGCTGCTCGAGGAAATTAACATCAGACCAAGGGATGGCATAGAAGGGCAGAAAAGTCTGGAAAGAAGCAGGATCTCTAAGATGTTTAACAGGAGCAAATAAACAATGTGACGGGGGAAGCCAGCACTATTTGGCTGGGACAAACGGAGGTCACAGACAGAAAAAGCCAGAGCACGCACCACTCCTGCCCCCACCCACGGAGGTGACCTCCTGAAAAAGGCAGCCGCGTAAACCACAGCAGCACCCAGCACCCAAGCCTGGCCAGCATCAAAGGGCCCCACAAACGGACCTTAAACAAATCATCCTTGACAGGACAGCAGCAGCCTGTATGTGAGAGTCACTATAAGAACTGGTCCTATGAAACTTAGCGCATCCATAATGGGTATGATCATTACATTACGTATTGTTCTTTTTACATTGACCCTTGGATGAAGTTTCTTTATGGTCATAATATAAATAACACTTGTAGTTCTCCTGGGCATTGTTCAGTTTTTAACATCTGGGCTTGTGTAACTTATCCTTTCTCTCGGGCTGCTAGAGAGCTCAGAGCCAAATGGCCCACCCATAGCAAGTCTGTGTGTCCTTATGGTATACGTCCTTACCCTCAATCCTGGCTTTATTTTTTAAGTCTCCAGCCTTTTTTTTGTCTTCATAATTTATGCTTTCTCATATTTTATGTAAACTGCCTTATATATCTGGAAGAGATCCAAGTAGAAATTTAAATCCACAAAGTAAACACGGCTGTGTTTCAAAGGATGATCTTACTGCACAGTAACCACGTGTCTTCATTCACCCCTCCACAAACATGTATTCTGCGTGGAAAACGGGGCAGGCACAGGGTGGTCTAAAGACAGGCATGGCCCTGCCCCTACATCTAGTTGGGAAGACTCCCAATAAGCTATGAATTGTTTTAAGTACTGTAACACAATAAAATAACCTACAATGGAGACCCACAGGGATGGGGAAAGGGGGAGAGATATTCTGTGGTAGGGAGTCTGGGGACCTGAGGAGGTGATACTGAGTTCTGAAGAATTAAGAACCAGGATGAGGGTTTCTGTTTTTTTTAAGTGGGAGAAGACCTTTTATTCAGGCAGTAAGAACAGAACAGCAACACCTTGAGACAAGTAAGAGCCTGTCATTTAAAGAAATGAAGAGAACGAGCTAAACTGAGGAAGGATAACACAAAGAGTAGGCAGGCAGAGGTCAGATCAATCAGGGCCTCACAAGCTACAGTAAGGAGTATCGATTTGTCTCTAGGGCAACAAGAAGCCGCTGAAGGATTTTAAGCCTGGACTGGACATCAGCTATTTTTTTTTTTTTTAAGGTTCAGGCTCTCACTTTCTGCTGCATGAGAACGAATTGTAAGAGGCAAGACAGATGCAAAGAGAACGATGACAATAGTGTAGGCCAAAGGTGACAGTGGCCTAGACCCAAATAGTGGTAGTGGAGAGATGGTCCAAATTTGGATATATTTAATGAAACATTAGATGCAGGCATACATGTAAAAGAATGACCTAAAAATTGCTCCTGGACTTCTGCCTAAAGCAACATACCAGGTATCAGTACAACGAGTGAGGGCAGCCAGGTTTGTGTTGAGAGTGAACACAGGGTACAAATCACCACCTCTATTCGGAGGTGTTATCTTAGAAATGTCTTAAAGACATCAGTGGAGATCAAGTAGACAATGGGGTATGTGAATTGAAACTCAAAGAAGTCCTTCCCAAGATCCCTTTCTCAGGAAAGTACTAGACTACATGTGCCAACAAAACAGAGTAAATCAGGAAAGGGGAAAATGTGAGATCCAGGAAACCTGGAATCCGACACCAGAGAGAGAGAAAGATTTCCCAGGCTGACAGCAGGGGAGATCCTGAGGCCATGGAGGATTCGGGAGAAACCAGTCCAGGGCAGGCTTCGAGGTTCTGGGAGGAATTTCTTTAAGAAAGTTAATCAATTTGATATATTGAGAGGAATGTTATACAAATGAGGATGAATTGGGGTTAGATTTATGATCCTGTACTTTTAAAGGCAAAAAAAATTAGGAACTACAGGTGAGACAAAATGCAGATGTCAAAGCACTCTGTATTCAGTAGGGCTTATATTTCATCATAATATACACAACGAAAACTGGTCTATCCCAAACTGTAACCACACTGGGACACTGAAAAGATGGGATAGAAATATGCAGATGGTGGCCGGTGACAGCTGAATTCTCTTCTCCCATAGAAAGAAGTCGACAGACAATACCAAAATTTGAAAAATTAAGTTGTAATGTAAGTCACTTAGTTCTATAGATGTAAAAACAACAACAACAACAATTAGAATGAAGTTGCTGTTGGGGGACAGGAGGGCCTGGAAGGGGTTGAGGGTCCACTGTCTGATCAGCTATGGAATTATTTGACTCAACTCTAATGTAGATAACATTTAAAACTAAACAAAGACATTAACTAAAAATGCAGACGGTACATTATACCATTGATTTTACTCTCAATATGTAAGCCAGTAAAAATGCACATGAAGAATAGAGGACATTAGATGAAAAGCAGAAATTATAATTATGGCTACCTTTCACTTCAGAATAGTCAAGGTGCCTTTTTGTTTTTGATGTTAGTGAAACTAATGTTGGACACAACAGTGTCCATGAATACAATTTTGCCACCGAATAGTGAAAAAGCTTGTTCATTCGGGTTTAAAAGGATCCTAAGCAAAACAAATACAAACGTAAGTATAAAAATGTTAGCTTTCCTTTTGAAACTGTCTCACCTGCTGAGAACACACGCCATTCAGAGTATGGTTATTATCTCGGGGTTCAAACGTATGGAACTGCCTTGGAGGTGAAATCATCTTATATTGGTAAAACGTCATTGTTCCCGGGCTGTTGTCTCACACAGAGCTCGGCCCTGCCACCAACAGGCCTCCAGTATGGCATTCCAGGTTCAGTGCAGGATTTCTAGAAACTTTCCCAGGATTAAGAATACCTGTTAAAATGTAAGGCCACTCAGTGGTGACAGAAGTACCACTCACCCATGACTTAATTCAAGAGAAGTAACCGTGAAAACAAACCCCCATTTTATCTGGAGGAGAAAAAAGATGCTTTAAAACTTTTTTTTTTTTTTTTGGTATGATGACATTTTGGTAATGTACGAAAACTCTACATTTCTGAGAGATGAATACTGAAATGTGTAGTGGTGACATGACATGTCGGGGATTTGCTTTAGAATACTTTAGCAAAGGAAAAAGGGACAGATAGAGAAAATGGTGCAAAATCCTGATAATTACTGACAGTGATGAGCATATGGGAACTTATCTTACCATAGCACATTTGAAAGTTTCATAGGTAAAAAAAAAATACGTCGAGGGAAATGTGGTCCATTTTCTTCACCTTAAAAATAAAAAGGGAAATTTGCCTGTTTTCTCTTTAGGCTGATGACACGAGTACATTGCAAAGTGAAGGCAGCAGTGGAGATGCACTTTACCAAATCACAGCCCCATCCTAGTTAGAAGTCCTTCAAAAAGAGCCCAGGCTCAACGGGCAGACAAGGCAGGCTAATGTGCAGAGTTAAAAGAATCCAGCTTTGGACTAATGAGCGCCTGGTGACTCAACGCAAAACTCTACGGGATACCATTTTGTTAAACGAGGGCTGCCTAAACATGGAAAAGGATGTTTTAAAAATCTGATAATTACCTGGGCAATTCAAGAGAAGCCTTATCCTTTTGTGTGGTGAATATGGCTGAAAGCAAAAGTTCTTGGTTTAAGTTACGGAGCTGACTGCCCCGTTGTATGGCTTCCCTGGGTGTCTGTAAACAGCCAAATATGGACCGAGAAGCAGGGCAGCCAGAGGGCTCCTGGCAATGTGCCTTGCAGCAGGCCAGTTAGCACATGAAGTCTCTCAGAGGGTCCTCAGATAAGTCGCCCCAAAAGGATACACACTTGTTAAAAAAGTTCGTAGTAGTTTTTGTAAATAAGACACAAATATCAAGCCCAGTACGCCAGGATAAGAGACGTGAAGGAAATTTTGAGAAAGCCTTCTCATCTGATGTCCCTTTCCTTCCCACTTTATAAGCCTGAGTTTCCCCAAATGAAACAGCTTCCCCTTTCTAGAAAGGGGGAGGTCACCATGAGAGTACAGCTCTTCGCCAGGTGAGGAAACTGTACTTCACCCTGATTCTATTCTGAGGGGCAGCCCATCTTGAAAGAAGCAGAAAGAAAAGCCAGTGGGCTGGGCTGGGCAGGGGTACATGGTGGCCTTAGCACATTTGCAGAGTGACACGATGGGCACCTGTGCTCACATGACATGTGCTGGCAGCTGTGGCGAGCTCCCTTTCATATACTTGTGGAGTAAAGACATTCTTTAACAGTTGGGGTAAGAAAAACTAGCAAAGGCATTCAAAAGATTCAGTTAACAGTTCTGGATGGCTATCCTGCTGTTAAGGCCCATTAGAGAGAGGTACCCAGAATGAATGTCCTACATATTTTCATAGTCAAGATGTTCTTCTGTCAAGCAAATCCTCTGGGCTACAGACTAAGCTTCCGTTTGCTCTGCTCTCAGTGAAGCAGGGAGCCATCCGTCGCAGGAATGCCCAAGACCCGCCCTCCCACAACTGAAGATCAGAGAGCCAGAGAGTTACGGGGACCCACAGCCACACATTCCAGGAGGGCAGTGGCAGGGCCATATGCTAAAGGCCATGTTTTGCAGGTTCCAAGCCAAAGTGCTATCTGGGGACACTATTTTTCAGACACTATTATTCATTTTGGTAAAACTTGATATATTTGTAATTTGCATCTTAAGTTTAAAACCTGAACCCATCAGAAAATCAGGGAGGGTTCCGTTAGCATCTCATAATTGTCTTATAAAGAGCTCTCCAGTGAAGAGATGAATTAGGACACATCTGTACAATGAAACACCATGCTGTAAAAATGAACTGGTGCTCTACGTAATGATTCCTTACCTATTGTAAGGTGCAAAAGGCAATTGCAGACAGCAACCCAATTGTGTAAGTAATAACTACAAGTATGTTTTAGGACAGGCATAAAAAGGATCAGGAAAAATGCCCTCGTCCCTTGGCGGCAATTACCCTGGGGGGGTGAGATTATGGAGGACCACGGTTCTAGGTCATACATCACTATACTGTAAAACATGCAAAGAGCAAGTACTGCTATCATCATAAAAAAGTAAAGCTTTAAAAAAAAGTAAGGTTTTTCTCTTTCTTGTGCCCTTTTCCTTACAGAAACTGAAAAGCAAGATCCCTCTTCACACACCTCTCTGGAAGGAAAGAGTCTTTCCCCTCACCATCAAGGCAATTTCCTTTAGACGCCAATCCCCTCAGGTGTAGAGTCCTGAGAAGTGTGGCTGAACCCTCATTTCTTCAGGGCACAGCAAGTTAAACACGGTCCCCAGCAGCAACCCAGGCTTCACAAGATGAAGGCCAACATCACATCAAATGTACCCATGTGGGCACATACCAAATGTGCCAGGACAGCCAAACAGAGTCAAGCTGTATATAAGAGATAAATATACACCTTATGATGACACAAGTCATTTTAATGGAAGACAAGGAAAATTGTGCTAAAAAATCAAGGAAGGAGTCACTGAAGAGGCAGGGCTTGGAGGTGCAGCTTGAACCAGAGCTGGGTGACTAAGGGGTGTTCTGCCCTGGAGCCCCTAACGCATGCACACATGCCCTTTCCCATCCTCCAGCCCCGACTGCCCGGAAATGGCCAAGACCTCAGCCTCCTCCCGTCTGGGACAGCAGGGGTGAAGCATGCCCAGTTTTAAGCATCCTGTGTCACTGACCCCGGTGTGCACTCCACATATAATTTCCAAGCATGCCATGACTTGAAAATATTCTCCCCAAACATGGGTGGCCTCTGGGAGAGTCCTTGGGGTGTTGGGGGGGTAGAAGTGCTGGGTAAGCAGGGTCCTTTCATGACTTAAGAACTTAAATATCTATTCCTATATCCTAATAGGGTGCCATGCTCACAGTGCTGTCAAGCTCTGAAAATGTATTAAAAATTCAGGGGAGGGGCGGAAGATGGCGGCGTGAGTAGAGCAGCGGAAATCTCCTCCCAAAACAACATATATCTATGAAAATATAACAAAGACAACCCTTCCTAGAATAAAGACCAGAGGACACAGGACAATATCCAGACCACATCCACACCTGAGAGAACCCAGCGCCTCGCGAAGGGGGTAAGATACAAGCCCCGGCCCCGCGGGAGCCGAGCGCCCCTCCCCCCAGCTCCCGGCGGGAGAAGAGCAGGCAGAGCGGGAGGGAGACGGAGCCCAGGACTGCCGAGCACCCAGCCCCAGCCATCCGGGCCAGAGTGCAGGGCCCTCGATACTGGGAAAACAGGGCAGCAAGAACAGTGAGCAGGCACTGGAGGCAGGGCGACAGAGGACATAACAAAAGCGCGCGACCTTTTTTTTTTTTTTTTGCTTTTTTGCTGCTTTGTTTTGGCGAGCGCTTTTTGGAAGTCTTAAAGGGACAGGGACCCCAATACTAGGGAAACAGGGCAGAAAGACTGGTGAGCAGAGGCCTGAGGCTGGCACCGGAGAATAAAGAAAAACGAACGACCACCTTTTTTTTTTTTTTAATTAAAAAAATTTTTTTTCTTTTCTTTTTTTGGTGGTCGTTGTTTTGTTTTGGCGGGTGCTTTTTGGAAGTCTTAAAGGGGCAGGGCGGGTCACTCAATCCAGAGGTAGGGAATCTGGGATCTCTGGGCACCCTAACCCCTGGGCTGCAGGGAGCAGGGAGGCCCCTTACGGAGATAAATAGCCTCCCAGCAGCTCCTGCTCCAACGCGACTCCACCATTTTGGAATAGCGGCCCGAGCCAGGCCACGCCCACAACAACAACAGCGGAGATTAACTCCATAGCAGCCGGGCAGGAAGCAGAAACCCTGTCTGCGCGCAACTGCGCAGCACAAGCCACTAGAGGCCGCTGTTCTCCCAGGAGAGGAGGGCCACAAACCAACAAGAAAGGAAGTCCTTCCAGCCGTCACTCGTCCCAGTTCTGCAGACTATTCCTATCACCATGAAAAGGCAAAGATACAGGCAGACAAAGATCACAGAGACAACACCAGAGAAGGAGACAGACCTAACCAGTCTTCCTGACAAAGAATTCAAAATAAGAATCATAAACATGCTGACAGAGATGCAGAGAAATACGCAAGAAAAATGGGATGAAGTCCGGAAAGAGATCACAGATGCCAGAAAGGAGATCGCAGAAATGAAACAAACTCTGGAAGGGTTTATAAGCAGAATGGATAGAATGCAAGAGGCCATTGATGGAATTGAAATCAGAGAACAGGAACGCATAGAAGCTGACATAGAGAGAGACAAAAGGATCTCCAGGAATGAAACAATATTAAGAGAACTGTGTGACCAATCTAAAAAGAACAATATCCGTATTATAGGGGTCCCAGAAGAAGAAGAGAGAGGAAAAGGGATGGAAAGTATCTTAGAAGAAATAATTGCTGAAAACTTCCCCACACTGGGGGAGGAAGTAATCAAACAGACCACGGAAATACACAGAACCCCCAACAGAAAGGATCCAAGAAGGGCAACACCAAGACACATAATAATTAAAATGGCAAAGATCAAGGACAAGGAAAGAGTGTTAAAGGCAGCTAGAGAGAAAAAGGTCACCTATAAAGGGAAACCCATCAGGCTAACGTCAGATTTCTCAACAGAAACCCTACAGGCCAGAAGAGAATGGCATGATATATTTAATACAATGAAACAGAAGGGCCTTGAACCAAGGATACTGTATCCAGCACGACTATCATTCAAATATGACGGTGGGATTAAACAATTCCCAGACAAACAAAAGCTGAGGGAATTTGCTTTCCACAAACCACCTCTACAGAACATCTTACAGGGACTACTCTAGATGGGAGCACTCCTAGAAGGAGCACAGCACAAAACACCCAACATATGAAGAATCGAGGAGGAGGAACAAGAAGGGAGAGAAGAAAAGAATCTCCAGACAGTGTATATAACAGCTCAATAAGCGAGCTAAGTTAGGCAGTAAGATACTAAAGAGGCTAACCTTGAACCTTTGGTAACCACGAATTTAAAGCCTGCAATGGCAATAAGTACATATCTTTCAATAGTCACCCTAAATGTTAATGGGTTGAATGCACCAATCAAAAGACACAGAGTAACAGAATGGATAAAAAAGCAAGACCCATCTATATGCTGCTTACAAGAAACTCACCTCAAACCCAAAGACATGTACAGACTAAAAGTCAAGGGATGGAAAAACATATTTCAAGCAAACAACACTGAGAAGAAAGCAGGGGTTGCAGTACTAATATCAGACAAAACAGACTTCAAAACAAAGAAAGTAACAAGAGATAAAGAAGGACACTACATAATGATAAAGGGCTCAGTCAAACAAGAGGACATAACCATTCTAAATATATATGCACCCAACACAGGAGCACCAGCATATGTGAAACAAATACTAACAGAACTAAAGGGGGATATAGACTGCAATGCATTCATTCTAGGAGACTTCAACACACCACTCACCCCAAAGGATAGATCCACCGGGTAGAAAATAAGTAAGGACACGGAAGCACTGAACAACACAGTAGAGCAGATGGACCTAATAGACATCTATAGAACTCTACATCGAAAAGCAACAGGATATACATTCTTCTCAAGTGCACATGGAACATTCTCCAGAATAGACCACATACTAGGCCACAAAAAGAGCCTCAGAAAATTGCAAAAGATTGAAATCCTACCAACCAACTTTTCAGACCACAAAGGTATAAAACTAGAAATAAACTGTACAAAGAAACCAAAGAGGCTCACAAACACATGGAGGCTTAACAACACGCTTCTAAATAATCAATGGATCAATGACCAAATCAAAATGGAGATCCAGCAATATATGGAAACAAATGACAACAACAACACTAAGCCCCAACTTCTGTGGGACACAGCAAAAGCAGTCTTAAGAGGAAAGTATATAGCAATCCAAGCATATTTAAAAAAGGAAGAGCAATCCCAAATGAATGGTCTAATGTCACAATTATCGAAATTGGAAAAAGAAGAACAGATGAGGCCTAAGGTCAGCAGAAGGAGGGACATAATAAAGATCAGAGAAGAAATAAATAAAATTGAGAAGAATAAAACAATAGCAAAAATCAATGAAACCAAGAGCTGGTTCTTCGAGAAAGTAAACAAAATAGATAAGCCTCCAGCCAGACTTATTAAGAAGAAAAGAGGGTCAACAACACAAATCAACAGTATCAGAAACGAGAAAGGAAAAATCACGATGGACCCCACAGAAATACAAAGAATTATTAGAGAATACTATGAAAACCTATATGCTAACAAGCTGGGAAACCTAGGAGAAATGGACAACTTCCTAGAAAAGTACAACCTTCCATGATTGACCCAGAAAGAAAAAGAAAATCTAAACAGACCAATTACCAGCAACGAAATTGAAGCGGTAATCAAAAAACTACCAAAGAACAAAACCCCCGGGCCAGATGGATTTACCTCGGAATTTTATCAGACATACAGGGAAGACATAATACCCATTCTCCTTAAAGTTTTCCAAGAAATAGAAGAGGAGGGGATACTCCCAAACTCATTCTATGAAGCTAACATCACCCTAATACCAAAACCAGGCAAAGACACCACCAAAAAAGAAAACTATAGACCAATATCCCTGATGAACGTAGACGCAAAAATACTCAACAAAATTTTAGCAAACCGAATTCAAAAATACATCAAAACCATCGTACACCATGACCAAGTGGGATTCATCCCAGGGATGCAAGGATGGCACAACATTCGAAAGTCCATCAATATCATCCACCACATCAACAAAAAGAAAGACAAAAACCACATGATCATCTCCATAGATGCTGAAAAAGCATTTGACAAAGTTCAACATCCATTCATGATAAAAACTCTCAGCAAAATGGGAATAGAGGGCAAGTACCTCAACATAATAAAGGCCATCTATGATAAACCCACAGCCAACATTATATTGAACAGCGAGAAGCTGAAAGCATTTCCTCTGAGATCGGGAACTAGACAGGGATGCCCACTCTCTCCACTGTTATTTAACATAGTACTGGAGGTCCTAGCCACGGCAATCAGACAAAATAAAGAAATACAAGGAATCCAGATTGGTAAAGAAGAAGTTAAACTGTCACTATTTGCAGATGACATGATACTGTACATAAAAAACCCTAAAGACTCCAACCCAAAACTACTAGAACTGATATCGGAATACAGCAAAGTTGCAGGATACAAAATCAACACACAGAAATCTGTGGCTTTCCTATATACTAACAATGAACCAACAGAAAGAGAAATCAGGAAAACAACTCCATTCACAATTGCATCAAAAAAAATAAAATACCGAGGAATAAACCTAACCAAAGAAGTGAAAGACTTATACTCTGAAAACTACAAGTCACTCTTAAGAGAAATTAAAGGGGACACTAACAGATGGAAACTCATCCCATGCTCGTGGCTAGGAAGAATTAATATCGTCAAAATGGCCATCCTGCCCAAAGCAATATACAGATTTGATGCAATCCCTATGAAACTACCAGCAACATTCTTCAATGAACTGGAACAAATAATTCAAAAATTCATATGGAAACACCAAAGACCCCGAATAGCCAAAGCAATCCTGAGAAAGAAGAATAAAGTAGGGGGGATCTCACTCCCCAACTTCAAGCTCTACTATAAAGCCATAGCAATCAAGACAATTTGGTACTGGCACAAGAGCAGAGCCACAGACCAATGGAACAGACTAGAGAATCCAGACATTAACCCAGACATATATGGTCAATTAATATTTGATAAAGGAGCCATGGACATACAATGGCAAAATGACAGTCTCTTCAACAGGTGGTGCTGGCAAAACTGGACAGCTACATGTAGGAGAATGAAACTGGACCATTGTCTAACCCCATATACAAAAGTAAACTCAAAATGGATCAAAGACCTGAATGTAAGCCATGAAACCATTAAACTCTTGGAAGAAAACATAGGCAAAAACCTCTTAGACATAAACATGAGTGACCTCTTCTTGAACATATCTCCCCGGGCAAGGAAAACAACAGCAAAAATGAGTAAGTGGGACTATATTAAGCTGAAAAGCTTCTGTACAGCAAAAGACACCATCAATAGAACAAGAAGGATCCCTACAGTATGGGAGAATACATTTGAAAATGACACATCCGATAAAGGCTTGACGTTCAGAATATGTAAGGAGCTCTCACGCCTCAACAAACAAAAAACAAATAACCCAATTAAAAAATGGGCAGAGGAACTGAACAGTTCTCCAAAAAAGAAATACAGATGGCCAACAGACACATGAAAAGATGCTCCACATCGCTAATTATCAGAGAAATGCAAATTAAAACTACAATGAGGTATCACCTCACACCAGTAAGGATGGCTGCCATCCAAAAGACAAACAACAACAAATGTTGGCGAGGCTGTGGAGAAAGGGGAACCCTCCTACACTGCTGGTGGGAATGTAAGTTAGTTCAACCATTGTGGAAAGCAGTATGGAGGTACATCAAAATGCTCAAAACAGACTTACCATTTTACCCAGGAATTGCACTCCTAGGAATTTACCCTAAGAACGCAGCAATCAAGTTTGAGAAAGACAGATGCACCCCTATGTTTATTGCAGCACTATTTACAATAGCCAAGAATTGGAAGCAACCTAAATGTCCATCAATAGATGAATGGATAAAGAAGATGTGGTACATATACACAATGGAATACTACTCAGCCATAAGAAAAGGGCAAATCCAATCATTTGCAGCAACATGGATGGAGCTGGAGGGTATTATGCTCAGTGAAACAAGCCAAGCGGAGAAAGAGAAATACCAAATGATTTCACTTATCTGTGGAATATAAGAACAAAGGAAAAACTGAAGGAACAAAACAGCAGCAGAATCACAGAACTCAAGAATGGACTAACAGGTACCAAAGGGAAAGGGACTGGGGAGGATGGGTGGGTAGGGAGGGATAAGGGGGGGAGAAGTAAGGGGGTATTAAGATTAACATGCATGGGGGGGGTAGGAGAAAAGGGAGGGCTGTACAACACAGAGAAGGCAAGTAGTGATTCTACAACATTTTGCTATGCTGATGGACAGTGACTGTAAAGGGGTTTATAGGGGAGACCTGGTATAGGGGAGAGTCTAGTAAACATAATATTCGTCATGTAAGTGTAGATTAGTGATAGCAAAAAAAAAAAAAAAAAAAAAGGGCAGTTCCTGTGTGGTAACCTCCAACGAGTTCTACACAAGGGTATAAACGGCATATAAAAGTGTAGGCAAAGGGTCTGTTTGTGTTTATACAGAGGATCAAAGCCTAATTGGGCTACCCCGAAAATGAACTAAGATACAATATGAAAAAGAACTTCCAACATCTGCACTCTCTGGAAGACTCATGCCAGAAGATGATCATCAAAAAACCCCAACAAAGATCCACGCACTGCTACAGCTGTAGATGCACTCATCCCACCAGCTCCTGGACTTGCCATGGGAATGAGGAAGGAGATATCTAAGCTGGCCTGTGCATACAGTAAAACAACAAAATTGGACTGGATCTATACTGTTGGAACTCAACCAAGAATTTGGAGAAGTGCAAATTGTAGCGCTCCAAAGTCTTACAACTACAAACTATTTACTGTTAAAAGAACATATGGCATGTGAACAGTCCCCAGGAATGGGTTGTTTTAATTTGTCTGATTTCTCTCAGACTGTTCAAGTTCACTTGGACAATATCCACCATATCATAGATAAGTTTTCACAAATGCCTAAGGTGCCTAACTGGTTTTCTTGGTTTCACTGCAGATGGCTGGTAATTACAGATATGCTTTGGTTATGTAACTATACTCCTATTATGTTAATGTGTGTGTGCAATTTAAGTAGTAGCTTAAAACCTATACATGCTGAAGTTACTCTACAAGAAGATATGTCAAAGAAATAATCAATCTTCCCATGTTTTCTTCCGCCTGCTACTTCTATAGCTTTTCTTCTTCCTTCCTAATTACAACCCTTAAATAGAATTCGTGCCTCATATCAAATTTACCGAGTATCATAATTCTTCCAAGTGGTAAAGATACCTCAAGACAAATGCTGGGCATAGAAGCCACAGGGCATAAATATGCAAAGAAGTAAAAAGCTAACTTTTTCAAACAATAAGGCTTCTCTCTCACTTACCAACTTCACATTTCCCTGTATGGCCCCGGAAGATGACTGGTTAGCCAGAGACGGGTAAGATTCCTCAAGGGAGGAACAACCTAAGACAGGCACAGTCGCAGGGGGGCCATCAGGTGAGAAATTGGGGATCAACAGAGGTGAGGCTTAGAACCTCACCCCCCCGTTCTGAGAGAAATCTTCTGCATACGTGGATGTTTTATTGCCCTTGTCTAGCTTGGATTAACACATAGTCTACAGGCACACACCTGATCATCTACATTTGCTCTCTTACAACACTAAACTGTTTTCTACCTTTATCTTGTATCTACCTACCACTTCAGCATTTTATTAAAAATAATAATAATAAAGAGAGAAATGTGGTATCCACATATAAATCAAGTATAAAAACCAAATGAGTATTCATATTTGAACTGACTGTTTATAGTTCATAATGCATGAGCAAAACCGAAAGTTTCTGTGATGACTGCCCTTGCACTGTTCACTATGTAACTTATTCATTATGTAAGAATTTGTTCTACATGTAAAAACTTGTTTGTTATGCCTCAGAAGATTGGAGACTGACAAAAATTAGGCTTGGGGTGGATTAATGATTGTGCATTGAGCATTGACTCCCCTATACAGAATTTTATTGTCGTTAACAACCATTTGATCAATAAATATGAGAGATGCCCTCACCAAAAAAAAAAAAAAAAAAAAGGACAGACTTCCAATGGTAAAATAAATTAGTAACCGGGATGTAATGTATAGCATAAGGAATATAGTCAAGATATTGTAACAGCCTGGTAGGGTGATAGCTGGAACCTAGAATTATGTATATAAATGTTCTACCACTGTGTTGTACACTTGAAACTCATGTAATGTAATACTGTGTGTCAACTACCCTTCAATTAAAAATAATTATTTAAAAAAAAAAAAAAATTCAGAGGTTACTTACTGAAGGATTCATGGCCTGCCAGCCTCCAATTCAGAGAAATCCCTTTTTGAAAACCTAAGGAGTATATCCATCCACAAAATGCAATTCCTTCTCTTACTTTATAATTTATATGATTTAATCAGTATAATTGCTGCCATAATACTCAAAATATGCAGTTATATATAACTATGTGTTACATATGAGCATATTTGGGGACTGCCCCATTAAGGCCATATGGGGGTGTGATAGCTGTGCCATCAAAACCACAGAGTATATTGTTCCACATTGCATAAAGTTAATTCAAACCTATAAAAAGCCTTGTTTGCTGGGGTCTGAGAAGTTCTTTCAGTTTTCAGAGGGAGGACTAAAGAGTTTAAGAGAAACATAAAAAAGAAATGTCAATTCCACTGACATCCCTCTTAAAAAATTAAGAGAATCTCTGCCAGCACACAGATTTCTGGTCACAATATGTGGAAAGACTATCTGATGCTTGCAGGGAAAGAAACACAGGTTGACACGGAAAAGCTCTCATTTATATATCCTGAGCCATGTTCGTATCTTGGGAGAAGTTTCGTGCAGTGTGGGGACAAAGCAAAAAAAAAAAAATTTTTTTTTAATGTAAAGGTCACTAAGTAGCTCCACACAAGCTGAGAACCTGAAATAAGAAATGAGAATTTGCACCATGAGATTTAGAAGTGATCAGCTTCAACAGCATGCAAAAGCATGAAGAATGGTCTACCCTTCTCGATCCATCTCAGCGGGCACCATCCCACATGGGTGGAAAGGAGATGCCACAAGAAAGAACAGGACCTAGACAGCCACCATGGTTATGGCCCTGTTACCAAAGCAGTAGGCAAGCTGGCTCCACCCTTCTGCACCCCAACTCCCCCACCCCATTAAGTGGAAGAGGGGTGTGTGTCTGTGTGAGAGAGAAAGAGAAAAATAAAGAAAGAGCAGGACCTAAACAGGTAAAGGGTGGTGGGCACCAGGCTCACTCATGGCCCACCAGCACAAGCTCTAGTTGTAAATTTCCCTTGTGAGGGGCAGGGACCTGCAGCAATTGCAAAAAAAAAAAAGCATGAGGCCCCAGGCTCGGTGGCCCCAGAACGAAGGCAAACCATTTATCCTCTAGCTACGACCCAGGCTGCTCACCTCCTTCTAGTTTTGCTCCAAGGTTTTCAACCTTGGCAGCATATTGGAATCATGCAAGGAGCTTTAAAAATTCCTGGTACCTGGCACCCACCTCCAGAGTTTTTGATGTAACTGGTCTAGTGTACCATCTGGACAGATTTGTTTTTCTTAAAAGTCCAGTTGATCCCAATGGGCCATCTGGGCTGTGAATCACTCCCTAGGTCTTAAGAAGGAAGCAAAGAACAGCCAATAGAAAACAGCCCAGGCATGACACACTGATGGCCAGGACAGTGCTTCTCAATTGAATGTGCATAGGCAGCAGCTAGGGACCTTGTTAAAGTGGAGATTTTAACAAGGGGATTCTGTAGATCTGGGGTGAGGCCTCAGCACCTGTATTTCTAACAGCAACATCCAGACATCCAACCTAAGAGGTAGGGCAGATTATAGCCACCACCATCTGGCACCATTCTGTTGAGACAGGTTCCATAGAACTGAATGTCACATACACTTTGGTTTATACCTGATTGTAGATCAAGCTTAATACTTTTCTTTCTTCAGTAGTATTGCTAAAGGCACTTTAATTTCACTAGATAACTCAGGATCACCACGGTGGACAGTGATACATGGAAATTAGTGTGTACGAAGAATGTGTCTTTATTACATGGCCCTAGTGTGTGCTGGATTTCAATTTGCATTGTGTTCTCCCAAAATTTATGTGAAGTCCTAACTCCAGTACCTCCAAATGTGACTGCATTTAGTGACAGGAACTTTCACAGAGTGAAAAACAGGCCCTAATCCAATACAAAGTGGGGTCCCAGAAGAGGAAGAGGTTAGTACACAGACACATACAGAGGGGAGCCCCTATGAGGACACCAGGTGACAGACATCTGGCAAGCCAAGGAGAGGCCTCAGAAGGGGTCAATCCTGCCAGCACCTTGGTCTTAGACATCTAGCCTCCAAAACTGAGAAAATTTCTGTGGTTGAGGCCTGGTCTTCAGTAGTTAAGGCAGTCCTAGCAAACTAACACAGGTAAGTTGGCTCATGTGCCAACTTTTTTTTTGGTATCATTAATATACAATTACATGAGCAACACTGTGGTTACTAGACTCCCCCTATTATCAAGTTCCCACCACATACACCATTATAGCAACTGTCCATCAGTGTAGTAAGATGCTGCAGAGTCACTACTTGTCTTCTCTGTGCTATACTGCCTTCCCCGTGCCCCACCCCACCACATAATGTGTGCTAATTGTAATGCCCCGCCTGCTTATAACACTCTGCTTAAAGTCACTGCTGGAAAATGAGGCTGGCCTAGGTGTAGGTGAACTGTGGCGGGGGTGGGGTGGGGGTGGGGGGCAGACAACTGGGCCAATGTATTTGTCCTGAGTAGGCCAAATCCTGATGCAGCCATTGCCTCACAAAGCACAAGGCCGGGGAACTCACTGCCTCTTTGTAACACTTTCACATTCCCATCATTTGCAGAGGAGATTTGCGGCACGTGCTAACGCCTTGCTAGCACCTCTGCAGAAAAAAATTCTGGTTACCACCATTCCTAGGTTCTGTCCCTGCTTGAAGCAGAAGGGTTTCTCTTGCTGAAAGAATGCAGCTGAACCACACAGCAAATTTCAAGCTCTTAGCCCCCAAAGTGTGACATTAATCGGACATACGCCAAGAATGACTTGAAAAGTCCCAAAGGGCATCTTTGGCTCAGAATTCCTTTACTCAAAAGATAAGTTGAATTAAAATCCATAAATCCCATGAGGACAGAGGTTGGGGTTTTTTTCTGCCTTATTCACAGATATATCTTCAGTCCTTAGAAGTGTGGTTGGCACACAACTAAATTCACAAGTATCTGAATGAAGAAACAAAAATTCTTGGCAAAACTCAAACTGGCAAATGGCTTCAAGAGAAAGGACCTAGCCTGGCAGAAGAGAAGCTGCAGATGTTATAGCTGCTGAATAAGCACGACGACAGAATGAAGGCCTTTGCTCTCCAGATAGGCAGCAGATGCCCACAGGCAGGCAGACCCTCTAACTCACAAGAGCAGTGACAGCTCCACTGAGCAGGGTGGATAGGTTTGGGGAAACTGAACGCACTGACACAAACTACTGATTGAAATGCACACTTTCGCCTGAGAAGATAAGAGCATTCTAGAATAAAGAGTGCCTTTGCTTTTTCCGGGGGCACCCACCCCAGCTCCACTAAGAGGAAGTTAATGTAGAAATCAGCCATCAACAACTTCAGGGACAAAGAAGAGCAACGGGACCCGGTCTCACAGGACACATCAGTGAAAGTACAGCCTTTTGTGGAAAGTCCAATTGTTAGTTGTTTTCTTACCACCTTGTGCTATTTCTCCGAGAATGAATGAAAAGTGATACAGAACCTTTTCTTGGCCAACACCTCCACCTCTCCCCTTCCTCTAACACCTGTTCAAATTCAAAAAAATAAGTGTGTGGGAGGGAGCCAGATCCTCTTTAAAACTGCAATTCTGCACTTCAAAGCCAGTGTCTATAGAGCAATTAACAAGCAGGAACTCTCAAGTCCTCTTCAATTTAAAATAGCAAGATCGCAGAGTTAGCTGTGGCTGCCAAAATCAGTTAAACAGGTCAAGCTGGGAACGAATGAAGACAACAGCCGCATCTCCCAAAGGGGCAGGTAATCTCTGGTGTCTAAAAAAGCCTTCCTATAGCTCAGGTAGAAAAGGAAGCACACTTAGATAGCAAGAGAAGTTCTGGAAAGCCTAATATATTTAGGTCAACCCTTGTTTACGTGTGACGTTAACATGTTCACTCAGCCTGACAACATGCATGGAGCACTGGCCAGGCATGAGCCTAGCCTCGGAGGCTACAGTCTTCAATGAGGGGCCATGCCCCCCAGCAAGCTGCCCATCCGGTGGGAGAGTCTAACACAGGGAACCAGGCTGCCTCCACCAGGCCCGTGGTGTAGGCAGGCCTCCCCTCTCACCCCCTGCTCTGTTCACAGCACTTGTACATCTTCATCATTCAGATGTGGAGTGTTGTCATGTACCCACAGCCGTTTCCTAAGGCTACATGCCCTGAATGTGCCTATTCAGAGCCGACCTCCATGCCTCTCTTAAATTATGTTGGCCACAGAATAGAGAGGCAAAACGGAGAGACCAGAAGTGGGCTGAGGGCCTAAGGCTCTGATTTCTAGTCTTGTCTCTGCCAGTAAGACCCTTCATGACCCCAAGCAAGGGACAGACTTCCAACACCCTCTAAAAGGGGGTGACCGTGCCTTCTGCCTGCTCTTACAGTCACCTCATGTAGTCAGGAGGCAGGAAACAAAAATGTGCTCATAACTTTCCCAAGGCACTAGGTTTCTGGGCTATCTGGAAAAGCATCTAAAAACTGGCGTGACTGGTGTATAAACAGTTTCTAGCTGTGGTCTGAACTTGCTCTTTCAGAGATATCTATTGTAAAGCTCAAAACTCAGTGAGTGTCCACTGAGTACCTACAACATGCACTCAACATGCTGGACTCTGGGCGATCATGAGGAGATACTGGCCATGCACTTAGCATGTGTAAAAAAATATCACAGTAACCCTATAACTCCAGCATGCACAGGATCCTCATTTTACAGACAGCTAAAGCACAGCAAACACACTGTTAGGTAGAGCTGGAACTCAAACTGGGGCAAAGAGTTTCTCTTGTGCATGTTTTGACATTATCAAAGTCCTCAGTAGGAATTCTGCGACCTACCAGATAGCACATTCTAGAGTCTTCCTCTCATGGTGCCTTAGAATCCAGTACTTTCAATCCAGTGATGCAGCTCTAATTAAGTGAACTTTTTTGCTCTCCAAGTTCCAAGTAAACACATTTACAGACACATCATGTTAACTTCCACGTTTTAACAGTATTTGGCAACACTTTTGTATTATCTCAAAGAAAAGTGGGAGTTTTTGCATCCTCAAGTCATTTCCCATGAGAACATGACCCTGAGTAAGAACACTGACTAATAAGACATCACAAGCTGGACAAATACAGCTGAGGGCTTCCACTGGGGGCCCAGGAGCCATAAAGCTAACACTCATAGCTGCATACTTAAATACCTAATAATCTATGTTAATCATTAAAAAATTCCTGCCCATAAAGCAATTGCTGCTTCTAATCTCTTTCCTATCAATATATTAGTATATAGTATAATTATGAACTACATGCTATATAATATAGAGTATGGTGATAATATATACTATATAGAAAAGTTTACATGACTTGGAAATCAATGACGCACCACTGTGCATCATTTCAGTTTCAAAGACCTTCATCTAAAAATCAAGTCTGGAAACTGAGATCAAGGATTGTACCTTATTCTTCTGTGTTCACTTTCTAGGACTATTTTAAGCTCATAATAGATGCTTATATCCTTAATGGGTCAAAATTAGGATGTGTACAGAATTCTTGTTTACAGGATAAAAATCGAATTTCCTTGTTTCCTACATAGTCCTATTTTCAAAAATCTTTTAACGCATTATTTTGATATGAGACCCAACAAAGGTAAACCGTTTGCTCAAACCACATGGTCTAAGGAGGAAAAGCAACATGTGGGAAAAACTCACAGTCACAAGAGGACTGATGCCAGGATAACTTCATGTGCTTGGTTTATAGACATTTGGTGTGATTTATCTAGACTTTAACTCTGAAATCTTAACTACTGGTAAAAGAGTACAGCCTAAATCAGATTAAAATGCTGAGCAATATGTACTCTAAGCTTAAACTGTCATTGGCATTCATTCAACAAGTGTTTATTAAACTCTGAGTACTTGGCACAATGTGCATTGGAGGTAAAACCTAGAAACAGACCCTGTGATTAAGGTGAAATTCTTTGGGGAAGGGAAGCTATAACCCCATACAAACTAATCGTATATAACAAACAGTTAACTTTATATTAAGACAGATCTCAAGGGCAATAGTAACTCAGGAAAACTACTGTGGCCATGGTGGATGCTGGAGTTTTCTATCAGACTGTCTTACATTTATAGCCCTCTGAATTTACAGTCTTCTTCCTTACTTAGATCCCAGGATCTGGGAAGCTCAGCCTCATCTGTGGACACCTCTGAGATGATGAAAGGGTACAGGCTTTGAAGTCAGACAAACCTGGGTGTGAATCTTGGCTCTCACGTGTATTAACTTTGTGACCTTGGGCAAGTTTACTTAATCCTTCCCCTGTAAAGTTGAGAACACAAATGCTGCAAAGTGGCTGTGAGGATTAGAGATAATGTACAGGAAGTGCATAAAAGAGTGCTGAATGTAAGTTGTCAGATGTAATATGAAAGGCTAGAGAGAAAAGATGCTTAGGTAAAAACCTGGTAAGACAAGTGTACAAAGGTGGCAGAAGGAGGGGTGCAGAACAAAGATTCTGAAGAACCCATCTTTTCTTCTCCATATCACTTAGGTCTCCATATGCTTTTAGATCAGATTAGACCCACCACTCATTTTAGTATTAAAAAACTGGAGGTTTTTAACTCACTAACAAGTTCAGGAGTGCCTTTGAGCTTTCACTTGTGAACAGTTTAGCACCAAAAGATATGTGGTAAAGAGTGAGGCTAGTCAGCATTCTCCAAGCAGATCTTCTTTACCTGTAGCTTAATCAGGGGCCATCCAAGAGTTGAGTGTGGCTTCCTGGAAGCTGGAGCTTTAGGGTAACATGGTAGAAGAGCTAACTGCTTGCTCATCTGCAAGGCCTCCGAGCTCCATGAAGATGTGTCTGAGCAGGTTTGCACCATGACCAGGTCGAGGACACTGAAGCTTGAGCAGTACTGCTCTCAAAACAAAAGCACAGCTCACAGGTTGATTCAGGAGGCCTGGGGAGGGGCTGGAGACTAACAAGCTCCTAAATGATCCCTTTGCTGGTTTGCTACCTGGAGCAGCAAAAGGTCTGTAACGCCAGGGCAGACAATTCACAAACTAAGGCACACACAGTAATCCTACAGTCTTGGGGTTCAAAAGCAAAATGCAGCAGCGAATGCCAACCATTTTTAAGAAATTGCTAAGCTATGATAATAGTATAAAGCCAAAGCAGTACACACGAATTCTTGAGCTCCAGAAAGTTAAAACACACAGGGACTATTAACCATTTTCTCCACTTGGAAACATCCTCTATTCCTAATTCCCCAAAACAAAGTTCTTTATCCTTCCTTACATAGCCTTTTTGTTAGCTCTCAAACTTTTCTGGATAGCTGTTAGTGAAAATACAAAGACACTGCTAATCTTATCAAGAATCTTAGTGTGAAAGAAACACCACGCTTTTTAAAATTAAAAAAAAACCTGGACAATAACAGTTAACAGCAGAACAAATGCAATCAGCTCCGAACACTAGTCAGGTACCAGCGGTTTCTGAAAAATTAGACATGCATTCTGTAACTGTCACTGATTTACGTGCAGTCAGACCTTCAGGGACTAAACAAATGAGCAAACCATCTCAGGGACACTTTCCACGTTAAATCAGAGGTTTTGTACTGCAATGATAGGAAAACAATGTGTCCTAAGAAATACTGTGGTCATGTGGATGAAACAGGGCTGGAACCAGGCAAGCAATCCCGGTGCCAGCACCACCAGGTCATTTCCCCAGCTGGATGACTGCTCACCCAGTTAGGCTCCTGTAACTCCCCTGTTGTTCAGTACTCGCTGCCCCTGTCCCAGGGAAGGCAGCCCTTCCCAAGCTCAAGGAGTGACTGCTGATTCACTTGATTGTTGATAGTCCACTGCTAACATTTTAAAGCATGGTATACGATGTAACAGATGATGCCTTTGTACCACTAAACTGACCAGCCCTGAAAACACTTAGACCTGAACCTCTGAGCACCTGAGCTTACATTTCTTGCAGCTGAAAGCCTTGTGATAAATATTTGCTACAATATTATGAATAGGAAAACTTCCTTTTCTTTCAAGTTCACTTGTGGGGATTGCTGTGTTACCTTGTAATATCCAGTATTAGCCTGGTGCCCCGAACAGCGTATGAGTCCCAAAGATAGGAACAGTCTAGTGAGTGTGATTCCAGTACCTTGCACAATACTTTGAAAAAGCAGGCAACCGATAGGTGTTTATCGGTGTGTGCCTCCTCCAGGCAGTGAAAGCACTGGAACTGAAACCAAGAGTTTAATGGTGAACAGTCACGTACCCTCCCCTTCAAAAAGCTGCAAAAGCAGGAGAAGAAGATTCTTTTTGTTGAGTAAGAATCACCCGGGGCCCATTTTTCAGACTGATTCCCTCGCCCTATTCAGGCTTAGTTTAAATAAGCAACCCAGCTGACTGATTTAACAGGCATCCCATGATCTGGGGGACCGCATTTTGATGGGCTGTTTTCCCTCAACAACCATATCAACTGCCCGCAATCCTCCCCCATCTTTTTGTCCAGAGACCGAGAGTGTGACATACCGTCCCAGCAGAAGGTCAAAAGACAGCCAAGGGCTAAGTGTTTCTTTGTTGCTGACTCTGTATTTTCAAAACAGAACGCAGACGCAGCCACTCGTCTTTGCTATGCCACACTGCTTACACACACAACCCAATCCGCTTTCCTTAATGAACTTTCAGCCTCTCCGACCTCCACCGCGCAAGTCTTCTGAGGAATCCGTAAGCAACCTCAGGATCTCACGGCATAAACTCTCGGCGCAGGCTCGGTTACCCGTCGTTGCTCTGGCCCCAAATCCAAACACACACGCTTCGCACCGAGAATTTACCCAGCAGGTCCCAGCGCAACCGTGGACCCTAGTCCCCCAGCGCGTCTCCAAAACCCTCCTTTCCAACCAGCCAGGGAGCGCAGTGAGGGCTCTCCGAGCCCCAAGGCTTACCTGAAACACGTAGTAAGCTCGCCCGAGGGCTTCAGACACGGGTACTTGGTCGTGGCGATTTTGTTTTCTGAGCAGACTTCCCTAAGAGAAGTTGGGAAGGCTCCTTAGTTGACCGGAGGCGGCGGCGCGGAGGGCAGCGCGCGCCGGGGAATCCCTAGCGCGTGAGCATCGCCGGAGCCGCGTCCCCGCGCGCACCGGTCCCGGAACGCGGCCGCCGAGCGGCCCCTGGGTCGAGGGCGGCCAGGCCAGGGACCGACGGCGCGAACCCAGACCCCCGGGAAAGCAAAGCCGAAGAAACGCGGCACTGGAGAGCGACAGGACCGCGGCGCGGAGGAATCCCGGAGCCCCGACCCTCTGACGGAGAAGCCCGGGCAGAAAGCGCGGAAGCGGTGACCCGGGAGCAGAGTCTAAATGTCGCCCAAGACACTTAAGCCCCAGCCAGTGCTCAGCAGAGTAGGGGCGTGTGGGGAGAGCACCGCCCGCACCCCGCGAACCAGGCGCGCACTCAGCAGGGCTGGCAGTCTTTACCTGTCGCCGTCCGCGGGCTCCTCCCGGTAGCTCCACGTGTGTCCCAGAGCCAGGAGCAGCAGCAGCGGGCCCAGGCTCCTGCACAGCTGCCGCCTCCACGCCCCTCCCCGGCTCGCTGGCGGCCGCACCATCAGGGAGGCTCGCGGCTTCTCCCCGGCGCCGGAGCCCTCTCCCCGCCCGCGCCCCGCTCCTCCGCGCTGCTGCCGCCTTCCCTGCCGCCGGCAGGGGGCGCCGGAGGGCAGGGGCGTTTGCGCCACCTGCGCGCCGCACAGTAGCTGGGGGCGTTGCAGGGCTGGGGGACCAGGCTGGGAGTTGGGGTGCTAGGCGCACGTGCCGCAGGGAGGCCGGTGAGCCTAGCGCCTGCGGTGCTCTCCCAGCACGAAGGTCACGGGGCTCGGGCCGCCTCGCTCAGGCTGTCCACGCCGGACCGACAGGCTCGCAGGCGAGGCTCTGGGCTGCGCCCTCCCCTCTCGGCTACTCCTGGGCTGGGAGAGATGAGCAGGGCACGGAAAGCGGGTGGTGGTTTGCTCCTTACACCCCAGTAGCCCTACTGGGCGAAGGAGGAGCCGATTCTGACCCCGGGTAAAGGGATGGGGAGCAGAGGGGTTAATAGGTTCCTTCCCTCTGTAAGTAGATTTCTAAAGGGCGGGGTCAGATCAACGTTTGCCATTCCCCCAGTCAGTTTTTCTCTTAGTGGAATAAGGGAGGAGAGACGTTGGAAAGTTAGGGTGGTCCTCGCAAGCCGCCTTTTCTAACCTGAAATAACAGTTTATAGAGCGTAGCCTTATCTTCTTTAAAACCCCTTAAAAGTCCTTTAGTCGGTTCACCTACTAACAAAGCTGCTAGTTATTTCATAATTCAAGATAGACACTAATGAGGAGCGCTTCGCGGTCTTTCTGGATGTTCTAAATGCTCTTGCCCTGAGCTGCTTTAATGCTGGTTCAACGTCACGCACACACGTTGCAGCTGGAAACTCCACGTGGATCAGGTGAGACCCTGAAGGGGCGATTAACCACGGGCCGTGCCGCGTGCTCACTAACGCAGCAGCGTTTGGGGGCGGCGAGAAAACCACGGGCGGTCAACACGGGCGATCAGTCCGCTCATTTGGTAGTGACCCAGTTGTCATTCCTTTTAGGGGTTTGTGTGTTTGAGGAGAGACTGGTGACAGACATAGAGTCCAGCAAGTGGTCATGGCCCAGAACTAAACTGGAAGAGCATGAGGTTGTCATGCCTTTTAACAAACGCGTGGTGCTGCAGCTCCCGGGATAATGAGGTGAGAAGGTAGCTTGTTCACAAGTTACCAGTGTGCTTATTGGTGGTTAGGTCAGCAGGTGTTTTGATTCAAAATATTCTGGTCAACTGAGAATTACCAGACATATCCCATATACCTTGACAGTTTTAATAGCAATGGCAGTATTCTCAGTTATCTGTAGAATGCTTTTGTATTTTCCAAAGGCTTTTCACATTCCTGATTTCAGTTGACACAATACCCCTTGAAACTAGGAGTCTAATTTATTGATTCAGTGAGGTGGCTTTTTTTTCAATACATCTTACATAGACATGGCAGACCATAAAACAGAGTTGATATTAAAATCCCATGGTAATTCTTAGAAGACTCCTCAGAAGCTTGCAAAACCTGGGAATGGCCATCATGGGGTCAGGAAAAAAAATACCTGGATTCAAGCCCAGGCTGTGTGGTTCCCTAGGTGTGTGACATTGGGCAACTTATTTAACCTTTGTGAAACTCCATTTTCTTGTCTGTAAAATGGGGAAAATTCCCTCATAAATGCTGATGAGTATTAAATGAAGTAATGCATATAAAGCATTTTTCACAGTGTCTAGCATATTTTGAGTGCTCAGGAGTCAACTATTATTTTCCACCTGAATTAATGCATTGCACAGAATTTTCAGTTCTAGCTTCCTCGCTTTGCATTTTCTAGATAAATAGTTTATTTCACAACAGTTGTTTGGGTTCCTAAAGAAATACCTAAGGCCATAAAAAATAAACCTATCTTGGAGTTTATAAAAAATTGTATCACTTTAGGTTGTACCTCAAAGGTGTTTTATCTCCATCTTCCAGGAAGAGGCCATTCTGTAGGAGGTTCTCTTTTTATTTTATTACCAACTACTTAGTTTGATACTTTGCTATCTTTTTTTCTCATTTTATTTTGTTCTTCTATGATTGCATTATGGATATTAGTTCTACCAGTTATAACTAATGGTGTAGGAAATTAGTTATCAGCTTCATTAAATAGTCAATAAGCCACATATGGGGACATGCAGCTTTACAGAAAGCAGTTCAGGCTGTAAAATGGCGAAACCATGTCCATTATGTACAGCTGTGTGGCAGAAGATCAGGGACAGAGCCAACTTTGCCATCTCCTTATTTTCAGCCCCCTGTACTGAGCATGTATGAGAATGAGACATCAGAAAAGGTGCTGGGGCCAAGCAGACAGCCTAGGTCTGCCTGGGGAGGAAAGCCCGAGGGTGAGTGGTCAGAGCATTTCTGGAAGAGGTGAGCTGGAGCAGACACCACTTGAAAACCTTTGCCTGGAGGCCTGGAATTTAAACTCATTGACAGCTACTGACTGCAAGGGTGGGCCCTGAGGGTCTGGGGCAGGAGATGGGATGGCCATGTATGGATACCAGTCCCCAGAAACAGTTAAACACTCCTGTAAAAGACAAAGCCTGCATTTGCTCAGGCTGTAGCCCGCATGGGAGATGGCAGGAGGATGCTGAGTGGTGCAGCGACCTCCAGGTCTCAGGTTTTCTCTCCTGATACCCAAACTCTGTCCTCCACCACACACATGCTCCCCATTTTGCCCCCCATCTACCCTACTCCCTCACTTAGGAAACGCTGCATGAGAGGACTCACCTACTGCCTCCTTCATAGGAGTGTTACCAAGATTAATGATCTGGACCTAAATGCTCCTCGGGGGAGGCTCTGTATGATTATTTCTTTTCAGCATACCACTCTCTGTGATGTTTTCCATATAGACCTGTCAGCTTCCCTGAAACAAACCAGAGCATGAATAGTTATACAGTTTACCATGTCCTGGAGACACGGGGCTGTGCCAAGGGCATTAGTGTGCAGACTATACTAGAGGTTAGACTCCCTGGTGGACAGGGTGTTGTTAAGGAGCACCAAGTGTTATCTGGGGTCAGTGGAGAGGGGGATTGACTGGCTGGAGAGTATAGAGGCCAGCATCCAAAGGCAAAAGGAAAGAAAAAAGTAAAGTAAAACTAGGCCACAAAGCAGAGTTTCCTTTTAAACAAGACCAATGGCTTTTGTATTCATTTTTAAGGGACTGCAACATCTTATTTGGAGAAAATGAACACAGTATTGAAAAATAGTGGTCAATAAAAATGATCAATTACTGTAAGGACCAAAATACCACCAGTTAGGGGCACAGTTCATTTCACTATCATTTGTTTAAAATTTTCTTTATGAAAAGGATTTCTGGTGGCTGACAAAAATTCATACTATTTTACAGTATATGTATATATTAAATATGCATTATATACAGTATATATTATATATAGTATAAAGCAAGATTAGATAAAGCAATTAAGGCAAAGGAAAAATCAGGATTGAATAATAAAATGAAGCTCAGGTGAAGTTAGTTGATTGATAGGATTTTATAAGCAGAAAGTCCTGTGCTATGTTTAAAGCGGATCACAAATATGTTCTCCAATTCTCAGACATCAATTCAGGATGACATGATCAGTTATGAGGTTGGAGGTAGCCGTAAAAGAAAAACATACAAAATTTTCCTCCAACCCTCTAAAAACACAGATTTTTCCTGTTGGGCTTCCTGAAATATCGCAATCGTCATCTGTCAGACAAAGGTCTTTCCATAGAAACAAGACTCAACAAGTGTGGGTAGGTAGAGCTCCTACTAAATTTGAGAAATATACATGCAATGTAATGTCCCTAAAAGAAACAAGTTGAAAAGAAAAGGTTGCCCTGACACGTTTTTCTCAGTTTCAGTTTTGATTGCTGTACGGCTAGAACAGCTTAGAGAAATTGGGGTACACCTTAAAATGTGTTAAAGTGCGCTAGTCTCCAAGCCATTGTGAAGAAATGCTTGAGGCAAGAAGACTCAAACATGTTAATACAGTAAAAGAGTTTTAAAGCCCTGCTTTTGGGGTGTGTACATTATCTTTGCCCTTCATCTGCCTTAGTTTTAACTTGCACAAATTCTGAAAATTATATTCAAACTGTAGGTCTCTGGAATTTTCTCCCAAGACAGGAAGAAACATCTGATTCCTATGTCCACGCAGAATCACACAATTTTTGCTGAACTTTAAAATATAAGCAGTTTTCAAAGATTGGTTAGCCTTACATGTATATAGGGTGCTAAAAGAAAAATATACAAACAACCGAAAAAGAGAGAATCTTTTTGTTACTTGGTTGAACGTCTTGAAAAAAAAAAATCGAAAAAAATTATTAAGGTGATGTGGGTGTCATATTCTTGAAAGTTCTAATACATAGAGTGCCTGTCTGGGGTTTCTCCCAGAGAAACCTGTTGAGACCACAGGAGTTGGCAATATCCTCCACCAGTCACAGCTGTAGGAACAAACCACGGGTTTCTAGGGGGACTGGTGCGTTCTAACACCACCTCAATTCTGCAGCTCCTTCTGGGCCAGATGGAGACTACAGGGCGTGCAGCTGGATTTTTGCCGTGCCCACAGGCATGAACAAGGAAGGATAAAGGGCCAGCCCTAGAGGTAGGGCCGCTGGCCCACGCTACGAAGTCTCTGGTTGTGAACGTAGCCTTAGAATTACCCCAGGATTTATGAGCTGACTTGTTTGGGCATTCATTTCAGTACTACAACTTCTCTGCTCTATTTTGTAGATTTCCTTTACCTCCGTGGGTGTCAGAATTTTTATTTAATATTTGTTGAGAACTGGGAGATTCTCAGCTCAGTAACATGGTGCCAAGCCAATCTGACAGGTAATAGGAATGCTGACTTTAAAAGTTACCTGATCTGAGCCAAGATGTCTTTTATGGTGGCAGAGCATGGTTACTTACTGTAATTAAAAATATTTTTTTTCATCTGGATATGAGGCTGACTGTACCTCCTTCCTTTAAAAAAAAAAAAACGGATTTAGGGAAATAGCATTGGACAGTGGGAAGAAATTAGACTTAAAAATCAGATTTACCTAACCTTGAAATCCAGCTAATTATGGTGGGCCACCTACCATGTGGCATCTAACTTACTTTCCATAAGAGATTTTCTGTGAAATGGATGGCTAAGGCTAGAGGCATCCTACCACAAAACAGACTAGACCAAGTAACAGAATTGACACTGGTGGCATTACCACTGTGCCTGAATTAGATGTTAGGGAGTGACTAAGGCTCTGGGTAAATCAAGTCCATTAACAGTTGTTAGATTTTAGGATGAATATATATCTACCCTTGGAGAATAACTATGCCTCTGAGTTTTATGCCTCTCTGACTTTTACATATTTTACATCAAATCATGGTTTAAATGTGTTTGAGGGGCTGGCTAGTTAAAACCCAGCTGTGATCAGTTCTAGAGTGGTGCAAAGACTCTCTTCACATCTGTCCAGTGGTGAGATTGTGTTATTTTCTGTTGAGTTTCTCTAACTGGGTCAGGCCTGGAATATCTGCAATAGTGCACAGGGCCCCTTCCTAAGGAGGTCACAGTCTTTCATTAGGGCAGTTATGTTTAAAGAAAATGTGATAGTCGGTATTATATAGAAAAATCTTAAAGTTGTGAGATTCTAATTGAATGTGGGATACATTTCTTAATTAAAATGGAGTCCTGTTTACGATATACCAAGAAATTCACATTCCTGCAAGCTTCTAATGAATGATGATAATTTTCCAAGAACTTTGGCACAAAGAATAACAGACACTTAATGAGCACTTGGTACCTGCATACATTTTTTAAAGCACCTTACAAGTATTATCTCATTTAATCCTTATTATAATTCTCTGTTTCTGATTCTGTCACTATCTACATTTTACAGATGAGGAGACTAGGGCAGAGATTTCAACTAACTTGACTAAGGTACAGAGTTACAAGTAATGAGCTGGGTTTGAACTGGGGCATTGTGGGCCCCAGGGCCCATGCTCTCAACACTTCAGTAAATTGCCCTTTGGAGAAAAAAGCATCTCAGCAGTTTTCTCCTAAGAGGCAGACTACATCCAGGATGTTTGCCCAGGGATATAATCAGAACCAGGGAAGGCTCCAGGCCCACCGCCATAGCCAGTAACCCTGGGAATCTCACGGTCCTCGCCTAGGCTCAGGTGTGATCCTTCCTCTGTACCTCTTGCCACCAGCTGGCCCCATAAGTTCTCACCTTTCTGTGTTAGCTGACCTCTCTCCTTGCAGCAAAACTGAGCTACATCCACTGAACCTGTCCTCATGGGGCCAGTCTACTGATGTACGTGAGAATGCTGCCAGGAGAAGAATGAGATCAGGTTTCAGAACTGGAGCTCTGGCACTTTTGCCTGCCATCCTTCCATTTCCATGCCTGGCCCTGAGACAGGTCTTTATCAGACCTCAAACTCTCACGGAACTTGGAGATTATGAGAGTACGTGGCGGGGGAACATTTTTTGTAGTCACTACAAAGAAATACCTCGGCAAAACGTTTTGAAAACTTAGCGTGAGTCCCATGGAATCTTCTTCCAGCTGAAAACTGATTCACTGAGATGGAGAAAGAATAGCAGAGGGTAAGCTCTTGCAACCAAGGTTTGCTAAAGGAAGTTGGAGGAGTTTGGGATCTCTCTCTCTTTTCCTTCCTCCCTCCCCCTCTTCCCCCTTAACCCCAGCACTCGGCTCTCTCAGAGGTTGTTGGCTTGTCTTTGGTGGATGGTAAGAGCCGCATGGGTTTGCATTCTTCAGTCCTAATCTTTACTGACAATGCAAATTCCCGAAGGAATGCCAGATAAAACAAGCTGCCTTGGTTAAGGTTCACTTAGTCAACAGGCATTGCTTCTTGTTTGAGGTGTATCAGGTCAGTTGTTTACCATCTCTCTGCTTGATCAGTGATGTTTAGACCTGAGTGTATCTTGAGGGTTGTTTATTTGGTTTGATCTCTAATGAGCATCCTGCTAATTCATCAGCAACGGAGCTGGGACCTTTTGAATCTACTTTCGGTTCCAGCATTTATCTGTGGTGTAATTATAAGGGGCCCGAAAGCTATGTGTATGCAGTGTGACACGGACTTGACGCTCACATCTCCAGTTCCTCATGGAAGACTAATGAGCCCTGACCCCTCATGTCAGTAACCCGTCAGTAAACCACCCCCCCCCCAAGAGACCCGCTTTGAAGTCAGTTCCCTCTCAGGCGGCATCCTTCCTTCTTGGCCAGTCATCCCCAGTTTCCTTCTGGGTCTTCGTCTCCCCTGTTTCTGCTGTTTGCGTGCCCTCTTGTCCCTGCTTCTCTTTCATCCATCACTTGGCTGTGATTCCCCCTGTGGGCAGATTCTGGTCTTTACCCGCCAACTTTCACTTTCTAGCCTCTGGCTTGTCTCTTCTCTGTAGTTTTCCTTCTGCTGCTCTGCCAAGGACACCCGCATAAAGTGGGCTCCTTCCCAGTCCTCTTAAAAGTCATTAGTTCTCAACTGGGGGGACAATTTTGTCACCCGCTGGACATTTGGCAATATCCAGAGACATTTTTAGTTGTCCCAGCAGTGGGGAGGGTGCTGCTGGCATCCAGTGGGTCGAGGCCAGGTCGCTGCCCATCCCCCTTTGCACAGGTCAGCCCCCTCCTCATGTAACACAACAAAGCATTGTCTGCTTCAGATGTTTCTCGTGTCGAGGTTAAGTCCTGCCCTAAACAGACATTTGCCATCCCCCGCTCTCCTTTGGTTTTTATCTCCTGCTTCCAAATCCCCATTGTCTAATCCTGTTGCTCCTCAGCCCATTGCCCATCTGCCCTGCTTCTTGCCATGGCATCTGTCTTGGCTGAGTCTCCTTCATACTCAGCTCTCACCTCTGAGCCTCTCTCTGTCCTCCTGCCTTTGTGTTCCCATCTTAGCTCAGCAGTTACCTTATCTTTCAGCCATCCTGCGGTGCCTGGAGGATCTGTGAAAATATTTTTCTTAGAATTCTGTTTATTTTTCAAGTTTTCACAAATCCAGTGCAGCCCTTAAGCTTCTGGTTTCAAAGTCTCTCGAGCATCTCACACATGCCAGAAGGTGCAGTGCCTCTCTGCTCTGGCCAGGCTCACGTTCACATGCTGCTGGCCGCCGAGGCTGCTCCTGTCACTCCTGCACTGCGTTGCTGCTTATGCATTGCTTCCATTGCATGGCAGAGTTGTACCAGTTCTCCTGCTGCAAGAAGGGGAGAAATACCTTTCCCTACCTGCATGCATTTAAAAAAAAATCAAGTGAGTGTTTACGTCTGGCAGGCAACGCTGTGCGTGTTAGTAATGAATGTAAGGAAGAGACGAACAGCGTTCAGGGAGCTCCAGCTCTTATGAGGACATAAGTGGGACACTAACCACACCAAGCCTGGGGGCCACATGCTCTGATAGCATTCTGCATGCATGGGGCAGGGGCTAGAGGAGCAGAGAGAAAAGCACTTGTGTTATTTTCTACGGTTGCTATAAGGAGTTATCACAACTTAGCAGCTTAAGACAACACAAATTGATTATCTTGTAGTTTTAGGAGTCAAAAGTCCAAAATCACTCTCACTGGGGTGAAATCAACATGTCAGCAGGGCTTCATTCCTTCTGCAGGATGTGGGAGCAAGTTTTGGTAAGCTAAGGAAAGGAAAGAACCAGAGAGTTTATTCATTTTCTTTAAAGTCTGTTGTAGAGCTCATTGATTAAATGTGTGCAGGCAATGAGGCTAAATCAATGTGTGGGTGAAGGAATGGTGGGCAGCCCTTCATGGAGAGGGTATAGCAAGGCCAGGTCAGAGGAATCAGAGCTGATAGCCAGCCTCGTAGCTAAGCTCTCTCTTACAATGAATGGATGGTAAAGTACAGCCATTTAGTTGAACTCAAATGTAGTTTAGTGGAATGGCCATAAGAATCCAGGTATGCCGTGCATGAAAGCCCAGCATCCTGAAAAAGACCCCTGTCACTGGAGATTACTGTGTTTGACCCCAAAGCACAAACACCTGTGACTCTTTAAGGAGTTCCTATACCACTTGTGACAGCTCCGTAGCTCTGTATTTATTTATTTCTCACTTCTTACAAAAACGTTATCGATGTTCAATCAAGCCTCCGAGAAAAAGGTCAGAAGGCAAGTAGCTTAAACTACCCACACTTAACAGCTCTGTCCTACAAAAACTGTTCTTTCTCTTCAGACCAACCTTGCTCTGCGAGAGAGAAATAAATCAGAGCAGGCTGAGTTATGTTGTTACCATAGGAAACCCTCCCCACTGGGAGTCATTAGGCTTCATCTCTGGAAATCAAGACATTTTTGAAAAGTGTGAAAATCGCTCTAGCTCACTGACAGGATGCCTTCACAGCATTAGGACACTCATAGCCAACAGTTAACTATTTTGAGGTCAGCTTTGTTTTTCTCCTGGCCCGAATTCCCTGAAATATAAGGTTGAGGTTAAGAAAACTTAGAGCAGCAATTTAGGCAGTGATAGAAAACAGGAAGATTTCACATAAGCCTTCACAATGCTGCCATTCCTATAAGGAGGCTTTTGGTACAGAAAACTCGGTGTTAAGGAAGAGGTTTTTTTTTTCCTCTGAGTTTAAACGAGATGGAAACACATTTGAAATCCCTTTGCCTCAGTGTTATCACCTTAAATTTTCCCACGAGAAGAGCCTTTTCCCTGTGGCTGTGCGGGTGTCCCTGAAAGGGCCATAATCCTGTTTGTGATAGCGCTATCTACTGCCAGGCTGGGGTGCTGGTGCCAGACCGGGGATTATATGCACATTCTTCATGACGCTGTGAAATGAAAGTGCTCATGGTGTGAACATGGGCCTCCCGGTGTCCCTATCAAGGTTGAGCTTGTGCCCCGTTGTGCCTCAGTAGCAATTGTGCCAATCCTTTATCAACTCTTCATTACATCCCAAACACAGTTCTAAGTCATTTACTGATGTGACATCAACCAGTCCTCAGAGCAAGGCTGCCAGGTAAGTGTTATCATCCCCATTTTATAGATGAGGAAAACTGAGGCATGGAAAGGTCAGTCATTCATCCAACATCAACTGGGTAGTAAGCGTTGGGGCCTGGAATCAGACATATGCTCAGCTACTACCTTGTCTGCCTCTGGCTCTAAGCAAAAGGGCTGCTTTGCATAAGGAGTCACTTCTAGGCCACCCTCCCTTCAGACACCTCATTTGGGTCCATCACATTGTTTCCTGACAAGTCTGGTCACCATAGAGTTCTTGAAGACCCTTCGTGTCCTGAGTCACCTGGGCTTTGCCTGCAAACAAAGTCTGCGGTTCCCATAAGGAAAGAGGAAATGAATTCAACTTTCATTGCTCATAGTGTCCCGCTGCGAGTTCTTGTCATTCATGATTAGTTGGCCAAGTTGGGTGATTCATGGTACCAAGGTTCAAAGCGCAGTCCCTGTGTGAGCCACATAACCCTGCAGAGCTCCACGGCCACAGGCTGTGTGTGTAATTCCAGGCAGACATCTTGCAAGTTCATAGTCAAGAGGGACATTGGTGAGCAAATGGAAATGGGTGACTTTGAGTGTTACCACAATCAGAAAAACTTTAGGCACATGGGGGTGGGGTGAGGGATGTACATGCAAACAAAAAGAGGACATGTGACTACATTAGTTTCAATAAAATATTCAGAGCCATTTAGGATTTACGTAGATCCTGGCGCCCAAGTTTAGGACTGGCAACAAGGACATTCATACATTTTTTACTATTTCACTTAGGCCTTGGGTATAACATGCTCCTAACAAATGATTGTTGAATAAAGAAGAAACAAGATTTATTTAGTGCATCACTGTATTCTTCATGTAGAATGTAAATCTCCTATTTGTTAAATGACTTCACCATGGTTGAAGGAAAGAATCTGATTATCTTCATTTCACATGTCGGTTATGACATCATTGGCTAGGTTTTATTATCATCCTCATCAGAGTAGTAAGATCAAATGCTCTGGATACAAAAAATGAGAGCTGGTATCCAGTGTTCAGACCGTATCTGCTTCCCCCTCAGCTGGGCTGGAGGCTATCGGATACGGCAGATGCCTTACTTGGCCCTCTGTTGTTTTATTTTCTGGTTCTTTTTTAAACAACCTAGCTTCTGAGGATTTCCAGCTACATCTGGCTTTCCTGAGGAAAACCACAAGTAGCAGAGGAATGACTGGTGTATAGGTGCCCTAGGACAAAGGACTTAATAGGACACCAGAGAGAGAAGTAGCTGGTAAGCAAGACGGAAAACTGACACCCACCCCAGCAGGGGCTGAAAGCTGGCTCACTTGGTGGGCAGAAGGCTGAAGCAGGGGCATCTGCATCTCACATCTCTGTCTGCAGCCAGTTAAGGATGCTACCCAGCATTGGGATTCCATTCTCCTCTCCGAGAATCTGAGTTAACACTCACAGCTCAGTGATTATCATTCACGTAATTAACAGATAGCTGTGGGTTTCTAGACCCTCGGATTCCAGTTCTCCCTGAAGTTCTTCACTGCTTAGGCACCTCATCAGACCTTCACAGGCTGGGAGAGGGAAAGGAAGTAGAGCTAAAATTCCATCGGAAGCTTTCCCTATTGGCACCGTGCTGCTAGGAGGCCGAGGGGGAGAGGTTGGGAGCTGTGGCTTAATGAGGTGTTGTGATTGTTGGAGGTGGCCCGGGCCCTGCTGGGAGGTTACAGTAATCAAAGTAAAGTCTGCCAGAGGCAGTGGTTAGCAGACAGCTCGAGGATGGGATGAGGAAGGAGCCATCTGTGTGCTCTGCCCTGAACGTGCCCCCTCGCAGGCAGCACCACTTCTTTAGGAGACTGTGGCCTCAGTTGTAAGGATCAAAGCAGTGTAAACATTTTCTGAGTACCAGAAAGGGACAGCGCCTTCCCCCATTCTCCATGGCCAACAGACCATTTAGATCGAATGAAAACGGCTGTCATCCCTCCATCCCCCACCCCCCACCATGAAACGCAATTTAATGATGATGGAGCTAGGAAGCTTTTCTTCCCCATCATCCCCTAGCAAGGAATGCTGTCCAAACAGTTCTCTTATACCTCATATAATCCAGTCATGAGAGCCAGCTGTTTGGTTGTTTTGTTTGGGTTTGTTTTGCTTGGAGGTGGGGAGTGTTTCTGTATATAAAGTGTATATTTTAGAACTAGATCAGAGAGAAATGGTGGTCCTCAGAGCAGCTCTCTAACCTCAAAATGCATGTTCTGGCAGATAGTCACAGCTGGCCGACATTGTTCCTACTTACTCATCTTCCTCTAGGCTCCCCAGATGTCTTGCTGGAATATGCTTATGGGGGGGGGGTTGCTATTTATAATCTCGCATACTCCTCATTCTCACAGTGAACACACCCAGGGGTTGCTTTCCCCAGGAAGAGCTGACTTGGGAGGAAAGCAAGGAGGTACTTGGCACTGCTGACCCCTCCACCTGCATCCAGTTTAGAAGTGTTGGCCTCCCGAGGAGGGCTAGGAAGTGATGGCCCCCTGCACAGACTCATCTGAGCCTCCCCTTCAGTGCGTGCCTGCCCTTCAGCAGGGACATCGTGGGCAAGCGGCACGAAGGCAGTCATGAGAGGGATGCTTCTGATGAGAGGCGGGCTGCCTGCCGCTTCTTTGAGCCTTTACTGCTTACACAGCTAAGCTGCCCCTTGACTCAGTGGCAGATTCTGGAATGAGCTTTGGCTGGCAACACAGCCGCAGAATGTCTCCAGAAGAGAAGACACTTACGGATGCTATGCAGAGAAGTGAGGATACTGAAGGATACTATTTAGAGGAGCGAGAGTAAACCAGACTTAGGAAGCAGACAGGTTTGGGAATTACCTTCATGGGTTCATATCCATGCTGGGCCTCACTAGCTTGGGGCCATAGCCCAGGTACTTAGGCTTTCCAGTCCCCAGTTTCCTCATCTTTAAAATGGAGATGGTGGCAATTGCCACTATGTAAGGTGACTGTGAGGTTAGACAATACATGGAAGTCCTATGCAGGACAGAGTACTGGGCAAATAAAATGTGCTCAGTAAACATACTATATACATTTCTGTGAGTGTGCACTTAGTGACTCTAAAATTCATAAGTGAGCACCTAATTTTATCCAACATTTAGGATCATTAGAAAGTCTCTTAGTTACCTGTCTCAGATTTTCCTTCCAATAAGATGATGTGCCTACCTCATGGACTGGGGCAATTAATTAAATGACATCTAGATAATTCTTTCAATTCTACTGAGAGGTTTATCATCAACACGAAATGTCATTCTGCTCTCCTTTCTCAGTTCAAGTGTGAAGAAATACTAGCTTAACTTTTTAAATTATCTTTGTAGAACCTGTTCTAGTATTTTATAAGTCATTCCACCAGTGCACTTATTTTATGTACTACAAATTCCTCCTACCACCATGGTTATTCTGTAAGCATAGCTGGTTGAATAAAGCATACACCATTTGGCTACAGACATTGTGTATGTGTAATTAATTTATTACGTGACCATCAGTTAATCAATGAGCTCTGGGGCTTAAATAAGTGCTTTTGAAAGATCCGAGTGGCCAGTAATTACTAATCAAGAACGATGAGAAGAGCAAATATGTGGAAATCCACATTGCAATGTTCTCTTTGGTGATACAAGATATTGCCAGTTGGCCTACAGCTGGAATATATTGGGGCAGACTTTTCTAATCAAGGCTTATTCTGGGAAATATCTTCTTTTTCTTTGGCTCATCTGCAACTGAGATGGACTCAATTAGCCAAATCATGGATTATAGGAGGAGCTAGGAAAATTTGTCCTTTCCAGCCATGTGGTCCTATATCACACAGTGCTATTATGCTGGGTCATATTAGTCATCTTGAATTCAGAGAAATCTGGCAACTTCCCAGAAATCAGTAGATAACCTGGGAGTTTCCCTTACTAATGTTGTGGCCATCATACATAGAGATGCTATGCTTTTAGAATGTTCATGTTACTCTTGAAGTTTGGAATTTAAACAGAATGTGTGTTGGTAAGTGACCAAAGGGGAACTTTCCATTATTCTATTAATTAAAGCCATCCCACAATTGCAGAAACATGCTTTTATTATTTATTCACTGTTTCCAGCTAAGCAATAGGAACAAATGCTCATATGGGGCATTTTAATTACTCAGCGCTTTTAACTTTCCATTTCCTGTTATGGGGTGAATTGTGCCCTTCAAAAAGACACGTTGAGTCCTATCCTCAGTACCTCAGAATGTGACCCTATTTGGAAATAGGGTTGATGCAGAAGTAGTTGGTTATGATGAAGGCATAGTAGAGGACCCTCAATCCAATATGACTGGTGCCCTTATAAAGGGGAGAAAAGACATGCAAGGAGAGATGCTTCCAGGACATATGATGGAGTGGAAACTGTAGTGATATGTGCCAAGAGTTGTTGGAAAATGCCAGAAGCTAGAAGAGGCAAGGAGGATTCTCCCCTACAGAGGGAACATGGACCTGCCAATACCTTGATTTTGGACTTATGGCCCCCAGAACTGAGACCACAAATTTCTGTTGTTTTAAGCCACCAGTTGGTGGTACTGTTGAGGCAGCCCTAGAAACTAATACCCTGGTTTGTACATTGCTGTTAACTGTTTGATGTCAATTTGTAGTATCTAAAGGAATAATTAGGCTAAACATTCCGAACTTAATCCTTAAACCATTTGAATCTGTGGACACTTGAAGCCTTACCAATGTATAAGTATTGTCACACCTTAAGTAGTCCACCAGAGGGCTACACACAAAATCTTACAACAAAAAGCAATCAACATTGTAACTATCAAAATTCTGTGATTTAAAGACTTAATATGTTTCTCTTTTTAGTTATATAACCACAACATGGAGTATTTATCATACTGTCAGTCCTTAGAAGAAAATCACTAGATAATATCACCAGGAAAACATGTGTTACTATTAGTTCCAGGATAATAAATAAGCCAGGAATAAACTTTAAAGAATTATTGTGACCTTTATGGGCACCAGTGAATTTTGGCTCCTATTCTGGTTAGCTTTTCTAGAAATAACTGAGATGTTTTAATCACTATGTCTACTAGAGAAAATTATAAAACCAGAATTTGATCAGTATCTGGGATATACTTCTTTTATCTTTATTTTTTAAAGAATATACTTCATAAATGGTGCAGAAAGCACTATCCAAAGAGGATTGACAGATGAAGATAAAAATAGTTTCAGTAAGCTATTGGATAGAGGAGCTGTGCTGGAATATTTGACTGCTTTTAACACTTTGTTTGCAAGTCATACTTTAAGACATGGGAAAGACTTCATATATACTTCGGTGAGAAAAATCAGGATGAAAAATTCCTATATAATTTGATACCAGTAAATAAAACAAAATCTGTGCATAGCAAAATGTTAACAGAGACAATTGTTGTGTAGTGGGTGAAGGGCCCCCACCCATAAGATGGCAAAATTCCTGCTTCTCTTCCAGGTCCTCAATTTCCGCCGGCGCCATCTGAACCCCAATCACCCCTTGCCCCCCTAATCCCAGCACCTAGCCAATAGCCACCAGCCCCGTGGAAGTGACACCTCAATCACCCCATGCCCCTTCCTATATAACCCAGCACCTTTCCCCAATAAAGCAGAATTCTCCGGTGAATCGCTGCTGTGTGTCGCTCCTTTCCTTTCATTGGTGCCAAAACCCGGGAGACGGGACACCCCAACTGGGCCCCGTCTTCCCCCCGACACCAGCAGCAGCTTGCCCTCGTCCTCTTTTTCCGGCGCTGGCTCCTCACACTCACCACTCCTCTCTGGCCTTTGGGTAAGTTTTCCCCCAGGTGGGCCGCTCTTCCCCGAGCTATCGCAGTGCCATTGACCGTGATCGTCCGGCAAGGCCCTGACGCTCGGGGACAAGGGGGGAACTCTCCCCGCCTCCGGCCTTCACGGCTGCGGCGGACGCTCAGGCCCCCCTCCAACAGCCATAAACGAGGTGACTCCTTTGCGGATGAGAACGCTCCCTTCCCCCCCACCTCCTCCTTCTGTTCCTTCCGCCGAAAATTCCTTCCGCCGAAAACTCCTAGTACTAGGTTCCTCGGACTCCGGCACTCTGCCTTCTTAGAGGAGTCGGGGTGACGACCCACACTTCCTAAGAAACCGACTCATATACGAGTTTCCGCAGACCCCCAAGGATCATCGGGGACGCCCTTTGTCTCCTTGCCGTCTGTTCCCAGTCCGAGGGTCTCCGTTCGTCTTCCCCTGTTTGTCTCCTTCTCTGTCCTTTAGCCATGGGAGCCTCCTCATCCCTCCCTGGAAGTTCACCTCTTGAATGCCTGCTCAAGCATCTAGCCACCCTCTCCCTGACGCCTGATATAAAACCAAACCTTCTCCGTAAATACTGCTCCCAAGATTGGCCGACATGCCCCCTAGACAATCACAACCAATGGCCCGCAGGGGGAGCTCTTGATCCTAACATCACTCGCGATCTCTTTAACTACTGCCAGCGCCTGAAAAACTGGAAGGAGATTCCCTATACCGAAGCTTTCTGCCTCCTCCCCCGCCTCCCCCCAAGTTCTCCTAGCCTGCAAGCCGTCTCCCCCGCAGAAGCCTCCCGCCCACTCCCCTCCCCCTCCTCTCCTACAACAGCCCCTCCCCCTTCCTCCACCACCATCTCCTCCCCCACCTCACCCCCCTGCAGATCAAGCCTGAGCCTTTCAGCTCCCCTCTAACTAAGTTCCAAGAGCCTCCTCTGTCTTTGCCCCCATCACCTGTTTCTCCCCCACAGACTGAGCCAGAACCCTTCAGTCCCCCTCAGACTCGGTCCCAAGGGCCTCCCAAAATTATCGCCCCCCTCCGAGAAGTAGCAGGATCCGAAGGCATCGTGCGCGTTCACGTCCCTTTCTCCTTAGGAGATTTAGCCCAACTTGAGAAACACCTAGGTTCCTTTTCCACTGATCCCACGACATATATCAGGGAGTTTCAATGGACCCTCCAGTCATACAGCCTCACACATCATGACATTTTCGTGCTCCTGGCCAATACCCTCCTTCCTGAAGAGCGTAGACGAGTTTGGGACTTCGCCCAAACGCACGCCACCTAAACCCACAGGACTGACCCCACCTATCCCCCTGGCCCCACCGCTGTCCCCGAACAAGACCCACACTGAGATTATAACACCACTGTGAGTCTCCGCTCTTAAGATATGTTTGCCTGCTGCTTAATAGCAGGTCTGAAAAAAGCAGCTCGTAAATAGTCAATTTTCAAAAGCTCCCTCCGAGTTCTTAGACAGACTCCCTCAAGCCCTATTACAGTTACCAGCCTGGACCCAGAAACGCCTGACGGGAGACACGTCCTTATGACATACTTCCTGGCTCAAAGCTACCCCGACATTAAAGCTAAACTCAAAAAGTTAGAACAGGGCCCCGCTACCCCACAGACTGAGATCCTAACAGTGGCCTTTAAAGTCTTCCATAACCGGGAGGAGGAGAAGGAACGCCGTAAACAAAAGGCTGATCAGGCCAATTTCCAAATGTTGGCCCAGCTGATAAAACCACAACTGGGGCGCCCCTCTACAAACAAGCCCCCCCAAGAGCTTGTTTCAAGTGCGGAAAAGAGGGACATTGGTCAAGGGTGTGCCCCTCCCCCAGATCTCCTACCACCCCATGCCCCAGATGCCACAAAAAGGGCCACTGGGGGTCTGACTGCCCAGCCACCCGAAGGGGAGGCTGGACGAACAACCCCCATCCTAAGCCCGCCGTAGTGGGGCTGGCAGAAGATTGACGGGGCCCAGGGGCTTCTCGCCCGACCACTTCCATCACCAAACAGGAGCCCAGGGTTACTTCAATAGTAGACGGTCGCCCCGTCTCCTTCCTCCTAGATACAAGAGCCACCTTCTCAGTCTTGCGGGAATACCGGGGCCCTACCACGCCTGCCATTACTCCTATAGTCGGGGTAGGAGGTAAACAGATTTTCCCATTAAAACCCCCCCCTTTTATGCACAATCCAATCCCATACCTTTCTCCCACTCCTTCCTGGTTATGCCCCAGTGTCCCATCCCCTTACTAGGACGAGATATCCTTTCTCTCCTCCATGTTTCCATAACTATATCCACTCCCACAGCCCCCAGTACTCCGTTTCTGATGGCCCTCATAGCCGACGACCCCCCTCTACCCAATGAAAGCTCCAGTTCCGCCCTCATACACCCTGTAAATCCCAAAGTTTGGGACATTACAAGCCCCTCCGTGGCTCTATGTCCTCCTGCCTCTATCAAGTTACGTGACCCCTCTCAGTATATCTGTCAGGCCCAATACCCCCTAACCACTTCAGCCCTCATAGGCCTCCAACCCATCATTCAAGATCTTTTAAACAAAAATTACCTCAGACCCACTCACTCCCTGTTTAATACCCCCATATTAGCTGTTAAAAAAACCAACAGATCTTTCCACCTCATCCAAGACCTTCGCCTCATCAACATGGCCATCGTCCCTATCCATCCCTTAGTCCCAAATCCATACACCCTTTTATCGCAGATCCCTGCCTCAGCCTCCCACTTCTCAGTCCTAGATCTCAAGGATTCATTTTTTTCTATCCCTCTGGACCCCTCCTCCCAAAATTTTTTCGCCTTTACCTGGACGGACCCATGCACAAGACATTCTGAACAAGTCACTTGGACAGTTTTGCCACAAAGCTTCCGAGTCCACCTTATTACAATACATGGACGATCTTCTACTCTGCAGTCCCTCGTGGGAACAGTCTCAACTTGACACTGCCTCCCTACTTAACCTTCTAGCTTCCAGAGGTTACCGGGTATCCCCTGTCAAAGCTCAAATCTCTTCCCCTTCTGTCACTTAACTCAGATTTCTTCTATCTCAACAAAAAAAGTCCATTACCTTAGACAGAAAACGGCTCCTCTCTGACCTGCCCGTTCCCAAAACCAAGACAGAAATCCTTTCCTTTCTAGGCCTGGCTGGGTATTTTAGAGCGTGGATCCCTAACTTCTCCCTGTTGGCAAGACCCCTATACAACCTCAGCAAGGGCCCCCCTGAAGAACCATTATCCTCCTCACCCCGACACTCCTTCATTAAGCTCTGTCAAGCCCTTGTGGAAGCCCCAGCTCTCCATCTTCCTGATTTGTCGAAGCCCTTCTCATTATACATTCATGAGAGGTCCAGCCAAGCTCTAGGAGTCCTAGGCCAATATTATAGCCCATCCTTTGCCCCAGTAGCTTATCTTTCCAAGCAGTTAGACCCCACAGTTCGGGGATGGGCCCCCTGCCTACGGGCATTAGCCGCTGGGCAGCTCTTGCAGAAGGAAGCTCATAAACTGACATTCGGGGCGCCCCTTACCATTCTGCCCCACATCACCTAAAGGATCTCTTAACCTACAAAAGTTTACAGACTCTCCCTCCCTCCAGACCCCTGACCTTACTGTCCTCTTTCCTCCAAAATCCCGTTCACCCCCTTTGCCATCCATACCCGAATCATGACTTTTTCCTCCTTTACTGCTCCCTCGCTCTCTCTCGCTTTTTCTCCTCATTCCTATTGTCTTCCCCGCCACCCCAGCCTCCTTTGTCTGGCGATTCAAAGTCAGACAGACTTACACACAGCATCAAACAAAAATTACTGCCCTCATTGCCACATCAGACTGCCCTCTGAAAGGCTGCTCCGAGCCTTTATACCTCCACTTTCCTCCCTCCACCGAAGTGTTCACTAGCAGCTACCTTTATTCTCCCTACCTCTGCTTCCTCTATGACCAAAAACAAGCCTGTTGCAGGCGATGGCCAGACACCTACGGGGATGTCCCTACTGGTCTTGCGCCATTCACTACATGGGTAACTCCCGGTACCCACAGTATTACTCCTCCAACCCATTCTCTTCAATACTAACAAACCCCTTCCTCACCTGGCTGTGGCCCATTGCAGGCCCCATAATAATCATTCTTCTCGCCTGTCTCTTCTTACCTTGTATAGTAAAGTTTATCAAATCCCAAGTCGGTAAAATCTCTAATCAAACTTTCAACCAGCTTTTACTCAGGAACTACCAGCTTTTAGCCACAGAAGATCCCTCACCCTCACGTGACCTCCTCACCACACGCTGAGATGGACCCCTCTCTCCGCTGAAAACTGTTCCTGGAAACAATGGCCGCAGACGCCTGGCTTCTGGCACCCGTATCCTCTTGGCACCATTAGAATCAACAAGTCCTCGACCTATGGTTACAGGGAACCTTCATTGATTTCCAACCGGAAGAAGTCCACATCTACTCGTCCTTACTGTGGGGAGTCCTATCAACCCTTTCCTCCCAGTCCTCAAGCCCTCACTCCCTTCTCCACCCCCATTCAGCAGAAGCAGTCAGAGAAAGCAACGTCCACAACCCCATAGAGGAGAAAGGGGGGAATGAAGGGCCCCCACCCTAAGATGGCGAACCTCCTGCTTCTCTTCCGGGTCCTCGGTTCCCCCGGCGTCACCTGAAGCCCAATCACCCCTCGCCCCCCTAATCCCAGCACCTAGCCAATAGCCACCAGCCCCGTAGAAGTGACACCACAATCACCCCATGCCCCTTCCTATATAACCCAGCACCTTTCCCTAATAAAGCGGAATTCTCCGGTGACTTGCTGCTGTGTGTCGCTCCTTTCCTTTCAGTGGGATTTCAATTTTTACTGAGATTTTTATGCATTTTACTTTTGTCCAAATTACCAATGTAGACAAAAATGACTTCTTTAATCCAAAAGCAATGTAGTGCTAAAAGTAAGTGTATCAGAACATTATTGGATGGACTTTTTTTTCTTTATTCTAGATTTTGGTACATTCCACACATTTTAACATAAGTTTGTTATTAATCTCACAATGAAAGAAAGTTAGGTATACTTAAAAAAAATTATATACGTTTATGGATGATCCAGACATAAGGGTATCTGCAAGGTGTCAGAGCTACTTTAAAATGACCCATGAGACTTTTAGGATGACGTCCTGAGGAATTACCATAATGCCTGTTGCGGACTGCATAATATTTCTCACCTCTTCCCCTAATACCAGACTCTTTGTCACGTGACTTTGCAGTTTCTCTCACTGATGGCAGAGAACATTCCTCCATCCCATTGACACCAGGCTAGGCCTTGTGATTTGCTTTGGCAGGTGGAATATCTTGCCACTTTTGAGTCCAGGTTTTGAGTCAATCATGTTTTTGCTCCTTGACTTGCATGCCTGCCATCACCACGGGAAGATCGTCCCACAAGTGGCTGCTGCTCCTTCTACCTGGGTCAGAGAGCACGCATGGGGCAGATCCAAGTGCCGAGCTAAGGCCAGGCCAGCAAGACCCACAGCCTAAAGCAGAGCCACCCAGCCCAGCCCAGCCCAGGTCAGCCATTTAATCAACGTACAGGCCTCAGAACACGAAAGCAAATGTCTATTGATGAAAGCTATTGAGTTGGGACGGTTTGTTGTACAATAAAGACTAACTTATAAAATCTCCCTGCTGAAGATGCAATTTTGGCCTAGATGAACCATGGTCCAGTATGAGGATTATCAAAATATGTCAATCCAATATGGTTCAAAGGTCTTTACCTCATAGCTTAAAAATATAACTAGCCCTGAGTCTTGATGAAGTAGGTTTCTGTGTGCATGTATGTGAGTTTCCAATGTCTGTCTGTCTGTATGTATGTGGCAAAATTATTGAGTGCTCACTACAGCCCTATACTCACATTTAGTTGTCTTCTCTAGCTTTCGGTTAAATCCATTCAATATACACTTTTTACTTTGGCATATTCTGGTTTCCATTGAAAAATGGTATTTTGAGCTACAATCTTCAATGTGTATTTAGCCGCTTACTCTAAAAATTCTAAGAATATTAACCATATTGCACTTATCTTTGGTGTGCAGACTAGAATTATCCCTCTTTCTAGAGCAAGGTTTATCAGTCTTAGCACCATTGGCCTTTTGAGCTAGATAATTCTCTGTTGTGGGGGCTTGTCCTGGGCACTGTAAGGTGTTTAGCAGCCTCCCTGGTCTCTACCCACTAAATGACAGTAGCACACACCCCTGACTCCCAGTTGTTATGAACGTCAAAACATCTCCAAACACTTCCATATGTCCTTGGGGGCAGCAAAATCGCCCTTAATTGAACCTCTGCTTTAGAGAAAATTGGGATTCAGTTTGGTTAAGTCACATGTACAAGGGGAAACTCACAATTATTATAAAGTCTAGGTTTATAATAATTCAGACTGTAATTAAAATAAAGCAAGATCTTAGATATAATGAAAAATCTAGAACTTCTGATTCTTATGGTGTAATAATAATAAGCATATTATTATTGATGAGTTGTGGGGAAAACCCAAAATGTGTCAATGGCTTGACAGGTTGATTTTCTGAACCTTTCTGCACCTACTCTGAACTCAGGCTATTACACACACACTCATATTCAGGCAGTACCCTGGACATGGCTTTTTAAGGCACAGCACCATGACCAGCTTAACACCTCATAAAATGAGCAGCAAATAGCAAAAATTTCAACTATACATTTCAAATACCACCTTGCTCAAAGATTCCATTTCTATCAGACAAAGGATGAAGCAAAATTTAATTTCCTGATAGTTTATGTGCTTCAACAGGAATGTGGGCAAGCGCCAGTTAAGGGCCCAAACTGACTGTGGGACATGTGGTTAAAATTAAGATCAAAACAAAGCTTGTATTCATGATTATATTCTTTCTAGTGGTACTCAGATGTGTTTGAACTGCACCTTAACATTGTTGTAAGATCTTTGAACCTTCCATGCAATTTGACTTTGGTCTCATTTATTACAATGCTGCATCTCAGTTTGTTTCCTCGTCTGTAGAATGAAAAGGTTGGACTAAATAGGGTCTGTAACCCTTTCAGCTAAACATTCTTTAAACTGTATAATAGTTTATCTGTCAGTGTAATTGTCTCCACTACAAAGGAATTGGCCAGTGTTGGGAGTTTCTTATAATAATGAGGTAGGGCAGGGACATGGGACAAGCATCATGATTAATATTTCCTGCCTATGATTAAAAATGCTGAGATATAAACAGTATAGTAAGAACAGGATGGCCTCCATCTTAAGGCTAAGATTCCATTTTTAAAATCAGGGAGTTATACAATATAGGTAGGTCACGGGGAAGGCAGTATAGCACAGAGAAGGCAAGTAATGACTCTGTAGCATCTTACTATGCTGATGGACAGTCATTGCAATGGGGTTGGTGGGGGGCGCTTGATAATATAGGTGAATGTTGAAGCCATGCTGTTACTCATATGAAACATTCATAAGATTGTTTTATCAATTATATCTTAATTTAAAAAATTTAAATTAAAATTAAAAAAAAACCTGGAAGTTAGGAGGTAGGATTCCTGACATACTCTTTGGTAATCAGCAAACAACCTATCTAAAGGTCAGGGCAAGCCATCTTAAATGATATGTTCCCAGTGCTTGAGGGTAATCACTATCTTGCAGAAGAACAGGATCAATAAATTCCTTGTCTTAAGTTTATCCTACAGAATATCTAGAGGACTGACTGTGAATGGTGACATAATGTCCCTCACTGGAGAGTGACATCATGAGACTACATGTCAATCCTATGCTGCCCCCCTCTACCTTTTGCCCCATTCTTGAAAGCCTTAAAAGGCAGAATCCTAAGCCTTTGCGTGCTCCTCCTCTGAGGCTGCCCTCACTCCCCTTTCTTTGAGTGTGTACTTTTTGCCTCAAATAAAACCTTCTCACTGCTCAACTTACTGCATTTTGTTGCTGCTCTTCCAATGGTAAGAATCTTTGTTACTTCGCTATTTCATTCTATTTTCTAGAATTTAAGCACAAGTCTTCTCTCTCTGTTTTCTACTTCAGATAAGTAGGGAAGGGCTGCTGAGAGCTCTAATTTGGTCTTGCAAGTTCCTGTCACCTGGTGACCTGGACAGGCCTGCAGCTGTACAATCATGCTTTTTAGTAGCCTGCCTGAAAATCTCCTTTCTTTGCCTTTAGGAAATTCTCAGAACATAATGTAACTCCGTAACTCCAGGGGGAAAATCCCAGGGCAAAATACCTTTGAAACCAAAATCAGTCAAAAGGAGAAAAAAAGTGAGAGAAACCTATTTCTTACAAGCAGCCATCCCTTGTCTTTCTCTACCCTGCTGCAGAAAGGGGAGAGCTCCACCCAACCTCTCTGGTCCAGATCAGCCCTCACTTGCCCATGTATTACCTATTGATATGGAAATGAACTACTTCTCTCCACCCCTTGGAAACACCTATTGATATGGAGATGCACTAAAGCCAGGTGAGAGATTCTGGAAATATTGCAGTGTTACCCACACATGCCATCCAGTGCTCTGTGATTCCCCCAAATCCTGAGGTGGCAGGGGCTTATCTCCCACACCAGGCAGATCCAAGTGGACACTGAACCTCAGGTGACCCTGGCTTCAGGGGTTAGCAAGGGATCTGTGCTATACCAATAGGAGTTCAATGAGCTTCCCTTTCCTTCCTGTGTTCTTTCTTGCTCTCTACTGCCTGCATGGCTGCTGCCATTCACTGCTACTCTCACTTTAATGAATTCCTTTCTTACTTACGTTTTTCTGACCTGTTCAAGAATTCTTTCTCATCCAGAGTAAAGAAACCTTCCCTATCCAGGTTGAGGTTTCACCTAGTGTGCAGGGAGAGACTTCCCCAGATGCAGCTGCCCAACAACAATAAGATTTGACTTATGTTTCAAGCAATTTGCCCAAGAAGATTTTAACCCAAAGCAGCAAATCATGCTGAATACCAGAAGAGTGAATCCCACTTGATGCCTATCAGGAGATTCAGTTTAGACTAAGAAGGGAGTAGGGAGATGTAACTCTGGAGAGAGGAAATCCTGGGACAAAATACCTCTAAAACCGAAATCAGTCAAAAGGAGAAATAAAGTCTAAAATTTGTTATTGCTTACAAACTGCAGTTTGGGGCCGTTTCTCTTTCCTGATCCAGTAGAAGCAAAACCAGCTCTCCCCCTCACCTCTCAGGTTCAGTTAAGCCCTTCCTTGCCCAGATAATTACTCACTGATATGGAGATAAACTTTTCTCCACCCCTGAGGAATGCCTGTTGATATGCAGATGCACTAAAGCCAGGTGAGATATTCTGGAAATATTACAATTTTACCCACAGGAGAAAAGGATTAATTAGTCACTGAAAATTCAATAGATTTAAGAAAATTATCCCCAGAAAGACTGGTCCCTTGAAGGCAGAGGACTGCACATGTATTAACATCACTAAGTAGCTAAATAAAATGAGAAAGAAATCCCAGGACGTACTGATGGGTCATCAGGACTTATTTCTAAAACCACCAGCCCATTAATTGAATTTATTAAATATGAAAATTTGTGACCAAGCTAAAGAAAGAATTCTATAACATGGTCAGGAAAAAAAAAGGTGGGAAAAATACATTCCCACCCAGAGGCATTCCTTATTGGTTCTATCTAATATATGCTGGGAGGAGAGGAGCTTCTTCAAATGTAAAGAGAGGGGAAAAAATCCCTTCCTTGAGGGTTGTTCACCAGCTAAGATCAAGGGAAACTTGAAAACAGTTCTCTTGAGAGAAGGCAGTGAGAAGAGCCCTTCGGCGGATGGGGAAGGGCTTAGGCTACAGCCTCAGCTGTGCTCACACCCCCATTCTGAGTGTCAGTGACTGGCTCTGCATTGCATCCACCACAGACCACACCACAAAGTGCCTACCACCTGTTCCTCCACTCTTCCGGCCTCACCTCTTCTGGGTGGGAGTGTCCAGGCTTGCTATTTGCACACTTTTTGATCACAGAAGATGCTAAGTTTGTTTGCCTTAAAATGAAGATGTAGTCATGGAATTTAAATTCCTAATCTATTAATTTTTTTCAAGCATCTTCCAATTATACCCCAGGTACTTAAGTAGAATTTGTGTCCAATTTGTGTTTGCAAAAATGTAAAAAGCAAAGAAAATGCAAATAGGCTGATCCTAGGGAAAATGACCTCAGGGTGGCATTGCAAATCCTTTCTGACGCCTGCTCTACAGTTCTGCATTGCATACCAGAAATACTTTAGTTTCAGAGAATGGAAAGATCCAGCACTTGGAAAGAATTGTTACTAACCTTGTTTGTTCCAGTAAACAACTAAACTTCTTATTGCTCAATAAAATCAAAACTGACATTTTGTAAAAGCCAGAAAACATAAACTCTTGGACTGATTGGTATTTCTAGACTTTCATGATGATCCTTAGGGAGAAGCCTATTTAGGTTTCCACAGTGTCCATGAAAAATACTTCTCTGAAAAACCTTCTACAAATTGGTCAAAAGTTTTTCCAAATCCAATTCCAATTCTAATTTGTACCTATTGGAAGATTTGGGGCCCATGGAACAGCTTTAGATGGTAAGTAAGCTGACATCATTGTAAATTCAGACTCATTCTTCATAATTCTGTAATTGATGAGATCAGGTAAACTAGCAAGAATCTGAAATTTAATCATGATTCCAATTTTCTTAACACTGGGTCTGGGGCATACTTTAAAGATTCATTTGACTTAAATAGTCTTAAGCTATGTCTGTGCAGCCAAATGAAAAAAATTGAGCTAAGCCATTTTCTGAACAATGCAAGCAAGGAGAATTTACTCACAGAAGAGGTTTCTCTGTGAAAGATGATGATGAGTCACATGGGGAGATTTGAATGAATAAAATTCAGGGATAATAAGGAGGGCTTGTGGTAGACAGAATTTCAAAATGGACCTCCAGGATTACCTGTTCTATCCGTAGAACTGTAAATATGATAAAGTATCCCACATCAGAAGTCCTCAGTGAGTGTGAGGGTAATAACACTCAAAAAACAAAAACAAAACAAAAAACATTACTAACACTCATTCTCTTGGTCTACTAAGCAAATACGTTTATCTTTTTCAGTTGGATATTACTTAGAATATTCCAGGTGCATGCCCAGAATCAGATTTAAAATTCCAGTTACCTTATGCTACAATAAACTAACCTGCTGAACAGAATATCAAATTGATTTTTTTAAAACTATTGTAACATCCTAAATGTATGGGGCATCACTTATAAGTAAAAACAATACTGTTCTTAAAATTGTGCCATAGCTCTCTATTGTGTACCTGAAAAAATTAGGGTTTAACATAATAGACAGGGAATTTGTTGTTTTTCTGTAAAGAAACCTGACCGCTCGTTGAACTTTTACAAAAAAATAATTGGATTTATTTGAACATGATAATGTTACCATGCATGATTCCTTTGGATAAGCCTCTTGTTCATTGTAATGCCATCAATGAGATATCAGGTTCTTTGTGTTTTGTTTGTTTGTTCTTCCCATGACCCAAGGAGGAAATACTCCTGAGGAGGACATTCTACCCAAGTAGATGTGGCAATTGGTTTAAAGAAATTTGGTGCCCTTGAGGATGCCGTTATTATGAGTATGCTCGTTTGGGTTACTTTATCCTTCCTGTCTTCTTTTCATTCCCTCATTCATTTATGTAAAAATGTGTATTGAACATTTACAATGTGCTGTGTTAGCAAACAATGTCAGACAAGACAGACACAGTCCCAGTCTTCATGGAGACTAAAAGTACATAAGAGTGAATATTTGTTGCAGGCTCCCAAGTCCAGGCTGTGTGGTAGGTACTTCACATGGGTTGTCTCCTTCATCCTCTCAACCTGACGGGGATACAGAACCTCTTACCAATGAGGAAGTTGAGACTCTAAGGTTAGGTAACTTGCTCAAGTTTACACAGCTTCATTTAAATCTGCCTTCAAACCCGTGTTCTTAACTTTGTACCTGCCATCTGTTTTTTCAAATTACTCCTCGATACCACATCTCTTACTCTTGTCAGGTGGATTGTTCTGTGCTCCACACAAAAATTCTCTACCTTTCCCCTTGCCAGACGGCCAGATCCTGAATGCAACCGAGCCTTCTGTGTGTAACCCAAGCTTCTGCTCTGTGTCATTACTGGCTCCCTAATGTGTCTTGCATCTTCAGCCTCTAACACTAGAGCACATCCTGCAAGTCAAGCCATTTTGTCTGTTCATCCGATGCTCCCAACTAGATCATAAATTCCAAGTTAGATCATAAAGCTCCCCAAAGAGCTGTATTTCCTTTTCTCTCCTCCTGGTCACAGAGCTCAGGCAGAGAGAGTTAGGTAATACATTACAATTGTCATTTCCATTGCTAAATTGGCTCTATTGTTCTAAAAACATAAAAAGATTCATAGAAAGAAATGGTAGGTGACCTATATAAAAATCAGTAAACAGAGTGTGTTTGCTCAGCTGATTTCCCCTCCCTCAGTCAGTTGCCACCATTGTCAGAATGTTGCCTACATCCTACAACTGTAGGTTTTGCATGACCGGTTTTGCAATGACCACACAACCCTGGATTACATCATGTAGACTGGGCTGTATCTCTACCCTAAGCCTTTGGGACCAGGCCAAAGCTAGAGGTCATGGGAGTGCTCACTTGGCCTGCAACCAAAGGACAGAAACTCAAGAGTCTGTCATTGGTCGTTCCTGCTCTGAAAACTCAGCGACCTTTGTGATGTCCCTTTATGACATTGTCCCTTGGCTTAAGTGACCACTTAAGGCCTTGAGATGTCATTTTTCAAAAAGCCTTCAGATATCATGTACTCTGCAATGTCCTGACAAGTGACATGACCTAGCCCAGCAACCTGAAGCAAGTGCTCTCTGAGTGACTGTTGCCTGGCCCCAGGTTTACGGAGGGTGGTTACTGCCGGGACCTCTAGTATGGAAGCTAATAGGGCTTCACAAGGTGCTGATAACCACTGGCTCTTCAAAGTGACCGAGCACGGCTGGGAAGTCTTTCTCTCCTTTGGATATTTTGGCTGAACTCTTGATTTCATGCTCCACCTTTCCCATTGCTTCCCTTTTGGAGCATCAGATGCTGACTGTTTATAGTCATGACACCATAGAATTGCCCTGCTAACTCATTGAGGGGAACAGTCTTGAGACAGAGGAAAACTGTAGGATTTCACGCATGCTCAGCCCATCTCTGTGTGACTCGCCATGTCTTAACCTCAGCTTGGAGAGCTTACATTTCTTTTTCTTCTGGGGAAGAGGCATAGGAGCAGGTTACAGGATGACCTGGTACCCGGGGTGAGCTGGAGTGCTGGCTTGTGGACCCAAGCAGTTCTCCCACAGACCCCTCCGTACGTGACCTTGGGCAGCCATTCTCCATTGGGAGACCAAATGGGAGCTAAAAGCTTGTCATTTGCTGACATTTCTCCTTTCTGTCCCCTTTGCCGAGTCTGTCCCGTGTCCTGCACAGACTGCTTCAGGATGGTGTGAAACCAATACCCCCGTTCCCACGTCATCCTCCCCCCTCACACGAGTGATGATAGGGTATATCTCCATGCCACTGGGAAGGGCTCACAGCAGATTTCCTTTTCTCCTCTGCCTCTGCATCCTTCAGACCCTTTGTTAGGTAATGCAGTACTTGGATTCACTCTGATAGGGAAGGTTCCAAATGATTGCATAGGAAAGGGATTAGAATTTCCCCTTCATGCATTTTTAAATGAATATCCCCTATTTCCTCACTCTGGATTTTCATAGATTCGGGTTCCTAGAACAGTCTTGAGCCACTTCCTGACCACATATTTCCTCATTGGGAAAATATTTCTGAAGCCTGTTTTAACACTTTTCCACTCATCTTTGGGTCCTTCCGGGGGCTTTTTCTCAGATTTCTGCAGTTGGTCATTGTTTCCTGGGCAGAACAGTTTGTTATGTCTCTGTGGCTCCTCTCCTTCCAGCTCTCTCTGTATTTAACATTGTTGCCTCTAAGGAGCTCTCAGGAATCATGTTTAACAGTTTGGCCTCATACTCAAGTGGTCAGACAGGACGTTAGGTCACACTCTTAATCACCATCAGAATAAAAACTTGTTGAAGGTTTAATGGAGACCACCACCAACCCTGCTTGCCTTGCCAAGACATACTCTTCCAGGCAAACGAAATGCATGCAGTTAGCCAGCAGACCATCGACGAGGGATAGTTTGAAATGGTGCATTAAAAAAAAAATTGGACTCTGCGTATCAATGATCCTTTAATTAAAAAAAAATTGGACTCAATGTGAATGAGATGTCAGTTCCCTCAAGAGCATGTGCAGCTGAGTAATTCTGTGTAGGCACGACTCGTTCTGTGGTAATGTGAACTGTTTGCAAGAATAGGTTGTTGATAACATTGGTTACTCCATGGTGAATAAATCTGAAAAAATAAAAAGTGCTTCTGGCACTAAAGTGTTTGCTAACATTTTGTACCATGTGTGTAAAATGTATGATATTTACTTGCAAATCAACATGTGCAAGGCTGCATAACTCAAGACTAGACTGTATTCTGATAGTCTAAGAATTGTCCCATCTGAGCTTTCTAGAGGATGCCCTCTTGGTCTCCATTGGATTGGCACTGACCAAGGAACACCAAGTGAGAGATGGGCAGACAGCTGCTCAAAGATCTGCAGATTTTTTCCCCATCACGCAGTCACCTTCTGTGGGACCTGTCTGTGAGTCCCATTATTGCTCGCTGTGGGGCAAGAGGGCAAAGACAATAATAGCCACTGTTCCTGTTTTCTCTGCAGAACTCTGATGAATACAGTCATTAATCTAACTTTTGTGATCTTTAAGGACTGTGGGTGGCAGCTCTGTTTTTCTTTTAATACAAAAAGTTTTACTTCAATTATTAGTGATATTGTTCCATGAGTCCTTTTCCTGAGGTCCAGAGCAATTTCTTTTGTCTTGAATCTTTTCACATGTTTAAAGCAATAACTCAGGTTTATTATGCTCCTAGGAAAACTCAAAATGGTCTTGCATCTCTGTGACCAATGTATGGGCGTATCCTTTTACTTTATTACTAACCATTGACAATTAGCACTGTCAACTTGCTGTTGGAAGTTTGCCCTAATCTTCTACTGTAGTTTGAAAATCAACACTCTTTAATATACCAGATTTAAATATGTTACAGCAGAAGTCTGTCAACTTAACTCAAGCCTGTTGATGTTCAACAAATTAAATAAGATGGCTTTCTTGCTCCTTTTGCTCTTAGTCTAATTTTGATTTTCTTAGTATGTTTTGTTAGCTCCTGGCCTCTTTGTCTGTAAGCTGGCCACTGAAAAGGGAATTCTACAGAAAAATCAGTTTTGGAAGCACTAAACGCTACATGCCACAAGATTTGTAAAACACACAGCATATTAAAGGCTTGAGAAGTCCCGTAGTGAAGAAGCCTGTTTAAAATAGTTTAATCTAATGTTCCCAAATGTATTTGACCACAGAAATTTTCTTTTTTTTCCACAACATCTATTGGAACACATTTTGGAAAATGCTGGTCTCATGTTATAACTTACTGTCCTGGATAAGGGTCATAAAAAGGGTAGAAAGTATTTTTTTTAGATTTTTTTAATTAAGGTATTATTGATACACACTTTTATGAAGGTTTCACATGAAAAACAATGTGGTAATACATTCACACATATTATCGAGTCCCCCCATACCCCATTGCAGTCACTGTCCATCAGTGTTGTAAGAGGTCACAGAGTCACTATTTGCCTTCTCTGTGCTACACTGTCCTCCCCATGATCTCCCCCACACCATTTGTGCCAATCATAATACCCCTCAATCCCCTTCTCCCTCCCTCCCCACCCTCCCCACTCTCTCCTATCCCTCCCCTTTGGTAACTACTAGTCCCTTCTTGGAGTCTGTGAGTCTGCTGCTGTTTTGTTCCTTCAGTTTTGCTTCATTGTTATACTCCACAAATGAGGGAAATCATTTGGCACTTGTCTTTTTCTGCCTGGCTTATTTCACTGAGCATAATGTCCTCTAGCTCCATCCATGTTTATTGCAAATGGTAGAATTAAAAAATGGGTACAGGATATAAACAGATACTTCTCCAAAGAAGAAATTCAGATGGCCAACAGGCACATGAAAAGATGCTCCACATCACTAATTATCAGGGGAAATGCAAATAAAAACCACAGTGAGATATCACCTCACATCAGTTAGGATGGCCAGCATCAAAAAGACTAAGAACAACAAATGCTGGCAAGGATGGGGAGAAAGGGGAACCCTCCTACACTGCTGGTGGGAATGTAAGTTAGTTCAACCAATGTGGAAAGCAATACGGAGGTGTTCCTCAAAAAACTAAAAATAGAAATACCATTTGACCCAGGAATTCCACTCCTATATTCTTTACCCAAAGAATATAACTTCTCAGATTCAAAAAGACTTGCACCCCTATGTTTATCGCAGCACTATTTACAATAGCCAAGATATGAAAGCAACCTAAGTGTCCATCAGTAGATGAATGGATAAACTAGAGGCGGTACATTTATACAATGGAATATTATTCAGCCATGAAAAGAAAAGAAATCCTGCTGTTTGCAACAACATGAATGGATCTAGAGGGTATTATGCTCAGTGAAATAAACCAGGCAGAGAAAGACAAATACCAAATGATTTCAGTTATTTGTGGGATATAAAAACAAAGCAAAACAGAGGAACAAAACAGCAGTAGACTCATAGACACCGAGATGGGACTAGTGGTTACCAAAGGGGAAGGGGTTGGGGCGGGTGGCGTGGAGGGTAAAGGGGATAAAGGGGCACAATAATTCGCAATCACAATATAGTTGGTCCTGGGGATGGTAGCACATCATGGAGAATATAGTGCATGATTCTGTCATATCTTTCTATGTTGGTAGATAGTAACCATACTAAAGGGGCTGAGCATTTAATAATATGGGTAACTGTTGAACCACTGTGCTCTACATTTGAAACCAATATAAGATTGTGTAATATCAATGATACCTCAATAAAATAAATGAATAAATCAGAACCCTATCCATGAGATCTGAGGATTCACTATTTGTAGAAGTTCCCCAGGTTATTCAGCCAAATGGAAAACCATTTTCCTAGCAGAACCACAGGATATGTTTGGGGTAATTTCACTTAAAATCAGTCTACAAGGGCCCATGGTGATCTTTTCATCATCCTAGTGACTAATCAGTAGTACTAGCCCTTAAATTTTTTTCAGATCAAACTTGTCTCTGTCTTACTACATGGCGCAGAACCCTGAGCTCTTAACTAAACCCCTGCCTTTTGAGCCCAGCAGAGAAACGGTCATCATCATTTGAGAGTGTATTCCTCTAATTCCTTTCAGAGGGGCAGAGCCATGGGTAATGAGTCCCAGCTCTGTCTTGACATTCAGAGGGAAATCCTCTCATTTTAAGTGATTAACTTTCTTTCCTTCAAGGATGTTACATATACTATATCTGAATGTAGTTAAGTGTATGGGTGACTTTGCCTAGCAACTCTGAGGCACTGCCTTCCTAATGTAGTGAGAGGGCTTGGCCTCCTGTCAGTGTTTGTGGGCTCATGAGCTAGGATGACCCATTTTGAGTGGCTGGTTCTAGCCTGTCTTCAACCTGTGTGTATTTAAGGAGGAAAGCAGTTTTGAGTGAAGTGCTATAAAACATTTAGACCATTTAAGGTAATCCACAGGTTTTGGAGCAATCCTCTTTCTATCTTAGTTTTCTCATCCCCTTTATCTCACTGTTCTGGTTTCCTGTAGGCTAAGAATCAGAAAACAGCACTGGAGATCAGAGTAAGCTGCATAACTCCCTGAAAAGAAGAGACTTGAGCACAGAGGATTTGAAACTATTCTGTATGATACTAAAATGGTAGATACAGGTCATTACATATTTGCCAAAGCCCACAGGAGGCACACCACCCAGAGTGAACCCTAAGGTAAATAATGGCCTTTAGAGGATAATGACCCAAAGTGTCAGTGTAGTTCATCGATTGCTACTAATGTTCTGGAATATATAATTCTCTATATTCTGGTGGCAGATGTTGATAATAGGGAGATTGGGGCAGGGATCAGGGGGTGGGGGGAATATGGGAACTCTCTGTACTTTCTGCTCAATTTTGCTGTGACTCCAAAATTTCTCCAAAACAACAAAGTCTGTTTGAAAAATAAAGAAGAGGGGAGTTTGAAGTTTTGCTTAAATTTTTTTTTTAATCCCAGTAATTGGGGAGTTGCAAAACAAAACAAAACCCTGGGTATTAACCTAGTCTTTATGAAGTGCTTTCCTCTGTCTGCCCCTTGCTGATATGTCCTCCTTTCTTTGCCTTCCTCCCTCTCCTCCCTACCAATCATCCTTATCAACCCAGAATTATCTCCTCAGCTCCAGGATCTTCTATCCAAAGGTCTGTAAGAAATCTAGATTTGCATGTCCCTTAGGAACCTCAACATCAACTTGTTTCCAAAGGAAATCATTAACTCCCCATTCCAACTCTTCCTTTCGTATTCCAACCTTCATGTGAAAAGAGGTCTGACCTTCTGTGTGGATGAGAACTCTAGTTGTTCTTCTAAATTTTCATGCTAAAATAACAAGAGTCCTCACTTCCGGTCAGATATAGTGGGTTGAATACTTGTGGGTATCTGTGTTCCCACTAAAACCCCAACAGCATTGCATTGCAGTAAAAGGATTTAAAAAGAAACATAATCCCACAAGGACAAAGAGACTGGGAAGAGAGGGCAGCTGTGCAATCTCAAAAGGTGGAAAAGTACATGGATCAATGATAACCGACTTGGCAAACCACAGACAATCAGAACCCTGATTGGCAGAGGGAGAAACCACAAAACACGCTGATTAACATGGATGAACCCTGAAAGAGGTCAGGAAGAGCAGGCTCCAGGCACTTCTTAAAGAAGCAGTCAAATAAATAAAATGTCAGACATGTGAGGTCTTACAAACATAGCCTGCTGGTTCATGTTTACTTTTCCAGAAAGCATCTGGAGGATGTGTTCCACCAAAATAAGAGGGTAAGCCAAGAACCAATAGGACATGGGATTTAAAACAAAACGGAGGCATAGGGCATCCTGGTTTGTTGATGAAGGACCATCCCAGGACCACATCTAGGCTCATGACTTGCTAGTCCTTGTAATTCTTGTACATGTAGGCGTAGCAAAGTTCAATGATTTGTCCAAGGTCAGACAGCTAGTCTAGTGCGTTTTACAGCTAGGAATCAAACCAGGTATATCTGCTGCAAAGGCATGGTAGAACTCTTCTACAATTATGGAATTCTGAGCCAAAGAGTGACTAATGCAGAGAATAACAGTTCTAAAACATAAACTTACAATGAGAATTAAATGAGATAATCACCCAAAGCATTTACCCAGCATCTGTCACACAGGAACCTAAGTATTACTGTCTTACTTCGTGTTACAAATATAATACATTGTTATTATTACCTCTACCAAATGTTGCATGAAGGATTAGCATTTTAGCTAGACATGGAAAGACAAGAAGGATTTTGACAGTTGGAGACTAAGAAGGGGACATTCCAAGTAGAAGAGAAAATACTAGCAAAAGAAGAGAAGACAATGAAGAGGCACACACTTCAAGGATGTGTCAAAGAATAATGTTACAAATGAACTGCCATTCTGCACTGCCAAATGTTTGCTTAAAACATCTGGGATTTGAAGGAAATATGTTAATTCTCCAGTTAATCTCTCCAGATTCTGTACCAACTCTCACTAAAGTAAATTAGCTCATCAGAAAGCAACACACCCAAACTCTACCATCTTAACTTCCCACAGATTAACTTTGATAGGATTTAGATTAATGTCATGTCTTTGGGTTTTGGAAAAAGAAGAATAAAGTATTAATTTGAAGAATGTTCTCCTATCTTTTGTGAAATCATGTACACTGTAGATAATATGTACCATGTTACCCATCCTTAAAGAGTCTGAAAAAGACTTTTTCCCAAGATAAATCTGTATATGTGCTATTATCAAGCAATGACAACTTCATAGCCTGGTGCAAGAAGCTAATTTGAGTGTTCAACAGCAGTAATTTAATTCATACCAAATGCTTCACAACCCTTTTCTTCTTCCTATAAATGTATAAAAGTAATGTCTCTATTTAATTGTCTTCTTCCATAGGTTTAAAAATACTGTGTACTATCTTGGTACAGGTAAGATTTAATTACATAGATTGTTGAATCCTAGTATAATACAAGTGTCAAGAAGTTAAGAAAAACATGCTACCTTACAGTGGATGCATTAGACAACTGCATTTACCTGAAGGAAATGATTTAAAATAGCAGGCCATTTGTTTCACTAAAAGAACCAACTAGCAGAAGTGTTCAGTAAAAGTAAGTTTACCTTTTAAGGGACACTACCTCTTATCCATGAGGAAAACCTTTTCAGATTTTAATGCTCAATTTAAACATATTCACCTGTATTAGTCAATCTTTGCTTTATTATACTGCAGTAACAAACAATCCTGAATGTCTAAAGGTTTATTTCTCATTGATGCTACATATCTTTCTTGGGTGAGTTGAGCTTCCTGCTCTGCATTGTCTGCACTGGGAGACCTAGGCTGCCTGAACCTCCTTCTGAAACTTCGCTGATTGCCATGACAAGGAAAGGGAAAATGACAAATCAAGTGTTGAAAGTGCTACCTGCTTCTTGAAAGTGGTACCTGTCATTTTCATTCATACTTCATTGGCCAAAGCAAATCACATGGCCTACTAACAGCCAAGTGGCAAGATGCTGTATTCCTTTCATGCTCAAAAAGGGGAAAATCAGACATATTGATGAACAGCCCTAATGACTACTAGAGTTTGCCCTTTATGCTGCTAAATATTCAGCTCACTTTCCTGTCTTCATGGAATAATACACTCATCTCTTCCTCCAAGGAATACTGCCAGCAGGTTTCATTCTGACACAGCTCTTAGTTCTGACCCTAGGAATTGGGGAATGTACGGCCATTTTTTACATCAGGTCTTGATATGGTACCTACTGTTCAGGGACCTCTGAATGAGAAAGATTATCCACCCTCCATACACCCACCTTTCAGCAGTGGATCGGGGACAGGATAATTACAGTTAGTCCCCCATTCAGAAATGAGGGAATGAGAGACATGCAGGCACCGGTCCATGGCAATTCTAAAGCCCACTGGGCAGACATGTTGAAGGCTGCTCCCCGGGGGAAGGGAAACTTGTTGATAAAGTTCGCATCCTGCTTCCTGGAATAAGCTCTCTAAACCAGTCATCCTTCTGAAGCCTGGCTCCAATTTCTAAAAGAGTCTTCCTTTTTCATTATTCTCTGGGGCCTCTTGCCACTTGATGTGGACAATGAGAATATGTCTACTTTGGAATGCGCAGATTTCCCAGACCACTTTCTGCTCTTAAATGATTAGAGTCCCAACGTCATGTTAAATCTTAAATAAGCAGTATCCCTTTTGTCCAGGTTGATTAATACCTATTTATCAAAAACAGCTTCTTGTGTATTTTCTTCCCATCGGCTCTGTATATCAGTAGTTGAGGTTCTTTTTTTTTTTTTTTTTTAAGATATCATTGGTATTCAATCTTATGAAGGTTTCACATGAGTAACCTTGTGGTTACTACATTCACCCATATTATCAAGACCCCCCTACACCCCATTGCAATCACTGCCCATCAGCGTAGTAAGATGCCATAGAGTCACTACTCATCTTCTCTAGCTGCAGTTTTTTGAGACAAATTCTCCTATTACTGTATTACTTTGCTTTCTTGCTCCCATGCCTCTCTTTATCAGTTTAATTTCAATTCCCTGAGGCCATCAAGCTTAACTGAGCGAGCCCCATATATACTTGATCTCTTTTCCCTGAGCCATTTTGCACAAGTGAAAAGATTTTTTGGACACCACACTATTAACGGGCATTTTACTAAGAGACATCTTAATTCAGTCACAGTTTTAACAATGGGCCCTTAATTAACAATTAATACCCTTAATTTGTCCCTTGAGGCAAGGTTGAATTTTAATTGGTCCCTACTGATTTAAATCTTCCTTATTTCATCATTTGTTATTTAAGATTGTCTCCCAGTCATTTAAATTCCTGAACTCTATTTTCTTACATCTTGCTTGAAAATGAGCCAGTTTCGTTTCGAACTTAGCTCTTTCTTATAACTTCTTGCCGAAAACAGTACTTTTAGCAAATAACACACACAGTACTATCAATATTTTTTTTCCCCAATCTTTTCCCCTAGAGGCACAAGTTTGTACCACAATTACTGCAGGCACAGTGTCACTGCCATCCACCACCTGGCCCTTAGGCCATTTTCTTTAGCTTTTTGCCACAGCAGCAACCCAATTCTATGCAACAATCTTTGTGTTTTTCAGCATACAAGGTTATAATACAGAAAAGAAAAACTCTGTTATTTCATTGGCCTAGAAAAAATATTGTTTTCCTCTCCTGTCACATGTGTCCATTTCAGGTCAGTGGGGGGAACTTACTTATATTATCCTCATTCCTGGACCCGTGTTGATGGCATCTTTACCAACTGGAAGAGTTGCCTCTTGCCATGGAAGACAGAAAACGTGGAAAATTGTACATCTACTCCAAAGGGGCACCTTTTGTTTCTGCTCACGTTTCATTGGCTGAAGTGAGTCAGTGGCCACCCCTAACTCCAAGTGGGAAGAGAAGTCTTTCCATGTCCCCAGAAAGAGAAGAAGCAGAAATATTGACAAATAGCACTAGGAACTCTCCCCATACCCATTTAGTAAAAATATAAGTGTGTCTATACTCTCCCCGCAACACACACATTATTTATGTCGGATTTACAGTCTCTAGTGACTTGTTCCTACAGTAAATTAAGGAAACCACAGTTTAATTCCCACAGCTTCCAGTTTAAAGTGGATGTCATTGACATGGTCAACATGTTACAGAGAAAACAACTGAAATGCAGAGTAACTTTCATAAATAGATCTTGGAGCAGGGCAACTGTTCTGGATATTTTATTTGTCTGCATGTGTGTACTTCTCCTTTCTAACCAAGTGGATCCTTTCCTAAGCTGCAAAGCAAAAGATGAGCATTAGTAAACTCAGTTGCCTTAAGACTCTAAAGCAGATAGTATGGAATACAATATGGTCCAAGGCACATTTTTCCATTGGTTGTCTCATAACTCAATAAATATTTGATTGATTGAATAATGCATGGCCAAATACTGTGCCTACAGAAGGGACAACAATAAACCAGATGACAACAAATAAAAGTTTTCATTGCAAACCCATTTGGCCACAGGCACACAGACTCAGAAAGCTGGAAGTACTTCTCCAAGGTTGATGCTGGAACTGATAGCTAGATGCTATTTATAAAGTTTGAGAAGATTTTCTAGATAAAATGTTTAAACATGCTTTTGGAAAACAAATGTCTTTATTCAGTTTGTTGTCCTAGCTCCCTTTGATCCATTAATTTCACTTTTCCTTTAATTTTTCCCAAAATCTCAAAAGAGAAAGTTCATTTTTTTCATGAGCAGCAAAGAATTTGCTCATGACTGAGAGACCTTGTGGGCATATAAACAGGGCATTTACCTTAGCCTTAGGCTAATGTTTTGCAAAGCAAAGGCATTGCCAGAAATGTCTGATTCATGTAGATATGGAAGACAAAGATTCCAAACACAGCAGAGCCTTAGGATTCTGAGAAAGAAAGGAATGTTGGCATCTTCTTTCAGAGTCTTTCCCCAATCCCCCATGGTGAGAACTTCTGCTAGGTCAGAGCTCTAGACAGCAGGGCCATGCCAAGGCAGGGCAGGGGCCTCTAGCTGCCAGGTTGAAGTGGTTTTAGCCATATCAGTCTTTTTGTAAATTAATATTTAGGAAGAAGTGGGCAGGTTGCTCAGAGGCTCAGAAGTTTAAGTGGGCTCAGCTGAGTGGAGAATCGGCTAATGCTCACCTAGAAGGTCAGAGGTATTAGAGGAGGTAAGTGTGGGTACAGCGGTAGCTCAAGAGTACCAGGGGGGACCCCTTTGGGACAGATAGATAATGGGAAGCAGAGCAAGTGCCATAAACCTTGCTCCAATAGGACATGACAAATAATCCAATGCCCTACCCCAGATTGATCCTATACTTGGCAGGGAGTTGGGGCGGCCGGTGTTCAGGGGGGCAGGCAGGGATGCCATATGGAAAACTTTTAGGTCAACTGACAATTGTAGCTTAAACAGTGGATAAGATAAAAGGATTGCTTCAAGGAAAACTTGTAAAATCAAACACTACTGTGACTATGTAAGAGACTATTTGCACTCTTACAAAATACAGAGAGCACAAACAATAAAAGCATTGGGGGAAAGTGTCAACCACGGGTGAATCTTGGTAAAGTGTGTTGTATTAGTTATCATTGGTAAGAGGGTGACCATGTAATGCATCATTCAAACTGGGACACTTTTGAGACTGAAAAGGAACACAGTTTATAATTATGCCAGGACAAGAGGTCAAAAACCAAGACAGTCCTGGGCAAACCAGAACCCGAGTCATTGGCACTCTTTAAAGCACATTATTAAATGAATGATATTGGGACAACCCAACTAAAAAAATTAAGTGAGAAGACTATTTTGCAAATTCCAGATTGATCATTTATTAAATTTAAAAGACAAACAATAAAAGTACTATAAGAAACCATACAATAATTTTCTTTTATAATCTCAGAAAAGGGAATGCCTTCCCAAGTGTAACATAAAACTCAAATAATAAAAAAATTTTACATGGCAAAAATCATCATAAACAAAGTCAAAAGAAAATACCACACTGGAAAAAAATATGTGCAACTCATGTCTCAGAGAAAGGGCTAATTAACCTAATATATAAAGAGATCCTACAAATCAATTTTTAAAAGGCCATTAAGTCCTAGAAAAATGGACAAAGTATTCAGAGACAACAGAGAAGAAAATCAAATGAATAGTTACTCAGTCTCACCCATAATAAAATAAATACAAAATAAAAATAGCATAAGTTATGTTTTATTTTACCTATCAGATTAATAAAAAGATTGATAACACATTTTATTGGTATGGGAGTGAGAAAAAAAGCAATCTTGTACATTATTCATTATAACGTAAATCATTCAAACTTGTAATAATTATTAAAATATTCCTTTATCTTGCATTTTAAGGCTTGCTTTTAATACAATGTTTCAATATTCTAGCCTTCAGTGTATTTATAGTAAGTAGGAAAATTTGCTTATTTCTTCCTCAGCTGAGCATACCAGTTGAACAAAGTCTTTACTTTTAAGTCATTACCACTAATTTTAAGTTCATACTTTTTGAGTGGTAAATCAACCTCTTGAAAAATGAATTTTTAACAGCTTAAGCTGTCTTGCACAACAAAATTTCTCATTTTTTTCATAGTTACACCTGTCTTCTACACTTCCTCCCTAACACACATAACAGAAACCTAAATCTTAAGATATCTTTAACCCATCAATGGCCCCATCAAACTTCAACAGAAATTCATTGGATTCTCCAGGTCTCACCACAGAATCTATCAAGGAATTATTGTTGTTTTGGTTCTTGACCTTACAGCTAATCAAGAGCTCTTAGCTCAAAGACTGTCACTGGCCCACTAGATGTCACCCTTACCTAAATTAACTGTCACTGCTCTAACTACAAACTCCATATGTAAGACCAGGCATTGAAGGGACACCAGATTAGTTCATAGAGCTAAGTATTAATCAGTATTTCATGTACAACTACACTTGGGGGATAGGCGATAGGGAGATGACTTTCAGAAGTCTGGCAAGAAGGGAAGACTCCAAACAATGAAAGAATGATGTGGATTAGAATCTGGTTTGTATTACAATTTGTGACTAAATGTCCCTGAATGAAGTGAGGGAGTATGACAAGCAAAGATCTGGGTGAAGAGCATACCAGGAAGTGGTAGCAGCAAGTGCAAAGGGCCTGAGGCAGAGAGAGAGCCAGGGGCCAGGGCCCTGAGGAAGCAGGGCCTTGTAAGGCTTGCTAAAGTGTATAGATTTCATTCTTAATGTGATGGGAAACCATTGGAAGAGTCCATGACTTCTGACTTTTCATGGAAGAGCCCTCAAAATCTACTTGAGTGTTATTATGAGGAAACATTAGACATACTCAAATTGAGGAATTTTCTATAAAATAGATAGCCTGAATTCTTAAAAACATCAATGTCATAAAAGACAATGAGAGGTTGGGCAACTGTTCTAGAGTAAAGGAGAATAAATGACATCTAAATGCAAACCATGATCCTGGGCTGCACCCTGGACAGAATGCTCTAAAGGGCATTATTGAGACAATGGATGATATTGGAATATAGATTACAGATGAGATAAAATTATGGTATTAATATTAAATTTCCTGAAGTTGATCACTGTGCTGTGAATATGTAAGATAATATTTTGTTTTTAGTGTAAACACAGTGAAGTATTAAGGGGGTTTGGGAGTTCTAAACCCCGTCAATGGAGAACCTATAAGCTGCCACCCTCAGAAGTGAGTCTGTATGTAAGTATGCAGTAATTTGACCATTAAATCATCCCTCAAAGGAAGTAAGGACCTCAGTAAGGAGACTGCAGATCTACAATCATGATCCTTATAACACCCATTTTTATACAACATTGGTATATTTCTGTTATCCCTTTCACCCCATCCCCAAAGCAGTTTCTGTGGTTTCTATATCCCCAGAGAACCTTCAAAGGAATACACAACTATCCACTTGGGAAGACTTAAGACATCTACTTCTTTCCTGAGTGGATGACAGCCACTCTTTGATGATGAGATGAAAGCTTTGCTCGAGCAGGTGATGGTCTCAGATTTCTCCAGACTGACATCCCTGAGAGCACAGGCTTTCAGCCAAGAAAATCATCGTGAACACTTAATCCTTATGCTTTAAAAGTCGACTCAAAAATGTGGCAAAAAAAAAAAACTTAATTCTGAGTAAACAGTGGGCATAAATTGCATTTGTTTAGAGTCTACATTTTGTCTGTGTGTTAGATTTCCCATGTTGGAAGACATGGAAACTATATACCATGTGAGGGAGATTGTTTGGGTTAGAATGGACTTCTTCAGCACCAAGCATGTTTATGAGTGTCTATACAGTCAAGCTAGCATGGTACGTCTATACAGTCAAGCTAGCACGCTATGTCTACACAGTCAAGATAGCCTGCATGTGCTGTGGACAATACACAGATCATTTAAACACAACACAGCCCCCGATTCTGGGTCTTCATACTAGGGAACTTGGGGATAACTGGGGAAGTCCAAGAAAGAGACTGTGATTCAGTTTTGTTTTATTTAATAGTTTAACACTTGGGGAGGTACGGCTGGCAGGGCCTCTGGGACTACAGCAGTCCTGTTGAGGGTGGAGTGGGCCGAACCGCTGTTGTCTTTCCAAGTGGAATAAGAGAGGCAAATAGACACAACCTCCGCATTGTAGAAATTATGTGAAAATTAGAGTAATAAAGGTTAAGATAATGCAAAGCAGTGCAAAAAGGATTCTTGTTAAGAGAAGCCTAGTGGAAATTGAGGTGAGACTGCTTGGAAAGCACAATACTTAATTACTGTCTTTGCTTATTATGAGAGAATGCTCCATGAGAAGGGTTACTGCTGGGATGCTTTCCACCTTCACTGAGATATAAACCGAAGAAAACAAGTTCAAATTTTGAAAGAAAATTGTTTCATTAAACATTTGGATTTATTGACCTTGGACAATCAAACCCAGAAATGAGCTGCATGGGTTCCTAGAGGACCTTTAAGAGAATATATGAGTATCCACGTTGGGAGACTTAGCTGCTTCTCACCCATGACAACCATCCTCGGGTGATGTGATAAAAATGGCAGCGGAACCCACCGCCCAGTTAGCTTTCCCATGGCCCTTCCAGAGAGCCTGAGGTTCTCAAATTAGCCATTCCTTTTCCTTTCAGAGTAAGGCCTCCACGTCCTCAATTAAAATGTAAATGTGATCTGATGGGGATGACACGTTCTGCTATTATCAGCCACTAACACCTCATCTCATTAAGCTATCAAGTTAATGAGTCACCTATCAGGGACCCTTAGTAAATAAGGGACAAAACTAGTAAGTTTTGATGATAGAGAAGAATTAGGCAAACCCTGGGATCTGGGAAAATAAGGACAGAACAAGTGAGTTTTGATGACAGAGAAGGAACTGGGGAAACTTTAGTGTTTTGGAGGGAGGAAATGTCTGGGTGGGTTCCCACCGTTGCAGACCTTAGGGGTTCACATGAGAGAGCACTGAGCGATGGGTTTGGCATCTCACATCTCTTACTTTACATTCTTCTCTCCCTTCCCTCTCTTCCCTTCCTCCTCTCCCCTCCCCTCCTTCCTTTTGCAGTTCTCTCTGCAATGATTGCTGGTTACTACACTAGATGTTAGACCATCCTAGGTTCAGAGCATGTCATGAACACATTTGAATGTGATTTATTTTCCCAGAGAAGAATGCTATTCTTCATATACTGCAGGGAATTATACTGATGATTTGACCTCCTCTTGTTCACTAGGACTCTCAGTTCTGGAGCAAATTGCTCATTGCAAACCCTCATCCCTGAGACTCATGCACCAGATGCAGCAATGCCTTGTGACACTCCTCAGGGCCCTGCGCCATAGAAACACAGCCCAAGAGACTCTTGCCATATAGGCCCTTACCCTTCAGTTGTCCAACTCTAGGAAATGAATACTTTGTTTGATTCACCCTGTCATAGTTGAACTTTTTATTTTAAGTCTAAAGAGTCTATTGTTTGTTCTGTTGTCTCAATGGGATTTAAGAACCTTTCTACTGTTTTCTAAGTACTTGGTGTGCAATTAATTCACAAAGTCACATATTGAGTATTCAGCCTCCTCTGTAACATTGTCATTAAAGAAAAAAGTTCCCTGTGGGTGTGTTTAACTCAGAAAACTTAACTCATTTAACCATTTAAGTTAGTTTGTACTTATTTTTTCCAAAATAAAGTTTAACGCAATAGCATTGTGCTTAAAATATTAAAATACATAAATATTAGAAATGATATTCTGAATGATGTATTGCAAACTATAAAACAAAATTAGACCCAACATTTACCATTTGAAACTTTTCCTCTCTGCTTCTTAATTTGCAGTTTGTTCACTCCACGTGTTTCCGCCGGGTGCCTGCTCTCTACAGGCTTCATGCTGGGCACCCAGCATATAGGGCAAAGGAAATTACTGCCAAACTCTAGCTCTCCTTTTCTCCACTGGCAGTTCTTTCCTGAGCTTGAACAGAACCAGACGTTGGAGAGAAATGGGTTGTATTCTAAAGGTTTGGTTTTAAAGTTGACTACTAGAAATTCACAACCGAATTTCTTCTGAGAATAGTAGTACCAGGGGCAGTTAGATTCCATACTGCCAATAAACGTGATCATAAACCTGCCTGAAATCTGCCTCAACTCCCCCTAACCAAGGTCACAATATTCGTTGTGAGAAGCACTATACACTTCAGGAAAGGAGGAACATATCCATCCATGGGACCTCCTGAACAAGGGCAGAAAACTCAGAGCATGACAAATAGTTTCAGTGCCTCTCTGGCATTAAAAAAAAGCATCTCCAGGAGCAGTCTTCATCTGTTCCCACTTGTGGGTCAAAGGCCACTGAGCCCATGGGATGGGGGACGTGTGAGGTCATTCAGAGATGTGTGCTCCCCGCTCTTGGACTGAAAGTCCCTAAGCCTTTCATGCAAGTACCTGGCACATGGCTCCAGGCAGTCTGGGCAAGCACAGGCCTTGCGGGGCTGGGCCACGCTGGTGTGTGTACTGAATGACTCACCCCCGAGACTGGCCCCCGACAGGCTGGGCGTGCACCCAGCTACTGCTGTCTTCTCACTTCACTTGTTGTACCATGCACTGATCGAAGGAGGGGGAAGCTACCTTCCCGATCTCTGCTGCACTTTCCCAGATGCCCCAGGGAGCTGAATTATATTTACACTGTGGGTGCCCTTCGCCCTCAAGGGTCAGGCTGCCAGCGGGAGTTAATCTGGACATTTTCTCTTGTAGATTTTCCTGACTACTCCTCTCCATCCTCTTTCCTGCCTATTCGCCCACCCACCTCTTGGGTGGACATGGCCCCTCGCCCTGCGGGCCAACTCCCCTGACACTCCCATCCCTGTTCCTGTGTTTGCTCCCCTCTCGAGGGGATGCAGTCACTGAGGGCTGGGGCTTGACCTTACTTACCTTTCATGTTCCAGTCAAATATAGTAGCAGGCACTCCAGAAAATGTTTGATAAATAAATTAGTATTTCCACTAGTGTGTTTGGCTTCCAAACAGAGAAGTACCAGTTTCAGCATCCGATTCCTCCCCTGCCCAAATGCCTGTGCATATTGGCAATGTGTATGATTTAGTGTAAATTTGTAGTCAGGTTTTTTTTCAACTTCTGAAACCAAAATGAATCATATAGCACTGTTTTCTGATACAGATTATCTTCTTGATGTTTATTTTGATAGTACTGTTGTAGGCTTATAATAGAATTTAAGAAGTAGATTTAAAGAAAATTCAGAAGGACTGAAAGGAGATACAAACTGTATACAAACCTTAGAGCACTATTTTAAAGAGTATTAAGTAAATAATAATCTTAAAATTGACTTTCCACAAACTTTAGAACACCATTCTAAATAGTATTCAGTAAATAATAATCTTAAAATTCAAATTCCAAAACTAAAGTCATGAGGTGTTCCTTTTACTTTTCTGGCTGAAGGGAGTGTTATCCACACTGAATCTACATACTACTTGCTACTGTGGCTTGGCACTACAGTATTCAGGGGTGATTCTATGTGTAGGGATCACATAAGCCATATAAGACTTTGCATTATTTTAATGCACTATATGCATTTACTTGGAATATTATTTCCCCTGAAATGGACCATTCCCTTTGTGCTAAGGAAATAGTCTTGGATCCAGAAATTCAAAATGAATAATAGGAAAACCTTATTAGATATGTTTATTGTATATGACAACACATGTCAAGACTTGACTAAATTTTCTATTAACATGTATTAATGAAATGCCTTACATAACTGTTTTCTTATAGATGTCTCTAACTTGTAACCTTTTTCGTTTTGGAAATATTGAATTCAGATAAAGATTTTTCCCTCCATGGTTTCATAATCATCAATACATGTTCATGCTTTGATAAGTTCAGGAATTTGTGATTTAGAAAAATAGACCTGGTGGCAATATTTGCACATGAATGGACAGCGTAGACAGATCCTGCAGGTGGAAATGATTAGGAAACTGATAGACAATGAAGTCATATTTTCTCTGCTGCTTTGAAAGAATCCTAAAAATAAATTATAAAGTAGTTTACACAGAGACAATAAGAGACAGTTAAACATCTTTCATCTCTTTGAAACACACGTCAGTTCTGATTTGTGCTGAATGAAAGGCTGTCTCCCGTGTCTATGTTTTCCTTTTATGCAGAATGAATATCACATTATCAGGCACTTAGGTAGTAAAACTCTAATTCATAGTTAATGTTTGGCAGTCCCTGTAAATGTTCATGGAATGCCTACTGTGTGCCCTGTATTTAATTCAATGAATATTTAGGAAACTTCTAATTAGATGTTTTGTCCAATGTCATTGTGGTCGTTGATGGATACAAAAGGAGAACACAAAAGCTCTGTCTTCTAGAACCAGGATGTTGATAGGTATACAAAATATGATTTTCTATTGCTTTATACACACACACACACACACACACACACACACACACCCTGACACACTCTCATATGTACATATATTTAATTTCTATACTTATGTTCTCTACATTACCTTGATTCCTTATTTCCTTTTTTCCCTCATTTATTATCTTTTTCGCACACTCTTCTCACAATAGGAAATATGATAGCCAAACGATCTGGTTATGTTTTACGGAGGGCCAAGGCAGATACAGAAGTGCATTCTGCCCAGTACAGTCTTGATCATGCTCTTATTCTTCTCCTGTAGGACAAACAGTCCTGGGGCGCCACCCTTCCTGCTTCAAAAGTCGAGGTGCTAGCACCCCTTCGAGGATAGCACAGGACCTCTGCAGTCAGAATAACCAGCTCCTACAAGCTTATAACCTTGGGCAAGATCCTTAAGGTCTCTCATCTGTGAAGTGGAGACAATAATAGTGCGTAATCCTCATGCGGCTGCAGTAAAAGACTCCAGAAATACTAGCATCATGACTGCTGTTCCTATCGTTCTTGCTCAGTGATACCTGGGAAAGAGCATCTCTGAAAACCTATGTGACGTCTCCGCTGAGATGGCTATTTGAACTACAGCTGTAGCTTCAAATGTCACCCTCTTCCGTCCGCTGTTTCCCCAGCCTGTTTTGGATCCTTCCTTCTCTGTCTCTCCTGACGCTTGTCAGGCCCTGGCTGTTTCCCACCCAGAATCACCAGTTAGCATTCCATCCTCCTCGTGGTCTGTGTTGATTCCATGCTCCTCAAAGGTGAGATCACCGTCCAGAGGTTCTTTGTTCCCAAGCACCTTGTCGTGTGTATCATTCCTACTATGAACTTAGTCAACAGTTCTAAGAAATAACTGGTGTTTATATATTGTGCATATACCAATTCTATATATACACACAAAATCTTATATAAAAAAGGATTTTGATAAGCCAGGTGGAGAAAGACAAGTATCAAATGATTTCACTCATCTGTGAAGTAAAATGACAAAGCAAAAACTGAAGGAACAAAACAGCAGTAGACTCACAGAACCCAAGAAGGGACTAGTGGTTACCAAGGGGAAAGGGACTGGGGAGGGTGGGTGGAAAGGGAGGGAGAAGGGGAATAAGGGGCATTATGATCAGCGCACATAATGTAGGGGGGCACGCGGAAGGCAGTATAGCACAGAGAAGACAAGCAGTGACTCTATAGCATCTTACTATGCTGATGGACAGTGACTGTAACGGGGATGTGGTGGGGACTTGATAATAGGGGGGAGTGCATTAACCACAATGCTCATGTGAAACCTTCATACGATTGTATATCAATAATACCTTAATTTTTAAGAAAGGAATTTTGAATTCTAATTGCCATTGTTTTACTTGCAAACAAGGTCTAATATTTCTGTAAGATTACTGTTCTTTTTCATTCTTCTGCTTATTTCTCAAATGATTTTTAAAAAATTAATTTGTAAAAGGCACAGAGCAAATACAACCCCCATGTGGTTATAATGGTCATCTTTTCTGGTTGCCTGCTCAGCCAGGGGTGACTCTCTGACAGCCCACAGGTGCCCTCAGCTGTGTGTGTTCCAGTGTCCATGGGCCCCTGGCCACAGCTAACTGGATCAGGAGTTTACAACTGGAAAAATTAGGACCTGTGACATTCTTTGTCCTAGAAACTTGGGATTGTAATGATAAGTCAACTTCCATATGTGGGTAGGAATGAAGACTTCCAAGGAGGAGGGAATTAGGTGCATGGAGAAGACGGAAAGACAGCCTGAGGGAGGAAGGGAGAAAGGGGCAGCAAAGGCTGAGAAATGAGTGGCAGGGACTGTCTGGACCACTCTGAGAAGGGCCCCTTCCTACCTTCATTCCCAGTGGCTTCTGAGGTCCCGAGGTCCAGCTGTGCTCCTGTTCTTGGGGTTTGTGGCACAGCCCTGTGTCCTTACTTCTATTCTTTTTCTTTTGTGATGACCTAGCTTGAGTGGCTTATGTGCAACCCAGAAGGAAACTTGATGAGAATCTTGCACACATTCCTTTGGTTTGCCTTTGTTGAATGGTGCTTTTGTCCTGAATAAAAAATTTTTTTAACCTGAATAAAGTCAAACCCAGCTCTCGTTTCTTTTATTTTTGCTGTTGGTTTTAGTCTTCAATATGTAATCTTCATTTGCACCTGGAGATTATATAAATATTTAACTGTACTTTGTATTGTTTTATTTATTTATTTTTTTTCATTCTTTCTTATTTTCCCTGTATTTTCCTTTGGCTGTTATGTGATTTTATTTTTTACATTAAAATCTCAAATCCATCTGGGACTTATTTTAGCGTAAGGTATGTGGGACAAGACAGGCATCAGTCTTTACTCTTTCACAGCAATGACAGGAAAGGAAGCACAAAGTTGAGGAAAAGCCCTGGGAAAGCTTTTTTATAACAAGACTATCCAATTCCTTTATAATAGTTTTTAGTTCCTAAAATACCTTAAATCTATTACACTTCTTTTGAAGTTGGTCCTTTGCTCTTGGCTTGTTCTGGACATGAAAAAAAAAAAGAATAGCGATTGATTTCCTTCTGCGAGTTTGTTCCATGAATATCGGTACCCTGGGAATAGAGCCTATAGTGTTTATATTCCTAATCTATCCATCTAGCTATATAAATGTCTCCCAGCCTCTCATGCCTGAAATAAATTCACTGTAATCAGCTTTTCTTCCCCTTTACTTTATTCCTGGCATATAGTGCAATAGTGTCTGCTTCTCTGGAGAATAACTAAACCGAAGACATTGTGTTTATTTTTGTGATGAGATGTATTGTTTCCCAAAAGAAACAAATCCTTCATTTCACAGGGTGATGGGATGGTACTCATAAAGCATTCGAACTGGTTAAATGAAGGACATGGACAAAAGTCGGCTCAAATCATTACTTGGCTCTGAACCCGTAGTTCGGTCATCTGATTGGGAATCGGACAAGCTTTGGCTCATTTGAAGCTCGTCTCTTACCGTTTTGTTCTAAAAGAGGAAAATGCGTTAGTAGTCATGTTGCCTGCAGTTCACTCCACTGGTCGTAAGGTGCAACCCATCCTTACGTGTTTTTAATGATCAGGTGTGCAAAATAACAGGTGTGTCTGGGACCCTTTGCCTCTGAATCAACAGGTCTGGCTCCCATGGTACGTCTTTCTGGGACTGTTTTGCCTCTGTTAGAATTTCCTCTTTTCCCACTCCTCTGTGCACGGTCCTCTCTTACTGCCACCTTCCTCTGGCTCCCTTAACTGACCACACTACTGAGTGAGAGTGCAATTCACATTTTCCTATTGCACTTATAATTACTAAATAGTGCTCTCTGTTACCTTTTTAAAATTTGAAATGCAGATTTGCAAAAATATTTTTGACTTCCCACTTGAAAAGATAAATCAGACGGTTTCAACAGATATGACCCAAAGTGATAGTGGGCATGGTTGTTTGTTTTAATTTTATTTGTTACCTTTTTAATCCCTAAGCTATGGATCCTGGATGAAGAAAGTAAATTGTTCCTATTCCATTCCTCCTGCGTCCCACTGAAGGCTGGCATGCTCCTCCTCTTCCCTCTCCTGCTTCCCAATTCACAGCCCCCTGACCTGCTGCCCAGCCCCCACCTTTCCTCCCATTCAGCACCCATTGTCCAGCCTTCATCTCCCTTAGCTTCAGTGGCATCACAATACCAATTCCATAGGCCACCTCCGTTTCTGCTCTCGATCTTTGCAGCTCACCCCTACTAGGTGGTGGCCAGTCTGCCGAGTACAGACTGCCATTCTTATCTTCCCACTTACCTACCTGCCTCAAACTCAGACTGAGAACTGCTCACCGTCATACAATCTCCCAAAGCAGGGAGCTGCTGGCACACTCTTGAAGTTAACTGGTACTTGCACCCCTTCCCAGGCCTGTACTCAATGCCGGCAAATCAGCAGGCAAGATCTCAAATGCTCACAGCCAGTATGGTGGCAGATGTTGCTGGGAATAGATTCCCTTGTTCATTGGCCGGCTTTGGGATGTGTTGGGTGCAGAGCACGTGTGCCAGCCATGCTAGGAAAAATGATCATATCTCATTTTCTGTCATTAAAGGAATTTGTAATAAATTTGTCCATATTTTTGCAAAATGCAAAACGTCAAGAAATCTATGACCAAAAGAAGACAAGAGGACAAGAAATTTTAGGTCGAAGGAGCTGCAGGAGAGAGAAGGTAGCAAGATGAGGATGGAATATAGGAATTTGAATTCCTCTATAATGCTATGGCCCTAGTGTGGGTATGCCTGTAGTTTTTTTTATTTTTTATTAAAAATTTTCCACAAAACATTTCTTTAAGGATTGATAAAGAAAAAGTTTGTGTTGTTTCTATAGGCTGAAAATGTCCTCAATTAGCTACAAGTTCTACTAGCAATAAAGAACCAAGAAATAAAAAGGAGACTATGGGAGTAAACAATCAGAAGGAAAGGTGTCATCACTTTATCACCTCACACCAATGGCCACCATCCAAAAGACAAGAAATAACAAGTGTTGGTGTGGATGTGGAGAAAAGGGAACCCTCCTGCACTGTTGGTAGGAATGTAAAGTGGTACAATCACTGAAGAAAGCAGTGTGGAGTTTTCTCAAAAGACTGAAAATTGAAATACCATCCAACCCAGGAATTCCACTTCTAGGAATTTTCCCCAAGAAAACAAAATCCCTGATTTGAAAAGATATATGCACCCCTATGTTCATTGCTGTATTATTTAGAATAGCCAAGATATGGAAGCAACCAGTGTCCATCAGTAGATGAATGGATAAAGATGATGTGGTACATATACACAATGGAATATTATTCAGCCATAAAAAAGAAAGAAATTCTGCCATTTGCAACAACATAGGTGGACCTAGAGGGTATTATGTTCAGTGAAATAAGCCAGGTAGGGAAAGACAAATACCGTGTGACTTCACTTATTCGTTGAATCTAAAAACAAAACAAAACAAAACAGAATGAACAAAATACTAATAGACTCAGAGTCACTCAGAAGGAACTGATGGTAACTGTGGGGGAGGGATTGGGGTGGTTGGGGAGGGGGATAAAGGGGCACAAAAATCTCAATCATAATATCAGTTGGTCACAGGGATGGTTGTACAGTATGGAGAATATAACCAATGGTTCTTTCTATGTTGAGAGATAGTAACTGCACCAGTGGAGGTGAGGATTCAATAATACATGTATCTGTTGAACCACTCACTGTGTTACATACTTGAAACCAATATGATACTGTATCAACTATACTTCAGAAAAATAATCAAATTAAATAAAAGGAAAGTTCTCAAGTTGAGTTGGAGGGGTCTCTGACCTGCCATGAAGGAGAGAAGTCACCAAAGAAAGCTAAAGAACAAGACCCAAGTGGCAGACAATGAAGATGCTTAATCTTCCCATTAAATTATGCATTTAATTTTGATTTCACAAATAAAGTTTTATAAATTGTTAGGACCATATAGTACCTAAAAATTGACTACAATGAGATCCTTGGTAAATATTAGTTGAAAGAATGAAAAAAAACCTTTAATAACTGATATTTTTGCCAAATAAACATTCACTCATTTGGCCCAGTTAGATTAGTTGGATTGGAGCACTATATATAGAAAATGAAAGTCATATAGGTGGATGGGCCGAATTACAGATGGTTGTGCATGCAGAACTGAGTAGTCTAGAATTACTCAGGTAGGCAGTAGGACCTGTGGTTTGTAAATGCACAGAACTAATCTCCCGAACTTGTCTAGGCCACGTAAGGATGGGGTCTACACAGAACCAGCTAAGCATGCACTGGGTGCTTAATCTGTATTGGTAGATGCTAAAAACAGTGATAAGGGGAGATTAGTCTGACTGTGATGTACAAAATGGATTGAGAGGGGATTGCAAAGGCAGGCGGACCATGTAGGAATGTGCTGTGATAATCTCAATATAGGGTAAGGGGGCATAGCGGCAATTGGAATGGACAGATGGAATTAAGGCAGAATGGAGGATTAATAGGATTTGGTGACTAATTCCACAGGGTGAGAGAAAGAAAATGATACACAGATGGCAATTCCCAGGTAGGGGGGTGAGGCAGTTTGGAGTAGTGGCTAGGAGCTCAGTCTTTAGACCCAAACAAGCAGAGGTTTGCATCCTACATTTACTTATTAGCTGCCTGACCTCGGGAAAGGTCAACTGGTACAAAATGAGATCCTAAGAGCGTCCAGAGAGAGGAAAACACACATATTCACACAGAGGTCTCACGAAGACAGGATCTAACTTATATCAGGTATCAGAAAACAATTCTGGAAGCTAACAGAAGATTAAATTCTTTCAAAATTATGAAAAAGAATGATTTCAACTAAGAGTTTTATATCCTGTTAAAATATTAACCAAATATGAGGATAAAATAAATACATGTTCATATATGCAAGTTCTCAACATATTTACCTCCCACTCATTTCTCAGGAAGCTGTTGGAATGTGAATTCTATCAAAATGATTGAATAAATCAAGAAAGACCACATGGGATCTAGGAAATGGGATGAACCAAGGAGGGAAACTAACAAAATTCTAAGAAAGATGCTAAAGGGTGATCCCAGGCTAACAGCTTCACAGCAGGCCTTGAGAAAAACCAATCCAGACTGGAGTAGAAGTGGACCAGAAGGGATGTGTCAGAGACAAAATTAATAAATAAATTGAGAGATGTGTTTGAAATTACTGAGATTTATTCTGCTGGCAGAGAGTTTGGAGATAGATTAATGATACGAAGTCAACTAAGCAAACAAAAAAAAGTGAGGCCATTATTATCTCCAAGGAAAATAAAAAGCCATACAAAAAGTATATTACATGGCTCATCTATGCAGATAAATGTTGATTTAACCAAAACCTATGACATTTATAGTGGTAAGAATAGTGAGGTAGAGAAGAAATGTTGGCGAGGAAATAGTTTAAAAGCAGTAAATTCTTAGCTTCCAAATAAGGAAGTCACTAGAGAACATATTTTAAAAATCAACTATAAATCAGTAATATAAGAATATATAAATATGTAAGGATCATGAGGATAAATACAAGGGAAAAACACCTAAACTGGTAAAAATGCTTTTATCTGAAGACTGAAAAACCAAGATCGGGAATGCATGAGGCAGGGGCATGCTGGTTTTCATTTTAAGCAGTATAACTATTGGACTTTTAAAACTGTGCATTTGTATACATTTTTAAAAGTATATAAATTAAATAAAGAGTCTGCTTTCCTGGATTATTTAAAGTATAATTTGTTTTATAAGAAATTGGTTTTCATCCAATTTTTCAAGTATTCCCTAAACACTTCTCCCCCTATAATTGATCAAAACTGGAAAAAAAATTAGCCCTTTTTTCCATTCATTTTTGCAACTCAGATGTTTGTGGCGAGTTTACTGTTCTGGTCACTTGGCATATTTCTGTAAACAAACCTGCAAAAGGCCCTATCTGTGCACAGTTTACATTCCCATGGAAGAAATAGACAATAAACTATTGACCAAAAATATAGATACATTACGTAGTATTTTCTGAAGTAGAACTGAGTAAAGGTGATCAGGAAAGAAGGTTGGTTGGAAGGATGCAATTGAAAATAGAAAAGTCAGAGCAGGCCTCATCGAAAAGATGATACCTGAGAAGATGAGAGGGAAGTGAGCTTAAAGGAGATGACTGTTCCAGGCAGATGGAAGAGAAAGGACAACGGCCTGAAGGTGGGAACCTGCCACATGCTCAAGAAACACCGAGATGATGGAGGGAGGTCAGAGAGAGCTGAAATGATCAGATTCAGGAGCAGGAGGTCCCTGGTGGTCCTACAGAACTAGTTTCATTACGGGAATGAGGAAGAAAGAGCCAAATTAAAATGAATCTAACAGACAATGAGAAGAGAAAATACAGATCACTGTTTTGAGGAGTTTTGCCTCAAAGTAATGGGGTGGTTAGCAGCCAGGAAAAGAGTGTCAAGAGGAGAGTTTTCTTTAGTGGAGAGAAATAATAACAGTTGTTTGTTGATGGCGAGGTATGACTATGGAAGGAATATGTTTCCTGATGCAGGAGAGAGAGAGAAAAGCATCTGGGAGCAATATCCTTGAGTGGCTGAGAAGGGTTGGGGTCCCTTGGAGGGATGCGTTTGGGAGGGGCACAGGTAACTTCCCTATGCTACAGGGAGGGGGTGCAGGTGCTGGGTGTGGGGAGCTGTGGAACTGGGCAAACAAGGAAGTCTCTTCTAATTGCTTCTTTCTGATTCAAGAAGTAGGCAGCAAGGCTGTTAGCGAAGAGTGAAGATAGCAGAGGTGGTATTGAAGGTTCAAAGAGAGAGTAGGAGGTGTGAAGTTGTCACCAGGAGAGGACAGTGTAAACCGACTATGGGGAGAGAACATCATCAGTGGTCAGCATACAGGCCCAGCAAAGTTCAAGGTCATTGCTTTTCCCCACCATAAATACCACTTTGTACATTTGTGACCTGCTTTAAGTGTCAGTAAAGAAGCCCTGATCCAACAGGAGGAAATAAACTGAATTCAGTTTGAGGCAGCATCCAAATACCTGTGATTTTACTACAAGAAACACAGTGAAATTGAGATGCTTGCCCTCCCACCCACTCCATGTTTGTCATAAAGGAAGTGTGGGTGCAGCTCAGAGACACTTTGTGAGCTTTTCTGCTCAAGGGCACTAGCTGGAGGGAGGAGGAGCTGAAACTATTCCGTACAGAACCCCTAATGATGGAAAGGAATGAAAAAATTAGAAAATCGCCATTTGCAGCCCCTTTTATTGAGTCAATGTCCAGACAATGGACAGACAATAAGACCATCGGGTATAAGATAATTGGAGGGCATGTTATTTGCAGCCTTGAAGTACCACTTATATGTTGTTTACTACAAGGGAAAACACATCTTTACCTTGGAGAGATTTGGGGGGTGTCACCTTAGGAAAGTGATCCTACTTAGCATCGACCCAATGGGCCTTCTGATGTGATGCGGAAAGATACTGTATCACCAACGCAGCATTCTTCATGAAACTATTTAACCCGAATCTACTCATAAAGAAACAATCAGACAATTTCAAATATGGGACATTCTACAAGACCAATTAGCCTGGATCCTTCAAAAAAATCGATGTCATGAAAGAAAATAGAAAATGAGAAGACGGTTCTTGATTAGAAAGAGACTCTAAGAGACTAAAGACACCAAGGCAATTAGAACTGAGATTACATCCTGGATCAGAAAGTAGAATAGCTGTGAAAAGACAGCTTTGGGACAGACAGGGAAATCGGAATATGGATTGTATATTCTATGATGCTATGGAGTTAATATGAATTTTCTGAGGAGTGATTATAATGTTTATGTGGGAGACGGCCTGATTCTCAGAGTTGTAATCTGAAGTACTTGGAGGTGAAGTGTTATGATGTCGGCAACTTATTTCCAAATGTTTTAGCCAAAAAAGGGAAGTGGTGTGTGTGTGTGTTGGCATAGGTGTGTACGAAGAGAAAGAGCAATAAGGCAAATGTGGCAAAATGTTAACAACCGGCAAATCTAGATGGAGAGTGCCTGTGTGTTCACTTGACTGTTGATTTGAAATGTTTCCAGATGAAAGATGGGCAAAAACAAGAGGCCTAACTGTGACAAGCTGCTGAAAGGACCCTGAAAGAACAAAGTCAAAAGGGACAGACTATTTGAATGCCAAATGCTCTTTGTTTTTTGAAAGCAGTGATTGCTACATGGTTTTCCATTCCTAAAAATGTCCTAAATTCCAGCACAACAAAAAATTCTACAGGAGTTCCAGAAATGCCTGATTGTTTCCATTCTGGGAAAATTTTTTCTGGGTACCAAGCTCCCTCTACTCCCCGACCCAAACCAGGTATCTCCTGACCCACTGACAGAAGGGAGAACAAGAGCTTCTGTTGGTGGAGGGAGTGGCGACCCTCCTCCGGGAAGTAAACAGAATCCCAGCTCTGGTTTCCCCCAGGATAAACTCAAGACGCGGCTCCCACCAGGAAGGCTCACCCGTGATTTAACTGGAGGCCCTGGCAGCCAAACAGAGGAAGACGCAGCTTAACGCTTCTACAAGTTATTCCTTTAGAACTCAAAACTCACCAGCAGCCTGAGCCGGATTTAAAGCCACGCAGTTGAAGAGGGTGTGGACAACTTGGAGAAAGCTCCAAACCCATAAAAGTGACTTCAGGATTAGAGGCCCAGAGGACAAGTTCTCTGAGGAAGTTCTAAGGGAACCGGCTGCTCAGCCAGGGGAACAGCAACTCTGGTAATTTATTGATGCTTCTTTAGAGGTACAAAGAAAATGGCAGCCAGATGCTCCCCACTACCATGAGGACAGGGAAAGAGAAAGTCGGTTTGCTACAAGGAAGGAATTTGTTTCTGGGAAGGCCTTTGGAAACAGGTTAGGCATTACCAGAAAGATAAGTCCAGACAACTAGATATCCTCTCAAGGTGATTCAAGACTTGGTCGCAAACTGTTGAATCACTATGTCACTTACCTGAAACTAATAGACTATTATGTCAACTGCCCTTCAGTTAAAGAAAGAACATGTTTTGCCCAACAACGGTTGTTACAGCAGATGAAGATTCTGGCATCATCTGTTTGCTAAATAACTGTGAAAGTACCACACGAGCAATTCTTTCCAGTGGCTTTAGGAAGCTTTGAACCACTGAATTGCCTGGCTGTAGTTTAAATTCTCAAATTGCAGAGCAGTTACCTCTGGGATTATGAAATACATACATTTTAATAATTAGTACACCATCAGAAGGCACTGTTGGGTAGGAAATAAAGTGGGAAAGCCAGTTACATTTTCAATATTAGCATCCCCAAATTTTAGATTAGATCTCCATCCCAAACTCTTAAATGAAAAAACTGACATACAGAGATGCCAATTATTTTAAATCTCTATTTTTTAGAGAAAGATCTATTCACATAATTTTTGGTCACAAATAAGTTTAAAAAAACATTTTTAAAGCAAGTTGAACTGAAAATTCTCTCTGACAGAGTAGCTGTGACAGAGAGTGTATGGCCCTCCAAGTCTCAATTATTTGCTATCTGGCCCTTCACAGGCCGTTCACTAGCTCTTGGATTCGATAATTTTTTAGGTACTGTTTCCTAAACTTCTTTAAGGTAAGAATCCCCTGGAGGACTTGTTAAAATGCAGATTACCAGGCTCTGGCCCTGGAAGTTCTGGCTCATGGATCTGGCACTGGAGTCCAGCCTGCTTTATTATTTTTTTTTACCAACACTGTCACCTTCAGGCAAAGGTACGCTGAGGGCCCTTCAAGCTCTAAATTGTATAAATACATTACCAAGTTCATCTTTCCCTTTGGCTTTATCTTTCTAATGATGTTTATTTTGATAAGCACACTATCGGTCTGGGTATGAGGACCAAGGTGGAACTGGGGACGGTAGTTAAAACGTGCTTGAGACAGAGGGGAAGGCTCTTTCCAGCAAACGTCTTCCACACATGATTCACCAAGTATGAGGTGCATATGTAGCTAATCAAGAGTTGGCACCACCTCAGATTTGAAGTGAACTCCATTCCTTCTTAATTATTGTGCTCTCTGCAACCCATCTCACAAAAGTGTCCTCTCGTAAGGGAGCATAGCTGGTCCTAACTTGGCAGGTTACGTGTGAGAAGGAAATCGTGATGAAGAGAAAGGGAAAGAAAGACAGAGGCTCCTTGTGTCAGCAAAGTTCTAAATGCAGTGATCGCGCAACGCTTGGACTTTCTGTGGACGGTTGGACAAAGCGAGACAAAAATGTGTTCCTCGCATGAAAGCAGATTTACATCATCCCGCGAGTCCAGCAATGATTTATGATGCCAGTTCCTTGTGTTTGCTTTTTGCTTTGGTTCATCTGTTTTTCTCTCGTTCACCCGCACCCGACTTCGTCGTTGATGCCAGACGGTCTCACTGACTGTCACAGCTGTCCCGAGAGCGTTCCTGCGTTCCCTCCCCTGTCCTCCCAACCCCAGCAAGATTCCGTTTTCTTCAAACCGGGAACTCACAGGGCTGGCTCAAGTCTTCCTGTGCAGAATTACACTATGTATACCTGGGGGCTGAGCCCTTCTGAGGATGAAGAGAAGAGTCTCATATACTCTGGCACGGACATTTATTTGGGGTTTGAGGAAGCCACCAAAGCCCCGAGAAGGCAAATCTGAAAAATCCAGGCAGTGTATTTTGATGACTCTTACTTAGCAGGGAGGGGGCTCTGTCTATAGCCACAGCGCCATCTTTTGGTCTCCAGCTAACAGTGCTCTTGACTCCAGAAGTATGAAGCAATTCCACAGTGGAATGTCCTGTCCATAGCAGCTGTCACCACAATATTGTGAACAATATCCTGAAAGCAAATCTTTAATTAAGCAGTCCTCCTCATCTGAGGTTGATTGTTGGAACTTGACGCCAGTGGGAACTTCCACAGGCTGTGAGGTTAGGGCTCTTCAACCTTATACCACTCAAATCTGCCTTCCTTCAGTTAATGGCTTGCTTTCCACCCACCCCAGAAAATGGAGTGGTCATTGTAGTCCCTGCACCCACAGTTAACTTTGAGGCCCTTTCTGGTCATTCCTTGGTGAGCTACAAATAACAATAAGTCAAATAAAAATTGCAAATTTAAAACAAATTTTGTTGAAGATATTTGTTCTGACACTTTTCAAAGACCAATGAAACAGAAAGACTGGGAGCAGCAGGGAAACAAAAAAGAAAATGGGTAATGTTACCCCCTAAAAGCAATTCCTATTTTTCTAAGCATATTTTTGTTGACTATAAGAGTAGGATAAAGATTGCTCTGCAGAAAAAACAGCAATAAATTCTAGGGCAGCCAGGCCATAAAGCAACAACTTCACTTCATAAACAGTAAAATAATGATTAGTTTGAGTCTTTTGGGGTCTAGTATTCTATTTTCCCAAGTCAATAATATATGTTTATGGATGGATAAATGAGCATGATTCTTCTGTTAAAAAGCAGGGGACCTTCCCCAGTCAACTGCTCACACACACATACTCACTCACTTCTAGAATCAGAAAGGGATTGAGAATTAACCAGATATGGTAAGTGTGAACCAGCTAGGAATATAGTTGTCTTTTTCTTCTGAAGTTTTCTTTCTTCAGTATAAATAACCTTGCTTTGGAGAAGGGGGTCCTTGGCCACACCGATGTGCCCATCTCTCATTCCATGGCCTTAAAGCATTCTTGTTAACTGCACAGACTTGGGAGCAGACCCTCTGTGACCTTGACCAGGTTCCTTATGTTCTCTGTCTCCTTCCCTTCTCTGTATGATGGGGATGATAACAAGAGGTAACACCTCAGACTGTTGTTGGAAGACTAAATAACATGGGTAAAATGCCTAGAATAGTCCCTGGCATGTAGGAAGTGAGCATATGATGATGTTGAAGCTATTAGTACTATTCTCCAAAAATCAGAGATTCTGTTCCTTGTCTTGGTGGCCAATTTAATGTTTTCTCACCCTGGTGTTTAAATTGTTGGCTCTCATTTGTATGAAGTGATCGCTCTCTTACTGTGAATGTATCTGAAGGACTGAGACCCTGACGGCAGCCAGCCTGTGGAGAATAACAATGCAGCCCCTGACATGAGCAGAAAAAAAAGAGCACTGCGGGAGCAGATCTGGGAGGGCAGGTCAAACTCGGCAGGAGGGAGGCTAAGTCTGAGAGGAGCAGCGTTGCTGATAGTGTGGAGCCAGCATGTCCCTCACCCACCACCTCTCCCTGCTACACCCCACTTCAGCGCAGGAGAACCTGCAGCTGTAAGGTGAGATGCAAGGAAAGGGGTGCCCTACTAGGTGCCTCTCTAGGAAAGGGCCGAGTGGTCAGAACACTCCCAGGTCTGGAAAGAGTGGTCAGCAGAGCAGGAAGGGGCCCAAGGCCAGCAGAGCCACCCAAGATGGCAGGACACAGGGCTTCCAGAGCTGCCAGACGTTGATATATTTTAGGGGAGGCAGCCTTGTACCTTTCTGGGTCCTGAAGAAACAGAGGTGAAAGGATGTCATCTGCTTTCTGCAACCCCACGGTGCAGGCCTGCTGATTCAGTGAACTTGGTGGCACATTGAGAGCACACGTGAGCTGGTGGGAACGAAGCGTTAGGTACACATGTAAAATCCCCAGGGTTTCCAGAAGAATGTAGGGCAAGAAAACCTGGGCAAGAGAGGACAACGAAAGGGACAGGGGTGGGCTTGGCTTCTGAAATCTGATCATTTCTGCAAAGATGACCTCAACTTTCAGTGTCTGGTGACACCCAGTGCCAACTGATCGCTTAATGTCCAACAATATGTGATTGAGACGTATTTTACCATAACAATGCAACATCACATTCATTTTTGAAATGAAATATAATGTCTCAAAAACTTCTAGAGGTAACTTTGCATTACTTGTGCAAATGTTAGAGTATGATTTCACTCTCCTGTGGAGAAGAGGGGGTGTCAGTGGGATCATTTCAGCAATGTGACTTGTAGGGAGCCCTGACTCCTATGGGTAGAGTTTAAGGCGCAGCTGGCCTGGGAAGGCAGGGAGATGGAAGGTGAGGTGGAGAAGGGCATGGCTCCCCACCCCTCCGGTTGCAGGGCTCTGCCTCCAGGGCACCTCCCCCTGTGACCCTGCTCTCTCCCTGTTCTATCCCAGCCACTGCCCCACATACCAAGTTCACCTCAGCTTTTCTCTCCCTTCACTTGTCAGAACTAACTTAAACCTATGTTCTTTACCAGAATATCAGATACCTATTTGATTCAAAGCTAAAATGTTAATGTGTGCAAACATTCATTTGCATTTTTTACAGCCCTGTCCCAGAGACAACCCTTTACCTCTAAGGCTGATTCCGGGCAGGGGCATTTCAAGCATTTCAGGCTGGAAAGCTACCTGTTCGTTCTCACCCTGGGCATAAGCCTATTACAAGTCTAATTTATATTGTCTTCTGCTTTGGTCTGGAAGCCTCAACTTCAATTAGAGTCTAGTGGATACAAGCCTGGAACGTAGCACCAGACAGACCTGAGTTCAAGTTTTGACCTCAGCCTTGTCTGGAGCATGAAGCGCAGCTCCCAAGCCATCAGTCTCTAAATCTGCAAGAGGGCAACCTGGCATCTTCTGAGGCTCTGGTGGAAATGTCACGGACAAAAAAGGTGAGGCAGACATTGTATATCTGCCCAACAGTGCCTCCCCTTCACTTCCTTCTTACAACAGAGCCCACTTCCCTCCCAGAGGCTGCAACTGGAAGGTTCTTTCCAATCACAGCAAGGTGAAACTGGAGATGCAGGTGGGAATCCGCCTCTTTCTGTCCCTGGCTCCTTGCATGTTCGGAACTGAGGTGCCCCTTGAGATCCTGGGGGGTTCCCCTTATGCTGACAGAGGCAGAAGGGAAGATGAAAGAGGCGTGTTCTGGAAGACATCACAGAGCTGCCATTAGCGGGTCCTGGACTCCACTAGCCGCGGGGTTCTTATCATTTGAGATAATAAACCCCCCTGGCGCTCAACCGTTTTCAGCTGGGAGTTCTGATGCTTGCTATCACATTACTCTGATACAAAAGCATTTTGCAGAAGTCCCTATAAGAACTTGGTAATATGAACTATCTTTCCTCATCTTGATTGTCACTGATTGCTCAGGATGAACCATTTCGAGGCATCCTGCTATTTAAATAAAAGACCCAGGTGGTCTAGACAGGCGGCCTGCCCCTCCCCACTCAGCATCTGTGCCTTTAGCCTCTGGAGACAACAGAACCCAGAAAACTGAGGAAATGTTTTGACTAGTTATCTCAACACACCTTGAACCTTCACACATCCCCAAATGAAAGACCAAATGAGCCTTCACAAAGGCAAAAGAGAATTATATTTAGCGTTAGAAGGGACCCTGCAACTGGGGGGTTGTTAACGGTATTCTAGCATGAACAAGCTTTAAGGAAATGAAAATTCCAGGAGAATTTGTCTCTCACCCATGTGACAATGGTTGGAAACGTTACTCCAGGAGACAGTCACATCTGTACCCTCCTGCCTTCTGTTGGGTGCATTATGATGTCGTTCCCAGAGAGTATCTGCAGGGCCGATGGTGACAGATTCTTGCAAGGGCAGTGGGCACCTGGGCTGGGACTGCCTGCCACTCTGCCTACCCAGACCAGCTCCCAGTCCCCTGCCTGCCTCTTCACACCAAGAATTAAGCAAGCCCCAGCACCCTGACTATAATTTATGTACTAATTAATCTTTCATTTTACTTCTTTGCTCAATAATGTTGTGTTATTTTAGAATTAGATTCTTGGTGAAATAGTTCTTTTTCATTGTTCCTTGCTCCCATTGTAACACCATCTAATTCTCATTTAAATCAAAAATAAATTTGCAAAGCAAAAAGAACAATGGCCCTGCTAAAATCAGACCACTGGGCCAGAAGAGCAGGATTAGGGGGAGAAACAGCAAAACAGGGTACAAGCTTTGTGCACTTTTGATTTTTGCAAGTAGCATCCTCCCTGATTAAAAACCTGGCTTCCCAACTGGGACACGCCAGCCAGAATATTCTGGTTCACCTCCAGAATGGACCCTGGGACTTCAAAGGGTCATGTGGAAACTTTTGGTGCAGTGAAAAAAAATATTTGATACCTTGATTCTGGCTGCACCCACATTAACATACTCATCTATCAAAATGCATAAAATGTACACACAAAAAGACTGAACTTTATGCATATAAATTTTAAACCTGATTTAACATAAAAAAGAAAATATAGTACTTTGGTAACTTCCCAGGCTCACAGCCAGCCAGTGGAGTGAAACCACTTTGCTCTCTTTCATAACAGTGTTGAGGGGTTTTTCCAAATGTTTCATTTACCTCTATTCTATTCTGTCTCCTAAGTTTCTTTCAAGAAATACTATTTCAGATGCTACAAACTTGAGTTCACTATGGAATCGTTGTGAAATGAACACTTATTCTTTCTTTTAAAAATTATTGTATCTTGGGTCCAAAACAAAGGGGTAAGAGGGTATCTTGAAAGTGACAGTTACACAGGTAACGTCTGAAAACATGATCTAGAAGAGTTTATTTTATTTAGCACACCTCTGAACAAATTCCTTAGAGTGGCCTATTTCTCAAATAATGGGAAAATCACTTATCTTTTCTGTTTTCAGGTCCTTCAACTATAAACTGTGGGGCGGACTAGATTAACCTTATTTGTGCCAGCCCCATGGCCGGTCACCCTTCCTGAAGCATCAGGATGAGAGAAGGCCCGTGATCTACCACCCAGCCTTCCAATGACCCTGGCCTTGAGGGGCTGGAGAATTCAGGTGATGACACGTGACGCCTATGTGCCTTCTTGGACTCTTCCGTGTCAGCTCCATGCAGATTGGAACCTGTTTGCTCCGTTCCCTTCTGCATCTTCAGGACTTAGCATGGGGAACTCAGAAGACATTCAGTGACCAGTGTTACAGATGAAACAAGTAACGATACCCGCTGACTTGTAGGGCCCTGTACAGATCTAAAGATCTGAGGACTGAAACTGTGGCAGGTGGTGGGCCTCACAGCAGGCATGCTGTGCCTCTGGACAAAATGGGTCTCCTCTGCGGGCTCTTTACGAAGCCTCACTGCAGAGACACCTCTCCCCACTGTCCTTTGTGGGCTTTCCTTTCTCCAGCTTCAGATGTAGATGGTAATTAAGACAGAAACACCCTTGGGCAGAATAAAATGTTGCACTGCTTATACTAATGATCAAATTTCTCTGAATGAAAGCTCTGAGGGCATTTTTTATTAGGGAGGGTGAAGTATATAGTATTGCCCAAGTTCGTGGATGGAATGAAGTGAAGGGGGACAGATGGGGTTCCACAGAAATGGAAATGCAAATCTTGCCTATATAACAACTGTGTCCATAGCCTGCCTTGTGCAAAATGCCCATCATGAATTTAGGGATTCCAAGTGAATCACACTGTCTCCATAAGCCACAGCGACCCAAGGCATAGGTGGGGAGCATTACTTTAGCGTGTTAGCAAACAGATCCACCCCCAGTGTACAGTTCCATGACTTTATAGCCCGTGTAGCCACACTCCAATCAAGACAGAGAACATTTGCATCACAGCAAAATTTCCCTCCTGCCCCTTTGAAGTTAATCATTAATGGGGGACCCCAGGTGGCCACTGATCAGCGTAATGTTGATACAGTTTTGTTTTGCCTCTTTTATAATGTCGTATGAATGGAAACATGTCTGGCTAATTTCACACACATTATATTATTGAGACTCAGGATGTTCTGAGAATCAGAAGTCCCTTCCTTCTTATTGTGGGGTAGTATTTCAGCACGGCTTTGTTAAGGAAAAAATTATGCTTTCATTTGTTTTACAGTTTAAGTAACCAATTCTATTAGTCTGGCTTGATTTTGGATATAAACTCACCATATTTTGTGAAAAGAATATTTACTCATTTACTCAAAAAACACAGAAAAACACAAAGAAGATGGTGAAAATTACCTGCAATTCAAACATCCAGAGATAGCCACTGTGAAAGTTCTAGTATTCATCCTTTCAGACATCTTCCTGAGTGTATGTATGTGTGTGTGTACACAAGCACACCCAGACACACATTTTTAAATAAATAGAATTATAATATTTAAGCTGTCCTGTAGTCTTTTATTTTCAGTCAAGACTTCTGATTGTCAAGTATAGATCTATGATATTCCACTGCATGTATGAACTATATTTATTTAATCAGATGTGTATCAGGGAACATTGGTTATTCTCAGATTTTTACTTTTGACCTATGAATATTCTGTTTTACACATTTTTTGGTTCTTGTGTAAATATATCCTTTATAAACTCCCAAAGCTAAGTTTCTGGGACCGAACAATATTAACACACCACATTTTGCAACCTATTGGCAAAGAACCTTAGCGAAAGGTTGTGCGATTTTGACTCCCAGCAATACCAAGCTTGCATGTTCATTTTTCATTCATTTCCTGGGTTTTGGGAATTTTTAAAATTTTGCCAATAAGTAAAAATAACAAACAAAAACCCTCATCATTTGTGAAGTTCCCATCTTGTTTTGTACCTTTGAATTGCACACTTTTCTAATTATTTCTATGAGATGATAAGGATGCTAGATATCTTTTTCTGCAGCTCTAGTTTAACATCCTGGTTCCAATTGGAACAAATGTATTCTTGAAGGTGTTACACAGAAGCCTACTTTTCTCCGCTTTTCCCACTGCTACCATTTCACCACTAGGGGGCACATATGCTGCAGAAACATAATCTTAAACTGGTATTTTCTAAGTGACAGAAGGCACTGTTAATAATTAGGCTGGACAACAGGCCTAATCCGGGATGGCCATTAGCACCGCCCAGATCGTAATTAGCACATTAGTATGGTTGTCTTGCTTTGACAGGTCGTTAGGAAGGATAACCAGTGATAACTATGTCTAGATTTACAATACCTGGGTAATATTTAGAGTTGTTCTACTAATCTCAAAAATCTTCTCAAAATGGGATTTTTAATTTCATTTCATTTAAAGATTAAATACATTGCATATAACATATTATCCCTACATCAAGTCCAAATTAGCATTTTAGTTACCACAGACAAGCAACCTAACAGACAGAAACTCAGTGTGAAAGGAAATCTACTGATAAGAAAATGTAGATTTGGGGCTTTTCAACCAGAAACTGGGCCTAATCCCTATAGTACTCAGCACAGCGGGTCCCTGAAGCTGTGGCATCCACAGAGCAGCCCTGAGGCCGTCTTTCCCCACGAAGATGCCTTGGATGCATCTCTTTTCTGCCTGGGTGAACAGCACGCCTGTTGCCCCACGCTGGGCTCACTCCTCCTCCCAATTGCTCTGAACAAGAAGTGTCCCCTACAGCTTCCTTTCCAGAACCTTGGACCATCCACGAACCCACCCATTGCAAAAACACTCTTTGATACTAAGTCCAGCACTTCTGTTCACCCTCCTTCCCTCTCTCCCCACGAAACAAACTTCTCAGTGAATTAACCAGCCTTGGTGGAACCAATTCCCATTCTTCAGTTCCTGCTGAGCGGCATCTGACTGCTCTGTCCACACCTAGGCAGCGATGAGGTTTTCCCAGACTTACCAGCATCCTCATGAAGAAATCTACACAGTTGTGATAAATACAATACTAAGCATTTTACATATACTAAGCATTTTACATGCCATTTGTAAAAACCTATAGCAACCTCATCAGAATGGGTATAAAACCAGAGAAAGGAGAGGGCACTGGAAGTCCCTTCATAAATAGTGATGGAGCCAGTTGTGTGTGTTCTAGGAGCTGGGAATGAAGTGGTGAACTAATCCAAGTCATTGCCCTCAGCATTGCTTACATTCTAGAATGGAATAGAGACAATAAACGGCTGTCCAATATGTGTTAGGGAGCAACAATGCAAAGAAGAATCAAACCCATGGGTGGAGAGAGGGATGGAGAATAGAACCTTGGGCAGAGTAGGGTAAACAGAGCAGAGATCATAAAGAAGACAGGAAGTCAGCTGGGAAGATGGAGGGACGCACAGTCCAGCTAGCGGGAATGGCAATGGCCAAGGCCTTGGGGTCAGCATATATATCCCCAGAAAGTTGAAGGAAGAAAATGTTGAAGAGGTACCTTGGGGCAAGGTCCTGCAGGGTCTCACTGACCATGGCAGGAATTTTGCATTTTATTCTAAGTGTGATAGGCTGAGACGCTGGAGGGCTGAGTAGGGTGATCTGATTTATGTTATAAAAGAATCCTTGATGGCTGTATGGTATGAAGGAGAAAAACACAAGTTGCTTTGCATAACTCATGCTGATAATGAGCCCTGAATGTGGAGTATGATTAATTTAATTCTTCACAAGAAGTCCATGAAAGAGTGAAGGAAGGAAGGAAGGAAGGGGGAAAAGAAAAAGAAAGAACAAAATTCATTCTGATGGCCTACTTTTCAGTCCTATGAGCTCACTGTACATTCTTTCTCTATGCATTTTCCCAAGCCCTTGATAATCCTGCTAATCCCCCCTATGCTAAACTCTTTTCAGAACATTCTCCAGTGTGCCTCAGTGGTCCTGTAGAATAACTTTCCCAGAGGTGCATCCTGGGGCTGGTTTCACACAGAGGCCTTCTCAGCTCATAGCGCACAGTCTCGGGACAGAGCACAAGTGCTACAGTTTAATTCACTGCCAAAGAGGCCCTGCCAAAGCAGCTGCCTTCTTTCTCCATTTGAGCTGGAACTTAAATGAATTAAAGAAAATATATAAATGTGTCATGAATAAAGAAGACATGATAGTATCAAGAGACTCCAGAATCCAGGGAGAATGGTTCCTCTGATACTTGCTAGCTTATTGTTTACCGCTGGCCCCCCAGTGGCCTGGGGCCTGCCCTGCACGTGGGTGGACTGGAGTTTGCCTTCCCTGTGTGATATGCGAAGAGCCTCAAGCAGGGGCTCTAGGAGACTGAGGGAAACTTTGGCCACCTCCATCTTTTGAGGTTCAGGCATATTTAAAAATGAGGAGATTTTAAAAATATTTATGTGCTGTAGGATAGAGCAAATGATTCAATAGGTATTCTAATATTGCTGGGAACTAGAGCTCTCATTGTGGGAGAAGGAACACAGATATATGAATAAAGGAAAATAAGAGAAAATCCTACAGTGTTGGAATTGGGTTTGAATAGGATGTGTCACTAAAACCTCATGTAGATATAATGAGCTCTGTCCACTGGGGCAGGAAGCAATAAAAACCCAGTAGTAATTAGCAACCTGGGCACTCTGATCTGGTTCTCTAAATACAATAACGTCCCTCTTAAAAGGAATTGGGGATCCTTGAATATCTGGCTGATTTTTTTGTCTGAGACAAAGTGCAGAGTGAGTCTAGAATATCTTCTTGTGCCAAAAGCAATTTTTAACAGTTTATTTGAACTAAAACTGATTAGAATCGGGCAGTACCAAATTGGGATGGGTAGGAGCATTCCACCGACAGGAGCTTGGGGAGAGACTTTTATAGAGAAAAGGTGGTGGCAGAGGAAGGAAAGTGTTGATTGGCTGTAGCTTAAAGCCTAGTTGGCTGTTTGTGTTGATTGTCCTTAGGTTTCAATTTCATAACCTGGAGGCATTTACAGGCTTAGATATTTTATTTGTTTACATAGGCCACCAGGGCATTAGAGCCACCTCAGTCTCACAGCCTTCTTGTTTAATCATTTGACATTCCATCAATAAGTGGGGGGGAAGAGATGAATCTCCTGAGTAGAAGATTTCCAGATATTTTTATAGATACTTTAATTCCTTATTTGTTCCTGGTATGTACTTTTGATATGTGATAATATGTTGCGATGATAGCATTGTCACTACTAGGAAATATTCTTATTCTCAGGAGATACATACTGAAGTGTCTAAGGGTGAAGAGCCATGATTTCTGCAACCTAATAGATGATTTAGCAAGAAAAAGAATATATATATATATATATATATATATATGTAGTGAGTGTGTAAATAGGGACAGAGATCAAGAAAATTGGCAAAGTGTTAATAATTGGTGGATTTGGTGAGGAATATAGCCACCTCATTATCTTTCAACTCCTCTGGAGTTTCTCAATTTTTCAAAATAAAAAGTTGAGAAAAAGAAATTCCAAAACCATGATGTATTTTAAATGTACAGATTTAAAATATGAAAGCTTTTAAAACAAAAGTACTAAAGAGTATAATTATGCTACAATAGGATTTCAGAATCAAACGGTAATTATAGAATCCATAAAAACAACTGGTCCATGATACCTTCCAGGCAGTGTGGTCTGCTAATGCACGCAGGTTTGAAGCCCTCTAAAGAACAACTTTCCTTACCCTGAGGTTATCTTTGGGACTGTTCTTTGCAGAGAACAACAAGGATCCAAATTTGAGGCCCTTCGTGAGTGGGAAGCCTGAGCCACTCCCTCTCAGTGTAGACCTAGATCCGAGGCGCTGTTTACACACAGAGATCCCCCGACCCTACCCCCTACCCTGGAGCGAATTCTCTGCCCTGGGCTGGGAAATTCCTTCCAGTTAAAACATTCCTGCAAGGCAAGGAAGGCCGAGGCATTGAACTACGGTTCAAATGCACAAACACCCCTTTTATGGTGTCTCCTTAATCCTTTCCTTTCACCACAGTTTAGTTTACAAAATTATCACTTTGAAAGACACAGCGGGAATGAGTGTGGGCTAGGAACGTCCAGTGGAGGCAGACAACAGAAAGCCAGAGTCGGTTGGTTCCTGGGGAGGGAGCCTCCTCCGGGCAGACAGATCTGTGGGGGGTGGGTGGCTGGCAGTGGCGTTGGAGGGTAGGGGGCAAGGGGGAGCACCCAGGTCCCCGGTGGGGCCACCTGGGATCCAAGTGGAACGGGGCAAGAAGGGGAAGCCCCGTAGGGCAGTGGAACAGAAGGGCGGGTGCGAAGGCGCTCCCTGACTTTACCTGCCTGACTCTGCCAGGGGCCTTTGGGAAGGAATGAAACTGTCCCGGGAAGAGACTCCAGCTTAGTATTTGGGGAGGTAAAAGTGCCCCCTTCCGTTCGCTCCCCTACCAAATCAACTCTGCTTCACAGCGCAACCGGTTGGGTGCAAGACCCCGAGCCTCAGCTACAGCCAGTTTCTGTGTTCGCGTCAGTTTACCAAGGAGACAGGTGAGCAAGGGTTAAAGTGTCATAGAAAACCCGTCACAGCTGGAGAGCCGTTCTCCCGAGGCCCAAGCAACTTGTCTTCAAATAGAAAGTACACCTCAAATGTTCCACTCCCAGCAGAGCGGCTGGGGAAGCAGAGGGCTGGGGCTGGGAAGGGTTGAGAAGAGGCTTAAATTCTAGCTTAAACAGTGTAATTGTTCAGCTGGATGGCACTATAGATGTCGATTGTGCTAATGTCTTTATTTTTGGTTTGCCTAAAGCATTTCATCATAAATCACGTTTAAGTGGACCTCATACTTTACCGCAAACCTTGGCATGCATTGTGCTGTGTTGGTTTTAGTTCTCTGCTGGCAGGTACTGCCGTGAAAGAACCTGGCTGAGGAGTTGATTGGTCCCAGAGTCTGAAATTGTAACAGCTGTGAACTAGTCCCCCACTTTTGTGCAAAGCATTCTATTCTACCCTCTGTGCTTCAATATCCCCATCTTTAAAAGGGGGAAGTTACCTGTGCTGCCTACCTCTCAGCAGGATCATGTAAGAAAGTCCTGTAAAAAAACACACAAAACAGCATATAAATGCAAAAGCCACAGAAAGTGGTGGCTGGGGCCTGGACTATCCAAGATGTTAAACTCATAATTGCTGGGTTTGGGGGCTGTTATTAGCATGAGTGCTTTTGTAGGTGTAAAAGATGGAAGAGAAAAAGCATTGTTCCAGAACAGTAAACTTGGGTGAGCAGGCTCGCCACTCACCACAGGCCTGTGTTATTCTCTTTTTTTCTGTTCTCAACTCTCTGTGAGTCTCTCTGCAAAATAGCGGCACCCGGGGTAATGAACCAGTTCTCATCTCACTCTTCTGTGTGTGGCAAGGAAGGCAATCAGATTTTCTCCCTAAGCGTGTAGTTTAAAATACTTTAAAGTTCTCTTTATCTTTCCCTAAAACATTTCACTTTCAGAAGTATGTGTGTTTGAACCATGGCTATAAATTCCAACTCATTTATTTAAAAAATGCATTGTGATTTCTAGCCAGATTAGTGTCACTTTAAAACACCCACTTTGCGACTGGTTGTTACCATGGGGGAGGAGTTGGGGTGGGTGGGTGGAGAGGGTGAAGGCGATAAAGGGGCACAAAGATTTTCAGTCATAAGTTGGTCGTGGGGATGGCACTACAGCATGGAGAATATAGTTGGTGATTCTGTAACATCTCCTATGTTGACAGTAACTGCATTAGTGGGGGTGAGGATTAAATAATACAGATAACTTGAACCACTGTGTTGTAGACTTGAAACCAATATAAGACTGTTTATCAGCTGTACTTCAATTAAAAAAATAAATAACACTATTATTAAAAAATAAACAAATAAATAAAACGGCCACTTTGGAAAGCTACACTTCTTGCCCGTGATCTTTATTTTGCTTAAAACATGTCTGAAACTCTTTTTGAGTTGCTTTGAGAACTAATTTACAAAACAAAAAGGAAAATCCATCCCATGAGTCCAAATGGGGTTTGAGACCCAAACAGTGTCGCCCAGATGGACCACCTGCCTTACTCAAAGAATAAAGTTCTTTCTGCAAAGCAAAGTTCCAAACACAGAAAAACGATTTTACACCCCAGAGGATAGTCCAAGTATCCAGAACTTTCTCAGCAATGACATCATTGAATAAGCAGTGAGGCCAACCTTGAATTACTCTTATCTGGATGTAAAAGCTTTAGTGCAGCTTATTTTAAAATTGGTCATTTACCTTGTATGATTATTGAAATACTTTTTTTGAAGCACAGTCCAACGAGAGCATCTGTGGCTTTGTAGCTCATAGACCAAACCAGTGACAAAATGATTCTAGGATTTGCTTTTCGGCAGATAAACTCTGACAAGGAAAATGAAAATGTGTGTTTAGACATGGATGTTACATTTTTAGTGCAAGACACTAATTCTGGGTTGGACTTTGTTTTTGTTTTTATATTTTTATTTTTTCAGAATCGCATCTTGTCATTTTCTACCATCTGCTGTAGATTCCTGTGGACACTGTCGAGTAGTTGAAATATCACGACACGAGTTGAAAATCTCTCTTTCGTTAGCTAAATTTTAGCTGGGAAATGATTGCTACTGTGACTGAAATAATCCTCAATCATAGTTCTATTTACTCCTAGAAACAGCATTAAGTATTTGTTTTATCCTCAATCATAGTTCTATTTACTCCTAGAAACAGCATTAAGTATTTGTTTTGAGTTTTTATTATAACCAAATCATCCATTTTTTTTCTCCTGGGGATTAGCTGTAGACATCCTTAACAATTATTTACATTTACCCTCTAAACAATCTGGATGTCTTTAAATGGTATTTCTATGGAAAAGCAAATAAGTTGCAGAGAAATCGGATTGTCATAACTGGCAATAAAGCACTATTTCAAAAACATGAGAAAGTACTATTTGCACGTTATCTACCCTGAAGTGGAATTAAAACTAGAACAGTCAAAACAATAGTAATGATGAAGACCAAGCAATGAGAAAAATCTCTAAAATTACACCTCTTACAGAAAGGCTAAGTGTGTGTGTGCGTCCATAAATACACATTCAGGCAACGGTATTGCACTACATGGAATGAGAAATCTATTCAGATTTAACAGCCCAACTCAGCCTATCAACTTGTGGCATCAGGGCAGGGTTGGGGGATGGAATCTGACCTCAAATGCTGCCAGGGGAAAATTTCATCCAGGACAAAGTCTGATTCTGAAGGTCTGTTTGACACCATAAAACTTTACTGCTGCTTTTGGAGATCTGGCTAAGCCCACCAGATAATAAAAGACAGATTTATAAGCCTAGTGCCTGTTGGCACCTCAGTAATTCAGGGTTAAGTAGCTTGGATTGGCTCCCGGAGGCTTTATTGGTCTGAGATATTCTTAGGGGACCAATCAAAAATAATGAAGGCAGGCAGGAAGGCTCTCGTCCTGTGCCCCTTGACCACCTGGGCTGTGTCAACTCTCGGGTCCCGTCACAGTGCTGCCATTTCTTCCCCAGACTGCATTTCTAAGCCACACTTGTTCTCTAGCCCTTCAAGAATTCTCTTTGCAGCTCTCATAGAACTTTCTAGCTTTAGTGAAAGCAGCAGTAGATGCAGAAATGGACACTGCTGCCCGCTTCCCTTCCGGTTAAAACCAAACTGGAATATTTGGTTCAGTTCTAACAAACTGGGGGCAATTCAGGAAACCATGTCCTTAAAGGATCCTTCTCCCCGTCCCTTCCTTTCTTCCACTCTTCCTTCCTCACTGGGGCACCAGGTCTGGCTCTGAAACTCATCTGTGCCCCAGGTCCCAAGCTGAGTCTCTGTCTGACTCCCAAGATATGGTCCCCTCTTTTTCCTTCACTCTGCGTGACTGAGTCTGTATATTTCTCTGTCCTGGATGGCTGACTACTAATCAGCCTCCGAAGTTCCCTTGCTTTGCTCTCGCCGGCCCCCTTTCTGAGAATGTGAGTCCTGTTCCTGACACCTGGACGGTGGGCCTGCCTCCTGCCGCCCACTCCAGAAGTTGCCCACCTGCTCTCGTGGCCTCCTGCGTTCGGACCATCCCTTGGAGGCAGTCACCGTGCTCTGTGGGTCTCTGTAGATACCCCCGGGTTGGATCTTGCAGATGGGGGCTGATGTACAGGACACCCTCCTGCCATCTCTTGGCCTCAGTGGTCATAACAAAAAAAGAGCCAGTATTTCAAGATTACTAAGTGGAAGGTTCTTCATGTCATGGACTCAGTTTGCTCAGCAGTTTATGCCCCAGGGCCTAAGTGTTGGCCTGGCCCAAAATAGATGTGCTACCTCTTGGTTTAAGGATGGGCAAATACTACAATGAGTGAGTCCTCCCCAGGGCCCACAGCAGGGCTTTCATGCAGGAGCTCCCGCCGGGTCTTGTTGTTCTGCTGAAGTAACTATATATAGTTATGCTTCTAGACACTGACGATTATATCAGTCAAATGACAGGAAGAAAGATTCAGTGTGCTTGTAGACATTCAATTCATTTTACAAATATTTACAAAGTGCTGTAGTGCATGCCTGGGTGTGCTGGGTGCAAAATATGTGAAAGTGACATGTCATGGCTCCTGATAGAGGAATTTACTATCTTGGAGTGCTTCTTAAACCTTAATGTGCACATGAATCACCAGGGGAAATTGTTAAAATCAGATTCTGCTCTACAGATCTGGGGTAGGGCCCAAGAGTCTGCATTTCTAACAACTCCCCTGCAGATATTTGAGGCTACTGGACCAGAAAGGGTCACTGGTGGTTCTCATAATGTGACCTGAAGATCAGTAGCTCCTGGGACCATCCGGGAGCATGTTAAAAATGCAATGACTTAGGCCCTTTGGAACAGAACTACTGAGTCAGAAACTTTGGATGTGGGGCCCAGTGAGGAATCAGAATTTCTGTAGGTGGGGCCCTGGCATCAAGGAGTATTTTTTTAACTCACCCACCCAAAAGGGGTGGGTGCTACAATGCACAAGTCTGATTCCAGACAGGGAAACATCATTAGCTTCTCTCTTAACATTTTTTAACAGCCAGTTTTTTAACTGAAATATTGAGATATTGAGAACCACGAGCTAGAAGAAAGCTGCCCCACCAACAGGCAAGTCCAGCCCAGCGTTGTAAGTGCTACTATTCCCACCTAGGAACAGTTGCCCAGGGAAACCAGGAAGGTTTCTCAGAGGACAGATCATCCGTGAGACACCCCTTGAATTTACTCAAAGGGTTTGCCAAGAATACTAACAGGGGCAGAGCATTCAGGAAGGAGTGTGCATAGAAATGCAGAGGGGGCAGGCAGCAGGGCATGTCCAGGGCTTTTCTAGCTCCTGGTCTGCAGGGCCAGAGCAGGGGAAGGGAAGTGAAGGTGTGAGCAGCCCAGAGGTGGGCAGGGGCTGACCATGTCCTTTCTGATTAAAGGCACTGGGCACGTTTAATCTGGATGACCAAGTGAGAGATGATCACTACTTTCTGAAAACTGAGCAGTGCCCCACAGCAGTGGAGGCCTAGACAGCAGCCAAGAGCCTCCCACTGGTCCCCTCCTCTGGCCTTCTGATCCATCTTCTGCAGTGCTGCCCCTGACGTCATGACCACGTGAAGGTGAAGGCAGAGGTCGGAGTTATGCTTCTACAAGCCAAGGAACACTGAAGATCACCAGCAACCAGCAGCGCCAGGGTTAAGGTCCGGAACAGATGCCTACAGCCCTCAGAAGGAAATAACATTGCCAATGTCTTGATCTCGGACTCTCAGCCTCCAGAACTGTGAGACAATACATTTCTATTGTTTTAAGTCAGCCAGTTTGTGGCACTTTGTTATGGCAGCCCTGGCAACTGTCCAAGCAACCCTTACTTTGTCCCCAAAGCTCTCTGTTGTGATCTCTGTGTCACTGGCTATGTTCACATCTACTTCCCGCCCCTTTTGGGAAAAAGGCTCCATCTTTCAGTGCTACAACCCCAGGACCTAACGGTAGGGGGGTCGATAAGCAGCTAAGGATTGGAGGAAGGAAAAGGTGTTGTTTTGAAGAGCCATAGGCAAGGGGTGGGTGCTACAACGCACAAGGCTGATTCCAGACAGGGAAACATCACTAGCTTCTCTCTTAAGCCACATGGTTGAAATGCATCAACAATTTTCCTTTAACATGTGTTTTTCATACTAAAAGGATTGCAATTAACTGTTGGGTAATAGGGTTACAGGTGGAGTTTGTTTTTCACCTTTTTCTGTATTTTCTAACTTTTAAATGAGGATCCTTACTTTATAATTAGAAAAAAAAAAAACCCAATACAGTAAATAGTTGAGCATTTGCTAAAACTAGGACATTTGCTGTGCTTCTGACTCCCTTGCGTCTCCCATCTGGTGTCCCTTAATTCATATTTTTGCTATTAAAAAAAAAGGCAATAGCCAAGAAGCTTGGCTGTTAGTTGTCTGAATAGCAACAGGGTTGCGTGATTTGCTTGTGAGGCTCGTGTGATGGGTTGACTTGTGTTTCTCCCAAAAGATGTGGAAGTCCTAACCCCTAGTATCTACAGATCTGACCTTATTGGGAAATAGGGTCATCACAGATGCCTAAGATAGGTCATTTGGGTAGGCTCTAGTCCAGGATGATGAGTGTCTTTATAAAAAGGGGTAATTTGGACTCAGAGACAGATGCATAGGAGAACGCCGTGGAGACATGCAGGCAGAGATTGGAGTGATGCTTCTAGAATCTAAGAACGTAACAGGGGCCAGCAAAGCACTAGAAGCTAGGGCAGAGGCATGGACTGATTCTCCCTCACAGCCCTCAGAAGGAACCAGCCTTGCAACATTTGGATCTTGGACCTCTAGTCTCCAGAACCATGAGACAATACGTTTCTGTTAGTGTAAGTACCCAGGTCAGGGAGGTTTGTTACGGCAGCCCCAGCAAACTAAGGCAGCACAGCCTGACTGTGAGCCCACGGCAGACTCCCTCTGTAAGACGCCACCATCATTATCTATCCCGTCTGCAGCCTGACATAGCTGTGAAAAATAAAAATAAATATTGATTGAGCACATGTCATTTAGGCACTGGGATATGAATACAAAAAATATTTAAGTAAGTATGAATGAAATTGCAGAGCAAGAGCTATTATGATAGCTTTTACCTCAACCAGCCACAATAAGGAAACACATGGAAGACATAGATGGGTTAAGAGTTAAGGGCAAATTCTAGCATATTTTTTACAGAGCACACATTTTCACAGTCCTTCCTGTAACAATACTACCCAGGAGCTATTGTGCACATGCAATGTGCTAAATGCTTTATGCTCATTATCTCATTTAATACATACAGCTACCTTAGGAGGTAGGACTGCTATTATTCTGACTTGGAGACAAAGGAAATTCAGATTAAGCAACCTGTCCAAGGTGGCGGGACTATGTCATGGTGGAGCCACAATTTGGACCCTTGCCTCTGAGGCCACCCTGTTATTGCTACGGCACTTTGCATGACCGCAAGGACAATAAAGCCACCTGGTCACCCATGTCCCCTCATTCCTCAGCTTCTGTATGTCCAACGGTCTTGATCCTCCAGCAGCTGAAGTGCTGTAGATTAGAAAAAATAGGAAATAGTAGCTGATCGACTAACAGCATTTTTTTAAGGAACTTGTACACAACATTTGCTATCAGTCCCTATAACTCATCCAGTCCCTGTGTCTGCAGACGCGGGCAAGCAAGCCCTTTTTCCTGGAAGGAGAGGCTTTTCCTAGGTGAAATGCCTTAAATATATATGCTCAGGCATAGGAGTGATTCACATGACACTTGGGGATTTGAGGATGAAAACAGAGAGAGCACACTGGGCTGTGGCCAAGAAGGGCAGGAATAAGAGAGAAGTCATCCCAAAGAGTCACCAAAGGGAAAGGGACTGGGGAGGGGTAAGGGGATTAAGGGGCATTACGATCAGCACAGATAATGTAGGGAGGGACACAGGGAAGGCAGTATAGCCCAGAGAAGACACATAGTGACTCTATAGCATCTTGCTACGCTGATGGACAGTGACTGTAATGGGGTATGTGGGGGGCACTTGATAATGGGGGGAATGTAGTAATCACAATGTTGCTCATGTGATTGTATGTTAATGATACCATAATAAAAAAAAAAGAATAAAAAATAAAAGAAACAATAATTTAAAAAAAGAGAGAAGTCATCCCTGGCACAGAGCAAAGAGACCACCTCTCCACTCCACGATTCCCTGAGAGAACCAAGGCCTTCCATGGGCACTAACCGAAACCTCCTGATCCCCCACCGCAGACATCAGAGGAAGCTGAGACAGAGGCAGAATTAGGGGAGGAAAATGGCTGTCTCAGACCATTTCCATATGCATTCTTCCTGTCTCAGAAGGACTTCGAGTTTCAGTGAGGAAGTTCATGGTGTTTTTTCCCCCTACTTAACAGGACACTTGATCGCTCTGCCTGCTTTCTAGAGTTCCTAGGCAAAAAGGCAGGTGTGCAGGGGTGGGGTGGGGGTGGTGGCGAGCAGCCGGGCAGTCACTCACCTCTCCAACACGGTGCCCAGGCTCTGAGGCAGTGGCACCAGCTCATGCTCTGGGAGCCAGCCAGCCAAGGCCTTCTCTCTCCCCACAGAGCACTGTGCAGTGATGTGGACACAGAGGGCCCAGGACTCAGGAGTCTCGAATCCAATCTCATTTTGTACATCTCTAGCAACTTCGGGGAGGTGGCTTGATGTAGGGGACAAATGAACCTACATGTTCTGCCAATCATAGCTATGTGGCTTTAGGCAAGTTGCCTAACTTCTCTGAGCCTCTGTCCTTTCCCTCGTAAAAGGAGGATGTTAAATCTATCTTGCAAAATGGTTGCATTGACTGCAGAGATTATGTCTCTACCATGACAGTTGGAGATCAGCCGGTGATAACAATACTATTCAATAATTGGAGAGACTGCGTCAGCTGTTTGACCATTTGCCCTACCACCTCATAATGTCTGCATAATTACAATCACATTTCACTTTATCCATTCAATAAATATTGAATACCTTCTCTGTCCCAGGCACAACCGTAGGCACTGGGTCTCTAAAGACTTAGGCATGGATCTCTCCTGCAGCAACTTTAAGTTTCTTATAGGGGCTCTATGAGTTGAACTTATAGATCTATAAATCAAGGCAGAAAGAGAGGAATCTCTATTCTAAATAGATAAAGTTGTTTGGTAAACAGCATTTCCAGGTCTGGCTCATGCAGAGCCAAAGTCCTAAAAAGTCAGTAATTACTGAAACAGAGACAGGGGAACTGGGCCTGGTTATCTCTGGGGTGCTGGCAGACATCTGGCATGTAGTAAAGAAGAACCGGGGACTTCCTCTGGTCCCTGGGGCACATTCGGCTGAGCTGGGCCCATGTAATTAGCGTCAGGACCAGGCCCCTCTCTGGCTATAACCACAGTGGTCACTGGAGATCCTGTTTATGTCTCCCCAGCTGGTGGACAGTCTCCCCCAACCCCTCTAAATATTACTAGTAGGAGCCTCCTCTTGTCATTGCAAAAGATGCACCACCCAGTCAGGCATTCCCTCCCCAGAGCCAAAAGGAAAGTGGTCCGCCCTTGGCACCCTTGTTTAAAAAGTTTCAGACCTCCTCAAGCAGAGGAGACATCCAAGATGGAAACTGGTTCTGTCCATAATCGCTGAATAGATGCTCCTCGTGGAAAGCCTGGACCAGCTGGAGGTCACTTACACAAAGCCAGGAGTCTTTCTGCATATTCCAGAGGCTCCCGCACCTGCAGAGATCCTTAACATGAGTCATCACCATAACAATGAGCCAAGGCCCTGGGAAACTTGGGCTCTGTTGTCTTTGGAATTCACCTTCAGTTGTGTGGGAAGTGTTTTTCTATAGCGCTGACCCTGTGGTAAACAAAGTTTGCATCCCAGGTAGGATAACTCTCTCACTCCTTGCTTCCCAAAACCAACTCGGGAAAGGAGGAATATCCAGCTGTGACTTACTGCCTTTATGACGCATACCTGAGCGAGCCCAAGGAGAGAGTCGAAAATAAACATGTCAGTAGGTGGAAGCAATTGGAAACTGAATGCTTGATTTCTAAGCAGTTTTAGGGAAAACACTCAATTTAAAACCCATACAAGTGAGATAAGGCAGATAAAACCCTGGTCATGTGCTATTTATAAAGAGATTATGTGGCTGCGTAGCTGCCGATGAATAAGAGGAACTTGAGAAACTATTAGTAAACACAGTTTTTATGACCTAATATTGTTATTAGAAAAGGAAATGGAAGTTTGGAGTAGGCGTGCAGGCTAAAAAATAGAAAATAAGCATCATCAAGTTTCTGAGATTACAGAAAATAGCTTGCAAAATGGTTAAATGATGCAAAATTTTACCAATTAAAACCTGTAAGGGATGGGAGAGTGGGTCTCTGAGAGTGGGTCACTATTTTTTTTGTAAGGCAAGTCTACCCAGGGGACAGTCCACGTGTGAGAAGCATTAACTCTCCCAGTTACACACTGGCAGTCCAAAACAGAGTTGTTTTTACTTTCAGCAATTCAGACTCTCAACCAGCTCTTCCCCTACCACATCTGGAGTCCTGCTTTCTTACCCCAGCAGCCCCAACCCCATCGCCCAGGTTTGAGTCATTGAGAGTTGGGCGGTTGCCAGTGAGCGAGGGTTGTGTTCTCCCGACGTGCTCCCGACATGCACAGATTTAGCTCTCCCAAAGTTTATGGCCTTATACTCAATGTGGTTTATTACTCAAACTCAGCAATGATGGTCTTCTATCACAACCATAGCATAAAAGAACGAAGATGCCTCTCCCCTAAGTTGCTTTAAAAAGTAGAAGCAGAGCTTTTCAGAGCGTTTCTAGAAAGTTGTGCCCTGGCCACGACCTGCCTCCCCTCCCCCACCTCTTCCCCCACCACCCGAGGGCCTATATGCTTTCCTGCCAGACCACCTCTGCCTGGTTCTCCTTGGTCCCACCCACCCCTTTGTGCTTAACTGTCTTCCCCTGGACTTAACCTTATCTTTAGAAAAGACTGTTCAGTGTCATTAGAAAAATGGTCGATGAAACAGGGACAAAAAGGGAAGATACACACGTGCTCCCAGAGAGATTTGACCACACTCTCCTCAAGAAGCTATCATTTGATGAGGTCACCCTTCTCTATCAAGGTAGTGATCACAAGACTTCTCAGGAAGGTTACAAGCAGCGGAGGGTTTACCCAATTCTGTTTAGCGTGTATTAGGCTATTAGCAGTAGTTCCAAGGTTCAAGAATGAGCAAAAAGTCCTCACCCATGACCATTGCCCTCCAGTTCAGGTGCTGGTACTGGGATGGTTGCAGAGACGTTTGGCTTTGACTGAAAGCAGAGATGCCCTGAAACTCAGGAACATGAAGGTGAACGGACACACAGTGATTGCCACGCAGAACGTTGTCCCAATCGTCTACTATAATAATAATCAGCAAATATTAAGGAAAAGTGTTGGCAGGCTCCTGACAAAAGTGTGGCAAATACCGACAAGGTCGACCAGGGAGACTTTATCTGGCATGAATGCACCGAGACAATGTACTTGCAGCAGGTGTAAAAAGGAGATACTTCCTGGCATGGCTGCTGAACGCTGAGATTATTGGCAGTTAGCAGTGGAAATGTATACAGTGGGATGGTAAACATGCTTTTATTACTCTTGTCCCTACATGGCAGTGAAAACACAGACATAGAAATGGTAACATCGCACGTAGCTGGGTGTAAGCAGCAAGAAAGCCAGGATTCCAAATCCCTAACTTTGAAATAGGGAGATACAAAAGCACAAGTTTTGAGACTCTGAGCATTCTAGTTAAAGATTTATCATAAAAATTTTGTTCTCTGTGTTGACCTGGTTGTCATGGTGAGTGAAATTCACTGGTCTGTGATTGTGAGGGACAGGGGCTGGGGAAGGGGGTTGTAATTAGGAGTCCAAACAACGATGACTCACTCTAGCGCTCTGGCTTAAGGGAAAAAAGAACATTTCTGTTGCATTGCACAGTATTTCATGTATTTAATTCTCTGCACTCACCCATGCAGCAAACGGTGAGATGAAACACATAGGTTTGTCTATGGCCGTCTCCGGGTGTTCTGAGGGAGCATCTTAGGGTGACTACAGGCTTGGTGAGCCCCCCCACCCCTGAATTCCCTCTCACCCCTTCCAGCCACTCCTCTCTTCCCTCAGTTTCCCCAGCGGCCCTTTGTGGCTGAGCCCAGACTCACACACCTGAGGCCACTGTCAATAGAAGAATGTTAGCATGAGAAAGAGGCCTGCTTCGTGTTGCCTGTAGTTGGGGAGGGGTTTGTTTTGTTTGCATTCACCAAAAACTGATGGGAAAGTTTTCTAAGCCACTTGCCCACCCCCTCCCCCTGGTGTTTCCCTCCGGACAACTCGGCCTATTGCCCAATCTCAGGCTTCATCACGATCACTTACAGTTTAAAATACCATTCAAACTATTTACAGTATTTCATTAAAATGAAAGAAAAAAGGGTCATACCTTCACATTCCTCTTCTGGATTTTGTTGTAAATGTCCATGAAAAGATACAGAATTCTTGCAAATAAATTTTCAAAAAAGGAAGACCAGCAGAAGAATATAGCAAGCACATAAAAGGGTTCAAGAAGACAAGTAAAACTTTAAATGAACATATCTTGCAGGATGGTTTCATGAAAAATAAAGGAAACCTGAAGTGAAATAAGAGGAAAATACTTCTCTTCTGTACAAATGGACCAATACTAAAATGAAAAACGATATGTAGTATAGCTAAGGACTGTGAAAAACTTATATTTTAATCCACTGCTGGTAGGAATGTAAATGGACATAGCCTTTCCGAAAGGCAGTTTGTGTCAAATTGTTTTCCTCTGGGGAGAAAAAGAAAGAAGTAACTGCATGGATGATCTCAATGAGGTAAAATCAAACATTGGTAGAAAACAGTGGAAAATATTTTTATCAGCCTAATGGGGTACAACCTGCTTAGAATAGAACCAGAGCTAAAATCTACAAAGGGAAAGACAGACAAAACTACCTAAAAAGATGCAAAAATATATCATAAAGTTAAGCACAAACATCAAACTGGAGAAAATAATTTCTGCACTGTGTATGAGAGACAAATGTTTGGTGAGGAATTGTAGATCATGTGTTCTAAATGCCACTGGAGGGAACGGAAATGGGTATACAAACTTTCTGCAGAGTAGTATATCAATAATTAAAATGTGTTTGATTCAACCCTCCTGCTTAGAATTGATCTATTCAGAGCTCTGCATAGAAGAATGTTAAGATACCTGTGTTCAAGGACGCTCTTAGTAGCATGTGTGTAATAACAAAATACTGAGAACCAACCAAATGTGTGTCACTAATAGATTGGTTATTAATGATGGCATGTTCTATTACTTATGCCACTTACTTAATGAGAGATATATATGGACAAGATGTTAAGATATACCACTAAGTGTTAAAAGATTACAAAACAGGAAATGCAGTATAATCCATTCTAAATATGTGTGTGCCCATATGGTTATATATTCATATAAACAGGTCTAGAAAGTTGTATACTAAAAATAAGAAGAGTTATCTCTGGTTGAAGATGATAACAGAGGATTTGCTTCTCAATTCTTACATTTCTATGCTTTTTAATGTTTTACAAGGAACAGCCATGGGTATGGATACCCCACAGCGAATTTTCATGAAGACTTTTGCTGTATTGAAAATTGCCTTGACTGTAACTTGAAGACTGAGAGTTCTCTTTTCAAAACTTTCTTGACTCTGCAGATGACAAATCTGATAAAGAGAATAAACGAAGTTCAAACCTGGCATATAAAAGTATTCAATGCAGTAGTGCTTCGTCTGCAGTCCAGAAACACGAGGTAGCCAACCCAAGATTGAACTGGAAATAGTGTCAGAATTAGAAACCTAGACACCCGGTCCAAAACTTGTTTTCCTTCACTATTTTATGAAATGACTTAAATCCTGAATTCTATTCCTCTTTAAACCTTAGCATTCTTAAGAATAGCCTCTCACTATTTTCCTGTTTCTTTAAAACCTTGATGAGTTATGTACATTTTGGCCATTCCTTCTGAAATTTAAAAAGGATATAAAGGTTTATTTTTTTAAATGTTTTTGAGGACTTCTTTTTAATATTATACCACTAAAAATCCAGAATCATTAGTAACTTGCATTTGAACAATTAATTGTGCTGCTTCTTGCTATTTCTTTTAATGCTACTGTCAGTATTAAAATAGAATTCAAGTCACCAGCTTAAATACGTAATGTCCAGCTGGGAGAGCTATCCTAACATTGAGCCTTGTGGCATTGGGCCTTCACAATAAAAACGTTGGCCTTCACCTGTAATTCTTTTTTAAAAGACAGGCACAGATTTTCAAGTTTCTCCTTTGAATCTGGGTAGAACAGGGATATCTGATGTTGATCTAAATTCAACTAGACCCTACCCTTACACTTACAGGAACGTGTAGGATGTGTATCTTTAGGTACATGGATCCCTCTGTCTGTTAGAATGAAGGTCCAGATTTTGCTTCAAGAGTGTGTTCTCCATCTTTGTGTTCCACAAAGAATCCTGGAAAACAATGAGAAAAAGCTTGGACATTTTCCAAACTAAAGAAAGCAGAGGAGGCTAACAAGAATGCTTCCTACTTTAGAAGTCATTCAAATAACCCCATGGTTCTATGAGATAAATCCTTTCAGGACGAAACTGTAAATGGACATGATTTCATTAGAAAGTATTATAGCCTATTTGTTATAAAGTCTACCTGGAATGACAGTCTTCCAGAATAGTTCCAGAAGACTGAATAAACAACAAGCAACAAAATAATACAATTAAGTCCTCTCACTTTCATAGAGTTGTTTAAGGGTTTATAAAGTGACCTTACAAATATTCCATCATTTGAGCAATCAAAGGAGAAATTATATTATGATGATATGTTTTCAAATCGACTGGACTTAACCTTCCTTGCTGGAAGTCATGAGCTGCTGATGTGATCCACCCTCAAGGACTTTAATGTTTCTCAACTACCCAGAACATACCAACCATGTCTCAGGCTTTACTGTTGATATTCAAGTTCAGATATAGATACAGATATAGATGTAGATATAGATACAGGTATAGATAGATATAGATATAGATATAGATATAGATATAGATATAGATATAGATATAGATACAGATATAGATCATTAAGAGCTGCCCAAAAGACATCCATGAAAACAGGCCTGAAAGATGGTATGGAACAGTGCAAAGATCCTCAGGGTCAGAAAATCGTCCAAATTACAAAATTAAAAACTCCTATGTTTGAATTCCAACTCTGCTCCATTTTACTAGCTGTGTAGCCAAGGGCAGTTTCCATTATCTTGTAAAATTGAAACAATACTTATTTTACACAGTGGCAGTGGTCCCCAAATAAGACACACCATGAGATTTATACCCATTTACATGATCTAATGCATTTACACTATCCTAGTTATCTAGGAGCCTACAGGTATAAAAAGCAAAATCAGGAGACATTGGCTGAATAACAATACAGAACTTGAAAACTTTTGACATAAAAACAAAAACAAACCTTCAGCTAAAAATAGAATCTCAGAGAAATTCCCCTCCCACTGGAAAGTGACATCAGAAACCACAGCCACAAAGAATCTTCCCTAAGATATGGGAACTGATGGAGGGCAAGGGTGACTGGAAATCTCAAGGAGTGTCTTTTATGCAAGGCCTCACTTTTCAGTCCCAGTTGGTCAGAATGTTGTGCTCCAGTCCCGTAAGTTATTTTTAGATAGTCAGTGTCCTTCAGCTCCATCAGAAATATTTAACATACTAGATATACAATGTACAACACTGTGGCAAGAAAACATCCATAATCAGAGAAATCATAGAGCCAGCATATTTAATTTTACTGAATTGTCCTAAGGTAAAACTACACTTTGCTGGGGGGAAGGGAGCTTTTTTTTTTCTTCCTCTTTTACATAGATGGATATCCAGGGAACTAAGAATAGAGGACTTCCCCTTTTAACTTGGGAGATCTTACCCAAGTAAGAAACCATTTGATTACATAAACATTCCTAGCCCTCCCAGATGTCAATTTTCTCTCTATAGTATTTTAAAATAAATATTGTATTTGGCTGGAAATATATTGGTTTGTTCAAAATTATTTCTAGTCTCCTGAGAAAAGCATAGCAAGATGCAATTTTTCTCTTCTCACAAGATATTCCTTAATTCAGAAATTAGAAATCATTGACTTCATAACTATTTCCATTTGCCATGGTTATTATTGTTATGCGTGTGTGTGCGCGCGTGTGTGTGTAGAACGATTTTGTGCAATGTGACCAAAATGTCATGCAAACTCATGGGTCTGCCCAGAATCTAATTAAAGACCTCTTATCATTAAGACTTCTGTGATTCCTTTCAGTTATATAAGATGAATAAGTTTTGAGGATCTAATGTACATTATGGTGATGTACAGTATGGTGAAGTTAACAGTATTGTACTATATACTTGAAAGTTGCTAAGAGAATAGATCTGAAATGTTCTCACCACAAAGAAGAAAAGGTAGAGGTGTCAGCTAACCCTACCATGATAATCATTTTGCAATATTTAAGTGCATCAAATCAACACGTTGTTCACCTTAAACTTACACAATATTGTATATCAATTATGTCTCAAAAAGCTGGCAGAAAAAAGAGTTGTGTGGTTCTGAATTTGGAAGTTGAAAAAGAAAAATCCAGGTGAGATGGAAAACACACTTGCATATCCTAAGATCCAAGAAATACAAAGTCAATTAAAAGACCAACAGGTTGGCGATTACAGACACCCATGGGTAGAACGATCTGAAGTAAGGTCACGATAGGCTCTGGGACTAGGAGGGATGCAGTTCCTAAGTGAGGCTCCTGATGTTCCATGGGGGTAAATGATGAGACTCCAGTGAGCATTCTAACCCTCCAAATTACATAGGAAGATGATAACCTTCAAATTTGTGGAGTTTGAAAAGATAGTTTCATTTTTATGTAGTATCTTTCAGCCTGGAGAAGAATTTGAACTAGGTATAGCAATGGTTAAGAGAGTAAACTCTTTAGTATTACCATGTGGGGAGGAGACTGTTATATATTTAGTATTCTATACATTAATAGCTTTCTTTTTTTTTTTTTTTTTTTTAGATAATTATTTTTTATTGAAGGGTAGTTGACACACAGTATTACATTACATTAGTTTCAGGTGTACAACACAGTGATTCAACATTTATATACATGATAATTCTAGGTACCAGCTATCACCATACCAAGTTGTTACAATATTTTGACTATATTCCTTATGCTATACATTACATCCCGGTTACTTATTTATTTTACAATTGGAAGTGTGTACTTTTTTTTGGTTGTTGTTGTTAGGGCATCTCTCATATTTATTGATCAAATGGTTGTTAACAACCATAAAATTCTGTATAGGGGAGTCAATGCTCAATGCACAATCATTAATCCACCCCAAGCCTAATTTTCGTCAGTCTCCAATCTTCTGAAGCATAACGAACAAGTTCTTACATGGAGAACAAATTCTTACATAGTGAATAAGTTACATGGTGAACAGTACAAGGGCAGTCATCACAGAAACTTTTGGTTTTGCTCATGCATTATGAACTATAAACAGTCAGTTCAAATATGAATACACATTTGATTTTTATACTTGATTTATATGTGGATACCACATTTCTCTCTTTATTATTTTTAATAAAATGCTGAAGTGGTAGGTCATTAATAGCTTTCTATGTGTAAATAGTACTTAATTTTCTTAAACTACAATGTTTAAGAAAATATGTGTAAAGAATTTTGGCCTACATGTTTTTCTATGTAATTAGTGTTTAAGAACATTAGGCCTCAGTTTAAACGGGACTGACTCCTCCTGCCCTGACCCTTGCTCGCCCACCTCTCCAAAGCCTCTTTTCCCTATCTCCGCCCATCTCCTCAAGTACAAAAGTAATCTAAACTCTGCAGCGTTAATTTGTTCAAGATCTAGTCAAAGGGGAGCCACTCAAGTCCCCACCACATGGCAGTACGGTGGTGGTCACTGTATAGCTGCATTCACTGATGCCCCACAGTTAACAAGGGGCCAGCTTAGGGCATCCCTCATGTTTCTCCTCCCCCTACAAAATCTCAATTAATCAGCACTTCTTCACAGAAGTTGGTAATACCAAGGAGCTTATTTGCTTATTTTCTGAAAAGCTTGTGAAGCATTTAAAGTTTGTCAAACATTTGTTTTTGCCACTTGGGGGTATGGTTAAAACTGAGAATGAGTCATGCTTCCTGTTTTCCACAAAAATTATAAAAATGAAATAGAACACAAATTTTTCTTTTACAAAGAAGACAAAACAAATCAAATTTAATAAAGGATGATAAAACATACCACTTAAACATTCCAACCAGGTGTCAAGAGGTTTGGTTTCATTTTTGAAAATGGCCAAATGCGTGGAAATCCTAAAGCCCTTGTTTTCAGTGGTTCTTTCAATACCCTGACCTTTGGCATAATAGGTGAACAGAAACACCACACGGAGTCTCTTAGATTTCATGATGCTACTTAAAAAGAAGTTAACAGTGAGTGAGGATGGATAGTGCTTCTCAAACATGAAAGTGTACATGAATCACCCAGAAATGGTCAACAGCAGATTCTGACTCAGTAGGTCTGGGACTGGACTGGAGATTCTGTTTCCAGCTCCCGGGAGATGTGGACGCTCTTGGTCCCCAGCTTTCATCCTGAGGAGCCAGGCTTAGGTCAGTCTACAACTGGAGGGCTTACTTTTGCCCTGGAGGCAAAAATTTGTAAGGCAAGCTCTGCCAGAAAAGATGTTTGTTCTCTACATAGCATTTTCCTTTCTTAGGAAACATTGTGAGAGGGGCGCATTTTTTACCCGAATCTTATTGACACTGATGGGTTATATCTGAATTGTTTTCCCCCGTCTTGGATCTCTGTCATCCAGTGTACTAATGGTGATCCCACTGGAAATTGCCTGGTTTTCTTGAAATTCAGGACCTATGAAAGAAAGTGCTTCTATGACTGAGACTGGAGCCAGCAAATTTTGGCTTTGAGGCCATTTATTGAAATAAACTCCTCTGGTAATAAACCTTGAGGACAGGGAGGCTGAGATGAAAGCCAGCCCTGGCTGCAGAAACAAAGGCCAAAGTCATTTAATTGTCACTTCAGTGCTGGTGAATGTGGAGGCAGGTGCCTGGCGAGGCCGGACAGCAACGTCCCTCAGGATTCGTTACGATCCAGGCATCAAAGAAGGCCACCTCGAAGCCCAGCTGCCAGGAGGAAAATAATAGCCAAAAAAGAAAAACAAGGGTGGGGCTCTGTGAAGAGATGAAATGTACCCTCACTTTAATCAGGAGCTAGTATCGACTGGACAGATTGTGGAGCCCTTGGCCAGAGCTCTGGAGGATGCCAATTAGAGACAGCGCGTGTGTGTGGCCATGTGTGAGTGTGAGTATGAGTGAGAGTGTGTGTGTGCGCACACGCGCGTGTGTGTAGGGATAGTGGTGGGAAGGGGAGCCTCCACGGCTACTGATCTTGTAACAGCTGGTCAAAACAACTCAAGAAATGACTGTGGACAGAGCATCCAGGCCGGGTTCTATGTTGTCACTGTGACCAATCCTGTTATCACCAGAGAGTGCTTCCTTTCTATTCCTCTGGGCCAACCTTTGTCCCCGCTGCCCAGACATTTTCCTGGTAAGACACTTTGAGTTCCAGGATAACAAGATGAATAACTGGAGGCTTGGCGACAGATGATTACTACCCCACATGCAGAAAACACCGTGCCTGCGTGCCAGGCAGACCCTGCCTGTACTTGGAAACAGAAAGTAGGAATCCTGAGGTTTCTAGAAACCAGAGCTCATGGGGACCATAGGGCGTCAGAGGGGCCCCTGCCTTCCTGGAAGCCAGGAAGGGCAGGAATGATTTACAAACTCCCAGGGGTCTTGAAGTCTGAACTGAAATAAGAAGGAAAGAAGCTGAAGCTGAGAAAAGCAGGAACCACCAGGGCAGCTGACTCACTGGGATGAACCTGTAGGTTCAGGCCTTCTGCACAGAGTTCTCTCTCCCACTGGTTACACTGTTTTCACTTATCATGCTGCCTAATAGCCTAAAAATAAGAGATTAAGATGGAACTTTAGTTTTTTCTTTTAATACTAGCCTTTCTGGGAATGGGAATAAGCCATTAGCCAATCACACGTTGTTATGAATTAGTTTAGAGAGTGAGGATTAGAATGGAGAAAATGTAGAAAGCAGGTAATCAGTTCAATCCTTTATTTTACACACGGGGATATCTTGGTCCTGAGAGAGAAAGCTTCTTGTTCAAGAACACGGAAGGTAAGTGGCAGAGTTAGGTGACAACTACTGCTCTGTGCAGTCAGACAATTCATGTCTCCCTGGCATGAGCTAAGGTTAACGTATGTAAAATAGTCATCTGCCGAGTAGGGTGAGGAGTTGGAAACCACAAAGGGCACGGCCTTCACCTCATGAGCTTAGAGTCCAGCTTGGGAGATGACGAATGAATACGGAGTCAAGCACCACCAACCAGTACATTAAGCAGCTACCATTTCTGATCTGTTTTTAAGAAAGAAAGCAGAGAATAGAGATCAAGAGGGAGAACTATTTCAGACTAGTTGGCAGAGAAGGGCTCAGTGGCATTTCAGCCGGCATCTGGAGGCTGGGAGTCAGTCGGCCTCTGCAGAGGCTGGGGCCGGGGAGATGAAGTACCAGAGCTGTGAGCGGAGAGGCAGCCAGCCCGGGGCGTCTGTGGGCTCCTGATTGTCACTCGGGGTTCCTTCAGCTCTGCTAGGCCAGAACAGGAGGAGGGACCTTCCCAGAATCCCTGTGGGAAGAGGAGAAGATATCTCAACATGGAAAACCTCTGCAATGAAAATGAACAAAATGCCTGCGAACCAAGGAGAACAGACCAGCCGCAGGATGCGGGAAAGCCAGAGGGAGCTTGGAGTCTGGAAGACAAGGAAAAGTTTGAATATGAGGGAAAGGCAACAGGTGAAGTGATCCAAAGGGTGAGGAAAAGCCGAGAGTGAGGCAAGGCCGGAAGAAGGAAGCCAGGGAGGGACCCAGGGAGGCCGGGGGGCCTGGGAAGCCAAAAAAAAGGAAAACAAATCTTCGAGGGGAAACTGGGGAGCTGGGAAAAAGCCCAAAGAAGACAAGGCAGGGGAACCAAGGGTGGCAGGAAAGCGGCCAGGCCCAAGGAAACCAAAAGAGAGAGCTGCAAGGGGCTGCCTCGGTGCCTCAAGGAATCTGGGGTCTTACGAGGACATGCACTTGAGCAAGGCGGAGATGAGAGACCCGGATGAGATGGCTAGGGTGCAGGATGAGGTGAAGAGAACCTGACAGAAACTGCAGTTGGCGGTTATGTGGGTGCAAAAATTTCACAGGACCCCTTCCACCCAAGGGTCCCAAGGGAACTTAGGGGTGGCGCAGGGCCCCACAAAGACCTTCCTTTTGTGCAGAGTCCCTGGCAGGCATTTGCCAGGCCCTTATGCATCAGTTCCATGCTACATGGAGGTAGGAGCCATGCTAATGGCTATTATTTTATCACAAAGAAATGACAATAAAAGATCCGTGCTGTAATCTTACACGGATGCTCCGCTATAGGTACCACTCTTGTTAGCCAATCGCAGCCCTCTTATATTTCAGTAGCAGATTTTCATCCACTGTATGGGAAAATGTTTATGGCACATTGTAAAATTTAAAAGAAAACTGTTTGCGGAACCTTGTATATGGCATCAGTCCATTTTCGTAAAACTGCGGAGACATTAACCTAGTGATCTATGTACAGAAAAAACTCTGCTGTGTCCACTAATAGATTAACAGTGGTTGAAATTTTTAAAAAAACTTTGAGGAAAGAAAGCTGTATGTGATCTAGAAATAGAGAAGGACAAGATGCTTAGATGCTGGACTTCAAAGACCTGGGTGCAAACCATGACCCCACTACCTGTTAGCTTTGTGCCCTGTACACCTTACCCTGGAATTTTGAGGTCTTAAGATAGTAGTGGTGCAACATATTGTCTTCATCTTGATGGCCATGAGATTAGAATTCACCAATTTGACATTTCACTCGACTTCTACTTTGGATCCTATTCCTAAGCTTCCTACACTGTAGAGCAACATTTTGCACTCCTGAGGAATCTAAAATTGTTTCTTATTCTTACACTGACTTTCTTAAGTCTTAATATTTTAATATTGCTACATCTGTGACTTCATTTCAAGATCCTGACAGGCTTCCCAATCTAATATCTTAATTTCATTGTTTTGTTACTTGGTTGGACTGAAATAGACATCAATTCATCTGACTTTGATTTTAAGACCATGCTTTCCTCTGTATTTTTATTTCTGCTGCCACTTGCAACTGCTAGCATCTGTGGACTTCTTAAACCACCACTTACAGATTGAGTGAAAAGGGTACCATTTAGTGAGTACTGGAAAAGCTTGAATCAAAATTTCTTTTATTGTGTCATCTCTTTGTTATAGAATAACAGCCATTAGCATGGCTCCTACCTCTATGCAATAGTTATTAATTAATTAGGTATTAAGTAATATCTGGAACTGATACATAACATCTAGACAGAAAAGGTGATACATTTTCACAAATTGAGCATGCCCACACAAACAGCACCCAGATTAACAAATAGAATATTATCAACACCCCAGAAGCCCTTCTATGTGACCCCTTTAGTCAGTAACTCCTCTAAGGGCCACCACTGTCCTGACTTCTAATAGCATAGATTCTAACAGCATAGTTTTGCCTGCTTTGGGGCTTTTTATAAATGAGATCATACACTATGTACTCTTGTATGTGACTTCCTTTGCTCTGCATTGTCAGTCATATTTATCCATGTTGTTGCTGATGGCTGTAGATCATTTATTCTAGTTGTTCTATAGGATTCCATTGGGGAATAGACTGCAATGTATCTATCCAATCTATAGTTGTTGGGCATTTGCACAGTTTCCAAGTTTGGGGGGTCACTACAAATAGTGCTGCTGTGAATATTCTTGTCCATGTCTTTTGATGATCATATACATAAACTTCTGCTTGATGTAGACCTAAGAGGGAAACAGGACCATATGCATTTGAGCTTTATTTGCATACTCTTTGAGCAATTAATACAAACTCATGTTTTTAGATATTCAAAAGCTGCAAAAAGTGTAGTCAATGAAAAATAACTGTTCCTATCCACAAACCATTCATTTGCCTTCTAAGGAGCACATGGTTACTGATTTCTTGTGAGATCATTATTTTTTTCTTTTTTGGAACTGCCACGTTTTATCAGTGTTAGAGTTACAGCTTTATAACTACAACCTAATTGACTGAACTGCTGTCCTAGTAACACAAATAAACCACATAGGTTTATTGTACAGTTTAAACTATATATTTAAATCTATACTATCTCACTTCTTTAATCTTCCCCAAAACTTCCCAGGTAGGTAGAGGGTTATGCCTACCAACTAGCCGGTGAGGATAACTTGGCCCCAGGGAAGTCAATCATTTGTGTGAGAAGACGCTGGGTTTTAAGTGGCAGAGCTGGGAATAAAGCCAGGATTTCTGACTCTAAAACTTGGTATTGTTTCTGCATTAAAGAATCAAAGTTATGATGTGACAGCAGGGCAGGGATGTGAAAACTGACTGACTCTTGTATCCGGGGCTTCCTGGCCTGCTGAGGACCCAGCTGGCCGAAGGCTCTGCGTCCGAGCCAAGGTCTCTTGGGTTCCCCTTCAGAGTTCATGCCACCTGGAAAAGAGGTGGCAAGATTCCCATGTTCCCAGCAAGGGTCTCAGAGCCCACACTCCTTTCCCACCAGAAGTTTATTTAGTAAGATAAATTTGGATATTTGCTCTTGCATGTTTTCTGAGAGACAGCTCAAAAAAATAAAAAAGTCACCTCCACTCCCAGCCTGCTTTTGTGCACTAAGGTCCAAGGCTCAGAAAGTGATTTGTTTCCTCTTTTTCTGTCGGTTTCCTTTCTCTGCCTGTCACCTCTCTCCTTTCTCTGAGGAACTCAGCAGAGTAGTCCTGTTTATAAGTGCTGAGTTCTGGTTGGGATACACTAGAACCAGGCAGGGCTCCTGTGTTTGGGAAGAGGAACACACCCATTTTGAATCGTGTTCTGGGGGCTTGTCGAGTGGACTAGCGGGCACTTCAGGGCCCTGCTCGCTTCACTCGGGGAATGGAGGTGGAAGGGTAGATGGAGATGGATCCGTTTTGAGCCTTCCTGATGTGACAGGTGCTGCGGCAGCTACTTGCCTGTATCCTTCCTTTTCATTCTAAAAAGAAAACCCCTTCAGGAGCTACCCTTCTTCTTCTCCCTTTTCAAAATAGGAAACCTGGGCTCAGTGCAATGAAGCAACTTGCTTAACTAAACGTATCAAGTAAATAGTGAAGCTGGAAATACAAATAAGTGGAAAAAAAATAAAGGACGCAGGAGAACTTCATTCAAATTACCCCATTAACTACACTGTGATTCTTTGAGAGTTGGATCATTCACGTACTTATTACTGACAAAGAAAACACAGATCTTCCTCAACTTACAATGGACTTGGTTTGGATAAGCCCATGTAGGTGGAAAATGCACTTAATACACCCAGCCCACTGAACGTCATAGCTTAGCCTAGCCTGCCTTAACGGAAACCCTTACATCAGTCTATAGTTGGGTAAAATCATCCAACACAAAGCCTTTTTAAAATAACAAAGTATTGAATATGTCATGTAATTTATTGAAAACTGTACTGAAGGGAAAACTGGAACCGTCATCTGGGTGCCGAAAATTGTCAGTGTAGGGGGTGCTGACCCTCACGATCTCATGGCTGACTGGGAGCTGCGGCTGGCTGCCCTGCCCAGCATCAGAGAGAGGATCGGACTGCACGCCACTAGCCCAGGAAAAGATGCAAATTCGAAATCTGAAGCCCAGTTTCTACTGAATGTGCATTACTTTTCAACCGTTGTAAAGTCACGAGTCAGACCATTGTAAGATGAAGACCATCTGTAAAGCCAATTATTTTAGTATTTCAATTACCACCCCAAGTCTGAATGATTTAAAGGATGAGGGTGAAGTAAGATTGGCTCTGGGTAATAGAAGCAGCAGCTCACATAGTTTGGAGAAGCAGCAATGAGGGAGAAACGGGTTCCTGCCCTCAAGGAGAGAGTGCAGCCTTATTTTAGGGGACCCATAACACAATCTGTGACATAGCAATGAGGCAGAGAAAGTGAAATATTGACCTGTCTGCATGGACATGGAGGAAAAATCTATAAATTCTTCAACAAGGCAGTGAATCTCAGGGAACTGGTGTTTTCGAGGCAGGTTGAAGGGGAGTCTATTAGCCGAGAAGGACAGGTGTCCAGGTAGAAGACCTGCAACACTGTCAGAGTGAAATAGTGTGCTTTGTAAGCAGAAGACTTTGAGAAGGAAGGTCACTTTAAAGAAAGATGTGCTAGGATTGATGACAGCTTGAATACAGGGAGTAAAGAAGAGGTGAGAAGTTGATGCTGATGGTGGTTTCAGGCGTTCTAGTCTGGGATGCTGGAGTATTATGTCTCAGGCTTCTGCAGAGATGGGCTTGACAGGACAACACTGACCGCCAGTGGCTCCATAAAGGCTTTTCTCCATGCCTTCCTGAGGCCTTGCATCATAGCAGAAATATATATAGAGAGAGAACACACTGTGCCAGAATCGGACCTGTTTCACCACATACTCACAAAAGAGGGATCTGAGGAAGGAAGGGCAGGTGCTGTGGCCGCCCTAGGAGCCACTCTGCCCCTTCCTGTCTGGTATCTCTGTGTCAGCAGGATGTTTTCACCCCCTGCACCCCTGCTGCAGTTGTCTAGGCGGCTGGGCCGCAGCTCAGCTGGTGGCAGGCAGGAGAGACCCTGCACACAGCCTTTGTTCTTCAGGTCTGTTGTCTTTTAACTTTGCTTGTAGTGTTATTTTACTGACCCAGACTTCTACATTTCTAGGAAGTCAAATGTGTCCTTGGGATCTGGTTTTCACAAGCCAATCCAATGCTAAGATTATGAAAATATTCACCTGTAATTTTTTCAAGTATCTTTTAATGTGTTCAACATTTATGTTTAAGCCTGTGAACCCTTTGGAGTTTGTGTTGATGCAGATAATGAGATAGGGATCAGACGTTAAATTTTTTCCCTGAATGTGTACTCAGTCACCTTCAAACCATTTATGGAAAAATCTACCTTGTTCTGATTGAATTGAAATGCCACCTCGGTCACATACCTCATTCTCACATGTTCTGAGGCCTGTGTCTTGAACTCTTTGTTCTGTTCAACTATTGTCTTCACAATTTTGTCTTTTCACTTGCTTTGTAATATTTTAATAAATGGAAGGGCTAGTTCTCCTCATTCCTAAGGGAATCTCCATGGGATTCTAACGGGAACTGCATTTGTAGAGGAATTGGGCTGAGTCTTCTCATCCAGGAATACTTCCAACATGTCCTTTGGGAAACAACAATTTAGATTTTGCAAATGCCTTAGGAAGCATATTTACCATTTCTTTGTGGTTAAAAACGGGTGGTGTTTTTCTTAAACATTACATTATCTAAGGATAATGTAATTATTACATTACATTATTGTTGGACTATTAGAGTACTGTGGTCTCTAACCTGAGATGGCTTATGATTTGTAACAGTTCTTCTTTCTCACCCTTTGTGTTTCCTGCTGGGAATGCCAGAGTGGGGGGCTGCTGGTTTCATTCTGGCCACCTTTCCCTCTCCTGCCCTCTTTCTCTCATGCATCCCCCAACTGTCCTCTTCCCCACATAGATATTAGGGGCTGAGTGGGAGGGTCTGCAGGGCACTGCCCCTTCCCCTGTCTTACCTGGGAATAAGAACAAACAAGAACAAACACTCCTAATTTTTCCCCTTCATTTCTGGCAGGTGGCTTTTTCGTATTTGATTTGACTGTAGGGGCAACTGGAGACTCCAGAAAGCCTTTAGGCAGAGAAGGGATCCTATCTTTTAAAAATAAACATCTGATCCCTCTGGAAGCAGTGTGGACAATGGACAGAAAAGTTGTAAGAAGGGACATAGGAAAATTAACATTAAAGAACATCACATTGGCTGCAGTGTCAAGAACAGACAAGAGGAACAGGTGTGGAGGGGGAAGGCAGGGAGGGCCCTGTAGTGGCCCAGGTGAGAGGAGGCAATGGCCTGGATCCCCGAGGGGAGTGAAGAGAGTCCATGGGTATTCAGGATGACTTCACGCACTGGGGCTGTGAAGGTGCAGAAGAGGGAGAGGCAGAGGGCGGTTCTGGGTCTCCTGCTGGACCACCAGGAGGGGCTGATGGGGGCAGGGGGATGGCACTGCGTGTGTAAACTTCAAATCCGGAGGCTGAATGGATGCTCCAGGAGGTCTAGAGTTTACCTAGACCCACACAAATGTGAAGTTTGAGCATGTGCAGGTGTTTGTGGGGAAATTCCACACTGAAGTGTGAAATATGGGTGGTTTAGGGATGAAATCTATGAGCATGGGCTTGAGAATGCACGAGATCTTATAGGGGGAGAGTCAGGAGTGTGCACACAACGTCTGTTTCAGGAGGAGAAGCAGACAGGAGATGGGGGAGGTGGGAAAGGAGGCAACGCTAGGACCTCTGGACAATGCTCATTCTAAGGGTGTTACATTATAACTTTCCCCCTGAGCATCCAAACTTTTATACCAAGAGGTTTATTTTATTTCTGGAGAAATACTTTTATAGGAAAAAAAAAGAGGCAGATTTTAAATGTCCAGAACCTGTGATCTCTTCTGATTATTGTGAACCTTTCTTACCAGCCAACAACTGTAATGAACTGGGTGTGGAGTAAGAAGCCATTACAGTGGCTACTAGTTTCCTTATAGTGCTGTGAACTTAGGCAAACAATTTAACATTCTTCAGCTTGGGTTTTCCCATCTGTGTGGCAAGTGAAGACCTAGGCCACAAGATTGATTTAAAGTGGAAGGTCCTCCTCAACGAGCCTCATCATGACTGTGGATTTATTCAACAAATATTTGTTGAGTGTCTGCTATGGGCCTAGCGCTAGGGCCTAGGCTCTGGGAATGGTGGAGAACAAGTCAGATTACATGTCTGAGCTCATGTGGAGTTTGACTTTGAAAGGAAGAATAGACAATAAACAAGTCAGCCAAGTAAAGAAAACAGATTTCACGGTGGGTAGTCACTTGGAGGGCAGGATCATCGGGAAGGGCCTTTCTGAGAAAACAGCATTTGTTCTTCTGATACACGAAAGGCCAGGAGTACCGAGATGTAGAAAGATAAGGGGAAGGCATTCTAGGCAGTGCCAGGGCAGGGCAAAGGCTCAGAAGCAGGAGGGAACTGGGAGAGTTTGAGGAAGAAAGGCCAAAGGAGGTGGTTGGTATCAGATACACTGGGTCCTCTCCAGTTCCCAGGGCCCCCAGCTGCTCTGCATCAGGGATGCTCAGTCCACAGTGTGGGTGCTGTTGCTGGATGCAATCATGCACGAATGAGAGGAATCAAGAAGGAGGGTACATTAAAATTTGTGCATTTAATCGTATGTATACCAGTTAAAAAAATTTTTAAAAAGAATATGCAAAAAAAAAAATGAATTCCACCTCCATTTCCAAGTTTATGTGCGAAAGTGAAACTGTATCTCCTACTGAAAGCTGCAACTACTGATGATCCACACAAGTGGGTAACAGCTCTGCTTCCTAGTAGGAACACTCAAAGCTCCCAGACACTTAAACATTTAATGTCCTGTCCTGTCTTGAAAAATTGTCTGTTTTGCACCTTCTTCTTCCTTCAGTCATGATTACCATGCATCAGCACAGTCTCTTCGCCATCCCACAGGGCCAATGCAATGCGTGAATTGTGTATGAATTATTAGTGTTTTTATCTTTTTTCCCCTAAGCCTTTTTATCCTGGAGGTGCAGGCTTCTTTTGTCTCCTGAGGGTGGTTAACAGGCCTTTTGATTTTCCTTCCCTTACATAGATTGTGTAAATTGTGAAATATATGATACTCATCCAGAAGGTATGCAAGACACAAATGATTTCCACTTAACTGTCTCATAAAAATATTTCCATGTGTCACATGATTTCACAAGAAATTAGAATTCATTTTCAATTAATGGCTTCTGATTCATGTGTATTTATTTCTTTAATTAGACCATAAGCTAGTTAAGGTCAGGTATCATTTTGTAAGTGCCTTTGCATCTTCTCTGTTAGTGTTACTGATGTTGCCTTAGAAGCTTGTAAAATGAGTATTTCCAGATGAGGGCTCTATCGACTGTGGTTCACAAGTCTGAAATCACCCCTACTTTTTAAATTAGCTGGTCACTTGATTCTCAGATTGTATTTACACGATTACACTTGGTTTCTACTCTCACACAAGATTGAATTACTTACCCAGTAGTTATTAAAAAACTACCTAAAAGTCATTTTGTTTATCATTAGACATTCTGTGTTTCTAATAAACATGGCATTTACTAATAGTTTCTTTGATTAAATCCTTTAAACTCATTGGACTTCTTCTCTTGTTGAAAGTCAGTAATTCAGTAACTTAAATAGGTAGCAGTCCTGACCTATTCCCTTGTTCACTGATACCAGTTGAACCGTATTACTACTGCCTGTATCATCTTCGCAGTTAAAAAAAGTGCAAACATGCTTGATGACCACCATCTGTGATAATCCAGAAAAAAATGGGTAAAAAAAGAAGATAAAATGAAGAATAGAAACTGGAAGATTTCAAAATATTTTTCCTCTGTTTTTCAGTTTATAATGTGTGCTTATATGCTGCACTAATAGAAATTACATTCACTTTCAAGTTCCAGCAAAACATTTATTTCAAACGTATTTGACCTTGTGAGTGGGAAGTCCAGGTGGGGGTCACACTACAGTGTTCAACTAGGAATGTGCAGGGTACACATGATTCCTGGGCTGGCAGATGTTCTAAACCCATTCTGTCAGAAGTCTTCTTATTTCTTATCTTATCTCTACTGCTCTTGAGCTTTATTTATATACTGCTTAAATCCAATGTCAAGTTTACGAAGGGCCTTTTGGTTTGTAAAATGGGCAAATTGCAAATATGATAAAAAATGTTTATTTAGAACTTTCTTTAAAAAGAAGCAGTTGATAAAAGGAGATGTTGTGGGTTGATCTGTGTCCTTCAAAAAGGTATGTTGAAGTCCCAGCACCCATTTGCCCCCACCCCAACCTATGACTGTGACCTTATTTAGAAATAGGGTCTTTGCACATATGATCAAGTTAAAACAAGGTCTCACTGGATTGGGGAGGGCCCTAATCCAGTGACTGATGTCCTTGTAAGAAGAGGGAAATTTGGACACAGACCCACAGGGGAGAAGGCCTTGTAAAGGCTGAGGCAGAGGCTGGAGTGACACATCTGTTGGTGAAGGAGTGCCAAGGATTGCAGGAAACCCCAGGAATTAGATGTGAGCTAGAACTCCTCCCCTAAAGTCTTCAGAGATGGTGTGGCTCTGTCCACACCAGACTTTGATTTCAGACTTCCAGCCTCCAGAACCATGCAGGAATACATTTCTACTGTTTGAAACCACTCAGTTTGTGGTAGTTCATTATGGCAGCCTTAGGAAGCTAATATTAAGAGAAAAAGGTCAGTTATAGTTATGCTGAAAAGTATCAAGTCTTCCTCTAATAGAATGTGGTCCTATCTTCATCAGGAAACAGGGGAATTCTAATAAGACAGTGATTAAAATAGTGACAAGTCTTGGCTGACACTGCCACCTTGTATGAGAATTACCATGACAAACATCTTCATAAGTCACTGTCTCCAGTCTTAGCTCTAAGTATCTGGTCACACTGCAGCCAGACTAAACCTTCTTGAATCTGATCATTTCACCCACAAGCTTAAAACCTTCAGCGGTTCCCCCATTGCCACCCCAGTCATACACAAACTCTTCAGCGGCTTCTTCTCCACTCCCTGCTTCACACTGCCCTTCAGTCTCTGCGTGGCACCTACTTCATCCCTTTGGCCTCATTGCGTGACCACCTCCTGTTTACGCTTCAGGTCTCTATGCAGATGTCCCTTCCTACTTAATTGCCCTCCCAGGCAGCCCCGTAATGGGCCTGGTGCGGCGCTGACGCACCGCTCACTGCACCTGCGTGTGCTTATTGTATCACCCTCCAGCCTTGCTATTCAAAGTGATATCCATAACAGAAGCACCAGCGTTGCCAGAGTTTATGTAAGATGCAGAATCTCGAGCGCAGCCAGATCTCCACAATCAGATGTGCATTTTAACAAGATACTCAAGTGATTCTTATGCACATTCAATTGTGAGGTACTGGTCCCATGGGGCTAGGGAGCATTGTCTTCCCAGAGCTTAGCAGTGTTTGTCTTAAAAATAAAGAGATTTAACTGATGAATACATCAGGCTGATTTTGTGTTAACAAACACGCTATACAGGAAAAAAAAACAAGTCCCCTTTTATCGGAATGAACAGATTCGGGTCTACAGCCTGTGTACTGTCATAGGCTTCCTTTAAATTCCCCTCGCTCATCTCATATCCTCTCGTTTTTCTGTCAAATCCTACTTTCTGCATGAAATACATGAACGACGGCTCTATTACTAATCATGTTTGCTATTTTGTTTTGATTTGTTTTAGTAATTCTTTTTAACACTAACTGACAGCACAGGTTTGCCAGATTTGTCCTGTGATTTTTGAACATGGTCCATGAAAAAACGATACCTGGTGACAGTTTAACAACTGTCCTCACTAGTCCTTTTCTTTTTTAAACAGATCATAGGGGATGCTAATGCTCCGTGACAATTATTTTGTCAGTTCCAGTAGTCAAAATATGTTCATATTTCCTGCAAGCTTGCATTAAATAATACAACGCTTTTCCAGAGACATATCCAGTTAAGAAAGACTTTTCGTACTCAGCTTCTAATGCTCTTAGTAGTATGTTAAATCTGAAAAAGAGTTTACGGACCATCTCAAACCCCCAATTCCAAAAAGTCCTCCATGAATGGCTTATTTGATCCATCTTTGAAGCGCACCTGCCCCTTCTTCCCACCTTCCAGCAAGTTGAATTTACAATTCCCTAAAAGGCACATTTGCGTAGGGTTTGTAGCTACGCAAACCCTTTCTAATGATAATGTTAGAGGAGGCTTGACACATCCTTTTTAGGTAAACAATGATATAATTTGTTTTTCTTTTGTTGAATGTATTCATTGCATTTCAGGGTGCATGATTTTCCTCAGAAGTTTACTAATTCTCCCAGTCAGGAAGCTAATGGTGTTCCTTACCTATTAAGCCAGTCAAAAGGAGCCTCAGGAGGGCCCCAGTGGTTTGGGACACCGGGCTGAAGTTAACATTTAGGGCCGCATCTCTGCCCTGCTTCCTGTGTCTTGCGGTGGTAACTCGGGATTTCTGCCCACACTTATCCCTATATATTTACCATACTCAAGGCTAAGTCGTTCAAAATGAAAAGTGGTTTGGTTCCATGCTTATAGCATTGTGTGCACTTGTGCGCACACAACCAAGCCATAAATAAATACTTGGAGGTTTGTGTTGAGTGATTTAAGGTAAATAAACAAGTTCACATGCCTACTGGGGCCAGATGATGTAAATGAGAAAAGCAACAGCGGGGAGTGCGGCTAGCCCCGCCCCCGCCCAAGGTCTCCCTGCTCTGCGTGATGGGAAAACGGCTCGGCGGGTCGTCAGAACTTCTGATTTTCCAGAGGACGCCAGAAATCGGGGCTTGTACAGTGCACTCTCTCGTTTTAAATGTTGGTAACCAATCCGAATTTTCACAAGAGATTTTGCCGACCAATACTGTGACCTAAACGACACGCTCCTAGGAAGCCGCGCAGCTTTAAGCAGCCAATTTGCAACCTCTGCATTAAATAGCGCAAATAATATAAGAACACTCGTTTTCTAAGAAACTGATGACTGAGAAGGCCGCGGCGGGTAAGAGCTCTTGCTCCCTGCGGGCCTGCCGGGGTCTTAAGCTTGGCAGTGCTCTCTGCCGGTGTGCGCTTGGGCAATTCAATCTGTATAACCCCGTTTTCACACCTGTAAAACGGCCACGGCGGTTAGGGTGCCAGCTGAGGACAGAATGAGAAAATGCCTGCCAAAAGCTGCCAGCATGAATCGGCCCTCAGCATCTGTTAACCAGACCGAATTACTCCTTCCCTTTATAACAATGGATTTATTCAAGAGCCAGCCAAACATCGTGCAAATAACTTCATATGCCCAGGCACCTCATTCCTCCATCACGATAGCGTTTGTAAATTTTCTGTAGGATGACCTTACTCTCTTCTGAGTTACCAGCGTCCGGAACGAGCACTTACCGATCTACCCAGAGGAAAGATGCTTTACTTTGAAAATCACAGTCCAAACCCGGGCCTAGAAATTCACTTCTGGAACGACTACACTCTCCGAGTTTGCAAACCTTGTTTTCCCAAACTCTTTCCGGGGTTTGTTTACATTAGTCTCTAATTGCCCATTTACGATAAGGACCCGGCTCCTGCCCTTCCCACCCGCGCCTTTCCGGCTACGAGAACCTGTTCCCTCCCGCGCCTCCTAGACCCCGCCACCACCGCAGCAGCTTCACGTGGTGGTGGCGGCGGGCGGATTCTCGGTGCCGACCCCCCACCCCACCCCACCCCACTTTGTGCAGGAAGTAATTTCGGGCTGGGTAAGGTCTCGCCCGCCGAGAGCCCTGAGCCCCCCACCGCGGGGCGGCGCCGTCGCAGGGCGGGAGCGTGTCCGGGCAGGTCGCAGGGCGGCGCGGGGTTCCCCGGCGGGCGGGGCGCGCTCCCCCGACCGAGGCCTCGGGGGCGGGCCCGGAGTCAGGTTTCCCTGCGTCACAGGGAAGTCCCCATAAGATACGAGCGCGGGCTCGCCTTGGTTCCCGGACCGCAGTGGTTGTCGGGCGCGCTCCAAATCGTGTCTCCCGTGCGCTCCGCCCGCCCGCTCCGGCCAGTGCTTCCCGCGTGCAGCTCGCGGCAGCAGACCCGAGGCCCTCGGACCCGGGCCCTGAGATCACCGGGGTACTGTCGCGGAGCCCCCGTCCGGTCTTGCGAGATGCCTGGGAAGAAGGCGCGTAAGAACGCGCAGCCGAGCCCTTCGCGGGCCCCGGCAGGTAGGGAGCCGCTGGGGCCCGCGGAGATCCTGGCCGGGGCGGGGGCGGGGGTCGAGGTCTCGGTCCGCGCGGGCTCAGCCAGCCTGCGCAGGGCCGCAAGGTCGGGCCAGGTCTGCGCCCTGGTACGTGCTTCGGGGGCGCCTCCAGAAAATTCTGGGGTTTTGCCCAGGTCTGTGGAACAGCGGCGGACGTAGCCTAGTTTGGGATCGGGATACAGATTGGGATTTTAACGGATGCACAAAACTCTTGTCCTTCGCTTGCCTTTCAACCCCTCGGGGCCACGAGGCGAAAAAGTGCAAGTGTGGATAACAGCCACCAGGAGAAAGTCACTGTCACGGCAGGTGGGGACGGGAGCGGCGCCTGGGGCCGCCTGGCCTCCCCGCGCTGACCGAGACGGGCCCTCATCCCCCGCAGGCGCGGACCTTTGAGGGCCGCTGTGTGCACCCACTCTCTCCACCCCCAACACGGACAAAAGCAGTAATAACGCTTGATACTAACACAGATCTTCCACAAAGGACTGATGGAGAGCCTGCGAGGACACGGTTCAAAAGCCTAGAAAGTCTTACTTCTTGTGAAAACATTTTAACAATCCATGTTAGTTACAGAGATGGGATGGAAGAACAAGAATTGGTTTGCCGTGTTATTAATCTATACATTCCTCTCCACACATATAGCCCCATCAAATAACTTCAGGTCAGAGCCTCCCCACCCTTTGTAAATCTCATCAAACAAGGCAGCCATCTGCTAAGGGGCTGTAGCAAAGAAGGCAGTTGAGGCTCTGGGCTCGGAATCCTTGTGGGCTGTACTGCTATTACATCAGACGGTAATAGGCCCCTTTTAAGTTTAGTTTCATTTTAGGGCCCATGGGGCGTGCAAAAAGGAAGTGGTGCACGGCCCATGTGGCCATGCCTTGAGTTGGCACTAGGTTGCTCTTTATGGCTCTTGCCTGGGAGGAGAAAAGCTTTGTTCACCTTTTGTGATGTCCTACAGTTCCGACCATGTTTACAAAAGATCTAACCTGTGCATAATCTTCACCCACCTAATTTAGTTCCCAATAATAAGGAACAGAAGAAAGTTCTTCTTAAAGTTGATTACATAGTAATATATTTTTAAAAATTGAGATCAAAATAACATAAAACAATGTTAGTTTTGGGACATAATGATTTGATATATGTATATATTGTGAAATAATTACCACAATTGGCTAAATACAAATAAAGTTATACTTAAAACGTGTACTTGGAAATTTGATTATAAACATTTTTCTTAATATTCAGTAAATTACAATTCTCAATTATAAAAACTAATAAACATGTGAATGAAATGTTACCTATTCTGTTTCACTCATCTCCGTAAAAGCAATGGATCAGTACAGATTGGGTTTGTAGGAGGAATTTGGTTTCCAGTAAAATGTAAACTTCTAAATTATCTTAGAGCATTTGGACTTATTTTTCGAGTAAGATTTTATGAGTTTTTTGAGAAAATTTCAGTTTTAAAAATTAGAACAAGAATACATTTGCCTATTAAAGAGGACGAAATTTGAGCTCCCAATTCTTGCCATTTGAAAAATAAGTCCTACTTGAAAACAACATAAAAGAGTTTAGAATTTGACTTCTGTTCCCCCAACCAACTTTAAACGAGAGAGAAAAGGATGCCATCATCTGAGGCTGGCAGATGCCCACTCTGTGCTGTGTGACAAACATCTGTATTTGAAAGTAAGGCATTTGCTTCATCCAGGATGCTTCTTACAAAAATTTTCAAAGTAAATGTCTGTTCTTTACCTTACCTTTTTTATTTTTGTCTGAGTCAAAATGTGTTAGTGTATGTCGTGTGTACATGCACATATGTCTTCAAAGTTGCCTTTCACAAATTCAGAAAACAGGTGTATGGAAAGTTAAGATACTGATTCATGAGATAAATACTCAACTTGTCCCTGGGATGGGCAGATTAACTCCTGCTGGTTGCAATTTTCAATGATGTCAGTGTAATTGTAATCTTTTACTTTCCTTTTCAGAGCTTGCAGTTGAGTGTGCCATTCAGCTCAGAAGGATTGGAGACAAACTGAATTTCCGGCAGAAACTTCTGGATCTGATATCCAAACTCTTCCGCTTGGGAACCTGACTGCTTCAGGAGTTTTTGAATGAGGAGATTCCTTTAAAATAGAAGGTTCCCCAGTAGGTGCAAATTTCATCAATTAGAGAGAGATTGCCTTGTAACGGAGAGAACAACAGGAAGGAGCTCTCACTTGCATTCGGATGCCTTTGGAAATGAAGATGGATTACATAAAAAATGAATTTCTGTTGGATGGTTCCCAGAAGTCAGTCTCTTGGGATATGAGAACATTATAAAACCACTTTGCTTATTTTAAAGTAAGAATGGAAGAGCTTCTAAAATAGAGAATTAATTATACATTTCATTTTGCTTAGTGAATTATTCTAGCATTTTTGCAGAAGGTTGCTGCCCAGCCTAATGTTAGAGGAGTTGACGAATGTTAGACTGTGGGCAGGGGCCAAGGAACAGAATATATTCAGCGTTTGTTTCTACTTTCGGATGATGACTCCAGAACGATGTATATTTGGTTTATGTGTATTATTTGTTAGAAGTAAAAAATTCCATTTTGAGAACACTGAATGTCATAGTGAATGTTGATTTTATAGGTCACTACAAAATATAAAATCATTTGATAGTTTCTTTTGACTCAAAATGTATTGCTTGTCTTCAGATGATCTTTCATTAAATGTGTTTCTGTAGACTTTAACTGGAAAGTGTGTACTTTTGAACGAATTTGATAGAAGTATAGAAGTGTTACTTGGTACCAGTAAAATATTTCTAGGTTGAATATTTAAAGACAGAGAGCATAGGGATATTGTGTTATCCAGAATAATGAAAGAAAAGTGACAGGCTTTTTACTGCTATAATTTTAGTAAATTTAGTAAAATTTAGTTAAACAAGGATTTTGAAGTAACTGTTGGTAGGAAAATGAATGTGTTTCTAAAATCTGTAAAATGCCCTTTGTTATATTAGTCAGTATACGGCCTATAAGAAGTTATCTTTTGAGAGAACTTAAGCATGGGTTTCATAATTGGGATATGTTTTTTTAAAAAAGAGGAACAGATTGCTCAACCAGAATGAAAATCCCATTTATATACATGAACATATATATATAGACACATATCTATAGCTATATAGGTATATAATATCTGCATATTCCTCTAATGCAAGTTGCATAGAGTAATAATGTAGATTTTGAGAAGGATTTCTTGAATTTCATTGTTTTATTATTGAAAGATCAGGCTAACAACAAAGCCCCCAAATATGTAAGGTAAGAAATAATAATGTCTTAATTGAATTTCAACAGGAATAATCTTATTTATTTTAACCTATTTATGATTAAAATATTTTTTGTCTATTTGAAAATGTGTTAAAGTTGCGTTTTGGGAGTTATGAGTCAAGGGTTTCATAACTACTTGAACTCTTAGGGTAAGAGTGTTTTAATATAGGCTGTAGTCACTTTAGATGAAATTTACCTCAGCATTTGTTTTTGTTTTTTTTTCAGTATTAATGCTGTTAGTTTATTTAGTTGCAAAGATTTTTTTTTGTCTGCCTAGAGGCAGGTATTTTGCCATCTGGATATTTATGGTCTGTAACTGTATTTATACATATATATATATATATGCATCTAAAACCATACTGTAGCTTTAAACTATTAAAAATTATCACCTTTCTTTTCTGGGTGTTTATTTTTTCATCATATAAGATACTGAGTGTTCATTATGAAACCAAAATATTTTTACTGCTTTCCATCAGCAGGTACCTTTCAACTGCATCTCTATTCCAGTGGAGAAAATGGGGACGTTTGACATGATTTTTGCTGGCAAGGGACTTACACTCTAATTGGGAGAGGAAATAGTGAAAAATAGGAAATTAATTCCAGGCAAAAGTCTTGAGTGCTGCTGAGTGCCTTACATTAATGCCTGGCGAGTGATTGATCTAATTAGAAGTGTGAGTCCGAGTCCTTGGCTGTTCCTTTGTTGGCAGGGCAAGAGGAGCTCTGCAATTTCCCTTTAGGTGACCTCATGCTTCTTTCTCCCTTCCTCTGCTCCAGCCCCTGAGCAGCAAGCATTGCTTCATCTGAAGCTAGTCATGTGCAGAAGTAGGTGTAACTCAAGTGCCTTCCTGTCTGAGTGTGAGAACTAAAAAGATACCCCTGGTTTGTAGCTTTGATCTAGGAGCTACATCTTCCCCCACCCCTGCCCTCAAAGAGTGCTGAAATCGTGGAATGTAAATTACCTTAGATGAGGGAAAGAGGAAAGAGCTATGGGAGTAGGTGACAACTGGAGATGACAGCTGGAGAGCTGGGGGTGAAGGCAATGGAGAAAGCCACCGAATGCCTACCAGTTCCACCAGCTCCCTCAGGGGAAGGACTTGGCTTTGCAGGAGTAGGAGTGGGGAGATTGGCTTCATAAAGGTGGGTCAAACTGCATGCTTTGATTTGAGGGTCCCTGGAGAGCAACTCTTGTCCCTAAGCCTCTGCATAGCCAGAATTGAACCATTGGTGTTAGTTTTGTTAAAACATCCTTGATGCTCTTACGTAAGGAATAAAACGAGAAGGCTTAGGCACAATTCACAGTCTCCACGTATAACATTTTCTGAGAATCACGTTTTAATGTCAAAAAAGTCCCACCATGTCCATATAATTGTAATTACTGACTGGCAAAATCTACTAGGAATTAAAAATAGTCTTGACTTGGATTTATATTTAAAAGAAAGCCTCGATCTGTATTTTGAAAAGTCACGCGTTTATCTTATCTATCAATACAGCTATGAATGAGGTAAGTTCTTCAGTCAAAAGCCCAGTGTGCTGTGATTGGGTGTTTTAATCTCCTGTAATAGTTCTGCCCACACTTGGAATAACACACACACACACACCCCATAGGGCAGAAGCAGCATAAATGGTGAAAATCTTGCCAAACACCTCAGACCTTTGTCAGAGGGAATGATGCACCAGGAAGATAACTGATACCTGGAAAATAGCATTGGGGGATGGGGCATGATGAGGCACAAGGGGCTCCCCACTTTGGAATCCTAAGCTGGGCTTTTAAGGCAAAACCATTAATGAGCTGTGTGACCCTGGGCAAGGCAGCCTCTGTGAGCTGGAGTTAACTTGTCTGAAATCAAGAGACCAGGTCATCCCTAAGGTTGCTGTGCTTTTGAAACAAAATGGGAGCAAAGGGGCCTGAAAAATCACCACTTTCCCTGGCCTCACAGCCCCAACTGACCTTGGTGAAAGAAAAAAATTACAAAAAATAGGGTAGTGGATGTAAAAAGCCAAAAAAACAAAAAACAAGACTTCTGTTTTTGCAGGATTCCTCTCCCAAGCACTGATTCTAAGTCCAGGAGGAGGCCCTGGACTTCTGTTTTCTTGGAAGTGAGGGTTTCTGGGGGATTCTGCCTTCCCTGATGGAGGTGTCACTTGGTCAGGCCTACTTCTTACACAGCTGAAAATAGATGGGCCACCTGACCGAACACACCCTACCGTGTAATCATCTGAGGTATTCTCGCGGAATAGGTCATTAGTTCAAGAGCAAAACCTTTGTAAATACAAACCAGGCACTAACTTGAGCTTCTCTTTTAAGGACTTTGAGAAATCAGTTTACCAAGTTCCGAGTGAAACACACCTACTGTCTTCTTTCAAATAGGCTACTTTTAAAAATACCAGAAAAATGAGAGAATTGATAAAAGTTGCAGGTGGGGATTTAGGATTCCTTTGCTTTGTCAGTCTAGGTCCCAGACTGTCCCCGCTAACGCCCCCTCCCCACCCCCATTCCCCTCTGTGTTCTCTACTCTGTGATGAGAAATTGCAGTGTGTGGAGCCCGGGCTTGGGTTTGGATTGAAAATGGGATGTACAAATAACCCCTTGGTACCTCTTGCGTTTTATAAATGCTTCTCAATCTTTTTGTCATGCTCTCTTACTAATGCTCTCTAATGGAGTTTATGAGATTTGCCCATTTTCAATTTCACATCTATTTTCGAAACTACAAAGCTCTCTCCGCAATCACGGGCTTCTGACTTTGGAATCAGCCAGGCGTTTTGCCACTTAATCTTTTTTGGGACTCTTGATTGATTGATTGCTTGATCTCTGTTTTCTTATAAAATACTGTAAAACACACCTATTTCAAACCATCTGGAGACTCAAATGAGGTGAGAACGTGCCTGGTGTCTGACTCACAATCATGCTTGGTAAGTGTCAGTTTCCTTTACCTTCAAGACAGAGAGTTGGGTATTAGTTTCCTGACAAAGCCATGGAAGATCTTGCGCAGTTAAGATTATTAGACTAAGCTGAAACCTTTTGAAGGAAGGTGGCAGGGCAGTGGTGGAGCTGAAGAGGAAGTGGCAGTTTTCCCTCCATGAGGCCATCTGTTTGCAATTTGTAACCTCTTACTGCTGTTAAAACATTTATTTTTACCCGGTATGTAATAGGTTTCATAAATGCTATTGAATTCCCCGAAGCCCCTTGTGCATATTCAGATAAAAGTTCGGGTCCTGATTTACATAACACCACCTGAAGAAATAGGAAGAAGGTCCTATCTAGTTATTCTTGGCTGGACTAGATTTGGGTAAGGCTGTTTTCATCCAGGGATAACACAGGGTGGGCTCGCCCCTGAGATGAAACTGTGACAATTTGTTAATTTGGACAACAGAGCTCAAATCCTGGTTGCTTTGTTTTCGGCTTTAGGGAGCTGCATTCACCCACAAGGTTTCCGTCTGTGTTCACATAAGCAGAACTTCCACAAGGTAAAAATACTGCCTATTACTTAACTGTGATGTACCAGGCCCTTTCGAAACATAATTTTATTATTTCATCTAGTGCTCTCAATACTCCTATTTATAAAATATGATTCTCTTTCTTCTTTCATAGCACAGGAATCGGTCTCAGAATCATCAACTCCCCCAGAGTCAGTTCGTAAATGGGGGGAAGACACAGGATTTGAACTTGTGCCTTCCCGACCTCCAGGCTGTCTTTTGCCAACACAGTACAACTGCCTCCCCGTTGGATTGGGGGAGGGCCCCCATCCCAGAGCCATACTAGTTTGTTTTCCAGCCCAGCGCCTCATTAACCACAGCCGCGTTTGATACCTCAGGGTTTTCTGAGGGTGGAAGGTTGATTATTAAACCAGTTGATTGGTGAAAAATACTGATAAGCGGCAGCGCCCTTTCGTATTCCTCTCGCACAGCATCGCGGCTAGTGGCTTTCCAGTCTCCAGTGATGAATATGTGAGACCTCACGTGATTCCAAGAAACCAGAGTGAGCCAGGAAAGAAGGTGACGCTGCCTTTCATCCCAGACGGGTTTTGTGGGGACAAGTGAGGAATTAATTCTGGAAGATACACTCCCTGCCGGCTTGCTTTTTACTAGCTAATGCCAAAATAGCACCTACGGGGACAGACCCGCAGGCGCTATTTGTAATGGGAAAGAAAAGGATTCAAAAAGCCAGTCAAAACAGCAGTTCGTGTGTTTTGTCGGCTGCCCCGCTGCCTGCCGGATCCGCTCTATTTCAGCAAAGCCAAGCAGAGGTTAGGAAGGAAGAAGAAATGGTCGCCACCATTTTTTTTTAAACCAAACAATAGAGGACGTCTAAATTAACCAGTCTGCATTCCTGATGATTCATCGGGACAAGTGTTGGAGGAGGGGCAGGGAGCCACGGGTGGTTGGGTCGATTAGGAAATCCTCTGGTTTTACAAAGCTTACTTTTTAGTGAGAGATTCCCAGATCCCCTGCCTGCAGGAAACCCGCACATTTATCAGTTCATCAGAAAGCACATCCTCCTTTGCCCATCTTAAAAAAAAAAAAAAAAGGCACATGTAATACAAGACAGCACCTGCAACTAATATGATAAAAAGTCTCCTTTCCTCCTTTTGAAATTTCTCCTGGTATTGCCTTAAAAGGAACGGATTTCTGAGCACTAGCAAACCAGGACTAAAATTTTTAACTTTTAAAATGTAGATATAGAAGAATGTTAGGAAGCCAGGCTAATACTTCACAGATGACTCCTCCGGGCCTTGGGAAAGTACCAGTCTGGGTGATCAATCTGGGCTTTTCTTCCAGAGTTGGAATTAACATAAAGGAGGAAGAGCAGAGGTAAATACTGTCAAGGCGCGGCTTACTTGCAAATCACACTTCTTCAAGAACATGCTGGAGAAATGAAAAAGAATTTCTACATGTTGAGAAACACACTTTGCTCTCATTTTCAAGCCATATCGTCTTAGAGCTACACTGGAATTCTCTTCATAATATTGCCAATGGGAGGTAGATATAATCCCCTTACTTCGTTGCAACAATTGACTATTTCACTCCTAAAGATTACGGAATGTTTCCTAGTCCTGGTTTGTCTTGGACTGTCCTGGTTTTAAAACTGAAGTCTCCTGTCCTGAAAATGCCCTCAGGCCCAGGCAAGCCAGGACAGTCCACACCCTTGTGTGGTTGTAATGTGCTCGCACGTGCACCTTTAGCAGACTTAGCTCTGAGGATCTCTATCTAAACAAACTACATCCCACTTCTTTGTTTCACTTTTGCTGCTTTGTGAGAAGGGGATAATCATAACTCCCCAGTCTGGTGGCATTACAGGGTCCATTTGTAAGGGGATTAAAAGAGAACATTAATGCAACCCTCTCAGCCCAGGGCCTGGCACTCAGTAAGCCCCCATTAATGGTTGCTGCAAAAAAAAAAACCACTCTGGAGGATTAGAAAGAATTTACAAAAGCCAAATGTTATGGTTTTTACTGGAATTATGGCATGTGTACTGAGTGAAGATACGAACAAAGTCCTGATTATGGACCTTATAGTTTAGTCAAGTAGACAGATGAGCACAACTAGATGAATCATGTAAATGGTCCAGAATTAATAGTTATAAACTGGGAAGGTGTTCACTGGAAAAAAGAAAAAAGTCAGGAGGTCAGGTATTTTTTATTTCGAGTAGAGAAAGATGTTGTTTACCAGATAAGTTTTTCATCATCAAAATCACCAATGACTCAGAAGTCCTTACAGGCAGGTCTACCAAGTTATCATTAGAATGCTTCTCCAAAGGTTGGTCTTCCTTGGTTGATTTCCTTAAACATACTTTATCATTTTGTCATCTGTCTTCCAACCTGATTTTTTCATAAATACTATTTTCTTAAAAGTCACTAACAGCCTAAGTGCCAAGACCCAAAGCATCTTGTGATATTGCATCATGCTCAACCTGTGAGCATCACCTCCTCCTTCAAAGTCAGGTAAAGTGATTAGCATATCAAACCACTGCCTGACTCCTCTTTACCCTCCTTAGCAAGTTCCTCTTTCCTCCAGGTCTTTAAATGTCAGTTTCCCAAGGTTCTGCTTTCAACACGTTCTCTAAGAGTAAATGACCTCATGTGTTCCCCCTTTAAGCTAACTGATTTCCAGTTTTCATCTTCCCTGGCTTCTCCCCCTGACACCGGGCCTAACACTGTCACTCTGCTAGATTTCTTCATTTTCTAGGACTTGTTTATAGTCCTCATTGGCTTTGGGTTCCTTTCCTTCTCATCTGTGCTGCTCAAATCACTGTTAACCTTCAAGGCCAATGTCAAAAGCCATTTACTCTGAGAAGTATTTTCAAACTGCCAAGATCAGAAGGGGCATCCCATCTTTTATGTTTTCTTAGCACATTTTTTTTCTTATTATTATCCAACAGTTATTTCATGCACACGTGTTGATGTACATCTAGTTGATTTTATGTCTGGTTCTACCACTTGATTACAAGCTTCTATAGGTATAACGTAGATCTAACTTGTTTTTTAGATCCTGCATCTCTTACCAAAATGACATTCATTCATCCATCCGTAGAATAATTTTTGACCATACGCGCCAAGAACTGCATTTGACACTAGAGATACTAAGATAAAATAACCAAGAACACATGTCACAGCCTTGAATGTCTCAAAGACTAGTGGGGACACTAAGACAAGAACAAATAACTATAATTAATCTTTTAAGTACAGTGCTAAGAAGTGAGCACAGAGCACTGTGGGAGTTATGAGACTCACAAAGTCTGTGTGTATGTGTGTGTGTTTGGCAGAAAGTACTGAGGTCTTTATGAAATAGGTGTTGCATGAGATGAATGCATTAGTTATATATTGCTGTGTAACAAATTACCCCAAATTCAGTTGCTTAAGACAATATACATTTATTATCTCATAGTGTCTGTAGTTAGTAATCTAGAAATTGGTTAGGAGGATCTTCTGCTTTAGGATCTCTCAGAGCTACAATCAAGGTACTGGCTAGGGCCATGTTCTCATCTGAAGGCTCAAATGGGCAAGGGTCTACTTCCAAGCTTTCTAACGTGGTTGCTAGAAGGACTCAGTTCTTTGCTAGTTATTGGACTGGGGGCCTCAGTTCTTAATTGGTGGTTGGCTAGAAGCCACCCTTAATTTCTTGCCACAGGGGCCTTTCCAGCTTGCTTCATCAGAGAAAGCATTCAAGAAAAACAAGAGAGAAAGAGAGGGAGAGGAAATAAGACAGAAGTCAGTCTTTTATAACATAACCATGTATGTGACATGTATCACTTTTCTATATTCTGTTTGTTAAAAAAAAGTCACTAGTTCCCACCCACACTCAAGGGGAAGAGAATACTCTAGGCATTAATACCAGGAATTGGGGGTTATAGAAATCCACTTTTTTTTTTTGGTTGAAATAAATTAAGCCTTTCTGTTTGTTTGTTTGTTTATTTATTTATTTTTACTACTTTTCTTTTCTTTTTTAAAAAAATTTTTTTATTAAGGTATGGTTGATATATACTCTTATGAAGGTTTCACATGAAAAAACAATGTGGTTACTACATTTACCCATATTGTCAAGTCCCCACCCACACCCCAATGCAGTCACTGTCCATCAGTGTAGTAAGATGCCACAGATCCACTATGTGCCTTCTCTGTGCCACACTCTTCTCCCCATGATCCCCCACACCATGTGTACTAAACATAATACCCCTCAATCCCCTTCTCCCTCCCTCCCCAACCCCCTCCCACACCCCTCCCCTTTGGTAACCACTAGTGCCTTCTTGGAGTCTCTGTCTGCTGCCATTTCGTCCTTCAGTTTTGCTTCATTGTTATACTCCACAAATGAGGGAAATCATTTGGCATTTGTCTTTCTCCACCTGGCTTATAGAAATCCACTTTTAAAAACTGTCCACCACCACAATGAATCTCAAAGAATGAGAGGTTAGCTAAGTTCATTTCTCTCGAAGGAACCAGCATAAGCAAATGTATGTTGAAGAGAATAACTCAGCATATGAGATACTTTGGTGCTGCTCGATCTTAAAGTTTAAGGCAGGAGGGATAAGATAAGTAGGGTCTGCTTTGTCATATTAAGGGGCTTGGACTTTATCTTGTAGGACTGTGGTAGTATAAGGGGAGAGTAACTGGTAAGATGATTTTTAGATATCTCAGTCTGTCTTATACAAAGATGGATTTGAGGGAAGTAAGTCTAACATGGGGGATATTGTTGTAGAGAGAGGATAAAGTTGGCGTTCTTTTAGAGTAGGAGAAGAGGGGCTGATCTGAGATATAAAGAAGAGGTAGAGTTGATTGGCTTTTATTTGCTGTACTTGTGGGACATTCAGGTGGAAACCTCTAGCAGACAGTGTGTGTATGTACAACTGTGAAGCTCAGGGGGAACATGGCCCACAGTTCCCAGCATAGCTTCCTTGGGTACGGTGAGAGAGGGGGGGTGGCCAAGCAAACCCGCAGCTGGGTGGGGGAATGTCAGTGGTAAAGGAGGCAGGTGGGAAGTAACGAGGATCGGGCACATAATGTGAGCCTGAACAGCAAGCTAGTTTGAAGACCCGTCAATCCTAAAAATGGGCTTCTGTCGCCTTGGTAGGGTGACTCAGCGGGTTCATTTTCAGGAAGTGTTTTTTCTTTAACAAGCTGGTAAAGGAGAACAAGCGAACAGGTAAGTTAACAGAGCTGAAAAGATTTTTCAGCTTCTTATGTCCAATCTGGAAATAGCTTTGTTTAGTTAGCTATCACAAAAATAAGCTGAAGACCCCACACTTCTCTTTTCTCTGCAGACGGGTTTTGTAAAAGCTAGGGCTCTTTCTGCCATCCATACACACAAATCAAGGCTGGCCAGAGACTCAGATAAGATGCCGGCCCACAGTTGATTACCCACACACGGTTTCCCCCTTTGTCACTTATCTCTCTGCAGACAGGAAAGCTGGGCGTGGGGGGTTGTGGATCTGGTCAGGGACACAGCCGTGGGACTTAAAATTGCCCTGCAGGCAGCTGGGATGACTCAGACTGCGTTCTTCAGCCAACACAGTGGGGCCTGGCAGGGTGGGGCTGACTGCAGTTGAGCACAAGAGACCTTCCAGTTGCTTTATTTTAAGCTACAGGATCTCATAACAGGTTTGGTAGGAACTGTAGTGTTGGTGGGGGAGTGAGGAGGGTCTGCATACTGTCTCTAGGTCCCTGTTTTAACAATAGTTTACCCTTTCTGATTGATGTGTGCAAGCTCATACATTAAGTACTTTGTAAGTACAATTTCATTTGATCCTACCAGCGGCTCACAGGGTTAAGTATGATTATCCCTACTGTTTTTAACAAGGAGGGAAATAGAAGGTTAGAGGGTTTGGAAGCCTGCCCAAAGTCAGAAGACTAAAGGCAGAAGCAGAGATGGAACTGAAATCTGTCTGATTCCAAAGGCTGTGTCTGTAAGAGAGCCACCTGTGGCCTCTCCCTGTGGGGAATTGATTCAACAAGATGTTTGCTGAGCACTATGGCAAAAGTACATATTGACATACATGGCCCTTGTCATCGAGGAGCCACTAGCCTTTCTCTGTCTTACACGACACATTCTGTCACTTCCTTGGCAGATCCTGCAGCCGTACCTTCTGGGCACAGACAGAATACAGCCCTTCTCTATCGGAGCCGCCGGCATTCATCATCTGGGCCAGCGTAACGGCCGTTTAACCGTCCCCTGTTCCTGTCCTTGCGTAGCCTGGGTCTCCGCTCAAACCTCACCTTGTCAGAGAAGCCTTCCTTGAGTTTCCTCTAAAACTCCACCATCATTTGCTGCACCCCAGCCCAGCTTTCTTCTTTGCCACATGATTTGTTCATCTGTTATCAGCCTGCTGCTCACTCTAGAATGTGGGGCCTCAAAGGGCAGCAGCCTTGACCCTTCTGGGTACTGCTCTGCCACTGGGACTGGGATCCTGGCAGGAACTAGGTGCCACCATGCTTGGCCCCTTCCCTTTCATTCTTAACACAGTCTACCCTTCTCCTATTATTTTTAATATGAAAATATACAGAAAATGCAGAAAGGTAGGAAAAAAGGGAGAATTTACCTATAATGGCAGTCCCAGACATAATCATTGTTATTACATTTACTACAATTTTAATGTTTTAATATAATTTTAAGAGTATTTCAATTGCAAAGAATAACTAATCCTCTTTCCTCCCATATATTCTGAGTTTTGACATTTTACTTAAACTATTTGAATGCCATAGTGACCCAAATTTGAGGTCTCTGCTGGGCATCATTGACAGGCTTAGCATTACCAGCTAACCCATAGCCAAATATTTTGAGAGTGCCAGACGTAGGAAGTCCATACCACACTGTGGGCTGTTCACTGTGTGGATAATGTCTTGACAACACACCATAGACTATTCACATATTCTTGCATTAATTCATTAATAGATGACTTTCTCAACATCTGCTATGTGCTGTGGGGACAGTTTTTGGCCTCAGTTTGAACCTTGCACTGACGTGGTGTCCTGTATGTGAGTTTTCACTGTGCACATATGTGGGGCCATCATGCAGAGGTCCTGGTTGTGCTGGGGGTGAAGGAAGATGGCCAGCTGGTGGCTTTTATGATAAGGCCTGTGAAAAGCAGGGGGGCCGTAATTTGAAGTGGGGAACACCTTGGACTCAGGAGCAGGAGACGCTGGTTCTTGTCCAAGGGTTGAACTAACTTGCCGAGAGAACTTAGAAAGTCATTTATTCTCCTGTTGCCAATTGCCATGTGGAGAAAATGCCAGGGTAGAGAGTATATGTGTGTGGTGTGTGTGTGTTAATTCCTTAAGTCCCACTAGAGATTCAATATCTTGGCTAATTTTCTTGTGGTTGGCTACCTATTCTACAAATTGAGTGCAGCAAAATAATAAACCAAACCACCTTCTTACCCAACCAACCAAACCACCAAAATCCGTCCCAGCATTTCCCATCCCCTGCTCAGATTCCCTGGAACAGGCCAAGCAGCAGAAAACAGCTCATAGTGCTGCTTCGTGTACGTTTATGCTGATCTCTGGCTATTTCTGAATTGCAAGATGATTCTCTGGTCCCAGAGCCTCCCTTCCCCAGTGAAGGGTTAAAGAAAAATTGAGGATTCAACCCACGCTAAATAATAGCGTGAGCCAGAGCCAAAATACTGATAGTCACATGTGGCTTCCTGATACTTTAAAGTGCAACACATCTTACAATGATAAGAGCATGGTAGAATATTCTGGTCTTGAAGCCTGACCAGTGACTGCCACTTGTATGTCCTTTTAAGTTTGGAATGCTTTAAACATACCACGAATTGACTTTTATCTCATTCAACCTGTTGTGAAACAGGAAAACAAGCCATCCTGGACTGGCAAATGGTTAATTTCACATCAGATGTAGTATTTCCAAACCCTGTTCAATATTGCCTTGTGGTCTAAGCAGGAGGCTCCTTCTCCACGGTAGTAGCTCTGACCTGAACACCCCAGATGTCATATGCCTTTGGAATGCCACCAAACAGGGCCACACTTCATTTGCAAGAGGACACTAGTGCCTGGAAATTCATACACTTTGTGGCATCTCCAAGGGGTATTTCATTTCACCTGATAGTAGACAACTTCTCTTACAAGTACAGTGTGACCACATCATCCTATTGAATTTCTTGCCAGGGATTCCCAGAGGAGGGAAGATGGCCTTTGGCTGTAAATGTTTCCTTAGATAACTTGCAGCTTTCTTTGTTTTCTCCTCCAGATGAAGCTAAGAAACACGGGTGGTATTTTTCCAGCTCTTTATTTGGATAGCATGGCAGGAAGATGCTTTGATGAATTCACTGAGTTTTTGGTGGGTTATTCCATGAACCTCCTGCAATTGGATGGACAGAAACCCAGTTCTATTGCCTCAAGGGAGAATTGTCATAGCAGAACCAGAGAGACACAAACCAAGCTCTTGGCTTTTAGTTTCCAAAGCCAACAGCTACGTGTAAGATGGGAAAGAGTCGGGAGAATGGATGGTCAAGCAGAACCCATTCTCCTACCACAGAAGATTAGATAAAGTTGCCTAAGACAGAAAAGACTTGAAGAGGGGAAGAGGTCAGTGAATCTGGGGACAAGGGGACAACACGCGGTCAGGAGCAGGGTCAGCTGAAGCAAACACTGTGTCCAGCACCAGCAAGCTGCTGGGGAACCTCTGTAGGATGTAGAGGCTCCAAGCTCTGTTGGTGAGCATCCTTCATCTCTCACATGCCGTGGGTACCCTTTTCTTCCGGAAGACCACCCACCACAGCAACACTTGCCTATATCTCAGATCTGTGCTCGGCATCTTCTTAATGCTCACTGCAGGGGGACCCCCTTTCAGCAACCTAGGGCCTGTGAGCTGTCAGGGAGGTGCCTTTCCGTTCCTTTTGTTTTTCCCTTAAAATCCTACTGTACTGCCTCTGAACAGAAGAATATTCCATGTTGGCAGGCCCTCTGCTTCCAGGTGTCACACTTCAACAGACCCAGAACAGATCATAAAGCTGTCAGGATATGGGGTTTGATCAACTTACCAAGCAATTGCAACTTCAGATGTGTTAATTGTGTGATCCTTTTCAGGCACATGTAAGAACCATAACCATTGCACTGAAAGAAAATTTAGTTTCAAATTATCCATATGATTTCATGTTAATTCATGTTTTTATTCATCATAGACCCTAATGGGTGTGGTTCAATTTGAGAGGATACCACTCTAGAATCATTTGTTTTTATTTGCGTTCTTGGCTCATCACTTGAAACTAGTCTATTAATACCTGGTTTAATTAGAGAAACTTAGTACGGGATGGTTGAGTTTTCTTTCACTTGAGTATTGTTCAGTGCAGGCTAAACTGCTGCAAATGATCCCAAAATGTGAGTGAATTAGCAAAACGAAAATTTCATTTGTTGGTCACATAGAGTCTAATACTGATGCTCCTGGTGGAGAGGCACTCTAGGCTTCTCTCTTTCAATGGGGGGTATGATGACCCAAGATCCTTCCACCTGTGGTTCCACCATCTTCTGGCTTATAAGTCACTGTTATAAGGTGAATTGGGTCCCCCCAACCCACTCAAATTCTTATGTTGAAACCTTACCCTCCAGTACCTCAAAATATGACTGTATTTGGAAGTAGGGCCATCAAGAGGAGATTCAGTTAAAATAAGACTGTTTCGCGGGGCCCTACTCCAGTCTAATTGGCATCCACATAAGAAGAGGAAATGTGGGTGCATAAGGCAACACCAGGGATGTCTGTGCTCAGGGAAAAGACCGTGTGAGGACACAGCCAGGAGCAGGCAAGCCAAGAAGAAGGTGTCAGGAGAGACCAGCCAGCTGACCCTTGATCTTGGACTTCCAGGCTCTGCAACTGTGAGAAAATAACTGTACATTATTTAAGCCATCTGGTTTGTGGTGTTTGTTAGGGCAACCCAAGCAAACCAGTACAGTCACCTTGTCATCATCCTGAGAACAGATAAAGGAAGAGACAGGAGAGAATCCCCACGGGGGCTCTCTGTGGGCCGAGCCTGTCATCGGTATAAGTGGTGTGTATCTTGTCCATCTGTAAATACTCCCTGGCCCAGAGCTGAGTCACAAGTGGTGGTGGGTTCACAAGTGTTCCCTTGTGATTATTCTTTAAACTGCTCTTGTGTGTTTCCAACACTCTTTGATGCATGTGGTACACATCACAGTGGCAACATGAAAAATATAACAAAAATGTCAAAAATAAAAATCGTATTCTAGCACCTCAAAAGTGATACTTGTTTAATAGAAGGCTTAGCTATCTCCTTATTCCCGATGTTAGGGATCCGAGATCACAGAGGGAGGGAGGGGAAAACAATATTCCTACCTTCTTTTAGATAAATCCTTCAGGGGTTGACATTTGTGTAGTTTTATTTTTATTGTTGTTCTGTGTTTTGCATTTGTAACTAAACAATGATTAAGAGAACTATTTTCAGAAAAATAAAAAATGCACAGATTACATTTTTTTTGTTATTAAAGGACATTAGATCATTTTTTAGAAGAGGGGTTGTTTTGATTCTCCATAAGGCTCTTCTGAAAATAGCCATCTATATTTCTTTAACAGGATTATGTTTTTCTCTAATGGTTTTTCAGAATTACTGTTTTACTGCATGTATGCACTCTCGTTTCCTCCATGCTTTTTTCTCAGACACAAAAAAGACAGCAGTAACAACATGGATGGAGGTGGGGGACATTATGCTCAGTGGAATAAGCCAGGCGGAGAAAGACAAGTGCCAAGTGATTTCCCTCATTTGTGGAGTATAACAGTGAAGCGAAACTGAAGGAACAAAATAGCAGCAGACTCAGGGACCCAAGAAGGCACTAGTGGTTACCAAAGGGGAGGGGTGTGGGAGGGCGGGAAGGGGACTGAGGGGTATTATGTTTAGTACCCATGGTGTGGGGGGATCACGGGGAGAACAGTGTAGCACAGAGAAGGCACATAGTGGATCTGTGGTGTCTTACTACACTGATGGACAGTGACTGCATTGGGGTGTGGGTGGGGACTTGATAATATGGGTAAATGTAGTAACCACATTGTTTTTTCATGTGAAACCTTCATAAGAGTGTATATCAATCATACCTTAATAAAAAAAACCTGAATAAAAAAAAGACAGCGGTAGTTGAGATAAGTAAAAAAAAGAAATAAGTAATTGACTGAAAGCCTTTCTCCTATTTCTGTGTTTGTATTTGGTGTCTGCCTTATCTGTTGGGGAATGGAAGGCTCCTGAGGGCTGAATTATGGTTTCCATTGATGTCTAAGGCTGTCACTCTCCTCGAGTCCTGTTCAGAAATGTACCATGTGAAAAGCTGAATTGTGGGGTAATAAAGAGCGTGAAGTCTGGTTTTGAGTTCATCACTCACTAGCTATGAGACACTGGTCAAGTTACTTAACCTGTCTGTGGCTCAGGTTTCTCACCAGGGATATAACAACATTGATCTCATAGGGCTGCTGTGTGGATCAAAAGATTTCATATATGGGAGGAACTTAAAACAGTGTCTGGCATACAGTAAGTGCTATGTAAGTGCTTGCTGTTACAGCTATTAATACCTAGCAAAGTATTATCTATCAGCTGCTAAGGACAGAAAGCTGCCAGTGTTTTTCTGCTTTAGCATCATCGCTTCCAGGAAGAGTAGAGACTATCAATGTGAAGAAAGCCAATACATCAATTAAAAAAAAATGAGAACAATTGCACAAGACGCCAAAATGAGAGAATGAGAACCTGTCCTGGAATTGCACAAGTCCTGGCATGCTTTCTCACAGATGCCTCCGAATTCCACGGCTTTAGGAAATACCGAACTCGTAGCTACTATCACAGCCACGGATCATCCTGCCCAGTTCTCCAGACCTGCCCTATGGGAAAGAATGGGCGTGGTGTGGCAATTCCATTCCGAGGGAGAGTGCTGTTATTTTAAAGGAATTGAAATTGGTGAGAAAGCTCAGGCTTGGTCGGTAAGTAGGTAGAGAAGTGTGGAGGTCTGAGAGGATGGAACTTCCAGGCCAACACTTGCGGAGCATGTGTGGGAGTGTCTGTGACCAAATGCTGGGTCTGCATCGGAATAAAACTTACTTCTAGAAGTAGGTGCCTGGCAGTAGGGGAAAAGGGAAAACAAAGCTATTAATCATATGGCCTGCTCTTCTTTGACTTTTCACCACGAATTCGTGTAGGGTCTGTCAGGACACATCCAGAAGACTGAAGGTTTAGGGACCCCACCACCCTTGCTAACCTTCTAGTTCTCATTTCATGCCGAGGAAGGTTCTCTCCCTTCTCCCCCACTCCAACGGCACTTCCTGGGGTGAGCACGTCGGCTTCCCCAACAAAATATTGAACCCGAGGAACTTTGCAAGTGTGGGTGAATTTAGGAATGGGTACCCATGTGGGGAAAATGATCAAAATCCATGGGGTGGTGCAGGAGTGCTCTCCTAACGCAGAAATCCTTCTTGAAGCAAGCTCTCTTGAATTTAACTGAGCAGAGAGCACAGACACGTACCCGCCAGGCCCTAACACTGTGTTCCTCTGTTCATTTGGGCAAATTAGTTTTAGATTTCAAAGTCTCAGTGTTTTCACTTGAAAAACAGGTATTGTAAAATCTACCAAACTGGTTAGATTCAAGGCAAATTTTCTAGTCCAGAAGTGGAAGTAGAAGCCAATTCTTTTTCTTCCAAGTGGATGGTCCTTTACACAGGAGGTCAGCTGCAGCGAGCAAAACAAAACACAGGCTTGAATGTTGCCTCCGGTCCTTCCCAGTGCAGTAGGGAAGAGAGGGGGAGGATTCAGACAGGGTTTTGCCCAAGCGCCCCAGGGAAGGGCAGCGGTGCTGGCTCAACAGCTCACCAAGCCATTCTCCAATTCTCGCTTCAGTCCAGTTCTGTCACTGCTTCCCTGGAGCTGGTGGTTCAGGCTCAGTCCCACAAGGCTGCCCTCACATGGGACCGAGTGGCTGTAAGTCCAGTTCCCATGGCCCTCTCTCTATGTTCAGTAATTGCTAGAATGGCTCATAGAGCTCAGGCGAACACTTTACTGACATTCACCAGTTAATTACTAAGGTTTGCACCTCAGGAACCTCCACATGGAAGAGATGCTTAGGGCACGGGCAGGGGAGGGAGTACGGGGCTTCCATGCCGGCTCCAGGTGCTCACCAACCCAGAAGCTCTAGAACTCAACTGCTTAGGGATTCTCATGGAGGTTCCATTAAGTAGATGTGATTGATTGAGTCATTGGCCATTGGTGACTGGACCCAATCTCCAGCCTCTCTCCTCTCCCTTAGGGAGTGGGGCTCAAAGCTCCATCCCACTAATCAAGCCTTAGCCTTTCTGGAGACTAGCCTCCAGCCTGCAGTGATCTAAAGGTCCCCAGCCACCTCATTAGCATACAAAAAAACACTCTTTATCCCTTCTGAGATTTCAAGAATTTTAGAAGCTTTGTGTTAGGAACTGGGGACTAACACAAATATGTATTTCTTACTGTATCCTCATTGGCTCTGTTCATCCAGTTGGAAGAGGAATAGTGTTTATGCCAAGGACTCTGAGCAGAGAGCATTGCTCTGGGGAATATGCAGACTGTGGGTCCTGATGCATCCAGGTGTCCTGAAGAGATGTGCGTAGGATGCTTTCTGGGGCTGAAGAGGTCCTGACTCACTGCCATAACCAAGCATTGTAGCCTGGGATTCCTACCACAGGAATAAAAGAATAAAATCCAGTCATACTCTGATATTTCTAACCCAGCAATTGAGATTCAACTCAAACTGTTACGATGTTCTCAAGGTGTGTTTACCTGTTTAAGGTCTAGGGTTTCAAGCAAGCAAGCTAGGGGCATGCTGACGACTAAGAAGAAAGCCCTCTGCAAGGTGGTTTATGTGAGCTGTCTTTGCCAGTAAACCTATGCTGTGAGGTTGCTGTGAGGATAACTTAAGCGAAATAACTTACCAAGTTTCTAAAAACAGTGTCTACTCTGTTAAGTGCCAGAAGATGAATAAAACATACTCGATTCCTGTTCTTATGATTCTTCTGGTCTCGTAAGAGAATGGAAAAATAAACCAATAATTTTGTTCAAGTTCTAATTGGCCAGGGATGTAATGCAGTGTTTGTGCATGAGTGCCCATGAACCCCTGGAAATTTTATGTAAAATTAAGCTTAAGTGAGCACATCCTATTTTCTGGGGCTAACCTCCAAAGGTTTCATTAAATTCATAACTTCAGGAAAGTTGGATATCTCTAGAAGTAGATGAAAGGCACCTCAAATTATCTTATGAAACACAGTATTCTCCTGTGTTTGCCAATATTTTTCATGAAGCTAGGCATACATTTTATAAAAGCCAATGAAGATATTTGCAAAGTAAAAACTATAGACTAATTTCACTTATGGATATAGTAGTATTAAAAAATATTCACAAATCAGTTGTAGTACTATATCAGAAGAGTAGCATACAAAAATTAAATAGTATTATTCTGGGATGCAAGAATAGTTCAACATTAAAAAAAATCTATAAACAAAAATTTATCATAGTAACACATTAAAACAAAAACTCACAATATCAATAGGTATTCAAAAGGCTTCTGTTAATTCAGTAGCCATTTCAGAAAAAAAGCAACTTAAGTGTAGTAAGATTTACCCAAACACTAAAGCTGACATCATACCAAGTTTCATAGTGCAAAATAAGTCATTTGAATTAAAATCAGGAATAGGACAGGTATACCATCTGTCCCATTCCTTCTCCGTTGCTTTGGAAGGTCTAACTATGCAATAAGAGATTAAATAATCTGTGTAAATATTGGAAAAGAAAACACAACTCTAGAATTAACAACTGAATTTAGTAAGTCCTTTGGACTTCTTTGTTTGCCCTTTGCCTTTATTTATTTAATCAATAATGCTACATTTTAATGTAACTTTTTATTTTTATGTCAATGGATTTAATAATCTTTTCCTTGAAAATTTAGGATTTTGTATCCCTGCTGAGACCTTACCCACTCAGGGCTGTCTTCAAGTATGATGTCATCTAGCAGTTTTGTGGTTTTGATGTTTAAACTTTGGTTCATCTGGAAACCCTTTTGGCTTAAGGAGTGAAAATAAATCTGGGCTCCAGTTGCATCTATCTTCCAAACGGTTGTCCTAACACCATTTATTAAGCATTAGTCTTTCCATCGTTGATTCGAAGTGCCAACCTGACTACAAATTACATTCTGGAATGTTGTTTGGTCTGTTTCTAGAATTCTGTACTTCTGCTTATTTTGTTTGCAGCTCCAAGGCATTTTAATATTTGTATCTGCACTTTATGTTTTAATATCTGGAAGAACCAGTTTCTAGACAAAATATTTAGCATTTTCAAATTGTGAAGAGAAGGTGGGAACAGAGAAGTTAGTGATATTCCAGGAGAAAGGTGGTATGTAGACGGACGATCCCTGAAGATGGAGGAAGTGGTTTTCTGAGCCAGTTTGATGAGGTAGCCTTGGCCAGGAGGAGGGCAGGAGGCGGGATGGCGGCGGCCGCTCACTGCCCTCTAGGGAAAGTGGCCTTTCACCTCGTTCCTGACAGTGGCCATCTGCAGCAGCCACCTAAGATTCTGTGTCCATCCGTGTCCATCCCTCACTGAATCAGGAAGGCTTGAGCAAGGCTCCTGTTCAGAAGTTAACAAGCAACCTGTGAAGTGATTGGATACAAAGAGCTCTGTGCAACCGTAGGGGAGAGAATTTCATCACAATCACTAGTGTGTTGATTTGCTTAAATGATTTGCTAGTCATTTTCTAGTTCCAGTTTCTCTTTACATAGAAAAACATAGACTCCCAGGATGAATAACAAAGCAAGTTTTAGTATTACTTCTTGTCTTCCATAGACTCCCCCAGGGAATGCAGTGTCCTTGCCCAAAAGGGAGTCAAGGATCGGAATTTCAGGGTCCAGCTGTCACTTGCTGCACAGTAAGTGATGGGGCCACGTTTCCTCCCAGGCTCAGGTCCTAGAGGATGCTGGGTCTTGCCTCATCTCGCTAGGGAGAAGCGGCAAGTCTGCCAGGCTGTCTCAGCAGGGCAACAGCCTCAGGGGCCGAAGGGCACCCTGTTACTCAGACTGCCCAGGACAGATGGCCATGGGATCCTTATGGTTGTGGGCCTAGCTGACTAGGCTGGCATGAGGAGCACATCTGCCTTTTAAACATAATCATTGCAAGAGTCATTCAAAGATAATATATGCACCTAAAATTCTGCCTGTTGATCTGTATTCAAATGGCATTAACCTGTTTCATACTTAAAGGTTTTAATGAATTTAAAAGAACAGTTCCTGCTAGTAAGGGAAGAGAGTCCTCTTCACAAAATGCCCTTTACTTTTTGAAGCCCAGACCCCCAAAGGGGATTCCTCTAGGCGCCCTACCAATTTGTTAGGTTAACGGTCTTCAGTCTGTGGTCTCCATGCATTTGGAGGACATACAAAGCCTTCCCAAGGGGTACACACACCTGGATAGTTTCAAGGAATGGATTTGCTGATGCTCACCTTTGATATGTATATTTTTCTACAGTTGATCTGCCTGAGAGTTTGGCTTCATGTCCTCTTTTTAACCACCCCTTACCCATTTATTATGAATCTTACTGACCTGGGAGTAAACACCCCTGTACATGAAAGCAAAGGACAGTCGGCAATGTTGGCAAGATGCAGAGGTAGTGAAGGACTAATGAGGGGCTGAGGGGTTCACCTGCAAGTGGGAGTTTTAATTGGAGAGGACGCGAGCATGTTAGATTTGCCTCTGGCAACTATTAGTGATTTGTCTTTAATGATAGTCAACTTAAAATGTAATTTATTTTTCACAGTAAGTCTTCAGAATAATTTTATCAGGAAAACGGAGAAGTTGTTTAGATATTGAGTAACATTTCTATACCCAAGTAGTTTCCATTTCTATTTATTTTTGTAGAAAGTTTTCACAATTGTTTTGAAAGAATGAAGACAGACATAAAATTGATGCTGAACTAGTTTTAGTGTATCATCCACAGATACATTAAGTAATTGAAAAAAATCCCTCTAAACCATTAAACAGAATTGTCTCATTCAACTCTTAAGAGCCTCATTCCCAAAACATTTTACTTTGTATCTTATATTTTGACTTTATATTTAGTGACTTAAAAAATGTGGTATTTAGGTGCTTTGATCCATTGTTTCCTGATAACAATTGTAAAGATAATTCAATCCCAGAAAAAAATAATTTTTTAAACACAAAGCTTTATGGTGAAAGGAAATAATTTCTTCAATTTCAATTTATTTTTGTTACAGAAGGATAAGGAAGATCAATCAAGGACTTCCAGGCATAGACACCTGACAGGAGGCTGTAGTTCTGTGGCGCAGGAAGGCAGAGCACGGAGCTCGGGGCTGGGAGCTCGGCCCTCAGATCCCCTGCTCCGCACTGAGGTGGGGCCTGGAGGCCGCAGGACGGCTGGCGTTCTCCGGCTCTGTGAGGTGGTCTCCCCGATGACGATGGGTATTATTAAACCCTAATTATTCAGGCTACAGTATGTTGCTCCCTGTCACTCAGAAGGGAACAAAATACATCATTTTCCTTCTTCAGGAGAACAGGAGGCAAGTCCACGGGCCGAGTACCAAGAGGGCGTGAGTGAGGCCAGCGGAGCAGTTGTAGCTGATCTCCTCCCCACACCTGCCCTGCCTCAGTGGTTTAATGTAAGTTAATTTCTCATTCAGGTAAAAATCCATTTGGCACGGGGAAGAAGGCAGGGGTTGTGTGTGTGTGGTGTGTGTGTGTGTGTGTGCGCGCACATGAGACTTGTTTTACAGTCATTCAGGGCCACGTTGGACGGGGCTCCGATTCTTTAACTGGTGACATCCAAGGCTTCCCCAGGTTGGGGAAGAGGAAGAGGAGCGTTTGTGGGAGGTTGGGCAGGCCGCGCCTGGGAGAAAGGGGTCATCGCTCTGCTCGCATTCCGCGACCAGACCTCAGCAGCATAGCCACGCCGTCTGCAAGGGGGCTGTGAGGTGTGGCTTTCCTGGGTGTTCTGGAAAAAGAAGACCTTGGCGGGCTCCTCAGGTGGCTATATCTGCATTGCTGGGGTAGAAGGTTTGAGAGAAAGCTGAGAAGGTTGAAAATAGCTGGAGTGTGAGAGGAACAGCTGGCCAGGAACACAGGAGCCTGCTGGGCAGCATCAATGTCAATCTCCAGTCTGTGGGGTGGTGAGTTTCCTCCAGCAGCTCCCAACAGCAAGGCTGACAGTTGGTTAGCTCGAGGCTGGGGCCTGGGGGTGGGCATGGCAGAAGGAGAAGAGAACAGGGGAGCTGACGACTTTGGTAGGAGAGAATCCGAGGTGAGGTGCTACCATGCATTTCATGGATCAGGAGGAGAACAGACCGGCTGATGGGCAGAGAAGGAAGGGCCCCAGTGCCTGGAAGTCTTGGTGAAACTGAAGAGAGATGTAGTGTGTGGACGGAGTGAGAGCTGGGGATCAGGGCTTGCCTCCAAGAGGGGTGTGTGTTAGGGAATAAATGTGTGTGTTCCCCCATATTCATATGTTGAAGTCCTACACACCCCCACTCCCTGGGTGATGGTGTTAGGAGGTGGGTCCTTTGGGAGGTGACCAGGTCATGAGCGTGGAGGCTCGTGAATGGGATTAGTGTCTGTATAAGGGTCCTGAAAGGGAAGCTCTCTCTCTCTGCCATGTGAGGATACAACAGCCCTGTGCTGATCTGAGGAGGGCCCTCGCCAGAACCCGACCATCCGGACACCCTGATCTCTGCCTCTCAGCCTCAGAACGGTGAGAAAGACACTTCTGTTGTTTAGAAGCCATCCAGCCTATGGTATTCTGTTACAACAGCCAGAATGGACTAAGTGCATTTGAATTTACCATTTCGTAGCTGGGACAACCCTGGGTATAGCTGAGATGCAATGCGTGGCCAAGGGTGTGGTGGGCTGGGAGGGCCTGCCGTGAAGGTCATCTTTTCTCTCCTTCGTTCTCCCCAGATGGCACCCATTTGTGTGCCGGGTCCCAAAACATACCTGCTATATTGGTCATTAGAAGGTTAAATGATTTGAATCAAAAGCAGTTAAAAATAATTACTAAGTAAATTTTGTTTGTAAAATATTAAAAAATACATTTTTAGTGATATGGATTTGTACTATAAGAAATAGATGTCCAAATACATAGCCTCATTCCGGTGATTATGTCTACTGTTCCCTTCCATATAGATGCATTGTATGCTGTATAAATAAAAAAATAAAGGATACTATGACAGAGCAAGTGGGGTATTAACTTAGCAAAGTATAAAATTAAATTGTCTTGCCAGTGGATGGAAATGAAACCTAGCCTAATGAAACCTCATGTTGTAACTGTTATAATCCACATGACTTCAAGTGAATGGTTGGCAGATTAAAATAAGAACAATAAAAAAAAAAGAAAAATAAGAACAATACCTTCTGTTATATTGTTAGTATCCTGATAGAGAAGTGAGGGTTTGCGGGGGCCTAACTAGATGTAACAATAATGATTTAAACTCTGAAGGTTAGCAAATACTTTGTATTTTAGCCAAAGTTAGTCAAGTTTCCCTTTTCCAATAAAGCCTTACCAGGTTTCAGTTAGGGAGTCCTTCCGGGTAGGATCCTGTCCAGGCAGAAACAATTATGATGTAATTATCTTGGCTTATGTAGGTAAGAATGCTACCGAGTAGGTAATGTCTGTACTGCTCAGGTATGAGGACTGGGGAATTCCATAAACAGACTGCTCTAGAAGACTCTGTCTATACATATTTTGCCACGGTCTTGCTCACTGTATTAAAGCATAGCTTTAAAATGAGATGCAAAAAAATATTTATCTGTGTTAACATAAAATACTCTTTCATCATTTAGGCCACAAATAGAGTCCAAGAAGTTGACTACTGTGTTTAATGCAAACACCACGGGGTAGGTCCTTTACCTCTGTCCTCCTCAGTGTGACGAATTGTTAGCCCTCCGGGGAAGCTGGGGCTGACCTAATCAACACTTCTGCAAACCGGCAGCGCATTTTTCTCGGCATGAACTTGAGTGAGATGAGAAATCAGAGGTTTGGGTGTGACTTAGATTACTCCCTCCTATTTTAGGGGCTGAGAACATCTTTAAGAAACATTTGGGCCCAAGGACATGGAAGGTAAATGGGTCCATAAAATTTGATATTAAAAATTCAAAACCTCACAAAATTCTCATCTTTTATGAAATAAAAAATGTTTTTTTTTTCTTTAAATCTCTGTCCCAAACTCAGGTTATTCCCAAAAAGGTCTCAAATGCACAACTTTTCCTTCTCTTCATATAAGAACCATTGTGAATTCAATCTTTGATTATAAAATGTCTGAGATTGCCACTCTCCCTATATAAAAACAGAAAGGGTAGACTTCTTCAGATTTGTATTTTAACCACATGGCTTTGATCTTCATTTTAGAATAATGATAACTATGATCTGTTTTCTATCATATTATTCATTTAACTGAACCCAGCAAGCATTGTGAGTTTTTCTAAGTGAGGATGATAGAGTCTGTGGGAGAAAATGAAATCCATTTTCTTACTACAAAGGGGACTGTAAAATGAGTGTATGTTCCTAAAGAAAATCATGTTCTAAAAGGATGGAATGATGTGATGGATTACCCCAACAGCCTGAATGACTTTTTATTTTTTTTAACAAGGAACTATCTATTGTTAAAAAAAGAAAAAGATTTAAAAATATGGAATAAAGCATAACAACTGCAATTTGCATCACTGGACTCAGAGCAAGAGAAGTGGTCCAATGCTTAGATATAATTTTAGTCATATGAAGGTCAAGAAAAAAAAAACACCTGTCTTTAAAAGGATAATTTGACCTTGCATGAAGTTATATTTGACCTCCAAACCCAGTACACTTATTAGAAATTGAGGACTCCCAGAAGATATTTGATTACTAAAAAATATTTTTATCATAGGTTAGTGTTCTTGGTTGAATAATGTGCCCTGTAAATTCATGCCTATCTGGAACCTCAGAATGTGACCTTATTTGGAAATAGGATCTTTGCAGAGGTAATTGGTAAAATAGACTCATACTGAGTTAGGCTGGGCCTTAAGTCCAATGACTGGTGACCTTATAACAAGGCCGTAAGCAGACACAGAGACACACAGGAAGAACATCATATGAGGACGGAGGCAGATATTGGAGGGATGTGTCTACAAGCCAAAGAATGCTGGCAGTCACCAGAAGCTGGGAGACAGGCAGGGGATTCTTCCCTAGAGCCTTGAGAGGGAGCACAGCCCAGCTGACAGTGAGATATCAGACTTTCAGCGTCCAAAACTGCAAGGGAATAAATCTCGCTTTTTTAAGCCACCAAGTTTGTGGCGCTTAGTTATGGCAGCCCAGGGAACCAATATAGTTAGATTGAGGGAAATATGGGGGTGATAATTACTAGGATAATTAGGCTTGACCAGCCTGTAGTACAGCCTGAATCAGACACTTTCTGTTGGAAGAATGAAGTTCACAGGTTCCTTGGTTCAGAATTTACCACAACATGGCTAACTAGAGAAATAATTTTCCATTTCAAATATAGTTATGTATGGTGTATTTCATGGTATCTTTAACTTCAGTTATTTGAACTCAGCACAGAAACATACATCGCAGTCCCTGAAAATATTACTTTCATAATTTAATTTTCATTTTCCTCTACATTTACAGATACTATATTTCTCTGTTCTGTGAATGTACTCCAAACCATTCTGTTGCTTAATTACCAAACTTTATAAGACTATGAAACTTTATTGTGATTTTTTTTGAGGCTTAGGTACTATTTTAGTATGTGAATAGCTATAATCAAAGCATAGAGATTACTTAAGCTAACAAGTCATGATTTATCACAATAGAAATGTAAACAGAAATCTAAATCATTGTTTTGCTAGGGGTACATGCATCAGCCTCTTTTGTCCTGAGAATGTTTTATTTTATAAACTTTTTTCTGAGTGTTAATTTAAGAAGAGAAGTATTACAGCCCTCTATACATACAGAGCTAATGGAATGACGGGCTTGCTCAACATCACATTTTTCTTATGAAAGTGTATGTCTGCTAGCTAGATAAGTGGCACCTCTTCCTCCTAGGCTCAGCCCAAATCTTGTCCTTTGGCACTCTCAGCTTCCTTTTCTATCAGGAATGAATTCCACGTTCGTAAGTATGTGCCCTGAAACAGCCAACCAACCTTCTCTTTGAAATGAATTCCCTCGGTGTCAACATAGGGAAATAAAAGGCAGAGAAGCCAGGCCCTTTGCCTGAACTGATTTGCAGCCAAGATGGAAACTAAAGACCATTGGTTAAGTCTGGCCATTAGGCTACATAATCATAAAAGTTATTTGGCCTTTGGTGATAGTTACCGTGAAGCACAGTGAAGTTTGGTCTAACACCTGGTTTAATGTTTTGATTTTTCTATCGCGTGGTCTGATCTTATAAGCAGGGAGCTGGTGCTTGTTTACTCAGAGGATCACAAGGTTTGAGAAAGCTTTTAAAAGGTGAGGGAATTGCATAAGCTCTGCTGCACAGTTAGATCATCTGAAACTCTGCTCTGCCTGTGAAGTGCCATGTCCTCAGAAATACAGATAGTTTTCATGGAGATAAATTAAACATATACATTTAAACTTACCAGCCGACTAACACAGGAAAGGCATTACATTTGCATAGTCAGGATTTTAGAATTTGAGTGATTTGGGGTCTCATGTATGTACTTTCTTTAATGGCAGCTCCAACTGTTAGCTGTTAAATATTGTCAATCCAGAGATAATGAGAGGAGAGCGAAGTTCTGGGAGCTACTGCTGTGAGATAGTATCTTTGAACATGGGGAGCTTGCTAGTGATTGTCTTGAGATAGGTCGCCAATTCTCTGGGCCCGAAAGAGAATGGAGGTGAGTGGTCTACATAAAGGCACAGAGAAAAAGTAAAACAAATAGTGTCTGGACAGCATCTTTTTAAAAATAAAGTATCAAGTTCCATCTGCTGGGTAATTTTTCTTCCCTGATCTATAGAAACACATATTATTAATTCTTTTCTAAGAACTAGGGGGTGGCATTTGTGTTTTTAAGATGGCTCTTAGATTTTTTTATCCCTCTGTGTACCAGGTTAGATGTTAGTTTGCAAATATAATTTTAAAATGTTACAAGTAGAACCCAGCAACACCCATTTTGCATCTCAGCCTAACAAAGTGTGAGGACAGGCGTATGAACGAAATGTCCCACCGCCTGCTGTTGTTTAACTTTCTTGCTGCCCGACTTGCAACTCATCTGACTAAAAACAATACTTAACCTGAATGTTTTTCTGTCATTTCAGGATCTCACTGTACCAGAACATGTCACTGCGGTACAAAATTAGGAAGGGAATTGAAACAAGGGAAATTTTTGCTGTTAGGAAGTATGATTAATATGCTTGCTTTATCATATACTTTTTATGCCTTCTAATTACACAAACTCTACAGTTTGTGTAGCAAGAACTTCACCTTTTCTTTCTTTGGCCTAGGTTTTTGGGCAGCCCCCACTGTAACTATCAATATACACTAAGTGTTTAATAAAGGGATTATTATTGAGGAGCCTTATTAAATACACATTTAATAATGTTTAATATGGAAACAGATGGCCAGATGTTGGCTCCCAGTTCTCCACAAGGCCACAAGTGACTGTGGACACTTTGGGAAATTCATTCCTTACCACAGAGCATGGTTTATTTATATTTTTACAGATTTGAGCTATGTAGCTTTTTTATGTTCTGTATTGAATTTTGGTAGTTCATTATTAAAGTCTACGATAATTAACATCAAAATATAAATAATGGAAATTTAAGTATACAAAAATGCGATGAGTAAAATAGGTCCCACAGGGAAAGAAAAATCCAAAGCTACTCAGAACAGCAAGTTTTTATGTAGCTTGTGTGAGGTAGCATAGTATTTGTGTGTGTGTGTGTGTATGTATCTTTTGAGGGGGGTATATTTGCTTGCTTACTAGGGCTGCCACAGCAAAGTACTACAGACTGGGTGGCATAAACAACAGAAATGAATTTGCTCGTATTCTGGAGGCAGAAGTCCGAATTCAAGGTGTTGGCAGGGCTGGTTTCCCTGAGGCCTCTCTCCTGGGCTTGTAGATGCCGACTTCTCCCTCTGTCTTCATACCGTCTTCCTCTTGTGGGTATCTGTGTCCAGATCCTTCTATAAAAACACCAGTTATAGTGGTTTAGGGCCCACCTTAATGACCTCATTTTAACTTAGTTACCTTTTAAAGACCCTATCTCCAAATATCATGATGTTCTGAAGTACTGGAGTTAGTATTTCAACATATGAATTTCTCGGGGGGAGCACAATACAGTCCATGGAGTGGATCTGTGGCTTCCACAGCTTTGTTGAGGTACAATTTATATGTTATAAGTTTTACCCATTTTAAGTTCCAGGAGTCTTAGTATATTTACATAGCCCTATGACCATCACAATCCCACTGAACACGTGGTATTGTTCTAGGTCTCAATGAGCACAGTGATGTAATTGGGGTGTTGGATGACAGCCCAATTGGTACATTCTCAAGTTACTTATTAAAAAACCATATTTTAATAAAGGGTTAAAACCAATGCCTTTATGTGGAGTCAGGAAGCTTGTGGGAGAAATCTCCATACCTTCCCCTCAGTTTTGCTGTGAAACTAAAACCATTCTAAAAAAAGATGAAGACTTAATAAAAATAAAACAAACAATTGACTGTTGGCTGGAAATTTTCCACGATCAAGGACATTGGTGTTGATACTTTTCATACTTAGCATTCTGCCTGTTTTTGTTTTGGCCGTTTTACTGTGGTTTCCCGTGTAAGGATGAAGGCCCCAACAAGTGGAGGGTTTCATCTGTGTTGAGAATCCGTTCGATGGAACAGAAACAGCCCTAGACCAGGAGCTGGGAGACCCACGTGTGGTCTGAGCCCCATGCTTCCCTCCCTGAACTCTAGTCCCTCAGCAAAAGAGGACCCTGCTCACCACATGTGATTGTTATAAGCAGCAGCTGAGTTTATGAAGGCCAGAAATCCTTTAAAATTGTAAATGCCATGTAATGTGAAGTGATATTACTTTTTGAAGAGAAATAAAATGGGGTCCCTGATTAGACAGAATTCAAATAGACTCTTTTGAACCTTTAGCAGTTTACACAGCCAGGTACTTTGAAGCACCATTATCTTGTTAGAACCTTGAAATTTAAATTGGTTTATGATCTAATTATTAATATACCACACTACCTAAAGAAACTGGCTCAAAAGCACAAAGAGAGATTAGGGTATATTTAACTATTACAAAATCAGATTCTCAAGTTCATGAACAGAAGTCATATTTCATAACACTTTTAAGGATATCCCTTGTTGGACAGCATTTTAATACATTGGGAAAGCCATTTCCACCACCTTACTCTACCATATATCTAATTCTGATCATTCCAACTTCAGCCAAAATACTCTGGCATTGAAGTCACACTTAGGTCTTAACTGAAATATACATAGTGAGTTAGGTTTTATAGTGAATTTGATTTATCATTAAACAAGGCTTCCTCAAAACTCATAATTTTAAGAGATCTTTAGTTCTTGGAGTAATGCACCAGAATAGAAGGTAGGCCCTTTCTTTGCAAAATGGAATAAGGGAACATGGAGAACATGTGTGAATATGTAGGATGGTTCTTAGGCAGATATTTTAGGAAGTGATGTTATTCCAACAAAATTTTCAGTGCTTGCTTGTCCCTTTAACATTTGTAAAAGAGTTCCCTGAGCTCTAGGTCTGTGAACCCTGCTTATGGACCAGTGAAATTTGCACTCAAGTAAAATAAAGAACTGGTTAATAATATTTACAGTTTATGCCTGGCAATTCTTAGATTGAATCACTCAACTTCTAAAGAACTGGTGTATTCTTAAGAACATTGAGTTTTCTTATACAAATTACAAAACATCTTTCTAAATGAATTTGTTCTTTAAATGGAAACCATAGTGGTGCATTGAACCATATGTGGAAAGAAATTAGATAACAGAAAGCTGGTTGGTTTCCCCAGGATGTTAATCTTAAGCACTCTTTTTAACAAATAGATCTTTCTTGATGCACTTGCTCTTCCTTCAATGAAACTCAAGTATAACCTGGCAGTAGAGTTCAGTGCCTCAACTTATGTTATGCTTTTAGGAAATCAATTAAAAACAGCTGATGCTTCTGATGCTTAAAGAATCGCCAGATCTCAAGGCCATGGCTAAATTGTAAAGGGGCAGCTCTAGCAGCAGGTTCTGCTTTAGGGAAGGACAAAATGTCTTTCGTACTGAACCCTACAGTGTATATATTGGTCTTTAGACAAATGAGGGAGAGAAAGGACTCTAGAATTGTTTGAGATGCAATTGCAAGGGGTATGTGAGGATTATATTCATTAAAAACACATTTAGGTGGAACCTCAGAAACAGAATTGCTACCAAGGTAGTGTATGGCCATTTGTGCGTCTAAGGTAACTACAAAAATCTGCCTTTGGAGCTTCTAGCAAGCTATGAGGGTGATGAAAACTGACCTGGCTCAGAACTATGTTTTTAATCAGAAACACAGTTCCCTTTAATTCCATTCTTTTAAAACAGGAGTGAATACAAATCTGACATTTTCCCAAGCCTAAATTTCCCCTTTCATTGCTTCTTTTCATCAAAGCATTTCCAGAACAGTCATCTTTAGATTATTTACCTGAGTAGTAAGACATGGCAAGTCATAAAGGCACCTGCTTCTACAGAGATTTGGAGAAGTGTTAAGTGATCAGTTTTAATCCCAAGTAATGGAACGTGAGTCTCCAGGTTTGTTAATGATTACTCTGAATACATTGTAAGCAATGGTAATGAACACTCGAACTTGCGTTCATTTTCTCTGACTGCAGGGGTTGTAAGTTCTTGCGGTGTAATAAGTTGCTCATGTTTCTGCAGTTTGCAGATGGTTTCCATGATTCCATTCTCATTCCTAGGGCATCAGTCCTGCCCTTGGCAGGTGGAAGATAGTTCTTGGTTAGCAGAAGACTGGGCCCATCTTTCCCTTAATGGATGACAATCTTTGTGCAGTTGCTGCTGATACAAGATTATCAGGACATCTGTGCAGATGGAACAAGCCAAGACAGACAGAAGGACATCTCCTCTGAGACGGCACCTGGGGAAGGTTTGTGGGGATGGTGAAAAGGTAAGAAACCCCCAGTCCCCTGATGATCTTCAGTAAAAGCAATGAGATAAATTACAAATCAGTCTTAAAGGAAACACATTAAGGGCCGAGTTACCCAAATCAAATGGGTGCTCAGTAGCACCCGTCAAAAACGTGTACTAATAGAGGGAGACTGATTTCTAAATGTGATTTGCTAATGTCAATGTTTGCATCACTCAGCAAATATTATTATTACTGTCAAATATATCCCCAGGATCCTATTAATTATTAGAAGTATAAAAGTGAATAAGACATGTTCTCTGCTAAGATGGGACACAAGTTAATAAAGGTCTTAATCTCAAAAGGGTATTGGAGTGATTTTATAAATGCATGCTTTTGGAAATGTCATTGTAGAGCAAACACAAAGGATACATATGAATTAGTTCTAGGCTTTTAGTGCCCTCATAATGAAACATTAAGACAAATCATATATATATATATATTATATATAATATATATATCCACGATATAACAGTATTTGTTAATCTATACTCTGTATTCTGATATCAACTGTGTATTGATAGGAGCTCATCTTTATCGATGAAAACATGATATATTTTCCCATTTCAATAGTATTTGACAAGAACGGCTAACCTTTAAAAGGTTTATGACTTACTGCATTGAGTTGGCTTCTATGCAAATAAACTCTTTCACAAGAGAGATGTAAGATCCTTTATAATAATTTTTTGCTCTGCATCTCTAGGCTGTAATGAATCCCGTGCTTGGATCTCCTTTATAAGTGTTTACTTGTTCTTATAAAAGAGAAATAGAAAAAAGTTCTTATGCTAAGAACAAGAAAGTTCATGAACATAAATCATTCAGTGGCACTGATGGTGACAAGCTTTAATTTTTGACCATGTCAAGGAACTCCAGAGGGGACTGAATTCATTACCTAACAAACTCTGAGTGGCACTTTGCATGGTGAGTTTGGATGTCAAAGACCCACAGAGAACTGAGAACAGTCATTAATGCTTTAGACTGAGGACAAGCCCAGAGAAATGATTAGAATTCTTGAGCCTTAACAAGCTGTTCCGATCCCTCGGTCTGGTTTTCCCCTAAGCCAGGTCGTGGAACATAATTTGGCCTTGAAGAAAAAAAACCTGTTCTTTAACTTTAAAGCTTGACTTCCACTCACAAAATGCCCTCAAGGCTGCTCCTCTATCAAAGTACCATGTGCCAAGGGGAAAGCGTCTTTGAAATCTTTCCCCGGTTCTAAATTCATTGGATTTAAGGTGCGATGGGATAACTAGCAATAGTTAAAACATGTAGTATTTAAAAGTAAGATTAAATTTTTGTTAGCTCACATTCAAGTTAAAAAGGCTCTTAGTAGTAATTTAAAAAATATCATTAAACATTGTCTGAATCTATAGCATCTTGCTACACTTACAGACAGTGACTACAATGGGGTGTGTGTGGGGGGACTTGATAATATGGGTGAATGTTGAAACCACAAGGTTGCTTATATGAAACCTTCATAAGATTATATATCAGTGATACCTTAATTAAAAAAAAGAATAGGAAATGCTTTTTTCCTATAAACCTCAAATAGGAAAGATTTCCTAAAATAGGAAAGGTCTTTCCTATAAAAGATTTTTTTCCAAGTTTTCCAAAAGAATAAAAAGTTTCAGGAACTAACAAAATCGATGCCTCAAACTTTAATCAGACCACTTATCAGAGTGGACATTTTCAAACTAAAAAATGTATCTCTGCAGTTTTGCTGAGTGAGACCTCCCTCAGGACACATACTTGTCCATCTTTCTGTCACTGTTGAGGCCAACACTGGCAAGTTTCTAAAATGTCTGACAACTGATCATTTCAGAGTGTTTTCAAGTAGGTCAGGAGGAAAAACTCCTTTAATAATCATCTTCATACCCTGTTTCGATGAGAGGAAGTATAGAGGCCAAGCAAAAAATAACCACTTCTGTACTATAAGCCTACATTTCATTTAATGTTTTGAGAAATACAACACACGTAATTCAGACTAAAGTGTTTAGTATTATAATTAGTCATGGGGAACTTATCTTGGCAATTTATTCTGTATAAAAAAAGGACATTCAGCTTTTAACCCCCTGTATTCTGACAGCTCCAATTTGGCCTGTACTAAACTTTCACATTTCTTGAAGGTTGGAGTGTAATCTGTGACATAAATTTACTGGTGTTCAGAGGTCCAGAGTGCCACAGGAAAAGAGACAGACCTATTTCTAAAAGAGTGTTGGGGACATATGGATGACAAAGTATTTTGTGTGTTACTTCTGGGAGATGTGGTTTGGATGTTGAAATATTGGCACTTCTGGGACATGTAAGTGGTTTATGGGAATAATGGGAAAGAATGGTTTATTCCAAATATTTCATACAATCAAGTCATGTTTTTATATTCAAATATTTCATTTTTTAAATATGGAAGTATTTCAAACATATAGAAAAAGAATATATTCAGTCATTTAATAAATATCTATTGAGAGTCTACCACGTGCCAGCAAAGGATCTCCATGCTAAGGATACATCAGGGAACTACAGAGACTAAAACCTGCTTATGGAGAACATGTTCTAGCAGAGACGGGCGATGACAGCAGAGATAGCCCTGAGTGACCAATGGGCAGTGGGTCCTAGTGACAAGCAGGGAATTGGCTTTAGATTGTCCCTCCATGGGGATGGGCAGGAAAGCAGACTCAGTGGCTCTAGATGCTGGTAGGGGTGGATGTGATTGAGGGGGGCCTGGCAAGTCCTGGCTGTGTCCAGGTTCTCCGGGAAGCCCGAAGCAAGATTATCAGCAGACAGTGAGGATGGAGGAGGGGGTGCTGGAGATTTGAGGAAAGAAGTTGAAGGAGTGAAAATTTGATCAATTTAGTATAGGAAATGAGTTAACAGACATTTACAAACAACTGATGAAATAAAAAAGGTGACATTTTGCCATACTTTGTTCAGATTAAAAAAAATTTACAGAGCTTATCAGAGTCACTCGTTACTGACCATTTTATGCTTTCCATCCCCAAAGATAATCACTGCCTTGAAACTGGTATGCATGATACCCAAGCATGTTGTTCAGATTATTAGTACTTAAATTGGATTGGAAGCTGCTTGATTCTCAGAAAAGCTGAATTTAACAGGTTTCCCCTCTCCTCCTGCTTTTATTTCTTTGCTTTTTTCAATTGTGGCAAAATATACATAACCTACTATTTATCATTTTAACCACCTATAAGTGTACAATTAATTCAGTGGCCTTATATGCATGCATATCCATGTTGTGTAACCATCACCACCATCTATTTCTGAAACTTTTTTGTCATCCCCAACATAAACTTTGTACCCATTAGACTGTAACTCTCCCTTCCCTACTCTCAACCCATGGTAACCCTATTCTACTTTTCTGTCTCAATGAATTTGTCTATTCGGGATACCTCATGTAAGTGGATTCATACAATAGTTCTCCTTCTCTTTCTGGCTTATTTCCCTTAGTGTAGTGTTTTCAAGGTCCATCGATGTGGTAGCATGTATCAAAATTTCACTCATTGCTACGGCTGTATAATATTTTTGGCAGGCTTTTGGTGTCATAAAAACTAACTGCAATAGTCATAGTTTAGGAAAACAAGACTTAAAACCCTGGTGATGTCATCTGTCTTCCTCTCCAGTCTGATCTCCTGTAGTCCTGAGCACAAAATTATTCTTCATAAATACTTCTGAGCTGTTTCATTCGCATCACCTATAAACCAGACTGGATTTACATGGTGAGGTAGGATCTTATTCCTGGCAACCTGTTAAAAGCCTGGAAGGCTGCCAGGCTCCTAGCTCTGAGGCTGTGCTTGCTCCAAATTATCTTGGCTGGGCTGAGGGGGGGCAGGTGCAGAGGAAGATGGCAACTGGATATCAAAAGCAGCTGCTGCTTGCTGACCGGAAATAGGGCCGTCACAAGCAGGGGTCACAAGCAGGGGGTCAAGAAAACACATTTTGATAATGTTTCCATAATCTTCCTCCGTGGAAGGAAATGGTCTTTAAAATGACAGAGCCCCCACAAGAGAGAATGAAGTACAGGGATTATCTGTAGCCTTTTGTAACGGTCAGTTCTTCTCCTTCATGGATGACTTTTGAAGTTTGAAAGACTTGGCCTTGGTGACTTGATTCTACAGTTGAAAATCATTCGGTTGTTTCATCTCAAAAGCTGTTGTGTTTTAGAAGAATTTGGCCTCACTTTCTAGATGTCTTTCCTTAGAAGACCAAAGGCTTAAAAAATATCTTCTAAAATTCTTACAATGAACAGTTTTATTTGTGAAATGAGAAAAATGTGAATTAAGAGACTCATGTGGATCCTTGTTAACTGTAAAGTGACTTGTGCTTTCTGTACTAGAGCTTGTTTTTCTTCTGTAGGTCATTACGAATGCCAGCCACAGTGAGGAACCTTTTTTTGAAGGCTTGGTATGTGCTGGTGCCTGGGTGGCCACCTTCTACACATCCTTACTTAATGCTTGTAATTATTCTGTGAGGTAGATGAGGTATTCATTATCATTATACTCACCTTATGAATGAGGAAACCGAGGCTTAGCACTGTGAGGAAATAAACAGCAAAAGGCAGGCACTACTTGCCTTTAAGGCATGCATTTCCAAATGCCAGTGATCTTATTCTTAGTCATGAAGCTGCACTGGGTTATGAGTAAGTTCAAGATGGAAGGGCGATGGAACCATCTGGTCAGACCCCTTGTTTTACAAATTAGAGACAGGCCAAGAGCGGTGTTAGCTTTGCTCCATGCTTGCTGAGCTGGGTACTTGGAGGGCCAGAGCTAAAACTGGAGTCTCCTAAGGCCGGATACTGCTGTACTTTGATACAAGATTGATTGGGTTTTCTTGCAAACTATATTCAATGGCTTAAAAAACAAAACTCTCGTAGATACTGAAACAAAGCAATTAGTTGAAGAAAGGCAAGCTGGGAGGTGAGGTATGACTTTTCTAGAAAGTGATAAAATGGTTTGATGCTTCAAGGTGCTGGCTAATTTCACAACCATATTCCCTTAGAAGAACTTTCTCCCTCCTATTTGCTGCCTACCTCTCATCGTCTGTCTTCCTTCCACATCTCAGCTAGTTTCTGGGGGTGCCCTTTCACACGGAAACATCCCAGCCCCTGCATTTAGCTGATGTCGTCCGATTGATTAAAGAAGTTGTGTGGACCTGTAGAGATAAAGTAGCATCGAAAAGCGGAGAAAACACCCCACATAGGTAATCACAGTCCTTAGTTGTGTGGCTGGATGTGAGAAATCAAAGCAACGTTTCAGCACTGAGATGAGTACCCTGGCGTCCTTTGTTGTTTTTTCCATATTAAGTATTAGTCTCATATATTTTAAGTTTAGTTTTAGTCACCAATTGACTTCATTGTCTCCTACCACCACTGGCTCTTTAGATGCTGCCTAATTTTTTAGGGCATTGGGGATGGTTGGGGTGGGAGAGGGTGAGACACTAGGCATTTCCTTAGCTCTGAGGGGAGTTCACAGTCAGCCTCAGGTCGGCCAGGCACTTCTCCTAATTCCCTGACATATTCTAGAGGCCCAGTTCTGCTGAGAGGACACATTGAAGCCCAACAGCAAAGGGTGGCTGGGGTGGCTGAGGGCGGTGTCTGGACTCTCACAACCGGTCTCCTCTCCCTTGCTCTTTCCTTCTGAGGGGAGTGTGGCTGCCATCAGATGCGATCTTGCAACTCACAGGCCCACCAGCAGGGCTCCTGCAGACCCAGCAAGGCTTAGTTAGCTCTTTACAACACCCACCTGGACCCAAACAGCAGTGGTGGTTTCATCTGCAAAACAGGAAAGTCTTATATAGCAAAACCTCAATTAACAGGAAACCAGCGAATCCAAACCCCTCATTGACCAGTGCCTCTTGTAAGCAACGGATTAGGCTTCTCAAATAATTGCACTTCGTGTTCCTGTTGTTTAAAAAACCCCTGAGCTTGATTTGCACGTACTTTCAGAGAGTACTTTTGATACACATTTCTGTATAGTCCTTAACCACCGGCTTCATTTGCGCCATCTTTATTATTAATATCCTTTTCCCTAAACACGTTCTCTACTTTTATCCTACAGCATTTGTATATTATGCATTTTTATAAATGGCTTCAAATTATTTTTGAGGTAAGACTGAAAGAAGGTAATAATTAAAAACATATTTTTGCTGACAGGGCCACAAAAAATTGTTTGTTTATGTCTGACTGCTAATGAATGACCTGTAGAAACTTCTCTATATCACTACGCACTGTAGGAACAACCTTGTAGAATACTGCCTGTCTGGCCACCCCTGAAACCCAGCTCTGTGTTTGCAAGAGTTTTTCCTCTTTGTTTATTCTGCCTCAGTCCATTCCAGCTATTGCCTTTGGTTGGAAGGCTTGAGGAAAGTTCAGTTTTTCTTTTACTTTAGTATCTTCTAAATGCATCTTTTTGTAAATGTATCTTCTAAATATTTTAGTACCCGTCAGGTTGCTTTATTGCCTCTGGTCCTGATTCGGTACAGTTGTTCTTTATTTCTCTGAGACAATGGAAATAGAGCCCTTCTTTTTATCTTAAATTGTACAATTTTAAGTCATACAATCCTGCAGGTTTCAGTATATCCACAGGTTTTTGTGCCGTCACCACCATCTAATCCCAGGACATTTTCATCGCCCAAAAGGAAACTTTGTGCCCAGTAGCCATCACACCCCATCCCTCTTTAACCCCCTGACCCCTGGCAACCAATACTTAACTTTCTGTCTCTCTCTATTTGTCTATTCTGGGCATTCCACATAAATGTAATCACACAAGACGTGGTCTTTGTCACTAGCTTCTTTCACTTGGCATAATGTTTTCAAGGTTCACCCACGATGTAGCATATATCAGTACTTCATTTCTTCTTATGGCCGAATAATATTCTAGTGTATGGATGTACCACTTTTGTTCCTCTATCCACCCGTTGATGGACACTTGGGAATAGTTTCTTTATTAATAAATTCTCTAGCCTCCTTGATTTCCTCATGCCAGTGCACAATCTACACTATATCCAGCATTATCATCTTAAATAAGTTCCCATCACAGCACGTGGTATTGAGAAACCTGTGAACATGCCCTAATGGCTCACCTACAGAATCAAGTCCTCAACCTCATTTTCCCATTTTAGTCATTGTCTCATTTCTTTCCACAGACGCCTTGCATGGACGAACCCCTCCTTGGGTCTCTGACTAGAATACCCTCCTCCCCCTACAAATGGCGAACGCCCACTGTCCTTCCCTTTGAAGCCTTCCCAAGGCCCTCTGGGAGAACAGATGATGTCTCAGCACTTTCTACATTTTCCTTAATTAAAATACCTACAATTCTGTATGGTATGGTAATTATTTACCCCTTAATTGTCACTCCTACATAGCCCGTGAGCCCTTTGAAGAAAATGGCATATTTCTTATTCGGCTTCTTGATGCCTTTTCTGTGACTAATCAAAGGAGATGCATAATCAGTAATTATTTAATTCATGTGGGCACCTTTGTTTACCCTTTACTTTGAAACTTTTATCAAGTAACTTAATGTGCCCTGCACTCAATTTTTCCATTGGGAAATGAAGTCAGCTACCCCGTGACTGGTCCTCACATCACCCTAGGAGGGAAAGAAGGGAATTATTCATGCTGTGACCATTGCCCACGCCTTCTCACACGTTCTTATCTGCATTATCTTCTATTGATCTCACACTGTTCCTGTATCTGGTCACTGTTGTTTCCTCGTTTGATAACAATTCGAAAGTGAGGCCAGGGAAGCTTAAACGACTTGCCCATCTGAGGTCAGGTGGCTTGAATTAAAAAGTGTCCTCGTCCTGCACTCGCCAAGACACTCTCTTGAGGAAGAAAGAGATCCAGAAGGGAGGAACAGAAACTCTGAATTTGCTAATTTAACTCTGGAGGGGAAACAGCACCCAATAAAGCATAGTTTTGTGTGAGTTGTGTTTGCAAAAAGAAGAAACTTTTTCTTCGTCTCTCTATAAAAGCATGTTTATAGATGCATTCTCTCAACAAGTGTGAGGCAGGAGAAGAGAGCGAAGCAAGCCTTGTGGAGTCCCAGCACCATCCACTGGGTGCTACGGAGAAAGACAGCGCAGCGTGCGGAGAAGGCGCGATTCATTTCCGGTCTCCAGAGCAATGGACCCTGGACTTGTGAGCAGAGAGAGGGCGCCATGACCAGTTTAGGGCCTCTGGGCTCAAAACCAAGGGGAACAGAAGATAGACCCCTCTGGTCAGACTCAGGATCGGCGCCACATAGAGAATTTTGAGACAGAAACAGCAGAACGTTAAATCGAGCCAGAGGCCCCTCTGAGGAGGGTGCAAGGGGGCCTGTTCAGGTTGCATGCTGGTGAAGCTGGCCCTGGGTTGAGTTACATATCCAGATATATGTTTGTTCTTATTGTAGAAAACAATAATGTACATTCTACTAAGGAATATGGACCAAAGAAATGTTACCTTAAAATTTGCCTTCTTTTTCTTTTACTATAGTGTAGCTTATAAATAATTTTCCAGATGCCAGACACAGTTATAAGTACTTTGCAAATACTGACTCATGTTTTTCTTCTTGAAAACTATGTATTAGGCACTGTTATTATAATAGCCATTTTATAGATGAGGAAACAGAAGCATGGGAATTCAGGTAAGTTGCCCCATATTCTGCAGAAATTAGCCAGTCTGTTGAGTTGGTGCTTTTAACCATTAAATGTGTTGCCTCTTTGAAATAAAAACAAGATCTTCTTACCTTACTCCATGATTGCACCCACATATTTTGGAAAATTACAGCATTTATTTATTTATTTATTTATTAAGGTATCATTGATATACAATCTTACAAAGATTTCACATAAGCAACACTGTGGTCACTACAGTCACCCATGTTATTGAGTCCCTCCCCCATCACCACAGTCACTGTCCATCAGCACAGCAAGATGGCACAGAGTCACTGCTTGTCTTCTCTATGTTACACTGTCTTCCCCATGACTCCTCCACACCATGTGTTCCAATCATAATCCCCCTCAATCCCCTTCTCCCTCCCTCTCCACCCACCCTCCCCAACTCCTCCCCTTTGGTAACCACTAGTCCCTTTTTGGAGTCTGTGAGTCTGCTGCTGTTTTGTTCCTTCAGTTTTGCTTCATTGTTATACTCCACAAATGAGGGAAATCGTTTGGTACTTGTCATTCTTTGCCTGGCTTATTTCACTGAGCATAATACCCTCTAGCTCCATCCATATTGCTGCAAATGGTAGGATTTGTTTTCTTTTTATGGCTGAATAATATTCCATTATGTATATGTCCCACCTCTTCTTTATCCATTCATCTACTGATGGACAGTTAGGTTGCTTCCATATCTTGGCTATTGTAAATAGTGCTGCAATAAACATAGGGGTGCATCTGTCTTTTTGAATCTGGGATCTTGTGGAAAATGACAGTTTTGAGGGTACCTATTTTTTTTTTTTTATTCATCCTATGAGAGAGGATTTAATTAACTATAGGTATCTGTAGAGTGCTCCATGGATCCCAGTCTGGGTATGTTCTTGTTCAAAATGTTACACACTTTCTTCTGGCCTCTTCTTCAGGCACATGTGAGAAATAAACAAATATACAAAATTCAGAAACACATGTGAGAAATAAACAAATAGACAAAAACGCATTATGCCTAAGTGAACAACAAATCAGCAAGTGTTACTACTTCCATCTCTGATCAAATAACAAAATAGCCTTCAGGAAGAGCAGATAAGATCTTAAGCAAGCAAACAGCATTTAGTGTGGCTCCTGACAAGGCCTCTCTACTCCTTGCTCAGGAAAACTGCTTGTGTTCTTGAATGTAAAGAAAAGGTTAAACTGGATTTTGTATAAAAAAAAGAGTAAACTACAAAATGAACTTTAGAAAAGAGTTTTTTCAAAGTGTTCAAAATAAATATAAAGTTATGGTATATCGGTGATAAACTGTAGTTCAATGGAAGCTTCATAAAGTCATCCCTGCTTATCTTTTACCAGATGTTGGAAAAACATATTGTTTCTGGGTTTTATTTTCCTCTGTGTGTAGCTTCCTGAATGGGAATTGGGATTGTGGATTTAAGCCCCATGGATGCTAAGACAGCAATTTTTCACTGAGTCTGAATTGATTCAAACCAAATGATAGAAATATTTTGAAGACTATTAAAGGAAGAAATCTATATAAAGATGCATTTGAAATATTTTTCCCTAAAAAGTAACTACTTCAAAGCTATTGAAAGTCTCCTGGAAAACACTGAGGCACCAAAGAGTTTCTCATACACTTTTCCCACCTATAACCTTGGGTTTCTCTCCTGCGTTTTGTTCTTTGCGTAAAGCAAAATGCTTACCACAAGAAGAACATTTTAAACATGCTGGAGATTTCCCTGTTGTTCTGTCGACTTCAGCTGACTTATGGTAAATGGTTTCCAGTTGCATTGACTCATTTTCCAACCCTCCCGTCTCTTCTTTCTCTGCTCACCGTGACTCCATCTTGTTCTAGTGTGTGGTCCATTATATATATAATGCTTTCAACAGAACTGCATTTTGCAAACCACTCTTTTCCAATTTCAAGTTAAAAAAAAAAAAGAAACTCACCTATCCACTGACCCACTAAAATCCTAACTGGAATCATCCATCCTGGGTTCTCGTACCTTCATGAAAGTTTCAGACTAGGAGGTCAAAGGCTGCATTATCTTGAACATAATCTGTTTCTTTCCTTGATTTGACAGACTTGTTGTTACAGGAGAGTCAAATAACTCTTGGGAACACTATCAATTTATTTACTTCTTTTTGTAATTGGAAAAGTTAGAAAGACATAAAACAATGACTATAACAAACATTAGCACATACAGGAAAGTATCAAACTTGTGTCATTCCTTTGGTGAAATAAATAAATACTACTGATAAAGTTGAAGCCCCCTTGAACTCTTCTCTGATCCTTAATTTTCCCCCAGTTACCACCACCACGATGGTTTGGGTGTGGTATCATGTCAGCTCAGGCTTTTACTTTAGCTACAAACATCTATTCCTTATAAACAGCATAATCATTTTACTTGTTTTTGCAAGTAATGTGTTTACAAGTTTATAAACATAGTATCATGTCTTACCAATGTCAGGCTGAACTACCTTGATCTCTGGGGATAATGGAGGATGAAATTCACTTAAACTGTGTCTTCTGTTTTAGAAACTGTTGCCTGGAGCAAGTTTTAATTTCTATAATGATCAGAGCAATAAATCTCTACTACAAACAATAATGCTTGAGGTGAACTCTTGCCTTGGCGACTTTATGAGGTTGTGCTAGAAAACGAAACTTGGTTGGGCAGATCTCTTACCTAAGATCTGGAAACTTGAGGGAAGCTCGCTCTTGGAACATTTCTGATATTACAGTTTTCTGGCAAACTAATTTTTTTCTATCAAAATTTTTAGGTGCTCACTACGGAGAATACATAAATACTTGCTTTAATTTAAATTCCTGGATACAAGATACTACTGGGCAATTTTATCTGCTCAAATATTTTTCATGTTAGTGTGACACAAGGTTAAGAAATAAAGTTTTAAATGCAGTCTTAGTATTTATAAATTTATCTTTTTTCTATATGGAAAAATTTAATTGTCAGAAATAGGCACTGGAATTAAAAATTCTTCAGAGCTATGTAGTTCTATACTTAAATTCAATCTAGGAAGACTAAGGGTACTGTGAAAAAACTGAATACCTTAGTACTTCATAATGTAATGCAGCCTCCCATCAAGTTGACGTAAATGAAAAAATTGGTGTTTATAAATCTGGTAGTCTAGCGCCACCTTGTGGCAAAAATACTCAACTACATCGTGTTCCATTTTCAAGAGTAAGAAGTCTATTTCTTTACAAGGCTCGTTCATTTGTTCATTCATTTATTCATTCATACAGTTCCAATGTTGTTGTTAATTGGATCGACAGTGCATACCAGTAGGGCAAGTAGCCATCAAGATTTCCTGGGATTGAGGGCTTCCTGGGACACGAAGTTTAAAACCAGGGCAGTCCCAGGTAAACTAGGACCAGTTGGTCCCCTACCTAAGTATAAAGCACTCTCTGGGTGCCCAGAAACAGCAACGAATAAGACACACAAGGTCCCTGCTCTCACTGAGTGCATGTTATTGTGGGGGGACATAGATGACACATAATCATGTAAAATATTATCTGTAAGGTATACACATAACCAACATAGGTTAATAGAATAGAAAGTGACTTGGTGGTGCTTGGTAATGGAGGAGGTGACATTGAAACTGAGAACTGAATGACATGCAGGAGCTCATCATATGAAGATAGGAGGAAGAACATTTTGGGCAGCAAGAAAAATTAGAAAGGAGCTCCTTGATGAGGAATAAGCTTGGAGTGTCTAAGGAACCGAAACGAGTCACTGTGGCTTGAGTTCCGCGGGTGTCCTAGTTTCCCGGGGCTTCCGTAATGATCACCATGAACTGGGGGGTTTAAAGCAGCAGAGTTGATGCCTCACAGCTCTGGAGGCCGGAGGTCTAAACTGAAGCCACCGGCAGCGCCCTGTCCTTCTGAAGGCTCTGGCCTAGGACACTTCCCCGCCACTTTCTGGCCTCTGGTGGTTCCTGGAAACCCCTGGGGTTCCTTGGCCGGTATAGGCAGCCCTGCGGTCCTGGCCTCCACCTTCCACGGTGTTCTCGCCGAGTCTCTGCCTTCTCGTGATCTTTTCCTTTTCTTTTTCTTTTTTTTGTTTTCACATGGCTTAACACAGTACAGATTTATTTCTCATGCTCCATGTTCAAAATAGTTCTCTTTTTAAAGAAGTGAAACATTTATATATACAAAGAGGCACTTTTCTACCTTTTTCTCCATCCATCTCTAGAGGTTGCCAGATGTTATTAAAGTTGGTAAAATGTATGATATTCTTTGCATTTCTACAAAAAATTAGGATTTTGATTGGAATTCTGTTGATTGATAGGTTAACTAGGGGATAATTGCTCCCTTTACAGTATTATTTCCATTCCTGAATTTATCTCTCTATGTATTTAAGTCTTCTTTTACGTTCGAATAAATTCTAATTTTCTACATGAAATTCTTGCATATCTTTTATTAAGTTTTATTTCTCGGTGCCCTATATATTTTTGATGGGTTTTAAAGAAGAGCCTGTTGCAGATTTTGTGCACTGGCTAATCTAGTAGCAATTCTCAACCTCCTCTGTAGGTTGAGGTGGCCATATGACCTAGTTCGGGCCATGATCTTTTCCTTTCGTTAAGGATCACGGCCTTGCCCAATGGCATCATTTTAATTTGATTACATCACAGAGATCCTATTTCTGAATGAGTTTACATTTACACGTATGTGGGAACAATTAGGGACTTAACATAGCTTTTGGGGGGATACAATTCAACTTACTACAGTGGACGAGACTGAAAATGATACAAGAAGAAACAAACAAACACACAAAAGCAAACAAGAAAAAAATAAAGAAGAAAACAAGAGAGGGAGGCTGGGCCCAGATCATGCAGGGATTTGCAAGGGAAGGTAAGGACTAAAACTGGGTCAGTTTTAAGGAGCGGAGAGATGTGATATCACAGACGTTTTCAAGTAAGATTTCTGCTGTGGGAAGATGGACCCTGGGAAGCAAGAGGGGAGATAAACAGGTTAGGAGAGGTTGATGTGGCTGGTTACAATGAGGATGGTGAAGACGGAGGTAATTGGGGGGAACTGGGATATGCCTTAGGGACAGAACTGGTAGGTTTTCTGCTGGACTGGATGCTGGTGTGATAACAGAAGGATATCAAGGCCAACTGCTGGAGTTTCACTTGAACAATCTCGTGGGTATTTCTGTCATTTCCTGGGCTGAGGAAACCTGGAGAAGAAGCAGGTTTAGGGACGAAAATGGAGCATTTTATCTCTGCAGTGGGAAGATAGCAGAACAATAGCTCATTTCCAGACCCCAAGTTACAAGGGCATGTGGGAAAAGATAGCTCCACTCCAGAAGGTGGCGGGGAGAGAGAGTTTATGGTGTCTGATAGGGCCTGGAAGAAAAGAGAAGGCTAGAGAAGAGTGTGAGGCCGAGGGGATTTCTGATGGTAGTCAGATGATAGAACTGTGAGTCCGCAGAACACCCCAGCAGGGCTTGGAAGGGGGCAGAGGAAGGAAAGTGGGTCGCATTAGGGCATGCGCCCGGTGGTTTGGGGGATGATGGTTGACTTTTGGAGTCTGACCTGTTGCTGGTGACTGAGGTTAAGTGCTCATAAAGCCTGATGGGATCTGTATGATCATCTCTGAGTGGAAGGTGTCTGGTTGAATATATCTGGCGTGAGATCCACTAGGCATCTCTTCTGTCTTGCAGTGTCCAGGAGCTTGGTGGAGGAGGTGAGAGCCCAGGCCTCCTCACAGATAGACATCTTCTTTAGGAAGCAAGGAGTGTGAAGCTTTTTGATAGCTGATGGAGGGTTGGCCTTATCTGGAGCAGGAAGCCAGGTACCACATCTTTTCTGGGTGACACAACGAAGCATGAGATGCTTGTTCATGAAAACCTATTGCAGGCAGCCTCCTCTGCTCATGTGTCAAGTAGAAATGGCAGTAGGGTTATGAGGTGCTCTGGTTATACCTGCCATTTAGAATTCATATGCTGACTGTGAAACATTCCATCTGCTGGCATAATATTTGGAGGCTCTCAGTGCCTTTAAATCATACCAACTAGTTAGAAAATTTACAAGCTCGTTTTTATTGGTTTATCATTTTTTCTTGTCTGATGAAACACATGATTAGACAAAGGCATAAAATGAGAAATATTTCACAGGGATAATATAGATCTAAACTCAGATAAAAACATAAACATTTATTTTTCTTTTCTAGGCAAATAAATAGTCTTATGTTTACACTTCCTTAGCTCAGGCGAAGATTCTGGAAGCTCAATAATAAATAACCTCTAGGTTAAAGGAGAAACAAGAGGAAGAGAAAGGATGAATGCACATTTTATCTCTTATTTATTTATTTTTATTTTTCAGTTTAGACGGTTTAGAGGCTGACAGGCCAACCAGGCTAGTCCATATGTCAAATAGCATATTCTAGCTCATGTACACGTTCCCATCTGACCTCTGCTGAGACAGGGAGGAGAAGCTGGCTTCTCTTCTCCCACCCCCCCATTTCTGGAAAGACCCAAATGGGCCTTTTCTTTCTCAGCATCTTCAGAATGTGTATCAACCACCAGAAGAGCATTAAAAAGGTGAAATGCTTGGCCTCTCATTTGTTCCTGGCTTCTACGATGGAATCGGTGTGTAGCATAGTAGAAACAAGAAGCTCTATTGGATAAAATTAGCTTTGTTTTATTTTAAAACTTAAAATATTTTGACCAGTTGTTTATTTTATAATTTATAAGCAGTAAAATTTGTTGCTTTGGTGTGCAGATTTATGGATTTTGATAAGTGCATAGAGTCATGTAACCATTTCCACAGTCAAGATACAGAACAATTCTATCACCCCCCAAAATTCTATCATCTTGTCCCTTTGGACATTTACTCTTTTAAAGTAAATCATATTTTTGTTTACTCTTAGGCCCTTGATCTATATCAATGGGGTGAATCTTGAAACGGTTTTTTTTTTTTTTTTACATTTTACAAAGATGAACCAGTCAGTCATTCTTTCTAATACCAATATAAGAAGTCCTTTTTACTCTGAGCCCACCGTCACTCAGACAGGCTCCTGTGATGTGCCCAGAGAGGTGTTCTGTGCCCAGGGAGATTCAGATTGCCCTTTGATTTCGCTCCTTGTTTATATCCATAGGAGCTCAGTTCTCCTTACATTTCTTCCAGTCTTTCTCATAAAATAGCTATTGGTGTCCTCACCATCTTTCCTGTTCTTGCTGTGTGCTTGAGCAACTCTTAAAACACGGTGTCCAGAATTAAATGTAAAGCCCCACATATTGATATTATCCTCCAGGGGCCTAGCCAGCACAAGATTTCTTCCTCCCATAGTCTAAAATTCCAGTAGCTTTTTAATTTTCTCAGCCATAATTCACTGCTTACTGACAAAGAGTATCTGGTCAGTGAAACACATTTTAAAAATTTAACATGGCTGCTAATTCATTTACTCCTTATCCTGTACATGTGGTACTGGAATTTTTGCATCCATGTGAAGGCTTTTATATTTATCCTTATTAATATTGTCAGTGTAAAATTGGGTCAAAGTTCTGGCCTGTTAAGATGAGGCTAGATTATTTTTCTGTGACATCAGGCATATGCTGTCCCTGCTCAGTTTTGCGTTAATGTTGGAAGGTAGCCAGGCATTTCTCTCTCACTACCTTGTCAGCCTCCAATCTCTCTTTATATCTAAAGCCCTCCTTTGCCCATTTTCTCATTTGCTCATATCTCTTCTCAGGTCAAAGATACCATAGCTGGAATCACCTAAAGAAGGTTGACGAGGAAGGGGCAAAGCCAGTGAGTGCTACTGGGCCTGAAACTCCATCGATAGCTTCCTGTTTGGGAGGTGTCCTCAGAACATCGCCAGCTGGGTCTTTCAGGTGTTTAATTCCCCTTGAATAGGCTTTAATGCATAGTGTGAATTTAGGATAAAATTATCTTTTTAAAAATATGTTTTATATGTACAGAACCAATTGGCCCCAAAGCATTTATTGAATAGTTCATTCTTTCCCTAGTTCATTCTTTCCCATCGATTTGTAATGTTAGCTCAGTGATATATTGGGTTTCCATATTTACTTTCTAATATATCTTTTTGTCTTTACTTTTTACTTTTTTTGTCTTTACTGTCTCAATATCTCGATGTCTTAATTATTGGACTTCATAGTGATACTTCTTAGAGAAAGGACATCCCCAATCTTTTTCATAAAAAATGTTTGATTTCTTCTACCTTTGCTCTTCCAAATGAAATCTAACAGTGGCTTATCAAGGTCCACACAAAACCTTAATGAAATTTGAAATTAATTTTATTGAACTTAAGGATCAATTGGAGAGAATTGACATCTTTATTGTAGTGGTTATTCTCATCCATGAACATGGTTTGTCCAACTGGCAGAGTCCCACTGTATGAAAGTTCATTCAGACCTGCCCAGCAATTCCAGGTGACCTTGTTTTCTCTTTTTCAAACAAAACCTAGATGTTGACCTAGAATGTGAATGTCTAATAGGACTAAACCCTTCTATTGTGTGTGTGTTTTAATTAGAGTATCATTGATATACAATCTTATGATGGTTTCAAATACACAACCCAATGGTTCAACATTCACCCATATTACCAAGCCCTCATCCCCTCCAGTGCCGTCACTGTCCATCAACATAGTAGGATGTTATAGAGTCATTAACTATATTCTCTGTGCTGTACTACCATCCCTGTGATCAGCCTATATTGTGATTGCAAATTATTGTGCCCCTTCATCCCCTTCTCCCTTCCCCCTCAGCCCTCCCCAACCCCTCCTCTTTGGTAACCAACTAGTCCTTTCTCTGTGTCTGTGAGTCTACTGCTATTTTGTTCCTTCTGCTTTGTTTTATTTTTATACCCCACAAATAAGTGAAATCATATGGTGTTTGTCTTTCTTAGCCTAGTTTATTTCACTGAGCATAATATCCTCTAGATTCATCCATGTTGTTGCAACTACTGTGTGTTGGCAATTATTACATGGAGTTATCAACATAAATCACTGATTGGTGCTCGCTCCTGGGAACTATTTTGAACTGAGTAGATGTCTTTTATGTCCCTTATTTCTAGTACATCTGCTGGAGTATAAGAGTATGGAGAATCAGTCATTCTGTATGCCTTTCCTTACTCCCCATTTATTTAGGAATGCCACAATAGAGCTCCATTCAGGTGTAACCTGGGGAGAGACCCTCTATTGGCATAACTCATACTGAATGTCCCAAAGTCGAAATGAGGGCTTGCGTGGTGTTGGGTAAAATAGACAGGAGGCTTCAGAGGGACTTGTAGTTGAAGACTACAGAGACAATGCTAAAGGCAGAAACTCAGATGCAGCAATCTGAACAGGGAGGCCAAGTGTGACATAAATGCACTATGAGAGAAAGAGTGTTTTTTTAACTCACTGAGATAATGAAAGAGGTTGGAAAGCTGGTACTCTTAAAAGACGATAGTTTTCTTTTTAAATGTGTTTCTTTTTTTTGAGATTAATGGCACTTTTCCCAGGGAAAGAAACACACTTTTGTATTGTGCTTAAAACAATGCCTCATGTATATGCTCCATAAATATGAATTCAATCAATTTATCAAAGTTCATAAAGATTCCCACCCCTATTAAATAAGTTATAAGTTAAAATTGTACTCATATTTTGCTTGTGTTTTGTTATCCCTGGAAGAACAAAAGGCAGTGAGGAGATAAAATTGTTCTTGCTTTAAGTTAAACCCCAGTAAAGATGTCCTGTGGCTTTTACTGTTCTGGAAGCATTGTCTCTTCCTTCCCACTCCAATGTGCAAAAGGCATTTTGAGTCTCTACTTGTAAAAATAAAATTCATGAAAACAATTTCTCATCTTTCTGAGGACTAATTTCAACTTTCAAAACAGTATTTATTCTTTTAATTTAAAAAGTCACAAAATAGTCGTACATAGTTTTTCTTTTAACATTTGAGAGTACATTTATAAGCTTTCTCATGAATATATAAAATTAGCATCATATAAAAGTACATTTATAGCTTTCTCAGGACTATATAAAATTATCATCATATAAAGATATTCCTAATTATAATTTTCCTATTGCCATGACTTTAAATAATTCTTTTTCTTAAAAAGGAGGGTGAATAAACATTGAAAAGACTAGGAACAACAAATGCTGGCCAGGATGTGGAGAAAGGGGAACCCTCCTACACTGCTGGTGGGAATGTAAGCTAGTTCAACCATGTGGAAAGCAATATGGAAGTTCCTCAAAAGACTAAAAATAGAAATACCATTTGACCCAGGAATTCCACTCCTAGGAATTTACCCAAAGAAAACAACTTCTCAGATTCAAAAAGACATATACACCCCTATGTTTATTGCAGCACTATTTACAATAGCCAAGATATGGAAGCAACCTAAGTGTCCATCAGTAGATGGATGGATAAAGACATGGAATACTATCATTCAGCCATAAGAAAGAAGCAAATCCTACCATTTGCAACAACATGGATGGAGCTGGAGGGTATTATGCTCAGTGAAATAAGCCAGGCGGAGAGAGACAAATACCAAATGATTTCCCTCATTTGTGGAGTATAACAACGAAGCAACACTGAAGGAACAAAATAGCAGCAGACTCAGAGACTTCAGGAAGGGACAAGCAGTTAACAAAGGGGAGGGGTGGGGGAGGAAGGATGGAGAAGGGGATTATAGGGTATCATGATTAGTGCACATGGTGTGTGTGTGGGTCACAGGGAAGACAAGTAGGGACTCTGTGGCATCTCACTACACTGATGGACAGTGACTGCAATGGGATATGGGGGGACTTGATAATAAGGGTGAATGTAATAAACACATTGTTTTTCTTGTGAAACCTTCATAAGAGTGTATATCAATGATACCTTAATAAACAAAAAAAAAGGAGGGTGAAGAAGGAACTTTTTTTTCCAGAAGGAAATCACATTAATACATAGTTTGATATAGCAGGTGGCTATGACACACTTTTAGATAACAAATGTTTTACATTCAGTCATAGAAAGCTCACATTTTATAAAAAGCATTTTCTGGGTTTTTATGTTTCTTTTGTCATGGTGACTCATTTTGACGGCTGTTCTGGAGACTTAATGAATGTCTGCGTAAAGAACAGTGAAGGATACACGCCCTGTAGGACCCTGAACGTGGGAAGGGCTTTTCATAGCTCATGTTCCTTCCACATTTTTTTGTGTGAAATACAAACGTGGTAGCTTTTCTTTTTGCCTCTGATAAAAGTCATTCTAACTGCAGAGCAGGAAGCAAGAAGCCACCTTTCTGTGTGTGTTGACCTTTCATTCTTTTGTCCTCTCCTTTTCTCACTGTCAACTTCTTTTTCCCTTTTTTTGGTGAAACATTTGGTCTCGTAACATTAAAAAAAGAAAGATCAGAAAGGTAGCTATGACCTAAAATATGCTGGCTAAGGGTTGTCATGACATAATGCCAATAAGCAGGCTCTTGGTCAACGGTGGACTAATGTCAGTATTAAATTTTAAAACTCATGGTCTTCCTCCTTGGCCATTATAAGGGACCATCCCCCCATGAGCGAAAGCTGCTTTGTACACACTTGTTCTTTGTTGCCCACAGTGCCGACTGATCATTCCTGTCCTTGGAACACTTTGTACATTTTCTGGGACTGTTTGACATACTCAGTTTTTCAGTTGTCAGCAAACAGTTCCTCAGAGTCAGAATTCAGCCCGAATTTAGCTGCAGGAGAGAGTAAATGAAAAATGTCCCACAGCCAGTAGTGGAGGAGCTGGGTTTATTCAAGCCCCTGTTTTTACATAAATGCATTCTATTGTGCTGTAGTTTAGTACAATAAAATGTGCCCACTGAAAAGGTATATTTCAATGATTTTGGAAAATTGAGACATTCCTGTAACTACCACCAACGTCAAAACATAGAACATTCCTATTGGGTCAGAAAGCTCCTCTGCACCGCATCCCAGCACCCCAACCTCCATCCTCACCCCGGGCAACAACAGGTCTGCTTTGTGTCACTGTAGATCAGGTTTGTCTTTCCTAGGGTTTCATTAAATAAAGTGCAATCATAGGTGTTTTTTGTTTGCTTTTTTTTCCTCAGGACAATGTTTCTGAGGTCATCAGTGTTGTATGTATCAGCAGTCATTGCAGTTTGGCTAAACTGACCCAATGCAAATTGCAAATTCGCTACAACCAGTTTGATTTTGTTTTTATACTTGAGATTACAGATCTGTGATGAAGGATATACCTAAAGTGAGTTCTGGGAGGGCGCCAAACACAGAGCTCCTTTGCCATCACCCCACGGAGTCAGGGCATGGCACCCTCCTGGCAGGCCCACTTCTCCTCCAGCTCCTGTGCCAGGTTGGTTGAGCGTTTAGGTTTGTGACAAAGCGCCAGCTTCACTTTCAGGTCATATTCGTGGGGTATTTATGATCGGAAGCCTCTGCTTATTAAACATATAGGAACAAGTTACTGTTGCTGCTCAGTAGATGGCGCCAGACAACAGTTTACCAATCTGTCCATTTTTTATACTTGAAATGTTTATTTAAAAAAAAAGCTGAATGAAAATTGAACAGCAGCAGACTCACAGAACCCAAGAATGGACTAACAGTTACTAAACGGAAAGGGGATGGGGAGGGTGAGTGGGAAGGGAGGGAGAAGGGGATTCAGGGGCATTATGATTAGCACACATAATACAGGGGGGGCATGGGGAAGGCAGTACAGCACAGAGAAGACAGGTAGTGACTCTGTAGCATCTTACTATGTGATGGACAGTGACTGTAACGGGAATGTGGTGGGGACTTGATAATAGAGGGAATGTAGTAACCACAATGTTGCTCATGTGAAACCTTCATAAGCTTATATATCAATGATACCTTAATAATAATTAAAAAAAGCTGAATTGATTTCACGAGTGTGGTATCATCTTATTTATTCTTTGAGGCATACCAAGTTAGCTTAGTTTGTGTTTTATTGTTCAGCTGTTTTATAGTCCAAAACTTTATATCAAAACATTCCACATTGGGAAAATAGTCATTAATATTGTACTAACTTTGTCTGGTGACAGATGGTGGCCACACTTACTGTGGCAAGCATTTAGTAATGTGTAAAATTGTCAGGTTGCTGTATTACACACATGAAAGAATATGATTTTGTATAACAAATATGTATCAATAAAAAAATAAAACTTCACACTGAAAAATGTTACTTATTCTTGAGGGCATTTTTTAAAAAGATCCTTGATCATGTGTGTGGAAATTCTATAAATAAAAGTACTCTTAGAGGTACCTGTTTTAGATACTAAAGGAAAAAGTTATGCATTTATAGTTTGAAACACTTTGAAGTATAAGAGATTGCTTTGTGATCTGAGTTGAGGAAGCTGATTTTTATTGGCTTTTAAAAAAGTTTTCATCTTTTAATATTCCCATGAGCTCTGAGATCAGTGAGGTTGTGTGTAATGCTAGATGTGTCTTTTGCAGACAGAGTAACAAAACAATAACTTACTGTACACGTAATACCTTCTTTTTCTAGCAATAACTGAGAATGGGGTGTTCCTAAGTAAATGCTTTTAAATTGCTCTGGCAGTTGAATAGAACCAGTCTAGTAATTACTTCAAGTTAACGTATCAGCATGTGAATGTGGATAATCTCATTATCCACATTTTTCAGCTTTTTACATAATTGAACAGTGCTTAGGTTTTGTATGAATCTCTTTGGAAAATGATATTCTGAGCATCTTAAAAAATGTGTGACTCTATATGTGAGATTAGTTCTTAGCTATATACACCAGGGATATATTTACATCTTGAGGAAAGTTAAAATAACTAAAATAATAAATTAGTCTGCCTTTATATGTGGCCATTTGACATTTGACTCTTTGACATCCATTAGAATATTTGCTTTATAAGTAACTATACTGATCTTTAGATCAGTGCTCATATTGTCGCATTGTTTATTTAGCCCAAAAGAAGATAGGGCCCGGTGAGCCATCAGCAGGGGATTTATAATTAGTTGTTTGTTTCGTAGTACATAATACTCATTTATACCATGTGGGAATTGACTTTGGTAATTAACTGAATTTCCCAGCAAACTGAAGCCAAGTCCATAAAGGTTAAAAAAAAAATCTCTGTCATTTGAAAATTTCTTAGACATCTTCTTGCATTCAAAGTATATGTTGAAAGCTAGAATAATGCAACCATTTTCCTCGGCTATTTGGTGGGAACCAAGGGGACTCAGAGGAATCAAGTGATCAGTGGTTGACACAGCTTGATTCGTCTTTGCACAGTAGAAATTGAAGGCCGATGGAAATAGACTGCACAGAATCCATTGGAAAAAATTTTCCTGATGACTGTTTGGAGGCACAATGTCAATATTTGCTTCTGCATCTCTTCCTTTATTAATGCTTCCATGGCTGTTTAAAAATCGGGGCATAATTGGCAAATAAAATGGTAAGGTATTTAAATGGTGCAATGTGATGATTCGATACATGTATACAGTATTTATGGACTGCAGAGAGAGAGCATTTTCGACATGGATCTTTAGAATCAAACAAAGGGGAAGAAAGCCATTCTGGATGAGTGGCCATAAATGTGCCAACTAACCTGTGGCTATTTGTATTTGTTTTATAATAAGAAAGCCAGATGCGTATTATATCTCAATATTCCCTCAAGTTTTACAGGAAAGTTCCTGCCTGGGACACTGTGTTTGGCTCTCCCGTTAGCCATCCCAACCTGCTTCCCCTTCTCTCCTGTCATCACAGAGTACAGGAGCTGCTATCCCACTCTAGACTCTCTTTGTGACCGAAGTGGCGATGTGATAGAATCTGGCCCTTGAGGGATAAGCAGAAACCTACTGTGGACTTCTGGGAAAGCCTTTGCTTCTGAGATACAGATGCCTTCCTTTTCTGATTTGCTTCCTCATCTTCCTCCTGGGCAAATTCATTGCTAGAGCATCCCAAGCCACCTGGGACCATGTGAGAGTGACAAGGTAGGTGACCACAGCCTCAGGCCTGTTACCTTTGAGCTGCTAAAGCAAAGCCAGCAACTGTCTACCACATGACATGAGTATGAGAGGAAAAAAAAAATCAGCCCCTGTTGAAACTGTTACTGGTTGGAGCTTAACACAACCCTTAATGGATGCACTGTCTCATTAGAACTGGGATAAAAGGCATTTTTCGTAAATGATTTAGAGTGAGGTAGCAATGAGAAGAATAGAGAGATTCAGGAAGAAAGGGCAAGAGACACTTGGAAAACGAATTTAGGAAGTTAGGGAGCAAAGGGTCAGCATTGTTCTCGTTGGGATGGTGCTTCATCTGCTTCTCTTTGCTAGCCCACTAGACAACAATTTCCATTCAAACGTGATTTGCTACAGAGGCTCAAAGAAGGCAAGCACACGTCTGTCTTAGGAGGTTTATACCATTTATATTGTTCCTCAATGGCATTTCTCTTAACACTTTGCATATAATGTTTCTTTATTTGAAGAAACTATCACACACGTGGTAGAATATTCATCAGAACAAGCCTCTGCTTATTAGTGCTCATCTGTTATCTTGACAAACAAGAATGTAACCTCACATTTCATATGCTACCTGGAAGGGTGTCCATGTGCCTGAAAACCCCTAACATAGTGCCCTGCCCATGGATGGCATTTGGCTAAATGACTCATACTGGGTGGCATGCTGGTAAACTAGGTTTCCAAAAAAGAAAAAAAGAAAAGCCCTAATTTGCACCCTTTGCCAATTTCTGTGCTGCAAATATTCCAATCACAGTAACTTCATGTGACCCGTGATTTAACTGCTGGCTTGTGAAATCTCTAAATATTTAACTAAAGGTGGTAGGACTAGCCCCAGCACACCCCTCTGCACATTGGAAGTTCAAGTTGGAAGGAACTTAGGCATCACCTGGTCCCTCTTGTTTATGAGAGAAATAACATTATTGAAGGCTTATAGTCAAATATGTGTATTTTGCTATGACCTGCTATAAAAACTGTACCATCAATTTCCCAGGGAACCTGAAGTATCTAGTGCTCTGCCCCTAGATGATGATGGATGATGGAAGTAATTTGGTTCACAGATTTGATTACAAATTCATTTCAGGTACTTTGCCTTTGAGTTTGTGAAGGTTCACATAATATGTGCATGTTATTTAAGTTGAATACAGAAACTTACCCTTATTGGATTCTTCCCAGGACACGAAGGCTTAGAGGGGAGGGAAGAAAGGTCCTGTCCGCTGGGCTTTCTCCCGCACACCCTTGTCTGCAGCTGCTGACGCGAGCCTCTGGCTGGGAAGGGGAGGGGAAACTCCTTTTGCTTCCTGCATTTCCCCTGAGACGCTACATCATCTTTCGGTCGGAGAGAGGCAGCCTTCCATTGAAAGGATCTGAACAGCTGGGCAGTGCAGCCCTTCGGAGCCTGCTTCTCTAAAGAAGTGGAGGTCTTGCATTTGTATGAGACTAACTAGTTGCTGCCTCTGCCATGGTCATTAGTTTCAACTAGATGTGTCCAGTTGTTTCAGCCTCTCAGTTCTCCCCGCCTCTCACCCTCATGAAGACAACGCCATCAAGGTCAGATCCAAGACGACCAATTTTAGGTCTAGAGTCGTACACTGGTTTATACAGTAGCCTTGACACCATCTATAGGAACCTCTGTTGCCTGGTATAGCCTGGCGTGACTTTCACGGGATCATGTATAGCTGTAGTGTCAGAGCCAGGACCAGGATTTAGGCCTCCTGGCTTCCAGATGTTAACTTACTTTACCAGGGTCACGCAGCTAGTAAGTACAGCTGTGTGGAAAAACCTCCCCTCATACAGCACAGCCAGGATTCAAACCTCCTTTGTTTTACCCAAAGAGCGGTAGCTCCTGCCACCTTGTTTTTATCTTTCAGGTTTTTTCAAAAATCCAGAAAAAACATGCTAAGCTAGGTTCAGCCACTAGGTGGAACACTTAACCTAAAGTGAATGTCTTTCCAAACCCTTTATGGACAAAAATCTGAGGTTCAAGGGGACGGCTCCCACTTTCCAGCATAGTAATTTCTTACGCGTTATAAGGCCAGATGTAAGATTTCTATTGTGTGTTCAATATATTCTGAACCTTCAGGTATCATCTAAGCTGCCTCCTATTCAGGAAACAAAGGCAGACGTGAAGAGTGATTTTTCTTGGTGCCTTGGGTTGATGATAGAGAAAGGGAAGACGGAGTGGACACCCTAAAAATCATGTGGAAAATCAGGGGGAAAATTTCAAAAATAGATGTTAGTTTAGTAAAATTTAAATTTAGCCAATGGTTTAAACAAACTTGAAACTAAACAAATTCTGATGATGAAGTGATATCTACATTTTTTTTTTCATTTTGCAATCATGGAAACACTGTTCCATGTTACAAGACATCCATTTCCAAAATTACAGTTTTGCAATTTAATTTGGTCCATTTGAGAGAATTTTATTTTTGAAAAACTGTTTATGTAAAATACAAAACTGGAAACAAGTGTGTCAAAAGTTCCAAGAAAACCAGAAGTAAAAGCAACAAATCACATAAGTAGTGATTAGTAAAAATACACATCCCCAAAAGACTGCACACTGGGAATATTCTTACCAAAACATGCTATGAGGCCCTGGGGTACATTGCTCTAAAGCGGCTTATTAGTGAGGAGGTAGTGGCTGCCCATTCTTCACCATGATCAGTTACAATATTTGAATTTTCTAAAATGAAAGAGAACTGATTAGTGGTTACTGCATATTAATTTCAGGGAGAAACTGAAGTCTCGATTCTGACTTTCAGAGGCATAAGCATGAAGTGACCCAAGTCAGGTTAGCCTTGCTTATTTTGCAAAATGAGCTAAATTAAGCTTTGCTTGTATGACTAAACTTATTTTCCCTGCTCAGGTAATTTGCAAGTCGGGTTTCCATTTGGGTTTGATTTTAACAAAAGGAAAGGAAGGGGGAAAAAATATACCAAGAGATAAAAGAACAACTAACAGGAAACCCCAAAGCCAGGGAGAAAGTGATAGTTCAAGACCTCAAAGGATATTTGAAGTATGTTACAGGTACATAGGACTTTGGTTGGGGTAAGACGAAGGGGCATTATGTTTCTTGGGTTGGTTAGTTTTACTCTGAGCCACTTTTTTTTTAGGATTCTGAATTTTCATTTTGTTTTATATGAGAACCTGCTCATGGTTTATATGCCAAACATATGAAGCCCACACTTGCTCAGATAGGCTGATTACACAGTTGCCTTGCTTTATTATTTACGGAATAAGGGCAATGACCTCAGAGACGGGGGTCTCCGCCCAGGCCAGAATTTAAAGTCCTTTAGATGATTTGTTTTATAAATATCTTCATTTAACACATTGAGGAATACAAAAGGAGTGTATGCTTCCTAAAATATATACTCTCATATAAGTATATGAAAGAGCTTCTGTCTGCAAGGGGCTTAGTTCTGGAATTACTAAAACATTCAAATTTAAAATAATACCAAAGAGATAGTGAATTACAGCACAGAGCAGACAACCTTTGGATTCAGCATTTCTAGCTTTCCCAGCTTCTCCACTTAGTAGCCTTGACCTTGGGAAAGTAACACAACCCCTGAACTTTAGTGTCCTCATTCATAAAATGGAGATTTCAGCTCTATCAAATGGAAGTTATGAAGTTTAGTAGGTAATTTGAAAACGATCTGTTCAAATGGAAGTTAATATTATAATTAGTAGCCAGAATATGGAAACAGACAAGTAATGTTCTAGGATTGCACAGGGATGGTCACTGAGGCTATGGTGGTTTGAGGGTTTTCAATTATTAGCAGAATTTTGGAAGGTGTGAGACAGTTAAGGAGCTATTCCAATATGGCAAACATTGGAACATCCCTTATCTAGTGATAATAAAAACTGTAACCTTGATCAAAGTAGGTTTTTTAGGGAGTCAAGTAAGTTGAACCTGGACAATATGAAGAGCATTTGAATGCTGGGATGGCTGTGTGTTTAGGAAGAATGACAGAATCAAATGAACGTCTAGCTGTGTGATGCAGGAGGCTGGGACAGGGTTCACGCACAGCCCCACCCTTCAGTGTCTGTCTCTGTAGTTTCGTTCTTCCCAGAATGATATATGAGTGAAATTATACAGCATTAGCCTTCTGAATTAGGTTTCTTTCACTTATAATAATACATTTGAGATTCATTCTTAAGGTTGTGTGGATCCCTGGTTCATTTCTTCTTATTGCTGGGGAATGTTTCTTTGTATGGATATACCAGGGTGTGTTTATTTACTGCTTGAAGAACATATGGATTTTTCCAGTGTGGGGCAATTATGAAAAAAATGTATTGAAAGGTTTTTGTGTGAACATTAAGCACTCTCTACTCCAGGGTAAATTCTGAGCAATAACGTTGCTTAATTTGATAAGAAATGGCCAAATTATTTTCCAGAATGGCTATAACATTTTATATTTCATTAGCAACGCATGAGAATTCAACCACATGTCATTTTGTATGTTTTTAAAAATAAACTTTTTAAAGAACAATTTTAGATACACAGCAAAATTGAAAAGATAAGGAGAATTCCCATACACCCCAAGCCTAGTTTCCTCTACTAACATGTTACTTTAGTACACACACTATGATTGTTATAATTAAGGAACCACATTGATATATTATTATTTGTCATCAGCCTTAAAAACAAGCTTCAGAACAATGATCAACCCTTTTGTTTTGGAAGCTTATGGGTTGGTTCTAGTCTGATTATATAAACAATGGAATCTGGGAGGTTCTGATTGTGTTGATCAGTGTGGATGGCAGGCATCCATATTTTAAGTGCTCATCACCCCACTCCACCCCACCCCTTGGCGGCCATCACCTGGTGAACTCCTGCTTGTCCTTCAGGACTCACCTGAATGTCATGTTCTTAAGGACGCTTTCCTGAGGCCTTTCATGTAAAGCAGGTGCTCTAGGGGCTCTGTTTCCTTCAGGGGATTTGTCACATCTCAGCATTTCCTAATGCTCAGCACACTGACTTATTGCTCTGAACATATCTTTGTCGGGGGCAGGAGGGGATGGTCCTGTACATTTTAGGGTGTTTGCGGCACTTTAGATGCCAGAAGCACCTTTCCCCTGCGTGTGACAACCGAAAATGGCTCTAGACGTTGCCAAATGTCCCCTGGAGGCAAACCCTGCTTCCCACCCCATTGAGAACCACCCCTCCCCAACTCACTGGTGATGTCATATACAGTCTATCTCACACGCAGAGTTTGTGAGCTCCAGAAGAGCAGGATTTGTGTGTTTTTTTCTCACTTCTAGATTTCCCCAAACATACTACAACGCCTAGCACCTCCCAGAGGAATATTTGTTGAATAAATGAATGAATGCTAAGCAGGGATTTCCGAGCTCTAAGGAGAGTGGAGACCAAAGTGCCCGCAGTAGAGAAAGAAAGGGAGGGATACATCTGAGCTACATTTACAGAGTGGACAGACAGGTGAGGGGGTGGAATAATTAATCTTCATGAATGCCTGCCAGTGCTAAGGGCTTTTATGTTTTGTATCACTTGGTTTCTCCGCAAGCTGCAAGCATTTAGTACTATCCTTATTTTCAAGTTGAGCGAATGGAGACCCGGAGACGTTCAGTGATGTGTCCACAGGGTACTGGCAGCTTCCTTTGGTCTGTCTCCACAGCTGGAGTTTTCAGTTATATACCATCTGTCAGGGACACCATTTTCTGAACTCAGCCAACAACTGGAGATATCATGATACACATTAATATTAGAGCAACATTAAAATATAAGAAACAGGGTGCTAGGGAATCTGTTCCCACCCCCAGTGAGAAGCTCCCCAAACTCCTGTTATGTGGAAGTGACACTTCTCAGGCTGAGCTCGTACTGGCAGAGAGGGTGGCAGGTTTGCCGTCTTTCCCAGACTTCGGCAGGATAGCTGTTGCCTGAGTGATTATTCAAACGTGATTCGTGGACACAGACCCAGGGATTCTGTTTTGGTCAAATAACAGTGGGACTGTGAATCTGTATATTTTGTAAGCATTCCTGAGTGCTTCTTAAACAAGGGATCTGAGCCACATTTTAAAAAGTCTGAGTTATGAAGGCAAGAATAACTCAGGGGAAGGCAAAGGGAAGGTGAGAAATGAGGGAGAATGAGAGGATTCAGGGTCAAGGGCTGCAGAAGCGTCCTCTGCTTGGCTTTGTGTTCTGATTTTATTGACCACCTTGTCTTGTAAATTCAGTTTTATTGGAAACACAGCCTTCCCCACTCACTTAGGCGGGCCTGGTGCTTTTGTGGTGCTTCTCCACAATTGACCATGTGGCTTACAAAGCTTCAATATTTACTGTTTGGCCTTTAACAAAAAAAACGTGTGCTAACCCCTTATTTTAGAGAATGTGCTTAGAATATAGGTCCTAAATAAACTAGTAGGAAAGTGTCCTTATAGTTTTTTTTTGCAAAAAACACTTGTATCTCACTGTTGCCCCCAGCACATGTACATGAGCAATTTATATGGACAAAAACCACCTTAAACACCCATGTCACAGAGATAATCTGGCCTGAAGAATATTTTGTCCCATCACTGCATTGATTTGGGAGGGACTTAACTGCATTCCATTCTCCTTTTCCTAAAAGGCCAGAACTTCTTTTCAAAAAATTTCAATCCTCACATGAAAAGATGCTCCACATCACTAATCATCAAAGAAATGCAAATTAAAACCACAATGAGATATCACCTCACACCAGTTAAGATGGCTAACATCCAAAAGACAAACAACAACAAGTGTTGGCGAGGATGTGGAGAAAGGGGAACCCTCCTATGCTGCTGGTGGGAATGTAAGCTAGTTCAACCACTGTGGAAAGCAGTATGGAGGTTCCTCAAAAAACTAAAAATAGAAATACCATTTGACCCAGGAATTCCACTCCTAGGAATTTACCCTAAGAATGCAGCAGCCCAGTTTGAAAAAGACTTATGCACTCCTGTGTTTATCGCAGCACTATTTACAATAGCCAAGAAATAGAAGCAACCTAAGTGTCCATCAATAGATGAATGGACAAAGAAGATGTGGTACATATACACAATGGAATGTTATTCAGCCATAAGAAGAAAACAAATCCTACCATTTGCAACAACATGGATGGAGCTAGAGGGTATTATGCTCAGTGAAATAAGCCAGGCAGACAAAGACAAGTATCAAATGATTTCACTTATCTGTGGAGTATAACAACAAAGAAAAAAACTGAAGGAACAAAACAGCAGCAGACTCACAGAACCCAAGAATGGACTAACAGTTACCAAGGGGAAAGGGACTGGGGAGGGTGGGTAGGAAGGGAGGGATAAGGGGGAAAACAGGCATTAGGATTAGCACACATAATGGGGGGGTCACGGAGAAGGCAGTATAGCACAGAGAAGACAAGTAGTGATTCTATAGCATCTTACTACGCTGACAGACAGTGACTGTAGTGGGGTATGTGGGGGGGACTTGATAATGGGGGAAGTCTAGTAACCATAATGTTGTTCAAGTAATTGCACATTAATGATATAAAAAAAAATAACAAGACTACAAAAAAGAAAAATTTCGATCCACAAGTTTTCTGAAGATCAGTTATGTTGTTGAGAACAAGGGAGGATTAAGAAAAGAGAGACAGTTTTAGTCTGCTGTGCATAAAAAGCCTTTTTATAGCCCCTGCCATTTTGAAAGCTGTAAATCTCTTCATTTTATGGCTGATGACAGAATAAACAAATTCTTGCTTGGAGATTGAGAACAGCTTTTATAGTTCGTTCCCTGACTCATTCAACAAGCATTAATGAGTGTCTGCTGTGCACTGGGTCAGGTGATGCAGAGATGCAGATCCTTGCAGCCTGCTGGCAGCCGGAGACACGGAGCAACTACCTGGAAGACAGCCTCCTGTGTGTTGACAGTAAATGCTATGGGGACCCAGGCGAGGGCCCACCGAGGCTGCTTGATACGACTGGAGGAAACATATACTTTATATCTTAAGTTATACTTCTATTTTTTACATACCAAGTCAGGTTACCAGGGTGCTGATATGCATTGGTTAGAGAAAGCCTTACTTGCAAATCTGAGACTCAAAAGTAACATCACATATAAGAATCAAATTCATTTTCATCGGTTTCCCCCAGTCCTCTCCCAATGGCTCTGTCAGGTGACATCTGTTGGGACTGAGCTCTGGGTACAACCTCAGTCTGGGTGCTCAAAAGAAGAATATGGGATTGAGATGGTCCAGGGGCTGCAGGGGTGCCTGGCAACTGAATTTGCATATAACCAAAGTCTCTTCAGAAGGTACCTGCATTTAGGTTCCTTTAATAAGTGAGTCCAGCCCATCGAGCTGGTACCTTTTTCCAGTCAGATTTATTTTCATCAATAAGGAGTAAAATGAGGTCTAAAGCCATGATACCCCTGTGTTGCTGCCTATTAGAATTATCTTCAGGGCTTTTAAGAGTCCTGATGCTCAGGTGGCCCCCCAGACCAGTTATATCACAATGTCTGAGGGCAGGACTGAGACACCTGGCATTGTAAACTCCTCAGATGAGTCCACTATGCAGCCAAGTTTGAAATGGCTGCTATATATCAGTGGCTCTCATGTACCCAGAGGGCTTGTCAAACTCAGATTGCTGGGTCTCACCGCCAGAGTTCCTTAATCAGTGGGTCTGGGGCAGGTGAAGAATTTGCATTTCTAACAAGTTCCATGTGATGCTGATGTGGGCTGCAGGGCTCAACATGCTCAGTGCTACACTTTGAATGGAAGCAATGAAAAGGAATGTTGGAGAAGAATAATTTTTATTTCTGTGTAAAGTTGGTCTACACTGCATTCTGAAGAATGAGAGGTGAGAGATGAGGATGGAGATGCCACTGTGTACCAGTAAGACACATCCTCGGGGTGGTATGCACCCACCTTTGCAATGGTCTTGTACTACCTGGAAAAACACACTGCTTCACAGGGTTTGTCTGTCTTTTTTTTGCTCTTTCCTTTTTAGAAAAGGCTTGATATGAGGACTTTGTTAAAATACTAAAGAGCATCTAAAGGAATCAGATGCACTCAAAATACTTTAAATTTTACAGAAAATTTGAAAAGAAAGATAGTTTTTACAAAAGGCAACCTTGAATGATATAGGCATTTCTAATGAAACAGCCTTTTATCCATAGAGGAAAAACTTGGAGCTAATAGCTCAAAGAAGCATTCCACAAGAAATTATGGTGAGTTGAAAAATAATATGAACAGAACACAAGAAGTTAGATATATTCGAAGTCTGTGCATTGATGTCAGCAAAGAGGACCATACTCAGTTACCTGAATCATTTATGAAGCAATGCCATACTACCTCACACCCATTTCTCCTTCAGCCTACCTATTTAACATGGAAGTTCAAACATTTATATTTCATTTTAAATACACTTTCAGAATCTATATTCTCAAATGAGGGAATAATCTTATTGGCTATGCTTATGTAGTGTTGTTCTATTTATACATGTCCTTTAATGAGCAAAATTTTCCCGAGTGGCTGTAGGATCCCTGGAAGCAAATCAGGACAGGAGGCTGTAGGGAAAATGGAAGTTCTCACTGCCAGGATGCTTACCTGACCCTAATCTACTTGCCCATTGCGCACAGGCAATGGTGTAACATTTGGCCTACTGCGCAGGTGTGTGCTTACACACGTGTTGGCAATGAGCCACTACTGTATAAAAGGGTGACCTCAGAGGCAGACTGGATGGTGGGCTTGCTGCATGTGGATGTGGATCCATGGGTGTGGACGGGATTCTAGCACTCAACCTGCCACTGTGAGAAAAATGCTTGGAATAAGACCTTTCCTCCAACTTTCCGTTGTTGTTTTTTGGTCTCACTGAATCCAGAGTGACCTTGCCAGGAGCTGAAACCCTCTGGTGCTACAAGGCGCACCAGCAGCTGGGAACTACAGGCCCTGGGGCACCTCATACCAACACAGATCCTTAACGGAAGAAGTGGAATAGCCAATCACACAGTGTCTGCAGAAGGGAGGTAAGGGGGCAAGCTGGCCAGGTGCACCGTCACTTTGGATAAATGCATTTGGGTCCTCATCCCAATAGCTGTTTGGATTTGCTGTTTCCCTTTCATTCTAAAACTCCTTCTTAAGATTGCTTCGTCTTTCCACTTGACTGTGCCCACTTAAGACAATCCAAGAATACTCTAAAAAGCCGTACTGAAGAAGGTAGGCTTTTCTGACTCGGGTTATAAATAATGCAGAATTTGTAGAAGGCAACCTGCTCTAAGAAGGAAGCAGGATGGGGCAGGCAGGGCACAGGCTTTGGAGTTAATTGCCTCTTACTGGTTCTGGGCCTTTGGTAAGTTAATGAACTTTTCGTTTCCAAAGATAAAAGTTAGCATATTCCCAGCAAGGGCTGTTGTGGATGCTAACTGGGAAAACCTAGATGTGTCTGCCACTGAGGGCACTCTCAGCCTGTAATGGTAGTTCCTCTGCTTCCTGTTCACTGCAGGGTCTATTTCATTTTGCAAATATTCACTCAGTCTTCTCTGTGGTATGTTTAAAAAATACAGAGGTGGGTAAGGGTTCCTTCTTCAGGAGGAGTTTGCAGTCTAAGGAGAAAAAGAAATAAACAGATGCTTCAAGTAATGGTCAGTGCTCTAGGAGAGGGTGTAGGCAGGGTCTCCTGCTCTTAGGGGGACCTCCCTCCAGGCAGAGGCCCAGACAATGGGCGGCCTGCCCTGTGTGGTTCCCTTTTCTCAGGGATCACAGCTTTGTGCTGCCAGCTGTCTGATGTCTGAAGATTGTTGTTTCTTGCATTTTTGCCTAATATTTTGTTTGCAGTATAGGGTGATTCTGGACTGCCTTGCGTCCTCATGGCCAAAGTGGATGTCTAGAAGAAGTATTTGAAATCAGCTCATTAAAATTCCACAAACCAACAATTTTTTTTCTGTTATTTTCTCCAAAATACATAAACTTGGGGAATTTTAGAAATAGATGGTTTGCATAGATTCCTCCATCTGCTCCAAGTGACTAAATGATTTACTGGACTTTTAATGCAGGATTCATAGAATATACCACAGTTCTCAGGGCCCACGTGTTATAAATTTACTCCTCTAATTACATCTCTTCACAGAACATTATTACTCTTATAATTACTCAAAGATTCCCTTACTATTAAATGCAATCCTTATTTAAATTAAACAGAATATTCCCTTAATACTATCTTCTTGATAGATTTTAATCTTCATAAAGTCAAGCATCTACATTGTGTTTATGTGCTGCCACCATTGCTTGTTTCAGTTCACATGACGTATGTTGAGAGGAGAAGCTTAAAAATGCTGTCCTAACTTTAAGAGACTCTGTAACACTCTTATACTGATTGAAAAATTCATTGTAATATTGGTGAAGCCAGAGTCCATGGGGGAAAATATAAGGCTCAAAAGATTCAATTCAGCAACTATTTACTGAGTACCGACTATATTCTCCACTCTTGAGATGTATTTGTGAGTATCTCTAATGAACAGCAATGAGCCATAATGAGGGTGTGTGTGTGTGCACAGAAATAAACAGTAGATATGATTAGATGACATATGAGTAAAGCCCCTATTACTTTAGAGGGTGATAAGTGGTAAGTTACAGAGAAAAGCTGTAGAAGAGAAAAAGAAATGATCAGGGCAAAGGGGATGGAAAGGGTTTGGTTGGTGGGCAGGCGGCAGCTTTAAATAGGGTGGTCAGAGTACACGGACCTTTACTGAGAATGTGGTTTTGCAGCAAAGACTTGAAGAAGGTGAGGGAATAAAGCAGGCCAACATCAGAACAGAGTGTTCCGGGCGGAGGGATAAAGCAGGGCCTTACTGAGATGGCGTCTGGAGTGTTCTAGGAAGAACTGAGAGGTTAATATAGCTTGAGAGGAAATAAGAGAGAATGAGGAAATAAATGAGATCAGAACAGGCAAAAACACAAAGAGGTTCTAGAGAGCCTTGTAGATTGTCCTAAGAGGCCAAATTATTTTTTTTCACAGCTTTTAACATTAAGGGAACGACACTCTCTTCTACTTGTAACTTTCTATAACAAATATTTATAGTTAATCAACGATTGCAAGTCAGCAGTCCTCAGAATTTTTTATGTGTGTTATGAGTCTAATAAAAACAATGCTTTTTGGTCTGGATATGAAGATAATAAAGTTACAACGACCCTATGTTGTTGCAAACAATCAAGACATTCATGTATTACCAGACCTCCCATCATGCTTTGGGCATTTTGAGAACAGAGAGGTAAGGAATGGGAACTGATTATCAGAATATCAAATTCACCTTACCTTGGGATGCCTTCTATTTTACAGAATTCCTCACTAGTCTCCTCAAATCCATTTCTGACTTACCCCCTTCCCCCAAGAAATGTGATAAGTCCTTGGCACTTTTTTATTGAAATGTCATTGATATACAATCATATTGTTTTCAAGTATAAAACACAGTGATTCAACCGTTCCCCACATTCTTAAATCCTCACCCCAACTAGTGCTGTTACTATCTGTCAAATAGGAAGATGTTGCAGAATCACTGGCTCTATTCTCCATGCTGCGCTACTGTCCCCATGACCAACTTATGTTACGATTGAGAATTTTTGTTCCACCTTATCCCCTATCCCCAACCACATCCCTCCCTCATGGTAACCACCAGTCACTTCTCAGTGTCTGAGACTACTGCTATTGTGTTCATTTTGTTCTGTGTGTGTCCTTAGAATGATTAAAACAGATTTCTGAATAATTTAGGGAAGATCATGGACCTTCTTATTAAAAAGATATACTCCGAAGCCTGAATTTATGAGGACAAAGTTCAGAAGAAACACTGATTTAAAATAAACTTTATGGAAACTGTCGTTCAAACACATCCTAACTCTCTTTCTTCTCTGATTAAACAAATGTGAATGACTAACCTAGTGTTTCTAATATCAAAAGTGTGGGATGTGGATTACCAGCTTCTTTTCTTAAATATTGAGTGCTATTTAACGTTGTTTCAAATACGCATTTGACAGTGACTGCATTAAAGATTTTAGGGTTTACAGTAACTTATTTTTATATCCCCTGACTTCTCATCGAATATCAAGGAGGATGCAGAAGGGGAAAGCAAAAGAAAGACCAAACAAATAAAAAAAAATAGAATGATTGATGATGTTGAATAGCTGTTCTTGTGCCTATTTACCATTCACTTATCTTTTCTGCTGAAGTGTTCAAATATTAAGCACCATATTTTACTGGGTTATGTACCTTTGTACTATTGAGTTGCATGAGTCCTATACACATTCTTGGGAGAAGTCTTTGTTCAACTATATAACTCACAGATATTTTGTTCCAGTCTGTGACTTATTTTTTCACTCAACATTTTGTGAAAAAGCAAAAGTTCTTAATTTTGAGAAAGTCCTGGTTATCCATTTTTTGGCTTAAGAATCATGCTTCTAGAAGTCTTATCTAAGAAATCTTTTCCTAATTCAAGGTCAAATTTTTTTCTTTTTTTCCTTTTTTGTTTTAGGCTTAACAGGTCTACAATTCAGTTTGAGTTAATTTTTGCATATTGAGAGAGATATGGTGCAAAGTTCTTGTTTTTTTTTATATAGATATCCAATTGTTCTGGCACCATTTGCTGTACCCCTGAATTGCCTTTACATGCAGTAAACATCAATGGTCCTATATGCATGCGTCTACCTCTGGACTGTTCTCTATTCTGTCCCATTGTCAAATTTGTCTTTTTGTCTATACCACACTCCTTTGGTTATTATAGCTTTATGTTAACTCTTGAAATGAGACAGTGTAGCTCTTCCAACTTTGACATTTTCAAAGCTGTTTCGGGTTTTCTATGGCCTGTGCATTCTCTATGAATTTTAGAATCATCTGGTCAAATTCTACAAAAATATTCTGCATATTGTTTTACCTACATAGATCAGTTTGGGACTGAATTAACATCTTAACTATATTGAGTCTTCTATCCATTAACATATCTTTCCATTTATTTAGGTTTTCTTCAATTTTCTAAACAATCCTTCAGTTTTCAGTGTACAAATTTTGTATTTTTTTGGTCAGATTTACTTCAAAGAATTTCCCATTTAGATCCTATTGTAAATAGTGCCATTTTTTTCCAGGGAATATAGTTTATTGACTCATTATTTTTGGTAAATGTTATTTTTAAATTTAAATTTCTGATTGTTATTAGTATATAGAAATACACTTGATTTTTGTATATTGATCTTGTATCCTGGAATGTTGCTATATTCATTTAATAGTTTGAGATTTAAAAAATCTTAGGTGACAACCTCTGCCTTAAAATTTTTTTTTCAATTTTGTTATGGTAAGAACACTTAACATGAGACCTACTCTCAATAAAATTTTAGTACACAATACAGTATTGTTAACTAGAGGCACAATGTCACACAGCAGATCTGTAGCATTTATTCATCTCATATAACCAGAATGGTGAGTTGCTATACAAACTGTACTTTAATTTGTGTTGAGAATATTTATATTAATATAATTGTTAATATGGTACTAATGTAGAGGGGGAAGATGATGGTGTGAGAAGTGAGGCAGAAACCTTCTCCCCAAATCACATAAAGCATGAAAATACAGCAAATACAACTAATCCTGAAAAAGAGACTTGACGACTGCAGAACATACTGCCTACATCTGGGGAAGAAGAAAGCCCTCACAGAAAAGGGTAAAGTGGCAAAGCTACAACCTGTGGGACCCGAGCCCTCCCCCCAACCCAGCCCACAGGCGGGATGAAGAGGAATGGAGCAGGGAGGAAATAGAAGCCCAGGACCGCTGAACACCCCATCCTGGAGATCTTCTCTGGGAGCACAAACCCACATTACATAGTGCTCTGGAGATTAGTGAGGTTGGAAAGCAAAGATGGGCAGAATACCCAGAGAGACTGAGATTCCAGCCGACTATGGAGAATAGGTATGCACAACCGGCCCCCCTGGGACAAAAGAAAGGCAGGCAGTTTGAAGGACTTCCCAGAAGCTAGAGGGGCACTAAAGGGGCAAATATTACACAGAACTCTCTGCTCAGGAGAAAGGGTGTGTGGATAAAACCTTCGCAATATGCTCAGCATAGCAGGTTGGTAACTCTCAGGGGCTTCAGGCATTCCATTCCCCCTGGCTGGCAATGCAGCTCTAAGGCCTCCCACTGTGGTATGCAGCCTGCAGCTCCTTCTTCCTGGAAGATGCTAGTCTGCTCACCCACCTGTCACCCCACCATTGTACCAGGCCAACTTGAGGGTGGCTCTGCCCACAGCAGCAACAGGGGCATAATGCAGAGGCATCTCCCTGTGTCTACAGCCCACTGGACCTGGCAGTGGAGGTAGGCATTACAGCCAGGACTGCAAGAAACCATGCCAGCTGAGCTCTTTCCTCCCAGCAGGCCCAAGTTCTGCTTGCCTGTGACTCCTGCCTGCCCCCATTGCTGCAGGAGCAGGGCAGCTCCAGAGAATATTTTCTCTTCTCACGAAGTCAGCTGATGGCCCACAGCTCATTACAAACAACGCAAAGGAATACACTCATTGTTCACCAACAGTTGGAGCTCCTGCACAGGAAATTGAGCTTCTGGGCACTAGAGGGTGCATCCTACACAAAATTATTATTCCATAGGAAACACTAAAGAAAATGAAGCAGCAAAGGAATTTGGTCCAAACATAATTACAAGAAAAAATGCCAGAAAGATGGTTTAGTGAAACTGAAATCACCATTCTTCTTGATAAAAATTTCAAAATAAAAGTCACAAAAATGCTTATGGAGTTGCAGAAAAATATTCAACATCTCAGGGAGGACTTCAACAAAGAGAAAGAAAATTTAAAAAATACAGTATTTGAAGTGAAACATACAATGGAGGAATTTAAAGGTATATTAGATGAGGTAGAAGTGATGGTAAATGAAATAGAAATTAGAGAACAGGCAAACAAAGAAGCTGAGGCACAGAGAGGTAAAAGGATCTCTAGGAATGAAAAAATAATAAGACAACTCTGAGACCAATACAAATGGAACAATATTTGCATTATAGGGGTATTAGAAGAAGAGAGAGACAAAGGGATAGAAAGTCTCTTTGAGGAAATAATTGTTGAAAACTTCATCAATCTGGGGAAGGAAATAGCCACTCAGGCCATGGAGGTGCAGAGACCTCCCAACACAAAGAACCCTAAGAAGACAACACCAAGCATATAATAGTTAAGATGGCAAAGACCATGGATAAGGAGAGAGCATTGAAAGCAGTCAGAGAGAGAAAAAAGATCACATACAAAGGAAACCCCATCAGGCTATCATCAGACTTCTCAGCAGAAACCTTACAGGCCAGAACGGAGTGGTATGATATATTTAATGTAATGAAACAGAAGGGCCTCCAAACAAGAATACTCTACCCAGAAAGATTATCATTTAAATTTGAAGCAGAGATTAAACAATTTCCAGATAAGCAAAAATTGGGGGAATTCACTACCACAAGCCATGTCTATAAGATATTTTAAAGGGACTGTTCTAGATAGAAATGCTCATAGGGCTAAATAGCTGGCACCAGAGAAAATAAACCCACAGTAAAAGTAGTAGACCAATTAATTACTAAGCATATACAAAATTAAATCAACTATTCTCAAAGTTAGTCAAGGAATACACAATGAGTATAGAATATGACAACAAATATATAAAGAGTGGAGGAGGAAAAAGAAGGGGAGGAAAAATAAAAGAATCTTTGATTGTGTTTGGAACAAATAGTTCTAAATTCATATGGAACCACAAAAGACCCCAAATAGCCAAAGCAATCCTGAGAAGGAAGAATAAAGCAGGGGGGATTATGCTCCCCAACTTCAAGCTCTACTACAAAGCCACAGTAATCAAGACGATTTGGTACTGGCACAAAAACAGACCCATAGACCAATGGAACAGACTAGAGAGCCCAGATATAAACCCAAGCATATATGTCAATTAACATACTATAAAGGAGCCATGGACATACAATGGGGAAATGACAGCCTCTTCAACAACTGGTGTTGTTAAAACTGGACAGCTACATGTAAGAGAATGAAACTGGATTACTGTCTAACTCCATATGCAAAAGTAAACTCGAAATGGATCAAAGACCTGAATGTAAGTCATGAAACCATAAAAGTCTCAGAAGAAAACATAAGCAAAAGTCTCTTGAATATAAACATGAACATATCTCCCTGGGCAAGGGAAACAAAAGCAAAAATGAACAAGTGGGACCATATCAAACTAAAAAGCTTCTGTACAGCAAAGGACACCATCAGTAGAACAAAAAGGCATCCTACAGAATGGAGAATATATTCATAAATTACATATCCGATAAGGGGTTGACATCCAAAATATATAAAGAATATAAAGAGCTCATGCGCCTCAACAACCAAAAAGCAAATAACCTGATTAAAAAATGGGTGGGGGATATGAACAGACAATTCTCCAAAGAAGAAATTCAGATGACCAAAAGGCATATGAAAAGATGCTCCACATCACTAATCATCAGAGAAATGCAAATTAAAACCACAATGAGATATCACCTCACACCAGTTAGGATGGCCAACATTCAAAAGAAAAGCAACAACAAATGCTGGTGAGGATGCAGAGAAAGGGGAACCCTCCTACACTGCTGGTGGGAATGTGAATTAGTTCAACCATTGTGGAAAGCAGTATGGAGGTTCCTTAAAAAACTAAAAATAGAAATACCATTTGACCCTGGAATTCCGCTCCTAGGAATTTACCCTAAGAATACAGGATCCAGATTCAAAAAGATATATGCACCCCTATGTTTATTGCAGCATTATTTGCAATAGCCAAGAAATGGAAGCAACCTAAGTGTCCATCAGTAGATGAATGGATGGAGCAAGAGGGTATTATGCTCAGTGAAATAAGCCAGGTGGAGAAAGACAAGTACCAAATGATTTCACTCATTTGTGGAGTATAAAAACAAAGCAAATCTGAAGGAACAAAACAGCAGCAGACTCACAGATTCCAAGAAGGGATTAGTGGTTACCAAAGGGAAGTGGTAGGCAGGGCGGGTGGGGAGAGAGAGAGAGAAGGGGATTATGGGGTAATATAATTAGCAATCACAATAAAGGTACGTCACGGGGGAAGGCAGTACAATTAGGAGAAGGTGAGTAATGACTCTATAGCATCTTATTACGCTGATGGACAGTGACTGCAGTGGGAGTGGGGTGAGAGGGATGTGGTAATATGGGTGAATGTTGAAAACACAGTGTTCATGTGAAACCTTCGTAAGATTGTGTATCAATGATACTTTAATAATTAAAAGAAATATTGTTGGGTTAAAATCTACTATTGTGCCTGGAGGAGGGGAAAAGCAGCCATAGTGAGGAAGGTATGGAGCCACCAGATCGTTTTTCCCTGTCGCCCCGACAGAATAAAAGCCTTAATTTGCTGAGGAAAGGGCCACATACCTCGTGACCCTCAGGGCATAGATGAAGAGCTGGTGCATCTGGGGGAAGAAAATGAAAACCACCCTCTACTCTCGTGGGAGAAATAGGAATGTGTGCTGATTGCAAACCATTACAGACTCCCTATCACTGAGGTAGGGCCAGGATCACTGAGAAGATCCCAGCGGAAGATTCAGGGACACAGCCTTGCCTAAAGTAAGTCCAGACAGCCACAACAGAGAGCCTGTCCACACCCCTCCATCAACAGGAGGGGAGAAAACCTCTGAGAGCTGCAGACGGGAGAGTTTGTACCTCCTTGCGGGCTCTTCTCCACGGACTCCACCTGATGATCACGAGAAAGTCCGGCACAGGGTGAGACACTGGAAAGAGCGTCCTTCATGGTGCTGAGCTGTCTGCAGCTCTCAGGGTCTCTATACATTTCTGCTCCCTCACAGTAGGATTATAATTCCATAACAATTTCAGCTGAATCCTTCCTACCAGCTTGAATGGTTTCCAGTATCTGCCAGAGGTACACAACTGTGCTCACATCCTGTTTTTCATTGGAAACACCTTTCTTTACACTTGGGTGAGCTAGTTGTTCTGTGGGCTCAGCTCTTTGATGAGTTTTAAATAGCTGTGATTTTTCAAATTATATAGCTTTTTCTTTTAAGTGGACACACACTCTTTCTAGCTCTTTTACATCCTAATCAGAAGCCAGAAGTCAATAAATACTATTTGGATGTGTGAAGTGATGTTAGGATGAGAGGTGTTTTGATACTCTACTTTATTAGAACTTTTCCAAAGTTTCAGATACATTAGGAAAAAAAAATCACTTATGTGGGAGTCTAAGTACTTTAAACACCCAAACGTTGAAATTGTTAAAAAAGAGTTCTTTCTCAAACAGTCCTCACTGATTTTTACAAAATTCTATGGCAATCGCTGAAGCAGGCTTTGTCATAGTGGCAGCGTTTGGGATGGCATAACCTACCCCTGTGCAGATGACTGTTAGTGATGGCAAATCAACTCAGTTCATTAGGACTTGACAAGCTGCTGCCTTCTTGCTGGTGATGTGGAGGCTTAACATCTCTATTAAAATATTGCATTGTTACTGTAGCATATGGTAATTCTGTCTTTATGCCCTTCTGGTTTTAAGAGACAAACTTTGGATATAGTTTAATCTAGAATAGTTCAAGTCCCAGATATTATGAGTAAGCAATATTGTATGTTAGACTAGTAACCTACCTTTTATATTTCACAATGTGGTTACCAGGCTTAAAAGAAATATATAATATAAATAGTATGTTTCTTAAAATTTTTATTGAAAAAAAATTTTTTCTTGAAGTTAAATAGGAGTACTTCTTAAACTCTAAAACTGTATACACATATAAGGGTTTGGATAATGATGATGGCCTAAACATAGGAGTTGTTTAGTTACAAAGTTAACCATTAGCAAAACTGTAAGAAAACTGGCTGAAATCTATTTCAGATACCAGTAAAACATTGACAGAGGAAGATTTCCCAAATTTTCCAAAGACTATTACATAATGCATAGAGAAATTTCAGAAATTGCAACTTCCCTTTGAGAAAATTACTTTTCTTAGTTAAACTATATCTGTTAGGTGTTAGCACGATTTCTTATGATAGGCAGGCTTGGTTTCTAGTATACAGACTTTTTATTTTGGAGGAAGGAATTACAGTGAACTTAATAGGCCTAATAAGACGTACCTTTTTAAATAAATTAAAATGTCATTGTTAAAGTTACAGACTGAGTATAGTTTGCGAATCAGTGGCATTAATTCCTCCATCTCAATGGAACCATCACCTGATGTAAGGTACATGGCACTGAAAATACTATGTATTACCCTGGTGTGGTTGAAAGGGGCTTGTTATGAATAACAAAAGACACCTTTATTGCTCTCATCACTTGAGAAATTTCAAGGGTTTTAGGAGCTCTGTGGCGGAAATGGGGATGAAGACCAAATACATTTTTCTTACAAAATATCACAATGGCAAGTTAGATTCTAATGGAAAACATTAACATTATTCAGGAGAAAAGGATGGGAAAATTAGAAAGTTGGAAGAAAAGGGGACAGAAAGGAATGTCGTTAACTAGAGGGTTCAATCTAAATTATAAGCAGAATCCCAGAAAAAATAGAGCAGATGGACGAATCAGAAGCAATATTCATAGAAACAAGAGAAGCATCATTGACCTGAAACACATATTAACTAAGAAAAAAACGCTCAATGAAGTATTCAGCAAAGTTAATATGAACCAACACAGAGAACTGTGCTTCCTAATGTGTGTTCCACAGCACAATATTCTGTGATGTTAATTTGAAAAATAAATGGCCTGGTAAATGTGGGGGTATTTTGTGTGATAAAATGGCTTCTGAAAGATTCACATTGCATATTTGATAGTTAAATGAAGTGATACTAGGAAAAATTAGTCCAATTTATTTTAACGCAGTATTTCTCTGATTTATGTGGACATCTTTGGCTGTTACACTATCACCATATGTTTGAAGAGTGTGACACAGAACTTATATTTTGGTGAGAGAGTGGCTTCGACATTTCCTGGTTACATTGCTAACTTTCAATATATCCGTATATGTCTATCATCTCTATCTCTGCCATTTCCATCACTATCTTCTATACAAGAATCCAGGCAGGTTTTTGTTTTTTAAATTATATATGAGTTCAAACATATTTATTGAATGTTGACAAAATGAAATGAAATGCCAGAAGACAGTGGCATTTTTGTCTACAGTTTTTAAGGACAGAAAGTTGACTGAGGTGAGCCATTCTTAATTATGCAAAGTTTGAGCACGTGTGCCATCCATATACCCTTCCTGAAAAATTGATTCTGTTTTCTGAGAGTGTCATCAGATAAATTATTCAAGAAAGAGGAAATTGTTGTATAAGCTCAGTGGCAGTAAGAACTGAAACTAATTAAACATAGAGTTGGGTCTTAAATTGTTGCAATTACAGCTATAAAATACTTCAACATTAAAAAAATAATAACTCTAACTCTTACATTATGAGACCAAGTTTAAAAATCTCAATTGTTTAAATGGAAAGTAAGGAGTTGTGGGAAGGGAAGTGCAAGGGAAATAAAAGTGGGCTAACATTTTATATGATGAAAGTCAACAGATAGCTTTTCTTGATATGGACAATTTGAAAAAAATTAACTGAAGTGTTTAAAATTTAAAAACATGAATATTCATAAAATAAGAAGATGCAATGACTATTTTCTAAGCAAATGCATTAAAAAAAAAAGACAAAATACTTATGCATTGAGAAAAAGGCTAAAATAGAGACACCAGGTAGTTATTTCTAGGACTGAGATTCTGAGGGATTATTTTTCCTGCTCTAAAATGTGTTGCATTTAACTCATACTTAATACTGATTTTATATTACCTTAATAATTACAAAAGAAATAGTTATGGGTATGTATCTTTAAGCATCAAAGTCAACAAATTTTGGCAGTAATATCAAGTCATACCCTTTAAGTCAGTAATTCCACTTCCAAAAATCTATTCTAATGATTATGTCTGAAGCATGGATAAAGAATATAGAAGTTTGTTCCATCTTTTTAAATGAAGATATGTTATACAAATATCTTTAAAATTGCCTGTTTACATTTCACTATTTTATTGATAGTGTTTGAGGTGGAATTTTGAGAAAAGTGTCCTTGTGGACTAAATTATATGATTTTTTATGACAAAATATGTCCATTGAGGAAATGTCAAAAAATCATAAAAATGGAAAAATGTGTCAATGTAATTATAGCAAAGGACAATACAGGGTGGTTAGGTACTGTGTATATGCCAAGAAATATTGTTCAAATGAGTGAGTCAGTACATGAGCAAATAGGTTCTAGCTGACTCATGGTTTTAATAAGCTTCTCATGCATTGGACTTACGGTATTTCAGTGAAAATGAACATTTAGCATTTCTTTGAATAGCTATTCTCTTGTAAGCATTTTCCATGAAAACACCGTGATATAAATAGGCCTCCCCATAAAGCATATAAATAGCTTATGAATGACAAAATGAATATTTTATATCTTAGAATTTTATAAGCAATAGTTTTGTGATACAGTGAAGTTAAAATGGGTGGTAAGGGAACTAGTACCACTTTGTTTTATCCCTACATTTTTAAGAACTACTGTACATCTGCTGAATGACTCTTAAAATGTCTCAAGACATCTGTCATTTAGTGCACTATGTACATGATACTTATTGCAAGTCCTGGGAAAGGAAATCCCAGGGCAAAATAACTCTAAAAACCAAAATCAGCTCAAGGGAGAAATAAAGTTTAAAATCTGCTTATTGCTTACAAAGTGCAGTCCGTGGCCTTCTCTCTTTCCTGCTCCAGCAGAAGCAAAACCAGCCCTCCCCTCACCTCTCGGGAAGATAAGCCCTCCTTGCCCAGGTGATTACCCATTGATATGGGGATGAACTTCTTTCCACCCCTGAGGAATGAGGCAAATGCACTAAAGCCATACTTTTTTCCACCTCTGAATGCCCATCGATATGCAGATGTACTAATGCCAGGCGAGATATTCTGGAAATATAATTTTACCCACGCTTACCTCAAGCAATAATCAAGAGACTTGAGAGTGTCACCACTGGCTCCTGGGAGGGAGTAGGACATGCTTCCTGTTACCAGAATTTAGCCCAGGAAATGGAGGAGTAACAGGAGGGACAGAAATCGGAAACAATGAAAGACTGGCAGGGTTTCCCAGGGAGAGAATTGCCTACTGGGGATCAAGTTGAAATAAGGGCATGGCAATTCTTAGCACTTCCAAGAAGGCACAAAGTGTCTAAAGAGAAATCTGTTGATATTATATAAGAAAGGCAGAGGGGAGTCAGGAAGGTGTCAGTCAAAATAAATTCCTTTTAAGAATTCAGTCAGAAATTTAGATCAGGCAGAAAAGGAACGAGAATAACTGTTGGAAGTTACTAGATGGAATGTGTTAGTAATGAAATGAGAGGATATAATGCATGAACTCTCCAGGTTTCTGGAAGTGTCTGTGGGGCCACTTAATAAGAAAAGTGTCCCGAGATTCAGGGTCTCAACATCAGGTGGTCAGTTAAAGCAGCATCAATGTGGAAGGAAATGGGGAGACTTGCTAGGAGCTGTAGAATGAAGGAATGGGGAACTTGTCATGGGAGCAGGCAAACCTAGGCATGAAAAAAATTAGAGAAGTTGTCTTTATTTCGTTTTTATTTATTTCGTTTTTTTTTTTATTGAAGGGTAGTTGACACACAGTATTACATTAGTTTCAGGTGTACAACACAGTGATTCAACATTTATATACATGATAATTCTAGGTACCAGCTATCACCATACCAAGTTGTTACAATATTTTGACTATATTCCTTATGCTATACATTACATCCCGGTTACTTATTTATTTTACAATTGGAAGTGCTTATATATATATATATATATATATATATTTTTTTTTTTTTTGTGAGGGCATCTCTCATATTTATTGATCAAATGGTTGTTGACAACAATAAAATTCTGTATAGGGGGGTCAATGCTCAATGCACAATCATTAATCTACCCCAAGCCTAATTTTCATCAGTCTCCAATCTTTTGAAGCTTAATGAACAAGTTGTTACATGGAGTACAAATTCTTACACAGTGAATAAGTTACATGGTGAATATTACAGGGGCAGTCATCACAGAAGCTTTTGGTTTTGCTCATGCATTATGAACTATAAACAGTCAGTTCAAATATGAATATTCATTTGATTTTTTTACTTGATTTATATGTGGATACCACATTTCTCTCTTTATTATTATTATTTTTAATAAAATGCTGAAGTGGTAGGTAGATACAAGATAAAGGTAGAAAACATAGTTTAGTGTTGTAAGAGAGCAAATGTAGATGATCAGGTGTGTGCCTGTAGCCTATGTGTTAATCCACGCTAGACACGGGCAATAAAACATCCACATATGTGGAAGATTTCTCTCAGAACAGGGGGGGTGAGGTTCTAAGCCTCACCTCTGTTGATCCCCAATTTCTCACCTGATGGCCCCCCTGCAACTGTGCCTGTCTTAGGTTGTTCCTCCCTTGAGGACTCTTACCCGTCTCTGGCTAACCAGTCATCTTCCGGGGCCATACAGGGAAATGTAAAGTTGGTAAGTGAGAGAGAAGCCTTATTGTTTGAAAAGGTTAGCTTTTTACTTCTTTGCATATTTATGCCCTGTGGCTTCTATGCCCAGTATTTGTCTTGAGGTATCTTTACCACTTGGAAGAATTATGATACTCGGTAAATTCGATATATGGCATGAATTCTATTTAAGGGTTGTAATTAGGAAGGAAGAAGAAAAGCTATAGAAGTAGCAGGCGGAAGAAAACCTAGGGAGATTGATTACTTCTTTGACATATCTTCTTGTAGAGGAACTTCAGCATGTATAGTTTTTAAACTACTAAGTAAATTGTGCACACACATTAACATAATAGGAGTACAGTTACGTAACCAAAGCATACCTGTAATTACCAGCCATCTCCAGTGAAACCAAGAAAACCAGTTAGGCACCTTAGGCATTAGTGAAAACTAATCTATGATATGGTGGATAATGTCCAACTGAACTTGAACAGTCTGAGAGAATTCAGATAAATTAAAACAACCCATTCCTGGGGACTGTTCACATCCCATATGTTCTTTTAACAGTAAATAGTCTGTAGTTGTAAGATTTTGGAGTGCTACAATTTGCACTTCTCCTAATTCTTGGTTGAGTTCCAACAGTATAGATCCAGTCAAATTTGTTGTTTTACTGTATGCACAGGCCAGCTTAGATATCTCCTTCTTCATTCCCATGGCAAGTCCAGGAATTTGTGGGATGAGTGCATCTACAGCTGTAGCAGTGCTTGGATCTTTGTTGGGGTTTTTTTGATGATCATCTTCTGGCATGAGTCCTCCCAAGAGTGCTGATGTTGAAAGTTCTTTTTCATATCGTATCTTAGTTCATTTTCAGGGTAGCCCAATTAGGCTTTGATCCTCTGTATAAACACAAACAGACCCTTTGCCTACACTTTTATATGCCCTTTATATCATTGTGTAGAGCTCATTGGAGGTCACCACACAGGAACTGCTTTTTTTTTTTTTTTTAACATTAATCTACACTTACATGACGAATACTTTGTTTACTAGGCTCACCCCTATACCAGGTCCCCCTATATACCCCTTTACAGTCACTGTCCATCAGCGTAGCAAAATGTTGTAGGATCACTACTTGTCTTCTCTGTGTTGTACAGCCCTCCCTTTCTCCCACCCTCCTATGGATGCTAATCTTAATACTCCCCTTTTTCTCCCCCCCATCCCTCCCTACCCACCCATCCTCCCCAGTCCCTTTCCCTTTGGTACCTGCTAGTCCATTCTTGAGTTCTGTGATTCTGCTGCTGTTTTGTTCCTTCAGTTTTTCCTTTGTTCTTATATTCCACAGATGAGTGAGATCATTTGGTATTTCTCTTTCTCTGCTTGGCTTGTTTCACTGAGCATAATACCCTCCAGCTCCATCCATGTTGCTGCAAATGGTAGGATTTGCCCTTTTCTTATGGCTGAGTAGTATTCCATTGTGTATATGTACCACATCTTCTTTATCCATTCATCTATCGATGGACATTTAGGTTGCTTCCAATTCTTGGCTATTGTAAATAGTGCTGCGATAAACATAGGGGTGCATTGGTCTTTCTCATACTTGATTGCTGCATTCTTAGGGTAAATTCCTAGGAGTGCAATTCCTGGGTCAAATGGTATGTCTGTTTTGAGCATTTTGATGTACCTCCATACTGCTTTCCACAATGGTTGAACTAATTTACATTCCCACCAGCAGTGTAGGAGGGTTCCCGTTTCTCCACAGCCTCGCCAACATTTGTTGTTGTTTGTCTTTTGGATGGCAGCCATCCTTACTGGTGTGAGGTGATACCTCATTGTAGTTTTAATTTGCATTTCTCTGATAATTAGTGATGTGGAGCATCTTTTCATGTGTCTGTTGGCCATCTGAATTTCTTTTTTGGAGAACCGTCTGTTCATTTCCTCTGCCCAATTTTTAATTGGGTTATTTGTTTTTTGTTTGTTGAGGTGTGTGAGCTCTTTATATATTCTGGACGTCAAGCCTTTATCGGATGTGTCATTTTCAAATATATTCTCCCATACTGTAGGGATCCTTTTTGTTCTATTGTTGGTGTCTTTTGCTGTACAGAAGCTTTTCAGCTTAATATAGTCCCACTTGTTCATTTTTGCTGTTGTTTTCCTTGCCCGAGGAGATATGTTCAAGAAGCGGTCACTCATGTTTATGTCTAAGAGGTTTTTGCCTATGTTTTCTTCCAAGAGTTTAATGGTTTCATGGCTTACATTCAGGTCTTTGATCCATTTTGAGTTTACTTTTGTATATGGGGTTAGGCAATGGTCCAGTTTCATTCTCCTACATGTAGCTGTCCAGTTTTGCCAGCATCATCTATTGAAGAGACTGTCACTTCGCCATTGTATGTCCATGGCTCCTTTGTCAAATATTAATTGACCATATATGTCTGGGTTAATGTCTGGATTGTCTAGTCTGTTCCATTGGTCTGTGGGTCTGTTCTTGTGCCAGTACCAAATTGTCTTGATTACTATGGCTTTATAATAGAGCTTGAAGTTGGGGAGTGAGATCCCCCCTACTTTATTCTTCTTTCTCAGGATTGCTTTAGCTATTCGGGGTCTTTGGTGGTTGCATAAGAATTTTTGAATTATTTGTTCCAGTTCATTGAAGAATGTTGCTGGTAGTTTCATAGGGATTGCATCATATCTGTATATTGCTTTGGGCAGGATGGCCATTTTGACGATATTAATTCTTCCTAGCCACGAACATGGGATGCGTTTCCATCTGTTATTGTCCCCTTTAATTTCTCTTAAGAGTGACTTGCAGTTTTCAGAGTATAAATCTTTCACTTCTTTGGTTAGGTTTATTCCTAGATATTTTATTTTTTTTGATGCAATTGTGAATGGAGTTGTTTTCCTGATTTCTCTTTCTGTTGGTTCATTGTTAGTGTATAGGAAAGCCACAGATTTCTGTGTGTTGATTTTGTATCCTGCAACTTTGCTGTATTCTGATATCAGTTCTAGTAGTTTTGGGGTGGAGGCTTTAGGGTTTTTTTATGTACAGTATCATGTCATCTGCAAATAGTGACAGTTTAACTTCTTCTTTACCGATCTGGATACCTTGTATTTTTTTGTTTTGTCTGATTGCCGTGGCTAGGACCTCCAGTACCATGTTAAATAAAAGTGGGGAGAGTGGTCATCCCTGTCTAGATCCCAATCTCAGAGGAAATGCTTTCAGCTTCTTGCTGTTCAATATAATGTTGGCTGTGGGTTTTTCATAGATGGCCTTTATTATGTTGAGGTACTTTCCCTCTATTCCCATTTTGCTGAGAGTTTTTATCATGAATGGATGTTGAACTTTTTCAAATGCTTTTTCAGCATCTATGGAGATGATCATGTGGTTTTTGTCTCTTTTTGTTGATGTGGTGGATGATGTTGATGGACTTTCGAATGTTGTGCCATCCTTGCATCCCTGGGATGGATTCCACTTGGTCATGGTGTATGATCCTTTTCATGTATTTTTGAATTCAGTTTGCTAAAATTTTGTTGAGTATTTATGCATCTACGTTCATCAGGGATATTGGTCTGTAGTTTTCTTTTTTGGTGGGGTCTTTGCCTTTTTTTGGTATTAGGGTGATGTTAGCTTCATGGAATGAGTTTGGGAGTATCCCGTCCTCTTCTATTTTTTGGAAAACTTTAAGGAGAATGGGTATCATGCCTTCCCTGTATGTCTGATAAAATTCCGAGGTAAATCCATCTGGCCCGGGGGTTTTGTTCTTTGGTAGTTTTTTGATTACCACTTCAATTTTGTTGCTGGTAATTGGTCTGTTTAGATTTTCTGTTTCTTTCTGGGTCAGTCTTGGAAGGTTGTATTTTTCTAGGAAGTTGTCCATTTCTCCTAGGTTTCCCAGCTTGTTAGCATATAGGTTTTCATAGTATTCTCTAATAATTCTTTGTATTTCTGTGGGGTCCGTCGTGATTTTTCCTTTCTCGTTTCTGATACTGTTGATTTGTATTGACTCTCTTTTCTTCTTAATAAGTCTGGCTAGAGGCTTATCTATTTTGTTTATTTTCTCGAAGAACCAGCTCTTGGTTTCATTGATTTTTGCTATTGTTTTATTCTTCTCAATTTTATTTATTTCTTCTCTGATCTTTATTATGTCCCTCCTTCTGCTGACCTTAGGCCTCATCTGTTCTTCTTTTTCCAATTTCGATAATTGTGGCATTAGACCATTCATTTGTGATTGCTCTTCCTTTTTTAAATATGCTTGGATTGCTATATACTTTCCTCTTAAGACTGCTTTTGCTGTGTCCCACAGAAGTTGGGGCTTAGTGTTGTTGTTGTCATTTGTTTCCATATATTGCTGGATCTCCATTTTGATTTGGTCATTGATCCATTGATTATTTAGGAGCGTGTTGTTGAGCCTCCATGTGTTTGTGAGCCTCTTTGCTTTCTTTGTACAGTTTATTTCTAGTTTTATACCTTTGTGGTCTGAAAAGTTGGTTGGTAGGATTTCAATCTTTTGGAATTTTCTGAGGCTCTTTTGTGGCCTAGTATGTGGTCTATTCTGGAGAATGTTCCATGTGCACTTGAGAAGAATGTGTATCCTGTTGCTTTTGGATGTAGAGTTCTGTAGATGTCTATTAGGTCCATCTGTTCTAGTGTGTTGTTCAGTGCCTCTGTGTCCTTATTTTCTGTCTGGTGGATCTGTCCTTTGGAGTGAGTGGTGTGTTGAAGTCTCCTAGAATGAATGCATTGCATTCTATTTCCTCCTTTAGTTCTGTTAATATTTGTTTCACATATGTTGGTGCTCCTTTATTGGGTGCATATATATTTATAATGGTTATATCCTCTTGATGGACTGAGCCCTTTGTCATTATGTAATGTCCTTCTTTGTCTTTTGTTACTTTCTTTATTTTGAAGTCTGTTTTGTCTGATACCAGAATTGCAACACCTGCTTTCTTCTCTCTGTTGTTTGCTTGAAATATCTTTTTCCATCCCTTGACTTTAAGTCTGTGCGTGTCTTTGGGTTTGAGGTGAGTCTCTTGTAAGCAGCATATGGATGGATCTTGCTTTTTTATCCATTCTATTACTCTGTGTCTTTTGATTGGTGCATTCAGTGCATTTACATTTAGGGTGATTATTGAAAGGTATGAATTTATTGCCATTGCAGGCTTTTTTTTTTGTGGTTTGTGGTTACCAAAGGTTCAGGGTTAGCTTCTTTACTATCTTACTGTCTAACTTAACTCACTTGTTGACCTATTATAAACGCGGTCTGATGATTCTTTATTTCTCTCCCTTCTTATTCCTCCTCCTCCCTTCTTCATATGTTGGGTGTTTTGTTCTGTGCTCTTTTTAAGAGTGCTCCCATCTAGAGCAGTCCCTGTAGGATGCCCTGAAGAGGTGGTTTGTGGGAGGCAAATTCCCTCAATTTTTGTTTGTCTGGGAATTGTTTAATCCCTCCTTCATATTTAAATGATATTCGTGCTGGATACAGTAGTCTTGGTTCGAGGCCCTTCTGTTTCATTGCATTAAGTATATCATGCCATTCTCTCCTGGCCTGTAGGGTTTCTGTTGAGAAGTCTGATGATAGCCTGATGGGTTTTCCTTTGTAGGTGACCTTTTTTTTCTCTCTGGCTGCCTTTAATATTTTTTCCTTGTCTTTGATCTTTGCCATTTTAATTATTATGTGTCTTGGTGTTGCCCTCCTTGGATCCCTTGTCATGGGAGTTCTGTGTACCTCTGTGGTCTGAGAGGCCATTTCTTCCCCTAGTTTGGGGAAGTTTTTGGCAATTATTTCTTCAAAGACACTTTCTATCCCTTTTTCTGTCTCTTCTCCTTCTGGTATTCCCAGGATGCGTATATTATTCCTTTTTGATTGGTCACTCAGCTCTCTTAAAATTCTTTCATTCCTGGAGATCCTTTTATCTCTCTCTGCATCAGCTTCTCTGCATTCCTGTTCTCTGTTTTCTAGTCCATTAATGATCTCTTGCATCTCGTCCATTCTGTTTTGAAGTCCTTCTAGAGCTTGTTTTATTTCTGTATTCTCCTTCCTTAGTTCTTGCATATTTCTCTGCAAGTCCATCAGCATGGTTATGACTTTTGTTTTGAATTCTTTTTCAGGAAGACTGGTTAAATCTATCTCCCCAGGTTCCTTCTCAGGGGAAGATGTAGCAGATGCCGAAGCTGTCTGGGTTAGTCTTGTCTGGATCATATTTTTTTGCCTTTTCATGTTGACAGGTGCTATTGACTGTCAGCTGGGAGGGCCAAACTTTTCACTTGCTACTGGCCTTTCTTTACTGGGACAACTGAGACCTCTAGTGGCTTGTGTTGGGTAATTGCGAGTAGGCTGAGTCTTTGTGTCTTGCGCGGCCGATTTGGATGGATCTCCCTTTCTGTGGGCGGGGTTTGCCTTAGGCTGTTTCTCTGCTTTCGCAGCGCCGGGAGGGGTAATGGACGGGGTCGGGTGGGGGGGGCTGTTTGGCTGTTTAGCTCCGTGAGGGGTCTCAGAGCTGTTGCCCAGGGGGTTAGTGCACCCAGTTTTCCCTGTAATTTCCTGCCACTGGGCTGTGACCTATGCTGTTTCCATCCAGCTGTTAAATTCCTGTCCCTTTAAGACTTTCAAAAAGCCTCCGCTTTTCTTTGTCACAGGGGCATCAGCTTCCGCACCCGCTCAGAGGTCTTGCTGCCCTAGTTCATTAGTTACCAGCCCTCCACGCATGCACTATGCCTGCGCTCTGGCCCAGATGGCTGGGGCTGGGTGTTCAGCAGTCCTGGGCTCCGTCTCCCTCCCGCTCTGCCTGCTCTTCTCCCGCCGGGAGCTGGGGGGAGGGCCGCTCGGGTCCCGCCGGGCCGGGGCTTGTATCTTACCCCTTTCACCAGGCGCTGGGTTCTCGCTGGTGTAGTTGTATTCTGTCTGTTGTCCTGTGTCTTCTGGTCTCTCTTTTAGGATTAGTTGTATTTGTTGTATTTTCAAAAATATATATGTTTTTGGGAGGAGAGTCTGTCCCACTGTCCTACTCATGCCGCCATGTTGGCTCAGCCCTCTCGTCTTTATTTCTAATAACATGACAAACATGAATGCCCTGGAAGTTTTGTTAAAACACAGATTGTTGGGCCCTACCTCAAGTTTCTGATTCTAGAGTGTAGTGGGGACTGACAATTAGCATTTCTAACAAATTTCCAAGTGATACTGACGATGCAGGTTCGGGATTCCCAACTCGATACCTACCACACAAAGGATGCCATGTTATGCAGGAGGTTTGGGGGAAGCAAGGATATCAGGGATGAGTGGACAGAGACACAAGAGAGTTGCCAACATATAGGATTCAGCCTGGAGAGTACTGGATTCCCAACTATATCTCTAAAAATGGTGCAGCGTTCCAAAGAACATACATGGATGCTCTGCTTCAAGGAAGTGGAGCATAATTCCCCACTTCTCAAGTGTGAGCTTTGCAAAGAGACTCACTTCCAAAGGGTGCAGTATGGGGAAAGGGGGTGTTGGTCCTTTTGGACTGCTGTAATGGAATACCATTGATTGGGCGTCTTGTAAACAACAGACATTAATTTTTCAACAGTTCTCTATATTGGGCAATTCAAGATCAAAGGCCAGCAGGTTGGTGTCTAATGAGGACTTCCTGGTTTATAGATGGCTGCCTTTTCCTTATCTTACATGCTGGAAGGGGCAAGGGAGCTCTCTGGGGTCTTTTTTTTATAAGGGCACTAATCCCATTCTGAGGGTTCTACCCTCATGATCTAATCACCTCCCAAAGGCCCCACCTCCTAATACCATCACCTTGGGGTTAGGTTTTCAACATATGAATTTTAGTTGGGGGGAGGGGCACAAATGTTATATCTATAGCAGAGGGGATAAAAGAGTTACTTTGCTGTGGAGAAACTTGACATCTACTTCAGGCGGGTGATTATAGTCAACATCAGCAGTGACAAGTCATGTTGATAGCTTGTTGAAAGGCACAGACCTTTACGTGGCCGGTTGACATCCAAAGTCCATGTTGAGCTCATGAAAGGTGAGGAGGTAAGGTGGGCAGTGAAATTCCCTTTTAAATTGTTCAACACCCTAAATATGTTGTGGTGGCCATCGCACCTCATCTCTGTGGTCTTTCCCCAGACACAGAATCACAGTCTAATCATGAGAAAAAACATCAGATCAATCCTAGCTGAGCGACATTCTACAAATACCTGACCAAGCGTCCCCAACACTGTCAAGGAATATCAAAAATAAGGGAAGTTTGAGAACCTGTTGCAGCCCAGAGCAGCCTTGGGAAACACAATGACCAGCTGTAATTCCGCCTTCTGGATAGCACCCTGGGAGGGAGAAAGGGAAGTTTGGAAAGACTGAGGAAATATGAATGAAGTATGGACTTTAGTTAATAATGAGGTCAAATTTTGTTGGACTTCGTTGGGCCAAAAAGTTAGATTTGGTGTTGAATGTGGTAGGAAACTGTTAGGGTTTTTGTTTTGCTCATGCTTATAAGTAGTTAACTCTGCTCATATCCTAGGTTAGAAACATGGGAGTAATTGAGTGTGCACCTTGATTTTTAATAGGCCATCAAGTTTTATCTTTTCTTACTTCGATGTAACTTTAAACGCTTTTTCTCCTTTCTAAATTAGACCAACATCCAGTCACAGCTGGAATTCTGTGGAAAGTGCCTGTGACCCTCTAAATATATTCTATGTATACTTCCTAGGCTGAAATAGTGTTGGCATAATTTTGCTGTTGCTCAACAATATACAAAAGCTCTATATAGCCTTTATGGTACATTTCAATCTTCTTACTTTGAAAATCTAGGCTGTCTATTCGTTGTGTTCTACTAATTTCCCACATCTCCTCACAGAAACTTTTCTCCAGTCATTATGTGTATCCCTGCTATTCCAGCTCATATCAAAGTTTACTCTAAGTTGATTTGCTTGTCATAATTTCCCAGCCTAGAATGCTGTTTTTTCCTTCCTATTAATCTTACCTCATCACTTATTAATTCTTTTCAAGTGGTGCTGCTTCAGTCAAAGGAAAAAGAAATGGTTTCAGAATGCCTTTATCCCATTTCCCTAACTCCCTGATCTAATTAGTAGGCAAACTGAAGAAATGTAGGAATCGAGTTCCTTTCCATGTCTTTGTACCAGTCATGTAATCAAGCTACAAACAGTGAGCAGGTGAACACAACAGGGTTCATCCCAGGAGTTTAATATATGTAGATTTATGACTGAGTACAGAGGCAGAAAACAAGTAGGTTAGCCCCATAGGCTTGAGGAAAGGGAGGCTTGCACCCACATTTAGGCAATGGAGTTAAAATTCCATAGTAATGACAACTCCAATTTGCTGCATGAATAGGAAATTCCAGTTTAAATATTTATTATGTTCATTGGTAGCAATGCCCATAATTGTCATGAATCTTACACTCGAGTAATTTTGCCCATTAAATCTGACCTTGCTTGCTTTCTCCTCCCTGGTACCTGACATAGCTTGCTGTCATCTTCATTGAGTATTCTCTTTCCTTTATTTCTTTCATTGGTTTAAATTCCATAATGTTTATATTATCTATCAAATTTTCTATCTTAACTTTTTCTTGATATTGAAGATCAGGTCAGCCTGGATATTAAAGTATTTTCAAGGGACTAAAAAAAAAAGTTGGGTAACTTTTCCCTTCGGCATTTTAACTCATTTTCATTCTTTGGGAAGGTAAATAGTGTAATTACCCAAAGTGAGTAAAATGCCACCCTGTAATTTACAGAATCTATGACCGGCCTCAGAGCCCTGATGAGTCCGTCACACTGTGACTGCAGGATGCTATCTTCTTCCATCTCAGCCCTCGTCCACCTTAGGTAAAGATGTGCAAGCAGGTCACCCTGTAAAAGCAGGTCATCTTAAATGCAGCCTAACCTCAAAAATTTCCCTTCTGCAGAGGAAGCTAACAGAGTTTCAACTTAAGCCAGAAGCCTATGTGTAGCTTCTTGATGCCTGACCTTTTCATTATGACATTATTTTCATAAGCTTCCTGCTCCCTCTTTTGGAAAAATATCTGACTCAGTGAAGCAGTGCTTGGTGAACAGTCACAGAAGTGCGGGAATGTTGGTAACCTCCCAGCTCTTTGCGTCTCCAGCGAGAATAATAAGGTGGTCAGCAACTGAGACCTGCGTGCCGTGCCGCCCGGGCTCCCAGAGCACACCTGTTCTCCTTCATTCTGCTGCTCACTCTGGCTTGAGGCAACTGGGTGCCTGGCGGAGGTCTGGGGAGCCTGACAAATGAATGGGGAGCAATGGAAAGAGATTCCTTATTTGCTTACCTGAAGAAGTAGGCATAGTTGTCTTGATCTATTTTTATTTATTTTTATTTTTTTATTGAAGGGTAGTTGACACACAGTATTACATTAGTTTCAGGTGTACAACACAGTGATTCAACATTTATATACATGATAATTCTAGGTACCAGCTATCACCATACCAAGTTGTTACAATATTTTGACTATATTCCTTATGCTGTATGTTACATCCCGGTTACTTATTTATTTTACAATTGGAAGTGCATGTATATATATATATATTTTTTGTGAAGGCATCTCTCATATTGATCAAATGGTTGTTGACAACAATAAAATTCTGTATAGGGGGTCAATGCTCAATGCACAATCATTAATCCACCCCAAGCCTAATTTTCGTCAGTCTCCAATCTTCTGAAGCATAACAAACAAGTTCTTACATGGAGAACAAATTCTTACATAGTGAGTAAGTTACATGGTGAACAGTACAAGGGCAGTCATCACAGAAACTTTCGGTTTTGCTCATGCATTATGAACTATAAACAGTCAGTTCAAATATGAATATTCATTTGATTTTCATACTTGATTTATATGTGGATACCACATTTCTCTCTTTATTATTATTATTTTTAATAAAATGCTGAAGTGGTAGGTAGATACAAGATAAAGGTAGAAAACATAGTTTAGTGTTGTAAGAGAGCAAATGTAGATGATCAGGTGTGTGCCTGTAGACTATGTGTTAATGTCTTGATCTATTTTTATATGTGTATTTATTATGGATTCTCCTCTCCATACTCTTTAAAGACTTTCTTGGCCAAACAGATAAACAAACAGAAATACCTCCCTCCTCCCAAAGTAAATGAAACCCCAATAATGATAATTTTAGTAAAAAAAAAAAAACCTGTAACATACTCATATAGTGAAATATTTTGCAGATATCAATAGTCTTATTTTTCAGAGTATTGATGTTAAAAAATGTTCATCTTAAGTAAAAAGAGCATCACTTCAGTTCTGTAAATGTTTATGTTAAATCCCACCTTTTGCTCGTGTGCGTGCATAGAAAAAATTATGAAAGGAATGATACCCAATATTAATAAGGGTTACTTCCGTGTTGTGGGTTTAATTATAGGAGGTTTAAATATTTTTCTTATACATTTCTTTCTTTCATAGAATATGTATATGTTTTTGAGTAATTAGGAAAACAATGGCAAAATATTTTTTCCTCAGATATTAGATCTTAGATATTAGTTGCTCCAGACCTCCCCTGTTGAGTGAAGATACCCCCAAAAGGGTAAAAAAGCTCATGAGCTAAGGTGACAGAGCTTCACAACCATGTGGGAGCAGGTAACACCAAACACTGAGCCCTTGAAGTTCCATATGTGAATCCTTGAATCAGTTCTGGGAACCACCGCTTTGTATGTGTAACTTACGCTTCTAACTGAAGGGGGGGCCCAGTCCTGAGTCCCTGGGGATGTTGAAGAAAAAAGAAACCTGAATCATCTCGACAATGTCATCCTGGGTAGTAGCCTGGTTTGTTGAAAAATTGGCAAAAAACAATCTAACTATCCAATAAAGGGCTACTTTGAGACAAGAAAACATTTTCTTTCCATGACAGCAACACGCAGGTGTACACCGTGATGTTAAACAGTACCTTAGATAAAGAGAGGGAACTTCGTTCACAGGAGTCCATTGTCTTGGCTGTGCTGGAACTCAGAGCTAGACCTTTTCTCCTTCTCAGAAACTATCCTTAGTGGAAAATGTTTGGTAGCCTTATCTTTACCTTAACATCAGAGTTCTTGTTTGTTTTTCTACATTATTTTAATGCTTCTCTTTTATAGTTGTCTTTACTGTCAGCCTCTTTAAATTCTTTTTTGGAAATTAAGAGGGATATAAGCAACAAAGATACAAGTAAATGGTCAGGTTTGTTTCTTATATAAATGATGTATTTTTAAATAATGATAACCTATTCCATAGAGTGCAATAGGTATAACATGTCATATTTTAATATTTTCCAACTTGGCTTTGAATGGTCAATTTTTACATTTAAATGTTATCACCATTTTCATTTCTTTTGATCTTTTAACTAACTGTCATTTTATAATGTAAGGCATATAGAAATGAGCTTCTTTGGGTTGCCAAGGACATTTTGAGCATTAATTTGCATTTTTATTGGTTGAATAAAAGCAGGATGAAACTAATACAAAGTTTTGCTAATGAGTTCTTGATTTATGGAAATGAGATATGCTATAATAAACACTAACCATTAATTTAGAGTTTAGTTTAGAGAAGGCAAAGTTTCAAGAAAATTTTAGTTTTTGTATTATTGAAGCATATATATATATATATATAAACACACATATGTGTCCATATATAAAATTCTATGTTTTTATGCATTCTGTTGTTGAGATTTATGACATCCTAAAGTATAATTAAAGAGGTTTTAATTGAGGTATTAGGTACATCTTAGTCATCTTAAGTCAATAGCCATTTATTTCTCACAGTTCTGGAGGCTGGGAAGTCTAAGATCAAGGTGCTGGCAGATTCAGTTCTTGGTGAGGGCACTTCTCCTGGTTTACAGATGGCTGTGTTCTTGCTGTGGCAGAGAGCTGTGGTCTCTCTTCTGTGAGGACACTAACCCCATCATGCGGGCTCCATTCTTATGGCCTCATTAAACCTAATTACCTTCCAAAGGCCCCACCTGCTAGTACCCTCATGTTGAGGGGTAGGACTTCAACATAAGAATTTTGGGAGGATCCAAACATTCAATCCATAGCAAGATAACGGTGCTCTAGAGTAGGGACTCTAGGCTTTTTGATATGTGTCTACGTATCTAAATAAAAGAACCACTGTATTTGTGGGAGTTGGGCTGATGTCAGTGTTGAGAGATATTGTTTCGCATAGTATGGATACAACACTTTTTCTTTCAGAAGTACCCTTGATAAGAGAAGGATCAATGGATTTTAAGGTGTAATTGGCCATAATAAGCTTTAAGATCAAGGTGAAAGAGGAAGTGCTTGCTGCTATCATGGAGCAACTGAGTTAACCACTGAGCAACTTGGTATTGCCATACCAACTTTCTCTCCATGGATGAATTAAGAAATGGTCTTCTGTTATTAGCTTTGGAAATATTATACAAATTATCTATCATCTATCTGTCTTTTAATAAATTAATTTTTTCTGAAAAAAATTCTAACAAACACAATATTACAGGTTTTATCAATCCAGCAATATATCATGGACAGATTTCTGCATGAATAAGTTCGGGCTACCCCATTATTTAAATGGTATATAATTCGATTGAGTATACATGTATGATCAATCCACTAATTTTGGATATTTAAGGCACATCACAATTCTCACTAATGTAAACAGCGTGTAAACCAACTTCTTGAGTATGTATTCATGTAAAGAAACCACCAATCTACCTTGCATCTATCTCAGGAAGTGGGACGGCTGAGGCGTGTAACTGTGACCGGAGAGTGACAGTTCTTGAAAGGGTTGTCCGGGCTCATGCTTTCTCTCTACATCCTTTTTATTTCCCGAACCATGGAATTTTGGCTTCTGTGTGCATTTATTCCACTGAAACTTTTCTTTCTAATGAACTTAATGGTCACTTCGCAGTTTTTAGCTTTACTTGAATTCCCTGGGGCATTAGAATTGCCGACTACTTCTAGAACTTTTTTTTTTCTCACTTTCTGTGATACCACTTTTCCTTTACTTTCTATTCTTTGGATTGTTCTTTCTAAGACTTCACCCCTGGCTTTTGGGTTACCACCCATCTTTTGCAATGTAGAAAGCACCAGATTTTCATCTTTGGCCTTCATTGCTTTTCACTCTCTTCATTCTCTACCCTGGGGTAGACAGTGGTAGGCAGCTCGGCCTTCAGATCTCCTTCGCGCCCTGGGGGAAATCCTATTTGTATGAATGGCAGGGGAAGACTGGACACTCCCTCCTCCCTCCTCCTACGCACTGAGAGTCAGGACGCCGATGAGAGACCCGGACTTAGCTGACCTGATGCTAATTCTGGGTCTATGAGTAATGGTGTTACTTTATTCCCAGTGCTGACAACGCTCTCCAGGGGCAAGGGCAGCGTCCTGTTTTGGCATCAGTATCTGACCAGGCTAGAAGTGCTAAGACATCACTGCTGTGCCTCCTGCTTCTTGGACCTCTGTAGTCCCCTTGGTTCCTGCCTGGTTTCAAATTCTGCTTCTCTTACCTCCAGTCAAGTGTGTGAGTTCTTGATAGATAGTCACTAAGGTCTTTTTCTTATTAAGACGATCAGAGTTTCTTTTGCTTACACTCAAGAACTCCTAGCGGAATAACACGTACTTCTGTGGGTGGTCTTATCTATACCCATGGCAAACCAAAAACTCTAGAGACTGTGGGAGTTCTGAAATAAAAGGCTTTATTGAATCATCACAGATGCTAGCCAGAAAAAGGACTGAGTCCTGGGACAGGAAGTTTCTGCTTCACCAGCAGCAAGGCCAGTTCACAGAAACAACTTGTCTACCAGACTCAAGAAACAGGAGACATTTATAAGGGGCTGGAAAGAAATGTTTAAGTTTGCATTTGCTGTAGATAAGAAAGATGGGTTAATATGAAATGGGGAAAAAGTCTGGGGATAGGTGGTTAGTCCGCAGAGAAGAATTGGTTGTTAGTGATGGTCAGGGACTAGTCATACACCAGGGGGGATGCAGTCTTCCTGGGGACCTTCTACAAAATTGTTGAAATGACTTCATCAGAGGAACATGGAGTTTCTGATTAGCCACAGTATGTGGCTATTGACTGACTACCTTCCCTTGTCTCTCTTCCCCGTTCTCTGGCTCTTATGTCACTTAATTTTAGACATCTCAGAATTTTTCTTTATCACTTCAAGCTTAATCTACTACCTGTATACTGATAACTTTTAACCCATAAATCCATAAATCTCTACTGAGCTCCAGATCACTACATCCAACTGCTCACAAAGTCTTTCTGTCTAGATGCCTCTAGATCCCACAACTTGCTAAAAAAAGGGAACCATTTAGCTTCTCTTCCAAATCTCTGCTCTTCTGTTCTGAATCTCAGAAAAGTAGAAAATAAGCATGATACATAAGCATAAGTTATCTACTTGTTATAAGATGATAAGGGCTATGACAAATAAAGCAGAGAAAGGGTGACTGAGAAGTTTTGGGGCGGGGGAGAGGTTTGCATTTAAAAAGAGCACTGTATATAGGCCTTAATGAAGAGTTAGCATTGAAGCAAAGATCCAAAGAAGAAAAGGGAGTTAGTCAAACAGATATTTGAGAAAGGAACATCCCAGGCAATTAGAACAACCAGTGCCAGACCAGAAGGCATGCTTGGAGTGCTTTAGGAATAGCGAGGAGGCCCATGTGGCTGGGGCAGAGAGGCAGAAGGGTGAGTCCAACTTCTGAGGTCAGAACTCTTGAGTGAGATGAGAAACAATTGGAAAGTTCTGAAGAAAGTGACACGGTCTGATTTGGAGATTCAACAGGATCTCTTTGGTTGACACTCTATATATAGATTTCTGGAAATTCCTTTGGACTCCTTCTCCCTTCATTCGTGATTCCAATCCACCACTAGCCATTCTAGTTCTGTCTTCTTACCACCACTTGTGTTTGTCCATCGTCTGTACTTCCGCTCACACTGCATCTATTAACACCCTAGCTCCTCATGCCTAGATTATTGCAATTGACAGTGTGGGGCATTCTTTCTGTTGATGCCATCAGGCCTTTTGCTCGAACATATTTTATGCTATGTTTCTGTTTCAATATTACTTTCTAATTTATGCCGTTGGAATTATCTTGTACTTTTGAAAACATGAAAAGGAAAGAATGGTATTAACTGCCATGCTTTTGTCATGTGACAGCCTTTTCAGAGTGATGAAGTAAAGCAAACGGAGATGGGATGCCAGAGGCTCAGATTTAAAACTGTGGCATTGACACTAATATTGTACTAACAACACATTATGAATGTCATTAATTTGCTTTCCTTATTTAATTAGAAGTCCCGGTCTGTATTTTTTCCTTATCTCCTCAAATTTGTATTTTCTCTTTTTGCAGCCGACCTAGTGTAGATAAAAGCTTTGTGTTTTTAGCAAAATTGTTGAGCATTACCTTAGAAAACCTTAAGGACATCCTCTTGTTTTTGAACCTTTTCAGCTTATATACAACTTAATACTAATTGGAATGAGGCTGGTCTGGAGTAGATAAGCCATCTGTCAAGAGTCATTCTTCCAGGGCTTCCACTAGTTAGTGCTTTAGAAATATGTATTTATGTTCTCTCCTTCTTTCTGTGTATGAAGGGTCTGTGTATGTTGGTTAAATAAATGAACAGTTAGTGAGGAACTGCATTAATGGTTGGTTACCCAACTTGGAGTATTATAAGTAACTATGGCAAATTCTGATTTCTAAGATTGTTTTTCTCTGCTATTTAACCAGATTTTGGATATCTTATGAACTTCTGTGTTGTCAGAGAGTAATTTTGACTAGAGAAATCTGTTATGTTTTAATAGAAGCATACTAAAGGTAAAATAAAAGGAAACATGTTTTCTCTTCTCAATTACAGACTCCTCGGTCCCTGCATATCCTCTCACATCTGTAGTCTGGCTTTATTCTCGCTAAATGACAGGTCTGGGACTCCCAATCTAATATCCTTGATGAACAGCAGGCTGATTTTGGGCACAGATATTTTGCTATTACAGATTTTATTTGCTTTGTTTCACTTAATTAAGAAAAGTCCAGTTTAGGATTAATTTTAGAATTTATTGATTGTTGATTCCTTAGACATTTATTATTGAGATAACTTTAGAATTTATTATCTTTACTTCCTTAGGATTTATTCATCTTTGAGTGCTTAGATAAAAACCTTCTCTGTACCAGCCTTGATGAACCTGATTTGTATTCCAGAATGTGTCTGCCCCAGAGAAGCTTTGTGATCCTCCCATAAAAAGCAGAGTTAAAGGAACAGGGCCTTGAAGATAAAATCCCAGAACTAAGTGTTGTAAACAGGGTTGTATCTTAGAACCCTTTATTTTTAAATTTTGTTTTCATAATTCAGGGCAGTTTTTACAAGAACTGAATGTATGGCCTTTTGCTATATTACAGCACATATTTATTTCCATAAAGTATTGGAAAAGCCTCAAAGTAACATGTTTAGGATGAATTTTCATGTTCTCCAGCAGTCCACCTTAATTCACAGATGAAGTGGACTTTCATTTATAGAAGACAACACATCAAATTATTCAGTTTATAGCTACAGAAGAACTTTGCCACTTACATATCTGGTAAGCTAACATAATGAATATGGGTTTCTTCATAATCAAGAGCACTGAAATACCGGACAGCCAATCTTTAAATCCTGTTTCAGTTACCTTTTTATGCAAAACAGACATACCCAGGGGCTTTAAACAACAACCATTTAATTATTTCTCAAGACTCTGCACGTTGGCGGGACTCCTGGGTGGCTCTTCATGGTGGTGACTGGCCCTGGTATTCTCTCAGGGTTCTTCTGGGCCGGAACCTCAAGGCGTGTCACTCACATGACTGTGTTGGTGCTGCCTCTTGCCTGGAGCACCTTGCTTCTCCTCTCTGGGGCTTCTCTTTGTGGCTTCGTTTTGCCATAACAAGGTGGCTACATCCCAAGGGAATGTAAGTGGAAGGTGCCCATCCTCCTAAGGCCAGGGCTGAGAAGGTCTCTTCCATGGCATCCCATTGGTCACAATGCTCAAGTGTAGGAATGGTCTCTCTACAGGGGAGGTGAAATCAAAATCAACTCTACCTCTCAATGTGGAAGTGGCACATATACATGGAAGGAAGAAATCGATGGTGGCTGTTTTTAAAGATTACTTACCATAGACCCTAGTAGAACTCTTGGTTTCGTATCACCTAGTTAGCTCTATTCAAAGCCTTGTTGGTATTGCTGTTATTCTTGTAAGCTGATGGGTTAGATGACCAGTTTTCTACAATGGGAACTAGTAAATGAAGATCTGCAAGGCTTCTGAAAATGTAAGCACCATTTTGTACAATTGTTTTCTTTTTTTTAAAGTAGTGTTTAGCAGCCAATTGCTTAGGTTCAGTGGTTTTTATAATTTTCCTTCAATTCTAGGCTCTGCAACTTACTTGTTGCAACATTTTGGATGGATCATTCAAACTCACTAAAATTCAGTTTTTAATTTATGAAGCAAATATAAAGACATATGTGTTTCATAGATTGCTGTGAAGCTTAAATGAGGTGACAGATGTAAAGCTCTTAGCACAGGGGAAGGCACTTAGTAAGGACCCGATAAGTATTTGATTATTGTTTTTAATATTCTAAACAGGTTGGTGAGTACCAGAGGGAGTAAAACTCTGGTCTTAGGTTCTCTGAGCTTAAACTTGATATTAAATTAGATCATAAAATATCTACATTATTAGACTAAATTACTGAAGTTTCTGATGAAAGTATTTCCTTAAACTATGATAAAATAGAGTGTTTTCAGGGTGAATTAGGTGTTTATATAAAAAATGGGCAGGAAGAAATTTTTGTGTATTTCAACCTGACCGTTGGAAGCAATATTTATCATTTGGGTCCCGTCCAAGGTGGATTGATTGATCTTGGATTGCTTGGGTTAAAACCTCTGTGTACCAGTCTTGATGACCCTGCCTTGTATTCCAGGACATGTGTGCTTCAGAGAAGCCCATGTAGCCATGTCTACTGCTCCCTGGTTTCCCACCCACCCATGAAAGTTGCTTCTCTTCCAGATGGTCTTTTTGCTTATCTACTTGATCCTTGATTCTTTGTTCTTGTCACCTTGTTTCTTCACTCACCTGGACCTTCTTCTCAGTTCTTACCTGATGTCCTGCCAGTGTGCTGACAGCCTTACTTGGACATGAGCTCTAGGACTGCTAAACCTGGCCATGCTAATGTATCTGTCAGAGTCAGGTAGGGAAGCAGAACCACAGTGAAGGGTATGCACGAAGGGAGTTATTATAGGAAAAAGACCTCACTGGAAAAAGCTCAGGAAATAAGTGTCCAAAGAGGGAGTTAGAGCATCAAAGACAAGTCTCTGACTCGTTTTCCTGAAGTACTTGGAGGACAAGTTGGAGCTTACAAAGGACTCTGGGAATCCAGGTTGATTCAGCTGCTGGGGTGGGACTGCAGAGGAGAGCTGGTAAAGCTGGGACTGCAGCTGGTGATGGTTCCTGGGTGGCTGTTGTTAAGCAGACTGGCATTTGGGAAGGATTGCTGAAGGGGGGCAAGCTGCAATCCACTGGCACCTGTGCTTCATCTCGCCACATCTGACCCCACTGACCTTTGGGCGGTAATGGCTGCCACTTCACTTCTGACATCCAAGTAGCATCTAACTTGCTTTGGGCCAAATCTAATTTGGAATCCTATGGGGAGGGGGGCAGTGTTCTAGAAAATCTGGTTCCATTTTTGCCAAATACAAAGTATCACACTCCTCGACTCTTTTTTCTCACCACTTTAATGTACCCAGACTTCAGGTAAGAGACCCTCCCTCCCCAGACTTCGCCCTGGGACACCCATACTTAGCTAGGCTAGCCATAGAAAGGAAATTGGACCACTTGCTTTTTTAATGTCAGTGAATGTTATTCATCCTGTTTTCCTAGATTCTTTGACTTCCCAGGGAATTTAAGTCAAATTTTGTGCCATCAGATGGGAACTATCCTCCCATATCTTATTGCTTTTGCCGGAGTTTTTGAATGCCTATGGAAGAATACAGATTTATTTTAAATTTGTATTTTAAAAATACATACAAATTAGTTTTATTTCCACCACTGGTTTCATCAAGTGGTAGCCTGTCAAGTACACTACTCTGTACATTTTATTTTTCATTCAACAAACATAAATAATCATGAAAGGCCTTTCTATATAAACATAAATAAATACATAAGAACTTTCTTATCCTTTGGGAGTAGGCTGAATATAAACCATAAATTGATAGATGATGAACAAACTGTAAAGATGCATCCCAAGTTCCATCAGAACAATTTTTGTTTCATTTGTGTTGGTTGCTATGTGCTATCATTTTCCTTCTTATTCCTCATGATGGAACTGGCTATTTCTTTTCTTCTGGAATCATTGGCCATTTTTTGCTTTAAGCTTACTCATCATCTGTTTGCCATAGTTCCAAAATCAAGCCTGAAATATGTAAGAATCATCTTCAAAAGTACACGGTCTCAGATGACTTCCTCTGCTCTGGGCAGAGTTGTCAGTGTGCCTGGGTTAATCCTCAGAACCGAGGAAGGTTGGCCTTTCTTTATATCAACTTGACCACACTGTTGATCCGTAACTGAGATTTTGCCTCAGGCTCTTGATCTTGACTCCACTTATTCCTCCCTTTAAGGTTGGATTCTTGTCCTGAAACCCTCTTATTTTTGCCCCTGATTTGTGTTACTAGTCATCTTCCTCAGTGGTTAGAATGTTCCCCCTAATTCTCTTTATCTTCCTAGCTGTTATACTAGAATCTGTTCAAAATAAATCCTCTTGGAATCACATTGTTTATGATCTTTCTCCTTACATCTTATCACTACATGGGAACGCTTGCAACTCAGATTGTTGACTGGACTCCCAGCATCCTGCTAAATTAAACCCAAGTTCACCATTCTGTCGACATTCTAGTTTGCAGTAATGGTGACTCAATGGGGATTATCCCTGAAACTCACTCACTTGCTCTCAGTCCTTCAGATCCTGTGTCTTGACTTTTCTTTTTGCCTCTCAAGGCCCAGTAACCATGAGGCCACGCATGACTTATCTTTGACTTATTCCACTTTGAGTGTGTGTTATGTTCATTTAATTTATGGATCAAACAGTATAAATAATATTATTGAATAACTGATTTGACTTACATTGGAGTTGATGAAATTAAAAATACATAATTTTACTAAAGGTATAACCTCCAGAAAGTATTTCCAAGAGAAATTCAGGTGTTTTTCAGATCACTGGCCTATAAATAGCAAGTGTGGCTTTGACAATACTGGTGGGCTCTGTCTGGGATTATAAAATTTTGAATGTTACCTTGTCGGCCCATGTCTGATTGCACTTTCAGAGTGATTCAGTCTATTCCCACTTCAATAATGGTGAACCATATTAGAAAAGAATTATCCTAAAACTAAAGTGTCTGTTAGTCATTTTATTTTATAAATCTATCAAACACCTCACAAAATATTCATTCACTTCATCTGGCTACATCATACAAAATAGAAAATTTGTTTTGATTATACATTGTTAATTGCTATGATAAATACTATAGCATCGATAAATATTATGTCCGGGGGGCTTCTTTAAGGAACAGGAACAACCCCAGTTGACACAATATGTGGTATAATCACATGGAATATTAAATAGGGGTCTACTCCATGTGGGAACTGAAACAACAAACAGATCCTTAAAATCAGAGACAGTAAGAGCTAAGGATTTCAGGTGAAATGAAATAAAAACACATGACTTCATGCTCATATTCCACAGTATCCTCCATTAATTATACAGAAACATGGAGGGAGATGTATGTTTTTTTTATAGGCATATTGGCCCTTTATGCGATTCCCTTCTCCCAGTGTTTACTTAATTATTATAGTCAATAGGTTTTTAAATCATATATGGCATCTATAGTAAGCTATTCCCTCTGATTTTTGAAAATATGATTTCTTTCTTTATGTTCATTCAATAGAAAGATGAAAGTGATGCTTCTTAAAAGAAGGCATGGAATGTGCAAAAATGTATCTTTCTCACTCAGTGTTCTGAAAGAAAGCAATTTTGTCATTCATGGTGTGAAATTAAAATTCAATGAGGAAAATCCGATGCAGGGATTCCAAAGTGAAAAAGAGCATTTTGAGTCTCCAAATCTTCAGCTTTTTGTTAGCACTCACATAATTGCTGTTAGGAAAATAATTTAGCTCTTTGAAGTGCTGTGAGCTAATGCCCTTGTTAGCTGAAAGGCACGGGCATAGAGTCAGGTGGCGACTGTAAATTAGTTTTGGCAGGTCTCTGCTAGCAATTTGGGCTGTAGTCAAGACTCACCACATCTCAGTGGGTCTCTCCATGCACAAGGAAGTCAGGCACCCAGAGGCAACCATGTAGGCCTTCCTTCCATGTAGGAAGATCTATCTGAAGTCCACAGGGCTTATATGCTAGGTGCTGATAGAGTGCAAAATCACAGGCTGTGTTTGGACCACAAAGGTGCCAGGTCTCAAAGTGACCCTCTGCGTTTTCTGGGTCCAGATTCTATATAAAACCTCAAAGTGTGTGATTGGAACCCTGCTTGGGGAAGAGAAATATCAGGCAAAGGTTACATGCAGAGAACAAATCTGAAGAGTGGCAGCGAGCTGAAGATAGTCACAAGTGAGAGGTAACTTGGATTTCTTCCAAGTTCAGGTGTGAGGCCTCCACAAATCCGGCTGCAGGCCTTTTTGCTGTGGCTCTGGCAACCTCTTTCGGGTCAAATAAAGATTTACTCTCTTCAAAAAGTATCTTATGTGCAACAGATTTTTCTTGAATGCCCAGCTGTCATAAGATAGCAAAGTAATATTAGGTATAGCTCCTAATCTCAAGCACCTTGCAGGCTTATTGAAGAGATAAGACAACTGAAAAATATTATAAGACAGGTTCTAATAAAACATTTAAATGCTGGATGGATGGAATATACCACAGGAATTTTAAGAAAGAGACTAATGTTAAGTGACTTTTAAGGGACAAAGTTATAGGACTAGACTTTACAGGTTGGATGGGATTTGTGTGCACAGAGGATGAGTAAATAGGGCAATCAGGTCAGCCCCAGCCCCTGGGCCCCTGTTCCCACTTCCCCACAGTCCAGCCCACTGACCTTGCCTCCTGTAAATACAACCCTGGCCCAGTTTCTGAATCACCATTAGTGGGGGTATTTCTGAGATTTTTATCTGCTCTAAGTCTCTCAGATCTCCTTTGCTGCTGAACAGGTCTAGAATATTATGTCCTCATAATGACTAGAAAGCTCCCTTATATCAAAGTTAATACGTTTTGTGGATTAAACTGTGTTCCCCGCTCACCCCTCGAAATATGTAGAAGCCCTAAACCCTGGTACCTCTGAATGTGACCTTATTTGGAAGTACGGTCTTTGTAGATGTAATTAAGTTAAGATGAGATAACATTGGAGTAAGATGGGCCCTAAATCCTATGACTGGTGTCCTTGTAAGATGGAAGTTTGGACACAGAGACACATAGAGAGGAAAATACTGCATGAAAAGACAGAATCTCACAGGGAAAAAGCCATTGAGGCTGGAGGTAGAAATGGGAGTGAGGAAGCTGCAAGCAAGGGTTGCCTGCAACCACTGGAAGTGGGGAGAGAGACAAGGATCCTCCTCCAGGTCATCGGGAGCACGGGATGGCCAGCACCTTGACCTTGGGCGCCTATTCTTCAGAAGTGTGAGAGAATAAACTTTTGTTGTTTTGAACTACCCAGTTTGTGGTAATTTGTTATGATAGACCTGGGAAATGAGTACACATACATTTTGAAAACATTCAAACATTGTTTTTGTGATTTTCTTCTAGCACCTATTTCCTTTTCCTGGACTTCTTTTTGGTGGCTGTTTCCAATGATCACTTTATTGATGAAGTCAGGAACAATCAAAGCAACAGCAGACTGGTTAAAGAATGATAGTTTATCTCCAGCGGCAGACTCACAGACTCCAAGAAGGGACTAGCAGTTACCAAAGGGAAGGGGGTGGGGAGGGAGGGGGAAGGGGAATAAGGGGCATTATGATTAGCACACATAATGTAGGGGGGTCATGGGGAAGGCAGTACAGCAGGGAGAAGACAAGTAGTGACTTATAGCATCTTACTATGCTGACAGACAGTGACTGCAATGGGGTGTTGCGGGGGACTTGATAATATGGGTGAATGTTGTAACCACGCTGTTGCTCATGTGAAACCTTTGTAAGACCGTATATCAATGGAACCTTAATAAAAAAAAAGAATGATAGTTTATCTCAATAGTTTTGCTATGCAATCACTAAAATGAGGTAGAGAGATTTATTTCTTGTATGGAAAGCATATACCACTGAGTGGGAAAGGCAAGTTACCAAACTGTATGTAGTATAATATTTCTTATTTTAAGATTACATGTGTTCAAAGATGTATAAAAATAAGTGTGGAAAGGAATATGTCAAAAGGCAAATAGTGGTTCCCTCTGGGTAATAGGATTATGGGTAATTTCTATATTCTCATTTACTAATATTAATTTCTCATTTACCTACAGGATATTTATTTATTGTATGACTCAAAGTTTTTAAAAAAATTGAAAGCAAACAGATGCAACTTACTCTCAGGAGCATCTTTTATATACTAAGCTTTTCTTTTTGGCTATATTTCAAGTATAATACTATACCTCAAATTAGATTAATCTTCACTTCATCCAGCCAAAAATTCAGAATATCTGCTCTGTTTGTAAACAGGATTGTTTTAACGACCGAATGAGGAGTATCTAATAGAAACATAAACATACATGACACTTGTGATTGCTATTTAAACTCGGAGCATCATGAAACACTTAAAGAAATAAGCTTGGAGATGCCCTATTATATTAGAGTGTTTATGCAAAAATCTTCTCTCTAGTGTTTCTGAGGAATCAGTACAAAATTGTTCCTGACAATGATCTCATGGAACAACTTCCTCAAAAACCGAAGTATCTTTTCCAAAGTCCTTGGTCTGAAATTTGGGTTTTTTAAAGATCTGGGCTCAATCTACCTCTATTTTTCTGTAGAAGGGAGCCCTCCACTCAGTCAGGTCCTGTGAGCTTACTGTCCAGTAACAGACCTTTTGCATGGCCACAATCATGTTTTTTATCTTGCTGGGGCCAAAAGTCTCCCTTTCATGCCTCCTTGCCTACACAGTGGCTCTTCATCCCATTGAGTTGTGGACACAGTTGCACATGTGCTGAAGACCCTGGCTCCTTCCTAGAAAACGCTCAGCTACACAAAATTTTCATGCACAATTTCAGGGCCTTTCTGTGCTCCTTGAAGCTTGTGTCTGTATGTCTGGTTGGTGGGTTAAGAACCTCTGAATTTGACTCCACTCCACACTCAAGTCTGCCTGTATTAGTTAGTTCATGCCTCAGGAATCCTTCCTCCCCGTGACATTTTTTGCCACTTCTGTTTTGTATCACTTATGCATATCACTTTATCCCATTCCATATAAATCATGTATTCCCCCTGGTCCTCTCCTTAAAAGAGAACTCTTTTATAACTATTCACATTTCCTTCAGTTTATAGAGAAAATGTCCTTATCCAAATACTTGCTGATGCAAAGTTCCCCTCATACTGGATTTTTCTATTTTAAATCTGTAAGCTGATTTTTGTGTTTTTCTATATGATTTTAGGATGAAGCCCAAAGATGATAAACATATAATTTAGATATTCATTTAGTGGCTTAGTGTGAACACTGAGTTTAGAAACACATGGACCAGGGTTTAGAGCCCAGCGTTGCCACTTACTAGCTTTATGAACTGACAATCTTAGTTTCTCTTAATTTCCTTTCCATGTGAAAGGATAACAACATATCCATACATTGCAGGTGAAGTGGCATGACTATTCAAGGAAACTAGCATTGTACCTCACATGAAGGAGGCTCTGGAAAACAAGAGCAATTATAGTTCTTTATAGAAGACTGTGAGTTTTATTTTGTATTATGCATTTGCTGTGTCTGACTGGTGAGCTGGGAAGAAGCCCTTTTGCTGTGTTCCCAGATCATGTACAAGGATAATGTTTATTTCTGAAAGCTAACCACATTTTCCTAGGCAGTCTTTTTTTAAAAAATTTTTTATTAAGGTATTATTGATATACACTCTTATGAAGGTTTCACATGAAAAAAACAATGTGGTTACTACATTTACCCATATTATCAAGTCCCCACCCATACCCCATTGCAATCACTGTCCGTCAGTGTAGTAAGATGCCACAGACTCACTATTTGCCTTCTCTGTGTGACACTGTTCCCTGTGACCCCCCAAACCATGTATACTAAACATAATGCCCCTCAATCTGCTTCTCCCTCCCTCCCTATCTGCCCATCCACACCCCTCCCCTTTGGTAACCACTAGTCCCTTCTTGAAGTCTGTGAGTCTGCTGCTGTTTTGTTCCTTCAATTTTGCTTTGCTGTTATACTCCACAAATGCGGGTAATCATGTGGCACTTGTCCTTCTCCGCCTGGCTTATTTCACTGAGCATAATATCCTCCAGCTCCATCCATGTTGTTGCAAATGGTAGGATTTGTTTCTTTCTTATGGCTGAATAGTATTCCATTGTGTATATGTACCACATCTTTATCCATTCATCTACTGATGGACACTTAGGTTGCTTCCATATCTTGGCTATTGTAAATAGTGCTGTGATAAACATAGGGGTACATGTGTCTTTTTGAATTTGAGAAGTTGTATTCTTTGGGTAAATTCCAAGGAGTGGGATTCCTGGGTCAAATGGTATTTCTATTTTTAGTTTTTTGAGGAACCTCCATGTTGCTTTTCACAATGGTTGAACTAGCTTACATTCCCACCAGCAGTGAAGAAGGGTTCTCCTTTCTCCACATCCTCACCAGCATTTGTTGTTCTTAGTCTTTTCAATGCTGGCCATCCTTACTGGTGTGAGGTGATATCTCATTGTGGTTTTAATTTGCATTTCCCTGATGATTAGCGATGTGGAGCATCTTTTCATGTGTCTGTTGGCCAACTGAATTTTTTCTTTGGGGAATTGTCTCTTCATATCCTCTGCCTGTTTTTTAATTGGATTATTTGCTTTTAGGGTGTTGAGGTGTGTGAGTTCTTTATATATTTTGGATGTTAAATTAACCCCTTGTCGGATATGTCATTTACAAATATATTCTCCCATACTGTTGGATGTCTTTTTGTTCTTTGATGGTGTCCTTTGCTGTACAGAAGCTTTTTAGCTTGATGTAGTCCCATGTGTTCATTTTTGCTTTTGTTTCCCTTGCCCGAGGAGATGCATTCAGGAAGAAGTTGCTCAAGTTTATATTCAGGAGATTTCTGCCTATGTTGTCTTCGAAGAGTTTTATGGTTTCATGACTTACACTCTGGTCTTTGATCCATTTCGAGTTTACTTTTGTGTATGATGTTAAACAATAACCCAGTTTCATTCTCTTACATGTAGCTGTCCAGTTTTGCCAACACCAGCTGTTGAAGAGGCTGCCATTTCCCCATTGTATGTCCATGGCTCCTTTATCATATATTAATTGACCATGTATGGTTGGGCTTATATCTGGGCTCTCTAGTAGGCAGTCTTTGTTATTTTAGTTATTAAAAGCTTTAGACAATTTTTTTGGTCCTTCTATTTCTTTATTGAAAGAAAATTGTTTATTCCCTATCACCTGTGATGTGAAAGCCATGTGTACTTCTTTAATAAGAGAGACAGCACAACATAAGAAAATCAGAAATGAAAGGAAAAGCTGACCAAAACGTACACTTTATTGGATTATTTCTAAAGAGTTCTGTCACATACTATTTTTGCTAAGTAAATTATTTAAAAAGGGAAGCTTTACTCTGAATAGAATATTGTACACAGAAGTTAAAATCCAATAAAGCTCATAGGGCCTTGACTACTATGTTTTGTTTTCATAGCTAAATAAATGTTTTTTTCATTAACAACGTGGTCTCATTACATAAACTAAACTTTGGAAAAACATACATAGAAAGGTTTTTTTCCCTACTTGAGCCACGGAGGCAGCCGGGCGTGCAGGCTTTCTACCTCCCACTTGGGGATTTGGCAGGGACAACAGCGTAGGCTGGTCAGAGCTTTGATCCCTCGGACCTGCTCCTCAGGACGCTGGCCCAGGGCGTGAGCCCCAGTCCGGGGACACACCGCAGTGTTGCTGTGGGACTCAAAGCCGAGCAGTGGCTCCCCTCCTTGGTTACTGATTTCTTTTGTTGTCACTGTCACATCTAACCTTTGGAACTCCCATTACTTTTTAATGTTAAAGTTAGGAAAGGAACTGTATGTAAATTAACAGACGGCGCCATCACTCACGGCTTGGGCCTGTTGGGGTTGAATCACAGTCACTGTGTCAGCTCCCTTTTAGTCCCTGCCGTGGGTGGTAAATGTATCACCTTGACTGGGCCCCAGGTGCTCAGACATTTGGTCGCACACTATTCTCCGTCTGTCTATGAGGGTGTTCCTGGATGAGATGAGTATTTGAGTCGCAGACAGTCAAGCAGGCTGACTGCCCTGATACGGGTGGGCCTCATTCAATCAGTCCAACCCAGGCCAATCAAGCCAATTGAAGGCATGACTAGAAAAAGGCCAGTAAGGGGGGCGGCGGGAGCTAGAACGCCTCTTGCCCGGCTGCCTTAAGTCAGGTCCTCAGCTTTGTCTGCCTTTGACAGTGGAACATGGGCTCTTTCTGGGTTGGAACCTGCTGGCGTCCAGAGGGGAACGTCTGCCGCTTGCTTGAGGGAGAAGGTGAGTGAGAGGACCTGCGGCCAGGTGGCCTCCTCTCCCCTGCCCTGCCCTGGGACGGGCACCCGGCCTGCCCCTCCCCAGCCCGCCGTTTGCAGGGACACAGCCTCGAGAGAGGAGTGTGTGGAGACCAGCGGGCCGGTTGAGTGACGGAACGCAGGTCGGGCCTCTCCATACACATCCAAGATTCTGGCCGGTGCTGAGGAGGCGGGTCTGGCGGCGCCCGGGCCCGGGTGCGGTGCAGGTGCGCCTGTTGGCCTGCGGCTGCGGGCCGGGAGCCCCCGCCTGCCCCCTCTTTGGTCCCTCCTTGCACTGCGCGTTGAGGGTCGGCTTGTGAGCACCGCTCCTGCTTCCCAGGTTGCGCCCCTCGGTCCCGAGCTGCACTGTTGACTCTCCTGGGCCTCTAGCCTGCCGACCGCGGGCCTTGGGACCTCTCAGCCTCCCCATCGTGTGAGCCAATTCCTTGACATCAATCTCTATTTTGTCTCCATACAGCCTATTGGTTCTGTGTCTCTGGAGAACCAGGCCTAATACAGCCCCTGATGAACAGTCCTTTAACCCTCTTTCTTGGAAAAAATGGAATGGAGTAAACTACTAAGTCATCCCACTAAAAAACTTCTTTGCGTAATGGCAGTTTAACCAAAGGTTGGCCTCTTTGGCTTATTAATCAGCTCTTGTTGTCTTGGTCCGGTACCTTCAGCTTTTAGGAGGAGTTCCTTTCAATTTCCTTGAATCTTTGCTTCCCATGTTCATAGAGAAATTTGAGACAAATTGCTCAAGACAGGTATTTTAATCAGATTGGGAAAGAAGGCTCCACGGACAACAAAAAGCACTTTTACAACATTTAATATGATTACCATGTCAATATCCGTTAATTGAGCTTGCCTGGCTGAGGGAAAGAGCTCAGCTTATTACAGATGGCATTTCAGTTTCACGTTCTATCACACCACTGATAAGCTTTGTGACCTTGGGTAATTTGCATAATCACCTTGGTCTTTATTTTTTCACTTGAAAAGCTGTTATGATTGATGGCAATAACTCTTGCTTCCACACACCACACTGGGTTTTTATGGAAATCGAATGAAATAATGACCGTGAGGTTGATCGTCAGTGAATAGTCATCCTTGAAAGTTTGGCTTCACTGCTATTTTCCACAGTAAAACCTTGTCTGACCCTCATGTGTTGTTTTCTTCTCTCTCCCATGTTGGGTATATGCTCCCAGGTTTGGATTACTTAGTTTTTTTAAATCTCTGCTTTTCTCATGGCAACTTTATTCCTTCATGTTAGAACAACTAGGTAATAAGTTTCTGAGGTGGACTTCATGTGTAGGTCATCCTTTTGCAGCCCCAAATATCTACAAATATGGAATATATTTATAAAATTTCTTATGTGCAGTTAAGTGTTCACAAACACCAATTGGGGTGATCAAACCGGGTTCTCCATGAATTTAACAGATTATTAATTCATTGATTTATTCAAAATTTGTTTTGTAATAATAACGTATTTATAAAATGTGTGTGTTTTTTTTTGGATGGGATGATTTCCATATTCTTTTAACAAAAAACATGTGGCCTTGGATAATGCCTGTTTCGCGGTTATCTGGTGTCACCAATGAAAGGAGGGAGGAGATTCTCCCAGACTCTTGCTTTCTGAAGAAATCCTTGGAACTTTGCATAGTGTTGTGGCTGGAGGAAGGATCCCCCAAAGGACTGAAATGGAGTGCCTCTCTACCCAAGTGACATGGAGTGATGGGGGGAATTTTTTTTAATTGTTTGTAAGAAATTAGAGTAATGAAATATTTCTTGCTCTCATGAGTTTCTCGGACCCTGGAGTTGCAAATTTATATGTGCTACTCACAGAGCACAAAGCCACCTGTGTAAGCGGAAGAGCATGGGTGTATCCATGTGGCTGATGTAGTGGCTGCCCAGGGAGCTCGGCTGAAGAAGTTAAGCTCTGTAGCGCAGCTTTGGCATTCAAGATGGTCTCCCATCCAGGTGGACACCCATTCTTAACATAGCCTAGAAGTGACCATCAGCAAGATGGCTGAATGAGATGCCCCTTGCATGTATCCTACCCCTCAGCAACAATAATTGGGCATCCATCTGCAGATGAAAGTTCCTCTGTGGGAGATTTGTGATGCAGGTAAGAGACTGTGATACCCTGGTGCAGTCTAGGGTCAGGAGAGCTGTTCTGAGAAGGCAAGCTTGCAGTCGTCAGCCTTGCTCCCTGCGGTCTCTGCTATAGCTCTGTACCCTGAGGACCCACACAACCCTGTTTGGCTTTGGTTCTGTCACCAGAACCATACGTCAGTGGACTCAGTAGGAGTCATACCCACTGTGTGTCAGGTAATAGACACATCGACCTCGGTCCTGGCTGTGGTCTGTGACTGGTCCAGCCCTTCAGGGTCACAGTCCAGGAGCTCCTGGAGATAAGCCCATTGAACTTGGGCTGTAGATTATAGGTTCTGAAACTGGGCTCCAGCCCATGCCAGCCTCAGTGCATGCATGAGCAGGCCTGTTATCATAGGGATCAGGCAGGAAACACTCTTGTCTGTGCCCCCAGAGATACTGAGGGGCCCTGTACTTGGCTTCAGCCCACTCCCAGCTACAGTTGCTAGCAGCCTGCTGGCCCAGGAACCCAGCTGGAGGGATCCTGGAAAGGCCCTGTACTCCATTCCCGCCCCTCTCACCTGCAGCCTGTGAGCAGTCCTGCTGGCACAGGGACCTCGTGGAAGACACACACACCTATGCTGTGGGAGATCCTGAAACGGCCCTAAACTTGCCGTTAACCCTTCCAGATGCAGCCAGGGACCAGTCCAGCCCACTCAGGGGACCTGGCAGGGTCATCCTACTTCCAGAGCCAGGTCTGCAAACCTCAGTCTTGACTGGAACTTGAAACAGCCCTGAGACACAGTGCCAGCTCCTTTCAGACAGGTGCAGGGCCAGTCCTATGAATCCAGGGACCTATCCAGTGACCAGGCTGGAGTCGCCCCAGGGACCTGGCAGGGCCTGTGCACCTGGTAATAGGCCTGCTGTCTGAAGACCCAGCTGTGGACCCTGAAGCGGACTCTTGTCCCAGTGCCACCCTACTGAACAAGGTACTGGAGACAGTCCCATCTATTCAGGGACCAGACAGGATCCACACCTGCTTGAGCCCCTGGTAACAAACAGACTGCACTACAGATCCAGCAACAATCTTGTAACTTGCTCCGGTCCAGCACAATTTTGATTCAGAGGTAATCTCAACAGCTTGGGGAACTAACAGAAGGGCTTTATTGGCTAAAATCTGTCTGTAAGAACTAGAAGAGATGTTTGCTTCTTTAAATACACAGACACCAATGCAAGGAAGGCTACAGGATCACATACATGAAAGGGTGCTCAACATCAATCATCATCAGGGAGATGCAAATCAAAACAGTGGATAATCATCTCCTACATGTTAGAATGGTCATTACCAAAAAAATAAGGGATACCAAGTGTCAGAGAGGATGTGGAGAAAAGGGAACACTTTTACACTCTCGTTTGGAATGGGAATTGGCACAGCCACTATGAAAAACAGTGTAAAGGTTCCTCAAAAAATTAAAAATAGAACTTCTATATGATCCAGCAATCCCACCTCTGGGTATTTATCTAAAGGAAATGAGATTATCTTGAAGAGATGTCTGCACCTTCATGTTCATTGCTGCATAATTCACAACAATCAACACACATGGTCATCACCTTGAAGTGTCCACTGAGGATGATTGGATAAAGAAAATGTGGAATATTCAGCCATTAAAAAGAAAAAGAAGGAAATCCTGCCAAAGCTGGTTTCTGAGTACTGCCATGATAGATCCACCCTCCCGATTTGTTAGGTTGCTTCTGGCATGTGGTACCTTATGTTAAACAGTTTCTTTTTAAACTCAAGAACTTCAGTTCCAAGGAGTATATGATATTATGGGTCATCAAGAAGAAAGAATATAAATTTTAGCCCAAATAATGATTTGTAGGTTTTTTTGGAAAGGAAATTTTTTTACTGTTTAAATCACCAACCTCCTGGATCCCAATTTCCTTATTTAAAAAACATATGCTTGGATTAAATTTTCAAGTTATTTAATGTCTAAAATTCTATGAAAGAAAAGAAATGCTTAGATTTCCACAATGATAATTGTCTTGAAATTTTATGTGTGTGGATGCTGCAAACAACAATAACAAAGCCAAAAAAATCCTGCTAGGAAAAACCCTCTATGCAATTTCATATTTTTCTAAAATAAGAGATTAAAATACATTTGACAGATCTTGATTCTCCTCCCACCAAAGCAATAAAATTTCATTTTATAACCAATCATTTTTAATTGCCTTGTTCTTTTGCCTAATACTGTATTTGAAATAACTTTCTTTTCCATCATATGTGGTACATACACATTAGCATACATATTCAAGTGCACAGATATTGTTTCCAGCAGGATTTAAATTTGCTGTTATTGGGCAAGCTAACATAAAGTAGATTTTAATATGCATATATAGATGCTGATATAGTAGACTAGAACTTAATGTTGCAAAATGAAAAGATAAGTAGAAGAGGAAGCGAGTTATGTTTGCTTATATTGCTACATTAATCATTTACTGGAACTAACATTTTAAAGTTTTATTGTACTGATATCAATTATTAACATGCATATATTACATTTTGTATAAGTGACAATACTAATTTATTAGTGTCAGTTATTATCTTTGTGGCTACTAGCAAGTCTCCCTAAATCTGTGGCTTCTCACCTAACAGACAGGAAACTAATAATTAGTACATAGGTTTCGTGACGAATTAAAAATAATGCATGTTCATGTCTGGCACAAGTTTAGAATACAAATCTAATAAATCGTAATTGATATTGACAGATGGTTGTTACAGGAGTTGATAAGCACTGTCAATTTCAGCATTTTAAATTTCCAAGACAGTCCTTAAATTTTTGTTTATAAAAGAAAACAAAAACAATTTCAAATAAATTCCCAGTGTCTTCTTAGGCTAACACATAATTTTTCTTTATGATGAACTATAGAGTCTGAGTTGGGTTCACTAATTAACAAATAACATTATCTAGGTTTGTAAACATAAATTACTCCAAGTCCTCTTTTCTCTAAAGGAAATATGAATTTAGATACTTTTTTTGCATGGGAATCACAGATTTTGGGAAAGTTTCTTGGAATGGTTGTATTTTAGCTTTTGTGGTTTCTTAGACATACTGTGGAGAAATGATTTTCCTTTATTTGGGCATGTTACATTGGATTTCTGTGGGTGACAATCATGCCTTCATTGCTTTTTTGAACTCAGTAACCATGCCCCTCAGAGTGCTTTTGGTTAGGAATTAGAGAATCGGAGCTGGGAGAGAATATCTGATCTTCTACCCAATATACAGTCTCCACTAAACATCTCTTAAATGACATCCAAATCTTTCGGTATAAAGCACCTCTATGTAGGATTCACTCTGTTTCCCAGGCCTTGGTAACTAGGTGACCTCTCACAGATTGCAGTAATCTAATTTATGGTTTTATTTCATCACTGGTTTACTTTATAATTTTCTACATTCTGAAGTCTCTTATATTTAATTAAATCTGCTTTTCTATAATTTTTACTCACTAATTCTCATTCTGCTACCCTGCATTTGACAGAATTAGTTTTGGTCCAGTTTTTCCGAAGCTAACCCTTCAAAAATTTAATGAATTTGTTATACTACCATATATATATTATTTCTTCCAAACTAAGTTTCTGCAGTTGTTACCATGGTAACACTGGTAAAGCTGATAAAAGATATTTATAGGCATCACTTACAAAAATTAACTCAAAATAGATTAATGGCTTAGTATAAGACCTGCAACCATAAAAATCCTAGAAGAAAATCTAGAGAAAATATCTCCTTGACATTGATCTTAGTAATAACGTTTTTGGCTATGACAACAAAAGTATAAGCAACAAAAGCAAAAAAAATCAGTAAGTGGAAACTTACCAAATTAAAAAGCTTCTATATTGCAAATGAAACAAAATGAAGAAGTAACCTAAGGGTTGGGAGAAAAAAAATTGCAAATAATATATCTGATAAGGGGTTAATATCCTAAATATATAAGGAACACATACAACTCAGTTGTAAAAAACCAGATGACCCAGTTAAAAAATGGGTGAAGGACCTGAATAGATATTTTTCCAAAGAAAATCTACAAATGGTCAACAGGTATGTGAAAAGGTGCTCAACAACATTAACCAGGGAAATACAAATCAAAGCTACAGAGGTATCACCTCATACCTGTTAGAATGGTTCTTATCAAAAAGATGAGATATGACAAGTGGTGGCAAGAATGGAGGAAAGGGAACCCTTGTGCCCTGTTGGCATGAATGTAAATTGGCTCAGTCACTATGGAAAACAGTGTTGAAGTGGCTCAAAAAATTAAAAACAGAACTATTATATGATCCAGCAATCCCGCTTCTGGGTATATATCTGAAGGGAGTGAAATTACTATCTTGAAGAGATATCTCCCATTCCATTTAGGTGAACTAAATGCTTGTTTTCTGGTATAATTTAAGCAGGAGAAAAAGTCTACATGCATCCTAACACCTTATTTTTCAGGCTTATCCACCTACTAAAATTTTCAACTTTGACAGTTTCTTTAGTTTCAATCATTTCAGCTAGAATTTCTTCCTTTAAATAGGTAACCTACAGTCATAAAATTAGATCTAACACCCATTTACAAACAAAACTGACTAATCAGTGACCTGGTAACTGTGATTTGTTGAATATTTACTATGTTCTGTGCACTTAGCTAAGTGCTTTTCATTTCACTTATTTCTCATAATAACTGAGTAGTTATTGCCATATTAAACAAAGAGGAAACTGAGGGACATGAATTTAAGCAACTTGGCCAACCTCTGCTGGTTATACTAAGTGGTGGAGAAATCACAAAAATGCAGGTCATTTGATTCTATAGCATAACTATTTGCTGTAATCACTGTGCTATCCTGACAGAGTGGAAAAACTTGTCTGAAGGCAAAACAAGGCAGATAGGTACTTGGAGACCAGAAGGATATAGAATAGTGTAGGATGCAGGGTGCTGGCCCAGGACCTGGTGAGGGGGAGAGCTCTGCAGACAGGATTCAGGAGAAGCAAGCCTGTCACATGGATAGTACGAACTCTAGAAAATAGAGATCTTCAGATTTTGATGTCTCTTTGAGGCAGAACCAGTTAGTTTCAAAATTAAGTCAGCACTAGGGACATTAATATTCCAGTGCCGTAAAACTTGACATCATCTTTAACTTTAGCCAAGTTCATTTTCTTTAGCCAAGAAGGAAGGTTGTTTTGACAACGTTTTGATTTTAATTACATGGATGACATGATTAATAGTGCTAGTATGTGATAGGTAAATACAGTTTTAGCCTAATATTAGTGTAAAAGGATAGTGAAATTTTAATGCATTGGTGAATAAGAAAGCCTGAAGGAACATTGCTTAGGCAATTTATTAAGTTCAATTTCACATAAGATATGTAACTGCATGAAAAGAGCATGGTTTACTATACAGGATTCATCCAGGAGTATCTGAAGGATGCAGTGAGAGAAGAAACACTATTAGTCTGCTTGGGCTGCTATAACAAAATACCATAGGCTGGGTGGCTTAAACAACAGAAATTTATTTCTGTCAGTTCAGAGCTTAGATACTCAAGATCAAGGTGTCATCAGCGTTGTTGCTGGTGAGACCTTTATCCCTGGCTTGCGGACTGTGGCCTTGTCGTGTCCTCTCGTGGCCTTCTCTCTGCACAGGGAGAGGGAGAGAGCTCTGGTGTTGTCTCCTCTTTTTACAAGGACACTAGTTCTGTTACATTAGGGCCCCACCCTTACGACTTCATTTAATCTTAATCACCTCCCTAAAGACTCTATCTCCAAATGCAGTCTCACATTAGGGGTTAGGGCTTCAACCTACAAGTTTTTGGGGGATACAATTCAATCTATAAAACAGTGAAGTCTAGACTGGCCCTGTGTGTTGGTGTGGGAAGGAGCCAGTGCCCTGGGGCTAGATTGTCCAGGTTTGAATCCTGGTCTGCAGGGGAGAAAGAGCTCCTGATCCTTCCCTTCTTGAAACTCTCTTTCTTGGGCATCTGAAAGATGTTAGAAACTGTTCTTTTCTCACAGGATTCTTGTGAACCTTAAATGAATTGAAACAGGAAGAGCACACAGCTCAGTGCCTGCCACTAAGGCAGGCTTAGAAAATAGTAGTTATCCTTGTTGTAGTTGGATAGGTTTTAGCTTTTGGCTAAATTAGGCCATGTGTTACATAGTAAAATTTGAAAAAAACCATGCGAAGAGTGTTACAGGAAGGTGGGATTGGCATTAGGATTATAAGGAAGATCTTATGAGCCAAATTTATTTAAAGCATAAATAAATTTGTTTACCTCTTTGGTCCTAAGAAGTGGGAATACATTGTAAAAATGTGTGAAAAAAATTGATTTTTCCTGTAACTGCTTGTTTGAAAAATGCCAACCTTATAAAGAATTTACAAGGATGCAGTGACAATGCATTAATTATATGGTGGAACATGCAAATAGAGGTCAATATTTAAAAGTGTGAAATTCTGGATAAAATGAAAATTTCTCATGAAAGCAGCAAATTATTAATTACATTTTTTCATGAAAGCTATCGAAATACAAGAGAAGTAAATACAAAACATTAGAAAAACTACAGGCATGGTACTGTAGGGTGCTTTCTGATTTTGTTCAAATCACAGTAGGCCTCTGCAGTAAGTCAATGCCCCCAATCAAACAACGACTAAGGATATGACTGGTGATCAGTTAAATCCCCAGAAGAAACAAATTACATAGATGTATAATATTGGAAGGTATTATATAAATTAACCATCAGAAGTTTTGGATTCAGATTAGGAGGAATTTATTTTTATATATGAGTACTACTAATTTATAGTGTATAAACAGATTACCCCCCAAATTTAGCAGCTTAAAATAATAATAAACATTTATTATCTCATACCTTTTCTGTGGGTCAGGAATTCTGGAGTGGCTTAGCTGGGTGGTTCTCTCTTGAAATTTTTCACTAAATTTCAGGCAATTACAGTCATCTGAAGCTTGGCCAGGCTTCACTGAGGATCACTGAGACAGCTCACCCCCATGTCTCTGGCCCACAGCCTTCTGTTGTTTGCCAACTGTTTACAGGAGGCCTCAGTTCCCTGCCACATGGACCTCTCCACAGGGCTGTTTGAGCATCCACAGGACAGCATGTGACTGCTTCAGAGTGGGTGATTGAAGAGAATAATGCGGAAGCTGCAATGTCTTTCATGACCTTACCTTGAAAGTCACACACCATTACTTCTGCTATATTCTTTATGACACTTGATCAGTATGATACTGATTTATGAAGCAGAGACAGAGAAAAAGGAATCAGACTGAATCGGAATTCCTAGGGCTCACCAGAGTGAGTGTGTTGGTGTGTGTGGGGAGGCAGGCTGCTGGTGGTGGTAGAAAGGAGTTAGGTGGGGATGGCATGAGGTTGGCAGATAAGCCATCAAGAGAGCATGTCCCCACTATCTTCCTAATTCCCTTACGCCTAATCCCTGAGCCAAGTTAAAGTTATAATTTTATGAGTTTAAGGGTTATATTTCTTTTTAGTTTTTAGTAGGGCCATAATTTATAATACTTTCATTCTAAAATATACTCCCAGCTAAAACCCGTAAGGAGGTATTTGTTGTTAGGCCAGAGAAGAAAATTAATTAAAGAAGTTCAACGTAGCAAGCAGAAATGTTCTTTTGGCTGTGAATGTAGGTTGACACCTATGAAATATCTAATTTATTGAGACAAAGTAGCTTTAGGGGAAGGTAAGTTAGCACTCCCAAGCCAGCCCCACACTATCATGTTGCAAGGTGTATGGAGAGCATTACTGAGGGCTTGGATTTTCATGGGCAGGTGTGAGTTCAAATTTTCTCTGTTGTTGGGGGTTGAGTTGAGCTGGAGGGAGCTGAGCTGCCAGGCGTTGGAGTAGCCCGTTTAGACCACAAGCCAAAATGATAGTAGTGGTCAGTCCTTTAATCACCTCCTGCAGTAGTGTCAGCACGAGGCTAAACCAGAGGAAGTGTACGACTCCCTTGTTCCCTTTCCCCCATGTCCCAGTGCTGGTGGAGGGATCAGGGCTGGTTCAGCTCAGACATAGAGGTCATCTCACTGCAGAGGGGAGGGAATGAGGGGAGGCTCACTTCCCAGGGAGGCCTGTCTGGTAAAGCCTTTCTAAGTGCCATGGTGGGGCCTGAAAGATCAAATAGGTTTTTAGCCAGGAGCTGGATACCTCAATTGTTTTCTTAGTTACAAACCTGTTGGACTATATATATGTATCTACTTCTGATATGAGAAACAGGGTTGATGCAACTCTGGTTTTCTAATTGTGTTCCTTTTAGTCTATCTGCAAATTTTTAGTTTATACTGACTTTATAATATAAAATTGTTAAAGGTTTTTTACTGAAGCATATACATTGAAAAATCAATGAGCTTTCTTAAGAAATATAAAAAAATAAATATTTGCAAAATATGCTGAGCTTACACTAAACTTTGCTTCTCTGGAGAAAAGGTATTTCTTTCTTGGTATCGAATAGCACGTGTCCTTGGTAAAATTGGTAAGCATTTTGATTGCATTTTTATTATTGCATCTCTGGACCTCCCCTGACCTTTCAGAAGTGCAGTGACCTGATGCTGCCCTCTGGCTTTCTAAGCCTCACATTTCATTTTTCCCACAACAACCTGCTTATTCCCTAAGTACTGTATGTTTCCAAACGTTTCTTTATAGTTTGGCACCTGGGGATCACCATCCCTTTCAACACCGTCTTATAGAGTGGTGTTAAAAGGAAAACAACTTGATTAAATCAATTCATTCTAGAATATATATGATTAACAGCATGCCAAATCTCCTAAGTGTGCTTGCATTTAAAATAAATGCAGCCACAAAGCAAGTTGACCCAGATTAATCTCTAGATGATAGAATGCAGACTTTCAGGAAAAGTAATTAAAGAAGAGTAATGGAATGGGAGCCATAGAGAAGAAATGGTTGGAGTAAGAGTGGTTAAATTGAAAGACTTTTAGATTTCCAAATGGCATAGTCCAGACTAATTCCTGATGTGTTGGATAAGTTGGCCTGCTCTTTTGCTGAAGTCAAACTGAAAAATTCGAATGAGAAAAATGAAGTAAATGGTTTCATCATTCACCTGACTAGGCTAAAACCCCGAGTGCCGCGTCTTCGACGCCTCACTTCCTCTCACATCCCCCACCTAATCCATGGGCTGGTGTCCTGGTCCTTCCTCTGCTCTTCTGCTGTCTTCAGGTCCTTCTCAGAGGGAGCTGCACAATATGTAGTTGCATATGTTATGTGACTGTGGGCGGAGGAGAGCTCAGGATCTACCTGTGCCTCTTCTCCCCCTCCAGGTCCTCATTGCCTGTATTTTAACACTGAAATGTTAAATTTTAAGCTATACACACTAGGCTAAACACAATAGGCTAAACTAGTTATTGAAATAATTATATAAGGCAAAAGAAACTAATGAATGATTAAGTAGTGATTGAATATTATACTTCAGTTTTATTCAAAGTTCTATAATTTTTTTTTTTTTTTTACTCATATAACCATTTTCTGTTTGGATAGAAAATGTAGTGCCAGATGTATTGAAATATTATTTTACTGTGGTTGCACACATTTTTCTTGGTAAAGTACTTATTTTTCTCAGTATAAGATATTATTATAGCTCTTTGGGCTATGTTCTCTCTCCCAATGGTGTCATGCTTCTTGTGGTCCGGCTGTTATAAATTCTAGTGGAGCATGGAAATGTTGTCTATTTTAGGTAGTGAGCTTGTTAAAACTGTCCTCAGCAGGTTGATTGCTGCAAAGTAACAAATGAAGGTAATGGCTAATTTTCTAGAAATCTGAGGAGAAGGTGTAGCCAGGAGAGGAGATGTTCCTGACGTCAGACACTTCAGGTGGTCCCATTTCCCCGAAACTATGGCGTAACTGATTTTAAGAGACAGTGAGACAGCCCTAAAACCCAGGAAGAATTCATTATTCCACCTGTATTGAGGCTCAGGCCCCAAGTTAGAATTCCTTTTTTAAAGCCATAGCTGATGAGAGCCCTAGAATGAGTCAGATCATGTCTAGAAGAAGCTCTTAGAGGATCCTGGAGTGGTTTCAAAAAACATTCCTTTTCCCATAAAATTCTCCTTTTTAATAGCAAAATTGTTTAATCTAAAATTCACTTCATTTGCTTTCTCCCAGTCAATACATATGACAAAAACCATATCATTGTACTACTACTGATGACATTTTTGTCTTTTGCTTTAATGATTCCAAAGTCGTTATGAAAGAAATCACCAACAGTTTTATACATATTTGTTCAAGTCCTTCTGCCACTTCTTTGTCACTTCAACAAAGAGCAGATGGAACTTCAAAACCAGTCATGAAAATGGTGTTGCTCCTGTATCTGTCTCAGTTCTTTTCTACTTGAAATTTTTTTGCATCTGTTTGAATATCATTAAATTCAAATGTAGAGTTTCATATTTTATTGCTCTTCCACTGAGTTTTTGAATGTCTACTTTTTGTTTAGGACTGTTGTAGTTAGTTACAAAGAGAGCCTAGATACCATTTCCCCTGCTAGCCCATAATATTACATGCCCACAAGAAAGGATCAGACATAAATATAAGAAAGTAGCTAGCTCTAAGAAAATAATCACTACAATTAATAGGTTCCTTTATATAAGATGAGATGTGTGTGAGATAGATATGAACCGACATAGTACAATATTATTGAGATTTTGGAACTTAAAGGCCTTGAGATATAACTAATTAGATATGTATATTGAGCTTTATTTTGTATATATTATCTCATTCGATCCTCATGAATACTTTGTGATAAGTAAGTAGTCAGAGGAGTTATATTTGATATTACATTGCAAAGAAGTTAGGCAATTTGCCTGAATTAGTAAATGACAAAATTAGAATTTAAACCTTGCACTCCTATGTCGTAAATGCTGATAATACCTTATACTTCCTATGTCCAGTTTCTGATATACCAAAGTGAAAAATTGAGAGAAGTTAAGTGACGCATGTTAGGGGCAAAGCAGAGTGTCAGAAATGATCCTCACAAACCAAGTGTAAAGTGGCTATAAAAGGGTACTTTGCTGGATACTGTGGGATTATGATATTAAGATTTCAAAAAAAGATAGTTCAAAATCTCTAATAAATGACCGAGAATGACCTGTTTTAGACTGGCAGTACTTCCAGAATTGGGCTGTATGTATACATGATTTAAATTCAATGCTTTAATCTTTCTTGCCTTTCAAAGTACTACTGTCACTGAAGTCATACATTGATAGCAAAACCATGATGATGTCATTGAACCTGTATGTTATGACCCACACCAGCCTCACTGTGTCACTACGTGGACAGCAGGACATCACCAACGGGTCATTTACAGCCACATGAGTAACATCCTCATAGAGGAGGGCAGGCTGCTCCACTTTGTCCACGAGGAGGCCTGGGCACTCAAAGGGGGACATTACCATTTACAGAAATGAGTATGCACGGCTGTTAGGGACATTCAAGAATGTCTTCCTTGTTTGGGGCTCAGAATTGTAAGGCCCTGTAGGAGCAGTGAAGTGATCAGTGTTATGTGGCATTCTTTCCATTCTAGGGGCATAAAGCTTTCTGTGAATCTCTGCTCTCTTAGGGGAGTCTCTGGGCCCTGGAGGCCTGATGGTCTTGGTCCTTCCCCAGGGCCTGTTTCTCAGCTTCTCCCTTGCCTGATCTGTGTCACTATGGCTCTCACTGCCCCTGTAGGAGTCCTGGCTCCTTAACTGGTCAGTGTTCTTTGATGGGTGCAGTCAGTGAGTGTCCGCAGGAATCACACGGACCTGGTTGACATTCTAGTTCCCGCACTTCTAGCTGACATCCTTGGCAAAGTTATTTTTTCCCCTGGTGCATTATCTTTGTTGACTCTAAAATGTGGTTATCCAGGGCCTTTTAAATTAGTTGGAGAAGTAACTAAGAATAAACATCTGACGTATAACCTGCCTGTTCCATATGCCTAATCCTTCCAACCTGACTGATCTGAAGTCCCTACCTATCTTACTCGCTACTGCTTTAAGTCAGAGTAAAGGATGCAAGAGGAAATGCATATTTGAAAGCAAGAATCTGACAAACAGTACCCAGGTTTTTAAAATTATTCTTAATACTCCTGCTTTTTTATCTTACCCTAGATATGTTAGGGTTTACCTACTTACCTGTGATTAATACTTTGAAATTCTAATGGCAGCTATAGGCTATTGTGAGTTCCTGTCCTGGCTAAGGTGTGAACTTTTCCTGGTGTCTACTGAGCTGTCAGATAAGGTCAGGACCCTTCTTGTGGGACAGGATATTCTGTTAGACATATCACCTTCCACTGGGCTTCTCGGATGCTGATGATCGGCAGTGGTGGGATTTTGCCATATTGCCAGCTCTTATCCTAGCTTCTGGTTCTGGGCTGTGTTTGAGGGGGTGCAGGGCATGAAAGGAAGAGGTTAGGTAGTGACAGCAGAGTAGTTCCTACAAAAACAACAAGTTAAGAACTTTGAAATTATGTTTGTCATAGTGCTTGGTATATGCCCATCTCTGTGGCTGCCTTATCTTTAGGCAGCATTGCCGGAAAGGAAATACCCCTTTGTGCTATGGAGTAGAAAGTAAGACTTGGTGTTAGTTACAGCCAAGGGTGCTCACCAGCCTTGGTCTCCTACTGTATTACTTTCCTAGGGCTGTTGTACTGAAGTGCCACATATTGGGTGGCTTAACCTGGAGGCTAGAAGTTCAAGATCGAGGGATCAGCAGAGTTGGCTCCTTTTCCAGGTCTGTGAGGGAGAATCTGTTCCATGTCCCTCTCCTGGCGTCTGGTGGTCTGCTGGCAGTCTTTGGTGTTCCTTATCTTGTAGAGGTTGCCCTGATCTCTGCCGTCATCTTCACATGATGTCCTCCCTGTGTGCATATGTATGGCGCTGGGTCCTGATTCCTCCCCCCTTTTTAGGGACACCATATTGGATTAGGCCTCATTTTAACTTAATTGCCTCTGTAAAGACTATTTCTAAATAAGGCCACACTCTGAAGTACAAGGGGTTAGGACTTCAACATAAATTTTAGGGGGACACAATTCAACCAATTAAATAAAGGGAGATGACTGTGAACTTTTAGTCACAGTGCTGATAGACAAGGTAAGGAACACAGAAGACATCTTCTAAAACATTTGAGCCCAGAATTAGGCAACGCTAATTAATCAGCAAGCTATGCCAGTATTCAGAACAAGGCTGATAGCCAGTATGGTATCACTCATCAGTAAGGGGCAGGAATGATAAAGCCTTTGAGGAAGCTCTGAGTCCTGGTCTGCCTTTCTCCAGCACATTTTGCAGGGAAGGGGGTGTGAGGATATAGGTCACTGCCAATCCATGGGGGGTGACTGCCTGGAGTACTTACTGTCCTGTGAGAAGGGCTGTGACTCCTCCCAAGCTCTGTGGGTGAGACTACTGCAAGTGATGGCTTAGTAATCTGCTAGAGCCAGGAGACGTGAGAGATGGCCTGGTGCCCTGATTTGCTGCCCCTGGTATAGAACGGACATAGTCCCCTGTCTCCACGGTTTCAGTCATAGTTCCTTGGCTTGCCCTCTGGAAAAATCCTGGCAGTGAAAATTCAGTTGAAGAAACATTTGTGTACAAAGGACTCTGTCTGATAGGCATTGTTAACATGAAGGCTCTGTCACTGTTTTTTTTTTTTCTGGTTGTACTCTCTTGGTGGATAACTGGACTTGTGACAAAGTCACCTTTTCCATTGGCAGTGACCTGACTTAACCCTCACAGAATGGTCCTGGCCTTGAGTTTCTTCTTCTTGCAACCCGTTCTTCTGCTTGCATTGCAATCTTATTTCTGAGTGCCACACCTTGTTCAGGAGAAGCTGGGCCTCAGTTCTGGGACTGGGTCTCTGTGCCCTTCTGCCATTGTCTTTCCATCTCTCCATGCTACCTTTTGCCTTTTCCCAAGACTTGGTCTGCTATCTGGCCCTGAATGTCGTGGATCCTGACTGCTGGTCTATTGGGCTTCCTCAGATTGCCTGCTCCTGAGACTGTCTTGGCCCTTTTACCTAGGTCCAGTGGGTCTACTTTTCCTGCCCCAGTAATTCCTCATTTTGACAAGCCTGCCACAAAAAAAAGCCCTGTTTTCATGTAAGACCATCAGAGAAATTAGGGAGCTCAAATTCTCAACTTTCTTTAGCAAGACTAGATTGCAATCACTCCAAACAAATCTCCCCTAAATGCTGTAGCAAGTCTGACCTATTAGGCTTTAACAGAAGAAGGGTAGGTGGTTTAAATAGAATTTGGAAAAAGAACATTTCAAGAGTGTTTTGTTGGGTGACAGAACAGATGGGGTCACGAAGCCATAACGAAGTTCAAGAGCAGTCAGTCTGGAGGTGGCAGATTAGACTAGCAAACAAGCAATTATTTTGAGAAGCAGAGCTTATGACAGTTGTTAATGATAAAGAATTTATTAGTTTCCTTTTTTAGAGTTTTTAGCACAGTAGCTTTGGAACTTTTGGTTTATAGGAGTGAAAGTTAACTTTCTGTTCTGATAGTCTGTTTATCATCTATCTTTAGCATATTGAATACTATGTATTAGTTCTCTGTTTCTATGCTAGAAGCAAATCTGAATGTTTTCCTATTAAACCCTAGTTAGTACTGGCAGCTGTAGATCACTTACAGAAAGTTTTAAAATGAGGTGTTCTAGAAATGCAAAGTCTTAAGGAAATATACTTTTTCTGGTATCTCAGCCACATTTTAGTGACAGATGTTCCAAGATAAGATTCTCTATTTAGCCTTTTAGGATTACTGTGTTTATATCTTTAAAGTAAGTATATACATGGATAGGTAAATAAAGCAATATCTTAATCATTAAACATAGATTATTTCTTTTGGATAAAATCACAGTGATTTTTGAAATTTCTTCAATGTACTAATGAGCTAATGAATGAATGTTATCTTCAGAAACTATCCAGAAGGCTGTAACAGCAGACATCTGTTTAGCGTATAATGCTAAGCATAGAGTTACATACTAGTGGGGCAAATGGCAATATGTAGAATATACAATTGTAGACTTAGTTACAGAAAATTGGATATAATGGTATAAATCTAATAAGTAGACATATGAATAACTCAGGGAATTTGTATTTTAGAATAAAGGTGCCCTAAAGGAAAAATAGAACAGATTTTCAGTGTATTAAGTGTTTGCGCTGTGTAAAACTAAAGCCAAAATCATTGCACAATCTCAAATAAGCATAAATCCAGTAGAAGGACTGATTACTTTCCACGAGGATGATGCCAAAGTGAGAGTATTTCAATTTTTTTAGAGCTTAACTGAAACTCAGGATTTTATCTATATATTATCCTTCTTAGTAGCAGTTTCAATAGCAAGATATAATTTAAGATAAAATTAATAATTCTTGCATGTGTTGTATGGTATTTTGGTTTAAAAAATATATTTTATGTTATTTTCTTCCTGTCACAACAGTGTAAAATATGAAAAACATCACTTTTCTTGTTATGGAAAGGAGAGAACAGAGAATAGGCTGTTCTGATTAGTTTTTGTAGGATCTAGGCTTCTTCATCTGGTGCTGCCTTTTGATGGCTGACCTAAGGTGGGCAATCTGGCTGAGGACAATGAAGAGAGCAAGGTTAACAAAAAATCCAACAAGAAGTCACAACACTTGGCCTGATTAAAGCTGGGTTTGAGCAGATGAGTCAAATGCACCGCTGACTGGGGATTCAAGCCCTTCTCAGCTGTTCTCAAGTCTGTGCCCTGCAGCCAATGTCCTCATCGAGAGGCGGAGCAAGGGGTCTGCTTCCAATTTCTGAGTCGGATAGTGTCAAAAGCCATTTTGCCTTTAAAAAAAGTTCAGTGTTGTCTCTTCTAGCATGTATCGCTCTTGACATTACTCATTCCTTTGACTTAATCCAACTGCAGGTTAGTGTCACAATAACATTTCAGGGCTGAGAGGTGAGAAACATTAAGTTGTCATCCGCTTCAACATCTTGCCTTGAATTATATTCAACCTCAGAACTGAATTGGTTTCTCTCATTCTACCATCAGTCTTTTTATCAGAAGCCCAACACAGTGGGATGAGAGGCAAGTAGGTGTGGGGAAGGAAGAGGAAGAAAGGTGAAAGTTGGAAGGGAAGGACAATTAGAGAAGAAGCACTTGGAGAGTCTAGGCAGCTTGTTGACATGTCACTTGGAGAGTGAGAGGCAGAATTATCTGAAATCTGATCAAAAACAGACATGAAATTTCACAGTTCTGCCCAGGCTCTAATTCCATTTGTGCTTTTCTCAAAAGCTATCCTTTTCTTCCATCTTTGGCAAGATGAGAAAGAAACAGAAAGTTTCTATCAGTAGATAAAGTCAAGGGCTTCATTTGATAATTCAAGGAGTATGTTTGGTGGTGGTGTGGGAATTGTATGGTATAATTTGCTTAATTACTGATGTATAATAAAATGTTAAGCATATATTTAGAAGAACAAACATCTGAGAAAAATAAAGTATTAAATACTTTGGTATTTAATAATTACATGCTTACTGAAATATTTATTTGATTAAACTTTCAAAATAATATTACGAAAAGGCAACCACCTAACACCATATGGTATTATACCTTTCTTACAATGCCCATCAGCAAATGAAGCTATTTAAAATTAGTGCAGAAACCACTGAAAGGACAATTTGACTTTTTTACATTAGAATTAATGTATTTCTGAGATATTAGAATGCCTTATAATGTTTGATGAATAATCATGTGATACCAGGAATGTCTTTGTTATGGAGAAGCACTTTCCACTATGTCGACAAATAGAAATGGAGTCCATGGCTACCAGAATTCCTTTGTCTAATACTTTTTTATTCTTTTGAAAACTGAAGAAATCTGAATAAACAGGAGTTATAATACTCCGTAATGTGCCACTTATAGATTATGAGACACATTTTTATCCCACTATGCAAACTGGATAATATCTCATATGTACATACAATGCAATTGTTAAAGAGAATCTAGAGATAGATCATCTAGTCCAACCCCATCTAGAACACTTCTCCTAACATCTTAATGTTTCCTTTTATGTCAAGGGAACTCAATTAATGTAACTCCTAGATTCTCTTTATTGATAACAGGATTTATTTGATTAGTGTATGTGGAAGAACAACTGGAGATAATATTTGAGAATATTTAATTCTGTTGTGTGGAAAACAAGAAAAACAAGTGTGATAGATGAAACTCAGGCTGTATTAAGTATAAATAGTGAGGTTGTTAACTTGTATGACATGTTTAAACCAGGTAAAATAGAACACATGTGAATTGAACACAGATAAAGAAGGGTGGAACAAATGAGAGGGCTATTTATAAATAGGAAAGGAGTGGAAGGGCTAATAACATTAAATATTAATAAGACACAGATCATTTCACATCCAGATAGACATCATCCCCAAATCATAGCCACCCCTTGGTGACACCAAGTATATGCTGATGCAGAAATATAGCATTGAAGTAGAACTACTCAGCAGGTCATTGACAGCTACAACTGATAGCTACGTACTTGCCTCTGCATTTCTCTAATAAAGCAAGTGTGTGTTGGTGCCAGGCACCAGCCACCTGTTGGGCCCCTTTATTATGTCTCAACACTGATCTTTGTAACCACACCATCAGCCAGGAAGGCTGACAGCACAGAGAAACAGGACCTGTGAACAGTGCAGAATCCAGGATTCAGGCAGGATTTGCCTTTCGACTGCACCATATCTTACCTGGTCTCTTCTGCTTTTTGCTGTAGAAAGATTTCAGTTTAAAATTGATTCACCAAATTGTGTGGCTTGCACACCTTAATGTGATCTGTAAGACTTCCAATTCTGTTACTCCTAGGAGAGCCTCCTTGGTTTTGAACTTGGAGGCTACGTTTGCAGCAAACTGGAAGTTCCCGCACTCCAGGTAGCTCACTCAGCCACGCCCTGTTACGATGGGATCCCGCTTCGGAGAGTCAGCCATCCTACAGCTCCCCGAGGAGTAAGCTCTTCTGCAGCTGGCGAGCCCGGCTCGTCTTGCCCGCTGATGTTGCCTGTAAGTGGACAGGGAAGTCTGGCCCATTTGGTCCTCATAACAGGCTAGGTCTCCTACCTCAACCTTTATGGATAATGAAGATAACATTTTGATCTTTCACCTGTCACTACTTAATTTTGTTTCTCAATTTCTTCAGTACCTGGCTACAAAAGAGGAAGGCTATTCATTGCACCTTAGATTCTCCAACCCTCCTCACCTTACAGTTGGGGTAACTGAGGCCCAGGGAGTCCATGGAACACTTAGGCTGGCCTTGCTAGAAGGGTAGACGCAGTGGAATTCTCATTTCTGTAAGACCAAGCATAGACGTATGGGTGGCTGGGTGGTATCCTCTGTTCCCCAGTTGTGTCTCACATGGTCTTCATCTAACTGGGGCCTTGGTGGCCTGTCCTGTTGCTTTCTCCTCTGCATGTGGAAGGCTTTTACCCAGAATGCCCAAGAAAGTCATCCCACGGCAGTCAGGTTACCCTGCCCTGGGCTTGCTTTTCTGCTTGCCTCTACCTGTGTGTTCTCTGGCCAAGCAAGTCTGAAATCCATGTATCTCCATCTAGACCTTGTGGAAGCGTATCTCTTATTAGCTCTTAGGGATGACTCTACTTATATGCATTCTGGTTCCAGGTTAACTTAGGCTCAGCCACCCCAGTGCCCGTTTCCTCGGTAGCAGGCAAAAATCCTTTAGTGATATGCTATAGTCAGATACTACCTTGACATCTCTTTGTCTCAGGCCAGCTTCATGCTAAGACTGCAACATTCCACATATTGTTTTGAAATGTGTGACCTAGACCATTGTCAAAGCCCTGGTTTCCCGACTTAGAGATGCCACCATTTCTGCCTTTTCTTCATCCGATTTTCTTCCACTTAGGAAGGTACTAGAATTTTATTTCTGAATTTTATACGGAGAAAACAACTTCCCAGATGAAATGGTTAGAACAGTTCATTCACTAATAACTAGGACGTTGGTACCTCTCCTACATTCATTTCAGTTTTGTTACGCCCCTTCCATGTAGCTCCATATCCTACCCTTTATGTAGGTTCATTTTGCTTCAAGTTCTTTTGCTCTCACAGAGAATAATGACTGCATTTTATTTACCTATGATTTCTGGGGCCTGGTGCAATTCCTGCAAAGTAAGGAGGAACTATATCATAGTGATTAAGAGCTATGGGAGACAAACTATTTTTGTTTTGTCAATAAGTATCTATTTTCCCTTTTTCTAAAAGAGCACTCCATTTCTTTATGGGAACTATGAGTGCCAAAATAGAATGTAATCTGGCAGGGTTGTCATTCACAGTGGCCAAGGTGTGCGCGTGTGGCTTAAGCAAGGTCAATCATACACTCTTATCCTGCGATTTCAGAGATTAACAAAACACTGCAGTTTGTTGGTGGTTATTGGTCACAGAGGAAGATTCTGCCAGATTTTTCTTTTTAATTTATTGAGGTGAAATTCACATAATAGACAATCAATCATTTTTAAAGTGTGCGACTTGGTGGTGTTTGGTACAGTCACATGCTGTACACCTACCACCACTCTCTACTTTAAAAGCTTTTTTCATCAGCTAGAAGATATGCCCCTCCTAAGTTCTCACTCCGTATTGTTTCACCAGTTCCTGCCACCTAGACACCTGTTGTTATTGCTGGAATTTTAGTGTTCTCTCCAATTCTGTGTCACTCTATATCCTTATGATAATTCCCTTTCTACTCAGGTTATCCAAAGTCACTTTCACTTGCTTGCAATATAATTCCATCTAATACAAGGCTAAGAGTTTTGGAATCAGAGAATTTTCTTCAACTGTAAATAGAAATTGTTGGGACTAAAGGAGAGAATTCATGTAAAGCCCTCGGCAGAGACTTAGTACAGTGTATACGCTAAATAAATTATAGGTATGCATCTTCTATTACCACTACTAGCATTAGATGAATATTTAATGAATGAATTACTCCTCAAGGAAGTATCTGATCTCTCCCATGGTGTGTTTGCAGACTTGAACTTGATCAAGTATAGATTTGGATAGGTAAAATAAATAGGTACAAAGATAAAATATGGGTATATGGGCACTTGTCAGGGGAGATGAAGCAAGTGGGTAAGTAAACAAATATGCAGAAAAGGACTGGGGAGTGTGGAACATTTTTTCCGTCATTCTTGACTTTTCTTTCCAAGTGAAGGGATATCAGTTTCTGTCCCCCTCCTGGGCTCTCTCCACCCCCCATTATTTGATTGATGCATCTGAGAGCAGAAAGTGGACATGGAACCCTCTGTCTCTTCCTCCTTTTTCTTGGAAATGAGTTTCTTGTAGGTTGCAAAGCAAAGGTCCTGCTCTGATTCTGGGGTGAGATTTGGGAGTGTGGGAGGAACTGCTGTGGTCCAGAGCTGCTGGGATGGGGGTCGGGGGTGGTTTTCTTATTTATTCCTGAATTCCTTTGGAGTTCCTGTGACAACATTACTTTTTGAAATGTTGTCACTTGGGAAACAGTCACACTTTTTCATCAGTAACTGGAGAAAGAAGATGCTTCTAAGATAAGGTGGATATTGCAAAATTGTGAGATGAGGTGAATAGCAGTGGAGAGGCCAAGGGTACTGGTTCTTACCCATCCCTGGGTTCCTGGGTGTTTATTTGCTGGAGTGTTGATGTGAAAACCATGCCCAGGTGTACCATAATAAAACATATTTTTCTGTAATTCAGAAGAGATTGTTGAAGGAACTATATTCACCTGCTTGGCTTGAAAGTGCCTGTGTTAATTTGTGAAGCTATTGCTGATAGATTTTGAAGCCTATCTCTTTTTTTGATAGTTTGATTCACAGCCAGGGGTTTAATTATTCTGCATGGCAAATTTAATAAATCCAGCATAGCTCTGAGCTGTGATTTCTCAAGCTACTCTGTTTTCTTAGCTGAGACAATCATTTGTTAAGCTAATGGAAAATAATTGCCTAAGCACATTAGAAAAGATAATTTCTTCCAGAGTTAATACTTTGCTTAGGATGAAGATTTCTTTGGCAAGCCCAACTATCAAGAACTTAGTAGGGAATGGTTAGAAGGAGAAGCTGTTCACTAGATAAAGTGGGTTTTGCTGAATAGAATGAAATATGATGGTGGTAACAGTATAGGTTAGGAAAATATCTAGTGTCTTCACACAAGCTTTCTTGGAAGAGAATTCTTTGGCTTGTGTTATATTTCAAATAGGAAACATTGCCCTTTTTGGGAAGTGTTTCCTTTTATCCTAACAAATATGTAAGGAAAGTAGGCAAAATTAAGGAAGAAAGATCATAAGTTATTCAGCTTATGGAGTTGATGATAGTATGAAGATTGATATGCTAGTCAGCATATCAGTGCATTCTCATGTTGGGGTCAACAAGTACTTAGAATATATTAAATATCTTTTAAATAATATATTAAATAATATGTTGAATATACTTAGTATATAGTCATAAATATGGCTCTTTTCTCCCATAAGTAATGTATATGTTAGTGTTTTCACCATTTCTACGTGGATACAAGTTATGCCATGGATGCACAAAAAGAAAGTTTGTTCTTTATGACCCTTACAGAAACAGTGGTAGTTTTAAAGAGTCTATGAATTTCAGTGAAGAAAAATGTATTTTAGGGTGATGTTATTTAGGGTGAGTGGCCCAAGGCCACACAGAGGGGAACTCAGACACTCAGGGTGATTGCAGTGTTTTTGTGACAGCAGGAAGCCTGGGGTCAGCCTCTCGCACACATCCCAGTCCCAGGAAATGCCTGCTGTTGCCCACACTGTGCTTCACTTCTGGTTCATTCTGTTCCCTATGCTGAGATTCTGAGCACTCAGTTTATTAAAATCTTGGATAGCTTTTAAGAAAAAGCTGCCCCCTTTTTAGCCTCTTCATGAAGTCTTCCCTAAGTAGCATGGCCAGAAAAATTGTTTCTTCCTCTGAGCCACTACTTTTTACACTATTAGGTTTCTTACTGTACACACCATAGTTTGCAGATATTTGTTATTCCACATTAGCTTTTCCTAGTATGGGATTTTTCCAGGGTGAAATAGGTTATTCATATTTATATACACCGAAAATTCTTCATACTGTAACTTAAATGTATTTGTCCTTCAAAAGAAGTTTATGAAATGAGGTTCTGCTTTGAATGGTTAGCTTCATTTATGAGACAATAAAAATTTGTCTTTTTGAATTTAAAAATGTGGATATTCCTCAGTGTTGGTAAAGATATGGAAGACCAAACACTTTTCTAGAATGTTTGTGATATCTAAATTGTTGCATCCTTTTCAGAAGGCAATTTGGAAGCCATCAAAGTTTCTAGCACATATCCACTTTGATTCAGCCACTTCTTATAAATAAGAAGTATAGGACTTTTCAGAATATGCATACACATGAGAATGTTTCTTTCTATAGTGTTTACAGTAACAAAATCCAACTGTTCAACAAACAAAACAGTCAAAGCACCAAATAACAAGAGGACATGAATATGACTTCAACTTCTTATGTGTACACCTTGATGTTTTGCAATGAACTCATATTGTTTTTACAAAAGGAAAAGAAATTCTCAATTGTTTTTTTCTCACACAAAGACCTTGTGCTATTCTTTCGGGATTATTCCTGGATAGGGAAGCCTCTGTCTCCTATTTTATTTTTCCATTTTATTTCGGCACAGAGGGCAAGAAAAATCTCAGAATCTGGTTGCAGCATTTTTTTCTTTTTAAGTACTCTCCTCCCCATCTACTTGTCTTCAAGAGTCATTCTCAAGCTTAAAGTCATTAATGGCTTCTTACGTCTTATGAGATAAAATCAGAACATGTAGAATTGATGTATGAAGTCCCTCATGATCCTGTCCTGAGGCCTTAAGGTCATTCCCTATAGGCCCTACTGCCTGCAGGTGTACAGTTTGGAAGACAGTGGTTTTTTACTTAGATGCTATTAAAGTGTAAAGCATGAAAATAGAGTGTTATGTAAATGATTCATGTGTACATTCAATCACTTAATCTTTTTCCACCCTACAAAGTGTTTTCCAATTTTCTTGTATGAATTGAATTTTTCAGCTATGTCATCGTTCCATGGACAGGCGATTACAATTGCTTTCTTCTTTGCTAATAAAGTCCTTCCAACTACAGAAGGCATTGTGCATCCTGCCTCAAGTTATGTATTTCTTTCACTCTTATATTTGGAGTGGAAGAACAGTCTGTTCACCAGCATTTACTGAGCAACCACCGGGTGCAGTGAGCACCGTACTTGATCTGGGGACTTTGAAAAATCAGAAAGCTATTTGAGTTTTCTTAAGTGATTTCGGAGTGATGTGGAAAATAAAATCTCAAGCTTAAAATGAAAACAAGCCAAGTCAGCCTGGGCCTGGAGAGACATCTACCATCAGATTTAAGAAACCAAGCAAGCTGCAAACCATAATAAGAGATCTACCCGGTGCAGGAGGCAAGACTCTAGTGCAAGTGGAGAGAACCATCTGCAACCGTTCTCGTAGAGTCCTTAGAATGTAACTTGAAGGATATGGGAAAGACTTGTCAGAACTGAACTCCCAGGAGGTGGGGAAGAGAACTTCACAGGCCAGTGTGGGAGGGAAAGTCAAAGCCAGGTTTAAGATTTCTTGCCAGAACTTGCCAGAAGTTAATTTCTTGTATTAATTTTGCAAGATGTTAATAGGTCTTGCTCCATAAAAGGGCTGTGTGGTTAAATAAGCTTGCATTGTGCTGGGATAAATAGATACATTTTTCTTAGAGCTGTCAAAATGTTCTAAAATTGACACCTGTTTGTTTGTTTTGTGATATATTTTCTGGAACAGAATTCTGGAGAATGTACTAAAACACATATGGGAGATATGGTGATGAAGTCAGCTGTTAGAGAGAAAGAGGAGGATGGACAGAAAAGGAAGCCGTATCATATATGGTAGAGCATAGCGTGAAGATTTATGCAGGTTGGAGCCAGGTGGTCATCCAGTTCCATTATTTATGAAGTGAGCCCTAGTCTTTGATACTGTAAGTGCTGTTTTCCTCTGTCATATATATATGTGATATTATAATAGGGTTATATATAATTATAATTATATTATACATATAATTGCTTGGTTTTAAAGCCTCCTTGCCTCATTCTCCCCAGCCACATATATGCATACCCTGCTGTACCTCACTCTCATCCGGGCTAGCCAGAGAGCGTGTTCTTTCCTGGTAATCCTGTGTGCTTAATACTGAGTACTAATAACATTACATCATTTAATAAATTTAACATATGCATTTTATAACTTTTTATTATTTTCAAAATTCATTCATATGCATTTCTCCCAACAATCCCTATAATAAGATAGGTATTATTTGATAATCATTTTACTGGTTAAGACAGCACGGTTCTTAATCTTTTGAGGGTAATGATTGACATTTTAGGCAGGCCAAGTCTTCATTTTTGAGGATGCCGCAGCCAATCAAAGCTCTGTTTCCTAGGCATTAAATGCCCAAGTTTAATCAAAACCATATCTACATTTTTTTCCCCAAATGTTCCCTATGGGTTGGATACAGCCCCCAAGTGAGAGTCCAGGATCCTGGAGATTGTACATGATTGGGTTGGAATTCCAGTTCAAGTGTTTTGACTACAAAGCCCATTGTCTTTTACTATATAGTAAAGTGTTTCCTTCTATCAGAAAGTCTGATAACCAGGTAACAGTGAACTAGGCTATACGTGGAAATGACTGTTGGATAAATTAATGGATAAAGAATAAATATAGAGGGGCTGCCACAGAGGCCAGGCACCAGTGTAAAGTGACATAACTGAGAGGTAGAGAGAGTGCTTGTTAAAGTCTTTTTTATAAAATGTCATCTTAAATTGATTTTGGATAGAGGAAATCTTTATGAAAGAGTCATAGCTATTGCACAGATGGTAATTTGCTATTAAGAAAAACGAGAGATTCCATTTAATATTTATGTTACCATTTTATGAAGAAGTCTGTGGTAAAGTGTAGAAATCAAGTCTGTTAAATTCTTTTCTTCTTCAACTAATATCCGTGTCTTTTATGTGCTAGTTATTGAAAGAATGAAAAAAACACAAAGGAACGTGGTTGGGAACTACTAAGTATTCTGTGGAAAATTATTCTGGTCTCATTAAAGATGATTTAGAAACAGTCAAGGGCATCATTTCAAAATTTGTCATTTCCTAGTCATTTTATTCTGTGAGTTGTTGAAAAATCAAAACCTTACAATTGGAAATCCTGTGAAATTATAGCACATTGTCCTCTTCTTCAGAAGCAATGCTTAAAGCATTGTATGTCTGTGCAAGTCACTTCCAACCCTTTACCAATCCACCAATCTGAAGAAATTTGCTGTCCTGAATATCATTGGAACATAGGATGTTGATATTCTAGGACAGCTCTTCTGGCCAAGGATATAGATTCTTTGCATTATAAGGGCCAGCTGACATATGGCGTCATGGCATTGGAGCAGATTTCACAAAAAGAACTGCCAAAGGGCAAAGAAATTTCATGAAGCAAAGCCAGCAGGCAGCGCTGAAAGAAAACAGATTGGGTAAGTGTAAGTGGCATCCAAATGTTGCCATTTTATTTTCAGGACAGTTGTTTCAACACAGACTTGTCAGATATAAAATAATCTTGCTATTCAAATTACGCTTTAAATCCTGGTTCATCACAAAATGGTTCTTTTTGGCATTGATCTCATTGATGGATTTGAATATTGCTGATTCAGCACCCTTTAGAGAATACTGTTTCCAGTACATTTTATATTTGTGTCCTGGGTTTGATAGGAAGAGTCCATATTAAGTGTGTTATTCTAGAGATCTCTCTTATGGTGAAATGGCACCAGTATCCAGCCAGCTGCCTAAACCTGGAAAGAAAGATCATAGTAAGACCTCCCTGTCCCTTATTTTCCTTTATCCAATCCCCACTAAGACAATTGCCCTGAATTCCTCCAGTCCTCACCTCTACCCCCTACCATCACAGTCTCTGTGCAGGATAACTTTCTATGTATATACATGTATGACCTCTTCTTTAGTGACTTCCCAGTAATCAGTCTTCAAATTACCAACAAAGTATTCCTTTCAATATGAAAATCTGATTCATGTGATTTTTCCACTCAAACTTCTCAATTTTCTCCATCATATCATAGATGTAAACTTTCCTTGAACTGCAAAGGGCATTATGAGGCCCTTTTCACCTCAGCAACTTGTTGCTGTGCTCTGTCTGTCACCAGCTGAACAGCACATCTGTTTTAGCTTTCCTTTAGAGGTCCCCTTAGCCACTTCTCCCTCTAGGACATACATAGTTATCCTTCAAGTCTTAGCTTCAGTTCCCTCTTGGACATTTGACTTGACACTCAGCTGACGTAGAGGCCACACTTCCTGAGACCGTAATGTGCTTTGAACTTAGGATTTACTATCATTGTTTATTTCCATATTTGTCTCCACAGTAGACTGAATTCATTGAAGCCTCTATCTTTTCTGTCTTGTGTCCCCAGTTATCTGCATTGTGAAGGTAACATAGTATATGCCTAGTAAATATTTACTGAATCAACTACTCTCTGATACGTATTTCTGTGTGGATGACCTTATGGACAACCTAAACTCTTTATGTTAAAAGTTAGCTCATTATTTCTCCTCTTGATTTCCGTCAGATTTATACATCCATTCATTCAAGTGAGGAATCCATGAGTAATTCCTTATTTGTCTCTTTCTCTCTCACCTTTAATAATGTGGAGATCAGAGTTATATCATCTTAATTTACCAACTATCTTTTGACTCCTTTGTACTTTCTTTGCACTCTTTTATAGTTCATTATATGACTAATTCTAAATTGTATCCTTGTTCCAGTGCTTTCCTTTCTAGTTCATTCTCTAAACTACTACCAAAATAACCCTTTCTGAGATCATATTTAATTTTGTCCCCTCCACTTGAAAATGTCAATTGATTCCAATTGCCTACAAGTGTATCAGGCTAATTTGTAAGTCTCATTATCATGTAAACCCAGCATATCTCTAGCTTTATCCCCTGCTAACCAAACCAATTCAATGTATACCCCATAAAAGTTATACCAAACATTTTGTCTTTCCCAAAATATGCTCTGCTCATGGATATCTTCAGACCTTTGCACGCACTCATTTCTTCTTGGGCTTGTGAACTTCTATATATACTTTAGGACTGGTCTCAAGGTTAGAAGGAAGGTCAATGCATGTGACCTTCCAATATATTATTCTTGACCCTATGATTCCATTTATTTACTTATTTGCCCATTCCTCAAACTTTACTGTGGGCTGATCTTGTGTTGGCTTTCTGCACAAGGGAATTAAAATACTGAAAATGAAAGTTGAATCCTGTTAGAACTCACACTCTTTGTTGTCAAATAGGTGGATAACATAATATAATAATTGTTTATTTTTTAAAAAGTACTAACAGACTTCTGAGAGTACAAAATGCTTTTAGTGACATAACTCATCTAATTTTTCTCTTACAAAGCTCTTTAGTTATTTACTTGTATAATTCTATAATTCTGTAATTATAGACTGTAAATTTGCTGTTTAGCAAATTGTCAGACTTATTTATTCCAACTCTGCCTTCATTTACTTCTCATCTCTGAGATGTGTCTCAATGCCACTTAAGATCAATACTGTATTATTAGCTATTGTCACCATGTTGTACATTGAACCTACTCATCTTGAGTAATAGAACCTTTGTACCCTTTGACCAATATCTCTCCATTTTCCCTACCCCCAAACTGCTTGCAACCACCATTTTACTCTCCTTAATTTGAAGAGCAAGATAATATGACTTCATGAGGTTCTACATATGAATAAGATCATGCAATACTTGTCTTTCTGTTCCTGCCTTATTCCACTTGGTCATAATAGATCTCTTCAGAAAACATTTCAGATAAAAGGAAAACAGGAAAAATTAAAATCCTTGCTTAAAGCATAGTTCATAGTCATCTAAATTCCATGGACTGTTGTATACACTGAGATAAATTAGAGGAGAATATAAAAATACTATCTAGTAATTCATAAACTAAACCCTTAAGGAAAGGAAAATGAAACATAAATTTCACAATCTCTACAATGGATGTTCTCAGAATTTTTGAATTTATGGCTGTATGCATCTTTTTTTCCTGAATCTTATGGTAAGTGTATTCCAGGGTGTTCTCAGTGACTATTTTGATATTTAGGTTACAAAATGTTTGCTCAAAAGCTATTAGCTTATGGGCAACCATATAATCTGTAAATAACCAATAATTTTATTTCTATTTTAAAAGTACTTATATTTCTTACTGTTGTTTCTTGTAGTAAATACAGTGGCTGAAATCTCAGGTGTAATGTTGAATACAACGGCAGCAAACATCTTTTCCTGTCTTTTTTCTTTTAAGGGAAATGTCTCCAAGGCTTTAACAACAAGTTTGGATTTTAACTGATAATCTATATCTAGTTTAAAGAAATTCCCTTCAATTCCTATTTTTCTAGGAGATTTAATCATAAATAGGTGTTGAATTTTATCATGTTTTTCCTTCATCTATTGAGATGATCATATGGCTTTTGCTACTTTAATCTGTCAATATTTAAATTAAACTAACAGTAATTAAAATGTCCTTGATATTTCTTGAAAAAGTCCACACTTTTATAGTGACTTTTTTGGTATATTCCTGGATTTGGTTTGTTGATATTTATTCTCAGATTTTTGTATGAATAGTTAGTTACAAGTGCAGTGCACCTATACATTTTCTTTCTAGTATCAAAAGAAAAGAAAGAAACTATTAGCTCCAAGGGGGTGGTGAGTGTACACAGCTTTCTTCTCATGGGTCTGTTTGTGAGAAGGGGGTCCTCCTGCCCACCATCCCGGGTCCTCCTTGCTACATCCTGGGCGGCACAGGCTGCACTGGTGGTGGGCTCTCTGCCACAGTGCTGTGAGGATCCTGCCATCAAGCAGTTCCTCCAGGGAGGTCGTCACGGGGTAACCTTGAGCTTGTTCACAAGGCAGGCCACAGGTCCTCTGCCAGAGCTGTCGGTGTGTAGCAGCTGCCATTACAGGCATTTCCCCAGGGAAGAAGAAAGTGTCTCAGGGAAGGCAAGACATTACAAACTTGTCACCTCCCTAAGGTCTGGTGGGAAAATGCTCTCAGTCAGCCTGCTTCCCAGGGATCAAAGCTATCGTCCCTTTGAAAATGGCTTGCTCGACTTAAAAGCTGTCACTTGAGCGACAACATAGTTACAGTGGAATAGCCGCAGCCTCTTCCAGACTTACTACAATCTCAGGATCAAAATGACCCCCTTTCTCTACTCTACAAACCAGCTATGCAGACACAAAGTACAAAGTATTCAGAAACCCAGTCCACCGCTCACCAGCTGTACTCGTGGAGGGTGTGCTTTTCTCTTACTGAAGGTAGAATGTCCCATTTATTCCTCTTGAATTAAAAATTACATTTTACCCTTATAAGGCAAGAACTTAGCTCAAACTTTAAATTGATGATTCCTGGCTAAAGTTTTAAATAAAAAAATAAACGCATAAAATAATGCCATAGTGGAATCTCTTTCTCCAGTTCTTTCTGGGGTTTTTGCTTGAATTCTTAGCCTTATTCCAGGGAGCTGAAATGCTGCATTTGTATGAATCAAGTCTATGAACAAATCAATTTCCTGTTTCTTCCCTGCAAAAAAAAAAAAAGTTATAAAATAAGATATCTAGTAGACCTAAATATAATCACTTTAAAAAAAATTTCAGTATCATTAATCTACAATTACATGAAGAACATTATGTTTACTAGGCTCCCCCCTTCAACTAGTCCTCCCCACATACCCCTTCACAGTCACTGTCCATCAGTGTAGTAAGATGCTGTAAAATCACTACTTGTTTTATTCATTCTCTATTCATTCGGAGGTTTTTTGACCAGGCACCCAAAACAGGGGGTAAGAAGGAGCTACCAGTGCCCCTGAAACTGAGCCAAGTGTTTTGTGCACATTCATGATCATTTAAAAGGGGGGAGGGTGTATCACCTTCATTACATTCATAAGATGTCCCAGATACCAAAAAGGTTGAGAACCCTGACTTAGCAGACATTCCTTTTACTATTAGGTCATCCTTCTAGAGAAACTACAAAATACTTTGGACATCTCCCTGTTTGGCCTACTGCTCTCTGAGGTCACTTTTTAAAACAAGATACGAAGATTCAAGTGAAACTGAAATTGACTGATAACTGTTCTTAAAGTCTGATATTTAGCTTTTGTCAAGTTGAATATGATGTACCCTCTTTGCTACGACACAGGACTGAAAATAGCACGAGGACAGCTCACATTTGGTCTTTACCCTCGGAGCTGCTCTCCTCTGGGAAGATACCTTTGACTAGTTTTCAAACACTGAGCACTAAACCGGCATGTCTCCTGCGGCTTGTCCATAGCTTCCCTTAAGTGGAAACTATTTTCCTGAGGAAAATGAAAGTCTCTTCAGGGAATTTAATTTTAACATGATTGTTAGGCTTGCAACTGTGTTCAGTTTATATTAACTATTGATAAAAATTGCTTCAGCTATCTTTTTAGCTAAAGGACAATTTAAAGGTATACGAAGAATGTGCTAAGAATGGGGAATGATTTATCATGTGGTTTCATCTCATTTGAAGAATGTGTTTTAAACAGTAAACTACTTATTTATTTTCTTCACACAATTTCAAGCAGTTATTCACCAAATATCTGTGAAGTGCACACTATGTGGAAGGGATTCATCCAGCTGCTTGGGACACTGGTGGACAAAGACACAAAAGCCCCTGTTCTTGAAGAGTTTATATTTTAGGGAGAAGAAATGCAATAGATGAATCAACAAATACATATAAAGCTCAGCATCAGGTAGATAAGAGTTTAGTATAAAGAAAAATAAAATAGGATAAGGGAAGAGAGAGTTGTGGCTACTTAAGATAAGGTGGTCAACTGAGGTTTCTCTGTGGGAAGATCAACTTTAGGGCATAGATAGAAATAAAATAAAGATTCAAGTCATGGGAAATATGGAGGTGGAAAGAAGGAAAAGAAAAATAAAAAAAGGAAGGAAAGGAAGAAAAAAAGGAAGGGAGAAGCAAGTGTTAAAGCTGTGAGGACCTGATTGAGGCAACTTACAAATAAGTATTTCAACATTAAATATGAGTGATATATATTAAAATATGCACATAACACACATACCAAACAGTAGGCATCCAACTTGAGTATCTCCTCCTTCAGCTGAGTATTACATTTTTACTAGTGAAGTAATCTTTGCTCAAAATATTTGAGGAATGCCTATTTAGAAATTGCTTTCAGGAGCAATTTATGAACTGCACAAAAATTCCGTCTCATTATTACATACTGAGAGCTTATTTTTGACAAAGAACACTTTACTAGCTTGACCACGCACTTCATTCTTAAGACTTGGCTCTGAAGGTTTCTGGCTATTTCCAGAAATCAATCTACAGTCAAAAGAGGGAGAAATACAACCAGAAAAATGTTCTTATAACCTCAAGTTCATTTCAATGGACCTTTCAAAAAAATATTTTTTTTGAACAAATATTAAGTTTTGACTAATGAATTTAATAACTCCTTTCCATTTGCGATCATCTGGACAATGTTACATTATCTAGAATTTAGGCTTCAGCAAGGCAATATATTCATAAAAATCTATAAGGTACAGTGTCAGGAACAACATAGGCATCTGGTAACTTATTCTAGTCTTATAATATTTACATGGTGTAAATATCTTTGGCTTTTATGGTGTTTTCTTATTTTATAGCCAGCTGAACATAGCAGATATTGCCTGGGAACCACTGATTTTTAGTTCTTGTATAGTATTGCTGTTTTTTACTTTGTAGTTCCTTAACTAAATGTCTGAGATGAGTTATTCAAAATGTTAAAAAAATGTGAGATGAAATATCTTATGGAAAAATCAGCAAAGTCAGAATGATAGGGATAAAAATCCCTCTTATCCTTATCAATATGAGTCATTCAGCAATGTTTGTTTAGTTTAGAATAATTAACATATTATATATGGTTACCAAATTCTGATAGGCTTTCTACACATTCTTGACACAAATTTCTTCAAAAATAATTGCTCGCCACTCAGTCATCACAAGGGCTTCAGGTGTGTTCGATAGTAGATAGGGCCACTTTAAGGATGAAAGGGCAGGTGAGCCATGGATTCCAAGTGACTATTTGGGAGTCAGCCAGCTTCTATTTGATTTTCTGCTTGTATATTTCCTTGGTAAAAAGTCCCCTGATGAGCAGCTGCCATGTGGGTCAATACATTTTCCTTAACTTTTTTCCAGTCTTGGCACCTGTCTGTCTATCCAGATAATGCATCCAATCTTGACTGCTTCACAAGAAAAAGAATTCCTCCTTGGCTGTTGCTGTAGAGTCAAGACACTTCACAAGTCGAACTTACAACATCGTTACGTAAGTAGCCCTCTTAGTAACTTGCTCACGTTTTCTAATGTTTAATTAAAGGATATCTAAAGTTTCTTTTTTCCAAAATGCACACTTAAGGACGTATATTGTTGTACTTTCCTCTACACTTCCTCTCTTATTTACATTTCGAGCCGCAGATTATTGACCCCTAGAGCTGAAACCCCCAGGAGCTATGCCAAGGGTGATAACTTTTTCTGAGGTTCTAAAGCACTGTTGGTAAATCGACTTCACTAAGCCAGATACTTCTTCCTCCGCTTTGAGTTCTCTCATGGGTCCCTCTGTTCCCCCCTCATCTTGCATCCAGCAGCGCTACCAATAGCAGGCAGGATGCCAGTGAGTTTCTCAAGAGTATTTTGTTCACACCTTTCAATCAGTTCATGCAAATGAGTAATGGTGGGACTATCACCCACGGAATCTTGAACTCTGGCCTCCCATTAAACTCACTCATACACACACACACGGTTCACATACTTACATATTTACAGTCTAGCCTCATTATTCATGGATTCCATATTTGTGAATTCATCTATTTGATAAAATTTATTTGTCAGTATTTGGGCATCTCATGGTCATTCATGGACAAGCACAGAATGGTGAACAGTTTGAGCCTCCTGAGACATATTCTCAGCTGAGGTCGAATGAGGTGATCCTCTGCCTTCTTGTTTTAGCTCTCCTGGTCTAAGGAAGTGTCCGGTTGTGGGTTGTGGCCCACTTAGTACCATGTTTTTCACAACTTTGTTCTTGTTGTTAGTGTTTTATCTGTTTGAAATGGCTGCCATGTATAGTGCTGAAGTGCTGTCTAGTGTTCCTCAGCCTAAGAAGGCCATGATGTGTCTGCTGGAAGTGTGTGTGTCAGACATGCATCATAGTGCTGCTGGGTGTGCCTTCAGTGCTAATGAATCAACAATGTCTATGGAATAATGTGTCTTTAAACAGCAAGTCATGCAAACCAAGGGTGTGCATTGGTTTAGGTGATACCAGGGTCTTGTAGGAACCTAACCCTGTACTTCCTTTCGGTTCAGTTCCAATGGTTCAGCATTGAACCATTGGTTATTTTTAGGTAATTGAAAGAAAATACAGTAAATGAAAAATCAGTAGGCACCATTTCACGTTATGAAAGGATCATCAAGATGTTGTTCTTGGGTAGGAGGAAAGGGAAGATATTAGTCAAAGGGTACAAACTTTCAGTTATAAAGCGAATCTGTTCTGGAGACCTATTTACATGATGGTGACTAGTGAATAGTAATGTACTCTTGAAATTTGCTGGGAGTAGATTTCCAGTGTTCTCACCACAAAAAAAAAAGGTACCTATGTGAGATGATGGGTGTGTTCATTAGTTTCATTGTTATAGTCATTTCACAATGTATATATATATTAAAACATCACACTGTACATTTTAAATATATGTCATTGTTATTGGTAATCAATCATACCTCAGTAAAGCTGGGAATAAGAAAGAGAAGACATTATTCTTAGTTTGGTGTTGAGAAGATATGAGTAAGTTTCTTGGAGTTTACCAGATGGAAATTGTATATATTCAAAGAGGCAATTCTAGATTTGGATGAGGAGCAACGAGAGCAGAGGTAGACATCTGTATAACAGTATGATTCAGAGCTGACTCTGGGGGCAGACTTCCTGGATTAAATCCTGGCTCTGCCACTTCCTGACCGGCTGTCTGTCCCCCAAACCAGCTTCCTCTTCTTCCTGAGCACACTGCCAGACTACGTAAATGTGGCCACATAACTTGAGTTCTAGCCAACATGAAAAGGAGCGATATGCACCAATTCCAAAACTGACACATAAAAACTTACTATGCCTGACTTTTCATGTTCTTTCCCTCTATGCCAGTTTATGAGGACCAGCGCTGTATGGTAGGCAGAACGATGGCCCACCAAAGATGCCCCCTCAGGACCTGTGAGTAGATAACAGGGCAAGGAGTTGCAGATGGAATTATGGGTGTTAATCAGCTGACCTTAAAATAGGGAGATTACTCTGGATTATTTGAGTGGGTCCAATGTGATCACTGGGTCCTTAAAAACAGAAGAGGGATGCAGAAGAAAGTGAACCAGAATGAGGGCAGCATGCAAAGGACTTGGCTGGACATTGTCAGCTTTGAAGACAGGAGGGGGCCATTGAGCTAAGGCACGCAGGTGGTTTCTAAATGCTGCAAAGGGCGAAGAAGCAGAATCTCCCCTGGAGCTCCTAGGAAGGAATGGAAGATAATATATTTAAGTTGTTATAAGGTCATGGTAACTTGTTACAGCAGCAATAAGAAATTAATACACACTGCAGCCTTGAAAGCTCTATGTTGAAGATATCCGAGCCATCAGATGGAAGGAGTCTGGGTCCCTGTATCACTGGAAGAGCCCCAGTCAATCAAAACACCTATTTTGGACTTGAGGCGAGGAAGAAATAAACTGCTATCATTAAAGCCCTGATAGTTTTGGCCTCTAGCTCTACAGTGGCCATTGTTAGCTTGATTAAAACAAATTGGCAAGTCATCTAGCCCCTCCCTGCCTTTGTTTCATCATCTGTTAAATGTATCACAATACTATTTAGGAGACTGGTCTTGCTCACCTCAAATTTATCTTCAAGTTAAAGATCTAACTTCTAGTCTGATAAGCAGGTATTACATTTTCTAGAATTCCTTCTTGATTGTTAAAAGGATTAAATGAATGAACACATGTAATCACTTAGGGTGAATACTGATACATTCAATACTATTAGAGTATTAACTATTGTTACTCTCATCTGGACAACTAAGGTGGAAAATTTGGAGGCCAATGTATCAAGTTAGGGATTGCAGTAGATGGAGTATGGTCACAATTCTACAAAAATGCATGAATGTGTGGGCAAGTAATGCACCTTTACTGCCTATAATTGATCCAATTTTGCTTTTAGCTCAGGAGGGAGAGGAATAATGATGCTTTCATTGTACAAAATATAATTTGCCCTATATTGGTCTCTACAGAGAACTGTACTTTTTCTTTCTTTCTCTTTATCCTGTCTCCTTTTCTGTTTCTTTTTCTACATGGTGATGTCTTCCTTCTTCCTTTATTGGAACTTCTCAATACACTAAGTTTTTGGGATAATATGAGCAATTTTCTTTCCTCATGGAAGTACGAAGACGCAGGAATCATAAAATCTCAATCCCAAAATGAAAGATTTCTTCAAGTAAGCGTGGGTACAAAGTACTACAATTAGAAAATTTAAGAAATGCTTTGCAAAGAAGCACTGGAGATTTTATAACTCACTTCATCTTCCTTAGTTACTATGGCAACAGTCAGGAAAAACAAATCAAAGACTCACCAGGCGTGGTCCTGAGAGCCCTTTCTCAGCTGCCTATCTTCCCAAGGACAGCAAATGAATCCTGTGTCCCAGCTGCACAGTTTCATAACTGCCACTCAACAAGTGGTTACTCTGCAAAATAACATGAAAAATAGGCAAAGAATGAATATGAACTAATATGCATTATTTTTCTAGGCTTCAGCATTTTCCAGAGAAAAATTTTTTTTACAGATTTTTATGGTGGTGTTCCCATGCCTTAGAAGTCAACAACTTCCAAAATAGGGTGAGATGAGCCATTTGGAGGAGTTATTTACACACTAAACTATGTACATTTGGGCAGCTATAAATACTGAAATTTGTAATTATGAGCTTGGGGAGCCATAGATAAGAAATGCTGGAAAAACATATGGTTGTTGGTATATTATTTTTTTCTACCTTTTCTTAGGTATTTCCATGCTGTTTTGTGGTAATATTGAAGAAAGTGAGGTGTTGACTGCCACGCTGTTGCATGTCACTATGTCTTTTTGATTTAAATAAAATGACTCAACTCTCATCCTACAAAAAGCAGAAACCCAGAATTTCTTCTTCTTTATCACCACTAGCCGTGTTTTCCTTTGTCTGAGGTCTTGCCTCTTGGCATTTCCTCCTTAGTACCATCCAGTGTTGACTGTCCCCCAGATACCTTCTCACCCAAAAGATAACACACACAATAGACTCTGCAGCAAGTTTTAATAAAATTGAGGGCGAAGGTGGGTGATGTGGTACACAGAGCATTATGCAACAAGCAAGTTAAAGTTGAGTAACAGATGCCCACCTCTTCAAGTTGCATGGCCCTGTTCTCTGACCAGCTTGCTATGTAAAGCCCCTGTTTCTGGCCATCTGGCTGGGCTCCTCTTTTTTTCCTCTGCTCTCCAATCCCCTCATGTCTCTTTCTCAAACTGTTGGAAGAACACTTTCATTATTTTTATTGTATTTCTTCTAGATTTGCCTTCTAGATCACTCATTTACACTTTTCCTTGTCAAACCCCAAATAGCCATTCATAGTTTTGTATTTAAAAAAAGCCACTTGTGCTAGAGATAGCTGATGCCTCATCTCAGTTTTATAGATGAAGCCGATAGACTTGGTGATTGGCATCGATCCCCAAAGCTAGCAAGTGGCAAAACCAGATTTGGGTTGCAGATCCTTGGATTTCTGGGCCAGGATTCTTTACAATACCAACTGTCACTAATGTACATTAGTAAGAAGGCTGAACATTGAAACTCCAATGTAATAATTGGAAATTGTAGACTCGTTATAGAGTCTGAGGTGTTGGCTTCAACTAAGGAAATGAGAACTTTTACAGAAAGGTCAGAGAAGAGCCATGAAACTTAAACAACTGGATATTAGAATCCATAGAGACTAGAAGATGTGATCAGATTAATAGTCTGCCAAACTATGATTATGCCTCTGACAGTGGCTCCAAGACACATTTTGTGAAAGGCCATGTTTGTGTTCTGTGACATTAACTTCAAAAGGTTAAGGATGTAGCCGAAAAAAATTCCTGCTTCCCTTGGTCGATCATCCATGAATTTTACTAAACTCCCCAAAGGACTTACTTTTTGTCTTTCTTTTTTCTGGTTGTCTGTAATATCTTTAGATTTCATAAATATACAATATAAAGTAAATTTTTATGTATCTCCTAAAAATACCCTTAAAAATGTAATGATGGGCTAAAAATATCCTGCCATGGTAGCATACTAGATTATAACGTACACATAAACATGGGAGTATTGGGTCAAAATGTACATACTATAGTCAGGGAGAAAACACTTATTGTCCGCCTGTAACCAATCTCATCTTGTTCAGGAATCTCCATTTCTATTGGAGCTGGAGGGGAGTGGTCAGCAATGGACTTAAACGTTCCAGTTAAAAGTAACGCAGTTCTACTTACGACATTATCTTCAGATTAATTTAGTATTATTTGAGTAAAGAGGCAATTCGGAGTTTAGTTCCCTGCCATTCCCCTCTTTTCACTCATCCTCAGGATGCAGTCTGGGTGCAGGGGGGTGAGGGTGTCCTCAGGCTTTCATGAGCATGAGTGATCTACCCCCATGCAACCGTCTCGTCCTGCTCGTCTCTGAACAGGGCCCTCTGACCTCACCATGGAGGGAACTGTGTCTTATGCCCTGTTCTCAGCATGGGCAATTCATGGTGAGTGCTCTGGGGATTTAAACCAGGCCCCACTCATCTCTCAGCAGCCCTTCAGATCCACATTGGTCTGACTGGGGTCTCAGGTGGTTCCTGGCTTGGTTGACCATCCCCACATCCCCCAGCTAGTGGCTTACTTCCCCCTGTTGGAAGACACTTCTGCTTGGGTCTTGGGTATTTCTGCACATTTTCTGAGCAAGGCATTGATAGCTCTTTGGTCCTTTTGATATCATTTAAAGGGCTTGTTCACCGACCAGTCTGAGAAGGTAGAGATACTGTTTCTGTCCAGAGTGAAGAACAGACAGGCTGACTGCCTTTTATGGAAGAGAGGGCTTCCTTAAGGCGTGGGCAGTTGTCATGAGGTTTTCTTCATGTTGCCTTGTGGGACTGTAGTTTGGAGAAGCAGAATGAGAAATACTGAAATTCAAGCTGCTGCCATTGCTGTGACTCATTAACTATCCTTCATCTGTCTTAGGTGTCTGGTGTTTTTTTCCAGTGCCTGTCAAACAGTGGTACTCTAACTTAGTAGCTAGCAAGTAAGGTAACATCTCAGATTCTTCTAGTTCTTACCACGCCCCTCCGGAGGAGACCCCTTGGCAAGTTGACCTTCAACTTTCTTTTGAGTTTGACATGGGGAGGACCCTAGTGAGTCTCGTGACCCCTTCTACACACTCACAGTCTGTGAGGAGCTGGAGTTGTCCTAAGTCCCCTTCCAGCCTAGAGAAACCACACCATCATTTCCATTCCACCACCAGTGACTTCCCTGGGCTTGCACGGGCCACCCCCAAGAGAGCCTCACCTGAAGATCCAACAGGAAGAGAAGTTTCTGATTCACTCAATAACCTTGACTCTTGATTCATAAAAGGAAGATTTTGTAATTTAGAAACCCTGCTTTTCCTTTCAACAAAGTCTGTTTTTCAAGAATGTGGTGTGACTTTGTGCCTCAGGATGCTATGTTGTAAGTCAAGCACTGTAACTGATTTGTTTTATGTGCATTCCTGCTCAAAACATCCCAGTTCCCCACCACGTTGTGTGTGACCCTGACAGGATAAGGGGAAGGACTCACACTGTTCTGTTTCAAAAATATCATTCCTGTAGCACATAAACATACTTGCAAAGTTAGAGAATGAATAAACACATGCAGACTTTCTTGACATGTGTTGGCACTTGAGAGGGAATAACAATAAATCAATTCAAAAGTATACGTTTGCAAGCCTTTCAGTCTATAGTGACTTTAGTCAGTGATACATATTGTGTATAAACTGATTAATGGACTCAGGAACCTATTAACTCACCCATATTTAAAATAAACATTGCAAATTTTTTTTTTTTTATTAAAAACAAAAACAACAAAACAGTGTTGGGACTAGAATTGTCATTATTTCCCTGGAAAAGAAAATTCTTGGAGTGAGCTATTATATATTTTTACATAGTGTTTCCTTTAAAAGGAAAAATGCTTTAACTGTCATAACTGCCACATACATCCTGTGGGTTAGTCACAGAGCAACTTGAAGTCAGAGATCATCCTTCATGGTGCTCTCAGCATCTTGAGTGGTAACAAGGAGGGATTGAAGAAGTTGAGAAAAGTTTTCCAGTTGTTTAGATGCTGAGGCATGCTAAAAGGAGCTTGCAGAATTGTTTTACCTGGAAATATCTATCTCTGTATCTATGTTTGCATCTGTGTTTATATTATTTACTAGACCAATACTTTAAGAATTATTAAATTTACCTCTAATTTGGAGAGTAATTTTGATTCAGTGAATAGAATTTGATTGATGAGAAATCCATCATTTCAGAACAATAACATATACCCTTCCAAATGTGCTATAATATTATCTTAATTATCTTAGGTAATAATTTTCGGAACAGTGATCTTGAAGTATTATTTTCAGTAATGTTAAATAAAGTCTAACAAGGGCATAAATGTATTAAATGAGCGGGAAGAGCTAATCTCATAGTTGGCCTCCAGCTATGACAGCTATGAATCCGTGGCACCACAAAATATAGACAGTATTTCCTACCCTCCTTGTTGGGTGAAATTGGTTTTAACTGTCCTTGGTAATTAATTCCATTTATGACTTGGTACCCATGCTTTTAGAACAAAATACCTTTGGAAATTTTTCTTATTATGTAGATACTATTAAGTTCATTTTGAAATAGCATATTGATCTGAAATCTAGAAGGTTCTAAATATCTATGATGTATTTGTAGTGTACCTTTCAACTCAAGAATCAAGGCTATTGATTCATCTATCACTCATATTCAGCTAGCACTTCAGCCAAGGTGTAACCTTGGGAAATTTTGCCTTTTTCTCAATGGTTCACCTCATTTTTTGGCCTTTGTCTGTCTTTTTTCATTTCCTATTCTTTGAAGCTTGGGATTTGCCTTTTTTCTGGGTTCTCAGGGCTTCCCATAATATTAGTCTACTCAGGTAGCCATAACAAGATACTATAGACTGAGTGGCTTAACATTTATTTGGCTTAAAAACATTAATTTTGTCACAGTTCTGGAAGTCTGAGACTATGATGCTCTTAGGGTTGGTGTCTGGTGAGACTTCTCTGACTTGCAGATGACCACCTTCTCCCTGAGTTCTCACATGGGCTTTCCTCCCATCTCCCTTCCCAGGGAAAGACATGGGGAGAGTGGGGATTGAGAGAGAGAGAGAGCAAGAGAGAGAGAGAGAGAGAGAGAGCAAGAGAGAGAGAGAGAGGACAATCTAGTGTCTCTTCCTCTTGTTAAGGACACCATTCCTATAGGATTTGAGCCCTATCCTTATGACCCCATTCAATCTTATTTACCCCCCAAAAGCCCTATCTCCAAATGCAGTCACATGGAGGGTTAGGCTTTAACACGTAAATTTTAGGGGGCACAATATGGGCACAATTCCATAACTCCCATCATCCTGCCCTGCTCATGCTCTAAAATTTCTTATTTTTCTGCTTTCCACTTCTCCTCAAAATGTATCTGTTCTCACTCTCAGGAATCTTCTCTTTGCTCATTAAATGAGTGAGTTTTTTAATGACTACAAATAGGTCAAGACATTAACTATAGCCCAAGACAATATCTTTGTATTTAAAAAATATATTGCAATATATTGCAAATACTTCCTTACCAGGTTATGGAAGTTGAATATCAGTACCGGTGGCAATTTTAACCACAACATCTATAAGGAAAACATAAAGGTTTCCAGTACCACACCATGTATATCATTCTGTAAGAGCCTTGCTTTGCCTGCGCATAGCAACAGCCTTAGCCTTCTGGCCTGTCAGCATGCCCGTGTCAAAAGGGGAATTACAAACAGGGAATTCATACCCTCCCTGTTGGGTGAAATTGGTTTTAACTGTCCTTGGTAATTAATTCCCTTATGATTTGGTACCCATGCTTTTAGAACAAAATACCTTTGGAATTTTTTCTTATTATGTAGATACTATTAAATTCCATATTTTTATGGAATTTATTCCATATTTTTAACATAAAAAATGTTCAGATTAACATCTTCTATGGGAACTTTCTTGTTTGCAGACTCCAGTTACTTAGGCCTTCCTGAAAAGTGGACAGTGCCTTGATTAGTCTAATGCACTATCAAGAAATAACCAAAGAGGTTTTTAAGAGAGCTGAATCAAAGGATTAAACATAAATATTTCAAAAAAACTTTCAAAACCGCAGGAACAAAGACTTTTCTTGACCCAGTGACCTGGATGAAGGGAGCTTGAAAAGTTGCTATTATCAAATTAAGTATCATTTGTCATTAAAGCATTCACTAAAATGAAGGATCTTGGGGAATTTTCTGGCACTTGGCATCAAAGGATGCTTTGAACTTTTGTTCTTCTAGTTACTGATTCGTAGAGCTTTGTGTTTACAATGGCAATTTTGTGGCTTCCTTGCTGCAATGCTAGTCCTACTAATTTTCTGAGTAGGCTTCATTTAAAAATAATAATAACTGGCTTTCACTTTTGCCTGTGGATTTATTCAGAAGGTAGGTTTGCCTTTAGAAAAAAATTAATATTAAGCTTAGAATTTTGAATCCCAAAATTTTTCAACAGCTTTCCCTTTTACCTCTGAATCATAAAAGAACTCACCATTAGGGGGATATTTCTTTTTTTAAATTCACAGCTTGCCTAGTGGGTAACAATACCTTTAATTCCAGGGAAACACAACGTATTTCTCATGAACAAAGCCAACTAGTAACACCTTATTTGGAAGAAAAATGTAGTGGCTGTTACCTGCCAGCAACCAGAGAGCTTGGTTTGTGCAGCCATGTTCCCATTCACTGTGACACCATGTGGCCCCCACTCATCCTCCCTTCTCCCTGTCCCAGGAGTCCTATAGTCATTGCTGTATTTTGTGAATCTCCTGAGCCAGGTGGAAACATAATTCTTGAACAAATGGAAAATTTCAATGTAACAGATGTGTTCTCAGACATTCAAGAAGAGCCTTGATGACTTGGCTGAAGTCACTGGAAAGATTTTAGGCAGATGATATTTGCCTAGTGGCTTTGAAAGGTTGATCGTGTTGGACTAAAGGTCAGCTAGCGAAGGCTTTCTATGACTTAGAGCACACTTGGGATTCTGCTGTATACTACACCAGTAGAAGACTATCCTCCTTGCTTTAGAAAATTTTCTTCAATCATCACAAGAACATATTTGCATTCATTCCATATCTTTAACATCAAAAGTGTTCAGATTAACATCTTCTATGGAAACTTTCTTGTTTGCAGACTCTGAGACAGGTTAGTACCAGTAATATTTGCTGATTCTTTCTACACCAACAAGTCACTCTTTCCTAACTTTGTAGGTCATAAGAATAAAGATTTTTATGAATGAAAACCAGAGTTCCTAGGCACCCATAGAAGCTGCAGACTCCTACTATTGCTCTCAAAGAATTTGACAATGTGGAAGATGGAAGAGAACCTTCCAGTTTTATGCAGCGTTCACCTGGTTGGGACCTGCCTGAGAGAGGCTTTGGCTCTAATAATGTGCATGTACTTTATTTATTTATTTATTAGTTTTATTGAAGTATACTTGATATACAATATTATTTTGGTTTCAAATATACAACACAGTGATTCGACAGTTACATACATTATTAAATCGTCACCCCAACTAGTGTAGTTACTGTCAACATAGAAAGATGTTACAGAACCATTGACTATATTCTCCATGCTGTATTCCATTCCCATGACCAACTTATATCATGATTGAGATTTTATGCCTCTTTATCCCCCTCCTCCATCCTACCTGCCCACCCCAGCCCCTCTCCCATGGTATCCACCAGTCCCTTCTTAGTGTCTATGAGTCTACTGCTGTTTTGCTCATTTTGTTTTGTTCTTAGATTCCACATATAAGTGAAGTTATATGGTGTTTGTCTTTCTCCATCTGGCTTATTTCACTTAGCATAATATCCTCTAGGTCCATCCATGTTGTTGCAAATGACAGGATCTATTTCTTTTTGATGGCTAAATAATATTCTGTTTTGTATATATATACCACTTCTTCTTTATCCATTCATCTCTATTGATGGACACCTAGGTTGCCTCCATGACTTGACTTTTGTAAATTATGCAGCAATAAACATAGTAGTGCATATATCTTCAAATCAGGGATTTTATTTTCTTTGGATAAATTCCGATAAGTGGAATTACTGGGTTGTATAGTATTCCTATTTTTAGTTTTTTGAGACCCCTCCATACTGCTTTCCATAGTAGTTGCACCAACTTAAATTCCAACCAACAGTGTAGGAGGGTTCCCTTTGCTCCACATCCTCGCTAACTTGTTATTTCTTGTCTTGGATAGTGGCCATTTTGACTGCTGTGAGGTGACATCTCATTGTGGTTTTGATTTGCATTTCCCTGAGGATTAGCCATGTGGAGTCTCTTTTCATGTGCCCGCTGGTCATCTGTATTTCTTCTTTGGAAAAATGTCTGTTCAGGTAAATACTGGCCCAATGGTTTTATGTGCTGCTATCAATATGGGCATTTTTATAGAAATGTGTACTGCTGGCAAGGCACTGTGTCTGGGAATTTAAAAAACATAAACAAACAAAAACCTGGCCTCAGACCTCAAGCTGAGGCATGGGGGAGAAGTGTGTTTGCATTTCCTAATCTGTTCTCCTGGCACACTGTTCTGTTTTTCTCCTGTGGCAAGTTATCAACAGATAGTGCAGAGTTTATTAATTTGTTGCATTTTTCAGCTCAAATCTTTCTCAGAATTTCCCAGAACCATGAATCTTAAGCTTCTCATGAGCATGATAGATACCTCAGGTTGTATCTTCAACTGCCTTTGTCAAAATATGCTTTTTCATAATAACAAGGAAGTCTATTAAATTATCATATTTGTCAGACTGTGCACAGTCTGAGTTTTTTCAGAAGTAGTATGATATGGTTTATTCCATTTATGTCTAAATAACATTATGTAGGTCCTTGAATATATAGAGTGTTTCAGTTAGAAGGCTCTTGGCTCTAAATAACAGAATATCTGATTAAAATGGATTTAAACTCTGTGAGTTGATTATTTTCTCACATAACAAGGTGTCCAGAAGAGAGTGTTTTTTATTTGTTTTGGACTTTCCCTATGTTACCCAGGATCCAGTTTCCTTCAATCTGTAAGTCCTGCCATCCTCAATATGGCAGTGATGCCCTCTGTCTACACTGCTGGGCACAAGATGACTGCAGTAGCTCCTAGCATCACATCCTCATGAAGTTGTCTTCAAAGTCAGGGAAAAGGATGGGGCTAAAAGGGGAGAGTAGGCAGCTGCACCAAAGAGGGCTTATGCTTGCCTCTTCTGTTCTTCACAGTGTAACATCTTTTTCAAAAGACTCCTTTTGCCATATTCCTTTATGTTTATTGACCGTAGTTGGACTATATTCTATAGCTAGCTGGGTGAAAGCTAGGGAAATGAGTATCATGAATGTTAACCTGTCTCTAGAATCTGGCCCTTCCTAGATGGAAGGAGGATCGAGAGGCTGGATGCAGACTAGTCAGCCAGCATTACCTGGTCTCAGGCGACGTGCATCACCCTGGTGTGCTGTTCTTATTCGTTGTGATACAGTCCCAGTGAGACCCCGGCTACAATCCGTGCCCACCATTTGGAGGCAAGAAGGGCATGTTTTGAACGAGCTTGCATGTCATTTTATCTAAACAAAGCAAGACCATCCATATAAAACCTATATTCTTTGTGTGTTCAGTAATCTTAGAGAAGGAGTTGTTCTTTGTATCTCTTAAAATGCTGTAGGATTTATCATTGTTGATTAATTACCACTTACTTCTTGGAAGCCAAGTGGGGAGAGATTTTTGGCAACATGTTCTTTTGGTTTCCTTCTGATTTCTTTTGCTGTTCATAAAAATTTTGCAGTCCTTTCTTTCCTATCTGGCCTTTAAATGCTAGTGTTTCCTGGGCTTTGTTGGGTGCTCTTATCCCACTAGTCATCTTCACCGTGCAATCTTGTGTGCTCTCCGGGCAGCAATTATAACCTCAATGAGTGGATGACTTCCACACCTTGTTCTCTAGTGTACATTTCTTAATCAAACTCCAGATCCATTTATCCAGTTTTTACTGGCTGAGCATTGTTATTTGTTGTCTGATTGATTCTTCAAACTCATATATTCCAAACTGAATTAGTCTTTTCTCCTCTGTGCACTGACCTGCCCCTAGTTTGCTTTGCTCCCCAAACTACCCCAGTGTCCAAATCTTCCTTTTCATCTTTTGCATCTCATTCATCCCAAAGTCCTGACTGTGCTTTCTTGACACTTCCCTGGTCAGCCTCGTCCTACCCATTTCTACGACCCTGCCTGAGTTCAGCCATTCCTCGTGTTTTACCTTGCGTATCCATGGCAGACCTTCTTAACTAGCCCTTCTAGCTGCCAACATACTCCCTTCTAAGGCATGTTCTTCCGGCTATACCCAAAGTCAAACTAACTCGACTGAAATTTGTATCTGTTTAAGAGGTTTCCCTTCTTTACAATTTTTAGATGCATCTCATAACCTCCTGTATAAAAATCCAAACGCTTACCATGTTAGCGTGAGACCTTCAATGGCCTTTAACTTTTCTGGGTCCACAGACTTCCTTAAGTTGCTGAGTAGGGCTGTGACCTCTCTGCCTGCAGTGTTATCTGCTGATTTTCTGTTTATAGGCCTGTCTTCACATTTTTTCATAAGAACTTTGAAAACATGGTCTAGTTCTTTGCAGTTGTAGTAGATAAATGTGTCTGATACATAATAGCCATTTAAAACTCGTTTGTTGAATTAATAACATCTTTCCTCTTGCAATGTCTGCATTTACAGTCAATATAATATACAATCTTAATCTTTAGTTTACTTTAGAGATTATGTCTGGATCTGTATTTCAATGGTACCCATTGATATCATATAATAGAGATTCTCATTATCTTATTTTTCCCCTCCAGTGAAAGCATATGAGTGTCTGACAGGATTGCAGCCTGACCCTAGTGCCCAATATTTCCATTATAAGTCTATCCAAAATGGACTAGTAGTTACTAGGTATAGACACAGTATGCCAAAAAAGGATCACTAATACTCTCAGTTCTTGATAATACTCCATGACTATAATAACTCATGAGGGGTTAAGTTCACCTCCATCCCAATTCTATTTCTGTAAGGTACTGAGTTATGGAAGCATAATAGATGGTATGGTTTCCCTTTTAAAGCATTTTCTGTATTAACCCATCTCCAGAAGTCCTCTTCCTCTTGACAATGCAGACATTGATTATACATTTTGTCCTGTGAAGACAACTCCCTGGTTTAAATCATTTTAAGCTATCAGGAAAATTATACTAACAAATTTCCTTAACATTCAGTACCAAGTTACTTAAATAACCTGAATTATATTCAGAGAACAGCCTGTGTAAACAATCAAATGGCAAATATAAAATTGAAGGTTATAAGTCCAGTGAATTTAAATAATTGCATGGAAATGTGCACATTGAACATGACAGAATGAAAAACGAATGGATGGATATTCATAGGTGACAGGGCAGATGAAGAGGCCTTTTCTAAACACGGGAAGTTGAGCCATTTCTTTTATTTTTCTTGTATAGGTAATAGGTATAATTTCTTTACATTTTATCATACATATTGATTTATGCTAATAAGGCAGGTATATTTCTTTTACATAGGGGACAGTGATCTTTTAAAAAAATGCTACATAGATAGTGTGAAATTGTAAGGAGGGTGCATTCTGGAGCTTGATTGCCTGAATCCAAATTCCAGTTCTGCAATTTACTAGCTATGTGAGTCTGGGCAAATCATTCAGTCTTTCTGCACCCCAGTTTCCTCTTACATCAACTAGGGGTAATAATAGTAATTGACAGGAGTAACATGAGGATTCAATGAGCCAAATCTGTCAAGTGCTTAGAGCAGCAGGTGGCGCTATGTGGGTGGTTAGACAGGAGAAGTGGGAAGGTGGTCCTCGTTATCAAGGACACCTACTGCTCACTGAACACTTCAAGATGCCAGCACTGTGCACTTACTTTATACGTATTGTATCATTTAATCCCCAAATACCTCTTCAAGTAGGCTTAAGTGAACCTGCATTTGACAGACAAAGAAACTGAGGTTTAGTAGTTAAATAACTTGTTCCCAGCTTAGAAAATGGCCATGCTGGAATCTGATCCTCTGTTCCTGCTACGCCAAACTTAGTGGAATTAAAAAAAAAATGATCCATTTCAATGTCTGTAATTTGACATTTTTGATTTTGAAAAATATGGCCATCTAGGTTATCATGAAAATGACTTCTAGTGAAAGACATTTTCAAAAATCATGGTAATATGGTAAGAGAAGATATTTGTTCTCAAGAGTGTTTCTTCTTCCATTGTCACCTGCTCTGGCTTATTAAAACCCTCAAATGACAAAAATGCGCATGTAAAAATTAATTACAAAGTGCCCTTTCCCCTTGCAACCTGCTCGCACAGTTTTCTGAGTCTAATAAAAAGGAATGAAAGGGCTAATTATGAGGAGGTGACAGCTGAAGTGACCTTTCGTAGATGCTACTGTACAATGGGGAGATGGATAATTAGTCCTGGGTTTAAGGTAACAGAGAAACAGTGGAAGATAAATATAACTTAAAGGTTAGTCTTTAGGATAAATTTTGTACTGAGTAATATCTGTAATATTTGTTTCATATTTTAACATATTGAAAATCATTCACAATGAATGGGTCTCTTATCTAACAATGGCAAGTACTGTGGGTGGGTTAGCCCTGCCTTTGCACTTTGTAAGTTGTGTTCATAGTACCAACAACTTAGGCTTCATTCATATGTTTATACATTCCACCATTTGTGAGGACCTACTGTGTGCCGGCTGGTCCCTGTGCTGTATAGCCTGAGGAGAGCACAGTGAGTCAGACAGATCACATTGGCTCTCACCCATATGGGACTTGCAGCGGAATGAGGAAGAACAATTAAACGGACAAAGTAATACGTGCTCAGTCTAAATCCCCTGCTTTTCAGGTAATGATGACATCACAGTTTCCCTCAACATGTGTGAATACTTTCTTTGTTTACCTGAAAAGTCTGCTTGAGTTATGTTCTTAGAATCAAGGACTAGCTGTCTCAAAGGTAAGTTGGATCCTTTCTCTGAGAAAAACTGTTCCACACTTTCAAGATGTGATCCTTCCAGATTTTCCTGCTAGATCCGGGGTCTCGCGAGGGCACCTCACCCCAGTGCCGTGGACCTATTTTGCTCGCTGTTGCCGCAGTCTTTGGCAGACGTCGTGTGATTTTGGAATACCTCAGCTGCATTCCATTTCTTTCTAAGGACTTGAAGCTTTTACTTTTTTATATTTATATTCAGGCTACGTCACTCTTCTCATCAGTTTTCCTTCCTTCAAGGCACCGCTGTGCTAAGCTGTTGGCCACCTGAGCCAACCTGTGGCTCAAGGGAATGGCAGCTGGTGTCCTTAAGGGCCACTCACGCTCCTCCGCTGTCCCTGCACCAGGGCAGCCGGCGTGCTTCCTCTCCAGGCGGAGGAACGGGGCCCTGGAGTCAGCTGAGCGGTGACGACAGGCGGAAAAGGGGAATGGAAGCAGGTGGCACCGCCAATTCTTGGGAGAGTAGAATTGAGTGTTTGCCAGCCGGCCTCCCCCCCCACCCCCGTAACCCCCTTGTGACAATGTCAGTGGCGCTGAGGCTGTGAGGATGGCTGAGTCCTATTTCCTGGCTATGAAGCAGATGCAGAGATGGCAAGGAGGTGTTGCTATCTTTACGTTATTTTTCAGATTACTTATATGTGCTGCTTGTAACGATCTCTGTTCATTCCTCTTCCTTCAAGCTAGAAGTATCACTGAGGGCAATACTTCCCCAGTATGTTTGACCAGGGAGTATTTTGTAAATTATAATGAATCAAGGGAACACCAATAGATGCTGCTGAGCTAGGAGGCACACCTGCAGTGAGCTTAAGGGCCACCTGACTGTCCCCTGATAGATGAATGCATAAAGAAGATGTGATATATCTATGTATCGTTCTGTCATAAAGAAAAAAGAATGAAATACTGCCAATCATGACACCACAGAACACCTTGAACTACCCTAATATAAGGAAATGGGCAATTTTGTTTATACTTTTTTCTTGTCTTTAAGATGTTAATTTACCTTCTAGAATGAAAGTCATATTTTTGGATATAATTTTGAAAAACTGGCCTGAGTTTTAGTCATGCCTCTGCCAGACATCAGCCATGAAACACTATGGGTCATGTCAGTGAACTTGCCTGCCTTCCTTGCCCTCCTTCTTGGTGTAAATTCGCCTCGCAGTGCTCCCTGCTCCGAGAAACAGTCTCAGGCTGTTCGTCCAGGGACGGCTCACTGAGTGAACCAGAGGGGGCCTCATGCCTGAGAACAGACCGTGATGGGCTGGTCTACTCCCCTGTGTGGTCTCACATAAAGGGCTGAGGCATCCTTTAACCCATCATCTTGCAATTGTGATAGCACAAACTGGAATTCCAGAAAGATTTTTGCAGTGGTAGCAGAACAGAAAGAAGACAATATGCAGACTGCAGCCAAGTATGATATGGGATTACTTGGAGTGAATTTTTATTGCATTTATTTTAGGAATATCATCTTTAAATTCTATTTTTTCTAACCAAATATGTTTTCCTACGATCTTTATTGCTCTTTTGAATCCTTTTTATGCCTGTCTCACCACCCACATGCTTCTCCAGGATATTTTGTATGTTGAAATTATTTAAGGGAAGGCAATTTACACATTTAATAGAAAATTATCAGGGTAAAAAAAAGACCCATAACACTGGAAAGCCTTTAAATTATCCACCTGTTTTGTTAAAAGAGAGAACTAGTATTCTGTAAACATGCATTGTGGTTATTCTTTTATAGGTTTCTATTGTATTAGTCAACTCAGGCTGCTGTAACAAAATACCATAGACAGGGTGACTTAAACAACAGAAATTAATTTTCTCACAGTTCTGGAGGCTCAAAGTTCCAGATTAATGTCCAGAAGGGTCCATTTCTGGTGAGAGCTCTTTTCCTGACTTCCAGACATCTACAAGGCCTCTCTTGGTGGCAGAAGGGAGATAAAGAGAGAAGTGTGTAAGAGAGAAGGAAAGAGAGGCATTTCTTTCTCTTCTACTAAGGCTGCAGTCTTACTGGACTAGGGCCCCCACCTTATGGCCTCATTTAATCCTGAATACCTCCTAAAGACCCTATCTTCTAGATAAAGTCACATGGGGGGGGGTGTTAGGGCGTCAGTATGTGAACGTGGGGCAGAGGGAACACAATTCAGACCATGGCAGTAACTTTCCTCTTGATTCAAAAACACTTCAAGAAGTTATTTTTTTAGACGTATTTTCTAGAATAATTGACATGTAAAAGAAATTGAGACCGTGCATTGACCACCTATCCCCCACTGACCCCTAGAAGGGCCTCTGCCATTATGTAAATTATGTAATTCTTTTGAGGAAGGGGGATGAGGAAGAACAATCAAGGGGACAAATCAAGCAGGGATTTAAAATAAAAGTTATCAGCTTTTCCTTCACTTTCTTGTTTACATACAAGAATGACTGAGTCATAGTTCATCTGCCTTAATGCTATTTTATTGAGTTTCCAATTCCCAAGTCATGTCTGAGCTCCCAATCTAAGTTTCAAACTTTTCCAGAAAGAATTGCTCCGTATTGAGTTATTTGTACTTGTTTAATTCCACGTAATCTGACTCAGAAATTCTGGGCAAGATGGTGTCTTGGGGCCCAAACGTATGGTAGGCATTTTTAATTACACTTTAAATTAACTTTCTGGTATGTCTATTAAAATACCTGAGTGGGGGGGAAAATAATCTCACAACAGCACCAAAACATTGTGTTAAGACTTGAACAGATGTGGGTTCAGACAGAGGTTTTTGTGGGCACTGATGCAGAAAACGGAGGATTAAGGGACAACTTTGGTCTGTCTCCTGAAGCTCCAGTTCCAGAATGAAGGTGGCACAGCTTTGATGTTCACAGTGCTCCTCCGAGCTGTCAGGCTTTAAATGTCTGAAAAAGCCTGGTTATTTTATTATGGAGAGGCTCTTAAATCTTTCCATGCGTCGGAATCACCTGGAAGGCACTTAAAACACAAATTCCTGGATGTCTACACATGCACAGTTTGTGATGCAGTGGGATGAGGCCTGAGCATTGGCACCCTCGTGTGCCCAGATAATGCTGACGCTCCCAGTGTGGGGGTAAGTTTTGTGAGTCATTGTATTCCAGGGTTCTTCTCCTCAATGGCAGTTGAACTGAAGTTAAGAAAAATTAGGGAACAGTACAATTCAGTGGTTCTCAACCTTGACTGTTTTTTTTATTTTTTTTTATTTTCAAATTTTTTATTGTTGGCATATAGAAAGGCAATCAACTTTTGATATTAACATAACTGACCAACATAGCTGAACTCTACTATCTCATCTAACAATTTGAACCTTGACTGTGTTTTAGAATCACTTGGAGCATTTAAAAAGAGTGCTGTTGGAAGATGGGACTCTGAGATTGGACGGGGCACTGATATTTTTTAAAGTTCCTTGGGTGTTTCCAAAGGGCATCTGGGGTTGAGACCATTCATCATTTCCTAATTAGATGTCAAATATGGTTACTTACCCAAATGACAGAATTGGTATTATCTGGACCAACCTCTGGAGACTTACGGCAAACCCTCTCAAAGTAACTTCTGTTCAGGGCTTTGCTTAGACATAGCACTGACAAATTGTGGGTCTCTGATACATATTTTTGTCTTCCAAATTGGAAACCAAAAAAAAGATTTCTTCACCATATGGGATGCTGGTGGGACTCTTTTCCTACTTTAACTGTAAGGATGGGCCTACACACCTAAAAGGAAAGCATTTTTTCCCTAAGGCTTTCTACTTTGTGGGGAACATGGTAGGCATTTTAAATTACACTATGTCCCTTGGCATCTGCACTGGGTGGTGAACTTGTCTGTGAGCAGGGAAATTTGTGAACTCTTGCTGTATCCTCACACTAAGCCTGCCTAAGCTGCATTCTGCTTCAGGATGAGTCGAACTGAGAAAATCTCATCAAAGCTCATAAAACTGTCTGTGGCTCCAAAGAAGAACATTTCTCTAAGTGCTCAATAGAACATCCTTCCTGCCAAATAGAATTACTACATGACAAGAAAAAAACACATTCGAAATACCTGCCTGATAGCCCAGTTTGTTTTAGAAGAACCTTATTTATAATAATAAATAGGCTGAGGTAAGTAGAAACTAGTGGGTGTCAGGAAGAAAGTAGAATCAAATGGTCCCAGGACCAATAAAAGGAAAGACAGGGTATCACAGGAAACTGAATCATTAACACTATACTTTTTATCTGTAGTTTAAAAATTGACACAATAAAAATGAAGAAAATTAATTATTTTGGGGTTTTTAAAAAAGTAATGAGGTAGGATACATTTCCCCATAAATAAAAATAAGTCAGAGTCATATAAGAGTTTAAGTAAATGGCTTGAGGAGGATTCATTTTTAAATATAATCTGTAAATATGGTACTTGGTAGATCTTCTGTCACATCTTAGAGTGTCATGCTTGGGCACAAGGAGCCTCATGGCAAATGCTATGGGAAGGGAAACTTTTTCCTTAGGCAGCATACCTGTGTCAGTCCCTGTCTGCCTTTTCGCCTTGTGGCAGGATCAGAGAGAAACCTCTGGGTTCCCTTGGCCTCACTCCTGGGAAATCTAGATGCAGAGCCGGCCCTAAGCTGCCACCCACCTGCTTTGAGCCCTAAGCTTTACCCTAGTCCCCCTTAACTTTTGTAGGATCCCAGAAGCAACAGGAGAAACACAAGTTTCCAAAACGACCCAGTCAAATAAATAATTGTCCCAGATAATTCTGCAGATGTGAGAAAATGTGGGATTGGGTCTATAAGAGCCTGGGAGAGAAATAAAGTAAACTGGTGGAGATGCAATTATGGGGTCCACCTCTGAAATTGATCAGGTCCTGCTGGCTCCAGTGATATAGTGGGTGGGTGTCCTTACAGCGAGAGGGGGGATAGGGACAAGCAGGGCCTGTGGGGCCACTTAGGGATGGGAAATAAGATGTGGGTGGCCTTTTCACTGTCCTTTTAAGTTTTAGTTCTATTTAACAATGCAAGTCCTTTAAAACACACTAAATGCCCACTTATCACAACATTAAATATTAACTTTATTAATATTATCAAATGCATAATTCTCATGAAAAAATTGCCTAAGTGTTATGTAAAACAAGGTTATTATTCATGAAATCATTATCAATAGAAAGGGTTATTAGCTCATAAAGCAATCCTTTAGCCTTTTAACTTATTGCTCAAAGAAACTTTGACAGTTTTCATGGAGACAGAGGAGTTAATGAAATTTCAACATATCTGTTGCTGTTAGAGCATTCTCAAACATCTCAAGCATGTTTGCAAAATTAGAGATCTTATTTCCTTTCTATGTCCAGAATCTATTTTCTAATGGGGGAAAAGGGATCTCAGAATATGGGGATTAATATCCTACCAAAAGCATTTTTATTGTCATTGAAAATGTATTATGATAAAACGAAAAATACACCACATTGGACATGCATCAGATTGGAGATCTGGTTCTAATGTTTCTATACCCATTTACTATTATTTGACTAGCAAAATATGTGATTAGAAAATAATAATAATAGTATCTTACCTGCTGGAAAGTTTATTCAAATCTCTCCACGTTCATCTGGCTCTAACATACGTGATTAGGTCACATGGTCATGGTAATTGGAAAAAAGTTTTAAATAATAGTTAATGTTCTATTTAAAATTCTAGATCTCATATTGATTTTGTTCAGCAAGGTATGTAGCAGGCTTTTAGCTTTGAATAGATAAAGCATTCACCTATGCTGAATGAACTAAAAGAAATAAAATGATTATCTCCACCAAAGAAATTTTATCCCAATTTAAAAAATCTAGTTTGTGTTGAAAATTTTCCACAGAGCAGATAAGGAAGGTTGCTGTGACTTCTTTTATACAGAAATATTTCACTGTTATAATTTATTATTATTCCAATAAATTGAGTGACAATGAATTGTCTTTTAAGTGACATACTCTCTACAATTTCAATGTGACTGTCCCATGTGATTTTCAGTATGGCAAATGGAAGTAATAGTCACATATTTGCTTATGAATTTTCCTTTACAATTGCTAATATTAATGATGAAAATTATGGATGCTCAATGTGGATTTAATTTATATATATATATATATATATATATATATATAGCATTTCCTAGTTATTCCAACTTACCTCACACTTTAACTAGTAAAGAACACTTTACCATGTGAATATTAGTACTCATAATATATGCTACAAGTTGATAATGCTACCTATATTAGTCCAAATTTCAAGTGGCAGGATACTTACAAGTAAAATAATGAATTTAGATTCTTACCTCATACTGTATACAAAAATTAACTGAAAATGGACCAAAGACCTGAATATTGGAGCTGAAACAATTAAACTCTTGGGAGAAAACAAAGGAGTAAATCTTTATAACCTGGACTTAGCAATGGTTTCTTAACTATGACACCAGAAGCACAAACAACTAGGCAAACTAGACAACTAAAAACTGTGCATGAAAGAACACTATCAAGAAAATGAAGGAACAATCCACAGAATGGGAGAAAATATTTTCAAATTATATATCTGACAAGGGTGTGGTATCTAGACTATATAACAAAGTCTTATAACTGAACAACTAAAAGACAATCTAATTCAAAAGTGGACCAAGAGCTTGACTAGACATTTCTCCACAGAACATACATGAATGGCCAACAGGCACATGAAAAGACACTCAACATCATTAGTTATTAGGCAAGTTAAAACCACAGTGAGATACCATTTCATTCCCACTAGGATGGCCATATCCGAAAAAGGGGAAGTGTGCGCAAGGATGTGGAGAAATTGGAGTCTCGGTGCATTAGTGGTAGGAATGTAAAATGGTTAGACTGCTGTGGAAAACGGGTTGGCAGCTCCTCAAAAAATTAAACATAGAATTCCCTTCAGACCCAGCAATTCTACCTCTATACGTACACCCCAAATAACTGAGAACAAAAGTGTTCAAACAAAAACTTGTACATGAATGTTTATAGCAGCAGTGACTTACAATAGCTGTAAGGTAGAAGCAACCCAAGTGTTCATCAGTTGGTGAATGGATAAACAAAACGCTGTGTATACATATAATGGAATATTATTTCAGCCATAAAAGGAATGAAATAACTGAAATATGTTACAACATGGATGAACCTTGACAACATGCTAAGTGGAAGAAAGCAGACAGAAAAGGCCATATACTCTATGATTTGTTTATATGAAATATCTATGAAATGATAAAATCCATAGGTGCACAAAGCAGATTAGTGATTTGCAGGAGCTGGGAGGAGGGGCTGTGCATAGTGGTCCCTACTAGGTATAGGGTTTCTTTTTGAGGTGGTGAATAAGTTCTTGAATTAGTGATGATAATGTACAACATTGTGAATGTACTAAAAGGCCACTGAACTGTACACTTCAAAATGGGATGTGAACTATCCAGAACAGGCAAATATATGGAGATAGACAACAGATTGGTGTGGGTGTCAGGGGCTGGCAGGCAGAGGAAATAGGATGGCAGTTGCTTAATAAGTTTCCTTTTGGGGTGCTAAAAATGTTCTGAACTAGATAGTGGTGTATGGTTGCACAAAATTGTGAATATATGGAATGCCATCCAGTTTAACACTTTAATATGGCCAAAATGTTGAATTTTATTGTTATCTGAATAAAAATAAATGAATAAAATAAAAATGAAAAAAAAGAAATGGAAGAACTGTTTTTAAAAAAGTTCTATTACAATTTTTTAAATGGCCAATTAAAAGTCTGAAATTTGAGTTGTAGCTTTAAAAGATCTTAGATTGCATTTTTGTGCAAAATTTGCAGATAAATCTCATCTATCCAATTTCTCCTTATTTGATTTATTGTTAGTCTAGATTTTAAGCAAATAAAAGAACCTGAGATCCATTGACCTATACATGAACAAGTAATTAAATCATCATGTAACTGAATCCCAGAGGTTCAGATTTGCTCTACTTTGTCAAAATCTTCTCTTGCTGAATTATTAATAGGATCTTCAATGCATTTTATTGCAAATTTTATAAGAAGAATTTCAAAAGCTATGTAGTGGGAGGGAAATTTGTTGTTTGTTTTAGAATTTTCCTAGGTTTACATAAGGAACATTAAATGTTTCCACACTGTTGGCAGATTAATGGCTGGGAAGAATGAGACTATTTCCTATGTTTGAATTATCAAGATCACCAAGTTACCCTGAATATAATTTTAAAATTATTTTACTTCATTTAATCTTTGATTAGTTAATAGGGCACACTGTAAAAATACAAGTTACAAGAAAGTGGCTCTGGAAGGCATTTTCCCTCCTTGCACTGTCTCTGTTATTCAGTTATCTTCTCCGGATTCTTGGACATCTCTCTGGAGCTTTCAGTGGCATTCGGGCAAATAGGTGTCTTTTACACAAATGGTATCTATTACATAACATTCTTCTGCATTAAAAAAAAATTTAATACTTATTTTTACAGATTGTAACATACAGATTTATAGGTCTGCCTCATAAATAAGGAGGAAGGGCAGTATTAAACCTGAATATTTGTTTTAAGTCTCAGCATATTGGAATTGATTTCAAATGTAACTTTTGCCCCTGAGTGGTCAAGGATGAATATCATTGTTTTATCCATGTACCATTGTCTGACATTTGTCTGACATTTTGGGTACCTTATGTTCTTGGATTAAACATTTGAGTTTTTTGAATAATTTAGTGTAAAATTGTGACAGCTGTTTCTTCCAACTCATATTGATATATTCTTTGCATAATGATTATGTGATTGTGGTTTGAGATTCAGGCTTTGTCATATGAAGTCAAAATAAGGACTCAATTTACAAATTTTCTTGTTTCTATGGTGCTGACTAACCAACTTCGACTTTTATTTTAAACAACGGGCTTTTTGGCATTGTGTAGTCCTGGTATTGTTACATATTTGGAGAAACTAAAGCAAGATAGAAGAAAACAAAGGGAGAGAAAAGAAAAATTATTTATAGTCAGCTTCAAAAAAAATGTTAGAAAAACCGTTTTTGAAAATGAATGATTCAAACACATAATCCAGAGCTTTTGTCCAAGTAAATAAAATTCTGTCCTAAAACTAATATTCATTTTTGACAATTTTATTATAAATGGCATGCTTGCTTAGAATTCTAATACTTTTACTTTGATCCAAATGTTTAATTTTAATTTTTAAAATATTAGCAAAGTGCCAAAATCTCTGTGAATGGAAAAATGGCAAAATGCCCTATGCCATTTTTCTCTAAAGAAATAATGCGCAAAGTCAACAATAACTTCAGTTCCTTGTAAATCTCTTAATACACTGTGGCTTTAATTGCATGTGTAGAAAAAAGAGGATCAGAATTATGCTTTGTAAAAAGTAAATAAAATAACAGAAGGCCTGAAATAAATAGAATAAAGTGATGTAAATTAGTTTATGAGGGATTATAGTTCTTCAGGGTACAAATTGACTACTGTAAATGAGATCCTGAGAGTGGTCTTGAGGCTCTTTTATTGATTTACATATTAATCTTTCTGCAGCTGAATACAATTTAGTTCATCATGCTTTAATTTAAAAATATATGCAAGAATATGGCATGATATATAACTGATAATTTTCAGAAATTTTTATTATAATTCATATCATAATTCAATGACAGTTCCTTAAATGTAGATATACCAACTTCCTAATTGTAGCCTAATTTTTATGACATTATAATTATTGGTGCTATACAAAGTCCTGCAAATAAAAACATGAATGAAAGATTTATAATTTAACAATAATAGCTGACTTCTATTAAGCACTTGTTATACGCAATTCATATGCTGGTTCAGGACTTCAGCATATGGATTTTGGGGGGACACAATTCAGTGCATGACAACAGTCAACTCAACCCTTGAAGGCAGGTACCATTGTTATCTGCAATAATTAGATGAAAATGCAGAGGCAGAGGGAAGGTTAGTTACTTGCCCAGTTCTACCAGAAAGTCACAGAGCTGGGATTTATTTTTTTATTTATATTTATTGAAGAGTAGTTGATATACAATACTATATGTAAATGCTATAGATGTAATGACTCCTTTAATACTTGTATTATTTTTCTTGTGCTACCGTAACAAAACACCACCAACTGGATGACTTAAATAACAGAAATTTGTTATCTCACAGTTCTGTAGGCTGGCGGTACAAGATCAAGGCATTAGCAGGGTTAGTTTCTTCTGAGGAAGGATCTGTTCATGCTTCTCCCTAAGCTTCTGGTAACCTTTGGAATTCCTTGGCTTGTAGAACCATCATCCTGATCTCTACCTTCACCTTTACATGATGTTCTCTTTGTGTCTCTTTTCAAATTTCTCTTATAAGGACACCGATAGCATTGGATTAGGCCCACCCTACTCCAGTATGACCTCATCTGAAATAAATACATCTGCAAAGAGCCATTTTCCTAACAAAATACATTCTAGGGGTCAGGACTTCAGCGTATGAATTTTGGGGGACACAGTTCAGTGCATGACAACAGTCAACTCAACCCTTGAAGGCAGGTACCATTGTTATCTGCAATAATTAGATGAAAATGCAGAGGCAGAGGGAAGGTCAGTTACCTGCCCAGTCCTACCAGAGAGAAAGTCACAGAGCTGGGATTTATTTTTTTATTTATATTTATTGAAGAGTAGTTGATATACAATATTATATTGGTTACAACCAATATACAACAAAATGATTTGACAGTTATCTACATTATTAAATGCTCACTTCAACTAGTTACTATGGGTCATCATAGAAAGATGTTACAGAATTGCTGATTATATTCTCTATTCTGTACTTTTGTTTTCTGTGGCTAATTTATATTATGATTGAGATTTTGTACATCTTTATTCCCTTCACCTATTTCACCCACCAGCCCAATCTCTCTCACATGGTAACCACCAGTCACTTCTACTCATGACCACTAACTACTCTCTCTCTCTCTTAATGTTATGAACAATTCGTGCCAGGCTGGCTTTTCTGATGATCTGGGTAACAATTTATGGCCTTTATTTTAGATGCCTCTTCTACTAACTTATCCAAAATGCCTATTACCAAGTTTTCTTATGAAATCAACAAAACTCACTACTTCAAACTAAATTGTTTTTATTGGGCTCTCAATTATATTTAAACACATTTAAATCCCCATATTCTCATTCACTAGCTGATTGGACAGCTTGGTCTCTTGGCCTTAGTTACACAATAGTATCATGATTTTTTATTTATAAGGTCATTGGTTTGTATGGTTGTTCTTTCATTTAGCTAATGAACATTTAGTCAGATAATAATTATATAGAAATACTAACAGAGAATACAAAAGAAAAGTTACATCTATATATTTAAATAGTTTAATAAGATAACTTAATTGTTTTTGCATTATAAATATGATGCTTAAATATTTATAAACAGCTTTCCTTTCTCTTCAAATGGTTATGTGCTCATTTATTATATACACATTCACTTCTTTACTTTTAAAAAATCCATTCCTGGGGCTTATGAAATACTCTATTGTAGCTTTCAGTAGCTTTCTACAGACTTGAGTTTTCTATAGATTAAGATTTGATTTCAAAAGCCGAATGCACAGGTTTGAAATATATTCTACTGGTAATAACTGCTCTCTGGATTTAAAAAAATTAGATTCAGGGCTGTTCCACGTTTGTCACTTAAGTTTTCAGCTTTAAATATGTATATAGATATTTTTGCAGGAGAAAGAAAAGAGGTAATTTAATGTAACAATATTTACCCAGGAAAATATATTTAGTCTTTTACTCATATATCTTTTGTGAAAAAACTTTTCCAATTAAAAATGAAGAAAATTGTTTTGTTTAAACCTCTCTGTCTCAGATAACCATTTAACTTTGAGATTTAAAGAATATTTTCTGCTCGAGTACTGAGGATGAAAAGTACTCTATCTATAAAACATTTAGGAACATTTATAGAACATCTATAGAACATGTAGAAATTTTATTTTAAAGAAATAAAAAATAATTTGTGCTACTGAATTTATAGGTTTTTAGTTTTTTCTTACCAGCAAATTAGCTGTCTTTAGAGATTTGCTTGTTGTTTACAAAGCCAAAAAATCCATATGCTTTTAACTTCATTATAGGGCACAAGGAAATTTGCTAAACAGAGGCCTTCTTAGGTAAGGGAAGCAGTACCAGTGACACAGCAGGTTCAGATGTGAATTGTAACTCTGATTTGTTGTGTAAGAATCCTGTCAAGAATGATGACTAGCTATTACAGGAAAAGACCAACAAATAAAAAAATCCTAATGAACCTCAATTCATTCTACTAAGAATAACAATGTTTCTCAAACTTCTTTTGGAGCTTTAAGGAAGAATTTTAAAAAAGTATTTTATTCATTGTTCTGAGGGGACTCTTTGTAATTAATAAAATGTAAAAGAAGAAAAACAGGAAACATTTTGGCATAAGGCCTTAGGCCACCCAAGACTCATAAGAAAACTAAAAACGGAAACTAAAAATAAAGGTATCTTTTTTTTATCTTGACTTTTTAAACTTTGACTTGGGAAGATAACCATTAAATGTTATCTTATAATGTTCACCTGTCTAACAGCATTAATAGCACACTTGTACTTTGGTAAAAGAAAGTGTGTAGTATGTGTGCGTGTGTGCGTGTGTGTGTGTACTTGAAACTTGAGCTTGCTAGGAAAAATGTCTGCAGGTGTCACTCTCAACAGCACCGGGTGTTTTAGAAGAGTAGGACTGCAGTGGATGGGAGTGTCACTTACATGTATTTCTCCATTGTAAAAAATTAATCAGAGTTTTCAAAAACTGAGTGTGCTCTTATCTTATTGGTGAGCACGTGAGCCTGGACTACATATATTTATCCATCCATTAATTTTTACCCATATGATGTGCTCACCAAGAAGATAAACAAAATCAAGGTCTTACGGTTACAATTCCATTTCTGTTTCTTTTTCAGAAAAGTAAAGAGTGGCTCTGGGAGTATTCAACTGTAGATAACAAATGATTGTTTCCCATATTGGTTTTGCCTGTTCTTTAGGTTTCACTTTCAATATGAGGAACTGTCATCTTTTTGAGTGTTGTTGATGAATCAGGCTAAGTTAAAGCAGAAATTTTACTTTCTGACCTTAAGCCGTGCTATGATTTTCTACAAATAGGGTTTTAATTGAGTTGTGTGTCAAGAAACGGAAAACTTATTTAGGTGATGCATGACATTCATCGCTAAAAATTTATTTTTGTAATAAAATAATCAAGTTAGGTTCAATTCACTAACTTAATTTTATTTACCAAAAGCTCTGTGTTAATTTGTAAATCCAATGTTTGAATCATAATCTCAAAACCATTGATATATTGGTGACTTTATTGCATTCATGTTTTCTTTTAAAGCGCATGTTTTTGGGTACGCCTCGGAGGCTCTTACTGATTTCTCCTTTAGTAAGCATTCCTTATGCTTATTAAGATTGACTTTAAAAATGGCTTTTCCTTGATTGCTTTTATGCATGCTAGGACAGTAACATAATCATCTCTGCAAGGTTATCTCAGTATGGATCAGTTCAGTGGGTGACTTCAGCAACTATTTTTAAATGAAGATCATGGTGGTTCATAGTGATAGGGCATTAGTTAGAAAGACTCAAGAAACTTAGGAAGGCATTTTATGTAGAGTTTTAACTCACCATAATTTTGTTGTCAGAGCAATAATAGATAGCTGTAAGTAACAGCTATATTAAATAATATCTTTACTGCATATTTATCCATTCACTAACTTTTATGCGTATGATGTATTCACCACAATGGGTAATAATACATGTAAGATAATATATAAGATAATACTACTGTCATAAAGTGCTTACAGGCTTGAGAATGAAATGAGAATTATTTGCTAATAAGTTGAATTATGAAATAGTAAGTGATGAGTTCCATTAGAGAGCTTCACAGAGATTATGTATCTGTCAGGAAATGCTAGGTTATGCTAAGGTAACAAACAGCCCCCAAATCTTAATGGCCTATAATGATATATATTTATTTTTCATGCATGTTGTGCGCTCATCATGGAAATTTCTACTTTCCAATTTTTACATTTCAAAAATTTGAGAATTCCTGATTTAAGTCTGTGTTAAAAACTTCATTGAATGTTCTTGTTGTTTTCCCAAATGTCTCTAGAGTTATTTACTCTAATAGACATGTATTAAGTGACAATGGTATATTAGGCATTGACAAGGTGTAAGGATGCACATATAAACATGATACCAAATTTTTCCCCAGGGAGCTCTCTGCCATCATCCCTGTATAGGCCCTCAGCTACTAATGCTGGAATTATTGCCACAAAACCATTCAATTTGATGTTACCTTTCTCTTGCTTTCTTTTTTTTTGCTGTTTTTAGGGACTGATTGCATGATATATAATAGGTTTTCAAGGATCAGCATTTGTTTGTACATGAATTATATGAACCTTTATTCCCTTTTCAGCCTGACCAGAGATTTTTCTATGTGAGTGATCTTGTGTGTACATAGGTACACATATGCACACATTTACATAATTGTTTAAATACAAATTATATTTGAAGCATTTATTCATATTGGATTTGTATTCATATATATGAAAGTATTATTGAAACCAAAGCAAGTTTTCTTGAACCAATTTAACAGCAAAACATACATTTTCATTTACATGTTGCTGTCTGCTTTCTTTCAGCTCTCAAAGATCTACCAGTGGTTCATAACCTATAACCACTACATAAGAAAGAATTTTTAAAATAATGAATGAATATGATATCATCTAGAAATCTTTCTCGATTTATCTCTAAGTAGTTTTCCACTCTCATGTCTAAGTCCAAATACCAGTATTTTTCTGAGGGGCTGATTTGTAAGGGAAGTACAGGACTATTACAAGCTGCAGAGGCAATTTACTTACTTAACTATTTGCTAAGGGCAGGAGGTCCAGCCAAGCCCAAGCTGTCTGTGCTTCAGCATACCCATGTGGCAGTTAGAATTTGATGCCTGGCACCCTGACTTAAAATCTGGGGAAGAAATAAAATAAGGTAAAAAGATAAGCAAAGGAAAAGCTGAAGTTGAGTAGCATCCTCAAGACAATGATCAGGGTAGAATAGCTATTGATGCTCTTCAAGTTCATTGCTTTTCCTTAAAAAGAGTTGCTACTGTGATAAAGTAATTACATTTTTGCCCTCCCTTTACTACCTAGCTCCTTGTAATCTGGACTGTCTTAATAAAGAGAAAATGTTAGTAAATAAATTCCTATATACCAAGTGCTGCTCTTTTTCTCTGCACTTCTTTTTCTACTGAAAGATGTTGATTCCATCAATCTGATACCTAGAAGTGATGTAATAGTAAATGTTTTCAAGGGCTTGGAGAGATCTGAAGTTTATTGATGTAAACCTTATAAGATTAGCAAGTATATGTTTTTTTCCATAGTAGAGGGAATGACCCAACATTAACTTCTTTGAGTAGTCACAATAGTTCTTTTATAATGAATAATTCTGGGCAATAAATTATTTTTTCTAGGCACTGTACATGCAGCAACTACAGATTGTTTATTATTATTTTAGTCATGGTGACCTTGTCTAAGGGGGAATATCTCACAGCTTGCTTATGCGTTGCACCAGCAACAGTGTTTAAATTTCTTAACCCTTCATCATTTCAAGTAAGTCTACTATCCATCAAAGATAAATGTTATTAAAATAAAAATTAATGACTGGAAAGAGGAAGGGGATAGGATAAAAGGCAGTCTTTGGCTCTCTCCCAGCAAGTTTATATATACCTTAATATTTTTTTAAACTTGAATTTCTGCTCCAGCCTCTAGGGTCTTTTATCTGGGAGTATATTTTTCCAAAATATATTCATCACTATGCAATTAAACTATAGAAAAGCTCTTTGGAGGCTATGGTAAGAGAGTTGCAGTAGATACAAATCTCAATCCACAAACTCAATTGGAAGAACATATGTTAAAATGTCCTTTAAGTAAACCCAATTCTTACTCTGGGCCCCCATTGGTAAGGTTTCCTTTCCACAGGGACGCCCTTCCTTCCCTCCCCAAAGGACTTAAAACTCTAAAAAGAGTTTTTCAAAGGACTTAGAATTAAAAAAAAAAAGTCCATGCATTCAAAAGCCTGGACACAAGAAATTAAAAATCCAAGCTACCTTGAAGTGAATGAAGATGCAAGGGAAAATAATTAATTCATTAAAAGTACATGCTTACCATTTCAGTATTAATATTTCAATGCATCAATATGTCAACAAATTATCCTGTGAAAAGATTTTTTATCTGTAAATAAAAAGTGCAGAGCAAACTTTGTGGTTTTTCAACACTTCTAATAGCTACCTTGTGATTTCACTCTTTATTTTCCTTAACTTAGCTGACTATATGAACCGGAAATGATGCTAAAACAAGGGAAAGCATATTTCAGTGCTTTAAGCAGATGCTTCTATTCAAATTCAGAATCAAGAGAAAGCAAGCACAAATAAATACAGTCATGATATAGACATCATAATGTTTACCCGATAAGGAGTGTAAAACCCTGGAACCACAGGCCCAGGAGAAGATAAAATGTTATGATGGTCATTATGCTGAGCAAGAGGAGTTAGCAGTGATAAAATAACAGATGTGACAGCTAAGTAGAGAGGAAATTTGCGATTCTGTGCTGTGCTCAAATGTTTAGTTCTCTGGCTTGAAATAGTCATGTTTTTGTGTGTTTTGTATTTTTCCCATTACTTTTATTAATTTATAACACGTTAATTAAGTACATTTTTATATATTTTTCAACAGTGTGAGGTACTCTCCATGTATTTTTCTCTCACATTTTGTTGCTTTTAAGGGAGGTAGGAGAAAATGGTTATGTTTTTATAATCAGAAAAACAACACTGTTTTCAAAAGTTGGCTTCACTCAGCAAGAAAATAGGGTTGGGAGTCAATCAAAGCTGCAATTATTCTTGCTTTTCAGAGGCAGAAACCAGAAGTAAGCCAGAACACAATGGACAAGTGGATGTGGCTAACGCTAGGGCTCTGCTAAGCACTCTGCAGTAAACAGGAACCTACCCTTCAGGTGTAATAAAGAAGGCAGCAACTGAAGGACATATGGCATGAGCTGTGGGATACATTTGACTTGGTTTGGAGCCAGGGAAATTTGGGAGATAGAAGACCCCTGCTTTACAGGTGCTCATCTTCTTGTCTTCAGGAAACTTCACTTGATAAGAATTGGTGGAAGCTTGAAGGCCATCTAGACCTTTTCAGACCTGCGTTTTAGCTTGAAGGATTCAAAGAGAAACTGAACTAGAGTCAAAGCTCTTGGAAAAGGGAGTGTGATGAGCTGGGACAGCACTGATTCCTAGAGGTCGCTGGCACAAGCTCGCACACCCCCTGCAAATGACAGAAAAGCCCAAGTGATGAGAGGGGGTATGTAGACTGTGATACCAGGAGTTGGCAGTGTCTTTGCTTTTGTTCGGATTCAATCTCCTTTTGAGTCCAGGAATTCCTTAGTTACTTCTCACAAGGAGTCTTTACCTTTCATTCGAGTATTTCTGTTGTTCGCTAGTGTTGGATCTAGCCTGTTCTTGTGTTTGCTACCCCTTAGCTGGATACTACTGCTCTTATGAAAATCCTGCTTGTTGGTTTTAATTTCCCAGGGAATGCTCTTTCACATGACAAGCATTACATGTCGAGATGTCACATGTCAGTCATTCACATTCCAAGATGACTTTTGCAGTCCATCCAACCGTCAATCTCATCTTCCTGGCAGCTGGCTTGTATCTACTTTCATGGTTGTGAAGGCTGCCCTCTTGGTTTTCCAGTCTTCCCTCCAGTTACAAGTGTCCTTTGACACAGGTCTTGCCAATGAGATGTATGTGGAAGTTTATGACATCTGGAAACCCCAGAGAAAGGTGGAGATACAAAGATATTGACTGGGAAAACCTTGACTACTGAACTAATGCAGACAAGTACCTACTTCCAGACTTCTTGATACATCGAAACCACTTTTGTTTGCTCAAACCAGTATATTGAGGTTTTCTGTTACTTGTAGGCGAGCACAGTGGTAACACATGGAGTTTCACCTTTCATCCCCCACACTCGTTTTGTACTACAGAAACTGCCAATCCTGTCCCTCTTCCCTGACAGGCTCTAGGGCTTTCCTGCACCTGTGAAAATATATCCTTTTTTCTGTGCCTGAAGGCTCTTCCCCCCTGGCCAGAGTTTTATCTCATTTTTCACATCTTTCTTTAATGCAGATCCCTAGCCAGAAATGTCTGCTTACTTCTTACGCTGAATTCCCTGTGGCTTTCTGAAGTGCCTCTCTTATGCTCTTTTTCCAATTCTGCCACGAAGCCTAGTTATGTGTATATTTCTCTTATCCTTATTCTCTGCCTTGATGAGATTGAAGCTGTTTTAAAGCTGATTTCTACACCTTTCTCTGCCTCCTATCTTTTAGTATACAGTCTTGCTAATAGAAAGTACTAGTTTTCTATTTCAATTCAACATATATTTGTCATCTCATTTCCTTTTCAATAGCTTAAAGTTTGGTTAGAGTTTATGCTGGCATCTTAAGAAAGAGTTTAGTTTTTCAAGAAAAGCAACATTAGGTTATTTCAGTGAATGTCTCTAGGGCATCAGGCCCTCTGGAAAGAAAGAATAAATTCCTGTCAGGTTACTCAGATGCCACTACCTAGTGGCAACTAGTTAGGAAAATATCCATTAGTACCTGGCATTCTAACAAAGGTTTGGAGGGAGTGCTTTGCTGGGGAGATCATATTAATCGCTGCTCCAGAGCTCCTTAAACTGTAGAATGTAAAGTATAGTGAGGAAAACATGCCAGGATCATTGGATTTTAGGCACTTGAGTTGCTTTTTGGGCAAGGGCTCATCTCAGCCAATGCCTTCTTTGTTTACATGGGAATGTATAGCTTGAATTGGTGGCTTTGGTATTTTTCTGAGGATGGGATTTGAGAGACTTGATTTTGGGTTGTTTAGCTACATTAAATTGTTGTTTTTAAAGGGATGCATTTTATTTATTATGAAGCTATAGTGAGTTCTCACAATGGCCTAGATAGTGTACTTATTTATTTATTTAATTTTATTTGATTGTGTTAATAGTGATTGACATGACATATACCCTCTTTAAAATTTTTTCAAACAAAATTTTAAGTCCATATTACTCTATTGCTGATTATACGTACAATGTTGTATGGCCCATCTCTAGAGCTTACTCATCTTCCTGAACTAACTTTATGCCCTGTGACTAACAACTTCCCATTTCGCCTTCTCCCAGCCCCTGCCAACCACCATTCCATTCTTTTTGGAATCATGTAGTATTTGTCTTTCCGTGACTGGCTTGTTTCATTTAGCGTGTAGTTTGGTCTTGAAATTACAACATTTTACAGGAAATTAAAGTTTTTGTTTATGTTTAAAGTGGAATTTAAAAGTCCTTTATTTACTGCAATGGCATTTTGCTTTGTTCTGTTTTACATTTGGATTTTCTTTTTCTTTCTTTCTCCCCCCTTTTTAACACTATATTCTTTTTTGATAAATAAGGAATGAGCAGAACTGCTTATTTATGAAGTTCCTTCTGTGTGACAGCCATTGTGCTGAATTTTACAAGCATCATCTTGCTGAATTCTCAGTGACAACGTGAGTATGTACTGTTATTCTCACTCAAACATGAAGAAACTGAAATCAGCTAACCCACCATATAACAGAGCTAGAAGCTGAAAACAGATTTCTCATTGTCTTTCCTCCATGATCTTATTTTTCTCTAAAGGTAAAAGTGATGAGTGCCCATTTGGTTACAAGCTGAGAAATTTGGCACGTATTTTCTTTCAAATGTGGATTTTCAAAAAATCTCACTTTACTTGACATTTTACTCTGAGCAGCACTTTAGCGAGTCTAAATTTAGACTAAATACTTGATTGTACAAGGGATTTTACATCTTTAAGTGTAAATTAATTCAATTCTTTTCTTGTGGGTACTAAATGGGCAATTTCAAGGACAAATCTTCAGTATCATCAGAATTTAATTAAACTGAGTACTCTTTAATTCAAGCTATTTTTTAGGAGCCACTATAATTAATATTGGGATAAGAGAAAATATTCTTAAGGAGAAACAGGGAAAGATGGGATATTAAGCAAACTGATTCCGATATGAGAGGAGAGGCTAATTCTTTTGAGTTTGAAAAAGTGTTCACTAAAGTTTGAATTTTAAGGCTGAACTGATTAGAAAATCTGCTAATAAATTTTATAGTGATATTTCCTGTGCACTGTGGGGCAGAAAGCTTCCCGATTACTGTTGTTTCTCTGTGGATCTGAAACACTTCAACATTTTTAACTCAAACTTAACAGGATTTCTAAAAGTGTTCTTTAAAAAATAAGAGTCTCACCAAAGAAGATACAGAGATGGCAAATAGGCATATGAAAAGGTGCTCCACATCATATGTCATCAGGGACATGCAAATTAAAATGATACATAAACCACCACATACCTATAAGAGCAGCCTAGACCTGACTGCCTACACCACCAAATACTGGAGAGAATGGGAGCAACAGGAATGCTCATTTACTGGGAATGCAAAATGGCACCACCACTTTGGAACACAGTTTGGTGGTTTCTTACAAAACTGAACATATTCTTCCTGTATGAACCAGCAATTGTGCTCCTTGGTATTTACCCAATGGGGCTGAAAGCTCACGTCTACACAAAACCTGCATGTAGGTGTTTACAGAAGGTTTATTCATAATTGACAAAACTTGGAAGCAACCAAGATGTCCTTCAGTAGGTAAATGGATAAACGGGTACCTCCAGACAATGGGATATTATTCAGTGCTATAAAGAAATGAACTATCAAGCCATGAAAAGGCATGGAGGAACCATAAGTGAATATTACTAAATGAAAGGTGGTCTGAAAAGCTTAGATACTGTATGATTCAACTGATGTGACATTCTGGGAAAGGTAAAATTTCGAAGACATTAAAAGTTCTGTCTTCAGAGACCTTTGTTAGGTGTTAGGAGAGAGGGATGAATAGGCAAAGCACAGAAGTTTTTAGGGCAGTGAAACTACACTGTACAATAATTGTAATGGTGGACATATTATAATACTGTAATTTATGTAAGCACATAGGATGCACAACACAAAGAGTGACCATGGCAAAAACTATAGATGTTGGATGATTATGATTTGTCAATATAGGTTCATCAATTATAACACATGTACCATTCTGATGGGGGATGTTGATAATGGGGGAGGCTGTGAAATTGGAGGGCTAAGGCTATGAAGGAAAATCTCCCAACCTTCTGCTCAATTTTGTTGTGAACATAAAATTTCTCTAAAAAATAAAATCTATTTAAAAAAAAGTAACTGGTATAGGTACAGATTATGGTATACTGTGAAATCCAACAGTTACAATACTCAAAAAAATAAAAACCAGCTAATGTAGGCTAACTTCAATTTGCTGTCCAAAATTTTGAAAATGTTTTAAAATAAGTTGTATAGGAATTAACAAAAGCAAAAGTTGTTACATTGATTATTTTACAATTATAAAATACCAAAGACTCTGACAACTATTTTCAACTTTGACCTATTTATACCTGTCTAAATATGAAATATGAATAAATCATGATACATGAAAATATAATTGTGTCATCTCTTTATTGGTATCAGGTGCTGGTTTATGTTTTTCAATTCTCTAATCAGATGTATAAACACAACCTATTTGAGTCAATTGGGAAATGTTACATAGAAATATCACCACATGGCTTCATGGTTTATGTATCTTTAATAACTGTAATTTAGGACAATAATGAAAATAGTCGAGATTGTTGCTTTGGCTTAAAGGTATTCATCTGGTAGAAACAGCCGTTGGAACTTCATCAACATAAAATTGAAGTCCCAGACTTGACAGACTGGATTGAGAGATACATAATTATTGAGAGTTTAGAATACAGATTGTCTGGTTTACTATTCAAATATTTGTAAATATAAGCTTCCGTAGACAAAGGTATTATGTGAAGACTAAGTTTGTGAAAAGAAGGTTTTTTATTGTTTTATAAAGTCCAGGCAGTGTTTTCATGGTCACTATGTATCAACATAGTAAGATGTTACAGAACAATTAACTGTATTCTCTGTGCTGTACTGCTGTCCCTGTGACCAAGCTATATTGTGACTGCAAATTATGGTGCCCTTGAATTTCTTTCCCTCTCCATCCCTTAGCCCCTCCTCCTTGGTAACCACTAGTCCCTTCTCAGTGTCTATGAGTCTACCGGTTTTCTTCCTTTTGTTTTAACTTCTTTTATATTCATTCATGGTAAAACATCATTTTTCTCCCACTAAAATCTTATTAATGGTGTTTTGGTGGCTTACTTTTAAAAATGTCTTGCTTAGAGTGATAAAGCTGATATTACCAAGGCTCTTGGATGCAGGAAGAATATGTATCAGTAGTTTATCAGTAGTTATGCTAGATACAAATTCATACTTCAGTTTTCTTGATAATTTTAGCTTGGGGATCTTGACTGACCTCATTAGATCATATTATTTTTACTCTCAAAGGAAGGTAGTGAAGAGCTTGTCTTAGCAATAGGAAAAGGGTCAGCTCTGACATTTTCTTGTGCTCAGGTACTTTCATTGTAAATACAGGTCACGTGTGGTTTCTTTGTAGCCATATTTTAAAGCTATATTTCCATATTGTGAGGGTTGTTCCAGTTAAAATAGTCTAAATAATATATTCCATAAACACAGTTAACCAAAGCCCACCTTGTAATACTCTGATGGCAAATAAGGAGTTGAGGCCTCACCTGCAGCAACTCCTTCTGGTAGGACTCCCACACTCTGCCTTCAGATTTCTTTGTTCTTGATGCTTGACTATATAACATAGGTCATCCAATTAGTACATGTTAGTACAATTTATATTCTTTCTTAATTCTAGGTTAAGTATACTAAGAAAGTATTAGTTTTCCCCATACCACAATGGATCATCTTGGCAAATCCTGGTGTGAACACATGCATGCCGCTTTGGAGGACCCTGATACTTACCTAATGGCAAGTTAATTAGCTCTCCAGAAAAGATAGCTACTTGGCCTGCCTTTGTGCAAATAACATCTCCAATTTATAAACTTTTTTTCTGAATAGAGGCACACTTAAACGTTTTTGACTGAGAGAGTCTTGTCTAGAGTAAGCATAAGTTAGTTCATTGAACACACAGGGTGAACAGTGTTCAGATGAACAGCTCTGTAGTAACAGAGGAGAGCAAAAACAAAGAGACTAATGCTTGCTTGGCTGGATTTATACTTGCATATGCTGTGCTTTTCCATTGTGTCAAGTTTACCACTCTGTTCAGTTCAGTTCTCCCTTCTACTTGGATTTCCCAAATATTTATCTCCAGCTCTGTACTTACTGGAATCCAAAGGTACATGACATCTTGAAGTTCAAAGACACCTAGGATATATTTAATCTAACTCCTTTTCAAGGTATAAATCCTTTCCACAAATGCCTAGCAGGTGGAAGTCCAGGTCTTGGGTTTCCACTTGTAGTATGGGCTGCTTATTTCCTCAGTCAGGTGTAATGCCTCCCATAAGGGATCCTAATCATTTTAAGGTCAAATATTCACAGGTCTTCAGTTGTAACAAACATGAACAAACAATTGTCAAAACACTGCTGAATTCCTTCTAACGTCCTGTAGTTTGCCAGTTTATAATATGCAGAATAAACATGAAACGATAACCAAAAATACTTCAATTACTTGGATGCAGCACTAAATGATTCTGTTAGGCCCTTTGATTTGGCTCATATACCACTACTGATGTAGACTATAGAAGTACAATCACTTTTTGTTTGCAGCAGATAGAATATGATGGTTGTTGGTAATGCGTTAACCTACCAAACATGCCTACTATTTTAAGAATTTTTGTGAACATTTCTGCTAAGAGGCATCTCTCATCATTTTATTGAGCGTCTGACCTTTGCAAGAATTGTAGGTTTTTTTTTTTTTGTGCTTGTGTTTCTAACCATCACTCTATCAATATGTTTTGAATTTTCATTCTGGTTATCTGATGAGTTAGCTTTAGATTTGCATCATGTTTGTAGCTTTGCCTACCCCCACTCTCAATTTGACCACAAGTTTTCTTGCAGATAGTGTCCCTAAATTTATGCATCTTTTCATTTGCCAAGCCATGTGATGTAAATTTTGTAATCTTAGATATTTAATTTATTTTGATTTGGCTTCTAAAGTAATACAAATTTGTGTTGCAGCAGGACTGTCCTTTCATGACTTGAAATGAAGTAAGGCTGTGAATTTATTACTTATGAAAGAAGGAAGAAATGCTAAAGGGCGGGGAACATGGGAAGATATTGTCGTAGAGGCAGCACAGAATGGTAAAGAATTAGAAAACAGGCTGTAGGGAAAAGTTCTTTCAAGAGCAACCAATTTTTATGTCCTGGAATGTTCTGACATCTTGGTTGAGAAGGCTTTGTCTACATGGTCTTTTGACAGAGATTATTTGATTATCAGGATTAATGTTAGCATCTCTAGCCCTAAACTTGGTCTATGCAGGTGTCACTTATTTAGATTATAATCAGCATAAGAGAGTTAAACTCTCACGCGGCAGCCCTGCACGTATCTACAGCTCATACATCTCCCTTCCTTGGTACTTGTCAAGCATATGACACTTGATGGGCCTGGTGATCAAATGCATTCTGTTAGCTGTTGGTACTGTAAAGTGCATGAAATTATTTGATCCTCTTGAAGTAGGTTTTAATCTACGAATACCTAATTGTCCTTGGGAGTGGCATAGAGAAGGCATGTGTTATGGGAATTGTTTGTCATGTTTGTTCCAACTGAATTGTTTTGCCTGGGGCCATCCTGCTTATTATGAACTTCCAGACTTGTGAGGAATCCAGGATGATTTCTTCTTGTCTGTGTTTCAGAAAGAGGCTTGATGCTTCAAAACAATAGAAATCCACAGGCCTCATCATAAGGAGGGACATAAACCTTTCCCAAATGCTTCAAATAAAGGAAAGGATATGATAACAGAAAAACTAACAGTGTTCTACTTAAAAGACCACTTTCGGAAAGATAAATGTAGCTTTGCATCTGCCCATCTGTCATGCCAGACTTACTGGGTGGCAGCAGAATGGTGGGAGTCGAAGGCCAAATAGGCTGCGTTAGGATTTTGCTATGGAAAGATCACAAGCAAATAATGGCATGGGAGAGAAATCAGGGATTCAGTCTATCACCTTGCAGCGTAGGACAAATGGGGCTTTCTTGATAATTCATCTTTTTCTCTTTGCCAGGTATTAAGAGCATTGGTCTGCTGCTACTAGGAAATCTGCCTACTGGCCTAGAGTCTCAAAAATTTACTGATCTTATGTTTTGAGGCAATTTTAATACTCTAGATGTGGTAAATAAGGACCGTTCCTTAATTCTCTTGTTATTAACTCCATGTTTGTCAAGTGTTTACAGTATTCCAGGTAGTGCTAAGTATGGTTCAGATAGAAGTACGGTAGGTCACATGGTAGGATCCATACATCTCCTTCCAAGGCTTTGCTAAGTCCCCCCTGCCCTCCTCCTGCTCCCCCAAGTCCCAAATAAGTGGCCTGGGAGATCAACATGTCAAGTATGAATGAAGGATGTTAGATTTAAGAACCAATGCCGAGGCTGTGCTGACTGTTGACTTTGGGACGATCTATCTCTCTGTTTGATAATGCTTATCATGTTACACATATTGTCTTATAGATTAGTGTTTGTCTTTCTGTTAAGCTTTTACTCTTGTCTGATGTCATGGGCCCCTTTTGGATCAGCGGAGTTAAATTTTTACCATGTCCTCTAGTCAAATTACTTTAGGAAATTTTGGTCTGCAATGTATGATCTCAAACATGATTATTAGTCAGTTAACATGTATTGATTGAGAACCTAATATGTATTTATAGCGACACAAGATGTTCAGGAGGGCTAAAAAATTTCCTGTTTTGCTGGTAGCTGCAAAAATTATTTTCCACTTGTCTTTTACCATACAGCTTTCTTCCCTCTTGAAGTGCAGAAATAGTATCTGCTACTGATTTATATTCCCTGGCAATGAATAGCACAGTATTAGGAATACAGTGAACATCCAATAATATATTAATTCTAAGAAATAGCTGAAATAAACAGGAATCAATCTATTAGCTTTTTAAAATTCCCAGCCATTTGTTCAGCATGATGATGAAAATGAGTTTTCAGCCACATTCAAGTATTTTAATGCAGGCTATGCCCTCACTCCAGCCAGGTTGAGAGTTCTGCTTAAATCAACTGATTCTAATGTGTAGCCACACTGGGTGGCATTTTGATTTAGAATTATTTTCTAGAATTTGAATGATGTCTCACCAAGACATATCTCAACGACTCGTTGCTTTTTACTGCTCTCATGTCTCCTTCCACAACAGATAATGGGGATCTTAAAAATCAATTACCTGTAGTTTGATTTTTGCATTGCTCATTACATCTTACAAGTCATTTGCAGTACTAATGAAATTTCATAGACTGTTTTTCACTCTTTCTTGCCTAATGATATATTATAGCTTTACGATCCCTCCTTAAAGTCTCAGCAAGCCGCACTGTAATGATAAAAGAGAATAATACAGAGAGTGAACATCTGAGGGTGAAGGAGAACAGAGCTGGGTTCTGAACTAGTTCTGTGCTTGTCATTGGAATAGACTGCCTGTCACTGAACACCCTAACATGGAGACCAGAGAAACAGGGTTGTAGAATACAAGAGCTAATTTAAATGCGATAACTTTTTAGGTTGATTTGGTTTAAACATGTCTGTTGGATCTAAAGAATAAAGAGACATCATCACCCAAGCAAACTGAATCTGATATAAAGGTTCCCCGTATTGCCTGGCCATTAGCCAAGACATTATTCTGGTTCTAGGCAACAGATACTGATTCTGCCTAAAAAAAGCATAAACAAATAAGCAAAATGATTCCCCAGAAGGAAGTTGGTTAGTGCATATATTCAGGAGGGTTGGTCAAGCCTCAAAAGGAGCAGAGCCAACCAGTATCTCCAGCACTATCATGATTTGCCATGTTTCTTTTCTTGTATATTTCTGAGGATTTGATTTCTTTTCAGCAAGTTTTTCCAGGTGGCAGTGGAAATGTTCAGGAGCAGACTCATTAGCTTACAACTCTGGGATCAGAGAAGAAGGGATAGTCCTTCCCCAGCTCAGGGTCAAAGATTGTTGGTAAGAGGCTCTCATTGGGTTGGCTAGGGTCATGTGACCCTCCTTTACGGAGAGATCTTAAGAGGTAGTGGCTAAAAGCACCAGCTCTTGAGCTGGACTGACTGCTTACTGCCTCTGTGACCTTTGCAAAGTTACCACTCTGTACCTCAATTTCCTTATCTGTAAAATGAGGGTAATCATAAGCTTTTAAAATGAGGTGAGTAGACTTGGGCTATTATGTGCTGAATTATGCCCCCTTCAAATTTATAGGTTGAAGCCTAACTCTGTTTTCAGAATGTGACTGTATTTGGCCATTTGGTCTTTAAAGAGGCGATTAAGTTAAAGTGAGGCCATAAGGGTGGCCCTAAAATCCAACTCATTGGTGTCCTTATAAGAGGCAGAAATTTGGACACATAAAGTGATACCATGGGTGCAAATGCAAAGAGGAAAGAAAGTTAATGTGAAGACACAGCGAGAAGGTGGCCATCCACAAGCCAAGGAGAGAGGCCTCAGAAAGAAAAAAACCTATCCTGTTGGCGCTTTGATCTCTGCATTCTGGCCTTCGGAGCTATGAGAACAATAAATGTCTGTTGTTGAAGGCCCCAGTCTGTGGTATTTTGTTGTGGCAGCCCTGGGAAACTAATGCAAGGGCTTTGCATATACAAAACTGTGAAATACCTCAAGATTGTTTTCTTCCTTTCAGTCTCATATGAAAGTTTCTGAAATATTAGTAACCAGCTGGGCAATCGGGAACTCTGGGAGAAAACCCCCACCACCAGGGGGAGTTGGCAAAGCCCTGTGTGCAGGCGGCGGGATGCACAGAGCCTCTGCCCTCAAAAGCCAGAGTGGCTGCCTTTGTTTATCACTGGGTGCCCCAAAGTGGGTGGCTAGCCAGACTGGGTTCCCCAGACGACAGTGCTCCCTCCTCCTCCCCTTCTGCTACAATCATCTTCTTATGAGAGACTCTTGGAACTCTCTGGAAATCCTGAATGGGAAATGGGAGATATCAGGGAAGGGAATCTGTGTCACCCTCTTTCCTGGGAACCTGTTCAGGCCCTAATTTGGGTTTGGGTGAGTCCTTCCACCTTGTTTATAATTTAACATTAGACATAAAAAATGCAGGCTCTCTTTTCTTTTTTATTAAAGTATCATCGATATACGATGTTACGAAGGTTTCACATGAACAACATTGTAGTTTCAACATTCACCCATATTATTAAGCCCTCACCACCCCCACCCCTCGCCCCATTGCAATCACTGTCCATCAGCATAGAAAGATGCTATAGAGACTTCTCTGTGTTGTACTGCCTTCCCCCTGACCTACCTATATTGTGATTGTGAATTACAGTGCCCCTTAATCCACTTCTCCCTCCCTCCCCAGCCACCCGCCCGATCCCATTCCCTTTGGTAACTTTTGGTCTGTTCTTGGGGTCTGTGAGTCTGCTGCTATTTTGTTCCTTCAGTTTTGCTTTGTTTTTATAATCTGCAAATGAATGAAATCATTCGGCACTTGTCTTTCTCCACCTGGCTTATTTCACTGAGCATAATACCCACTAGCTCCATCCATGTTGTTGGAAATGGTAGGAATTGTTTTATTTTTATGGCTGAATAATATTCCATTGTGTATATGTACTACCTCTGCTTTGTTCATCATCTCCTGATGAACACTTAGGCTGCTTCCATATCTTGGCTATTGTAAACAGTGGTGTGATAAACATAGGGGTGCATATGTCTTTTTGAATCTGAGATCTTGTTTTCTTCGGGTAAGTTTCCAGGAGTGGAATTACTGGACCCAATAGTATTTCTATTTTCAGTTTTTTGAGGGACCTCCATATTGCTTTCTATAATGGTTGAACTAATTTAAATTCCCACCAACAGTGTAGGAGGGTTCCCCTTTCTGTGTATCCTCGCCAGCATTTGTTGTTCCTTGTCTTTCGGATGTTGGCCATCTTAACTGGTATGAGGTGATATCTTGCTATGGTTTTAATTTGCATTTGCCTGATGACTAGCAATGTGGAGCATCTTTTCATGTGCCTGATCTTCTGAATTTCTTCTTTGGAGAAGTGTCTCTTCAGATCCTCTGCCCATTTTTTAATCAGGTTATTTGATTTTTGGGTGTTGAGGCATGTCAGTTCTTTATATACAGCTTCTATTTTCACTCTTGCCTGAGACTCCCCAAATATGAGTTAATGCATGTTAAGGCAGTGCTTGGCCCATAATAGCATTTTACTTAATAGATGATAATTTTTATTGTTCTTGTGTTATTGTGATATCTGGTCCAGGGTAGAAGTCTATGGTTGGCACATATTCAATTATCTATTCTTTAAGGAACAGAAATTGGCTGTTATGATTACCAACCTTCACCTAAACTGAATGGATTATAGATATTTTTTTATAGGAATGTGAGAAATCTTATCAGAAAAATAATAGGATACCAATGGAAAGTTCCCTTGTTCACTAAACATTGTTCTGTAAAGTAAGGAGTCTCATATCTTTTCACTTCTCAATGTGTAGAAATGATTTTATATTTGTTTTATTCCAATTTCATATGGAATTATTAATATTAAGCAACTCAAGGCAATGTGCAGCCACAAAATTTGTCATAAATGTTGTACTTGAAACAAAAAATGTTAAGATGTGACAGAAGATAAGTAAAACAAATTACCCAATTTACTGTAATTCCATCCATTCATTTTCACAGACCAATGTTAAGGGTTGTTAAATGGAGAAAAATGTTCCATATCTAGGTTAAGTTCTCTGAAGTATTTCTACCTCCTTTAACTGCTGGGGAAGAAAAATCAAAAGGCAAACAGTGTTATAGGAAAGAGAACAAAGCTATTCTTCCTAATAGAAAGAGCAGGAGCTTAGAAAATTTTGGGGTAATTAACATTATACTCATCTGTGTTCTGCATTGCCGGCCATTGCTGGCTGAAACTGAAGCATGTGTGCACTCCAGCCGGAGGCCTGAGATGCGTGTTGGGCGAGGTGGAGGAGGGCTGGATGACATGTAACTTTAGTCTGCAGTAGTATAAAACATTAACAATAAATGATAAACTACAGATTGGATTTGGTAATTAATAAGAAGCACTTTATTTTCTGTCAGAAGGAAATATTTCAAAATGCCAAAATAGCCCTACAAAAGATCTTCCATACTTCAACCTGACATTTTATCCTTCGAAGTTATTTTTGAAACTGACCAGCTGGAAGCAGTATAGTTTTAAATTGACCAGCCTGCGTAAACTGGCAAGCTCCAGTGATATTTGCTCCTTCATCTTAACTGTCAGAGTGACAGGCAAGAAGAACACTCCAGAGGTTGAGATTTTTAGAGTCATATAATTGAAAATTGAGTTTATCTGTAAAAATTGTAGTCTGAGTGATCCATGAATTTATATAGTTCCTAAAAGTAGTATTTTAAGGCTTTATTTTAGTCCAATGCAAGCTCCAGGAAGAGCTTATAGGGAGAAATAGAAAATAATAGTATTAATGAGAATAAAATTATAATATAAAATGTATTGTGTATACTGTAGTATTAAAAAACAATAATTCTTCCATTAAAAAATACTTAGCAAGTGTCCACTTTTTGATGCCCACTGTACTGGGTGATGAAAATCAAAACCAGTCTTGATCTCTGCTTCACAGTGTTGATGGCCTCACGAGAGAAGCGCCACTAATTTATGTTTAACATGGTCCTTGTGACAACCATTACCGAAAGAGGTTCCTGTAGATAGTAGTGCCCGCACTGTGGGTACTGAACAGAGACAGATGGTGCCAGCAAATTTCCCCAAGAAAGTGATGCTGGAGCTGAGATCTGAAGGATGAGAAGGAATTAGCTAGGCGAAGCAAAGAGAAAAAGCAAAGAGGGAAAAGTGAAGAGCTTTTAAGACTCAGGGAACAGCATGGAGCAAACAGCACTGAAAGTAGGTCAGGAGGCTGAGATAATAAAGGGCCTCACGGTATCATCAGAGGCTGGGTAATTCCTTTCAAAAAGTTGTAAGAGTTGTAGAATGTGGGAGTGAAAAGCCTGTGAAGTAATGAAATTCTGCAGCTTCCTAAATGCGTAAAGGAGCGATGTCGTGGATGTGTTCGCTCACTGCTGAACAAATTGCATTGTGTTTGCACTGATGTATGCGGGATCTATATGATTCATTGAGCCAAATGATTGATGCTTTTGGTACAGAAGTGCACAGAACGTTTTTTCCATGTAATGATCTATGATGTCCATTGAAAGCCATAGAATTCTAGTAATAGAGAGATTATAAGGATCCCTTTGGTCAATTTTCTCTTCCTTAGAGAAACAGAGAAAAGGGAATTTTCCATGGTCTTATAGTAACTTAGTTCCAGGGCTTATGTTAAAGTATACATTTCTGAATTTCTATTCTGTCACTTTTATTTATCACATACAAGTCACACAACCTCCAAAAGAACACTGCATGTGTTGTCAACAGTTAAACACATTTTGCTTCTGTTAATGACATTGATGACCAGCTGTTGTAATATTAACAAGACTGCATATTTTCATGGCAGAGATCCAAGTGCACAAGAGAGATTTGGGAGCTTGCTGAAACTAGAATAAGTACTTCATACAAGTGGAAATCCTTCAAAACTATAGCCTTAAAAGCAGAATGAATTGTTTGCTACCAATTATGGTTGGTAGGTGTTTGATGAAAATGAAAATGAATTAGTCTCCAAGAAAATACAGCTTAAAGACACTCCACAATTGATTTTTCTTAAAGATCACATATTTGTCCTGCACTTGCACGTACATCCACTCCTACAAACAATACGGATTGTCTTTCATCATGCTTCGGTCAAATTGGCAGCATGATGCAGCTTTTGGGAAGCTGATTTGAACTGAAAGCTGCTTAATTAACCATGTGTCACAAATCTACCTTGTTTAAACAGAAGATACTCAGTGCTGTGCTTAGAAAAATGGTCTAGGGATTTCAAACATTGAAACACTTATTTACTTTTAGAAAGTATACAGATTTCAATTCTGGCTTTTTTTCTTTTTTTGGAGGGGAAAGGGGAGTCTTCAAATAGGGAAATTAGACATGGGTGAGGCCACTGGAAGATTTAACTGGCATAAGAATAATTTCCACGAATGAAGCACTTGTATGTTTTCTGTTTCATGTAATCATGAGGGTTGTTGTCTATGCTCTTCATTGCAAATGCATTGTTTTGGTGAGATCAACTGCTGAGTGCATTATTGTTCTGAGCTGAGTTTGAGAGGCCCCCACCACATGACTCTCTCCTTTTCAGTCTCTGAAGACACTATGATATTGATTACAGTGATGCCGTGGGGCTTTGGATAGAGACACTGAACTATAAAACCAATAACCAACTCATTTATTTATCCAAGTTTTTTTTATATTGAAGTCTGGTTGCTATACACTCTTATATTAGTTTTAAAGTATACAACACAGTCGTTCACCAGTTCACCCATATTATTAAATCCTCACCCCAACTAATGCAGTTACTATCTGTCACCATAGAAAGATGTTACAGAATTGTGGTCTATACTCTCCATGCTGTACTACCATCCCTGTGACCAATTTATATTATGATTGAGAATTTTTTTGTGTCCTTTCATGCCCCTTACCGTCGCTACCCACCCATCTCAAACCCTCCCCTGTGGTAACCACCAGTCACTTCTCAGTGTCTCTGAGTCCCCGGCTATTTTGTTAATTTTTTTGTTTTGTTTTTAGATCCCACAAATCAGTGAAATCATATTGTATTTGTCTTCCTCCTCCTGGCTTATTTCACTTAGTATAGTACCCTCTAGGTTCATCCATGTTGTTGCAAATGGTAGGCTTTCTTTCTTTTTATGGTGGAATAATATTTCACTCTGTGTATATACTACATTTTCTTTACCCATTCATCTATTAATGGACACTTAGATTGCTTCCATATGTTGGCTATTGCAAATAATGCAGCAATAAATATAGGGAGGTATATATCTTTTCAAGTCAGGTATTCTGTTTTCTTTGTGTAAATTCCTAGAAGTGGAGATACTGGGTTTTATGGTATTTCAATTTTTAGCTTTTGAGGAACCTCCATATTGCTTTCCACAGTAGTTGCACTAATTTACATTCCATCAACAGTGTAGGAGGGTTCCCTTTTCTCCACATCCTCACCAACATTTGTTATTTCTTGTCTTTTGGAAAGGGGCCATTTTAACTGATGTGAGGTAATATGTCATGTGGTTTTGATTTGCATTTTCCCTGATGATTAGTGATGTGGAGCAACTTTTCATGTGCCTGTTGGCCATCTGTATTTCTTCTTTGGAAAAATATCTCTTTAGGTCCTCTGCCCATTTCTAATCAGATTATTTGGAGTTTTTTGGTGTTGAATTGTATGTGTTCTATATATATATTGGATGCTAATCCCTTATCAGATAAATCATTTACAAATATATTCTCCCTACTATAGGCTGTCGTTGTGTTCTGTTGATGGTGTCACCAGTAACCAGTTTAAAGCAGAGTTCTAGGTTGTTTCATTCCCAGTGCATGTTAAGAAGCTATCTTCATTTACCACTCCATATTCCTCCTAATACTATTTATATACATTTGTCTTTCCTACTACATATTGAGAATATACCATAGTCTCTTTGGAGGATGGAATCTGTGCCTCATATATTTCCATCTCCCCAGTTCCAACTTATCAAGTTAAAGAAATGTATGTTCAAATTTGAAAAATGACCTAAAAGCAAACAGAACAAACCATCTTTAAGTTGAGGACCTCCTTAGCATATGTGTACACACAAATGCACATGCATGGCATGCTGCAGTATGGTCAATCTACATTCTATATCAGTATATAAATATAAGTATATATGTGTATGTATTCAGTTTTTACAAATAAAAATGTATCATTCCTCAATTATCTATATTCATATATTCATGTTGGAAAAGATAGGAAGCAAAACATTTAGTTAGTACTAATTAGTTATATTTGAATTGAAATATCACTTTGAGTTTTTACTTTACCACTCATATATTTAGTTTTCTTGGGTTCCTTTAGGAAATACATTTATTCTTTCATCTGCTGTAACATGAAGAGCATAAACTTTAGAGTAGTCCAGAGAACATTTAGCTCACAGTAAAAGTTAAGTAAAATATAGATAGCAACCTCTCCTAATGATAACTTAGTTTGCTGTTATTCAAAGGTGAATGTATTAACTGGTAGGTTTGAGGGGTACAGTTTTCATTTGGCAGTTAGGAGAAGTGGCTGTGGGAGTTGCAATTTTTACTAGAGTTTCATGTTAGTATCTAAATTATCAATGGTTTCCTAGTTCCGGGAACAGCCATGGAGTAGACTCTATTCATGTGTTTCCTGAAATTTATATCCAATAAAAATTCCTAAATTAAGGGAATGTGGAGAAACCTTCATTCATTATTTCATTCAGTATTTATTGAGCACTGACTTCATTCCAAACCGTGTCTCAGACTCTGAGGACACAAAGATAAGTCAGCCACCATTCCTCCTCTCTAGGAACTCTTGGCTAAAGAACCTACACTCAGAGATCAAACTGTAGGTGTACATGTGTGTTGTTTGTCTTGTTTAACTATGAGTATTCTTGTAGCATTTTTTTTAATGCAAATATATCCTCGGGAAAATGATTTCTGAGAAGTTAAGACCCCTCCCCCCATAACTTCTCTGAGTCTCCGAAAGGAAGCAGTCCTGGGAATGGAAACTACTTGGATTTTGAAGCCACTGAGATCTTGGTTGAAACCTCTGGTCTGACGGTCTTCAAATCTCATGCTCTGGGCTTTGCCAATGACTTTGGGAGGTTAAAACCTCCCTTCCAGTGATGTGCCGAAGCTTTGAGGTAATTTAAAGTGTCTGGCACAAGGTCAGCATTTAATAGTTGCCTAGATTTGTTTTTAATGCAATTGTAAATTAATACAATCAATAGTTTGGTAGGAGAGTCAGCCAACCATTATGGTCAGGAGCCCTCATCTGGAATAGCCAGTTAGCTGGGTTCTGATTTTGGTCCTGCCATGCTCTAGTTTATTTGATCCTGGGGAATGTCTCTGGGCTACTTTTTCCTCATAGGTTTTACAAATGAAAAGTAAATGAGTTTGTGTTAAGAATAGAATGTATGAATAGTTCCTGGTACGTACTAAACAAATATTTGTTAAAAGCAAATGTGTTTGCTTTATGTGATTCTATAGAATCTATGTTTATTTTACTAGATACAAACTTTCAAGATTTTTGAGGTATTTCTATTAACTTTTTAACAATGAGATGGCTAATATCAAAAGAGACTGACTAGATCATCTTTAGTTATGTTTTTAATGTGTCTCTTAGTATAAAAATTACTAAGTGGACTAAGAAGATTTTATAGAAATAATTTTATTTGCATTCTTATTTTGGGTATGGTCTTTATTTGCTTGCTATTTTTTTTGCTAAATGACTCCAAGCTTATATTTAAAAAAAATCATAGAAGTGCAGATTTTCAGAGTTTAGAAGGGGATTTATTTCAACTATCACATTTGATTGCTAGGGTAATAAAGTTCCAGGATGATTAACTGAATTCTTGGCCACTCTTAAAAGAAATGTCTGGAGGTCAGAGCTGTTAAAATTAATGGTTAAAATGTGACTTTTAAAATTACCACAGTGGATGTCAGAATTTCTGTAACCTCTATTGCTCATTACTACCAATACTGTTGGGCTGTGCATACGTGCATAAGCAGACTCACCAATATGATTCACATGAAATTAGCAATGACATTTTTTAGTTTAGAAGTCACAGCTGTCATGATGTTGGAGAACCAGCTGTTGTAAGTGATAAGTTGCTTAAGTTATTTGAGACTGTAACAGTAGTATTGTTTGGGGACGTTATAAAGGTCAAGGAGATTCTTATCTGTTCGTGTCAGTAATACAAATGTCAAAAGTCTAATTTATGTTTGTGTTTTTTCCTCCAAAGACTTTAGAGATATTTTAGAAATCATCAATAAATTGTTATACATTATAATAAACATTTGGAAAAGAGAGTATTTATGGTATTCATTGTCTATTGTTTTAAAATTCTGCTTGGTTGTCCAGTTTCAAACAATAACTGCATTGTTTGCTATTTAACTAATTTTATCTTATCTCCCCAGTACTCTTTTTTTTTTATTAAGGTATCACTGATATACACTCTTATGAAGGTTTCACATGAAAAACATTGTGGTTACTACATTCACCCATATTATCAAGTCCCCCCACCCCATGCCCCATTGAAGTCACTGTCCATCAGCATAGTAAGATGCCACAGAGTAACTACTTGTCTTCTTTGTGCTACACCATCTTCCCTGTGACCCCCCCACACCATGTGTACCAATCATAATACCCCTCAATCCCCTTCTCCCTCCTTCCCCACCAACCCTCCCTCACCCCTCCACTTTGGTGACTGCTAGTCCCTTCTTGGAGTCTGTGAGTCTGCTGCTATTTTGTTCCTTCAGTTTTGCTTTGTTGTTATACTCCACAAATGAGGGAAATCATTTGGTACTTGTTTCTCTCTGCCTGGCTTATTTCACTGAGCATAATACCCTCTAGCTATATCCATGTTGTTGCAAATGGTAGGATTTGTTTTCTTCTTATGGCTGAATAGTATTCCATTGTGTATATGTACCGCATCTTCTTTATCCATTCATCTGCTGATGAACACTTAGGTTGCTTCCATTTCTTGGCTATTGTAAATAGTGCTGCAATAAACATAGGGGTGCATATGTTCTTTTGAATTTGAGATCTTGTTTCCTTTTGGTGAATTCCTAGGAGGGGAATTCCTGGGTCAAATGGTATTTCTATTTTGAGTTTTTTGAGGAACCTCCATACTGCTTTCCACAATGGTTGAACTGATTTACATTCCCACCAATGTAGGTGAGTACCCCTTTCTGCACATCCTTGCCAGCATTTGTTGTTGCTTGTCTTTTGAATGTTGGCCATCCTAACTGGTGTGAGGTGATATCTCATTGTAATTTTAATTTGCATTTCCCTCATAATTATCTATGTGGAGCATCTTTTCATGTGTCTGTTGGACATCTGAATTTCTACTTTGGAGAAGTGTCTGTTCATATCCTCTGTCCCTTTTTTAATCGGGTTATTTGCTTTTTGGGTGTTGAGGCACGTGAGTTCTTTATATATTTTGTTGTTAACCTGTTATCGGATCTGTCATTTACAAATATATTCTGCCATGCTGTAGGATCCCTTTTTGTTCTGCTGATGGTGTCCTTTGCTGTACAGGAGCTTTTTAGTTTGATGTAGTCCCATTTGTCCCTTTTGTTTCCCTTGCCTGAGGAGATGTGTTCAGCAGAAAGTTGCTCATGTTTATATTCAAGAGAGTTTTGTCTATGTTTTCTTCTAAGAGTTTTATGATTTCATTTCCCCAGTACTCTTTGAATGATACTTATAACTCTAATTAGAGTTGCCAGAAAAAATACAGCTGTCCCTTGAATTTAATTTCAGATTAACAATAGTCATACTCATACTATACAATTTTTTGGTTATCTGAAATTAAAATTGAACTGGGAGTCAATTATTTTTGTTTGCTAAATCTGGCAATCCTATGAATAGTATTACAAGTTGAAGAAACTCTCAAAATCTGTTTTTTTGGAAGTTTGACACCCATTTCAAGGTATAGACAAAACCATTACTTTTGTGAAATACCCCGATGCTTCCCGGAAGATTCAGGCTTCTCTTTAGCTTCTACATGCCTTTAATGTGCCCATATTATGGCACATATCACAATATGTTATCATTTGTCTTTACAACTTCTCTTATATGCTAATCAATGAAGGTAGGAGCTCTGTTTTATTCATCTCAGTGTCACCAGAATTTAGCTCTGTGCCTGGCAGATAAAAGAGATATTTGTTAATGAATAATGGAGGCTCTTTGGTGCCCAGACTTCAACCTCCTACTGCCTTTCAGACAAATGGATATCCTAGGGCCTTCAATTTATCCATAGGTACTTCCAGTTCAACATAACTAAAACTTAGTCATCTTTCCATAAAATTGGATTCTGTCCGTCCACTTCCTAACCTGGTTGATGGCAACAAAGGTCATTGTCAGCCAAGTACTTTAATATCTCTTGTATACAGCCCTCGTTTCCCACGCCATTGCAAAACAGAAAGTACCAAAGACAAAATAGAACTAAAATTCAGAAATAAGAAATGACTTATGAATACAAGCATTTTTGAGTTCAACATCTATATGTAAATTTAAAACAAACCCCTAAAACACCTGATGCTGATGCCTGAGTTTCAAAAAAAGAGTAGTCTCTAATATCTACAATAGAATTTTTAGTAAACACTAAAACATTATATAAAGGGACATAATTTTATTTATAGAAGGTGATTGCACTTGCAGAATAATTCAATATAAATGATCTATTTTTTTCATGTTTTCATAAATATTCTAATTTGTTGTTGTTCTCTTCCTCCTCCTTCACTCTCTCTCTCTTTCCCTCAACCCCTGAAAAACGTGGATTAATTTGAGATTCAGACAGGATTATGTGACTTGTTCTCAGTCACCCAAGTGGTGGTCGAGTCCAGAATTGATGGGTCCTCTGCAACCTAAGCCAGTGCTTTTTGAAATGTATGCTTGGAAGTTGCTCATTTTCAAGTCTTGAGTATATTTATTGGCCCACTAATAACATTGTAAGATGGATATTATCATTTTTGTTTTAAAAGATCAGTTTTGTAATTGTATAGTCTTAAGTACACACACACACACACACACACACACACACACACACACACACACACATTCTTCTGAAATGTTTGGCCTGAAAATACCGTAAAGTGGGGAAGAGAAACTGTTATTTGCATTGCTTCCTGCTTATTAGCTCGTTGCTTCCCAGGCAGGATGGTATGAGAGCTGAAGAAGAATGGTCTTCTTACCCTAGTTTGGCTACTTTCCCTCTGTTCAGCATTACATAAATTGTCTGACCCCATTAATCCTGTTTTCTTATTAATAAGTGGAAAAAATAAGACCTATTTCTTGTGCCTACCCTGTACTCAGCAATGTTGGTTTTTTTACCTTCCTTTTGCCCTTCATTGTTGGAAAACAAATTATTTATGCATATGAATAAACCTACTTTGTTCTCTTGGTTCAGCTTCTATTTTATTTATTAATATCTCATTAGAATGATCTTTAAAAAATACATGGGCAATGAGTTCTAGTTAGTTTGAACTCAAACACCTAGGCTATTCAATATAGGCACTAAAATATTGATCTGTGAAAATTTTACTACATCTTAGTGTTTTGCATATTAAAAATGTCATTTTAGTGAGTCAATTGAATGTATCATTTCCATGTAAAATTACATTTGTAGATTTCCTGAAAAGGTGCAAATCCATGCTGTATGCTCATCACAGGCTAGCAAAGCCCATTGTATTTGAATAATTGCCTTCATTAACAGAATTATTATTTTTTCAATTATGTCGAAAGCTTTGTGAAGTGCAAACGATTTACTTCATCAGTCTGGAGAAAGAAATGCTTCAGAGGATGGGGGCTTCTACATAAACATAAGTCTAGGTAATTAAATATCTAATATTTGCATTTCTAGAATTATGGGTGAGGGTAAGAATCTTTACAAAAATACTATGACAAGTTCAATACATTCAAAAAAAGTTTTAACTATGATACTGTGTATATTTTTGTTCATGCTGTGTAGGTCAGGAAATAAAATATTACCAATTAGTTGACGCTTCACATTCTTTTCTCTCTCTCACTCCCCCCTTTTCCATTATCCAAAATTTGGATTTACATGCCATGTATTCTTTCTTAAATATGTTTTGGTGCATATGTTTACATCCCTAAGTGATACACATAGCCTGGATTTGCAGTTTTTAAACATTGATATAAATAATTAATTTTCTTGACTCTTATGCTACTATTTTTTCCTGCTCAGTATTAATTTAGTGAGATCCCTCTCTATTAATATATGTATCTCCACTTCATTTACTTTTACTGCTGTAAGTGCCATTATTCAGTTAAGAGGCAATTAGGTTGTTTCCAATTTTTTTCAATTACAATAATTGCAGTAATGAACATATGTTGTTTATGTTTTTGTACAGATGTAAGAGTTTTGTTTGTCTATATACATACGAGTGGAATTTGGAATTTCTGGGTATATACACACACACACCTCTTCAACTTCATGAGACATTACAAAACTTCTCACTCGTATGGCTGTACCAGTTTATACTGGCCAGCAATGTATAAGAATTCCCTTTGCTCCACATCTTCTACAATTCATGATTTATGTGACCTTTGTATATACAGTAGGGTCAATTAGTGGTTTACATTTTTCAGATTGCTTAATGACTTTAAAACATTTCTCTTGTTTGCAATTTCTCTTCTGTGAATGGCTTTTTGTTTTGTTTTGTTTTTTTCAAATTATTCTTTGTGATGGCTAATTTTATGTGTCAACTTGATGAGGCTAAGGATGCCCAAATAGCTGGTAAACACTATTTCTTTACCAAAAACTAAAAACATTTATATATATATATATGTGTGTGTGTGTGTGTTATTGATATGGTAAACACTATTTCTGGGTCTGTGAGTGTGTCTGTGGAAGAGATTAACATTTGATTTGGTGAACTGAGTATAGCATATGGCCCTCCCCAATGTGAGTGTGTATCATCCAACTTGTTGAGGGCCTGAATAAAACAAAAAGGCAGAGGAAGGGTGGGTTCACTCTTTGCTTGAGCTGACCTCGGCCGTCAGACATTGTTGATCCTGATTCTGGGACTTCGGGTCAGGACCCATCAGGCCTCGATGCTCAGGCCTTTGACTCAAACTGAATTACATCACTGACATTCCTGGTGCTCCAGCTTGCAGAGCTCTTGGCCTCCATAACCACTTGAGCCGTTTCCTGTAATCAATCTCTTGTATATATCCTATTGGTTCTGTTTCTTTGGAGAACTCTAGTACACCCTTCTATTGTTTTGTTCTCTTTTTCTTATTGATTTGTGGGAGTCTTTTATAAGTTATGGATTTATCTCTGTCTATAATTATTGATTATACTTTTTCTTTTATGCACAGGAAGTTGAAGTTTTATATGGTTAAACTGATCAGCATTTTCTTTTTATGAGTTGTGCTTTTGTATCTTAAGTATGAAAAATGTTACTACCTGATATCATCGAGTAAAACATCTGTGTTTTCTTTTGCTTTTTGTATTTAGATCTTTAATCCAATGACAATAGATTTTTATGTATAGTGTGAGATAGGGATCCAGCTTTAATTTTTTTGCATGTGGCTACCCCCTACTGGAGTATCAGTTTTGAATACTCCATCTTTTCATCACTAATCTTTCATACTAATTCCATTAAGTCTCCATAGAGATATTGGCCTATTTATTTTGTACAATTGGTCTATTTGTTCATGTATTATAATAATAATATCTTAGCTTTATAATATTCTTATTCATGGTAGGAGCAAGCCTGTAACCTTATTCTTTCTCTTCAAAATGCTTTGAAGCTAGGATAAGATAAATTTTATGTCCCTTGTCTTAGTTTTATATATAATTCAAAAGAAAGCAAAAGAACATATGAATTTCTTGATAAAATAAAAAGTGAGTAGTTTGGTAAATTTCAATGAATTTGTTCACCTTTAGAACAACTCCTGGGAATAAATATTTTTATCAAGCATTTTTACTCTTGAAACCAACTAAAAACATTAAATAATTTACACAAGATTATACAGTTAGCAAGTGAAGACTCAAGCTATAAATTACATCTGTCTGAAACTGTGCTGATGAGAAAATTAATCTGTCAAATTTCTTCTCAATTCATTACCTTGGTTGAATCAATTTAAGTCTACCTTTTTTCCTTACTTCTTTATTATCAACCTCTGGAGATATTGATTTCCCCTGTGAGACAATACAACTGAAAACATTCTGACTGACATTCTTGCTTTGGCTAAAGGCAATGTTTTAGACTGTGTGGTTTCTTCTTCTGTGTTTAACAACAAAGCATGCTAAACACTACTGCATTTGGAGTATAAGTAAATATTGTTAGATATTAACAGATTAAATCTTCTAGACTATGAATGTGTCTGTCCCTATTCTCTGCTTGTCTCTCAGAATTATTACATTACTTGAATTGATAGGTGAACACTTTCAAAGTCAGATTTGATTTTTAAAAATGTATAATTATAGTTAGTTCAAATTAGTAATATGAACGCTCTGACTAGTTATGGATGATCTTTTATGCAGAGGACCTGCAAAACTTGGGGATTATTGTAGACACAGAGAGGCATTTTGAGATATTAGCAAAAACTCTGGATTAGAAGTTGAGAGATAAACCAATAAGTGGTTTTGTAGTGTTGAGCCAATCTTTTCACTTCTGTGCCATCATTTCCTCTTTTGAGAAACGGAGATGTCTCTTGCCCAATCTATCTTGTAAGGATTTTGAGAGAATATAATGAGAAAGAACTGCGAACATTATAATAACCATATTGATGCAAATGTTTTAAAAACTGTTAAAAGCAAAATTTATGCAAATACAAGATATTGTTATCATACTTATTATGTTTTCATTACTTTCAGGCAAATGATAGCATTAGAAGAGTCTTTGAAAAGTTGCAGCTTAATAAAAAGGCAGGGTTTGCTGCAATCACATGAGTCAATTAAACAAGATATTTGTAGTTAAACATTTAAAAATATACTTCTAGGTTAAGACTATAAATGATGCTTAATAATGATGGATTTTTATAGAGTTAAAATATGCCACCTCATTACTGATTGTAAAGTGGGAGCCAAAAATCATTGTTTGTTCATGTTTTCACTTCTCAAGTAGAAATATCTCTTTCTAGCTCTGTATCTGCAAAAACTTAGTTCATCTTGTTCTTCTAATTTATTCAGGAAGTTCCCAGATTCTAAATGGATTGAGTTCCAAAAGTACAGTGTAAGTAAGTTTTTTGGAACAGAGAAAATACTTTTCTTCTCCCAATTAAAAAAAAACAAAAACAACCTGCACGCTCTGGGATTTTCCACATTCTGGCCTTCACTCATACTTTCTCACTGGCCTGGAAGGAGTTTAAATTCTACTATTACATCAAAACCCAAGACAGCAAGTCCTTTGAGAGCAGGGCACACCATATTCATTTGTGAGAACATCAGTGTCCTCAGGCTTCCTAGCCCACTGGGGCCCTCCTCCTCTTTAATGTGCAAATGTAGTAGCAAGAGTCCCAGTGGAACTGAGGACTCTAACGTTGGTCTCTATTACCCAGAGGGTTCTGGGGGTAGAGTCTTTGGTCCTGGTTGTTGTTTGTCCTACTCTTACCTGCTGCTCCCCGTTGCTCCTTAGGTTTCCCCTAAACACTGGTCTGGCAGCACATGTTACCCAACAAGAGGCTGTGGAGGATGAGCAGATATTAATGCCGTAACACTGTGCGTATTCTGTGAGTCAGCCGGCTTCCAGAAGCCTTCAGCCCTGCCTGTCACGGGGCGTCCACACAATCTCTTCAGGTCCTCCTCCCACTGCCTTCGTGTCTCTGGGACCCAGTCTTCTTTTTCCTGAGGGACTCCTCCTCATCCTGCCCTTGGTTCTCACAGCCCCAGACTAATGCCTCTTCTTCCTTCTTCTGGCACACTGATAAATAAATAAACAAACAGATGAAACATCAGTTGACATCATCTCTCAGAAACCTGCTGCTATCTCTAACCCCCATTACCTTAGGCAATGAAGAGAAACCTTACTATACAAAAACAATTAGCATATCTACTGAGCTTTGGGATTGTTTTATCAGGGTTTTGGGCTGCCTCAAAACTGCAGGCAAAGGTGAGGAAGGGCTGTAAACCCGGAAGTGCTCCACGGAGTGGCCTCTTGAGAACAAACAGGAAATTGGTTTTTCCTCCCTTACGAATCACAGGAAATAAAATGCTTTGTGGTCATTTGAAAATAGTAATCTTTTCATATTTTTAAGAATTAAGAGTTCAGAAAAACTTGCTACATTTTATTTTCAGCAGATACCAGATATAATCAGTACTGGATTCATGTTTGTTGATGAATGATCGAATGAATAAGCCATAAAAGATGGCCATCAAGCCTCTCCTAATTGACCTTGTTGGAAGTAACTTCCCTCCGACTGTTTTTGTAGCATTTTGTATATAGCTTTCTAATTTTTTATATGTCTTTCTAACTTGTAGTATGGTCATTTGGGTCTGTTTCATGTCCCCTACTATAAATGTGTTGAGAAGAGTAAGCATATGTTTTCCGTTATTGTATATTTTATCCATATTCCATAAGTTTCCACATACTCCATATGTTTCAGGGATTAGTTAACCTGGTAGACCTGCTTATTTGTCCTTCCTTCCATCCATCCATCCATCCATCCATCCATCCATCCATCCATCCATCCATTTCTTAATCAGAGTGGCATAACAAGAGAGATCTTCTGGCATATTACTAAGGATGCCCGCCCTGGAGCCTCAGTTTCCCCACATGGAAAATCCAACAGGTAAAATGACAGTAGTATATTTACCTGAATCCTAAGGTTGTTTTAGAATTGAATGAGAGGATGCACACCAAGTGTTTAAGGCTGTGCTGGGTCTATAGTAAGCACCCAGTAAATGTGCTAGCTATGCTTGTTGGTATTAATTCAAGAAGAAAAGATGGAAACTGCCTATTTGTCAGGACCTATTGGGTGTTGAAAACAGAAAAGAATTAATCTTTGTCCTAAAGAGGGTACACAATCTAGTGGGAGAGACAGACAAGTGAAGGGAAATACACTGAGGGCGAGGAATGCTTCTGCTAGTGTGCAGAGTGAATTGTAGGAGCACAGAGTAGGGGCTTTTCACCTGCCTAGAGAGACGAGGCTGGGGTTGGTCAAAAAGCTTGCCTGGAATTGTGGCTCCTGAGCTTTGTAATCAAACTGAAGCTGAAATGTAGCTAGCTACACTCATCAGTGGTAAATTCTTATTCACTATGAATAATTGAGCAAAACAGGAAAAAAAGTGGTAAAATTGAATAAAAAGTTGTCTTTCAGTGTAGGATTGAAGTGGACAATTGAAGGGAGAGTGACTATATTGAACATTCTTGGTGTTTTATGTCATTTGGCAGAAGAGTTGGGGTTCCAGGGAGATGCAGGGCTCTGGCATGGCACCCCCCAGCACAAGGGCCTTAGATGAGTAGGGTATAAAGTTGGGTATGGTCAGAATCCACATCCATAGTGTTTCCTTATGGCTAGTCCCCTCCAGCTTCATAGACTGGGAGTCGAAAAGCGGTTACTTGAAGTCAGCCTACAATGGAGAGAGGTCAGGACAGAAGCTGGGGCTTACTGTACACACAGGCACCTCGATTTAGGAGGTAGACAGACCCCAGGAAGGAAAGAGACACTTCATAAATGGACAGACCTCAACCAAGAGACCCAGCCATCTCTCCTGGTCTTGAAAGCAGTGGCCTTAAGTAGTAGGAGTCCTACCCTATCCTCCACACCCCTGGCATTAGGACAGGTACTCCAGGGATGTACCCTGTGTGGGCTGCTTGCACCCTCCTGTTGTGGCTGAGCTGTAACTACCCGAGGTGGGCTGGGGCTGGGCTAGTGCTCCACCTGGTTGTCAGCAATGACCTGTGCCCTTACTGCAGGCACTTTGGTGGGGAGGACTTCCTTCGCACTCCACTGCTGAGAGGCCTTCTTGTATCTACCATAAGTGTGCTGAATGGTGGGACGAGCTCCTTCTCTTCCAGTCAAACTGCTCAAACAAATACAGTGAAACTTTTTTTTCCAACCTATGATACAGACGCGTTTTATCACAGAGGTAGAAAAGAAAAACATGTAACAAGTTGACACTATTCTAATGAGAATAATTTTTATTATTTTATGATCACATCTGATAAAATACTATTAGTGTTTTACATCCCAGCTGGATATAAAAATATATCTTTGTATAGGCTACATATCAGTGGGGTTGACTCAGTTATATTAAAAGTGAATTTGAATTTAGATGCCTCCATATATTTACCAAAGGAGAAATTATGATGAGTAATGAAAATAGCCAGATAGACTCTTTTGCCTTTCGACCGGTGGGTTAAGGATAATTCAAGACAAAATTTTCATAAGAATGAATCAGCAAATCTAACACTTAACATATGAGTTACAATGTAGCTATGACATGTTTTCAGCATATTTCACATGTCACAGCATTCTTGATCTTAAGTTCAAATATATGCCCAAATACTTAACTAAATATTTATCAAGCAACCACAAGTGCCTAAAACTCTATTGGATGTCATACATACTAGGTAAGAATTTGTCATATTTACTCTGCTTAGCCTCTAGGTCATCCTTTTCATGTATTTGTGTCATATTGGGGCTTGAAAGCTGTAGGTATGGACTAGTTTTTCAAGTTGCAGTGCTGCATAACATGCGTAGGGAGCCATCTTCCATTTGGGTGGAGTATCAGTACTTCACTGTGTAAAACTAAGGCAGATGTTTTATATATCAGGCCTTGGGAGTCACGCTAGTGCACCTTTCGGAGGTTTTGATGGTATGTATAGTTATACCACTTGCTCATGGTCACAGCTGTTGTGGGTATTCCAGTGAAAGTATTAGAAATTAATCCTGTAGCTAAAATTCTGTGGATCAAACTGAATTGCTGTTTATGAGTCTCAGAATATAAAAGGAAAAAAGAAAGAAAGAAAGGAAAAGAAAAAGTTCCCTGATAGTTTTGTCAACGAGGTGTTAACTATGATTTTTAACTAGTCCCTTATCAGCTCCACAGGTCCATGAGCTTTTGTGGACATGTTTTGATGTCTTCTTTTAAAAGGAAAATAAAACTAGTCAGTTCCATCTGGCCTCTGTTAACTTCCCCTGAGAGGCTATAAAAGTGCTAGCAACTTCGAATGCTAGCTTTTTTAATGTGCATGGATGAAATCCCAAGGAAAGCAAGCACTCATTTTATGAGGTTTTCATTGGCTCTGTGTCCCCCCAAATGCACAGTTTGTGTTATGAACAAGTCTTTGCCTGATGTTGATTCATTGCAAATCAATACCATGAGAAAAAAAAAAGGTAACACTGGAAAATACATTGAGGAAGTCTGATGAGAATAACATGCATTCATGGTTTCTCTTTTTTAATTACTGTTCAGTGTACTGGAGCACATTGTTCATGTTGAGGAGGAGCAGACTGGCAGAGAATGGATTAAAATACATTTATATTTCTCATTTTATCATTGGCAGGTTATCTGTTTAAAATGATAGGATTTCATGAAATAGATTGCCTTTTAATTTTAATTTTTTAAACTGAGATATAATTGACATATGACATTATGTTAGTTTAAGGTGTACAACATAATGATCTGATATATGTATATATTGCAAAATGATTACCACAAGTTAATAAAATCCATCACCACACCATAGTTACAACTTTCTTTCCTTCTGACGAGAACTTTTAAGATCTACTGTCTTTCCCATGAAATGGATTGCTTTTAAACAAACATATCAAATTATCAAATTAGTATTGTTTCTTATGAAAAGAAAATGCCTTACAATGCTGCCATTACAGAAATATTTGCGGGATCTCTTGTTTCTAATCATTTAAAAAAATAATAAATGTGCATTGAAATGGACATCACCACTGTAGCAAATCTTCAAGTTTTGAAGGTAGGTTGCTACATCACCTGAAATAAATTTTTAAAAAATTAAATATATATAATATTTGAAAGCCATATTGTAGCTTAAATACTAGGAGCTGGAATACTTTTATAACATCATAGCCGACCACTAAGCCAGTTTCCTACTTTTGTGTTATATTATATAGAAGTTATTCAATTTTCTCCATAGTGAAATTGATTAACTGAATTTTCGTGATGAGTTAAGCATCACCTGTGCCACTGAAGGTGTGTAGAATGCTAACTAGAGTGCCTTCTCTTGTGATTTAGAAACAGTTGCTTTCTTGGTCTTTGGCATTTTGTAGTTTTATGGCTAATAGAGACTTACATCATCCATAAACACTGTATCTCAACACCACTCATTGCCTTCCTCAGGAACATACTATTTCATGTTTTTATTTCTATCTCTAGCATTCATGGATTCAAGTCCCAGTCTTTATGGAAAATGTTGTAGAGTTTTGATCTTTAAGAGTGTGTCATAAAGCACCATTTTAAAGAGATAATTGTGTACTTGAAAGTGCCAAATCTCTGACCTTTCCAAGTTTTCTTTTTGTCTTTCGAGTGAGATTATGATCATGTATTTCCTCACTTTGCTCTTTTTTTTTGTCACTCTGTTCCCTGATGTTACTTGATTTTGTGTAATCTTTTTGCACTATTCTGAATATGCTGCTTGTGTATTTTACAAGTTTTTCCCTGTAAATAATGGTGATTTTTATGTCACCATGCAACAAAAAACTTGATATTATATTTCAAATGTTTCAATAGTTTTCATTTCTGTTCATTTAAATTAAATAATTTGATGAACACTTATCAAATGCTGGAGTAGAAATGAGACTTAAAAAGAGATGAACATGAAAGAATATCTGTATTCACAATATGGGGAGACATGAAGAACATTAGCATGATTTAGGGAAAGCAGTAGAAGAGAACTACTCAGAGTCCAATGGGATGTCAAAAGAAAAAATGGTTTACACTGCTGGGATTGGGAAATGTTAAGGGGACAATGCCATTTAAACTATTTTCACTAACATCAGCGAATGGGGAGGAAGAGGCATTCTAAGAAAATAAAGTAGGAGATGCAAAATCAGAGCAGATTAAAAAACAGTTTTCTGAACAATGGAAAATCATGTCATAATAGGATTGAAGTGTGTGTGTGTGTGTGTGTGTGTGTGTGTGTGTGTGTTTGTGGTGCTAAAAAACAGCTCATGGCTATAGTTCTTAGGGTGACAGGAAATATAGAGAAGAACTTTTTTTCCAAGGCAAAATATAGCATTTAGGTAATTAAATGGAACCGTATGCCGAAAGTTTAAACCATAATAAAATGAGTTGAACATAATAGAGCATTACCACAGCCTAGAAATCTGTTCCTCCTGATTGCATTTCTCTTCCTTTTTCCCAGTTAACCAGAATGCTCTCCCTTGTAAGGCTCTTCTATAAGGAGTAGAATTCTCCTGAAGGGATATATCATAACTTTCATAATTTCACAGCTGATGGGCATTTGGGTTATTTCAAATTTCTATGAACAATGCTTCCATGCAAACTTTTCTTATTTATGTATAAGACTTAAGAGTATTTAATAGGGTGGCTGGATAGAAGTATGTTATGTACATATTCAATTTTGCTGGGAAAGTTTTCTCCTCAGTGGTTAAACCAGTTTAAACTCCCACCAGTAGTGGTGAGGATTTATGTATTTCTTATGCAAGTGATATTTGGCACCAATTAGCCTAAAGTTTTTGCTATGTGAAATGGAATCTCTATGGTTTTATTCTCTGTTTCCTTGATTATCAGGGAGATTGAACATCTTTTCATATGATTATTGGTCATTGGTAGTCTTCTATAAAATTTTTTCATCAATTCTTTTTATCATTTCCTAGGAAGTCACTTTTTCCTTGTTGATAGGTAGGAGATCTTTATGTATTTTGCATGCTAATCTTTTGCCCATTTAATATGTCACAAAAATTTTCTCACAGATTGTAGTTCATTTTTTCACCCTCTATATGGTAGTGCTTTCTGGTTTTCTTGCCTGATTTCACTTTGTAATAGTGATATAGGTTGGTTTCATACTTTAAGGTCCTTTTTACAATTTAGACTTTGTTCTAATGATCATATGGAGTCATCAAGAGGAATTGAATCCAGAGATGGAAGACCAGTTAAACAGCAATTGTAAAAATGCAGATTATGAAGTCTTGAAAGTAAATGGTTGTAGTAGGGTTTAATTTCTATTTTTAATAAGAGGAAGCAAGTTGGAGTAGTATTAGGAGGTATGATTGACAACCATGGATATGTGAACATAAGTGTGAACATGGAGGTTAGGGGACTCCCACCTTTGTAAATGTTGTCATGGACTCTAAGGATTATGGAAGTAAATATTAAAAATATGTTCATTTCGAGATCATTGATCTAGAGGATCTTTCAAGCAGGTAAAAGTATGGGTCTAGCTCTCAATAGTGGTATGTGCAAGATTTGATATAATGTCTGTCTTATTCTATGCTTTGTCATAAATATCCAGCAAGATATATAATGTAGGTGCTCAATAAATATATGTTGAGCTAATGGATACATGAAGCCATTTTTTTAAGAGAGTGAGAAAGAGAGAGCATGTAGCAGAGGAGCAAATTAAGACTCAGAAGAATCAACAGAAAATGGTGTGGGAATGCAAATGAAGAAACTTCAACAGCATCAAATGGCATGGTGAGAGGGTAGTTTTTATTGATCAGTTATAACAGATGTTGGGATTTTAGTGAGCCAAGGAGTGATAGGAATGAGAAAGGAGACACAATAAGGTTGGGATTTTAGTGAGCCAAGGAGTGATAGGAATGAGAAAGGAGATACAATAAGGTCAGCTTATGTGACTGACAGGGTAATACAAGAGAGAATACTGTGGTATCAGGTTCCCCCTGATGAGGGGATATTGGTACATCAATTCAGTTCTGCCAGGGTTGGTACCATCAGAAAGAGTAATTGCTAAGAACAGGCATTGTCGTAAAGAATGGATTACGGGGGTGGATGAAAAATATTAGTAGAATGGAGAGGGGCTAGGCACTAAAAAAGAGGAAATCAAGCAATGAACATTTGAGGAGCAAACTGTCTTTCTCTAACAGAAACTGGAGACAACCATTTCTATTATAATGAGCAAAGTTTTAGTGAATAGTTGCTGGAATATGCATGTTGTTTTAAGGGGGACCAATGCACTTTAAAATATTTTTATGAGCCCTGACCTATTTGCTTAGGCATATATTGGTTCAAGGGATGGTTATTTGTAAGCAAGAAGACATTCAAGCCTGATGATTGGCTAAGGTGAATAATTTTGGTAAGGATTAAGACTCACCACTTGAAACTGATTTAAACATTTTCAAAGAAAAAAATCCTTCAGTAGCATCCTCTGAGTTTAGCTGGTTTGAGAAGGGTTGGTTAGCTGGTCTTAGGGAGAGTCCTAGTGTTCAAAACATTTCAAAGAGTTGTTCCAGGGTTTTAATGCTGAGAGATAAAAAGTCATTCTTGGGTCAGTGGAGATTTGCTCTGCCACTTATAATATTATAACTTATTATTAGTTATTAGTTAAGTTAAAGCTAACTTTTATTATTTATTGTGTAAAGCAATTTTAAAAAAATAAGGAGACATAAAGCTTTCTACATTTATTTCCTGAACAAGTTCTTCATTGTTTTCTTTATTATGAATGCTGTCTTCTTCTCTTTCTAGTTCACTGTTCACTTTTTGTGGTCCTTTTTCAACCTAGTGTTAGATGAAATGAGACTCACAAAAATTGTTCAAATACCACAAAGAAAATGTGTTAGGATCTTGACAGTCATCTGTCAATATCTGGCATGGATATTTTCTCTTTTTAGATGCTATACTGGGTTCTTACTGGAACCCAAGAATGTGGCCTTCCTTGAAAATAGGGTTGTTGCAAATGAATTAGTAAAAATGAGAGCATACTAGAATAGGGAGGAACCTTAGTCCAATATGACCAGTGTCCTTAAAGAGGAGAAGATGAGATGCAGAAAGAAGGACATAGAGCAGTGTGATGATGCAGGCAGAGATTGAAGGGATGCATCTATAAGTGAAGGAATGCCAAGGGTTGCCAGCAACATTGTAGTGTAAACAGCAGAAATATATTTTCTCACAAATAGTAGGAGGTGATCAAGGAGGTTAGAAGTCAGAGATCAAGGTGCCAGTAGAGTTGGTTTCCTCACAAGCATCTCTCCTTGCTTTGCAGAAGGCAGCCCTCTTGCTGCCTCTTCACATGGTCTTCCCTCTGCACTCATGACCCTGGTAGCTCCCTGTGAGTCCAAATTTCCTCTACGTACCAGAACACCAGTCAGATTGGATTAGGGCCACCCTAATGTCCTCATCTTAACCTGATTACCCCCATTCAAAGGCCTTATCTCCAAATACAGTCATATTTTGAGGTACTGGGGGTTAGAGCTTCAACATATGAATTTGGGGAAGGGGACACAATCCTGCCCATTGCATATGTCTAGGAAGGGTAAATGCTTAAGACAGCTGAAGTTATCTGTGTCTCATAATTGGGAAGAATGAAGATTTGAAGTGGGATAACATCACAGAAGAATGAAAAATGTTGACACTTATTGAGGATGTCAATTGAGCACCTCCCATGGTTAAAAGAGTGTTCCTGGGTTGATACTCAGCATGGAAAAGCCTACCATTGGTTCATCCATGGGTAGCTAATTTTGTCATACATTCTCTCATAAATGAAACAGCAGAACAGTAATTGAAGATTCGAAACGAGAACAGAGCTGCTGACATTTACTTCAGAAAGAATTTATTCTCATTACGGCATTTCCAAGCTTTAGTCTTTTCTCTGATTTTTCTTTTTATCAGAACTATTTTGTTCATCTGTACAAATGTTCAGTAAGAACAAGGCAGAGATGTTATGTTTCTCATCCCCACCTGGAACTATAATAGCAGCGCACAGTGTCTGCCCACAAAGAACACACACTAATAAAGCTTCTGAGAAGCAGAATAATTTAGATTAAGTGCCAGCCTGAGGGCTGTGAAATGTGGAGTCTGCTGTTTTCTTACATTAAACGCATCTTGTGAAACTTATCCCTGACACCTTTTTTCCTATTGTTGAGAAACTGAAAGACCATCTCTAAGTCAGATTTTAGTATGATAGGAAATATATTTTCTTATTGATTGTCCTATCAAAATCATGCCATCAAAGAATAACTGTCACCTGGGGGGCATCAGCAGCAATGTGGCATGACACGACGGGGGTGGAAGGGCAGTATCAGAGGTCCAGCTGGGTAAGAGATATTATGGGTCTAGAAAATAGGAAACCTTTTCCAGAAGAGTGATACCAGTGCGTGCTATGGAGGGTGCCAGGCATTAAGTGCTGTGTAAGTACGAACCTTATAAGGTAGATACCTCCTATTTCTACTAATAGAGGAGAAAATGGGTTATGTAAGTTACTAAATCGCACACTTAGTAAATGATAAAGCTGGAATTTGAACACAGGTGTTCTAAATCCAGAGTCTGTACTCTCAACTACCAAACTCTACTGCCTCTGGTAAAATCGAGGGCACAGATCGCGTGTTACCACTATAAGGGGTTATGATCAATGGGGTGTCAAGACCAAAGACGAGCAAAGGACAGTCAGGATGTCTCAAGTTTAGAATGTTTAGAATGATACACTGAGTTTGAAATGTGGGTGGACTGCTGCAGGGAAGATTAACTTTTTCATGTACTCTAGTCAACGGGTGCAGGAGACGCTCTGTAGGAAAGATGAGTCGAATTCTCCTCTTGCCTTCTCACCAATGATAGAAAATATTCTCCATCTGTGGAGGGCAGAAGTCTAAATAGGATGGCAAATGGGGAATTCTGGATGGAGCTTGGGAGGCTGAAGGGATGCGAGAAGAGAAGATTCAGTTCTCTGGTGAGATTCTGGCTTTCAAGGCCTAAGCATAGTCCTTGGGGCTGATAAGACTCTTAACGAACCAACAAGATGCCAAGGGTTTGACGTGCACTCTGCTCTGGTGGAGGATTGCACCCTCTCCCTGCACAGCCGAGCTCCCGTCATGGGGCTGCGTGACATGGCCACTGACGTGGAAGACTCCAGTTCCATTTAAAGCAGTTGGTAGAGTGCCTCCTCAATAGCTGACGTGGGGCTCTCTGAACCATCCCAGATGACTAAAGCTCAGATCCGGCTTCCCAAGCTGCTCTTTTTCTAGCTTTAGTGCTGACACCATCTGGTCAAATAATTCTCTTCCTGCGCTCACCACTAATCTGGCTTTGAACCCCATCTCAGCCCACATAGTTATGCTGTAGGCCTCCAGCTAGAACAAGGCTGCCCCCCAGTCACTTCCGCAGCTTGCTATAGCTGACTCTTTGATGGGCATGCTGCTCTATGCCATGAAAACAAAACAGAAGAGTTCCAGGAACTTTTATCTTTATCGTAACCCTTTAGGTAGCTTGTAGTTAATTAGCTCAGTACTCTGGTAATAAATATGAAAATCACTGCAGGGGTTTTCATTATGACCCATTATGGTGATTACCTTTTAATCAGCACTTCATCAAGTTGAGTAAAAAAGTGTAGAATCATAATAGCTCTAAAATGTTAAAGCATATTCATTTTTCAAATGAAAATCCATTTACTTTTATTTGTTTAACCATAGAAAGCTGGATCCTAATTCCCACTGGAATATTTCTTATGGGGAATAGTTTCCCCGTGAAGGTGGAGTTAAATTTCCCAACAGTTCATTTTGGATTTTGTAATTCTTTTTGCCATTGAAAATCATGTTCAATTTTTCTGTCTACTTTTCCAGAAACAAAACTGCCTTTGAAGATTGTGCTTCGCTCCGGTTATTGTCTGGTTCCATAGAGTATGCGAGAATCACTCTGGGTCTTTCTTTTATTTTATAGTACCTTCCACACTGTAAAATCAATGAAGTACTAGTTTGCTTTCAGTTTGAAGCACATGGTTTTGCTCTGCTTGCTTAATAAGAATGTCTTATAAATGCTCCATAATCTTTTCCCACTAAAACAGAAGAAATTCAGCAAATATTTATTGAGTGACTAATGTGTGCAAGGGACTTTGCCATGCACTTCAAACCTTAAAGAAAGAGAGGGATATTTCTATATCTTCTCTATTCCTATGCCTGAGAATATATCAACTGTAACAAAAAAAATCCTGTTTGATGGGCTATAAATGTTAGCTGATTAATATCTAATAGAAATTGAAGAAGAAAAGATATTGGTCATTTATATACTTAGAAAATCCCAGAACGGATATGAATTTATTCCCTGTCTGCAAAGTGTTTGCAATTATATTTATTTGTGTTTTTTCCCTAATAAGTCTGAATTAGCTTAGTATCTATATCCCTTATTTATAAACAAAAAAATAGGAAAATGTGAACTGCCCAAGTCCATTTCCAGAGCAAGTATGACATAAACATCCTGTTTTAAGTTTTATAGATGGCATAAAGATTCTTGTCTGTTCACTGTTTTGTTGCCAATAATGTCAGATTGCTTGTACCTTATTCAGCTGACTACCTTGGCATTTAGGCTGTCTCGGTCATGACACCTGATTCCCGTCTATGAACACTCCCTCCAAATGGAGGGACAAAGTGATATAAAACACTGCCTATTTCAGAGCCTCTTCCTTGCTTTTCCACTCTGCCTCCCCATGCCTCAGGTATTTGAAATGCAGTTCTTTTTGCTCAGTATAACCATTCCAGCACTCTCCTTTTCCTTCCCAAATTGTTTTTTTCCCCCATATACCAGTCTCCAGAAGCTTCTAATTGCATCTCATTAGGCAATGTTTTTAAAGCAGAATCTGTGGATAATGTGGATACAGTGTCTTCTATCACCCTACCCAGACAGTAACACTTGTGACTGCCTCTCAGGCCTCCAGGATAATTTGAAAGCTACGTAACACCACATGTCTACAATTATAAAATAAAACTAGGAGAATCTGTGGACAAGAGGGACACAGAGACAGAATAGTTGCTTGAAGTTACAATATTTAACTCTTCTTGCCTTTTGTTGTGGTTGTGGTTTAGACTGTAATTTTTATAAGCCATACTTACTATATTATTAAATGATGTCATTTGGAACTAAATTATTTGTCTACTACACTACCTCAGCCAATGGAAGATAATGTACAGTACACACACAAAAGAAGATTTAAACACCTGAGGTTCAATGGATTATGAAAGGAAACCATTCTAATCCAATTTAATCTCTAATTAGTGAGGATTGATTGTTCACCATATCTAATTGTCAAAGGAATGCAGCACTTCAATCTATTTTTTTGGTTGACTAGGCATTTTAATTAAAAATGTCATTGATAACAATGAAATTTTACCAAAAATAGTAAACTATATGTAGTTATTAACATATACCATAAGGTATTAAGATAATAGCATACTGTTGGCATGAATGAAATTAATTATCTTTATAATTATGAGCAAATAGACTAAAAGAATAATAAAAATTTGATTTATTGGTGTATTTGCAATTTTTAGAAAATAGCAAACCATTATCTCTTCTTCATTCTAGTGTAACCATGGAATACAATAATAAATTAGCTTATGTTAGATATTACTCACTGTCATAGAGGAATTTATCAGGCAATTATGCTTTAGATATCTCATATGTTACTTCAAATTAGAGCATATTTCAAATTATTTTTGTAGTTTAAAAGCACCATTGAAGAGAGATCTCTAGAGACAAACATAAATTTTCAAAATACTGATATTTCCATTTGGAGTTTTAACTCATTACTTCTTGAAAGTTTATTAACCTCCTTGGACTCTCCCTTGCCAGAAAAATTCATTTGGCTAACAAAACAGGCATGCACACACAAATTTGCATATAGTTTCAATCCATGAATCCACAGATTAAGAATAATTGCCTTGCAGGATATAGTTTTTTCTGTGATTGTTGCTAAACAAATATTGAGATCAGAAAATTAACCATAGTTTTGAAAAATATTCAAATGAGGGTACAAATTGAAACTGAAAGTTTATTCCAAGTTAATTTGATATATTCTATTTCTTAAAAATTACTTTGTTTTTTGTTGAGAAATAATTTTTATTTAAGCTTATTTAAAGATATATACATTTTACTGTTTGTAACTAAATTTTTAAGCAACAGAAATGAAATATACTTTACTTGGATTATATAAATATGTTTAATAATTGTATCTTTGAGAGAATATTTATTTGTTCACAATGCCTTACATTGTAATTGTGAAATAGGGCTTAGTTCTGGAATTTTAAAACATTAAAAAATGAGGTCAGTGACAAATGTGGAGTTTGCTTCATAATTTTTATTGTGTAACTGGTGTTAGCACAGATATTTACATGGAGTAGGTCCACAGAACTTTTTGTTGCATTATTGTGTGTGGAAGTCTGAATGGTAGTCATGTATCTAATGTAAATAAACAGATACTCTAGAGTCCTCACTAAAGTAATGAAAGGTTTATAGGGTTCAATCACATGAGAAACAGAGTTCTTGGTTTTTGTGGAGCGGTGGGCACTTTATAGTCATAAGTCTGATCTCAATTGCTAAATCTTTGGTATTTGTAACACAAGAGTATAATTTATGCGAGGATGAAAAGACAGCTCCACCATCCTTATAGCAGTGAAATGCTTTGGTTCAGACTGACGATGGAAGGTTGGGGCCAACAAAGTTCTTTGCTATTGGATATGCTTTAGTCATTCAACCCAATATGATCTGGGAAAGAAAAGGTGTGTTCATTGTAGCTAAATTATCAAAGAGCTAGGAAGAAGGTGGTAGTGGCAAGCTGCCTCACTCTCTCCTTTCTGAAAATAGTCCTTCCACCACTTTCTCAACATGTTATATAATGCGGTATTACGTCAGAGGGAATGATACGATGGGAACATTGTAAACTTCTATGTTTTTGTAATCTGTGTATGCCTTAAAAACTAACATTTTTGAGGCAGGCTTGACAAACTATATTGCAAAGTGACGTAACTACTCTGAAAAAGAGCTCTTGTCTTTTGTCAAAATCATAAAACTGATTTTATTTATTTACATATTTTGTAAGCAAGTGGAAGTTTTAAGACAGTATACCATGTCTTAATTTATAGTTCAGGATGGAGTCCTGGTGGCCATATGGAAGAGGATGTGTGAGTTGGGAGAGCTGATTCCAATAAGACCACCAAGGAGGCTGTTGCACTGACACAGTCAAGACACAACTAGTATCAGGTTGCAGCAGGGAATTCCAGGATGGAGAGACACTGAGGAGACTTATTGAGAAATAGAATCTAGAAGAAAACCAATCAATTTTTTTTCATCTCAACATTCATATCCAACAATTGCTTTCTCTTTTAAATTAATTCTATGTTGGGATTATAGGTCTGGTTGATAATGGTGGCTGTCTTATTCCAAGTGTCCCCAAACATCCTGCCTCCAAAACATAAAAATCAGTAATGAGCACGAATAGAGCCACATCTGACTAACGTCTTCAGCTTTACGTGGAGGCAGAAAAGACCACAACCTTGAAATTACCTATAAGCGGAGCGATAAACACGAAATCTGACCACACCTGTGCTGCTGCTCCTGCGAGCTTGTGCCTGTGGAGAACAGGCGAGGCCGGCATAAGGAAGAGAAGAAATCTCAGAGGAAGCACAGACAAACATTCAAAAAGAGAAAATTTGATAATAAATGCCAAAGTATGTAGCACAGTTCTGGGACTTGGTCGTTCACGACACTGGCTATAAGGAAGGAGCTTGAAAACAAGCAGGGCGGGAAATTGCAGCCTTGAAGAACAATGTTTCTTGAGGGAAATCAGATAAATAGAGGAGAGGTGTCCCTTGGAGATGTGGCTATGAAGGGAAAGAAGGAAATACAGGAAACATTCAGGTTCTTGGCGAAACAAACGAGTTGACAGACATGCCGGCCCCTGCTCTTCCCCCTACCCCCACCCCTGCCATCCATTCACGAACCGAGTCTCATTAACCGGACTGAAGAGGGTCCATTTGAACTTGAAATTGTGTCCTCCAAATGTCTAAAAATAGGAAAAACTCATCAATTCCATTCAAAACTACTCTAAGAAGAAACCCAAAAGTGTAAATCAAAACACTTCACCTGATGAAAATTCTTCCAAAAAACTAACAATGAAACAGAGGGAAAATGTAACACAGCACTCCAAATTGAATTGAATATCCTCATATAAATATTTGGGGACAGGAAAGATACCTTAAATCACTAATTCAAAGACAAAAGCATGCAAGAACCAAAGAACACGGGGAATGGATATGGAAAGGAAGGAAATATCCTATCAGAAATAATGACCAAACACAATGTCATTACAACCTGCTCAGTGCCGAATGCCTTAAAGTAACGAGGGACCTGAAGAACAGGAGGAAAACAACAAACAGAATTAACATAATACAAAAAATCAGAGTGACAGGGCAGAGAGAAAGTGGTAGAAATGAAAGGCTAATGAGATCCAATGTATCTGTAATTAGAGCTCCTGAATTAAAAAACACAAAATAATGAAAGAGAATTAATTGTTTCAAATTATTTATTAATACAGGAAAACTTCCTGGAAATTAAAAGACATGAATCTTTTTAGATGGGCCCTACCAGTTACATGTTAAAATTGATCCAGATCAACCAACAAGGAAATATACCTTGGTGAAGCTATTCGATTTTAAAAATGAAGAAAATCATTTTAGAGTTTCCAAACTAGATCCAATAACTTGCAAGGACAAGATAATCAAGCTTCTCAAAGCCAACTTCCAAAGCATGGCAAGGACAGAGTGGTATTTAACAAAAGACTTAAGGAAAGAAAGTGCTAACTTAGAATTTTGTATTAAATAAACTCTATGTCTTCTTTCGATTAGGGTATTAAATTGCATTCTTAGTTCCTGAATTCTATCAACTTCTCAAATGGTGTTAAACGTCTATAAATTACCTTTATTTCCATTTGTCCCAATTTACTAAGGAACACTGTGTAGCAGGCGTATATAGCTGAAAGTATCACAACAGAGAACAATCAATTCTGGGCTTATGTTTTGTTACCATGAGTATGTGATTTAATTTACATATTGAATAATTAGATATTTTGATAAGATTACAGTTCAGTAAAATCAGAGCTACTTATTACAAGTTTTCAATTTGGAAGTTTTAATCCTATGAAAATTAAAATACTATATTATGTAAAAGATATAATATTCAAAGAGTTTTTGAAAAAATATCCTTGATTCTTATGTGAAGAGAGGTAAATAAAGCAAATTTAAATATTCATGAAAGCTTTATCTATGTGGAATGCCCATTATCATTCACTTAGTAACAGACATAAGCATTCTGAGTAATTTTTGAAGATCCCTTTAGTACGATCCTAAACATGGCAAGAGAATGAATCTCAGTTAATGGTACATTTTTGATATTTGCTTTCTAAGATACCTTGGTCAGCAGAGCAATACTGTAATGCAGTTTCTCCTGGAGACTATTTTTATATTCTGAGCCTTCTTCCAATGATTATTGTCACCAAACATAGTTTATGAGACTGGTGTGATTGAGGTAATCTGGAAGTATTGTAGAAGTAAGTAGTGATCCTTCTCAGTCTGTAGTTTAGAGAGAAATTTTTTCCTAACAAATGGTTGATAGAACTTACACCTCTAAGCATTTTACAAATATTAACTTACTTAATGGTTACAAAAGCACTCTGCATTACGTACTCTTATTTTATTCCCATTTTCATCTGAGGAAACTTAAGTACAGCTTAAGTTTAGATAAGCACAGATAGCACAGCTCTTCGATGGTGGAAGTGGGATGTGAACAGGGATTCTGGCTCCAAATCTGTGTGCATCAAATTAAAGAAATCAAAAGATAGGCTCCCAATTATCTTGTGTTAGGTTTCATGAATGATGCTTTAGAATGCTGCGATAGACTGCTGGTTTGTGCCTCCCCAAAATTCCTCTGTTGCAATCTAATCCCCAATGTGATGGGATATTTGGAGTTAGGGCCTTTGGGAGGTGAGGAGGTTCGTGGGGGCTCTGTTAACTTGAATGGGATTAGTGCCTTAATAAAGAGATGCCAGAGAGTTCCCTTGCTCCTTCTGCTCTGTGAGGCTACAGAAAAAGTCTGCCGTCTGTGGACCAGGAAGGGAGATGTCATCAGACACTGAATTTGTTGGTGCCTTAGCCTTGGATTTTCTAGACTCTAGTCCTATGAGAAATAGGTTTCTGTTGTTTATAAACCACCTAGTCTATTTTGTTATAGCAGCATGGATGGACTAGAACAAATGTCTTATAAAAATCTCATGTTTTTTTCTTACCCAAAGGATATAATAGACAATATAAATAAAAGATAACATCCCAATGCTCATATTAGATGACTTGAAAATTCACAGGCTGACAAAACACAAAAGCCCTGGTTGTTCTGTGATGGAAAAATTGGCCATGGGAGCCCAGTAGGAGTGGCTGAAGCCAAAATAGGATAGTAGGACATTTTTCAATTGAAATGGGAATGGGGACCAAGTAGTTACTTTCCTATCAACTGGATGTTTAATTCTAGTGATCGATTTATGTGAGTAAAGACAATGCACTTTTTATATTCAATGCAGTCTTTTATGAAAGGCCTTTTGGTGTCTAGTAAGCACACTGCATTGACTAGGATTTTTTATGAATTTTTCTCCACCTCTCTGGTCATTATTTCAGCTCTCTCATTTCAGTCTGCTGAATACTTACGGTTCAAGAGAATTGCCTGGAAGTGAACTGAGATGTTTAAAAATGGAAATAATCTGAAAATAATTTATAAAAAGACTCACAGTCCTTTTATCAATAAGGCTCTTAGAGAAAAGAATACTGGAGACTGTTGATTTAAGCAACAAAAAGTGAGTATTTATTAATGTGAAAGCAAAAGTCTGTAGAGTTAGTGGGTAGTATATACGCAGAAGAGAAAATGATCTATATTATGTATATAGTGAGCCATGTGGTGGACAGCAATGAGACAATAAAGAAAAATTAATATAAAAGGGCAGCACGAGGGAGCTCTAAGGGCTATGAATCAGCATGTTAAATCAATAGAAATTGCTCTTGGAAACATACCCGTTGCTCTAGAAAAGTAATTACAGCTCTGCTTCATCTTGTCTTATGAAGTACCTTGGAGGATGGAGTCTAAATAAACTATTGTGATTGGGTTTTTATAAAATATGCTTAAAGGTAAATTTTAGAAGCAGCACAATTTTACTTTTTTTTAGAGCTCTTAGAAAAATCTTCTTTTCTGCAGCCAGTGTGCGATGAACTAATAAAAAATGAAACAGGTACACAATTGCTGGAGCAATTATTAGAAAACATCACTTGTAGTAAGACCATGTATTTTATATATTTTTATGTATATATACCCAAAATGATGTTTAATAGTAAAGCTTTATTTACACAGGGATTACATTTTTATGTCTATAGACTTACATCATGAACTTCCATAGTCAATCCTTGTCTGATTAACAGGCATTTGCAAATGTATGAAAGAGGAAAATACAACAGATACACTTGTTGATGATATAAAGGAATTAATGTATTAGGACTTTTCACTTATACCTTAAACAGTATAGTCCAATATGGGAGTTTAACAGTTTATTCAATGGGTGAATAAATGGTTGACTAGCATTAGGATTAGACTTATGGATTTATAGTTTACTAATATATTCCATCAATGTCATTACAAAATCTTTTTAAACATTTAAATATTTCACCTGTCTTCTACTATACTTTATTATTTAAATCAATTTATTTACAGATTAATTTACAGCAAGTCCTAGAGACTGAACAAATAGAATTATACTTAAATATATGTATTTCAACTTTAGCTATAAGCTAAGATTTTTCAAATACTTCATAAAGTTTTAACAACATTAAAATTCTCCATAAGATGCAACTTGACAGATAAAGAGATTCTGTAATATTTCCTTCCTTCCTTCCTCCCTTTTTCTTTTCCTTCTTTTATTGTCCAAACTTAGATTACCCTGGTAATTTTTAATAGGAAAAGTTGAGTGTAAGCTCTGCATAAAATTTGGCTTTCATAAGTCATATTCTAATCAAGGTTCAGATGCAGCCAACAAACCAAAAATCCTTGTCTTATTAGGCCTTAGCTATAAATGTAAGCTAGTTTGCAATCAATCAAGGGTTTAGATTTTGAGTTAAGAAGAATAAGCCAAAATGATGTCCCTTCATTTCTTCTTGCAAAGTCTTTCCTCCCTCCCTCCCTTTTTCTCTCTTTCCTTCTTTCTTTTCTACCTTCCTTTCCTAAAATTCTCCCCTACCTCTTCAACTTAACTCCTTCCTACTTTCCTGAACAGTTCTAATGCCAGTGGTGGAGGAGGAGTAGAGAGATGTTCAAGGAGATCAAAGGTGCTGATGAAATAGGAAAAGCTCTTCTGTGTGAGACAGCTCTAGAGTTATTTGTGCTTTACTCTTCCTTTGGTGAATTCTTATGTTAACACTTGTATTTTAATTAAATTTCCATTGCTGAGATATTGTCTAAGTTAAGAAATTGATGAGTGAATTTTCCCACAGACAAAAACAAAACAAAACAAAAACCACACATTGTGAGCCTTCAGATCATATCTGGCATTCCTGGTACTCTGTGACATGGGGTGTCCCATTATTTATTTCCAGGGATTCTCATCTCCCTCCCTCCCTCCCTCCCTCCTTTCCTTCTTTCTCAGAGAGTGTAGCCTAATGGCTCTTCCCTCCAAGATAACATGTAGACTGGAGAACTTAACTTTTTTTATTTTTGCTCTGGTGTCCCTCAGGCTCACCTTACAATGCTATGGTATATATGCTCACTGATAAAGGTAGTAGAAAAGTGATACAAAACAGATTTTTACTAAAACAAACAAAAGCAATCCTTGCAACTTGGTTTGTTAATTTTAAGAAAAATCATCTCTGAGTGATCAATAAGTGAATATCCTGCTACCAGTGTAAAACCTGTCACTTTCAAGGTCACCTTGATTGATGGTTTTATTTGCAGAGGCAGGTTTCTAGAGCTAGAAAATATCAGCTATAATCTTACATGTATTATGACATTTAAAGTTTTTCATCTAAAAACTTACATAAATAAATGAATCTACCTATATAAATCAAATGAAGCTTCATGAATTTGCAGTTATTAGCAAATGCAAAATTGTCATTTTGAATTGAAGATCATAATAAAGATGAGGGCACAAAGTCATTCTTTTTTATAATGCCATTCAGCTTTATAAGTAAACTTAGTCAAAGGTTTCTGTAGCTGTTAACTCTGAAGTTATTATCATTTTTATTTCTATGTGGTGAGTATGACTGATTAGTTTTTTTAAAGACTTTACTTCTTTAGAGCAGTTTTAGATCCACAGCAAAATTCAGAGGAAGGTGCAGAGATTTCCTGCCTATTCCTGACCCCATACATGTATAGCTTTTCCCATTATCAACATCCCAACCAGAGTGGGACATTTGTTGCAATATAGACCCATCGTCATCACTCAAAGTCCATAGTTTACTTCAGTGTTCACTTTTGGTGAACCTACGGGTTTGGACAAATGTATCATGACACATATAATATCGTACCAAATATTTGCACTGCCCTAAAAATCCTCTGTGCTCTGCCTTTTCATCCTTTTCCCATCCTCAACCCCTGGCAACCACTGATTTTTTTTTTTTACTGTTTCCGTAGGCTGACCTTTTCTAGAATGTCATATAGTTGGAATCATACAGTATGTAGCCTTTTAAAATTGGCTTCTTTTACTTACTAATATGCATTAAGTTTCCTCCATGTGTTTTCACAGCTTGATAGCTCACTTCCTTTCAGCATTGAATAATATTCTATTATCTGGATGTCTGCTGTTTATTTATCCATTCACCTACTGAGAGACATCTTGGTTGATTCCAGGTTTTGGCAGTTAGGAATAAAACTGCTGTAAGTATCTATGGGCAGGTTTTTGTGTGGGCAGAAGTTTTCAACTCCTTTGGGTAAATACCAAGGAGTGAGATTGTTCGATTGTATGGTATGAGTATGTTCAGATTTATAATAAACAGCTTAATTGCATTCCAAAGTGACTGTGTCATTTTTCATTCCCACCAGCAATGTAAGAGTTCTTGTTGTACCACATCCTTGTCAGTATTTGGTGTTGTCAGTGTACTGAATTTGGTCCATTCTGATAGGTGTGTAGTGGTATGTTATTGTTTTTTTAATTTGCAATTCCCTGATGACATAAGCTGTGGAGCATTTTTTCATATGCTTATTTGCCATCTGTATGTCTTTGGTAAGGGGTCTGTTAAGGTCTGTGACCCATTTTCTAATCAGGGTTGTTTGATTTATTATTATTGAGTTTTAAGAGTTTGCCTGATTAGTTTTATCACCATTATCCAGATGTATTTTTAACTTACACTCATCAAGACCAAACTCCAACTGCATTTTTACACGGTGTGATGAATGACAACAGTTTTGTCAATGATAATATCTTGGTACTTAGAAGCTGGAATAAACAGATGGCCATTTCCATGTGTTCCTTAGAATAAACAAACTTCCTTCAGAATATGATGTTAAAAACTGAAAGTGAATACAGAGTTCCAGTTCTTGAAGTCAACTTGAAGAGCGCAGGCCTGAGGATTTGATGTCTCCATTCTCTTGGGGCCCCACAGGAAGAGTAAATCTTTTCTTTTGAGTAGAACTGACAAGTCAATTTTGCAGGGAAAAAGCTAGTTTTCTGTGTATTTTTTCATCTCTTTTATGTAGACTGTAAGTCATAAACAATTCAGTATCATGGTTTTTTTTAATACTGTAAATGAAAACTGAGATAACATCATGCTTCTGGTGACTCCACTGTACGAGAAAAATACATGTGCCTAAATAAAATGCAGATTTTCAACACCATTGTGTAGAAAGCCCAGAAAGCGTTTTCATCCATTTATAAATTTTATTTATTTAGGTAGAAATGTTAAGATGGTCGATGAAAGAGCAAAATTTCATCAGCCTGAAAGGTGCATTTGCCTGCATCGAGGAAACTGGAGAAAAAAGAGGCATAACAATGAAGAACGGGAAAGAAAAACAAACCCCAAACCTTAAACAGTGCTTGCTAGACTGCTTTAAACCCTGCAAAGACCAAGCACTTGGACTTGCCTCATTTAATAGCCGTATCTGTAAGTAAACTTTTTTGCTGCCTTGCTTTCTCTTGCTTCCTCTGACCCGGCAAGTGGGAGAAAATGCAATAGCAAATGGAGAAAGAGGGAGTAAAAGAATAAGGTGGAATAAAAAGAAAACTTAACCAAGCTACCCTTCCTGCTAGGGGCTGGCTGCAGAGGGCCTAAATCAGAGCAATGCCACAACTTACATGAGGTATTTCGATTAGAGTATTTTGATTACTGCCCTGTATGGAATAGAGAAATGATTGAACTGAATTCTTTTGTAAATATAAGTAAATGTATCCCTTCATATTGCTTAAAAATAATGAAAAAACTTTTTGGCTCTTGCCCTATATATCATCTATTTAATAAGAAAAATCTACCCACATGATTTTAAGAGACTATGAGAGATGAAAATAAAGTTGCCTTATTAATTATTCCATGATCCTGCTTATTCAACTGAATCATTACGTATATCACAGGTCTCAATTAAAGGATATAGATATGCCCTCTTTTTGGGCCAAGTAAAAACATTTGATTTTACATGAAGTGGAAAATAATTACATAAATCCTTATGTAATTACATAAATAAATTACAGGCAACAAATGTATTTTACCTACTAATTTTTTTCAACAAAAAAGACAAGTTAAAATGCCTATAGGTTCTTTTAAAATGGCAAAAAAACTTTCATTAACATTAATGTATTGTCCTTTTTTTTACTGATAATTCTCAGATAGGGTTGTTGAAAAAATCATTTGTCAAAATCATTTTTTTCACAGCATCTTTCAAAAATGAAGTAGATGTTGACATAACATCTCATTTGTAAAGATCCATCACCGCTATGTGCTTATGTTTGTGGTCACTTTTTCTTTCAAATATTCATTTCTGACTGTACATCTGAAATACATTCTACCTAGAAGTGCTGTGTGTAACATGAATTTTATGAGAATATTAAAATTTTAAATGCTGCTGAAAGACCCATCCATTATTTTCAACTCTGCATATCTGATGAATCAGGCCGCTGTTGACACCAGCAGCTAGTTCTAGGCAGCCTGTCAAAGCACATCATCCCTATGTGTCACCCACAAGAACAAAGCATTCTTTCATAATAATAAGGCATGATTAAAAAATGAAGAATCACTTAAAAAAAACTCTTTTAGTGCAATTCTATTGCTTGGGTAATTCTGGATGGGTAATTCCCGCCTGTTTAAATTGTTAGCAAAAAATCAAAATTTCTCAGAACTTTATATTATTGTCTTTAATTGTAAAATCGAGATGGATCATTGAACCGTTTTCTATATATCTATATCTGTTTAAGATTAAGTGTCTTGTATGCATTTTATCTTCTCTTTTCTCCTGTCTCTTCACCTTCAAATTCTTGACCTTTATAAATACAATGCATGGTTATAATAGTTCATGTTTGTTTTACATTCTGTAAAAATAAAGACAAACATATTCTCCTTCAAGATATTTTTTGAGGTTGACATTTCCTTTCAATTTTGTGAAGCATTTTTGCAACAATTATTTAGCTTTCCACTTTGTTTTGTTCTTAGTTACTGTAACTCCCCCAATAATTATTTCATGCAGATGCATGGATTAATCCTTGCATTTTAGAACCTTTTATGTGGTTATCACAATGTTGCAGAATACTTGGCTGTATATGTGCAGGAAAGCCCAAAGGGAAGAACTTGAAAAACATTCCCTCAAATTTTATCACCCAGGAAGAAACAATGTTCGGGTTTTGTCACTTATATATCAACTTAGATACTTTACTCTGGACATTTATGCTGAGAAATGGATACATGGATAGATGGGTGGATGGAAACACTTTCATAAATATAGTATCATATAAAAAATACTATTCTTAAGTAAAAGGTTTATTTTTACCTGATTTTAACACAATAAAAGAGACATAAGTAAAAGTGAAAGAATTATTATATTTAATAAGTATCTCTTAATCAAAAGACATTTCTTATCCTTTCAAGGCTACAAAAACAGATCATGAGAAAAGAGGCAACGATAGCATTTTTCATATATATTTCATTTTTAGGCAGTTTTAATCTTTTTCTGCTCTGATAAACAGTGTGTTAATATTGACATACTCTTCCATTCCCTTTTTCCTCACCTCCCCTTTCAGTAGTTTACCAGTATTTTACATTGTGCAGACGTATGAGCCTCACTGTTCCTTAACTGTAATTCCCACGGTTTTTCAGTGTATGCTGTTGAAATGGACGCTACTCAACATTAGTCCTTTTTCCAGTTTCTCCAAAGCTGAATTCTTTGTTGATCTGACACAGTGGTTTATCACACCCCACCTCCCTTCCTTAAGGAGGATACGGATACCATATTTTCTTAGTCTTTTTCATGCTGTTAAATTCTTAAAACATACCTTGACCAGATCTAACACTACTGGGACAATCTTTATTTCCTCCCTCTTCTCCACCTCTAATTTTGTAGAGGTGGTTCCATTGTCTTCAACAGCTAATGTTTGGAGAAGGGGTGTTCCCGAGAAGGCAGAAGACTTTCTCTTTCAGATTGGCATTTGTGCCTAGAAGACTTAAGCATGTTTTATTCATCTTTAAAGTTTGATCATTCAAGTAGGGCATGAACTAGTATTAAATATTTTGTGTTAAAGGCTATGGGTCACAGTATCCTCTTTTAACCTACAAATACAGATTTTTTTAATTTCAGGGAGGTTTTTTTTGCATCATGTATACATGTATGTATATGCATATATATTCTTTTCCACTTATGGAATTGTCTGTCTTAGGGAAATCGAGTTTCCAAATGTTCTTTCTTTTCTTTTTCGGTCAGTCTTCTATGTTTTTAATTTTACCCTAGCTTTGTAAAAAGACCTCTTCCGATTTTAGTATTGTTTTGGTGTGTTTCCGTATTTGCCATGCATTGTTTTCATTTTGCTCATGTTTTAGGAGCTCGGCACAGATATGCTTTTGCCCGGTAGAGTAAATAAGTTAATGATTCTCCTCCCAATGTGTCTAAGACTTTTTTTTTCTTTGCTAAGCTATCAAGGGAGGGCTGGAATATCATATATTCTGTGGCCTAAATGAATGCCAAAAGGAGTGAGAGGGTTTAGAAGTAAAGTCTTCAACCAATCTTAGGCCATCTGGGAGCCATGCTCTTTTCCGCTATTTTCTTACATTTTGGGTACCAGAATTCACACTCCTAGTATGGAGTGTGTCCAATTTCTGATACACCCTCCCCCCATATGCAGCACATATGTCATTAAAGCTGTTGTTTCCTTCAGAGAAAGTCACCCCATGGTTCATATGCCGGAATCTTTAGTTTCCACCCTTGTCCCCCAACTATACTGTTTCCCAGGCTAAGGGCAAAAAGGAGGAAGAAAATATAAAAGTTCCTTCTCTCCAGATGAGGGCATAGAATTGGATGTTTTCAGCACTGACATCACCTAAGGGATCTTAGGAAGTGTGGAGCAGAAATAAGGAGCCCAAAGCCCCTGTACGTGCTGACTGAATTCTTCAATAAATATTAACTCCCAGATGGGCAAGTTCATTGATGAAACACAAAAATATAAAGAATCCTAATTAGATTTTAAACTACCTATTCCATGAAAAATTTTAAGCCAACTTTTACATGTATTTTAGGTTTTTTTTTTGTAGTTCGTCAAATTTGGTCAATACCTCTTACTCCTTGGAGCTACTTCTCTAAGAGTGAAACTTTGTATATTTTAAATAGATTTAAAATACTAATAACTCAAGGCTTAGGTTCCTGAATTGAAAAAGAAAATGCAAGCTAGGAAACAGGACAATCAGACTGGAAATAAAGAGCAAAGAAAGGGAGAAATCAGTGTTAATTAATGACGATGACCTTTTTTATATAACATATACTAGAACACATGGTATTTCTGGGCAATTTTCTTTGAAGCAAAGAGCAAAATCAATTTTCTGCAAGGAGCAAAATCAATTTTCTTAAACATGTCCAAAAATGAGCTTCCATGTTTCTATTGAAATAGATAATTTTTTTTTACTTGCAAATTGCTGTAGATTTTACAATGGTAGAAAAATATAAATTATTTCACCTTCTTAGTAAAAACTATTAAATGAATGCAAATGGATTATTTACAAATATTTATTACAAATGTATTTTATTTATATTTATAGGTAATTGGTCTATTGTATTATCTATTTTATTAAAAAATGTTTAAAGTTGTACTTTGCGACAATTCAGATAAGTGGTGCTGATGGGGAAAGGGATGATGAGCTTCAAAGGAAGGAGAGAGAGAAGGCACTATGGGAGAGTGGCAGAGAAGCAGAGAGAATTTTGGGAACACAGCAGAGATAAGCAAAAGGAAGGATCCTTACCTAGAAGGAAAGACTAGAGAAAAAGGCCATCATGTGCCGATCTAGCCTCCTTTCTCTACCATCTGCTGTGGCACCTGTAAAACCGGTAGACATTTCTCAGGGCCAGTTTGCAGATGCTAGAGGACTCAACCATTTTTCTCTGCTGAACTCCCTTTGAACTTGCTCCTGTGCAGTCTTGTGCCCTCGGGGTGACAGTGCACAAGGCTTCCTCGATGTCAAAGCCTCCAACCTTTCTAAATGCTGAACTTCAGGTCTAATCATATTATGTATCAATTGGTTTCCCCAGCATAAATCTGGGAACAAAGTCCTTCTTTGTCTTTGTTACCCATTTTTTCTCCATTAGAGTAAATTGAAACTTTAGTTACCCATAAATCAGTAACCCATGCCTCTTCTCTCAGGAGTGTTTTTGTTGCTTAGTTCTCATTGCTATTTGTTCTGCTTCCTAAACTCTTCCACAGCAGGAATTATTATAAATTGCCTGGTATAAAATACCTAGATACCAAATTAACATTCATTATCTTTGAAATGCCCAGGATATCTCTACCTTGGATATCTTTAGGTATTCTGCTCGAAGAGACAATCCCATTACTCAGTATACACTTACAATGTCTCAAAGATATTGTAGCAATTTTTTCAATTGAAGTCTGTTGATATACAATCTTTTATTCGTTTCAAATGTACACCACAGTGGCTAAACAGTTACCCATATTCTTAAATCCTCACACCCACGAGTGCAGTTGCTATCTGTCCACATAGAAAGATGTTACAGAATCACTGACTATATTCTCCCTGCTGTGCTATTATCCCTGTGGCAACCTTATATAATGATTGAGAATTTTTGTGCTGCTTTATCCTCCTCATCTCCCCGTCCCCCCACCCAGCCCCCTCCCTCATAGTAACCACTAGTCACTTCTCAGTGCCTCTGAGTCTACTGCTCTGTTGTTCATTCTGTTTGCTTTGTTTTTACACTCCACAAATGAGTGAAGTCATATGATATTTGTTTTTCTCCACCTGGCTTATTTCACTGAACATAAGACCCTCTAGGTCCATCCATGTTGTCACAAATGGCAGGATTTCTTTCTTCTTGATGTATAAATAATATTCCATCGTATATATGTACCACACCTTCGTTATCCATTCATCTATTGATGGGCACTTAGGTTGCTTCCATATCCTGGCTATTGTAAATAATGTGGTGATAAACATAGGGGTGCATATATCTTTTCAAATTAGGGATTTTGTTTTCTTCAGATAAATTCCTAGAAGTGGAATTGCTGGGTCAAATGGTATTTCTATTTTTAACTTTTTGAGGAACCTCCATACGTCTTTCCAGAGCGGTTGCACCAATTTACATTCCCATCAGGAGGATAGAAGGGTTCCTATTTCTCCACATTCTCACCAGCATTTGTTTTTTCTTATCTTTTGGATGTTGGCCATCCTAACTGCTGTGAGGTGGTATCTCATTGCAGTTTTAATTTGCATTTCCCTGATGATTAGGGATGTGGAGCATCTTTTCATGTGCCTGCTGGCCATCTGTATTTCTTCTTTGGAGAAGTGTCTGTTCAGGTCCTCTGCCTAATTTCTAATCAGGTTATTTATTTTTTGGGTGTTAAGGTGTATGAGTTCTTATTAAATTTTGTATGTTAACCCCTTATCAGATGAGTCATTTATGAATATATTCTTCCATATTGTAGGATGCCTTTTTGTTCTACTGATGGTGTCCTTTACTGTACAGAAGTCTTTTAGTTTGATGTAGTCCCATTTATTTATTTTTTATTTTGTTTCCCTTGCCCAAAGAGATGTTAAGAAACAGTTGCCCATGTTTATATTCAAGAGATTTTTGCCTATGTTCACTTCTATGAGTTTTATATTTTCATTACTTACATTCAGGTCTTTTATCCATTTCGGGTTTACTTTTTGTATGGAGTTAGATAGTAATCCAGTTACATTCTCTTACATATAGCTATCCACTTTTGCCAACACCATTTGTTGAGGAGACTGTCTTTTCTCCATTGTATATTCATGGCTCTCTTATCATATATTAATTGACCATATATGCATGGGTTTATATGTGGGCTCTCTATTCTGTTCCATCGATCTATGGGTATGTTTGTGATAGTACCATCCTGTTTTGATTACTGTGGCTTTGTAGTATAGCTAGAAGTCATGGAGCTTAATGCCCCCAGGTTTGTTCTTCTTTCTCAGGATGGCTTTGGCTATTCATGATCTTTTGTAATTCCATATGGATTTTAGAACTGTTTGTTCTATCTAGTTTATTGAAAAATGTCATTGGTATTTTGATAGGGACTGCATGCATTGAATCTGTAAATTGCTTTGGGAAGAATGGCCATTTTGACAATATTATTTCTTCCTATTCATGAGCACAGGATAGATTTCCATTTATCGGTGTCATCTTTAATTTCTTTCATGAGTGTCTCACAGTTTTCAGAGTATAGGTCTTTCACCTTGGTTAGGTTTATTCTTAGGTATTTTGTTCATTTTGATGCAATTGTAAGTGGAATTGTTTCCCTGATTTCTCTTTCTGCTGTTAGTATATAGGGTCTGCCCTCTGGCGAAGTTGGTGCTACTGGGTTAATGGGGTGGGTGGGGCAGTTGCACAGCAAGTTCCATGGTGGCAGGGCTCATGGTTGCATGGAGATCACTAGTTGTGCTAAGGGGCCCAGGCTTGCTGTCACACAGCGGCTTCAGTGAGTTGTGCAGTCACCCCTTGGTGGCAGTGAGGAAGGCAACATGGGTCTTGCACACTTGCAGGGAGAAGGGAACACTTTGAACTGGCTCCTGCAGGCACCTCCCTAGTTGGGCTGAGACAGGGCTGAGAGAGCTGAGAAAACTTCTCTCCCTTCCAAGCAACAAAGTCTGATGCTGTTTGGTTGAGAGGGCTGGGGTGACAGCAGCGTGCAGGGAATCTCCTCAGCGATGAGCCACCAGCAAAGGGAATGGAGTGTCTCGGACTCCAAAGAGTGCCCGACCTGTTGGGCCAAGGGAGGACTGGGGAAGTATTGCCCACCTGCCCTTTCTCCTGCTTAGAAATCTCTGTCCAACCATTGACCCTCTGGTACACCTCCAATATGCTGGCAAATATTTCAAGTTGCTGCCTCTGTGTTGGGTCTCAGAGGGACTGGTGGAGCATACTGTCCTCCACAAGTGGCTGGAGTCTCAGCTGCCTGGAGTGTTCTGCCTGTCCCTGGTGTCCAGCCCCACTAATCACCGGAAGCCAATGCAACATGTACTCGTGTTTCCAGAGCAGATCTCCAAGGCCAGGTGTGCAGAGTTCCTGAGATCCTAATCCCTCTCTGTTCCCTTCCTCTTCCTCCTGATTTTGGCTTGGGATGGCGGGAGGGCTTGGGTCCTGCTTGATCTCGGCTCTGCCACTTTACCCTTTTCTGTGTGGTCTTCTCTTACTCACCAGTTGTAGGTCTGTTCTGTAGTCTTCAGGTGATTTTCAGGTTTAGTTGAGTTTGCTATAGTTGCTTCCTTGGTGTGTGTGGAGAAGGAGGTTTCCTCCTTGCCTTGATCCTCAGCTGTCTCCCCTCCACCATATTGTAGCAATTTGAAAGCATTCATATGTGTGCACTGATGATGATGAAGTGTAATCACCATCGAAGAGCTGATACTCTACTTGGCAAAGTATGATATAGATTCACAGAACGGTATAATAGCATGCTAATATAAGAAAAAAGAAAGCTAAATGCTGTAAAAAACTATGTTATGGGAAATATATTTCTTAAAGTGGAATTCTTATCTTGCTGTTCCATACTTTGGCAAAGGTGCTAATATTGTCTGTTTGCCTTGGGATAATTGAGTGGTGTTTGCATCTTTTCCCCAATTCAGTTAATCTGTATGGCCTTTGAAAAAGCACATAGATTGTGGTGGATGGCGGTGGACTACAGTAAGCTTCACTAAGGAGTGATTCCAATTTCTAATGTGCTGGGGGTGGCACTGGGGATTTAATAAAGATTTCTAGTGTTTTGGGTATTTATGTAGCACATAATAAAATGGAATGAGAAAGCCAACCTTAATTTCTGACGACTAACTTAACTTTTTGGGTTTGCTGAGCACCTTTGCTAGGCACGTGCAATCAGAGTGAATGGTGTGGTTCGTGGCACTAAGAAACTCACAGGGAAGTTGGGGAGGGGAGACAGAAATGGACATGTAATTGTATCATATTTTCATGCTCTGTGTTCTAAAAGAGAGTAAAATATCAAAAACATGTACTATATTCATACATGTCTTCACTGTCAGAGATGTCTTCATAGGGGGTCCAATATCAAATATTCAGGAGACAAGCTTGTTTTTTCTAAGGTCTGGGATATTCAAACTCATAGAAGCGTAGTTTCTGCTCTCAAAGTACTCTGAAGGGAAAAAGAAGTAGAACATTGCCCTAGTCTATTTGGGCAGCCATAAAAAAATACCATAGACTGGGTGGTTTATAAGTAACAGGAATTTATTTCTCATGACTCTGGTGCCTGCAAATTCAAAATAAAGGTATTGACAGATTCAGTGTCTGGAGAGAGCCTGCTTCTGAGTTCATAGATGGCCGTCTTTCCTCTGTGTCCTTACATGGCAGAAGGGGGGAGGAAGCCCGTGGGTCTCTTTTATAAAGACATGAATCCCATTCTTGACCTAAGAATCCCAATCTTGACCAAAATTTCCTCTTGACCTAATCACCTCCCAAAGGCCCCACCTCGAGATTACCATGAATTTGGGGACTAGGTTTCAACATGAATTTTGGGGCAACACTGCGTTCAGTCCATAGCAAACATAGACTACAGAACAAAGTGTCTCCAGCATTATATAAGCTTGGGCAATTATTTCCCCATCTGTAAACTGAAATCTATTTAAACTTTCTATGGGAATTAAGTAAATTTATGTATGTAAGGCACTTTGCTATGTAACAAAGCAGGTAAGAAATAGTAGCAGTTATTTTAAGTGTATGTATATGATGCCATGGGAATGATGCCAATATGGAACTCTGTCATCTCCCTATCATCTATCTATCTATCTATCTATCTAATCTATCTATCTATCTATCTATCTATCTATCTATCTATCTATCTATCTATCTATCTATCTATCTCTCTCTCTCTCTCTCTCTCTCTCTCTCTCTCTCTCTCTCTCTCTCTCTCTCTATCTATCATCATCTATCTGTCATGTATCCATCCATCCATCCATTCATCCATCCATCCATCCATCCATCCATCCACCTGCGTGCTTGCCTATCTAACCATCGTATTGAAGTCAACTGTTTTTTGTTTTATCTTAATATGTGTGACAATTGAACTTCTTTTTTTCTTTGTAGAAAGGAACAGAGCCAAATGGGAATAAGAGTGAGAGAGGTAGACGATTAAACAGAGGGGATGATTGAGGATAAAAATTTCCTTAAGAGATCCTTTTAGACCAAATATGTTCACATTTTTACTAAAAGAATATGCTCCTGTGGGAAATCTCCACAGAGGCAAGCCATCATTTCATAGTATAAATAATAATCTTCTAATTCATTTATTTTATAAATTCTGATTTCTCTATAATGGTTATTCATAAGACATAGATATTTACATTCCATGATTCATTTATTTATGACTCTACTCATACATAATGTCATTTCAGTAAAAGCTATTGTTGAGAAGTTTTGAATTATAGTAACCACTAGTATTTGTGCTGATTTACTAAATAAGCCTGCAATTTCATAAAGGAACTCTCTTGAGATTTCTTGCTAGGGGAAATCCTATATTTATTTGAAGTCTCCTTTAATAAGATATTTTGGTACTTCAGAAAGTCAACTTCCTGGATGCACTTTTTTTTTTTTTTCTTATCTTAAGAGAAGATTTAATTTTCCAGGCTGATTTGTAAGGCAACTGGTAGTGGAAAGGCAAGCCTTTGGTAAAGGGCTTCCTGCTCCTGCCTGGAGGAGGCAGCCTTGATCTTAGTCTTTGCTTCCAAGCTCAGTGGGATGATTGTTTTTTTTTTTTTGGATGCACTTTAAGAGGTACCTTATACTGATGACCCTCTCTCTCTGGGATGGCAACAGAAGGACAGTTAGACTGGGGAGCCTGCAAGGTTGCTTTCAGTTCTGCATCTATGAGTCTATGAATTCTGTTCTTTAGCAACATTATACACCAGTTTCTTTTAACTTAACTCCCCTTTCAGATTGCATGAGGCAGATTTGCCCTGGGGTGTGGGTCCATGTTCATTTATTAAGATAACCATGGGATGAGGGGTGGGAAACAGATGCCCATATGAAGAAAGCTGGAAGTATATGCTGTATGATGGATTAAAAACTTGCTGTTATTTATGAGATGGGCAGGAAGTAAATAATCAGTGGAGGCAGCAAGCTTATCGATTGCACAACAACCCTACTCTGATTCTCGTGTCATCAGGCCCTTCCCCTGGTCTCCAAAGCTCCCTTTCAGAACCATCATCTAGATCGTCTGATCTTGCCGACTCCACAGGCTCTCTCAGCAGCTGGCTTGCTTTCTTGCTTTATAGCGATTACAGAATCCAAAAAGAAGAGCAACTCAAATTTCCTTTTAGACATTAGAACTTGACTCTCCCCACCCATTCTTTCCTCTTCCTCTCTCTCATGTTATGATTCAAGAGCGTGTTTTTTTATTTTCTACATGTTATGGTATTTGATATCCTAAATTTCTTCTTCTGGTGGGAGAGAGGCTGCCCCTCCCAGAGCTAGCCAGTTCTTAGGGATAGCAATGGGCCCGGCTGGGGCATGGGAGGACTCAGCTTTTGATATGAAAACTAACCAATCCAGAGCCATAGCTCCTCTGTCTGGCCAGAACAGACACGCCAGAGGCAGTAGCCCTCTGCTTACTCAACCATGGCCAAGGACCAAGCAACTAGCATCACCCTTCTGGCCCAGAGCCCACTGATACTGTTCAAACTGGCCAAACCCCAAACCATTTACTCGGCCCTGCCTTGTCTGTCCTGCAGAAACCTCAATAAAGGCTGTGGCCTGAGTGCGACCCACACTCCTGTCTTGCGCCTCCTGCCGAAAGCCTGGTGTTCTTCCTGTGGCCCTGCAGGTGAGCCTGGGCCTCTGGTTTTTGGTAGAAGTGTAACATTAAATTTCCAATAGCACTAACCTCTTCTTGTCATCCCTGAGTTACCTTTATAAATTAAGACCGGGTTGCAAAACCAAGAAGCATCTCTCCTCCCTTCTGGGGATCATCTTTCCACCTGTTCTCTGGATCCTTTCTCCTGCCCACTCAGGATATTTAGATGGCTCCCCCTCTGCTATTTTCAGTCTTGTCTCCTCTATTACTGGTCCCTTCCTTTGGCCACTGAGACTGATGTTTCCCATTAAGACAGAATCAATAAGAGCAACAAAGCAGCGAGAACAGAGCATCCTTATCACCATCTGCAACACCCACCCCCATGATGGCCCTTTCCGTCCACATCCTCGTCATCACCCACAGCACCCACCCCCACCGGCCCTTTCCTTCCACATCCTCATAATTGCCCACAACACCTGCCATCTCTCTGGCCCTTTGCTTTCACATTGTACAGCCTGAGAAGTTTCTACAGCAGGTGCCGCCTCTGCCCTGTTCTCTCCTGACGGCCTTGTAATCTAGCTTCTGCCTGCCTACCCACAGTGTCATAAGGAGCTGCTAAATTCTCTAGGTAATGTAATTCCATTTCTGACTTGGTCTCTCTCCTAAGCAGGCTGCCTTTCCTCTGCCTGTCTCTTCAGTGTTGACATTTACTCATCATTTTGCTCAAAGCCCCTCCTCTGTTTTCGCTGGAATGTCCCCCAGAGATGTTTTCCAACCTGACAGCTTTAGTGAGCACCTACATGTGCTGACATGAGGATATGCTAATGATGGAATCGGATTCTATTAGGCTTACACTATGCTGACTATATGTTGATGATTCTGACAATTCCTTCCTGAATCAGTCTCTTTGTGTCCAAAGGTGAAATCGTCCCTACCAAACTGTGATGGCTAATTTTATGTGCCAACTTGACTGGCCTAAGAGATGCCCAGACAGCTGGTAAAACATTAGTTCTATGTTTGTTTTTGTGAGGGTGTTTCTGGATAAGATTAGCACCTGATTTTAAAGACTGAGGAAAGAAGATCCACCTTCACCAGTGTGGTCAGGAATCATCCAATCCACTAGGGGCCCAAACAGAGCAAAAGGCTCCAAATAGAACAAAAAGGTGAAGGAGGAGAGGATTTTCTTTTCTTGAGCTGGGATGTCCATCTTCTCCTGTTATTGGACATTAGAGCTCCTGGTTCCCAGGCCTTTGGACTCACCCTGAATTATACCACCTGCTTTCTTGGTCCCCAGCTTGCAAATGGCAGGTAGTGGGGCTCCTCAGTTCTCATAACCATGTGAGCCAGTTCCTATAATAAACCTCCTCCTATAATATCTCTATATATCCTATTGGTTCTGTTTCTCTGGAGCACCCTGACTAATACACTAAAACCTTTTCCTTTCTCATGATTCCTGAGAGGTGAGCAATGAAAAAACAACTTCCATCCTTGATTTTCCCCTCTCTTAACTATCTCATATTTAACAAAGAAAATATCCTATTGATTCTGTGTTTCTTGTGTCCATTCATTCCTTTCCAGCTGACCTGGCTGTCTAGTTGTTTTCACCACAGTCTCTTAACCAGATGATATCAGTTACTTATCTGGTGCCCTGCCTCTGGCACTGTCCCCATCCAAATGTGTCTCTCTGATACAGGCAGCATGATTGCCTAACTAGATCCACCTGTGGTTTCTCATTGTCCTTATAAATTCTGACCTTCAGTTGGCTTGTAAAACTTCTGTTTCTCATCTCCTGCTTCTTTCCCTGTGTAAAACATGCTCCTTTCTTTCTATATTTGTCTCTTGTTGGAACTTCGATCCTGGTCTTCTTATTCTGTTCCCCTTTATCTTGCAAAATGATTGGTTAACCTTTATCCGGGTTGACATTGTAGCTCTCATGCTACTTCCTCTGGTAAGCGGTCTCTGATTGCTCCCCTCCTGCTGTGTTAAATGTTTCTTCTATCCACTGGGTTGCAGGTTAGATTCCCCAGAAGCAGATGTCAAGATGGAGATTGGGGGTTTAGTTGTTTATTAGGAATCATCTTCAGTGAAAAAAAATGGAAGGAACAGGATTGCAAAGAAAGGCATAACATAGTCTCGCCAACTGAAGGGATGCTCTGGAATGAGTATTGCCCCTGAGGGCTGTCCACATCGGACTGAAATGGCCCGGCCTTGTCGGCTTCTTCCTCGTTCCCTTACTGCATGCAGGCTGCTGCAGGATGGGGGTGACCCTAGTTGAGGAAGCTCCCAGCGGCTGAGACAGGCCCTGAGGCTGCTGGCAGCTGGAGTGTGGACAGTTGTGCCCTGACCACAATCCCCACAGCTGGTCAACACACCCCTCATTGAAGGTGAGTCTGAGCAGCATGCCTTACAGGCTTACCACACCCTATTAGCACTGTATCATCACACCACTGTGCTCCCTCTAACTTGCTTTTTTAATTGTTGGCCTCATCTACTTACCACCAGCTTCATGAAAAAATGAGGATTTTTCTGTTTTGTTTACCATTGTGTCAAGAATATATAGCGTAGGCTTAATACATTGTTGGACTCAGTAACAACGTGCTGAATAAATGGACCTATGAATCTATTTTTCTTAATATCTTTCCTCCTGATGATCCTGAAAACTTTCATTTCAGCTCAGTGATTTGTCCTGGTTTACAGTCATCCAGACATTCTAATCATACCAAAGTAAAAATTGGCAAATTGAGGGCAACATCCCCGTTCATTCCTAGGGAAGGGTTCAGATGTCTAGATATAGAACCTTTCTTATAAAACTGAGCAGTACTTATAGTAGTGAGGGTTTATAGGCAAGGAGAATTTTCTCCAGACATAAAACACTTCAGGCAGCTTCCCATGTTTCCTTCTGAAGATCTACTTCTTCTCAATTATTCCAGTTTCATCACGTATGAAGATCTTTTGGGTGCCAATGCCACCTAAAACTTTATTTTTTATTTTCATGCATTAGCCTGACTGATGAGATTGTAGTAACATGTGCAAAGAAGAAACAGCATGAAAACAGATTGCAAAACAGCAGCCTAGAGGCACATGCAGAAGTGTTTTGTCTGTCTTGCACAGGTTCAAACATTGTCAACATTTAAAACTTGGACAATTTCAAGTAATTCAGATTTCCAGCATCTCTTGAAAAAAAAAAAAAGATCTGGAAACTTTGGGGATTGAGGCTATATATCCATAGCCCTTCTAGATAGGACTTAAGTTCACAAGTTTGCAACAGTTCCCACCATTCTGTATTACTTACCAATCTAACTCACTTTCCTGAGTTAGTTCAGTTCCCTATAGGTCCTTAACAGTGGATGACTGCTGATGACAGCAGTTCTCAGGGAGAAGAGTCTTGGGATGCGCTTCAGCAAAGGCAACACCCGAAAGTAGGAGTCAGTGGCAGCTCTATTGAGTTGACTCTTCAATCTTACTGAGTTGACTAGGTACATGGAAACTACTAGGAAGGGGAGCTTTGCTCTTAAATATCAATGGGCAGTTAAACTGGAACTCATTTCATTTACACAATTGCTCTATTGACATTTACTGATCACTGAGTGAAATATTGGGTTTCTCAAGGGGCTTCTGTGTTTATTTTACTTGCACATGACTAAAAAAGATTAAGAGCCTTGTAGTAAGTTGTTAGGTATTATTAGAGAGCCCTGTTGTGTTACAATGTCCTATCGGATTCTTATCCCTGCCTAGTTGGGTAGTGAAGCGTAACACCCCATAGGGAGTTTAAATTCCATTTAAGAATAGTTTGGTCCACTTGACACTAAAGCTTTGGGTAATTCAGTACTTTCTGATAGCCAAGTGTGACTGACAGATCTACATGGGCCATTACTTCAGGGTTTCTCTTAATCCTTTTCTATGAAACCTCCACTAATAGCACTCTGTAGAAACACACATTCCTTGTTAGATTTTATCTGTTACCAATCACACCTCCTCCCTTTCTCACTGAAGTAAAATGTATTTCACGATGCCTGGAATCCACTTCAGTTAAAAGCAAATTTATAGTCGGTGTTAAAGTCAGGACTTAAAAAAAAAAAGTAATTTATCAGGGCCCTTATCCAGGTCTCTACTGGGTATGTACTTTGCTCAGCTTAAACCAGTAGGTGAACAAAAGGCCTGTTATGAAGCTGATGTTTTGAAATTAAATTTACTTCATTGTTAACAGCAAAACCATTAATAACAGAGTATAACTTATGTATGACATATCTATGATAAATTTTAACCAGCAATTTATATCTTTTGCCAAGATAGGTTCTTCTTAATACTTTTCTTTATATCAGATTGTATGCTTTGGGGCACGCAAACAAGTTTAAAACCTGAAGTCACAGTTGGGAAGGTAACTTACATAAAAATTGTCTTTCTGTATATCAAAGTGAAACAGAAACCCATTTCTGTTTTTGAAATCTTCTCTTCTCAGTTATCGATATCAATGTTTGCCTCCAGTAGGGTGGGTAACTTAGTATTAGCAATGGGAATTCAGTGTAAGTTATAGTGTGCTTATTTAAGTCAGAATAAAGCGCACAGACTAAAGTTGGCTAAGATATAAGTAACTACAGAGTAAATGTGTCACATCATGGACAGTAATATTTTTAACAAAAGAGGGAAAATAATTACTTAGAATTTAGACATAAGTTTCTAAAGAAGTAGCTCACAGAAGTTATGGGAGCCAGGAGACCTCTGAGATACTCTTCTGATTTCTTAGATTTCCTTTGAAGTTGATTCTCTTCAGTTCTGCGAATGATCAGTGAATTCAAATGAAAACTTTACATTCATGGAACAGAATAAGAAACTGTAGGCAAGGTCTGTATCAAATAATTCCACCTACTCTAGATTTCCTTTAGATATTTCCTGTAAAAAATTTAAGACTGTGTTGGAAGAATTAAGCTGTTTAATTTCTCTTCAGCAAGTGTCAGTATAAAATAATTGATGTCTGCCAGTATAATTTTCTTCTTGTTTTCATGTCTGGCTTGTACACTGTCATCCTCAATGATTTCATAATCTAGTGGCTCTGTAGGAAACTGCAAAGCCTGTGATGTTTTAAAATACATTCATACATAGACTGATACTTATCTCACAAGAAGTGGAGCCTAGTTCCTCTCCTCCTGAGTATCGCTGGAATTAGGGACTTGATTCGAATAAACAGAATAAAGCAGAAGTGACGGTGTGTGACTTAAAAACTAATAAAAGGCAATAGGGCTTCTCTCCTCTTTTTCACTTCACATGCTTTGGGAGAAGCCAGCTACCTGTCGTGTGTAGCCTTATGGAAGGTTTACGTGATGAGACACTAAGCCTCTAGCCAAATCCAGCAAGAAGTTAAGGCCTCCTGCCAATAGCCATGTGAATGAGCCAGTGCAAGTGGACTCTTACAGTGTCCAGCTTTCAGATGACACGGGCTCACATCTTGGCTGTGACCTCGGAGATCCTGGCCAGAACCACCCAGCTGAACTGCTCCCTAACTCCTGATCCGTAAGACCTGAGATAATTAATGATTGTTGTTTTAAGCTGCTAAGCCTTGGGCAATTGGTTACACAATAGTACATAACTAATCTAAGTAGGTAGACTATTCTCTGATGATGAAAATGTTTCTTTTCTAAGCAAAATTTCAACTGAAAGGAAAATTTGGTGCTCTAATAGATGGCAATTTAGTAGATTGGGAACACACTTGGTTTTTCTACTTTATAAAGGAAAACGTCCCCCATCTCATGACTTTTTCCTCCTACATGGGCATGAATTGCAACCATTCTCCCCATCTCAGTCCGTAACTGTCTTTTATATTGCTAAGCAAGTCACGCTTTACTAGGAACAGTATGTATTTGCCCACATTTAAGAAGTTTTGTGAAGAAGAGGGAGCAAAATACGAAACTTCTTTATTTTATGGTACAAATGTTTCTGGCTTTCCCAGGGAAAAAAACATGTATTAAGTTTTTGACAGAGGAAGTCCCTTTTTTAGTATTTTTAAAAAAGAAAAATGGAGTCCGCTCAGAACCATTTTCAAGGGGAGTTTGTTCTTGGCAAAAAAAAAAGGACTGTCTTCTTGATTAAGGTCCTACATTCTCCATTATAAATCCCGATGAAAAACTACTAGTTATTTTAGTTAAGGTGCCATCGTGTATGAGGAGATTGGGAAACAAGTATATGAGCTTTTCAGCACAGTAAGAATTTTTTGAGTATTAAAACCCCAGTTTCACTGCAGTTATAAATATGAAGATACTTTGAAGGCAACTATTATTCAATGAAATTCTATTTCTTTCTTTTTTTTTCTTTTTTTTCTTTCATGATAAAGACCTAGTCAAAGATGACTTCATTTCCACGAGGACAAAGAAATAAATGTCACATATTTTCAGCTTGAAAATTCCTAAATCATATTGGGTTTCCTTATGGGCTACATTAACAAAGCAAGTTGGAATCAGTTATTTGTTAAATAAAAAAAGAGTGTGACACATGTGGCCAGTTGACTTTATGATTTTAAGCTTTTGTTCCAGTCAAAAGCATAGCAACCTTCATTTAGAACTTGACCTTTGAGAAGAATTAAAATTTATTCTAACTTGGAGTTAATTATTTCCTTTTGGTTAAAAAGAAACTGGCTTAGATTTTTAAAAATGAAAATGGAAGATTGAGAGAAGCATTAGCTTGGTAAATACTGTTTTTCTTTCCTTTGTAGAATACGTGTTCCAGTAGGAAGAATTATGCTGGAAAAAATCTTTTTGTGTGTATGCTTGAGGGTTAAGGGCTCCACTGTTTTAACCAAACCTTCAAAGTGATCTGGGCTCCAAAATTTAATAACCACTCTTGACACATTTTGTTTCTTCCATTTTTCTTCCTTGGTGATTACTTTCAGAGGTCATTGCAATTTGACTCAGTCAGTTCAGTTCTACTTTACTAGAAAACCTATTTATGGATGACCTCAGATAAGGAAGTTGAAAAGTTAAGTTTTGCAGAGAGCTATTTGTTTTGTCTATTAGAAACATTTGTAATACAATACATGTATCTACTGTAGCTACACCAAAACTATTGTTACCTGAGAATTTTGAAACTAGGCCCTTACATATATTCTTAAATTAGATTAACAAATGTAACAAGATCTTTAGGAAGAAATGATTATGTCTCTATTCTTGAGATTTAGGATGACCCCAGCTACCTCTATGAGAGATGCTATAATAATGCACCACACCTGCTCATGATGACTGAGCAGTATATTCTATAATTCACTGTCTTCCTTCTATAAGGAATCCTCAGAAACCTCACACCAGGAGGGGGAATATATTTTAAAAGGAGAATGACTTTAAAAAGTCTATAAAACACATTGTATTTAATATATTAAATTAATAAAATACAAGGTCTAAGACAAGGTAGCAATATTTTAATTTAATATTGTTATTTAATGCAAAGTAAATATCCATCATGATAGTTTATGTTAACACTATAGTTTGTATTAAACTAAAATTAGAATGACATGAAACATGAAAATTTGCTTATTTTCTTTACTTATAGGAAGTAGATGGAGAAGATGCCCTGTGAGACTTTTTGCTGTTCAACTCTTAGAGATTTAACAGTGAGCAGGTTTCTTTTTCCTTAGAAAATAACTCACTTGGAAATTGTTTTGTCAATGGTGTCCTTTGTTGTACAGAAGATTTTTAGTTTGATGTAGTCCCACTTGTTCATTTCTGATTGTTTCCCTTGCCCAAGGAGATGTATCCAGAAAAAATGTACTTATGCTATGTTCAAGAAATTCTTACCTGTTTTCTTCAGTATTATGGTTTCATGTCTCATACTTAGGTCTTTAATCCATTTTGAGTTTAGTATATGGAGTTAGACAGTAATCCAGTTTCATTCTTTTGCATGTAGCGGTGTAGTTTTCCCAACACTAGTTATTGAAGAGACTGTTTTTTCGTCATTGTATATTCATGGCTTTTTTATCATATATTAAATGACCATATATGCATTGGTTTATATCTGGGCTCTCTTTTCTGTTTCATTGATCTTGGTCTGTTCTTGTGCCAGTACCATACTGTTTTGATTACCATAGTATAGTTTGAAATCAGGGAGTGTGATACCTTCTGCTTTGCTCTTTCTCAAGATTGCTTTGGCTATTCAGTGTCTTTTGTGGTTCCATACCAATTTTAGGATTATTTGCTCTAGTTCATTGAAAAATGCCGTTGGTATTTTGATAAGGATTGAATTGAGTCTGTAAATTGCTTTGGGTAAGAAGGCCATTTTGACAATATTAATTCTTCATATTCATGAGCACAGGATAGATTTCCACTTATTTGTGTCTTCTTCAGTTTCTTTCATCCAGTTCTTACAGTTTTCAGAGCACAGGTCTTTGACCTCCTTGGTTAGGTTTATTCCCAGGTATTTTATTCTTTCTGATGTAATTGTAAATGGAATTTTTTTTCTTAGTTCTCTTTCTGCTAGTTTGCTGTTAGTGTATATGAATGCAGTAGATTTCTACATATTGATTTGGTACCATGCAAATTTGCTAAATCCAGTTATTAGTTGTAATAGTTTTTTGGTGGAGTCTTTAGGGTTTTCTATATATAGTATCATATCATCTGCAAATAGTGACAGTTTTACTTCTTTACAAATTTGGAAGGAAGAAGTGTCTCTTTTATCTCTTTATCTTGTCTATGGCTAGAACTTTGTACAATGTCGAGTAAGTGAGAAGAGTGGACATCCTTGTCTTGTTCCTGATCTTAGGGGAAAAACTGAAAGTTTTTTGCCATTAAGTATGATATTAAGCTGTGGGCTTGTTGTATATGGGCTTTATTATGTTGAGGTGCATGCTCTCTATGCCCATTTTGTTGAGAGTTTTTATCATGAATGGGTATTGAATCTTGTCAAATGCTTTTTCAACATCTATGGAGATGATCATATTATTTTAATCCTTCCTTTTGTTAATGTGGTGTATCACATTGATTAATTTATGAATATTGTACCATCCTTGCATCCCTGGAATAAATCCTACTTGTTCATGATGGATGATCTTTTTATGTATTTTTTAATTCAGTTTGCTAATATTTTGTTGAGGATTTTTACATCTATGTTCATCAGGAATATTGGTATATAATTCTTTATTTTGTGATGCCTTTTTCTGGTTCTGGTTAGAGTGATGCTGGCCTCATTGAAAGAATTTGGAAGTATTTCCTCCTCTCCTACTTTCTGGAATACTTTAGTAAGGATGCTATATTAGCTCTTATTTAAATGTTTGGTAGAATTCACCTGTGAAGTCTTCTGGTCCTAGAATTTTATTTTTGGGTTTTTTTTTTGATTATCAGTTAAATTTCATTACTGGTAATTGGTATGTTCAGATTTTCTCTTTCTTCTTGGGTCAGTCTTATAAAGTTGTACTTTTCTACTAATTTGTCCATTTCTTTTATGCTGTCCAATTTATTGGCATATAATTTTTCATAGAATTCTTTCGTAATTCTTTGCATTTCTGTGGTGTCAGTTGTAACTCCTCCTTTTTCCTGAGTTTTTTATTTGTATCTTCTCTCTTTTTATCTTGGTAAGTCTTGCTAAGGTTTATAGGTTATGTATTTTGTTTATCTGCTCAAAGAACCAACTCTTGGTTTGTTTGATTTTTTTTCTATTGTTTTATTCTCTATTTTATTCACTTCTACTCTGATCTTTATTATATCCCTCCTACTAACTTTGCATTTTGTTTGTTTTTTTTCCAGTTCCTTTAGTTGTGAGGTTAGATTATGTATTTGGGATCATTTTTGTTTGTTGAAGCAGGCCTGTGTTGCTATGTACTCACCTCTTAGAACTGCTTTTGCTGCATCCCACATATTTTGAACCATTATGTTTCTATTTTCATTTGTCTCTAGGTATTGTTTGATTTCCTTTTTGATTTGTCTTTTGATCCATTGATTATTTAGAAGCAAGTTATTTTAGCCTCTATGTGTTTGTGGGGTTTGTTTGTTTCCTTCATGTTATTGATTTCTAGTTTTATACTATTATGGTCTGAAAAGATGCTTGGCACAATTTCAATCTTTTAAATTTATTGAGTCTTTTTTTATGTCCTAATATGTGATCTATTCTAGAGAATGTTCCATGCACACTTGAAAAAAATGTTTATCCTGCTGCTTCTGGGTGGAATGTTCTGTATATGTCTGTTAAGTCTGTCTGGTTTAGTGTGCCACTTAGTGCCTCTGTTTCCTTATTTATTCTCTGTCTGAATGATCTATTCATTTATTTAACTGGGGAGTTAAAATTCCCTAATATGATTGTGCTGCTGTCTATTTCTCACTCTAGGTCTTGTAGTATTTGTTTTATATATTTAAGTGCTCCTATGCTGGGTGCATAGATATTTAATTGTTATATCCTCTTGTTGGACTGACCCCTTTATCATTATGTAATGCCCTTGTCTCTTGTTACTTTCTTTGTTTTGAAGTCTATTTTGTCTCTTATAAGTACTGCTAGTCCTGCATTTTTCTCCTTTATTTACATGAAATACCTTTTTCAATCCTTTCAGTTTCAGTCTCTATATGTCTTTAGATCTGAAATGAGTCTATTGTAAGCAGCATATAGATGGGTCTTGTTTCTTTATCCATTCTGCCACCCTATGTCTTTTGATTGGTGCATTTAGTCCATTTCTATTTAAGGCAATTATTGGTAACTATGTACTTATTGCCATTTTATTAATCATTTTCTGGTTGCTTTTGTAGTTATTTTCTGCTCCTTTTTTCCTCTACTATACTCACCTCTTTTTATTTGATAGTTTTCATTAGTATTATGCTTGGATTCCTTTTTAAACATTTTTTGTGTATCTATTATAGGGTTTAGGTCTGTGGCCACCATAAGGTTCATTGATAGTTTCCTAAATATACAACAGCCTATATTAAGATGGTGGTCACTCTATTTCAAACACAATCTAAGAATACCACCCTTTTCTTCTTCTTCCTCCTCTGTACTTTATATATAATGTAATAATCTACATCTTCTGTGTGTCTGTTGACTGATTTTGTGTATAGCTGATCTTACTACTTTTGTTTTCTGAACTTCATACTTGCTTAGTAATTGGTCTACTACCTTTACTGTAGGTTTATTGTCACTGATGAGAAATATTTATCTTTAAGAACATTTCCATCTACAGCAGTCCCTTTAACATATCCTGTAAGGACAGTTTTGTTGTGAATTCGTTTAACCTTTGTTTATCTGGGAAACTTTTAATCTCTCCTTCAATTCTGAATTCATATTCTCCTTCAGTTCTCCTTCAATTCTGAAACTTGATGGGTAGAGAATTCTTGGTTAAAAGTTCTTTCCTTTCAGTACTTTGAATATTTCATGCCATCACTGGTCTGTAAGTTTCTGCTTAGAAATCTGCTTATAGCCTTATGGAGTTTCTCTTGTAGGTAACTCTCTGGCTTCCTCTTACTGATTTGAAGATTCTCTTTTTATCTTTAATCTTGGCCATTTTGATTACTATGTCTTCCAGGGGTTCATCTTCTTAGGGGCTCTCTGAACTTGCAGGGCCTGAATATCTATTTCCTTTCCCTTATTGGGGAAGCTTCCAACAAAAAAGCGTTTCTAACCCTTTGCCTCTGTTTTCAACTTCTGGGCCCCTATTATGGGAATATTCATTTGGAGTTGTCACACAGCTCTCTCAGCATTGTCTCATTAATATAGAAATTCTTTTTTCTTTCTGTTCCTTAGCTTGTTTACTCTGTAATTCTCTATCTTCCATTACACTGATTCTTTACTCTGCTTCCTGCAGTCTGCTATTAATTCCCTCTATTCTATTTTTCATTTCATTTGTTGTATTCTTTTGCTCTGAATGGCTCTTTTCATATTTTCTATCTCATTCTTTTCCCCAGTTAGTGAGCATCTTCATGACTGTTACGCTGAATTCTTTATCAGGAAGATTGCTAATCTCCATTTCATTTAGCTCTTTTTCTGGTGTTTTATCTTGTTCTTCCTTTGCCTCCTCATTTTGTCTGGGTTTCTGGGTTTCTTCCTTTGTATTAGATAGATCAGCTATGCCTCCTGGTCTTGAAAGTAGTGGCTGTATGAAGTTGTTGTCCTGTGGTGCCCAGAAGCTCAAGACCCTGTGCTCACCAGTGCCTGGTTCTCTTTTGCAGCTGAGCTGTAATTGCTGTTTGTGGACTGCAGGCAAGACCTGTCATTCTGCCTGTCTGCTGGCAGTGGCCGATCCCCACAGCTCACCTCTTTGTGCCCTTTGTGTGATGTGAGGAGCTTCTGCTGGAATTCACTGTGGGTATGGCTGTCCTCTGACTGCTGGTGAGCAATGGTGGACTGCTGCTGGGCTGAGAGTGCTGGACGGAGTGGATATGCTGTGGGGTGCTGGGGTTGAGTCAGTAGATAAAGTAGAGTTTAGAGCTGGCTTGTGCAAGCATCTGGCTAGTTGAATTAAGGGAGGAGCAGAAAAACTGGGAAAGTGTTGTCTACCCTCTGTCTGCCAGTTAGCAAAGTGGGACCATTGTTGGGCAGAGTAGGCTGGGTGGGGTGGACACACAGGGAAGCACCACTGCAGCGTTGGGCCACCAGTGAAGGATATGGAGAGTTTTGGAGCTGGCTACCACAGGCACCTGACCAATTAGGCTGACGGAGGCTTGGGAAAGTATCATCACCTGCCTTTTTTCCTCCTAAGGGAACTCCCTCCAGCTGCAGCCCTTCTGGCACATTTCCCACTGCTGGTAAATCTTTCAAACTGCTGCCTCTGTGTTTGATCTCAGTGGGATCAAGAGAGCACACCTGTCCTCCCCAAGTGACAAGTGTCAGAGCCCTCCACAGTGCTCCATGTCTGCCTGGTGTCCAGCCCTGTTAATCGTCAAGCCCAGTGCAATGCGGACTTATGTATTTCATTTTCATTTCCTTCACAATATTTCCTAATTTCTTAAGATCTCTTCCTTGACCCATGTGTTGAGATGATATTGGTTAATATCCATATATTTTGGGTGCTCTAACTGTATTTCTGTTTTTGATTCCTAGTTCAAGTCCATTTTAGTCTGAGAATATTCTTTGTATGATTTCTATTCTTTTTAAAATTCTTCACATGGGTTTTATGGCCAAGAAAGTGGTCTAACTTGGTGAATGATCTGTGTGAGCTTGAGAAGAATGTGCATTCTTCAGCTGCTGGAGGGAGCATTCTATAAATGTCACTTTGATCAAGTTGATTGATGATGCATTCAGTTCAAATATACCCTTAATGATTTTCTGCACACCAGATTTATCAATTACTGACAGAGCAGTATTGAAGTCTACAACTACAGTAGTGGATTTATCTATTCTTCCTTTTAGTCCTGTCAGTTTTTGCCTCACATATTTTGGAATTCTGTTGTTTGGTGTGTTATGACTTCTTCGAGAATTGACCCAGTTATTGATATGTAGTGCCCCCTCTTTATTCTTGATCATTTTCCTTATTCTGTTGCGTGACTTGTCTGAAGTTAATGTAGCTGCATTAGCTTTCTTTTGATTAGTATTAGCATGATGTATCTTTCTCCATTCTTTTACTTTTAACCTATCAGAATCTTTTTATTTAAAGACCCACATCTTTGGGCATTATTTTTTCATCCTCTCTGACAATCCTTGTCTTTTAACCCATGCACTTAGATTATTCGATTTAAAATGACTATTGATATATTTGGATTAATAACAACCATGTTTGTAACTTTTTCTATTCATTGCCAGAGGCTTCTTCTGACTTACCTGGTTTTATTTGAGAATTATTTTTTATGATTCCATTTTATCTCCCCTCAGCATATCAATTACACTTCTTTAAAAAGTTTTTTAATAGTTGCCCTCTTGTTGTAACATACATTTTTAGTCATTCTATGTCCGCCTTCAAATTACACTAATTCACTCATGTGTAGTATGGGTGCCTTATAACAGAGAATTCCCACGACCTCCCTCCCATTTCTTGTGACATTACTATAGTTAATTTCACTAAATGATATCCTATAATCACCCAGTACATTTTTACTATTATTACTATGAACAGTTATCTTTTAAGTCAACTAAAAGTAATAAAAATAAAAGATTTCATTTTATCTTAATTTATTCCTTCTCTGACACTTTTCCTTTCTCTGTGTAGATCCATGTTTCTGACTCCTATCATTTTCCTTCTGCCTGAAAATTTTTTTTAACACATCTTATAGTACATATCTGTTGGTGATAAATTTCCTCGGTTTTTGTCTGAGAAAGCCTTGTGCATCTTGCTGTATCCCCAGTAGCTAGAACAATGACTAGCACACAGTCAGTATCCAGCAAATATGTACTGAAACAATGGAATAAAGAAAGAAAGAGGGAGACATAGATATATGTAATATTTATTAATGTACGATGTTTATATGTCTGCATGTGTGTATGTATGAGAGAGAGAGAGACAGAGAGTGTGAGGAGGAGTCTGGAAGTGAAGGGCTATAGAATTGGGTATTACTGGCCTGTGGTTGGTAGTGGACAAGGTGACCTAGGCAGAGACATGAAAGGAGAGTGTATGGAATGAAGAGAGAAAAGGACCGAGTCCAGGACCCTGAGGAACACAAATGTTTAAAGGGCTGTGAAGCCAAACACAGAAGCTAACATTGTAGAGAACTTCAGATGTAAGAGGAAGGGAGTGGTTAAAGAGTGGCCAGTGTTACAGAGGGTCCAATGAGCTAAGGAAAATAGAGTCATCGTAGTCACAAATATTTGGTGTGCATATTTCACCAGTTGGCTTCATTCAAAGGGGGCTTGGGTCCCATGGAGTTTCTCCCTTCACCTCACAGGTCTGTCTTCAGGTGGGCTTTTGCATTTCCCTCCTAAGCATATGTTCAAGGATCCTAAAGGAAGTAGTTTCCCCAAACCTGCTGATGAGTTTACTCTAGGGGTTATGCTAAAGTTACTGACCATTCTCTTAGTGAAAGGCAGCAAGGGGAAACATTTTAGGTTAAGTACATGAAAACATTAGCTTACCACCAAGAACTGACATGTTTTCTCTTGACACAAAGAGGCATAACCAAGATACTTTTTGTGTTCCTCTAACCTGGTCTTATTTATTTATTTGAAATAATGGTAAAGCAAGGATAGTAAAAAGCTCATACATGCCAACGTTGTAAGTATTACATGAGACAATACATGAAAAGCACTTAGCATAGTCCTTGGCACATAGTCACTATTTGATAACTATTAACTATATGGATATTTATATACAAAATTATTTGATATATTCTGGCACATGTTCAGAGACCCTTTGTGGAACAAGGTGGAGAGTGAAGAGGTGGGTAGGTAGTTTTTAGTGACAGAGGAGTTTTGATACCTATGGACAAGATATGGAAATCAACCCTATGCAATTATGCCATCCCACAGTATTGTCACCTTTAAACTCTGCTGCCCTAAATGTACGGTGAAGCCATGCTCCTTTTACGATCTCATAAGTGCTAGATTCAAGTTGACAGTACGGTCTTGGCTGTGAGCTTTATTTAGGGCACAGTAAGGCTGCCAAAGGTTTCCTATTACATCATGAGATCTAAATAGTTTTTCCATTACAGATGACAGAGTCTGCCTTCATCCGTCTTCCCTCTCACCCCATGTACCTTGTGAGTAATGATATGTGAGACTGCACAGTAGTTAGGTGCATGATTTGTGGTTGTTTTTCTCCATGAAAGGTTAAAAGGCCATTAAATGATAGTGGTCTTATTTAAGGCACAGACAACAAGGATATGTTTTTCCAGTTTCTCACACATATTTTTGCTTTCCTCGGATAAGGTTTCCACACAAGTGATTCAGCTTAACTGAAAAAAAAATTCCTGATTCCATGATACTTGAGTCATGAGCCCTTCATGTAACTAAAGTAAACTTTCTCCCTGCGATCTTTTTTCTATAATTTAACGTTTTGCTTAAAAGCAATATCGAGGCAAAAACCAAATAGATCCAGTCATTACAGCAGTAGGAACAGAAAGATTTAACTAAAGGGAGACTATATTTGTTCTGCAGTTTGGAAAACATGTCTTTTTTAACTTGTATTTTTTCCTTAAGCTGTTATAGTTGGGTGAAATAGCCGTTATGATAGACTCTCAGAGGGTGGTCCAGGAGACCAGAGGAGGGCGTCTGAGCCAGCCCAGACAGGTGGGGTCTTGAAACCCCTGTGTGCATGTGCCCGAACTGAGTTTTTGTAGAGGAGTGGCAATAGCTAGATGAACAAAGAAGGGATTGGTGTGGCTGCCAGAGAAAAGAGGCCCAGTGAGGAAAGAGACCCAGGCAAATACTATGAAAAGTTAAGTATGTCAGAAGTAAAGCATGGCTGTGGGAGAGAGGTGGGAGCTGTGACTTGGGAGAGAGGTGGGCATGGATGAAGGACTGTGTGTGTCCTGCACAGCGCCCCTGCAGGTGAAGGGGCTCAAGGGAGAGACCTAATCAGATTTATTTTAAAGAAAGATCAGCTTGTCTGAAACACAAATGGTGGGCCTAAAGGTATGGGTTTGAAGCTATTGCTAAAAATCAAGGTAGAGATTTAGAGTGCTAAAGGCAGTGTGGATGGAAGGGAGATGACAACTTCCAGAAAAATGGAAATTGGGTCACTAAGGCCTGCCCACTTGTCTTTTGTTTTTATGTGTGTTTGCTCCCCAGCAAATCAATGCTGACTGTGGATCCCTCTTCCCAGCCCCACTCTCAGGCTCTCTCCCTGTGATTTTAGAATCATGATCATCTTTAGTCTATTGTGTGCAGGATAGTCTGTCTGAGGATATGACATTTGACTTGAGACTTGAAGGATGAGAAGGGGCCCTCAAAGGGAAGTTGTGAGAAGAGATTCCCAGCAGCGAGCTCTTCAGCTAAGTGTTTATTCTAAAGCTTGGAAAGGAGGTCCTCTCCTGGGCAAACCTCACGCTCTGTTTCATTCAAACTAGGTTTGAAGGACCTCCTTGAGTCAATCGTTTCAGAGAGTGAAAATCTGTTCAGTCTCCAGTGAGATTAAGCTGCTGGTAATTCTTAGGCACAGACATGGACAAAGGGGTGTGGGGAGGGCGAATAAGTAAACAATGTTAATCAAAGAATAAATTGGAAGAATAAAGGGTGGAGGAGGGAGAGCAAGAGAGAGACTTACCCAGCGGAGAAATAAGCATCATGCTGAGCAGAGCCCATATTACAGGTGGTGGTACATTCTGGAAATGTTGTCCTCCTAAATGAATGCAAGAATTTTGTGTTTTTTCAGTTTTTACTGACAGTCCAGTCTCCTCTAGATATGGAAAGAAGTTGGTTCATTTACATTTCTAATGGTGTGTCATTCTTTCCACTTGAAAAATTCATTGAAAGAAAGTAATTATTTTTGCTGGGTCCTAGTAAAATTTTCTGACTTGCCGAGATAATTCTAATTTCATGTGCCTTTCAGATGAGAGCAGTATCTTGAATCTGGGTTGTTCTTAGCTCAGCTCAGTAGTTGATATACAAAGAATTAGGAGGAAACAATATCAAGACTACATTATCAGAAATAAATGACCAAAACTTGAGCACATCTCATTAAAACCTCAACCTGTATAAAGAGAGAACTTATCAAATAAATCAGCTTTACTCCTATGGCTTTTCAACCATTAATTTTCATCATGATGTGCTGCCCTTTATTTTTTAAAATCTGAAGTTTATTACATACAAAGTCAGTGATATAATTCAGGTAAACTAAAGGTTAAATTTAGGACTATAGATTAAGGTATACAATCTTGTTTGCATGATCTAAGAGCAAAAAAAGCCTCTAGTTAATTACTTTCTGATTACTCCTAGAATCTTGACATTTTAAGGTTAGAAGCACCTTGAGTGTCTATTAATTTTTCTTTCAGGAAGTTGATGCTGCACTGAGATGAAGCGATTATCTCCACTCCCTGTAACAAAACTACTTTTCTGGTCAACCTGCTCTCTTCTCAACTCTCCCTGCAATTTTGGTCATGATTTCTATCTACTGGAAAACATTCTCAGTACTCACTGCACACACTGACTGAGAGCATTCTCACTGATATATGGACAATGCTCTGAGCATGAATGAAAAAACTAATGGCAATGAGGATGGCAAATAATGATGTGTCATATCTTATATGACACACAAATTAATCAGTCTTTGTAAATCATTAATTAGGAATAGCATGTGATTAACCACAACTCCTGATTTTTCAGAATGGACGCATTGTGGGACGATAAACACGAACAGCAAGCTGTTCTGGTTTGGGGGAAAACTGGTTTCATGGGGTTGATGCTACTGCTAAATATCTGGAAGTTAGAAGATAAATATTTTAAAGTTCAGAAAAAGCTCCACACTGACAAAAATGAAATATCAATAGGAAAAAAGTATATATGAATTGATGTCTTCTTTCATATTTTAAAAAGATAAGACATATTTGTTGAAGGTATGAGTGAATCCGGAATAAATATTGCAAATTTCACTATTTTCTAAAAGGTATTTTGTTTGAGAAATAAATGCAATCAGTTGTACATTTCCTAAAGATTTTTCCTTCAAGTAAACATTCTCTTTCTTTGGTGGGATTTTATTTTTATCACACGTGCCTTTTTTTTTCTGTTTAGAACACATAATTGATTTGATACTACTGGTCAATGATGATATTTGTTTTATTTTACACATACAATTTCTAAAAGAAGACCAAATTTTTTTTTGTTAGGTATCACTCTTCATGTTTGCTATTTTTAAAAAGCATTTCCTAATGTCTAGGCTGTTTTAAAAGTATAGCATTCTCACTGATTTCATTTCTCTCTAATTATTTCCAGTTCTCTAATTCTACTCACAAATTTTTGTATGACTTTAATTATATATCTTTCACTATCCCTCCATAAAAGAAAAAAAATGCCCTATCATTGTATTTCACTTGCAGTAAGTTTAAAGAGCAAAAGTCTGGTTTTTAGGTGAGATTCTTGGGTAAAAAATGTTTATTTGTATTTTCCATAAGACGTTATTGTCACAGGTCTTACTTTTAACGTGACTTTAATCACATTTAAGCATTTAATCTCAGGGTTGTCTTATGTAAACTCATCCAGTAGGAACTTTACACACTGGTGCTTTTCATAAAAGCGAATAATCTAAAAAATTATGTATTCAAAAGATCTGCTCAGACCATTAGTCCAAGGCAGCTAGCAGAATTCCCTGTTTAATCTGCATAACATTTATTTCTTTTACTTCATAGCTCTGATAAATGAGACTGTCTCCCAGTTAGAAGTCTAGAAAATGTTTTCCCTGGTCATCTGTTAACATGAATATTATCACTTCTTTTAAGATTCTGAGGAAAAGAGAAAACTTCAAACAGTCAAGAGGATTTAGGAGCTGAAGAAACTAAGGGTCTAAAGTGGAGGAAAATTTGCCAAGGATGAGAAGGAAGAGGTTAGGTAACCTTCTAAATAGAATGCAAATTTATCAGTTATATATCCTGAAATCAAGGTATAAAATTCACACTGTGAACTTCAGCATTTTTCAGACACAGATTTTATTGACTTGGAAGTTAGGCAGAAATAGCATATGTAGGTGGGGAGGGGTATGTACTTGGCAATTAATATTCTTGTTGGGTTTGTTTTTTTAAAAAAAATTTTATATTAAGGTACGTACAGTAAGTTGCACAAATCTGAATGTATAGCTTGTTGAATTTTGACATGTATATGCACTCATATAACTATGGCCCAGATCAAGATTCTTGTCAGCTTGTTTTCAACAGACTTTTGAGCCATATAGTTAGTTCTTAATTATTCATGCCAGTAGAGGGAAGCAATGGTATGAATAATACAAAAAATAATTTATTTTTGGCTTTTAATGGGCATTTTTGTTTAGAGTGATATGGATAAGTCAGAGCTTTCTGGAATTTGTGACTCTTCAAGCAAAATATTCTATTTACTCCTACTGCCAAAAGTTGTTTTTTGAAAAAGGTTTATCTCCTCAACCTTAATCCTGTTTTCTACTTCATGCATTGGAAATGCAAGGTTTGGAAAGCATCATACTTCACTCATTTTGATTCCATGCTATTGCTAGGCCGTGTTTTTTTTTTCCCTTCAGGCCTGCTCTCTTTAATCCACATTGCCTGGGTGGTGGGGGAGAACTATCTGGTGTGGTTTGTAAAGTTGTTCCCTATAGCTGAAACATTAGCATAAAACCTATGCTGTGCCTGCCTCTCATGACTTTTATTTTCCTTTCTACTTCTTCTATAAAATAAGAACTAAAAACATTTGCTTTTCTAATGAAGCACTTTGCACAAATAATTCCATGCACAAATGATCTAAAAAAATAACTCAATAAAGGGTATACAAATAACATCCCATGTATCATTCCTTTAGAAAATGGGAACCAAACTCCTGTGCCAGGTGCTGTTCTAGGTCCTGGGGCTTTAGCAGTTACACCGAAACCAGACCCAGTTCTCCAAAGCCTGTACCTCAAGGAGCAGACAGGCAACACATATTCAAAACTGGATCTTTGACATGATATTGGGTGGTGACAAGTGGCATAGAAAATAAATCATGGGAAGGGAAAGGAACTGGTTGAGGCAATCTTTTGGAAAGTGTGATACTTTAGATATTGAATATAATGAAGAAATGGAACTGTGGATATCTGGGGAAGATGATTTCTCCAAAAGGGAAGCGTAGGTGGAAAGGCCTGAGGGGACAGGAGTGTGTTATTGGACCAGCATAGGCAGGCTGGAGATGCAGCTCAGGAAAAGCCCACGACACATGCCCGGCAGGAACAGAGGCCCGATCTTAGAAGGTGTGATCAAGGACAGAGAGGATCTGGATTTGATTTCAGTGTGACGGATCATCATACAGGGCTTTAAGAAAGGAAGTGACGTGATATGATTGGCACTTTTACTGGGGAGTTTTGAGGTTTGTTCAAGATCACGCAGCATTTATATGATTTGGCATGGATTCCCTTAACTCCTGAATGCCCACAATAGAATGTGATAGTCAGTACGTTCAAAGAGAAACCTGTTCACTGAATTTTGAAGAAACCACCAGTTTGACTTCAAAGTAGTCAAACCATTCGCCTGTCACTTGAGGTCATTTTCTGTATCGTTTCTGCCAACTTCTTTTGCAGTGTTTTCCTAAGTTTGAGAAAGGGAGTTTTATATCTCCCGAAAAGTAATCCAAAATTCTTCTGTGTTGTTCTGAATGTGCTGATTCTTTCTTCTGTTGACCTGTGTAATAGTCTGTTAGGACTGCCATTAACAAAGTACCGCAGACCGGTGGCTTACCCGACAGAAATGTATTTTCTCACAGTTCTGGAGGCTGGAACTCTGAGATCAAGGTGTCGTCAGTGCTTGTTTCTCCTGAGGCCTCTCTCCTTGGCCTGTAGGTGCTGTCTTCTCCTCCCTGTATCTCTACATGGTCTCCATCTGAAGGTCTGTGTTCTAACTCTTCTTATAAAGGGAGACATCATAATGGATTAGGGCCCATCCCGGTGACCTCACTGTAACCTAATCACTTCTTTAAAGACCCTATGTCCTAATATAGTCACACATTCTGAGGTACTTGGGGGTCAGGACTTGAACAAGTGCATTTAGAGGGGCCACAGTTTGGCCTATCCCTTCCTTATGCATGTTATGGTTCTAATCAGGAAGCCAGATGGAAAAAATGTGATCTGAACACAGTTTCACTCCCCCATTTCAAAGTAACCTTCTGGTAGTAAACTTAGGGATGGGGTGTGTGCTCATGTCTGCTACTGAGTTCTACACTTGGGTTTTTTATTTTCTTCAGTGGCTTTTTCTTCTACTCAATCCCTATCCCCCTTCTTCTTATTCCTGGTCTTGCATAGAACTTAAAGGAGATGCAACAGAAGTGCTTGTCAGGATTTAAACACACTTTCCTTAATTTCCCCACAAAACCACCCTATACCACCCCACAGGTGTTTCTTACCTTGTGGAAGAGATGGGACCAATCCAGAGGAATTACCATGGAGAATATGAGAACTTAAAGTGGTGTTGTGCCTCAGAGGATGTCCAAGAGTTTAGAAGAAAATTTCTCATTTAGAAACCATAATATATGATCTTTGTCCTGAGGTCTGCCTCCCTCCCACCTGCAACAGAGTATCTACTTCTTTAAATCTCTATAAGGAGAATGGTTCCCCCTCCTCTCCACCCCCTCCATCCTGGAAAATCCACATAGCTTGCAGGCTTGGTCTTGCCCTGGGATTTATCCTCTGCAGTATATTTGGCAAAGACTGAATGTTTCAGTCTTGACTGAAGCAGGAAAAGGCCATGGAAAGCTCACATGTACAACCTCTTCTACGATTTCTCAGCCTTATTAGTTACAGAATACAATTCTTCCCGGCCGTCTTTCAAGTAAAATTTTAGCTAAATGTTTCCCAGGGACAGAGCCAGTAGTGTTTAAATCCATATAAAGGAAAAAGAAATACTTAAATACAACACAAGCTACACAGACTTCTATGTAAATTAAATGACCATATTTTGATTTGGAGCAGTGTCAATAATTACAGTGATTTTTTTGTTGTAATTCAAACTACAAAGTGTTTTTTTTTTTGTAGATATAGGTAAACCACAGTTCCACTCAGGGTTGCTGAGTTATTTTGCGCCCCTCCCAACTTTTTTTGCATTTAGTGGGATTTAAGATGCCTGCATGAAGTAGAAAGAAAAACTAATTTGAATAGAGTTTTACTCTTTTGTTTTTCCATACTTATTAGTCCTATAAATTTAGCTTCCCTAACATTTCATATCATACTTCAAGGTGAATGGAAACATAATTAATATTTGAGGGTGTGTATTATTTGCCAAAAACTGTACTGGCTTCTTTATAGGTGTCATATAACTTAATCACATAAACCAATGACTAGAGTTTATTATCCCCACCTTAGAGATAAGAAGACTGAGGCTGGAGAGATAAAGTGATTTGCTGGGGCCACTAGCATGAGAGTAAAAGGCGTGAAAACCGAGCCCGGGGCAAACTCTGTCAGTTAGATGCGATTTGATAACTGCAGTGGGACAGTGCTGTAGAGACGAAGCCAGCCCCTGGAATTCTGTCCTCCACACGACTGAGGCTGCTGCTGGGGCCAACACACCAAGGGGCAGGACCAGGATGGGGCGTAAGGCTTACCCTTTAACAATGCAGGGGGTTGGGTTGCCAGCCCCCTCATGCAGTTGAAAATCCTTGTATAGCTTTTGATCCCCAAGACTAAATTAATAAGAGCCCACTGTTGACCAGTGGGTTATATGTATTATATACCATATTCTTACAAATAAAATAAGCTAGAGAAAAGAATTTTTTTCAAATTGACACAAATCTTCAACTAATTTTCCAATATATTTCTCGAAAAAAATATTTGTAAATGAATCAGCACTGTTCAAACCTGTTTCGTTCAAGGGCCAATTGTAATTCAGCAGGCAAAAGAACATCTAAATAATAGGCAAAAAAATTAACCCATTAGGCCCAGGGTGTGGACAGTATTACACAGCAGGCGAGCAGTAGAAAGCACCCAGCATCAGGACCTTTTTCTCTTCAGCCGTGGCAAGTATGGGAACAGGTGTTCACATTGTCACATAGTTCTTCAGAGACAGGTACAAAATGTCAGGATGCACTGTTAGCAGGCAGCATGTGGTAACATCAGACAGTAGATTGCTGGCTGTAGTCACCCTAAATCCCAGTTCCCAATGCTTGGAACTGGGATGCAAAGCCACGGTGATCATCAGGATGGATGATTTGGTGGAGTGTTTCAGGATTCTTCCTGAACCTTCCTGTCGAAGGTGAGGCTTTTCCTGAAAATTGGGCTGAAGCTTCTTTGACCTGTGGCCTTCAAAGTGAGTGAAAGAGGGCTGCACAAATAGGGAGCTAGACAGACCTGGAGAGGAGACCCTAAAATATGAGTGAAGAGAAATTCAACACGGACTAAAAATGCCTTTCTAATCTCATCTTGACATTCATTCAGTTAGTTATCTGTCGAGAAGATGCAGAGAGGCCAACACCGAAACAAGTTAAGACTGTGTCACTTCAGAGGAAAATTTAACATCTACTCTGTTGCCTGGTATGAGTTTTGGAGCCCAAGGAAAGGATAGGAAGTAAGATTTGGATCCCCTTTCCCAAGGGTATCATGGCAATGTGCCTAGTTGGCCTTGTGAATGTACTTGGAACCTAACCCTAGTCACATACATGCTTGATGGTAGATTTTAAGGATTGTAGAGGAGTTACATAAAAAAACTTTGGTGATGGAATTGGTAGGAAAAGAACCCCAGCAGAAGCACTGTAGGCTGTAGCTCTCTGCACCTGTTTGCCAGTCAGAAAGAGCGTCAAGTAGGTAGAGGGAAGTTTCACACAGAAATCACAGCTCAGTAAGTTAACACTCTGAGTAACCCAAAAATCATGAAAACCCACATGCCTCAGATGTTTAAAGCCTGTCCAATAAATGCCAAAACATTGTCACCCCAGCCACTTACACCAAGCTGAATCATCACCTTGTCCTCTTCCTGCTGACAGTTTATTCTATGCTTAATGAGTCATTTCTGGATCACTCTTTGTTCAGCTGAACTGAATAAAGCATTATGAATTTTCAATGTTTCTGAATTGTTTGATTTCTAAATTGTATGCCCAGTTATGCTTGTGAAGAATTTTACTTTAATACCACAAATGGCCTCTGAATGTTTATTTAATTATAATTTAAACATCACATGGAATAGGGGGTTGCTTATGCCATTAAATGCAGACCAGGCAGAAGGATGAATGATTGTACTTATAATGCCTAAAAGAAGATGCCTTGGGACTCTAGGAAGGATAGAATTATTTACCTCAACTAAGACATACTTCCTGGAAGGCAGAGGTACCGGAGTGAGTTAATCCATGTTGTCTTTCTGAAATAAATATAGGACCAATTCTCCCAGCAGCAGTTTCTTTGTTCTTTGAAGGCCACACTGTAAACTGAGAAACTATACATTTGATAATGGAAATAATGCTGAGTGGAGATATTTTAGAGGTGTTCCACATTGATGAGATTCATCTACCTGTTCCTTGGTACGTAAGCCTGGATCGGTTACTCAACCTCACCAGTCCCAATATTTATTCCCTGTAAAATTTTAGGAGAAAACGTTTGTCTCCAGGATATTATGAATAATATACTAGTTAAGTCATTAAAAGTACTTAATACTGTTTAACATTCCTAGGAAGTGCTCAATATATTTTTGAACTTTGAAAAGAATTACTGTGATTTGCATTACTATTGTACGTATTTTGAAAACCTTAAGAAAATATCCCATTAGAGAATCAGAATCCTCTCTACATCAAGACGCCTCTGCGGACCAGGACTTTCCTCCTGAAACTTCCATTTTTCCTCCTTTGAAGCTACGTTTCAGCGAATCTCAGCCATTTCTTATTCTCTGAACCTGATGCACACATTGTCGCACTCATTCTCAGTCCACTTGGTCCCCTCTCCTAATGTGGGCTTTGTCTTCCTTCAAGACCTCACTCAAGGCCACCTCTTCCATTCTTATCTTTCATTTTCTGGGATGTGAAATTCTGAGTTTGTCATTTCTTTGAAACTTTTAGGTATTAAAAAAACACAATTAAAATGTAAAGGGCATTGAGCTGTCTACCAAAGTCAATTGTGAGTGTAATGCAGGCATAGTTTTTGTATTTCTTGGCACTAAACACTATAAACCACACTCTCAATGGATTCTACTGTTATGATAATGTTTTTGCTCTTGGTTGGCCCCATCCTGTAATGACTTTGAATACTTCACTTCTCTCATTTTTACTGGTTTTACTTGACTGGGAAGAATCAGTATCTCATGTTTGAAAACCTGTTACTTGAATAGCAGTAAAATTAAATATCACACAAATTCAATCTTATAATCATGGTTGAACACTGAGCTAATGTAAGAGTTAGCATATATTCATGCTGTCCTGTCTTGCTTCTAAGAGATACTTTTTTACTGACTAAATAGCAACTTTTACATTTCAAAAAGTTAAGTCAAAATGTAAAGTATTGTTAAAAAGGTATTTTGAGACAGAAATAGCTATTTCTAAATCTAAAATGGCTTAAATTTCTTTTCTCTAACAGAGAGAATATAACACAATGTCTGCCTAGAAAATATTTCCTGGTGGTACCATATGACATATGTTTGATATATACCATTTCTGTCAAATGAGTGAGTAATCAATAACCATCATGCTTATCTAAATAGACAGGCACAAAATAGCCGTAGAACAACAGCCAACAGCCTCAAATTCTAGGGGCTCCTGGGCAGGTCCAAAGTACCAGATTCGGTATACTGACTTACCCTCAACTGATTTTATTATGGAATGAGTGTTTGTGTCCCCCAGAAATGTGTATGTTGAAATCCAGTCCCCATTGTGAATGTATTTGGAGGTAGAGCCTTTAGGATGTATTAGGTCATGAGGGTGGAGCCCTCATGAATAGATCAGTGCCCTTATAAGAAGAGAACTGAGAGCTAGTGTTCTTTCTGCCATGTAAGGATGCAGTGAGAAGTCAGCTGTCTCTTAGTCAGAGAGGGCACTCGCTAGAACCTGACCATGCTGGTACCCTGCTCTTGGACTCCCAGCCTCCGAAACTGTGAGAAATAAATTCCTGTTGTTTATAAGCCACCCAGTTTATAGCGTTTTGTTATTGCAGCCTGAGTTGACAAAGATAGACTTCTTATATCTAGTAGCCAGCAGGAGTGGAGGAATCATTTCTCAAAACTCTCCAGAAGTTTTTATTGGTAAGATCAGCCCTCCAGAATAATAGTATCTTTGCATATCTTTGTGGCTCTAGATCAGTTCAAATCCATACCACCAAGTCTTATTCCAGTGTCTACAGAAGGATTCTGGTTTTCTAGACACGGGATTAGATCTTTGGGTTGTTCACTGAAACTAAAGGTAGACTAAGCAACTACTAACCTTTATTTTAGTTGGTATCTCAGGGCACTGGTATTAGGATACCTTATTCAAGGGCACTATGGACCCTCTTTTCTGAAAGAACATATAGAAGAGATTCTCAATACTTGTATATTCAAATCAAGGTCAATTCAACAAGGAATATAGAAGCCAAGAAAAGTCAAAACAAATAGTAGGAGCAGAGAACTTCAAGGATTTTTACAGAAAGTTACAGCTCATTGATTTTCATTCACCTTGGAAAGTACTGTTTGGCTAATTCATCAACTTCAGAACTTTCTGAGCATGAACTTTCTCACTTTTCATCTCATTTCTCTTTTTTTCAAGTTGATCTTAAGCCAAGGATTCTTGTTTGGCATCTCATCTAGGTATGTCTGGCCCGTGGAGGAGCTACCAAGAAAGGGAAATTTTGAGAGTTCAAGGAGCTTAAAACCTAGTATTCAGAGCTTCTATAGAAAAAGGCATTATCACAGATCCTGTTCCCTTGGACACCGCACATGATAGTTTTCCAGAATGGTTCCAGTTTCAAGATCATAGCTTGCATTTTAAAATTCTTTGCTCCATTCGCTCCTTCCCTTTTTGAGTGCTATGCTGTTCAAGCTTGATAAAGGCATGATTCAAACAACTCCAGTGATTAAAGCTGATAATATTTTCTTCTCATGACCAGATTTTCACTAGAACCTAGAACATAATAAATTTTCCGAAATGTTCATTCAAATGCCAAAGCATTCCAGTTGACACTTTTAGGGTTGATTGAAAGTTAAACTGTCTACAGTTACAGAATTCACCTTCTCTTTGACTTCCTAAAGCTTAGATTTCTAAATATGCCACTAAATTTCTTGAGGGGGAAGAAAAGGGAAATATAATATTATAGACTTGATAAAAAGAAATTAAATAATCCATCTGTTATACTGCTTAAAGCTAGAAAAGATCTTAGGAATTCTAGTTCAAGCTTATCATGTGAATTTTTTTTCTCACATAAATGGTTTATCAGTAAGTGAAATAAAAATGAAAATGAATAAAGTAACTACTTCTTAGGGCTAAGTAGTGCTCTGTCCTTTGGAGGTTATTTTAAAGATCAAAATGCAATACATATCTTTAGAATATTAGTTCAAATGTGTCGAAACAAGATCTAGAATAAAAAGCAAACATCCTGTTTTCGAGGTCATTGCATTATCTGTGGAAGCTACGTCAGAAAAAAGTATATTCAGGAAAAGTGGATATGGCTTCCACTAGAGTATCTGAATTTGTGTGGTTTTTATTACTATCACTGAGGAAGTGTTTGCACTGTTAAAAAGAATTGTAAACTAAGACTTAAATGTGAAGCTATACCTTGTTCTATTTAGGATCTCATAGAAGGAGAGACCACACAGTAGTAATGAGTGGGAAGACAGAGCACATCTGCCTCTGGAGTGTTAGTGTCAGCTTTTAGGTATTGACTCTCAATTCCCTTTTAGCACTTTCCAACATCCCCTTATGCCACCTCCCTCTCATTCCTTTATCTCTACCTCTTACATAATTTTTGCATCTTTTTTCTACTTTTTCCCAGAATCCATCATCCTTAACTGGAAACTCCTTTGGCCAGGTAGCTCTTCTCTTAAAATCCTCTTCTTGGAAAGTACGTATCAATTTCCTTTCAGAGCAGTGCCTCCCTCTCTCCTTTCTTCCTTCCCTCCAGTTCTACTGTGAGTAAGCTAGATGTTGGGACCGCATCCTTATTAAACTAAATTTAAAGTACGATGTGAATAACACAATTTTCCTAGCTGCACTCCCCTCAAAAATGTTTTTCTCCAATAAAATATAATTCTAAATAGTAGAATTTTAGGTAGAGAGAAATCTTGGGATAGAGGCCTTTAAATCACATCACTTAGTTTTTAGCTAATACTTGCAATTAATCCTTGGAGGATGAAGTCATGCTGGTAATCCCTAGAAAGCCCATCATCTCCCTATCACATCACTTGTTGTCTTAGTCTTTCTCAGATGCTAAATAAAGCAGAATGGGTCTATGTAACAGTTGTCCAGAGGAAAATAAGTAATCTCGGAACTTCATGTCCATCTTTTCCAGCCTTCCATACTTGGGGGCAGTTATTCAGTATCAGTTAAGATACTTTCTGCTGTAACTAAATAGAAAATCCTGCCTAAAAAAAGCATAAATGACAAACAGATTAACCCATACAATTGTTAGCTAAGATGTATAGAATTAAGGTGACCATAACAAGTAATCTTATTATTGAGATCATATTATATATATCCCAGGCATTATTCTAAGCATTTTATGTAGACTGACTTTTTTATTTCTGATGGTAATCCCTAAGGTGAGCATTATAATTTTCTTCATTTTACAGATGAGGAAACTGAGGTCCCATGTTGTTCAGGCTCGGGGGCTGGTTAGTTCTGTGGCCCAGTGATGTCATCATCTGTGGCCAGGTCCTTCCTATCTCTAGGCTCTGCCATCTTTAAAGTATCAGTATTTTCTTTCACACTGACTAACCTAATGGTTGCAAAATGACTCCAGCACTTCAAGGCATCATGCCCAGACAAAACATTAATGGTATAATGAAGAACCATCACTGTCTTGGGTCTCTTGTTTTAGTAAGGAGATTCTTCTTGGCCAGGATTTGATCACATCCCATTTTGGCAATGGGATACAATCATCATGACTTGCTTAGAGCAATTATTTGGAATGAAATGGACATTGGGTGATCAATTACCATGACAACCACATACATCTTCCATTGTGAGCACTCAGGATAACCTAAAGAGATTGGGAAATCACTATGGGAAAGACAAAACCTATCCTTGGGTATACATTCAAGATATTTAGAGAACTTCAAGTCTACTTGCAGCAAATTTTGCTTAGAATGTATTGTGAGTCTCTTAACACACTCAGTTTTGTTTGGCAAAACTGGCTGAATATAGGCACTTACCTGAATTACATATCAATTGATATATCAAAGTGCATTGAATACAAGTATTGTGTATGTTATTAAAACATATATTGCACTGAGATCAGATATATCGTGCAGTGCCTTAAATGTAGCTAATTTAGATTCTTCATAGGTTTGTTGCTTTGTAACTTATTCATCTTTTTGTAACAAACTTATTTAGAAGTATAGAAGTATTGTGATGAAAATTCTTCATTTGGTTTGCAACACTTAATGGATCATTTGAAATTTTAGTGTGTGTGATTCATAAAGATGAATGAAGATAAGTTGCAACAAATTCAACATGTAGAAATTTTTACAACAGTTCAAATTGAATTCTGTAATACTAGTTTTTTTCCTTGAATGGAAAGAAAACTTCCTTAAATAAGAAATTTGGTAGAAAAGAGAAGCAGGCTGATTGCAGTTGGGTTTAAATTATCTTTAAATTAAACTATTTACTACATTTGAAGCTTCATGGGAAAAATTTTGTAAAACTTATGGAACTTCTATAGAGAGAAATCCTGCAAAAAGAAGTCTAGGAAGGTACAGTGTCTATAAAATATTTAAACACACAACTTGTTCTCTACAGGAATAGCAGTTCAATAGAAACATGACACTTTAATTTTCCCAAGATGCTGACAGTATCTTATTATTGTCAAACCTTTCCTTTCTCACAGATTCTATCCTTCCAGGCACATACATTTTCTAACTAGATTCCACAGTCCTCTCCTCAGTTGTAAAACATTCCTGCCTTTCTAATTTTTTTTTTGAAGGATTGTAATGAACAGGAAAAGAATTTGGCCAATTTAAGGAAGATTTGGATTTATTAAGATAGCTGATCATAAGTTCAAAGAAAGAGCTGAATGGTCCAGCTTTGGGTAAGCAAAACATGGACTTTTGCTCAGAGAGTTTCTACTGAGATGACTCTGCTCTAATGACTTCTATCCTATGCTGCAGTGTTTACAAAATAGTAAATCTCTTGAAACTGAAAATGTTTACGACACAAAATGGCTGACTGGAGGGTTGGAGAGTAGAGTCCAGAAGTTGTCCTCTGATATTCCTTTTTTTCTTTTAAAAGACTTTTTATTGGAGCATCACATAAAATAAAAAATTCCATGTAACAATAACTGCACTTATTTTATGATTTTTATTTTTTATTGAGGTATGTACAATAAAGTGCACAAATCTTAAGAGTACAGCTTGATAGATTTTGACATGTCTATACACTCCTGTATCCATCACACAGCTCAAGACTGTGATATTCTTTCTAACCTTATGCCTTTATACTTAGTTTTTATAGAGGATGTTTGTAGATTCTCTGCAAAGGCATCTTTTCTGCCTTTTCATGGAATATCTTCCATGTGTTCTCTCTGATTCCTCCTTACTCCTCTATACCATACTTTGTGCCTGGGAGGCTAAATATTACAGACTCCACCAGTGCCTATCTTTCCCTCTGGTTTCCAGCAGAAACTGGACAAGGAGGGAGATCAGAGGTAAAGAAAAGTATGTGGTCAGGGTGTTCACTTCCCCGGTGCTCTCTTTAACGTGTGTCTACAGATTGGCTGGGCTCCTCTTACAGAAGCCCAGATTCTGCTGAGCACCCCTTCTGTGTATCTAATCTCTCCAGGTTCCTCCAACTATAACCTCCCTTATTTACTTAGGTCTGAGGTTGTCACCAGTTCCCTGCTCTTGCTTTGCATCGTGCTTTAGCATCTCCTGTTTACCTTATCCTTGCCCACAACTGTGTAAATATTCTCCTTGTTAAACTCTTTTCAATAACTCTTTTGGATCTAACAGCCAAACATGCTAGAACTCTAGCTAATACATCTCCCTTCCTAAGAGCAGAGGTTCCTTTGGAGAACTGCCTCTCCACTGTGGTCCAGCCCTCTGTCAGCTTCATCCGTAGTTCTAGGCATAGGCCAATCAATATAGTCACATCTCCCTTGCCCAGCCATTTTACAGGGATGGGCAGTGACTCAGCCTAAATAAATTAGCTCAAGCTTTTCCACAACCACACACTGGCTCAGGTTGAAGCCGTGAGAAGGATGTGCAGGCCTTCGCTGGGTGTTTTGGAAAAGCAAGCTTTTTCTCTCTTTGGATGTGAACAATAAACAATAAAGCTTTGCTTACTGTTGGTACCTATTTCACAAACATAAGTTAAGCAACAAAATAACAGTGAATCTAGCCTGTGAAGGAAGGAAGGGTTTCAGAGAAACACAATGAATCCCTGAACAAGCCATGACTGACTGACACTCTCCTTGTCAATGCTGCGAGCCAGGAAACTCCCATTCCCATCATTTAAATAATACTTTTGTTGAAGTATAACAAACATCTGGGAAAGTACAAAAATCTGATTATATACCTTATGAGTTTTCATGAAGTAAACATCCTCATGTCACCGTCACCCCAAGCAAGAAACAGACTATTCCAGAACCTGAAATGCACTGCTCATCTCTCCTCATTCACAAAGTCAGCCGTTGATATCAAGGGTCTGTTATCCTTTTTTTTGAACTTTATTGACAGAGAATTATAGTTTGTAGTTTTGTGTGCCCGGCCTTTTTGCTCAGTATTATGATTGGGAGATAAATCCATGCTGTTAGGAATAATTATAGTCCATTCATTTTTGCATACTATATTAATATAAACTATAATTTATTAACCAGTTCTATTATAGGTACTTGGGTTGTTTTCAGTTTCGCAAATAATTTTACCCTATTACAGATAATGAGTGCTATTATGAATATGCTTGCATATGTCTTTTTTCATTTTTGAGATATAATTGACAAATTGTATAAGTTGTATAAGTTGGTTTGATGCATTTATATATTACAATATTATTACTTCAATCGTTTGAACTAACACCTTTATAATGTCACGTATTTGTCATTTCTTTTCTTGTGTGGAGAATAGTTAAGATTTAGTCTCTTAGCAAATTTGAAGTTTATAATATGGTTTTATTCACTATAATTACTAGCTGTGCATTAGATTTCCATTGCACATATCTTTTGAAGAACACATATATACTTCTTCTGACTATATATGTAAGAATAAAACTGCCAAGTCATAACATATAAAAATGTTCTGCATTAGTGGATATGGCCAAAGAGTTTTACAAAGTGATCTCACAGTAGGAATGCAAATCTCACAGCAGTGGATGCAAATTTTGGTATGTATAGTGGTATCTCTTTATGGTTTTAATTTACATTTCCCTGTTGCTTAATTACATTTCAGCACTTTTTAAATAATTTGCTGGCCTTTTTAATATTCCTTTTTGGAAGTGTTTGGCCCATTTTTTAAATTAGGCATCTGCCTTTTTCTTTTTGGTTTTGTGTATGTGCATGTGTTGTGTCTATACGTGAATAGCCATACTCTGTTTCTCTTGAGAATTTGAATTTGACCTTCAGTTAACTTTCTTTCTCTGTTTATCTGGCAACCTGATAACGGTAAGATGTCAAGTGTGTTGCTTTTGGCAAAAATGTGCCAATTCATAAACATAGAATTGGGAGAACTATAACTACTGTCATTCCCTGAGTCTGGTAACTCTTGTAACTGGGCATGCCCTCCAGGAGACTCCGGAAGCCAGACCTTTGATTTAGTTACACGAGAGTTTAGTTCGCATCACTGAAGCATTTAAGCCGGGTGGATCCTGCCCTCACGTGGTGTGGGTCTCATTTCATTACATCTGAACTGTGCTGTCCTGCTCTATGTTGCTTAAAAGACCCCCACAGAAGAGGGCACTGGATGCTGCCCTCCTGGCAAACTGGGCTCCCTGACCAACACCCTTCTAGGTAAACCATGTCAAATGGAGCCTATTGAGTCTTTAAGTAAGAATGTTTGGTTGAAACTGGGAAGGCTTCCTGTCGGCAGTAGTGCAAACTGATGAATAGAAATTCTTAATGTTCGTGTCAATTTTGATCAAATTTTTCTTAATGTTAGTGCTTTTTGTGACTTCTTAAAGAAGTCTTTGCCTCTACAAAGTTTTTGAATGTACTCTCCCATGTTTTGAAAAGTCTTATTGTTTTAACTTTCTTATATATCTTTGACATATCTTTATTTTTGTATGATGTGGTAGGGGTCAAGGATTAGTTTGTCTCTATGTGAATATCCAGGTAACTTACACATTTATTGAAATAGACCATTCTTTTCCATTATACTTTATTGTACTCAAATGACCAAATATATGTGACTCTGTGTCTGGACTCTATCTAGTCCACTGGTCTATATTTTTTATCTTGTACCCAAACACTATCATAATTACTATACCTTTATAATAGGTCTTGATAACTTGAAGGATAAGTATTTTGTGTTCTTCAAGATTGTCTTCACTCTTCTGAGTTCTTTGTGTTTTTGTATAAAATTTACTATCAGTTTATTAATATATACAAAAACTGGGTTTTTGACTGATATTGAATCAGAACTTTGGCCAGTTTGGACAGAATTGTCCTATTTCACATATTAAATCTTACAATCCATAAACATGACATCTCTTTCCATTTACATGAACTTCTTTAATTTTTCTCATTTATGTTTTATACTTTTTCAGAGTAAAGGCCTTGTATATACTTTGTTGGATGTATCTTTAAGAGTTTCATGCTTTTTGATTCTACTATAGCAAATCTACTTTCTGTATCTACTGGAATGATCATAAAATTTTTTTCTCGTTTTTAAAAATTAGTGTGGAAATGTACAAATGTTAAGGTACCCTTTGCATTCCTGGACATAAATCACTTAGTCTTAATGCATGATCCTTTTACATATATTACTGGGTTTTATTTGCTCATACTTTGATTAGGATTTTGCATTGATGTACCTGAGAGATATTGGTCTGTAATTTTCCCTGCTTGTCACATTTTGTTGACAAGTTTGTTGGTCTCATAAAATAAATTTTCAAGTTCATTTTTCTCTCATTTCTGGAACATTTTGTACAAGGTTAGTCTTATTTCTTCTTTAAAAGTTTGGGAAAATTTACCCATGAAACCATGTGGGTCTGGCATATTATTTATTGGAAGGCATTTAATTATCAGTTCAATTTATTTCATAGAAAAAGAAGTGTTCAGATTTTCTATTCCTTCTGTTGGTTTCTGTAAGTAATGTTTTTCTAGGAACTCCTCAATTTTATCTGCCTTGTCAAATGAATTGATGTATGGTTTATTATAAATTAACTCTCTATCTCTTAATGTCTGTAGAAGCTGTCATGGTCTCCTCTTTTTTATTCCCAATATTGATCATTTGTGTTTTCTCTATTTGTCCCTTGATAAATCTTCCTGGAACTTGATCAATTTTATCAATCCTTTTAAAGAACCTACTTTAACCTTGTTGATTTTCTTTATTATGCCTTTGTTTTCTATTTAATTGATTACTATTCTTCTATCTACTTTGGGCTTGATTTGCTTTGCTTTTTTTAGCTTCTCAAAATAAAGGCTTAGATTAAGACATTTCTTCCCATGTACTATTAAGACTCTTTTATTTGATTTTCAGTTACTCGCCACTAAAGACATCCTAACTGATGGACTCCTGTTATGTAGCACAGTGCTTCTCAGTTTTCAGTGTATGTGCAGTTCATGTGGAAATCTTGTTAAAATGTAGATTATGACTCAGCAGGCTTGGTGTAGAGCCTGCAATTCTGCTTTTCTAATAAGTTCTCAGGTAATTCCAGTGATGCTGATTTGAGGGCTACACTTTGAAAATGTAGGATCTAATAGTAAAGAAAACTACTAACAAAGGCAAAATTGTGTCAGAAATAAATTGACAATACATTCTATGACTCATCTTTTAATTTGCAATTTTCATGATGTAAATATTTTGTATCTTTGAAAGTTATTTGTTTTTTTATACTAGAATTTTAATGCTTAACTTAGTTCTGACATTCAAAATGCATTTTAAAAATTTACTGGACCTGTGTGTTAGTTGGCTGGGATCCCTGAAGCACAATTTATTTCTCTCTTACCAAGTTCAGTTACTGAAGAGGAAGCCCCAGGGTCCATGCATAGCATCGACTGCTAAGAATAAAACATTATCTGGGTAGAAATTAGTAATAGCTATACTCTTTTTCTTTTTGTCGTTGTAGGAATACACCATAAGATGTACCCTCTTAACAAATATTTAAGTGGATAATACAAAATTGTTAACTATAGGCCTGATGTCATACAGCTATTTTCGATGAAATTCATAAGTGATAATTCTTACTCAATGGCTAAAATGGATAAGAGTATAAATTAGCAGCTGGACAGATGAAGAAGAACCTCAGGGATCTGCTCCTTAATCTTATCAGTGGGCAATTAAAATATGAGAGCTAGAGTTGATTGCAATGTTATGACCATACAGGAAAACTAAAATCTAAAGGAATTCAGCAGAGATCAGCCTACAAAGTCAGCACATCCTTGGGAGGACCTGTGTGTACAGGAGATGTTAGAGCAAATATGTAAATGTTCATTAGGTGCCACCCAGGCAGCCTTCTCCCATTCTTATGAGGAGTACCCTAATATCTTTTGGGGAATTCACCCACCCCTGACGGACTGGCATTGTTTGGCAGAAGCCAGTTAACAGATCCCATAACCTGGCTACACTGAGTCACTCACAGACAATAAGGGAAGGTGAATCCCAGTACTTGAGCAGGAGACACCTTTTCTTTCTCTTACTAAGTGGTGTCTCAGGGAATTAATAGAATGAAGGCTCTGAGACAGTGGCGACCATTTTTGCAGGTAGGAACAGAGACCCTAGGGCCGCCCGCGCAGAGACTGGAGCCAGTGCTCAGTCTGTAGGAAACAGACTAGAGAAACGGAAACTGAGTCCTGAATATATCACATGGGCCTCTGGAAGCAGTGTCCCCAGAAACCACACCTGTTCATAAAATGTGAACGTGTATGAGCAGTAAATTCTCTTCATTATTTAACTCAGTTGAAGGTGGATAGTCTACCCATTTTAAAAGAATCATAAATGATAAGAATTGTTACAGTAGATAAACTCCAAGAGAAGGGGCTGCATCTGCCTCTATTTTGAGAAAGTGGTGCATTTTTTCATTGACTGAATTGGATAAGGAATCTCAAGAGCCATCTAAGAATAGTAAAATTTCCCAGGGAGAAGTATGGGTGCCCTGGATTAGCAGGAAGGGGATGAGCTAGAAAATACCAAAGTAGGCAGTAGCTGGGCTCTGTAAGAGAAGAATGACTCAGGAAAAAGAGATGTGATGGGAGGAGGACAGCCAAGGGAGGTGCACAGTGACAACGAGAGGGGAAGGCGCCTCCTGGCAGGAACTGCATCGGACGTTTTCACCCAGGGTCTTTTGTAAATAGAGAATCTGTGAATCTTCAGGACACTGGATTTGCCTGTTACAAAATACATGATACGTACCACTTTAAATCATTGTTTCTTGTTTACTGTAGAGGTGAGGCTTGCCAGAACACCTTACCTGGGGTGTTTTGGATGAAGATTTTCTCAGGATACTGGCTGGAGGCTAAATCCTACAGAATTATAACAGGTCCATAAAATAATCCAGGCCCTGAATGGCAAAGACCTTACTGATTTAAGGCTTATGATATATATTGTTCCACAATGTGACACAGCTTGCTTCCAGAAACAGCTACAAAGCAATAAGGATTGGGGTGTTCACGGAAATAAGGATTGAGGTGAAAGAATCTCATGAGATTGAGAATCTTCCGTGGCTGCCATGAAAATATTTTTTTCCTTTTTCTGATGTACCAGGGACTATGAGTACAAAACACTTTTTTCTGTAACAGTAAGTGTCACAGGTATCTCGGTGATCCATCCTGAATAATAAAGATTTTATCTGAAACAATGGAAAAGAATACATATTGTTGGCAAATACCCTGGTGATACTAGGCCTTATTTGTTTAGTTATTTTATCTTTTTTAAATTGAATTACAGTTGACATACATTATATTGATTTAAAGTATACGACACAGTGATTCAAGTTATACACATTATTAAATCCTCATCCCAACTAGTGCAGTTACGCTCTGTCAACATTGAAAGGTGTTAAAGAACCATTGGTTATATTCTCCATGAGACTAGCCCTTATTTAGAAGGGACCATTTTGCTCTTTATGTTTCTGTAAAAACAAAGAAGCAAGCAGACAAATAAAAAAAATGAAGGGAGATTATAATATTCCAATGAATTTGTTACATCTCTAAGGAGAAGAAAAAAGGAATGAAAAGTCTAAAAGGAATGGTGGCTGGTGACCACCATTTCAGAGACCCCTCTGTAGGTGCAGAGACCCTCTCACTGGTCTGCCTTCAACCTCTGCAGGAGCAGGGCCAGCTCCAGAGCTCGTAATGATTTGGCAGTTGGAGAATGTGACCTCTAAGCTGAGGACAGTGTTGGTAGTTGGCACTACATTGGAAAAAAAAAGAGAAGAGAAGCCAACCTCTTGGACTGCTCTGCTTATTGGTGCCCTCAAGTTCTCATCCCCTTAGGATTAGAATACTCGAATCAAGATTTCTTCATCTTCAGGTTAAATCAATCCAGATAATCTTGATTCATAAGATTCCCCCAAATTTTCATTAAACTTCCCCACTGCGGTGCTGTCTGCCAAACGATTCATTTTCCTGGCCACACACTGGCATTTAATTGCGACTTATTTCAGAAAATCGTAGACCACCGTGAAGTCTTCATTGAAGTTTCTCTGCTTAATTGACCATTCTTCCTTTTAATGAGTCACTTTTTCTAAAATCAAAGCTGCTTTGTTTATAAACCCCCAGTTGGCCCTGTTTTCCAGACCTGTGTTACCTACGGAGACTGTCTGTTAACCAGGCTTTTGAGAAACTTCCTCCTGGCAATCTGTTCACTGTTATTTTGAAGTTAATAACAAAGCAGTTCAGTGTATCCACAAATAGCAGACTAAGTGTAACAGTTAACAGAGCCTTTTTAGGAAATTATTGACTTTAAATGAAATAAGCTCATTCCAACAGGCTCATTTTCCACACCTCTGTACACCATTTTGTGTGTGTGTGCTTTAGAAATTTTCTGTGTATGTTCTTCCATATTTTCCTTGAAAGATAAAAGACTCAGTATTTACCTCTACTTCAGTATCTCTGAATTCGATCATCTTCCTTTAATTCAAAAATTGCATGAGACTCTTTTCAAGTGCTTACAATAAAATATATTACACAACAATATACTATAGGACCAATTACTAAAGTGTCAAAATGAGTAAATAAAGCCAAAAAAAAAAATGCATCCCTATGACTGCAGCTGAGGTGGTCTCTGTGCTAATCAAGGAAGCCACGGACAGGGGATTGATTAGTGCTTATTATGGTGGAGTTGCGGGTTATTTACCCCTCTGCTCTCACTCCGGAGGAGAATTTCAATAAAAGGGCATTGAAGCCAAAATCTCATCCCAGTACAGCTGTCTATTGCCCTTGACCACTGTCTGTGTGCTGACATACCCCTTGCTCTGCGCCGTGCCTTTCCTGCAGTCACACTGGCTATCACCCATGCCCGAGAGTGGTGAGCCTCCCCTTTCTGCTGCAGAAAGTACACAACGACAGGTGGTTTCAGCTTGCCTCTCCCAGGTCCTGAATTCTGCTATTCCCGGCAGCTGGGGCTCCAGCTCCCATTTGATATGCAGGCAGGCCACAGTGAGTGGATGGCCCTGCCGAGTTAGAGAGAAGTTCACTCCAGCCATGAATGACAGACTATTCCAAAGGGGCTTCTTGCTCTGGACAGAAAAGGGTGAATGTACCTAGACATTTTAATAGCGCTGTGCCCTGGTGAGTGATGAGGTGGTCATCTGCCCTCTGGAATGAGGGAGGTGTTGGCATTTCATATTCAACTGGTGGTTAGAAAGATACAGTTCATAAGTAGAGCTCTTCACAGAGTTCTTGTTGGTGTAACTAGGAAACAATAAAAACCTCAAAAGAAAAGACAGCCATTTATGGAAAATTAGGGGAAATGATTTAGCTGTACTATGGAGAGTTTTCAGTAAATATTCAGTATCCTCAGCCTCTTAGGCAGTATTGGTTTTTTGCCTCTGCATATGATCTTCCTTAAGAAAATTTTCCCTTGATACTATATGCCCATTCAGTTCAGCACACTTGTCAATAGAAGTGGGTTTTCTATTTCTGTACTCCTTTGTCTTCCATTCTATGAATTCATGAGACACAGTTTCTGGTATCTGCTTCATCATTTTCCTAGAAATTGGCTCTTTTTCTCATGTTTCCTGTTTTTTCATAATTTCATCAAAATGTCAGTCATCTTTGCAATTTCATTCTCAAATAGAATACACTAAATTTCTAGTTGGGAAATTTCTGAACATCTCTCAGTTCTTTCTTTACTTAAATGAGTACAACTCATCCTTAAGCCCCATTCCTCCCTTGTCTTCAGTCATATCAATCTTTCTAGTTTTCCTCTTACCTCTGTGATTATCACGCCTTCATGGCCTAGCCTTCTTCACTAACCCCTTAAATACTACTATTAATGGGGTGGCCGGTCTCAGCTTTTTTCCTTCTATTTTGCATATTCCTTGCTTCCTTCTAATATCACACATCTGTTGAGCTCTTCTTATAGACGAGCTCCATTCTAAGTGCTAGAGGGAAGACACTGGGTATAGTTTAATGATATGGCCAACAGTATATCCTGATGAATCAAAAGTAGAGTGTAAGACAGAGGAATTAGTGGTGACTCCACAGATTTTGGTCTGATCAGCTGAAAGGATCCAATTGCTATCATCAGATGTGGGCAGAGTGAGAAGAGAGGTTTTGGTTGAAAAAATTAGGGATTCAAAATAGACTTGTAAGATTTAGGATTTGCTATGGACTGAATGTTTGTGTGGCCCTAAAATGTTGAAGCCCTAATGTGGTGGTATTTGGAGGTGGGGCCTTTGGGAGGTAAATAGATCATGAGGCTAGAGCTCTCATGATGGGATTAGTTTCCTTATAAAAAGAGGAAGAGGGCCCCCCCTTTTCTTGCCACCACTGCCCCGTAATCACACAGCTATCCGCAACCAGGAAGGTCACAGGCTGGCACCTTATCTCAGACTCCCCAGCCTCTAGAACTGTGAGACACAAATGTTTGCTGCTTAAGCCCCCCACCCCCACGCCCCGCCGCAGTCTATGGTAATTTGTTATAGCAGCCTGAGCAAAGACAAACTTTCTTTTAGAAAGCTAAGGATAGATGTTCAGAAAATAATTGAAGTGATGTGAATTGAAGATACAAGGACATGTGGAGTCTTCAGGACAGGGATAGTGTGTGATGCTTTGAGAGCAGCTGACATGACCTAAGGAGTGAGGACAGATGGGGAGGAGAACAGAGCGGTACGAAGCTCTGAGCCCTGGGAGATGCAGCTGGTAAGTGTTTGGAAGAGAGAGGAGGGAACTGCCGAAGACGCTGAGAAAACGCATTTGAGGTAGGAGGAAAGCCAAGGACTCTGGTGATCCGTGAGTCAAATACAGCGAGGAAGAGGGAGTGACGACTACTAAAGGCTGTGTTTGTCCAAGTAAAATAACAAAACTGATCACTGGATTTAGTATTGGAAGTAACGTGGACACATTAACAAGAGCTGTTTTCGTGTTGGGGACGAAAGCTTCACAGCAATGAGATTAGGAGACATTGGGAGGAAGTGCAGGCTCGAGGCATGCTGAGGATCGCTCCTGGGCTGTCCTCCACTACTTCTGTGCATACTCATGACCACTATTTCTGTGCATACGCAAGACCACCAGACTTCTCTGTGCTTGGTTTTTAAGTAGGTTTCTCAAAAAAGAGCACCTAAACAAAATAAGTCAATCATGTCAATCACGTTATTTTGCACAGGTTTATGCATCCGCAGGAGTCAGTGTTCCCACATTCCTCCACATTGTGTCAAGCTTTAGGCTTTATGCGCCTCATCTTTATGCAAAATCTCACTAATTTCACTTAATTTACCTTGTCAGTGCAAGATAAAGTTTTGAGTTTCTTTTCCAGGGGGAATGATGAATATGTAAAGAGAGTAAAAACAAGAAGTCAGATTTGTGTCAATGAGCGTTCCGTTTAAGCCTTGTTAAGTTTTAGGTGAAAATAAGACACTGATGTGGAAAAGGTAGAGATGTGATGTTTTAGAGAAGAAGATTAGAGGTAGACAGAGGTAAAAATGTATAGATTTTCTTTAGACTATTGACAGTAAATAGCTAAGAGCTATATAACTAATAGGTAAAAATGTTATTTGAGGCACAAATTTCAACATTATGTGTATCATTCTATGTAAACAAAACCAAAGAATAATTTTAAAGAATTATTCTAAAAAATTCTAATTATTTAGAATTCTCTAAAGGGGAATTATCCTGTTTTCTTCTTGAATGAAAGAACTCAGTAAAAATATGAATATCACATGACTATTATACTAAAAGGTTATTTTAAGTGAACTCCCCAGGATATTGTGAGCTTTATATGAAACCTGCATACATTGTTTTTAATGGGGCTATTTTGAAACTTCAGTATTACAAATGAAACACACTTTGAATTGAGTGGTTTATTTTCCCCTCAAGTGTAATTACGACCAAATGTATTGTTACATTTTCACCTTTTAATTATATTCAGTGGTGGTTTGAGTTTATGTGAAACTTCTCACACTGTTTAGAACGTTAGGTTTAAGAATAGAACCATAATAGTTTCATTTGCAGCTGAGGCCGATAAAAAATCTAACTGAAGAGTTCACTGATGGAGTTGCGGAAATTTTCCACTTGGCTCTGTGTTCATGGAGCCTCCAGGTGTTTCTCAGCAGTGAAAACACTGTTAATATTTGTAAGCTATGATTATTAGTTTCATTGACCCAGAGCCAAATTCAGCCATGACTACCATAGATCAAAGCTGTTCTTTTTTTACGCCCCCCAAAGTGGTAGCATTAAATTGTGCTAAGAATCCTTTATTTGTCCTATGCAAATAATTTTGCATGTTCCCTTTTACTAAACACATTATGAAATAAATGCATTCTATTAATTTAATATTGAATACATACAAAAGGGTATGTGTCACATATTTTTTTTTTTGAGAGGGCATCTCTCATATTTATTGATCAAATGGTTGTGAACAACAATAAAATTCTGTATGTGTCACATATTTTTAAGTCGTGAAGCATATATCAAAGTGTACTTTAAACCCATTATTCAACACAAGAATTAGAACATTCCTGAAGCCATTGAAACAATCTGTGTCTTCCCACCCAATTCCACTTGCTACCTCCCCTGAGTTTTTTGGGGAGGGTTCAAAATTTCTTTATATTTAAAATAATAAACACAGGGGTTTAATTTCACTTGCTTTGCTTATTAGAAATAAAGGAAATACTGAAAACAGATTTGAGTGGATTCCTGTCTCTCCACTTTAGGGAAATGAGACTATCTATGTCCATATCACCATTTAGCCTGTTCCAGGATCTAAACTCTGATAACCTTTTGAGTTTGATTTGATTCATCACTATAATAATAGTGACCTATAGTGACAAACACTATAGTAGATCTCTTAAATAGATTATTGTACATTATCTAAGATTTATCATTAATCATATGATGAGATCATGGATATTATTATTATCTTCATTTTAAAGGTTGGGCTATAGATGTCTAGGAGAATTCAGCAACTTGCCCAAAGTTCTAGAGATGATAAATCTGAGCTATGAACTCAGTATTCCCTTAGTCCAAGCCCTATGTTCTTTCTCCTTTCATGTGCTTAGCTTTGATCAATATTTAATAACTAATAACTGAGTATCAAGATGTGACTATAAACTCATTATTTTTGGTCTTTTTCAAATATTCCCATTTAATATTCAGCTTAGATAATGATTTTTTTTGTACTAACACTTACGTTTATGGCATAAAGTTTAATGAGTATCAATTAATCTTTGGAGAAATGGGCTAATTGGTTATTTCAAGTTGGCTTTCTAATTAGTGTTAAATGTGGCACTGAAAATTTTAAAACAATTAGCATTATCTGTGATAACAAATTATCCTTGTAGAATACAGGTATGCTTGTATATCTACTATGTTTAAATATATCCATTTATACAAAAAATTCAAGAAAATTATTAAACATTAAGAAAAGATATGTAATTAAGCCCAAGACCCAGATGTGTTGTTAATAGTGTTGAGAATGTGAAAAAGGCAGCAAAATTAATTAGTCTTCCTTCATGTGTGGGTTTATTCATTTACTTTGTATTTTTAAAAATAAGAATAATTACCATTTTTGAGTGCCTATGTGTATTGGGCACTGTTTTGTGGAACTTTACATCCTTGATCTTATAATTTATTTTTATCCTTTTAAGATTCCCACTAGACAGGTATTATTATGCACATTTAACAATAAGAAAACTAACTTTAACAAAATCTCACAGCTATAAAGTGGTGTCACTAGAATTCAGTCCTAGATCTCTGTGACGGGAAAATTACTTGTTTACAGAAGAAAAGTTCTTGAAATTTGGTGAAGGAACATCTGGATGGGATGTCAGGAATTGGTTCTCAGGTTTTGATGCTGAAACTGATTATGCATGTGACATTCCACGGTCTCTCTGAGTCTGCTTAGAGGGTTGATGAGATGATTCTGTTCTCATTCAAAACGAACTTCTTTTTACACTTACTCTTTCTCTGCAAATCATTGGTAGTATGGCAGTTGCATTTCCATCAACCATCTTTCTGTTGTAATGTCTAAGTGTGCTTTTAAAAGATTAAAACATTAAAAATGTTCATTGTAAATTTGCATAATACAAACACACTCAACAGAGAAAGCAAACAAGTCCATTAGTATTATCACCCAGGGAGAAGGACTGCTAATTGCTCATGAGTTATGGAAAGTAAATGTAGGAGTTGTATAAGTAGGTTGGTGGTACTTTCTTTAGATAGTTGGTGTTATGCTAAATATTGTTTTGTGTATTCCTCATAGCAAGACAGAATTCAGTACTTATTTACATGTTACTAAATAATTCTTCAAAAATTTTTTTAGTAATTTGAAGTATTTAGTTCAGGCAACAGGGACTTTTTTGAAGCAGGAGGGAACACATGGGGCTACTTGGAACTTTAGATATAGAGTCTATGTGTTAGGTGAGCTGTGAAGTGGGCAGAAATCTTCCATGTTGTTCATGCAAGTTAAGGTGATTGCTGTATAACATTTTAAGTCAACATGTCTTGAAAATCACTCATTCCACCCATGAAAAATCATTTCTTACAGACCTTATACTTACTAATTGATCTTCCTGGTGAAAGTTTCAGTAAAGGCATCTGATTCTGCTCACAAACCACGTCCGGAGTGTATACCCCTGACCAGCATAATTCAAATACTAACCACCCTTAACAAAATATTAAAGACACATACATCACATTTGCCTGAAGTTAAAAAAGTTAATTCCCACTCTTTGATGGGAGTTAAAAACTTATGTCCACACCAAAATGTTTATAGCAACTTTATTCATAACTGCCAAAATTTGGAAGTAACCAAGATGTTCTTCGGTAGGTAAATGGATAAACTGTTATATTCACACAATGGAGTATTATTCAGCACTAAAAATAAATGACTACTAAGCCATGAAAAGAAATGAAGGAATCTTAAATTCATATTACCAAGTGAATAAAACCAATTTGAGAAAGTTATATGCAGTATGATGTGTATAATTGTACCACATTCTGGACAGGGCTTAGCTACAGAGAGAGGAAAAGGATCAGTGTCTGCTGGGGGTTAGGAGGGAAGGAGGGGTGAACAGGCAGAGCACAGAGGCTTTTAAGGCAGTGCAGATACTCTGTCTGATACCATAACGGGGGATGTCATTATACATTTGTCCAAACCCATAGAATATACAACACCGTGAGTAAACTCTATTGTAAACTCTGGACTTTGGGTGATAGTTATGTGTCCCTCTGGGACAATCTTGGTTTTATTAGAGTAGGAGGGAGTAACATAAAAGAGGCATAGTTTGAGAACAGGAGAAATGACTAAGACAGTCTTAACACTTACAGAAACAGAAGCCTCATGTGCCCTGGGCATACAGGGGAGGCTGGTGGGGCAGGGTTAGGACTGGCACTCCTCCTAATTCTGTAACCTGCTCCGGGAGGCGGTGTGCAAGTGAAGGCAAAGGAGCCGGATTTCCTTCCAGGGGGAGAAGTGGGCTGGCTCCAGTGGACAAAGCAGCATCTGAGATGACACTTGAAGGGGAAATAGAATAGACCGGAAGGACAGGCACCACAGGAGATGGGGCTTAGAGTTATCTTTTCCATATTTTTAGTCCCTGGGATTTCTCACAATCCCTACATGAAAGAAACATAGGAATAGTAGTAAAGACAAAATTGCCAACTGTGCCCTGCTACAGCTTTGGGTTTTGTTATATTAGTCTGTATTTAAAGCTTCACACTTATTTTTTGCATTGAAATAGAGGAATTGCAGTAAATCAAGCTTCAGTACCACCTTTCATTTGTAAAGTTTACCTTCACTATTATATTGAATGGTGAAAATGTTTCTCAGGACTTCTCAATGTGCAAAGTGTTTAGATTTGAATTGGGAAGTACTTTTATACATTATCTCTGCTCATGAGCATTTGAAGACAGTATAAAATAAATTAAAGGATAGTTGACTGGTAACCTCAGCCTAACACTAACATATTTTCTCTTTCTTAATTTTAAAGTACACATCAATTGGACAGAACAGATTTTATTGTTTAGTAGCCAAACCTGTGGGATTATTTTGGAGCAAAACAAGTATTTACTCTCCAAAATGTAATTGTAGAAGGCTTATGTTTGATAAGATGTTCTCTGGGGTTCAGGTAGCACCTCCCTTCCAGCTTGTAATGTACCAGCATCAGAGGTTTCCTTATGTTAGATATTTACAAATATTGCCTGAAAATATTTGTACTGTAGACTTGGTTTTTAAAATTAAAATCCTTGGTAATGAGTACTTAAAAGTCTAGTTCAAAAAATAAGCAATAGGTAAATAACAAGCCACTTCCATGTGAAAAGTGAAAGAACTCAATATTAGTCATATCTTTCTTTAGAGACTAGAAACCAAATTTGTCAGTGAAGCACCACCTTTTCTGGATATTTCAGCAGACACTGGATCCCTGGTTGGAGGGTCAGAAGGACCTTCTTCTCTGTCCTTTTTCATAATTGTTGGAAATAGTTTGGTATCATGAAGCTCAGCTTGACATGTTAACTTAGGTTTTCCAAAACACTTGAATCTCCACAGCTGCTATTCCCTTCTCCCCACAACGGAATCGCCTGCGTGGAACATCAGACTGTTTCCTTAGACAAATCAATCCGTCTGTCTTTGAGAAACACACATAATTTTCTGACTCAAAGTCTCACTTTTTTCTTTTTTGAGTACCTGTTTTTCTCTCAATAGGAGCTTCTTTTCTACTTTGGCACAGAGAGAATAAGTTTTATTAAATGACTTGCAGTTTCAGCTGATTTTTTTACAATGATTTAATATCTGTTTTTCAATATCTCCCCCTGAATGCTAGAATCAAATCTCTACATTTCAATGCACAGATTGTAGAGGGTAATACAGAGCGTATGGTGTAATATAAGAAATCATTTACTAGAATACATTTAATGAGATTGTGATTTCTGTTACTAAAACAAGCAAAGTGTCAAATCCTGGTACAATAAGAAAGAAACATTGTTAAGCTTTTGATAAGGACTTCTTTTTCATTTTTTGTAAATCCATAATGCCTACAACCTATAATAAGGATGAACATTTTACAGCTAAAAAGTAGCATGACCTTCAAAACACACAGACTGGGCATTTCTTCTTATCAAAAATTATAAACTTAAATGTATACAATAGTTATTCTCAACCAAGGCTCACACAGAAGGAAAAGCTGTTGGGGGAGCACACTGTTCAGGTTGTGTAAGAATGGAAAAGTCTCTTGTGAATGTTTTTTGTGTCTCCTCCATCCCATTTAATATCTACTAGAGAAAACACAAAGCCCTCCCAGAGGATAGCAGCAGATGATCTCTTTGAAGGTTTTCCGTAGTTCTTGGCTCCGGAGTGCATAAATTAGAGGGTCGATGATGGAGTTACACATGATCAGTATGAGGTACAGATTGAAGTGAGACATGAAGCACACACAGTATGGATTCTGGGGACAAGAGATGTAGAATATTAAGTGGAGGAAGAATGGGGCCCAGCAGACCACAAAGACCCCAATCAATATAGTCAAGGTAATGGCCCCCTTCATGTTCGCTCCTTGGCGGACGGTGCCGGCGCCTGGGAGGACAGCGATCCTCTTAATGTGAAGTCTGGCCATGAGGAACATGTGCACATACAGAGAAGCCATGAGAGCCAGCATGGAGAAGAACACGGTGATGAGGCAGATGATGACAGCACTACTGTCCGAGTAAATGATGAACAAAATGCCCGAAAGCGTGCACGCTGCCCAGATACAACTTATGATGATCCCAACCCGCTTAACCGTCATGATGTTGTGGTACTGGAGAGCATAAAAGATAGTAAAATACCTGTCCACCGCAATCGAAAGCAGGCTGCAAATTGACGCGAGCAAGGAGCTACAGATCACTGAGTCGATGACATTATCAATGTTCACTGTGAAACTCTGCGCATCTGTATCTGTACTGTTCAGGAGGGTGATGACAATGGTTTCCGATCCATTCGACACGCTCACCAACATATCAGCCACAGCCAGGCTACAGATGAAAAAGTACATGGGTGAATGTAGGTTCTTGTTCTTGGCTATTGCCACAATCACCAGAATATTCTCCAATAAGCTGATGACACCCAGGGTCACAAACACCTCAGGAGAAACGAAGAGTTGCTCGTAGCAGCCTCCGTCCGAGTAGCCTTTTCCCAGGGACTCACTGGCATTGCCGTATAGTCCGTAGGCGCTGCGGTTCCAGAAGTGGGGAGAAGTGTGCATTCCATGGTGATGAGTTGAGTTCATCCTGTGCCGAGTGGATTCAAATTCCCTTCGAACTGATCTAGCCTCCTGGATCAGGTGGCCCCCACGATTTTCCTCCACGTCTTTATCTGTCCAAAACTGGTGAGGCTGCAACTGGCATGCCCGTTGTAAGTGAATGTCACATGCTCCGAAGCTTGAAATGGAATGTTTTGTCTCTTTCAGGTAGTACTCTGATCACCCTCACTTAAAAATCTTAGGCTTCAAAATACTCATTCTCAGCTGAAAGTCTGCTCTTTGCTTTTTTGTTCTCTTTTTCACTTTAACTTTGGTCTTATGCATTCAGGTCTTTTCGAAATAGTTTTCCTAGTAGCTGCTGTGCCACGGGGAGCCAAAGCTGTGTGCACATGCTCACATCAGCTGTCTGCTAGGGGTTATTCCCCAACCTGAAGCATTGCTGTGAGAGTTAGTGGCTGCTGCTGATTTTCACGGTGTGTGTGGAGGAAAAAAAATGTGCAGCGTGGCTCCTCCCCTGCTTCAGTCTGACCAATCCACGTGTAGTGGAGTCTGTGAGACACCGAGGATGTTCCAGAGACACAAATTGCAAGGCAACACTGACTCACATGCAGGAGCTTGTGTAATTGGGAAGCACGCAGGATGTGAGAGGCTGAATTTCCCTTTTCAAGTTTTCAAGGAAAACAACGTGGTCTCTAGAGGACATTCTCTGAAATCATCACAAGCTATCTTGAGGCATCCCAGGTTTATTCCTGCTTAAAAGAGAGGTGTGTGTGTGTGTGTGTGTGTGTGTATGCACGTGTGTGTTCCTGAAATAGATACACTGTCTTTTTGGCCAGGACACTGAATTTATTTACCCTCTTAATTTCTTTGAATTAAGAACCCAGGCAGTAATGCCTCAATTTCAAATACCTGAAACCTAGGGAGAATATTTGATAGTGTAGGTAGACTGTGCTATCGATGGAAGAACTACATAGTAGCTACAATTTATCAAAGGGGTTAAGAAGGGGTTCATTTCTTATGCATTAATATCTGATATTTCTCCATTGCAGGGTTTCTGTTATCATAGCTGGAGAAGTTTTATTTTATTCATAATATTTAAAAATCATAAAACATTATGTAAACTATATTTAACTAAACTCAAAAAAAGATCAATAATTAGGCAGTACTGTTTTTTAAGCTTTATTGAGTTATAATTGATATACAAAGAATGCATGTATTTACTGTCCACATTTTAATGAGTTTGCACATATGCATATACCCAGCACACCATCATCAAGGTACTAAACATATTCATCACCTCCAAAAATTTCCTAGTATTATTTTGTGTATGTTGTTCTGTTTTATAGTAAGAATACTTAACATGAAATCTATCTTCTTAACATATTTTAATGCACAAAGCTATATTGTTAAAAATAGGTATTATGTTGTACAGTAGATCTCTAGAACTTAGTCTTCTTGCATAAGTGACACTTTTTACCCATTGGGCCACTTCCTTGGCAATGGGCTTGGCAAAAATTTCTTGGATTTAACGCCAAAATCACAGGTAACAAAATCAACAATAGGCTAGTGGGACTACATCAAACTAAAAAGTTTCTGCATAACAAAGGAAACAGTCAATGGAGTGAAAAGATAACCTATGGAATGGAGGAAAATATTTGAAAACCATCTGATTTGATATGAGATTAATCTCTAAAATATGTAAGAATCTCCTACAACTGAATAGGAACAAACAAACCACCCTCCCCCATCAACCCAAAAGCCAAAAACAGATAACAAAACACAACTGACATAAAAATGGGCAAAGGGCTGGAATAGACATTTCCCCAACGAAGACATACAAATGGCCACCAGGTATGTGAAAAGGTTCCTAACATCACTGATCATCAGGGAAATGCAGATCAATACCAAAATGGGACATGATCTCATGATATCATCAAAAAAAAAAAAAAAAAGGTAAAAAATGTTGGTGAGGGTGTGGAGAGTTGGAAGTCAGTTTTTGTTTTTTTAAGGCAGCCAACCTACGTCTGTAATTGAAGTCTTTGTGAATGAAACCCACACAGACCTGGGCAACCTGCTCAAACCAAGAGTGGATGTTAATGACTTATCAAAGTTTCTGAATGTCCTGCTTGAGCTAATTTTGAAAGATTGTGGCAAAGTTATTTTTAAATTAATTGAACTCCAGGCTATGCAATTTTATAAAATGTCCTTTTCTCCCTATGACTATTTTTGGTTTTAGCAATGTAGAGTTTGTGGCTGCTGGTAACAGGGACAATACAAGAGAATTATTTCAGAGTTGTTTTCAAGTCCTCAGTTATTTAGGAATGGACTTTATCTCCTTCCCCTTGTGTATGGAAATAATGCTAAGGATTATTCCTCAGCTTTGAACTTGATTAACATCTTCCATCCATCCCTAAAATTGGGTGGGGCCTTATGACTGCATTCTAGTTAATGGCATGTGGGTAGAAGTGATGAACTATCTCCCTCATGGTTCTATGCACTTTCCCTCCCATTAGTAGATGACTGCAGAATGTCCTTGAAGTCTCATGTTATACTTGGCAGAGCCACATCATGGAAGGAGCCTGGGTCTCTGAATAACCACACAGGGCAGAACTTGCTCTCCAAGTCTCTCCACATTCTAGGCCACCCACTACATTGAATTACGATATGGGCAAGCAATATAATATATATATAGATTGCAATATTAATCTGCTGCAATATTGGTATTTATCTATTATAGGAGCTAGCATTAATTACCTTGACTTTAAAACTTTTAATAGAGCCATTTATAAGCCACAAACCCAAATTACATGAAAATCCTCTGTTTCCCTTATTTTGGATTCGCATGACTAGTGAGATACTTAATAAGTAAGTGCTAGAGAAGAAATCTATTGAATTGCTTAATCATCAGAAAGTTAACTCTATACACTCTTCTTTCTGACTCAGCTCTGACTTTGTGTTACCTACTTTTCTTGGTGGCATAATGATTCCATTTGCTTGGGCTTAAAATTCAGAATATCTTTGACTTGTTCATTTTTCTCAAAAATCTCAAAAATTTTACCAGTGTGTCTGACTCCTTTTCTCCTCCTTACCAAACTCAATTCTTACTATTCTCCTTCATGGCAACTTCATTGCCTTCAGACTTGCATTGTAGACTACCTGCATACTAGAGATTTTCCTTTGAGTTTACTGTATTCCCTCTTCCCCTGTATTTGTTAAGGCACAGTCATCCTTATTGTGGAAAATTTATTTGTAGGTATAGTATGTTATATATCTATGTGTGTGTGTATGTCTATATATATATATATATACACAATAGGTAAAATTAGTGACTGAAAACAGCTGTTTTAGTTATACACAAAAATGGATTTTACTTAGTGACATTATGATTACACCGAAGTCCCAGAAAATCATATACATTTAGAATCTCCAATTTAATCATTTGGTGTAGATTTATAAAACCTTGATTGTATCATGCTGAAAAGATGACAGCTTGTCATCTCCAAGGAGACATTTTAATTGTCTGCCATAGTTACAGTTCTCTATGAGCCAGGAAAAATATAGTCAGCAATGTTAGACATATTAATGGTATTTTTGAAAATTTACTGCAGATTTCTTTTTTTTAACACACACCAAATTGAGTTGGATCACAATATATTTCTTTTATGAGCAAAGTCCTTGTTTTATGTTTTATAAGAGTAAATATGAAAAAGTATTAAAGACAAGTACTTATCAAACTGTGCTATATAGAATAGTACTTTTTAGATATTAAAGTTTATTTCCCCACAGAATTAAAAGGGGAGCCTCCAAGGTCAAATAATTGTGGAAAATACTGCAAACTCACTGCCTTCCTGAAGTTTCCGAATTTACATTACCTTATAAAGTTTCTGAAATATATTATTAGAAAAATATTCAAGTTTGCTTAGTTATTTCCTAAACATATTTGAACACAGAACTTACCTTCTCCCACTTTTCCAAGTACTATTACATTCAGTTCTGTTATAATGCTGATTTTGAAAATACAAATTTGTTCCAAACTCAACTGATGTATCAGGGAACACTGTGAGCATAACACAAATTTTGTGTTTGTTTTTGCAGTTCATGTAGCAAAGCAATAAATGGTTGTGGGAAATTGCACCCGTATTCATGAGACACATGGGGGTGATAAAACACCTACACTTCAAACATTTACTAGCTACCTCACCTCAACTCATGGGTTATGAAGCACAACCTTTAGTGTTGCAATGTCTCATGAAATTCCAGATAGTGCTTCTAACCACTTCACAGAAACTCACAAATTGTAATCCTTCTGAAATTCACTTCCTCAAGCAAACTGCAGGTCTTTTTCTAGGTAAAGTGCCATATCTGTTGTAGGTTTACATATTTTTAACTACTATACATGTATAATATGTATTTTTAACTACTATGCATGTGTAATATGGCTCTACTGTTTTTATTAAGCTTCCATCTTTTAAAAAATTGCCACTGATGATGTTTATAAGTGTTGTATATCTAACCCCATAAGCTCCAGTTGCTGTTTTCCATGATTTTACATAGCACACTGATTTTTAGAATACATATATCACATTTCAGCAGAACTAAATGTAACATGATTGGAATACACAGTTTGGGAAACATTCATGTAGAAAAATTTTTTTTACTACAAAATTCTTACTTATTTATAAGTGTTTAATTATTACGACATGCACCATGAAATAGAATCAATATTTATAAAAATGTATCTTATATGTCTATTGGCTGATGTTTACACGTCTTATGTAATTGCTCTCCATATAGAATGTCCCGGTAAAGTGCATAGACAATTTCTATGCTGTAGATGTGTATGTGTGTGTGTGTTAATTTTTTGGAGGACTGTATATTTTCATGGCAGCCATGGAACCCAAGAAGTGACCAGATTGGCAATCAGTGTCATTGTTTTTGTAATCTGTCATTCACTGAATCTTTATGATCAATAACTTGACATAAAAATGCAATCACGTAAGTCCTGTCATATCAGGAAATTCTCAGTGATCTTAATAACACTTAAAAATAAAATGACATACTGCTAATTAGGTTGTTTATAATAACTTTATATTTGTGAGGGTATGTAAACATTTTTAAGGGTGTCAGTTTCTTCTCTCTAAAGTTCTATTAATAATAACTATAAAGTCTTTCTGGGATTATGTTCTCTTTATAGAATCTCCTTTTTTCATACACTGTGATCATGGGAGCAGTTATTAAAGACATTTTTGTTGTGAAACTTGATCTTTTATTTGTGTAGACTGAAACAATTCCTTTTTGTGTACAAACACTCCACGATGCTTAATGTCTCATTAAACTTCCATTTTCAGCACAGCAGTGGTTCAGAGGGGCACTGTTTAATCACTTCGTGCTCAGTAATGTGTAGGTTACAGATATACCCTGAGTGGGCTCATTTGCTTACAGATAAATGGAGGCCTGGAGGTTCGCTGCATGGTCATAATAAAAATCTATAGATGGATCCGTGAAACTGATGTGGCCTTTGTCCCAATCAGTCTTTTGGGAGAACTTAGTTCTTATTCTTCAATAGATTTTCCTTAAATTTGGTGTGTTGGAGAATTGAAGATGGGAGGGTATTTAACATCTTCTTTTTCCTTGGTGGGGAGATAGAGTATGCCTTGCTTCATTAAGCCTTCACTCATAAGAAACCTAATATTTATTTAGAGTTATGGTTTTTTATCTTTAGTGGTAGAGTTTCAGAAAACGTCTTAGAAATGTAATCTAATGGTTAAATTTTAAATGTTTCTGAATTGCTTCTGAATTTTCATTGTTTTAAAATTGAAAGATGCTTCTGCAATTTCCTGCCCCAACTGTTCTGTTAATCAATACTGTGTTTAGATATCATAGGGGAACCTCTACTTAAACAAATGATGATAAACTCGTTAATAATAAAACTTGGCATTCCTCCATTTCTGCTTTTGTAAGTTTGGATTTTCTTGTATAGCATCATCTGAAGGTGTTTGTGCTATTTCCCTGCTTTTGACTACATCTGGTAAAATGGAGTTGATAGTTGTGTGCAGTAGTGCATACCAGGATCTTAGCTTTTCCAATGATTTGTAAAATAAGAGATTGTAAAATAAGGTTATTTTTACCTTAGTTTATCTTATCAGAAAAAGAAGCAGTGATGTCATCTTATAGTCATGTCCATAATGATTAAGGAAAATGTCCTTAAATACCCATGGAATGAGTCAAATCTTGTAAATGATGAGTTGCATCATTTCATGTTTGTGACAGATTTTGGACTCCCTAAGATTTCCTACAAAATCTAAAAAACATGTCTTGAAATTTCTTTCATGAATTATTTTTATTCAAGTTGCTTTTGATTTTGGTTTGGGAGTTTTTACTTCATTAAAATTTCAAAAGTAGTGTGAAGGATACATGGAGTGTCTTCTGTCATTTGAGCTCAGTATGGGTCTGACTGTGTATCCCTGACTAGATTCAGGGGGTAGTATTGCTCCCACACCACTTCAAACAGATTTCTCACTGAATGGAAGGAAAAAATTAGTGGCCGAGTTCGGTTTTATGGGGAGGTGAGAGATGTCGGAAATGGCCTTTCCTGTGTTCTTACGTGTGTGGCACTGAAAGACAGCGTAGACTCGTTACTGCCACATTTTTTTCAGGCAAACTGGTAACAAGAAGGAAAGGATTGTACCCACATTACCTCAGGTAAGGGGTTTTAACTGTGAGGCTGTATCAAGGACCGAACTGCTGTTCTAGGGACTGACTATTACCTCCAATCTGTTCAGAAGCCTAGATAGTTTCTTTCTCTATATTCCTCTTTTTCATCTTGTTTTTCCTAAATTTCTAATTCTGCACCTCTACCCTGTGTACAACCTAACTTCAGCCTGCCTTGGGCCCCACATGGCCATCACACTAGCTGTGGGAAGCTTGGCACATACCGTGCGCACTGCTACCTGTCAAGTTCTTTCCATGCTTCAGTTCAGACTCCTGAGAGGGCATGGGATGCCACGGCATGGCATAGGCTGCAAGCCAGCACATGGCGTAGCCCATCTATGTCAGGTGCCATCTGCAGGTCCATCATCTGTGCTGGGAACAGGGGCAAAGTGATACCAAGTAGGTTTCCTTGCACAGGAAGGGTGGTGGCCTAGATAACCACTTAAAGGGATGGTTGTAGATGACACACCACGTATGACGCTCAGACAGGGATTCAGGCCACAACCTCTGCTATGGTGTGCTTCTCTTTGGGCTGCAGTTTTAAATTATAAGCAGCCTAATTCTGGGAGTCCATATTGCAATAGCATTGATAACGTGAGAGCAAAAAAGTCAGGGAAAGTCAAATCTCAGCAAATTATAGTCCAAGTGGCTTGGTAACTTACTTTTCCCTATCTACTGGTTCTTTTCCTTTGGGAGTTTGGCTTTGTACTGTTGTAAGAGATGTCTGTGTACCTATAAAAGAGATTTCTGCTAAGATTCCTGTCTACTTTTTACACTCTGCGATGCTATGTAGAAGAGCAGGCTGAAGTGTGGCAATACATAAGGAAATGCTTGCAGTGCCAACTCAGCCATGAAATAAGATGGTGAATAGCAAGCTGTCCTAGAATAGCTGTTATGTCATAAACAAATTTTGATCAAAATGGGAATTTTTAAAAATTGAGGATTTGGTAGTGACATATTTGGTGTCTCCTTTAACTTCAGGAAGCAATATACTTTTACCACATGTTTTTACATTAGTACCTTTGATAACTGTTTCTCTTAAATTGTTAGGAGAAATGTTCTTTGGCTTGCAATGTATATTACAAAAAGTTTCTTATGGATAAAGTATTTTCTCTGCAGACCCAATTAGACTTTCTTTTGTTGGCATGTAATTTGTTTGGAAAGATAGGAAATAGGGCTAATGATTTTCTGGAAACATGAACTAGTGCCCAACACATGTGGGTAGCCTTAGATTCTGAGGGAATATGGTGCAAATCTACTCGAAATAGTTCAGATATGGAGTAGGTTTGCCTTCCTACTCCCAGGATAACCACCTTAAAAACATTTTTAAAAGACTATTCACCAGGTTCCCAGACATCGTTCTGTTAAATATGTGTATATAGCCCTGAAGCTGACTTGATTACTGAAAAAGTAATAATGATTGTACATCTGAAGAGAACTTTCAGGTACACAGTGTCCCCAGAATTGAGTACAGTTTCAAACTATAACACTGGGAGCAAAAATGCTGCCAACATACCAAAAATCTTTTTGAAAGATTGATTATTTAGATTTATTTTATACTTCTTTATTTTGGTGAATTTTGAATAAAAATATTTAGGTTAATTTTTTCAATCAATGTGTGCCATCTTCAAAGAGAAGGACTAAGACAATGCATTGAAATGAAAAACCAATTCAGTTAAAGGTATTTGGTTCCTCTAAAAATAGATAAATAGTTCCTTGGACACTATTATCTTCATTTATTAAATCAAGTCTTTTATAGGGAATCAAGGGGAGGAAATAGGATCTCATCTGTGTAATTATCTGTCTCTCCTTAAGACATTCATTCACTATGTATTATATGATAGGCTAGGCATTGTGCTATAGCTTTAAGAGAAATTAACATAGTAAGTCATAGTCCCTTCCTTGAAGCTGCCTTTATACAAGTAAAGAAGAAAACAAACAGACCCCCACCCAAAATGTAGAAATGCAGGGAAAGAGGCTTACATCGGATATTGAGAAAGTACTGTGTATGGATATATAACTCAGTCTAGGAAGGAACACAAAAGACTCTCAAGAAACACTACCTTCAGCAACCTTAACCTTTCAGCAGAAATTAATCATGTGAAATAAGACAGAAGCAGATTTCAGGCCCAGGAAGCAACTTTAGCAATGGGGTAAGAATGAAAAACAGCATAGGCTGTAAGGGACATGAGTCACATAAGAACTACTGAAATATAAAATAAGAGTCAGAAAGAGTAAAATAAGAGGGGAGGCAAAAATGTGGTCATGGAGAACTTTTAGCTATCTAAGATGTTTAACTTTATAAAGATATAATTTAAGATGAAGTTTAGATGGTAGGTAGGTAAACAGAACTTGGCCATTGGTAATAGGATTGGGGACAAGAGGACACTTACTATAAATATCAATATAATGAAATTTGCAATATGGTGATTTCTTGGATAAAAAGCAAAGAGTGAGGAGAGGAAGGAGTTAAGCATTAATCCAGGTGTCTACCTTGGTTTACTGGATGATTGGAGGTGATCACCCTACAGGGGTAAAAGCCAATTTGAGAAAAGATGATTAATTCAGTTTTAGACATTATAAGTTTGATGTGTTGGTTGTTCCCTAGAGATAGAGAGGTCCATTAGCTAGTTAATTATATGTTTATCTAGTGGTGAAGTCTGGGATTTAGATTTGGGAGCCAATAGAGTGTTGATTTATTCCTAAAATTATATAAATTATGAGAACTAGGTTGTAGATAATTAAAGTAGGTGATCACACATCCATTTGGCTGCCAGAATGTTGAGCGGGTTAAAGATAACCTGATAGATGAGCAAATTGTTACAACTTAGTTTGGAGACATTAGGGCAACCAAGAAGTCAGTGTATGGCAGGCCAAATATAATGGTGATTTATACATCAAATTTCCTGAAGTTCAAAACACAATATGCCTAGAGTATGTCACATCATATGTATTTATTCAAACTAAACTTCAAGATTGTATCCCACCTTGCAAACTCAAGGGTAATCTTGAATAATCATTTTTTTTACCAGCTTTTTCATTCTTATATGTCTGTTAATCCAACAGCTGTTTCATATTATATGTGCATTGCATTCATGTTTTTGATGTCGTGAGTTTTTATCATTATATGCACCATCATTTAGCATGTTGATATGATTATCTAATGAATTAAAGAAAAACTATTTCTGAACAAGTCAATGACAGTCAACTGTGTGTAGCATTCTTATACAAGAATTTCATTGAATTTTTAAAGATTTTAACATTACTATATATAAGATATTTTAATAAATATTGGTCATTTGGACTCTTTGGTTAATAGAAAGCAATTTTTCTTTTCCTACACTATATATGAGAGGAAGACACACTGTTTTCTTGTCATTGTTTGCCTTATTCTCCTTTGGTTTACTAATGGCCGATCTGGTATAGAACAAAGAACATCCTAACTTTTCTTTTAGATTAGTGCCTCAAATTTAATTGTTCTTTTCAAATGCAGTAAACCCACAATCTAAGTGAGTGCATCACTCTACTTATAGATTTTTCTGTCTAGTTCAATCAGTGGGATATATCCTAACCAAGATGATTCTAACACTAGACGCATGACTCTTTAACAAGATTAATAACAGATTTTAGGTCTCTGGCAATTAAATGATATCCTTTGGCTTCAATTGCTTTTCACACTTCTCCAGTAAACAATGCCATTCAATGTGAATTCTGTTTGCTTGGGGCTATGACCTTCATTTACCTTTAAAGTTCTAGAACTTAAGAAATATTTTACTCTGTGGCTGGCTTTTGTGGTCATTCACATCTTTTTTTTTTTTTTAAGTGAAGAGTAATTTAATAAAGCAAAGTACCCACTCAAGGAGGGAGTGTGGTTGTTCTCCAGAGGTGAGCAGCACGCTGGGGTTGGGGCATGGTGGTCTTATAGCTGGAGTTTAAGCAGGGATGGCATATGGCATATTCATTGGGTTAGGTGGGGTTTTCTCAGAATAGGGAGGGGATTTCTGGGAAATAGGGTGGCACCCTCTCTTCCTGCTTAGATGGTCTTCCTCAGAACTGTCTGGTGCCAAGGGGTGTGGTTTTAGTATGCTAATGAGCATATAATATACTTTGAGGTGAAGTCAGGGTCAACCTCTCCTCCCTGTTGGGATGAGTCAGTTTTGGCAGGTCAGTTGTCTGTATCTTCCCTCCCCGCGTCATTCTCTATATTATGACCTTTGCCTCTATTTGGAATCTAATAATCACTGGTCCTGGATCAGGCAACTAAAATTAACAAGATTACACTCTATGTATATGGTCATTGGAGGATTCTATCAGGATTATAGGGTTTGACACAGATTCACAAATGTTTTAATATCATGAGAGGGGTGAAACTAGTGCATTTAATCCACTTTTGATTCACCATACCATGTTTTGTGATCATAGCTGATTATTGGTGCATGATGAAATCTTTAATTAAAAATTGCATTTTTCCCTAAATTCTATGCATTTTTTAAATTCTGTGAGTGAAAAAGTTCAATAAATTTCTGGATCAATTTGCTAGGGCTACCTTAACAAAGTACCATAGACTGGGGAGCTTCAACAGAAATTAATTTTCTCATAATTCCAGAGGCTAGAAATCCAAAATCAAGGTATGTGCAGGGCTGGTTTCTCTGAGGCATCTATCTCTCCTTGACTTGTAGGTAGTCATCTTTTTGTTTTTACATGGTTATTCCTATGTGTCTACATCCAAATTTCGTCTTGTGAAGACACTAGTAATATTGGATTAGGGCCCACCCTTTTGACCTTATCTTAATTATCTTTTTAAAGGCCCTGTTTTCAAATACAGCCACATTCAGAGGCATTAGGATTAGGATTTCAAATATATGAATTTTGGGGGGACACAATTCAGGTTATAACAGTACTTCCTCTATATTTGGCACTGGACAATCTGCTAAAAGTCAAATATTTACTCTTTAATTCAACATACATTCAGTAAGCCAGGGACAATTATAGGTGGTGGGGATGTAGTAGGGACCAAAACAGACAGAAATCATATTCTAGTGGGTAGTGTATAGAGGTTAAGTGAGTCAGTGATACTAAGAACTGTTTTAATTTTATATCAAATATTAAGGCACATAAATCAATATGGAAAGATTTTGTGAGAACTTATAAGCAAATCATGTTTGGTTCCAATAAAGGTAGCCATCCTTGGCCTTCTGGAACCTTCTAAATTTTTATTGTTTTCTGGAAGTATAAACCATAATAAAGTTAGCTTTGAGTCAATATAAAATAGGATTGAAGATTAAGAAAGATACCCTGATTTTTCTGTTGTACTACTCTAAGGTGTCAGGTATTTGACAGAACTTGAAAATTTAAACTGCAGTTTTGTTGAAATTGCATTTCACATAAGTGTGCATTTTGTTATTGGTAATAGTTTTGAAATGTCGGCTGCAAATCTACAGCATTGCCACAAAGCCAACATTTTTAGGTTTTGATTTTGTTATTTTGGTCTGAAAAATGATTCATATATTTAATATAAAATGATAATGCAATGTGTAAATTTCCAGTAAAAGCTCAGATGTTTGTGCGTGTATCTATATTTCAATAACTCATTTTAACTTTTATCATGAGCTCTCTTGTCCCCTCATTATCGGTAAAATTAAGTTTTGTCCAAATGAAAACAAAGCAGGGATTTATTAGTTATTTTCATTTAAGAATTCAGTCCTATTCAAGGATTTCCTTTACTTCTCAGGGTCCTCTGACTTCTCATCTGTCTAATTTGGTTCTAAGTTCCCTACACTTAGTTGTCATGTTGTGTTCCTAGGGCAGACCAGGTCCCATCTGTTTCTGAGCAGGAATGACGCTTGAAGCTCAGGCCAGCTGTGGCTGGATTGTCAGTAGGTATCCGTGATGCTCCTGAGCGGTCCTCTCATGTTGCATTGCTTGGTGGGCAGATTAGGATGACTTTTGATGCGGGCCCTCCTCCCCTTTCTTGGGCCACCTTCTCATAGGTAAGTCAGTAGTCATTTACAGGTAAACACTTTGTCCAAATGGGACCCTCTATCCCCCATTTTTTGATTCTTTCTTTTTTCATTCTAGTGATTCCTTTTCTCTTCCCTATCACTGGTCTCCTGTTCATGTAGCTTGGAAATGGCTGAGAATGGTTGGGTGAAGGGAAGCAGTTGGTCTATTAGTAAGGTCTAGAAGGGTTCTGTGCTCCCACTTGTTTGAAACTTTATCTGGCAAGTGGACTACTTGTCCTTTTTTTGTCCTCAGCATTTAGTTCAAGTTCCGAGAAACAGGAAGTATTCCACTTGGTCTCCCATTCTTGAGCATTTCTTTGTGTTGGATTTCCTTCACATGGTATAATTAAACGTGTTAAAAATGTATCGAGTTTGTAGATTTGTATCAACTCTGGAATAATTGCTCTCTTAGAAGCATAATGTTCTTTGCTCATCATGAGAGGCTGAAGTCTTTTGATGAGCAGTTTGAGGTTTAAATTCTTGATCATGTCCTAGATATCAATATAACTTTCATGAATAAATCAATCTATTGATCCATGACCTTGTGGTTCTTCAGGTATTTATTGACAGAAGGTGAATTAAGATAGAGATTAGAAATGATAGATTGTGCAATTGAAAAATGATCATCTCCAATTAAGTTTGATTTTTTTAAATTGCCAAGTAGGTTTTAAGGAGAAGTTTCTTTAACAGTGATAGTTTGATTTTATCTTATTTTGGTCAGTATACCAGGTTGTCCTTTGTTCAGAAAAATGACACAGAAGAATTTCTCCAGGGGTTGCTTTCCACATACTAATTTTAAGTCAGTTAAATTATAGCCTAATAACACTTATCCCAGGGAATCCCATAAGTCTTCATTGCTCAAAGGAAATTCCTATACCCAGTGTGTTGTGGGGAGGGCAAAAGTTATTTAGCTGGAAAAGCACAGTCTAAGCATTTACTGCAAATTGGAAATAAATCCATTTTATAGTCACCACAGGAATAGCTAGGAATGTTACTTGCTTAACTATCTGCTGGAAGCTCTGGTTCATAGGAGAAATGAAAATACATAGCTGAAAAAAAATCAAGCATTCTCTTTTTTGCCATTTAATCTCATTCTGAAGTGAGCAGTGAAAATTAAGGATTATCCTACCCCCAATTTGCACTATAAATATAAATGAATTCCTCAATTAAAATGTTTGTTCATAAAAATGCAGTGGAATACTAACCACTTAATAGAATGCTGTAGTTAAAAACACATAGCTTATTTTTATCATCCCTTTTTAGAAAGCATCTAACTATAGTAATAGGATTTGAATTACCAGTATTACTTGTTCCCTTTTAAATTTCCTGACCAGTTTACATATTTCTCTGTGTTTCATTAGTTAAGATCATTTTAAGGGTTTTCCCTAATGATTCTCTTTTTGTTGTTAATAAACTGGTTTTGAGCAATGCACCCACACTAGAAGATGACAAAAATGGCTTCAGGGATAGTTATTCATGGCCCCATCATTAAAAATTCCATGACCTTGGACAAGGCACCATTTATCTGAGACATAGTTTCCCCAACTGTAAATTGAGAAAACTAAAACTACTTAATTTATAAGGCCATTAACTTATTGAAGCTCCAATACAATGTATGTGACAGTCCATTTTCAAGCACAGAGCACTCCGCAGGTGACTGCTTTTCTTTACATAAGTGCTGTACCATTAAGGAACATGATGTGTCCTCTCACCTATCTTCAGAGGGTCTACCTTAAACCTGTGAGCAACCAGAAGCCATTTCTGAACCAGACTTTGCAATTTGTGTGACGTTACGTATTGGATTTGGCCTTCAGACTGGTTATTTCCATAGTTATGCCAATGCACCTTTACATTTGTCTGCAATGGGAAAATGAAATGGATAGTTTTTCACTGATGTTTGAATCTCATCAATGCAGGCAGTAAACCTGAATGCTTGTGACTCAAAGCCTTAAGTTCTTAAAATCTTTCTTTGAATCTCAGTATTTATTTCTGTATCGCTATGTCCATTATTAAACTATTAACTGATGAACTAGTGAAAGACAAACCAACTCCAGCTCTCTAAAATCAGACTTGTTATGCGTGAAGTCAGAATTTTAATAAATTGAGTATGCTATTTTACCTTTTGCCTTGAAAACTGATTTTAAAAATAGTAAATTACTATAGTTAGAGATAGCAAATGAAATGTTTATAATGGGAGAAAATAAAAATAGCGAATAATCTTTTAGACAAAAAGTCAGAGGAAAGAAAGCCTCCCAGTACATATCAAACTTATCATTATTAACTATGAAAGTATTTGAAATAGTCAAGAAGTAGAAGTCAGATATAACCATTTGAAATTCACAACCTTCTTTTCTTAATAGACTTTAATATTTAGAGCATGAATTTTTAATGAAAATACCATATTCTTAAGAGTTTGTCATCATCTAGCACCAACCAAAGATATTAAGAATTTGTTTCATGTAGCAGTAGACCAGGTACAAAAAGAAACAAATTATCTGAATGTCTGCTCACTTTTGACTGTGTGACATAAGTTTTAGGACTTACAAGGGCAAGGAAGTTTGGAATAGGCAAAAAATATTACTCAGTGACTTCAATAGAAAACAGCATTATTTAGAGCACAGGCTTCTGGGTTACCTGAATCTCATTCTATGGGGGAGTGTCTTGGTGCTATTTTACAACTCTGTAAATTGCAGATATGTGATAGTGATGGAAATTCCTCATTTATAGACATGCAAATAAATTCTGTTAGATGGGGTTCTCTTCCTCTTGTAGAAGAAGCCAGTTTTGAATCCATTTACAAATTCACTGCAATACTCTGATCTATATGTGTGTCTGCTCTTTGAACTGGTTTAAACATCTGCCTGATTCCTTCATTCGAATGAGTTAATAATATCTTTAAAATATGTATTATATTTGCATGAAAGTCATGATTTTACCTTATTTGAAAATTTCCCTTTGACGAAGATACAAGAATAATTCAGTGCAAATCATATTAACAGGCACTTGGTAATTCATCATGCCATACCACTTCTTGGGATGTATTTTATAGAAAATTTTAAAAACTTGAATTAAGCTTTATTTGGTGTAATTGGTGATTGTATGTACTTCCATAGCCACCTGGACAGCCAATGAACAGTGAATTCCAAGTTATAGGATATTTTTTAAAGGACAGCTTTGACAATTGGGAAGTACTTTCTTAAATGAAGCCAAAATCTTCATGCAATTTCTAATTATTGGTTTTAGTTATATTTCTTATGCCATGCAGAATAAATACAATCCCATATCCTCAAAATTGTGCTTCGAATATAGAAAACAGCCATATTCGCTGTTAGCCTTTTTTCTTTCTCCCAAGAAAAATCTGAGTTCTTTAGTCTTTCCTAATCTAAATCCTAATCCTAAAATAATCTTGATTATTTTAGACACTGTTAAGGCACTGTTTCACAATGAGCCTTATAATGAAGATACACTAAAGACTGCTTGGCAATTCCAGGAACAACATCATTATGTTTTCTTACAGAGATAAAATCATGTGTGCTGCTGCCCAACCGTATTTTCTATATACAACATTTTAAGAGTTTGTTTTGAGGACTTACATTTACTACTATTCAGGTTCACCATATTTTAGCTCATTATTTTAATCTAATAAGAACACATTAGATCATTAATCTTTCTTGTCTTGTTTTATTTTATTTGTTTGTTCTTCCAACATCCTTTATGTCTATTTGGTATCTGGCACTGCCATGGGGATAACAAAGGTAAGAAACATAAATGTTCTTTTTTTTTTGAAGTCTAATAAGGGAAATAGACATCTAAAAATGAATTATTAGAGACCAGACTCTTAAATGCTCAGAGGAATGTTATCATGTGATAGGAACGCCATTATTCTTCTTTTGTGGTGGCAAAGTTGGCTATTGACTTCCCTACCAGCTTTGTGCAGATTCTTTATGTGCAAGTTTAAGTGTAAATATATTTTTGAGGTACCAACTGTGATAGCATTGAGGGATCTTCAAGTTAAGATTTGAGTGAAACCAAGAAAAGTGAATTAAATTTCCTAAAAGTATTGATATTTGAAGAAATATCCCAGACTGGGTGGCTAAACAGACAAAAATTGTTTTTTTACACATTTCAGGGGACTGGAGTCTTAGATCAGGGTGTCAGCATGACTGGTTTCTGGTGACACCTCTCTTCCAGGACTGCAGATGGCTGTCTTCTTGCTGCGTTCTCCCATCATGAACTTTCCTCAGTGTATGTGCAGGAGAGGGAGAGGGATTTCTCTCTTCCCATTCATATGAGGCCACTCTCTATCAGGTTAGGACCCCATCTTTCTGAATTCATCTAACCTTAATTAATTCCTGATAGCCCTGTTTCCAAAGTCACATTGGGGGTGAGGGTTTCAACATATAAATTTGGGGGAACACAATTCAGTCCATACCATTTGTGGTATCACAGACTGAGGGATGCCTATATTGAATCACACTGTGCTCAGCTCATTACCTCAACAACTTAACATTTTTATGTCAGGGTTTTAAATGACTCCTCATATTTTTCAATGAAACAATAAACAATAGTTACCATATCTGCTCCTGGTCTATTGCAGCGTAATGTAGTGAAACAGAATAGTGTAGGATTAAGGGAAATCAGCTAGAATCCTCACTCTACCACATGTAAGCTATGTGACCTCAGCTAAGGTAGAACATTAATGAGTTAATATAAGTTCATAATTTTAAACAATACATGGTACATAGTTAAATATCTGTAAGTGTTAGCTTTGGTTTTCATTCATATTATGCTGATCAATTTCTGTAGGGAGACATTATAAGCCATCCATATTTCTCTGCCAAGTTTTCATTTGACATGAATGAAATTCTTCAGGATTCTAATCACTCATTTTTGTGAGGCTTTGTAGTCTATGTTGTTTTCAGGATACACTATCCCAGAACTGAACAAGTAACAGAATATTTCTTAATAAGGTTAAAAATTCAGAGTTGTCCAGTCACATGGTAGATCAAAACAATAATAGCTCCTAGAGAAGAAAGTTATCTAAGTGATTTTTCCTAATTTCATTTAATTTTCCATAAAGGACTTATCATTAAAATGAAATAGATGCAGTGGTTTTAAAATATCGACTATTGGGACCAAATATTATCTCTTCTTTTGTATATTTTAAATTTTATTTAGTGAAAAACTTGGGGTGTCACTCAGGTGTAAGTTTTAAGAATATTCAATCAATTGACAAAAATATTCATTAAACAATAATTGTATGTTCTGGACTTTGTCCAATAGATGAGGGTGGAGGTGCACCATTTCTGTGGACACGTGAGGAAACCCTGTGGAAAAGCAACACTTAGTTTTTCTAAACATGGTGAGTAGAAGAGTCTGTGAAGAGATAAGAGGCAGAAAAGATAAGGAACAGATGACGTCATGAGATATAAGATGCAAAAGTTGACCACAGGTCAAATGCATGGAAGAAATCAGGTTAGATGAGAAGAGTGAAGCGCTGGCTGTGTCGCGCTTAGAGAGCGCTCCTGGTGACTCTCGCGAGAACAGGTGGGAGCAGCCGTGGTGGCCTGAGTGAATGGGAACAGTGGTGTGTAGGTGGAAAGGCTACGCCTTTAAGAAGTCTAGTTGCTCCTGGACAGACAAGGAAAACGGAGACTGGTGATATCTCTCAGCCACTGGATCCAGCCTTGTAGAAAGATTAGCTCTAACTCTGGATGGTTTATAATATAAACAAATACATTTCCTCCTTTGTTGTTAGTCTGAGTTAAGGAGTACTCTGAGTACTATGGAGAAGAGAATGTGTAGAGAAAGCAAAGAAAAACAGAGGCAAGAATAAGGAAGGCATGTTTATGAAGAAAGTAGGAAAATAGCAGCAACCCAAATGCCATCCATTTGGAGACCTGGGATGGGTCCAGATGATAGAGGATCTCAAAGAAAAGGCGAAATTCCACAGAGACAGACATTTGTCTGTTATGTTCACTCAACAGTAGGCACTCAACAATTCCTTGTGGAATGAATGAATAGGGATCTGCTGTGTTCGGGTGCGTTGAGTTGAGCAGTCATTTCGCCTTGTTAGAAGTGTGGTAATGGGAGCCCCTGGGAGCCCCATGAACACATCTACTAGGCAGGTGGAAAGCTGTGGCTGAATGTTATGTGAGAAGTTATACTGGGAGAAGATAAGCCCACATTCAGAAAACTTGCTGGGATAAAAGTTGTGTTGCCATGTCTACCACATAAAAACGCAGGGCACACTGTTAAACTTTAGATAAACAACAAATTAATAACTAATTTTTAGCATAAGTACGTCTCGTGCAATATTTGGCAGCCCTAGATAGAAAATATAAAGAGAAGAGGAACAGATCATCTCCATTTATAAATTTATCCTGCAGTTCATACAATACTGGATTTGGGGACTCTTTATCATTTCTTTACAGTTCACTGCACGGACATAAGAAATGGAGGTTACAGGAGTACTGAGGCAATCGTTCTCTAAAAGCCTATTTTGAAATAAGGGGAGAAAGAAGTGCAGAAGTGCCCTTGTTCCTTGTCATGTTTAGAAGAAATGGATTATTTCAAGGTTTTTTTGAAACAACAAAAATGCTTTAACTGCTTTTCTACTTTAGCAGGAGAAATTCTGTTCCAGGGAAAATTTGGACAATGACAGGTCAATAATTTAATTTTAAGAAACATTGCCTTTTGCTAAAACCCTTTTTCCTCTGTCGTGATCAAACATTGCTCTCTTGCTCAAGCCATGAATCATATGAACAAAGATTATATGGATATAAGATTTCTGGTTACCTAAAATATTTATGCTGACTGAATAGCTAATGAAAGAAGGAATATAACTGTACAACTTCAAAATCTTTTAGGACTAAACATATACATAGATGTTAAAAGACGTTTCATTTGCCTGGTACAAGAATTTTTTATGCATGTTACAGTGTATTTTTAAGATTCTTATGATTTCCCCTTCACTGAGCAAAACATAATTTGGATCTAGAGTAGGGTGACTGTTTTTTTTTTTTAATTGAAAGGATAGAGATTTTTCTCCTTATTTAAAATGCTTTTTTAAATCATTTAACCATTTTACATATAATTTCACAGGACATAGTTTTACATAGAGATAACTGTAATTGTGATAAAGAGACTGCATTTTTTTAAATGTAATTTTATTTTTTTATTTTATTTTATTTTTTTTTGAGAGGGCATCTCTCATATTTATTGATCAAATGGTTGTTAACAACAATAAAATTCTGTATAGGGGACTCAATGAAGAGACTGCATTTTTTGATGTCTGTCCTCTGACAGCTTTCAAGCCCCCACTTCCTCCCTTTTTTCCTTTGCCAGTATGATGCTTATTTATATGCAAAGTTTTCAGAAAGAATATACTTCAAATTAAGCGGCAATTGCTACATTGGGTTATTATTCTTGTGCAGTATGAAATGCTAATGATAAGGTGATGATGTTGGTAACATACATACTCTCAATTACCATGTGAATTCATCAAATTAATTTAATTTAGGACAAAATAAACAAAGTTGTGATTCAATGATTAGTCAATTATATATGTTGAGAAAATTGGCAAACTAGCTGTGAGGGAAGTGTTTGATTTGTCTCTTATTTTTCTTTATTCACACATTATTTCCAAACCAGTTCAAAATGGATTAAGTAGTTATTGTTAAAAAAAAGAAAAAGAAAAAATGCTCTGAAAGTTGAAACCTTTGTTTTATTGTGAAATAGAATGCTATTGCCTAGATGATTTCATGATTTCTTCCATTGTATTTATGTATCTATGTTTGTATGTGTGACTGTTTACTGTATTAGGGTTCTCCAGGTAAACAGAACCAGTAGGGTGTGCTTGTGTTTCATATGCATCTGTTTATGTACATGTATACGTAAGTGTATTTGTTCTGAAGGAAAGGACTCTGCTCGGTGCCACAGGGAAGTCAGATACAGTGAGACGAGAGACTAAAGTCAAGAAAGCAAAGTAAATTTTAATGCACTCTGCATAGAGTAACAGAGCGGGCCTGCCTAAGGTGAGACAGGTTCAGACGCTCATTCTGAGGCTTTTATCTGTTTTTGGCAGGGCAAAGAGGCCCTTGATTGACAGCTGTCAGCTCTAGGCTTTTTCTGATTGGTGAAATGGGGACAGGGGCTGTGCTGTGCCTGTGCTTCTGATGTTTCCTATCTGGGGGGACCCTGGACATTTCCTGAGTCACTCTTGGACCCTGTGGCTTCATCTGATTAACTGTCTGAGTCATTTCTGGCTTTCTGGCTCTATCTGATCAACTCCCTGAGTCATCTTTGGGGGGCCCTTTCTCCTTTTCATCCTGTTCATTTCTGTCTTTCTGCATAACATATCCATCCATACATAAATTGAAGAATTGGTTTGTGCAGTTATGGATGCTATGAAGTCCCATGATCTGCCACTGCAATCTGAAGACCCAGCAAAGCCAATGGTGCAATTGAGTCCAAGTCCAAAGGCCTAGGAAGCCAATGGTGTAAATCCCAGCTTAAAGGCAAGAGAAGATGAGATGAAATGTTCCACCTCACACAGGGAGGCAGAAAAAAGGGGCAAATTCCTCCTCCCTGTTCAAGCCCTCAACAGATCAGATGGTGACCACCCACACTGAGGAAGGCAATCTACTTAACTGAGTCCACCAATTCAAATGCTCATCTCCTCCAGGAACACCCTCACAGACACACCTAGAAGTAACCTGTAACCTGGTCACCTCTTGGCCAGTCAAGCTGACCAAAAGTTAACCATCACAATTACTGAATGGAAAATTCATACAATTGAAAAGCCAAAAAAAATAGAAGGTTGAAATTTTGATACAAGCATTGCTTTAAATTAAATAGGTTTATAGCTTATACAGATGATACATTAAACATTTTTTTCAAAATATTTTAATAGATATTATATAGAAAGATGAAAAACATGCAAAAGAGAAACCACAAATGCAAAAGCATTCACAAAAACATATTTAACGCTGAAACACATTTTTAGCCAGTATTACTATTGACTCTTGTTTATCAAAGTGGCGAATAAGTATGAGATGGTTTTAATCAGTACCAGCAAGGGCAGGGTGAGCTAAGCCCCATGCTGTTCTTCCCATGGAAATATAAATTGGTCCAGTCATTTTGGAAAGGGACTTGTGAGATTACCAAGACACTTTAAAATGTTCTTAGCCTTTGTTTTCCTCTTTTGTACATTTTGTCTGGCAAAGTGTGTATGTAAATCATAATTAATGTATAAAACTGTTCAGAGCAGTATGATTTATAACACTCCTAGACTAAATAAACTCCTTAGTGAGGAAATAACTCAGCACATTATTGTACATCCATATGATAGGGAGTTGTCAGGCTTTTGAATCTGAGCTCTTCAAATAAAACTTGGGAAAGATCATGACAAATTAAGTGGGAAGATAAACAAAACAGGATACATTTGTTATGACAGTATCAGCAAAGTGTTAACCAAAACCCATTTCCTCTTCTTCTCTGGCAGCACAGCTAGAATATATTTGTGGCTAGGTAGGGTCAGGTGACTGGGTACTAATGGAGCATTTGTAGAAATTATTCCCTCATCCTACTCCCAAATATCTCTCAAGAAAGATTATCTACACTTGTTTCCCTTCCCTGAGTAGAGAGAGATGGCCACAGTGACTTCAGAATGAATGGGTTGATAATGGAGAAACCTGTCCCTGCAGGAACATACCCCAACTCCCAAAACACACACACATGCAGTTCCTCAGGATTCTAAACAAAAAATAAGCTTCTAACACATCTGAGCCACTGAGAAGTTTTTTATTAGAGCTGCTACTAGCATAACCCTGGATAATTCACCTGTACGTGCTGTTTGTAGCACATGGAAAGAGAGAGGAGAGAGACTGATAGGAAATAGGAAGTGCATCAACATATTGAGAGTGGTTGTTGCAGACTTACATTTTGCTTTTTTAGGTAGCTCAGCTTTCCCTAAAACTTACCAAGGGTACAGGTGGGCAGATGATATTAAAAGCAATAACAATCACGTGAGTTCTTTCCATATTTGCTCATGGAAAGTGGAATGCTGCTCATGTATTTTTTTTGGAAGTCACTGGTGGGAGTCACCTTCCGTGTGTCCTTTACTTAGGCTGCTGCTTCAGCTATAGTGGCATCCTCCGTTTAGGCCCTTTTTGGAGCTCTGGGATTCGTCCCAAGTGTATTGCCATGGCTGTCTGGTTCTCTCATTTCTCTTGGGGCATCTCTGGGTGCAAGAAAAACGGAAACGATATTCAAGTACCATCTTCCCATATTATTCTCTCAGCCTCAGCACTGCAAATAAACAAAAACATTGTTTACTGTTTCAAAGATGGTGTCTTTCTCTGTGGTGCTCTGAGATGTTTCCTTTATTAAGGAATTAATTTTGCCAGACAATTAGTCATTTTAATCAAATTGGGCTGCTCTGTTACTATAGTGTGTTGATATTAGTGGAACATGTACAGGATTTCATTGCTTCTACTTGGGATTAAAATGATTTAAAAGTAGCAGCACTAAGAGTCCTTTTAATGAAGTGGGGTGAGAAATTTTTATTGTGTCCTTTTTATTCTTCAATTAATATTTATGTTTTGTTACATTTCATCACATTTGATCCTTATAATCAAAATTTGGCTATATTGCAATATTGATTTACTGCTATTACTAATGATAATCTGTAGACTTCTTTTTAGCATTTTTCATATTTGTTATAGCCTATCTAGTAAAATTCTCAAGCAGCACGATTATTCTTATTTTATACATTTTATAAAGAACTGAGGTCAAATGATTTTTGACTTAACCAAGCTTGTGTCATTTTGGCAAAGTCGAGATATGATCTGCATTAGCCAGGGTCCTAAGAAGAAGCAGACAGCATACTTGAAGTAGGGTAATTCACAGAGAGGTTATTTACTGATGAGGCTCTTTACTAAGACGTGGGTGTAGATAGTGCAGAAACAGGATTGTTACATTCTTTAGACTTGAAGGGGCAAGAGAAGGGAACAATTAGGTCTGGAAAGAGATAATCGTGAGAAGTCAGCTGCCTCAGGGAATCAATGGCCTTCAAAAGAAGGAGCTGGGAAGCTCAAGGCTGACTCACAGGTATGGTGATGGGAAATAAATAAGTAGACTCACTCTTCTCCCTCCCTCTGATCTCCTGCTAAGGTCCTCTGTGACCAAACCCAACCAAAAGCCAAGGGACTGTGGTTTACATAAGTTCATATAAGACAGCATGGTGGGGAGGGGGGAACAGAGAAGGGTGGAGGGGCAGGGCGTCTGCTATGGGACCTTGAATAGCAGGTGTTCGTCGTGCCTTTGCAGCAGAGAAGATCTCATCCCATTGACTATCAAGGGCAAAGTCGTCATTCCTGTCTTTTTCTCCTCAGATCCATATTGCACTGTGATTGGTAGAAGAGAAGACAGAAACAAAACTACTGGTTCCTGAAGATTCTATTGAATCCAGTAAGTTATAAATAATACTAAGTAACTGATATTGAAAAGAACCTTGTGCTTTACATTTGTTATTTTTTTTAGCATCTCAGCTTCTAAATATCCTTGCTGTACACAGGCTCTATTATAAGTCAAATGTATGCTTGCATCGAGACTTCACATATGGAGGAGGACACACACATACACAAAGGGTCAAGGAGACTTACTTAAAGCCACAGCAGTGGAGTCAGGGGTCATGTAAACGGCAGCAGTGGGTATGAGGTGACGTTTGCTGCTGGGGCATCATCGATGAACAGCCAGTGGTACAGCACTGCAGCTGTACTTTAACCAAACAGCTGATGTGGCCTGACCTTGGCTTTTGTCTCTGCTGTGCAGAAGACTGCCTTAATTTCTGTTAATTCTTTGTTGATTCTGTGTGACATCTGGTATCCTGTTCATAAGTTCACTTGTCTACTTAAATTAGCAAGCTTGTCTTTCCGTTATTTATAACAAGAACAACCGTGGGAATAAGCCCTCACGATGCAAGCATTATTTTTCAAATTTCAGGTCACAACCAGTAGTGGACTGTGAAGTAATAGGCAGGCTGTTTAGACCTGGGTCCAAGTCCACAGTGAAGGGGTTGCCTGATGAGTGCATCAAGGCTAATGTCGCTCAAAAGTTTTGCTTTCCTGTCTGTGATGTAGACAATATATCAACTCTGGGTAAGAGGGTGTAACCCTATGCTTGAGGTGGGGTAACTGCTAGAGCACAGATTGGGCACAGTAGTCTAAACAGGTATATGAGGAGTGAAAATAGAGTGGGAGAGAACATCAGGCATCAGGCTGTGGCGAGGCACCACCGTGAATGGGGAAGCTGCCCAAAAAACAGCACTGTCAGTGATGTGGGGGACCCCCTTGCGGGAACGCAGGTGGCAAGGGTGGGAAAAGGTGGGCCGCACAGGGTCTGGAGAGCACAAATGCATGGGACACATACCTGTGTAGGACCCTTGGCTCACAATATCTAGTTAGCCAACGTTTATGAACACGGTGGAATATTAGTTACCAGAGACAAAGTGATAAACCAGACAGGCATGGCTCCCACCAACCCACCTCCACCCTGCTGCAGATTAGAGTCTAGGTAAGAAAACAGATAAGCGGCAAAATAACATGACTGCTGGCCTTGTTTGTGCATAATTGGGACTGAGTGTTCAGACTTCCAGTTTGAGGCTTGGGGCAGAGCCAGAAGACAAAGGTTTATGACAGATAACGAGTCGTGAGTGTGACCTGCAAAGTGGTGTAACCTGAGGGAAGTGGACCACAGGTTTGTCATAGTACTTCCCTCAGTCTGTATTTTACTACAGGGATTCTATGTAGATATCTTATCCCCACTAGTACAAAGTGCAGTTAAAGACAGAAAGAATACATTTTGTTTATCTTGGTATTCTCCACAGCAAGATGTGCAGAATAACTTAGTGCAAAGAAATTTTCTTTAATGAAGGGTTGATTTATTTAATTAAGCCAGGGTTCTCAGTAGGCATGAAACACAGATACGGTGCTTACACTCTTCTTTAAAGAAACAACTTTGCCATCATAGTGATGAAGAGTGACTTTTAAATTACAAAAATCACAATATTCACAGGACTCACAGAATTGAAGCTATAATTGCCTGTACTTTATATATGAGGAATTGAACTTCCTGTAAATAAGATATCACAAAATGTTTAGAATTTTAACAAAGCTAATGCCTGGAATATTCTTTAGCACAGCCTACCTTTTTAAGTAGTCTTTCCTTGAAATTTGTGGTCCAAATAGATTTGGACATATTTTGAGTGAAATCCCTAGATTTTACATTATACCTCATTATACCTCAATGAACTATTTCATAATTTAGTTTTCTTTAGTTTTATTTCTACCTCATAATTTTTCCCCTGGAAAAACAAATCTTGATTCACTTAACAAAATTTATTACAAACCTTATCTTTTTCTGATTTCCATTTAAGGCAAATTTCCTTGAAAATTTGGCCACTATTTCCTGAGAGCATTGTCAAAGGAAGTCTACTTCATTTGGATTGTTAGATTCTTGTGTGTTAAACATTGCTTTAATATTTCTTTCTTTCTTTCTTTTTTTATTTTTATTAAGGTTATTATTGATATACACTCCTAAGAAGGTTTCACATGAAAAAACAATGTGGTTACTACATTCACCCTTATTATTATGTCCCCCCCATACCCTGTTGCAGTCACTGCCCATCAGTGTAGTAAGATGCCACAGAGTCACTATTTGCCTTCTCTGTGCTACACTGTCTTCCCCACGATCCCCCCAACAGCATGTGTGCCAATCATAGTACCCCTGAGTCCCCTTCTCCCTCTGTCCCCACCCTCTCTCCCCGACCCCTCCCCTTTGTTAACTGCTAGCCCCTTCTTGGAGTCTGTGAGTCTGTTGCTGTTTTGTAACTTCAGTTTTTCTTTGTTATTATACTCCACAAATGAGGGAAATCATTTGGTACTTGTCTTTCTCCACCTGGCTTATTTCACTGAGCATAATACCCTCTAGCTCCATCCATGTTGTTGCAAATGGTAGGATTTGTTTCTTTCTTATGGATGAACAGTATTCCATTGTGTATATGTACCACATCTTTCTTTTACTTTAGAAGTTTTAATGTATCCTAGTGGGCTTTGACTTTTAAACCTTAGGAATTCAGTTCAATGTGTTATCATTAATATGACATTCTTAACCATTAGTGAATATATTAACTTACCAAAAATTTATTTTTGAATTAAATAAAAAATAATATAATTTTAAAACTGTAACTACTCTATAACCTCTCAAAAACACATTTACTTGCTAGATAATGTTGGAATTTTTTAGTTGAGAACTCATGGTTTTACATAGATATTTATCTTTCTTCCATTTCAATGATTTTGGTGTGTAAAGTCACTAAATTCTATTGTACATCTATGTACAAAGAATTTGGAGTTTTCCTGTTCATAAGGAAGTTTTAGCCTAATGCATTCTATCCTCATGATTTGCAAGGACCATGAGGGAAAGACAAATAAAATGCTCTAGTTGTGCAGAGGAGCAGCTATTTATTTCAAGGAAGGTTTTAGAAAATTGAAGGTTTTTGATCTGGACCTTATGAGAAGGTCCAATCAAAACTGGCAAAGAGTGGGAAAGGAAGGGTCACTATAGGAGAGAATAATATTAAATCTTCTCAATCAAATTAACTGCTATTTCTGAAAGTATAAGCAACTTTCCAACCAGCCTGGTTTGGGACATTAGCTTTCCAAATGTCCTTTTAACCTTACGATTTCTGTGTTCTGTTTATTTTACCTTTTCCTATAATTTCTTTTCTTTAATATATTTTCTTCTATAGTATTTGCCCTTATTGTTGCTTCCATAATTCTCCTACCTAAATAGAATATACTTAAATTTTTTTAATGCTGGTAACACATGTTTGTATCTTCCATATGGCACTTTATTTCCAATACATTTTTAAAAATTTGTTGACGTGATCAAGTCTTAATCCCATCCTAGGTTGTGAATATTGTGACTATCTCTACATGTCCTATTGTGTTGGTATCTTGTATGCAGGACACACTCAATGAAGTTTTACTTTAAATTGTTTACTTATGAAACTTTCAGAACTTTAGAATGGCTGTCATCTCATACACAAGGCCTGCTTTAACATGGGGCCAAATAACTTGATATGATTGAGGAATATATAAAAGCCTCTTACAATTGAACAACAGCAAGAAGAAAAAAAAACAATTGAAAAATGGACAGAGGAATTGAATAGACATTTCCCCAAAGTAGCTATACAAGTGACCAGTAAGCACATGAGCTGATGCTCAACATCATTAATCATTAAGGAAATGAAAATAAAAACCACAATGAGATAAAGCTTTACTCCCAATAAGACAGCTATAATAATAATTTTTTAAACCTCAGAAAATAGAAAGTGTTATCAAGTATGTAAGAAATTAGAACCATCATACATTGCTGGGCGAATGTAAAATGGTGAACCTGCTGTGGAAAACAGTTTGGCCATTTCTCTAAAAGGGAAACATGGAATGACCACACGACCCAGAAATTCCACTCCTAGGTGGAATTCCACACTCAGGAAAATTGTAAATATATTCAGACAAAAATCTGTATGTGAATGTTCATAACAAAAAAAAAACTCTGCAAAAATGTAGAAATGACTGAAATGTCCATGAACTGATAAATGGATACATAAAATATGACATAGCCATACAATGGAATATTATTTAGCCATGAAAAGGAAGTAAACATGCTATAGCATGGATGAACTTTGAAAATACTATGCTGAATGAAAGAAGCCAGACACAAAAGGCCACATCTGTACAATTCCATTTATATGAAATGTTCAGAATAGGCATATCCATAAATACTGAAAACAGATTAGCGGTAGTCAGAGGCTGCAGAGAGAATGGGGAGTGACTTCTTTGAGGGTATTCACTTTCCTTTTTTGACATGAGGAAAGCATTAAATTAGAGAGTGATGATGTTTGCATAACATTTTGAATGTACTAATTGCCACTATATTTTGCACTTTAAAATCTGTCAGTTTTCATGTAGTTTTTAAGATGGGGAGTTTTATGTTGTATATTTTACCTCAATCAGGAAAATACATTTCAAAGCCAATTCCAACACCTTGCCTGTTTACCTGGCAGCGGTATGGTATGCAGAGCTGAAGGTGCTGGTGTCTATCACATGGGCTCTTGGAGCAACATACTGGGTTCAAATTCCCATGTGGACACTCTCCCAAAAGTGACTCCCAGTGAGGCTCTTTTCTTTGAATGTTGGCGGAATTTGTGACTTGTTTGTAAGCAACAGAATATGGCAAATGCGCATCCTTGTAAGACGCTGGAAGGGGACCCAGCTATACCCTTCCCTGACTCCTGAATCACTAAAACCATGAGATAAAAATTATGTGTTAAGCCATGAAGTTTGTGGTGATTTGGTAGGCAGCAATAAATAACACATTCAACTCTAATAATTAATTAGCTCTGTGACTTTGGGCAATTCATATTCCTAGACTCTAAATATAGATAATCATTGTTGTAATGATAATCAATGGATGGTGTAATATAACTGTAATAGATAGTCTATGATGTATTCAATCTTAAAATTGTTGTAGTAATTAAATGAGATAGAACACAAAAAGTATTGTGAAGAACCCATATCAAGTGCTCAATTAGAGCTATTATAATTTTATATATTATCTAAGTAGTGATACAAGTTTCATGCAATTTCTTCTGAAGTAACATTTTTTAAAATTAAGATATTGATATATACTCTTACAAAGGTTTCACAAGAAAAACAATGTGGTTACTACATTCACCCTTATTGAGTCCCCCCATGTACCCCATTGCAGTCACTGTCCATCAGTGTAGTAAGATGCCACAGAGTCCCTATTTGTCTTCTCTGTGCTACACTGTCTTCCCCGTGACCCCACACACACCATGTGCACCAATCATGATACCCTACAATCCCCTTCTCCCTCCCTCCCCATCCACCCTCCCCCATCCCTCCCTTTTGGTAACCACTAGTCCTTTCTTGGAGTCTGTGAGTCTGCTGTCATTTTGTTCCTAAAGTAACATTTTTCATCTCAATATTTCTGTACACAAGTTCAATCAGTGATATCACATTGGCAGGAAGGAAAACAATTTAAAAATTCCCTGAACTAAACCCAATTCCTCAATGATTGCCACACTGAAAAATTACTACAATTGTTTTGTTATCCTTGGGCATGAAAGACTATATTTTTGAAATAATCTTTTCCTAAGGAAATATAAAATGATGATCAAATCAGCAAAGCAAAGTCCAATTTTTGAAATTCTGCTTAAAATCATGGATATTGAATCTCTAGAAACCATCAGAAAAAAAGTTGTTTTTATCAAAATAAACTAATAAAAATAATGTTAATGTAATGGGAAGAGCACTGAATAGGAATTTTTAAAGTTTATTTTAGGTTAAAAAAAGTACTGTCAATAATTTCTCTAATTCTTGTTTTCTTATTTTGTAAAATGGTAAAAATATAACTGGTAGTTTAAAATATTTCTCTGGTTGTTAATTTTCTGTAGTTCCATGGGACTAAAATGATGTTCCATTTGTATAAACAAATCATAGGATAGGTAGGGCTCTATATACAGGGTATATAAGATACTAAAAAAACAAAATTATTTGGCAGCCAACTCCTTTGTCTACTATTTTTGTACAGCTGTATTTTAGACTTCCCATATAACTAAAATAATACCCTTAAAACTCACACTGATTTCCTGGGAAGCTTACTGCATTTCACAGACAACCTTTTACTTTCTTGTAAATATCTAATGATATAAAGACTTTTAAAAAAAAGTTTTTATTGAGAACTGTTCATGAAAGGCATTATCTGAATATTTTAATTCAGAAAGAAAAGTCTAATGACCTTGAGGACACATCTGAGAATATAGGAAATCCAGGGTAAATGTGGGGATTTTCAGTTTTCAAAGCTGCTATGTATTAAGCTTCTAGTTATTTATGAATATTTGACATTAGTGGTAGTTTGGAAACTTGGGATCCAGAGTTCTAGATTGTAAACATTTAATTGTGTGTTTTGTTCACCTATACAGAATAAATTTTGGTTGACTAATGAATACAAATGAATATTGGAATGATAGAGACTAAATATCCTATGGAAAATGAAAAATAAAAGGTGTTTTTATAACATAACATTATGAAAGTTGAATAATTGACTCTGTCCTTTAGTGTGCTGTCTCAAAGACACAGCACCTGTCTTGAAGAAAGTTTCTTGTCAAGGGCCAGGGTTCATTATTTTAGGACCCAGATCTCCCTCTCTTAAAGATTCAAAATCTATGCTAAATGTCAATCTGCATAGACCATGTAATTTATGTAATTTATCATCCTGAGCAGGATATTTTGAGAGTAAAAGATGCTACTGCTAATAATGTGACAACAGGTGAAAAATGGGACTTCCCTGAGCAAATTGGGATGTAAAGTCTCACCTAACACTACTACCATCTGAACCCCAAGCAGAATTCAACATTTCTTGCTTTCACTCCTTTTGTTTCTTAGTTGATTTAGATATTTATTCACTTGCTCAACAAATATCTGCTGAGCCCCAATTATGTGCTGCGTGTCAATCTTTTCTCTGAGTGGTAAGAAATTTGCAATGTTTCTGGACTTCATGTTCTACCCAAAGGTAATTTCAATAATACACGTAGCTCTGTTGATGGATGCACAGGATGTAACAGAGTTCTTTGCAACTTTGCCTTTATTACACCTTTGAAGGGTACTTGTCAGTCCTGTATTAAGATGCATGTTAGCTCTCCAGCTCTCCTCTGCCTTACATTTGCTGCTGTTGTGTGTTTGTTTACCTATCAATGTCTCTCTGATTCTCTGTTCCAGTAGTGTTTACTGTTTGAGGAGTCTCTACTACTTTTAATTTGTTCTCTCTTTTATCCTCTTACTTCTGTGTTTCATATTGCTTGTGTATTCTGCCTCTGGATACATCTTTGAAGGGTGATTTTGACTGCTTCTGGGATAGAGTAGTTCCAAAGGTCTGAGAATTCTGGGCATTTACTCTCTTTGGGTCATGTGTTAGTTGTATCTGGAGTGAGCTAACATATGAGCATATGAGCATACAGTATAGACCAGGCACTCTAGTGTTTTATATAAATTATCTCTTCATGACAATCCTATTTAATATGATTATCACTTTTCAGATGAAGAAATGGAGGGTCTAAAGATGAAATGCATTAAAGGTAAAGTTAAAACTCAAATCCAAGTCTTGTTTGACTTCAGAGTCTTGCCTCCCACAATGCCTTACTTTAAATTTTAGGAAATCAAAGAACTATCATGTTAACTTAATGCTTTCTTGACGTGAAGACTATTAAAATATTGTTTGTAGGATTTACCTGGGATCTAAATCAGGAAAATAATAAACTTATGTAATTCCGTATGTCAAATATTCAGAATTTTATTTGCAAATATATCTGGACTTTTCACTTTTTTCCAGCTTTCTTTTAGATACTTCGAAAATCATAAATTTTAACCAACTTTCTTGTTATTTTTTATAAGAGAAAGGCATGGCTCTTTATACTTTTTGAGCACCCAGTCCCCTAATGCTTTCTCTATGCTGATTTTCACTTGGTACAATGCTAGGCTGTAACCAAAAAGGTATAAATTGCTTTTCATTCTAAATCATAATGTATGATGGAATCTCAAAATTTTAAATCAATATGGTATTCATTGGGATACTAGCATACTAAACTGAGACTGTAGCTATTAAAAAATTAGAAGTGTTAAGGTAGACCTAGAGAGCTTACAGATATTGATCATAATTTCACCCAAAAAATATTTATTGAGTTTTTTTTTTACCTACTATATACCAGGAATGGTTCTAGTGCTGAAGATAGGGAAATTTCTTTCAGTTGTAGACTTTTTAGACTTTTTAGGAGAAACCAATCTGTTCCTCACCCCCAATCAAAAAAAGGCCACAGACTGGGTGAAAATTTTGCAATGCATACAGTGACCAAAGGTTATTTTCAAAAACATATAAAGAACTGACAAATCAGTACAAGAAGGTAAATAACTCACTAGAAAAATGAATAAGAGACATGAAGAGGGAATTCACAAGAGGAAATATTAATGGCCAATAAATATGTATTGAAAATATGCTCACAAGAAGTTGGAGAAATGCAAATCAACATTCAAATGAGATACTATTTTACACCCATTGTATTGGCAAATTTTTAAAAAATGTGTAAGTGTATCTAGAAAGGGGAGGAAGGAGAATGGCTGATGAAAGTATAAAATGCCAAATGACACAAAATACTTTGAAAAGCACTTTGTCTATAGCCTTTCAAGTTGAAGATAAAAACAGACTTCACCCAAGATATTCCACTTTTAGATACATATTCTGATCCATGTGCATAAAAAGACATCATAACAACAGGTTTTATAATAGAAACAGAAGTCACCCTGAAATGCTAACAACAGGAAAATGGATAAAGACATCGTAACATGGTCCTTCGGTAGTAGATATTAATTAACATAAAGAGATCAGAACTACATGTATCATCATGAATATATCTCAGAAACCTAAGGTTGAATGAAAAAGAATTGCAGAAAGATAAATACAGTGTGACAAAGTGATTCACTGTAGTTTTAGCAATGCACAGGGTCATGGGGATGACAACGCATATATATTCATGGGGATGACTCAAGATAGCAGTTTTTGGTAGAATGGTATCAGAGAGGAGTGTATGTGCCGTGTGCAATCACGTTTATAGTGTTTTTCTCTTTAGGCTGGAGTAAGGGAAAGTGTTCATTACTCTATACATTCGCACATGGAAAGTATCAATAACAAAATTGGAAAAGTTGTGCTTAGTTGATCTCTTTTCTGACAGCATGATTGTGTACCCCCAAAATGCAAGAGACTGGAGTAAAACAGTTACAGTTATGTAGTATGTTAAGGTTGTCTGGGAACAGATAAACTTTATTCAACTTCAGAAATAAATTACTGAAAAATATATGGAAAAAATTTCTGTTCCCCAAAGCAACAAAACTAGAAAAGCTTAAGAAGAGATTCAAGAGGAAAAACTCAGTGCCTTTATGAAGAAAGCTATTAAATAAAACTGATAGATGTAAAATATTATCTGAACAAATATAAAGGCATGCCATGTTGTCAATAGGAGGTTTTATTGTCATTAAAATATTAATACTCCAAGATTAATATGTTAAATAATACAATTTTAATTAGAATCCCAATGCATTTTTTAACTGGAAAAATGTTATTACATTTTATAATAAATAATAACTGCTTTAAAGTATCCAAGAAAAATATGAAAGAAAAAGAACATTGGTGGGTGACTTCCATTTCAGATGTCAGATCACATTATAAAACTAATGTAATTAAATCTCTCTGGTCTTGATCTTTTAATAAATACACTTATTACAGGAATAAATACAGAACATCCAGGAATTAAATTCAGTGTAGATAGAAATTTAATATATGTAAAATGATGGTTCAATTTATTAATGATAGAATGCTTTTCCATTAAATGATGCTGACACAGTTGGCTAGCCTTCTGGAAGAATGAAAGTGCACACCTGGTTATACCACATATAATAACAAATTCTGGGTCAATTAAAGTCTTAATTATTCAAAAGTAATTGCAAGCAAAGCAGTGGCAGCAGCTGTTGGAAGATGGAGAGTAAGACCACTCAGCTCCAACCAGTCCTGTAATGATGTCTTGGGGATTCCCATTCCTCTTGCCAACATCTCTGAAAATCCTCCTTTATTATATTCTCCTCAAATTTTTGAATTTGAGAGCAGCATCTGTTTCTTGTCAGGCCCTTTGCTGATGCCCAGCTATCTGACACTTGTTGCTGGTATGAGGCTCCGGGAAGGGTAGCCCTGTAATTGCTGAGCAGAAGGTGAATGACAACCTTTTGGAGAGGAATTTAATGCTCTCTATTACAGTATCCTCTTTACTTTTTCTCTGTTCCTCAGATCAAAGTGCTTATAATAGAAATAGTCAATTTTATAGGACCCTTAGAACTAGAACCGACTCTTTAAATACCACCCTTATTCAAACTAAACCCTCAACATCCTCATTTTCTATGTAGCTTCTTCTAGAATTTACTCCCAAGAGCAGTTGACTGAAATGTATCTTAAGCTATCATCAAAGTGATCTGTGTTTTGATTTCTCAATATAGCTAGAGTCCATATAGGTATAGTGTGTTTGTGTGGGTGTGCATGTTGGGGGGGTGCTTGTGTGTCCTGGAAATGTAAATACGCCAAGGCAAAAATTCTTGCCTTCAATAAATTCACAGTTTGTGGAAGACACAGTCCTGTAAAACAGTTGTACATCAATATAATAAGTGTAATAGAGGAATGTATAAGATCAGGGTTCCACAGATCACTTCCTGTGTGCCAGACTGGGACTGTTACCTATTTTTGTACAACCCACTGATCTGAGAGGGAGGAATGATTTTTACATTTTTAATTGCTTTAAAAATGAAGACTAGTTCACATTATGAAACTTACACTTAGTATCGATAAATAAATGTTATGGATACAAAGCCCTTCCATTCTTTATTACCCATGGCTGTTCTCACATGGCAACTGCAGAGTAGAATACTTGGAACAGCGATGTTACGGTCTGCGAAGCCTGACATGTTTACAGTCTAGCCCTTTACACAGAAAGAGTTTACTGACTCTTGTACATGTATTGTTGGAATTATGAGGAAGGGGAAAATAGTATTTAAAAAAAAATACTGCCAATGATTATGAAGTGTTTTTGCTTTTAATTTTTAATCCTTTAAAAATGCTTCAAGGGAAGTTTGTGGAGGCTGTTGGAGGGGTGAAGTACATGAATGACAGGTGTGAAGATATGTACTCCTTCCCTGGTGCTTTCCAAATGCAACCGAGTGTCCATGCTTGCTTTTGTTTCTCATATGCCCTATCTTTTGACTATTCATCCTACCTAACTACCTACCCATAATTTATGGGGAATTATATAAAAATGACCAACCATTCCCAGGGTTTTTGTGCTTCAGGTTAGGGGACCCTCTGGAAAATGGAATTCTGCAGTCCTGGGCACGCCTCTCATTTCCATCTATCACTGCCATTACCAGGAGCAGGAAATGAGATTTGAGGTACTTGAGAGAAGTTGAACTTAAGTCCTCTCTAGTGGGGCTAATTGATCAATAATTAGTCACCAAATTTATTAGTGGTTTAATTAAAAAAAATTTTTTTTTCTTTAAAGTGTCCAGATATTTTAATCCAATCACTGGTAATACGTTCAGAAAGGATGATATGAGTGGATGGTAATAAGCAGAGATTCATCTATACAAGGAGTAACTTTCACTTTCTTGCTTCCCAGTCTTTTGACATTAAAAAATCTATTGTCTCTTTACCTTTTCCATAAAAATAGTTTTTTATCATATGAAACTTTCTTTACTCTCTTTCCTTTTTCTTATTATTTGTTTATTTATTTATTTTACTGAAGAACAAAGTGATATGTGGAGATTTTCTCTGGGCTTTGGTTTGACCATAAGTTTTCTGTAGCATAAAATGAATGACAAGAGAGGTAAATTTCATAACCTCTGAGACACTGCTTGGTGACAATAACCATAATATCAATTTAATTTCTGGCTGGCCTTGGGTTGGAATTCACTTTCAGACCACTAATACTAAGGATGTGGATATGGTTATGGAAGTTGCAACTGTATATTACATCAATTGCACATTCTTCCAAAGTGCATTCAAGTTCTGGTTTTTATGCCCTGAGACAGTTTCTCTAAGTATTCTCAGATTGCAGGGCAAAGGAATTATATAGTTTTATCTTCTTTATAATGCCAGGCTATATTACTCACCTGCTTTCTTGAAATTCAAAGTAGACTTCCTAAAATGCCTATCTTTGATGCATTCCTATCTCCTTGATATCCTAAGTCATTGTGTTCCATTTTGATATACTATTTTCTTTAAAAAGCAGTATAAAGATACCATCTACAATATAGAACTATTTTATTGGTGTATAAATGTTATATCAGTGTAATTCTATTATGGAAATTTTTCATACTATAAACTCTGAAAGAAAATAGGTTTCAAAGACATTAAAGTTATTATAAAAGTGAAAAGTACAGAGCATAATCCTAGTATTACATTTTTCCAAGTATTTTATTCATTGTTCACAAGCTTATTATCACTGTAGTTCTATTTAAAAGTTGGGAAAAGATGGCACTAATTTTCTCAGGCAGATGTATTTTCAAGGCATAGAAACGATACTGCTATAATTGGAAGATGAGTTATATTCTCACTGTGAATGCATCTACAGTCACATCTACACAACACCTGACATACATGATTCAGAAAATGGGTGGGCTTTTCCCAGAAGCTCACAGACCAGTTAAAAGGACTTAGATGTCTTGCTTCTTCAAGAATATCTCTGTAAGACATTTTCTCAGAAGACAAACAAATATATAGTCTTTTCACTTTCTATTCCTCAACTGCAAGTATGTAGATACAAAGATTGATTTTAGTTATCTCTAAGTTCAAGAGTTAATCAAAACTTTTCCTGACATTATATTACTATGCAATGTACTTATGTGATATTAATATAACTATGTTATAATCTATGCTAAAAATCTTGAATATAATGAGAACTATTTTAAATATCAAAGACAAGCACACTAACAAATGTATTAGTTTACTCAGGATTTATTCTCTTTTGTATATATGAGACTGCTTAGTTTAACCTTCCTGTTAGTATGAATACATCATTTCTGCTTGTCTTAGTATTGTATTCCATTGATGACTCATGATGAGGATTCAGGACTTAAGTTTGCCCTAAAACCATTAGGATGATTAATTGGAGTATGTAGGCAGATTTGGCTTAAGGAATTATTTTCTATCAAACTAAACTGTAACTCTTGAACCGGCTTTAATCTTTGCATGCAATAGTACATATCCTCGTATAGAAGAGGGTAAACATGCTTTTTGCTTTCCACCTCCGGAATGACACAAATTGTCCCCATCTCTTCTCCAATTCCAGCAAATTTCACATTCTTTAGAAAAGCAGATTTCATTAAGCTGATATTGAAGAAGAATGATGAAGTGAATCATGGGGAACAGAAATGTTGTGTAATCAGTTATTTGTGTTGAGGTCCTCAAACTCCAGGTGCACATTTTTTTCCCTTTGAAATTGGTTAGCAGCTTCCAGAGGATTCATGAACCGCAGATAATTATTCATAATAGTGTGTCAAAAACTATATGAACACAAACATAAATATGCACTACATAGCAAGGCATAATAAATAATTTTAAATTCAGAAAATAATGCTGGGACCAAAAAAAAATATTGGTCCTGGGCCTATACCAAGAAGTGGCATTTACAAATGTGTCTAGTGGGAGCAAAACCAGGGTTCTTGTATGTGGAGGTTTTGGAAGACAGAAACAGCTCTTATAGGGTAAACAGAAACAGGCTCTAGGGTAAAAATAAAGATTTGGGAAAGAAGCATATACAGGCCAGCCGTAAATTTTGTATGGCTGCTGCAGTTAACTTCAAACTTATTTTTGAAGAAATAGAGACACTATTCTTTAAATAATTCTCATTATTAGGGAAGAAGAAACCTACCTACCAGTTCATCAGATACTGCAAACTATTGTAAAAGTACTGAGTCTGAAAACCAAAAACCAAAAACCAATTAAGCGTCTGGCTGAAGTTGGATTCACAAGATAGAATGCACAGGGAGATTTTGGAATAAAAAACTTGAAGATTTTGTCATTAAGCTGGCACATAAGACTGGACAAATTTTTCACACATATCACTGATGCATCTTAGTATTGTTCTTAATACACAAAATAATAGTATAAGCATATCTCTACCACCAACTATAGCCCTTTTATAGCAGTTAGTGTTCTAACATATTGTTCTAAGTATTTTATAGTTTTTAAATTTGTTAAACTCAGTAACCCTGTGCTGTAAGTATCAGTAGAGTTCCCATTTTATAGATGAGAAAACTGAGGTTGAGTATCTTGTGGTGAGGTCACTCAGCAAGCCACAGAGCTGAGATCTCAGTTAGAAATTCTCATGTCCAGAATTTACAGAACTACTCCCCAGAAGATGTTGACTTTTACAAAATGGAGATGAAAGAGAAGATGAAAATGCATATTATTGTTCATGTCATTTCTCACTACTTTGTAAAATGAAATCTGAGGGAAGAAAGGCAAAGACAGCACCTGCTGTTCATTTAGGCACCAGGGAGCTCAGCTGGTTAGAGCAGCGCCTTACCTCAAAAGCAGAGGTCCGGGCTGTAGGGTCTGTGTTTGTTTGGGCCAGTCAGCTTTGTTTTGTTTTCTAAACTGCTCAGAAAAAGGATAGCATAACACTAATAAATACCGTTGTTGATAGAACCATCCCCAGCAAAGGAAAGGTAACTCGAACTGCCTGCCTCTCTGAAAGGAAGCAGCATCTTTCTCAGGAATAAAGTAGCGCATACTGACCGTGACCTACTCTTTAGCACAGTGTCGCCCAATCTTTTGTCCGCAGGAGAGCATTTGATCTGTTACCATAGTGCTGAGACAGTGGGCTTTATGAAAATTATTATATGGGACAAGAAAATGTGGTTGTAACTCAATATTGAGGTTCATTTTAGTAACCAGTTTCCAGGTGGCTCTTTAATATGAAGCAATGTCCATACCAGAAGCATTGTGCTTCCTGCTTCATTAAGTCAATGGATTTTTCCCCTCTTAGAGTAATGAGATTATGGGTGACTTCTTACTCAACCACTACACAGATTCTATGAATGATACCTAATGGCTCACATTTTCCACTTTCAGTTTGCTATCTTTTAATACTTTTCTATTTAGAATATACATGTATTTATGAAATATAATTAATGAAATTCTCCTGATTTTGTCTTTTTATCTTGTAATTATAAAAGAAGTTTAAAAAGCAAGTAACGTGTGGTAAGAAATTGTATAAATTGTATATTTTGAGTGCAATGCTTTAACTTTGTTTTTTAGGTAACAGGAAAAAGATACATAATGTGAATTAAAAAGTATAGAACAGATAAAGTAAGATGGGGGTAAAGGAGCGTCTGGTAAATGTTGTTGCTGTAATTGAGCACACAATTTAGTTCTTATCTCCTGTAGCTAAGACAAAAACGGAAATGTAATTACTTATAGAACTTATCTCCTTGTTTCCATAGCAACTCATATATATATCTAGAACTGAACTTATTGCATTGTTTTAAAATTAACTTTCTTAGAGTCTGTCTCCTACAAGACTGGGTTCGGTGGGGTCAGAGACTCTGCCTTCACAAAACAGCTTCTCAAAAAACCCCAGCATCTCTCTCCTCATAAACCAGGACTCATTATCCAGAAAGACTGAAATAATCCAAGTTTTCACAGCAATACAGATTTTCTATTTCCTACATCTGAAGGGGAATTTCTTGCTTGGGGTCTAGGAAGAGTCCCCGGGGTGATACACCAGCCAGTGACCTCAACAAGTCTTACCGCCAATACAGAATGCAGTCTTCGCCCCCGTTCCTCGTGGTGAGCCCTGATGTCAGCGGAGACCCTCATGTTAACGCGCCCATCAGCGCAGTGATCGTACACGGAGCACACACAGGAGCTGCCCAGGAAGGATCATATAGAGCTATCCTATACTAAAAGGGCAGAACACACGGAGGCTTCCGGCAGTTTCAATTAATTCAGTGGTGAAACAGTAGGGCGTGGTTATGGATTTACACTTGTGTCCCATGGACTCTGAGGGCTCTGCGGGGCCTCTGAATTCACTAAGGAGGAAGGAAGAGATGGGAGCCGTCGATGCTCCAGATCGCAAAACAGTTTTCAAGCAAAAGAAGTCTTCTTCAACCCGACTCGCATATTGTTTCTGTACAAACATGATGAGAAAAAAACTGCATTGCTAAAAGCAGACATACAAACAGGTTTTGAAAATCATGGACCTAGATGATTAATCAGATGGATGCTGTGTGCCTTGCGTGGGTGATTCCCAAGCCTGACTGGTCACTCTGCCCACCTGGGGTTCTTTCCATAGGCACAAATATGAAGGTCCTGCCCTTTAGAAATTCTCATATATTAGTGTGGGGAAGAGAATAGAAACCTGTATAAAAAAAAGTTCTTCAGGGGATTCTGTGCTCACTCAGCTTTGGAACTCACTACTTCTCTGTAATCATATAATCTTTCTAACTACATATTTGCATCCTAATAATATACTCTTTCTGTAAAACCATTATTGGGACAGTCTTCACTGGTTCAAAGAGATAAGCTAATGTTCTGTGTTAAGAGTCTGGTTTGTGCGTATTAATATCTTCCCCCAAATACCACATATATGGTATTTGGTGTTAATGCTTGAAGGTGAAATTATTAGTTTTCAACCAGATGGAGTTCATATCCAAAAGGTACAATGCATGTAAGACACTGTCAACTGCCATTTGAATAAATGGAAATTATAGAGTAAGCTCTAGATTTTTTTTCCTTGTGACAAAGCTGTTTATCAGTGTCCTAGGGAAATAAAACGAGACACCATTCAGCTTGCATTTACTCAGGAAAAAACATTCATCTGGAATCTGAATTCTTACAGTGACTTAAAAACTCTTTGATCAACTCATGGGGGAGAAAATAAACACCTGAGTTGAATCCATTCATTACTGCTGTGATTAGAAACTACATAACCAAAATAAAAGATGTGAAGAAGTAAAGTTGCACTAAAAGTAGGAAGGATTTTTATCTATAACATGAATGTTATTTTCAACCTAACTTTATATAGGCTTTATCATCATTCTGCATAATTAAAAGTCCTAAGCAGATATTTAAGATGTATTGGCACAACCCAAGGGGTCACAGGTGAGTTAGTATCAGCATCCATATTCCAAAAATTGTTATATATGTCAAATGTGAGAAGCAAAAATAAATGGAGCAGATGTATGTTGTTTTATGGAGTTGTGTAGAAATTTAAAATTTAGGAATATCACCCTCTAACTCCTAGGAGCCTAATGACTGCATGTTTATGACCTATAATAAGTTACCTAAAAGGATAGGGCAAATGCCACAGTAATATATTATCAATAATAATAATGATTAGTGTATATTAACCTCTTATGACAAACATTATAATAAATGGTTCATATACATATTTTTTAACACCCACAATGACCCTATAAAGTAAATACACTATAATTCTTCCTACCGAATGATAAGGAAGTTAACCTTTATAGAAGCTAACTAATAAACATTCAGCTGGAATCTGAATTCATACAGTGACTTCAAAACTCTTTGATCAACTCATGGGGGGAAAAATAAACACCTGAGTTGAATCCATTCATTACTGCTGAGATTAGAAACTACAAATGAAAATTCCTAGGACATTGTAGGTGCCACCCAAGATAATACCATGTGAATAGCAATAACGGGTCTACAAGATAGACGGATTTGTTACACACTTTTTAAAAATATAATTCTGCACTATCTATGTAATACTGAACATTCCAATACTTCATTAAGTGTCTATTTAAGTAACTTTATTTTTAGCACTTGGGAGAAATTGCATTTCTAGTCCTGAAAATTTTTTGATGTCAAGTTTCTTTAAAAGAAACAAAGTTAATATTCATTCTTTTGGCTTTTGATCTTAGATTTTAAAATAACCTTGGAATGACAATAGGAAAATTTAGAAGTACATATGACACATGATCAGTTAAATCTAACATTTTTTTTAACTTGCCCTGTTGAAAAGGGAGAACTAATTTAATCATTCAAAACAGCCCAAATTAGTATTGAGATAACCTTTAATCTTTAGTAAGCTGAAATAAATGCACTGATGAACAAGTAACACAGCATATCAGTTCAAGACCATTTATAAAGCAGGTACTGGTGCATTTAGAGGATCTGTCCCATCAAGTGAATCAACAAGTGAATATAAATAAACAATCTAGCCTATAGAAGATGTTTAAAAATATTTGTTGAGCACTGACTCAGATACATGATTTCAAAATTTTCTCTGTAAGGTCATAATATTAACATAATACTGTTAACATTTGGGTCTTCATGATATATTGGAGATGGAAAAAATTAGGAATGGTTAGTGTAGAACAACTGAAAAAAATAAAGGGAGAGAAAGTAGGGACTTTAAAGGAATTGGAAATGTTTGGTGAGTTTGAAGACCACATATCATATCCTCTAAACATGAAGAGTTGTTCACAAGAGGAGGTGGTCAGTTTCTGTGTTGCTAGAATGCAGTGCAGGTGAGGGCATAGGGTAGGAAGGACTGAGTAGCAATGGCCAATTCTCCATTGCTGCTCATGAGAGCCCTGCAAACAATGAAGTTATTGGATTCCTTGACTGTAATGGTATCTACCAAATTGCTATGGAAGGTTTGGAAGACTGGAATGTAAACATGCGATGTGTCTTATCTCCTCCCCCTCACCCATTGGAGAGGGAGAGGAACACATGACACTGAGAACAGGCACTTACTATAAGGCTTTAAGTCACTAAGCAGATAAAGTCAACAGTGATTTATTAGTCACATATACTCACCAGATAAGAAGGCAGCATTTAATATTGAGCCTTGATTTAGGCCTTAAACCACATGATGATAAAATACTATGAAAGAATGAACATTCTTCCACATTTTTACCAATAAAGATAAATTGCAAAGTGGCCTTCAGTTGGATAGGATATAGTCCTTTTTCATTTGAGCAGAGGTGAGGGGAAGGGAAATACAAATATCCCTAGGGACCCTTTCCCATTGGCACTCTATACCCAATGGACACAGCTGACATGTGTGTTTTTCCTTGACTGCTGTGTCATCCCCTTTGTTCTCATAGATAAGTGATCCCAACTGGAAAAGTACCAAGAATTCAGCTTTATTTTTGTGTGGAGTCTAGATAATAGCTGTAGGTTCAGTCTCAGCAAAACAGAGAAGGAAATAATCATTAGCCCTCTTCCATGTCCCATCTCTGGACCCTTTGACCTGTTGACATCTTGAATTGTTTTCCTCTTGGTTTCTACTCTGTTTCTCTGGTTTACTTCTTTCACCCAAATGTTTCTTTACGTTCCATTCTTTACGCTCATCAGAACTTGCATTTTCTCAGGTCTGTATCTTCTGTTTATGTGCTATGTTGTAAAGAGAGTTAGATTTTGAACAAATGGAACAGGATTCTGGTACCAGATCTGCTATTAATTGTATTTACTCAAGCAACTTCATCTCTCTACACATGGGTGCCTTTATTTGTCAAAATAAGGAGTCTGACTGTGATCTTTAAGGTATCTTTTTGTTCTTTCGACTCGTGCCTCTGAATCTTCATGTCAGAAACCTGACTTCAGGCTTGATTTAAAGCAAAAAAAAAAAAAAGGTTCCTGTTTTATAAGAGCAAGTGTAACAGGCTCCTGAGAGGAGGTTTACTCCAGTTTTGCGGTCCCTGTGCCTAGGAGTGGATCTGCATCTGCTGACTACCTGGCCCATCTTGGGTTTCATTCGGGTTTTCCACTCTTACATTTGACCTGGCTTTGATCTTTCTCCTGGAATTGTTCTCCTTCTCCACTCCCACCCATTAAAAAAAAAAGATTTTGCCTCCTGGTTGAGGTTTCCAATCCTGGAGTTTAATTGGAGCCCATGTTAGGACGGGCAAGTGTATTAACTGATCGTTAGGAGGAAAGGCTCTCATCTAACCTTGTAGGGATTAATAGATATTGCATTGGATATAATGTGGAGTAACATCACATAGGTGATTGGCTACTTTGCTCACTAATAAATTCATTTGTACCGGTAGCCATTGTGGGGAACCAATTTTCTTCCTTTCTTTTGCACAATTACCATTTTTGAAAGACTCCACTAAACAGTCCTGCTAGGACATAATAAAAATCAACCTTGGTATCTCCTTTCACTGGGGGCTGAATGTTTACTCAGCCTTTGCTTCAAAGTAAATTCTTTTGAAGGGGTTTGTTTATGTACTGGTTTTGTCTAATATTCTTTTTATCTTTCATTGATCTAAAGAGAAGGCCCAACAAGGGAAAAACTAGATGTGATTAAGTAAATTCTCATAGGAAGCAAATTTTAAAACCAGCCATTCTTGAGAACGCGTTGAGATTTGGCTGTATGTTTATTTAATATTTGCTCATTAGTATTGGTACATTGGGATTATTGAATGGTCATAACTGATTCAATTTAAGATGTATCACCATTATTTTTCATCATTACTGAATAATCTAATAGTTATTTATTTAAATATAGGTAATGAAATAATATAATCATTTAATAATCATTTTCATCATTATTTAAGCCTTCAGTAGAAAAATAATCCTTGACCTTGAATTTTTGGTAAGATCTTTCTATAAGAGTTAAAGCTAAGGAAATGAGCTAAGTTTAAATTTTCAAGGACAGTGAAAAGTTTTGGAAACACAGATCATTATTCTTATCAGTACAACTCACAACTTCGTGTGCTGAGAGGAACGCTGGGGCAGCTGCGCGTGGGTAGCTGGAGTACCGGTGAAGGCTTCCCAGGTGAACCACAGTCGGGTGGGGGGGGTGTCCCCGTTATTAACGCCATTCGGAGTATTTCCATTAGATCCTAATTTGCATATCTGACTTTGGATTGGCTAGTGGAATATTTACACATATTTTGATTTTGGAATGATAGAGAATACTAAAACTCATGCTTTTCAAAGGAAGGACTAGACTCTCCCCAAGGTCCTTTAGAATTCCACTGCTGGTCTGCATTCCCGCTGAGCTTGCCGCAGCAGTCAGAGCGGCCTTTTGTGCTCTGCTTTCCCCAGACTCCTGACTGTGGGTACACAGTACCTCTGGTACAAGGCACAGGCACAGCGATGTAGAGCATGAGCTTTTTAGTTGAACAGATGGGTGTGAATTCTGCCTCCTCTATTTACTATGTGCCTTTGGGAACACTACTCAACCTCTCTGAGCTCTGATATCTCATGAGAAAAACAAGGATAATAATACATACCTAAATCATAAGGTTGCTGTATGTGATAGATAAGGTAAAATGCAGTGTCTAGAATCTTTTAGGGCCTCTGTGAAATGGTACATCTTATTTTATTCCTAGAAATTCTGATTATGGTATTCCTTTATTTGAAAAACTCAGTCTAATTATCCTTTAATATGAGAATGATCTTTGCCTGCTGTGAAGCAGTTATCTGAGTGTGAAACCCAGCAAAGTTAATCATCATTGGCGATAATTTTCTCCCTTATTAGAAATTCGATTCCCCAAGATCACCTGGGAGGCATTTGAGACAAAGTCTGAGGTTAGAGACTTATAAGTTAGTTTGATTTTGAAAATGGTCAAGTTACGAACTGTGACTTTATAAACTTATAAAGTTCAAGGAAATAAACAACTTTTACAATACAACTATATTTACTTCCTTGGCCTTTAAAAATTTTTTATTATAATTTAACACAGTATGCTGTTAACAGCAAAACAAACCATGTAGTTAACAACAAAACAAACTATGCCTGCATAGTCCTAGATAAAGTACTATTTTTTCTACACAGCATTATATTTAAGGCAATATTAGGAGGTGAAGAAAGCCTTAATAAAGATAAACATTCATGTTCATTCAAACACATAGCATGATAAGAGCTGTCACCTTTTAAGGCCAGTTTTTGAATTACTTTTATAGAATAACTTCATCTGAAAATTTGGTTGTTAATCTCTTTGCATTAAGTGACATCCCATGCATAAACCATCTATAATAAACTGTCCATAAAAATATTAAGATAATGGAGAGGGGCAGAGCCAAGATGGAGGCATGAGTAGGACAGTGGGAATCTCCTCCCAAAACAATATATATATTTGAAAATACAACAAATACAACTAATCCTAAAAGAGAGATCAGAAAATACAGGACAACAGCCAGACCACATCCACACCTGCAAGAACCCAGTGCCTGGTGAAAGGGGTAAGATACAAGCCGCAGCCTGGTGAGACCCAAGGCCCCTTACCCCAGCTCCCGGCGGGAGGAGAGGAGTCAGAGCAGGAGGGAGAGGGAGCCCAGGACTGCTAAACACCCAGCTCCAGCCATCCACACCAGAGCGCAGACACAGTGCATGCGTGGGGTGCTGGATGCTAGAGAAACAGGACAGTAAGACCTGTGAGCGGGTCCCGCAGCCGGCGCCCCTGTGACAAAGAAAAGCGAGTGCTTTTTGAAAGTCTTAAAGGGACAGGGACCCCACAGCTGGACGGAAGCATCCCGGGTCACAGTCCAGCAGCTGGAAATTTCAGGGAACTCCGGGTGCACTAACCCCCTGAGCAACAGCTCTGAGACCCCTCACGGAGGTAAACAGCCAAACAGCCCCCCGTCCATTACCCCTCCGGGGCCCCGCCATAGCAGAGCAGCAGCCTGAGGCTGGCCACGCCCACAGCAAGGGAGCTTCCTCCGTACCGGCCGGGCAAGATACAGAGACCCAGTCTACACGCAATTGCCCAACACAAGCCACTAGGGGCGCAGTTGTCCCAGTAAGGAAAGGCCAGGAGCAAGTGGAAAGATTTGACTCTCCCAGCTGACAGATGAGTCAATAGCTCACCATTGCACCTATCAACATGAAAAGGCAAAAAAATTTGATCCAGACAAGACTAACCCAGACAGCTTCGACATCTTCTACATCTTCCCCTGAGAAGGAACCTGGGGAGATAGATTTAGCCAGTCCTCCTGAAAAAGAATTCCAAACAAAAGTCATAACCATGCTGATGGACTTGCAGAGAAATATGCAAGAACTAAGGAGGGAGAATACAGAAATAAAACAAACTTTGGAAGGAATTCAAAACAGAATGGACGAGATGCAAGAGTCCATTAATGGACTAGAAAACAGAACAGAAACGCAGAGAAGCTGATGCAGGGAGAGATAAAAGGATCTCCAGGAATGAAAGAATTTTAAGAGAACTGTGTGACCAATCAAAACGGAACAATATTTGCATTATAGGGGTACCAGAAGAAGAGAGAGAAAAAGGGATAGAAAGTGTCTTTGAAGAAATAATTGCTGAAACTTCCCCAAACTAGGGGTGGAAATGGCCTCTCAGACCACAGAGGTACAAAGAACTCCCATGTCAAGGGATCCAAGGAAGGTAACACCAAGACACATAATAATTAAAATGGCAAAGATCAAAGACAAGGACAAAGTATTAAAGGCAGCCAGAGAGAAAAAAAAGGTCCCCTACAAAGGAAAACCCATCAGGCTATCATCAGACTTCTCAACAGAAACCCTACAGGCCAGAAGAGAATGGCATGATATACTTAATGCAATGAAACAGAAGGGCCTCGAACCAAGAATACTGTATCCAGCACGATTATCATTTAAATATGAAGGAGGGATTAAACAATTCCCAGACAAGCAAAAGTTGAGGGAATTTGCCTCCCACAAACCAGCTCTACAGGGCATCTTACAGGGACTGCTCTAGATGGGAGCACTTCTAAAAAGAGCACAGAACAAAACACCCAACATATGAAGAAGGGAGGAGAAGGAATAAGAAGGGAGAGAAATAAAGAATCATCGGACCATGTTTATAATAGCTCAATAAGTGAGTTAAGATAGACAGTAAAGATAGTAAAGAAGCTAACCTTGAACCTTTGGTAACCACAAACTTAAAGCCTGCAATGGGAATAAGTACATACCTTTCAATAATCACACTAAATGTAAATGAACTGAATGCACCAATCAAAAGACACAGAGTAATAGAATGGATAAAAAAGCAAGACCCATCCATATGCTGCTTACAAGAGACTCACCTCAAACCCAAAGACATGCACAGACTTAAAGTCAAGGGATGGAAAAAGATATTTCATGCAAACAACAGAGAGAAAAAAGCAGGTGTTGCAATACTAGTATCAGACAAAATAGACTTCAAAATAAAGAAAGTAACAAAAGATAAAGAAGGACATTACATAATGATAAAGGGCTCAGTCCAACAAGAGGATATAACCATTATAAATATATATGCACCCAATACAGGAGCACTAACATATGTGAAACAAATGCTAACAGAATTAAAGGAGGAAATAGAATGCAATGCATTCATTCGGGGAGACTTCAACACACCACTCACTCCAAAGGACAGATCCACCAGACAGAAAATAAGTAAGGACACAGAGGCACTGAACAACACATTAGAAAAGATGGACCTAATAGACATCTACAGAACCCTACATCCAAAAGCAACAGGATACACATTCTTCTCAAGTGCACGTGGAGCATTCTCCAGAATAGACCACATACTAGGCCACAAAAAGAGCCTCAGTAAATTCCAAAAGATTGAAATCCTACCAACCAACTTTTCAGACCACAAAGGCAAAAAACTAGAAATAAATTGTACAAAGAAAGCAAAAAGGCTCACAAACACATGGAGGCTTAACAACACGCTCCTAAATAATCAATGGATCAATGACCAAATCAAAATGGAGATCCAACAATATATGGAAACAAACAACAACACAAAGCCCCAACTACTGTGGGATACAGCAAAAGCAGTCTTAAGAGGAAAGTATATAGCAATCCAGGCATATTTAAAGAAGGAAGAACAATCCCAAATGAATGGTCTACTGTCACAATTATCGAAATTGGAAAAAGAAGAACAAATGAAGCCTAAGGTCAGCAAAGGAGGGACATAATAAAGATCACAGAAGAAATAAATAAAATTGAGAAGAATAAAACAATAGCAAAAATCAATGAAACCAAGAGCTGGTTCTTCGAGAAAATAAACAAAATAGATAAGCCTCTAGCCAGACTTATTAAGAGGAAAAGAGAGTCAACACAAATCATCAGAATCGGAAACAAGAAAGGAAAAATCACGACAGACCCCACAGAAATACAAAGAATTATTAGAGAGTACTATGAAAACCTATATGCTAACAAGCTGGGAAACCTAGGAGAAATGGACAACTTCCTAGAAAAATACAACCTTCCAAGACTGACCCAGAAGGAAACAGAAAATCTAAACAGACCAATTACCAGCAACGACATTGAAGCGGTAATCAAAAAACTACTAAAGAACAAAACCCCCAGTCCAGATGGATTTACCTCAGAATTTTATCAGACATACAGAGAAGACATAATACCCATTCTCCGTAAAGTTTTCCAAAAAATAGAAGAGGAGGGAATGCTCCCAAACTCATTCTATGAAGCCAACATCACCCTAATACCAACAATACCCTAAAACTACAGACCAATATCCCTGATGAACGTAGATGCAAAAATACTCAACAAAATATTAGCAAACTGAATTCAAAAATACATCAAAAGTATCATACACCATGACCAAGTGGGATTCATCCCAGGGATGCAAGAATGGTACAACACTCGAAAATCCATCAACATCATCCACCACATCAACAAAAAGAAAGACAAAAACCACATGATCATCTCCATAGATGCTGAAAAAGCATTCGATAAAATTCAACATCCATTCATGATAAAAACCCTCAACAAAATGGGTATAGAGGGCAAGTACCTCAGCATAATAAAGGCCATATATCATAAACCCACAGCCAACATCATACTGAACAGCGAGAAGCTGAAAGCTTTTCCTCTGTGATCGGGAACAAGACAGGGATGCCCACTCTCCCCACTGTTATTCAACATAGTACTGGAGGTCCTAGCCACGGCTATTAGACAAAACAAAGAAATACAAGGAATCCAGATTGGTTAAGAAGAAGTTAAACTGTCACTATTTGCAGATGACATGATATTGTACATAAAAAAAAGACTCCACTCCGAAACTACTAGAGCTAATATCTGAATTCAGCAAAGTTGCAGGATACAAAATTAACACACAGAAATCTGTGGCTTTCCTATGCACTAACAATAAACTAATAGAAAGAGAATTCAGGAAGACAATTCCATTCACAATTGCATCAAAAAGAATAAAATACCCAGGAATAAACCTAACCAAGGAAGTGAAAGACCTATACCCTGAAAACTATAAGACACTCTTTAGAGAAATTAAAGAGGTCACTAACAAATGGAAACTCATCCCATGCTCCTGGCTAGGAAGAATTAATATCATCAAAATGGCCATCCTGCCCAAAGCAATATACAGATTTGATGCAATCCCTATCAAACTACCAACAGCATTCTTCAATGAACTGGAAAAAATAGTTCAAAAATTCATATGGAAACACCAAAGACCCCAAATAGCTAAAGCAATCCTGAGAAGGAAGAATAAAGTGGGGGGGATCTCACTCCCCAACTTCAAGCTCTACTACAAAGCCACAGTAATCAAGACAATTTGGTACTGGCACAAGAACAGAGCCACAGACCAATGGAACAGAATAGAGACTCCAAACATTAACCCAAACATATATGGTCAACTAATATTCGATAAAGGAGCCATGGACATACAATGGGAAATGACAGTCTCTTCAACAGATGGTGCTGGCAAAACTGGACAACTACATGTAAGAGAATGAAACTGGATCACTGTCTAACCCCACACACAAAAGTAAATTCGAAATGGATCAAAGACTTGAAGGTAAGTCATGAAACCATAAAACTCTTAGAAAAAAACATAGGCAAAAACCTCTTAGACATAAACATGAGTGACCTCTTCTTGAACATATCTCCCCGGGCAAGGGAAACAAAAGCAAAAATGAACAAGTGGGACTATATCAAGCTGAAAAGCTTCTGTACAGCAAAGGACACCATCAATAGAATAAAAAGTTATCCTACAGTATGAGAGAACATATTCATAAATGACAGATCCGATAAAGGATTGACATCCAAAATATATAAAGAGTTCATGCACCTCAACAAACAAAAAGCAAATAATCCAATTTAAAAAATGGGAAGAGGAGCTGAATAGACAGTTCTCTAAAGAAGAAATTCAGATGGCCAATAGACACATGAAAAGATGCTCCACATCGCTTGTCATCAGAGAAATGCAAATTAAAACCACAATGAGATATCATCTTATACCAGTAAGGATGGCTACCATCCAAAAGACAAACAACAACAAATGTTGGCAAGGTTGTGGAGAAAGGGGAACCCTCCTACACTGCTGGTGGGTATGTAAATTAGTTCAACCATTGTGGAAAGCAATATGGAGGTTCCTCAAAATGCTCAAAATAGAAATACCATTTGACCCAGGAATTCCGCTTCTAGGAATTTACCCCAAGAATGCAGCACTCCAGTTTGAAAAAGACAGATGCACCCCTATGTTTATCGCTGCACTATTTACAATAGCCAAGATATGGAAGCAACCTAAATGTCCATCAGTAGATGAATGGATAAAGAAGAGGTGGTACATATACACAATGGAATATTACTCAGCCATAAGAAATAAACAGATCCTACCTTTCACAACAACATGGATGGAGCTAGAGGGTATTATGCTCAGTGAAATAAGCCAGGCGGAGAAAAGCAAGTACCAAATGATTTCATTCATATGTGGAGTATAAGAACAAAAGAAAACTGAAGGAACAAAACAGCAGGAGAAGCACAGAACCCAAGAATGGACTAATAGTTACCAAAGCGAAAGGGACTGGGGAGGATGGGTGGGAAGGGAGGGATAAGGGCAGGAAAAAAAGAAAGGGGGCATTACGATTAACATGCACAGTGTGGGGGGGGCATGGGGAGGGCTGTGCAACACAGAGAAGACAAGTAGTGATTTTACAGCACCTTACTATGTTGATGGACAGTGACTGTGAACGGGGATGGGGGGGGACTTGGTGAAGGGGGGAGCCTAGTAAACATAATGTCTTTCATGTAATTGTCGATTAATGATACAAAAATAAAATTATTTAAAAAAAAATTAAGATAATGACCCAGTGCGGTGAAATATTCATGACTTTAGGTTATCCCAAAATTTGTTTCTTTCTTTAACCTTTCCCTTGGGGTAGAGGACTATATTTTTAAACCAAAACTTAGAGTACATGAGTGTGAAATTAAAATACATAAGTAGTGAATTTTTGTGCTATAGCTGAGTATAAGAGATATGCTGGGAAGCATAATTTGGATGTGGAAATATCAGCATTTTTAGAATATTTCTGGTTGTAGCACAAATGCTACATAAAGTATTTTACATCAAAAGTATTTCAGAAAATTCGGCACCTATTTGTTTTCTTCTCTGTTGTCAGTCATATAAATTTCTTGTTTGTGTGGTTATCCTATAGCAATACTTTATGTGACCTTATAAATTTACATTCTTGCCTTTTTTTAAAAATCAATACAATCAATGACTAAAGGAGCAGTACTGAAGATCAAAATTTTTCAATAGGTGTCAATGTCCATCCATACAATGTTTTTTAAATAAAATTTCTTTGCTCTTAATTGCAAGATATATATATATATATATATGTGTATATATATATAAAATTAAATTTCAACCAAACTATATATATGACGAAATTACATATGCATATATTTATTGTAAATTACATATATGATTAATATGTATATATACTATAATGTTTACATATAATTTAGTTCCCAGAGTAAAACAAGGGACACCTGAGCATTAGGAAGCTTCAAATAGTGAATATCTTTCATACTTGCCTATAATTTAATTTCATAAAATGCTCTTTTGTTATCTTCAAAATGTTAACATGAATATTTAATTCATTTATAATATTAATATCAACATTAATATTTAATTAATTAACCAGGAATCATTAAAACTGAAGCACTGACAGAAATAATAAAAGAATGATTTCCCTCAGTCAGGGCTGGCACATAGAGAAATCACCATGGTCACCAGCTATCGGTCAAAGTGTTGGTTAGTAAAACTTATCAAAAGCAATTTAACAGTATAAATCAAGAGTTTTAAATGGGTGCACTCTCTGTGATTCTCTTTTAAGATGTATTTCAACAGAGTATTTTTGGATCAGACAGAGTTGTATATACAGTGTTGTTCACCCCAGAATTGCATTAATAAAAATTTGGAAAAGGCTCAAAAATATCAGAATGCTTAAATAAAGTCCAGTAGAATTTTACAAGGAAATACTTTTGGCCATTTAAAATACGAAGTCGATGTACGCTATTGACATAAAGGATGCTCACTGTATATTTTGAAGTCAGGAAAATGAGGTTGCAAGACACTAACCCTGAGATATTTCCCTCACCTGGCGTCCTTCCGCCTCCACGCGCTGCTCAGTCTACGCGCCTTCCTCTCCCCCTGGGTCGCGGCAGTGGCGTCCTCACTGGTGTTTTTGCTCCTGCCTTTGCCGCCCTGCAGTCTTCCCTTAACACAGCGATCAGTTTGACCCTTTTATTTCCTTTCCTCTTTTTTTAATTGAAATATGGCTGACATACAATATTGTTTTGGTTTCGAGTGTACAACACAGTGATTCAGCAGGTGCCCACATTATTAAATCCTCCCCCCATTAGTGCAGTTACTATCTGTCAACATAGGGGGAGGTTACAGAATCACTGACTAAGTTCTCCATGCTGCACTTGTATCCCAGTGACCAGCTTATATTGTGACACGAGACAGCTCATCTCACTTCACGTGAATGCCTCCCATGGTTCCATTTGTCTCATTCAAGGTAAAAGACAAACTCCTTAAAGTGGCCTGTAAGTGCCTATGCAATCCAGGCTCCTGGTAAGCTTGTTGACCCATCTGTTTATACTGTTCCCCATGCGTTCCCCACCCTGTCCTTGTGGTTCCTTGAACGTATCAGGCCCTCGCAGACCTCAGGGCTTTTGCTGTTTGCCCTTCTAGAATGCCTTCGTCCCCCTCTTTCCTGATAACCACATAACTTACTTCCTCACTTCATTCTGGTCTCTGCTCTAATATCTTCTTCCTAGAAGTTGGAATCTGCTTCTCCATCCCCGGGGCCAGACTAGAGCTTGGCCCCTGCCCCAAACCAAGAACCTCGTGCAGACACATTCTTCCCAGCCCACCACTAGGACCTGCCAGCCAAAGCTGACCCTGAGCCTGTCCCTGGCAGTCTGGGTCACCAGCTACCCTCCCCTGACTCTCAGAGACCTACATCCATTCCAGGGGGATGCTTCTCCCCAATCCTTATACACAGGCCTTGGCTGAATTAAAGTTTCTAAGTAAATTTTTTTTGTATTAAAGTATCATTGATATACAATCTTATGACGGTTTCACATAAACAGCACTAGTTTCAACATTCACCCATATATCAAGTCCTCACCCCCTCTATTGTGGTCAGTGTCTGTCAGCATAGTAAGACGTTATAGAGTCATTACTTGTCTTCTCTGTGCTCAGCTGTCTTCCCTGTGACCTACCTATATTGTGATTGGGATTATAGTGCACCTCTAAGTAAATATTTTTTAAATGTGCCGAAGACGTTACTAGAAATGTAATACTCAGTAATTATTTTTAAACAAAATGGGCCAATGTTATTAACTAAACATTTGAAAAATCGTATTAAAACGCACTAACATAACTAGAGAGCTATGATAACAAGTGGTCTTGGACACATCTAGGAAACAAAATGGGCAATGATTGTGAAGTTACGTACTGTATTTTGATTAGGGATCATACTTAGAAGACCCTAGGTGTGCCATTCTACATCTTTCTGGTGAGCTGGAGCTCGAGTTTATAAACAAAGATTCCCTGGGAGAAAAGTTTGGATCAGAGTCATGAATTTAGCTTTATATACTTTAATGTGAAGAAAAGCAGCAGTTTACCCCCCCATTTTTCTGTGTAACTCACTGTTGTCATTTTGGAAATATTTATGATAATATTTGACCCCAGAACCAACTATAAACATTCATCAAAAAAACTTTTAGGAAATAAACATTGCTTTAAGTAATCACGTTTATAAATGTGTTTAGCTTTGAGCTCTGATTAATGTGAAGGATTTATGATCTGGGTTGGTTGTCCTACGATTGATACCTTTGTTTGGGGAAAAATACAAACTTTTAAGAATAAATACAAACCACTGTTGCAGTGATATATCACTTTGAAGTGCTGAAAGCACTTGGAGGAATATGTAAATAATGCCAACTTAAACATAAAAAAGAATTGTTGGGAAGATATGATTAACTGGAAATTTATATTTGTCCTCATAAGCTAAAATTTATGTAAAATAGAGAAGGCCTGTGTAGCCTCTACTATATCCTGACTTCTAATTCTAAACTTTATTCTTACTTAACTATGGCCTGGGAAATATTTTATTATTTTTTACTCTACAACTTATTTTTATTTTCTATTTGATTTTATTTTTAAGTGTATGTTTTTACGGAAGTAGAGTTGACACACAATCTTATATTGGTTTCAAGTATACAACACAGTGATTCAACAGTTATACACATTATTAAATTCTCATCCCTGCTAGTACAGTTACTATCTGCCAACAGTAGAAAGATGTTACAGAATCAATGACTGTATCCTCTATACCGCACTTCCATCCCCATGACCAGCTTATATTATGATTTATATTTTTGTGCCTCTTTATCTTCTTCTTGCTCACCAGTGTGTCAGAGGTAAATCTGAGAAAGTTCTCGGTGGTTTTATCTGGAGTAGAACCCCATATTCTTGATTGTCTGAACAGGTCACCTTTTTTTCTTCCTTCGTATTTTATGCCAATACTTTGTACATAAATCCCTGGTTAAACTACTCATGACTGTTCTTTAAAATAATTCAGAATGGTGTTCAGTTAATCTCTGAAAATTAACTAGGTCTGTCAACCTGGGCAACTTACTAAACTTCAATGGAACTAAGTTTCCTTGTGGGCAAAATGTATGTGATACAAGTGTCAGAAGGTTGTTTTCAGGGACAAAATGAGATTATTATAGTAAATAGTAAATGTAATTGCTTGATTTTTTGTGTGAATTGACTTAATTTGGTATTTTGTGTGTGAGCCATTGTAGATTTTCAATAAAAGGGTTATTTTCCTCAAAGTCCCTCATAGAAGCAAAGATTCCAAGACTTTCTGATATCTGATATCTAATTCTGAGCTTGTGAGTTAAAATTTTTTGTTATCTCTTATGCTTGTAAAAAATATTAAAAACACACAAACTGAGTTTAATGTGGTAGAAAGGTCATTGAATTTATTTTTGCCATTTCTAACTGACTATGAAATGCTTATGAGAAGCACAAAAGGAGATTCAAGGGAACTTTTGCTTTCTACAGTGGTGGAATATTTAGTAGTAGGTTAGCCCTAGTGTCAGAATTTTTACGAAACAGGGAAAGAATGCAGGTTTTAGGCAACAGACAAAGCAGGACTGTGATACCCAAGTAAAGAAAAACTCACCGGGTGAGCCCCATGGTCAACCCAGGTCTAACCTGAGTGCAGTGTGGGAAGCTAGAGCCCAAACAAAATACCCTTCTGCCCTTGTAGAGACCTGATTACAGGGCTGCCGAAACCACTGGAATTCCAGTGGGATAAGGGACCAGAGAAGAGAAAGCTGCGCCAGGGTAGTTTTCACCTTATTTCCTCTTGTTCCAAGTCCCTGGCAACCACTATTCTATTCTCTACTTCAAGGAGTTTGACTATTTTAGATTCCACATGTAAGTGAGATCATGTAGTATTTGTCTTCTCAAAGTTAGATACAAAATGACCATAGCAGACCATAAAGTACCACAAGACATATTTTGAATTAACTCCTGAAGTTTATTTTCTTCTGTCCGTCCCCCCGCTTTCTGTCTCCTCCAATTTCAGTTCTTTCTCAGTTGGCAGGAATCTTTATCTCAGCCTTCCAAAATTTCCAACCTCAGATATGTTTAGGGGACATGGGGGAGAGGGGGAGCTGTATAGTGAGGGAGCAAATGGGAGTAGGCTTTCTACTCTTTTCTAGTAGTGTATTATTTCAGTTTTTTCATAGCCTGTATGTCATTTTAGAACTGGGTGAATATAAGACCTGATTATTATCAGTACTGTCCTGGTAGGGAAATATATGAATTTGGAACAAGCACCAGAAAAGCATTGGGGTTTAAATATGTTGAAATAACCTCAGATATGTGGTCAAATAATATGCAAGGAAACCTAATGAGCAGTAAAGAAAAAAAAAATAAAACATCTGTCCAGATGAACAAAATCTCTCATTGCCATTTTGAAATTACAAGACATACTTGTATTTTCTAAAATTTAGTCTTCATACATTTTCTAAAAAGCCAACACATGTTTTCTATTGGAGGATTTTTAACTATCTCACGAGAACACAGAAACCCCTGGCCTATACAACCATGCTTGTTATTTATCCCTCTGGAATCCAAAAACACAAGTGCTTAGCATGTAAAACTCAGGCAACAAAAAGAAGGAAAAGCTGTTGTCTGATAGAAAAAAATTGGTGTTTACAAGAGAAAAGGTATTGGTGATTCGCCATAATTACTTTGGAAATTTCTTTGTCTAAAGTGGGAAAGTAGAAAGTAATCGATTGCATTACCAAGAATAAGATTCACTATCACCCATTTTTATATCTCCAGATAGGATTACCTAGTCGGAAAGCTGATTCAGAGGAAGGAACCCATAAATGACACAAGGCACAAGCCTGTCTAACAAAGGAAAACATCAGTCTGCCCTCTTCCAATATCCAGATATTGACCTTTGACCCAACTGAAGATTCTTACAAGTTAATAAAAAATAAGCAAACTTATTCTGTCCATGAGGTTTCTATCATGTACGTCAGTTGAGATGATCTAAAGGCTACTTTGTCACTGACGTAAAGCAACCAATACATCATGCACCAGAAATAAAACATGCATCTCAAATAATGTTCTCTATCACATACATTGTGGTGGAAATCAAGATTCTTAGCTGTGGATGAAAATGTCAGCAGGCAGTCAGCAATGGGTATGTTTTTGGAATAGAATATGACCTTCCCGCTCTGCACTATTAACTCATACACTCTATTTCCCGGAATTGTGTAAATGCGATGTATTTGTCACCTTGTGAATGTGGTTTTGTGAGGTGTCATCACATGGTGTTCCCTGAAATTCAATCTCAGAAATTCAGTCTCAGAGCCATCAGTTTCACTGCATTAAAGTGATAGTGTTTGCTACTTCTCATCCTACCCCTTTGTCCAAGTGCATTACCAAAGGGTGACATGTCCCGTTTATGAATATATCCACTTACATAAACCATTAGCCATAGAGAAAAGATGGTCAGACTCTTAGTGTAGTCCCATTCACTCACTTCATGGATTTTGAGGTGCCTGCAAACATCGAGTTGTTTGCCTTATAAAAATAATTGTACAGTTTGTAGAGGCAAGGCTTTTGTTATGACTGACAACTTTCACAGAGCTGTCCACTTCTTTATACTTTCAAGGCCCTCCTACTTTACAGGTAAACAATTCAGGGATTCATGGTGGCTTAAACGAATGATTGGATGATTTCATATGGGTCAGATTTTCTATAACCAAATTCACCCTGTAAGCCACTGTTTGTAACACAGTTGGTCTTGAACCATCCTTCAAAGCAGGAACAAGGGTTCCTTTCCCCAAGGAACAGGGTTGCTGGGGATGTGTCAGCCGTTAAAAACAAGAAAAGCCCTAATCAGGCTGCTTTTCTAGCAGGTAGAAGCACTGCTCCACAGGTTACTGGACACGTATTCTCCTACTCATTTCTTATGATTTAGCAGTAGGAGAACTGGAAGATGGTCTCTTTGGAGAGAGTCTGCACTTACTTCTGTTTTTCTTCACAGTTCATTGAAAACAAAACACAGAGTTCCTTTGCTTCGATTTGCTGGTATTTCACAGGAATACATCTCCCTCAGGAACTTACAGTCCGTATGCACTGTGGGGGTAAGTAAGGCCCTGCAATTTGGGCCAAAGACCTTTCTCAAGCTCAGTGACGAGTCTCAGGTTAGCTGTGACTCTGTCAAATGGAATTCAGTGTAACTTTCAAGCATATTTATTTTCAGAGGCTTTAATTAGGTCAGACAATTATTCCTCCTGTTCCTATTTCAAATCGTTGTTTGCAAAGTCAAAGTAGAAGCGTGGATTTCACTTTTTTTATTTGTGGTTCTTCTAAGGGGAAAGAACAAATTTGTGAAACCATTTAATCTTATTATACAAAGTTGTTGCAACTTTGCAAACAGAAGAGCATTTCACATAAGGCCTAGCTTTTGGCAAAAATGCCACTTAATTGGAGATTTTGAAAAACAAAAAGGTAAGAACTATTACAATCTCATGAATATAATTTTGCCACATTCCATTGTTTCAACCAAGTGAAGGATGGATTGAGCAGTACTATAAGGCTTTTTATCATCCACCATTGATAACAAGAGCTCCAGATGACTTACAGGCATCATTATTGTTTTCCGTTCTGGCAAAGGAAGAAACGGATACTCGGCAAATCCAAATGCCTTTTACATGGATTAAAGTAACTGAAAGAGGAAGTCTAACCTAAAGCTTTGTACTCTTTTATTCCAAGTTGGGGTTCTCATTAGATTGTTTCATGTTTAAACTTCCTGTTATCTCTGACTTCTGGTATGTTTATCCTAAAATACCAATTTTATTTTCTCTTTCTCATGTTCAAAAACGAGCCATTCAATGGCGCTATCATTTTTTTAAGCATTAAGTCAAGGCTGCCTGCAGTCTGACCACCACTTCTGTAGTGAACCAAATGTCCCACTAAGCAGTTTATGGCCTGTTTGTTTCCCATACACCTTGTATCGTTTTGCCTTTGTAAATGCTATTCTCTTAGGTTACTTTATTTTTTTTCCCTCCTACTACATCATGAACAGTAACAGTGGACTAGAAATCTTGTCCCTTTCTGATTTTAGTTCTACAATTTGCAAAATGAAATTGGTATCTACCTTTCCAAGATGTTATTAAGATCAAATGAGGCAATGTATATGCAAGCACTTGATAAATAATAAAGCCCTTTCGAACTCTAAGTTATAATTATTGGCTATTATTCAAATCACAGTGCAAACTCTCCTTGTCTGGGTAGTTTTTCTTGTTTGCTTTAGGTCATACTGATGGTAATAATGATGAACCCTTCTGGACCACTTACTACATCCCTGACTAATTCTAGACACCATTCTAACTGCTTTATGCATTTAACTTATTTATTCTTCACAACAACCTTTAAGGTAGTTTGTATTATCATTTTCAACTTACAGTTGAAGATTCTGAGTCACAAAGAAGTCAATAACCTCATACATCTACTGAATGGCAGGATCAAAATTTGAATCCAAGCCTTCTAACAAGAATGCCTTATTCAAAACTATAATGTCAGTGCTTTGTGATCTGTGCCCTTCACTTTGCCCATCAATACATGAAATGATTAAAATAGAATGCTGCAGCTATTGTTGTTTATCTCCCTCCTAAGTTTATAAATTCCTTGAGAGGAGAAAGAACACTTATGTCTCCTCCATCATCTGTATGGCAGAGGCTGCCGTATATGCTCATCAGTTACTTCATCAGATTAACTGAATCAGAGGAAGAGATTGAGGTTGAGTTCCCTGGGAAACAGGTTTGTGTCCTGGGAAGTTGATGGGGCAGCACGGTGGGGACCACAGTGAAGTGAAGGGGGGACAACTGGGCAGAGGGAGAGAATTGAAAAATGTGCTGTGAGGTCACAACAAAGGCTTTAGCCAATGCCAAGGTGGCCCAGAGCTGTCCCAGTGGAGGCAATGGGGCTTTGTGCCTCCACACCTACCAGTCATTACATACAGGCTTCCTGCACCCCTGCTCTTGGGAGGTGTGTAACATTAAGCAAGGCAGTTCTCTGTGGCCAAAGGCAATGTGACTGAGCTCTGAGCCACTAGCTGCCAACGCACCTGGCAGCTGGGGTCATTAGTATCTCTGATGGGAGTGGCATGCCGCTGGGTCCTCTCCAGTATCTACTTGCTTTGTAGAGTAAGCTTGCACTCTGCAAATAGTTTCTCTAGAATTGTGGTTGGTCTCATTTCCTGGAAATATCATGAGAGTAGCAGTGGTATGTTCTGCAGCTTCAAGCACTGCAGCTAGTCTAAGAGCAGCCGCTGTCATTTACCACCTTCCTCAGCCTTTCACGCAGAGCGAGCATCTCTGTTCAGCTGGTGTGGCCCAAATCCTCACACCTGGAGGTTCTGGAGCTGATTACCATGCTTACATTAGACTGTGGCTGCTGCACTTGTCCGTTTACCATTAAAACTGAGCAAGAAGAAGAAGAAAGAGGTGACCCATTAGATCACATAGATGTCTAACTTATTCTCTCCCCCATTTTGTGTCAGCAGAATCACCTCATCCTGATGATCAGGGTCAGTCACCGTCACTAGTATGGTGGCTTCTTTCTTTGTCTGTAGGTCACGGTGTAAGAAGCCTGAAGTAACCAGGCAGCAGTTGTAGTTTAATGGCATTTTGCTGTGCTCCTTTTGAAGAATTTTCTCTTCAGGAGCTAAGACTTCTGAACCTGCAACGATAAGAGGTGCAAGGTGGGAAGTATAAATTTTCCAAATGGCTCACTGGAGTGATGATAACCTGGCTACTTTTACTTCTACTCATGTTTCAGGACCCATGGATTCTACTTCTTGGTGACATAGTTATCATATGAGTTGTTGATGGATGGTGGGTACATTTTCCTGAAGGATGACCCTTATCCTCACAGGGCGTCATCTCCTAGCTACCCATCAGCCAGCCCAACGGATTGTTCCATTGCCTTCTTAGGCTAGAAGCTGGGGGCTAATGACACAGTATGTGATAAGAACTATAGACCTCTTGGTTGTGTGTCACTGTTGTCCCTCCCTGGCTCTACCAAGTGAGTTCTTTGGTCCAGTGAGATGTTTTGTAGAATCTCATGTCAATGGAGAAATCAGTCTGACAATAGTATGGATGGAGGCCCTGTGACCAGGGAAGGCAAACCCATACCCGGAATCCACGTCTCTCCCATCAAAACAAATCTGCCCCTTTGAGACTGGAAGAGGTCCAAAATAATCTCCTTGCCAGGAAGAGACTTAAAAAATATATCTAAACATTCTGGTAATATAGTAAGGGATAGAGTCATGACAATTAAGAATTACAAGACATTGTGACTGCCCAACTAAATTCATGTAAGGAAAAATTCATCACTTGGGATTAAGGATTCAGAGAAGTGGAGGTATATGAACTTTTAATCGTTCAGTACTTTTGATGACATGAACATTTATGTGGGGGAAAATGAAATCTCCTATATTTTCATACCTGATGTTGGGAATTCATCAATACAGAAGGTTTTAGAATACAAGCACACTTAACTCAGCTAATGACCAGTACTAACCCGTCTCCACGTCCTTGGCTATTGCTATGGTGGGTAGAGTCTAGTTAGCAGAGCCTAGTATTGAACAGGTCCATTAACAATAGTGATATCTAATTATTGTTCCTCTAATTATCTGATATCTAATTATTGTTCCTCAAACTGAAAATACTGCATTCCTAGGGTTGGAAATATGGTTTTGGGGATTCCATTCATGAGAAGGGGCCAGGGAAGTCAGGTTTGCTGAAACAGAAATTTCTTTTGACTCACTCAGTTTTATATTCTGTGTTGAAAAAATCATTTTATGTTAAATTTAGTTTTGAGCTTAAGTTTTTGTCTTCTAACTTTTTGTTTCTGAACTGGGATTTTGAAGATTCTATAGTAATAGTAGGTATTGAGTACAATAAGTTATGACTGTCCACCTCACAAAGTATAATCTTATCTCCAGAAAAATCCAGTAAGTACATAAATTAGATATAACAAGCAAGAAAGACCAAAACCAAAAAACAGAAATCATCTTTTTTTAGTTTCTAATTTTATATATCCCATTTATGAAACATGCAAATGTTTATCTTATTCACAAAATTAATTTATAATTTCTATTAAAATAATAAGGTATTAAATATGTTAAACTAAATAATGTATTTGAGCAGAAAATATTGAGGAAAAAATGAAATGTATGACTTCAATTTATATAAAATAAATTGTTTAAGGTTATGTACACAATAATCTTTAGAATACCTAAATTTAACTTTAAATGGCAAAATTCAAATAGGCAAACAAGTGAAGTTGCCATAATTTTCATTTATTCAATTAACATGGGTCAACAATAAAAATATTTGAAAATGTAAAAATCAGATAATACTAAGTTTATAAGATTTAGTATCAAAAGTGAACTTCATAGGTAAAGTTTAATTTTTGCAAGTGGAGTTTTTCTTTAATTTTTAATATTACACAAGCAAGTCATACTTGCTTTCATAACTCAACAACTAGGAACATATATAAAAATAGTAATCTCTTTGTAATTCTATCTCCTTGGAATTAACTGTTTGTTTTCTATATAGAACATTTCTTCTATTTTTACTAAAGTATACTCATTTTCTTTAGTCTTTCCTCTCTGTTTCCAAGAATATCTTACTGGAAATATTTAACCTGAAACCTAATTTTGTCCTTTCATATATATACGTACATATATACATATATGTATATGTATATGTGTAAATGAATTTAAACCAGAATGATGTATATAATGTGTTTTTTAAATCATTCCTTTTTCAAAGCTACATGATATTCAATATTATGGAGTGACCACTAATTATTTAACCATTTCCAAAGTGATGAATAACTGGGCTGTTTCTCATTCCTTGCCACTAGAAACATTTGTAATAAACACCTTTATAGATTGTGCATAAGTGGAAAGGCATTGTGTCTCTAGATAACTTAACTACAAATATTCCTTAGTACAAAGAGTACAGAACAGAGAAACTTAGTTTCTGCTAGTAAAACCAGAACAGACACAAACAAGAGCAGTTTCATTCTGAGAATCCAGAAATATCTGCAGAATAGAAATAACCATAGTAATTATATACATTTTAAATGTGTAGTGCCAGGTGCTATGCTGTTAATATGGACAACAATTAGAAATAAAAATCTGTCTAATTGGACATTAAAATTGCGGCATGAAACAGATGAATGAAAGAACAAACATTTTATTACACACCTATTAGGCAAAGACACTTTCACTTATGTGAATTAGACTTCACAGTGATCTAGAAAATGGCATAATCCACATTTCAGATATGGGAAAACTACTGTGGGGCAGTTTCCAAATATCACACAGGCTAGGAGCAGTAGAGGTAAGGTTAAAAACCAGTTCTCTCTGACTCCTAAGCCTTCCTCTTCCACGGATTCCTAGAGAGCATTTATAAAGGCCAATAAGGCTATATTTAAGATTTATAGTTTTACATTAAGATGGGGTGAACACACATCTTAGTTGCCCAGGACTATTCTTATTTATGCCTCATGTAAGGAGGCCTATCATAGGTGAAATACCAGAGTGAAGGGCCACTCACTTGGTGGAAAGGGGAAAGGGAGGCCTTGGGATGCGATATGATCACAGGGGAACAGGATGGGGTGCTGGAAATGGGAGATGTACACATTCTGTTCCACTTGGCCAAGCATGGGCCTCGCCTAGGGCTTCGGCTGGGAAAGACTCTATGCCTGAGAAGGGCAAATGACTGATCTTGTTCTGAGGTCTCTAGACTGGGGCTGCATGAATGTGGCTCTCGCAGTCTAGTGAGAGGGTGACGTGTGCTCACAAATAACTGTAATCTGCAACAGAATGTGCCTTGTGAGAGAAATAAAGGAAGGATGATTGGATTTCACTGAAAAAAGAGAATGTGTAAGTATCAGGTCCCAAAGGTTGGGAAGTAAAGTGGAACTTTTGCTGAATATTAATGGTTTGTCAGGAATTCAAAGTCAGGAGAAAGAAGGAGATAAAGAACACTCATCTTCATCAAAGAGGGCAAATAGATCTCTATCACTTGCCTCAAAAAATGAGTGTCACAAAAAAACTGAGGGCTGCCGGATATGGATAAAAAAAAGGATTTATCTTATTGTGGGAATTCTGGATCAGTCATATTGTTTCTCCCTAAAATTGACCTTATCTCTAAACCAATACATATCTTCCCTAGAATTGAGAAATATGTACCACCTGAATCACTATACATCTCAATCACTGATTATTAATTTAATTATTTCGCTATGCTGTAAGAAAATTCCTGGATAAGTAACACAACAATCTAATTTTCTTAATACACTGCAAGAGGTGAAAGCATCATTTAACTATCAAATATTAGTATGACTATCAAATATCAGTTAAAAAATACTTTTGCATTTTGGTCTCGTAAACAGAGTGAAAGAAACTGATCTTGCTGAGTTAATTCCTTGAATTGCATCGTGCTGTCTGACTGCCAGTACAACAGTGCCCTCTGTATCTCATTCTCGGTACAGAATTCCAGTGTTGGAATGCAGCTTAACATAGAATAATCAAGAAGACAAACTGTTCTCAGATTTGTGATTTACATTCTCAAAATAAGTACAACAAGAAAAATTTAGTCATATTACCTTTAATCTACATATATATAAATTTGAATATTTTCTACTTCTAAACTAGCAATACCCTCTGGTCTTCTAAGAAGATAAATGTCAGGCATAGGTCACTAGAAAAAAATTTTAAGCTAATCTGTGACACATGTTACTTATGATATTTTCAAAGCCATATTTGAATTAACAGAAATTTTGGAGTTTCTTAAAAAATGTGATCTCTAAAGTTTGTCACTGCTTGGAACTAGTGGAATAAGATTTTCAGAAGGCCTGCTTCTATATTAAAATATTTGTCTTTGAGCTCAAATAACTTCCAAGTTGCCAGCTATTAATTGTCATTAGTATTCTTTACTTAATATCTTGCCACTATTATAAACAGCACCCTTTTCTAAATGGTTTCTCCTAATAAAATAACATAGCAGTTTCAACGTACAGACTCCATTTTTACTAGCAAATATCCCCATTCAGTTTGATTTTTAAGGATCTTGATGTGTGATGAAGAGGTTTGTTAGGTAAGGCCAATTCAGTTAGTTTTGAACTTGGTGCATTTTCACTGTGGATTAATTTACTTGTATCAAGAGAGTTTCCATTAGATGTGGAACTTCATTTTGTGATCAGAGGTACTACTTCATAGCTAACCCTGTTGGGTCCTAAAGAAACAGCTCAGGAATGTAAACGAGTGATTTATTCCAGATCATTATGAGGTATTTAATATATACCACCACTTTCTGGGAACTGGAAATACAGAAGGTTAGTAAACTGAGAAAATTACAACTTTCTTGGAGAGGTTAGTAAACTGAGAACATTACAACTTATTTAGAGGGTGTCCAGACAATAAAACAGCTGAGAATCAAATTGATTTTGTACGTTCAGATAGTTTTAAGTGCTCTGAGGAATTAAATCACAGTGACACAAGACACAGAATGGTGAAGAGGGGATACTTTACACTGGGTGGCCTTGGAAGACTTGTCTGAAAAGATGAGGAAGCATAAATACTCAGAACCACATCCAAGGCCCTATAACTAATGTCATTAGTGTGAGAACTTCTTTCAGAGGCAAATCCTTATTCTCTCTTCCACAGGATGAGAGCAAGGAAAAAGTAGAGACTGATATGGGGACTACTTGGGATTATAAGAGTGCCACTTTTTATATTGTACCATTGGATGTAGCATTTGGTAACTCTCTGGAGACATAATTTTTAAAAAAGAGAGAGAGAGAGAGAAAGACAGGTGAAGCTATCATTCACCTCTCTGTGAAAGTGTTAGCCTAATTAAGTTCTCTGAAGGTAGCTGATAACCAGATTTCTCACATCAGAATCATAACAGAACATACATGTAACATAGTTTTGTTAGTAATCTATTGAACTCTGAATACTTCTACCATAAAGATAATCAAGGATTTGACTTATCCTCCTCTTATAAATTAATCAGTTGTGATATAGTATATGAAACGGTAGAATATTTTTAACAAAAGGAAGCACAAGACTTTTACCCTTGAGAAAAGGAAAATAACCAGGTGAGTCGTATGATTTCCTCAGTTTCCTGCTTAGGGCAATTTGACTTTCAGGCACAGAAAGAGGATATTTAAAAATTGCCCAGAAGATTCATCTATGTGAATTCCTGAAGACACCATGTTTAAAGTGCTAAAATACTACTGTAGATTCATAATTCTTTATTTTAAAAAATATCCATTAAAATGAAGGGAAAGTAAAGACTTTTTAGATAAATCATAGCTGAACTTCACTGCAAGAAATGTTAAATGTGTTTTTATGTGGAAGGACAATATCAGATAAAAGTTTAGATCTACACATGGATTGAGGATCATGGAGAATGGTGAGAATGTGAGTAAAATAAAATACTTTTTCTCATTTTTCAGTTTCTTTGAAAAAAATGACTGTGGAAGCAAAAATAAGAAAGTACTTCTAGATTTTTAACCCAAGTAGAAGCAAACTGTTTGGCAGCAGTAACACAGAAAAGGGAAATAGAAGCATCCTGCATAATAGGTACAATTGAATATAGTTACTGATAAGCTCAAGATGTACATTGTAAACCTTAGAGCAACTATTAAAAATTAAAACAAACAGGTATAGGTAATGAGCTAAAAGTTAACTAATAGAAGACAGGAAAAGTGTAAAACAAAACAAAAAACCAGAAACAATGAACAGATGGGGCAAATATAAATCAAATAGCCAGATGATAGATTTTGAGAAATTACACAAGAAATTATATTAAAAATAAAATGTCTAAACAATATAAAAAAGGCAGACTGGATAACAAAGTAAAACAGTACTATAGCTTATATGTAAATGGAATGAAAAGATAGACCAGGTAAACCCTAATCAACAGAATGCTGAAGTAGCCATATTAATATTATACACAGTAGATTCCATAACAACAAGGATCATCTAAGATAAAAAGGAATAGTTCGTAATGATAAAGTGACAACTCCATAAGAAGATAAAAAAATCCTAAATGTATACTCCATAGCAGAACTTTGATGTACATGAAGCAAAAGCAAAAACTTATGGAACTTAGAGGGAAAATAAATAATTCCATCATTATAGTTAGAGAGTTTAACTCTCATTTCTCAGTAATAGAAAAGAACAAGTAGATAGTGAAAGAGGAGATACAGAAGACGTGAATAACACTGTCAACCAATCTGAACGAATTGATTTTATAAAATACTCCACTGAGACAAGAACAGTACAACTTAATTTCAAGTACTCACGGAACATTAACCAAGGTAAGCATTATATTAGGTCATAAAGCAAGTCTCAAAAAAACAAAAGATTTGAAATCATGTTTCTGCCCACAATGGAATTAAATTAGAAATTTTAAAAAAGATAACTGAAAGTTGCCCCCTAATTTAGAAATTAAGCCACACACCCCTCCTGGGCAATGAAGAAATCACAAGAAAAAATTTGAACCAAATACAGATGAAAACACATCACGTCAGTATTTGTGAAATGCATCATGGCACTTAGAGGTGTATCTACAGTTTTAGATTTTTATAGTAGAAAAGAAAAAAGATGTAAGGCAAATGACTCAAGTCTCTACCTTATGAAGATAAAAAGCAAATTAAAGTCAAAGAAAGTAAAAAGGAAGAGATAATAGCATAAGTCAATGAGAACAGGAAACAATAGAGAAAAATCAATTAAATCAACTGCATCATTTGACAAGCTCTGATAAATAATCGACTTTGGCCAGACTGAGCAAAACAACAAAAGAAAGATACAAATAACAAATATTAGGAAAAATTGGAGAAGTTACTGTAGATCCTAAGGGATGGTAAAGAAATATGAAAAAATTTATGATAATAAATTTGACAACTTACATGAATGGAAAAAGTTTTTGAACGATGAAAATGATCAAGTTATTGAAACTTACTCCAAATGGAATAAAATATCTGGCTAGTCCTATATCTGATTAAAAAGTTGAAATTGCAAGAAAATTCCAAGCTCAGATGGCCTCATGTGTGAACTCTGTCAAACATCCAAGGATGCTCTGGACGTTTTGTCTAGACAAAACAAAATGGATGAATCTCAGACATGCTGAATGAAAGAAGTCAAACACGAAAGGGTACCTATCCCACGATTCCACTTATGTGAATGCAACTGTAAAGGAGTGTAACCATGACAGAGAACAGGTTAGTCATTTCCTGGGTCTGGACTCGGAGGACGATGACTGCCTGTGGCGAAACACAGAGGGATGGGCACGAGGAGCTGAAAGTGGCCAGTCTCTTGTTGGTGAAACAAGTATATAATTTGTTAAACTCATGAAATCATACACTTAAAATGGGTGCATTGTATGATGTAAATTACCTCTTTGTAAAACTGATATTACAATGTAAAAAAGCAAGATAGACTCTTTTCCTGGATGTAGTATTTCAACTTAACGTTCAGTTCTAACTTCAGGTGGATTGGAAGAAAGGGACTGTAAAAAATAGTTCACTCATTAAAAAAATAAAAGCCTGTTATTAGCCTTCCTATTGCGTATAGATGTTGTTGGGTGGGGAGAAGACAAAAAGGGATGACTGGGATGCAGACATGTTTTTAAGCTATTTTCTGATTGTAACAACTTTATTTTGACTGACAGTAGCAAGGGCACTGGTTCTATTCAGCGAGGTTTTTGTTTGAGGCTTAACATATGATACCCAAACAGTGGGATCGATATAATGGAGGCTCTGAAACTTTAAATACCATTTGTTTAAAAACAGCAGTAGGCTCATAGACACTGAGAAGTGACTAGTGGTTACTAAGGGGGAGGAGTTGGGGTGGGGGGGGGGGAGGGGGAGGGGATAAAGGGGCACAATAATTCACAAACAATATAAATTGGTCATGGAGACAGTAGTACAACATGGAGAATATAGTCAGTGATTCTGTAACATCTTACTACGTTGATAGATAGTAACTGCACTAGAGGGTGTGAGGATTTAATAATATGGGTAACTGTTGAACCATTGTGGTATACATTTGAAACCAACGTAAGATTGTATATTGATGATATTTCAATTAAAAAATACCATTTGTTTAGATTTTATTTGAATCATAACTAGTTGTGAGATATTAAATCCCTGACTGTGATTTATCTGAAAGGCTTAAGTGGGGGTAGGAGGAAGAAATACATAAAAGATTTAATACTTCCCATCTAGTCACTGTGGACTTTGTAAATGTCTGGAACTAGACTATTTTAGCAGTCTAATTTCAGTTATCCTTTTGGGGGTGTGAAATAATTTTTAACTAGATTATTGAAATCACATGTAAATGGTTTGCTTGAGGTCTGTGATGTATATTGAATTTGTGTGTTTTAGACTAAAGTCTTACATGTAAAACTAGGTAAATTTAGGTAATCTAAGAAAAAAAACAATTATCTACTATTCTTTTTGCTTTAATTATTTAGTATTCATTCTTAGCTTCAAAATAGTCCTTTATTTTTACAAGTAATGCTTGAATGTAAAAACCAAACTGAAATTATTTGCTGATGGCCATACCCACTCACTGATAAGGTTGAAAGGAAGGTTGCATTGCTCACCTGTAGACATTGTGCTTGTTATCAGTATTTTCTAAGTAAAACAAATGGCTGTTTACAAATACAAATCTGGAAGATGCATGGTTGATGTTCTGAGACACAAGAAGCCCCAATTGAAGCCCCAGTGATGCCGGGGTTCTTGTTTGCGGAGTCGAAGAATGAACTTAGCAAACAGTCAAGGTAGGAAAGCCAGGGCAGAGGCTTTTATTGAGAGATACAGTGAGAGAATAGAGCTCCTGGCTCACGCGAGGAGGGGAGAAGAGAGCCCGTGATGGTGCGTTGTCTAGGGGTTTTATAGGCAATTGAGAATTTTTCAAGAACATCAAAAAAAAGGCTTAGGGGTGTGGACTTGTACCACCTGCCCTGCCCTCAAGGTGGGCTGGGTTATTGTCTGTCTGCTAGGGCTCTTTACAGTGAAGTCATGGGTTATACTGATACCCTTGCGGAACACTCGAACATTCCAGGTCAAGTTGCTTCTGGCCTTTTGACCTTTAACTGATCTCACTGAAGATGGCTGTATTCTTAGTCTGGTATCTTTCCCTAAAGAATTAGTGTGACCTTGATTTTGCATAATGCTTAACACAGAATTTCAATGGAGACTTCTTTGCCCATTGTTACATTGCTCTGATTGTAAATATTCTGCCCTGCTTTTCCCCGAGGCCTTCACCCTACTCTGACTACATCTACGGTCCCTGTCTCACCAGCATTATTAATACGTGTCGAAATGGAAGGTTTGTAAAAATCAAGCTACAGTCCTTTCATGGAAACCAGTAATTCATTCTTTATTTTTCTCAGCTGATGAGAAAATTACAGCTATTCTTCAACATAAGTGATACCCATCATGTGGAAATTGAAAGTTTAAAAGGGAAGATTGATTCAATATTTTCACCTCTGCAGAGAGGATGAAGTTGTTTGGATACCAGAGAAACTAAGGAGGCAGTTTCTGGTTTAAGCGAAAATGATGCCTCATTTGACATCAGTATTTGAGAGGAGATGCTGTACCTTTAATAGAATAATTAAATGAGATTGGACCTCATGACAAAATTTGTGGCTCACTTATTTATACTAAAGATGATTGCTATGAAATATTAAGGAGGGAAACTTGCTGAGTTGGTGTAAGTGATCTAGGCAGATTTTTCAAGTTTACTCTGTTTTGTTATTCTCCACTCCTGTCTGCCTTACTCTCCACCCCACCCCAGACAAAGCTTCAAAAAGTAATGGAATATTATGAGGCTAATTATAATGACAAGATAACAATGCCAATTATATCTCTCAACTGGAAGACACTGTACTTCCTTTTCATTTGTTAAATTTTACAAAAGAACAAACTTGTATAGTTCAAACAATACTTGAATGAATAGTAATTGAATTTCAAGCCCCATCAGGCAAAGTTAAGGATATTCCTGATTATTGCCCCAAAGCACAAAGCATGGATTTCATTACATTCAACAGAGAACAATGTCCTTTACAGCCGCTGACCTCTTCAGCTTTGAGAGACTGAATAAGGACAAATATCTTTTAAAATAAGCCAGCCTTCTAATGGTTCATCAATAGCTGCTGGTAGAATTAAACTTCACCCTAACGTTCATGCTTCCCATGCATGACATTGAAAAAACTTAAGATAAATACCTGTATATTTTCAGCACTAGAAGTTGTTTGGAGGTAAAATAGTCATGCTTTAATTCTCTGACTTTCCAGATCGTGTGTGTGTATGTGTGAGAGTTCTTTTTTGCTTTGACAATTTACAACTTACTTCAAGACTGGAAGGGAAACTTTGTTTATCATTCTCACAAAGGCAATTTAAATCCTTACTAAATGTTGTTTCCAAAGTAGATTTTTCAAAATAAATTAAGCAGTTATTTACAAAATACATTTTTTTTATTTTTGTTTTTCTCTTTATTCTTCGGAAAGCTCTCAGTGTGAAGTACTTCCTAAACTAAAATCTCAAAGATGTTGTAAAATCCCGTTGGTCTCTAGTTTCAGTTGTTCATGTGTGCAAATAGGCTTTACAATTATTTAGCATTTGCTACTGTTTTCCTATTGGCTGCTTTTGGCTTGGATTAGTCTATCTGTATTTCCTCTCCTCTCAAAATCAGGAATCTAATGCAGCCAGACTTTTAGTATTTATCTTTGCTGTGCATTTTGTTTGTATAAAATGACTTTAGCTAAGTAAATATGTTTCCTTTCCTTTATTGGAAAACTTGCCTTGTTTTGTAAGACATTTTCTCATGGATATCATTGATATACCCTAGCTCTTTGAATTCCTTTAAGCTATTAAAGTTAGCTATTTTCTTTACCAATCATAAAGAGACTAGTTTTGTTATGCATATATACCTCTATTTAAGAGAAATGGAGTTTTGAAGTCATGTAAGAGACTTGGTGAGATTTATTTTGTCCACAATGCAACATTAGGGGAAATAAATATTTATAAGACTGACCAAATCAAAACACAGGAAAAGGACAATATAAATATTTCTAGGGCACTACTAACTGCATGTCAGATCGCAGAGTTTAAGGACTATTACTAATATTTCCTAAGTCTTTTAAAATAATTTTCTCAGTAATTTTGTCAACTACTCCTTAAAACATAGTCATTATTAAAATAATACAGAAAACAAGGGAACTAGCTATATTTGTTAGGGTTCGTTTGTTTTTATCAAGCTCATATTGTCCTTGAAGTTTTAAATGTGCCAAGTACTATGCTGGGTGGCATGTATTATGGAATATTGAAAATAGGTTTTACAGAAAAAGAGCTGCACAGTTTTGTTTGAAAAATATCATCTGAGGCAAACTTAACTACATGTATTTCATATTTCATTTAACAGGTTTTTTATTAAGCACCTTAATTAGTCCAGAAACTGATGGAAACTGATAAATGATCACACCATAAGAAAAGTGACTTCTTACTTGTCTAAATATTTAAATAAGTTAGCACAAAATTCCGTGGAATTACATAAAAGGAAAACTTAATTCAGTCTTGGATGGCTATGGAAAATTCCACAAAATGAAAATGTGTAATTTATGACTTGATGAGTACTAATTAGCTAAGCAAAGGAATAAGGAGGAGGTTATAAACTAAAGGGATCACATTTTAAATGGACCATAGATCAGAGAACAAGACTTCAACTCAGTATTGAATCAAACGGATTGAACATGGGACTATGAAGGGTGGGAACAGACAAGCTGTAGTCCTGGTGGCATAGACAAATCTGGGGAGAGTTTCATTTACCATACTACATGATTTGGACCTTATCTTGAGTGCCATGGAGAACCACTGAAGGATTTTAGGCAGGATAATTTTAATTTGTATTAGTGCTTCAAACTGATTCCCTGGACAGTGTATCTCTTGGTCAAGAATGGAATCAGGGGGGACATGTGTAACTCTGGGGGGAAAACCCCAGGGCAAAATACCTTTGAAACCGAAATCAGTCAAAGGGAGAAATAAAGTTCAAGAGACCTGTTTATTTCTTACAAGCAGCCGTCCCGTCTCTCTCTTGACCAGGCTGCAGCAGAAGAGCATTCCACTCGACCTCTCTGGTCCAGATAAACCCTCACACGCCCTTGTAATTACCAATTGATAAGTAGATGGACTAATTCTCCCCACCCCTTGGAAACACTTATTGATATGCAGATACACTAAAGCCAAGAGAGAGATTCTGGAAATATTGCAATTTTACCCACAATATGTTAGGAGGCCATGTTAGAAAGAAGGATGGCATAACCCAAGACATTGGGGATATAATTAAGAGAAGAATAAAAATGGAGAAAAAAATAAATAAAAGTATAAAAAATTGATTAATAGATGTTGGAGAAAAGGGGGGAGTAAGGGTTGATGCATTTCTCATTTGGCAAAGTGACTGTACAGTGATGTCATCATGTAGGTAGGGAACACAGGGGAAAGAGCAGGAAGGGTAGAGAATGAGTCCTGATTTAATTGTCCATTTAGAATATTCATTTTTTTAAATGAGCTTGAAGCCCAACAACTTGAACTAGAAATATAAATTAGAAATTATGAGCAAGGAAAGTAAAGTGATAATTAAGGAGAGTCAATGGCTGAACCCTAAATGAATGAATATAGAGGAAAAACAGGAGCTTCATAGAGCTGAAGTGGTGTGGCAATCTCTGAGAGGCTGGAAGAAAACCAAGATAACTTGTATTATAAAAAGCAAGTTAAGTAAGTATTGAGGAAGGAGGGAGTGGTCAACCAGATCAAATTTTGGAGACAAGGAAAGAAAAAAGTTTCAATATCTGTTAAGGGTAGGATCCAAATTAAATGAACTGAATAATTGGTGAAAAGTGGAGAAAATGCAGGTAGAATCATCTGCAAGTCAAGGAGCTTGACTCTTAAGGGGAAGATAGAAATTGGGTGACAAAAAGAGAAGCATGTGGGTTCAGAAGTGGAGGAATTTTTGAAATTAGTAAGGTTCGAATTTCTTTAAGGGCCAATGAGATGTGTATGAATTTGTTAGGGATGCCATAATAGATTACCATAGACTGAGTAGCTTAACAACAGAAATTAATTTCTCTCAGTTCTAGGAGCTAGAAATCTGAGGTCAAGTTGTCAGGTTGCTTTCTTATAAGGCCCCTCTATGGCTTGTAGGTGACCATCTGTCTCTGTGTCTTTACTGGTCTTTCCTCTGGTGTTTCTGTACCCTAATCTCTTCTTTTTATAAGGACACCAGTCAAATTGGATTGGAACCTACCCTAATGACCCTGTTTTAACTTAATTACCTCTTTCAAGACCCTTTTTCCAAATACAGACACTTTCTAAGGTACTTGGAGTTTGGACTTTAACGTTAGTTCTGTAGGGACATAATTCACTCAATGCAGACTGATGGAGCTCTGTTTCCAGTAGAGGGTAAGAAGCTATGTATAGCTTTATGTATAGAATAAAAAAGCTTTTTATATTTTTATTTAGTGGGAGAAAGAGGGATTTGTGAAGGCATGGGGATCCTAAAGGAGCCAGGATAGAACAAGATGCAGGCAGGATGAGCCTCAAGGACAGTGCTTTACGTAACAGGAATGGAAAACTAGATAGATGGAAATGCACTTAAATTCATCAAGAAATTGGAGGCTGATGACTTTTATCTTTGCAGGGAGAGGAGGTATGGTAGCAGTTGGGGTAATGTTTTGAGGAATATTTGCTGAGGGAGAGGCCAGGAAACAATAACAAAATGTTGAGAATATTAACAAGAGAGTTAAGAAATGAAGCATGGGGCCGATGCTGACTGGGGAATGTATGGAAGAGAGGAAGAAGTTAGTGGGAAGGTATTAAAACAGAGGCCCTATAGATTTTAGGATTTAGGATTGATGAATCTGAAAAACAAAAACCTGAGAGTATGATGATTTTTCTGATTTTTATTACTTGCTTAATCTATCAGTATTTTATCTTCTCCAAACATCAATAACTAAAAAAAATTGCCTGTTCTTTGGTGGAGGTTAATGCGATCACCCAGTACATCTTTTTATGCCAGGCATGGTTTATTTATAGTATGAAAACATACTTACTCATTATCTTATGTTTTGAAAGGCATTGTGCTTGGGTTTAACAATATAATACTCTGAAAGAATAGAGCTGAGAGCTGAGGGTTAAAATGTCCATGACTAATAAAACAAGGATTGTTGCTAAGGGTTGGTAGATTGAAGAGTGCTCCTAGAAGTGGAGGGCAGAGAAATAACTTGGGAAGAAATGTCTGGAAAAGAAAAGAAAAGAACGGTGATGGCAAGCGGGGGAGTAAATCTTGCTTACAAGGGCACTGAAGTAAATAAAATGAGAAGTGAAGAGAATGACCACAGTTATGGCTCAGTCTATTTTAAGTCTGCTTCATGTAGTTTAAAATGTGTATCAGCTCCCTATATCATAAATTAGTATTGCACTATTATTAAAGTCTTGTTAAAATTCATACCCTTTAAAGCAAGAAAAGTAACAGGTCATTAAATATTTAAGTGTCAAACAATGCACTCTGAAGAAAAAAAGGCTCGATTTTCGAAAAATATCGCTGATGTGCCATGTGATGCCAAACCCACACTTACTCCTCATCACTCCTGCCACCTTCCCCTCATTACTGTGATTGAACAAAAATTCACAAAACTCTAATGAAATGTGGATCCTTCCTGAAACTACTGATTTAGCAGCTCCACTCCTGCTCCTACTGCCCCATATGAAAAAGAAGAAATGAATTATTTTGATAATTTAAAAAAATGGAATTAAGTCAATTGTACATGTTCATGCTCATTCTAGAGTCCATCTGAAAGATCTTCCCTCTTACCCTCTTACACTTTCCACCTTTCTTCAAGTTCTTCCTTCCTTGTCTTTTCATTGCCATGTTTCTTCTGCCTTCCTTACATACAAGGATGCAACGCTGACTGCTGGGATGAGCCTACGTGGAATTTGAGCCTCAGAATTTAGTAACTTTACAGAGGACCAATGCTAATTTTAAAAAGTGGGTTTAGGATTTGGGTCCAGATCATTCTGGCCCTATCCACCTTTGCATTAGAGTGACGGGTTTTGGGCAGAGGGAAAATTTGCTTTGGGGCAGATGGAGAAAACCAGGTAAAACTCATCTCAATCAGAACAGGATGATGTAGGGATCTTCCTAATGGCTTATTTGAAGGGAAGCCTTACTGTCATAGATTCAGTTCTGAGGCTGAAATGATTGTTTTATTCATTTTGGAAGTCTTAATTGAACACTTATTAGGTGCTAGGCATATGCTAGAGGCCAAAAATACAGAATAAAACAAGTGCCATTTCTAATCCTGAAAAGATCATTTTGTAATTGGAGACATTTTTTGGTTTGTATTTATTGGCTACTGTGACTCAACCAATTACATGATTATAGTGGTTGAAAGTTCCCTCGGGAAAAAGGGTAAGGTTCAAGTAATTCTAGGAGAGGTAGGGAATCTTCACAAATACGATAAGATTAGAACTGATTGTGTAGTATGAGTAAGTTGGCTAGGTATGAGAAAAGGAAAAAGCATTCCAGGTAGAGGGAATAATATTAATAAAAACATATAGGGAAATGTTTAATTGTAGACATAATTTACATCTGTTTTGAATATGGAAGATTATTATTTTTTGCATGATTTTTCTCCAGAAAGAAATAACTAATCTTTATGTGGTCTTTTAAATAAGGTTAAAAAAATACTTAAGATGATTCAGTTTTGAAGAAACACAGCAGGAATGGGAAATTGATGAGGACCCTACACCAGACTGGTGGAAATTAATCTGGAATAAAATCAAACTGATGACTTTTCTGCTAGAATAAATTCTGATTTTATTCTATGTATATTTGAAATACTACGTATGGATGGAAATCTCTCCTAAATGTAAGGAAAAATGATCACTAATTCATTTACAGCACAATCCCTTAAATCATATCAATTACAATGATTTTTGTATATTTCATAATTTAACTTGGCTGGCAATAAGAGCCATAATTAATCTAAAAGCAATATGTGGGATAGGAAAGTCTAGATTAGATGATTGCATGAGGTAGGTAATCAAAAGAAAATCAGTGTAAATGTAAATTTCACCATTTCACTGATTACAGTATTTCTGGTTTATAGTAGCAGTAAGGAATCCTACATATTTTGTTATTTACTTCAAGACTGTGAAAAATTGAAAAGAAAATCACTCTGTTTTTGCAAATCTATAGCTTGTCAGAAGGAAAATAATTGTTTGACTTTGAATAAAGTCCAGGTTGGTTTCTTGTCTGAAATCCTAGTTGCTGCTTTCTGTGAGAGAATTTGCTTAGTAAGTTTGTCAACAGGATAGTGTGTCAGAGTAGGAAACCTTTCTAATGGGAGGATGCAAATGATGAGGCCAAAGAATTGCAGCAAGATGAGAAATGGCAAAAACAAAAAGGACCCATATTTTCTGGTTACAAAGGAAAAGTCATGGTAGAACATTGGTAGTAGATTGGAGGCAATTTTATGATCAGAGCTCTCAGATCCCATGAGCTACAATATGGAATGAAAGAAACAAGAAGACAAATTGAGTTTCCTTTAAATTTTTTAAAGGAAAATGACACATAATCCTTCAAAAAATTAAGAAGAATCCATTATTCACATTAGCAAAACTATTTGCTTTAACCCGTTTTTGAGAACAGAGTATTTCCCTTGTAAATTTACTTTCTCCTCATTCTGTAATATATCTGATAAACTGAAGACACTTTTCCATTTAATTATCCCATTATGGACTCCATTTCAATTTCATTTAGTGTCATTCACACTTCACCAAGAAACTTCCATCCCACCATTTAATATCTAAGTCTAATCCCCACTCTCATGAACCAGCTTGTTTAAGATGAGTCTCAGAACTCAGAAGAACGTAGCTTTTCCACCTCTCAGCAACGTTCTCAGCTTGTTTCCTTCTTATTCACACCCCTTAACAGTGAGACAAGATCAGGCTTTCATATTTAATATTCTTGGTTTGAGGGAACTGTGGAAGACTTGTTCTACTCAGTCATCAACCACACTGACTATGATCCACTTTACGGTTAATAGTAACTTGGAAATTATTTTGACCTTGCTTACTAAAAGATATTGAATTAAAGACTGCTATAAAATGATTGATCCAAAATGTCTTAAAAAATATAGTATGAATTTGAAAGTCAACATCCAAAGCCTATAGGGGAAGTGGAAAACTGTTCCTAATATTTAATTCTCTTCTCACACTGAACTTGTAGTACACATATACTTACATAGTGATGCAAACAACTTGGTAGTATATATTGTATTTTTAGTTCGTTGGTCTTTCCTTCTGTTCTTTGTAGCGTAACTTAAAATCTCACACACGGGCAGGTATCTCACTGTATATACAGCAAACACATCACTTACACAAACTGAGAATTTGGAATTTACATTTTCAGCATAAATATACAGGATTCCCATCATTTGGGCTTAATCTCTGTGAAAGGGACTCTGCCTCAATTCTTTAGCTTCACATTCCTGTTTATTTATTTGAGAAGAGTAATTTAAAAATTATAGATCACTGAATACATCAAAAAATATAGAGACTAGTAAAAGAAATATCCATGTAACCACTATCAATCTTAACATTATCCTGTTATAGCTTTCACAATTTTGATACATAATATTTGATACATACAAAGGATATATGTAACACAAATGGAAGTTAAGAAGCAAAATGATGAAACATACACCATAAGCCCAAATTATGAATGTTCTCTTACGCTGTCCCATTTCCCTGCTTCAAAACATTTTCCTAAGACATAAAGTATTTCCAATTTAGTTAATATGCCCTTTGCAAGCTGCCGTTCCCAAATCTCTATCCTTCTTTCTCCACTATCTTGGATTTGTTGTTTATAATTCCATGCAGTTTCTTTTTCTTAACACTTTAATAACGAATATTTGAAACCCTAAACAATGCAAACTCATTTTGCATAAGATTTATTTAATCGATACTTGGCCCTCCAGTCAATGTATAATATTATTGATCCCTTTTTCCATGGATGATGTTTGGATAGTGATATAGATATATAGATAGATAATAAATAGAGAGATAGATGATAGATAGGTTTTTTGATTTTGCTGTTTGTATGAATGCTTCTGTAAACATTCTTATGCAAGTTGCACAACATTGTTGCTATTTCTTTATGGTAGAGGTTTGGCTGTACTTTGAAGTCACCTGGGAGTGTTAAAAAAAACTTGAATGCCTGAACCCCACCTCCCAGAAAGTCTAGCTTAGGTCTGCAGAATGTCTTGGGCATCAGGATTATATTAAAGTTTCCCATCAATTAAAGTGAATTGAGTTTGATTTAGGGTTATATATCTAAAAGAAAAATTACCAGGTTGTAGGTAATATGTACAAACATCTTCAACTTTACTGTATGTACTATATATTACTACACATATTTAGCATATATTCAGCATATATTACTACACTGTTCCTCCAAGCAGATATACCATTTTACACTTTCAGCAGAAGTGCATGAAAATTCCCTTTTCTTCCTTTTCCTGCCAATGCTTGATATTGCCAGGCTTTTACATTTCTGCCAATTTAATTAGAGTGCAACATTTTATCAGCTGTAAGTTTGAACTTGCCCTTTGCCTGATCATAAGTAATTTTTCAATTTATTGGCCCCTAGGGTTTTTGTTCTATGGATTATATTTTAGTGTTTCTATGCATTTTAATTAGCTAATATTTTTCTTTTACACTTAAGTCATTAATCAGTACCATATTGTTATTTGTGTATTGTGTAAAAGATTTAAGTTAAAAAAATCTCTATGTGAATGCCTGTCTCAGCTTCACATTCTTAAACAGTCCATTCTTTCTCCACTGATATGCAGTATTGCTTCAATTGTGTATCAAGTTTCCACATCTGTGTGGATCTGTTTCTTGGTTCCCTCATCTGTTCCAACAGATTGTGTATCTCCATGTAAGTAAGATGCTTCTACAATGATGGCTTTATATAACTATTTTTATCTGTTAGAATAAATCTCAGTCTTTTTCTTCTTTAACATTGTCTTGGCCATGTTTGATCTTTTGCTTTATCTCACTAATTTTAAAATTAGCTGATCAAGTTAAAATTTTGATGGTAATTGCAATGAATTTATAGATAATTTGAGAAGACTGGCCATTGTTATGAGATTGGATCATCTTATGGATGAGGTAAATAATTCTATTTATTTAGATCATTCCTTATGTATTCCAATAAATTTTTATTATACCTTTTCTAGAATAATTACATTGTTTCATTAGATTTCTTCCAAGGTAGCACTTAATTGTGTTAACTTTATAAATATCTTTTTAAAATTTTAATTTTTAATAGTCACTTGTGGTATATAGGAACAAAATTGATTCTTGTAGATTGATTTTAAGCCCAATAAACTTCAACTTATTGGTTCCAAAAGTTTTTCTGTACATTTGATTGGATTTTTTCTATTGACAATGATACTGTCTGTGAGTATTAGAAGTTTTAATTTTTATAACTTTTATTTTGTTTTCCTATGTGCTCTAGACTTGAAGAAAATTTTGGACAGGAACAACAATAAAATAATTGCTAGAAAGTCTCTATTTTTTCTTTTACTCTAAAGTTTATCTGATAATAACTACACCTCTTACTTGTAGGTGTTTTCTAGTTTTTCTTTTTCTTCCTTTTACTTATACACTTTGGTATTCTTATATTCCTATGTGTTTTTCTTGTTAATAATGTATCTGGGTTTTGGGTTTTATCCAGTTTGATCAACAGCCTTCTTTAAATTTGCATTTCCCTGATGGCTAGTGATGTGGAGCATCTTTTCTTGTGCCTGTTGGCCATCTGCATTTCTTCTTTGGAGAAGTGTCTATTCAGGTCCTCTACCCGTTTTTAAATCAGTTTATTTGTTTTTTGGGTGTTTAGGCATATGCATTCTTTATATATTTTGAAAAGTTAACCTGTTATCGGATGGATGATTTACAAATATATTCTCCCATACTGTAGGATGCCTTTTTGTTCTGCTGATGGTATCCTTTGCTGTACAGAAGCTTTTTAGTTTGATGTAGTCCCACTTGTTCATTTTTTATTTTGTTTCCCTTGCCCAAATAGATGTGTTCAAGAAAAAGTTGCTCATGTTTATGTTCAAGAGATTTTTGCCTATGTTTTCTTCTAAGAGTTTTATAGGTTTCATGACTTATATTCAGGTCTTTGATCCATTTTGAGTTTACTTTTGTGTATGGAGTTAGAAGGTAATCCAGTTTTATCCTCTTACATGTAGCTGTCCAGATTTGCCAACAATTGTTGAAGAAGTTCTTTTTCCCCATTGTATATTCATGCCTCCTTTATCATATATTAATTGACCATATACGCTTGGGTTTATATCTGGGCTTTCTATCCAGTTCCATTGATCTATGGGTCTGTTCTTGAGCCAGTATCACATTATTTTAATTAGTGTGGCTTTGTAGCAGAGCTTGAAGTTGGGGAGCATAATATCCCCAAGCTCTGTTCTTCTTTCTCAGAATTGCTTTGGCTATTCTGGGTCTTTTGTGGTTCCATCTGAATTTTAGAACTATTTGTTCTAGTTTATTGAAAAATATTGTTGGTATTTTGATAGGGATTACATTCAATCTGCTTTGGGCAGGATGACCATTTTGACAATATTAATTCTTCTTATCCACAGTCTTGTTAAAAAAAGTTTTGTTGTTATATAATTTATATAATCGTAAAATTCACATGCTTCAGGTGTACACTACATTTTATATTTAACTTTTTAAGAAACAAACTCCTTTATGCAGTAACTACACTGCGTTATGTTCCTAAGAGCAATGTATAAGCATTCTACTTTCTCTGCATTCTCACCAGCACATTTTATTGTCTTTCTGATTATAACCACTCAAGTAGCTTTAATTGAAATTTCTCTAATGATTAATGATATTGAACATCTTTTCATGTGTTTATTCCCCATTCATAGGTCTTTGATTAAATATCTATTCAAATATATTCCCCCCACCTTTTTTTTTTAGTTAGGTTGCTTGTCTTATTATTGAGTTGTTAGTATTTGTTATTTGTTTTTTAAGAAGTCCTTTGCATATGATATGATTTGCAAATATTTCCTCAGAGTAGGCGGCTTTTTTCCACTTTGATGGTGCCTTTTGAAATGCAAAATTTTAAATTTTTGATGAAATGAAACATCACTATATTTCTTTCCCATATTTTACTTCTGATACTATATATTTAATAGCTTGTTGTCTAATTGAAGGTCACAAAGGTCACTGAAGGTCCTATATTTTCTAATCACTCTTTTGGCTGATGAGGTTAGTCTACCTGCTTCTTTTTTTTTCCTGTCAGATTGTTTTTTTTGATCCTTCCTTTACTTCTTTGTTTTTTTGTGTCACCTCGTCAGCAGTAAGAGGATTCTGGAGTTGGAAAGTATCTTCATAATAATCTTAGAGAATGTCCTTTTCATGCTCATTCTCTCAAAAGAAGTCACATGACAGATTGAAGGCAGAACAAGCTATCAGATCCATAGATCTTCTTTTAAGTCATCTTCAAGGAGACTTACAAAAATGTGAAACAATGGCACTTTCTTCAATAGTTTTGGAAAATAGTTATTTTTTATATAGATATTTGTGCTAACATGGAAGGGATTTTTTGTTTTTATTTTCTCCAGTTAATTATAACACTAATTGAGTCCTGAGACCAAAATGTGTGAGCATTGCTGCACCACATTGTGTTTTGTGGACAGTGGGTCTGTGTCTTTTTGTTGAAGTCCTGCTCAGGACTAGTATGACAGCTCATAATTTTCTTCCATTTCTGGAACATCAACCATGATATCTTCTAACATTGTCTTCACCTTTCTCTTTATTCTAGTAATCTGGCCCATTTCCTAGACATATTTAAACCTTTACATTCTATTTTCTATACCTCTTTATCTCACTGTTGTGGTTTTCATTTCTATGCTTTTCTATAATGCATTCTGGGTGATTTCTTCACATCTGTTTTGAAGTTTGTTAACCCATCATTTGTTTTAAATTTTTCTAGCTTTATTGAAGTGTAATTGACAAACTAAAAATGTGTATATTTAATGTGTTTAAAGTGATGGTTTAATATACATACATATTTTGAAATGGTTGCCACAATCAAGCTAATCCACCCATCATCTCACATAATTGCCTTTCTGTGTGTGTGTGGTGAGAATAATTCATGATTTGCTGGGTTGTATCAGATGTTATTTAATTCTTCCATTTTATTTTTAATAACTAGATTAATTTCTAGAAATTGTATTTGGTTTTTAAGACTATCTAGTTATTTTGGATAGTATTCTTTTTGTCCATTGTAGAAAGGCTTTTATTGAATCATTTTAACCCCTTTTAAAAAATCTTTCATAACTTACTTATTAAAATTCTTAGGGTATAATCTTGTTATACATTGTGTCCATGGGTTGCCACCATAATGGGCTGTTTCCTCATATATTGTGCAGTTTGAGACTGGGGCTCATCTCTGGGATTTACCTTGGGAAAACTGCATGGTTCTGACTGAGGCTGTTTCATCTTTAGGAGTTTTGCATTTGCTTCTGCCAAGTCCTCTCCAGTTGTCATTGTTCAAGGATTACCATCATATGGATTTTTTGGATTATTATTACAGTCATGTGAATTCAAACCCTAACCCAAAATGTAATCAGTCCTGTGCATCTGAATTCTCAAAGAAGACATTTAATTTTTTTCCCACAAAGAGTCCAGGATGAGAAAAACATTTATGTTTTCTGAAGCTGGTGGGAAAATATTTTCTTGTTTATCTTTTACTGAGGGGAAAACTCTCAAGGGTCTAAGTTTCAGATGATGATCTCAGTTTTAAGATGTGGCCTCAGGCTGTGATCACCTACCAGTGTGTTGACATCCAAGCACGTCATGTCTGAGAGGAGCAAAGGTCACCTCACCTCACTGTCCCAGTGTCAGCTCACGTGACTATCACTATCTTATCAGTTCAACAAAGATTTCCCCAGTTGTTTGAAAGAGTTCACCAGACTCCACACAGCAAACTCATGTAAGGCTTTATTAAAGACAAAGGGTAGGTTGTGGTAAGAGAAGGAGAGGCAGCAAACACCGAAGTCCTCATCATCTCATGGGCAAGATCCCCAAGGGTCCTGTTCACTCACACGTGGGCTGCACTGTGTCTCCAGGGTGACCCACCAGGATCCGGGATCTGTGTGGAGAATCATGACTATGGGAGAGTTCAAAGAGAAGCTCTCCAGGTGGCCCTTCAAGTAATCAAGCCAGGCTTATCCAATCAGATTGACAAAGCCTGGGTAAAGAAACTGACCCTGGAAGTCACCAGGGAGGCATAAAGAAGACACCTTAATCAGTGCCTCTGAAATTCCACTGCCCTCATCTTGGCTCAGGGTAAAATGAGACATGCAAGCTTCCCCAGAGATGGAGACAAGCTTTTCCATTCCATCTGTAAATCAAATGTCTCCACAGGGTCACTTTTGTTTGGATTCCTGGAAATTCATCTTTCCTTGTGTGAACTCCACCACACAATTAAAGATATGATTGTTGTATTTTTACAGGACTTTCACGTGGTTTTGAATAGGGGACTTTTCAAATGGTCTGGATTTTACTCAGCTGAGTAGTCCTCTATTATTTTTACCAATGTGGGTAATAATACAGTTGGATTTACGACAGTCCCACTGGGCTGGAACCTTTCCCTGAATCTGGACTCTGTTGGGTGTCTGATCTTCCCACTGAGGTTACTGATCTTGTTTCTTATATTTTAAGCCACTGGGTGGGTTGCTGTGTGAAAGAACTGTTTACCATCATACCTCATCTATTTTGCTCAACTTCGTGTTACTGAAACCAGCCTGAATTGTATCTTTTTTTTTTTTGGTCCTTGTAACTAGGACAGCCCCTCACTGCTACTTCTTGGTCCCAGCAGTCTCTTCCTTCCACAGGCCACTACTGCTGATATTTTATTTTATCTTGTGCTCAAATCTATTCAATTTATGACAGGGAGCTTAAAAATTAAAGATTAAATGAGAGGAAAGAACATATTTTGATCTTTTCTTTCCTATTTGAAAGCAATGTTTCTCTTCAGTTATTTATCTTGGTGGAAATTAAAAATTCTACCACACAGAGAGAGCTCTGTACATAATATGGAAATAAAACTGATTTCTGATTGAATAAGGATAAGAGCACATACATATAGGTAGACCATGAGATGCTACAGTGCCCAAATAAGAGTCCACAGTTTCTATAGCAAAGTGGGCACAAAGAGCACTTGGGAATTGAGATAGCCATTGGTTTAGTTAATGTACCTCCTCCCAAAGAATAATAAAATTTCTTATTTTCACCCCAAAACCAGTACTTCTCCCTGGCACGGTACACCTGCAGAACAGAGAAGGGAATGAATGAAAATACCTTTCGTTACTTAACACTTGTACTATCACTTCTATTATCATGTCTGAGCTTCCCGATGACCCAGCGAAGGAAGAAATAGCCCCGTTTCACAGATTGGAAAGACCTCAAGAACACATAGTCAGCTACTGTAATGTTCTGACTCGCCTTCCCCCCTCTCCCTTCCTCTCTTTCTCCCTCCCTTCTTTCTTCTTTTCTTTTTAAACAATACATTGGAGCTTATTTTTTTCATATCAAAGTAGAATAGAGGGATATAATATAAGATTGTCAAAATACTGCATTTCACCACTCCTTCACTTTAGTTTTCTTTTGTATCTTTTGTTCTTATTTGACTCTCTGTAGTTAAGTTCATTATGATTTTCTATACATGACTAAGCTTTTAAGTTATTACAACATTTTCAGTCTCTTTCTCAGTAAGGGGGAAATGGAATTTTCCCTGAGGGGAAATTATAATTTAACTTGATTACCTTTTTTTATCCAGAAAGTAAAAGAATATAGAACTATTTTCTAAGTCAGGTTTTTAAATAAAACTTTCCCACAATTGTTTAAAGTAAATAAAATGTTCAGGGTGCTTTGAGCTCTATATTACTTTTATAAATATTTAAAATTATTTCTTTTATAATTTTATATATATTTTTTGGGTGTTCATTGGCTCTTTATGTCTTATATTATATACCAGTTATGTATACATATATGGGTGTGTATATATGCACATTTAACCTATGATATGCCAAACAGAAATTTTGAGTGACAAAGCTATACCAATGAATAAAGGAAAGTTTTAGCTTTTAGAGAGCTTATACTTCTTTGGGGGAGAGAGATAATGTACAACTAAATGTGTAGTATTTCAGGTAGGATGCTCTGCAACAGTAACAAAGAGGAGCAAGTTACAGCCCTGCTATCACTTAAACATCATAGGCATTTCGATAAGGTCTCAAGTTTTCTCAAACTTATATATATATAACACAGCTTCTCAAGCCTTTCCATCAAAGTACCTCTGGTTGGAGTAAAGGGTAAAATAAAGGTTGTGATAACCAAGGTTTGAATGACTAAGACTGTGAAGTACTTAAATCTGTATTTTGTTGTAAATATACTGGAAGATTTGCATGCTGATATATCATATGCTTACTTTAAAATAATATTTGTAATTATATATTAAAAGGAAAAAACCTTATTGCCATCTGATTGACGAGAGGATGAAATGCTGGTGAGTTTTGCCTTTTAGTTTTAGAAAATTGAATTAAGAGAATGTGACATTTTATTTTCATTTCAGGTTAACTTTGATTTTCAGACTGTCTTTCAGTATTTTATTAATCTTTGTTCATTACTTAGATTGACTAATCTTAATGATGAAGATGTGGGACATAATGTGCTTTCTGAACCCAAGATTTTATTTTTACTTTATCCTCTAAACTTTTTGGCTTTTAGAGAAAAAGCCTTCAAAATAACTTAAAATTCTTTAGCATAGCAGCATTGCTTTGCTTGTAAGCAGCATGATTTCAATTTGATCTGGTTTAGTAATAATAATAAAAAGAAGGAAGTGTTACTGGTTGGGTTGAGTTCATTCTCCTAGCTTCATGTTCCAACCACAACAAAGAATTGAAAGGCTGAGTCACAATAGTGAAGCAGAGTGAAAAGTTTTATTTGATTACATTCCAAGGGAGGAACCAGCCAGAGTCAAGGTAGACAAGGGCACTGAACTTTTAGGAGAGGGTCTATTTATCTTGTTCTAGCTGGGCGGTGCCTCTTTGATTGACAGGGTGAGGTCATTTGATTGACAGCTCTAGTTCTACACCCATTCTTCTTGGTGCGCATGTCTTTTCCCAGAATGCACGCAGAAAAGCCCATGGGGGCTGGCAGAGCCAAACCGTAATTTTATTTTAATGAGATTATGAAGCAGTATAGTTTGGGCAATTCTTAGTTTTGTGCAATTGTGCCTACGTTGGGACCTGGTTAGTACCAGTTTGGCCTGGTCTGATAGGCAAGAAGTTATCTCCCTGCAAAGCTGTGGGTAAAAGTGCCAAATTTCTAGAACTTCTCTCCTGGCCTTAGTCCATCTCCATTATTAATAGGCTTTTGCAAGGGGTGCAGAGCAGCTCTCCTCCCGTCTGCTGTGTAATTAATTTGTCTGGTGCCTGTCAGTCACTGGGGCTCTGCCTGTGGAGTTTGTCCTGGAAGAGGTGGGGGAGGCAGGTGCACACTCCGGGATGGGAGAGAAGCAGGCGAGTGAGAGGTGCGGCTAAGGCGGCAAGTGGAGCCAGGCCTACAAATAAAAGGTTTTTTTCCCCTTGACTGATTTTGGTTTCACTGGTTTCACCGGTTTAATTTCTCTGGGCTGGGAGCTTCATTGGGGCTGCAAGAGCCTTTGCTGTCTTGACGTGAGACCACCTCGTGGGCAGTTTTTGGTGGTTTTTCCTTGAACTTTATTTTCAAGCTCATTTCTGCTTATGTCTATCTTTCTACTAAACGGAAGGAGTGTAGGAAGAATTTTGGAATAGTTAACGTGGATAAAATTGTAATATTTCCAGAATATCTCGCCTGGCTTTAGTGTATTTGCATATCCTCAGGGCTGGAGAGAAGTTCATCTCCATATCAATGGGTAATTACCTGGGCAACAGAGGGCTTAACTGTACCTGAGAGGTGAGGGGAGGAGTGATCTTGCTTCTGTCAGAGTAGGAGAGAGAGAGAGAGACACCCCGGACTGCAGTTTGTAAGCAATAAACGGATTTTAAACTTTATTTCACCCTTTGACTGATTTCAGTTGTCGAGGTATTTTGCCCCGGGATTTCCTCTCCCCAGACTTACAACATAGCAAAAGGAAACATTCCAGAAAAAGCTGCCACTCCAGAGTCCCTCAAAGATCAGAACCAGAGGTTGATTGGATGAAGAGCTTGTTCCTTCTGCCTGTTTGCTGTTCTCTGATCACCAGTGTCATTCACTCTGGCTACTTCATGTGGCCAAGGACACAGCTACCAGCAGTCTGGGTCAGACACTTATGTATTAGTGAAGTAAGAGTCTTCAGCACCTGATTCAATTAAAAAATTCTTGGGGCAGAACTCAGTGTTCCAGCTTGGGTTATATGCTCAACCCTGGATGAATGACAATGATCATAGGGTACCTGACTGACCAGCTCGTAGGGTGTGTGTTTGGCATGAAGGAGAATAAAATACAGCACCCCAAAAATACCCCTCTCTTTGGCATATTGTTATTTTGAGCTGGTTATTTTTAAGAAAGAGCAGACACTGGAGCAGCTTTGAAAACTCAGTAGAAAGTTACCTTTTCCAAGAGATGATTACATTTATAAAGGAAATCTCCATTTGTAAAAGTGGGTAGGAAGAGGCACGTGACTAAATCCCTAGAGACTCTTATCAATGGAGAAGGCAATGACTTAAATCTGCATACCAACCACACCCTTGTTTACTGTGCTTTTCCTGGTAACTACCAAGAACTGGTCTTCCTTCAGCCCACCCCCCAACATCTTTGTCTTTAGCTACAGATATTATTAAGGTGGTGGCTTTGGCCATTTGGGGGAGCTCCTCAGTTTTTTCTGGATATCTCTCATGTATACAGGAGGGATTTATATTATTGAACTTGTTTTTCTTTTGTTAATCTGTCTTTTATTATGGAGGTCTAAGCTAAGAACCTAGAAGGATAGAGGGCAAATTATATTTTCTTCCTTATAGACACATCAGCAAGTCCATTGAATAAATCAATGAATGAATATAAGTAACACTCACTTGGCTGTGGTTTGTAGGATTAGAAGAAAAATGACTACTGAGAAGAAATTCAGATAGGAAGCTATTGAGATACTGTTGGCAACATACAAAATGAATGCGGTAAAGATGTGATTAGGAATTGACTCCCAAAGTGGAACCTTGATGTGGCAGATGCTGTAGGTGTCTCAGTTCTAGGTCACAGCTCAAACAGTTCCTCAATTCATATCACCTAATATTTAGAAATTAGGACTTAGATATAATTTAGAGGAAACAAACAGAAGTCTATACTTAGCATTTATCCCAAGACTTAAGAACATAGATTCTGTACTTTTTCCCTTTTACAATAGGAAATAATGAATTCTTAAATACTTACACAATAATAACATAACATATGAAGATGGCACACTTGATTTTCCATTGAGAGTTTATTTTTTGGTCCTCATACTGATGCTGGGGTTCTTGTGTAAAGGAATGCAGGAAACACCCTAGAGCGAGAGCCACCCAGTTTCCATACCCTAAGGGGGATGAAACTCATGGGGACGAAACTCCTGACAAGACGTTAAGGGATGCCTGTACGAAGGTCAGACAAGTGGCAGGTCCCCGTTTCAACTTTATTGGTAAAAGCATGGGGTGTGTTTTAACTTTATTGGTTGTGGTGATGTATGGGCATTGGTGTAAAGGCTGTGGAAATCCTATATAATCTATACCTAAAGTTGCTTGGGGGTCGACAGCTCGGACTCGACCTGCATGTCAGGGGAGGTGCTGTCAGCCCCAGCTAGCTGGCTGAATAAAGACTTTGCTTGGATTTACATCTCCGTGCCTGCATGGCTTGTTCTCTGGAGAAGCCCCGGAGTCCTGAACACTAACATTTTGGGGGCTCGTCCGGGATCCGAGCGACTTCCCGGAGAACAAGGGACGGCTGGAGGCAAGGTCTGATTGTCCAGACGGGGCAGTGTAATTCGAGGTTCGCCCCCTCGTGTCTGCATAAATCCAGTATAAAGCGGGAGTCGCCATCCCATGTCTGGTCTCGGGTTAGTGATCCCGAGTAAGTAAGTCCGGGTTGGTAGTCCTGGCACCCAGGTTAGTGACCCTGGGTGAAGCCCAGGTAACCAATCCTGGCCCTAAGGTCCGAGTGATTCGGCCTTAGGAAGGGAAGTCCGATCAGCAGGAACCTGGCGCCCGAGGAGGAAAGGATCGAGCTCGTCACCCTGCGGCACTCCGACTGGACGCCTTTCGGGAGAATCACAAGAGTTTTTGAGGATCCTGAAAGTGGTGAGTGTGGTGCGCACCAGAGTGAGAGAAGGACCGGTCCGAATGAGTGCGATCAAATGTGGTGTGTGTGTTTGGTGTTATTGTTGATTGTTTTATTGTGTATTGGTTTATATTTCCTTTTGCACTTTTCCCTTTAAGTTTCTCTTACTCTGAGGCTCTCCTGTTCATGTTCTCTCCGTTCCTCCTTTCTGCCACTAAATCATTCCCCTGAGGGCACGGGTCGGGCAATTAAGAGCCATTAGGGCGCCCGCCGCTGGAAGACTCCTGTGACAGGATAAGGGGGTCACAGCCGCGAATCCCAGATAAATTCGCGTCCCCCGCAGAAGAAAAACTGTGCAACGACAGGCACTCGTCCACAAGCACATACGCCAGTCATCATCTTGTTTAAAGTGACACTTCTACTTTTCACCTTTTGTCTTCCTTGCATTATTCACCATGGGCCAGACTCAGGCTACTCCTAAAGGTCTGATCCTTTCCCACTTTCTGAAGGTCAAGGAAAAGGCCCTAAACATGAGTCTTAGTATCAAGAAAAGTAAGCTTGAGACCCTTTGTTCAGCCGAGTGGCCCTCCTTTGGAGTAGGCTGGCCGACCCAGGGGTCTCTTTCCCTGGACCTTATTGGCAAGGTAAAAGCCGTCATCTCGCAGCCAGACCCTGAGGGCCACCCTGACCAGCTTCCCTATATTCTTGTCTGGGAAAATTTGGCCAAGAATCCCCCTTCCTGGCTGAAGCCTTTTTTGGTGGGGAAATTTCACACTGACCCACTAAAAACCTCTGTCCTAGTTGCCCCTGTCATAGAGGAAGATCTAAAACCCCCTGACCATAGGGCCAGAAACCCTGTGCGACCGAGTGCACCACCTGTTCTCCCTGACAGTTCCCCCCTCTACCCCACTCTGCCGATTGAGCGGCCACCCCCGTACGCAGGAGAAGGGGGTGAAGCTGCCGGAGGGGTAGAGAACGAGGTTGAGCCCGGCAGGGATCTGGCGGCCACAGCTTCCCCAGACTCTTCAGCAGGAGAAGGCAGGAGGCCGGAAAGAGCTTCCTCATGCTCTCCCGTCCTGGCTCCACTCTGGGCGCCAGGTAGAGTGGGAGGAATGCAGTTGAGGTCTCGAGGGGCGAGGGAGCAAGAAGGGGAGGCCCCCTCCTCCACCTCAGAAGAAGCAGTACCGGTTCTGCCCGTGCATGCCATCGGTGCAGGCGGTCTGGGCGGAGCTCAGCAATATCAGTATTGGCCCTTTTCATCTAGTGACCTTTATAATTGGAGGACTCGGAACCCTCCCTTCTCGGAAGACCCCAAGTGTCTTATAGGTCTGGTAGAGTCCATTATGTTCACCCATTGTTTCACATGGGATGACTGCCAACAGTTGCTCCGCACTCTCTTCACAGTGGAAGAGCGAGAGCGCATCCTCAATGAGGCCAGGAAAAATGTCCTTAGAGAAAATGGAAGACCTACTACCCTCCAGCCCATCATTGATGAGGCGTTTCCACTTACACGCCCAAACTGGGACTTCGGGACTGCAGAAGGTAGGGAGTGTCTCCGGGTCTACCACCAGACTCTGATGATTGGTCTCCAGGTGGCCGCCAGACGGCCCACTAACCTAGCTAAGGTAAAAAATATTGTTCAGGGAGAAAAGGAAAGCCCGGCCGCGTATCTGGAGAGGCTGTTTGATGCTTACAGGCAATATACCCCCATAAACCCAGAGGCAGAGGAACACAGATCAGCTGTAGTCCTCTCATTCATCAACCAGGCAGCCCCCGATATCCGGAGGAAACTCCACAAGCGGGATGACTTAGGAGAGATCTCTATTAGAGAAATGCTGCAGCAAGCGGAGAAAGTCTTCAATGCTAGAGAGACTACGGAAGATAGGGAAGAAAGGCTGAAGAAAGAGAAATGGGAAGTGCAGGAGAGAAATAGGAAGGAAGACAGAGAATTTCAGAAGAGGGAGAACAAGAAGCAGAGAGAGGAGATGGCTAGGATATTCTTAGCTGGAGTAGAGGGGAGCCCAAGATCTCCTCGAAGGAAGGGACCCCGCCCATCCCGGCTAGGACGAGATCAGTGTGCCCTGTGTAAGGGACATGGGCACTGGAAAAGAGAGTGCCCCAAAAGGAAGGAACAAGGAGGAGGGAACCCCGTTAAGACCCTGCACCTAGGAGAGGAGAATTGACAGAGACGGGACTTGGCACCCCTCCCCGAGTCCTGGGTAACCGTGTGTGTGGAGGGGACTCCTATTGGGTTCATGGTAGATACGGGGGCACAGTATTCAGTTCTCAACCAAGCCTATGGTCCCCTAAACCCAAAACACAGAAGTGTAGTCCAGGGAGTAACAGGGTCCAAGAAATGTGCCTGGACTACTAATAGAAAAGTGGACCTAGGAAGACATCAGGTCTCTCACTCATTCCTGGTTGTACCCGAAAGCCCCGCACCATTACTGGGCAGAGACTTATTGACCAAGGTCGGGGCGCGCATTCATTTTGAACCCGAAGGGATATAGATCATGGACAGAGAAGGGCAGTCCCTACAACCAGTGCATGTGCTAACCCTATCCCTAGCCGACGAGCATCGCCTGTTTCAGGCAGATCAAGAAAAGGGGGGCCAGGGAGAAATAGACTCTTGGTTGCAGAAGTTCCCTTCTGCATGGGCCGAAACCGGAGGAATTGGTCTCGCCAAACATCTGCCTCCAGTTGTTGTTCAGCTCAAAGACGCGGCCCTGCCCATCCGAGTCCGGCAGTATCCAATACCGGAAGAGGCTAGGAGAGGGATAGCACCCCATATCCACAGGCTGTTAGGGGCTGGAGTCCTTAAATCCTGCCAATCTGCATGGAATACGCCCCTGCTTCCAGTAAGGAAGCCTGGCGGCAGAGAATACCGACCGGTGCAAGACTTGCGAAAGGTTAATGAAAGGATCGAGGACATCCACCCCACAGTGCCCAACCCTTACACCTTGCTCAGCCACCTGCCACCCTCACATGTGTGGTATACTACTCTGGACCTGAAAGATGCCTTCTTCAGTATTCCCCTTTCTGAAGTTAGTCAGCCTTTGTTTGCCTTTGAGTGGCAGGAACCAGGGGGAGGAAGAAACGGGCAGCTTACCTGGACTAGACTGCCACAGGGTTTCAAAAACTCTCCCACTTTATTCAATGAAGCCCTAAGCCAGGACCTGGAGCACTTTCGCAGGAGCCACCCCCACGTGACATTGCTGCAGTATGTGGATGACTTGTTGCTGGCCACAGAAACCCGTGAGGAGTGCAAAGAAGCCACAGGGAACTTGTTGGCTGAACTAGGCAAACTGGGATATCAAGCCAGTGCCAAGAAAGCCCACATCTGTCAAAGGTCAGTGATCTACCTGGGGTACAAAATATCTAACGGAGCCAGGTGGCTAATGCTGGCCATGAAACGAACTATTCTGACTATCCCCGTCCCTTTCTCACCCCGGGGAGTGAGGGAATTTCTTGGCTCTGTCGGGTTCTGCAGGCTCTGGATTCCAGGGCATGCAGAAATAGCCCGACCGCTATATGAGGCGACCAAAGAAGGGCAGGGCTGGCGATGGACTCAAGAACAACAAGAGGCTTTTGACAGACTAAAAGAAGCTCTCCTCCGGGCCCCCACCTTATCTTTGCCAGACCCTGAAAAACCCTTCATCCTGTTTGTAGATGAAAAGAAAAGAGTGGCTAAAGGAGTCTTGGCTCAGCAGCTAGGCCCATGGAAAAGACCTGTGGCCTATTTGTCCAAGCGACTAGACCCCGTGGCCTCCGGATGGCCACCTTGTCTGCGTATCCTAGCAGCCATTCCTCTACTGGTAAAAGAGGCAGACAAGCTCACTTTTGGCCAGAACTTGGGAGTAACAGCCCCACATACTGTGGAGGGGATCTTCAGGCATCCTCCAGGAAAATGGATGACGAATACAAGACTCACCCACTACCAAGGGCTCCAACTAGATTCTCCATGAATTTCCTTCTCCGACCCTGTGACCTTAAATCCTGCCACCCTTCTGCCGGACCCAGACCTGTCAACCCCCATCCATGACTGAAGAGATATCCTCTCCGGAATTATCCAGATGCGAGCAGACTTGAACGACACACCATTACCAAACTGTGAGCTAAATTGGTACACAGATGGGAGCAGCTTTGTGCAGGAGGGAGTCAGGAGAGCAGGGGCAGCGGTGGTGACCGACGACAGAGAAGTAGTCTGGAGCACAGCCCTAACCCCTGGCACCTCAGCACAGAAGGCGGAACTTATTGCTCTCGCTGAGGCACTGGAGAGAGCAGAAGGCAAGAGGGCCAACATCTACACAGATAGCAGATATACCTTTGCACTGTCCATGTCCACGGTGCCATTTACCTGGAAGAGGATTCTGCTCCGCAGAAGGAAAGGAGCTGAGGAATCTACAAGAAGTCCAAAGATTACTGGCTGCTATCGAAAAACCGAAGGCAGTAGCAGTTATACATGTACCGGGCCACCAATCAAAGAAGACACCTGAGGCCATTGGCAACAAACATGCTGATGCGGAAGCTAGGAGGGCGGCCCTCTCGGACTCCCTTATACTTGCAGCCCTCGAGGTACCCATACCTGAACTGCCCGTCTTGCCACCCAAACCTGAGTATTCCCCTCAGGATCTTGAGTGGATTAGGAAACAAGTCTCGGGTAAAGTGTTGGAGGAGAGAAATTGGAGTAGGGACCAAGAAGGTAGATTGATCCTGCCAGAAGCATTAGGACAGTACATGCTTGCTAATCTGCATAAGTCCACCCATCTAGGCTGGAAAAAACTGCTCAGCCTTTTCCACTCTGCGCAGTTGGTGTTTCCCCACCAGAATGAGGCAGCTCGTCAGATCACGAGAGAATGCAGCAGCTGTGCAATGCTGAAACCAGCCCCAAGAGGGCCCCACCCGACAGGTACTCGGGAAAGGTGAGGGCTCCCGGGAAGAGCTGGGAAATAGACTTCACCGAAGTAAAACCAGGGAAGTATGGGTACAAGTATTTGCTAGTTATGGTAGACACCATCTCAGGGTGGGTGGAGGCTTTTCCAACCAAGCATGAGACAAGCCAGGTACTAGCAAAAAGATTAATTGAAGAATTTATCCCCCGATATGGGGTCCCTGAAGCCATAGGTTCAGATAACGGCCCGGCTTTCGTTAGCAAGATCCTGCAGGGACTGGCCCAGGCTTTGGGGGTAGATTGGAAGTTACATTGTGCTTATAACCCGCAAAGCTCTGGGCAGGTAGAGAGAATGAATCGGACCTTGAAGGAGATCCTTTCTAAATTAGTATTAGAGACTGGCGGGGACTGGGTGACCCTCCTTCCCTTAACCATCTTCCGTGCTTGAAACTCCCCCTATGTACGTGGTTTAACTCCATTTGAGATAATGTATGGGGCTCCTCCACCCATAACTCGGCGAGTACAGCTTTCCGGGGCAGGGGACCCGGCCCCTGACTACCTGAATGGGTTGCAAGCTCCTGCTAAAATGCAACAGGAAATCTGGTCCCTGATTAGAGCATATTATGAGGGCAGGAAGATTCCGAACCTGGAACATGGCATAGTCCCAGGGGACATGGTGTGGGTCAAGAGACACTGAGTGAGGACACTCGAGCCCAGGTGGAAGGGACCTTACGTTGTATTGTTTACCACCCCCACTGCCCTCAAGGTAGATGGTATCGCTCCCTGGGTGCATCACACCCACGTTCGGAAGGTCCTGCCTCATAAGGATCCAGGAGCCCACGAGGAGGAGTGGAAGGTGCAGCAGCATCCTGCGAATCCTCTAAAACTACACCTAAGCCGAAGATGAAGGGGATCCTGCTGATAAGCACCTTAATATGGACTTTTGAGGGAACCACATCTGTGAAGCTGATTCCAGAACCCGCAGGAAGACCGGGTTTGGGTCCGTCCGGGTTAGATAACCCCTTGTGGGAGATGGTGCAGGCAGTAGCAGAAACTCTGAACCACACCACTCCCTCCTTCACTGATCCCTGTTGGTTATGCTACCCAGGTTCACCCCCTTTCTATGAGGCAGTGGTGATAAATGGCTCCTACACCATCAATGACTCCTATCCCACTCCTTGGGACAGGGGACCGAGGGGACTTACGATCGCTCAGGTCTCAATCGCTGGTACGTGTGTGGGCACAGTCCCTACGGCCCAGAGTCAGTTATGCTCCTCCTATAATAACACCACGTGGGAGCCGGAAAGTGGGTTATACCCTCCTCGGGTTGGTGGCTCTGTTCAAAGGCAGGCCTCACCCCAGCCCTATCCACCCTTTTGTTCAATGCTAGCAGTGAGTTTTGTGTGCTCGTGGCCATTCTACCTCGCCTAATATATCATTCTCATGAATCCCTTCTTTCTTTTTGGGAAGAAGTGCCGAGCCCCCACCGGAGAAAGAGGGAGCCTGTTACTGCCCTGACAATTGGGGCCCTCTTCTCCCTTGGAATAGCAGGGGCAGGCACTGGGGTCGCAGCCCTTGTAACTCGGGAACAGGGGCTTACAGCCCTGAGGCTGGCAATTGATAGGGACCTAGAACACCTCCGACAGACAATGTCAGACCTGGAGCAATCCCTCACTTCCTTGTCGGAGGTGGTTCTACAGAACCGAAGAGGCCTGGACCTCCTGTTCTTAAGAGAAGGTGAGCTGTGCGCAGCCTTAAAGGAAGAATGTTGTTTCTATGTAGACAAAACAGGTGCAGTAAGAGACTCCCTGGCTAAACTGAAGAAAGATCTAGAGAAGAGACGTAGAGAATATGAAAGTAGCGAAGGATGGTTTGAGTCTTGGTTCAAATACAAACCTTGGTTCGCTACCCTCCTCTCGGCCATTGCAGGGCCACTGGTCATCCTGCTGTTGCTGCTTACGATTTGCCCATGCATAGTTCACAGGCTTGTTAGGTTTGTGCGGGAAAGGATTGACACTGTCCAACTTTTAGTCCTTCGTCAAAGGTATCAGGCTCTAGATGCCGCTGTGGAAGATTCCTCAGTTTAGTCAAGAAAAGGGGGGGATGTAAAGGAATGCAGGAAACCCCCTAGAGCGAGAGCCACCCAGTTTCCATACCCTAAGGGGGATGAAACTTGTGGGGACAAAACTCGTGACAAGGCATTAAGGGATGCTCGTGCGAAGGTCAGGCAAGCAGCGGGTCCCCGTTTCAACTTTATTGGTTAAAGCATGGGGTGTGTTTTAACTTCATTGGTTGTGGTGTTGGATCTACTCAAAGGAGAACGCCACCCCAATTCACTCACGGAAGGCGCCTCTTGATGCAACAAGCAAGAGGGCTTTATTCAGGAACTAGCTAGCTGGGGTCCAAGTGTCGGCCCGATGCGGCGGGTTTCAACAAGGACCCCGAGCACTCAAAGACAGAGGTTTTTATAGCACTTTCAAAAGGACAGTATTTTCCCACAAGCACATAACACATATGTGTTTCCATAAACACATAAATTTTCAGCTGGTGCCACATCCTGGGGGTCAGCTGGTGCCATATCCTGGGGTTTTAGCAGGATAACATCATTTTCTAAGGGTTAGGGTAGCTTAGTGAGATAGGCTTGGTATGTATGATTAACTAACTGAGGTTAGCTGACTAAAGGTCACCGCCTCCGGTGGCCATGATTGATTAACTTGTTTTTCAAGGCTTTACCCAATTCCAGTTTTTCCCTCTAAGTCACATATTTAGAAAAATGGCTTCTAGGCCTTTAAGATGGCTACATTTATGCCATATTTCGGTTCTCACCTAATGCTAGATTCTACAGTGGTAATGTATGGGCGTTGGTATAATGGCTGTGGAAATCCTATGTAATCTATACCTAAAGTTGCTTGGGGGTTGACAGCTCGGACTCGACCTGCGTGTCAGGGGAGATGCTGTCGGCCCCAGCTAGCTGGCTGAAGAAAGACTTTGCTTGGATTTACATCTCCGTGCCTGTGTGGCTTGTTCTCTGGAGAAGCCCCGGAGTCCCGAACCCTAACACTTGTTTGCGGAGCCGAAGAATGAGCTTCACAAACAGTCAAGGTAGGAGAGCAAGGTACAGGCTTTTATTTAGAGATAAAGTGAAAGGACAGAGCTCCCGGCTCACGCCAGGTTGGGACAAGAGAGTCCGTAGTGGCGTTGTCTAGGGGGTTTTACAGGCAGCTGAGGATTTTTCGAGAACATGAAAAAACTTAGGGATGTGGACTTGTTAAGTGGTCTCTGAATATTTAGAATTAACTTAACACAAGCAACTTCCTCTGATGATTTCTCCCTGAGATACCAGCATCTTGGTCTGGGAACATATGAAACAAGGCCACCTGCTCAGCCCCCCAAGGTGAGCTGAGGTATTGTTTGCTAAAGAGTAAGTTAAGAATTTCTAACGTCTTAACTTCTTGGGTATTAAAATGCAATCTTATCTTTAAGGTGGAATCCTTCCTGCCTTTTACTGTGTTGTTAATGCCTGGGCTTACTCGCTAAATTAGTTGATTAGTTTGCAAAATCACTTCATAAGATCTGAAGGAGGAAAGATAGCACATAGGCCTGGGCCTTTTGGTATGCTAAAGAGGACCTTACACATGATTATAAATAGTTAGCATAATAAAACATGTGCTACTCTTCTTTATCTGGGGAACATTAACTGATTTTACTGAAGAATGATTCTAGAGCTCAATGTTTAACATAGAGTTTTAGCAGGGGGGGTTTCCTTGCATGTAGTTACATTGCTCTGACTGCAAATACCCTGCCCTGCCCCCTCCAGAGGCCCTCACCCTACTCTGTGTACATCTATGGTCCCTGTCTCAATACCAGGAGATTTGAGCTGAAGTGATAAAACTTGCTGAGGTGGTTTAACTCACTTTAGTTAACACAAAATAGCCATCTACTAAGTTCTCAGCTTTGTACCAAATCAAAACAGACAAAACTGAGTAATACACAATGCTAGTTTATTTCAAGGAACTGATAATGAAGTTGATGAAGTTGTAAGACCCAACGGCCTTATTCCGGTCTGCGCTTCCCCCCCAGTGAGGAGACGAAGGCCACAGCAGATCAATGCAACAAGCAAGAGGTTTATTGTTATTCCAGCTAGCTGGGGTCCAAGTGTCTGCCCGACACAGTGGGTTTCAACAAGGACCTCGAGCACTCAAAACCAAGGGTTTATATAGCATTTTCAAAACACTTAACTCTTAGTAATTTTCCACAGCTGCACATTATCTTTGCAAGACATACATCCTGGGGTTAAGCGAGAGCAAGGTAAGACCACTCCTCAATTGTTAGGGAGGTTCTGCACGATAAGCTTGGTATGTAGGATTAACTGACCAAGGTTAGCTGACCGAAGGCCACAGCTGCCCCCATCCCGGTGTTCATGATTAACTTGTTTTCCAAGGCCTTACCCAGCTCCAGTTTTTTTTCTTTTAAGTCACAACTTCAGAAAACTGCTTCTAGGCCCTTAAGATGGCTACTCTTATGCTAACTTATTCTCATTCTTACAAAGTAAAATGAGTATAAATAATTATATTGCAAATAAATGATAAGCACTGGAAGGTAAAAATCCACAATAAAATTTAAATTCTCTATGTCAATGCTGAGAAAACAAATTATTTCATCATATGGTATTGAGAAAGACTGCAGGAATCCTGCAGAAATAAACAGAGCTCCAAATAATAAAGGAAACTGGGGAAGGCAATGCAAAACTGAGTTAACAGTTTAAACATAACTGGACCTTTAATTCATTAAAATAAATTTTCACAAGGAAATAAATATATTTTGGACATATATACACAAGACCCTATTGAGACAGGGACGGTGGGTGTAGTCAGAGTAGGGTGAAGGCCTCCGGGGAAAAAGCAGGGCGGAATATTTACAGTCAGAGCAATGTAACAATGGCCAGAGAAGTCCCCATTGAAACTCTGTTAAGCATTATACAAAGTCAAGGTCACACTGTTAGGGTTTGGGATTCCGGGGCTTCTCCAGAGAACAAGCCACGCAGGCACGGAGATGTAAATCCAAGCAAAGTCTTTATTCGGCCAGCTAGCTGGGGCCGACAGCACCTCCCCTGACATGCAGGTCGAGTCCGATCTGTCGACCCCCAAGCAACTTTAGGTAGAGATTATATAGGATTTCCACAGCCATTACACCAACGCCCATACATCATCACAACCAATGAAGGTAAAACACACCCCATGCTTTAACCAATAAAGTTGAAACGGGGACCCGCCGCTTGCCTGACCTTCGCACGAGCATCCCTTAATGCCTTGTCACGAGTTTCATCCCCCTTAGGGTATGGAAACTGGGTGGCTCTCGCTCTAGGGGGTTTCCTGCATTCCTTTACATCCCCCCCTTTTCTTGACTAAACTGAGGAATCTTCCACAGCGGCATCTAGAGCCTGATACCTTTGACGAAGGACTAAAAGATGGACAGTGTCAGTCCTTTCCCGCACAAACCTAACAAGCCTGTGAACTATGCATGGGCAAATCGTAAGCAGCAACAGCAGGATGACCAGTGGCCCTGCAATGGCCGAGAGGAGGGTAGCGAACCAAGGTTTGTATTTGAACCAAGACTCAAACCATCCTTCGCTACTTTCATATTCTCTACATCTCTTCTCTAGATCTTTCTTCAGTTTAGCCAGGGAGTCTCTTACTGCACCTGTTTTGTCTACATAGAAACAACATTCTTCCTTTAAGGCTGCGCACAGCTCACCTTCTCTTAAGAACAGGAGGTCCAGGCCTCTTCGGTTCTGTAGAACCACCTCCGACAAGGAAGTGAGGGATTGCTCCAGGTCTGACATTGTCTGTCGGAGGTGTTCTAGGTCCCTATCAATTGCCAGCCTCAGGGCTGTAAGCCCCTGTTCCCGAGTTACAAGGGCTGCGACCCCAGTGCCTGCCCCTACTATTCCAAGGGAGAAGAGGGCCCCAATTGTCAGGGCAGTAACAGGCTCCCTCTTTCTCCGGTGGGGGCTTGGCACTTCTTCCCAAAAAGAAAGAAGGGATTCATGAGAATGATATATTAGGCGAGGTAGAATGGCCACGAGCACACAAAACTCACTGCTAGCATTGAACAAAAGGGTGGATAGGGCTGGGGTGAGGCCTGCCTTTGAACAGAGCCACCAACCCGAGGAGGGTATAACCCACTTTCCGGCTCCCACGTGGTGTTATTATAGGAGGAGCATAACTGACTCTGGGCCGTAGGGACTGTGCCCACACACGTACCAGCGATTGAGACCTGAGCGATCGTAAGTCCCCTCGGTCCCCTGTCCCAAGGAGTGGGATAGGAGTCATTGATGGTGTAGGAGCCATTTATCACCACTGCCTCATAGAAAGGGGGTGAACCTGGGTAGCATAACCAACAGGGATCAGTGAAGGAGGGAGTGGTGTGGTTCAGAGTTTCTGCTACTGCCTGCACCATCTCCCACAAGGGGTTATCTAACCCGGACGGACCCAAACCCGGTCTTCCTGCGGGTTCTGGAATCAGCTTCACAGATGTGGTTCCCTCAAAAGTCCATATTAAGGTGCTTATCAGCAGGATCCCCTTCATCTTCGGCTTAGGTGTAGTTTTAGAGGATTCGCAGGATGCTGCTGCACCTTCCACTCCTCCTCGTGGGCTCCTGGATCCTTATGAGGCAGGACCTTCCGAACGTGGGTGTGATGCACCCAGGGAGCGATACCATCTACCTTGAGGGCAGTGGGGGTGGTAAACAATACAACGTAAGGTCCCTTCCACCTGGGCTCGAGTGTCCTCACTCAGTGTCTCTTGACCCACACCATGTCCCCTGGGACTATGCCATGTTCCAGGTTCGGAATCTTCCCGCCCTCATAATATGCTCTAATCAGGGACCAGATTTCCTGTTGCATTTTAGCAGGAGCTTGCAACCCATTCAGGTAGTCAGGGGCCGGGTCCCCTGCCCCGGAAAGCTGTACTCGCCGAGTTATGGGTGGAGGAGCCCCATACATTATCTCAAATGGAGTTAAACCACGTACATAGGGGGAGTTTCAAGCACGGAAGATGGTTAAGGGAAGGAGGGTCACCCAGTCCCCGCCAGTCTCTAATACTAATTTAGAAAGGATCTCCTTCAAGGTCCGATTCATTCTCTCTACCTGCCCAGAGCTTTGCGGGTTATAAGCACAATGTAACTTCCAATCTACCCCCAAAGCCTGGGCCAGTCCCTGCAGGATCTTGCTAACGAAAGCCAGGCCGTTATCTGAACCTATGGCTTCAGGGACCCCATATCGGGGGATAAATTCTTCAATTAATCTTTTTGCTAGTACCTGGCTTGTCTCATGCTTGGTTGGAAAAGCCTCCACCCACCCTGAGATGGTGTCTACCATAACTAGCAAATACTTGTACCCATACTTCCCTGGTTTTACTTCGGTGAAGTCTATTTCCCAGCTCTTCCCGGGAGCCCTCACCTTTCCCGAGTACCTGTCGGGTGGGGCCCTCTTGGGGCTGGTTTCAGCATTGCACAGCTGCTGCATTCTCTCGTGATCTGACGAGCTGCCTCATTCTGGTGGGGAAACACCAACTGCGCAGAGTGGAAAAGGCTGAGCAGTTTTTTCCAGCCTAGATGGGTGGACTTATGCAGATTAGCAAGCATGTACTGTCCTAATGCTTCTGGCAGGATCAATCTACCTTCTTGGTCCCTACTCCAATTTCTCTCCTCCAACACTTTACCCGAGACTTGTTTCCTAATCCACTCAAGATCCTGAGGGGAATACTCAGGTTTGGGTGGCAAGACGGGCAGTTCAGGTATGGGTACCTCGAGGGCTGCAAGTATAAGGGAGTCCGAGAGGGCCGCCCTCCTAGCTTCCGCATCAGCATGTTTGTTGCCAATGGCCTCAGGTGTCTTCTTTGATTGGTGGCCCGGTACATGTATAACTGCTACTGCCTTCGGTTTTTCGATAGCAGCCAGTAATCTTTGGACTTCTTGTAGATTCCTCAGCTCCTTTCCTTCTGCGGAGCAGAATCCTCTTCCAGGTAAATGGCACCGTGGACATGGACAGTGCAAAGGTATATCTGCTATCTGTGTAGATGTTGGCCCTCTTGCCTTCTGCTCTCTCCAGTGCCTCAGCGAGAGCAATAAGTTCCGCCTTCTGTGCTGAGGTGCCAGGGGTTAGGGCTGTGCTCCAGACTACTTCTCTGTCGTCGGTCACCACCGCTGCCCCTGCTCTCCTGACTCCCTCCTGCACAAAGCTGCTCCCATCTGTGTACCAATTTAGCTCACAGTTTGGTAATGGTGTGTCGTTCAAGTCTGCTCGCATCTGGATAATTCCGGAGAGGATATCTCTTCAGTCATGGATGGGGGTTGACAGGTCTGGGTCCGGCAGAAGGGTGGCAGGATTTAAGGTCACAGGGTCGGAGAAGGAAATTCATGGAGAATCTAGTTGGAGCCCTTGGTAGTGGGTGAGTCTTGTATTCGTCATCCATTTTCCTGGAGGATGCCTGAAGATCCCCTCCACAGTATGTGGGGCTGTTACTCCCAAGTTCTGGCCAAAAGTGAGCTTGTCTGCCTCTTTTACCAGTAGAGGAATGGCTGCTAGGATACGCAGACAAGGTGGCCATCCGGAGGCCACGGGGTCTAGTCGCTTGGACAAATAGGCCACAGGTCTTTTCCATGGGCCTAGCTGCTGAGCCAAGACTCCTTTAGCCACTCTTTTCTTTTCATCTACAAACAGGATGAAGGGTTTTTCAGGGTCTGGCAAAGATAAGGTGGGGGCCCGGAGGAGAGCTTCTTTTAGTCTGTCAAAAGCCTCTTGTTGTTCTTGAGTCCATCGCCAGCCCTGCCCTTCTTTGGTCGCCTCATATAGCGGTCGGGCTATTTCTGCATGCCCTGGAATCCAGAGCCTGCAGAACCCGACAGAGCCAAGAAATTCCCTCACTCCCCGGGGTGAGAAAGGGACGGGGATAGTCAGAATAGTTCGTTTCATGGCCAGCATTAGCCACCTGGCTCCGTTAGATATTTTGTACCCCAGGTAGATCACTGACCTTTGACAGATGTGGGCTTTCTTGGCACTGGCTTGATATCCCAGTTTGCCTAGTTCAGCCAACAAGTTCCCTGTGGCTTCTTTGCACTCCTCACGGGTTTCTGTGGCCAGCAACAAGTCATCCACATACTGCAGCAATGTCACGTGGGGGTGGCTCCTGCGAAAGTGCTCCAGGTCCTGGCTTAGGGCTTCATTGAATAAAGTGGGAGAGTTTTTGAAACCCTGTGGCAGTCTGGTCCAGGTAAGCTGCCCGTTTCTTCCTCCCCCTGGTTCCTGCCACTCAAAGGCAAACAAAGGCTGACTAACTTCAGAAAGGGGAATACTGAAGAAGGCATCTTTCAGGTCCAGAGTAGTATACCACACATGTGAGGGTGGCAGGTGGCTGAGCAAGGTGTAAGGGTTGGGCACTGTGGGGTGGATGTCCTCGATCCTTTCATTAACCTTTCGCAAGTCTTACACCGGTCGGTATTCTCTGCCGCCAGGCTTCCTTACTGGAAGCAGGGGCGTATTCCATGCAGATTGGCAGGATTTAAGGACTCCAGCCCCTAACAGTCTGTGGATATGGGGTGCTATCCCTCTCCTAGCCTCTTCCGGTATTGGATACTGCCGGACTCGGATGGGCAGGGCCGCGTCTTTGAGCTGAACAACAACTGGAGGCAGATGTTTGGCGAGACCAATTCCTCCGGTTTCGGCCCATGCAGAAGGGAACTTCTGCAACCAAGAGTCTATTTCTCCCTGGCCCCCCTTTTCTTGATCTGCCTGAAACAGGCGATGCTCGTCGGCTAGGGATAGGGTTAGCACATGCACTGGTTGTAGGGACTGCCCTTCTCTGTCCATGATCTATATCCCTTCGGGTTCAAAATGAATGCGCGCCCCGACCTTGGTCAATAAGTCTCTGCCCAGTAATGGTGCGGGGCTTTCGGGTACAACCAGGAATGAGTGAGAGACCTGATGTCTTCCTAGGTCCACTTTTCTATTAGTAGTCCAGGCACATTTCTTGGACCCTGTTACTCCCTGGACTACACTTCTGTGTTTTGGGTTTAGGGGACCATAGGCTTGGTTGAGAACTGAATACTGTGCCCCCGTATCTACCATGAACCCAATAGGAGTCCCCTCCACACACACGGTTACCCAGGACTCGGGGAGGGGTGCCAAGTCCCGTCTCTGTCAATTCTCCTCTCCTAGGTGCAGGGTCTTAACGGGGTTCCCTCCTCCTTGTTCCTTCCTTTTGGGGCACTCTCTTTTCCAGTGCCCATGTCCCTTACACAGGGCACACTGATCTCGTCCTAGCCGGGATGGGCGGGGTCCCTTCCTTCGAGGAGATCTTGGGCTCCCCTCTACTCCAGCTAAGAATATCCTAGCCATCTCCTCTCTCTGCTTCTTGTTCTCCCTCTTCTGAAATTCTCTGTCTTCCTTCCTATTTCTCTCCTGCACTTCCCATTTCTCTTTCTTCAGCCTTTCTTCCCTATCTTCCGTAGTCTCTCTAGCATTGAAGACTTTCTCCGCTTGCTGCAGCATTTCTCTAATAGAGATCTCTCCTAAGTCATCCCGCTTGTGGAGTTTCCTCCGGATATCGGGGGCTGCCTGGTTGATGAATGAGAGGACTACAGCTGATCTGTGTTCCTCTGCCTCTGGGTTTATGGGGGTATATTGCCTGTAAGCATCAAACAGCCTCTCCAGATACGCGGCCGGGCTTTCCTTTTCTCCCTGAACAATATTTTTTACCTTAGCTAGGTTAGTGGGCCGTCTGGCGGCCACCTGGAGACCAATCATCAGAGTCTGGTGGTAGACCCGGAGACACTCCCTACCTTCTGCAGTCCCGAAGTCCCAGTTTGGGCGTGTAAGTGGAAACGCCTCATCAATGATGGGCTGGAGGGTAGTAGGTCTTCCATTTTCTCTAAGGACATTTTTCCTGGCCTCATTGAGGATGCGCTCTCGCTCTTCCACTGTGAAGAGAGTGCGGAGCAACTGTTGGCAGTCATCCCATGTGAAACAATGGGTGAACATAATGGACTCTACCAGACCTATAAGACACTTGGGGTCTTCCGAGAAGGGAGGGTTCCGAGTCCTCCAATTATAAAGGTCACTAGATGAAAAGGGCCAATACTGATATTGCTGAGCTCCGCCCAGACCGCCTGCACCGATGGCATGCACGGGCAGAACCGGTACTGCTTCTTCTGAGGTGGAGGAGGGGGCCTCCCCTTCTTGCTCCCTCGCCCCTCGAGACCTCAACTGCATTCCTCCCACTCTACCTGGCGCCCAGAGTGGAGCCAGGACGGGAGAGCATGAGGAAGCTCTTTCCGGCCTCCTGCCTTCTCCTGCTGAAGAGTCTGGGGAAGCTGTGGCCGCCAGATCCCTGCCGGGCTCAACCTCGTTCTCTACCCCTCCGGCAGCTTCACCCCCTTCTCCTGCGTACGGGGGTGGCCGCTCAATCGGCAGAGTGGGGTAGAGGGGGGAACTGTCAGGGAGAACAGGTGGTGCACTCGGTCGCACAGGGTTTCTGGCCCTATGGTCAGGGGGTTTTAGATCTTCCTCTATGACAGGGGCAACTAGGACAGAGGTTTTTAGTGGGTCAGTGTGAAATTTCCCCACCAAAAAAGGCTTCAGCCAGGAAGGGGGATTCTTGGCCAAATTTTCCCAGACAAGAATATAGGGAAGCTGGTCAGGGTGGCCCTCAGGGTCTGGCTGCGAGATGACGGCTTTTACCTTGCCAATAAGGTCCAGGGAAAGAGACCCCTGGGTCGGCCAGCCTACTCCAAAGGAGGGCCACTCGGCTGAACAAAGGGTCTCAAGCTTACTTTTCTTGATACTAAGACTCATGTTTAGGGCCTTTTCCTTGACCTTCAGAAAGTGGGAAAGGATCAGACCTTTAGGAGTAGCCTGAGTCTGGCCCATGGTGAATAATGCAAGGAAGACAAAAGGTGAAAAGTAGAAGTGTCACTTTAAACAAGATGATGACTGGCGTATGTGCTTGTGGACGAGTGCCTGTCGTTGCACAGTTTTTCTTCTGCGGGGGACGCGAATTTATCTGGGATTCGCGGCTGTGACCCCCTTATCCTGTCACAGGAGTCTTCCAGCGGCGGGCGCCCTAATGGCTCTTAATTGCCCGACCCGTGCCCTCAGGGGAATGATTTAGTGGCAGAAAGGAGGAACGGAGAGAACATGAACAGGAGAGCCTCAGAGTAAGAGAAACTTAAAGGGAAAAGTGCAAAAGGAAATATAAACCAATACACAATAAAACAATCAACAATAACACCAAACACACACACCACATTTGATCGCACTCATTCGGACCGGTCCTTCTCTCACTCTGGTGCGCACCACACTCACCACTTTCAGGATCCTCAAAAACTCTTGTGATTCTCCCGAAAGGCGTCCAGTCGGAGTGCCGCAGGGTGACGAGCTCGATCCTTTCCTCCTCGGGCGCCAGGTTCCTGCTGATCGGACTTCCCTTCCTAAGGCCGAATCACTCGGACCTTAGGGCCAGGATTGGTTACCTGGGCTTCACCCAGGGTCACTAACCTGGGTGCCAGGACTACCAACCCGGACTTACTTACTCGGGATCACTAACCCGAGACCAGACATGGGATGGCGACTCCCGCTTTATACTGGATTTATGCAGACACGAGGGGGCGAACCTCGAATTACACTGCCCCGTCTGGACAATCAGACCTTGCCTCCAGCCGTCCCTTGTTCTCCGGGAAGTCGCTCGGATCCCGGACGAGCCCCCAAAATGTTAGTGTTCAGGACTCCGGGGCTTCTCCAGAGAACAAGCCATGCAGGCACGGAGATGTAAATCCAAGCAAAGTCTTTATTCAGCCAGCTAGCTGGGGCTGACAGCACCTCCCCTGACATGCAGGTCGAGTCCGAGCTGTCGACCCCCAAGCAACTTTAGGTATAGATTATATAGGATTTCCACAGCCTTTACACCAATGCCCATACATCACCACAACCAATAAAGTTAAAACACACCCCATGCTTTTACCAATAAAGTTGAAACGGGAACCCGCTGCTTGCCTGACCTTTGCACGAGCATCCCTTAACGTCTTGTCAGGAGTTTCGTCCCCATGAGTTTCATCCCCCTTATCTTATGGAAACTGGGTGGCTCTCGCTCTAGGGTGTTTCCTGCATTCCTTTACAACACTAATTCTCTAGGGAAAGATATCTAAGAATATAGACATCTTCAGTGAGATCAGTTAAGGTCAAAAGGCCATGAGCACCTTGGTCTGGAATGTTGGAGTGTTCTGCAAGGGTATCAGCATAACCCGTGGCCCCGCTGTCAGCCCTGGCAATCAGACTATGACCCAGCCCACCCTGAGGACAGGGCAGGTGATGCAAGTCCACACCCCTAAGTTTTTTCATGTTCTCAAAAAATCCTCAACTGCCTATAAAACCCCCTAGACAGCCCACCAGTACAGGCTCTCTTGTCCCCTCCTGGCATGAGCCAGGAGCTCTATTCTCTCACTTTATTTCTAAATAAAAGCCCGTGCCTTGCTCTCCTACCTTAAGTGTTTGTGAAGCTCATTCTTTGGCTTCATGAACAAGAACCCTGGCATCACTATTATCTTGTGCACATAGATCACACAGGAAGCTAAGTGAATGAGAGTTAATAGGTGAACTCCACCCTTAATTCCCATAAAAACTACAGAGATAAGAGATATACTAGTCTTTGTTCTTTTCTAGTTCATCTCTGACAGTTTTCAAGTTTTCTAATGTGTAAACAGAATCAAGCTGGTATCTCATTTTCAGATGCTGTTCAATTATATAAATCTCCATTTTCTCTTTGCTTTTAGCAGGGCAGTGTCCAGTTATAATGGGAGAGCATTTTTTCACCTATTCAAATGTCATTTATTTAAGAAGCCGAATTTTTGCATAATACATCCTCTACAAAAGATCAAGTTGATACATAATTCAGGGAATATTTATGAGTTTATTCATTTGTTTTGCAAGTCTTGCTTATCTGTAGGTGAATTCATATTCATGAGCCAATTTATGTTATTGGCTTATTTTGTGATATCCAGATGTTATTTTTTTTCTCTTTGTATTCAGTAATGATCACTTGAGATTCAAATGCAAACAGTAGTTATAGTTGTCATACTTGTATATCATTAAAAAATGAATAAGTCTCCATAAGAAAAAGCATTTAATTTATTGCCTTCTTTTAAATAAGTCAGTACCATTGGGAATCTTATTTTCTACTTCAGAATAATTTTATGTCTACAACATCTGTGTTTATGAAGGCAGCATTTTATAATGCAATACTTTTAAAACTTTTTGGTCTCAGGATCCTCCCTTCACATTCTTAAACATTGTTGAAAAAACCCCAAAGGATTTGTTTTATGTGGTTATGTTACCAGGTGAGATGCTGTTTTTCCCAGGATCGTGTCTCAGAGGTAACGAAAAATGAAGCCAACAGACAAGAGTGTGGAGCAACCAGCAAAGCTTTTAATGAGAAGTGAAGCAAAAAGGGCCCCTGCTATGCAGGAGGAGGGACTCCAAGGCGGATGCCATTAGGACTGCAGTGGCTAGGGCTTATAAACATATCAAGGAGGAAGTCCACCTGGTTGCCTAGGACCTGTTGCTAGGAACAGGCTGGGAAGCCCATATGGTTGCCTAGGACTTGTTGCTAGGGCTGGACTGGAGGATCAGAAAACATCCTTGTTTCTTAGGCTGGCCATTCCAGGAAGTGATCCACATGTCCTGCTTGGCTAACTGACCACAATGTTGGATGTCAGCATTTCTGCTTGGTTGTTCTCTACCAGGGCAACATGTCATGTTCTACCTACCCCAGTGACTACCTCCTGTCTCAGTTATATCTAATAATGTTAGCTATATTAGAAATACTATAAATTCAAATGGGTAAATTTAAAAATATTTATAAATATATTTAAAAAAACATTACAAACCAATTATATTAACCTTAATACTGTGGTTTTATTTTTAAAAATTCTATTTTCCAAAACTAAAATAAAAATAGTGATATCATTTATGTGTCAACCTACCAGATTGGCTTCTGTTCTTAGTATTTTATTGCTTTTTTTGGCAAGGATAACTCATATTCTCTATTCTGCCCAATCCAACAGGTACTGCTTGTCTTTTTGTTCTTATTTTTTTAGTTTTCTCTCCTGTATCTGAGGAGAATAGGTATTTAGTTATTCATTTTTACTTTAAACATTGAATTGTTTTTTTAAAAAATTAAAAATAAGAAAAATCATCTCTGTTACCTTTACCAACACATTTATGATTTCCAAATTTTTCGTTCCTTTGTGTAGAACCAAGTTTAAAAAAAAATCTTTTCATCATTTTTATTTAGCCTTAAGAACATCCTCTAAAGCATCTGGTAGTGCTGTCAACAAATTCACTCTTGTTTGCGATAGAGAATGTGATGTAGAATTCCAGTTTTGAGTGTCTGTTTGTTTTCAGCACGTTAAAAAAGTCTGCTCAGTGCCTTCGGACTTACACTGTTTCTGATAAGAAGTCTTTGGTCGTTATCATCTATCCTCTTATATATAAGGAATTTTTTTACGGCAGCTATAATTTTAAAACAATAATCCTTTTCAGCTTTTGATATATGTGTTTGACTGTGGTTTCTTGGTGTTGATTCACTTTGAGATTTGTTGAGCTTTCTGCAATCTCTGGGTTTATAATTTTCATCAAATTTGAAATTTATGTTAGCCATTTTTTCTTCAAATATTTTCTGTAGCTTCTTTCCTTCTGGAACTCCAACTAAGCCTACATTAAATTGCATTTTTTGCTGCACCTATCACTATGTTCTGGTCATATTTTTTCAGCATTTTTATACCTGTACTTTAGTTTGGATAGTTTTTTTTGGCCATTTTTTCCCCCCAAATTCATTAGTCTTGTCTTTATTTATTTATTTATTTCTATTACATCTACTCTTTTATTAGTCCAATTTAGTGAATTTTTCATTTCAGACATTTTATTTTTTCAAACTTTGAAGTTCTATTTAGATTAGTTTTGTTTACATTTATCTTATTATGTCCTTATTTTCTTTCAAAAAAATCCCTGAATATATTTGTAGTAGATGTTTTTAAAGTCCTTAACTCCTAATTCCATGATATCTATCATTTCTGAATCTGTTTCTATTTACTGATCTTTTTTCCTGGTTGTGGGTCACATTTTTTATTCTACTTCTATGTCTATTTTGTAATTTTTATTGGATGGTGGATGTTGTGAACTTTTTGTTGTTTTGTATATAGATTTCATCCTTCACATTCATCCTTCGTTTACATTTTCTCTCCAGTTTCTTGTTTTCAACCTTCATAGTATCTTCATGCTTTGGTGACTTGACTAGGCTGGGAGGGACTGATTGATTCCAGTTTATATGACCTGCTATATGCTGCGAATCCTTAGTTCCTAAAATATAAGAAAATAGGTCAGTTTAATTGCTAAAAATTCCATATACGTATTTCATTCAGTTACCATATATGTATTACATACATTCCAAATATGTATTAAGTTGTCTCCTTCTAACAACCATTTGTAATGAGCTACATACTTTGCTGTTTTTCAGTTTATGTAACTGGGATAACCTAACATTTGCCATGATTTTCCAAGGCTGTTGTCAGTAAATTAGCACAGATATTATAGGTATGGTTTAGGCCAAGTAACACTAAAACCTGTGAAATTCAACTTGGAATTATTTGTTCCTGTTAGCCCATCTTCTAAAATCATTCTTCACAAAGTTGGCTTTGAGAAAATGTGGGAGTTTTGGAGAAAAGAAATGTAAATTACATGTGTCAATAAATAAAGTGAAGAGATATGAATGGCAACTCAATTCCCTCAATGTAGAGAGCCATTTAGAAATATCTCAACTAACCTAGATAATTGAAATAATGTTGAAAGCAGACAATCAGTATTGCTTCACATATTAATATCTTATGTTTAAATAAAAACATTCATTGCCTGGAAAAATTTCAAATATTGGTAACATGACAGGGTCTATTTAGAATGTCACCATGTAGGAATTAACAGTTTGTATGTTTTGTTGTTTTAGCAAAATGAAGAGACTAATGTTGGAAGATGTTGTTTTGGTATGGGGTCAGATCTTTCCCCTGACAGTTAACTGGCTGTAATTTTAAGGGCAAACTCCTTAAGTTTTCTGTAAAATAGCTTCTATACTGTAGACATTTTGTTAGAATTATGTATCTGTATAATGTGAACAGTGATTTGCAAAAACAAGAAATAGGAGGAAAAAATGTAAATGGCCATTAGGCAAATTTAAAAAATATCCATCTCAAAAAGTAATCATGAGATATCATACAAAATGTGATTTTAATAAATTCTTAAAATCTTAACAATTGATAAATTAATTGACAATACATTATTAGCATTTTAACAACTAAGATTATTAAAATTTTAATTAGATTGCTCCATTAGATCAGACACAAAGTATGATTTACTTACTTTAAAAAGTAGTCCTGTTAAAAAGGTTACTCTGGTCCTAATGGTGTTTAAAACTAAGACTTGAAAGGATAACGCTGACCCACAAGTAAGTTAACTACCCACAAAACCCTTTTTTTTCTATTTTAAAGATCAAGTTAATAAAAGAGGGATATCTTGTAGTCTAGAGCAATAGCTACAAAGAACAATGTATCGTTTTGAGTATATTATATGATTGCGATCCTTTCTCTTTTCAATATGTGGAAACAATCAGTTTGCAAGTGCTTATGGGAAATAAAAGATGAAAGAATCACATGAATGTAAGGACCAGATAAAAGCATGAGCTACTTTCTCTGTACCTTGTATATTTAGAATATCATGCTTCATGGTATTGTTAAAAAACAATTTCTCAAAGATGAAAAGAAATTCTCCCTGAAAAGATCAAATACTTATGAAAGCAGATGAAGTCAAACCTTACAAAGTAAACACATATCAATATGTCTTCTGGGTGTATATTGAGTTATCATGTCTTTCCATTCCACAGCTTAAGTTATTTACTCTATCTTAAAATTTATCCTTCTTTTGGAACCCAGATAATCAGAAAGAATGTGGAAAGAAAGGCTAGTGCATATGACCTAAGTTAAAAGGATGACTTAATTCTTTGAATTTTGCAGTGTGACTAAACAGCAGAAAGATGTGTACAAACTTGACTGATAGTAAGCACTGTGAAAATGTCTAAGGAATTGAATGATATATTTTCCTAGCTTCAAAGTTTATGCAATCTAAGGGCTACAGGTATCAACATAGATTAAGCTAAAAAATAATAAAATGTTAGATAACAATGGTCACAACCTCATATATTTAACATGTTGAAATTCCAAACATCCTTTATATCATGGACTACTTATACTTCTTTCAACCTTGTAGTTAATAAATGTATAAATGTGGGCAAGGGACATAACCTGGGCTTCCTTTCCCTTTTCTGAAATATCATGCTGCAGTAGTATCTGTGAATGGCATAGACTGTTAATTTTTCCCGATATTCATCTCCTCATCTTTGTTTTAGTAATAGTAAGCCTCTCCTCCTCCCTGCCTTATACACAAAGTGTCAGTTGGGAAGATGTCCATCCAGAGGCTGTAATTTCTATCTTAGTCTCCTAGCAATTCTATGCGGCCATGTCAGCTATCTGTCACATGACTAAGTTCTGGCCAATAAGCTGTGCACAAGTTCTGTATCACACCTTAAGAAGTAGTCTGATTTCTCTTATCTCCCTTTTCCTCCATTCCTTTGTCTAGAATTCAGATACAATGCTAATGAACTAGCCTTGTGGGTGAAAAGTGCGTGAAAGTAGCAGTCTTGTTTGTTTTTGTTTTCTCTGCCAGGATAGCCAGAGAAAAGTAACATACAAAGAATTAAGAAACTCTTTGTATACAAAGAATTATAAATTATTGTAAACACATAAGAGGCATTATCTCTTTTGATACCACAAAGCCATGACTAGGTATTATTATCATGCCCACTTTATGGATGGTAAATTGAAATAAAGAGAGATGTGAAACAGAATAAGAATAATAATACTGAGGGGTGGAGCCAAGATGGCGGCATGAGTAGGACAGTGGGAATCTCCTCTCCAAAACATATATATTTTTGAAAATACAACAAATACAACTAATCCTAAAAGAGAGACCAGAGGACACAGGACAACAGCCAGACTACATCCACACCTGCGAGAGCCCAGCACCTGGTGAAAGGGGTAAGATACAAGCCTCAGCCCAGCAGGACCCGAGGCCCCTCACCCCAGCTCCCGGCGGGAGGAGAGCAGTCAGAGAAGGAGGGAGACGGAGCCCAGGACTGCTAAACACCCAGCCCCAGCCATCTGGACCAGAGCACAGACACAATGCATGCGTGGGGTGCTGGAAACTTGGGAAACAGGATAGCAAGACCCTTGAGCGGGTCCCGAAGCCGGCGCCCCTGTGACAAAGAAAAGCGAGTGCTTTTTGAAAGTCTTAAAGGGACAGGGACCCCACAGCTGGATGGAAGCATCCCGGGTCACAGTCCAGCAGCTGGGAATTCCAGGGAAACCCAGACGCACTAATCCCCTGGGAAACAGCTCTGAGACCCCTCACGGAGGTAAACAGCCAAACAGCCCCCCATCTATTACCCCTCCGGGGCCCCGCCATAGCAGAGCAGCCGCCTGAGGCTGGCCACACCCACAGCAAGGGAGCTTCCTCCATACCGGCCGGGCAAGATACAGAGACCCAGTCTACACGCAATTGCCCAACACAAGCCACTAGGGGCGCAGTTGTCCCAGTAAGGAAAGGCCAGGAGCAAGTGGAAAGATTTGACTCTCCCAGCTGACAGATGAGACAATAGCTCACCATTGCACCTATCAACATGAAAAGTCAAATAATTTGATCTAGACAAGACTAACCCAGACATCTTCGACATCTTCTACATCTTCCTCTGAGAAGGAACCTGGGGAGATAGATTTAACCGGTCTTCCTGAAAAAGAATTCAAAACAAAAGTCATAACCATGCTGATGGACTTGCAGAGAAATATGCAAGAACTAAGGAGGGAGAATACAGAAATAAAACAAGCTCTGGAAGGACTTCATAACAGAATGATCGAGATGCAAGAGACCATTAATGGACTAGAAAACAGAGAACAGGAATGCAGAGAAGCTGATGCAGAGAGAGATAAAAGGATCTCCAGGAATGAAAGAATTCTAAGAGAGCCGAGTGACCAATCGAAATGGAACAATATCTGCATTATAGGGGTACCAGAAGAAGAAGAGAGAGAAAAAGGGATAGAAAGTGTCTTTGAAGAAATAATTGCTGAAAACTTCCCCAAACTAGGGGAGGAAATGGCCTCTCAGACCACAGAGGTACACAGAACTCCCATGACAAGGGATCCAAGGAGGGCAACATCAAGACACATAATAATTAAAATGGCAAAGATCAAAGACAAGGACAAAGTACTAAAGGAAGCCAGAGAGAAAAAAAAGGTCACCTACAAAGGAAAACCCATCAGGCTATCATCAGACTTCTCAACAGAAACCCTACAGGCCAGAAGAGAATGGCATGATATACTTAATGCAATGAAACAGAAGGGCCTCGAACCAAGAATACTGTTTCCAGCACGATTATCATTTAAATATGAAGGAGGGATTAAACAATTCCCAGACAAGCAAAAGTTGAGGGAATTTGCCTCCCACAAACCAGCTCTACAGGGCATCCTACAGGGACTGCTCTAGATGGGAGCACTCCTAAAAAGAGCACAGAACAAAACAGCCAGCATATGAAGAAGGGAGGAGGGGGAATAAGAAGGTAGAGAAATAAAGAATCATCAGACCGTGTTAATAATAGCTCAATAAGCGAGTTAAGTTAGACAGTAAGATAGTAAAGAAGCTAACCTTGAACCTTCGGTAACCACAACTTAAAGCCTGCAATGGGAATAAGTACATACCTTTCAATAATCACCCTTAATGTAAATGGACTGAATGCACCAATCAAAAGACACAGAGTAATAGAATGGATAAAAAAGCAAGACCCATCCATATGCTGCTTACAAGAGACTCACCTCAAACCCAAAGACATGCACAGACTTAAAGTCAAGGGATAGAAAAAGATATTTCATACAAACAACAGAGAGAAAAAAGCAGGTGTTGCAATACCAGTATCAGACAAAATAAACTTCAAGATAAAAAAAGTAACAAAAGAAAAAGAAGGATATTACATAATGATAAAGGGCTCAGTCCCACAAGAGGATATAACCATTGTAAATATATATGCACCCAATACAGGAGCACCAACATATGTGAAACAAATACTAACAGAATTAAAGGAGGAAATAGAATGCAATGCATTCATTCTGGGTGACTTCAACACACCACTCACTTCAAAGGACAGATCTACCAGACAGAAAATAAGTAAGGACACAGAGGCACTAAACAACACACAAGAGCAGATGGACCTAACAGACATCTACAGAACCCTACATCCAAAAGCAACAGGATACACATTCTTCTCAAGTGCACATGGAACATTCTCCAGAATAGACCACATACTAAGCCACAAAAAGGGCCTCAGTAAATTCCAAAAGATTGAAATCCTACCAACCAAGTTTTCAGACCACAAAGGCATAAAACTAGAAATTAATTGTACAAAGAAAGCAAAAAGGCTCACAAACACATGGAGGCTTAACAACATGCTCTTAAATAATCAATGTATCAATGACCAAATCAAAATGGAGATCCAGCAATATATGGAAATAAATGACAACAACAACACAAAGCCCCAACTACTGTGGGATACAGCAAAAGCAGTCTAAAGAGAAAGTATATAGCAATCCAGGCATATTTAAAGAAGGAAGAACAATCCCAAATGAATGGTCTACTGTCACAATTAACGAAATTGGAAAAAGAAGAACAAATGAGGCCTAAGGTCAGCAGAAGGAGGGACATAATAAAGATCAGAGAAGAAATAAATAAAATTGAGAAGAATAAAACAATAGCAAAAATCAATGAAACCAAGAGCTGGTTCTTTGAGAAAATAAACAAAATAGATAAGCCTCTAGCCAGACTTATTAAGAGGAAAAAAGAGTCAACACAAATCAAAAGAATCAGAAACGAGAAAAGAAAAATCACGACGGACCCCGCAGAAATACAAAGAATTATTAGAGAATACTATGAAAACCTATATGCTAACAAGCTGGGAAACCTAGGAGAAATGGACAACTTCCTAGAAAAATACAACCTTCCAAGACTGACCCAGAAATAAACAGAAAATCTAAACAGACCAATTACCAGCAACGAAATTGAAGCGGTAATCAAAAAACTACCAAAGAACAAAATCCCCGGGCCAGATGGATTTACCTCGGAATTTTTATCAGACATACAGGGAAGACATAATACCCATTCTCCTTAAAGTTCTCAGAAAAATAGAAGAGGAGGGAATCCTCCCAAACTCATTCTATGAAGCCAACATCACCCTAATACCAAAACCAGGCAACGACCCCACCAAAAAAGAAAACTACAGGCCAATATCCCTGATGAATGTAGATGCAAAAATACTCAACAAAATATTAGCAAACCGAATTCAAAAATATATCAAAAGTATCATACACCATGACCAAGTGGGATTCATCCCAGGGATGCAAGGATGTTAGAACATTCGAAAATCCATCAAAAAGAAAGACAAAAACCACATGATCATCTCCATAGATGCTGAAAAAGCATTTGATAAAATTCAACATCTATTCATGATAAAAACTCTCAACAAAATGGGTATAGAGGACAAGTACTTCAACATAATAAAGGCCATAAATCATAAACCCACAGCCAACATCATACTGAACTGCGAGAAGCTGAAAGCTTTTCGTCTGTGATCGGGAACAAGACAGGGATGCCCACTCTCCCCACTGTTATTCAACATAGTACTGGAGGTCCTAGCCACGGCAATCAGACAAAACAAAAAAATACAAGGAATCCAGATTGGTAAAGAAGTTAAACTGTCACTGTTTGCAGATGACATGATATTGTACATTAAATACCCTAAAGACTCCACTCCAAAACTACTAGAGGTAATATCGGAACTTAGCAAACTTGCAGAATTCAAAATTAACACACAGAAATCTGTGGCTTTCCTATACACTAACAATAAACTAATAGAAAGAGAATTCAGGAAGACAATTCCGTTCACAATAGCATCAAAAAGAATAAACTACCTAGGAATAAACCTAACCAAGGAAGTGAAAGACCTATACCCTGAAAACTATAAGACACTCTTAAGAGAAATTAAAAGAGGTCACTAACAAATGGAAACTCATCCCATGCTCTTGGCTAGGAAGAATTAATATTGTCAAAATGGCCATCCTGCCCAAAGCAATATACAGATTCGATGCAATCCCTATCAAACTACCAACAGCATTCTTCAATGAACTGGAACAAATAGTTCAAAAATTCATATGGAAACACCAAAGACCCCAAATAGCTAAAGCAATCCTGAGAAGGAAGAATAAAGTGGGGGGGATCTCACTCCCCAACTTCAAGCTCTACTACAAAGCCACAGTAATCAAGACAATTTGGTACTGGCACAAAAACAGAGCCACAGACCAATGGAACAGAATAGAGACTCCAAACATTAACCCAAAAACATATATGGTCAACTAATATTCGATAAAGGGGCCATGGACATACAATGGCGAAATGACAGTCTCTTTAACAGATGGTGCTGGCAAAACTGGACAGCTATATGTAAGAGATTGAAACTGGATCACTGTCTAACCCCACACACAAAAGTAAATTCGAAATGGATCAAAGACTCGAAGGTAAGTCATGAAACCATAAAACTCTTAGAAAAAAACATAGGCAAAAACCTCTTAGACATAAACCCGAGTAACTTCTTCTTGAACATATCTCCCTGGGCAAGGGAAACAAAAGCAAAAATGAACAAGTGGGACTATATCAAGCTGAAAAGCTTCTGTACAGCAAAGGACACCATCAATAGAACAAAAAGGTACCCTACAGTATGGGAGAATATATTCGTAAATGACAGATCCGATAAAGGCTTGACATCCAAAATATATAAAGAGATCACACACCTCAACAAACAAAAAGCAAATAATCCAATTAAAAAATGGGCAGAGGAGCTGAACAGACAGTTCTCTAAAGAAGAAATTCAGATGCCCAACAGACACATGAAAAGATGCTCCACATCGCTAGTTATCAGAGAAATGCAAATTAAAACCACAATGAGATATCATTCACACCAGTAAGGATGGCTACCATCCAAAAGACAAACAACAAGAGATGTTGGTGAGGTTGTGGAGAAAGGGGAACCCTCCTACACTGCTGGTCGGAATGTAAATTAGTTCAACCATTGTGGAAAGCAATATGGAGGTTCCTCAAAATGATCAAAATAGAAATACCATTTGACCCAGGAATTCCACTTCTAGGAATTTACCCTAAGAATGCAGCACTCCAGTTTGAAAAAGACAGATGCACCCCTTTGTTTATCGTAGCACTATTTCCAATAGCCAAGACATGGAAGCAACCTAAGTGTCCATCAGTAGATGAATGGATAAAGAAGATGTGGTACATATACACAATGGAATATTATTCAGCCTTAAGAAGAAAACAAATCCTACCATTTGCAACAACATGGATGGAGCTAGAGGGTATTATGCTCAGTGAAATAAGCCAAGCAGAGAAAGACAAATACCAAATGATTTCACTCATCTGTGGAGTATAAGAACAAAAGAAAAACTGAAGGAACAAAACAGCAGCAGAATCACAGAACCCAAGAATGGACTAACAGTTACCAAAGGGAAAGAGACTGGGGAGAATGGGAGGGTAGGGAGGGATAAGGGCAGGGAAAAAGAAAGGGTGTATTATTATTAGCATGTATAATGTGGGGGATTGGGGAAAGGGGAGGGCTTTGCAACACAGAGAAGACAAGTAGTGATTCTACAACATCTTACTATGCTGATGGACAGTGACTGTGTGACTGTAATGGGGTTTGTGGGGGGGACTTGGGGTAGGGGAGAGCCTAGTAAGCATAATGTTCTTCATGTAATTGTAGATTAATGATAAAAAAATAAAAGAAAAGAAAATTAAAGCTGCAAAATTTAGCCACAAATCACTACTGATTACTTCAAATATAAGTATACTTATATACCATATATGTGCCTATATAGCTATAGGTAAACACCTTAATTTTATGAATTATAGTTTATACTTCCTTTTTTCCCCCACATTGCCTAAAAAATTAAAGATACTAAAGAATGACTTTTTTGCTTGATTGGATGTCTGGTTTAGTATTTTTATTGAGGAGGATCTCAGGACTTACTATTTTCAATTTTTAATTTTAAAGAGGACACTTTAATGGCCTTTGGATTAGAATTTCTGTCTACAAATTCTGGTTCTACCATATAAAGTTATTTTTGTTAATAATAATAATATCTACACCATGTAAGAAGGAAACCTATATAAGAGGATTGAACAGAGTACATGAGATACTTAGAACAGTATCTGGTGTATAATAAGTGCTCAAAAAATGTTATTACTATCACTGAACTTTAAAAAATCTGTTTCTTTATCTGTAGACTGGAAAAAATGTCTTTATATTCTATGATTATTATAAGAATTAAAGTGTGTGCAAGGCCTTTAGGGTTCTTAGCATATAGTAGACATTGTTATGCATAGTTAAATATAAATCTTAATTACTAAATTCCTAAACCTGTACACTAAACTGATATGAAAATAACAATAAAAAATTGTATTATTTGCTTTCTCTATGGTTATAAAGGAGCCTTACATAATTTCAGTGAGATTGATGATTCTCTCCAGTTTGTACCTATCCATCAGAGATCACATGTGAATATAAATAAAAATTTCAATCATGAAATCCTTGGGGACATCTATTTAATTACAGATAAAAGCAGTAAATATATATTATTAGTATGTTTTAATAATCACAAAATATTTCCTTTTTATAAACTTAGATAAGTAAGAGATGAGAAAAAAATCTGTTCATACTTTTCAATCAACTGAGCATGAAATGAAAAAAGATGTTGACATGAGAATTTAATGACTAACTTATCAAATGCTTATGTTTCAGGTATGATGTCATCAACACATGTTATTTGTTGTATTCTTTTTTATAAAATTCTATGTCATCTACATATTTTTTGAAGCAATTATAATATCCTTAAATCTGATGCTTTAACTTACTTTTAAAAGTGCGATTACCAGCTTGTTTTTTGGTAAGACAATCAAATAAGATCTATCTCGGAGATGCTGAAGGGCCAATTATTCCAGTGGTGTTAATCTAATATGGCTTATTTTTGCTGAAAATTGTAATCCAATGGGACATTGAATCAACATTATTAGGAGGATTTGGGCAAATGCTACAACACTTGCTATTTAACATGGTCTTTTAATATTTTTAATTTTCAGGGATCAAAACTGTATGCTATGGTGATTTTCTTTGGCACTGTAGTTACTGACCTGGCTGTTTTTCTTTTTCTTTTTTTTCTGTAGATTTGTTGCCATCTAAGGATTGCAAAGATTTAACACAGTGTTTTCTGCTACAAGTGGTAAATATTTTTTTGCATCACATTGAAAAAACCTTTGATGTTAAGAGTAAAATATTGGACTTTCATCATCCTCATCAGCCTCTTCAAGGTTTGGATGGGTTTAATTTAGAACTGTCTGACCACCCTGAATCTCCGGAGCAGTTACTTGTTGACTGTACAGATACCTTAAAATATGGTGTTAAAACAGGTGATTTTTTGAATTGGCATGCATGAGCTGGAGACTGAATGATTAGCCTTGAGTTTACATCTGTGTTGAAAAATGATCCAGTTTTATTCATTTTTATTTAAAACATTTGTCTAGCTTATTTTCAAGCTGGTGTTACCATATGAATTGTGTTAACAAAGAAAAGTAAATAGAATGGTTTTGGTTTGGTTTGGGAAGCTATATCGCAATGGTAACTAAATGCACAATTTTTATTTACCTCTTCTCATTTATGTATTTCATTTGACCATATTCATTATTATGCTCAATTGAGTATCCTTCTATATCAATAAAATATATAGCCCTAAAATTAATATATGTATAATTATATATATCCTATATGTTTGACTCAAATAAACTGACACTTACCAATAATGTCATTTTGACATCCCAACAACTGTAAGCACCACAAATATTTTATCTTCAGATCAAACCAATCAACCACGCCAACAAACAAATATGATTTGTATTTGAGAATGTACATTGCTGAATTAATTTGAATAACAAAACCTAAAAGTATCTTCATTTTGACATTTATCTTATATAAACTATGGATAGCCTTTGAAGAGATACTATGTAATGTTACCATGTAAATACCTAGGAAATTCATGGGAATTGCTCATTGGATTTTAATCATTGTAAAAAGATAAACCACCAAATAACATGCACAATATGATTTTAATTGTACTTAATTATATTTTAAATTCTGTGTGAAACTGTATGTACACAAACATGCAAAACTATTTATAATAAATACATTCTTAAGTTATATCTTGCCAATGTATTTATTCCAAATAGTTGGATAGATATGTGCACAGTCTCTGTCTCTACATGCATAAATTACTATTCTGTATGTACTGTTCTCTAGTCTATGTACATCTATCTATAACACTTATTATATTTACAGCTAGAAAAATCTTCTTAAAGACAAAAGGAAAGCCTCTAGGATTCCAAAATAAAAGGCATGCTTAAAGACTCAAATTCAGTCATGTAAAGTAAACACAAAGTTGAAATAAGTTTTAGCTAGTAATAAAAATATCAAAAAGACTTTCTTAAAAAGTGGGGCAATTTGGAAGCACTTCAAACAGGTGTAAATCAAGTTATTTTCCCTTATCTAGCATTGCATGTGTAGAAAGAATTGTAGGGGTCCATCCCCCATGTTCACATTTCTGGTATCAAGTGCAGAGAGAAAAGGCAACGATGCTGATTAAGTGAAAAGTAAAGAATAACAAGGAACACTTCACTAACAGCCACAAATCACAGACATTCCATTTCATCCAACTTAATGAAGATTTATTGAGCCCCTGCTTGTTAAGAAATTATGCAGGTGCTACAGGAGTGGGGGCACTGAAAACGTGAGTAAGTTCCTACAGGAAAAAGAGAGACTCAGAGGACTATGACGTGCATCGTCTTTAAGACATGTTGTCAAAAAAGTGCAAAGAACAATCTATTTTGCCGCCAAGAGGGGAAGATTAAAGTGAGTTGAATATAGATTGTTCAGTTTGACAACTAATGCTCGACGATTCTTTATTAAAATAAATCTTCAAGAAATCATTGTAAGAGGGACCTGATATTTTATTCAAAAAATGTATATGCTACTTTTGAGTGAAAAATGACTTAATCTTTTGGGTGGTCCTTCCCCCTTTCCCTGAAGCAGCTTTACATACCCCATCCTGGGTCTTCCTAGTTTTGGCACCGGATAGGTTCCTCCCCTTCCAGCATGGGAGCTTTTTTCTCAGCTCAGCACCTTCTCGGAAGCTGCTCCTAATAGTCTAATGAGCTTCCTCCACTCTGTCTGGAAACTAACTTTGGATCTGACCTGGAAGATCACTTCTTCCATGAAGCCTTCTCTCAAGATTGCCTCTCCTGCTCCCCTGACTGCCTGAGGTCCACTAGGAATAGTCTTATGCATCCTGATCTTTTTCTATGTAGCTCTTTTTACAATTGCAGCTAAACACATTTGTGTTACATTCGATTAATATATTTTTCTTCCCATCAGTCAATAAGATCCATGTGGTAGCCACTATGTCCACCTCATTTACCCCTGAAACTCCAATATTGAGCACTCTCCCTGCATATGATGGTTGCTCAATAATGTTTAGCATCTGAAATAAAATGTGCTTGATCCATGAATACGTGTTAACTGAGAACCTCCTATACAATGTAATCACTTTGTAGACCTGGGTTTTTATTTTGGCCCATTTGTCTTTTTTCTAGGACATCCTCTATTTTTCAGCCAGCTCTCCAGTGGGCTAGATGTGATTGGACTTGCAGGGGAATGGTTGACAGCCACTGCAAACACCAACATGTGAGTGTCCTTCTGGGCCCAAGGAATATGAGACTAAACACATGTAAGCAAGAGTGAAGATGTACAATGTGGAAGTTCTGCTGGATAGGATGTTTGCTCTATCAAAAACAAATAGTTGATACTTTGATGGAAATGCCAAGAAGCAGCTACCTGTTCATTGGGTGACATATTTGAGATGTACCTGGTCCACTGGACAGTCTCTCCAGAAACTTTCAGGGTTTGAATTCCCTGCTAAGTAGTAAAGGTCAGTTGACTACTCTGAGCTAAATCCAGTTTTAAGATTAGAGTCATTTCAACACTATCCAAAACAGCGCACAGCACAGAGCAGTCTGAAAGATACCCACAGGTATATGAAAGTTGTCTGAATGTAAACTAGAACCTCAGTCTGATCTAAGGTGAAGAAAGTAAACTGTTAAAGAAAAGTTAAATCCAGCTCATTTAAATGTGATGCTTTTAAAGTTTTGACCTTTGCCACAGCAAAACTGTTTGTCATATGAAAATGAGATGCACTGATGCAGTGTTTTGAAGTCAAGTTAATTTTAGGGCAACAGTTTTCAAGGCTAAAAGGGACAGAGAAATAATTGGATGTGAAATTGAAAGGAACAGTTTGTGTCAGATGTTAATATAATTTAACTAGCAATCAAAAGCTGGTAGAAATTTAAACTTTAACACTAAGAACTAAACATTTATGAGGAGGGACTGCTTTGCTACGTGGAAAAACTGAGGTTTACTTTAACTGTTTAGTTATCATTGGGATTTTAATGATGCATAGTTCATGTGGAGTAAACAGCATTTTATAGATGTGAAATGCAAATAAAAAGGGCTCACATAGTTTACTGCTATTTTTAACTTTTATTGCTTGATTATGGCCCTTTAAGCATGCATAGAGTAATACTTGAAAATAAAACCATATCTCTTAACAAAAATGATATATTCTACATGTTATTTTATTTTATTTTTTTCCCCTCATATTTTTTTTAATTTTTATTTTTTATTTTGGTATCATTAATCTACAATTACATGAAAGACATTATGTTTACTAGGCTCCCCCCTTCACCAAGTCCCCCCCACATATCCCTTCACAGTCACTGTCCATCAGCGTAGTAAGATGCTGTAAAATCACTACTTGTCTTCTCTGTGTTGCACAGCCCTCCCCGTGCCCCCCCATTACACATGCTAATCGTAATGCCCCCTTTCTTTTTCCCTACCCTTATCCCTCCCTTCCCACCCATCCTCCCCAGTCCCTTTCCCTTTGGTAACTGTTAGTCCATTCTTGGGTTCTGTGATTCTGCTGCTGTTTTGTTCCTTCAGTTTTCCTTTGTTCTTATACTACACATATGAGTGAAATCATTTGGTACTTGTCTTTCTCTGCCTGGCTTATTTCACTGAGCATAATACCCTCTAGCTCCATCCATGTTGTTGCAAATGGTAGGATCTGTTTTTTTATTATAGCTGAGTAATATTCCATTGTGTATATGTACCACATCTTCTTTATCCATTCATCTACTGATGGACATTGACGTTGCTTCCATATCTTGGCTATTGTAAATAGTGCAGCGATAAACATACGGGTGAATCTGTCTTTTTCAAACTGGAGTGCTGCATTCTTGGGGTAAATTCCTAGAAGTGGAATTCCTGGGTCAAATGGTATTTCTATTTTGATCATTTTGAGGAACCTCCATACTGCTTTCCACAATGGTTGAACTAATTTACATTCCGACCAGCAGTGTAGGAGGGTTCCCCTTTCTCTGCCTCCTTGCCAACATTTGTTGTTTGTCTTTTGGATGGTAGCCATCCTTACTGGTGTGAGGTGATATCTCATTGTGGTTTTAATTTGCATTTCTCTGATGACTAGCGATGTGGAGCATCTTTTCATGTGTCTGTTGGCCATCTGAATTTCTTCTTTGGAGAACTGTCTATTCAGCTCCTCTGCCCACTTTTTAATTGGATTATTTGCTTTTTGTTTGTTGAGGTGTGTGATCTCTTTATATATTTTGGATGTCAACCCTTTATCGGATCTGTCATTTATTAATATATTCCCCCATACTGTAGGATACCTTTTTGTTCTATTGATGGTGTCCTTTGCTGTACAGAAGCTTTTCAGCTTGATATAGTCCCACTTGTTCATTTTTGCGTTTGTTTCCCTTGCCTGGGGAGATATGTTCAAGAAGAGGTCACTCATGTTTATGTCTAAGAGGTTTTTGCCTATGTTTTTTTCTAAGAGTTTTATGGTTTCATGACTTATGTTCAAGTCTTTGATCCATTTTGAATTTACTTCTGTGTATGGGGTTAGACAGTGATCCAGTTTCATTCTCTTACATGTAGCTGTCCAGTTTTGCCAACACCAACTGTTGAAGAGACTGTCATTTCCCCATTGTATGTCCATGGCTCCTTTATATTCTACATGTTATATAAATTCTTACATACTATGGAGTTTACATTTCCTTCCATTGTTTAGAATTCCATTGTTATGAGTCTTCATCTTCTCTGTGAGGCAAACCGATTCTTGGTTTAAACAGCAAAATAGTGGAAAGAACATGTGGGAGATGGAAAGAGAAAGGATTTAAGAGAGAGTTCTTTATCTTTCATGTTTCCTTATTTTTAATGAATGGATGTCACTTATGATCATCTGAGATAGTGGAAAAGCATGTGAGATGGAATGAAAGAATCAGATTCAGTTCCTACCTTCATGGCTCTGGAGTGATGTGAACTTGTGCGAGTCTCTGTTGTCTGAGAATAATAATGCCCTCTCCATGGAACTGAAACAGGATCAAAAAGGTAATGGGTGTAGAAGTGGAAATCGGCACAGCACATCCTGGAGGAAATGAGCCTCATTGAAATAAAAGTCTGTAAGGCTTGATTTGTACTTTGTTCCTCTTAGAACAGAATGGTAATTCTAAGAGGCAATGGAGGTTGTTTTTACTGAGACTCTCTGAAGAGCCCTGTGCAAGATCTTCTGTGACACTACTTTATTAGGGCATGCCATCTGGAGGAGCAGGGCATTCTGGTTGCTGCAAGAGGGCATTATAGACCTAGATGCACTTAGTGTGAGCAGAAGTGAGTGCTTCATCTCCTGGGATGTAGTGTCCCCCTTGTAAATGACTGCTTCTGTAGGGAGCAAGGTTAAAGACCTTATTCCCAGTCAGGTCTCCTCTGGCCAAATGACCACACTGTGGGATAGTTAACTTCCCCATACATAATGGCTGGGCAATCCTGGGACTCCCATCAGATTCCATGACTTGTCATACCTGGGGACAAAAAAGAAGCTCGGGGTTGGAGGTCAGCAACTGTGGTGTGGGTGGAAGGCAGTTCTTTGTTGGGTTGTGGGTATGTCTGAGTGGAATTGGTCACAGTGGTGGCTGGGCCTCAGTAACCATAGAGACAGAGCAAATGGACAGCACCTGAAGTGGCACAGAAGTGGTAGGTGATACAGGTCATCTATATTATATATCAGAACATTTCAAGAGGTCGTCAAAATTCTTTTGAGGACAAATAAAAAGATTCTTAAGAATAACTGAACCCATTCTTTGATTTCAGAGCTTATTGTAAATACTTCATTGTTTATTGTATATGGTCTGTGTAAAGGAAAGGTTATGGTTTTCTTTTTCATCCCAGCTGCTGTCTGTGGAGCTGAGTCTAACCCCTCAGTGTGACCCAGAGGAGAGTCCCATCACCATGCTGATGGAATTCTTGCCCATGGGTCTCATTTTGTTCTTGTCTTGTACCATTTCCTTGTTTTGAGCCATTAGTGAAAACACAATAGTCTTTTAAAAAATGTGTTTGCTTAAAGTGCAGTCTTTAGGTAGAAAATGTTTGTCAGTCAATTTTTAGAAAAGGCTTTTTCTATCTCCTTGTTTTGCAAAATTTTATCTGGAGCTCTAGATGTCTTTTTAACTTGCCCACTAGTGGTGATACGTTTTTAATTTAATTTAATTTGATTTTTTTCCTTGGTACCTGAGCATTTCTGGCCCTAAGAGTATTGAATGTGTGCTGAGGGGGTAGGGGTTTCTTTCAAAATTCTTTTTGGTGAAAAAGAAATTTCCAGCTACTGCACAATAGAAGCCATGATATTTTCTTTGTAGAACTAATATGCTCTTAATCTGGAAAGGATAATTTATAGCATATAAAGTTTAAATGTTTCTTGAACAGTCTACTATAGAACACAGAAATGTGTATAATCTTATCTAGCACATGATTTTTATCCTCTTCCATTTTGTACAATTCATAGTAGAATTTCTATATATGGACTCTAGGTTTACATATGAAATAGCTCCAGTATTTACTATCATGGAGAGAATTCTTCTCAAGAAAATGCATGAAATTATTGGCTAGGGAGAAAAAGAAGCAGATGGAATATTTGCACCTGGTAAGAAAAAGCAAGAAATCATTTCTAAAAGCTAAATGAAGTATCTATTAGGAGACACTCAAAACACATTCCAACTACTACTATTATTGTTAAGAGATACATGTCCACAAGCCTCTGTATTAGTTATAGTTGCAAGCAAAGTTTCCAGAAATCGGTAAATTAGGAGTTGTGTTATTTGATTTCCTTCTCCATACTTTTAAGAAAGGGTATTTTAAGAATAGCATCAGTGATTTGGCACCACTTCAGTTTCAGAAAACTCTCAGATTGTCATGATTTCAGGGAACACTTCTGATTTTTGAGTAGATTAACAGTCACTGTTTCCCTTCCGTAGGTGGGAGTATATCAAACCTCTGGGGTATATTGGTAGCATGTTATAAGCAGTATCCAGAGAGAAAAAGAAAAGGCATGATGGTGCTTCCAGGCATCGTGCTATTTGTTTCTGAACAAGTAAGTACAAGGTTAAATTTTTCCAACTTAAAAAAATCTCCTAAAATAAACTATAAAGTAGTTTGAAGACTGAGAATGTTAGTTTCACTGTTACATTTAAAATATTCAGTCATCTCTGGGTCTGGATCCAGACATTGGTCTGGCTGTATTGATACTGGAAAAGGAAAAACAACTTTCTAGTCAATATAGGCCCTGTAGATGGCCAGCACAGAGAGATGAGAATTAAAATTTAACTTCAGCATATGAAGAACTAACAGAAAGAATGTGTCTATAAATATAAAACATTCTATCTTTGCCAAAAAAAATCAAGCTGTAAAAATTTTAAAGACTTAATGGTTCTCTTTAACATTGAATGAAGAGAACAAGGATGTGATTAATGTTTTATTTTTCCAGTTAGGACCAAAGGAATCAGTTGAAAAGTTTATCTTTATGGACTAGGTCCTAAGCCAAATGTTTTTTATATATTCACTGAAGTCTCCTTTTGTTTTAATGTTCCAGTATTGTGCATAATCTTAAAAAAAGAATCAGTTCTTCCCTCTAAAAACAATGGTCAAGTTTTTCTTTTCTTCCACAGCAATATTCATGAAATACAGTGTAATAGTAGTCCATGGCAAGAGTTGTGCTCTGTGATAGTGCTTTCTAAGAGAGGTGTTACAGCTTTCTTGAACTCATAAAAGGCCATGATAGGGTCTGAAAATAGGGCTTGAGACAGGTACTTGTGTCTAAACATATACAGGTATCTCCCAAGTTTGAAAGTTTGCAATTTGCCACTTAACTTTTTAAAAAAATTTTGTTATCATTAATATAAAATCACATGGGCAACATTGTGGTTACTAGATTTCCCCCATTATCAAGTCCCCCCATTCCCCATTAGAGTCACTGTTCATCAGCGTAGTAAGATGCTATAGAGTCACTACTTGTCTTCTCTGGGCTATACTGCCTTCCCCGTGCCCCATCCCACGTTCTGTGTGCTGATCATAATGCCCCTTATTCCCCTTCTCCCTTCCTTCCCACCCACTGTCCCCAGTCCCTCTCCCTTTGGTAACTGGTAGTCCATTCTTGGGTCTTTGAGTCTGCTGCTGTTTTGTTCCTTCAGTTTTTGCTTTGTTTTTATGCTCCACAGTGCCACTTAACTTTTATGAAAGAACTACAATAGTACCTGTTTACACTAATGGAAAGAAATCCGAATCGAATTTTTGCTTTTATGGAAAAAAGGCAAAAAGCAAACACAGCATTCAGTGTTGGATTTGGAGTGAGTCTCTTGGAGGCACAGCGTGCCCTGAGCTGCCTGCCTGGACTGCCCAGCCCCTTCGCAGGAGCTACACTCAGAATCTCCGCACCAGGCCGCCAGAGCTTTGAATTGTGGCTGTAACCATCAGTGCTTTGTATCGATTTATTTTGTGTACCTGTTAGTGAGATGTTTCCTAAGGTATCAGAAAAGCCTACAAGAGGTTATTTTTTTGGGTCTTGGAATCCTAAAAAGATTTACCATATGAATTAATGGTAACATCTTCTCTGCTTCACGCCATTTCAGTTTAGGAAAGGTTTCTTAGGAACTCTACTTTGGGAGAGCAAGGGAACCCTGTGTGCATGCATGAACCTACTCAGAGCTATGTATCTGTGCTCCTCAAAGCACTAGTGTACATGATGACTTAGTGTGGGACAATTAATGCCTTTCCTATTTTCATTTTTTGCCCAAGGGTCGTTATTCAGTAAAAGAGGCCATAGCGATCCTTGGAATAGGAGCTGATAATGTAATCAAAGTAAAATGTGATGAAAGGTGGGTGTCTTAACATATTGTCAAAAATTTATATTATCATTATGCTTCATAGATTAAAATACCATTTTTATATTCTGATTTTTAGCAAGAACACTCTCCAAGATTGGTTTGAGTAACTTTTAACTAAAAGAAATTATGAAAAAAGTAGTAAAGTTATCCTATCCTACTGTTAAAATTTATTTACTAAATACAGTCTATACAAGTAGGATTGCCATATATCTGTTCACTGTTTTAGGTATATTGATTATCAATATAATGATATTTAGAGGTAAAAAATAACTGCTTAAAAAATCTACAATGTGAAAATATATTACCATTTATCATGAATCCCAATCTTCAGAAATAAACAGTATTACAAATATTACATATATTCTGGAAGATCATTTTTAGGCATATCAAATTTATTCATACATCAATTTTGTGTTGTATTCTGTAACTTGCTATCTTAATTTTTTTGGTTTTAGAACATATCTTAGAAATCTTATCCCAGGAACTTATATAGACCCTCCTTATTCTTTTTTAATTCAGAGTTTTCCATTTTATAAATGTAACATGATTTCACAAATCTTATATAAAAAGACCTTTAAGGGTTCTCCCTAGATTTTCATATTTAAGAACAATGATTAAATGAATATAATTATGTAAATATATTCAAGTGTCTGTGTTTCATTATTTCTTACATGAATTTCTAGAAACTGAGTTATTGGTTCAAAGAATATAGTTTCAAAAAGATCTTTCATTTGCCCTTCAAACATGTTTGAGTTAATTGATACTCTTATCTACAATTTGAAACCCGAATATTACTGATTCTTTTATACTTGAAAACTCTGACAGACAAAAATGTTTCATTGTTTAAAACAATTGATGTCTTCTAATGTACTGATTAGCCAACTATATATTACCACAGGTTGTCTACTCACGTTCTTTGTCCATTTTTTATTGGTAATTTATTATGGGCTTGTAAGAAATCTCTATATATTTAGAAATTCTGATATATATAAAGCATATGAATATAAAATACCTTGCAAATATGTTTTGTAAGTTTATTATGCAATACTTTATCTTGAGCTGTTTGATTTTCTTTGGGAAACATTAAAACCTCGTATTTTTAATCTTGCATATACATATAATTTTTTCTTCTAATTGGTAGAATCAGTATGTTTATTAGCTCATAATATATCAATGTGTATATGCATTTTTTAAGGGGAAAGACGATTCCAGCTGAGTTAGAGAAAAATATACTACAAGCTAAAAGAAAGGTAAGTCCCACACTTGCATATTTAATATGTGAATACATCTTTATTTGCTTGACCTGTGTTCATTAGTAGAAAATAATTGGTAAGGTAATTGCTAAGAGCAATAAAATAATCCCTAAACATAAGAAATTGCTTATAAAATTGAAGTGAAATAATTTAAGTAACAATATTTCTTTAATAATTTTCTGTTAAATCAAAGGCAATGTTACCAAGCCCTTTACTAAATGAAGGAATCTGGTCATCTCTATTTTGGTGGTATTACTTTCTGAAAATAAATTCAGATAGAAATACTCCGAAATGAAACTCAGAGGCAGTGATCCTAGTTCATCTGAGTGAGGGTTCAGCTACCTTCTTACAGCTGCCAGTGCCGTACGTCCCTCAGAATATTTGAAATCATTAGATGCTTAATGCCCTTGGTCCAGGTTAGCCAGCTCCCCGATGTCCAGAAATGTACTAGTTAAGTAACAAGATTAGCACCCCTGTGGGCGCTACGAGCTCACGAGATTGTAAGAAGGATCCAGCTTTTGTCACCGCCAGGGCCAAACTCCTTTTTGTGTCGCTGCCACGGCCGGCAGCACGGTGCTCGGGGCGCTTGACCCTTTCCACGGCATCGCGGGTACTTGTGAGGCTCGCACACTCTGGCCGCATGTGGATCTGAGTCCCATCCTCTCATCTGGCCCATAGGTCCCCTTTTTAACGAACATACTCTGTGAACGATTCTCAAATGTCTTAGCTGGCATTGCAGGCAAGGCGACGATTTCTCTGGAGCCTAGTTTTTATATTAATTTATAAACCTCATTTTGTAATATTTATAATGAATAAATACAGAAAAAGAGTAGTCTTATCAAGTGTTTCAAAGAAGTCTACACCTCTATCAAGATTCAGGCAAACAGCTTAGAAAATCAATTTGAAGAAAGAGTTAAACCCGATTTTAAATCAAAAGATGATTTAACACTTTATTCCAATCTATGTTTCTTCATTAGCACCTATTAAGGAAATCAAAACTTTTGATGATATTAATTTAGTACAATGACTCTGGACAAATACTTCTTTGGCTTTGATTAGAATTGAGCAAATTTAAAGTTATTTAATATGGCAGATATTTTAATTTTTCTGTAGTATTGCCATTTTGATGCCAGCTTTTCTGTCTCTAAAGATACAGAAGGTGTCTGTTTGAATTAATTAGAAACCGAAGACTTCACTGTGTCATGAATAGACAATGAGAATTCATAGGAGGACGTTTTAAAATGCATTCTTCTTGTAAGTAGGATAATTATAGCCAAGTTTATAATTGTCTAGCATAGCAATTAAATCTTCATCAACTTTTGAAATAAATTTAACATAGGAAAAAGCAATCGATGCTATTTAAAAAGAAATAATATAAGGACACATATCCTTTGTATCTGTTGTCAGCAGCAGGGGGAGGTGGATTGTTGATGTCAAGAAATCATTCCTTTAAACTGAGTGGCATTGAACAGTAAGACCTGGGTCACTGCTTGTAAAAGCAAAAGAACCAATTTATGCTGATACTCTTTTTCACTGGACTGTGAGCACTCATGGGAGCTGTTTTATCACCTAGCGCCAACTCTGTGACCTGGGATCCACATAAACTCATGGGCGTTCCCCCTTCAGTGCTCTGCTATTCTGATCTGGGAAAAAGTTAATGATTTCTATTTTTAAAGAAGTGATATCTATTTTTAAGACATCAATAAATGTCTTGCTAATGACTGGCTTCATTGTGAATATTTAAAATCAAAATAATTGTGTCTTCATTGATATGAACAGAGTGCAGCACCATTTGTCCTACTGGGGAGAACTGATGCTTCTACCTTGACGTTTAAGCAGTAGCCACTGGGTAATTGAGGGGCCACACAATCGAATGACTCTAGGGCACACATAGCACCTCAGTGTGTGGATATGATCTGGGATGAGTTGATAGACAGTGATGCGGCCTCTAGAAAACCTGATCTTTCATTTGGCTCTTCTTAGAAACACCACGAGCAAACAGTATATTTTAGGGATCAAATTTGGCCCACTGGCTAATTTGTTATCTCAGAATATAGGGCCCAAAATGCAGTTCATTTTACAAGTGGATAACCATGAATAACTGCAATATATTTTTAGCATACAAAGCACAAATTTGTGGGTTGTATGAAATTATTTCCTGCTCATGTGTTTGTATTTTATCTCCTTCCGTAGTAGATGTGAAGCCATTCAAGGAGATAAGCCTATGTATCCTCCAAGAAGAGATGCAATTATAAAGGTCGACTTGAGAATTCTTAGCTCTCTGTCTTTGTCAGAAATGCAAACACATTTCATGTAATGTCACTTCAGCTTTTTTTTCTTTCCCTCATATTCACAAGCCATCCCAAGGGTTTGGATATAAAAGTAAAGTGTCTTTCTTCCTATTATAAACTGCATTAACTGGCACAGCTCACTTACCTGAGTACTTAATGCCCACTTCATCTTCTCTAGTTCTGAGAGTCTTTACTCTCTCCCAGCCTCGGCTGTTCTCAGCAAGTCAGGCTGGAACTATTAGCTCTGCTTCGGATCTGCTCAGTTGGCTGAATGGCATCAGTAGCCCCTCAACATCCCATCAGTAAAATGACAGCTGCCTTGCATTTGGAGCCTGCAGGTTAACAGGCTAATCCTTCCTGCCCACTCTGGTGTGTCCAGGACCCAGACATTAAAGCTTGGCTGCATTTGTTTTCCTAAAGAGGCTTTTGAATTTGGTCCGTCTCCCTCTTGCTAACAGGTCTATACTCAACATTCAGATTTCTGATACCTTTATGTTTAGGGCACAAGTACAGATTTTCTGCAGTCTTCCCTGATTTCTTCACCCATAAAGAGTATGCTGAAATAGTACATCTTATTCTATTATCATTTATCATGTGTTTCTCGAAGAAGTTAAATTTTTGCTTTTGGTTTTATACATCCTTTTTGTCTTTTCTTAGAGATAGATGGTTGATGGAGGTGGCGCACAGTCCTCAAACTACTAAGCTTTTACTCTTTTTAAATCATCTCTGGAAAGCAAGCCTATTTTGGTACAGTCTTAAATTAAGATGAACATTTGATTCTTATCTGTTGAGGCATCTAAGAGCCCAAGGTTGCACGCAGACATCTGACTCCTGCCTTGATGAGTAGGACAAACTGAGTATACTCAATATTTAATGGATATGTTTTTCTGATGCTGAAAAGGCACTTATTAATACATACTTTGCTGAAATTGTAATATGCTTAATTTTGTTAAGTGTCCAGCCTGCCCTTACTTACCCAGCCTCCTGCAACCCAGACTGTAAACTCAGTGGGGCAGTTTTTCCCCCCTTTCCTCCCACAGATCCCCTGCCCCAGCACAGCATATGACAGATTGTAGGTGTTCTAAGTATTTGTTGCCTTAATAACTAACTGCAGAAGGAATAGATAAATCTCATATTGATTATACTGTCTTAAAATATATATATATATTTTTTTGTAGATAATTATTTTTTATTGAAGGGTAGTTGACACACAGTATTAAATTACATTAGTTTCAGGTGTACAACACAGTGATTCAACATTTATATACATGATAACTCTAGGTACCAGCTATCACCATACCAAGTTGTTACAATATTTTGACTATATTCCTTATGCTATACATTACATCCCGGTTACTTATTTATTTTACCATTGGAAGTGTGAACTTTTTTTTTTGTTTGTTTGTGAGGGCATCTCTCATATTTATTGATCAAATGGTTGTTAACAACAATAAAATTCTGTATAGGGGGGTCAATGCTCAATGCACAATCATTAATCCACCCAAAGCCTAATTTTCGTCAGTCTCCAATCTTCTGAGGCATAACAAACAAGTTCTTACACGGAGAACAAATTCTTACATAGGGAATAAGTTACATGGTGAACAGTACAAGGGCAGTCATCACAGAAACTTTTGGTTTTGCTCATGCATTATGAACTATAAACAATCAGTTCAAATACGAATACTCATTTGGTTTTTATATTTGATTTATATGTGGATACCACATTTCTCTCTTTATTACTATTATTTTTAATAAAATGCTGAAGTGGTAGGTAGATACAAGATAAAGGTAGAAAACATAGTTTAGTGTTGTAAGAGAGCAAATGTAGATAGATGATCAGGTGTGTGCCTGTAGACTATGTGTTAATCCAAGCTAGACAAGGGCAATAAAACATCCACGTATGCAGAAGATTTCTCTCATAACAGGGGGAGGTGAGGTTCTAAGCCTCACCTCTGTTGATCCCCAATTTCTCACCTGATGGCCCCTCTGCGACTGTGCCTGTCTTAGGTTGTTCCTCCCTTGAGGAATCTTACCCGTCTCTGGCTAACCAGTCATCTTCCGGGGCCATACAGGGAAATGTAAAGTTGGTAAGTGAGAGAGAAACCTTATTGTTTGAAAAGCTTAGCTTTTTACTTCTTTGCATATTAATGCCCTGTGGCTTCTATGCCCAGCATTTGTCTTGAGGTATCTTTACCACTTGGAAGAATTATGATACTCGGTAAATTTGATATGAGGCACGAATTCTATTTAAGGGTTGTAATTAGGAAGGAAGAAGAAAAGCTATAGAAGTAGCAGGCGGAAGAAAACATGGGAAGATTGATTATTTCTTTGACATATCTTCTTGTAGAGTAACTTCAGCATGTATAGGTTTTAAGCTACTACTTAAATTGTGCACACACATTAACATAATAGGAATACAGTTACATAACCAAAGCAGACAGATAATTACCAGCCATCCCCAGTGAAACCAAGAAAATCAGTTAGGCACCTTAGGCATTAGTGAAAACTAATCTATGATATGGAGGATAATGTCCAACTGAACTTGAACAGTCTGAGAGAATTCAGATAAATTAAAACAACCCATTCCTGGGGACTGTTCACATCCCATATGTTCTTTTAACAGTAAATAGTCTGTAGTTGTAAGATTTTGGAGTGCTACAATTTGCACTTCTCCTAATTCTTGGTTCAGTTCCAACTGTATAGATCCAGTCAAATTTGTTGTTTTACTGTATGCACAGGCCAGCTTAGATATCTCCTTCTTCATTCCCATGGCAAGTCCAGGAACTGGTGGGATGAGTGCATCTACAGCTGTAGCAGTGCATGGATCTTTGTTGGGGTTTTTTGATGATCATCTTCTGGCATGAGTCTTCCAGAGAGTGCTGATGTTGGAAGTTCTTTTTCATATCATATCTTAGTTCATTTTTGGGGTAGCCCAATTAGGCTTCGATCCTCTGTATAAACACAAACAGACCCTTTGCCTATGCTTTTATATGCCCTTTATACCCTTGTGTAGAACTCATTGGAGGTTACCACACAGGAACTGCCTTTTTTTTTTTTTTTGGTATCACTAATCTACACTTACATGATAAATATTATGTTTACTAGGCTCTCCCCTATACCAGGTCCCCCCTATAAACCTCTTTACAGTCACTGTCCATCAGCATAGCAAAATGTTGTAGAATCACTACTTGCCTTCTCTGTGTTGTACAGCCCTCCCTTTTCTCCTACCCCCCCATGATGAAGCTAATCTTAATACCTCCCTACTTTCCCCCCCCCTTATCCCTCCCTACCCACCCATCCTCCCCAGTCCCTTTCCCTTTGGTACCTGTTAGTCCATTCTTGAGTTCTGTGATTCTGCTGCTGTTTTGTTCCTTCAGTTTTTCCTTTGTTCTTATATTCCACAGATAAGTGAAATCATTTGGTATTTCTTTTTCTCTGCTTGGCTTGTTTCACTGAGCATAATACCCTTCAGCTCCATCCATGTTGCTGCAAATGGTTGGATTTGCCCTTTTCTTATGGCTGAGTAGTATTCCATTGTGTATATGTACCACATCTTCTTTATCCATTCATCTATCGATGGACATTTAGGTTGCTTCCAATTCTTGGCTATTGTAAATAGTGCTGTTATAAACATAGGGGTGCACTGATCTTTCTCATACTTGATTGCTGCATTCTTAGGGTAAATTCCTAGGAGTGCAATTCCTGGGTCAAATGGTAAGTCTGTTTTGAGCATTTTGATGTACCTCCATACTGCTTTCCACAATGGTTGAACTAACTTACATTCCCACCAGCAGTGTAGGAGGGTTCCCCTTTCTCCACAGCCTCGCCAACATTTGTTGTTGTTTGTCTTTTGGATGGCAGCCATCCTTACTGGTGTGAATTGATACCTCATTGTAGTTTTAATTTGCATTTCTCTGATAATTAGCGATGTGGAGCATCTTTTCATGTGTCTGTTGGCCATCTGTATTTCTTTTTTGGAGAACTGTCTGTTCAGTTCCTCTGCCCATTTTTTAATTGGGTTATTTGTTTTTGGTTTGTAGAGGCGTGTGAGTTCTTTATATATTCTGGATGTCAAGCCTTTATCGGATGTGTCATTTTCAAATATATTCTCCCATACTGTAGGGTTCCTTTTTGTTCTATTGATGGTGTCTTTTGCTGTACAGAAGCTTTTCAGCTTAATATAGTCTCACTTATTCATTTTTGCTGTTGTTTTCCTTGCCCGGGGAGATATGTTCAAGAAGAGGTCACTCATGTTTATGTCTAAGAGGTTTTTGCCTATGTTTTCTTCCAAGAGTTTAATGGTTTCATGACTTACATTCAGGTCTTTGATCCATTTTGAGTTTACTTTTGTATATGTGGTTAGACAATGGTCCAGTTTCATTCTCCTACATGTAGCTGTCCAGTTTTGCCAGCACCATCTGTTGAAGAGACTTTCATTCCGCCATTGTATGTCCATGGCACCTTTATCAAATATTAATTGACCATATATGTTTGGGTTAATGTCTGGAGTCTCTAGTCTGTTCCACTGGTCTGTGGCTCTGTTCTTGTGCCAGTACCAAATTGTCTTGATTACTCTGGCTTTATAGTAGAGCTTGAAGTTGGGGAGTGAGATCCCCCCTACTTTATTCTTCTTTCTCAGGATTGCTTTGGCTATTCGGGGTCTTTGGTGTTTCCATATGAATTTTTGAATTGTTTGTTCCAGTTCATTGAAGAATGTTGCTGGTAGTTTCATAGGGATTGCATCGAATCTGTATATTGCTTTGGGCAGGATGGCCATTTTGACGTTATTAATTCTTCCTAGCCACGAGCATGGGATGAGTTTCTATCTGTTAGTGCCCCCTTTATTTTCTCTTAAGAGTGACTTGTAGTTTTCAGAGTATAAGTCTTTCACTTCTTTGGTTCGGTTTATTCCTAGGTATTTTATTTTTTTTTGATGCAATTGTGAATGGAGTTGTTTTCCTGATTTCTCTTTCTGTTGGTTCATTGTTAGTGTACAGGAAAGCCACAGATTTCTGTGTGTTGATTTTGTATCCTGCAACTTTGCTGTATTCTGATATCAGTTCTAGTAGTTTTGGGGTGGAGTCTTTAGGGTTTTTTTATGTACAGTATCACGTTATCTGCAAATAGTGACAGTTTAACTTCTTCTTTACCAATCTGGATTCCTTGTATTTTTTTGTTTTGTCTGATTGCCGTGGCTAGGACCTCCATCCTATGTTAAATAACAGTGGGGAGAGTGGGCATCCCTGTCTAGTTCCCGATCTCAGAGGAAAAGCTTTCAGCTTCTCGCTGTTCAATATAATGTTGGCTGTGGGTTTTTCATAGATGGCCTTAATTATGTTGAGGTACTTGCCCTCTATTCCCATTTTGCTGAGAGTTTTTATCATGAATGGATGTTGAACTTTGTCAAATGCTTTTTCAGCATCTATGGAGATGATCATGTGGTTTTTGTCTTTCTTTTTGTTGATGTGGTGGATGATGTTGATGGACTTTCGAATCTTGTACCATCCTTGCATCCTGAGATGAATTCCACTTGGTCATGGTGTATGATCCTTTTGATGTATTTTTGAATTCGGTTTGCTAATATTTTGTTGAGTATTTTTGCATCTATGTTCATCAGGGATAGTGGTCTGTAGTTTCCTTTTTTGGTGGGGTCTTTGCCTGGTTTTGGTATTAGGGTGATGTTAGCTTCATAGAATGAGTTTGGGAGTATCCCCTCCTCCTCTATTTTTTGGAAAACTCTAAGGAGAATGGGTATTATGTCTTCCCTGTATGTCTGATAAAATTCCGAGGTAAATCCATCTGGCCCGGGGGTTTTGTTCTTTGGTAGTTTTTTGATTACTGCTTCAATTTTGTTGCTGGTAATTGGTCTGTTTAGATTTTCTGTTTCTTTCTGGGTCAGTCTTGGAAGGTTGTATTTTTCTAGGAAGTTGTCCATTTCTCCTAGGTTTCCCAGCTTGTTAGCATATAGGTTTTCATAGTATTCTCTAATAATTCTTTGTATTTCTGTGGGGTCCGTCATGATTTTTCCTTTCTCGTTTCTGATACTGTTGATTTGTGTTGACTCTCTTTTCTTCTTAATAAGTCTGGCTAGAGGCTTATCTATTTTGTTTATTTTCTCGAAGAACCAGCTCTTGGTTTAATTGATTTTTGCTATTGTTTAATTCTTCTCAATTTTATTTATTTCTTCTCTGATCTTTATTATGTCCCTCCTTCTGCTGACCTTAGGCCTCATTTGTTCTTCTTTTTCCAATTTTGATAATTGTGACATTAGATCATTCATTTGGGATTGTTCTTCCTTTTTTAAATATGCTTGGATTGCTATATACTTTCCTCTTAAGACTGCTTTTGCTGTGTCCCACAGAAGTTGGGGCTTAGTGTTGTTGTTGTCATTTGTTTCCATATATTCCTGGATCTCCATTTTGATTTGGTCATTGATCCATTGATTATTTAGGAGCGTGTTGTTAAGCCTCCATGTGTTTGTGAGCCTCTTTGCTTTCTTTGTACAGTTTATTTCTAGTTTTATTCCTTTGTGGTCTGAAAAGTCGGTTGGTAGGATTTCAATCTTTTGGAATTTTCTGAGGCTCTTTTTGTGGCCTAGTATGTGGTCTATTCTGGAGAATGCTCCATGTGCACTTGAGAAGAATGTGTTTCCTGTTGCTTTTGGATGTAGAGTTCTGTAGATGTCTATTAGGTCTATCTGCTCTACTGTGTTGTTCAGTGCTTCCGTGTCCTTACTTATTTTCTGCCCAGTGGATCTTTCCTTTGGAGTGAGTGGTGTGTTGAAGTCTCCCTGAATGAATGCATTGCATTCTATTTCCTCCTTTAATTCTGTTAGTATTTGTTTCACATATGTTGGTGCTCCTGTATTGGGTGCATATATATTTATAATGGTTATATCCTCTTGTTGGACTGAACCCTTTATCATTATGTAATGTCCTTCTTTATCTTTTGTTACTTTCTTTATTTTGAAGTCTATTTTGTATGATACTAGTATTGCAACACCTGCTTTTTTCTCTCTGTTGTTTGCATGAAATATCTTTTTCCATACCTTGACTTTAAGTCTGTGCATGTCTTTGGGTTTGAGGTGAGTCTCTTGTAAGCAGCATATGGATGGGTCTTGCTTTTTTATCCATTCTATTACTCTGTGTCTTTTGATTGGTGCATTCAGTTCATTTACATTTAGGGTGATTATTGAAAGGTATGTACTTATTCCCATTGTAGGCTTTAAGTTTGTGGTTACCAAAGGTTCAAGGTTAGCTTCTTTACTATCTTTACTGTCTATCTTAACTCGCTTATTGAGCTATTATAAACATGGTCCGATGATTCTTTATTTCTCTCCCTTCTTGTTCCTCCTCCTTGATTCTTCATATGTTGGGTGTTTTGTGCTGTGCTCTTTCTAGGAGTGCTCCCATCTAGAGAAGTCCCTGTAAGGTGTTCTGTAGAGGTGGTTTGTGGGAAGCAAATTCCCTCAGCTTTTGTTTGTCTGGGAATTGTTTAATCCCACCATCATATTTGAATGATAGTCGTGCTGGATACAGTATCCTTGGTTCAAGGCCCTTCTGTTTCATTGTATTAAATATATCATGCCATTCTCTTTTGGCCTGTAGGGTTTCTGTCGAGAAGTCTGATGTTAGCCTGATGGGTTTTCCTTTATAGGAGACCTTTTTCTCTCTAGCTGCCTTTAAAACTCTTTCCTTGTCCTTGATCTTTGCCATTTTAATTATGATGTGTCTTGGTGTTGTCCTCCTTGGATCCTTTCTGTTGGGGCTTCTGTGTATTTCCGTGGTCTGTTGATTATTTCCTCCCCCAGTTTGGGGAAGTTTTCAGCAATTATTTCTTCTGAGATACTTTCCATCTCTTTTCCTCTCTCTTCTTCTTCTGGAACCCCTATAATATGGATATTGTTCCTTTTGGATTGGTCACACAGTTCTCTTAATATTGTTTCATTCCTGGAGATCCTTTTATCTCTCTCTATGTCAGCTTCTATGCGTTCCTGTTCTCTAGTTTCAGTTCCATCAATGGCCTCTTGCATCCTGTCCATTCTGCTTATAAACCCTTCCAGAGTTTGTTTCATTTCTGCGATCTCCTTTCTGGCATCTGTGATCTCCCTCCGGACTTCATCCCATTTCTCTTGCGTATTTCTCTGCATCTCTGTCAGCATGTTTATGATTTTTATTTTGAATTCTTTGTCAGGAAGACTGGTTAGGTCTGTCTCCTTCTCTGGTGTTGTCTCTGTGATCTTTGTCTGCCTGTAGCTTTGCCTTTTCATGGTGATAGGAATAGTCTGCAGAACTGGGACGAGTGACGGCTGGAAGGACTTCCTTTCTTGTTGGTTTGTGGCCCTCCTCTCCTGGGAGAACAGCGGCCTCTAGTGGCTTGTGCTGCGCAGCTGCGCGCAGACAGGGCTTCTGCTTCCTGCCCGGCTGCTATGGAGTTAATCTCCGCTGTTGCTGTGGGCGTGGCCTGGCTCGGGCAGCTGCTCCAAAGTGGTGGAGTCGCGTTGGAGCGGGAGCAGCTGGGAGGCTATTTATCTCCAGAAGGGGCCTCCCTGCTCCCTGCAGCCCAGGGGTTAGGGTGCCCAGAGATCCACGGATTCCCTACCTCTGGATTAAGTGTCCCGCCCTGCCCCTTTAAGACTTCCGAAAAGCACCCGCCAAAACAAAACAACGACCACAAAAAAAAAAAAAAAATTTTAAATTAAAAAAAAAAAAAAAAAGGTGGCTGCTCATTTTTCTTTATTCTCCGGCGCCAGCCTCAGGCATCTGCTCACTGGTCTTGCCTCCCTGTTTCCCTAGTATTCGGGTCCCTATCCCTTTAAGACTTCCAAAAAGCACTCGCCAAAACAAAACAGAAAAAAAAAAAAATTTGTCGCTCGCTTTTCTTATGTCCTCTGGCGCCCGGCCTCCGGTGCCCGCTCACTGTTCTTGCTGCCCTGTTTCCCTAGTATCCAGGACCCCACACATGCACTGTGTCTGCGCTCTGGCCTGGATGGCGGGGGCTGGGTGTTCGGCAGTCCTGGGCTCCGTCTCCCTCCCGCTCTGCCTGCTCTTCTCCCGCCGGGAGCTGGGGGGAGGGGCGCTCGGCTCCCGCGGGGCCGGGGCTTGTATCTTACCCCCTTTGTGAGGCGCTGGGTTCTCGCAGGTGTGGATGTGGTCTGGATATTGTCCTGTGTCCTCTGGTCTCTATTCTAGGAAGAGTTGTCTTTGTTATATTTTCATAGATATCTGTGGTTTTGGGAGGAGATTTCCGCTGCTCTACTCATGCCGCCATCTTCCGATCCCCTGTCTTAAAATATTTTAAATAGTCTCCAACTCTTATCTAACACAAAATTAAAAGGAGAGTTTGAAATAGACTAGAGAAAATAATTAAATGTGCAAACAGAACACCGAAGATACACATACCTATATGTCTGTGTATATACCTTTTCTTTTTTCTCCCAGTACTTCAGGACTGACCAACACACTGTGCTGCTTGCCCCAGGTCCATAGCCTCTCCTAAAATAGAGTGTGAGTTTTTTCCTTTGGAAGTTGGATTTCTACAAATTCAAGACAAACTGCTCTTTTGTCAGATCCCAAGTTCATCCCTGTATAGATATTGACCTTGAAAAATTACTTCATGTGTTACAGTACCAGTGTTTCCAATCTATAAAAATGATAATGATATAATAATAGTGCTTATGTTATGAGTTTTCTGTGAGGTTCAAATTATATAATGTTTGTGAAGTGTTCAGTATATAATAAACACATATTAAGTAAATTGTAATTCACTTCTTGTACAAATACTTATGCTCAGTATGTATTTAAACTGTTCCTTGTCACTGTGCACAGATTTATCCTTTGCTAGGCTGAACAGCACATGCCCTTTTAGCAAAGCCTCTCTTTCATTGCCTGATGGGAAACATTTCTTTCCTCTAGTGATTCTTAACCATCCAAAGCAAATGTTTTCTTCATTCTTCAGCACTGAGGAGGAATGTTTCAATATCTTTTATGAGAAGAAATGGTTAGGAAAGCACAAAATTAAATGAATGGGTTGTTTTATTCTCTACCTACTGTGGCCATCAGAGCATTTTATTGACTGGCATGTATACTGTTGATGTATGGGAGAGTTTAGGTAAAGTGAATTAGGCACTCACTTCTCATTAACTTCAACATGTGACAGTTATATAATTTCAAAAAAACAACAAAAACTTCAATGCTTCTAAGAAAAGTTAAAAACAGACAGGTATTAATCCAGTTATACCCCATTCTGTTCTAGATAAATACAAAGAATAACTGAATGTATTAAAATCATGAGAAAGTAACACATTTCTATATAAAATAAACAAAATTTTATTTAAAAGTGCATGTAGAGTAGAAATGTTAAGTTACTTGAAATAAATAATTGTGATTTGTTATTGAAATGTATATGATTTACATAGCAGGTATATTATTCCTTTTTTAGGGTCTTCCAGAAGCATGCAACCAGATGCAAGCTGGGTATCTTTTCCAGCCCGATAAACTCTATGATGTTGACTTTGACACTGGGGATAAAACCATTCAGTGTGGCAGACATGTTGATATCTTTAAACTATGGTTAATGTGGAAAGTAAAGGTAGGGATCTGTCATCTCATTTATTAGGTCCTATTTATTTGGATACAAAACATAGACTATTCCATTTTTAAAAGCTCTATTTAGGTGTCTTTTTCCAAATGCTAACCCCATTATTTTCCCAAAAATTATTCAAGGAAACCACTATATTTCTAATTGCAAATGGTAAGCTTGCTATCCCAGGTCAAAATTCTGAGGTGGAAAAACAATTTGGCATGTTCCACCATCACTGTATGTTCTATGAAATTACAAGAGTAACAATCTGTTAGGAATATAAATATGTTTGCAGTTTTTCAAAACTTAAAGTTTTTTAAACTACTTTTTCCTGTCTAGTAATTAGAATTGGTAAGAGGCAGAGCTACTCGAAGTTAATATAGAGTCTCAGATGTGAACACTTATTTATTGCCTGAATGTTCAATCTACCTTAGAGTCAAGATCAACAGATACAGTTTCCCCAAAGATTTTGACAACAGTAGGACATGTTCTGTACCCTTCTCCTGCCCCATATTTATAATTTTTAGCTTAAATAATTGGCACACTTTTAGGAAGCTATTTCTATCATCCCCTTCCCAATCTCCTATAGAAAGATGGACATCAGGTTCTGTGCAGATGAAATCTTTGACATGAACTAACAGCATTGTTTAATATGTTACTGACACTGCTATCTATTTAATTTGAAGTCGTTTTTGTTTGTTTGTTTGGTCAGAAATCTACTCCAAAATCAGAGACACCACTTTTCATTGAAGTCACTCAGGAATAACCTGATGTATAGCCAACACTTTGATACAGGAATATCAATTACTCAGGAAGACATTTGGCAATTAGTTCATTTTGGAGGTTTCACCGATAATTTTCCTTATTCAAAGATAGGCATTCTGTAAGTTCTTTTCCTGAAAAATGTTAACTAGCCAATTGGGAAATTTCATTAAACTTGCTTTAAAAATCAAAGTTCAAAATTTTGCGAACACAAAGCTCAAACTTGTGTGTAGATCTTTCACTACCAATAATCCAAATATCCCTCAAGCTGATTCTATGCCAATTTTATTTATGTAAATATTTTCATGAACTTCCTCAGCCTTTTAGGAGGAAGTCATTCTCCCACAACTTAGCCATCAATCAAAGCCCATAAACCTGTCTTCATCAGAGTATATACACCTAGATGCTTGTCCCAAGGTTTATCCTTGAACTTGCAAATGCTCAACAAGTATCAAAACATTTAAAAAAGAAATACATATATATAAAGCATTATGAAAAATTGTATAGTTCATATATTCTTTTGTGCAGTAAAGGAGTGGCATTCAAACTTTTTAACACAATCTATAGTAAGAAATACATTTTCTATAGTGGCTCAATAACACACCCAGGCACATACACAAGGTGATTAAAACAAGTTTCAAGAAAAAACCTTATATGATATGCTCTAATATTTTCTATTCTATTCTACCTCATTGAAAGAAGGCTGGTTATAACTGACTCAGTTGTTTCTATTCTGCACTTGGTGGGCTATGACCTGTATTTCAACAGATACAAATGAGCAAGTTTAACCTGGATAAAGCCAGACCGCCAGAGTCGTATAGCTGGACCATCTTATTTGGCCTTTTATAAAACAGACTTGAGCAATGAATTTTTAGTACCCATATTTATTTATTTCATCCCTGCAGTAAGCATAAGATTTCCAGAGGAGATGAATTATTTACTTACAGAATATCTCAGTGTCAATTCTCCAAACCCATTTCTCTCTTCAAGCAACATGATGACGGCAGGTCACATCACCCTACATTTGCAAGGGGACTTACACTACGGGAGAGGGACCCTGAAATTAGGAAACTGGAATCTCATGTAAGAGCCGACACACCCACTCTGAGAGACAGGGCCTGTGGGTAGAGGGAAGAGAGAGAGCTTGTGTTCACTTCCAAATGCAAAGGAATCTTCTTTTGGCATAGGAAAGAAAGGTCTCTATCCCACTCTACCATAGAATGAAAGCAGTTGCTTCTGGGGAGATAAAGATTTTATTACCCTGTCAATGGCAGCAGATGATTACACAAAAGCTCAGTATGCAATGCAAGGGAAACGTGTTTCCCATTAAAAAACCATTTCTATCCCCTGGAAATTAGGTTCAGGTAAATAGCCACGACAGGCTTGAAAAGGAGTAAACTTGCAAGTTTATTAGCACAATATGTAACTATTTAATATTTAAACATTTGATATGGGAGCCTCCACCAGCATTCTTTACAATAATGGGCATTAAGATCCAAGCCTGAGGACAGAAATTTTAAAAAATCTACTTTGTCCTCATTTGTTCTAATTACACAATAAATACTTCATTGATGCCTGAAAAGGCTCCATCATTATGAAATTCATAGTTCCTATAAATAAAATTAATTCCATAAAATACTGTGGTAGATTATAAAAATAAGTAAGAAGAAAATCATATAATAATATAAGATTATGCATGCACAAGTAAATATAATGCAGAAGCTCCCTTTTTGGATGGATTTTCTCCATCAGTTGGACGGGTTGTAGATTCATAAAATGAATCTGTTTTGGCCAATGGAATGCAATAGGGAGCTTAATTGTCCAAAAACCCCATATGCTTCTCTTAAATTCATAATTGCATTTGCTCTGAGGCTGTGTTTTCCAAATTTTCTCCTGGCCAATAACTGAGCATGGCAGGGCTTCTAAGCCATTCTCATTCCTGAGAGACAAAACTCTTGTGACAGCTGACTTAGTGTGAAGACTCCCCAGTGGTCTTTCTGAACTTTCCTTCAACTGCGTGGCAGTCTAGGAAGCTTCTGTTCCCACTCTGCCTGCCTTTCCCCTTCACACAGTCTGACATCTGTCCCAGTCTAACTGGCTCCTTCCCACTGTCTGTCACATAGATACTTCCCCTAAGAAACCTTGCATCTTCACTCTCATCTTCATTTCAGCTTGTGGAGGACGTGGTCTAATAGCGTCCAATAAAGCTTGGACCAGAAGTTCCATCATCTTTAATATTCAATCTTTGCAGTTTTTTGACAAAACTTAAAGATGCATTTGTAATATGGACATGTATTGATATTTTTCATTGCCAGTTCAGTATGCACGAATGCCACCAAAAGTTCTATATGGAAATCTCTTATGGATAATAAACCCTGTGGCAACTACCTCCATGATCCTTAGCCCCATTTCTTCAGAATCAACAGTAGGAGCATTCATCACCAGTAATGTCTATGAAGTTTTTTGCAAGTTTTTCTTCTTTCCTTTTTAACTATTTATAGCGTACCCCTAAACCAGACTGCTCTCAGAGAAAAATTTATGGCATGATATCAGATGATCAAGTGCTTATCACAAGAAATTTGTCCATCGATATTTAGTTATTGCTACATTTCAAAGACTAACTGCCTTTTCCAAATTATGTTTGTTTAAAATTGTGAGAGTTGTTGCTTTGAACCATATATTCTTATAATTGCAATTTTTTAACACATTTTGAAATTGTATATCTAATATGCAACATCTTAAATATAACAATTATACATATATATATATATATATATGGAAGATACATGTGTATATTTGATTTAAACAGAAAGTGTGGCATCTTGGGGGTGTCACCATCACTGTTTACTCAGCTGTAGATGTGCCCTGTTCACCTTGTACTTGGGAGTCCCTGATCGCCCATGCATCACATGACCAGTGGAATTCTGAGCTCATTGAGCATTGCAAAGGCTGTGAGGGGATGGGGTGGCAAGGAATGATAAACATGTATGTTGCATATAAATCCTTAGCTCACACACATGATCCATTATCCCACTGGACTCCACTTACTCAAATTCAAGTTAAATTTCAGGACAGCCATAGCGGGGAATTAAATTAAGCATGAAACCCTTCTGAGTACGGGGCCCTGTGTGATAGTGCAGGCAGCATGCTCATGCAGCCAGCTGATCGCAAAGGCTGAAGTACTAAGATACACTGAAGTACTTACTTCATTTGGTTGTTAAGGCGCTACACTACACAAGCTTAGAATAACTGGGAATGTACATCCCCAGCACGTGCAGTAGGTGTAGGGACAGAAGCAATGAGATCAGGTAGGGTGCAATTTCAATAATGCAGGACAGGGCAATTGTGCCAGCATAGTGGCAGTGAATAGGTTAAGATATATTAGATTCTAAAGGTAAACCCAATGGAATTTGCTAAAATATTAAATGTGGAGGGTGGGAAAAAGAGGAGGATCAAGGATAAGAAAACTTTGGTATTTTGGGCTTTAGCATGTGAGGGATAAAACTGATATGTTACTGAGGTTGGGAAGACTGTGCGAGTAACAAGTTTGTAAGCAATGATCAGGAGTTGAGTTTTGGACATGTCATTTTGCGGTGTTTGTTATTCATCTGGGTGGAGATTTGAATAAGCAATTAAATATAGAAGTCTGAGGTTCAGAAATGAGGTCTCACATGAAAATATAAGTGGGAGAGTCATCCCCCTGTACACGTAGTACTTAGAGCCACGAGACAAGCAGAAACCATCAAGGGAAGGGAGGTGCATGGAGAAACGGTCAATTTTTCTGTGCCTCAGTTAACCAACTTATAGGTCCTTCTAAGAGTAAATTAAAGTGTACAAAGCTCTAAACTGAAGCCTGGAATATAGCAGAAACCCAAAAGTTGTTAATTTTTAAATACACCATGCCGACAAGTATGCCAAGGGCTTTATGTGTAGTATTTCTCCTACTCCACACAACATTATATAAAATTTTTAAAAATTTGCTCTACATATTGACAGATAAAAAATTTATGTCAAAATATTTAGCAAACATTTGTAGATCTAGGAACTGAAGCTTAGAAAGGCTAGGTATCAGGCTTTAAGTTCAAGATGTAGGGGGTCAAAGAAGGTTGAAGATCTGGAAATAAAGTTGCAGTGATAATAGATAACTCCTACTACAGGTAAGATAATCACATATTATTTTTTTAACTGAGTACATTTAAATACATTTAATAAATTTCAATGCAATTTAAAGGAGCTTATTTGAATGGAAACTTTGATTTTCTTTTTAAGTCACAGGGAATCTGTGGCTTTGAGGCACAGATCAACAGTTATATGGAACTTGCAAAATACTTTTATAAGGTTTTAAAGAAAAAAGATAACTTTAAGCTTGTGTGTGATACAGAGGTAAGGACTCTTTTAGCTGTTGTTTTATTTTAAAGATAGTTTAATGGATCTATACTTTCTTTGCTGAATATTTTACCTTAATCTTACCTGAGATAATTTTAAAAGCATTCTTAAATATTAGTATAAATATTTTATTTTATCTAAATGCAAATCATTTAGGGTTTAAAAGCTTTTCCTTTTAAGTTCTATGTCTTATAAGCCAAGGGGCCAAAAAATCCCTTTAATTTTATGATTATATTCTATCTTTTCATTTTTAAGACAAAATTAAAACTATTTGGTTATGACTGCTTTTCTGATTTCTCTGGTACTGAGTCAAGAGTAATTTAATTGTTCCTAGGTCTTTTCTTATATGGTAGAATATACAGTTGGGTTTAGTGTATAGTAGGTGATATAAGAGAAAGTGGGCTTTAATTTACATGATAGTCTGTGGTAAAAATTGTTATTAAGGCACTAAGTAGATACTAATGAAAAAAGTTGAGATTTTTGTTAGCATTATATCCACATTCCTTTCCATGGCCCAGTGAATTATCCAATGGTATGAAGTCAGGCTAACCAAAGTAACAATTAGGAAGCAAAGGTGCGATGTTTATCTTCTAAATTATCTCCCTCTGACTCTATTAATTTTTGTGAGACTTCCACAGTCTTAAGTGGAAATTAGAAGTAAAGGAGTTTGTTTTCAATACTATACACCCACTGATAGCTTGTTTTCCTCTCTGAAATGAACGTTTATTTAGGAATTAGGTAGGGTTTTAAGGATACTTGTAAAATCACTAAGGAGTTAAATAAGGCTTAAAGGATACTTGTAAAATTTTTATCTTGAATTTAGCCTGAGTTCACCAATGTCTGTTTCTGGTACTTCCCACCAAGACTTAAACATATTCCAGAAGGTTCTAAAAGAGATCAAGAACTCCAAAAGGTAAGTCAGTGTGTGTGTGTGTGTGTGTTGTTTTTCATTTTGATATTGTCTTTTAAATAATGTGTCTGGTTAGTGTGATTGGTTAGTGGATGCAGTCATGTGGTCCTAAGCCACTGGCTTAATACTTGCATGGAGCAAGTGAAATCTCAGCCCATCAATTATTTGCAAGTTAATCCAGTTGTAATTTATATAATGGGAAAATAGTTATTGAATGCTTAATATGCAAGCTGAGTTTCCTACCCTTGGCTTAATTTTTCAGTTAATATTTGTCAGGTGTTCCAATAAGAGTTAGAGGTATAAAAGCAAATAAGACAGCATCCCAGTCTTGAGTTTGCTAGAAGGCTTAATGGGAGAAAAGATTAGAATATAAATAATTACAGTTCCTAAGAGCAGTAGAACAGACTGTGAAATACTTATTATAAGGTCATCTGAGCAAAAATTTGAGAGAGATTTTATTACGGATTGAGGAACAATACTGAACAAAAATATCAAATGAATATCATAACAAACAGGATATATTAATGGTGCATATATATTAAAGATAACTACCATTATATATTATTTATCACATACATCTATTGTAAGTTTTTAACCTATCTTATGCAGGCATCATATATAGTTGCCCCTTGAACAATGTGGTGGTTAGGAGTGCTGACCTCCCATGCAGTTCAAAACCTATTTTTAACTTCCAACTCCCCCAAAACTTCATTACTAATAGCCTCCTGTTGACTGGAAGCCTTACCAATAACATAAACAGTCAACACATATTTTGCATGTTATATGTATGAAATGCTGTACTGTTACAAAAAAGGCCAGAGAAAAGAAAATGTTATTAAGAAACTCCTAAGGAAGAGAAAACACGTTTATAGTACCATACAGTATTTGTTGAAAAAAATCCTCATATGAGTGGACCTGTGCAGTTCGAACCTGTATTCTTTTCATGGGTCAACAACAATTTGAATATATCAAAATATATATATATATATATATTTTACTTTTGAGTTATACCAACATCACAACCACTTAGGTAATGTGAGGTGCCTTAGGATATGTTGAACAAAAACTATCTGATATCAGTGTTTAAGGGCATCAACTCTTACTTTTATTTTTATTGAAGTATAGTTGATATACAATATTATATTGGTTTCAAGTATACAACATAATGATTGGACAGTTATCTACATTATTAAATGCTCAACCCAATTAGTGTAGTTACTATCTGATAACATACAAACATATTGCTGTATTATTGACTATGTTCTCTATGTTGTAATTTCATCTCCAGGACTAATTTATATTATGATTGAGATTTTGTGCTCTTTATCCCCTTCGACTATTTCACCCACCCACCCCCAACCCCTTCCCCATGGGAATCACCCATTGCCTTCTCAGTGTCTGTGAGGCTATTTCTGTTTTGCTTTGTCTTTTTTTAGATTCCACATAGAAATGAAATCATATAGTATTTGTCTTTCCCTGCCTGGCTTATTTCACTTAGCATAATACTATCAACTTTTAATATCAGAAAATGTCACTGGGCTCATAAGTGCTGAGAGAAAATAGAGATTGTTTTGTTTTGCTTGTCATAATACCCCCTATTTAAATATTTTATGATTTGAGGGGAGTATTAGGTGAAGCTCTTAATTTTTTTCTAGACACATAAGTGTTATCCTTCACTAGGGTTAATTACTACCAGCTGACAGTGAGTTAGGTGCATTTACACAGACTTGCAAGCTGGTTCCTAGAGGTACACACAGCTTATCTACCAGAGAACAGTCCCTTTTAGGGTCCCTTTTAGGACTCTGCACATGTTCCTGATGAAAGGCAAGGGGGAACCATGAAACAGTTTTTTAAACTATTGCAGTCAATAACTAATATTTGTTATTTTATAGTCATGTTGATTCATTAAAATATTAAATAAGGAAAGACATGAAATGAAATGCTGATTAAAGGTGATATGTAAACATTTGCTTCTGCCCTGCCATTATATAAAGGGAAAGTTAAGTAATGGATGGCATCTGCAGTGTTTTAAAAGTAAACTGTATGCAGAAGCAGAAGTTTCGAGAAGGAGAGCATGTTGAGTAGCTACAGAATGCTCTCCTCTGGCTTTCCCATGTCTCAGTGCCACTTGGCCCTATAATAATAATATACAAATATGGCACAAGGCTACAGGCATGGTATTGTTTTAGGAGCTGCACAGGACAATGAAGCAGAGTTTGTCTCTGACATTTATGAAGAAACTCTGTTTTGATGCAAAACAGGTGACCTGGTAGAAAGCCTCAATATATATATAATTCAAATAATGAAAGTTATTATTTCATTAATATGCTATTTTTCTATTCCCTATTTTATCTTACCTCATTCCCAGATACTTCTATTTGATTGCTATATAAAATAAGCAAAATGTCACATAACTTTCTTTAATGCATTCTAGCATACATGCAGTATTTTATGCATTTGGTAATTGTGAATCGCTGAGTAATGAGAGCCACAGTATGAATACAGAGAATGCTGGGGTTTTTTCCATACTAAGCCGCTTTATAAAAGTTGTGCCTGATAGTTTTATGTGTCCTGCAGTTTGCTTCAAACTGATGGGTGGTTATGTAGCCATCTAGAATGTGGAAGTGTGTATACTTGAAAATCCCCTTTTAATAGTATTTGCACTTACACACAGATTGCTCCATTGATTGAAGCACAGACGCTAGAGGAAGGCACAACCATGATAAGCTACCAGCCAGGTGGGGACAAAGTAAATTTTTTTCGAATGATCTTTTTTAATCCTGCCACAAGACAAACAGATGTTGACTACCTTATTGATGAAATTGAAAGACTTAGGAAGGATTTATGATACTTCAATATGAACTTCAATATAATACTTAATGTGAACAAATGTAAATGCTAACTTAAAAAAAATCTACTACTGTAGATGACAAGGAATACTATGTGATAGCCTCTCTTTTAGAACTTCTATTCTCTTTTATCCTATGCTATCTAAGATGAGGAGAGGCGAGCCAGTTCATTGAACATAAGTAAATAGATAGATAGGTTCAAGTTTATTCATGCACTTGCTATTTAATAGAAATTGCTGAAAATCATTAAATGTCAGGTACTTTTCTGGGTGGGTTTAGAATACATCAGTAAATAAGAAAGAGAAAAATTCCTCATCTTATAAAGTTAGGGAAAGTTCCATTGTGGACTTTCACAATGTTGTTATTTAATTTAAAAAATTAAAAAACGATTGTAACTTAGTATTTTTAAAAAATTTGAATCACTCTGTATGTGTTAGGTTTTTTCTTTCACAATGTATACATAGATCAAATCATCATGATGTACAGTTCAAACATCCTATAATTTTATTTGTCAATTATACTTCAATAGAGCTGAAAAAAAAATTTTCTAGATATAGAAAAAAGCAAATGATTCTATAAGCTCAATGAAAGCTGAAATCTTAAAAATGAGTGTCTCATGATAGGAAAGGTGGAAGGAGATATAGGATTGAATTTAGAGAAAAATATGAAGAAGGAAAGAATTTAAACATATGTATATCTCCTTTATAGCCTATTAACAATATACTTTCCACAAATGGACAAAGAGAAGCATGTACCCAGTGAGAAACCTGTAGTCTTGGCCCTGTAGAGGCTCAGTGTATAATTAATGTTAGTCCTGAATATTTAATCATTTCCTATGTCAAACAGATCCAGAGATTAAAAAAAATACACTAAGCAAAATTAAAGTTCTTTATTAATCATTCAGGGTACAATTAAATATTGTCATGGTTCTCCAATACAGAGAACTTTGTACCTTTCTGTTTTCCAAGCTATGTTGCATTCATTCAAATTAAATGTGGGAGAACTTTCATATTTTAGAAATAAAGACACACAAATTGGGCTAGAAATTATTTTTAATTGTGCTTCTATCAAATAAATTAGACATTTCATGTTCTCAGAGGAAATCTAAAACTACCGACTTTGATAGGCTGCATTTTTGTGAAATATAAGGAATAGCAGTTAATTGTCTAAGTGCAGTGTATCCTTTGATAAGAGTTACTGCTCTAGACAGGAAGGTTTATTCCAAATGTGATCTGGTTTGTCAGAAACATAAACCTGTGTCTTCCCTATGCATTATTCATAGTTGCCTATCATTAGTTGCCTATCATTACATGAAAGTTATCACAGATTAAACATTTCCTTACCATAAGTGCTCTTTTAAGTTTCTTTGTCCCTATATTCACAATTTTAGTTATTGCTTTTATTTTTTAATAAGCACTTTGAAAGAAGAATATACTAAATCATAATACCATTTTAATATAATTGTGTATTCAGTGGTTTTATAAACTAGTTTAAACAGTGCTTTCTTCCAATATACGTCTATGAATTAAGTAAGTGTATCTTGTAGAGTTTCTAGAAATCCACAAATTTGATTTATTCAGTGGTGCCCTGTGAATCACAAGGAACCTAATAAGAAGTATTCCTTTATTGAGGTCTGCAGCATTTTAATTATTTGGATACCTGTTTTACACATTGTTGAAAGTTTGCGACATTTAAGGAAAAGATAATATTCATTAACCTAGGTCAGCCTTTCCCCCATTGAACTTGGATTATTTTTTATTTCTTGGTCAATCAAAATTATTTTTGGCACAGAACCATTGTTCCCATGTCTGTTCTCTCAATCAAGGGTCTGGCATCAGCCTTGTATTACATGAAATAATGTTTGAATTTACCTTCTGTAACTTATAAGAATTCTGTAAAAAGAGTCTTGCTGCTGAAATAACTTAATATAAAATTCTTAAAGAGATTTACTAAGTTCATTTTTTTCTTTTGAAATTTTCCCCCAAATATTACAATATATTTTTAAAACAATGAATAGCATTTATTTAACCAGCAGAAATTACTAGCAGAGAATCTCCAAAACTTAGGGCAAAATGGGGTAGACCAAAAAAATTTATTAATGTATTAGAATTTTTTTTTTTCAATTCAACGAACTACCATAGAATTGTGCACAACATATGGACATCGATTTTTGGAGGCAGTTTCAGGGATAGATGAGACGAGGAGCAAGCGTTGATCTGAGAACACTAGTTATACAGGCTATGGCAATAAACCAAGGAGGGATAAGGGACTAGCAGCACCAGGCAGTAGAGAATTAAGAGCTATTTAGGAAGTAAAATCTCCAAAATGCACTGGTAGATAAAGAAAAGTTCAAAGAGCCTGAAGTTTCTAGCCTGAAAGACAGGTTAGATCTTCAAAGCACAGAAAACCAAAAGCAAGATGCATATGAGCACAATGTCATTAGTCCACTTATTTTGCATAGAGTAAACAAACTGGAATTTATGGATTTATAGGGTTCAGCTCTCTGGAAAATCTCACATAAGCTATGTAACTATCTGAGTATACAGTGGAGAGGTTTCATAACTGAGTAAGTTCCCTTCTGCGTAATTAATGTAGCATTACACATTACTTTGAGATTTCATATGTTAATGTAGGTCACAGAACCTCTTGAATGAGCAAAAGAGGACCTGGGGAACTATTTGACAATTCCAAACCTCCCCCTGCTTTGTGCTTCCCAGTTATGTCTGTGAAATTCTTAGTAAAGCTTCGTACTGGACAAGATCTCTGGTTCGATTCTGACTTGACAGTCAGATCCTGTGAATTATCTCGGTGATTATCTAACCCAGGAGATGGAGTGAATGCTTGAAGACTGGTCTACGTGAACCTTACATTTTCCAGTGCAGCCCTACAGATATGGACCCTGAACAGGGAAAAGCCACTGGGGCACTGGTCTGGACTCTAAACACTCTCTCTTTTGCTGAATCGTATTGCTCTATATCCTTGGATTCTTCAATTTTCTGTCTGGCTTTTTTCTCATCCCACTTGGTCCCTTAACTCTCTGATTGGAGAGTGATTTTCTCCCCTCAAGTGTCTGGCTTTGACATGAGTCTTCCATCTATGACACAGCTTTTAATGTTCATTCTGCCCAACCAGCCAGACCCTTGGCCACCAGCCCACAGCAGGAGTTCGGGGTGTCAGCCCCAGCCAAGCTCTCTGCCTCACTTGTCACCCTCATTGTTGGCTCTCATCTGAATGCTATTCAAGTCTTCCCATCAAAAGTGTACCTATCCTACAAAGGACAGCCCAAGGTTCCTCGTTCCTGATTCTTTTTCCTAACCCAAACCCCCACTATGGAACATGGGTACAAACCAATATTTTGCAAGATTATTGGAATTTATTCCTCCAATATCATGTGAGACTTCTTATCTCTAGGTCCCCATGATAGCTATCCTGTTACAAATACAACTAAAGGCCATTACATCTTTCTGATCTTCACTCCCACATGGCATTTCCTTTCACCTAGAAAAACTTTGTTAGAAGCTTCCTTGATAAAGTTATGATAGTGGTTATGCTGATATATTATTTAAACCATATATAGGAATAGTAGATAATCCGTTAAATCATATCCATACACTCTCAAACCAATGAATCATTTATAAAGAACACTGATATGCCTTAAATTCAGCAGTTCTTTGGGTATTTAACAGTCTTACCATCTTCCACCTTCTGCTCAGTATTCTGAAATTTCCTGTTAAGAATGACTTTTTGTTGTCTTAAAGAAGTAGCTTTGGCACCTCTAGTTGCAAACCTTACTATGCTTTTAATATAAAATCACTAAGTTGGCTCTGGACAATAGCTTCTAGCAATATTTTATGAGGTTACAGGTCCTTGGAAGGCTATAAATATTTTTCCTATTTCTATTTTGGTAAAAACAAATAATTGAATTGGGTTCTACAGTCTCCTAAGTTAGAGTCACTGGTTAGCTGCATAATGAAAATCTTATGTAAACATTTGTTGATAATGTGATAATAGCTAATAAGACAACTTAACCTTTGATAGCCATTTTCTCATTTAAAATCACCTTGGCATAATTTATTTTATTTTAGCTTGTTCTGTTTCTTAATGAGATAACAGCAAGAATAAAGGTTATTTTTTGAGGCTCCTACTCCCTGTTTACCAATATAAAGAGATGAATGGAAAAATTAATTCGAGACTCAGAAATTTTTGAGGCAGCAAGCAAAGCACTTGGGTCAAAACAATGCATGTTATGTTGGCTAAGATTGGTCCTGTATTTCCAGGCAGACTGAATAATCCTGGCTGCAGAGACCTCACATGTATTTGGAGCTTGTACTTGGAAATGACCCATGATTTCAAATTTTCCCTTGGCAATCCAGCAATCCCATCTGGGAGCATTTTACCACTGTGGTCCCTTGGGAGTATTTCATGACACATTTAATCTTTCACAGATAGTAAACACAGCATTTCCAGGTCTCAGCTCCCTTATTCCCATTTCTCAAATCATTTAAAGCTAAATAGAAATAGAAGTGGAGCCATACCCAAATTATCCTTGGCTTAGTGAAGATGACATAGTTCATAGTTTGTGTTAATTGGCTGGTGGTATGACATAATTCATAGTTTGTGTTAATTCCCTTTGCCCAAATCACATATCTCAAGGAATAACTGGCATAATTAAAAGTGCAAAAACATCATTCAACACAGTAAACACTAGCGCACAAACTCCGTTTCAGTGATTTATGGATAACTTTGAAAATCATCAGTAGTCAAGCCCCTCTCATATCCTATGGATTGATCCTTGTATAATTACAGCAAATGCATTCAGTAACTGTTATAAATTGAAACTTCCTTTGAACAGATGATTTATTATGTTAATTCAACCACACTTGATTTTTTTGTTATAGTGACTCTGTATTGAAAGTTAAATGCCTTCAGGAAATAAGATGACAGAAATTTGAAAATGTCAATTATATAGAGTTGCTTAATAGCTTTGGTAAATTTGGGCTCTACTTTCTCCTGGCTTTCCAAAGTGAAGAATGTTTCTGTGTGAAATTTTTTTCCATTATGTAAGAGGAGCAATTTTGCATCATTTTGCTTTTAGTTTTATGCTTACCTTTCACCCTCTAGCTCCAAGGACATTATAGGTAGAAACTTCCTAACTGAATATTATGATGCAGGGCCCTAGTCAGGACCTGGTATATGGCAGGGACCAAGAGGAGCTTAACTATTTGGTAATTGATTTGTATATTTGTATGTCCACACCAAGTTATATCACATACAAGTACAGATACTTTTTTTGGACCTGGCTAAATGTTAACCACTTATTGTTACATTTAGAACTTATTTTATGAAAATCACAGAAATATAAGTTTTTTCTGTGGAATGGTATGTGCTTTGTAGATTTACACACACTAAAATTGGCATAGGAAAATATGTCAAAATATTGCAGGCATTTTATTCAAATGAATGAATGTTTATTTATTGGTTTCTTAATATCTTTAAAAAGTATTTGTATTACCTTAATTCAAATAAAAGTGTGGGATACAGAGATACTGAAGGCAATTTTGTTTAAAGGAAGCATGAAGATTTATAAGTATTTAAAGACAAAACAATATCAAAACATAAACAATTTCATTTCTATACACTGGCAATTAACAATCTGAAAATGAGATTTAAAAATAATTCCACTTACACTAACATCAAAAACAATCCAATCATTAGAAATAAATTTAACAAAAAAAGTACAAGTACACTGAAAAAATGTAAAACAATCACTGAAAGAACCTAAAGACCTAAATAAATAGAAATAAATCCACATTCATGATTAAAAGAATATGTTTAAAATGGCAGTACTCCCCAAACTGTTCAACTGATGCAACACAGTCGTTATCAAGATCCCAGATGACTTTTTTTTTTCCTGGCAAAACTTGACAAGTTGATCCTACAATTCTTATGGAAAAGTGAGGGACTCAGAATAGCCAGAATAATCTTGAAAAAGAACCAAGTTGGAGAAATCACACTTCCTCTTTCAAAGCTTATTACAAAACTACAGCAATCAAGACAATGCAATACTGGCAGAAGGATCAACACATGGGTCAATGGAACAGAACTGAGAGTCCAGGAAAATGTCCTTACATTTATGGTCGATTGATTTTTGACAAAGATGCCAAGACGATTTCTTTTTAATGAATGATGCTGAGACAACCAGGTATCCAACTGGATATGGAAAGGAATAAAGTTGGTCCCCTACCTCACACCATACACAAAACCTAACCCAAGATGGATCAAAGACCTAAACATAGGAGTTAAAACTATCAAACTGCTGGAGGAAAACAAGAGTAAACCTTTGTGATCTGAGGTTATGCAATGGTTTCTCAGAAAAGACACCAAAAGCACAAGTGATGAAATTTTTAAAAATAAATAAATCAGACCACATCAAAATTAAAAACTCGTGTTTCTTGATCATCAAAAAAGTTAAAAGACAACCAATGAAATGGAAGAAAATATCTGCAAATCATCTATCTGATAAAGGGCTTGTGTCCAGAATATATAAAGAACCCTTAGAATTCCATATTAAAAAGACGAGTAATCCAAATAAAAATGGGAAAGGCATTTGAACAAACATTTTTCCAAAGAAGATAAATAGCCAGTGATTTTGAACAACTCCTTAAGAGTTGTTCAAAATCATTAGCTATTAAGGAAATGCAAATTAAACCATAATGAGCTATCACTTCACATCCACCTAGATGGCTAAAGTAAAAAAGATGGATAATATCAAGTGTTGATGAGGATGTGGAGAAATTGGAATCCTCATGTGTTGCTGGTGGGGAAATAAAATGGTGCAGCAACTTTGGAAAGCAATTTGGCATATCCTCAAAACCTTACACATAGAATTGCCTTATGACTCAGCAATTCCACTCCTAGGTATATAACCAAGAGAAATGCAAACATATATATACATGAAAACATACATAATTTATAAACATACATGTTTATACCAGTATTATGAATAATGTATGTTTATACCAGTATTATTCATAATAGCCAAATAATGGAAACAACTCAAATGTCCATCAACTGATGAATGGATATGCAAAATATGGTACAATAATGGTGGAATTCTTCATGGAACAGTATTAAAAAGAAATAGAGAGCTGATATATGCTACTACATGGAAAAATCTTGAACGTATTATGCTAAGTGGAAGAAGCAAGGCATGAAAGGCCACATACTATGTGATCTCATTTAGATGAACCATGTGGAATAAGCAAATACACAAAGTAAATGTGTTTTCCAGCAGGTGGGGAAAAAGTGGCTTTCAAAGTAGAGAACAGGGAATGGCTGCTAGTGGCTACAGTTGTTTTGGTGGTGAAGAAAATGTTCTAAAATTAGATAGTGATGATTACACAACTCTTTGAACTCTTTGAACCATTCATTGTTCACTTAAAAAGATGAATATTATAACAATCAAATTCGCCTTCAATACAACTGTTATTTAAGAAACCTCAATTTTTTCAGACTTTATTGAGATATAATTGACATATCACATTGTATAAGCTTAAAGTGTACAGTATGATATTTGATACACGTATATTAAGAAATGAAAAAATAAGGTTAGTTAACACCTCATCACATAATTACATTTTTTGTATAAGGTGAGAACATTTAAGATCTACTCTCCTAGCAACTTTTAAGTATATAATGCAGTATTATTAACTATAGTCACCATGCTGTACATTAGATCCTCAGAAGTTACTCATTAACTGCAACAAAAATTTTTTATGAAAGAAAGCCAGACTGATTTTGGAGGTAGCTAAGAAATAGCACTAAGGAGTAAAGACCATGTATCTACATGTATATAAAAATAATAGAACAGATAAATAAAAAAGCAGCTTGCCATACCCGTGTAATATATAAATGCCTTTTTTTTTTTTTTTACAGAAGTTTCTGTTAGTATAAATCTTCATTTCTTTAGGGTAAATAACAAGAGGTGGGTTTCCTGGGTCATATGTGTATGTTTAACTTTTTTTTTTTTTTAAGAGGGCATCTCTCATACATATTGATCAGATGGTTATTAACAACAATAAAATTCTGTATAGGGGAGTCAATGCTCAATGCACAGTCATTAATCCACCCCAAGCCTAATTCTCGTCAGTCTCCAATCTTCTGAAGCATAACTAACAAGTTCTCACATGGTGAACAAATTCTTACATAGTGAATAAGTTCTTACATGGTGAACAGTACAAGGACAGTCATCACAGAAACTTTCGGTTTTGATCACACATTATGAACTGTAAACAATCAGGTCAAATATGAATATTAGTTTGATTTTTATACTTGATTTATATGTGAATCCCACATTTCTCCCTTATCATTATTATTATTTTTTTTTTTTAAATAAAATGCTGAAGTGGTAGGTAGATACAAGATAAAGGTAGAAAACATAGCTTAGTGCTGTAAGAGGGCAAATGTAGATGATCAGGTGTGTGCCAATAGACTAAGTATTAATCCAAACTAGACAAGGGCAACAAAACATCCACGGATGCAGAAGATTTCTCTCAAAACAGGGGGGGTGAGGTTCTAAGCCTCACCTCTGTTGATCCCCAGTTTCTCACCTGATGGCCCCCTGCGACTGTGCCTGTCTTAGGTTGTTTCGCCCTTGAGGAATCTTACCCGTCTCTGGCTAACCAGTCATCTTCCGGGGCCATACGGGGAAATGTAAAGTTGGTAAGTGAGAGAGAGGCAATATTGTTTAAAAAGGTTATCTTTTTACTTCTTTGCATATTAATGCCCTGTGGCTTCTATGCCCAGCATTTGTCTTGAGGTATCTTTACCACTTGGAAGAATTATGATACTAGGTAAATTCGATTTGAGGCACGAATTCTATTTAAGGGTTGTAATTAGGAAGGAAGAAGAAAAGCTATAGAAGTAGCAGGCGGAAGAAAACATGGGAAGATTGATTATTTCTTTGACATATCTTCTTGTAGAGTAACTTCAGCATGTATAGGTTTTAAGCTACTACTTAAATTGTGCACACACATTAACATAATAGGAGTACAGTTACATAACCAAAGCAGACCTATAATTACCAGCCATCTCCAGTGAAAACAAGAAAACCAGTTAGGCACCTTAGGCACTTGTGAAAACTTATCTATGATATGGTGGATATTGTCCAACTGAACTTGAACAGTCTGAGAGAAATCAGACAAATTAAAACAACCCATTCTTGGGGACTGTTCACATCCCATATGTTCTTTTAACAGTAGATAGTCTGTAGTCATAAGATTTTGGAGCACTGCAACTTGCACTTCTCCTAATTCTTGGTTGAGTTCCAACAGTATAGATCCAGTCAAATTTGTTGTTTTACTGTATGCACAGGCCAGCTTAGATATCTCCTTCTTCATTCCAATGGCAAGTCCAGGAACTGGTGGGATGAATGCAGCTACAACTGCAGCATCGCCTGGATCTTTGTTGAGATTTTTTGATGATCATCTTCTGGTATGACTCTTCCAGAGAGTGCTGATGTTGGAAGTTCTCCTTCACATCGTATCTTAGTTCATTTTCTGGGTAGCCAAATTAGTCTTTGATCCTCTGTATAAACACAAACAGACCCTTTGCCCACACTTTGATCTGCCCTTTATACCATTGTGTAGAACTCATTGGAGGTCACCACACACGAACTGCTTTTTTTTGTTTTTTTTAAGAGAAAAGAATATTATCAGAAAAGTATACCTCCATAGCCGATCATCTGACACCCTTTAAGTGATCAAAATTAAGGATATTTAAAGCATACATTAATCGTTGATTTGCAGTTAGTTTTATCCTATCAGGGAGTAATCCCCCTTTTTTCTTTCTTTCTTTTTTTTTTTTGTTATCTTCAATCTACACTTACATGAAGAATATTATGTTTACTAGGCTCTCCCCTATACCAGGTCGCCCCTATAAACCCCTTTACAGTCACTGTCCATCAGCATAGCAAAATGTTGTAGAATCACTACTTGTCTTCTTTGTGTTGTACAGCCCTCCCCTTTCTCCCACCCCCCCATGCATGCTAACCTTAATACCCCCCTTCTTCTCCCCCCTCTTATCCCTACCTACAAACCCATCATCCCCAGTCCCTTTCCCTTTGGTACCTGTTAGTCCATTCTTGAGTTCTGTGATTCTGCTGCTGTTTTGTTCCTTCAGTTTTTCCTCTGTTCTTATGCTCCAGAGATGAGTGAAATCATTTGGTATTTCTCTTTATCCACTTGGCTTGTTTCACTGAGCATAATACCCTCTAGCTCCATTCATGTTGCTGCAAATGGTAGGATTTGCCCTCTTCTTATGGCTGAGTAGTATTCCATTGTGTATATGTACCACATCTTCTTTATCCATTCATCTACCGATGGACATTTAGGTTGCTTCCAATTCTTGGCTATTGTAAATAGTGCTGCGATAAACATAGGGGTGCATCTGTCTTTCTCAAACTTGATTGCTGCATTCTTAGGGTAAATTCCTAGGAGTAGAATTCCTGGGTCAAATGGTAAGTCTGTTTTGACGATTTTGATGAACCTCCATACTGCTTTCCACAATGGTTGAACGAATTTACATTCCCACCAGCAGTGTAGGAGGGTTCCCCTTTCTCCACAGCCTCGCCAACATTTGTTGTTGTTTGTCTTTTGGATGGCAGCCATCCTTACTGGTGTGAGGTGATACCTCATTGTAGTTTTAATTTGCATTTCTCTGATAATTAGCAATGTGGAGCATCTTTTCATGTGTCTGTTGGCCATCTGAATTTCTTTTTTGGAGAACTGTCTGTTCAGTTCCTCTGCCCATTTTTTAATTGGGTTATTTGATTTTTGTTTGTTGAGGCGTGTGAGCTCTTTATGTATTTTGGACATCAAGCCTTTATCGGATCTGTCGTTTACAAATATATTCTCCCATACTGTAGGGTTTCTTTTTGTTCTATTGATGGTGTCTTTTGCTGTAGAGAAGCTTTTCAGCTTAATATAGTCCCTCTTGTTCATTTTTGCTGTTGTTTTCCTTGCCTGGGGAGATATGTTCAAGAAGAGGTCACTCATGTTTATGTCTAAGAGGTTTTTGCCTATGTTTTTTTCCACGAGTTTAATGGTTTCATGACTTACATTCAGGTCTTTGATCCAATTTGAATTTACTTTTGTATATGGGATTAGACAATGGTCCAGTTTCATTCTCCTACATGTAGCTGTCCAGTTTTGCCAGCACCATCTGTTGAAGAGACTGTCATTTCGCCGTTGTATGTCCATAGCTCCTTTATCAAATATTAATTGACCATATATGTTTGGGTTAATGTCTGGAGTCTCTAGTCTGTTCCACTGGTCTGTGGCTCTGTTCTTGTGCCAGTACCAAATTGTCTTGATTACTATGGCTTTATAGTAGAGCTTGAAGTTGGGGAGTGAGATCCCCCCTACTTTATTCTTCTTTCTCAGGATTGCTTTGGCTATTCGGGGTCTTTGGTGTTTCCATATGAATTTTTGATTTATTTGTTCCAGTTCATTGAAGAATGTTGCTGGTAGTTTGACAGGGATTGCATCAAATCTGTATATTGCTTTGGGCAGGATGGCCATTTTGATGATATTAATTCTTCCTAGCCAGGAGCATGGGATGAGTTTCCATTTGTTAGTGTCCCCTTTAATTTCTCTTAAGAGTGACTTGTGGTTTTCAGAGTATAGGTCATTCACTTCTTTGGTTAGATTTATTCCTAGGTATTTTATTCTTTTTGATGTAATTGTGAATGGAGTTGTTTTCCTGATTTCTCTTTCTGTTGGTTCATTGTTAGTATATAGGAAAGCCACAGATTTCTGTGTGTTGATTTTGTATCCTGCAACTTTGCTGTATTCCAATATCAGTTCTAGTAGTTTTGGGGTGGAGTCTTTAGGGTTTTTTATGTACAGTATCATGTCATCTGCAAATAGTGACAGTTTACCTTCCTCTTTACCAACCTGGATTCCTCGTATTTCTTTGTTTTGTCTAATTGCCATGGCTAGGACCTCCAGTACTATGTTAAATAACAGTGGGGAGAGTGGGCATCTCTGTCTTGTTCCCGATCGCAGAGGAAAAGCTTTCAGCTTCTTGTTGTTCAGTATGATGTTGGCTGTGGTTTTATCTTATATGATCTTTATTATGTTGAGGTACTTGCCCTCTATTCCCATTTTTCTGAGAGTTTTTATCATGAATGGATGTTGAATTTTGTTGAATGCTTTTTCAGCATCTATGGAGATGATCATGTGGTTTTTGTCTTTCTTTTTGTTGATGTGGTGGATGATGTTGATGGATTTTCGAATGTTGTACCATCCTTGCATCCCTGGGATGAGTCCCACTTGGTCATGGTGTATGATCCTTTTGGTATACTTTTGAATTCGGTTTGCTAATATTTTATTAAGTATTTTTGCATCTACATTCATCAGGGATATTGGTCTGTAATTTTCTTTTTTGGTGGGGTCTTTGCCTGGTTTGGTATTAGGGTGATGTTGGCTTCATAGAATGAGTTTGGGAGTATTCCCTCCACTTCTATTTTTTGGAAAACTTTAAGGAGAATGGGTATTATGTGTTCTCTTTGTGTCTGATAAAATTCCGAGGTAAATCCGTCCGGCCTGGGGGTTTTGTTCTTGGGTAGTTTTTTGATTACCGTTTCAATTTCTTTGCTCGTAATTGGTTTGTTTAACTTTTGTGTTTCTTCCTTGGTCAGTCTTGGAAGGTTGTATTTTTCTAGGAAGTTGTCCATTTCTTCTAGGTTTCCCAGCTTGTTGGCATATAGGTTTTCATTGTAGTCTTTAATAATTCTTTGTATTTCTGTGGAGTCTGTCGTGATTTTTCCTTTCTCGTTTCTGATGCTGTTGATTTTTTGTTGATTCTCTTTTTCTCTTAATTTTGGCTAGAGGCTTATCTATTTTGTTTATTTTCTCAAGGAACCAGCTCTTGGTTTCATTGATTTTTGCTGTTGTTTTATTCTTCTCAATTTTGTTTATTTCTTCTCTGATCTTTATTATGTCCCTCCTTCTGCTTACTTTAGGCCTCATTTCTTCTTCTTTTTCCAATTTCGATAACTGTGATGTTAGACTATTCATTTGGGATTGTTCTTCCTTCTTCAAGTGTGCCTGTATCACTATATACTTTCCTCTTAAGACTGCTTTCGCTGCGTCCCACAGAAGTTGGGGCTTTGTGTTGTTGTTGTCATTTGTTTCTATATATTCCTTGATCTCTATTTTAATTTGTTCGTTGATCCATTGATTATTTAGGAGCATGTTGTGAAGCCTCCATGTGTTTGTGAGCCTTTTTGTTTTCTTTGTAGAATTTATACCTAGTTTTATACCTTTGTGGTCTGAAAAATTGGTTCATAGAATTTCAGTATTTTGGATTTTGCTGAGGCTCTTTTTGTGGGCTAGTATGTGGCCTATTCTGGACAATGTTCCATGTGCACTTGAGGAGAATGTATATCCTGTTGCTTTTGGATGTAGAGTTCTATAGATGTCTATTAGGTCCACCTGCTCTACTGTGTTGTTCAGTGCTTCCGTGTCCTTACTTATTTTCTGCCCAGTGGATCTACCCTTTGGGGTGAGTGGTGTGTTGAAGTGTCCTAAAATGAATGCATTGCAGTCTATATCCCCCTTTAGGTCTGTTAGTATTTGTTTCACATATGCTGGTGCTCCTGTGTTTTGTGCATATATATTTAGAATGGTTATATCCTCTTGTTGGACTGAGCCCTTTATCATTATGTAGTGTCCTTCTTTATCTCTTGTTACTTTCTTTGTTTTGAAGTGTATTTTGTCTGATATTATTACTGCAACCCCTGCTTTCTTCTTGCTGTTATTTGCTGAAATATGTTTTTCCATCCCTTGACTTTTAGTCTGTACATGTCTTTTGGTTTGAGGTGAGTTTCTTGTGAGCAGCATATAGATGGGTCTTGCTTTTTTATCCATTCTATTACTCTGTGTCTTTTGATTGGTGCATTAAGTCCGTTTACAGTTAGGGTGACTATTGAAAGATATGTACTTATTGCCATTGCAGGCTTTAAATTCGTGGTTACCAAAGGTTCAAGGTTAGCCTCTTTAGTATCTTACTGCCTAACTTAGCTCGCTTATTGAGCTGTTATATACACTGTCTGGAGATTCTTTTCTTCTCTCCCTTCTTATTCCTCCTCCTCCATTCTTCATATGTTGGGTGTTTTGTTCTGTGCTCTTTCTAGGAGTGCTCCCATCTAGAACAGTCCCTGTAAGATGCCCTGTAGTGGTGGCTTGTGGGAGGCAAATTCCCTCAACTTTTGCTTGTCTGGGAATTGTTTAATCCCTCCATCATATTTAAATGATAGTCGTGCTGGATACAGTATCCTTGGTTCAAGGCCCTTCTGTTTCATTGTATTAAATATATCATGCCATTCTCTTCTGGCCTGTAGGGTTTCTGTCGAGAAGTCTGACGTTAGCCTGATGGGTTTTCCTTTATAGGTGACCTTTTTCTCTCTAGCTGCCTTTAACACTCTTTCCTTGTCCTTGATCTTTGCCATTTTAATTATTATGTGTCTTGGTGTTGTCCTCCTTGGATCCTTTCTGTTGGGGGTTATGTGTATTTCCATGGTCTTTTCGATTATTTCCTCCCCCAGTTTGGGGAAGTTTTCAGCAATTATTTCTTCCAAGATACTTTCCATCCCTTTTCCTCTCTCTTCTTCTTCTGGTACCCGTATAATACGGATATTGTTCCTTTTGGATTCGTCACACAGTTCTCTTAATATTGTTTCATTCCTGGAGATCCTTTTATCTCTCTCTATGTCAGCTTCTATGTGTTCCTGTTCTCTGCTTTCAATTCCATCAATGGCCTCTTGTATCCTATCCATTCTGCTTATAAACTCTTCCAGAGTTTGTTTCATTTCTGTAATCTCCTTTCTGGCATCTGTGATCTCCCTCCGGACTTCATCCCATATCTCTTGCGTATTTCTCTGCATCTCTGTCAGCATGTTTATGATTTTTATTTTGAATTCTTTGTCAGGAAGACTGGTTAAGTCTGTCTCCTTCTCTGGTGTTGCCTCTGTGATCTTGGTTTGCCTGTAATTTTGCCTTTTCATGGTGATAGGAATTGTTTGCAGAGCTGGGACGAGTGATGGCTGGAAGAACTTCCCTTCTTGTTGGTTTGTGGCCTTCCTCTCCTGGGAGAACAGCGACCTCTAGTGGCTTGTGCTGGGCAGCTGCGTGCAGACAGGGTTTCTGCTTCCTGCCCGGCTGCTATGGAGTTAATCTCCGCTGTTGCTGTGGGCGTGGCCTGGCTCAGGCAGCTGCTCCAAAGTGGTGGAGTCGCGTTGGAGGGGGAGCGGCCGTGAGGGTATTTATCTCCTTAAGGGGCCTCTGTGCTCCCTGCTGCCCAGGGGATTAGAGTGCCCATAGATCCCCAGATTCCCTACCCCTGAACTAAGTGTCCCACCCTGCCCCTTTAAGACTGCCAAATGCACCTGCCAAAACACAACAAGGACCAAAAAAAAAAAATAGCCGCTCCTTTTTCTTTATTCTCTGGCGCTAGCCTCAGGCACCCGCTCGCCAGTCTTGCTGCCCTGTTTCCCTAGTATTGGGGTCTCTGTCCCTTTAAGACTTCCAAAAAGCACTCGCCACTACAAAACAACAACAACAACAACAACAACAACACAATGGCCGCTCGCTTTTCTTTTGCCCTCTGGTGCTGGCCTCCGGTACCCGCTCACCGGTCCTGCTGCCCTGTTTCCCTAGTATCTAGGACCCCACGCATGCACTGTGTCTGCGCTCTGGTCCGGATGGCTGGGGTTGAGTGTTCAGCAGTCCTGGGCTCCGTCTCCCTCCTCGCTCCGACTCCTCTCCTCCCGCCGGGAGCTGGGGGGAGGGGCGCTTGGGTCCTGCCGGGCCAGGGCTTGTATCTTACCCCCTTCACGAGGTGCTGGGTTCTCGCAGGTGTGGATATGGTCTGGATGTTGTCCTGTGTCCTCTGGTCTTTATTCTAGAAAGAGTTGTCTTTGTTATATTTTCATAGATACATGTGGTTTTGGGAGAAGATTTCCACTGCTCTACTCACGCTGCCATCTTGGCCCCACTCCCATGTTTAACTTTTTAAGAAACTACCAAACCATTTTCCAAGTGGCTACACTGTATTGTACTCCTGTAAGCAATGCATGAGAGTTCCAGTTGCTCTGTACCCCTATCAACACTATGAATTTTCAGTATTTTTATTTTGGACATTTTAATATGAGTAAAGTGGTGATTTATTTTGGCTTTAATTTGAACTTACCTATGGATTTTTTTTCATTTTCAAGAGCTAGAAAAGTTTAAATAATATCTGGAAGATCTTTGAGTAGAAAGTCCTTGAGCAGGTTAATGGAACACATTATATGCATAAATTTCAAAATAAGGTTCAACTTGTGTTTTTTCATTTCCCTTAACACCCAGCTCCTTAGCAAGTGAGAATTTCATGATACATCTCAGTATCTGGCACAATGCTTCCCAACCTTCTTTCAAATCAAAATTATTTGAAGCTTTTAAGAGAAGTGCTTTTGGGATCAGTACAGAATCTACTGAAATGGGTTCTCGGGTGCTTGTCTAGGATCAGTGTGTCAAACATGCAAAAGGGGCTCTCTGGTAGCAGAAGCATGGCAGAGGAACAGTGGCCTCATATTCAGCCAACTGGAAGTACAAGAGGATCCTCAGCACAGTTGTGACATGGGCCTTGGTAATGTGAATTCCTTCTGCCACCATCCACTGTGACCACTGCATGCTGGGTGACCTGCACCATGCCTTGTCTCTGTTAAGTGGCTGTGCGTGTGCTTTTATAGTCCTTTACTCATTGCCAGAATTATGTCATTTGCATGCATAACTGCATTAAATAATCCTAAAAACACATAGTAATAGAATGTGAATTTTACTTAATTTGCCAATTTCTTGATAAAATTAAGCAGATACGCAAACTTGATCATTGTTTCTTTACTCCTGTACAAAATGGAAGGGAGGAAATCCCACTTTCATGTGGCCTAACAAGAGACTGATAAGCAATAAGAAGATAAGACTCATCACACAGACATCTTAATAGACAAAATTAATAATTTTTGTAACCTCAAATTATCTGAGTTCCTGCTTCCACGCAGGACCATATCCCAACCACCAGAGAGCTGCTTTTTCCATGTAAACCATAACCATTGACACACATTTACCCTGCTAAGCACTGCCATCCTCGCTGTCCTGTCTTCAGTTACTATGGATTATCCAGAAGTGATGATATTTTATGAAATATGAAATTTCATAGTCGTAAATGTGTGTTGTATGATGTAACTCTTTTAATTTGTTCTTGTACTCCATTTCCTCAGCTGATGGAAAACACAATCTCTAATTTAATAATTTAATATTGCCACTTCCAGGTAAAAGCTTAATATATTAGTTTCCTTCTGGTTTTACTTATTCTGGAGGTGCTCTTAGTTAGTGGTGACAATATTATGTTATTCTGCCATGGGGTGTGGCTGACATGTAATATTCTAGGCTCTGCTCATTCTGTTTGATCTGACTTCCTCTGCTTGTATTGGCTCTCACACTGACATGCTTCCAGTTATTGGTAGGCTCCATAATTCTGTACTCCTGTATCCAGTAAGTACTTACACAGACCCGGAAAATCTCGGCTACTTTTCCCACACCACGCTAGGGGTGCTGGACTTTCTAGGAGAATTCAAACGTAACAAGACATGAAACACTTGTTTTTCAGCCCTCTTCTCTTGGAAATATTTCTGCTTTCTCCATTCATCATCCTACCTTTGCTGACAAGAGTGTAGACTAACTGTTACTGTCATACATTGTTCTGGGAAAGCAAAATATTGCAGGCATATTGGAAAACACTTTTAACTTTTCTTATAAAGTTAAACACTGACTTGCTGTAAGACCCAGCAAGTTCCACACTCCTAGGTGTTTATCTAGAAGGAATAAAAACTTATATTCCTATAAATCCAGCATGCAAATGTTTATGTATAGCAGCTTTATTTCTTCATGCCAAACACTAGAAACAAACCAAATGTTCTTCAGCCAGTAAATGGATACCCAAACTGTGGTATATAATCCATTGTTTACTCTCAGCAAGGAAGAGGAACAAACTAATGATTTCTGCAACAATACAGATGACTCTCAAATACATTTTACTAAGTGAAAGAATACAGGAATTGTAGGAAGAGGCAAAATTATGGAGACAAGATCATATAAGTGGTTCCCAGTAGTTGGAGGTGGTGGGCCGAGAGGCGTTGTCTCTAAGGGGGCAGCATGAGGGAATTTGGGGGTGATGGAACTATTCCACAGTGATTGTAATGGCAGGTTACATTAGTCTATCCCTTTGTCAAAAGCCATAGAACTGTATGCCACCGAAAGGACATTTTACTGTCTGTAACTTAAAAAAATAATGATGATTTGCAAAATTATGGCAAAGTAATCACTATTTTGTTCTAGGTTTCACTCTCCCTGCCTCTGAAACAATACAATGATTTGATTCAATAGTTAGAGGGTCAACTAGAGATAACTGGGAATTACAAAATATGATGCACCAATAAATATCTAAAAAATGTCCTGCTACTATGCTATTGAAATTTGGAGATTCACTATGTTTGTTATAGTTCTTTCACCAGGTATGTTAATTGTTGTGGCTTATAACATGGATGGACTTTATGTCTACTTTGTTCTATAGGCAAAAACCTCAAGATGCAAGAAATGTTAGAATCCAAAAATGTATCATCCAAGAAGTCATTTGGATTTTAGATGCCATTTCCGTTGTGTTTGCAGAAAAGACATCTGTAATTGCTTTTATTGATAAAAAACAAAATTTAACCCTCCCACCCAAATCTATTGATTGGTATTCCTTCATAGTAGAATCACTAATGATCAGATATATGGAGACACATAGTTGACTTGAACATGCTCATTAGACGTAAATCAAAGAGAGAAAGAGATTTTACAAATGTAATTAAAAGAGCCTATGCTTTACAACTAGAGCCACATGGAAATTTTATACTTTGGCAGATCTGAGCATCTACTTTGACAGATGATTGGAAGCATGGAAATAGTGAGTCACAAAAATGTGGGCCAAATCAGTGTTTCATAAATTCCCATTTAATGGGTTTCTGATTGATTCCTCTCAGGCAAGGAAAAATAGAGAAGTTTATATCAGAGTTCCTCTCCTTAATTTCAAATGACTGATTTCTCAGCGGGTCTTTTATTTGTTGCCATGACAACAGAGATGGGGGAAATAGAGAAACTATTAACAATGGCTCTTTAGAAATTACATGTTTGACAGGATAGCGCAGCTAATAAAAAATGAGAGTGCAACAGATTGCTCCACAAGGTCAGTGTGAGTTCTTCAGAGCAAGCTTTCTTCCTAACCATCCCATCAAGTTTGATGATATCAAGCCCTGGTGAACCATTTGCTTTTGATCCAATCCCACCACATCAATTTCCACAATACTCTCCACTGAGGAAACCACTGTTGTGCCCAGTACACACTTATCACCAGGTTGATAGTTCTGACGTTTGTTCATCTGCAGCAGAAGATAAAGTTCTTGCTCAGCGGGCCTGTGGGGACAATTCACTGAGCAGTGACGCCTAACTCTGTCTTTACGTACATATCTGTGGCTGCGGGTGTGGGTGACTCCTTAGAATTGTTCATAATAATAATAATAATGCCTCTTTTAATAACAGACACTTCTCATATTCAGTTAGACTACTAGTGCCACAAGGACAGGGACTATCTCTGCAATACCACTCTATAACCTGTGCTAATGACATGAGCATCAAGAATACAATCAATATGTTTACTGAATGATACCCTGAATACATTGCACTGAAATGATATGCTTGACAGACTGGCTCTTTCACTGGACAGCAACTTCTTCTGGGCCAAATAAGGATGATTTATTTTTTCTTGGCAAAAGAAAAAAAAGGAGGAGAATGAAGCCTAGTATATCAATGAGTATCACTCAGTCAGCTGTACCAAGGTAATATTTCAAGGTTTTAATAATACTGTAAGACAGTCGAATTTAGAGTTGTTTTCTACATTTCTTTATACAGCATATGTCATTTCTCATCCCCTGTTCACAGTAGAGAAATGGCAGAGAAGGGGGTGCAGAATAATTTAATACAAACAGAATATAGTATATAACTATACTTATATCAAAATTACTATACATATATAAAATCAGGGTAGATTCTTTCATCAACTGGTTATGGCCCTAAACAAGTCATTTAATATCCCAAATTCGAAGGTTTTAGGTGGATGTATCATGAAGCAAAATCAGAATTTTTAAATATAGTGACCTTATCTGATTAATTTCCCCATGTTGTCTTGCTAAAGTTTTTATGGCAATCATTCAGCAGTTTTCTATAGTGTGCTATTAGAGAAAGATTACTTGGCTGGAATTCAGTGTTTTGGGTGTTCAAATCTTGTTTTGTCTCTGGTGGTTCTTTAACTCTGGGTCATGACCCCTGCATGTTGACACAATCCAGTGATTTTCCAGGGAAGCTTTTTAAAAATGCAAATGTATGGACCCACCCCAGATAAATGAAATTAGAGTTTCTGACGTTGTGATCAGAATACTGGTATTTTTATAAAGGCATCATCCTAGGGATTCTAAAATGCAGTTAAAGTGAAATCACTGGTTTATAACCCAGTAAAGTTAAATAGAAAAGTCTCACCTCACTGAGTTCTAGCCCCAGAATAGCCGTCAAGACGTTGGGTGGTTTCTTGAAAGAATGAATTTATGTACTTACTGTATACAATATATTGAATACAATAATGACTGATTAAAGATCAAGTATTTACTTTGAGCCTAAATAAAGTATCCAATTTGCTGAAAATGTTCATTATCTAAGCATTTTATCTGTTAATACTATGATCTATGATATTTGGATATAGGTTCAAAGTAGAAAACTATGTGATTGTTTAAGAAGGCCTTATGATATTGAGAGAAACAATAATTCATCTGGAATGGGAGTAGCAGAATCTACATTACTCATACCTCTCCCTTACTCAAAAAGAAGCATGAGATTTGTCAAACTGTAGAATATAAGCAAAAATGATCATAAGGATACTTGCAGATGTAATGTAAATGACTTCCAGTTCTGTTACTGGGATTGCAGATAGCCTATTTTATTTTCCCATGGTCTACTAAAGTGTATCAACTAACTTGAGAAAACGTAAAACTAGCTACTTCTTAAAAGAAATAAGAGGTTGACTTATTCAGGTGCAGGAAAGAGTAAGAAAGTGCTCACTCCTCTTTGTAACTCTATTCACCAGGTAAGGTGGCCTCAGAGTGTTTGTTCTCTCCTGATGGAGGACCAGGCAAGTGACAATGAAGAGTTAGTGGACCCCATAGACTAAAGCTCAGCTGTAAGAAGATTGACTTCTCATCTGGGAAGAGTTGAAGGAATGGACTCACCTGGGATTTGTACAGTGGCTGTTCTGGCTACAACTAAAACCATTTTTTTAATGGTTCGCACATTCATTGCTCCCCTTAGAAATAATAGCAGCTTGTTACTCATGGACTTATTTTATCCAGTAGATGGCATCGGATGTATGTGGCAGGGAGCCATAGCTGTTTTCAGGAGCTTATATTACTTTTGGATCAACTACTGTATTCCATTTAGAAAAATCACAGTATAATTTAAAAAACAAAACAATTTTTATGGACTCTTCATTCTGACCCTTATAAATTAATGTGACCCTCTAAATGATTTGAATCAAAATATACTTAATATCTTAATGCAAATATTTTTATTTTACTAGTTTTGTACTATTTGCCTTCATGATTAACCTGGAAGTTTCCTTCACATAGGCTAATGGCTAGTCTTATACTTATCTTCCATGGCAGAACTCTTTGCAGTTTTCCATAAATATGTTAATAGACAAGCAAGTTAATTTTCACGAACTCAAATTTTGAATGTATATTAAAGAACATGTAACATTTTAAGACAGTTATAAGAATTTCCATTTGCCCTTAACTTCTCAGCAGTGCTGACTCTTACAGCTTTATATCTTGCCAAATATCTCCATTGATAGGATAGGTGGTTATGCTATGATAACAAACAAGCCCATAACTTTAGTGGCTTATAATAACAAAGTTCTATTTCTTGTTTATACCACATTTCTGCTGCAGATTATTTGGGTATCTGGTCTCCAAGTCCTTAATCTAGGCCCCAGGCTGATAGAACAACCAATATCCCTAATGTTGTAGGTCACAGAAAAACCACTATCTGGTAATGGGCACTGTGGTAGCAGAAAAGAGATAAATCACGCATGGGATCTTAAAGCTCCCTGGAGGAGTTGCATATTTCTTCTACTCATGTTTGTTGGTGAAACCAAGTTACATGGTTAATGCCTAATCTCAAAAAGAGCAGATAAGTACAAAATTAACATGTGTCTGGAAAGCAAAAGCATGGAAATATGTGTTCAATAACACTAACTACTACCATGTCTGAACATCTTGTCACCAAATTTGACTGTATCTCACTTCTTTGAGCAAAATATGCATACCCTATCTCCAGAAAGGTAATTAAACACCCCAGTTACATTACAGACTCAAGATCAAAGTTCTCAATTGTTAGGTAATATGTGGTGGTTTTTAGTCTGAGGAGTGATAAGCTATCAGTTGTAAACAAGAACCAGGTGTGATGTCTCTTGATCCAGAGATAATGAAATCAAAGGCCAGTCATCTGTCCTGAAAAAATCCAGAGTGATAAAATAGGGATACAATTACCACTGTAAAAGTCTGTTTCAGAAAGAGTAAAGAGGGGGGTACTTATCAGTTACCAGCACATTGCAATTTAAACATCTTACTGTGAAAGTATCAGGAGGACCTTCTTCCATGAGCACAGGGATATCCCTTGATTAGGCCCCAAAGTCGTTCCTTGGTCTGACTCCCCAGTCCACTGCTCTCCAGGGTCCTTGGCTCTGCCATTTGGAGACCTTTATTTTTCTACTGTCTGCTTTGCCACAGTTAAGTTACAATTTGTAGAATATGACCTCCTTGCAGATGAGCAGTTTTCTCAGCCCACTTCACATCTATAAATGCTCGAGGGCCCAAGGCTCATTGTAACCACCAGGTAGGCACATTCCACCGTGCAAGCTGGCCCTTCTTCTGCCAGTGCATCTTTCTCACAGACGGTCGGCTGCTTGTGTATTTGGTTCCAATAGTTTGGCGTGGGTAGCTTCATCCACAGTTCTTTTCTAGACTCACTTCTTAGGTTTCCTATATTTCTCTGTATTCTTACTTCGGAATCTCTCCCCAGATATATATGTCTCTGCCTCGCTTTTGACTTAGTTGTGGGCTCCTGAGAACTATAGGTTTCTCATGGGAGAGCTGCACCCTTGATCTCTTTCCTCTGAATTATTTTGACCAGGTGAAAGAACCTCCCACGAGCTACCTCACTCCAATCTTTGATTTCAACTAAGTACAGTGAGAGGAGCTTGTTAGGAAAATGTCTTTCTATTTTGAAGGTATGAAGAATGAGTCTACATTGCGTCTGAGTGAGTCTAAATGAGTCTGAAAGGTGTATAATCTGTCTCTATCTAGAGGTCAAAACTATCGCTGACATGAGTTTAATATTTAAAAAAAAATGAAATTTTCTGATCAAATGAAGTATCCTCCAGATATTCTTAGTAAGTGAAGCAGACCTCTGGCAAAGTGCTGAATGAAATCTTAGGAGTTCAAGTTAATACTGGAGATGAAACAGGGTATCAGATATAGAGTCTATAAATATTTTAAAAATCATAATAAAATTCAAAGAAAAAAACCAATGCTAGAGTTTGGAAAGATATATTACCATAAGTTTCTCAAGAAAAAAATAGAAAAATAGAAGCAAGTGAAAACATTAAAGGACTGATTCCATAACTTTGCTGCACTAAGAATAGAGACCTCAGGGCCTGGGGTGGCAGAGAGGGTTTTACACATTCTCAAGGAACAGACAATCCCAACTTTACACAAACTACTTTATCACAGAATAAAAAAAGAGAGACACCCCAATCTATTTTATACATGTAGTCTTTAAATTAAAACCAGAAGAGAACAGTGTAAAAACATTGACACTTTATACCAAACTCCTTTGTGAACACTGAGGTGTATATCATAAACAAAATGCCATCAAATCATATTTAGGAATATACGCTCACCTAAAAAAAGACTCATATCTTAAAACAGAGTGCTCTCTTAATCTTAAATTCAAAGTAATTTCGATTGAATTATTGACAGGGTGTTTTTTGTTTATTTTTCAAAATTTCACAGCTTGATTTCAAATTTCTTATAAAAGGAATAAAGAGCCAAGTATAGCCACATCCGTTTGAAGTCCCAGGATAAGGAAGAAGAACTTGCCCTACAGAAGATCAAAACTTTCTGCAAAACTCGAGTTTTTTCAATAAGTCAGTATTTCACACACTGGGGTACTGGCACAGGAGTAGATGAACAAATTGCTCAGTGATTTGAACTGAAAATGTGAATTCACACATACGTAATAAAAAAGTAAAAATATGGGCAAGCAGGATACACACCAATTTCAGGATTAATCATTTCCTTCTTGACAGAGAGGGAGGTGAGAAATAGTTAAAACGGCATTTCAACAAAATATGGAAAGTTACATTTCTGAAAGTATACCTAAACAAATGTAAAAAAAATATTAAGGTTTATTCATCTAAATGATGGGTGAATGGATACTTGTTAATTCCACTTCTATGTGATTGAAGCATTTCATCATTTAAACAAATGAAAAATTCATTTGGTATAGTTGAGAAAGTTAAACCTCACTTAGAAAACTTGAACTTTAGCCCCTCCTCAGCCTTTAATTACCTCTATAACTTAACTGTTTCTAACTGTCAGTCTTCTCATTTATAAAACAAAGCCACCAGATACGTGCTTTGAAATCACAACCTGTGCCCTTAATCAGCAAAAGGTAATGTCCCTGGCTGCTCTAACCCATGTAATTCCCAGGAATTTCAGTGTGCTTTGAATTTTAGCTGGATTTATCAGTCAGCCTGCATTTGTTAGATAGGTGACTATAGTTCTTAACCCTCCGGCTTATTCCTCCCAGGAGGCAGTTATGATATCATCATTGTAATGCACTAACTGGTTCTTAATGCTGTTGTTTCCAATCCATCCTCACTTAATTACGGCAAATGCCCATAAATTCAAACATCCCTGTGGGAAAACAGTACATGTATACTGGGTTCCATCCAAAAGAATGCAAACTGGCCTGGCTGGACTCCAACTGTGTATTGAATAGAAGGCCTTTATCAAGGTTTATCAGTCACTGCTGGTCTTGCTGACTTCCCGAACCATCTTTTCCACATTCGGCACAGTTGAAGTAGCCAAAGCCACCACCTTACTTAACCTCTATGCTCTTAACCTTCTGAGTGTTTGCTGACTAACTGACCAGGGCAGTTAAGTGGGGATTTAGTAAGAAGCAAAACTGATTTAATCATTTTCTTAGCAAGAGTAGTGATTTCTTGTTACCCTCCGGGAAATTCTAAGAGCTGTGCTTTAGCATGGTCAGTTAAAAATGGGCAAAGGGCGGGCTTAGACAATATTTCCATGGAAAGAGTAAGGACGACTTGACCAATTAATTATCTGCATCCCTCCCATGCATTTGGAAAAGGGCAATAAGACTTCAGAATAATCTTTCCAATTTGCAACCTAACCCGCTCCTTAATATCCTCTCCAACCCAGAATCTCCAACTCTCCTGTCCACTTCCTCCATCTCTGTTCCTCAAATTCTGTACCTTGAGCACCCAGACCTGGCAAAACAAAAGTGTTTTGCCTATACTGCTCCCTGGTTGCTTCACTCAGATTGTAATTGTTACGTAAGACCTAAACTCCCCTAGGGATTGGATGACTGGGTGAGTGATCGTGGGCTCTCAATTTTTTTCAGATTCTATGGCTTTAACTGAGAAGGTAAACTCAGCACTGATTCAAATAGTTTTCTTTCTCAACTGCAATCCTCATAAATGAATTTGAATTCCTCAAGGCTTCTGACATGTAAGGAGAGTGGACTATGTCATCTTCATTTAAAGCCTGCTGGGTTTTGTGCGGACAACCCCTTAGGTTAGTGGATCTTGTAGGGCTTGGGTTTATTCTTTACCATGGCAGATCTGTTTCAGTTTCCAACTTAGTTCAAGGGCACATTTCCTTTAGTTTGGAGCTTGGTCCTTAGTTGTAAAGCCTGGTGTTTCTGGCTCCTCGGCTAAGTGTCCTGGCCCCCGAGACCTGCCTTCCCAAACCTCTCTGCATAGCGTGTAGCCTCTTCTGTCAGATGAACCCCTGCTGCTTCAGCAGTGCAGAACTTGGGCTGTGCCTTCTCAAATGCAAGGCCCTGTCCCCTGGGGCTCCACCTGCTGGCACTGTGGGCAGAGAGGTGATCCTGTGGCTCTTCTCTCGAGCATCATGGTCTTGCACTGACTTCATTCAGTGCCAGGGAATTGTTGCCTCACATGGTGTGCTCTAGTTTGATAGTTAGTTATGACTGGGGGGCAAGCACAGTACCAGTTACTCTGTCCAGCCTGTGAGTGGACTTCTGGACTTGCTTTTTTCTGGGATGATTTTTAAAAAAATAGCCAGTATATTTTATGTGTTTACTGGCTATATTCAGTATATTTTCATGTAAGTGCCAGCAGATGTCAGCAAAAGGCAAGACAGTTAATATATGAATTCTGTGTTGAGATGTCAAATATTTAATTATCAAAGTCAGAGTTGAGTTGAACATCCTAGTTTTCTAAATGTGATGACTCCACCTATAATTCCATTTTTTGGGTAAGGTTGGGCATGAATAGGTAGGAGTGAGAGGAAGAACCTCAGCTCCAGGGTAGTAGTAGTAGGTCTGCCAGTTGCTCAATTGTTCTGAACTATCATAAGGCCCTGAGAATTCAGACCCAGAGGGTAGTGACAAAGCAAAAACTCTAGAGGCTAAGAGATCTCTGAAATAAAAGGTTTTACTGAGCCAGCACAGATACTAGTCAGAAAAAGGACTGAGTCCTAGGACAGAAAGTTTCTACTTCACCCTCAGCAAGGGCTAGTAAACAGAAGCAACTTGTCTGCCAGACTCAAGAAAAAGGGGACATTTATAAGGGGTTGCAGGGAAATAAAGTTCTTTAAATAAACATTGGCTACAGATAAGGAAGGTGGGCTAACACGAATAAAGGAAGGTCCAGGGATAGGTGGTTAGTCCACAGAGAAGTCTCATGGATTGGTTGTTGATGAAGGGACTGGTTATGTGCAAGAGGGATGTGGTAGTTCTGGGGGCCTTCTAGATAATTGATGACATAAGTTCATCCAGGAATGTGGAGTTTTGATTGGCTAAAGCTGTTGGCTAATTACCTTCCTTTGTCCCTTTCCTTCATTCTCTGGCCCTTATGTCATTTAATTTTTGGACATCTCAGAATTCTTTCCTTATCAGTAATTGCAAAGAAATCTTGTATCTTGAATGGACCAGCACCCCATTATATTGAGACAGGGATGGTGAGTGTGGTCAGAGAAGGGTGAGGGCCTCTGGGAAAAACAGGGCGGAATATTTACAGTGAGAGCAATGTAACTATGGGCAAAGAAGTCCCCATTGAAACTCTGTTAAGCATTATGCAAAGTCAAGGTCACACTAATTCTCTAGGGAAAGATACCTGAGACTATAGACATCTTCAGTGAGATCAGTTAAAGGTCAAAAGGTCAAGAGCAACTTGGCCTGGAATGTTTGAGTGTTCTGCAAGGGTATCAGCATAACCCCTGACCCCACTGTCAGCCCTGGCAATCAGACTATGACCCAGCCCACCTTGAGAACAGGGCAGGGGTGCAAGTCCACACCCCTAAGTTTTTTTCATGTTCTCGAAAAATCCTCAACTGCCTATAAAACCCCCTAGACAATGCACCACTACGGGCTCTCTTGTCCCCTCCTGGCGTGAGCTGGGAGCTCTGTCCTTTCACTGTATCTCTAAATAAAAGCCTGTACCTCGCTCTCCTACCTTGAGTGTTTGTGAAGCTCATCCTTCGGCTTCGTGAACAAGAACTCTGGCATCAATATCACATACTAACCAAGATTTCCCTCAGGTTTTGCCTAAACTTTAGATAGGCTACTTCCTGACTTTCAGCCTGACCTTCCTCTTCTTAGAACATTTACTTTAGAAATCTTATAATTGCAAATTCTTTCTCTGCACCTTTGAGATGAATATCTTTTTAAACTGCCTGTCTTCCCAGTTTAGAACTCAAGACCATCTTTCTCAACTACCTGGGAACCATGCCTTTGAAATGTAAACAAGAGAGTGCCTCTGTCTCAAGTTTCCTGAAGGGTAGGAGGCTAAATGTATTGGGCATCTTACTCTATGTTGTAAAACTACCTCCCGTCCAGAACACAAGAATGTTTGCTTTTCCTTTACCTATGGCCAATCCGCAAATTCCAATACCCTACCACTCCCTGCTCTGTTTCTTAAACAACTTTGTTTCAGCAGATCTGAGCTCAGAGAGTTCTGGCCTCTCTCCCCTGTTGGCATAGCCTTGGATAATGTCTTCTGTATGTGTGCTTAACTTTAGTTGCAATTCTTGCTTTGACATACCGAATCAGAATCTATTTTAAAATCTCTAAGTTATCCTTTGCATTTAAAAAAAAGCATGTGCTGTCACTTACATATGAAATCTAAAAAACAAAACAAACAAAAAAACAAACAGACCCATAAATACAGACAACAAACTATTGATTACCATGGGGAGAAGGGTGGGGGAGTGGGTGAAATAGGTGAGGGGGATAAAGAGGTACAAACTTCCAGTTATAAAATAAATTAGTCACAGGAACGGGAGTACAGCATAGAGAATGTAACCAATAATCTTGTAATATCCTAACTAGTTAGCAGTTGGTAAATACACTTAACCATGGTGAGGATTTAGTAATGTATGTAATTATGTATTCACTATGTTGTACATCTGAAACCAGTATAATATTGTGTATCAACTATATTCCAGTAAAAGAAAAATTAAAAGCAAGGCATTCAGTATATTTAATATTATGCAGCCATTCAAATATAGGTTCAGGGTTTTTGAATGTGAAGTACTTGTGTGTGAGAGAATATATCAGTTTTTTGTCCCTACAAAAAAATTCATATTATGATATGACAAAGAACTTTCAACATCAGCACTCTCTGGAAGACTCATGCCAGAAGATGATCATCAAAAAACCCCAACAAAGATCCACGCACTGCTACAGCTGTAGATGCACTCATCCCACCAGTTCCTCTACTTGCCATGGGAATGAAGAAGGAGATATCTAAGCTGGCCTGTGCATACAGTAAAACAACAAATTTGACGGGATCTATACTGTTGGAACTCAACCAAGAATTAGGAGAAGGGCAAATCGTAGCGCTCCAAAATCTTACAACTACAGACTATTTACTGTTAAAAGAACATATGGGATGTGAACAGTCCCCAGGAATGGGTTGTTTTAATTTGTCTGAATTCTCTCAGACTGTTCAAGTTCAGTTGGATAATATCCACCATATCATAGATAAATTTTCACAAATGCCTAAGGTGCCTAACTGGTTTTCTTGGTTTCACTGGAGATGGTTGGTAATTACAGGTATGCTTTGGTTATGTAACTATACTCCTATTATGTTAATGTGTGCACACAATTTAATTAGTAGTTTAAAACCTATACATGCTGAAGTTACTCTACAAGAAGATATGTCAAAGAAATAATCAATCTCCCCATGTTTTCTTCCGTCTGCTACTTCTATAGCTTTTCTTCTTCCTTCCTAATTACAACCCTTAAATAGAATTCATGCCTCATATCAAATTTACTGAGTATCATAATTCTTCCAAGTGGTAAAGATACCTCGAGACAAATGCTGGGCATAGAAGCCACAGGGCATAAATATGCAAAGAAGTAAAAAGCTAACCTTTTCAAACAATAAGGTTTCTCTCTCACTTACCAACTTTACATTTCCCTGTATGGCTCCGGAAGATGACTGGTTAGCCAGAGACGGGTAAGATTCCTCAAGGGAGGAACAACCTAAGACAGGCACAGTCGCAGGGGGGCCACCAGGTGAGAAATTGGGGATCAACAGAGGGGAGGCTTAGAACCTCACCCCCCCTGTTCTGAGAGAAATCTTCTGCATACGTGGATGTTTTGTTGCCCTTGTCTAGCTTGGATTAACACATAGTCTACAGGCACACACCTGATCATCTACATTTGCTCTCTTACAACACTAAACTATGTTTTCTACCTTTATCTTGTATCTACCTACCACTTCAGCATTTTATTAAAAATAATAATAATAAAGAGAGAAATGTGGTATCCACATATAAATCAAGTATAAAAATCAAATGAGTATTCATATTTGAACTGACTGTTTATGGTTCATAATGCATGAGCAAAACCAAAAGTTTCTGTGATGACTGCCCTTGTACTGTTCACCATGTAACTTATTCACTATGTAAGAATTTGTTCTCCATGTAAGAACTTGTTCGTTATGCTTCAGAAGATTGGAGACTGACGAAAATTATGCTTGGGGTGGATTAACGATTGTGCATTGAGCATTGACTCCCCTATACAGAATTTTATTGTTGTTAACAACCATTTGATCAATAAATATGAGAGATGCCCTCACAAAAAAAAAAAATTCATATGACTGTAATGATAGTTATACATATCTGTGAATATTAAAAACTCTTGAATTGTGCATTTTAAATGGTGAATTGTATGGGATCTGAATAACATCTCAATAAAGTTGTTATAAAAGCAAAGAATAGTAGGCAGCTTCTAGCGACTATAGTGCTTGTCAGCAAAATTGAAGCCTAAAATGGACAAGATAAGAATTTTTTTAGTGTTAATAGAATTCATAGTTTGTGTTGCTATTTCACATATTAAAGAACTCCTTTGTCTTTTAGATGTTTCAAATGCTTCAGAAACATTGTTCAAATAATTATGCAACTCATGAAACAGATTATTATAAAATTTAAGGATAACTGAAATTGAAAGAGTTGATTATGCATACTAAGGAAGATTATGCATGTTAAGCATTTCTTTAAAATACATTGTATTTTTTAAAACTACTAAAAAAAAAACCCCAAACAAAACACATATCATTAGCAGCTTCTCGAAAGAGTCTTGAACTCAGATCTGTCTGCTGAGAGTGCCTAGAAACACTGACACTCCAGTAGCGTAGGGTACACCTAATGCCTAGATCTTGATGTCTACATAAAAGGAACCATTCTCCAATAAAAGGAACCAGGGGTTCTTGGAAAATGGCTGGTTCTAGAGCTTGGGCAGGGAAAATATGATAGGAACCTGGAACATCTTTGGTGCAAGAAACTAGGAGAGTAGATTTTTAGGAAAAGGGGGAATATCTGTGGAAAAGGAACAGGAACCCTATAACCCACATGAAGGGCCTCCCAATGGCCAAAGTTGAGGTAATTTGAATGACAATATAATGAGAGCATTAGATTATAGCCTGTCAATGAAAATAAATCTACATGAGCCTCTTCTATAAATATATTTATATATTTTATATATATATAAATGAATCACTTAGGAATAATTGAGTTAAAATGGGGAAGGAAAAGACTTTATATTATAAAAAGATGAAGAAAATAGAAAGTCATCATTAGACAAATACCACAATACTAATTGTTGCAGGCATCAATGGATGCTGAAATTAGTGAACAGAAGTATGGTGAGAAATAGAATATTTCCATAGTTTCAAAGCATTTTCCCACATGTGCTTATTAATTACAAAGAAAAGTTGCTTTACAATGAAGAAAACTGACATCACCTTAATCATGTGATCAAAGTTAACATCACCAGTAATAAGATATATCAACAATATATGATGTGACATCACTTCTGTGGTATTCTCTTTAAAACAGTATAAACTCAATCGCATCATGAGAAATGTCAGGCAAACCCAAATTGAGGAGCAATATTCTTCAAATGCGCCAAGGAAATGAAAAACAATGGAAGATTGTGCAAATATTGGAGACTAAGGAAACATGACACCCAAATGAATAAGGGATCCTGGATTATCCTTTGAAAAGGGATATTTTTGAAAAGTGGCAGCATTCTAATAATGTGTGTAGATTAGTCAACAGTTTTGTATCAATGTGAATTTCATGATCTGATTATCATATTATGTTTATGTAAGATACTAACACCACGGGATAGTTGGGGCAATATAGGAGAACTCCACTCTTTTGTAAATTTTCTGTTAGTCCAAAACTATTTCTAAATAAAAATTTAAAAAATGTTACAGGATTTATTGTCAAGCAATCTATTCATGAGATTTTCTTTTTGATTGGTTCTTTTTTATTTCTAAGAAATGGTTATATAATACACAATATATCATGCAATTCGTTGTATTTTACCTTGTAATGTATCATGGAAATTCTTTCAGGTTAATATATAGTTCTTTTTCTTTTTGTATAGCCATAGTACAAAAGCTAAATTAATAACTTTCCCAGTGATGGACCTTCAATAGCATGGTCTTTTAAAAATGTAAATCAGGTTGTGCCTCTTTCCTTCAGAGGCTTTCCTTTTTCCATAAAATAAGATACACATTTCCTAACATAGCCTTGATGGCCCTGGATGATCTGGCCCTTGCTTCTTTTTAAATTCACCTTACACCACTCCCCCCTTGCTCAACAAAGCCCACACTAACTAGACATCTGGTAAGGTTATATTCCTTCTCAAGGTCCCTGCATATTTTCTACTCTTAACCTGTAAAGATCTCTCCTGAATATCCTATTTCACACTTATCTAAATTTGGTTCCCTTCATTTTTTTAAATCAATGTATCATTGATATACAACCTTATAAAGGCTTCATGTGAATAATATTGTGATTTCAACATTCATCCATATTATCAAGTCCTCACCATCCCTAACCCCACTGCAGTCATTGTCAGTGTAATAAGATGCTATAGAGTCATTTCTTGTCTTCTCCATACTGTACTGCCTTCCCCGTGACCTACCTATATTGTGAGTGCTAATTACAGTGCCCCTTAATACCCTTCTCTCTCCCTACCCATCTGCCCTCCCCAAACCTTTCTCTTTGGCAACCGCTAGTCCCTTTTTGGAGTCTGTGAGTCTGCTGCTATTTTGTTCCTTTAGTTTTGCTTTGTTGTTATACTCCACAAATAAGTGAAATCATTTGGTACCTGTCTTTCTCTCCCTGACTTCTTTCACTGAGCATAATACCCACTATCTCCTTCCATGTTATTGCAAGTGGTAGGATTTGTTTTCTTTTTATGACTGAATAATATTCCATTGTGTATATGTACCACTTCTCCTTTACCCATTCATTTATTGATGGACACTAAGTTCCTTCCATATCTTGGCTATTGTAATTAGTGCTGTGATAAACGTAGGAGTGCATATGTCTTTTTGAATCAGGATCTTGTTTGGGTAGATTCCTAGGAGTGGAATTCCTGGGTCAAACGGTACTTTTATTTTTAGTTTCTTGAGGAACCTCCATATTGCTTTCCACAATGGTTGAACTAATTTACATTCCCACCAACAGTGTAGGAGGGTTCCCCTTTCTCTGCATCCTTGCCAGCATATGTTGTTTCTTGTCTGTTGGATGCTGGCCATCATAACTGGTATGAGGTGATATATCATTGTGGTTTTCATTTGCATTTCCCTGATAAGTAGTGATGTGGAGCATCTTTTCATGCACCTGTTGGCCATCTGAATTTCTTTTTTGGAGAAGTATCTCTTCATATCCTCTGCCCATATTTTGTTTTTGGGTATGGAGGCATGTGAGTTCTTTATATATTTTGGATGTTAATATCAGATAAGTCATTATGAATGTATTTTCCTAAATTGTAGGGTGTCTTTTTGTCCCGATGATGGTGTCCTTTGTTGTACAGAAGCTTTTTAGCATGATGTAGTCCCATTTGTTCATTTTTGCTTTTGTTTCCCCTGCCTGAGGAGACGTGTTCAGGAAAAAGTTGCTTATATTTATATTAAAGAGATTTTTGCCTATGTTTTCTTCTGTTAGTTTTATGGTTTCATGACTTACATTCAGGTCTTTGATCTATTTTGAGTTCATTTTTGTCTCCAGCTCACTTCCTGTCCAGTTTGGCCAGCACCATCTGTTGAAGAGGCTCTCATTTCCCCATTGTATATTCATGGCTCCTTTATCATATATTAATTGGCCATATATGTGTGGGTTTATATCTGGGTTCTCTATTCTGTTCCATTGATCTGTGGGTCTGTTCTTGTACCAGTACCAGTACCAAATTATTTTAATTACTGTGGCATTGTTACTAGAGCTTGAAGTTGGGGAGCATAATCCCCCCAGCTTTATTCTTCCTTCTCAGGATTGCTTTGGCTCTTCAGAGTCTTTTGTGGTTCCATATGAATTTTAAAACTATTTGTTCTAATTCACTGAAGAATGCTGTTGGTATTTTGATAAGGATTGCATTGAATCTGTAGATTGCTTTAGGCAGGATGGCCATTTTGACAATATTAGTTCTTCCTATCCATGAGCACGGGATGTGTTTCCACTTATTGGTATCTTCTTTAGTTTCTTTTATGAATGTCTTGTAGTTTTCAGGGTATAGGTCTTTCACTTCCTTGGTTAGGTTTATTCCTAGGTATTTTATTCTTTTTTGATGCAATTGTGAATGGAATTTTTTCCTGATTTCTCTTTCTGCTAGTTCATTGTTAGTGTATAGGAATGCAACAGATTTCTGTGTATTAATTTTGTATCCTGCAACTTAGCTGAATTCAGATATTAGTTCTAGTAGTTTGGCAGTGAATACTTTAGGGTTTTTTATGTACAATGTCATGTCATCTGCGAACAGTGATAGTTTAACTTCTTCCTTACTGATCTGGATGCCTTTTATTTCTTTGTGTTGTCTGATTACCATGGCTGGGATCTCCAGCACTATGTTGAATAAAAGTGGGGAGAGTGGGCATCCTTTTCTTCTTCCCAATCTTAAAGGAAAAACTTACATCTCCTCACTGTTAAGTATGATGTTGGCTGTGGGTTTGTCATATATGGCCTTTATTATGTTGAAGCACTTACCCTCTATGCTCATTTTTTTGAGAGTTCTTATCATGAATGTATGTTGGATTTTGTCAAATGCTTTTTCAACATCTATTGAGATGATTATGTGATTTTTGTCCTTTATTTTGATGTGGTGTATAATATTGATTGATTACCAAGTATTACACCATCCTTGCATCCATGGAATAAATCCTACTTGGTCATGATGGATGATCATTTTGATGTAATTTTGAATTTGGTTTGCTAATGTTTTATTGAATATTTTTGTATCTATGTTCATCAGGGATATTGGTCTGTAATTTTCTTTTTTGGGGGTGTCTTTGCCTGGTTTTGGTATTAGAGTGATGCTGGCCTCATAGAATGAGTTTGGACATACTCTCTCCTCTTCTACTTTTTGGGATACTTTAAGGAGGATGAGTTTTAGCTCTTCTTTAAATGTTTGATAAAATTCAGCCATGAAGCCATCTGAACCAGGAATTTTGCTCTTAGATAGTTTTTTGATTACCAATTTGATTTCATTGCTGGTAATTGGTCTGTTCAGAGTTTCTGTTTCTTCCTGGTCAATCTTGAAGGTTGTATTTTTCTAGAAAGTTGTCCATTTTTTCTAGATTATCCCATTTTTGGCATATAATTTTTCATGTTATTCTCTAATAATGCTTTGTATTTCTGTGGTGTCCATAGTGATTTTTCTTTTCTCATTTCTGATTCTGTTTATGTGTATAGACTTTCTTTTTTTTTCTTGATATGTCTGGCTAGGGGGTTCTCTATTTTGTTTATATTCTCAAAAAACCAAAGAACTGGAATCTGGTTTTATTGATTCTTTCTACTGTCTTATTCTCAATTTTATTTACTTCTGCTCTGATCTTTATTATGTCCCTCCTTCTACTGATTTTGGGTCTCCTTTGTTCTTCTTTTTCTAGTTTTATTAATTGTGGGTTTAGACTGTTCATCTGGGAGTGCTCTTCTTTCTTGAGGTAAGCCTGTATTGCAATGTACTTTCCTCTTGGAACTGCCTTTTCTGCATCCCACAGGTCTTGGGCTGTTGAGTTTTGTTATCATTTTTCTCCATATTTTGCTTGATTCCTGTTTTAATTTGGTCATTGATCCTTTGATTACTTAGGAGCATGTTGTTCAGCCTCCATGTATTTGTGGGCTTTTTTGTTTTCTTTGCATAATTTATTTTTAGTCTCATACCTTTGTGGTCTGAGAAGCTGGTTGGCACTATTTCAATCTTTTTAAATTTATTGAGGCTCTTTTTGTGGCCTAGTATGTGATCTATGCTGGAAATCATTCCATGTACACTTGAGAAGAATTTGTATCCTGTTGCTTTTGAGTGGAGTGTTCTATAGATGTCTATTAGGTCCCTCTGTTCTAATGTGCTGCTCAGTGCCTCTGTCTCCTTACTTATTTTCTGTCTGGTTGATCTCTCTTTTGGTGTGAGTGGTATGTTGAAGTCTCCTAAAATGAGTGCATTGGATTCTATTTCTCCCTTTAATTCTGTTAGTACTGCCTTTGCTGTATCCCATAGGTTTTGGGCTGTTGAGTTTTTGTTGTCATTTGTCTCCATATATTTCCTGATCTCTGTTTTAATTTGATTATTTAGTCTGTTAAGCATCCATGTGTTTGTGGGCTTTTTTGTTTTCTTTGCATAATTTATTTCTAGTTTCATGCCTTTGTGGTCTGAGAAACTGGTTGGCATGATTTCAGTCTTTTTGAATTTATTGAATATGTTTCACACATTTAGGTGCTCCTATATTGGGTGCATAGATATTTGTAATGGTTATATCCTCTTGTTGGACTGTTCCCTTTATCATTATGTAATTTTCTTCTTTGGCTCTTGTTACTTTCTTTGTTTTGAAATCTATTTTGTCTGATATAAGTACTGCTACTTCTGCTTTTTTCTCCCTATTATTTGCATGAAATTTCCATCCTTTCACTTCTAGTCTGTGTAAGTCTTTGGGTGTCAAGTGAGTCCTTTTTAGGCAGTATATAGATGGGTCTTGTTTTTTTATCCATTCTGTAACTCTGTGTCTTTTGACTGGTGTATTCAGTCCATTTATCTTTATGGTGATTATCAATAGATATCAATAGATATGAACCAAAGGTTCAAAGATAACTTCCTTATTATCTAACAGTCTATCTTTAATCCCTTATTATGCTATTTTAATCACAATCTAGAGGTTCTTTTTTTCTTTGCTTTTATTTCTTCCTCCTCCACTCTTTATATATTACGTGTCATATTCTGTACTCTTTGTGTATCCCTTAACTGAATTTGTGTGTAGTTGATTTAATTTGCATTTGCTTAATAATTGGTCTACTTCATTTACTGTGGTTTTATTTTCTCTGGTGACAGCTATTTAGTCTTAGGAGCACATTCATCTAGAGCAGTCTCTTTAAGATAAACTGCAGAGATGGTTTGTGGATGGTGAATTCCCTCAACCTTTATCTGGAAACTGCTTATCCCTGCTTCAAATTTACATGATAATCTTGCCAGATAGAGTATTCTTGGTTGGACACCTTTTGGTTTCATTTCATTAAATTTATCATGTCACTCCCTTCTGGTCTGTAAGGTTTCTCCTGAGAGGTCTGCTGATAACCTAATGGGGTTTCCTTTGTACATGATTTTTTTTTCTCTCTCTGGCTACTTTCAATACTTTCTCCTCATTCTTGGTGTTTGCCATTTTAATTATTATGTCTCAGTGTTGTCTTCCTTGGGTCAGGAGATCTGTGCACTTCCACGGCCTGAGAGATTATTTCCTTCCCCAGATTGGGAAGTTTTCAGCAATTATTTCCCAAGAGAGACTTTCTATCTCTTTTTCTCTCTTCTTCTTCTGATACCCCTATAATGCAAATATTGTTCTCTTTGGATTGGTCACATAGTTCTCTTATTATTTTTTTCATTCCCAGAGATCCTTTTTTTCTCTTTGCCTCAGCTTCTTTGTTTTACTATTCTCTAATTTCTATTTCATTTACCATCTAATCTACTTTTAAATCCCTTCATTGTATGTTTCATTTCAGAAAATGTACTTTTCAAAATTTCTGTTTGTTGAATGCCTCCCTGAGATCTTGAATATTTTTCTTTAGCTCCATGAGCATGTTTATGACTTTTATTTTGAAATCTTTATCAAGAAGAATGGTTATTTCAGTTTCATTAAGACCTCCTTCTGGCATTTTTCTTGAATTTTTGTTTGGACCAAATTCCTCTGTCTCTCCTATTTTAGTGTTTCTTATGGGATAGTAGGTTGGTGTAGGAAGCACCCTCTAGTGCCCATAAGCTCTACTCTCCAGAGCTGCAGTGTGGCCACAGCAATAGTGGGGATCACAGGTGAGTACAACTGGCCCCTGCTGTGAGGAAAGAGCTCAGCTGGGAGGGTTTCCTGCCTTCCCAGCTCTAACACCTGCCTCCACTGCCAGGTCCAGTGGGCTGTGTATGCAGGGAGGAGCCTCTTTGCTACACCCTTGTAGCTGCCAAGGATGGGGCACCCATCCAACTGGCCTGGCACAATGGTGGGGGCAAAAGGTGAACAAATTGGTGCCTGCTGAGAGGAAGGAGAAGCAGGCTGTGGACCACAGTAGAGGGCTCCGGGATGCATTGCCAGCTAGGGGGATGGAGCATCTGAAGTTCCTGAGATTTCCCAACCTGCTGGGCTGAGCATGTGAGAATGATTTTATCCACATGCCCTTTCTCCTGAGCAGCAAGTTCTGTGTAATCTTTTCCCCTTTAGTACCCCTTTCACTGCTGGGTATTTTTCAAATTGCCTGCTTTTCTTTTGTTCAGGGCAGCTGGTTGTGCATACCTATTCTCCGCAAGTGAATGGAATCTCAGTCTCTTCGAGTAGTCTGCCTGTCTTTGCTTTCCAATCCCACTAATCTCTAGAGCACCATGTAATGTGGGTTTGTGTTCCCAGAACAGATGGCCAGGGCTGGGTGTTCAGTAGTCCTGCATTTCTACTACATCCCTGCTCCATTTCTCTTCCTCCTGCCTGGGGTCAGGTGGGGGCTTGGATCCTTCCAGACCATGACTTTTCTACTTTACCTTTTTCTGTGAGGTCTTCTCTTTTTCCCCCAGATGTAGGCAGTCTGTTCTGCAGTTTTCAGGTCACCCTTTCAGGATTAATTTTATTTGCTGTACTTTCTTGTTTTATGTGATTTGGGGAGGGGGCTTCTGCCTCACTTCTCATGCCACCATCATTTTCCCTCTATTCATGAGATTTTTGATGTTTATATTTAGAAACATCTTACATTCTGGCATTCTGTGTGAAAGGTCAGCAAGCCTTTTTTGTAATGGGCAGGATGGTAAATATTTTAGACTTTGAGGATCATACGGTCTCTGTCACTGTGCTGTTGTAACATGAAATCAGCCATAGACAGTATTTGAACATGTGGCATAGCTGTGTTCTAATAAACTTTATTTACAGAAACAGGTAGTAAGCTGGATATTTCCCAGGGGACATAGTTTGCCAACCTCTTTTCTAAAAGATCAGAACATGCCAGCTGGTTATTTTATCAGAATCATCTCAGTGTGATATGGGTACTTTTTCCTCCCAAACCTAAGGTTACCCATTAATAATTGCTACAATCATTGATTGAATGTGAAACTAAGAAGAAATTTAATGTGTACTTTAATGTGGTAAACTAATGGCTTCTCTATTCTTTCTGATTTCCTACTTTATATTATGCTATTTTACACCCTATTTACCTTATTTAAATTACACTGCTTAATATTGTAATCCTTTATGTTCTTTCATAATAATATTAAGTTATAGCAGAAGACATAAATTGGATTTTGGTTGTTTATCCTTGGAAAAGTATAAAGTATGACACATTATATTATATTTTAATAGTGTAATAATAAAACCATTAATTTAGTTTATGTTGCTTTCCCTTCCAAGAAAATAAAAAGTTTATCAATTATTTACAGAAGAGAATTGATTTAGGGTGCCTAAGGATATCTAATTTATATTTTAACAGTTTTGAAGAATGACCTAAAGATCTGAGAAGACCCACGTTTGTATTATACAAGCATAAATACTTTTAAAGCCACTCAGGCAGTTCTATAGGGCATATAGTTTATGTAGCTTCAGAAACAGACCATGAGAATTGTATGTGAATTTATATGGGAGGTGAAGGGGTTTGGGGAAGACAGCCAATAAAGAGTTCCTCACCAAGCTGGCTACCACTGTGAGTGAACAGATCTAAATCCCACTGAGATACTATGAAAGTCAACAATCATTCGTTGAAGGCTTCCCTGGAGACTATTAATTTCCCAGCACCGTGGGTTTGCTGCATGCTCATCAAATTATGTTCTAATAGGAGGATAAAGCCCTCAGGCAAACAGATGCAGGTGGTGGCCACAAGGAATCAGGCCAGGGCATGCTGACATAGACCCCATGAGGAGGTCAGGTGGGGCACTGACCATATCTGCTACAGTATGTGTAACTGATAAGCCTATGTCAGCTTTGGATGCTTGGAACATTTTTCAGTGTTGTTTTTCCTGCTCTTTTGGGCAAGTTTGTTTAACAGAATATTTTAATTATTTTTTTCTTAGTTCATGTATATTTAAGTATTGAAAAGGTTGATCACATAACAGCAGAGATGTATTTTCCACCAGACATTAAATTGTTTCACTACTTGCATCTCATCTCCAAAGCTTCATTTTATCTTTCCTTAGTTGGGAAAGGACTTTTTGTTGGGAAAAACTGTCTAGGTTAACTGTGAGACTTTTTATGGCAACAGAATGCTGAGGAGTCCTTCTGAGCGGTCTTGCAGAGAATATCTCTTGTAAGTATCTGAGAGCTGGCCGCAGTGACCTTCACCAGCACAGTCTCTAGCCTGGGCTTGAAACTGAACCCACATGCCCTGCTCCCTTATGCTCATCGGTGTTTGTTTTTGTTAGTTATTTGGTAGAGCATAGTTTATTCTGGATGTTGTTCAACTTATGTTTTTGACATAATTAACCTATGAGCATACCAGTGGAAAATAAAAAGCTAACTCAGTTTGAACCATTAACCTACATGGATGGCAGAAGAGATAATTTCTTCCTTGTTTCTAATAAACAGCTTAGTATTTGACTTCTGAAAGAGGAGCCCCATAATGTTTAATTTAGAAAATACAGGTTTAGATAAAGGCTAAGTATTCCTCTGAAATAAAGCAAAAGGGGATTTGGAGTTGTGTTCTGTTCATGCCTGTAGAAGGTGAGAGAGGAGAAGAGAATAGGAGAGAAAAAAGAGAAGAAAGAAGGTGTAAGGGGGTGGGATGGGGTGCCCATAACTCAGCAGAAGGTGTAGCCTGGGGAAGAGCACGTCTACTGAGAATTTCCTTGTGGGGAGTCTAGCCCATGAATAGAGTAAATTACATTATATTTGATGTGAAATTTCAAATTGTTCTAATCTGTGTGTAATTATTCACTCTGACTCAAAATACTTCCAATAAAAAAGTGATAAAAAAAAATCCTTGGCTTCCAGAGTTTGAGACAGGAATAAAGAAGAGAAAAGAATCACCCTATCAGTACTTAGTAACCAGCATGTTTACTCGCAGTGTGTGTCCTCTCGGGAGTGGACAGGAGACTAATGAATCTCCCCTCAGGAAGGGAATCTGCTGCAGGGACATCCCACTTCTCAGATAATGCCTCTGAAAAACAGAATGTCAGATTCTATAAAATAAGTGGCCTAGACTCTTTTTAAAAAGTCAGTGTTGAGAAGCAGGACAGGAAGAATAAAAGACTTCTTTTTATTCCTGCAGCACAGCCGGGGAATACCTCCAAAAACATTGATTTGAGGCGATCAAGCAGGCAAAGGATTTCATAAGGTTTGGGGGATGGAGCAACTGGGACAGCAAGTGGCTGAGACATTGAGAACAAGACCCAGAGCTTATCTGCAAGCACTCTGGCCTGTACATGTTCAAAACAAGATATCTGGTTAACATTAGAAAGAGAAAAATTTGATCTGTTTCCCTGAGAAGGATGTGAATGGTTATTTCTCAGTAAGTTGGCATTAACTTAGGGCTGCGTAGAACTTCTCAGCCATAGTACCTAGCTACAATCCTATTAGATCAGGGACTTCAAGATAGTTCAGGGATATACAGTGTTTCAATGGCATGAAAGACTAAAAAAAATAAATAAATGTGCATGAACTCTCCATCCTAGATTTAGAAACATAATAACCAAGTGCAATGTGCAAATCTTAAAGGGATCTTCAACGAAATAAAAGAAGCAACTAACAAAAGACATTTTGGGGGCAATTAGGACACTTTAAATACCTATATGACATTATATCATTGAACTAACAGCAATTTTCTTAGGTGTAATAATAGTATTTCAGTTATGTAAGAAAATGTTTTATTACTAGGAGACGTGCATGCTCTAGGTAAGTGTGCATATATTTTCTTCTTTACTGTAGGTCTGAAACTTTTCAAAATAAGAATGAGTGGGGAAATAAAAAGGCCAAACTAGCCAAGGACTTTCAGCAGTGAGGTACTTCTGTGCCTGTGGCTGTAGCAGGCATTCCCAAGGGCTATCCGAGGAAGGGGTCCACTTGGGAGTGAATTATATTACGAGGGCACTGTATTTTGTAAAATTTACAAAAATATTTTTGAATAAATACAATTAGAAATTTTAGGGAAAACGTATGGAAAAACATGAAATACAAAGGACACTCTTTGAATGACTGCAAGATATTTATCCAATCCTTGTCTATCTAAATATGCAACTTTCACAACTTTTTCTCATTAAGTATACTGTACTTTTAACTACACTTTAAAATTCGATGTTTATCCATTGTTCTCTACATACATATTGTAGTTACTAGATAGTATATTCATTCTAAGGAATAGTGTGCATATAAATATTTTGGAAGATCTTATAGAAATTCTGAAACAGATTATTAACAATTCCAACAAATTTTTCCTTGAATTGATTCCTAATTACAAACAGAATGTTTTGTTTTGAAGAAAGAGCTAATTTATATTAAACTTTTTATCTATAAAGAGCAGGTTGGGAAAAGGCTTGTAATGGCATGTTGAAAATACAGAGTGTATTTCTACATGTAAAAAAATACAAAAGGAATCACTTTAAACATAAAATGAATCTATGAGTGAAACCATTTTTGTTTTTTTAGAAGTGAGACTTTCTACTAAATAATCACGTTTATTTTAACTTTCATGTATAAGTAATTAACAATATGGAAGTGTCAAGTCAAGTTAAAATTCAGTAATACTTAAATTTTTGTATTTATAGTTTGATTTGCATTTGCCAATGACAAAGGATGGAGAGAATCTTGTCATGTGTGTATGTTTGCCATCTGATGCCAAAAAGAAGATACATGGATGGCAAATATACATATGACAAAATTCTCACCATCTTTAGTCATCAGGAAAATGCAAATTAAACTATAATGGAAAATCATTACACGCCTAGTAAAACACACAAAAATTTGATAATACTAAGTGTTGATGAAGAAAATGTCAGGCAATAGGACCTCTCATACTGCTAGAGGGCTTGCAAAGTAGAACAGTTATTTTGGTAAATAATTTAGCAGATTTTTCTATTTCAAAATACCAAATATGACTCAACAATTCCACCTCTAGACATCTACCCAAATTAAATGAAAATGTTATGTCCACAAAAAACATATTTGCAGATGTTATTCATAATAGTCCCAATGAACTATGTACCAAGTGATGATTAGATAATACACTGTGACCCATCCATATAATGGAACACTCTTCAACAATAAAAATAGAAAATGCTGATAATGCAGCAATAGAAATGAGGCTCTTAAGCATTACCAGAAATTAAAGAAGCCAGACACAAAAGACTACTTGCTGTTTGATTCTGTTTATTAACATTTTTGGAAAGAAAAAAATGTTAGGAACATGCAATGTAGCTGTGGTTGCCAGGGCCCAGGGGTTGGGTAGAGGGGACTGATGAAAGGGGTGCAGGAAAATTTCACACAATGGAAATCTTCATTGTGATGGTGGTGTTGTGCTTGTATAAATTTGTTGCAATGGATAGAAATACACACCTAAAGGGGTGGATTGTACATTGTGTGAACTATACTTCAAAAAACAGAATTAAAAAATGATAGAGGGAAATGCTGGGGACAGTGGGGGCTCCCCCTTCTCCGTTGCTGGCTGGTTGAGTAGGGTGCAAAGGGTGACTCACAGCAGTTGGCTGGACAGTACGTGCAGTCTTCCCACAGAGCAGTGAGCTCCAGCCCTGAGGGGTGACCACAGGTGGGAGCGTGTACTGCAGGGGTCTTGGCTCTGCTCAAACCAGAGCAAACGGCAGGTCCTCACTCTTCCCTTCTAACAGGATGTCATCTTTTCCTTACAGACTTTCATATTGGCTTCATATTCTAGTCTATATCCAAGTGAAGTGTCATGTCTGATTTGGTGATGTCTGTCTTTACAGAAGTTTTATGTATGTAAAGTCAAATATAATCATTTTCTATTTATAAAAATTTCAAAGAAAATAGAAGACTGTGAGTTTTTGTGTGCCATTTAACTGAAATTCTAATAAATGAAATAATATTCCAAGGGTTGATAAGCTAGGAGGATTAACTGCTAAAAAATGCCTAATTTGTTTCAGCCACAGAATTCGATTTCTCATTTAAAAAAGTGAGAACATTAATATACTCCATGCAGTGTTATCTTGTAAGAATTAACTGATATTATGGATGTTAATTATCTGAGACTCAGAGAAATTAAACAGTTTGCTTACATTTACTCTGCATCAATGACAGATAAGGGAACTGGTACTAATTACTAGTAAACCTTGTTAGACATATGTGGGAAGAGGTTGAATATAACGGCTCTTCGGAACTGATCTTTTTACAAGTTACAATGAAAATGCCATTTTTCTGTGACTCACACAAGAAAATTAACTGTAATCCTTTTGCTACTTTTCTAATTAAAACACACACACACACACACACACACACACACACACCGCCTAGAAACCTTCCTTGCATGTATTTGATTTGTCCACCAGATGGCATTATTAGTCCACAGGCTGCCAAACAGTCTTGTAAAAATTCTTGTAAAACTTTGACATCCTTTATTTGTGCCAAATTAAGTAAATCTGTGCCTTAACCATATTTGTTCCCATATCTGTTGAAATTCCTTTTATCATCCTTAGGTGAACACTACTGAAAAATCCAATATGTTGCTTTAATTACATTGCTGTGGGTGAGGATTGGTGAGGCCAATTGTAATTCAAGAGTCACCAGAGCCCTGGAAAGTTTGCATTTTGGTGAGTCCCAGCTCCCTGGGGAGAACACAGAGCACCGCAGAGGGCCACTGAGGGGCAGGGTAGGGCGGGGTGGTGGTGGTGAAGCACTGGGTGGGTTACCAGGCAGAGGAAAGGAAATGAGCTCCGAATGAGCACTTTGGTTGCTGTGGGAAAGAGAGGGTGGTGCAGAGCAAGCAGGTTTAGGGTTGGCTAACTTGAATAGCATCAGCAGGCTTTGGGAGATAGGGCCTATCCCTGGTTACCTGGCACCTGGCCCTGGCGCCACTAGGGAGGTGATTGAGGTGTGGACTTAATCTACCGCTCAGCAAGAGAACTGACTTATCTTTAGGAAGACCTCAACCCTGGGTCAAGAACACACCCAAACACACAAACTATATGAGTTTTCTTTAAATTTAATGGCAAGTTTATTCATTCTGCATGCAGGTGATAGTCATTTAGACCATTCTATCTTGTTGAAACTCGAGACTTTCTGTTCATCCCTAAAGTTATGTGTAGCCCCCCACCCCCGGTCAAGCCATGCAGTGGGAATGGGAGAGGCAAGCCTGGGGGGTTTCTGTTCCTTGGGTTGGCTTTGTTCCCAGCTAGTGTGGGTATTTACCTCTGGGTCTTAACATTTCTTGTGTATAAAATGAGAAGTTTGAACTAAGCAGCAGCATCACGGTGTTTGATTCACAGAACTTTAAATGACAGCCAGAAAGAATGGAGGGGAGAACTACACAATCATGGTTAGTGGAAATCAAATAACCATGTACCACATAATAAAAAGCAAAGAGTGTGGCTCCTGATAGTAAAGTGATTCAGTAAGATAAAAGGGACATAAAAATTCAAATGGAAAGGATAAGTTAAGGCAAAGGGGGCACGATGTTAAAATCTGTAAGTTGAAAGCCCAGAAGCAGCAACCCAAGACTGTATCAACAACCCTCACCCCTTCCCCACCCCTCCACTAGTCAGAATGGGCCTCTGCCTCAAAGCAAAGTGAATACTGTCCCGGCAAGAAGGCTCCTTCTGAAGGTTCTGCACTCTGGCCGTTGTGGTGAAGAGGTGCTGAGGGGGAGCACACAGATTTGTGAATTAGGCCACACCAGATCTCTCAAGGACTATGACCAGAGAAGCCCTTTCTATAGCAGCTCTCAAGAATACCACTCATGGATTTGCCTGAAGCATATTAATCAGGCAAGCTGATTGGCCAATTCAAGAGGAGTGGAAAAGAAAGAATAGAAACAGTATTTTAAAGATTGCATTGTACTGGGAGATGCTAGCAAAACAGGAATAGTATTATCACAGCTTATAGTAGGAAGGTGGTCCTGAAGCAACAAGATAAATCCAAGTGCAATGAACTGCATGACCAGTTTCAGGAGACAAGTTAGTAGAGGCATGTAAAACACATTAAAATTTGCAACATGCCAAACTTTTCTAGGGTGGTAGAACATTCATATTCCTTCTATTTTAACTTCTTATTTTGTATGGGACAAAAATAACATCAGGATTTATTTTTCTCAAAATTAAACACCTTATTTTACAAGTAGAATGACTGATTTGGGAAGAAATTGTATAGATTTGTGTTTCAATATCTACTGACAGCACTCCTGAGCTTTCAAATAAATCTAGCTGAAATAGTTTTGAAATCCTCATTTTTTAGCACTTCTTCCATTCTTTATGTTAAATCTAAAAGCCATTTTCCCTCAGCTCACTATCCCCTTATTTACCTCTACTAAACTTTACTACATTTTATTATAAATATATGTTTTTATGACCATGGTCTCCATGAGACTATTAACCCCTGATATACTGCCAGCTCTTCATTTGATATTTCCCAAGGCCTAGTACATTACATGGTATACAATGGGTAATTAACACATGTTGAATGAATAAATGAACATGCAGATTTTGATATTCTAGGGAAAGAAACTGGAAGTGGGTAAGAGATCAACATGGAATTGTCATTGACACAAAGAAAAGAACTCTGATCATGGCAATGCCCTGTCCTGCAATTTCACAGCCAATTTTTAATAGGGAATAGAATGATCACTGATAAAGAAAAGTCAAGAATAGTTAACTCTAAGTATCAAAAAGTAGAGGTTCTCTTTGTTTAATTTTGGCAACAGTAAAAGCATTGCACTGAGGATATAGTATAATTAATTGTCTTGTAAGAGATAAACAGAAGAGAAATCTTACTGGAGTACCCAGAACTCCAGGTAGAAAAGATATGTAAAGTTTATGTAGAGAATTCAATTTTGGCATCTTTTTGTATATTTAAGTGTAGACTTCTACCTTATTTCTTATTACCTCCACTTTTTATGTCTCACAATTTGCAGTTCAATACAGAAATTTTAGTCATTTAAAATGGTCAGTGCACCATGATTATTTTTCTAGATTTGGTTCTGGTTAGGATTTTTATTCTACCTTTTATATTTAATTACCGTGTGATTTGAGGTCCCATAGGTGTATTTTCCCAGGAAGGACAAGTCTACACCAATAATGCTTTTTTAATGAATACGGTAGATTTTCTAGACACCGGCACACCAGCTTACTCCAGTTGTAGTTACCCAAATGGAGAAGAAAATTGTGTATACATAGTGAACTATATGCAAGCTTTTAGAGGCAAGGATGGTCATTTATTTTGTTCATTTCTTTTTTGTGTTGCTCAGAATTGTGCATGGCTGTAACTCTGGATGGAGGGGGTTCCCAGCTCTGAGCAAGTTCACTACGGATTCGCTGAGACTGAATAATGACAACGGAATGTTAGAGTTAAAAAGGGACGCATGCCAAGCTTTATTTTCATGGCAGAAGGACAAACTCTAGACTCTTCTCTGCTCCCTGCTCAAGCCTCTGAGCCCCTCTCTCCTACTCTCCTGCTTCCCTCTGCTCTAATCCCCTGGTGGAACTCTTCTTGTATGACTACTGGCAGTCATGATTTATTGCCAATGGGTATACAAGTATGCGCCTGTGCAGTAGGCTAAGTATTACCTCATCACACATACACAATGGGCAAGATTAGGACCAAGTGAGAATCCCAGCCACGGAATTTCCATTTTCCCTATATAGCACTATTAGATCTTCAGCACATTTATGTCATTGAATACGTTAGAACCAATTTCATTTGTAGACTGCTGTTGTGAAGGAAGCCCTCCTCCCACACCACAACCCCAAGAAAAAATGCAGGTTGAGTCACAGGAAATTCTCAATAGGAAAAATGTATGCAGCTTCAAATTACATGCAGAAATAATGTTTGGAGATTTTCAAAGCTATAGTGTAAAAGAATGATTCTCAGATATGGTCAGTTCTAATAAAGAATATAGATAACTGAACTGGTGCAGAATTTGATAAGGATAGATCTGCGAAGGAAATCTGTACTCTAGAAAAGGCACTTCAATGTTGGGTTCCTTGTTATTTCCCCAGTGCCTGTAACAGTGCAGAGTATGTGGTACATGTACAATAATAATGAAGGACTCCGAGGAGATCAAAGATGGGTGCTGAGAGGCTGCAAATGTATTGCAAATAGATGACCGTTATCTTCTAAATCTTATACTAAGGAAAGATAGATGATATTCTTCTGAAAACAAATGACTGAGTTCATGGTTTGAAACTCCCTGGCAAAGTAGCAAGGGAAGGAAGCCAGTAAATGAAAGGGAGAGGGAAAATTTGGTTTGTCAATGAGCATATTTTTAAAATAATGTTAAGGACCTGTCAAGGTCATCTGTTGATCGGGAATATCCAAGACTGACTAGGATGGATTGCTTGTATTTCTAATTTATTTCATAAGTTCTTTGGATTTTTTAAATTACGTATGACAATATTTTATGCTTTATTCAGTAGATCTTAACTGTCTGTTTTTTCCGTTTCTTCTAGATCTGGATAATTCTGTACTGGTGGATCTTTCCCCCCAACATCATGACTGTTCTTTTCTGAGGCCCAGGCCAAATTATACATGCATCTTTTGAAGACAATAGTTCTGTAGTTGCAGAGTAATTACTTTTCCAACTCTATAGAAAATTTTCTGTTTAACCACTATCTACAGTGTGAAATTGAGTAGACATCTGAAGGAGCTAAACCCATTTATGTCTCTTCTCAAAAAATCATTAAGTTTGAGTCACATTGAAAGCTGTACTGACTTTAAATAATGTATTCTATTGCTTTTCTACTTACACATTACCCAGGTGCAAAAACACCTCACAATCTTCCACATTTCAAGCTTGTGTGTTTTAAACACACACACACACAGTTTCTCTCTCTCTCTCTCTCCTACCACTTCATTATTAATAGCTAATAATAACTATTAATAACAAAGCCAAGAACAACTTGACTTAGATTTTTGGCTTCTTGGGTTACATTAAGCAATTCCTGTGATCAGGGATGTTATCACCATTGGGTTTTTTGAGTGTTATTTAATTTGGCACTAATTTTCCAACAAAAGTGCTTGCTATGTTATAATTTATTTTGCCTTTTATAAAGTTATCTTAATTAGGCATGTTGAAAATAGTAGCACTGTGGTTGACTTTAATTAGCATATTCCAAGAAAAGGATGTAATCCAAGCAGGGATATAAAGGTATTGATTTTCTGCCTTACATGTCACAGGGTCAAGTATAATGTGGATGCTATTTGTATTAATATAAATTCCTAGCAATAGCATTGAAATATGTCACTATTATTGATTCCTGTTTTAAATAGCCAATGCCCATTGGTTTGAGTGGGAAAATTATTGGGATGGTTTTAGTACTTGATTGCTATGACTTAAGTCAATATCTGACCTATTGAACAGACATTCATAATATTGCACTTTATGCATCCCCATCAAAGTACAGAGTATGCAAAAAGATATAGTATATGGGCATATTAGAAGCAGCTTGTAAACCATCTGTCCTTGCTGGTTATTTTTTGATGGACTTCAGGGGGGGATGGAGGGAAATTGTGTATAGGTGTGTGGGTATCTTACAAAGTGTACACAGCAGGCTATGGTATATGAAATATTACCATAGAAGTATGCAAAATTTGTAAGATATTCCCAAGACTCTAAGACCATCAGAGTATAAGAAATTTCTTGGATTCTTACAGACAATAATGAACAAGTTATGGTGGTAATGAATGCATGGCTAAGTTTGAAAATTCATATGTGGCTCTAAAACCTTATGGTTTATTTCTATTTCTAAAGAAATACTAAACTTTATCAATTATTCCGAAATTACATCATGCCTAGAGGCATTCAGATCTAGAAAGCAGAGATGCCACACCTCATGAACTCTCAAAGAAACTGCATGCTGAATTCTTTCTGGTCTATCTAGACCTTTATACACATTTAATACTAACCAGACCACAGACTTTCTGATTTAGCTTTTTGTCGTATATCTCACTGTTGCACTGCTTTCCATGGCCTTGAAACTAGCTAATATTTTTTGGCTTGTCTCTCTATTTTGTTATTAACCCTGCCAATGTTACACAGCTTCCTGGTAAATGGCCTGTCTGATGCCCAGGTGAACCTGATTTTTACAGCTTCCCATGATTTTCCACAGGTTGGAGAAGGAAACCTACAGTGAATCTTTAAGAAAAGTACCTAAAGGTGATTCTGGGTCAAACTTGAAATACCATGCCTTCCTTTCCAGAGCTCCTATGATTTTACTTGTTTCTTCAGGGAAGTGTAATCGGTAAGGAAAATTAATTGTAAGCAAGTCACTATGTCCTAGGATTCACATCACTAATTTGTATAATGATGATCCTGATTTAAATTCTTTAAGGTGTATGAATCTATAGAACCTCTGTTTAACTATATTAGTAGTCTAATCAAATTTCATTGTGAATTGGGGTTTCCAGGCCTATGCTTGTATGCAGTTTGGTATCTGTGAAGCACTTAGGTAGCTGGTTGATAAATATTTGAGTTTGGCTGAATCTTAGTGCATCATGTTCTCAAATATTTAAGAATTTTGAATTGGTTGTTCTTGGATGAATTTCATTCTGTATATCCCAGATGTAATAATATACCTGGTTTCACAGTTTTAAAAAATGACTATTCCTTTTTAAAAAAAGTCACAAAATATGGGAGTACTGATCAAAAGCCAGTGTCTGGAGTTAGGCATCCTTTATTTAACACTGGATTCCACTACTTACTGACTGTGAACTTCAGCAAGTCATTCAATTTTTCTAAGAGTATTTCCCCATATCTTCAAATGAAGATAATGAAAAAAAATGTGAGGCTTAAATAAAAATTTTTACATATAAAATGTGCCATAAGTAAGTGTGAACTATTTGTTTGTCATTACTATTATTTTCATTGTTATTGTTTTAGGTAACTAGTCCCACCAAATTGTCATTCAACATTAGTAAGTTGGCCGCAAGTCTTTACAATTTGATGGGTAAGTTTTAACTCTGAAGTACATTCACATTCCAAATGGTTCTGCCTTATTTTCACAGTAGGAGCAGATTAGAGTCAATATAGGGCACAAAGTCGAGCATTTCTCATAAATACATTAGAGCAAAACAAAAATGACCCAGAAAGTGATTGTAAAATTTTTAGGAGTCAAGGTACAAGAGTGTATTCTTTTTCTGTGATACCACCCATAGTAACAGCAATTTTAACAACCAGTCATGGGCCAGAATACTTTTCTGAAAGCCCAAGAGTATAGCTGAGAGGTTCTTACATTGCAATGGAGCAAAAATTCTGAGAACTACCTCATTTTATGAGACCGGCATTATCCTGATATGAAAGCTAGATAAGGCCACTGCAGAAAAAAAATACTGTAGGCCTATAGATTTATCCCTGGGTTGTAAGGAAAGTTCAACATAGGCATATCAATAACTGTGATTCACCACATTAGTAGAATGAAGGCTTAAAAAATATACAATCCTCTCAATAGATACAGAAAAGGCATTTGACAAAATTCAACACCCTTTCATTGTAAAAATGCTCAACAAATTGGGTGCTAAAAGAAACATACCTCAACATAATAAAGGCTGTAAAAGATAAATCCACAGCTAACATCATACTCAATGGTAAAAAGGTGAAAGCTTTTCCTCTACTACTGGCAACAGGGCAAGGGTGCCCCCTCTCATCACTCCTGTTTAACATAGCACTGGAAGTCCTAGCCAGACCAATTAGGCAAGAAAAAGAAACAAAGCCATCCGAATCTGAAAGGAAGAAGTAAAATTTTGTCTGTTTCCAGATGACATGGTTTATTTATAGAAAACTCTTAAGACCACTAAATAACCATTTAATTAATCAATGAATCCAGTAAAGTTGTAGGATATAAAATAAACCTACCCAAATCAGTTGCATATCTATACACTAATGACAAACTATCTGAAAAAGAAAGAAAACAATCCTATTCACAATAGGATCAAAGCAATATAATACTTAAGAATAAATTTAACCAAGTAGGTGAAAGATCTGTACAGAGCAAACTAGAAGGCATTGATGCAAAAAACTGAAGAAGGAACACAAATATGGGAAAATATCCCATTCATGAATTAGAAGAATTAGTATTGTTAAAATGTCTATACTACCCAAAGTTATTTACAGACTCAGTGCAATCTCTAACAAAATCCCAATGGCATTTTTCACAGAAATAAAAATTACAATTCCAAAATTCATATTTTATTTAAAATTCATATTCACAAAAGACCCTGCATGCTAAAGCAGTACTATGCAAGAAGAAGAAGGAAGCCACAAGGATCATACTTCTTGATACTTCAAATTATATTGTAAAGCTATAATAATTAAAACTGTATAGCTCTGGCATAAAAACCACAACAAAGAATGGAGAGCCAGAAATAAACCTACACATATACGGTCAACTAATCTTTGAAAGGGCACCAAAGATACTGAGACAATCTCTTTAATAAGTGGTGTTGGCAAACTGTATATCCACACGAAAAAAATGAAATTTGACCCTTATGCCATACACAAAAAACAAACTAAAAATGGATTACAGACTGAAATTTAAGACCTGAAACTATAAAACTCCTAGAAGAAAATATAAAGAGATAGCTTCTGGACATTGGCCTTGGTGATGACTTCTTCGATGTGAAACTAAAAGTACAGGCAACTAAAGCAAACATAAGTGGGATTCTATCATTTTAAAATGCTTCTACACAGTAAAGGAAACAATAAAATGAAAAGGCAACCTACATAATGGGAGAAAATATTTGTGCATCACCTACCTGGTAAGTGTTTAATAACCAGAATATATGAGAGACTGATATACAATAGCAAATACACACACACACACACACACACACACACACACACACACACACAAATCTGGATCCCAAAGGGGTACTTGCACTCTCTTGTTCACTGCAGCATTATTCACAATAGCCAAGATATGGAAAACAACCTAAATATCCATTGACAGGCTAATGGCTGAAGAAAATGTGACATACATACAATGGACTATTATGCAGCCTTAAAAAAGAGGAAATCCTTCCATTTGCAATACAGAGCTGGAGGATACAATAAGTAAGGCAAGCCAGACATAGAAAGATAAATACTGTATGATCTCAAACTCTTAGAGAGAATAAAATGGTGGTTGCCAGGGGCTGGGGGTAGGGAGGAATGAGGACATGATGGTCAAAGGTATAAGGTTTCAGTTATGCAAGTACTTTTATATTATTCAGTTATAAAAATATTATGACATCCACTAGACAGCACAGTGTCTACAGCTAATAATACTGTACTGTACTCAAATTTTGCTAAGATGGTAGGTTTTAGAGTGTTCTTACCACATAAAAATTAATTGAAATAAAATGTTATAAATCAAACTTAAGTAAATATATTTGTTGATTGAATATTTAGTGACTCAAGAAATTTCCTGCAGCCCAAATAATATTTAAAATGTTTTAGTATTTTTTAATAAAAATAAAATAACCAGATTCAAAAAAAGGAATATTTCCACTGTACACAGCAGCTTTTTTGAACATTTAACTATCCAGATGTCACTGAAGAACATTAGCTACATAAGACACTGTGTGATATTACACAACTTGGCCCAGTTTTTGGCCAGCATCTATGTCCCTTGGAGCTATGCTGCAAGTTTTGAGGTCCTTATGAACATTTTCCCTAAGTGCCAGAGTGAGAGATTAAGTAGGATGTTTAGAAAAGCAAAGTTGTTTTTAAAATACAACAACTGGCTTCAAGAAATTGCATTTAAACCTACTTAGAGACAAAGAATCATTTAAATCTTTTTAGAAAAGAATCTCCACAATTTGCTTACTTTTTACTTCAATTTTACTTGAATATATAAGCAAAATTAGGTTATACAAACACACATACACATGCACATATCCCATTTCTACTGTATGATCAGATTACATAGATCATTAATTAGATAGATGGATGGATACAGTATCCAAGTCCCAGATTTTATCCAAGGAGAGATGTATCGTTACTGTGCTGCTGACGTGTGGACTCTCTCAGGTGTCCACCTCTGCCACACACAGAGGGCCCCCAATTCCATCATGCTCATAAAAGCCAGTGCTCTGATTAGTTCAACATGGAATAATCATCCTGTGTAGATGCACATCTCCCACCTGGGTCTCAATGAAATTTGATAGTTGCCTTACTGTTTTTTTTTTTGTGAGAGAAAGCCATTTCACAGCATCATGCAGAGAGAAACAGTGCATTAACACTTCTGGAGCTGATCATTTGGCAGCAGTTTTCTCTTGGGCTCTGAGGCAAGTCTCCTGAAGAGCCAGCATGCCTATTAGGGGTTTGCTGAATGTATTCCACCACCAGCCACAAACTTTCATATAAGACATCCGGTCAGAAATGTCCCTGTCTGTGCTTCAGTAGCTTGATTTTTTTCAAGATCATTTACATCATGAGAAATTTCAAAGCAGCATTTTAAAAGAAAAAAACACATGAGTGCATTGTAAATAGCATTTAATTCCCTGTAGGGAAATAATCACTCAAAATTGTAGTTATCCAAAACACTGAAAAATTCCAGCAATCATTAAACAGGTTTCAATCTTTTGATATTAAATAGATGGACAGGATCTAAATGGCATTAGAAATCATAAAAGTTTCATAGTTGGCATAATATTTTTGTTGTAACAATACCTCAAAATTCCACAAAAGATTAAAAAATCAAAATAACAAATTATGAACAATAAAGCCTAAAAAACATAAAAAGAATTAGGACATATCCATGTAATGGGAGTTAAACTGAAGATCATTCTACATATTTTTCACACAACTCTCTGTGCTCTCTGGGGTTTATCCACCAACAAGATCAGAATAAAAAGTTAAGAATATTTCTGAAAATTGCAAAGAATTGCTTTAAGATTTTTCAATTCTCCTGTTGCTTTTATATTAGCAAAAAGATTGTTCTAGTTCATAAATTCTAGAAGTTTTTCTCAACCACACCTCTTCTACAGTGTTTATACCAAAATGTCTAGTCTCTTTATCAAATACGCAAATGTTGATTTTAACTTCATGAGATGTTTTCATCCAGTTAAGAATTTCCTGCAAGGGTTAACTGTTTTACAAATCAGTTCTGAGGCCTGCCATTTCTCATTATTTCTGGTCTCAGTATGGACCACAAGGCAAATCCTTTAAAGCCGGAAGTACAATCATTCTATAGGAAATTTATGTTGCACACATAACATATTTGGTTCACAGTAGTCTTATTGTTTTGTGTATTACAAAAAGGCTTTGAGATTCTGATGAAATCTATGTGGCTCTGTGGGTCAGTCCTCTGGATAGTGTACAATAAATGACAAAAATAATATGCACAATTTCAGTGGATCTGTGTCTTTTTAACTGAGTTCATGGACTTCAGTTAAGGAACTGCAGTTTATTTCTCTCCCCTTTGTGTAGCAAATGGGAATTTAGAATAAGCACACAGGAAAAATAATTGAGCTGTTAAACCTGAAGCGTGGTGATGGCTTCACCTGCCTGCACCTCACCCTCCTCTTTGGCCAAATAAGGTGATTGAATGAGATGACCTTGGAATCCATTCCACCTTTGACATTCTATAATTACATATAAGAATTATAAAGATGCTGATAATAATTTGTCTCGAATAGCCATCTTCACCCTGTGCGGTTCAAACCATAGGGGTATTAGAAGGTGCTTAAGGCTGTTCAACAATGAACTGGATTTAAGTGCTTAGACCCTAACTAGAATAGTTCCTTTTGAATTTGTTTATTATGCATCTGTGTGTGAGTTATTTTAAAGAATACATATATAATATATACATATATGTACATATGTATGTATGTGTGTGTGTGTGTATATATATATGCTATCCAGTATGGTGTCTCTAGCCACATGAGGCTGAGTACTAGAAATGTGGCCAGTGAGACTGAGGATCTGAATTTTTCTTTTTATTTAATTTCAATGTAAATAGCCACTTGCGTCTAGTTTCTAAGATGTTGGGCAGGACAACTATAGAAATTTTGAGCTAAATAAACTGGCCTCAGTTTCCTATTATTAGCAATCTTTAAATTAGTTCCCAATTTGTATTTACGTCTTATTATTTTTAAATTGACATGTAATTGATATAACGTCACATTAGTCTCAGCTGTACAACAAAATGATTCAATATTTGTGTATATCCTCAAATGATTATCACAATATACATAGTAAGTCATGGAGAGGTAACATACATCATGGTGACTATAGTTAATAATAGGGTATTGCATGTTTGATAGTTGCGAAGACATTAGATCTTAAAAGTTCTCATCATTATTAGCAATCTTCATTAGCTGGTGACTAATTAAAAGTGATTTTAGAGGCAAGTCAAGCATCAAATGAATAATTGTACTGGGTGACTGAATTCTATTTCATAATTAAAATTCTAAGATTCTTTTGCTCAGATTGTGGAACAGGCACAGACTTTAAACCAGACAATCTGGTTTGAATTCCAGCTGTGCAGTTTAGAAGCTGAGTGTCATATCTGACAGGTGAGTTACTAACAACCCTCTACGTTTCTGTAAAGTGAGGACAACAATTTCAATCTCATAGGATCACTGTGAGGAGTAAATGAAACAATACATATGAAGTTCCTAATGTAGTGCCTGGCTCATGCAGCTGATTTTCTACAAATGTTATTTCACCTCTCTATGCAGGTAACACATAACTGAGACATGTTTAATTCATCTTTTGAAATGTGTAGGTAAAATATGTCCTTAACTAGTATTGAGGATGGAAAAAATTTAAATGATACAGATGCTGTTCAACTTGAGTTTTACTTCTCCAAATGTGATTTTTAATTTGATGTTAACTGTCCTTGTTTATCCCAAGATTGGGGAAGCAAGGAAATGCAGGCTAAAGATTTAGCCTCAGCTTACTCTAAGTAGTATAGATTTGAATCTTGCAAATATACCTACTACCACTAGCAGTAGATTACTCTCAATTCCAGAACGTGCTTGTCACTGAGTTTTTGAAGACCTGTGCGGGTGCTAACATGGAAACACCTTCTTTCCTGGATTTGGCTTTTTCCCAAGCAGCAAATGTTATACCTCTAGTGAAGGCAAACTGATTTCTCAGAAAGAGTTCAGGTGAATAGCACTGTGATAGCCCCTGCCTAGAATTAACCTGAGCAGGACAGTCCTTCTTTCTCTTCTTAAATCAAAAGGATATTGCTTGGGCAAAATTCTGAATAAGGAACTCTGAGAGAGACTCTGTTGCCAAATAAATGGAGTGCTTTAAGCATGCCTTGATACCCACAAATGTGAGACTTGGCACAAATTTCCAGGTTATGTATATTTTCCACTTGACACTAAATTCCAATTCACAAATTTCCACCCTGAGTGTGCTTAGGAGAACATGGTTTTTCAGAAATCCTGAATTTCCTTGTAGTTGAAAATCAGAAGCCTGAAATATAATTTTGTTTTATAGTATCTCGTTATACATCTGTTTCCTTGGGAAGGATGGTTACTTCTAGTATTTGTCTGGGCAACTCCAAAACCTGAGTGCCAACTCCTCCCTTGGGACTGTCTCTGAAGCACTATAGCATAGAACAGATTTGTTCAATGAATCTCAATAGACTCATAAGACATTTTACTAGGTCGACAAAATAATAATAATTTTATACTGGGGGAACAGTGTTTTTCAGAGGACTAATAAGTGCTTGCACTTATTTTACCACTAAAGATATATTAGTAATTAGTGGCCTATTTTCAGATACAGACCTTCATTGACATTTGGGAAGGTCTGTCTAAGCAGACAGTTCCAACTGAGTTCAAAATGGAAATGGCCCCAACGTGAGTTACTGAATGATAAACCTCACCTCCTCCACCAAGATGAATTTTATGTAAACATCCTGGGCCTCCTATGAGGAGGCCTGACCTACAGGGAACCTGCCTGTCTAATTCTGATGCTCTGCAAAACTACATAATGCAAAACCCTTTGCTTATTCTAAAAATAGTGAGTATAATTAGTCTTGCAAATCAATGTTTCCACTCATCAGGATGACAAAATAACTTGTTAAATAGCATGCTTAATTTACATATCCGAGAGTCACCAAAAGCTTTGTCTTCCATTTATACGATTATATCCTTTTAGGAGAAAAAAAAATGCAGTTCATTGGCCAGCTGCCACTCTCCGAAATACAGGAGGTAATTAGAACCATACCGCTGTCATGTTTCCATAGCAAAATGCAACCTGCTTTCAGAGCAAATATGCCGTTATCTTATCTGGTGCTCCTTTATATGTAATTACTATGATTGTTATGCTTATGGGTAAAATTAATAAAAAAATGAGTAAATTGAAACTAGCTTTTACATGTAATATCTTGTGATTAAATCACCAACAATCGGGAATCAAAATAAATATGATATAGACATATGCATATGTAAATACTTTCTTGTATACTAAAGGACAAAAGTAATGTACAACAATGTTATTTTATTAACGTAATTAATGCCAGTGACATTCTTTCATTTTTTCAAGTAATGTGAAGCAATAGTAATTTAAAGAATTTCTCTCCCCCTAGAATTGTGCTACTATTAAAATATTTTGAGGGTTGGTAGCAAAAATCTACCAAAATTATGAGAAAAAGTGAAAAATTTAAAGAAAGGGCTAAATTAGATGTCTGTTCTATATTTCTATATTTGTCTTTTGACCTGGGGTAGTGTATTTTTTTCATTTCAAAACAAAGTTCCTATGGAATTTGTTTATTCCTATGATAAACAAAGTAATATTTTTCCCTTAAAAAATAAAGCAATAGCAATCTATTTCCTTTCAATCATCATGTCACATTCAGTTGGCTCAAATCTTTTGTGGATAGTAAATTCTTCCAACATCACCTGCTTTCCCAAACCAAAAATGTTGCATACCTTTAAAAATATGACAATTTTCCAGTAATAAACATATTAGTCAAGAACTGGAACACTTGAAACCATGATACCAGTGCATTCTTTCCTTGTTGACCTGGGAAGAAGTTCATTATAAGAAATTAGCTTTAGTAGCGTGACCTGAGTACCAAGTACAATAATTTTCTGGCATCAGGATAAAGCAGCATCATAATATTGGGGCTATTTATAGTGGAATATGTGGATTTAATTACATTTAAAATCAAGACGTGCTTGTTGAATAGATGCGTTGAGTTGGCCTACTATGTTTCAGACATTATTGCAAGGGCTGAAAAACCAGTGATGAGGAGACCAAAGTGGTCACTTCTCTTCCAAAGCTTACATTTTAAAAAGGAAAAGAAAAACAAGAACAAACATTCTTGCTTTGAGGGGAATCAGGTACTTTGAAAATATCTAGCAGATAAGAGCTAGACTTGCCCAGAGGCCCTTAAATATTTTCTGAGGATATTAAATATAAGTAAAAACCTGAAGGACTAATAGGAACTTTAAGAAAAATACTTATTTTACTGTTGCTTCCCTTGGTTTATTAAAATGTGTTAGATCAAACATTGCATTATTTTATGTGTGGGTTGAATTACTGCCTAGCCTATTTAATAATACTAATAGCTTAATAATAACTTCTGGATTATTTGAATTTCAATTTACTAATTAAACATGATAAAAATGTACTTAATATCTGAAATTTGGAGACTGTATCGTTCTTTCTAAGTAGAATGTGAACTGCACAAAGTTCTCACTTATTACACATACCTGAAGGAAAAGGACAGGGAACCAAAACATTTAAAAATTAATTATTCTATAGCAAGCCTATCCTAGGAACTATAGCATCAGGATAAAATAGCATAATAAAACATGTTATTATTTTTATAAATATACATGTGTAATATGTACTTACATAATCTATGTAGATTATACATTTATAGCACAATAAATTATACAAATATTTCTATTTTACAGGCACAGGGACATTCAGTAACTTTTCCTTGATCACACAGATAGGAATTGGAATAAACAGGCCCAAGGAAATGAGGACCAATTTCTATTTAAACTGTTAGCTACATGTATGAAAATTTCACTATGTGCCTGGTTCTATATTAAGTTTGATATGAAAGTAAAAATGAGTTGCAAATCCATTTTTTGGCACACTCTACTTGTTATTTCCTTATATTATAATGATTATGTTCACTCATTTTATCAACAATTAGATTGTGCCTACTATGTGCTAGATTTTGAGCATAGAAAGATTCTAAGCTCTTATAACAGTCTACAAGGAGCTCACAATTATGGGGGAATCAGACACATAATGATTCTATATGTACTTCAGGAATGAGAAAAAACTCTTGTGTTTGCAATCTTGCTTGATCCTGAAAAAAAAAAAGAGGCAAATAAAAGAGGTATTTTTATTAAAAAAAAGGGGAAAGGTTAAATGATTTCCCTATTATATGCACTTTATGAACTACAGAAATGGACTATGCTGCCACAGATGTTAGATACTCCCAAAGCTCAGTAAAAACCACTTGGATTAGGTCCAAAAATCAGAATAAAATAAATAACTTTTAGTTAAAAATTTATCTAAATAATGGTCCCTAATGCAGCTTCTCCCAATTCCCTACTTAAAAAAACAATTAAGAAATGGAAAAGAGACAAACATTAATCTAGGAGTGGCAATTAGCTATTGCCAACATCTGGGGCTGGAGGAGAAATTCATTAATTATAAGATGCGTGGATCCCAATTAACAATCATAATCAGAAATTATCATTAATTCATTGTTAAACGTCTGCTGTGAGCCAGATATTCTGTTTTTTTTCTTGAAAGAGAGGTAGCAATATGAACTAGCTTTTTATCCCTACTGCTCTGGACGCAGTTTGAAAAAACAACCGTGTCCATGCTGAGCGGAAAATTGGGCAGCTAATCTTTCTTTCTGAGATGGTCAATAGGGGCACAGTCATTTTTAACTTCCCAGAGACTGCCACAACCCAAAAACAGAAGGATAAGGGGTACTGATGTGTGTCTATGTGCTCTGGGCAGGGAGAGAAGAAAACGCACTCACCCCAACATGGAAGCTGTCACACCAGAAATAAAGTGAGTGGAACCAGAAAAAAGAATGCAACATCCTTTGGTTTGTGGCTGTTCCATACTATTTCATATCATCTCAAAAACAAGCATTAATACAAGCATTTAGTAATGGGAGATAATGTATCTGTCCAGCAATGCTTAACAAATTAGATGTTTGCACATCTAATTCAGGTCAGATACGGGGGAATGCCACATAGCCAAACTCCACTATTATGAATAAAAATTGGATCAGGTTCACAAACATCCCTCTTTCTGTTACAAAATGCTTGCTCAATTCTATCAACACCCAAATGGATATGAGCAGGGACAAGGGGAATTTATCCACCCTGAATGTACCACATCTCAACAAATTGCTTCTTACCCTAGAATAAGTAAACATAAAAATACCCTTGAGTTCAGCCTTCTGCTTAGAATGCAGAAAGCTTCAAGAGAGTATCATTTCTGAACTAATAAGGAAAGAAAAAAAGCCAGATAATGTACAAAATCATAACTTTTTATTGAGCTCATCAGAGAATTAAAGTCACAAGCCAGGTAACCTGTATTCCAGAGAGAGACAATCATTTTCAGTGAGAGATGGGACACAGGAACGGTTTCATCTTAGGGAAATAAAATGAAGATATGAATGCCATACAAAGAAGAAAGAAAAAAAACTATTAATTTGGCTAGAATTATAAAATTTATGAAAAAACAAATGTCAGCTAGCAACAGATTAGAGTAACTAAAATCCCCAGACCCCAAGAGGGTTTATCTTCACTTACAGTCTCCTAAGCACAGCTCTCCAATGGGTGCTTGAGAGAGATGAGGGATGTGGTGGAGACGAGAAACCCCCCTTTGATGGCACAGGTATGGAGGAGGTGACTTACTGCTGCTGGGGCACAGACACAAAGCCTTGATGGGTCTCTGCTACTAAGCAATACCCTTTAAATTCTGGGATATCGGCAGCAATCGATCAACTCCCAGGGTGAATTAAAAATTAATTCTAAGAAAGGAATAGAAAAGCAAAACTTCCTCTGTTTCTGGATGAGGGTATAAAGCCCTGTTACTCAGGAAACAGGCAAAGGTCAATTTTGTCTGGAGAAAAACTTCTGTATCTGGGAGGGAGACAGGAAACCATAGCGGGTTCAAAATTCTGCAGCCATTTCAAGCAGGGGTCTGCTATTTCTGGAGGAAGAATCACAAGTCAAATTTTCTGCAAGACAAATCACAGATATACATCTGAGGAGGCTAAGAAACGCTCATCTCCAGGGGCCAGGACCACAGGTGCTGCTTATGGTGGAGACTGACCAGGGCAGTGGTCCACTTAATGCTCCTCCACAACAAACCAGTCCTTTGTGGAAGCACCCACCCTGGGGTAGGAGCAAGCGGGCCCAGGAGCTCTGCGGCTCAGGTGTGCAGGGACTGCTGAAAGCTGAGGGTGGAGCAAGACAATCAAGGAGAGCTCTCCACACCAGCCCCTGTCCAAGTCCAGGTAAGAGCATCGTTTGAAGCACGAAACAGAGCAAAAGCAACAATGAAACCCCAAACCAGATCAACTATTGAACTGGATCTCTGTATGTAATATATTTCTGGCCTGATTTATATCTGCTGTCTTTTGTTCCCAGCAGTTTCACAATATGTCACAGTGTTTTCTTTTCAATTCTGTTTAGAATTTGCCAAGATTCTTGAACCTCTGGGTCAATGCTTTCCCTTACTGCTACAAAGTTCTCAACCATTTTCTTTTCAAATATATGTTTTGGTTTTTTATTTTTTTTCTGTAAAACATATTTTCTCTCTTTCTTTCCCTGGGAAAGGTTAGACTGAAAAGTCCTGTACAACAGATCAGATTTTTCTGTGTGTGTGTTGTTAAACTTTTCTCACTTGATGTTTCTGTTTGGAATGACCATTCTTCAAGTACACTGATTCTAAAGTCTTCTATTTAATTCACCAGATAAAAAACATAATATCAAATATGAGGTATTTATCTCTAGCATTTCTGTATGGTTCTTTTTAGAGTTGCCACACATCTTCTGGAATTACCATCTCTTCATGCATGGTGTCCACGTCTTCCAATAAATCCTTTGGAATATTTTTCTTTATAGTTAAAAATCAGTCATAACTTCTGCAACTGAGCCATCTCTGGGTCTTCTTCTATAGACTATTTCTTGTCTGTATGTCACATTTTCTAATTTTTTTGTGTGTATATTTTGTAATTTGTGACTATATGCCAATGTTTTCATGCAAAAAATGTAGGTAATAAATTGAATGATATTCATTTTCTGTGCATTGACTCTTTCATCAGGCTCTGAGGGCTGAGAGGGCTTAATCTGATTTGCAGTTTATCTGGTCCTGGGTTTTGTTGCACATTGGGTCTGATTCAGTTCGCCACGGACCTCAGATATTTTGAGAGATGGATGGGGACTTTCCTCCCAACAGCGCATGGGGCTGAGGACTGCTGGGATTCAGCAGTCGGCCTGTGTTTCAATGCTGAGTCAGCAGAGAGATCTCTTCCTACTTCACAACCAGGGTCACTGGGGAATTCCCTGCTCTCCAGCTCTTCCTTTGATTTCTGGGCCTGCAGGAATCGCGATAGTCCCACTGTCTGTTCCTCCACATCCCTACCCTCTGGGGTGGCTCGAACGTCTCAGGATTTCTCTCAGTTCTACTTCCGCCCCTTTAGGCTTCAGCTTTGGAAATACTGGAGCATCTCTGCGGCATTTCTCAGCATCCCCTCAGCCCCTCCAGACTTCGGTTATCAAAAGCTCTTATGTGCCCCTCAGTCTGTGTGTTTGAGTGTCAGTTGTTGGTAGTTGAAAATCTGGGGAGCTTGGGAGCACATTTCCTAACATTCCTCCCTTACTCTTTCCACAGGCAAAAGCCCATTTGTGGTAGATTTCTGTCCGATCTCCTGCCCTCCCCTGCACTCTGGGGAAGGGATAACTTTGCCCCGGGGAGGAAGCCCTGTGCCCCGGGGAGAGCCCTTCTCCATCCTCCTTCCCTACCCCAACTCCTGAGACACTACTCCATGTATTTGGTGAAGACGTATGGGAAGATGCTGCTATCTGAGTGCAGGCTCGCTCTGTGGAGGGGATGCTTGTAACTCCAAATGACTTGCCAGCCCACATGTCGATGTTAAAAGCTTTTTTAAAGGTTTTGCTGTTTTTGACTTACCATAGTCTATGGTGAATTCCCCTTCCATCTGCTCTTTACCCAGGGGTAGGCGCCACCATGGGTCTTACATCTCCCATAAAGGACTTGCTACTTTTGGGGATTTAGTTCCTTTAGGTTTTTGAGGCCTCAGCAAACTTGCTTCCATTTCTTGTGCTTGCTGTTTTACTCTGAATAGTTTCTTTTCACTAGATTTTTATAATCTATAAGCATTTACTAGAAAATAACGTTCAGTTAACATTCAATGGTGACTCTTACTCTCCACCCTCCACTGCTACCTGCCGTTGCTACACTTCACATTCCATATTCCACTGCCCTTTTTTTAAAAAAATGTCCTCATAGTCTTCTCACCATGTGAAGTCACGGTAACATATGTGCCTACTGGTTTCTTGTCTAAGTTTCTCCCCCTGATGGCAGGAGCTTGGGATTGTTTATGCTGGCAGCTCCATTCCAGTGCCCAGAAGAGTGCCTGGCACAGAGCAGATGCCCATAAATACCTAGTGAACAAATGAATGGATGAGTTTTGGGAGGAAAGTTTTGAATGACTACACAAAAATCCACTTCCTTTTGGAAGTGCTTGGAAGTACCTGGTAAGGGTGCCATTGTCCCCTTTCAGGGCAGGCATGTGGGCAGTGCTTATTTCTCCCAGCAATAGCATGTGACAATCTGCCCCAATGGCTGGAGTAGCTGCAGGCAGAGAAGCTCACCTACTCCTTCCGGTGCAGATTTAACTGGAGGTTGGTCACATTTGCCTAGCTGCCTACCTGCCCATGGGACTGTCTTAGTTCCAGCCTCTCCAGATGTCAGGCTGAAACCATGTGGATCAAGGTCTGGTTCCACCATAAATCACAGTTAGCATAGGCAGTCTCGTATGGCCTATGGCCCCCAGTTACAAAATGACACTTCTTTCAGTTAGGATATCGTAAGGGATGACCTTTCTTTGGACAAAGTTAATCCTTTAAAGCACAGTTCTATATAGGCATTTATTCAGCTAAGTTATACCAATTGTGCATCACGTAAACATACGTCTACGTCTCTGTATTTTTGTGCATGCTGATTCTATAATAAACCAAAACAACAAAACATGAAAAGAAACCCCGATCCATTACAGAAATACAGCAAGTTGACATAATAGCTTCCTGACTTGCGGAATAATTTACTGTTCTTAATTCCCTCATTCTTTATGGTTTCAAGCTTTCAATTAATGAAATGCAATTCGGTTGAAAGCTTGAAATCGTTGCAGAAAAATACATTGGTGATCAACATTTCAGGGAAGTTCTGCAGCACAGATAATAACAAACGATGCTTGGAATTCATTTAGACATAGGTTTCTTATCTGAAGAGTCAAGCAAAGATATCTGTTATCTTTACCACTTTTCCCATTTGCATTAGAATTATTATTTATGGCAATTAGAAGATACTGCATTTTAAATATGTACATATCATAGAAAAGATAAAATCTTTTATGTTGCTGTCATTACCACTTATATTCCCTAACTCAGTTGTACTCAAAGTTATTAGTAGTTTTTTTGGAACTTGGTATGTACTTTATCAGTCATGAAGCACATTTTCTCAACTGTGAGCATTTTCCTATTATTTGCATTGTATTCTATACATGTTGATCTATGGGAAGAAGTTTGAAATGAGAAATAACCAGATAATCAGATAAAAGACTATATCTGATAAGGGGATGCGGTTAGGATATGCAACAAAACCATTCCTAGGTTGGTTTTCTTCCAAATATACTACTGACTTACTCTGTGTGCGTAAATGTATAATACCTCATTTGGATGCAGCATCATTCACAATTCATGAAAAAATTTCAGACTATAATTTTGTTAAATTAGAATTGTCAAGTCATTCTTTGTCTTCTAAGAGTAAGAGATTGTTCAGTTAATGAAAAGAAATGCTTAGCAGGTATTACTTCCTGCACTTGATGATACATGCAACCTAAGGGGCAACCATTTATGAACAACCAAAGAGGTTAGGGAATAACTGGGAAGTCAATAAAAGGCCAGAAGTATAGTTAGAAACATCCTGATTTTTGGAAGAGAAAATCAAAGTGGATCCAGAACTAGAAATAGAGGGGAAGGATATTTTTAGAACAGTTGGAGGACTCTTCTGGCCGAGAGGCTGAAACAATTTGCATGTTAATTTGATCTAGGTTCTGAGCTGGTTCTACTTACTATAATTTATGACTTAATTTGTGGATATTCTGCACCTAGCCCGTCCTTATAAGCAGAGCACTCATCCTGTGGTAGCCAGTATGAACTCAGAACTAGCAGGGATTTAAACATATTACCACTGAAGCACAAATTCCCTTTGGCTGAATAACCTGGAGCAATGGTATTTTGGAAAACAAATTCCATTTTCTAAATATTAAAAATTAAAAAAAAATTTTTTAAACAACAAAGATGGATATATGATCAATGGAAGACTGGTTGGGTAGAAGTCTTATATATGGGAATGAGGGGACTGTCTCCATGACATTAAAAAATGCAAAATTTGGTGATCACTAATCACACAAATTCCAGGTCTGCTTAAAAGAAGTACCAAGACATCTTCTTTACCAAAGCATGGATATCTTGACTATTACTTGAATAAAAGGAACCGTAATGTAGCATTTGGAAGAGCTTTTGCTATTTCAGAATTCTCATTGTGCTGTACTTATTGCTATTGACTTTCATTCATTTGGATTTACCATGTTCGTGTATGCAGAGGGTGATGTTCTTGGTGACATAAAAAGGAAGTAATTAATGGGTCTGAGTCTTCTATTAGGTGGTAGTCTAAGATCGGTAATTCTAATATTAACAGATGTGGAAAGGATTGCCTGAGCATGAGCAAACATGTAAAACACCATTAAAACCTCATTAATCGGGTCATACCCTATAGAATTTATCATTATTTGAATGGAATGCAATAATGTTTGTTTATATTTGATGAATAAATTCACAGAACTGAGCATATAAGGTAAACACTTAAGGGAATATTGTGTTTATAAGCCCTTTAGATGCAGTAATTTACATAAGTGGTGAACTTAAGAATAGTTAATCCTCAAAATTTATTTTTTAAATGAGAAATTGTAACTCTTTTCTGCTCTGAAAATGCTCAGATTTTTTTCAATATTGAAATAACTACCCTTCATCTTATGATATCCTCTTGAATATATTTTCTTTCAATCTTTTTTTTTTACATGGGAAAACTTTTTGAACTTTGTTGCCCTGCCATTTGAGAACCAGTACAACCTCATACAGGGTGTATTGCCTGGGATTTTATCTGGAAGCTTATCTAAAGAATTAAAGAACCTGGGAGAGTGAGATAGGAAGGAAGAAAGGTAAACATAAGAGCAAATTACAAATGAAGACTTGGTTCTTATGGGGCCTCCTATGAAGTAAGCAAGATTGGCACTGACTTACTTATCCACAGTAGGGGAGACAGGAGTGTTCTCCAATACCTCCTCTTAGTACTTGAGTTTTTCCCTGAGGGCATTAACTCCCTTGCCCATCTGAGTAGCACATGAATGTAGCCGGATAAAGCCCTCCCCAGGTCTTTAGTGAAGATGAAGTCTGAAGGCAAAAAGTGAAGACAGCTGGTACACAGTGGGAGCCAGACGACTCCACTGTCAGCACACAGGGGGTTGGGACACAGGTGCACCCATTCATGGTCTCCACCGCTGAATGTGAGATCAAATCTATGAGATGTGAGTAGGGCTGACAGTGTTTCTGCTATAGTCCAACCACTGTACTCACCAGATTTCCTCATTCTCTGCTATTACCCAGACTTCATGCTGGTTGCCAGACACAACCTTTACACCAGAGTTAATATGTTTAGTGAAATAAGCTCTAGTCTCCACTGCTACCACTAGTCTTAAGATCATAATAGGTTTGCATCATCTCCTTCCACTACTCTCAATTCTAGATGTCCCTCACTTTTAACCAGCACATAAAACTGTCCAGCATACAATTAAAACAAAACAAAAACTAGAGATGAGCAGAAACAGGAAATGTGATGCAATCTCAAGAGAAAAGTCAGGTAATAAAAATCACCCTTGAGATGACCATGATGTTAAAATGAAAAGACAGGGACTTTAAAATAGTAACTTTAAACATATTAAGGTCTTAAAGAACATGGTAGTCATAATATGTGAACAATAAGGAGTCATTTCAGGGAAATTTAAACTACCAAAACTGGAAATTGTATAACTGGAATGTATACAATCTAAAGTAGGATTTTACTGAATGGACTCAGAATCAGACTAAAGACAAAGAAAACAAAATAATAGCAATCATATCAGGGAGAAAATATTAAAATAAAAGGAACAGATGCTAAGTGACTTGTGATAGAGGATCAAGTAATAAAATGTATGTGTAACTGAAGTCTCAGGAAAAGAAGATATAGCATATGGGTTGGAAATTATATTTAAAGGAGTAATACCTCCAAATTTCCCAAATTTGTAAATTAACTTCAAGATCCAAGAAGTTCAGCAAACCCAGTATGTGGTAAGCTTAACAGGTAGAAAACAAAGAGCAACAATATACATTTAAACTCAACCATGCTAATGATCATCTTAAATGTAAGTCATTCAATGCAAAAGGATTTATCCAATTTTCAGATTGGATACAAAATCAAGACCCATCTATGTGGTCTTTTCAAGAAATTCACTTTAAATATAAAAATTTAAATATCTTAAAGGTAAAGTAACAGTAAAAGACACACCACAATAACATAACTAAAAGAAACCTGAAATAACTATATTAAAACCACCCAAAGGAGACTTCAGACAATTATTGAAAAGAATAAAGAGGATCATTCCATAATGATAAAGGGATAAATCTGTCCAGTGAACATAACAATGATATACATTTATAAATCTAGTAACAGATTTGCAAAATTCAAGAAGAAACAACAGAGATTCCAATACCCCCTTCTCAATAACTGACGGAACAGTTAGGCAGAAAATCAGTTAGGACACCAAGACTTTACATAGCACTGACTACCAATATGTACTAGTTGACATTTATAGAACACTCTGCCATGATAATAGAATGCACATTCAAGTGCACATGAAATATTTATGAAGATTGACCATATGCTGGGTGTAAAAGACTCAATAAACTTAAATTGATTAAAATAATACAAAATAAAATATGTTCTCTGGAATTAAGTTAGAAATCAATTACATAAAGATATGTAGAAAATAATAAAATGTTTGGGGCTAGCTAGCATACTTCAAGCAAGCCATAATTCAAAGAAGAAATCAAAAGGGAAATTTGAAACTTTTAAATTGAATGAAAATGAAAACACTGCCCATCAAAATTTGTAGGATGTCACTCTTCAGAGAGAAATTCAAGATGCAAAATGCTTATATTCAGTAGACTAAAAGCTCATATCAATAGCTTCTACTTCTACTTTACAAGAGAAAAAAATAGAGCAAAGAAAATCCAGGGTAAGTAAAGGAAACAATACATATCACAACAGAAATCAGTAAAATAAAAAACATAAAAATAATTGAGAAAAATCCATGAAATAATGAGGCGGTTCATTGAAAATACCAGTACAAATGAATAAATCTCTAATTGGGCTGATAAGGAAAAATTAGGAGAGAAAACACAAATCACCAATACTGGGATTGAGAGAGATGATTTCACTACAAATTCTGCAGACATCAAAAGGATAATAGTTTATTATGAACAATTTTATGCAAAATGGACAAATTCCTTAAAAGGCAGAAAGTACTAAAGTTCGTTTAAAAAGAAATATAGAGTGTGAGGTGAAGCTAGAAGTAAAATTCTACTCCTCCATGAAAGCAAAGAGAATAGAGGGGAAACTTTCAAAATAAACTTTTTCAGAACTCTGGAAATTAACCAAAACCTTGCAACAATCTGACAAACATATATTAAAGAAAATTGAATTCATTGAATAATTATAAATCAGATTAACACAAAATAAGAACCAGTATTACACAATATTGTTTGTATGCATATCACGGTGAGTACTAAAGAGTATTCCCGTGTAATGTATTCCAGCATGTAATTTATAAGCAAATATTATAGGAAAGATCCTGAGCTAAGCAGTAGGAGTAATTGTGATGAATAAATAATAACTATGAGCATGTATTTCCAACAGACCACATCCATTTGTTTTGTGATCAGAAGTTGACCACATAATAAAAATAAGGGCAGAAGTGCTGGCTGAAGCATAAATTGTTCATGATTCCTGTACAAAATAAACTGATCTGAAGATACTGTAAGCTTCATGAAAAGATGACATTTCAAGTGGACAAGGAGCAATGTAAAGCATTCTGATGTCGGAGGAAGTATTTTAAACCTGAGAGAACACCATAAACAAATCCCAAAGCAATTTTTTCAAGGTACACTTTTTTCCATTTTTTATTGAATGAGTGAAATGGGATTATATTTCTATGAACTAAAAGCAAGTATTGAACAATAACAACCATATGCTAGGTACTATGCTGGTCATTAGAAAGTATTCTTAGGAATAAATCACAATCCTTGCTTTTCAAGGCATTTATCGTCATCTACATAAACAAGTAAGTGAATGATTATAGTGTTGCATGGCAAATGCTACCCTATAGATATGAACGTTCAAAAAGATCTTACCCAGTCAGAGCATGGGAGTCGGGAAGAGCATGAGGAAGAAGGACTCAGGAACTGCTTCTTTGAGGAGGTAATACCTCAGGTGAGACAAAAAGAGTAAAGTTAGCTGGGTGTCTGCTTGCGGGCTGTGAATACAGGATGAAGGGTGAAGAACAGGAGAGGCTACAAGTAGTTGAGAATGTCTGGAGCAGAATCCAACAGAAGTTGTGGCTGTCATTAAGACATAAGTCTGCTGAGGAGCAATACGGTTGCATCACTTAGGGCCTTTTGAGCAAACCAAAAAATGTGTCTTTCTCCTGAAGATCAGGAAGTACCTTGAAAGAGTCCAAAAGGAATAAAGCAATGGTCAGAACTTACTTAGTGTAATCATTCTGGTTGTAATTTGGAGAAGGCATGAGATAGAAGGAGAAATGGAGCTGGAGAGCTAGAGAGGCTATTTAGAAAATTGTAGATTCTAGGAGCAAGAGGATAGTGACCTTTTCTCAAAGGGATGACTAAAGGGATAGAAAACAGTAAAGAATTTCAGAGAAATTAAAGCAAAAATAAAGCAAGCACAATCACTGCTTTGATCGGGGGATGACAGAGTGGGAGAAGTTAAAAATGATTCAAAGTTAGTGAGTTGAGTGACATTTTGTATGACAAACAGTGCAGTCGGTGGAAAGTGTTTTATGCATGCTTTCACGGTAACTGCAGGATTCTTATCTCTGAGAAGCTAGAGAGAGGGAAGGATATGATTCTTTCAGTCAAGCTGAAATTGGAATTGCTTTCACTTTTCCCTAGCTTAACTAAGACATACACTGAGTCAAGCAATTAGGTCATGCTTTAACACATCCCATAACTTAGTGTAATGGGTCAGGGAGAAGGGAGGCCTCCAAGTGGTTGATGATGCTGTGGGGAAAGTTCTTCCTGCTGCACCAGGCAGCCTGGCCAGCAGCAAGCCTGGGCTTCTGATAGAGGCTGGAACAGGACATGGCTGGGAGGCAGATGATGCCTGATGGAGCGCTCAACAACTTTCTCAAGCACTTCCACCCACCTTCTTGGCTTTGTCAGACATTTAGTGCCCCAGGGAAGACTTTTTGATTTTGTTGGTTGGACGTCCAGACAAATCATTATTTAATTTTGGGACATCCGCATGTCTAATCCACCCTGCCTTTTCTCAAGACAGGCTGGTCAAACAGTAGTTAGACTGTGCACATCAATGCTCTAGCATCGTGTCTTGGATATGGATTTAAAAGTCAACGTGGCACCCAAGCAGACACTGGCAAATCCACTGATTTGGGGATGTGGCAGCCAGTCCAAGAGAGTCGGCCAAAGGAAGACTGTTGGTTCTGATTTTTATTTCTTAAACTGGTAACTAAGTGAAGAGTGGCAGCATGAACTGACTGTGAATGCAGGAGGAAGAACAGGTTTCGAGCGAGAGCTACAGATTTGAGAGCCATCAGCCTTTGGAAGGCAATTAAAGTCACGGGGCAGCCCTGTCCACCATGGGGCACAGCATACATGGATGAAGATGGAGGCGACTGGGCTGGTGGGGTGAAGTAGTTGGTCATGGTCACTTCTGATTGCTCCTGAGAGTCAATAAAATGTCTTATAAATTTTAAACTAGTTCCAGATTCCCTAAAATCAAATCAACTACAAAATTTATAGAAGATATTTTTTAAATTATTAGATTATCTAATTTTAAAAAACATGTTCAAATTTAGCCTAACTCCAGAAAAGGTAAGACAAGTGATTCATTAGTTCAATTTGTAGTAATGCCTTTTCAAATCACTTTATTTTATACTATCAGGGATTGGAATATAAACTCACTGGAAACATATCCTCTGAGATAACAGATCAAACAGGACCTTGCACAGACTATGTAATTAAGGACATTTATGTTCATCCTAATTATGTAATGATACACATAAAATAACTTATGTATTTTTGGGGTTAAAGATTCTCCAAACTTGAATTTATTTAAAGAAATTCTTTTTTTTCTAATAAAAAGTGTAACTCATCAAATGATCAAAACATCTGAAAGAGAGGGATTTTATTTAATGTCCTCTAACCTGTAGCTTAGCAAGCAACATTTACATAAAAATGTTATTTCAAGCAGAATCCATTATTTAGGTTCATGAATTTGTATATCTTGTGGGAAGGTTAGATTTTAAAAAATCTCTGTGACAATACCCACTTCAGAGAGAATGACATATTTAGATCTGGGAATAAACTTCCAAATGCAATACAAACACTCATGAATTTTTCTCACAAAAATGTATTTAAAACATTCATCTTTTTTGTAAAATGAAACAAGATCTAAGAAGTATCAGAACCCTTAAATGTACAGAGGAAGTTGAAGCTGTACCTAGAAGAAATTATTAATCACCATTAGGTGCAGTTTTTGAAAAATATGCAAGGTAAATTTTTTAAAACTTTCACTGGACTCTGGTCCTTATGATCAACTTATATTCAAAACATAATTCTGAAGTTCTTCATGGAGATGTCAGGATCATGTGTGTCTATTTTTAAATTATAAAATGTAGGTCATAAAATGAATGTATATGCATGTCCTTTAGGATGCAATCAAAAGCTCATTTTCCTATAAATTTTTTTTTTCTGATTTTAGGAAGCAGTAAAAATTTGATATTTTTAAGACAATTCCAAGGGAAACACTGAACAAGTCAAAGGCAAGTTTGAAAGTGATATTTGTATTTGCAGACTATGGATACAGAAGGTTTCCTAATGCTCATGGAAAACTTTTCGTTTTTTTAATATACAAAAGGGATGCTACTTTCATTAGCAAAATCAGCTACAAAAGGTGTTAAAAGACATGGCTTCTGATCCAATACATTTTCTGTCATAATATATATACCCACCAGAGTGCCTCACCCATTATAGACCTGATTCCCCATCAGTAAACAAAGATCTGAACTCATGTGAAGATTAAATGAGAACATGTTTGTAAGACAAGTTTGACCTGTCAGTAAGTGAGGCTGCTTTGATTTTTAGAATCCTCTATGAAAGAACTGCTTACATAGGTACTGTCCGATAGAAATGTAACATCAGCCAACTATTTCTTTCCTTTTTTGATATATTTTTAATTGAAGTACAGTTGATATACAATTATCATATTGGTTTCAAGTATACGACATAGTGATTCAACAATTATCTACATTATTAAATACTCACCTTAATTAGTGTAGTTACTGTCAACATAGATGTTACAGAACTATTGACTATATTCTCTGTACTGTACTTTCATCCCATGAATAATTTAAATTATGATTGAGATCTTGGTTTTTAAGATTTCTAATAGCCACATTAAAAAGTAAAAAGAACCTGGAGAAATTAATTTTACCAAATACTTTAACTCAATATATCCACAATAGTAGCCCTTCAACTTCAATCAATATTCAAAGTATTAATTTGATATTTTACAGTCTTGTGTTTTTTTAACTAAGTTTTGAAGCCTGGTGTATATTTTATGCTCACTGAACGTCTGTAACTCACATTAGCCACACTGTGTGTTCGCATAGCCATATGTTTCTAGGAGCTGGTAATGGACAGTGCAGACTTCAGAGAGTGAGAAACACTGCCATTCCCTTCCTGTAGCATGCGCAGTGTATCAGTACGGTTCTCAGCACAATCACTTTCTGTTCTTGCTGCTTTTCCCATACCTTTTCTCTTTTCTTTCCCTGTCCTGCCCTTTCAGGTCTTCAGTCATTCCACAATATTTACTGACCACCTCCTATATGCAGACAATGTTCTCACCACTGAAGAAACAACAAAAAGTAAAACAAACAAGTTCTCTGCCACCAGCAGGTTTATATTCTATGGGTCATAGTGCTTTAGTTCTGTATCATTTTTGTTCAGAAAAACAGAGTCACTATTAATCCTCTAGAGTAAGCCATTTCTTACAAAGATTAGACCTTACATAATGGTGGGAACTAGTTTAGTAATGTGCTACATAAAGCAGTTGTTTCTGTGTCTGGCGTTTGGAAACCATAAAGAAAAACTGGAATCATGACATGTACTTAGAAACCACTTCTGTCTATTTGGAATGCACACCTGTCTCTTACTGTTGTCAACATTGATGCTGTGGGTGATGGATAAACTAGTCCCATTCACCACAGAGCAACACATGCACCTGGGTCCAGGACATCCAAAATCTAAAAGAAGAAATCTGGTAGGAGCTGGAGGAACTTAAGGCCCGGCTGCGGGCTCACATCCGCAAGGCATCCAGCCCATCAACAATAATGGGAAGGACGCCAGCAGGACCTGCCGCACACCAACCTTTGGAGCCGTACACGGGAGTGCTGTTTACTTTTGCCTCCCAGTAACAACACAGATTCCCATCCTGGCCACCCTTAACCCAGGGTCATAAAAGAAAGGGAATAGTGTGAAAAAGACAGGGAATACTTTGACCTACCTAGGCTGACACAGTACAAATCCACCACAATGTCTACCTTGCGGGATTCCCCGGTACCTTCCTTACAAACATGTACATTTGATTTTCCTCTATTTTATCCTATCTAGAAAACTTTCAAATATTGAATGTCTGAAGAAAATCTCAGAAAAATAAGCACTTTGAAAAAACAAGGTTCATGTGTACTATTTGCTTATTTTCAATAATACTTTACATGCCCAAGAGTACTGTAAATAGTAATAGGATTTCATTTACATTGAGACCCAGAAAAGGAGGTGGAGGTTACCCCATGAAATTCACAAAAACTAATCTTTGTTTAATGAGGGTGCCATTATCATAGTAATCAGTTCTGTACCAGAGTCACTGATGTCCTCAAGAGATCATATAGTCATTGTCTTTTACCAATCAATAATGATAAAGTACTTATTAAAGTGGGCGAAATTATTCAATTAAAAATTATTTCTACACAGCTGCTTGGAAATGCATTGAAAAGAACAGCAAATAAGTGATACTGAAGCTGGCCAAGAAGGAGTTTTACAATATTAGGAAATGGCACATTGGCTGATCTGTTTTGCTACAGTATGTGAAAATCTAAAAACAAGAGCTATGTTCATATAATTAGATTTATAATTTTATTATTCATTGTAGATTGCTTTCTTAATATGCACTTTAATAATCTCAACTCTACTTTTAATAGTTACTTCTTTTCATTCCATCAATGGTGAATGGTCATCTACAACTTTTCCAGCACTCAGTAAGTGCTTCTATGGATTCTCCCTTACTTACCTTCAATGTAAATCTCTTGCAGGAAGGAAAATTTGATAATTACAATTTTGGGGGAAATTAATAGGTTCATTAATAGACCCCTAGTGACAATGCTAAGGACTTTGGAACATAATAGACTTTGTCACATCTATTTAGGTTGTTCAGACACATATTTTACTTACTTTGTTCTCTCTTTCTCTATTCTGAAGAATTCACCCTACCAGATAAATTACCACTAGGTACGTTGGGAATTAGTTAAATTTATATATGTGAAATTTATATATTATTATACAAAATGTTACTAGTAATTTTACTGTCTTGGTTTCTGTCATTAACTATAACAGTTCCAAATCCTTTCATCACTGATATTTAAAGGACAGCTTTCTGGAATAAATTTCAATAACAGCATTGGCAAAACACAATGGGAAACAACTTCCACTTCAGTGTTTAATTTCTTACATCTTTTTCCCAAAGTAAGTACCATTTTTCCTCACCCACAACCTGATACATGAGGAAATGTTAGTAAGAGTTACTTCCTAAGATTACAGGAAACATTTCAAGTCATCCACTTAAAGGTGATACATTAATGACCTTAAAAATATTTTTGATATTTCCAACTACTGAAAATACTCTTTTATGCAATTAATTAAGTGTTGATAATATGTCTTCTCCTGAACCTGATGAAATGGGCACTAATTTCACCTTTTCAAAACCACTTGTTAAATCATCTCCACCTTTTATTTACTAAATTCATGTTTTTATAACCCTGACTACGACCAACCATAAGCTGTTTTAATTATAAAAGGACTAATTATTGAGCACTTATGTTATGCTTGTCCTTTCACATAAAATGTGTTAGGACCTCACAACAAAAAAGAAAAGTAAGGTTATTATCTCCCTTTTATCTACAAAGAAACTGAGGTTCACAAAAATTAAGTAATTTGCCTTATATGATGTTATATGATTCAAAGTTAGAAACTGAATCTAGCTCAGTCTGTATCTAGACCCTATGCTCTTTCCTCTACAACATATTGTTTTTCTTTTTTTGACAAAAAAAAAGAACTTGTCTAAGAGGACATAATCTTATGTAATTTTATGCAGATACATACATGTACCCAAATAACATGTAAATGGATACTTATTATTCAAAAGAGACAACTGTTTGACCTATACCACAAGGGTTTTGTGAGGCTAGCATATGTAATCTGGTTGGTACTTTGTAAATAATTATATAAACAGAACTTAAAACTTAAGTAACTTTAAACAAATGCACATTTCAAAGTTATTTAGTAAAAGGCAGAATAAACTGGTGGAAAAGAACACAGACTCTTACTATATTTGTGATTTCCTATTAAAAAGAAATACAGTAGAAGATTTGACACTTGCAAACTTTATGACACATAGATCACTGGAGTAAAATATAGTTGTATAAAAAAGAAAGTTTTCTAGATAACAAATAATGATTCCAAAATGTCAGAAAGTTTTATTTTAATCTACAGGGTATAACGCATTATGAGATGAATTACATACATCTTCTCATAGCACAGATATATTATACAAATTTGGGTATACACAATTTTTTCCAGTTCATACACAGCAGTAGTACAACTCCGTTCGGGTTCCTGGACCGATTCCTATGTGTATGTGTGTGTGCGTGCGGGGGTGGGAGGGTGGGGGAGGGTTTCCCACACACAATACCAAGCAATTTTCAAACACCAGCAGGGTGTCCAAGAATTCAAATCATTTCCAATGCTATCTGCCTAGAAACAACACCAGATTCCCCAGGTTAAGGGCTCCGTCCTACAAGACTGCCCTCCACTCCCCAACTCCAGTCACCAGTTGCAAGCCCCAGGCAGTTCCCTGTGCTTCTAACCAACTAACTGGTTACAGATTGGGGGTTCCAATGATTTCCCCCTTAGGTTCAATTAATTTGCTAGAGAAGCTCAAAGAACTCAGTAAAACACTCATGTTCACCAGTTGAATAAAGGATACTGTAAAGGATGCCAGTTAACAGCCAGATGAAGAGAGAAATAGTGCAAGGTCCCAAATAAAGGAGCTTCTATCCTTGTGGAGCTTGGGGCCTGGCTCAGTGGCATGTGGAAGCTTTCTGGTACCTAAGTGTGGAAGCTCCCAACAGAGAAGGAAGACGCAATAGAGTGATAAGCTCTTCTCATGGGTTTTTGTGAGGGCTTCATTGCATAGTCATGACTGACTACATCATTCAACCTTCAGCCCCTGCCCTTGGGTGGGGTTCACAGTCTTTCGTTAACATGACAAGATACCCATTTCACCTTTAAGACTCTGCAGTGTTTTCAGGAACTGTGGATGAAGACCAAACATACCTGGGAAATAAATATTTGTTCATCTGAATGACCAAATAAGTATTTATTATAACTCTTTATATCATACCAATACTTACCTATTTAATTATGTTAACACTTACAACTGAGAGTCATGTATTTTGGTGATACTTCCAGACTCACATTGCAATTTTTTTATTCTCCTTCACTTTCACTCCCAAAATCTCCCATTTTCGTTTTTATTAATTCTTCTAAGCATATCAGAATAATCTAAATTGTTGCTAAATCTGCTCAGAGTATCAGGATAAGGATAAGAATATAGAAATCCTTGGAATCTTCCAAATCCTTTAAGTGCTTGTCAGGTAGAAACATATTGAATAGTACTGCAATTACAATATACATGGAATAAAAATTTATTACACAGCTATTAGTTTCCAATGACAGTGGGGTTTGTGGCCCACTTGATAACACACATTTGTACAATGTGGCAAGTATATTAACAGCTTTAAGAGAGCAATGTACAATTTTGGAGAGATTATTTAACCTGTCAGAATTGAGGAAGAAAGTTGGCCAAGGAGGGAGACTTCCAAGAGGAAGTTAGGCCTATGTAAAGAAGCAACTGAGGGGATAGCAGTCCAGCAATGGTCAATGGCAGCTGAGTAAATTAGCCAACATACTGAGGATAACGAGAGCCAGTCTCTTAAGTTGGAGAAGGGATAATATTTTTTTGATATGTTCCATTTGTTTTTCTTTTTTTTTTTATGATTTCTTTCTTTATTGGAGTGGCAAGGATTTTGTAAATTAAAAAAAATTTTGGTATCATTAATATACAATTACCTGAGCAACATTGTGGTTACTAGATTGCCCCTATTATCAAGTCCCCACCACATACCCCATTACAGTCACTGTCCATCAGCATAGTAAGATGCTATAGAGTCACTACTTGTCTTCTCTGTGTTATACTGCCTTCCCCGTGCCCCCCCCCACTACATTATGTGTGCTAATCATAATGCCCCTTTTTCCCCTTATCCCTCCCTTCCCATCCACCCTCCCCAGTCCCTTTCCCTTTGGCAACTGTTAGTCCATTCTTGGGTTCTGTGAGCCTGCTGCTATTTTGTTCCTTCAGTTTTTGCTTTGTTCTTATGCTCCACACATGAGGGAAATCATTTGGTACTTGTCTTTCTCCACCTGGCTTATTCCACTGAGCATAATACCCTCTAGCTCCATCCATGTTGTTGCGAATGGTAGGATTTGTTTTCTTCTTATGGCTGAATAATATTCCATTGTGTATATGTACCACTTCTTCTTTATCCATTCATCTACTGATGGACACTTGGGATGCTTCCATTTCTTGGCTATTGTAAATAGTGCTGTGATAAACATAGGGGTGCATATGTCTTTTTGAGACTGGGAAACTGCATTCTTAGGGTAAATTCCTAGGAGTGAAATTCCTGGATTCCAATTTTAAGTTTTTCCAGGAATCTTCATGCTGCTTTCCACAGTGGTTGAACTAGTTTACATTCAACATGTTCCACTTGAATTGGGAGAGTCACTATATATAGAGAAATAAATATAAATGTAAAATATGTTCGTGCATGTATATGTGTGTGTGCATTTTTTATTGGCTTTGTTTATTGAGACAATTTGACAACAGTGACACCCCAGTAACAGGGAGTGCACCTAGCACCAAGATCTCCATTTCTAAATACCATTCTCCATCAAAAGGAGACAAGTCTCCTTTGAGAAATAAGACTGAGTCTAGGGGTGCATGAGCAAAGTATAAGATGACCTGAGACATTTTACTGAGAAAGTAGGGAAATGCTTAAAAGCTGATGGAAATCTGTTGAAAATAAGAGAACTCAGCTTGAATGGACCCATAGTTGCCCATATCTGAGATACTTTGAGCATCAAAATAAATAATAATGATGATGGATTTTACCACAATAAATATTTAGTAGTCTGTGAAATTATATCAACATACATAGATAAAGGAATCAATGACTAAGAAAAAAGAAAGTTCTTTCTTACAATAGAGTGTTAACTAATAAATGTTTAAAGAGCAAGGTAATTATACAAGCACCGTTTGGTAGCCATAATAATAAAATTTTCAGACAAGATTCTTCAATGAATCAGTGAAGGTGAGCTTTGATGAAGTAGCAGGTGAAATTAAAATCAGAGTAAGATACATAGTGCCAAAGTATCTCCACATACTTATTAATTACACATGGAAAAAGAGAAATTTACGGTGAAGAAACTGACAGACACTGTTTTATTTAATCACTTAAAGTTAACATCAGTAGTAATGGAACACAGTGAAATCTTACATCTCCAAAGAGGCATGTGAAGAGAACAGAATCACTCTCAGGTATTCCTACCAAAAGGGCAAAACCTGAATCTAATGACGGAAAGTCAGACAAACCCAAACTGAGGGTCATTTTACAGAATAATTGATCTTTACTCTTCAAAATGATGAGATCACAGAGGCCAAGAAAGGACTGAGACTCTCCTACAGGTCAGTAAGTAGATACATTCAGGAGAGTGAGAGCCAAGTTGCTCAAGTCGAGAAGGTATTTATAAATATGAAAAAGGAGAAAATCTACAATCGACCTTGAATTTTATACTGGAATAGGTAGTATCAATGTGAAAGTCATGGTTTTGAATAGGAGAGATGGATAAACAGAAAGATGACAGATAGACGGCTAAATAGATTGGCACATAGATCCTGGACTGGATCATTTTGCAAAAATAGACACAATTAGACAATTGGCATAACTTGAATGGTGTATCTGGAAGAAAGGAATATGGGTTTTCTGAAAATTGTAATTATTTCAAAATAAAGTTTTTAAACATTTTAAGAAATTTTATATAGGATAGAACAATCTTAACATTTTAACTATTGTAATTTGGAATAGGCCAATATATCCAACTTAGTATGTTTTAAAATATAGTTTTCTATTTTACCATGTAATTACATGTTCTAATTATACAACTAATTCCTGTAAGCATACTTACATAATTAAATGATATAATTACAGAGAGTAATTGCATAATTATTGTAATGACATAATTATAGTAACTACTCAATTGCAAAACATTCAATGAACAAGTAAAATAACCAAATTAATCGCCTTAATAAAATATCTCCAAAAAAGCCACTTTAAATTTTAAATAAAAATATCATTGGCAGTTAACTACAGCATATTTTTAAAACCATAATATATACATAACTTTTAAATGTATTTAGTTTTTCATCTTTATTCACCACTTGAAAAATACAGACCTATTCAAGAAAAATATGGTGCATTATTATGTATTTAAAGTGAATTGATTTCCTAAAATTTACTAAACTGTCCAGTCTATTATTTTCTAACATTTATTCTAAGTATTTAAGTAGAAGCATGGAAAATGTTATTGAAAGTAAACAACTTTGTTAATCTTTTTTTCTTGTTGGTTCTTAACAAAGAATTCTTCATGTAATCAGAGATTCATAAATATTTTTTACTAATCTCAGGGCAAATAGCAAATTCATTGTGTGCATGCAACAGTGGGTCCAAACTCTCACATTAGATGGTTTGTTATGTAAATCACCAAGATCTATGTTCTCAGAAGATTCCTGGAGAAGATATATGGGCACTGATTTGATTTGGATTAACACACCCATTGGAACATATGTGTGACCAGCCAATAATTTGGCTCTCATTTTAGTTCTATGAAACACATTCTTGTTTAGTTTGTGAATGCCTCTCACTGTATAGAAATTCCTGAAAAGTGGTTTGCAGAGTTAGCTTTAGGCCAGCCAGTGCTAAGTATATCTACAAGAACCCTGGCTTCCTGTTTTGGTTATTTTTTGTCTTCCAAGTTTGTGCCTTTCTTGCAAGTTCATTACAGACACTCCTTTGTATTGTGGTAGCTTGCTCATTTTACTTTTTGCAAAATAAACATTTCTGTCATTCTACTTCGATGGGACTTTAGCACGTTTGGTCAGGTGTATTTACATTAGAAATCTTTTCTTTTTGAGTCCTGAAGGCCTTTGGTAATTATTAAGGAACTGGATGGAGCAATCAGCACTTTTTATCTGTGAGAGAAATGGCTTCATAGGAAAAAATGGACTCCGGTATTTCCGACATCAGAGCAAACAGGCAACTGCCCTCTCCAAATATTTGCATCTTGAAGACTAAAAAAATCATAGCACCCACAAATACGTTTATTGTGTTAAGAGTCTTTTAGCTTCCAAGAAATGAGAGAGGAGGAGATCTAGTTTCAGTTTCTGAAAGAATATTTTTTTCCACATAAATCTGTGATATCATGCTTATTTACATCTTCTCCTAATTGTCATAATTAAAATGTTAAGTCAAGTTATATTACTTGCCTTTGGATTTTTTGAGGTGAAAGTCATGTATCATAAAATTAACCATTTTAAAGTAACAATCCAGTGGCGCCTCTATTTCCAAAATGTTTCCTCACCCCAAAAGAAAACTCAGTATGCGTCATGGCTACTGAGACATGTTTGCAGCCCACCTGCTTTCCACTGCCTTGCTGGCATTTATTCCTCAACCTACTCTAAGAATAATTTGGGATCCGGTTCCCTGGGACTCAGAAAGTTCCTCTTTGCCCTACCTTATTAAATTATTCCACAGGTTGTAGACCCCTGAACCCTATCCTATCTTGATGCCTTATATGTATGCTCTCAACTTCAGCCATGGGGGTCACACTTTCCTGCCCATGACAGTCCCGCTGACTCTAAATTCACTCTCTACACTACTAGGGACCTCTATTGGGTTTTCCAGAATTATAAACATAGCATATGATCTTCAGCTATTCCATTGGCTAATATATGTAAAGCAATGTTAAAACCAAAACCAAAAACAATGGTCTTGAGATGAGAAGGAAGCCCTATTTTGTTCCCAATTTTAATGGGTGTATATCTAACCTTCTTATTAGGTACATTGTTGACTTTCAGTTTATATTGTTTGTCATATCCCCTTACTTCTAACATGTCTAAGAGAGTCAACAGCTAAGAAATGGAAGGGGTGGAAATGGGAGATGTCTTCACTAGAATATAATTTTCCCATATTCTGAGATGGTGGTAAAAACCTCATATCCTCTGTGGGAATAAATCCTCTTTCTATGCTGTTTCTGTCTGATCCTGCTGCTCTATTTCATGATGAAGTCCACTAAGAGCCTCCCAACCCATCTTCATCTATGCTGTCATCCAAGGAAATTCCCCAGGGCTCTAGGAAGCCAGTGTATAATGATATACCCTAGTTCTGCTGGGTTTTACATCATGTGAACCCAGTTACCTAGAAATTCAAATTCATCTAAAAAGTTAGGTGATTTTTCTTATATTGTGACCTTCAGGTAACCTGTCTGAAGTTAAAATGCAGATCTGGATAATTGATTTAAAATCAGATCCTTGGCCTTGCCTCAGATAGACCGAATCACAACAGCCATGTATGGCTATAAAGAGGCACTTTAAAAATAAAACTAAATCCCATATGATTTTTAAGCACAAGACAGGTTGAAAGCATTTATTTAGCTGAGGTGAGTTTATAATGAAACCCACTTATGTGTATTTACCAAAGTTATTCAGTGAAAGAAATTGTTCTGAAGATTCCAGAGTCCTCTTTTCCATACCAAGGCAATCACTTCATCAGTCAGGATCTCTAGACAAAAAATAATTACTATGCAAGATGAAAAATAATGGAGATATTAAGACTGTGTTCTTAACCTTACTGAAAATGCTAAGTGACATAGGTCTGGGATCATGTAGCAGCTTTCTGGGTTTCCAGTATCTCGTATCTATTGTTGAATGAATACATAATCTATTGTATTAATACTATTTTGCCAGTTTTCATAATGTAAACCCCAAAGAAAATATTCTAGTTGATGTCTTTCTTCCATGTCATAGGATTGTTTAGTATTCAGAAAAAGAACGGATAAAACCTGCTAACTTGCATCTTGACAATAAATTTTAAAACAAAATAAGCAATCATGTCAATGAGGCTTTTAATAACTGCTCATGATACAACAGAGTGTTTTAAATTACCATGAAGTAAGCACTTCATTTACATTTAACTAGGCATGGATTGTATACTAATTAAACCATCACAGTCAGGGATATATCATCATGTTAAAAATACACAGACAGATAATGCTTAATTGGAATTCTTATACAGGCTTTGAAAAGGGGAATAAAGATTGTATTTTAATTTTAAATTGTTTTGCCAAGATGCGTGGCATAGTAGATTTAAGAGATAAGACTTCTATCAGCTCTGGACAAACCACCATCGAATCCAATCCACTGCCTGTTTTGTAAATAAAGTTTTATTGAAACACATCCAGACCCATTCCTTTACTAATTGTCTGTGGTTACTTTTACACTATGAGGGCAGAAATGAATAGTTATTACAGAGACTGTGTAACTGGCAAAGCCGAAAGCAATTACTATCTGCTTCTTTATGGAGAAAATTTGCTGTTTCCTATTTAGGTGGATTCAGACCTCATTCTGTGATAATCTTATGTACTCTTGGGTGGTTTATTAGGCTTTTATTGGTCTTACTTTTCCAGTGAATAAAATGGGAATTAACTGATGTAATATTTATGAAGTTACCATCAAATAAGTCAAACTATTTTTCTTAAGGTAGTATTTTACTTAACCATACTTAAACATGACTTTCTTTACATTTCCCCCCACATTTCCTACTTATCCACTACTTAGAATTTGCCTATTAAAACTACTAAAAATTTTGTGACTATGTCACTTATTCCATGAGTACATATTTTATGAAAGTATTCATAACAGATGCTACAGGAGAGCCTGAGAATATAACTATGAAAAGAAAAATGTGCTCTTTGTCTTAATGGAACTTAAGTCTAATAGACGACAAAGACAATTTAAACAGCAAGTATATCACAGTCTGTTAACTGTAACGATTGGGAACAGACAGATGCAATAGGAGCACCTAAGAGCTGTGGCGTTGTGTTAGTTTGCCAGGTCTGCCATAACAAATACCACACACTGGGGGCCTTAAACATGAGAAATTTCTTTTCACACAGTTTTGAAGGCTGAAAGTCCAAGATGGCGGTGTTAGCAGGGCTGTTCTTTCTGAGAGCTGTGAGGGAGAGATCTGTTCCAGGCCTTTCTTTCTGGCTTGCAGGTGGCTGTCTTCCCTCTGTATGCGTCTGTGTCCAAATTTCCTCTCCTAATAAGGACACCATTTGTATTGGAAGAGGTCCTAGGCTAATGACTTTTTTTTATTTTATTTTATTTTGGTATCATTAATCTACAATTACATGAAGGACATTATGTTGACTAGGCTCCCCCCTTCACCAAGTCCCCCACACATCCCCGTTCACAGTCACTGTCCATCAACATAGTAAGATGCTGTAAAATCACTACTTGTCTTCTCTGTGTTGCACAGCCCTCCCTGTGCCCCCCCCAACACTATACCTGCTAATCGTAATGCCCCCTTTCTTTTTTTCCCACCCTTATCCCTCCCTTCCCACCCGTCCTCCCCAGTCCCTTTCCCTTTGGTAACTATTAGTCCATTCTTGGGTTCTGTGCTTCTGCTGCTGTTTTGTTCCTTCAGTTTTCTTTTGTTCTTATACTTAATGACTTTGTTTTATTTCAAGAAAGAACCTATATGCAGACCTGTAAAGACTTTATCTCCAAATATGGTAACATTAAGAGGTATGGGGAGTTCAGATTTCAACATACAAAGTTTTGGAGAGAGAAATTCAGCCCTTGGCATGCCACTACTGGGGATGAGGCGGAGTCAGTCAGAGAAGCTATCTTGGAGGAGTTGAGGTATAAGCTGCAATATGAAGATGAGTAGGTGTTAATACTTTGAAGGAGGAGGCAATACATCAGAAGGGAGTATTTATTTGAAAACTTGATGCTGAGAGAGCATCTGGCCCTTAGGAAACTGCAGGAGGTTTAGCAACCCTGCATTTCAGTTGATGGTTCCCTTCAGAGAATGCAAGTCTTTGGGAGGGACAAGAACTTGAGTAATAATGACAATATTCTTAGAGTTCTAGATCATGTCCAGACTTGAAGACCTAAGTTGTCTGATTTCTTATTGATTTTGAGGACTTTTGTTCACTGAAAACTACCTTACAAGATTATCTTTTAAGAATTGTGCTCTTAGTGTTGTATTTAAGAAATCATTGTGTATCTCAAGGTCAAAAATATTTTCTCCTATATTTTCCACTAGAAACTGTGGAGTTTTAGGTTTTCCAGTTAGATTTATGATCCATCTTGGGTTAATTTTTGTATATGATGCAATTGGATTGAGACTCATTTTGTGTATGAATATTAAATTGTTGCACCATTATTTGTTGAAAAGATTATCTTTTCTCCATTGAATTGTCTTTGCATCTTATAAAATATCAATTGGCCATACGTGTGTGGATCTATTTTTGGAAATTCTATGTTGATTCTTTGATGTGTATGTTCATCCTTCTGTAAATACCACAATGTCTTGAATACTGTAGGTTTACAATAAGTCTTAAAATCAGCTAATATGAGTAATCCAACTTTCTTTCTCTTTTTATGAATTGTTTTAGTTCTTCTGACTCCTACATCTTCCAGTTTAAGTTTTAGAGTCAGTGGGTCAATTTCTCCAAAAAAACACATAAAAACAACTCCTAGGATTTCTGTTAGGAATGCATTGAATCTATAGATCAATTTGGGAAAAATTTACATTTAAATAATATTGCATCTTCTAACCATGACCATGATATGTCTCTCCATTTATTTTGGTCTTCTATCATCAATGATTAATGCCTTGTAGCTTTCCACCTATATATCCTGTTCTTATTGCAGTATCTACTGATCTAAGTAATTCTGCTTTATATGTGTGAATATGAACTGGACTAGTCTATTAATTTCATTAAAAAATTTTTTCATTGCTAGTATACAGAAATATAATGGAATTTGGTATATTGTTCTTTTATCTTGTAACCTTGTTAATAAACTCCTTTGTTGGTTATTGTGGCTTTTTTTTCTCAGATTTCCTACATAGGTAACCAGGTCATCTGTAAATAGAGACAGTCATATTTTTTCCTCCTCAATCTGTATGTCTTTTATTTTTCTTGTCTTATTACACTGTTTGGAAACTTGAGTGTGATACTGAGTAGGAGTGGTGAGATTGCACCTCGTTTTCTGTTCTAAAATGTTAGATGAAAACATTGTTATTATTAAATATGATATCAACTGTAATTTTTGTAGATTTTTAAATCAAATTAAAGGGCTTCCCTTATCTTCCAAGTTAGAAATTTTTTCATGAATGAATGCAGTTTTTTTCAAATGCTTTTTCTTCATTTACTGAAATCATCATTTGTTTTTCTGTTTTTCATTAATATGAGTTACATTACTTGATTTTGAACCCACTTGCTGCATATTCTGTATGGCTAGCCTCAAAAAAGAAGAAATAACAAGGGTTGGCAAGGATGTGGAGAAAAAAATTGTATAAAATTATTTATCTTGATTTCTGAGGGTTTGGGGAGTTGTCCCTATAAATGTGGGACTAGTGTCAAAGGCTTCACTTGCCTCTAGTTCTGGGTCTGCATGTTCCAAAGTGCAGGATCTGCAATTAAAATGTTGAATTATTTCTAAAAAATATTTTTGCAGCAATACTTCAAAATAAAAGATATTTTATAGAATAAATGCTAGTTTCTTAGATGTTGAATAAAAATTGAGTTTTCAATTTGTTAAACACAAGACAATGTATACTTTATTATAATAGAACAAATGAGAAAAAATGGGAATAATAAATAATGCTTTTCTGTATGTGAAGGACAAATAGTGCCGTTTCATTTGAATAGAGAAGCTTGGAAGGCAGGTTCAGAAGGACCTCTGTGCGGGCAGTCAGCATCCTGTCTGCATGGCAAGGGAATATATTGCTCAGTTCCTGCATTGTGCACATGAGCTTTCAAGAGTTTCATCAGTGATCAGTTTGTGTGGTGGTAAAACAAAATAAAGAATGGGTATTTCCATTGCAGTTTTAATGAAAATCCTTGGGAGTGGCTGTTTTAATTTGTCTGATGGACCCGAAGGCACAAACTAACACTTCCTTCTGAATTTTATGCACCCTTGAGCTTCCTTAGCACTTGTGCTTTCTCTCCAGTTTCCTTGCAACTCTTACATTAACTCTAGTCCATAAAACAGTGGTCATAAGAACACACAAGATGAAAATTAATGAAATCTCAAACCATTCCATCACACCAATAGCACTTTCTATCCCAAGAGCTAATTCCTACACTCTCTAGGCTGTTTTTCTCAAATTATCCACTATGGTAGACAGCATATGTCACTTACAGGTTAAAGGATATGCAGAAGGATGCTTGAACTGCAAATTCCAAACCCTGATCCCAAACTTTGCTATGGTTAGTAAAGCTTTGTAATATTCAGAACTTGAATAATAACTATAATAATTGCACAAACCTTCTTAAGCTCTATGAATCTTAGACAAAACCTCATTAGGCATTTAGATACTTTATCTGATCCCAGTTTACTGATATAAACATATGTCAAAGGTGTAAACAGGTGTGCATACACTTCCAGTACTGGCATGGAGGTACTCATGGAAGGTTTTTTGTAATGTAAAATCAAGAAAATTGTTCCTAGACTGTCAGCTATACATTATTCAGTATCAATTAACATGTCCCACATTATGCTTTCTAATGCCATTTCGATACATTCATACATTAGGAAGAACATTACCTATGATTGCAAATCGTGCCATTTAAAATAGGCTTCCATTACATATTCCGTATTCTGAAGTAAATGATACTATTAATTCAGAATCAGGCTGAGGATAGTTATAAAATCATAATTTGGATGTCATGACAGGTCCTGAACGTGAAATTTCCTGACTTCCTTTATTGTATTCATACTGGCCCAAACACCTGGCAGGAAGATCTCAATATATTTTTTTGAGCTCAGTCACTGCTAAATCATTTGCAAACACAGGGATTATATTTTACATATCCACCATGGGATATATTAATATTGATAATATTAATAATTGATCAAATAAATATGATCATTTTCTATACAGGGGTATAGTGTGAGCATGTCAGAGCAAACGAACACAAGCTTTCATGACCTTACCTTTGTTTTTTTTTTTTCTTGGCACCCCAGAAACCAGATTCTTTGTAACTTGCATCAGAGCTATCTGGGGTAACATCATTTTTGATGAGTATTAAGTAATCAAGATTAACTGACCATATGTATCAGAAACAATAGAGAATGATGAATCACCAATCAATTTGGACAAACAGCCCACTTCAGACTTCTCTTGGCACTCATTTGAAGGACAAATTAAACTATTTCTCTTTCCTATCTTCCCTCTGATAATGAAAATAATCCAGTATTTCATAAAATCATACTAATATTGGAGGCACAGATTTCACCAGTCCCAAAGAACATGGCAAATCATATCCCTCTTCACTTCATCACTGCAGCACACCAAGCTGTTGTCTTCAGTGTTCAAAGGAAATAACAGTAGGAAAAGCTGTCCTGGCCTACAGCTGTTCCCATATCTCACAAGGTCTTGATTCTCGCCTCCCAGATGAAAACAATATGGAATCATTTCTTCTGACTTCCCTGCTTCCCCAAGGACAAGATATTCATGTCTCTTAAAATAGCCATGTCTCCACACTGCACATCAACCGGAAACTGAATTTTTACATCCCAAAATACTGTCACTAAATCAGTCATCCTTCAGCTCTAAAATTCAGAGCATCTGTAGAGCATCCCCTAAAACCATCAAGCAATTCTACCTCCTCCCTTTAAGTATTTCTCCAGTTCATTTATTCATGTGGCTTCTTCCTGAACAGGCAGTAAAAGTCATAAGGCCCCAAACAGAAAAGTTACACAAAGCTCTCCTGCTTGCTTCTCTCCACAGGAGTTGTCATTTACTGGCCAACCACTTGGGAGTTAAATTTGACTTTTTTTTCCAATCCTAAAATCAGAGCTAGCTTCCTCTTCAGATACTCAAGACCTCTAGTCCATCTAAACAGCTTAGACTACACTGCTGGCATTTGATATTTTAGCAACAGCCTAGCAGTGCTATTACAGAGAATGTGAAAGAGAATGATCGTGTTTCTACTCCCATTTCCAACTTATTCTTGTCTTTCTGTAGTCCGGAGTCACCTTGGTGATCAGAGCTCTCCTTCTTGTGATATTCCTTTCATGTCTGTCTTTATTTGCCAATAACAAATAACCTTCATTAGATTTATCAGGTGAAATTTAGCAATTATATCTGCAATCTATACAACAGATTACCATAGATAATCTTACTTATCTTATTGACAACAGATTATCATACATAAATTTACTTATCATAGAGATAGCAAACTTAATTTGCATCCTAATTTAGAGGAAAATGAGAACCAAAGCTGTCAACTAGTTGAACTCAGGTCAGGTAGAGCTACTTACATTTTCACTGCAATTTTGTGAAATCAGTATTCATTTGGAAATTGTCTTTTAAAAATCATTGTAATAATGATGTTAGATCCTTTTCTAGCTATATTTTAAATTACTGAAATGTCTCAAAATTCCTAGTTGGATAATATTTCCAGAAAATATTGTGATATACATGTTAGGCCTAATAATTTTTACTTTTTAGGTAGCATGCAGAGAGTAGGAGGAGTCAATACCTCTACTAAGAAGCACTCTACTATGAATATATTAATTTTTTTATGTTTGTGTCTTATGCAAAGGCTTAAAGGAGGAAAATAATCAACTAAATTAAGCAATGATATTGCAAAGGTCTTTTATTGAGTGTCAGAAGGACTAATGATCTATTAATAGTTTTTCAGCTGTATTCTGTCAACCATCTACCATCAACTTCCAAAAAACTCACCAGAAAAACCTGTTGAACTAGCAAAGTTAAATTTATTTGGCTTGTTTCTGTAAGATAGCATACCACCTAGACAGTCTTATAAGTCTTTCAGAAAAGGGGTTGGGAGAGGATAATGTACATGGTTAGAGGTACAGGCTGAGTGGTTGCAAGGTGAGTCTTGAGAACTCGTTGGGATTGAATGGGCTTTGCATTTTAGGCACAGAGAAGTGCGTATTCTGGAGTCAGCCTATTAGTCTTGAAAAGTTAAGTTGTATCTCTTTGATTTCTAGAAAAGTGAAATAGCAGCTTTAAATAGAGTGGATTCTATGGCTACAGAGAAGGCAGATATGATTTGGGGAGAAAGTTTCAAGGTTCTGTAACCAAAGGTTCAGCTCTATCATTTTTGCAGTTCCTTTTTATTTACAACAAGGTGATTGTCCATCGACCACTGACAAACGTTAGCACCACCTTTCAGTTCACCTGTAAGTGAACAACAGCTCAGACTGGGAGCAGGACCAAAACAAATTGAAACTTGGCTTTTTGGGTAAAAGGAATGGCAGGCTACATAAGGATATTTTGGAAGGAGTTCTTTTTTCACAAGTATGTAGTTTGTGATTTCAATGACTATTTGGTTTGAGAGAATAGAAACAAGAACGCTCTGGATTCTAATTAAAAACATTTAACAGATAAGTTCATAATGCTGGTGAAAGCAACACAGTTTCCCAAAGCTTCATGATTTAGAACTGCTTACCAACTCTTATGCAAAGGCTTAAAATTTTTCCAATTTTTAAGAAAATCATGTACTCCGTTTATTGGTGGATGGAAACCAGACAAGATTAATACAGAGATTATAGCTCAAAAGACTCGGGCTTCTCCTCCAGAGACAAGACAAATAAGTTTGTATGTTGAAATAGCACAAAAAAGTAAATGACAAGCAAGACAAGATGGAGGAAAAGACATATTTCACTTTACCTCTTCTGCTAATTACAACAAAAGGCCCAGAGCAAAAACCCATAAATGACCTACCGGATGACTTTGAAAGGTGAGGAAAAGGCGGCAGATAGGCTAGAGAGCTCAGCACATGAGTCTCAATCCAGCGATGAGGTCCCTGGGATTGTCACTTGCCTGCTGCGTATCCCAGCCCTAGAGCTAGAGAAGCTCACAGCCTGAAAATGCCAACTAGCACAGACCTAAAAGAAAGCCTCAAGAGAAGCCAGCCCTCTCTAGACAAAGGGCCAGGAAATGGGTGGCCCTGCACAATACTTCCTTCTGTGCTTGAGACGAGCGCCAGGAACAAAGGCACTGAATTAGCCAAACTGTTTTCCACCTACTCTCCCCCTCCTGCTCCAGTTTCCAGAAGGCAGCTCTCCTGGAAGGGTCTGTGGGTGGACCTCTGTCTTCCAACCCCCTGACCTCTCAAGTGGGGTACCCCTGCCCACACAGCCTGTAGACGGAATTCATTTCAACCGGGGGGCAGCCCTCCCCAGTGGAACCTGTGAGCAGAACTCGACACTCCCGCTCCCGGGCAGTGCTGAGGAGACGGTGGGATGAGTAACACACAAGTCAGGCAGACCAGAATGCTGCAGAGGATTTATGAACTAAATTGATGTTGGAATCAGGACTTCTGACCCTACCAGGTGCACCACCTGCTCAAATAAAAGATTTAAACAGGGGCCAGAGTCTTATAACACAATCCAAAATTTCTTATCATAGGGAAACCAGGAGAATCTCAAATCATCTGAGCAACTTACAATCAACAGATGCCAACACTGAGATCACATGGGTGTTGAAGTTGGCAAACAAGGATTTGAAAGCAGATATCATAAACATACTCCAAGTGAGCCACTATGAACATTTTTAAAACACAGATGAAAAATCAGAAAATCACAGCAAAGAAATAGAAGGTATAAAGTGGAGCCAAACAGAAGTTTAGAACTGAAAATACAGTAATGAAGAACAATTGTAGCAGCAGAATGACTGTGACAGGGATGAAAGAATGAATTTGAAGATGAAAAAATAGAATGGATACAAGCAGAAGAGAAAGAAAATAGAGTTCAAGAATCACACTGATGAAAAGTGAAGGAAATAGCAATATCCTATCCCATATGCATTAAAAGGGCAAAATATAAGATTAACTAAGTGTTGGCAAGGGTATAGAGTAAGGGGTCTCTAACACACTGCTGGTGCAAGGTAAACAAGTACAATGACTTTGGAAAGCACTTTGGCAACATCTGATGGTGATAAATGTACACACCCTCACCATCTAGCATTTCTGGTTTTGTTCTGTGGAAATTCTACCACAGAGAAGTGTGCTAAGTTGTTAATTGGGGGACTGTTGGTAAAAATGGGAATTTTTGAGCATTATTAATGAGTTGAATAGGTGTACTTTAGAACTTTCAAGCATTACTTGAATACAGAGCAACTGAAATGAATTATATTCCATATACTAACATTTAATTTAAGGATGAAGCCCAATTAAAAACGGGGAGAAGACCTGAACAGACATTTTTCCAAAGGAGAAATGCAGCTGGCCAACAGGCACATGAAAAGAAGCTCCACATCACTTGTCATCAGGGAAATGCCTATCAAAACCACAATGAGATATTACTTCACACCAGATCACACTTCATACTTCATGCTATCCAAAAGACAAGAAATAGCAAGTGTTGGCGAGGATGTGGAGAAAAGGGAGCCCTCCTACACTGTTGGTGGGAAAATGTCAATTGGTGCGGTCAGGTGGAAAGCAGTATGGAGGTTCCTCAAAAAAGTTAAAACAGAAATACCATATGACCCAGTAACTCCACTTCTAGAAATTTACCCAAAGAAAACAAAATCCCTGATTCAAAAAGATACATGCACCCCTCTGTTTACTGCCACATTATTTACAATCGATAAGATAATGGAAGCAACCAAAGTGTCCATCAACAGATGAGTGGATAAAGAAGATATGGTGCATATACACAATGGAATATTATTCAGCCCTCAGAAGAAAGAAATCCTGCCATTTGGGGCAACATGGATAAACCTAGAGGGTATTATACTAAGTGAAATAAGCCAGGCAGAGAAAGAAAAATACCACATGATTTCATTTATTTGTGGAATCTAAAAACAAAATAAAGGAACAAACAGCAGTGGACTCAGAGATGCTGAGAAGTGACTGTTGGCTACCGTGGGGGGAAGAGTTGAGGTGGACAGGTGGGGTGGGTGAGGGGTATAAAGGGGCACAAAATTCTCAGTCATAATACCAGTTGGTCACAGGGAGTAGTAGAGCATGGAGAATTTAGCCACTGATTCTGTAACATCTTTCTATACCGACAGATAGTAACCGCACTCGTTGGGGTGAAGATTTAATAATGTTGGTAACTGTTGAACCACTGTGTTGTATACTTGAAACCAATATTAGATTGTATATCAACTATAGTTCAATTAAAAAAAAGAAAAAAAAGCAATTTAAGGGTGAGGGAAAAATGCAAATTAAATAAGATTTCAGAGTATGACATGTTTGTTATTTGCTACTCATGTTGTAATTTAAAAAATTATACTCTTATCATTATGAATATAGAAAGATGTAGTAAAGTATAATAATATATGGTGGTTACTTTATGGTTAGTAATTATATCTCAGCTGTAATGAAGCTGAAACATTTGAGAAGTTGTCTAAAATGCACTTCAAGAACAATGACTTCTTTTTTATTTTGAGAACATTTGAAGCCAATACAGCATAATATTAAATTCTGTTAAATGTGATAGTCCATGAATGTTTGTCATATCACTCTTTTACTTTCTGTACATTTTTGGTAGCAGGAAATTTAATATCCATTGTTTGAAATAGTTGACTTTTCTAAAAAGTATAGCCACTCTTGTAGGTCACCACTAGCACCAGGAACAAAATCTAGGCCAGACTTTCTGTGATCCTCAGTCTCAATCTAATTCCCCCTGAACATGTACCTCTCATTCATTTATCATCAAAATTCCCTGGGTTTCATTAGAAATAGCTTTATTTAATTTAGCTCCTTCACTTCCAAGTAACAGCCATCATATACAATTTCCAGGAAGATGAAAACTCCAGCTAATGAGAAACCAATGTCGAAGAAGAGAATAGCTTCCCTTACTTTCTACTTAGAGTATTCTTATTTTAATTTATAATAAAACATTTTGTTAACACACCATAATGTATGAATGTAGCTATTGCTGGGAGAAGCTAAAGGTCAGTTCAAATAAAAAGATATCCTTAACACCAGAATAAATTTTAAAAAGTATTTTAGGATATAACCTATGAATCATAATAACAAAATAAAAGGAATTATTTATTGATTTTACTGTAGCTAGGTATGGTATAAAATAATTTGCAATGCAAATTGTACATGTGAGAGACTGAATATGCAAATGAACAATGGTCAGACCATTTATAAGAATGGAACTCTGACCCACGTTCTGCAGCAATGAGGCCAGGAAGCCAACCCATAATTTCTGTGGCAATCAGTCCTGAATGGTCAGGACTTAATAACTGCCAGTTTCTCTAATTTTACCTTTGCTTCCAACTTAAGAACAACTGGAGAAAAACAACTATGTTCCCCTCATCACGGGGGACGCCTCACTTTTCATTAACCTGACACCAGATTTCTCAGCCAACAACATCCAGCCAGGACATACCTGAAATCCTCCCCTTCTCCACTGTGAAGCTTTTACACTCTTCTGCCTGCCGTGGAGTTTCTGCCAAATCCAAGTGATGGTGTCTGAGTCCCTTTGCTAGAACAACCTTTGGATAATAGCCTTTGCTTGTTCTCATTTGGGTGGTCTGCATTTATCCACCTGTTTCTTCCCAAATACTCCTCCTGAGACCCTTTTTATAAAGAAAGGGATCGTGGTTCCCCTTTGAGGAAAACGAGGCAAAGGTAGCACACAAAAAACGAATTATAGAGCCGAGGTTTGAACCTATAAAGAAGGATTCCAGAGCCTGTACTATTAATTCCATGAAACTGTATTAAACTATCTTACATAAAATTAATCATGTCAGTCAGGAGGGAGAAAGTTATGTTACAATGATATATATCCTCCAAAATCTCAGTCTCCAAAGGACTGATCTTTGCTCGTGCTTCATAAGCATTACACCTTGTTTGAAAGCTCTGCTCTGCGTCTTTTCATCTGAAACCAGGCTGGTCACCCAGCCACAGCTGAGGGCCCAGGGAAAGAGAAACCAAAGCCACTGCACCCTGGCTCCTAAGGCTTCCACCCGGAAGTCGCGCTCATCTCTTTTGCTCACACTGTCGTTGGCCACAGTACGCCACATAGTCACCTGACTTGAAGGTGCAGGAAGTGCAATCTTGCCGTGTACATGGGAAGAGGAATGATTAATTTAGCCACTGAAAAAAATAACATACATGGTCTTTGTAGTTTAAATCCCCTAATCGTGTTATAAATGAAAAGGTTTCTGATCCCTCTTCAAAGTAAAGACTACTTCAATGGTAAAACCACAAACACTATCTTTTTTTAATTCTCAGGGTACTTAAGCCCCAATCATATGAAGGGATTTTCAGTTAAGTAGATTTGAGTGGCTTAAAGAGACAGTTTGAGTCTTTAACTGCACATAGACCTACAAATATGAATCAATGCCGTGGTTGTAAACCTCAGAACAGGTGGTATTTGTGTACGTTCAACCTTGTCTTGTGCCTGCCTTAATGGTCTAGGATGTGTTAATCTCATAACTAGTGATGGAATTGGACTTCCACTTGGAGCTTCTTTTTCTTTCATATTGGGTGACTTAATTCAGAAAATTGTTTTATTACTTTCTCAAATAAATGGTATAGCTCACTGAAGAAGAAAATGGTAAGGCAAAAAAATTAAGTAAAGAAAAAAACGTTATGCATGATTACATTTCCCAGAAGTAATAGCTATTAATACTGTCGTTTGCTGTGTAAACTTCACACTTGTTCTTCCCGATGTCAGCATGGCGCTTGCCACATAGTAGGCCTTAAACAGATTTGAATGAACACATAAATATGCATATTCATATTTAAATAATGCATTTTGGTAAAAATGGGAAGACACCTTTAAATATTATTCCTTTCTAAAATGGGTCCATAAATTTAAAATGTCTTATGAAAAATGTACAATGAATTGCTCTTAAGCACAAAAAGATAGGTCTTCAGACAATTTAATTTGAGATATTACATCACCAATATTTACAGTGATTATTCATATATCAAAGCTTCTAAGTAATCCTATATTAAAGAAGCCTACTTAATCTTGGTGAACTCAGGATTTCCCAACCTTACTGAATACATCTTTTTCCTGCTTATCAGCTTATTCTAGAAATATAAATAAATTTCCTCTCTTACATTCCTATCATGAAAATCTTGTTCTATTCATGACCCTAAAATAGGCAACTTCATGCTCCCTTTGACCTCTTGCACCCTGCCACAACTGCTTATTGTTCAACTGGGAACTTCTGATCCAAGATGGGAAAATCTGATGCTCTGTTAAAAAATATGAGAATTTGGCAACAGGCACTCACTTAGAAAACAAATGGAAAATCTTGGGGGCTGAGGTCAGTGTTTAAGGACAACATGTCAATAGATAAATGAACTGAAACATTTGAGAGAACGAGAGAGAGACTCACTTGGAAGTATCTTTATACCTTAAGTGATCTCATATGTTTGAGCATTCAGGTAATTTCTAACATACTGTGACAGTGAAAAGGCATCTCTGCCTTCACATTGTATCCATCTCCTTTCTGCTTCATCTTGGGATGAAAAACTTCTGCTCAGCCCTGCAGCCTCACACATAGGCTTGGTACTCATCAAAAGGAATTTTGCTCATAACTTAAGATTGACGTAACCAGCCCCTTACTTGAAACCCACCTCCCCCTGAAGTATGTACAAGATTGACAACCGGACTGTCAAGGACTTATGGGAACATCATGGCCAGACCCACGTCAACAAATGACTGGAGTCAACTAACCAGTAACAAGGAGTTTCACAGCCCTCCTCAGACCCTTGGTGATGTCCAGAAGTCTGAAATGGATCGTCACCTCCTGACCATGACTCCTTCCTGCTCCCTATTTCCCTCATATAAAAGAACTTGAAATCAGCCCTAAGTAAAGATGTCGTTTTAGGACATTAGTCCACCATCTTCTCAGTCTGCTGGCTTTCTGAATAAAGTCACTTTGCTTGCCCCAACACCTTGTCTCCTGACTCATTGGCATGCAGTGAGGTGAGTGATATGAGTCTGGACTTGGTAACAATACCTCCCCATGCCAGCCTAGTTCACTTAAAAAAAAATCTACATCCTTGGGCCACTTATGTCTTATACCTCTGTGCCTCTTCTCCCCTTTTTTTCTTTACTCTTATCAAGATGGAGCAGGTTTGAACTTGCCACCTTATTCTGCTCCTACCAGGTGCAGTAAGCCTCAAGCACTAGTTGTCATGGGAAGAAAGGGAGTCTGTCTTAGGGATGCCCCTGCATTCATCTGAAACTGCCAGGCTGACTTCTGATTTGCTAAAGGAAATCCCCACTCTCTTGACAAAGCCAGGCTTTCAAGTTTATTGTCCTGCTGCCAATTTAAACAAACAAATGAAAAATCTCATTTGACAGTCAAAGAAGAAAAATGACATCCTTGTTTTAGAGAGTAATCATTGAAAGTCATTTCTTCAATGGGGACAGAGGGTGAGGAGAAGGAAACCTCTAGAAAAACAATATTTACATGAAATGGAAGATATCTGAAAGTGTTTTCAAGTATTTTTTCTGTTATACATAATTTATTATAGGTTTGAAGCAACATAGAGAAAAAAACATGAGAAAATGAAAGGAAAGAATAGGAAAGTATAAAGGAAAAAAAAATGTATAAACTGCCAAAATAAGAGTATGTTTAAATAATCTGTAGTAAAAATAAAACACAGCTTTGTAGAAGAAATACTCTTTGGAGGGATATCTTGTTAGCAAGAATCTGAATATTTAAGACACACTGACATACAACTTTACTGCTGACATTCAAGTTTTTTTTTAAATGCAGAAAGAAAACAGTGGGACTTGGTATTCTTTACTACAGAATAGAGACACAAGTTCAAATCTTTTGTCAGCTTGAAAATCTTCAGATAGAAGGCAAGAAAGATTTAAAGCAAGAAACATAACCCCAGGTTACAGTAACATTGTCTTCCAGTAAGACGTATGTGCATGCTTTTGGAAAGCAACATTTTATCTTGTACCATCATGAAAGTGTCAAGAGACCTTTCTTAAAAGATGTTGAACCTCTGGCAGACACCAGAACAAGATATTTAAAGGCCCATACGATTGCTGTATTTTGCCTCTTTCAATCTTTCAAGTGCAGATCTCAGAGCACATTTTTCAGTATTTTGTGACCTGTTTTGGTATTGATATGAACTAGTAACTCCTCTGGATGATGTTAGATTCAAAATAAACATAACCTCGTACATTCCATTGATGTTACAGCTCACTTATAACTTGGCCAGTCCTCGTTTCTGCTGTTTAGCTCTTTACAAACACAAGCAAGTGAAAACATAAACAAGTGAGGATTTGCAGGAATTATAAAAAACCTTATACCATGTTTGCCTGATTCCACAGAAAGCACTGAACTGAGGTACATGGTGAGTTGAAGAACCACTAGGCTGGTGCTAAACTTTATTCCTGATGCATTGCACAGCTTTAACTACTTTGTTACTTTAGCCAATTTATTCCTTTGTTCATTCATTCATATTTGTTTTAACTTTATTTTCTGAGTTGAAAATATCACAATCTTTGTTCACAAAGATGAAGTGTCCATCACTATAGATCATCAAAAACGGTGGGTTCCAGATTCTGAAATTTGGAGTTGAAAATATGTTCTCCATTAAATTCTTTACACATTTACCAAACTGACCGAGAACTTCTCTCCCTTTCTCAAACCCTGTAATTTCTTTCCACCTGAAACATCCTTAACCTTTTACTGTAAGACTCGCTGATTCATCAGTTTCAATCCCAGGATGACATTTTCTCGGATGCCACATTAATATTAAATATTTATATTTTTAAATATCTGGCATAGTGTCTAGCTCATACACTATAGGGAAGTGCTTGAAGAAAGAAAGAATGCCCTTCCACATGCAGGTTAGATCATATGGGATTTGTCTTTGTCTGATTTATTTCACTACGAGTAATACCCTTTGGTGGATGCCAGAGGGAATGCGGGTGGAGGGACAGGCAAAATAGGTGAAGGGGATGTAAACGGAGGTACAAACTTCCACTCAGAAAATAAGTCATAGAGGTGAACAGTACAGCATCGGGAATAGTCAGTAGTATCATGATGACTTCATATGGTGACAGATAGTAACTACAGGTATGGTGGACAGCATTTCATAAATGTATATAAATATCAAATCGCTATGTTTCACACCTGAAACTAACCTAATGTTATGTCAACTACACTTCAATAAAAATTTTTCTTTTTTAATGGAAGAATGCCCCTGATGGATCAGAATTTGAGTACAATTTAAAACTTGGGTCTCAGGCTCAAGAGATGTCCGTATTATAAAACACCTGAAATTCTAAATCCAAAATAATTAAATAATTCTCAGCTCAAATACTTAAATTTTCAAAACATATGCTGATGTTTATTTAATTTCTGAACATCCTAATTCAAATTCCAAAGAGGAAGCAGCTCAAAGAGATAAAGGTTCATGACCTTTTGGTATCTATGACCGGGGTATTCCCCCCAAATTCAAAATGTTGTGCGAATGATAGAAGGGATATGGTAATTCTAATTCCAATAGTTCTGTGGCAGAAATTTAAGGCCAACACTAATTTGGGGGAATATTTTAGAAGTTATGTTTAAGAGATTAGAAATATAGGCATGAAGTCAGACTTATGGCCCTCCAAATTCCCTTATAAAATCTAACATTTGAGTCCATTTTATTTTTACAGTTTTTGACTCAAAATAGGAATTACATTAACTTAACCATAATATTTATGCTATAGGTGGAGCATAAGGTGGGTATGAAATAAAGCAAGTGCAATATTAAAGAAAATAAAAGTCACAGCTCAGTCTTTCAAATGCAAGTTTAATTAAGAGAATAAATAAGACTGATGGAATAGATTTCACCTCTATAGGTTACTTTCTGTATGGCTTTATTTTCTACCTTAGTTGAAGAATTAGATGCCAAAAAATAGCAATAGACTGTTGATTTACTTTTCAAGTAGAATTTAACTTTCCATATTAAAAAAATTAAGTAAGACACATTATTCAGGGTTCGGAACCACTTCGGATTTCTGGTTACACTTTCCACACTGTTCAATACATGTTGAGACACCATTTAATCGGTGCAGACTGTTGTCGTTTATTTTACATTTTTAGATAATTTTTCTCACAATTAGACTTAGTTTTCCACAGTAAGAAAATATCAAGCAAAACTGATGTCAATTTCATTCTGAGCTCACATATGAAGACACCAGCATACCCAAAGCCATGTAGGTTTTCTCCTAAGTTATCTCCTAGGAGTTTTACAGTTTTGCATTTTACATTTAGTCTGTGATCTATTTTGAGTTATTTTGCAAAGGGTGCAAGGTCTGCATCTACATTGATCTTTTTGCCTGTGATTGTTCAGTTTTTTCAGTGCCATTTGCTGAAGATAATATATTTTCTCCATTGAATTGCCTTTGCACCTTTGTCAAAGATCAGTTGACTCTATTTTGTGGGTCTAGTTCTGGACCTATTCTGTTCAATTGGTTGTTACATATATTTTTCTGCCAATACCATGCTACCTTGACTACTGCAGCTTTATAGGAAGTCTTATAGTTGAGTAGTGCAAAACTTCTCTAAATAATGCATTGCTACAATTAAAGAATAGCTATGTGCCATTTTTATTGCTTAGAAGGATCAATATTATAAAGTTGCCTATCTTTATGAAATTAATCTATAAAGTCATTGCCATCTCAATTACACGCCCAACAGCTTTATACTGAAATTGCCAACTAGTATTAAAAATGTATATAGAAATGCACTTTCCAAGAATATGAACCAAGAAGATCTTAACAACCTTTAAGAAAAGGGACTAGATGGTGGGACTTAATGTACCATGTATAAAATAGACATTATAAACTATAGCAATTAAGATAATGTGATACTGGCAAAATTAGTCACAAGCAGATCTTCATATACGCACACATATTTTGTGGAAAAAGTAACTGTTAAGTAGTGGATAAAATTAATTTTTCCAAGAAATAGTGCTGAGTCATTTAGATAACCAAATGGGAAACAAAATTAATCTTGATTCCTATTTCACTCTCAAAATTCAGCTCAAGGTGGTTTGTTGACCTTAATGTGAATGCTATAACAATAAAACTTTTAGAAAAAAATATAGAGGCTATCTTCATGTTTTGGCATTAAGGAAAAAGTAAGTTCACAACAACAACAATTGAAAAATTAGACTACATAAGTGGCATCTTCTGTACATTCACAAGAGATTTTAAAAAACCTCCTACAGACGGTAAGAACAATATTTAAAAAAAAAAGCTTTCTAATAAACACATCAGACTAGGTGAGATAGTTCTTAGAGGATATATACATGTCAATAATTGGGTGAGGAGTGCTCAAAAATTACTTTTGAATATTAACTTTGTATATAACATAGTTGCTGAATATACTTAAAATTTTTCATCATTTTCTGCTTTTTTTTCTTTTTACTTATTTTCTTCATACACAGTCATGATGTTTTATGGCAATTTCATTTCTTTCTTTTAAACTTCTATAAATTTATTCCTTTTTTAAAAATTACCTTATTGGACTGGCTAGGAACTTTAGTATAATGTTCAACGGAAGTGCTAATGAGGCAAGAAGTAGGCCTTCTTGTTTCATTTCCAACCTCAAGGGTTAAAGGTTTTCCATATATCACCATTATGTGTGATTATTTTTGTAGTTTTTCTTTAGAAAATTAGAGAAGTTCCTTTTTATTCCTGGCTTGCTAGTGGGTATCTTTAAATCACAAATTGGTGTCGAGTATTTCCAATTTTTTTTTTTACATCTATAGAATTGATTATATGATTCTTTTACACTTTAAATTAATGTGATGAATTACATCAGTTGATTTTGAATGATTAACTACATTTCCTTTCCTGGAATAAACTCCACTTATTTGTGATATATCATACTTTTTGAATATAGCAGATTTGGTTTGTTAATGTTGTTTTTAGAATTTTTGTGTCTATTTTCATACTTTAGTAGATAATGAAACATCCTGAATCGCAAAATATGGAGAGAAGAGAATGAATTAGTGTAAGCTCAACACCACCAATGAAAATGAATTATAAGTGCACAATCCTACCAATTTGACTCCAGTGGTTTCATCTCTCACTAGTGACACCATCACTATATAAGATGTGTAGATAAAAAGGACTCTTTGGCAGAATACCATCTAGATGATTAGTTTTCCATTATGGGTAATTTTGTCATGGAACCAAACAACCTGCTATTGTTTTAGGGTACTCAAGAGATATTTTTTTTTCCCCCTGCCCTCTTTTATGGAATCAAATTGTTTCGCCATGTGTCTGATCATAAGATCCCAGCTTTTATACCAACTGTTTACAGAAAAAGAAGAAAAATCAGTTCTTACAGTTTCATTATGTATTATAAGAGGAAGAACAAACTTTATAACATTAACAGTACATAGATTTCAGTTGACTTTCATTCTCTCAGTAGCGTTTAAGAAATTATATTCTATTAAACTAACCTAAATACCTGTACAGGCTTATTCCCTGCTATTCCTCTTCATGTGTCTTAAACCAAACTGAAATTTTTTAATACGTGCTTATCATTTCTTTTGTCTATGCTATTTCCTCCATTGCGAAATGTCTACTCTATTCGCTGCACGCCTATATTTTAATCCATTAGTTGAGGTCTAGCTCTTCCAACATGCAGCCTCTAGATTTAAGTTCATACACCTTTGAATACCCGTAACAATCAATTGCCCATGTACTCAGTGCAATGCTCGATTTGGGGCTGAATTCCTGAACAACACAGGCAGCTTCCCCATCTTCCCTAGTTTGTCATAAAACAACTATTAAAGAAATTATTGTACAGTTAATTCCTTAAGGTACACTAGAATTAAATATCTGTCATATTTACTTTGATTGCTAATAATAAGGAAAAATTCTGAAGTGTCCTTAAACGAAGTGGCATACGAACCAGAGAATGGGGGAGAGAGACAAGGGAAGGTACTCAGTCAATAGCTGTGGGCAGTAGACAACTAGAAACTTCATGTTCCTGGTGAAGTCATATCAGCAATTATCTAGAAGGTCCCCAGAACCACCACATCCCTCTTGCACATGACCAGTCCCTGACCATCATCAACAGCCAATCCACAAGCCTTCTCTGTGGACTAACCACCTGTCCCCAGGCCCACCTTTCTTATCTAAGGCCAATGTGAATTTAAAGAATTTTCTTTCCTTGAAGCTCCTTATAAATATCCCATTTCTTGCATCTGGCGGCCAAGTTGTTTCTGTGAACTGACCTTGTTGCTGGTGAAGCAGAAACTTCCTGTTCCAGGCCTCAGTCCTTTTTCAAGCGAGCATCTGGGAAGACTCAATAAACCCTTTTATTTCAGGGATCTCAGCCTCCAGAGCTTTTGATTTGTCACGACTTTAATGTGGGGATTTTGATTACTTTCATTTTGTGATTCTCCTAAAGGTTTAACTTTTATTAAAAATGTGGAATTTTTTGGAGAATCTTTTGTTTTTGTTTATGTATTTTATTTCATTAAAAAAAAATCTGTGTCCCTTCTGTACTTCTGCTGTTATTTTTCTGTTTTATTTTCCTCTAGGCTATACTTTTCATGTTTGTGTAGGTATTAGGGGTGGCATTCTTCAAAAATGCCTTATATTTACATCATCTTTTGCCCTACGTTATTTCATGCAGTTCTTTTTATATTTTCCCCTGAAGTACTTTATTTATCTCATCAGTAGCTGTTTCAAGTGATCTTCAAATTTCAGAGTTATTTTCATTTAAAATCTGATGTTTATACATTTGCCTACTAGTTCTAAGATTATTTCAAAAATAAATATGGTTCTATACTATCATCTAAGGTTACAGAATATTGGTTCTATTTTTTGTGAGTTGAGAAATGTTACCTGCTCCAAATCCAGTTTTCATGTTATTTCTATTAGACATGTCTTTTCTAAGTATCACATTATCCTGTTGAATTGATTCTGTCTACATCTAACATGGCCTCTGTCAACATGATTTCTTTTTAAGTCAAAATTTCACCTTGCAGATGAAGTTTTGAACAATGCAAAGAACATCTTTTTTTTGCCTCAGTTACCAACTCCTAGCAAATTGTTAATATGAATTCAAGAATGAATTTCTGTGTGGAAAGCTAATTATTCAGAGCAACAAAGGAAAGCAAGGTAGGTTATTGAAGTAGCTAGAGCCTCACAAAGGCATGTGGGTGGGGATTTAATGCCATGAGGAAAAAATTTAAAACTAATCAAGGAAGATAGAGCATGGCCACTTTACACCAGAGGAAGAAATGGTGTGAGAGAAAAATGCAGGGAAGAAGACTAAATAGCTCAGTCACTTGCTTGGAAATTTATTTATGCCTTTGGAGAAAGGTAATTTTTAAGTGAGAATGTGTCTCCCAAAGCACTTCCTCTTAAATGGGTCCCCACAGTGTTTAATATGTATTCATATAAAACAGAGTAGGTTGAAAGAAAAATATAGCAGTAATTGTTCAAATGCTATAGTTATGCTAGATAAAAAAAAGAGGAGAAATTATTTAATAGAACAAGTGTAATAATAAAATGGTCATAAAAAGGCACATCAGATTAAAAGTACCTTTGTGCATAACATGCTCACATGAACAGAAATATTACAGAAGAGAGAGAAAATGCAAAGCAATCCCAAAAGTAATTTGAAAAGGCTATTTTTAAAATATGTTCTTTCAAATAAATAATGACATCCAAAAACACTTTTCCTGAATTCAAGAAATCACTAAGGATAAACAAGATGATGCCTTTAATGCAGGGTTTTTTAGCACAGCATGGCTGATGTTTCGGGTCAGCTAACTGGTTGTGGGGGACTGTCCTGTGCATTGTGGTACGTTTGTCAGGATCTTTGGTCTCTACCCATTGGATGCTAGGAGCATCCCCAGGCCTGGAGTTGTGACCAATAATCAAACATCTTAAGACACTGCCAAATGGTCTCCCAGAAGAGTACTCACGGTTGAGAACTATTACTTTAATGCAATATTGCAATAAGAAAAAAATCAAAACAAACCAGCTTCCTTAGTCACGGTATTGATTTTACTTAAAACGAACAAATAAAAAACTCAGGTATTGTCTAGTTTTAAAGCCTATTAGGGAGATATCAATCTTTACCTGCGGCTCTAGTATTCAATGCTGGCGTCAAAGTGTTCATCATTCATTGCCTATTTTACACACGACAGTGGAAGCTGTGTTAACAAATCCTATGCTATTTGCCTTTAGTAGCTGCGGCAAAGATAAAAGTCTCTGCAATCCGGTTTTGAGGAAATCTGTCTACTTACAATTACCCCTATTATCTCGTTTAAAAGCCCCCATTGAAACAGCCAAAAAAATAAAATAAAAGGTAAAACAAAAAAAAAAATGTGTACCGCTGAAGATTCCTGAAACTTCTCAGCACTGGTGACTTTAGCTATTGTTCTGATCCTGGCTGCGCTAGGTCCTCAGCCCCCTGACCTTCCGTGGGATGGGCTCTTCCAATTATTTTGGCTTCAGTCTTGCTTTCCTAGTATCAGCTAGAACATAAACCTGTTACAAATCAGTTCCGGTGTTGCAATAAAACAGGTTTTTCCTGTGTAACCACTCTAAGTGGCCTGAATTGAATAAAGGGCAGTTGTTTCTCCAGACGTTTTTGATCAATCAGGTACCATGATAAATTTTTAAGTTTTTTATTCACCTTAGAATATAGTTATTTATACACTATACACCAATATTGTTTTACTAAAGCATTTCATAAAGCATACAGAAGTAGTAATTAATAAGAGACACAATGCATATACTACAAGAAACATTAAAATTTTTAATGGTACAAAGTTTTTTGACCTCACTAAAAATGTTACTCATTCTATTTTAGTGAAAGCCATGTGAGTCAGTATTATCTTTGGAAAATCTTGTCTAAATACTTTGAGAGATACAACAATTCAGAAACCTAGTTCGAAGTTAGTTTCATATATGATTCATAATGACCATCATTGAAAAAGACACATCACAATGGCACAATTAATAAAATAAAAAATATGTACTTGAGATAAATTTTATTAATAGTGAATTTAATAATATTGTGAATTTAATTTTATTAATAGTAAACATAAATCTACATTGGAAATAACATCTCTAGCATCTCGAATTGTTGGCTAATTTTGGCAAATCTGATTAGTTTGCTATTATTGTTATCAAGTAATGTAGTTGAGGAAGAGGTTTTACTGGAAGTAAAAATGTCATCTCTGAGGAATCCCACATCAGTATTTTTTAAATTCTTGTTTTAAGAATTTACATAAGCCATTTCTTCATTTTCTAAGATTGGCTTTAGTTAAAACTAGATAACATAATCCATAAATCCACTTGACTGGCACAAATAGATTTAAATGCTTTGCAAAATATGCAAAACAGATGAGTGTGCTGTGGTTTATCTCTGAATTGTGGAACTTAGAATTTTCCTTGAAGATACCATACACACTCCAATTGATGTTGGAGGGCCTGAAAATCCATCTATATATTAAATACTCAGTAAAACTTAACTGTCGTATGTTAGACGGAAATTAATGGAAATGGAGATGAACTTTGTGCATACCTGTGGATAGTTCAGTCTTTTCCTTAGAGTTCTGTGTCCTCCTTAAGACCACTGACTTATGAATTGTTCCTTTTCCTAAGCCTTCTACTTGTAGCTTTACTGCTTTAAAGAAATACAAATATTTCTCTATTCTGCAAGCAGCTAAATTGTTCTTTTATTGTCACTCATTGAGGTCTTCTGTTCATCATGTTCCAAACAGAAACCATACAAAGACAGAATAAGACCCCATGATGACATAACATTTTGGTTGCTGGTTGGACACTAAGAAGTCAAGAGTGGAAAATGTTTGCTTGCTGTGAATTAATTCATCAGTTTATTTGTCAAGATTCTTAGGTCCTGGAATTATAAAATTATTTCATTGATAAATAATACAAGTATTTTTAAAGTTCAATTAACAGCAATTATATACCAGAGCAATTCCAAAGAATATCTTATAAATTACACTAATTTTATGTCCTTAAGAAAATGGCAAAATCTATGTGTCCTGATAAATCTTTCTTTCTGTTTTGCAACATCATAATCAATGACCATCAGTCTGAAGATAATTGATTCTACATTTACAAGGCCCCACAGTGTCTAGATATTTAACTCCAGATCCAGTTAAACTCTATCCATATATGCTTATACATTTCAGAGATACAGAAATCAAAAGTTTTTGGTATGTCAGAGCAAAGAAATTACACATAGAGGAAAGCACAATTACACAAATTAAAAAGGGACAAACATTTGGGTTGAGATTAGAGTTAGGATCTGGCTCTGATGTGAGGACAAGGGTGAAACTGATGTTCAGGTTTATGGTGAGGCGTGGGGGATGTCAATGGTGTCGGTCAGGTGTCTGGTCCAGGGGATCTGGGCTAGCGTTAAGTTTACTGTTTGGTAATGTGCACGGGCAGGATAGGGTTACGGTTACACTGAGCATCCGGCTCTGATGTGAGGGCAACAGTGAGATTGAGCTGCAGGTTTTCAGTGAGGTGTGGGTGATGTTGATGTTGACCATGAGGGGTCAGGTCCAAGGGCAGGGCTAGGGTTAGGGTTAAGTGTTCAGTAATGTGTACGGGCAGGGTAGGGTTACAGTTACAGTGAGGATCTGGCTCTGATGTGAGGGTGAGGGCGAGATTGAGCTACAGATTTACGGTGAGTTGTGGATGATGTCGATGTTGACCGTGAGTGGTCAGGTTTAAGGGCCAGGGCTGGGTTAGGGTTATGTGTTCGGTAAGGTATCCTGGCAGGATAGGGTTATGGTTACATTTTGGATCCGGCTCTGATGTGAGGGTGACAGCGAGATTGAGCTACAGTATTACAGTGAGGCATGGGTGACGTCGATGGTGTTGGTAAGGGTCTGTTCCAAGAGCCAGGGCTAGAGATAGTGTTAGGTGTTCAGGAAGGTGTATGGGGAGGATAGGGTTTGGAATAGAGTTAGGATCAAGTTGTGATGTGAGGGTGAGTTCGAGATTGTGTTTCAGGTTTACGATTTGAGCGGGGTGACACTGAAAGTCATGGTGAGTAGTCAGGTCCAAGGGCAGGGCTAGGGTTATGGTTAAGTGCTCGTAATAGTGAGTGGGTAGGTTAGGGTGGCAGTTACAGTGAGGATCTGGCTCTGATGTGAGAGTGAAGGCGAGACTGAGCTACAGGTTTATGGTGACTTGTGGGTTATGTTGATGTTGACCATGAGGGGTCAAGTGCAAGGACCAGCGCTAGGGTTAGGGTTAGGTGTTCGGTAAGGTGTATGGTCAGGATAGTGTTACAGTTACAGTTAGGAATGGGCTCTAATGTGAGGGTGAGGGCGATATTGAGGTTCAGGATTACAGGGAGGCATAGTGGACATCGAAGTTGACCATTTGGGATAATGGCAGGGCTAGGGTTAGGGTTAGATGTTCTGTAAGGTGTACTGGGAGGAAAGGATTTCTGTTACACTTAGCGTCAGGCTCTGATGTGAGGGCGAGGGAGGGATTGAACTTCAGACTTAAAGTGAAGCGTGGGTGATGTCAACGGTGATGGGAGGGGTCTGGTCCATGAGCGAGGGCTCGGGTTGGGGTTAACTGTTCAGTAAATTGTACAGGGTGGATAGGGTTGCGGTTAGAGTTTGGATCCGGCTCTGATGTGAGGACGAGGGCGAGACTGATGTTCAGGTTTATGGTGAGGCGTGGGGGACATCAATGGTGTCGGTCAGGTGTCCGGTCCAGGGGATCTGGGCTAGGGTTAAGTTTAGTGTTGGGTAATGTGCACGGGCAGGATAGGGTTACAGTTACACTGAGCATCCGGCTCTGATGTGAGGTGATGGCGAGATTGAGCTGCAGGTTTACGGTGAGGTGTGGGTGATGTTGATGTTGAATGTGAGGGGTCAGGTCCAAGGGCAGGGTTAGGGTTAGGGTTAGTTGTTCCGGAACGTGTCCGGGGAGGACAGCATTATGGTTAGAGTTAGGGTCCGGCTCTGATGTGAGAGCGAGTGCGGGTATGAACTTCAGAGTTACAGTGCAGCGTGGGTGTGGTCGATGCTGCCGGTGAGGGTTCAGGTCGAGTGCCCAGGGCTATGGTTAGGGTTAGGTGTTCAGTAAGATTTATGGGCAGGATAGGATTTTGGTTTCATTTAGGATGCGGCTCTGATGTGAGGGCGACAGTGAGATTGAGCATAAGTGTTACAGTGAGGCATGGGTGACGTCGATGGTGATGGTAGGGGTCTGGTCCACGAGCCAGGGCTAGGGTTAGGGTTCAGTGTTCAGGAAGGTGTACGGGGAGGATAGGGTTTCGGTTAGAGTCAGGGTCCAGCTGTGATGTGAGGGTGAGTTCGAGATTGTGTTTCAGGTTCACGTTTTAGTGGGGGTGACTTTGAAACTGATAGTGAGGGGTCAGGTCCAGGGGCCAGAGCTAGGGATAGGTTTAGGTGTTCGTTAAGGTGTACTGGATTAATAGGGTTACTGTTAGAGTCAGGGTCCGGCTCTTATGTGGGGGCGATAGTGCTATGGGATTACGGGGAGGCGTGGGTGATATCGACACTGACGATGAGGTGGTCAGATCCAGGGGACAGGGATAAAGCTTATGTTTAAGTGTTCTGTAAGGTGCAAGGATAGGATATATTTACAGTTACAGTGAGGATCTGGTTCTGATGTGAGGTCAGGGAGGAGATTGAGCTTCAGGTTTTGGTGAAGTGTGGGTGATATTGGTGGTGACTGTTGAGGGGTCAGGTCCAGGGGCCAGGGCTAGGGTTCAGGTTAGGTGTTCCGGAAGGTGTATGTGGAGGGCAGCATTACTGTTAGAGTAAGGGTCCGTGTCTGATGTGATTGCAAGTGCGAGTATGAACATCAGGGTTACAGTGAAGCATGGGTGATGTCAATGGTGACGGTGTGGGGCCAGTTCCAAGAGCCAGGGCTAGGGTTAGGGTTAGGAGTTTGGTAAGGTGTATGGGCAGGATAGGGTTATGGTTTTAGTGAGATTCTGACTCTGATGTGAGGGTGAGGATGACAATTTACCACCACTGAACCAGCCTTTTAGGACATGTTAAAGGAATTTCTGTAAACAGAAATGTTTTTCAGTGTAAACATTTTTCATCAGTGAAAATAAACCCATAGTAGCGATAGTGGACCAATCACTACTAAGTAGGTATGAACTTCAATAAACAAAAGTAGTAAAGTCAACTACACACAAAATCAGTCAAGGGATACACAAAATATATAGACTATGACTTCTTATATATAAATTGTGGAGGAGGAAGAAGAATAAAAAAGCAGTACTTTTAGAGTGTACTAGAAATTGAGTGACTATCAACAATATAGACTGTTATATATTTAGGAAACTATCTATGAACTTAAGCCTATTAAAAATACATACACACACACACACACAAGCATTGAACAACACATTAGACTAGATGGACTTCACAAATATATACATAACATTCCACTCAAAAGCAGCAGGACACATATTTTTCTAAAGTACACCTTGAATGTTCTCTAGAATAGATCAAATGTTAGAACACAAAAAGAGCCTTAATAAATTCAAAAAGATTGAAATTGTATCAAGCATCCATTCAGATCACAATGGAATGAAACTAGAAATCAATTACATTAAGAAAACCAAAAAGACCCACAGACATATGGAAGCCAAACAACAGGCTTCTAAATAATCATTAGATCAATGAACAAATCAAAGATGAAATCAAACAATAATACATGGAGACAAATGAAAACAGAAACAACTATTAAAATACATGGGAAGTATCAAAAGCAGTTCTAAGAGGAAAGCACACAGCAATACAGGCCTACCTTAACAAACAAAAACAAGTAGAAATAAACAAGGTAAACTTACAACTAAGAAACTTGGAAAAGAACACATGAAGCCCAAAGTTAGTAGGAGGGATGAAATAAAGATAAGAGCAGAACTGAATAAAATAGAGAAGAGTAAAACAGAAAAAAATCAATGAAACCAGAAACTGGTTCTTCAAGAATATAAACAAAATAGACAAACCCCTAGCCAGACTTATCAAGAAAAAAAAAAGAATGGATACAAACAAAATCAGAAATGAAAAAGGTGAAGGTACAAAAAACACCACAGAAATTCAAAGAATTATAAGAGAATTGTATGAAAAATTACATGCCAATGAATTGGACAACCTAGAAGAAATGGATAAATTCCTAGAAATGTACAATCTTCCAAGACTGGCCCAGGAAGAAAGAAAATCTGAATAGACCAATTACCAGTAATGAGGTTGAAATATTAATAAAAAAACTTACGACAAACAAAAATCCAGAACCAGATGGTTTCACAGCTGAATTCTACCAAACATTTAAAGAGCTAGTACCCATCCCTCTTAAAGTAGTCCAAAAAGTAGAAGAGGACAGATTACTTCCAAACTCATTCTTTGAAGCCAGCATCACTCTAATACCAAAACCAAAGACAATACAAAAAAAGAAAATTACAGACCAATATCCCTGATGAACATAGATGTAAAAATCCTCAAAAATATAGTAGCAAACCAAATTCACAAATACATCAAAGGGATCATCCACCACAACCAAGTGGGATTTATTCAGGGATGCAAGGATGGTCCAATATTCCTAAATCAATCAATATCATATACCACATTAACAAAAGGAATAATAATGCTGAAAAAGCATTTAACAAAATTCAACATCCATTCATGATAAAAGCTTTCAACAAATGGGTATAGACAGAATGTACCTCAACATAAGACCATATATAAAAAACGCGCAGCTAACATCATTCTCAATGGTAAAAACCTGAAAGCTTCTCCTCTGAGATCTGGAACAAGACAAGGATGCCAGCTTTTACCACCTTCATTCAACGTAGTACAGCAGTCCTAGCCATGGCAATCAGACAGGATGAAGAGAGAAAAGGCATCCAGATTGGTAAGGAGAAGTAAAACTGTCACTGTTTTCAGATGACATGATACTATAAAGCACCAAAGACTCCATAAAAAACTACTAGAATGAGCCACTTTCAGCAAAGTCACAGGATACAAAATCAATACACAGAAATATGTTGCATTCCTATATACCAACCATGAACTAGCAGAAAGAGAACTAAGGAAACAATCCCATTTACAAATGCATCAAAAAGAATGAAATACCTAGCTATACATCTAACCAAGGAGAAGAAAGACCTGTATTCAAAAACTATAAGACATGGATGAAATAAATTGAAGAAGATACAAATAAATGGAAAACTATCCCATGCTCATGGATAGAGAGAATTAATATTGTCAACATGGCCATTCTGTCCAAAGCAATTTACAGATTCAGTGCAAACCCTATCAAAATACCAATGGCAGTTTTCAATGAACTGGAGAAAATATTCCTAAAATTTATATGGAACCACAAAAGACCCCAAATAGCCAAAGCAGTCTTGAGAAAGAAGAACAAAGCTGGGGGTATCAGGATCCTTAACTTCAAGCTATACTACAAAGCTTGAGTACATAGTAATCAAAACACTATGGTACTGGCCCAAGAACAGACCCATAGATCAATGGAACAGACTAGAGAGCCCAGAAATAAATGCAAGCATATGTGGTCAATTAATGTATGACAAAGGAAGCAAGAATGTAAATGGGAAAAAGACAGTCTCTTCAATAAATGGTATTTGGAAAACTGAAAAACTACATGTGAGAGAATGAAGTTGAATCAGTGTCTAACTACATACACAAAAGTATTCATAGGAACTAATTAAAGATCTGAATGTAAGACATGAAACCATAAAACTCTTAGAAGAAATTACAGGCAAAAATCTTAGGGACATAAGTATAAGTCATTTTTTTTTCTGTACATGTCTCCCCAGGCAAAGGAAACAAAAGCAAAAATAAATAAATGGACCACATGAAACTAAAAAGCTCTGTACAACAAAGGACACTATCAACAAAACAAAAGGGGAACCTACAGTATGGGAGACTATATTTGTAAATGATGTATCTCATTAGGGGTTAACGTCCAAAATGTATAAAGAACTCACACACATCAACACCAAAAAAAAAATCAAAAAGCCCAGTTAAAATATAGGAGGAGGACCTGAACAGACATTTCTCCAAAGAAGAAATACAGATGGCCGGAGGCATATGAAAAAATGCTCTACATCACTCTTCATCAGGGAAATGCAAATCAAAACCACCATCAGTATCACCTCACACCAGTCAGAATGGTCACTATCCAAAAGACAAGAAATAGCAAGCGTTGGCCAGGATGTGGAGAAAAGAGAACCCTCCTACAGTGTTGGTGGGAATGTAAATTGGTGCGGCCACTGTGAAAGCATTATGGACATTCCTGAAAAACTAAAAATAGAAATTCCATAAGACCCAGTAATTCCACCTCTAGGAATTTACCTGAAGAAAACAAAAGATATATGCAGCCTTCAAAAAGATATATGCAGCCCTATGTTTATTGCTGCATTATTTACAATGGCCAAGATAAGGGAGCAAACAGTGTCCATCAGCTCTATTCCTCAACAACTCTTTGAAACTGACCTTAAAGTAAATGCAGGTCAGTACATTCCTGAAAGTTTACAATCTTTCCCTATGCTGCCTTGAGCTTAGTTGTTGAGGCTGCTGGTTAGGAATTACAAAGAAAGAAAACCATGATTAGTTTTTTAAACATAAAAATGATACTTATGGCCTATAGGCTTAGGCTTAGGGTATATAACAGTACTATGCTAAATAACTAAGGTGTTAAAATAATAAAAAGTGGGAGGTCATCTCCACTTCTGGCACTAAGATGTCATTAGTATTGAAAGGCCCAGTATCAATAACAGAAATACCTTCAGCAGTGACCCCTGGACTTTGTGGGAGAACTGGATTTCTGCAATTAAAATATCAGATGAAAGGGAAACCTAAGGAAAACTCTACAATGTCCCTGGAAGTGTCCACATGGTAAATGTGAGGAAACTGATCATAATCACAAGATTGTGTGATTTACAATCCTGACGATATGACAAGTGTATTCTGACCTCCATCTGCCACTGTGTTTTTCAATCTTGGCAAATCCGTTTGCTCTGTCAGTTGAGCGGGTACAAAGCTAGCTTATTTTTCACATACAGTCTACATTAGGCACAATTTCACTGAGCACGCAGGGAGCACAGAAGTAATTGACATGGACTCTATGTTTACATTGACTCAAGTCACCCAGATAATGGTAGTCATCATCATGCGGCTACTAAATCATGCTGCCCATGGATAGTGTTTTGATCTATTGACCAGCCTGTAGGTTTTGAATCTTCAGGAGCAGTGATGGTACTCTGGGAAACGAATACTAGTCACTTTAGGACTAAGAAATTCTAATTTGCTCCATATATCTGTGTACAGCAAATTTGGATCCTTCTAAAGCCATCTTAAAGTTTCTCATATTTTTAAGAGGATAGAAAAAAAGGATCCTTGAATGCATATTTTCTAACAGTGACTATGTTATTATGTTCTCTGTTTTCTAAAATGGTGGAAGGATATGACTATGGTCTAATATAAGATATAGTTTTCTATTCATATGGAGAAGAAAACTGAACTAGTAGTTAAAGAAATAAAGGTGAGAGAAAACTAAGAATGCTTGGGTTAGTTTGATTTTTTTAAATCAGAGTATTATTTCTTAACATTAGTTTCTAAATTCTACTTTGAGTAGCATTTAACTTACCCTGTTTGTGACAGAAGCTCTCTTAAAACTGTGGTCATCTGGTCAAGCCACTACTTAAACATTAACAAACAGCACAATCATATTGTACCTAGGTATATAATTATATATATAATATAGATCTCCTCATCAAAATGAACTTATATTATTTTCTATTGTTGGTTATGTGAAGTTATCTCCCAAGTTCAGTTGCATGGGGACCAAAACTGAGGGATGTGTAGAGAACTCAAAAAAAAGCTCCTCTCACCTTGTCAATATATGATTCTTCCAGCTGCATATAGTTGTGTAATAATCACCCCCAAACACTGTGGCTTAAGAAAGTTATTCCCATAACTCTGCACTTTGAGCTATACCTGCTCATTTTGGCAACAGCTAGGATGACCCCAAGCCTGGGATCTAGCATCTTTTATAAGCTTGATCATTCACATCTATGCATGCGTTAGAAAGATTCAAAAGCTTGGGTGATGGAACAGCAGAGCATGTAACAGTTTAGAAGTTTCATTGTGAATGTCAACCATTTTTTTTCCCCCAAGACAGAGCATTAAACTGAGCAGCTATACTCACAGGGCAGAGGGGACAGAATTTGGGGGCTGAGGGTGAAAACCCTAGTTGAAGGAACTAACTGCTTAGTGTTCTCGCCCTCTCTTGCTTTTTCAGCACATGATTCAGCAAAACTTACTTCAAAAAAAGATGTTCCATCAAAAAAATTAGCAATGATTTAGAGAAGGCACAATATAGGTTAGAAAAAAAAATTTAATGCAGAAAATAGTATAAAAGACACATAATAAAAAATGAGAATAAAATTATATCAGAAAAATTGACACAGGGTTTAGAAGAAAATATTAGGTTACTTCCGTATCTCACAGATTTCTTACAGAAAACAAAACTGACTTAGCTAAAAAAATAAATATCAAAACCAAGAAGGGGATAGAGTCTGAGTGCTGAATATAGAAAATAAATGGAAAAATGTTCCATCATTACTAAAATTAGTGCTGCCTTGGAAGCAGCAAAAAGTACAACTGATAATAGTAAAAGTATAGTTGAGGCAAGGCTAGACATGAAAAAAGGCTAGACAAAAGTAATGGAAATTAGCAAAAAGATAACAGTGAAGTAATATGGAAAATAAAGTACAAAAGACTGAGGAAGAAATAGGATATATGTACAATTTATAATGCTAACGAGGAGACTATAAACACATGAAATTAAAAAACAAAAAATCAAAAATATTTCCCAAAGTACAGAAAAATCAGAATTTTCAGGAAAGAGCACTGTGTATTTGAGGGAGAAAATGATATAGAACAATTACTACTGATATGTGTTGTAGTTATATTTTTAAAAATCTTTGAAGATAATAAAGGAATCCAAGGGGCATCCAAAAAGAAAAAAATCATGTCATTTATCGAAGGGAAAATCAGTGATATCAGCACTCCAAATAGCACAGTTTAATACTGAAACACATTTCTAAAGAAACAAGTTTAAATGAAAAGTTTCATACTTTGCCATATGTAATTCAAATATTCTGACATAAACAAGAATTTGAAGACTAAAACAATAATAAAATATATAGGAAACAAGAAACACCTTCCCTAAAATAAAGTGACCAATAATAAATAGATTCAAAACAAAATTAATAAAAATAAAAAGGACCGAAGGGTTAGAAGCCTTAACTTAGGATGCAGAAATCTATGAAATGATAACTTTATCTAAATAACAAGCTAAAGCCAGATAATCCATAAAATCATAACTTCTCTTGAAAGGCAGAGGGTCGCAGGGCAACTGACAAGCCTTAAATATGAAGAAAGACAAGGCCTTCCAAGGGTAGATGAGGTGAGGTCTGGATTACATAGGACAGAGCACAACAGGAGGCTGGGCCTGCCATACAGAATGGTAAGAAGGATTCAGTTATCACTTTTAATACATTGCTAGAGGTCAAGTGTGGGCTAGTATGAGAGTATAGACACTCTGGGAGCCATATACATGAGGGAGTTTGCACCCACTAGCAAATCCTTCTCCAAGGATTTCCCCAGGTGCTCAAGAGAAAGATGAGTACAGTGAGGAGGCTGGAAAATGTCTCCCACAGGTGCAGGCTTTGGGAAGGTGGGCAGATACCACTCCTAGAAGGCCTGCATCCTTTTCCCCAAGTGAGCAGAAGACTTAAGCTCCTGCGAATAGGTGTCAAACCCTGTCATTCCCAAGGCACATGTGGAGAATCACTGCAGCTCTTGGAATGAAAGAGAAAAACTGTCCCAGGGAAGATGCTGAATTATGTCCTAGACTCAAAATTTATAGAATCCTTCCCATGTAAGAGAGGTAGATCACTGAGAAATCCCCACTATGAGGACCAGGGAGCCAGTGAACTGAGGCATAGTTAGAAAACATTGAGCCTTCCCTTAAGCTTTCCACATAGCTGTAAAAAACTCCATTAATTCTTATATACCTAGCCAAAATATCCCACTTTATTCTCCTCCAGTTTCCTCCCATCCTAATCATTCATTTATTTATTCAATAAATATTTGATAATCTGCTCTATGTTATTAGACATGAGGTTACAGCAGTGAACAAAACAGAGAAATCCTTTACCTTCAAAGCACTTGCATAGAGAGGAGACAGAAACAACCAAATAAGTTTATAATGCCCAGCAATAAGGAAAATTAAAGTACTATACGTGATTAAAGTGCTAGGGAGAGTAAACTTAGCTAGGATACCCAGGAAGTCCTCACTGAGGGGTGTCTTGAAAGTACGCTCTTGTAGGTACCAAGAGCAGGCTGCCCCAAGATGTGCCATTTTGACATGCAAAAAATTTTCATCTGAAGAACGATTAAGACCCAAACGACCCAGGAAGATACTTTGACTTCCCCTCCCAACTGCATAAACAGAATTTAGATGAAGGAACTGCTCCAGGAAAAGAGCTATCACCATGGATAACTACACTATAATGCAAACTAGGTGTGGAAGGCAGGAAGGAATGTGACAGAATCTGTTAAAAATTTCTCTGTGCCCCATTGCTTCTGTGTGGCCCATCAAATATTTTGTTTACCAAACATTTACTCTTTTCATATCCTCCTGAATTACTTCCCTCTTCCTTTGAAGTCTCAGATCCCTACCCACTTCTCCTTGGTCCGGGATGGCATATATACCTCATTCTCCCTGACTGTCTTTGGAACCCATGTCTATGGATTCCCTGTACACATGTAATTAAATTTTGTTTTTTTCTTCCTCTTAATCTATCTCATGTCAGTTTGATTCTTAGGCCAGCTAGAAGAACCTTGAGAGGTAGAGGAAATTTCTTCTTCCCCAACACTTTAAATAAGCCAGGGAGCAAGTGAGGAGATTATCTGAGAAAACCTCACTCCTAATGGAGAGAAAAGTGAGAAGGTTCTGATGCTGAATGCATTGAGGACACAAAAGAGACCAGTGTGGGGAGGCCAGATAAGCAAAGAAAAGTGTGATGTTTACTCCTTCATATCCTTTTAAGTGACCCCCTACCCCCTTTGTACATTGTGGCTATTAAGTAAATGTATTTTGGTGTTTTTGCATAACACTTTCATAACCTGGTTTGCATTTTGGTCCTCCCCTAACCTGTAAACTGGGAAGGACCCCATGTTTCACTCATTTTGAACTTTCAAGGCCTGACATTAAATGTTAGTTGAATTAAAGTCCTACAACACCTTCACTGGTATATCAAAATATACCATTTTCTCAAGCAGAAGAAAGAGAAAAACAATTTCAGTTCTGACACTGAAGAAAGGTCTTTCCACCAAACTCCTCTCCGGTGTAAACCAACAATTAGTTGCTTCTCCTAGAAGCACCACCTATTTCCTTTGTCTGGCCCACTTATGACCTTGGGTCACAAAGAACCTTGGCCACTACTGCAGGAATGTATCTTAGCTGACCCAGAAGGCCTCATAAATTCATGCAACAGTTTTAATCTTGGCAGGATGTCCAAAGCAAGAATTAAAAGCTAGACTGAGATTAAAACTGATTCTCAATTTGGAAGGCACCATGACTCTCTGGACTGGGTCTACTCCGCAAACTGCCATATATTAGGATTCCACTGTTAGACTTATGCTAAACTAACAACAATCTCTCCTTAATTTGCACTACTCAGAGGTAAACAGTTGATCAAATAATCAAGTGTCTCCAGTAGTCAGTGTAGCTGAAGGAAACACCCAGTATATTCCATCATTAGTCAATTTCCTTATCTTCCAATGGGGGGACTTGTACTAGGTGGAACTGAGTTTTTTATTGTTCCAGCTTTCCACCATCCATAGAACAATCATCAGACTCTGACAAACATGTCTTTAACTCAAAATACAGTAGATTCTGTGAATTTGACTCTTTGGTTTTTTTCCCCCTCTTTGAAAGCAGGCATTTACATTTCTTACCAGAAAGAAAAAAAGGAGCTACCAGAGAGAAAAAGAATAATGGTACAATTTCATATATTCATGTCTCATGCTTTACAGATTCAGAATTCTCAATGAATATTACAAAGGGAGGTTAGATAGTTAAGCTTTGATACAAGAAACCATTTACAAACTCTAATTGGATGAGAAAGGAATATGGTTTTTTAAATTAAATTCTGCAATCACTTCAGTTTAAAATTTCCCTTCTGTTAAATAATTTAAAAAAGCCTTATGCGGTGTGCTAATATTAATACTTTTTTTATCTACTAGTTTCCAAACAACCACTGATTAAAAGAATGAAATTTCATTATAACAGGGAAATTTAATGAGTTCTCATGAACAATTAAAAAGATTATTTGCATATTTTTAGCCTTTTGGAGGAAAAAAAAAAAAAACCCCAAGCAGGAAAGGTTTAGCAATAATCACATGCTGAGAAGGAGTGCAAAGGGAAACATTAAATGCTTTTCTCTCCTCCTGAAGCCATGGATAGCATTTCAGGAGGCTTATTAGCATGCACATTAGAGTGACCTGATTTACCAGTCCTCTGCACTCAGGCAGGTGTTTATAACAGGTGCTCCATCTCTGGTATTTTTATCCTTCTAAGAAAAATTAGGACTATAGAGAAGACCCATGCCTGATTATGTTCCTGATAGTGTGTATTACAGCAATGGGAAGAGGAAAATTACACCCAAAGCAAAGCTCAGGAAACATCTGACAAGCTCTTTGCAGAGTCTATTTCGTGACATTTACTCTTTGTCACCCAGTCTCTCGCGCACAGAGCCATCAAAAACATCTGCCTCTCAAGTCAAGGCAGCAAAGGTGCCTTGTAACTGGAAAGAATATGAGTTTTAGATTTAGAAGTGATCAGACACTTACTACTGAGTGAGCTTGAACAAACAATTTTTTTCTCTATATATCTATGAATTACGCATGTGTAAAAGTTGTAATAACATCTACCTTTTAGCATTGTGATGATCAGGGAAAATGTATTTTTTTCAGTATTGTTTCATATATATATATATATATATGAACATATAGCAAGCAGTGAATGCCTTATATACATATAAGGCATTCACTGCTTGCCAGCTAGGGCAGAAAACATTTAAATAATAATAAACATCTATTAGCAGACAAGGTGCACATCATGAATGGTGAGAACACTCAAGTTAGTACCTGAAATATGGGAAACAACAGTCAATAGTCATCTTCGATTCTGACGACCCATGATGATTTCTGCGACAGTGCACCTTCCACCTGCACCTTTAATCAACTCTGACACTAGGGCACATTTCTTTCAATATGGAACAGAAAAATGGAAAATGGCAGCGCACTCCCTGCAGCCCCGCGTCTCCATCCCTCCAGCCACGTCCACTTCAGCCATCTCACTGTGGGTTGTGCTGACTCGCGCTGGCCTGGTCCCACCCAAAGGCACGCTGCATGGCGTTTTGGTTTGCACTGGCTTGTCTGCCTCTGGGCTTTCTCAGGAGCCACCACAGAGCTCTCAGACTGCACGAGGACAGCCCGTACGGGCGAGGCCAGAAGGTGGGAAGGTGCGGCCGATGTCTCAGGAGACCTTCAACCACTGGGAATAGGAGCCAGTGGATACGTTCCCTAGCCTCCTGTCCTTTGGAAGGAAAATTCTGGAAGGTATTCTTCATGCTTTGCAGAGGAACCATTCCAACTGGGCCTCAGATGCCTGAAATAGGTGTCTCCATAATGCAGCACGGGCTTTTCATCCTTTCCTTTCTCCCCCACCTCCCCTTTCCTTTCTCATCATTTGCCAAAGAGACTTCCTTTTTCAAGCTCTGTTTTCAGGGGTGCTCAAACTAAGACCCTGTGCAAAAAGAGGGTGGATATTGAGTATAATTTCAACCTGGACACAATCCAAAAGGCACACACCTCATCACTTTGACATATGATGATTTGAATGAAAAAGCAGGCATCACTTTTCACAAGATCTTTCACATAGATGGAAAATGGATATATGGTAGAAGAGGTGACTGCCAGATGGTCTGTTATGAGAAAAACATTGGAAGTAACTACGTATAATTCAATTATGGAGTATCTCATATTCATTTTATTTGGTCTTATGTACATAGAGGTAATGAACTCTTAAAAGATATGAGAGATTAAAAGGCAGAAGAGAATCTTAGTTGAAGATGCTCTTTACAGTTTTTTGGGTAATATATTTTATAGTTCGAGATGAAGAAAAATGTAATTTTCCAACACCCACACCATTAGTACCAGATTTTTAAACCGTTCATTATGAAAAATCTCCCAGATTTATAGAACATACTGAATAATATAATGAATCCCCATTTAACCATAACCCAGCTTCAACAATTCTCAACATATTGCTACTCTTATTTCATCTACTCGCTTATGTTTTTCTTGAATATTTTTAAGTACCTCTAAGACATCATATCATTTCACCCAGAAACAGTTCAGTAAGCATCTCTGCTAAATAAGGGCATTATTTTACATAATCACAAGGCCATTATCATGCATGAAAAAACTAACATTAACATCTTAATATAATCTCATATCCAGTCCTTATTAAATTCTCTACTTGTCTCAAACATGTCTTTTTATAGTTAACTCATTTGAATCAAGATCCAAAATAGGTTCTATGTTATATTTTTATGCCTCTTACATATCTTATGATTTATTATAGTTTCTCTTCCACATTAAAAAAAGTAACTGTTGAGGTATAATTAATGTACAATAAAAGGCACAAGTGTTAAATCTATAGTGCTGTGAGCTTTAATGAATGTATGCATTAGCAAACCATCCCAATCAATATGTGGAATATTTTCATCACGCCAGAATGTTCTCTAATGTTCCTTTGCAGTCAATCACCACCCCACCCCACCATAACTGAGACAACCATTATTAAGATTTCTAATATCATAGCTTAGTTTGTTCCAGAACTACATATAAATAGAATTGTAAAATGTGTGACTGGCTTTTTTCTCCCAACATAATTTATTTATATTTCCTCATGTTGTTGCTTATATTAGAATTACGACTGAGGAATAGTATTCCATTGAATAAATATGCCACTATTTGTTTATCTACTCACCTGTTGAGTGGTTTACACTTTTTGACTGTGATAAATAAAGCTACCCTGCATATTCTTGCAGAGGATTTTTGTGTACTTGTGATTATTTTTATTCTCTTGGTTAATAGCTGGCAGACAAATTTCTGAGCCATGTGGTAAGTGTATATTTTAACTTTATAAAAAAATCATGAAACTCTTTTATGAAGTGCATGTAGTCTTTTAAACTTCCACCAGCAATGTATGAGAGTACTTGCTGCTCCACATCCTCATCAAATGAAATGTTTCAGTCTTTTAAAATTTTTGGCCATTCTAATGGGGATCTAATGGTATCATATTCTGTCTCAAAATTTTATTTCCATGGTGACTAAGAATGTTGAGTGCCTATATGCTCATTGGTCATTCTTGGATTGTTTTCTAAATTGCCTGTTGAATTATTTTTTCTGTTTTTATTACTTTTGTCTTCTGATGACTATGTTGTAGAAGATGCTTGTATACACTTGATACAAGTCCTCCGCAAGATATCTGATTTCTAAATGAATTAAGATGTTTTTTGAAGAGTAATATACTACAATTTGATGAAGTTCAAGTTATCATTTTTCTTCTTTAATTATAGTGCTTCTATGTCCTATATTTAAAAAGCACTGCCTACTCCCTGTTATAAAATATCCTCTTGTATTTTATAACTTTATAGATTTGTAATTGTAGCTTTTATGGACTTATGATCTGTCTAGAATTTTCTGTGTGTATATGGTAGGAAATTAGAGTCAACTTTCTTTTTACTTTTCAAATAGCCAGTTTCTCCAGAACCATTGGTTGAAAAGACCGTCCTTTCTCCCACTGAATTAACCTGTTGCCATTGTGAAAATCAATTGACTGTGTAGTTGTGAATCTATTTCTGAATTCTCAGTTCTGTTGCATTCATGTAGTTATCTTCATGTACAGTAGTTTTTAAGCTGTGCTGGTTACTATTACTTTATATTGATGCTTGAAATCAGGTTGATCAATTTCTCAAAATTAACCTTCTTTATCAATAATGTTTTTGGCTGTTTTAGATCCTTTGCATGTCTATATAAATTATAGAATCAACATATTAATTTCTATAAAATAGCCCATGAAAATTTTTATTGGGGTTGTAGTGAATACATACAGATCAATTCAGGTAGAATTGATGTCTGAATATCAATATTGGATCTTTCAAACCATGAACATGGTATATCATTTTACTTAGGTCTTTTATGTATTTCAGCAATGTTTTGTACTTTTTAGTCTTTTATATATTGGGTCTTATACATACTGCATTAACTTTATCCTAAAATAATTAATGCTTTTTGCTTTTATTTATAAATGATACTTTTAATGTATTTTCCAATTGTTGCTTGTGTATGGAATTACAGTTGATTTTTGGATATTGTTGCTAGGGTACAGTAACCTTGCTAAATTCACTTCTTGGTTCTATTGGAGTCTTGTTTTGCTTTGTTTTTATGCGTTGCTTAGGATTTCCCAACATAAACAATCATAGCATCTACATTTTTCATTGTTTTCAAATGTCATTTGTATAAATGAGCAAAGAACAGAAGAATCACATTATTGGTTAATCATTGTGATAAAACTAAGAAATATGGAGTATTTTCCAAAGGTGTGTCTCATTCACAGCACTACAAAGATATTTTCAAATTCTAAATACAGAATAAAGTGAGATTTCAATTGCATAGTGCTATTTAACAGTAGGTAAACTCTCACCCCAATTTTAATTGCTTTGAATGGTAATTTAATTTTTTGTATTTTCTGTTCATGCCCAAAGAAATACATAAAAATATTGTTTCATTAACAGCCAAGAAAAACGTGAGAAGGAATTGTCAAGCAACTTGTGTAACATGCAAAGGAACTTTCCAAAAATGTCACACCTGCACATGCAGACAGAATGTTGTAGCAAACACTATGCATGATTTTGGCTGTCAATAATTTCAACAGAGCTTTTCGTAGTGACAGGAACAGACTATTTGAAATTCTCAACAGCCACTGGAAGAAGTTTCTTATTAGTTGTCAATTCAGATAAATATTGGGAAATAGAAAATTGGTCCTGCAGAGACTATAAAGTTTCCTCCTTGCAAGCCACTGGATGATGCTGATGAAAAACGCTTTGAGTTTCACATAAGTTTCAGATTTCAAATCTTTAAGTCAAAAAAATGCACTCTCCCTATGATCACCCAGGTCAAGCCGTTCCCCTTATGAAGCTCGTCTGCAGATAAATCTTGCTGGTGTCCAGTTCTGTTTTGATTACCAAATAAGCCTGGTCACAGTGTGTCTTTATGACCAATGGTTTAGCAAAAAGTATATATGATGCTCACTACTAATCGTCTTGTCATTTGAAAAGATGACATTGATTTAACATTTGGGAATTAGACCCCAGAAAGGGAAACAAAGACAAAATTTCAAACATTTCAGAATGATCTGAATTTTATTTGTTTCTTGGTCATATTATTTACAACTATTCCCAATTTGCAGGTACTCACAAGGGAGAGATACATCCAGTATGCAATTTTCTTATGTTCAGTTATGACTGTCATGCACAATATCTGCTGCCCACCTGATATGGAGAGATATGTGAGTAATTAACTTCTAGAAATGAGAGAGAAAAAACATTATTTTATTCCAGTTATACAGAAAGTAAAATAAGACATGAATTTTGCACATGATTTTTTAAAACAGTATTACAATTAACATCATCAGTAAAGGTAATGCAAACAAAAAGAGATACTAAACTGTTTTCTTTCTCTCAGGAGAAACACTTTTTATAGTTCTTGTTCTATGAAATGAACAGCAGATATAAGATGAATGGAAAAATGATTAATAGCTGGGCAGACATGGAGTCTGCCCATATTTTTTTCTCATATTTGAGAGATGAGGTTTACCTAAATTATGAAGACTAATAAATAGAATGAGCACTCATCCACAAACTGCCCACCTAAAGAAATAGAACATTACTAATAATTAATGAGCTTGTGATTCCATTACCTTGCCCGTTCTCTGAATTGCATGTTTATCTATCTCTTGCTATAGACTTATTTATCTACTCCTAAAAATACATCATTCAATTTTGAAATGTTTTGAACTTTATGTAAATATTAGTCTTGCTGTTAATAGCTGTTGTGCATAATTTTCAGAAAAGATATTGTGGATTTATCTGCACATGTATGTGTATTTGATTTGTTGTTACTGTTGTATAGTATTCCATCACATGAACATATGACAGTATATTTATTTCCCCCTTCTTCAATGGACATTAGAGTTGTTTCCAGTTTCCCTTCAACTTCAAAATATACTATACATATTCTGACATATTTCTACTGTAGAACATGTGTTAGAGTTTCACTAGGGTATATATGTAAGAGTATAATTTGGGGGTCATTTTAACTTTACTGGAACACACCAAAAGTGTCTAAAATTTCCAGTAGAAGTGTACCATGATCTCTTGGGTCCACAAATGTAGGTACTGTCACTGTTTAAAAGGTTTTTAAATCTAAAGGGAAACAGTGCAGTTTTTTCCATTTCCATTTTGCTGGCTGCCTCTTGACTTTTGCAAATAATGCTGCAATCAATGCTGGCATATCTTTGATTGATTTTTAGTTCTACTTAAACTACCCAAATAAGTTCTATTTGTTCATGATACAGTATACTTTTAAAATATGTTAGTTATAGTTTAATAGCATTGTGTTAAGGAATTTTAGATCTGTATTTGTGAAGATATTGGTTGGTGGTTTTCTCATTTGTCATATAATTTTTCATTAGCTTTTGGTAGTAGAGATTTGCTAGTCTCATAAGACAAGTCATTCTTAGCCAGTGACCCCTATTCTTTTATTTTCTGAAAAGAAATCATGTTATTTTGTCCTTGAATGTTTGATAAGTTTTCTTATTGGAAATTTTTTGATAAGAAATTCAATTTCTTTAGTGTATAGTACGCTTGCCAATTCTCTCATTGTTTCAGTTTTGAAAGGTTGGAGTTTTCAAGAAAATTTGTCTATTTCATATACATTTTAACATTTGCTGGCATAAAATTTTTCATAACATTGTTTCATTATCCTTTTCATGTCTGCATGATTTGTGGCGATAACTCCTTTTTCATTGCTGATATGGCAATCTGTGCCCTCTTCCTTGATTAATATAGCTAAAGGGTTTGTTAATTTTGTTTATATTTTCAGAGAACTAGCTTTCAGTTTGAGGGATATTCGCAATTGTTTTTCCTTTTCTGTTTAATTATCTTCTTCTCTTCGTTATTTTCCATTTCCACCTGCTTTCAGTTCACTTTTCCCATCTTTCAAAGTTTCCTATGGTGGAACCTGAACACATTGGTGTTAAATCATTTTTCTTTTCTAATATAAGAAGTTTCTAAAATGTATTTCTCTTTAAGCAATGCATTAGCTGTAGCTCATCAATTTTGATTTGCTAATTTTGGGTTATTTACTTCAAAATATATCTTAATGTCCCTTAAGATTTTGTTTTCCTCTTGTATAATTTTAAAACATGTTGTTTAATTCCCCAATACTGTGGGTTCTCCTAGATATTTTACTTTTCCTAAAAATGTAATTAACATGATTTTAACTATTTCAAATTTACATACACTTACTACCCAGCATTTATTTCTGTTTATGAAGGTACTATGTGCACTTGAAAAGTATTTATTCTGAAATTGGGTGTCATTTTCTATAAATTCCTATTAGATCAAGGTATTTAGAACTACGCCTTTACTGATGTTCTTCAGTTTTATCTTACTGAGAAAACAGTCTTAGAAATTCCTACTGTAATTGTGAAATTTCTATTTCTCTTTTTAGCTCTATCAATTTCTGTTTCATATATTCTGACTTTTTGTTATTAGGCTCATAATATTTATATTTGTTATGTTTTCTTTATGAACGATCCCTTTTATTATTATAAAATGTCCCTCTTTGCAACAGTAATATGCCTTACCTTTAAAAGTACTTTATCATATAATAAAAGAGCTGTCAACCTCCTTATACTCTTTTGGTGGTATATCTTTTTCCAACACTTGCTTTTAAATTCTCTCCTGTCTTTATTCAGTCTTTTGTGAAAAGCATATTGAAAGGTTTGCTGTTTTATCCACTCAGCCAGTATTTGTTTTTCATTGCAGTGTTTAATATGATTATTGATACGGAGGGTGTAGGTCCATCATTTTATTGTTTTCTTATTGTCTCTTCTGTATTTTTGTTCCTCTGCTTCTGACTTCCTGGCTGCTTTTTGATTACTTGGATTCTTTTTTGTTTGTTTGTTTTCCCTTTTAACTTTTCTATTGACTTTTGGGCCCTATTAGTTGTGTTATTTTTTAGTAGTGACTCTAGAGATTAAGATATGCAAGCCAACGTCCCACATCTGTGTAAAGTTAATATTGTTCTACTTCATATAAAATATAAAAGCTTTGCAAGTATAGAGATCACTTTTAACACCCTCCAGGGAACTTCATGTTGCAGCTGCTGTGTGTACTATGTCTACATACACCGAAACCCCATACATTACTATCCTACCATACTACTGAAAACAATCATACATATTTTAAGAACTTTTAAAGAAAAAAAATCCAGATATTTGCCATTTCTATTGCTCCTCTTCTATTCCTATTGATACACATTTCCCTCTCTTTCTGTTTATGAAGGTACTATGTGCACTTGAAAAGTATTTATTCTGAAATTGGGTGTCATTTTCTATAAATTCCTATTAGATCAAGGTATTTAGAACTACGCCTTTACTGATGTTCTTCAGTTTTATTTTATAAGGTATTCTTTCCCTTAAGCCTAAAGAACTTTCTTTCGCATTTCTTGTAGATGAGACTTGCCAGCAAAAATTTCGCTTAGTTCTCCTTCATCTGGAAACGTCTATATTTTTATTTCATTCCTGTAATGTTTTTACTGGATTAAGCTTGTAGTTTTCAAGTCTTGTCTTGCCGCATTTTAAGAATCTAATTTAATCTTTGGCTTCTGATAAGCTTTCCAATGATATCCTTTGCATTATTTACAGGTGGTCATGTGAATTGCAACCTTCTTCACTAGACTCTAAGCTCATCAGCATTTGACTAAATGCTCTGGCCTCTCTCTGAAAGTGGCCTTTGCCCCAAGGGATAGATACTAAATGTGCATTAACTTGAAGTTAAACTTAACCAGGTTCAAATTCGGTTGATTTGGAACAGGCCATATTTTCCTATTTTAAGTCTTGTAGGGAAAAGATGGGCAACAGTATATGCTGTTAAGATTAAATAGAAACATTCAAAAAGAAGGAGTCCTTCAGAGGAATATTTCAAGTAACTTGTGAAAAATAGGACATTGTTTGCTTTCCTCAATTAAGGGGAAAGTAATTTCTGAAGAAACGAGACTTTGCAAAAGATGACCTATTTGCTCTTTAAATATTGTACAGAGCCTTCTTAGAAATTTTGTGAAGAAGTTTTGAAATTTTAGAACTGCTTTTTAAACACCTCAATTTTTGCTGTGTGGATGCTGCCTTCCAAACCCAACTGCACCCAAGTGAAACATGGAAGACTTTCTTCCAGAGTATTGCAATACTGGAGAGAGACCAGAAATCAATCTGAGCTTTTAAGATGGTGGGGGGATCATAGGCCATTTGTGTTTGCTAATTGGCCTTCCCTAAAGGAAAAGTCAGCTTTCATATATCTTTTCATAGGTCTTCATGATGGAAGGAAGTTTTATACTTGGATCAAGGTGCCCAGGAAGGGAAGTTGGGCTCCTATTCTCCTGCAAAGAGAGGAAGCTAGCACAGCTGTCTTCCTTGATGATGTCATTTCAAAGGGATGGCCGCAGGTCCTCCACAAAGACAGTCCCGGATGAAAAAGCTGGCAAGAGGCTTTCAAAAAAGATTTGCATCTCAAAGGGGCAAAGAAAGATTTTACAATGATAAGTTTTCTAAAGTAAATGCTCTAAGAAAAGGGAGCAGAGGGACCTCTGTGGTCAGGCCATCTGGATTCTGTAAGGGGTTGGGGGCAAGGGAGCTCAGCGTCTGGAGGCAGGAAGCTAGAGTGAAGCATGGTCAAGCTGGGGGAATTGTTGAGCTTATCTTAATCACCACCTTCTTGGGCTAATGATTTTGTTTCTGACACTCAGCCTTTAGCTTTGCCACAACACCACGGAAATTGCCCTTAAGCAGAGAACTGGTCCCTTCATCTGGGAAACTGAGGCTCCAGGGTGTATCATTTAGCTTTCTGCCAAGCTGAATGTGGATGATAATATAGTTTTCTTTGATACTTCAAGGCCAGAGCAAGGACAAGATCACTTCAAGGGGCCTGCTAGAGTTGTACACATAGTACTTAAGTAGGGATAATTTTTCTAATTGATCAAGAAAATGCATCTCCTCCAATAGTAATGAAAACAGAATTGATAATGCTTGCTGTGCTCTAACTTAGGTCTTTAACCATAGTGTTTGTCGAAAATGATGCAGCAGACATATTATTTTGGGAGCAGAGAGGTTGAATTTAATCAGTGCCTTTGTTTTCTTGCTATTTGCTTTGATTGCTGCAGCTTAGCTGTTTGGCTCTATTGAGTCATTATCTGTATCCTCCCCCTCCTTCCTCACTTCTCCTTGTTTCATTAGCATCTTTATTTTATAATTGCTTTATTGTTTGAGCTGTGGTATTCAGTGTTTAAATGACTGTTTTGTTTCCAAATCCTTTTTTTCATCAGAAACTTTCATTTCAAACTAAAGTACTTTGAACAAATCTGATGTCTACTTTGGAGTTATTTTCTTTATACATTTGTGAGAGAGTTAGTAGTATACTATTGAATGATGTGGATAATTATGTGAATTAGCATAATGTGCTATAGGTAGGGAATGCAAAATTGACGGCACTGACAGCCCCAGTTAACAGTCTCATCATATCCATGCTCTTTGTAGTGTGAATTTGCTGCTCCCCTCTTCAGACGTAGAGTGCATTTCTCTACTCCTTGAATAGGAGTGCTCCTACTGGTCTTGTGACTTGCTTTGGCCAGTTGAATGGAAGAGGTTTTTACCAGTTTCAAGCTAAGGAATGCTAATAAATTCCATGTCTTCCAAGAGAATAAGCCTGGACTAGCCAGTGGGAGGGTTAGAGACGGCATGAGGACAGATGAGTACCACACTGAGGAGAGGTAAGTATTCCCAGTTGAGGCTACCTTAGACCAGCCAACCCCTAGCCGACTAACAGAGTGCAATTGCATGAGTGGATCTAAGTCACGATCAGTCGCATTTGTCCATATTAGCAAACCCACCACTTCATCCATAGACTCAGAGCAAAATTAAATGCATATGTTTCCTATCACTAGGGTATTGTGATTATTTGTTAAACAGCCCTATTAGAGCATTAAATAACTGATACATCACTTTCTTTTTCCCATTATAGCTCATACCTTCTCCCATCTAATTATTTCAAACATTTATTGAGTTCCATACTATACTCTAAGGTACTGAAAGAACAGAAACAAATATCAACAGCCCTTCTCTCAGATGATATGTTCATGTGAAAGACAGAGCGAAAAACTACCAACACTTTATAAGAGAGTGTGGTGTGTTACATCAGGTGAGCACAGAGTTCATGAAGCCCCCACTGGATTTTTTAACTCAAAATGACATCAAGAATAGTTGGCAACCACAACTAGAGGGGGTGAGGATTTAATAATATGAGTAACTGTTGAACCACTATGTTGTATATTTGAAACCAACATAAGATGGTATATCAACAATAATAATTTTTTTTAAAAGGCATCAGGTGGTCTTCCTGGAAGTGACTGACTTGTGTGGAATCTCAAATTAGGATGAGTAGGAGATACATTGATTAAAAATATGTCACAGAAAAACATTCTAGGAAGCAGCAGAGTATTTCCTAAATCATGAGAGAGGAAAAGGATACTGGAAAAAAATGATAAGTACTTAAAAATAATGATATATGTGGGTTTACCAGAGACGATTTTGAAATTTTATGCCAAAAAAAGATTATAGCATCAATATCTTTGTATTCCAGAAATTTGATCCCTATCCTGAAAATTACAGAAAAAAAATGAGGATTATTAAGAATTATAGTTGATGTGGTTAGCCAAGCATTTCAGGATCTTCTTGGTAGCCATGCGGAAAAATAAGGGAGGGTAAAAGAGAAGAAATATGCAGAGGAGGCTACTGCAATAACTCAGCAACAAGTGAGGAAGATGTGATATACCTGAAGCCATGGAGACAATGCAAACAGAAAAGACTAACAGGATAGAGACCTTGGTTGTGGTGCTACTCAAGGAATGGGTATAGAGAAATGAGAAGTGAAAGAAAGGAAGAACCACCATGTATGCAGAAGAGCAACCAGAAAATAAGCTAGCAAATGATGCCGATTATATAGCTTGGTAACGTGGGGGCACTTCCCAAAGGTTCTGAAGAATCGTCTGAGTGACTGATCGCTGAAAGATGCAAAGCACAGTGTGGTAGAAGCTTCGAACTAAAGAAATATTTACGGATGAAATGTATGCCATAAATTGTGAATAAATTTTAGTCTCATGATTCTGTCTTCATTACTGAAAGTTACGCCAAAGGAAGTAGAGTGGATGACAGTATGGCCACATAATCTTTCCTGCCTTCAGGAAGTGAAATCTCTTTCTATACTTCTTCAGCCTGGGTAGCCCATGTGACCTGATTTGACTACCAAAAGCAATGAAGGGAGTCTGTGCAAACTCTGAGCCTGACCTCAAGAGGCTTTGTATGCTTCTCAGTCTTGGGACCCTGAGACTACAGCACGGCCAAGGCTGGCCTAGACCGCTGCGGGTTGAGACCGCCGTGGGATAAAGACAAGCCATTCTAGTTAACATCCCCTTTGATCAGCCAGGAAGCTGGCTGGTGCAAGAGTGAGCGCATCTGAGGCCAGTCGAAGGACCCAGGCCAAGGTGCATATCCAATGCCAAATACATACCTATTGTTTTAAGTCACAGTGTTTATGATGATTTTTTTAAAAGCTGTAAAATCCAACGGATAAGGAAGTTTTCCTAGAAAGATGGTTCCAGAATATCATCGTTTTCAATTGGGATCAAGATATTGTTATTGTTCACATTTTACATTCTGCAACAGTATCTGCATATTGAATATGTGACATATGAAGATAAAAGCAAAACTGAAGCAGGGTGGAAAGAAAATGATGATTCTAATTAACTGAACTAGACAGGGACAAAATTGATAACCTTTATGGCTTGAATTCATAAGCCTATCTTACCCTTGGTTTAGTTTTACGTCTTCGAAAGCTTCTGTCTAGTTTCACAGATTTCACAAAAGAAATTATTTCCTTTTGAAATTTCAGAATTGCTTTTTGGTTCAATTAAACCTTGATGCCAGGGCAACTAGACTGTTACCAGTTGACTGTCCTGCATATCTTGGCCACGTAAATACATTCTGCAATTTTCTTTTATCAGCCTTGGATGAATTATTCATCGATTAAACTCACATTTCCAGGAACACAGATGGAAAATGGTTTAAAAAAATGTGCCCTTTAATAGAGTGTTCTATTTTTTTTTCCTCATTAAATGTCTCTGTATATACATCCATTGCTTCTGACCAGCCACAGTCATGCCCTTGCGGCCCATTATTACCTTAGGTCCTTTTGCTCTTCTATAATATTCTTTTTTCTACGCCTTAAATTTGCTACACCAGAAATACCTGTGCAGTCCTCATATTTGAAATCATATTTTTATGTGCTTTTCTCTGGCAAATGAAAAGTACAAAGTGAAATACATTGTAAAATCAGTAAAATGTTCAGTTTCTTTTCTTCCTTTCTTTTCCACTACCTTACCTCTTTCCCTCTATTCTTCCCCTTCCTTCCTTCCTTCTTTCACTTCTTAGAAAACTCAGTTACTATTTGACATATTGGTTATCATTATGCCTTTGTATCTGATTTACTCCTGAACTCCCATTTCTTACTATATTTCATGGTCTGAGTCTATAAAAGTATTGTTTTTTTCTTAAACTATACACCATGCATTTAACCTAGACTGCACCTTGTTCTTGCTAAGAAATGAATCAAGTAACCTAAACGATTCTTGCTACCTTATCTGTAAAGTAAGCTAAATAACCCTATTTTAGAAGAGTGGTATGTTAATAACATTAATTGTGTATATTAAAAAAAATTGTGAGAAGTGGCATGGTGCCTTGAGACACTGTAGACTTGCGTGAGAGTGTCAAAGTGCAAAATTAATAGGTTCCTAAAATGACCTGAAGTAGAAAAAAGCTTTTCTTAGATTTAAAATTTTAAACGACGCTTGAAGTGTTATAAAAATTGATATTTTTAAGAAACAAGAGCTCTTCTAGGAAGACACTTTCTTAATGGCTATTTCTGTAGTCTTGTGATAAAATGAAAACTTCTGTATTTTTATGATGGGTCTATATTTCATATTCCAAGACTGAGATCTTATGTATATATACTCTTAATAAAGAAGTGGCCAAGGGTATTCTCTTTCATTATGGTATATTAACTTACATAAAAGAAGAGTTGTCCTTATAGAGAAAAAATATATTTCTAATTCCATGTTCACAGCTTTTCTTCCATTTTCATCTATTTTCTAAGCATATTTTTCACTTCACAAGCTTGGTATTTATTTTATGCAAGAAATCATAAAGTATTATCTGAAGTATAAAGTCATATATATAAATTTCAAAAGAGTCTGAGTGTAGAAAAGGATGAATTTGTTTTGATTTTTGTCAACCCATCCTCCATTTTTCTCTTTGTCACATATTTCTGTCTGTGTTCCTTGGTAACTGGGAAAGACATAGTGAGTAAATTAAAAGGGAAGAACTCATCACCTCATGAAAATGCATGTAATGATGTGAAATTCAGGTTCAAGCTAACCCTGCCCAATTGGTTTGCTACCTTGGATATTATTTTTTGCAAAGTTAAGAGATACCGTTCATTTTCGAATTTGTAGCATTAAATGTGGTTTTATGGCAGAATCACTTGGTTTGCATTTTCTATTTATGGACTCCAGAGGGCAGCATTCATTCTTTTAATACTATAAAACATTAACACTAGCTTTTATTATCTATCTATTTTTCTATTTATCATCTACCCATCTATCTACCTATCTATCTGTCATCTTTCTGTATATCCCCTTGGGTTTATATCTGTGTTTCTATGTAGGGGCAACTAGTCCTCCACTAACAAAGAAGGCTTAGGAGAAAGAAATACATTATATATTACCTTTCAATTAAGTTATTAGATGCTTTCTTTGCATTTCTGAAGGGATGAATGCTATGGACCAACTAAGCAGAATCCATCTCTGAAATTTTCAGTAGTCCTTAATATCAACTAAAAACTTACTTCTTTTGTAAGAACAAAAACTATTTGACTTTATAAAGAATTAAGCTTTCAAATTGATTTTGAGACTAACCCATTCCCTTCAAAAAACAGAAGACAAGCATAGAAAGAAAAGCCAATTTTTATCAGGACAATGAGTTTTACAAGAATAAACAGTAACCTGGTGGCACATGCCGGATAATACTGGACTCTCCGGACACATGGCATGGAAAACTAACATACTCCCTCTCTAAGGGCTTTCTTATACATTTACTTGATTAGATTTTTAATAAGCCCAATAAGTCTTTTAGAAGACCAATAAACAGCCATTTATAAACTACTGGTCCTATTCTAACTCTAAGAAGGAGTGTGGGATATATAATCATTGGAGTCAGGGAGAAAAAGGTGTGTGGCCCACCTAAGGAAACTTTTAGTGACCTCTCTCCTCTGGCAAGCTATTCCAACAAGAATTCAGAGAGAAGGTGAACAGAACTTTATTATAATTTATTTTTCCTTCCTTCTATATTTTGGTTTGTTTTTAATCAAGAGAATGGATGGAACAAAATGATCTTTTTCACAGAGACATTTCAGTTACTGGTAGCAGAAAGAACATCAACCTCGAATATAGCACTGAAAATTTAAAGCAACTGGGGTAGATTATGATTCAGAGAGAACAGAGACCATGGAGAAAGTAAAAGTATAAGCCATGTTATTAATAATTCTACATAAAGTCACAATGACTAAATTTATTCCCTCCAAAATTAAATAAAGATGAAGTTGTAACTAATGTTAAAAGTGCAGGAAATGGAAGTGCATTATTTTGATATGCTCTGCTTGCCCACTCACATTTGTCTTCGGTTATTTGCCCAGACATGGGTACTTTCACGATGACACTTATTTTTTATGGAGGGGGAGCCCAGGTTCCTAAACTCCACTTGCTAGAAAATTGATACTTGGGGGAAAGTGCAGAATGATTGAAAGATGTTCTTAACTAATCATGACATTTTTCTTTCTACCCTTAATAAGTAGGAATGAAGCTACGTCTATGAGATTCTTCTTTAACATCAGCACTGTAATTTACACACAAAATAAATTTAGGCGGAGCTATTCGGGGAGCTTAGGTGTAACAGCATCACCATTTGTCAGAGATTATTACTCTAGAAGGCTCCCTGGGAGAGGCATAAATTTGCCCTGAAATAACACATCACATAATAACAGCAAGAAGCCTGTCTCTGCACTCCTCCCAGGCTGCACACCTGCTCAGAGGGACCTTCCTACTGAGCCTATTAAGCCAACCTGTTCATTCATGTGGCAATCCCAGCCCTTAGTTAGGGACTACTGGAGCAAACCCAGAAAATCAAATCACTCACTAACGTCTTGGAAGCATTGAGAGGGTAGATCTGTTTTGTTTGGAAGCCTAAATATTTAAGAAGGACAGAATGGTTAAGTGGGAAGATAGCAAACACTGGAATCAATGCCAGTTAAGTATCCCAATAGTTTGGCTGCTTTTTATTAGCTATGAAGATCAGCCAAACTGGGAATAATAAAACTCTCCTCACAGGGTTACTGTGAAGATAGAATGTCTGTCTATCTTAGGTACAATGTCTAGTATGGCACCCAGACACAGTTAGCATTCCTTTCTGTGTTGGAACCAGACCTTTCAAAGCACAACTACAGATATTGTCCTTTATGTAGGGTGACAGAGAATCGCACAAGCAGCACAATTCCACACTCTGAGCAGCTGCACTGACCCACTCCTGTGGCTGGGCCCCTACCCACATTTAATTTATGGACTGTGGTTATTAAAAGCTGGGTGAGTTATAGGGTGATTCTGGCCACAAGACTAACTGGCCTTTATTGGGGTCACACCTTGGGCTTACTTGATTCCCAGTTCCAAATAACACTTTCCATTTAATAGTTCTTGAGCCACTTGTAAGCAACTCAAAGGCAAAGGTGTCTCTTTGAAGGTGGGAACAAACCTCCTTGTTATCGAGCACTGTTTTAGTTAATTGCATTATTAAGCCTTGGCACCTTTACCCATTTATAGCTCCTCTGTCATTTTGTCACTTTGGAAGAGTGATATGAGGGAGCATACTCATTTACCAAGCCTACACTAAGAGTTGGTAAATGTGGTTTTGTTAAAACTCAAATGAAAAGCTAAACTCAGCAATTTAATCCAAATAATGAGCTACCAATTATTTTCAGGATCTTAAAGCCCCTTCTGGTTATAAATTGCTGTTTGCAGATAGCAACTAGTCAATCATTTTACCACAAAGCCTCTTATTATGTAAAATGGTTTAATCATTAAAAGTGTTTGGAATTTCAGAAAGTCAGACAGCACTAAAATACCTAATAACACACTTTAAGCCAGCTACAATGAATTTCGACTTTATCTGCTTCCAAAGAGAAAACTGAAATATTTGGGTGGATGAGTATCAGTGGGTTTCCACTGCATATATTATGTCCAACAGGGATAAACATATGGTTAAGCAGAAAAAGAACTGACTGATTTGATTAAAAGTTTTTCTTTTCCCCCCCTAAAAAAACCATAAATAGAGATCATATAGAGAAACATGCAAGACTTTGCAGGGCACCATAATTTATAGGCCATATATGATAATATGGCAGTTCATATGTATATGTATAGATGATGGAGCCCACATTAAGGACTTCTCATAAAGAAATAGTTGATATTGTAAAATAATATTTTGATGCCCCCCATGAAACTACCTTCCTTAAATAAGTTTTCTTTAAAATTTTTTTTTCTTTTTTATTATTCACCTAAAGAAGCCTACAAATCAACAGTGAGTAGGATTATAAAAAAACATCATCTTAAAATAGAAAAACATGAACTACTTAGAGAAGATGCCCTTGTATTAGGGAAAAAAAACAATGGAGACATTTTCTAGGATTAGTTTACGCTTCTAGAAAAATTCACTAGTTCAGGAAGAAAGAAGTTTCCAAGACTATTTAGTATATATGTCCATATTTTACACATTCCACCATACTTGGGTCAAGATTGTCAGTGTGCATAGCAACAGATTGTAATGGTTTATGCTACTTAATGACAACCCGATGAAAGACACATCTTGCTTACTAAAAAGGCTAATCATTATGGGACAGAAAAGTTGCCTTCTTAAAAAAACAAAGGAGTTCAAATATGAAGTATAAAATTGTCAGAACTTCAAGGTCCACCTTTGCAACAACTTCCTCTTCCAGGTTAGATTCTTAGTTTCTTGTGAGGATTCCCTAGTAATTCCATCATTCAAGGCATATTTATTGAGAACCAACTAGGTGGTGCGAACGCAACAGTGCTCAAAAGTCATTGTCCTCATGGAATTTTTCTAATGAGGAGAAGAGACAATAATGAGAAGGAGAAACAAATAAATGATGTCATGTAATAGCATGTAAAAGGTAAGTGCTGTGAGGAAAATAAAATAAAGCACCGTAAGGGAAAAGAGAGTGGTGATGTTCCTATTTTAGACAGACTGGACAGGGAAAGCCGCTCTAAGAAGGGGACTTTTAACTAGACAATTAAAGAAACTGAGGAGGTCAACTAAACAAATATCTCGGGGAAAGACATCCCAAGTCTAGGATGACAAATGCAATGGCTCCAATGTGGAAATAGTCTGGGCACTTCGCCGGACCTCAAGAAGGCCAGTGTGCCCAGGCATGGGATGATTAAGGGGCAGGAGAGTAGAGGGAAGTAGGAGAGAAACGAGTGGGTCCATTTGGGCAGGGACTTGGATGTTATTTTGTAAGGGGAAAGCATTTGCGGGTGTTTTCACGGGGAGCAACATAATGGCTTATATAATAAAGGATCACTCTGACTACTGTGGTTTTACATTTAAAGACAGATCAGTCAGCAAAGTCCACCACTGTTTTTCAGCTGAGTTTAACCAGAAAGGTGCACAGAGAAGACTGATTCTGATTTAATTCGGTTTGGGGTTTTACCAGCCAGGGGAACATATGGGCAAGACAGTGGGTACTTTCTTTTTATAGTGATAAAACACACCTAATATAAAATTTATCATTTTAACCCTTTTTTAGGTGCACAGTCTATGCCATTAAGAATATTCACTCTGTGGGGCAATCATCCCCACCATCCAACGCCGGAACTTTTTCGTCTTCCCAAAGTGAAACTGTAGGCATTAAACACTAACTCCTTTTTGCCCCTTCTGTTCAGATTCCTGGTTTTGAGTTTCTGTCTCTATGAATTTGATTACTCTAGGCACCTCATAAAAGTAGAGGATTTTGTTCCTTTTTAGGACTGAGTAATAGTGTATTGTATGTATTTGCCACATTTTGTTGATCCATTCACCCCCTTGATGAACATTCAGCTTGTTTCCACCTTTTGGCTGTTGTGAATAATGCTTCAACTAACACGGATTTACAAAAATCTGAGTCCCTGCTTTCATTTCCATTAGGCATATAGCCAGAAGTGAAATTGCTGGGTCATATGGTAATTCTAAGTTTGCTTTCTGAGGAACAACCATACCATTTTCCATAGAGGCTGCACCATTTTCCATTTCCACCAGCCGTTCATGAGAGTTCCAGTTTCTTCACATTCTCACTAACATTTGTCATTTCTGTCTGTTGTTTTAAATAACAGCCATTCTAATAGATGTAAAGAAATATTTCATTGTGGTTTTGTCTATATTTCCCTAGTAACTAGCGATGTTGAGCATCTTTTCATGTGCTTCTTGGACACTGGTATTTCTTCTTTGGAGACATGACTATTCAAGTCCTTTGCTCATTTTTTAATGAATCTGAAGGGCATTATGCTAAACGAAATAAGCCAGCTGGAGAAAGAAAAATACTGTATGATCTCACTTATATGTAGAATCAAAAAAAAAAAGTTGAACACATAGAACTCATAGATGCAAAGAGCAAAAAGGTGGTTACTAGAGGCTGGGCCATGTGATGTGGGAGATGTGGAGATGTTGGTCAATGGTTCCAAGTTGTAGTTAGGTGGGATCAGTAAGTCTACAGATTGCATATACAGCATGATGACTATAGTTCTACTGTATTGAATACAGGAAATACATGAAAGGAGAATTCAGGGGCACCCATCACGCACACACAAAATGGTAACTGTGTCAGGAGATATGTTAATTAGCTTGACTGTAGAAATCATTTCACTATGTATATGTACACTCAATCTTCAATACATCTTAAATTTTTACTTAAAAATATACAAATAAAAAAGCTATGATTACACACAATTCTAAATAAAATACTAGCAAAGTCCAAAATTATACAGAAAAGATGGCCACGCTAGATTTGTCTGGGGAATGCAGTTGTTTTAATAGTAGGAATCATTCAATGTGCTTCACCACATTCACAGGTTAGAACTCAAAATCATATGATTATTTCAATAAGGTTATGCAAGCAATTTAATAATCATGTTATCTTAGGAAAGCTGTTACATGTTTTAAAATTTAATTTCTTTCAGTTGTAAAATGAAATGGAAAAAATTTTTAAATGTGAATAAATTTTAAAAGGACAGAAAATAACATACAAAATATCTTGGATCTTCAAATTTTATCCATTCATTTACTGAAAAATTAAAAAAAAAAGACAAGTGCACTACATTTAAGTAAATTCATTTCAATCTTAGGTTTAAGTCTTTCAAAGAGATGTGGGTTGCTTCAATGAACTGTATTCAGTGTTTTAATGCCACTTTATCTTGAGACTCTGAGGAAATTTCCATTAAAAATAAATATTCTTCCCTTCTAATTATGGCAATAAATATGATATTTGGGGATAAGTCTGTAGACATTTTATGGGCATTCATTAATGATCAATCACACACTAGGATTAATTTAAAAAGTCATAACTCTGCTGATTGGACATTGACATCACTTATGCAATTGTATCCAACTCATCCATATCTATGGAATTAATTTAATAGTCGTTTTTATCTAGCATCCAAGGGAAAAATTATCAATCACAATAGATCTTTCCTTAACAGGAATCCCAAAGTTTTCTTGTATTTATATGGGGAAGACAAGGCTTTCTCGTACCTATAGCATTAGAGAAATTTCACCTTTCAAAATATCCTATGGTAGGCCTGATTAGTCTACAGAGAAAAAGAAGATACAGTGTAGATGCTTTTTACCTATAGCCTTCAAATATTCGTTTTTTTTCTCTGAACAAAACCACTTTGCAGAAGTCTGCTCATTAATTCCGAAGGAAGAATGAAAATGAACAGAAAAAGCTTTCAAATCCTTTCTTCAAGTACGCTACCCAAGGCACTAGCCTCAAATTAGATGATGTTTAATGATTCCTATAAGGGTATCTGAGGATGTAGGTGAGGAACCGACAGCAGATTCTTTAACTCTAGGAAATTTTAGAATCAAAATACTCAGTGCACAACATCCTAGGCTCTACTCCAACAGGTCCTGTTTTTCACTCCGGATGAACATTTATTTATATATTCCACTGGCAATTTAAGTGTATTTCTCTTTTCTCTTTCTTTTTACTTATATCATTTTTAATTTTTAGAGACCATTATTTAAAAGAAAGAGACCAATAAAGGATATCATTTTGGATAATTTCACAGCAGTGGTAGAGAATCTGCTCCCAGCCAGAGTCCCTGGGGATCACCATAAACACTGATTTTATCACATGTTCTGCACTTTCTATCTCTCATGACTGACCTGGGTTGGCCTGTCTATAAAAATTCCAGGGGTTTACTACTTGTCCTGCTAATATGCAAAGATAACCTGGAATATCAGAAAGTCAGTCTTTCTCTTGTTCTCAATCTTTCTCATGGCACAGTGTTTAAGAACATGAGGTCTGGAATGTGATGGCTCTAGGTTTAAATGTCAGTTCTTCTGTGAGTCACTTAATCTTTCAGAGTCTCACCAATAAAATAATAATAATATCTAGTTCATGAGCTTGTTGTGTGAATTAAGTGGGCCAATGCATGTGAACGAGCCCAATACCTCACAGTGAGTATTAGCTGTTCCTGCTGCTGTCTCTTACCCTGGAGTCGGTGACAGTGACACCAGTGGTAGCTGGTGTTCTTCTTGGGGAACCACAACCAGAGATCACAAAGATTTGGTCAGCACATAAAATAAGTAGAAGGAGGAAATCAGCTAACACAGGAGAAGGTAATGCATGTGCAGAAAAGTGGAAACATACTGAAAAAGAATGTGTACAAGCAATTTATAAAAAGCAAGAGAATTCCTAAAACCTGGTTAATTATGACTTTAAATTGAATCACTTTACATTAAAATGCATAAATCCTAAATGTTGAACTCAATGAAGTTTCTATATATATTTTTGCCCTTAGTAACTACCATACAAATCGAAATATATGAAATTTATAGACCCCCCTCCCCCAGAAAGCTTTCTCATGGTTCAACTCCATCAACAACCACCCTCAAAGGTATTTACTATTATAACCTCTACCCTGAGTTTCATGTAAATGAAATGAGGCCATACGCACTCTTTTGGGTCTGGCCTTTTTCATTGAACATAGCATCTATGAGAACCATCCATGTTATCTGTCTTTTTTCCGTCACTGTAAAGTACTCTATTAGATGATTGTCTCACAATTTGCTAGTCCTTCCATTTGTGTACTTTCAGATTGTTTCCATTTTTGGGCTATTATGAATAAAGTTACTATAAACTGTTATAAACATTTGCACGCATGTCCTTTAATACACTAAACACTCGTTGTCTGATATATACCCAGGAGTAGAACTGCTGACCTAAAGGGCGTGTTGCATGTTTAGTTTTTGTTAGATATTGCCAAACAACCTCCTAAGTCTTGGGAACAATTTACACTCCCACCTGGCAACATCACACACTTATACTGGCGTTGTTTGAGTTTTAATCAGTCTGACAGGAGTTTAATGCATATGATTATTCTTTTAATTTGCATTTCCACAATGGCTAATGAACACCATCTTATATTCATGTTTGCTGTTTCGTTATTCTTTCTGAGGTGACTGTTGAAGTACAATGCCTATTTTTTTTAAATTGTGTTATTTATTTATTTACTTATATTTCACATTAACCATCTATTATCCATCTCAAATTCTGCAGGTGATATAAATTCAAAATCAAAATTCCTATTTTAAAAAATTTCTACTCAGATACCCTTTGGGCACAGCCCCATTTATTGACTAGTATTGGTGTTTTTGCTGTCTCTCAGGCATGTAGGAAGTTTCTGGCCTTTTTATGCTAATCAGTTTACTTGTGTGATCTTGTGCCAATACAACACTTCATTTCTATTTCTTTGTAGTAGTCTTGATAGTTGGTGGTGTAACTCCAACTTTTTCTAGGTCTCTCTGCTTTTGACAAAGATTTCAGAAATCAGCTAGTTACATTTCCCTAATCATTCTGTTCCTCTGTAACTTTGAAAAACAGGTAGTCACTGAAAGCTGTAAACTACAGAGCAAATTTCCTGTTATTTAAGTCCCTTAAAATGTGCTTCCAGCTTAGTTCTCAGCCTTATTTTCCAATTACTCTTCTTCATTAACCTCTCACCATCCCCCACACGTTCATTTAAATCCCCTGCCTCTCCCATTGGACAGCTGTTTCCGCAGCTGGAGAGCTCACAGGTCCTTCCTACCCACCTAAATCTTACTTCATGGCTGAAGTTTCTGTTTCCAGATCCAAATGCCACTTCCTCAGAGCAACTTTCTCCTCTCCCTCCAGGCCGCATTGAATGCTGCAATACCTGACCTCCCACTGTAGTTTGTTTCCTGAGCCAAATATATTTTGGATTAATCACAGGGTGCCTTATACTTTTAGGTATATTTTTATGGGATGACTTTTGGCAGGAATCTTAATTTGAAATTGCTTCACCCTTCAAAACCCTTCACATGCTTCTTATATGCAGAAGGTGCTGAATAAAGAAAGAGCTGCTGACTGCTTGGCTGCAGAACTTTTAAAGTAAGAATAGTGGAATCAACACGGACACCATAGTATTAGAAACCAAATATACGTGGCTGCTTGGATGACTTCACCTTCTCATTGCCTGTTGGAAACTGGAATGGATCCTTCATTTGTGTGTCCTCTCCTTGCTGTCACTTGTCTCCACATATACATGTGGTTGGAGAAAATCAGGAGTTTTCTGAAGAAATTATGCTTTATGTAGCACCACAGGAGCACTTTTATACTATAAACTATATTCTAAAGTGAAGTAGGATGTTCGAACCATTTAAAAAATATAGGTGGCACATAAAAGGGATACTTCAGGGAATTGGTTTAGGTGTAATTTATCTACATCTGCTCCTAGAAAAAAAAATGATTATGAAGCCTGGATAAGCCCCTTGAAAATTAACAACATTTTGGGAAAAAAAATCGAAATAGCTTTTCTTAAAGAGCTGGATATGCAGTAGAATCATTCTTTTGTTTTCTTACTAATCCACAGTCCTCATGATTCAATAGGCTAGATGCTAACTCTAATTAAATATCCTTTAATTAATAAGGATCTCTTAAATTTGCTTCAGTTGAAAACAGACAAGAGAGTTCTGAACAGTACTAAGCATTTGCACCAAATTAATATGCAAATAAGTTACCACATTAAGATTTACTGTAATGTTGATTCCCCACATAAATAAGAGTCTTTCACTGGGGTTGAAGACTTACATGTGGGCGCCTCCAGGGTGTGCGCCCTTCACCGAAGGCTACCAGCTGCGCATCCTCCTGCCAAATGACCCCACTTCTGGAATTTTGTCTTCCTGGACCTACATTTTTCTAGATATTTTTAAATCACCTTCATTTGTTCTATGAAAATGTTCCAAAAATCATCTTAAAATCAAAAGGCTTAAAACAAAAAGAATTATCAAGTTGCACTCTACGTTTTGCTTTTCCAGAGCCTTCTTATTACTAAAAGAACATCTGATCAATGGGCACGGTTTTATTTAAACTTATTTTAACTACAGGCTGGAAATGTCTGTCTTGACTATAATTTTTATTTTAACAAAGTAAAATTTTTGGAATTGCTTTTGTTACCTTCATCAGAGCTTCACAGCTTTGGCCGCAAAAACCTTTACAATGACGCGGCTTGAGAGCTGCCTCTCAGAGATCAGTGAGAACAAACCCTGCTCTTCAAGATGAGATGTCTGGAAATCTATGGCAATAAATAAAATATTGCACTAGGTGTTTTTTTTTAATGTGAGACATTAAAACATAAATAAAAAAACCAGGTTGAGGAAATTATGAACTAAGGTTCATAGGTAAGAAGGATAAGATGCAGAATTATTATAAAAATTCCTAGTGGAGTGATTAATTCACAAGGACACACACTTATATAAAATGTTTTTAGAAATTTTGAGTTTTGTTTTTATGGCAATTGTCTCTTTAGTATGGTTGTTCAAGAATATATGATTATTCCTGCTAGCCTCTTATGAAAACAATTCTCTTCCATTTGAAAAAATGCAACTAGATAGAAGAATTGAATCACAGCAGTTCGCATTGTCAGGTCAACTGAAGTCTAATACAGCTATAGATTCAGTGCACTTGAATTGACATACATTTTCTCTAGCCTGAATATTCACAATTTTATAGTACTAGCTTGTATGTCAGAGCTGGAGGATGACCAATTACATCCATTTATTGAATACCTATTGTGTTAGGTGTTTCTGAGTGTGAGTAAATATTGTGTCCTTATGCCACATACAGTATAAGTTAAGTACGAGTTGGCTACAAAGAATAGAACAATAAAAGCTGAAGTATAAACCTAGAATGATAAAAGCAGTAAAAATAATAGAGATAAAAGTCCAATGCAAGGACAGGTCAAGGAAGAGAGAGAGACCATCTAGAGTAAATGAGGGTAGGCCATTCAAAGTGTCAGGGACGGTGACAGAAAAAGAGATTTTTAATATGGGTAGGTTCTTGACAAGGTACAGTGAAGGGGGAACATACTGCTCCTACAGATCTACATTCATGAGGATTTGATTTTGACTTGTATATGACTATGGACCATTGCTGAATATTATTAATTAATGAGAAAACCCATCCATAAATTAGACTGTGAGATAGTTGGCAAACTAAATTGGTGAACTGATTCTTTGATGTTCTTTTCTTAGCCTAAACATTGATGTTGATGTTATTTACTGTACAGGAAAATCATTTCACTGCACCTTTTAGTCACTTCTTGATTTCTATTATCCATGATATCTTTGACTTCGACAAATATTGAAAATTTGGCATTCAGATAATTTGTTTTTTCCAAAACAGTGTCTCGGTTAGAGTTTAAGAATTTGGGGAAGCAATGTATCTAGAAAAACTTTATGCCTGCGACAAACATCTGAGGGGTTTTTGATGGAAGTAGGGATGGGAGTTTCTTTCACCTTTCTCTTGGTATTGTGAGTATTTCTCATTTATCAATAATTATTGAGTTTAAGTCAATGAGAAATGTGGATGTTTACAGAGTTGGCATAAATTAAACTAGGTTACTTCTGTAATTACAGTATCTACTTCATCAGTGTATGTGATAGAATAAACTGGAGGTTGTAGTAAAGTCTCAAAAGTACAGGTTCTTTCTTTTCCCCTTTTTACTATACATTCTTTCTCCAAATTTTCTCTCCTTGCGGGGGGATGACCTGTGTTTTCTCCATTCAATATGATGAATGAAATAACTGATTAAGCAGCTACTATCAGCAGAGGTTGTGATGGGCACTATGAATACAAAGCCCAAAAAAAGTCCATGCCATCATACGGTTCCACTTTGGCTGTGATTTTGTTTAAAAAAATCCTCTAAACTGGTCTACACAGCCATACTAACTAGAAGAAAAATGTACTCTATTATAATATGCTCTTACACTCTTCATGAATCCAGAATCAATTAACAAAACAATTAACTACAAAGGTTCATTGAATTATGGATCAAATACTGTGCTGGATAATAAGATGGATTCCCTCCCTTCAGAGAGTTGATTATCTACTGCTTTGCTCTAAGTAAACCAAGACCTGCAACTTTTCACATTATGGTATGAATGGTGTCCCTTAAGTGTTGGGCAGTACTGACTAAGTAACACAAGTTAGGACAACTAAAAGTAAATAGGTTTAAGTATTATTTGAGGTGGCCAATTTGGTCCAGAGGGAAAGTTCTGTTCTGGAGAGTAGGCACAAATGAACAGGTGCACATGTAATTGTAGCATTTAAGGGTATATGTTTGATCTACAGAAATAAAATCCTAACAGGCTTGTATCTGGTCTTGGAAACAGAAACACAAGCAGTGATGTTAGGTAAAGGTGGTGCCACTGAGAGCCCATGACCAATTTGTGACTCATTTTCTCAAAAACAGGACCTGATAGAATCTGGAAGAGATATGTTTTCAACATAATTTTTCTTTGCTATTATTATAGTCCTCATGGAAAAGATGACAGCCTACCACTTAGAAAACATTTTTTTAAATGATTGCTTATTTTGAAATTTAACATGCTGGATTCTATAACTGTTCAACTTCCTCACTAAAATTAGCTAACTTTATTTCAGCACAAATATAATATGCCTACAGTTTTCAAAAAACATATACTACTAATATCACTATTACTGACTTATTACAATTTTGTCTGCCGAGATAATGAAGGAAATTTTACACAGACCACTCTTAAATTACATATTGGTGGACGATAAATTTCTTTCTATCAATCATGATTTTTTTTCCCCAGTGCACTAGGCATTTAGTGGTTCCATTCATTCCACTGAATTGTTTTGCTATCACTGATATATTCAAATTTGCCAGAAAGAATAGCATGACTTTGGTTAGGGAGAAAGGAGAGTGCTTCACATACTTAGTGTGCATTATCGAAATTCACTGAAGAAAATTTATTCATTGACTTGGTGAGGTTATTCAAGGTGCAAAGAAGCAACATCGTGGGTCAAAGGGATAAAGCATTATTTATGTTTACACCTCAAAATCATAATGATTACTGAATAAAAATAAAATGTAACCAGTAATTCCTATCATGTGGGAATTGCACATAACACTTTTGCCCAGGCACCCAAAGTGTGGAGGTGTCTTCTGAGGCCATCTTTTGAAGGGCTGCCATAATTTGCCTGGCTCACACCTCACTCTGCTCAGAATAAAATCATGGCATTCACCCTTCCATATAATACAATTCTCTTCAGTTGCAAATCCCCTGGATACACTGAACTGGTGAGAGATTTAATAAAGAGAGAGAAAAATGAACAGGCACACCCCCATTCTTCAACACACATACATATGATAAATGGCGCAACACAATGTCCTCCTCTGTATCCTCATAATCTTATTCTCTTCTTGTCCTTACTCTCATCCTTGTCTTCTTCTTCGTTTTCACAAGATCCTGTGTACTTTCTGAGAGCAGGATGTGTTTGAGTCATCCTTGTGATCACTATAGTGCCCAAGGCTAGTGCCATGAGAGTAAGTGTGGAAAAAATACTGGTGATTCTCCTTCCTGGTAGTCCTCTGTCACCTGTACATTGTTTTCTTCCCATCCTGTAGGTTCTACAATAAGCCTGCCTTCTACAGGGATACATGTCTTTCATTCTTAAGAATATTTCATCTACTTATGTGTATTTTGCATATGAATTTATGCCTGTGAGCTGGCATCCTCCCTCCTGGGCTCTGTGGCAGTCATGGACCTGCAGCTGTTTCCTGCAGCACCCCTGGCTCCAGCAAGGCTTTGCCCATCTTGTCTCTGCTAAAAGGCTACGATTTCGCTATTGGGTAAGATTATTGGGACTCTTGGCTTTCCAGTGGATTTGTAACACCTTTTATTTCTCCTGGAAATACCTATTTGAAAGGCTTTCTATTTGGAAGTGTTCCAGGGGGAAAAGCAAAGTCTGTTGGTGTTTCAGAGCTTTCCTCTTCCTGCCTCAACTAGCTCATAATGGTGGAGGTGATGGAATAACTGTGGAGCATCAGAATTAAGTTCCCTCCAAACATTCACACAGTTCAACATGAAATGACAACCTAGAAATCTGCAAGCAGCTCAAGTAAAACATCTCCAGCTCTTTCCACATTCCACCTTTTTCAGGAATCAGAGAAAATTGGGTCAGAGAGTTGCCCACTATGGGCAAACCCTGAAGGAAAATGCTGCCTTCTGTGTGTAAATATTGACTCTTTACTGGACTGTATTTGAGCTGGTTCTCTGGAATGCTGTCATCAGAGTGGACAGTATTCACTGTTTTTAACTGAGCAGAATATGAAAGTCTTTCCACATTTGGGGAAACTCCCCTATGTGTCTCCTTGGGAGGAAGAAACCACCTCCAACTATAAAAGATGAAACTGCTCGGTACCTGCCCTCCATGCCTCCTTGCAGCTGGGATACAAGTGTATGATCTTAGCCCAACCAGCTAGATGCTTTCTTACCAGATTTTCAATCTACAACTGGTAATATAACTAACTATGAGGGGTATCTTAGCTATCTATCGCTGCATAACCAATTACTCCATAGTTTGGTGGCTTAAAAAATTGTTATGTGAGTGTCTGTGGGTCCAGACTGAAGGTACGGCTTAGCTGGGTTTTCTGTTTCAGGATCCCCCTCAAGGCTGCAGTCAGGGCATTGGGGGGGGCTACAGCCATCTCAGAGCCCCATGGGAGGGCCCAGCTTTACGCTCCCTCATGCCGTTGTTGGTGGGATTCGGTTCCTCACAGGCTTTTGAACCATGGGCCTCAGTTCTCACTCCTGTTTGCTGGAGGCTGATCTTAATTCCTGGACACTTGGGCGCGTTGCATGATACGGTGACTTGCTTCATCAGAACAAGCAAACGAGAACCAGACAGAGGAAGAATTCAAGCAAAATAGAAGTGGGAGCCTTAATGATTTATCCCAGAAGTAAAATCCCATCACTTCTGTCACATCCCATTCATTAGAAGCAAGCCACTGGGTTTTGGTTACACTAGGGGGAGGGCAGACGTAAGGATGTGAGCACCAGGAGGCGGGGGGCACTGGCAGCCTCTCAGATTCGGCCTGCCGCGGGAGTAGGGAACCTGTTCTAGCGAGAGCGCTGGCCAAGGCAGCAGCGACATCTGGACAGAAAAGTCCAAAGTACAGAAGCTCGAGCAGCGGTGAGGACGGCGATCTCGTCTGAGAAGCCATTTCTGAGATGTGATTTTGGGTATTATCCCTGAGTAGCTTCCAAGCCTGGTTCTTCAGCCATCCAAAAAATTGTGCGAGCTACTACATGTCCTTGAATAAATTCCTTTGATCAACTTAAAGTAACCCATTAGTTTCTGCTGCTTGTACATAAGAAGTTTCATCAAGAGAGTGAAGCAAGGAAACCGCAGAGTGGGGACAGAGACTTGGTCTTGTTCACCTCGGTCTGCCAGGTACATGCCTGACAGATAGTTGGCACTCAATACACAGTTACTGAATTATTGAATAACTGCAAAGACATCAAGTCCAGAGGACAAGCTGAGTCTGCAAATAAGATCAGAGGACCAGGTGAAGGATGGAATGTGGTTTTGGAGTTGGTCAGGGAAAATAATTCCTAATGAATACCATGAAAAAGAGACTGCTCCATGGAGGTGCTTTCAGGTGATGCGTGATGCTCGGCAGAACCGCTTTAAGCACCTGAGTAAGGTTGGGTAGTTCCTACAAAATTGCATGTTGCCAGCAGAGGCAACATCCTATGGAATGGAAAAGACGTGGGCAGGCATCAGAGAAATGATGCGTGAACTTTCTCTGAAAGTACCCTGAATGAGAAGAGAAAGGGCACGTAGATTCTAGCAAAAGCCACCTATTAAGAAGGGGTCTCAGAGATGAAGAGATCCTCCCCGCTAAAGCCTGGACACAGAAAACCTTTGCACATTTTTAAAGCTCTGTATTTCTTTCTTAAGATAAAGAAATTTCTTTGTCTCAGTTTGGGTTTTCTCAAGCCGATTCCTAGAAGAGAATCCAAATAACAGTAGTTGATTTAGAAAGTAATCCTTGGGCGACCACCACACAGCAATGGGGAAACGAGACATGGAATTCTGGGAGCCAGTGCAGAACACACGTATCAGCCCTATTCCGCTTGAGGGGTGACTGAGCTGGGTATGTAGACACGAATCCTTGTTGGTCAGTGTTTGAAGGTTGTCCCTGGGGTCACAAAGCAGGTTGAGGCAACCAAAAAGCTGCAGGAAATGCAATGCAATGTTTTGTTCATGTCTAACGTATATATGGCAAGCCAAGCAGTCATTATCTGACAGCAACCTTGATAGTTTACTACTGTGATATTAATTTTGGAGATGAGGAAAACTGGCTCTAAAAATGGTCCACTGGAGCTCAATTTTCTTGAATTTTGAAGTCTTTATGGAAATCAAGCAGCACATTTTGACATAATGGAGACAGAAACAGAGGAAGGGATAAGGAATTACCATCAGCAAGTCATAAATGCAGAGCAATGCCATAAATGCAGAAAGAACAAAACAGCACTTCAGTGCACCAAGTACATATTTTGTCTGTCTCTAAGAATGTTTGACACTTAGAGCCAAAGATTGAGTATGGGAAAATTCATCCCTGGATGATATGGTCTTAATCATTCACATTTCTTCCCCTCACATGAAATCTTTCTGTTTCCAGAATAGTGGGGGAAAAAAAACAGACAAAGCTTAGTTGTGAGATTATTTAATGGGGGAAGATGAAAGTTGAACTCATATTAGGAAGTTTACGGAGTTGAACAGCATCCTTCCAAAATTCATATTTATTCTGAACCTCCGCATGTGGCTGTAGAGATTGATCAGCTACAAAGCACAAAACACCATGGATTACCAAGAACCACCAGAAACTACAAAAAATCATGTAAAGTTTCTACTCTAGAGCCTTCAGAGAGAGCATGGGCCTGTCAGTACTGTACCTTCACACTTATAGCTTCCAGAATCCTCTGTGAGAGAACAAATCTCCATTGTTTTAAGTCACTGAGTTTGTGGTGATTTGTTACAGCTGCCCTAGGAAACCAATACGAGGGTGTTATGGGATTAATTGTGTCTCCAAATATCATATATTGAAGTTCTAGCCTCCAGTACCTCAGAATGTGACTGTATTTGGAAACTGGGCCTATAAAGAGGTAATTAAGATACAATGAGGTCATATGGATGGGCCTTAATCCAATATGACTGGTGTCCTTATAAAAAAAGATTAGGACACCAATGCCACATAGATGGAAAGGCAACAATATGAGGACACAGGGAGAGGGCAGCCATCTGCAAGCCAAGAAGTGGTCTTAGCAGATACCCAACCTGTCAACACCTTGATCTTAAATATCAAGCCTCCAGAACTGTGAGAAAAGAAGTTTCTGTTGTTAAGCCATCCAGTACGTGGGGTTTTGTTATGGCAGCCTTAGAAAACTAAAATATAGTGTGTGAAGCAGGAGGAGAATGAAAAACAAACACCCACTTCATCCTTACTCCATCCCTATTTGTCCACCTTTGGGGCAGAAGATAATTGCATGTGTGGCTGAAGGATCATGTGAAGAAAGAAGGAAGAGAATGAAACACTGAAGTTCTCATAGATGATGGGCATTAATTATGCACGGGCAGCTCTGTGCTGCAGTCACACCGGCCACAGATATGGCAGCTTTGAGTCTGGAAGGCATTTTGGATTCCCTTGTGGTATTTATGTAGCCATCTTTGGCCAATGTGTTCTCTTTTTCTTTGTTTGGGACTACTATTCATGTTGGATGCAACTCTGATTTTTAAAGAAAAAGAGTATCAGGGAGGTAACCAGTGTGTATAAATAAGAAAAGGCATCTTCCAGCAGACACAGACTTGGGAATCTATGTGCTTAAGACTCCTTGGCATTCTTCCAGTACAGAGCACTAGAGCTGGAGAGAAGACAGACATCCAAGGAAACAGTGTAGGAATGAACAGTGCACCTTTGGACCTTTGGTTGATACATCCCCTGCATTGTAACTTTCATGGACCTGAACCTCACTTACATAATATAAGATTTAAGAAGGACTCATGTACTGGAATTTCTTTTATGTTATTTCCAAACCAGACAGCTGCTCAAGGATAGAAGTTTGCGGATAGAAATTATTGTGCAAAACAGAAATACTACAGATTAAAAAAAAAAAAGGTATTGATATATAATCTTATGAAGGTTTCACATGAACTACATTGTGGTTTCAACATTCACTCATATTATCAATTCACCCCCCCTCCAACCCACTGTAGTCACTGCCTATCAGTGTAGTAAGATGCCACAGGATCATTACTTGTCTTCTCTGTGCTTTACTGCCTTCCCCGTGACCTATTTATTTGTGAGTGCTAATTGTAGTGCCTCTTAATCCACTCCTCCCTCCCTTCCTATGCACCCTCTGCCACCCCACCCCTTTGGTAACTGCTAGTCCCTTCTTGGAGTCTGTGAGTCTGCTGCTGTTTTATTCCTTCAGTTTTGCTTTGTTTTTTTACTCCACAAATGAGTGAAATCATTTAGCACTTGTCTTTCTCTTTCTGGCTTATTTCATTGAGTGTAATACCCTCTAGCTCCATCCATGTTGTTACAAATGCTAGGGTTTCTTTTCTTCTTATGTCTGAATAATATTCCATTGTGTATATGTACCACACCTTCTTTATCCATTCATCTACTGATGGACACTTAGGTTGCTTCCAAATCTCAGCTATTGTAAATAGTGCTGTGATAAACATAGGGGTGCATATGTTTTTTTAAATAAGGGATCTTGTTTTCTTCAGGTAAACTCCTGGAATGGAATTACAGGGTCAAATGGTATTTCTATTTTTAGTATTTTGAGGAACCTCCATATTGCTTTCCACAATGGTTGAACTAATTTACTTTACCACCAACAGTGTAGGAGGGTTCCCCTTTCTCCACAACCTCGCCAACATTTGTTGTTGTTTGTCTTTTGGACGGTAGCCATCCTTACTGGTGTGAGGTGATATCTCATTGTGGTTTTAATTTGCATTTCCCTGATGATTAGCAATGTGGAGCATCTTTTTATGTGCCTGTTGGCCATTAGAATTTCTTCTCTGGATAAGTGTCTGTTCAGATCCTATGCCCATTTTTTATTCAGGTTATTATTTTTTGGGTGTTGAGGTGTGTGAGTTCTTTATATATTTTGGATGTTAACCCCTTACTGGATAAGTCATTTACAAATATATTCTGCCATATTGTAGGATGCCTTTTTGTTTTACTGATGGTGTTCGCTGCTGTACAGAAGCTTTTTAGTTTGATGTTTGTTCATTTTTGCTTTTGTTTTCCTTGCCCAAGGAAATGTGTTGAGGAAAAAGTTGCTCAAGTTTATATTCAAGAGATTTTTGCCTATGTTTTCTTCTAAGAGTTTATGGTTTCATAACTTACATTCAGCTCTTTGATCCATTATTTTTGTGTATGGAGTTAGAAAATAATCCAGTTTCATTCTCTTATATGTACCTTTCCAGTTTTGCCAACACCTGTTGTTGAAGAGGCTGTCATTTCCCCATTGTATATCCATGGCTCCTTTATCATATATTAATTGTCCACATATGTGTGGGTTTATGTCTGGGCTCTCTATTCTGTTCCATTGATCTATGGGACTGTTCTTGTGCCAGTACCAAATTGTCTTGATTACTGTGGCTTTGTAGTAGAGCTTGAAGTTAGGGAGCATAATACCCCCAGCTTTGTTTTTCCTTCTTAGGATTGCTTTGGCTATTCATGGTCTTTGTGGTTTCACATGAATTTTAGAACTATTTGTTCTAGATTGTTGAAGAATGCTATTAGTATTTTGATAGAGGTTGCACTGAATCTGAATACTGCTTTAGGCAGTATAGCCATTTTGACAATATTAATTCTTCCTATCCATGAGCATAGGATGTATTTCTAATTATTGGTGTCTTCCTTTTTCTCTCATAAGTGTTTTATAGGTTTTAGGGTATAGGTCTTTCGCCTCCCTGGTTAGGTTTATTCCTAGGTATTTTATTCTTTTTGATGCAATTGTAAATGGAGTTTTCCTGATTTCTCTTTCTGCTAGTTCATTGTTAGTATATAGGAATGCAACCAATTTCTGTGTATTAATATTGTATCCTGCAACATTGCTGAATTCACTTATGAGTTCTACTACTTTTTAGTTGGATTCTTTAGGGTTTTTATGTAAAATCCCACATCATCTGCAAACAGTGACAGTTTAATTTCTTCCTTACCAATCTGGATCCCTTTTATTTCTTTGTGTTGTCTGATTGCCATGGCTGGGACCTCCAGTACTATGTTGAATAAAAGTGGGAGAGTGGGCATCCTTGTCTTGTTCCCAATCTTAGAAAAAAGGCTTTCAGCTTTTTGCTCTTAAGTATGATGTTGGCTGTGGGTTTCTTGTATATAGCCTTTATTATGTTGTAGTATTTGCCCTCTATACCCATTTGTTTAGAGATTTTATCACGAATAGATGTTGAATTTTGTCAAATGCTTTTTCAGCATCTATGGAGATGATCGTGTGATTTTTTTTGTTGATGTGTTGTACGATGTTGATTTATTTTGGAATATTGTACCATCCTTGCATCCCTGGAATAAATCCCACTTGATCATGATGGATGATCTGTTTGATGTATTTTTGAATTCGGATTACTAATATTTTGTTGAGTATTTTTGCATCTATGTTCATCAGTGATATTGGTCTGTAATTTTTTGTGTGTGGTATCTTTGGTTTTGGTAGTTGAGTGATGCTGGACTCATAGAATGATTTTGGGAGTATTCCCTGCTTTTCTACTTTTTAGAATGTGTTGAGGAGGATGGGTATTAGGTCTTCTCTAAATGTCTGATAAAATTCAGCAGTGAAGCCATCTGGACCAGGCAGTTTGTTCTTAGGTAGTTTTTTCATTACCATTTCAATTTCATTGCTGATTATTGGTCTGTTCAGATTTTCTGTTTCTTCTTGGGTCAGCCTTGGAAGGTTGTATTTTTCTAGAAAGTTGTCTATTTCTTCTAGGTTATCCAGTTTGTTAGCATATAATTTTTCATAGTACTCTCTAATCATTCTTTGTATTTCTGTGGTGTCCATAGTGATTTTTCCTTTCTGATTTCTGATTCTGTTTATGTGTGTAGACTCTTTTTTTCTAGATAAGTCTGGCTAGGGGTTTATCTATTTTGTTTATTTTCTCAAAGAACCAGCTCTTGCTTTCATTGATTCTTTCTATTGTTTTATTTTTCTCAACTTTATTTATTTCTTTTCTGATCTTTATTATGTCCTTTCTTCTACTGACTTTGGGTCTCATTTGTTCTTCTTTTTCTACTTTCATTAACTGGGAGTTTAGACTGTTCATTAGGAATTGTTCTTCCTTCTTGAGGTAAGCCTGACACCTAATACATAAAGAGTGGAGGAGGAGGAAGAAGAAGAAGTGGGGAAAAACTTCCCTCTTAGAACTGCCTTCACTGTATCCCACAGGTTTTGAGATGTTGGGTTGTTGTTGTCATTTGTTTGCATATATTGCTTGATCTCTGTTTTAATTTGGTCATTGATCATTTGATTACTTAAGAGCATGTTGTTAAGCCTCCATGTCTTTGTGGGCTTTCTGTTTTCTTTGCATAATTTATTTCTAGTTTCTTACCTTTGTGATCTGAGAAGCTGGTAGGCACAACTTCAATCTTTTTTAATTTATTGAGGCTCTTTTTGTTGCCTAGTATGTGATCTATTCTGGAAAAGATTCCATGTAAATTTGAGAAGAACGTGTATCCTGCTGATTTTGGGTGGGTGTTCTGTAGATGTCTGTTAGGTCCATCTGTTATAATGCATTGTTCAATACCTGTCTCCTTACTTTTTTCTGTCTGGTTGATCTGTCTTTTGGTGTGAATGGTGTGTTGAAGTCTCCTAAGATGAGTGTGTTGCATTCTATTTCCCCCTTAATTCTGTTAGTATTTGTTTCACCTATGTAGATGCACCTGTGTTGGGTGCATAAATATTTATAATGGTTATATCTCCTGTTGGACTGACCCCTTTATCATTATGTAATATCATTCTTTGTCTCATTACTTTCTTTGTTTTGAAATATATTTTGTCTGATACAAGTACTGCAACTCCTGCTTTTTTCTCCATATTATTTGCATGAAATATCTTTTTCCATCCCTCCACTTTTACTTTATGATCTGTCTTTGGGTTTGAAGTAGAGTCTCTTGTAAGCAGAATACAGATGGTCCCTTTTTAAAATCCATTCTGTGACTCTGTCTTTGGTTCATTCAGTCCATGTACATTTAGGGTGATTATCAGTAGATATGTACTTATTGCCACTGTAGGCTTTAGATTTTTGGTTACCAAAGGTTCAAAGGCAGCTTCCTTACTCTCTAACAGTCTGTTTTAACTTGCTTATTACACTATTTCAAACACATTCTAAAGGTTCTTTCCTCCCCTCCCGTTCTTCTTCCTCCTCCTCCACTCTTTATGTATTAGGTGTCATATTCTGTACTCTTTGTGTATCCCTTGACTAACTTTATGAGTAGTTGATTTAATTTTGCATTTGTTTAGTAATTAATAGGTCTACATCCTTTACTCTGGTTTTATTTTTTCTCATAACAGCTATTTAGCCTTAGAAGCACTTCCATCTAGAGAAGTTTCTTTAGAATACATTGTAGGGATGGTTTGTGGGTGGTGAATTCCCTCAACTTTTGCTTATCTGGAAATTGTTTAATCCCTGCTTCAAATTTAAATGATAATATTTCTGGGTAGCATATTCTTGGTTTGAGGCCCTTTTGTTTCATTGCGTTAAATATATCATGCCACTCCTTTCTGGCCTATAAGGTTTCTGCTGAGAAGTCTGATGATATCCTGATGGGTTTTCCTTTGTGTGTGATTCTTTTCTCTCTCTGGCTGCTTTCAGTACTCTCTCCTTGTCCTTGATATTTTCATTTTACTCATTATGTCTAGGTGTTGTCTTCCCTTCCTAGGGTTTCTTTTGTTGGGAAATATCTGCACTTCCATGACTTGAGAGAGTATTTCCTCCCCCAGATTGGGGAATTTTTCCACAATTATTTCCTCAAAGAGACTTTCTATCCCCTTTTCCCTCTTGTCTTCTTCTGGTACCCCTATAATGCAAATACTGTTCTGTTTTGATTAGTCACACTGTTCTCTTATTATTCTTTCATTCCCAGAGATCCTTTTTTCTCTCTGTGCCTCAGCTTCTTTGTTTCCCTGTCCTCTAATTTCTATTTCATTTACTGTCTCCTCTACCTCATCTAATATACTTTTAAATCCCTCCATTGTATGTTTCATTTCAGATACTGTAGTTTTCAAAGTTTCTATGTCTTCTGAAGTCCTCCCTGAGATCCTGAATATTTTTCTGTAGCTCTGTGGGCATGTTTATGACTTATTTTGAAATCTTTATCAATAAAATTTGTGATTTCAGTATCACTCAGCTCTCTTTCTAGTGTCTTTTCTTGCAGTTTTGTTTGGACCAAATTTTTTGCCATTTCGTTTTTTTCTTAGTGATTCCTAAGGAATAATAACATTGTGTAGATGGCACCCTCTAGTGCCCAGAAGCTCTAATATCTGGAGCTGCTGAGCCCCTGTAGCAATAGCAGGGTTGCAGGCCAGCAGAACTGGTGCCTGTGGTGAGGAAAGAGCTCTTACTTGCCTTCCCATCTGTAGTGCCTGCCTCTACTGCCAGGTCCAGTTGGCAAAGCACACAAGGAGGAGGCTCTGTGCTATGCCACTGTAGCTGCCATAGGCAGGCCTCCATCTGGTTGGCCTGGCATGATGGTGGGTGCAGCATGTGTGCAGGACTGATGCCTGCCAGGAGGAAGGAGCAGCAGGCTGTGTACCACATTGGGGGACCTCAGGGTTGCGTTGTCAGCCAGAGGGATGGAGTGTCTGAAGCCCCTTATAGTTCCCAGCCTGCTGCACTGAGTGTGCTGGGATGATTTTGTCCACCTGTCCTTTCTCCTGACTGGCAATATCTGTGTAATCTTTGCTGCTTTAGCACCCCTCTAGCTGTTGGAAAGTCTTTCAAAGTGCCCACCTTTATTTTATCCCAGGGGGGCTGGTTGTGTATGCCTGTTCTCCACAAGTGGCTGGAATCTCAGTCTCTCAGAGTATTCCTCCTGTCTTTGCTTTCCAATGCCACTAATCTCCAGAGCACCATGTAATGTGGGTTCATGCTCTCCAAGCAGATTTCCAGGGCTGGGTGTTTAGCAGTCCTGGGCTTCTACTCCCTCCTCACTCTGTTTCTTTTCCTCCCGCCTGTGAGCTGGGGTGGGGGAAGTGCTTGGGTCCTGCTGGGTCGCAGCTTTGCTACTTTACCCTTTTCTGGGAGGTCTCTTTTTCCCAGATAAGCAGTCTGTTCCTCAGTCTTTGGGTCACTCTTTCAGGATTAGTTTTATTTGCTGTATTTTTTGTGTTTTATGTGGTTTTGGAAAGAGGTTTCTGTCTCACTTCTCATGCCATCATCCTTTTCATGTGTGCACAGATTTTTTTTTTAAGAGAAGGGACAATTCATTCCATAATGGGTAGTTATTGTTATTAAAGAATAGTCAAGTTCTCTGCACTATTTTTTAAAAAATAAATGTTGGTATGTCTGTGTTGAAAGAAGCAAAGTTACCACATGATTTTTCAGTTTGGGTAAAAATACATCTCTATTTCAGGCACTACATGACATTGTCATACTTTAATACATGATTGAGTTTTGTTACACAAGGAGGTACAAACTGCAAATGTAAAGGACACTTCTCAAATTCTTATGGATGAGAGAATTGTCACAACCTTCTGGCAGCATTGAGAATAGTAAGGATAAGAAAATTTCAGTTTTGAAAGAAGCACCTAAATGATGCTGAGTCTTTGAAAAGAAAGGTAATTCTAAAAGGAAAAGAATTAATTTTTTTTTCAGTTTAGATAAACTCTTCCTCTAATTATTTGGGCTTTAAATTTTCTTTAGCAGAGCAACTCTTTCATTATTGTATTTCCCCCAGGTAATGGTCACCTTATATTAGGATAAAAATCAAAGTAAAGGTAATTTATTGTCCGCTAAAATTTTCACCTTCTGTCAGCATCCAAAATATGAGATCTTATATATGAGCCCAAGTACAAATTATAGAGATTAATTTTATTAAAATGCAGCAACAAGCAGAATTTTTCCCCAATATAATAAATCTTTCAGATGGATTAGAGACCTTGAATTTAAACCTGTGATGTTATCTTGCCCTCTTAAAAATGATTATAAAAGTTATAGTTAATAGAGCTGCTCATAGACATTTCCATTTCTTCCTTCTGAAACCATAGCATAATACATTTTTCTTTAGATTTCAGGACTATGAAAGAAACAAACTTAAAGAATCTTATGATTAGAAATTATTTATGTTTACAAGTATACATATGCTTTTAGAAGTATGTTAAAAATTATATAAGAAAGGTTTCTAAGTAAAATCTTATAAAAGAGAACCCCTGTTTTAAACAATTAAGGTGGTAATAAAAATCATGACTTTCTGGGTCTCTCTACAGTCACTAGAAACTCATGCATCCTTCAGAGCTCCCAACAGACATTCTAGGCCAGCTGCCTCCTATCTGCATGGACCTATATGTTCTTCCCTCAGAGATGTCATCTTGCAAGTGTCATTTCAGTTAAATATACCCAGAGTGTTGCAGCCCTCGGGAGATGATGAGAGAAACACTGACCACCAATAAAAGAGGCCCTCTCTGCTAAGGTCTGATACTGTGGGTTTTTTGACATCATGCTTACTGTGGTGCTCGCGTTTGTTTTTTAATCATAGTAAATGTTAATAATAAATCCTCTAGGATTGGAAAGTATGATTTCTTTGCCTTTTTTTTCTCTGCTCTTGGTGTTCCCAGATATTTAAATTTTTGCATATTTCCATTTTCTAGAGTTCTGATTTTCTTCCTCACTGTGTGATGACACTTGCCCAATGTCCTTCTCAAGACATTTTGAGAGAATTTCAGAGTCACCAAACCTATGCCTTTATGTTACCAATTTGAAAATGAGTTGTCTGGGCTCATTGTAGATCCTTCCATTAATGGTCAATATAGGGAAGGCTTTCTTAACTTTTTTAATAATCAAAGCTGTTCATTTTGGCCATATTATCCGGTAGGCTACTTCCAACTGTTTCAAAGTTCTGAAATTCACCATATAAAATAATAATAATAATAACAACAACAACTAGAGAGAGAGCTATATGGGATTCTGGGTATGGCCAATGCTGAATGTGGCTTTAAACTGTTTAGGCATGTTGTTTAATCTGTAAAATGGGAATATAAATGGTAATGTCTTTCATAAACTAGGACAAAGGTCTTTGGAATCTGATAGAGAAAGACTGTTCTGTGATCATATATGGTTTTGTTACTTTTGTGTATGGTTAGTTACCTACAGTACAACTTTCCCTATCTTTATGCATGTTCTTTTGTTTTAGTACAAACTGAGAAATACCATAATTTCACAATAACCTGTCCACAAGTTTTACATGATTGAGCTATTTTAAACTCCAGTTATCAAATGATGGAGGGTTTCTGTATTCCTATGGAATTCTGTCTATGGAAATTCTATCGTTGCCAGATTTTTCTGTGGGATCCTTCCGACATCACCAAACATATTAGTCTAAATCAGTGATTAATAGTAGTACACAGAATATTCGTACATATGGGGCAGGATTATTTTGAAGCTTTCTGAAGCCACTCCCAGATAAAAGCTCCCAAATTATAACTTCACAAGATTGCTAATCTAGGTGTAATTCTTCCCTCAACTCGGAAACATCCATGCTATGAAGGCACAAGGAGAGGTGATGAACACAAGCTCTTTCCTTTCCAAAAATAATAAAAGTGAAACTCTTAAAAGGAGGGATTTATGCTAAATGGTAGCCGATATTATCCACAATTTCATTAGTGAACTCTTATTTCATATAAGCATACTTTACAGAAGCTTCTCTTTGGAAACCTGAGTATTTTATTTGTTTTTCTTTAAATATGCACATATAGTGGGAAACCATGCATGAAGCTTGTTAGGCCTACCTAACTTTCTGTCAATTCTAGGAATTCAAGATTAATCCATGGCATTGCCAAGACATAATGTCATCTAGTAAAAGCAAGAAATACTTTGTTTTTTAAATATTAAAGTAATATGAGATGTAAAATATCACAGTACTGCTAGGAAAAAACTAGTAAAATTCCCAGGATCAGCCAAAGATAATTGTATTGTTAAGAAACCATTTGACTGTGTGTAGATGAAAAGTCATACTTTGTTCAATCTACAAAAGCTTTACAGTATATCTGAAACATCTAACTTACTTTATTAATATATATAAAATGTATAACTTTTGGTAGTATGCTGGATTAATTGCCTGAGTCCCATGAGCATGCTATGCAAATCATTTTGTAAAAAGGTCATTTTTATTAGCAAAAATGATCAATTCAAATATGCAATTTCTGGAATAATGTGGCATGTAATGTGCTGATACATTCAAATGCAATGGATATTAAGCCCAAGAAAGCTTTATTTTGGGAGGCTAAGTATAAATGAAATGAATCTGAGTTATCTGTAATTTACTCAGAAAGCTACAAATGCTCACTAATGATCCACTGAGTGCTCAGCAGTGGAAAGTCACCTCCCTTGCTTATTCTGGCCTCTGCCTCCATAGAGCCCTTTATGTCCAGATATCTAACACACAGACACATAGGAGGTACTCAAGAAATAACTGCGTGCTGCTTGATGAAGTGCTGTGGAACATGAACCAGGTACAAGCTACTTACTGCTCTAGGTCTTGAGAATACAATAGTGGACAAGACGGTCAGTTTCCTACCCTCATGGAAACCATCCTCCAGTGGGAAAGAGACCGTAAACAAGAAACAAACACTATCATTTCAGATAGCAGGAAATGCCTGAAGAAAGGTAATGTGATAAAGCGGGTCAAATGTGGACATCGCTTGATACCAGGATCAAGGAAGATTTCTTGGAGCTGACAACTGACCCACGAGAAGGAGACAGCCCAGTGAAAATTTAAAGAAAGGGCATTTCGAACAGAAGTTACAGATGAAAAATCTGCATGCTTTGCAACCAATTTTAACATATTTTCCATGCGTATGGCTACGTAAAACCTCAGCTGTTACCGTTCATTGAGAAGAGGTTCAAAACTGGTGGCCAGCTGGCTAGATGAGGGCTGCAAAGGCCAGCACAATGTTTGGTGGTGATTGTTAAATCGACAATCTAAAGTTGTAACATTTCAAATTAAAACCCAGATTGCTGACTCTTCTTCAGAAACCAGAAGGTCTCAAGTCTTGAAACCTGAATTTCAGCACAGCGGGCACGTAGGTGGCAGTGGCTGCACCCTTCCGAGGCAGTGTGACTTTCAGACCACGTTTGCCCATCTCTTGTCACTTCCTCTTTTGTTCCAAAGCTGAAGCCAAAGTTCAGTTGCCATTTCTCATGTCCCTGCTATTGGTTTTCTCTGTAACTACATTTTCATCAAAAGTAGGGAAAGAAAAGCGAGGGTTATGTGTTTCAAGAAAAATCGTAGAAAAATATGTAAAACAGTCTTTCTGTCATTTGATCACAATCCAGCTTTTCCTCCCATTTATATTTCTTCCAGAACCTATTAGGCATATGAGTTTGAGACACTTGAACTAGAGTTTTAAAAAATCAAGAGCACGGTCCAAAGTTGTTTTTCAGAAAAAATGAAATAAAATTAGAATAACTGTAGTTTTGGGCTGCTTCTGTGGGACAAGAGTGGGTTGGAATATTCAAACTTAAATCTTAGGTTCAACACTTATTCAAATTAAATGGGCCATTTTACTACTCCTCTCAGCCTCGGTGTTCTCATCTATAAATCTATTGGTTTGGATATAAAGCTACCAACTTTACCACATGACTCTAAGAATTAAGAGTTGACTTATATAAGTACATAGTACATGGTAGACAATAAATGTAAAATCCTCATTATTACATGTACAGTTTGTAGTTTGGCACAGAATTATTAAGAAGACTGACTTGCCTCATCTGAGTCATGTTCTGAAGTTCTCCTAAGATGGTTAGAAAGGGAAGAGACTGAAGTGGGAGAAAGGAGGGGAAAGCAATGGCATCGTTCAATGTATAGTGTGTGCCCGCTATGTGCCAGGTGCCTGATTCCCAGGAACAACACTTAAGATTGTTACAATAATCTTAATATTGCAGGTTACCACCATTTCAGACATAAAGAAGATGAAGTGCAAAGCAGGCATGTAACCTGCCGGGGTCACACAGGAATAAGAATTAAGAGCGATGCTTGTATGCAAAACTTTCACTTTGTAACCCTCCATACATTGCAGCTAGAATAGATGAATGAAGAGCTATTGTATATCTTCCTTGAGTTATAGAAATGCAAGCATTTCTGTTTCAGTGGTTTTATCAAACTTGGGCATGCACAGCAATCACCTGATGAGCTCATTAAAAATGCACTGTCAACAGGGACTCTGATTCAGTGGGTGATCCATCCATTTCTTCTTGAGGCACCAGTGGATGTCTCTTGGTCTCAGGAATTAATTTTTCAGTGACAATTATAGAACAAAATGAAAATTCAAAATGGTTCCTGAAGATGAGACACTGCATAAGAACTGATAAAACACAAGTTCCTAATGTCACAGAGAAATCTTTAAAATTGTCTCAGGTCATTTTTTAAATTAGGGTAAAGTTGAGAAGACAGACAAAACTTGATAGAGGAAAAGTCAACTTAAATAATTAAATTCCAATGAGGAGATCTGGATGGTGCTTTGTTCTTTTTATGCACAGTCAGAAATATTTTAGGTGGTTTGATTACTCATGTATAGAAGGTAACTATGTTTAATTGAATGCTAAAATATATTATTTCGGGCCCTTCTTAATTACACCCTACATACGAGCCATTTACATTTAAGGATTGCCAATTTCCACTGTCCTTCTATTGGAAATGAGTGTTTCCTGCATCCACTACCAGTTTCCTTATGTCTTTCCTAGTGAAAATTGAGAGGATTTACTACAGAAACAGCAGATGCTACTGGAAATTGCCATCACCACATGCAGAGCTGCAAACAATTGATACGAAGAGAAGTAAGACTAGGTCTCTCTTCTTCCTCATTTTGCAGGTAGAATGAACTCTAAGGTATAACATTTCAAGTGCTGCATTGATGTGTTTGAGCCTCCCAGGGCTTCAAAGGCCGAAGTATGAGTTCACTGCTTGTGCCAAGATGGCCCCGACTCAGAAGGAAAGACTCCCCTCAGGTAGTTGTCCTATCAGCTAGATCAGTTGCACCTGCTCCTTTTCAGTATAAGGGATTTCACTTCCTTGCCAGCCCACAAAATCATTACAACAAGCTAATCACATTTTCCTGTGGGAACCAGAGGGTTCCCCATCCCTGGTTACTGCAAAACCTGCCCACCCCCTCAGCCCTTGTTGGTTCCCTCTGATCCTGATGTAAGACCCCATGTAGCATGGGGAGCAGCGTCCTCCCCAGGACTGTCAGTATATGGGATGAAGAGGAGGCAATAAAGGCACAGAACGTCCATAAGCCTTTAAGTTTTCAAATATTTACCTATCGTTTTAGTGCCTTTTCTCTCTGTGATTAACTTGATATGAAACCCTATTTTTACTTAGACTGGAACTTAGGATAAAAAAGACTTCGCTTTGAAGCCAACACAGACCTGGATTTGAATTCCACGCCTGCTGCCTCCTCATAGTGCTTTGGGAAAGTTACTTAAACCCCTTCATCCATAAAATGAAGAAAATACTATTTCTGACATAATGCTGTGGAGATGATTGTGTATTGATACTGCACATTAAATATTTAGCACAGGTCCTGAGTTGAGAAGATTATGTACGGGTAATAGACATCAAACAGTACAGTTTCTAGAACCCAGCAAAAGGTAGAAATCAAAAATTATCTTTCAGGACAAACTGGCAAGTGTAACCAAAATGAAAACGAATGCCAGTCATTCTATGTCTGTCACAGCTCAGGCAGGTTGAAGCATTGGGTGTCCAGACTTTCTAAAGCAGGGCCCTATGGGAATTGGAGGAGGAAGTTATCACCAAGCAGAGGCCCAAGCACCTAGGAAGACAAAGCACCTAGGAGAGCAGATGGGTAGTGCTGGCCGGAAAACGAAGGTTCTGGGCTTCGGAAGGGTTTGGTGTTGAAATAAATGTCTAGCTAGGCCAGCATCCATAACATAGAAACCATGGAGTTTATTAGCGCAGCTGTAAGGTCAACCACAGCCAACCGATCCAGATACTATTGGCCTAAGAATCTGTTTACCAAATAATAAAGTGACCCATATGTTCATTACTGAATTTCATATTTGCCACATTAAATATTTTTTAAGTATTCTTGCTTCCTTTATGTTATATTTTTGGCTTTGTATAACCATCAAATGAATGTAATTTATTTCCAATAATCTAAAAGCCTAGGAGACTATTTTCAATTTTTTGACATGATAAGTAAAATTCTAATGCCTAGCTTTGCAATAAAGGTGTTTTCTTTCTGTGTTTAGAATCGTTGCTTAAAGTCTGAGAAATGGAATTACTAGGTCAATAGTTAGGAAGGCTTTTAGATTTCTAAATCCAGGATTGTTTACCAAAATAGTTGCACAAATTCAACAAATTCATGTTCCCCTTAGAATATAATATCACGCATTTAACTAAATTTAGATTTGATTGCTTAATATGACTTCAAAAAGTTTTTCTTAATTTGATTTCTTTATTAAACGGATGAATATTTTAATTTACTTTGGTACTAAATGTAGTTCCCCACTTATGAATTGACTGTCCCTGTCATTCAACCCTTTTTCAGCTTAAAGAGTCTTAGTGTTTTAGTATCAATTTGAATGGCTCATTTTATAATGAAAAATACTGTATTTGTTGCAAACAGTTGACAACTTATTTTTCATCTTTTGTTTTTAATTATGTATTTTTTCCTTTTTGGATCAAAAATCATATCTAAATTTTAAATGTTTACACAGGTCAATTGTCCACTACTTTTTGTGTGTGTCTGTGGTTGCTTTTAAACTAAGAAAGTCTTCCATCCAAAGATTTGACAAATACTTTAAGATACCTTATAAATTTTTTATTTTTTTTATTTTTTGACTCCATCTGAAACCTATTTCTTAGGGTGGTGTGAGGTGAGCTTTCTAAGATCTGGTTTGGTATTAACCAGATAAAGGATTTTCATTATAATTCCAAATTCTTTTCTCTTTTTGAGCCCTAGAGTCTTCACTTTCCCCATGGCCAAGTAGAAAGAGAGGTAAAAGATGACAGGCAAGTGTGAAGTCCTGTACTGTTTCTCTAATTAACACAGAGCTAGAACCTATGCAAAGGAAGGACTTCTCTGATATCTTCACATTCTGATTGATAACTTGACTTTTACTTACTTATAAAAAATTAAGGCAGAAAAGACTTAGATTGAACAAACCATACATAAAATACTCATGATTAGGCAAAATAGAAAAAATTAAAGGGACACAGAAACTCTTAACTTTGGCTAGAATCTGTCATCTAGCAAAGGTAAATATAAATGTATGTAAATAAAAAATAATATGATTTCCAGGACTTTAGACAAACTGGGGAACTAATTTTTTGTTAGGAAAATTGTATGTGGGATGTTAGGAGACAGCTGTCTATATCTGATCAGGGTCATTTGACTGAGAGATAGGGCAGGACATGATGTGAGCAAGGGGTGTCAATATGATAAGCAGGGCTAGAAAGTACAGGTTTCTGTTGTTACCACTGTTGTTTTAGGTGGAATAATCCATCAGAACTAATGAGGAAGGACTCACATAACATAAGTACAGATCCAAATAGGGGTCCCAAATGGCTTAAAGGTTAATGGAGAAAATGCAGAAGATTGGTGCCTTAACTGTAAGATCTGTTAGTCACTTAAAACCTTCCTTTAGTGGCTTCTAGTGGCTTTTATCTCCTGGTAGAAAAGTTAATTAGTGGTGAGAGAAGAGAGACGTGGTAAAACTGGTCTGTCAAGACAGATAGACCATTCCCAAGTCTGGACTTCAAGGAGCAGAAAGAAGGAAGAGTAAGATTAGTAGTATGGTTAGAGGGCCTTGTTCAGCTTTCAAAAAATATTTTTATTTGTGTGTTTCTTTGCTTACTTGCCTGCATATTTGTTATATGGGTCTATGTACCAAGTCTTATGCTCAGAAGCAAAGACAAAGAAGTCCAAATTGTCTGAAACCAAATCCACCTACCAATCATCTATTTTAGGATTTTGAAACACATGCAGGAACAAAACAGATGTGGTCCTTCCTCTTAGAGAAACTTCTGGTCTCTTTCTCTTGAAATACTTAAAATATAGAAAACAGAATAATATATCACATATTTCTGTATCCTCTCAAGATTTTACAAATGTTAACATTTTGCATATTTGTTTCAAAACTTTTACTTAAAGAAATAAAATCAAATAGCTACAGTTTGAGCTGCTTTGGCCTCTCTTTAATTTTCCTTCTTCTCGTCAGGAATGTAATTAATTGTCCTGAAGCTCGCATTCATCCAATTCTTTTCAAATGTCTTACCATATACACACTGGTTCATGAAAAAATATGTAGCATGATTTTTGTACTTTGGAAATTTTGAAATGATGTTTTTGGCATAAGGTGATAACTTGCTTTTTATACTTCACATCAGGTTTTTGAGATAATTTATTTAATATTTACTAAATACCTACTACTCCTCACACTCATTTGTACTAGAATAAAGCAGTGAACAAAACAACCTAAAATCTCTGCCCTTATGAAGCTTATTTTCTAGTAGTGTGAACAGAAAATAAACAAGGGAATATGAAATAATCTATAGACTGCTGTTATGGACTGAACTGGATCCCCAGATTCCTGTGTGGAAGACTTAACCTACAATGTGACTCAGTTTAGAGATGGGACCAATAAGGAGGCAATAAAGGTTAAGTGAGGTCACAAAGGAAAGGCATTAATTCCATAGGACTGGTGTCTTTAGAAGAGGAACATCTGAAATTCTTTCTCTCCACACATGTGCAGAGAAAAGGTCATTTGAGGGTACAGAGAAAGGGCACCATTTGAATGCCATGAAGAGCCCACACTAGACACAGAATCTACTGCCACCTTGATCAAGAACTTCTATCCTTGAGAACTGTGAGAAAATCAGTGTTTGCTGTTTAAATCACCCACTTTGTGGTGTTTTGTTAGTCAGTCTGAGTGGACTAACACAGCTGCTATATATTGATCAGTGCTATGAAGAAAAATAAAGTAGGAAAAGGGGAGATGAAGTGATGGGGATCAGATTTGAAGCTGCAATTGAGTGTCCTAACCAACAAGGTATTCTTGAGGAAAGATCTGAAAAAAGTGGAGGAGCGGGTGTGGCTCTCTGAGCAAACAGGAACTGCAGGTGCAAAGACCGTGAAGCAGGAGGCTGCCTGGCACATTCTGGCAGCAGTAAGGAGGCTGGAAGGGCTGGGGTGGAGGGAAGGAGGGCAGCGATGGGGCGGATGAGGTCGCAGGGCAACAGGCCAGATCATGTAGAAACCATGGCAGAGATTTTAAGCAGAGGTCTGCCATTCTTTTAACAAGTTGCTCTGAATGGTCCTTTGGAGAAAAGATGAAAAGAGACCAAGGGCAGAAGCAGGGAAGCCTCTTGTAAAACTTATTTCAGTAGCAAAAGCAAAAGATGACGGTGATTTCAATCAGGTAGGTGGCAGTGAAGGTGAGGAGAAGTGATCAGATTGGGGATACATTTTGATGGCTCTGAGTAACCTTGAGAATTGTCTTGCCAGTGAGGAAGACTGCGGGAGGAGCATAGGACCCTAAGTCCACGACGCTACAGTGGGACGTAGAATACACAGGCTGTGGGACTTTGGGTCTGGAGCTCAGGGGAGAGATCTAGGCTGGAGATATAACCTTTAAGTCAAGAACTTGCACAAGAACAGGATTCAGAGCCATAAAGAGGATGAACTTACTTAGAAAGTAAATACTGATAGAAAAGAGAAGTCCAAGGAGAGGTTACGGAGATAACTAGTAACCAGCAAAGAAAGCAGAGAGACTGGCCAAAAATCTGGAGGAAAACCAGGTGTCAGAATCTGGATGTTAAATGATGAAAATGCTTCAGATGGGTCTAATTGATCAGTTATTATATATGTAGCTCTAGGTCATTCATTTAATTTCCCATAAAATTTTCTATGTTATGAATAGAACCACTTTTGTTGAGGTATTTCTGTAATAATAGATATTTTGGTTATTTATGGTATTGCAGTTTTATCAGTAATGTAGCAATGACCACCTGGGTCCATGAATGACAGCTGCTTTAGGGTACACCTAGATGGAGCAATGCTGGATTGTAGAATATGCATCCTCAGCTTTTCTGGATGTTGCCAAGTCGCTTTTCAAAGTGATTGCCCCACTGATGCTCCCACCAGTAGTATCTGACAGCTTCCATTCTTGCTCACATGGTGCTGTTTTTATTTTTTGACAGATGGGTGTGAATCGGTGTCCCATTGTTTTAATTTGCCTGACAGTCTTAGTGACCTGCATCTTATCTGAAATGCCTATTCAGAGCCTTTGCCCATTTTTCAACCAGTTTGTCAACCTTATTAGTTTGCAAGCACTCTTTAGGTAAACTGGATACTAGCCCTTTGCTGGTTAAACACAAGACAAATGAATGAATCTTCCAGTGTATGGCTTATCTTTGTGAGTAGCATTCTTAGTTGTACATTTTTTTTAAAAAACCTTAATGTATAGAGCATAACTGGGAGGAATTAGTTTTAGAGAGATGGAAGACTTGTAGATAAATTTTTAAATTGATGACAAAAAACAGAGTCTTCCACATGATAAGCTATTATTTCAAATCAATCCAAATAATTTATTAATCGATCGAAAGAGCAAGCCAACTAGCCATATTTTAAAAATGGAAGGCTGCTTGGTAGGGCGAAGGGAGGAAAATAAATCACTACCTATGGAACTGAAGGAATTCTAGGCAACACTGAGAATGCAGCTCAAGTGGTGGAATGTGACTGTTCATCAGCTCCCGTATATGCCTTCGTCTGATTTTCCTCAAGCTAGTTTCAGCCTCCCAAACGAAGGCACAGAGATAGCACACACTGAGCTCTTTCTAGTGCCGAGGTTTTCTAGGAGGCTCTGAATAAGAGAGGCCCTGAAAGAACAAGAGGGTTTACATGAATGTAGAAAGGGGATGGTTTGGAAGTTGCATGAAGGAGTGAGGACACTGCTGCTCCCACCTGCCTACCCAGAGGTACATGGGGTGCTGCAGACTGAATTATGTCCTCCCCAAATTAATTGTTGAAAACCCTAACCCCCAATGTAGTCGACTATATATGAAGATAGGGCCTACAAGGAGGAAATTAAGCTCAAACAATATCATAGGTTAGGGTCCTGATAGAATAGTATTAGTGTCCATAGAGCAAGAGACACCAAATAGCTCTGCCTGTCTTTCTCTTTCTCTATCTCTCTCCACCATGCAAGCGTACAGTGAGAAGGTGGCCATCTGCAAGCCGAGGATAAAGCTCTCACTGACCCCGGTGGGATCTTGATCTTGGACTTCCAGTCTCTAGAGCCGTGAGAAAATGAATGTCTGATGTTTCAGCCATCCAACCTATGGTATTACGTTACGAATGTTTTGTCATTATCCAACCTAAGCTACACTGGTAAGGGGAAATAAGCCACTGCCATCGAGAGGCCTAAGCAAGAACTGTATATCAAAGGACGATTAAGGTTTCAATCAAGGGAAAAAGAGAGAAGACATTTTCTGCAAGAAACTGAAGACATAGGTCGGTTTGTTTCCTAGGAAACTGAAACTCAAAGGACACAGTTCTCTTTATCCCACAAAGGTGTCCCACAATTATGGGTGATACTTTTAGTTTGAATTTTGGAACCTCACATTATTAAAATAGGAAATGTATTGTTTATGGTAGAAATATTTTTAAAATTTCAAGCTGGAATTCTTGTATGTAAAAACACACCGGTTTATTTTTATGCTTTTCATATTATTTTTCTAAATGACAAGATATGAGAAAGAGTTTCTGGCTACTATTTTCAAGCATATAACATAATGTGTGCATAGTTCCAGCAAGTGGAAAACCTAATTCAATAAAAAATCTTATCATATTTTGTTTTCTGACACTAGTTTTTGACATGTAGGAGGGCTTTTAATGTGTTATATAGTAAATTTTATATGATGAATATTACTTATGGATCTGGTGATGATTATATCTTGAAGAAAATTGGCACACTTTTAATTTTAGTCTCTTTAACTTGTGTCTGATTATAAGTACTGCTTTTGGCTTCTGTTTTTGCCAATGGTGTTATATGCATACAAATAAACACATACAACAACTAATAAAATCGATATAAAATTCAAAACCACCACAACTTCTATATTAGTGATCATTGTTCCAGTAAAGAATAAACAGTCATGAGTATGCGGCTCTGATATATACCAACTTCCAAGAATGCTAAGTCACTGAGTATTCAGTGGGTCTATAGTTATGGGTAAAAAATAAAATTATTGTGTAGATTAGTTTTTATCAAAATAGATATTGAAACAGATGACACTAGTACCTTCATGTAAATCCATCCTCAAGAAAACTTTTCAATTTGCTGAGGTCACAAACTAGCCTTATTCAAACACTCACATATTTCAATTTTTTATCAGCATTCCCATTGTTCCTGACTTAATATTTGTATCCCAAGATATTTTGAGGTGTGGTCTTTATCATGTTTCTTTTACCCTCAATCTTGATGTCTCCCTACAACCTGGTTCATCTCTTCATAAATAAAATAACTTCTATTGTTTTTAACTATCATATAATAGCACAGTTGGGGAGGGCACATAAGATTTCCCAGATAAGGAATGTGCATATAATGTTTGAGTGTGTATCAAAAAATATTTCACTTTGCTAATAGTTTTAGAATAAGACATTTTCAGCGTCCCATCATCAGTGAGCTCCATGGCTATGCAAGTATAATAAGTTCTAATAATTTTATGTTGAGATGTTTTTCTCATTTAGAAGTTTGGCTGTTACTGTCACAATGTAAATAAATCCTTGATGATAAATCTAGTTGCTCTTGAAGAGATTTAATATTTATCTGTATGCCTTGAAAATACCTTCTCAAGATCAGGAGTAGGATGATGATCCTGGCAATAAATCAATTTTAGTGTGCTCTTTTTTTCATATTATATAAAACTTTGAGCACTTTAAAGACTAAATAAATAAAAATTGAAAAAAATAATTTAGGACAGAGTGAGAAAGAATAAGAAAGAATGGCAAATAAATTAAATCCCACATAAAATTTTTAATTTAAGGATTTTGGATGTTTTTCAAAAGTTTGAATTGATTTTTGTTTACTTAGAGTAAATGAGACAGATAAAGCAGTGAGTTGTGTATTCTCAAGGAGCTCAAATAGAAAATAATTCAAAGGTGGATTTCCAAATATATATATTTTTTCCTCATATCCTTATTGGGGAGCCTTTTCCTTGTTCTCTTTCAATGGGATGTAATTAATGCTAATGGCTCTTCAGCACAAACATGAATTCCTTTTTACTCCTTTTTGTTTGTACCACATTTTGCAGGTTCCAGGAAGGTCCTTTGGCTGCTACAAAAGGCCCGTCCAAAGCCAAGAGGGCAAAAAGAATGTGAAGACTACATGCAGGAGACCTGGGCCAAGAGTTTGAATAGAGCATTTGTAACTGGCGGAGCTGGCTGCCCTCGGTGGGGACGTGGCTGATGGACCTTGGGTCTCCTGAGCAGATGTTCCCTCTCCAGACACTTAAAAGACCTCACACCTCCCTCTTACTGCTCTACAAATGAAAATGGAGGATGTCAGAAGACATGACAAATAAGCTTTCGTATTTCTTCCATTGCCTTTAGTCACATTTTAAATAAGCTAGATGGCCCAGTGGACATTTATTTCATCAGCCCACCTAGAAAAGAAATAAATATGGCTACATAGAACTAAATTTACTGTCAGAAATTGTTTAGTCACCTCACATAGTGAGGTGAAGGGCAATCAATTCAGTTACGAAAGAGCAAATACAATCTCAATTTTAAAATGATAGTGATCTTCCAGTTAATATTATTATCATTGTGGAAAAATATAAGGAGATATCCTTAAGGGCCCAGTTAGAGATAATGTGCTTAATTAATAAGAATGTGTGGAGAAAATGGAAATTATGGCCAGGATCCTCGCCTGGCTTTAATATCTCCCACTGTAGATCTGAAAGAGCCTGTTTGAATAACTATGAGAGCAGCAGGACGTTTACTGGAGGATTGCCAGTGAGTCGTGGGAGCACAGGACCCGGGAAGGGGTGGAGGGGAAACAGCCATTCTCTCCTTTCTGCGGTTCCTGAAACACAATTGGTTGTGGGCCTGCCAGTCACCACAGAGACCCACCCACAGAGCTCCTCCCTTGTGCTAGGGCTGGGGAAGGAAGGAGAGCGGTGCCAGCAGAGAAGTGGAGAGCTTAGGGGAGCAGAGAGAGTGAGCAGGAGGCAGCAGCACTGGGGCCAGGAGAGACTGAGACCTACCGTCCTGAGAATAAATGTGGTATGAGCCCCTTCTAACTCCCCTAATTTGCTCTTGTCTTTATTCGGTCTCAGCGAATTTATGGTGAACTTGCCCGGAAAGGGGAACTCCCTTCTCCTGGAGCAACAGAATGCTTAAATGATTACCTTTTTAATACACATAAAAGGTAGTATTCTTACTGTCACTATTAATGCCTAATTGTTTTGGCACCATTAGTGTTATATTTCCAGAAATATTCTCTCTCAAGTTAAAATCATCTATTTAATTTTGTGCAATTGGAAAGAATTTGGCACTGTTTCCTACAAATGTTTTTGAGAGTTTCCTTATTCTAAAGTCAGAGTCCAACATTTTTTTGTAATTCTGGGTATAATTTAAAAAATATTTAAGGTATGTTTTCTTCCAATTTATAGTTACCTCATTTCACAGAGAAGTGACATTTTATTACCCTAAGAAAATAAATTGTAGGCATTTGCTTTTATGTATTTCAAGGTCAGGAAGGAAATGACAAGTAGCATAACCTCCCAGATAGTAGAATATAGGCAAATACAATTATCTAGAACCATATTGATAAGGTTTCAGTCAATTAATAAAAATAATCCATCTAATAAACAAAAATGTTTCATTCCTTCACTGATAAACTGGCCATATGAGAAAAATTATAGGGAGGACCCCTGGGCACATTTTGAGCTTTGTTCCTAGGTTATAGAGTACTGGGAGAATTATCACATGGCAAAATTAGGCATTAATTAGACATTCACCTGTGAATATATTCCATGTTTGGCATTGTTAATTTTTTACATTAAAAGGTCAACAAAAACATCCAAAAGGAAACTATTTGTGATTTCCTTGTGTTTTTTTTTCTCTCTCTTTCAATTGTGTTCTTAAATAAGTCATTTCTTAACAAGACAAAACTTGGGCTTATTATGGAAAAATGTTAGCCTGGATCACCATTGGGTTTTCTGTATTTTATATTAAATAGAAGTATCATCCTCAAAATATATTATTTGACAATCATTTAGTAGTTTCAGGTTAAAATTTTATCTAATTTTCCCAGTTCAGTTTTCAAAACTTACTGCTAAGGTAAGAGAACTGGCAAAGCATGGAAGCAATTACTAACGTTTCCACTATTGCCAAGACCCTGGAGTTTTGTTCCATTTCCTTCTGGTGAACTAGCCTTCGGTTTCACTAACTGATGGAGCAGCCATGCTCTACTGCTCCTTATCACCGCCAGACTTACTTCCCTTTAGAAACAGAAATTCTCTGGCAAGCAGAAAATCAGGAATCTGTCTATACTTTCTGTGGGGACAGCTGCCGCTCCCCACACATCAACACTTGTCCTTCTAGTCTCAGCTGATGAATGAAACTTCTAAAGAATAAATGTTTATCAAGTATGCATAGGAAATACCATGGACATATTATAGCCCAAGGATTTAGTGGTGATGGTAATTGGAAGAACTCTGAGAAGAGTGTCTCCTGAGTTTTTTGTTTGTTTGTTTGTTTTGTTTCTAAATCTTCTCCTGCTCAGAGTGAAAGAGATTCACAAAGTGAGAGTTGACAATATCATCAAAGTTCAGGTTCGTTACACTTGATAAAATGCTAATAATAGACATTAGCAATTAAGCAAAGAGCTGTGCATATTAACTGGATGTCTGACCAAACTCTGCAAGAGGGTTTTCACCTGGCCCTGAAATGCCTACAGAATGGGACCAAAGGTAAAAACACAGGCATCCATCTGTGGATGAGTAAATAAAAAAGAACAAAATAACAGTAAAAGAACCTATGTAATGACACAGCAGAAAAAAGGAAATTGTCATTCTACAATGAGAAAATGACACCAGGGACCAGAAATAATAATAAAAGGAAATTGCAATAGCTTTTGGACTCATTAAAAGGATGTAAAACAATATCCAGCATCTATGGTAACAGGTGTGAAAGGCACATGAAGAACAGGCTATGTGGATTTAAAACAGGAAAATGGAATGGAAGGTGGCTGAGAAAAGGAAGATTAGCAGAAAAATTCAAATGCAATGAAAAACTTAAATTCACATTAGACATTAAGATTTATTTCAAAATCAAATCAGTGATAAAGTGAAAAATCTCAATTATTTTTGTAGAAAGAAAAATGCCCAAAAGATTAAAAAGGGGGCAGAAGAAAAAAAGATGATAGACATGGAGGACAAATTATATGAGTAGAGTAATTTTAGGGGTTTTAAGGAAAAAATAAAAACAATTTGAACATAAGTGAACAAAAATCTGAGTAAGTCAAATAAAAAATCATACCATGCTATACACAAAATAATGGAAGTGTCCCTTCCCTAGACATTCTTGGAAAAATATTTTGAATTAAATGGTTAAAGAAAATATTGAAGGAACAACCAGAAAAACTGGATGCCTTTATATTTTTATTCTGCATTACTAAATGTTGGGAAATTTTGGTATAATATCTATGTTTTTAAAGGAAAAGCCTATAACTAAAGAATTTTTTAACTAGCTAAACTGTTTTTCATTTGTAAAGCCAGCAAAAAAGATACTCTCTTATAAGAAAAATTCAAAACACACCAGCCACCTATCTATTCTGGAAACAAATGACATAAAGATATACTTTAGATGAGACAAAAATCAGAATTAAGAATTTAAGAAGGTAGAAATGGTTATAGACACAGCAGAGGCAAATCTTTTCTCTTTTTAGGAACTATACCAGAAGAACTTAACTATAATATGGAAAAAAATTTAAGCATAAGGAAATACATTATAGTACAATTATAGCATAACTGTAAAAATTTCCAAATTTTCAACAATAGTAAACCATGCAACAAATTTACAATGAATTTTAATGATATGGGTTAATTTTGTGATGAAATATTTAGTGAAGAGCAGAGTATAAACTGATAAATCTATGACTTAACAATGTAAAGGTAAAACACATGTGACTTTCATCTGTAATATTTTTTATCTTTAAGAAGGTATCTGAAGTAAATGTTAGAAAATATTAACCTCCAAATTTGGGGCAGTTGCCTCTCTGGATTTTTTTTTTTTTTAATCTTCACTATATGTAGTTTTTCAAAACTATTTTTTTAAAATCATATAAATATATTGTAAGAAAAACTTACCAAGCTTATCACTTTTGAGGACTGATCTTATGGTTCTTTTTTCCTTCCATTATTTTATACTTTCCTTTAGTTTCTTGATATTTCCTACAGAAAAAAACTACTCTGTCCCAAATGAAAGAAAATCATCCATCCACCAGGCTTCAGAAATGAAAGCTTTTCAAGAAATTCTAACACCCACCAATTATTAAATGAAACATAACCTTCCCATCAATTCCTGTTACATAAAATAAAAGGGTTAACATTTCTGCTTCCTAGAACTGTCATGAGGATTATGTAATAAAATGCTCTGCAGAAATACATCTCTATGAGAAGGATATCTTTTGAATGGCTATCATTTTTTTTGGAAGGGAACAGACTTTTACTGCAATCAGCCTGGTTTGGTCTGTGGCTGAGAGGTGCAGCCATCATTCTTGAAGTTAGAATTGGAGTTAGCCTGCTAAAGGAAGCCCTATTTAGTAGGCGACAGTGTCCATTTCCCTTGAAAGACAGAGTAAACCAACACCGATGTTATTCTTTGACTTTGGCAACATTAAAGAGAACAATAGAGGCAGAAGCAGAAATTTTGCTGCAGAGGAAGAAGCCCTGATCTATTCAGTAAGGCAGGACAGGGTCAAGTACAGGAAAATCCATAAAGACAGTGGGCAATGGAGTGTTCTGATTCTTCTAAGGCGAAAGTGGTCAGATTCAGAGAGCCAACAATTAACTGTTAGTCAGTCACCTGACCCTGATCCTCTTCTTCCTCAGTGCACAGCTAGACCACGTTTCCCTGCTTTCCTTGAAGTTAGATTTGTCCTTGGGATTGAGCTCTAGACTGTGGCATATAAGCAAAAGTGATGTGCATCTCAGAGACGTGTGCTCCACCTGGAGAACCCTCCCATGAATGACCCTTCACTTGTCTTCCTTTGACAGGCTTGATATAAATAACCATGATGACGGGTCTGGCTCTCCTCATTGCAGACAGGAGGGATTTCTACCAATTTCTCCTGAGTTTTCACTTTGGATTTTTAATGAGCACAAAATAAACTTTAAGTATATTTACCCACTGTAATTTTTAGTTCATATATTATAGTGCTTCGCATTGCCCTAACTAATAGAGGTCTCCTCATACCAGGAAGCAGCAAGCTGAAGATACAAAAATTGAGTTCCCCAAACCTGAGAGCAGGAGGGAAGAGGTAAAAATAATGGGGGCCCTCACAAAGGCCTGCAGATTTTGAATCCAGGCAGCAGAGTATAGGTGAGGTTCTAGGGCATTTTCAAAGCTTTGTGGGTTTTAATTGGCAGCTTTGACCTTCATATAAGGTTCCAGCAGTAAGGACAGCATCAGGCCCAATTGGAAATCAAAGGGAGTGTTATACACTATTTTATTCTCATGAACATACAAATATATCTATGCCCCCATCATCGGAAACAAAAACAAATTACAAAACACCCCTCGATTCTGTATCTTCCTTTTATCTGCCACTCAATGTCTCTGCCCTTCTCTCCAGCTAAACCTCAGGAAAGAGGACACTGTCTACATTTGCTGTCTCCATAATTTATTAAGGAGTCATCCTCTTATCCCAGTGTGGTATCTGCCTCCACCATTCCAAAGTACCAATATGACAGATGACTTTCATAAAGGCGACTCTAATGGAAACCCTTCAGATCTCATCAAACTAAAATTTTCATCAGCTTTCAATAGAATTGACAGCTTGTTTTCTATTTAAAACTATTCATTGTTTTTCATTGAGCTCAGAATAAAATATAAGAATTTTTAGCAGGGACTAGGTAATCTGTGTGAGAGCTGCCCATTGCCTTCCCCATGTTATATCTCGTATATTATAATGTGATGGTTTAAAGCGCAGGGACTTTTATATTCAAATCCTTGTTGAAATACTAATTTCAATTTGACCTCTGCAAGTTGTTTTCTCTCTGCCTTAGTTTCCTTTACTTGTAAAATGGGGAACACCACAGTGCCTATGTTATAGATTCATTGTGAGAATCAAATAAGAGATAATGCATAACAAGTGATTAGAACCATGCCTGGCACATATTAAGAGCTCTATTATTATTATTACTACATTTTTATGCCTTTACACTTGTTAAATATCTTTCCATCACACTGGATTTCTCTCTGCTCCTCGAGCCAAGTTTTATTTATTTCCCCTTCTGCCAATCTGATACCCTCCCACATGCTTTCTCCCACCTGGAACACTTATTCCCCTATCTCCCTGACTGGTTTCTTTTCATTCTTTCCTTTGGGGAGAGTTTTTACTGTCTTCTCTAAAATTGCTCCTCATTTCTATTTCTTAACAATGCCCCATTCTTTTCTTTCATGCACATAAATCAATTTGTAATTGTTTTGAAACATACACTCACACACATGTATTTATTGCTTTTCTGTCTTATTGAACTCTAGGCTTCATGCTAGTTATCATGCATGTTTTGTTAACCTAGAGCCTACCACATATTAGGCTGTCAATAAACATGCACTGAGTGAATGCATAAATAAATGAATGTAAAAGCTTCTTGTGTCAAGGTTCCAACTTTCCCAGCTGGTGAGCAGCCCTGCCTGAAAGAAGATGAAGGGCAATATATGTAAAAAGTGCTGTAGATAAAGGAGACAGACAAGGCAGTCCCTATAGAATGTGAAACATTTCATATTTAAATATAATTACCTTTGTAGTAATGAAGAGCTAATTCATGTTCAGATAATACCATTGACATTTTTATGTAACAAAGTATATATAAGTAAGATGAAATTCATCTCTTAAGTCTTCACAGTATCTTTGTTGATCTAGAAATGGTTTATGTTTCAAGTGCTTTTAAGCTCATTGAAGGCAAATCTTAAATGGTGCCTAGCATTTAGTAATGGCATTGAATAAAGTAAATGCTCAGAAAATGCTGATTAATTAATATATCAGTTAATAGTTCCCTTGAAGTGGTTGGGTAGATGTAATTGCCTATTTGATTGTAAGTGACTTGCATCTAATTCCATATTTTGCTGAAAGCAATCCTGCCAAGTGAAATTGGCTGGAATCTCTTGCTAAGCTCAGCTTACTTTAATCTTTTTGGCTTTTCCCCCAAATATTTATAGTTTTCTTTTCACCGTCAGTGATTTACTGTTCCACCATGGTTCACAGAGGCCAAAAGTATCAACCTTAGTATGTATACAGCGTTGCTGTCAATGTCTTGAACAAATTTTCTCATTCCAAGGGTATGGCAAAGAATTTCCAAGCATAAATTACATGCTCTCTTCGACTTTAATTTAAAACATTTTTACTGAGAGCATATTATATACCAGACATTACCTTCAAAGGAATCATGGAGAGAGAGAGAGAAGACATGTACTGCCATATGGTACAAAAGCCTTGTTCTTTTTACTAGTGGTTTACATGCTACAGATGCCCCCAAGCTTTTGCCGTGAGGTTTTTTTTTGGAATATATAAACTGAGAGAGAGAGAAGTCCAAAATGTTTGTGGTATATAACATGAAAAATTAGGCACTAGTGTGATTATCATTATTGACTATATTGGTGTTAGGAAATCCCCTCCCAAAGGCTATGCATCCATCTTAAAGAGCAGAAAGGGAGCTGTATGGTAAAGACTTTGAACTGGGGGATTACATTTCAACCATGTAAAATACCAAGAGGTCTGCTTCTCCTAGGAACGTGTGTTCAATACCTCATGCTGGGCACTGCGAGAATGACGGAGATTGTCTTTTCAAGTGTCTCCTTCTCCCTGTCTCCTTTCGCAATCTCCCCCTTTATTTGTTTTCTGACTTAACAGTTTCCTGGGGCCCTGATAATGCTCTACCTCTAACAAATGCCTGAACATTGTACCTTTCAGACCCTCAAAACACATACTTCCTGTTTTCCTCATCACTTTTTATCTCAAGATTCTCCGTTCTGCTAAATAGCAATTTAATCAGTCAACCAGCTCTGTCTGTCATAAGCACCAAGCCTAAAGGAGGAGGGGGAGAAACTAAGAGTCCTAAAGCCAAATATTTCTTTTGCTCACCTACCCCTTGATTCCTTTTAATTTTTAAATTAATATTAGGCTGCTTTAATTTCTTCCCCACCCATTTGTTTCACGTACCCCACAGTAGCAATTTACCCTTTTTTTCTAAAGAGATTAGAAAATAATAATTTTCTTTTAAATTCTTATCTCAAAACTCTTTTCTTGTTATAATCTTTTCATTGCTTATCTCTCTCCTCCTTACTTTCTAATTAAGCACATCCAGTATCTTTTTAGCCAATTGCTGGTCCCAAACTAGACTTTCCAGCTTGAATTTTGTTAAAATAGTGAAACATCTCCATTCATTCATTCAATAAATAATTATTGGTCATCAGTGGCCAGAAACTAGAATTGGCCCCAGGGAAGTCAAAGTCCTTGTGCCCACTTCTGCAGGTGCATAAAGTATAGAGTATGAATAGGAAAGAAGAGAAAGCAAATGTTGACCTGGTTTGTGATCTGTTTCAATCCAAGCATAAAGTCAGGATATGTATTAAAACTTAAAAGAGACATCATAGATGTTTGAGTATTTGCATACTGTCTTATTGGTGAACTGCTGCCCAATCTTGCTTGCATTACACAAAGAAGTGTGTGTGTGTGTGTGTGTGTGTGTGTGTGTGTATGTGTGTGTGGTTTTTTTCTCAGTACTTATATATACAGCGGAGGAAGAAAGAGCAACTCTGAATCTTCTGTCCCACGAAGAAAAGACCCAGTGCCTTGCAATAATATAAAATTTAGTTAAATTAGTGGACTCAAGTTCAGGATTCCAAATAAAAATCTCTCCCATTGATATTCTTATGACTCATATTGAACCTTAGATGAAAATGACTTCCCAAAGGTCTCAGACAGTATATGAAAATCTCTCCCTAGAGCCCTAGAGTACAATACAGGACACTGATCTAAAGTCTTGGTATATCTTATGCCTGGTCCCCTGCTGACAGTACCAGCATGCCTTCCACAAGGTACACAACTACCTCTGATAGAAGGAACCAGGGATCCATTCTGAGGGTCAAGGCCAGCAAGCTCATGGCAGCTAATGTGGTACGCGGTAGGAGATGATTGCAAGTTGATGGTGAATGCGCTTTTCCAGGCATGTAGAAAAGTTTTAGTACTGCAGGTGCAATTACCACTTAGCAAAGAATCAGCACCCTCTTATTGAAATTAGAACATAAAATGAGTCAGGCTGGTGGACAAATTGCAGTACATGGCCCTGCTGTGTTAGTGACCTATATTCACTTTCCAAGCTTAGTATGAAGCTCCATACCTGCAGCTAGCAATTTAGTGGAGGACAGCAAGAAAGGTAATGTGTTCATGGAAGAAACAGGGAGAATTCAGCTTTATGATATTTCTTCAGATAGCAGAGAGCCAGCTTAATATAGTGCAATCAACCTCCTTCCTCTAACTTTACTAATAATAACTCTGGGAGGAGTCAATTCCAAGGAAGTGAATGAGGAATTGGAACCCCTAGTCAGATGACAGGAAGGGCAGGGCAGAACACATTTAAGGACTCAAATGTCATTAAGAATGGGTAAGAAGAGAATCTAAATGTTCAACACAGAGACAGAAAATGCCAGGTCTCAAGAATGCTTTTCATGGATGATAACGATTATACGGTTTTAATGCGAGATTCAGAATAAAGTTGTAAGTTTGAGATTTTTACTTTCCTCAGAGCGGTCCTCATTTGAATGACCCTATAAATGGAAAATCGGCAGAAAATTGATTTCAAAGAATTATAAAATTCTTGGCTGGAGAAATGATTAAAGTGATGTGATAAGATTTGTCTAGACCTTACATTAAGTTTCTTCTATTTTGAATATTATGCTTTCCTACTAGTTTTTATTTAGGGGTTAGAGGCCTCTTGTAATTAATTTGAACATGGGCACAAAATAAATATATAAAGAAAATAGGAAAATACTGAGATGTACAATTACCCAAGTTCATGTCTAATTGGAAGAACTTTTTAAAATTACCTCCATAGATAAAAATATTCAGAGCAAAAATGCTGCCTAATTAGAAATAATTGATATTGATAGACTGATACTGGTCTAATAAATTCAGAGCTTGGAATATGATAAAAATTTACATATTACACTCATTTGACTCAACTCAATTCAAAAAATATTTGCAAAGCACCATTACAGACGCCAAGGATGGACAGAGCATATTAAAGGACATTGTTTAAAAATTTAGCCTTTTCCTAAAGTCTAGTCCTAAAAAATTAAAAATTCTTTGACAGAAAAGGCATAGGAGAGATTTGAGTAGGAGTTGTGTTCGAGGATTATGATAACCAGTGAAAAGTTCATTTTTATAACATATTTTTAGTGGCTAATGATCAGTTTCGATTAGGCTGAAGGAAGTCCACATACACAAAGAAGGTAAAGCTTTAAGAAACAAAACATAGTAAATACTTAAAATCCTCCAGACTTTAAGGAGCAAGGGAGCTGAGAAAACATATATAATATTTGGCTTTTAAGAGATGAAAGAGAGTTGCAAAATTGGCAGCCGAATGAGAGATCTTTGAGAAGTCTGTGGGAAAGTTGAAGCAACACCTATAGTTAGTTCTTTCAGGACACAAGATGGTGAGAGCAGGAAGAACTAGAAGAGGACAGAAGCTTGAATGGTGCTGTGTGTGTGTGTGTGTGTGTGCGTGTGTGCATGAGTGTGTGTGCACACATGTGAGTTTGGTGATGCTCTTTTCATTGTTTCCTTACATTTCAGGTTGAAATTTGGGTTTGGACATGATGGACCCCACAGAGGAGGAGATAGTGTAAATGAAAGTAAATGTGTAAATAATTAAAGTTGTAAGATCCTGGGGATAACAAAAAGACATCTTACAATATGGGAGAATATATTCATAAATGACTTATCCAATAAGGGGTTAATATCCAAAATATATAAAGAACTTACATGCCTTAACACCCAAAAAGCAAATAACTGACTAAAAAATGGGTGAAGCACCTGAACAGACACTTCTCCAAAGAAAAAGTTCAGATGGCCAACAGGGACACAAAAAACTGCTCCACATCGCTAATCATCAGGGAAATGCAAATTAAAACCACAATGAGATATCATTTCACACCAGTTAGATGGCCAACATCCAAAAGACAAGAAGCAACACACGCTGGTGAGGATGCAGAGAAAGGGGAACCCTCCTACACTGTTGGTGGGAATAGTTCAGCCACTGTGGAAAGCAGTATGGAGGTTCCTCAAAAAACTAAGACTAGAAATACCATTTGACCCAGGAATTCCACTCCTAGCTATCTACCCAAAGGGAATAAGATCTCATATTCAAAAGGACATATAAACCCCTATGTTTATCACAGCACTATTTACAATAGTCAAGATATGGAAGCAACCTAGGTGTCCATCAATAGATGAATGGATAAAGAAGAGGTGGTACGTATACACAATGGAATATTATTCAGCCATAAAAAGAAAAGAAATCTTATCATTTGCAACAACCTAGATGGAGCTAGAGGGTATTATGCCCAGTGAAATAAGCCAGGCGGAGAAAGACAAATACCAAATGTTTTTCCTCATTTGTGGAGTATAAAAACAAAGCAAAAATGAAGGAACAAAATAGCAGCAGACTCACAGACTCTGAGAAGAGACTAATGGTTACCAAGGGGGAGGGGTGGGGCAGGGTGGGTGGGGAGGGGTAAAGGAGGGTGGGTACGGAGGGAGAAGGGGATTAAGGGGCACTATAATTCGCAATCAGAATAAAGGTAGGTCACTGGGAAGACAGTACAGCACAGAGAAGACAAGTAATGACTCTCTAACAGCTTACTATGCCAATAAACAGTGACTGCAATGGGGGTGGTGATGACTTAATAATATGGGTGAATGTTGAGACCACAATATTGTTCATGTGAAACCTTCATAAGACTGTATATCAATGATACTTTAATTTAAAAAATTGTATGTGCGGAAAAATAAAAAGTAAAAGATCCTGGGGAGGCAAAGTTGCAATGGCAATCAAGAGCAGGGTTAAAACATCTATGTTGTCTGGGGGTGAAACAGTCATTGGTCAGTCTGCAGGGAGAGGGAGATCCTTCTTTAGATTGGGGGAAATAATTCTTCCTACCCAGATAAGAAGGGTTGGGGAGCAGATTGGGGCTGTATGTAGTGGAGGGGAGTCTGAAAGGGAACAGAAATGGTAAAATTTGGAAAATTTGGACTAGAGAGGAGTGAGTTGACGAGATTTTATGTGGTGTTCTGCCTACTCTTTTGGTAAGTATAAGGCAGGGATGTTGAAGCAATTTCTAATTCTTGGACTAGAATATGGGATCAATTTTGATCTAACTAATTCAGTGGTATATTCTGGGAGGCTTTAGAGAGGAAAGCTAGTTAGATGTACACTAGGCTTATTTTCATTATTATTTATAACACTACATTCTCCTTTGGTACATCTCACAAACTACATTAGGTCTTAAAGTCCCTCTCAACCTTTCAACATCTTTCATGTTTCCATTATTATTTCAGAGAGGGAATCAGTACTTTAAGTGAAACAAATATATTTGAGTTAATTTTTCAGTAAAATGTTCAAGAGATGGGCAAAAAGGGAAGCAGCTAATGTTTACTGCCTAATTTCAGTACCAGAGATGAGATTCTGAACTAAATCAAAATGACAAAATACAATGAGAAACACATTAACTGATTGTTGGAGAACACTTATTTTTTAAGAACAGTATTTTAATTTTTTAAGAACAGATAGCGTATTGGTCAACTAACCTGAAAGTCTAAAGGAAACATTCTATTTATAGAAGCTTGCTTGTAAGAATTTATCGTGCCAATTAATAGTTTTCAGAGTTTGTATTATGAATGTGCAAATAGAAATTTGACAAAATAATATGTGTTTTATGTTTGTAGGTAAAATTATACTTGTTTAAAATGACCCCAAATAGTGGCATTTCTCCCAAAACTTTCATTACCAAGTAAGAATTCTGATATTTTAGAATAGTAAACTCTTCTCTGAGGTACTTCAAATAATTATTCTTCGAAGATTTTGAGGAAGAAAATTCTCTGCGGTTCTTATAAGATAAGTAAGTAAAGTGATACCTTTAGAGACCAAGTGTATTTCTCAAGGTCATAGTTATTCAAAAATAGACAAAACTCTGTATCCTTTTGCAACTCTTTATTCAGGGCTTATGCATTTATCCATACCATGCTTATTGTTTCCACAAGTACTCTGAACCTGAAGCATCTCTCTCTTTCTCAAGGAAATGTCTCTTGGAAGGTTTTATGATTGAGTGACACACTTTGCTGGCTGACTGGCTAACGGAAATACATCTCCTTCCATATGTGGTGTTATTCTACAATTGTGATTTGGAGGAAAGAAGAGGCCAGGTGTGGGGATAGAAAGGAAGCTGGAAAATCATGACAGCATATGCTCTTGAAATTAACAAGCACCTATTTTTTTTTTCAGTCTCAGATTTGTGAGATTTTAAAGATTTTTAAATGAAATTTTTCTGCTTTAAGGAGAGTTTTACAGACTCAAAAAAAAAAAAAAACCTCAGGGCAATTCCAAATAAGATGTTTATGCTGTCATTTTTCTGATTTACCTTCTTTTATAAGTGCCTTATAATAGATTAGGTGGTTTAATCTTTGAGATTTCGAGCTGTTTAATCTTTGAGTTGTCTGATCAATGAGATTCTACAAAGTTGTTATGGCTTGGATTGTGTCTCCTCCCATCCCCAAATTGATATGTTGAAGTTCTAATCTCAGAATGTGATTTTATTTGGAGATAGAGTCTTTACAGAGGTACTGAAATTAAAGTGGGTCATAACCAATAGGACTGGGGTCCCTGTAAAAGGGGGCTAGCACTGCTTTTTTTCACTGGCGAAGGTGGCATCTAATAGGAAAGCACTGTGATACAAAGTATAAAATTGAAAATACAGTTCAGGATTAGAGGGTAGACAATGAAACAAGGAGGATCCTAGATTTTTTTTTTTCGCAGATACATTGCTCACTTGTACAGTTTTGAACAAGATACTTAACCTTTCTATCTCACTGAAAATATTTTTTTATTGTCTGTAAAATGGTACAAATACTTCTACTTCCCTTGATTTATAACTTGTTTTTTCTCAACCATTTTATTTTTGAGGTCTCTTTTTCTTATTTTTTCCTTGGTGTTATATATATGTATATATACTGATTTTGTTGTCAGGTGTAATAAAATTTTATTGCCATACAGTAATAAATTCTCCTTCAGAGGACTTCTAAAGATCAGAAAAATTCAGCCTACTTCTGACTCTGCACAGCAAAGGGCCTGTCATCTGAGTTGTGAATATGCAGTGAAAACCTGTGTCCCATTGGCAGGAATTAAGCAAGAACTGTTGGCCTGACTATGGAAGTGTCACCTACAGAACAACAATGACCCTGATTCTAACTGTTAATCAGTTTAAGTGAGCTCCACATTGACTATGGAGAAAAGCAAACAAACAAGCAACAAATGTGTCTATGTTCAAGAAGATTCTATAAAGTCTGTTCCTGCAGAGAACCCAGGAATTGAATTTGGAGAAGCTCTTTTCCAGCTATAATGAGCCACCTGCCTCCAGCTATAAAACCCAGAAAGAAAGGACAGGAAACGTGCGGAACAGCAAGAGGCAATTTCTAGCACTGTGTAGCAGTGTAGAGAAGTAATCTTTTGTGTAGTGCTACCAGTCTTTCAGGGGAGGTCTTGAGTTAGTTTTTCATCGATCATTGTTTTAAGTGTTAACATTTACTTCTTTATGCACTGTCAACTTAAAAAATGAAGGTGAAAATTGTATTTGAGCGGAAGTCATTAAATGTTTATTAATTGCCAGTCACCATAGAAGGTATTACAGAGGGAAAAAAAAAGACAGGGAGCCAATTAAGATACAGAAGCTCTCAAAGTGAAAGGACTCTTCAGACCGAGGAAAGCATCATTATGGATCACTGCAAAAACAAAACAAAACAGAGCTCAGGTACTGTTTCATGGACGCATGTGTTGAAGATTTTGTTCTGCTTTGCTGTACCCAGGAGCAGTTTTCTGAATAAACTGCCATGAACCCTTCAGAAAGGGGAAGACAGGAATGCCTCCATCCTTATTGTAAAGAAGGATCTCCTCTTGTTTTCTAGGACAGAATGACATTAGCCTTTGGCTATCACAATGCCATTTTTGTATTATTTAGCCTTTTTAATTCTTTCCATTCTTAGTATTATAGTAAACCAACATGTTTCTCAGTAGTAAGGGGTGGCACTTTTCAATTTCTAAAAATGTAGGTAAACCTCATTAATTTGGCAACAGGAAAGAAAATGGGTAATGTGATTTTTTTAAAAACTCAATTTTTATAGAGTTTGATGACTTTAAAATATCTCACGTTAAAGATAACTTATGCATGGGGCGCTTTGGACTGGGAGCTCCCAGCGCCGCAGAAAACCCCTCCTAGTCATTTTAGGAAGTAAGATTACCTCTGGGGTTTTTATCATTGTTATTTTGCTGTTTCTGTTTTTGCTGTTGTTTCTTGTTTGCTTTTAGCAAAGGAATGATATGATCTGGAATATTCTTTGGGAAGATGACTCTGGCAATGATGAGGAGAAATTTAAGGCAGTAAATTTCTGAGGTAATTAGATATCTAGATAATCTGAACTAGGTAAGTGATAAACCTGATAAGATAGGAGCAAAGAGCATATACATTAAAGGGGGTGGAAATCAACAGAACATGTTTTATTTATACTGTCTCATTTTCTAGAGCACCAAGGCAAGCCATGTTCTATACACTGCAGTTTTATTAAACCACCCATGAAAGGGAAATAGCTTTCATACATGAACGAATGAGTTAAAATTTATAGGATGTGGGCAGTGAGCAACAATGTGGCAATGATAAAACTGTAATGCTAAGCCTTAATGGCTCTTGGTATTGAAGTGGTCTTAGGCCAGAGAAAGGAAACAATTATCAAGACCTGTTCTCATCAGTTTTGCAACTGTTATCTTGGTGAGATATCCAATTCTGAGATGCAGGACCACAGTACCTACAGAGCAGACTGCTTAGATGTGATGCTTGAAGGATGGTACAGTTAAAACACCTGATAATAAGATTTCCTGAGGAAGCAATGTAGACAGAAGAGAGGAATGAAATGAACAGAAGGGAGGTGGGTGGCATGGAGGGGCAGAAACCTGAAGAACACTGTTTATAACAGATGAGAGTTACATGACTAGCCAGTGACAATGGCACAGACGTTGTCAGAAAGCTCTTTTCTAACATATTATTTTTAAAAATTCCTCTAATATGAAACTACTAAATTGGTAACATTTTCCCTCCTTTTTCTTCCAAGAAAGATGTAACTTGTTCTCCTGTTTTGAATAAATAGAATAGACATGTTTGAACTAATCAGGTGACAATTGTCCATTTTAAAGGTGAATATGAGGGAAAACATTAATGCAATACCAAATATAACAGGGAATGATTTTTTAAAGTAACATCAAAAATTAATTTTGTGAAAACCATAAACTGTTTTGGTGTGTGTACTCATTTTACAAAGCATAATTTACTTTCTGATAAGTTATGTTAAAATTTGAATCCTAAACTATTAGTGGCAATAAAAATCTTAGATTTCTCTAAAAGCCCAAGCCACCCTTTATTTTAAACAGACAGCTAAATTATATAAATATATATGTATACATATACACATATAGATTATTGCAATTGAGCATTCAAGATTTTACTAATTAAACTGATACGTAATGAAGAAAGAAATGATGAGCTGTATTAAGATACCTAATTTTCATCACTTAATTTTCATACACATAGAAAGGTCAGCAGTTAAAAATATAAAATAGATGGAACAGAGAGGATATCTTCAAGAAATGTATGCACTAGAAGGTAAAATCCTTTGGGAAATGCAGTACTCCCATTAGTAAAGGGCAGCCATTATTGAATGACAGCAGACACCTACACGAGGTAATAAATACCCATAGGAGAGCCAACCCTATCTACTAACAAGGTACATAACAGTAAGAGGGCTCTGTGATTTCAAAACTAGTTTGGCCCCTGGCTCCTCCATCTGACCAAATCTCCCTGTAATTCCTATCTCTGCCTGGCCACTACTGCTATTCTACCTTGTATGCTTCCATGTTAAAGTGTGCATTGTTTAGTTATAAACAGGCAATTGCCTTCATTCATTCAATTGTCTACAGAGTGCCCAGTTTAGGGACATACACATTGTGTAGCTAAGTTAAAAAGGAGGAGAAATAACACAGAAGCTGTAGGGCCTCATTGTTTGCTCAAAACAAAGTTAAGTAAGAATCTTCAGACATTAAAGCAGAAGACTTGAGAGATGGTGTAATGAACACTTCACATTTCTATCTCTGCCAATTTTGCAGCTGAAATCTCAGAAAGGTAAAGAGGCTTGCTAAAGTCACAAACCCAGGTAATGGCAAGAGCAATGTGGCATGCTTCCTTTGGGGGTGCGTGTTGGGATGGTGGGGGAGGTGGGATGTTGGGGTTGGTGAGTAAGGCAGGGGCTGCAGGAATGAAGGAGATATTAGCCACCCAGTGTAACTTTCAAATTCAAAACTAAAGAAAATCCAAATACTCAGTTCTCTTAATGCTCCAAGCCCTTTGATTTTAAGCTCACTACTACTTCAACTGACTTTCATCCCTCGGAGAGTAATGGAGTAATCAAAGCCGTGTTCAGTTATGCGAGACTTATCATCATGTTCTGTCTTTGGAATTCTAAACTGTGTAGAAAAAGACAGTGGAACGTTCAAAATTCTCTCGAAGCCAAACAAGAATGAAGTCCATGCTTTCTTCATTTGCCTCCCATCTCACATGGCTTTCTGTGCCTTCTCTTGGCATCAGAACACTCAGCTGAGATAGCATCATCCTCTCTATGACACACTGTGACTTGCACAAGGGGAAAGGAGTGGGACAGGGGACAAGTGACAGGGACAAACAAGCCACTGAAGTGCAGAATCCCATTTTCAGGTAAATGTCCTCACTAATGAAGAGAACAACACTGGAATGCCAGCAATGATTTAAATAGAATCCTCCCCAAATTCACTCTAAGTTTAACTTTCTATATAAAGCTGCCTTCAAAATTTTCTATAACCTATTAAACCATTTTAATGAATATCATATTGAGATGGAAGGAGGCCATTATAGTGAACTTCCATTGTGTGGGGAATTTGCATTAATAGCTAAAAAGAGATTGGTCTCTTGTTCCTTAGCAACTGAGAGTGATTTCTTGTACATTATTTTTCCCTCTCTGAGATGACCTTGTTCTTTTCCTTCCTAATTTATAGTCCCAAGGAGAGAATGGTCTGAGCAAATGGTTATTAAAAAATTGCCAGCTTTCTGAATTGTGCTTATTGTCAAACTAACATTCAGAAAGAGACAAACTATTCTCTCACTGTCTGGGCTGGGCTGAATGGGTGCTTTTGAGTTTGGGGGATTACCCTGTCCTAACAAAAATTAAACAATAATAATGTCTGACGTTTGTGGAGTACTCACAGGGTGCCAGGCACTGTTCCAAATGTTGTACACGTATGAACTCACTTACACCTTATAACGACCCTATGAGGTCAGGACTGTTATATTATTCCCATTCTACATAGGAGGAAACTGAACTAGGAGAGATTATATAATGTGCCCAAGGTCACACAAGCAGTAAGGGGTAGAACCAGGATTAAAATGGGGCAATTTGACTGTCTTAAACCTACAAGCTAGAGGTTTCTCCTACTGAACCAAATGTATGTTCCATTGTCCAACCTGGCATTTGTTCCCAGCTTATTATGAGACAAAGATCAGCCCAGAATTTTAGAGTTCAATGGAGTTTGTGAAATCTCAAGTCCTGGAATATTAGAGTTTAAATGTACTCTGGGAATCTTGTATTCCAAAGCCCCTTTGTACAGCTAAAGATCTGGAGAATAGCCATGAAACTGACACACACACAGGACTCAAAGGAGGACCTGGCCCAGGAGATTTGTTCTCAAGTCTCCTAAACACTCCAGTCCTTTTCCTCGGACCCCGTATTGAGTCTCAGGGCTCTTCAAGAGAGGGGGCCCTTGTCATATACTTGGAAAACTTGGTACTGATACAAATAATATCAATGAAAGTTAGCTATTATATACCAGACAATATGTTAAGTGTTCTTATATACAATCTCTAACTTAGAGATTATTATCTGACCTATTTCTGTACAGGTGAGAAATCTCCAATGACCTGGGTTTCATGTTACAGAATGGTGTTCCATCTAGTTTAAGTCAGAGACTCAGTTTTCCATTTCTTGGCAACCTGCTGTAATGGATGTTGTCCTGCCTACTGATCTTCCTTGAAGACTGAGGTCTTATTCTCCTAGCTGCTGCCCCGGACAACTGCTGAAACTGAACAGAACTTCCATGGTATGCGCCGCCTGCCCGGGGCCAGTACATACAAAAGAATGTACAGGCCAATTTTCAAGGCCCACCTGAACCTCTAAGCTACCTGTGGGTTGGTGTGTTCTCTGAGGCCATACTGTGAGTGCATGACGTTCAACTTCTCTGTCTGACAATTAGGCTTCCTTTACTTTCCTCCCTTCACAGGTGCGAATCCCAAAGCCCTCCCTAGAAAACTTCCTGCAGGCTAAGCTCCATCCCAGACACATGCCATTTTAACTTGTGTTTCACTGGAATCAAGCAACCTTTACCAAGGGACAAGACATCTATTTATAGGTGCAATAAACAAAAATATAAATGTATACAAGTGTGTATTAATATATATTTATGTTTTGTTTATATTTTGTTTCAAATATAAACAGAGAGAAAGAGAGAGAGACCATCAGTCATCTCTCTCTCAATCTGATCATCCATCCCTGGTTCCAAGGTAGCAGATGCTCACGATCAAAGCATCATCCTTGGAATAGATGTGCTTGGCAGCGGTGTTTCATGTTCATTGTTCTTAGATCAGAATTTGACATGGCAGGGCCTCCATGTTTTATTACAACTGTCCTCTGAATGGAAATCAGGAAGGACCTAGTTCAGTTTGAAAGCATCATACGAACTGCATTAGTTTCCCAGGTCTGTTGTGACAATGTACCACACACTGGATGGCTCTAAAAAGAAGCCCAGAAATTCAGTCTCTCCTCACAGTTCTGGAGGCTGCAAGTCTGAAATCCAGGTGCCATCAGGCCGTGCTCCCTCTGAAGCTCTAGGGAAAGAGCCCTTCCGGTCTCTTCCAGGTTGGTGGCTCTGCACGACCCCAGGCTTGTGGCAGCGGCACTCTGGTACCTGCCTCTGTCTTCGCACAGCCTTCTTCCCTGCGTGGCTGCATCTCCATGTCCTTCCTCTTATAAGGACACCAGTCATTTGATTTAGGCCCACTCTAAATCCAGGGTATTTCACCTGGATATTCTTAATTACAACTATAAATACCCTGCTTCTAAATAAGGTCACATTTTGAGGTTTAGGTGGACATGACTTTGCGGGAACACTATTCAGTCCACTAGGACAAATAAGTTAGTCTCCACAGCACCCCTTCCTCCTGGCACTTGGTTCCTCTTTAGTAATCTCGGTTGCCCCACTCCCTCCCCATCTGTTTCTGTTGAGAGCATGGTCAGTTTCCCAGAAGATCCTCTCCTCCAGTGAAGTGACATGAGAATTTGGAATTTCTGTCTCATTAATGCACATACTAAGATCTGGTTCATGGAGAGCTATCACTCAGAGTCCCACCAAACAAACAGAACCAGTAAACTGATAACGTAGGATAGAGAGAGACTGATTTCAAGGAATTGGCTTATATCATTATTGGAGCTGAAAAGTCTAAAATTTGTAGAGCAGGCCGGAAGCCTGGAAACTCCCAGGCAGGAGCTGGTACTTCAGTCCATATGCAAGATTTCTTCCAAAAGGAGACCCTAATTTTAATGCCTTCAACTGATTAGATGAAGCCCACCCAGATTATCAAGTATAATGTCCTTCCTTCAAACTCAGCTGATTGTAGACATTGACTACCTGTACAAAATGCCGCCACAGCAACACCAGAATAGTGTTTGATTAAATAGCTGGATACCATAGTTCAGTCAAGTTGACTGGTAAAACCACCTTCCACAGAAGGGGTGGTCTATTATCATCTCAACTACTTTATCTGACTTTGGGAGGGACTACATGGCAATATCAGAAATAAGTGGGCTTGCCTGCTAGGTTTTTATACCCACAGCACAAAATTATTTTACTCATTATGAATTTTTAAAAAATTTACTATTCAGACCCTAAAATTATTCTTTTACACATCAAGTGAATATAAAAGTATTCCACAGAGGAAAACCAACAAAACATAGGCTGAGACCTCCTATATCTTCCTTTATCCTAATGAAGTTTAAACTTACCCAAGGCTCCAAAATGGTGAATCAGAGAGTCTGGATTTGAAGTCATGCCTGCCTGATGGCAGAGCTCACTCTTACTTAATTTCACATAGTCAATAAGTAAAAAGGCCAGGACTAGATCTCAGGGTTCCTGATGGCCCACAGATGGTGTTCCATAATCCTGAAATGGAGGCAGAATGGCAGAGTGCCCCATCTGAGAAAGGATAGAAAATATCACCTCAAAGTTTTTTTAGCTACAAAATACTGTATTTTATTCTAAGCCTTGCATTCGTCAAATCTAGGCCAAAACAAATCTATTTAGGTCTACATAGGCTGCGGTGTCTTGTATAATAACAGGAGAGAAGAATTGTGTTCTGTATGAATATCCATTCACATATCCAGTGTCCATGAACTCAAAAAGCTCCATTCTAAGAAGGTAATTTCCTTAGGAGTGGAGTAAAATTAAGTCTTAGAAACAAAACCACCAGATCTTCAACTCAGCCCCTTAATATTGCTAGATGTGTATGCTTTTTTGACCTTAAAAAATAGTTTCGAAATACTTTGACAGGCTTGCACAAGAAAAAGTTATTAACAGATTGCAGCCTAGTGTAATGTCTCTTTGATGGCCAAGCAGCTTTGTGAAGCAAACTGGAGTAGACTCTTGTCAGCCCAGACATATTTTCATAATTCTTATTTTGTGCCCATTGTTCATTGCTAAGCTCCACAGTTCTAAAATTTGACAGCCATTACCTGCATAATGCTATTAATTATTATCACAAGGAATATTGCTTACCATTTAGTGTAATTGCTTAGCTCTATAATTTTCTATGAGGCTGATGGGATTGTAAATGATCAGCAGGAATTGGTTATAGAATTTAGGAGTTCTCCCAGATTTCCTTCTGTTCTTCTCTAGGTTGCAGGTTGCAAGAACTTAACTCATTTTCATATTTGAAATTGGTCTCCACTGGCAAACAGTCACATATGTCTAAGAATATTTAATAGCATTCACGTTCCTGACACACGTCAGCGTTCCATTCAATCCTGTGTTTTCCTAGAGGCTCAGACTCTGCCCTGCAGATGCTGCTGTCAGCTGTCCCACCACCACAACCACAAAGAGAAATGTGTGTGCACATTGTAACAGGGCATGACAAGCCCAGAGGGAAGAGTATCAGTAAGGACAAGGCACATTTTTACATGAGTTCATTTGAATAATAAGGGATTCAGGGCAGTTGTTACAGACTGAACTGTGTTCTCCCCAGTTTCATAGATTGAGGCCGTAATTCCCAATGTTTTTGGAGATGGGGCCTTTAAAAGGTGCAGTTAAGATGAAATGAGGCTATAGAATTGGACTCTAATCCAATCTGACTGGGGTCCTTGCAAGAAGAAGAAGAGACACCAGGGATGTGTATACACAGAGAAGAGGCCATGTGAGGACACAGCGAGAAGTTGGCCACCACGAGCCAAAGAGGGAGGCCTCAGGAGAAACCCACCCTACCTACACCTTGACCTTGGACTTCCAGTTTCCAGAACTGTGAGAAACTAAGCCTAAGGGTTTACTCTGGCCACCACAGCTGCTCTGGCTGTGTGTGCAGCAGGCCAGACGTGTCAGAGATCAAGCTCTAATTGTCATCATCACAATTTGCTGTGTCACAGTCGTTTTGCTGGGTCCTTTCCATCCCCTCACCTCCCTGGGGCCACCTCCCCGACAAACTGCTTGTCCTGAATACTTGTCTCAACGTCATCTTACAATCGAACTCCAACTCAAAGAAGGACTTAGGAGTGCAGTAATGATTAAAATATGTTCCGTATGAAAAATATCCGTATCAGCACTTGATAAATACAGCTTAACACAGCTCAATAAATGCTGATTTTTATACCAGGAACACCCCCTGTGGAGCTGAACTGGATTCTTTTTCCTCCTCTAGTGTGAATTCTGTACTAAATTCAGAATTTACTAAGTATCTCTCTTTCCCCTGCCTGTACCTTAATAGCTCTTAAAGGCTTACCACGAAGCTGGGAGAAGAGTACACAAACATGAAACAAAGATAAAAAAATGTATCAAAAAGTGTATCAAATATGTTTCCCCGCATGGTTGAAGCCAAATGTGCCAGAGTAGCTTAGGTGGAGACCTTCCTGTAGCCTGTGAAGTGGCTCCAGTCTGTTGGCCTGACAGGTTCTTTTCTCACCCACTTCGGTTGTTCACCTTTCTCTGGAGTCAGAAATGCAATGTGGTTAGGCTGGGAGTTGCCAGGGACAGTATCATTCTGCATCAGAATGATAAAATATACAAAAATATGATTATCCATCATAATTTGTCTAGCTGATTGCTGTTGTACAGAGAATTCAGAGGCTGAGTCCAGGATCCTAGATGTTAGCCTGGGTTCCTGTTACTAAATGTGTTTACCTTGGGTGAGTCACTGAATTTCCTCTGCCTCTCAAAATAGTCATGTAAACATCAGTGGGGACATTTAGGTTGTCTCAAATTTTTTTTCAAAGCCCTAAAATCTTGTGATTTTATTTTTAAGTCACTGAATGAATTTTATGATATACTAGCTTGCATATAAGATCTGGCCCAGAGTTGGCTTGTGAGACAACCATGAAAAACTGAAGTACTAACCTGCAAATCTGAAGTTTGGTTTGTAAAGAATTCACACAACCAGGAAGTGCATACCATTTGGTAGAAGCAAATATTCTAGGTTATTGTACGTATCATTTGAATGGTGATTTTTAACAGTCTGGTAATGCAATGCAGGGGCCTTGCTGGAGCCATCTGCTTAGTAGTGAGTTGCTTGCAAAAAGCCCTGAGAGCTGTAGATGAGAGGTACTGTCTGCAATGGTACAAAATATGATATGCTGTATGGATTATTTGACCAAAAATCAATAAGCTTCTCTTTTTCCTGCTTGTATAGAAACACAAAAGTGAAACTGACTTAAAATCAAAATGAAACAGACTCCCCTATTTCTTTCTGGTGACCTAGATTATTAAAGAAGAGAATTGACCGAAGAGCATATAAGATGAGAAGTAAATGGGGTTTTAAAGATTTTCTTTATCAAATTTGAAAACCCAACATGTGTCTTTTCTTATACTCTCCCTTTAGCAAGTACAAAAATATGTAGCGCTTTTCCCAATCACCCAAACTTGAAATCTTGAAGTTGGCTATGCCATGCCAGGACCTCCAGGGAACGTATACACATAGGATAAAAGGAAAAAGGAGTATCTCATCAAAGGGGGAGGGCACACACCCACTCCCAACAACTAACCTGGCACATGTCTGCCCACACCTGGAGTTTTTTGTCCTCTGCTTTAGCATTTGCTACTTTTCTTTTTTCATCCTTTCCACCAAGCTCTATGCAGTCAGGAAAGCTGGCTGCTTCTCATTGCTTATGTCTCTCTCTTTTGCATTCTTTTCTTTAATTATGGAAGTCACCTTAATTAAGCCAGAATTCCCTCAGATGTCCACAACATTCTCCTAAGTGGAATTTTGTTTTTACTAATTTTCCTTCTTTGAGTAAACCAAGAATGAGCATCAATTCTATGTTACAATGTTCAGTCACAGGTTCTACTCAAAAGTGTGCCAAAGCTTCCCAGCCCCAGCAGGATGGCACCCAGACTTGTTTCTAGCGTATTAAGGTCAATTGCCACCAAGAAATGAAAGTACCTTTCCAGTTTTATGTCCAACTCCTTACACTCCACCTCCTAACCAATTAGGCTAGTCTTTCTTTGGGGAACGTTGAGCTTCCCATCGTTACGGTGCGGCTTATACTGTTAGACTCTGCTTACAAGGTTCTTTTAGTACCTCTACTTCATTTATTTAGGTCTGCCCAACCTCCAAATGCCCAGCTCATAGAAAGCATCTTCTTCCAATAAGTTTTTCTCTTTGTCCCATAGCTTTCTGTCATGCTCCCTTAGGTGTGATGCTGGGTCAGTATTACCTTTAACTGTTATTCATTGTTGATAATAGTGATAATAAAAGGTAAATATCTGCCACATTTATTGTTATTGTGAGTTATCTTTTTGTATATGTATGTCTTATATCCCTGTTTTTATACTATATTATGATCTCTTGAGACTAGATTTCATTACATTTTCAAATGAGAGAAAAATCTGTCTCTAAACTTTCATAGATATATTTTTAAATTTTACTAAATCTCTTTGTTAGTTCTATTATTAGGTGCTAACAGGCACAGATCATTGGAAGTTGCGTCAATAACAGACTGGGTCACCTCACAGGTCTGTGTTAATCAGATATATGTATTTTTCAGAAATTAAAAGTGGAATATTTTATAAATTAATATATATTTATAGATCAATAAATTCTGGCCATTCACCCGATTTTTAGCTTATCATCCTTTTGAAATATTTGGCTGAATTACAGAGTGAATATTATAACCAATGCCATTATTTTCTTTTCCTTCATATCTGGTCAAGGTTTAAAAATATGCATAAATTTATGTAGACTCCTCTAATAACCGTTTATCACGTTTTCTGCCATGGCCATACTGAAACAAACTGTGAGGAAAATAACACCAACCTCACTCACGTGTTTATACACACACATACGCATGCACACACCTTAACACTAAGGTTCCATCGGCTTTACAGGGTTTTCATTTAAATCTTCTGTGAAGTGATCACGGCAATTTCAGACAGAGCGAAGGCAGATCTAAGTTAGGGTTCTGCTTTGACAAGCAACTATAGCACACGACAGTCTCATTCAGAATGCTGCCCAATGAACGCCGAGTATTTCCCTTAGTCAATATATCGTTAACTTAATTCCTTTCTAACTAAACTTCCTCTGTCCCAATATTGGCACATGAGGAGTATGATCACTCTGCCTCTAACAAATGCTTCCGGGACAAGGCTGTTCAGAATCCTGCCAGCCCTCCTACCCTACAAGCGTAGTGTCACTAACAATGTCTCTTACGGCTGAGTTCCTATCAGTGTATTCTAAAATACCTCATCACATCTTTATATGGTCAATATGATAATTTACTGAAAGCAAACCGTTTAACTAAATAAAACAAATACACCTGTACACCCAAAGTCAGCTTTCATCAATCATTTCCAAGACTAGAACTCAACTCCTTTCATTAAGGAGTTTCCTGGTTTCAGCTTTTTATCCCCTTTGATGCTAACAACTTGTAATTTTTTTTTATATATCTCTTCCTTAACTGAACTTCTTTCCACCCTCTCATAACTTTTAAGTTTCAGTGGTACAGTGAAAAATGCAAATGATGGGTTCAAAAGTTGGGTTTGCTCCCCTAATAGCCTGGCCTTGAAGCATTCCTCATGCCTTTTGACTCTCAGTTCTCCTTGACTCTACAGTCTGATCAGCGGCTCTTGCCTGTGTGAGAGTGGGACTAGGGCTGGGGGAGTGGTGGAAGGAATAAGCAAAGGAGAAGGAAGTCCCAAAAGAAATGAGGACCATTTATTCCACTTCACCTTCACTTGGTTTTCCTCTCATCATGTGGCATTTGGATTAGATCTTCACACCAGGGAGCAGCTGGAAAATAATTATTCTAGTGAACAGCAGTGTGAGGATCTCCTCAAAGGTGTATCGGTTGTGGCTTAGAGATAGTCGCCAAGATGATAGCAGCAGACCAGGGGCTGAGTGGCGCCTCAGAGAACTTGATTAGAAGTATTTGATGAGACCTTAGATAAGAAAGGTGTTTAATATTTTGAGTGCATAACCACTGTTGAAGAAGTACTGCAGAAATTTCAACAGAAAAAAGTTTGCTTGTAGAAAAATAAACAATTTATGGAACTTACAGTAATATCTACAACATAAGAACAGCACTGTGTCATCCATGTATAGGGCACTTTGGGTATATGACATATCATTTTCCAAATCATAGGATGTACTCACAAAGCACAGGTCTTTTTAATAAATGGTCTAATAATAAATGATCTTTTACAATTATTAAGATATATTGAATATTTTCTATCAAATTATAAAACAATAAAAAATAGATGGTTCCATTGCTATGATAAAGATCAAATATTTTACACCGCTGTATTATTTAAATATATGACACTGTTTTAAAAGAAAAACATTCTACAAATTGCAAAAGCATTCACATCTAAAATCACTGAAAATTGCAGAGTTTGATTATCTAAAGAAATCAAGTACAAATGAAATGAATATACTTGTATTTAATTGGAATATTGTGGAGGTTAATGAAATCAAACAACCTTGAAGGGAGGTAGGTGATGGTTAATATACCACACTGAATTTTTGGATTTTATATTGAAAGAAAATGACCTGATTCATTTCTGTTTATTCCAATATTCAAACTAAGTGAAACTCCTGGGAATTATTAGAGAAACAAATTAAAACAACAGATGGACTTGCAGTTGCCTGAATAAGAATGTCTTTTCACAAAGCCTCCTGACAGTTTCAGAGATTCGATGGTGTTCTATTTAATTTCAAATAAAGAACACTACATTTTCCCTCTCCCTGGCTGTCAATCTCTGAGGGCCACAAAGAAAATGATTTGAAAACATCATGAAAGTATTTTCTCAGGCCTTTTATAAGACACATCTTGTATGATAGGTATAAGACTCACTATATTTTAATGATAGAAAAAAGAAAAAAATGTAAGCTGTTTCTATCTCCCAAAGTATGAATCTTCATTTTGGGTATTATGTGGGAGCAATTATTCTTATGGAATACAATTTTTCTACTATATCTTTATTTCACATAATTAAAAGATTTTATTGTTATTTTATGGATCACTGAGTTAAATCAGTCAATCAAACAGTGGCTATGGTAGCATTTGACTCTGTAAATGTTTTGTCCTAAGAGACTTGAATCTGTAGACAGGTAGTGCGTTCTGCATTGTTATTGAGATGTTTTGGATAAATAAACATTTAGGTCACTCACTAGTCTAAATTTTACAAGAATTTTTTTTCAATTTTGATAGAGGAAGACATCCAAAATATATAATAGGGCCTCTAGTGGGGAAAAATGTCTACTTTCAAAGCATTTAATTGTACTGATTGCACTAAAAGTCCATGTAAAGAGGACAGTATGTTTATAAAATAAATTCTCAAAATGGGCCTGGAGGAATTTCTGCTTCCAGTAATTGCAGAGAGGCTTTTTGCAGACCGACTCTCCTGGGAACAACTAGGAAGGTTGGAGTATATTTTTCTTCTTTTTTAATCTGTCTGAAAACAACAGAGGGGCAAAAAGGGGCTTACGGGACCACAATCCCAGAAGCAATGAAAGTACCCAAAGAAATAAGCCCCACATTCATCACCACTTTTCTCCTCGAGGCATCTGTTGATTATCACAAGGTGATAGAGGTTCAGAAGCTAAGAGGAGATTCTGGCAATAGTATTAACAACTGGAAGCAAGCAAAAATCTGAATTCATGGTTTACAAAGATGAGGGGACTCTAGTAAACACTGTGGCCTCGACTGTCAGTTGGAACTAATGGAGGGCTGTATCTAATAACATGCATAAACAAATGGGTCAGCCCTCACAAAAACTGAAAACCAGCTTAAAATAGACCCATTCTTGATTGGATTAAGGGGAATCTGTCCCTAGATTATATGCTTTCCCAAAACAAAACCAAATGCCCTCTAGACAATATGAAATCATTACCTCTAAATGTTTTCATAAGTTATACAGAGCATCCAGTAAAAATTCTCAATGCATTCCATGAGACAAAATAATACAAGGAATGCAAAAAATGAGAAGGAAAAAAAGAAACAAAACAATAACAGACAAACACACAAAAGGTCTATACAAGTTATTAGACATGAACTTTAATTAATATGCTAAAATACAAAAATCATGATGGGGAATTTTATGAGAAAACGAGAAACAATAAAAAGAATGAAATGGATATTTTACAGCTAAAAAGTGCAATCATGTAAATGAAGACATAATAGCTGAGTAGAGTCCACAGCAGAGTAGACAAAGATCTCTGAACTGGAAGATAACTCAGTAGAAGACATAAATGAAACACAGGGAGGAAAAAGGATGAGATGTACAGAGCACAGTAGAGATGTGTGAACTACGCATTAACTGGAGTCAGAGAAGAAATAAAGAGAACGGAGCAGAAGCAATATTTAAGGAGAAAATGGGAAGCTTTTGACACTGATGAAAGTTGGAAATCAACAGAGGTAAGATGTTCTATATATTCATCATGTAGAGTACCAGAACTAGTATATTCTGCTAGAAATTGAGATAGTGATCTCTTTGCGGGAATAGAAATGGGAAGAGAGCATGAGGGAGGCTTGCAGTTTGGGAAATATTCTGTTTCTTGGTTGGGGTGCTTGAGCTATAGACAGAGGTATATTCAGTGTGTGGAAATTCATTGCGCTGCACAGCGAAGACATGTTCACTTTCCTCCATGTATTTTATACTTAAATTTAAAGTTTCAAAATGTACAGTGGTAATTATAGTAAAACCATATAAACTCCCAAGTAGCTTTAATACAATGAAAACCACCCCTAGCCACATCATAGAAAAAAATTTCTGAAAACAAAACTCAAATATATGCTGCTTGTAAGACACACATCTTTAATAAAGGGGCAAAGGTAGATTGTCAAGGGATTAAAAAAGATAAATCAGGCCAACAACCTTCACCAAAAGAAAGCTTACGTAACTATACTGATCTCATACCAAGTAGACATCAAGGCACACAGCATTGCTAGATGTAAAGAGGGCTATTTCATTATGACAAAGGAATCAATCCACTAAGAAGATCTAACAATTAAAATTTTTTATGCAACTCAAAATGTAGCTTCAGCTTATGGAAAGAGACATTTTAACGATTCCCCTTTATAGCTGATAAATCAAGCAGACCAAAAAATAAGATAGACCATAGAAAATCTGAACAACACAATTATAAATTCAATTTGACTATCAATTTTGACATATATAAAATAAGGTAAAGAATACATGTTATTCTCAAGTACTCACAGAATACTTACCAAAATTGACCTAGTCAATTTTACCATGATTTTATAAATAAGAAAATTGAACTGATTGTCTGAGAGCTTCAGAAGTGAAGTAATTGGCTCAAGGTTGTAATTTACAGTATCAGAGCTCTTATCAGAGTGTGCATGAGGAATCCGGTCCTCAGTACTGCAGCCTCCTCAACTTAAATGAGTGAGACCAAAGTGTATCTAATATGCTTTGCAACTCATTTTCCAGCTGCCTACACAAGAGGCAGCTGCTATGAAGATTGTACTATAAACATAACAAAAAAACTCTAGTGAGTGTGACTTGCTAGTCTATCTGGCGGTAGAAAGGTGTCAGAACGTAGGCATATTTGGTGTCATAAATACACTGAGGGGGCTTTCCATTTGTATTTGACAACATGATTAGGATGTAATGACTCCAAACATAGCTCTTAACAAGCGACTGTAATTTGGTCTGCTTATTCTAGCAGACAAATACCTGGTGAGCACGAATCTCCTAAACGTTAAATCTCAAGCTGCTATCATCAGGTGAAATTTAGTAGTAACTATGAGGTCTACAATTTTGCTGAGTATTTATTCTCCTTTTTTAACTGATGAAGAACCTAGAATTATGAGGCTTTAAGTAATCTGCCCAACATCAACAAACTGAGTTGGGTTCATACCATGTCTATCTGTCTCTCCTGTCCACTCTATGCTGCAATCTGATACAGAAGTTTTTATTCCAGGGGATACTACTGAAAACCGAGAAGAGTGTGGAATACAGAAAAGTCACAGCAGATAACATGGAACCAGGGTACTGATAAGAGAAAAGCCAACAGAACCAGAGCAGACATGCGTCTGAGAGGCTGTGAACATGCATTAGAGAAACACAACCTGCATTATCCATAGTTTGGACCGAAGGTATGTGTGCAGGATAGAAGAGTGGGGGAGGGGGACATTGGCATGTGATGTGTGATGCGTGTGAGAAAGACTGTGCATCTTTTAAAGTTAACTGCTCAGTAAACTGTATTTTGTTTATTTACTAGTATGGTTACATTCATTTTCAGTTAACACTTTTATTCACCGAACCCTCTTAAATTACTTATTCTCAAACTTCAGTATGAATCAGAGTCACCACGGGACTTCTTAAGTATGAATTACTGAGTCCCACTCTGAGACTTTCTGATCCAATGTGCCTAGGTGGTATACCAAATGTTCCATTTCCAGCAAGTGTTGAGGTGATGATGCTGGTCCATAAACCACATCTTGAGAACCACTACTTGATTTATTGGGATAGGATAAATTGAAATTTTCAGGTAGGGAAAAACAAGGAAAGCTGTTGGTTAATGAAAATGCGATCTAGTATCTACAGAGTAGTTTTTCTTTTTTGGGCACTATGCTGAATACTTAACATTGATGACCTTGTTTAACCTCCACAACAATCCTTTGAGGGGGGTACTCTTGGTTTCCTATTTTATACGTAAGGAAATAGAGGTTTAAAAAAGTTTGGAAACTTGTCCAAGGTCACGCTGCTAGAATAATTTGAGTCTGAGTCGTCTGACTGCAAAACAAGGCCCAGATCTATGCTTACATGGTTCTCAAGTATTAGTGTGAAAAAGAGGTCATCCCGTGAATTTTATAAAAATTTTGGATCTTGGGCTCCCAGTTCAGAGATTCTGACTCAACATAAGGAAGCTCAGAAATCTGCATTTCTGACCAGCAACACATTTTTAGACATTGAATTAAGCAGTAAAATATTCTGGTTCCAGAGCAGGCAGGCCAACTATGTAGCAGAGTTCATTTTACCATGTTGTAGAATGAAGGCTTATTCCTGCCTGTGGGTGTTGTACAGATTCCATAGAACTTTTCCATCAGTGCTGAGTATTAGACAAAGTTAGATTTTAAGCTTATTGCTTAACCATCAATTTAACAACTCATAAAAATTTACAATATCTGGGCCATTATCTGTGGTAACTGCAACAGTTCACCCTGATCCCACACAGCTACTCTGGTAAATTGCCCACCCCAGCTTAGCAGTGGTTCTCCAACACTGGAGTGTGTCCGAATCCCACAAGAGTTATGTTGGTGGGTGCTGTTTGTTTATTTTAATGAGATGTGTTGGTTCTAATTCAGTAGCTCGGGGTGATGTTCAAGGGTGGTATTTGTGCAAACATTCTAGGAGACTCATATCACTAGCCAGGTATGGAAACCGCTGTTTCAGATCATTCTCTGCATAGGGGACTTCTACTTGTAAAGAGCCGAATTACATAGCAAATTGTGCCTTTTGTTCAGTGTGTCAGAGCATTCTGCTTTAGTCCTTCTGCCATGTTGCCTCGAGTCACAGCTGGTAGTCTTATCAGTCATATCAGCACAGCTAAAGAGAGACAGGAGAGTGGGGGCTGGGCAGCAGAGGGGATCTCACGCTTCTGACCCCTGATTCTGCTTCTTGGTGGGAGAAGTCACAAGTTATTACTTCACTGATTTTTCTCAGGCAAATAATCTCAAGTCGAAAACCTACCCAACCAGTTTGTATAAGTAGTAGTAGCACAAGTTGAAGACAGTTGGTGGAACTAAAGAAAGGCCATTCATTCATTTATTCACCTGACATGTGTTGCATGCCTACTAAGTGCCAGGCACTGTTCCCAGCATTGGGAACCCTGCAGGAAACTAGAAGACAAAATCCTTTCCTTCATGGTGGCTTAAACTGATTGGGGAAGTTAGAAAAGAAATGTATAACAAAAGGAATAACCATGCTTGCAATGACGAGAAGCAGGATAAAGAAAATAAAACATAGTAATCCTTAAGCAAGGGACCAGTGATGAGATGGTGCTATCTGAAAAAGGTGGTGATGGAAAAACACTATAATGAGGCATCATTTGAGCTAAACCTTAACTGATGAAAAGTAATTAGTCACGTGAACAAAAAGAATGAGAGACAGAGGGAAGAACAGCCTGGAGCATTCAAGGAACAGAAGGATGAATAGGTCAAAAAGTTAGGATGGGTCAAATTATGGTGGGTTTTGGTGATGGACATAGGTCCACACCTACATGAAGACCTGAATAAATATAAAGGAAAATAATATTTCTAGATAAAAAGACTCAAAACCATATAGATGAAAACTTTCCCTAAGAAATAGAAAGAATATTTTTGTAACTTGATAAAGTGATTCTAAAATTAATATGGAAAAGTAAACCTTTAAGCAAAAAATTAAAAGGAAGATCAATTATAGAGAATTAGCTCTTCTATGCATTAAAATATGAAGGCTCAATAATTTGAAAAGTGTGGTACCAGACATGAATCATTTTCCATCCGTCATACTGAGCTATCAATGAAGCAGAATAAGTAAAAAAAAAATGGTGAAAACAGATATAGACCTTTAGAATATGATGAAGATGGCATTTCGAATCAGTAGGGAATAGATGCATATCAATAAATTGTCATGGGACAACTGGACAACCATTTGGAAAGCAAAATAAAGTTAGATCCATATCTCATCCATAGTCTGGGGAAAATTAATTTCAAAAGATAAAAATGTATATGCTAATTCAGAAATGCCAAATGGTATACCTGCTTTAGAAAATAGTTTGACAGTCTGTTAAAATCATACACTTAGCATACAACCCAGCCATTCTATTCCTATTCTCAAGAGAAATGAAAACATATGTACAGAGCAAAAAATTGGGATTTTATTTTAGCTTTATTTATAACACCAAAACCTGGAAAACACCAAAATGTCTACCAACTAGTGAATGCACAAGCAAACTATAGTGTGGCCATACTACAGAACACTACCCAAAAATTGTGGTATGTACATAGAATAGAATCAATAGAATCAATGGAATACTATACAACTATTAAAAATAAATAAATGATAGTTATAAGAATAAAAATGTAAAAATATCATATATGTGATAAATGTAAGTATCACATATATAATACTGAGCAAAAAATGTTCAATGCAGTAGGATACATAAAGTATATGATATCTATAAATATTAAATTATTTAAATTATAAGTATCAACCACATTTATTTTTAAGGACACATTATTATGTATAGAGGTCTAAAGAGATGCATAAGCCTATTAAACATCAAATTCAGGTTAGTGGATATCTCTGGTGTGATGGGAAAATTTGTTGGATGTGGTGATTCTGACATTTTACTGGCCATTTCAATATTAAATATTTAAATTTAAATGAAGCCTTGATGTTCAGATGATACATCTTAAAATTGGCTCTGTTCAAAACAATACTCAGTAATTATGAGCATTTTTAATCTAATGGTTTAAGCTATGTTACAGTAGATCTCTCAGAGCTTGATGGTAGTGTAGCTAATTGGAGTTACAGAGCTAATGCACGGACCTATTCACAAGATGATTATCCAAGATTTATGGCTGTCACACAGCAGCAAAAACATGCTGATTTACTTAAGAAATATGTAACAAATGGAAATGTGAAATGGTTCAATAGGAGACCATTAATGCTATCTTAATTTCTTGCCTCTTTGCATGGCAGTACACAAAACTGATCAATGCACATTTTCTCATCTATTTTTAAAAAATAACAGCTTTTCAGATTCTAGTTAATGTGTTCTCCATATCTTTTCTATTCCTGAATATGCCACAGAATCACAGAATTTCAAAGGCAGACTGTCATTTATTTTCTAAATTTGATTCCTTTCATTATTCTACAAAGAATAGTCATATTAAAGATAGCCAAAATAGGAAGAAATTGTGGTTTAATTGACAGACTACAACATAGGAATAAATGTTACTAGGAGAGAGCTTCAAGTTGTAAACCACCAGCTGAATGGGATTGTAAACCCACAGGGGAATGTAAACCCATTCCTTTATTTTAAACTTAAGTTCCACTTTCTCATAAAGTTCTGGTAAATGTAAGTGTAATGGCATATGTGAAATTGTTTCAGTCATTAGAGAAAAAGACCATTTACATAAATTGCATTCTTAGTTTTTGATGACTGAAATATTTAAACAACGTCAAGTATATTATTTGCATAAATATATATTAGTGGAGTAAATGAAATATATGTGATCATCTTACATTCTAACATTTGATAACATGGTTATTATGCAGCAAAGCCTAACCTCAGAGGAAGAGATGAGGCTAAAGAAGCAGAGTGAGATGGGCTCCTACTCCAGTCCAGGAGTCAAATGGACAAGGGACACCAAAGTTCCTCAGAAGCTGAGGGCATGGTAGCATCGCTCCTTCAGGCATGCATAGCAAGTCTTATGGCCTGCTGAGTACAAGGGTGGCCCCAAGAGAACCAAACGAGCTTCCTGAACGTACAGCCAGAGCCGACCAGGGCAAGGTAAAGAAATGCCAAGGGAAAGCGTTTCTTTCATCTCTCTCATGTCATTGTTTGGTACAAAGAGAGACAGGAGCAGCCAGGGAAGGGGAAATAAGGTGCAAGGGAAAACCGCCCAGGTAGGGAGTCCCCCTTGAAGACAACAAAGGCTTTGCAGGGACGTAACTTCCTTGCCTATTGGGACAAGGCCAACCATTCCCAACCAGATCACCACCCAGGCACAATGGAACAAAACTAACTGCCCAAACCACATCTCGTCATAATCTCATTAAATTAAAATTTTGGTTTTGTTTCCACCCCCGCCCCCATAACTAACCCCCGCAACCACCCAGGGGCTTTTCTGTGTGCATTTCAGGTAAAGACATGAGCACCAAGAGGAATGGGTGTACAACTAGAGTTGTCAATCAAATGACCTCAACCTGTCAATCAAAGAGGCACCTCTTATCAAGGATATGGTAAGTAGACCCTCTCCAAAGTCAGGTGCCTTTGTCTACCTTGACTTTGGCCCACTCCTTACTGAGAATGTATTCAAATAAAACTTTCACTCTGCTTTGCTACTGTGTCTCTATTTTTCAATTCTTATTTCAGCATGGACAAGAACCTAGGAGAACAAACTGAACCCAGAACATGATAGAAATTGCATTGCTAAATAAGGCCAAGGAAACCTGTGTTCCAATACTGTGTACTGTTAAGAGTTCTCTGGTTGCTGACTTTCTGATGAACTTGGCTTTCATACCAATTCCCAATGCTTGGGCTACCAGGCTCATAGGTAATTAAACTTAAATTCAAACTTTGATCCCCCAGCATTTAGTCCTATTTCCAAGATCTGAATTTCAGGCATTAGTGTAGTGTTAGTTACTTGTATATTACATGGTTAAAAGGGATCACCTTGAGTTTCTATGTTAATCACCAATTTGACCTTCAGATGAAAGAGAGGTAACTATTTCTCAGAGTGAATTTAAACTGATTTTATAACCCTGCCTGACAGAAATTACCGGCCACAATACTTTCTGCTTGGTTGCATTTTTTGGTATACTCTTACTGTTAATTTTTATATTGAATCACATGTTGTAATATTTTGTTTGTTTCCATTTTTTATTGGCATCAGCTGAAGTACAAATAATGATGCTTTTTCGTTACAAGATCACACAACTCAAGAAGTATAATTGTAATGTGTTGTGTAAAATTTGTGTTTTGAATGATAGTTCTATATAGGAGAATTACATAAAACATATTCATATGACTCTGTAAGGCAGTCCTGCAGGTAGAATTGCAGACTTGTTTGACTGGCTATGAAGTGAAATGGATGACCAAGAGTCAACACAGGCAAAGGTCACTGCAGGTGTGTGCATATGTGTGTGTGCGCACGCATGAGTGTCACTGTATGTTCTTATGTTGTTTACTTTGGAAAAAATACCCCAGGGAAATATAAGGCCATTTCAGTTTGGTACAATCATGGCTATAATTAGTTGAATTAAGGGGCATTACGGGAAAGGAAGAATACTTCTTCATCAATGAATACATCTAACCAAGGAACTGTTGGGCCAAGTAGTAAATGATTAGTGTTAATTCAGAAAGATGCTCTTTAAGAAGAAAGAGATAATTTTATTTTCCTCATGTTAGAAGTATCCTCTAAAAGCTATGTGAACCATTTGATGTTAATCTTATTTTTATCTATTTGGTAAACAAGTCAACTTGTTATTGATTAAACTATAAGGTTCCAGAATCCTTCATCATTATTAATTAATCTGGTTTGCCAGGCAACTTAGTCTTTGCTGCCTCATCACAGAGACCTTCTTATACCAGAAGGCTGCAAAATCTGGACACTGAGCTGAATTTACTAAGCTGCAATTTTTAAGATTGCTTCATGAACTTAAAAATGACATCTGGGTATTACTTTTATGCATCTTCAATTGCTTACATTTAGGATTATCATTAGACATTCCCGTGTTATTTAGACCTTAATAATTTTGAAAAAAAGAAACATTCCATAAATATATTCTTTCTCCCATAAGTGAGAGATGAACAACATTTGAATCTTAACATCATTTACAATTTATCAGATCCCACTGGTCCAGGCCCACATAACAACACTCTTCTTGGCACATAGCAAATGTTCAGCAAATATTGCCAAGTGATTTATTAACTGCAAGATATACTGAAAAGAACACAGTGTTAAACAGATCTGGCCTCACATATTTTAGCTATATGACTTTAGACAAGCTTTTTAACCTCTCTAGGCTTCAAATTTAGCCTCTGTTAATAATACCTACCTGACAAGACTGCTCTGACATGAAATAAGACAACATAAATAAAGCACATAGGATATTGCCCCCAACATAGTAAGAGTTCAATAAATGTTAATTCCTTTCATCAGATGTCTTTTCAATGCTGCGTATATTGGTAAATGAGCAGCTGCATCTCAGCCAGCATATTTCTGGAATGCTTTAAGCTCATTTGTTTAATTAAAGGTAAATATGTACGTTATAAAACTAACTATGGTGTAACATAACAATAAAAATGGCAGGTTGGCATGTATGAAAAAAATTCACTGCCCCATTATTAATTTGAATTTGCTTGATCCAAAATCGAAATTAAATAAGAAATGAGGAGTGTTTAAGACTTGCATTGTTATTCATTCGGGATAAATATTTTTTCAAGAATGGTGTCACAGGGAGCAGTTGGTTATAAGGAACTGAATTGACTCAAACTGGTGGAAGCAAAGAAACACCGTTATTTTAAGAGGACAACACAACATTAGGGAACGTGGGTAGGAATTCACGTAAACCACCAAGCCCCTGGACCTGTTAGGAAACAGGCCATTCAAATCCTCAGACTCTTGTCTCCTCTCCTTCTAGAGGCCTTCCACATTTTGCGACCCTGCTTTTCCTCCCCTGACTTGCCCATGCCTCAAATAGGGCTGCTCCAATCCCAACTTTCCATGAATCCTCTTCTCACGTATCCAACAATGACAGGCTAGCGTGGCTAGGTATCCATCCCAGATTTGGGGAGGAGCAATATGACTGGCTCAGCAGAACCCAGTATGAGCTCTCTCTGGTCAGCTGATCATCCAGGACCATGTAAGAATGGCTCCCAGAAAGGTGTAAAAGAATGGATTAAAACAGAGGTTGAGCATGACAGGCAAGTTTATAATTAATGTCCTGAATCTGTCTAAAAACCACAACAAGTATATCATTAAAAATCACACAGTCCTTATTCTAGACACTGTTCTAGAGCTTTACATATATTGGCTGTTTAATTTTCTCTGCAGCTCTGTGGGGGAACGTAGTTTCAGAAGAAAGTGAAGCACTGAAATATTAAGCAATGTTCCCAAGGCCACACAGCCAGGAAGGGGCAGCACTGGGCCTCTCACACCAGCAGCTCCGCTTCCGAGTCTGCGCTTTGATCAGCTGTGCTAGTCTGCCTCTCCGTGCAGTTGCTTTTACCTGCAAACAAGTTTTGATTTTAGAGCTCTGGACGTTGCAATGAAAGGCAACATTTCTAGGATCTTCTCGCTCAGAAGAATTCCAAGGACAGGACTGTGTTTTCCTAAATCCAGATGCCCATAGGTACCAATGAACAACTCAAAGCATATGGTTGGACTCAAGACAGAACCACCTGTTTCATGTGTTATCTAAGAAAGGGAGTTTCAGTAGGTTAAAAAATGTTGAAGAAATGTACTGTTTCTGTCATTCACTCAACAACTTTATCTCATAGAAAGCCATTTTCTCTGTGCATCATCTAGTAGGAAAGCCATAGTTTTTCCCACTGAGCTTAAGAGATCTCACCAACTTCTACTCTATTAATACGAAGTGGTGAAAAAGAGTATTACCTATCAATCTTATCAAAATTATGAGTCACTTACCTAACATCAGCATGAAAAAATTTATAGAGGTATCATGCAGTTCAACAAAATTTGTCTGGCTAATGTTCACATAGTGATGAAGCTAAATGTCCTTATAGTTTGATACCTCCTTTCTCTCAAAATTTATCACCGAATGCTACTGAAAATAGCAATTTTAAATAAGGAAAGCTCTTCAGCATATAGAAAATATCAAATCAGTTTTATTGTGCATTTCATATATAATTCTTAGTGCCTCCAGTAACTAACCTGATAGAATGTTATTAAGTCTACTGTGTAAAACAAAGAGAATGTCGACACTTGCTAATGATTTCTCCATAAGCTGTGTGTGACAAAATATTTTTAAAAGACACAGTTAAGAGTGTATTTTAGCAATCTTTGAGAGGCATATTACAGAACTCTCATCTAACAGATGTGCCTATGACAGTGAAGAAAAATAAACTTCAAAATATTCATGGGCATGTTTGCCCACGTCCCAAACCCAGTGTGCATTCGCTGTCTACTGGAAAATGAAGCACCTGCAAAGTGGAGTGATTGATTGACTGTGACCAAGGGCTGTGCCAAAGTTTTTGAAGTCTTCTTAAGGCTCCATAACAAAATGCATATAACAATGGTTGGTCACAAAGCTAACATTGACAATTAACTTTCATGAACTAACTGAGATTTGCAACCTTCTGGTTTCAATTTTACAGTTCAGTTCTGCCAGATGGACTAAGGGGAAAATAACATACATAATTAAAATCAATGAAGTTATATCAACCACAAACACTGGAAAAATAAAAAACAGAAAAAGAAATCCTAGTCACATGTTTCCCCACATTGAAAGCCCAGGATCTACAAGTCAGAAGAATAATGAATAAAACTTAGCTATGATGAAAAAAGCATCATATAAATCACTTACATCAAGATAATATATAACAATAAAATATAAGAATATAAAAAATTATCTTTTAAGGAAAGAGCCATATATTTGAATGAAAAAAAAAAAAGGTAAGCAGTTATGTAGTGGTTTAAAACAATAATAATAGGAGCTTGCCATGATAACATTGAAAGAAGTAAAAATGTGCTGCCAGGGCAAGGATAGACACAGTGGTCAGCAGAAAGAAGGGACAGTAACTAACAGTGGCTGGTACATAGTAGGACCACTTATTTTAGTTAATTAACAGATTGTTGACCCCATAAAAGACCCTATACTTGCAACAGCATTTAAGCTCTGATAACGCATCACAAAGTAACGGGTAACAGACAACTAGAGAGCTACTGGGGGTTGGGGGGCATCAAGATATCACTTTATTTCCTGAAATATGCCAGATAATAAATTCAGCCCAAATGAGGGAAATAAATCTATAAATGTTAATTATCTTATCTCCAGATGTAATAGTCCATATTATTATTAATGTTAAAAACAGAAGAGGCAAATGAACAAATTGCACTACTTCAAGCTAAAAAGCTTCTGTACAGCAAAGGACACCATCAGCAGAACAAAAAGGCATCCTACCATATGGGAGAATATATTTGTAAATGACATAGCTGACAAGGGGTTAACACCCAAAATATATAAAGAACTCACATGCCTCAACACCCAAAAAGCAAATAATCCAATTAAAAAATGGGCAGAGGATATAAAGAAGAAATCCAGATGGCCAACAGGCACATGAAAAGATGCTCCACATCGCTAATTATCAGGGAAATGTGAATTAAAACCACAATGAGATATCACCTCCCACCAGTTAAGATGGCCAACATAGAAAAGACTAGAAACAACAAATGCTGGCGAGAATGTGCAGAAATGGGAACCTTCCTACATGGCTGGTGGGAATGTAAACTAGTTCAACCATTATGGAAAGCAATATGGAGGTTCTTAAAAACACTAAAAATAGAAATACCATTTGACCTGGGAATTCCACTCCTAGGAATTTACCCAAAGAAAACAACTTCTCGGATTAAAAAAGGCATATGCACCCCTATGTTTATTTTAGCACTATTTACAATAGCCAAGATATGGAAGCAACCTAAGGGTCCATCAGTAGATGAATGGATAAAGAAGATGTGGTACATATACACAATGGAGTACTATTCAGCCATAAGAAGAAAACAAATCCTACCATTTCCAACAACATGGATGGAGCTAGAGGGTATTATGCTCAGTGAAATAAGCCAGGCAGAGAAAAACAAATACCAAATGATTTCCCTGATTTGTGTAGTATAACAATGAAGCAAAACTGAAGGAACAAAATACCAGCAGACTCACAGACTCCAAGAAGGGACTAGTGCTTACCGGAGGGGAGGAGTGGGGGAGGGCAGGTGGGGAGGGAGAGAGAAGGGGATTGTGGGTTATCATGATTGGTGCATGTGTGTGTGTGGGTTTCGGGGAAGACAGTGTAGTTCAGAGAAGACAAATAGGGACTCTGTGGCATCTTACTACACTGATGGACAGTGACTGCAGTGGGGTAGGCTCGATAATAAGGGTGAATGTAATAACCACATTGTTTTTCTTGTGAAATCTTCACAAGAGTGTATATCAATGATACCTTAATAAAAAAAATAAAATAAAATGTAAGACAAACAAAAACAAAAACAAAACAGAACACACATCTTATTAAGTCTACTGATTATACAGGTTATTTTTAAGCTATAGTTTTTTTTATATATATAACCTGACCAGTCACTGGGCTTCCTGTTTGGACCTGGATGACCTAGGAGCACTGACTTATTTTTTGTGACCTGCGGTATGTCATACTAAAGCAATCTCTGTGACTCAGTTCCATCTTGTGGGTTGGAAATAGCCTTTCTCATTTTACAGGTGCAATAGTTTGCATATTTGTATCTGAAGGCACTATGTAGCTGTATTCAAGATCTTTTTAAAATGGTTTTATTATGAAAAATTAGTTATCTCCTGGTGCACAAAAAATGACAACAAACATCACTATTGTAATGCTCCCAGTTTATGAAACAAAATTAAGACCAAAGAGTAGAAAGTCCAACACCTTTCTCTTGCTCCTGTCAACACCCCCATCTGCGGAAACCACTGTTTTGAAATTGTTTTTATCATTGCTGTGCATATTTTATAATTTATTCTACATGTATGCATCCTCAGCTAATATATGGGACTCTTTGCATATTTTAAAACTTATATAAATGATATCATACTGTAATATTATTCTTTTTTCCTTCAAAAAAGATAAGATTTGTCTGTTAATGTGAAGTTTAGTTGATTTACTTCTAGTATTGTATATTATTACATTAGGTGAATATGCTATGTTTTATAGTAAATGTCCAATTGGTAAACACAGGTATATTCTTCTATTATAAACAATGTTACTATAAACTTTCTTTATTCTTATATATTTGAAAGATTCCTTCAGTATGTGAGTTGAACTAAAGCTAAGATGGCTTCAGTTTACTAGTTACTATTAAATATTTTCCAAATGCATTTACTTATTATCTTTAACACAGTTTTGTTATTTTTCATTAGATTTGTTTCCAGGTAAACTATAAACAATTTTAAAAAATTTTTGAATGGACATAAAGATTATAAAGTAGTACAATGCACACTATATTATCTTTCATATAAATTGACCATTTCTAAATATTTTGTCATTTTAGCTCTCATTTGTCTATCTGTCTACCTGATCTCTTTATTTAGATATATATATATTGATATACCTGATGTCTTTATTTAGGTTTTTGGTAAACCATTGTAAAGTAAGATATTATGAAAATTTACTTCTAAACATTTCAGTGTGTATTTCTCAAAACAGGGACTTTCTCCTACAGAACCACAGTATCAATATAAATAATATATACCACTTTCTATGGTATATCTATTTTCTAATATAAAGTCTTTATTCAACTTTCTCCCATTATTTCAATATTATTCCTATTTCAAAAATCCAGATCCATAAAGGATCACATATTCCCCAACATTTCACCTAAAGCAGTCTCCCACCATATTTGTCAGTCTGAGACACTGACATCTCTAAAAAGTGAAAGTCAGGAGTCTTGAAGAAATATCCTGCAATCAAAATTTGTCTGTTTCCTTATAATTAGGTTCCAGTTATATGTTTTTGCCAGGGATTCTACATAGCTGATGTACCACATTATGTATAAAGAGCATTTTGTTCCATTATTGGCAATTTAATATTAGATCACCTGTTTAAGGACCCTGTCGCTTTGCAATTAGTAATTAGCCTGTGAAGTGATAGTCTGAGGCCGTATGAAAATCTATGTTCCCCAGTAACATTTTTGCCAACGGTTTTACAATTGTTGAAAATCCCTGATGAATCAGTTTTTATGCCAAGTGCTACAAAATCACATTTTAATAATTTTCACTCATTCTACATTTATTTTCTGGAATATTTCTGTAAAGAGACTTTCTTTCCTCTTCTTTGTTATTGTAATGATAAAGACTACTAACCTTTTAAAATTCACTGAGCTAAAATCCATTATAGTTAGCGTTACTTTGATGTTCAAACCGTCCAAAATTTAGCTATTGGGAGCGCTTCAAGCTGAACTCTGGATTCAGTCCTCTTGGCATGTGCTCATCACATCCTTTCATCATGATGCAACAAGTACCTTCTCTATCCAGACACGGAGACAAATAATTCTTCAAGGAGTTGCAAATGCATTTAGTGAGATGTGATATTTAGAAATCACATTCTGGGAGCAAGGTGGACTCATTGTTATATGGACATTACAGAAACTCCTGGCCCCTTTCAGTACTTAAAGTTAAATATATATGATTTCATTCAGTAGCCCCAATTCAAATCCAACACCATAAGGTTCTTATCTTTCTCCCAATTCACAATTCTTTTTCCTAATCATATATTTACTCATCTGCTTTTTCCTATAATACCCATAAATTGCTTTTTCCTATAATACCCATAAAATAATCTGTGGTTTACTAGATTAATTCCACTAGCAACAATAAATATATTAAGTTAAGATTTCTCTGTAGGTTTTGAGATTATTATTGTTCTTAAAACATCCTCATTAAGGTGTTCAGGCAAAGTACTATATTCAATAACCACTTGAGATAATCATTTTGTTTCTCTGTGATATTGTGAACTGTTTGTGTCTTCTGCCCACTTATAATTGTTTAATCTTGTCATCTTGTTTTACTCATTGAATGAGATTAGGCCTTAATCTGTGATATGTGTTGCAATGAAAACTCCAAAATGATTTCCTGCAAAGATTCTTTAACCTTCTGAAATCTATTCTACTTACATCTCTTTCTCCTTCTTCTCAGCTTTACTTGATCTTCTAAAAAAGCATCCCTTTTTTTTTCAGGGTTTTCTCAGGCAAAGAACAATCACTTTTCTAGGGCAGAAAGTAGATCTATAATGGTTAAATTAAAACCCTGGTAAAGACTACAAATTATGGGTGTTTCTAAACCTCAGGAAGAGAGATAGAAATTTGTGGCAGAATACAGCATTTTGTTAGATTCTTTTAGTCTTGGACTACACATCTGTCCCTAAGCTAGTTTACTTGTTTTTCTCTCAGATGAACAAAACTGTTTAAAAGTAGCAAAGTCAGAAAGAGAAGATTTAAATCATCTAGGTCTGTACAACAATTGCCTTGACAGAGCAAGAAAAAAAATCACAACAGAAGAAAATTTCAGAATCTTTTTTAAAGGCAGTTGGACAGAGATTCAAAGTTATAAACTAAATGAGGATAAAAATAGACCTTAGGAAGCTTTGAAGCAGTATACTGAATAGACTTAATAGCTAAAGTAAAGGGAGACCTACCCTCTCTTGTTATAAATGTGCTCAAAACTGAATGAGGGCATAAGTTAACAAATTCAAATGAAAAATCGCCAACTAGAAAATACCCAGTATGTGGGTGAATGTTTCCAAAGAGTCTTAAGAAGTTAAAAGAATATAAATTAATACAGCTTAAGGCTATTTAGATAAAATAACCAAGAGGTTCCATCTGCGAGGATACCTGCAAATACTGCAAACAGAAGCCACTGGAAGAACCGAAGTCCCGTATTGGGTAAGAAGCATAAGAGCAATTTCTCCAAAGCTGTCAATGATGCCAGTAGAAGGGAGATATTAGCACCTCAAAAGATCCCATCCTATCTTTCCTCTCAATTATAAAATTATAAATGGACATTACAGCTTTATTATTATACTACCGTCACAATGTCTACGATTAAGTCCACTACTATTATAAAATATCAGATGCATCAGAGAAGAGAACCTGAAGCTATTAGAAAAACAAAAAGGCAAATTGCCTTATAATTAAAAAGAGAAGTGGAGTGAGAATGAGGACGAGAGAGAAAATTGTACCCTAAAGTAAAAATGACTAGTTGTGCCAGATTATGGAAGACAAAAAAGATGAACTGGATGGTATACAATCAGCTGTAAAAAGCTGAGGACAAATGGACTTCATTTGCTTTGTTTACTACAACTACTTAAGTAATAGAAATTTCTAACAATCCCTAAGGTCCTTCCTAAATCTCATCTGTGACTTTAATTTTAGGGTTCTTATTAGAAGAATAAATATTCCTTTCCCCACTGAGACATAATTCCTGCAGATTTAAAGGATTACAAATGGAACTTCCAGACACTTCAGAGAGATTAAGAAGTTTTTATAAACTTTCCTACACATATTTAGAGTATAATTGATCTAGACTTTTGAATACCAGCACTATTTATGAATCAAGAAATTCCCAAAGTATCAGCTGTGGTCACCGTATCTGTACGGGCAAGAGAGTCTGTAAATATAGGCAGTCTGATCGTACCAGAATCTTTGGTTATTCCCAGATATTCAATGTAATGAGTTGAACAGTGTTCCCCTGCCCCAAACTTGAGTCCATCCAGAACTTCGGGATGTGATCTCATTTGGAAGTAGGGTCTTTGCAGATGTATTTTAAAATGAAGTCATACTGGATTAGGGCGGGTCCTAAAAGCAATGACTGATGCCATATAAGAGGAGAGGACAGACCGAGACACACAGAGACAAACACCATGTGAAGACAGAGGTGAGGGCTGGGGATGATCCATCTACAATCCCGAGAATGCCAAGGACTGCAGGCCACCACTAAACACTAGTTCTCCTTCAGAGCCTCTAGAAAGAATCAGCCCTGCCAACACCTTAATTATGGACTTCTAGCCTCCAGAACTGTGATAGAATAAAGCCACTCCGTTTCTGGTCATTTGGTTCAGCAGCCTGAAGAAATTAATACAATCATACATCCTTCCTTACATATGTGTATAAAAACTTAGACTTTGCTCAGTAATTAGCCAAGGCTGAGACTTCCTGCCTCAGAGCAATTATAAACCTCAAATAAATTAAATAAATTAGTCAAAATACCTTGTAGATCATGTGCAAGAATTATTAAATCTCATGTTATTACATGGAGTGAATACCTATTGCTTAAAGAAATCACCAATAGTTTTCTACTAGCCAATTACTTATTGTGAATTATTGCTATATCATCCTTCTCATAACACCATCCACTTGTGTTACACTCTTAAAGCAACAGTTCTATAACCCTTACTCAATGGAGCAGAATTCTGGGTGTTTTACTTCTTGCCTTTTTAGGCATGGACATGAAGAGTTATTTTGGAAACTCATACAAAATTCTGACTTAATGTTTTTTGTTCTTGTGTCTTACTTAAAAATGAAAAAGGTTGGTGATTGGTAAGCAATATCCAGTCTCTTATAGCCTCTCTCCCCAACCCCTGATTTTTTAAAACTGGAATCCAAATGAATTCAAATGGCACACCTGTGGTCCTTTCTAAGACATGTCAAATTACTTAAACACAAAAGTAAATGTTTATACTAACAGCTGGCATGTTTTTAGAGTAACACACTTCTTTGAGATGTTATAGAAACAAATTTCCTCACATACTCTGTAAAAATGAACAAGAAATGTAAAGTACTGATGTCTTGATGCTACTAAAAATATAACTGTTATTAATGAAAGGCTCACTGTGGATACTATAAAGGTATTTTTTAAATATAATAAAAGTACTTCAGAAAAGCTATAGGCATATTTTAGCAGATCATCACACTAAACAGGCTGTTTTGACTTCTTACAGAGTATGATAAAAATAATTTAAAAAATAACAGTTCCATGGAGAAATTAAAGTATCTTAGTAAGGGTGTAAAATTCTTCTCAGAATCTGAGAAGAAGCACTGAAATTATTTGACTGTAAGATCCGTGAAGATAACACCTGGAAAAAACCAGAATGGCTACTAGCTAGCACCAGAGAACAAAAAAACAAATTCTCAAATGAATAATCACCGAAATCCTCCGTGAAGCAAACCATCACAGCAGAGACAAATTGGCTGTGGTATCAAATAAACACCACTGTGAAAACTTTTCTAGAAGAGTTGAAGATGAGCAAGTCATGCTTCATCTATAACTAACATAATTATGGGAAAACACTAAAAGTGAGACATGGATAGGAACCCTTCCCTAAAGGACATTTTGAGTATCACTAGACAAATTTTGTACAACTGTTTTCTTCCATGGATTATAAATAAGTGCTACTAATAATAGGCATATTTGTGAGGTTAAAGCATTTTCCTATCCAAAAAGTCACAGCACTTATAGAGCTAAGAAATAAAAAAAGTTACAGTTTATGTTTCCTACCTGGGACATTGCAACTTTTCTACCCAGTGATGTAAGACTGCAGTTAACTGAAACTGTCATTCTTGAATTAGTCGAGGCTTTGACATTTATTCAGAAACGTCACCCACCTAATCATTCCCAAACTTCTAGACAAAAGAAGGCGGAATCTTAGCATCTTAATAGAACTAGAAGTTGCATTTTATAAAAGATCATTAATTGAGGTCAGAGAATGTTAAGATGATTTACTCAAGTTGCCAGGAACACGAGGTCCTCAGAGCAAGGCACTGACAGCATGAAGCGGACAGTGTCCCCCAAAACCACTGGGATGAAAGTATGCTATGGGTCACCCTCTCCAGGGCATGCTGTTGCTTACTGTCTCTTTTATCACACTTTCCTTCTTTACTTGCTTAAGCATTGACACTTCTGATTTAGCCTATCATATTCTGCTTATTAAGAAAATGACTTACCTAGGTCTAAGCTTTACTAGAGACAATCATCATCCTAACTCTATATTTCAGTTCTCACAGCCATTTTTAGTGCAACATTAAAACAGTGATACATAAAGATATGGTATGCTATGCTTACCAATAATGATCACTTTTGGTCAATACGTAAATAAAGGATAAAGTCCTTATACTAGAAAAAGTGTTACAAGCACAAATGACTATTTATGAAAAACAATACCAGGAGACAATATATCTGAAGTGCCTGAGATTTTTCGCTTTTTCCCCCTCTGTGTGGGATCATGCTCTTCTGTGGTAAAGCATAATGATCATGGCTGATTATTCTATGAGACTTTTAATTAGATTTTTCCAAGATTTGAGACTCTCTAATACCTTCAGTAAATAGCATCTCCTTACAAAGAGTCCAAAGGACTAAAATCCTTGCTGAGATTACAAATAATAACAGATGAAACATACTCCTCAAGATATTAATCCAAGTAATGGAACTGAAGAATTCAAGATGGTCTTCAAAAAATTTGACTGTCAATTTAGCTAGTGTAGTAAGTAATACAGTCCAAGCCTTGTGGGTACAACAAACTGCTGAAGTATTCTGATTTATGGATTAGAGTAGTATATGAGTGGTTATAGATAATTAATAATATTGCATTTTCAAATAAGCTTCAAAAAAGTGAAATAGGTGAAGGAAAAAAATTAGTAAAAATGTTTGATATCTTGATCTGGGTGATGGCTACATGAGTGTAAACCATGTCAAACTCATCAAAGTGTACACTAAGATTTAAGCATTTTATTTATGTACTTCAACTAAAAAGCTTAAAAAATTGCATTGCAATAGCCAAGATACGGAAGCAACCTAAATATCCATCAATACATGAATGGATAAAGAAGACGTGTACATATACACAAAAGAATATTATTCAGCCATAAAAAGAAAAGAAATCCTGCCATTTGCAACAACATGGATGGATCTAGAGGGTATTACGCTCAGTGAAATAGGCCAAGTGGAGGAAGACAAATACCATACAATTTCACTTATTTGGGGAATATAAAAACAAAGCAAAACAGAAGGAACAAAACAGTAGTAGACTCATAGACACGATGAAGTGACTAGTGGTTACCAAGGAGGAGGGGTTGGGGCTGATGTGGTGGGAGAGTGAAGGGGTTAAAAGGGCTCAGTAATCCACAATCACAGTGTAACTAGTACAGCATGGAGAATATAGTCAGTGATTCTGTAGCATCTTACTGTGTTGATGATAGTAACCACACTAGACGAGGTGAGGGTTTAATAATATGGATAACGGTTGAACCACTGTGTTGCATATTTGAAACGAACATAAGACTGTATATCAACCATACCTGAATTAAAAAAATAGCATTACATTTTCTTGTGTCAATGAGTAGTCAGTCTGCACCATTTCTCGCAGTATATGTTGACCTACATTAACATAAGGCAGACAGAATATGTGTGTGTGTATGTTTCAGGGTAGAGGGACTACTCAGTGGACACCATCAAACCTGGAAGAAATTTGTAACAAATTAACAAAGATTTTAAAAGAATGGATTAAGAGATTAATATAAGCAGCCAGAAGAACAATATGTTAAGGAATAGGAAAAAGAATTATGAAGCTAAAAGCAAAAATCAATAAAATGTCTTAATCTCTTTTTCTACACACCCTATGAAACAGTAAGAATGACAGGTTGAAGTACCTTATCACGGTTCGTCTTGTTTCTACCAACTTGTTTTGCTCATGTAATTGCTCTGCTTTCTGCATGGATAAGAGATCAAACTTTATGAGATCTTGAGCAAGAAACGAAGGGAGCCAGTAACATGATGCATATGAAGGAAAGATGTGGGATTGAACTATAAAAACAAGAATCATACGGCATAATGGCTGCCAACTCAGATAGTCTTGGAGGTCAGTTTTGCTCTATAGGTGAGCATTAATTCCAAAGTTTATCAAAAGAGAAAACATGAATGTGTTTTAATAGCTAATGAGAGAAGCTGACATATAATTAACCTTAGGGGTACCGGAGAAAACAACAATGTCCTATGAGAACATGCAGCTGAGGGTTATTGTTGTTGTTTTAGACTATTTAGATTATTGAATCCCCGGAACAGATTTTCACTAAGATGAGTAGATGTTACATTAAACATTACTTAAATGACACAAGAGTTCTACCTGATTTTAAGCAGGTGAAATGAGTTTTGAAAAAGTGAATAACCTCTTTGGAAAATAGAAGTTTTGTTATTCAACTCTCCCCATAATTATCTCTAGGAGACTAACATTATTATGTGATGCCATATACTCTGGGTTCTATCAACTTCCTCAGAACTCATACCCTGAAACAGTCCACAGTCATAGAAGGGACTGAATCTCCATTCAAGGAAAGGAATTAGGCAGATGCATAAAACCTAATCCTCCCCACCTCTTCCATCTCCATCTCCATCCTTCTCTCTCCTTATACCTACAGAAAAAAAAAAATAGAATGCTTCTGATGGAACTTGAGTTTTAGCAGCACCAAATTAGGGAAGGTCAGCTGTAGTCCCTTCAATTCATGGTACTAGGAGGCCAGCAAGAGACCATGATTGGCTTTGGGGTATTTGAAAATTTCTATGCCATCCTGGTGTTGAGAAGGAAACCGTGATGCTGGTCAAAGCTACTCAATGTTCCACATTTCATTTTTGCTCTCAGAAAATCTATACAGGGAAGACAAGCACCCTTCAAAATCTAATATTTCCTTTTAGGGTTCATCACCCACAATGCAGGCTAGAGTTAAAGAAGCAACAGCTTGCTAATCAAAAGATAATGATTTAGCTTAAAGAGAAATTAAAGTACAGAACCTAAAAGGGAAATATCATGATATAGGTAAAAACCCACTGGGAAGGGTTCAAATCTAGTAAGAAGAAACATGTCAGGACATGAAGAAAACCATGGATTACATTTTTTGAAAAATGTCCGAAGACTCTCATTAGAAAACATTTTCAACAAACTAAGGTTACAAAGGATAGCAGAGTCAACACTTCACTTCACATAGCAAACTAAAGAGCTTTGGAAAATGCAGTTCTTTCATTCTGGAACAACTGCACTAAAGAACTCCATCCAAATAGACATATTGATCACTCTATTCCAGAACTGATGCTTCAGGAAGGGGTCCTGAATATCACTGGTGTGAATCACAGGGACAGACTTAAATGCAGCAGTTCGTTGGGGCTTGTTGTACAAAAATGGCATTGAAGATGAGTAAGAATGATTGTTTCAATCTGAAAAATAAACCCTTATCAGCTAAAGCATGGCAACAGTATATTTTTTAAAACTCCATCTTGAGTATGTAATTTTCCACCCCAAATAGGAGGTGGCACTAGGTAAGATAATAAATAGGTGGGATGCTGTTTCTCTTGGTGTGGTTCCACGGTTCTGCAGCAGAACGTATCAAAGGGTTTCACCTTCAGAGGACGTGAGGATGAATTGACCAACAGTCATTATGTTCCCAAGACATACACAAGTTTGAAAGACTTGCTGTGTATGAATACAACCATTAAGATGACGGTTTATGGTAGTCACAGATGGACACATTTCTAGGTCAGGCCTACACCATGTTCTGGATGCAATGGAAAGAAATCAGACGCACAATGAGAAAAAAGGAAAGTCACAGATTTTAGTCCATTCCTTTCTTTCCCCTTTTAAGTTTGGTTCCTTATCAGCTTGTGAAAAGCTGCTGGAACGTAACAGAGATTTTGCTGCCAGGTCTGAACTGCAGGGGTGGAATCGGCAGCAGTAAAACCCAAAAGATTGAGCAAATAAAAGATAATACAGATCGTCTCCCGTTGTGTCTGTTTTCAAATGACTGTGTTTAAATGAACTTCTTTTTTAGCAAACTGTCTTTAATCTCTTTCTTTCTGGCCTCCAGTGACCTTTTGCTGATTCTTTATCTCCTTTGTGCCTCAAAGCATCTGAAACTTTGATCTTTCCCTCAAAAGCTTCATGTGAATAAATACAACATAGACTTTTTAGATAAGCAGTTTGACCAGGATTTATGGGCGATTTGGTAACAACATGTAATTCTACATTACGTCCTTATTTGATGCATTTACTAAAATAAAAATAATTAAGGAGAAAAGGGGATTAAAAGGCCAAATATACATCTAGTGCATTTCATCTCTAGAGGAGTGATAATACTGGAATAGGATTGGCTTTTCCCGTGGTCTGTAATAATCAATTTCAGCTTGTTAGAGTCAGCTTTGAGAGAATAATAGGATTCCTCCCCACATTTGTTTGATAAGGAGCAATGTGCCTTTAAAGAGAAAATCACCACTTAGGAAAGAGGAGATGCTCAACCCTAGTAATGTTTCTACGTCAAACACTATGAAAATACAAATGTTTGACCATTTTTGAACAATGAAAATGGTAATAGTATTCCATAGTATATGGAAGGGCAAGTCCCGCCTACTCACACAGTCCTAATTCTTTTGCAAAATTATCTTTTGCTATTTTATTTCCTTACTTAGGATTTTTATTACAATTGCATTACATTTGTGGAATAATTTTGGAAGAACTGACATAACCAAGTTAATGAGTAGTTGCGTTAATAATAGATAATCTCTGTATTTGGGTCATTTATGTTATTTAAGAATTTTAAAACTTTCTCCATGCAGGCTGTATTAATTTCTTGTGGCTGCCATAAAAGAATTACCATAAACTCTGTGGCTTAAAACAGCAGAAGTTTTATTTTCTCCCAGCTCTGAAGTTAAGAAGTCCAAAATCAAAATGTGTGCAGGGCTCCACTGCCTTTCGAAGCTCTAGAAGAGAATATATCAAATTCTTTCACTGTTTTCACTTCAGGAGGCTGGAGGGATTCCTTGATTTGTGGCCTTGTGGGGACATCACTCCAATCCCCGCCTCTGTGTTCATATCACCTTCCCCTCTGTGTGTCTGTCGTCCGGTGTGTCTCTGAAAGGGACACCGGATTGAGGGTCCAGTGGTGAATTCAGGATGATCTCATCTCAAGACCCTTAATAATTACATCTCAAAGACCCTTTTTCCAAATAAGGTAACTGAGATTTGGCATGAATATCTCTTGGAGCTGGGCTTTTGGGGGTCTATTACAAAGGTCTTGCACATTTTTATTAGATTTTGTTCCCAGTCACATTATGCTTTTCCTAATTGGTAACTGCTGGCATAGAAGAATAGGAAATGGCAATTAGTTAATTTATCCAGGAGTTTGGTAAACTTTCATACAAGTCCTAATATGAGTCCTTCTCACATGAAACTTCAAATTTTCTCATGAATCACTCATATTATATGCAAGTAAATACTGTATATTCTCCTTTTCAGTATTCAAACCTTTTAATTATGTTTACCTTACTGTATTAAATAAGACCTCTAAAATGATATTAAATGGAAAACAGTGGATATTCTTGACTTTTTCTTGATGAAATTCTCAAGCTAATAACAAAATTAACACATAGTATTTATTGTGTGTCCAGCTTTGTTCTAAGCATATAAACATATACACACATGTAGATAGACTCACTTAGGCCTCACAATAATAATCTGAGGTAGCTTTATGATACATATTTATAAATGGGAAACCAAGACTTATCACAATCCAGCTCAAGTTAATCCTGGCTTAATTTTGACTTGATAGAGCAAATTTGCTCCAGTATATATATATACATATTTTTTTCAATATAGTCTCTTTCCCCCTTACCCTTTTTCTGCTATTGTATTTGTCACACTACATGTACTCTGTATCCCAACAATACAGTGTTATAATTATGGCTTTCAACAACCTTGTGATTTTTAAAGAAATGAAGAGAATACAGATACACACAGTCTTTTATATTTGCCCACAGAATTACTATTAGTATTTCTGATGCTCTTCATTTCTTCCTGCAGATTCGGTTTCCAGGCTGGCGTTATTTCCCTTCCTCCTGAAGGACTTCCTTTAGGGTTTCTTCTAGGGCAGGTCTGGTATTTTAATGAATGTGAATTCTCCTGGTTTTTACCTGTTTGAGAATGTCTTTATTTTTCAAAGGATAGTTTGGTTGGATTTAAAATTTCTGATTAACTCTTTTTGCTTTTTGTGGTTAAAAATGTCATTCCATTGCCTGCTTTTGTCCAGTTTTTCAGAGGAGAAGTTAGCTCAAATTCATATTTTTATTCCCCATGTGTGATGAGGCAGGTTACTTTGTCACTTTCAAGATTTGTCTGTGTTTGGCTTTCAGGGTTTTGGTTACAATGTACCTGAGCGTGGCGCTCTTTGTGTTTATTACAACTAAGATTGGTTGAGCTCCCAGGACCTCCAGATTAATATTTTTCACTAACTTTGGGCCATTATTTCTTTGCTTTTTCTACCTTTTCTCTCCTCTCTTTTTGAGACTGTCATTGCACATCAGTTGATATGCTTGGTGCGGTTCCACAGGTCTCTGGATTCCAATATATTTTTTGAGTCTTATTATTTGCAACTTACCTAGACTTAAACTTTGGAACCTGCCTCCCATGTGATGTTTATTTCTTAATGCTGTTACTCAGTTGCTTTACTCTTATTTTTAATTTCAGATTCCCTTTCTAAAAGGCAGGTGCGCCCTCGGTCTGCATAGGTTAGTGGTCAGCCAGTGATTTGGGCACAAGTTGTACTCAAGCACCTTGAGCCAGTAAGCTATCCACCCCATGGCTGGTCTGTCTGAGCCAGGATTGGAAAGTACATTCAAAAGTAAACTACTTCACATTCTCCTTTGGCTTTTATTTTCTGCCAAGCTCTCTGAGGTCTCCCTGTTCATGTAGTTTCCTAGACAGGCAGGGCTATGTGGAGAGCTGATTTAGTTCATCTATGGCTCTCTCTCCATCTCCGGGATCTCTCTGTTAAATTCCTGGCTTTTCTACCATTCATCCCAACTGAGACAACTACCTCAGGCTAATGTAAGGATGCTGCAGGTTTCCTCCATTCATTTCCTCTTTGTCACATTTAGTTGACAATGTTACAGAGTTTTGCCTTCCATCCCAAATTATATTCACCCTCTCTGCAAGCAAAGCTGCTAGGTTTCACATGCAGCTTAAGTATTGCTAAAACCATCTTTCTTGCTAGTGAGCTGTGGGTTGGGGGATGGGGCAGCCTCAGAGTAGAAGTGTTCCTACCCCAAGATCTAGCTGTTTATAAAAATAATATTTAATTTTTTTGTCTGCCTTTGGTAAATCTTCCAGAGTCCTGAAACAGTTGTTTTTGACAAATTTACTGGTTTTATTTTTATTCTGGAAGACACAATTTCCTGAATTATTCACTTATCACAGTGTGTAACCATAGTCAATAGTGTAAGTTTAAATTACTTCTGGTGCTCAATTCTACAAATTAACAGATAAAGAGATATACTATATCTATACATTATAGATAGGTAGAGAGATCTATCTACATATATATTTCTATATATGATAAATATATATTAAACTATATAAGAAAACAGAGCTCAGAAAAGTATGCTTTTCATTATAACTAAGTTGAGTAAGTGGTGAAGCCAAATATGAAACAAGGTTTTCCCAAAACCAAATGCCACGCTTCTTACATTGTGTCATTCTCCCTTTAAATCACAATCCTATTAGAAACATAGAATCCCATTAAACCAAGGAATTGGTGTGATTCGATGCAGTAGATGGTGATTCCTAACCAGTAGACCAAAATCTTACCTCATATTGCCAACCTGATTGCTGTGACCCAAGGACAAACATAGAACCCCATGTAGGAAAGGGTTGGTCATTTCTGCTTTTCACTGTCACTTACATGCCCATAATCAATTCAGTTCATCTGTCCTTTTCTCTCTACATCCCTTATATCTCAAAAATATTAAAGCCATAAGTAAATTTAAAAGTAGGTCTTCATAAGAAAAAGTTCAGTACTAATTCAGGTGAAAGGAAACAGAATTTAAAGTCACCTGCACCAATGGCTTCACTAAGTAATTACTGAACATAAAGATAAACTTGTCAACAGATTCAAAAGTTCAATGAAAAAAACTGGATGGATTAGTAGATAGTGGATGGGCGTGTAGGTAGGTAAATTGATAGCTAGGTTGGTAGGCAGGCAGATAGGTAGGTAGGTAGGTAGATACATAGCTAGATAGATAGAAGAATGAGCCATGCTATGGGTCAGCCAATGGGCCACCTATAATTAGAACTTACAGTGAAACTAAGTCTCTGCTTTGGTGGAGTTTGTCTCCTGTAGGTATTGGAAATATGGGACAGTTTACTAGTCAATTTTCTTATATTATCTAACATCATTTTATATTGTAGATATAATCTTTTGGTCAATCTTTGAGACATCTTAATTTTTAGAGACATAAATTCTGGAAGAATTTAGAGGTTTAGAAAAAAAATCCCAGTTCTGTAAAGGACTAAAAAACTGGAGACCACAAAATTGCATCTTGCTATTCTGTGTTGAATAAAATATTTTGGTATCTCAAGTTTAAGAGATATATGTATAACAATGATATAAAAACTAAACTTTCAATACTACGTGGCTAGTTGCACGACTACATGTTACTCAAACATAAAATCATTCACCAGGAAGGAAAAATCTGGAAAATTTATATAAATATGCACATCTTAATTCAGGGTGTTAAGACAGTCAAAATTCATGTGTTTGTATTTATTTTCGTACTCTTTGCAAAGCACTCATTATAGTGAGTTGTCACTCTTCCGGAATTTTTCTCAAATACCTATTGCCATAACAACTAAGAAATTAGGAAATATGTGCCTTTATACTCACCAGTAATGTTGCATAGGGAATGCGTTAGTGTACAGGATGAAAAGCATCAAGAATGAGAGTGTCGGACAGGCTTATGGAATAGCAAAGAAGAAAGATGATTGGCCAAAGTTCAGCCCCTGAGCTCAGACTTGGGTTTGGAGCACCAGAGAGGCAGCCCACTCCACCCATGATTCCTTGTTTCTACACATACCCCACTCCCTGAATCGACTCTGACCACATATTCCGATAACAAGAAGGAGACTGTAGTTTTGCAGATGTCTTCTAATTTTGCATCAGAAATACAAGCTGCAATTTGAGTTCTGATAGGAGTTTAGCTTTGGGCTAGGTTATCGATTAATACAGTTACCTCCAAATTTATATCTTTTAGTGTACTTTTATCTCTCATTAGAAAACCAGGAGCATTTGATATTACTGCTGTTGTAAACTGTGACAAAGGGACAAATTATGAAACTGTGTGGGGTTCCAGAGCATGTGAACCCCTTATAACATAACTGTGCTAGTAGGACACAGATGTCATACAGTACACTGTGGTGGACACACACTGAACTCCGTAGTTGTTAGCTGTCTTTCTTACCACCCATAAATCATTTTTAGGCTTTAAATTTTCTACAAGTACTGCCTGCAGTAAATCTTTGACTTCTAAAAAAAAATCAGTATTCTGCTGACTGTTCCATACCATTGATCTCTAATAAACTTTTCGCAGGTGAGCACTGTGTGTTGCCTCACAAGGAGTGCATAGTAAAGAAACTTATGTCCCTTTATTAACTTCCATGGCAGTTTTTCTGACTTTGAATTTTCCATTAACTTTCAGATTGCTTAAATTATACAACAGTTGATGTAAACTTTTCTTAAAAACTGAACTGTTGTGTCTAGACCTAATCTCTTAGTTGGTAAATAAAATTTTCAGCATGAGTTGTGTCTCTCATTTGCATTAAAAACACATTTAAAAAATTTTGAATCCATCCGTGAAATTTTCATGATTTACCATCATGATACCACAATCACTTGGGTATATTCACATAAGTGTGTTTAGGCATATAATACAATGTTATAGGTATATAATTTATTAGATAAAAGATATTAGGTAGATACAGGAATTTGGGCTTTTCCAACCTCACAGAATATAATAACAGTAAATTATATATGCTTTGAGACTAGGGCTAGAGTTGGATGATGATGGTGATTATGTTGATAGGACCTAGCCCAGTTCCCACACAGAGCAGACTCCCAATAAATGTTAGTGTAACTAATGATAAACACACGAACATACATGTGTTCACTATAAAGATGTATATTTTACCATGAGTTAAGACATTTGAAACATATATTTCATTATTTTAATGTAGAAAAGAACATTCTGCTGCTAACAAAACATTTAAAAAATAAATAAATCTAGGTCATGGCAGCAAAACACATACTTGATAAGGTGACTGACAACCAGCCAGCACCGGGTACTTAAACCTACTTCGACATTATCCCTAGGTAAGTACCATATTATTTCATCTTTATTCATGGATGGATGAAAATATGATAGAATCAATGAGCTAGAACTAGAAACAAATTCTTGGTATCTATCTTGATATAAAGGAATTTTGACCAGATTTTAAAAACTCAGACTGCAAATATCCTTTAGCTATAAGCAGAGTTAATAAAACTCCTAAGAGCATGAGCCCTATGATGCCAATCTTTATTAAGAGGGTAGAGCATGGTAGGTTATTGTTCTTTTTTTCATTCATTCATTCATCCATTGAATCTTTCTTCCTCTAGCCATTAGTTGTTAAAAATTAACTTATTTAACAAATATTTATTGGGCACTTACTGTCGTCGGCACTAAAGACTCAGAAGTTAATAAGAGAGATCCCTGGCTCTCAGGAAGCTTATAGTTAGGAGAAATGTATTTAGGAACATGCAATTATAAATAAAACTGCAAATGCAACAATAATGATATGCAGCAATATATTTTAAATCCAATAAGGAAACCCAGCCAGCTTTGAGGGTAAAGCATAAGAGACGAGAGGATGTGGTCAGGGAAGTTTTCCTTGAGATCATTCAACTCTATTTAAGGGGTGAATCCCTTCAAAGAGGACAATTAAGCACAGGACAAAATTAATTCTGTGAACTTGAAGAGATTGCTTATTTTTTCCAAACTCCCATTTCCGCATAAGTAAACTGCCAAAATTGGACAGAATTCTGAATTTGCTTCTGTTACAACATCCTATCATTCTAGAACAGCAGGGAACCAGATTACAAAAAAAACAAAAAAACTAACCCACATCTGACAGTCTTCAGGTTGTTACTTATAGTTTTACCACCACAGGTGGCTGGAGCAGTCACCCTCCCAAAGCTGGGACCCTAAGGTGTTTAGAAATTTCAAAGTGGTAGCACACTGTCTGTACACACACTTGTAAAATAATTATGACAACAAGCACAGCCACATTCAAACGAGGGAGGAAATAATCAAAATGTGCACGGGGGGAAACCTTGCACAGAGGGAAAAGGTTAGCTTGTCAGCAAGGGTGTCTCTCTTGGTGTATGCAAAACAGCAGTGCCAACAATCTACAGGTGCATCCTGCGGGAGCCGCTGGGGATGAAACCAGGAGGGGGTGTGCTGACAGCTCCGAATCAATGCAAGGCTCATCCGAGAGCATACTTATCCATCTGTTAGGCTGTGGCAGATCCTTTGCATTAGTGCTTTTTCAGAGCCCAAGCTTTTCTACTCTTTCCAAGAGCCACTGTAGGAGAAGTGGCAATGAAATGAAAATCAAAGAGGCAGAGAAGTCAACAAGGCATATGTTCCTTGAACTGAAGTCTCAGTCCTTCTCTCTTATTCACAACACTGATTCAGTATTTATGTAATTGCATATGTGTATATGTATGTATATGTCCTACCTATTTCTAGAAAATGTTTTAGAAAATTAAGGAATCTTTCACAACCGGGTAACTTTTTTTTTAACATCCTTTCTACCACTGGGGCTTTTTAAGAGGTTCATTCTGTACTGTACTGAAATATAATTTTATTTGGCACCAAATCAAGTTTTGAAATTTCCACATTTAATAAGTTTAAAGCTAAGCTAATTTTGAGTGCACAGTGAATCATGGTGATGTCACATTAGCTCATTTCAATAAAGCAGCTGAGGGCAAAGTGAGGTGCAGCAGATCACAGAACCATGTATTTTAGCTCAACAGTACTTACGCTTTCTGGAATGCTAAAGAGTGCTACCAGAAACACATTTTTTTCTGAAATTAGAATGACCATCTCAGAGGTAGGGCTGGAGAGAGAGCAGAGGGCAGCTGTCTGAGCCGTCCTGGCAGCAGCCCTCATTGCCTCCAAGCCCCACGCCGGTGTTGGTGACTGAGCAGACTGCTTTTCAAAAAGCAGCAGGAAAGATACATTAAAAGAACAAATTCAGTGTTGTTGAACCACTGTGATGTATATTTGAAACCAACGTAAGATTGTATATTAATGATCCATTAATAAAAATTTTAAAATTTTAAAAAGAACCAGTTCAATGTTATTTTTACTTTCTGTAGTCAATAACAACAGTGATGCCATTAGTTAAATCCATTTTCTCCCCTGCAATGATAATGATCAAATTCTTTTAAAGTGTAATCCCTTTAATCATTCATTTAAAAAATGGCTCTTGAAGGCCTACTGTATTTCAGACGTGACTTGAGTCACTGAGCAGGCAAACATCAAGACAAAGTTCCCTTCTTCAAGGACGCATCATCTGATGGGGAAACAGGACACATTTTCAGACCCTTACAACATAATCTGGGAACTGCTATGATGGAAATATTTATAAATTGCAATAAGAAAGAGAGGAGGATCTCCTGGGATTATATTAGGGTGGGGAGAGATCAAGGGCAATGTTGAGAGGAAGTGTCCCTTGGATTAACACTTCAGTGGGGATGCTTCCAGACGGAGTCATTTCAGACGTGAGGCTCACATGTCTGATGGAGGGATCAGCATATGTGAAGGAATGGAAGAATGAGAGCAAGGACTGAAATCAGTGAAGTACAGATTGTTTGATATAAATGAGACAGGAGAGGGGACTGATTAAATAGGTATGAGCAAAGAGTGAAGGGAGTTGCACATCTTGCTAAAGAGTTTATATTTATTTTATAAACATAAGCTTCCTATGGAAGCTACTGGATGCTTTTGAGAAAAGGAAACAAATATAGAATGAAACTTAGTTTTAGAAAGACTACTGTGTTAGCTTCCTGAGATTGTGCTAACAAAATACCACAGATTTACTGGCTTAAAACAACAGAAATTGATTCTTACAGTTCTGAAGGTAAAGTGTCAGCAGGATTGGTTCTTTCTTGGGGGTTCAGAGAAAGATTCTGTTCCATGCATCTCTCCTAGCTTTAGGAGGTTGGCTGGCCAGCAATCCTTGACTTTTGCAAACTCATGGATTATTATTGTTACTCAACATAAGGACACTGAGTAGAGTCATTCATTACAAGGAATTCAGACAGTGTCAATTCATAGATACCATTCAGTTCTACCAAGGTCTTATCCTTTACTCTCTATAGCAAAACACTCAACTGTTGATGATACGAGCTGGCTGTGCTTTGTCGCATGCAAACCATTCAGGAGAAAAGCTGTCCAAGACAGTGCTTTGTGCTCAAGTCTAGCTTTTACATCATAATATCAAATCTTTTTCTTTAATGTCAAGTGTATCTACCAACATGCTATACATATAAGATGATTTACTTTAAAGATTAGTTGTCACCTGTTGGCACACCAGGTTGGAGAATGAGAGAGATCTTGTAAAATTAGAAAATGGTAACAGGTTCAGGTTTGGGGGTCCAGATGTGTTTCAGGTGTGTCTCCAATGAACAGCAACCTACCATTTTCACCATTCAGTTTCCAAAATATACACACACCACCCAGTTTTAAAGAAAGGGCTACAAAGGAAATGGAAAACTACCCTACATTATAGTAGTTTACAGTCCTGTTAGGTAAAGTTAAAAAACAAAAACAACCACCTTTAAAGGTGATTAATGCTAAGTTTTCTTATGGGATGCAAGCAACAGTGGGGCAGGATTGAGAAATACTTTTCACCTTACTGTACACTTTTCCAACTTTATGAATTGGCCACATCCTTTTTCACTTAACAAATATTTATGGAGTATCTGTGCTATCAAGAAACCAAGAGTAGTTTGCGACTTGTCATATTTAATATACTTAGTATATTGCTGGATTCTAAGTTTGACTATTACTTATTCACTGATCTGGCGAGTCTTTTTTTAGCACTACCCACTGCTTCTTTTCATTTCTTCTTTCCATTGCCACTGTAATCAAATTAGAGATCTGATTTATTTTATGTATTTGGTTATTTATCTATCTATATTCATATATACCAACAGCTATTTCTTTATTTATATTCATGTATACCAACAGCCATGGTATATCAGTTGGTTATTTCTGCGGTAATGCTGAGTAGACCAAATTCCCAGAAACTAAACTTTCCTCTCCTTTCTCATGGGTCTGCAGCTGAGTTAGGAGAGCTCTGCTTTGGGCTATGTTGTGGTTCAAATGTGCTGTAGCACCTCATTCTTCAACAAGGGCTACTCAGGATATGCTTTTCTCTTGGCAGAGAAGAAACACAGGAAGCCAAACTAAAACATGCAGGCACAGTAAAAGCTCTGAGTCACATCCCGTCTTCTTCCATTGGGAAAGGTAAGTCACATGGTCAAGCCCCAAATTAGTGGCGTGGGAAAGGATGCTCCAGTCATTCTAGCGATGAGAGCTGGAAACAACTACAGTAGATTTTTATAGACACTGACAAATATTTAGATGTTTTTCTAATCGAAGCAGTGCCTTCCTTTTCAGCATCCCCACCTCCAGCCTCATCCCCTCACTACTGCCGCCTACATCTCCTCGGGATGCATCTCTGGTTAAGCTGTACACAGCACACTCTTACTTCCCATTTTAACAAGCATTAAGTTCAGAGTCTCAACCTGTCCTCTATTCCACCATATCTGCTGGTATACACCATACACTTCAGGCCATTTCAAGTAACTTTCAGCAATTTAGGTAACTTCAGCTCTTACAGGTATTGCCTCCCAAATCCCTGCTGACAGCCTTCCTCAGGCATCACTGGAGTCCTGAAACACCCTCCTTCAACACTGAGCATCTGCTATGGACTGAGCGGTGCTCCTCCCAAATTCATATGGTGCAGCTCTAACCCCCAGTGTGATTACATTTGGAGATAGGGTCTACAAAGAAGTAAATAAGATTGAATGAGTTGATAAGGGTGGGGCCCTAATCCAATATGACTTCATACGGAGAGGAAGAGAAACCAGAGCTTGCTGGCTTGCTTCCTTCCCCCCCTTTCTCTCTATATGCACACACGCCAAGGACAGACCATGTGAGGATCCTGCGAGAAGGCGGCTGTCTGCAAGCCAGGAGGAAAGCCCTCACCAGGAACATAATCAGCCAGCACCTGGATCTTGGACTTTCACCCTGCGGAACTGTGAGAAATCACATTTTTGTTATTTAAGCCGCCCAGCGTGTGGTATTTCGTGTGGCAGCCCAAGCTAACACAGATCTGATTCCCATTATCCTCATGTTTTTTGTAAGATTCCCAGAATGATCACATGGTCAGACTTGTTATGTATCCTACTTCTATCTAAATCTCTAGGGTCATCAGTAACAGTTTCTCACCACTTCTAGAAGAGACCACACTTGCCGTGTACTTAGGATGCATATATGCTTAAAATTTAAATGTGTGTTCAACTATGATAATTGCATTCTATTACTGAACGCTTCCATATATCACAGGAACCCATTGCTGACTAGATTTGATGAACTTCTAAAGCTCAGCAATAAGAGCAACTATTGCTCTTACTAGATCCTAGTCAGCTTGAAGGTATTGTTATTATTATTATTTGTCTTTTCAACAAACTCCAGGTAGGATTTTATTACATGACAGCTTTGAAACTGAGGATCATACCTTCTCCAGTTGCAATTCTGGCTGGAGACAGGACATGAATGCCTATCTGTTGGCTCTCAAAGCCATTTTTTATCCACTGGGCCACTTTGTCTTCTGAAGTAAAGGGTAATGATACCTAAATCCCAATGCTCATTCTCTAGCAAGGGAGCCATGCAAACATGTATTCTTATTTATTTAAGAGGGTGATAGAGATTATGGCCATTAAAGTGTTGATTGACCAGTAAGAGTTTGTGAAGATTTAATTGCAGATTCAAAATACAAGCATGTTTATATCACTCAGTTGTATATCTATAAAATTCCCAATTTTCTTATAGCTATAATAATATAGATATGTAATTACTTTATTGCTACAAATAAAAATATGATTGACGCTCATGTTTTATAACAATGTAATTTCGGATACCTGAATATTGAATTCTTTTTTGGTATTTAACAATCACCTTAAACTTGACTGATACCTGCCTTCAAGCATTACATGGGTCTGTTAAAACTGGCATTTAAAGAACAGATTTATTGTTTGCTGATGAGATTTCCTTTTACGTTAGTGTAGTACCTAGCAGTTCATTTTTGACTTTTTTGTCTAAGGTCAAATGTAGGATCAATTTAAATTTTTATAAGTCCCTGTCTGAAACTCAGTCCTACCATCACCATCATGATCTACAAGGCTGCTTCCATATCCCATTTCAATATGTGAAAGTTCTATTAGAATTTTAGGTGACAAATTGCTTGCAGCATGAAGCCGCAAAAAACAAATTAGAGAACTCCGGAGCAGTGCCGTTAGGGCATCTCACTACCTATCAAATGGCACAGTTTAAAATCAATTGGATTATATAAAACACATTTTTCAGCTCCAGCTCATGTTTCTCCTTTCCATGAAAAGTAAGGATATCGAATGCAACATGGAGATGAAACAGACTAGAAATAAAAATTTTTTTAAAGTATTGAAGAATGGAAGACCTTATCCTTAAGATCTATCTAACATGTCAAAAGTTTCGTAATACCGTATAGGTTCTGTCACTGTTAAAACCATGAAAAATGCCTCCTTTTTAGAAATGGGATGAAAATTTAGGGGAAGAAATATGAGTCATATTTTTCCAGCATACAAACTTAGTGCTATTATAAGTAATGTACCTTTCACAGCAGCATTAACTCTTTGTGAGTAAAAGGTTTTCTCTTTTCTAATTTTTTCACTTACGTACTTCCTAAAGATTAAGTACCTGACCTTTTCTCTGTTTCTGTTTTTCCTACCCACTCACCTCACCCGATTGTTTCTTTTATGCATTTCAAAACTTGAGCTCTAACATCCTCATTGACTATCTATACAACTCCAACTCTAACTTCCTTCCTCAGTATAAGTCTCATTTCTCTAATTACCTTCTATTTATGATATCCTGGATTCCCTGTTACCTTAAATTCAATATAGTTAACACCAATATCAATATGTTTTATAAGATTAGTACTTCCTCCAGGAGATTCAATGCTAGTCTATTCCTATTACACTTCCAGTCTTCCAGTAGTAGCTTTTTTTAAAAAAATTACTTGACATGATCCTACGTGGTCTTGTTGAAGATGAGTATAAGGATGATATTGACTATATAAATGCATGGCTGTCACTAGAAACACTTTCATGGTAAACAGTCTTGGGTCTCTTCCAAGTTCATGTTCATTATTCACTCATATTTGATGGGAGTCTGAGTGGAACTCGGCATAATTTAAGACTTAGATATTCAGATGAAAGAAAGGAAAATATTCTTAGGAAATAAATGAGCACATGCAAAGGTATAGTGGAATGGACAGTGGCTGGTGAATGGAAAATGAGCATGATGTGAGAGGAGAATATTGTTCACTTAAGAGTCTGGTTAGATTGGAACTGAGTAATGAATACAATAATGTAATAGCCCAGAATTGGAAACAACTCAAATGCCCATTAAGTAGAAAAAATAATTATATATTGATATAATGGGAGATTACACAGCCATGCAAAAAATAAACAAGAAAAAAATAGATAAATCTCCCACACAAAATCAGTACATGTTGCTTGACTTCATTTATGTTAAATTAAAAGACAGGCAAAATTAATGTGTTGCTAGAAGAAAAAATAGTTGTTATCTTTGGGGCATAATAACTGGAGAGAGGCATGAAAAAAACCTTTTGATATTCTGAATATTCCATATTTTGATCTATATGGTGGTTATATAATTTATACAAATGTAAAAACAGTGAACTATACACTTAAGTTTCTTTCTCTTTACTGTAAGTTGTAACAATAAAAATATTGCCCTATACAGTCATTCAAGTCACCTATTTCTTTATTGTCCTCTATTTAGTTATTCTATCCATTATTGAAGGTGACATAGTGAAGTCTCTGATTATTATTGTAGAACTGTTATTCCCTTCAATTCTGTTAATTTTTTTCTTCATATATTTAGGGGCTCAGTTGTTATATTTATTGGGTATTGATATGTTTATTTTAATTGTGACATTTTCTTGATAGGTTTCCCCTTTTATCACTATATAATGTCCTTCTTTGCCTCTTGTAACAGTTTTTTACCTGAAGTCTATTTTGCATGGTATCGGTATGGTCACCCAGCTCTCTGATTACCATTGCATGCAATACCTTATAAACCTATTTGTGTCTTTGGGTCTAAGGTGAATCTCTCATAGACAGCAAATGACTGAATCATGCTATTTTATCCATTCTACCAATCACAGCCTTCCAATTGGAGAGTTTAATCCATTTTTATTGGAAGAACTTATTTCTGTCACTTTTCTATTAGTCTTGTATTTTTTTTATTCCTTAATTCCTCCATTATTGTTGTCTTCTGTATTTAACTGATTTTGTATTGTTTTACTTTGGTTCCTTTCTCATTTTCTTTTCTGTATATTTGTTAGTTATTTTCTTAGTGGTTACCCTGGGTATTCAATTAGCCTCTTAAACTTAAAACAATCTATTTTGAAGTAAAAACATCTTAGTTGCAATAGTATACAAAATTCTGTCCTATACATTTCCATTCCTCCTCCTCCATGTTGTTGGCACAAATCACACCTTTATACATTGTATACCCATTAATATAGATTTATAATTATTATTTTATGTATTTGTCATAAATAACATAGAAAAAAGTGGGACTTAAAAATTTTTTTAATTCAGTAACACTGGCATTTGTATTTACTTTTGCCAGTATTTATTCCTTTATATGGTTTCATGTTACTAGCTAGTAATATCCTTTACTTTGGTTTATCTGGGAATGTCTTAACATCTCTTTCATTTTTGAAAGATAGTTGTGCAAGATATAGAATTCATTATTGACAGGTGCTTTTTTTCTTTCATCACTACACATGCTATTTCACTGACTTTTGGCTTCTATGGTTTCTGATGAGAAAGAGCTGCTAATCTTATTAAATATTCCTTCTATATGGCAAGTCACTTCTCTCTGGATACTTTCAAGATTCTCTTTACCTCTGGCTTTGGATAGTTTGATTACAATGTGTCTTATTGTTGACCTCTTTGTGTTTATCCCTGAATCTTGTTGATCTCGTTGGATGTGTAGATTCTTCTTTTTGTCTTTTTCTTTGTCTTGTTTTAAAATCAGAATTGGGAAATGTGAGGCCATTACTTCTTTAAATATTCTGCCTGGTCCTTTCTCTAACTCCTCTCCTTCTGGGATGCCTATTATATCTATGTACTTATGTATCCATTATGTGTAGGGACATCATCAAGGTATGCTTGATGGTATCCCAGTCTTTGCAGGTTGGCTCCACGTTGGGGCAGTCTTTCAAAGCTTAGCCTGGTCATTTATAACTTTGCCTTAGCCTTCACTTTCAACTTGTGCAAAAACCTAGCCTTTGGAACCAGGAGTCATTTCCAAAGTGGGAATGCTGGCTGCCATATTTAATAAGACCAGTTCTAAGCTATGTAATGGAAGGGGCGTGGCAAGTAAAAATGCTGCTAAGCTTTTTGCTGTTTTTAAATAGCCTTTTCTTGATTTGTCATTTGCTTGGTTGCTATAAATCTTTGACTATTTTACAGCGTACTGAAAAAGTTGATTCTGATAGTTTTTGTCCAACTTTTCAGAATTTTGGTAGAAGGATGAGCCCTTGGAGTTACCTATCGCTATTTTTGCCAGCATCCCAGAAGCATCATTTTGAGTGCAATATTTTCATAGAAACATTTAAGTTGCTCCGTGATAGAGTTTTTTAGTATAATCAGAATTGAATATCATAACATTCTCCAATTATATGTATTTATGTACAAAAATCATTTTGTGCATCTGTATCATTATATATTTGCCAGTTATTCAAATAAAAGAGTGGAATAACAAGGTAATTTAGTAGTTTTGCTACCAAAAGTGAGGCAGTCTAGTATACTGGAAATAACACAGACCTGAAAAACGAATCCTGGCTTTTAGTAGTAGTCACAGCGTAATTAGCTGTGTGTCTCTAATTTAGCCTCTCTCTCAAATACTTCACATATATATAAAATAAAATTACTACATATGCTGATCTGAGAAGTCTTTATCAGCCTTAAATTTCCCCTGAATGTCAGAAGAGAGGATGTAATTCATAGATTTTAACTGAATATGCTTCAGAATGTGTGATTTATTTAAGTGAAGATTAAGCAAACTTACATATAAATACAATGAAGCAATCTGGGGAAAGAAGTTCCCTGTGTGTCTTCCTAAGCCTGCTTTAGAAACTAGGGTTGAATGCTTAATGTTGCCTTGAATCCATTTAACATATTTTCTAACAGTTTGCAATGAATATTTAATTTGCAAAGTGTCACTATTAATAAAATAGGCTGAATTTTACATTTGCAAATATAGAAAAATACATAAATAGCAAATTCTGAAAGATATAAAGAGGTCTGTGATTTTTATATAAAGAACATACAAACCTGTGTAAAGTGTCTTAATTAAAATTGATTGATATGTAATTAAAAAATAAGCAAAGGCCTAATCACTTCCAGTTTTTTTCTTATTTGAAATTGAACATTTTATTCAATTTCCCAAAGACCATTTTAAGATTTCCGTGGATCTGTAAAACCCCATGTTTTTCTTTGATGCTTATAAATTTATCAAATAAACATGTGTAGAACTAGAAACAAAGATCTGATTCCATGATGTTCTACAAAGACCCAAGAGCTACATGATTAATGGCAATCTGCCAAGTAATGTAATATGTATGTTACTGAATTTAGTGGGGAAAATGCTTATTTTTAGGACATTTTCTGAAAATACTTGGCTCTCATGTAGGGAAAATTACACCTAAAGATACCTTCTTAAGGGAAGTAAACAATTAAGAATTTTCATTCCACATCAATTTTGTTCACAATTGATATTAAACGTAAAATAGCATTAAAGTCTCCATCTGTTATACTCCACTATAAAATGAAGACTTGATTGGTCACTGAAAAATCTAGCCAAAAGCAAGTCTTCTTTAAAGCACTAAATGACACATAGTTTAAATAATATGACTGCACAAAAGGTAATGATAGAGCTGGCTAAAATAAGAGCAACCAATTTTTTGTAATTCTTACTAGTGGCAGGCTCTGCTGTAAGTTCTACAGATGAACTTGTATTTAAGCCTCACAAAGCCATGCAAAGTGGGTAGTGTCGTCACCATATTATGACTGAAGAAACTAAGGAGCGATGAAGCTATTGGGTTGTACAAGCTTTAGTGCACAGTTTGATAGTAATTAGAATGATAAAATGCAAGGGAACGATTTGTAACCCAACCACAGTGGCTGCTTGACTTACAAGATACATGACTTTTTCTTTTTTGGGGGCGGAGAGCTTCAGTCCAGTTTCCCCATCCATAAAATGAGAGCAGTAGTGTTTACATTGTAGAATTGTTTTGAAAATTAACTAAAACTTCCATGAAGTGTCTGACATACAAGAGGTACTTAGTAAATGACAGCAATTATTATTGAGGCAGCAGAGAGAGCATTCAGTCCAGGTCTAATTGCCCCCAAAGCTCTTTTCAGTATACTATTTGGCATTCTTACTTACAAACAGAACAAACAAACAAAACACTCAGTATTGCTGCACCCGTACCCAGTCACACAGGTGTTAGAGCACTTGACTTGCGTTGGCAGGGAGGATACTGTTTTCTTAGCTGGGCCCTAAAGGACTAAAATAACTTATGTGTGCTTGGAAATTCACCTAACTTCTCCAGCTCACCAATTCTTGTTCTATAAAACGAGGCTCTAATAGGATTTAGATTTTCCTTGGCCACCTAACAAAGTTATTGTAGGTGTGAAATATATTTAAGAAATATTAAAATATAAAGTATATTATAAAATTATAGCACACAGCTCATAAAATAAGGAATTATCAACGTGTAATAATTTTGTTTCCAGTGTATGAAAATTTCACATTGTCACTTAAAATAGGACAGATGAAATATGAACGAACCAAGAAAGAGAACAAAAACAGAAAGTACTCATTTCTTAGAAAGCACTGAGTAATCACAAAATTTTAAGTGTATGCAACTAATGACTAGCCCTTCCTACTGAGTACTTACATAGGCATGTAGTGTTCTAAATATTTTATTTGTATTTGTTCATTAAATCCTATGCATATATTCTTCTAAAAACCTGAGTGGTCCATTTTCTCTTACAAAATACTAATGAAACTTGGCAAGAGGTATATATTGTAGCAGTGTTTGCCTTGTTGTACTTAGGCAGGTAATTTAAGGAACCAAAGAGTTTAGCCCGATGTTAGTCCTATCGAGGTTACTTTTAAAATTTGACTTCAAAGGGGCATCCTTCTTTATAAGAGCCAAGATCCTTTTCACTCTCATTCTGAGTCTGTCAAGATAGACGCTGACAGGGCACAGAGAGGTTTCCCAAACAACAGGAAGCATCCATTCGAGAGCTCAGCCAATTCCCGTTGTCAATTTATTGTAATGACAACCTTCTGGCTGAGTGACAATGAACACCCATCACAACTCTGTCTTCAAGACAGCAATCACAGGCTTAAAATTTTGAGTCACTTCAAAAATATTTGGTCAAATATTCAATCTGACAAAACTTGTATTCATCAAGAGTTAAAGTATTACCACGGGCTGTCAAACATGATTTTTATGTCATAAGGCAGCCTGAAAAAAATTCCCAAGTGTGAATCCACTATAATAGAGGATAAACCTACCTATTCACATATATACAAGTCTTACAGGTCATATGAATTGTTTTGCCAACTCTGAGACTATGGCCTCTTTAACTCAGTTGCCTTGAAAATCAAGGCCAGGATTTAATTTACAGTCCAATGGCAAGGTATGCTTTAGAAAATTTTTAGTGGGGGAAAACATGGGAAATCTTTTCTTATTATGCCAATTAAGGCTACTATATGTATTATCTTCATTCTTCTCTTATTAATTGCCTCATAGTCCCATTTTATTCCTTCTTTCACATTTTAAATTTCTATCATGTGCAAGATACATGCAAAGATCTAAATGCTGAGAAGTTCAAACAAGAAGCAATTCAATGTCCTACCTCTTACAGATTTGGTGAGGCCCAGAAACAGTTGCAATACTCACTGTGTTCTTGTTATGAGATGATTTTGCAGTTCTTCAATATGAGTTCAGTGTTCGGAATTGTAATCACCTAGAGACAATGATATGTCAATATTAAACTGTTTTGCCTATGAACAGAATACATCACTACTTCTCTTATGGCTTTTAACTTTTTTTCATGTCTTTAATAGTTATTTACATGTATTAGTTCATCTATTAGACTACAGGCACAAACTGATTCATTTTTCCATCTCCTAAAACAATTATCTCAATGTGTACTGCAGATAACTGAAGAATAATGTATTCAATGAAAGAGTGAAGAAAGAAAGGGACTGAATTTCAGGTTAAATTTGTTGCCAGTAACAGATTATTTCTTTCTCTTATTATTTACTTCTTCAAAGATCATTTTTTAAGGATATAAATTGAAATTTTAATTTAGTAAATTTTTCTCATATAGGCTCCAATAATTAAATATTTTTCAAGCTTGCAAGGCAATAGTTATTAGTAACTAATTGATCAAAACACACATATATTGCAAATTTGGAAAAAATATGCTTGAGTAAAAATTTATCGACAACGCATCTGTTTATGAGATGGTGAGGGCATTATGGTACCTAGATCACAGGAAGCTTCCTTTAATATTTTTAGTTGTTCCTTAGGTATTTTCACACCTGGAGGTAACATGCAATGTGATTCAGAATGGAAAATAGGTATGATTTTCTTTTGTTTTGTTGTCACAAAGTCTACTTGTTTTATTTAAGGCTAATAATTTTTTTAAAATCAAATCTCATACAGAAAAAGCTACTTATATTTTTTATGAGAATAATTTCTTAGATGGGATAAACACGGTGAACAACAATACATACACCTTGTTAACTATGGGGGTAAAAATTAGAGATTTTTTTCATGTAAATTAAAAAGTATCTTTTCCAGTCATTTATTTTCTCATCCTTTTTTAAAATTAGAATTAGTCTTCCATTTAATTAATAGGCAAAATATTTCCATAGAAATAATGATCCTCTAAAATATTCATGGACCTACCTTTTCTCTTTTTGATTAAAGAAAACCTAGTGTAGCACATTTCTTATTTGCCAGTTTTCATATAATGGAATGCTATAAGGGTAATTACAAAAATATGCAGTAGAAATATCTCTGGGGAGATGTTATAATTTACTAAATTCTGCATTTATTTAAGATAGTCACTGAGAAACAAGCCCAGTGTTCAGATTGGCTTTATTCTCTAAACTTTATTGTCTGATATTACAAGTTAAACATGATTTCATAACTATTTGAGGCAAAATTATATTTTTCATTCTTATGTCAAACATTTTTCCAGTTTTACTAAGATATAATTGATGTATAACATGCTGTAAGCTGAAGGTATATGATGTTTGCTACTTATATACTGTGAAACGATTACCACGACACAGTAGGGTTAGTTATCACCTCAATACCTTCACATAATTACATTTTTTTGTGGTGAGAACATTCTAGGCCTACCCTGTTAGCCACTTTCAACTATAAATAGCACAGTACTGTTAATGAAAGTCACCACGCTGTCCTTTAGTTTCCCAGAACTTACTCATCTTATAACTGCAAGTTCAGGAACAAAAGAAGTCAATGAACCAGGCGTTCTGCTGGGTGACTTGGAAGCTTATTTTATTTAACCCCTCACAGCAAATCCATAAGAGAGGTATTAACTCAGTTTGTCTGAGATTCCTATAGCTTGTCCACTTCCTGAAGGTATGCGGTTAAGGAAGCAAAAGATTCAGGATACAAACTTGGCCTTCTCTGACTCTAAAACCATTGTTTTTTTTTCCTCAAGAAAGCTGTGTGTATGGGATTTCTCTGGGGTAGAATGGGCTCCAGGGGACTGATGTCTTTGCCAATCAAGAGGAAATATAATATTTCAAAAAAAAGGTAGGAAAATCAAACAAGTGACCAAATACCACACTGAGTAGCCGTGGACTCCTCTGCAATCTGATTCCATACCTAGTAGCCACTCAGTTTCTCTCTACAGTGTGGTCTCTTCTCTGGTGTCCTTCATATCAGACTCTTCAGGCTCTGACAGCTCTCTTGTATCTGGGGTTTCTAATTCTATGCACATGCATCAGCCATCTATTCTGGCTAGTTTTAAACCACATCAAAGCAAATTCACTTTTGACTTGCTAATATTTAAAATCTGAGGGAGATTATTGAACTTTTTTCTCTACTTTTACTTGTAGAACTTCACAAATGTCATCAGAGAAGTTTCTGTGGGGGCAACCAAATCAGTTTTACTTCTACAAAATGGGCAAAACCTTAATTTACTGTAATTTCTTAGCGATTTCAAGATTTGCTAATTTAAGTGGTCAGGATAATTGGGTTGCAGAGAATTACAGTCTACAACATTGTGCGAACTTTTGACAAGCAGTTTTTTCCCCACTAGCACAGAACCTTAGATTCTAAAGTATTGAGATAGAGTTTTGAGAAGCACTGTGATGTCCAAATAGATAGAAACATAGTTGAAAGATTTCATGCACTTTCATAGTGCATCTCAACCTCAAATGGAAAAAAAAAGACATGGCCATCAAAACTGTGTATATGGGCACACCTTAAACCCAGCAGTGGGAAGAGAAAGGGAGACTAGGTATTGAAGTGGGCTGAAGAAAAAACAAAGGTCCATCTTGAAATTAATGACACCTACTCTGTTTTGCCTTTTTTCTACTAAGTCTTACCTCTGTTGCTTCAAGTCCTATGTGTTGCAGGCTTCTCACTTCTTTAAATAGCACTTGCAGTGAGAGATAATGTAACACAGGGCACAGTGTGAACAGCCAACAAGAGAATCATTTAAACAAATGGATTTGTAAAACGTGATTGTTTTACGCCTGTCCATGTCAGGACTGCAACTTGAATTAAACATAAGGTGGTTCCTTCCACTGAATCAGTAAGTGCAAAGAACATGGCTCGCAACTATGTTTTATTTCACAGACAAAAATGATTCTTAGCAGCTTTCTGAAGGCTATGCTGCAGCCACCTGCTGTGAAAGTTGTTTGCTTTGTCTTGTAAACTTTGTTCTTTTGCAACTAAACCAGGCAGACTTGCAGTCCTCTCACTTGGGGCTAGAGGCCAGAGATGTTTGAAAGGCACTTTTCTTAATGAACGCCGTAACTTCCTGTACCCTTCCTGGGGGCAAGTCAGAACAACAGGAAGAGCAGAGGGGTTTGCCTGAAGTTGGTGTGTCTAAAATTCTTAGGCATATCAACTGACTTGTAATCAAAAGCAATTTCTACCATTTTCTAGTTGTCCATATGAGTTTACAACTTCTAAAAATTTGGTTTTGTGGTAAATAGTGGAGTCCAGAGTAATCATGGTTAGTGAAAATTGAAGAATTAGATGACATCTACTCTGTCCTCATCTACTGTTTCCATTGTGTAAAATAAAATAAAGACCATTATAACATGTTTTTTTTTTATTCATGTAGTTATTGGGTGCCTGGGAAACAAAAGTAGGGGCATTGGGAACAAAAATGCCTCCAACTGTCCTCAGTTTGAAAATGTTGAATGATTCCTGAAGCACAGTCTGAAGAAGGGAAGACAAACTAATTAAAAGGTACTTTATCGTCTTTCTTTAGCTTGTTCAAATTCATAGAAATAAGTATTACAGATTTTCATATCTTATTCTAACCCACTTTTCTCAGAATTCCAAAATTAAGTAAATTATATTAATTTAGGAAGTTGAACAAAATCTTGAAAATTACATTTAGTAATATGTATACCTATTGGCATACTTGATAGGGTCCTAGCCACACTGTCAGATCATCAGATCCAAACCTGGTTCTGTCAATAAGAAGCTATTGCCTTTGGAAACAAATATTTACTTCCTACAGTTTATTTCCTTATCAAAAAGCTCCAATGAAATACAATATTCTCACTTTACCTGTAATGCTCCACAAGACAGCTTTTCATAACAAAATAACTTTGAGAAACTCATATAACAAAATTTCCTGTTAGAGATAACTCAATTCATATTTAACATAGTAAAGGTCTTGTGAAACTCAGAATAAGGTAATTTTAAATTTTTGTTAGCCTTCAGTTATCCAGAATTATTTGAAGAGGCAACTTTCTAGTTTTATTTGTAAAACCTCCATACAGTTTGGTAGTCTTAATGAGTCATCTTTTGATTCTTTCAAAGAATTTTCATGTACAGTTTGATAAAAATATGCCAGAAGCAGGTCAGAAGCATTTGAAAATGTTGACAAAATGAGGTGGTTTCATTTGTATTAATAAATAATGGATATAACTAATATTCTTAATAAAGGAGATATTTATTTGCCTTTGTATGAAAGTCATTGACGTTGTTTCTAGATATGAAAATATACTATTGCACTAAGAAAACTTTCAATAAATTCCATAAAAGGGAGTGAGATAGTCTAAAATTTATGATTAATATGAAACAAGACTGTAAATTAGTTACAAACATTAGGAGAGGAAAACTTTGACTTGAAATTTTGGGGAAAAATTGTTTAAAAATGCTTTTTTCTATTCTACATCATTACATGTTCACCCCAACTAGTGTAGTTACTGTCAACGTAGAAAGAAATTACAGTATTATTGACTATATTCTCTATGCTGTACTCTCGTCCTTGTGACTAATTCATATTATGATTGAGATTTTTTTTAACTATAAAGCCAAAAAAGAAACCAAAGTGGAAATTACATGATATGGGAAATGGCTAAAATTGTGCAGACAAGAAAATCTAGAGCCTTTAAGCTAAGTAAGAAGATACATTAAAAAATGAAATTAAGTATTCCACACAAAATGTTTGAAAAAAAATAAGCAAAACAAACCAAAAGAAAGTGGCAGGAGAGAAGTAATAAATATATGAGCAGAAATTAATAAAAACCCAATACCTTCCATGAATAAATTCAGAATATCATTCTTTGGGAAAAAAATCAATAAATAGATAAACTTAATTCTAAAGTCCAGCAGGAAGCACAAAATCACAAAAGTAGGACTGGTAATAACAATGAACCACAGGTAAAGAGGAAATTTTAATAATCACTGGAGACTGTCTCTACTCTGGAAATGCATTTTAAAATCTGACTAAAGTACAGGAGTGATTGTCTAGGACATTAGGAAGAGGGTAAGAATGATCAGATTAAAGCAATGATTGCCTTTAGTTAAATATTTTAGATTTATAGGTATATTATAGATTTCCTGATAGAATTTAGGTGATTTTTAAAGCTTTAAAAATTCAGAAAAAAACAGAAAATAAACTGAGTTCAATCATGCTTCTTCACTTGGTAAACTAGGACAGAATGGTCAAATCAAGATGCATTTTAAAGCCATGATTTTATTTTCAGCCCCTTGTATTAAGCCTACAAAAGCAACCAAAGGTCATATGATGGAAATAACCTGAAAGTAATAATATTGGGGAATTAGTGGGGCCTTAATTAAAAGATGAAATGCTATGTTAAAGACACCTATTTTCAGTTTCCTGACTTTGGTACGGGTCTTCTCTCTCTCTTAAGGGCTCTACATTCAGCATCTATTTTCACATCTGTCACAGCACCGTCATGATGAGTTTTTATGTGTGTCTTAGTTGCTGTCCTCTGAGGTCGGTAACTGTCTTATTTTATTCTGTATTCCTGGAACCTGCCGTAAAATTCAGCTCATTGTAAAGATTCAATGACATTGAACTCACTCATTCATTCATTTGACAAACACTTTTTAAGTGTTGACTTTGGTTAATGAAACAATTGCTAGCACAGTCCTCAACTCTGCAACTCTCCCACATGTAAAACCTTGGGTCAGCTCCTTCTTTGTGGCGGTTCTTCCTGTGCCAAAGTGAGGAGGCCTTGGGGAAGCACGGTCACTTGTCAATGTCTAGACAAGCAGAGCTCAGAGGCATTTGGGGAGGGTGTTCATCAGAATTCCAGAACCATCAGAAGACTATGACTTCTCGAGTGAAGTGCTGGCTCCACTAAAGAGAGGGGTTAGTGACAGAGCCCAACACCAGGCAAGCGCTGGGGAGGGGAGCCTGGTCTAGCCACTGGGAAACTCTCCTCCAAGAAATGGCCAATACATGTGGAGGAAATGATATGGCCTGGAAGGAATCGCCTCGAGACTGGAGGTGCTTCTTTGTTCAGCACAGGATTTATCTTTTTATATGATAACTAATACCTCTTTTAAAAAAAAAACTCCCCTGTCAGTATGGCTTATTCAGTCCATGAGGAAGAGAGACATTCCAAAGAGGCTGACTGGCTTCCCCAGGAGGGTTGTCTCCAAGGGGGGTGATCAGTGCAAAGGCACTGTAACTCCCTCCACCCTTCACATACCATTTTTCATGGCCCAAAGGCTGCCCCAGTTTGAGGAAATGTATTACCCAGATTGCATACAGACTGAATAAGTTCTCCCAAGTCTACAGGCCAGATTTTGATGAAAATCACTGAGACATCAAACTGCCTTATCCAACTGGTCCAATGTCCTTCCTGATTGGGAAGCCTTCTAACAGTAAGAGACCATGTGAATACTTAGGAAAAGACAAAAAGCTATGAAAAATGTTCTTTCCAAAGTTCTGCTTTAAGCTAGAACTATGCTCAATGACTATTATTCTAAGTGAAGGGAGCAGAGAGAAGCCTTCAATTTTCAGAGTGCAAAGTGATCTGAGCTACTCAGGAGGCTGATGTCTGCTTCTGAACGCAATGGCATTTCTGCAAAAATCTTGTCAATGCTCCCATACAGTTCCTTTCATCTTCCTTTTGTTCTTCAATTCCAGCCATCTTTGAGTTTATTAGAAAGTCCCACATGCAAAAAAAAAAAATGTTTTAAATATATACTGTTATTTTATCAGCTCATCCTAAAATAATTCCTGAGATATGAAATTAATTTTTTAAAAAATTAAAAAATAACACAAATACAGAAATACATTACACCTTAGTAGTTACAGTTCTGGCATAAAAAAGTATTCACTAAGTATTTGTGGAATGGATCACAATTTGTTGTTAATCAGCTGAGCCCTTCATACAGCCTTTAAAAAGTAAACAAAAATGAATTTCTCTAAACTTGCCTAGTATTTAAATGCTGGAGCTGTGTGCTTGCATGAAAAAAAAGATCATGAGTGACCTTTGTTATCCCCACATAAGCTGGATTTGCAGAGCACAGGGCCCAGAGACTACTTTATTTCAGTTTGGAAATTAGCCTAAGGCAGCTGCCACCAGGAGGCACCACTGAGGGTAGCATATAAATCTAATTTTTCAATCCCTTCTCTATACACAGTTAATAGAGAGAGACATGGAAATATACCATGCATTGTGAAGTCTGATTTTTTTCTCTAGAACATAAACCCTGTAATTACTGAAGTGTTAAAATAAAAGTATTTAAAACTTCAATACGAACATTTACATTTTATGTTAAGAAAATACCATTTTAAGCAAAACGCCAAGGAAAACTAACACAAAGTTGTAAGAGTTGCCATTCATGGTAAGCTTGCACCGAGCTGTCAATGGTATGTTATAAGCCAAAATCTCTTGGGCTCTGAGAAGTTCCACCTTCGTTCCTCCTGTCTAAATTCTCCTGTCCACCATCCCACACACGACACACTGGGTCCTGGCTCTATTCTGGGCACTGCTTCCTGGGCATCTGATGTGTGGGGAGGTTTGTCAGTTCAAACTCCTCCAAATTTCTATAAATCGAGGATTCTCTTCACCCAAATAGACACCAGTGAGGCTCTTGCTTGGCAGCCCATGGCATTACGATGTAGGCTTTATCTGCTACAGGGCCCCACTTAGTTCCGGGGCTGCTGAACAGGCTTGGGAGTCGCCCTGACACACGGAGAATCAAATCTCCTCTCTGTTGAATTTGGCCTGGCAAAAACCAAGAAAGGAGTCCCTAAAGACACCGCCACCAGATGCCTTTCCTTCTCAAGGGGCTTCCTCTTCCTTAGGGCTTCCTCAATGGGGTGCACCCAGCATTCCTTCATTCGTAATTAATTATTTACCTCTGTCCTCTTTATTTACCACACCTGCCTAGTCAGGGCTACGACTTTCGTTATTCAACATTGAGAAAATGTCGAAGGGCCATTCATTGCTTTTTACGCTTTAACTTTTAAACATTTGTACACTTTTAACATTTAACACTTTAAATGTGAAAACACAGTTTTGTGGGATAGTTTTCTCACTGTGGGGAAGGGGCTTCATCTGATCTGCAAGGAAAAGAGCTCAAACCCCCAAGAACACACTTGTGTTCCCTAACAGGACACATTTGACTTAGCAACACTCATTGGTCTTGCAGCTCATACCTAAGTGTTTAACCCCAAATCATGCAGCAAGTTCAGTCTCCTCCTCTATTATTCTCATTCTGTGTCTTTTCTATTACACAAAGATTAACCTCTCCATCACATCTTTATTAGTTTTTGCTTTATGTAAAATAAGTGTTTAAGCCATCTAGTAGAAAATAAGCCTGTCTTGTGATTACACTGGTTTTCTAGGATAGCAAAGTACAGAAACAGGTGCAAGAGTGAAGAACATTTGCTGGCTAAGTTCTAAGAGATGGGGGTTCCAGGCCTGATTCTCTTATGCCCTAACATTTGGTGTTTGACCAATTACCTGATGATCTTCGTCTCATTTTCCTGGTGGAGGGTTAGGCTAGGTAATCCCCAAGGAGATTCTCAGTCACAACATCCTATGAAACCCTAGTATCTGACATATCCCTTTAGAGTGAAAGCAAACTCTTAGGTTAAGTTGTGTTAGCTTTTTTAAAATAGTGACATTTAACCTAGTGTGAGTTGGGAGAGAGCCTATTCCTTGCCCTTACATCTAAAGAATTTGGTTTCTCCTTGGCCAGCTAAGGAAATACATGTAATATGCATCCAACACATATGTGGACAAAAGGGAGGAAGGAGGGAGGGAAAGACAGAGAGAGATAGAGAGGGGGATGGAGAAAAGTAAGTAAACAAGAAGACTTACTCTTCAAAACTGAAAACACTCCTGTTCACCTAAATTGTAAGGGGCAGATTGAATTATGATCTGTCCCTGGAAACTAACAACTTTTACAATTTGTTTTCATCGGCACTGAAAAGCCCCCACTCTTCATCCTAGTATTTCTTTTCTCTCTTTAAATTATGGTAGTAATGTTTTCCTTCCAATACTGCTTCTCCTCTGTGCTCTTAAGCCCTGCAGTTACTCAGTATAATTGACTGCATGACAACTAGAGATAGAAGTAATGTTAGGTCAGCAATCTAAGTCACATATCAAACTAAGAAGGTATTATGGGACAAATCACATTTTAATCAGTCGGTGCTTAGATAAATGCAGGAATATTGATAGCATTTATGGTTTGTATAACATCCTGTGGTGTGACAGAGCAATAGCACTTTGAAATATAGTCAGTGGATGTTAATTAACGGTAAATCATAATGGAACTCCTGTGGTATTACATGATGTCCATGTGAATTCCCTAATAATTTATAAGGCTTGATGTGATTCCACAGCGTGTGACAAGGAGTATGATTATTTGTAGCTCTGCTTGATCTGCAGCATAAAATTTACTTTTGAGGCAATGGGATATGCTGCTAACACACACTCCTTTCCAGGAATCTTCCTTCTACAGAGCCGTTTCAACTCTTCCAGAATCAAGATATGGCATCAACTGCTCAGATGAAACACAATTGTACAGTGAAATACATAAACATTATCTCGCAGGAAATACATAAATACATTTTTTTTCTCCAGGAAATAATAAGTGGAAAGTAGTTTCTTAATTACTAGTTCATAGCTGCCTGGTCTCAGATGCCATGATTTTGAGTCCCTAATGCTCTAATCTTAGACTAATTGCATCCTTGACATCTAATTGTTCTGTTCCAACCCTGACAGGCACACTGTTCTTTCAAACGCTTCCTGGGGAGGTGTGAGAGGGAAGGGGAAGGAAGAGACTTATAATAGCAGACTAAAAAATTTAAGGATACTTAGCCCCACTCCCAAAATTTCTCAAAGCCTTTAAATTTCAAGAGCACAAGAAGCATGCCACACGTTAATGATATGTTTCCTCCACATTATTAAAGCGCTCCCACCAGTGTTATGTTAGGTGACTGACAAATGAGTCAAAAAATGCTAATGGGATTCAACTGGCCTTTTTTTTCCCTTTAATCTGTACCCACAAATTAGCTCTTGTTAATTTACTTGTAAATATCAGTTGCAAAAATATGAGAGGCAAATGAACGGTCTTTAAGCAAATGATGCATACTTCTTCCAGAACCATCTTTCTACTTCCCTACCCACTTTTCCATACATTGAAATTGGAGCTAGAGGGTGAGGGGCAGAGAATTTCAGCTGGGGCGAAGGATTTCGTTTGCTTCTTTCTATGCAAGACCAAAACACCCTTTGCCCATGAAACCAAATACAAACTTATTTTTTGAAAATATCACAGAAGCAGCTGCTCCTCAGCTATTTTGAGTGGATTTGCTGAGAACAGCTTGTAGCTGCAATATTGTATATGGTGGATGGCTGACAAGAACCAGGCTGTGGGAGGAGAGTAAGTAGAACCTAAAACCGGTGCAAATTCTGTTAACTAACAAATGGGGGTCAGGGATGGGGAGAAAGGCCATGCCCCAAAATGGAAAGAAATGGTTGGGGAGGCATGATCACCCCACTGGAAAAAGTACTGGCCTTTTTTATTTACCTAAGTCAGACTTAAAACTTCTAATTTGTTAACAAAATTTTAAGTGAGAAAAGACAGAAATGAGCAGTAAAAACGATGAAAACAATCAGAAAGAATAAAGGACAAGAAATAAATTAACCTGTGAATGACTATCCAAGCTGCAGCAAGGCAACAGGCAATGGCTTCCTCACCTTTACCCTGGGTTTGATGGCAGCTCAGAAGAGCAAGATCTGGTGTATTTGTTGCACACTGGCTTGCACATCATATCTCTGGCTAAAGGCTAAAGAGTTTTAGGTCTCTGCTCTGGGTCATAGTTGCTAATCCGTGTGTGCAACAGGGAAGCATAGTTAACTAGGAATCCTGGGCAAAGCATCATCATAAGAGCATCCATATCTGAAGCCAAGCTGAGACAACACAGCCTCTCAGAACCCATATTCTTGGTAATCAGAGACTCAAAACAGCAGTTACTTTGAGTCCTCAAGCTGCCAGAAAATGCTCATGACAGTCCTGTGTGTTTTCCCCCAAATCCTCTGGTTTATTCAAATACCCATTCTCCATATCGTTGGCACCTATCTCAGTATTTCAAGTCTAGCTCTGACCCAGATCCTCTTGCAAAGAAGCCTTTATGTTCATAACAGTCTCACCTCCTCTTGTTTAAAAATTTTAGAAAGAAACCCATTTTCCTGACTCACATAGGTTCTCTGTTTCTGATATTTGTTTCTGATTGACAGCTCACACCAAGCCTTAATTGTAGTTTTGACTATATGGATATTATCACAGAAAAAAAAATCACAGACTGATGAGTCATATAAGGCAAACAAGAAAATTACAGTTTTCTGAACATGCTGAAATTGCTCCATAAAATATATCCCCAAATAATGTATTTATTCACACTAAAGATTGTTTTTAGTGACCCTTTTGTGACTTCTAGTGCTTTGGAACTCTGAAAGGGTGTTTGGTTATCCAGGAGTCACTCCTGGAATTTAATGTATAAGGGTCCAGGGGCACTGAATGTCCTGATGTGCATTTACAGTCCTGCACAATTGAAGAATCGCCCTGCAGTCTTCTGCAAGACTGTCAGATATGCCACAGGACATAGGACACAGGATGAGATATCTGTTTATAAGTTCCTATATCTATAGCTTTAAGTATAAACATAAAATATGTTTGGTGTAGGTTTAATATACATCGACTGTTCTAGGAATGCAACTACTATGCAGAGAACAGACTATACTTTCTTTGGACCTTTACCAGGAGCTGCTTACCGTTTTATAAGACCACAATATCAATGGAAATGCCATTCATGAAATTTGGACTGCAATGCAGTGCACGGATATCAGACTGCATCTGCAGCAATCACATTCGTGGTGATTCTACAGGTAGGTGCAGGCACCCAACCACTTCATTAGCTCCCCCGGTGTAGTTACATCCATCCATTTGTGTCTTGGAAGTATATGTTTCCTTTCCCTAAAAGAACCTTCACTGACCAATTTTAGATTTATCCCTGATTACTATTTACTTCATTTGCACAACATTTTTCTTATTATCATGTAAATGCCACAAGGCAAAGGGTCTATTTCTTGGAATTCCTTTGAGTGGAGCATACTTATGCGACTTTGATGAGAGCCTTTACCCCTGCTTGGTCCAATGAGTGCTCTGTTTTTGCCACTCTGATTTTTGTAACCAGGTTCTGTCACTTTTGTGTTTACCTTTCCCTCCTCAATGGCTGACTGGCAATTTTTCTGGACTTTAATGATTTAACTCTTTCTGTGTCTACTAGTTAGACTTGATACTTTCCCCCTCCTCTTAAAGAATCCCCTTCCCAGTCAGTATATACACCTTACTCTTAAATTATAAAATTATCCAAATCAAACTAAACTGTTTCCTTTTTCTTCGATGGGTAGATATACTGACACAAAGATTCAAAGGTCTGGTCCTTATGACAAATAGGTTCCTACAGTAGAAAAGCATACTTCAGATATCACAGCCATTAAAACCAGCCAATTACCTTCTTTTACTCTGACTTAACTTGTTCTAAGTAACTTGTTGTATTTGGCTTTCTATATAGAATTTCCTACAGAGGTGAAAGTAAATTGGTCAACTGGCACAAGTTTCCTGTACTCTTTGCACTTATATTAATCATTACAAATCAATAAATTGACATTCTTAGTTCTATGTAAACCTTTTGTGAGTTTAGTTGCCCTCTTCTATTCCCTGGGTCCAATTAATTATGAGTATGCTAGCAAAATAAAACTCATGGATAAACAAAACTGAGAATCAGACCGTAGATTAAGTATTCACCCTCAAAACTATGTAAACAACTAACTTTCCCAGTAGGAAATAAGTCCTAGAGATTTAATATGTAACATAGTGAACATAGACAACAATATTGTATTATAATCATCAAAGTAGTTTTGAGAAAACAAAAAACACACAAAGGCAGAACATCACACTACACAGAAACAAAATCTTGTAATGAAAGAAACTTAAACCTTAGAGGAAGAAATACCTGGAATGTAATCCACACTTAGACATTTATTAGTATGTGACATTGAAGAGCGAAGTGTTATTGAGGTAATCTCTAAGCCTTATTTTAAATGCTTAACACATGCATACATGCGCAAACACACATTAACTTGGTATTTGCTGTTTTAAATTCTTAGATGGCACATGCTCCCTGCTGTTTGTGCTAATAAGAACAAGGTTGGTTTTAAAGGAAATGGCCCTGGTTTTTAGAACTAAGGGGATGGCTAAGTAAAGGCCTTATAACGAGGGCTTATTCTTTGGATATAATTCCACCAGTTGCCATGTTGCCCTCGGATGCCAACCACTATTATGTTGGGGAAAAACCAATCTCAGACATATCCTTGTGTTTGAAGTATAGCCAATAGCTGACTTAACCTCCACTTGCTCCTTGCTTTCTAACAATGAGGAGAGTGGCTGTGTGACAAACTAAGACTTACCCGTGAATATGGTGCACATGGGATATTTTTGAGTAGCAGCTCCTATACTCCCCCAATTCAGCAGAAACTATAAAAGTGACCCAGATGGAAACACCCACCAGAACTACAGGGGTCACTAGAGCTAGGGACAAATGCTTCCTATTTTAGCTGACTGCTGGTACACCAGATGCTACCCTTTTATGGTAGCACTGCAGAGGCCCAATGCTGGATAATGGATGGCCACGACAGGAAAATGCCAGGTGACACTCAGAGCCTACCAAGCCACCACAAGCCAGGATAAAATTCTGCTTGAAACACATGTCATAGCCTTAGTTTAAGATAATAAAGTGTTCTTCTTGTTTAAGCTGCAGAGGGTTGGAATCGTTTTTGGTAAATCCATGGATCTTGGGGTAGAAGGAAATCGATCAAACACTGTCAACACTTTTGGGGTTGCAATTCTTACAGGAATCCCCTATGACTTCTTAGATAAACAGGTATAGTAATACCTACCTTACAAGGTTGTTGTGAAAGTTGGACATAAAATATATAAAGAAGTTTGTCCATATTAAGACATCGTTTTTAAACTCATTATTGTAAATCAGAACTGAACAAGATTTTCCACTCTAGTACGGGGAAAAAGTATGGCTCATCCCAAGAGCCACATACTTAGGAATAACACTCATTTCTTTGGTCACATTTTCTTTGTGGGAACTTTTCAAAGACAAGTCACATAAGATGAATTTCCTGTAAATTGTAATCGTTTTCTACACTCAGAAATCCAAATATCCAGCCTAATCTGCCAGATTTTAAGAAGATTTCCAAAGAATTAAGGATAAATGAGTCCTTATATTCAACCCCTGAGTTAGAAAACATGTAACTCATATTATTTGTGGTGGTACTATTAGTATGCTACTGAATCAGTATGTATTTGGACCATCATTTAACAGGTTTGAGAGACTGTGTGTGTATAGGAGGAAATACATACTTTGAAATATGTGGCTTTAATAATTGTGTGAAACAGGAGACATTTGCAAGAGTCTATGAGAATGTTGCGTATTTTACTCAACTAGTTTATCATGTTTCATGACCTTCAGCATGTATAGGCAAAAACAAAAAAAACCCTTGAATGATCAAATTCTGAGCATATAAATACTGAATCCATGTGAAGAAACAGATTTTGGTTATCTTGCTGTAACTATTTTAGGATATACTGTCATTAAAAATATGGAGAAAAATCTGTAGTGGGCAATCCCTGAGGAAAGAGCCCTTCATTCTAGCCAGAATGGTAATATGATGCCTATCAATCTGTAAAGTCTTCATGTTGTGCTATATTTAAAGGTGAAAACCCTTTAAAGAAAAATATAACAGTGCCTTTGAAGGAAGGGTTTTAGGATGAGATACTGTCTTTTGGTGAGAAACAAATTTTGTTTCTCATCTCACAGTACACACACGGCTTATTTTTAAAAAAGAGAAAAAAATAGAAATAAACTAGACTCTTTACCCACCATTTCAACTCATAAAAGGAATTCAAATTTTTAGCAATGTCAAAAATTTGACAGCCTGACATGCATAATAAAAGACAGCCCAAACTGTGAAGGGATACAACAGACTAATGCTGAGAGAAGGGGAGAGAAACCACGTATTTTGTTATACAGAAGAAAGTACAATGTCAGAATAATAGGCATCCAAATGGATAAATATGAGGTAAAATCTAAAGAGATGTAGTTATAAAGAATCAAGTAAGGTACATTTAGAGATGCACAGTTCTTTGGAATTATGAATGTATCAAATAATTATGAGAAGCTTAAAAAGTAAAAATTATTTGAACTGTGCCTTCAGAAATGGTACATGAAATAACTAATATGCTAGTGTCATGAAATAAACTAATCACCACCTTTTTGTTTTAATAGATGAGGCAAGTTTCAGGTTCTCAGCAAAATCGAGTGGAACATACAGAGATTTCCTATGCATAGCCTCCCCATTATCAACTATTGAAAAATAACTCTAATTAATTTAAGAGATATATATTACAAACTCAAAGATAACCAAAAATTATGGAAGAGGTAAATAGTAATTCAATAGCGTAGATAAAACGGAATAAAAAAAGAATGCTCCTTTATCCTTTAAGAAAGCACAAAAACAGGAAAAATAAAGAATATTAGAAAAGAAGGAACAAATAGAAACAACTAGCAAGCTGGTAAATTTTAAAACAACAACATCAATAAACAAATTTAAAATAATGAGCCTAAACAAACAAGTAGGAGACATAGAGTGTCTGACGGGATTAAAAAGATTGAACTATAATAGATGCTACCTCCAATAAACTCACTTTAGACACGAAGACATTGATAGGTTTACAGTAAAATAGGTTTACACACATTCATTAAGACCATATTCTCTGCCATACTCCATTTTCACCAAATTTAAAAGACTAGAAATCAGAACAAGTATGTTCTCAGACCACATGAATGTTTCTCTGAAACAAATGAGAAAACAATAAGATCACATAAATCAATAAAATCGATACAAATAAATCAATAAAAAGAGATCTAGAAAGTCCTGAAATATTTGGAAATTAAACAGCACACTTCTAAATAATTTGTGGTTCAAAAGAGAAATATTAAAGGGCATTTTAAAATATTTTGAACTAAATGAAAATAAAAATGAAACATACAAATATTGTGCAATACACCTAGAGAAGTGCTTTGAAGGAAATGTATAGCAACGAATACATAATTTAGAGAAGGTAGGTCTCAACTCAGTAATCTAATAAAGCTTAGAAACCACAAAAAGAACAGTAATTTAAGCCCAAAACAAGAAGAGAAATAGTAAAAATAAGCAAAAATCAATGAAACTGAAAGCATATAGACAGCAGAAAGAATTAATAAAATCAAAAGCCATTTCTTTGAAAATATCAATAAAACTGATAAACCTCTAGCCAGACTGGCCAAAATAAAAAGGAAGTAAATTACCAATATGATATATGAGAAAAGGGACACCACTATAGAACCCCAAGAACATTAAAGACAGAATAAGGAGATATTGTATGCCCATAAACATTCAAAGTATAGTTGAGGTGAACCAATATTTTTTTAAAGAAACCAACTATAAAAAGTCACTCAAGAAGAAATAATCTTAATAGTCCTACATCTATCCATTAAAAAAACTAAATTTATAGTTAAAAATGAAAACAAAAACACTCCAGGTCCAGTAGGTTTACTGATGAATTATACCAATTAGTAAAGTAAGAAATAGTACCAATTCTACAGTTTCTCACAGAAAATAGAAGATGAGGAACCTTGGTATCAAACCAAAGACATTAAGACGCAGGAAAACTACAAATAATCCTCCTTAATGTAAGATATGAAAGTTCTCAAAGAAATTTTTTTACCAAATCAAATCCAACAATATATAGAAAGAATAATGTGTTAAATCCAAATGGAGTTTATTTAGCATGCTTTTGATTAATCACCAAACTAAAGAAAAACCTTATGATAATGTAGAAGATGCAAGAAAAATACAAAAAATTTATCACCCGTTTATGATACAAACTCACCAAAAACTATGAATAGAAGAAAACTTCCCTAATGAGATAGACAGAACACACAAAAAAAGCTAACATTGTATTCAGTAACAAAAAACTGAATGCTTTAATCCTTAAGATTAGTAACAAGACAAAATACTCTTTCTCTACTTACATACATGTTGAAAATATGGGCCAGTGCATAGGCAAGAAAAAAATAATCAAAAAACATAGAGATTTAAAAGGAAGAAATAAAACCTTGTCTTTGCAGATAAAAGCATTGTCTCTATAAAAAAAAGCCCAATAAATCTATACAGAAAACTTCTAGAACTAAAAATCATGAGTTTGGCAAGATCACTATATACAACTCAAAATATAAAAGTAATTGCACTTCTATATACTAGCAGTGAATAACTGAAATTTGATATTTGAAAAAAAAATACCCTTTACGATACAGCACCAAAAAATATTCAATACTTTTGTATGAATCTAAAAACACATGTGGATTTGTATACTGAAAAATTACAAAGCACTTATGAAAGGAATTCAAAGATGAAAATAAATTTAGAGATTGATCCATTTTTATGGATCGAAGGGCTCAATATCATTAAGATTCAATTCTTTTAAAATTGATCTCTAGATTCAATGCAATATAACAAAAATCCTGATAGGATTTTTAGAAAACTATCAACAGGTTGACTGTAAAATGTATACTGGAAAAGCAAATGGGATGGAATAGCCAAAACAATTTTGAAAACGAACAGTTTGTGGACACATACTACCTGAATTCAGGACTTACTCTATAACCACAGTAATCAAGAAAGTGTACTATTGGACAAAAGATACACAATATATAGTTAGAAGATAATAGAAGTCCAGATACAGACTTATAAAAATATAACCAGCTGATTTTTCACAAGTTACAAAAGCAATTCAATTGAGCTAAGATAGTCTTTGAATAAATAATGCTGGAACAATTGCATAGCAATATGTAATGTAACATACCTCAATATTTCACACAAATATTAATTCAAAGTGAATTATATATCTAAATGTAAAATGTAGAACTATAAAGCTTCTAGAATATATTGGAGAAAATCTTTGATATGTTGGATCCAGCAAAGATTCTGATAAGAGATTAAAAAGATACATTTTTTAAAAAGCCCAATAACTTGGTAAACTGGGCTTTACCAAAATTAAAAACTTTTGCTCTATTTAGGACACTGTTAAAGAGAATGAAATGAAAGTGCAAGATACAGCCTTGGAGAAAATATTTGTAAATCACATATCTGACAGAGGATTTGTATTCAGGTTACATAAAGAGCCAAAATTCAACACAAAGAAATTAAACAATCCATTAACAACATAGGTAAAAGATTTGAATAGTCACTTTGCCAAATGAAATATGTGAATGGTAAATAAGCATATGAAGAGATGATCAACATCATTAGTCAATAGAAAATGCAATACAAACTCCCCAAAAATGTCATTCTTTTACCCATTATAACAGCAAACAAAAAACTATAAAAAACAAAGTAACAGACAAGTACTAGGAAAGATGTGGAGTGACTGGACCTACATATTGCTGGAGAGAAAGCCATACAACCACTTTGAAAATCACTTTGGCATTTTATTGTAGTTAAATATGTACTTACCATATGACCTATCAATCCCACTCTTAGGTATTTATTTATACATGAGAAATAAAACCTACACAAACCAAAAAAAAAAAAAGAAAGAAAGAAAGAAAAAGGAAAAACCCACAGCCTATATTAGAATGTTTTCTACAGAGGCTTTATTCATAACTACCAAAAACTGGGAACAATTCCAATTTCTTTAAATCTTTGAATGGGTAAACAAACTATGGCACATCTACGTAATGTAATATTACTCAGCAATAAAAGGGATTGACTCAACTATTCTTGTAACAACATAGAGGGCTCTCAAATGCATTGTGCTAAATAGAAGAATCCATACTCCAAAGGCTACATACTGTATGATTCCATTTATATCATATTCAGGAGACAAATTATAGGTACAAAGAATACAGCAGTAGTTGCCAGATGTAGGGGTTTGAGGAAGGATTGCTAACAAAGCAACAGCACAAAGGAAATCTGGGGGATAATGGAAATTTTCTGTATTGCGTAAAGTGGTGCTTACATGACTCTATGCATTTGACAAAACCTGCAGATTATACACCACAAATAGATACAGTTACTGCTCATAAATTTAAAAATAAATTTTAAGAGTACAAAAATTCATTTTATATTTTTAAATATTCTGTAATCATATAAGGATTTATACAGAGCTCCAAGATGTAAGGCAAGTCCAAGAAAATATATGGAGGAGAAAGAATATGAGTTGAACAAGTATATATTTTATCCCCCAAAAGGCAGTATATTTACTTCTTGGGTCATTACCTCATTCTCTAGGTATTTATAAAATATTTTTGAAGAGAAGAATAAGGTCAGTGGAGAAAGGATTCTCAAAGATGTGTGTGACAGCCACCAAAAAAGATTAGAACACATGACATTGAATGGTAGTATTTAATATTTCTAGCAAACGTTGGAAGAAATAAAACCAGTGACTGTCAGAAGGGCAAATAAGTCATGGGAAATAGCTTGCTTTTACAAAGCAAATACCATGATTAATAACCTTGAAAATTCTCTAATGGAATTATGTGTTTACTAAGGTTTAAAAAAAAAGCAGCATACAGCATATTTGTGGCTTAAAATATTTCACACAGACACTGAGAAAGTATACCTATAAATTGTGTTCATGATATTTTTAATACAAGCACTTGTAGTCACTATTATAATGTACTTTCCAAGAAAATTATCCACATTTTATAACTTAATACTTTTTATTTCATAAAAAGGTAGTAAAACATCATAGATAGATATGGTGAGAGTGTATGCCTCTTGTGTCCAAAAAAGGTTATGGGAAAATATTTCAGGTAGCAAAATGGTAAGAGGTAATATTGAAGATGAAAGTACTTACAAAACATACATAAGACCAGTAAACTTTAACAGTGCCCTGATGAGAGGTATGGATGAAATAGCAGCTGGTATTAAAGCAAAATCTATACGTACATATATATCTCCTCCTATACATACATATCTCCTCCTGTCTTCTGTCTGCACATACATGCATGTGTGTGTGTGTATGCATAAACTTTCAACAAAATTTCTTACTGATTAATAGGTAATTTTTCCTAAAATTTTCTATTCTATATTTCTAATATTTTTTCTAAAATTAAACTATAATATTTATACATTACTTATATCAAAACAAACAAAAAATAAATACCAATAATGCTGTTCTTTCTATTAAGAGTGGCTCTTATTTAGTTTCAAAATTTATATTTAAAAATATTCTAATTGTATTTGTAAAAGGTTACATTTTCCTTCTTCCTGAGGTTTACTAAAAGCTGGAAATGACAAATATTTAATCTTTGACTTACAAAACTCTTAGAATGTGTATTTTCTTATTCAATTCTCTCGACAGCTTTGTGGATTATTAGTTTCCTCATTTGTAAACTGGAACAAGGAGGTCCAAGGCAGTTAAACGCCTCTTGCTTTTGCACACATTTAGTATATGGTAAAATCATATTTAAAATAAGGGTTTTCCAACCAAGTCCAGTTCAATATAGTTTTATTTTGTTTCTTCTACTCTGTTGAATATTTGAAAGAAAAAAAGTTCATGGACAAGTTACTCTTTTTAACTTCTATAGTTACAAAGGTATAGATTAGGGTTCAGCCCTATTATTATGGTTGAGAGTTTAGAGTTTTAAAACTGTCTTTATTTACATATAAAAGCACTGTCTATATGAAAACTCCACCAATTCTATACAAGTACTTCTACAACCAAAAAGTGAGTTTAGCAAGGTTACTGTATATAAAGTCAAAGACAATAACCATATTGCCATCTATTACGGCATGATCATTTTGGGGTTTCTACTAAAAGCACTGATTACTCAACTTGGCCTATCAACTTTGTTTTATAAGAACCCAGCCATCTCCCAGGTTTTTGGAATCTCTCAGACTAACAGTTTAGGGGTTCCCAGTTGTTCTTCCAGTCTTCTCAATGTGCATCTTAGGACTCAGAAAATCAACTCAAGGTAACCCAGGAAGTTCTCTAGAGCACTTTTCTGCATAGCATCCTCCTCTCTGATAGTCTGCCCACCTTTCTGGCCATTTCAGCGACCCCAAACTTCTATCTCAGTTTCTACAACTCATGAAGACCTCTGGGCTCTGCTTAAGGTCCCCCATCTGGAATGTACTTCAGTAAATACTGAACGATAGAAAGCTGCGATGACTGTGGCTCACCTCATGCCTTCCCTTCTCTTAGCGATTACAAGTATTTACTTCTTGCCGCCCAGTGTTTGAAAGTAGTTATTTCTTGTTTTGTTTTGTCAGTTCTCTAGTTATTTAATGGCAGGACGGAAAATGCAATCCTGATTTCTTCACCATGGCCAGAAGCAAAAGTATCGACTTTATGATATTAAAATAAACAGATCTATTATACTTGAGTGCAATATTTACATTAATAGTAAAACACAAGATCAGATCTCAAAGACATTTAGTGGACATGGTTACTGTCGTTCATTCTTCATTCTTATTTGAGCCATTGGCATGGAAGGTTTGAAAAACTGATGATACTGATCAGCTTATTTGAGCCATTGGCATGGAAGGTTTGAAAAACTGATGATACTGATCAGCTTAGTCTATGGCCTTCTCAGCTGGGAAAAGAAGAAGTGGTACACAGCCGGGTAGGGTGTTTTTAAATTTGAATTTAAAATATAAATATATTTTTATACTGAAATAGTTTCAAATGTACAGAAATGACATGAGAATAGTACAGCTAAACACCTGCTTACCTGTATTAGTTTTCTACTCTGGGTAACCAATTATTACAAACGGAGCAGTTTAAAGTGATGTATATGTGTTATCTACAATCTGTGGGAGTCAGGAGCCCATCTTGGCTTAGCCGGGTCTTCTGCTCAGTATTTCAATCAAGGTGTTAGTCATGTAGTGCTCTTTCCAGGGCTTGGGGTCATCTTCTATCCTCACACAGTTTCTTGTAGCTAAAAGACTGAGCTCCCCTTTTCTTGATAGCTGTCTGCTGAAGGCTGCCCTCAGGTCCAAGAGGTCACTCATCATTTCTTGCCTGGAATCTAGGCTCTCTTTTAAAGGGTTTGTTTAGATCAGACCCATTCAGGATAGTCCCCCTTGAATTGCCCTAAATCAACTGAATGGGATCTTAATTGCACTGGCAACATCTCTTCACCTTTGCTAGACAGTGTAATTTAGCCATGGAGTGAAATTATCCTCGTAGTCACAGATCCCACCCACACTCAAGGAGAGGGGGTTACACAGGACGTGTACAATAGGCGATGGGAATCTCAGGTGTGTCATTTTAGAATCCACCTATCCAAAAATCCTTTACACAGCTTCCCCATTATAACATTTTGCCACAATCACATTTGCTTTTATTCTGCGTGTATGTGTATATGGGTGCGTGTGTATGTAAATACACACCATGCGAGAATATGTTGCATGTATCTTGTCCATTTACCCCATAAAACTCTAGTGTATATTGAGTAAGAGCAATAATATTTCCTAGATATCTACAGTACATTTTTCAAACATAAGACATTTGACACTGATATACTTTTTGCAATGTACAATTCATATTCCACTACTGTAACTGCCTCAATAATGTCCTTTATGGAGATTTTCACAGTAAGAATGTAGGCTAGAATTATGAATTGTGTTTGTCATGGCTCTTTAGTTTCCATGACCTAAAACAGTTCTTCAATTTTTATCTTTCAAGCCATCATTTTTGAAGAATACAGGACAGTTTTTCTCTAGAACAGGGTTTGACAAACTACATCTACAGGCTGAAACCAGCCCTGTTTTTTGCACAATCCTAGCAATAACAATGGTTTCTATATTTGTAAAGTGTTTTAAAACAAAACAGAAAATATGTGTTAAAAACCATATGTGACACCTAAAACCTAAATTATTTTTTATTTGGCTTTTTATCAAATCAGTCTGTGGATATCTGTTCTAGAATATCTCTTACATTGGGCTGCTTTGGTTTCCTTATGATATCCGGTGACACATTGTTTTTGAAGCTATGTAACTGATATTATATTCTTTTCAATGTAACATACAGTATAGGTTTGCCCCTTATTGGTGCTATTAATTTTGATCTCTTGGTTAATCTGTTGTTTTTTTTTAATTCATGTTACTATTTTTGCTTTGTATTATTACTAAGCAACTTATGGGACAATATTCTAAGACCATATAAATATCAAAACTTTCCCTTAGATATAGCATCTATTACTGATTCCTGCCTGAATCAGTTTTTACCATGATAATTGTAAAATGCTGATTTTCTCACCCCATCACTCTGTCTACATTTATTAGCTGGCATTCTATCTCCATGGAAGCACTCTTTTCCTCATATTTCTTTATTTATTTACCTACTTAGTTATTTGCTTGTCCCTTGTCAATATAGACTCACAATTCTTATTTTATTGAATTGCCTATAAACTATGATTGGCCTCATTTATTCTTACGTTCAAATTTTCCCATACTTTTCAAGTGAGCATCCTTCAAGTGGGCTCCTACCTAATTTTGGAGAAAAAATTTTAAAGGAGAATGAATGATTTTCACATGAGCAAAATAATTAAATCCTGTGTGTGAATCAAAACATCTTTTATATCTGAGATACTTTTTGTCTCTTACAATTAGACCTTATATTAAGAAATCACATATTTCATTAAAAGGAGACTTAAAATCTCTGAGAGAGGGCAAAATTACAGGAAACTGGGAGATAAAACCCAGAAGGCACACAAAGAACCAAATAAGTTAAAGCATCAAAACTTCTTTCATTGTTACCCTGAAATTACTACAACCAATGTCAACTATAAGGAGCAACAGGAAGAATCCACATGTAGATAAAGGAAGCAATGGGAAGACTGTGGCTTTATGACTCCCTCATGATTTTGAGCTGCTTTGCCACTTAACATTGGCTTGTGGCTTTGGAAGTTATTTAGCCTCCTTGAGTTTCAATTTCATCGTGTTTAACACATATATTTAGTGTAAGGATTAAGTGAGATTACGAATCTTAAGGCTATTGATAGCATCAGCAGGGAAATGTGATTTTGTAGCTTTAATTTAAAATAATAGTAAAACAAGTAACTGATAAGATTTGAAGCTTAAATAAGAAATCCTGAAGTATGATACTAATATAGCCAGTACACTATTAATTCCAATCTAGATTTCCAATGTCTAGATAGACATATCTGTGTAATAATACCAAGAAGTGTGACCAAATCTGTGAGTGACTGGCTGATATAAGAGCAAGCACTTATATGTTAAATACTGGAAAAATGTGTCCAACTTCTGCAGATATTATCAGATGAAAACTATTTCTATGAAAAATTGTGTGAAAGTAAAAAAACCCAAAAAGGCACCAAAGAGAAGCTAATGAATTTGCATCATTATCTATGACAGAAACTAGAAGTTATGTGACACTCTCCTAAGGCCAAGTACAGAGAAAAATCTGCTTACCTATTTATATTTAACGAATAGTAGTATTAAAATTTAGAGTGCAGGAATTACTTGCTTAACTATTTGTACATAACAAATACACAATGCAGGAATTTCTACAAAGAAAGAATATTTGTGAGATTACAATGGTTGTCACACCACCTCGCATACTAAAGTAATCTCAGATACAAAGAAGCAATTTTATAAAATGAAGGAAAGTAAAACTTGGTTGCTGCAATGCTAATTAAAATACCTCAATGACAAGAAAATGATTGTTATTTTGATTAAAATCTCAATACTATTTCATATCATTTTCATGAATATAAAAATATAATCCCAGTATTGCAGCAAGATAATTAAAACATTTAATTTTCAGTCAATATTGGCTTAAACCTAATGCTTGAAAAAGCTCAAGAATATTTCAGTCTTACCAAAATACAGATGTTCTAAAAAAATCTTGCCAACTGGATATTAGTTGTACCGACCTAATCAATAAGCACATTGTTTGGTGACAGCAGGGAAAATTGCAGCAATTTTCCATATAGGAAGTGTGGCATAAGAAAAAAAACAGTATTTTAAAAAGCAGTTTCACTACTCATGCTTTAATAATAATCTCAACATACACCTATATTAGGAGAGAGCTGTGAGCCTTGCTGGGAAGGAGGGTTGGGGTAGAATATTGACCCAGGGAAAAATGGCTCACTGAGGGCAGGTCAGGCACATTTAAAGTAGCAGTGATTTACCCGTGAATATTCATACACCTCCCAAGATGGCAAGCTTTGGTTAAAAAATTCACTGGGCACATTTAGAGGATGAATTAAAGTATTTTACAAAAGGTTTATGATGCAATGGGGGAGAGAGAAATGTTTTATCTAGATGAATATTCATTTCCTTAAGATTTTTTAAAGCTCTGGGCTGAAATTTAGCTATCTTCCTAAAAATTTAGCTTTAGTTTTAAGTAATGGCAAATCAAATCAGGCTGACTCATCTTTCATAATGCGTCTCCATCTGTCCTTTTTCTTTAGACCTGGCTGAGTATCGCTTGGGCTCATATCTAGATGCCTGCAATCCTGGGAGATAAACTTGGCAGTCATTAGCACCTGGTTTTTAAAGGCAAAGACACAGATAAATCATTTAAGGTGGAAATATAATGTGAGGAGAGAGGCTGACCCTGAAATGAACCCAAAAGACTGCCAACATTTCTGCGAGAGAAGATGTTAGCAAAGGAACCAGCTAAGAAGCAGCCAATAAAGGTAAGCAGAAAGTCAGGAAACGTGTGAACATGAACTGAAATGTCAAAAAATGTTGATAAATACCCATAGAATTTGGTAATATAGACATCTGTGGTTAAATCTGCAAGAACAGTTTATGTACAATCTTGGAGGCAGGAACCAGTTTGAAGTGTTTGAAAAGTGAAACACTTGTGAAAAGATTAAGAATGTTTATGTTCACAACTCTTTCGGGGGGGGGATCGGGGAAGGAGAGGTCCACGCAAGTGGAAGTGAGATGTCAGAGAGAAAAGAACACTTTTAAATGATGAGAGAAAGTTAGAGTAAGGGGGTGGGGTTGGGGTGTTGAAGATTTAGAAAAGGGGAGAGATAATATACAGAGAAAATATCTAAGAAGACAGGATCAGCTGGGGTCCTGAGCACACATGAAAGGATTTGCCTTTTGATAGGAGGAACATGGCATCAGTTCCAACAGCAGGAAAGAAGGAATACATATAGATGCAGGCCAATTTGTGGATTTAAGAAAGGTTTTTGAAATAAAATCCCTGTACTCAATCAGCACCTTTTAATGAGTCACGTTAAAGTCTTCAATCAGACTCTCAAGAGACTCCAGTATGGATTAGTATTTTTAACATTATGTTATCTTTATACAAATATACAAATCTAGCTGGAAAATGTTTCATGTCCTAAAAGTACTAACTGTAATCCTATCCTTCCAGTTTCTTTTCAGTGTTATCTGGATTTGTTCTATCCTGCAGGCCTAATGCACTCTTTCCTCTCCTAATGTCCCTTTGCTTGTGCAGAAACCTTTGCCTACTTAGAATCGGCCCAGCACTCACTCGCTGTGTTGAGAAGAGATTCTTCTCTAGAGGTAATGGTGAGCAGAGGTGCCATGTTGCTCACTCGATTTTAAAAATTACACCATTTGTTTTAGAACATGGATAGGCAGGAAGGGGAAAAGACCAGCATCTTAAAGAACTAGAGATAAGCTGGAATCTATGGCAATGTTTCAGACAGGAGGAAAAACCTGCTTAAACTAAGGCAAGGAGAGTGGTACAAATGGCTGGACTTGAGTGACATTCAGAAAGTATATTCAAATTTGTGATGTTTGTTAAGAATTGATTGTGGGTCATGTGAGATGAGTGAAGATGACTCTCAGGTTTTGGGTTTGTAATGTGGAGAGCTAGTATGATACACCCATGTACACTATAAAAAGTAGAGTTAGGGAAGATAATGAGTTGGCTTTGGCCATGGTGACTTGGGAGTTCTTCTGATATATGTCCTGGAAGGACATGGCCACAGAGGAATAGAATTGAATAGAAATTCAGGCTGAGGATATAGATTTGACAATTATCATCATCTATCACTGAATTAATTTCTATCTGTAGATATGGACAGGTTGATTCAGGAAGAGAATGTAAAGGGAATAGAGAGTTGAAGAGAGAATAAAGGTACAGAAAACACAAAAGGAACCCTTGAAGGAGACTATGAACAAAGACCTAGAGATCTGGGAGAATGAGGAATAATGTCAGGAAATCAAGAGAAAAGAGGAAAGTTTTTCAGAGAATAATCAACCTTGTCAATTCGTACACAAAGACTAAATACAGTTTATATAGCTGATGGCCTTGACAAGGGTAATTTCAGTGGAGAGTTGAGCATTGATATCAAGGTGTCATAGGATATAATAAAAGGACAGCCATGCTTTGCAGATACATGTCAGTTATCAATTCATTGTCTCTCAGCTCCAAATACACCTTTCAATACATGCTCTGTGATTAACAACAGAATTCATTTAAAAGGCCTCCTTTCAAGTGAGCATGATGCTAAGCTTCCTCAGCAGAGGACATTGGAAGGATGATGGAAAAGGAAGGCATTCTCCTACCATTTTTTCAGGATCCATAGGTGGGCACAGTGGGTGTGAGGACAGCCAACAGAGCCTGCCCCACCACAGGCCAAAAACGTGGTCGCTCTGAGACCTTGTAGCCAAGCCTACTGCCAACCTCTCTGTACCTTGCTCTCCTCGGAAACCAAGGCCCTTTGCACTCTGAGGACTTCAACCATTACCAGCTCTAAACTCCCAGTGCACACCTTTGCCACCAGATGCTGATCACCTGCTCCCCTCCTGTATTCTGGAGACCATGGTATTAATTTTCTATTACAAATGAAGTGAATTACCACAAATTTAGTGGCTTAAAACACAAATTAATTACTTAAAGTTCTGCAAGTTAGAAATTCAGTACATCCCACTGGATGAAAATCAAGGTTAACAGAGCTGATCCCTTCTGGTGGCTCTTGATGAGAATCTTTCTTTGCCTTTTCCAAATTCTAGAAGCCGTCCACATCCCTTGCCTCATGGTGCCTTTTTCTATCTTCAAAGTCAACAATGCTGCATTTCTCTGACCATGATTCTGTAGCCGCATCTCTCTCTGATCACAGGTGAGAAAGGTTCTCTCCCTTTAAGGACTCAAGTGACTGTACTGGGCCACCCAGATAATCCTGCATAATCTCTCCATATCAACATCCTTAATTTAATCACATCTTCAAAATTCCTTTTACCATGTGTGGTAGCATATTTACGGGTTTTGGGAATTAAGATGTGGACATCTTTGAGGGGTCATTACTCTGTCTGTCCTGATGGCTTGTAGCTCTCAGAAACCACAGACCAACTCTGGCCTTGACTAAACCAGCAAAATTCCCTGCAATCTGATGGAAGAAACCACACCTCCTCCAATGAGGTTTGAAACCTTTCCAAACTGCCCTTTCTTGAGTACTTTCCCTCAGCCCTAGGCTACCATACAGAGTTTTATCTTATTTTACATCTTACTCTGTTATCATAGTTAGTACTTCTTTATATTAAACTTCCCCTGGTTAGCCTGTGTGGTTTCTATCTCCTGATTGGACCTGAATTGCTTATAGTTTATCTGAATATATTTTCCAAAGTAATTTAGAAATGTGAAGAAAACATTATGACTATAATAGGAGAGATGGAGAAAGAAGCAAGGGCATTAATTTTAGTTTGGTTTGCTTTGGCTTGGGGAAAAAAAATTCAGCACTCTAGTAAGTAGAGGGAAAGAATCAATACAGAAATAAGACGAAGTTGCTAGAAAGAGAAAAAGTCTTAAAGCTGGAAGAGGCTAGATGTGTTCTAGAAACCGAAAATACTGGTTATCAACCATGGGAAGCTTTTTGAAAATTCCCATTTCCAGGCCCTACCCTCATTTCTGAGTTAACTGGTCTTGATTTAACTGGAGATTCTGATGTAATTGGTCTTGGGGAAGCCTAAACATCAGTTTCTTTGATGGCTAGCAATAGGAAGGCAAGAATGGGGTAGCAGAGGCCAATGTGACACAGAGGGCTAAATCTTGATGAGTCCCCGTGTAATTATTTCAATTGTCTCTGAGAAGTTGAAGGCATATAGCCTATGTTGATAGTGAGGCAGGAATTATGACAGGGTTTTGGATCTTTGCTGACGCCCACTATATGTGAAACTCAGTACTAATAATATGGCTTCAAAACAAGAAACATGGTTCTTGGCCTCTCAAATTATTTTCTCCTTAGTTGGGAGACTGAAAAAAATATATATATATATATATATCAATAATAATACAAATAGAATGTGTTCAGTTTAGAAGAAATCACAGAAGCAATGAAAACAATCTGAGTTCAGAGGGGAGAAAGAACTTCAGCTTCATGAAGGCAAAGATTCCAGGTATGGAATTAAGCTGTGGGCCTTGAAAGAAATAGAGAAAGGATGGGGGCAAGCAATCTTGATACTGCATCAGACAGGGACCCCACTTCAGCGTCTCTGAGCACATTAACTGTGCTAGAGCAGAAGATTTTAAAGGGAATAATGAGAGAGGATGAATATATTGGTTTAGGTTAGATTTAGTTTTTACACAAGAGCTAGATGCAATATATTAAGGGAGGTTGTAGGTGCCACCCTAAGAAACTTAGGCTTTAATTTATAGGTGATGAAAAGCCAGTGAAGTGGCATCTTCTGTGTCTTCCTCTGCCTCCCACAATAGTGAGGACTGATGCGCTAAAAGCTGCTCAGGCAGCCCCACTGTGGGTCCCAGTGACACGAGGCATGGCTATGAGTGCATACTTGAACAGGACATTCTGCTCAATACAGAATGTGCATTTCAGAATAAGAATACCGTAGGTCAAAACACAATGTAAACACTGGATTATAGTTAAAGGTTATAGAAATGTGGAAAATGTTTTGGAATATCATGTAATTCTTCACCCCCCTTCTTGCATAGTGTTTATTTTGCTCTTTAGCTTCATGTGAGGTTTTGCTTTCCTGCTTTAATTATTCCACATAAAATAGATCCTTGAAGCTTGCTATACCCCAAAAAGGAACATGAATACAACCAAAGAAGCGAAGCTAGTCTAGCTTTCATCAGACTTTTAGATATTCAAAATGACTATTTGTGCCCAGTCTTTAAAAAGAAAACTCTTGATTTCCACATTCAGAACAAAGTGTGGAGGACTGCCCGAAGAATCAATGTTGAAATGGGGGGTGGTGGGTATGAAGGAGTAGGAGATTATTTATGTTTTTAAGAGAAAAGTCTAACTCACAGGAAAAAGAAAATTCCTGTGTGACTGTGAGTGGGGAAAAGTCAAAACAGAGTAGAGAGAAGGGACAGGAAGGTTTGAGATGGAAGAGTCAAGATTAACAAGGATCGGAATCTCAGGTGGGATGGAATAAAAACATCCAGATAGGTTTGGGTGAATCTGAAGACATCAGACCAATGTCCCTCTTCCACAGGGCTGGCCTGGGAAGAGTACAGGCCTTTCAGGGGAGTTCCAAATGTGAAGCATTATATACAACACGCTACGGCAATGAAAGAGGAGAAATGGCTGGTCAAGGTGGGCAAGGCTGAAAGCAGCATTATGATTCTCGTTTTGTACAAGAGCAGTGACCTAAATGCCAGGGCATACCTGCCCCTGAGAGTACATATATATTTTCCAGGGGTAATGGTAAAGAACCAAGATAGAATTTGTGATTTTTAAGAAGAGTTTGCTCATTGTTTCTAACATGGATGATGGTGAATATCAAATCATTATGAATTCAATTACACTGGATACATTTTTTAAAAGCGATACTGCAGTTCCATTTAGAATGTCAGTATTTACAACATGCTAAACTTATATCCTTTGCAATCATTTAAATTTATGATGAAACTAAAGTCAAAATGTTTGAGTATTGAATAGATTTTCAAAATTATTTTAGAGGCTATCCAAGCAAAATAAATTGAATTCCACTGATACTGAATTTCTAGAACCCAAGGAGAGTGTGGAATTTCTGAAAGAGAGTGATTGGAAGAGGCCTGAGTCAGATCAAAGCTCATCCTGTTTGGGAAGCTCACAAGAGGCAGTGGTTATCAGCAAGGCACATAGGACACCTGTAGTAGGGTACAGCCCAACCCTTTTTTGGTAAAGACTTGACTATAAGACTTCTCCACCCTATGGAAGGCCAAAATATTCTAGGCCTTATGGCAGAGCTAGAAATCAACAGCAGACATTTCTGAATGAGACGTAAGGTTTCTTCACACAACTCATGGGGGTAATTACAGGATTAAGGATTGAGATGAATGGTAGATGACATGGCCTCATAGATTGATAGCAGAGAAAAGATAAACAGAAGGGTAACCCATTTACAATTACAAATTATAACTTATGTCATTTGCCAAGTCATTTACCAAAATTCAGGTCAGCAAAACAGGGCAGGAGAGGCACTGGACAAAAACATGCCTGGTCACATCACAGTGGCTGAAATGAGGACCAAGGCCAGTGACTAGAAACCAGAAGGAAGAGCACCTTGCTGAGAGAAGAGCTTGAAGACCAGCACACATCCAGCCCTCCCTGTGCCAGGAGGCCTTGTTAGATTCTCCCTGTACCGTGGCAGCATCTTGGGAAGGAGGGAGGGCAAGGGAGATTCCTCAAGAAGCAGGCTACCTTGTGATTTATGACCCACAAATGGCTATGAAAGGAGAAGAGACTAAGATGTTTTATTTAAGAAGACCAAATGTTTCCTGATAAAAACATGAATGGGTGCTTGAGAGCAAGATGTAATCCATTATAGGAAAATTCATGCTTTATATTTTGTACATCAAAGTTGCAGTATCTTTACACTGACCTGGTTACAGAAAACAATAAAATTAATGAATACAGAAATGTATGTCCCTTATAAAATGCCAAGCAAAATTTAAATGGTCCATTTGAAGTAATCACTTAGAGATTTTAAGATCAATTTTACAGTATTTCCTTTCATATCTGTTAAAATATTTGTGTCATTGATAAAAACAAAAGAATGTAAACAAAACAATATGTGTATTTGCTTAAGGAAATAGTATCAATGTAAAGTAATTTAGAGATGAGTATAGATTTGGGAATAAAAGTCATGCGTCCAGATAAGAAATTTCTTCTAAAGTCATTATAATGCCTAGATTGTGGTATTCTTTCATCTACTCATTTTATGAATATTTATTGTCCAGCTTGAAGGAAAAAGTAAAGTACCCAAGCGTCGAGATTTAGTCTTGCCTGAAGCAAACAAATTAACTAAATGTTTCTCAATTTTCCTTCCAAGTCCTACGATTTAATGAGGTCGTGCAAAAGATGACTAAACAGAAAACGTGGGGTTGCGCTGTCAACGCGGAGTGTTTTCCTTCGGAGGCCTGGCTTTAGAGCCTTGGTTGTAAAGAAGTGTGACATTTTGCTGAGGGACTGACACTCATCACATGTATTCATGAACTATTTACCACAACCCACTAGAGCAAATGCTGAGACCTTTTTGTTGTGAGGTCATAAAAACAGGACAGAAAATGGTTTTTGGCGTATTTTCTAGGACCAGCTTCAAGAAGGAACCCAGGAATGGATATGCCAGAATAAATGGCTACTAGGTCTCTGTCAGTCACAGCCTAATCCAGAGACAGAATCCATAATAGCTCTCTTAACAGGGAGGATTTAATACACAGAATTAAGTCGGTACAAAGAATTGTTAACTACATTAACTGAACAGGCAAAATAAAACCAAATGCACTGAGACACGAGGGAGGTAGTGCTTGCAGGAAACAGCCACCATACCCCACAGCTGAGAAGCTATTCAGGGAAAGGGGCTCCCGGGAGCTGGAAGGCAGACCTTTCAGGAGGGGACACCGACTGGTGGGCACCGGTGTCTCAGAAGCTGGTTATGCAAATATTACATAAATTCCAAAATTCTGTAATTACTGCTTCTCCAAAGAACTGCTGCTGAAGGGGTGAAGAAGTAAGGCTGCGGGAAGTGAGGAGATGTTATTTAAGGATACAAACTTGCAACTAGTAGATAAATAAGGCCTGGAGAGCTAATACTCAGCTGGGATTATAGGCAGCAACAGTGTATTGTACACTTCAAAGTTCTAAGAGACTAGATCTTAACTAGTCCCACCACGAATAAGAAATAGCGATTATGTGATGTGATAGGATGTTGGTTAACTCTTGCTGGTGATCATATTGTAATATATAAATGTATCAAATCAACACACTGTCCAACTTAAACTTACACATTGTTATGTCAATTATATGTCAATAAAAATGTACCTTAAAAAAGACTCAGGAAACGAACAGGAATCAGTTATTTTTTTCTCCTCCAGCTTTGCAGTCTCCCTCTTGCACCCCTCCTGACAGTCTTACAGGGAGAAAACTGCAAAACACAAATGTGGTTTAGAAGAGTCCCAGCTTCTGTGAGATGAAGCAGAGCACAGAAGGTGAGTTTGGATCTAAAACCAAGAGATTAATGATTGGTTTAGCTCCAAAAATTTATGGACAGCAGTTTTTCAAATCTGTAGAAGATAAATCTATGCAAGTGGGCATTCAAAAGATAAATTCAAAAGCATCAGAAATTGATTGAACTGGCAAATTCCTAACATTTATATGAAGTTATCTTTGTAAAGAATATATATTTCTGGCTTATAAAAAGCTACAAGCTGCTGCTGATCAAATACAGTATCTTTGTATTTAACGAGAAAGATGCTCATGTTGGGGGTTGGACGTTTAGATGGTTTGGGTTCAAAGTATACCCGGGGCTCAGACTTGCTCTTGTGGAGGGGAGAAGTAACAGTGAGGCCGACACCCTTCAGCCAGGGCTCTCTGACATTTTCCAGCTCAGGAGATGTTTTTTGGCACTAACTAGCAGTTCAGACAGACAGTCATTCTGATGGTTCAGCTGGGACCTAATGAGCAAAATGACCACCATTCGGCCCTTCAGCAGCTGACAGCTCCCATCAACTTAATCCGAGTGACATATGACTCCCGCGGAGCTGTGTGCAAGCACATCCGTGATTACTCCCCTTAGGAATGACCTGGTACCCATCAGGAAAACACGAGAGGGCATGGGCACTAGATTTGGTGCTGTGTATGTCTTCTTTTCCCACTCAGCTGATAATTCCATTCCACTTTTCTCTATTCAAACCACATGACAAGTAAGATTATAATCAAAATGAAGTTCCAAACAATGAAAAAGAAAGTGTATTCCAAGAAGATACAAAGACATTCTTTCTAGACTTATGATGATATTGAAAGTTAAAGACTGAAGAACCTTTCCTAAAAATCACAGACCTAACGTATACAGAATTATGGGACTCCAAACACATTGACCCTTCATCCATAATAATTTTCACTATATAATGTCACTAATACCAACTAGACAATTTTAGTGGTACCGTAAGTCATACCAGATATCAATTAGAATTATTCCTTAAAATAAGGCACAAGCTAAATTGGATGTTGCCATGACATGGGCTATTTCCATTTCCATTTGACCCCATACCTGTAGGCAAAAGGGGTCCTGTTACATAGCAAAGCACATCAGCTATTGCTGTCCCCAGAACCACATACTTCATTCTGATTAAATTAATAAATTGACTTCATGGTATATTATCAAGCGCCATTTGCAGGGTACATGCAGAGTGGGAGAACTTTTAATTCATTTAACAGAACTATCGCCAGGTCCCAGAGTGCCAGGTATGTGGGAGGTGCTAAATTAATAAGATGAAAGGGACATGGTCCCTGTTACCTAGGCATTCACATTTTAATTGAACTGCCACATTATATAAAGATGATCTGTAAAGTATCAACTGTTATATCAAGATGGACAAAAAATGCCATGAAATGGAGACAGAGGACATGAGATATGTCATCCTTATGCAGGAACCAGCATGTCTTTTCATTTTTCCCACTTGTACTGCATACCAAAATCAATGTTTTCCCTGTAATGAGATACCCATAGAACAACTCCTCAAATAATTAGGAACATTTTTCTTTAGTTTGATAACAGCTAACATAACTTCCAAGACAAATAGCAGACGTCCTCAGATTAAGGTTCACAAACAAATCTTGGAATTAGTTTGGGGGAACAGCTTAACAATAGACTTGTCCCCCATTTACAAGGCCTTCCCCAAAGTGTCTAGTGGCACAAAATATACTGCAGCTAGATCAGCATTTTTTTCTGTGTGTGGGAAAAGAATCAATGTGGGCTTCTAAGGCCCTGACAAAATGCAGAGACATGACGGGTTACAAGAGAAAAGAGGCTCACATAAAGAAAATAAGGGAGAAAATGTGAACAAGTGACCTGTCAGGAAAACCCATTCTTCTTTATGTACTATTGTTTTTCTTCTGTATGCCGGAGACCAAGGAGGCATGCCACAGATGGATGGTGGGATTAAGGAAAAAAAACAGTAATATATGTGATACTCCAAGAAATTAAAAATCGTTATTTAGATAAATCTCTAAACCCATCAAATAGATATCCTCAGCATATAATCAAAATTACAAGAGCCTTCACTGATTCTACGTCTCTCTCCTCTCTCTGATTCTCATAGCTCACTCAAAGTGAACCATTTTCAAAGAGCACAGCAGTCTGAAGGCTGAAAATTCTGCATTTTGAGATGACAGAATAACGTCAGGAATAAGCTTGTGCCCATTTTATGCCAGCATATCACACCCGAGCCTGTTTTCCAAGAATCAGAAACAGAGTGACTATTTGTCCCAGGTTACACCGGAACCAGAGGGACACCAATAGGCTCTAAAGAAGAGACAAACTCACAACAAATTTAAGACCTGCTGGTGAGTCAACACAGACCTTCTATCACATAAAATGTCCATGTCTGTCTCCAGCAAGAAGTTTTGAACTGCTGCTAATCTAGGGACATTCATAGACACACCAGGTTGAATCCTTGGCAAATGTCTTGATTCTTGCTTTCAATAAACTCTTAAATAATCTGTTTATCACTTGGGCCATTTGATGATAAATAGAGTTCATTCAGTGTGTCCTCTAATTAATTAGTTTGCTTTCTCTCCTATTAAGGGAAGCACAAATGTATCCATTAGCCCTTTGGGAATTCTCCTGTACATAGCCTTCTGAAAATGGCATGTTGAACAGCCCTGGAAGATGCTGTCTCTTGGTAATGCTATTCAGACTGCGATAGGAAATGGAAGATGTTCCCAGGCCATCAGGTTTTTCTCTGGCCCAAAAGGCTAGAGAAAATAAACATCTGCAGGATTGTGCTTCTCGGAAGTGGCTATAGTTTCACTGTGATTTTCATAGAACCCAACATGCATTTTGTCAGGCTGAGGTTCAGCCGTTAGGTTGCTAATTAAGTTAACAAGTGCTGTGTGCAGCTTAATTTGGCAACAAGCTATCCTACAAACTGTTCAATAGGAAAAGCAGCATTTCCATAACAACTCTGTTTTAAAACTTGGAATTAAGCTAAAAACGATAATGATCCCTATGAAGGGATGCCTCATGCATGCATTCAAAGTGCAGAAAAGGAGAATATACTGTTTTGCATCTTGGATGCTCACACCTTTTATTGACAAATTTACTGTACAGGGAGGCTGAAACACGGCTAATTACCTGTGTACATTTCTAATTCATCATAATTCAAATGAAAATGTGCTTCTCTGTCCAACTTCCTTCTTACAGCTGTCACTTTGCCTAACTGCAAATTGGCTTTTAGTAATGAATTTCCATTGCAGCGGGCTAATTGTGATTGTGATTTATCCTCTAGTTACCCTCTGTTGATCTGCCTCTTCTCCAGATTCTAGGGGTTCAAAAAGAAATTCATCGGTTCATTTATTCAATAAATTATTTATTGAGCATGTACTGTGTGCCAGACATTGCACTAGGCTCTAGTGACTCAGGAAAAAATGTGCCCAGAGTGGGATCTTGACAGAGTTGCCAAAAGAAAAATCCTGTGTTTATTCCATCTGAGAAAACATGGTTTGGGGATTAATTTACCTGGATTAAGATCCTAGAAACCAACACTTAGGTGTATAGGGTATAAATATACCTGATCTCAGTCACTAACCAAGGCAAGAAAACAAAATAAGCAAGTTGTCTAATCTCTCTGGGCCTCATTAATTCATTTTAAAGTGGAAGGGTTGGCCTATTTGTTAAAGTCCCTTTCAGCAGATTTCTTGAAGAGTCCAACTCTCTCATGATGTATCCTCAACCAAATGCTATTTCCTCAGCCTAAAGTTCTTTTCTTCTTCCTTCCTCCATTTATGCATAGTAAAAGACTACTCGATGAAGTCTGTAGTCTAGTTCATTGTACTTTATCAATGTCAATTTCTCAGTTTTGTTTAATATACTAATTATATAAGATAGTACCACTGGGGGAAGCTGGGCAATGAGTACATAGGATTTCTCCAAGCAACACTGCAACTTCTTTTAAGTCCGTAATTATTTCAAAATAAAAAACTTAAAAATTACCCCCAAATTCATAACCTATCTAAAAAAGGAAATTAAAATTGAAATTGAGTTCCAGAAAAAGATGCCACTGTAGGAAGGCAAAGCAAAACTTTCCTCCCAAAAACACATAAAAGAAGAAAATACAGCAAATACAATTAAACCTGAAAATGACCTGAAGACTGCAGAACAAACCACATATGCCAGAGGAAGAAAAGAAGACCATACAGGAAAGGGTCAAGTGGCAGAGCCAAGATCGAGTGGGACCCAAGCCCTCTCCCAACCCTGGCCTACAGGCAGGAGAAAGAGGAGAGGAACAGGGAAGGGTTAAGAGCCCAGGAGAGCTACACACCTGGCCCTGGAGATTTGCTCTGGAAGCATAAGCCCACATTACATTGGGTTCTGGTGATTAGTTGGACTAGACACCAGGGCAGGCGGAACACTCTGGGAAAATTCGACTCCAGCCATTGTGGAGAACAGGAATGTTCCACCAGTCCTGAGACCCAAAGCAGAGGTGGCAGTTTGAAGGACTTGCCAGCCATTGAGGGATGCCAGAGGGGTGAGTGTTGGACAGAATTCTCTCCTAAGGAGAAAGGGCAGGTGGAAGATACATCCCAGCCCTTCTTTGGCCCAACAGATGGGAACCTCTTGGGAGCCCCAGATGTTCATCCCCCTTGCTGGCTCCTCCTGACAGTTGCTGCTGGGAGCCAACCAACTAGGCCCAGCAATAATGTCAGACTTTGCTGCCTGGCAGGCAGAGGGAGACTCTCCCAGCTTCCTTGGATCCTTTTTGGCCCAATCAGGGAGGTGCCTGCAGGGACCAGGACCCCAGAGGTCCTTTCCTCTTGTGGGTATCCAAGCCTGGTGCTGTGTGTCTGGCCTAGGCAGAGTTGCACATCAGCCCACCCAACCCATTATCCCTGCAGCCCCACCATTGCTGCAAGCCAGGCAAAGGGCAGCTCTGCCCACAACAGAGACTCCTGAGCTGATCACAAAGGCAGCAGCTGAAGCAAACTGCAAGCACAGACAGAAAGATGCCCACCCACTACACACCAACAGCTGGGGCCCCCACAAAATAGAACCAGGCACTAGACAGTAAGGAATCTTGAGCTTCTGGGCACCATAGGATGCCTTCTTCATAAAGCTATTACTCTATAGGCCAGGAAGCATGGCAGAGCCATATAATACACAGGAAGAAACACAGAAACCCTGACAAAATGAGTAGACAGAGAAAAATATTCTAAACAAAACTACAGGAAAGGACCCCAGAAAAAGGGCTAAATGAAATGGAGATCACCAATATTCATGATAAATATTTCAAAATAAAAGTCATAAACACGCTCATGGATTTACCGAAAGTATTCAAGATCTCAAGGAAAACTTAAACAAAGAGATAGAAGACTGAAAAAGAGCCACTCAGAGCTAAATAATACAGTATCTGAAATAAAACATAAAATGGAGGGATTTAAGAGTAGATTAGTGTAGGTAGAGGAGGCAGGTAATGAGATGGAAATTAGAGAAGAGGAAAACAAAGAAACTGATGAACAGAGACAAAAGAGGATCTCTAGGAATGAAAGAATGGAATGAAACAATATTCGCATAATAGGGGTACCAGAAGGAGAAGAGAGAGACAATGGATAGGAAGTCTCTTTAAGAGAATAATTGTTGAAAACTCCCCCAATCTGAGGAAGGAAATAAACACTCAGATCATAGAACCACTGAGAGCCCCTAACAAAAGGAACCCCAGGAAGACAGCACCAAGACATAAAATAATTAAAATGGCAAAGATCAAAGATAAAGAGAGTGTTGAAAGCAGTAAGAGAAAAAAAAGATTACTTATAAAGGAAATCCCATGAGGCTATCATCAGACTTCTCAGCAGAAACTCTATGAGCCAGAAGAGAGTGGCACAATAAATTTAATTTACTGAAACAGAAGGACCTCCAATCAAGAATCCTCTAGCCAACAAGTCTACCATTTAAATTTGAAGCATGGATTAAACAATGTGCAGATAAACAAAAGTTGAAAGAATTCACCACCACTAAGCCAGCCTTACAGGATATGTTAAAAAGGCTGCTATAGATGGAAATGCTCCTAAGGCTAAATACCTTTCACCAGTGCAAATAAACCCACAGTAAAGGCAGTAGACCAAATAACTGCCAAGCAAGTAAAGAATTAAAACAAAACAAAAGAAGCAAATCAAATATACAGAAAATCAGTCAAGAGATACACAAAAAGTGCAGATTATAACATCTAATACAAAAAATGTGGAAGAGGAAGTAGAAGGGAAAAAAAAGTGCCTTTAGATTATACATTATATTTGTAATAGAGTAATCAGTAATTTAACTGATTATCATCCTCATACTTTGAGGATTAGCATCCTCATAACTGAATCAGCATTCTCAACTTTCCAAGACTGACTCAGAAAGAAATATTATATATTAAGGAAGGTATCCTTGAACATTTGGTAACCACAAAACTAAAGCCAACAAAAAATACACAAACATAATACAAATAAATAAATAAATAAAAGGAAAAATCTAAAGAATACTAAAGAAAGTCATCAATAACAAGTATAAAAGAGGAAGAAAGGAATAGAGAGGAGCAATAAAAAACAGCCAGAGAACAATTAATGGCAGTAAGTACATATCTATCAATAATCACCTTAAATGTAAATGGACTGAGTGCACTGATCAAAACACACAGAATTACAAAATGGATAAAAAAACAAGACCCATCTATATCCTGCCTACAACAGACTCACTTCAGACCCAAAGACATACACAGACTAAAAGCGAAGGGACAGAAAAACGTATTTCATGCAAATAAAGGAAGAAAAAAAGCAGGATTAGCAGTACTTATATCAGACAAAATTATGTCAAAACAAAGAAAGTAACAAGAGACAAAGAAGGTCATTACTTAATGAAAAGGGATCAGTCTAACAAGAAGATATAAACATACATATCTATGCACCCAACATAGGAGGACCTAAATATGTAAAACAAATACTAACAAAATTAAAGGGGGAAATAGATTGCAACACATTCACTTTAGAAGACTTTAACACACCACTCATATTAATAGATGACCAGACAGAAAATAAATAAGGAACCAGAGGCACTGAACAATATATTAGATCAGATAGACTTAACAGATATTTATATAACACTTCACCCAAAAGCAGGAAGATACACATTTTTCTCAAGTGTACATGGAACATTCTCCAAAATAGATCACATACTAGGCCACAAGAAGAGTCTCAATAAATTAAAAAAGATTGAAATTGTATCAAGCAGCTTCTTAGACCACAATGGTATGAAACTAGACATAAATTATACAAAGAAAACAAAAAAAAGCCCGCAAACACATGGAGCCTAAACAACATACCTTTAAATAATTAGTGGATCAATGACCAAATTAAAACAAAAATCAAACAATACATGACACAAAGGAAAACAAAAACACCATAGCTCAAAATCTGTGGGAGGTGGCAAATACACTTCTAAGAGGGAAGTACATAGCAATAGAGGCTTATCTCAAGAAACAAGAACAATCCCAAATAAAAGTCTAAAATCACAATTAAAGAGACTAGAGAAAGAATAACAAGGGAAGCCAAAAGTTAGTAGAAGGAGGGACATAATAAATATCAGAGCAGAAACAAATAAAATTGAGAAGAATAAAACAATAGAAAAAAATCAATGAAACCAGGAGCTGGTGTTCAAGAACACAAACTAAATAGACAAACCCCTAGCCAGATGTATCAAGAAAAAAAGAGAGTGTACAAACATAAACAGAATCAGAAACAAAGAAGGAATAATCACAATGGATACCACAGAAATACAGAGAATTATTAGAGAATATATGAAAAAAATTATATGTCAACAAATTGGACAATCAGGAAGAAATGGACAACTTCCTAGAAAAATACAACTTTCCAAGACTGACTCAGGAAGAAACAGAAAATCTGAACAGACCAATTACCAGCAACAAAACAAACTGGTGTTAAAAACTATCTAAAAATAAAATCCCATGTCCTGACAGCTTCACAGTTGAATTTTATCAAACATTTACAGAAGGCCTAATATGCATCCTCCTTAAAGTTTTCCAAAAAGTAGAAGAGGAGAGAATACTTCCAAACTCATTCTATGAGATCAGCATAACTCTGATACCAAAACCAGACAGACACTTCAAGGAAAATTACAGACCAATATTCCTGATGAACATAGATGCAAAAATCCCCAATAAAATATTAGCAAGCTGAATTCAAAAATACATCAAAAAGATCATCCATCATGACCAATGGGATTTATTTCAGGGACACAAGGATGTTACAATATTTGTAAATCAATCAATATAATATACTACATTAACAAAGAGAAGGATAAAAACCACATGATCATCTCAATAGATGCTGAGAAAGCATTTGATAAAATTCAACATCCATTCCTTATAGAAACTCCCAACAAAATGGGTATAAAGGGTAGGTAACTCAACATAATAAAGGCCATATACAACAAACCTACAGCCAACATCATACTTAACAGCAAAAAGCTGGAAGCTTTTCCTCTAAGGAGGAAATTAAGCTGTCACTGTTTGCAGACTATATTATATAATAGATAGAAAACCCTAAAGAACCCACCAACAAACTATTGGAACTAATAACTGAATTTAGCAAAGTTGCAGGATATAAAATTAATGCACAGAAATCTGTTGCAATCAACTAGCAGAAAGAAAAATCAGGAAAACAACTCCTTTTACAATTGCATCAAAAAATAAAATACCTAGGAATAAACCTAACCAAGGAAGTGAAAGACCTATACTCTGAAAACTACAAGCCACTCATGAGAGAAAAAGAAGACACCAGTAAATTGAAATCTATCCCATGCTCATGGATAGGAAGAATTAATATCATCAAAATAGCCAACCTGCCCAAAGCCCTGCCATTGCTGCAAGCCAGGAAAAGGGCAGCTCTGCCCACAATGAGCTGAACAGAGACTCCTGAGCTGATCACAAAGGCAGCAGCTGAAGCAAACTGCAAGCACAGACAGAAAGATGCCCACCACTACACACCAACAGCTGGGGCCCCCACAAAATAGAATCTCTATCAAAATATGAAAATCATTTGTCAAAGAACTAGAAGAATTCATATGGAAACCACAAAAAACCTGAATAGCCAAAACAATCCTGAGAAAGAACAACAAAGCTGGGGGTATTATGCTCCCTGACTTCAGGCTCTACTACAAAGCTACAGTAATCAAAGCACTATAGTACTGGCACAAGAACAGACCCATAGATCAGTGGAACAGAATAGGCAGCTGAGATATAAACCCACACATATGTAGTATATCAACATATGATAAAGGTGATATCAATATACAATGGGGAAATGACAGCCTCTTCAACAACTGGTATTGGCAAAACTGGACAACTACATATAAGAGAATCGAACTAGATTATTTTCTAGTTTGAAAAAATAGAAACACCATTTGACCTAGTAATTCCACTCCTAGGAATTTACCTGAAGAAAACAAAATCCTTGATTTGAAAAGACTCCATACACAAAGGTATACTTGAAATGGGTCAAAGACCTGAATGTAAGTCATGAAACCATAAAACTCTTAGAAGAAAACACAAGCAAAAATCTCTTGAATATAAGCAAGCAATTTTTTCCTGGGCATATCTCCTCAGGGAAGGAAAAAATGAACAAGTGTGACTACATCAAAATAAAAAGCTTCTATACAGCAAAGGACACCATCAGCATAACAAAAAGGCATCCTACAGTGTGGGAGAATATATTCATAAATGACTCATCTGATAAGGGGTTAACATCCAAAATATATAAAGGACTCATATGCCTCAACACCCAAAAAAATGAATAACCCAATTAAGAAATGGTGGAGGACCTGAACAGACACTTCTCCAAAGAAGAAATACAAATGGCCAACAGGCATAGGAAAAGGTACTCCACATCACTAATCATCAGGGAAATGCAAATTAAAACCACAATAAGATATCACCTCACACCAGTTAGAATGGCCAACATCCAAAAGACAAGAAATAACAAATGCTGGTAAAGATGAGGAGAAAGAGGAACCCTCCTACACTATTGGTGGGAATGTAAATTGGTACAACTGCTCTGGAAAGCAGTATGGAGGTTCCTCAAAAAGCTAAAAATAGGAACACCATTTGACCCAGTAATTCCAGTCCTAGAAATTTACCTGAAGAAAACAAAATCCTTGATTTGAAAAGACATATGCACCCCTATGTTTATCACAGCATTATTTGCAATAGCCAAGATATGGAAGCATCTACATGACCATCAATAGATGAATGGATAAAAAAGAGGTGGTACATATACACAATGGAATATTATTGAACCATAAAAAGAAAAGCAATACTGCCATTTGCAACAACATGGATGGATCTAGAGGGTATTAGGCTCAGTGAAATAAGCCAGGTGGAGAAAGACAACTGCCAACTGATTTCACTCATCTGTGGAGCATAAGAACAAAGCAAAACAGAAGGAACAAAACAGCAGCGGACTCATAGACATGAGAAGTGACTAGTAGTTACCAAGCAGGAAGGGTTGGGGTGGGTGCGAGAGGAGAGGAGGAGAACCAAGGGGCACAGTAATTTGCAATCACAATATAAGTGAATCCTGGAGACTGTTGAACCACTGTGGTGCACATTTGAAACCAACATAGGATTGTATATTAACGATACTTAATTTTAAAAAACTGAAATTATTTCATCTTCCCTTCCTTCTTCTTTAACATTCTGACTGTATCATAGTTACAAATGCATCTGCCTTTCTTGATTTTAAACTTGGAAAGGTAGAACTTCATCATATTTATCTTTGTATCCTCCACAGGCCTTAGAATATTTGCTTTTCTAACCCAGGTTCAGTCAATTAAATTCAACAAACTAGGTTCCAAACACTGGTTAAAACATTTCCTTACATCTCTCACCTCTTCAGGGAAGTTCTGCCTTACTTTCTGCTTTCCCGTTAGTGGTGTTCAACAGAATCTGTATGCGGAATGTGTGCAGATAACTGTTCACATACTCATTTTCTGAAGGTGTCTACCAGTAAAATGTGATGGTAGTAACACTCATCTGGATACTAAGCACAAAGCGAGTTAATTAACTTGTGGTGGCGGAGTATAGTACATAAATAATGGAGCATGATAAAAATAGGGGTTATGCTATATAAACAGTTAGGTCCTGCAATACCTGTTATGGATTTGGTTTTCAAATGGAAGACAATTAAAATAAAGTACATTTCTATTTGGTTCTGAAGATGCTTTCCCTAAAGCTTTTGAGACCTTGAGACTCCAATATTAAACCATACATACATAATATGGATGCCTGGAGATTAACACAACAAGAAGGGGCTCTGAAAGGTCATTTCTACCCATGTTTGACTTGCATTTGTGAAAGGGAGCAGCCATATATATCTGCCCAGGTAAAAGCTGCTATGCCTATATATTTTATGATTTGTTAAATATGGGTCATTGCAAATTATCAAAATGTAATTTCAGCAAAATTACATTTAAAAATTAAGTCAAAAGCAACCACTATTAGAGAACATAGGTAAGCTATTTCAAGAAAAAATAAAAATATCCAGGTTAAAAAAACTGCAAAAGCTAATATTTTTAATTATTTATATAACTGTTTAATTATCTGTTGTAAATTTTTTTAATTGTTTATAGTATGATTTAAAATGACATTTGTATGTGATTTGGCTTTGGTAATAACTGATGAATGTCTTGAAATATTCCAATCTTGTATAAATAGAATGTAATTTCTAACGGAATTGTTTTCCCTAAAACCTGTTGAGTATAAATATAAATTTCATTTTATAAAATATTTAAATAAGAACTATAAAAAATATGTTATTCTTTGTCTACTTTACTTGAATGCCAGTTAAATTTTAAACTTGTTTGTATTAGCAGTCTTTCCTCTATTTGCCTCTGATCTGAACATACAGTAGTGAATTTAGACACACACACACACACACACACACACACACACACACACACACACATATATATATATATATATATATATATATATATACGTAAACATTGCTCATCTGACAAGTTGGACAAATGTGGCCAAGAGAGTGAATGTAATTAAATCCACCAATTAAATACTATTTTGAAGTATTTTGGAGACCTTAATATAATTAAGGAGCTGCCATACTGCATAGATTAAAACACAGATGTGGATTCCGCTTTGTAAATTAAGACTGATTGACTCACGACTAGAAAGCTGAAGAACTAAAATAGAATGGCCATCTTTACGTCAATATTAATAGACAACGGAAGACATAGTATGATCTCTACCACTGCAAGTAGCTATTTTTATAGGAATCATTAGTTGTCTGAAAATCTGTCTTAAAAGTCACAAGCTGTGTAATTGCTGTGGTTAGCAGGACAATACCGTCCAAAGATGACCAGGCCCTAATCCCTAGAACCTGTGAAGATATTATGATATATGGCAAGGGGGAATAATTAATGTTGCAATTAGAACTGAAGCCACTAATGAGTTAACTAAAAAATAGGGCGATTATTCAGGATTTTGCTGGGCACCCCCATTTAAATCATAAGGGTCCTTAAAAGTGAAAGAGGTGGTCAAAAAAGTCAGTGTCAGAGTAATGTGATATAAGAAGACTTAATCAGTCACTGCTGGCTTTGAAGATGGAGGAAGACACCATAAGCCAAGGAATGCAGATAGCCTCTAGAAGCTGGTAAAGGTAACAAAATGGAATGTTTCCAGAGCTTTCCAAAGGAACACAGCTCCACTATCACCTTGCTTTTAGTCCAGTGAGACCCATTTCAGATTTATGACCACCAGAACTTTAAGATATTAAATCTACATTTTTTAAAATCACTGTTTGTGGTAATTTGTTACAGTAGCAATAAAAATCTAATACAATTATAATTCCAGTTTCTGGCTCACATATAAGGAGCTTGGAAGCTACCACAGCATCCTAACATCAAGTAAAAAGCTGAACAGACAGAAATATCAAGTACACTTCCAGGATGCGTAAGAGGGAAAGACACAGAGTAATCCACTGTCCCCAAGACTAGAGAGACCTACAATTGAGAATGATGAGTGGAAACTGCAGCAACCAGAGCCAGGGAAGAAAAACATGAACTGTAATTGGCATGTTGCTGGAGGCTCAGTGCAGATAACTCTTGAGAGTTAAAAACCCCAGGAAGACCTAGTCTTAGAGAGGTCCCTGAAGAGAGGCTCCACAGTTTTGTGAGATTTACCTCCAGAAGCTTGACCAGATTCTTACAATAAATATCTAAGAAAAATGCTTTAGGAGTGAGGGGCGGAAGATGGCGGCGTGAGTAGAGCAGCGGAAATCTCCTCCCAAAACAACATATATCTATGAAAATATAACAAAGACAACCCTTCCTAGAATAAAGACCAGAGGACACAGGACAATATACAGACCACATCCGCACCTGAGAGAACCCAGCGCCTCGCGAAGGGGGTAAGATACAAGCCCCGGCCCCGCGGGAGCCGAGCGCCCCTCCCCCCAGATCCCAGCGGGAGAAGAGCAGGCAGAGCGGGAGGGAGACGGAGCCCAGGGCTGCCGAACACCCAGCCCCAGCCATCCGGGCCAGAGTGCAGGGCCCTGGATACTAGGAAAACAGGGCAGCAAGAACAGTGAGCAGGCACTGGAGGCTGGGCGACTGAGGACATAAGAAAAGCGCGTGACCATTTTTTTTTTTTTTGCTTTTTTGCTGTTTTGTTTTGGCGAGCGCTTTTTGGAAGTCTTAAAGGGATAGGGACTCCAATACTAGGGAAACAGGGCAGCAAGACCGGTGAGCAGAGGCCTGAGGCTGGCACCGGAGAATAAAGAAAAACGAACGACCACCCTTTTTTTTTTTTTTTTAATTTAAAATTTTTTTTTTCTTTTTTTTTTTTGGTGGTCGTTGTTTTGTTTTGGCGGGTGCTTTTTGGAAGTCTTAAAGGGGCAGGGTGGGTCACTTAATCCAGAGGTAGGGAATCCGGGATCTCTGGGCACCCTAACCCCTGGGCTGCAGGGAGCAGGGAGGCCCCTTACGGAGATAAATAGCCTCCCAGCAGCCCCTGCTCCAACGCGACTCCACCATTTTGGAGTAGCTGCCCGAGCCAGGCCACGCCCACAGCAACAGTGGAGATTAACTCCATAGCAGCCAGGCAGGAAGCAGAAACCCTGTCTGCACGCAGCTGCACAGCACAAGCCACTAGAGGCCGCTGTTCTCCCAGGAGAGGAGGGCCACAAACCAACAAGAAAGGAAGTCCTTCCAGCCGTCACTCGTCCCAGTTCTGCAGACTATTCCTATCACCATGAAAAGGCAAAGCTACAGGCAGACAAAGATCACAGAGACAACACCAGAGAAGGAGACAGACCTAACCAGTCTTCCTGAAAAAGAATTCAAAATAAGAATCATAAACATGCTGACAGAGATGCAGAGAAATACGCAAGAGAAATGGGATGAAGTCCGGAGGGAGATCACAGATGCCAGTAAGGAGATCGCAGAAATGAAACAAACTCTGGAAGGGTTTATAAGCAGAATGGATAGAATGCAAGAGGCCATTGATGGAATTGAAATCAGAGAACAGGAGCGCATAGAAGCTGACATAGAGAGAGACAAAAGGATCTCCAGGAATGAAACAATATTAAGAGAACTGTGTGACCAATCCAAAAGGAACAATATCCGTATTATAGGGGTTCCAGAAGAAGAAGAGAGAGGAAAAGAGATGGAAAGTATCTTAGAAGAAATAATTGCTGAAAACTTCCCCACACTGGGGGAGGAAGTAATCGAACAGACCACGGAAATACACAGAACCCCCAACAGAAAGGATCCAAGAAGGGCAACACCAAGACACATAATAATTAAAATGGCAAAGATCAAGGACAAGGAAAGAGTGTTAAAGGCAGCTAGAGAGAAAAAGGTCACCTATAAAGGGAAACCCATCAGGCTAACGTCAGATTTCTCAACAGAAACCCTACAGGCCAGAAGAGAATGGCATGATATATTTAATACAATGAAACAGAAGGGCCTTGAACCAAGGATACTGTATCCAGCACGACTATCATTCAAATATGACGGTGGGATTAAACAATTCCCAGACAAACAAAAGCTGAGGGAATTTGCTTTCCACAAACCACCTCTACAGAACATCTTACAGGGACTGCTCTAGATGGGAGCACTCCTAGAAAGAGCACAGCACAAAACACCCAACATATGAAGAATCGAGGAGGAGGAACAAGAAGGGAGAGAAGAAAAGAATCTCCAGACAGTGTATATAACAGCACAATAAGCGAGCTAAGTTAGGCAGTAAGATACTAAAGAGGCTAACCTTGAACCTTTGGTAACCACGAATTTAAAGCCTGCAATGGCAATAAGTACATATCTTTCAATAGTCACCCTAAATGTTAATGGGTTGAATGCACCAATCAAAAGACACAGAGTAACAGAATGGATAAAAAAGCAAGACCCATCTATATGCTGCTTACAAGAAACTCACCTCAAACCCAAAGACATGTACAGACTAAAAGTCAAGGGATGGAAAAACATACTTCAAGCAAACAACAGTGAGAAGAAAGCAGGGGTTGCAGTACTAATATCAGACAAAATAGACTTCAAAACAAAGAAAGTAACAAGAGATAAAGAAGGACACTACATAATGATAAAGGGCTCAGTCAAACAAGAGGATATAACCATTCTAAATATATATGCACCCAACACAGGAGCACCAGCATATGTGAAACAAATACTAACAGAACTAAAGGGGGATATAGACTGCAATGCATTCATTCTAGGAGACTTCAACACACCACTCACCCCAAAGGATAGATCCGCTGGGCAGAAAATAAGTAAGGACACGGAAGCACTGAACAACACAGTAGAGCAGATGGACCTAATAGATATCTATAGAACTCTACATCCAAAAGCAGCGGGATATACATTCTTCTCAAGTGCACATGGAACATTCTCCAGAATAGACCACATACTAGGCCACAAAAAGAGCCTCAGAAAATTCCAAAAGATTGAAATCCTACCAACCAACTTTTCAGACCACAAAGGCATAAAACTAGAAATAAACTGTACAAAGAAAGCAAAGAGGCTCACAAACACATGGAGGCTTAACAACACGCTCCTAAATAATCAATGGATCAATGACCAAATAAAAATGGAGATCCAGCAATATATGGAAACAAATGACAACAACAACACTAAGCCCCAACTTCTGTGGGACACAGCAAAAGCAGTCTTAAGAGGAAAGTATATAGCAATCCAAGCATATTTAAAAAAGGAAGAGCAATCCCAAATGAATGGTCTAATGTCACAATTATCGAAATTGGAAAAAGAAGAACAGATGAGGCCTAAGGTCAGCAGAAGGAGGGACATAATAAAGATCAGAGAAGAAATAAATAAAATTGAGAAGAATAAAACAATAGCAAAAATCAATGAAACCAAGAGCTGGTTCTTCGAGAAAATAAACAAAATAGATAAGCCTCTAGCCAGACTTATTAAGAAGAAAAGAGAGTCAACACAAATCAACAGTATCAGAAACGAGAAAGGAAAAATCACGACGGACCCCACGGAAATGCAAAGAATTATTGGAGAATACTATGAAAACCTATATGCTAACAAGCTGGGAAACCTAGGAGAAATGGACAACTTCCTAGAAAAATATAACCTTCCAAGATTGACCCAGGAAGAAACAGAAAATCTAAACAGACCAATTACCAGCAACGAAATTGAAGCAGTAATCAAAAAACTACCAAAGAACAAAACCCCTGGGCCAGATGGATTTACCTCGGAATTTTATCAGACATAAAGGGAAGACATAATACCCATTCTCCTTAAAGTTTTCCAAAAAATAGAGGAGGAGGGGATACTCCCAAACTCATTCTATGAAGCTAACATCACCCTAATACCAAAACCAGGCAAAGACCCCACCAAAAAAGAAAACTACAGACCAATATCCCTGATGAACGTAGATGCAAAAATACTCAACAAAATATTAGCAAACCGAATTCAAAAATACATTAAAAGGATCATACCCCATGACCAAGTGGGATTCATCCCAGGGATGCAAGGATGGTACAACATTCGAAAGTCCATCAACATCATCCACCACATCAACAAAAAGAAAGACAAAAACCACATGATCATCTCCATAGATGCTGAAAAAGCATATGACAAAGTTCAACATCCATTCATGTTAAAAACTCTCAGCAAAATGGGAATAGAGGGCAAGTACCTCAACATAATAAAGGCCATCTATGATAAACCCACAGCCAACATTATATTGAACAGCGAGAAGCTGAAAGCATTTCCGCTGAGATCGGGAACTAGACAGGGATGCCCACTCTCTCCACTGTTATTTAACATAGTACTGGAGGTCCTAGCCACGGCGATCAGACAAAACAAAGAAATACAAGGAATCCAGATTGGTAAAGAAGAAGTTAAACTGTCACTATTTGCAGATGACATGATACTGTACATAAAAAACCCTAAAGACTCCACCCCAAAACTACTAGAACTGATATCGGAATACAGCAAAGTTGCAGGATACAAAATCAACACACAGAAATCTGTGGCTTTCCTGTATACTAACAATGAACCAACAGAAAGAGAAATCAGGAAAACAACTCCATTCACAATTGCATCAAAAAAAATAAAATACCTAGGAATAAACCTAACCAAAGAAGTGAAAGACTTATACTCTGAAAACTACAAGTCACTCTTAAGAGAAATTAAAGGGGACACTAACAGATCCCATGCTCGTGGCTAGGAAGAATTAATATCGTCAAAATGGCCATCCTGCCCAAAGCAATATACAGATTTGATGCAATCCCTATGAAACTACCAGCAACATTCTTCAATGAACTGGAACAAATAATTCAAAAATTCATTTGGAAACACAAAAGACCCCGAATAGCCAAAGCAATCCTGAGAAAGAAGAATAAAGTAGGGGGGATCTCACTCCCCAACTTCAAGCTCTATTCTAAAGCCATAGTAATCAAGACAATTTGGTACTGGCTCAAGAGCAGAGCCACAGACCAATGGAACAGACTAGAGAATCCAGACATTAACCCAGACATATATGGTCAATTAATATTTGATAAAGGAGCCATGGACATACAATGGCGAAATGACAGTCTCTTCAACAGGTGGTGCTGGCAAAATTGGACAGCTACATGTAGGAGAATGAAACTGGACCATTGTCTAACCCCATATACAAAAGTAAACTCAAAATGGATCAAAGACCTGAATGTAAGCCATGAAACCATTAAACTCTTGGAAGAAAACATAGGCAAAAACCTCTTAGACATAAACATGAGTGACCTCTTCTTGAACATATCTCCCCGGGCAAGGAAAACAACAGCAAAAATGAGTAAGTGGGACTATATTAAGCTGAAAAGCTTCTGTACAGCAAAAGACACCATCAATAGAACAAGAAGGATCCCTACAGTATGGGAGAATATATTTGAAAATGACACATCTGATAAAGGCTTGACATCCAGAATATATAATGAGCTCACATGCCTCAACAAACAAAAAACAAATAACCCAATTAAAAAATGGGCAGAGGAACTGAACAGACAGTTCTCCAAAAAAGAAATACAGATGGCCAACAGACACATGAAAAGATGCTCCACATCGCTAATTATCAGAGAAATGCAAATTAAAACTACAATGAGGTATCACCTCACACCAGTAAGGATGGCTGCCAACCAAAAGACAAACAACAACAAATGTTGGCGAGGCTGTGGAGAAAGGGGAACCCTCCTACACTGCTGGTGGGAATGTAAGTTAGTTCAACCATTGTGGAAAGCAGTATGGAGGTACATCAAAATGCTCAAAACAGACTTACCATTTGACCCAGGAATTCCACTCCTAGGAATTTACCCTAAGAACGCAGCAATCAAGTTTGAGAAAGACAGATGCACCCCTATGTTTATTGCAGCACTATTTACAATAGCCAAGAATTGGAAGCAACCTAAATGTCCATCAATAGATGAATGGATAAAGAAGATGTGGTACATATACACAATGGAATACTACTCAGCCATAAGAAAAGGGCAAATCCAATCATTTGCAGCAACATGGATGGAGCTGGAGGGTATTATGCTCAGTGAAACAAGCCAAGCGGAGAAAGAGAAATACCAAATGATTTCACTTATCTGTGGAATATAAGAACAAAGGAAAAACTGAAGGAACAAAACAGCAGCAGAATCACAGAACTCAAGAATGGACTAACAGGTACCAAAGGGAAAGGGACTGGGGAGGATGGGTGGGTAGGGAGGGATAAGGGGGGGAGACGTAGGGGGGTATTAAGATTAACATGCATGGGGGGGTAGGAGAAAAGGGAGGGCTGTACAACACAGAGAAGGCAAGTAGTGATTCTACTACATTTTGCTATGCTGATGGACAGTGACTGTAAAGGGGTTTATAGGGGAGACCTGGTATAGGGGAGAGCCTAGTAAACATAATATTTGTCATGTAAGTGTAGATTAGTGATACCAAAAACAAAGAAAAAAAAAAAGGGCAGTTCCTGTGTGGTAACCTCCAACGAGTTCTACACAAGGGTATAAAGGGCATATAAAAGTGTAGGCAAAGGGTCTGTTTGTGTTTATACAGAGGATCAAAGCCTAATTGGGCTACCCCGAAACTGAACTAAGATACGATATGAAAAAGAACTTCCAACATCAGCACTCTCTGGAAGACTCATGCCAGAAGATGATCATCAAAAAACCCCAACAAAGATCCACGCACTGTTACAGCTGTAGATGCACTCATCCCACCAGTTCCTGGACTTGCCATGGGAATGAGGAAGGAGATATGTAAGCTGGCCTGTGCATACAGTAAAACAACAAATTTGACTGGATCTATACTGTTGGAACTGAACCAAGAATTTGGAGAAGTGCAAATTGTAGCGCTCCAAAGTCTTACAACTACAGACTATTTACTGTTAAAAGAACATATGGCATGTGAACAGTCCCCAGGAATGGGTTGTTTTAATTTGTCTGATTTCTCTCAGACTTTTCAAGTCCAGTTGGACAATATCCACCATGTCATAGATAAGTTTTCACAAATGCCTAAGGTGCCTAACTGGTTTACTTGGTTTCACTGGAGATGGCTGGTAATTACAGGAATGCTTTGGTTATGTAACTATACTCCTGTTATGTTAATGTGTGTGCGCAATTTAAGTAGTAGCTTAAAACCTATTCATGCTGAAGTACTCTACAAGAAGATATGCCAAAGAAATAATCAATCTTCCCATGTTCTCTTCCGCCTGCTACTTCTATAGCTTTTCTTCTTCCTTCCTAATTACAACCCTTAAATAGAATTCGTGCCTCGTATCAAATTTACCGAGTATCATAACTCTTCCAAGTGGTAAAGATACCTCAAGACAAATGCTGGGCATAGAAGCCACAGGGCATAAATATGCAAAGAAGTAAAAAGCTAACCTTTTCAAACAATAAGGCTTCCCTCTCACTTACCAACTTCACATTTCCCTGTATGGCCCCGGAAGATGACTGGTTAGCCAGAGACGGGTAAGATTCCTCAAGGGAGGAACAACCTAAGACACGCACAGTCGCAGGGGGGCCATCAGGTGAGAAATTGGGGATCAACAGAGGTGAGGCTTAGAACCTCACCCCCCCATTCTGAGAGAAATCTTCTGCATACGTGGATGTTTTATTGCCCTTTTCTAGCTTGGATTAACACATAGTCTACAGGCACACACCTGATCATCTACATTTGCTCTCTTACAACACTAAACTATGTTTTCTACCTTTATCTTGTATCTACCTACCACTTCAGCATTTTATTAAAAATAATAATAATAAAGAGAGAAATGTGGTATCCACATATAAATCAAGTATAAAAACCAAATGAGTATTCATATTTGAACTGACTGTTTATAGTTCATAATGCATGAGCAAAACCGAAAGTTTCTGTGATGACTGCCCTTGTAATGTTCACTATGTAACTTATTCATTATGTAAGAATTTGTTCTCCATGTAAGAACTTGTTTGTTATGCCTCAGAAGATTGGAGACTGACGAAAATTAGGCTTGGGTGGATTAATGATTGTGCATTGAGCATTGACTCCCCTATACAGAATTTTATTGTCGTTAACAACCATTTGATCAATAAATATGAGAGATGCCCTCACAAAAAAAAAAAAAAAAAAAAAAAGGACAGACTTCCAATGGTAAAATAAATAAGTAACCAGGATGTAATGTATAGCATAAGGAATATAGTCAAGATATTGTAACAGCCTGGTAGGGTGGTAGCTGGAACCTCGAATTATGTATATAAATGTTCTACCACTGTGTTGTACACTTGAAACTAATGTAATGTAATACTGTGCGTCAACTACCCTTCAATAAAAAATAATTATTAAAAAAAAAAATGCTTTAGTGCTTCCAGCAGGGGGAGGGGAAAAGAAACCATTTTTAAGTATACCAGATCACTCTATTCTTCTCAATAAGGCCTGGTCTCAAGGGAAATTAGTTAAGCAGAGTCTAACCTGCCGGGATATTATCATACCAAAGGCATACTAAGGGCAAAAAACACAGTTTGAAAAGATGGAACAAATATCAAAACCAGATACCACAGGGATGTTGAAATTATCAGACCAGAAATATAAAACAGTATGATTAATATGCTGAGGTACTTAATGGATAAAGTAGACAGCATGCAAGAACAGATAGGTAATTTAAGCAGAAAGGTGAGAATCCTAAGAAGGAACCAAAAAGAAATGCTAGCTATAGAAGACACCATAACAAAACTGAACAATGCATTGGATGGGATTACTAGTAGGCTGGCCATGGCTAAGGGAAAAATCTCTGAGCTTAAGGTTATCTCAATAGAACCTCCAAAACAGAAAAGCAAAGAGAATAAAGACTGAAAAAAAAATCCCCAGAATATCCAAGGACTGTTAAGCAGCTATAAAAGATGTAATATATGCAAAATGGAAATATTGGAAGGAAAAGAAAGAGAAAGGAATAAAAAATATATTCAAAACAATAAAGACTGAGATTTATCCAAATTGATGTCAGACACCAAAACACAGATCTGAGAAGCTCAGAAAACACAAAACAGGCTACATTCCAGAAAACCTACACCGAGGCATGTCATTTTCAAATTACATAAAAACAAAGAAGATAAAAAATCCTGAAAGAAGCCAGTGGCAGAAAAAAACTTACCCACAGAGGAACAAAGATAAGAATTACATCCAACTTCTTAGAAACCACGCAAGCAAGAAAACAGTGGAGTAAAATATACAAAGTACTGAGACAAAAAAAAAAAAACCCAACCTAGAATTCTGTATCCTCTGAAATTATTCTTCAAAAGGGAAGGAGAAATAAAGACTACATCTCAGTCAAACAAGAATTGAGTGCATATAATGTCAGCAGACCTGTCTTGCAAGAAATGTTAAAAGAATTTTCCTTAGAGAGAAGGAAAACAACAGGTCAGAAATTCAGATCTACATAAAGAAAATAAGAGCATCAAAGAAGGATTAAAGGAAAGTAAAATGAAATCTTTGTTTCTTTTTCTTAATTGATCTAATAAATATTTTGTTCAAAAATAAAAATGGTAATAGTGTATTCGATTATATATGCTTATGTATCATACATATTATATATATGTATATGTGTAACATAATATTATCAAATCAAATCAAACAATATAGTAAAAGAATTATACACCATGGCCAAGTGGGATTTATCCCAGGCAAGCAAGGCTGGTTCAAAATCAATTAATATAATCCAACACATCAGTGGGCTGAAAAAGAAAAATCACATGATCATCTCAACAGGTGCAGAAAGAGCATTTGACAAAACCCAAAACCTATTCATGGTAAAACTCAATAATCTAAGAATACTGGAAAACTTCCTCAACTTGATAAAGAGTGGCCACAGAAAACCTACAGCTAATGTCATTTTTAATAGTGATGAACTTAAAGCTTTCCCACTAAGTTGAGGTATAAGGCAAGGATGTTCCCCTTCACCACTCCTTTTCAAAATCACAGTGGAAGTTCTAGCTAATGCAGTAAGACAAGAGAAGGAAATAAAAGGTATATGGAAAGGGAAGGAAGAAAGAAATCCATCTTTGCTCACAGATGATTATGTTCATCTATGTAGAAAAGCTGAAAGAACTGCCAAAAAATACTGAAGCTAATTAGGGTTATAGCAAGTTTGCAAGATGTAAGTTTAATATCCAAAAGTCAGTTGCTTTTCAATATACAGCAATGAACAAGTGGGATTTGAATTTAAAAACACAATACCAGTTATAATAGTACCACCCAAAATGAAATCTAACAAAAAAAAGATGTTCAAGATCTATGTGAGGAAAGCTACAAAACTGATGAGCAAAATCAAAGAAAAAACTAAAAAGATGAAGAGATATTCCATGTTCATGGATAAGAAAACATTACTACCAAGATGTGAGTTCTTTCCTACTTGATCCACCTATTTAATGCAATCCTAAGCAGAATCCTAGCAAATAGTTTCGTGGGTATTGACAAACTGATTCTGAAGTTTATATGGAGAGGTGAATAGCCACCACAATATAGAAGAAGAAACAAAGTTGGAGGATTGACACTACCTGACTTCAAGATTTACTAGAAAGCTTATTTTCTAGTAATTGATTATTTACTACAATAATCAATACAATGTGTATTGGTAATAGAATAGACAAATAGATCAATTGAACAGAATTGAGAGTCCAGAAAAAGATGCACATATTGATCCTTGACAAAGTTGCAAAGATAATACAATGGAAACAAGTGCATTATCTTAAACAAATGGTGCTAGAACTGAACATTCACATGCAAAGAAAAAGAAAAAGTGAAGGTAGACAAAGCAGAACTTACACACTTTACAAAAATGAACTCAAAATGCAACACAGAACTAAAGGTAAAATGCAAGACTATAAAAATTTTCCTAACATATTCTAAATATGTATGTTTTAGTTTTTTTAATCTTTATAAAAAAAGCATCATGCCAGCAATATCTTTTAGGACTTATTTTTTCTTTTAGAGATTTCTTAGGGTCATCCATATTGTTGTTTGTGATATGAATTAAGCTGAAAAAGAAAGAGTAGAAAGTTACCCTACCAGATATCATGATTTACTATGAAGCTTAATTCATTAATTTTGACTGCTGTATAATATCCTTTTTTGTGTGTTTATGAATAGACTACAGAATAGCTAACAGTCATATAGAGTTTTTATTAAGTTCTAAAATTTGTTTTTGACATGTAAATCCTTAATCCTTCTGAAGTTTCTTGTCTATTACATAGAGATCCAAAGTCATCTTTTTTCATATAACCATTTCTCCAACTCCATTTATTGAACTGTTCTTCATTCTTCCACTGATATGAAATGCCTCATTTATAATATTTCAACACCCCATAAATATGCAGGTCTGTTTCTGGGTTCTCTATTCTACTGGTCAATGGGTCCATCTCTGCACCAATGATAGCTTCATAGTAAATCTTGATATCTGATAGGGTAACTTTCTACTCTTTTTTTCAGAAACAGTCTAGTTAGTCTTGGTCCTTTGCTCTTCCATAAAAAGTTTAGTATCATCTTTCAAAGTCAATAAACTATTTAGATTTTGATTGCTAAAGTACTGGAAATGTACTGTCTATTACAATGTGAGAATTTATATCTTTACATATTCAGTGTTCCTATGCTGATCATGATTAATTCTTTATTTAGGGCTTTTATGTTTCAAGTATTTTTTATAGTTTCCCTATAGATTTCTTGCATATCTTTTATTATACTTATGCTAAAGTATTTTATATTCTCTGATACTATTGTAAATATCTTCTCTTTAATTGTTTCTAAGTCCTTTGTTGCTGCTATATAGAAATTCAACTAGCTTAATTTTATATCTAATCCTTTGAGGGAATTTTTTTCTTTAATTTCTAATGATTGTGGGAATCACTTGGGTTTCCATGACAACAATCTTATCATCTGTAAATAACATCTAATTTCCTCCATTTCATTACTTATTCCTCTGATTCCTTTGTCTTGTCTTCCTACATTGTCTAGGATTGCCATTAGAAGTTGTGATGGGAATTTTTGTTTCATTCCTGATTTTAAAGGTAATGTTTTGACCCTTAGAAACTGAGATCGATGCTTATTTTTGTTTTTAATATATGTAATATTTATCAGGTTAGGGAAGTTCCCTTTTATTTCTAATTTACTGAAAGTTTTGTGTTGAATGAGTAATTTTATCAGATGTCTTTTCTAGCTGATGGGATGATTATTTGATTTTTCTCTTTTAATTTATTAATGTGATGAGTAGAATAACATTAATGGATTTTCTGGAAGAAATTGTTCTTGTGCACCTGAGATAAACTCACTTATTCATGGTTTATCATCTTTTTTTAAATATGTATTTGCATTCAATCTGCAATTTTGTGTAACATTTCTGGCACCTATATACTAAAAAGGGCTGGGGCTTTTCCATTTTTATAGTATCTTTTCTTTTTGTTTTGCGATGAAGGTTGTACTAGCCTCCTCGAATGAGTTGAAAAATGTTTCTTCTTTTTCTATTATGGAAGTATAGAGGCAGAAAAACACACACTGAGGCATACATTTTTATTTCCAGAATTGTATAGGATGTCTATTATAGTGGTTTCCTTGGGGAAGAGGGATAAGGATTTAGGAATACAAAGCGATGACAAGGAAGAACAGGGAGACCTCTATTTTCATCTAATCTCCCCAGGCTGTTTGGTTTACTCATCATGTTCATCTATTACATTATATCTTAGGGAAAAAATGTTGAAGAATATGTCTTCTGTCCACCACAAACATAAAGTAAACTCATCCCATGGAACACTTTATAGCAACAGAGGTAGCTTCCAGGTATACAAGCAGAGAGTAAGTTAAATTCCTGGTACTGACTGAAGTTCAGATATTCGCCATTCCTCTCCTGTGTCTTTTCCCTGTTCTTGAGATGTTTGCTGCCAGCATCCAGTGTTCACCGTGTTAGTACCTAACCCTAGTTTCCATATACAGGAGCCCACCTCTTCCCCTGTCAGTGCTCATGGCTGAGTGGGACCCACTCCAGCTCTGGGAATTGTTCCCGTTGCCCAGACCCATGCCAACCAGCAAACCACATTTGGCTGTCTGACGACCTCTGTCTACCCCATCACAGTGCATCTCTCATTATTCATATTAGGAAGGACGGGTCAGAGAAACTAGCAACTTGTGGGTGTGAAGAATGTAAAGCTTGGAACTACTCCATCTATTTTGCTACCAAAAGAGTAGCACACCCTTAGGTGAACACACAAAGACAGCTGGGAGCTGTGGCTCTGGGGACACGACTCAAGTTTCTGAATAACTCTGTTTCTGAAACTCCACACATATCCAGTGACTATTCCATTACCCGAAGAAACAAATCTATTTTCTGTTTAAGTCAGTGTGAATGTGGTCTTATTTTACACACTATTTGAAGTTCCTTAACAGGTAAGCACCCTCCCATGTAGGAGGAGGAGTTTGCCAGCAATTGCCATCCCTGAGAGAAAGAAAGGTACAACCAGAGCAGTGTTTACACACTTAGTTAAAAAAGTCTGTGTGTGTGTGCACGTGTGTGTGTATTTAAGACAAATAAGACAAATTGACAGTCTCTAATTCTAAAAAATGTTACCTTTTCAAATTGGCTGTTTGCTTTAATGACCATAGCTATATTTTAAACTCCTGGGACACATGGACTCCTACGTGGCAGAGACGTAAAGCCATGTGGAAAATTTATGAGACCTGCTGGAGTGCGGATGTTTCCCCCCTGGGTGACCCTGGGAAATGAATATGACGATTTTGGAACTCAGTTCCCCCGACTCTCTGATGAGTGTAATACCATTTCCTACCAGAGTTTTTATGAGAATTGTGTAAGGTAAGAAGTCCTTGACATAAAAAAGGTGTGCAGGATGTCACAGAACATCGTGGTTTTCTTTTTATTAACAGAAGTAGTGTGTGATTTACATCAAAAATCATTATGTGAACTGGCATGGTTCAAGGCTTTGCTAGCCTGGGGTATCTTATACTACTAGTTGGGCCTGTTTTTTTTCCCATTTGATATTTTTCTCTTCCACTATTTCCTCCCTCTTCTAGAATACAGAGAGATCCAAACAGTGTGTCTGATGGACTCTTACTGGTCCTTGTGGCCATTGGCTGGGCTCTCTCCCTTCCACTGTTGGGACCCTGGCTTCAACCCAAGTGCCCCTTCACCCTGATCCCTGCTTGCAGAGCTGCCCCAGTGACCCTCTCAGGGGTGGTGCCGGCCACCGGTCTGTCTCTCCCTCTGGGTCAACATGGCCACCCTGTTATGGGCTCTGTGCACCTGCTGGTCTTTACTGCTGCGTGTGGCGTTTGGACCACTTCCCTTCCTGCTGCTGTTGGAGGATTGCCCTTGACACATTTGTCTCCAGCTGCTCAGTCTTGGCTCCACAGCCAGATGTTCTGGTCTGTTCCTATTTCCCAAACCCATGCTGATTACTTCCACTCCAAGGCACTGGCTAAAACCTGCAGTGCCATTTTCCCTAAGCCTCTACTCCAGGTTTCATTTCATGAAATACCATATGCAATTTTAACAAAAAGAGCTTATTTTGTCTCAGTCACTAAAACAGCTCTAGGAAATATTTCTCTATTTGTGTAGTTCCATTCTGTATTACAGCTTTCTCTTCTAATATAGTATATGGCTATAAAGTACTGGGTACAAATGTGTTCCAATTTATATTTTTTCATGCAATAAATATGGATTTAATGTTTTATTATAAATTGCTGCTAGTATAAACTTTACCTGTTATAATAGCATACTATATTATTTTTGAAGTTGCCAAGGTGATCATTTTTTATTTTATATAGTTGATAACTTTATTTTGCAGTTGACAGAAATAATTTCAAACCAGAATATGCCTTCTCCACAAAGCAAATAAATAGTATTTTCATGTGGGTAAAGAGAAAGATTAGGCCTCAAATAAAAGTGGAATAATAGAAAGGATCATGTTTCAATTTTATAGTCTTTCTGTCCATGATACAACATTTGACTTGTAACCTTCCTTTTACGGCCACCATCTGCATACTGCTGCAATACAGGAAATGTGAGATGTGTCCAGGTCATTTGGATCTACAATATTAAGTATGAACATAACATCCAAATAGAATGAGCCTGGTCTGGGGCAGTGGACTAGAAGTCATATAATTTCTATCTCCCAGTCACCATTCATTTATGTCCTTGAGCAAATCATTTAACCTTTCTATACCTCAGACTTTTCTATGAAATAGGATTACACCTATTCCCACTGCAGGCATTTGTGGGGGGGAAAAAATCAGAATTAAAACTGTCTGGCACTTTACATAAAGGGACTTAAAAAAAAATAATTCCTGGGCAATAATTTGCAAACAAGCCCTATCTACCTTGGCCACCGCCTTTATATATACAGATACCTTGTTAACCTCAAGAGAGGAAGACAGACACATAACTCTCGTTAGAAGCCCAGACTAATATAGTAATAACAACATCTATCAAGCACTTACTATATGTCAGGGGCTGCTCTAAGTGCTTTACATATATTACCTCTGTTAATCCTCACACTAACCATACATGGCAGGTACTCTTAGTTTAATTGAGGAAAAAGCAGATATAAGAAAGTAAAAAATATTGCCCAAGGTTACACAGCTGGCATGGGGTGCAGCCATGTTTAACTCTGCGTCGGAACCGGAGCTTGGGTAGTTAGCCAGCCATCCGGGGGCACAGCCGTCTAACTGTGCTGTAAAGCCTCCCAGGATCACAATAGGCCTGTACCTGCCTGGGGCTGGTACCTAGATGGGCTGTTTGCTTGAAGAACAGAATCATCCAGGGGAAACTTTCATCCCAAAGTGAGAGATGACAAAGAAGCACAGATCTGAAACAAAACTCTCAATACTGGAAGAGACAGATGATTTTTTAAAAAATATTATGATGCCTATAACTTGGAAAGATTTTTTGATAGGCCAGCCTCTCAAGTGGTCAGTGGATAATTACTGAGCACCTACTACACTCCAGCTCCTATTGCTGCCAGTGAAGAAGTCAAGGAACAAGAAACATGTAGAGTTCAAAACAATTCCTTCTTATTGTGGGATGGTAAGGAGGGACTACACAAATGATAAATATGCAAACCAATCAATAAACTAGCAACTTTTCAGATATTAAAAACTGTTATGACAAAGGCATGGAAAAGGCTAGTTCCTGAGTTCTCAGGAGAGGACAAGAGAGTAAAACTAAAGGAACTGTGTTTTGAAAGCCATCAAGCACTGTTAGAAGCAGAGGTGGTAAGTTTTGTAACAGTGGTATGAACAGAAGGGTACTTCTCCTACCTTACTTGCTACAGGAGGCAGCAAAACACGGTAGCCTAAGTTACAAGCTGTGTCGGCCTTCACGTTTTCATCTATACTGGAGAACAGACACTGTTCTTCATCCTAAGAGAAGATGCACAAAGAACAAGGATTAGGAATTCTCCAAAGAAATACAATATAATACTAAACATGAAACAACAACTGTGAAAATAGATCTCACTGTAATTAAAGAAGTGCAAATCAAATTGCAATAAGGATTTTCATTTAGCTAGGTTGGTATGAATTTTTAAAAATATAATATCTAGTGTGGAAACAGAAGTGCAAAACCATGAATTACTCCACTGAATAACAATTTATAATAAAGAACTCACATGCCTCAACACCCAAAAAGCAAATAACCCAATTAAAAAATGGGTGGAGGATATGAACAGACACTTCTCCAAAGAAGAAATTCAAATGACCAACAGGCACATCAAAAGATGCTGCACATCACTAATTATAAGGGAAATGCAAATTAAAACCACAATGAGATATCACCTCACACCAGTTAGGATGGCCAACATAGAAAAGACTAGGAACAACAAATGCTGGTCAGGATGAAGAGAAAGGGGAACCCTCCTACACTGCTGGTGGGAATGTAAATTAGTTCGGTCATTGTGGAAAGCAATATGGAGGTTCCTCAAAAAACTAAAAATAGAAATGCCATTTGACCCAGGAATTCCACTCCTAGGAATTTACCCTAAGAATGCAGAAGCCCAGTTTCAAAAAGACAGATGCACCCCTTTGTTTATCGCAGCACTATTTACAATAGCCAAGATATGGAAGCAACCTAAGTGTCCATCAGTAGATGAATGGATAAAGAAGAGGTGGTACATATACACAATGGAATATTATTCAGCCATAAGAAGAACAAAATCCTACCATTTGCAACAACATGGATGGAGCTAGAAGGTATGATGCTCAGTGAAATAAGCCAGGCAGAGAAAGACAAGTATCAAATGATTTCACTCATCTGTGGAGCATAAGAACAATGCAAAAACTGAAGGAACAAAACAGCAGCAGACTCACAGAACCCAAGAATGGGCTAGCAGTTACCAAAGGGAAAGGGACTGGGGAGGGTGGGTGGGAAGAGAGAGATAAGGGGGAAAAAAGGGGCATTACTATTAGCAGACATAATGTAGAGGGGGGCATGGGGAAGGCAGTATAGCACAGAGAAGACAAGTAGTGATTCTATAGTATCTTATTACACTGATGGACAGTGACTGTAATGGGGTATGTGGGGGGGACTTGATAATAGGGGGAAATCTAGTAGCCACAATTTTGCTCATGTGATTGTATATTAATGATTTAAAAAAAACCAATTTATTGAGTACTTATTGTTCCCAAGTATTTTACTAGGCACCAGGGATACATGCATTTATTCAGCAAACATTTATAGGTCATCTGCTGCACTTGAGGTAGTTTGTTGAGAACTGGGAGTTCCTGGTGGACAGAACAGATAGTCCCTGCCCCCCATGGAGCTTACATGCTAGCAGAGGAGACAGACATTTTAAAAAAAACATACACACAAAATATATATTTAAAATAGTGAAAACTGCTACAATGGAGATATTGTGGCTCCTGTGACTACAGGAGTTGGTAGTATTAGAACTACACCAGTTAGGGTGGGAGAATTTTCCTTTGGCAAATTAGCATTTGATCTGAACTCTAAAAGATGAGTAGAAATTCGCAGGGCAAAGAGGAGAGGGAAGTACTTTCTAAGCCAAATCCAAACATGAACAGAAAGTATGAGGTAAGGGGGAGCAAGTGTGTTTGAGAAACTCAAAGAAAAAACAGTGGGATTGGAGTTTGGGGGCGAGAAGAGAAAAGCAGCGATGAAGTGGAGAGGTGCAAAGGGAGCAGACTGTAAGGCGATGAGAAACCTCTGCAGGCAAGGGACAAGGGACAGGACCAGAAATGGTGAAAAATACAGATGAGGCTCTGCCTTCAAAGAGCCAACATTTTAGTGGGGCAAACAGGTATTTTCAAATGTAACTGGGGAAAGTACAAATTGGCATAAAAACTTTGTTGGGCAATCAGTCAATATTTCTAAATCTAAAACATATGCATCCAGCAACCCTTCGTATTCCATAGAAATCCTTGCACATGTACAATGATGTCAATATTATTGAAAAGTAGAATCAGCCTAAATGTCTATCAAAAGGATATCAAATTAACACATCATAATACAACCATAGAATGAAGTATGATGCAGCTATTATAAAATAATAAGATGAATCTGCATATATTATCCTGTAAAGATGTTTTGAAAACAGCAAAGTTTGGGGTTTTAAGTACAGTTCTATCCCCATTAAACAAATCAACATACATAATAAATATATATAATGTATGTATGCATATATATATTCATACTAATAATCAGTCATTAAAATAGTCATTAAAATTTATTAGTAGAGATACTCAAATATGTAATAAATGTATAGGAGATATTTTTAAGGGCAATATTCATTTTTATAATAAGAGAATAGAAAAAGATACTTTGAAAGCATAGATCACAAGACAAATGGACACACAAATAGTTGCATATTTGTTGCTTTTGATCATACTTCTCTGTTAAAACTTAATGACAACCAGAAGACGACAAGCTAACGTAAGTTTACATGGGTAAAGAACAAATTCTATTTCCGACTTTTTACATAATTTGTTATTGTTTATTTTATTGGTATTTGCTTATTACCAACATAGTATGAAATACTTGCAGGTAGTCATGTTTCTATTTGTTTTAGACCCTGTAAGTCTTAGAATAATGACTGCCTCATTGTAAGCATCCAATAAACGTTGAATTATAAGATTCTCTTAAAAGCTGACTTCTGACCCCTTAAATTCAGGAAATCAGCCTAGAAAACTGAAAAATGACTGAGGCCATTGTGAAAAAGAAGCAATCCCATGTCCAAGAACTTCAATTTGCCATCTAAAGAGAACATTCAAACTGACTGCTAAGAAAAATTATCATAGCTACCATTCAATCTGATCACTGAAATGGTGTTTCCCCAGACATTACAGAAGACTTCTGTAAGGATAATGTCACAGCCGAACAAGATCTCATCAAGGACCTCTAATGCCCATTAAATTCATTTTAAATGCTCTCAGCAAAAGCCAGCAAAGCATCATTTAATTATGCAGGATTTCTGATTGCTTATCATCAACACTTCTCTCGTTTGGCTCTTCACCCCTCGTGCACCCCCTCTGTGGAGAGTACCCATCAATCTGAATAGCAGCTTCTGTTAAGGAAGATCAGTAGGTGAAAGAGGGGAAAGGACCAGAGTGAAGAAAATTAGTGAGAAGGTCATTTTGGGGACATTCCTACAACATTGCCTTATTCACCAACTTGTTTATCTGGTAGCCATTTTACAAATTTAAATCTCACTTGTTTTCATAACTGATAACAAATATTAATATATTTCAGGTGAATAAGACAAAATAATTATGTGTGGATTAAAAGGCAATGCCTGATTTAGAGACACACTGAAAAACAATTTTATAATCTTTGCATAGATTGGAGTGAAGTTATTTTATCAAGTTTTCATAGGAAATATATCTTACGTTTTAATGTGAAAGATAGTAACTACATTGTAGAACAACGACATAACATTCTTTGGGGATAACCTTGAATTATGTGATTTAATACTTCTCTAACAATGGCAGGTGAAATCTGTTAAGTAGATATTATTCTAAACTCTGGTTTTAGCCTTTCAAATTCTAAGGATTCCAAATTTCAACAGTCTCAGCATATTGGGGTTAAATAATTCAGAAAGACAAAAAATAGATTCAAGTTATTCCTTGTCTTGAATGAGGGTTTCAGCCTTGGGCAAGTTCACTATGGATTCACTGAGACTGAGAAATGACAAAGGAACATTCTAGGGTAAAAGGGTTTATACCCAGCTTTATTCTCACGGCAGTAGGTCAAGCACTAGAATCACGCCTGCATCCAGCAGTCGGCACATCTGTAATCCACCTCCTTCTCTGCCTCCACCCAGAGCATTGGGAGGACCCCTTTATATAGTGACTCAGTCAACAACAGCTCTTGCCTCTGGGTGTGGAAGCAGGAGCCTAGTAGCAGGTCAATTACATCAACAAGTAGTTTAGGGTCAGGTGAAGAGCCTGGCCATAGGAATTTCCATTTTCCCCACATTCCTTTAAACAGCCACCCACAAAGAGAATAATTGTTATTTAGGCTAGAAAAGGAGCTAACGCACACAGATCCTCAATTCCATTTTTCTGTTTCAGTGACATGGTGTGTTGTAGGGGCCGGCCTACGGCCGAGGCTGAGTCCCACTATGGCTGAACACCGCCCTTCCACTGTAGCTGACCAATGCCCTAAGATGGTGCCCGCTTCCTGGGCGCCACCCTTCCTGGTTTGGTGGCATTAGCATAAGGAAGTTGCTCCTATAGGCTTGCCCCATGCTTCTGCGCTCGTGCTCAACTCATGCAGAAGGCATGCTACCAATCAGCTTAAAGGTCACGCATGATCTTGATCACCATAGGCCAGCTTCCTTTATATAAGGCATAAGCAGCAAAGAGAAAGAGAGTCTCTCTCCTCTCATTCTTCCTCTCACTCGCTCCCTCTGGCTGTTGCTTCTAGTCACTCACCTTCTCCCGACCTTCCGAGAAACAATAAAGAACTGAAGTGAACCAGGTCTGTGTACGTATCGCTGTCGTCACCGCCACAAGGAGCGAACGCGATATCGTGTATTTCCTCCCTATAAAGCAATTAAGGATAACCATGGACAAGCCAATTCAGATAAGTTTTCAAGGAAACACATTAACTCTGTTTTCAGGACAGCTCCATTGGAAGTCACTGACAATTGATATTTGACAACCTGAAAGCATTTCCTCATTTGGAGCAGGTGCAGGTTTCAATAGGCATGCTCCACCGACAGAACAACAAAGCTCTCCTTGATGTGATTACACTTATTATTCTGTGATTGCTACTTCCTGATCAGGGATACATTCAGTCATTAAAAAAAAGTACTATAGAATTACCCATGGATTATGCATGAAATTTTTGGGGGCAAGGGAAACAGCAGAATGAAGACTCTCAAATATTTTCAGTTGATACAGGGTGAGTGACAGCTCCAGGTGGAATTTTGTACAACAGAGGGCTATGATTAATACATTGTGTTTATTTAAAAGAAAATGGGACATGTAGTATAGCAGAGTATTTTTGTAGAGATTGTTTGACGGAAGGGTAAATTGGTATAAAATATGAGGCCTTCATTATTTGAATATGCATCATTTAAAGGATGAGATGCTGATAGAACTCCAGTAAGGGTAATTAATTTTGCTCTGAAATTAAAACTGGTCTAAAAATAGAGTCTATTTTTTTAAAAGTAAATTAAGGTAGTACAAAAAAGTCAAATTATAGAACAAGATGTACATGTGACCCCACTATAAACAAACACATGAAAAAGAACCCAATTACAGACATCAAACTATAACAGAGAAGTAACAGGAATAGGGATAAATTTTGTTTTCTTCTTTTCCTAATTTTCTGGAATACTTTCATTAATTTTTGTTTAGTAGGAAATGTACATTGCCCCAAAACTCTGTAATTAATGCCCATGCCTTTATTGACTGCTGAGAGCTGCAGAATATGGAATGTATGTGCATTTTGTCCCTCTTTTTCCCTGGTTCTCCTTTCTTGCTCCCCACTGCTTTCTTCAGTATGATTGAGAACCAATATAGTAAGCATTTAAAAGGTTTTAGAGCCACCTAATGCTTTGTTGTTTCCAGAACTCCAAAACAGGAGAAATTTCTAGAACTATGGGGAGGGAAAAAGAAGTGGCAAATTGCTAAGTAAGGGGAAATACATTCTCTTTCATTTTGGTCAAGCAGCATTACCTAAACAGCAGTTTACTTTTGCATGGAATCATTAGATGAATATCAGTTTACAAGTAATGTCACACAGTTATTTGGACAACTATGTTGTTAGCCACAGGCCGACAGCACACAGCAGGTTTGCATTATTCTCCTCCTCTTCAACCAGTGGCATATTTATAACATCTTTTTTTCAAATGGCTGCTCTCTTTCTCATTTGTGAGCATAACACAACCCAATTATATATATATGGGTTTTTTAAGAGAACACATTAGATATTTGTCCCTGATATTCCTCTATGTCTTGCCGCAGTAATGACCAGTAAATCTAGATCAAAACTAAAATTATTTCCTCAAAGTCTTAAGATTTCTGCCATAGTCTCTATTCCACTACTGCCAAGGAAAGTCAATACTCACCTTTTTGGTATTTGATTTTTTTCTCCCTCTACAGAGTTCCTTTCTGCCCAAATATTCCACTATTAGACAGTTAGGAATTCCTGCTCTTATGTAGTCATACTATCTACTTTGTCATCAACATGACATCCACATTCCATCCAATGCCTTTACTCGGGGACAGGTCTGTTCCTGAAAGTCCCTTGACTCACTTTGCACAATGACGAGCAAAGAATTCTATGCAGATGGTGATGCAGCTGAGCCTTGATCCCCATCCTTAAATGATATATCTCATGTCCCTTCCCAAAATGCAACACATTGGTAAAAACAACGATTAGGCTGCAGGCATTCTGGTAAGTGAGTTTTCATATTTTGAGAAATGTACAAAAATTAATATAATACCTTTGAAAAAGATAGAATAAGGAATTCTAGATGATAAATCAGTTTTCCTTCTCTGACTTGCATACCTGTATTTAAACCCCCTAAAATGACCTTACAGATTAAATGCCTGCCTCATTTTTCTTTCTTTGAAAAATTATAGACTTAGAGAGTTTTGCAGTATGTTTCAACAGATATTTAATAGGAATATACAATTATCTACAGTGATTATTTGATACATACCTAGGGGGCAATACCCAGACTTCCGTTTTGAAGAAGGAATCCATTAAATAAACACAGTGAATTGGAATTATTCTCCAATCAGTTGGAAGGTTAGTTAAATAAAGTCCAAGCAAGTCCCCTTTTGGACTTTCTGCTAGGGTATCAGTTGACTAAGAATTGTGATGGGGTCTACTCAACTGGGAAACCTACATGGAATCTACATGGAATTAGTGGCTGTGGTATCAGAGGAATGCACCAATTTCAGGGACTTTTATTTAAATATAATGAAATGGATTCCACACTATGGGCTTTCTATAAAAAGCATTGGCAAAGTGCTACCTTGATCTTTGAACTGAACTGTAGTTGTGTATGCACGTGCACATATCACAAAAATGTACAGAGGTATTTATAACTGTTACACAGGCTTGCTGTTGGTTTATAATCTTTCCTATGATCTTTTCTATTCTGGCATTTGCAACACCCATAGTCATGTGTTGCTAGGGTAGACTTCAGTCCATTTTCTCCCAATTTTACACAAATCAATCACTTACTATTATGACAGACACTATTCTAAGCTCTAAGTATTCTCTGTCATTTTGCTACTCATTTCTCACATCAATTGTCCATTTACTGATGAGGAAACTGAGGAACTTACTCTAAATCATTCTCAGGGACCCAAAAGTCTTAATATTCTTTTGTGCCATAGAAAATTTATAGGGTCGCTCTCAGACCTACTTATAACTAGATAAGACCTGTAGTCTTTACTTCCAGCTGCCTTATTCATGGGAGAAATTCTGACAAGGACTCACCACAGCCTCTGGCTTCATCTGGGAAAATTTCACAAACCTGTCTAACCCACCCCACCCACCATCATCAACATGGCATATATTAATTACTCAATAAAGTGTGCTGAACAAATAAATAAATTAACCAGTTGTCTGGAACCCCACAGAAAACTGAAAAGCAGTAATACTAAGGTCACCACTGAGAAAGCAAGTGTTTTAGCAGAAAATTAACACACAACTCATTTTGTCCTGAGAGACAGACTTCTTGAGGACAGACTTATGTAGAAAACATATAGAAATACCATGAGTGAGGGGGGTTCACAGGAAGGGGTGGTTGTCAGGCAATTTCCACTGTGGACAGTTCAATCTCAAATGATGTATAAAGTTTAGTTGTTTATTGCACACAATTGCTTTGTAAGAAGGAAGTTTCTAGATTTATTAGAGCCATCATTAATTCGCAGGTAAGAAGTAGCTTAATTTCTCTAAGAAATGCCTTTGATTGTATCCACTCCCCAGAATCCTGTCCAGTGTATAAAAGTTGAGGATTAAACCACTTAGGTCTTACATGTGTCTTCCTTCTTGTTATCAAACAAGCAAAGTGAACACAATTAGTGATTGCAACGGTAACTTTAAATTTAATTAACATAGTACCTATGCAATCCAAGGATAAGAGAATAATCCTCTGGTCTAATTACACCTTAACATACCCTCAAAATCACTCCACAGAGAAAATTGTCTTGTACTGATATTTTTGTGTCCCTCAAGAAAACAGTGAACTTTTGCCCATTTCCAATTTTTGTCCATGGCTGACAGATTCATACTGACGCTGACTCCTCGTCATATGATTAATGGCATTTTAGAACTGGCAATTTATATACAAAGAAATGATTGGGTAATATTCTCCACAATATCCAGCGTGTAAATAGAATGAGAGCAGAAACCTACCCTCCTCCTCCCATGAATAAGGTCATCCCAATTAACACAAAAGTTATGAGACAGAAGAAAGTCAGTGAAATGAAAGCAAGTACACCTTGAGAGTGTATCAATGATTATATTATTCTACTTAAAATAGATCCTTTTGTTTATTTGGTCTTGTCATACTTTTTTCTAAATCATTGCACTGTTCACAGCTCACTAATCAGTATCAATGTATTATTATCTAATAATAATGAAAGCAAATCTAACCATTATAATTTTCAAAGATCAGACTAACTGAACACTCCCAGTTTCTATAATTGCTTTTACTGATACTAAGAAGAGTAGTCCTGAATGTTTTATGATTATAATCTGCTGTAATTGAATTGATTCCTTACAACTAGTTATGTGACAATGTTTACCATTATTTAGCATGTCACTATACAGCTTCACATAAGCAAATAAAAACTGTATTAGCAGGAAAATCCTTGAGATAACACTTTTTTAATAAAATATATGAATAAGCTGATAACCTAAGAGTACTACAAACATTGGAACAGACTTGATTTCACCCAGGAAAAAAACAGACAAGTTATATAAAACAATATAAAGATAAGTAGCAAAATATAGTATTGTCAAATACTGGTATTAAATGGGCAAACTGGTAATAGTACAACTCTTAAAATCTGGAAAAGCTTTCTCATATCCTAGGCAGATATAGTCTATCTTTCAAAGGCTTTCTATAACAAAAATATAGTGAATGGATCCAAATTCTATATCCAAATGGTATTGAAACCATGTGTTCTGTTAACATACATGGAATGTTTCATTTAAATGTCTGTGTATGCAAGTGGCAGAGCAAATGATAAAACATGTTAGAAAACAATTTGGAAATGTATCTTGAGAACTTAAGGCCATGATCTCACTTCTGGAGAACTAATATTAAAAACTTATTATACACCCCAAAAAAGTGGCATAATGATGCCAATTGCAATGTTACCCACAATGTTGGAAGGAATTAAAATGTTCTACAGTAGATGAACAGTTCAATCAATTCTGGTATAGCAGCTCACTTGATGTAATATCATCTATTCATTATAATTGTAAAATCTACGTGAAAATAGAAAACATAAATTGATGTTAATTGAAAAAAATGCAAAATATACAACAGGATTATGGTGGTGTTATTTTTTTTTAATCTAGAAAAATTGTGAGGATTCTACATAAATAATACATTTGATTAAAGCAATAAGAGTAAAAAGGAATTCAATTTTTCACAAAATAATCATCTACTTAGGTGATTTTCTATATTATCCAGGAGTAAAACAGTTGAAGTATAAATTCCACAGAAAGATAAAGATAATTCAAAATAAGAATCTTGTAATTTAGAATAAGCAAAAGATAGAGCAACTATTAGTGATGTTCTTTCAGGCTCAGTACAATCATACAACCTAGATTTATCTTGTTAGCTACTTGTACATACAGAAAAATGGAAAGATAGCCTGTGCCATATTCTCACCTGTTATGAAGACTACTCGGGGTGTCACTGTACACTTTGAAAGTTATGGACAGTAGTATTTAACTTGGGACAGCGTATTTTGCCATGAAACTTGTTAAGCTGCCAGCACTTTACTGAAGAGTGGCACTGGATATTTGATGTACCATTATTTTTCAGACAATTTAGCCTAAACTTGTCTCTTAATCTCCTTACTTTAGCTTTATCAAATGTGACTGTAAAACAACCTTCCATTTCTTGGCAAATGCCAAAAATGAATCATTACTAACACTATAGCAAACACCTAAAGGCCACCATGAGTTTATAGTCACAATAAAATGTTGTATCTAATGTAGAATTTTAGCACTTTCTTGTGTCCCTCTAATACTGAAGTAATAATTGCACCATCGGGTTGTTTTATGAGGCATTTGTTCACCTCTAGAGTAGATAAACTGGAAGAATGAAGGTTAGAAATTTCATCCTGAGAGGACAGCTGGGTTTCTGACTTGGGAAAAGAGCACCAGCAAGGCCAGGACAGAAGGCTCTGCAGAGGCATTTATTCTTTTCTGCCTGCTTTAATTGGCTGCTAAACTAAAACTTACAGTGAAATTACTTCAAAAGTAATATTGCTTAAAAACACACAGAGAAAGAATATAAAGAGAAACTTCCAGTCGAAAAACGAATCCCAAGTAAACTGTAAAGAACGAATGTAGGAGTTATTTGTAACTGACAGGGTCAAAGTGAACAAGGTTAACTGACGGGTTTCCTTTCTTTCCTCGGTTTAGTTGCAGCAGTCTCTGCAGTCCCAGCTTAATCAGTGATAGGAAATAGTAAAGCATCCTAAGTTTTCCTCAGAATAAGCAGCAATCATGTTGAACACTTGTATAAACCATGCGCCAACTTCTGGAGTCTGTAGTGTTGTTAAAATTTCACATGAATTGGAACTTCACTAAAACTTTCACAATTCTCAGCTGGAAATTTTAAGAACAGTGTGCTGAAGATAACATGTGAGTCATGATTACTTTGTGAATCAACTTTTCCTTTTGGAGTTATTTTAAATTTATAGAAAAGTTGCGATGATAGTACAGAGAGTTCCTGTACACCCTTTGCCTAATGTCTCCTATCGTCAACATCATACCATAATGCATTTGTCAAAACTGAGAAACCAGTATCAGTACATCATTATTCACTAAACTCCAGACTTTGTTTGGATTTCACCAGTTCTTCCAATAATGCTGTTCTTCTGTTCTAGGAACTGGTCCAGCGTACCACATTGCATTTAGTCTAATTACTTTTTGTAGGAAAAAAAAGAGGTACGTATAAATTATTTGATTATAAAATAACATTCTCACAACACCCACTTTTCCTGCTTCAATTCACCTCTTCCCAACTGAACTTGAAATAAGCTCACACCATACCATATCAATCACAAAAACGAAAAATGCCACATTCAAAATATATAGGAATCATGTTTATGTAGCCCATGTGCATTGTCCAAAACACCAGGTACAATTTTATAATGTTTTTTATTTCTCCAAATCAAAACTGCTGAGTTTCCTGCCTGCCACACTAGCTGGTATGTCCTGTTATCTCCTTAATGAGCAACTCTACTGGTTCATTTTCTTCCCCAAACACATTCAATCATATACTCATTCCAATGTAGGCAAGAGTTGGTTGAATTTTCATAGTCAAGAGAGAAAGCGCTGATGCCTAAATTAAACTTTTTTTTGCCATAGTTCAGATTGTCTCCAATATTGCTGGTAAATAAGGACTGAGAGCTGCTGCAGGGCCATATGGTGAGGTGTCTTACTGCCCCGGCCTCTAGATTACCTTTAATAATAAACAATAGCTTGGCTCTGAGCTCAAAGTGTTCAAGCATGCTTCCTCATACCCAGGATGCTATTCCCTTATTTCTACATCTTTCAATTCTCACCTAGCCATTCCCCCAAGGCAGCAGACACTTAAAAAGCACTCATAGAATGATTCTGAATTCAGACTCCAAGACCTAGAGACGCCAACAGATTCACCTTTCCCTACTCCAGCTGTGGGAGTTGGGCATTTTCTTTCCTTGCCAATGCTCATAGAAAAGTACCAGCCCCATCTATTCTGCTATCTCAACTGGAGCTTATCACCTTCTATGAGACCCACATATTCAAATACAGAAACTTGTTTGAGGTTGTCCTGAGTGGGGAGGCGTGCATGTTCGCTTTACTTTGGGCCCCGAACACTGTGACTACCTGATCCTTTATCTAAGCATGTGAGTGGTCAGCAGACCAAGGAACGGTGGCTGGCCTGTTCTCACTGTCCCCATTTCTAAAGAGAGAGAAAAGCAAATTTGCAACAGAACCAAAGCATACACTTACTGCAATTTAAAGGGAAAACCCAAAATTTAACAAGGTCTCTGTTCTCAAAAAACACCTGAAAATGTAATCATTTTTGTTATTTTCCTGAAAAAATGTTCTTGAAGTTATTTTAATGTAATTCCTATTCATTGTAAAAAGTGTGGAAAATACAAAACTTTTTTAAAAATCACTCTCTGTCAGAAACACCCAATGACAACTATTATTATTATATGTGACTAGTTAGGTTTCTAATTAGTATGTTCAATGACATAATGAAAATCATAACATATTTGCTATCTTTGTGGCTGGCATTTTACTAGACTTATTAAAATGTAATTTATATACTGCATAAGTTACACATTTAAAATGTGCAATTAAATAGTTTTTAGTGCATTTTCTGAGTTTGCAACTATTCCTGTAATCAAATATTTGAACGTTTTCATCAAATCGAAAGAAACCCTGTACCACTGAGTAGCTGATCCCCTTTTTCCTCCCTACATTTCATCACCTAATGCCCCAGCCAATCCAGGCGATCAGAAAGCTATTTTCCTTATATATACACTCGACTACTCTGGCTATTTCAAATGAATAGAATCATAAAATAGGTGACCTTCTATCTGGCTTCTTTCAGTTACGTATCATTTTCAACTTTTATCCATGTTGTAGCCTGTATCACTACCTCATTCTTTTTTATGGCTGAAATTATCCATTGCATGAATAAGCCACATTAAAAAAAAAATTCATTCATCAGTTGATGAGCATTTGGTTTGTTTACACTTTTTGGCTGTTAAGAATAATGCTGCTGTGGACATTCCTGTAACAGGTTTGTGCAGATACATGTTTTCATTTATCTTGGGTACCTATCTAGAAGTGGTATTGCTGGATCATATAGTAACTCTAAATGTATTTAACATTTTGAAGAACTGTCATATTACTTTCAAAAGTGGCTGCACCATTTTATATTTCCTCCAGCAATACATGAGGGTTCCAATTTCTCCATATCTTCTGATATTTTGTCTGCACATGTGTCAGTGCCCATCCTTTTCATTATAGCCATTACAGTGGATGTGAAGTGGAATCTCATTGGGATTTTAAGCTGCATTTTCCTAATGACTAATGATGTTGAGCATCTTTTCACGTGCTTACTTGTCCTTGTGTATCTTCTTTGGTGAAATGTCTGTTTAAATCATTTGCCCATTTTTTATTGAGCGACTTGTCTGTTGACTGCTGAATTTTAAGAATTCTGTATATATACTGAATACAAATCCTTTATGAAATATATAATTTGCAAATATTCTATATAATTCTGCATATTATCTTTTCAGTTTCTTTACAGCATGATTTGAAGCAGAAAACATTTAAATTTTATGAACTCCAGTTTATCTATATGGCTTCATATGTAACAAACCATTGCCTAATTTGTCATAAAAATTTACTTCTATGCTTTCATTCAAATTTATATAAATTTAATTCTTTACATTTATGTCTTTGATTCATTATGAGTTACTTGTATGGTGTGAAGTAGAGGCCCATTCCATTCATTTTCATGTGGGTATCTAGTTGTCCTAGTACCATTTGTAAAAAAATTATTCATTCCCCCTTCAATTTTGTGTTAATTATTTAAATGTCCTAGTAAAGTATAGAAACTTTACTGCTACGTAGCTCCATTCTCTCATTTTTTTTACTTTTTTAACCTGCATTATTATGCATATTATATCTACATATGTTATAAACCCAATACTATATTATTATAATTATTTATGAAATATGTTTTTCAAGAAGTTATGAGAAGAAAGGAGCACATAAGTAATATTTAAAGATAAATTTTCTTAATTACCATTTTTGATTCTTTCCACTTTCCTGTTTGTTTACATTACCATCTGGTGTCGTTTCCTTACACCTGGAGAACTTCAGTCCACCCTGCTCCATTGTATTGTTATTATCAATATATTAGAGCTTGTTGAGTTTCTCCAATGTGTAGATTGATGTTTTTCATAAATTTTAGGAAGTTTCCAGCCATCATGCCTTCAAATGATTTTATCCTTTTTCTCTCTCATCTTCTGGTATTCCCATTATGTTTGCTGTTGGTGTCAGGGATGCCCCACATTTTTCTGAGTCTGTTTACTTTCCTACATTAGTTGCTTTTTCTATTTTTCAGACTGCATCATCTCTATGCTCAGCCTTGCTGATCCTTTCTTCTGTCTCAAATCTACAGTTGAGCTTTCCTAGTGAATATTTCATTTCAGTTCTTATATTTTTCAACTCCACAATATCCATTTGTTCCTTGTTTATAATTCCTTTGTGCTTATTAATATTCACTATGTGATGAGTCATTTTTATCACACATGGCTTTACATTTTTTAAATGTGGTTTCCTTTAGTTCTGTGAACTTATTTATTATAGTTGCTTTGAAGTTTTTGCCAAGTCCGACATAGAGCCCCTCTCAAAGGCAACTTCTACTGCCTCCTTTTACTTCCTACACATGAGTCATACAATTTCTTTTCATGTTTCATAATTTTTGTTGAAAACTTGACACTTTAGTTACTGCCGAATAGTAACTCTGATCAATCTTCTTCTTAGACTTATTGGTGTGGCTGCTGTTTGACTGGTTGTGCATTTATGTTTTTAGTGACTTTGCAAGAATAAAGCTGTGAAGTCCATTTCTGCCGCAGTATGCAGCCTCCACTGTCCTGATTCACAGTTCTTTCCCTTGCTGTTATCTCTTAGGGTTTCCAAAGCTTCTCTCCTGGGTCCACATAAATCACTTACTGGTCTGAATGTGTGCTTAGGTCCTCTTACCTAATTAGGTTCTTAGTCTTTTCCACTCATGTATGTATAGCTTGGACACTGTTTTCATAATTCAGGGATTTTAGATTTTGACTGATTTTTAGCTAGGGACTAATAGCTTGCAGATTGCTCCAGTCCCTGCCATGAGGGAGCAGCCTTGGGCGTGAATACAGTATTCTAGACCACCAGAGATGAGTGTGCTTTTATTTTTAAGTCTGGCTTCTTAGAAGTCATCCATGGGTCAGAGTAATGTTTTTTCAGCCAGTGTTTGGTCAGAAGTTGTTCTTAACCCCTTGAGTCAATAAGGCTCAAGGCCCTTTGCTGATGACGGAATCGTGTGTAACTTCTGGAATGCGTCACTTCCCCTGTGACTGTGCCTGACTGCAGCCTCACGTCTGTGCACACCCTTCTGGATCCATGGGGATGAGTGGCACCCCAGAGGGATCTTAGGCTGCTTCCCTGCTAATCTTCTGCTTAGTCTGCCCCTTTACTTACTGCTGCTAGTATCACAGAACTACCAACCCCTCTTAATTGCTCATCACCAAATCTCCATTGTTTTGAAAAGTGTCCTTTGGCAAGAACTTTGCTATGATCTGTTCCAAATAAAGTCAGTCTCTAAAGCAGAGTTGTGGAGATCTCAGTTCCTCGGGCCTATGTTTCTCCATGCGTAGAGCCTTTATACTACTACACCATTGCTGAGGGTAGAGAAAGCAGGTAGATCCTCACAGAACAACACCTCCACTCTACAGGGAACCCTTGGCAGTGGGAGGATGGTAGCTATGGGTCTTCTCGATTTATCCTTCCCAGAATGGCACTTCATTTTATGAGCAAGCGGGAATGGAGCAACTAGAGCATAATATTCATAATATTCTTGACCTGCCACGCCTGGGGTAGAGCTTTTGCCTTGCCAGTGATGGCTGGAAGGGTGGCAGAAGGAGACCAGTCCTCTTGGCCATGCCTGCTTGGAAGAGAGTTTCCACAGCATGGAGCTGGGGTGGAGGTGAGGAGATGAGTGAGACCCCTCCTGGGGATCAGATGGAGACCTAGACTGGGAGTTATGGGGACAGAGAATCTCCATCCTCTTGGCCACACATTCCAGAAGAGCTGCCATAACATGGAGCTGAGGGAAGAGGAGGAAGAGTGGGAACAGGCCTTCGCTCAAAGGCAGTAGATTCCCACTGTTCTTGCAGAGGTTTAGCTCATTTTCTTGAATAACCATGTCTTCATTTGCTGTACATGCTTATGACATTCTCCAGAAACTTTAAATGGTTTGTGTTATTTAATTATTTTCATGTTAAACACAGCCACTGAGATCCTCACACAGTCATTCTGGCAGTCCTCGCATATATGCATTATTTTTATGGTCCATAATTCCGTAACTGCTATTTTTTTTGACAAAATAGTTATATGGGAAAGAACTCTGTGCCCTGTTTTGTCTTGTTTTTTAATTTCCAAATCATAGGGTTTTTATTGTTTTGTCTTTTCATTTCTCATAATGATCCTAACATTCAGTCTTGTTTTATTATGATTTAAAATACAGTGCTCTTTTTTAAAATTAACTTGAGGTCTTTTCTGTCATCTAGTCAATGGTTATATTTGCTGTATTTCGGGGAGAGGGGATGAAAGTGATGAACAAGTTTTCCAAGAAAAAAAAAATGGACATCCACACTGGAAGATACTCACTAGTACATTGGAATTCATGCTGACAGAATGTTTCATTACAAATAAAATCTGAGCAAATCACAAGGGCTTGCTTTGATAACAAATCCTCACCAAGAAGCAGATCATCTTGACTGACAAGGAATCCATTTTATAGAAAATTTATGGTGTATTAAATAGTGAGAGATAAGTTTCTTTCTGGTCATTATTATTGTAACACAGAAGCATAAAACCATGGAAGAGGATTTAAAAAAAAACAAGGGAAAAGGCATGCATTGACATACAGCTCTTTGTACCAGTTGAATTATCACAGCTGATGACATAAATGTGTTTGAGCAAGCGTGTATTATTATTGTCTTGTAATATAGCAAAGGATATTACTGTGCAATATTAACAGGCATTAGAATACCCATTGTATGGAGGAGGACATTTATATACTATGCTATGAAATGATGAGGAACTAAAGCAAGGTGGTCACAATGGTGTTAATAAGCATATTATACTGTGAATACAGCTTATTATTCAAGGAAGGAAAAGGAGAAGGAGTCACATCACAGTGCACTCAAAACCTGTTGATCATTCCTTAAATTTTGTGAGTTATGAAACTGCATGGACTTTCTTGGGTTTAGAATTATTGTGCCCTTCAGAAGAGCAGGGGAAGAGAAACTGGCACTATTTACCTATGACTGTGAGTCCAAAGTCCAGCGTCCCACGTTCTTGCTAAGGAGGAAAATCATTTGAACCACAGGCCGCCCTGGCCAAACTGCCAGGAGAATGATTTTCTCTGGAGCCACAGACACGCCCCTGAGAGGAGGGGATGCAACCTGTCCGCCGGCAGAGGGCGCAGCGCTTCCGGGCGTGAAGGAGGAAGGCTTGAGATGATCTTCCGCGGCTCCTCTTGCCCACAGCGGAAGTAAAATGATGTCGTTCCTGTTACTGATCTCAAAATGAGAACCATGAAAGTTGAAGGAAGCACTACACTCAGATAATGAATATCAGATGGAAAATATGAAATAGAACTGGCAGCTTCAAAACCAAGCAGAACGGCAGAGAGGTTCAGAGCCGAGGCTTGGGGTACCCAGCCAGCCACCTGAGTTAGGGTCCTGCCTTCAACCCCCTTCTCCTGTGTGCTAGAACAAAGCCGCCCAGCCTTCTGTGATTTAGTTTGTCACTTTCAAAATGGGGATGTTAGTAGGGTTTTTATAAGGGTTAAAGAAGCATATTCATATAAACCTCTTTGAACATGTCTGGGAAAATGGTGAGTACTCAGTGAATCAGAGCTGTCAACGTCAGCAGCATTAATATGATGCTTCATCAACTAAGACTCCCCCTAAACTGATGAATTAATCAATCTGATTTTTAAAGTAAAAGGTTTGAAACATAAAGCTAGTATTTCCTAAGAGAGCTTTACCTAGGGAAAGAACTTCAGGCTCATATTAGAGTATAGCAACTATTGTATCTGTCCAGGATTCCCTCAGAGTAATCATCTGGGAATCCCTCACTCTCTTTAAACTTAAACACCTAGCCTCACACAATGCCAATGATAAATGAAAATGAAGTGTCTCTAAAATTACACAGTCCCTGACTTATCTGACCTCCCTCAGAGGGCATCGATAAGCAAAGAAAGAAATAGGGAGAGTCCTCATTTTTTGACTGAGGTTTTTGTCCTTAAGTCTGAAGTCAAATGATAAAATAATATCTAAAATGTTGTCATGCTATTCTCTAGAATTGTCTACAGAAATATAAAAACAAACAAGTATTTAAAAATCATGTAGTTATGGATAAGTCTACCAGTCCTTAAAAAAGAAAGATGATGGAATCCACATGATTTTTCTTCTTTCCATCAATGCTTGTTCTGTTAAGAACATACACCATCCTTCATCCCCCTCCAAACCACTTGGAGAAAACATTGCGATGTACTGAAGCTAAGTCATACAAACACTACATGTTCCAGGATTCCTTCAGAACTCTACGCCTTGGTCTTTTTGTCCTGGCACTACAGTCCTGGGCTTCTGAGGGATCAAATGAATCTTTGTTAAACCCCTCTTAAGATCTTCAGAGTCCAAAGAGGCTGAACAGGAATCCAGGTCCAGGGCAGTCCCTCAGCGGGGGTCACTGAGCCAAGCTAATCCTGCCTTATCCTTTACGGCCTGGAGTGGCACACGACTGCAGGATCTTATCAGCCCTTCATCTTATTATTGTCACTCCCTAGAATAAATTTAGTATGATCTGGTAACTGGATATGAAAATTGAAGCTACCACTCAGATATCAAGATATAACAGATACGAACCTCCAAGGCTGAGCTATCAAAAATAGAAAGCAAAGAAAATTTTGCATGTTTTACCCATTTTCTCAGATCAGGATATAAAATAGAGAGTCATAAGCGGGGCATAAAGAGGAGGTCAGCAGACTATGATGAGGCATTTTTGAGAGAGAGAGCTGTTGCTTATTTTTGAGGTCAGTCTTAACAACTCTTTTGGGGGAAGGCGTTGGCAGGGTTCTGCACCCTCACCTCAGGCCTGCTGAGGGACCCTTCAAAGAGACCGCTTGGAGAGTTGCCATTTGTCCCTTGCAGTTCTGGGGGCAGTGCAGTAAGAAAGGGTCCCGCAGAGGAATCTAGCATGAGATAGAGGTGCAGAGCTAGAGTGCACTGCTGCCCCAGCGCCCCGTGCAATGGCAGAGGCTGCAGCAAGTGGCTGAGGATGCGTTTGGTCATGTGTGGTATACGCCGGAGAGGATGAGTGAGGACGAGGGGCCCTGAGTCCTGGCCAGCAGGACCGCCCGGAGAAGCCCAGGAACAAGAAGCAGGAGATGATTTGAGGGGCCGAGGAAGGAGGCACAGTGGACCACCTGGAATGAAGCTACGCCCATGGAGGTCAAGGGCATTGCAGGTGGAGTCCCAGGGGGAAGCTACCGAAGGTGCCACAGAAGTTCCCCAACAGAGAAAGAAGCCAGGCCTCAGGTCCTAGGACAAGAGAGAGGACCTGACTGCCCAGGAGTCGCTCCACTGAAGACTTTCCCCACTTTTTCCTTGTTCTTCCCTTCCCACTTGCCAGTCCCAGGGAGAATGGGACCTCCAGGAGGCAGGCCAGGGAGGCAGTGACGAAAAATACAGAGGCCAGTCATAGTCCCCTTTCCCCCTACGAGCTTCTAACGCGAAACAGGCCCTGCTGGGGGAAGAGAGAAGATACTGATGGTATACCAAGTTTAAATTTTGAAGATCAAGGAATGAATATTGTAATTACATGATTGATATCATGTTTATGACTAAATACTTACTGAGCTCTATTACCTACAACTAAAGAGAAAAGTCTTCAATCTCTAGAAGCTTCAATAAAAGGCCAGAGATGAATATCCCCACTTATACATTTAAAGGGGCAATTAGAGACAAAAATAAAATTGCGGGTTAAGTAACGAGTCCCATTTGTCCAATAACTAGTTCTACCTAGGTCGATGTGCTACTGTTACTTTTTATGGAGAGTGGAGCTGTGGGCAGGGCTGGAGCTCCCTTCTCCCTCCACACCTTCTCTCCCACTTCTCTTTGGCCCCTGAGCTGCATGCTTCCATTCCACCTGGTTTTCCAGAGCCCAGTTTGAGTGCCAGTTCTCTGGAGAGCTCCAGTGACCCTCTCTCTTTACACATATTCCCTCTAAAACACCATCAATGCAATGACATCTTTAAGTCTGTAACTCCCAAATAGCTAGGTCTTTCCCCCAAGTTTAGAAATCTATCTGATTGCTTGTTGCTAATCAATACCCGGGTATACCATCAGCATCCCAGCCTCATTATCTCCTCTTAAATTCACTCTTTAATTCTGTGTCCTTCGAGTCATCCTAGAATCTACAATATACTCTTCTTCTTACCCAATCCAATCTATCAGTAATCTTACAAAGTCTCTTCTCTAGATGTTTCTGAAATCTACTCTTCCTTTTCCAGATCAATATTCACAGTTTATATTAGGTAATAACCATTCTTTCATGAACTTAAAATACCTCCAATTATACTTTCTGTCTGGCTGTCAGGATGATATAATATACCTAAGATAAAATGTTTGTATCACTTGTGAGATTTCCTACAAGAACCAGTTACAGTGAACTATTTTAAGTTCCTATCAGTTTTTCTCATTAGAGTACATATTGAAATCACCTGGAATCTGGTTACTGTGGCAGATTTCCAAGTTGGTTCCTAGTGACTTAGATCTAGGAAGTTTGATAGGATCTGCAACTTTGCATGATTAACATGTGTCACAGATGATCCTGACGCAAATGTTCTGAGGAACAACTACCTCAAACAATGTTTCAGATATGTGTGAATGTGTGTGTGCATGTACGCTTTATCACGTTGCTTGTGTGCAGTCCTGAGTGCCTTTCCTGAGTTCATCCTTTAAGACTCAGAGGTCATTTAATCGCTGAAGGTGTTACAAATCCCTCCTCCATCTGCCCGAGATGAATCTATTATCAGAATATCTTGTACATCTTTTGACATTTATCCCTTATATTATATTATTCACTTACATATCTAGCTGTCAGCTAGACTGAATTTTTTGGAGACAGTAACTTTATTCACCTAAATGTCTCCAGGACAAGCAAAGTAAATGGTATATGAGACACTAATAAGTATTTATTCACTGAACAAATTAGCAAATTTGCATTCAGTACTGCTTCTTCCAGCTGATATTCCCTTGTAGGGATTTGCTCATTTTCCTCATTTGCTCATTCTCTTGGTCACCATGTTGGAATAAAGGATGAAGGCGAGAACATGGCCTGCATGTCCGGAGACCATGACAAACTATTGAAATATGAGGAGCCTCTAATAATATCAGTCAGACAGAAAGAAATGGAATGTAATTGTGAATGCATTTGAAACATCTAGTTCACTCAATAGGAATAAACTCTGATAAGGTGACAGGTATGGACTGTGTTTTCTTGGTCCACTCTGCTTTCATACACCTTGAGCACAAATCTATTATAACCCTACCTGTATTCATCCTCAGAATTTGATATGGATTAGAGAAGAATGAGAATGACTGAAATACAAGACTACAGAGTAAACATAAACATCAAGTATATACAAAAAGTGACAACAGTATACAGTTCTAATATCTGTCTACAATTCTTACTGAGGAGCAGGTTAATGTAGGAAATGGGGCATAGTCAAGAAATGATCATTTCTGTTTACTGTGTTCTAAACTGCTCTTCTTTTACAATCTAAGTCCTATTGATCTTTCTTTGGTCCTCCACACACTTTATTTCACATGGTTTTTGTGGAGGGATAATTGCTTCCTTACAACAATCCCCTTACTATAGAAAATTCTTGATTAGTCCCTGGCTGAAGTGAAGATTTCCGGGGTACGTTTTTCATCAATTTCATTTTAAAGAGTTTGTCTACCCTGCTGGCTAGGTACCTGCTACATATACTTCTTTAGCTCAGTCATGACATTCTTGCTCCACTTGCTTTGCCCTGAAACTCAGCTCCTTATTATGTGTTTCTTATCATAAACCTCTTTAGTCTTCCCCACATTCTATGCTCTACCCACACAATAGAGATGAGTCACTTTCTTTTGGTTAGGAACCCTAAATTCCTGATTTATCAGAAACATGGACACTACAGTAGTTCTTACAAAAATCTATTAAGTGAGAATTTGATGCTCATTAAATATGCAAACTACATCAGGCCAAGCAGATCTACTCATTTGATGTTTGCCTTTTGAGGTTAAATAGTTGACTTAACTGTTCTGATACACATTTGAAAGCTGTTAACCAGCAAAATGAGTTTATATGTAATTCACTATAAAATGGTCCAACAGCAAGAGAGTTTGAGGGATACTATGTTATCAGAGCTGCCCCTTTTAGAAGTGAAATCTGGCAGGGATGGATAGGTGAGTTCAAAATGAGAAGACCCCAAAGGTCAGAAGACCAATTGTAAAGACCTGCAGCCAGAAAGGATGGTGACGATCGTGGGCTCTTGCAGAAGTGGAATTTGCCAGACATGTGCATCACTGCCTTTTAACACTCATTGGATAGTACTATTTACCAAGGCATACTGAGTTATCATGCTAGTCCTAACAGTCGTGACTTACAGAATTCAGAAAATCTAACCAAACACAGCCCCCATTCTCTCTCTTGCCATGCTTCTATGATCTCATTTTAGGTTCTTCTTTAGAAGAGTGCCCTTACAATAATTCTAAATCAGCAGGTAATCCACATGCAATATAAAACATCTAAATCTGAGATCTGAGATGATTTATGTTTTAAAAGAGCAAAAAGGAAAACTCCACAGTCCTGCCAATCCTCTGTTAATGAGCACTGAATTCACAGCTCCAGGTTCTGTAAACTTCATCTAGATGTGTCAGCAAGAGCCAGAGCTACATTAAAGGTCTGCAACAGGAACAATAATTAAGAAGGCATAATGCCAATTCCTTTTCATCTTTACCTGCTGCCTACAGTTCATACACAACAAATACTAAAAGGTCATCAGAACTCATTTTATAATGAGCGCGCATTTACGTTTCCAATTTTTTTCTCCATAACAAAGGTGGCGATAATGGGCTGTAAAGACTGGGATTTGACCATGGAGCAGGAATGGCCCAGGATAGAAAGAATGTGAAAACCCAAATGCAAGCCACACAACACAACTACATTCTGGAAATCCTTCTAGAATCACACCCTCCACGGGGCAGGTTACACAACATTTAGAGAAAATTATTTTAGTATCAGGAATCAGGAGATAATAATGTTTATATCCCACTCCTGGTGCTTTCTAATTTGCAAAAGTCCTTATCCTCCCAGTCTTGCTTTTCTCATCCATAAAATGGGGGGAGAAATTCAGTCATCTTTACCCTAGGGTTTATCCCCTAGGATTCTGTGTTGATAAATGAATCTACTCACAGGAAAGTGTTTTAAAGAGTTATGCCCTACCCTAAAGGACAATAATTATTATTATTTAACCCTTCTCAAGCTTTCATTTTCTTTCTTATCACAAAATGTCTTTTTTTTGGAGGATAACTTTGAGATTCTTTCTTTAGTAGAGGAAAGGACTTGGTCTGATTCATCCATGCCCCTCTTGTGATTAATGAAGAACATCTACAAAGTCATCCGTGTGGACAGTTCCTAGTAACTAGTCACTAATAGTTACAGTTACTTCTGAGTTACCAGTACAGTTACTAACCACAAAACCAGGAAATGGCTATCACCATCTCACCCAAATTAATAAAAAGGTGGATAGCTTTTGTCTACTTTTTAATCAAAATCATCTTCTCTGAACTGAGTTATCCTCTTCTAACCACCTCCCACCTCGCACCTGGGCTACTGCTTCGTCCTTGTGCTTTACAGGGCGCTCCATTCCCCAGCTAGCGTCCAGAGGGCTGTTTTCAGAAACTAAGTCCGCACAGCCCCTGCCTGTACGACCCTCTGACAGTCCTCTCAGAAGTGCCACGTGACTGGTCCTGGTCCTTTCTTCCCCTCACCTCTTCTCTTTCAATGCTCCCCCTCTTCCGCCTCGCACCGTGTCCAGTGACCTCACTTTCCCTTTGACATGTTAAGCAAGCCCCAGCTTAAGGGCCTTTGATCTGACCGTTCCTTCTTCCTGAAATACTCTTCCCCTCAGCGATGCCTGTCATCACCGCGTCTAAAGTCGAGTTTGTCCCCTGCTGCTCCACATCAGTTCCCTGGGTATCCCCCTCAAAGAAATGATCAAAATCAGCAAGTATCATAGATAGTTGGTAATTTTCTTTCTCCCTTGCTGGACTGTAAGTGTCATGAGAACAGGCACCTTGCCCACATTATTCACTGTGGCTTCGATTACAGCCAGCATGCAGCAGGCAGGTCATAGCTGTTTGCTGAAGGGGTTGAGTTCTAAGATAAGAAGTAAATGGGAATTTTATTTGAACATTTAAACATGTATATCAGTGGTAATGGAAAAAATAAAGACCTCCCTATACAAAGAAGGTCTGAGAAAAGATTGAGAGTTGAGTCGTATGAAGTTATGTTTCTGTGTTTTATATACAGATGTCAATATAAATTAAGTAGAACTGAGTTAAATAAGAAAGATTGCTAACTGAAATGATTCCTCAATTGAAATTGGAATAAGATGTAAACAACTACTGCCACCACTACTATCGCCATGTAAAAAGAGTACTAATAATCTTTCTGCTACATATGAATTTTAGCTATTACTACTATATAATAATAATTATTATTATTAAAATCATCATTAGTAATAGTACTGTTACACCTAGGGTGAATGGTTACCAAATACTTAATATGTGGGAGTCATCTGTTACAAACTTTACTTTCTCATTTGAAAACAGAAATAAATCTCATTTAAAACAAAAAGGAATCCTAGGAGGTAAGTGGTTTTCAGAAAAAACACAAGTGATTTTCTTTCATTGGTCAGTAAATGCCAGCATCTGAACTCAGACTGGCCCGATAGTAAAGGTGGTCCTCTTAGCCATGCTGAGAAATTCCCTTGTATGTAGAAAAGCATCAGCACTAGGCTGCAAACTACATCTGGTCCTCCCATAATGTCCAACGGAGATCTGGTTTCGACAGTCTGGACAGTATACACCATAGTGAATTACATATTAGTTCTCACAGCATCTGTGAATAACGGTGTCTGTAAAGTGGTCCCATTAGGTAAAGAGATGGAGAGCCCACAAATAAAATCATACCCCATGCCTCCAAAGGGCAGTTTCAATTCCCTAAATATAATGTTTCTAGGTTAAAAAAGAAGTTTTCATTTCATTTCACACTAAAAATAGGATTGAATGAAAAATTGTCCCCCACTAACGTTCTTACTATAATTGCATTATTTTAGGAAGGAATTCTATGCTTCCCCTGGTACAGATGTGTATTTTCTTTCTTGTAGCGAAAATCTTAACAGAAACATTATAAAATTCTGCCTTCGAAGTAAGGTGGTAAGATTTCCCAAGTGGTCCTTAAACTTACCTGGTAGTTTTTTTATTTGGTCCTGGATACTGTTGGATTTCCCACTTCTCATTGCTTTATTAACATATATGCTTGGTTCACTCCCCCTAAAGAAAGGCAAGGATCTGGCACACTAAGGGCATGCAGTGCACAGCAGACACGGTGCCATACTGCCACTGGTATGTTTTCACAGCTGTAAGACTCACCATTGAAGTAGATGCTGATGGGCTTTTTAAGAGAGAGTTTTAGAACCTAAATTTCTAAAAACTGTTTCTTGAAATATAACCCACACATGGAAAGGTGCACACATCATAAATGTATAGCCTGATGGGTATGTCATAAAGTGAGCATACCTATAGAGCTAGCACTGGGATCAAGAAACAGAATTTTATCTGCATCTCCAGAGTCCCCTTTGTGTGCCCTGCCAGTCTTCTTCACCCATCAAGAGTGACCACCGTCTGACTTCTTACATCTTGGATTAGTTTTTGCCTGTTTTTGAGCTTTACATGTAATACATATTTTCTTGGGCTCTCACTCTTGTGTGTGTGAGATTAATCCATGCATTGTTGCACATGTACATGTGGTTTAGAAGTCTTGGTTCCTAAAAGCTTAAAATCTAATAATGGACAATGAGATTCTACAGATGACTTACTTCGTTATCATAACTCAGTTGGTTATTTTCAGTCAAGAAAAATCTATACCATCTCCCCTTATAGATAGTAACCTCTGCCTTTGCTGACCTGAAACATGAGTATTGTTTTTCAATTGTGCTAATGTTCTTAACATCTTTTTGTCCCATCAAAATTCCTGTGTTGAAATCCTAACCCTCAATGTGATTGTATTAGTAGGTGGGGCCTTTGGGAGATGATTAGGCCATCATGGTGGAGCCCCCATGAATAGGACTAGCACCTTTTAAAAGAGATTCCAGTCCATCAGTAGATGAATGGATAAAGAAGAGGTGGTACATATACACAGAATGGAATATTATTCAGCCATAAGAAGAAAACAAATCCTACCATTTGCAACAACATGGATGGAGCTAGAGGGTATTATGCTCAGTGAAATAAGCCAGGTGGAGAAAGACAAGTACCAAATGATCTCACTCATCTGTGGAGTATAAGAACAAAGCAAAAACTGAGGGAACAAAACAGCAGCAGAATCACAGAACCCAAGAATGGACTAACAGGTACCAAAGAGAAAGGGACTGGGGAGGATGGGTGGGAAGGGAGGTATAAGGGGGAAAAAGGGGGCATTACTATTAGCACACATAATATGGGTGGGGAGGGGCACGGGGAGGTCTGTATAGCACAGAGAAGACAAGTAGTGATTCTATAGCATCTTACTACACTGATGGACAGTGACTGTAATGGGGTATGTGGTGGGGACTTGATAATGGGGGGAATCTGGTAAACACAATGTTGCTTATGTGATTGTATATTAATAATACCAAAATAAAAATTTTTAAAAGGAGATTCCAGAGAGGTCCCTTGCCCCTTCCACTATGTGAGTGAGTATTCAGAGTGAAGACAGACATCTGCGAGCCAGGGAACAATGCTGGTCCCCTGATCATGAACTTCCAGTCCCCACAACTGTGAGAAATACATTTCTGTTGTTTATAAGCCATACCCATTTATGGTATTCTGTTACAGCAGCCTGAACTGACTAAAATAACGGCGAAAGATGTACATGGGCCTGCATCCTTATCTTTTGCTCTCCTAGCAAATAGCTGAAAGATAAAATATGGGCCAAATATTGGCCTTTACTAAAGATGCCACTTAACATTTTTCTATTTTCAGCATTGCTGAAAATGGAAATATGTGCAATTTCCCCTTAAATGATAATAATCTTCATGCCACAGATGGAGATATTGTGTTTTCTCTGAGCCTTATTGTTAAGTCAGTTGCTGATATGTAAATCGGAAAAACTTTGAGGGTGTCAGAAATGCACATCATGCCTTTGAGTGATCCATTCCCACATATGAATCTCTAGGCACAAACATATGAGGGATCAGAGCAAAAGAAACATACTCAACTAGATCATGGTGTGATTTCACAGCTGCAGATGCTCAAGAGCACAAATTATTCCAGCTAAGACTGGCATTAATCTAATCTCAAAATCTTTGCTTCGGTTCAGCTTATTTACAGAAGCATCACAATTCCAAGATTTGCTTTTAGCCAATTTGCTCCACTTAGTGAAAAACCACGTCTCCTTTTGGGGATCTATTCCACCTGAAATTCAGAAGTCATGCTGCTCTAAAGACCTTCATTTTGGAAGGTTCCAAGCCTATCTGCAGCTTTGCAAATATATGCGGAGGATTTGGGCAGCTCTTTCAACTAGATATAAGCTGTCTTTTGGAAATAAATGTAAAAGCCCTCACAAATGTTCACTGTCCCTTGATACAAACAAGTGAAAAATGATTGTTCTTTGTAGTCAGGTGATATTTTGATGTAGATTTTCACTCTGACTCATGAGAAACAGACAGACCTTGGCAATACAAAGAGGTTGCATTTACATACTGCTTCCAGCAAATTCTTAAGAATGAAAAATCACCAAAAGAACATAAAACATGTAGACCTCAGACCTATCATAAGCACTGCAATCAAAATGACTTGTTCAGCAATCCATACAGAAGTAAAATATGCATAATGCATTTCAGAGAGAGCAATTTGGTCCTGCCTCCCAAAGGCCAAATGAACCAAACTGCTTGACATTTTCCATACATATTCTTCTTTGGTGTCTTTCCAATACTTCTTTCTCTTGCTAGATTTTGTATAACCTCTTCTCCAAGAGTCTATATCCTACTTAGAAGAACTACCTCACATTCCACATACTTCCTCTGAGCCTTACTAGATGACCACATTGTTAAACAATCTTTTTTTCTCAATAGTTGTAACAAAATTGCTATGGTCTGAATGTTTGTGTTCCCTCAAAATTCATATGTTGAAATGCCAACATGATGGTATTAGGAGGTAGGGCCTTGGGACATTCTGAAGTCATGAGAGTGGAGCCTTCATGAATGGAATTAGTGCCCTTATAAATGAAACCCCATAGGACTCCCTAGGACCTTGGACCACGGGAGGATACAAGGAAAAGTCTGAAACCTGGACGAGCTCTTCACCCGACCATGCTTACGACCCGATCTCCAGCCTTTAGAACTGTGAGAACAGATTTCTGTCATTTTATAAGCCGTCCAAACCATAGAATTTTGTTAAAGCAGCCCAAATGGACTAAGACAATAGCTAAGACAACAGCTGTAACAATAGAAGCTTCCATTCTTTTACCTTTTGTATGTCCAGCATTTTATACGTTATCTATTCTAATGCTCACAATCCCCTATAACAGAGAGTTTATGATCCTCATACTACAGGAAAGGAAAGTGCGGCATGAAAGATTAAGCACCTGCCTTAGGTCCCACAGCAAATACACAGCAGAACACAGGACTGCCTGAGTCCCAAACCCATTTTCTTCTAAGGTGCTGCACCAACTCAATTAAGAAAATGTCTGAATGAGGAGGCAAGGCCTCAAGTTGTACCTAGATAAGGTCCTTCTTAACTTGGGAACATCCAGTAGATTTGTCCCCTTTAATCTTATTAAAACTATTTCTTCTTTTAAAAAGGAAATATTGCAAATTGCACACACTTACTACATTAACCAAATAGTCTAACATTATATTACAAATATAGCACGTAACTAGATGTTTCATATCATCAATCAGTCTTAATCATGCAGGAAATTATTTGGTCAGTGTCTCAGTACTGCTATATTTGTCTTTAGTTCCTTTCTTGTCTCTTCTTGTCATAGGGGAATATGTGTGTATGTATGTGATTCTTCTCTACAGTGGTGTAACATCCAACCATCTTATTTTATCTGAGTTGTGCTTTACTTTGAGAAATAGCTTATAGAGTCCTGTTACCCCTCTCCATCAATCTCTGTTTGCTGTGTTTTTATTTTATTCCCCTTGCATATTTCCCTCTATTCTCCTGCACATTTTTCTGTTTTCCTTTTTTTTTTTGCCTCTAGGAGAGACAAAGAGGCACTTACATGCTTCCACTGCTCTTGATGCCTCCGGTGAATCCTCACAGAACTCTCTCCATCTTAAATGGCTGGTGCTTGGCACTGGTTCAGGTGCAGTTGCCCATCATCAGGTCTCCTCTGGTGAACACTGTTCCCAGCCCTTTTTCAATCCATTAGCTGACTTCAGGCAGCAGCACTAAAAGCATCCCTTGGAGTGAAGAGTGCTTCTGAGGTTCACCTTTTAACCAGCTCTCTGAACAGTCCAATTTTCTATTCATTTTCCTTTCAGAAATCAAGTGATTTTATAGAGAAACAGCTAGTTTTATGGCAGAGGACTTCCTTGACCGTTCTCTCCAAAAATGAAATAAACCCAGATTCTAATTTATGTCCTAACTTCCTTACCTGAAGAATTATTATCCCTCCTAGTGGTTCCTAAACTGTCCTTGAAATGGGCTGGTGAGTCGCTTCTGAGAATGGAGCATTGGGTCTTTAACAGTTGGCTACCGAATCGTGTTACGGAAAGTCGTCGTAAATTATTGAATTGGTCAAGTTAGCCAAACTCCAGGTAAGTCAAAGAAAAATAATGTTTTCTGAATTGTTAGGAAATTGCAAAGATGCTGATCCAAATAATATGGATTGAATGTCAAGAGCAGCAAATTTCACCACACCAAGATATACCCCTTTGGCATATTGATTATTTTAAGCTCATTATTTTTAAGAAACTGCAAATACAGGAGAAGCTCTGAAAATCAAGTAGAAAGTTATCCTTTTGTAAGAGACATTTACATCTAGAAGGTAAATGTCCATTTGTAAGGTTGTCCTCTGGATGTACCAGGAATAGGGGGATGACTGTAAATCTCTAGAGATGTTTAACAATGGAGAAGGCTTGTACCTCAATCTATATAACAACCTTACCCTTGTTTATTGTGCCTTTCCTGGTAACCTCCCCAAACCGACTTCCCACCCTCAAAACCTTCTTTTGTCTTTAGCTAAAGATGGTCTTTAAGGTCAGGGCTTCATTACGCAGTTATTTCATTTGCCTGGTTCTCTACCATGTATACCACAGGTTTTCATGTTATTCAACTTTTGTTCATTTTTATCCTGTTAATCTGAATTATATCAATTTTTTCATTATAAAGTAGGGCAGAGACATGGAACAACCATCAGAGGACTGACTGTGAATGATGACATAATGTCTCTCACTGGAGAAAGACATCATGAGACCACATGCCAAGCCTATGCCACCCCCTCCCCCACTGTCCTTTGCTCCATTCTTGAAAGACTTAAAAGACAGAATCCTAAGCCCTTAAGTGCGCCTCCTCTTTGAGGTTGCCCATACTCCCTTTTCTTTGAGTGTGTACTTTCTAAATGAAGCCTTCTCTCTGCTCAACTTACTGCATTTTGTCTCTTTGCTCTTCCAGTGGTAAGCACCTCTGTCATTTCATTATTTCATTCTGTTTTCCAGACTTAAGTACCAGTCTTCACTCTGTCTCTGTTCTATTCCAGATAAGTAGGGAGGGCTACTGAGAGCTCTGATTTGGGCTTGCAAGTTCTTGTTGCCTCAGTGACCCAGACAGATCTGCAGCTGTACAATCATCCTCTTTAGTAGCCTGCCTGAAAATCTCCATTCTTTGCCTTTGGGAAATTCTCAGAACATAATCTCACTCTATCTAGTGCTCTGTAGCTCCCCCAAATCCTGAGGTGGTAGGGACTTAGTTCCCATGCCATGCAGATCCAAGCAAACACTGGATGCCAGGTGACCCTGGTGTTGGGAGTTAGTAAGGGATCTGCCCTATGCTGAGCAGGAGTTCAATGAGCTTCCCCTTCCTCCCTCTGCTCTTCCTTGCTCTCTGCTGCCTGCAAGGCAGCTGCCATTCCCTGCTAATTTCATTTTAATGCATTCCTTTCTTACCTACACTGTTCCAATCCGCTTGAGAATTCTGTCTCATTCAGAGTCAAGAACCTGCCCCTGTCCAGGTTGAGGTTTTACCTGGTGTGCGGGGAGAGACCTCCTCAGACGCAACTTCCCAGCAACAATCAGACCAGCCAAAGAACCTAGAAGGGAAGAAGGAAAACTTTTCTGCTTCTCCAAATTCTAAGTTCATTTGAGATGTATTATCCATTAACCATCAAGAAGCACAGCCCTATTGATTATGGCATAAATAACATTTTGAATGGAACATTAGTTTCAATCTTTGGGGACTTGAAAAATAAAGCTATGTTATAATAATAAAACAGTTAAAAAGCAAACTCAATGAAATGAGAGAACAAGTTTGCCTAATTCAGGTAGTAGATTATCCAAGTATATGCTATTTGAATAAACCCTACAAAACAAGGTTAGAGGAGATAATAGTTCTTATTTGGATCTTGGTTAAAAGTGCAGAGCTGCAATGATTACAGACAGACAGACCTTCCATGTTTCAGATGACTAAAAACAATTTTGAGGCCCAATAAACAATGTGAATAACTCCACAAAAGGGAATATTATTTTGAATACAATAAAGGATTCCATAAATTGTTCAATGGTTTTTGACAAAAACATCATTTTTGATGATTAACAGAGCATAAGCTATGAGCTGTGTATGAAAGAGAAAAAGCACTACCTAATTCATCCAAAATATCATGATTCTTAGACATTTATTGCCTCATATCACTTAAAAGCAAAGAAGCTATTGTTTGAAAAATACTTGTGCTTGAAAATTGCCATTCAACTTGTTAGGATGACCAACATTATTCCTGAGAAAACAACTTTGCAGGAAATAAGTTCACACTGAGAAGAAAATGATGCAGAATTTTGAAATCAGTTGCTTCAGCCTCAGATGTATTAGTTAAACAATAGTCTAAAGAAGAGAAAAATTTTTTGTTAATTTTCTTGACGATTTAATAATCAACACTCATTCTGTGAGTAGCAACTGTTTAATGCAGGGCTTTGCATGGCTTTACTTTTCTCCACTGCACTGTATTACACCTGAGTCATTTGAACTGAGGCTGGGAGAGGAGAAATCAGGTGGTTTCCTCAATTAATTTTGCATGTGCATGGCTTCCCAAGGAAAACTAATACTCTTCTAGCTTATCTAAATAAAGGCCAGTCAACTTGCTCATTGTAGTCAACACTGCATGTTGAGAAAAACAGAACTTGTGAGTTTTAACAAATAAGAAAATCCTACGAAACAGCTGTCTAATAGTTTCAAAGGAATGCTTTTGAGATATTCAAAAGCTCCATGACATAGTCTAAGAAATTTGATGGATCCATTCAATGCGTCAGCTGAACACTGGATCCCACCTCTGTTGCTGCAATTACGTGGTCTATACGTTCTTTGTTAAAAACTATGCTTTATATTTTAAAAACCAAAGGTCCACAACAAGAACAACAAAAAAATACATTCACAGAACAGAGAACATTTGCTTTTTTAAAACAAACGCTGGGAGGATTTGCTGGAATAAAGCAACATTTTAAATACCTGGGAGGATATAACAAAACTTTAAAATGTGACTAACCAAAATCTCCTGCAATTCTAAACATCAGATGCTCCTGCGGAAGTCAGCTGCTCTCCAGCAGGAAAACTGTCACTATCTCCACATCCAAGAGAAAAGCTTTAAGTAAATTTTTTCAGTGAAATTACTTGAATTTCGACTTCATTGTCATTTTCTTCATACATTAAAAAACAAAACTAGTATGCTGCCAGTACCTAGAATTTGTTTACCAAAAGGTGTTTTGCAAGAGAAAAAATATTTTGCATTTGTTGAAAAAAAAATTCTCTTTAAAAATAACAATCCTGTGCAATCTACATTTCTTGTTATTTTTACAAAGTAAACAAGCAAGCCGAAAACTACCAGTTGGAGAAGAAAAAAGAAAGAAAAGAAAGTTGAAGTTTATCAAAAATGCCTTTTTCCACAAACAACTAATGACATTTTTTTTAAAGAAAATTTGTCACAAATGTTGATGTATTCTCTTTTTAATAAATTGTGTAGGACACACCCTATTCAGTTGGGATTTTGGTGCCTTTGTCTTTTTAATTACATAGTATCATTGAATGATACTAGAGGTCTTTCCAATATGCTCTTATCTTTTTAAAACTCTAAGATTTCCAAATACAATAACTACATCTGTTGAAAATACAAAAGTAGTATGTAGTTATGTATAAACAAATATAGATTCGACTACCTCCTCTTCTGAAACCGCAAATGAAGAAATAGAAAACAACTATCGTTTTTAAGTGTCAGAGCTCGTAGAATTGTTGTCTGGATTAAATGAAATGATATTAAAGCATTTAGCATAGTTCCAGAAATATAATAAGCATTCGAGATGTTATAGTTTCCCTCATTCCTCATCTCTACATGGCAGAAATCATGTTCCTTTGCACGATCCTACCTTCCAGGACGTCACATGGTGCACAACACAAAACATACTGAACAAAATAATTGTTGGATCATCATTAAGCTTCAAGTACTATCTGAAGACCTGGGGATAGCACCAGGAAAGAAAAACAATCCGCCTTCAATGAGCCTTGTTTGTTGCCATATTTTGGGTGTGGAGACCATTCAATGATGTTACAAATCTAAGAGGAAAAGTTTTAATGGATCACATTAGAGTTAGAATCCAATCTTTATCAGTTTTCAGGTCTAAAAAAACGGACTAAATTTAATGCACACATAGGTTTATCTCAGTCTGCTCAATCAACAGGACAGGAGAAAATAAAACTTAATTACATATGTATGCAAACCCCACAAATATAAGAGGTTCAAAAACAGAAAGGTACAATGAGGTATAAATGCCATCCCGAGCTAAGGAACGGGATAGGGGCCTCAAGAGGAGAGCAGGTGTTTGGCAACTCAATGCTTGCTTAGCACCCAAGGAGGTCATTCAGATAAAATTTATCTCTTAATTACTCTCATTCTGGAAAACAAAACACCCCCAATTTAGATTCTTCTAGGTAGTTAAGGGAGGGGGAAAAGTTTCTCTCGAGCCCAAAGGGTCTTGATTACCTTAAGCTCAAAATAGTCCACATAACAGAGTAGCACATTTTGGAAAGACTTGTCCTGGACCACTTTAATAGCTTTGTGCACACACATGCATGCACACAGTAGAGAGACAGAGACAGGGATTCATTACAAGGAAGTGGCCCCTGTGATTCTGGAGTCTACATTTCAAGATCTACGGTCAGTAAGCTGGAGACCCAGGAGAGCCAACCGACCATGTATGAGCACTGGCAAGTCCAAGAGCCAAGAAGAGCCACATTTCAGTTCGAGTCTGTAGGCAGAAAAAAATTGATGTTCCAGCTGGAAAGCAATGAGGAGGAGGAGTTCCCTCGTATTCATGGGTGAGGATTTTGTTCTATGCAGGCCTCTAATGGCTTAGATGATGCTACCCACATTAAGGACAGCAATTTGCTTTACTTAGTCTACTGATTCAAATGTTAATCTCACCCAGAAACACCCTCACAGACACAGTCAGAATAATGTTTGACCAAATGTCTGCACTCCTTGGTCAAATTGACCCATGAATTAACGATTACAGGCAATCTTACTCTATTTCTCAAGTCCCATTCTTCAGCCACCCACCAACTTCCTCGCTTCTAATAAGGTACCAGGTCATTGAATTTCAAGGATGGAGGCTCCATAATTACTCTTTATCTCTGTTTGGGGTCTAAGACTAGTAGGGTTTTCACTATGTTTAGTTGAATGCATGGGAGACATTTGGGATGATGTTTTAGAAACATCATTTCTAGTCTTTGAAATAATTTCATATGAAACATATTAAAATAATTGCCCTCAGATACTAAACACTGGACCAAAATATTCTGATGATCTATTTTTAAAGGCCAAGATGTCTCAACACAGGAGTTTCATCAGTGGATGAGAAACAAGTTGGGCAACTACATGGTAGTTGCATGTAATGATGTGGACTGTTCCCAACTCATTCTCTTAGACCTGGCTTCTACATACATCACTGCTAAAGAGGTAGACTTGGGTAGCCATTTATATTCCACACGAATATTTGTAATTCATTCTTTCCCCTGCACTTATGCACTCACAGCTGATTGACTCAAGGGGATTCAATCCATTGAGTTGTTAGTAACCGATCATGCCCTTTCCTGAGAATTTTAAGACTAGGAAAATATAGAAATTTGTGGTTCTGGAACATAAAGGTCTTAAAGACTAGGAAATAAGTGACTTATCATGATCAATAGCAAAGAAATGGCAATGTGCCCCTAGAAAGAAGCTAAACTTCTTAACTTGGCTTTCAGGGTTCGAAGGTCTTTTCTCTGCCAGACTAGTCCTGGTAATCCAAACTAGTTTTAGCAGCCTTGCTATTTGCTCATCTAGCATATGACCCCTATAAACATGCATAATGTCTTTAGTGAATCATTTAACGTTTATTCTTTCTTGTTCATGACTTCATTCTTAACTAGCACCCAACTAAGAGCAATGATAATGGTGGTATACAAATATTTTGTAAATGAATGAGTAAATAAATAATAAATGAATACTAGGCTGACTGGCAGATATAAAAAAGTAGAAATGAGATACAGTATAGACCCATAAGTATCAGCCTTAATCCTTGAGCTTTTTGGTTCCCTGGGTACCAGTTTCTAGTAAGCCTAGTGCATTTCGTCTGAATGAGCTATTGTTTTATACCCATTAAATTACATTTTGCAAGTTTGGGTTTCTTTCTGCACTTTAACATTCCATGGCCAAGGTAGTGGGATATCTAGGAAGCAGAGTTTACAGAAACTGGCCAATTACTAGAGATCCCTCATTTTTCTTCTACAAGAAAAACTAAACTAAAATAAACAGTAGGAAAGGACTAAAGGTCAGTAGACAAATGCTTTCCTTTCCTGCAGGAAAATCTGACATATGCCAAAGATTATTGATTTTTTTTTCCTCCCAAGCAAGAACACTATCTGAACAGTAATTTTTGAACAAATAAAAACAAAAAAAAGAGAGATAAATTTCTGCATTTTACTAATTATCTTCTAATGTTATGGTTGCCAGGCAGTCATGAAACACTTTCTAAATCAAAAGTCACTAGAATCCAGTGAAGGATTATAAAAAAGAAAATTATGCCAGCAATATTCTTTCCTAGATGTGGATTTGCCAAAAGTAGACATTTATGCAGATAAAGCTTCCCTTTTATATTATGCAGTTCATTTTGTGAAGTGAGAGCTAACAAATACAAAAGGAAGAGCATTGGCATGAGATTGGAACAACTATGGATTTTCATAAATATGCAAAAACAGTGTTGAATATCAGAATAATAGGAGGAGGCAACTATGAAAAAGAAAACCCTCCCGAACTCTGCTCCCACATGCCCACTTTTGAAATGTGATGTCAAAAGAGTTAAAATATCTGACAATATAGCTTCCTTGAGGTGAATTAAAAATTCCCCAAGGCTACCCTACTTTAACAGAATATAAGAAAAGCAGTTCTCCATTAAGAAAACCAGTTTTAGTCCAAGTTTTCAAGTTATTTCAATTAGAAGAATTTTTTTCTTACTTTCAAAGGAAAAACATATTTTCTGCTAGCATATGTATGCCCTTTTTTATTTTAACAATAAATTAACTAATTTATCATTAGAGATCTCTAGAAGAAACAAACTATAAAAAGCCTATTGAAGGAATATCTACTCTCATGAACCAGAGATAACAACAATATTGGCAAGTATAAACTATATTTTTCCAGGGTATTATACTAACCACGTTACACAAATGTATCATTTATGTGTGCTTTTTGTGCCCTATTAGTCTGCCTTAAATACCTAAGTATTGTAAAAGCCCATTACGGAAGTGCCTTAATGCAAAATCTAAATGCAACAAGCCCATTATTAATTATTTTCATACTTTATTTACAACAAATAAGCATATGTTTTGTAAAATATTTAGGTTAGCACTTCATATAATTTCATTAAAACTAGTTCCCATAAAAACAGTATATTGAGTTTCAAAAGCTGTTAGGAAAATATTCATAGGCACCAGGAGCATTAGATTATTTTTTTCTTTTAGCATTATCCTATATGGAGTTAAGATGAAGAGATATTAGAATTGCTACTCCACCATAGTGCATGAGGTTTAAGCATTAAGGTGCAAGATCTGAGGTCTAAAACATTCTGGGAAATCCATAAATCCTGCTCTAACAGTAAGGTGGTACATTAGGAAATTATAAATGCATGGTTTTATACTATGTGGAGTATTCAAATGAAAAATGTATCAAGCTTTCATAGGTCCACCCTTATGAGCAGCTCAACAGACATAAAGTATTTGGAGCCATATTCTCCCAGTAAGATATTCACTAATGACCAATAAAGACTTTATAAATAGTATTATCTATGTAGAATCATTATGATGGCACTTGGTACCCTGCAACTATAATATTCTAGGGGGGTATTCCAATGTGCCGAAACAGTTAACACAGCTTTCAAATGTGTTTTTGTTTTGTTTCAGTGTGTTTCAAACAAAGGGATATTTTACAAACCAGCAGAGTTCAATCAACTCCTTTTACATTATCCAAAGCTTCCTCAGAGTGGTTAACAGTATTGTTTTTCTTGTCTTTCAGTCTCTATTCAATTTCATGAAGATTCATAAATTTTTTTCAATTTTGCTATAAGTTTATAATCATTTCCACCCTTTCATGGTGGAGGTTCAGTCTCTATTTTTCTTTTTCTCTAAAATGATGCTTTCAAGAAACATTTTCTAATGCTGTATCATTAAAAATACTATATTCCTAGTATATAAATTTGCTTCAGAAGTCACGCTTAGCAGAGAGTCAGTTCTGCAGAAGGTGTATTTTCTTTAATATATATATATAGTGAGAAATGTATTTGCCTACAATGCTATTGGCTAAAGTAGTAAACTAGGCCTGGCCCACAATATGACTCTTGGTGAACGAGACAAGGCTGAAAAAATAACTTAACTTATCAATATCCCTAAACTATACAAAAAACCATTCTTAGAAACATTAGTCTTGACATTAATGTGGGATATATTTTTTATTTGACAATTTGATCAGGAATTTCGTTTTTTACTCAAATTCAAGAATTGCCTTAGACATATTTTAAAAACAACACAGCAAAAGAGCAGCCTACTGCAATGAGTCAGTGTGTATATATACTCACAGTACTCCTAAGCTTATCAGAAATTATCAGAATGGATAACAGGTGAACTGAATTTTGCAATGCCTCTCTTTTTACCACGTTCAGTTTCTTTTCATAGAAGCAGCTGGATTCAGAAAAAGAAGTATTTTTGTGAAAATCATAATGAAATGAAAATTTCTTGAGAGAACATAGAAAGAAACACAGGGAAACTTTATAAAGCACCTCAAAACTCATAAAAATATATTTTTCTTTGCCCTCAGGCATTTTGGAAGTATTCACAAGTGTAATCCTAAATTTGATATATGAGATAAATTTATCTCAGTTCATTACTGTTTATTGCTCAACGTTAACAGAAGATACTGGCAAAGTGCTCCTAACACCTAAAAAGATATTTTATTTTTAAATTGCATTTTACAAAGTAGATCTTGTTTTCTGCAAAGTAGCCTAGAACCTTTATTCAAAGTTTCTTCTGTGGCAAAGAGGCAGGTTTCATTTCTCAGTTATACAATAAAAATAAATTAGTTTACTTTTTTTTCAGTTCACTAAAGTATAAATTCTAAGCCAAATATAAAATTCAGAAATATATTCTTTCACTAATTTTCATAATTTCAGAAAAAAAACCTCTTAGCAAGTTTGGTCTTATTTTAGATGGCTAAAATTTTGCAGTTGGAATATCTTAGTAATGTCAGTTCATATATTTTATACTGATTTCTAAAAGATGCTCAAGCTCAATAAAAATCCATACTTGAGGAAGGTCACACAGTTGTAGCAGACCTAAGAGATGTCAGATTATTCACTCATTTATCTGTCAAATGTGACTGTTAATGAATCAGACACTGTTACAGATGTTTGAGATTCCCAGTGAACAAAATGGGCAAGGATACTGGTCTCATGGAATGTACACTCTAATAAGGACAGACGCAAAACAAAGAAGAGACAAAATAAAAACGAATTATATTCTATGTTAAATGGTTCTAAGTACTATAGAAAAGAAAAGGAAAAGTGAAACATAAAGTTCAGAGAGCAATGGAGAGAGAGGAAGTTTGCAATCATAAATATATTGATTAGTACAGACATCAATGAAGAGTAGAAGGTGGGGGAATTAACCTTGAGGATATCTGAGGATCAAACGCTACAGGCCAAAGAAACATTAATTCAAATGATTCCAGGCCGGAGTGCGCCTGGAGTGTTTGTGGACCACAAGGAGTCCTGGTGGGTAGAGCAGAAGGAGAGAGATGAGGGCAGAAGATGAGGCCTGAGAGGCTGGTGGGGTCCAGGGCCTACGGGGCCCAAGAGGTCATGCGTGGTCTGAGTGAGTGAGATGGAACCTCTAGAGGGGACTGAGCAAGAGAGTGATGTGGAATGAGTTTTATTTTAACAGTATCTGTCTGGCTGGTCTGTTGAGAAGTGCCTAAAAAGCCTAAAAAAGAAGCAAGAGAAGAATCAGTGAGACAATTAGGGAACAATGGCTGTGGTCCAGGTCAAAGATGATGGCCACTTGAACCAAGGCGGTAGCCATGGAGATGGTGAAAAGTGGTGCACTCTTCCTGAAGTGGGTGGAGCCAGTGTGAAAAAAGAAGGTTAGAAATATTATTTAGGACATGTTAGGATTTGTTAGGGCTATTGGATATGTGGCTATCTCTCAGGCTGTTGGATATATAAGAAACCTCAGTTGAGGGATACAAACTTGGGAGTTGTTAGTGTAGGGTGGGTATTAAAAACCAGGAGACAGGGTAAGTTTCATCAAAGTGATGAGTAAACACAGAAAAGAGAAGAAACCCAAGGACAAGCTCCATGTGTTTGTTGAAGATCTTTCACGCCCTGAACACACCCTCTCTACCTCCCGTTGCTGCAGCAGTTGGCTGCCATACAGGCGCAGCCCAGTGCGACAGACCTCATCTCAGCTGCACTGTATGTCTTTTAATTCTTTCCCCCTGAAATTCCTTTGTGTCCACTGCCTGGGAGCCTGTGATAACTCACTTGGCCATTCCAGTTATGTTCACACCAGAAAGTTCTGAGGTACAGTTAACCGCCATGGGGGAGACCTTGACAAGCAGGATATAATACTACTCCTCCCTTCAATCAGTTCCTTGGTTGGACTCTTACTAGGTTCACTTTATATGGCTTCTCAGAAAGCCCCTGGAGGGCCAAGCTCCAGCGATCTCAACAGTGACAGTCAGCTCAATAAATCACCCATCATTTGACTTGAACTACTTCCCTGATTCATGTTTCTCAGTTCACCTTTATCTTGGAATGATTCTCTTTGGAATCACTTGATAAAAATAACTACATGCAGGCAGGTCCTTGTTTCAGGCTTTGCTTTTGGGGGGAACCTAATATTAAGGGCTTATGGGAAAGATGGAGAACTAACAAAGGAAACCGAGAATAGGCAACGAATGGGGTAGGAGGAAAACCAAGGGAGCACGGTGTCCAGAAAGCACCATGAGAAGGGTGTAAGGAGGAGGGTCATTGCTGTGGCAAATACTGCTTCAGGTTCAAGGAAGATGAGGAATGAAGACTGACCATTGGATTGAGCAACATGGGGACCCTGGACTTGCTGACATGTGCAATCCTGGTAAATAAAAACTGAGGCGAAAGACTGAATACTGAGGACTTAGAAAAGAGTGAAAAGAGAGAAACTGTAGCAGTAGGTGATTTCTGCTCCAAACAGGAGAAAGAAATGGGTAGGCAGCTGGCAAGCCCAGTGGCTTCTGGAAAGTTTTCTGTTTGGTTTGTTTAAAGATGGCAGAAATAAGGACAGGTTTGACTTCTCAGGAATGGTCCAGAAGAGAGGGAAAAGCTGGTGATAAGGAGAGAGGGGAGAGCAAGCAGGAGCTAATTCCCAGGCACTGGGATTGGCTCTAAGAGAAGCATCTTGACAATTCGTGAGAGAGCAGTTTGTGGCCTGATGCTGGTCAGTGGGGAGATGTGTTATGCAAACATGAAACTTTTGATTGATTTTATTTCCTCTGTGAAATAGGAAGGAAAATGGTCACCTGAGAATGAGAGTGAAGGAGGAGCGTTTGGGATTGAAGGAGAAAGAAGAAATAAAATGGACACTGATGAGAGAGAGAGAGAGAGATGGTGAAGGGGTTGTTCTAATTTACAGGGAGGAATTTCTTTGTGTCGTGCCAGGTGTCTCCCAGATAGAGACCCCGTTTTCATGACAAGTCAACTTCTCGCCAACATACTGCTAGTTTTATGCATTAATAATGCAATGGTGAGTGTCATAAAGGCATCTTAGAGTTTAAAATGGGTAATAAGTGAAATGCTGCGTGGCCATGAAGACTATTTTTTAACATAAATAATTCTTGGCACTTCACAAGAAAATATCTGATTTTCACTTACTTTAGAAGTTCCTTCCTCATTTTTCTGATATATCCAACTGAATATACTCTGTAGCCCTGGGCTGGAGACCTGACATGCAGGCACTTGAAGAGGCGGAGTTTACCTCCACTGCCCTGCACAGCTGACCCTCAGTCTCTCCCCCTCATTTAGGAGGAACTCTTCCTTCCCCACTGAGGGTTCCATGCCGTCATGTTTACACATTGTTATAGAAACTTGCTTTCACTTCCTTCATCCACACTGAGGTACAAACAACTAATAAAACCCTATACCACTGTTCACAGGAGTGTCAAATGATAATCAAATGATGGTGGAAATTTGGATATCAGTCAAACCTCCAGCAGAGACCTCCCTGGAGCACCTAATCTTACACTATGCAAAGAACTATTCACTTGGATTGCCTTGTTCAAGTGAAATGCCTTTTATCTCCCTATACAAAAATCAACCAAAAATTGTATACAAAAATACAGTCTTCCTCTGTATGTATATTCAATTTCTATGATCTATAGACTTTTCCTACTGAGATATATTCCAATACTCCTAAGAAATATGTATGGTGGTGTCAGAATCCAAATGGGGTCTATGACAGTGATTTAATTCTTGAAGGGCACATTGCTATAGCTGATGAAGAACTCTTGCTTTTGGAGACAAAACAGTTCTTACAATGTGGTTAACAGGGACTGCAGATGAGCCAACAAGAGCCTGATGTGAAACAGGTGGCTTCTGTTCCTTGCCTTTTACAGACACAGTCAGGTTGGCATGAGAAGCAGGAAAGGAGCCCATTTCTTTCCCGTAAATGTCTATGGAATTAAAATCCTTTTGATAGTTTCAAACAATGTTAGTTACAAGCTTTTGATTCAGGACTGAAGATAGGGCATAGACGTTTGACTCTCAAATCTTTGAAGACCCTCTGAAATGAAAGAAAGTGTAAATAAAAAGAAAAGATTTAGAGGGAATAAACCTCTAACTGTTAAGAAAACAGAGGAGGTGTGGTCACCAATGAAGGAAAGATTCCTATAAATATCCAGAAGAATGTGGATGGGAAAATGTGGGCAGAAGAAAAAGACAAATAATTCTGTAGCCCATAATACACTATAAGACTACTGCGAATATGGGGGTAAACGCTGCTGCCGAGAATCCCGCTGGTGGGAAATTAAACTATGAGTCAACAGGTAAGGTTAAGTTCTGAAGTGAACAGTGGAGCCCAGAACAGCGGGAGGGTGAGAGTTCACTGGAAGTCTGCATATGGGACAGAAGGCACAGCTCTGTCAGTTAGCACCCCTGTCCACGTTTCTCTAACCAGCCCAGAGACCAAAGGTGGGCTTTATTTATCCTGCTACCGCACAGGGCTTGCTCTGCTATAATGGACTTGGATGAAATATCTAGAGAAACTTAAGGGATACAATTTGAGTGCTGGATCCAGAGAAAGCCATTCCCTTTATGGCATTTGGAGGTTCAGTGGGTTGGCTACTTTTCTCTGTTTGCTTACCTCAAATGGCAGTTAGCTAGTTCACACCACACCTCTCTTGTCACCTAGAGCTCCAAGTCAGCATTGCTATACAACAGAGAAATTTCACTTATATTCACTTACATAATAGCAGAAGGAACTCTGGTCATTTAAAAATGTATATAGATATCCAAAGATCACCAGGCATATGGACAAAGTAAGTGGTATGAGAAAGAAAGACCAAATAAATGGGGGAAGTGGCATAACAAGAAGTGAAACAAAAATAATCCAAAGAACAGAACTAGAAAAAAAAAAACACTTTAATTTTCTTTTAAATATTTTGAAAAGTTATAACAGTAGAATAAGAACAGGATGCAATGAAAAAGGAACAATTGAAGGAGACAGTATTTTTCAGAGATTTATTAAAGTCCAGTAGGGGCAGGGAAATGGAAAATATGAGGAAGAAGCCAAGACATTTTGAGGCCCAAGTTCTAATAATTAGGTATCTTATAAAAATAGAAGAGAGGAAGTTAAAGAAAATTTACCAAAAATATTACAGAGAATTTCCCAGAACTAAAGGATACCAGTCTTCATATTGAAAAGCCCCATTACATATGTACAACAAATTAAAAGAAACCTATATCTAGATATTCATTTATGAAACTGAATAAACCAAGAATAAATATAAATTCTAAAAAAATTTTCGAATAGGGGGAAATACTCAAGAAAGCTGAGAAAAGAATCACAGGCCACCAACAAATAATGTTAAGGAGACTAACATCAGAATTCTAAAATACACCAGCATTGGATTCTAAAAAGCAATATAAACATTCCTTTAAAATTATGAGAAGAAACTTCTTCTTGACCTATTATGTTATCTATCCAACCAAAATATTATTTAACAAGGAAAGCATATATTTACATTCATACAAGATCTCAGAAAAATTACCTCATAGACGCCCTTTCCTAGAAGATGAACTCCAACAATAAACAAAGAAAACTGGAAGTGTAGGTGGGCCCAACTGGCGCGTGCACGCGCGCACACACACACACACACACACACACACACACACACACCAAAGAACTCTAGGAGAAAAGCATCCGAGAAAAAGACAAAGGATTCAGTAACTAGAAGGTATTACTGAAGACATTGGAGACAAAAATGAGAAAAAAAGGCAAATTATGGAAGACAAAAAGTACAGTTAGAAACTTAAGAGAAAGAGAGAAAAAGAGAGCTATGCAAGAGACTCACAGTTCAAATATAAAATACAAAGTGAAATAAAATAACATTATTTTAAGCATTTGATGGTGTGAAACTAAGGAAAATCCAATTGACCTTCTTTGTGGTTCAGTGGTTCTAATGGTACACAGATAGAGAAAGAAATGAAATCCCAACAAATTATTTAAGCTGGCCTTAGACAATATTTATAAAGTTATTATGGACATTGTAAAACATATTTGCAAACTATTTGACACTCCTCCAATCAAGAGGTGGAATGTATGTCCCCTATCCTACCCTTGATTCCAGGCTAACCATAGTGACTCCCATTTCACCAAGAGAAAAGGCAGACATGGCACTGAGTAACTTCCAAGGCGAGGACAGAAAAGGGTACACAGCTTTCTTCTCATTTTCTTTGGGCACTCACCTTTGGAACCCTGAGCCACTGTTTAAGAAATGCAAGTAATCTGAAGCTGCCATCTTGTGAGGAAGCCCAAGCTACAGGGAAAAACTATGACTAGATGCTCTGCTCTGGCTAACAGTCCCAGCTGAAGGCCTAGCATCAGCAAGGATCAACTTTCAGAGATGTGCATGATGAAGCCTTTGAAATGACTCCACCTCCAGCAACTTTATTACTGCAATCACCACAGAACCCAAAATGAGATCACCCAACTGAGACTCATTAGTGTTTGAGTCTTTTCAACTGAAGCCCCAGACACTGTGGAGCAGAAGCAAGTTTTCCCTACTGTGCTGTGGCAGGATTTCTAATAGTAGAATCTGTGAGATAAAAAAAATTATGGTATGTTATTATCTTTTGGGATGGCTTTTATGCAATGAGAGATAACTGGAATATTATCTGTGGGCCATTAGAGAAGAAAGATTTAAGCTGATTATGTAAATTTACAAAACTGAACAGGAGAATAATAGCAAAATACACATATCAAACATTGGAAAAAGGAGAGGGGAGGATGGACCAGTGTAAGTGAGCTAAATCTTTACTTTATATATCTAGGAACCACTAGATAAGTTTAATAAAACAATAAATAAATATTTTTTTTAAATAGTGGCCTATGGAAATGACCTAAACAAAATCTAAAATAGAAGCAATTTTAAAAAGACACTTCCTCTGAAGAGTAATGACTAAATTTAGCGTGTTAAGCCTCAGGAAATAGTTCCTACTATCATAAAAATATCCGTATTATGTTGTTATCAAGTATACATATTACTTGACCAAAAAGTTACTTGAAAAGTTACAAATTCTTATTATGCTAATTTTTATTCATGATCTCCAAATGCAATAAAATAAATTTGAAAGTTTAATGCAACAAGACAGTATATTTTTCCATATCAGATTATCAAACCAGAAAAATATTAAGTTAGTTAGTATTGTAGAGGGTGCAGTTAGGCCAATGTTCTCATATGTTGTTGATGCAAACGTGACTTGGTGAAAAACACTATGTCTCAGAGAAGCAGGCTGAAGGAACAGCCCCCATCTGTGCCAGAAAGACAGAGAGCTCCGGAGGATGGAGGATCGCACATCAGCAACCAGATGTCCCAGCTCAGAAGTGACACACAGGACTTCCACTCAGAACTCACATCCCCACCAGTCATGCAGCCCTACCCAACCTAAAGGGGTAAGGAAGGCTAATCCTGCCTTGCCTCCAGAAAGCTCAGAACTAATCATTACCTCAGATTTTACATTGATACGCAAGAGCTTCCGAATTATTACTTTGATAGACAGAAAATAGAAAGGAGAATTTTTATCTAAGTAAACTTTCTAAGATCTTACCATTAGATTAATTTGATATTCCTCTTTTCTCCTCCCCTCTTTTTTCCTCTCCTCTCCCTCCCTCTCTCCTCTAATTCTACTTCCTCTTCTCCTTTTCCTTCTTCCCTGTCTAATATTATTACTGGTAACATAAAGCCAGAAGATATTGTGATGATGCATATAACAGAAGCCTTTGCCTTCTTAATTAATTGAATTTCATGTTGACCCTATTTAGTGATTCTTCCCACTGTCAGATAGCTGCCTTCCATCATTCATCAGTAGAGAAAATGGGAAGTGAATATCATTACCGACAGTGGAATCACATCTTCCAACTGTAGTTACAGTTCTCATGGTTGCTATGTGACATTTTTGAAAAAGGAATTTAAAAGGTATATTAACAGACATGATAAAGATGCCCTTCCTTATGTGCTGTCTTCTGTCACTTTCATTCTGTTAAGTATTGCAAAATTAATCTTCCTAAAGCACAGTTCTGATCATGTCATCACTGTACTAAAAATATTTGAAACAATCCACATTCTCTAAAGAATGATAAATTTCTTAGTCTGACATTCGGTGTCCATCCTAACTTGGCCTTAACTCAATTGTCCAGCCACCAAGGCACATGTTAACAGCCCACGTGCCTGTTAACATTCCAAATTCATAATCACTGTCTGCCTCAAACGTGGAAGACATTTTCCTATTTCCATGGCTTTAAGTATCTCTGTCCAACTTCCCATGCCTCCAAATTCATACTGATTCTTGAAGACTCAGAAGTTTGCCACCCCATCAAACCTCCTAATATCTCTAGGAAAAATCACTTTTTGTGTGACTGCACAAAACTTTAGCTTTCAAGTATAAGTCAAGGGAAAAAAATCAAACCTTAGAACATTTGTGAAAATGTCTTGTTTACACTACTCACAGGGAGCTTCAGAATTTCTTTATAGGACAGACTTAGGGGAATGATGAATGGACATTAGTGTGCTAGAAAAACTCTTAAAGCTGTTTTTGTATGACAAGGGCACGTGTGTTTTCATTACCTGGGGAAAATTTTTGGGAAGATATTATAAGGGAAAAAAACTAAAGTCACCCAGAAATTCCCCCTTGTCGTATCACTGCCTCTACTAGAATGAGGAAAAGGCTTTGCTTTATTTACTTAATCCCTCAAAGTAAGTGTTCTATGAACACACACACAATCATATCAGTAGAAGCAGAAAACGCATTTGACACAATCCAGCACTCACTCATGATAAACACTCTCAGTAAATTAGGAATAAATGGGAACTTTCTGAACTTGATAAAGACTAACTACAAAAAACCTACAGCTAACATATTTAATGGTGAGAAATTTGAAGCTTTCCTGATAAGATCAGATACAAGGTAACAGTTTCCCTTTAGCCATTTCTTTATATCATCATCCTGGAAGTCCTTGCCAATTCAGTAAGGCAAAAAAAGGAAATAAAAGGTATACTGACTCAGAAGGAAGACAAAACTAGTTTTGTTTGCAGGCGACATGATCTTGTACATAGAAAATCTGAAAAAATTGACTTCCCTCCCCTCAAAAAACCCTGAACCTAATAACAAGTTTATAAGGTTATAATATAATATGTGTATAATATATATATATAACAATAATAATTTATAATATTATAGCAAGGTTGCATGATACAAGGGTAATATATAAAGTTCAAATGCTTTCCTATATACAATGAGCAAGTAAATTTTGAAATTAAAAACATAATGCCATTTACATTAACATTCCCCAACTGAAATACTTAGGTATAAATCTAACAAAATATGAACAAGATTTATAAAAGGAAAACAATAAAACTCTGATGAATGAAATCAGCTAAATAAATGGAGAGATATTCCATGTTCATGGACAGGAAAGAATCAGTATCATCAAGTTGTCAGTTCTCCCATCTTGATCTATATATTCAACACAATCCCAATCAGAATCATAGTAAGTTATTTTACGAATATCACTAAACTTTTTCTAAAGTTTATATGGTGAGGCAAAATATCCAGAAGAGCCAAAACAACACTGAGGGAGAACAAAGTTGGGAGGACTGAAGCTACCTGACTTCAGATTTATTATAAATCTATAGGAATCAAGACAGTGGGTTTGTTGAAAGAATAAACAAATCTGTGGAATGGAATAGATAGCCCAGAAATAGACTCCATAAATAGAGTCTACTGACATTTGATAAGGAGCAAAAGCAATACAACTGAGAAAGATAGTACCTTTAACAAATGGTGCTGGAGCAACTGAACATCTATGTGAAAAAAAAAAATGAATCTAAACATGGAAATTACACACTTCACCAAAATTATCTCAAACTGGATCATAGAACTAAATGTAAAAATGCAAAACTATAAAACTTCCAGAAGATAGCATAAGAGAAAACATACATGATCTTTGGTATGTGGATGACTTTTTTTATATAACACCAGAGATCCATGAAAGAAATAACTGAAAAAAAGTTGGACTTCATTAAAATTGCAAACATATGCTCTGCAAAAGATATTGTCAAGAGGATGAGAAAACAAGCCACAGACTGAGAGAAAATATTTGAAAAGTCACATCTGATAAAGCACTGTTATTTAAAATATACAAAGAAATCTCAAAACTCAAAAAAAAGAAAACAAACTACCCAATTAAAAATTATGGGAGCAAGGCCATAATAGATACCTCCCTTACCAAAGAAGATATGCAGATGGCAAATAAGCATATGAAAAGAGATTCCACATCATATTTCCTGGGAAATGCAAATTTTAAAAAAAAATGAGATACCACTGCACACCTATTAGAATGGCCAAAATTCAGAAACTGACTACACCAAATGCTGTCAAGGATGTGGAGCAATAAACTCTCCTACATTGCTGGTATGAATGCAAAATGGTGCTACGACTTTGGAAGTCAGTTTAGTGTCTTCCAAAAAAAGAAAAAGCTAAGCATTCTTGTACCATATGATCCAGAAATCATACTCCTTGGTATTTACCCAAAGGACTTGAAAACTTATACCAACATAAAAATGTATACATCAATGTTTATAGCAGCTTTATTCATTATTACCAAAACTTGCTTTATTAGAAGCAACCCACATATTTTTCAGTAAGGTGAATGTATAAATTAACTGTGGTATATCAGTACAGTTGAGCATTATTCAGTACTAAAAAGAAATGGGCTATCAAGCCATTAAAATACATGGAGGAACCTTAAACACAAATTACTAAGTGTAAGAAGCCAATCTGAAAGAGATAAATGCTATATGATTCCAAGTTGTTGTATTTTGGAAAACGCAGAACTGTGGAGACAGAAAAAGATCATTGGTTGTTAGAGGTGAAGGGGGAGACTGAATAGGCAGAACATAGAGAATTTTTAGGACAGTGAAAATACTCTGTATGATATTATAATAATGGATATATGCCATTATACATTTGCCCAAATGTACAGAGTGTACACTATCAAGAGTGAACTCTGATATAAATTATGGATGTTGGGTTATTATAACGTGTCAGTGTAATTTCATCCTTGGTAAAAAAAAATGTAGCATTCTGGTGATGTTGATAATGGGGAGAATAAAATTATCGGTTTATATTCTAGGAGATGGGGCCTCAGGGAGGACTCTGATTAACCCAGCCTGGGTCATGTGACTACCTTGGGAGTGGGAGGGGAGTGGATACAGGATATGCAACCATTAAGAAAGAGGAATTTTGTTATCAGAAAAATGGGGAAGGGATTTGGAGCAAGTAAAAATAACAACTGTACAATCTCTATATTAACATATATATATATATATATATATATATATATATACACACATTTGTATGCATATTCAAGAGGGTGTGTATATTTGATTTTATCTTATTTCTCTGGTTGTTCCAGTATTACTTATTTGGTCTTACGCAGTTACCCACAGTTAGTCAAATTGCAACATCTAGGAAACAGTTCCCACAAGATTGCCTTCATTTCTGACACCAGTTGCTAGTCGGGAGGGCAAGGGGGCTCTCTGAACAACACCCTCGCATTTAGTAATTCATGAGAAGAACTCACAAAAGTAACTGAAATATGTTGTACTCTGTGGTTATGGTTTATTGCAGGGGGAAAAAAATAAAGTCAGCCAAAGGAAGAGATACATAAGGCAGAATCCTGGAGGGGTCCAAATAAGGAACCTCCAATTGTTCTCCTCCCATGGACTTATGGACGGCCTTACTCCCTCCCAGCTTTGATGTGTGACAGTACACATGGAATACTGCCAACTAGGGAAGCTACCCAGAGCCTTTGGTGGCCAGAGGGGCTTGATCACATACTGGTGGCATGGCTGACCCTCAGTCTCCAGCCTTCCCAGAGGTCACGCTAATACCTAGAGTCTCTAGTTCCTCTGGACATCAGATGTGATACAACATGGCTCAAAGCCTCCATCATAAATCACATCGCTCGTTTCTTCCCTAACCAAAGCCTCCAGCCAAACAGAAACACTCCTATCAGACAGGACTTGTCAGGAACCTAGAGATCACCTCTCAGTAGCCTAGGGTAAAGGCTAGACCTTTCTTTGGGTAAGATTAATTCTTCACTATACGACAGTACTTTAAGTACCAAATCCAGGCAACACCAATTCACTTTATTGAAATAGCAATTTCATTTATTCTCTTAAATTATTAATGAAAATAGTATTTTAAAAACTTCTCTACACAAATCCCTGGTTATTATACAATGAATATTTCTTGCTTTACTACAATTTCACTGGTGTGTAAAGAATGAATGAGGCACAGCTCACAGATGATGTTCATATTTATTACTTTTTTGTTCTTTTGTTAAACATGCCCTGTGTAATCTTTGATAATCGCCCAAGTTATTGAAAAAGTGTTTGCACAGTCTTAATATTATTTGCTTATTAGTCTGTGCCAAACCATAAAATTTGATATTTTCACCATGACTACCTCATGAAATTTGCTCGCTTTGTCTCTGAATAAGATAGCAACACATTTACAATGCCAACAACCTTTAGAAGTGTTTTCAGTTTGCTGTATGAATACCACCTTTGTTTTCATTTGAGATATCCAAAAGAAACTGAAAATACTCTTCAACAGCATAATCATACGTCTCAGTTTTGATTTGAGGAACTATGTCTAATGCCTCTTCAATCCTGTCCTGCTAATACGAAACACCAACAGATCTGAACCTATCAGCAAGAATCTTCTTGAAATAACATCTATGCTGGAGATCCAAATTATGTCTTCAACTGATGCTAAAAATTCCACTAAAATTAATAACTTAGCAGAGGTTCGAGAAGACAAAATCTCAATTTGATCAAGTCTGGCTATACTCTGGCTACAGTGAATCGGATGTAAGAAGGAGCAGCCCCCAGCACACCCAAGCAGTGCCTTCTATTTAGTCTTAAAACTGTTAGTTAGATAGTAGTCTTTGACTCATCCATGTGAGACACTCTGAAGCATTAATGAGTTACTGAAAGAAAATGTAAAATGTTACCCTCCGGAAGGTTCCCACTTACCACCTCATTCTGCCTTTCAGTGACTCTGTATTTTCATTTTAAAGTTTGATTTTTATTTTTTATCCTTTATTTTGTGACCTTATAACCACAGGATCATAACCTTAGAAACCTTTGTGATATAAAATATGAAAGCTCTGAACTCAATAATAAAGCTCTCAAGTTAGAAGTTCTCTAAGTTAGAGGTGAGTTAGAGCTGGCTCAGGATGATGAATAGGCATTCCCAAGAGCTTTTGTTTCTTTCATTTTCTCACAGTAAACATTCAACTCATGTGCCACCTCCTCATGAAACATCTGCCCAGATGTTGTTTTATTCAGTATCAATGATCTATAAATGAAAAATTAACAAGCAATTCAAGGCAGACTGTGGCTTATAATTAAATGTTTGTTGATCAATCCACAAGCAAGTCAGCCCAATTATTCCTCACCAACCTACATCCCATGACTGAATTTCACTTTTTTCATAACACTTCATATTCCCTGAACTAACCTTATTCAGGCATGTGTTTCCATGCTCATTTTCCACCCATTCCCTTTAGACTGTTAGCTTCAGGAAAAAAAAAAAAAAAGCCCTTTCTCAGTCTTTCTGAAGGCCCCTTACCACCAGACAGGAAACACAATCATGGTTACATTGTCAGTGCCTTGCAACAGTGTCTGGCACACAGGTAGAACTCAATAAATATTTGTTAAGTGATTCAATGTATAAATGATGAATAAAAAAATAAGGGAGTATCTGACATTACTGACTAAACTGTGAGTTACAATGGGGAGTAATTATGCTCACATGTTGTCATATCCTCAAAGCACAAAGGATAATGCCTTAAACTCAAGAATCATTAATTAAATGTCTTAATTTATTAAAGAAAGTAGTAAAATAAATCTTTGGGAAGGAGTTAACAGTGGTAAGCTTTCTTGAGATACTGAAGGTGAGGCCTAGAAGACAACCCAATACATAAGCATTAGTTAAGAATATAGGCATCTTATAGTTACAGCACAGGGGTCATGCCCCTGGAATTAGGAGCAGCCACTCTAAGAACAGCACTATTCACGGTTTGCAGTCAGACTTCCCAAACTGTAGCAATAGCTATGCTGCCATTAATAATGGCGAAAGACTTCTGACACTGTATCTCTTTCTCAATCACACCTCTGAAAGTGCTCTGAATCTTTTTAAACTTTCATTTTTCAAAACATTTTCACTGATGCACTGCACAGGTCTAGCCACTCAAGTCAAGGTCATTATTGTAAGCTCACTGGCTGAGGGCATTTACTCTATGGCATAACTAACACTCAGTAACACTTTGCTGAATGAATAAATAGACATATATTGGGTGACTGCTGGAAGACATGGATCTCTCACATTTCTACATGTCTTATAAGCAGGACACTAATTGCCATTTTGTACTGGACAATCATTACAATATTATTTGCATGGTGAAATGTAATATAAAACAGTATAATACATAATAAAAAACAATATAATATATATTATGTAACATAATAAAAATAATATAAAGTAGTATAATATTTACCATAGGTTTGCCCTTTCTATTTAGGTAACACTGAGATATGCCATGTAGTAAATAAAATCTTATTCTGGGAGTTTCTTATGATGGAGCATAAAGAAATAAAAAGAAACACAATATAGAAGAATTGGGAAGGAACAGAAGTGTGATTATTCACATAGCTATGACTGTATTAGTTTCCTAGATCTGCTCTAACAAATTACCACAAACTTGGTGGCTTAACCAATAGAGATTTATTCTCTCATAGTTCTAGACTAACCAGAAATCTGAAATTAAGTGTTGGTAGGACAGTAGTCCCTACAAAGGCTTTAGGAAAGAATGCTCTCTGCCTCTTTCAGCTTCTAGTGGCTCCAGGCATTCCCTTGGCTTGTGACTTTATCACTCAAATCCCTGCTTCTATATTTACCTGGCCTTCTCTTATCTTATAGGAACACCTGCCACAGAATTTATGGCCCACCCAATAGAACCTCATGTTGAGATCCTCCATTATATCAACAAAAGCCCTTTCTCCAAATAGGGTCATATTTACAGGTTCCAGATAGATGTATCTTTTGGGAAGCCCCATTCAACCTACTACAGTGATGAACAACTAGTTTCCAGAATATATAAAGAAATTTGACAAATCATTAAGATGAAGACAAAAACACAACTTTAAAATGAGAAAAAAAAGACAACAGGTATTTCACAAAAGGTATTCCACTCAATTCACCGATTAATATATGAAAAAATGCTCAGCCTCATTAGTAATTAACCAATATATGGAAAATGCTTAACCTCATTTCTCCCATCACAACTCTTCAATCTATAGTAAGTGACTCATTAGTCTGAATCCCTTCTAGGCTGTTGAGTATGGCATCTGTAATCACATACTTGCATCACCAATACCTGGTACGCAGTCTGGACATAGTTAAGTGCTTACTGGAAAACTAGGTTATTTAGGTCACATGATTACCTACCCTGCCAGTAGTTTTGATGATAGAAAGAGGGCAAAGGAAAAATAGATAAAGTCAGGACAAAACATGCAGCCCCTAAGGAACTGAGCATCTGACAAAATAAGCATGAGGGACAGCAAAAAGGGGAAATTTAATGGCGTACAGCCGCTACAAGGTAACAATGGTAAAATCCATTATTGAACATTTTACTGAGTTTACCTTGGCTAACAGGCCAATGTTCTTTGCAAATAGTAGAAAAAGACATCTAAGAGTGCAGAAGAGATTGTCTGGAACTATCTCAGCTTCTGGGAGTGACGTTCTGACCCTCGGTTGCTTTTTATCTACACAAAATTTGAGTCAAAAAAGTTGGATTTATGTTTTGGCTCTCCCATTGGCTAAAAGCTCACTTATGCAATTCACTATAAAAACGAAGACATAAAAGTATTCTCTGTATGGGATAATCTCTAAGACCACCTACAGTTCTGACATTCAGATAGATGCTTACCTACTTACTCCTCAAAATTTAAGGTCTCAGGACCATGTGTCTTAAGTGCTCAAAGTTACCAGCAGATGGCGCACATTCTCAGTTTTGGCTTGGATCCAAATAAGATTTGGGTTTCAGGAAGTTTCAGATTCAAATAATGGCATATGTGACGGTGCCTCATTCTCAGAAAACGTTTTAGTCAACCATTACAATAACTACATATGATAAGTAAATTTCTCTCCACATTTTGGCTGAAAAAAAGTCATGGCACGGATGGATACTGTAAATTAGCCAAAGCTTCAGAGGTATTTAGTATTTGAGGCAGGATTTAAAACTAACTTTTCTAACACACTGCAGAGTTTCTTTACTGTCTCCAATATACTACACCCCTTTTTCCTGGAAAACATTTAGTGAAATATCTCACCTCAAAACCACACTTAAATAACTTGCTTTTGATAGACATTTAAAACAGAAACACTTTGGCCTTTTAAAAGCTCATTCTCATTTTTTAAAAAAATCAATAATTTAATGTTATTTAATTATCATTGGCATTGTAGTATCCATATATTACTGTGGTTGACCCACCCCACTTAGCCCCACTCCTCACTCACACACGTACCACTTAGAGAGACAGGAACTATACGAGTCTGACTGACAGTGTCAATCTCCTCCTGCCTCTACTTTAGACCTCCTGATTGCCTATACCTGAGCCTCATTACCATATTATAGTAATATAAAATAGCCCCCAGAACTCCCTAAAGTGAATCTTCTAACAGACTGTGAGATAAAATTGACAACTCACTTTTAAAAAGTATCTCTTAAAGACAATATTTTAGAGCAGTTTTAGGTTCAAAACAAAATTGAGAGGAAGGTATAGATATTTCCCTTATATACCTTTCCCACATGCAGGCCTAGCTTCCCTATGTTCAATATCCCCCACCACTGTACATTTGTTACAGTAATGAACCTACATTGACACATCATTAACCCCTGAAGTCCATAGTTTACCTTAGGGTTCGCTATGGTGTTGTACATTCTGTGAGTTTGGATGAATATATAACGACCCGTATCCACCTTTATATTATCATGCAGAGTAGTTTCACTGCCCTAAAACTCCTCTGTGCCCCTCCTATTTATCCTTCCTTCCCCACCAACCCCTAGAAATCACTGACATTTTACTATTTTCATAGTTTTGCCTTTTGCATTATGTCATATAGTTAGATCATACAATATGTAGCCTTTTCAGATTGGCTTCTTTCAATAAATTCCAGTTGTCCATTATATAGGAAAGCAAATTATTTTTGTATAGTAACCTTGTATCCTGAAATGTTGATGTAATTGATGATTCTAGTTCTTTGTAAATTATTTCAGATTTTCTATACAGATAATCATATCATGTGAACAAAGGCAGTTTCATTTCTTTCTTCCCAATCAGTATACCTTTTTTATTTCATCGTCTTATTGCACTAGCTAGGACTTCTCACATGTTGTTAAGGAATGGTAAGATGCCTCGTTCCTGATCTTAGTGGAAAAGCTTCTGGTTTCTCACCATTTAAACATGGTATTAGTTGTAGATCTTCTGCAGATATTCTTCATCAAGTTGAGGAAGTTTCCCACTATTTATGAATGGGTGTGTGTTTTGCCAGAAGCTTTTCTACACCTATTGATATGATCTTGTGATTTTTTTTTTCCCTTAAACCTGTTGATGTGATGGATTACATTAATTGATTTTCAAATGTTGAACCAGCCTTGCATTTCTAGGATAAATCTCACTTGGTCCTGGTGTAGAATTTTTTTATACATTGTCTAGATTTAATTTTCTAACACTTTGTTGAGAATTTTTGCAACTATTTCATGGAAGGTATTGGTCTGTAGTCTTCTTGTAACATTTTTGTCTGATTTTGGTATTAAGGTAATGCTGGCCACAGTAGTTAGGAAGTATTTCCTCTACTTCTATCTTCTGAAAAAGACTGCAAAAAATTAGTATAATTTCCCCTTAAATGTTTGGTGGAATTCACCAGTGAACTCAGATGGGATTAGTATGTCCTGCTTGGGTAATTATTAACTATTATTCAATTTCTTAATACATTATAGGCCTATGCAGATTATCTATTTCCTCTCGTGTGAATGTGCTAGACTGTGTTTCAAGTAATTGGTCCATTTCATCTAGATTATCAAATTAGTAGGCACAGAGTTATTCATAGTATTATTACCCTTTCAAAGTCCACAAGATCTGTAGTGATGTCTCTTCCATTTCTAATACTAGTTATTTGAGAACACTGTTTTTTTTCTTAAGTTAGCCTTATCAATTTTATTAATTTTTTCAAAGAATCAGCTTTTGGTTTCATTGATTTTCTCTATTGATTTCCTATTTTTGATTTCTTGATCTCTGCTCTAATTCTTTTTTTTTCCTGCTTTAGATTTAATTTGTTCTTCCTTTTCTACTTTAGTAGGGTGGAAGTTAGGCCATTAATTTTAGACCTTTTCTATTTCCTAATGTATGCATTCATTGCTATAGGTTTCCCTCTAAATACTACTTTTGCTGCACCCTACAAACTTTGGTAAGTTGTGTTTTCATTTTCATTTAGCTCAAAATATTTTTTTTATATTTCTCTTGCAATTTCTTCTTTGACCTACGTGCTATTTATAAGTGTTTTAGTCTCTGTATATTTTGGGATTTTCCATTTATCATTCTGTTACAGATTCCTAGTTTAATTCCACTGTGTTCTGAGAGCAGGCATTGTATGATTTCTACTCTTTTAAATTTGTTAAAGTGCATCTTATGGCCCAGAATGTGGTCTACCTTGGTGAATGTTTCATGTGAGTTTGAGAAGAATTCATATCCTGTTATTGTTGGATGAAGTCATCTATAGATGTCAGTTATATCCAGCTGAGGACGTTACTGAGTTTAAGCATGTCCTTACTGATATACTGATATTCTGTCTGCTGGATCTACCCATTTCTGATTGAGGAGCAATGAAGTCTTCAACTCTAATAGTGGGTTCACCTGTTCATCTGCAGTTCTCTCAGTTTTGCCTATGTATTTTGACACATAATTCAAAATGGCTTCTTTCCCCTCCCCCTTCAGAAGCATGAGCAGTTCCTCCAATATTTACTGTGAGAACCCGATAGAACGTATGGAGAAAAAATATCATAAAGGGGTGGGGGAAGAATGTGACCTTTCCCTCTGGAATTTACAACTCTCAGACTAGACCACACTGAGCCTCCAGCAGTTCATCAATTATAGTTCCGGTTTTCCTACCCAGGGCTGGTTCCCACAGAGGTTTCTACTAGAGAGTTTCTGCACCAGTAGGTTGTGATTGTCTGTATTGGCCTTTCTGTCTCCAATTTTGGGTGCAGCAGCTGTCCTGTAACCTCATTTCTCTTATGGATATAAGACTTGTTGATGTTTCCATTGGTTCAGCTTTTTATTTGCTGTCAGGATGGACTGGTCACTTCCAAGCTCCTTCCGCGGGGAAGTGGGAGCCAGAGGAGACCATTCATCTCCACTGGTCATACATTGAGAGTCCAGTGGGAATTCTCTTCTGACCTTGCTGATGGAAGATCTTACCCTTGATCTGTGGAGTAAGCTACTCAAATATCACTCACATTCTGTTATCTGATCTGCCTTGAGTACATATCCTCAATTTCCACAGTGTTTCAGAAAACAACACAAACTTTGTGTCCTATATAGATCTTCTGGTTCTTGACCATTTTGGGGCCACAGACTCTTGAGAATATGACAGACACACAGAAGTAAATTCTAGAATAATGAATAAACAGCAACAACAACAAAACTTGATGTAGTTTCATGAAGGTTGATAATAAGTTTAAACATCCTTCTCTAGGGTGTTTTGGTCATCGAGCATTCCTTTATGAGGCTCAGATAATGTACTTTTATGTAAGTATATTATGGAGAAAATATGGATTTTCCAGGTATTTGGAAATCTTCTTTCCTCCCTTATATTGTAGTTGTTACATTGCTCTCCCCCTCTTTGGACCTTCTAGATTCTCTACACTTCCTTGTAAGTTGAATCCCATCAACTTAGAGAAATCTATCTACTAAAGTCAATACCATCTATACAAACATCACACTTCAGAAAAAGTAGAACCTAAAGGAGAAACAAATTCCAATATATGCTATCTGTAAAAACCTACTCTAACATCAGAACCTTCAAGACTGATCGAAATTAGGAGCCACTAGCATCTGAGTCACCCTTATTTTGAGACCCACCTTATTTTTTGCTTGCAATAATAGCAGGAATCTTTATTTACAATAACAATGATAAAATAGATTTATAATTTTTATCTGAATGATGAACTGCACCAAAAGGCAAATGCCTACTGGAGCTCTGTGGTTTTGTCTTTGTCCTGGAATTATTAGGCTGCACCAATTCCATAATGAGAAAAATGTATTGGAACTCTGTTATTTCTTTTTCTCTATAAGCAGAAAGTAACTGAAGCCTGGCAATGTGGCAATATTTATCAACCAGATAACTTTTTTAAATACCTAGTGCTAAGGATAAAGTTCGGTTTGCTTCAATCATTGTATGTAATGTACATTCAATTTAAAAGGATCTTTTACAATATTGAAAATAACTTCTAAAGGGAAAGCTGTATCTAGTAAAAATTCCCAGTCCAGTTGCCCCACGTGCTTAAAAAGTGAGTGATTGAACTGCTAGATTTTTATTGAATACAAAAATGTATTTTCTTGCTTTTTCTTCTTTTACTAAAAACAGTATTTCTTTAAGCCATGGTTATCATAATATGGGTGAACACATCTGTGCTCCACAGTTTATGACACCCCGGGGTGTGTTTATCTCCACTCTGCTTTTATGGCTCACAGCACTCCAGGGTGCAGCAAACTCCTAATGGCTTTAGAAAGCACTGCTAGTAATTTTTTACCACTTAAGACAGTTACTATCCCAGATGATGATTACAAGTTGGATGGTATTCTGTTCTTCCTCTACATTGCTTATCCCAGATTATTTAATACTTTTATGTCGTAGTGCAGCCCTGAGAGATGTACTTTATGACAAGAAAGATAACTTTCATACAAGTGAATATACCTAAATGTTCATATTTCATATTCAAATATCATAGTTCACACAATTAGGTCAGATGCCAAGATCTAATGACAAATGGTAATGAAAAACAATACTTCTCTCAAGATTTCAATGGAAATGACAGTGATGATTAAAGTGTAACCACAACAAAAACACATTCTTAAGATAGAAAGGAAACACCTGCTTGAATTAATGTCTGAGATTGACATCATGACAGTTAGGTCTGTTGTTTTCCAATTCTATTGTATAAGCCTATGGGGGTGACTTCAGTGGACCACCCCATGAGAATTGTTCTATAAAATTTCATTTTAGACATGCATATACATTATATGTAGAAATATATATGTATGTATATATGTTATACATGTAAGCAGATATAATTATCCTTTTCTAGGCAGTTGTTCTAATTTAACAATAATACAGTGATAGTATGACATCTTATATGATCAACATACTTATTATTTAGGACATCGATACAGGTTGTGTCACCAAATTCATTTCAGTCAAAATGATGTCTCCAAGGCCCTGGAATAACCAACTGGAAACCTTAAACCTCAAGCTTCAAGGCATTTAAATTTGCCTTTTTGAACGTACAATTTGAAACAAAAAAGATACCTAACTTTTCCAAAATATCTTCTCTTCCTTTGTAATCAAATTAACAATTTATTAAACTTCACATTATGTGAGCAAAAAAAAAAAAAACCTACCATTTTAAATGCCCAGCCTCATCTTTACTGTCATTTACAAATACACATTGAATGACCAATAAATATGTTATATGCTAATGGCATATTTTAACAGCCATTGAGCTGAAGTGCTTAGCTTTTCATTCATTTTTCTATTCCTCTGAGGGCACACTTTAGGAATGGGAATAGGTCTGGTAGCTGTGAATCTCCATTATGACACAGGATTTACAGAGAATCAATTCTGTGGCCAGGTTAGAGTCAAACATGGTACTGTGCCCATCAAAAACCAGAACAATGTTAGACATTTCCGAAATTCACCACATCATCTAGTATTGGGCATACAGTAATAGTCAATTATAATTTTTAATCTGATTGGTTGAGAGATTAGTTCAATAATGAAAATTGACAATGGTTGAGGAAAGGTTAGCAAGTAAATGAATAGATAAATTCACTCAAGCAAGTGAAGAGTGAATTTGACTGTTTTATACCACTTATACCTTAGGATGACTGCTGTAAAAAAAAAAAAAAAGTGTCCTTGGGATCTGTGTTATCTCTAGAGGCTTATAGGCCAAAGATACAAAAGTAGTAGAACAGGATAATAGTGAACAAAGGGAGAGCAGAGATTCTTATGAGCTCTTGTTGAAAACAATTTCAAGGAAGGGTTCCAGAATAATATTCAACATCATATTCATCAAAGTATGTTCTTTATCTAATACAGGGATTAAGAATTAAGAATGTGAACATCCTTCCAAAAGGAAATAATAAAAAAGCTTACCTGCCTATCTCACTTTGGGCAATCAACTAAAGTAGGAAATTCTTGGCAGCTTTCAGATATTTTAGAATTTGAAGCGATGTCAAGATGACCCGTTAAATCCTGTATATAGGTGACTGTTTCTCAGATTCAATTTATACATAATTGTTACTATCTATCTCCATGCGCTCTAACTCTTTTTCTCCCTCGTCTATCCTTTTAGTTCTTTCCTGGGCATAGATGCCAAAGCTCACTTATTTGACATATAATAAATTTTTTTAAAAAGCAAGTCAGCAGGAAAAGGAGAAACAAACTCCAGAAATGTGCAACACTTGCATTTATAGGCTATTCCTATGGGGAAAAAAACGTGACTATAGTTTGTGCTAGAAAGAGAAAAAAAGAAAACAAAATTGAGTCAGACAGTTCGTGCAGCTGCTAAGTTTTCCTCTTTGCAGACATAATCTTACCAGTGGCCACAGTGACCTGTGGCATGGACCCAGTGGGAACAGAGCCCAAGGGTGAGCAGGGGCTAGTCCTCCCAGCATCATGTAGGCTATCCCAGCACAGGCAGAAAGACCCCAGGCAAAGTCTTGTCCTTTTCCTGGGGGTTTAATATCCCTGGGCAAACAGCCAAGTGGCTATCTGAAACTGATATAAGAATGGGTAAGTGCTCATTAAGAATTTGTCTGAACTGGTTTTTCCCAAAGCGTGCACAATAGAGGTTCTCAATAGTACTGAGCCATATACGTGTTATGTATCAATAGAGCCCAAGTCACTTAGTGGCACTTTTGTGAGAGCACTTCCCCTTTATGATCAATAAATTTCATAGAACTGGGTATTTTTACTTAGGGGACTTCTCCCAGTGAAAGAAATTCTATTCTTATCAGCTCCTTTTATGTATGTACATAAAGAGAGATGTTTGTGAGGCTATAAAAAGTACCCTTGATCTTATCTGATAGACTGTGTCCTCCTGAGAGTGAACAGGCTTTGAAGTGGGTGACTGCATTTGCAAATGAATGACAATATATGTGCCAAATTCCCTCCCCAGAAGCAAAAGTAACTGGATGAGAATTTTATTTCTAGAAGAGGATTTCAAAACAGGTCAGTTCTCATTTACTCCTCAGCAGGTGCCACTAAAAACTAGAAAAAAACAAGACATGGCCATTAAACACAGCAGAAAAAACAATATGTACATCAATCAGTGCCTAGAAATAGACTTAGAAATGTTATTTATTACCCATTTTCATCAAATATGCATTACTCTAATGATCAGCATATTATGAAGACAGGCATTTTGGAAATAAATTATAAGACAGACTGAAAAAGATTGCTATCATCTTGGCAAAGAAGGATAGTTTAATTTTTAAAAATCATGTAATTGTTATGGAAAGAATCTGTATAAATCAAAGATTTCAGAGTCAAGATTTTTATCAGTCATGGCAATTCTCTCCAACTTTCCACACAAAACCATATAAAGATATATAATAAAGTTAGGTTTTAGACTATTACCATCAAAAGCATGCTCTGTTACTGAAGTTTTGCCCTATTTACTGGGATAACAGTGTGAATAGATTAAAAGCATCAATATGAAAAAGACTCTCAACCCTGTTTTCCAAAGTATTTATAGGTTGGCACCTGGAGAGTTGCAGTAGTTCCTGAAAAGTCAATACAGAAATCTAGTGCGTGTTCCTCTCTTGCTTCATTAGAGAAATTGACATCTGAAAGGAGCCCTCTGGTTGTCTGACACCAATACAAGCCATGCTAACACAGAGTTCTCACCAGAGGCAGCCACAGGCAGCAGAGCCTGAAATTTTCAGCACCACTTATAAGTGATGTTATATGCTTGCTACTCCTCTGTCCATTTAAACGGTTAAATTAAACTTCAAAACTTGTCCAGTGTCTTCTGTTCTACATCCACTTCGTGCTCAACATTTTGTATGGCAAATTACGTCTTTTTCAATGGGTCAAGTATATGATCCTATTCAGTCTTAATACTGATGTGCATTTTGTCCCATTGTTTATGGTTAGAACTAATTGTTGAGAATTTTTGCCTTGGATTTCCGTCTTTACACTCTTGCTCAGTCATGGGGTTTTGGATCTCTGGGTGAGCAGAGGGTATCCAGATGCAGGATAGGAAGGTGCCTGAGATAGGAAACAGTGGAACAAACACGGGGGAACAGAGAATAAAACTGGTGGTTACCAGGGGTTGGGGGTGGGGGAATAAGAAAAATGTTGTTTAAAGCTACAAACTTGCAGTTAGTAGTAATGAAGTCTTAGCAATCTAATGCAAAGTATAGTGACTGTAAACAATATTATTGTATTGTAATATTTAAAACTGGCAAGAGACAAGATCTTAATTATTCTAACCCCCTAAAAAGAAGTGATAATTATATGGTATGATAGAAGTGCTATCCCCAAAGTGGCAATCATATCACAGTATATTAATATATCAAATCAACATGTTGTACATCTTGAATTAATATAATGCTATGTCAAATATAGTTCAATAAAAAAGTGTTTAAAAGACATGAATACAGTTCAGCAAAAAAGGAAATAAAAATGGCCGTTAAAAATATGAAAGTATACACAACATCATTCATAGTAATAGAAATGCAAATTATAACTAAAATTAGAAGCCATTTTTCACCTTTCAAATTGGCAAAACTGCAAAATTGCAGCAAGAAATGTTAGTAAAGCTGGGAGAAAATAGAAATGCTTATACAGAGTGGTAGGAGTAAGTTTGGCAAAATTTAACAAAATTACACTTTTGGGAATATATTCTAAAGACAGCACTTCTTGTATTACAGTGATATTTATGAAAATGCTAATATCCATTACTTTTATCTAAAACTAGTTATTTCATATATTTCAACTTATAATAGCAAAAGATTAGAAACAATGTAAACATTTACATAGAGGGCACTTATGAATGGCCATTCAATAAAATATATGGAGTTGTTAAGAATCGGAAGGCTCTCCAAGATATAAGTGAAAATACTTTAAAAAAATTTAAAAATATGAAGCAAATTAAATGCAGCACAATTTTAAACATCTGAATGTAGAAAAAACAGAATTCGTTTCATATTGATATGAGACAAATGGTGAAAAAAGAGAGAAAGGAGAATATCTTCATATTGCAAAATCAGATTATACTTTTAAATTTGATGCAACAAAAAATACAGGTATAAGCTTCTTATTTTAAGTCACAAAGATAACTAACAGAAAACTAAAAATTGTGTAAATCTGAAACTTTGAAAAGAGAAAGGAGAGAGAAGACAATAGTATAAATGATTTACATCTTTATTTTCATATTACAGATTATTAGATATTGTCTTGTGTTTCTAACTGAAGGAAAGAGAAAAACAAGCATGTTTTCTTGACTGATGGACCTAAGCACCAGAAGAGGCTGCCTCTGAAAAATGGATCTGGGAGTAAAGACGGAAGTATAACTAGTATTTCTATATTACTTGATTTGTTACCAAATTCATGGACTACATTGATAAAAAATATATTTTTCACAAAACTAATGAATAGACAAAAGTTCTTATAATCCTTGGTGTATAAGATTTGAGAGGCAGAAACTATATATGATTTTATTCATTACAATGTTTCATTTGCTCATGTTTGGCATGTAGTAGATCTTATCAAATAAGATATAAAGAGCTCTTACAAATCAATAGGAAAAGGAGAACACCCAAATAGAAAAATTGGTAAAATACATAAATAGATAGTTCCAGAAACAATTATAGGTGACCAGGAAACACATTTAATTTCGCTAGTAATGCAGGTTAAACCTCTCATACACAATCAATTTGAATATAAGTTGGTTAAAAAAAAATCTTTCTGGCAAACAGATGAGGACAAGCAAGAATCCTTAAATATTTATAATTTTGCTGTAGAACCTTTATTTTCTGGAAGTCAGTCTTACCCTAGAGATTAATGCATACAGTGTGTTTCAAAGCCCTATGTAACAGAATGAAAACTAGCATCAATCTAACGGTTCAACATTAACGGTTAAATAAAAAGGAAATGTTTATGATGGGATAAGTGAAAAAACAAGGATACAAGGTAGTAAATATATACCACTTTGTGTGTGTGAGTGTATGGGTGTGAGAAAACAGGGAAGAGAAAACTATAATAATGTATTTCAAAATGCTTATAATAGCTATTTCTAGGTAAGTGTTTTAAAATTATTTTCTCACTATTGTCTAATTTTCTATAAGGAAGATCTATTTATAGAATTAGGACACAATATTAAATATTACTTCATTAAAAGTTAGTGGGGTTTTGCCTCTATTGATGGCATAGTAAGTAGCTTGCAATGGATAAAAATTCCAGCAGATAAAATTATAAACACTGGACAAAATTGAGAAAAAAAGTGGTCAGAAGTAGAAACTGGAAGAGTCAACTTTTGAAATGGGAAAATGCACTTTGTGGTTTGCATTTATGCACCTTTTTAACTAAGGGAAGTCCCACAGTATGGGATGTCTGGACCTTAGGAACCCTGTATCTTACTGGCATGGCTTCGGAGCTGCCATAGTAACCGGAATATGTTAAAGGAAACCTTGGAAGGAAAAAGCTGCAATATGGGTAAGTTCAAAATTCTGCATTTAAAGTCTGCCCAAATCCTTGGCTGCCCCGTCCTGATCTACAAATGCCTGGGACCTCTTGAATGTCTAGCAGGAGGTGAAAGGTTGACAGAGATTTTAGCTGCTGCCAACTGGAAGTGAGCTGGCATTCAGTTTCAATCCAGCCAGATGAATTCCTGATTAAACAATAATAAACATTCTTCAGGGGAAGATAGCAGAATTTAGTCTCTAGAGTGTTTGACAATGTTCCATTTATAAACAAAAACTAGTAGACAAGCTAAACAGAAGAATATGATCCAGGGTGAAGTGAAATCAACTGAAATATACAGAGATGTCAGAATATAAAAGAGCTATTTTATCAAAACAATGGTCAAGAACTCAAAGGGAAATGTAAAACAAAAAATGGACAATTTCAGTGGAGAAATAAAAACTACAAAAAATGGGAACTCTGTAGTATAATATCAAATTTTAAAAATCAATGAATGAAATTAGGGGAAGACAGGAAATGGAAGAGAGAGGATTAGTGAATTTAAAGACAGATCAGTAGAGACTGTCTAACCTGAATCAGAAAAAGAATAGAATCTCAGTGACATGGAGAGGAAAACCAAGCAATCTAACACGAGTCACAGAAACAGAGAAAAGAGAGAATGGCACAGAAAAAATATATATGAGTGAAATAGTGGCAGAAAATTTCTCAAACTTGTTGAAACATAAAGCAACAGATTAAAGAAGATCAGCAAAGCAGAAGCAAGAAAAACACAAAGAAAACCATGGTCAGACCTTTCATAGTCAAACTGCAAGCAGCCAGGAAACAAAGAGAGAAAAGAAAGACACATTATACACAGGGGAACAATAATATGAATGTCAGCTGACTTACCTTCAGAAAGAACAAGGAGCATTGGTACATTCATCGAAATTCATTGAACTGTACACTTGAGTTGTGTGCATTTCACTGTAGATACATTTAACCTAACACTATAAACAGATAGGCATTCTAGTTTGTAGGTTTGCTTTTTTTTCACAGTGATATGAGTTAGCAATTTTAAAACTATATTCTATATACTCTAGTTTGAGCAAAAGTGTAACTATAGCGAGGCTAATGAGAGCTAGGTTTCTCACTGCTGGAGAAAGAAGTTGGAAATATGGGAAGAGAGAGGAATAGAATGCACTCAGCAGTGCTGGGATGGAATTAGAGATCAATATAAACTTATATTAATATATAGAAGTAAATATAAATCTATACATATGTGTGCACATACATATATACATGTGTTCATATAGATGTGGGTGCCTGTATTTCTGACATTTATATGTATGTGAATGTGGGTGTGCATGGGTGCATATACACCCACATACATATATTTCCTAGACTACCTGATGAGGAGACCTAGCAGCAGTGACTCTTTACTAGTACTGAACATACCTAGCACCTAATTTGATTTCTAAAGACCATCCTCCACTAAAAGAAAGCATGGATTTTTTGAGGGGAAGCATAGAATATCTTCCTGTACCGTAAAGATAAGTAGATGAGGAAGAAGGTCAAGCTCTTCCTTGCAGTAAGAGTAAGAAATATAGAGATGCTTAAACGAGTGGGTGAAATCTGATGAGAAACAGGATATTCATAGTCTCACAGTATCCCCACCTCCTTAAATTTCTTATTTATTTCAAAGGGATAAAATGGTAGAAAAACATTACACATCACCTTAACCAAGTGACAGACCACAATAGTGTGTACCTCCAATATTGAGCATTGAGAAGACACAGCTCATTTCTTTGATAATTCTAACAATGCATCATGCCAATCTCATTATGAAGAAACCCCAAACTAGCCCAACTAGAGAAACATTCTACAAAGTAACTTCTCAGAGCTACTTAAATGTATCAAGTCAAAAGAGACAAAAAAGAATAAGGAACTGTTCCAGATCAAGGAGGCTAGAGACATGAGAGCTAAAGGAAGTGCACGATCCGACACTAAACTCCAGACCAGGGGAAACAGGAAAAGGCTGTCAAGGACATTATTGGAGCAGTTGATGAAATCTGAATATGGAATATTCACTATCATCACTATTAAATATCTTGACATTGATCATTGTACCGTGATTATGTAAGAGAATGTCTTTGCTTCTAGGAAAAAAACACATTTATGGAGAGCTTAGTCTCCAATTTATTTTCACATGGCTCAGGAAAAGATATGGATACATAAATACATGGATCAAATACATATGCAGCCAATCTTCCCTATCCATAGCTGTGAATTTACCTACTGATCACATTGATTTGTTTGTAACCCTGCAATCAATACTCACAGTGCTTTAGCGATCATGTGCAGACATGGGCAGGACAGCAAAATATCTGAGTCTCCTGACATGCGTATTCCCAGCTGAGGCCAGAAGGAGGATGCACTCAGCTCTCTTGTTTCAGCTCTCGTACTATAAACAGGTGTGCTTTTCATGGTCTTCTCAGTGCCACTTTTGTTTGAATTTTTGTGTGTTTTTTCTTGGTGGTTTTGATGTTTAAAATGACCCCCCATTGCAGTGCAGAAGTGCTGTCTAGAACTCCAAGCTCTAGAAGGCCATGATGTGCCTTGCTGCAAAAATATGTGCATCCAATAAGGTTCCTTCTGGCATGAGTTATACTGCTGTTGAAGTTCAATGTTAATGAATCAATATTATTGATTATGTTGGTAATAAATCAATAAATGTTTTAAATAATATTTATTATTTATATGTTAAATAAGGTGACTTTCAACAGAAACACACATAAAATAGTTAATGTGTTGTTCATTCGATAAAAAATGTTTGCGTCCAGAGACTCACAGGACCCTAATCCTATTATTTCCCCCAAGAGCAATGGTTCAGTATTCCCTAATTCAGTATTCATAGCAGCTTTATAGAACATAACCACTATGGATAACAAGAATCTACTACTGATAGGTAAATGATGGATGATGATTATAGATAGATGATATAGAGATATATATTGACTGTGTATCTACATATAGATATAGAACAAACAAAACAAAAAGTATCAATGCTATTGAATCTGAGGAAAAGGTATATGAGAATTGCTCTTACTATTCTTGCAACTCTTCTGCAAATGTGACATATTATCAGAATAATTTGCCAAAATACATAATGGATAATTAATTATTGTAAGATGCTTTTATTATAAGTGACACAAATTGGTTTGTATTGCCTGGAAATTGAAATCATATGGGAATGCACTGATCTGTGTGGGATTCGTGGACAGTTAGAGAAAAAGATACAGGTTTAATAAAATCTAGGCGCCAGTAGAAATGTGCTGTTCATGCTGTAAGGATGAAGCAACCAAAAGACACAAAGAAAAGTAAAGATTTTGTTAGATGGCTCTTGGAGCTCAGGGAATATGTAGCCTGAACAAGACACAGTAAGTAGCAGGGGAGAATGTGACACTGGCCCTTAAGGAACTATGTTTCTTTTGGGGACCTACTAGAGAAAGGGACACAGTCACAGGAAAAGGCCCTCGTCCTCAGGAAGTGATTTCAACCAGTCCGGGATTCTCTTTAAAGTACACCTAAAGCTGGCTTTGCCCTATTCGAGTAAACTGGCTCAGACTGGAATAGTTCAATTAAGCTAAAAGGGGCTTTCTCCACTTGTTCTTCCTCTCCTTCTGGGTGGCAACCATTAAAGTACCGACCACAAATAGGCTGCAGATTTTACTTTAATTAAAACATGTTCCTTATATTATGGAGCCATTAGTTCCTGACATTAGATTCCACCACTCAGTTCTAATATTAATGGATCTGGGCTCTTAAAACCTTGAGTTATAATTTTAACATTAAGGCTCATATTTTTCAACACGAAATACCTATCTTAAAAAAGCATAGCTTTACAGTTACACACGTACATATATGGTTTCTATGATGTCAGACATGACCTAATACTGTTATTGTTTTCAATATTTTTATTCATTTTTACTTTAACTGATTTTTTTAACAGATAAAGCCCAGATAGTTTCATATACTGATTTTCCCATCCAAATAAAAAACTGATAAAGTAAGTCACTAGACATTTATTTAAATGAAAAGATAATGATTTTCTTGAAACCATACTGTTAATATTGTAATTGAATGAGCAACATAGGTCTTAGGACTCAATTCAGTTCAGCAAATATTTATTAAGACTCACTATGTACTGGGAAGCACCTGTTTTCAAGGAGACCATACAAGGTGCACACATATACACAATCACACACCCAACTGTGATCATTCATATCATAGCTGGCAAAGGTTGTGAATATCGCGGAAAAACTGTATTTATTGATCACCTATACCATGCTTACCACTATGCTAGCTCATTTCATCTTCACAAAAATCTCATGATGTTATATTTTCCAGACAGGTTTTGAGGCTCAGAGAAGCGAAATTACCTGTCCATGGTAAGTGACAGAGCTAAGATTCAAACCCCTATTTCCAATGCCTGTTTATATCTTTAATATAAGAAAGAAAAAAGATATGCCATAAAAGTACAGATGGAGTAACTGATTCTACCTTGAAGACTTAAGGAAGGCTTTCAAAAAGGAGTGGCATGGAGGCCGTCTTTAAAAACTATTGTAAAGATCAGGCTCTTGGTAAGGTCAGCGACTATGGAGCTATTAAATGCGTATTTCTAAGGTAGAACCAACTTGCCAGTGTTGATCTGGTGAATCACAGATAATTCTAAGTTGATTCTGAGTCTCCAGCTCCGGTGATATCATTCATTAAAGTAGAAACCACAAAATGAAAACAAGTTTATGGAGCAGGCGAACTCACCAAATAACTAATTATATCAAGACATTATCTTTACCCGACCTTAACGATAAAAGAGAAGACAAATGGGCCCCAGAGGAAAATAAGAAAATGATGCTTTTGTAGGCCAAAATATGTATAAACCCTTGTGAATGTTTGAAAACTCTATAATGACGTGCTTTATACCTTATATCCACATATTTTTCAACAATTGTTTAGCCAAAATTGTTTTAGCTTTTGCTTATTCGTTTTTTTCCCACTGCATGCTGGGTAAGACTGTCAGCAATTAATTAATGTCTTTTGAAGTTGCAGTCTTGATGAATGCCAAGAAAATAGTGGGAAACATTTTGAGCCAAATAATACATTAATGTGCCCCTCGATTTCAAACCCACAATTGTTTAGGATGCTTGAAGTTGCTCCACTCCACTAGGGTGTTTGAATTTTTGTAGAGGCTCCCAAAACAATCCCTTGTGACCCTGAGTTAACTGTCAATCTGAGGCTGGCTCTTGCCAAGGAGAACTTGTGGGTGACGTGAGAACAAAGGGTCCCCAACCAGGGTTAATACACCGGAGTCTCTTAAGCCGGGATACAACATCCCAGTGCTTTTCCCCCGTCCTGCTGCTTGATGGCCTCACGTTTGATTTGAGTGTAACCAAGGGGGAGAAAATTTAAAAAAGAAAAAAAAAATGGCAACATAAAACTTATTAAGAGCAAATATTTTAAAATTACTATTCTGTCATATTTTATTGCAATCATTCCTTAACCTAGAGAAGTAGCAAGTAATGTCTGTGGGGGGGGGGGGGACATTATTACCATTCCCCCAAACAGCAATCTTACCTGGCCAGGTTGGGATCCCTAAACATCTTTATTGTGTCTTCCTGAAGCATCTAAAGCCTCTACAGTTTCTAGAGGCAGTAAGTTCTGTGGCTTTCCTCCCCACTATATAAACAGGACTTCCTTGTCATTCCCTAAAATTCACTCTTTTGGGTTTCAAGAGATGCCTCTCAGATTAAATGTCCCAGGAACTATCAAAGCCTGCATTCACCTGACACTTGAACTTCAGTTATATAATCATACAAACTTTCGACCTCCACCTATTCAGGTTTGACTCTTAAGTATTTTGCTTCCAGGTGTCACTCTACCACTTACCAGGTATGTGACCTTGAGCAAGCTACAATAATGTCTCTGTTCCTTCATCTTTAAATACAAGTAATAGTATATATCTCAGAGAATTATTATGAAATTTAATTATTCATTGTACTGAAAGACTTTAATGACTGATTTCCATGGTAAGTGTTTAATAATTTTATTTTGGTATCATTAATCTACAATTACATGAGCAACATTATGGTTACTAGACTCCCCCCATCATCAAGTCCCCCCCACATACCCCATTACAGGCACTGTCCATCAGCATACTAAGATGCTATAGAGTCACTACTTGTCTTCTCTGTGTTGTACAGCCCTCCCCGTGTCCCCCCCAATATATAATGTCTGCTAATCATAAGGCCCCTTTTTCCCCCTTATCCCTCCCTTCCCATCCATCCTCCCAAGTCCCTTTCCCTTTGGTAACTGTCAGTCCATTCTTGGGTTCTGTGAGTCTGCTGCTGTTTTATTCCTTCAGTTTTTTTCTTTGTTCTTATACTCCACATATGAGTGAAATCATTTGGTACTTGTCTTTCTCTACCTGGCTTATTGCACTGAGCATAATATCCTCTAGCTCCATCCATGTTGCTGCAAATGGTAGGATTTGTTTTCTTTTTATGGCTGAATAATATTCCATTGTGTATATGTACCACCTCTTCTTTATCCGTTCATCTACTGATGGACACTTAGGTTGCTTCCATTTCTTGGCTATTGTAAATAGTGCTGCGATAAACATAGGGGTGCATATGTCTTTTTGAAACTGGGCTCCTGCATTCTTAGGGTAAATTCCTAGGAGTGGAATTCCTGGGTCAAATGGTATTTCTATTTTGAGTTTTTTGAGGAACCTCCATACTGCTTTCCACAATGGTTGAACTAATTTATATTCCCACCAGCAGTGTCGGGGGGTTCCCCTTTCTCCACATCCTCGCCAACATTTGTTGTTGTCTTTTGGATGGTGGTCATACTTACTGGTGGGAAGTGATATCTCATTGTGGTTTTAATTTGCATTCCTTTGATGATTAGTGATGTGGAGCATCATCTTTTCATGTGCCTGTTGGCCATCTGAATTTCTTCTTTGGAGAACTGTCTGTTCAGATCCTCTGTCCATTTTTTAATTGGATTATTTGCTTTTTGTTTGTTGAGGTGCGTGAGCTTTTTATATATTTTGGATGTTAATCCTTTATCGTGCTTAATAATTTTTAACTATTATTTTCACCATATACATAGACAATGTCTAGGCTTTAAAATACTGATCAGCTAATAGTGCCTACTTCTAGAGTGAAAGAATAGAAAAATTGGGAGGGAACATGAGAAAAGTGACTTTGAAATCATATCTAACCAATAATAATAACACCACTTTTTTATATGTCACTTACCATTTATCAGGCATTGTTTAAAGAGTTTTACGTATATTAGGCCATCCAGTTCTATGACTCTGTAAGGTATGTACTGTTATTGCCATCACTGTTTTACAGATCAGGAAACTGAGACAGAGGCAATTAAATAACTTGCACAATGTCACACAGCTAGTAAGTGGCAGAGCTGGGGTTATCCCAGAAGGTCTGCTGACAGATTCTATACCCCTAACTATTGTCTCATATTGTATCTCACAATGGTAGCTGAATGAATGTTATTTATTATTTTTTTAGTGTTATTAAAAATGTTGCTGCTTCTGTCGTTAACCCTCATCTTTTTAGAAAACTTCAGCTCCAGAGAACAATAGCTGAGAAAGTGCAGTGGAGCCTGTCCTTCCAGAGCATCGTGAGCACCGACAGGGTGGGAAACCAGGCCTCCTCATCCAGCAGTGTCACAGAAATTGGAAGGATTGGGTAGGACAGGAAATCAAACTAAGTGTAGCTCTGATTCTGACTGAGTCTATATATTCACACCCTCAGTGGCAAAACAGTCATGAAAATCCTAAAGTTAATTTTTCAGTAAACTGCTCTGAACCCTCAAGTAAAACTATTGAGAAATAAGATGTGGGTGGGGAAGAAAATGCAAAGAATATACAGATCAGGGCAGCAAAGTGGTTGAGTGGGAGACATCAATAGAAAGGAAATGATACATTCATGAACACACACACCCCCAAATAGCCTGAAGTACTTTAAGATAGGGCACTTTAAGTCCTCTTTAAATTGGGCCAAAAGGTGGTATAGTGCAGGGCTTGGCAAACTATGGCCTGTAGGCATTATACCGCCTGCTGTTATTTTTGTACAGTCCTAGGAGCTGAGAATGATCTTTATTTTTCGAATGGCTAAAAAAGAATATAAGAATATATCTTGTGACACATGAAAATTATATAAAATTCATACTTCAGTTTCCATAAATATCATTTTATTGAAACTCAGAAAATCTGTTTGCTTACGTATTGCCTGCCTTCTTTCTCTCTACAACAGCAGAGTAGTCCCCGCAGAGATCATAAGAAGTCTAAATGGTTCCTATCTGGACCTTTATGGAAAACGTGTCCACTGCATAGTGCAATGGAAAAGAACTCAGTTCCTGCCAAAACTATTCATTAGTGCCACAAGGATAAAAATCGATGCATTTCTGTTGCCTCAGGTTTCTTCGCCTATAAAATGAGAGATTTGGCATCGCCACATTGGTTGTCAAACTAACCCCTCAAGAATGCAGGGTGGCTAGGAGCAGTCATTGAAGGGCAAGAGAGAGAAGACTTCTGCCCCAGCTACGATCCCCTTCTTCAGCCAGAACCATGACTCTTGTATCTGATCTTCTAAAAAATATTTTGAAGACCGGACTGAGTGCCAGAACTAAAAACCAGATTTGACCACCACTGAAAGGACTCCTCTGACTGTGGGTAGGCCTTGTTATGCCCTCTCATTTTCTTAGTCCCCACATCCATGGCAGGTACAGCTCTCTGGATTTTCACCTGTCAGGACTTGACCTAGATCGGGCAGGCTGGTCCACTTTCTAAGTCCACATGTTGATCAGTGAAAAAGGTTAATACCTTTCATTCAAAGCTTTGGGACTGTACACTAATGGCAAACCTTTGTTCCTTAAAAATACCAAGAATAAGCCCTGGTGTAAGTGATCCGAGGTTTTAAATTTCTAAATACATCAGTAAGAAACAGAGGATAGTTTCTTGCATGGAAGGAAAAAGTCATTAAGGAAAAGGGACTAAAAAACTGGAAATTAGCCCTGGAATTTCAATCCTTTTATGCAAAAAAGAATATGCTACCTCAAAAGTGAAAGATTCCATTGACAAAGTTGGTTGGATGAGAGAAATACATGCCTGATATTGACTAACCATTTCACCCTCCCCTTTTTATTTTACTTTACTTTGATCTTCTGATAGAACCATCAGGTGACTGGTTGTTTGCCCCAATGCTATGATAATAGGCTTTCACAAAATTTCATTTGTTTCCAGAGGTTATTAAAGAACGGAGCATTCTCTGTCTCTTTGTAGATGGGTATCCTTACACTGGATGGGAAAAGATTTTAAGACACTTTTTTCCCCCTCTTGGTGATTTTGCATTTAGGAACTCTAGGTTATTTTTACAGACTAATTTCCATTTAGAGACGGCAAAGATGCGACTTTACGGTTCAAAGAGAAATGCTTAACATGTCTTATAAAAAATGTATAGGACTTCTCCAACATAAATAACTCTTGGGATGGTACACCTTGATAGGCTAAGTAAAAATGATATGGAAACACATTCAAAACATACCTGCATTTAAAAATTAAAAGGGAGAAAGACTCTGGGCAAAATGCATCATCATCTGGAAAAGCCCAACTCATTTAGAAAGCTATTAGAAACATTTTGCTAAATACACCACAACTAGGATTTCTTGTCCCTTTGGAACTGTTCAGTGGGGAAAAAAAATAAATGTCTGAATGTGGAGATAACACACAATATTCTTGATGCCATGGTTTCAAATTGAAATAGTCTGCCTTGCTTCCTTTCTGATGCTCCCGTGTGCTTTTGCTCTGAGCTGTGAAACTGGCCAGGGCAGCAACAGCTGCATTGCACTGGGGTGTGAAATTATCCTTAAGCATATTTGGGGAAGAAGTTAAGTTTATTCATTGTCATCACAAAAGTAATTGCAAGGACAGTGAAGCAACTGAACAAACCTGGTGTTGTTTGGACAAAATAAGAATTCCTTGTTTCTCTGCAAATACATATTCTGCAATCTTTTTTTTTCCATTGGAAAGTTTTATCAGAGACATGGAGCATTAAGAGAATCTAGATTTAGTTTCAATTTCACCTCCTCTCTTACCTTGTTTCCCACCCCTTTTCTCTGAAAAGTGACCAGGGTGTTCCCATCTCCCAGGGCTCTGGGGAGAGGTCTCTTTTTAAGCATTCTTCAGAGAATGGCATTATAGTCATTAGAATCATGGCATAATTGAAAGGCAAATGGAAGCCAGCAGCCCAGATTTTTAACAAATGGCTATGAAACTACTACCATCATAATTCCACTGGCATCCAGTGGTTCACTGATGAGGCAAGTGTGGCCCTGACTTGGAGTTCAGTATGGATATTACAGCAACGGAGTAACCCCTTCACTGAACATTTCCCAACTACAAAGCAAGAGTAAGTACAGAGAAATGAACCGATTCTTCTCAGAGTTGGAAAAGCCTTTCTTCCCCTTAGTGAGAGTATCCCATCTAATAACGTGCTTGAAGCACTCAGGTAGGAAGAAGCCAAGACTGAGAGTAAAATACCTTCGTTCTGACCCAGTCCTGTTCCCTGGTTTTCTTTTCTCACCTATGATAATTATAACTGCCCTGGTCTTCTTGATTGTGAAGTATTTAACCTACTTCTGCTTTGTGTTACATTTTTATCTGACACCTTTATTTAAATATATGTAAATATATGTAAAGTGACTAGCCCATGTCTCAGTGCAATGACTCTACGCACCTGACTCCTCACATCCCCCAAGTTTAGAAACATTATTAGTGCCATTTTGGAGGACAGAGGCCCTGCAAGGTTAAGCTTGCTTAAGTGGCCCAGCCAGTATTTGAACCACGTCTGACTTCAAAGCCTGCACAGGCTCTTCTAAAACAGTGTTATGCAGACACTGAGGACCCACTGAGGGGCTTCAGAGTTATCTATGATATTTGTAATGTCTTTTGTTCTAAAAAAAAAAATGGTGGAGAATGTGCATTCTCCTTATCTATCTGATACATTTATATATGGCAGGTTGTATCTCTCTTGGATGAAAAAGTTAAAATGAAGCACTGCCATAGTCCTGGTGGTCCACATCTGCATTTCAATCTTTCTCCTTTACAGCTCATTCTCCATGCAGTAGCCATATTTTTTCTTTAAAACAAATAAATTCCTTAAGCAAATTCCTGCAAATATTTCCCACTGCCTTTGGGATGTCCTTACCGTGCTTTATGAGAACCCACATGATCCACTTCTCCAGCCTGGTCTTCACCTCTTCCACGGCCCCCTATACCTCCACTTGCGAAGCACCCGGACAACAGGAGGACAGGAGGGCATCTGGGGATTTTTCCCCCTTACCTTTAGGACAGTGCCTCAAAAACACAGAACAGGCACTCCCCAGACAAATACTTTCGAGTGAATGGATGCTTCCATTGCACTAGATAATACTGTTCTGATTGCTGAGAGCTTAGAGAAACAACAAAACAGAACAAAACCAAGCAAACCTAAGAAGCAAATGACATGTTAAAATCAATGAAAGGCCAAATCACGGCCTGTCACACTGAAAGAACACTTCTCAGTTTTTAAAAAAAGAGTGGAAAATGTGTCTTCCCGCACGCTCGCAGTGGTGCAACACGCTGAAGAAAGGTCCTACCAGAGTCACAAAGCAAATATCACTTTAATTTCCTCAAAACAGCATTATCAGTCACATTGTTAAAGTTGCGAATTTGTTTTTATACTTTTGAGTTTAACTTGAGTTCAAATCATATCACATAATCATATATTATTATATGTATTTGTGCTTGTGTCACAGAAATTGTGTATTCATTTATATGTTAATATTTACATATTGTTAAAAAGAAATAACAGGCCCCAAATGGAGTCTGTGCTCAGCCTCACATCAGCAAACCAAGACTTAATACCTAACCGAACTGTGGTTTCGGCCTCTCCCAGGAATGTCATCCTAAGCAGTCAGGTTTGTCTAATGTCCCGGTCAGCACCAGTGAGGTAATCTGCCTGACAGACCGCTTATGTTCCCTAAAGGAAGGCGAACTTGCTCAAAACAATCCACCCTTTTCCCCTTCTGCCTAAAAAGTCTTCCATTTTGTACAGCTATTTAGAGCTCCTTCCTAGCTGCGAGATGGGAAGCTGGCCAATTCATGAGTCACTGGATAAAGCCAATTACATCTTCAAATTTATTCAGCTGAATTTTGTTTTTTAACAATATAAATTAGTTTATTTATAAATTATAGATTTAAAGCTACATAAGCATATTGAGCTTCTACCTGGTTTCTTATCATATGAACTAGCATTATGATAAGAAGAAATTTAACTGGGCCCATATGTTACTCAAATCTGGGAAAACACTGCTTTATTCCATGTTGTTTCCAACTTCCCATTTCTTAAATATCTTTTGAAATCAATTAGTTATTAATTACATATTAAATACGAATTGTGATTAAAGATCATGGGCATATAAATTGTTGAGAGGAAGAACTTCAGTGAGATGATCAAAGAATTTATATCACCCTTCAAGCAATTTATGATAAACATCCCAAGAGGGAGAAAGTTTGCACAGTGTATTAAATCAGTGGTTCTCAAAGTGTGGGCACAGGCATAGTAATATTAGCATCTCCTGGGAACATCCCAGAAATGCACATTCTCAGGCTCCATCTTAGACCTATCTTGCCCAGAAACCTAAGGGTGGGACCCAGTTAGCTGTGTCCTAGCCTTACACCCCCACGTGATCCTGATGCCCCCAAACTTGACATCACACCAGAGATAATGGCTTAGATAATCTTAAGAATTTAGTTAGACAATAAAGAAATAGCTTCCCCCCGAAAAAGACTCACTTTACAGTGGGTTTTTAATTTTAATTTATAAAATACGTTTCCCTTTAATGATTATCACAGTTTTTTAGTTTCTTCCCTTCCTCCCTTCCTTCTTCTTTTCTTTAGGCTACAAAGGTCAATGCCAGTCAAACAGTCAAAATACCTTTTGGATAAAATATTAAATCAAGCAGTAAATGTAATCATTGAATGCAATTAAACACAAAAGTGAAAAATGAAGACACGTATTGCACCTGTCTGCGTCTGCCCACAGCCTTGGGAGAGCATAAGCCTAAGTGCACGTCGGGCAGCGACGGTCTGCACAGCCGTCTCCCAAATGAGGTCTGGGAAGTATCCCGAACCTACTGTGTGGTCTAGGAATCTGCATTTGAGTCTCAGACTCTGGTCACCACACTGCCATCATTTTTATTGGTTGTGCCCTCTAGAACCCTGAAGTTTGTAATTCTCCTAGAACAGGCGTCTTTAAAGCCAGGAAGCTTCCAAAGGGAACAAGTAGCAGTAAACTTGCAGATTCACTTATCTTGAATTAGTCTGTGGGAGAAATGGAAGTGCAGTTTTCTCAAGAGAGATCAGAAAAAGGCCAATTATCCCTTTAAAAAATACCATTTAAAATAATAAATTGTTTCCCTACAAATTTCCTCATGGGCCCCTGAGCGTTTTCTTGTATTGTTCACAACAACCACGGAGAGCGTCTTCTGCAAAGAAAGACACCACGTGACCCAACAAGCCCTCCCGGAGAACACAATAGCCCCGTCGTTTATCTCAGAGGCTGGGTCCCTCAGCAGCAGGGGGCTTGGCGCTGAGGAATGCTTTTCACACCAGGTCTCCCGATAAAATTATCAGCTGGGAGAGAAAAGTGGCTCCTGTTGTGCACTGACTCACAACACAGCTAGGAATCCGAAGCAGCCTCCCCAAAAAAAGCTGCTTTTGTCGGGAAGTCATTGCAGAAAAGGGAGTAAGTTGGAAAGAAGGAAAAGGAAAATTAGATTCAAAAGAAATGGCATCTGATTTTTGAGAGACGCACTTCCATTGTATATGTGTCCCTTTTCTTGGCTGTAACCTGTTTAACCATAAAAAGGCCCTCCGTCCCCTAATTCCAAGGACAATTTATGAATACGAGTGCTCAAAAGCAGCCGTCTGAGGGATCTTTTCTGAGCTGACAGCAGTGGGAAGAATCAGTACTTATTTATTGACTGGTTAATGTGTTTATCTGTGCTAGGATCACTCTTTCCTTTCTCCATCTCTAGGACAAGTTATCCAAAAGCCATTAATTCATTTTGGAATTCATGAATTCAAAATCTATTGTAAATTCAAAAGGTTTTCTTGGAACCAAAATCTATAGAGTTCATAATGGTAGCAAACCTATTTTCTTTTCTAAGCGAAGAAAGTCATAATAAATAAGATAATTGTTACCAGGATTCATAAGGGGTAAGATACAGTTCAACACTATCCTAGGAGAAATAAACACAAAATAGCCAACCATGTCTTAATGGATCAAGATGTTTGATAGACGTTTTCACGGAAAAAAAACTGAAATTTCTGCCTTTTGATGGTTTAAACGTAAACTCAGAAAAGAATGTTTCTTAAGATTCCTAAGATAAGAAACCTGTTTTTGATAATTATTTTAAAGCGACCAACTCAGAGTCATCTTCCAGAAGTAAAAGTAGTGTCACTGACAGCACGGGAAGAACATAAATTTGGGGCCAAGGCAGCTTATAATTCAAATCCAAGCTCTGATGATTTCTTTGTTGGCTGTGTTTCTCATCCGATTGATTCATCTGGTATTTACTTCTTTAGTACTTATTATGCACCGTTGCTGGGTTCTTGGCCAACAAAAATGAATAGCAAGGAGGCCAGCAGAGCTGGAGGTACATGGGTGAGGAGAGAGAAGGGCAGAGAGCTAAGGCAGAGCCAGGCTGTGTAGTACCCTGGGGCAAAAACAGCTTTCAAGTCATCCTTAGTAAGAGGAGAGTCCTTGGAGGGATTCCATTAGAGCAGAGATAAGCTCTGCTGTGTGTTTCCAGCAGGACCACTGCCTGCTCTGCAGAGCGGGAGGGAACCCAGTGAGGAGGCTTCTAGAATCATCTGGGTGAGTGATAATGTTGTCATGAACAAGGGTGAGTGGTCACTGGATAGACTGTGAAGGTAGGGCCACTATAATTTGCTCATGGACTTAATTATGTGTGTGAGAGAAGAGAAGCCAAAGATAACTCCAAGATTTTTGGCCTAAGTGGAATAATAATTAACTGAGACTCTAGAAGGAGCCTAAGTGGAATGATAATTAATTGAGACTGTGGAAGGAGCAGGTTAGGGTCAGGATGAAGGTGAAATATCAAGAGCCCATCTTTGACAGATTAAGTTTGAGCTGTCTGTTAGATATCCAAGGGGCTATGGCGCCTAAAGATTCAGGAAAGAGAATACATCCAAGGACTAAATCTAGAGGGACTCCATCATTAGAGATCAAAATAAATAGAAAATGGGAAAAAAAGAAAAAGGCAGAGAAAGAACAGGTGAAGAATGTGAGAAAAATTAGGAGACTGTGATGTTTTAGAAGCAATGTGAAGGAAGTAACGCAAGAAGAGAGCCATGCACTGTATTAAAAGCTTCTGAGGACAAGTCAGATGACAGATTCAATCACTAGATTTAGCAATGTGAAGACCATTCAACAGTGATCTTCAAGGGTTAACTTTTGATAAAAGTAGTTTCAATGAAGTGGTAGAATGATGGCCTAATTGAAATGGAGAGAAGAGGAGAAGAGAGAAATTGGAGTCAGCTAATATAGAAAGCCCATTCCAGGAGTTGTCATAAAAGGAATGAGTGAAATGATTAGCAGCAAGAGAGGAAAGTAGGGTCAAAGGAGGATTTAAATATTTTTTAAGACTGTGTTGTAAACTGATGGAAATTATTCAATAGAGAAGGAAAGAATTGCTGATGCAGGAGAGAGAAATAAGAATTGCTGGAGGGATATCTTTGAGTAGATAAGGAGGCATGTAGCGCAAAAGAAGGGCAAGTCTAGTTGGGAACATGACCAGTTACTTTCAGGATCTGGCAGAGGGAGTAGAGTGTATGTACGTTGGTACAGAGTGAAAACGGTAGCAAAGAGTGAAGATGTCATTGGCCATCTAACAGAGTGAAAGTGTGAACCAAGTAGTAACGGCTGAAACACAGCTTGACTGTCAGGCAGCATCCAGCGCCCACTGAGGATAGTTGGCTGAGAACATGGTGTGTGATTTTTCTCCAGCAACCTTTGACTGCTCATGTGCTGGGCAGAGTAGGGGAAGAGTTAGGGTTAGTTAAGGGAGCTGGCCAAACAGTTACAAAGTGAAGGAAGGGCAAGGCAGATGAGAGTATATGCAAGAGAGTAATTACAGTGATTGAGCATACTATTTAAGGTGAGTAAAGAAACAAGTGAAGATATGAGATGGGTGAAGGATGGTAGAAAGGGGATACGACTGATGGACTGAAGATGGGAGTAGATGCATGAGGGAGAGATAATATATAGACATGAGATTAAACCTGGGTGTTTCCAGGGAGAACACATGGTTTTCTATTGTCAATGGGAATCAAAGAAGGCACCTGTCTCATCTTCACACTCAGTAGCATGTGGTATTTGGGACAGAAAACAGCTACACCTTGAAAGGTCTTCATCGTAAAGCACAGGGAAGAGCCGACTTCCATCAGTAAAAGGGTGGTTAGAAACATATGAACTTGATGTTCTATTTTTATAGTTCAGAGCTCCTCCATTAAAACAAGAAGGTAAAGGAAACAACCACAGTAGAGATTGAGGATATGGGGAATTTTCAGAGGGCAAATGTGAAAGGGGTTCAGAAGGTAGGGATGGGAGATGGAGTCAGGGAAGGTGCTGCTCAGAGGCATGTGGATATTAGATAAAAGGAGTGAGCGATGACCCCAGGGGCATGGGCCTCACTGAATGCCAACCAGGCAGGTTCAGATTAGTCCCTATGGCCGCCAACCCTCTGCCTGCCTGTTGAGGACGAGCCTTGGGGAACATGGGAGGAAGAGAAGCCCTGCCAGGAGCAGGACAAGCTATGGGTCCTGCCTCTTTCCAGAGAAGTGATCTCACCCTTAATGGGCACTTGATGTGTTAATAACAAACCTAGTTCTAGTTACTGTCTATACTTAAAAGTAATAAAACACCATTTATTAAAGCTTATTCTAAAAATCAAATTTGTCTGAACCATGTGAACTATCATTATTTTAAACTAACTTTGGCTTCAATTCGTTTAAATGTATGTCTTTAAAAACATGTTCCGTTTATTACATAATCCTTTAACCCTATCATTTTATGAATGTGTTCTTTTCACAGAGCTGTCAGCGTTATCTACTTGACTGAGTATTACCAATCTGTCAAAGGGGTTGCAGGCAGCATTCAGGGAAGGCATTCCTGCCACATCAGCCACAAGGCTGCAGATTCCTTTGGCTTCGTCCACCTTATTTTCTGTGTTCTTTGCCCACTGCCTGGCTGCTGGTGTCCTGTGGGCACAGATCACCTGCCTGTCACTGTCTATTCCTGAAGTTCCTTCCTTTCTGCCTTCTCAGTCCCCCGCACCCTCTTGCTTCTCAACAGAGTCATCACAGATGCTGGGAGAAATTAAATCACATTGGAGTAATTAGCATTAAGCAACAATTGATTTGAAGGTAAAAATGGGTACTTTCATGAACAGATAGAAAGAAGAGCACTTGTGAACGCAGATAGACTTTTACTAGAAAAAAATATGTATGCCACATTTTATTAGTGAGAAGAGCTCTTTTTAAAATTGCGGAGTCTGTGAAGAGCTACTTCATAGTAGCCTTCATCTCCTCTTCATTGGAACTTCTTATTTTCATTCCCCTCCCCCATATGTCCATCACAGCACCCCCTGCCCCAGAATCAAGAGTCCTGTCATGTCAGCACACACCCCAAATCAGGAGCGACGGTATGCTGTTCTCTTTGTAAAATACTGTTTCCTGTACTAGAACAACCATTGGCTGTTAGCTTTTCTTTTCACAGCTACATTTTATTAGTGAGAAGAGCTCTTTTTGAAAAAAAAAAAAAAAAGAAAGTGCCATCAAACATTTGGTTGTATTAATCTCCCATCTGTAAAACACACTTTACCGGGATCATCAGCAGGGTATGTGTTCTCTCTGTGTTTGTTTTCTGGGGAATGGGAATTTATTCAAGTAAATTAATTTGCAACAGATACAGCTATTGCTGGATGAATGGATTTTTCTCTTGGCACTTTGAGGTGTAGCTCTGTGGGTATCTGGGCTGTTGGCACTCACTGAAGTCCTTAGATTGTCTGCCAGACCCATTTCTATAAGGCTGTAAGAAAGGATGTGTAACGATTTTGCAGCTCAGAACACAACTTGGCCATCTAGCTTCCAGCTCTACTATTTAAGCATTTAAATAGATTCTGTAACTTGTCCTCCTAGATTCATAGATGTGATCTTTTAGTTGCTTTTCTTTTTTTAACTTGTTAATAGGATACGTCCACCATTTCCACGCCCTGTTTTGAGTATTATGAGGATTCTATTCTACCACATAACAACAAAACCACTTGAGGTTCAGTAATTTACAACAGTCCACTTAGAGTTGGCCAATTCTGGAAATTCCTCCAACTAGAGACATTCAGAAAGTACTTCACGATCATATCCTATCACTCTGGATGCAATAAAACAGAGTCAGTAGGTAGGCTTCCCCCCAGGCAACTGTGGTGTCTCAATGAATGGTTACAGACGGCCTTGATCAATCACTACAAAGAAATGGATGTAAGGATGAATGGTTAAATTGCTTTGGGTTTTTGTTTGTTTTTAGTTGTACCCTTAGTGCTTAACTTAGAAACAAAATTCAACCAAAGGGATCTGAGGGAATATTAATAAATATGTATTCATCAATCTATATAGAGAACTTTGATAGAAAATGAGATGTACTAGAAAGCCTTCCACTATAAAGATGTAGAAATTCTCTCTCACAAATTTTCATGCAGTCTGTGATATTCCTTGAACATCGACTATCCCAGCACACTCAGATACGGGACACCATCGATAGTGGTTGGCCCATGTAGAGGTGCAATGATAAAGACCCAGCAAGAACAGTCCTGTTTACACAATGAAGGCAGAAAATGAAGAATTTGGTGCCTGTCTCCTGAAACTGATTTTACAAAAGCATTCCTTTTCTGTACTTGGCCTTGGGTACTTATCTGCTCTGTGTGTCAGTTTCCACCATCCGTAAAAGGGGCGGTTAGAAACATATGAACTTGATTATCTATTTTTATAGTTCAGAGCTCCTCTATAATGTTTGATTTTTATTTTAACACCTTGTGAGATATTCTCTTAAAAACCCTAGACTAAATTTTAAATGTGATAACGAATTCTTTATTTTCCTAAAGTAAATGTGCCTGCATCTTAATCAAAACACAAAGAATATTTTACCCAAAGAATGTTCTTTTAGTGGGTCTTCTATAGTTCAGGAAGAGGTCATCTTTATGCAAAGAGTTCCTGGAGGAGAAGAAAAGCAGCAGACACCCCTGAGGACTCAGAGTAAGTGGAAAGAGCACAAGAGCCAAATTGAATACAGAAAGGCCCACTCACAGCAGAAGGCAAATTTGCTTTCCCCATTAGCTGAAAAACCTGTTAGAGATTTTTCAGGCAGGAGGGAAACAAATTGTAGGGAAAGGAAATTGTTTTTCCTGGTTTCCATCTGCTGGACTCCTGTTCACAGAGAAGGAAAATCATTGGGAAGAAAATGCTAGGCTCTAAATAGAAGTAACATTGACCCTGAATTGCCCTTTTCCTATGTGTGATTTTCCTATACCCTTTAAGAATATGTGTATTATTGCTTCTTTTTATAGCTTATTGAAAAAAAAAAACTCCAGCGAAGTTAGACTAGTACTGGGCTGTTAGTTTGCCCCTTATGAGGTCAAGTCTCAAGTTCCTATAAAATAGTTGAGTGACAGTGATGACCGTTCACTCTTCTCTTCTGACTGGCTGGTTCCAACAATACATATTTCAAATGGCCCCTTGTGGGGAAAAGAAGCTGAAGGAGGGTGTAAATCAACAGGACAGCAGCTCTTTAATAGTCAGAGCTTCTGCAATCCTTAATGTTCCCATCCTCAAGGGAGAGCAGCTATTCTGATTCTTGTTAAAGGAAAGGCTGTAATACTCTCCACAAAATGGATTGATTAGTCAATAATCAGATGATTTGTCTGTGTTTACCTTGATCATTTTCTATTCCTTTCCCAATTGAGATTATTCTTAGACTTCTAAATTATTATTCTTTAATTATTAAATTTTTATAAAATAAAGGTGCTTCTTATTCTATAAACTATATACAACTTTTATTCTATTAAAAAAAATCTTCACTCATATTTTCTTGTCTTGATTCTTAACACAATTTGAAAAGCAGCTATTAAAGTTGACCTTGTATAATGTGTACATACCCAGAAAGAAAGAAACCTCAGTAAGATGTTTGTGTATTTTGCCTGGTTTTTCCTGTCTGAGTGCAGACACAACTCTAATGGGCAGCTAAGTCCTTTGCCTACACTGTCCTATTCAGTAGCCACTAGTCAGAGGAGAATGTTCAGATTTAAATTAGTAAATACTAAATAAAATAAAAAATTAGTTCTGCAGTTGTCCTACCCACACTCCAATTGTTCAGTAGCCACATGGGAGTAATGGCTCCCTTAATGCACAGCACAACTATAAGACATTTCCATCACTGCAGAAAGTTCTATTGGATGGTGCTGATCTATACAATTTGAGTTTTTCATGTACAGCAATGCTCAGGGAGGTTTTAAACCAAACCTTCCAGAAAGTTAAAAAATATTTTGAGGAAAATTACTGATGTCACTCTCTGCAATACAGTTAATATGAGACTTATTTTAGAGGCAATTCTTGTTTTTGTGTAAAATCACAATTCAACGCCTTAAATAATATCTTTTATCTTTGAAGAGTTGAATTGGTTTTTTGTATGTCTGTTTGCTAGTGAATATTCACTCAGCCTTTCATGCCAGCCAACAATTTAGGTTGCACTTTATCTCTACAGTGGCTTGAGTGATCACTTCAATATTCTACTAATTTTTGCTGATATTTTATTTAAAATAATTAAAAATGGTAATATTCATGAAAAGATGTGCATGTGCCGTAATTGTAATATGACTAGGCCAACGGGGCTATGCCCAAAGTGATAAACCTTTAGCTCAAATTGCATATTTTCTTCAAGACAAAATGATGAAATTAGGTTATGTCCAAAGTAGAAAGTATATAGCTTTAGTTGGATGGTATATGACTCAAGGTAGGACAAGCTCAGAGGCACAGCACAGTAAAGGTTAATCTAGGATCCTGGCAACAAGTATATGACTCAACTCCTTCCATCTTATGATACCACTATCCACTGTGGCTTTACAAGAAAAGCTAAAGGATTTCTGGGCTCATGTATCTTTGAAGCATATTCCATTAGCCAGAACTCAGTTCCATAGCCCAGAACTATGAATAAGGAAACTTGGAAATCTAGTTTTTTCACTGCCTATTAAGAGGAAATCTTTGTGCAGCAACAGACTCACAGACTCCAAGAAGGCACTAGCAGTTACCAAAGGGAAGGGGTAGGGGAGGGCGGGTGGGGAGGGAGGGAGAAGGAGATTGAGGGGCATTATGACTGACACACATGGTGTGGAGGGGATCATGGGGAAGACAGTGTAGCACAGAGAAGGCAAATAGTGACTCTGTGGCATCTTACTATAGCGATGGACAGTGACTGCAGTGGGGGGTATGGGAGGACATGAAAATATGGGTAAATGTAGTAACCACATTGTATTTTCATGTGAAACCTTCATAAGAGTGTATATCAATAATAACTTAATAAAAAAATTTTTGACAAAAAAAGAGCAAATGTTTGTGATGACATATCAGATTGTTCCTGCCACAGTCTTCCCATACAGAAAATTCTCAGACATTTTCATCCGATTTCCCACTTATAGAACTCACTCACCCCCACTCCCCAAGGAAGAAAGTCCATCCAGTCATTGCAGCTACCCTGGATTCCAGATGTAAGAAAGGTTTGTATTATCAGCCTTCTTACAGTCTAGGTGTGGCTCCTCAAGACCTGGCAATTGTTTGGGTTAAAAACGGAAGGTTTAGACTCCCTATATCATCTCCCAGTATATGAAACACCAGAGCAAGGACAGAATTCATCCAAAGGAACAGAATATGGACACAAAGCAGTCATTATTTCATAGCAATTTCTATACCCCTTTGGCACAACTTGTGAAGTCTCTGCACCCCCACCAGGGGACAGGTTCCTGACACAGGCAGGCTTGATTCTGCTTGCCAGGAGAGACATCCTGAGCCATTGTTTGTAGTGGTTTCTAGCTCATATTCTCAGAGGCTCTTCCTTATTCATTATCCTCACTAGCAACATCCAGAGTGCGGAGAAATGGGGGCTGTACTTGAGGGCTGTTCACAGTCTTTGAAGTCTGTCTCCTGTTCATGGAAGGCTGGAGGCCCAACAGTTGTTTTAAGTGTTGAACGCAAGTCCTACGAGCAAAGACTCGTGGCTTCTCTGTCAACATAATTCAGTAACGTAGTAGGTTTCTAATCCCTTCGTCTTCAGCCAATTCCATGTGCTAGTAATGACAGCCAAAATTCTGTCTAAACATGGTTCTCAGTGTAGTAGTGACTACCTCCTGGGGTTACATGAGAAAAAGCGCCACATCCTTAGCTTGGTCTTCCCCCTGAGTCACCTGAGTCAGCTGAGAAATTTGGCTGAAACTTTGTCACCCAAAACCTTTTAAAAGATTTCTACAAGCAGTCAGATTTCCCAGAATCCAAGGCCCTGAATCTCTGGAGCTCTCTTTCTGTGTCTGCTTGCAATCTATTTCATTCTTACCTGCAACTTGCCAGTTCAGCTAGTGCACAACTGTACAACTTGTATCCAGTTGCAAGGGACACTAGAGCAGTTCTGTGTTCCAGACTCTTCCAGTAGGGCTGTAAACTGGGAAGGTGCAAAGTCTACCTTTCAATATATAATGGGTGATAGTATGTTTTTTTAATATTTTGCATAACATGCACCACAATCTTTCTGGCTTCCCACATCGCTTTCTTTACTGCTTGTCCAGCTGCTAAGTAACTGCCAAATATTTCAGGTCATTGTTGTAGCAGCATCTCACCGCCAGTACCAAACTTATCAGCCATGGATTGACCGAGTTCACAGAAGTCTTTCAAAGAATTTCAGATAGCAAGAGTTTTATTATGACACTGGTGACGGTGCCCGCCGTCAACGTCGAACAGTCCCGAAGGGGAGGCGTGGAGCTGAACACACAAATCACTCTGAGAGGACGCCCAGTCGAGCTGGAGTCGTGCCGTATAGCTTTTATTCTACCCTTTATTGTGCCGCAAGTTTTCTTTGGGTGACATGAGAGAACAAATAACACAGACAACACAGACAGACAGACAGACAATGGCTGCAGCTCCGATGTGGTGCAGCACCTTTATTTTTATACTGCCTTTCTCGGACCTCAGCCAAGTGCTATACTCATCCTTCCCTTCTCACGGGGGACAGGCCAGAGCACCTTGTTGATTTTCTTAGAAACTGCCTGGTAAGCAGAGGCGGTGTTTTCACACGTCTTCAAGGTCTCCTTATTTTCACAGTGAGGCGTCTTGGCTCGTCTTCGAGGACAAGATATGTTTTTGCGGGCAGATAACTTCCAAGGACGGCACCGGTTGCTCTCAAGCTTGTGCTTTCCCACGCTGCATTCAGACATGTGAGAAGACAAAGGCCGTCCCCTACACACCGGAAAGCTGGGGAAGTGCAGGTGGCCACCACCAAGCAAATCCAGAGGCCTCCTAAGAAGGTGTCACCAACTGTGAATACTTGCCTGACAGCCTTGAGCAGAAACCTGATTCCAGGATCTATCGTTGCTCCTATCCATGTGACCTGCTCTGTGCTAGAACATTCACCCCTTGTTTCAAAGCAGGAACTGAGATTACAAGTGGATCTTAGTTGTTTCTCATTAGTTCTGTCAAGGCTGCTTAATCCTGCAGCTCTCTCTCTTTAACCAGGTTTCTCCTGCTGTGTTCTCCGCTCAGCTGCATTTACTCTATATGCTCAGCAATCCCAAAAATGGACCCCCATTCAAGGAGAACAATGGCATGTCTTCTAGACAACAGTAGTAGGACACATGGCTAATGGTCAATATTATATGGGTTACAATTTCAGAAATGTGTAGAGAAGGAAGATAAGTTTCTGTTGCTGATGATACAAATTGTGACTTCAGCAAGATGAACTATTTTCTTCAAATTTTGTATGATTTGGGCTGGACTATGGTGTTTGGAGTTCAAAGCAATATAAATCTCTAGAAAGCCTAACATTTTCTAGGGATGAGAGACTTACTAGTAGGATAGAATTAGAGCTAGAGTTTCAGTCTTTCCTGTACTCCAGGCCCTCTGTGCCTTTACAGAGGATTGAGCAATAGTAAAATATAATAGTAATTTATAATAGCAAAATACGAATCTTATAAAAATTAAATTTTTGTAAACACAAGATAGTAGTATGCCACCAGGGGACCCCATACACTCTTTGCTCCCCATATTTTAGGAAGGTGACAGATTATCCAGTTGTTTGTTTACCAGATTCACCATAATGGATGCTTTAGATGCTGTGGTTAAAGTTCAAGTATGTTTCAATCACAAGTCTTTCTTTGCCTTCTTTCTCTGCACAAAGCTATAGAACTTTTCTACCTATACCTGTCTAAATTGAAAGGCCTTTCTATCTGTTTGCTCTACAAATAAACAATAAAAAGAGCATTACAGTCATTTATAGGTAGCCAGAATTTTACTAGGAAAAAAAGACATGGAATGAATAATGAAACATCACCAGAGACCCCTAATGGTATCAGAAAACCTGCCAGAAGACAGAAGAGGCATTGTCCAAGACAGAAGTAAAAACAAGTCAATCAGCATGCTGTGATCCACCACAGTAACTATTCAAGCCTCCTGGAAATAAATCCAAATCAACACACAATTGTTTTTTGTTAGCTTTTCCAGAAATAAATATGCGAAAGGGCTTTTGTTATTACATTTCAACTATTTAAAGCACACTAATAATCCTCCCTCCTCAAAATGCAAACCAACACATTTTTAAGCATGAAAATAAGGAAGGAAATTCTGTAAGGGATTCCAAAGAATGAAGGACACAGTGAAAATGAACGAGTTCTCCTCTTTACCCTCTTCTGTAATATGAGAACAGAGAGACACTCAATGAAATTAGTAGGCAGTAAATTTAGATCTAATAATAGGTAATACTTCATTAGCTGGGTATATGGAATTCTCTGCTGCAAGAGGTCATGAGATGAGTAGAGTGGCTGGATTTTTAAAAGGACTGGATCATTTTATGTCCATTAATAACTTCCTGCTTTTGGCAGGCAAAGATAATGAGAAAGGTAATCAGATCACTTGCATCAGGGTACAGACCAGTTGCTTCAGCTGACATTAAAGGAACTGCTTCCCTGTTTTATAGGATACCTCACAACTGAATGAATGTGTCACATTTCTATGTATCTTCCTCTGAGCCATGGAGCTTTAAGTCATTACTAGAGAGAATATTCTAGGCCCATTGAATCAATATTCAAATGCTTAGAGCATGCTACAGTAACCTACAAACTCAGGACTTACTCCTAAATGATGTAAAATAGGCATTTATTAAACTGTCTAAATCAATGGGAATCTTTTCATTCATCACCTGCCTTCCAAAGTTGTGAATAGAGCAATGGAGCCATAGCTGGGAATTTTGTATAAGTCACTCAGGCAAAATCTCAGATACAATTAGCCTGCTTTATATGCATCAGCATTACTATGAAGTGGAGGACAATAGAAGCTTCTTCTGAAATATTTTATATAAATGCAAATCAGACAGGCAGTCAAAATATTTCTAAACACCTCCTATGTGCTGGGCACTGTTTATGGATGGAAGAGTTGCAGCGTGAATACAAGAGCCAAGTTCTGTCTTCGGGAAGCAGACAGCACAAGGGAGAAGGCAAATATTTATTTTTTTTAATGCCCAAAATGCAGCGTTTCTTTTATTCTAGTCTTAGAGAAGTCAGTCACTAATTCAGATTTAGTTGCTAATCCAGTCTGTGTAGGAAGTAGGAGGGATAATTGTTCTTATCACCCTGTCTGTATTGGAACCTGAATGCATCACATTAAACATCAATGAATTATAAAATCTAGAATAATACTATCCCCTGACTATAAAGGAAATTATTTCCCCTAGCAAATGAGGTAGTTTGAAATGCTTCCCAAAGCAGTCATATGTTTGTTACTTGTATTAACAGTTGCATACTATCTTGTATATGCAGAAAACAATAGCATAGTTTGTGTGGCTAGATCCTAAATCCATTATTCTGTTTACTCATTAAATAAGCAAACATTTACACTGCAGTCCAGTAAGGACCAGTGCAGAAGTTGAGGCCAGAAATGGAATGGGGCTGCAAAAATGTAATAGGAATGGATACATTGTTGAAGGCTTTATATACCCAGCCACAGACTTTGGGTTATCCCACAGGTGACAGGTACCACTGAAGGTTCTGAGCTGAGTAAAAGCATCATTAAATATGAGTTCTCAAAATATCACTCTGGTGGGAGTATAGATCTATTCAGATGGGAGGCAGAAAGATTTGTTAAAAAGCTATTGCAGTATCTAAAAGAAGGATGAGTAACTGAAGGTAATGTCTTCAAGAGTCAGTTGAGAAATGGCATCTGTAGAATGTCAGGATTAACTGAATATGGGGAGGAGGTTAAACAACTTCTTAGAGTAACTCCAAGGGACTGGATCATGCCATGATTTGAGATGTGAAAGTGCTTCTTTAACCTGTCTCTATGTCAAAATCCCCTGTGGAGGTTTATAAACATATGGAGGCCCCTGCCTCATCCCTAGACATTATGAAATAGTAGGAGTGTAGTAAAAAACAGGCACTTTTTATATATTTCACAGGTGAGAGGCTGATGTGGAACCGGGACTGAGAAGCTCTGACACAGGACATACAGGATAACTGCAGATTTGGCTACTAAAGGGAAAAGATAACTTTCCTTTTGAACAGAATGCAATTTAGTTACTTGTGGAAATGAAGGCCCTAATGGGAAATGGGTCTCTTCCATGTTCTGTGCCTCGTCCAGAGGCTGACACCTAGGGCATCCCATAAATGTCTGTTTCATTGAAAGAGTGAATATAGGAGGTGACCAAAAACACAGAAGTAGATAATATATGAGCTGCACCTGTCATGGAGGAATGAGGATGGGCTTTGTAAAGAGAACAGATGACCCTCAGCTCCAGCCCTGCCACTCACCGGCTCTGTGGCTTTGAACACATCACTCATTCCCTGAGACTCGGCTTCCTCAATTCTGAAACACAGAAAATACTGTTGTATTTCCAATGCTTCTGAAAGAACTAGCTTGATATATATGAAGACGGTATAACTACAAACTGTAATGAACATATGTCACCTGGGATGGAGTATGAACTCAATAAAGGGAAATTAATATGTACTAACAATTATCCTTATCTGGACTTTGAGGTCAGTGGGGTCATCCAGGAAAGATTTGTCAGTCAAAAAGGACAATAACATACCCTGGAGTACACAAAGAGTACAAAGGGTAGATAGAAGAACTAATAAAATTGAGAAGTGGGGCTAAGAGAGGAGACCCCAGACCAGCAGAGCTTCAGGAGGGAAGGGTAACCAGCAGTGCCAGGGGCGGTACAGAGGCCAAGTGTGCATTCGCTGAAAACTGACCACTGGATTTGGAATCTAGTTGGTCATTGGTGACTTTATTAACTACACTTATGTTGGAATGAAATGGGTTGGCTTGAGAAAGACATGCTAGTCAAAGAAGTAGACAGTAGGTGCATACTGCCCTTTCAACAAATTTAGGGCTCAAGAAAAATATTGAGAGTAACAGTTAAGGGGAAATCAGAGCTGTAGATATACGGCCATCTGGAGGACAAAAAATATGATTGGTTTTTTGGAGACTGAGTTATCTGTTTCCACCCCGATACCTGGAGCACTGCCTGCCACATATTATTTTCAATAAGCACAGTCCTAGTGTGGCTGAATGAGTAAGATACTCAGGTGAGAGGGAGAAGGGGAGAGAGGTGCTACAGGGCTGAGAGGAAGCTCAGCAACAGAGGAGAGGCCAAGAGTCGGAGGAAAGAGGTGGGAATATGAAGGCTGAAAGCTATTCCTGCTGCATCTCTAACCCTCTACTTGGTTCATTTTGGCTTCTGCATAGTTTGCCTGGGACTTTGGCCCCAGAATAAACGATGATCCCAAGATAGCCTGTTTACGGACCAAGAAAAAACCCGACCTTTATATTGCTTCATTTCAGAACCTGGCTGTTGGCCTTTCTGCCTCCTCCTCTGCGGCCTCCTGCATGCTGCCTGTGAATTAACTCCCAGATTTGGGCCCTCAGCCCCAGCAGGGACCGTTGTAAGCTTTTGGTCTTCCTTGTGTTCACAGTTCTTAACACAAAGCCTAAGTAATCAAGGCCAGAGGGAGAAGTGCCACATTTGCAGGGCTGTCACCTCAGAAAAAAGCCATCAAGACCATTTGATGATGTCCGCAAAGGTGGAGTCTAGCTAACTGGCTCTCTTGCTACGATTTCTAAATCCGGGGACTCATCAGTCCTCTGTTACCATGCAAACACTTTAAGCCTATATACAGATGGTTGAAAGAATTCTCCTAAGTCACCTTTATAGCATAAACAAAATACACAGAAGTTATAACTCAATGCACACATACACCAATACCCCCGCTCTTCAAACTCCCAGCTCCTTTGCTGCTCCCACCAAGCTTCTCCTGCACCTGCCTTAACACAATGTCTCTTTGTCAAGACCTCCTGCTCCACTACGATATGTCTTTTCTGTTCCCCATTGGCTCAGGGTCTCCCTAGAGCTTACATACAGCTGTTAAATGAACCGATTTAGATGTGATAATAACCGAGAGCAGGTGAAGTAGTTGGCTCCTCCAAGGAATATATTTAAAATAAATGAGGTCACCGGTCACACAGAGACTTGGGAGAGCCTTATCATAGGAAATGTAAGAGGTGACAAGATGCTGGGGGCAGGAAGACTCAACATATGACAAAGGCACAAGCAAATGAGGCTGTCACTCTCTAGAGATCGGCAAGTGCTTATGAAGAACACTTTGCTATACCATTCTAAGCGATCTGCCATTAATTTTTTAAGAAATCTAAGATACAATAAAACTTGACCAATTCCTAGTAATCTGCCAAATCTTTTTCCAGAAAGGAAAGAAAGGATTATTGCAGTGGGGTTTTATCAACTCCCTCATGTTTCCTATTTGTTCTTATCAGTCTCCAGTGAGAGAGAGAAGAAAAGACAACTATTTGAATCCGGAAAATGCTGGATATAAATTTGTAAAATATCGAGACATGTCTTCAGCATCTTTAATTTCCTCAGGCTTCTTTGGGCACTGTTTTGCTACTAGTTGCAAGACTTTGGAAAGGAAAATGGGTACACAATTAGGTAGGCACCAGAGATGAAACGGTAGCATCAACACAAAGTGTTTAAATAAAAAAGAAAAATGAAACAATAAAAGGCTTTGACATGTTTGCACAAGCAGGGTCAAACACCTTCACAAAATATCCTGGCTGCTCCTAAACTAATCTTGAGATAGTATTTTGCTTTGTGTTTAAAGAAGTAGCTGCATAATGTTGAAACATAAAAATGAACATTGTAAGATACTCATTTTGATGCAATCAATGATCCATTTTTGCAGGATCTACCCTCTGCCACTGGAGAGGTTTAAAAGTTTAGCTGGCACATCACAGAGCCTACTAGCTAGAAAGGTCACCCTCCTTGCCTTTGCTGGCTCTCTTTAGTATTACTGCTCTGGGCTTTGTTTTATTGAGGAACTTATATTTGACCAATATTTTTATTTTCAGAAATCTTACCCAAATTACTCTCACAAATTCATTTTCCTGAACCTTCAGGGTTTCTGCAAATAGACGTATAACACTTCAATATTACAGCAACCTGTTAAAAAGTGAAAACTTTTCTCCTTTTTCTACATGACACAAAGCAAGCAGTTTTACTCCACGAAAATTGGAAATAATGCCTGCATTTAGGTATCTGCCCTTGGGTCAGGGGCACATACACCTGGCTCTCTGCTGTCTTTCTCACACTAGACACAGAACAAAACTGATCGGTATGGTCATTTTATTTTAGTTGAAGCTTAAATGTATATGTCATCCTCATAATTAATAGTTCCCTAAATCATGAAGTCATTTTAAAATAAAAAAGTTTAGAGGTGATTATATCTACTATTTTGAAAGATAGAAAGCTTACAATAATTCCAAAAGGACAGGTTTACAGATTAAAGCGAATCAGAATACTTACCAAAGAACAGGTGACAATAGTTACACACACACACTTGTGTGTGTAATAAATGTGCGTGCATGTTGTTTTCCTCAATACAGAGACCAAATACATACCCCTTCAGCTTCCCTTAGTTCTTGCCACTCCAATACCACCTAAAGTTGTTTGCGCAGACCTAAGCCCCAGAAATATTTTCAAGTCATTCTCCACCAAAGGAGGTAAGGTGATCAGAAGAGGTAAGAGGGAGTCACCTCAGGGAACACTACAGTAACAATTCACAGGCACTCACCTTCCTAGTTTAGTATGAAACGAGATACCAACTTCAGCAGGAAAGAAATACCTAAATCCCAATTTGAGCTCCTTAAGCCACATATAGAATCAAAGCCCATTCTCAGTTCATCAGCCTCAACCTGAGGTCATCACAATAACTGCCCCCTGTTTGTAACGCCATTACTGGGTGGTTTTTCAGCTTTAAAAGCCATAACTTCCTTGTTTTCTTCTTCCAGGTTACTCCAAAACTGGTTCTAACTTAGCTATTCATGTGTTTGTTCTGTCAGGAGGATGGAATATCCATCTCCAATGGAGAGGCGCAGGGCCACAGTGGCTTGGAAAGTGGAGAGACTTGCCTAATATCTCAGATCTACCGGACACTGATTCTGTGGCTTTAGGCAAGTTGCTTGACTTCTGATCCTCATTATATCATCTTTAAAATGAGAGTAACAACTGTGTAGTTCTTTTAAGGATTGTTCATATATTCTACACATATAGTCTGGCCCAGAGTAAAACTACGTGGCCCATTTAGTACCTGATGAAAGTTTACACATCGTAAAGAGATTAACTTTTAAAAACCAGGCTAAATCGATGCTCACATAGTAAAAAAAAAATCTTAACAGCATGAAGATCTCTAAAAGCAATTATCCTAAATGCTCTTACTCCTTTTAAAATTGTCTCTAAGAGAAGAAAAGAAGTGGGGAATGACTAAGTATCACAGCTTAGAACAGGGATTTTGAAACTAGGACCTATGGGCCAAGTCTTCCCCTATTCTTGTAAATAAAGTTTTATTTACACCAATTTATCCACATACAGTCTCTGGTACTACAGTGGCAGAGCTGATGAGTTGCAATAGAGACTGCATGCCCTGCACCACCTAAAATATTTCCTTCCTGGCCCTTCACAGAAAAAGCCGGCCAATCCCTGGTTTAGAACATTAGGTTAAAACACTTAGATTACTAGAGAAAAACAAAACACTTCTATTACCTTTTGGCCACATCTATAATGATAACATTAACCAAGCAGCAATACTGAAGTCACTTGCTGGGGTTGATGCCCAGAGAGTCATTTGTGGATAGATTGGAAAGTGTAGGTCTCCAGAGAAAACCAGAACAGTCAAAGTATCTGGCAGCAAAACAATACCGTGGGAGGAAGGGAGAGAAAAAGATGCATACTACAAATAATAGAAACCAAGTTTTCTTCCTCTGAAAAACTTAACTCCTCCTAAATAGGGTCAGGACTAGGGTGAAACCAAGTCACTCATATCAGGCACAAAATGTAACAGGAGATCAAAACCCTGATTCAAAGTAAATAATATTTTATGTATTTTTTAAAATTATAATGGATGCAAAAAATCCATTATGAACAGAATATAAGAATTTCAAACAGACAAGATCAGTATTACCGGTTTTTTTCTTCTGCCTCAGGCACTCATACGTCACCTTGTGGCATTGGCCTGACCTGGTCCAATTGTAACTAAGCAAGCCATTGTCTTCTGAAGCAGGATTCCAGAAGGCTAAGAACTAAAACAACCAGACAAAGGCTCACACAAGTCTTTAGATATTGTAGGCATTGCAACTCCTGACACAATCAAACGCAGCTGTATTGTTATCTCCCACCATCCTTACAAACTGTATTCAACGTGGCTAACCTTCAGCTATTCCAGGAATCAAGTCCCAGCAGGCTGGTGAACTTTGTGTTCAGTCTTAGGTAATAGACACACTAAGATCTGTTGCAAATACAATCTTATTCAGAAATTAGAATGACCAGTCTCATTAAAAAAATAAAAAATTAGGAAAAACTAGTTTGTGTGCAACAATCCTCTCTTGGCCATTTACCCTTGCCTCAAGCTAAAGCCTGAGATATAAAGGTCTTCTTCTTCTTTTTTTAAACCAGGGATAAAGAAGTTTATTTCATAGTGATAAGTGATAAAAAAAAGTCAGTTCATCAAGATAACTTAAAAATCTTAAGCATCTTTGCACCTAATAACAGAGCTTGAAAGTACATAAAGCAAAAAATGATAGTACAACAAAGAGAAACAGACAATTCTATAATACAGAGATTTTAAAACCTTCTTGCAAAACTGATAGAACAAGTAGGCAAAAACATCTCGAGGATATAGAAGGCTTGAACAACCACTAACGGACATTTGTAGAATGTTCCAGAAAGGTGTTCTTCTTGATTTCTCTGCCTTGTGATTCTGTAATCACCAATCCCAGTCTGCTAATGTGTTTCTTATAACTAGGAACAGTGGGTGGGGGCGGGGGGGAGGATTAAGAAGAGCTGGAAAGATCTTATTGATACCACTGAAGACAGACTGTGTGCAACCTTAGCTCTGCAGGTTACAAGGGGACACTGCAGCCCCAATGCAGGCTGTTTGTGCAGCTAATGTTCAGCCTCTCTGATTTCAATTCGCTTGACCCAGGTAGACGCTAAGAGCCAACTTGTGAGTCCTTCCTCAGCTCCAAAGGATCTAGCATTTAGTTCCAGATTCTTGTTGTTGGGAGCCCTCTGTCCCTCCAACTGGTATTATTTTACTGGGCCCAAGACCAAGCCACCTATCTCTTGCTTTTCTTTACCTGCACCTGGTCCATGAAAAACACCTCCTTAAACCTTGCCTTGACAGACACCAGGAGAGCAGGAGAACATAGGTAGCCACCTCTTTCCTGCAGGCACCGGAGTAACAGCCCAGCCCAGCATGTCTTCAAACCACAGAGAACACACAGGTTCCACGGGAGGCCCCTCCTTAGATGGGGAAGGCGGGCCTAGTATCAGAACACTGACTATACAAAGAAATCTCTGCAAATCTTCTCCTCTTTCTACCCTGATCAATTTTTATATCCTGAATCTGGTTGAGGGATCCAAGAGTCATGAAACATGTTCTCTATAATTTCATTTGCAAATTCTCCGTCTGGAGGGCGTGTCTGACACCCACTTTGGTATTGTATGGGTATCCCAGTAAAAACTGAGTCAGAAATTGTTCCATTGTAACATCTTATTTTATCATGTCAGAAGAAATCCTAGCAAAAACCGCCCATCATCTAGGTTTGCTAACCTCAAGGTCAAAAGGGATTCATAAGGGAATCCCAATCGAATTCAGAAGGGAAGGAGATTGTGCCTTTCTGAAATCCAAATACATTCTTTGGTTTTCCATTAATCATGCTTATTAATAGAATCTGCAGGTAAAAAAAGTATCTGTCCAGCAGCATTCAAGATATTCCAGGAGGTGCAAGAAGAGGGAAAAAAATATGCCCGTTTGGTGATGTTCCATGAGACTAATTGCCCAGGAACTGATGTAATAACACTATGACGGCAGGCTGTGCTCAATATACTACACTTTTAGTGTAGCAGCTTTTGCTCAATCTTTCGGTTTAAAGAATGATGCTGAATTTTTCCTCAGTTGGTAACATTAACGATCACAGTATTTTGTTGCAGAACTTTATAATTTAATTTACCCATATGGATCTTTTTGAGTGCTTTAAATCTTAATCCCTAAATGCATCTTCAAATACCAGATGCTAAAATAAGTACAGTACAAATAAAAGTTTTCACCTGCCTGCACATTTCTAACAGTCCTACTTGTAGTTATTAATGACACCTCTGTGTCTTCTAGACCTCCATTCTCTTTACACGTGCCTCCCCTGCACGCTTGCAGGGAAACCTGTCCAGAACCAGCCCTTGAACAGAAAACCCTATTGAAGGAATATAAAGAGCCATAGTTTCTTCTAACTTGTTTTTCTAGTGAAATGCTTTGGTGTGATTTGACTCTGTCTTGATCACAGAGGAACTTTTGAGAAGTTTCTTATGTGAAGTTGTCAGGGCCCATATCATTCACCACTGCCTTCTTGTTATTACTACCATTATTAAAGAAAATATTCAGTCCTGTGGAGCAAAGGCATAATCAAGGAGATGAAAGGGATAGTGGTAAGAGTTAGAAATGCAGTATGATTTCCTTAAGTTCCTTAGGCTCGATCCCTTCACACTGTTTTTCCCCAAAACTGATCTCCTCCATCACTTTTCTCACTGGCAGCAGTGGGGATGTAACACCCAGTGCCATATGCCAAGGTCTCAGGGTTTCCTCCTAACATCCGGGTCCATATTGAAGGCTTTTCTAGGCAACTCTGTGTGATTGGCACATGTCTGCCTGGAGCTGTGGAGAATTCCACATGGAACGGCATGGTCCAGCCTGGCACAAAGTGCTTAACAACTAATCCAGGAACATTCTGGAAACCCTACTCCTTCTGCAATGACACTCAAATATAAAAGCTTTGCTGCTGTTACATCTTTGTCTTTATTTCCCTCATCAACCATGTCTCTGATGGTCATTTGCCATTTCCCCCATCCCTTTATCTCTAACATAAATGAAAATATTATGAAAGGCAATGACAGTACGAGGCTTGATTGAGAAAAATATTCCATTTCAATGCCAAGGTGGCTTTGTGAATTTGAAACCCATTTAAAACAGCTGAGTGGGCTATTTTCCATCGCTATTTTGTCCACCCAACAAACATGACCCTCCAGTAGTAAGAGAGCTCTGTGGGCTCATAAGGATTCCAAAGTGGCTAAGGAAAGAATGTGAAGATGCCTTCATAGTCTTTCTACTGCAGACTCTCACGAATCATTAATCTCCTCCCTTTAAGTTAAAAAGTCCTGGAGGCATTATTTGCCTATTTTATCCTATATTTTCTGGGAACTTGACTAATGCCAATATTCAGAAACCACAAAATATAGCAAAAAAGGATCCAAGACAATAATCAGCAGTTCCAAATATCAACATGTTTGATGCCATGCAGATAAAGCAGCCAGGGAATTTCTGAATTCCTACCAGATGCTTGCAGATTATGCACACTCACCCCTAACCTCTGCTCAGGTGCTCAGAGACGCAATTCCTTGAGAAAAAGACATTCAAAGTTGCAGTCCTCACATACTCTCTTCTCTTTATTTAGTCATCATTTCTTGGTGAACTAAAGCACCTCCACAACGTTTTGAGAGTAATTTCTCCCCAAATTATTATATCATTTATGTGCAGTATATAAATGATCTTGTGGCTGAAGAGCCATAAAAGAAGAATACATAAGCCCTCCTTTCTTTAGAATATCCCTTCAGGACTTCCAGACCTAGTTTCTTGTGGCTGTCCTCATATTTACCCCAAACAAAGCAGGTATGTGAAGGCGAAGGTTCTTATGAGGATCTGGCTGTGGGCTGAAGATTCCCTGGGCTTCCGGGTCAGCTGGGCAGTTGGTATGAGCTGTGTGATATAGGTGGAAAATTGCAGCATTATGTCAAACTGTTAACTCTGAGGCTTAGTGTTAATCCAGGACTCACTGAAATTTTTCATTTAACCTCTAGGTGCTAATCTTCTTGATACAGGATTGCTCCTTCCCATCCAACATTCAGGGCCTGGATGTATGCACAGAGCAAGTTTCACCCACAATTCATGGACTCCAGCTGCTGATTACATTGTGTGTTAAACCTGCTAAATTCTAATGCTGTAATTCCACAGCTGTGGTCTCTAACCTATTATGTAATCAACCCAAATGCCAGCTGTCCAGGATTTACTAAAGCAATAGTCTGAAATGATGCTTTGAGCAAAGAATGGTGGAGAGCACTGACCTCTCCGACGATCGCAGCTACCTTCCTGGATTAGTCTTGTCTTTGCTACTTTTGCTATGTTTTCACTGAAGATGAGAAACATGAAAAATGGGATATTCTTCACTCTGTGCCTCACAGTTTCACATGAATAAGTCGTTCCGTTGAAGGAATGTAATCACAATGATAAAGGCAAGAGGACAAAGAGAGGGGCTTGACTCTCTAGTTAGGAAAAGAGAAATGAGGAAGAAAAACTCATTTGATGATGTCAACCTTGGATTTTTAAGAAGTAACATCTGTGTGGATCAGTTGGTGGCAGGGGAGTGAAAACATTGTGTGTGTGCGTGCGTGTGCCTGTGTGTGTGCGTGTTTAATGAAACAGAAATGCTCTGTTTACCTTCTTTCTTTTATGAATTCATGGCAATGACCTCAGGGTAGAAATACTGGAACCCATCCTGGAGGACTGCTCGAGCTAGCGTGTTGATGAGCACGCCGTCAACCCTCTCTCTCTTTTCAGATCACAGCTAACAGTGTGCGTCTTCCTTTTCTCATGCCTTTTAATTTTGCTCAGTTTCATCACTGGCCTTATGATCCAATGCATTTATTTATTCACTTGATTAGTTCTTCCTTTTTCTATCCTCTTAACACATTTTTAACATCATTTAAAACGGAGAAGCTTTGGGGTATTACATGCATAAAAACACTCATTGTTAAATAATGTCTGATTAATTATTTATATCCATGTTGCCAAACCGTGATGTTTGCTTAGCCACAGAGTGGATTCCCACAGATAAGTGCATAGATAGCCCTGGACTGCAAGCCTGGGAAAAGGCTTTGTACTTTACACTGTGCCCAAGAATCCACAGTAGGTGTTGTATTTTATGAATGACTTCAATGTGCCCGTGAGAGAGAAACAGAGTCACTTCTAAGGCCTGAGAATGCACTGACGGGAGGAGAGATCCTTTCGTTTTGATTAGACCACCAGAGAATGCTTATCTTCTCTAGAGCAGCTACAGAGAATTGGGGAAGATTGCCCAGTAATATCTACCCAACCTTTTTTTTAAAAAAAGCTCTGTCCTACCCTCCTCCCTCAATCCCCATTTTCACTCCGTACTAACCACTAGCTGGATGTGTTCAACATTATTAATGGATTTCTCATTGCCAAGGCCGGAGGCAGTGGAGAAGGAGGGCAGAAGGCAGTTCTCACCTCTGGGGCCTGACAGCACCCACCGTCATACCCAGGGTTAACTCCGATTTCATCTCCCTGTAGAAGCAATATTAGGACTGATAGGTTCAAACAGTTGAAACAGCACTCCTGGAATAATACCTCTAGTAAGTTGTGAGTGGCACAAATTCGTTGGCTGATCTGCAATTTTAACCTCCTAGATTTTTATTGTTTTAAATAGGAAACTAGGCTGTCAGCTCTGAAAACTATCAAAATAAAGCTTTTGTCGGGGCAAGGAAAGAGTATTTGTTGAGTGGCTACATTTCAGAGACCGTACTTTAAAAAGGCTTTCAATACTTATTATCCTCATTTCATAAATAAGAAAATTGAAACTCAGAGAGGTTAAGTCGCCCAGTTTACCATTTCTAATAAGTGCTGGAGTAGAGATTCAAATACAACAGTGTCTACCTACAAACCACGTGCTTTTCAAACTCTCCTAGCTAGTAATTTTGGAATTCAACTTGTTCATAGATTGGAAATTGCCAATAATAAAAAAAAAGTGTGATTATGGCTTTATTTTGCCATTCACAAAAATTAAAACAAAAAGAACAAAATTGCAATCCTGCCAATAAAATAAATCAAACTGTTTTCATTTTCCTGTATTTCCCTTCAGACTTGCATTCAGATTTGGACTCAGCAGCTTAAAAACCATAAAACCTTTGGAAAATTGTTAATTTCTTGATGCCTCAGTTTCTACCTCTGAAAATGAAGGTACTAATAGAACCTTCCTCCTCATATTACTGAGCGTTCAACTACGTAATGCATGTAAAGTGCTTGGGATGGTCACTGGCATATGATACAAATTCAGTCAGTGTTATGTTATTGTTACTTGCAGAGATTCACAGCAATGTAGCTACCTCTCTCACTCAGCTTAATTCCACAGCTCATCTACTTTCCTGTGAGCCTCCTCCAAATAAGTAAAAGGAAGAAAAATGTAAAGTTGACAATTATGAGAAATATAAGTCATTATCTTCCAGGTAAAGACTCTGACTTAAAGATTCCTCTCACACACACCTCCACCACCCCACTGCCCTCCAATATGGTGGTTGGAGTTGGGGGTTGGGGAGAGGAACAACGAGCTCACGTGACCATGCGGCACTCTGAACTCGGAGTCCACACAGTATCTTACGGATCACTGGTGGTCTCTGCTGAAGGAAGGCTGACCTGGTTTATTCCTTGGGCCCTGTATTAGTTTCCTGTTGCTGCCCTACCAGGTTATCACAAACAGTGTTTTAAAATAATGTAGCTGTGTTATTTTATAGTTCTAGATGTCAGAAGTCCTAAAATCAAAGTTCTGGCAAGGCTGTGTTCCTTCTGGAAGCTCTAAAGGAAAAGCTGTTTCCTTGCCTTTTCCAGCTTCTAGAAGCTTCGACACTCCATGGCTCATGACTCATTACTGACCTCTGCTTCCATTAGCACATCTTCTACTCTGACACTCCTGCCTCTTTTTCACCTTTATAAGGGTCCTTGTGATGACACTGGGCTCACCAGGATAACTTCCATCCCAAGATCCTTAATATGGTCACAACTGCAGTGTCTTTTTATCCCATCTAAGGTCCAGGGTCCAGGGACTAGGACATGGATAGCTTTAGGAGGGCCATTATTCTGCTTACCAAATGCCCCTTACACTGTGTCCACTGAGCAAGTAGGGATGCTTCTGGGATTTGTTCTTTTGCTCCAGACTGAATATGGCAACCTTCCCCTATTTTTGTACCACCATCACTCTTACCCTTTGGGGTCTTAGTGTCAGTTTTTTAGCAGCTCACAGATGAACTGAACTCCAGAGGGTTATATGTCACTATCATCTCCATTTCAAGGCAAACCTTTCATGAGAGGTTTTTATCTTAGCTACTTTCTTATTCTCCCACAATGCATAATACACATTCTCTCACTTTTGGACACATTCCATGCAAATGTATGCCAACGGTGGTTTAGGAGTTCTGATTCACAACTCTGCCTCTCTGCCAAAGCCTACTGAGCCACCACTTTTCATCCTGCTGGGTCTGCATCATGTTGCCACAATGTTATAAGGCATGGCAGACTTCCCCTTTATACACCACCCCAGGTTGCCCATGGAAAGCAGGACACAATTGACTCTTAGCTTTTGAATTCCCCATCATTGTAAATAATAACACCCACTCCCTCCAAGATTTCAGCTCAGGGTATGGAGGAAGGCAGTGACAGGGTGGCCTCATTTCTTTCCTTTCCTTAACAAACCAGTTTCCTTTGCTGTTCTCCATGTTATTTCCTTTTCCTTCCTAAGGAGGCATTTACCTTGCCCTGTATCCTAGAACCAGAATGATGGAAAAACCTACTGAAAATGAAAAATTATAAAACATTTTCTTTGCTACAGGGACCATTTTATATTATATTTGTACTATTTCCTTTAGCATGCTAATTTTCTTTTTGGCTGACTGAATAATCTTTATCATTATTATTTATCATGACTATATAATATTCCTTCATAAAACCCATTTTTAAGCATTGTAGTGAGAGATATATAAATTCTGCAATTATAATTTTCTCTGATTTTTTTCCCTTAGAATAATCTTTAAATGGAATTGCTGCATCAAGAATATAATAGTTTACAATTCTTAAACCGTATTTTCATATTCATTTCCAAGAAGGTTATTCTCATTCACACTGAGAGTTATACATTTCAAAGCATGCTTTTCAGCTTATAGTTTTATCATTTTTTAAAATGTTGGGATAATAACAACAACAAATAAGTATGTTGAGTCACATTCTGAGCCAGGTAGTGCTTCAGCAGTTTTCATGTACCATTAATACATGCATAAACATACATTATATGCTCATAGTGCGACAGGGACCATGGGTATAGTTAGGGTAGGGTGAGGGCCTCTGGAAAAGGCAAGGCAGGATATTTATAGTCAGAGCAATGTAACTGCATGCAAGGAAACACCCTACCAAAACTCTGTGTTAAACATTAAGCTCTAGAGTCATTCTTCAGTAAGATCAGTTAATATTCCTCAGATAAAAAAAAGAGTAGCACATGTTTTCATTATGCTAATCTGTTGTAATCATGTGTAAGATTCACTTTAGCATGCTAAAAGGCCCAGGCCTATCTGCTGTCTCTCCTCCTTCAGATCTGATGAGGTGATTTGCAAACTGGGCAACTAATTTAGCCTGCAGACCCAGCCAAAACAACATAGTAAAAGGCAGGAAGGATTCCATCTTAAAGATAAGATTATATTTAACACCCAGGAAGTTAAGAAGATTCTTAACTTACTCTTTAACAAACAGACAATAACTCAGCCCACCTTTGGGGCTGGGCAGGCAGCCTTGTTTGATATGCTCCCAGACCAAGATGCCAGTATCCCAGGGAGAAATCAGAGCAGTAAATTTCTTGTGTTAAGTTAATTTTTAATATTCAGGGACCACTTAACAAGACCACACACCTAAGCCTTTTTTTCAGGTTCCCAAAAATCCTCAACTGCCTATAAAACCCCTAGACAATGCACCACTACGGCCTCTCTTATCCCCTCCTGGTGTGAGCCAGGAGCTCTGTCCTCTCTCTGTTCTCTCTCAATAAAAGCCTCTCCCTGGCTTTTCTACCTTGGGTGTTGGCTAAGTTCATTCTTCAGCTCTGCAAACAAGAACCCCAGCATCAATAGTATCCCTATGCCATATTTTTACCCCATTTAACAGATAAAAAACCTGAATCAAGGAGATTAAATAATTCTTCCAGGTTCACAAAGCTGGAATATGAGGTAATTTCATAGATGCTTTCAATTTAATTTCTCTGTAGCTTAGTGGGATATTTTTCCAAAGGCATGCTAACTATATCTCCTCTTCAAGCGAGTCCTGGGGGAATTCCACTGTTTGTTTTTTAATCAAAAAAAGTGTGAGCTTATTATATGACACAGGCTAGTGTTTTGGCTTGTGGAATTTGGAATGTGATAGATATTTTCACATTCTATTAATAAATTTTTATATGTTTAGTCTACCTGCTATGCTAAAACTATGGTTATTCATATAACCTTTTCCTGGTGCTTTACTTTAAAAAAGAAATATATGGGGAAATATTATAGACAGGTTTCTAAAAAAAATTGCCTCCTGGGACTTCCTAATACTCAAAATTATACATAGTATCTAAAAGAACATTTCATCACATCTAACATTAACTTTAATTTATATCACCTGGCATGCAATGAGCCATATTTCTTCTAGTGACTTAGCTGTTGCCAGGTTCTAAATTAGGCCCCTTATGGAAGCTGCATTAACTCCTTCAGGACAGCACTGTGAAGAGAATACCAGAAGGAATGGCACAGAGGTTGTATTTGCTGGAGAGAGCAAGCCCTCAGCCTGGGCAAGCCACAGTGCCTGGTGACTGGACGCCTTCCACCCCGACAGGTTGCCTGCCTTCTGGGCTGAACACAGAGCTGCTCCAGTTCAGCCGTGACTGGCAGCGTAGCTGGCTGGCCAGCTGACTCATCAACACAGTACATACCTAAGAGCTAAATGGACAAGGGAAGCTTGACAAGGTCCTGATCTGTTCTTGGAGGAATGATACAATGTGTGAAGTCTGTTTCATTCTACTACAAAGCAGCTCTTATGTTCTCCTTGCCCCCCTCCTACACCATCAATTTCTCTATCTCTGCCACCATACTTCTACTACATCTGCACTCCTATCTAACTCATCAAATTCAGACCCCATACTATATTCCAGCATCATTTAGCTAATCAAAATATTTATTAAGCACCTATTATGTGCTAGCAGTTAAAATTACCATAGCGATCAGGGCACTGCCCTAAAGGAGCTTACATTTGACATCTTAGTGTGAATTTGGTCTGGGCACCACTTTCCCAAGAGCATTTTGAATGGAGTCTTATTTCTTGGAAATTAAATTTCACATATCACTAATTAGATGCTGGTAAGAGTTCAAGTCATAAAAGAACCTTCCTGCTGCTCTCTTAAATCTCTCTCTCCCTCCTCTCTTTTTTGTCTCTCCCTAGAACTCTCCCATCTTATATCCCCAGACACATTCTCAGAATGTATATTGAGACTTCACAACTCCAGTGTTTTCTAATTTGCCATGGAAGGAAAAGTGAATTGAGTGTCAAATTCACCATTCTACTTATCCAATGAAGAAATCAATAATAAAATGCTTTCCGATGTAAAATCTGTGTTGCATAAAAATGAGGAATATCTAAATGAAAATAGAGACAGAACAACACTGTGGGAAATATATTCTGAAACTGTACACACATAGCGAATAACTTATTATGACTACAGACTGTTCTAACCTTTATCTTCAGAAGGGAGCAATTACTCACAGCCACGTGGTGTATATGGATTATCATTACTCTCTTGTGAAAGCCAACATGTAAATGTCACTGTAGGCACGAACAGTCATGTCATATCGCTCTACTTTTAATAGAATATTGGCACTGATACAGTTAGTAAATTTCAAAAGATATTAATTTTTATGCATTAAAGAACCTGTTTTATTGCAAGGGAAAGGAAAAACAAAGGAGAAACAAAAATATGAAAACCATGGAAGAGGACAGCAGGAAAAGAGATGAAAAGTAGGAGAGAAACAGATAATAAAACTACTGAGTGCTGGGTAACGCTAGGTGTTTTTACATGAATCACCTCACTTAATATTTATTTGTTTACCCATGAAATAAGTATTAGTAACCTCTGCATTAGGTGGTATCCTCCAGGGAAACAAAACCAATAGAACATATATATATATATATATATATATGTATATATATATAGAGAGAGAGAGAGAAACAGAGTAAGAGACAGAGACAGAGAGAGATGGAGAGATAGAGAGAGATTTATCTTATCGAATGGCTCATGTGATTGTGTGGCTTGGGAAATTTGACATCTGAAGGGCATGCTAGCAAGCTGGAAAATCTGGCAAGGTGCTATTGTCTGAAAATCCTGAGTCTGAAGCTAGAAACTCAGGCAGAATTTCTGTGTTGCCATCTGGAGGCAAAATCCCTTCCTCTACCAAGTCAGTCAGTTTTTTCTCTTAGGGCCTTCAAATGACTGGATAAGGCCTACCCATCTTACAGAAGGTAATCTGCTTCGCTCACAATATGCTGATTGAAATATTAGTCACATCTTTAAAATACCTTCACAGCATCACCTGGACTGGCATTTCACCAAACAACTGGAAGCTACAGCCTAGCCAAATTGAGACATAAAATTAACCATTACACCCTCATTTTTAGAAATGGGAAAACAGAAGCTCAGAGATGTCGATGACTTATCCAGAGGCACAAGGAATTGTGGCTTATGAAATAGGAGCAGAGCACAAGCTTTGGGAAAATGTCTATGAATGCATCCTGGCTGCAACAATTACCAGCCATGGGAACCTCGGAATTCACACGCCTGTGCCTTAGTTCTCCCACCTGTGAGCAGGATTATTTGGTATGCTCTTTGTGGTTGTTTCAAGGACTCACTGAGATACCATGTTTGGATAACATGCATCCAATATAAACAGGCCCCTAATAAACAATATGCTTCTACTTTACCATTCTCATAGGCAGAACCAGATTCAAATTCAAGATTGGCCTGCTTCAAGCTAATCTGCTAATTAATAAAACTCATATCCCAGTGTCAAGAATATGAGCCATTCATTTGTTTCACACAGAGGTATCACCAGCTGTGTATTTATGCTACTGCTTTAGCAAACATTGGGGTATATCATCTTATGGATATCTAAAGCCTTCCATCAGGCTCTGAGAAGACAAAGGAGCGGAGGGCAGAATACATCATAAAAAAAATATCAGCATAACTAGGTCATTATCCTCAGAGGAATTGACAATCTGGTCTGGAAGACAGACATGTATTTCTGTCATCTATAGTCCAAGACTGGGCTATTCAAGGGGAAGACTGGAGCCCTGATAATAGGGCACATGCCACATTCAAATATCCACTCATCAGAATGATCAACACCAATAAAAAAAGAATAATGAGTATATTATTATCATTTCCAATATTTTTGTAGAAGTATCGTCTCTGGAGAGATATAAGGACCATGTCCATAAAGTAGACACAATACGCATGGCATATAAAACTGTTAGGCCCTTATATATGTTCATGATGCAATACCAATAACCCAGACATTACAGGGGTTAATGAGCAGCTGACTGTAGCATTAGTGCCTGGTTTGTACTTTGGGCTGTTAAATAACAAACATTCATTAACCTGCTATTCATATAATCTGTTGAGATTATTATTTGATAAAACATACTTTTTGGTAGATACATTTATATGTGTGTGTGTGTGTGTGTGTGTGTGTGTGTGTGTGTGTGTGTGTGTGTGTACAAAGGCAGAGCTTTGCAATAAGCAATCTATTTTCTTCTTTCTTTAGAATAATAACATGTAACAGGAGTGCCTGTCTACTTGATGTTTTGATCCATTACATGCACAAGAGAAGAGAAAAACATAAAAGCAGTTAACTACAAATTTACAAAGCTCCCTTTTAAAGTTACCCAAAAGGACAAGTTACTGGTTTCTTCTGCATTGTGAACATCTTCCTATATCTCAGAGGTGACCACCATACTAATTAGTAACCATAATTCCTTGGTGTTGATACACAAAGAGGAATTTAATTCACCAAATCCGTATGTTCCCTGAGCCCAAAACTGTGATTTACTCTAAGTAAATAACTGCTTCACTTCTGTCTTTGGCTCCCCACTCTTCCCTGCTCCCTACAAACAACCATCCCTCTAGTGATCTCGTGTTTTAAGAGACCACTCATTTATTTCCTCCTCTCCAGTCTTTCTTGTCAGCTCCCCCATATCTAACCAAATGGTAGCGCTAATTTCTCTCTCACGTGTACACCTTGCACACTGACTGTTGTGTACAGAGTTTTAACAGAGTGTCTGTAACACTTCATAGTGCTCTTTTGTTATGTGGCCAACTTCTAGTAGACTGTATGTTTCTTGGGGCCAAAGACTGGATTCTATTCATCTTCTATTCCCAAAGCCTTGAGTGCAACTGGAATACATTAAGCAACTAATAATATCTGATGAATAAGTGAGCAAGAGGGACTATCACAGTTCCCAAAAGTGCATCAACTGCTGCCAGCTAGTAGTTTTTGCACTAGAGAATTTGTTTGGATGAATGTGAGTCTTGGAACCAGAACGTTAGAAGACTGAAGGGATTTCAAGAACCATCCAGTGCCTCATTTTACAAATAAGGAAATGTAGACCCACAAAAAATACTTTTCTAAGGTGACACAGATTGTAGGTGCCAATGCAGGACCAAATTTACATCTCCCCACAAATTGTCAGATGCTCTAAACCCTCTACCATGCTGTCTCTTGAAAGCAAAGCAAAGTGCGGTTCCTTTCACGGATGTTGCACTTTGATACATCTATTAATTCACATTGGCCTCCTTTCACTTACTCATGCTCAGTGAGCTTGTTATTATGGTATTAATTCTGCTCTTCCCAAAGGTTGTCACTTTCTTAAAAAGGCTCTTTGTGACATAGCTTCTTAAAGAGATATATTCAGATTTTAGGGTTCCTATTTTTATACACAAATATTGAATAGGTATAAGAAATGTCATTTTTCTGGGTAATATGAAAAATATGCACAGTTTACCAACATAGGGTTTTGTTTAAAACAATAGTACATAGTGTGCTGTGCTCACATTACTTGTACACTCGAGGACACCCTTTCTTACTCTCTACTGGATTAGCTTCAATCATGAAAATAGCAATTTCAATGAAGTAAACTTATCTGCATGAGCAGAGATTTTTCCACTTTTTGAAATGGAATCTTTTATAATTCAGTGGCAAAAATAATCACCTCTAGGTCTGGTAATTCACTCAGGACTTTGATTTCTGTGTGTGCTGGTGAGACACACGAAAGTACCATGCAAGTTTACCTCTGCAAAAATAGAGATCTCAAGATTATAAACGATAGAGTGCCAAAGGGAGGATTCTTTCTTTTAAAGTGTTTCAGACACATTTAAAAATCTGAATTGACAATTTTAAGAGACCGCTTTTATGCTTTTCTTAATGTTTCTATTTTATATTTGCTGAGGTTTAAAAGTTTGTATCAAGTCAGCTTAAAAATGACAAGGAATGGGTGGCCTTCAAATGACAAATTAAGATGTAAGTGTGGAGTTGTTAGGATGTCATTTTGACTGACAAATTTCATTGCTGAATTAAGCTTTACATTTTCTATGAATTCCACTGCCAGTTGGAGTGTTTGATGTAGTCCCCAATTCTCTATAAAAATGCTGTTTTCAATAGACAATCAAAAATGTTAGGTGGTGGGCAAAAGCAGTGCCTGCATACCTCAGATTTTCCTCCGGACCCCTGTCCGCATGCCCTTTCACAGGGTACCTGAACATCCTCTCACAGACCTCAGTGGGAATATTTTCATTCTGAACACCAGCACACTAAGAAAGGACTCACATAAAGTTGTGCTGCGCAGCACAGAGGGTGAAAGACAAAGGAACCAGGGAAGTGATCAGACGCAACCCCCACCGTATCACAAGGAGAAGTGAACTAACACTTCACCAGGACCATAATGAGACTAAAACCCAGGTTTCCTAATTCTTCCCCCGGCACCCACCGTGCTCTCTACTCACACCGTCTTTTTTTTTACATCCACACCCACATGTGATAATTATTTCCTAAAAAGTCTTAGGTGTATCCCCTCTTTGATAATTTAGTTGCATCTGTTTTAAAGTGAATGAAGTATCTATATCACGTCTCCAAACACAGAATTCCAAGATGTGATTCCATGGCCATGTTTTGTGAAAGATGTTGAAAACTTGAAACACTTAAATACCAATCTTGGAAGGCAAAATAAGAATAGATTTTACTTTTTTCCAACACATTTGATGAAATGTATTTGTCCCTCAACAGTGAGGGAGGCTGTTGAAAAGCCAAGACCTTTGGAAGAACTAAAATGCAGGGCAGTGACGATGAAATGAATTCCTGTCAAAAATACACCTCAGTCATCTAAAAATTAATGTGCTTGTGTCGAAAGGAACTAGAAGGTAGCTTGTAAGTATAAACAGGAGGAGGAGAGGCAAAAGAGTCACCATCTGTGTCATGTGCATTGTGGTTTTGAGTTTCAGAAAAACAACAAATCTCATTAGAAATGCAGGACTATATTTACATATATATAAAGGTGATCTAATCATTTTATGGAGAATTCTCTACTTTATTACCTTGGTGCCATCTTTTTGCAGCACATTTCGTCACTACCAATTACAACTTTAAATGTGCATCAGCTTTGACCCAGAGACAACCATGTTTAGGTATTTATCCATAGGAAACAATGATGTTAATTAAAGAACTACAGTGATAATGAAAAAATATAAATAACATTCATGTTCACTGAGAAGGGACTGGTTGGATAATACGTCCTCTAAAGTCAAATACTGATTACTATCCAATGATTAAATAGAATTAAATAGATTTATACTATCATCTGGAAAACATTGCAGAAAATATTCAGAGTATAATCTTACTCTAAAAAAAGACAACTAGACAACCTATTACAAACCCCGTGTAAACAGAATAGTGCAGAGTCAATCATGGGACCTGATGCTGTCATCAAGTGAATTTGCCAAATATGAACAAATGGGAAGATTAAGTGTCGCGGTCCAGCCGCAACAGTCGAACAGGCCCACCGAGGGATGTGAAGAGACCAGAAAAAAGCACAAGAGAACTGGGGAGGGCTGACGCTCCTTCGCGTCGCCAGCAAAACTTTATTGAAGGTCCAGGATTTATATAATGCAGTGGGGTTACATGATTCCAGGACATAGCATTATGCAATAGACAGTCAAGCATAGTATTGATGTCAGCGGTAGCCGGGCAAAGGTAGGTACAGCAGGGCTCTTTCAGTTTCTCATGGAATGCGTAAACAGGATGTTCTTTGTTCTCCATTCTTGCCACATCAGCATGAGAGGGGTCTTGGCTCCTCTTCCAGGACAAGATATGTTTTTGTGGGCAGAAACTTCCAAGGACTGCACCGGTTGTTCTCAAGCTTGTGCTTTCCCAAACTGCATTCAGACATGGGGGAAGGGACACAGCCCCGGCTCCCAACAATTAAGAAAAGAGGCTCTGGGGTTTTTTTCTGGCTGGGCCTATCAGGAAAAACCACCACAGGTACCTTCCCTTTACTCAAATAAAGAGTCCCCTTTAAAAATTCCAACCCAGTGAGGACAAACAGCCAGTAAACATATGAAAAGGTGATTATTCCATCGGCCATGAGGCAAAGGAGAATTAAAGGCATAATATAGCACCATTACACACGTAGGAGAATGACTGAATGAGAAAGAGAAACCGTGTGTGAATGTCAGTGAGGATGTCAAGCAACGAGGACTCCCATATCTGAGGGTGAAAGGCAAGTGATTCAACCCACTTTGGAAAATTATTTGACTAAGTCAACTAAAGTCAATCATTTGGCACATCCTCTGATCTAGCATATCCTAAACAAGAACATATACTCTTCCAAAAATATACAATAGAATATTCATGGCAGTGTAGAACCTGAAGAATCAAAAGTTAGCATAAGCACAGCCATCTTAAAGGCTCACACACTATTTTCTAACCTAGAAGGAGAAAAATTACTAGAACTTTGAAAAACAAGTTAGTCAGCCAGTGTTAATTGTAGTGACCTTTAGTTAGCCAACCTCAATCAGTTAAGCTTATCTTGCTAGAACCACCCTAAACATTCCGAAAGTGATTTTATCTAACCAGACCCCCAGGATGAGGCGTCAGCCAAAAATTTATGTGTCTATGAAAAAAAAACACTGTATTGTGACTGTAGAAAATACTGCCCCTTTGAAAATGCTATAAAAACTTCTGGCTTTGTGTGTTCGGGGTCCTTGTTGAGACCCGCTGCGTCGGGCTAACACATGGACCCCAGCTAGCTGGCCTCTGAATAAATTCCTCTTGCTTGTTGCATCAAGAGACTTTCCGTGAGTGATTTGGGGCGGCGTCCTCTTCTGGGAGAATCCAACATTTGGGGGCTCGTCCGGGATCGTGCGCTCACCCCGCTTCACTCCCGAAGCCGTTCTTGGAGGAAGAGGTAAGATTAGTGGCGCCTTGAGTTGTCTGTGTTCTGTGTTCTGTTTTTCAGTGAGACCGGTCGGAGTTCTGAAAAGGGTACCCTCTGTCTGGCAGCCGTCCCAGTCCCGTAAGGGGTCGCGACTGCGGTCGGTAGACGTACTTGGAGCACCGCAGGCTGCAACCCTGGGGGACGCCCCGGGGAGTTTGGAGGGCCAGGGACGCCTGGTGGCCTCCCACCTGTTTTTCCGCAAAAGTGAACCGGATGAGATAGGGTTGGTTTTGGGGCGCCGAGAGTATCAGCCCACTGATTCATTCCGATTCTTGGTCAGAAATCTGAGGAAGACAAAAAGCGGCCGCTGTGTGTCTAATCTCTGTGTGTCTCTGTTTTATGTGTCCTTTACGTGTCTAATAATTGTTATACTGGCAATGGGACAGACAGTGACGACCCCCCTTAGCCTGACGTTAGGTCATTGGACAGAAGTGAGAGCAAGGGCGCATGACTTGTCGGTAGAAGTTAAAAAAGGGCTGTGGCAGACTTTCTGTACCTCCGAGTGGCCCACTTTTAATGTTGGATGGCCCCCGGAGGGGACTTTTGACCTCTCCACTCTGCTTGCAGTAAAAGCTGTTGTTTTCCAGAATTCAACTCGGGGACATCCGGATCAGCAGCCCTACATTGTGGTCTGGCAAGAATTGGTGGAAAATCCATCGCCCTGGGTAAAGCCCTGGGTGCAAAAGAAAGTGAACTCTCAAGTCTTATTGGCTCAGGCTCAACCTCAGGGAAAAGGGAAAGAGACCACCAAAATACACCCTGACACTCAAGACTTGCTCATGGTTGATGATCCCCCTCCTTACCCTCCTGCCTCTGCCCCGGCGCCCGAGGCCCCGGCAGCCAAGGCCCCAGTGCCTCCGGCCCCGGCACCTCCGATGCCTCTAGCCTCTGGTACCGAGGCATCAGAGCCAGCTCCGGGACCGGCCCAAGGAACTCGGCGGTGCCAAGGGGCCGCATTGGACCCATCAGGTATTTTTCCCCTCAGGTCTTATGGGGCCCCCATTCTCGGGGAGGAAGGAGACCCGCCTTTCCAACCTCTGCAATACTGGCCATTCTCCTCTGCCGATTTATATAATTAGAAAGCTAACCACCCTCCTTTTTCAGAGGAACCGCAGAGACTAATGGGACTGATAGAGTCCCTGATGTTCTCTCACCAGCCCACTTGGGATGATTGTCAGCAGCTCTTACAGGTACTCTTCACCACGGAAGAAAGAGAAAGGATCCTCCTGGAAGCGCGAAAGAACGTGCCTGGAGCTGACGGACGACCGTCGCAACTCCCTCATGATATAGAAAGGGGGTTCCCATTGACCAGACCCAACTGGAACTTTAATTCTCCAGAAAGTAGGGAGCGACTAACCATCTATCGCCAGGCTCTGGTGGCAGGTCTTCGCGGGGCTGCAAGGCGCCCCACCAATTTGGCCAAGGTAAGAGAGGTTAGTCAGGGAGCCGCTGAGGCACCTGCAGTGTTCTTAGAACGCCTGATGGAAGCCTTCAGGCGGTATACTCCTTTTGACCCCACTTCTGAGGAACACAGTGCTTCAGTGGCTCTTGCCTTTATTGGGCAATCAGCGCCTGATATTAGAAAGAAGCTTCAGAGACTAGAAGGCTTACAGGATTTGTCGTTGAGAGATTTGGTGAAAGAAGCTGAGAAAGTTTATCATAAGAGAGAGACTGAGGAAGAGAAGGAATTAAGGAAAGAAAAGGAAAAAGAAAGTAAAGAGGAAAAGAGGGATAGGAAGCATGAGAGAAATTTAACAAAAATCTTGGCCTCAGTAGTAGAAGGTAAGGGATGCCCGCCCTCTAGTGGTAGAACTAGTAAGGCAGGGCACCTGGGCAACCGGCCTCCTTTGGATAAAGATCAATGTGCATACTGCAAAGAGAAAGGACATTGGGTGAAAGAATGCCCTAAATAGCCACTGCAGAAGCCTCCAAAAAAGGAGTTGTCTCTGCTGGAAGACGAAGATTAGGGAAGACGGGGCTCGGAACCCCTCCCCGAGCCCAGGGTAACTCTGAAAGTGGAGGGGCAACCCATTGAGTTCCTAGTAGACACCGGTGCACAACATTCTGTATTAACTAAAGACAAGGGCCCTCTCTCTGGCAAAAAGTCTTGGGTGATTAGAGCTACAGGCCAGAAACAATATGCATGGACCACCCGAAGAGCAATAGACTTAGGAGTAGGACGAGTAAGTCACTCGTTCCTCATTATACCGGAATGCCCTACGCCCCTGTTAGGAAGGGACATCTTAACCAAAGTAGGAGCCCAAATATCTTTTCAAGCTGAGAAACCTCTGGTGACTAATCAGGAAAATAAGCCTTTGGACTTGAGTATTCTGACCATAAGATTGGAAGACGAATACTGTCTTTTTATAGGACCAGAGCCCTCCCGGATTAGTCAGGAGTGGCTCGACCGATTCCCAGGAGCCTGGGCGGAGACGGCGGGCATGGGGCTCGCCTAGAACCAGCCCCCTGTAATCATAGAACTAAAAGCTTCAGCCTTGCCAGTGACTGTGAGGCAATATCCAATGAGTAAAGAAGCCAGGGATGGAATTAGGCCACATATCCAGAAGCTTATAGAACAGGGAATATTGGTAAAATGTCAATCCCCATGGAACACCCCCTTGCTGCCTGTAAAAAAGGCAGGAACGGGAGATTACCGACCAGTACAAGATTTAAGAGAAGTTAACAAAAGGACACAGGACATTCACCCCACCGTGCCAAATCCCTATAACCTACTAAGCTCCCTGGCCCCAAAAAACATCTGGTATTCAGTTTTAGATCTAAAGGATGCTTTCTTTTGTCTGCGCTTGCACCAGAACAGCCAACCGCTGTTTGCCTTTGAGTGGAAAGATCCCACCACAGGAACTACTGGGCAATTGACCTGGACTCGTTTGCCACAAGGATTCAAGAACTCGCCCACCCTCTTCGATGAGGCTTTACATCAGGACTTAGCTTTCTACCGAGCTTCAAACCCACAGGTAACTTTGCTGCAATATGTTGATGACTTATTGATAGCCGCTCCCACCCGGGAGACCTGCCAAGAGGCCACTGAAGACCTTTTGACTGAACTTGCCAAATTAGAGTATAGAGCATCTGCTAAGAAGGCACAGATCTGCCAACAACAAGTGATTTATTTGGGATATTCCCTGAGAAAAGGGAAAAGGTGGCTTACTGAAGCCCGGAAGCAGACTGTGACGCAGATTCCAGTCCCCACTACAGCACGCCAGGTTCGCGAGTTTCTGGGGACAGCGGGGTTTTGTAAATTGTGGATACCCAGATATGCTTCCTTGGCCGCCCCTCTGTACCCCCTTACCAAGGGGACAGCCCCGTTTGTTTGGGGATCTGAGCAACAACAGGCCTTTGATGATATCAAGAAAGCCCTCCTCTCAGCACCCGCTCTAGCATTGCCAGACGTAACTAAGCCATTTGTCCTTTTCGTGGACGAATGGAGCGGAGTAGCTCGAGGAGTGTTGACCCAACAATGGGGACCTTGGAAGAGACCTGTCGCCTATCTGTCAAAAAAATTAGACCCCGTGAGTAGTGGGTGGCCTGCCTGCCTGAGAGTAGTAGCAGCTGTGGCCCTCCTAGTTAAAGATTCTGACAAACTAACACTGGGACAAAAACTCACTGTGGTTGCTTCACATGCGTTGGAGAGCATAATCCAGCAACCACCCGAAAAATAGATGTCAAATGCCAGAATGACTCACTACCAGACCTTACTCCTGAATCGTGATCGTGTGGAATTTGCCCCACCCGCCATCCTAAACCCAGCTACTCTGCTCCCCGATTTGGGAAAAGAAGTACTTCATACCTGCCAGGAAATCCTGGCTGAGGAGGCGGGGACCCGCCAGGACTTACAAGATCAGCCTTTAGAAGGACCAGGACTCCTGACTTGGTATACAGACGGGAGCAGTTACATTATGGATGGTAAGAGAATGGCGGGAGCTGCAGTAGTGGATGATAACCGAATCGTGTGGGCCAGTGGACTTCCAACGGGCACTTCTGCACAGCGAGCAGAGCTCGTCGCTCTGACTCAGGCTCTAAAGATGGCAGAAGGTAAGAGACTTAACATCTATACTGACAGCCGATATGCTTTTGCCACCGCTCACATACACGGGGCTATTTATAGACAGAGAGAGTTATTGACTTCTGCCGGGAGAGATGTTAAAAACAAACAAGAAATTTTAAATTTGTTAGAAGCCATCCATAGATCTAGAGAAGTGGCAATAATACATTGCCCTGGGCATCAAAAAAGCGACTCTCTAATAGCTCAAGGAAACAGAAGGGCGGACCAAGCTGCAAAACAAGCAGCCCAGGGAATGAATATCTTACCCCTCCAAGTGTACCCGGAGGTCACTTGTATTAAGAGCTTCCAGTATACACCCGAAGACCTCGCTTGTATAAACAAATTAGGGTTTAAAAATTCCTCACCCCACGAGATATACAAGTCTGAAAAAGGGAGAGTTGTCCTGCCCCAGAGAGAGGCAGAAGAATACTTAAGGCAATTGCATCAATTGACACATTTGAGAGCAAAAAACCTAAAGACCTTGGTTCAAGACTCCCCTTATCATGTTATTAGATTAGGAAAACTGGCTGACAAGGTTGTAAGAAATTGTGTTCCCTGCCAATTAGTAAATGTGAGTAAAAATCCAGTAACATCCGGGAAAAGACTTCAAGGGGATCGCCCAGGAGCTTACTGGGAAGTTGACTTCACTGAGATCAAGCCTGCTAAGTATGGATATAAGTACCTTCTAGTTTTCCTAGACACATTTTCAGGATAGACAGAGGTGTTCCCCACCAAAACTGAGACAGCTCAGACGGTGTCTAAAAAGATCCTTGAAGAAATATTTCCCAGGTTTGGAATCCCAAAGGTAATCGGCTCCGACAACGGCCCTGCCTTTGTTGCCCAGGTAAGTCAGGGATTGGCCAAGATTTTAGGGACGGATTAGAAATTGCATTGTGCATACAGGCCCCAGAGCTCAGGATAGGTAGAAAAGATGAATAGAACTCTAAAAGAGACCCTGACTAAATTATCCATAGAGACTGGTTTATATGATTAGTTGGTCCTCCTTCCCTTCGCCTTATTCCGAGTTAGAAACACCCCCAGCCATTTTAGACTAACACCCTTTGAAATAATGTTTGGAGCCCCGGCTCCACTAAATGCAGCTCACCTCCACGTATCCCCTGAATCTGTGACTAATAAGTTTCTGCTTGAAAGGTTACGGGCTCTGGAAGTTGTGCAGAAAGAAGTGTGGGCCTGTATCCGAGAAGCCTATCGGCCAGAGGACATTTCAGTACCTCACCCGTTCCAAGTGGGAGACTCTGTCTACGTAAGGCGACATCGAACGGACAATCTTGAGCCTCGGTGGAAAGGACCCTTCATCGTCCTTTTGACCACACCTACCGCTGTGAAAGTAGATGGCATCTCTTCCTGGATACATGCTTCACATCTGAAGAAAGCGCCTCAACCAGACCCGGACTGGCGAGTAATTCGAACTGATAACCCTCTTAAATTTCGCTTGTGTAAAAATGATTGTGTCACTAACAATTCTAATTCTATCGACCCAGTTACTTCCCACCTTCCAGAACCCTAACCCCCATGAACCCAGGTTGCTGACATGGCAGGTTTTCTCTCAGACAGGAGAGGCAGTGTGGTCTGTTTCTAAGACTGCCCCCCTTAAGACCTGGTGGCCGTCCCTGCACCCTGATGTTTGCGCCCTAGTTGCTGGATTAGATACCTGGGACATACCTAATATACCTTGGAGACAGGCCCACCTAATTCGACCACCAGACCGCGATTATTCTGCAGCCCAGAGCCAGGTTTCCTATGGAGACAGCGGGTGTAGTTATCCCCGAGCACGCAATAGGATAAAAACCACTACCTTCTATGTCTGCCCCCGTGACGGACGAACCCACCAACAAGCCCGACAGTGTGGGGGCTTAGAATCCTTTTATTGTAGCTCTTGGGGCTGTGAAACTACGGGTAATGTTTATTGGAACCCCGTGTCCAGTTGAGACCTCCTTAAAGTAGTCCTGAACCACACATCCCCCAACTGTGAGCAGACAGGGCTATGCAACCCCTTAAATATCACGTTCAGTGATAAGGGGCGCCAGTATGATAAATGGGTCACTGGACGACAGTGGGGGCTCAGATACTATGAATCTAGATATGATAAAGGCCTTATATTTACTATCAGGCTCAAAGTTGAGACCCTTCCAGCTGCCCCAGTAAGACCCAACGCTGTCTTGCGGGATCAACCGCGTCTCCCAGCCCCAGCCCCAAAACAGGCCCTAGCCCCACCTATGGACTCTGCCACCACTCACTCCGCCTCCACTCTTGGCCGAGTCACCTCCTTTCCTAGCACCGGACAACGCCTTCTCAACCTCCTTGAAGGGGCTTTTCAGGTCTTAAATACCACCAACCCTAACACTACTGAATCCTGTTGGTTGTGTTTCTCTTCTGGGCTGCCTTATTATGAAAAATTGAGATTGTTAGGCAGTTTTAACAGGACAACCCGTCACGAGATCTGTAGCTGGGGAAGCCACAAGAAGCTAACTCTGACTGAAGTAACTGGAAGAAGAAAATGTTTAGGTTCAGTCCCCCCCACCCATAAAGCTTTGTGTAATGAAACCACAGCTGTGACCTCCTCAGGTGAAAATGAGTATCTAGTCCCTCCTCCCGAAGGGTGGTGGGCTTGTAACACTGGAGTGACCCCATGTGTCTCTACTTCTGCCTTCAACTCCTCCCGCGATTTCTGTATCATGGTTCAGCTGGTGCCCAGGTTGATGTATCATGATGACCTCTCATTCGCAGCTGAATTTGAACCTAGGCATAGATATAGGAGGGAGCCGGTCTCGCTGACCTTAGCTGTGTTGTTAGGGATAGGAGTCGCAGCCGGAGTAGGAACAGGGACAGCCGCTATTATCCAAGGGAACCAACATTATGAAGGACTAAAGACAGCTATTGATGAAGACCTAAAAACCATAGAGCAATCCATTACTAAACTTGAAGAATCTCTGACTTCCCTCTCTGAAGTAGTCTTGCAGAACAGACGAGGGCTGGATCTGCTGTTTCTAAAAGAAAGAGGATTGTGTGCAGCTTTAAAGGAAGAATGCTGCTTTTATGCAGACCATTCCGGAGTAGTAAGAGATTCAATGTCAAAGCTTAGGGAAAGGCTAGACCAGAGAAAGAGAGAACGAGAAGCCGGCCAAGGTCTATTTGAATCTTGGTTCACTAGGTCCCCGTGGTTTACGACCTTGATATCCACTCTGGCTGGTCCCTTACTCATCTTTGTGTTGCTCCTCACTTTGAGACCCTGCATATTAAATCGGCTGATAACTTTTGTTAGAGAAAGAGTGAGTGCCGTTCATGTACTAATGTTGCAGCAACAATATCATTCACTCACCCAACAGGAAGATACAAACATTCCATGATTAGAATGCCCTTAAAGAGAAGTGGGGAAATGTAGAACCTGAAGAATCAAAAGTTAGCATAAGCACAGCCATCTTAAAGGCTCAAACACCATTTTCTAACCTAGAAGGAGAAAAATTACTAGAACTTTGAAAAACAAGTTAGTCAGCCAGTGTTAATTGTAGTGACCTTTAGTTAGCCAACCTCAATCAGTTAAGCTTATCTTGCTAGAACCACCCTAAACATTCCGAAAGTGATTTTATCTAACCAGACCCCCAGGATGAGGCGTCAGCCGAAAATTTATGTGTCTATGAAAAAAAAACACTGTATTGTGACTGTAGAAAATACTGCCCCTTTGAAAATGCTATAAAAACTACTGGCTTTGTGTGTTCGGGGTCCTTGTTGAGACCCACTGCATCGGGCTAACACATGGACCCCAGCCAGCTGGCCTCTGAATAAATTCCTCTTGCTTGTTGCATCAAGAGACGCCTTCCATGAGTGATTTGGGGCGGCGTCCTCCTCTGGGAGAATCCAACAGCAGCACTATTGCAAGAGCCCCAAACTGGAGATTACCCAAAGGCCAATTTGCCAAGGGTATAATATGCAGGTTTCCAAAGGAACCCTGTTATCAAGCTGTATATTTTACATATAAATAATTTTGACCATGACCATGAAGAAGCAAAATTAGCAGATTAAGTATTTATTTCATCCCATGGTCTGCTTATATAAAGAAAGCTATGTAGCAGACAGATACACTTAAAGGAAACCCAAAATCGTATTGATGAATAATAAATAATGGAGAACACTGGAGGGAAAGCAATATAAAAATCATTTTTGTCCCCTTTCATTTTCCATTTCTCTTCATCTTTTTGCTGTCAGTTCTACTACAAGATGGAAGAAAAAAATTCTAAGAACCTTTTATCACTTAGTCGACAGTACCATGCATCAGCTGGCAAACACAGTTAGTTGTCCAATGTCTAAAGGAAGTAATATGTATGAAGCAATCGGAGCAGTTCTTGGCACTTAGCAAGTATTCGCATTAAGCGTTTGTTGCTCCTCTCTCTCCTGTGCTAAGATATGGTTAAAATAATGGTGCCTGGATGGTTAGATGAGATTAGATATTGTTATCTTGTCATCTAACTCAGTTTCTCCGGTCACTGAAAGAAGCACTCGGCAGCTGCTTGTTTTCGCCCCCTAGAGGTTTGGTTTCACTTTGTTATTTCACAAAATTAGTCTCATCCGTAAGACGTACAGTGACATGCAGGCACTACCTGGGCTTCGCACTACGAGAGAACCCTAGACCACTGCGAGTGAGCAGGGGCCAGATGAAGGAAGCGGTTTTGTATAATCTGTGTGTTCTACTTCGTGACTTGGTTCTAAATAAAGCAACCCATTTTATCTTACACTGCATGATGATAATAGCTATCTTTATTTTACAATAAGAAATGAACATTACATTAATTATTGTTACTTAATCATTTTAGAATACTATAAAGTTTCAATAAAAATTGCTATGCTATTCAAAATATTTCCTCTTTCATTAAAACTATGAACTCTCATGACTGCAGAATGAGCAATAAAGTTTGATAGCACGGCAGTCAAGATTGCCTATTGGATAAGGGTGATTTTTCTCAAAATGTGTTATAGGAATGCATTAAATATTTGATGCTTAATAAAAGCAAAATAGCATCCCTTTCCACTAAGCTGCCTCAAATACCAATTACATAAGAAAGATTTGCTAAGCTAATGATTTTCTAAGTAGCCACAAATGCTTCTTTAATTCCTGATGTGTTCTTTGTTCCTCAGAATGAATGTGAGTTGTTGTTTCCAATATTGGGTGGCATCACTTTTTTATAGCAAAGATTTACTTAACAAGCTTTTTTATTCTGCCTTGGATTTCACACTGATAATTCTAACAATGAGTTAGCAGGGAACACTGCCTGAGACATGAAACAACTGACACAAAACCAGGGCTCCTTGTGCCTCTCCATTCTAATTATGTGATCTCTGGGCTGGTTTGTCTTAATCATATTTGAGGACATAACAGTATTTGTAAAGGAGATAGCTCCTAGTCTATTGTTGCTTGCAAACAACATCTGGCTTGTTTCCTTAAGGACCCACTTTTTCTGGTGTCCACACACTCGTGCAATCCCCTCCCTCAATGATTCCGAGCTTGGCTATGCGACCTTCTTTAGCCAATGGCACGTTAGCAAATGCGATGCAAATGCAAACAGAAGCTGGATAAGTGCCTGTGCATAAGGTCTTACCTTTTTCAGGGTTCTGTGGCCATGGGGAGAGATCACATGGAGAAGATTAGGGTGCCTTGGCTTATAGCTCCAAGCATCTATTCAGAACAAGCCAGCCCAGGCCCAGCCTAGCAGCCAAATAACCACAAATGCACAAATGAGTACAGCCAACACCACGTGGAGCAGAGATGAAACCAATCTCAGCTGAGCTTTGCCCAAATTGCTGGCCTGCAGAATTGGGAACAAATAACTGGTTCTTGTTTCAAACCATTAAAAAATGCTTGGCTTCCATTCTGTCTTCTTCTACTCCTATGAGCCAGAATAGAGACATGGGACTGAGGAATAAATTTTCAGGACAGAAACGAAGAGTGCATTATCTGCCCAGGATAGGTCAAATAGTGGGTGATAGCCACTTGGGCAACTGTGGCTAAATGATGACTGGTATACTAATATAATCATTGAAGATTTGTCATTCATGTCAGCCACCTGAAATGAAATCTAACTCACTTGGAGTGATGCCAAATTGCTTTAACTGTTTCGATAGCTGAATTAGTTCTCAAAACAGAAATCAAGTATGGAATGATGAAGTTATTTTTTGCACCCCTAGTTTATAGGATGATACTTGTACAACTAAGTGTGCTTACAAATGCCTGAGTTCTATAACTAAAAAACAGTTATTGAAGGACATATAATTCTTTGCATTACCCCATCACCCCAGCATACAGGTAATCAATTACTGACATAATTGACTGACCTGAACAGTGCTCTGTCTTTTTTCTTCATTAATCCGTACATTTAGCAATTATTTACTGTCTCCCATATGTCCAGGATTGAGCTAGATATTGCTAGACAAGATAAGCAGGGTCCTCAAGGAACTTCCATGCTGGAGGAGGAAAACAGACAATAACCCCAAAGAGCATTTTAAAACCAAGATCATTAAAAAGCATGTAAATGTTCTAAAGGAATGAAACAAATAATTTTAAGAAAGTGCTACACAGAGATAGGGCTTCTTCGGGTAGGGTGAAGCCCTATCTCAGGGCAGGATACTTAAGACCTGAAGAATGACAGGCATGCAGGTGTGGTGATCACAGATCACTGTGGGCCTACAAGCTTCTGTGACAATGGCCATAATCAAAAGTGGCCTTACTTTTACACACTGCCAGCCAACAGAAAACATGCAGGGCAAGACAATTACCTATTGCTATTAGTAATCAATGCAACTTGGCAATTTATTGAAAATCATTCAGTATTAAGTAGATCATATTAATGGACTGAGGTTTTTTTTCAACTTTTTTACTAGTTGCAATGAAGTTTTATGAAAATACAAGTTTGTCTTTATGTAGCTATCTTACTCTACTCAGCTGTCTATTTTTAAATGTTGCTTATGCTAAAACCAGAATCGATGTCTAAATCAATTCATTTGCATATATCCTTCCAATGAGTTTGAGTTGTAAATAGAGATATCTATTGAATTGTGCCGTATTTCAGGTAAAACAAAAAAAGGAAGTAAATTATAAGTTGTCTATTCCAGAATGAGACTTGGTGCAGGTTTTGAAGGTAAAAAGAAGAGTCTAGAGCTCTTGACTTCCAACATTTAGCTCATTGACCTGAACCTTTTCCTTATATTCTTCTTAAAAAGTGTTAGTTTCACCCTAGAGAAGGATGTTATATTTATATTTTGGATATAAGAGAGAATTCTTATATAAATGTTTGGCTGAACTAGGTCCATAGAAGAGAAACATCCCAAGAGTAAAAATAGAGTGTGCTGGTAGAAGCAAGCCGTGTACAGTAATAGCTGTTTCACACTTCCAGGAAGATGATTCCAGCATGGTTGGCAATTACAGGAACAGAGAGACATAAGCTAATTATTGAGGCCCTATGTTCTCCTTTAAGGAAAGCCATCGATCTTTGCCCTCAGAAAGTTATTTTTACACAGTCACATGTGCAAGCTAGTGGGTGACAGACCACCCGTGGAGTCTTCCTTTCAACTCTGGTCTTTGAAATGAACATAATCTTACTTTTATTTATAGGGAGTTTTGAGTGTTCCAAACAGTCTGGAATATAGCTAGTCACCAAGTGAACCATAGTTAATTATCTATGGCTAATGGCTTATGCAGCACTCAAATGTATTTAATATTACCATTTCAAAGCCATGTAGGAGGTCTTTTAACTGTGTCCCTTTAAATCATGACAGCAAGAGTCCTATGGCTAGAGTTTTGTGTATTATTACCTCCAAAATGCTGATGGGAGAAATAAAATCAGATAAGGAGATTTAAGAAGAAACATAGTCACTATGAGCGGAGTAAGAGATTACATCTGATTTAATATTACAGATTCTTTTGTCCTAATCTAGTTAATTTGAGACCTGTGTGTTTCTAGTCCAAGGGTACATTCATTATCTGAACAATAAGATAGATTAATGTATTTATACATTCTATAATCTGCAAAGAAATAAAATTAAATTTTCTTATACAGAATATTTTAATGCATCATATTGTTGATCCTTTATTCTATTATATTACTAAAACTTCTGGTTAATATGAAAGGTACAGTGATTGTTCATTTGGGTGTCCTTTGAAGTAGATTTAGGGTTGGGACCTCTTGACTAGGATCAAGGCAGGGCTGTACATGAGTCTAGCTGCTTACCCAGGTATCTGGCAGTAGGAGAATGCATTTAAGGAGAGAAGTCCCCTTAAACCACAGCCAGACAAACCTCCCTTCCTTGGCGACCTACTTCCCTGCACACTGAGCCTTCCAATGGGCAGGGCGATTTCTCCCAGTTGGAGGAGGCCAAAGGCATTTTGCCATGCAAACTGTATGGGACTTTAAGGGAATATGTTAGGCACCGAAAAGGCATTTCATAACAATCCCAGGACTTGTACCATCGTTGCTGCTCCCAAAGAAAGCTTCACTCCTTCGTGTTACAGCCCAGAACTGATTCTTCAATGTTCTTATTAAGAAAGTATGATGAAAGAAATGGAACTTCAGGCTCTCCTCCTCCTACATTGCAGACTGTGCCGTTGACACGCCCTCATATTTGGCATTTTTTATTCAGCTGCGCAGGCTTAAAGTTATAAGCCACAGGTCTTCCTAATCTCCGTAAGGACGGAGAGGGCTGTCATATCATAAAAGCCTCTACAGCAATGTGCAGGGTTACTGCTCCAATCATCCCCACCATTCCCGGAACCAACAAAATGCACAGTTTAGTACCACAAATCTTTAGAACTATTTCCTGAGAGAAAAGTTTCAATTTGCTGTCCAGGTTCTCCCTAAGCTTACAGGTCCTCCAAGTCAAATATTCTTTGTTTATTTCTAGCTCAATTTTAATTACATCAAGTTGATTAAGCAAAGTTATAGTGTGGCTGAGAGGTAACACTTTATTCCAAGAGACACAACATCTTTATAAAATATGCCAATATACCCCATCCTAGAATACCACAAATCCTCCCCCTTTTTCTAATCCATTGTTCTCATTGTTCCCACATAGAAATTAATGTTCAACAAGATAAATTTCCTTGCCCTATTTATATAAATACAAGTAAGTGTCAGAAGTGGGTAAAAGTATTTAACACACAGGATTTTCATACCTGAATTCTCTATCTTCCCCCTGCTCCAAATGTACTGCACCCACCTCCTTCTCCACATGAGGAGATGGTCACTCCTTCTTTCCAGTGGCTCATGCCAAAAATCTCCATATTTTTCTCACACCGCCTGTCAATCCATCAGCAAATCCTATTATTCTGCCTTCAAAATATGTCCCAAATCCATCCACTTCTCACCTCTCCACTGCTACCACACCAGACAGAGCCTCCCTCCTTTACCCCTTCCCCTACACACCAACTCTGCATACAAACCCGAGAATAATCCTTTTATGTCAAGTCATGTCATCTCTTCAGTCAAATCTCTCACGTATCTCCCTAAGTCACTCAGCTAAAACCCAAAATCCTTACAGTGGCTTACAGTATTCCTCAGTACCTTCCAGATCTCATTTCCTGCTGCTCCCTTCCTCTCCCCCTCCAGTTCTGCCACCATGGCCTCTCAGGACTCGAACTCACTACGCACCTTTCTCTGGAAGGCTCACCCAGCGCAGTCCTTCTCCAGAGGGCAAAACCCCTCATGCCTTCAAGTCATCGCTTGAATGTCATTTCCTAAATGACACCTACTCATAACGCCCTGCTCAACACAGCAAACTGTCCCCAGAGCCTCCCCTCGCACCCTCATCCCCCTTTCCCTACTCTTCTTTTATTCCCTACATGTATTTCCTTTTACGATATTCATTGTTGCCACATTCCACTAGAACTTAAGTTCCAAGGGACAAAGATCTTGACTGTGAGCACACAGAACAGTGCCTGGCACAGGGCAGGCCAATACCTGCAGAGCAAATTTTCCCCTTCTGTGCCTCCATCCCAGTTTGAGGGGTTTTACCCAAGTTCCAGGATAGGGTCTGGATCTCTTCTCGAGTAACTGCTGCCTGTGGCAACTGCAGCCTTGAACAATTCCATTGCAAGTTATAAGGACGCCTCGAAGCTGAGCACAAGCTGTTCAGAGTTCCCAGGAGCCCTCAAAATATGTAACAATAACAACCATAAGATTTAGAAACACAAAATCTCAGAACTGCACCATCAGTTTGGCAGCCTGCAATTTGAGCACAGTTCTATTATCTTAAAGTCTAGACCAAGAAACCTCACGTGTAGTTTGCTGCCATGAGAGATCACAGTCACATAGCAGATCGCTTCCATTTGTGAGCGTGGGGTCATGCACCATTCCTACAATAGCAGTATGTGCAGTCTAATGGCGCCATTCCAGCAAGGCTTTCCAGAGCAGGACTGAGAGAAGTCTCTGTTCTGAACTCTCCTTCTCTCCTCTGAACAGGTATGATCTCCACATCATAACATGCAATCCTCTAAAACCAAGGCCCTCATACTCTCTGTGATCCCAGTCTTTGGCTCTTCTTCCAGTATTTCTCCGCCAGAATACAGAGTCAGGCTGATTCTGCCATGCCCATATCCATAACCCTTGTTCAGAAGTGTTTTCAGCTCGTAATTTCAAATTACCAAAGAAAAGTCTCCCCTTATGCCCACGTTTAAGTGGAAGTCCCCTCCACAGGGTTTGAACCCAGCATTCCGCTCTTCTTTCTTCCTGAGTTGGCCCCACCAAGGACCACGCGGACAGAGTGCGCCACTCCAACCATTCGCCCAAGCTCTGCCTTGCTCAGCTTGGAGATGTACTAGGACGGGAGCAATTTTTCCAAAGTTGATGGCAATGTATACATTGCTGGGTTAAGGTCTTTTCTAGCTACATCAGGATCTGCCCCTGCTTCCTCTGGGGTCACTCAGACATCATCTTACTCCTTCAGCTGGGCTTTGTGAACTTTAAACCATTCAAGTCAGAGTACGAAGAGCCCCATTTTCTGAGTCTGAAATGTCTCCTGACTCTGCTTTCACTTTCCCACAGTTCACGTATTGACTTCAATAATCATTTTTTTCGCCGATCCTGTTTCTTCCTGAATTCTTTCAAATCCAGAGATCTTTCAAAATCCATCAATGATATTATTCTGTTCATATGACAATAACCATCCTCAGGGGTCAAGAAAGCTTTCACCAGTTCTCTCGGGCTCTAGGAACTGGGTTCGATCAGCACCAAGGAATCACAAACTTTGGTTCTTCAAGTCCACTTTGTCCTGTGAGTTGTAATAGATACTTTGGTGATAAGTACGTCAAGAAAACTCCCTTTCTAATAAAAACCCCTGCTGCTTGACATTGTGGATGCCCAAATTTAGATTCCCATCATAAACACTGAAAAAATATGCCCTCCTCTCATCCCTGGTTAGAAGTCTGGAAAACAGAAGACAGTCCAGGGTAGTAAAGGCATGGCCATCAGCAGGTGCAAATGCAGAACAGTGGGAGTTAGCTGGCTTTGCTGTGGGCCCTCTCCGGCCTGCGAAACATGTTTCCATCCTTTCCAAGATTAGATTCTTCCTCGCTCCGTGTAGGATGTTACCCAGCAGACAGGCAGCTGCTCTTGCAAAGTCTGTCCTGGCACAGAAAATGAACTCCCATCGCTGCCAGTATGAGTCCCTGCCTATCACTTTTCCAGCACAGGAGCTACGTTCCCTCCATGTGGAACATTGTCTATAAAATTTACATTCGTTCCCACAGTTTGAGGTTCCCAAGAGAGTCTGCTTCCCAAATTCCAGTCCTCCGTTGCATGTATTTGCCTTACTCTGCCAAATTACAGCAGTCATCAGAATCCCTAACTCTCCTATCAACCGACCCAACTGCAAGTACAGAGGGCACACAGGCATACTGACCCTTTTATGAGCACTCATGTTGTTGACCCCTAGCACCAATGCATAGAGCAAGCTGCATTAGACCCATACTTCTTGATCCCTCAAGTTTAAAGCCTAGATAAGAAATAAACTAGAAGGTCACTTTGTTCCCTTCCCCCTAGAACTCTTTGGTGTTCCTAGCCTTCAGGATCCCATAATTCTGATAATAATGAAAGAGAGAGACATGGATACACTACTGTAAACAGAGTCAAGTTGATCATAAATGAATTAAATTAGTCACTTGAAGCTACATCTATGTAAAGGTAAAGCTAGATTTCAGACATAGAATAACTATAAACATCCCCAAGAATGCAGATTGTTGTCCATGAAAATGTTTCCACTCCACTCGAGTAGAGTTTATGTTAATTATGCATATATTCATTACATATTTCCCAGGTGAAATACAAATCCATCTCTGAGCAGATAGAGCTAAGACAATACTAAGCTAGCTACACAGTTGAAAATCTGCACAATGTTCAGTGAAAACTGACAAGCTTACAGTCAGTGAGAAGAAACAAAGACACAACACTGCGTGATTGTGGCAAGCATCGCGGGTATACTACCTTTGGCTAACATGGGATGTCTTCCCATTCTCTCCATGGTCCTTGGCTACTCAAACCCCTAACCTGTTGTAGTCACATTTATCATTCCTCTTCCCATCCCCCAAGCCTGAATCTCCATGTGGGTTCATTATCATGTTCGATGGCATCTCTGTGTATATACTCCATTGCCCACCTAAAAACATCAACACGCCAAATTCTCTCATTCAGTGGATTATGCATTGATCAGTTTTTTTCTGAGCACTATGTTAGATGTAGAGATGTAAAGATGAAAGAGGACCATATCTGCCTTTCAGAGCCACACAATTATTACAACACTATTGAGACAAGGTACTATGGGAGCACAGTGGGAAAACTGTTTAACTTTGCCAAGAAAGACTCCCAGAAGAGATAACATTTGACATGATCCAGAATGAGGAGTTCGACCTACAGATAAAGGGATGCCTCATATTACTGACAGAGGCAAGCCATTCTGAATTGCAGAAATGGCATTATTAGGAGGCTTGTCATATTTCATGTACAACTGATGCAACTAATTCTCATTCTAGAATACTTCTCCACTAAGTGTTGCAGGAAAGAACAGTCACCCTACCGTTGAGCAAAGGTTTGAAAATATAAATTGATTTGATGACCAGATTTCTCTAAAATTTCATAACAGAGTTTCTTCCCACTACCAACCTACCAACCTTTCTTATTCTGTAGACCTCAACTCTAATTTCTTTCCCTTATTGATAGAAGAACTGCCCCCAACTCCTTGAAAGAGAAACTCCGACTTGTATTCTAGATCCACCCTCTCTCACCAATCCAGAACTTCTCTTCTGTAGGTCTGCCTTTCATAATTTCCTCCAGTCTTTTCCCATCTACAGAGCCATTGCTTTCAGCTACAAACATACTGTAAAATCTTTCTTTAATTAAAAAAAATTTTTTTCCCTAAATTTCCCTCAAGGTATGTCAATGCTCTACTTTTCTTCCCATAAAGTCAGTCTTCTTTTAAAAAGGTGGTTACATTGTTGTCTCTAATTCATCTCCCATTTACTTTCTAAAATCATAAAATTGGTCAATATATAATAAATGATCATTTACTATCACCCCTCAGTCCCTCAACCCTTGACATTCACCCCTCCCAAGTCATCAAGCCTCCGTGTTTTTGTTTTTGTTACCAGCAAAGAATGCCTTTTTCAACCTTCTTTTCTTATGAAAATGTCATTAATCATTTAAAGTGTAGTTTACAAACAAGACTATTCCATAAAGTTTTTCCTCACTCTCTTCTGTCAGATCACTAATATTTCTCTTCATTTGCTGCTTTTACCTCTGTTACTATGTTCTTCTCTATTCTGGATGGAATTACAGTTGATATTTCAAGGGTCAAGGTCATATTTTATAATTCATAATTCAAGGTCATATGTGTGACACCCAAAAGAAGTGATAAGCTTTGTAAAAGGACACTTATCTTCATTTCTAGCCCTATACCCAGCTCATAACAAATGCTTATTTACTTAAATGGTTGGTTAATTAATTAAGAATGAATTAACAGAAGGATGCAGGTATATAAATTACTAAATAAAATTATTTTTGCTGAGATGCTTGGATTTAATAATAATAGATTTTCTATACTGAAATTGTTCTCTTTAAAATGGTTCTAGATATTTAATACTGTCAAAATGCTTAATCAAAATTTATCAAACCCTTATTATCCAGGGTACCACTGGCTAATACTGAGCATAAAAAGAAAGGCTGGATATGAAATGTTCTATAGGGAAAAAGAAAGACAGCCTTTAAAATAACCAACTAAATTCCCATCTCCAAGTTGGAAGTTTATAGTTTTAAATCCAGCAAAGCACTAATGAAATAATTAATCCAGTCAATTCAGTAATATCTCATACTTCTAAACATAACATTTATTTCTCGAGACTAATTTTACTTTGCAAGTTTAAATGGTGCATAAGTTAGCTCTGAATGCCTAACAAACCATCCCCAAACCTAATAACTTTAAAAAGTCAATAATTTTATTTAGCTCATGATCCTGTGGGTTGGCAATTTGAGCTGGGCTCAGCCGAGTGGTTCTTCTGTTTTAGGCAGGTCAGCTGAAGGCTGATTGGTTTAGAATGGCCTTAACTGGGAAGATTCATTTCTGATCCTGTCATTTCTCATTTTCAGCAAGCTAGCTTAGGCTCATTCACAGGGAAGCTGGTTAAGGATTGAAGAGACAAACTGAAGTTTGAAATTCCCTGAGGCCTCGGTGCCGAGCTGGTGCATCATTTCAGCCACACTGTATTGAGCAAAGGGAGTCACTGGACCAGCCCAGTGTCAAGCAGTAGACTCTGCCTCTAAAACCAGGTACTGCCAAGTCACATTGCAAAGGGTGTGAATATAGGGAGGGGTAAAGGCTTATGTCACTTTTACCTAATCTACCACAAATAGCCAACACTCCATAAGTATATATTAAACAGTTAATATGAGACTGTCCCTAACTCCAAAAAATTCTGATCTAGTGTGGGAGAAAGACTTTTTCCAGGTAATAGTGTGATTAAGTGTTACATGTTTTTTTGTCCACTTAAAACACTCTTGTTCCTTCTTTTGTCATAGGATCCTCTTAAGATCTCAACTGAACATCGCCTCCCCTGGAAAGCTCTGACAGGGAACGATCTTGTCCCAGCAGCAGTCCAAATTGGCTTTTAGGCTATTTCTCATGTCACAAATTTTTTCATCTGTTTCCATATTGAAGTTTCAATTAGAAGGCATAGCACCTTGAAAGATAAGCCATTTTATTGCCAGAATTAAGTTTTTAGAGTGATAACAGGAAAAAAAAAATGAAAGCCAACATGCTTCTCACTCTTTATGACATACGTTACATCACAAGAATTTTTGCATTTGTGCCACTTGGTAATATCTCTGTTAGGTGGAAAGGCATAGAGGTTTTCAACAGCAGGGGATGTTATTTAATCTGATCTGTACATTATAAAAATCACTTGTCCTGGAATGCATGCAGAGATTCATCTGGAAGCAAATACTACAATCTCAGTGAGAAATTATGGGGACGTCTGAAGATGGAAATTGCAAATTTGAAAGCTTTGTATGGTGCTGAATCCACAAAACATGACTGGTGGACTGAGGGTTGGAAGTGACTAGGCAAAGAATAGCAATGATGACTTCCCAGTTTCTAGTTCAAGGTACTGGGACCAGTTGTGCCCCTAGATGAGCAGAAATTTTTAAAAACATGTAATGAGAGACTACCATGCACTCTTTCACAATGGGTTCACTTTCAGAATGGGGCATTGGACATTGGCTAGTGAATTTATGAACAAAATGTGGCTAATCATTGTCACAACCACATTCTTTCATTGCCACTGAGCACAGGTTCTAAACTCTTTGGGTTATGAGCTCTTGATGAAATCTCTGTATTTTGTCACCAGAAAAGAATAATCAAGAACCACGCACCTTAATAGGTTCACCAGCCCCCTTAACCTGGACTAATGGATCCTACATCACAGTTTAAGAAATTAGTTATGTTAACATTAACCAAGATGGATCACCTCCAAAAAAGAGGACACAAGGGAGTGAAAAGTGAGTGAAGTAACCCACTCAGCCTGATAGTTTTACCATCTAATAACATAATTTTTAAAATACTAAAATCTGATTCTAAGCTTAACTTTTTTCATTTTCTTCATTTTTGTTACCATCTTATTTATAATGAGATTTTGACTCAAAGATTTTTGTTTAAATGAGATTTGTCCAACTGTATCTGTGAAAGTGAGCATCTGAGTCTGTATTCATGCTTAATTGCCACCAGGCTCCCCTCCTCCCTGTGGAGAGCATTTGTGGCAGTCTGGGAAGTTCCATGCATCGAAGGGTTACAGAAGGGTAAAGAAAGTGCTAGCAAACAGGCTAATTAACTCTCTTAGCTTGAATAAGAATGCTAAGGTTAAAGTCACTTGGATTTAATTGCACAAAAATCCAACACCTTATTTAACATATTAAATCCATTCGTCTAATTATTGTATAAATAAAATAATCACTTTTCACATTAATGATTTGGATTTCAACCAAAGCACAGCATTATAATAATTTTAAGTTCTCCATCAAGAGCAAAACAGCTTTGGAAGAATAAACTAGTGAAATGTAGACAGACCCACTTTCTAGCAAACAATTCTCTGTTTTTCATACAAAGTCAACAATACCTGGGTATGTTCAAGCAGAATTCACACAAAGAAAATATTGATAATAAGGTCATTAAACAGGTAACCTGGACAGGGAGAGTGTAGCTTCTCCAGTGCCAAAGACATTGGGGGGCAGCTCAGTTCAGTATTTTCTAACCCAGCTCACAGATGGGAGCTTTAATGACTGAATCAATGTGTTGGTGGAAAAGCATCCAGTTTTTCAATTATTGCTTTATCCAAGATATTTACAATGCTTTTCTTTTCTGTGTATAAACTAGCATGATGACATATCACAATGATTTAGTCAGGAACAAAAGAACGTTCAAGCCCCTCCCTTGAGAGTTTCTATGTAAGGGATAATGAAAATACAGTCATTTGTGTTTGCATAGCTATTTCATGTTCTGTTGAATGATCTATAAGGGAGTTACTATATTTATGTTCTTTTTTTTCTTTTACAAAAGAAATCGCTCATGCATAATTACAGTTATATAGTAAAGGATTTTCTTATTGAATTTCCTTCTCTGACGGAATTGATTTCTTTATTGACTCTAGAAGTGAAAACTAGTAAGTAGAATCTGGCATAAAAGGGATATTTGGCCATATGCTTATATCATTTGCTATAATCTGAACTCAGCCGGAATACTAATTGCTTTTGGCTTCTCATGCAGATGTAAGGGCACATTGACCAATGGAAAAGTCAGCAACTATTCCAAACAGGTATATAAATCCACTCCTAGAGTCGCTTGAACCTTTAACTGAAGAAATTATGTAAAGTGACCAAACAAGAGATATGTGCTTGGCACAGTTAGCAACATTCTGGCTTAGAGAGAATTAACATACAGTAGAAGGAACTAGATGTAGCACTGTTCCCGTCAGCTTTTGTCATATGGCGTAGGAATGAAGACAATGAACGACTATGGCTGGGCCACTGGTTGGCTAGAAGAGAACCCAGGGGGTCCAAATAACTCTGTTCTTTTCTGGACACAGAGGGAATGCCAAGATTTCTAAGAAATATGCATATTTGATCACAGGAAAGGCTGGATCGGAGACTGTAGATGTCTCAGTTTACCTCTCCAACCACTATGAGAAAAATAAAGGGCATCATGTCCAAGGGACGTGTTCAACTTGGTGGAAGCCAATTCCTCTCCAAGTCTGAAATGAGTTTGGTATGCTTGTCTATTTGGCACTACCCACTATTTCCTGAGATTGGTGATGATAAGCCTATTTGTAATCATGTGAATTCTCTCCTGCATTTTGACAGGCAAGCTTTGAGTTATTTGAGGTGATGAAGGCAATGATTTACCGGTGACATTTTACTGTCTGTTAGAGAAAAAAATGGCACCATTCTTATATGTTGCAGACATGAAAAAGGTGCAGCCTATTGAAGACAGTGACATAAGAGCTCTCATAATAAATTAAAAAGTAGGCCATGATGCATTGTATTTTGGCTGTATAAGTATTAGTACTGCTCCAGCTATGGTATTTCTTTGTCTTTGAACTGTAATAGGCTCTTGTGTAATTCTGAGACAATTCAACATGTAGTGTCACATTTTCTTTTTTACACTGACAGTTATTAGCAAATATTAAAAGGTTCATTTACTGTTTTGACGTGAAGCTATAGCACATGAATTTTGGTTCAAAGACCTGTTCTCTCAAAAATATTAAAGCCATTTTTGGGCACATAGGCCCATGCTTAAATACACTGACAGGTGTTTCTCTTAAAAAATAAAAACTATAGTAAAATTTCGAGAGATGGCAAGTTACATGAAAGAACAATAGGAGGAAATGCATCTTACTGATCCCAAACTAAACATGTTTTGTGTTTGTTGGGTTACACTGAAGGACTTTCTGCATTCTCCCAGTAACTGTTCCTGTTGATTTATATGGTGACTCTGAAAATGGGAAAGACTGTAACTTTGATTCTTATTCTACTGAAAGCATGAGTAAATATCAATAAACAGCAATCTCAGGTAGCATCAGAACTCAGAGAATTCATTGCCTCTGAAGGGCTGCTCCTTGTCAAGATTAATTCTGGGGCCATAGGAGTATTATTACAACAATACAAATCCCTACCCCTCTCAAAAATATGTCTCTCCAGTGCTAGTGTGCTAAGAGCCAATCATTTCAGTAACCATGGTACAGAACCAGGTAAAATAAAACCAATAAAATGATATTTGCCTCCCCCACTTCCCCACCGGAAGCTTAGGAACCATTGCGTCTACTTGAGCTCCACTAGGACCACTGAGGCAATGCCTAGGTACAACCTGGAAGAAGGAAATTAAACCTTCACTAAAAATTCATGAGCTCCATTATTATACTGCTGTCCTTATTTTCCCCTCATTAGTCCACTCTATGACCTGGGCTCTCAATACAACAGGATCAGGGAATGAAGTTTCTCATGTCTCCACATCCATGTATCTTTTAATATTCCATGACTTCCAATATTGCCAAAATACTAATATTATGCTTTAAAGAGGCTATGGTTTCTAACCTTGTATATTTATGAAGTTAGATTCACATGAGAAAGATGTAGAAGATATAGAGGTTACTTAATAAAAATAAATTGTTGAGGCAATAAATGAAAAAACCAGCTATAAGAATACTTTGCCATATATGGGCACTCTAGGCTATTTTATCTTACGTAGGAAATATCAAATGATTAGCAAAGCAAGTACTATAGATGCTAAGGGTTCATATGTTTTTGTCTTTCATACCAATTCATTTTGAATATTAAATCTCCTTTTGGCCTCTGTATTATTTTGTCTTTCATACCAATTCATTTTGAATATTAAATCTCCTTTTGGCCTCTGTATTATTAGACCTATACCACTTCATTAATTTTCCTTCATATTTGGTGTGATTCTAGGCCATGCAAGGAGGGAAATGAAGAGAGAAAAGAAGGGAAGTTGAGTCAATGGTGCATCTTCCATTATAAAAGCTATCAATTCTTTCAGGGGGTGTTAGACCAAAGAAGGAGATTATAAGAGACACTCAGTCTCCCCATACGCTCCACTGAGACCCCAAAACGGGCTATCAGCTCGAAAGAAATGATTTTTTAAAAAAATAGAAGCCTAGCATGAATCCCAGTGCAGTCCAGTCAAGACTTTCTTCCTTAGTTATCTCCCAGGACAGAAAAGGCGTAGGTCTGGAGTTATGCAACTCTGTCCTAGAGATCATCCCCATGTTTTAGTACAAAGAAATCACCATCTTGGTAAAATAGCAACATTATCAAACCTTAAAATAATCTGGAAAACAGCTACTGTACAAAATCACTTAGGTTCTAGTATTTTAATATAACTATCTCCACTCATGAACCAAATTTGGCAAATAGTATTATAATTTTATTTAAATATTGAGTTTGCCAATTAAAACCTGTCCATTTACGTCCCCAGATGTTGTACTTCTCAATTCACAGCAAGCCCATATTCTCCTTTTGCTTTGAGATTTGCCAACACTAACCCGTAAGGGTTCTTCTGGGAATCCTGCTGCCTCCATATGCCCCAGAGCTTACAGAAGCCAACTACTAACTCAGTAAATGAGCAGACTGTAACATTTCAGTGGCAGAAACAACAGTCAGGTTTCAGATACAAGAAAACGGTCCTGAATATTCCTTTCACCTAGAAAAAAGTCTGTATGAAGGAAGGAATCCACACAGAGTAGTCTATGGCTCAACTTGAACATCTCTAAATTAAGACAATCTGGATTCTCTATCTTTCTGTCCTATTGAAGCACTTTGATTTGTTATCACCATCCATCCAAAAAGAGGAGTATGTGCTACTGTATGTATCGAAGACACAGAGAAATGAAGGCCAGAATCCACAGTCCCATCAAACCTTTTAGTCATCTTTTAACGTAGTCTTCTGAACTACATTGCACTTCTCATCATTTTGAGATTTTCAACATTTTCCTCCAACCTCCTTTCAGAGTACTTCCAGAACTTTCTTGACTGCCTCTGTCTTTTTTTACTCCAGCAAAGTATTTGCTTTCTTTGTCAAGCAATAGTCTTTTTTTTCCTGCTCCACTGAAAAGCTTTTTCTTAGTCATTATAATCCCAATGAGAACATTGCTTTAATTCTATTTCTTCATCTTTTTATCACAATACAATAGCTGCCCTAAACTTTATAATAAAAACAGTTCAAAATAGTCCCATCTCTTTTGATATGGAACTTTCCTTCAGGTCAGTATGATCTAGTGGTCTTGAAATAAGGAATAAGCAGGATGAAAGTCAGGACTTTCATGTGATCAGATGCAAAGCTAATTTCCTACCGAAGTTTTCCAATAACTGGTCACAAACACCAACTCTCATAAAGAAGGTTATAAGCAGCCAGTTCTGCAGATTCCCACGGTTGCTGAATTCTTGTGGTTGAATACCTAATTTGGGAACTGTACCCAGCCACAATAGACACAGTAGAGAAAACACTCCCTTCAAAGAGGAAGAATCTTTTAGGGCCACTGTTCACAAGTGAGGTTAAGACACTACTGTTTTAGTTTTCAAAAGGAATCATACTTCTCGTTCCTACCCCCCAAATATATATATATACATATATATCATTTGAGACAGTTCTTCAATAGAGCAGTAAGGATTTGATGTCTTTTTTCCAGTTGATGGCTTCATAGATTAACTGCCTGTCCCAAATGTCTTGTTGAAAAGGTTAATATAACCTGCTCCATCATTTGTCCACACATGGGATTCTCACACCTGTTTCACTCCATATCTAAGAAAAGAATCACACTATTGATTTCTGCAATTCAAGAACTTCAAATATATAAACTACTCTTTCTTCCTGCCATGAGAAGATGACGGGTGATTGCTAAGATTCAGTCACATACTCTATATTAAACTAAATGTTACCGCATATCACAGTCAAGGGACAGTACAAATCTAAAAGTCTATAACATCACAGATGTTACAGAAATCAAGTCTAAAACCACTAACCCAAATGACTTGAATGAACCTCATATTAGGGTCTGTGACTTATGAAAATCACAAAAATGATGTGTAAATTAAATTAATTTTACTGTCATGGTATAAGCAGTGTATATTTAAGTAACCAAACTTAAATTATTTAAGCACCAAAAGATTTTCATTTTATCTCATTTGTTCTCATGGAAGTTAGATGGTGAGAATAGGGTCATTCACCCACTTTTAACCTGGAGCACCGACAAGTAGACATTGAAGATGCTGGGAGGAGGAACTTAGAGGCAGGGTTTGCAAAGCTGTCTTTTCTGCTAAAAGAATATCCAAAGTACAGTATCCTGGGGCTGTTCTCAGGGGTCAGTCAGTTCTCTGAGGATAAAAATCCCCATTTTGTTGTCTGATGAGGATCTATAGCTAGCTAGAAGCACCCTGCAAGCAGGCCTACAAAACCCCCTGCCACTTGCTAATTCTTGGGTTCTAAGGTTCTGCAAAGGAAATCAGCTGGTTTCTCATTAATAAGACTACCTCTAAAACCCATAGGCTTGCTTCCTGCACTCTGCTGATCAGCAGTTACTTCTCCATGTTAAAAAAAAAAACAATACCCAGCTGTTGAGATCCCTTGTTTGCTGTCATCTTCCTTCTGATTCTGTTGATCCTATGGCACTTGTAACTATTTAACTTTTTCCTGTCATTTAATTAAATAAGTGTGTGTGATGCATTGACCACAACCACTTATCCAGAGGCATTAGCATGATTTTGTTACGCTTAAAAAATTTTTTGTAAAGATATTTTCATAGTATTTAATACTTTTAACAGGCATCCCAAGACCTCAGATTAAAAGGGAGGGAGGGAAGCAGAAACAGAATGTGTTTTACCTTAGAAAAAAATTAACTGAGACTGAGGGGCTGTTTTCTCTGTACCTCCAATGGGAAATTAAAATCTAAAGAAAGCCCAGTGAGTTAAAAAATATTTAATTGTATACCAGATAAAAATGTAACAATCCTGAATCTTTATAGTACTTTCCCAAGTAAGATGACAATTAACTCACACAAGATATAAAAAGAAGAATGAGCAAAACCATGTGGTTATAGCAGCAAAGTTGTGGAAACAGAAAGTATGATCATCCATTATGGCATATGCCTAGAATGGAATACCATACAGTCATCAAAAGAGGATTGTTATCAAAACGTTCAAATGTTGTTCTTCAAACATAATATTAAAAATATAAAAATGCAAGCTACCAAGTGGGAGAAAATATCTGCAAAACAGGTATGATAAAAGAGCTGTACACAAAATGTAACAGTGACTACTACAATTTAGTCAGAAAATAAGTAGCTCTATTTGAAGGAAGCATGATATTTGAATAGCCACTTCACCAAAGAAGATATACAGATGACAAATAAACACAAGCAGAGATGTCCAATATCAGCAGTTACTAGGGAAATGAAAGTTATTACCCAACAATATAACAACACATACCTACTAAAACAGGCAAATTACAAAGACTGACAATACTAAGTAGTGGCGAGATGTGAAACGCCTAGAATGCTCATAAACTGCTGGTGGGGATACAAGAGCACAAGGGATTTGGTGGGTAATGGAAATGTTTTAAATCATGAGTGTGGTGGTGGTAGCATGTCTGTCCATTTGTCAGAATTCATGTTGTACCCTTAAAATGGGTGAATGTTATTGTACATAAATTATTCTTCAATAAAGATGATAAAAATATTACACAGGTCTTACAATATACAATCGTAGAAAAGCATTCACAATACATTCATAAAGTGAGTGGACTTATCAACAGACTGCCGACAAATGGGTGCCCTTGTCAGGCTGTCTAATAGAAGAATTTCATTTGTAGGTACTAATTATTTAACACACTGGAAGAACTGAAAGGCCAGCTAGGGAAAATGGTCCAACCAGCTAAGAGCCACATCTGGCAGTCACTATCACACCTAAGGCTGGGAGAGATTTTAAAAGGGAGATGCTGTTACCAGACCTTAAGAGAGGACCATTTAAGTAGAGCTATAATGCAAGCAGGGGCTGCCCTGTGAGACCACCACAGAGGACAGGGCTCTTGAAAGTGACCTAGAACCATTGCCAGGGACATTGACCCTTTGACAGAGATGGACAGCAAGAAACAGCCTCAATCCCTCCTTCCTCCCACCTGCCCACCAGGGCCTTGCTTTGGCTGAAATTATCAGAAACCGTTTTAACAAGGGACTCAAAGAAGAGTCTGCAGGAGTCACAGCAAGGCAGGGGAAGGATGGTTTACACATGCACAGAACAGACTCTGCAAACATATGGTCACAACCACACTTCCCTCTGGTAGAATTATGGGTAGTTCTTAATTCCCTTCTTATACTTTATCTTTTTTTTTAATATATACGTCTTTCACAATGAAAAATGAACAGTTACCAAAATTGAATCAAGTTTGAAGAATTCTCCATATTTTGATGGAATCCAAAGGATTGCAGCAGAGTCCAAAATTTTCTGTGAATTTTATTTTTCTCCACTTTAAAAATAAAAAGATGAAGCATCTGGGTTCAGCTTAGACTTGATGCTAGCCAGTGAAGGCATTAAGTCTTCAGTCATCCCTACTTAATTACGTTATATGCAATGTTGTTTTAAAATGTTCCAGCAGAGCCTGGCATGGCACTGCTTCCCCATCCAGCCAGCTGGAAAGACTAGCATTCTAGACCAGAGCCAGGAAAAGCTGCGAGCGTGAGCAGGGCAATCGCATGGGTAATTCACCCTGCGGCCAGATGCCGTTCACAGTTTCAGCAAAGATGACGAAACAGGGGCCTACCAGACAGACCTCATGAAATATATTTCGGTGATTTCTGCATAGATTTATGAATAATATCTTCCCAATTTCACAAGCAAAGATAATTGTCCTAAGCATAAAATACATGCTAAATTAGGTCACAGTATTATTTAAAAATCTCTGTATCAGGCAAATTTCAACCATAGAAATAGAAACAGTAAGAGATACACACATACACAGATGGATATGCATACATACATCTATACACATATATATTCACATGCTTATAGACACATGAATATGCATATATATAAAGAGACAGACAGAGATGTATGACAAGGAATTTGGTTTATGCATAGGCAGGCAGGCAGAAACGGAAGAGCAGATGTGAGCTGGAACCCCACAGGCACAGACAGGAAGCTGCTGTCACAGGCTGGCAGGACAGGCAGATCTAGCACAGGGGAAGCAATTGGGGACCCAGCTGCTGTTGGGAATATCCTTTGCCATGAAGAGTCCTGTTCCTTTTAAGGGCTTATCTGATTGGGTCTGGCCTACCAAGGATAATCTTGTCGTTTAAGGTCTATTCATTGGGGATTTTTATTACTTTTGCAACCTCCTTTCATGAAGCACCTAGATCAGCATTTGACGGAATCACTGGAAGAAGGTGGGTGTGTGCTACAAATTGGTTTAGTCCCCACAGTTTAGCCTAGTTTAGCTGCTAAAGTTGACACGTCAAGAAACTATCATACTCAGAACCATATATTTAGGAATACACAAATACATACATATTATCATGTATCATTGCTTTAAGAATCAAAATATGTCCACAGTACCAGACAGTATCTGTCTTTTATCTAATTTTAAAGCCCCAGTGTGCATGGTAGGTGCTCAATAAATATAAAACAGATGGATGAATGATATTTTCTTCCATAAGTGCTGTGACATCAAAAAACCAATTTCAAATTCATTTTATTTGGAAAACAAAATAAGATTAAACTACACAGCTATGGGAAGAAACATGGCCAAAGAAAATAACATCCTGGTAGCCAAGGAGGGTGCATCAGGCTTTTCCTCCTCATCCCGTTCACCGTTTCATCCCGTGAACCCGCCTGCACTTCTCCCAGCGCAGCTGGTACAGGTGTGGACCCCGCGAGCTCTAGAGAGCTAGTTAAAGCTTCACAGTCAGATGAGTCATTAGCAGGCTCCCGTGGCTTTGTCTCCATTCCTTGTCAGAACAGAAAGTCTTACCTTACGCACGGAGTTAGACGCTCCTAAGTGTATCCTTACTGTGACCTTTATCAAGCTCCATTATAATTGTCCATTTGCACGTTGACCTCATCCTCCCCTACTGGTAACTCTTTGTCAACAGGGGCAATTTTGTTCAGTGATAGCCCAAGCGCCAAGTCTGGGGAACATACTAGGAGCACACGGACTGAGTGAGGCAATGAACAAAGAACGAACTGTGCCCTTGCCTTAAACTCCTGAAGAACACGAGCTGCTTTAAATTAATAAGTCTCTGAGTCAACCCTTTCCTTCTCCCTTCAATCCCATCAGTAATCCTAAAATAGGGGACGAAAATAAAACGCAATTGTCACTGCATATGTTACTGGCCAGCAATAGGTCTGCTGTTTCTCCAAGGATTATATAGACACCTGGGAATTCTTTTATTTTTTAAATTAAAAAGTTCTCATCTTGATGAGCTCCGCAGACTCAGTGTAGAGAAGCTTAGTGTTGCTTAATGGAGGCATTTAAGTCTGGGGGAACGTGGTCAAATAAACAAACGCGATGAGTAGCCTTATATATCAAGGTCGATCTCTTGAGAACACAAGCCTGGATTATGAGAGGTATCATGCTTGTCTTCCCTGTCATATACTCAATTTTCTCCCAGGAGAGCAATTGAGAAGAAGAAAAAAAAAATCTCAGATAGAAAAAAAACAAGCTCTAATCTATTTCAGACTTCTTAGTGAAAAGCACTGGCTAGCAAGCCTCATTCTGCTAACAAACTAATACCCACATAAAGCCAGGAAGCTGTCACCTTCAGTGTCCAAACTCACTGCATTTTCCATTAGAAATGTTGGAGATTAACCAGGTGAGTATTTTATTAGGATTCCCAAATAGGATAACTTTTACTGGCCTTGTTACGAAAGCTCAAGTTCCCTGTTATTAACTTATAAATAAGCCATATTATGCTAAATGCACTCCTCTGCTCTTCGGCTGATTATTTCGGGTGTCTCCCAGATGCACAGGCAGTGAAAGCTGCTAAAGTTACAGGAGGGACATTTTAAAAAATAGACATTAATTTCATAATTAAGGGGTCAAAATGCCTTCTTCTGCTAACTGCTGGCAAGGAAAAACTTGTCTTTATGCTCGGACCCTACCCCTAAGCTCCTCTCGGCGCTCCTGCTCCCAGCCACATTGCTGTTCCAGAGTGTAGCCACAGACATTGGAAGTGAAACACTGCAAACGCAAAGCTAAAACTGACAGAAGACAGACTTCCAACACAGTCTCCTGCTCTTTGGAAAGCTGTGGAGAGACCTGAGTTGGCCCTTTATCTTCCATTTAAGAACAATGATTATGGGGTCCAGGGTAGCGTGCAAAGAACCGAAAAGACTAACTACCAATCCACTCACAACTGAAAACAAGAAGTGCCTTAGTTATCTGGCTGTATAACAAACGGACACAGCCCATCAGATCACACATTTTCTTCACACTCTACCTGAAGCTCATCTCTTCCGTGAAGCCTCCCCAAGTTTCCAGAAATCCAACGTTGTATAATATGTCATCTTGGATTATTGCTTAATTATTTTCCCATAAATTTCTCATTTCCCAAAATTAACTATAAGCTCCTTGAGGATAGGGTTCACAGCATCTAATCTTTCTGTGTCTCCCAAAGCCCTGGAAAGATATCACCTTCTTAGAGGAGTGGCTCCAGTACATCTACTCAGAAGTCAATCTAAAACTGATGGCTTGAACTTGTTAGAAGCATGCTGAATTTATGAACGAAAACAACTTAAGAAAGTAAAGGGATTTCATGGAGAAATAAATGATCAATGAAAATGGGTTTGTATGGATCTCATGTTTCACCCAAAAAATGTACCATATGTCAAATGTGGTATGACATGGTACTGAGATCTTCAAGAAACAAAAACAAAACAGTCTTGTGGGAATCATTTTCTTTGGTACCTGGGGGAAGAAATAATTTTCAAGGAAGTTTGAATCTACTTTCTAGTTGTTCATTTGTTTGTGACTTTGTACAAATCCTTCATTCATTTCGGCTTCCCGCCTAGCACTATTGAAATGAGAACGGCTGACTTGAATGATTTCATTGTTCTATACAACTGTAAATTTCCATGCTGAGCATTTGGGAATCTTACTCAGGGTTGAGGAACTTGTGGCACTTGAATAGCAACTAGGCTGCTTCATGGGAGATGGACCTAAAACCATTGATGAGGGTCCTATCCTACACTCCCTGTTCTGCTGACCACTGTATTTAAGCAATTGCCTGCAGAGACAATGGGATTCTGTTAATTAGCTTCCTGTGCACCGTAAATACTACACTGAAACTATGAAAGCTTTCCTTCTCTTTCAATGGCCTGCTTTTTTTTTTCCTTACTATATTAAATAAGTTTGCATAGGAAAAATTTTAATATTTAAAGTGTGTGCCTTCTAGATACAGCCTGAACATGCCTTTTTTCTTAACTTAGAAAATGCAAATAACTACTGAGAAAATGACAGGGAATAGTAAAGTTTTTAAGAGGAATGAGAAACAATGCAACATAGAACAAAAGATTGGAGGCATTATTTACTAGCCCAAATTTAATATCTACCAGTCCAAAGAGATCTCTAACTCCCTGATTTGAAAAATTTTCCAGATACTTATGTCCTTGTTCTTTGCCATTTTTTTCTAGTCTTGAAGAAGTTCATCTGACATTAAATGTTGTTACAAGGTGTCACAATTTGACTGAGAAATGCCTGCAGCAAACAGAAAGCCCGTCTACCACTACTTGGAATTGGGAACTTTGGGGGGAAAATCTCTAGCTAGAGATAACCAAGTAAGTCTAGAGAAGGCATGCGGTGCAGTCAATCCTTAAATTTGAAGTGAAACAGCAAGAGGCATTTTATTATGCCTGTTCACTTTGAAACCCCTGAAGGGAGATTAGCGACAAAGTAAATACACATCAAAACAATCTTTAGAATGCTATTGTTACAGGCGACAAGTTCTTAAAGTTCTGTTACAACATAAAGTAGCTTTGAAGTTGCCTCCGGTTGGCATCAGGTAGCTTTTGGCATAAAAAGCCAAGCAGAACTTGCCAGGCAGCCTGCGACCGGCCTAAACAAAAGGAGCACCTTCTGCTGGAAAAACAAATGCCTGAGAAGTAGAATGTTGACTTTGTACTATTGATGGCCTCAAGCTTCATCTATTTATAAGGAGAGGCTATTTTAGAGCAAGTCATACATGAGCTCGTTGCAGGGAAGCAGGATGGAGACGGGAAAGGATAATCTCCCCGAACATCTGTCATGATTACACATAAAACCTTACTACAAAGTCAAATGCAATCTGTTTGGTACTTGGGACTGTTAAGCCCCAGCTACGTGAAAGAGCGCTTGCAGTCAGGGCTGCGTGTTTTATCTGTTTTTATGGTATCTGTCACTACAGACGCAGGCAATGAAGGGAGGCATAACCCAGATAGTCAACAGGTCAACGGAGAGGGTGCATTCGACCATTTAAGTCAGAGAATAAGGCGCACATTATCCTACATTCTCTTGTTCTTTTCCAAAAGGAGTCAGGCAGGGAAGGACACACACTTGCCATGAGAGCAGCTGCCAATTTACTATGCCTTTCTCAACTGATGAAGCCGCAGGCCACCGTCACTCTAAATCTTGTCAGCAAAGATGGCAGTGCAAGAACAGCAGCGGCCTCCTCTTTCCTTCCTCAGCGAAGAAGGGAAAGCAGTTCTCCTACAGAGCCGGCCCGTTTGGGGCTAACTCAGACCCCAGCGGGGCTCCACCAGGCCTGGCTGTCTACTGCACAGCAAGGGCCTTTTGTAATTTATTTAGATGCATATTGACCTTATTTTCCTGGCACTGTCATGTGGAAATACGCTCTTTTGGAGGACTTGCGGGTGGAGGCGGGGTGTCCCGCACGCTGTCCTGCTCCATCTTCTCTGCTGAATTCACCAGGACAGAGCAGTTGGCCATCTCGCCTCTCCATCAGCGCACCACCATCCATGCTGGAGATGGTATTTTCAAGCCTTTGATCTATATCAGAACTTTAAAACATGAGGCCATACAAAATGGAATATTTGGGTGTCATTTACCACTCCTTAGACATAAAAACCAAGTAATGATTTTATTTTTCTTAAAGCAGTTGCTAGCCTGGCTTTTCGAAACAAGTGTTGCTGATTTCAAAATAATTCTCCAGAATCAGAAATCCACAGACGTTTGAAATGAAATGACACTGTAATTCTTTTCTTAGACAAATACACCTTTATAATGTTTAAGAGATGGGTTTTAAATGGGTATTATCTCCACACTTGTAAACAGCCAGCCATTGTTTTAGAGTCAGTGTATCACTCTTTCTTAACCCATTAAAACATTCAATAAATGTATTTTAAAAGGAGTTGCTTCCCTTTTTATTTTTATTCTTTCACTATCTTGTGCCACAGCTTATAACCTATAGTGTTAAAATTCAACTCTCCTTCTCTCCCTAGATTCTTATATATTCAGAGGACAATCACTTATACTTAAAGTATGGCAATTAGTATATCACAAACCATCAGTGTTGATTATTTTCATAATATTTTTCGACCAGGACAGAGGTATTGATGTGACTGATACCAAAATAAGATGAACAGTTGCAATACTATGATTCAGTGATAACAGAGATGGGAGGGACCACAGAGCTCAGTTCCTACTCAATTCCTTCATTCCCCCCTTGAGACACAGAAAAAAAACATAAACAAACTGGCCAGAATTACCCAATCAGCTTTCTGAACTTGGCCAGTATTTTCCATAATATCAGGGTGCATGACAGAGCCAGAACTAAATGTACATGTTGCATTAACTCCTAGTTGGAAAATTTAAACCTTAGTTCATTACCTCCCCATCATCTCCATTGTTACTCTCAATCTTCACACTCTATTTTTCTTCATCAGTCTATCAGGATGAAAATTATATTACATCTACATTTGGCTTTTTGCTCACTGTCCGTCTCTCCCACTGTAACAGAAGTGCTATAGTGGCATGAGTCATGCCTCCCTTATTCTCTGCTGGGAATAATGAGAAGAATGCCTGGCACATAATAGACACTCAATTAACATTTGACAAGCTGATTAATCAATTCGCCATCGGGAGTTTGGAAAGCCATACTGCTCTTCTCTAGCACCAAAAATCACCTGGCAGCCCCTTATGAGGAAGCCCAAACTCCCTTAATAATTCCATTACCTAGTGGTCTTCAAAATCTGGCTTTTTGTCCATATCAACTTAAACTCAAACTGCAACAAATTTCTGCCCCTGCCACTCCACTGAAACTGCCTACTCACAAATTACCCAAACATTCTACTTCTCCTATGCGGTGGCCTTCTCTCCGCCTGTTCCCTGTTGCTCTCTCATGGCACTTGCCATATGGGGACTCTTCTGAGCCTTGGCCGCGCTCCCCCCTGGGTGACTTCTTTGATTTTCTTGATACAAGGCCAGCCCTCCTTTGACTTTGACCATCAGAGTTACCACCAACTCTCATTGCTTCACCCTCCCTTCTGTGCACATAATACCAATCTCAGTTTCCAGCCTTAATTTCTCCTAGAAGATCTAGAGCTTTATTTCTGGACCTCACAAGATATTTCTTCTTGTGAAGTCCAGAAATAAAGGTACTGCTGTCACCTCAAACTCACATGTCTAAAACTCCCTAACCTTGATGCTTATCCTCATGGGATACCTGTTTTCCTCCTAACCGGATTAAAGGAAGAGTGCATTTTACCTTTTAGTATTCCTGTATCAGTAAGCAAACCCAAGTGTCTTGGGCTTCCTAAGTGCCTAATAAATATCTGTACTGTACAAATATCAAGTATAGTAGTTGTTATGGCCGAATTGTGTGCCCCCAAAAAGAGATACTGAAGTCCTAAGTTGCAGGACCTCAAAGCAAGACCTTATTTGAAAACAGTGTTGTTGCAAATGTCATTAGCTAAGATGAGGTCATACTGGAGGAGGGTAGTCCCGGAATTCAATATGACTGGTGTCCTTATAAGAAGAAGAGAGAGATACACAGGGTGAAGAGCACCAGTGACAGTGGAAGCAGAGCCTAGAATGATGTATCTATAAGATGAAAAATGCCAAGGATTGCCAGCAAATGCCAGATGCTAGATAAGACAAGCAAGGATGTTCTTCTTGTGTTTCAGAGGGAGCATGGCCCTTGACTTTGAATTTCTAGCCCTCAGAACTATGAGAATAAAATTCTGTTGTTTTAAGTCGCTCAGTTTGTGGTATTTCATACAACAGCCCTAAGAAGCTAATGCATGATTAAGAGAGCTTTGGGATCACATGACTCTGAAGTCTATCCCAACTCTACAATTTAATTATGTGACTTTAAGAAACATCAACTTCTCTTTGTCTCGGTTTTCTTATGTGTAAAATGATAACAATACATGTTTCACAGGGTTTTTGTAAGTTACATTTGAATGCATATTACAAATTTTACACAGAGCCTAGCACAGAGTATGGGCTCAAAATTAATTTTATTTGCCCTTTGCATTTTAAAATGAGCCTTTTATTTACAGTAACCAGTGTATTCATTCAACAAATATTTATCAAATGTCTTCTTGGGTTAGGCACTGCTCTAGGCATTTGAGATACAGAAATAAGCAAAAAGGAAAGACACTTCCTCAGGAAGTTACCTATGGATAATAAGCCTATTTTTAATCCTAATGAATGAATAAATGAACTAAACTGTCATCACACTTTGTCTTAAAATCTGATTCCAGGAATTATTATGATAAGAAAGAAATGGGTGGATGTGACAATTAAGCTACAAGTAGATCCTTTTCAAGGTATCAAAATACTATAAGCCATCACTACAAATGCTTGCTTGCCATGGTATGAAGCAATATAAACTAAGATTATCTTTCCATTTAAGAGGTAAAGGGAACAAAAACAATTTTTAATACTTTTCTTAACTGCAACTCCACATTTTAATGAACTGTTATAAGAAATGATTAAATTTAGCATATGCAAAAAATATTAAAGGACTGAACTGTCATATGTAAAGTACCTTCAAATAAATCTTCACCATTGAAAAGGAAAAAATACTACCCCCAATGTATTTTTCAATTATATAAAGAAAACTTCTCATGTACTATGGATCATTTTTATCATTTTCTAAAATTTATTTAATGGCACTAGGGTAATGGGGAAATTTTTAATTAAGTGCTGTTGAGGATGTAAAGCAGTTTAAGTAACAAAGCAACAAAAAAGTTCTTAAGCTTTAGAATATAAAGGAAGATTGGAGAGAGGATTAACATTATTTTTATCTCAAAGACAAAGAGTTACTTTATGGATAGTTGATATGATCTATTTATCAACAGGAAGGATGTCAGAGAAGGTGAATATCTGGTTGGAGTCTCTTAGGAAGCATCCTCCATGTGGATTCTCTCTCTTGTCCCACATTTCTCTGGCTTTATGGCTTTAGGGTTTCACTGTCCCAAACAGCTGTGCCCTCCCTGTGGCTACTAAACACTTAAAACGTGACCCATCCAGACGAAGATGTGCTGCAAGGGTAAAATGCACACCAAGTTTTCAAGACTTAGTATGAGAAAAGGAATGTAAAATATATCAATTATATTTTATGGTGATTATAATTTGAAATGATAATATTTTGGTTATATTGGGTTAAATAAGATAGAATGTAAAACTTAAATTCATCTGTGTCTTTTTACTTTTTTAAGGTCCTTTCCTTATGTATCTACTAAGAAATTCAAACTTCCAAATGTGGCTCACACTACATTTCTATTGGTCACTGCTACTCATGTTACAGAGTCACGATTGGGGGATGTGGCAAGGGCTTGTTGTAGTAAGGATCAGGAATCAAGTGATTAACGCATCCCCACCACTAGCTGACTGATCTCTGTTTTTCTATGTATCAGCTTTATTCAAACTATGAACCAACTATGGACCAACTTCCTCCACTGGGAGGAACACAGCAACACACTTCCATTTTGACATTTTGTTAAATCTGCCATCACTGTGTAACTACCATGCTCTCACTAACCCCCTGTACAGAAACCCAGGAAAGGTCTCTGCCTGGCCAGGTTTAAGTCAAGTGCCCAGATGAGACCAGTCAACTGCAGCCAAGTGGGTGCAATCTGTAGGAAAATGCAGCTCTCCTGCTAACCACAGGGCTGGAGTGAGGAAGAAGTTCCTGAATGAGATGATGAAGATGCTCCAAGGAGAAGTAAAGGCACAAGCAGGTTATTTAGCAGGTACCCATTACAGCCTGACTGTGTCCATCTTATCACAGAGACGTGCTTGTCAGAGGCACATACTCTGCTTTGACCCAGTAGCCCTTCCTTTGCGAACAAAGTTGTTCTATTTGGAATATTATCCTATTCCAAGGTATTCTAATGAAGATATCGGTCAGTTCACACCCTGATCCTTTACCCACTAGACAGTGGGGAAGGACGTTTAACCCAGGTCTAGTTAAGCCTCCTGCCACATTCCCCTCGGGACAACTAAGGTGAGCACGTGGCTAAAGGAAGACAAATCCACATTTCTTCTCAAATTCAATTATGAAACTGAAAGGTAAAAATTGTTTTTCCACCGTGATTGGTGCATGAAAAGAATGGGAATCTGGGACTATTTGGGGATATCTTCCCTGGGTGCACAAAGGAAGACCCCCTTCAATAGACTAGAGCAAAGACAACACACAAAGGGAAGTGAAGCTGATTGGGAGAGAAGAAGGAAAAAGAGGAGAAAACAGTGTATGCCCTGGCAGCTAGCCATGCCTCAAGTCTACACAACTGGGCTTCCCAGCTTGTGAACCAGTACATGCCTTGTTTTGTTTGAGCTTGCTCTGAGTCCTGATTAGACCTTTAGCATCAGAAAGAGTCTATGCTGAATATCTTAATGACTGAATTAAACCTTTGACTTTCGAGCTGAGTGTCAGTGCCAAGCTATCCTGAAAATGACAGAAAGCTTAAAATAAACCAAGAATCATAAAATATAGATGAATTGTACACATAAAAGCCAACTTAAGTGTGCTATTCCTTTCCTGGAGATAAGCAAGTTGCACAAAATCCAATGTGTCTCTTTTGTGGCATGCTCACACGCCTAGCATAGCACTCAAAAACCTGACGGCATTTATTTATTTACTTGCCTCTCTACTGGACTTTAAGCCTCTTGACAGCAAGACACACTTTATCTTTATATGACAGCCTAGCACAGTGCTAGGCAATTAATGCTTGCAGGAGGAGAGCAGAAAGGAATGAAAAGAGAGAGAAAAGATACTGCACATAGCTTCAGCAGACACTTACTTGTATTATGCTTTCACAGGGATAAGACAATTTTTTGTTGTCTTTTTGTTTAACTATTGCCTGGTGCCAAAATAAGCCAAAGGGGGAATGGTCTACTCCTAATGAAGAAAAATAGAATCATCATCATAATACCATCTAACATTTTCTGTGTGCTTTCTATATCTCAGGCACTCTACTAATTGCTAGTATCTTACTGCTTAGAATACTAAGTTTGGCACCAAGATGAAATGCTTCAGAATACTTTATATTATTGCACTTCGCAGTACTTTATAGCAGAATATCCCTATATGTATCTTCTTGCTTGCAATCCTTCGCAACTCAGTGAGGTAAATGGGAAAATATTAATATATTTTCTCATCTCATAATCATAAATATATCTCATAATCCATATAAAAACACTCAAGAAGTTAAGAGGTTTTCCCTAAGTAAGAATATTAGTAAATCAAAATAAGAATCCAGGCCTCATGACTCCATACCAGTGCCTGTTCCGCTACAGGAAGAGCATCTAACATCAGGACAAATTAACCTAAGAGTCAGACACCTGGAGAATCTGTGAATCACACTGGCCCACTGGTAATGGTTTCATTGGTGCCCCTTACTTCCCATTTCCCAGGCATTTTCAAGCTTAATTTCTGCATTAAAATTCTCCTCCTCCAACTCCCTCCCTTGCTTTTTCTCTTAATAAATCCACTTACCGGAATGAAACCAAATGCCATGATTGTAGCTACTGGAAGGTGTTGCTTACAAATAGGGAGCTATAGACCTTTCCCTAAAAGTAATGCCTGCTTCTCCTAAATAAAAGGCAATGAGCCATGACAGAGGGAACTCCCTTCCCCATAATTCAAAGAAAACCTTCCCCTGATATTCCTGCTAGGGTGGCTGGTTCTGATTGCAACAAACAATGAGCAGGCCGATTCTGGCTTCAATACACTGCGTAGGAGATGCTGCCGTAGAAGGGGGAAAGTTTCTGCCTTCCCATTACTGCTCTCATATAACTACTTCACTTAGGTACATTTTTAGCTACATGGTGGGTGCACCATAAAATCTCATATATATGCACATTATATGCACACACATAAACACACACACTTAGATAAACAGAAGAAGAGAATATGTAATTTGCAGTTTTATGTTGAAACTGGAATTCTTTAAAACAGTGGGTGAGCAGGTTTCATTTTTTATGACTTTTTCCATTTTTTCGTGATAATTTTTAGAGTCTTTATATAGCTGCAATGATTTACCAGTGTAAATACTCCATTCAAGGACAGAAAAAAGAGAGGTGGCACTTGAAGAGCACTACAATAATTTCATAAGTGTTATATTCTTTTTTTCTCAAAAGACTAGAAGAGTGGGAATCCCATTTTAGCCTTCCAGGAAAAAACAAAGCTTAAGAGTCAATTCTGGGAACAACTAATTTTTTTATCATCTTCTAAAGAACATTCAAGCTACTACTGCCTTGGGTCAAAGAATATTAACTGAGTCCTACTGTGTGCCAGGCTGTGTCTGAGGCTAGAATTTTCCTGGTGAACACAACACATCTCTCTGCCTCCTGGTATATAATTTAACTACTCACTCAACAAATATTTATTGAGCATCTTGTATGTTCCAGGTACCACTTGTCAAAAAAGCAGCTAAAATCTACACCTTCACAGAGCTCACATTCCAGTGAGGAGAAGATATAAGAACTAAACCTTAGACTGCTTATATTCAGAAACTGATAAGGATTTTAAAGAATATAAGAAATTCAGAGTGCTGTTGGGAGGGAATACTATGTTAGATACAGTGGTCAGTGGAAACCCCTTAATGGGCAATACTGGGGTGGAGCCCTGAAAATGCTCAGGGTCAAGTTACAGGCAGATCTGAAAAAACAGTGTTGGGGGCAGAGGTCACCACACAGAGGATGTCTGGCTGAAGCGTACTGAGCAGGCGTAGTAGCAGATAACACTGCACAGATGGCGGGGGCTGAGGAGGCAGTGGAACTAATGAGATCTTTGGACTCTATTCTAAGTATGAGACAAGACCATTGGGGTAGTTTAAGAAAAACAATGTGCTTGAAAAAGTTTACGTTAGGTACTGCACAAAGAGCCATCTGTAGGTTTGGGTAGTGGAGACAGCAGCAGTTTGAGCTTTTCGGTAACCTAAGTGACAGGTAACAGCGGCCTTGATCAGAATGGCAGTGACAGAGAGTGTGAGGACAGTACTGCTACAACTGCCAACACTGTCCCAAACTATCCTACTGGATTTACATTGATTAATTTATCTGGACACTTGTGCTCAACATTCGAACCATTCAATAACAACCCTATGAGATAGGTACCATAATTTTACCTATTTTATAGCCATGGAGAAGAAAGAGTGAATTTAAGCAGCTTACTTAAGACTACAGAGATAATAACTGATTAAGGGAATGTGAAAGTTTAGCCAACTGAAAAGTTGGAGAGACCAACCCACACAAAACTACCTCCACTTCTGATACCAACTGAGGGACCACCCTGTGGTTCCATGATTCACTAGAAGTTTCCATAATTCACAGAACTCACTGAAGGCTGTTATGCTCATGGTTATGGTTTATTGCAGGGAAGGGATACAGAGAAATCGGTTACAGGAAAATGCATACAGCATGAAGTCCAAAAACGTACATAGTTATCAGGTATCTCCTGTAGAGTCAGACAGCATTAATTTGCCAGTATGCACTGTGAAAATACACACGTAGTCTTGCCAGCCAGGGAAATTCACTCAAGCCTCAGTGTTCAGAGTATTAACTGGAGCTCCACCCACCATGAAGGCATGACCGGCTGCCCAAGTGGCTGACCTCAGTCTTAGCCTCTCCAGAGGTCTACTGATACTTCAGGACCCAAACTCTCTCCCCCTCAAGTCACATTGTTGGTCCCTCTGGTGTGGCCAGCACCCACCCCAAATCATATTGTCATGACTACCCTGATCCAAGGTCCAAAGGCAAAGACATTCCTGTAGGCATGTCACACGAAGGGCTTAGACTTACCTCCCAGAAACTGAGGGCAAGGCCACACCTCTCTTTGGGCAAGGTTAAATTCTTTACTGCAGAGGCCAAGGCATGGATAAGACAGAAATGAAGGGGTTTTTCTTTAGCCATGTTAAATTTGACATGCCTATTTTATATTAAAGATACTAACAGTTATATAAACATATCTGGGGTTCAAACATGAGAAGATGGGACTGGAAATTCAAGTTTTGAAGCCTACAGACTGTAGGTGGTATTTAAATGAAATAGGATGGAATAAGAGATACTAAAAAGACATTTTAAAGAAATGAAGAGAAACAAGGGCTGAGCTTGGGAGCATAGCCACATGTAGGGGTCAGGAAAGGGAGGAAGATCGAGTATAGGAGGCTGGGAAGCAATGGCCACTGAAGCAGGAGAAAAATGAAGAAAATGTGGAAAAAGCATATCAAAAAAGTGAGGTTATATAGGAAACAAGCCCATGGTTTGGAAATATATTCTTAAGTATTTATAGATCAAGTAACACATAACTACAACTTTCAAATGGTTCAGTAAAAATTAAAGGATAAAAACATATTTACAAACATAGAGGAAATACAGCAAAATTTGTTAAAAATTATTCAATCTAGGACAAGTGTATGGGGGGGTTCACTGTATGACTCCCTCAACTTATTATTTTTTTTGATATTTTTCATAATGAAATGCCAGATGTGAGAAGAGCGAGTGCTAATGGCCAGTGCCAAGATGTTCCGGAGAAATCCAGAAGGCGGGGGCAGACGGCAGACTCCTGGAATTTGGAATTAGGACTATGGACTTTTGGATTTGGTAAAGATAAGAAGAGAGAGAAAAGGAGATGAGGAGCAACAAGATTTTCTCTAAGGGGAGCTAAGAAATTGGGCAAGGGCTAGAATAATTTAGCAAGAACCCTAACAGAATGATGGAAATTGGAGGGGGATAGGCAAGTTCAAGAACTCAAGTTAGGATGTGTGAGCTATGTCTGCAAGGACCAGGAGGCTTTTACCAGTGTGAGAAAAAGGAAGAGGAGTTCCAGGCAAGAAGAATATCATATGAAAAGCATGAAGGTTTGAGAAAGAGGTGATACTACATTTAGTGTGAATATCTGCAATTTGGCTGGGACTGAAGCTTGGCAAGATGAGTAAAAGGTAACCTCACGAACAGAGTTCCTCTGACGTTCCCTAACCTGAGGATACCCCGCGGCACTGGCTAAAATGCAGATCCACAGACTCCACCAAAGACCTGTTGAGTCCACATCCCCGGGGGTTGGGACTCAGGCTGGGAACTGGCCCTGGAGCACCTGTGTGATCCTCTCCCGGCACCATATGCCCTTTCACCTCCGCCATCTCCTAGGTAGCTTTCTTCTATATTTCTTTACACCCCCTCTTACCGCTTTCTCAGAGCTTCTGCTCCCAGAGCTCTAGTTTGCTTGTGGCTTCATCTTACATGATATTGACTCCAACTAACACCTTTCAGCATAAACATCCACCACCACCTGACAGTTACATCTAGATATCTCTATACCTTTTAGTTCCTGTTACAGAGAGAGAAAAACAGATGGGGAAAGGAGAAAAAGGAGAGGACAAGAGACCCATCGTCACCACGAGTCCACTCTGGCTTCAAAGAGCAGTGACGGGGGCAGGTTCTCTACAGCAGTGCTACTCCGAAGGCCAATCCGCAATGAGAAAGGAGCTTATGCAAGAATGCAGACAAGGCACTCCTTCCGTCATCAACAAATCTTGCTGTAGAAAAACAACAAAAAAAGTCAGTTGAACTAAACAGTGCAGTTGGGGACACCATTAATTTACATTCTGGAATAAAGTCCTTATCTTCTTGAGGACTGGTAGCAGACAGCTCACAGACCGGTAGCCAGTCCAAAGACCAGACTGAGGCTCACTGCTCTACAAACAGCTCTGGATAAAACAGGCACCTCAGATCATATAAAGTGGAATATATGTTGATATCAATGATCAAAATTAGCAAAAATGTCCTGGCAAACCCATGAGAAGTGTATTCTGATGAATATATAAAAGTGTAAGACAGACTTCATTCACCCAGGCTTGAGACCATATATCTCTGAAGATAATGAGAAACTGGCTTAAAGTTTAATTCACCACTGAAAATAACTTGGACTAGGAGCAGGTAAGCTGTTTTTATAAAGAAGGGACGTGAACCCCAAGAGCACCGAGGCATGCCTTTATAGCTTACTTTGCTTTCTTCCCACCAAGTACAGTCACCAGAGTGAACTGGGAAGCATAAAAGTCAGAGAACATTTTTTTAAAAACTCTCTTCAAAGCTGTTAGAAGGTATAAAATACACACCTTGAGCAAAATAAATGTATGCACCTCAAGAAGGTAATAAATCACTTGTAGCTTTATTGTTGTCACTCATCTGTTCTTGAAGGGCAAACTGTACTTGATTCTTGACTTGTTCTCTGCTTCACTGATCAGCAACTTCTCTTAGAAGTTACAAAGTTTTCACTGTTGACAACTCTGGAATTTTTGTTTAAGTCACGTAATTTTTAAATATTATTTCATGGCCATATTGGTATACAATTTAATCCTACAAAGGTCAACTGAATGCCTACTGGGTGCCAGGAACTACTTCCTCTCTGCTCTGGAAGGAATGCAGAGAGGAATAAAATGTCATCAAAGAGCTCATATAACTCCTTGGGAGAGACCCATGTAGGTTCACGTAACAAGAAATTAAGGCAGGCTGTAATTAGTGCTATCACTGGGAAGAAAGCGGAATGGTTAATTCTGACAATGGGAATACAAGAAGACTTCACAGAAGAATTGGTCCTTGAAGGCTAAATAGAATTCAGGAGGCAATGGAAAAGGAAGTAAAGAACATCCCAGGAAGAGGAAATGGTTGAAATGGGTCTGAAAGAGTGTAGCTCATTCAGGAAACTTCTAACACTAGTATGTAAGATGCGTTAGGGTGACAAAGTGTTTGAAAGCACACAGGCTTGCACACCAAGTCCATGGAATTGTGAGAAGCCCACTGTTCTAAGATCAAGGTTGTATGGAACAGTAGTGAACTCTGAGGCTGAGAGGTTCATGGGGCCACATTATGAAAGGCTGACTGTCATGCTGAGGAACTTAGAACAAGAAAGAAATGGCACAAGACTGACAGCATTGAAAAAGAGCCTTCGTGGTAGGGGATACCACTGGGAATTTTTCATTCCCTCCTCCTCGCATAGCAATTTTCCCTGCACCATTGCTTTCGGTGTCAGTCATGTGATCGGCTTTGGCTAATGGAGGAGAATGTGAGCAGACATGCCCTGTATCTCCCTCACATAGACACTTTTAGAGGCATTGAAGGCTTCTGCCACCCTGTGTGCTCCCGTGCATCAGCCATGGAGGGAGCGTGCTTCCTTAGCCGGAGTCTTAGAACAGAATGGATCATGGAACAGAACTCAACTTCTGTAACCACAGACTGGGTAAGAAACCCATTAGCCAACTGGCAGTCACAACCTAGGTAAGCAAAAACAACCAAGTATCAGCTGTTGAAATCCACTGAGATGTCAAGATTTTTTGTTACACAGTATAACGTAGTGAAGGGTAACCAATTCACTCTTCTAAAATTATAAAACTAGGGCATTTTTTATTGTAAAAAAGTACTAGAAGTTTTAAAGAAAAATAAAATTACCTATAATCAAAATTCCCAGATAATCGCAGATTACAGTTTGACCATACTTTGAACTAAATATCATTCTAGATGAGTCATAGATCTAAATAGGAAAAATAAAACAATGAAGTTTTTAGAAGCAAACATAAGAAAATAATGTCATGACCTTGGGGGTCAGCAAAGATTTCTTTAACAGGACACAAATCGTGTAAAAGTAAGACTAAGAAATTGGACTACACTAAAATAAAAGATGCCTATTAACAAAAGATACCGTCCAAAGAGTGAAAGAGCAAGCCACAGAAGAGAATAAGGTGTGCAAGTTCCATATCCAACCAAGGACTCATATTCAGCATGCATAAAGAAGGCAAGCACACCAACTGAAAAACAGTCAAAACATTTGAACTGGACCTTCACTAAGTAATAGTTTATTTCCTGTTCAGGTACTGGTGACAGTGGTGTGTTAGTTTTGTGAAAATCAATGGAGCTGTATGTTTATTATGGTTTGTGCATGTGTGTAGTAGAGTGTGTGTGTGTGTGTGTATATGACACTATACCACAATACAAATATTCATAAAAAATAATAGTACTCCAGTTCCATGTTTAGATTTAATTTAAAGTCTTCATAGGCAACTTCTCAAATAAAAGGGGCAAGATCCTATGAAAATATCAATGGAAGTTTTCTTCAAGAAGAGTTCTGATTCACAGCACACTTAGCTATAAACTATTATAGATTTCTGCAAAACTTCTTAACTGGCAACATAATATTGGTTGTCAGAAATCTTGATTTCTTACCCAGATGATTTTAATGAATGTAATTTTTAGATATACACCAGGCTTAAAAATCCTATTATATTATGACTAAGACTAACCCTGCACAATTTTCCAGTTATTCAAAAATATGGAAGATAAATTTCCTTTTCATTTGCCTCTTTCTTCAATTAAGTACCATAGAAATCATATTTCAATCAATATATCTGATCTTTTCAAATTAAATTACCTTCTTTACAGAGACAAATAAAAGCTGTTTTGAATAGATGGAGCAATTTGATTTATTTTACATTTTTGTAATAAATGCTATTGAAATGCTATTCCTTTACCAATTAAACGATGTTACTAATTGTTGCTAGCTGTTACTCCCTTTTTTAAAGAAATCAAAACTAAAATTCAAAGTGATATTCCCACATTGTACGACTTATTAGTTTTTTAAAAATCTTTTTCATAAAATCAAAGTTACTTTTGATATATTCAGGCTGTTAAAAATTAATTCTTAAGCTATGTTCATTCATTTATTCCTGTCTTCTTTCATATCACTGGAGTAGGTAATAATCAGAGAATGATTCACGTATTCAAAAAATATTTATTCAGTGTCCACTCTGTGCAGCTCTGATCTGAGCTGTGGGACCCTAGAGGTAAACAGAGAGACAAGGTCCCTTTTCAGAGAGTTCACATGATACACAAGAAAGTAATTAGGAAACATGGCAAGGAAGAAGCCGGCTCTGCGAGAGAGGACCTGAGGGGGGCTGACTGAGGAGGTCTTCTGAGGAGCAGGGATCTGAAGCCTAGAAGCAGCCGTACTCATTTGGGAGGGCTGCCACAGCAAAGTCCCACAACAACAACAACACTCAAGTGTTTCACAGTTCTAGAGGCTAGAAATCAGAGGTGACACCGTTGGCATGACTGGTTCCTTCTAGGTGTTGTGACGGAGGCTCTGTTCCACGTCTCTCCACCAACTTCCAGTGGTTTGCTGGCAATATTTGGCTTTCCTCGGCTGGTAGAAGCATCACCTGGGTCTCTGCCTTCATCTCCACAAGGCCTTTTTCCCTGTATGTATGTCTGTCCGTAGGTACAAATTCTTCCTGCCAACGCCTCATCTTGGATATCCAGCCTCCAGCACAGTGAGACAGTAACTTCTGCTGTTTAAGCCCCCCAGGTGGTGGCATTTTGCCGCAGCGGCCGTAGCACATGAATACATGGAACAAACCTAATGTGATGCAATAATTGTCTTTTTAATGCCTTGTTTAGGGATCTCTAATAAAAACGTTAAACAGATGATAATCTCAGAAATGTCTAAAAGTTACTATCTAGAAGCAATTTCTCTGAAGGGCCAATAAATTGTTTTGAAGAAACAGCCTCTGTATTTGGGGCTCTTCAAATCAGTGAGTATTTGTCATTATGTTGATGGTAAGATCATCTATTTTCTTTTTGACTTTCATTCAGAAAGTGTAATATCAGTGTAGACACATGCTAATTGAGTATTTTACAATTAGAATAACTTAGTGGTTCATGTGTTACCTACATTAGACTTCATGTATTTGCCAATAGCAATTTGGATACTGACTAAAGTTGTTACTCTTTATCTAAGGCTTTTTACACTAAATTGACATATCCTGTTGACCATATAAAAGCTTTTAATAAAAAGACAACAGGCCCAAACTGGAGTTCCTTGTGCTAAGCCCACATCACCAAACCAAGGCTTTATATCTAACCTAATTGCGGCTTCAATGTTTTCCAGGAATACAGTCTTAGCAGTCAGTCTAGAACTTTCTGGTCAGCACCAGTGAGATGGTCTGTCACGCAGACCCTTTCCATTCCCCAAAGGAAGATGAGGTAATCTGCTCTTTCTTTATCCCTTCCTCCTCCTGCCTATAAAAGTCTTCCATTTAGTACAGTTCCTTGGAACCCTCTCAGCTTGCTGGAAGGGATGCTGTCTGATTCACAAATTGTTGAATAAAATGAATTTGGAATTTAAAATTACTCAACTTCATTTTGTTATTTGACAAAGCCATGGACAACATTTACTCCCTTGTCAAAATAGTAGTTTAAAAAACAAAACACCATTATCATTTGCCAATGAAAAAGCCAAATTCTCTTCCTTCACTCTGAAACAAACCCTACATATCTCTACAGGAAGTTGATGAACATGGTTAAATTAAGTTTATTCCATGCTATTTTCCTTGGAGATGACTGCAGTCGAGTGCAAGGTAGAATTATGATGACCCTTTAGCCTTTAACCAGAAATCCTGTATCTAATCCATTAATAACAAAATGATTGTTCTTTCCAACAAGGTACATGATGCTCTGGGTCATCCGAGGTGCAGATTTTCCTCAGGGACTGCCCCAGGCGCTCTCTAAAGCCAGGTGAGATACTGACAACAGCAAAACCAGCTCCAAGTGCTGGATCAATATGTCTGTCATCTGACTGATTCTGAAAAATGAAAGCTCATGAATCTCAGGTAGCATGATTACCCTCATACACCATCCCACTGCCCTGAAGTGGCCATGACTTAATTGCCCTTTGAGTTGGAACATCAGTGTGTGTAAATAGAAGGAGTAGATCTCTAATTTCTGACTAAAATTCTTTTGTCTTTTCCTGCTCTCTGACAAAGCCTGTACAGTTCTTCTGAGATGAATAGCAGAAGACAGTGCAACAAATTAATACAAATGAAGTCATTCCTGAGTGACTCCATCTGCTTTAGAAATAAGACTCGGACAATAATGTGGCCAAGATCCAGATAATTAGGCCTGACTCCAAATGAAGGCTCACAGGTAACTTATAGCTTCATTAACTCCCTTCAAGAAGGCAGACATCCAAAAACTAACCTTAATAGAGGCAGCATCTGATCCATTGACAATCTGTTTGATATTAAAAAATGAACTTTGTTTTTGCAACGTTGCATGAACAGTAGGCAAATAACATATGCAACTCAAATACCATAGACCAAGGCATGGCTTAGCATCCTAGATGCCAGTCTTAAACTGCAGAGAACAAAGACCTTAATTTTTGTTTACAGAATTTAATCAAAAGGCTTTAATAATCTAGTGACTAAGAAAGGCACATAAGGTGTCTGCAAGTGTCTTTTCTCTGTAATCAACAGGAAGATTATTAGGTAATAACAAATGTTATTCATCTTCATAATGGCTAAATGACAGCCTGTTTAAAAATAACAAATGACTACTCCTCATTGCCTATTGCAGGGTGAGCATGACCTTCACGTATTTTAAGCAAACAAGTCCTCTTTTCAAAGACTTCAGGAGTCCTTTAATTGATAATGATGAGATGTGTTATCTTTACCAAGGGATGCTAAACCTTTTAAGATGCTATTTAAATTGAGATAATTTTATACAACCCCCTGAGTTAGAAGAGACCCTGAAAGTCTCACACTGATTTTCTTTTCATAAACAGGATATCAATGAACCACAGTGAAATTAGTTAACCGTATATAGAAACTTTATATAGAACGGTTTCTTCTTTGTCCTTCCTGATTTTTCTGTTGTGAAACAATAAAGTTTCAATTCATGGGCCAAAAAAAAATACGGAGAAGATTTTAAAACTAGATTTTTAAGAGTATTTTTATTTCCTTTGAAGTACAAGCATTATACATCTCTAGTTACTGAAGATATCAGGGCTTCAGTTGAAAGCTCTCTATAGCTTCTGAACAGTTGTGACAATTCCACCAAACATAACTTACAGATGCTTCTGATGGCACTTCAAGTTTTTAGCTTTCCACATCTCCCAAACAGCACTTCCAGCGACATTACATGATCAGTTGCTCCAATGTGACACGCAAAGACCAGTTACGCAAATTCTCGAAGATAACCTGTTAGCCGTCCTGACACATGGCCAAGTAAACAGAGCAGCTACCGCAATATTGCCATTGTTTCAACATCAGGCCAAATGTGCCTGTCAACTGCCCCCACTATTTGGGTCTTGGTCATCCCCCAAAGCCTTCCTGTGCATGGTAAGTAGAATAATGGTCCCCAAAGATGTCCATGTCCTAATCCCTGAAACCTGTGAATATGTTACCACAATAGGTAAAAGAGACTTTGCAAATGGGATTAAGTTAAGGATCCTGAGAGGGGAGGAGGTGAGAACGATGTGCTTCGAAGGTGGAGGAAGGGGCCCTGAGCCCAAGAATGCAGGCAGCCTCTAGAAGATGGAAAAGGTGGGGAAACAGATTCCTCCTGGACCCTCCAGAAGCAACACAGCGCTGCTGACATCTTAATTTTAAGTCCATTGTAACTGATTTCAGACTTCGAGTTCTAGAAATGTTAAGATAAGCAACTAGTGTTGTTTTAAGCCACTAAATTTGGGGCAATCTGTTTCAGCACCCATAGGAAACCAAGATACCTACACCTGCCTTTGGACTCCGAACCTGACACAGGACAGTGCCCCGGGGTCTGGCGTGCAAGGTAGCCCCTCCCTCTTGGTAACAAAAGCACCAACACATATAGAAGTGAAGCAATAGCAGAATTCCATGGAGGAAATTTATTAAGCCAAGTATTAAGCTAGTTGTTTCTTTTCTATCTTAGATGCATATGGTAAAGTGCAACCGAACTTCCCTTTGCATGTTGGAGCCACTTAAACATGTATTGTAAGAAATAAGTAAGGTTTTTCTCTAACTACAGGTGTTGCTCAGGGCACGGGATGGAGGGTTCCTGGCCCATGGTGAATCCCCTGTGAAACCAGTGAAACTGAAATAAGTCAAGGGAAAGGGTAGGTTGAGAGAAACTGTTCTTATTGTTCACAGCTTGCTGGAATTCACTAGCTAGTCCTGACCCTATCCGTCTCCTCCAGAAAGAACTTCATTGGTGGGTCCTTGGTGACTGGCAGACTCCAGACCAATTATGTATCAGGAATGGAGGGGAAGAGAGAATGGCCATTTCAACACCTTTTGATATGTAAATGAACTAAGGCTAGGTGGGAAATTCTGGAAATTCTGCAATTTACCCCACCAACAGAAAAATATTTTACATTTTAAGCCTGTATTTCCTCTTCTGTAAATTGACAGGGTCCAACCAAATGTTCTAGTTTATTCCCTGCTCTGAGATCTTAAGGTTCTGATTTACACCAGAGTCTTATACTAATTTCTGTATTGTGTAGATATGTTTTACTTTTACTTCACAGGGAGGCAGGTTTTCCTTTGTGCTTAATTTGATGATAATCCTGATTATTTCACCTTGGGTCCCATTTCTTCCAAAAGGGAAATTTTTGCTGCAAGTCAGAAAGGTTATATTTATCATCGACCTGCCTTTTCTCAAGGACTGAGCATACACATTGATTTTGTAACACAATTATCAAATTATCTTTCATAAATCAGCTAAGAGCCACACAATGTCACAAACAAAAGTAAAAGGCACTTTGGTCTCCAAACAAAGTGGTATGCCTTTATTTCCAAAACACTCTGTGTTGCAATACCAACCCTGGTCACTAAAAGCATTTTTCAAAGTCTTTGTCCTGTACTCTCAACACAACTTGGGAAATGGTCATCCCTAAGTCTTTGACTTTTCTAAATGAATTTAGCTAAAGTAGCATGCCAGCTGGGAGATGGAGAAGGAGTTGTTTTCTGATAAAGGTTTAGGCACATAGTTTAAGTTAACAAGACAAGGCAAGAGCAGGTGGGTAATTCAATGTTCACACACTGTAATGGGCCAAAGGCTAATTACTATTCGCTGTAAAATAAACATAAAAGTAGCAATTATGCCTTCATCCTAGTGGATGTGATTATTAAAAGCTATCAGCTTCATCTTCTGTAATAACAACTTTTGTCTGTTTGTACCAGGATGTGCGACAAGAAGACAGATGTGGAAAGGGGCAGCTCTGTGACTTCCCACAACACCCACTGGATTCTCACTGTTCCTCCTTCTGTGCTCAGGACACAAAGGATAGGTGAAGCCCTATGGCTTAAAAGCCTCACTTGTAAATATGATGCTTTTCTTCCCAGGCTGTGAAATGCTGCCAAATTAACTCTTCACATAAAGATTTTCCTATGAGAATGCCTCAAGTCACCTGTGAACCACAGATAAATATTGGGCTTACAGGGGAAAGTCTCAACCACCAAGGTCAAATTATCAGAGGCAGGAACACATTTGAAGAGGGCTGGCAGGTTGAGTGAGTCTTCATTATCTTCATCTTTGCCAAAAACATCCAACAAACAGGGCTGACTGATCTTCTCATTATATAACTAATGAAAATCTGTAAAAGGTACACATGGAAGATATAAAAAAGAAAAAAAAAGAGTAAGGTTCAGAGATGCCAATATTGTAGCATAAAGCACATTTGATACTAAAATGAAAATCTTAAGTGTTCTGCCAGGAAAGAAAACCATGATCTTCCAAGTAGAGGAGAAAAGGATGCTGAGTGTCTGAACATGAATTGCAAAGGGAATTCTTCCCTCCAGCTTGGGGAAATGAAACCACCTTCAGCCTTGTCTGGCAAGATCCTACTGCCTGAAGACCTCTAAGATACACCTATTGAGTGAACTTCTGAACAGATACGAAGGACTCCTCTTTGCAGCCGGAACACTGCTCCCATGCTTCACCCTGTCTCCTCTTGTTCTGCAGTTGGCCCTCGACTTCTCACCCAAAGCCTATCATTGGTTTACAGGGTCTCTTCTTTCACATACCAGCAAGGCTTAGAGGGACCTGCCAGCTCTTTGAGGTCTCCAGCTTGACCTCAGGCTTGAGAGCTGCCCGGTGAGCAGCCTTGGCATGTACAGCCAGGAGTTCCAGGACCTCCCCAAGCGCTCAGCAGGTATTAGACAGCTGCACAAGAAAAGCCAACTCAGTTATGATTCGGGAGATACATTTCGGTGATGCAGCTCACCTAGGTCCACAGTCAATGTGATGCTTTTAATTTTGCCCAACCTGGATTTCCCCCAAACAATGGGAAGATAACTTTATACGGAGAAAAAAGTGTTAATTTTGGCATTAAAAGACGTCAGCCTAGGGCAAGGATTTCACCAAATTACTTGTCTCTTTGCTTCAGTCTACACTTCTCCAGGACTCTGTTTTGAGTGCCAAATTTTAGAAGAAAACTCCAACTGAAAATTACTCAGGGAAATGCAGTTTAACATCTTACTCTCAAAAGCTTGCAGGGATTTCAGAATAACTCCTTAGCACCTTGCTCTTGACGTAAAATGTCATCTTCCAGAGATAACATGGGCAGAGGGCTGAGAAAGTTTTAATCTATGCCAGGAAAATACGAATGCCAGTGTATCTGACTCCCCCAACCCCCGGCCAGGAACTTGCTTGAGTGCTGCCTGGCAGGCTGCCTTCCCAGAGGTGTCCCAAACCATCACTCAGCTACCAAGGTGCCTGAGCCCCAAGTCTATCCTCAGGATGGACGAAGTCAGGAAATAGAACAACCCTAGACGCCGCTCACACCTAACGCCCACGATTTTCACTTTGTCAGATACTGGACAAGTTGAAAGGGTCGTGAATATGTCTAGAGTACACATTATATCCCAAGATTCTAATGCACTCTACTCTGTGGGTGTTGCAATCCAATATTGATTTTATTTAGAGCAGAAAGAATTATTTGATGACAAAATTTAAACTTATACTACATAAAAGTTCAACTTTTTAGAAAACCTTTACTTCCAGATATATAACAACTACTCTGCCTCTACTGACTTCCTTGACTCCTTCAGTGCAAGGATCCGAATCTCCAGTGCAGCTCATGCCTTCTCTTCATTGTTTAAACAATGATTTCCTTCATCGATATAACGCTGGAGACCACCCAGTATCTCCTGACCTCCCTGGTCTAATTATGCTATAGTTTTTCTTTAATCTTACTGCTTTAAGATTTGCCTGAAACAGGCTTTACTGCATTTAGGTTCCCATCATCCTTAGCTTTGCATCCTTGATTTTATGCACCCTTGTCTGCTCAAGGAGATTACTAAGGTTACTGATGTGTTTATAATGTAAATAGTCTCCCTTTGTCATGAAAAGGGAAAATTACAAAGATGTCAAGTCATATTGAGTGTAAATAAGCCTTTCTCACCTCAGCTAATGCTGAATTTCTGTCACTTGGTAAATAAACTGGTATCTGAGTAGGATTGATGTCAACAATCCACTGAAGGTTGCTAGTTTGAGGCAAGACAATAAAGCAGAGACGACAAAATACTAATGGCTCTTGTGGGTATTGCTATTGCTTGCTTTCTGCAGGATGCATAGATCTAAATTCTGTCTTTCTGGTAGTAACATGGTTGTGGACCATGAAAATACAAACACCAGTAGCTTAAAAAAAAAAAAACTGAACTCTCTGGAGATTAGGCAGGTGACCCAGGTGTTAGAGCCTCATATTTTCAGTTTATTACCAGAAATTTAAAGACACTGGAGGGTACACCATTCATTCTGGGCCAGCCATCATTGGCAACTAAAAGCTAGTCAGGGGCAGGCAGACATTAGTGTAAAAACACACAGTTGACTCAGCCATAAAGGCCAAGGGGAAACCTGTCCTAAACCAGGGGGCAGCTAAATGTCAGGGACTTGTAGGTGGCTTGGGAAGCCTGAAATATTTACGACCCGAACCCTGCCTACCCCTGTTGTGAACACCCACACCCAAACATGGAAACCAGTTTGTGTGCGACCTCCCAGCTGCAGAGAACAGGGGACATCCTGCAGAGTCCAAACCTGAGTGTGGTTATGTGCCTTAGAGAGGAACCCCCAAAACAGACATTGAGACGAGAGTTCATGTGCAAATGATCTCTTAAAGAATGTTCCCAGAAAAAAGTCAGTAAGAGAATATCCTTGTCGAACTCATCTAGGGGCCTCTGGTCCACCTGGTCAGAGTGAAACACCTCCGTCCGCTGACATGAAGCACATCGGTGATAGTAACAAACAATGGTGAATGCTTATTAAGCCCTGTCAAAATGTTCTGAAACTCTTTGGATACGTTATTTTATTTAATCCTCACATCGACCCTGCAAAGTTAGTATCATTGTCCCTTGTTTAGGGACAAAGAACACAGGGCTCAAAAAGATTAGCTAAATGATTCTGAGACACTCAGAAGGGAAAGAGGAGAGATGAAATTTGGACCCAAGTCTGTCTTACTCTAAAACCCTTCATCTTCCTACTCACCCAAAAATCTTGAGCCACTAAAAATGGAGAATATTATAAACGAATCTCAACAAATAAGTGCCTTTGTGATAAGAGTATACGTGAAAAATCTCAGCGAACGAAAGCACAAAGAAAGGGAGAAAGGAAGAGAGACAGACAGCTGGTTTAACCGTCTCATTCAAGAGGTGCCTGCATTTGAAGGGCAGTTAGAATGGTATGGCTTGACTGTACTTGAAGTTTCTCAAACAAGTTTTAACACACAAAACTTCCTTCTTAAATAATTCAGTTTGCAGCTGTGTACCAGGTTCTAAAGCAAAAGTCTTGTGTGTGTTTTAGAGCAGTGGTTCTCAAACTTTGATGCAGTCCAAGTTACTGGGGGAGAACATTTAAATGCACGTTCCTAGACCCAGCTCTCTGAGATTCTGTGGCTGTATGTCTTGGTGAGGCTGAGGCATCTGAATTTCTTACGGGCAACTGGAAGCAAGTGGCCCATAGATTGCATTTTGAGGAACACTGGTTCAGAGGAATGGACAAAAAGAACCCACTCTACAGAGAATTCTCTGGTATTATGGTAATTTCATGGATGCATAGATACAGAGAGAGAGAGGGAAAAACCTATCCAGGTTGACAGGTATGGTAAGTTTTCACTTACAGGTGAATGAGCCACATGTGACTCCTCTGTATGCAATCTAATCAGGGGTTGAAAATTAAAATTTGTAATTTCTGGTATCAAATATAAATAGATCCAAATATATTTTTGAATATAAATATGCGCACCAATTCAGTGTGAATTTTTTTTTTTCCAGAAATTCCAAAATGAGTAGGAGGAAGAACAATTTGGTATGCTGGCCAAGTTTTATTCTGGGTAATTAAAATCTGCCTACTTAAAATTCATTTCATAAATTTCAGTAGCTACAGGCTTCTTCCTCACTTCCTGCTCTCCAGGGCCATGGGAGTGGTGTCACTGTTAGCTGATGTCCCAGGTGACATTTCTCTGCAGCAAATGCAGAGGTGGCCATGTGTAAATCCAAATGTGAACCAGATAAGCTGTTAAGATCAACATACAATAGAGAAAGATATTCAGTGAACATGTTCAGGTTTGGCTTTGATTCCAAAACCTTAAAAAAAGTATATTTCGAATGTTTGTATATTTGGGTATGATAAGGATAGCTTGATACAGCCAAGTAAATCCATACTAAATTAATATACATGACTTACTGAGAGAGCATCTCATTATCTAGATAAATAGCAATGTGTCATAGAAAGGGCAATCTTGCACTGTTTTGTTCCTTCCCAAATGATTCCAGTGTGGCTTCAGAATGTTTATTCAGAATAAGAGGATTATGTCTCTTCTCTTTCTAAGGTCTTTCAAATACTTTGCACACAATAATGATTAACTCTGACAATGCTCTTAATAAGACCTAAGTGGATGAAAGCAGTAGGCAAAATGAATCACTGAGAGAAAGAGAGCGAGAGGGATGGAAAAGAGAGAAACAGATACAAACTACCATATGGTCCAAAAATGAAGAGGAAAGAGAAACATGCCAGCAGATGGCCAGTGGGGCAAAAGCCACTTGTAGTCGTTAGAAGCAAAACCAGTCACTATAATATCTGATATTGTATGTCTGCCTAAATATGGTGATAAAGCCTCTTTTGACTATCTTTAGCTTTTGTGATGCAGCAAGGAAACCTGTTTGGCAGAAGGAGAACCCATAGGAGAAACAGAAGGCAAGATCCCACAGGGACTAAACGGGTCTGCCAACACAGAAAGCAAACAAAGGCAGTAGATTCAGATTGCTGATTTTGAAATGCTACAGAAGACTACCTTGCATCCTGGAATGGAAATTCACAAAATCTTCAAATAGAGGCAGACATTGTCTCCACTAGTTCAAATTACTCCACCTTTTAGCAACAGGCTTATTTCACCCAACAGTAGCTCTTAAACGTGACTCTCAGGAGGCCAGCCTATTGCTCTTCTGAGCTCTTGTGTAAACTTAAGCTTTTCAGACAATGGACCAAGGCTACTTTTTTTAGCAACTTTGATGTTTAAATATCTAAGTACACTTAACACCAAAATAGAGGATTCTAATCAGGATATAGATAAACATAAGACCAAAAAGTAAGTAAGTTTAGAAATCAAAGGGCACAGAATAAAAATAACATTAAATGTATAGAAGACCAGAAATCTTAAACAGCTCATTTTATTCATATTTGTAGAATTTTTCATTTTAGAGAAATTAATATTTTTATAAGAATAATACCAATCAATTCCACCAAATCACAAGTGTTTAGAAAATAAAAAGGTTGAATAGAGGACTTCTGGTTGAGAAATATGCAGCTTTTTATTTGAAAATGCTCAGTAATTCTTGGTTGATTGAAATTGCTAATCAAGGTAAAAGATGTATGATTCAAGCAATTACAAAGCAAATATAGTTTCTTATTTCAAGACTCACAGTGGATGCCTAAACAGGATTTTAATAAACGTTTTTTGAATCACTTCACACCTTAGATGTTTTCAATTTTTCACTATTTCCTGTTTCTTCCCTTTCTTTTTTTCCTCTCTCTCTATTACATGACCAGCTAGCTACAGCTATAAAAACATGTCCCGGATTTTCTATTACTTCTGGAACATATTAGAAATCAGTAAGCCCTCAATACATGAATAAATGAATGATGAATAAATGGATGGTGGATGAATGGACAGGTAAGTAAACAGATGACGAAGCCCTTGAGTGAGGTCAGATGTCAGTAGATAAGGCTCTGAGATGGAGCTCTGTCTGCAGGAGACTTAGAGCACATGCTCTCATTCATAAAGGAATGAGGGAGGTGGATGGGAATCGGGTGAGGCTAACCAGTGATTCAGTCTCAGTAGAAGCCTCCTCATAGATCCTAGAAGACACACTGGAGCTGGACAGCCCTTCAGGGTTGTCCCACTTTGCAGCAAAGGGCATGGGCCTTCCACCCCACATTACCCCACATTAACCAAGAGGGAAGGGCCATGATTTTGGACAAGGCAGGTCTTTCAATGGAGGATAAACCCCAGAGAAGAACCCACTGAGAGGCATTGGTGACCTGGAAGCTGGAGTCCCAGAAGCTGGGGGGTTCTGAAGAAGCCTTGGTTCTGAAGGGGGCTCAGGGTGGTGCCCCATGGAGTACCTTTAAGTGGATTTCTACCACTAGGAAATTAGTAGGAAGGGGGCTAATGCATGCCCTAGAGTTAGCTGCATGTTCAGTTTTCCAGAAGCAGCTAAATGCTGACTTTTGGATGAGGCAGCGTCCGTGCCACACTATCCTGAAGACCACAACCTCAGGCTTCAGACTGACAGACTTCATTCTTAATCTCATTCTGTAATTTACTGTCTATGGAACCTTGGGAAGTTAGGATAACTCTCTTAGTCATGGTTTCCACAATATACAAAATAACTTGGGAAGGTTTTTGAGAAGTGAATAGGACAACATGTGTAAAACACCCAGAACAATGCTTACATATAGCAGGAGCCCCCATAAAAACGTTGGGTCCTCTGCTTAAACACCTATCAAATCACCACTGCTTAGTGAGCATGAAGCCATTGATGGACTATCATCACAGACAGGACCTATCAAAATTCAGAGCATGGCCAGATGATTTTAGTCTGGAAAGGAAATGGCATCTTGTAACCCTGTATAATTGTGGAAGCAATGATGGAAGCACAAATTCGAATAAAATTATTAGCTTTCTTCCCTCCACCATTGGTTGACACTGATGATTTAAAGATAAGGCTCTCCATTTTCCTGATTCTAAAGGTTATGCACCACCACAAAGCAAGCCCCCTTACAGTGAATTATTTTTTTTTAAGTATGTATATAGTACTTTAGTAATAAATCAAAAAATGTGTAATTGCAATTTTTAAACTGTGCTTTATATATCATTATAGTTTTAGGTCAAACAGTAATAAAAATCTACCAATGGCCTTACATCTTGGCCTCTCTCTGTATAACCCCTAGGTTCAGATGGACAACAAACTATTGCAGCCTGTGGGTAAGAGATGGCATCTTTAGCCACCAGAGGCTCCTTTGATTTGAACCCCAGATTTAGTCCACTCCGGCACGAAGCTGTGTCTCTCCAAAACAAGGCACAGGTATTTGACGACTTACATTGCTGAAGAAGGTCCAGCTCATGCTGTACTTCCCAGTGTAATCACACAACCAAAGGGAGAGAGGGGCGGGGTGAGAAGGGGCAGCGAACTCAGTCCCAGAGAGCCATGTACAGGTCAGACCCTGCACCAATGATTTTATTATGACTATACTACTCCTAGAGACGCCCCTATTGATGGGAATTTGTCCTAAAAGGCCTTCTCAACACCTGGAAAGAAAAAATCCATCATTCCCTATTTGTGAGCAGATTAATTCTGCCCAGAAATGAGCCTGCATGAATTATATCTAAAGTTCTCATTAGGAATCTTTTTCACAGGGAAAAACATCTCATCTCATATAACTTTGCAGGAAAATGAAAGTACGTGGAGTTAATTGGCATGCGAAGCCAACCCTAACCTACTATCATGAAGGGGTGATTTGTGGGTGACAATTCTCACTGCACTTCAATTTTTCCTAATTACTACAAATTCTACAGGAGCCTAAAATGACTTAAGTCTAGATTTTCAGCCCAACACTCTAATGATCTATTCATCAACCAGTTACTGCAATTATGATATGTGGGAAAATACTATCCCTAAATGGTACCCATTCCTAAATGGTATCCCTAAATGGTTCCTGTATTATCTGAGCGATAAATCCAATGGCCAACTTCCTTCCTTTGCAGGTGGTCTTTGCCTGGCATAATACTCAAATGTAGAAGTGATGTCATTGCAGAAATAAATAATGTCACAAGTGGACATGTTTTCATTTTCATTAAAACTAGTTTCAATCCTGGAATTTTATGTGAAAATCTAAAATATGACTTACTTTTGGTATCACTAAAGAGAATGAAAATTTGTCCCGTCCAGCGGGACCTAGTTACTTGTGGGGACGAGGGGGATCCGACCTGAAAGAAAATGGGGGCGAGAGAAGAGCGAAGGCAAGACAGTATTCTGATCAAGCCTTCAAATTTTATTGTAAGACGGGGGTAGATATACACCAGTGTTCAGGGGCAGAGTGGACCATAGGATACTTGTAAGCAGGGGATTGGCTGCAGGCGCAGCGAGTTACATTCTGATTGGTATATGATAATGGGGAAGGAGGGGGAGAAGAGTATCTCTTGGCGCGCGCGGGCTTCCTTGTTGGCGCGCGCGGGCTCGCAGCTAATCTCCAGGAAGTGAAGCAGGAACCTCATGAACTGTGGCCATCTTGTTGTCTTTGTGTGGCTCCCAACATCTCCTCCCTTTCTATTTATTTCAGAAAGGTGGGCCTTAATCGAGTGAGGGAATAGAGGCCTGGCTCCTCCAGCAGGGTAACATTTCGCAAATGCTCTCGGTATCTTTTAGGGAGGAGAGGCAGAGCTGAAAGCCAAATTGATCTTAATATATCAAGGCTTTATGTACATATGGATACCAACCTCTATGCAAGCCAGGCGTATTCTCAGGGAGGACCAGAGAGGTTCTAGGAAGAACCCTCCCTTGCGGTACTTTGTCTCGCACTCATCTCGATGCCCATACCCTCATAGTTAGGGGTATGTCTGGTTCTGGCTGACCAGCATATGGGCCACATTAAGTACGGTGCCAGAATCGATGGTACCATGGTTGAGGCGCCTGTAAAGTTGAGAACCGGAGACCGGGAGCATTGGTTGGCTCGGTGTAAGACTCTTCATCACAGGCTGTAAGTCTGTGATAATGAACAGCAACCGCTGGCTTGACGAGCTGGTCAACCTGCTCTCGAATAAAAACTGTCAGTTTTCTTAAGGCCCAAGGGCCAAGAGACACTAAAAGGAAGAATCCTGCCAAGGGTCCAAGGATGGTGGGGATCAGAGTAGTTAACCAAGGGGTGGCAGAGGTCCAGTTTTTATACCAGGCTTCATCCTTTTCTCTTTGTTTTTGCCTGGCTTCTAGGTTTTTCTTAACTTTATCAATGCTATCTTGTACTAACCCTGTTTTGTCTTTATAGAAGCAACATTCTTCTTTAAGAGCAGCGCAGAGGCCTCCCTCTTTCAGGAAAAGGAGGTCTAACCCTCGGCGATTTTGGAGCACTACCTCAGAGAGAGAGACAACAGATTCTTTCAGGCTGTCTAAACCTTCTTGCAGATTTTGTATGTCTTTATCAATAGCCTGACTAAGAGCATAATATTGTTGTTTAGAAGTAATTATGGAGGCAATGCCTGTTCCAGCCCCAGCTGCTCCTAATCCTAATATTACAGATAAGGTAATGGCGGTTACTGGCTCACGCTTAGTGCGAGTAGAGCCCGAGTAATATGGAAGGAGGTCTTCGGTGGGATGTATGGAAATCTTGGGCATGAGCATGACTAAAACACAATATTCATTGTTAGATATTAGCAAGCGCGGGTTAACAGAGGGCGTTATGCCAAAGGAGCAAGCAAAATAAGTACCGTTGGGCGCGACAAGGAATTCATAGGACAGCGGGGGTGAGAAGGAGCTGTTACAAATGGGTATTAGCTGAGGGGGTAGACGCAAGAGGGGGCTATGTATACAGAGGCCTATTCCCGAAAGCTGCGTCAATGTGAGACCCGGAGAGGTCTCTGAAAAACGGGAGGGGTCTGACCAGCGAGTCTTGCTGGAGTCATTGGTAAGTATGAGGTCTGCTGAGGTGTTTACTAAAACTGCTATCCCTTCGTAAAACGGGGGAACGGGGGAGAAACATAACCAGCACTCGCTATATCCAGTGGAGTTAAGGGATTCTGCAGTCACATTAGCCAGGCCTTTAAGGATTTCGCCTGTAGAGGGTAAAACTGGGGGGAGCAAGGCCTGGAAAACAGTACTAGTAGACAGGGGAGAAGGGTTAGAAGGTCTTGGGTCTCTTGCCTTAGGGGCAATAGGGCCAAGGACAACGTGCTTGTTGGCGTTTGGAATGGATCGAATTAATTTGATTTTAAAAGTGAGCCCAGGGTCTTTTCCTGAAACATAAAGCCTTAGCCCCCATTCATGTCCCCTGAGCCATCCATCAATAGGGGCCCTTTTTCCCTTGTCAGTAAAGGCAATGGAGAGCGGTGTACATCGCCCCCTTGTGGATTGGGTGCTTTGACATTCTGGGGTAACAGTTGAGTTAGGCTTGGGATTCCAAGCCCTACTTACAGTTATATAATCCCAGGTGGAGCTAGGCTTCCAACTAGCATCTCCTGTAGTCTCACACCCCCAGGAGTCACAGAAATAGGAGTCTCTATATCCACATTTATAGTTAAGGGCTCGATCTCTATGAGCTCCCGGGCAAACATAAAATTCTGTTTCTCTGAGGTAGGTTCTCCTAGGGGTGTTGTTACACCCAGGAGAGGTGGTAGATTGTCCCTCAGGGTAGGTCTCAGGGGAGGTGGAAAAAGGAAAGTAAATGTCTGGGGTCCCCCAGGCCGCAGAAGCTCCAGCGGCCAAGTCACAGAGGTCAGGGGCAAGAACAGGCCATGGGGGGGAACTTGCTAAAGTGGAAGAACTGAAAACGACGTCTCCTGCTTCACTGGTGACTGTCCAGGTGAAATTGAAAATCTGATGGGTCCAAACGGGGCGAAAGGTCATGACGAGGGTCAATAGTGTACAAATCTTCATTTTTGCCTCCTGAAAATAAACAGAAAGGGAAGGCTTCTCAGGGGTTAATATGCCCTGGACTGGAATTATTATTGTTTTTGCCTCTATTTGTGTCTAGGAGTTTAATGAGCCTATCTGGGAGCCATCGGGCATTTTGTGCCTTAGCATCATATATACAAGCATGTCCTTTCCCCCATATGAGCACAGGGTCAGGCCCGTGCCATGTGTTGGTCATCGGATCTCTCCACATAGCCTGTGCATAATTATCTGCCGTGGAGGGATGCCAAAGGCGATCAGCAGCGGTTTTACCCGCGGAGTCATAAGTAAGGAAATTAAGAACAAACAGTGCATGATTTAGGAGTGTCTTTGCATTACCTGTTTTCGGATAGAGTACTTCTCCCCCCGACTGAAGTTTGAATAACATGTTTTTAAGGGTTAAGTGGGCTCTTTCAACAATGCCTTGGCCTTGGGGATTATAGGGAATTCCTGTTATGTGCTTAATACCTAACTGCGCACAGAACTGTTTAAAGCTAGAGCTGGCGTATCCAGGCCCATTGTCAGTTTTTAAGATTTTAGGTTGTGGTAGATATGCCAGGCATGAGAGAACATGGGTAATAACATTTTTAGTTGCCTCTCCCGTTTGCAAGGATGCACATAGGAAACCACTACATGTGTCAATAGACACATGGATATATTTTAATTTACCAAAGGGAGGGTAATGAGTGACATCCATTTGCCATATCTCTCCTGGAACCAACCCCCGGGGGTTGATTCCGTTATGAGGCTCTGGGAGGAGAGTTAGACATCCTTGACATTGCCGAACTATTTGGCGGGCCTGTTCTCGGGTGATTGAAAATTTGAGTCTAAGAGTGTGAGCATTGAGATGATGTAGTTCATGAGCCCGTTGGGCTGCAGCCAAGGGTGAGTCTGACGTGACAGAGGCTACTAATTGAGTCGCCAGATCAACTCTGTCATTGCCTTTGGCAAGCGGCCCTGGAAGGCCAGTGTGAGCGCGTATGTGCCCGATGAAAAAAGGGGCATCGCGGTTTAGAATTAATTTTTGCAATTTTGCGAATAGGGGGGAAGCATTTGTAGAGGGACGTATGTAAGGCACTGTCTCTAATAGGGGAACAGAGGTTGCTACATAGGCACTGTCAGTGTAAAGGTTAAAGGGGGCATCTATTAAAAGCTCAAAAACTTTGATTATTGCAGTTAGTTCAACAAGTTGTGCAGAAGAGAGGTCTGTCTGTATTCGAGTAACTTGCCCATTAATACTGAAAGCGGCTATACCGGAGGAGGACCCATCAGAGAACACCATTACGGCCCCAGCAATTGGCGTGGTTTTAGTCCTTTTGGGAAAGACAACCGGGGTCTTTTGAAGGAACTGGACTAATCTGTCTGCAGGGTAATGATTGTCTATTGTCCCCTGGAAGGAGGTGCAGCTAATTGCCCAATCATCATCATGTTGAATAAGCCATTGTAATTGAGATGTATTGTATGGGAGGGTTATAACTTCAGGGTCTCTCCCAAACAACTTGAGAGCTGCCTCTCGGCCTAAACGTAAGAGGGCAGCAACTAATTGAGGATAGGTAGCTAAGACTCTAGGGGGGGAGGCTGGCAAATGAACCCAAAATAGTGGATGGTTTTGCCAAAGGACTCCTGTAGGGGAGAAAGGGGTAGGGAAAATGAGTAGCCACAAACTTAGATGTGGAGAGAAGTAGCTAATGGTCTGTTCAGAAATAGCCCGCTCTACAATGGTTAATGCCCTTTGTGCTTCTGATGAAAGCGAGCGGGGGGAGGAAGGATCAGGGTCTCCACGTAGGACATCAAACAAGGGCTTTAACTCTCCGGTGGTCAGCTTTAAATAAGGCCTGAGCCAGTTGATGTCTCCTAGCAGACGCTGAAAATCATTAAGAGTGTTTAAGGAGCTTCTCTTTAACTGAATTTTTTGAGTGAGGATTTTATTAGAAAATAATTCAAAGCCTAAAAATAGTTGGGGGGGGTGGACCTGGACTTTTTCTGGGGAAATTTGTAGTCCTCGATCTCGGAGGGCAGTGACTAGCTGTTGACTGGCCGCATAGAGCTGTTGCTGGTCAGGACCGGCAAGAAGAATATCATCCATATAATGGATAATATACAAAGTGGGGAAGAGCAACCTAAAGGGGTCTATAGTCTGGGCTACAAACTTTTGGCAAAGAGTAGGGCTGTTGGCCATTCCTTGTGGGAGAACTCTCCACTGAAACCGGGGAGAAGGCCCTACACAATTGGTAATGGGTATACTAAAGGCAAAACGTTTGCAATCATCAGGATGCAAAGGTATGGAGAAAAAGCAATCTTTTAGATCAATTACTAATTTGACATACCCTTTAGGGATGGCTATTGGAGAGGGAATTCCCGGTTGTAATGCGCCCATAGAGACCATAGTCTTATTAACCGCCCTGAGGTCTTGTAGGAGCCTCCACTTGCCTGATTTCTTTTGGATTACAAAGATTGGGGTGTTCCAAGGGGATGTAGAAGGTTCAATATGTCCAGCAGCCAGCTGTTCCTGCACTAACTCTATGGCTGCATTTAATTTTGTAGTGGTAAGGGGCCATTGATCGATCCAGACAGGAACATCACTTTTCCAAGTAATCTTGTCTGCCTGGAGTGCAGGAGGAGCAACGGCCCTTACGAAAAATGTTTTTCAAACCCTAAACCTGAGCGGTCTATCTTAGGCGTGGCCAGTATCGGGTTGGGATCTCCCTGTTTTAGTTTGCCCAACCCCTGACCAGGGAGGTAACCCTGTGAAAGCATCTGCTGTGTTACAACTTCATTAGGGCTACACATGATGACCTTCATTTGAGAAAGGATATCTCTTCCCCAAAGATTTACCGGCAACCCAGGAACTACGAAGGGTTGAATGAATCCGGTATTTCCTTCTTCATCTTCCCAGTTTAATAACTGTGAGCTCTGTAAGGTGTTTCTTGACTGCCCAATTCCTTGTAGATGGGTCAAGGAAGTGTGTAAGGGCCAGCTGGAGGGCCATGAAGCCTGAGATATGACCGTAGAGTCGGCCCCCGAATCTAAAATTCCTTCAAATACTTTTCCTTGGATCTTAAGTTTAAGAGTGGGGCGTTCTTTAGTAATAGCTTGGATCCAATATAAGTCTGAAGAACCTGGGGTAGAGGAGCCTCGCTGCTTATGAATAGCAGGGTGAGATGTACTTAAAGGGAGGGGGAGCGCCTGCGCAAGGCGCTGACCTTTCATAATGCTGACAGGGCACTGGGGGGCACTAGCAAGAATTTTTATTTCTCCAGTATAGTCATTGTCAACTAAGGAAGGGTGGACAATAAGGCCGTTTATTGTGGTGGAAGCTCGCCCTAAAATTAGAAAATAAGTATCTTTGGGAGGTGGGCCATAAATTCCTGTGGAAATAATTGTAATTCCCTCTTCAGGCGTTAATATTGTTGAGGAGGAGGCACAGAGGTCAAGTCCTGCACTCCCGGGTGTGGCCCGATAGAGGGCGGGAGTGCTACAGCTAGGCTGTTCCCCGAGGCCGGCTGAAATGGAATTGGCTGGGGGGCCCGGGGCTGGCCCCTCAGCCCGTTTCCCTGAAAAGGGGGGGTGAAAGGATTTGTGGTACTGTAAAAAGGATTTGTTGGATTGTTACGGCACTCTTTGGCCCAGTGCCGCCCCTTATGGCAGCGAGGGCAAATACCGGGGACTGACCCAACTCTAGGAGGAGGAGCTGTGGTAGGGCATTGGCGAGCGAAATGGCCTGGCTGTCCACATTTAAAGCAGTTACGCATAGGCGGTGCGCCCCTGGGGAAGGAAGGAGGATAAGAAGCCGGGGGAGTTTGAACAGCGGCACCTACAGCTAAAAGGGCTTGGACTTTGGATGTAAAAGGATCGACATCTCTACACATTCTCAGCATTTCATCAAGAGTTTTGTCTCGAGTCTTACCGCGGAGGACGGCTCGACATGCCGAATTGGCGTTTTCATAGGCTAGCTGTTTTACAATCTTATCATTGGCAGCCGCGGAACCAAGGGTCCTTTCGGCGGCCTCTAACAGTCTGCTAACAAATTCGCTATAGTCTTCTTGCGAGCTTTGAGTGATCTTAGTTAGAGGAGTGTTAGCAGTCCCGGAAGCAGGGAGTGATATCCAAGCGCCCAAAGCGGCATCTTTCACTTGAGATAAAAGACCAAGGGGAAGGCGCTGCTGCCTGGTTTCAGAGATATATCTGCCCTGTCCCGTAAGCTTATCAAAAGTCCAGGACGCTGTTGGGGAATGAGGGTCTTTTACATTGGCAGCAGCGATGGTCTGACAGCGGTCAGCAAAATCTGCCTTCCAAGTTAAAAACTGACCACGGGTAAGCACAGCCTGGACTATACGCAGCCATTCACCTGGGAGTAAATGTCCTCCTCGAGACAGCGAATCAAGAACAGAAAGGGTAAAAGGGGCATTGGGGCCATAAGCTTTGACGGCCGCGTTCAGCTCTTTTAAGCTTTTGAAATGGATTTTGTGAAATTCTCTAGGGCCATCGGCAGGCTCGGCCGGCTCTGGCTCAGCCTGCTCCTCTCCCTCACTTTCTATTTCCTGAGCAGCAGGGGCGTCTTCGCCGTCGCTTTCAAGATCGCCCTCTTCCGGACTATGTGTTGTGGAGGTGGGGCCAGAGCGGGCGGAGGCCCGGGTAAGAACAGGAAAGAGCAGTTTTTTAGGTTGTTTTTTAGGTTTTGTGGCTGTAAGCGGTTTCTTAGAGAGGCCCCTTTGCGAATATAATGCGGGACGAACTGGTTGGGAGACAACTAATTTTTGGAGATGGCAAGTTATTCTTTGTTCTACTATCTGTGCTATTAGGTCTTCAGTGCTGGTAGGGGGGCCAACAGGACCGGGAGCCGGAGGGGGTAGCGGAGGGGCCGACGGGGGCAAAAAGGCCGGGGCGCAAACATTGGGAGGCCGAATAGGGGGAGTGTAAGAGGCTCCTTTCAAAACTGGGGGTGTGTAAGAAGGGGGGTTAAGCGACGGGGCGGCAAGGGGCCAATCTGGGTTGTGATACCTGGCCGCCTCGTCTTCTAGTTCGGCCGCGTCTCCCGGATCTAAAGGTTCGCCATTTTGGCTCTTAGTCACGACTGGAAAAACCTTTTGTGTATCGACAAAGTCCGAATCTCGAGGGAGAGGCGGATAAATGCGACATTTGGGAGGGGTATCATGGAGGGCACCGAGCAAAGATGGTGTTGGGCTAGGGGAGGGGGATTTAGCCGATTTTGGGGCAGGGGGATCACTCGAAAGAGACGATTTTGAGGCCGCCCGAGATAGGGGGCGGAGGCAATATTCTGCCACTGACAAGAGTTGACGTTTATCAGGGTCAGTATTTTCAACAATATCTCTGATAAGACCCCAATAGGAAAATACTGAAACAGGAACAGAGTCAGGGCCGTTTTTGATAAGATAATCATTTAAATCTCTACCTACTTTCTGCCATTTTTTAGGATGAATTTCGGGGCCATTAATGATAAACCACGGACAGACTTCATCAACAAAAATAAAAAACTTTACCAAGTCTTTCTTTTTAACTCGAACTCCTCTCTCCCTAAGTGAACTTTTTAGGTCTCTTATGAAGACCGCTTCTTTACTTAATCTAGTTCCCATTTTCTTGTAAGGCGGCCGGTACTCACCAGGGACGACGACCTCCGTGAGCGGCGAAAGGCGTCTCCTATTGTTTCATCAAGAAGGGGTCTGGCCAGACGATATCTTACTCGGGGGTCCGCCTGCGAAGGATCCGCGCCTCGAGCCCCACGTTGGGCGCCACTTGTCCCGTCCAGCGGGACCTAGTTACTTGTGGGGACGAGGGGGATCCGACCTGAAAGAAAATGGGGGCGAGAGAAGAGCGAAGGCAAGACAGTATTCTGATCAAGCCTTCAAATTTTATTGTAAGACGGGGGTAGATATACACCAGTGTTCAGGGGCAGAGTGGGCCATAGGATACTTGTAAGCAGGGGATTGGCTGCATAGCAGGGATGGCGCAGCGAGTTACATTCTGATTGGTATATGATAATGGGGAAGGAGGGGGAGAAGAGTATCTCTTGGCGCGCGCGGGCTTCCTTGTTGGCGCGCGCGGGCTCGCAGCTAATCTCCAGGAAGTGAAGCAGGAACCTCATGAACTGTGGCCATCTTGTTGTCTTTGTGTGGCTCCCAACAAAAATTAACAAAATAAACTTATCAAATGCCAACAATTTTGCTTAAATTTTTGGACTGTCAGAAATGCTTTTTACTTTGGAAAATTGCCTGTTTTATAACACTTAACATTCAAAAGAAGATAGAGAGTACACATTTGGGCCACAATAAAATTCCTCTGAAAATACTTCTGGAATCCAGTATCACCTCAAATAAGTTATTAAAGATTAATGTTACCACTGAGAATTCTAAAATAAATTACAAAAGATTAAATTAGTGTAAATGTCTTTTATCCTTAAGATAGTCTAGGTAGCCACATAATATTTTTCCTGTTTTAAAATGCAATAATAATTAAAGTCTGATAGTTTCCTAGTTTCCAAAATTGATCCTTCAAAGGATGCCAAAAAGATTTAATATTATAGGCAATAGAAAGAGCAACTGATGGTATTATTTTTTTATTAGTCCCTTTATCAAATGAGTCAAATATAAATGTTATAGGTTTACAAATTCAATATATACCTGGGATGTTGGCTTTGAGTATCTTTCCCTGATAGACGGTGATCATTCACTGCTTGTGTCTAACAGCCAAAGTGGACAGTTTTTGCCAATCATTTGCTTAATTCAGGAGCACCTAACTCATAAACAGTGGCGCTGCATTTTGACAGAACGATTGCAAATTCCTAATTTCAAGGATGATGGTGCAGTATTTCGCCACAGAAAGTACAGGATAGAGCAGTGATGATGAGAGTAGATGGAGATTTGAATCCCACCGTGGTCCCTGATAAGTCTTTAAAGCTTTCAAAAAATTATTTAGCTTTTCTTAGCCTCAGTTTCCACCTTGGACCACAGGATAATAACAGAAGCTGCTCCACAGAATTGCAAGGGTTAAGTCAGTTAATACACATAATGCCCCTTGTGATCAAGAAATGCACATACTCTTTTAAATACAAAAAAAAGAAACCTTTACTACTTCAAGGCATGTGACACAAAAACTTAGAATAGAAACTATTTAACATATGAAATCATTGAGTTTATTTTAAATGTATGCAACATTATTGCCTAATTTTCAGTAGGAATCAGGCAAGAATAACTCAGTTCTGAACTTACTCTGAGGCTGTTCCCAGGTCTGAGAAACCAGGATCATACCTACTACATTATATTTAAGATCCAGTCTTGTACCCCATTTTAGTAATTGAGCCTCTGTCTTATTCCTCCAAGTCTGAGTTCTTGCCATCATTTAGGTCCACAACACCCTCTTACCCCCTCAGGCCCCCCACAAGGAGAGCCTTATTGCTTAATCAGTCCAACCTCCCTTTCAGCTCCTTCCTGATACTCTCTGCTTGTTTCTCCTGGCATTAAGTTGTGGCTTCAACCATCAAGTGATTATTTAGCATTTATTATGTTAAAGGGACTGGTTTAGACTCAGTGGCATGGAAAGGAAGAAGCTAACACATGAAGTCACTCTCCCTAGAGGGCTTTGTCCTCCTAATTAGATACCTACCAGGCACTACCACCAGATTGTCCTACTCTGGGTGCCCCCAAACCTTTCCCTTGCTTGCTTGTGTGATCAGTCTTATTTAATCTGTCAAACCAACTTGCTGAGATTCCTCCAAAAAGCCAAAGTGCCCTTTGACGTCCAAAGAGACCAGCAACAGACTCCATGGGAAATCAGCACAGACAGGACAAATGTGACCTTCTACTCTGCATCTTGGCTAGTCAGACCCCCTGGAGTTTACAGTGAGGGCACTGCCTGCTTGAACATGAGCATAATCGCCCACCAGCTGGCGGGCACCAGATCACTCCAAGCATCTGAATGTATCCGTCGTTCCCCCCCTGCACTGCACAACTGGATATTGCTCCTGATGGCACGTTCACTCATCCACCTTCCCCTTGATCCAAAGGCCATCACTATGATTTAGGATCATGGGTACCCACAAAGATGTGTCTCTGATGACCTCTGCCCTGAGCCCAACTCTACAGAAACACAGGGATTCAGAAGAGGGGGACCAGATGAAAAGAAACCCATCCATTTTGTTGAGGTCACCCCAAGGGATAAGACTTTCCTTTAGGGAGCCCTTTCCCAAGGCACGTACAATTCAGCAGCAAAACACTGTGCATCCCATAGACAGTGAGCATTTGACAGGAGGTGCAACATGAGGGAAGCCAGCTTGACTGGAGAACTGGACACACCCCAATGGGCAGGGCCATGTAATAGATTTGATTCATATTTAACTAATTTAATCCTGATGACACTTTGAATTGCACAGTCCAAGCTCCATTTGATTGATGAAGAAATAGAGAAGTAAGCAGTGCGGTCAAGGCCACACAGAGTCTGAGTAACACAGTTGTTGGGACTCTCTTTCCACAATATAAGACCACCTCCTAGGAAAAGTGCAACCACAGAGCCTCTGTGGGCCAGTGTTTGGTTGTAAGGATGAGCCAGTGATTAAGTCCTGGTGCTCAGTGAAGGCTAGAGGGAGCTTTGATAGCTGCATTAAAAAAAAAAAATGACAAGGAGTTTCTAGGCAACAGAAACATTCCAGAGTCATTATAGCTTTTGCCTTAACCTGCCAGTAGACATGACCTATATTGGTCCTATCTGACCAGAAGGGACAGAAAGAACAGAAGCTGGGTAACTCCTAGGTTCCCCTCTGCTAATCAATGAATGTACACAAGACTTAGAACCATTTTCTACTCCATCTCATGAGCAGCTCTGGCCCTCAATTCATGTTCAAAAACACAGTACATCTTCAACTTTACTTGTTTATTTATCAGTTTAACAATCAAGAGATGTTTAAACCTATGTGAGAGGTTCTTGGACTTCAGAGATGAGGTGAACAAGACTAGGTCCCTATCCCCAAAATGTTGATGTTCCAGTGGTGAAAAAGCAGTTGAACAGCTAAACTCAGCATCATTTGAAAGGTGTCATAAAAGAGGTATAAGCTCAATGGAATATTATTCAGCCATAAGAATAAAACAAATCCTACCATTTTCAACAACATGAATGGAGCTAGAGGGTATTATGCTCAGTGAAATAAGCCAGGAGGATAAAGACAAGTACCAAGTGATTACACTCATCTGTGGAGTATAACAGCAAAGTAAAAACTGAAGGAACAAAACAGCAGCAGAATCACAGAACCCAAGAATGGACTAGCAGTTACCAAAGGGAAAAGGGTTCAGGAGGGTGGGTGGGAAGGGAGGGAGAAGGGGATTAAGGGGTATTATGGTGAGCACACATAATATAGGGGGGGCCACAGAGAAGGAAGTATAGCACAGAAAAGACAAGTAGTGACTCTATAGTATCTTACTATGCTGATGGACAGTGACTGTAATGGGGTATGTGGTGGAGACTTCATAATAGAAGGGATGTAGTAACCACAACGTTGTTCACGTGAAACCTGAGCATAAGATTGTATATCAATGATACCTTAATAAAAAAAAAAAAAAGAGGTGTGAGTTGAGGGTTTTGTGGGATCAGAGGAGGAGGAGGCTTGGGTGGAGGAAAGTTTCACAAAGGTAACATATAAGCTGTGTGTGAAGTATCAGTGATGTGTACAATCATTAATTCAGGTCTTTTGATAGAGTTTACAATCCTGGTGATCAGAGAAAAATCCCAAGTAGAGCGGCAAAGTTTTCATTTTGAATATTTATAACATACTTCTTATATTGAAATGAATGGAGCTGCTAGTGTTTTGCTACTGGCACTTTTCACGAGCACTCAATCCATTTTTATCCCAAATGTTGCAATATGCTACTCACCAAACCGTATTAACTCTGGCTAAGGCAGCATTGGGAATATCAGCCTCACCAACCCACACAAATTTAATCTAGGCTCCAGCTTGGCACACTACTTAACTCCAGAGCATATTTATTTCCACCGTTTCCAACTTAAAAAAAAAAAAACTAGTTAGAGGACTTTCATGTAGTATACTCAAATAAAAAGTTGTCTTTTATCTTGGTTTGAAACTTAAGAACAGGCAGGCAAATACTTCCTGGCTAAAAAATAAATATTCCAAGCGTCAGGACAACAAATGCAAAAGAACACAGAACCCTATCTGATTAATGCTAAGAGTCCTTAAGAGGCTCCTGGTATGGCAGCTGTGGGGTGTGTACTATCTGTACGTCCTGAAGCTAGAAGCCAGACCAAATTTCTAAAGACTGAACTATAACATTCGCAATCACTATGGAGCTTTCCTGGAAGGCAAGGTAAATTCTTCCATGAAGAGAATATATGCAGATTTAGCTAGTTTCCAAATGGAAAGATGAGCTGCAAAGTTTTATACCATTTGGAGGTTGTATTTGCCCAGTGGGAAGACCAGTTAAAGGAGAATTACAGTAGTTTAGGCTTGAAAAAAAAAGAGGGGGAAAAAGGAAAAGCAATGAATCAGTGCTCTTAGACTGTGAGCAGTGCTTTTAGGCTTAATGCTAAAGTACATTATTTTTCCCCTAGAGGAAAAGAAATAGTTTAAATTATATTATTATTGTGATTCATAAATAAGAATACGGCACTGAGTTATTTTAATCTGCCACTGATGCTACTCGCAATTACAGTTTTCCATTGCAGCAGAAGAGTGCTACTATCAGAGGTAAGAAAAAGCAGGCATGAGTGTCTGTTTATTTGTGTTTTGATTATTAAGTCTATTTTTAAGAGGAATTACTAAGAACAAAAAATGAATCTAGTCATTAACAGGCCTGCTGTGCTGTAGAATGTTCTAATTAAAGACAATAATATGAATACTATTTGATGTACATGATATAGGGTTGTGAAATATTATTAGATTAGAAGTACCCCAGGGCTGGCATAATCTCGGTTTTGTTGTTCCTGTTGGGTTTGTTTGTTGGCTGGTTGGTTTTGGTTTTACTTGATAGCATTTGTTGGAAGGGAACAAAGAAAAAAACTTGATGGTCTCAACAAAGTTTAAAGTTAGTATCTTTGGGGTCTGAACACTGGGGGTCAATGTTCTAGGGGGAAATCAAGGTAGAGATTTCCAAATGAGGCCAAATTCAGTTTAGTTCTTCAGATTTTAAGGATTGTTCATATTCTTTTGCTTAGCATCCTGGCGAACTGATTGTAAAGTAAGGAAGCCATGTTTACAGACATTGAAGACTGAAGTAAAACCAAACTAAACTCTTATCTTGAAATCTACTCCACATGGATCGGGTGGCTTGACTCTCAGGGTTTGTACAATCAACATCACAGGGTGCTTTAAATACTCTCTGTAACTAGCCTGTTTGAAAGCCAGAAACACATCTAGGGCACTCTTGGTGGGTCATTTTTCTTGATTCTCTAAAGAAATAATTTATCAGAAAGTGATTCATCATCCATAACATAAATCTGATCAATCTCTGAATCTATTTCAATAATTTGGAGATTAAACATATGCAAGTCATCACTTTCTTCAACACAGTGGATTATTATTTCAAGAAAAGGTATAATATCGAGACACGCCCACAGTCGCTCCTGTCAAAGCAGAGAAAGAAGAGAGGAGAGTGCTCACAGACACATGCGAAGTCTTCACTCTCACGGTAGTGATGTCACTATCACAACAAGTAGGATTATCCAGTCGTACATGTGCCACCAGAACTTGCTGCCTTTGCCCAAACAGCCCCCTGGGTGTAGTGCATGCACTGTGCATGAAATAAACCTCTGTAGACAAAGAAGAATGTAGGAAACTCCGTTCTTAAAGCATGGCTTGGAACTTAAATATCCGTCGGTGGTCTGGATGAATCCCTGGTGTCTAGCAAGCATTAGGAGACATAAAATAAATGTTTTTGAATAAACCAGTGAACTACTGCAATAGGCCAAATGGGTCTAATTATCTGAATGCAAACAAGAATTCTACAATTAGACCAGAGCTTACAAAAGCCTGGGATGTTTTTATTTCCAGCTGTCTTCACCTTATTCTATGGTCTTTCTTTTATGTTTCAACTGTTCTAGTTCATAATTCCACCTGGAAAATGGGCAAATCCACTGTATCAGATGGCCGTGATCCACAGCCCCACACAGGTTCTGCTACACCTGAAGACCATTCCCAGAACCCTGGGGAAGGGCACCCCGGAGACAAACCCCACAACCGCAAAAAACACTAAGCCCTAAAATAACTTTATTAAAAGAAAAGCTTTTAACTATTATAACTATATATTTAGCATGCATATTTTGTTCATTTATTTTTATTTACCTAAGTGTGAGATCCCACAGAGAGCACACCCAGGTCTTTGGAGCTGTTAGCATCCCAACAGGCTCACTTCCTTAGACATGCTGCTGAGGTCTTGCCATGTCCTCATGGCCCCTCTCCACTCCCAGGGCTCACAGATGGTTCCCGTCTACCCACTGCAGGGGAATCTCTCCCTTCTCCTCTCACTCCCCTCTGAAGAAGGCCCCTCTTGATGTTCCCTCTCTAAGATGGGCAGTATCCTTTCTTCAAAGAGCTTTCCTTCTACAAAAAATAAGAATAGCTCTTGGTTTCAAGCAGTTCCTTCTTTCTACCCACCTACTTTAAACTTCTGAGGGAAGGAATCGCAATGTCTGGGTACCTGCTTGAAAAAGCAGAAAGGAGAAATGTGGTGAGAAAATAAATGAATAAATAAATGAGTATCTCAGTAAACGTCACACTTGTCTGCTTCTGTAATCTCTCAAACAACACCCTGGCCTCTGTTTGCCAAAATCACCCTTCCATTCACTCACTCAACAAGAGCTTATTAAGTGCATCCCCTGCTCTCAGCACCAGGGAGCGTCCCCTGTGTGCCTGAGGCCACGTGGTTGCTGCTCGCTCAGCCTCTGCTACCTGGTGAGAGACAGAGACGAGGCAGTAGGCCCCCCGGAAGGCAGTAGGAACGCGCTGATACGGGAAACGCACAGGGAACTCGCAGAGCCGTGGGAGGGACGGAAGCCCAGGGAAGGTAAATGGGACCGAAGGAGGCACCCAAAGGAAGTGACATCTAAGAAAGCCCGGAAGGAAAAATCAGGGCCAGCCGTGGAATAGAAGGTGGGAAGAGAGAGGAAGGGAGGGAGAGGAAATGAAGAAAGAGGATTTCAGGCTTTAGAAATAACCTTGTACAAGTTCAGAGGTGAAGAAATAGAAGCCAAAGATTTAGAGGTTAGTTCCGTATGTCTGGAGACAAGAAACCAGATGCGGCTGGAGAGGAAGCTGGTGTCAAATCAGGAAGGACATTCAGCCAAGTTAAAGAGTTTGAGCTTCCTACCGAGGGCGGTGGGAGCTCTGCTGGGTGTTAAGCAAGAGAAGAACAGCACCCCGGCTACGATGTGAACGATGCCTTGGCAGAGGCAAGAGTAGAATCAGAGAGTCTAGCATGCAGGCAGCTGCAGTGGTCGAGAGAGAGAGACGATGGGGCTCAACTAGAGTGGTGACAGTACAGATGGCAGGGAGGGGACAGATTTGGACGATGCAGAACAGAGAGCTGACAGAACGGGCAGCTTAGACGTTTGGGCAGAGGAAAAGGGTTAGGATTAATCCATCCATTTAACCAGTATTTACTGAGCACCTACTATGTGCCAAGTACTGTTTCATGTGCCAAAAATACAAGAAAGAGTCATACTTGCTCACCAAGGTAAAAGAATTGAGTCACATACTGAACCCAGGAGCACAAGTAAATTTATAATTAAAATTTGTATCAAGAGCTATGAAGAAAAACTAAAGAAGATGGCGAGAGAGCACAATGGGGAAGGGGTTCAGACGGGAAGATGCGGGAAGGCCTCTGTGAAGGGGTAGCATTTCCGCTGAGTCCTGGAAGGAGCCCAGGGGCAAATGGGGAAAAGGACACCCAAGGGGGAAGAAACAGTGTGTAGAGAAGTGGCAGTATTTAGATATATTCGCAAGGAGAACTGCTGTCCTTGGTGACACACTGGATGCAGGACTGAGGGAGAAGGAAGCCTCAGGGTGATTTCCAGCTTTCAGCCATGAGCAAAATTCAGATCGTGATCAGCTCTTTTCACACAGCCTCTTTCTTCACAGCAAACTGCCCACGAGCCAGGCACCAGGCAGTGCTTCCGCCTGAGGCCGTGCTCTGCCCTGCCCTTGTCTTCAGATAGGCTGGCCATACTCGGAGACAGGGAAAAATGGGACTAAGACCTGTTTGTCCTCACCCGGAGACCTCATCCCTTGTCTTTCCAGCCTTCCTCCTGAGTTTGACTGTGTCACCTTCCCTAAGTCTCTACAAGCACAAGACCAAGGACCAACACCTCCAGTCCAGCTCTAGACACTTCCAAGCCCTATTAGGAATGATTCTAATTGGCAAAGGCCAGTAAGGTATTTGCTCTTTCAGATCAATGATCTACACTTCAAAGAGAATATTTGATGCCTTAACCTACTGATTTTTACACATTTTAAACAGTAGAATTCTTTTATCAAACTTATAAACTTGTTCTTACAAAGAAGCCCAACCTAGAGAAGAGATGAAAAGAGAACCATTCTGGTGGAGGCTTCGGTGAAGGGTCCTGAGCCTCCTCTGCTCTACTCTCCCCTCCTGGCCCCAAAGTTATCCCCGTGGGACTTTGAGGTTTTGCCTCAACTCAAAGTTAAGTTGGGGAAAACAGCAGGAAAGTCTAGGACTGAGTTAGAAACAGACTTTCTCAAATCCTAACATGAAAAGCTAGAAAGGAATAAAAGAGAAGGTAAACCCAATGATTCCTAGAACCCTCTTCTTGTTATGAAAATAGTATTTTAAATATGCCTTATATTTTTATGTGTTACATGATGAACAAAATAGGCAGGGGATCAGTCAGGCTCTTGGAACTCCTGTTAGGTAATGTGAAGAAAGTTGAATGACTGTGTACAAAGATGTGAAGGGCCACAAGGGATAACAGGGGTCTAAGAAGAGGCGCAAGGTGCCTTTCTCAGGCTGTGAACAGAGACCTCAACAGGAACCGGGTCCCTAATCCAGGGGAAGCTGAGGAAAAATGCCCCAATCTCACTCTGATTTCCCTCTCCCTCTTGTAACCAGAAGCCAAAGGACAAGGAAGCCAGAGACAGACCCTCAGAGCTGAGTGAGGAAGGGTAGAAAGTATATCTGCAATAAACAGGAAATACACGGCATAGGCGGCTGGCCTGATATGTAGATATGTGAATATTTTAATGTACTGTCCACACTAGGACTACAGTAAAATATAAGATCATTTAGCACATGACATAATATAAGGTGGCAATTAATTTAGAGTTAAGTTCATTTAAGCTCCTAAGTGCTCAAAGTAATAGCTCTGACATCATGGGACAATGATTCGGGCTTTTAAATATTTCTCCCGGGGGTGTCTAGAAAAAACTTGTTTGACCTTTAGTTAAAGTCTGTCTCAGGCAGACGATTGATTGTATCTGCCCTGAAAGGTGATCCCTAAAGACAGCTTCATGGCACAATTGCTACTAATAAGCTTTTCCTTCAGGTTTTTCTTCAAGCAATTTGGTGAAAATACTCAGGTGACAGCAACATGGCCAACTATCTCTAAAAATCCCCCCTCACAATGCTGAGGGCCTCAGTACTTAAGCTGCTTTGGGGATGTCTTCATGGAGCAATTATCTTGAGGGCCCAGGCAGTACGTCTGCATGTGACCAGCATGCTGAGCTGGCATGTGGTGGACACAGTTAGAACACAACTCAGTTTTCCTTTCTCAAAGTTCCTCTGTATCTGCTGTGGGGGTGATGCTTCCCAGCCCTGGAGGAGACTTCAGGGACCAGGATTCTTGACCCCCTCTTAGGAAATAGGCAGGCTACCATCTTTCTTAGGGCGAGAACTGCTCTCAGCGTCCTTATTCTCGCTCTGCTCACCTTCTCCCCACTCCTGGTGACACTGGGGGTGGAGAAACAGGGAAGAGAAGAGGAGAGCCTCACCGGCTGACAGCTGCTTCCCCTGGACACGGGCTGTCAGCCCTCCCGTCCCAACAGCCTTGTGAGGCTCACTCTTCCACCAGTGGGAGCGTTAAAGGCATTATTGAGAGGGCCTCAACTAGGCCCCTCTGACCAAGGCTTTTCCGCCCAGGAGTCTGGTCCCCTGCTGCATCCCCTGCCTCACAGCGTCCCTGGTTAGGGTCCACTGAGACTCATGCAGGCCAGCTCTCCCCCCACGCACCCAGGATGTCCCCAGGACCACCTCACAGGACAGCCCCCCGCCCATTCCGGACTTTTGTTGTCCCTCTCCCCTTCCCCTTAGCCCCTTCCCCCTCTCATTTTCTCCCCCTTGCACACACAGGTTCCATGTGGCTTTGGCTGTCTCAAATGTCCCAGCTCCACCAAACTGGTCTGTTGAAGAGTTCCCAGCATGCACCCCACTGGCAAGAGGAAGCAGCACTGTCATGAGAGGCTGTCGGCACTCCAAGGGGGTCTCCTCAGGAACCCTCTTGTCTCTCCATTCATCCCACCAGTTCTCCTTCACCGACACTGAAATTTCCTCTGGTGTTTAGCACTCCACTTTCACATTTCACATCTACTCTATTTTGGTGCCTTGGACAAAACTAAAAGATACATTCATATGTACATTCACACATACATCTACATTCTATTTTACACTTTGTACTTTTATAGCTTTAGGGTTTCGATAGTTCAACTCTGGGAATTCTCAGGCTACTAAAAATCAGTGTGTGGTGCAGGCTTTTGTAAATAGGAGCAAGACTCAAACTTGCCTACTTATTTACCCATCATTTCCTACCAAAAGAATTTAAGAAGGGCTGCAAATAATGCAGTGACAGGTTTTTAATGGAGGAAACTAGAAGGTAAGCATTAACTGATGGCACATAATCCTCCAAGTTTAAGTTGCACTATATTTAATGGCTTGAATGTAAATAAATAGGTGATTATTCTATACCATTGGTTCTTTTGCATCTATAAAAATCATATGGAGGCCATTAAAATGAAGATTCCTGGGAATCTTTCCAAACATCTACATTTTAATAAGATGATGGATGAATTCAAAGAATACAGTTGAGAAACTCTGCTATATATAAGGATGTACCTGAGGGACAATAAGACTTGAAGGTGCCTGTAGACATGATATTTGGACCTTGTGCTTCCATTGACCTAAAAGAAGCCCTCTCACTTGCCTCAGTCAGGATCCTGACCACTGAATCAAGAAGGTTATTTAAAGCTTAAATCACAAAAATAATAAAAATTCAACATTTTTCTTTAATTTGAAATATGGCATTTATTTATCAATCTTGTTTTTATGGTGTTAAACCTTTTTTTTTCTTTTGAGTATGGTTCTTCTGGTAGATGTTCTAAAAGACCATTCTTCCTAATCAATGCATTTCCCTAATCCATTCCCTGTAATTCCCAGTTCTGATTTCTTTGAAGTGGGTTCAGAACCTAAACACAAATTGAATGCAAAGTCTGTCTGGATTTTTAATATTCCCTCTTAGTAATTTATAGTTTTACTGTACACACCTAGTTTACAGCAATATAGTTTAACTACTTATCCCATGCCTCTACAAAACATTCAAGTTTCTTTTCGTGAAGACAAAATCCCAAATCCCTATTTCTTTATCAAAGTCATCTAACACTGGTTGATAGAGGGGCAATTAGGTTAAATGATGGCAATAACAAAATCAGCTGGCAGAGCAAGTTGGGGGAGAAAATCATTGACTCTTGATAAGGACATAACTCACCGTGGGGAGCAGAAGTGCAAGGTGGGAGTATAGCCGAGTTGGCAAACCAGTTCTTACAGGACTACATAGTAAATATTTTAGACTGCCTCAACTACTCAGTTCTATCTGTGGCACAGAAGCAACTGTAGGTCATAAGGAGACAAATGAATGTGGCTGTTCAAGAAAACTTTATTCACAAAACAAGCAGCTGGCCTGCAGACAATATTTTGCCAACCCCTGAACTATAACAGTGGTTCTCAACCGTTAGCATGCATCAAAATCAACTAGAATTTCTGATTCAGTAGATACAGTAAGGTTGTTAGCAGAGCGTAAGAATTTACATTTCTAACAAATTCCTAGATGATGCTGACAGTGTTGGTCCGAGGCCCGCACTTTGAGAAGCACCAGAGTGTAACTGACTGGCATGCTGGGTGTCCAGGGTGCTGTGAGCAATGGTCTGTTTACCTAATGAAGGCGTTTTATCTCAGGTTCCCTTGAAAATTGAGCCCGAGGGAAAACTTATTAGCTAATGCTTTGAGGAATGAAGAGGGGAAACCCAGGGGAGCCAAAATAAGGGGAAAAGAGAAAAAACGGAGGGAATAAGACAAACACAAGGGATGTGTGACTGTGTGGCCACAGCTTCGCAACAAACACAGCCGGCTGTTCAATCTCGCCAGTTGTCTCCACAGAGCCTGTGGAACTACTTTTTGAAATAGTCCTTGACGGAGGGGAAGGGCAAGAAATAGATCCGCCGGCTTCTTTCCTTCTTCGGCAGGTCCCTCTTGTGCCGCCTGGCCCCTCCACGCAGCTGCAGGGGTAGCTGGCACCTCCCCATGGCCTCTCCAGCCACTCCGGCCTGTCCAGTGCAAGGACAAGGGGTGCCTCTGTTTACACCGCCTTAGCCTGGACCCTAGAACGTCTGTCTCCTCTCACCCGTTAAATCAGCTATTCCCCAAATGCTATCTAGACTTTCTATTTTCTTTCAGTGATGCCCTCCATTCTCATGACTTCAAGTGGCATCGCTCTGTGAACTATTCAAGTGACTCGCTGTAGCCCTGACACCTTTCCCAAGGATATCAGCCAGAGCAAGCCTCAGCGCTGTGGCGGGCCCACGTGAGTTCTAAGGGAACCTTCCGCTGATGTTTAGGGGGGTGTATTTTATATCCTGTCACCTCTAGTCTGAGCTGATCATCACAAGGTGACACCTGACCTTAAGCAATCAATCCACAGGCTAGCAGTAGCCCATGCCTCGTCCTGCTGAGAGAAGATGGGATGACCAAAGAGATTTCTCCAGAGAATGTGAATATTCAATGCCCAGAGCCTGAGCAGTCGGCATTAGGTGCTTAAACTGAAAAGATCCAAAGAGATAAAGTCAAGATTACATCAACCCCAAAAGCAAGCTGAAGTGGAGGAGGGAAAAGAAAAGATAAGAAAGAAGAAAAATCCTGGCAAAGCAGAGAGACAGTGCAAGCACAGAGAAGGGGACAGTTGTCCGGGGCACTTGGCCCCTGGTGGTCCTACCCTGAACACTATGCCACTTCCATGTTTGATCCTCCTAAGGTCAGTTCCTGTACTACTAACCCACGGGGCTTCCACTCTTCTCCAGCAGGACATCTATCTATAAGACATCAGTCCCTGAGTATAAATCGCCTCGTGCTTTTGTCTACATGATCTGCTCTGCCGGTGCTGTCTTCCAGCAAAAACCAAATACCGCCAATTGAAATTTTTTCCATCCTGCTTAACGATGCTCTCCTCCTTGTACCAATGCAAAGTAACTGCTCTCTCCCTCCCCTAGACTTTCATAAAATCTTGTTCTTACACATGTTTACCACCCATATTTCTTGTGAACCATAAAGTCCTTCAGTGCACAAAATACGAACGTTTTTGACCCTCATGATGTCTTACATATAATAGATTTTCAGTTACTATTTGCTATTGTATTGAATAATTATTCTAATTCTTTTATATATTAATAACATTCCTCCATACTATCCCTAATATTATCCCATTTGGTCATAATACTTACAAGGCAACATGATATGCCAGCATAGCTCTTTCCCACTTTATATGCATCATCTTATTTAGACCTCTCAACAGCCTTGTGGAATAAATACTATTACCATAGTGTCCTTATTTTGTAGGAAAGGAAAGCGAAGCACTAAGAGTTTAAATAACCAGCACAAGGTCACACAAGAGCACAGGGATTTGAGCCCATGCAGTAAGGTGCCAGCACCTATACCTGTAGCCACCATGCCATCATGCTAGGTAGTGGCTTAGTTACAACAAACAAAATATGGTCCTCACTTAGATGAGGACTGCAGCTGGTGGGAAAAAGGACACATGACCGACAGAGAGAAGATCCGCAAGTCTAAGTCAGATTAAATCTTTGAAATTCCTGTCAACCACCAACCACCTGTATGATACGTGATGATGCAGAAAGCAAAGACCCAGATAATTATGGGCTCTGAGTCATAATCCTCCCCTTCACTAGACTAGAGGAGCCCCACTGACCAGCTGCCATAAAATCCAATTCGTCTGGGGGTAGAGCAATAGGAAACTGTGTTTGAGCAGAGTAGATAACTGTGAAGTGTTTACTTTTTTTCTTGTCAATAAGGATCAGAATATTATATCAAAATTTCCAACACCTTTTCATGTTTCCTTGGAAACAGTCCAGTCTAAGAAACTCAGGGGTGGCTGCGAACAGCAATCACCTGGCATACAATTGTATGCACAGAAATCCCTGCCACCACCCCATCTCACTCAGTCTTGGAAGCAGACGGATATCCATACCGTTGGACCATGAGCTCTTCCTTCATTTCTCCAAGTGCCCTACTGACAGTGCTAGAAACGCCACCCAGCTGCTCAGCATGGTGTCAAGGACTTTAGTCTCTGGAGTTGCTATTCTCAGGGTGGATCATAATCCTGCCCCTTATCGGCTGTTTAATCTTAACAAAGTCATTTTATCCTCTCTGGTACTCAGTTTACTTACCTGCAAAATGGGAATAATAATTGCACCTCTTCCAGTTGGAGGGGGTGGACTTATGCTAGTTAAATAATGCATTTGTAAAGCTCTTTTCTGGGATAGAAGAACCCTAATATATGATGCCTATTTATTAAGCATCTAAAATATTCTAACCAATTCTGACTGTGCAAACAATTTTTCTAACATTGTTTACTCTCTCAAACTTAGATTATTTATCTGTAAAACAGAGATGACATCCATTGCTTATGATATAGGGAAGCATTAAATGAAATAACATAAGTGAAACAAAATTCCTTGTTACTTGGTAGGCACTAAATTAAACTATTCTTAAATTCTACCATAAATTTGCTCATAGAGAAGACCTCAGTGCATTAGCCTACTACTACCAATCCTCATATAAATCTCCAGTTTCTTAAAGAAAAGCATTTTGAATGAGTTTTCCTATTATTGAGTTGAAATAGGCTAGTTAAAAAAAATATCTACTGGTCATTAATTCCTTACAAATGTTTTCAGTCATCTTCTGAATAATTCAGTCCAACAAAACTTTTTTAATATCAACAAACCAAACACTTGGTTAGATAATTTACCCTTAGGCATTAATTTCAAAACAAAGAATTTAGAACAAAAATCTTTGAAACAAAAGAAACTAAACAAACAGCTAACAACTAGTGACTTGAAGATGGATGGGGGAAAAATCAGTGTTTGCTAAGCAGGCAATACTTCATTCTGCACAAAACTTCAGTTTTTCCTCAGAATATAAGGAAGACAATTATCACACTATTAGATTTTTAGACTTTGTTCTTATTTAAACAAGTCCCACAATACCCATTGATCTGCATTTAGACAAGTTCTGAATTTAGACAAGGGCCAGCATCTGGGCGGAAATGAAGAATCATGAAACAGTAAATTATATTCCCAAATTGCGTAACCTCTGTTCTTTGGGGCTCCAAATGAATACAATGAGCAATTACATGCCCATCAGATGCTCAAGATAACGGTAGATTACCAGAAATCAGAGAAATTAACTATTTTGTTGAGTAAGATAAGACACAGAAATTTATAAGTGAAGGATAAGGATCAAGGCTTTAAAAGAATAAAAGAATACCACAAAAATCCTAAACCATTTAAAGTATTTACTAACTGTTAGCTCTCTATACAGGCACTTCAAGGTCATTTGAACAAAAAAACGAAAATAATGAAACTACATCCTCAAGGTAAGAGCTTTACAGAACGAAGCAGGATCTAAATGTGCAAACACAGATACCAAGACAGGAGAGTCATGTGAAAACCCTACAGAAAGGACAACAGCGGAGTTCTGAGGGGAGAAGAGGGTGTCAAGTGGAGGAATTAATAGTTAAGGTTTCCTCAGCTTCAAACGTTCTGGCCTCAAAGTTGAATGAATTAGAAGATATGAAAACATAAAAATGCTTTCTTTGTGTACAAAATACAGAGAGGCACGATTAAAGACTCCTTTAGGACAGAAACAAAATCGTAACAAACTAAATTTCTGGGCCATGGTCATTTCCTGATTCCCAGCACAGAACCTACTATCTCTGTCCAAGCCATTGGACTCTACTGACATTCCTTTCAAGTGGATTGCTCGCTTTTTCACCTTGGCCTCTGTGCTTGAGCAAGAACTTGTTTCAAAACTCTGAGCCAATGATGATTTTTGCATTGGCAGATATGTGAGAAATTAAAACTCTGCATTGATCAAACGGCCTTCACATTTCCCTCAGTCGCCCTAAACGTCAGACAGGTTTCTTCCTGACGATAGGCCCCCTGACCTCTCTTTTCTCAGAGCATTTACTTTCGAAAACTTGTAATTGCAAATTCTTTCTCTGCCTCTTCGAAATGTAGATAAATCTTCTCCTGCCTCTCACTAGTTTTACAACCAGGAATTTCTTTCTCAAAGACCTGGAAGTGATCCCTTTGAAATGTAACCATCAAGAAAGCTAGCGCCCCTATCTATCAGTCTCTGTGGGAGGGCAGCAGCCTAACTTAAACAAGAGACAATTAGCCAACATGGATGGACTAATGGCCCCAGCACCCTCCAGTACTTTGCCACTAGCTCACCCCAGAGCTTAAAATCCCTCCCCCTTTTTGTTTCAGCACAGTTGAGTTCCATTTCTCTCCCCTACTGTAATATTCTTGAATAAAGTCTTCCTTCACTGTTTAAACTCTGACCAGTGCAATTTTTCTTTGACAGCATACAGGATTTCTAATGAGTCCTTTTGAGATCTTTTGCCCTATTAGAAGATTTCATAATTAAGTAAAACAAAAATATTTAAACCACATATGCAATAGTACATTACATGTCAAAATTTTCAGAAACAAAACAATTATTTTAATATAAGTTGAGAAAACTTGGACTGACAGTCTGGCAGAGATGGTCAGTTGTCTATCAGAGAATATAAGAGTAGATAAATTTTGGAAGATAGAGAGGTCAACAGGTTCCTGTACAGAACCATCCAGTAAGATGAGGTAGAAAATGATCGATGGAATGACCTTTGTAAAAGCAATTTCAGTTCAATGGTACCACTGAATAGAAGAGAAGGGACAAAGAAGAATAAACCAACGTCCCATAAAAACAACTGAATTAATGAAAAATCTATTGTTTTTGTCCTGGGTCTACAATATCCAAAGAATAGTGCCTGGAATATGACCCTCACATGGGTAAGCATAGCACGTATTTCCAAATGTAGCATTTAATAATCAAAGTGCAATACTTTGCAATTTGCCATCCAAGCCAGCATGCAGAGGACAGAGGTGACAAAACAATTGGTAAAATAGTTGGACAGGATAAAACTGGACACATCCAAATAGGAACAGGTAATTATGTGGGCTAATAGTTAAATTGTAACAAATAACACAGGGAAGAAGAAACCGCTCAACTTTGTTGCTTACAGTTGTTCCTTAAGAGATTGCTCTTCAGAGTGATACCACCAAACAAATACTGCTAAGATAAAAATGAAGATCATATTTGATGAAGAGATTACTGGTGAATAGCTGAGAGTTCAAATTCTTCTCCCCACTGAGTGACCCAAGAGGGACCCAGTGACTCTTTTATGGAGAATGCAAACATTCCTAAAAAGTCACACAAGGGTATTTCTAACTTAAAAAATGAGCAGACCTCAAAATATCACTGCAAAGGGTAGTTTCTAAGTACCAATAAGAAAGGGTATGTTTACAATAAAGAAACTTGGTGACACCACCTTAACCAAGAGATGAAGTTAATATCACCAACAGTGGGACAAATGGGCATTACCTGTCCCCTCATATAATGCACTGAGCAGGACACATCGCCTATGTATAGCATTTTTGACAAAAATGTTTAACCAGAATCTGATTATGCAGAAACAGTCAAATTGAGAAACTTTCTGAAAAACAACTGCTCTTCAAATATCTTCAATGTCATGAAAGCTGTAAAAAGCAGGGAAACTTCTATATTAAAGGGGACTAAAGAGTCAGGACAATTAGATGCAACATCTTAGCCTTATTTGGCTCCTGCTCTGAAGAGCATCAGTGCAATGACGGAGAAATTTTCAATATGAACCTTATATTAGATAATGCATTAATGATAAATTTCTTGAGAGTAATAAACACTGTAGTTATGTAAAAAAAAATGTTATTCTTCATGACTGTCTTCCTCATTCTTAACAGTTTTGCAAAAATTATACATATGTATTATTAAGAAAGAAACAACAGGCCCAAAATAGAGCCACTGTGCTAAGCCCAACATCAGCAAACCAAAACTTAATACCTAACTGAACTGCAGTTTCAGCCTGTCCCAGGAGTGTCACCTTTAACCAGTCTCGGATTTCCTGTATGGCACTAGTGAGGTAATCTGCCTGATAGACCCCTGCCCTCTCCCAAAAGAAGGTGACCTTGCCTGAAACAATCCTTTTTGTTTGTTTATTAATGACTTCATAGTCCTACCCTCTTTCTGCCTTTAAAAAACCTTCCATTTTGTACAGCTGTTCAGAGCTTCTTTGTACTTGCTAAAAAGGATTCTACCCAATTCAAGAATCATTGAATAAAACAAATTAAGATCTTCAAATTTACTCAGTGAGTAAATTTGAGTTTTGTTTTTTAACAGTATGTTAAACATCATAATCTTAAGCAAGATTCATATTTTAAAATTAGTTAGCAAAGCTTAGAAGAAGAAATCATATTTACTAGAAGTTAGCTGCATGTTTAGTAAATTAAATTAAACTAATTTTTCAGAGCTTAGAAGGTATTTCAGAGAAATGGAATAGGATTTAGGTTGGTTTCTTTCCAAAATTCAAAAAAGACAACTAATGTCTATCTTGCTATCATGTAGACAAACTAAAGAAATATGAGTTGAATAGTCATAAGGCAAAGTGAATTCAATCTTATCTGGATAGATATAATTCAAAGGGGTTGACATCAGCCTGGAGGGAGCTCTCTAGTATTAATATATAGGATTCTAGCCATCAATTAGATGAGAACATGAATGGCATGCTAACAAATTTGTTAGTAACAAAGGCCAATATTCTCAGTGATGCAACCATAAATCCCAAAGATTTTTGACCCACTGAATGGGTCAAAATAAACAACATAATATTTAATGAAAACTACTTTAAGTCCCATTATTATCAATTAGTCAATATATGCATTTTGAACATGTGCCAGGAACAGAGAATAGAAAGGTAAACACTAAGGTCACAGAACTCTTAATCTTGCATGAAAATTACATATTTAGAACAACTACAAGTGAGAGAAGTTCGTGAAGGTGGAAACACACAGCCTTGGAAGCATAATCTAAAGAGAAAATCAAGAAAGGCTGCCCACGGCGGTAATGTACACATGGAAAACTTTGGCGTGCTCTAGGAACAGCCAATCAAATGGGAAGGTACTGCAGTGGAGAGGGGAGGGGAGCAGGGAAAAGAAGACACCGTCCCGGCAAAGGAAGAACATGCGTAAAGGCCCTAAGAAGACGTGGCCATGGCACAGCAACCAGCTGAGAGAAATTCACTGTGGCTAAAACAGAGACAGAAAAGGAGACAGCCCCAAAGAAATGTAAGGAAGAGACAATCCTAATAGCTGTCAAGAGTCAAAAAGGGTTACAGGTTTAACTGACTCTAATTCCAATATGATTCAAGGATGCAATGTAGGTCTTCAAAAGCTACAATATCCAAGACAAGGGCAGTGAGGTTCTATGCTGCTCATTGCAGATCACACCCAACTTTAAATTTTTGCTTAGTTCAAATAAATTCAGAGCAATCTGTATATTAATGCCAACTGAAATCTGGACAAAGAAGAAATTGGAAGTAGGGCACTGAAAGAGAAGAGGGGGTAAGATTCCAGAAGGCCTGATGACTGTCTTCAAATATCTGAACAGCTATTGTGTCAAATAGAAATAATAGTCTGGAATGTATTTACCAAGAATTAATGAATGGAGGTCACAACAATGCGTATTTAGTTCAATTTTAGGAAGACTTTACTAACATAGATCCTGGCTGAAAGATGGAATAGCTGTCTGGGGAAATGCTGAATCTCTCAAGCTGACTGATAAATAGGCAAGGAATTTATAGAGAGAATTCATGTCTTTGAACTAGATAATTAATAGGTCTTCTTCCAAATCCTGATATTCCACAATTCTGTGACAGTGTCATTTTCATTTCATGGGCAACATGCTAAAGAGCTATTCAGAATATTCTAGAAGGAAGAATTTGAATAGGGCCAAGCTGATGAATCTATAAAAACAAAACTTATAAGCAATATCTGTACCACAAAGTTAATTCTTAAAATAAAGGAGTAAAGCTAAATTTGGTCACTAGGGTGGGCCCTGATCCAATATGACTGGTACCCTTATGAGAAGGGGACTTAAGGACACAGACTCACATAGAGGAAAGACCACCCATCAATGACTGATCAGAAACCTAATGCTTCTATAGGGCGTCCTTTATGCCAGACACTGTTCTTAGCACTTTAAATTGTTAACTCATTAATTCTTACAACAAACCTATAAGCCAGGAATTTTTTAAAATTATCTTCATTACATAGATAAGGATTGGAGACAAAGAAAGGCTGAGAAATTTTCCCAGGACCACACAGGTCAGTCTGGAGCAGCCACCCTCCCCTCCAGGGCTCACACCCAACAGACCGCAGCTTCCCGAGCGCCTCCGCGCCTCTGCCGGCCAGGCTTCCCCTGTTCCCAGCGAGCTGCACGCCCTCCTGAAGGCACTCCTGCTGCCTGCCCGTCAGGCCCCTGCTCTTCCCTGCAGCCTTATGCCTGACCCGCTTCCCCGAGCGACGACTTCAGTTCTGCTTCGCTCTGTCTTCTTCATTTCAAAGCGCTGGCAGTCCCGGCTGAACGGGACTGTCCGCAGTGAGCGCCCCATCCAGACTGTCGGAGATCTGAGGGGGGAATGCAGACATAAACACGCCAACTGAATCATGAGTCCCAGAAGTAAAGCAGAAAGGGCTTTGTCTGGGGGTGGCAGAAAACAGACCCAGAAGTTCTGCAAGGATGATCTCTGCAGAGATTTAAGAGCTAAATTTATATTGAACCCAAAAGTTATTTCCTAAGCAGTTCTACAGATCATAACAAGGGCCTTAAAAAATGAAGTCGCTGTTTCTTCACAGCAGAGCTGTAAATTCCCAATATGCCTCTAGCTTCAATTTACGTATTTAACCCAGGCTCTCAATAAATACTTGCTGAATGGTGAATGAATGGGTGAATACTAGTAGTTCTATTTAGACAAATTATAGTAGCTGGTCTTCCACGGCAGTTGAAAGAGGTAACAATGTCATTTTGAGTTATTTTAAGCCTACATCCCTGGAATTACGGGTAGGGGAAGGCACGAGATTGTGCTGACGAACCAGATCCACCAGAGTTAACTGCCTTATTGAGGACTTGCACACCAACACGTCAGCTCTGGGGTGTGGCGGAAGCTTTCAGAATCAGGAAAGGAAAAGTGCGGCTGGCTCCTGGCCCTGCTTTAGCCTCTTAATACAGTTCTTACGTACAACTTCCTCCCGACCCTCCAACCAAACACAGGCTACCTTATTCCTAAACCTGTTGAACCTGCCATTTTTCTCCTTTTTTCGGCTTTCTCTCCTCTAAGCTCTGGTTTACCTATTTCGACGGGAAAAGCTGAATTTTCTCTACCTTCGTCTCCTGAGGATCTGTGCTCTGCTCTAGGTTAGTCATCTATCCATCCTAATGGGTGTTCTTCTCATTGGGTGTTAACTGCAGTATTGGTCCATAGCAACAGGTTTTTGCTTAGGCCTCTGGCAGGTAGTCCTTTCCCAGGTAAGCCCTGGGGTGATGACATGGTCAACAGGTCCACTGGTGAACAAGACACCCCGTAATTCAGAGCAAGAGGGCAGCAACTGCATAGCATGTGGACCCACCAAAGGCTGCACCATTCTAAATGTGAAAAGTCAGAGGAAAACACATGTATCCAACCAATCATTAAGAATGGGTTATAAAGCCTCATGCTGACTGTTTATTATAAAGCTTTCTAGTTGGGAAAATGTCCGTCGATAAAATATCTGCTAACAACAGACCCTACCTTGGAAAACTTCAGTCTCCCGGAGATCTAGTTAACATCTGTCATCACAGTTTGAAAAAAAACAAACAAAACTTCTCATGATGAGGACTTTTAAGATCTACTCCCTGAGTAACTTTCAAATATTATATTATTTGTGACATTGTATTATTAATGATAGTCACCATGCTGTGCAGAACATCCCCAGGACTTATTTATTTTGTAATTGAAAATGTCATCCTTTGACCCTCTTTACCCAGACACACCAGTAAGATGCAGCTATATAGATACACCTATATAGTTCTTCCTACACTCAACCTTAGGAAGAGTAATAGGTTAGCATAGTGGTTAAGCATGAAAGTTTGAGATGCAGAACCTGGATTTGAATTTCAACTCTGTCACTTGGTGAAGTTACTTAATATTATTTGCCTCAGTTTCCCCAGCCATAAAATAGAGATAACAATGGCACCTACTTAATGACACCTACTTAGGAGTATTTTTGCAAGAGTTAATACATGCAAAAAACCCAGAAGAGAGCTTAGCACTTTGCAAGCATGGGGCTCTGAGTCCATTCAGCAAATATTTATCAAGTATGTACTACAGAGCAGGCACTTTGTGTTAGTAAATGGAAAATTAATAATGAACAAGACACAACATCTGTTCTCCAAAAGTCTGTCATCTAATGGCTACATAGGAGATCATTCTCTTGTATTAAAATAATATCTAAGCACCTAGCAATATGGCACAAACTCTATTTTCTAGGACACTCCGACCATGAAAAAGATGAGCTCAGATATTTTTCACTGGAAATCTTGAAAGCAAATGGAAAAACGGCAGTATTATTTGGGGTGGTCAATGAACTATGTATTTCATTTATGCCAAAATGCTTTCTACCTGAGTCACTTGGACAATTTTCTAAGTCCCTGCTTCCTGAGCATATATGAACCGAACTCAGGGATTCAAATGCTAATTCTTTACACTGATGCCAAGCTCTCATTGCACCTAAACTTAAAAGAAACAGAATGTGATTGATGTATCAACCCAAAATTTGTGCAGGTATGGAAAAACCAGAGGTAAAATTTCACATAATCCAGCTTCAGTGGGAGAAATCCCAGATAAGGAGACAGATCTCTGATTAACAGTTATAGAAAGAAGGCTGTTAAGTTAAATTAGAGAGGATGACATGATTGAAACCTCTGGATCCAGCACTTCCCTCCCTGAAATATATAACTGTAATAACAAAAATGAAATAGACTGAGATCCACTTATCTTCAGGGATTGGTTTACAGATCACTCCATAATAGGCATGCCAAATGACTGCAGCAACTGAAGCTGCAGCAAGGTAATATTAAATAGCCCTCCCACCCGAAATCTCCAAAGACGCTGTAAGATATCTTGACCCTTTTTCCATTTCTTTCAAATGTGATAATGGCCAAATTTTCTAAATTGGTTGTCAGTGTTAGTATCTGAGAATCAGATTAAAGGGAACACAAAATTTTGTTCCTCAGCTCCCTTTCCCTGCCTACACAATGAACAAATTTGATATGAAGATGTTAAAATGCCTCTTTCTTGGGAATTGTCCTACAAACAGCACAGTCATTCTGTAGGACCAAGTCAGTTTAAATATTGTGAACTGGGAAGCTGCCAGTTCCAATCTACTGAAGGAATCCCTGGGGGAAATTCAATCAGCCAGAGAAATAGAGAGTCTGTACCCTAAAGGGAGACTGGGGCACCCCGCGAGTAGACAGGAAGGTGCACCTACCTCTCCGAGATAAAGGGGTAGGGACCAAGGGAAACACTCAAGGAACTGAGGAGGGAAATTGGCCTGTCACTCACAAGCTGAGCACTTGTGGAACTGGAGAGGCTGGTTAGCTCTCCCGACACTGTCATCAAAGCAAAACACAGCAACGGGGTTCTTGAGCAGATGTGACATGGACCCTCTGGAGTCAGGGCATATGTGCACATAGAGACATGTGGGTTCCCGCATCTGGAAAATTCTGAAGGGAGGCAACAAGCCATAACAACAACAGAGAAAGAGAGTGCAGCAGTGGGTCAGTCTGAATGACCACTATGGAGCATGGCAAGGAGGGTCTTGTTTCCCTTGAGTCAAGTAAGGACATGGAGGGTAGAAGGACTCAAAGAGTTCACTCAAGAGGGTGAGGAGAGGACATCTCACAGTATGATTTGACAGAACACATTGCAAGGGGCAGAAAACAACAGTGTTTGCAGATTAGTCAACCAGAGAGTGTGAAGCCAGTATACTGGAAGCGTACAATGTGGTGGTCTTTGGGAGACTCCAGGTTACCCAACAAACACCCTGTGCCTCTAGCCTGCCACATGAGGCTCCACCCTCAGGACAGAGCAGCTCCACTTGCATAATGTTCCATCCCCTTGTTCCCCTCATCGCCTACCATCCAGAAGTCAGAAGAGCAAGGTGAACGAGGAAGATAAATGAAATATAGTAGCATGTACTTTCTTCCCACTGCAGAAAGTAGAGATGCTGTCAATTGCATGTGATAAATAATTTTTTCAGTCTGGACTTTCTTTAATACTTGGAAGAGTCACAGTTACAGAAAAGAGACTGATCTTTGTTATAGAAAATAGATTAGAATGTTATACAATCCTCCTGAGATCTGATCAGTGGATGAACATTGATCTAAAAGACAGGGGTTCAGGGGGAATAATTTTCTATTAGTTGTGCAAGACTTTCAGACTATCCCATAATCAATAATCCATCAATCAATGAAGAAGGTATTAATAAGCACAAATTATATGAGAGTGTGATACCACACATATAACTTACACTGCCTGTACCATCTGGCAAAATTGGGGGAGTGAATGGAGCTGTATTACATAGGAGTAAAGACAGTCCACTAGTTCTGAACCTGTGTAACCCTGTATGAATGTAAATAGACTAAAGGGGATGCACTTGCTAGCCAGGTATTCCTGAGAACTATATGGACCGGGGCAGAGGCTGAACCTAATGACCCTTCCAAAGATGAGAAAATGGTTAAAGTGAATGACAGATGTGAGGGGAAAAAACTGTAGCTGAGGGTAAAGGAATGAATAAATGGATTATGTAACAAGGGAGACCCATTATTACATTGGTGCCTTGACAGAGGTTCAGCACAAGAGATTGATGTCTCTTAGCACAATTACACCAGATGCCTGATATGATGAAGCCATATGTTTGCCAAGACCACCCCTGCTTGGGAGTCTCACAGTAGCCTGCAAATCTGAATGGCATCATTCCGGGAGAATTTGGGGCATACAATGTGATGATGAACTGTACAAATTATGGAGACTATTTGGAATTTTATTAGTGCCAATATCTTTTGACTCTTACTTTTCAGGTTACACAGACTATAAATGATATTACTTTAGAAAGAAATGTGTGGTAATCATGGAGTAAACATCGCCTGGCAGACTGACCACCATGCAACCACAAACCCTGATAACCAAATTCTTAGAAAGGTCCCTGGTTATAATGAACAAAATATAGCACCTGCATGTTTGACAGGCTACAGTGTGCTGTGCACAAGTGCATATGATGTTTTTTTGTGAGTGGAAAACTATTAAATAGAATAGAAAAAACAATGAGTTTCTGGTGAGAACAAAAGTAGCAGGCTTCGCCCATCAGGTCCAAAGTCTGCTGGGGAGCAGCCTAACCCCGAGACCAGGAAAGCAACAGGAGACCTTGTGGCATGCTCAAGTTACGAGATATCAGGCCATTAGTACACAATGGCAACGAAATGCATGGTGGGTCAAACAACACTGGCCCACAAGACAACAACTGTTTTAGAGGAGATAGGTGCCCATCTAGACATCATGGAATAAGCTCAATTCACTTTTAGTGAGCAGTAGCATTTAGAGGAAAAAGATGTGTCAACTAGAATAAGCAGATTAGAGAGAATTCTCTTCCAGAAAGAAGGCAAGGGACAGGAGTCAGCCTGGAAAGATGATGAGGCTTTAGTTTAGTGGGTCAGACCAACTCAACAAATAACGCTGTAGAAGGCTAGGATCCCACACTGAGAAAGGGCTTCTATCCTGACCCACCAAGTGCTTCCTGACCATTTTAATACAGACTGAGGCTGAAGTAGCCCTGAGGTAATAACTCTTCATCCAGTTGCCAAGGCGTAAGGAGACCACTTAAGGGATTTTAACAGATCTCCAAACCTACAGAAGGTCTCTGGAGCAATTGTAATTAACATGGATGCAAACTGACTGCTCTCACCCCAAGAGTAGGTAAGAATAAGACAGATTTCTGTGGGACAATTAGCCAGGAGAGGAACCATTCTAACACTTGTGTTCTCTCCATTGGAGGGAGTTGCGTTGGGCTACATGTGAGGGGAAACCTGTCTCAACAAAGACTTTGAACAAAGGCAAGGTGACTGGCTTTGTCCTTTACTGACCTGAAACCAGAAATAACCAGCCATGGTCAATTTTAATGATTCCTGTCAATAATAATATCTTGTATATGGGCAAGAGCCAATTCTGTTGGGAAGACACAGCAAACACCTCTATAAATCTTACTGATTTGTTCTGTAATAAAACTGAATTGTACCATGACTATATAGCAATAGAGTGCAACACTGATGTTACTGGTAAGATTCAACCACCTTATGTAAATAAGTTATACAGTAATACACTTATTGATGATCGAATGTATTAGAAGGTGGAGTCAATACCTCTTCAGAATACACCTGTGGAAAATGAGTGGCTTGAAGAAGAACTGGATTTAGCTAAATATCAGCTAATTTCCATGGTAAACAGTTCTGTACAAGTTTATCACATGGTACAAATAACAGACTTAGGGGATGGCAAGTAATCAAGTTAGTACAAATCTATGAACATGTATGGAAGGCTTTCACAGAATGGACAGGTTGTTTCTTTAAGTTTATCCCTACCCCACAATGGGTCCTGCAGATGTTAGGTATTTGTGCTGATATTATTGCTGTATCTGTCACATAAATGCTATCTACATATGTAGATGCCCAGAAAAATATGATCATCTTAGAAAAAGCCTAGGCCAAGGGCCAGGGGTGTCGGCTTTGTGGGACAGAGATAACAAATCTGCAGATTCCCAAGACATGCGTACTTCAGGATTGGCCTATGACCAGCTGCTGAGAAATAAACTCTGAGCTCTTGGAATATTCTACCTGTTAAAAGTGCTTTTATATGCTTGAAGCCTTGGGCCACTCGGTACCAATTTGATCAGATAGTTAAGGCTAACAATGTGCTTTATGGTGAATGCTTACTTTTGCCCTAGGGGACTAGAGTCTGAGTAGTTGAGGTCAGTCAGGCCTATGTGTCTAAACCCCAATAGAAACTCCAGACACCAAGGCTTAGGTAGGCCTCCCCTGCTGGCTACACTTCATGCGTTGTCACACATCATTGCTGGGACAACTAGGCAAATACAGGTGATTCTCCTGGGAAAGGACACCTGGAAGCTTGCACCAGGTTTCTTCCGGACTTTGCCCCCTATACCTTCTTCCTTTACCTATTTTAATCCACATCATTTCACTGTAATAAACTATAACCGTGAGTATAAAATATTTTTTTAATCCCTGTAAGTCTTTCTAGTTAGGCATGATGCTTGTGAGTACACTTGGGGCTCCCAACCCACTGATTAACCAGGGAAAGCTGCACAGAGAAGGTAAAATATGAGCTGAGATTAGACGGATGTGTAAATAGCCAAAGGAACGGTCGATAATTCAATACAAGAGGGAGGTTGGGCATGAAGAAGAAAGTCCTCTACTACAATTAAGAATCTTGAAAGGGAATGAATAAAGAAGTTCATCTCATCTAGAAGTCTTCGAACTGTCTTATGGCTCCCTAGAAATCTTTTTATGATGACTTTTAACCCAGGCAACAAATAATACAAAACTGCATTTTTATTTTCTAAATTATGTTCCATAAGTCCGGAAGCTCATCAAAAACAATTCTCCAGTTCATTCATCCTCCCTAAAACACCCCTGAAACTTGCTTCTGTTTTGAATGTTGATAAGTTCTGAATTTTATCTTGCATGGAACCTAGTTATTTTATTTTTACAGATAAAACCCACAAACACAGGCCTCTGTTGACTGTCACTTTTTTTGAGAAAATTCACAAATTGTGCCACATGATAGAACATGTACTATAAAAAGTTATTCCACGTCAGCTGTCACCAAAAGCATCTGAATTCTTTTTGTTTGGCGAAGGCTTTTTGCCAAACAGCTAAAAATGATCTCTCCTGGACACTTGATTTCCTAATAAAGCTTCTAGTTCATATCTATGAAAAATCCCTGTAAATTATTTGCATTATCTGGCCCAAATTTGCCTGATGCTCTAATCATACCATAGTCTACAGCACAACAAGTCCTCCTTTGGGGATTTCCCATCACCCCGTCTATTAGGCTTTTCTCTGCCTCCCAATTCAAAGAAATTCTTTCTTGGCTCTCTGGCTCCCAAATCCAACAATTTGAGCTGTCAAAACGAAGACCGTCCACAGATATTTCAGAAGTTTTTTTTTCCCCCTCTGAAACACCATGAAAATTCTGGCTAACTTCCCATAGAAGATTTTCTTCTGCATTATACATGGAAAAATATAAAATAGGAGTGAAGGGGGTTAAGTAATTCCATAGCAGGTAATCAGTGAGGAGTATTTCTCTTGAGAGAACACTGAGCTCAAATGATTCCTCTGATTTGCTTCCTGTGTAAGAAGTACTTTCAAGCACCTACCAGTTCTCTTGAGTGCCTACAAATAATGAACTTGAAGGACATAAGCCAGCTCGCTAAATAACAGACTGGAAACTCCAGAGCTATTAGTTCTCCTTCTTATATTAAAATACTATAATCTGGTTCAAGTCCAATCACCTTCTGCTTTTGGGTCCCCAGGTGTGAGACACTGCCAGGAGCATTAACCTATCTCACTGGGTTGCTTGAAAGACTATTAATAAGGGACATTGCAAAGAGTTCTCCCAGCATAAAGCATTCTACCAATGCTAAGTAAAAACACATGAATGATTTCAAAATATCATGGTAAAAGTGTGCTGTAGAGACTATAACAGCCTCTCACATTTTGTGTTTACACTGGCAAGAATGATAATGTTGGCATATAATCTTTGTGGAAATAACAACAATAGTCAGCCAAGGGCTTGTCTTGAATCTTGAAGCAAAGCAGGATGTCTTGGGTACTTCTACAGTTGGCAATCTCAACTACAATCCATCTCTAAACCCAGCAGATACATTTCACTTGCATGACTTAGTTGAAATGGAGTGAATTTTACCTGAAATTTTGCCTGCGTGATTTGCTCTGTTCTTTAGACCCTTAGCACCCAACAGATTTTGTTTCAGTATTTTAAAATCTGCACTAAGCCTTAATTTCAAATGCCTTTAATCACTTGGTATAATCTGTCTCAACAACTTTTTTCTATTTTTAATACTTTTTGACCATAAGGAATGAATGAGAAGTAGCCCAGCATTTATCTGGAGGTCCTTCCATGGAAAAGACAAGAAATCTTAAAATTAAGCAACTATAAACAACAAGAGAAAACAACAAATCTGAAAAGAAAAAAAAGTATTGAAAATCTAGGATCCCATAATCTCTTTACAAATCATGTTCACCTTCAATGTCTCCTATATGGTTTTCAAAACTTCCAAGTACAGAAAGCATTTAATTCTGAGCTCTAACAGTTTAGAACAAACTGACTGTGAATGACACACTATTAATTGCATGACAGTCCCTACAATGGCTCCGTTCCACTCAATGCCCAGTCTCCACACTGCACACTGAGGAGCTCAGCTTTAGTAGATAAGCATGCTAACAATGTAAACATAGAAAAAGTGGCAAAGTGCACCTGCCCTCTAATAGCCTCTCCACAGTCCCACTTCCTCGAGCAGGGGAGATGTTCCATTCATTCATCATTTACAACTCGCTGCCACGGTTCTGCAAAGTCAATACACACTCCTAACCCAAAGGGTAAAGGGAAATTGAATTCCCTCTAGTCTACACATACATACCTATAATACAAACATATTTGTTTAAACATGAATATATATAAAAGCAGGAATCCAAATTTAGTAAGAGAAGCAATAGTCTGAGTCGAAAGTTTAACGCTGACTATCACATTTCTGCTGAGGTTGGGGTATAAGAAGGCAAGAAGTAAAAGGGAGGTGATTGGTGGGGAGTCTCTGAGCTTTTCATCCTGGGTGCAGTATACCTGCCCAGAAAAGTCTGACTTTACTCAAGAGCACAACTTAGCACCATAATAAAGAGTCTGACCCCATTTTTTATATTTGGCTGCTGGCAGCTTTCAAGTTCCAACGGTTCCTTTTCCCCTTCTGTTCCACATCTGGACAAGCTGGTAAGAAAGTCCAGGTGCTCCCTGCTTCAGTGCCACCAAGCAGTTCAAACATGGAAGCCCAGCCCACGTGAGGGAACGCTTACCCAGCCCCAAACCTAACCACAGTAAGCACCAAGCCAATCTCCTTTCCCTGCTCTCTCACCCCATTTTTCAATCTGCTTGCAAGTCTACCCTGCTCTCTCCAGAAAGCCTCAGTCTGTGAGAAACAAACCTTCTCATACCCTCCTGGTGCACGGGTGGCGTCATCAGTTTCAACGTTCGAGCCAAATGTTGGGTGAGTGGGAGGTGTGCTCTTACTCTGGGCTGGGGGAGCAGGACACCAGAATAAGCACCATCTAAGCTAAGCATGGTCATTATTAGTTAGGTGACCTATTAATAGCATGAACTAAGATTAGAGTCTTTTCTACTTTCACTGTTAGGTCTGGCATTTTTACTTGTCAGGGAAAATCTTAAGTATTTTATAGATTATCTACATAAAAGTGGTTGTAACACTTTTAGCAGAAGTAACTGTGGAAATATGGACCCTAATTTGCCTATGGGGGTATCACAAGTCCTTCAGCTCAAGCCTCCACCCAGATATTTAGAGAAACTTTATGGAGCAGCTCAGCATTTTGGTACCAACTCCCTACACTACAAACACACAAGAGAACAATGCATGAAATGAAAGGCTTGCTTAAATAAAATTTAAAACTAATAAGTATTTATCATATCATCCCACATCACGATCTATAATATTTTCTACACTAATTATCAAACTACCTCCAAAGAATAGATGGGTTTGATTAAATGCAGAGATTAGTAAGAGCTATTGAAAATCAAGGAAAATGGTCTTTTATCAAAATCTCAATTCTCTATCTTAATATAAGCAGAACAAACTGGAAAAGACTCAATAGGAGATACTTGCGAGACACACAGTAGCACCTCCCAAGGCCTCAGGCTGAGTATTGACAAAAACGGGAGAAAGGCAGAGAAATTTGAAGGGCTGACTCCAGTACTGCCCCCTCGTGGTGGAGGGTAGGGTTGCAGAAGTTACCTACCTTTGAAAACCTGAGGCAATAGTGGTATTGATTATACAAATCAGGACAGGAATAAATCACTTGCAGAGTTATGAGCATCATATAACTTTATGTACTGAAAGTGCTTCCTAAACCAATGCACTGCATAATTAGAAGTTAGTTGTGACTGTGTCCATCTTTCCTACATCCTATGAAGATCTTTTAAGAAGTCACAATGATTAAAGTCATAAAGGAGGTTGGGCTTGGTATAACTTATTTTATTACCTTTACATTTGTCTTCTTGAATGCCTGTGCATGCTTGTAGCAAGCAGATGTTGTATATGTGTTAAACAGAAATAAAAACAATAAATACAAGTTTAAGGAAGTTGATTTCACCTAGCTACGAGAAAGAATTTTCTAATTAGAGCTTCTCTACCAAGAAATGGGCTTTCTCAACAAAGGACTGAGCTTCCAAGCTTCCAATCCCTGGAAATGCTCACGTAGGAGCCATCTGCCATGGAGTTGTAAACAGCGTTTCTGCATTGGGAGAAAGATTGTAATACATGGCTTGTAAGGTCCCTTTCCACTTCCAAAATGTGATGTGGACAGGAAAAACATGCTATGAGCTTGAAAATTACTTTGTCCTCCTTAGAAATCCCTTTTCCAAAATGATATTTATACAGAATGTGACATTAATTATCCCCTAGAAGAAAGTAAAGACAACTACTCAACCTTGATTTTTCCTCCCTTAGAACATAATTTCTGGTTAAGAGCTGGGGATGGAGCTATGGTGGGGAAAATAACACAGTTAAAAACCCTATAGCCCAGCCAGCACCATCAATCCACTAACAGCTACACACTGAGTAGCTATTGTGTTGCAGACACTGCAGTAGATAAAGGATAAATAGACACAAGGTCCCTGGCTTCAATGTCCTTAAAATGTTTGGACAAATACAACATAAGAAGCAAATGCTTATAAATAAGTAAAGAGGTTGCAAACTAACTGCCAGAGACTAGAGCCAACTGGCATGCCTCATCTGGTCAACGCACTGTTTTTAAAATTTTTAAATTAGAATGCCATTAGGCAAGCTATGTGTCTTCCCATCAACCATGTCACCACTCCTCATTATATTATACTGGCCCAATTCACACATGTATGTCAAAAACTTGATCCCTACAGGCAGCTGCATTTTTGACATCCTAATCTACAATACAGAAGATTAATAGAAGCAGTATCATAAAATGGCCTATGGTTACTTTTAAATAAATGTCACAAACAAGAAATACTATTATTTAGATTTAGAGGTTTAGAGGAGGAGAAGATCAGTGTGGGAAGAGTCTTCTCCAAGACTTCATGGAAAAGGGGTAATTTAGTCTGAGTTTTAAAGAACAGAAAGGACTTAAACACAAAGAGGAGGAGGAGCCATCCCAGACAAGGTCATGACAAGGTGAACGTCAGAGATGGGAAAGCACAAATGATAATCGGGAAGATGAGAGCAGAAGAGAGTAGAAGAAAGAAGTGAGGGTGAGAAGAAAGATGTGCTGAAATTGTAGAATGGTGTGAAAGCTGAGTCACAGTAATCAGATATCTTGATTGTGAAGGACAGAAACCCAGACCAAAGTAGTTTCAAAAATAAGAATTTATTCTCCCCCGATTGGTAAGTATCCAGATACAGCTGGATCCGAGCATTCAAATGATATCACCGGCTCTTTTCCTCCCTTTCCTCCTCTCTTCTCACTCTTACAATCATTTCTAATTACGTGTTGGCTCTTTTCTCCCAGTGCAGATGGGCCACCACCAGGAGGCCTTGGAGAGAAGCGCTCAGGGAGTGGAACCAGCAAATGAAAAGCCCGTAAGACAGCAGCAAGCTCGGCAGAGGAGCGACTCAACTCCTCGAGCCTCACAGCCCTGCAAAATGACACTTTCTGTTCAAATACTAATTGATGGGTTCAAGGGAAGGACTCTCAGTCCCGGGAAATGGGGACCTGGATCATAGGCTAACTATTGTGCTCAGATGAAAGCAAATCTATTAACAATAATCTATTAATAGTATGTGCACCAAGCAGGTATAACAAAAGAAGGTATTAAGATGGCCTTCAGGGTATGGAAATCTTCTGATGGTTTAAACTTGAAAATCGCAACCAAAACACTTTCTTAAGAAGTTTACCTGATGAATTGGAGGCAAAGGAATAAGGGGAGGCCAGTTAGGAGGCTGAGCCAGTGGGGGACTTAGGACATAAAGTTTAGACTAAAATGGAGAAGGGCAATGAAAAATAGACAGATACAAGATATATTTAGGAAGAAAAATCAAAAGAATACAGAAATTGATTGGATATGGGAGAGCGAGATTTCCACAACAATTCATTCAATAAATATTTACTAGTGTCAATTCTGTTTTTGGTCATGTTTCAGGTACTGGAGAATGGGACAGACAAGATGTCTGCATCACAGGGCTTCTGCTCCTCTGGGGCATATGCAAGAGGGATACAAAACCAAGAAGTAATATAATTTCAGTTTCAAATAAATGCTCTGAAGAAAAACATATGTATGTAAATGGCATAGAGAGTTAGGAATGGAAGAGGCTCTTTTAGAGAAAGTCCTCTGAGAAGGCCTTTAATGGACGCTGCAGACGCTGGGAGCTGATTGGAGAAGGAAGCTGCCACTTAAGGATCTGGGAGAGAAGTGTTCAGGGAGCAGGACAGCAAGTGAAAAGATTGTAAGGCAGAGAGCAAACTTGGCGGAGGAGAGACAGAAAGAAGGCTGCACTGCTGGAGAAGAGCACACAAGGGCAGGAGGAGGAGAGATCGGTGGCAGAAAGAGGGCAGATTTGGTAGAGCCTCAAATGTCAGGAAAAGAAAGTAGGATTTGATTCTAGTTGTCATGGAAATTCAGGGGAGGATTTAGAGCAGAGAAGAGACATGATCTCATTTGGACTTTACACAGATCCCCCAGGCTCCAGGGCAGAGAGTGGACCATGGGCAAGAGTGAAGCAGGATGAGCCGTGATCAGGTCGGCAATGGTGGTCCAGGAAACAGGACCTAGCAGCTTAGGCTGGAATGTTGGCATTGGAGATGATGTTAGAGTCAAAGAAATGAAAGATTTTGTGCCCAAGTGAAGTATTATCATGAAAAGAAAGCACAAATGGTTGAAGAATTTTTTAAAACTTAAACCTGAATACATCGAGGACTCAGGAGACGTCCAAGCTGTTGGATGATACCCCCTGTTCCAAAAGCAAACACTCATAAGTGCTTCCTTCCAACTACGCAGCGAGAGAAACGGGAACGCGTGTCTAAGAACATTTTGACTAAAAGTTTTAACCAACAGTGCAAATGTTGACAATAGCTATTTTTTGACATAGGAAAATCCCTAAAGGATGTCCCAAAGAAAACGAAAAGACTGAGAAAATAATATAAAAAACAAATCAAAGTGAAATTTTTAAAAGAAGAATTATTTCACAGAGGAATTCTTGAAAACTTCACAGAAAAAAATGAGTTCCTTTTGGCCTCTGGCTATTACAAAAATGGTACGATTCTCTCCTTCACTTTCTCCTTTCTATTGAATTTTTGGTGATTTTTCAGAGAAAATAAATATTAGAGACATTTCTGTATATATTTGCTGCTTAAAGAGTAAACGTCTACAGATTTTCTGGGGGGAATTTTGGCAGAATGTATAAAAGTAAAATATTTATATCTTTTACTCATTCGGCTAGTTACAGAAATTTGTCTTAAAGAGACCTAAATATGTAAAAGTGTTTATGTAAAAAGTTATGAATGATGGAATTTAAATATATATATATCAGTTAAAAATCTGAAAAACTCTAAAGGAGCAATAATAGGGGATTGACATCAACACCATAAGTTTTCTGTATCCTTCTGCTGGATTATAAACACACCTGCGCAGCAGTGGAATCTGGAGAAATTCCACAGAAAGGCCCTTTCTCAATTTCACTGGGTGAAGGAAAATCATTCATCTGGCACCTGGTTCATGACCCTGCTTTGTAAAAGAAATCTCCAGATCATTTGTTATTTCAGACCTCATATCCCACTTTTGAAAGAAAAATAACCAACCAAAAAGACAGGACCCCAAAAAAATAAATTAAAAAATCCCGTGGAACTATATAAAGGCTCATTGTTTGGGGACTGAAGCCAGTGGGTTGGCACCTTGAGAATGAAAATGTAGCAACTCTGCCAGCCGCATTTGTCTATGTTCTGACCCTGGAATCACCTGGCTTGTGCAATGTTGCTTTTCTCACTCAAATATCTAAAAATCTTTACTCTTGGTCTTCATCCAGTTTAAAGGAGGGATTCAAGGGGCAACACAAAGAAGGGAACAAGAACTGGTTGTCACTGGCTACTTCAGTTCTGTGTTGCAAAGAAAGACTCAAGAGAGAGTCAGAGAGAAAGAGAGGGGACGAAGGCATGCCAGAAGGACAAGAACACCTCAGCCACGTCAATGGCTGGCCGTGACACCTGCACCCCATCTCCTTTGGGCCCTCTCTGAATTATTTTTCACAATTAACGGGAGACCTGAAGGCTTAAATGGCAGAAAATTTAATTGCAGATGCTAACCCTGAATACAACATGTAAGGCAGAGAATTTAATCTGATGGCTTCATGTCCTGAATGGAAAAAGAAAGAAAACACCCTGTGTTTTTATTTAAATGATTTCCATTTTTAATTAGGGATGTCAAAGATTTTCAACAGACCTGAGTTTGGCCTCTCAAATATCATACAATTTTAATTACTTTCCAGATTTCTTCACTCATTTAAAGAGTACCCTCAGAGCTATTTTCCTTTGAGTGACAAACTTCTTCGGACACTGTGCAAAATCCACTTCAGAACTTCTAAAAACATAAATGTGTTATAAATAAGATTTACATTTTGCTGACCTGGTTTTGGACTTATTTCAAAGGTAATCATGTGCCCTTGGTCATGATGCCATCTGTACCACACTCACTTGGCAAAATTCTTCATCTTTTATGTTTAAGGGAACATATTTGGTACAATCAAAGCTGTATTTTCATGTCCTCATTTGCAGTATTGTCTCTTAACATTGGCCTCTGCTTTGGACGCTGAGAAAAAAAAAAAACAAACAAACCAGATCCTATTTTTTTCACCATTTCCTCTGACATTTAGTAGTTTGCCATGATTGCAAAATGTGACTTTTTGTTTCTTTATACATGACGATGTTGCCTGGAGACTTTTTACATCAGCCAAGTTTCCCGTTCAGGGAAGAGGGAGTGGACCCCCACGCTGCCATGGGAGGGGACTCCAGGTCCCTCTAAATGTTGGAAGGGACATTTACATCTTCACTACAGAAATGCATCTGATTCTTATATTAAAAGGAAGACTGATGTAACCAAAGATCCAATTCAGTGAAGAACATCATCATTGTTTAAGCTGTGCGAACAATTTTTCCCCAATGGGACTGAGCCACCGATGATTTCAGTAATTGAATAAGCAATCACCCAAAGGTCACGCTGCCCCCACAGAATTTTGATAGTGAAAAGAAATGAAAGCAACAGCTTAATGGGATAAAACTTTGACATTGGTGGAAGAATCACAAACTTCAACGCACGGCTTGTGAATATTTATTTGGGGAAACACAGTGGTGACTGACTGTAGCCATTAGCTTTTTTCCTGTTGTGAGCCTCCTTTTTTTCATTTCGTGTGAGATTAATTTGTGACTGAGATTTATTAGCCTAAAGGAGGCTGGGGTTGATGAGATTTTGCTGATAGACTGTGTAGAACACACATCAAGTCAAAGAGAAAAGATGAAAAATTGAAATGATAGAGTCGCCTCGCTCGCTTGTTGCTGAGGTCATTGAAGTAGCTCGGGTTGTGCTGTGCTGTGACGGGTGGAAACAAAATATGTACAGATTTATCTAGATCATCCTTCTGAAGAAAGGGACTACAAAATATATTCCCTCTCTATTTGCGTGTTGAGGAAATCTCCCAGTTCTTTTTTGACAGTGATATTGAAGAAAAAAAAAAAAAAAAAGAAACTCATTCAGAATAAGCTCCAGAAGTAAAGCCAGCTCTTAAGTCACCCATGGAAACAGGTGTGAGGGTTAGCATAGATCATTGAAATACGAACATAATGGGAAAACAGCGTTTTGTCTATTAGGTGAAGTCACAACTCCATAATTTCTTTTTAACAGAACTGAAATAGCAAAATGAATTCAATTGTTTTAACCTGCCCAAGTTTCCCTCTGATAGAGATTCTAATTATCAGTGAAAATGCCTAAAAAAATACATACTCACCAGAATACTAAAATAGAAATAAAAAAAGCCAAGGCCATGACAGTCACAAAGCATTAGACTATCAGCTCCCCAAGAAGAGGGATCTTTGGCTCACTGAAGTGTCCCACATGCCTAGACGTGTGCTGGTACGTGAAAGGGGCCCAGTGGCCTTTGAAGGGTGCAATTAGTCTTTTAGTGCTGAGAACTGACTAGTTGGTGTAGGTAAGACCACAAATATTTCCCCACTTTTGACAATTGTCTGGCAGATAAATATGGCACACGGAAATGTGGTGCTCTAGGGCCATCCACCAGAACATGACCCTAGAGAGTGGGCCACAACACAAGTCTAGTGGACATGGATTTTCCTTGAAGGCAGAGTGACCAGAGAGAAGATATTTCCCCCACATTCACCACCTCCAGAAATGCAGAGACTTCAGAGTCAGGAGACTGACCCTCTCCGTCCAGAGCCCATGATGATATTCCGGTACTGTTCCACACCACCTTGATGCTTTAGTTCTTCAGTTCACCAAACATACAACATTGACCAGACATCACTGGTCTTTCCCAGACTTGGGCAAATGAGAGTTTGCACCTCATTGTCTTCTCCACCCCTTTTTTAAACCTAGTATTCTCATGCAAGTGAAACAAGGTTTAAATCAGCAAAAGGCCATAAGTGGGTAAAACATATACACAAGGAAAATTTGAGGGAGATTTACGGAGCTACTGTGCTTCATTTTGGTGAGTGAGGGCAATAGGAACTGACTGCATATATGAGACTTCAGAGTTTGGAGGCATGGGGAGAGGTCTTCCTTGCAGCAATGGGAATCATTTCCTTCCACTTTGGACTGCCTTCCTTATAACCTTGACAGCAAACCAGAAGTCTCTATCCCCAAAGTGTGTTTGCTTTCAATGCCCCAGAGAAAATTCCCACCTTAATCCTGAGAAGAATCTACCACTGGTTTTGCACCTGCTTATTTTAGTTCTACTGCTGCCTGTGCTCCAAAGGGCACCCAGAACATGCTTCACATTTCCTGAACAAAGGCTCAGCCAACACCAAGCAATCCCATTACGGTCCTGCGCACTCAAGACAGCTCTGATGACAACAGGGAATACCTAAGACCCTCTTCCCATCAGTCTCTGGAAGGACACCAAAGACTTACATTGCCTGAGACTAAAGAAGCTTCTCACCAAAAGAGGACTGGCAAAGAGTACTAGTTCTGGAAATTCATTAGCTGGGTGAATGCAGACAAGTCACCTGATTATTATGAGACTTACTGTGTTCATATGCTAAATGGAAATTTAACAGAACCCACCTCTGAGTCTGTTGTGTATAAGATAATCAATTGCTTTTTAATTGTGTATTTATTGTAATTCTGTAATTAATTACAGAATTAATTTTGTATAAGATACTTAGCACAAATAAAGTACTAATACATGGTACAACTTGGATGAGACTTGATTGAAAACATTATGCTAAGTGAAAGACACCAGTCACAAAGACCACACACTCTTATGATTCCATTCATATGAAAGTGCAGAAGAGAGAGAGAGAAACCTATAAAAACTAGATTGGTTCTTGCCCAGGGACAGCTGTAGGGATGGAGGGAAAGAATGGGGATAGCTAAAGGATATGAGTTTCTTTTGAAATGATAAAAATACTCTAAAATTGACCATGATGATGGTTGCTCTTATCTGTGAATATACTAAAAACCACTGAACGGTGAAGTTTAAGTGGGTGAATTGTAAATATGCAAATTATATCTCAATAAAGTTGTCTTTGAAAAGACATTTAGCACAGTGCCTACCACATTTAATATTTGAAAAATGTCAGTCATTACCATTATTAATTCATTCCACAGATATTTATTAAGTTTCTACTATAGATCTGGCAGTGTTCTTTTTATGCTTGTTCTTTCTATTATTTGTATACCATTTTTACATTTTAAACTTTGCATGTGTATGAAATATGCCAGTTTTAATAATGTAGAAGAAATCCACAATGTTATTGTGACTAAAATGCCCCACTTGAAAAGGTAAAATTAATCTATATGAATCAAGTGCTGGAGATGTAAAGTTTTTACCTGAGAAATAGTCACTGAAACCCTGAAACCATATAGGCATCTTGAGAATACCAACAAAAAATGTCTGTATTTATTCAAACCAGAGTTAATTTATTTATAGTCAACTTAGAAAGTTCTTCAAATGAGAAATACATAATTTAGTGACAGCAGAGCAGTTCTATGTTTCTGTGGATTTGAGCATTTCATATTTAAGAACACAGAAATGAAATTCTGCACTGAATTGTTTAAGCCAAGTAACAAACAAAATCTCAAAGCCGTCTTTGAATCTCAGAAGACATTAGACAATTATTCTAAGCAGCTCTACAGAAGCCATCTTCCGCACTATATTTCTCATGACTGCTATAAAATGATCAAATTCTACTTCCTCTTGCTCTTCTCTTCCTTTAGTCACCCTCAACCACCTTCTTTTCCAACTTCCACCAAAGATTGCAGGTAACTGGTACAATAACAGACTTGGAACCAAAAAATTATAGAAAAGAGAAGGAAAAAATAGGACTCTGAAAATTTACGTCCAAATGTTAAATTCTTTTACAAAAAAGCATTTGGATCTGCTTCTGCAAGCGCGGAGATTTAAATGGTGTTGCATTCTGCCAAGCCAGCATGCACGCCTGCTCAAAGCTGGTTATTTTAACCATAATTGGGGCCCTGAGCACAAAAGAGAACAAAGACACAAACTAAAAAGAAAGCAGGCAGCAGCCAGATCCCCCCTCCATGAATCCTAACACCCTTGTTTTTTCATTTCAGATCAGATAGGCTGCTCACTAGACTGCTTCCTTGACTTTCTAGTAAATTCCCAGAAACCAGCGCCATTTCAAATGGAAAGCACCAAAGGTAACCCTAATTTCTCCTAGAGATTCACTGGTATCTTGGCTGCTGGGACTGGAACCCAGGTTAGAAAAGTAAGTCTGTGCTGGTGAAGAATTTTTATTTTAAGATAATGCTTTCCTGGTGTCCTCACCTTCTCCATAATCACTCCGTGGGTTTGTCCATTCACACAGTTTTCTAATCACAGGAAGCCATTGAAAACAGGGAAGAGTGTCCTAAAAATAAAATATCCCAGAAAGTACTTTTTTTAATAGAGATATTCACGATTCCTTCTTCACTAGCACAGATTCTATAGCAAACCAAGGTAAAGAAATTGAAAAGACTGAAAGAATAGGAATTTCCTCAAGGTCTATAGACAAATTTCTCTGAGAATCACACTCATTTCTCCTTGACCACATGGCCAAATTACTTAACCAGCTATATCAATAACAGAAAAAATTTAAATAATTAAAAAATTAAATATTCTTTATACAAGTGTTGCTTTTTTGTATAGATAAATCAGCCTATATAAAGCAAAATAATAATATAATAAGAGCAATAATACATAATAAAACAAGTTTTTCCTTCTATTAAGATATAAAGTTTCGATGAATTAAATTTCCAGTGTTACTAATTTCACTATATCTTTGCAAACCTTATATTTACCTTAATACAGTTGTCAAGAATTCTTGGCACATGCCTTCTTCCTGTAGTTTTAGCCTTATGATAGCTTGCTAGCTTGACCCTAAACTTCTTAAGGAAAGTAACTGTTTCTTCTTATTATTTATTTTTTATCCCTCCTACTTCTCATAGTGTCTTGCTATGGATTTAGTATGGATTCAAAAATTGCTTGTGAAATAAGTGAATTACCACTGGCGTCATTAAATATACTTGGCATCATTCTCAAGATCTATGACCAGTTAGGGCAACTTTCCTCATAAAACATCAGCCTAAACCATTACAAATGTTCATGGATCGATGCCCAAATTATCACTGAGAAGAGGACTTCACTAAGCTTCCCCTTTCAGTAGGTTTTGACAGTTGCTGGGAAAGAGGAAAGTCATTCAGGGTCATTTTACTGCCTTTCAGCAAACTATTTCCCTTTACTTTGGGGATAAATGTGTGATGAGAATATCCCAGCTAGTCTGATAACTACCCCCTAAATAGCACTGGCCTGCTATCTCCCACTTTGCTCCCAGATCCAGAACCCCACCGTCGAGGGAATCCAGATCAGGGGAGACAGATGATGCGGACACATGGCCTCCCTCTTTGCTTGCGATCAGAGCTGCTGGCAGTGAGCCAGGGAGGGCATATGCATCCAGGCTACTGAAAGTTGGGGGACCCATACTCTGTCTCCCTTTTTCTTTCGCATGCTTCACCCTTTGCTTTCTGTTAAGGATGTGTATTGACTTTGTGGAACCACTGCAGCGAGCTGTAAATGATGCATTTAATGAAAAATCCTTGCCTAGTGCTCTGAGAGAGAACACAAACAATGTAGGGCAATCACTGCTGGGCAGTGATGGGTGTGGTAATATCACATTCATCTGCTTCACCAGCAAGACAGATGTACCAACTGGAAATATTTCAAGGGTATACATATAGTAAAAAATAGTAACAATAATCATATTCATTATTTGTTGTTTCTCCTGTCCTTATCCCGGTAATCCTTTCTACTTAAAGATCCATGACCCTTTTGTCTGAAAGCCCCAAATCCTATATCCTGAAAAGATGCACAGAGGGATTTTGAATAATTACTTTTTTGGAGGAATTGTATGACATTTTGATTTCTGAGGAGCTGTGCAGTTATTGCTGCCATCCTTGTATTTCAACATCAAACTTCAGGTTATTGAAAAGACTATTTTTCTTCGAGTTTCTCTTTCTTTGTATTTCTCTCTTAAAAGACAAACAAAACAAACAGGATTTGGCCTTTTCTAATGCCAGGAAGTACAATCCAAGAAGCAAAGTCCAATCGAAATAGGCACTTGATGAAGACAAAGAATCTGCATGGCAGAGCCTGGTCTGGATGAGACTGGCACCACCTTCCAGGGCCCTGTGGCTGTCACCCTGTTGTTCACACAGGGTGAGAAAGTGAGAAAGTGCTGTTGCTGGATTTCATGTTCTTCAGGATGACCACACACAATGCCCTGGCATACTGAGCCTGCATTTCCTGCTGACCAGACACACAGTCCACCAGCTGGCGTGTTAAGAGGCGCCGCCACATTACAGAACAGTCCTGAGACCAGACAGACATGGCACTTCCAACAACCACTAGAGGGTAAGCAGCCCAGGACTCTTTGAGCTCGCTCTCCGTCCCAGATCCTGCTGACCCGGAGCTCTGCAGGCTGGGACAGAGAGCTGGCTCAGGGCCAACAGCCCGCAGGTGGCTATGCCCACCCATTCCTGAAGGAGAGGCTGTCTAGTTGTCCCCTGTGCTTACCAAGTCACAAATGTACCAGTCAACTTGTGTTCCTGCTACCCAAGGCCCGCTCTAGGCTTCAACTCCGTGCTCCTCTGATAAACAGTCTGTCCAAACTACAACCCCATGTTTTTTTCTTACTTGGCATTACTATTCACAGTATTTACTGAGGAAAAGTGTTTACAGCTTTTTTCTTTTTTGGCATGATCTCACTATGAGAGCACATTTCCAAGTGAAGACAAAAATGTTCTCCATGTTATACCTAAAGGTTTGGCCATTTCTGATGGGGGGAAAACAAATCAGTCAACCACAGTCTGGATGTCACATAAATGAAATAACGGGTTGGTGGGGTTTGTTGTTGTTTGTTATTTTGGCTTGACATAGATACAGTGTGAGCTACAGAAATGGCCACTCATTTGTTTCTATTTATGTCTAACTTTGACAGGTTTCCTGGAGTCTCTAGAACAGCGTGCTACATTTCCAGCCATCCTGGAGCACCCCGAGTCTTCAGAGGAGCCAAATTAAAGTTGTTAGGAAATCCTTCTTTTAAGCCTATCGAATTATGTGGAGATCTATAGAGGATGACCAGGATCCTACAAATGCTCGTAGGTTTTCTCTTTGATGACCCCCTTAATTTCCTATCACTGGTGAAATGATAAAAATAATTCATATACATTTTAAACATTTATATTTTCCCAAATCTGTATTTCCAGAAATATCCCCTTTGAATTTCTTACAAACTCGATGTGCCCATATTCCATTTTATTTAAATGTTCGCTTGTTTTATCCTTATTTTTCTGTTTGCTTTATCCATCTCATTAGCACTTTGGGAGTCTAATAAAACACTCACAGTCTCCCCCCAGATGGAAAAAACATTACCAACTTCAAATCTTGATTTCATGGTCTTTCTCCTTCTCTTGGAAAAGAAGTTCCTTTGGTTGCTTGTACTCACCTCTGTTTTTTCTCTGATAATCTTGCCAGCTTGACCCCAAAAGTATTCTGCTGTGTAGTATTTGGGAAGACAAGATGCTGTCTCTTACTCTGGGTGCTTCCCTGGGTGGTGAGATCTCCTCAGAAACATTACCTTGGCTTTATGCAGAAACCCACTGCAGAAAACACCACGTATGACGCTGATACTCTGCCCTAGTTTTTCTACTTCCTGAAGCTTTTTAAGGATGATTTGAAGGTTTTCCCTTTAAATCCCTCAATTTCTGTTTTATAAGGACAAACCTTCTTTGACACTTGCGAAATTTTGCTAGTTTTCCCTGCAAGAAATTCTATCTTTATCTCTGGTTCCATCGTCCCCATCGCTGCATCCCTTTAGTCCTGTCTCTCCTGCTTTCCAAACCATTTGTTCTCCCGCAGGTATGCCTTTCTGCCAGGCAGGTAAAATGAGAAGCTTGCCCACCCCCTCCCCCAGTGATCAGATTTGACTCTCCTAATGGAGAATCCTACAAAACCCGCTAGCAACTCACCACTACTTACAGCCTGCAGCAAAATGTTTTGTTAAATTTGCCCAGATTTCCCAAAATGCTCAACATAAAATTTTCAACAAACAAAATTAAATGCATTCTCTAATAATGGCCTGTGAATGTCCAATATTTTTAACTCCATGTTTATTTCCATTTCTATTCAATTTTGCCTCTTGAATCACCCTGAACGACATGCCCACATGCTTACTGCCTTGGCCCTCATTGAATGCATTTTCGATACTTCTTGTTTTTCTTATATGTTTAGGTTTTTTCCTTTGGTGATCACACAGTCAGTTTTCCTGGTGTAATTCTTACATTTCAAATACTGACTCTTTTTTTTTCTTCTTGTAACAACTGGGGACATTGTCTGCATATGTCAATATGGGATTTAGGCTATGTGTCTCTTTTCCACCTTTACAGCCTATCAGCCTTAAGTGAGATAACTGGTTTTTACCCTAAAAATAATCTAACATCCACAATATGACAAGGGCTATATATAACACAACTCTTATTCCTGCAACATATTTCTTCTCCACCACTGACAGTAAAGACGATGCCTTTCACTCACTTTTGTGTAGTTGCTTCATACATTACAGCGACTTGGCCAGCACCCATGGCTTGAATGATCTTAAAAGAAAACTATGATCGCTGGCTCCAAGAGTTGTTCTCAGTGTAAATCTAATAAAAGTCCCTCTTTTGGCACCTTCCCTTTTTTTTCCTAAGATCAACATCACTTTCCAGTCTTCCCACCACACAAACAACGTCTGTAGAAGTGCTTAGAAACCTGTTGAACACCCTGTTACTGACAAGCTTTCCAGAATTCTCTACAAATTCTGTAATCAGTGTTCAAAACACCAATGAAATCAAGTTTTAATACACGCCCTCCCCTCCTTCTCTCCACTGGTCATCTCACTTCTCTCCCACGTGCCATGAACAACTTTGAACATTTGTTCAGCCAGGCAAAAATGCAGAGAGAAGCCATCTCAGTTAGGACTATTTACCATCCCTAAGAACTTGATCACATCATTAACTCTGAGCTGTGAGTAAATGATATATCAAAAGATACCCTCAATCATGTTCTTTGTAGAACTGTTTCAACAGCAGGAAACTAAATGGCTTCCTTTAAAACACTCACACATACACACATCCTTACACACTCAGACCCTCTTAGGCTATTCTCTCTTGGTGATTATGCCTGTCTGCTGCAGCCTGGGGTATCTGGCTAAATGCGGTGAGCTGGTTTAACCAGTGAAAACAGTGTGGAGATCAGGAGAATCCCAAAGAGCAGGTGCCTGTCAAGGAACCTGAGTCTGACAAGGCCCAGCTGACCTCCCCTCACGGAGAATCTACCTCTTTCGGCCTCTCAGAGGTTGAAGGATCTTTGCCATTAACTGCTATACTTCTTTGATCTTGCTTCCATTGTTTCTCCACAGTCCCTCGTGACAGAGTATAGCTCTTTCTGCTTTAGAAACAGTTCTTAAAGATATTTCATATTCACCTGATCTCTTTCAGCACCATTTAATCTGTTTTTCTCTCCAGTCAACCACCCCCTTTTCTTACTGCAGATCAGATGGATTTGCCATTGCTTGACTTCTTTTCTTCCTCATCAATGTCATCCTACATATAAATTCTTCCTTTATTTGTTCTTAGGCTTCCATTTCTCAAGCTCTAATTTCTTCACTGTTTTCCTATACAGGTAAATTTCTTCTTTGAAAGCCTTTAGTCTTAACCCCTGTCTTGTGCGCATTCTCTCTCTAGCTTAATTAAGATGTGTTCCACCCTTCTGATCTTTTAAATGGAGTTTGGGTTTATATTTTTTAATTTCAACATATCCTAAAACTAATTTATTCCCCCACCATAACTCCTAACTAAATTTTCCAGACTCTATGAATTAATTTGGCTATTACCTTAAAATTATATGGAAAAGCAATATTCATTCAGATGTTAGAAAATGTTTCCCAAAAAAATATTTATTTACTATCTCTGTCTAGTAGCTACCTTTTTGTGCCCATCACAGCCTATCAATAACCAGTGTTGAGGTTGGACCAGCCCTTGTGGTTCTTATTATGATTGCAAGATGCCCTTCAGCAATGACCATTTGGAAACTTGAAAAAAAAAAAGTTTATTACTTAGACAACCTAATAATTACACAGCACAGCCAGGACCACCCAGTGAGGATGCAGGTAAACAAAGAGCAGGCAGTGAGCACAAGTCAGGTTTCTGCTTTTCCTGGGGTCAAGGGTGGAGACCCAGGATTTTATGGGCTCACCCTTCATTGGTGAATTTAAAACATAAGCATGGGAATTTAAAGCACAGGAGGAGGAAAAAAATCCAGTGACCCAAAAGGTCAGTTATGGAAGTCAACCACAGTCACTACAACAAAGAAGCCTGGGGCAGGAGGGCCACCCACACACACCCCGGCCCCCCATCACAGCCTGGCTCTTTATCTAGCCCTGCGGCGGCCCATGGCATTTATTCAGATAGTCACCTCCGAAGTGGATGCTTAAGCAATCAAAGCTCAAGTCAGGCGCTTGCATCACCAGCAGAAAAGCCAACTGCCAGGGCTTACACTGCAGGACTCTACGGGGACTGGCATAGCCACATAACTCTCCATGCTCTCCATGCTCAGTTTCAACACTTACTCTGGAGGTAGGTGTGCAAAGAAACAAGTGCATCCAAAGGAGCACATGCCACTGTGGAGGTAGGCCCAAGGTCTCCACTGGGAGGAATGAGCAAGGAGGCCCCACCAGAGGAGGAAAGGGGAGGGCTGAAGGAGAAGCTGAAGCCTGCCAGTCGGCGAGCCACAGAGCAAGTGGGAAAGTGGACGGGAGAGGGCGTTCCAAGGCGACGTCAAAAAATATCACATTCAAAGTCAAAGAGGAGCAGAGAGAACGATGTACTCAGGTTCGGGGAGTCACATGCACTTTACTGCCCTAACACACATAAAGGCCACTGTGCAGCCAGCCTATGGGCAACAACAGCCCCAGCAGTTGTTCTCATTTCATCCTAATAACTGTGCAGTGAAGGCATTATTTCCATTTTTTGGATGAAGAAACTGAGGCTTAGTGATTTATTTAATAGTGTATCCAACCTCAGTCAATTAATAAATGGTGGAGACAGAATTGAACCCAACTCTGTCTGATTCCATATGTCTTCCACTACACCAATATTTCTTTCAGATTTCCTCCTGTAGGTGTTGGAAAGCCAGCACAGTTTTATACAGAAGAGGAACTTGATCGGATTTGCCTTTTGGAGAGAACTGGAGAGATGAATTATAGGTAGGAAGTCTTTGAAGAAGACTATTTTAATAACCCAGGAAAGAGATGATGAGCACTTTAATGGGGATAGGTAGTTACAAGGACAGAACGGAGGGTGTGACTTCCAGAACCAATTAGGAATTCAAATGGACAGACCACAGTGACTGGCTGGGAGCTGGAGGGAAAGCACTTGCAAAGTGCCTCTTGGATTTCTGACTTGTGCAAATTGAACAGTTGTGTCATTCTCATACATAGAGAAGAACAGTGGAGGAAAAAATGTGGGTGAATTAGGTTTCTTTAGCCAGCTTGGCTATGAACAGACTAAAGTGTTCAGCAGATAGTAAATCAGGTGGGGGATGAAAACTGAGGTCAGAGCTAGAGAGAAAAAATTGGGGAGTTAGTATATGTTTGAAGTCATGGGCATGTAGAGTATTGATCAGGAAGCATATGGTATGAAACAAATAAGAGCAAAGGGGTGAGCAGAAGAGAAGTTATTCAAAGGGCCTCCAAGGCCACCATCAGTGTAAGAAGAGAAGAAGAGGAAAGTGGAGCTGCAGACACAGGAAGAGGAGTGATTAGTAAGGAAGAGGGCATGACCACGGGTGGCAGTCTGGGGAGAGAGAAGCCAGCCGCCATGCCAGGCAGCCTGTGCAGAGGCTCGTGTGGTGACGTAGTGAGGCCTGCCAGCAGCCAAGGGAGTGAGCCTGGAAACAAAGATAACCCCAGTCGAGCTGTGAGGTGACTGCAGCCCCAGCTGACAGTGTCTCCCTCAGCTCTGGAGAGACTGTGAACCAGAACAACCCCCTATGCCATTTGTGGCTCCCTGATGCACAGAAGCTGACATAATAAATATTTGTTGTTTTAAGCCACTAAATTTGGGATGATTTATTGTGCAGCTATAGTGAATTAATAATATCACCTAGCAAACACAGCCCAGAGTAAGCTAGAACCAAAAGGGCCGCTGCTCATTTTGCAGTCACGATTCATGTTTTTTGTGATACACACATCTGTCACTTTGGAAGGGTCGTCCGTCACCCCGGTAATACACTCTGGCCTGGACACAGGGGTGCAGGTATGCCCTGAGAAGGACAGCACCACCGTAAAGGGCAAGGGCTCTGGAATCAGAACCCTTGGGCTCAAATCCTGTTCACCGCTGACTCCTTGTGTAGCCCTGGGCAGGTCACTTTGTGTCTTGGCTTTGGTGCCCTTATTTTTCCAAAGGAGAGTAATAGCTGCGGCTGTGGGATGGTTGGGAGGAGCCGGTGACAGTGCGCGGGACTCAACACAGTTCCCGAGCCCTGCGGGCGCTCAGTCAGTATTAACGGTTGTTGGTGCGGGAGTGGGTGCATGTGGAGAAAAAGAAAGAGAGGGACCGGATACTTCAGTCTGTATTCCCACACTGACTAAATATTCACTTCCGTCGGTGCGTCTTTATTTTCAATTCTTTCGCTTTTTTGCCCAAGATACAGATCCTCCTCCAATACATTTATAAGCCTTTACCCTTTACTTCCTTGGGTGAAATGCGTTATCATGTAACTTCCATCCCAGATTCACCTCACACTCCTTCAGAACAATCACTGGCTGACCTACCCCTGATCCGAAACCTAGCCAACCAATCCCTAAGCATAAACCTAATCCCATTGGCAAGCTTTATAAAACCGGACATCCAATTTCCTAATCCGCAGGGAAGCCTGGACTGAAGCCAGCCCAGACTGCGCCCCTGCGCCTGCTGTTGCCCCTGAAGGTGCCTCCGGCTTCACCGCTCCCTGCCTCTCTGGGTTACTGGCCTTACACATCGTGTCAAGGCGTAGGCGGCTTTTCTTAGGTTCCCAAGGCTCCCTCTCTCTGCTGTCTACTCAGGGCATATCCTCTCTCCCCTCTCCTTTACTCTTAACCCTGGGATTCGGGCGCCAGGCCCTAGTCCCTTCCCTGACTTGGGCCTCACTGGTTCCTGACTGCCGAGGTCCCTCCTTTCCTCGCTTCCTCCTTGGACCTGTCCTTTCCGGGCAACTGGCCCTCCTCAGCTTTGCCCACTAGGAGCTCTCCTCATCGCACGCTGCCCACAGCTCTTCTGGTTTATCTCCATGGTGTCTGCCGCCTGTCGCTACTCTGCTCAGTCCTTCCTTCCCATTTTCTGGGGCCGCTCACACTCTCACCTTCCACCTCTAGGCGGCGCCCTTGCATCGGTAAGGGCAGATAGCACCGCCCGGTCCGTTCTGTTTCTTCCTGGGCTGCCCTCTCCAGCAATGCAGGATTCGCCCTTCTTCCTCCCACAGACGCTACACCATCTATAAAAGAGATCATTGCTGTGCCCTTGTTCTCCGCACCTGAAAGACTTCTGTTAACAGAATATTTACTGGAATAATTTCTTAAACTGCACCTGTAATCTGTTTGTCTTTAAGCTCTGGTTCAAAGCCTCAATGTACTCGTCTGTGTGGATAATAATAGTAGCCACCTTAAACTGTGAGGGTGCGATTTAAATGATAACAATGTGTGCAAATGCTAGGTACTGCCTCGGGCCATAGGAGACAAGCAATAAATGCTAGTTACTATTATTGTTGGTGTCATCAACAACAGACTGTAGTCCCCTTCTTCTTTCTTTAGGTGAGACATTCTGGGATGTGGCTCAACTCCATCTTTCCCAGAATATAGTTCTAAATCCCCATATACATCTTTTTTCCTTTTCTGAAAATATCACCATCCCAAAAGAAGTCCCAATTGCTTCAATCCCACTGTTTTATTTCTGGAAACAATGGTAGGCATTTTTTATCCTAAATATGTTAAGTACAACATGTAAAGCCTAAGTAAAATATGCTAAGTGAATCATAACAAAATTTCTTCTAAGATTCCTCTCCCTTTTCTCCTATAAGATCTCCAAAATAAATCCATTTTCTCAATTGATCAAACTTCAATACAAGCTCATGTCAAACTTCCTACTTGGAAGAATCTGCTTTACTGAATAATATTTCCCTTGGGTTATACATCCTAATTGAACTGGTAGTCAGGGTGCCCAGACATACAACCTTTTGAACAGTTTTCCCCGTGCCTTGTGAAGAGAATCCTTGCAAAAAACATGCTTTTGATGGCATCTTTATAGTGCTCTCTTTTTCTTTCACAAACTTCCTAGATTTTCTTTACGTTACGTCTCTGTTTATCCTGTTCCTAACTGCCTATGAGCTACATGGAAGGCAAAGCAGTCAGTCAAAGCAGCTACGAGGACCTCACTCAGCTTTGCACAATTTACTGTCTCCTTCCTACTTCCCAGCTCCCACTGTAGTGGACTCTATGCAGGCTAAAAAGTCAGAGTCCAAATCTTCTCTTCCAAAACAGCGTACTCATGCAGATTACTGACGTGGTTACTACTAAGAGGCTGCAAGGACAGGACCCACCCCTAGGTCTGCCTCCGTCTCTGTCTTGGGCCGCTTTCACACAGAAGCAGTATCTGCAGCCTCTTGCTGGTACATGTCTCACAGCTCAATCTGTTTGGAGCTCCTGATCACACGGAGAGTTAGTCTGATCAGATGTGAGAATTACAGGTGAGAAAATGGAAGCAAAACAAACGACGAACTTGGCTGAAGTCCATCTGATGTGTACAAACAGGGATAAATTCATTGTCCCATCACTTTTCCTACAAAGAAAAAAAAGGGGCCCTTTCCAAATATTGTCAATGGGATTTTTCGGTGCACACAGCCCTCCTGCGAAAAACATCCCAATTTCCATTCTTCTGTCTCTCTCCCCCTCAGTGTATCCCACATGGTGAAGCTTACTCTCCTTTGCAAGAGCGCGAATCAGACAAACTGGTTCTGTAAAGGTGATTTGGTTCACAAATCCACATAAAAAAGGGAAAGACCCTATCTGCACATGGAAAGGAAAAATGGTGTGACTTTGGGTGGGTGCTTTTGACTCCCTGGGCCTCAGTTTTCTCAATAATAATATGAGAGGAATAGATGTGACCATCTCTAAGATCCCTCATATTAAAAAATTCTTTGATTTTATTACTTTCACAGTGGCACAAGTGATATTGAAGAAAATATTCCAGTCTCCTTTCTTGACAAAGATGATATTAAAAAGCATAGAAATACATGGATATTTATAACTTTTATTAGTAATAGTGGATAATCTTTAATGTGGACTTTCCATGTACCAAATTGTGCTCAACATCTGCCATGGATCATCTAATTTAATCTTCATAAGAACCCTACGAGGTAGGTAATGCTATGTATACCCACTGTACAGATGAGGAAATTCAGGCACAACAAGACAGAGTAGCTTGCTCAAGGTCACTGGTTAGCAGCAGAGCCAAGACTCAAACTCCAGGGCTACCCATTAGGCCACCACTTGTGCTTTCTCAATGCTTTCCAATGAATGGAAAATATGTAATTAGTGGCTGTTAATTTTCCAGTGTGATACAGCTTTAATTCTCTAAATCATCTACAACTGGGCCTTGAATAAGTTATCAATAAGCATATTTGGAGTTGTTTCTTGCCATTATTTGTTGCATGAGGATTTCAGAATAATGTCAAGAAAAACAAACAGTTTTACTTGCAAAGGGACTTGCAAATTGAGTTTCCTTCGTATGCAAAACCTCTCCACATAAAATCAGTCATCCTATTTTATGCTTTATTTTTAGGCTGCTTTATGTTTTCTTAACATTTGGTGTGGCTGAATATCAAAAACCCCAGCAATTCTATCTGTATGTGAGGACTTCCTTACCAGAGGCTCAAAAATTAATTTATAGTCCATGCTAATTTTAGGTATTAGCGGATTTTTAAATAACATGCACCTTGCCTAGCTTCTAAAGGATTTTGTTATGAATAAGGAGTGATCATTATGCATGTGTCATGCTGAGTGTACATGCAAATTCACTAGTGAATATGTTTCAAACATTTTTTTCTATCATTTACTCTGTTCTTCGGTAAAGCATCAAAACTAAGAGGCCCAACCCAAACATTGCTAACACATACAAATGCCCACGCAATTACTGATAACTTATGTGTTTTACATGAAAATATAACATTTAATATTCTGTTGCTCTCATTTCTGAATTACTGGTCATCTCACATGACATCTGTAATTCCAATAACAAAAAGTAAAAAAACTATTTAAACACATTCTTCCACAAGATAGGCCACTTGAAAGTAAACTATAAGAATGAAGATTTAACCCTGATTGTTTTGTTTGAGTAAAGCACAAATCGGGTGACTCAACAAGGTTACAAACACACACTGTGTTCTCTGTGCATTCATGCCGCGTTTCACAACTCTTGAAATGCTAGTGTCACATCTCGGAGTATGACAGAGGGACTGCATAGGAGGCTTAATTTAAAATCTTTGCCCTCCTCATTGCACACAGTGAGACAGAATCAAAGAACACGCACTGTGCCTTCACACCACTAAAGCTGTCACATATAGTATATTCAGACCAAGACATGAAATTTTATAGCAAAACTTTTTTCTATAGTTAAATCGAGTTCATCTAGTCTGGGGCATCAGGTACCCTAATATATGATAATAAATCCAAATAGTAAGCACGCTGGTTATCCTTCTGTATTAGTTTTCTATTGCTGCCGTATCAAATTACCACATATTTAGTGGCTTAAAATAGCACCAATTTATTATCTCTCAGAGGTTAGAAGTTTAGCATGTCTCACTAGGATCCAATCAAGGTGTCAGCAGAGGCGTGTTCCCCTCTGGAGGCTCTCGGGAGAATGTTCCCTTGTCTCTTCCAGCTTCTAGAGGTTACTCCCATTCCTTAGCTCCTCCCTCCGTCTTCAAAGCCAGCAGTGGCCAGTAGAATCCTCATACCACATCACTCTGCCTCTGCCTCTTTTGTCTCCCTTTTCCACTTTTAAGGACCCTTGAAATTACCCTGAGCACACTCAGGTAATCCAGGACAAGCCCCCTATTAGCATGTCAGCTGACTAGAAGTGTGAATTCCCCTTTGCCACGTCACAGGTTCGGGAAATTAGGATACAGACATCCTCGAGGAACCATCGTTCTGCCCACCACAGTTTCTCAACAGTTAAAAGGAAACCTTGATAAAGTGCCCTGAAGTTCACATGAGCTTCTTTCAGACCTCAGAGAGGAGATATATTCTAGCCATGGGATTTTCCAGCTGTGCCCACCATCGGCCCTACCAAATTTTTTCACGTTCTTAGACATTTCGATAATCAGAAGTCATCTTCAGCCTCAGACATGCTTTTTTTCCCAATGCTGATTAATAGGGGGCATAGGAGGATTTCTGTAGTTTGCCTACTAAAATCCAACATAGCCAGGATCAATATTTTGCAATTCCTCATCCTCCCTGATGCCCCACATCAATTGTCTTTTATTCCATTCAGCAAACAGTATCTAGTGTTTGCTGACACTGTGCTAGGGCCCAAAACACACAGAGGAAAATGCGAACCATGCTCTTGAGGAGCTCACTGTATGTGTATTGCATATGTATGGGTGTGCATGTGTGTGTGTGTGTGCATACACAAATGTGTATGCATATGGGCACGTGTGCATATCTGTGCGCATGTGTGCACATATGTGTATATGGTGTGTGCCTCTCTGTGTGTAGTGAGTTCCATGTGTATGAGAGAAGCATCCAGGACAGGCAGAAAAAAAGCATTATTTCAAAGTAATGCTGACATATATGCCATGATTCTTTTCAATCTTACTCCCGTTTCAGGTCCTGCTGTCACATTCCTGGGTCAGGCCATTATCACATCTTGCTTCAGTTACTGCAAGTCTCCCAGCTGGCCCCTATCCCTTCAGTCTCCCACCTCCAAAACGTTTTGCGCTCAGATATAAACACAGCTGTGATTGTGTCACCACAGCTGTGATTGTGTGACTCCCAGCTCCTAGGCGACACCTCCTTCATTGCCTATGGAATAGCACATATATTTCTCTACATGGTACCCAAGGATCTTTGGGCCCACCTAACTTTCTAGTCATATCTCTTTTTACTGTCTCGTGTACTTGGGATGACTGCACTCACAACAGTCCCCCAAAATCACACGGTGCTTTCCCAGGCCTCTACCTATGACCACTGATGGCCACTCTCCCTTTCCCCCCCACCACATCCAAATAATACCCATTCTTCAGAACTCAGAGAAGCTGTTCCTCCTTCCATGGCTCATTCTCTTGTCCCTTCTCAACTGGGAATAATGTCTTGACTTGGGGCTCCCACAGTACTTCATTTTTTTATCCTTTAATAGAAACTACCCATTCTGCCTTAGATATTTTACTTTGTTAAATATCAAGGCCCTCTCCCAGATTATAAACTCCTTGAGAGTAGTCTCTGGTTTTATTTCTCTTTGAAATACCTACAATAGGTAGCACGGCACCTTGCCTGCAGCAAGGACACTGTATTCAAGTTTGTCAGATTCAGCTGAATGGATCAGCAGCGACTTCCAGAATGTGGTCACAGGCACTGAATATTTCTACGGCTAGTTCTCCTTGGAGGTGATGGTGGTGGGGTGCCTTTTCCTCTATCAGAGTCACCAAAACTGTGAAACAGACAGGAGTTCACAGATGTCAACTGCAAGGAAACCAATTTGAGAATGACCAAAAGTCACTGATTAACCCACAAATTCAAAGGACAGAATAAACGTTTGTTACACAAAAGTGAAAAGTAAGGAACACAGAGCTGCAAATTGCATTACTAAAATCAATACAGTAACATCATCTAACTTGCACGTCAATGCTACAGAAAATTGAGATCTTGTAGATGAACAGAAATTCCTGATTTTGTGAATATGTGTGTGTATGTTTTTAATCAGACAGCTGTTCTGTAATGAATATGTATGGTGAGGCAGGCTATGAAGACATGAAAGTGTTTTTAGTGTATCACTGTCATCAGTTCTACTAAATAATTATCATTACAAATCCAAAAAACTATCTTGAAGGGGTAATACTGAATAATCTAGAACACAAAATTGCATTAGAACGTTATTAGCTGACTCAGGAGACTAATTATAATGAGATATTGAGCTGCTTTATCACTCACCTCAATTGTAAAACCATAAACCACACCATATCAACAGTGGCTGCCAACCAGGGTCAGAGTGGGTACTGAAAATAGCATTGAACAAGGGTCAGGAGCCCCAGCTCTGCCTTTAATTCTGTGACCTTGGGAGCTCTTAATAAAGATCATTCCATGGAGAAAAGCAGAACCCTTCCTTAGAGAAATAGGCTACACTTGCTGCTGAAGCTGCTCATTCACAGAAAACACTCAAACTGCAAAAAGATTATGCACACACATGGCGCACACATGCACACACACACACATACACACACAAACACTCACTCACCTTCCCCAGACTAATACCTCCTTGCTTAATGGGCCAGTTTAGTACTGCTATTAACCAGATGATTATAATTTCAGGAACTGTTAGCCATCCGTGTCCGAAAAAAACAGTAGCTGACATAAAAATTTTCAAACAACTCTCTCACCCGTAGAATTTATCAGCCAGAGGTCAAGGCTAGAATCGTATTTGTTTTTGCATCTCCTTTTGAACAATAATAATAATAATATCATTACTTGGTGTTCTTAAATTTGCAAAGCACCAACCAATTATTTCATTTAATTCAAATGGCCCCATAAGGTCAATGGGACATATTTTCCAAAACATACAGGATTTTGTGTTGGTGGGCTTTCTCAGTGCCTCCCACTAAACTAAATTTGGGGAAACAAAAATGATTAAGCCAAAGCTCCTGATGTCAGGTTGCTACTGGTTATTGGTAGAGACAGAGCACTGTGTTTTAATTATTTCCTTATGAATCTTAGGAGTCCTAGGAGAGCACAAAGGAGGGGACTGTATTGCTACAGGAAAAAGAAATGTTTGGGTGTGACGTGCAAGGGGGCTGAGAGAGGGACATGTCAAAGACAGCTTCACTGGGAAGGTGATTCTGTCACTGAATTAAGGTCCCTGTTCTGTCCATTCCTAGGAGAAGCTTGGAGCATTAACTGAATCTCTGTGAGCTTGCGATTCCTACCAATCAAGTATGGGTATCAGTGGTGAATTTATAGAGAGGATGGAATTACCAGGATGGAATGAGGTAGCACATGGGAGAGCAATTTATAAATAGCAAAGCACTCAGTAAATATGGTATAATTATTTCTGTTTTGCAGAGGTACTAATTTGGTTGGTACCAAAGGTGAATAGCTTGTCCAAAGCTTCCTCACATCCCCTACTCCAGGGCTAGTGTCCTACCTGGGACTCTGGCAGTCCTCCCCAACACTGCCCACTGAAACTGGAGTTTCATATGGAAACCAGTCATCCTGAAAACATTTTGCAGGCCCTAACATCATGTTAACATATTCATATAAGTAAATACTCCAACATCTAAAGACTTCTCTGGGAAACGTTGCCTCTAAATCCTAAGAGGATACTCTCCATAAAAGAAGGATTCAGTAGAGCATTGAAAGGAAAGAATTGTGATCGGGAAAATCTTAAATATTTAATACAGGGATAAAACAGTATATATTTTTTACAAAGGATTTTAAAACACCCAAAGTTTCAGAGAATAAAATACGGCAGATCCTCAACTGTTTTAAGTGACTTAACTGTGAACTTCAATAGAAACTATTTGAATAGAAATGTGTCTTGCATTTAATAGGTACTCAACAACTGTTGAGTTCAGAGATTTAACCTGATCATTTTTACCCCTAAAATTCTAATACTAAAATGTCTCCCCTCATACAACATCTATAAAACAAGCTTAAGCAAATCTACTAATGTCCATTTATTCTTCAAAGATAATATTTTATTTAAATCTAATGATGTCTCATCCACATAGATATATAAATTATGCACATACATATACACATAATTATTCCTCCCTTGTTAATAACAGGTACAGAAAATCTTAAGTAAAAAATTGCATATTTACTGTATAACACATACTAGAAAATTTGTTGGGAGATGGAAATATTAAGACATTCATGGGAAATTTACAGTATCTACTCTTTGTATCCATCTAGATTAGCCAGGGTTCTCCAGAAAAACAGAACAAAAAGGAGAAAGATAAATAATAAGGAATTGATTCGTGCAATTATGCAGGCTGGTGAGTTCAAAAATCTGTAGAGCTCATGTCTCAGTTCCAAGGCCATTAGGCAGGATATTTCTCTCTTACTCAGAGGAGGGTCAGCCATTTTTGTTCTATGCAGGACTTCAACTGATTGGATGAGGCCCACCCACACTGGAGAGGAGGGTACTGCTTTATATAGTCTACCAATTTAAATGGTAATCTCACCCAAAACACCCTCAAAGAAACAGCCAGAATAATATTTGGCCAAATGTCTGGGCACCCTCTCCCAAATGCCCAAACTGACACATAGAATTAACCTCACCATCCAAAAAAAAGTCTTTTTTACCTCTAAAATTTGGCAAGGAATTCATCACCAAGGACAAATCACTTCAACGAAACACCAAGAGACTGTTTCTCTTTATAGAAAAGAAGACAGTATAGGCATATGGTGACCTGAGGCTCTGGCATATTGATTACTGCTTTGGGTCAAAGTTCATCTCTACTACTTATGAGGTAGGTGACCTGGACACACTACTTACCTTTCTGACCTTCATCTTTCTCCTCTATTAAATGGGGAAATGATAGGGTATATGAATAGAGTAGTTGTAAAGATTGAATGAGGTGACTTGGGTAATGCATGTCTGAAACACAAGTTCTCAATAAACATTAGCTGCTTTAGTATAAGTAATTAGAGTTACAACTGTAATACGTTCTAATTCTAGGCTTGCTGAAACCTATAAAAATACAGCACAATTAACTTAACCCAGGATACGTATTTCTATTGGCACACATTTGGAAATTTTATCAGTTACTTTACACACATACTTTTATCAGTTGTTTATACACATAGATTATTTGGCCACAACTATAAGTAAATCATTTAGTAACTAATCAATTCAATCAAAATAACTTTCTATATTTAAAAAATCAGTGATAGGGAAAGAACATCCAGAACACATAGCACTTGAAGATTGTAAAAAGGGACGCAGATGCAGAACTGGGCAGATTCCCCTCTACCAACTGGCTAAACCTAAGTTGTAATCAGTAACTTGAAGAGACCTTGGCATTCCAGGGTAGCAGGCAGGACAAGAGAGAGGCTGACCCTGCCTTCAACTCGGTCTGTCTGATCCCAGAACCAAAAACTTGGGCTAGAGTCAGGACTGCCTTCTAGAACGGCCCTGTCACAGCTACTGTGGGATCTGCAAGGCTCTCTGTGCCCTGGTGCTCTCAGCTTCCTTCTCTAACCTTTAATTCTACTTCTCTGCTGACCTTTAACTCCTCCCATCTCTACTTCACCCAAAAGCTTAAAACTCTAGGGTTTTGCCATGTGGACAAAGGAAGAAAATCTGAGCGTTTGGAGAAATTCTTGAAAGTAGATGAGTTTGTCTTCTCTTTCTGCCATCTCTCCCCATTCCTCTTCTTGAAAATTATTAGTCTGTTTCATCTTCAAGGTCAAGGTTAAATCAGGTTGACATTCACCTCCTTTATGATCTTGTATGTCTATCTTTACTCTTCTCATGAACGCCTATTCCAGAATCCAGAATCCGTGCAGAATAAGTCACCTCAACTTCAGGAGGATTTGGGGGGAGGGGGTTACATCTGCCCCCCTACAATACCGACTCCCTTTCCTCTGGCTTCCTCTCATCATTTCCTTACTCTCTCCGCCAATAGAGGAGTTTAAACATGTAAATGCGGTGTCGAAACTGCTTTTAAAGAATTAACCCATTTTGCCCCTCACTGCTCTAAACCACAGGGTGCCAGGCGTACGCTAATTGCTTTCACCTGCCGGGGTTCCAGACTGCTCCTCCGAAGGAAGCAGCGCACATTCCTGGCACCAGTTGGCTAATTCAATTCACTTCGCTGGCATTAGCCTCTGTCGGAATATTCATGAGCGGGGGAATGCGGCCCCGCGGCGCAGGCGGGCGGCAGCCACTCGGGCAGCGGGAGGCTCGAGGGAGGGGAGGCGGCCCGCGCGCCGCGCTCCGGGGACGGTGACCGCCACCGGGAAGCTCTCCTCCCCGGCCCCGCCGGGCGCCAGGCGCGCGGCACGGTGGGACAGGGCATCCGCGGGGTTGGCGCGCCTGGCACCGCCGCCCAACTCCAGGCGGCCGCGCCGAGACTTTGCGAAAGATCCGAAGGCAGAAAAGCTGTGACACTTTTGCCAGCCGGGGCAGGGGGGTGGGGGGCGGGGACGGCGCCGCCAGCGCGGGCGAAGGGACCAGCGGGACCCCGGCCGCCGGCGGGGGAGGCAGCGATGTGAGCCGGACGCCCGCCCGAGAGGAGGCTGCACCGGACGTCCCCGGAGAGTCACCGGCCGTGCCCGGTAAGGCGCGGGGCTCGGGTGGGGGACCCCGCGCGTCTGTGCCCCGGCGCGGGGCGGCTTAGCCCGTGGTCCCCAGGCAGCCGCCCCGGGGGCTGCCCGCCGCTCCCGGCCGCCGCCGCCGCCGGCGTACGGGCCGGGCAGAGCTGGAGTTCCCCGGACTTTGGGGGAGAGCGGATGGAGGGGGGTGGCTCTGTGGGCGCGGGGAGGCCGGGGCGAAGCGGGGCCGGCGGACGCGCGGGGGCAGCGCGCACCGGGCACGGGACACGGCACCAGGAGCGCGGCTCCGGGCGCCCGGCCCCGCTGCGCCCTCGCCATCCCCGCGGCCGGCGGCGCCTCCCTGCGGCTGCCGGAGTTGGGGGGGGCGGGGCTGGCCGCGTGCCCCGCGCGGGGACGCCCGGGAAGGGGGACCTGGGACCAGGGCTCCGGGGGGCCCCGGGGGGCTCCGGGCGCCTGCGAGGCAGGTCCCAGCCCGCGCCTCGCGCCGTGCCCCCCGCCGGAGCTCTGCCGCGGGGGGTGAAGGCGGTGGTGCCTCGCGCACCCGCCACCTGCCGGACGTCGCCGGCCCCCCGGATTTCCTGTATCCGGGCCCCGACACTCGCAGGGAAAGCTCTGAACTGCGCGCGGACTGCTTGGGCTTTGCTGGTTGTACTCGCCGTGGGGTGCGGGTGGAGGAACAGCGGGGTGAGGGGGCGGCGAGGGGTCATACCGGGTGAAAGTTGCAGATTTGCAAAGAAAACGCTACCTCGGAGTCCCAACCTGCTCCTAGCAACAGGAGAGGCTGGGCCGGACTTTGGCTGAAGCAGGAGCCTCTGCCTGCCTCTCCTCCTTGGAGGCGGGGGGCGGTGCTGGACCCTGGAGGCCGTCCCGGAGGCAGCGCCAGAGGCTTTTTTCCTGCCGACACCAGGCAGAGAGCAAAAGGGCTGGCAGCAGAGCTGGCGTGGCTGGTCTCCTGGTAATTTGGAGTTTACCGTGCCGTTATTATCATCACAATTATCAATGCTGTTGTTATTATGGCATGCATGCCAGAAAGGATTTTTCTTCTGATTGTTATAGATCACCGGGAAACTGAGTCTGCCCCTCCCCAAATAAAATGTCCCCTGGCCCCGACTAGTCTCTGATGTCTCTCTCCACCCAGGGAAATGACCCCTCGGGACTGCTTTGGTGTCAGACACCCAGATAAGGACCTGGATCTACTTAAGAACCACAGAAGCAACAAAAAGTCGTGACTGTATAATGGGCTTGCACCAATGCTATCAGTGAATACGTGCTCACTTTTCTTAGCCTCATCTGCTTGGGGAACCATGGAGGCACTGCCCATCTTGACCCCCATACTCGACCCAGCTTCTTCCTTTCTTGTCTTTATATAACCTGGAAGTTCATTTCTCCCTCAGCGTGACCTTCATAGTCCCACTGCGCAGGTTACCTGGCAGGGGCAGGCTTCCATCCCCAGCACTGCAGGCAGCCACAAGGGCACCTGCGGTCGCCTCCTTTTGGCCCCTGGACAGAGCTGCTCTAGGGCGCAGGCTTGGCCAGCTGATGGTGCAGAGAACAGGGAGAGAGTGTGGGAGAACAGCGTGTCACAGTTCAGCCAAGTACAGGAGATGAGGTCAAGCCTCCTTGTTGGCCACATCCCTTCCTGCCAGACAGAGAAAGAGACAAATGCAGAGTGAGTGGGAAGTAGTATAAACTGGAACCAAGCTCTCCAGGTCGACCTAAGCTGTTGTCACTGACTCTGGGGTGACCTTTCCTTTCCAGTGCTTCTGATTTGCCCTGTTGGCCGGTGCAGGAGTAGCAGCCGTGCCTTTCGAATAGGACAGTTGTCATGAGATGATCTGATTTTGTATCCAAATAATGCTTTGAGCATCCTGGGAAAGGAGAGTCTATAAAATAGGAGATATTAATGTTTTGTGAAAAGTTTGCTTAAACTGCAGTTACGGAGATACATTTCTAGCAGTGCGTACCATGTGGCAGTGTAAAATTAAAATGGAAAAGGAGTGTACAAACATAAAAATGACTTAGCATTCTTGACATTCTTGTGCATACTTGTAGAAAAATGATCTTTCATTTGGGGAGAGTTGCCCAGGAGTTTAATCAGTGTTTATACTCCTGAAACGCCCCCTCCTACCTTTCTCCCCTGTAAAATTTTATGACCCAGTTCTCACAGGAGAGGCAGTATGAATGTAGTAAGTACTGAGGGCCGAGGGGCGAGCTGGAAGGGTTGTTTGGGGAACTATCACATAGGGTTTGGAGACCTGAATGGAAAGGGAGGTGCCGTCATCCATACAGAGCAAGAAAATGTTCTTCTCGAAAAACTGCTGAGTAGTATAGGGCCAAGAACCCAGCAGCTGTCATCTGCTTTCAGATTCTGGAAGGGGACTCCACCAAATGGGCCAGAGGGTAAGCCCAGGAGTTTCTCCTTCCCTGTGAAGGTACCATCTTCTTCTTACCTTTGGATTGGTGTTAACTTCTCCATCACTGTCTGTACCATGCAAGAGTTTTCCCTTGTCATTTCAAAGAGATTCAGATGTACTCTCTCAGCCCCTTATATATTTGTAAATACTCCCTAAGTTCTGAAGCTTCTCAAAGACATGCAGCTGTTGGTGAATTTAAGTAAATAGTTGGAAGTAATCAAGAGAGCCACTGAAAAGTGGGTATGTTTTCCCCTTGTAGAAAAGTTATCGAATGCCTTTTGAGCTAGAAAATTAGCAGTTTTAGAAAAGCAGGAGGGATTTCCTTGACTTCACTCTGCCCATAAACCAGTTGTTGTATTTGTCTTTCCCTCATAGTAATGAGCAAGCAGTGTTTGGTTAAGCATTTTTTACAATTTTGGACTTAAAATGGGGTTTTGCCTGGTGGTGTTCTATGGAGAGAGGAAAAATGTAAAGTGATACGGAAGGAAGAGCTTCGGGGACTAGAACATAAATCAGCCAGAATATATGGGGGGATGATGAGAATAGGTCTTTTCACCCTGAAAAAAAAAAGTGTCCACTTTGGAAGAAAAAGCAGTCTGATTATTGGCATCCAAGGCTGCAACCAAGGCAGCTGAGGCCGAGAGGAGTCGAAGGGCAGTTCTTCTTAGTTTAGCAACAGCGAGACAGCCTCTGCCAGAGATGGCTGTAAACACGGAATAAAGATTTCATTGTGGGCTGGTGTGACCGGAATAATTAGACAGTTAATTGTTCATTCTGATCAGGTGGTGTTGCAATCGCTAGTGCAGAGCAGCGAAAATAAGAGCAAGGGAGAAAAAGAAAAGTCACACATCACTTTTATCTTCACTTGTTTCACCACGATGGTCCTTTGGAAAAAATCCTGGTTCGTCTTCGAAAAGGAAAAAGAAAAGCATATTCCTATCCCCAGAACACTGGGAGTACTGGAGATCTGAGATCCATTGCTGCCATTTTCCCCTCCCGGTTCTACATCTGTATATGTAAAGTTCCTCATCTTCTAAAAACAGTAGGGGAAACGATGGTAGGAATGAATGCATGAGGTAATTCCAGTATTAATGAAGAGGTTTTAGTTAGGCACAGTTTGAGTTTCAGCTCAATCAAAATATATGCAAATAGCACCAGATTTTTATGCCTCTCCAACATTTTTTCTCATACACATATAAGGTTTAAGAAGTAAATATTCCATTTTTGACATTTAATTGTTTTCTATTGGGAAACATACTGCCTAGTGATTAATCTTTCACACTTAATTGAATAAACTTCTCTATACTTTCATGCTAATTTAGAGACAGAAGAAAATGTATTCTAAGTGCTAAAGGTGATTTTAAGCAGCTGAGTATCTACAGTTACCAAAGGCAGTAGACTTTGACTTACTGCTATTTACTAAAAGATGGTACTGTCATGAATTCCTTCTGAATGACTTTTGCAAGTGAAGAAATAAGTAAGGACTATAGAGAGCATTAAGTACTGTCTGGGGCACGGGAAAGGAAGAACCATGTTATTTACTGGGCTCAAACCCTCTGTGAATCCCGATATTGACATGAAATAGAAGCAAAATTCTCATTTAAATTAAAAAGCAACATCTTTAAGTGTCAGTATAAAGTATAATTTTTCTGAGAATGAAAGCACAACGTTATAAAGAAAGCATACTAAATTACATAAGGTCATAAAGTCTCATAAAGAGAAATACTTAGTTTCTCCAAGATATCAGTTGTTTCTCAATTTGTTTAAGAGGCACAAAACTTTCTTTTCTAACCTTTAGTTTTTAATCCATCATGAATGGAAAGGGATTGCAAAGGCAGAATACTTACTGAAGTGTCATAAAGCATAAGTAGTACAAAATTATGGAACTATCTAGCTTTCAGAAGACAAAATTCTACTTTAAAAATGCACTGTCTACAGCAATTAAAAATAGAAAATCATATTGCCACATTAAATTATGGCAACAACCCATTTTAAAGAGAAATTTAGCCTTTTCTCATTTAATTGCTGTTCATGGTTTGCTAAATAGTTTTGCAGAATTATCTGCCCATCTCTCACTAACCAGGACTGTCTAGCTAAGAATGAACATTCCAAATTACATACAGATTAACTTAATTTTAGAGCCCTAAGAATATTTAACTGCAAACATTACTCAAGTGAGTGCAAAAGGGAAATGGTCCAATTCCCCTCAAGGTATATGTGATTTTTTTTTTTTAAGTTTAAGGAATCATAAAAGAACATTCGGTATGGGGACACATCAGTGAATAACTACAATAAGAGTAAGAGAAGCTATGAACTGTTAGATCTTATCAAAATATGCAAGGTAAAGTTATAACAATACCATTCATTTCTTCTTTCAAAGTAGTAAAGGGCTGGCGTCAAGTAAAAAAAAACACGCAAGTTGCAAAAGTCCAAGACATGCACAATTTGTGTGAAATGGTGGCATTTTTACTATTTATAGGAATGTTCGACAATCTAATAAAAAACTTAGAGTTTATTATGACCACATTAAGAATAAAGTTATCTTGGGTAGAAAAGATATTTCTTTAGACTTCTGTAGCTCCTAGCTGGAATCTTACATGTGGTAGAGTCTCAGTATATGTGTGTTGGTTTCATTTTTTATAAAGAAAATTAAAATGATTTAATGGAGTCTCCAAGTTAGAAGAACTTACAATATTTTAAATTAAATTCTTGAATTGCATTTGCTACTTCAAATTATTTCTCTAAACTGGCAAGCAAGATATGCCATGACCAATAGTAATAATTATTGGCAATTCTCTGGTGTAGGTATGAGGTGGTAAGAAAAGAGGAAAACCTTTAAAGCCTTCCCTCTGCCCCTGCTTTTTTTTTTTCAGTCTTGCCTAAACATTGAATGGTTTTATGCACATGTAAGTTGTTAAAAATTCACAGTATCTCTTTATAGTGAAGATGGCAATTCACCAAATGGCTGTTACTCATAACAAGTCGTCACACAGAGTCCACCCTTGAAGTACTATTAGTCAGACTAATTATCACTAAATGGCTTCATATCCTCTGATGTATCAACTAATTAAAGGGTAATTAATAATAATTTCATCTCATGGCAATGGCCACACCTGGTTGTCACAGAAGTTTGTTTGACATACTGGCCAAATAGTCAAGTCCAACATTGCAACTACAACTTTATGTTCAAAATCACCTGAAAGGACAGAAACCTACACTGCAATGACTTGTGGCCAATACACTTACATATATCTGGTCCTGCCCCTGATTTATAATTAAAATAAGCTATGCTAACCTTTTACCAAAATCCTTCCATCAGCCTGTGTTGTGTTTTGTTTTGGTTTGGTTTCGCTTTTTTAGGTCTGACCTTAGCTGAATGAACAAGGTGGTCTTACTGTTTTCCTAAAGAACAGTACATAGTGTAATACGTTGGCATAATTGGGTGCTAGTAGTCAAGAGGAAACCAGGATAGAATTAGCATGAAGATTCAATTACCCCTTGTTCCCAGAGAGAGTTGTTTACAAGGATTCGAGTTAAGGTTATGGTCAAAATAGCATGGAAAGATGCACAGTGCAGCTTTCTTGTTCTCTAGCTCTATCTTCAGATGGAAATAAATTTGGGGTTCCACTTTCCATAGATAAATTAAAAGTTTAATACATAGAAACTGATGTAAATGGTTAAACCTTTGAAGTGTGTATCTGAGCATAAATATTTTAGATGTATTTATAAAAATCTGGTTAAAGCTATTGTATAATATTTTCCAGAAGGAATAATGTACATTTGATATCATGTTTATTATCAGTTCATTCCATTTTATAAAGTCAACATCTTCAAACCCCTCATCAAGGTCTAACAGGTAGCTCGTTTGTAACCTAAGATTAATCGATGAACTTACCATAGTTTGTTTTTAAAACAGAACTAATTTCACTTAGCAATTTAATTAGAAATTGGCTAAAGGAATTTCATTTATAAGTAATTTCTAAAGGCAACAAAATATATTTTTATTTGAAAGATTATTAGCATTCTGATATGAGTATCAAGACAGATGGAAGTGAACACTCAGTCTTTGCATCTAAGATCTTTTTCCATACAAATGTTTTGAATAGACATGTAGAATGGACAGTATCACTTATTTACCACATTTTTTAAACATCTGGGAAAAACCAACCGAACATTACAGGCATCTCTGTACAGCCATCCACACACACATAGGCCCAAAGGTTTCCTTATCTTCATTTCCTAACTCAAGGCCCAATATCTCTCTTCTTCAAGTACCCTGACTCCCTGCCCCGGAGGCCTCATCTGTAGTATGAATCTGCAATGGCGACACCATCACATCTTTGAAAGAAGCCATCCTTGAGGGCATGTGTCTTGTAAGCCTTCCAGGATATTAAATAAGTATCTGAATCTGTGCCCATACTTTGCACAAACTGACAAAAACTCCCAAGGATGTTTATCTTATAAATAAATATTAAATTACTTTTGGGGGGGGCCATCATTAATACCACTACAAACTGTATTTAAAGCAAATAGTACCTAGCAATCAAAGTACATCTTTGTTAACATTATAGTTCTTGAAGCATTAAAACGTTACCTACTTTTACTTCTTAGCCTCTGCTCTCACCTCCATAATATTGTGTCCATTTATTTCAGTCTAAAAATGTGAGGCATACTCATATTCGGAGATAAAATCCTTGAGTAGTCATTAAAAAGTTAATCCTTTTGGCAGTTCAGCATCTCAGTGAAATACTCTAGGCAGCTAAGCACAGAGGCTACCATCCGATTCTTGGGGCAGGCGAACATTTGGAGACCAAATTGTCGAGGGTTGTTTCTTTAAACACAGGCAAACAACAGATTTCTTCATGATATGGAAGTGCTGTCCATTTCTTTGGATATTTCTAGAGAGCTTGCTTGTGTCAATTAAAATGGACAGCATGCACAGAGAACGCAGACAGAAAAGTGACCACCACTTACACAGTCCTTGCCTCTGGGCCACTGTGCTTCACGTGCATGACCTTATCACCCCTCTAAGTGATGCTAATATTGTTATCGTCTTCATTCTGCAAATGCATAAACTGAGGCACAGGGTTAAGTGGTCAGTAAGGGCAGACTTCAAACCAAAGACTCTCCCAAGTTTGTAATACTAACCATGCAGGTACAGTGCCTGCCCTACAGCAAGGTTTCTTACCCTCCCCAGTGCTGACATTTGGGGGCAGATAAGCCTTAATTCTTTATTGGAAGGGTGAGAAAAGAGCTGCCCTGTGCAATGTAAGATGTTCGGCTGCATCCCTGGTCACTGCCTGCGAGATCCCAGCAGCCCCCTTTCTCCAGTGTGAACACCATGAACATCTGCAGACACTGTCAAAGCCTCCCGGCAAAGCAAAACCGCCCCTGATGGAGAACCACTGCCACTGAGCAGGGTTCAGCCTCCATGTACTGCTTATCAAAGCACACATTTTCAATGTAAGGGTAGGTCATCCATTTTCCAAATAAAGGTAATTATCATAGTTATGCTGGCCATATTATAGATGATTTCTAAAAAAAAAAAAAAAGTAGATACAATACTAAGAGAAAAAATTAAGACAACATGCTTTCACTAATATCTTTTCTAGTAAACTCATTTTCCTTGGAGCCCAAACAGGGTGATCAAGAGATTGCTGTGATTACATCTTTGTACCAACAAAGATTGGTACAACGATCGAAACATTTTAAACTACAGTGCCCCAAAATGCCAGTTACTATTCCAGATTCCAGGAGGGCGGAATCCGGATGCTCCTGTTCATCTTTACATCCCCTGAACCCAGCACATGCCCAGCACACAGTCATACTCAATAAATAGCTCTTTAACAAATGAATGAAGTGACAGTTGACCTGGTATAGGTTGTGAGTGCTCTATTGAAGGCCTCTGTTTGGACCTGACATGTACTACATTTTGCTTTAACTGGTGGCATGGATGCAGGCATGACAGTATGCCAATCATATTTATAAGTTTATTGAAGCCAGAAGGGATAAATAACACATTAGATGGAGAAGTAGGATCAAAGGCTGATAGGATGGGCGAAATCTAACAAGATGAAATTTAACGTGAACAAATGCCAGTGAGGAAAACAGACCACGTGGAGGCGGAGTGGCATGCCCAAGGCCTCTCTCAGCTAAGGGAAGGCTGAGCTGGGACTCAAACTCAGGTTTGAGTCAAAGTATCATCAAAGAGATACCAGCTCTTTCCTGGTTTTGCTTTGTCTTGGTCAGGACATGCCTGAGATGTCCTGTTCTGGTCTACTCTTCACAGCCTACCTGAGTCATGTCTAGAAAATAGCCACTGGCCTACCAGGGCTCAAAAACATGCCTTTCAACAAGAGAAGCTGATGAAGGCTTCAAAAATGGCAGACATGGCATAGAAAAGTCTTAGAGGGACCATAACAGTCATCTTCAAGTATCTGGAATATCTTCACGTAAAACAGAAATTAAATTTGTTCCGTATTGCCATGGAGAACTGAACCCGGACCCCTGAATGGAAACTACAAGAAGCAAATCTGATCTGACTATAATGATGAGCCTCCTCATGATGAACCGTCCTACTCTGGAGCAGCCTCCCCTAGGGATTAGCGAGCTCTCGGTCCTCAGAGGGAAGCGTGCAGATGACCGGCCTATGGGAATCTGTGCACAGACGGGAGGATGCACCTGATGTTCTCCAGGCTGTTTCCTCACCCTCGTGTATATGAGCACTTTTTTATAGGCAATTCCTGACCTTGTAGCTATTCTCAGTAATTCTGTAAATAAAAGCAATATTTCTGTTTTCTTTAATCCACATATTCAGAATCATAGGGGTAAATGCACTAAGCAGGAGACAGAATCTTACCATGTGCTTTATAGACTAAGAATCACTTCCTAAAGGTGCCAGGCCCCATGTCAGGCACATCACCAGCATTATCCCAGCTATTCCTGATAAGAACCCTATGAAGCAGGAACTGGTATCATCACCACATTGTAACTAAGGAACCTGAGTCACAGAGAAGTTAAGCAACTTGTCCAAGATCACACAGCTAGTAAATCCAGCCTTATTACTGTAACTCGAGTCAGTCCAATGTCACAAGTCTGTTTTATAATCACTACATCACCCCACCTCATCCTTTCAGAAGGGATACACTGTTTTGTTTGAAATGATGGCAATTTCTAGAGTTTGAGGCATACGACTGTTTAAACGTAAATACCTAAAATATTTTCCAAAGACTAAAGTACATCATTTAAAAACTTATTTGCTGTCTTCTATTATCTGTAATATTGTCCACTTCAAATAGTGCAAATTGCTATGGGTCGACTTTAAGTAAATGAGCAAAATAGGGTTGGGGTTTTTTTTGTTTTTTGTTTTTTAATGTCTATAGAAGAAAGATTGGTAATGGCATTTTGGACACTATTGTATAAATTAGAGAATTAGAAACCAGGACTCCAGGCTAAAAGTAATAGTGTGAAAACAAGATTGATAACTTTCATTTCCACAGATTTAGGAAATTCTAATGGTCAAATTTTTTAGACAATGATATCATTAGAGATCAAACTGTCTTCTGATCATGATTATCCTGTTGGATTATATTCCGTTTTATGATTACCTTATTGGGTATTTCATAAAACCAAATGAATTTTTAAAACTATTTTCTCTGCCTTTATTATTCCAGTGCCAAAAACACAAAGATCCGAGCCATTCTTCCAGAGAGCACTGGATTCGGCCTCCTTGTAACTCCGATGTAGTGGAAGATAACTTCAGCTTTGCACATTAAATCTGGTGACTTCCTGTTCTTCATCAGTGCTCTTTCATGCTCACTGCAGACAGTAATTAGCCCAAAACATAAACACAGTTCAGCATTTGCTTTCTAAACGTACTGCTGCCCTGCTGCACACATGCACTTCAACGCTTATTGAAGTCCATAATTCTATGTTTATCATTCTTGCAAAGCATCAAGGTAGTGGTGGGAGGCCGCCCAAGTACTTATCCTGGGACTTAAAATGGCATCTGTGCAGCTCTCTGTAGGGTGGCCATTTTGTCAAAAGGCAGGAGGCTGAGCTGGGCCCTATGGATCTCAGAGTTCTTCCTCTGCTGATGATTGGGGTCATCTGCTAATGAAATAGTCTCATGGTGTATGTTCACAGCCCACCCAGGCACATGTCTAAAATAGCTGAGCCTCTTATCATAACATTTACTCATAGAGGGATCATTCCACCATGTCAGATGGTGGCTTGAAGAACATTTATATGACTTTGTGAAGTGGAATGGAAATTACTGCACTGATGTTTTATTCACAGATTTCCCCTAGTTTTTACATTATTCCGTAGGGGGAGACTTTTTTTATAAAGAGTATTTTTGATATGCTTTATGGTGAGAAATATTCTAAATCAAGAACCAAGCTGTATCCTAAATGAACATGAGTCATAGGAAGCACCTCTACAATTTGAAGAAGTATGGAGCATAGAGAGTGAAAATATGAAGGCATGCTGTCCATCAGACACAAACTACCCAGAATGTAGGATCAGATAGATTATTCATGGGAGTCCGAGAGAATAAACTAGGAATTGACCTGAGAAGGAAACGTCCTATGAATGTTAAGGAATTTTGCAGCCAAGTGGTGCTGCAAGTTCCTTAACCCTGGATGTCCAAGCTCCTCAAGTCAATGCATGTCAAAGCCATATGGTGTCAATCTCTACCTTCATTCATAATTCTGAGAAGTGCAGCTGGCCTTAAGTCATGGTACCTTTTGAAGTTACTGGCAAGGGGATCTGAAAAATTGGGGCAGGACTGAATGGCATATAAAGGAGAAAAAAGAATGACCTCTAAGGCCAGGCTTTATTCATCATAAGGGGAGGGAGGAAATGCATCAGTATTAGGAGTTTGTTTCATGATGATATCCCGCCTACAAGTGAGAGAGATCTGCTATGTCCCTTCCCCATCCCAACCCCACCTTATTAAGGTCCTGTGGAAGACCCTAAAGCTAACTCTTGCATCTTTGAGACAAAAGGAAACTTTTTATACATTTGGTGCTGGGTAAAATAAATATTTAAACCACATTGAAGGCATCAAAAATAAGTAACTGCAGTGACAAGTCACAGCCATATTGAACAATAAACAATTTATGGAAGCAGCTCAGGGAAAAAAATTGTTTTTTAAAAAACGGAAAGGCATACCTTCTGACAAGTATTCTTTCTTTATGAGTGTAAGTAGGATTTTTCAAGGGACACAAAAATACTAAAATAAAATGCAGGTTTGACACACACTTTTCTCTTTGAGGCTTGGCAAGAAAAGGGCAGTCTAGGTAGATATGAAGTTAATTGCATAGTTTAATTCAATGATCATTATCTACACTAATTGAGAGAATGAAAATCAGAATCATGTGAAGTTGTAAATTATGCAAAATCATTTATATACTTGAATAAGGAAGTGTTTTGGGCCTTTGACTTGAATACAGGGAAGCCCAGGGATCTAGCAATTCAATTTTTAAAAAGATGAGCACGTCTCAGAAGTACAGTCCACATGCCCAAGCTTGAAAGTTTCTCATTTCCCTCCTGTCTTAGCTCAGCAACTCCCTCCTGGTCCCGCGGTGCTGGTGGGCCACACTCACCAGGGCAGAGCCGGGCTTACTCTCTGCTGGGTAGACCAGATAACTCGATGGTTCATCAGTTGTATTTTTGTCCTTGTTCTTTGCTCCCTTAGAGCTCTGTGATTTTATAAAAGGATGGGTCAGATGGCAAGGAACAGCAGGAGGTGCCAAGAAAGTTAGCCCAGGAAGTTTTTGTCCCTGTAACACAATCCCAGGTCTAACAGACCCAAGACTGTTTGCCAATAACAAAAACACGTAAACAAAAATACCATCTCTCTTAAACATTTATCTGGTTTTGGCACAAATTGGAATATAAATTCACAAGGATTCTATGCATGCAAAGTGAATAGCTGTCAACAAAGCTATAATTAAGGAGATGAGGTGCTGTCAGTAAACTCGAAATAATGATTTTCCTTAGAGCAGCCACATTATGTCTTACCTCTTCTCTACCCTTTTCTACATGGCCTGCCTCCAGAATAATCCAGAGTTTTCCCAGTATAATTTAGGAGGGGAAAAATCCCTATGTAGCTCTTTAGAGACTAAGAAATTCAGACAACACTCTTCTGCCTTTTGAGATGAACATGTCCTAATGTTTTTTTCTAACATTTATGAGATATTTTTGGCCAATTATTTTCAACTGGCCTCCTTCCAGGGTTCTATGTATTTGAAGAACCCAATATAGTTTCAATGATTGGTGACTACAGCAATAAAAATGCTTCCTGGGTGAATGAGCACTGCCTTTGCAAGAGGGGTTCCCCATGCCCTATTTCATGTGTTCACAGCCATACACATGCAACCCTTCATCAGGCTACAATTGACTTCATATTATTTCTTTGATCTACTGGGACATTTTAAGTCTCAACAAATGGCTTATAAATGAAAGTAAAGGTTTTCCATGCCAAAAAAGTCCTTTCCTCATTCTTGCACTCTCAGGAACTGTTTCTGCCACAGCCTTGCTCATGTTACCCTCACTTCTTAAGGAAACCACATCTCTTTGGAACTTTTTCCTAATCCTTTTTCCCATAAGATAACTCAAAACTGCTTCCTGAATGAGGCCTCCCATGATTAGTCATCGATTTCTCTCGCCCATCCCCAAGACTCCCTGTACTAAACTATATTTGTGCACCGTATTTGCTGGCGTTTTCACCAGTGATGGGGTTGTCGCAGGTGTGTATCTTCTCTCCCCCGAACTGAGTCATAACTTCTTCAAAGCAGAGACAGGATGTACCCCTTTTCTGTGGCACAGAGTTCCCCACGTGGAATGGTGGGGGCTCACTGACACCACTGGCCTGGTGCAACGCCCATAAGCATTCTGCTGTGTCAGCCTGCTGGAATGTTCTATGTCCAGAGTCCCAGTCAGCTCACCGTCAGATACACGCAGCCACAGGAAGGTGGGGGCTCCAGGCTGTTACTGCCCTTTCAGGAAGGGGCAGGCTGCAGGGCTGAGAAGCAAAAGGGAGGTGAGGAAGGGCGCGGAGAAGGGGCAACAAAGCAGAATTGAGTGGAAAAGGGGAAAAATGTTCAGCTTTTAAAAAATATGAATAAGTGCATCTGATGTTTGTTCCCTGGAATCTCGGTGTACCTTTGTGAGGTGCCGGAGAAGTTTATTTTTAAACTGCACCTAGGCTGTGCTTTAAAGGTTTAAGATTGCCGGGGTTGAAATGTACAGTCTTCAGGAGTGGCTGAAAGACAGGAATTACCAGAACAACTAACCATTGTCAGTGGCTCTCTTCTCTGAATTTCAGGCACCAGGTGGCATTTTGGCAAATCTGTTCTCTGTGCCCTACCAGCTAAAAATCTTCTGTTTGACTTTCACCATCTGCCTCCTCCTAGCAAATTCAACCCAAATCCAAAATGAACAGGTGGATTTAGGTCCTGGAAGCTGGCACGTGCCCAAGGAAAACCTAGAGAAATTCATTAACTATTAGCAGTTTGAAATATTCATTTGCAAGTTGAACCTAAAGCACTGCCGTTATCTGAATATGGCTTCCCAGGTTGAAATGTATGAATGCGTGACATCCCAGAAATAGGATAATGTAGAAGGACTTTTGAATTCTTAATGAATGTTTCCTATGGATCCCGTAATGATTCCATTCTTGTTTTTGCTGTGTAAAGAAGTATGCCCTGTTCACTGTTGTTAGCTTACACTTTTCAGAGATTCACTCCTACACAGTATAGTGACAATTATTTTTCCATGAATATCTACAGATTCAGCACCTAGAGGTTCTGCACTGAGAATTAGAACATGTTCATTCAAGGCATCTCTCTCCAAACTCAGAGTAAAAACCAAATGCAGCAAATTAAGCCAAAGTGCTATATAAACTAAATTGCCACATGCATGTGATAAAAGAAGGGAAAACTATCAAAGTGGGATGTTTTGGTCAACCTCACGTTGTAGCTCACCACAGTGTAGTTTGGTATGTATCTCCACAAACTAACATGAGTTGAAGATTTAAGTGGATAACTGGACAATTAAGGCAATGTTAGTATTTCAGTCTACTAGGGCTGCCATAAAAGAATAGCATGGACAGCATGGCTAAAACAACAGAAATTTATTTTCTCATGGTTCTGGAGACTGGAAGTCCAAGATCAAGGTGCCAACAGAGGGTATTTAGTGAGAGTTCTCCCCTTGAGTAGAGATGGCTGCCTTCTTCTCACTGTGCACATGTGATCTCTTCGTGTATGTGTGGGGAGAAAGACTGAAATGAGGAAGAGAAAGAGGAGAGAGAGGGACGGAAGAGACAGAGAGAGGTCTGGTGTCTCTTCTTACAAGGACACTAACCCTATCAGATCAGGGCCCACCCTTATGAGCTTCATTCAACCTTAATTACATCCTTATTCAAATATAATCACACTGGGTGGAAGGTTGGGGCTTCAACATATGAATTTGAGGGAGGCACATACATTCAGTCCATAACAGTGACATTTCAACCAATAAAGCTTATTGATGTATTTGTCACATTTAGACTGCATTAAGGAATTCCTGAATGCTGTTTGAATCTACTGAGTTTAAGTGGCTCTCCAATGGTCACATAGTAGCTGACTAGCCTGAGACTGGATTCCAGGACCCCATGCCACTGTTCTTGCCAATACAATACAGTGTTCTCCCGCCCTCCCCTGAAAAGTGCCTCTCAACTACTTAGGCAGCCAGTGCATTTCATGCGGCTTAGCAATGTCTTTTTGTGTCCAGTCTTAAGAAATATCCAAAGAATCTAGGTTTTTCTCTCCATTCTATTGCATTATGTTCCAATCCCTGTCACTTTTAAAATTTGTTTTAGCATATAATTACTGCTGATCTCCAAGCTCCATTCTCCTTTTCTGGCAGAACACTTAACTTTCTAACAAAACTGTACTCTCTTCAATAACCCAACACCAGGTTCTAGGACTGGACTCCCACAGGTCTTGAGTTGATGTGTCAAGGTAGCTACGTAGATGGAAGGTGAATCAGGCAAGACCCCTTCCTCAGTCAAAAGGAACCAGAAGTGGATGGCTGAAGCTTGTCATGCGTGCCCTGGAGAGAGAAAGGATGCAGTGGAGCTGAAGTTCAAGGCCATTACTGTGAAGCAGTATTCAGGGTAACAACGTGTAACCGCTATAACAAAAACACCCGGTGGTTAACACAATGATAGTCTACTTCTTGCCCACATCACAGTTCAACTTCATGTGAGGGGGTCCTTCCGAGCCCTCTTCCTCCAAGCGGTGATGCAGAAATTCAGGCTGCTTCCATCTTGAATTCTCCTCTCTAGGGCCTCACCTAGGGACAGAAATCTTTGCTCCAAGTCAGCAGAGGAACAAGGACAGAAAGTGTGAAGGATCTTTCAGAATGTTTTCTAATTAGTAATGAAAATAAGATATTCCATTTCCAACTGCCTTTCATTGACCAGAACCCCACCATAGGACCCCAATTGTCTAGGAAGAAGAAATGGGGCTCATGAGCATCTCATGAGTCAAACAAAAAGTTCTTCACTGCTAAGAAGCATCTTGCTGGTTAGGTGAACTCATCCAGTTTGGTGGCACTGGGGACAGGGGAACGGGCTGGTAGAATACCAAGTAATTTCACTTTAGCTGAAGTATGAAATTCAAACTCCTGGTACAACATAGTGCTGTATGATGGCCAAGTGCACCGTCGCAGCAGTCAAACCGGGTAGAGCTAATGCTGCCAGGCCCAGGATCACACACTGAGATCCACTGCCCATAACCCGCCCCACTTCCTGTGCAAGCGGCTCTCACCTGACGACTCGCCCCCACAGCACTGCTTGGAGGTTAAGCCAGCAGTGTAGGAGTCTGGCTGGCTTCATATTGCTGTTCCTGACTCTCTCTGAGCAAGTTACTTAAATTCTTGAACAAGGTACTTCATCTCCCTGAGCAAGTTCACTCAATTGAAAAGTGGGAGTAATGATGCTGATCTCAAAAGAATTACATTTGATTATCTATATAGAGCATTCTGCACCTGCCCTGACACATAGGGAACACACAATAAATGGTAACTCAAATATTAGGAAGATAGGAACTATATGTTGTTTGCCTGTATACTACCTCTAGCCAACAAAATAACTAAAATGATTTTGCAGGCAGTACAGGTCTAGGATAGTTTAAAAAGCCGGGAGTTTCAAATTCTTAAACCTTTGGCCAAGCTGTGTGACTTTGGCCTTTCTGACATCTTTCGTTAAAATATATTCCTATTACTTCAGTCATGAGATTGATGGCACAACTACTTGCGTCATGACAGAACATGGAGGAGCATCTAGCGCAGTTCCTGCAACATAGGAAGTACTCATGCAGGTTGAGTAGCCACGATTCCCACCCAAATGGTCTAAGATGCAAAGTAACATTTCAAATGATAAGTGTGAGACAAAGCCATCTTACAAAGACATGTTTTGAAAGAATGATTACAGTTTCAAGCAGATGCTTATTAGGGTGACCTTCATCACCCCTCACCCCCATTTGAGAACAGCTCCTTGACGCTTCTATTCAAATGATAATCACTGTGCAAAAACCCAACGTCTTTTCATTCAGGAACTTACAGTACACATCCTAATAAACCATAATGAACTGAAGATGCGAAGACTAACTGGGTAAACAGGCTCTCTCTCCAGCTGTCATGTCTGTCTGTGACAGCAACTGGTATTTCATTGTAAAAGATGCTAATTTCAATCTGAGCGGTGGCAGTGTTAAGAGGAGCATAAAAGGAATTCTTGATTATCTATTTCAGTAACTGTGGTCCCTGGGGATATGATTGGAAACTTCAGATCACATATGGCAAGAGCACTGTGATAAAATATGCATCAATGAAGCTTCACGATTTATGATAATAAAGAAATGGAAAGTTTTGCCCTCTACAATAACTATGGGTGGTGGGTATTTCTCTTTTTACTCTTTCTGAAGGCCTTATAAATGACACTTGCTACACCAATAATTACATCATACCTAGACCACCATCTCATTTCTGTAACTGTTCTGTCAAATTCCTGGGGGTTTATCATAATACTGTTTCAAACAATGATGATCTTCCTAATCTAAGTGTAAGAAATAATAATTACGTTAGCTGCTGGACCACATTAGCTGCCAATCAGATTAAGCAAATACTAAGTATTATTTCAACTTAAATATCATTGTTTATTAGCATTGGTCAAACTAAGGGAGGCAAAGTTCTCAGAGATGCAGAGCACACATAATGTGGGGAGAAAGGAGTGGGGCTAAAATCAGGGTGACCACCATCTGTTTTTGGAAATGGGACATTCTTTATTTTTAAATCATGTTCCTCCTATTTGCAAGGTAGGCAGTATTGCAATGAACTTCCTATCTTAAATGGTGATAATACTAGGTGATAAAGTTGGAAAGGTTAATATTCTTACTTGGCAAAATTAAAAGTTAGTAACTTTAACTCCTCTTTCTCTATTTTGACAAGTTCTTGAAATCTCAGAATCTGGAAACCAGTTGGACCCTTCCCTATTATCCCAGCACAGATCTGTTCCATATGTAGAAGGTCTCATAGTTAGAGATTTACTCATTTTACTGGTCCAAAATCTGCCTTCATATATTTGCAACCCTGTTTCAGTCGTCAAGTGCTACACAGAATAATCCTCAGCCTTGTCGCTGTAACAGGAGCTCTTCAAATAAAGAAAAGCAGCATGGTCTCCCAGCTCACCTCCAGCCTAGTAAGCCCGTCTCTGCCCGTGGATTCCACGCCATGGTGAGCCTGCTAACAGTCGCTCTCTCACTTCTAATCACCTCAGGGATTGGGCCCCTTCAAAAGATGGGCCTGATACATCCATTTCCAGCTTAGAAACATGCATTTAATTGCCTAGAGAACCCAAAGTTTTCAGAACAGCATTAGCTTCTCTACGATCCATTTCCAAACACACTTTCTCTCCCACAATATTCCCTCTTGTACAACACGCTCCAGTGCGTATCCTTCCCTCTGTTCTTAGACTTTTTTCTGACCCTTGGGCTTCTCTCCTAAATGCTGATCTCTTTCTAAGTGTGACTACTCTTCAAAGTCCACCTCTTCCACAAAACACTCTCAGATCCAGAGGTTGATACTCACTTTTCCATCCCCTAGATTCCCATACAATGGACTTTATACTGCAATACCAGCACTAGTGTCTTATTTATTTGTGTTCCTGCTGGTTCTAATAGGACATTATAAGATCTGTAATTATACAGACAGCCTTGCTTACTTTTGAAAACCTTACAGTATCTACCAGAGTGCTTTGCACATTGTTCAATGTTCATTAAAATTTCTGTTTGGCTAAAGCAAATGGTCTCTTGAATGCACAAAACCTATCAAATACCCTTTGACCACTAGTCCCCAGTTTGTCAACCCCAAACCCCACTGAGATCTCTCTTAATCTCCACCTATACTGTCCAATATAGTAGCCACTAGCCACATGTGACTATTTGATGTTAAACTCACATTAATGAAAGTTGAATAAAATGAAACCTTCAGTTCTTTGGTCTCACTTGCCATATTTCTAGTGCCCAACAGCCACAGTGGCTAGTAACTATCATACTGGACAGCACAGATACAAAACTTCGCCATCACTGAAGATGGTCCTGTTGCAGAGAAAGGTCTAGACCCTGTTCCAGTAACAGAAGCACTACCTTCCTTGCCGTGTGATCAGGCACATCACAGTGTTGGCAAATACCGTACAAGCCTAAGTAAAATCTCCAGCTCTATTTTGAAAGAACAGCTTTCTATCTAAATTCCCTTGATATTGTACTTAGACAATGACGTCTGGGAATCTAAAGGTAATTCCCCCCTCCCTGCCCCCCAATAAACCCTAATACATTTTATCTTTCCATTTTATCCCATCTGTCCAGCTTATCAAGATTTTTAGTTTTTAATTCTGGTATGTTTGGGGCTATTCTATCCTAGGTTTTAGTTACCTACACATTTTTAAGTAATTCTGACTGCACATTCATTGTTGATAAAAATGTTGCTGATAAGTAAGGCGACTATATAATTTCCCATCCAAACCAGGACACTTTTCAGCATGAAGTGGAATTTTGTAAGAAATTATGCTGAGACACAGACATTAAAATGGGACTGTTCAAGGCTCACCAGGATGGGTGTACCTTTATCAATGAAAGATCACGTCCACAACTGTAGAGAACATCCTCCATATTAAGACTGAGCTAGTAACCAAAAATCTGTTAATACGTTGACTAAATTTTACCTAATTTCAGTCCATATCACCCATTTCATTCATGGGGCTATCATGAAAAATAAAATATCTTGAGTTCTTACTGTTTTCAACATTCAGAAGTGAACCTAAACAGCATTTTTTTTTTCAGGAAAAGAAGAAAACACAATAGAAATGGAAATTAAATTTATGTATACATTAGATAAACATGAGTAGAATAAATGAATACAAAGTTTGGATATAGTATCTTCCTTTCTGTTATACAAGGACTCCCAGAGGTTCACAAAAATCTGCCTTGTATGTGACAAGTTAATGATAACTTGTAGCTCCATTTTAAGATTTGTAAAAATGAACACTTAGTACTTTTGCTTGGGAAAGTTGTTCAACATTCAGTACTTTATTTGCAAAGTGTCAATTTGAAGAAAACCTACAGCTCATAGTGGTCACTATTACTTGCCATTCATCTATGGCAATTGGGTCAACCAAAATCCTGGTAAAATTCTAAACCATGTAACATGTGCCCTGATATTTTTGAAAAGTAAACACAGAAACAAGTATAGATGCTTCAGAAATGAGGAAGATGATGTAGCACTGCTACACCCACATAAAAGTAAACTAATATGAAGATTTATGTGGAAGTCTGTTTTCATGGATTTTATGCAGAAGTATGAATCAATTTGGGCAAAACCTGGACAGGAAGTCCCATAAATTAATGCAGCTAAAAGTCAGATAAAGGTCATAGCATAAGATTGAAGGAAAGAGATGGAAGAAGAATGACAGACTGAAACCCAGAGAGAGGGGGACCCCGTTTTGGCTCCACCCCGAACTAGCCCTCTAGTCAAGGCACCCTTAATCTCTGCACCTGTTTCCTCCTTCATTTGGGTAAACAGTTCTTGGCCCTAGGGGATGACCCGGGCAGGAGAAAGGAGGGACCCCACCCCTCAGAGTCTACACAAGCAGACTTGAACCCAAGATTTTCCAGCTTTAAAATTCTGTAATGCTACATATAAGTTTAGGAGGAAATACTTAATGTGTCTCATATCCATCGAAAATACATCTCACTGATAATTAAACTCTTTTCAGAGTTTATTTCTTGGAACTCTACAATGTGTAGCAAGTATATATAATCCATCTTTTCTACTTTTAAGACATTTTTAGGGCACATAATATTACTCCACTTACTTATTTTTTCATGTTTTTCTCATATAGATTATTTTTCCTTCAACGAAGTCAGATATTTGTAATTAGGTATCTTTATAAGTGAAATAGTATTTTGACAAAATTTTACTTCTATTGATCTTTAATAATAATACTAAAATGAAGCTTACATTATCTCTTAAGAAAATACTTATTTACCTCTGCAGACTAAATAAATAGGGGAAAACAACTTTCTAATCCATAATTTGTGAGTTGAACATATATTATCATTTTATTTGGGTCCCTATTCTAATTCCCAAGCTAATAGCAATTCACAGGCAGTTAAGAAACTCAATTTGATCAATTTTTCTAAGTCCCTTGTTTTTCATTAAGATGATCCTTAAGGCAGGTGGCCTTCAATTACTTTGGCAGCTCTGGTTAATGTTTTAATGATCCCTAGCAAGGGAAACAAGAAAAGGAAAAAATGAAGTGGAGGGAGATGACAATGGTGAGGATAAGCTGGCTGAGACAGGGAGACAGAGTACATAACCACTAGTTAACTCTCATCATTTAAACATCTGCAAGGTAAAAGGAGACACCCAAATACCCCTGCACTGCTGAGCAGTCTTCGAAGTATTTGCAACAAGGAGTAGCCCCTAATCCTATATCCTCGGACAAGCAGGAACTCGTCAAACAGCCTGGCTAATACTATTACAACATCTCATTTTTGAGGGCATAACTTTGATTCTGACTTGATGGACAGATATCATTTATCATTTATCATTGACTCCAGAACGACTAAAATTTATCATTTATCATTGACTCCAGAACGACTAAAATACTCGTCGTAAAACAAATGGAAGGAACAACATCATCTCTTACAACAGCCTTCTAACTGTTCTCTGTGCTCCCACCTTGCCCCTCTGCTGTCTAATTGACATACAGCCGAGTACTCTCCAAGAACAGATTATATCACCCATTTGCTTAAAACCTTCTAAAGACTTCCTATTGCAATTAGAATGAGATGCAAAAATCTTTATTGTGGAAATAAACCTGGCACATGACTACTTACACTTTCACTGCATGAATTAAGAACCCAGTCATAATGGCTTAAACATGGTAATAAACAAGTAAAAGATGTAAGCATTTTACCCTTAACCAAGTAAGAGGTTTACTTTTTTCTCATGTAACAAAAGGTTTAGAGACAGGAAGGGCAAGGCTGGTACTGCTGCTCAACAGTCATTAAAGAACCCCTGTCTCTGGCTTCCAGCTCCACCATCCTTAACATGTGGCTTTTGTCCTGCATAGTTGCAAAATGGCTACTCTTATCTCCAGGCACTGTGTGTCATATTCCAGGCAGGAATGAAGAGAAACTGCAAAGTATGAAAGTACTGCACGCCAACTGAGTCTGTGACTTCTAATCAGGAAAACAACTGTTTTCCTAGAATCCCCACCCAGGAGTCCTATCTCATTGTTCAGGACCTCATAAAGCTACTGCAACAGGAGAAAATCAAGTGTTAGGACATTTTTGTTACTTGATTACCTAATCTCCTCACTCCATTCTCCATACTCCAGCCATCCCAGCCTCTCTGCCTCTCAGACACTCTTTCCTTGTCCCTATCTCTTGATCTTAGCACCTGTGGTTCCCTTTGCTGAACTTCTTTCCTCTAACTGGCTGCATGGCTCCTGCCCTCACATCATTCAGACCTCTGCTGGTGTGTAAAAGTCAACTCCTACAGGCAGCTTTATCTGGTCCCAGTAGCAAGCACAGTCTCCATGCACCCTCCCCATTTTATTTCATTTTTATTGTCATTTTATTTTCTTAGTAGTATTTCTTGTTATTTGAAATATTTTCTTTTTGTTTATGTGTTTATTGTCTACCCCCATTAGAATATAACCTCATAATAATGAGGTTTTCCCTGTCTTTTCCCTGCTACATTCAGTGCCTTGAACAGTGCCTAGCAGAGGAGAGGTGCTAAGTTAGCAGTTTGATTCTGACTTGATGGACAGACAGATTTCTTGCCCTATCCAATATTTTCAGCCCTTCTCTTCACTGAATTATCATTCATCATTGACTCTAGAATGACTAATAGCATAATGCTGCTTGATTCTACTTGAATTTTTTAATTACATTTCATGTTTTCTTAAATTTCCATATTTCTTCACTGGGTTTGATAATCATGACTTTCTTGGTCATAAGTATTTGAGAAAATGATCTCCAGTTGTTTGGTGTACACATTGGACTTCTGACTCCCCCATCATTTATAAGCATCCACTTTTAATTATTCTAAATATTTGTGCCATGAACAATTTTTCACATTTTCTGAGTGACTCTTTCTGTGGTCTAAGGACTAATATTCAAAATAGGTCTTGCACCCTTTTCTTTCTTAAAGTTCAAGAGCATACATTAAATAATACCTCAAAAGCATCTCTACATCCTTTATAAAATGGACAGTTAAAAAACATTGAATTTTCACATTCTACTGTCAGACAAATCTCTACATCTTTGAATATAAATATTTTTCACTGTCTGATTTTGGTTCTTGATCCAAACTTGGTAGACACCGTAAATTACTTTAATGTGACTTAAGCTCAATCTCTTTTTTGCATCCCCCATAGTAACATTTTGCAGAGCACTCCAGAGGGGCTCAATTATCCTTCTCTCGAAGATTTAACATTTATTATGCTCAAAAGCTTCTAAAGATTTTTTTTGACTTAGATTTTTTTTCTTTATATTCATTTGTCCCACTGCAGGGACCAAAAGCTAAGACAGCAGAAGAAAAAGAAAAAAAAAGAAAAAGAGAAAAAAGAAAAAAAGTTATACTAAGTTTAGAAATCTTTTTCCCTTTCCTTCATGAGCACACATGAGAACTCTTTCATGACCAACTTGTAAAAACTCAGTTTTCTTTTCACTCTAACTTCACTGAGGAAGGGTAGAGATCATAGATTATCCAGGTAAAATAGAAGTAAAAATTGTGCTAAAGTAAGATACGTCCTTCTTGAGAAGACTGAGGCATGTTACATTAAAAATAAATCATCAAATGGTCCCATCCCTGAGGTTTCTCTCTAAAGAGATAAGAACCTGTGGATACACTGAGGAGAGCTGAACATGTGTAAAACAAAGGCTTTCCTTATGGATGAACCCAAATGACCCCTCTGGCCTTGGATTCGAGTCACTGGGGACCAGGCGTCATCCATCATTTCTCCTTCCCCAGCAGCCCCCAGTCCATGGCTAAATGCTCGATGTCCTGGGTTTAGCATCAGGCCCTGGCTCTGTCCCTTTGCACAGACTGACAAGAGACACAGGCACTGGCCCTTGAGCAAGGTAAACTCTTCCAGGAGATTATAGAATAATTATTAGCATCATCCCCAAGAAACATTGGTTGTCAGATTTTAGGGTATGCAAGAATTACTCTACTTTCATTGAATAAGGGTGGGAACCAGGAAAGTAGAAGTAGTGCTAAACTAAGACTGGCTATTTGATAGGAGGGATGCGAAACCTGGGAACCTGCATTTAACAAACTCCCTGGGTGATTTTGCAATAGATGATCTGGAGGTGTTGAGAAAAGGTACCCCAAACTATTTAAATAGGCAAAAGAGAGGGACACGGCTCATACTTTGACAATTAGGCCTATTCTCAATAATTGGCCGTAATAGTTATTAGCAGGATGGAAAACAAAATAAAACAGCATGGATGTGAATGAATGAATGAAATGTTTTATTCACTAACATTTATGGACAGAATACAAAATGCAAGAAATAATCCCTACCCTGGAAGTGCTCAGTGCCCTGCACAATACACAAGCAGCCAGCACCCCCAGTGGACATGCATAATGGGGAAACGCAGGGCAGGGAGCGTGGAGAGGGAGGGCCAAGATTTATGGAACATCTAGGCTGTGCCAAGCACTGCAGAGAAGGTGCCCTGCATGCTCTGCCTGGCTACACGGAGTCAGACCTCAGAAGGGAGTGAAGAATGAATACAAATTATTACGAATACAAATATACCTGGTGACTAAGGTGGGAACATTCCAGGGAGAAGGGACAGAGGCAAAAGGACCCAACACATTTCCAATTCTGCTTGCCCCAGGGCTGGGCGCATGGAGAGAGCATTTCCTTAACGTGCCGCCAAACCATGAACGTTTCTCTCCACTCAAAACTTTCTCTTACTGAAGTCTGCAGTAATCATATCATATTTGCCATACTTACATTAGCAATGTAGAAGTGACCATAATTTCTGCCTCAGAATTTCCAAGTAGATGTGCAAGATACATCTCAGTCTGGATCCCTGACACTCTATCACTATAGTGAATAATTTGGTTATCATTCAGACTAGTTCTCTGAATGTGTCTAACAAGCCCTGTATGGTGACTACAAGTGTTTCAAATAGTTGGCAAAGGCAAATTCCACTCGCTTTGTTCCCTCAGCTAGATGCATGCTGCAAGTTAGTAGGAGAGGCTTGAGGAGGAATATATTTAATAGATTCTAGCATTGTCAGTGCTGTTCACTTGAACAAAATTTTAAAACAAAGGGACAAACTGTCTTTCTAGGACATTTGACAATGCTTATTTTTTTTTTACCATCAGTGCTTTTTTTCCCCTAATAGTTCAATTTGCTTGATTTTTGTTTATGAGTTTTACTGTCTCAGATAAAGGAGAATTAACAATTCTTGAACTAAGAACAGAAAATAACAATTTAAGTAACACATCTCTCTGATCAGTCACTCATTGGTTACAGTAATCAAACAGAAAAAGCATCAGAGGCCACCTACATGCCAACTAGAGCTGTTCCATGACCAGCTAAGTATAGAAACTAGGAGAAAGTGTTCATAAACTTTTATAGCAATTTGACAGAGAAATATGTTACATACTAAGTTTAAAATAGGCTTACATATTTTTTCCATTTTGTTTTTTTTACCAAGTCACTTTTGTTGTATTTTATAAAAGCATCAAAGCGTAACAGATAAGAAAATAAAACCAGCCAATCTATCAGCACAGATGGTTCGAGATGCCCTGATATAAGAAAATCCTCAGACCTATAATAGTTACAATATTAATTTACAGTTGCACAGAGATTTGTGTTTTTCAGACATTCCGTCAATAGCATTCACTTGCTAGCAACCTTAATGGTTCATCTCCATTTTACAGAACAACAAATTCATCCCCAGAGAGGTTAAGTGATTATGCCTTTACAGGACACATAGCAAGTTAGAGGCCAACCTTGGACCAGGGCCCATGGCTCCTTACTCTAAGGGTTTTTTTCTCTCTACTGTAACTCAAAACCATCACTTAAAAAAATGAAGTTTCAGAAAATGTAAGAAAACCTACCAACATTAGGAAGAAATGTTTTAAAATGTTTCTAGGGCATGGCTCAATGCAGTATTTCAAAATTCTTTTCTGTTGATGGACCATTTTAATGCCAGCAGAGACATTAAGGATGCACAACTCACACAGCTCTCCTCCTATTACTACACAGATGGAAAAAACAGAGACCTAAATATTGAGTGCTACTTTCGGCAGAGCCAGGGCTAAAACAGATGCTTGGACTCCTGGTCCAATGTCCTTTCAGCCTGTAAGCACCACCTCTTTTATTAATTAATTCAATACATATTTATTGAGAGCCTACAGAACATCAAGGGTTATCCAAGGTTTTAAGGACATGAACAAACAAAAATCCTGGCCCTCTTGCAGCCTGCATCCTAGTGGGCACAGACAGATGATAAATATACAATAAAAGTTCATTTAACATGTTAGACAGCAATAAGTGCTATGGAGGTAACAGGAGGAGAAAGGTGAGCCGCAGTTTTAAGTAGCCCAATTATGGTGACATCATAGAGTATCTTTAATGCATATTACATATATGCATATATAATTTATTTTTAGTTTCTCAGAAACATCATCACTTTTGGCCAATGATGGAAATGCATTAGGAGTAAAACCATAGTTCACCAACCTTTACAAAAGGTAAAGCCTTTTGAAACAAGATACTGAAGATTTAAATGCCCCCAAAAAGTTATATGTCATGTCTTTGCCACCTTTATGATGCAAAGAGCAGAGATGAAAGGGACCGGATGCCCCTTTTTAGGATTCATTAACAAGTGTTCATCCTGCTCCCCTAACATGCCTGGATCTGTGCGTTTTATTACGGAGAAAACAAAAAGAAGATATTTGGTTCTGCGTCTGAGGAGTTTACAACCCAGCTTGATTGGTAAAAAAGGACATACTTAAAACATTCCAAGAGCCACTTGGGATAAAACTGAGCAATAGTGGCTATTAGCATGGAGCAAGGCCGCTGTGGGGCACATTGAGGAACTTCACAGAAGCCCTGGGCGGGAACCCCTTTTTTGGGCAGCTTTCAGCTCCCCAAATTTTCCTACTAAGGCATGCCACTCTCCATCAAATAATGTAACAAGCATGCAGTAATATCATCCTCTCCATTGCAGCTAATTTATAGAGAGGGGAAAGAAAGACTATTTCTCAAGGTTAAGAACTAAGACTAAGAAAAAAATGAATAAGAGGTACCAGGGAAATAAAAACACAGCTTTCTTTTAATGTGTTTGGCATTATTTCAATTAACAAATGAAAGGGCATGTTTCAGTACATTTTAACTATTTTCTTTGGGCTGAAAGAGTCTCAATCTTGAATATGTGCGTGGCCTAAGGTGATGCTTATTTTGTGAGCTTTTGCTCCATGAGAGAGAGAGAATAACGAGTTATTGTGGATTTATGAAGAAGGCCTATAAAATTTTATTTTATCTTACTTAAAACAAGAGTCAGGGAATTCATCCCACTGGATGGTACTAACAGCCTTTTATTACATCAAAGTCGGTGGTAGCTTATAAAGGAAAAATTGGCCTTCGATGGTGTGTGATTTCATAACTGAAATCAAATGAGATGGACAGTTCTCCCCTGGGTGATTCTTCATATTGTTTAAAAAAAAAGACAGGAAGAAAGAAGGAAAAGAAGTACCAGTAATAAAACTCACCTTCATAAAGTGTAGTGCTACTAAGATCCTACAGGTGGCGCCAAAGTGAGAGCGTGTTAGAATGGCTCAGACCTGCACCTTCAGTCCCACTCACAATGACCATCTGTCTAATTATATTTTAAATTCATTTAAATTCTTTATACTTATAACAACTATTAGGCAAAAAAAGAAAGAAAGAAAATGATAAATCTATGGCAACAGGAAATACTTGGGAAATGAGTCATTCTAAATAGCTAAGCTAAAGTTGAGGTTTTACATCTTTAATCTTTTAGCATCTAAACTATTTTTATTATTTGAATTTGGATAGAAACCCCATTTTGTTAACTAGGGAAAGCTTGTGCTCCAAAGTATTTTGTCTCCACTTTCAGGGCATTTAACTCACTATCTAGAAGTTACTTCTTCTCACATCTGTCTGCCACTCCGATAGTGAATGGACTCTCCTCAGCAGCAGGAAGTACGCCTCCTTCACCTTCACTTTGCCCAGAGAAGGTGATTGATAACTTGTGGAACCAATCAGCGGTACCCTTACCATGACGAGGGCAGTGCCTTCAAAAAGATTCTCTCAATGAAGAATCAGACGTCATTTATGAACATCCCGTACTGAGCTGGACTATACCACAGACATTACCTCGGGCCCTACTCAGGACTGAGGGGCTATTTGCTATATTAACTGATCCCAGAGACTGTGGGTTTTTAAAGTCCTATTCTCAGTGTGAGAGTTTTAGCTATTTCTAATCTTCTGGGAAACCACACTACCATGCTCTTTTCAGATGCCCTGGCATAGTAATGCATTTCCAGTGATAGTCTCAGTTGTAAAAAAAAAAGGGTCCAGTGAGTAAAAATACAAATTTTAATGAAAGAATTTTGTGAACTCTCCTGGCAACTCAGAACCACCCTTCCCTCATTTTTAAACTGATTTTTGGTTCTCAAATGTGCACCAGAGAGATGAGGTTGGTGACTGATTAGTTGAAATGTTATGTTTTCTAAACCTAAAAACTCTCATAGTTATATAGTAGGTTCACAGATACCTGGAAATTGAGTCCCTTACCAAGTAAATGTTTTCTTGGAGTTCATGGATCCTACAAACTTACAAACTAGTGAAATAGTAAAATTCACATTCCAATGTGACACAATGTTTGGCCACATACAAGACACTGAACTTCTTCAGTCTTCCTACAAAATAGAACTGACCTTCTAGGCCTTAAGTGCTTAATATGTATAAAGTATTTAAAACTCCTTAGGTAAAAACTTTTTGGTAGAAATATTGGAGTTTTATTGTTACATTTATAACTTCTTAGTAAAATACTATTTGTAGTACTGCACATGTTAAGCCTCTTGTTTTACATACATATTTTCTAATTTGAGCCTCATGATGATCATTCAGAAATAGGCTCTTGTGAGATCTTTATCAATTAATCTGTAGTATTAAACTCTCAAATTTCATTTGATTCTAAAACTGGCCTCCTGAATTCTTTTATCCTAGATATTATTCATTTCTTGTGTAAATGTCAGGGGCCAGAGAAAAATAAACTCACATTCTGCCATTTGGTATAAAGCAAGGATTCTAAACCAACACCATTAGTATAGTCAGTATTCATGGTAAGCCCTGCAAATACTCAGGATGTTTTTTTCAGGTTTGAAGGAAAGGGCTTCTGCTTCCCTTATGGCCTTCTTTTGACAATTTTAAGTTTCCTTAGACTTTATTATAAAGTACATCAGTTATACAGTTTAGAAAATTTAATGTTTGCAATATGAATGTTGCATTATTTCTCTAAGATATACATTAAAGAAATGGACATGCTCAAATTTTTCTGTTTTTTATAACAGGTATTTGATTTTTTTTTAAAGACTAGTAGGTAGCATAAATTACAAAAATAATGAGACTTACATTTCTTAATTTTTAATGTGAAATTATACTATAATGAGTAGCCAGATAATTTTGGCATGGGCATGCCTTAATTATAATTTTAAAGCATTTGTTATACAGATTATTGTAGAAAAATTTGAATGCTACTTGGAGATTTATAATGTTGCTGCACCTACACACAATTTCTTGGAATTCCTTTTTCTAATTTTGTTTACAAAGTGGAACAAAGCAGAGAGTGTAAAAAAAAATCTCTTCTTGCATGATTGTTTTTTACCTAAAGATTATCTATTAACTGTTACTTTATACAATGTTTTATAAATTACTGTGAAAAACTATAGAATTACAGAGGAGGCTTGTGGGAATAAAGAATGAACGCATTAGGACTCAAACAGGTTAAGTAATTCCTAATTCTTAGTGTACTAATGGCCATGTGTGATGTCACTTGAGAGCTAGCTCCAGGATTGGTAAGTAACTTCAGAGAAGAAGAGAGAAATAAAAAAATGGGTCCATTGTGTGCCTTAGTATAAAGGGCTTCTCTAGCCTTTTTAGAGAAGGTACACGGTTTTAAAACATTTCCTGTTAAGTAGAGCAAGGGAACATCCTAAAAAGAGTTTGCAATTCTTAAGGAACCAAGAGGAGAAGCAGCATGACAGCTTCCTTTAAAAGTGTTTTACATGTTCTCTAACATAGCAGACAGGAGCAAATGAGCCCAAAAGCTTTGAACCCACAAGAAATAAAACCAGAACAAAAGGAAGCCAAGTAGAATCCTGAAGAAATCAGATTTCATACCTAAGAGAAATTAAACTCACTCAGTGCAGAGGGTTTCTATGGCTGCCGAACAAAGATTGCCTGGTGGCTTAAAACAACACACGCTTGCTATCTTACGGGTCTGTAGTTCAGAGGTCCAAAATGGTCCCACTGGCCTTAAATCGACGTGTCGGCGCAGCTGCATTCATTGCTTTCCAGAGGCTCTATGAGAGAATCTGTTTCCTTCCCTTTCCCAGCTTCTAGGGCTGCCTGCATTCGTGGCCCATGGCCCCGTCCACCTTTAAGGTCAGCAGCGGCAGGTCACGACTTCCTCACACTGAATCACTGTGACTCTTCAGCCTCCCTTCTCCACGTTTAAAGGACCTGTATTAGTTTGCAAGGGCTGCTGGAACAAAGTACCACATACTTATGGTTCAAACAACAGAAATAATCCTGCCTCACAGTACTGGAGGCTGCAAGTCCAAGATCCAGGTGTTATCAGAGCCGATGCCTTCTGACTTGTCCGGGCCTCTCGTCTCAGCTCACAGATGTGCCTTCACACTGTCTTCCCTCTGGACCTGTCTGCGTCCTAATTTCCTCTTCTTATAAGGACACTAGCCATATTACATTAGGGCCCACTTTAATACCTTATTTTAACTTGATTATCTCTTCAAAGGCCCTATTTTCAAACAAGGTCGTGTTTTGGGGTTAGGACTTCAACATGTGAATTTGGAGGGGGGGACACAATTCAACCCCTAGCAGGACCCTTGTGATGACACTGGGCCTTCTTGGCTAATCCAGGATAATCTCTTTATTTTAAGATCAGCTCAGTTAACAAACTTAACTCCATCTGCTTCCTTAATTCCCCCTTTGCCATATAACATAACATATTCCTAAATCCTGGGGCCAGGACATGGATGTTGTGGGGGTGGGGCATTATTCTACCAATCACACCCACTTTACATTTTTTATTTAATGTCAAATGTTTGTTACGAAATCTGGTATTTTGCTGTATGGTGATGCCTCGTAAATTTTAGATAATTGATAAATGGTGACTGTTAAAAAGAACTGCTGTTTCACTGAGAGGTGAAGCAACTGGTAGAGCCAACATACATTTCAGGGTTAAATAGATAATTTCAGAAATTATATAAAGATAGATACAACATATACAATATTTTTTAAACAATTAGAAATGCAAATATGTGTGGATATAACCGAAAGCCCTAGAAAACTACTTTGTTTTATGTTGATACTATTACATCTAAAAACCAGATGTTTAAAAGAAATTTCTGTGTGATGTATCATCTCTTTCAATAATAAATTAGTAGCCAGTAGCATTTAAATTATAAGTATACTATTTAATAAACATTACTTCTAAAACTTGTAGGGAAGAGGGCAAACATTTTCTCAATTGTCAAAAATGAGGCAAAATTTATAACCAAGATGTGAGTTCACACGGGGAGTTCCAGGATCACCACCCTGGAAAAAAGCAAAATACAAACCAGCTCTTTTTCAGAAATAACTGAAGTTCCAAATTAGTACTTCTGCAAATCATGTTTTCCCATCCTATTAGTCCCATAGCAAAGCTTGCCTCTCATTGAATACTTTAAAAACCTTAATTTCTAATAAATAATAATTTTACTAAAAATAAGCCATAATACAAATCATGTATGGGACCTGGAAGTGTTCTGTAGAAACTGTGATTTTGGGTTTAGATTCAAACAAAAGAGCAGGAGGAAAAAAAGGAAGGAATGTCACTTCCTGCACAGGCCTACTATGCATGAGATAGATACACGTGTCTCAAATGACAATGCCACAGGTAGGCAGGAAGGATTTTAACATGTAGAAACAGGTTCAGAGAAATTGTATGCTTTATCTAATTTTTAAGCGCAGAACTGGAATTTGAACTCAGGTTTGTCTGACTGCAAAGCTCATGTTTTACTCCATGCTGCTTATTTACAAAATAGAAAATATTTTACATGGATTTTTAATCTCTTTAGTTATAGGTTATACATGACTTCTGATAGGAGTATATAACTCTGTGCATAAAATATAATAAAATCAAGTATTCTCTCTTTAAAATAACCAGCTTTACATTAGTGGTTGCATGCTGAACCTTGTAGCTTTAGGTAACATATTAATTGTGAATTTTTATAACAGGATGTCTGCCCTCATCAGGAGAGTAAAACTTCATGGGTTCTTGTTCTGTTGTCTTGTCCGTGTGATTTTCTCAGATCTTTGTGCTAAGGAATAAAACCACATGAAGTCTTTTATCTTGAACATAGAATGTCTTTGTCTATAAGGATGTTCTAAGGTTGACAGGATACTTGCTGTCTGGCATGTCCTTTTTGAAAAGGGATTTCAGGTGTGACTGACTTTGTAAATCAGATAGTTTAAAAGTGGGCACATCTATGCATTAGTCCATATAGGTCTAGTATCTACTGAACATGGGACAGTTTCATAACTCATGTTATATTATCACCATATTACTTTTCCAGCATTAACTTTTTCTTCACAATATGGGCTGCTCCAATAGTGGATTAACTTCAAAAGTATCTACTTGGAGAAGTATGATCACTCAATGACAGACTGATTTTTAACTTGAAAACCAGAATCAGGGCATTCTTTCAAAATAACAGTGGAATCTTTTCCAATTAGGAAAAAATTATACAAGGCAGGTAATTCTAGTAATTACTGATGGATAATAAAATCTACTGAGCAACAGAAGTGCCTTTTTAATATAACATTTTTATTGATAAGGTTATGATTTCTGATCAGATCTTCCAGATTAAGAGTGAATTTTAAGAGCAAGAAATATCCATTAAAAAAGAGATCTTATTTTCTTGCATCTGTGTTTTCTAGGTTTGAATAAAAAAAGGGAATTAGTAACCTGCAGCTAACCTGCTGTATTTGTGCACTTCTCATTAATCAAAGCGCTTTCCATTGTAACCGATGAGACGGAGCAGCAGCGCAGTATTTCTTCATTAGTGCTGGTTGGCTTGGTTTTGGGTTTTGTTTCCTACCGAAAAAAAATTCACTGGTGATAATGAAATGCTGTTTGTCTTGTTATAGGTGTTATATAGTGAATCACTACAACCATCTCTGGGATCGCCATCGTATTACTGCAACATGGCATACGCTGAATGAAGGAAGCTAGACTGAGGGAAATGAGGTCACACGTATTTTGTAATCCATTTATATGCATGGATTTAAAATATGCATTTCCTTGGATATAAGGAAAAGGACTTCTTTTTAAAAGAACTAAAGCGAAAAATGAGGGATTTTCTTTCCAAAAATACCCATGCCCTATGAGTCCTTACACAACCATGATTGACAGCTGCCCAGAGGGCTTAGTCTCAGGAAAGGCTAATAAATAGCCGAAAGAAAAGAGCTCATTAGGAGCGAGAAAGCAGTGACTTTTTTATGTCCTACAGCTAAATTTGTGACAAATATGATTATTGGCCTTCCATTTTCCAAATGGTCTCCCTTCTTTCATTACAGTACAGAATACACCCAAATACAAGTCAGCATGTCTTAATAGATGATTCCTGTAAATAGCCTGGTTCCTCAGCAATGCACTGACACCGAGAACAATATTTCAATCGGCCATTCCCTCCTCATACTTGAAGGTCATGTTCTTAAAATTCCTTGTGGGAGTCAAATTGCAAGTTGAGACACTATCACTGTAGAAAAAATGTGGCTGGAGGTCACAGTCAGGAAAGAATCTATAAAAGCCCTGATAACTTTTCCCTCACTAGATATTTGTGTGTGTGTATAAATAGTGCACACTAAAGAAAGGTAATTAACAAAGATTCATTTTAAAATTTCAAAGTTTCACTCATTTTAACATTTGAAATAATGGGTATTATACTCTTAATTTTCACTTGTCTTTCCTAGAGCTCTGGAAATTTCCCAAGGTCTGTTTTCCCCATAATTTCTATGTCCTAGATTTGGTTTTGCTTTCATGCACAGAATACCCATGCTAAAACAGTTTCTTTGTCTGCTGATCCATTCAAATGTTCCCCTCATTTCTGATTTGATAAAAGGAAAATAGTTCATAATAAAATAGCATGTATTTCAGTATGTAAATGCTCAGGAAAGACTTCACTAGAAGACACAATATGTCTCCACAACTCTCCCAAATGCTCCCTCAAGGATAGCACCTGCCCCAGCAAGAACTTCAGCTTTAGGTGGAGGTCAGAGAACTATGGCTCACTGCTTGTTTTCATACAGCCTGCAAGCTTAAGAATGCTTGTTGGATTTTTTGAAAAGTTGGGAAAAAAACAACAACAAAGGAATAATATTCTGTGACATTAAAATTATATAAAATTCAAATTCCAGTGTCCATAAATACACAAAACTGTGTTCCAAAAAAAATCATCTATAAGACATTCATTCATTTATGGCCTGTCTCTGGCTGCTCTTGCTGGACAATTGCAGAACTGAGTAGCTGTGATAGGCTGTCCCATGAAGCCTAAAGTACTTATACCCAACCCTGTACAGAAAAGGTTGCCGACCCCTGATGTGGACTGCAACATCCGCCAATACGTCAAGTCAGATATTGTCAGCTCTGTCCCTGATAATCCCAGGACCAACTCGGTGCCATCAATCCCTCTTCACTCATACGATGTAGCTTGAAGGCAGGACTCCCCTTTGTCTTTTTTCCTTCATCTCGGCCCAACTCAGTTAGTCTAACTTCTGCTCTGGGGTTTCAGTGTTTTTGTTTCTGTCTTCTTGTTTTGTGTCGTTTTAATCCTCTCCAACAAGTATGACTTCTGTTGTGCATAAAACCCATACATTTCTGCCCCAGCAGAAGACTGTATCTATTGTGTATCTAATTACTATCGCATGGGATTCCTTCACCTAGCTGCCAGAAATTAGTCCCCACCACATTCTCCCACCATTTCTCAGACCACTGCCCTCAGAGCTCCCCAGTAAACTGTGTGGGGACTCCTGTGCCACGACAAGGAGTGCCACTCATCTGACCACGTGCCCCCATAGCAACTGCTGCCTCCAGGGCTTTGAGCTATCGACTCCTCCTCTCCTGTCTGCTCTTCCCAAAGTGTGGGACAGGCCCTGGTTCCCTATAGTACATATGAGACCAAGCCTGTAATAAATGCCTAGGGAGGGTGGAAGCAAGTATAAAACAAAACATAACCAACAACTGCTACTAGAATGGAGACTTTTAAAGCCCTAGGCCCCATACCTGCTGGGACCAGACCAAACATTTCCAGGAAGTCACCACCCACCTCCTTGCCTTGGTATCTTGGACCAACTGAACCCTCATCCAATATGGAAGAAGGAGCTCTTCCTAATTCAAGGTCAACTTCATGTCTTACTCTATGTCTGGGGTGATTAACCTTCTCCCCAGACAGCCATTCTTCTCAAGGAAAAGTATACCCTCAAAGACTAGATACTGATCTGGCGCCAGACAACAGAAGTCTGAGTCTGTCAGTACAATTTCCCCAACGTCTAAACTGCCTTCCATTCTCCACCACAATTTCTTCTCTAAGGTAAACTGACAAGAAAATAAAGTGTGCTCTTCTTTTGCAGTCCCCTCTCAACTAACGATCCTATCTAAGTCTAATCATAATATTAAAGCATAGAACATCTGTATTCAAATTCAGAGTGTGTATATATTGGGGAGCAAGATTTTTATCATCTGTACAGAAGCATAAGTAATACAGTCAATCTCCATCATTTGACATAACTCTTAATGCCTCAGTGTGAAGCATCTTTATTGAATTGCCTCACCGTAAACACATCCTGAGAGTAAAGGGTAGGTATTTTCTTTATATCTGCATAACAAACAAAACAAAACCATAAAACCTTAGGTCTAGTACTATGAACAGAAACTGTAACTGGAGTTATTACTACTTACAAAAAAGGTGTATAGGAGCACATTATTGTGTATTCGAATTTCAAAATGTTGAAGTCATTGGAGAGAAAGACTTACATTCTGCGTGTGTTTGTTTTTCAAAATTTAAGAAAAGATCAATGAGCAATTGATACAAAATTACCTACCCACCCATTTTTAAACCCATGAAAGTTTTTAGATTCTTGTGGACTTGAACACAGTGGCTTCTAGTTATCTTTCAAGGTGTAGCTATTTCCTCAGTTTCAGATTTAGGTCGCTAGAGACCAGTCTACACAAAGCAAGCCCAAGGGAAAGAGATGGGTCTTAAACATTTTGTAGAGGGTGCTACTTGCCTGGTCTGTCCACTCTGGGTACATCGTTTATTTATCAGTTTTGTTCATGCATTTTAAGTATCTTTAGCGATACTTAGGTTATTTTAATGTGGACCTTATAAAAGACAGCAAAACGATCAGATTAGTTGAGAATGAACCCATAGTTCCAGATATTATATGATTTATTAAATACTTATAAATACATATAAATCAAGTAATATATAAATTGGTCATAAACCAATAAATATGTTCTCTAACTGTAAACTCTCTCCTTTCAATGAGGAAGCCGTCTGGCCCCCCATCACACCCAGTGGAAGTAGGAAGGAATTACCTATGGAATTTAAAAAAGTATGTACTGAAACTGTGATCCAACGGATCATACAGGGAAGCATAAAATACACATGAACATATTTTATTTTTTGACCTGAATACCAAATATCATCCATGATAGAATGTATCTTTCAATATAATGATGTTTTGGAATGCAGTTTCAGCTTGCAAATATTTAAAAGAGATGTTTCGTGCTAGCACACCAGTTTGTGCCCACCATCCCTAAAATAGAGTAGAACCACCAAGATTCTCTGTGGGCCAATCATGAGGTGTGAAATCAGCTCACTTCCAAGTCTGTTTCAGCAGGTCCTCTTCACAGGTCCCAGGAATGCACAGATCTATACAAAGCAGTTTCTTCCTTAGCCTGATTTTCCTATCAAATACCTAAAAGGCATAAGGCAGCATGGCTCGACTCTCTAAAGGCAGCATTTTTATAAACCAACCAATTCCTTTCTAAAGAGAAAGAATTGGGGCTACATAGCTATGTTAAATTTTTACGTACACATTTTTGTGGGGTTGCTTTGTTCTGGGTATGCAATATCCTCATCCATTATTTTCCCATCAGAAAGTCACACTTTCCCTCAAACTACTAGCACTGTTTTTGGTGCCATCTAAGAGATTTCTAGCCTTAAATATTAAACACCAAAGGGTACCTTCTTAGGTGCTGATACTCCTGAAAACTGTAGCTTTCCTTCAAAAAAAGTTGCCTCTTACTGGATTTGTGATTAGGTGTTCTAATTCATTATTATTAAAATACATACTGTGTGTGTGTATGTGTGTGTGTGTGTGTGTGTGTGTGAGAGAGAGAGAGAGAGAGAGAGAGAGAGAGAGAGAGAAAGAAAATGAATGAGAATAAGAAGAGAGAATAAACATGCTAAAACCTTAAGCCTTGAACTTTACTGGTTAGAAAAGTTATTCTCCAGACAATTTCTCTATGAGTAAAGTTTAGCATATATACAGGTTTCAAATGTCTCTTTGGAAGTGCAGCTTTAACTTTTTACAGGGTTCTTTGTATAACATATGAACTATTTTAGGGTATAACAGTCCCCAGGAGACCAGCAATCAGAGAAATAATAGTTAGGAATAGGCATGTATGCGGTCATGGAGGTGGTTATTTATGGAGAAGAGGTATCAGAAGGGACAGTGGGGTAAACCTAGAATTGTACTATGGTTTTATTAAGAAGGACAGTAAGCTGTATTAGCTAGGTGGGTAAAAATACATAAGTTTGTTTCTCTTTTATAATAATTAGAAAGTAAGGTAACACTGTTCCATGAGGTCATTCAGAAACATGTGTTCCTTCCAAAATGGAACCCTCAAAATGTATATAGTCAAAGCTGAGTTCATCCCCAGATCCCTTCTCCAGTCGATAGTTCTCACAGGGACAGTGGGAAAAGGAGGTCTGGAACAAGCGATTTCCTTCTAGGTGATTACTTGTAAAAGTTGCGCTTGGCGTACCCATTTACATTCACTGGAAAGAACTGAGTCCTATGGCCACATCTAGCTGCAAGGGAGTCTGAGGACCGAAGTCCCTAACAGGGCAAACATTTACCCAGATAGACTCCATTACAATGGAACAAGGGAAGACACACTGAGATAACCAGCAGATGCTTATCTGAGCACTTTACTTTACTATGGGTTCCCCAGAATTGCCATTTATCTGAGGAAGAAATCATGTATTAGAGCTATGTTGCTCTTCACCCCAGATATTTGCACATACTAGCATTAGATTAGATTGGATTAGATTGAGTCCAAGTTCCAACAAATAAATGAGTTATTTAGTTTATATTTTTTAAATGTGAGGTCTTCCTTTAAGGAAGGGTCTGCCCAAGCAGGAGAAATTTGTACGTTTTGCCAACTTGTACATGTCCATGGGGAAATCTATGCATCTCATTCCTTTGATGCCCCTGCCTTCCTTTCAGATCCCAAGGCTCTGTTTACAACAGAAACGACTGAAATGCTAAACAGTAGATTGCTTGCTCTTGGTTCATTCTAACAAAATCATATTAAATACTTCTATAAGTATTCCAAATTCCATCTTAACACAACAGAATTATGAAACAAAATTAATTTCCAAAATTATGTTGACTTTTGTTAGCTGGTATGTTATTCTGGGTTCTCCAGACAAATAGAGCCACTAGGATATAAGTATATATTATAAGAAATTGGCTAACAGGATTATGGAGGCTGAAAAGTCCCAGAATCTGCAGCTGGCAAGCAGGAGACTGAGAAGAACCAATGGTGTAAGTTCAAGGCTGAAGGCAGGGGAGACCAATATCCCAGCTCAGAGAGAGGTCAAGACGGTGAACCCCCTCCCCTTACTCAGCCTTTTTGTTCTATTGAAGCCTTCAAAGGATTGGATGCCAACCCCCATGGGGAGAGCAATCTGCTTTACTGAGGTCTGCTGATTGCAATGTTAATCTCATCCAGAAACACCCAGAATGATGTTTAACCAAATATCTGGACACCTTGTAGCCCAGTCAACACATAGAATTAACCACCATGGCTGATGACTGCCCTTATTCTCTTTAGCAAAACCTCTGAATTAGATCAAGTATGACAAAAACATCAGGTGGATAATGGGAAAACAGTACTGCTTTTTCTTTTTTTTTTTTTAATTTCTAAAGGCCTGGCATTTGGCACTTCAGCTTAGGTGTGACTTGGGATATATTTTAAGGAAACAACCACACTCCAAGCAGAATTAATATGAGACACTCAGGGCTACTTACCAGGAATAGAATATATACTGCAAATAGTCTGAGAGAGAACATGTAGCAATTTAAGAAGACCTTGTGATAAATTTGGACAGTGGTCTTTTTTTCTTCCTCTCAGTAGTTTTCCAATAGCATTAAAGACTTTCTGAGATACCTGGATAAATATGGCATAAAATAAAAATTTAAGAATAACATCTACAATTAGGCTTTTCACTTAAAAACCTAATTTGCATGCTTTTAGGCTGTCTGTATCTCTTGAAATGATGTATAAAAATAATGACTTAGTGCAACACAGACAATCAGTTCAGATAATTAAGGCCCGGAGTGGATTTCTTTTATTTCAACTGGCTATTTTAATTGATCAGATAAGCCTAATAATCAAGCAATTTCCACTTAATTTGTGCTAGGCACATATAATTTCAGCAGCCATGAAGCATCATTATGTTCCCTTAAAATCTTTGTCAAGACTCTTTGGGAAACTGTAATGTCAAAATTTTAATAGCTTTATCAAGGATGCCAAACCTTGAAACACTGATAGAAAAATCCCTTCATAGTATTGGTTTCCCTGGTCTTAAGACACAGAATACACAAACTTGGCAACTTTTCTCTATTCTTCAGGCTCACAGTGTAAGGCTTAATCAGACTAAGGAAAACCTACAAAATGTTCCTTAGAACCAAAGAGACCAAGTCTATTACTGATAGTTTTCAGTACTGCAAGATAGTTCTCAGTAGGAATCACAAGAGATATCAAAGTTTTCAAGTATGTTAGGTGGTAAAGAAAATATCAGAGGAGAATGTAGCCTACAAAACAGTAGACTTGAGATTTTTATTTGTCTCCCTCACCTAGTGTCTTTGTACATGAAATGGATACTGTTGTGGGGGGCAGGGAGGGTTCTCACATGATTTTCTGACAAACTCCAAGGGTTTTACTTAAAGGAGACAACTGTTAGCACTGAGCAAGCTGCCAGGAGGGAGAAAGCAGGTAGGTATGCCTTTGATGATTCCATCTGGGTTTTAATGTCACAAACCCTCAGCAATCAGACTCAACGCCTGATATCTGCTCTCCATCTGCTGCTGGACCAAGGCAATGAGCAAAGTGCTTCTCAGCACTCTTGGCTCACAGCTGATACAGGCAGAGCATCCTTGTCAGGACGGGTAATGCGGGCAGACAAGTGGATGTTTATTTTAGATCATCCGTGCTGACAAGCCTGTCGATTTGGAGTACCTACAACTGTGGGTTAAGGGAAGTACTGAAAGTGGCTGCAGGCAGAGAAAACCCCCTAAAGGGGGCTTCTGGGGAGAAGGGTCAATATCCTGATGAAAAGTCTTCTTGGATTTATCCGCAGTCAGCTTTGAGCTTGCAAAATCTGAAGTGAAATCAAAGTGTATTTCCAGGACTTGATGCAATAAAGAAGTAACCATGGCAATTTGCTGCATTGTACTGAGACTGAGGACGGAAAAGGGAGGAGTGTGGCCTCGAGCTGAATATTATTATAAATTTCACAGCAAAAGTAAGTAAGAGAAGCACTGGAAAAGTGAAGTGTATTTAGAAGAGATGACAAGATACTGGTTGCTTTTTCTTGGTTCACACAAGTGGAAAAACTAAAGTTAATTCATTTTTCCCTGTTTGAATTTCTGCAGTTTTGTTGTAAGTATTATCAAAACTTGAGCTCAGGAAGAATCAGCACAGAAATATGTCTTGGTCAGTTGGTGGCATGTATTGCTCAAGTAAGATAAATGGGGTCTGATATTGAAAAGCAATTATTCTGCAGAAAGGACACAGCCATCCCTCCCCTTAGTGTGATGAACAATGTGTTTACTATAAAATGCTAATTAGCCCTTAAAGTTATTAATGTAATTATTGTTCATCTAAGGACATAAATCTGACAGCCCCTGAGGACAGAGGCATTGCTCATTTTGAAGAAGCAGGCTTAACACACTTTTTGCTTACAATTTGCTTATTTTTAACTAATCACTCTTAAAAGAAAGAAAGAAAATACCACCAAGTTGTCAGTCATTCAAAGAAACCAAAGATTCTTGGAGCTGAAATGAAAGGTTATGAGACACACTGACATTTGTGTTCATAAGTAAGGCATTATTTTTTAGGCCTAACAAGAGCAGATCTTGGATTTAAAAGTATGTGCTCTGAATGCCTCATTTAATCTCTGATAGGGCATCTTACTTTGAGTGCTGTCTGGAAGAATCATTTGGGCAGGGAAGAACATGAAAAAGTGTTGCTCTGTTCACAAAAAGTAAAAGATTTCGGAGGGCGTCTATTTATTTATATTTCCTACAGAACTTCAAAGTTACGTGTCTCTAGGGCAGTATTGCTATTTTGTTCTCATTGCCTTCTTCCAAGAACAAGGTATCACTCTAGTTGTCTGGAGTAAATAAAATTTCCACTACAAAGATAAAAGGCATATTGGAAGTTCACCAGTCATATTTGATGTGATTTAACTGAAAATGAGGTTAGGACTCCTCATTAGGACAGAAAGAAGGTGGAGGCCTCTTTGCTCAAATTCCCAACCCTTTTACTACAAAATTCTTCATATGCATGTAATAGAAAATCCAGCCTAATGCAGCGTAAACAAAAATAGTGAATGGCTTTTCTTTTATAACTAAACACTCTGACACATAACTAGCTTTGGGTACAGTTTAATCCAGAAGTCCCCTTTGTAATCACATCTCCTGCTATGTTGTGCTGTGATTCTCCCAACTATGACTTGCTCTGTGTGTTGTCTTTGTACTAGAATCTCTCTTAACTGTAAAGGTCATTAGAAAACAGACACACTCCCTTCAGAGCAGCAATACTGGCTTCAACAGTTTTAGAAATCAGAGCTGCATATTACATGGACCACGGAAAGAGAGTGTTCACGGATCTCTTGGAAGAGCAGGAGGTATAGCTTGCAAGGAGGATGCCCTTGCAAAGGCCTACTTCTAATCAATCACATATTCAGTGCAACATACTCTATACGTTGCCTGTCCAAAGCGGTTACACCTTCCTCCTTGATTTTGTTCCAATATGCAGCAGCAGTGGGCTCAGGGAAGTGGGCCTCTTCCTCAGGCTTAAGTGATGACCCGTAATTGAACTAAGTCGATCATAATAAAACTACTTCTTTTTCCAGTGACCGGTATAGGGCATGGGCAACTGTGGTCAATAGAACCTTCAGAGAAGTCTACAGGAGGCCTCTAAAAAAGATGTTCTTCTTTAATAATTAAGAGAAATGTTGGTAGATATCTCTACTCCCTCTACCCTTATTTGGATATTGTTAATATAAGGAAGCAATATTTGGAACGACGGCAGCCACCTTGTGACCATGAGAACCTTAGAAAGGCTGACCCAGAGACTAACTTTGTTGAGCCACGGAAAAAAACTCTAGAGCTGCCTTTTTCCAGAAATCTCTTCAGGAGTGGTAGTGGTAAATAACCTCCTGCTTCTCGTGACCCTTTAGTCTGATATCCTGTTACTTGAAGCTCACAGCATACTAATCGATAAAACCAATCCTGAGGAGCCAGGACATGGATGTGGTGTGAACTTAAGTTCTCAAGGCCTCCCTGCTGAGTGGGGGATCCCATTTAAAGAGATCTGCTGAGAATGGAAAAGAAACGTTTTCTGAAGGCGATTCTGAGTGACTTCGAGAAAGGGAGAACGGATGCTGGAGAGGGCAGTCCAAACATGTCTGGTCCCCATGACAATCCGCCTGCATCTAAAACACCATTCATGTAGCTCATTAGGAACCTGTAGAATCTCTCTTAACTGTCAAGGTCATTAGAAAATAGACCCTTATTTTCAGATGTCTGCCAAGCACTTCTTCCCGGATGTCCCACAGGTTCACCGCACTCAGATGTTTAAAATAAAACTCCTGCTGCCCCTCAAAAGCCAGTACCCCTTTTATATTCCACATTTCTTTTACCAGCTCAAATAAACTAGAAACTTTGAAGCCACTCTTGACCCTTTCTTCATCACCACCTCCCAGTAAGGCTGAAACTTGCATTCATTCCACACCCAAACTGTCTCTTGCTCATCATTTCCACTTCTCCTGCCTCGGTCTGTGTCTTATGCCCCATTGCAACAAGGCCTAGTTGGACATCTGAACTTCAGACACATCCGACTCTAATTCATCATCTTATTGTTATTAGAATTACAGATTTTAAATAATGTTTAAAAGAACCCTTCAAAAAGTTCTTATACTGTTGCTAATATACAGCCTCAAACCACTTTGTTCCCTAAGTCTGCACTTCAAAACGTACCTCTAAATAACACCATAGTAACTAAGCTAACAGTAAGCAAGATTATTTACATAGAAGCGTGTTTGCTAAAGGAAAGAGACTGATATCTAGAACAAAAGAATACAATGAGAAAAGTGAGGGCTTTAGTGTCGGAAGTCCTGGGCCTGAATTTTAAGCTTATGAGCTGAGTGAAAATTCGTCAAGTCTCAACCTCTCAGAGACCTTCTTCCTCCCTCTGTTAACATGGGGAGTATCGTCACTCTGGGAGTGATCAAGGCCTTTAAATGAGGTAGCAGAGATTAAGTATCTAATGGAGTATGACGACAGATTCGCAACAAATAACTGCATGTGATTGCTTTTGTTACCCAGCATTTACAAAACATGGGATTTTCATCCTCATCCAGAACCATGATTATTGCAGAGATTTTTTTTTTAATCCACAGATTTATGTCCTAATGCTTTTCCACTTTTCCCATTAGAGAGCACCCTAGGTTCATACTCAGTGACATGACAATACACAATTCTAGGAAGCTTTTTAATTTTGATAGCCTCAAGTCTGAATCTGATGAATAGCAGCAAATTGAAAGGCAGAAAGAATGAAAATGGGGGAGAAATGGTAGATGACAGTAAGGAAATTTAGGAGACACTTGAACATATAGATGTAAGAACTCAAAATGCACAACTGCAGGGCAAACAGCCTTCACCAGCCTGTAGGGATGCACCATGGGAGGTACAGGGAAGCATCAAGTGATGGTTAAAAGCACAGATTCCAAACTCCATGGCATGGGTTTGAACCCCAGCTTTTCTGCTAGCCAGCTTACAGTCTTGGACAAGTTCCTCAACCTCTCTGTGCCTCAGTTTTCTCTCTATAAAATGAAAACAATCATTGTACCTATGCCATAGAGTTGTACATGAGTAAATATAGGTTACATAGAACAGTGCCTGACCCATACTGAGTGACCACAGAAGCACTCGCTTTGATTATAATACAGTATCATCAATAGTGCTGACTTGAAAGACTGAGTCATCAAATTATGCTCTGTATCCACTATTTTTAAAGAGAAGTGGCAAAACCTTGAGAATTAGTTCAATCAAAACTGTTACATTCTTAAAAAGGTCCAGTGTTTATGGTAGAAAATTTTAGATGTCTGCAATGTTTACATATCTGGAATTCCACTGACAGTTAAGAGAAAAATAAGAGACTACATTTAGATCCAGAATTTTTAAGTGGATGTTATTTTTGGTATATTAAAAGAAGCCTTTTTCCCCCCTGTGCCTTTGGAATTGAAACGAGAGGCAAGGAGAAAGAAAGGCCCTTTGGAAAGGAGTTCCTGATGAGAAGGCTCAGCCTAGGTAGCAGTTGCCGGGGTGGGAAGACTTGGACACAGTTCGAATATCTTTACGTGATATAAAGGTCCCAGCCTCACGGTTTGTGAGACGACCAGATCTTGAACAAGGCTTCCCTCCCTTGCACACAAATCTGCCACAGAGGCATTTCTTCTCTTTTCTGAAAAGAAACCACAAAACAAATCTACATATTCCTGTTCCTTTAATCAAGAGGAGCAGGGGGCAGTGGTTCATTCTTTATAAAGAATGGGGGAAAAGTGCTTCCTATATTTTTGTCAGCATATTATCTCAAGCTAGTAGGCATCTTCGCTTTAGAGATTATTTTTGAATAATAAATCACTCAGAAGATGCTGCACTCTATTTTCAGTGCAAAAGCAGATTAAAATCATTCATCATCGTTTATAACTTTTTCATTGTGTCTCATCAGGAGAAAGAAAATAAGAGTCTTATTGATTAATGGTCCTAATTCAGTCCAATTTTGACCATAAATTAATATAGTCTTCAATAGTTTCAATCTTTGGAGTAAATCTTCTGAAGGAGAAAACAAATGCGAGCCCTATGCCAAGAAAACTTAGAGTCAGAGTTAGTGTGCCCTTTCCCAATATGCCATCTTTTCCCATTTAATGACTCCCAATAACTCTTAGAAAATCTAAACAAAAGGATGTCCAGGCCTTTGTGACCAAGACAGCCTGAGTTTTTCCTTCAAATGCAGTTATAAGCACTAAACATCTGATAGGTATATCCATGAGATATTGATTTTTTTTCTCATGAATCTTCAGGATTCTATTAGCATTTAGGGCTTAACTCCAAATTATAACCAATTGTTTAAGTTGTTAACTTCCAAAGATGAAGGATTATTAAAAGCCCCACATTAACATTTACACTTGAAAAAATTACTAGAAGGAAATCAAATTTGAGAACATATAAAAATAACATTCACTGCAGCCAAGTACTTTATTGCATCAATATAAGGATCTATTAGTAGACCAAACATAAATCCAGTATGTTTACTCAATAGATACTAAAAAAGGAATTTCATAAACTCCCCATTTTTTCCTAAGAATAGGAAAAATAACCACCGATACTGATCAAACACCACCTATGTGCCAGGCCCTATGCTATGGTTTGGATACATTATCACCTTTAACATCTCATCAACATTATCCAGAAGATGGCATCATAGAACTCCATTTAAGAATTAAGGCTTAGAGACGCTGAACAATTTGTCTATTTCTGAACCTGGACTTCAATTCATCATAATATACTACTTGAACTCTTAGTTAAAAAAAAAAAGAATATAAGGCAACAGTCTTTATCTGATAAACTACATTTACCTTAAACAATAGCCAGTATCATATTATTGGCAAATAAGAACTCAATGCCTAAGAACATTAAGACCCCACAATAAAAGATATTAACAATTTATATAGAAAACATAAAATAGGTAAATAAGCAGAAAGATTATCAATTTAGTCATCAAAAGAGTATAATTTCTAACAGTGAAATACCTTATCTATTATTCAAAATAGAAAACACTTCAAATACAGTAAATATATTTTCTTAAGGATGTACTGGAACAATTACTTGTAGAAGGGAAAATTACTCTAACTTCTCTGGACAGAAATTTATCAACAAATAAAAGACTCTTAGATATTTCATACCCTTTGTTCAAATAATTCCTATACTACATATTTACCCTAAGGCAGTAATTAGAAATTTAGGCAATTTATATGAAAAGACAACCTTTGAAATGTTATAACTAACATTGAAAAAACTGGAACCAGTCTAACTATTGAACAATGGAGGGATGATTAAGCTAATTGTAATTTTAGTTCATCCTTATCACAGAATATTAAGCCAACTTCTAAAATGTTTGAAATATTCACTTAACTTAAAAGTGATCCTTCTATAAAAATATATAAATGGCTAAAGAAAAAAGAAAAAAATGATACTATATTTATTTGTAATGTGATCCTAATTATGTATTTATATATTAATAGAAAAAAATTGAAAGTAGATACATCAAAACGCTGACCACAGTTATTTATGCATGATAGGTGCATGGCTGATTTTGTTACATCTTCATACATTTCTGCATTTTCCAAAGTCTCTGCAGGGAACTTGCATGGGTCTCATACTCAAAAAGTGTTATAAAAAGCAAGCAAACAAGGAGAACAGTGTAGCACAGAGCAGGCACATAGTGGGTCTGTGGCATCTTGCTGCACTGATGGACAGTGACTGCATTGGGGTGTGGGTGGGGACTTGATAATATGGGTAAATGTAGTAACCACATTGTTTTTTCATGTGAAACATTCATACGAGTATATATCAATCATACCTTAATAAAAAAAATTTTTTAATTAAAAAAGCAAGCAAGTTTCAACTCATAGTATCATAGTATTCTATAGGTGGAAAATTTGACACAGTCTTGATTTTTGTCAGCAGGGCGCTCGTACTAGGGATCTATTTTCACCCATACTGAAATTCAACTTTCACAAATCAAATAGCTCCCTCACACTGCTGATGTTCATTGGAATAAACAAATGCTGGTGACCATCAGGGTGGTCCCCCCGGCAAGCACGCCTCTCCTGCTGTTCTGGAGCCTGGCTTTCCCAACCATAGCAGGCTGTCCTTCCTGCCAGCCAAAGGAGAGAATGAAGGAGCGGGAAGCCTGAGGTAAACAGCGGCCAGCACCTGTGCTCGAAGTGTACGCGACCCGTTCGTAAGTGTAACGATAAAGCTGTCCCTGAGTGGCGGTTCTTGTCCCCCACCACCCTCAGACCATGAACTGGGAGAACCTCCAGGCACATGTCTTCTCCCTTTGGGATACATGTCCATTTGCCAATTCAATGAAGAAGCAGCTCTCACTTGGCAAAAAGGCTGGAATTCATTAAACTCTGCTAAATTTCTTGGTGAGATTCCCAGAATCAAGTGCTTTCACACAACACTTTCTAGACAAGCTTGTCCACACTTTGAACAGATCCCCTCTCTGTTTTAAATATGGATAGAATAATATATAGACATAAATATAGGTCTGCCATGTGACTACACTGGACATGCAGAGTCAGACAAGACAGAAAGAGATTTATAGTCTTCTAGCACCTTCTAGAATCAACAGTACCTACCAACTAAAAACAACACTTATTCGTTCATGATGGGAGAAGTGCTACGGTGAATTATTTCAAATTATACCCATTGATTATATTAGGGCAATGGATCAATGAAATGATTCTTTTTCATTTTGACCTTTTATAATTTTTCCAAATATTCTCTCAATGAGTATATATTACTTTTATAATGGGGGAAAAAAAAAACCCTTTAAAATGCTTAATGTTCTCTACCCTTGCAGAAATTAAATTTTGGAAAGGAGGACAGAGAGTTTTATAACCAGCTATGGGACAGTATAAAGAATGTTACCCTCACAGAGCAAAGCTTTAGGGAGGCCCCAGGGGAGGGAGAAGATTAATTCTGTCCAAGAAGGAAGAGTTGCCACAAGGTTGAGGAGCTCACAGACGAAGCAGCTTCAGAAACAGGCCTGGAAGAGTGTATAATATCCTTGCCTGACTGAGAGGAGCATTTCAAGGGAGAGGTCAGCACGAAAAAACTCAAACATGAAAGTCCAGAACACGCTAAGGCAGCCAACCTGGGGTGACAGCTCTTACTTGATGTGGCCACCCTGAATGTCACCCTATTCTAACCCAATGTTTAATCTTGCTTCACTTTCAATTCTTCAATATGCATTTGGGTTAAAATTGACTTATTTTCATATGTTTCACATTAAATAAGACTATGTGCTTCACCTGTCTCAATGTGGAGGTTATTTTAAAAATGAAAACTGATTTCAAAATTAAACAGATTTAAGTATTCAGTCAATTCATTTGATTTACATTTTAGAGATTTCTGTTGACAAATCTTAACGGCTGCTCCAAGTTCATTATTTCTTAGCAATTTGATTAAAGATTCTGTAACTTAGGTAGTTCAGGTGTGGAACAACATTAAGGAAAACATGTTTAAGTGGCTCTATGACATATACAAGGATGTAAACTGTCATATAAATACACAGTCATAGTTTGAGGCAGAAATCCTTTCAGACAATTTAACCAGAGACCCCATTAAATCCACATAAAGTCAGTTCAGGGAAATCATCTGACAGTGATAAAACGATTGCCCAAACAAGAAACAGGAGACTGGCCCCAGTCCCTCCCTTTACTAACCAGGAGACTACAGCAAATGATAAACTCTGAACCTCAGTTCCCCATCTGTGAAGGAAATAACAATACTATATATTCCTTACTTCACGGGATTATTAAAATGACATCAGAATGTACATGTCATCAGTTATGCAATTGTTAAAGACCTTAGAGATAATATCACTAGGTTTCTAGATTTTGCTCCATGAAGCCCCATCCTCGGACCCCTAACAAGATGTGAAAAGGTGGAAACTGGAAGGCTGTCCCTGTCCAATGGAAAGGGCACCCTTTCTTTCATCCCCATTTTCAGCTGAGGAGTCCCAGATTATCTGCTTTACAAATTAGCCTCCAGAAAAGCTCCCATTTGAAGAAACTTCCCAAAGGTTTAAAAGGATCAAAAAAATAAAAAACTACTGACTTATTCCAACTGTCTCATATTACAGTGAAAACAGTAAAACCCAGAGAAACTAAATAATTTCCCCAGCTTTAAGCAACTGTAAAGTGGCTGGACAAGTAATAAAATCCAAGCCTTCTGTTCCCGAGCCCAATGCGTTTGTCACTATGCCACATGGAAGAGTTAAATAAATATTAGGTACTGATAGGAAAGAACTGTGGATCCGCACGCATGTATTTAGGAGATATGACATCACCTATACAGCATGAAAATTCTGGTTGGCAATATAAAGCTACAGTTCATTCACTAATTTGCACATTTACTCAATAAGTATTAAGTGTCAGATATGTGCCAGACATTATTCTAAGCACTACTCAACGCTGTATACAATTCAGTTTCAAACAAAGAAGTTTTGACATCCCAGCTTAACACTGGAATAACACATTTCATTTTTTTGGCTAGAATTAATGAAAAATGCTAAGCGGAGTATTATAAATGTAATTACTGCCCATCCAAAAGCACCTCTAGTTTCAGTAGCGACATAAACACATCTACCTGTATCTGGACCCACCCTCACTGAATTTCCGCTTACTAATTTGTTCCTTCTATCAGAAGCTAACACTCCACCTGTGAAGTACATGCCACCTCCTCTCACCTGCAAGGAATGGAAACTGCAGGTGCTTCCTTTCCCTTCTTCATATTTATTTTCTCCCTATCTGGAGATCATTCTGAAGCATATAAATAGGCTCTACTGTCTCCCAAATTAAAAACAAAACAAAAACTTTTGCCCCCATGACCAACTGCCACTCAGTTTCCTTTCTTCATTTCTAAACAAGTATTTTGGAAAAGAGCGGTCGACAGCCACTGAGGCCTCCTCACGCACACCTAGGTAGAAGGCAAGCTCCCGTCTCTCTGCTCTAGAACATGAGAAAGCGGAGCCTGTCTGTTCGAGCCCCTGGAACTACACCTGCCACATGCCTAACTCAGTAAATATTTGTGGTATGAATAAGTCATGCAGAACCATGTAGCGATTTAGTGAATAACGTAACACACAGCTTGTCAATTTCTAACATACAGCTGAAGAACAGGTCACAGTATATGCCAAATTTTACTTGATCCCAAGTTAAATTACTTCAACCACTATTTGAAACAATTTGTAATGACCCAAAAAGTTAATCTACGAATGTAATTTAATCCCTACCAAAATTGCAACAGGATGTTTTTTTGTAACTTGGCAAAATAATATCTATTATCCATTTTGAAGAATAAATATTTTAAAATAGTTAGAAACACTTGATAAAGAAGAACAGTGTAGACAAAACTGCACTACCAGATAGAAAAACTGTGTTACAGAATAACAATAATTAAAACAGTGTGAACCTGAACCTGGCACAGGGTGAGAGATCAGAAACAGAATGCAGAGTTCAGAATTGAGTTAAAATATATTTGAGGATTTTGTGAATAAAAAAGATAGCACTGCAAATCAGGGAGAGAAATAGTAGTTATTTAATAAAAGGTCTTGGGACAAATGTCTAGGTACTTACTAAATAACCAAGTAACCCTTCTTTACAACAAATTCCAAATACATTCATAATGGAAAATAAAATATTGGAAAATAATTTTACAGCCTTGGGGTGAGGAATGCCTTCTGAGTATATCAGCAAAGCTAGAATCGTAAAGAAAAATGCTGGTTGATGACAGTCTTAACTAGTTAAAAGTAAAAATACATACAGTAAGAACAAAATGAAATAAACTAGGAAACCCTGTCAACAAGCAAACGTTTTTGCATCATACATATGATAAAGGATTCAAAAGAGTGACCTTCAATCAACACGGTTCAGAAGACCATCCCGATAGATAAATGGACAAAGGAACTAGGTAATTCAAAGAACAGATAGAAATGGCCAACAAACATGCAAAAAGATAGCCAGTCTCATTAATAATCAAAATAATGCAAGTTAAAACACTAAATTCCTTTTAACTATTATCTTAGCCAACTAAAATGTAAAATATTGACAATACACTGGGCTGACAAGGGAATGGAAAATAATTCTTATGCACTTATTTCAAGAGAAAATACTAACACAAAGTTTCTGGGAGTTAGTTTGGCATTAGATGTAAAATATCCATTAAGGGAATAACCAGACAATTACAACACAAAGGGCATTCTTTGCACAGTCATGTATAATTGAAAAAAAAGTCCATCAATAGGACATTATTGAATATGTCATTATTGATCCATACAAGCAACTACTATGGAGACCTAATTATGTGAACCTACATTTTCGAAATCCTTAGAAAGATATCCGCAGTATGTCAAGTGAGGAAAGTAGGTTACCAAACTCTTCTACCTCCTAAATATTTCTTGAATCAATTCCCGTGTTGCATATCCGCTGTTACTCTGGTGCAAGGTGACATCCTCTCTTTCCTGCCTGCACCCCCGCCTTCCCCTCCGGCCCTCCTCCTGTGGCATCTCCACGTGCAGCCCTGGGGCAGGTTTACAGTCCTCTCTCTGATCACCTTACTCCTCACTGGAGAGCCCCTGCCCCGTCTGGTTCCTGCTCCCTCTCCCAGCTCTCCCTTGCCTCTCTCCTGCTTGCTTGCTCGAGGTACCCCAGCCAGAGTGGCCTTCTTTCAGTTCTTCTGTTCCCCTTGACCCACTCCAATCTTGGCCCCTTGCATTTGCTGCTCTCTGTCTGGAACCTTCTTGCCCTCTCTTCACCTCCCATCTCCACACTATGCCTGCTGATGCCTCTCCGACCTTTCAGTGCTCAGCACCAGTGCCATTTCCCCAGAAGAGTCCTCCCTGATTGCCCCCAGCTCATCACCCCCTTTACATACTCTCGTAACTCTCTTCCCTTTTCCTTGATTACCTAACTGCTGTTTGCAATTACACACATGCGGATTATATCATTGCTATCCATCTCCCTCCACAGGCTGAGGACAAGGACCATGTCCATTTTCTTCATCGTTTTTATGTCATGGATACATATTAAAAATAATTTGAAGATTTGCATGGGTCAGGCACTGAAATATATTCTGAAGGAAGGAAGGAAAGGAGGGCAAAAGGAAAGGAAACAATGAGGATTTGCTATTCTGTTACTTAAAAATCAAAAAGAAGATCAAGAGCTAAAATAACTTGATTATTATAATAAGAAATGTGTATATCCATCACAGATTTTAAACCATAAAAGTAGTAAACAGACACCTCACCAAAAAAAGATATACAGATGGCAAATAAGCATATGAAAAGATGTTCCATGTCATATATCATCAGGGAAACACAAATTAAAAACAATGACGAGATACCAGATGCCACCACATGCCCATTAGAACAGCCAAAACCCAGAACTCTGACACCACCAGATGCTGATAAGGCTGTGGAGCAGCAGGAACTCACTCACTGCTGGTGAGAATGCAGAACGGTGCAGCCACTTTGGAGGACAGTTTGGTAGTTTCTTACAAAACTACAAATACTCCTGTCATATGTTCTAGCAACTGACCTCCTTGGTATCTACCAAAAAGCACTGAAAAGTTAGGTCCACACAAAAAACTGCACACAGATGTTTATAAATGCTTTTATTCATAATTGTCAAAACTTGGAAGGAACCAGTGTTCTTCAGTAGGTGACTAGAAAATAAACTGTGGTACATCCTGACAATAGAATGTGATTTAATGCTAAAAAGAAATGAGCTATCAAGCCATGAAAAGCCATGATGGACACTTAAATGCATAGTACCAAGTGGAAGAAACCAGCTTGAAAAGACTACATAGAGTACGGTTCCAACTATATGTCATTCTGGAAAAGGCATAACTAAGGAAACAATAAAAAGATCAGTGGTTGCTGAGACTTAGGAGAGAGAGGTGGATGAACAGGCAGAGCACAGAGGATTTCTGGAACAGTGAACCTGCTCTGTGTGGTACTGTAACTGGGGATACATGTCAGGACACATCTGTCTGTACATTGCACAACACCAAGGGTGAACTGTAACGGAAACTGTGGACTTTGGATGATGATGTGTATCAGTGTAAAGCTCATCAACTGTAACAAATAGACCACTCTGGTTGGGGATGCTGATGAGAGGGGAGGCTGTGCATGCGTGGGGGCAGGGTGATACAGGAATCTCTGCACTTTCTGCTCAGTTTTGCTGTGAACCTAAAACTGCTATAATAAATAGCCCCTTTAAAAAAGTAGTGTCTTCCCCTACTACTTGCCCCTCCCAAATCAGAGAATCAGTGATGCATTTTCTGGTTATTGTTCCTCACTGCTACAAACAAGATGCAGATTCATCTCCAGTGCCAGGAGTGCTGTGTGAGTCAAGTTTACAGGACCTCAGGAATTCTTTGCCAAGAATCAGACCCATCTCTAACCCAGAGCCCCAATTTCCTAAATGTTGTTCATAACTAAACCAGTTCTAATTTCCATTTGCATACAGTAAATCAGAAGTTCTACAATGAACTGATGATTCCAGGATTTTACTTCTCCCTCCCTCTTGCCATAGTTCCACTTTCTTGAAGAAATTTCACTATAAACCCAAAAGGGGAAGACCAATTTCCTCTTTATCATCTCTCTTTTCCTAGGCTTTCTACACTGTACACCACAATGCCAACCACATCCACCCCAACCACCTATGAAACTCAGGGCAGACATTTTGCTCCCCATGATTTCCAAGTTTTGTTCCACGGATCCCAGCTCCAAATTTGAAAAATTTGGAATTGCAATGGCAATAATCAATGTTTATCTGTCAATGCAGTGAAGAATCCAGGCCTAAATGCAATGTCCAACCCAGCCCAGATCAGTTAGGTTATTCTGATCTCCTTTAGAAAAAGAAAAGGTATTAAGGGAAAAGAAGACTACAGTAGTTAAAGGCAACTAATGGCTGAACTTTTAAAGGATTCAAGAAACTTACTGTGCATTTTGGCATCAAATATATATTATATAAATTGTGAATTACTGTAGGCAGATTGGCACCTGTAGATAGTGGGTGGCTGGAAATTTCTAGTCAATATTTATTCAACATCTCAGTCACTTTGTTCTGGATATAAATGTCTATGACTTCTGTTAAACATTATTTTCCAATGTGTTCACAAGCTCATGTAATCTTTTTCCTGGCCAGTTATAGAAAAATGATTTTTAAAGTAATACATTTCAAAGACACCTGACATAGTAGAAATACGTCTCACAGTGTTTATATGCAGAGTGTAACTGAAATAACAGACTTACAGTTAGTTGGTGGACCTTCAGCAGGTCATTTGACATTTCTGGAAATGATATTCCTTGCCTACATAATAAAAAATAAGCCAAATTAGCTCCATGACCTCACTCCTCTTCTCAAATAATCTTTTAATTTCTGTAACAGTCTGCTTGCATCTCACTTACAGCATCTATCAGACCCTACTTGTGTGTTAGTCGTCTGGGTTTTTCGTTCTCTACCCACTCTCTCCCTCTCCCAACTCCAGGCCCTTGAAGACCAGGATCAAGAGTCATTCATTGGTACATTCCCTGCTACACCTGGTCAAGTGTCTTGAAGGCTCAGGTGCTCTAAACAGATACTGAATTGAGTGGGAGTGTGTTCATGAGTCAGCACTGCCCCTGACACCAACTGTTATGGGTTGAGTTGTGTCCCCCGCCTCCACCAAATTCATACGTTGAAGTCCTAACTACCCACCCACCCTGCCCATACCTGTGAACATGGCCTTATTTGGAAACAGGGTTACTGCAGATGTAATTAACTAAGGTGAATAGGGTGGGTCCTAATCCAATATTGAAATCCTTATAAAAGGAGGAAATTTGGATACAGACATAAACACAGAGAACACCATGTAAAGGTGACGGCAGAGATCAGGGCGATGTTTCCACAGATCAAGCAACACCAAAGATGGCCAGCAAATGGCCAGAAGCTAGGGGAGAGGATTGGAACAGATTCTCCCTCACAGCCCTCAGGGGGAGCCGACTTGGCCAACACCTTGACCTTGGACTTACAACCTCCAGAACTGTGAGACAATCAACGTCTGTCATTTAAGCCTCCAGTCCGCGATCCTTTGCTATGGCAGCTCTGGCAGATGGGCACTCCCGCTAGAGTGCCAACAGCCACCTCACTGGCAGTGACCAGAACGAGTCCCTGGGGCCTCCCTAGGCGCTCACCACGGTCGCTGCCAGAAGCCCAAGTTCGCTTGGCCATTATCCCCAACATCCTCATCTCCATACGGTCTGTGCTCTGACCTCCCTCCCCTCCCTGCCTTTCTGTCCTTCTCCTGCTGGGCCTGGGAGACTTCCAATATGCTTTACCTGCTCTCAGAACGCTCCTCCCACCTCCTCGCCTTAATGGAAACCTGTGCCCCTCTAGGAGGAAGCTGCTCTCTGGAGCCCCCAGCTGCCTTAGGTGGAGGTGGACTCGTCACTCATGCATCTCAGACCCCAAGGCCAGGAGCTTGGGCTGCTCACGACTACTTCTTCCTCTTCCCCTTGCAAACTCTCCTGCTTCTTTAGGCTTCGCACTACACCCACCGGCCTCCAGAGCAGTGTGGTTAAGAGTTAGGCAGAGGCCACTGCTTGGGTGTGAGAACCCACTTGGACTCTTACTGGTAATGTCACTGGACAGGTGAATCAGCCTTCATGAGCCTCATCTTCCTCATCTATAATGGGGTAGTGATAATATACATAAAGCTCTTAGAACAATACATGGCACATGGTGAACACTGAATGAATATTAGCTCCTCTTATATCAGTTTTCCAGCCTGCCTTATCATTTTAATCTCCACCTTAATGACTGTCTTCCTTCTTGGTCCCGTCCGCATTCGTGTGGGTGACCCATCCCCGCTCCGGGTTTGTTCCCTGACCTCCTAAACTCCAATGCCCGTTCCTTCACCTCATCTGAGCCGCTGACGCCTCTGATCACATTCCAGCCTCTCCAACTCCAAAATCTACACCACCTCCAACTTCTGAAATTAAAAAGACTCCATTCACCGATCACAGCTTCACATCTGTTCTGCTTACTTGTGTAAGCTCTCTCTCTGTAAAAATTCTCCCACCCCCCAGGACTTCCAATCCACAGAGGCCATGCTCAGTATTCACCAGTCTCTTCCTGTCTTCATTTGCCTGTAGCATTCTTTATCTCCATGCCTGTTCTCAACCAGGTAAATAATGCTTGAGAAAATCATAACCACTTGAACTGGTACAGTAGGTTTAACATTTTTAAACACTTTCCTCCCTTCTAACGGTTATCCACATTAACAGTAAGGCCATTGCTTTTAAATACATTAAGAGGCACGAGGACCCTGTTGACTTCCTGTAACTAGGTGTGGGAACAGCTGTGTGTGGCTGCTGGTTCCCAGTCCAACCCTTGACATAGTCCTTAGTCCTAATAATGGAAGTCCCTCCAAGCCTAACCTGTGCTTCCATGTTCTTTCCTGAGACTCCCCCAGAACACTTTTTATATCTTCACTGCCAGATGTGGGATCTATCTGAGGGGATACTCTGTGACAAAAATGTTCATTTCATTCTACAAAAGCAAAGCAAAGTTTTTATTTGAAAAAAGGAGAGTATGTACTTTTCCAATAGTTTCAGAAACTCATCCCCTCTGAGACTGCACCAGCCTCGCAGTGCAGGCTGGTTCCCCTCTCCCCAGGCACAGAATCTCCCCCCATGTGTGTGCTGTGTGCGTGTGGAAGGGGTCATCACTGGCAAGCCAGGAGCAGGCACCTCAAGGGGGTGTCTGATACACTTCTACCTTGACAGCCATTTTCTTAGACTAAAGTCCTCTCCCTGTCACTGGTGCTGCTAAAATTGCCCTTTCTTTTCCAGAAAGAGTAAGTATTGGTTCATTTACAAAAGTTACAGTACACGTTAGAAGCCATAAAATCACTTTTAAAACTCACCCATTCTAGGTATCTTCTAAAAATCTACAATTTAATTTACTAAAGATTTTAAACAATTTTTTAAAACCTCTCAGGGTTTCTTCATCTACGCTCTCTTTCTTCTGAAGTCCATCTTTTATCTGCCCAGAGGGTTTAAACCATTCTCTTGTACTTTTTCAAACTCAGTCTCATCCAGTCCAGTGATATTTCCAGAACCAACAGGGACTTTGCGAGCTGACCTCCTTTCTGTTTGCCAGCCCTCCCACAGGCTGTACATGTTGCCTCCAACTGACCTGCCTTTAATTCTAGGGTTTATGATCAGCCCTGTGTGACTGTTTGATGCAGGTGAATTTTTACCAAACCTGGCAGATGCCTCCACGTGAAGCAAGTAGGAGCCTCACCCCACAAACACAGATGTGCAAGACACCGACTTTATTTTCCATTATTCCACTTCTGCTCTGAGTCCCCATCCCATGACGTGTAGGAAGTTCACCCCCAGCAACCAGCAACTCCATCTCCCCTAGGGCTGGCCTTTCTGGGGAGAAGTGCACAGCCTTCAGAGTAACAAGACACTGCCAAGGACGGTTGTCATTTGTCTACCAAAGTCTCTGTAATACATTCCTTATGGCCATTTGCCTGATCCCTTCAAACCTGACTGCTGTCGCCACTATGTGAGTTCTGGGGACCCAGAAACTGTCGCGGCTTTGGTGCCACACGCAGGGGCAGCAGAGTGTCCGTGACACCACTCACGCAGCTCCAACAAACCGCCGGCTCCTGGTCGGAAGGAGGGTGCTGTGTCCATTGGCATCAAGCCAGGATGTAAGGGACAGATCGCCCTGGTCTCAGCATCCTGGTGGTTGGTCACACCCCTAAGACTTTGTGGGACCTACCTACACCTCTGCCTTCCTTCCTTCCCCCCATCCAAACTCTCCACATTCCAAGAAACATTTTTCTCTTCTAAGACAATCATTTTCTCTGTCACATGCAGTTTCTTCCAGGTGTTTTGTCTGGAGTCCTGTTCTGGCTCCCTGCCCTCCTGAGGCAGCAAGCACCCGACTGCCCGCCCTAGACCCTGAGCCCTGCAGAGCTCCTTGAGCACCCGACCTCCTCAACCTGGACACACTCCCATGGCTGCCCCCTTCCCAGCATTCCTGCCTCAGTTTAAATGAACCTTCCCTGGTCACCTGCATAGCCACCCATGCCCCTCCGTTCACTTTTGTTTCCTTCAGAGCCCTATCACAGCTCATTAATTTTTGTTTCTCTTTTGTTGACCTATTTGTTGTTTGTATCCCCTCTGAGGATGTAAGTTCCAGGACCTCAGAGACTGTATTTATCTTGTAGTTAAGAGCATGGACTTTGGAGCCAGCCTTCCTAGGTTCTAATCTCAGCTCTGTGCTTACTAGCTGGGTGATCTTGGGCAAGTTATTCAACCTCTGTGACTCAGTTTCCTCACCTGTCAAATGAGGGGAACATACCTCATAAAGCTGTTATGACAAATGAGTCAATACCTGGCACACAGTAAGTGCTATTAAGGGTTTATGAGACAAAGTACCTAGCACTTGGTATAATGCCTAATTCATCTGGGATGCTCAAAACATATTTATTGACCACAGACATTAATAAAAGAATGGATGAATGAATATATACATACCTAAACATACACACATACATAAGTCCAAACATAAGTGCAGTCTTATATCTGGAGCTCACCTGCTCTGCTAGCTGAACCATAGTGCAACACGATCAGGGTCATTTGCTTGAATCCTAAAAAGGGCAGCATAGTTTATTGTGCCATAGCAACTAATTACATCTCTAAGCCTCTGTGCATGGCTCTCTAGCAACTGAATAGTGCTGCTTTCTGTTGGAATGAATAAGAAAGTCTGAATGGGTCAATGTTTATCAACATTAGTATACAAATCATACACAGAACATGTCTCTTTCACTGTAGTTTCATAGTCACGTCTGCTTTATGAATAATACCTCTTTCTCTATCACTCTATGAAAACTGTGTAATTTTGCCAGCAATAATCTTTGGACCCAAAAAGAGCAATAGCAATTTAATTCTGGCCTCCTTATTTACATATTTACCTACATATCTGGTTATGTAACCAAAATCTGAGTTAAGTATGTGGCTCATGGGATAGTCCATGAAAGTATCTGAAAACCTTTGTGCTGATCTGCATATTGACAGTTTTTCAATGTCAAAAAAAAGGGGTGTGGGGAGAAAGGAAAAGTATGTCAGAAGATGTAAAAAATCATCCTTAAAAATGAGTCATTACTATGAATTTCAGATTACCTACCACATCTACAAAGCACAAGTTTTGTTTTGCTTTGCAGACTTGAAGGCTCCTGCAAATGTACTCTCCTCTTTGTTTTGCTTTCCCTCCCTCTGCCCACACCAGGTCATTATAAAGGAATCATGGCACAGAGAACTGGCCTAACACTGCCCAGTCAGAAAGATTATCTGATACTAGGAAACAGAAATGAGTTAGAAGACTGTGTTTACCGTGGGAAGATGCACCTGCCTAAGTCTGTCCTGGGTGGCCAGCAATCGCCATCCAAAGGAAGACAGGATGGCCCCCTGGACTCCCCGATGAGGAGAATGATTATTTCCCCAGACCCCATCCATTATCAGCTCTTGTGAAAGCAGAGCTCTTATGGGTGTATGCGAGTCCTTTAATCTGTTTATACACTACACTTGAAATTTAGTCAAGCACACAGGGACTATGAAGCTATCAAACTATTATCCATACAACTAATGGAATAAAGACATCAGATAGATGCCATTTCGCTGTGACCAACCTGTCGGGTCCTGACTCTTCCATCATTCAGTGTTCACTCCATATTCAGGTTAGGTCCTCAGCTGGGTTCACGGAGCACTGACAACATTCACAATGTGCCCTACTGAGTAGAACATCTGAGAAGTTTTCTGTGTGTGCCTTACAGCAAAATGTTCTATATTCCATCACTAATTCCACGGTGTACCCAAGTAGCCTAAGTTCTAACACTCACCTCTCTTTCCTGCTTTCCTTATGTTCTCATGTCGCAGTTTAAAAATCTCTATGGTTAAAAGTTCATATATAAAAATGTTATCTCCCTGTTACACCTTATTTTGTGCCAATACCATGATTCATTTCATATATGCAGCTCAATGTAGCATTTCCGCTCCAGTCTAAAATCTCACCGTGTTTTGTTCGGCTCACTGGATCAAAAATATATTGCCATATCATTTTCTCCACTAGGAAACATGCTTACTATCATTGTATTTTTTTCATGGAAATCAGACTTTATTTGTTACACTCTGCTCCTCATCTCCACCACCAATGCCTTTCTCTATCCCTACCTAAAATTGTTCATCATTCCAGTAAATGGGTATTATGGAATGGAAAAAATTTGGTTTCACTCTCAGGAATCAATTTATGATAATCTTAAATAAGCCTCTGTTTAATTGATGAGTCTATTGCAAATTGCATACTTCAGTTTACTCTGTAAGGAATACAATTAAACTAAGGCAAAGCTGGTTATGACTCATGTATAATGAAATGAAAACAGTATCATCATTAAACACCAAATAAAGCCATTGATTCCATGTATTATTCTGTCAGTTTTAATTGAATCACATTTTCCCCTTTTCAGTTCTTAATTATGCAGTTCATGCTGAATCCTTATTTTTATGCACAGAATGGGATAATGTTCTTTTCCTCCTTACCTTACTGTCTAAAAATATAAGCCTATTGAGAACGGAAAAGTCTTTGTTGGTCTTAATTAAAGCAAAACACCTGCTTTTATCCTGGAAGCTGAATGTGTTGCTGTACTGTGAGACTGTCACCAAGTGAGGGGACAATGGGGCTGCTTCCTGTTCCACGTCCCTCTCCCTGACCTGTGCTCTCAGCCTTTTTCCAAATTCTAGCAGAAGAGGGCAACTGTGACACCCACCACCCAGCAAAGGAGATGGAGGGACCTCTCCAGCCGCCTAGTGAGCATTAACTCTGTCTAGACTGTCAGTTCTGGACAGTACAAAGTGAAAGAGATACTGTTTAACATGGGAGTAGACATGGTGAGATAATAATCTAAAAGTTCTTTTTTTTTTTTCTGTTAAATCCTGTGGAAGATTTAAAGCTAAAAGCCAGACTCTCTCCTCTGATGTGTGACACACAACTGAGAACATGTACAAGCGAAAATGAACAGAGGCAAATGAAACAGTGTAGAAATCTAGATTTAAAGGAAGTCCTGCTATTACAATGTAATTCCTTTAATTCCAAGAGGCAGAGGGAACACAACTCTATTCTTTTCTCTTCCCATAAGGGTGTTGGCTATTTTTAAAGGGCTTCTGCCAGATTCAAGTACACACATCGCTCTAATATCAACAAAATTTTACTTCAATTCAGAAATAGGGGCCAGATATTCCTGTCTAGAGGTAACAAGTGTAGTGTATACTGAGCAAGTTATTTACCTTGGAGCACACAATAAAGGCAAAATCATGTATTTTCAGCTGGGATAGTGTCCCAATAGAAATGACCTGGGTGAATAAACAAATGTCAGAATTGAGAATCAAGGGATGACCTTGGGTCAGTCTTTAATGTCCCAGTGACATTCAACATGGAAGACTGAATAATGAAGTGAATAAATAATAAACTGAATAAATAAAGGCTGAGCAGTTATTATACCAGTTTGGAACCCCACATGACTTCCAAACTGAGTCATGGGAAAAGGAAGTAGGTACCCTTTGGATATACCCTGAGAGTCGAGGGCTGGCCTTCTTGGTTGAGGACATCCGATCACTCTGAGGAGCTGGCTCTCCCTAGAACTTCTCCTCGCTCTGCCATATCACACTCCATCACCCATGCAGCTGGGTCTCCAGTGACTGTGCTAACAGGCAAAGCCATCTTGGCATGAGAAGAGGCACTGATCATTCTTGTACTCACGTGACCCATGTTGAAGCTCATCTGCCAATATTTCCCTGCATGAGTTGCTGCAAAGCTTTTAATAAACTTATTTCAACTCCATTTCCTTTTTATTCCCAACCTACCCTTTAATGGAAGAGGAGAGAAAGGAAAATGCCCTACAAGTGAGAAGGGGGATATAGGATGGTATGAGGGAACTCACATTTATTGAGTTTGTTTCATGATAATGGAACTGTTTGATTTTTTTTTACATCAGTGGCCAGTTTTGTTTTGTTTTCTTCATCAGTGATATATTTTTTTAATACCAGTTTATCTGGAGGATTAACAGGGAACCAAGGTAATGTCGCTTAGATACCAGACAACCAAGGTTTAAAATGTAAATGAGGAACATGCATCTATATATTTTATAATATTCCTGACTCAGATTCTACAGTAATAGGTAGCTGCTAAGTCTATAAATAATGGTGACTTTTTATGTTCATTGTTCCTAATGTTGCAAACTAATCTTTATGCCACAGTAACATCTATTTCAAGTCAATTTCCTGCATATGCCTTTCATGACTATATTGTTTTTATTACTAAATTAAAACAGTGTATTTTGGCAATGTATTTTTTTTTGTTCCACACAAATTTTCAGAGATCCAAAAAGATTATGAAGGAAATAAAAATTTTTGTTTACAGAGATTCTCCTTCAGAAGGGTTTATAAAATTATTCTTTCACTATTCAAAATGCGAAATCATAAAACAAGGAGATTATAACAAATCCTTGGCAGAAATTCACATGAAGACTGCCTGCCAACATTTTAATTAAGGAGAACAGGTTGGCTTATCAAACATAATTGAGAGAGTGTTGACCAAAGGTTGGTGTGTCTAAGGGGCAGCTGATGGAACATGAAGTTTCTAGACACAGCCTCTCTCACATTTCCCCTTGACATCCTTTGAAAAGGAACATTCTCCTCCTTGTCTTCCCAGAGCGGCAACAGCCAAATTAAAACACCCAGTTGGATCTGGCAGCCAGGTCCTATCGAAGCATAAAAGCCTGGTGCTAAAGGAACTTCCTGAAGGTAGACACCAAAGGGACTTGGGGATCAAGTAGGATTCCCATGTTGAAGGAGGGTTCATGCCTCACCCTGGCTGGACTTTGGACCCCAATACATGCTTTGGTAAGATTTGCTGCACTACTTCTGCATGCAGAATGACATAGATTTACCCTGCTGGCACATAGGATTAACTTCCTGAGATTAAAAAATGACATATATTCAAGAAAAAAATGAAAATCAACTGACAAAAATACCTCATAAAATACATTCCTTGATTCTTTAATGCTACCCTGTTTATGAGCCATATTTTCTCATGGCCTAAACTACTCCCCAACTGTAAATTAAGCACTATATGAATGACTTGCTTGACAGGAGTCTAGTGATCTAAGGTTAACGTTTAACTATTCACAGAAAATAGGATTCCAGGTACTAGGCCTGGGAAGAGTACCATTAGGGAACCATTTAGCGAATTCGGCTTAAGTCTTATAATAAAGAAGTAACTTAAGTGCTGGAAGAAGTCTGAGCCAATGAAGAAATTGATGTGAAGAGAATCTATCCCCTGGGCTGGGTTATTTTATGTTTCAATATTGAAACTTGAACATTTTTTTGCATCAGAAAAGTTATTCTTAGTCGTTGGCAGAGTAAATCCATGTTATCCTGCATGCCGGAGCAGTTCAGCTGAATCTAATTAGAACATCTGCAGATTTATGCAGCTTTCTGTATATGAAAGTTCCTACCCTGTGAAATAAATATTTCTCTTCAATCCTTTATTCGTACCCATCTCAGTGTTAATCAGACTAATATGGCATAAATTTTAACAACCACTTTTATGATCCTAGGATGAATGGTGCAATACAAGTCTAAAATATCAAGACCTTATAAATCATGTCAGTGTGCACTGGATTTCAAATGCCTTCCTACTGGCCATTAATTTCGGCTCAGAGAAAGGGAAACAATTATGAACCCAGTCATCCGCCTTTTGTTACTAGTTTCTCAGAGATTTTGAAGGTGATCCATGAATTCCTGGCATATTAAGGAGGACCATTTCGGTCTTGTCTCGTGACAAAGAATTCATTGAATCATGTAGGCAGTTGTACCAAAACAAAGTTTAGTTTGTTTTTGCACCTTAGATAAATTACTCAGACGCATGAAGAATATGAGTGTTTGGCAGAGTTAACTTTAAAATACTTTAACCCCTTGGTGGCAAGTCCACCATCTTTCTTGAGTAACCAGGCACCTGGTTGCTATGCTTCACATGAGGACTTTTTTTTTCATCTTAACCAGCCTTCCATGTCAGATCAGGCTCACCTCAAGCTAATATGTAATTTCCACCTTAGTGTTATAACAACTCAAAATGTTACCAATAGTCTTAAACTTAGTTTGAATTGTCTCACTGAGAAGCAGCCTAGTAAAGAGGCCTCATCACAGAGAAAGATAGTCCAGCTTTATCAGTGACCAGGTGTGACCCACTGGTCAGTAATCCAACCACCTTGTGGCTGAAATTCTTCTTGAGTAAAATGGAGATGACAGCATTTACCTTTGTACATGATTAGAAAGATTAGATGAAATACTGTGTACAACTAGTACGTGCTCAGTAAACAAGAGCTGAGACACAGAGATGGGGGCCTAAAAAGAGAAGCGCACAAAGAGATCCTTTTTCTTGGCAACTGAAAAGAAGGTAATATTTTAATTTTAAAAAGGCATTGTCAACTCCCAAAAATTTGCTAGAAACAGACTCCCTCAGCTTCTAGTCAAGCAACACTTGAAAGCAATAATTCTCTCAGTGCTCGTGCCTGGACGAGTGGCTGCAGCGCTTGGAAAATTGTTAGAAATTCAGATCTTGGGCCCCACCTCAGGTCTACCAAACCAGAAACTCTGAAGATAGGGCCCAGCAACCTGTGTTAAATAAACCCTCCATAACATGCTCAAGTTTGAGCAACACTATTTTAAGCCTTCCTTCAAAGGTCAGAATAACTCCTAGGACTTCCTCTATGAGGATGAAGATTCCTAGCAGGTTTGCTAAATGATCTGAATCCCTACTTCCTCCCTCCTGGCATTCCTCTCCTGATCTTTATTCAGGACTAATTGACGTTCACACTGGCCAATTAGTCAATGCTACAATTCAAATGTCCCCAGCTGTACCCAGAATTAACATGAAAGCTTTCCTAAAATAGTTGAGTGGTTCTTTTGAAACATTGCAGGCTTTCCCATTTGAAAAACAAGCATTTGGGCCAATTTTAATTCACGTATGAAGGTGTAGTCATGTATTGCACTCATGTATTGCTTCCTCTATATAATTATTTTATAAAATCATTTACTACAAATTGACTAAAACTAGTCTGTTAGAACTTCTACAAGTTGAAAAGGGAATGTAATAACATATTCATTGTCTTCATCATACATCTTCATTATATAACTACACTAACTTGCAGATCATGCCCATCTTATTCACTCATTCATATTCCATAAATACTCACCTAGCATGTAGGTCCAGGCCCTCTTAGGTAGGGGGATTGAGCTGCGAACAAGGAAGCTGGGTTGGTGGTGGATGAGAATGTCTTCCCCCTGGAGCTTGCCCTCTAGTGGACGGAAACAAAACTATTTTTTAAAAGTCAACGAATCAATAAATGCCGTAATGACAGACTGTGTTAAATGCCTGCAAGATAGAAACAGGATATGATACAGAGACCCTGGGCCTGGAAGGAGCAGCATTGTGAGAGAGGGTGGTCAGAAGGGCCCCTTTGGGGAGGTTTTATCTGAGTTCAATCCTGAAGAACCGAAGGAACCGCCTACATACAGGAGAGGAAGGTGGAGCATGTCGAGCAGAGGCTTGGCATTGTTCACGACATGAGAGGAAACCACAGTGAGTCCATGGAGAGGAGCGCTGTGGAAATACAACTAAAAACAAAATCTTCTCCTGATCCAGGAAACCTCTCCACAAATGTAGGCGAGAAAGAACACAGTTCTATTATTAAATAAGCATTAAGCCAGAATGTGATACTCGTTACAGGCGACCAAGAGATTTCAAAGACTGAAAGACATCTCATCCTTTTACAGATACAACCATCACATGCATGTTCTCAAGATAAACAATAAGTAGGCAAATAAGAGGACTTGACAGCACCATTTGTCACACAGTTCTTCCTTAGACCTTATATTTACTGAGTAGTTGGGGGTGACCATCTGTGTTAGCTAATTGGCTTAATTCAAAAGAAAAATTAATTTCTCTTTATGAAAAGACGTAGTTTTGTAACTTGGGGTGAGGCACCCGCTGAAGTTAGGTTCCTACCCTCCCACAGAAACTGGGAGACAGGGCTCTTTCTTGATGATGCCATTTAAAAGACAGGCTTCCCAGGGTCTTGAGGAAAAGCATTCCTGGGTCCTAATTATATATATGAGAAGAGTCCATTTAGCTTTTTCTAAGATTTATATACATTTTTGTATATAAGCAAAAGCACTGACAAGTTTCCAAAAGTAAATGCCATAGGACTAGGGAGTAGGAGGAAGTCTCTTCCCTTATTTTCAACAGGCTGAATTAAGTCTCAGATTTTTCATTTGTATTCGCCCTTACAAGGGTCATGAATTAGAGTCTACAGGACCAGATTGTGTAGGGTCTTAGAAGAGCTCATGTTATGCTCCGGGAAATGGAAACCCACTGAAGGTCTGTGGCATGATCTATCTTATATCTTTAACAGGACATTTACCCCCCAATATGATGTACTGAGAGGGGCACAACATGACTTTTGTGATAATTATTGACAAAAATGCAAACCACAATCTAATCGCAGAAAAGAATAGACTGAAAATGGGGAACGTTACTGAAGAACTAACCAGTAGTTTTCAAAAATGTCAAGTCACCAAAGGCAAAGACTGAATCATAAATTGCAGGAGACTAAAGAGATATGGCAACTAAATGTCACGTGGGATCCCAGATTGGGTCCTGGTCCAGAAACATTAGTGGAAATACTGGTGAAGTGAATAAGGTCTATTAGCTGGGTTAATAGTATTACATCAATGTTAATGTTCTGGTTTCCAGAATTGGTTAGATATTAACATTAGGGGAAGCTGGGTAAAGGATGTATGGAAACTCAATGCACTGTTTTGCAATTTTTCCATAGGTCTAAAATTATTACAAAATTTAAAAATTTTCAATATATTTTTAAAAAGACCATTTGGCTACCGAGTGAAGAAACTGATAGGGTTGGGGAGAGAAGTGGTGAGACCAGTTAGGAGGCTAATGAGAAAAAGTCCAGGTAAAAGATAATAGTTTGAAGATGGTGGCAGCAAAGATGGAGAGAATCAGGAATCAAAGTGCACTTTGCAGACAGAACCGGCAGTATGCAGAGACCTAGGTAGTGAGAGAAGTGAGGGAAGGATGGGGGTAGTCTGTGCAGTGTGGCACAAGTCATCATGGGGTCGGCCATTTGTTCAGAATGACACAGGGTTTCAGGCAAGACGACCTGTGGTTCCATCCTCTCTGAAATATCAGCTCCTAAACCCAGCTCTCTATGAACAGGGCAGAAGGCTTTGACCAATGTCATAATGATCAATATATGATTCCTCATAGAGGGGCTCCAGGTACCCCAAACCCCAGCTTAGGCCTGTCTGCAAGGCACAGCCTGCATGTGTAAGACTCATTTCTTACCAATATTTAGTTTTACATTTGTTTTCTTTCCTTCCACCTTCCCCAAATTACCCCTAAACCTTAGATGGCAAACTAGTGAGAAATAAAGAGGAAATCAGGACCCAACGGAACCTTTTAGCCATCCTAAGTTAGCCAGCTGTGGAAACTAAACAAAAACTGCCCTTTCTGTTTTTTATTTAGAGTACTATTGTACCAGGTGGACTTAACTAGTTTTAACTAAACCTTGCAGAATTGACCACTGGGGGCAAAAGGTAATACTCATAAGAAAAATGACAAAACTAGATGATACTAGAATTTCTAATTCTAGTATCAGCTCTTCATCCACCACATTGCCACTTCAAAGTCAACACAATTGGATTAGGCAATAGCATTCCACTCTGAATTAAAAAAAAAAATAATTACAACCCGCCCTTTCCAGGTAGGATGTCTTTTTATAGAGATACAAAATGTTGCTACTGTTCACAAGAAACCTATGCTATGTCTCCACACTACTTTGAACATTTTGAAATGGCTGCTTAGAAGTGGTTTTATGGATACATGGCTTGTGGCCAAACGCAATGCAAGTCTTCCCCGGTTTTCCCTGTGCACAGGTGAGGTCCCCACAGAATTGCTAAGGCAGCATTCTACCACCACTTTTCTAAAGACTTGAAGACTCTGATTTTTAAAGGGACGGGCAACTGTGCCTTTGCTGTCCTGACTCTGGGGCAGACTCCTCCAGGGTGTGGCCATGGCAGTCCTGGGGAAGACAGCAGGCTCAGGACCCTTTCGTGGGAGCCCTTGACCTGGAAGTCACAGTGCCTGGGTTCACACTCTGGCCCAGACACTTGCTGGCTATGCAGCCTTGGGCAAACTGTGTTCTTGGGCCCCAATTTTTCATTAGAAAATGGGGGTTGACATAATGCCTCCCTCATAGTAGTGCTAAGGGGATTTCATGAGCCAAGGAATGTGAAGCTTTTAAAATGGAGCTGAGTAAAGGTTGGCTACTATTATCCTGGTTTCCTAGTGGCAGGAAGTTCCTTAGTTAATGATTTCAGAATTGTCCTCCTGCTGAATAAACCATTATGCTCACCTTGTTAAGGCATGAGCTTTACTAAAACGTATACATTTCAGAGTATGAGCACATTAAACTGAACTGAAAATATGGAAAAATAATTGTAAAACTGAATTACTGGGTGAAAAAAGAGTTCAGCCTTACCTTGTAATCAAAGATATGTACAATAAATTTCACCAGATACAATTTTTCACCTAACAAATTGGCAATTTAATAAATATATGAAAACTATATGAAATTTGTTAAGCATAAGGTGAAGTGAATTAAGCATTTGCATACACTGCTTGTGAAAATGTAAACTGGTATAGCCTTTCTGGAACCTTCAAACCATGCATAAAATTTGACCCAACAATTTACAGAAGCAAATTTCATCTTTTTTCTTTCTTCCAAATGCACAAACATAAGGCTATAATAATTAAAACAATATAGTATTTGAACAAGATGCATAATAGAGAATGAGACTCAAACAGATACAACAATTGACATTAAGTTGACATTTGAAATGAGTGGCAAAAGATAGCAGGGAAAATAAATGGTTTGGAGACAATTGGGTGTTCTTTGGAAAAGACAGAAAGTTAGATTACCCTCCTCATGCTATCAAGCGAAAACAAATTTCAAATGGATTAATGTCTAAACATAAAAGCCCCAGAAGAAAACACAGTAAACTATTTTATAACCTTTGAGAGGAGAAGGCCTTTCTTAACAAAGGCATAAAAACTAGAACTCAAAATGAAAAGGACTAACATTTGGACTACAGTTAAAAACATCTGTACGGCAAAAAAAAAGTACAAGATGAAAAGATAAATGATGATTGAACATTTGCCAGACATAAACAATGAAGGGTTAAAGGTTTCCATCAATCAATGAAAAGAGGTATAATTTAATAGGAAAATACACAAATGATTGAAAGAGAAAATGATTCACTAAAATAGAAATACAGCAGACATACTGAAAAGTGCTTTATTTTTTAAATTATTAAGGCAATAAAAATTAAGTTATATATGAATTTCTGTCTATATAGATTGGCAAAATTTTGTTATTTATAATATTGAAGAAATTGTAGAAAAATGGAAATTCACACTGTTTTGGAGGGTGTAAGTGGGTCCAACTTCTTGAACAATAATTTGGCAGTACCTATTAAAAAGCCACATATCCTACCACTCAGACATTTCTCTTCCCAGAAGCTGTATTTATGTAAATACTCAACATGTGCACAAAGATATATGTCCAAGATGATTATGGTGGCTTTGTTTGGAACACAAAAACAAATGGACAAACAGGAAGAGCCCAACAGTCCATCAGTTGGGGAATATGGGACTACAGTGACTCAGCTAAAGGAGGTACAAACCAAAAATAAAAAAGAAAGAAACAGAAAAAATAAAAATAACAAGTGTCATAATCAGGCTTTTGCTCTAAAACTTATGGTTGTCTATAATGAAATGCAGTCATTAAAAATGATGCTTCAGAATATTTCATTAAATAGGAGATTCACAGTATACTGAGCAGAGGGGTTTTACAATACCAGTGTTCAGTCTGACCCACGTTTGCAACACATACCCCACACAGGAAGGACACGTGCCAACATGTGAACACAGATCTCTGGGCGGGGTGAGAGAAGGCATTCCGAGGTTTAGCTTCCTCTTTTTATTTGTATCTTATAATTTCTTCAATACACACAATTGACTTTTGGAAGGAGAGAAATAAAGCCTTAACAGCACCAACCAAATGAAGGGTCAGGAGAATTCCTTAATTAAGGCAAAGTGCTTTATTTTCTCTTTCTCCCCACACCCCCAACTCTCTAAAATGAAACGCTCCATGTTTATTTTATAAATCTCAATACGAAAGGTTTTCATGTCATCTCCAAAGCACCCACAATACCATCCACACTCATATCTGTTAATCCCTTATTTGGAGTACTTTGAAATGTGTATGGTGGGATCTGTGAAGTCCACATCTGCTGTCAATCTTGACACCAGGGGCTTTAGAGAGTAGCATGAATAAAATATGCTGCCCCTGGCCTTGGGAGACAATCATTCTACAGAACCTGTTTATTTTTGTCATGTTTTTAACCAAAGAATGAATACATGTTTCAGCTGCTATATATAAAAATATTCACTTTTCAACATGAAAGCTCAGCTGCAATGGGAAGAGAATATTACACATTGTAAGAAACATTTGAAGTTATAAGCTTGTCTGGCCATGCATAAAAACTCCTAAAAACTGTGACCATCCAAGGGTTGCTCTCTGAATGGGTCTTTTATTCCAGTGAGTTGGCATAGTGAAAGATGCACTCCATTGTTCTGACATCACACCAGGCTGAAAACACAGTTCTGTTGACATCAATACAATGTACTACAATATATTTTTTATATCCTCTGTAGGTGTTCTAAAAGGACCCCATTGGTGGAGATTTTTTTTTAATTGCAGGAAAATCCCTGCAATGAATAGAGCACAAAAGCATTTCAATTTCCTAGGAAAAACTGGAGTCTACTTAGAAATATGACAGTAACATTAAGCATACAAATAGAAAGAAATGCCAAAGCGAACAGATAAAACACTTCTCCTGTGTCACAGTTCATTATGCAAGCTCCATACATCTTAGTAGAATGCAGCATATTTATACTTAAGAAAATCAGATTATCAGGAAACTTGCTGATAATAAACCTCAGCCAATCAATAAAAACTTAATTTTGACGTAGACATGGTTTTATCTCTCCCTCTGCTCTGTGGTTCTCATGCCTCCTAGTCTTAATCAAAATTATCTTTATTTCAACTCTTGAGTCTTCTCATGTATTTCATGGTCCCTCCATCAAATTTAAGAAACAAAAATATTAAATATTATCAGATGTGGGTATGGGTGGTAACAGATACTGTGGGATGCAATTCAACTAGTGGGAAAATGGACAAGTAAGGAACAGATGTAAAGTTTGGACCCCGGTGGGTCTTGGATACTGAATATTCAAGTGTAAGAACTCAGAATCTTATTATATCAAGTTTGACTCAGAAAGTAGGGATGCATAAAGGAATCTACTCAGAAAAATCAATTCATCTCAGCCTTTAAAGGCAGTAGCCATCTATGACCATCACATGCAAAACAATAGCTCCAAAAGAATTATGGAAATCTGGGCACTTAATCATCTGATAGCTTGACTATATATTAATTATGGTTTGATATTGATATTAATTGAAAATGGTATAATATAATGTGCTCAAATTGATATGGGCTCCATTGTATGCAAGTGTCAAAATGAGTGATTTAGGATTCTATGTATTGTATCTGCTTTCTTACATAAACTTTATCGATACAGTACAATATCCATACAATAGCATTTCCATCCAAAAACGTGTAGAACACCCAAAATAAAAGCACAAGTATGAATGAAACCAGTCATTAACTAATGGAGTCTATTGAAGGCAATTTGAGTTTTAATTTAATTAATATACACAGGGAATATTTTTTTAATTTGTGGTAAAATATAAATATCATAAATTTTACCATCTTAACCACTTGTATATGTGCTGCTCAGAACATTAAGTACATTCACATTGTTGAGCAAACATCACCACCATCCATCTCCAGAACCTTTTCATCTTTCCAAACGCCATACCCATTAAACAATAACTTCCTCTAGTAAAAAAATTTTAAATAGAGAAAAAAATATCAACATGTGTGCAAAAAAAAAAATTTAGCAAGTCAAAATCAGAATCAAAAAAACTGTTGAGATGTGATGTTTCCCAAACTATACAAGTAAAAACCTCTTTTGTGATTTTTTTGCTCTATTTTAGCACTTTTATTAACTGGTTCTCTTATTAACTTAATATGTTTCATCTAGTCAGCTAGCTATTTCTACTTAAACCTCAGTACACCAGGAAAAATTGTCATCATCATTTATCATATGAGTCCAGTAGGCCTTTTAAATTTTTAATATTTTAAGTCATATTATAAATAATTTACAGAAGTTATAATAAAGAGAATGAAAAACATTACTTAAAATTCCATAGAATTTAAACATAGCAAACCTCATTTGATCAAGTAAATTTTGGTGCACAAGTATCAAAAAAGATGAAATCATATTATCATACATTTTTTGGTGAGTCTTGTCACAAAATACTGGTATATTGAGGTCCTTCCTGATTGAATGACAAACTGAATGAAATGTGCTGTTTTCTTTTGTGTCCTTAGAAACATATTGTTCACTTACCAGATTTTGAGTTTGAGAAAATTCATGGTGGAAACTCATAATCCATCTGAAAACTCATAATCTCACATTTTGCTTATGTGATCAATTTCACCATCATCCCTCAAGACCAGAATGCTGCTATCTCCCCTTTTGCATTTATCTTTTGATTCATATTATAATTTTGAACCAGCTTCCTCTATTTTGTCCCTTTGCCATTTTGAGAAGACATGTATAATTCTGAATTCTTAACTGTTTCAATGAAAGCTGAAAGCAGACCACAAAGATGATGTCTTCATTCTCCTCTTGTACCGTTCTTAAAATACATGAAATAGGTGAAAGGGGTCAAAAGGTACAAACTTCCAGTTATAATACGAATAAGTCATGGGTGTAATGTACAGCATGGTGAATATAGCTAATAATAGTATATCACATATTTGAAAGTTGCTCAGAGAGTAAATCTTAAAACTCATCATAAGAAAACAATTTTTGTAACTATGCATGTTAACTAGACTTACTGTGATCACTTCCATTATGCAATATTATATTGTATGTCTGAAACCAATAAAATGCTATATGTCAATTACACATAAATTTTAAAGGTTTTATTTTTTTTCAAAGAAATATGATGCAACCCTTGAGGCAACATAATAAGAAAGCTGAAGAGTGGCGCTTTATTTTACTATTATATCATTCTTTGGAGGGCTTCAAATTTTGGCAATTCCATCATTCCTATGTTTTCTTATTATTGCAGTCTGTTTGGCCAAGTTGTTAATAATTGATAAGTAATGATTAAACAATTCCTAACATGATTAACTAGCAAACTTCCCCAAGATACAAAAAGCAATGATAATAATAAGATCACTAAGATCTCATAAATGTACCTTAGATTTACAAAAGTGTCTAATGGACCTATATAGTAACTGCAAGACTGAATTAGTTTTTTTCTATTTAAAAGAAATGGTAATTTTTCTCTTTGTTCTTTGGAAGGCTATGACCAAAGAATAAAAGTCATGAGGTATCATCCTTACAAACAGTTAAACCTGTTCAAAAAATAAATTCTAAAACTAAAATTTGATCCAGCAGACCCTAATGGCAAACCAATGAAATAAATTTCATGTGGAAGTAAATTCTGTATCACTAACATAATTAGAAAACCAATAATACTTGCTGTACCAGTTAGGATTGTGTACCTTTAGCTATCCACCTAAAATAACAACTTACACGGATAAAACTCCCATATAAAAATAGTCAAGAGATAGGAAGTTCAATCTTAGCTATGATAGCATCAGGGTTATTTGGCACCAGTATCCTCCTATTTTTCTGCTTTACCTTTCTTAGCATAAGTCTTTTCTCAAGATTGCTTCATGGTCCAATTTAGCTGCTGCTGCTCCAGCCATCCCATCTACATAAGAAGCAGGAAGGACGAATGGGGCTAAGGCAGACACTATGCAACCCTCAGATGAATCAACTCTCTTTAAGCATCCTTCTGAATGTCACACATGGCATTTCTGCTTATTTCACTGGCCAGAACTCAGAGACATGACCACATCTAGTTTCAAGAAAGGCTAAGAGTTATAGTCTTTCAGCTGGGTACACTGCCACTACCAATAACAAAGAGATTCCTTTAGTAAAGGAGAAGAGAGTTATGGATATTAGGGAGGTAGCCATTAGTTTATGCCACAACTGCCAAAAACACTTGATAATCACAACACATACAAGAAATACAAAATATTATTAAATATTAGGTATATATTGTTGATAACTGAAGTTATGAAAGCCCAAAAGCTTCTCTCACTTGGCTAAAAGGGAAAATCTCAAGTACTAGAAAAATGTTAATGATTTTCTCCTTGACTCCAACCAAGAGCACTAAGAAAAGGGCCAATAACCATACCCCCCAACCCTACCGATTTGATAATTCAATGATTCAGTATTATTGAATTATGTATTTATGCAGTACTTAAAATCACCTCCTGAAAAACCAGTGATGTGCTTCCCACACTTTGGGAAAAACTGGGCTTTTGTGAAGAAATCATAAAAGGAGTTAAGATTATAGAGGTAAGCTGAGGATACAGAGAGAGAAGACTGGTTGCTAACTCAAGAAATTCTGCCTTAGACTAGTGGAATTTATACCTAAAAAGGCATTTGGACATTAGCTAGCCATAGAGTCATAAACTCAAAAAATTGAAAATTATTTTAGAAGTAATCTTTCCCATTGAATAGGATGATTCCTTTTAAAACATCCTTTGGAACAGTTAATCTAAGCTCTGTTTCAACCCTTCCAGTGATGATGGAGCCAACAATTGGCAACCAACAGAATTAAAATAAGCCTTTTAATACAACTTACCCTGTTTCTTTCTGAAACTATATAGCAAAGGGAATTTAGCCACTTTTCCATGTATAAATCCTCTAAAATTTTATTTACTCTCTTTATTTATAACTTCCACTTATTATTTTAAAAACCACTTGAACACATCTTTATGTAAATTACAAGTTATACAAATAAAGAGCCCCTTAACTCTACCTGAATCCCAAGGAAGAAACCATTATTGCCAGCTTATGATGAATTATTCCAGATCTTTATCTCTTTATGCACACAGAGAAGTGTATCACTGAGGGGGTTCCATAAAGTATAATACATACATATTATATTCAACATGCTTTGTTTTTCACTTAATAAATCTTAATGCTATTTTGCATGTCAGAACCTACAGATCTGCCTCATGTTAATTGCTGCATGGTATTCCCTAGTTGTAATATATGTAACTATGATAAACTCTTAGGATATTTCCAGTTTGGGACAATTAATAAAACTGCTAGAGTAAATACCCTTATAAATGCCTTCATACAAGTATCTTTGTGCATATGCAGTTCTGCACAAAATTTCTCTAAGTTACCTACAAATGTGCATTTAAAAACATCAGTCATGCCACACTGACCTGCAATACAACCATACCATTTCACACCTACTAACAGATATGAAAATCTCCATTTCCTCACATTCTCACCAGTACTAGATATTATCAGTATTTGTGTCTCTTCTCAATCTGAAACAACCATTTATTTTTTTGAAGTCATATGCAATAGCTCTAAATTTTTTTCTTTCCAAGCTGAGTCATCCAGTTTCTTCAATCCTACCTTGTATAGATCATGGTTTTCAGACCTTTCACTATCCCGGACTGACTCCTGGAGATGGTTCAATTTATCACTGCTGCTCTAAAATGTATTTCCAAGAACTGAATAAAATGGTACAACTGTACTTTGATCTGACCTGTGTACAAAATAGGACTGTTACCTATCTTCTTCTGAACTGGTTAATCTTAATATTTTGTGAGTCTCTGCTCTCATTAAGAATCTAATAAAAGGTATGAACCCTTTCTCCAAAAGAAACAAAACAAAACACACATACATGCAATATGCATACTGTGTCAGAGGTTTCATGAACTACAGACCCAAGGTTAATCATTTATTAATGCAGCCCCAAGTCACATTTAAATTTTAGTATCCATTTCACATTATTCTTGATTCACATTGAGTTTGTAATCAACTACATCTCAAATCTAATTTACATTATATATTCAACTACTGGAAAATTACATCTTTATCAGCCTATATTTTTATACATTTTGCACCTAGGTGCTGAACATGTGCATTATTCTTTTAATGTTTCACCTTTTTACTTTCTATCTACCCCATCTGCCCATTGAGCTGTACAGGAGCTGTAAGTGTGCTGCCATCTAATGTATGAATGTCTTCACTTGTTTCAATGGAAGATTTAAGTAGGGGTGCAACAATATGCCATACAGCTTTGCTACAGGGTCTTTTTTCCCCCAACAAATATTCTTTGAATGACCATTGTGAGCCAGGCTCTGAAGTAACTAAGTTGTGACCTAACATACTTGCTCCCCACGAAAGATACCAAGTACAACTTGATCAGTATCTTGATGAAATCCAGGTATACTTTATGCATACTATCCTGTAGCCTATCAAATTAGTAACCTAAACATTAAAATAGGAATTGATATTAGTGTACATTCCCCTGATTTGTTTTTTATTCTTTCAAAAGATTTATTGAGTGCATTCTAGGTGAGAGGTAATATCCTAGGGCTGGAACTACGGTGATGCCCAGGACTGAATGAGGCCCCCCTTGTCGAGCTTGCAGTCGGCCGACAGATTGCACTGCTCATGCTGGCTGCAAGTCATCACCTCTGGCTCAGTGTTCAGAAACCTCTACTGAATAATCCGTTCTTAAATTGTGGCCACTAAAAAAAACAAAGGTTCAGGGGCATTACTTGATCTTTCCAAATTTAAACAGCTAGTGATTAAGCCTGGCATTATTTGATCAAGAGTAACAGTGGTGAGATTAATGGTGTCTAAGAAAACATCCAAGAATTTTTTTGTAAATAAATGAAGCAGAACAGGAAACCAAGATGGCAACGTCAGAATATTAAAAAAGTACTGCGATCTAATCCACTGAAAATGAAGATAAATTTCACTTAATGAAATTCATAATATTCTCTTATTATCTTTGCAAACTCACTATTATCACCAGCAGCCTAACTCCCACTTGTACATTCCAAAAGAGAAGTCCAGGATCTAAGTCGGCGTCTCTGGCAATCAGGTTTAAATGTTCCACTGTTTAATCATGTAGTCTATGAAGTTATCTTTGGTATATGAAGTCTGTGTAATATAATAATGAAAATGACAGCCCTATTCCTGGATTTGTGGGTCTTACAAATGCAAGCCCTCCTAAGTGTTGCTTCTTTGAAGGGACACATTATAACATATAATTAACAACTCTACTGAAAAAATTGAGTTTGGTTTGTTTAGTGTCAAGGAGTTAAAAAACAAAATGTAGTTTTCATCTAAATAGTCACAAATTCCATTTTCAACAGAGTCCATATAATAAAATGAGCTCATCTTCTAAGCCACCTTTCAAAAATCTGTATACTACCATGCTTACTGTGCTTAATATCTAAAATAACAAAAGAAGCATATTGATTTGGGATTAATGTGGTTTTAAGTCCACACATTCATGACTTTAATCAGGATGGTAATGTACAACAATTCATGAAGTGCAATGCTAACTTAATATGAGTAGCTCTTTAGCTCTGTGGGATAGAAAAGTGATTTCCTACATAAGCTTAAAGACATAATTAAACATATATTTCATTTCTCTTTCAAGTATATTCTTTTGAGCAAGTCCGATTCAGCTGTGGGGAAAGCAACTGGCAGTTTCCAGCTGAAAGGAAAACTATTGGATTTCTCTTGTCTCTCCACCTCATCCTTCCCTGCCTTCATGTTATTTGCTGAATCAAAATGTAGTGTTTTAAGGGGAAAAATAATGTTGCTACAAGTCAAAAAAAAAGATTAAATAGCCAAATTAATGAGAATTTATCTAATTCTTTCATACAGCCAGGCATTTCTGTTGACCCTTGCTCTGTGCTTTTTTGAGAGAAGCTATTCGAAGAAAACTACGTAGTTATAACTGCAAATTACATTTTTTAAAACCTCAATCTACTTCTACATATCAGAGAAATATAACTACTCAGCATGATGGCCAAGATTCTGAAAAAGATCATCACACTCTGAGCTTTAATAGAAATTATTTATAGCATCCATCATAAATAATAAAACTATGCATTTTTAAATGTTATATTTATATATAGTACACATATAAATATATATTAACATATTTATCAATATATCAAATATACTAGTATATTTCTAAATATATGTTCATAAAACAGCCATGTTTTATAGATATAACTAGTAAGTATAAAAGGCCTATAATTCATAAATAAAACTACCCCCGAAGATTCATCTATCTAATACGAACAGCAAGGAAAATATGTTCTAACAATTATAAAATTTTGCTTTTGACTATGTTCAGTTGGGAATTCTCCTTTGCACAGAGAAAAGTGTGTTTTTCTATTACTTTTGCTTATTTATTGTCCTGAGTCTTTTAAACATTAACAATTAGCAAAGGAGTAACTATTTTCTGTGAATTTAAAACATTTGCAACTCTTCTTTCCCTTCTTCTAGACAAGTCACCTTTCCCTGAAGTAGCAGAGAAAAAAATGCAATCATTAAACTTGTAACTTAGGGTAAATCTTGTGGCTACTGAAGTGCTTACGAAAACACAACTTTATAATTACCCTTTGGTCATCACTTCGTATTCTTTCCTTTTATCCAAGATCACAATCAGCATTAACTACCATACATGATGGTTACACACAGGACCCATCTTAAGCAAAATTATGAAACTGATAATCATGTATTTACTTTGGAAAACATGCGAGTAATCCAAAGTTTAATAAACCAGGCAGCTGTTTTAACTACATCATCAAGCTCGGAAGATATGCAATGGCTTTGTCCAGTGGGAGAAGTACACAAATCCTGAGCAGGTTAACAGTCACATAAAGAGTGACCCATGAAAGATGTGGCCAATATGCTCCGGTCAGCATCACAGATACGGAGGGAGGAGACAGAGGGAGAAGGTATTCCGAGCACAGGGAGAGTGGTTCGGGGAGGGGCCCTGCCTCCTCGGGGTCCCTCCTTGTCAGCCTGCCAGGGCAGTCTCCATCCACAGAGTTGTGGCAACACTGCCTGGATCTTTCTCCATCTTGGGCTTCCCTAAGTGTATCTGAGGATTCATTGCTTGGTGTGAAGGATCCACTACTCTGTGAGCTACATACTGACAATACAATCCCATTAATCTGTACGTCAAGGATCTCTGCCTCATCCCCCTGGGCCAAGGCCCTGTCATCCCTGTATCCTGGCTTCCCTGAATACAAGTTTCACAAGTTTGAGGATCTTCTAAGTTCACACTGGTTCTCTCCAGAAACTTCTTTTTCACTTAATAGATCTATGCTGTTTTATAACATCTGGCCAGTAAGCAAGTCAGCTTTCTTTTTTTTTTCTCAAGGTCGCCATTTGAGAGGAGGTTTTATTTAAGAGTTCTGAGGTTAGGTATCTGGAAGATAAGATGAAGCCAGCTGTAACTGGTAGCCTTTTTTCTGTTCTTAAGACTCAGGGTTCAGTCTTAACATCTGAATCAGTGAACATCCACTGTTTAATCACGATGTGTTTCAAACTCCCCAGTTCCTGCACTCCCTTTTCTCCCCATAAAAATCCCTAAATTCAAGACTTGGGATCAGGTTCTATAAATCTGAAGTTCTGTAAAATTCTTTTACTTAATAGAAATTGTCTATCTTTCATTTCCAAATGCTAGAAAATGGGTTGTCGGTGTTTCACTTCCAAATGGGAGATTAAATTCTTTCAACCTGACGGTGCTTTATTGTTTCCTAAAGTACCAAAATTAATTAAAGGATATAACATATGTACAGGATAACAATCTCATTTTCAAAGATGTTTATCATTTCTAGAAATTTGCAATGTCTTCCCATTTTATCTTTCTCCTATTCTCTGACAAGTACACCTGTTTTAGCCTAGTTTTCAACATTCTATCAAAAGATGGGGGGGCAAGACCACCTCCAGAACTGAATCCAGTGCAAACTCAAGCTCATGTTCACAGCCAGCATGCCGGTCTCTGCTGCAGACTCGCCTGCATCTGGTACCACGTTTACTAAATGGGAGGGCAACTGAAACCAAAAATCTTATTTCTCTGGGCATTTGGTGGCACAGCATTATTAGCACTGACTATTATTTGTGTCTAAATTAGACTTAATTTGCTCTAGAACAGAGAAGGTGCCCTTCCCAGTCAATACAGTATCCGTCACAGCCTGGAAGTTTGTAACATACACAGTGACCACTCTACTGAGATCTCGTCCATCTAGACTTTTGTATATACTAATTTATTTAGTCTCAAATAGCACTGATTTAAGATCAGTCAATATAGTCTATGAAAAAACATTTCCCAGAAACATTTTTTAAAATATTTTCTTGAGACTTCTTAGTATCACTGGAATGAGACTGGAATCAATCCAACCTGACATGAGAACCTACCCTCTGCTTATATAATTTTAAAGTACATATTTCTTCTCTCCTTCAATATTTTTGCTTTCCAACAGCAAAATAAATGGTACAAGAATCTGGCCCTTGGTCACAAACCATTTTGGGGTATTCCAAAGTATTCTTACCCCAATTTTTTAACCAGCAATGAAGAAGCTAATCAATGACAGGGTTAATAATGAGATTCTAGAGCTTCTAAAATATCTCCCACTGCTCAGCAGTCCCTTTTCCTTTCTCTCCCTCCCTCCCCTTCTCTCTCACCCCTTCTCATTCCCTCCTAAAAACATCTTAATGAAAATGCAAGAAAAAACTGAAGATTGTATTTCTAAGGAGAAAGCTGAAGTCCTAGAGATGCTTATGTCAGACTGTACAGTCGATATTTACAATTTCCCCAACTTTATTATTCACGTTTGTTGTCAAGCAGAAGACGCACAGGAAGTAGGAGGAATTTCCAGGGAGGAGCCTGTCGTCTCCCCCTAGAACAGAAATCATCTCCCTACAGCTCAGATAAGAGGACGCTCAGAGGGAGACAGAGCATGAGGAGGAAGGGGCTTTGGGGAAGCAGAGGCATGAGTGGCACCCAGCATCCCCCTCGCTGCCCCTCAGATGGTGGCGAGCAGGTGTTCCCAGCAGATGCCCACCCAGAGCATGCATACCAACACTCACTGCACCCTTCTGTGCCCCCACTTAAAATGGGGATAAACAAACCCTGCTCCCTAGGGAGGTTGTGAGAATTAAACGCATTAACATACATAAAGCTCTAGGAGAAGGGCCCAGCACACAATAAGCCCGCACTAAATCATTGTTTAGGAAATACGATATGGCGTGCAACAGGTCCAAAGACAGGAAATTTAGAAAGGGTTTGAAAAGTTTCTCAAAGCCTTAGAGGAGGAGAGGAATTATATGAGGAAAATGGCACTCTTTATCTTCTCAAAATACAGAATCTTTTAATAGGTCCAGCACATAGGCAAAGGAGTTTTTTTTATTTGCTTGTTTCGTTTTTTGACCAAACATAAGTAAGACTCTCCAAGTCCAGTCTAACGGTAAATCAGCTCCTTCCTGTGGGCAGAGTCTGGAGAGAATTAAAACGTCTTGTCCATTGTCTCCCACGGGTCTTTCCATGACTGATCAATATTGCCTGTCCCACAAAGGCTGACTTAGTGGCCTGCACCAACAGCGTACTGTGTGATTCATCTTCTTTGCAGGAAAGTCAGTCACCACTTTCATAAACATTTGCAGCCACTGCTCATCTTTGCGGCAGTGTTCCTGAGACATGTCCTGTCCTTGTTATTTTGTTAAGCTGCAGAGTCTGTGCTCTGTCAGGACATCAAGTAGCCCTGCTAATCTCTGTAAGGACTCCAGCAGGGAAATTAAAGCCCGGAGACAAGGGAGGGCAATGACTCGTCTGTGGTCAGGTAGGCAGGGACCTCACAGAAACTGCAAATGACTGAAATATGGTTTAAGACTGAAGAGTGTAAAAGGGGCACTGAGGAAAGTAGGGTTCAGAGCAGAATGAGCAGAGCACATGCAAGAGTCCAGAGAGTATTATTACCAGTGGTGGGGGAGACAGGATAAAAATAATAGTGGCTAATAATCATATAACACAGAGTATGTGGCAGGCCTTATTACAATGGCTTTACATGTGTCAATTCATTCTATCATCCTAACAACCTGAGGAGGTAGGTACTAAAAATTCTGTCATCATCATAATCCATTTTACAGAAGAGGAAACTGAGGAAGAGAGATTAAATAATTTGCCAAGGTCAGCCACCCAGAAAGCAGAGGACCAGGATTCCCACCTGATAGCCTAGCCCCAGGGCCATGTTCAACCATTAAGCAATACTGCCTTTCTGAAATGGTAGAGACGTGAACTGTAGTCTCCAACTTTAGTTTGATATGGACAAACAGGCAGACTTTTTGTCTCTTTCATCTCTAATTCTTCATAAACCAATACTACTGTAATTCTGTTACAAATACGAAGTACTAGGAAAATGATCACAGGATTGGATGTTTCTGCAATGTCAAGTTCCCATAAAAGGTTCTAAATGCTTTCCATTTCTGTAGCTTTCTTAGTGCAAAGCAATGAACAGTTCACGGACCAGCCCTGGTCCACCAACCACGCTGCGTGCAGGACTGACTGATGATCTCTCAACCCCACGGTTCTGAAGGGCAATGAAAGCTGTTGAGGTTTCCCTCTTCTCTACAAAATCTCAGTTCCAACAGAGGCTAACCTTGAACCTAAATAAGCACCTAAAACGGTGCCCACTTTGGGTTAGACGTTTTCCATTCATTCACAAGCATCTGCTGGGCAGCGGCTCTGCTTCTGGCATTAGATCACAAATCAAGGATCTAAGCATAGAGAAACCCCCTCACAAACGTAGACTCTAGAAGAGAGGACAAAAAAATACATCGGATGCTACAGATCGCCACAAGGGCTGACGACATTTAAAGCTGTAAGAGAAAAAGAGGGGACATTCTTCCCTCCCTCCTTTCAGCCCCTTTCAAGGAATAAAAGGAGTAAATAAAAAGAATGTTTCCTAAGCCATCCTTTTTTCCCAGCTGAGTATAGGGAAAGGAGGTGTCAGGGTGGTAGAAAATTAGAATCTCCAATCAAGAAAGCAGTCATGGGTTCTGACCTTACGCATGCCACAGTAACTCTGGCCTCTCTCTCTCCTTCTATCACTACTAACGAAGAAAGGGTGCACCCCGAAGATGTGTCCCGTGTACCCCATAACTAACCCTCCTGACATCCTGCCATCACGGGCCGTTTCCCTCCTGCTTTGATCTGGTTCACTGTAGTGACGTCTCCCACATTGCACATAGGTACGTGATAGCTTAGCCACCGCTGCCCACGAGTCTTCTGCGCCCCATAAAGAAGGCCCTGCTATAGGGTCGAGAGCTCCATCTCCCGTCACTGTAGAAGCCCCGCTGAGGTCAATGCCTTCCATACCAACATCTCACTCTCCTGTTTCCACTTACTCCTCCACTGTGCTTGCCTCATTCCCCCTGTGCAGAACGCAAGTCCTCGCTGACAGGGCTGGGGCTGGGAGGCCACTGACGAACTCGCACAGATCCACCGCATGTCTCAGACACTAGCCCAAGGCTTTCTGAGATGTGCATTTCAACTCTCCCTCTGAGATGAAATCATCCCAGTTCCCTTACTTCTTCCCAGTAAAACGGACCCATATTAGGCCCACCCACCCATCCACCAGACGTACGTGATACAGGTTTTGAACTAGAACATAGAACATAACTATGTCTCACGATAGAACCCCTCCCCTTGTCTTTATTTGAACAATCACCACTTATCTACACCACAGTGATTCCCAACTTAAATAAGCCTCCACAATACCACACCTATAACATACCTTAGTGCAGGCAGCAGTGGACTCTTATATGGCAATCTGGGTGGTGATGGGGTTTTATCCAAATCTCTAGGAGGACAGAGGCCTGCAGAAAAGCACAGTCTGTGACTTCTTTGCCATCCACAGGCAAACAAGGAACTTTTTGGAAAATCATAATGTCCTGAATTTTTGAAGTGCTAACTCACATGCCTTTTGACCTTTATTTCCCCATTGTTGTCCTTCCAAATGGAGACCACTGCCCTGGACAGTGATTCTATCACTACATTTGGGAATTTTGCAGGATACCTCCTACATTAGAGTTGTATTCCCTCTTTCAGTTGTTCTAACTTACCTAAAAGTTGGCTTTTACATATGTCTTTTGTGTCCTCTGCCCTTTCAGTAGTTTACAACTTCCAAATCATCACAATTATTGTGTTTGTTGCTCAAATAAGTAGCAAGCCAACTCAACATTTCCCATGACTTCACTCTGAAGGGAAATCCTTTTTTCCAAATGCAGCCACAACCTCATTAAAAATTTTTAACTTTTTCCCAATTTGATTTATCTTCTCTCAAAAGAGTGCAGAACCCTCTTCCCTCCTGTTCTTCCCAGCTGACCCGTCAGCCCCTCCTCCCCTGATTCTCTCTGGCACAAAGGAGTTAAACCATCACAGCAGTTCTTTCAAAGTCTTAGCAACATGCCCATCAAATCAAGAGCAGAAAAAAGGTTTGTGGAGGTCATTTTGAAAAGTGACTCCTCACTAATCCCTTCTCAGATAAACGGTGATGGTTTACACTTACTGTTTCTTGTTTGTAATTATAGTTACCCTTCTCTCTCTTATTTCAACAGACTTATGTTACTTTGTAGTTGATACTTTGAAGGCTGCAGAATCCTTCTACTTCGGTTCCTATGCTTGTGACACAGATCGTATGTGTACCTGTGAGGATGCTGTAACTTCAAAGGTGACCCCCACAGGCCCTGCCAGCATGAGGCGTCTGGATGCATTCAGTGATGACAGTGGCATATTTGGCTCCTCCCCCCACCACGCTTACAGGAAAAAAATCTCATAGTACCTAAGTTGTAAACTCCCTGGGATGAGAGTGTATCTTTTTATTACTTTGAACATTGATGGGTATAAAATGGTTTCTCAATTACCAGTGAGTTGATTTCAGAGGCAAACCATGAACAAATCTCTTGGAAAATGTCAAGAAAACATGCCCGATAAGGGACTGAATTTGTTGCATTTACCCATCAAATGCGTTGTTTCTCCAATACCATCAGCTACAGATCCACAGGCACAATTTGATCAGAAATGTTGGTTCTCACCTGAGTGCAGGGGGGAAGGAAGGGGGCCAAGTGTGAGTCTATGTGCTGCCTGCCACTTCAGCTGCCCTCTCCTACCTGGAGAATCTGCTTTGTCCCTCTTAATTGGCAACTGGACAGTTTTTCCCTTTGACAGCTGATCTTTTTAAGGTTTTTAACACATTTTACCTAATTGCCTTCCACAAAGGTGTACCAACATTCCCAACAGCACCAATAGTGCCAGTTTTCTCGTACTTTCACCAAAACTGAGTATAAGGAAATGGATGGTGGGTAATGGAAGTTTCTCACCATTGGAATGAGAAGTTACAGTTAAGCAAAGTGAGAAGCTAAAACTAACCAGGCAGTACTGGGTGAAAATCAGAGGCTCCGTATGAACTCATATTTGGCCTAATACAGATGCAGATAGATACAGGCAGAGAAATAATTATAGATGTACAGGTACACACAAGGTAGCATATATACATGCATTTCCTATAGTTCCTAGCTCTATCCCCTAATGGAACCTAGAAATAACAGCACCCTTGTAGCAACAAGCACACGTAGGGCCCAAATCTTGGTTTCTGATAGCATTCTCCAATAAAAACAAAAGGGCTCCTTGAAAAAAAAAACAACTGATGCTGGGACTGAAGCATGAAATACACAAGATGAGCCTTATAGAGCCAGAAAGAAAGGGCTCAAAGGCCAAATGATGGGAGCCAGGCAGAGGGTCACCCAACCTAACAGAGCCCCCAAAGGCCACAGCTGGAGCAATTTAAACAAACTGAGTAACACGGTATTGGACTATAACCCAAAATAAAAGATAAAAATTCTTAACCATACTGATATCAATTAATGATTAAATGAATAACTAAATGAGGGAGAAGAGACAACTCTCTGTGCAGAAGAATTCCAAATAACTTACACAGATACTCCACCTTGAAGTGGGTGGAGCAAAACTCCCCATTCCTTAAATGTGGGCCACAGAGTAACTTCCTTCCAAAGAGTACAGTATGGAAAGGAGAGGCTAAGCGTCCTTTACAGTGGAGAAGCCTAACAATACTTCCAGGCGACCAAGGTTAACATCAATAGTGGTAAGCCATATTGATAGCATATATCCCAGACATGATGGGATGAGAATGGCATTTTACCTCTGTGATCTTCTTTCCAAAAATCCATAACCTGTGTCTAACCACAGGGAAACATCAGACAAACCCAAATTGAAGGACATACAAAATATCTGACAAGTACTACTCAAAATTGTCAAGGTCATCAACATCAATGAAGCCTGAGAAACCAAGGAGACATGACGACTAAGTGTCATGTGATGCCTGAATGGGCTCCTAGGACAGAAAGAGGACATTGGGGAAACCTAAGGAAACCCAAAAGAAGTCCAGACTTTGGTTAGCAATAACGTGTCCATGCTGGCTCAGGAGCTGTGATAAATGTACCAGAGAAATATAAGAGGAAACTGAGTACAGGGTAGATGGAGACTGTAATATTCTTGCAACTTTTCTGCAAATCTAAAACTATTCTAAAATAAAAAGTTTAGTAAATGTTTTCTTAAAGGCCTAGAAAGTACCTGACATATATAGGGAGTTCAATAAATGGTTGCTTTGTTCATCTGAAAATGATTTTGAAAAGTAAAAGAGAATATTTTTGTTCTGTCATTTCAATTTCTTTGATTACAAATGAGGCTAGACTTATAAAGACATTTTTGTTTGCTTTTTATATTCATGGCCTTCACCTGTTTTTTGTAGCTTCTTGATTCTTCTAATTTATTCAGCTTCTCCAGGGTGATCAAATTTCCCAGTTTGTCAGGGACAGTCCTAGTTTATGTCTACTGTCCCAGCTAAAGATTAATAAGAACCCCTTTAATTTAGAAAGATAAATTACATGATCACCCTACTATGTCCCTCTCTGTATTCTCCCGCATAACTAACTACATTACCACTGCTAACCCTTGTTCTGTTCCTTTCCACTGCTGATGACCAAAATGAACTTTGACAATTAAACAGGGTAAGTTTTTTGGTAGCTAAATGTCTTCTGCCAAAACACTGAAAATATTTTGTTAAATGACTACAATTAGTAGAAGATAAGGTCTTCAATACAAATTACAATTCAGCTCAGTACTGCAATATTCAACTTCCCACAGGTAGAAAAAACAAAGTGTTTAAATATGTGGTAGTCCATTTCCCAAACCCTGGGTCTTGAGAAACATTTCCCTCCGCTGCTGTCCTCTGTCCTGGACGGCATTCAACGCCACCCCTAAGAAAGGCATGATGGTGCAGAGCTGTACATGCGCCACCACGCTAGGAAGACAGCCTTCCCTCCTCTCCTTCATCCCTTCCTTCCTTCTCACACCCTCCCTCCATCCTTCCCCCCTGCCATTCCCTTATCTCCCTTCTTCTCTCTTCCTTTCTTTTCACCTTCCCCCTCTTTTCTTTCTCCCTCTACCTTCTTCTGCTTTGGCAAGAAGGAAGTTGTTCATGGTTCAATTTATTTCCCCCATTATTTATTATGCAAATAAACTCATTGAAGAAAATTAGAAAATACAGATAGACTAAAAGAAAAAAATCCACACCCACAGATTATTATTAATATTTTATGTATCTTTTCCTATATCTGTGACAGGCGATGCACCAATGTGCAGAGCACTGTTGGAGTCAAGAGTGTCTCGGCTCTTGCACATACTGGCTAGATGGCCTTGAACAAGTGACTCACCCTTCCTAAGCTTCACTTTTCACATCTGTAAAATGGGGATAAATTGCATATTCTTTATTATTAAAATATATGACATGATTATTTATGTCAGGATTAAACAAGATAATATATGTAAATCACTTAGCACAGTGCCAAAAATAGAACAGATATTCAACAAATAGTAGGTGTCACTAATAATACAGGTTTTGTCAAACGAGATCATACCAACATTCCAAATTTGGTACCTGATATTTTGCTCAACAAAATACAGAACTCTTTGTGATGAAATATAGATCTGCATTATCATTTTTTGGTATTTGTTTCTATTACATTTTTATTTTGAAATATGTGAGGGAAAGTATACATTAAAATATAATTATCGGATATCATATATTACACTGCTTTAGAAACTCCCTGGGGGTTAGTTATCATTTCCCTAGGAATTGTCATTCTTCTTTTATCTCAGGCTCACACAAGCAAACAGGGCCACTTCAAAGTAGGAGAACAGCTGGCCAAAGGGGTCTCCAGCAGCCCCTTGCTCTCATCACAGCAGCTCAACAGATGCCGCCATTGGGAACTGGGTCTGAGCTAGAGGCCTAATGAGCTCCAAGGACCAACCTGAGCTAAATATAGTATTGATGACCAAAGGATGAAAGTAAGGTGGTCTTTTCATAATTTTATTTGAGCCGCTGCCTCTCCTGGGGTCTGCTCTTCTGTCCAGGGGAGGGTTGCCTGACTGCTGTCACTGATGCTGTCTGTGTGGTTCAGGAGCAAGGGTTTGGCTGCTGGCTTTCATAATTGTGAAATAAGAGACTAGAAAACAGAACAGAAAATGTAATTTAGGAAGCGGGATCTTAGAAACAAATTCAAGGTTAGAATCAATACAACACAAAGAGATGATCATATTGAGTTCCTCTGCATTGATTAGATTTTACCTGGAGAAAAGTCTAGGAGGGCTAATTTTGGGGGATACACGTATGCATATGTACTGTTTTAGGGGTCAGACATAGTAACAGCAAAAGCCCTCTGCACTATGACATATCTTTCATAGGTAGTCTGTGTGTTTCTGAATATATTTTCACATGGCTTTCTGTATTAAAAATAAAACAACCATGATGTATAAGAATCAAAGGAGCCTTGGTGATAATATATCCTGTCAGTTAACTGGTCCATTTCATCTATTAGAAGAAGTCCTGATAGGGACAGCTAGCACAGTCCCTGGCATTATAGGCAATGACAAATACCTGTTGAACTGATTTGAAGGTAAATTGCTATAAAATGTAGTATGGAATTCTGTATTTGGCTTACAGGTTATGTGGAAAAAATGCCTTCAAAATATCCTTCAGCACAAAGCACATTTACTATAGGGTTACTGAGCATGGGACACTGTAAAAAGTGTTTTACATGCTGACTCACTCTATCCCCTCAGACACCTGTGAAGGAGCTGTGGTGATGACCCGGCTCTCACGAACAAGGAAACAGAGGCCTGGAGAGGGCACCTCCCTGAGGGGCCACACAGCTAACAGGTGGTGGTAAGAGTGACACGAGAGCCCCACCCTCAACCACTTCTCCCCACTGAGGCCCTTGTCCTGGAGCCAGAGATGCTGGGCCCCAGCCCCAGCGCCCAGCACCAGATCCTCTTTTCTGCCTCTTCGTGGATCACGCAGTCTCCCTCCTGCAGCTCACTGCTTACTGAGCTGGGACAGATGAAAAATAGCAATATAACACGAATGAAGATCATGATGCATGTGGACATTCTGACCCATAAGGTGAAGAGTAGCTGAATTTACTCCAAGTTTTATACAATTTCACAATTCTTTCAGAACACTTTCTCGTAGGTGTCCAACATCAGGAGTGAAAGAAAAAACACAGGAGAGTTCCTATGTTTACCCCTTCGCTGGGACAGTGTTTGGAGACAGGACTAAAAGTCAAAATAATAGTATAAAAACATAATAACAAAGCATTCTCATATAACATAGTACCACATTACAGACGGTTTTATATATGGTCTCATTATACCTTCACAATTCCTAGAAGTAAGAATTACTATCCTTTTTCTGCAGAACAGGAAATTGAGAGGCTTGCACAGGATAGAGAATTATTCAAGCCACCCAGCTAAGTTCACAGCCTGGCTTCGTGATTTCCTAACTCTCTGACTTTGAGCAAAGCCGACATACTGCCTGCTGTATTATATGCCTCCCACGATGCTGCTGTATCCCGCACTCGGGCCTGCCACAGATAAGACCGACCTGGCCAGGATGCCCTCAGCACCTCCTGCTACCCCATACCCTGCTCTTGTCCCTCCCTTCCATGCGCCCATTTCTCCCCATGCGTCATATCTCCCTGGCTCAGAGGAGCATTATAATTCACATCATAAAGTGGACCTCATGTGCACTGGGCATGACACTGGATGCAGGTGGACAAACATGAGCAGGAAGCTGCCCTTGCAAAGAACCCACGGTACAGCCAGGGACAGAAGCCATTGTCCTAGAAAGAGGGACAAATGGAACAAGCTCCATTTTTTAAAAATATATAATAGCTTTCCTGAGGTATCATTCACACACCGTCTAACTCATCCATTTAAAGTTCAGAGTTCAGTGGTTTTCAATATATTCACAGAGTTGTGCAACCATCACCACAGTCAATTTTAGTACATTTTAAACATCCCCAAAAGAAATCCTATACCCACTAGCTGACCCTCCCCATTTCCACGCACCTCCTACGCCGGCCCCAAGCAACCACCATCTACCATCTGTATCTGTAGATTCGCCTATTCTGGACAGTTTATACAAATGGAATCATTTAATATGTGGTCTTTTGTAATTGGCTTCTTTCCCTTGCATAATGTTTTCAAGGTTCATCTATGCTGTAGCATGTAACAATATCTGGATATACTACATCTTGTTTTTCCAATCTTCAGTTGACCAACATTTGGGTTGTTTCCACTTTTTGGTTATTATAAATAATGCTGTTATGAACATTCATGTACAAGTTTTTGTGTGGACATGTTTTAAATTCTCTTGAGAATATGCCTAGGAGTGGAATGTTGGATTAAATGACACCTCTATGTTTCATCTTTTAGGGAAATGACATGCTCTTTTCCAAAACAGTTGTACCATTTTCCATTCCCACCAGCAAAGTATGGGGGTTCCAAGTTCTCTATATTCTCACCAACACTTGTTTTTGTCTATCTTTCCTATTTTAGCTATCCTAGTAGGTGTGAAGAGCTATCTGGTTGTGGTTTTGATTTTCATTTCCCAGTGACTGATGAAGTTCAGTTTTAGACACCTTGAATCTGAGACACCTGTGAAACAACTAGAAAGCTTCTGGAAGTGCTGCTTGAAGTTTAATAAAAAGTGTGAACTGGAGACATATACTGTATTAACACTTGGAAGTCATCAGTATAATAAACTAAAAGAAGGCATTTCTATTTATGGGATTTAGGCACTACAGCATTAAGTGGCAACTATTTGGGACATGGAATTCTCCCAAGAATTACAAATATTACCACATGGTCAACTACTAACTCCATTCACACTCAAGACTAGACTTAGCTAAGCGAATTATAATCAGACTTTTCTAGAGACTTTCTGATGGCAGTGGGGACTATATAGCTAGGAGTTAAAAGCTCAGCCTGTGGGTCTAGATCCTGACTTATACCTATACCTACATAACTCCATGACTTAGGGACATTTTACTTGAATTCTCTACATCTGTTTCCTTTGCTATAAATAAGGAATAAACATGTGTACCTACATCCTAAGATTATCATGAAGAATCAAAAGAAATAGGAGAGGGCCTGGCACATGGTAGATATACAAAAAGCAATGGTTGAATGACAAAATTATTGAATAGGAATGAATGGATGCATGAATAAGAAGTATTTAGCACAGTGTGGTGCACTTAGTGTTTAGTACTTACTATTCATACTCAATATGTTCAAGCGATAAAGATTAATGCGCAGCAAAGCCAAACCTTCTATTTCTACCCTCAACCTCTGACTAGAACAAAACATAAGTGGTACATGTCTTTATATGTTCTGCCCAGCTGGCAGGTGGCTCCCTGTGGGCCTGTCAGACAGGAAGAATTCATGTCCACAGTCACTCAGCTCTCTCAGCCGAGTAAATGTGATTTGTGGGCTGCCATGCTCATCGTCCTCTTCCATCAGGCCATTTATGGCCCTTACAATTTCACTCTTGATGAGAATGCATAAAATATTATTGGCCCTGTGTGCTTACTGTGTAATATACGGGACTTACAATAGACATTATTAAACATTGTTAAGTGAAGAGCTGAACAGGCACACTAAAACGACTGCATGCAGAAAGGATTTGTTAACCCCACTGCTGCCATAGACGGTAACGGCGGCAACATTTCCCTGATTTTTCTTTACATAAAAACCACTGTTAAATGGTTCAAAGGAGCCAGCCAGAAAGGAAGTTCTGGGGTAGGATTGCTGGCCCCAGGGTCAGAACCCTCCTTTCAAAAGCTGGCTGTGGCATTCACACTACCTTGAGCAGGTCACTTTGCTTCTCTGAACATCAGTTTCATCTACAAAATGAGAGGTTAGTGTCTAGGTTCTCGTCTATCTCTGGCATTCTTTGATTTCATCAAAATACTCAATGTACAATTTATTTCTACCACACTTTTCTCCCCTAGGTGAATCCTCTATTCATTTTATCCATGCTGTGTTCTCAGGTAGGGCTGGATGAAACACTAAACACAGAGAATCTCAAGGTAGAATTGCCTAAAATGCTTTGACTTGGCACAGATGCTCCAACCATGCACAGAGGACTTGAGCAGTAGAGTGAAGTACTATGGGTGACCAAGAATAAGTATTATGAAGCTAGAAAGTAGGATCAATGGTATCTGAACAGGTGTTTTGCTGTTTGGCTGGCAGGTCTCCACCTCTTCTACATTCAAACCTGCTTCTGTCTCTACTTCCGCCTATTCTTCGTGCTCTGGTCTTTGCACTAGCGCTCTCTCCTTTATTGCATTTCTGCTGTAGCTCTTCCTTTCTTTCCCCTCGACTCCTCTAACACTGATTGTGCCCCATGAACACAACAGATTTCTATCCTGGCATCATATGTGCTCAGGTGTGTGGATAGTGACAGGAAAAAGAGAGGGGTTGACCCTGGGAAGACAGTGGAGATGGAGAATAATTCTGGAGAAAGCCCTCTTTCTCAAGCACATGGGCTACTGCAGAGGTGCCCCAACATATTTGACACAGGAAGATAAAGAGACAGGCAGAGGTCACCATTAAGTGACAAGTGCACAGGGCAAGCCAATCAAAACTATGTACAGTACTCCAATTTTTTAATTATGTTATTTCAAATCAATTTTTCTGACAAATGGTTGTTGATACTGAGATGCTGTTATACTTCCTAAATAATAAAGTGGCAGTGTTCAAGGGAAGACCTATCAGTGAAAATCAATGTGAACAGTCAAACACAAAAACAAATGTTTAGAGTCAAAAACTCTCAGATAGAGAAGAGTGTGGTGTATGTTATATAATAGGGTGTTTGGAGCACTTTTCTATGTAACCTGTTACGTGCAAGGTGGAGCCCTGCATTTATATAATAAGATGAACTTATTCTCTTGTTTAGTTGTTACAACTCATTTTACAGTTCAAACTAAAATACACTTTTACAATTAGAGTACATATTAGTCTATACTCTGACATATAAGTTTTTGCTGGCTCTACCATTTCTTAGAATAAAGATATTTTCCTGTTTTCATAATATTTTAAGCCCAAGGAAACCTTATGAAAAGTGAGTAAAGTTATAAAACCAAGAGGAGAAATATCACATGGCTAACAAGTGTAGTGAATTCAAAGAGAAACGGATAGGTGGGTTGACCCAAAAAAATGAAAACATTTTTGGCATATTCCTATTCCAAATAATGCATGCTTCAGTTAAAGAAATTCTGCTAACACATTAATTCACAGATCTTTAATACACTGTTTTGGTTTTTTCTGGGGCAAACTCTTTTTGCATTGAAGAGTTTCATCAAGTACTTCAGAAAATAGTTTCCCCATTTTGCCTTCTGAATAGTTCTCCCTACAGTCAATTATTGTCCCCACTTCTTCATTTCTCCTGTATAGGATTACCCATCATTCCCTTTGCCATGTGACTTTGCAGGGCTGCCAGCAGTGTCGGTAAACTATACATTGCCGCATCGACTTCCGGCTTGGCCATGTGACTTCCTCCACCCAACAGAATGTTAGTAGGCAGGATGCTTGCATAAGTTAGCTTGACTCTTGTGTGTCTATCACCTGTCATAAGAAAACCATGTCCTGGGAAGCCCTTGGTCCCAGAATGAGACACATGACACAGTCCTGAACATCACCCTCAGCCTAAAGCCACCAACCTCAAATCTATGAGGGAAATAAAAATGAAAAATAAATATTATAAACCACTGTGAATTGAAAATTGCTGGTTACACAGCTGTCATGCAGCCAAAGCTGACTAATGTACTCACTCTGTATCAGTTTTCTATGGCCACAATCATGCTGTACAACAAAGCAGCACAAAATGTATAGCTTAAAACCACCACATATTATTACTCATAAGAATAAAATCAGCTGGACAGTTCTGGCCTAAGCTGGGTCCAGTGAAAATTACTCATGAATCTGTAGTCAGTGTCAAGTCAGCTAGGGACATTTTCTGGTATTGACTAGACTCGTCAACATACCTGGGATCTTGGCTGGGGAAGATGGGCTCACTCAGCTCTGCCCCTCATCCAAGGTCTCTCACCCTCCTGTGGACGAGGCTTGTTCTCACAGTGTGGCTGAGCTCTGAGAGAGGGAGGGAGGATGCACACAAGACCTAGACTTTGAACTTCTGCGTGGGGCCTCTGTCTCTTCTGCTACATACTACTGAGCAAAGCAGGTCACAAGGCCCCCCAGATTCAGAGCAGAGAAGCCGACTCCACCTCTTGATGGGCAGAGCTACAGTCACATAACAGAAGGTGTGGATATAGAGAAGGATGGACCTTCAGAAAGAACCAAGTCAAGAACTAGAGCTCATCCAGGTTCTGTCTGTTCTTTTTATTAGGTGAAGCAAATACAAAAGAAATATAAACAGTACACAGAGAAGGTGCTCAATAAATTACACTGGACAAGATGAGACAAAGAAACACTAGATGTTTTTTGTGCCCTTAAAATACAGTCATGCTGATAACAATGGGACCTGGTACCTTTGGTAAAACCACTTCCTTTAAGTATTAATAGCACCGAACTTTGACTCCTCTTTCATTCCACTTTGATTCTTCTTTCATGCCCCTTAACATTCCTCCAACATTCCTATATTCTGTTGATACTATAGAATATTTTGCATTTAGTGAAAATGCCTGTTTTCATTTATACACTCAAGTTCCCAAAAGTGTATGATCTAGATTTATTATAATGTGATTTTTAAGTCTTTCATGTACACAATTCCACATTTTCTGCCAAGCCACCTGCAGTTGGGGTTCCTATTTGTACAGAGCTCACAAACTATATTCTTACTGTATTCTCCCACCCACCACACCTTGCTTAAAATCCTAAATTCAGCTGGTTGTAGATTAAGGAAGAGATGTCCCCAGCACCCAGTTCTCCTCCCATCCCTTTCAGTTCAGAAGCCACGATATCCTGTGAAATTTTATAACAAGTAAATAAATAAAAATAAAAATAACACAAACAAAATTCAGAAAGAACCAAGCAAAGGTCTGGTCATAGGGATCTGACAGGTAGAGTATCTGTCTTTGAACATCACAGGGGCTTTTCCAGAACTTTACCCAAGTCTAGCAAAATGAGGACTTACCCCAAATCAAGTCTTATGCATCACACATACTCTCATAATTTTCGACCTCAATTAGTATACTTCACACAGCACAGGAAAATATATTCAAAGCTTTAAACTGATGAAAATTTGGCATCTGACTAAAACTAGAGACCATTGTGTGCTTTCAGAGAAGATAGATCAAAGACCATTTTGTAAAATTTGTACGGATTAGAGGGAGCAATGAAATGAGAATCTTTGTAACAAGACCATTGAACTATTAGAAAACCAAAAGGCACTTTCTAAAGCAGTACTTTGATATAACCTCCTCTCTTGGGACAGTTAGTAGTAATTCCTCTCTGAGCAGTTAGCAATGGTGTGCAGGGCTGGCCCTCTGAGACCCCCTCTTACCCCTTGCTGATCTGCCCTCAGGTCTATAGATCTAATGGTTCCCTAGGTTCCTGGGAAAACGGTGCTTGACAGATGGCAACTGCAACGTTGCTGTGCATGAAAGAGCACATGAATATTCACCCCTCCTCCACTCTCCTCTCCAGTCTCACCACTAGGCAGGTTCGAAGCAATGTTTTCAGTGCTTTTATGATAGGGAGGCTATGAAAGAAGATGCCATGACTGAATGGAAGAATAAGAGAAGGAAGAGGAGGGGAATTCTTAATCATACCCCAACCCAGTCTCTTGACCTCCTGGGCTGAGTGACACTCCTGCTTGTTTGCTGACCACCATGACTCTTAGAGGTTATGAAATGAAATGCCTCTAAGGTGACATAAATAAACAAAATGAGCCAAATGGGTCCCTTGGGTTCCTTGAAGGTACACACCCTATTTAAAGGGAGAGCTACTTGTTAGTTCCATCTGACGGTTGCCATGTAGAAATGTGAAACCCTAAGACATCAGATGTGAAAGGGACACAAAACAAAGGCATGATTAAGAGTTGTTGGAAAGATGGGATTTTATGCAAAATCTTTCCATTTTAAAATGTTGGGGCCAGTCTGCAGGCTGGCTGCAGCCAACATGGATCTCCAATTTGCAATCTATGCTTTAGAGCAGTGCTACTCAAAGTGTGGCCCACAGATCAGAACCTGTCCACAAGCTGTTTGTTCCCCATCTGTGGCAAGACAAGGAGCCAACACCAGAATGTAAATCAAGTACATCACCAAGAACTCTGTTCAGTTCAGCTGACATCTTCTCCATAGTGAGATTCTCTCTACAGAGGAGGCAGAGCACTGATTTACATTCTGGCACAACTGTGGGTGCTATTTTGGGTAGCACCACTCTCAAGAGAAATGTTCAAGGACCCTAATCATGGTGCTGTCTCAGACTGGAAGAGACCAGTGCTTTGACTTCTTGAAGCCCAGTACCCTCTAAGGGACAGAGAGGAGAAACGAGAGAGTAGAACTCTAGCAGGGTCTGGGAAGTCTCCTGAGGACGGCCCAAGACTAAACCAGGGACACAGAAGCTGCCGGCACTGCAGTGGATCTGAGTGCACCATGTGCACAGGCAGGCGGGCAGGCGGGCAGGCAGCCAAGCCAAGTGTCTCCTCCCTCGACACACCCAACACCTGCATTCTGTCAGGCACCTGGGAGTTTTGGGCTTTAGCTGCTCAAGATAATGTTGCACATCATGAATGCTCTTTCTAATGGGACTTGTTTATTGTTGTCCCCTCATCACTGCCACCCCGTCCCTAGGATGACAAACTCCAGGAAGATAGGAAGTCTAGGCCAAAGTCTAGTACACAGTAGATACTCAGGAGATATCAGATGAATGATGTTCTAGCAAAGGTACATAAGACAGGTGCACATATCATGCTAACTGGATAGATACAACAATTAAAAAAAAAAACATATCAAGAGACTGACATATACTTCTCTTGGGAACTATTGAGTATACCTTGTTTTTATGTTGTGCCCAAAAGACATATTCAATGGTCATTAAATATGGTTTGAAAGCCAACATCCTTATAAAACAGACTGAGTTGGTAGATACGGGAAGATAGGGAGATGACAGTTCCAAGACATTAAGCTAATGAATTACTTATTGATAGTGTTAGGGGATGACTAGATTCCTCTCTAAGAAAGTTCAAGAGAGATTCAGCTCAAAGTGGAGGATCAGTAGATGACCTCCAGTGCTGTGCAGGACTACGCGTGTGGTTAATGTCAGAGCAGAGAACCGAGCTTTGGCCATGAGCCGTCTGCTGAATGGTGACAGATTTTAAATCTCCCTCTTCTTTACTAAAATTCCTAAAACCAATCCTGCTTAGCAATCGTATTACTTTCCTTTCACTCTCTTGACCTTCCCTGTTCTCTCATAATTTCAGATCCATTATGTTGGAGTTTTGTGGCCTTTTCTAATATTTAGAAACTCATTATTTTTCTTATCTCCTTAGCCTATTTCCTCCTATTTTCAGTACTAATAGAAGAAATGGGTTTTTCTAAGTCTTTATTTTACTCTCATCATTCAAAAGTTTCTTCCTTTGAAACTTATATTAATTATTAATATTATCCTTCCCAAAACTTCATCACCTCCTCCAAATGTCTCAAAGGCTTCCAGGCTTGTCTCAGAATTGCCTTGTCAGCCCTACTTCTGTCTGTAGCCATAGAAAGTTTAGGACTAACATGCTAATTATCTTATTTATAATTATGATGTCTACTCTTTATTGAGTGCCTGCCACATACCAGCCACTGTGCTGTTTCTGATCTGTTTTACAAACATCGTTTCTAATCTGTAATAACCCTGCAAGGTAGGTTTCATCCTCCATTTACAGGAGAAGAATGAATGATTCCGAGAAGTTATCCCACTTGCCTGTGGCCACACAGGTAGCTGGCAACAGAACCACAAGGTCAACACTGATGTAACTGATGCCGAGGCCCAAGGTCTTTCCAAGCTTCCCTAACAATAAAAAGGAGAGCTACCATTTTTTGAATGACCAGCACGTAACAGCCATTGGCTTTATGTCAATTATTTCTAAAGCACACAATAATCCTGAGGTCTATATCATTGCTACTTAAAGATAGGAAAAATGATGCTCAGAATATTCCAAGCCTCACAAGTGGTCAGAGATTGGAGCTCAGATCACTAAAAGTCCAACCATTTACTCTTTGGACAGATCACACTGACATACAGAGGCATCTATATTGATTCCCTTGCTGAAACCCTATTCCAGTTTCCTAGTGCTGCTTTACAGACCATCCAGATTTAATGGTTAAAACAGTAATAATCATATATTTTCTTCACAAATCCGCAATTTGGGCAGGGCTCCACAGGGGAGGCTCCTCCCTGCTCCACGTGGTATCAGCTGAGGTGCTTCAACCCAAGGCTTGCACGTCTGCCACCCAGACGGCTCACTGCCCAGACTGCCAAGGCGGTGCTGGACTCAGCCAGCAGTCAAAGGCCTAAGTGTCCCTAAGGGGGTCTCTCCATGTAACCTGGGCTTCCTCGAAGCACAGTAGCTGGGTCCCAAAGGCGAGCATCCCACGAGAGAGCCAGACGGAGGCCATATTGCCTTTTATGACTGAGTCTCAGAAGCCACATGGATCTTGTTAGAAGCCAATGGCTAAGGCCGCCCATCTTTGAGGGAAGGGTATTGGGCTACATTTCTTATGGGAAGAATATCAAAGAATTTGAAGACATGTTTTAAAGTTACCGCACATACTGTCCCACACTGTCTCACCCATTTCAACTCCATTCTGCTAATGCAGCCATGAAAACAACATACTTCAAACACCTCAGTGTCACTGAACAAAGCATCTTACAGGACTTTGGCTCTGGGGCTTCTTAAACTGTTTTCTATCCTCACCTCCTTCATTACCTTACTGCCCCTGAACTTGACCTTGTCCATCAAGAGCTCTGATCCCCTTCTCCATACCCTCTAGGTCCTTCATCTCCCACTTGGGCTCCGTGGTCAGGAATTTCACACTGCCCTTTCTAGTTCCTTATAATTCTTCACACCCGTTTCACTACCTACCGCCTTTTGGTCACTTTGTACTCTGTTTTCCTCTCAAATTATTTACTCAGAAGTTACCAATTCCTTCTAATGCCCCTAACTAGGTTTTCTCTTTTCTCGTTTTCCTTCCTGTTTCTACGTCATTTGATGTGGTTGTCTACTGTGTCGTTCTTTAAGCTTTCCCTTCTTTGTATCCTAGGATATGTTTCGTTTCATTTCAGTTTAACGTAAGTATCCCTCAAGTCATTTCAGTTTGACACAAGTCAAGAAGCTGCAGCAAGGCCAGTCCTAAGGCAGAACTGACTGTAAGCATACAGAGAATACTGATACCGCAAGCTGGCGTATGTGTAAATGAAATAATTGTGTGATCCCCACAAGGATCATGTGACTGAGCTGAGAACTCTTGCAACAGCCAACATCTGTAAGTTTACACAGAAGTACCTGTGAGTCACAGCAAGGAGTTTTATCTTAGAGCTGCAAAGGAGTTCTAAACTTTTCTTGGGCCATGGAATTTTAAAAAATATCTAATGAAAGCTCTAGACCCTCCCTTTAGCATAGAAATACATACAGACACAAATGTTTGAAAATAGAGGCTTAGCATGTTCCTTTGGGGCATGTTAGCTTTATTTTTAGATTTACTGAATTTGTAGGATTCCAAAGGGAAGTTTACTAGAAAATAACTGGACACAGAGTTTTGATGCTCAGGAGAAATATTCAAACTAGAATTTTGGAAGCAAGAGCTACAGGACGGCTTACGTCATTGGGTAGAGTCTATGACCCCTAAAACGTAAGCATTGTGGTAGACTGACAGCATTGCTAAGCGTAGACTCTTGGGAAACAGCAGGTCAAAAAGAAAGTAGAACATGCAACTTGGTGAGGAGCAGCTAGTGGGTTGGGAGGAAAACCTGAAGCATAGGGCTTCAGACATGTCAGAGAATTTCAAGAGGAAAGGGTTTGTAACATTCAATAAACATTCATCAGTTGCCTTTGTATTACACGTTGAGGACAGAGCAATGGAAAAGGTGAACAGAGCGAAGTCTGTGGGATGGACGTATGGGATGAACAGACATTTAGTCGGTCATAAGTGTGATGAGCTAAACCAACAATTGTCTTTGGGAAGAGAAGTTTAAATCCAAGAAGTTCACAACATAATTTTTTACTGTTCTCTGCCTCCCTACACAGCAAATGTGAAGCCATTTCACAAATACATAAGCCTACTTTTTCACTCCCAATCTGCTTGTCCCAAGAACATTCTTCGATTCCAACTTACACCTCATTCCCGCCACTGCACCAAGCGTCCTGAACAGCCAACTTCTGCCCATTTGAGAACTTGTCTCAGCATTCCTCTGTTACTCAGTACCTCCAAGAGCTCAACACTGGTTCAAAGGCAGGCTCCACCCCTTACTAGCTGCATAACCCTGGGCAAGTACTTATTCACCATGAACTTTATAGTTTTTTCATCTGTAAAAAGAAGGTGATGCTACATCCCTCCTATGGATCTTGTGGAACGTTCCATCAGATGTAAAGCACAGAACACAATGCTTGTCCTAATGCTCATTAAATATCAAAACAAAAAAGAGAAGAGAAGCTAGAGATGCATTTAGGACAATTCAACTCCCTTGAGTTAGAGGGAAAGAGACAGAAGGCCTAACCCTCACCCTACCACAGCATTTAAGGAAATAATAGGAGACCGTGTACTTTGGAATACTTGTAAGAACCTTCCTCCTCTCTCAAATACAACAGAGAGGTCAAGTAACCTAAGCATGAAAAGTATCTGCGGACTGGACACGGACACCTTGGGTGAGTTTCAAAAGCCATTCCAATTGAACAGAGAAGGCAGAGCCAGAGATCACCAGGTTGCACTGTGGACGGCAAATGAGAAAGTGAAACTTGGACGAACTTCCTTTTCAGGAAGTGTGGGCAATGGCAGGACTCAGAACGCGGCACTATTTAATTATAATTAGCTTGTGCACCTCTACAATCACCTGAACGTTGCCTTAATTGAGCTGAATTGGTCTCCTTGGCCTTATTTGAACAAAACCTCATTTATTTTCACTCAGATACGGAACAAGTTAAGGTTGTTTTAAATATGCATCCTGTTCTAATCACCAGCTTTCTCTCTATCCTGCCAATTTGATGACATTTGTGTGGCAGGAGGAATGGTTAAATATCCCTCCTCCTGGAGGTGTTTAAGAAATAGATAGACATTGTCGAGAGGATTAAACTTTGGTTTAACTAGGTGACCTCCGAAGGGCCTTTCTCAACACAGAAGTTAATGCTCTTTGAGCTCTTCTATCTAAAATCAATTCTAAGTAGACATATCAATCTCTTCACTGAGAAAGGCCTGATATATTCTGAGACCACACTCCCTTTCTGCTGATATCAGATGTACACCCTGACTCCAGGTACTTAGAGAGGCCACTGAGGGTTCTCAACTCCGTTGCCCCATTTATATTTTGCTTTCAGCGCCAAAAAAGTCAAGGGGACCATATTCACACAGCGCTTTTCTCATTAAAGCCAAACATAAGCCTGAACACCCCCACCCTGACACCTTTACCACTCAGACCAATAACGACCTCATTTGATTCCAGCACAGAGCAATGTCTTTCACTTAAAATTAATGTCTTGTCCACATAAAATTGAAATACAGAATGCAGGCTTCCTGATGATAAGTAGAAAGCATAAAGGTGACTTTTAAGGAGATAAATTTATTCTGTCAGGGAAGGAATAAAAACCTTTTTGCTATTCACCTGTGACTTGAACATTCCTAAGCAAGGAGTTCTTCCCTTATTTGTAACTAAATACGATCTGTCACTCAGCCTTCTCTTGCTGTCATGTGTTAAATTAAAATATATCATTAATATATACATTATTTCTGATCCTCACATGGTTAATGGCTCTGTATTAAAACACCAGGCAGTGTGTGCATCCAACAGACATGCACATGGAATAATATACTATACAAATGGATAAATGGTTTGGAATGTGGCACTTTAAATTATTTAAAATCGCGTAATTGTATCACCTCCATTTACAGAGAATATCAAGTGAGGCAGCATAAATTCTTTTGAGTTAATGGAACAATAAAGAATTACAATGATCCAATAGAGATTTCAGGAAATAAAATTATATAGAAATATTTGTGTTGTTTCATATGACAGTCCAGATTTTAAAATAGGGAAATATATTGGATAATTGAACAGAAAAGGGGTATTTTCTTCAATGAATCAAAAATCAAGAGTCTTACATTGAATCTTACTTATTTTCTCGATGAGACATGAGATAAATTATATTGTCTGCTTTCAAAGAAAACACGCAGGCTGGGTTTTGGTGCATTACTTCCCATGTAGATGCCTAGCATTTGGTGAATACTATTACTAGAATTATCACATTATTTTATTTCATTCAATTGCCACAATAAACCTTAAAGGTTTATTTTAGCATCATTGTCATCATCATCATTTTTCAGATAGGAAAACTAAAAAACAGAACATTTAAATATTTGGCTCAAAGTCACCAGTGAGAAAGTAGAGAGCATAGATTAGATGACAGTCTATCCTGCCTCTCAGATAAGGAAAATAAGGCTCAAAGCGGACAATTATCTCAAGCAAGAACAAAAATGATATGAAACTGAAACTCAGATCCCTCGTTTTTAACTTTTTACTTTTTGTCATGGGAATTTTCAAGTAGATACGCTAGTAGAGAGAATGGTATCATGAATCCCAAAAAAGACTTTTAGTTTCAAGTCTAAAGCCCTTCCATAGCACATGTTTCACCTATGAAATAGAAGCAGGTGTCACATCATTTTTAATGAAAAGAGTTTCATTGGTTTTTAATTTTAGAGTAACTCGCTCAGAATAGAAAGGTATGGGTTTATCAATGACTTGTGCAAATCCTTCAACTTTCTCTACATATATATGTGCATGTATAGATATACAATTTTTTTTTTGTACAAAATGGAATCATGCCATATACACCATTAAAACCTGATTTTGCTTTTTAAATGTACCATGGACATATTTCCAGTACTATAAACATTTATCTACAGCTTTTTTAATGTTTACATTGTATTTCATTACATAAGTGAACCATCATTTACTTAACCAATCCCTTATTGATGAACATTTATTTTTTTTCACTGTTTTGTTATCATAAAAACACTGTGGCAAATCTCCTACCTTGTATATCTTTATACTCTTGTAAAATTAATTCTTAGAAGTTCCTGGTATGTAACAGCTTCTCGGTAAATTTGCCGAATTTATGGACAAATGAAAAGGAATGGCTTGGTCAAAGAACTCCATTCTTATATTTTGATATGTATTCTAAACTGCCTTCCAAAAAGGCAGTTATTCCATCTTCTGTTATTTGCATCTTATTTTTTTTCTAATTTTGTTTATGGTTTAAATATTTCAGAAAGTTTCAAATCTTTTACTTCATGGTTCTGTCTTAAGGGGCAATCATGTGTACAAGCAAAAGCCCAGGAACTTAAAAGCTAATTGCTAAATTTTCAGAACCAGCTGTACAATGTGGCCATTATTTAAAAATTACATAAACTTACACAATTAAATTATATTTAAAACAAAGGTATTAAATACTCAAATTGCACTCCTTCCTATTATTTTTCTAAATTTTACTATTGTCCATACTCTTGAAGCCAGTTATGACTATGTTATCTGGATATGGGAAATACTATATAGTGGTATGCTGCCCACTCTTCCCAGCTCTACATTTAATGGCTTAATGTTTGGTAGCTTGAAACCAGTCATGGTAGGATTACTTACACCAGGGAAATCACCAAGTGCTATAAATCAGGGCTTGATTTAGTGGTGAAGCTGGAGGAGTTCTTACTTTAATAATTTCTACAAGATTAAGAAGTTTAACAACAAGCCACCTATCAGATTTAATGACAATAAATTTTTTGAGTAAAGAGTCGACTGAGATGCAACTCCATTTGTCAAATATGGCTGAATACTGACTACAGAATCTTGTTTTTTTTCTAGCAAAATCAGACTGTATGGAATTACATTTATTTACAATAAAAAGCACTGTGATTTCTTTTATAAATTGTACGCTTTGCACCCTTTGTATTAGTCAAATTAATAACAAATGTATGTACATATATATTTGCATACATTTTTTTCAAAAAGCTGACTGTTAAACACTTAATGGTACACTACTGTTTAGGGGTCATATTTTGAGAAACTTCCTGTTTATAAAAACTGAAATACCACATGTACAATATCCTAAGTTTCAATTCCATGTAGTTGGCTATTTCTAAAATATGTGTTCTGTTTCATTGATCTTTCTGTGTTATGGTCTCAGTACTACAATGATTGAATTTAGCTTTAAAATCCATTTAGTTATCAGGAAGTGCAAACACCACTCACTACTTTCCCCATCCCTGGCTATACCAGAAGAAATTAAATACTCTCTTTCAGCCTCCCTTCCAATAGTACTCCAGCAATATCTCCTCTTTTCATTCAGTTCTTATTTTATACCCATTGTCAGAATCTGATCATTTGCTTCATATAAGCCCTATACATTTCTAGTCTTCATTACTCTATATACTTTATATTTTTGTTTTGAGGTACTTTATATGTAGAATTTTTTATATTTTTTAAAATTATGATTTAGCTCAGATGCTTTACCACCATTTAGAATTATTGTAAAACTCTTCCACCATAAACCAACTTTAAAAGAAGAGCTGCAAATCAATTTTACCAAAAATAATGTCTGGATCATTGTTTATTTTTCACCATTGCTGGGTTTTTTCCACCTAGAAACTGGTTATGGTTATTTTCTTTAAATTTTCTTTTCGTATTGAAAGAAAAAGTTTGAGTCTTTAGAAGGTGATTTCAAAATGGCAGCCAAAGTTCATAATATCAATAAAAAATATGACCCAAGAATGGTCATATATAAACATATATAAATATAGCATGTCTAATACTTTACCCTTTCATACTGTAGAATATGAAAATAATATTAGCCCCAAATATGCACTAGGTCTTTGAATTGCTTGTATATGTCCTTCTTCTTAACAGCTGTGCCCCTGATCTCTGTTTCCCTCCTTGTCATGTCTGAGGCCGTACAGACAAGTTTGGTTTTATCAATTCCTTAGTCAAGATGCACGTGTATTATTGTACATTATCCTCCCCTCCCTCTTTTGGTAATTTTTCATTGCACTAACAATGCACGAATATCTGATTTTAAAAATTCAAACAAAAGTACTTTCAGTAAAAAGTAGACCCATTTCCTTCTTAATATCTGGCTTATTTCTTTTTAACTTTTTATTTTGAGGTAATTATAGGTTCACATGAAGTTATAAGAAATAGCTCTGAGAGTCCTGTGTTATCTTTTGCCCAGATCCCTGGACTGTAACTTCTTGGTAACAACAGCACAAGATCACGAGCATGATATTGACATTGATACAGGCAAGGTGCGGAAGGCTTCCCGCACCACGAGGAGCCTGCATGTTTCCCTTGTATGGTAACATCACTTCCCTCCAGCCTCCACCCGTTCCCTAACCATCGACACCATACTTGGATCTCCCTGACTATAATTTTGGTATTTCAAGAATACCTTATTAATAGACTCATATAGTGTGGAACCTTTTGGATTGGCTATTTTTTTACTTAGCATAATTCCCTGGTGATTCATCTAGATTCCTATACTTACCAATGCTTCCCTTTTTTGCTGAGTAGTGTAAATAACCCACCACATTTTACACCCATTTTAACCACTCACCCACTGAAGGTGAAAATTAATCACTCACCCATTGAAGAACATCTGAGTTGTTTCTATTTGGGGGCTACTATAAATAAAACTGCTATAAACATTCATGTACAGGTTTTGTGTGAACATAAGTCTCCCTGTCTTCTCTGGGAGAAATGCACTGAAGTACAACTGCTGGGTAGTATGAGTTGCATGTTTAGTTTTTTAAGAAACTGCCAAACTGTTTACCAGAATTTTGTATCATTTTACATTCCCACCAGTAATGCAAGAGTAATCCAGTTTCTCCACCAGCATTTGATATCGCCATGTTTTTTTAATTTTAGCTGATCTGAATGGAGTAAGTACTATTACATTATAGTTTTAATTTGCATTCTTCTAATGGGATGTTGAACATCATTTCACATCTTTATTTTCCTTGGTATATCTTCTTTGGTGAAATGTCTCTTCATGTCTTTTTATCCACATTCTAGTTTGTTTGCTTTTTTTACTGTTTTGAGAATTCTTTATGTATTCTAGATACTAGTCCTTGGTCAGATATATAGTTTGCAAAATAATTTCTCCCACTCTGTTGGCTTATGTCTTTCATTTTTTAACTATAGTAAAAGCCCACCTTAACAAAGTCAATGGAGATCCAGAAAGTTCTATAAAATAAAATACAGAGTCATGAATTGCAAGATCAATGCAAAATAGTTTTTTATCAGCCTTCCAGTACCTGTTTTCATTTATTAAATATATAGGAAAGAATGATTATGGCAAAGAGAACACACACTGTACACTGAAATGGGGAAGATCTAAGTGAAAGGAATAACTTCCTACCTCACCCCCTCAAAAGACAGCATTGTCTGCCCCTCTGCTGCCCACTTCTCTAAACAAGGTCTGGGTAGAGCACTGGGACCACTTGCCAGTCACACCGTATGCAAATAACCATCACTGCAAGATATCCCATTACCTGTTCTTTCATTATAAGCCACCTCAAATCATGTTTTAAACAGCCCAGGTAAATGGATCAGTACCACCAGAACTGCGTGACTCCGGGAGTACTGGTCACGCGGCGTTCTATGTGAATGCTGTCCCAGAGGCGTAAGCAGCATCACCAGGGCCTGCTGGTCTCCACTGTGTTAAGGTACTAACTGCACAAGGACAGGCGCATCATTCGCATTGTGCCTTGGAAAAGCGTCAGGTGTGTGGTAAGGGAACTGAGAACTAGTCCTGGCACTGTCTCTCGCTAGTCAGCTGCTCTGGGGAAAGCCGTTCAAACTGCAGGGGCCTTCCTTTCCACACCAATAAAATGAGCAATTAGGACTACTCAATAAAATGATTTCTCAGATTGCTTCCAACTCCTAACACTATTATTTCTATTTAAAAAGTATGAAAATTTCACTACAAGGTATGACCTGAGAAAACACCATGCAAACCCAAACTGGTGAACCTTCTGCAAATTACTTAACCAGCACTCTCCCAAAGTATCAATATCACTCAAGGCAAGGCAAGCTCAGGAAACCTTACAGATTGGAGGAGACGAAGGAGACATGACAATCGAATGCAGTGTGGAATACTGGAACGATTCCTGGAACTGAAAAATGGACAACCATGAAAAAATTGGGGAAATCTAAATAAAGTCTGTAGTCTAGTTAACTGAAAAGTGTGATTGATGGATAGAAGTTTTAATAAGGACAGTTTGCAAGATAATCATTCTAGAGCCATTAATGAATTTTTTTTTGAAAAGAGGCTAACTCCTCTATTTAAATGTAAATATACATATTTCCATAATCTTAAAATGACGCAGCTTTTGGGTAACTTATTCCATGCTTTGGTTTTCTTCAATATGGCTAATTATAAAACCACTGGAAGGTCATATGGCTCTCTTACTATTCTTCTGGCCACATAATCATCTTCTAAGACATTCTACAAGCTATACAATTATTTGCCAAACATACGAATGTGATTATGAGAACTTGAATTAGACAAGCAAGCAAACAACCGCAGAATCTTACCATTACAAAGAAAAACCATACAATTCTGTGCTAGATGGCATCAAAAAGATGACCCTTTAATTTTATCTCAAATTAGTATTTGTTAACTATTACAATGAACATCATCTCCATGGTGAGCATCCCTTTTAGAAAGAGTTTTTAATAAATTACTGAAAAATGTTTAAACACAGGCATGTAAATTTAAATTCTGGATCCCTCTTCACTACAGAGTTTACCCCCGCCCCAAGTCCAACAGTGAACTCCTAGGACCCTATCATTCAGCAAGCTCACAGCTTGGACCGGCCCTCTTCCATAGTAAACTGCTAACCTCAGTCCTTTTTTACCTACTGTTTGGGTTTCCCCAGTCTTATTTGTTCCTAGGTGGGTGTGGAATCCAAGTGGCTTCAAGATCATAAATTTTAATGCATCTTAGGGAAGGCTCAAAGTTTTTCTTCCCTTCTTTCAGGTTATCAAATACCACAGCATCTGATCTGGCCTGTTCTCCACAGGATTTGGGAGATACCTCCCTGAGGATTTTTCCCAGACCTCGAATTGTCCTTACTTGTGGCTCATGGGTAGTACCACTGGATGATGCACTTATGTCTGGTAGTTAAGACTTGCAAACCAAATCTCTTTCAGTGCTTAAAAGACTTCCAATCTGTTTTAATGGAGCTGCTGCTTTTATGTTTAAAAAATAAAAACTATTCATGGTTAAGCCGAGCTATATAATGACGTGACTATTTAAAAAACAAAAAACAAAGTTTGGGAGGGGCTGTCTCGGGAGCAAGGCAATTTTAACCACTAGAACCTTGGATTGGATGGGAGACAGTTTGCAAGGGGAACAGTTTATCTTATTAAAAAGAAGACCTCCTGATTAGTAAAGCCATTTCTGGCAGAACTTCTCCCAATAAGAAATTCCCCTGAATGGACTCCTGCTCTGCTTGAAACAATTCTTCCACTGTAGAGCATCAGTCTTGTCTTTCAAACATTCCCAGAATCGGAAAAGAGGTGGTGACCTCAGGTGATCCAGACGCCTTAGTGGTTGCCTGACCAGTTCATTGAAATGGCCTGTGGCTATGAATCCAGGACACCTGGTCTGAATAGTTTAGTCTTGCATTAATAATAGCTAGCATTGATCTAGCGTGCAAGAGTTTGCCAGACACTCTTCTGGCTGGCTCATTGTACCATCATTTAATCCAGACAACAACCTTCAAAGTCATGTACTCCTATGATCCTCCCCACTTTACAGATGAGGAAACTGAGGCACAGAAAGGTTAAATTATTTGCCGAAAATATCACAGCGACAGAGCCACTCCACGGTTCAGCCACTATGAATATTACTACTCCTGTCCTTCCTCTCTGGATAATTTTCCCCAAGCAATTTAATCCTCATTCTGCTTCCTTCTCTGCCATTTGACTAGATGCCATCAGTACTAATGTCTATCCCGCTACTTCACAGACTTGTTGGAAGGATCAAATATGATGGGAAGGGATCGTGTTTGGAGGGGTTTTTTCCCCCCTCTGTTGTAAAAAATAAAGAATATATGTGACAAGATCTTAGCTATTTCCATGGGGATTGAGGGCTTTCTAGAAGCAATCCCACACCGAAAACAGAGGTGGCTGTGGAGCTTCTGTGCATCCAGTCAGGCCCAGGGCGTCCACTGCCATTTCCTGGGTGACGTCACACGGCTGCTGCCTCTCTTGTGTCTGAGAGACCTAATTTTAAAATGCAGATCCTCCAGTCGCTAAGTTCTCAGTTGACTCTCTGCATGAGCAAAGAAACTAGACGTGTTTAGAAAGAACACTTTTAAAGACACACACGTAGCATGTAACACAGGATGTAAGCAAACAGCACGGTAGGTCTTCCCGCTCTGTGTTGTTGCCTCGGCATCTTTTCTCCATGTCGCTCCTCGTTCCTCCTCCAGGCCTTGCCGTTGGTATGAGACCCTCTCCATCTAGCAGCCTCCTCATTCTCTATCACCTCCTCCCTGGGCCCCTCTACCCTCTTTAGTTTACTGTAAGTGATTATAATATTGAACCAATACATTGCCCATTACTTACTCTGTCTCAGAATAGGGTTTTCCTTAGTTAAGGAAAACAGTGACATTTTCTAAATACCCATTTCCCAAAAGAACTCCAAAACACTTGAAGTTGTTAATGTTTTACTGAGCCTTCGATCACAATTTCTTAGGCCCACACCTGCCATATTTGGGAAGGAGGTGAGGATAGTAGCCAGTCAAAGGGACATGTAGGTGAGGCCTGCCACAACACGTCCCTTTCAGAGCCAAGCAGCTGGGTCTGAGCTCTGCCAGACGACAGGTAAGAAACTGGTCTCCACAAACCTCTGATTCTGCACACGTCAGCACAGCCTCCCTCAGCATTGGAGAATCAGCCTGAAAGGCTCATAATGTGTGGAACCTGTGACTCCTTCAGGATCTGAACAGTATTTACAGGACCCGTATGCAATAATGTAGCTCAAAGGTAGACTGTACATAAGCCTCTGAGAGCAAAACTCACCCCTGCAATGGTATGTGAATTAATGAAGGCAAATTAGCCCACACTTTATACTGGTTGTGTGGGAAGGTGAGGACAGAGTCAATCTTCCAAAGTTAAGTATATTTTATGCTAATTGCATAAAGTGACATAGATTTGTTACTTTAAATCTCATCCATGGGGAGCTAGAATTGGGCTTCTTGATTTCTTTTATTATCCACTAAAATGACTCTAATCCTTGTTTGTATTTACTACAGAAGCAAAGAGCTATTTCCAAATAGCTTTACAACTTTAAGTGTTTTAAGAAACTTCTTTTTCATGCCATCTAGTTAATTGTGCCATGATAGCTCCTAAGTGGAACATTGTGTCTATCGGCCCTAAGTGCCGCTGGGGTGAAATAGCGTTGGTCATATCACTGTCATCTCTTTTATTTCGAGACTTGGAAAGCTGAAGTTAAATAGGCCTCAATCTGCTATCATTCCATTACTTATCTGAGTGCTAAGTAAATACTAATGAAGCTATCACCTCTGATAAAATTATATTCTGAATTCCTTTATGATGAAACACAGGTTTAGTGTAGATGCACATCTTTTCTTGTTTTCCCTCTCTTTACTCAGTGCAAAATGTTTTCTCTGTAATGGCAAGTTTCTGTGTGAGTTTTGACTCTCCATTAGTACACTTAGCCGGGGAGACTGGGGGGATGGGGGCTGCAGTGAAGGAGAAAGGGAGATGGTAGAAGGTACAACCGCACGTGGGAGGTGTTACTCAGCTGTAAACCCTGACGCTCGCAACATACCAAGGCCGGAAACGGCCGGGTGTTTGGAGAGAGAAAGGGACAAGAAAGTGGGCCTAAAGCTACATACTCCCAAAGTGGGTCACCCCACGCTACTCTAGATGTGTCCACCAATTAACAGCTGCTCCACGACCCAGGAGCTTTGAAGCAATGCAAACAGTCGGGCCCCACCGCAGGCTGACCTGATAAAACACGCAGGTTAACAAGCGCCTCAGAGGATTCCTGCGCACCTTCAAGTCTGAGAAACCCTGTCCCTACGGTGCCCAGAGCCTCCACTGGGAAGGTGGGAAAGTCAACCCTGATTAGCCTCAGAAATCAACTAGGAATATGCTAGTCACTTCCCTCAGCAGAGAATGGTGCAATAGAGGTAACAGAGAGGGAACAACTGCCATTCTTCAAATGTTCAAAACAGCCACCGAGAGCCTGCGCGCCGAGAGGCTGAGACAGGGAAGAGCGCAAGTGTCCCACACTTCATTTCAACCAACTGTTGGAACTAACAGCTCCTGTTTCCACTATTGCGCCCTCCTCTCCATGTGATGTTACTGGATTTGATTGCCATTCTTCTAGAGAAGGACACTCTGAAAAAAAAAAATGACCTACATTCATTATTCCATCCAGATGCTTCCGATTTGGCAGGCGGGAAGCAAGTTTTGCATAGAGACTGAGCTCACCGAAAGGGATTAGAATTTTGAGCTGGAAGTTCCAAAGACATTTTAAAGTCGAGAAACTGTTTAGGAAAACAATAAATACAGGTGACCTTGATTTAATATTGTGATGATATTCACATCTCAGAACCATTTTGGAATGCACTCCCCTGGGTCCCTGGCTCCCTGTGTAACTAGTCTTCCTGGCACTGAGTTCAAAACAATAGACTTTATGCCAAATTCCCTTTAGGCAAATGACAAAAAGCGCAAGGGGCAGTAGGATCCAGAACCCATCTAATTTAAGTGGAGGAGCTGGTCGCAGAAAGCGCGTGCTGTACAGGGAGGTCGTACAGAAATGGGCAGTGGCCACAGCAGAGGCTGTGCTTCCCCAGCTCACAGGGTGTCAGACGGACTCTCCTCTGCAGGTCAACACAGCCCCGGACCTACACTCACCACAGGCAGCCATGGGCACAGGCAGGCAGCCCCACCACCCAGCCCTGAAGGTAAACTGCAGGGTCATACTGACTCTGGCCTCAAAATAAATTTGAGATTTTTGAGATCTCTTGACCACATGGTGCATTTAGTGCCTAAGCTGTTCCGCACTGTCTTTTTTCCTGAGCCATTTGTGTTTTCCTCATGTTTTTGCCATGTTTTTCAGTAAGTAGATGATTCTACACACCAGTGGATACTATCAGCCAATAGGTAAATACTTTTTTATTTGTAATTTGGTGATTTAGGAGTAAACATCCTTTAATATTTTTTAATCAGAGTCTTATTTAGAATATCTCAGGGAGTCAGTGCTAACAAATTCTATGACAGGGCTCTATTTCTTTCCCTAAGATAACACAAACGAGTTCTTTAATTTTAAAAGAAATGTAGCAATTTTGGCAATTTGTGAAACGGTGAATTTGAATCATGGCAAATAGAGAGTATATAAAAATTATATAAATAGTCTATACAAGTAGGGGATTTGGATTTAGTATTAATTGGGAAAATGTTTTAGTTTCTTTAATGACTATAATGACTATTCCATCTCTAACAGGCATATACAAAACTAATGAACTCATTCAAATTTTTATCAAAATGATTACTAACAACAGAAAAATAGTCAAGCATGGTGTATTAGTTTCCTAGGTGACCATAACAAAGTGCCATAAACTGGGTAGCTTAAAAACAGCAGCAACTTACCGTCTCAGTTTTGGAAGCTAGAGTACAAAACCAAGGTTCTGGCAGGGCCATGCCCCCTCCAAACCACCAGGAGGGGATCCTTCCTTGCCCCAGGAGCTTCTAGGCTTTGTAGCAGCACCAATCCAACCATATTCTCGCAACCACCTTTCCTGTGTCTCTGTCTTCTCCCCTTCTAATAAGGACACCAGTCACATTAGATTAAGGGCCCACCCTAATGACCTTAACTTGATTATACCTGCAAAGGCCTTATTTCCAAACAAGGCCACATTCATGGGGACCAAGGGCTAGGGACTTCAACATAACTTTTGAAGGGGGACACAATTCAACCCATAAAATGTGCCTAACATTTTCTAAGCGACAGAATACAGCCTGTAACTTTACCTAAATGATAGTAGTATTCTCCCTCTTTGCTCCAAAAGTTGTTTACTTGCTTTCACAAACCAAAGGAACAGTTAGAAATCAAGCAATAGTTGCTAATAGAATGCGTCCAAAAAATATTCAATAAAGGTTCTCTTATTAAAAAAACATCTGGGGCATGTCAGCGATGCCTGCAACAATAATAGGAGCTGATAACTTCAGATCCTTGAGACTCAATTAACTCATCTGCCTGAGTGGCATATGGATTATGAAAACAAACTTCAGTAAGTTCAAGAGCCATTAAGGGTAAGAGCTGGAAGCCAGTCTAAAATCATTTATTCCATAAATATATATACAACTTAATGACAATTCTTTATCAGTTGAATGTTCAGAAAGTGAATGCACATTAAGTTATGGACCATTCAGGATTTAACATACCATAGTAAAAAACTTTGTTATGACTGCAAGCCTGTATATATATAAATACATCACTTTTTCCCCAGACTTACATTTTTCCCACCTTCCTCTTGGTGTACCACTTCAAGGAGCCCTTTCCAATGTCTCTTCCCCTCCATCCTGTCTGAACACCTTTCCACGGCTAGTAGGCACTGGTAAGTGCCTTCAAAGGCACCTCTCAGCATCACTCTCCTGGCTGCTGGCTTCCTAGCACCTCAACCTCAGCTCCCACTCCTATCGTAGCATCCTCAGTACACACCCATGCATCTCACACTTGACCATGGGATCTTGTTAAAAGGCAGATTCATACTCAGTACATCTGGGTGGGGTCTGTGATCTCACTTCTAACAAGCCCGTGGGTGCTGACCGGTCCTAGTCCATGGACCACACTTTGCACAGCAAGGCTGTATGCCCTGCCTGCCCTCCGAGGCCTTCACCATAAGCCCACTGCATCCTAGGTGGGCCTCCCTTCCGAACAAGGTCTCAGACTTCAAAATGGTCTCTCACCCCTACTACCCACCTCCACTAATCAGCTCCTGCTGCCTTAAACACATTTCAAGTAAGCACATGCATAAAATAATCCTACTAAAGAAAAAACGGCTGATACACTCTCCATACCTACCCTGCCCCATCCTCCCCAGGTTTTCCTTGCTGTTTGTGGGAATCTCTAAATCAAGTAGCCTTCATTAAACATCAGTACTTATTGGAGGGAGTCAAGATTGTTATCAGACTTTCAAAGAATTCCCTAATCCCAAAAGATAAAAAAGCTATTCTCTAAATAGTAAAATGTCAGGCACTGTCAGGAAACATGCTTCACAGTGTGTGTATGGGAGGGTGGGCAAGGGGGGAGGCCTTCTCAACTTACACCCTGGCTTTCTTCCTTCCCCTTTGCGAGGCTGTTTGGGGAGGGTGGGGAGGCAGCAGGGCAGTGGGCCGCAGCCAGTTACACTCACAGCCCCTCAGACTCGAAGGGGGGGTTGCTTTGGGTTCTGCTTCCTTAGAGTCAAACAGAATTCCCACCTGGAGGCTGGAGTGCAGGCTGCCTGGGCACCTCCCAGCCCTTAGTGAAACTTGAAGATCAGATCAGATGTGGAACGGAGCAGATGTGTCCTCACTGTGGCCCACTGTAGCTAAGATTCCAGGGCCCAGGAAGTCCAGACTCCCAAATAGGGGAGAGGGCAAGGCCCCTGGGCCATGGGGAAAATGTGTGCCTAGCCAAAGAAAAGAGAATCCTGGGTCTTCCAAAGGGCATGGGAGCATAACTTCCTCCTCCACCCACACTGGACCCTGGAAATGTCTTGTTTAGCTGCACATTAAATGAGGTAACAAATGTAAGCATGCAACACAGAACCCAGCAGATATTAGGAAGTCAATAAATATTAGTTCCCTTCCCCATTAACAGTAACACCAGCTACACTGTTTATGTGATTGGTTTGCCATTATTACTGTACAGCACAGTAAGAAGTGTGCACATAATTAAACATGTACCACTATGGTAATTTTAGTTTTTTAAGTTTTATTGATAACATCATTATATGCCTTATGTAAGCTCAGTTTTCTGCTTAGGCAGCATGGTCAACTGTTTCTAACTTTTAAAACAAAATGCATGGGAACATCTGAGGGAAGAATAGTTTAGGGATTTAACCAGTTAAAAGTAAGTTTCTCATTGCCCTTCAGTGTGAACTATCGCTTTCCTCAATTTTCTGCCCGTCCTACCCCAGTCACACCCCTCAACCCTGGTACCCCCCACCAGCCTGCATCCTCTACCCTCCCCACAACACCGAGCAACCTTTGCCCTCGTCACCCTGCTAGCAACGACCAGCAGAGACCAGCCCTTCTGTCTGTTTTCTGGATGCCTTGATTCAGATGCCATTGGACCCCAGCAGCCTGGGCGGGGCATCCAGCTGCCCATCACAACTACCCTCACCACAGAATCCCTGATCAAAATACGGGCTGGGAGTGAATGTGGCTGTGACTCGCCACCACAAGGGCACTGAAAGCAACCACACCCGCTGTCAGTACCAGGGACTAAGAAGAAACATGAGCATCGGAGAGAGAAACAGCCAGACGTCTCACACCTGAAAGCAGACTCCAGGGCCCCAAGCACAGAGCTGAAGCTGAGGTGGAGACTGTGGCGAAACCTGTGGGAACCCCCATCATGGTCTGGATATGCACGCTTCTTAGTAAAAACTCTATGGGGCCGTTGAATGGATCTGGAAAATCCTCAACACCATCCATCACTGTATAATCATCAACTCGACTCTTAATTAACTTTAGGAAATGATATCCACAAATGGAATCCATCACGTCAAAAAAAGCCTTACAATAGCAAACAAGTTCAATTCCCAAGTAAAGCCTAGAGAATATTGTAAACATGGTCAGCACAGAGCTCACTGGAAATACACCAGTTGGCCTTGTTGCCCAAGAACATCCCTTGATGTTTTTTAAAACTGAAATTAAAAACAGGGTCCCTGTCAACAGACACTAGCACTCATGGCTTTCTGCATGTGGCCTCCCACAACTACTAAAAGGCAAGGCATGGAAAGCAAAGAACAGCACCACATCTGTTAACTCAAGTCACCCCCTGGCCTCTCTCACCTATAATATTGCATCTGATAGTTACAAATGCCATTTCTTACAAAGGATGGCACCATTCTCATCCTCTGCATGGACCTTTTGCTACTAAGATACTTATTTCCCATCAAATGAAGAAAACAGAAATGGCAGTAAAAATCCTGGATCTGATTAGAGTTACTAGGTTTGCAAAAAGGAACTGACATTTGATTTCCAAATCGTTTTTAAACTTTCATATTTTGGAAATAAAATACTTAACTTTCAGAAAGAATTAATGGTCTGGAATCTGGTTATCAAATCAGGTGAATTTCAATAGCTAGTTTTCAAAATTAGCACTGAAATGAAACAAGAAGGTTTAGCAGTAGAGTGGATCAAAGCATCCAGAAAAGAGACGAAAGGGGATATTTTTGAGAGTGCAAAGTCAATAAAAAATATCCTTGTTTTAATTCCACAGAAAACCTCAGTAACTGCCCAGATACACAGGGATCTGCCCTGGGAAGCAGGGGTACTCATCACCTAAACAATATAAAGCTGAGTAAAGGCAGATTCCTCAAGAAAAGCAAGCAACTTCTTTTCACTGTTTGACTGTCCATCCATTACTTTTTGAAATAAATGCAAATACAAGATTCATAATATTAAATAATTGAGAGTGATTCTCTACCCCATTTTTACAAAAAAGGAAAAGAATTCTACCTTAGTTATCTCACAAATTTCCAAAAATCTTTTGACATTTACAATAGAAACTTATTGTTTCACTTAAATGCTGTATCACAGTGCATTTTTTAAAAATTAGTATTCATAAATCCTTCTATGACATGATGTTCCAGTCATAGAAAGTTACAGAATGCGCTTATGATGTCACCGTCATTTCTTCCAAGGCCATCATATGACTCTACCTCCCACAGTTCACCTTATTAATAAAGGTGTTCGACACAATCTGAGGGTTAAGAGGAAAGATGAACTCTATGAAAATCTCAGAATTACTTTTCCCTGGATTCACAACTTGAGGCCAGTTTTCCGTGAGAGAGACCTAACTCCTGCTAATAAAGTTTTGGTCTGAGGGAATTCAAGATGGCTTTAAGGAAAGGGGGAAATCAGTGCATGGTCACAGAAGTGTATGTCATGGACTCCAAGGCAGGAAGCTGACCTCAGCCTCCAAGGGACAGACCAGACCAGGCAGGACAGCTTTCTTTTCCCCTGCCCTCCTGTCTCTCTCACCTCCACCCAATTTTCTCTGCACTGCCCCTGGGGACACAGCATGCCAGCAATCCTTGTATGTCCCAAGTTCACATTCCCAGGAAACAAACCCTGCTTGGCCCACCTTGACTCAAGTGTCCGCCCTGTTCCAGCTTTGGCCTGAGGGGACGGCAGGATCTTTTGTTATAAACAAGGCTGGAGGAGCCTATGCTTTGGGCCCAGGACAGTTCTTGGACAAGGTAGAAATATGCTGCACGGGCACCCCAAAAGGCGTCTGGAACAATCTCTGGTGAGAGGTTCCATACATGTTGGTGAATTTGCCACCAGGGAAACATTCCTACAATAGCCCCACTCAGATTCTGTCATTAGAATTATGTGAAAATTATTTCATTGGAAAATACATTGCATATCCTTTCTATATTTGGAGAGAGTTTTGTGCATAATTTTCCATCCTCTCCTCTTGAGAATCTGGCAATTTCCATATAGTCACAATGAAGAAGCATGTTTGTGGTGTTTCAGTCTATTTTTTCCTAAAAGTATGCCAGGAATAGCATGTCCTTTTGACAAGCCAGGTAGAATTTCACATCCCATCACTGGCAGATGTCCATTTCCTGTTAATCCACTGAACACAGAGTGTACAACTTCAATAGCTTTAGGGAAATCACCACTGCTCACCAATAGCTGATGTGAAATCCCAAGTTGGAAAGATTTATTCCCCCCAAAAAAACTCAGGAAAAGATCCAAAAATTATAAAGGAAGGCCAACATTACAGTTCACACCACAGGAGTGGTGTCTTCTACATTTGGAAAGAATTAAGCTTTTATTGACCACCTACTATGTTCACACACAGTTTTGCACATTGCATACATGAGATGACTAAATCCTTAGAGCAACCCTGCAACTCTGTGAGTTGGGAAGACAACCTGAGCCTCGGAAAAGATGAAATAACTTGCAAAAAAAAAGCAACAGAAGTAGAATCTAAATGTGATTCTGCCAGATCCCATTGCCCACGGTGTTTCTCTCACCACTACTAACAGCTAGTATTTATTTAGCACTTACGGTGTGCCAAGTCCCAGTTCCCAGTGCTTCCCACATGCCAACTTAGATAGCAGATGTATGAACCAGCTACCATCAGCTCCATTTTGCAGAAGTGGAAAGTACAAAGAGGTTAAGTGCTTGCTCAAGTTCACACAGCATGTAAACGGTGGAGCTGAGATCAGAATCCAGGCAATCCACCTGCTGGCATGACAAGTTGTCTCCACTGGAGAATCTGACTCTGTAGACTGCACATGCCCTTCTTGGTGGTTGCATTCATTATTAAGTCAGTATGCCTCAACTGTGTCTGCGAGAGCAGCCATGATTCCAGCACAAGTTCAAAGTAAACTGGAGTTAAAATTACATAGCTCATCTTTTCACTGCATGCATGGAGAAAGGAAGTGACAATCTTGGCAGCTGGGATTCTCAAACCCTTATTTCACCCTAAAGCAGCTCTTTTTCCTTATATGCCCTAAAGATTCAAGGCATCAAGATATGCTAAGGATGCTATGAGAGAGGAAAATCTTTTTATTTCTGTGCGTAGGGATGTGTGTGTGCAGACATGCACATGTATATGCAAGTGGGTGCGGGTATGTTTGGAGTGAGGGAGGGCAGAGTATTAAAGAATATTGGTAACTGTCTTCTAAGAATATTCTTTTCCTTACTTCTTTCAAGCATAAGCATATTTGGTCTCTGCTAGGAGACCTTTAATGGACTGCATTCCTCTGGTATCTTTTTTCCCCCTGCTTGCTCCATTAAAAGTCTTCCAATTTCAAATTGCTACAATGTAACTGGCTAAGATAATGTACTGTCATCCATACCTCATACATCGTGTCCAGGGGACTTGCCTTACAGTAAGCGTCACTTCAATTGCAGTGAGCTGGCCATGGGCCATGACCTCTGGGGACGCTGTGGCCATTTATTGTAAACTATCGCTTGTGGGTGATGTTAATGAAGTTCTTCTAGAAGCCACATTTGCATTACTTCACATTTTGCTGTGTCTCCTTTAACACTGCTAATAAAAGACTGGCAAACGTGTTCTTTATTATTAATTTGTTTCCCCATTTTCTTCACCTCTTTCTGCAGAGAAGAAACCATTTCCATTTATCCCACTACAACATATTCCTTTGCGACCACCAAAACCCAAAAACCCAATGTGGTAATTGCCTCAAAATTTGGAGCTTTATATGCAAACTGTTCATGACATTCACAAAACTGGGAAGGAAATGCACTAGCCTTGTGCTTCTGGAAAGATGAAGCCAATTTCAGAATCCAATTTTCAAAAGGAAATGCCATGTTTGTTTCAAGTCAGCCTCTGCTTAGATCAGAAAAAAAAAGCCAAACAAAGCAAAAAACCGTTGGACTCACTGGTTATTTCCAAGCAAAGCAGAGGGCAGATGGGGAGGCATTCAGGGGCCCGAGCGCCTTGTCTTATCTACCTCCAGTTGCTTTGGAAGCAGCTGAGCAAAGCTGATCCGCTGTTGAATGAGAACTCTTTTCCTTTTCCTTTCTCTCTCTCTCTCCCTCTCTCTTCCTCTCTCCCTGCCCTCCCCCCCACTCTCTCTCACACACACACATGCGCGTGCACACACACACATTTCCAAGTGTTTATTTAAATGTTATTTTTAAAATATGGGCAGGGCTGTCACACGGACAGGTGGCCTGGCTGCCTTAGCAGCTCTCATACACCAGGCTGGCTGCCCAGTTTGTTGAGGCCCCTGCCTCCCAACTCTCCTGTTCTGACGACACAGAACACAGCCTTGGTTGTACACGTACGCCTTGAGCCCAGCACAATCTCTCATTAAGGTGGAAGGATTTCTGGAAATGAGCCTGTGGTAAGCTGTGGCTTTAGAATCAACCTTTGGAGTGTGAATATCTGTTTCTGAGAAAATCATCTCTGCTATGCATCTGTTTGTGTTTAAGTTTACATATGACAGACAGTTTTCAATTACCTACATACACATGGAATTAATGAATACAAACATGTAGTCAGACATATACACACAAATATATATATATATTTATATGTATATATCTCAAACAGAGAAGGATCTAGATACAGTGCAGGTGCCATAAATGAAATGTCAATGGTTCACAGAAATTCTGATAAAAGCTTTGTGTAGGGAAAAAATGTAATTGATTTTTAGAGTTTTTCCCCTATATTCTACTTTCTCACCAAAGCTCATTTTTCTCATTGCTCCCTGGTGAAAACAATTTGAGGGTTGCCTCTGCTGGGTTTCACCAGATGCTAAAAGAACACCACCACCACCCAGCTGTACCTGTGCTCACCTCTGCTGGCTGTATGTGTGTACGTTCCACTAATCCCCTGCCAAATGCTGTTTATGCAGAGCACAGATACCGGAATGTGCAGGGCGTGTGGGGAAAATAAGGCTCAGGTTAGCTTGGTGATCATGAGGTTACATCTTGTCATCACTGTATTCAATACATCCCATGACTGTTGTCTGCAACACGAATGGGCACTGGCTGTACCCAAACTATTTCTACGCTGTATTGTCATTGGTCAAAAATGGCCTTGTTCTCCCATTCCCTCCATTTTCCAACTGAAAAAGGAAAGGAATTGATAAGCCTGAGCTCAATTTGTTCTGGCAGTTATTGCAAAATTCCTACTGTGAGGGTGGTGCTGCCCATTGGTGCGGAATGACACGCAGCTATCCGGGGTCCAGACAAAAGCAGACCCCTGCTTTTCTCCAAGTGTATTCAGCCATGGCTAGACATACTGGCCAAGATGCCTGCCCATTCACATCTTAATGGGAAAAAGAGAGAGACAAGAACCTGGAGGGAAAAAAAAGGAGAATGAAAGATTATCAAGTCACACCAGACAACAAAATGTGAACTTGGTGAAGAGGAAAAAAGGAAATTATTTTGACCACAGGACAGTGGAGCATGGACATAATGTGGATATATATGCTTTAGTACTATCCAGCTAAATTATGTTTTTATTACAGATAAAGGCTACTATAATGACATAGATACATGAAACTCAAGAAAGGTAGGCTTGGAGGATGGATTCTCTTCTGTTCTCGCCCCCTCTCTCTGCCATCCCCTCCCCCTCCCTCCCCCTTCCCCTGTCTCTCTCTCTCTCTCTCTCTCTCCCCTTCACTAAGGTCAGCTGCCCATTAATTCAACCAAATGAAACCGTTAGGATGAAATACCACTGAGATACATTCTAAAGTGTAATTTCTCTGAAACAAGTATATACCTTTATTAAAAAACCAAAGTACCAGTCAAAAGGTGAAAAAATATATTACACATTGATGAAAAAGAGGTCATTTAAGAAAAGGCTGGAAGAGCACTTCTTTTTGAAATGGCATATGGAGGCTTTTACAACACTGAAGAAAAGGTGATTTTTTTTTCTTCGTATTTGTCCTTATTCCCTGATCATGAACAGAAGGAAAATGTTTGAAGATAAGGTCACTTTAAATTCTAGGCCATGGCACATGTGCCTCCTCCCTAGGGCTGAGTGCCCTCATCTCTTCCCCTTTCACCTACATCTAATGATACTTGCTCGACCCACCCAACACTCCTGTCTACTAGGAAAACAGCTGACAAGAAGTAATGTCAGGACCGCATCGATGACATACCAGGAATCATTTCTCCCAGCATGAGTCACTTATTTCAGAGGAGAAGTAATGAAATGAACAGGGGAGAATTAAGTTAATTTAAAAATCCTTATTAGTTGTTTCTCTTCAGTCATAATGGAAAAAGGGGGGAAATTACAGATTCAATAACAATGTGCATTTCTTCCATTATGGAGGATGGCTAATTCAATGCATCGCATCAGTAGAGAATGATCCCTCTGGCCTTACGGAACTCCAGACATAGAAACAGAAAGGAAGAGTTTAAGATATGGAATAACAACATCCAGTTGTTGGGAAAAGTGAACCACAACCCCCAGTGAAATTACCTCTGACGGCAATTAAAAGGCCCTTTGTGAGTATTCACAGCCTCGGGCAAACTATTGCAGGCTGCCAGTAATGACAGATTTCTTAGGGACCATTATTTAATTAACAATAATATGAAAGAGCAGCTCAGCTGAGATACTGCATTTACTTACTGGAAACACTAAGCAACGGTAAGTGAACAAGATGTGCAATTTGTTGCCCTTCCCATTATCTTTTGTTCCTGAAATACCTAAGTAGTTGATAGGTATTTGCCACTAGATATTTTCAGCTTGTCTGTGAGGCTGACATGTCCAAAGAACTTTAGCTCTTACTGTCCAGGGCTCCTAATAGTCCTGTGCCGTTTGATTCTGTTAAGAAATCCCCCAGGCCTCAAATGCTCAGGGGGAGCACTCTTTGTCCTTTCCCCTCTAGACAAGGGCAATGCCAGCCCCCCTTCCTTGTATACACCGGGCTCCCTCCCGTCGCACACATCGTTTGCCGCTGATCACCTACCGTAAGTGAGGGCTTTTGTTCTTACTCCCTTCCCAAGCAGCGTGAGGTTGCATCAGCAGCTGGGTGGCTGGCTGCCTGACCCTTCAGCGGATGGACTCAGGGAAGGGAAGCCTTCGTCGGGTGCATCCTCCTCCCCTCAGAGTTACTGGACTCAACTCCCTACATCCACAGCCTCCTTTAAAGCTGACTATAATTCAAAGGCTAGCAAAGGGAGGACCACTTTGAGTTGATCTGACACACAGTGGGAGCTGGCAGCAGGAAGTGAACTCCACAGCTAAAGTGGCAAGCTCAGGAAAATGCAAAATTAGTGCCCTCCGTGGAAGAAGGGGAAAAGTAAGTTATAAAACTCTTCATGTTGTCTGTAATTTCCATGACGGAACTTCCCAAAATCTGTTTTAAAACTGGTCAATGATACAGAAAGACTGTCTTGGGAAATGAATATGTTGATTTAGTTCCCGTGGGAGCCAAAGAAAACTAGCTCAAATAGTAATTTTACATTATTACTGGGTGGCTGTTAATTGTAGTCACCAGGGTCCATTAACATTCCTGCCAACAGAAAATCTTTATCTTGCCTTGATTTGTGATAAGCTTAGGAATGAACAGTCAGTGTGGAACACGGTTATTAAGCAAAACAAATTTCTGTGTGTGACTTCTGAAAAGACAAATCTGAAATCCCAACGAGTTAGCTCATGCTATGTGTGGGAGGAGATCAGGATGGGATGTGTATGGAGGCGCTAGCAGCCACAGTGGATTAGGATTGATTGCAGGAGCTAAAGATTTCTCTCTTTGATTCTTTTAAGTCCACAGTAGCTTTTACTCAAATAATATCAAAGGCATCTGATTAAACACATTTCCCAGCAGGATCTTATCACAGGGAATGCTTTATTATGTACAGTATAATCAGACTGTTACACTATGGCATCAGCAAGTGAATGTCTTGTTTTGAAACAACTTGTAGAAATAGATTTTTATCCCTTTCTTTAATCCTAATTTGATGCTATTAACCAATTCCATTATTTAATTGACTATTTATACTGGAATCAGTTTGATTTATCAGAATGTATTTCCCATTAATTAAGGCTTTCTTTTTACTTTTTAGCCTCTTTCTTTAACCTTCATTTACTTTTAGTACTTTGAAGAGAGACGTTTACAAAATCTTTTTCCTTAATATGACTTAAAGCATGTGGACTGGTTTCTGGTAAACTATTCTTAGCTTTACAGTATAAGAACAAAAACTGATAGAGTTTATATGGGTTTCTTTTAATGATTCTTTACTATATATAGAAGAAAAACGAAAGGGATTATAGGAGAAAGAAATAATAAATTTTCCAAAAGATACATAAGAGCATTTTCCATTCCTAAGAAACCCAATTCCTTTATTGACATAGAAAAGAAATATACAGGAATTTTAACTGCTAATGCAGTTCCCACTGGTAACATTTGAAGTTCTTTGTGGTACTACTATATGGCATTTAAATATCAGAAAGGGGAAAAGGTGCCAGTGTAAAAGCACAGGAGGCACACAATTTTTCCTGACAACAGAGCTAACGATCCTGTCTTGCTGTAAGTGTTACCTGAGCTCAATCAACAGGTTATAATATGATTCTTTTTTTTTGACTGATACTTTATGGCGAATCAAAGTAGAAAGAGCCAGAGTCCAGCATCATTGTCAACTGACTGCACTTCAGAGGGGGACTGTTAATTCTTTCCACTGTATGCTTTTAAGTTCAGTATTTCTTCTAGGCAAAAGTGGGTGAAATGGTGTAAATGCTCCCTGTGATATAAAGTCAGCTTTTGAGAATATCACTGACTTGCAGCATTTGTATAAAACCCTGAGGTCCTTTGATTCCATCCCCTACCCTTGGCAAACCTACAGTTAAGTCAGTGGGAAACTTCCTCCCTCCCCTGCAGTCTCCTGCCCCTCTCTTCTCCTCCTGTCCAAAAACAGGCAAGAGACTTCTTGCTCCTTAAGCAACCTGTCCCAGTTTATAAGTGTCACTGTCAGGAAATCTTTCTTTGTTTAAATCTCTTCTGCTACTGCTTAAGCCCATGTTCCCTGATCCTGATTCCTAAGAGATGACTGACCATCTTCAGTGCATATGAATTTTTTAATTTGCATGCCATTATTAAGCCACACCTTGACTTTTTCTCCTCTAGCCTTAAAAATTTCCTTTCCTTAGACATTAGGTTTCACCTTTAGGGCCTTGTGGATTCCTCTGAACCTGCCCCAAGATCCTGTCTTCACTTCCCAAAGCCCTCTGGGTCATAGCTCTCAGAGACTGACAAAGCTCTGGTGAGGGTTCCAGTGGTGGTCCCTTGGGATCCTACCTGTTAATACTGCCGTACAAATGCCATGATTCTCTTTAAAATGGGAATGTTATCTTGCTGAATCGTTGTTCACTTTTTATTTAATTTAATTCCATTCCAAGTTTTATTAAATTTCTGCTTGGTGCCAACACTATGCTAATTCTGGAGAAACAGAGGCGACAGTCACTGCCTCCAGAGAATTCACAGGCTGGTGGAGAAAGCAGACTCCATGGGCTATGCTGGCATAATGGACAATATGGCATGAGGGCACAGAAGACAGGCATGGTAATTAACAAACGCTTCCTGGAAGAGAGATTGCCAAGCAAAAGGCCTGGAAAAGGAATTTGTGTTTGAACAAAAACATGAAAGTGCTAAAATACAGGGTCTGTGGTTTATTTTGATGGACTAAAAACCACGAGAGGAGAAGGGACAGGAGATGAGGCTAGGAGGGAGGTAGAAGTCAGAGCATATAAATCCTTAAGTGCCTGGCAAGGAGTTTGGATTGTATCAGTTAATAAATGAGGAACCACTAAGGACCTTTTAGAGGGTCAGAGACATGCTAAGATCCCTCTGGCTGATAAGAGGACAGATGAGAACAGAGCCACCAGTCGGGAGGCCACTGCAGGGAGAAAGTATGGAAGTAATGGGAGGCTGAGCAGGAAGGATTCTCATGCTGACTTCTGGGTTTCTCCTTAGACGGCTGGAAGAGCCATTCATTCCCAGGCTAGAGTAAGCAGAGCGAGACCCAGTAACGAGAACAATTATGAGTAAAGCTGGGAGGAAATGGTATCTACTGTGACCATCAATCTTACATTTGTTCAGTGAGTTCTCATTTCCAGATGTTACTATATTTTATTTTCTTCATTATTACTCTGTTTATATTCTAATACTTCTCCAAAGAGCCACATGTCTAAAGCCAAGCCACATCCATTACCACCACCACTTTAATCTGTTCTACTTCGGTGAAGTCTCAATGCTTAGTGATCGTGACTTTAGATGTCCTTAAAATGAGGAGTGAATATGAAATACTTGATAAAGAACTTACTCCCATAAACTACTTGTCACTGCACGGAAGTGGACAATGATCCATTGATAACAATTCTCCCGTCCCTCCACTGACCGGTCAGAACCAGTCTTCCTCATTCATTAAGCCTGAGCAAGCATCAGCACCAGCTTTGAATGCTCAGCACCCACACAGCTCCCTCCTGAAAGCACACCATCTCTGTCACAACACAAATGCAAATTAGGCCATATGGACAGAACTTGTTCTAATTTTTTTTTTTTAACCAAAGAATAAATATCCCCCCACATCCCCTTCTAAATACAAAAACTTGCCTTTGCTGTTCTGAAATTACAGAAGTTCTTCCCCGTTGAACTCAGGAGCCCCAGATGGTTTGACTCATATCCAGGCGTGTGGCCAAGTGCCCAAAGATGTCCACAGCAATATCTCCTTCCCCACAGGCTCTTCTGGAGCCTCGCCACTCCCCCATCAGAGGGGTGTGTGTCCCCTCGTGTGTGCATGGAGCGCGAGGAGCTCATAACCAACAGAATGTGGCCAAAGAGAAGCTGAGGGGTTTCGGGGGCTAGGCCATTAAATATGATGTGACTTCTTCTCTGAGAATGGCAGCATTCACACGGGAGCCCTGACTGTACACAGTCGACTGCTGCACGGAAGCCACCACGCCATGAGGAAGCCAAGATTAGTCCATGTGGGAGTCTCACATAAGGTACCAACTGAGACTGTGTGAAGACCCAGAGACGCCCAGCAGCCTCCAGCTGCACCAGACCCCTGCAGAGGATTATTTAACTTTATATTACAAGAAGAGATGCCTATGTCTATAGCACTTCTGACATGTAAGGGTTTATTACATCTGTCCAAGAAAGCAAAAGTATCACTTTGTTAAAAACTCATTGTTTTCTTGACTTTTGTTGCCTTTATACTGTCTCATTACCTACACCTCTTAATATGTTCCTGGTAAGAATAGGTATTAAAATCAGTATGGAAAGATATTAAGTCAAATTAAAAGATTGAAGGCAGAAAGAATAATAATATCAAGCTATTTAATACTGTATTAGAGCTTGAAACTACATTGGCACTCAGTTAATATTAACTAAGCACTTAGTATGTGTCCGATACACTAGGTATCAAGGAACCATGGATGAAGACGCTGTCTGTTTCTTCACCTGGCTTACAGTACATGGGGAAGAGAGAGACAAGTAACCAATCACGACACTGAATCATGAAGCATGATGACAGGGAGCGCACAAGGCACTCCAAGAGTACAGACAAAAAGGGAAACACAGTAGTAACAATAAAAATAAAATAACAGAACTTAATCTACAGTATTAGGTCATGATAATCCGTGGTCATCCTTTATAGGAGATTATAATCCTTATATGTGAGGCTTGAAAAGGTTGAGCAAATGCCCAGCATCACAGATCAAGTGGCAGAGCTGGAAACAGCCTTAAACCCAAGATGTCCTAATTCTAACATATGCACCATTATCCAAAAGAGACTTTTTTCTTCAAAGTGTGTATTAGAAGACATGTTTCTCTTTTCTTTTAACAGAATAAATAAATATCAATAAGATTTTTACTTTTAAAAACAGATTTTTCTTTTCCTTGAACAGATGAGCCATCCAGGTGTCTTCTATACGTACACTTTTTACACATTAGAAGAGTGAACAATGAAATACCCAGTGTGCCAGTGGGGATTGTGTAAAAGGAACACTATTTGAGAACTGGCAGGTCAAAAAGTCCCTAGCAGAGCTGAACTTCCAGATCGATTTCACCAAGTCAGCCACAGGAAGCCACTGAAGAGCTGGTCCAGCCCCACGTCAGGGGCATCAGCAAGCCTGGCAAATTGCTCTAAGGGAGAGGAAGGGGCTCACATTTTTTATGCCCAAAGCTGCTTTGAAATTTTGGACTAAAAAGAGAAGGAAAGTTCTAGCCCTTTAAATAATCAGGCATAGAAGGATGATGATTTTATCTTTTAAGTCTAAAACCAAATTTATTATCTTGCCTATAATGCCTCCTCCCAACTTCCTGCCGTGAGCACAGGAGTTTCCTCTTCATTGTTTCATCCCGCCCGTCACACCCCACCAGGACCCGCCTTCCTCCTTGTCTGTTCACACGCGTTGGAGACTCTGCCAGCTCGTGAGTTCAGGCAGCCCACTGACCTCCCCTCCCCTCCCCTCCCCTCCCCGCGTCCCGGTGACCCAGTGGCTGGCTGAGGCTCTCCTGACCAGTTTTCCCTGAGCTCTCAGCTGCTTCTCCCACCCAACTCCAGTCCTCTCCGGCAACACCACCATTACACTACTAAACAGATACTTGACCAGTTAGGTTTTCACGCTCAAAAATCTTTCATTGCTCACTATGAACAGCTAAATATATTCAAAACACTTCGCTCCAGCAATATTCAAAGCTCCTAGGTACTGTTTTTTTTGCCCCATTTCCTGCCTCATGTCTCATTATTCTCCTGAATGGACCCCATTCTCCAAGCAAATTAACGATCATTCCCCCAGACAGGCCCCTTGGCATCCTGCATCTGCATCTTTGCACTTGCATTTTCCTTCCCTTGGAAAGCCCCCCTTTCTATCCTTCAAGGTCTAGTTCATATGCCACTTTAAACCTCCTCCTACCTGACAGAAGTCATTTCTCCCTCTTCTGAACCTGGCCTCAAATTTTAGGGGTCCTTATCACAAAGGGATCTGTGCTGCAGTCAGTCATGTGTGGAACATAAGCTGCAGGGTCACTCCTGAGAAAGAATCCCAGTTCATCTGCTTACCTGCTTTGTAGCATTTACCAAGAGCTATGGTAGAAATAACTCACACCAGGGCCAATTTTAAGGAGTTGGGAAGAAATGAGCAAATCAGCTCTCATGAGAGCTGGTAGGAGCCTAGGAGCTAACGCAGCACACCATTATTCATTTGTTTGCTTGTCTGTAAAATGGGAAAAAATTCTTGTAAAGATTAAATGTCAAAGTAGATGTAAACTACTTAACACAGCCAGGCAGAGAAAAGCACTCTATGCTTCCTGCTGCTCTAAAACACTCTCGCCACCAGGCTAGTAATGGTGCCATGCCCATGCCAGCTCCCACCGCTGTTTCCACACCAGTATTAATGGTAGGTTCTTCCCCATTGAACTGTAAGCTCCTTGAAGGGGGGAAAGGGAACTAACATTTACTGAGCAACTACTATTTTTCAAACACAAGAGTTTAACCATCTGCCATACACCAGCTAAGAGCTTCAGATATATTTTCTCACTTAATTCTGACAATCTCCCTGTGTCTATAATTATCCACAGTTGGTAGATGGCAAACTGAGACTGAATTTAAGTCACTTGTTCAAGACAGCACGGATAAGCAGAAGGGATGAAACTGAAACAATTTTGTCTTCACCAACTATTCTTTGATTAACTGTATCTGATGCTCAAATATCTATCAAATTAATAAATTAAGCCTGAGTTTTAGATAGCAAACTGACTTCTGTCAAAGACCTCTCTTCCTATAGATTAATCTTCATGACCCAGGGAAGACTACAGAATTGTCCTACTTTCGTAAAGTTCCACACAAAGGTGAAGTTACAGGCAAAAACACTGAGTAGCAAGCATTTGCAAACTTCTTAGCAAATAAGAATGTTAACCAAAGAATTACATTTAAAACACATGCTTTTTTTAATGAACAAGCACACATTTAATGCAATTATAAATGGTGCATAAAACTAGAAATGAGTGAGCATGTGAGACAACTCCAAAAATCAAAATTGATCATTCTTGTCTAACTCTAGTCAAAGAAATTGCCCATGGACCGAACTGTAGTTTCATTAGCTTGATTAAAAGTGAAAACTGGAGGAAGGATAAAGTAGGTCAAAAACTTCCTGACTCCTTTAGGATTAAAACATTTACTGGATACTAAGTATGTGTGAGAGGATCGGTAAGAAGCTATTTGCCATTTTTGGAGGATATGGAAAGAACAACAGGGCACCCTCAAATGGAAAAGTTGATTTTAATGAGAATGAAAAGCAAACAGGAATTGGGCATGAACCCCAGCAAAAGGATTTCTGAAGTGGAAATTCCTTTACTTATGACCCAAGCTAAGGAATTTATAGCTAGAGGCTCAGCACACATAAGGGATAAACAAGGCAGGTTTTATTATGGACTGATCAGGTTTTTCAAAGCCCGTGCTTAAATACAAAATTCAAACTTTCCACCATTTTTTTTTTTTTTGCTCTATTCCTCTCACCTACACGTGGACACACACACACACACCTACCCTTATATAAAACCCAGTACAGTTTCTAAACTCCTAAGTCAGCCACCCTATATGTCCCCCTCAGCCACATCAACCCCACAGTTCCATTTCTGAACTTCTCAAAACAACTCTTTCATAAACTGGTTTGGTTGTGGAAAGGAGAAGTGCAAAAAGAACAGGTGGGAAGAAAGGGGAAGATTTCAGAGACTGATAATGGCTTGAATGAACATTGTAGGAGCTGGACTTTGAGGCTCGGGATTCACAAGTTTTTAAGGAACTTGGAGAAGCAGGAATTCATAGAAAGATAAATAATCAAAATTAACATAAGCAAGGGTGATGACCACCTTTTCTATGAAATCTCCACCGAAAATTATTCTTTGCTTTTCTTCTCCTGTTCAATTTTTTTTTAAGGTAACATCATAATTCCTTAACTCTACACACACCATCAATTGATTAACAGCTCCTTTGAGGGTTGGGAGAAGGTAGTATGACTGCATTAAATGTACACACTGATTCTAAGAGAGATCCCATTTCAGAAATGCTGACTTCGGGGTTGGGGGCAGTGTCGTGAGGCAGGTGAGATGCAGAGACAGGGAGTGGAAGTGAGAGCACAACCAAAATCCGGAAATCTGGCACCTGTACAGCCTCTTCTGTCTCTGTTAAGGGCTGACCTCTGTAGATGGGTGGCTTAGGGGAGGCTGGGGAGTTGATGGCCATAGAAGAAGGATGGGGCTTCCGTGCCCATAATGACTACTCCAGAGGAAACTGAGATGGAACATCTGTAGTAAATGAAAAAGACTTTAGGGCAGGAAACCATCTGAGCTTCCAGCATACAAAACCATACTACATACTCTTTCCAAAGAGATCCTTGGGGTGGACTTTGGTCGGTAGCACAGACATAGACATCCGGATTCAGGAATGTTCAACGCTTGCTTACAGAATGACTGAAAATATTTTTCTTTATGGGATTCCACAGTGGGAATCTTGCTGTTTGTGAACTGTACATATTCAAAGGTATCAGCATCTTATGAATTTTTCACTCCGCTTGGTATCCACAACCACCTGCTTTGTTCTCTGTGGGTTTTATATACCGAAGAAATTTGACTGCTAAGTAAAATGGGCTTCCATATATTTGTCCAGGAAGACCCTTGACTGAGAGGCGGAATAATGCTGTGACACTGAGTTGTGTTCCAGTTTAATGGTGATGCACCTCATGGGACACTGTCGTATTTCACAGTAATATCTAGGATCGTCACAAAGTTTCTTCTTTTTAAGTATATTTTAGAGGCTCTTTCTATAAGTAAAAGTAACAGCTTCAGAAGTTTAGCTGCCTAAAAGCAAAAGACCACTGTCTATATTTACTTCTGTGCAGGCACGGGCCACATCATAGGGACAGTCACCAGCAGAGGCAACTGACTTTCTGCCTCTATAGTGATGTTTGAGGGTTGCTAAGTAGAACTTCCATAACCATGTAAAGCTCAGAAAAACTGGAATAATGAAGAAAGAAATTAGAGGGAGACCATAAAAGCCCAGTTCATTTCAAGGAGAAAGCGGTAACCATCCCTTCCCCTATATTTAAAATATCACAACAAATTTAAATAACAAAATAAACAATTCACCGAGAGCACACTTTATGTACAACTTTAATTCCTTCCTACTGCGTTCATTACCAAGCTGTTTGCTTTCTTCAGGCAGGATGTGGGGAAAAACTTTTAAAAGACTCATTTAACACAGAAGTCAATTTCCACTAATGTATTCTTCGTGAGGCATATGTGTTCTTCCAAAGCAAATCTATCTATATATACATAAATATATTAGTATCTTCTTTTATATGAACAACAGAAATTAGCCCATCTTCAAACACATCATTGCTGTTCTTATCCCATAGGAAAAATGCAGGAATGTGAGAACTATATTATTTATAATAATTGCAAGCTGGTTAGTATTTCTGATAGAACTGTTTTTCCCTTCCATTGTATAAACAGCTCTAACTGTGAAAAAATAATGTTGCTATTGTATAACCCCGGTTCTACTTTCTAAAAAGTTAGGGAGGGAGTATTTTTCATGCATTCTGTCCTGAGGAAGCAGGAATTAAGTGCTTTCCATCAACGGTAGCTATCAAGTTATTTAACACAGGAAAGTTTACACGCACTGCAGGCTTTGATGCTCTGGGTTTTAGAGGGATAACGAGAGGAGCTCCACAGCTTTCATAGGATCACCGAGGCCTCCACGGGTCCTGAACATCCACAAGCCACTTCTGTACATGCCAGTGAAAGGGAGGAATGTGAGGGCTTTGCACTCACGTGCAGGAGGCCAAGGTGGGCAGGAAAGAAATGAAATTTGAGGCAGCCAAACTGCCTACGAAATATTCATTCCAAAGATTCCAAAGAACACCTTTTTCTTTCTTGAGCTCTTCAGACCACAACTATAGGTAGAGATGATTTTAATTGGCAAGAATCCATGTCTACTTTGTAAGAGATGGGAGACTATAAGGGACAGTACTTAAAATGTCTCAAAATTTCAAATCTCATTCTGTCCAGAAAATTCAGCCAGTGCAAACAGGATAGGGACATGTGCGCCCCCCCACCCACACACACACACGTGCCCCTGCACACTTAGAATACAAAAGATGCTATAACTAGCCACAGAAAATAATCAAAAAAACTGAAACTGATATATAGGCAAAATATACACATATGAAACACAGGCATTAAAGGAAATATACTAAATAGAGTAGATATATTAAGCTCTATCTTTGATAAATGCAATCTAAAGAATTTTCTCTATTCTACAGAACTTCCTAATAGCTAGTCCTTCATTCAGTTTCCTTATATGGAAAAACTATGTCTGGTCATTACAGAATTTGGCTGGGCCACAGTCTACTACTCAATAGTACTTATTAAAGGTGCAGAGATTTGCAAAATAACACACATACATTAAGCCGTTTCAGAATTTTGGCCCAAAAGGTGTACGGAACACATTTCAGGCTTAGCTTCATCATTTTTACAACTCAGGTAATTTCTCCCTGTGTGGCTGTTCAAATGTCAGCTGCCTCCTTACTCATTCACAGAGCCCTTCCACCTACATTATCCCAGCAGGCCCTCCTGGTAGTCTTCTGAGGTCAGTGAGAGAACTGTCATTCCCCACTTGGCAGGTGAGGGACAAACTTCACAGAAGTGACCAGTCAGAGGTAATGAAGCTGGAACCAGGGGCCTAGCTGACTCTTAGTCTGGTGCTCTTTGGGAAAATTACAGATAGGGTTTTATCTCACAACACATGGAATATTCCCTTTGTGACTACCAATCACGGTATTCTGAAAATGGCTTTTTTTGGTAATGCCCTTTGGTCCATCTTCTAGGTCCCTAAAACAGATAGCTATTTCTCACCCATCTTTTTCATTAATTCATCTCCTGGGTTAAGATTCCTTCTTCCAGAATGCCTGCCTCCCCTTACACAGGGATCAGAGAAACATGAGCTGGTTTCTGCCCGCTGGTCCAAAGAGAAAGAGAATCACTCCTACCTGGTAATCCACCGTCTAGCACACCATTGTTCTGTATTAACAAACACGTCACCCTAAATAAGGCACCTGGCTTGCTTTTACTTAACAATCAATGTGCCTATAGAGCTAGAACTCCTAAGAGGCACCGTTTCCCATTCTGATACAGAAATTCTATAGTCTCCCCAGCTTTTCCTCTGTATCAGTTCTCACTGAAGTGATTTCTTATACAGAAATGAAGAGGCATATTGTACGAAATGATTATAAGATATATTTTTCTTTTGTTCATTTCAATAGTGAGTATTTGAGAGGAAGCTAAATGAGTTCTCATGATGACAGGTGGAAGGTGGTAATTGAGTTAGCATCAATGCATTCATTTTAAACCATTTGTAGAAATGGAGCATTATTTAGTTGCATGGGTCTGAAAGCTCCAAATATGTACATTTGTTCTGAGATGACAGCAGTTCTCCCACATTAACAGTGGGGGAAAAAAAACCCACAGAAGACATTTTGTTTGTTTGGCTTGAATGCTATGACACCTCGTTGAACCCAGCTAACATAAAGGAAGAAAAGGTTGATGAGGTCATAGCCAAGGAGTGATGTCACCAGCTAATCTGACTTCATAGCAACAAAAGAAGTTTGACTGATGAAAAGGTGTCCACAGGGTACAAGTCAACATCGCTTTGCCTAAACAAGCTTTTTGGACCAGGAAAAAAAATGTGTTAGCTAGACTCTCTTAGTGTGATCACAGTAGCATGTGACTAATGGCACTTTAACATTTTTTGTGAGTGACAGAACAATTAACTGACCACTGAAATCCTGGAAAGGTCACATTAGCAGTCCCTATCAGGGCTTCACCTGATAAGTGCTTTCCACCATGAGCTCAGAATGATTAAAGTCAGAAGTGATCCATGGCTGCTTAGAAACGAAGTCCAACATTCCTAGTTTTGTCAGTACCACGCATGGGGTAGGCACAAGATTATTGTGGATGTCAAAAAAGATACTTAGATTTTGCTTTTGGTTTTTTAATGAGTCAAGAAAAGCAGTTGGGCTAATGAAAACATTAGTTATTAGCTGTCAATTTTGGAAATGAATGCTATTTTTAAGAGTTTAGGAGGATGTCTGAACATAAATATTTCACAGAGCACACTGTTAATTCAAGCCAATCAATAATACAGCATAACCCTCCAGCTGTTACCAATGAGAAGAAATTTATTCAGTAGTTTTTATTCCTGCTGAAATCCATATCCAAAGGTTTGGGATTGATTATTGAAAGATAAGTTGTCTTTTTTATATCAAAATATTGTTTATTACTCAAAGATATCTATAGCAGTAACATGCTATGACTCTAATTCGTTGAGTAGAAAACTGAATATTTACTGACATTTCTTGAAAACTTGCTACAAACTCACAGGAAAAAACTTGACACCATCACACTGTGTTTTCTTTAATTTGACAGGAAGTCAACTTCAAGCAGATTGACCCGCATCGTGATCTCATTTGGGAAGCTTAAGTGTCCAGTAAACTGCATCATTCTTTTTTTTTTAATTTGGAAAATACTCAAGTTCCAGTGGCTTATCATCCTGTTACTTTCTGCAAGCCTGGCAATCCCATGTGGACTTCGGGTAGAATGAGCAATGCAAAGAGCTGGCTGGGACTTGGCATGTCCTTGTGCTTCTGGGGACTGATGGGCCTGACGACCACCGTGCTCTCAGGGACACCAACACTGCCCAGTGAATTAGAAGTGCTGCCGTCAGATAGGCCACAGTCACACTCACGGACAAAGAGGAGCTGGGTTTGGAACCAGTTTTTTGTCCTGGAAGAATATACGGGAACTGACCCTTTGTATGTCGGCAAGGTAAGAACTGTCCAGTAAAAGATAAGCATAAGGTATCGGGATTGAGTTATCAAAACTGAGTATGAATGTGAATTAAATATGAAAGCTCACCTAGCCTACGTCTGAGTCCTGAGAATAACTGTAACTAGTGGTATGCTACCTGACAGCTAGCTGAAATCTAATTTCTGCTTTGTCAGATACCAATCAGAAAGAAAAGGTTGCCCTCCTTATTGGTGCCTCTGCTGTAAGCGGGAGAAACGAGGAATTGGGTTTTGGAGGAAAAGCCTGGGACCTTACAAGAGGCACCCAAGTCTCCAAAGAGGCAGCAGTAGCCTCGCGAATAACAGGACGGAAATGACAAGACAGGAAAGAAAGAAACCGGGAAATGCAACAGGGGAAGGAGAGGGGGCCTTTTTGCTTTTCTTTCTTTCAAAGCATTTCCACAGGTATTGCCTGAGGCCTAAATTTAATAGGAAAAAACAAAGAATAAAACAGTCTTCATTTCAGAAGATCCTAGTATGTGCTTTAGGAGAGCTGGAGACAATCAATGAATATATTTATAAACTTTACACTTGAATTCCCTTGATTTATCTATCATCATTTCCTTTTTAATCCAGCCTTTCTCCTGTGTTTACTTTATCTGGATCTTAATCAGAGACCATTTTGCAAAGGCAACCAAGTGAGAGAAAATGGGAAACAAGGAACTAATTAGAAAATAAATAATTCATTCAAATGGTAACGTAAACACTTGTTTGGCACAGAGGCTAAAAGAGTAAGGGCCGCCGAGTCAAACACGTGTGGGTTCAAAACCCAGCTCTGCCAAATGCTTGCCGAGTGACTCTGGGCAGGGCACGAAGCGCCAGGAGCCTGTTTCCTCAAATGCCCAATGGGGACAACAAAGGAACCACAACTGCTCAAGAGTCATCTACAGAGCTTGCTCTTCAGCTCCACCCACTTCTTAACCCAATCGCCTCACTTCTGTCCCCACAACCACGCTAGCTGAGTCTTCGAGGCCCCTGAGGACCTCCGGTCTAGCAAACCTGATGGCCTCCCTCGGTGCAGCTGCCCCCCCAGCAGCTCGGCCCCTCCCCGCCTCCTCCCCTGAGCTTCCTGACGGCCACAGCCCCAGCTCTTCTCCTTCTCAGCCTCTTCCTCTAGCTGACCCTTGTCAGCCTTCCCGGGGCCTCTCCTCTCCCCACATTCTTTCCCTGGGTAGCTCTGCCTTCCCTGTGGTTTTAAAACAGCACCTCTAACCGAGACTCATAATGTGCTACTGCACATGTGTTCGTTCCACATTTAAGACGCAAAGGCCTCCCAAACGCAGTGCGGCCTGCAAGGGATTCCTGGTTTTCCTCCAAACCAAGTCTGCCCAGTCTTCTCTGGGTTAGCACCGCCACCACTCGGTCCCTAAAACCAGAGGCCTGGTGATCGTTCTTCCCTCTCTTGCCCCTGCATCCTCTCCACCTACAAATTCTGCTAGTCCTACGTCAGAATCAGTCCCAACGCCTCCGTTTCTGTCACCTCCACTTCCCCATCTTCCCTCACCCATTCAAACACCTACACTTCCGACTGTCTTCCTCCCTTCTCCCACATTCCTTCCAACCCATTCTCCACATATGCTCGTTTTGAATGTGAGTCAGACCAGGCCGCTCTGCTTACAGCCCTCAGGGTCTCCCTACTGGACCCCCCCTCCCAGCACACAGGGCCGCTCCTCTCTGACCCAGGCCGCCTTCGGGCCTCCCACATCCCCTGCCACTCTGTCCCCCACCCTCGGATTCCAGGGACACAGCCTCCGGCATTTCCCACGGCCTGCCAGCGTCGCCTTACTATTCCCCCAAAACGAAATGCTCTTCCCCTGGCCTCCCTCACGGCTGCCTCCTCCGCATCCTTCAGGGCTCATTTTAGATTCAGCTCTTCCTTGAACATTCTCTAAGGCAGGCCCCTCTGTTCAACTCCTTCACTGCCGTTTTTTTTCACAGCTCTAATCACAACCTACAATACCTCATTCATTTGTTTATTTACATGTTTATCATCTGAAGCTCCAGACAGACTATAAGCTCAGTGAGGATGAGGACACTGCCCCCATTATATCCCCGAGGCCTATCACAGCCCCCGTCACATAGAAGGTGTTGAAAAAGACATTTAGTAAATGAACGCTTCTTGGTGTGTAAGGATTAAGTAACTCATGTAAAGTGCTTAGCACAGTACCTAGTCCACAGTACAATCTGAATAATCCTTACCTGGTAGTAGTAGTAGTAATAGAGGAGGCGGCGGCGGAGGGGGGGTTGTGGTAGCAGTGTAGCAGCAGCAGGAGTAGTAGTGCAGGGGTAGGAGTAGAAGAATAGTAGTAGTGGTGGTAGTAATAGGAGGAGGAGGAGAAGTGGCCGGAGCGGAGCAGCCGCAGTAACACAGGGGGCTTCATCCCGGGAATTCAGCACCTTGGGATGTGCACCGAATCCCTGAGACAGATGCATAGGTCAGACCAAATATTCCAATGTGTATGTCATGCAGCTGCAAATCTCTTGGCCTCAAAATCTGTGAATTTTCTTTTGATGCCTCCCTGTCCTTCTCTCCTCCCTTCATGCACAGCCACATGCTGTCACTATCTCCTCACCATCACATCCCCCCCAGGCTTGTTCATGACGGGGGGGGGGGGGGGGGCCCTCTGTTCTTCATGACTGACTAAGCTGAGCTGCCAGCCCTCCCCCCAGGACTCAGGACGCTTGTCTCCTTGAAGAACCCTTTCGATCTCGTGTCACTCATCTGATTAAGAAAGCACTGTAGCTCTGCAACGCTCATCAGAGCTCTTAGCGTATAGTTCAAGGGCTTCCAGAAAACTAGTCCTCCTCCTTTATCCCACCCTCCCCTACAATTTCTCTCATCTAGTCCTGATCCCCAGGCAAGCCAGGTCTCCTTCCTGGCCCTGACACACACACCACATTCGTCCCCAGCCCAGACACATGCCCAGGACACTGCCCCGGCAAGGACATACTGGCACCTCCCTCTCTCTTCCATCCCATTCAAGCTCCTCAGGGCCCCAGCTTAAAAGCCACATGCATCATTAACACATCTGCCATCTATCCAAATTTCCAAAGACTTCTAGCTACTCGATATTTGTAACATGTTTCTTACATAGACATACATGGCTACTGCTATAGTTCAGGACAATACATTTGTATTCACTAATTTCTTTGTATGCAAATACAATTTAGTGCCCTCTTCCCTTCTCCCAAGGGGAGAAATGAGATGCCAACCCTAGCATTCCTTACACTTCCCGGACATCATTACCCCAGCACAGAACAAGACACACAAAAATGCAGAAAGACAAGGGTATCTGACATTACTGGGCGACCACAGTACCATATGTCAGTCACATTCACATAGAGATCATTTAACCGTCATAAGTATGCTGTTAAGTAAATACGCATAATCCACCACTTTAAGATAATTAGCCTGGGGAACAAGGCTCAGAAAGGTTACAGTCAGTGTCCAAAGCTGCACAGAAGGTAACAGGAAATCTGACAGCAAAACCATGGGTTCCCTTGACACTGCCCTGCTTGCGGCCATTATGTAGACTTAGCCCTGAGAAACACAGACAAGAGTCCACAAACCAGGAATCTAACCGAGCCTGGCTGCTTCCCGTGCTGGGAGTTCTTTGCTGTGGAGCACCCTCTAAGTCTCACAACCAGTGCCCACCTTCCTCCAGTGCCAACCCAGGGCACAGGAGCCGCTGGGAGCTCTCCAGTCATCCTGCCCAGCCACACTCCCGCAATCAGCGAAGTGGTTAAACTGGGCGTGTCACAGCCACGTGAAGAGGAGGACCATATATTCACTCACCCAGGCACTTTTCCCCTTTACTTTCTTCTGAAAGAGAATCCATCGCCTTTCATTCCCTCTCCCTAAGGGGAGTTCGGCTTGTCACCTTGAGCTCTGGGCCATGTCTGTTTAGAGAGCCTGCCCAAGTATTTGCTTATTCAGAAAGGGGTATGGCAACAATTATCAGCTGTAATTGGCCTAGCCTTATAAAATCCACACCGAGCTTTCCAGGGACAAGGCAGTGTCCAGTTAAGCCTTGATTATATTGACTTATGCAAAGAGGGGGATGCGGAGAGCTTGTGCTCATGCACTCATCTGTAGTTCCACGTCGTGCTGAGGTTGACAACTACACGGAAGCTGTCTAACCTCAAATTGCAAGCACGGCATTCCTGCAAGGAGAGGAGGCACTGTGAAAGATGACAAACGGAGGGACAACCACCCTTGCTTTTAAAAATCCCAAGTCAACTAAGATTTTTCTAATTTGCATGCATTTCCCATCATTCACTAATTCTTTATCTGAACATCTTACAGATTAAGAAATCATTAAGTAGGATATCCACCTGTCTTATTCTGTTTAGATTTGGGGGGAAAAAAAATGTTTTCCCAAGATGTACACAACTATGTGCTGCCATCTCCACTCCAGAAGCTCCTTCCTTCTTCAGAAGAGGTGGTGCTCAGTTGGTGTTGGCTTAATTAAATATGGATAAATGTAAAACACATTCTTATTACACTGCCAATTTGTTGAGTGACTTAGAGTGAAGCTGTTAAAAAGTCTCTTCATTGCAATTTCTCTGACCAAATAGTGCTCTTTGGCTGGCAACCCCTAATGTGAAATGCACATTACAGTGCCAATGACTGGCTACTGGCTCTCAGCTCTATGTCCACCTTGCCACGCTCCACTTTGCGACCCCGGGGCCAGGACTCTGAACGCCGCTATTTCTCTTTTTCCAACTGGCTCCGCAGCAGGTTCTGATGAGAGAATGTGCTTGAGAGAGGATCAGGGGCAGGAGGAGGGGGGAGGGACTCACTCCTTCTACCTGGCTGGCAGCTGGGTCCAGCACCTGGATTCTTTCCACACTCACAGCAACAGCCTCATCACACCCCCACGGAAGTGTCAGCACCCCTGGATGGTGCCCCCTTCTCAGGAGTCTGAGTCTCAGTTCTGTGGAAGGTGGGGGCTAAAGGGCTCCTCCACTAAGATCCCAAACCTCCAGCCCCAGGGGGCAGCACTTCCTGAGAGTTCTCAGGCCCTGCCTCCTGCCAACTTCTAGGTTCCAAGGGCCCCCACTTCTGCCCTCTGCTCCCCCAGCCAGAGAGGCACCTGCTGCTTCCTGTTACTATCCCTCTGAGACCTCAGTGTTCCCTTGTGCCTTTTCGATCCTCCACATTAAATTCTGCTAAGTAACTGGTGTAGGTTTTGTTCCCTAACTGGGTCCTGAACCGATTCGATTATATTCCTCAGAAATCAGTTCCATGGAAGCAGATCTCGGCCCCCTTCACAGCACCCTTCCTGCCCCTGCTGCTTCTCCATCAATGCCCTCTGGCTCCCTCTCACTTACCCCACCTTTGCTCCCCACCTTCCCTCCCCTCTCTCTTGCACAGGCTTGCAAACACACACACAAGAAGCTACCCAAAAGATGCCTTCTAGCCCTTTTAAGACAAAGCTTAACATGATGTGCCAATGGGTTTCAGCCCCGGGCAAGTTCACTATGGATGCAGTGTGACCAAAGCAAAGACAGCAGAACGTTCTTGGGGTGAAAGGGTTATACCCAACTTTATTTCCACAGCGGCAGGTCAAACACTAAAATCTCAACCACTCAGAGTGAGTCTGCATGCAGCAGGCCGGTCTCTGCCTCTGAACCTCTGTCCTCAGCACTGCCACCACTCCAGCCTCTGCTCTGCTCTCCTGCAGCCTTGCAGCCCTGCCACCGTATCACCCAGAGCACTGGGCAGGGCTCTTTACATAGAGTCAGTAGCAATGCATTGCCCACATGTGTAGTGAGTTAGCCACCAGGGCCAGGTGAGAATCCTGGCCACAGGAACCTTCATTTTATCCACACTCCACCCCTCCAGGATTCTCTCCTTTCAATTTATGTGCCCTCAATCCTCTGCAATGGTCCCTGTGCAAGAAAGCTGGTGCATTGTAACCAAATTCCATAATAACAGAGGCTATGACAATATACAAATAACAAAAATTACAACAAATTATAATAACCCTCAAACCTGGGGGAGACCCATTGCATCCTGGCTGTATTCAAACCAGTTCTAATAAATTATAATAAAACTCAAGCCTGAAGAGATCCATTGCCACCAAGAGGTCATCCTGGCTGTATTTAAACCAGTTCTACTCAAAGGCATTAACCAAAAGGGCCATGGGTGGGCCTTACGGTACCCACCTTCTCCAGCCTCCCCAGCAAGAAGTCCCGTAGACACGCAGGCTGATATTGTTGCTTCCTCTCTGCCCTTTGCCTCGTCCCAGCAGCTAGAACCGCAGCTCCAGTCCAATTTCTCTCTGTCTGCTCCTGCCTTTTTGAAACCAACCCACATCTGGGTCCTCGTGAACTTCACAGGACCTTTTAAATTCTTCCTTCCAGAAGCAGACAGTATTTCCTTTTGTGCTTGAGCCTGAGGACAGCAGCAGAGCATGGAGCGCTCCACGACCCGAGGAGGGGCCGCACCTCTCCTGAAAGAACTGCAGTTGCCGAGTCCCTCTGGCTTATCCACCAGCTTCCAACCAGGTGGGGGCTCAACCGAGGAGGGGCCGATGCCTCCACACCGGCAAGACCTCCACCCCCACCTGTTCATCACACCTCCGCTCCTCCATTTCCGGGGCTGACGGCTCCCCTACATCCCTGACCTGCCCCACGGCACCTGCCAGCCTGCGTGCTGCTCCTTCTAGGGCCGCAGCTCCTTCTCGTGCTGCTTCCTCTCGGGCCACAGCACTTCATAATGACGCCATTTCAATCAGCTTTCTCTTGGGGTGGAGCCCAGCCCTCCACCCCTTCACAGTGCATGTCCACAGGGAACACCTGGATGTCTCCCCATCATAGGTGCAGCCGCTGAAACACTCCTTCCATGAGGACAGCCTGTGTTTTTCCCTGGTCACCAATGAACCCTGCTGACTGTCGCCAATTGTCTTGCCAATGGGTTTCAGCCCTGGGCAAGTTCACTATGGACTCAGTGAGACCAAATAAATGACAGTAGAACATTCTTGGGGTGAAAGGGTTATACCCAACTTTATGTCCACAGTGGCAGGTCAATCACTAAAACCTCATCTGCTCAGAGCAAGTCTGCACGCAGCAAGCCAGTCTCTGCCTCTGGGCCTCTGTCCTCAACACTAGCCAGCCTCTGCTCTGCTCTCCTGCAACCTTGCAGCCGTGCCACCATGTCACCCAGAACACTGGGCAGAGCTCTTTACATAGAATCAATAGCAACACATTGCCCACACGCGTGCAGTGAGCTAGCCAACCAGGGCCAGATAAGAATCCTAGCCACAGGAACTTTCATTTTATCCACACATGATTTCACAAAAATCTTTAATCCTACACCCTACACTACTCAATAAAGTCAATAAAACTTTATTGACCATTTGCTACATGTGAGCATCCCCACAAGAGTGAAAGCCACATGGTTCCTGCCTTCAGGAACGCACAGCCCTAGGGTTCCTCCGGTCCTCCTGGTACAGATGAAACAAGACTAAGACCTGAGGTTCAGCCCAGACTCTACTGACAACAGCCAGCAGATGGCTCCGGGGCAGCCAGAACCTCCTTGCAGAGCGCAGATGTTCAGCGTTTAGCCTCCTGTTACTTATGAAGCACTCCCCATCAGGGCAGAACACTTACACTTGGCCTGCAATGATCACAAGGACGCTAATTTTTTTAAGGTTCATAAGACAAAACTGTTATGATAAACAGAACATCTCAGAACAGGCCCAGTTACTTTACGTCAGCTTCTACTCCTTCTTTTTCCCCTAGATAATCGGTCATGCCCTAAATTAACCTATTTCATTCTAAGTAAAAGTACTATGCCACATGCCTTAAAATTACAGTATTTTGCATAAATATGTATATGTCTATTTATATGGACATATGTAAACACGCACACATGCTTTTTCTTTTTTAATCCTGAGACCCTGACTTCCTACTCCCTATTCCATTCCTCTGCCTGGGAACCAGTTCCAGATGGGATGAATTTTCATTTCTTTGTGGCTGGGTCTGAATAAAATGACTTTCTATTCTACGCAGTAAGAGCCAGGCACCTCTGCTTTTTAACTGCAGAAATAGAAGATCTGGATTGCAATAACAACGACACTGTATACAGAACGAGGAAATGTGAGAACTTCATATTCTAAATAGAATTCTTTAGACAGAAAAAATACAACCATTTTTTCAGTCAGTTTTATTCTTTTATTTCCCTTCTCTAGATAAGACACAGCTGAATTCCTCTAGGCAGCAAAATTGCTGCCTGTGTGATTTGGCCATCAGGCAACCTGAGGTCAGCTCAAAGACAGCCACAACATCCAAACCCATCCATGTCTGAGGATGTTGTGAATACATTTTCTGGTCCCTTCTTGGTGGCTGTGCCACTTACTCCTCAGAGTAACACTGTCCAGTAACACTTTAGGCAGCCTTTGCCACTGGACTGTGCATAAGGAAAAAGCCAACAGGTTGTTTTTGCAGTCTCTGCCACACTCCTGAAGTTTGAAGGGAGCAGAGAGGAGCTGGGCACATTAATACCCTTTTCTTTATGCACATACATCATCATCATAATCGGCCCCATTTATAGTGTTCCTATTATGGGAAAGACACTCTGCTAGGTGCTTTACATACGTTAATTTCTAATGATCCCAACCACCCTGCAAAGTATGTATTAATGGTGTTGTCCACATTTATGAGGAATTTGAGAGTAACAAACATTAAAAAATTTTGTCAAGAGCACTCAATTTATAACTGACACAGTGTTTGGACCAGATGCATTTGCCTCCCCAATCTAAACCTAACACCGGTTGTCTTTTTTTACATACTAAATCTCATGAACTTCATTGCTGAACTGTGAAACGTGCTAAGAACCAGGCAGCAGCAGAGGTAATGGCTGTCCCCTGGGCCATGTAATTCCAGGGTTCTCACACTGTCTGTCATCAGAGATGCAGAAATGTATTTCTGAGCCTAATATGAAAACAGGCTCCTTTCATGAGTTGTTACAAAGTAATCTAGGAGGAAACATAGTTGGATGGGCAGGTAAAAGCTTGTGCATAACTCAGCCATCCACACAGATTTGAGTGATTCGATTATGAGCCCAGGAACTGATCCCACCAAAAGGAGATAAACACTGATGCAAAGAGTAAAAGCCAGCAACATAAGCGTAGTCCTACTGAGTGAAAGAGGAACCGGGACCACAGAATCAGCGGTGCAAGAGCCCATGGGGTCATTTTCTATTTCGAGCATATTGGTCGAAGCCTATTTATTAATCTTCCGTTTTTCAGCCAACTTGAATCACCATAAAGTTTTTGAAACTCCAACACTTAATTTATACCACTTTTTTTATTTTAAAATGTTTAGGATTGTCTATTTTTCTTCTTAAGTGAGGATGCTGGACATCCTTGTTAGACTTGCTCCTATTCTCACATTGGTGAACTACACTTTCCAGAACCTGTTTTCTACACTTCTCAGGGACAGGAAATTAAAAAAACATGTGAGTGTGACATGGAAGAACTTTATTCAACAACCTCTATTTGCTCTTTGATACAGTCACATTCAATGCATATTAGTTCTTTGTAGACATATGATTTAAATGCTTAAGTGAAAAAAAAAGTCTTCCTGTTTGAAAGGAGGTCGTAAGTTTGGACCACACTGAAAATTTATTTCCAACACCTATTCATATCCGTAATGAGATTTCGATGCTCTTTTTTTCTTAGCTTCATTCAGACATGGATAGGGGGGACGGATCCATCAAATACATCCTCTCAGGAGAAGGCGCAGGCATCGTGTTTACCATTGACGACACCACAGGAGACATCCACGCCATTCAGAGGCTCGATCGAGAGGAAAGGGCGCAGTACACTCTGAGGGCACAAGCCCTGGACAGGCGGACAGGCAGGCCGATGGAGCCGGAGTCGGAATTCATCATCAAGATCCAAGACATCAACGACAATGAGCCCAGGTTCCTGGATGGCCCTTACGTCGCCACAGTGCCAGAAATGTCGCCAGTGGGTAAGGTGGAGATTCACTGATTCTCACACACAGTGGGGCATCTTCCTGCCTATACTCAGAGAAGGAGAGAATGTGAATAGCTCACAAATTAAAAAACTGAACCAGAAATGACACCCAAGTCCCTAGGCAGGCAGGAAGCTACTGAGACACTGAAATGAGTCATGGTACAAAATAATAGTAGTACTACGCTTAGTATTTTTACTCACTTCTGATTCTTTAAAAACAAAAGATAGACAATAGACAGATAATGACGGATAGACAGACAATGCTTAACTCGTAAGGGAGAAGCATTGTGGCATTATGAGAAGAGCAATGAAGACTCCTTACTGTTAACTAAGAACATAAAACACAAATGACTCCTGTCCCCACTAAAGAAAGGCAAGGTAGGAGTGGCGGAAGCTTGACCTAGAAGGGGCTCTCACAAGGACGCAAACCTAACATCTGCAAATCCTTTAGGGTGGCCCCCTCAGGGCTGCACCAGCCTTCAGCAATTCCACTTCAACAGGCCTCCACCATCTCTCTTCCGCAGGGACCTCTGTTATCCAGGTGACAGCCACAGATGCCGATGATCCAACCTACGGCAGCAGTGCCCGGGTTGTATACAGCATTCTCCAGGGCCAGCCGTATTTCTCTGTGGATTCCAAAACAGGTATTTGATGTAACAGTCAAGTCAGAAGTGTTCACTTTATTATTTGTAACTGCTCCGTATGACAGAGCCAACTCTCTTTTTCGAGGACTCTCCAGGAAGTGTATTAATCACAGAAGATTGTTATAAGCTTTAGGACTAACAGAGCAAACCAGCACTGCCCTGGGGGGGTCACAGCAGCGCTGGGAATAGACGGTACGCGGGGGCTGACTGGACAGGCCCTAAGGCCTGCCTCTCCACAGAAGTACATTCTTACTGGCCTTCAGTAAACCCTACAATTGTATTTCTTCCCAGGGTTAAGGTCTTTTATCACTCCAGGAAGACCTGAGAGAACCTAGAAAGAGCCTCCAGTCCATCACCACTGACCGGATAAGGGAAGCAGGAACTGAGTGCAGATACACCCCCTGGCGTGTAGGCTCACGTTCTTTCCACTGAACCACCTGAACTAAGCAGAGAACAAGGCAGGCCAAAGGAATGAATGCTGAGACAGACAGGTTTGGACGAGGGGGAAAAGAACACAGAGCAGGGGAGGTGGCCCCCACAAAGGTGGGTGCTGAGTGGGAAGTTCTAACAGGGAGGACGGCATAGAGAACCAGATGCGTAAGATGCAATAGCAGAAAAGGACAAACCAACGCAGTTTGTTTTTGTTTTGCTTTTTTTAAGTTTGACCTCAGGAGCTTGACTACAGAATTTGTATGTTTTATCTATAAAATATCCCCTTCAATACCTCCAAGTTGGGCAGACTGATTATCTATCACTTGTATGGGGCTTACTCCCTTTTAAAATACTTTCATAAATGTTACCACATTGGAGCCTCCCAGTATTCTTGTGAACTCAGGAAATACATGCAAGTATTGCTATTCCCATTTTACATACAGGAAAACTGAGGGCTTAACAGTAACTGACAGGGAACTTGAGTAAAGAAACTCCAGCCACAGAGGTAAAGTCAATGGTGAATGCTCAAAGTCACCTCTTTATTTGAAAGAGAAAAAAGACATTTCTATTAACGACCTGATAGAATTTTTTCCAGAAGTCCTAAGGGGAACCAGGCATTCAGAAAATTATAACATAAAGGTAGAAAGTGAGGAATTGTAAATTAGTAGGCAGAAAAAAATTGCACTTAGGGACTTCAATAAAATAGCAACTTTAATAATTCCACGGATGGGGTAAGGGCCTGTGGGGGGCAAGCCCACAGGGAAGAAAAATACAGACAGGAAGAGGGTAATGTGTCCTTTATATCCTAAAAGGAAACTTATATTATTTTGACAGCTCCCAAGGGGCATTTTTAGCATTAAGGTCAAAACTACATGAAAAGATAGTTACTGCTGTGCCCATGGGGCATTTGAAAAAAGAAAATGCTGCATATTTCACTTTAGAATGTTTTTACTATAATGCAGTATATACATTCTAGGAGTTAACTGGGGACAGGTCTGTGGTTCCCAGGCCCTTCCCTCTGCATGCAAAAGGTCTATTTAGCCAAGGGTCCTGTTGTTAACTTGCAGTACACAAGGCTTTAATCTTTGCCTAGAGTGCACAGAAGTCAACTTTTCTAAGTGGAAGGGTTAAAAGGGAAATGAAACATTGCTGCACATCCTAGGCTGGATCAAAACAACATTTCACTGAATTTTTATTTAGACCCCTGGACGTAAATGAAACTATCATCACACTGCCACTTACTGTCTGGGGAAGTTCATCCCTTATTGCACGTTAAAAATAAACAAGTCACAGAGTATCTTTCAGGTCCTAGCTTACGAATTCAGAGAAGCATAGAGTGAAGCAGAACATTGCAAAACAGAATGGATATATAACAAAAGGAAAATCAAATCAGAATTCCAACCCTGCTCATAGGTCCTGGGAGGCAGGAAAAAGCAGACTAGGGGTGGGTTGCCTAAAGAAGAGTCATTCACACGAGGGCTCTAGGGGCTGAAGAAAGAAAGAGCCGAAGGAGAATCATCTAAAATTACAGATCTGCAACATATAAGGCTTTGTTTTCTGGACCCGAAGCCCCAGTTTCCTTTGGTGAGAGCAGCCTGCAACTGCCTCAGACTGCGATTGCCCAAGTCGGTTAGAGAGCGTTGCTGCCCCCTCCTGTTCTGTCTCAGTAATGCTGCCCGAGGAAATCGGCCTCTCAGCTCTGCCTGCTGGAAGAGTATTTGTTCACCATTTAAGCACAGCACTTCTTTGAAACTGGGCTTCGGACCTCAAGTTTAATAAAATATAGGTGACTTGCTCTAAGCAGTCACAGTGCACAAGTGAGAAACCTAGAAACTAATCTTAAAAGCTGGACTGTGGTTGTGTTTTTCAAAACAAAGTTGTTTCTATCCCGCAGGTGTTCTTAGGACGGCACTCATGAACATGGACCGAGAAGCCAAAGAGTACTATGAAGTGATTATCCAAGCCAAGGACATGGGAGGGCAGCTTGGAGGATTAGCTGGGACCACAACGGTCAACATCACCCTCTCGGACGTCAATGATAACCCACCCCGCTTTCCCCAGAGTGAGTACCTCCCCAGTCAGAGCACAGATGTCAGGCCAGAGAGATGACCTACTAGAGAGGTGAGAAAGGGCAGTGTGAGATTGTCTTCAAGTTCAGGTTTTCATGGATTCCTTTCCTACATTTAGCACGCAACCCTCACGTGACCACTCCCCCTGAGGATCTCCACATCCTTAGCACCAAACTGTGTTCCTCACTTTTTCCATTTTCACCTCCCTCTGGAGCCCTTTCAGACGTTTTTCCTTGACCGCCATGCCCTGCACCAATCCCAATAAAATGAAATACAGAGGGATAAGATTTTGTTAACCAGAGTTGAACTTTGGAGAGCCACAACCCATGTAATATCTAAGATTTCTTTCACCTTTCTGCACCACCAGAACCAATTTTTGTCCCCTTGGGGGCAATACTGTCCCTGTTGAGCATGCATGCAGGGAAATAAGCCAGAACTGCAGGTGAACACAGGGCCCCATGTGACCACCTTGATCAGTCAATTCACAAGCAGGTGCCAAGCATGTGCTTTGTAAGGGCACTGGCCTCAAGATGCTTGAAACCCACCACCTGCCCCTGTGAAGCGCAACATCCACGTGGGGAGTACACATTCTACACTCAGTGAAAGCAAACCAAGAAGCAGTATTTGCTGCGCCGCCTGGTCAGGGCAGAACGAAGCCTATACAATATACTAAGAAGAAAGGCAGCTTCACAGGAGAAGGTTTCAACTGGGAATTGCAGCATGTAAAGGATTTAAACAGGCAGAAAGGAGAACATTCCAGAAGGAGAAAGCCATTCATTCATTCAAAGAACATTTCTTCTGGGCACGATTCTAAGCATAGGAAACAGTGCAGTATACAAAACAAATGAAATCTCTGCTGAGCTCATCTGAGTAGAAACATGAATACAAGGGGGAAAAAATGTATACATAAAGACCTGGAAATAAAGTTGCAAATGTAATTTTATGTTCAAAGACACCTAAAATGGAGACCTACTCGTCAGTGTTTCAAGTACATTATATTTCCAGCGGAAGTCACTGAGGAGTTTTTGAGCAAGGGAGACATAAAGAAAGGCTTACCTGATAGCCGTGTACTGGTCAGGCTGGCGTGGGTGGAGTCTAGAATCAGGGGAGTCCATCAGGAGGCTCTTAGAGTGGTCCAGATTTGAACTGCTAAGAACTCAAGGAATGGCGAAAGGAGTGGAGTGGGACAAGTAAGAAAAGATGGATTTCTGCCTCTTGCTTTCTAGGCCAAGAGAACTGAGGCAGAGGGCGGAGACAAAGACAACAGTGAGGTTTCAGTCTAGGAGAAGAATTATACTACTGATAGAAAGAGAAGATGCACAATGCAACTAGTGGCAGGGAGAAGGAGAAAGACAGATTCAGATTTGAATATCAAGTGACAGCAGGTCAATCAGACAGAGTGTCCTTAAGGAAGGTGGAAATAACAGAGCTATGACTGTGGGCTGGAGGCCAGGAATGGAGACGTGAATTTTAGAAGCAGCTGCCCAGAGGAGGCAGTTAGAGAACACATTCCAGGGAAATCAGGTTAAAAAACATAAAAAGAAGAAGAAACAAAAAAACAAAAGAATTAAGCCAGACCATTAGCTGAATAGTAGTTGTGAGTCAGTCAGTCACAAGTGGTGCGAGTAAGGAGGTCACTAAGTTGACTGGCTCTACAGCACAAAAGAGTAATGCATGAGTTTGTGAAATGCCATATGGGCTGCTTTCTTCCTGCATTGCTGACTCTGGGGGGTCCATCTGTATTACTTCATGAACGACTATAGTGTGCACGCCGTAGACTGTAGATTCGTGAACATCCTGAACTATACTGTGTGGCTTTTTAAATTTGACACTAGACAGATCTCTGATGAAAGCAGAAAGGGCAAAAGTAGGAAATTATTGCAGAGCTCACAGCATGGGGATTTGGACATTCTGTAGGAAAGTCTCACCCCCCAAACGTGGTGGCTTCACAACAGCATCACACAATACAATGATAACCAGGGCTTTAGTCCTGCCCCCCAAGCCAACATCTTAACACCACGCTAAAGCATACACTTTCAGTCACCACTTTTTTGAAAGAATGGAGAATCTAGCAGAGGGCAAGTGGGGATTGTGTTGCAGGGAAGACAAAATGGAAATGTGTGAAAGTGATCTGTCTCCAAACATTCTTCCCACATTATCTCTGCCTCCTCTAAAAGAGCTGTTATTTGGGGGCTTTTAAAAATGTTTATCTCACCCTTAAATATTTCCCCCCTCTGACTATTGAAAACTAAGTTTAAATGATCTCATAAACATACCTTAGATATATTATTCTGCATTATTAATTAATTTCTGATTTCTCATTCTAGGAATTCCATTTTCCTTCTTTTTTTCCTTCATAACTGATTATTAGATGTTGACAAAATGACACACCTACTATTTTATATTGAATAAGCTCTGTCACCTTTAAACTGAGCAAAATATAATGGAACAGCAAGATCTCAGGCTATTTCTAACATAATATAATGTATCACGTGTAGAAATTTTATGCATATGTTTGCTGAAACACAGAGCACATAGCTTTCCTGGTGTGGAGAAAATTATAGGCAGATACTGTTTGTTTTTCCCAAAAGTTCTGCAACAGCAGTCTAATGCATCAACAACTTTGAAAGTGAATGAAAAGAGATCATGATTTCCAAGTGCCTGCCAGCTTGGTACACACATTAGTGATTTCCTGGCTCATATTTGCAAAAAACCCGCATTATTTCTTCTCCTGTGCAAGGGAGGGTGCTGTGAGCTGGCTGGATGCTGACAGCCTCCCCAAATCGTTGTGAGACTCAAGCTGTCATTACCAGGGCTTCCCTGTAGCTTACAATACATACTGGAATCAAAAGACCATGTATATTGAAGTATGATTGTGTGATTTTCTTTGTTATTGAGTCAGTCACATTCTAAGTGACAAAACAATGAAGAACATCAGAAAGTTGAATGCCAGAGAAGGGAAGTTAGCAAAGATACAACTCCACTGAGATGAAAATTAACTAAACTTAATTTTGAATTTAGGATATCAAGTTGAAAAGAATATTACCAGCTCTGAGCTTTTTACATATGTGAGAACTTTGCAGGTATTTTATTCTGGAACAAGAGAACAAGAAGTATCAGAGATTTGTCCATGGAGGGGCTGCCAGCAGGCAGACCCAGGTGACAACACGTGGAGCTGGTGGAGCATGCTCTCTGAGGCTCTGCCTCCCGTACCAGTCACTGGCTGCCATTAAATATGGACAAGTGGTCACAGAGATGGACACTCAGTTCACTGGCCAGACAACGAAAAAAACTGCAGGCATTTGAAATGTGAACAGAATAAATATGCACTTTGTGACCATTTTACTATTTTTTTCAGTAGGAATTAACACTTGAGAAAATGGTTCATTAGGAAGAATGAAAAGATTGGAAAGCAAGGGACTTCCTTCCTACCACTCTGAAGGTAGATTCACTGAAATAAATATTTTTGCTTTTGTCCTGTCCTGCTCTTAGGATTCTGGTCAAGCTATTTTGGCCCCTCCTTCTCCAACACCTAGTACAGGCCATGAACTGACACCATTCACTCAACCTCTTTGGATCTGTTTTTCATCAGCAGAACTTTAGTTTTAATTGCAGAACCAGGAGAAAGATGCTTTGCACAGCATGCCTGACGTGTGATACTGATGAAGCATTTTTTACAGTGGCAGATGACAAGAATGCATGTTGTGACCTTTCTTCACAGAACACTACCAGATGAGCGTGCTGGAATCGGCCCCGGTGAGCTCCACTGTGGGCAGGGTGTTTGCCAAGGACTTGGACGAGGGAACCAACGCGGAGATGAAGTACACCATCGTGGACGGGGATGGTGCTGATGCCTTTGACATCAACACAGATCCCAATTTCCAAGTCGGCATCATAACTGTGAAGAAGGTAACATGACTGTTCTTCCCAAATCATTTCAGTGGGGGCTCTAAATGTATGTGAGATGTTAGTAAGGGCTGTTGGACTATTTGTACGTATTGCTTCAAATCCTGACAAGCGCTTTCCTCTTATTAAAAAACAACAACTCTTACTCCTTCCGCTTCCATGTAAATACCGGCTGTGTCATCATTTCACAAAGAAGGACCAGGTCATGATAAAAACACCCTGTACTTAGTACTTAGCTCAGTATTTAGCCACTTAAAACTATTGTAGTTCAACTGCCTAATGTTAATGACTTGACCAATATTTGCACTTGAATGACACTCATTTTTTTACCATGGTATACAATAACAATAGAGCAAACTGTATTATTATTTATGAATCATTAAATAACATTCAGTGATTTTTTTAATTGCTACTTGAAGATCCAGGGATGCTAATTAGACTTGGAAAAGCTTTATAAAACATAGCTGCTGTGGGGTTTGTGGGGGAGACTTGGTGAAGGGGGGAGCCTAGTAAACATAATGTTCTTCATGTAATTGTAGATTAATGATACCAAAATAAAATAAAAATAAAAAAACATAGCTGCTGAGTAATGTTACCACTTCAAACTTCTTTGCTTCATGGGAAGTTACCAAGTGTCTGAATGTGAGCTACGGAGTCTTTTTGTGGCATAAAACACATGATTATAATCAGGTAAAAGAAAAAACTTTTTGAAAATTGAAATTTTAACATCCTAGTGGATATATACCTGATGAAATATATTAGCTCAAAAACTCATTATTTATTCTTCCTTTTCCTTCACTTTACATAAAAAAACCCAAGATATCTTGAATTATTTATTCAACAAATATTTGTTGAGTGTCTGCCTATATGCCAAGTATTATTCTAGGCATTTAATGTAGAGAGTAAATAAAATAACCAAAAACATCTGCCTTCATGAACTTACATTCTAGCAAGGGGAAGAAGACAATCAAAATAGCAAGAAAGTCAAAAAGTAATGCATTAGAATGTGATAAATGCTATGGAGGGAGGGGTGAAATAGAAAAGTAAGAGCAGAAGGGCCAAGGTGACTTCAGATTTAAATTGGGTGGATTCAGCCATAAGGAGAAAACAGATCCTACCATTTGCAACAACATGGATGGAGCTAGAGGGTGTTATGCTCAGTGACATAAGCCAGGCGGAGGACAAGTACCAAATGATTTCCCTCATATGTAGAGTATAAGAACAAAGCAAAAACTGAAGGAACAAAACAGCAGCAGAACCACAGAACCCAAGAATGGACTAACAGTTACCAAAGGGAAAGGGACCAGGGAGGGTGGGTGGGAAGGGAGGGAGAAGGGGAATAAGGGGCATTACAATTAGCACACACGATGTAGGGGGGAGGGGCATGGGGAAGGCAGAACAGCACAGAGAAGACAAATAGTGACTCTATAGCATCTTACTACACTGATGGACAGTGACTATAATGGGGTATGTGGTGGGGACTTGATAATGGGGGGAGTCTAGTAACCACAATTAATGATATCAAAATAAAAAACTTTTTTTGATTTAAATTGGGTGGCTGGGACTGGCCTCACAGAGAAGTGATATTTATACAAAGACTAAGAGGGGCTTATTCACAGCAGAGCTGGGCAGGTTGACAAGGCACAATCCTCAGAGCTGATGACAGTATGTGGCAGCCCTGAAGGTGAGCCAATGGGCATGAAATACTGAGAAAACTGTTCCAAGTAAAGGGTCAAGCAGAGCAAAGGTCATGAGGTGGAATTCTGCCTGGTTTGTTTCAAGCACAACAGGGTGGGTAATAAGGTTGTGTGGAGGGCGAGACAAGCAGATGAAAAACATCAGAAAAATAACAAGGGGGCCAGATTGTATAGGGCTTCATAGGCTGATGTAAGGACTTGGGGTTTTACTCTGAGTAAAGTAGGTAACAACTAGAGGACTTCCACAGATGTGCGACACGCCTGACTTTCCTTATAAAACAATTACTCTGTGTTGAGAAAAGACCGTAAGGGGGCAAGGAGGAGAACAGGAGAGGCTCCTGCAATGATCCAGGTAGGAGACGACAGTGGCCTGGCCCAGGATAGTGGGAACTGACAGCAGGAACGGAAGAGTGCAGAGTTCTCACATATGCAAGAGGCCCAGAGCTGGCAATGTTCTTTTCAACTTGATACCCTGACTTCAAAATTATGTTTAGTTCATTTTCATTTCAATGGAGTTGTATCTTTATTGTAAACTTCCCTTCTCTGGAGCTCAAGTTTTTGATGTTCTTCATTATTCTGTCAGTTATAAGGTTATTTTATTTGCCAATCATAATTGATTATTTACTCTATACAATGAAGTAGAAGTGGTCAGAATCTGGATATATCATGAAAGTAGAGCAAACAGGACATCCTAACAGACTGGATGTGGATATGAAAGAAAGAAAAGAGTCAACTCAGCAACCAGAACAGAGTTGTTGTTAACTGACACGGGGAGACGGGGAAGTCTGCAGGTAGAGAAAGTGGCAGGGGCGGCAAACACTGGGATTAAATTCTAGATGTGCTATGTTTACAATGCCTATTAGACACCCAAGTGGAGATGTGTAATAGCTGCTGGTTATAGGAGTCTGGGGTTTGGAGAAGAGTTCTGGGCTGGAAATATAAATTTGGGAGGTCATGAGCACATAGATGGCACTCAAAGCAAATAAAACAGAATGGTGGTATTCCAAGGGCCCGCGCACAGATGGAGAAGGCAGTGAAATGAGGCCTGCAGCACCCCAACATGAAGAGACTGGGAAAAAAGCAAGGAGACGGTGAGGGAGAGACCAGGGAGGCAGGAGGAAAATCAAGGGAGCACATGTCCTGGAAGGCATGAAGGAAGGTTCCCAAGAGAAGGGAAGGACCACCTATAACAAATGCTGCTGAAGATCGTCTAAGAACACTGAAAATTACCACAGACGGGAGGAACATAAAGGTCATCGATGACCTCGAAAAAAGCAACAAAGCCATAACTCAGAATGTGGCAGAAGTTAATGTGTTAATAATAACTTTACTCTACACTGTTCCACTGAGTTAATGCTGCTTTTGAAGGGAAGAGTTCACATTTGTCCTGTGCTAAAACCAAACACACCAAAAGAAAAACCCAGCATTTCACCAACCAGAAATCTTTACAACCAGCACACACGACCTCAAAACAGTACAAAATGCTGCGATTAACTTCAGAATCATCAAATAAATCTGAAAATAACTGAAGTATTTGCAGTTTATCTTATTCTCATTCTTTGAGAATTAATAACATGCCAGAATTATAAAAGGTGACTAGAAATAATAATCAATTTAGTGTATGACATAGGATTAAGAACATTCCCTTATTATATGGCATGCCTCAGTTAACAACAATACATTGCTTATCATGACTGGCAACTGTAAACAAGGTAAATGCTCAAAGTTTGGGATAATTATTGCTTCTTTAGTGAAGAAATTCTCTTTAAAAAAAATAAGCAATCAGAAAAAGGGTTTTTGGGATTCCCAATATATTTTATTTTTTATACCTTAAAATACTATGTATGGTAATAATACTAGTTTCTGTCAAATTATTAGAATGTAACTTAGACCTTATTACAAGCCACTCAAAAAATATTAACTACTACAATTTTTTATCTGAAAAGAACCTCAAAATGTCATTTCTCCAGTTCCCTTACCTGGGAAAAAATTAAACTTTGTAAGACAGAACACTGTCTTTCACTGTCATTACTAAAACTATGTCCATGTTTAATCAAAACCTATATCAATTTTGCCAAGGTCATTTGAATTTCTCTTCTGAACTTATGAGGTGCCAGAAAATAGAATTAAGAAAGAGGTCAATAAGTTGGGTAGATGGACAAGTCAAATATAATAAATACTTCAGACGCTATTGACTGATCAATCCATACCTTTGGAAAAACATTCACTCAGATGCCTGATCCACACCCATCTTCCTACTGTGTCATTAATAATCTCATATAAAATGGAAACACAAGTACTGTTTTTGATTTATTTCCCTAAGCCCTATTATTCATCTACAAAGCACACATGTCTTCAAACAGAGAAATTGAGGTGAATTGATAGAATTGGATCTTCATAAAACCACACTGATTACTACCCAGTACCTTGGGTCTTTTTGGCTTTTAAGTAATCCGTCAATTGATTTTCAGTCTCTTAACTTAAATGCTTGAAAGATAACTTGAACTATATATTTTTTCAGAATGTTCTTTATTCTACATATGCATGCTACCACACCATTCTCCAGCGTCCAGCATGTCTGCCAGCGTCCAGCATACCATAAACAAGTGTTTGGAATCCACTCTCCTCTTAGGCAGACCATAAAGTACAAAATGTCTGTATTTTATCAAATCTAAGATGCCCATGAAATGTAAATCTTATCACTGTGTTATTTACCATTTAAAAAAAAACCTCTTGCCAATGTAAATGATATGCTTTCTTATTCCTTAGTTTATTGTTATTGTAAAAGTTCTTGTAGACACACACATATATGCTTCACTAATACTAGATTTACTCCCTGCTGTTGTTTCCATGCCATTCTGCACATACAACAACTTTTGTTTCAATGCCAAATCATAATACAATCTCCCTGAAAACATTTCAGAAGGCAATAAAGTTCAACACATGTAGTACCAACAATGTGCAGAATTAAACTCAATTACAAAGTGAACAGCTTTGACCAGGTTTGACTTGGACAAACAGAGACAACTGCACCCTAAATCCTGTTGGGCCTAAGGTGCTATCAATCAGAGAGGCAATCCTATTTCCAAAATGTCAAAATATTTTAAAAAGCACACCTTTGAATCACTGACACACAGTAACATAAAATCTGTATATATTCTCACTCACACTGGAAAACATTTTTCCACTGCTCTATGTAACAACTTTTTTTGCTGCCTTTTGGGTTTTAGGCCCTCATAGGCACTGGGGAATAGAATCCATTTAAGTCATAGCACTTGCCCTTGAATCTGGTGAGAAGGACCAACATAGAAAGAAATATTTATAACATAAAACAAGAACAGCCATAATGGAAGTATGACAAAGTGGAACAGAGGAGAGAAAAATCACATTACTCTGCCTAGGGGAGCTGCATTCCTATTCAGTGCCATAATTTTCATGACTCAGTTCCCAAGAACATAAAGCCTTTCCATTTTTGTGTGCTCCGACTCAGGAAATTTCTTGAATTTGGAACTTGGATCCTCAGACATTAGGAAGTACAGTTGGCACACTATTATTAACATGGAAGTAAATAATTATTTGATGCTTTTAAAAAAGTAAGTATAAAAACTTTCCCAGAGAGAAAAGTCACATTAATGTATCAATTGTAGGCAATTTTAAGCTAAGGGTATTTAAGGCAATGCTTTCTTTCAATTTTAAGTAATAAAATTATTTAAGTGAGGAGACAATAATATTAAATAATATAATAATCACTAGGTAACTTACTTAAAAATAAATTTAAACAATGATTAAAGACCTTAGTCTCTTTAACACATAGTACTAGAACAACTGGATATCCATATGCAAAAAAGAAAAAAGAACTTTGATTCATACCTCATAAAAATAAACTCAAAATGTATCATAAATCCTAAATAAAAAACTAAAAATCTAAACTTTCTAGAAGGAAACAGGAAAAAATATTTGTGACCCTAATTAGGCAAAGATTTCTTAGATATGACACCAAAATCCCAATCTACATGAGAATAAGTGATAAGACTTCATTAAATTTAAACGAGTTTCTTCTCAAGTTACTGCTTAGAGAATAAAAGGACAAATCACAGACTGAGAGAAAATATTTGCTAAACACATGTCTGATAATGGACCTGAATATAGAATACATAAGAATACATAAAATACAAAAGAAATATAAAAATGCTCAGTATCATTAGGCATTAGGGAAATGCAAATCAAAACCACAATGAGATACAACTTCATACCCACCAGGATGGTTAAAATCAGAAAAACTGACAAAACCAAATAAAGACAAGGATGTGGAGCAACTAGCACACTCATTTATTCCTGGTGGGAATGCAAAATGGTACAAACACTTGGAGACCTGGTTTGGAAGTTTCTTATAAAGCTAACAATACACTTATCATACAATCCTGCAATGCCACCTGTAGGTATTTACCAAAGTTCAATGAAAACCTATGTTCCCACAAAAACTACACAAATGTTCACAGCAGCGTTATTCATAACTGTCAGAAATTGGAAATAACCCAAATGCACCTCTTGTGAAGAATGGAAAATAAACTGTGGTATACCCACATGCTGGAAGATTACTCAGCAATAAAAAGGGACAAACTATTCTTTCGATACAAAAACAAATATGAATCTCAAATGCATCAGGCTAACCGAAAGAAACCAGACTCAAAAGAGCATACACTGAATGACTCCATTTATAGGACATTCTTGCAAAAGGGAGATAGATCAGTGGTTCCCAGTGGAGTGGGGCTGACCACACAGGAGCACAGGACAAGGGGTGGCAGGTGACCAAACTGTTCTTTATCTTGATTATCATGGTGGAAACATAACTGTACACACATGTCAAAACCTGGAAAACTTTACACTGAAAAAGATGAATTTTAATGTATGTAAATTATAACAATTTACAAAACAAACCCAACATTCACACCAAATTAGAAAAATGACTTAAAATTAAGGGAAAAACAACTTCACCTAGCTCAAACTGAACATGAACAGTAGTGTCCACTTTGGGCTACCCATATTTAAGGAAAGAATGTAAAGAAAATAGAAATCTACCCTGAAAAGTAAATTTCTAGATTCAGAGAGCAAGTATAAATAAAACAAACTGGTATAACTATTCCTTCAAACATACTGTAATCTCAGGGTCAGATTTCCTGTTAATGGAAATTTTGCCTTTTAACTAAAAAATAGGAGGTTGGTCAGGCAATGGAAATAGCTGCTTAGTTTAATTGGGACTGACTGACTTTATGCAAAAAAGCATACAATGCAGGGAGCTAAGTCAATGCAAAACCAGTAGTCATCAAACAGCAGCAATACACCACACAAAATATTTGTTACAATTTGAAAATAACAAAGTTAGTTACAGCAAATACTACTGTGTCTCGAAAGCAAAGCAGCTGCTTAAATGGACATCTTTCTAACTGACGTGTGCTAGTATTCAGCATATTTTATGAAAAAAAGCACAAGTAAATACTTAGCTAGAAAAATTTGAGTCTTTGCCAAGTTGACATGTGACTTAAGCTTTAGTAACTGCTTTGCTATCCATCATAAGCATTTTACAAGACTGACTTACCATGAATTTTTTTGTATTGATATGTTCTGAAGTGAATGTCACTTAAAATATTTAAACATTTTTGTCGGTTTAAAAAAACATAATTATTCTTATAAAAAAAACATGGATTGTTCTTAAGAAAAAGTGTTCACTTTTTCCCTGAAGTGTTCTATTATTATGACATGCAACATTCTGAAGGTAGGAATAGATCAAAAAAAGAAACCAAAAAAAAGTGTGTTATGATATAGAACTTTACTAGACAGAGTTAAAATTCCATGGATGAGCAGTGAATGAGGAATTAAAGATCTCCATCAGCATTTCTACTCTGACACTATGTAACCATTAATTAATCTAGTCTTCTGAGCTCTCCAGGTCTGTTTCTTCAACTGTAAACTGAGGTGGTGTTGGATTAGGTTTTTAAAAAAGAACACCTATGATAAACTAAATATACAATATGGATCTGACAGTGCCCTGAGAAGCCTTGTGCAACGGTCGTGATAGTTTTTTGGAAAAAAACACTATTGCCTTTGTACACAAGAATTCTTTATTTTAGGAAGAAAATGGAAAAGCCTTTTTTTTACTAAGAAAATGGAAAGTGCTATGGATATTGTGACCCAGAATCAAACTCTCTTAATTCTCATGACATCTTTTCAAATGAACAAGAATCTCTAAAGGTGACCAATCTGATTAAATAGACATGTTAAGCTGAGATTTCCCAAAATACAGTGGCTCTCTTTTTTTTTTTTTAATAATTATTTTTTATTGAAGGGTAGTTGACACACAGTATTACATTACATGAGTTTCAAGTGTACAACACAGTGGTAGAACATTTATATACATAATTCTAGGTTCCAGCTATCACCCTACCAGGCTGTTACAATATCTTGACTATATTCCTTATGCTATACATTACATCCCGGTTACTAATTTATTTTACCATTGGAAGTCTGTCCTTCTTTTTTTTTTTTTTTTTTTTTTGTGAGGGCATCTCTCATATTTATTGATCAAATGGTTGTTAACGACAATAAAATTCTGTATAGGGGAGTCAATGCTCAATGCACAATCATTATTCCACCCCAAGCCTAATTTTTGTCAGTCTCCAATCTTCTGAGGCATAACAAACAAGTTTTTACATGTAGAACAAATTCTTACATAATGAATAAGTTACATAGTGAACAGTACAAGGGCAGTCATCACAGAAACTTTCGGTTTTGCTCATGCATTATGAACTATAAACAGTTCAAATATGAATACTCATTTGGTTTTTATACTTGATTTATATGTGGATACCACATTTCTCTCTTTATTATTATTATTTTTAATAAAATGCTGAAGTGGTAGGTAGATACAAGATAAAGGTAGAAAACATAGTTTAGTGTTGTAAGAGAGCACATGTAGATGATCAGGTGTGTGCCTGTAGACTATGTGTTAATCCAAGCTAGACCAGGGCAATAAAACATCCACGTATGCAGAAGATTTCTCTCAGAACGGGGGGGTGAGGTTCTAAGACTCACCTCTGTTGATCCCCAATTTCTCACCTGATGGCCCCCCTGCGACTGTGCCTGTCTTAGGTTGTTCCTCCCTTGAGGAATCTTACCCGTCTCTGGCTAACCAGTCATCTTCCGGGGCCATACAGGGAAATGTGAAGTTGGTAAGTGAGAGAGAAGCCTTATTGTTTGAAAAAGTTAGCTTTTTACTTCTTTGCATATTTATGCCCTGTGGCTTCTATGCCCAGCATTTGTCTTGAGGTATCTTTACCACTTGGAAGAATTATGATACTCGGTAAATTTGATATGAGGCACGTATTCTATTTAAGGGTTGTAATTAGGAAGGAAGAAGAAAAGCTATAGAAGTAGCAGGCGGAAGAAAACATGGGAAGATTGATTATTTCTTTGATATATCTTCTTGTAGAGTAACTTCAGCATGTATAGGTTTTAAGCTACTACTTAAATTGCACACACACATTAACATAATAGGAGTATAGTTACATAACCAAAGCATATCTGTAATTACCAGCCATCTGCAGTGAAACCAAGAAAACCAGTTAGGCACCTTAGGCATTTGTGAAAACTTATCTATGATATGGTGGATATTGTCCAACTGAACTTGAACAGTCTGAGAGAAATCAGACAAATTAAAACAACCCATTCCTGGGGACTGTTCACATCCCTTATGTTCTTTTAACAGTAAATAGTTTGTAGTTGTAAGACTTTGGAGCGCTACAATTTGCACTTCTCCAAATTCTTGGTTGAGTTCCAACAGTATAGATCCAGTCCAATTTTGTTGTTTTACTGTATGCACAGGCCAGCTTAGATATCTCCTTCCTCATTCCCATGGCAAGTCCAGGAACTGGTGGGATGAGTGCATCTACAGCTGTAGCAGTGCGTGGATCTTTGTTGGGGTTTTTTGATGATCATTTTCTGGCATGAGTCTTCCAGAGAGTGCAGATGTTGGAAGTTCTTTTTCATATCGTATCTTAGTTCATTTTCGGGGTAGCCCAATTAGGCTTTGATCCTCTGTATAAACACAAACAGACCCTTTGCCTACACTTTTATATGCCCTTTATACCCTTGTGTAGAACTCGTTGGAGGTTACCACACAGGAACTGCCCTTTTTTTTTTTTTTTTTTTTTTTGCTATCACTAATCTACACTTACATGACGAATATTATGTTTACTAGGCTCTCCCCTATACCAGGTCTCCCCTATAAACCCCTTTACAGTCACTGTCCATCAGCATAGCAAAATGTTGTAGAATCACTACTTGCCTTCTCTGTGTTGTACAGCCCTCCCTTTTCTCCTACCCCCCCATGCATGTTAATCTTAATACCCCCTTACTTCTCCCCCCCTTACCCCTCCCTACCCACCCATCCTCCCCAGTCCCTTTCCCTTTGGTACCTGTTAGTCCATTCTTGAGTTCTGTGATTCTGCTGCTGTTTTGTTCCTTCAGTTTTTCCTTTGTTCTTATATTCCACAGATAAGTGAAATCATTTGGTATTTCTCTTTCTCCGCTTGGCTTGTTTCACTGAGCATAATACCCTCCAGCTCCATCCATGTTGCTGCAAATGATTGGATTTGCCCTTTTCTTATAGCTGAGTAGTATTCCATTGTGTATATGTACCACATCTTCTTTATCCATTCATCTATTGATGGACATTTAGGTTGCTTCCAATTCTTGGCTATTGTAAATAGTGCTGCAATAAACATAGGGGTGCATCTGTCTTTCTCAAACTTGATTGCTGAGTTCTTAGGGTAAATTCCTAGGAGTGGAATTCCTGGGTCAAATGGTAAGTCTGTTTTGAGCATTTTGATGTACCTCCATACTACTTTCCACAATGGTTGAACTAACTTACATTCCCACCAGCAGTGTAGGAGGGTTCCCCTTTCTCCACAGCCTCGCCAACATTTGTTGTTGTTTGTCTTTTGGATGGCAGCCATCCTTACTGGTGTGAGGTGATACCTCATTGTAGTTTTAATTTGCATTTCTCTGATAATTAGCGATGTGGAGCATCTTTTCATATGTCTGTTGGCCATCTGTATTTCTTTTTTGGAGAACTGTCTGTTCAGTTCCTCTGCCATTTTTTAATTGGGTTATTTGTTTTTTGTTTGTTGAGGCGTGAGAGCTCCTTATATATTCTGGACGTCAAGCCTTTATCGGATGTGTCATTTTCAAATATATTCTCCCATACTGTAGGGATCCTTCTTGTTCTATTGATGGTGTCTTTTGCTGTACAGAAGCTTTTCAGCTTCATATAGTCCCACTTACTCATTTTTGCTGTTGTTTTCCTTGCCCGGGGAGATATGTTCAAGAAGAGGTCACTCATGTTTATGTCTAAGAGGTTTGTGCCTATGTTTTCTTCCAAGAGTTTAATGGTTTCATGGCTTACATTCAGGTCTTTGATCCATTTTGAGTTTACTTTTGTATATGGGGTTAGACAATGGTCCAGTTTCATTCTCCTACATGTAGCTGTCCAGTTTTGCCAGCACCACCTGTTGAAGAGACTGTCATTTCGCTATTGTATGTCCATGGCTCCTTTATCAAATATTAATTGACCATATATGTCTGGGTTAATGTCTGGATTCTCTAGTCTGTTCCATTGGTCTGTGGCTCTGCTCTTGTGCCAGTACCAAATTGTCTTGATTACTATGGCTTTATAGTAGAGCTTGAAGTTGGGGAGTGAGATCCCCCCTACTTTATTCTTCTTTCTCAGGATTGCTTTGGCTATTCGGGGTCTTTGGTGTTTCCATATGAATTTTTGAATTATTTGTTCCAGTTCATTGAAGAATGTTGCTGGTAGTTTCATAGGGATTGCATCAAATCTGTATATTGCTTTGGGCAGGATGGCCATTTTGATGATATTAATTCTTCCTAGCCACGAGCATGGGATGAGTTTCCATCTGTTAGTGTCCCCTTTAATTTCTCTTAAGAGTGACTTGTAGTTTTCAGAGTATAAGTCTTTCACTTCTTTGGTTAGGTTTATTCCTAGGTATTTTATTTTTTTTGATGCAATTGTGAATGGAGTTGTTTTCCTGATTTCTCTTTCTGTTGGTTCATTGTTAGTGTATAGGAAAGCCACAGATTTCTGTGTGTTGATTTTGTATCCTGCAACTTTGCTGTATTCCGATATCAGTTCTAGTAGTTTTGGGGTGGAGTCTTTAGGGTTTTTTATGTACAGTATCATGTCATCTGCAAATAGTGACAGTTTAACTTCTTCTTTACCAATCTGGATTCCTTGTATTTCTTTATTTTGTCTGATTGCCGTGGCTAGGACCTCCAGTACTATGTTAAATAACAGTGGAGAGAGTGGGCATCCCTGTCTAGTTCCCGATCTCAGAAGAAATGCTTTCAGCTTCTCGCTGTTCAATATAATGTTGGCTGTGGGTTTATCATAGATGGCCTTTATTATGTTGAGGTACTTGCCCTCTATTCCCATTTTGCTGAGAGTTTTTAACATGAATGGATGTGGAATTTTGTCAAATGCTTTTTCAGCATCTATGGAGATGATCATGTGGTTTTTGTCTTTCTTTTTGTTGATGTGGTGGATGATGTTGATGGACTTTCGAATGTTGTACCATCCTTGCATCCCTGGAATGAATCCCACTTGGTCATATACAGTGGCTCTCTTAATCAGCAAACTGCCTTCCTTCACTAACGGTGAAGTGTCTAACATCTTCCCTGTATCTTCTTTACCCAACTTGTTGAAACTGACATTAAAACCAAAAACTACAGAACAAAGGAAAAAATCTCTAGGTTTTTCCCTTTGCCTCTTTTCCAACATTTTAATGAATTTGGGCATCTTCCCACCAGCCACTAGTAGCAGTCATCCTTCAGAACCCTGACATACGTGCTCGTGGCTAATCAACTTCCTTGTCATTGCTTTTTCAGCCTTTGAGTTTTGAAAGCAAGAAAAGCTACACCTTAAAAGTGGAAGGAGCCAATCCGCACCTAGAGGTGCGATTTCTGAACCTGGGCCCGTTTCAGGACACAACAACAGTGCACATCAGCGTGGAGGATGTGGATGAGCCCCCTGTATTTGAACCTGGCTTTTATTTTGTGGAGGTTCCTGAGGATGTGGCAATTGGAACGACCATACAGATCATTTCTGCCAAGGATCCAGACGTGACCAACAACTCAATCAGGTTTTTCCACAAATTTCACCTTTCTCTTATGTCTTGGAATCTTCCCTTCCCTGGTATCTAATTTTCTAGCACTTTTTACTTCTTCCATCTCTAGAGACTCTCCTCTTGAAGTTCTTTCTGTTTAAATAACATGGCCTTTTCATGTTTTTAGACATGAAGAATCATTATGTCTACAGCTGTCAACTGGTTCAGCAACATACACACACACACACACCCTTCATTCGCAATCGTGGCCCTTACTGACATTTTGGGCTGGACAATTCTTCGCATGAGCTGCAGCCCTGTGCACTATAAATGTGCAGCAGTATCTTTGATCTCTACCCACTAAATGCCAGAAATACCAGCAGCACCCCAAGTTGTAACAAGCTAAAATATCCCCAGATACTGCCAAGTGTCCCAGGAGCAGAAAAGGGTGGGACCAAAGTAATCCCCAATTAAGAACAATGAATTCGGATAAAGCACAGACACGCTGCTATCAAAATATGGTGAACATGAAGGTGATCACTGCACGTTCTTTCATTATGAACATCTGGCATTTTTACTGCTAAAAAAAATAGGAAAAAAATACTATATACATTTCCATATAGTAGAGAAAGAACAGACATAGAAACTACTCCTGCTGTCAATGGCCTTCAATGCCTTATAGACTGGCCAGACAGAGTTTGCTATTGCAAGCCCACATATCAGTATCTCTAAGCAAGTTTTTAACTTAAAGACTCCAACCTAAATGTTTCGCTGTTTCCCCCTCAAGGCGGGGAGGAGAGCTGCTCTTACCAGCCATGGCCATTTCCCATCAACTCAGGAACCAAAGAGCAAACAGCTGGTAGGCAGGCTGACACTTCAACCTTCCAGAGCAACTGCCAAGCCTCTGAAGCTTGATACAAAAGATCAGGATTCCAGGGCTGTTTGAGGCCATCTGTCACATTAATTGTTGAAAGCCACATGGTAAAATGGATCTGGCGCTTCAGTGAAGATTACACATTTTAAACACAACGCCAATTTATCAAATGCCTTTTTCTGTCAGTGGGTACTTCCCTTACCTGCTACTATTCTGGATTTAATGAAAATGTGGGTCTGCAGTTTAACTCTCAGCTTCTCTCCTGAGAATAACAATACTGGGGGAAATCTGCTTCCTCTAAACAATTAGTAAACATTTCACATTTTCAGGCATTAAAATAGCTAAAATGACTGTTTGAATTCTGATACTTGATTTTTAGAAAGCAAATTATCTATTATGAATTATACCCATCTTAAAGGAGTGATATTTTAAGCTTAAGCCTTTTAAATGTACAATAGGGTGGGACAAGTTATGAAATCATATTATCCCCAAAGCAAGTACAACATAAGTTAAACAGATTCTGTTATAAACTTCTATTTCAGAAATCAAGAAATATATCTATCTTCTGATAAACTAATTCATCTGTACATATTAGAGAAGACACTGTGGGAAAATTTTTGGAGACTGTAACTTTCAGGGGGAAAATGTTTGAAATAAAACAAGCACAAGCTTGAGAAAAAATCATTTCCCATTGATAAAATAGCAAGTCAGAATACCAACTGGATACTGGCACATCTTTCAAGATTCTGACTTTGGACTCCTGCACGAAAGCCCTGGAAATGTGGTTCTGAACTATAGGAGTCACAATACTAAGTGATAAGCAAATCAGGAAACACACATACCCTACAGTTCGTGTGCACAATTTGGGACTAAATGTCAAGCATCATGTTAAGACATAGTTGGGAATGAAAGAGAATCACCAGCAGGGCACAGAACAAAATGAGGCACGCAAACGAAGGAATGGAATCCTGTCTGGCTAACAGAAAACACTGCTTTGGATGACGTGCCTCTGAAAACCATCAGTTGGCTGGCACGGCACAGCAGTTAGCATCAGGGAGGTACATAATGGAGTGCCTGTCTATTCCAACAGATCCCAGGCAGGAGCAATCCAAGAATGAACAGGCCAGAGGCACAGAGCAGGGTACACTGGGGTTATTCCGGGGCAGGACTCTAGGGCCTAAGAGAGAAACTGGCAAAAACAAGGCAACAGCCACAGGCCTGGAGGTAACAAGATAAGCATTCAGGAACAGGGGCAAGAAGTCCACTGGTCAGCACTAGGGGTGACTCTCCGTCTGCAATTCTGTTCCAGCAAAGGAGAATTCAAATTGCTGACTCTTTGTACTGTCCCACAGAAATAAAGAATGGTCTTTGGACCCAAGCATAACATTGAGATCCTGGGTACTCACAGGAAAGAGCAAATAAAAGTCAAAGTTCTAGCTATCATTTAATAAACCCATTTGGGAATTACTTTCATATGTTCTCTATCTCCAAAGTGCTCGTTTTATCCCTGTTTTTCCTATAAAAGTTATTTTCCTTTTAATAATTTGCATTGTTATATGCTGCCAGGCTATCTAGTTTATCTCTGCACTTTTATTAGAAATAAATGATTTATATTAAATCACAAGAGTCAGTATATCACCTGAAGTTAAAATGTTACAGATAAAAGGCCATTTAACTTTTTAAAAAGATTATTAGGACTTTTATAATCTCCTTTCTAGAAAGTTCATGGTGTGTTCAGGCATATTAGCTGATCAGCAGTTACTAGTAAATTCCAAAACTAAGTCTCCAGATTTAGTTATATGTACATGAAAAACACAATGCTTGGATCGCCTCAATTTGTAATAAATGCTCACGGCATTTCTGACAAGCAGGAAACTGAACCATTTGGCAACTGAAATCAGCATTCTACTGGTGTGGAAAGAACCTGCCCTCCTGTGGCATCCCAGGGTGTCTATGTGGACTTAGCAAGCCTGCCCGTGATGCCCGTCTCCAACTTGCTCCCAAGTTCAGAGACCATCCTCAGCCAAGCAAGCAAGCAGGGAGTCCAGTGAACGCCAGCTACTGTTTGCTGGAGGCAGTTCTGTATGTGAATGTTATTCCTAGTCTGCCCATAGCTGGTGAGAATATTATGGGGAGAGAAAGAAAAACCACCTACATAATTCACCTAGTGTGTCCCAATTTCCTCATTTTCCATCTGCATCTACATGTTTCATTTGTTCTCCTGCCTCCTAAAACTTGGCCCAGTGTCCCACTCAGAGCAGTGAAAGCTCTTATTGCCTCAATTCAGGCCCCATTTGGGAAACTGGAAAGGGATGCCACTTGATGAAGGAGGCTTCTCTGAGGCAGGCTCTCTGTGCCGCCAGGCAGGACTGTCATGGGCTCTGTTAGTTATTCCACCACTCCATCTCCCATACCATCTGTGACATGTGTTACTGCACTGCAGGTTTCAGGGTGCAGAAAGCTGATTCTTCATAGGCTGCCTCTCCCCTCAGCGTGGTGCCTACCTTGGAAAGCCGCCCTCAGGGTTATGGCTCTGTGGGCTGAATGGCTGGCTTTTCTCATGTGTGGGAAGCTGAAACAAAAGACTGCCATGAGCCAACCAGTACTTTTTCCTAAGACAAATTCAACTCTTGAAAAGCCAGTAAACATTAAAACTAAATCACTAATTGTATCTAGAAAAAAACATTCTAACTAACTTTAAATTAACTTTGAAAGCATGCTTATTCTTTATTAAAAAGTCAACTGTTTGCTATCATGGCATTACCTATCTTCAAGACAAGATAAAGTTTTGTTTCCTTAACCAACCTCATATGTTCTATGTGCAGTAAGGCAGCACGGCCTAGTGGTTAGCAGGAAACTGAAAACAAACCACCTAGGCTTGATTCCTAGCTGTGCAGCCTTGGGCAACTGACTTAACCTCTCCATGCCTCGGTTTTCTCACCTGTAAAATGGGGATGATATTACCTATCTCCTAGGGTTATTGTGAGGATTAAATGAGTCAATATATGTAAAGTGTACAGAGCAGTACCTGGCTACAGTAAGTGTTCATTAAATAGAGTCACAAGCAGAGAGAAGCATTAATTTACTCCCTTAAATTTCCCAGTTCCTGGAGAACTATAACTGAAATGATTCCAACATCTCTAGCCCTTAGTGGTCACCTTTCCCTTTAGTTCCTGATTTGTTAAATAGCCAACCTGACTTTCTGCAAGAAAAAAATGCATATTTGGAACATTTTACCAATACATATATATGCACGCATATACCCGGACACACATAACCATCTATGTATATGTATTTGAAACAAGTTTTACCATCAATACTTACCCTTACTGCATGTATAGTCTAGCATGCATATACCCTATTCTATTTCACTTTCTTCCAACAGTACTCATAACCCACCACACTGATTTCACTAACCTGCAGTTTGAAAAACAATGTTCTAAAGAAACTGCTTACTCCCATCAAAATGGCAGCTTCTCAGTTTCAACAATGTTAAGATATAGACTTAATTGCTGGCAACTTTAAATAGAATTTTGAATCCACTATATTACAGTAGTTTTATATATATGGTGCAAATCTTACCTATGCAAATTATTAGCTATGTAACTATATAAAAGGGACTTAACTTCTCTTAGTTTCTTTTTTTGTTAATTGGGAAAATATCTACCTGCTAGAGATATTATAAGAATTAAAAAAGAAGCTATAAAATGCCTGATACTAAATAAATGACAGTTATTACAATTAATGGTCATGACCAGGGACTATATTAAGCTTCTCAAGGATGGTTCCGTAATGGCTACATATCAAAGTCCTTTACAGAGGGTTTTAAATGGATGCCTGAGCCTCCCTCCACATTTACTGAATCGCCCAAGATGGGGACCAGGTGAGATCTCTCAGGTGAGACCACACAAAGGGTCAAATGCCAAATCACATTCAACAAGAATGATAGATCTTACTCACTACCAAGGTAAATAATGACTCAAAGGACACAGACCACAGTAAAATATAAGCTCAGTATTCCTTCAGACCTTGGAGAGTTCTGAAGTTCTCAGGGGCAGGTGTCTCTTAAATATTCTTTTTCTCCTGTGTAAGGATGTATATTCACCCACAATGAACATGAAAGGTGTAAGCAATGGATGAAGTGCATTGCATGAACAGAAGGGCTCTTCTGGTTATGGAACATCTGCTTTTCATACCCCATTAATTACATAGCTCACATGACATTTTCCAGCAAGCTGTGCCCCATAAATTGAAATTCCAATAAGCAACCTAGACTACCTGGTCCATCCTGTTAAAAACATTCCACAGATAAGGACTGTCCAGCTAGTCAACATCATGACTGTGTTTGCCAGCAGGTCAGTCACTAGGATGTTTAAAAAGAACCTGATACAAATCTTTCCTTCTCAACAGTGATATTAATCATGGGGACTGGAACTACTGAACTACTCCTTTTCCAGCTCCAATTTAGCATTTCAGAACTTACCTGAATAAAATTCATTTTGAACAAAAATACGTAGGGTTTAATATCCAGAGAGTCCTAAAGCCTTAAGGGCAGACAGTTTTAAGCTTTAAGTAACTAACCTGATCTTTAAAGAGTTTAGAACTGCCCTAAGGCTTCAGCACCCTGTTTTATTTCATTTTATGAATGAAGAAATTGAAGCAGTGATAGTTTGTTGGTGATTTGGGGTTTTTTTTTGGTTAGGGGATGTGTTTTCAGACACAATAAAACAGCAAAGGCAGGTCTTCTGAGTGTCCCTAACTCAGAACCAGTCATGTTTCACATGGTAAGTACTCAGTTCTCTCAAGTAATATGCTGCACTATGGTTACCCAAATAAAACAATGTATTTAATCTATGTTTTTGCAGATACTCCATTGACAGAAGCAGTGACCCTGGAAGATTCTTCTATGTTGACATCACAACAGGTGCCCTAATGACTGCAAGACCCCTTGACCGGGAAGAGTTTTCTTGGCATAATATCACTGTCCTTGCTATGGAAATGAGTAAGTAACACCATAAATTGGTCTCCAGTGACAAAATATAATCATTGTAGAAAGTGAAAGTTTCTAGAGCTTGTTGGGACAAGAACTATATTCTTTACAGGACAAAACAGAAATCATGGTTTATGCAAGGAGGGAAAGCGTTTAGTTCAAACACTTATTGAGCATCACCTATATACCTAGTCATGAACCAGAGATAAAAACAAACAAAACATGCAAAATTGGAACAAAAAAATAGCAACAATGAACCAAGGAGCTAGACTTCTATATGAGAAAAAGTGACAATTTCTAAGAAATCTAGGAGGCTTTCAATCTAATAAGACTGGAAATGCCCAAATAGCATAAAATATTATTGGATGGAAAGAAGCACTTATATCACCCTATTACACACATACATACACACAAACATGCATATAAGAACTTGAGGTATCTTATAATAAAAGGCAGATTTATTAACATAAACTCAGAAATGGAATGGAAAATTAATAAAAACTAGATTAACATACAAACAAAAGTTAGATTATATACTAATACATTCAATTTTTTTATAACACCTAGGAATGGTAAAGGTTCAGGGGAATGGCAGACTCTAATGTATTGGCGGAAGTATATACAGTCATTCAAGAGGACAATTTGGCAATTAACTTTTTCTATTGAGATTCTCCAAAATATACATACTCTTTTACTCAAGAATTCTACTTCTAATAATTATCTTAAGGAACTTATCATAACTATCAACAAAGCTTTAGGTATCAAAATGTCCACTGCTTTATTATTTTAAAATAGAGGAAAAAATGGGAATTACCTAAATGTAATTGACTAAATAATGGTACAACCATATAGTAAAATGAGAATATCATATAATTGAAAGCATGGAATACCCATGCTTTCAAAGTATTTTTCAATGACAGGACAATCTTGCCCTAAAAATATTAAAAGTTCTGAATTCAACTTTTTTATTTTAACAGCAGTGTGTGTGTGTGTGTGTGTGTGTGTGTGTGTGTGTGTGTGTAGCTCCATATTTTTTGACATGTAATATTATGTACCATATCATGGATCTCTCTAGTGGTAGGACTGTGGGTCATGTTAATCCTCAAGTTTTTCTGGAATTTTCATTATTTCTTTTATAAACAAGCACCATGGTCATAATGAAAAAAATTAAATACATCAGCACTTTTGGTAACCAGGCAATAAAAATGTTCAGGGAGAAAACAGAGATGAGTGTAAGTATTTTTGAGACAGAAAAGAAGAAAAAAAATGAACTAGAAGAACAAGGCATTCTGAGAGTTGATAAAGTTATTTACTAACAATTTCTGGGTCTTGTAATTTCCATTTTGTCTTCCTGGGCTGCTGAACAAGGCAGAAAGACAGGAGGGGCAGGACTGGGGCTGTGAAATTGTCCTTATATGTCACTGCCAGCACATGATGGACCGAAAGGACACATTTCCCCATGAGTGACTATCCCCTGCCAAAGACATGGAATTGGTGTGTTTGATCCTGTAATATCCCCTTAGTCCCTAAACAGAAATATATGTGCAGTGTTATCTATATTCCTGTGAACAACTTGAAACTTCCTGAAATACAATTCAAAGAAATGAGTTTTCCATAGGAATAAAGCCAAGCGCTGCCACACAGTATATGCCCGACTAGAAACAGGCTGTTTTCAAGCCCAGAACACAGAATTGACCTGCTTTTAATTCCAGAGTGAAGGATGAGCCAAGGGAGAGAATCAAAACCTCTTTTTAAGATGCATTTTGTGATACCTGCTCCCTTCCAAGTCTCACTCCTCCCATCATCCTCCTGATACTACACACACTCTCAAAAATACACCTCATTCTGCCCACACTTCTTAGGTTCCAGCCATACTCTAAATAGGCAGCACATGCATCCTATGCTTGTCTTGCCATTTCCGTGTTCTTTATCTATTCCTTTAAAAACCAGGCTGACAAGGTAACTACCTATTCCTGAACAGGGCTGCTTTCTTGCACTACTGAACCCTCACCATTGGTTTTCTTTGTGCTCTCTTTAGACAACCCTTCCCAGGTTGGAAGTGTTTCTGTCACAATCAAAGTCTTAGATGTGAATGACAATGCTCCAGAATTCCCCAGATTCTATGAAGCTTTTGTCTGTGAGAATGCCAAAGCAGGGCAGGTAAGGCGGCCTGTGAGGCATGCACCTTGGTTGACCCCAATATCTGGAAATGACTGTTACAGATAACCAAATTTGCTCTCAAAGAAATTTACACTCCAGAAACCAACAGTTTACGAAACAGAGTTCCGAACTTTCGTATATCATTTTGCAAGTTTATTTGTTAATATAACTATTTGGAGCCTCCATTATATTTTTATGATCTAAATAATGCTCTGATAGTGGCTTGATTCACAGGCTGACCTGTAATAAATTACTCATCTTGCAATTGACCTGGATACTACCAATTGTAGCAATGTGTGCTTCGGGTCCCAGAAGTGAGGGACCACAAGGATCAGAAGAAAGTCTCTCTCTTTTCCTTAGTTTAGTCTAATCCTAGAAACTATCTGCAGTTGGAAAAGTTTATTTTTTTATATCTTACCACTTCTCTTTCTTAACCTCTAGCACAGGGACCTTGTTTAGGGACTCCCTGCCCTATTCTCAGAATGCTCTGTTACCTAGAATTACCTACTCTTGCTCCTCCCTTAGTTAAACCACCACTTTCTTACCTGGCTCATGCCAGGTTGTTTTTAGAGGAAAGGAATCTGAAGGAACAAATTTCTACTAATTTGAAATGACTGTAGTTCTATAATCTTCAGAGACATACTTGTTTATTTTTCAAAGTATGCTTTTAAGTCTCAATAAAATTGGACCAAATTCCAAGTGGCGTAACTGAGAAACATCTGGAACTCTGCTTGGAGTGGCCATGCATTAATGTACGTGTCCATACACACCCTTCCAGACCTCGGATCATAGGCCATCTCCCTGCTTCTGAGCCTGCTCTGTAAGACACTTTCTTCTCTACCTATGATCCAACAGATTCCCTAAGCACCCTCATTTATTGCCCTGGAGCATACTGGGAGGCTCTCTGGATTCTAGGGGTGAGGCAGATGTTCTACTGTGGAAGTGTGTCTGTTAAGGCAAAGCCTCACATCCCATAAGTCAGGCCTTCCTGCTGCCCAGAGTTTTTGCTCTCACTTCTCACCCGGACATCACCTCCAGCATCTTGCCACAGACATGACGCTGGTACAACCAAAACCTACATTAGCTTCGTGAACTCACCAAAGACTGGCTCGACACATTTTTACCATTCTACTCAGTCAAGACAAAAAGGGATTCCCAACCCCCAGGTGGAAAAAAATGTCTCCTACCGTGATTCTGATCTAAACCATGTCATCCACTGATTCTTGAAACTCGCTGCCATGGTGCGTGGCACTCCTAAAAATTGTTTTCAACAGGCCTAAAATAATTCTACTTCCACATCTTTTGAATTTCTAGTCTAGAAAGACCTGAAATATTACGCAGCTAATAGAGTTACAATGAAGACTTTACAGCATAAGAAATGATCCAAGTTATTCTAAGAAAGGAGGTATAAAAACTACATGAACATGCTTGCAGTTATGTTAAATCATGTCTGGGTGTGAACAAACACTGGCAGGCAGGATGCAAAAAGGGCAGCAGGTACTGTGCTAAGTAAGGTAGTTGAGTTTTGAGTGAGGGAGTTTCAGCCTTTGATTAGTTTTGTTTTCTATCATAATAAAAGAGTATATATAACACAGAAAATATATAAAATGTAGCATGTAAATTTATGTAAGATACTATGACAAACATGGTATTTTATACTTTAATGAGAGGCTAATTTTTAATCTATTATATAAAGGTGATAAATAGCACAGTAAATTATACCTCTTTTCTCCCCAAAAAAATGCATTTCCTTTCTTAAAGGGCTTCAGAATAGAGGTTACATCCTGATAAGTTAACAGCACTTTAACTAGCTCTCTCTTTTGAAGCACACAAACACATCTCCCATTGCTACACTTTTAAATACAACTTTTAATGGCCTATTATATAGTCCTTCGTAACACAGTTTACCTGTGATGTAAAGGTCAGGTCATGAGCCACAGGTCTGTCATATCTGTCATCCTTAGCCCAAGATACTGAAAATCCTACCCTATGATTTTGGCACTGGAACATGTTCTAAAGATTTTCAAAAGCACACAGCTCAGTAGACACATCCAGTTTATATAGAATCAGGCCTCCTTGTGTTAGACTTGCCAGATGTTGTCATCAGCTTTATGTCTGCCAAGTAGGAATGTATGCTTTCCTCTTAGCAAGCAGCCCAAAGGAAGCCCGCAAAGAAATCAGGCAATGTCCGAGGAGGCAGTAAGTGAAGGCTGGGCATCAAGTCCTTCACTGAAGGGGCATCTGTGCAACACAGTGTCTCCCACAAGGCCCTGCGCTGGGAGCTTCCTGTGTCATTCAATCCACAGCATGTGGCCAGAGTAGCATTACCTCCCTTCATTTACAGATGAAGAAGCAACGACTAAGCCCCTCTAGCTGCACTCTGAGGTTCCCATTTCTACCCCGGCAAGCAGAGCAGGCTTTTAACTGTAGGAGAGTCGAGTCTACAGGAACAGGCCCAAGAGGGGTAGAGAAGCCTGTGCTGTTGGCTGGTATAGAGGCATACACACACACAGGAAGTTACCACCCGTTCAACATCTTTTCTAGACCCCACCCCCAGAGGCCATTGCTAATTTTTCACTGTTATCTTGCCCGGCTTTCTTCAGTAGCTTTCTCACCTTGGTCTGCCTCATAACCGTCAGGGTAACTTCTCCAGCACCCATTTCCAGCCAACAGAAAGTGCCTGCCCTATGACCCACTCCCTCTCGTGTGCTGTCCATTCACCTGACATGGCCAGTGTTGATGTGTCTGCTTACTTCCCTTCTAGATATTGGTCATTTTTAAATAGGAGCTTTTTAAAGAGAGCAACTTGACCATGAAATATTAACCCAAAGGAAGAGGTTAAACAGGTGGGATGGAAGGATGAAAACTGGGAGACAGGTAGGACTGTGTGGCATCCCAGAGTTCTTTTCCTCAGTCTTCTATTCAGACTGCTTAAAACAGCCGGTGTTGGTGTGAGAATATGTTGTGATGATGTCTAACATCTGAAGTATTTAGGTAACATTCACCCTGAGTTAATGTACTCAGGTCCAACAATAAACCCAGAATGAATCCTGAGTTGTGTGATGGCATGCAGGCTTTCCAGGTAAGTTTCAGGATATCCTTTTCTTTAGGTAAAATATTCCGCTATAGATGTCAGGGTTGGGGATCTCACTGGGCCCTGAAGCCTTTCCTTTTGGTGCTCACTCACCTGACTTCCTGTCCCTCCTCAGCTGATCCAGACAGTGAGTGCAGTGGACCAAGACGACCCACGCAGCGGTCAGCACTTCTACTACAGCCTGGCTCCCGAGGCTGCCAGCAACCCCAACTTCACCGTAAGGGACAACCAAGGTAATCAGGTGGACAGCTGGCCAGCAGGGCTGCCCCTCAGCTGGGCCTGGATACTCTGGTTATTATACCGTGCAAACAATGCCAAAGGGCACCTGCTCTTTAACAGCAGGGAAGACATTAATGCTCATTTTTAAAGTTTTGTTTCAGAACATCAAAGACAAAGACTGTCTTTTGCTGATTCTGAAACTTCCATTCAGTCTGTCAGTTCACAGATGCCCTAGTGCTGGCTCTGCACCCCCCACTACAAGGCACACGGGCAGAAGCCTCCCTTCATGCCCTCAGACAGGCTGCAGCTATGTTGATATGTTCTGTGACTGTGGAAGGAATCTGAGAAAGATGACAGAAATTGGATTAGAAAAAGAGAAAAGCCCGAGGGAACATTTCTAGGCAAGGATCAAAGGGGGAACAGTAGAAAGTTTCCACAATAAAAAGGAGACAAAGGGTAAGTGCTATAGATAACCAAGGGCAGATACGGGACCGCAAAGAGCAGTTCTGGCACTGAAACAACTTCACTGCTCTAGAATGATTTAGAAAGACACAGCCAGGTGGAGGGAGGTGCCTATTCCAGAAAGCGCTCCCTACTACGACTTTGCTAGAATGGCATTCCAGAGCCTCTTTTCCAACAAGCATTCAGATCAGCTGAGGGAATTACAGACCTAGCACACTCTTCATGGAGCACAGATGGGAAAAGGAGGGCCTTTCTGTTCGCTACCCAATCATTTTCAAAGAAAGGTCAGAGCAAACAAAAAGATAATTTAGATCTCTCAAGTAAACCCCTTCAATTGCTAACTCTGCTACCAACTTGCTGTCTGACCTTGAGGAGGGAGGTCATCACTTCTCTGGGCTGCGGCAGCCTCATTTTTATTCCAATTCTAAAGTATTCACTGTCCCCGTATAGCAATCTAAACAAAGGGTAACAAAAAATCATGATTAGGCATGCCCAGTCTTACTCTCAAACACCAATTTTTTGAGAATTAAGTATTAATTCCACCCCACATGATACCCTGCCATTAAAACTTGAGAATATCAAAACTATTTCCTTCTAAATGGAGGGCATTCTTCCAAGTCATCTCTTTAACCCTCTGCATGTTATAATAAAGTGACCATGATAATTCTAGAAGGAAGGGTAACATAAATTAAAACAATAGAAGTACTACAATTAAATATCCTAGTATATTTATTAGGTCCAATTTTGAACTATTCATTTATCTGCTCCAAAGGAAAACCTTTCCCATAAAAAGTAGAAATCCCCCTCAGGATTGTTTTACGGTGGAAACCTAGAGGAGAAAAATAATACATTATATTGTTTCTTCAAATTTCAGCTAAGCGTCACTGTATTCCTTCACTCTGGCATTTGTCAGAATCAATACAGAAACCAATACGCAGCAACGTGTTGCAAATTTTCCTAAATAGGACTTTGGGCACCAATTCAGGGAGCCAATACCTTAAAAAGATGGGCCATGGCACATGAAGACCATAAAAAGAAATGACTCATCTCTTGGGACATTTTTCCAAAATGAAGTCAGCATATAGAAAGAATGAACTCTTAATCTCATGATGATTTATCTCACAAGTAAATTTTCCTGAGGTTCATTAAAAAATTGACCAACATTTGAAATGGGGGATCTACTGCCAAGCTCCCTGACTCCCATGCCCAAAACATGATGTCCTTTTAGGAACACAATAGGGCACTATATCTCAAGGAAAGTCTTTTTTCCTTTTTTTTTTTAATCCCCAAAGCATTAGGAAAAGGAGTGCGTGCATAGGGAACTTTAGTTTCAAATGCATTTTCCCATACTTTGCTTAAATTGATATTTATAGTAATCCTGTAAGGAAGTTACTAATCCCTCTGGTTCTCATTGTCTCCTTTGATAGATAAGAAAAAGCAAATAGCTTAAGATGATACAGTAAACAAGTATTAAGATTAGACTAGAAGTTTGGACCTATTTTAGCCACAAAAAAATTTGTGTCGCCTTGGAAACAAATACTGTGTCCAAATGGCTTACTAACGCCCTAGTTATCATATTCAACAAAAATGTTGCATGTGACTGCTATATACTAGACCTTTTCCAGGACTAGACTCAGCAATGCAATGCTCTGACCTTACTTCTTTAAACTTAAATAACCCCGAGATCAAGAAACATATGATGTGTAGTAGGCATGAATATAATACTTAAATTCAGTCCCGCTCTGGCTTTAGAAAATTAAACCTAGCCTCAATTAAACTGAAAAATAAAAATAATAAAGATTTATTTGAGAAAAACTTGGTTTCTGAAAAAACAAAATTAAAACTGTGAAGCAGAATTAATAGTACTTACCTCTGAAATCTGGAAAAACAGAAAAGTGGGTAGGTAGAAATATGAATATAATCCTCAAGTTGGCAACCAATTACTATCTTTCTCTACTGGAGAAATAAAAGGACAGGAACCTGTACTGAAGCTGGAAGAGATTTCAATTAGCTGAGTAATTTTTGACAGTAATGTCACTAAACTAAACTAAGTTGTTACACAGCACAAAGCAAGGAGTGTATGTTTGGAGTTAGAGACCAGAGTTCAAATCCCAGCTCTGCTACTAAGTGAGTGACTTTGAACCAATTTTATAATCTCTCTACGCTTTAACTCTCTCACTGTAAAAGGGTGAGATTATCACTATCTCACCAAATCTTATGAAAATTAAATGAGCTACATATGTAAAGTCTAAGTACCTGGCACATAAACAAACATTCCATGAACAACAGCTTCTATCTGAAAAAGCAGGAAGGAGGCGGTGGGAAAGTTCATTAAGGGATAATGTATTGGTCAGAACAGGCTAGGTAATGCTGCAGAAACAACCACCATCAAAATCCCAGTGGCTTAACACAACTAAACTTAACTTCGTGCTCCCATAAAGCCAACTGAGGGTCTGAGTGAAGAGTCTATGTGCAACTCAGTATCCCAGGCTGCCTGGATTTCTACCTCAAATGTTCTTTCCCAATGCCACACACCAAGGCAGGAGAGCTCGGAGAAATGCATACCAGCTGTCCTGTGCTTCTGCCTGGGAGTGACCCAGTCACTTTGGCTCATTTTTTTTATCACCTAAAGCAAATCATACAGACCTTCCCAAATTCAAAAAGGTAGGAAAGTATAATCCTTTATTATGTCTAAGAAGGGAGAGAGAACCAGAAATATAGATCTTGATGTGAATAATGTTTACTTTGGTTAGGCTCTCAACATTTTTGTGAAGTCCTAGACTCCTGCCTGTGACACTCCATGTTAATGATACTAGCTTACAGTCACTGCTTGTATGTCCTATCACATATTTCAAACTTTTCCTCTGCAGAAAATGACCTAAGCTTTGCAAAAGACCTATCTGATTTGTGATTCAAACCCACTCAAGCAATCAAAGGACATAGATTTCCTTTTTAATCCCAAAACATTACACTACAGAAATAAAAATTGAAGTGCGCACACACACCAACTTTGTAGAAACACATCAAATAATTTTATTAAATTCCCTGTAAAACTGGAAGGGAAAAACTAGTGCAGCTGATCAGGAACAAATCTGCATCAAGTTCCTATTAACTGCATAAACTTAGACCACCAAGAGGAGGGAGAGAACAGGGTGTGTCATATGATTGGGGGATTTCAAATAAGCTTCAGCTAAATGAGCAGGTTCTTCAAAAAGCCCAGGAGGAGTTGGTGCCTGCATTTCGGAGGCATAAAAGAGAATATGGCAGAAGACGTGACTGCCGGCCAAAGCAGCACAAATAGGCAGTCAGCCACAACCACGTGGGCTACTCGGCGTTCTTTTCCTGGAGGCACACAGCAGCACTGGTGCCTTGGAAAGCTGCTGAGTGGGAACAAACAGGGACCACGAGTTGCGAGGGATTGTTCCTGTCAAGCTTCTCCAGGAACATTTCAGTTAGATCTGAAGTCTGAGAGTTCGCCCTGGGCATTTTATGTCACAAAGGCTAAGACAAACTCTCAAAAAAGGTTTCTCTGCCAGGCCTCAGGGTTTTGCCTAGAAGCAAAAATCTTGGTTTCTGAATCCAAATGCTGATCCAGACAAGCCTGCTGTGGCTGTCGCTGAACACCTCCAGAGACATTCAACTCTTTCCTTCCCACACCCCTGCCTGGACCCTTCCTTTCCTCAGTCTAAGAAATTAATTCACTTGTTGGTTCTTCCGTTTTCTTCTTCCCTTTCATTTTCCCTCTGCCCTTGCACAATCCTGGAATCCCTGTCTGTCTCCTTCAGATAACACTGCCCGGATTCTAACCAGGAAGGCTGGCTTCCGGCAGCAGGAGCAGAGCGTCTTTCACCTGCCCATCCTGATATCGGACAACGGTCAGCCAGTGCTGAGCAGCACGGGCACACTGACCATCCAGGTGTGCAGCTGTGACGACGGCGGCCACGTACTGTCCTGCAGCCCTGAGGCCTACCTGCTCCCCGTCAGCCTGAGCCGGGGGGCCCTCATCGCCATCCTGGCCTGCGTCTTTGTCCTTTTAGGTGAGTGAATGGCTCCTTTTTATTCTGTGGGGACCTGAAAGTGCTAACTTATATCTACCATTCGGCTATCCTAACACAGCTGCTCAGTCCTGGTTTTCCACACTGTGCTTATTGAAAAGGTGGGAGAGAAGGCTGGGAAAAAGTAAAAAAAACAAAAACAAAAACAAAAAAGGAGGCTATGGCCTTTGGCAACATCAAAGCACATATATTTATCAAGCATTTACTATGGGCCAGTGCACCCTTCTGGGTGCTGAGATTAAGAAGACAGACATGTCCCAGCCTTCACAGAGCTTATTTCAGAACTAAGTAAGCTTATCTTGACATCACAGAATCAAAATGACAATTTTGAACAAGATATGATGATCACCTCTTCTAATTCCTTCATTTCAGATAAGTAGTAGCTAACTCACAAAGAGGCAGCAACAAGCCCAAGGCCAAATGTCAGAGGCAGAGGCAGGACTGAAATGCAGGCAAGCCCTACACCGTACACTCCTGTGTCTGGGCAGTAAGGCCCTTCCCCTAAATGTTCATCCCCAGATTCTGGAGGTACGTAAGTGTTACAGAGAAGGGAAAAGGCACAGATTATCCTGAGGGGACAGGAGACAAGGGCAGGTGCCATTCTGCACAAGGGTAGTCAGGGCAGGCCTCACTGACAAGGAGACCTTTGAGCAAATACCTGAAAGAAGTGACACAGCTCTCTCGAAGAATAAGCTGTTTGTGGGCATTGGCCCCCCTCCCAAGCACTGTGGCCATCTCACAAGGGCCAGTAAACATTCTAAATCCTTGGATCCTTGGATTAGAGAGAATTGTTATGGTTTCTGGTCCCCGTCTGTATTGACAAATAAATAATCCTCGCAATTCCCTGAGTGTCCATAAGGTGGCACTGGGAGTCCTTGAGTGCCTAACAGACTAACCCGTAAGAGACGTTTGAAAAAAAACTTGCTCCTAGGAAGTATTTCCAGACTGGCTGTCCTTACTTCTGCCTTCGGAAAACATCTACGTTAAAAGTTCGTCCTGTCCATAAACAATAGAAGAAGCCATTGTTACAGTGAGGTTAATTTAAAGACACTGGCAGAGAGGCTCTCAAGTCAGAAAGAGGTGTGCAAGGGGCAATATATTTTGTGCCTCCTAAACTCATTATGTTATGAGTTTTGTAAGTCTTTTGACTTACACAGAAATAAGACAGTTTTCAAAAGCTAAACTGAGCAGAGGTCATAAAATCCCTAGTTTTAGGCACTCTGATTTTTAGGAGTGCACATCCCACATTAAGTATAATTCGTAAAACCAAGCAAGACTGAAGTTTTTTCAGCAAACTACTACATTTTGTGAAGAATTAAATAAATATTAATTTTGCCTTTACAAGACTATTTTTTACATGTCAAGCTTCCATCTAGTTCCTAGAAAATCTCATAGGCTCTACACACTGTGCCTATAGTACCTGAAGAATAAATACCCCTAGAACTGATTTCTCCCCTGAGGGGGAAGCCTTTCAGTTGAACAGGATCATTTTCCCCAAAATCTGATTTTCAGGGCATGATGCAACACTTTTTATCTAAGCCAGAATCCCTAAAATGTAAGACATGTAGCAATCCTGATTTTTCAAGAAATGGACCAGTTCTATAAACTGCCTAATTCTCCATCACCATCACAATTCTAAGCAGACACTCAAAGACTTTTCTGATTTTGCTTTCTAGCATTTTCTAAAATACCACCCTGACTGCTCTAGTGTCACCCTCTGTGAAGGTCTTCCCAGTTCCCTAGGAAGAATTAACTGGCTCTGCCTCTGTACCTCTCTGCAACACCTGTAACCCTATAGCAGCCCTTATCACTGCCTGACTTACATTAATCACCAGTGTCTCTAATCTACTTAAATTGCAAGCTTGTAAGAGCAGAAATGTCACACTCAACGCTGTTTCCCCATTGCTTAGCACAGTTCCTAAGACATATTTGACCTTAGTGACCACTTACCGAATCCCACAAGCACAGATGTTCACTTAGAATCCCATTTCTCCAACCTGCATCCATCCAAATCACATCCCAGTCTCCGATGCTGAGTTCAAGGCCCCGTTTCCTTAAAGCCCTAATAGGCCATTTGTCTGAAATCCCACTCCTGCAGCCTATGATTCATATTTCTGCACACAGAGAAAGTATATGAAAGGAAATATTTCTTATATATCAATTTTGTCACCCAAGCTATTCAGGAAAGTATTAGGTATTAACATCTCTAATTGCAATCTACAAAGAGTATTCTAGATTCAAATTTTAAAAATCATTATCATGAGTTTTTCAGCCAGTCCATAATCTTACTAGGCATACAACTGTACTCCATTTTTACCCCCCTTGGATAAACTGGGTTTTATTTTGCAGTGTTTTCAAGCTGTCACTGTTCACCATCTATAACAAACCACACCAGAAAAAAAATCAGTTAACAGTTTTAGCTGAAACTTCAACATACTTCCGGGAAAACATTTTCAGTCACAGAGATCAACAGCTCAGTGGGATTCTCTCTCTCTCTCTCTCCTTTAAACCCCAGTGAACACATCCTGGGAAAAAAACAATGGTTGGGATAAAATTTTATCCAAACCTGCAAGGGCACATCTAACAGTGTGGTGCTGCTTTGGTAACATGAATTATGTAAAATGTCACTCATGGCTCATTCCCTCCCTTCCATGAACATCCTGGGGCCCAGTCACAACCACCTCTAATGGAAGGGTTTTCTGAAAAATCTGAGTTTATTGGACAACTGTCGTCATTTATGCTCTCTCAATTTCTGGAGGAGGTATAACAATCAGAATTTGGTTATACTTAGCACAGGTGTTTATATATGCATATGCATTAATTATATTTACCCAGTAGAATCCTATCAAAATGTCAGAGTAAGAAAGCAGGACTCCATCTATTAGTAAGATTTCCACATTATAAGAGAAATTTTATATTCGTCCTCATATAGTCAGAAGACATGATCCGATCCTTAGCATGTACTCCACGGCAGGCCTTAGTGCTCTGTCCTTTGTTAGTGGAACTTTCCGGTGGGTGGCTGGGTACACACACACACACACACACACACACACACACACACACACACACTCTCAAAGCGGCAAGCTGATGCAGAGACATGATATGCGGCCTCTAAATAAACCACTTGGAAAAAAAACAGGGCTTCATTTGCCCGCACTCTCCATCTGACATGGCAGAAACAATGAGGCCGAGGCAGACCCTGTGGGTTCACATATCCAAATGCTGTCTCCGAGCTCCACTCAGAAAACTCCGCCCGCACCTGTGGTTAATAAGGAATGGTGACACTCGCGGCACACAAAACCGGGTCTCTTGGCTGAACATCTTGCCCTCCGTTTCTGGCAGTGCTCGTGCTGCTCATTCTGTCCATGAGGCGGCACCGGAAACAGCCGTACATCATCGACGACGAGGAGAACATTCACGAGAACATCGTCCGCTACGACGACGAGGGCGGCGGCGAGGAGGACACCGAGGCCTTTGACATCGCGGCCATGTGGAACCCCCGCGAGGCGCAGGCGGGAGGCGCCCCGAAGACGCGGCAGGACATGCTGCCCGAGATTGAAAGCCTCTCCCGCTACGTGCCTCAAACGTGTGCCGTCAGCAGCACCGTCCACAGCTACGTGCTAGCCAAGCTCTATGAGGCCGACATGGACCTGTGGGCGCCACCCTTCGACTCCCTGCAGACGTACATGTTCGAGGGAGACGGCTCGGTGGCCGGATCGCTGAGCTCCCTGCAGTCGGCCACGTCAGACTCAGAGCAGAGCTTCGACTTCCTGACGGACTGGGGGCCCCGCTTCCGGAAGCTGGCCGAGCTCTACGGGGCGTCGGAGGGGCCTGCGCCCCTGTGGTGACGGAAGCCGGGAGGCAGGCGTGTGTCCAAACCCAGACGTCCTGGGCGCAGGCTTCGCGGACGAGGCGCAGCCAATCACGTGAGCAATACCGCGCTGGAGAACGAGGAGGGGCAGAGCGGACGCAGAGAGCTCCCACTGGATCAGCTTTACTTGGTTAGATTATAGTAGGTAAGAAAAAAAACACAGGAAGAGGGGGCAGAAACTCCAATTACCTCTTTTTCTTTTTAATGTTTGTGACACCGTATTCAAAGGCTTGGGATCCAAGGTTAATTTATGGCAAGTTTGGCCTTTCTTTGCCATTCACCAAGTCCTTTGTCACTTTACCATCGCAAAGAGGCGTGGTCTTAAGTACGGGCGTGGCGATTGACAGTTCGACTCACATCCTTTTCTGTTTGTTTAATCTTAACTTTGTTTTACATTTAGTAAGAGTTTTCTGGCCCATCAAGTCACACAAACCAACCCACACAAAATTAAAATGATGAAAATTTGTTAACTCGGGGAGATTAACCTACTTGTTCTGGGATGGATGGCATTTGTTTTAACCCTTTTGAGACGAGGTTAAGGCGAACAGGCCTTGCATGGGGGATGGGTGGGGAATGGGAGAAAGAAGAGGCATTAACTGTGCCCAAGTTTAATGGCCGAACCAAGAGTTGGCGTTACAAAGAATCCAGCTCCGTCAAGTTAGAGTGCGCCTGTCCTCTCAGCTCTTACTGTACCCCTGCAAAACTGTTCAGAACGAAACCAGAAAATCTGCCTCTTCTGCACTGTAGATGTCTCTTCCATGTGCCAAATGTGAAGATTAGATGCTATAAATGAAAGCCAAATAAAAAGAAGTATCTGATAAAAGCATGGGTTAGAGGGCTTTCCTAATCTGTGTGAGGTCAATCCAAGGGATGTTTACATACTGTAGATAACCTACTTGAACAAAAATCAGTATTATAGAGAATAAATGGATGTAAGAAAATTACATGTATAAGTTTTGTATATTTGTTAATAATTTTGGTAATAAATATGTACTGCATCTCAGTACCTTAGCACTTCTTTTAATAAAAGTTAAATAGAAGGGGAAGTCTACTGCACATTTGTTTAACTGCCAAGCAGGTAAAAGATGGCTTTGTGGTCCTGACTTAGCCTCAGGTTCTTGGGGTCGGGGCTGATTCCTAACACAAAGGCAACAGCAAAGCAGTATGAGGCTGTACCTTCTGTGTCATTCACTGAACAGGTGAACACCATCGTTCAAACTGTTAAGCCTTTCCTGAACACTCTTCATTCCCCCACCCCTGAAAAGAGCAAAGGACGTATTGGTAATAACACAACAGTGAATTTCACCCATGTTTTTCATTTTGTGAGAGTGTTTAACACACAGCCACCAAGGAGGAGGGCACTGTGCTTTCATCTCTGTTCTACTGGCAAATCAAATATGTACAAATATGTACCAAATATGTACAGATCAACACTGAATGAGCTCACAGAAGGCTGGAACTGTTATTTTACTCACCTTCCCTTTCCCCACAGTATCTAACATAGTCATTTGCATACAGTAGGTGCTTAAGAAGTGCGTGAGGGATACTTGAAAGGGATCGCTTTCTTTGGCATCCTATTACTAAAAGATGTTTTACACAATTGTCCTCACACTTGAGGACGAATTGTGAACAAAATAGTTTTCTGCATGACATGGTTATAGCAGTGGTTTTCCAGTATAATGTGTAGACTCACCTGGAACACCTGTTGAAACAATAGCTTGTTGGACCATCCCCCCCAGAGTTTCTAATTCAATTGATCTGAAGCAATTTGCATTTCCAACAAATTCCTGAGTGGGTGAGACTGATGGTGCTAGTCCAGGGACCGCACTTTGAGAACTTGCCTAGCCCTAACCCCCCATCCATAGAGTGGTGGTGTGAATCTCTTTTCCAGTACAAAGGACAGTTTGGCAGAAACATGTTGAGAAGGCAGCGAGGGGTGGGGGCCAGAAGAATGTGCTTTATGCTTTCTTACGTGTTTTACCAACAGCTAGGCAAACTCTTATCTTCAGCCTCAGCATACCAAACCCTTTCCTCCCAAGAAAGTTAGCTCTCACACATCTTCTTTGAGGGGCAGGTGTGATGTAAAAATAAATAAACTTAGCAAAGAAAAAAGAATGAACTTTTAGTCCAAACTAGGCTCTCTAACACACCAGTTATTTGAATGTGGGCAGGTTAACCCCTACAGCATTCTTCCTGGCCGTCGCTAGCCCTGAGGATTATTTTGTGACTATTTCACCTTGTGTGGTGTGTGTTTAAAACTGGGAACAGCTGTTATCCTAACCACAGGAGGTTATCATGCCCCACATCCTGCCAATGTGGTACCCATGGTACTAGGCATGAAGTGACTAAACAGAAACTCCTGGAGCTTCTTGTCCCTGGAAGGATGTTTCATGGTGTGATTCAGGAAGTGTGAGAGAAGCACAGAGCAGGAGATCCATTTCCACTCACACACTAAATGAAGGGACTCTTCCCTCCAAATGAGTTTTAATATTCCTTTTTCACTGACACTGATTACCACAAAATGTGGTCCCTCTGAAAACATTATCACCACCAGACAGAATACAGAAGTATGATCAGAGAAGGCGAGAATGCTGTAAAATCATTCAGCCATTTCTTTGTTAGCAGTTAAAGCAGTTAGCCTATAATTTACATGTTGGAGAGAAACAGAAGCACCTGTAGCAATCAAATTGATAAGACTGTCTAAAACTATTCTGGAAGAAGAACATGAGCAAAGATAATAATTAGCAATGAATTTTCTGAATCAAAAAAGTAGACTATCCCAGCATCGCAGAGAGCAAAGACAAAGGTGGAGTGTTTCACAGAAGAAAGAATCTATAGATCCTGAAAACAAAATTCAGACCAGCGAAAATCAGTGCTGGCACATTGATTATGGGTTATTACCAGTTCACTAGTGATCGGAACTAGACCTTGATGTCAGAATTCACAGTATATTCTTTTTAGTGGTGGGACTACATGAACATTTGTAAGTATACCTTAAAGTAATTCTTTCTGCAGATGAATTCATTCTCAAATCCATTTGTCACCTCAATTATAGAGTTAAAGAACTTTCAAGGTATTTTTATGTTAAGTATCTTGATTTAGGAGGCTTCTGCTATATTCTAAGGGTCACGATTCTGATAGACTGGACAAAACTAGATCAAGGAATCCTCTTTTCAAAATGATCTACTGATGTGGAAAAATGATCTACTGATGTGGACATATCTATTTCTTGTGATTCATGTTGTGCAAAACACAAAACTACTAATTGATAGTATGTGTGGTAAACAACAACATTAACCCAAAACACAGTTTTCTTCCATCCTTCTCCCAGGGACAGGAAGCTGACCTCCACATGTCTGGCCACATTCTTAGTTCTGTAAGGATTGTTGATGGCTGATGAGGGAGTTTCTTCCACTCCAGTGCTTTAGCTCCTGTGGCTAGCTTTCTGTGTACCTGTGATGACATGGGCAACTTCCCATACCAGAAAGCTTTACACCACTTCTCTGAAAGCCAGTAAAACTACCTATGAATCTTTACTAATTTTTCAGGAGGGCTGAATCCTAGTTTTCCTTTTATCATTTCCAATTCTTCCCCTTCCTTCTCACCTGTTTTGTTATCATTGTTGAATAGACACTCCAGACTTAGTGATATAAAAGGACAATGACTTTGCTCAGAGACTCTCGGGGTTGGATTCCAGAAAGGAAATATAAATGACACCTCTTATGTGTCAGAACCTTAGTTGGGGTGATTTATCAAAGGTTTGCTCACCTATATCTAGCAGTTGGTGCTGGCTATTAAATAAGACGTCACATGGAGCTGTCAGCAAGACCTCCACACGGCTGCTTGGGCCCCCTCCCTTCATGGGAGCTGGGTTCAAAGCGGAAACATAGTAAGAAAACCAGGCAGGAGCTGAATCACCCTTTATGACTTCAGAAGTCACACAGCATTACTTCCACTGTTATCACAAGCCTCCCATAGTGAAGATGAGGAAACTTAGACTTCCCCTCTTAATGGGAAGAGTGTCAGAGCTACATTGTAAGAAGAAATAATGTGACCACTGCTGGAAAATTGGCCACATCAGCTTTCCTTTTCTTCTGTGCTGCCTCCTCCCAATATTCCAGGATTCCCTTTGGGTTCCATTCACCATTTCCTTTCTCTCTTCCATTCCTCCTCTTCTCTGTAGAATACATTCTTGTTCTTTAGTTATATTCTTCTTTTCTGAAATTCAGTTTATCCCTACCATATAGTACTTTCAGAAGTAAATGAGTATTACATGAGAACACCTAATATCTAACACATACCAAGCATATATTTTTATTGAGCACAACATACAAGAAACCAAACCTATTTAAAGAATACAATTTAGTAAGTTTCAACATATTATATACCCGTGAAGCCTACACCACAATCAAGATAGTGAATGTCACCCCCAAGTTTTCTTGTACCCCTTTGTAATACCTCCTTTCCATCCTTGCCTGACCCCCGCCACCAACTCTAAGCAACCACTGATGCACTTACTATAGATTCGTTTGCATTTTCTAGAGTTTTATATAAATGGAATCATGCAGTATGTACCTTTTTTGTGGGGAGTAGGGGATATCTGGCTTCCTTCTTTCAGCGTTATTTTGAGATTCACCCATGTCATTGTGTGTATCAACAGTTCATTGCTTTGTTGCCAAGTTGTATTCTGTTGCACAGACATATCACACCTCATTTATTCATTCATTTACCTATTGGTCTTCTCAGGCTGCCGTAACAAAACGCCATGGACTGGGTAGCTTAACCAACAGAAACGTACCTTCTCACAGTTCTGGAGGTTGAAGTACAAGATCGGGGTGCCGGCATGGATGGTCCTGATGAGGCCTCTCCTCCCGGTTCACAGAGTGCTACCTCCTCATTGTGTCCTCATGTAGAGGAGAGAGCAAGTGAGCTCTCTGGTGTCTCTTCCTATCAGGATACTAATCCTGTCAGATTAGCGCCCCACTCTAACGACCTCAACTTAACCTTTATTACCTCCCCACTCCAAACATAGTCACATTAAGGGTCAGGGCTTCAACATATGAATTTGATGGAGACAGAATTCAGTCCATACCAGTTCATATGTTGATGGCCATTTGAGCTGTTTTCAGCTTTTGACTATTACCAGTTAAGCTGCTGTGAACATTTGTGTATAAGTCTTTGTATGGACATATATTTTCATTTCTCTTGGGTAAATACTTAGGAGTTGAATGGATGGAATCATATGGTAGATATATGTGGAGGATTTTTTTCTAACAGTCAAACTGTTTTCCAACGTCTGTTTACCCTTTTGCATTCTTTTTTTTTTTTTGGTATCATTAATATACACTTATATGAACAACACTGTGGTTACTAGATTCCCCCCATTATCAAGTCCCCATCACATACCCCATTACAATCACTGTCCATCCACATAGTAAGATGCTATAGAATCACTACTTGTCTTCTCTGTGCTATACTGCCTTCCCTGTGCCCTCCCCACCACATTATGTGGGCTAATCGTAATGCCCCTATTTTCCCCTTATCCCTTTTGCATTCTTACAAGTGCATTAGAGTTCCATTTCCTCCATATCCTCACCAACACTTAGTATGGGCAGTTTTTCTCATTTTAGTCATTACCATAAGGTGTTAGAGTATCTCACTGTGGTTCTAATACCCTAGGGACTAATAATGTTGACCATCTTTTCATGCACTTTTTTGCTATTCATTTACCTTCTTTGGTGGAGTATCTAGATGCAATTGCCCATTTTTTAACTGGGTTGTTTTTTTCTTAATGTTGAGTTTTGATTATTTCCTTTTATTTTCTGAATACAAGTCCTTTATCAGGTATATGCTTTACAAAGATTTTCTCCCAGTCTGTGGCTTATCCTTTCATTCTCTTAACAATGCCTTCTGAAAGGCATGAGCTTTTTATTCTGATGGAATCCAACCCACCAATTTGTTCTTCAACAGGTTGTGCTTTTGGTGTCATTTCTAAGAAATCTTTGCCTACCCAAGGTTACAAAGATTTTCTTCCATGCTTTCTGCTAAAACTTTTATGGTTTTTACATTTAGGTCTACAATGCATTTTGAGTTTACTTTTGTAGATTGTTAGGTATGAATTAAAGCTCTTTTTTCCTTTTCTTTTTTCTTCTTTTTTTGGCATATGTATATCCAATCGTTTTAGCTCCCTTTATTGAAAAAGACTATCCTTTTTTTCCCTGCATTGTCCTAAGACTTGTCAGTTGAGTTGTATCTGCCCAAAAGATATGTTCAAATCCTAACCACCCAATACATGAATGTGACTTTACTTGGAAATAATTGGGCCTTTGTTTACGGATATAGTCAAGCTGAGAAGTCATACTATATATTATGGTGGCCCCAAATCCACTGGCTGGAGCCTTTATAAGAAGGAAATTTGGACACAGGGACAGACACAGGGAGGAACTTCCATGTGACAACTGAGGCAGACAATGGAATGATGGAGCTCCAAGCCAAGGAGCACTGAGGCCTGCCCACAGCCACCAGGAGCTCAAAGACAGGCCTGGCAGGAACTTGCCTTCAGACCCTCCAGAAGGAACCACCCCTGCCCACACCTTGATTTCAGACTTCCAGCCTCCAGAACCATGAGACACTAAGTTTCTATTATTTTAACCGCCCCCCCCATTTGTGGTAATGTGTCGTGGCTGCCCTGGAAATCAATATAAACCTTATACAGTGTATTTTTTAAAGACCCATTTTAACATAAAAATAAGTAGGAATCCTTCATGTGTCTCCATCACTTTGGCTGGATCTATGACACATACACCAGTTCACTTATTAATTACTTAATTAGTGTGTTCATTTGTGGGATGTTTTTTACTTTAGCACAGCCAGCGCACGTGTTTCGAGGAGGGAGAGGCCTCTGGAGACGCCCCGTGGTCCTGCAGCGCACAGGCAGTCCGACCTCTTCCCCAGCCCACTCGCAGCATCTGAGCAGCATTCAGGGCTCCAGGCAGGGGTGAGGAAAGAATGAATCACTGGACACTTGCATTCATATGACCCCACAGACACAGGTGGTGCACAGAGGTTGCCAAGAACAGAGAGAGGCACATGCTTGCTGAATGCAGTAGGAGCCCACTGGTCCTCAGGCACCACCGCAGAAGGACAGGAGTCAGAGGGGTGCTCGACGCTCTGCGGCAATGTGGAGCATATGTTGCATGCTGTGAATGCCCCCGGAACGTGACCCCTTTGGCAAGGGCTGCACTTCAGAGAGACAAAATTAACCTTCAAAGAGCAGGCGGCATGGTTTCCTTCTGTCTCCTGCACTTGGCTTTTCCCCACAGCCCCAGGAACCTGATGCTGTTCTCTGCGTTTCCCTGCCAGGCCCGTATGTAGTGCGATTCCCTCATCCTAACTGCTATGCTTCTCCAGCCTGCTGACGGGCACTGTCTGACCTGGTGTTTGCCTCCGGGATCAGCCTCATCGACCTCAAATTGTTACATTTGCCAATGACTTCTTGGGACTGACTTTTGGACTGTGTGATGGTTGGTGCCAAATGAGATTCTCAAATGAGCAGCATTACCTGAGGAAAAATATTAATTACATCCAGGAGGGGACACAGGGCCTTATGAGCATGCTCCAGGCCGGCCTCACTGCTGCTGAGCTGCAAAGTCTAGGAAACAGAAGAGAGAAGGGAACTGCCAGCTATTGAGCACCTACTGTATGCAGACACTGCCAGGGGCTTTCACACAGGGAAGCCTAAGCCGAGCACAGACCACAGACCTAAAACCAGAAAAGGCCATAGAGCTGTGTGTAAAATGTAAAATACTCACCTTGGATGTTGAAGCCATTGGTTCCACCAGCAATTATAATGGACATGAGCTCTGCACACATTCTCAACCACTGCCTGTTGATACCCTTTTACACCTGAAGTCCTGGAGGATTGAAGGCTGGCCTCACAGTGGGCAGGGAAGCTGGGTGAGGGCAGCTGAGAAATAGTGAGTGATCATGCTTTCCATGTTCCAGTCTCATGTGCTTTCCTGAAAGTATGCTTTCACCACATCCGTGAGAATTAGAGAACAAAAATAAGCATCACTGGATGGGACGTCATTACCAGGGACTGATACAACCCAGGTTAATCTCTTATCAGAGCAGCAGGGAGCTGTTTCCTGAGGATACTGGGACACTGCCATAGTTACAGTGTGTCCCTTATCTACAAACTGGGTACAAATTCTCTGTAAGCTCAGTGCCACTCACCTCATCCAGACTCCCACATGGGTCTAAGCATATGCCATATGCCCCTAGGCACACTGGGCAAACAGGTTATTCATGAGACTTGGCAGAGAAGTCTTTATGGGGGTTTACAGTCACAGCCTGCATGACAGTACCTGCCGTGGCCATGGGCAGGTAAAGTGAACAATAATACATCCAACCTGGAAGGCCAAGTCCCGTATTTCTAATTATTAGGCGCACCATCACTAGAAGCGTCTCTGTAGCCTGGTTTCCCACCAGGAAGGTAGACTGTTACCCAGGGTGGCTCTTTCCTTGTCAACGTTAAACAGCACAAGTGGAGCCTCGTCTGGTGCAATCCCTTTATTCTGAAGGTAAAACAGCAAGGTTTTTTCTTAACATGGGAGATGAGTGCTTATTCTCTTTTCATTTCAGTGTCACCCTCACTGTGAGTTCACTGGTAAATCTTGAGGCTGCGTTAAAATATAACTTACTTACGGATCATCCTTTCTCATCACCTAAATCCATCCATCTGCCTCTTGACTAAACACTTCCCTCTGAGGGAAAAGAGAATGATGGCACCCTCCCATTTTATCTCAAAGAGAAAAAAACAAAAAGGAAATTTGAGGTTGCAGAAATAGGAACTCACAGGGCAGAAGAAGTCCCTATAGGCTCCCTCTAGGCAAACACAGACGACACCCAAAAATGCTAATGCAGGAGAAGCATGATCATGTAAATGAGCGTCACATTAATTGTATTACTTGATCATCCTTGGCCAAGTTTTCTAATAAGGTCTAAATGGATAAACTAGATAAATAGCCAGCCTAAGTAGATAGGTTCTTTTTATATCCTTTAGATTAACTAGCACACTTGGGGGCCTAAATTATTGGATACTTAATCATAAGACTATTCAACAGATGACCATATATCCTTTGTTCTCCTGTCCCAAGTTTTTGCTTATAAATGGCATGATTACCCATGGTGGTGTCCTAAGAGTTTGCTCAGCAGTGTATTCAGTTGTTTGGTCAATGTTAGACACTATGGGGAAGAATTCTCCCTCTCCAGGCTGAAAGAACAGGGATGTCAATGTGTAGTAACTGTGCAGGTGGAGAAATCTGCATTCATAAGGGCTGTTCACAAATACTCCAGCTCTCCTCTTCCAGGCACACAGTAGGCCTGCACTGCTCCACCCTTTATAGTTGGAGCTGGTGATGTGACTGCACAGAGCTAGTGAAACATGAGCAGGAGTCTTAAAGGCCAATGTAGGATTTGCCACATTCCCTGCCTGCTGCTACAGTGATCTTCAAAGTCTATGCCCAGATGGAGCCTCTGTCTGCTTAGGTGTCCAAGAGACTCCATGAGTAGGATCTCCCGCCAGCCTGTAGTCTGAGATAGAAATGAGAGCTGTCCCACAACAAAGACATGAACTTTTGTAGTATTAAGCCACTGAGATCTTGGAGTTACTTAGTACTGTGGTGTAAGTTAGCCTATCCTAATATAGCAGCAACAAGTATTGCTAACTGCTGTTAAGAGAGGAACTAACCAACTGGTGTGACTGGTACGACTGATTGCTCATCAAAAGTGCGTGTTCCCCAGGTGTTCTTTCCCATGAGTAAGAATGGATTTCACCAACCAATTTGCCTTCTTCCATTTCTCAAAATTTACAACACACGTTTTTGAGATTAAAGACATAAAACAGAACTGCACCCAGAGATGCCCAGGCATGGGGGAATGTGGCCATGTGACACGGACACAGACTGGAACTGTGCCAGGGCACACCAAGGATTGCTGGTGACCACCAGAAGCTGGCTGAGAGGCAGGAACAGATACTCCCTGTGAGGCCCCAAGGAGGAGGTGACCTCGCCACGGTGATGGAGGACGTGTGGCCTCAGAATGCTGGAATAGATCACTGATGTTTTATGCTCCTGGGTTTGGGGCACTTTGTTACAGCAGCACAAGGGGACTAATACAGTGACTAATTGTATAGTCCACCACTCCTTAGCCCGCCCGGCATTTTTATGATATCTTTACAATGGTCTGTGCATTTCTGTATTTTAAACCTCAATGCTTTCCAGGCCTCTTCCCCAGTGGAGTAAAATAGAGTATGAGGACCAAATGTTTCTTTCGCCAAATAAGCCTCATCGAGATCAGAAGCAATGTCTTCTTTGTCTTTTAATCCCTCCTCTAACACCGTCTCAGAACCTAGCACAGCAGGCCTCCAAAATATTTGTTTAGAAAATTACAGAACAAACATTGCCATTATTCCTATTCTTCTGCACCACTCTAAACAGTGATTCAGGACAATTGAATTACTAAGGTTGTTAGTGTTGGCTCACTTCACAGCCAGTTACCAAACAATACACTGAGTCACTCTGGTAGCCAATCTAAATCAGCCCATCCATACATGGGTGCCAACCCTTCCATGGTCCACCAGTGCCGTTCCCATCAATGATTACATCTGGTCAAGCCAAGGAACAGCCAATCACCAGAGCCGGGCTTGGCGTATTGGAAGTAAAAGAGTATCATTAATCACTGAGGCCAGAACATGACAACCTAACACTTAAGAGGCAAAAGTAAAAGTTAACCTGAAAAAGTGAGGCTCCATGAAAATATAGCCCTACCGTCAATGGTTGTGTACACACACTGTATCCCTCAACAGGATTTCTGTTTATTCATTTGTTATTTGTTTTAATGAGTTGGCTCACAGGTAACATATCTGCTGGCTTCCATATACGCTTGCATTTCTTTCCAAGCATAAGGCAAAGCCAGTTTTCTCATTTGGACTTGGGAAGGAGTCCTAATTACCTTAAGAACCACCACATTTCAATCTCATGAGGACTGAGTTTCACTGTGTTGAAATGCAACCAACACACAGATTTCTGTGTCACACGTAGAGAAAGCCAACAGGTCTTCCAAACTACTTAATGCCTGGGATGCACTCCAGGCAACTTCATCACTTGAAATCATATCCCTAATAGGCAAACAAATGGCCCTTGAAGCATCCCTTTTACCATTAATCTTCCCCATTTGTGGTATTTGGGATGTTTTAATTAGTTTGGCTGTTTGATCAGTTTAAGTATCTCAAGGCATCTGCTGGCATCCCACAGGTCTCAGGAGGACAGCCCCTTCCCTAGAGGTGGCTAGGAAATCTATATTCACTTTCAAAGTTCTATGGCTTTCTGAGACAAGCAGTTCATCTTTTTCTTTCCTTTCCACCCCTGATCATTAACTGTTTAAGGGCTTAGCTAGTTCTCGGTACCCTAATCCACAGTAAATCTGAAACAAGGGAAAATCAGCTGAAGGCTAGACTGTGGCCATTCCTGTGCGTGTATCAGCAATGGACTGGCCACAAAGTAGCAGGCGATCCATGCTGGGTTCCAGAAAAGGCCCCAAACGTCTCAGCATTTCCCCCACAGATCCTCCATGCAATGCAAAGTACCTGAGGGAGATAAAACCCTTTTATGAAGACACTTTTCCCACTACAGCATTGGTCAGAGCCCTGGAGTGACAACCTTTTTTGTAAAGTCAGGAAGAAAAGGGCTCTGGTGGTACCTGGGTAGGCACAGAACCCAGAGCTAGAGGGGCATCCAGAAAGAGTAGAAGGCAGAGTCCTCTCCTCTGAGCAGACACAGCATGGTTATCCCCATTGCTGAAATAAGACATCTGAGTCCCTTGCAGAATGGTACCCTGCTGAGCAGCACGAAGGCACTAGATACTTGGAAAATCATATGAGTAGAGGGCAGAAGAGAATAGGAAAGGGCAGTGGGAAGGTGTGAAAATCTAGCTGGCTCCTTCACAGGACACCCAGAGTCGTCCCCCTGTGTGAAAATGCCAGTGCCACCTGCAAATGTACCACAGTAAGCCACCACCAGTTATGGCCCCGAAGAGCTGAGACACAGAAGAGGCGTTTGCGGGAGGCGGACAGAGGTTTCTGGCCCCGGGGGCAGCACTGGGGTGAGAAACAGAGAGTCAGAGACACAGAGGGAGAAATGGGGAAAGAGCAACAGTAAAGCTCTTCTTCCTGCTTGGAAGCTGGTGCTTTGCCGGGATTTCGTTCCTGCATTAGGAGACGTTGTTTGATGAGTAGTAGGGGGACAAGGTGGCCAGAAGGAAGTCAAAGCAGAGCAGAAAATCAACAAGCCGAAGATATTCTGTGCAGAATCCAGTATTCCCAAACCTCTACGGTAACCTTCCCGGTCAGAGGTGTGCGGTTACACCCCTGGACCTGACCCACCCCGTGGGGGACCCGCCATGCCTCGGTCAGGAGGATCTGCAGCCAAGGAACATAGTGCACTCCTGGAGGCCTAAGCAGAGGCTTCTTTTTCTCACACGCATGAGCTCCTGTGTTGTAGGGGACTTGGCGGTGTGAGGGCCAACGTCACGGCAGTCGTCACGCCGCAAGATGGCAGCAGCAGCTTCAGGGAGCAGATCTCACACTGTTCATGGGCAGGAAGGCAAGGACTGGGCCGGGAAAGGTTCTCTTCTGGACCTTCCTCTTACCCAGGAGGAAAAAAAACCTTTTCTGGAAGGTCCTGGTAGATTCTCTTTATTCTTGTTGCTCTATTTCTTGGTCCTGCCCTTAGAGACTGCACCCCAATTCCCTAAAATTAACAGATCCCACCTGACACCAGTCCCAAATGGGTGACCCCTGCTCCCTCCCCTGAGCATGGAAGATGGGGCGGTGCATTTGGAGGTGCTAACTTCTGTCGCTGATGAGATCCCAGGGTACATGGGGCGCTGCTGGATCAGGGCACAACCATCAAGACCAGCGAAAGCAAGAGGCTGCTGGGCCTGCCGGTAGAGAGAAAAGAATCCATCCCGGACCGGCATCCTCTCCAAATTTAGAAGCAAGAACTAGCCCTCCCAGAGGCTCCTTTGAAACTGCTAGGAAATTAGAATTAGACTTTGTGCCTCTGCTAAGCCTTTCATCCCGGGAGCTCAGGGCACTTGCCTGCATCGTCTCATTAATCTTCACAACACCATTTGAGGCAACCAGCATCAATGCAGGTTTGTTGAACACTGTGGATTAAATCTAAACCAGATTGTAAGTAGAATGTTGAACACTATGGATTAAATCTAAACCAGATTGTAAGTAGAATGTTCCCTTCTGTAAAACTGGGCTGAATCTTTTTCTAGGGACATCTGTAAGGATGCTATGGGCTAGGATGATAATCAATGCAGTGAAGAAAATGCAGCATTGTCATCTCTATTTTCACAATAAAGAAACTGAGATGTAGGTACAGGTTAATGACTTGCCTGATGTCATATGCTCAGGGAGTCACCAGCAAGCTGGGGATGGGACCAGAATTGATGGGAAAATAGCTACCCCAACTCACTGAAGACCCTGGACAAGTTATGTGGAGGTTTTTACTTACCCACAGAGCGTGAGTCCGGAAAGGTGACTGGATGGAATCATGGCAGAGCTCTGGGCAAGAGGCAAGAGGAACAGAGTGCAAGCCATGATTCACTGGCCAGGCAACCTTGGGCAAGTCACCGGCACTTTCTGTAACATCTACCCCATCTAAATCACTCTGCTGTTTCGAAACAAAAGGAATGTTTCAACAGAAAACAAGTAAGCCAGGACATGTTGCAAAAGCTAAGTCAATTGAGAGAATCGGTACAATCAACATTTAAAATCAGCCTGCTGCTCTGGGCTCTCGACAATCCCAAACTGCAACCAAACAATTATACAGGACTCTTCCTAGATGACCAAGAAGAGCCTGTTGCCATTCACTGTGCAGTGAGCCTATTTCAGCACATACTGAATGGAATATGCTACCCAGGATGCAGGCATAACTAGGTGAGTGACCCATGTCCTCCAGGAAATACAGTCTGGCAGAAAAGACAGAAAAATGAACCAGTTATTTCACTGGGAAGCAAAATGAAATAAGACTTAGGAAAGACAAGGAGGTCAAACGGCAGAGGGGTGGGAGATTGGCCAGGGGAGGTTGGGGCAGTCAGTGGGCTGGGGAGGCAGGTATGGAGAGGGGACAGTGCATAAAAGCTGAGACAGGAAAATGCCTTAGCTCTTCTTTTACTTCGGCTGCATCCATTATTCTGCTCCCCTGAGAACAGCAAAGTCAAGGTAGTAGAGCAACAGAGGCTGAAGCCTGAATTTGCTTTGGTTAACATCTGGCTGCAAGGATATCTGCAGGGCACACATTTCCTCCGCGCCCCCTGGATGCGGCTCTGCTAGCAGTCTTTCTTTCGGCCACAGGAGGGCGCGTGTTCTCCTCCGCTGGTTTCTTCATTGCAGCAAGAGCTGCTCAGCCTCCCAGTTATCTGGGGCTGCTGGGGTCCTGCCTCCAGCACCTGCCTCCTAGAAGCACTGAACCAACAAACAGCGGGGGAGCCTGGAACCCGGGCTCACAGGCACATCCAACGTCCAACAACATTTTATCTTTTTCAAACGAGCCAGTATAGACATTCAAAAACAATTACTCTCCCATCAACATCCCGATGTATGTTGATAGGACATATAAGTGATCCCTAGAAAATTCTCAGGCAGCGCTATTGGAAGACTGTCCGAAATAAATAAGCTCTGATGCATCAGGTGGAAATAGCTTCTCTGGCTCTGGCAGCGAGATCCTCCTTGTCCCAGGCTTAAAACAGGGTGGTAACCAACTGACATAGGACACTGTCCTTCTCAAGGACATCTAGTGTGGTGCTAAGGGGGCCCAATAAAGGAGGAGAAAGGGGCTTCCAGGTCTGAGACACTACCGGAAAGGGAAAGCAGTCACCTTTCATTTATTTTGTTTTGACAGTTAAATATTAAAATACCTGAAGGAAGGAAGTTATCTGGGCTGGCTCTGTGCCGGAAGGAACTCCTAAATTGCACTAACATGGCTAGTCCGAAAGTCCCTTTGTTCTCTCCTGTAAACAGACCCACCCACCACCACCCTGTATTATTTCTCTCCAACGAATTGGAAAGGTTGGAAAATAAAGTGGGATGAAACACTAACAGCCAAACAGGAGCCTTTCATTTAAAATTCCCCCTTAGCATTAGTGGAGGACTGGATGTTTGTTTTTGCCTCCTAAAAGTAAGTAATTCCATGATTTTGGGTTAGCCATTGGATTGGAGTAGCTTTTTGGGTAGAAACAGCCTAAATTTTCCTAAACTTCGAAATACACAAGAACTATCACAACATGTAAAGACAAAACTTACCAGCAGGCTAAAATTATCCCCTTCTCCTAAGGGAAGAGGAACCTCAGATTGTGAAAAAGATTTTCAAAACAATCTAATAGCTACACAGTAACATCCAAAAAAGAATTTAAATAATCTGAGAGATGCTTGAGCTAAATCTATAACTTGTTCCAGGATACTTGTCAAGCAACATGCCCCAAAATGTATTGTATATATTCATAGGTAGTGTCAAATGAATGCACTTACCACCACCACCACCACCACCATTATCAGATAAGCAGTTAACCAGCTAGAGGGGGGCTCTGATAGAGCACATAGTTAAAAGTTTCTAACCCCAAATTTTCCCCTTTATTTGCTAAGCCTGAGTCCCAATGTTTGGCACACTTGCTGGGACATGGATTGCCTTAGTGTTACTGACGACGTTAGAGAAAATCTCTCTCCAGTCCCTCCCCATGCAGAACACTATGGATTAAATCTAAACCAGATAAGTAGAATGTTCCCCTCTGTAAAACTGGGCTGAATCTTTTTCTAGGGACATCTCTAAGGATGCTATGGGCTAGGATGATAAACAATGATTCATGTGGCTTCCATAGTGGCCATACCCTCGCCATAAGGTTTATTCTTCGGAAAGCACAACCAACACCACCTGCTCTAAGGAGATTTGAAGCCAGAAACAGAGAGGAAAATAAGTTTGAAGAATAAAGATTATGCTAGTATTTGACACAAACTCCACTAAGTTAGAGCACCCAGTTGTTTGTGTCAAATACTAGCATAGGTGCTGCTGTGAAGATAATTTTGTAGATGTGATTAAGATTTACAATCAATCAGTGGACTTTTTGTAAAGAGGACTACCCTCAATAATGTGGGTGGGCCTCATCCAATAAGTTGAAGGTCTTATGAACAGGCACTGAGGTTTATTAGAGAAGAAATTCTGTCTCAAATCTGCAACATCAGCTCCTACCTGTATTTTCAGCATGCTAGTCCATGCTACAAATTTCAGACTTGCCAGGCCTCACAAATGGAGTCAATTTCTGAAAATCTCTTTATGTGTATGTGTTTATATTTACAATTCTGTTTCTCTAGAGAACTATGACTGATACAGATTTCAAGTGAATCTATTTTATTTTTAAGGCTATCTAAATTAAAACAATGAAGAGATACTCAGAAATACTATTTTATATGATAATAGGCACAGCATGGACTTCTGATTTTGTTTGGACACCCAGACCCTCCAAGCAGCCCACCCACGTAACTGGAAACTGACCTGACCCCACTTCAGGGGTGGTCTTGATTGGCCGAAGGGTAACATATTCCCTTGCCAGGGACTGGCTCATGGGGGAGGGTCATGTGATACAGTAAGGGCCAATGAGATACAGAAAGAGGTTTGTACTTCCAGTAAGGTTTGTCCTCTTTCTTCTGAGGGGCTTTTCAGGAGCACGTATTATCTCTGGTGTTGGGGAATAAGGAAGCAGTTAGCCCGGGGTTGGCACTGGCAACTGCCCCAGGGTAGGAAATAACCTGGGGTCCTGGTGATTCTGTTGGATCCACCAGCTCTAAAGCCTGCACTAACTCCGGGCTTCTTTTAAGTGAGCCAATACATTTTTTATCGTGCCAGCCAGTTTGAGCCTGGCTTCTTGTCAATTGCAGTCAAAGGACCAAGTTTTCTTGCCCTTAGTTTCTTACCTATAAACTGGGACAACAGAACTAGATAACCTAAGACTTCCTCAAATTCAATATGTGTGAACTGCACATTCAGGCACTGATACTAAATGTATTTGCCAATTACTGTTTAGAGAATCTAAATATTACTATAGGTACATTTCTAAATATACTTCATTTTTAGAAACTCGTGGATTATGAGTATAATTTGATGCAATTTTTTCCAGGGCCTTAGCTCTAGTCAATGACTATCAGCAATTAGAGCTCTCACTACTTTTTAAAATCTATAAAAAGCTGTAACAAATGAACAATAAGTAGAAAATGAGCCTAATAGGGAAATGGGGAAAGGGTTACAGCAAGCAGTTCCCAGCAAAGGAAATACAAATTAATTTTAAAACTATGAAGAGATGTTCAGCCTCGTGACAAAGAGAGAAATGCAAATTAAAATGACAGTACGGTGGGTCTTTTTCACCTAAATATTGAGAAGTTATCAAGAAGTTTAATAACACACTGCTGGAGAAAATAGAGGAAAATGGCAGCATTCGTACCAATGATGAGAATTATCACTGAAGACCAGCACTTACAGGCAAAGGTAGAAATGGCACAACTTTCAAGAAAGGTAATTTGGCATTATTTATCAAAATGACAAATGCATATATACTTTGACCCAACTACTCCCCTGCTAAAACTTTATCCTACAGGTCTACTTGCCCATGTATAAAATGACATTACTTGTAATTGTAATAATGAAAAATTTAAATATGTATCAATAGAGCAAAGATTAAATTATATACATGTATACAATAGAATAATTCCCAACTGTTAAAGAAATATGGAAGCCCTCTCTGCAGTAAAATGGAATGATCTCTAAATTATATATAAATTAAAAAGATCAAGATGAACAGACCAATTACCAGCAATGAAATCAAACTGGTACTAAAAAAATTACCTAAGAACAAAACCCTTGGACTACATGGCTTCACCACTGAATTTTATCAAACATTTAGCGAAGAGCTAATACATATCCTCCTTTAAATTTTCCATAAAGTAAAAGAGGAGGGAATACTTCCAAATTCCTTCTGTAAGCCCAGCATCACTCTAATACCAAAACCAGACAAAGATATCACAAAAAAAGAAAATTACAGACCAATATCCCTGATGAACATAGATGCAAAAATCCTCAACAAAATATTAGCAAACCGAATTCAAAAATACATCTAAAAGATCATCCATCATGACCAAGTGGGATTTATTCCAGGGATGCAAGGATGGTACAATATTAGGAAATCAATCAATATCATACACCACATCAACAAAAAGGACAAAAAATCACATGATCATCTCCATAGATACTGAAAAAGCATTTGACAAAATTCAACGTTCACTCATGATAAAAACTCTCAGCAAAATGGGAATAGAAGACAAGTAAGTACCTCAATATAATAAAGTCCATATATGTCAAACCCACAGCCAAAATGATACTTAATAGCAAAAAGCTGTAAGTTTTTCCTCTAAGATCGGGAACAAGACAAGGATGTCTACTCTCTCCACTTTTATTCAATATAGAACTGGAGGTCCTAGCCACAGCAATTACACAACACAAACAAATAAAAGGGATCCAGATTGGCAGGGAAGAAGTTAAACTGTCACAGTTTGCAGATGACATGATATTGTACATAAAAAACCTTGAAGAATCCACCCCAAGACTACTAGAACTAATAACTGAATTCAGCAAAGTTGCAGGATACAAAATTAATACACAGTAATCTGTTGTATTCTTATATACTAATGATGAACTAGCAGAAAGAGAAATCAGGAAAACAACTCCATTTGCAATTGCATCAAAAAGAATAGAATACCTAGGAATAAACCTAACCAAGGATGTGAAATACCAATATCCTGAAAACTACAAGACACACATGAGAGAAATTAAAGAGGACACCAAAAAAGTAAATACATCCCATGCTCATGGATAGGAAGAATTAATATTGTCAAAATGGCCATCTTACATAAAGTAATCTACAGATTTGATGCAATCCCTATCAAAATACCAACAACATTCTTCAATGAACTAGAACAAATAGTTCTAAAATTCATATGGAATGACAAAAGACCCTGAATAGACAAAGAAATCCTTAGAAGGAAGAATAAAGCTGGGGTGATTATGCTCCCCAACTTCAAGCTCTACTGCAAAGCCACAGTAATCAAGACAATTTGGTACTGGCACAAGAACAGACTCATAGATCGATGGAAAAGAACAGAGAGCCCAGATATAAACCCAAACATACACAGCCAATTAACATATGATAAAGGAGCCATGGATATACAATGGGGAAATGAAAGCCTCTTCAACAACTGGTGGTGGCAAAAATGGACAGCTACATGTAAGAGAATGAAGCTGAATTACTGTCTAAGTCCACACGAAAAAGTAAACTGAAAATGGATCAAAGACCTGAATGTAAGTCAGGAAACCATAAAACTCTTAAAAGAAAACAGGCAAAAATCTCTTCAATATAAACATGAGCAATTTTTTCCTGAACACATCTCTTCAGGCAAGGGAAACAAAAGCAAAAATGAACACATAGGACTACATCAAACTAAAAAGCTTCTCTACAGCAAAGGACACCATCAGTAGAACAAAACAGCATCCTACAATATGGGAGAATATGTATGTAAATAACATACCTGCTAAAAGGTTAACATCGAAAATATCTGAAGAACACATACACCTCAACACCCAAAAAGCAAATAACCCGATTTAAAAATGGGCAAAGGATATGAACAGACAACTCTCCAAAGAAGAAATTCAGATGGCCAACAGGCACATGAAAAGATGCTCCACATCACTAATCATCAGGGAAATGCAAATTAAAATCACAATGAGATATCACCTCACACCAGTTAGGATGGCCAACATCCAAAGACAAAGAACAACAAATGTTGGCGAGGCTGTGGAGAAAGGGGAACCCTCCTACACTGCTGGTGGGAACGTAAGCTAGTTCAACCATTGTGGAAAACAGTATGGAGGTTCCTCAAAAAACTCAAAATAGAAATACCATTTGACCTGAGAATTCCACTCCTAGGAATTTACCTGAAGAAAACAAGATCCCTGATTCAAAAAGACATATGCACCCCTATGTTTATAGCAGCACTATTTATAATAGCTAAAGAAGGTACTGTACATATACACATGGAATATTACTCAGCCATAAAAATAAAACAGATCCTACCATTTGCAACAATATGGATGGAGCTAGAGGGTATTATGCTCAGTGAAATAAGCCAGGTGGAGAAAGACAAGTACCAAATGATTTCACTCATTTGTGGGGTATAACAACAAAGCAAAACTGAAGGAACAAAACAGCAGCAGACCCACAGACTCTAAGAAGGGACTAGTGGTTACCAAAAGGAAAGGGTTAGGGAGGGTGACTGGGGAGGGAGGGAGAAGGGGATGAAGGGGCATTATAATTAGCACTCACAACATAGATAGGTCACAGGGAAAGCAGTACAGCACAGAGAGGATATGACTCTATAGCATCTCACTGTGCTGAGGGACACTGATTGCAACAGGGTGTGGGGGGGACTTGATAATATGGGTGAATGTTGAAACCACAACCTTCAGAAGCTTGTGTATCAGTGATCCTTTAATTTTCAAAAATCTAGATGAAGAACGAGTATTGTATGCTGCCATTTGTATTCTTTAAAAGGAATAGCTTTTTATGTTTGTGTTGAGAAAAACTAGTTTACAGAAGAAACCATTTACTGTAGTTATAGGGATTGGAACACAGGGTGAGAGGAAGGTTAACTTTTCACTTGATATTAAAAATTTTTTGACACATGAATGTATATCAGTTATTTTAAATTTAATAAACATGGGGGAAAGTAAAGTTATTATTATAAATACATTTACTCATTTGCTATAATGACAGTAACTGCAACTCAATTACAGAGCTTATATTTTGGATAAATGATAATTAATGGTCAGATATGAAAGAATGATTTGGTACATTTGTTCTCATTTCCTTTTCTGTCTAAATAAGGGCAGTAGAAAAAGGATCTTGAGTTAAGGAGAGGATATGAATCTTATCTAACATTTTTTAAAACTAGTTTGCTAGGCATTTGGCTTTCCATGCATTCTACCCCTAAAGTGCCCTACCTAGATATCTCCTAATCCAGTGTCCTATCATTCATTTACATCCACTCATGCGACAAATATTTACTAAATGGCTTTGTTGTTCTAGACACTGGGACTGTCATAGACATTAAGACCTAGGAACGTTGTCCTTAGGAGCTCCGTCTTTACACTATTGTCATTCACTATGCACATTTCACTATTGTTATTTTTCCAGCTGGGTGGAAAGAAAAAACTTTCAGTCACTAAACTCAGAGCTGCAGGCGCTAAACTACAGAGCACCCCAAGTAGAAAGACCACCATATACAAAAGGAGATGCTGCAAATTCACGAATAACATTACAGGTCTATAGACAACTGTTCATTCCAGTATGAACGGTTTTCTACTCTGGGGTTTCAATGTCCCAATAAATGTTTGTTTTAAGGGGAAAAAAAGAGAAGGAAATAATAATGAAAAGAATGGACCCAGTTGGCAAAAATACCCAGGAGAAATAACCTCTGAACCTGAGATTAATATGCTCATTAATTCATTCACTTGTTTAACAAACGTTTACTGAGAGCCTACTATGTGCCAGGCACCCATTTCAGAATAAGAGGTGAACACAAAGCCCCTCTTTGTGTTGAAAAGCTAACACGTCAGAGAGATAGGTAATGAATCACTAAAAGCATAATGTACTGGCAGGGGGTCCTAAGGGGCCATGATAAAGTAAAGCAGGGTAATGAGGTAGAGTGAGGGGGCTGCTATTTCAGATGATGGGGCAGGAAGCTCTCTCTGGAGGAAATGCTATTGGAGCAGAGATTTGAAGGACGGGAGGGAGCCACGTGCGGACCTGGGAGGAAGGAGCCCTGGCATGGAAATGTACTGAGCAAGTTGAAGAATCAAGAGGGCAAAGATGAGTGAACGTCCTCGTGGAGTTTAGAAAAACAATGCCAGTGTTTCTTCCAGAAAACACACCCAGCGGTTACGTAACTCCACACAGCTCCTTAAAGCAGAAACCGAATCTTATTTAGAGAGCCAGGAGGAGTCGGCTCACGGTGGGCTGGTGTCGGTGACACTTACCCTTTGCCCCGTGACCGAGAAACGCTTCCTGTCGCTCCCTGGTGCTTTCGGGTTTCCGTTTCCTTCGATAGGAAGCAGCACGTTGGGGTCCATATTTTGAGGTGAGCTTCAAAATGTAAAATGCCTGGGGAAGATAATGCATAGATTTGAATTCATGCCAAGGTAAAAATAGACATTATCTGAGACCGCTGGGAACAGGATAGGCTTTCTGAATTCAGGGGAGGCCAGAGCATTGAAAACATTAAACACATACAACATAAAAGCTGGAAGCTCCCAAATCAAGCTGCAGTTGCTGTGCTATTTTCTCTCAGGCAATCGCCTAACAGAAATATTTTTTCTCCCTAGAGAGAAAAAAGGCATTTCCGTTAAGCTATCACAGCTTGTTAGAAATATTCCTTAGGGACATACAACTCCCTTTGGAGTCTAATTATATATTCACCCCGCAGTGTTCTGATCTGAATTTAGCTACCTGGGAAATACCCAGGAAGAAAATGCCATTTGCAGACAGCTGCCCTGAGTAATGACACATTGTAAATTAATAAATGTATCCTGTTTTATGTAATTCCAATTTTGATGAATTTTGCAAGTGTGTTAGAGCCAAAGACCTAAATCTGAAAATGCCTGTGAATAGATGAAAGCATCACAGGAATTCAAATCTGTGAGCCCCACACAGTGATTAGCCTACTGTGAGGTCTAATAGTGGTTAGATCTCACTATTCTAAAACTTTTCCAGATTTGACAACCAAGGGAATTCATTTCCTGGTTGTAGACCATGGAAAGAGAATCCAATCATTCCACAAAAGATGTGGGTAAGCAGATACTGTGTGCAACGTGCAGGGTTTCTGAGGAAAAATAGGACCCGCCACTTTTCACGTCAGGCCACCCACATCCAGCAGTTTAGCAGAGTAGGATGGAGACCCCAAGGTTGAGCTAATGCTCATGTTCAAGATCCTCAACTACCTTTATTTCATTTTCACAGAGGAACTGCCATTTATGGCTGAATGGTAGAGCTTGGATTCTGGGGCATTGGTGCCAACCTCTTTGTTCCAATTAAGCCCCTGGAGTGGCCCTTTAGTGACTTAATGCAAAGCTGGTGCCCACCTCTTCTGTTGGGGTGGTGTGGGGGGGTTCATACAAGGGGCATGGGGCCTCTTCTTTGTACAAGAAGAAAGAATTGAGACCTCTACCCTTTCTTGTTAAGAAGTGAATTGGCATTTTGTACTCAGGGTTCCCTGGCTAAGGCCTATGCCAGAGCATAAACAAGAGGTTCCGGAAGAGAGGCTCAGCCAAAAAGGAAGTAGAGAGTTCTAGATTTGTGCACTGGATCCAAACATCCAGCCTAGGAGTTCATATCAGAAGGCAGGATGTAAACGTGTCTGCTTGATACCTGCACCCATGTTCACCCAACTGATGCAGTGACATCATCATGAGTTAGTAACCAAGTGAGTGAGTGGGACAGAAAGAAAGAGAGAGAGAGAGAAAGAGGAACCTAAAAAGATCTCATCACTAAGAACCTTAGGACCTCTGGTCACCTGACAAAGCAGAACATGAGAATGCTCCTGTAAAAAAATGCCCAAGTTACACAAGAATGGCAGCCCAGCATAAAAAGAAGACACTCGAGAATCACACATCACTATCTCAGTACCATTCACCTGCTGCCTCGCCATGCAAATGTCTGCCACATGCCCGCACCAGGCCTTACCCTCCAATCCTCCTTGCGAAAGAGGAGCCAGCCACCGAGACCAGCTCAGGCCACCCTAAGGGGAAGGAGGACTATTGGAAGGATGCCAGGTAGCACACAGACTCCACGGGGTGACTGAAGAACTGGGCTTGGCCAACGATCAGGAACCCAGCAAAACTGACCAGCAGGATGAAGGGCTCTAGGACAGGGCTGCTGATACTGGCCTCCAGGGACACTCAAAGCCAGCTGTCCCCACATCAATGCATCGCTCCCTGGTGACTTAGTCTGTCCCAGGCTTGGAGGACCAGCCTGGCAGAGACTGAGTCCTGTCCCTCAGGTTGGCTGTCAAAGGGCAGGGAGGGGCTCTGCAGACCTCAGGCTCTGTGACAGGAGAAGAACCCTGCTTCTCTCCCCCTGTGCCCCATCCTCCACTCCACAAGACAGGATGGGGGATGGCTCTGGAACTAGGAAACAGGTATGGTGCAGGGCAGTCAAAAACATGACACATTGGATGACAGCTGATGTTGGAAGTCAGACTGAGAGGCAACAAAGAGGATTAAGAGGAAAAAAGTCAACACACAGCTAATCTCAAAATCCACACAATTCATTTGGAGAGTCTGTCTTTAAATATGTAAAGATGCTGCAATGAAAAATTTGAGCCCAGCTTTGAGAGCAACCTGAGAATAATACCCCCTCAGTTAACTACATAGAGGAACCTCTGTGAAACAACAAAAAGTGCAATTTGTGCACTGAACCGTGTTATTGAGAGATATGGGGGAACAGGTTATCCAAAGCACACCTCCAAGCACTTCAGAATTATAAAACAAACAAGCTTCATGTTGATTATATGTTTAGTACAGTTAGCATCATAGAAATGAGTCAAAGTTATGATATAGTAAAGTTATATTTCAATATTATATAGGTATATTCTATAATGCACTTTAGTGCTTATTTTATCATTGATACACACAGTACATTTATGTCTGTTTTATGACCTCAAAGATAATTTTACTTTTTATATGATTATAAAGGTTTATAGATGTTGTAGTTTTACATGTATTATATAGTCTTAATCTGGCCTATAATTTCTTTGAAATAAGAATGTCACCTCTAAAGCATTTCAGATTGACCCTTCCTTCTGCAACAATGTGCTTTATAGCACAGTTTTTGGGAACACAGAACAAAAACTGAGGCCTGGCCATTTGCTGTACTTTTACTTAAAATGTGATTATCATAATAAAATGGTTACCTTTTTTTGAAGCTATAACTTTACAAAATTGCACACATCTATGGATGCTTTCCTAAGTTTACATTTTCCAAAATAACATGTCCCATTAAGCTTTTGGGGCTATGATAGACATTTCTACTGGCCAATATAGGAAGAGGCTACCACAAATGTGTATTTTGAGAAAAGACAAGTAGAGAACATACTGGAAGCTCCACTATTCACTTGGATCAATAGCTAAAGCAGAGCTAATGGAGATGGAGGATTTCTGACTTGGTCTTCTCCCGTACTACCTGCTCGTTAGGCCGCCCCCAGTGCCTGCTGCCTGACAGTTCTCTATGAGCCTGAGGCTCTGCTCAGCCACGTTATGCCTTTGGTGTGAGTTGATATACATGAGTCAAGGAGAGAAATTATTCTGAAATATATATCAAATTCACCAAAGAAGAACACGATTTGCCTTTTCATGGCTGTAACAGGCTATAAATCTACACTCCTGATATAAGAGACTGAATTGTATCCCTCCAAATTCAGAAGTCCTAATCTCCAGTACTTCAGAAGACAATGGGTTTGGAGATACAGTCTTTAAAGTGGTAGTTAAGTAAAATTAAGGTTATTTGGATGGGCCCGAATCCAATATAACTTGGGTCTTTTAAGAAGAAATCAGGACAGAGACACACACGGGAAGACTGGCGAGCCAAGGAGAGCAGCCTCGGGAGAAACCAGCCCTGTGGACACCTTGATCTTGGACTTCCAGCCTCCAGGTTTATGAGAAAGTAAAGTTCTGTTGTTTAAGCCACCAGCCTGGGGTACTTTGTTATGGCAGTCAGAGCAGACTGATAAACTTGAATAAGCTACCCGTTAGCGCCAGGTACAGGATGAAGTGCTAAGTCCTCAGCAGGCTGAGCCGCAACCCCCTCACCCCCACCATCCCCACCCCTTCCGCACACTCCCCCAGGCACCCATGCTGCAACTGGGCCAAGACCCTCAGCTTCCCTGAGTCCGAAAGCAGCAGGCCCCTTCTAGCCCGGACTTCCCAGTCCTTCGGGGCTGCCAAATTCTCCTCCACATAAGGAGGAGGCCATCCGACTAAAGTGTTCACACGGAGCCTTCATTCTTCCAGAAATACTTAGATTGTCAGGAGCAGAGGCCAGTTTACCCGAACGAACCTCTAGTTGACCCCATGCTTCTTTTTGCCTCTGGGTCTGCTCACCTGCTCTCCCGTCTATCCACAATGCTCTTCATTCTGCTCTTTACCTGGATTACCCTGACATTCCTCAGAGCTATGTTCAAGCATTGCCACCTCCAGGAAGTCGTCTTGGTGCCCTCCAGATCACGTCAGCCCCCATCTTTACCTTCAGACCACAGAGCGTCATAGCCCAAGTGAAGTCAGCGTGGATCCGGCAGGCAGCCTACAGGGATTAGAGACCCAGGTTCTTCTGTCTCATGGACCCACCATCCTCTAAATACTGAAATTCTTATTTTAAGAAAGTGCAACAAAGAAAGCGGGCATGGAGACACTATGTCAGTGTGGAAGTGACACACATGGCTTCCCTGAGGGCTGGGTGCTGACACTGCAAAGGAGGGTAGGACATGCCAGTGCTCTGATGAGTGAACCCTCCGAAGTGGGAGAAGGACTTTTAAATACAATTACAAGGCCATGTGAAAAACACCAAAACGGAGGCTGACGCAGGCCTGCAAAGACTTGGTGAAACTGGATGTCACTTGGCCTGGAGTACTGAGGGCCGCCTCCTCCGAGGCACACCATTCCAGCTGACGTTGGGCAGACGGGAGGGGAAGGATGTGCAGTCCAGACCAACGGCGACAAATCTGTCCAGAGATGATTGTGGGAAGAGAACCCAGCTATCCATCAACAGTTGAACGGATAAACAAATGTGATCTATCCATACCATGGAATATTATTCAGCCTAAAAAGGACGGAAATTCTGACGCATCTACAGTGTGAATGACCTTAAAAATATTATGCTAAGGGAAATAAGCCAGGTGCAAGAGGACAAATACTGTGTGATTTCACTTATCGAAAAATATCTAGAATGGGCAAATTCAAAGAGACAGATAGCAAATTCAGTGTTACCAGGGGCTAAGGAAAGAGAAGCAAGTTGCTTTTTTAATGGACACAGAGTTTCTATTTGGGATAATGAAAAGGTTTTGAAAATAGATAGTGATAGTGATCGCACAACACTGAGAATGTAATTAATGTCACAGGACTGCACACTTTAAAATGACTAAAATGGCAGATTTATGTTATTTATATTTTTTACCACAATTTTTTTAAAAAGGTATGGTTGCATGAAAGAAAATAGGAAAGGGAAGATGTTTCTTGATCATCTCTATTTTTAAATATTGAACATGTAATTAAAGATCAATATGGTTCCTGGCTACAGCCTGCCACTTTCTTTTTCTCCATTAAAAGAGAAAGGATTGAGCAAGAACATCAGAAAAGAAGCCACTGTCAGAAACTGCAGACCAGCTCCAGTGAAATGTTGCCTTCTTTTTAGTGGATTGGCCATTTGTGGGAAAAGAAAAGCCCTGTGTGCTTCAACTATGACTTTCTTTTAAGTGTTCTTTTTATTTGGCAGTAATCCATTAAATTAGATTTAATTAAAGTTGATTTGATTGATGGACTAAGATCTTATAGTCTCTCCAAAAACATTGGTTTGTGCCATTGATCCAAAACCCTCACATTTTGGTAACCAAGTGGCAAAATGATTTATTTCCCCAGTAAGAGCAGGCAATACTATTGATCTAAAGAAACATCACTTCAGTCATTCTTGTGTAGTAGAGGTTCTTAACTGTTATTAAATCAGCTGTTCATTGGCTGACACATCACAAATTGAAACTATACACACAAATCACACCGCTGAACTTGAGAAGCCAAACCTGTTTCTATTTCACTGTGGAAACTAGAAATGGGGTTTCATTCTGCTGAGGTTATCACATGGAAAGAAAAAAAAATGCAAAACATCCCTCCTTTTAAAAATAATAAATGGCATAAATCATCTCGACAGCTGACCATTACACTGTAACATTCCAGTGAGTTTTACACTAATAAGAAGCTGAATTAGATTAATAACGGTACATTCTCCTAAACATTTCAAGGAAATTAATTTGGCCCTTCACACGTTTGAGCAAAATGCTTTGGAAATATTAACTACCCGATTCTTATCACCAAAAAACATTTCCTTTACTCCTGTTTTCACACGGGACTTTTCTAAGCCATTCAAACTGATGGATGACATAATCTAAAAATGAAGTTTTCCTATTAAAAAGACAACCTGAAACTTGTTTGTTCAAGTGGCAAGCAGCACCACCTTTTTTTGAGTGGGATCATTTCTTGTTATAAAAATGCAGGGAGGTCTTATTTCATACACAGAGGTCATGTGCATCTCACAAAACCTAATATAACTGGAACTTGCATGACTCAAGAATGATTTTTTCAAGGGAATAAATAGAAAACGAGAGATATATTCTCAGAGCATATTTGCAAGTTGTAACATATTTTCACTTTAAAGCCACTTTTCCTGTTCCCGGTGTTATATCTAATATTTCACAGAATGTCATCTCCCGTGTCACCTGCCCCATGTCTCATTGTGGTTGTTTGCCCTTCTGCTTGGCAACTTATCACATAAAGCTTCCCTTCAAAAGCTATTGATTTGGGGGCACATTTTTCAACTGGGGCACTTGCACTGCTGTTTTAGGAATACTTGAATGACATTGTTATGGGTCATAAAAAAATTTTTTTATGATAATAACAGTGAATACTAAAATAGTAGCATAATAGTAAAACAAAACAAAACAATACTTGTAGGAATTCCATGACATGTAAACAACAGCATGGCTTGGTGACAAATCAAAGCCAGGTTGGTATTTCTGTTTACCAGCTAAACTGGCATGCCAAGTTATAAAAGTGTGAGTGAGGTCTGCGATCTCCAGTTTGCCCAGCAGCTTTGAAATAATGTGATTCTTGACAATTTTTCTTTAATTTGGTGAGATTGACATATTTTATCTTCATATGAGAAACAATATTTTATTGGTCCTTTTACCCCTTGACATTTTCAAGTTTACATACTGCCTAGGGCTACTTCCTCAAGGGGTAGTAGAGGAAACTGGAAAAAGGAAGGTACATTAAAACCACTGTGCCAATGACCAGATCCAGAAGATGGAAGAGACCCAGTGCCATCTCGGAAGGAGGGTGTCATCTCACAGCACAGCAACTGCAGGGCCCACACGCTCCAGAAGAATAGACCTGGGTTTAGTTCTGGCTCTGGTCTGTGTTTCAGTCACCCCAGCTGAAAGGGGTAAGTGCCTCCCTCTGAGCCCGAACTTCAGTGTGTGTGAGGATGCTGCTGACCTCCCTGGCTCCCCTCCTTAGGTGGTTGTAAACAGCAAATAAACTAGTTACAGCCATTCTCAACACAGGGAAACATACCAATCTAGGTACTAGGGGGGTTGTATGGTTTGAAGAAAGCGTATTATTCTTTCTTAAAAGGAAGAGCAAAGATGGAGCCAGAAGATGTGAAAAATTCCCAACAGCATGAAGAAAAAGGCAAATAATTCATTATTCCACTACTAAGAAATAAGCTTTCTAAAATCATGATGTACTTTTCCCTTCCTTTTTTTTTTTTTTTTTTTGGTGCTTTTTTTCTCCTACTATGACATAGACCATTTTTTATTCTACTTTAAGAATAAACTTATTCTGGAGAATTTTTCCTATCATTCTATCATACACCAAAAAGCAGTTGTAATGACTAGATTCTAACCCAACATTTGGATATTGTCCTATTACTGATCATCTAGACTGTTCCAGAAAATCAACATTGTAAACATGTTAATCTCTAAGTGTACAGAACATTCAGGATTTTTCTATTTATCAAAAATTTTATGATTTTAAAATTCTAAAATTAAATGGTTTGCTATACTGGTTAATACTCTATCACTATACTCTTGAAGTGCATACAATTTGCAGGCCCTGGAGTTCCAATGGTAACAAAATAACATCCCTGCCCATATGCAACCTACATTCTCAGGGTTTGGCAGGGTAGATTGAAAAGAGGTGAAGAGAAATAAATATCAAGCAAATGTATAAAAATCAGGTGGCAGGAAGTACTATGGAAAAAATAATAGTAAGGTACATAATGCCAGGTGCCAAAAAGACATTTGAGCAGAGACCTGAGGAAAATGAAGACATCTATGTGTAAATATGTGAGAGTATTACAGATACAGAGAACAGCAGGTGCAGAGGCCCTGAGGCAGGTATTCACTTAGAATGTTGAAGAAATGGCCAGAAAGCCAGAAATAGCAGGAGCAGTATTACAACTAGCGAGTGGTTAGGGATGAAGTTGGGCGGGGGGAGATTGTATAGGTTGCTTTGAATTATTATAAGGGTTTTGAGTTTTACTCTGAATGATAGGGAAGACTTGTAAAGATTTTGAGCAGATGATACACACATAATCAGGCTTAGATTTTTAAAAATATCACTCTGGCTTCTGTGGTGAGAATAAATCATAATGGCACAAGGCAGCAGAAATGCCAGTTAGGAGACTTTTGCAAAAAAACAGGGCACAAATCATGGCAGCTTGGACCAGGGTGATAGTGGTAGGGATGGTGAAAGATGGTCTGATTCCAGATATATTTTGAAGGTGATTTCGGTAGGATTTGCTGATGGGACAGGAAGAGGAGAATAATTTTATTTATTTATTTTTTTTGCCAGACAACTGGAGGAATTGATTGCATTTTTTGAGATGAGGACAACTGTCAGAGGAGCAGGTTGGAAAGGGGAGTGAGAGGGTGGACACATTTATTTTGAGAAACCTATTAAGCTTCTGTCTCAGCAAGGTAGTGCTGAATCCCAAACCACCTCCAAACTTCATAGCTCATAGGACACAAAAAGAACAATGTGTAAGATAAAAAAAATTGATAAATTGGTAAATTGAACTTCATCAAAATTAAAAACTTGCTGTTCAGAAACCAAAATGGCAAGAATAGGAGAAAAAATTCATGACGTATATCTAATAAAGCACTTGTATCTACAAAATATAAGGAGAACTTATAATTCAAAAATATGAAGGGAAATCACAGAATTTTAAAAAGGGCAAAAAATTTAAACACTCATAAAAAAAAGATAAATGGCCAATAAACACATGAAAGGATGTTCAACATCTTAAGTCATCAGGGAAATGAAATTAAAACCACAATGACCTACCCCTCCCTACCCATTGGAATGGTTAAAATTAAAAAGACTGACAATGCCATGTGTTTTAGATCACCAGTGTATACAGTCAAAACTCACTGACTGTACCCTTTACATATATGTAGTTAACACTACACAAATTAAATCTAAAATTAATTTTTTTAAAAACCTCAGTAGCTTAAAGCCATGTTTATTTATTAGAGCACTGGGGTTAATGGGGGTCAAATGCTTTAGGCAGCCCTCAGCTCATCTCAGCGGGGTTCCCTCATTACCTGTCTATAGTAAGGGGATTTGCTCTACCTGTCTTGGCTGGGACCCCTTAGCTGCAAAGCTCTGCTCTATGTCGTCCTACTTGAGGGGGTGAAAAATACGTGACCCCATGTTATGCCACTTGGTCATGTAGATTATTTTGAGATGAAGGCAATCAAGACTCAGAAAAACTTTTATATCTCTCTTAACTACCTAAAAGCATTGAGATTCAGCCAGGCCCAGAGAGAGAACGATTACTAGAGATAACTCTTTCTATGAAAGACCTAGCTGTACAGAAAGCAACATCTAATTACCAAACATCTGCTCTTCTTACTGTCCTTTTTCTTGTTGTCCTTATTGTCCTGTCCACCCTCTTCCCCTTTGAAGCCCTAGGCCCCTATCCCATTCCTTAGCTCAGGATGGCATATAAGCCTCAACTCCCCAGTTTGCCTTTGGGACTCATATTTTTTATGGAGCTCCCATACATACATAATTTTGTTTTTCTCTTGTTAATCTGTCTTATATCAGTGTGATTAGTAGACCAACCAGAACCTAGAAAGGTAAGGGAAAAATTTTTCCTTCCTTACATCCTCTTGAGACCAGAGGTTTATCCTAGGCTTATACCTTCTCATGGCTGTAACAGAAGCCCAAGAGACAGGAAGTGGAAATGCACTAGCATTCCTAAGGAATAGGTGTGGAACTTGCACACATGAATTCTGCTTCAACCTACTGGCAAAGCAAGTGACATGGCTAAGCCCAGGTTCAGGTGGGTGACAGGAAGAGTAGACTTTGCCTCTTCAGTGAGAAAAAATATATAAAGTCACATGATAAGGGGTGTGGATATCAGTGCAATCAACCTCCACATCCAAGTGGACATCAATTTGAGGGTTGTCAAAATAGGAAGGTATTCAAGATCATGTGACTAGAATCACCTAGAGAATGAGTGTTGACAGAGATGAGAAGAGATTCAAGGTTGGGAGCTGGAGAAGAACCAAGAGTGGATTCTGAAATGGGGTGGCAGTGAGGCAGGTGAAGAGTCAAGAAAGAAGAGTGTTCTAAAAGACAAGCTAAGCAAGAGTTTTAAAAAGGAGGAATGACCAGTTGTGTCAATGACAGCTCCACAAACTCACTGAAAACTATTTTTAACTGCTGTCTGGTTCTTCTTGAGTAGTAATGTCACTGCTGGGCATATCACACGTACTAAACTAGGATGCAGTTAGATTCTCATTAACAAACCTGCCCCGCCACACCCACTTTACCTGCAGACACATAAATGCACCAGTTAAGATGAGCCTCCTGCCTAAACTAGATCTTTTGTCACATTCATTCATTGATAGATGCCAGGGTAATTTCCAACATTAGCAAAATCTGTATCCCTGTTATTTATGTAACAAACATTTATCGGGGCCTAGTTGTGGTATCCACTGCTTTAGGCAATGAGGCTATAGCAGAAAATAAGTAGCTTTCCAGCTGTCATAGAGTTTACATTCCAGTGGAGGAAACAAACAAAAAACATAGACGAGTAAACATACAAATTAACAAGTAGTGCTGAGTGTTGTGGTGATGATAAAGCAGAATGAGGATGAATGAGTGACCAGGAATTACCTTGTTTTAGTATAGTCAGGGAAGGCTTCTCTGAAGAGGTGATAACTGGCTGAGATCTGAATTACACAAATTAGACAAATCCTCAGTGAGCTTCAGGACAGCTCTTTGACCTTCCACCATTCCTGGGCTACTGCCTAGAAAGGACACTGCCCAGCATCATTCCCTGGTTCTCCCCTGCCCTTCACATGGCCCCCTGAGAGCTATAAATAAAAGGGAACAGCAAGGATACCCCTTGACTGGTCACACCCTTCCGGCATTCGGCTGTCAGAGACCAGACAGGAAGTGCTGGGTAATAAATGTACCGGGTCTCCCTGAAACCCATCAACAAACTCAGAAGGAAGGAATCATGATTTTAATGAAGACGCTCAGAGGGACTACAGAACTTACCCAAGGTCGTCCAGTTAATAAGAGACAAAACCAGAATATGAACTAAAGGCTGACTGTTTCTAAAGACCCAAGCTCTTTCAATTAAATGACCCTGCCAGGCTGCCAAACTGGACATCAGAAAATATAAACCATTCAAAGGTACAGGGCAGAATCAACTCATTTATAAATTTCTTCTAAGGGGAAAAAAGAAAAAAGAGAGAAAGGAAGAGTAGGATCAATAATGCCATGCCCTGTTTTCAGTGATGGGCAGGGGGAACAGAGCACAACAATTTATAGAAAAGGAAAGGAATTTGTATTCCCTGGAGCTGGAAAGTTATTGACATTAATAGCCAGAAAATTGTTAGGAAGCCAACAAGAATAAAGGAAATGTCCTTGCTTTCTCCCCTGCAAAAGCCTCCCTGTAGGAAATGTGGATGAGAACACAGGATTAAAAACCGAAGCAGATTTGGGATAGAAAAACAATAAAAACACAGGAGGGAAAAATATGAGAAAGTTTGAAAGTAAACAACATGAAATGAAGGAATTTCAGAGTAAAAAGAAAAATAAGCTTAGCCGTTATAAGAAGAGCAGGGCGGTTAATTAACAAGGGGGATAAAAATGGCCTGCAGATGATATTTATCATCCTCCCCAGTTTCCTGTGGCTTTATTTGTGCCCATCTGTCAGCTCAATCTTTTCCAAGTGTCTGCTGCCACAGAGGCCATTAATTTATTGAAAATATTACTGAAATTAGATTGCCTCTGGCCTTCCCGTTGTTTTGTTTTTAACATTTTTTTTTAAATTGTATCTGTTTGTCTGTTTGTGTTTTCATTTGGCAAATGGGGGTTACGCCTGGCTTGGAAAGATGGTCTTCCCAAACCATAACAAGAAAACAAGGCTAACTCTGCTCTGTTCCGAAGGATGCCCATCAAAATTTGTAAAACAATTTTGTCAAATGTACTAGGAACACATTCCTCTTCCCCTGGGGTGGGAAATCTAAACCTGAGACATTCTGACAAAAACAAAGAAAGGAACAGCAATATTGCATTTATTTGCTTTGCAAAGAACATAGCTAAATGGATAGGTTTTGATTATAAACACATCCAGTTTATGCTTTAAAAATAATTCATTCAATTCCCCTAAGAATTAAGTAGGTGGGACATTTAGATTATACCCATTTTTATTTTAAAAACAGGGACTAAGAGCCCTCCTATTGTTGTCTGGGAAGGTCTCTCCCTGCACACCAGGTGAAACCTCAGCCTGGATGGGGGAGGGTTCTTGACTCTGATCAAGAAAGAATTCTCCAACAGGCCTGACAACTGTAGGTAAGGAAGGGATTCATTAAAGTAGGAGTAGCAGCCCTGCGGGCAGCAGACAGCAAGGAAGAACAGAGGGAGGAAGGGGAAGCTCGTTGAACTCCTGCTCAGCATAGGGCAGATCCCTTGCCAACTCCTGAAGCCAGGGTCACCTGGTGTCCAGTGCTACCTTGAATCTTCATGGTGTGGGAACTCAGTCCCTACTACCCCAGGATTTGGGGGAGCTGTGGAGCTCTGAATGGAATGAGTTTATGTTCTGAGGACTTCCCAAAGCAAAGAAAGGAGATTTTGGGGCAGGCTACTAAACAGCATGATTGTACAGCTGCAGACCTGTCCAGGCCACCCAGGCGACGGGAACTTGCAGACCCAAAATCAGAGAGCTCAGTAGCCCTTTGCTACTTGTCTGAAGTAAAACAGAGGGAGAGAAAACTAGTGCTTAAATCTAGAAAACAGGAGGAAATAGCAAAGTAACAAAGATGCTTTCCAGTGGGAAAAATGCAGAGACTAAATCAAAGTAAGTTGAGCAGTGAGAAGTCTTTATTTAAGGCAAAGTACACACTTGAAGAAAGGGGAGTGTGGGCAACCTGAGAGAGGAGGTGCACTTAGAGGCTTAGCATTCTGTCTTTAAAGCTTTAAGGATGGGGAAGGGGTGGGAGCTGGTGGGGGCGCTGGCTACAGGCTTGACATGTGGTCTCATGATGTCTATATCCAGTGAGAGACACTCTGTCACCATTCATAAGTCTGTCCTCTAGATATCCTGTAAGATAAACTTAACACAAGGGATTTCTTGGTCCTGTTCTTCTCCAAGATAGTAGTTACCCTCAAGCAGTGGGGACATATCATATAGGACTATTTGCCTTGCCTTAAGATAGGGTCAGTTATTGTCTGATTAACATATGTTAGGAATCTTACCTCCTAAATTCCTGGTTTTTTACAATGGAAACTTAGCCTTAAGATGGAGTTCATCTTGTTCTTATGTACTATTTATATCTTGGCATTTTTAATCATAGGCAGGAAAAATTAATCACGATGCTTATCCCATGTCCCTGGTCTACCTCACCATCAACTCAGTCACAGGCTGACATGAGTCACCCCAAAGGAAGCCACTATCCAAAGAAGATAGTTGTGACATTTTTGATATTATATAATCAGTTTTAAATCAGCAATTGGGTGTATATTACAAGTTGTAACTCTGCAAAGGGCCTGAGGCCTTGATATGGTATCTTCAGTTTCCCAAGGTCACCCCCAAAGAGCAGAGAGGCCACCCAAGCCCTACAGTTTATCAACTGGCTCCTCAGCCCCAGGAGGGAGTTTGAAGTGCTTCGCTGCAGGGAGAACCGCTCAGGCTGGCTGGCTGCCGATGGGAGCTCTGTTACTCCTCCTTCACGTCCCAGGAGTCTGGGTGAGAGAGCTCCGTGCCTCCCGACAGGCGCAGTGCCCGGCCTCCTCACGTCCCCTTCTCACACTGAGCGAATTTCTAACTGGAGAACCACAGATGCTCTTCACCTCCTGGTTCACTAGCTGTCAGCCTGGTATGTAAGACAGATGGGCGAGATGGAGGGATGGGAAAACCAAGCAGCTTTTTAGGCTCTGCAGGGAGGGAAAAAATTACTTAACTCCACCCAGCCTAGGTTCATTGCCTGGCCCTCAAATCAAACTAATAAAAGACAGATTAACACATTTAATTTTGTGTGTGTGCCCAGGGATTTCCCAAAGACATGAGACTCAAGTGGGCAGCCAGATGATTGAGGCTTATCTGCCAGTCTTAGGCTATACAAAGGAAAAGGTGTTAAAAAGAAAGACAGACCCAATGTGGTATCCCTTCTGCCAGGCCAAGTCACCAAACTCCAAACAGGCTTAATACCTAACCTAACTGCAGTTTTAATCTCTCCCAGAAATGCAGTTAGGCAGGAATTTTCTGGTCTGCCCTCTCCATTTCCAAAGGATGGTGAGGTCATCCACCTCAGGAGACCCTGATCCTTACCCTCCTCTTGCACACATAGATAGCATCGAGACGGGAATAGCATGATTTCTTAGGAGGTTAACTAGAGGTATTCATGCAACACTGCTTGATGTGGTGATAAATGCAGCCTCTTTTCTGCATGTATCCTCTGCTGTAGAAAGAGTATTTAAGATGTCTCCAAATAAAGGGGCTGTAGAGCAGTTTATCAGAGCACACCAGTGGGGGCTCTCAGGCCATGATCCTCAGTAAGACTAGGAATAAACTTTATTTTTCTTAAATACAACAGTCATGTTGATTTCAGTCGACAGGGGTTTGGGACTTCTGGGTGGGGAGGGCAGTTCTCAGAAGAAGACGAGTAGAAGTACAGTAAGCAAGGGTTGTTTAGTGTGGTCTGTTATGCAGACAGAAGTAGGTATTTCTCCATTGATGACAGTTGTTAAAAGTCCTTGTCCTCCTGGTATAGGAGGAGGAGACACCTTTATAAATGGAAATTTCCTTTACCAAAGGATAACTATGCCCTTTGTCTTTAGGGCTTTCCTTGCTTCTCTCTTAAGCTTTAACTCAAAGTAGTCTCTACGCCAAAGGGATATTTTGGGGAGTCTTATTCTGGAAGTCTTCAATTTGTATTAGCCTGAAAACAAATACTTGAGGGAGACCCAAAGGACTGTGGGTTCAGCAATTAGTGTCCACAAAATAAAAACTTATGTATCTCAAGTACAAAAGTCCAAAAATTAAAAAAACCAAAGTGTCAGAAAGCACTTCTTCCTGAACTAGGGGAGGGAGTGTCCCCAAACATTATGAGCAAACATTCCCAAGCCTACATAAAATAGGGATGTCAGCAAATTGTGGCAGATTTGCTCCAAATGCTACACAAGTTCTCTCAAAGTCATTTTCCTTCGTGTTTAAGTGGCCATTGCTGCCCTTCTAAGCTGAGCATCCGAGAATGTGGTCTCTTGCAGAGCCAGTCCGCATGTTCAGATGCACAAAGAAAACTAACTACAGGGGACCAGAACATAATACCCTACAGTATTGCCTCTTTGGCACAAGGATTATTTTAAATCAATTATTTAAGACACAGCCGACACATGAGAAGCTCTGGAAACAGAATATAACATTTCCCTTTTGTAAAAACATTTACATTTGTAAAGGGAATCTCCATTTCTAAGCGTGTCTCCCTCTTTATAACAGGAAGAGAAGGATGATTTAATTACAAGAGATTCATCAGTGGAGAAAGCACTGACTGTATATCTATATAACAAATCGATCCTTGTTTACCATACTTTCCCTGACCACCTTCTACAACTTGCATCTCCCACCCAGGAGTCCCCAAAGCCCTTTTCCTGAGTTGGTGTTTAAGCCCCTGTTCTAACCACCTGTTGGAGTTACTCATGTCTGTGTTCTCCCATGTGTCATGCACATGTGAATAAGCTTCTACCAGGTTTTTCTCTTGTTAACCTACCTTTTGTTATAAAGCCCCAGTTAAGAACATTGCAATTATGTCAAAAAGCTAACTCTGCACAGGTAAAGCAGAAGGGTGAGGTTTTTTTGCAAGAGTTTCAACCTGCCAGCCAGGAATCACAAGGCTATGGGAGCAGTGGGTTCCAAGTTGCTCACAGACTACTGGGTTTTTATGGGGTAAACTCAGAAGTTACTGGGCTTTTTCAGCTGCCTGTTGCCTAGAGGTCTTCTTCCTTGTTTGGATCAGGGTAGCTGAGTCAGGAACAAGGAGGTCCAACAGTGACGTGAACACACTTGGTGTTTGGGGATTGGCTGACTGAATACACTGCATTTCTGGTCTGGTGGAGCTTTAACAGGGACATGAAGTTTATCTCAGTTTCAGTTTGCTGATGTGGCATCCCACAGCAGCTGCATCTTGGGCCTAGAAATTTATTTCAACAAGTAGAAGGAAAAATAAAAATGTTTTCCCTCCCATAGGAACCAAAGGAAAAAAAGTTGATTTCTGAGGTGTGATGGTTCTCACAGTCTTACTACAGTCTTTAGGGAGGAAGACCTCCCAGACGGATTCAGCACATTAGAAACACTTCATTCATAAAAGACCCTGAATAGTCAAAGCAATCCTGAGAATGAAGAATAAAGCTGGGGCGATTATGCTCCCCAACTTCAAGCTCTACTACAAAGCCACAGTAATCAAAGTAATTTGGTACTGGCACAAGAACAGACTCATAGATCAATGGAAAAGAACAGAGAGCCCAGATATAAACCCAAACATACACAGCCAATTAATATATGATGAAGGAGGCATGGATATACAATGGGGAAATGAAAGCCTCTTCAACAACTGGTGGCAAAACTTGACAACTACATGTAAGAGAATGAAGCTGGATTATTGTTTAACTCCACACACAAAAGTAAACTCAAAATGAATCAAAGACCCGAATGTAAGTCATGAAACCATCAAACTCAGAAGAAAACATGGGCAAAAATCTTTTGACTATAAATATGAGCAATTTTTTCCTGAACACATCTCCTTGGGCAAAGGAAACAAAAGCAAAAATAAACACATAGGACTACATCAAACTAAAAAGCTTCTCTACAGCAAAGGACACCATCAGCAAAACAAAAAGGCATCCTACAGTGTGGGAGAATATATTTGTAAATGACATATCTGATAAGGGATTAACATCCAAAATATATAAAGAACTCACACACCTTAACACCCAAAAAGAAATAACCTGATTAAAAAATAGGCAGAGGATCTGAACAGACACTTCTCTAAAGAAGAAATTCAGATTGCCAACAGGCACATGAAAAGATGCTCCACATTGCTAATTATCAGGGAAATGCAAATGAAAACCACAGTGATATATCACCTCACACCAGTTAGGATGACCAACATCTAAAAGACAAGAAACAACCAATGCTGGTGAGGATGCAGGGAAAGGAAAACCCTCCTACACTGCTGGTGGGAATGTAAACTAGTTCAACCATTGTGGAAAGCAGTATGGAGGTTCCTCAAAAAACTAAAAATAGAAATGCCATTTGACCCAGGAATTCCACTACTAGGAATTACCCAAAGAAAACAAGGTCCCAGATTCAAAAGGACATATGCACCCCTATGTTTATTGCAGCACTGTTTACAATAGCCAAGATATGGGAGCAACCTAAGTGTCCATCAATAGATGAATGGATAAAGAAGATGTGGTACATATTATACAATGCAATAGTATTCAGCCATAAAAAGAAAACAAGTCCTACCATTTGCAGCAACATGTATGGAACTAGAAGGTATTATACTCAATGAAATAAGCCAGGCAGAAAAAGACAAGTACCAAATGATTTCCCTCATTTGTGGAGTATAACAATGAAGCAAAACTGAAGGAACAAAATAGCAGCAGACTCACAGACTCCAAGAAGGGACTAGCAGTCACCAAAGGGAAGGGGTTGGGGAGAGGGGGAGAAGGGAATTAAGGAGCATTATGATTAGCACACATAAGGTAGGCAGGTCATGGGGAAGGCAGTATAGCACAGAGAAGACAAATAGTGACTCTATAGCATCTTACTACGCTGATGGACAGTGACTACAATAGGGTGTGTGGCAGGGGAATTTGATAATATGGGTGAATGTAATAGCCACAATGTTGCTCATGTAAAACCTTCATAAGATTGTATATCAATGATACCTTAATAAAAAAAAAAAAAAAACCTCTTCATTCATGATAGTAATGGCTTGATAACAGCCCTACAGAGGCTGTAGGAATTGGGCAGACTACGAGGTTGAGCTCCACGGGGTGAGTTCAAATCAGCCACAGTTCTGAATGACACCAAAGGCCTCTGATGGACTTTGCTAGGGAAAAAACTATGATTTTGAGCCAAGGAAAGAGGTTTATTCAACAGGGAGAGCAGGAAGCATTTCTCAGGTTCTGGCACCAATCTTTTCTGACTGAGCCTAGGTTCCACTCAAGGTGAACTAATGACTACCTGGGAGAGGGGTCCAGGCATTCCATTTTTTAAAACTCCCCAGTGGATTAAAATATACAGCCAGCTCTAGGACAACTCTGTGGCATCTAGGTCACCCCCGGGGTGGGGATGGTGCGCCCTCATCTGACCTTTAAGCATTCTCCCTAATGTGGGCTGAGCCAGGGTTGTAGGGCTGATACAAGATGATGTGGCTCCTAAGTCTGTTGAATAGTGTCTTGAATAGACAAGAATTCACTGCTGCAAAGGTGAAAGGATGAAACTTCCACTGCTCAGCAAGGTGGAGGAAGGCAGCTGCCGCCTCAGCCCCCTCCTGAGGATGTCTCCTTGAAAACCTAATAGCTCCAAAACAAATAGGCCTGACCTTTTGATTTTACAATGCAAGGTCATGGGCCTTCTGACCTTTGAACTACAAACTCATTCTTCTGCAGTTAACTCTCGACGAGTACAGGAGACTAATATAAGGTCCATTTGTCTCCGGAGGACATAAGTTTAAGTTGTTCTTTCTTCTGCTTTACTATATAGATTTGTGTGTGTCATTCTATGCAGACTTAGTGATCTCTAGTGGATTGCCGGCATGCATGTAATCTAATGTGCATTCTTAAGAATAAATCATGTCCTCTGTCTTGTGTATTGCTATTGTAGGGGAGGAAAAATTTTCCTCCTATCCTTCTATGTTCTTTGGCTAGTGTTATAATTAAACTGACATGACAGATTAAAAGGGAAAAAAATTAATTTTGTATGGATGGTAGCTCCACAAATATATGAGACCCAGGGGCAGGTCGGGCTGTTGAGGCATCTATGCCATCCACAACTGAGGGGCCTGGGGCTTCAAAGGGGAGGAGGGCCATTCATAGGACAATAAGAAGAGCAGATGTTTGGTAATTAGATGTTTGTCCTGTCGGACAGAGGAGTCACTCAGATAAAAGTCAGCTCTGGTAACAGTTCTCTCTCTGAGCCAGATCCCCAGTCTAAATTCTTTTACGTAGTAAAGGGAGAGGTAGAAGTTTTTTTGAGTGTGCTGAGCATTGGCTGCATTTAGCTCAAAATAGTCCACATGCTAAAGTGGCACATTTTGGGTCTCATTTTCTATTCTCCTTCAGTGCAGAGGGGTCCGTTGGGTGGCAGGCTGTTTTCTGTTTCCCCAGTGGTCAGGATGGTGGGTGCAGTTCAAGATGGGGCACGGGAAGGAGGCCATGGAAACAGAGATGGAATGAGGGTCAGAGTCCGCGGCTCAGGGCAAGTCCAAGGGCGCAGACCTAGCTGGAAGTGGCCAGTGACCAGAGCCGGCCTTGCCCTCTGCCCTTGGCTGTCGCTGTCTCTCCTTGAGCCTTCATGCTCTTTGCTACTTGGCAGCCTGGAGCCTCTATCCCGTCCCTGTTCTCCAAGGACAGGTGGCTCCTGACCAAGAGGCTGGAGATTCGCCCCTCCTCTTTGAGCTCTGAAAACAAGTTTGTAGCATTTGCCAAAGCCCAGTTCAAAAGGTAAATGAGGAGGAGCAGGGAGTGATCAGACGCGGCAGGAAGTCGGGACCACAGTGCCGATAAGTGACCACACTGGTGACAGAAACAAGAAAGCTGCAAGACAAGAGGTGGGATCAGTATGACTTGGCAATTGGTTAAGGATGAGGAGGAAAATGACCTCAAAACAAAAGCGTACAGGATTTCAGATACAGGTGACGAGACCAGGAGGGTCGCTGAGCTCAGAGCAGAGGAGGCAGTCAGGTGAGCGGGAAGGAGCCATCGGAAAGCAGTTTGGTTTGAGACATAATGAATTCAAGAAGGAGGCAGGACACCCTGGCTGATTATACTCCCCAGAAAGTAAACATGCTGGACATGCTCAGAAGAAGTTCTGTTTTGAAAATGCACTCCATTTGAGGTAGGGACTGACGCTTAGAAATGAGAGAGAGGGCCAACTATGCAAACAGAGACCTGAAAATCTGGAGTATGAAATCCTGGTCGGTGCCCAGCTCTGGGGACAGCAGGACAAGGAGGCAGAAAGGACGCAGAGGGCACTGTCCTCATAGGGACGGAGACCCAGGATCCTTCGGAATTATGCTGTTTTAAAGGTTTAGTGTTTAAGTTCTAAGGCTTGCTGTAACAAAATGCCATAAATCAGATGAGTTGAAATAACAGAAATTTATCATTTCACAAATTTCAGCCTTCTAGTTCTGAGGGCTAGATGTCCAAAGTCAAGGTGTCAGCAGGGCTGTAGGGGAGGATCCCTCCTTGCCTCGTCCAGCTTCTGGCGGCTCCTGGGGCTCACAGCCGCACACCCCCAACCCCTCCTCCGTCACACAGCCATCTTCTCCCTGCGTGTCTCTGTTTCTTTTCTTATGAGAACACACTGGTCACACTGGATTAGGGTTCAACCTAATGAGATCCTCTTAACTTGACTCCAGCTGCAAAGACCCTCTTTCTCAGTACGGCCACATTCACAGGTCCTGGGAGTTAGGACTTCACATGCCTTTTGTGGCATTTCACATGTCAACCCATAAGAGTCAGCAATCTCAAAGAAGGAGAAAGTGATTGGCATTACAGGCTTTTAAGGAAGCTGGGACTCAGAGTGGGTCATTTTCAGAGCTGAGGAGTGAACATTTCAGTAAAGTGGGGGTGACGGAAGCCAGTTTTCAAGAGCTGGACAGCAAAGTAAAAGAAGCAGCGAGCATAGCCTGCAATTCCGAATGTGGCTTCTAAAAGCAGTGGGAAAGGGCTGGCAGCACGAACAAACTTCACTCCTTGGTGCCTGTGTGGCCCTGACCACAGACGCTCCCTTACCTGGATCCCCTCCCCATGGCTCTGCCATCTTCCTGCTTCAAAGTCCGTGCACTCTTGGGGGCCACCCACCAACATCCTATTTCCTGTCGGAGGGACGTCCTGGCTCATATGCAGGGCACAGATAACTGATGCATCAATGAGCGATGACCCAGGGGCCCAGCCACCTCCACTTTCCTGGAAGGCTTTCTGGTGACTCATCGCTCTGATATTCCAAAAAAAAGTGGGAAACTTTTCCTAAGACCATTAAATCACATTATTAAGATTTATGCATGAGAGCTATCTAGCGAAGGGACACACACTTTTAAAACAGTAGAACAATTTAAGCCCCAAATCCCTACAGAGTATGTAAGGAACGCTCATCAGATATGCCAGCTCAAGCAGAGAAATCTGGGAGGTGACCCAGGGCCCAAACCAGGGAGACACAAAGCAGGGACACATTGGTGGGCTCACTCAAGCCTGAGGACTTACACACCTGCAGAATCCAGGCAAGGAAGCCAATATCCATGGGTTCGGTATAGATTCTCCCCCAAAAGGGCCTCCCTCTAGCATTAGAGGGTGAATTCTGGACGCAGTCCCAGGAGAGTCTATCCTCACCCTGGTTTTTCTCCTCTGTGGCCTAACTTGTTACTCCTTTTCCTTATCCTGAAAGGACAGCCCTGCTGACACACAGGCCCAGAATTGTGTACTTATTCTTTCCATGTAGCATAAATGTGTGTTAACAAGGAACACGTATCTGGGGTATAAAGAAGACTCAAAAGTGAAGAACTCTGAGGTGAATAAAATCTTGCATACCTATAGGTACTGAAGGGGTCCAGAGTAAGCCACCACGGCATCAAAATGATTTTGAGCTGAACGATTTGAGTTTCTGAAACTCCTTATGTGCCAAAAAGCAGAGCCTCTCAAAAAGAACTTAATTGTCAGAAAACCCCTCCTTAGAGCCACTGTAATTTTCCCTTCTTAGAGAAGAGCTAGCATCACCCCAAACAGATGCTGCCACAAAGCTGCCATACCGCCCAGGTATTTTCCTAAGGACCCATTTATCTTTCCAAAGAGTCATCTGTTTTTCCATAAGTGAGCCTTCTGTTCCCAACCCAAGAAGTCGCTTGTTCTCCCAGGAGTGCCCCTTTACCCCTCCCCACCTATTATGATGATGTATGAACCCCAAATTCTGGCTGCCTTCTTGAGTCACAGTTCCCTGTGACATCCCAGGAATCTGTATGTACTTACATCTGATTCTTTTCTCTTGCTAATTGCTTTGTCAGATTAATTTTGAGACTCTTAATGACTAAAGTTAAGAGGGTAGAGGATAAGTTTTTCCCCGGAACCTGTAAATGTTACCTTATATAGTAAAAGGGTCTTTACAGATGTGATTCAGTTAGGGATCTGGAGATGAAGAAATTATCCTGAATTTCCACATTTTCACATGGGCACTGACTGTAGTAAGTGTCCTTATAAGAGGGAGGCAGAGGAAGATTTGACTATAGAGGAGGAAGAAGGTAAGGTGAGGATGGCCTCAGAGATGGGAGTGGTGTGGCCACAAGCCAAACCAAGAAATGCTTGCAGCATCTAGAAGATAGAAGAGAGGCGAGGGACGCATTCTCCTGTGAGCCTCCAGAAATACTTACCCTGCCAGCCCCTTGCTATTAGTCTTATAAAACTTGTTGCAGACTTCTGACCTCCAGAACTATAAGAATATAAATTCATGTTATATTAAGCCTCTAAGCTTGTGGATTTTTTACAGAAACAATAGGAAACTAATACACAAATTCACCTCATACTTGGAGGCCCCCAAAGTCATCCTAAATGCACCCCAGGCTGTCCTTGTATATGATCACTCAATCCTGCCTATCAAAGCTAAATGCCAAAAATGTTGCGTGCTCCCAGTCTTGGCTCCGGCGAAGTATTCTCTGTCTCGTCTCATCTCTTTCTGGTCCACTCCCTTATTCTTCCTTTCCAGTGCAAGAGGAAAGAAAAAATCTGTGTCCCACTTAGTGGAGAATGAAGATAGCAAAATGAAGACAAGAAAGAAGCTGAGTGAATTGCCTCCAGGATACTATGAACCCAGAGGGGATGTTATTAGTAATTAAGGTCTTGCTGGTAAATGTTCTAGCACATTAGTGAAACTTTGGCAGGTTCACTACATTGGTTAATACACTAAATACTGTGTTTTATAATGTTCAGAAAGAGGAGTATCGTTTGGACTTTGCCAGGACCTCTTCTCAGAAAGCTGTGAGTTTTCAGGTTTCTGGAAAAGGATTCTTGCAAATTTCCAGGCTCAACAAATTGAAGAGGAAAACAGCTGCCCAGGTACCATTTTGTGATGTGGTTTCTATTCACACCTTCTGATTTTATAGGTTTGTGTTGAGGAGTTAAGAGTTGACATATTAGATTGTTGCCTGGCTCTTATTAGCACCATACAAATGTTAGATATTATTATTATTATTGTTTTCTATGGTGATTCTGAATTAGCTAAGTGATTACCTCCTCCTTTCCAAAAGAAACATCAGGAATGTTAGGAAGTCAAAAAGAGATGCACAGAGGTCTAACTGGGCTTAGCTGCCCTTGGGAATTACCCCCTACTTCAAATATAACTTTTTACCTATGCATCCTGCATTAAAATGGAAATTTCCTTCCTTCTCTTATCTACCAGAAAGCACATGAAATACATCTGTTGCCCTGACAGAAGGCTCAAACAGATCTCAGCGATGGATGATTCCAGACTCTTCCAAATGACACACCTTGTGCAAAGGCAAATCCAAAGGACTGATGATTTCAAGTGCAGAGATAAATATGACAGAGATGTATATTTGCCCAATAATCCTAGAGGGAAAGTTAAGGAAGAATGTTCTCCTCTTGCAGAATCCAGGATCAAGAATCATTGGGATACAATGAAAACCCCAGGAGCCTGGCCTCACAGCTCGGACTTGACCTCATGCCTGATCCTGGCTTCCCATCCCTTTGCAGCCCACCCCAACCTTCTATTTGCCTTCATTATTTCAGTCTTTCCTCTCTCCATATCCTGCCCTCCCCAGAAGTCCTGGCTTTCCAACCTCCATCTCCACAGTAGGCTTCGCTGTGCCTCCCATTTTCCTCTGAATGAGAAGAGTCTTAGAACAAGGAAAAGTAAATAGAGCTACAACTTGGGATTCATTTTTGAAAACTGTACATGCATTTGTATGTATTAAATCAAGGCAGGAAATAAAGTCACAAAGAATGATCTTCAAAGCAAACTGCAGCATGACCTACAGCTCAAATCAACTTATGAACTATAAAACAATAAACTACTTACTGTTTTTCATCCCTTAGTTGTCTGGTGTCTACCATCCAGCAAATGTCTAATGTGGAATTCCATTTTACACAGACCATTTCGTGTTATTTATATGCAAAGCTGATAGTCTCAGTAGTCAGCTAGCTCTTTTGCAGCGTTTTTCAAGCTCAGCCCCCTTCTCCTCTGAGACTCTGGTAGAGGCCAGCGTTCCAGCCTGGAAATGTAATGTCAGCTCATGATCTATCCCAGCAAATACTGCTGCACTTCCAGAGAACACCAATGGGAGCAATTACTTGTATTTCCACAAAACCATATTTGTCTTAAAAAATCTTAACATTTTTTTCACTTAAAAACAAAGAAAATAAACCCTGAGTGGAGAAGTGACCACTATCTTTCAGTCTGTATCACCTACTTTATGTTGCTACACACTGCATGCAAGCATGACCATTGCAAGTGTTGTTTCCAGTTTCACAGGAGGCATGGTTGTTTACTGGCCACGATTTTAATGGGGGAAAAATAGGAGGATTCTGGATAGGAGACATATAAACAGCTCATCACTGATCTGGTCATTCTACTACTTCAAGGCAGTGCTATATTTAAAGCTCACTCCAAAACTTGCTAATGCAAAGTGTAGTACTCAGGGTTCACCAAAATGTTAGAAGTCTACTTGGTTTAAGACAGCCCTCCCCTGACCCAGTATCTAAGTCGTTTTTTCTGAATATATTAGTTATTTATTAATAAGGAGTAAGCTGGGTAAGCTTTCCTTAAGTCTAATTTATATAAAGAAGAAGATAAATGAATTACATCCCTGGATTTTATGTCATGTTGAATAAGTAACCATGTACAAACCTCCAGGAAAACAGTTAAAAATAACAGTGAATATACATTCCCAAAAATGTCTCATGGTTGTCCTTGACGATCATTTCAAAAGATTAAGAGCACACATCAAATTTTAAGACTCTCTTGTTTTCAGTAATTCAGCTCAGTAAAACTTCTTCAATCACTGCCATGTACAAGTGACTGGGCTTGTCATTACAGTGGGCATAAAGATGAATAAGATACGGTACCTGCACCAGAAGAACTTCATTTCTCATCCACTAGATATTGACACCTTTTTAGTATCCAGTTTTATTTTCTGTTCCCAACTAGACTTGCATTAGTCAGAATCAAAGCCCATTCTTCCCCTTGTGGTATTAGTTGAATCTATAGTCAAAACACAAGTGCTAAACACAGGAGAAGGAAAATATTAACAAATTTTTTCTAGGAAATCAATTTGTGTTGACTGGAATCTCTCTTCTCAGAGCAGATTTTTCCCCAAAAAATTCTTAGATGAGTTCTCAAATATTTGTTCTCTTTGTAATTTTGCTCCTAGTTTGCTTTAAGATCCATAGGAAAATTCTATGCTTTATTACATGAAAGCAAGGGGATCTAGTTTCCTTCTCAGTAAAACACACAACCAGAGAGATAAGGCTGTTGAAAGAATGAACTCCATCATGTCTTTTGCAATTTGGATACTTTCTCTTAAGCTGGAGTTTTGAACACAGACAAAATGTTGAATACATAACGCCCAAAGATAATTGATTCTAAGGAGCCCTAAGGAGATCTAGTGTTTGAATTCAAATCAGCAGTGTGAGATTAGGAAAATGCTATGTCATGAGGATTGGGGCCAGAATAAGCAGCAACTTTTCTCGGATACCCTGGAGTCCTTTGCCTGGCCTAGCCAACTGGTCAGCCAAATGCATTGCTGTTCAAGAAAATGCTCTAGCCTGAGTACAGACTTGCTTGGAAGCTACCTAAATCCTAACAAAGTTGTTGATGTATAAGGGAGGAAAATAATTTTCCTTCTATTTTTGTTAGTTCTCAGCTGGAGTCTCCATAGTTTTAAATAGATTAGCAAAAGAAAAACAAATGAAGGTTTAAGAACATGTACAATCCATGTATACGTAGGAGATAAACACAGAAAAATGAGTAACTCAAAGAGGTGTCTTAGAACTCTAGCTTAAATACCATCTTCTGCTAGAAAAAAGAAGAAAGGTATGTTGGTGGGGAAGCCAGTTATGTGGAGGTTACCAGGAAAAGCACAGTACACAAGGGAAGGTTTGTTATTTAGATTTAAATCAATGCCCTCTTCATTGATAAGATTCTCTTGTAATTTAGAGCCATCCTTCTCTTCCTGATACTGAATGGGAGACAACCCCAAAATGGAGATTTCCTTTATAAATGTAAATTTCTCGTTAAAAAGGGTAACTTCCACCATGTTTTCAGAGTTGTTTAAATTACATGATAATCTTTATTCAGGAAGTGACAGTAACTCTGGCACGGTGCTTCCTGTTGAACTGTGCACACATGGGAAACTTCCACACGTAAGTTTCCAGTGTGTGCAAGAACACTGCCCCAGTCACGCATTCCTGCTCAGGCACCCTACTAATATGTCATCCTGGTTGGCCACAAAATGGTGGTAATGTCTTAGCCAATTTTACTTTTACTTGGGCAGAATGACTAGAGAAGGCATTGATACTTCATAAATCAGGTGGTGTGCTGAGGTCCCGGATCCTCGTTCTATGCATTGTGCACTCCAGTGAACAATCCCAGCTTATGTTTCATGTACATGTACAGAAACAGGGTGTGAGTACCCCACCAGACATCTCCAATTTGGGCAGCAAGCAGTCTGCTCCACTGACCATAACAGGATTTCCCACCCTTCCTCCAGTGATTCACACACTGTAGAAAAGCTCTGTGTTTTTTGAGCTGTCTTTTAGAGAAACAGTGTCTGCTATTTCTCAAAATAATCAGCTGAAAATAATGCTTGTGCCAAAGAGGCATATTTTAAGGTGGCATATTCTGCTACCCTTCAGGTGGTACTTTCTCTGTGTCCTAGGACATCTCTGAATGGGTTCAATCTAGACTAGGGGGAAGGGTAATCATGCTACATAAACTGAAAGCTCCCTACAGGTTGGCAAGATTAATGACAAATTTCTGAGCTGAGTTCTTGGAGTTGCCACCATGGCCTACACAGCTGAGAAAGCTCTGGACCATTCCTTCCACTCACATTGGACCTAACATCCTATGCCTCTTTCCGGCCTCATACGACCTATGTCCTCAAACCAGATTCAAAGACGCATTTAAGACCATCAAATAGGATTGGAATGGACGGCCTGAGTGGGCCATGAATAGTACAGACATCAGCTTTCTCCAATGAGAATTTCCCGTATATCAAATTGTCACATTGTATACTTTAATTATCTTTCAATTCTGTCAGTTATAATTAAATAAAGCAGGAAAACAATATTTATTTCAAAATATAGTTGAGTCAATTAAAATAAGTAAACAATGGTTCATTCATTATATGAATATTATAAAATACGCATGTATGTTATCCAAAATAATATATTAGGATTAATGCATTAAGGCGGTAAGCATGAACTCTTTTCTCCTTTCTCTCAATGTGTGACTCAACCATATGCAATATTTCATGAAATATATTATTTTAAGTGTTTGTCAACAATGAGAACAGTAAAGGGAAAATAAGAACATCGGTTGCTATAATTATTTCTGCATGCATGGTCCATGATACTTGATCAGTAGAAATGCCTCGACAAATATTCAGAACTGGAAGTAAGCTTGAAATTTTTATTACAACCATCTCATTTTATCAGTTTAAAATACCAAAGCTCACAGGGATTAAATTGCCCTCACTCGTGTCTCCAGTATGTAATAGAAACTGCAATAAAAATTAATCAATTAATTAAAATAAAACTGTTTTCCTAACACTTACGCTACCTACCACCTGTTTACAATGAGAATAACATTGCTATTATCACAGGGATTGTTATGCTCAAATGAGTTAATTAGGCTATACTTAAAAGAATACCTTGCTTACAGGAACATCTAAATACACATTTGAATTGACAATGGAGATGAAAAAAGGAATGACAACTCTGAAGGACAATCCTGTCACAAGAGTGATGCCCTGCTCACATGCTATGTTAATAGACCTGATGCTGTGTGTGTGTGTATAATGTGTGCAAATGCATATGGCCACAAATTCCTTCCCGCCCACTATGCAATGTGGCATCGCTGATCCTTCCATCCAGTGGGCAGGATCACTTGTGATTATTTTTGATTAACTAAATCCGATGGGGCTGATGCTGTGATGCTGTATGAGTTTTGAGTCTAGGCCTCGAGGCCCCTTGAAGGCTTCACATTAAAAAAAAGAAAAGGAAAAGAATTTCCTGTTTACCGATAATAGGAGGTGGAACTGCAAAGGTCCTATTTTACTGAGAGCTGTGGGTTAGTTCCCTCGTGCTCCGGTCCCTTCCGGGTACTAGGCCAAGTGCACAATGACACAGCAGGAATTCAATTCAATGAGTGAAGACTGAACTGAATGAAACACTACCAAGAAAACATTCTTGCTTGAGATAAGCTGAACAAAACACTTCCACGCTGCTTACTGTAGGACCTAATCCTTTCCACAAGGCTCTGAATTGGAATTGTGTTGGATGGGGGCCCTCGAGTGCCTGTCTTTTGGATCTCAATTCCAGGCCTGGACATTCGACCAGGGTGGTGACAGACCCCCACCCGCACCCATGTTTCTTCTGCCCAAGCAGAAGTTTACTGTTTGGTGGTGGTGCTTTGTTTTGAAATTTAACTTGACTGGGAAAATCAAACCACATGGGTAAAGTTATGAAGGCATGGATATGTTTAGAGAGCGCTCATTCTGTGGCTATTGTTTTTCCTAATTTTACGTAATACTTGGCTGGGTGGGATTCAAACATCCTCAAAACTATCCGGAGAGAAACACCCCCGCGAAAGCCTTCCCTGTCACTGCTGGGTCTTCCTTCCTCTGCTCTCCCCCCACCTCTCCTCTCCAGCTGGACGGTGGAGTGAAAAAGCACAGCAAGTGGAGACGGCTCCCGCTGAGTCCCCGGAATTCCGTAGGCCGTCACAATGGCCCAGCCTGAACCCCACCCTCCTCTCCTCCGCCTCCTTGCTGCCAGCTCCTCAGAGACCTCCGAATGGGGGAGAGGTCATCACCAGAAACAGAAATAACCTGACAGACATCATTCTCCTTCTCTATCTCCAGGATCACAGAGTAGTGGGAACTAAGAGAAATAAAAATCTTACACATGTTGAGGATTTGAGAGAAGTCCCATTGTGTGGGTGTTCTGCTTGGGGGCTGCGGTCGGCACCAAAGGACAGGACAGCAGAGGAGAACGCAGACGGGGGCGTGAAAGGGGCCCAGCAGCCCCGACGCTACGCAAGCCCAGTGGGCACCACTCAGCTTGACCCTTGGTGTTAAGCAGTGGGGACAAATTTGTCCTTCCATGGAAAACTACACATTGTCTGGATGCTAGAGGACTCCTCTCTGGGTTACATGATCGGTAGGGGAGCTCGTTTACAAGTGCGTTAATTGTACATGACTGATCCGATGCGAACTAATTCTTGGCTACAGACACGCAAGCTCTGTCTTATCCCTACAGGGTCCATTAACTTCTCTCTTCTAATGTATAAGCTCGAATGGGGTGTTTCTGCACGTCCATTTCCACATTCGTGTACTCCATGGGTCTGTTTTCTCTTTTTTTTTTTTTAACTTTTCCACTGAAGTGGTTGTAACACCTCACTAATTTGAGTTAAATAAAATCTTTAACATGTGCTCGCTTTTATATCTGTATGACAGTTGTGATTTTATCTTTTTTTTGAAAATAATATTTAAGAGTCTGGAGTCAGAACCTCCCTGGGTCCTTCCCTGTGATCGAGCCACAAACATCCAAAACTGGGCAGAAGGGAAGCAGGAGGCGAGAATTAAACGTTCACACCTGCTCAGGTACATTAGCATAACAACAGATGCGACCCCCGGGCAGGCCCAGGCTTTTTCCCTTTCTTCCCCCAGGGTTCCTCAGAGGTAGCGAAACCCTATTACCCCGGGGCGGGTGTTTTAATTCACATCTAAGTGACTGGGCCCCAAGCTGCGTTTGCATGCTCCATCCACTGGAGCCTGGACTCATTTGCAAGTAAATAAAATTTAACTTTCCTTTTCTAACAGCCCTTAAGGTCAGTAGCAACAAGAAGTACTGTGAAATTTTCATAAGTAAAGGGTTAGCTTGGTTTTGAATGCTAAGTAAGCTCTTTAAAGATAAAAATAAAAAACCCCAGGCCGTCTTCCTATAGCATATAGTTTCCCAGCTCTTCTTCAGTCCCTCTATTAGAAGGCACAGTGCTCTATGATGTCCTCACCAAAATGTATTTGGTACAAAAACAAACCAAAGCTGTGCCAGGAATCTTAGCCTGTGGGAGCTCCCTGGGGGTTCTTCTCTCTTTGGCTGCAACTGAACCAATCAGAAGGGATGATACAATAGATAACTGAAGAATCAGGATCTAAAGTGAGTGGTTCTAAATCCATTGCTCTTTTTCCTACTATACCTTAAACGTAGGACAGTAGGACAGTAGGACAGTGGTCTCCCAAGTAAAGTGTAGGAAGCAATCAAACTGTTATTTCTCTTTATTTCTAACACAAAATTATTTTTATTTCATTTATTTTTAATATTTTGTGTATATTTTACAACATTAATATAACAGGACTGTAGTATATGTATATAATTTATAAATGAATGAGTAAATAAATATGTTAGAGGGTGTAGGCTCAAAAAAACTTACATTAAAGATGACCAATCAAAATAATTTAGAGGCTTTTTCCTTAGTGATGGTGCTGAACTTCAACTGAGCCCTGTGTTCCCCGAACACGGGGATGGCAGAGGAATTCTCCCACCATTGTGTTATTCCCAGAAAACACAAAGACCACCAAGAGAAGACCCACCTCTGTCTTCCTCAGTGATTTGGGGGCTATAAGATAATGGTTAGGACCCACTAGAAGGCATTGGAAAAATTAGAACAAGCAAAGGCTAACTGAGCTGGTTCTGAGATGATCAGAGTTGGCTGATCCACAGAATTGAGTTATTTGGTGTTATGGACTGAATTGTTTCCTCTGAAATTCGTATTTTGAAGCCCTAATCTCCAAAGTGACTATATTTGGGCACAGAGATGTTAGGGAGGCAATTAAGGTTAAATGAGGTCATAAAGCAGGACTCTAATCCTCTAGGACTGGTGTCCATATAAAAGGAGGAGATACCAGAGATGCTCCACCTCCCACCCCAACAGGCAAGCGCAGACGAAAAGCCATGTGCAGACACAGCAAGAAGGTGGCCATCTACAAGCCAGGAAGAGGTCTCCCCAGAAAGCAATCCTGAGATCCCCTTGGTCTTAGACTTGCAGCATCTGGCCCTGGGAGACAATACATTTTGTCATTTAAGCCACCCAGCCTGTGGTATCTTGTTATGGCAGCCTGAACAGACCGATTCATTTGTCTACTTAATTTCCACTGATTAAAAATAACTGTTACCATAGAAGATGGTAGGATCTCTAAGAGAACATTGAGGGATGTTTTTTCACAAGAGAGAAATCCCTATGAGAAGCCACGTATAGGAGAGGAAAATATCTTCTCTCTTTAGCCATCCTAGATTGTGTTGGCTGGGGTCCTGCAAAGTAGGCTGACAACAGACTAATGAGAAAAACCCGAGATTTTAACATGTGCCTCACACATAAGCATGGAAGTACCCAGAGATGAATAACTCGGTGGGGTGGTTAGAACTTGGACCTAACAGCTTAAAAAAAGAACAACATATTTTTAGAGAAATGACCAAAGAAAAGGACTTAGAGTTTCTAGGGTGGTAAATTGCAGAAAGGCAAATATAAGGGGAAGTAATGGAAGACAGAGGTTAGTTACGAAAGCTGGCTCTGTAGGTCCTTCTGGTGCCCTCTCCAGGTCTAAAGCTTCTGTAGTGATTAACTTTTGTCCTTCCTGGCAGAGGGCAGAGATGGGTGGGCGGTGAGGGAAGACACCTTCACAAATTCATCTGCTACTTTTAGGCAAATAGAGGAAAAGCAGAGAGCTCCTTTCGCATCTACTTCTTCTCAAAATAATCCTTATGTCAAAGTGGCACATTCTGTGATGGCATATGCTGCTCTCTTCCACAGGGAAATCTTCCTATCTCCAAGGAAAATTTATGGAAATTCAATTCATCCTCACACTTTCTAGCCTACAGTACAAGACACCTGTGACCTTTCTTTTACTAATTGTAGTCACTCCATCCTGAATGATTTCTAACAGTACATTAGAAACTGGGAGTGAAAGTCAGAAGAGGAATCATCTTTTAAACTCTAGGAAGATATAAAGAAATGATAAGCGCATGGTGCCTATTTCTTTAAAAAACATCTAAGCTAACTAAACTTGGACCTTCTTTCAACTTCTGCCTCTCATTTGGAGTGTACCTTTTCTTCATCTTCGTCTACCCAGATGTTCTCTTTGAGCCCCCATGGCTTCTATACCCCAATCATTCTTTACATGTTCCTTTCTTGCTCAGAATTTTTTAATGCTTCAAAATATTTACTGTGGCATTTGAGGTTCATCTCCAACTATCTTGCCTCACTACCCATACTCAAATCCCACTTCACCAAACCTTCCTTGACTTCCCTCTTAGTTCTTATAGCACACATCTGTATTAAGCATTGGTCTTAGTCTATTTGGGCTGCTATAACAAAATATCACAGACCAGGTAACTTCTAAACAACAGAAATTTATCAGTCCCAGTTCTAGAGGCTGGGAAGTCCGAGATCAGGGTGCCAGGGTAGTCGTCATGTTCTGGTGAGACCCTCTTCCTGTTCACAGCCAGCATTGTACTGTGTCCCCATGTAGTGAAAAGGGTGGGGAATCTCTCAGAAGCCTCTCTGAAAAGATTAGTGAATCCAATTCCTGAGGGCCCCACACTCATGACCTAAGCCCCTCCATAGGCCCCACCTTCTAGTGCCATAATCATTGGGGTTAGGATTTTAGCACATGCATTTGAGGAGCACAAAGCCTTTTCATTGACCTCATGATTCTAAATAGAATGATTGCAAACTGGGGAGAGAGTAAACACAAATGGCCCAGGGAAGCATGCCTAGGCAAACGACTCTATTGTCCTGAGTTTGGGTAAGGACTGGGCTTCTGGGTGACCAGAACTGTGAGGAGGTAGGGGAGCAGGAGAAAGGGATCAACCCTCAGACACTGGTCAGCTCATCTCCAAACCTAGTCTCTTCCTTTAGTAACCTCACTTTCAAGGATGGCTTGATATCCATTTTAACAGCATTCAGAGCATTAATTTGGACCCACTTTCTTGTAGCTGTTCTTGATCCTAACATTCATAATGTCTCATCCTTTGGATTAATTTTTTATTTTATTCCCTAAAGAGATATTCTATTATCAGTATAAGATATCAGGCTAGAGGCAAGGGCACATGTAATCTAAGTACCTGTGGCTCCGGAAAGCTGGTGATATGAGCAGCTAAAATCTAAAATGAGAACTACATGCCTCACTGAGGATCCCTCTTGCAGGGGGGCAGTCATACCTACATCACATGACCGTGTTTTGCCTCAATCTTCTTATCCTTCAAAAGGGTACATTTATTTCTGGATTAGAAGGAATTTTATAGGCTTGGGTTTACAAAGCCAATTTTGAAGGCTAACATCCCCTAACATACCCTTATGCCAGGGACATGTCATCCAGGGACATGTTAATGCTTGCACATGGCTTTCAGCCTCAGTTTCATAGCCATTGCTAACTGGACTGAAAATACTACCATGGAGGACCTATGGGAGGACCTTATGGGTTTTGAGCTTCTGAAATGGAAGTTAGTACACTGATAATTGAAAAATTAGTTAAGATACTCTCAAGAATTTCCATTCCCAGTTTGCAAGAGACATGAAGGAGAGAGCCTCCATCTGGTTTATTCTGTGTCCCTTCAACCTCCTCCCAGGAGAGGATTTACAAAATAGCCTTTGCTGAAGCCATGCTACCACATCCTGCTGCTGTTGTGATTTCCATGACCTTAATTACTATTGCCTATTATTCAAAAACACTAATTGAGTCACGGTCCCATTGCAAATGTGACTTAACTTGCTGTTTTACTGCTTGCTCAGGCACAGCAAATAAAAAATAATGGCAGTTGTAATTAACTCAGAACCAGCTATATAACCTGCCCCTTAGCCTGTGACGGGTAAAAGTTCAATTACAAAGTAAAGTTATTAACAGTAAGGTTTGGTCACACATCTGTCATACAGAGTGTGACAGGACACAAAAATTACCCCATGCCACCAGAGAGGGAATCACTAGACACCTGTGGTAACTTTATTTTTGGAGCTTTCAAAGATAAATAGCTCCATATACATAAAGCAATTAAAATTATTCCATATATAGAGTCATATGATTAGTCACTTGGTTAAAATGTCTAACTACAAGTATTTATTTCAGAGTCATGAAAGATATAATAGTAGTAAACTACAAAGCTAAAGAAAAAAAAAGGGGTCATGAAACAAGGCTAAGAAGAATATTAGAACCTTACAGAAATGTCTGAAAACTGCCCAAAAGGTTAGTTATTAGAAACCTTCAAAAAGATAGTTGACGCAATGAGAGAACTGCTCCCAACCACTAGGATGGCTACCATCAAAAAGGGCAGTAACAAATGTGAACAAGGATGCCAACAGGAATGTAAAATGGCAGACACTTGGAAGACAGTTTGGTGATCCCTAAAAAGTTAAACAAATGGCCTAGCATTTCTACTTCCAGGTATAAACTCAAGATAATTAAAACCATATGTCCACACAAAAATGTACACATGAACTTTTCTTTGTAGCAGCATTATTCTTAATAGCCAAAAAGTGAAAATAACTGAAATGTCTGTTGACTGATGGACAAATAAACAGAATGTGGTATGTCCATACATGGAATATTATTTAGCCATGCAAAGGAACAGAGCACCAATGCATGCTACAACATAGATGAATCTTGAAAACACTTATGTTAAGTGAAAGAAGCCAGGCATAAAAGAACACATCATATAATTCCATTTAGATGAAAAAAGACCAGAGTAGTCATATCTATCGAAAGAGAAAAAAGATTAATGTTTCTAAGGGTTGAGGGATAAAAATGTAGGGGAGGAAAAGCCCCTTTCATTGGCTGGGCCCACAAATCATATTGATAAAAAATGGATTAACAAGAGAAATAAACTATGTACATGTGCATAGGAGTTTCACAAAGATGTGAGACTCAAGAAGGCAGCCATTTGATTCAGGCTTATGTGCCACTTTAGGCTAAATAAAGGAAAAGGGCTTTGGGCTTTCGGATAGGGGAAGGGAAGTTATGGGAAGGGAAAGGGAGGGAAGGTGTGGCAAATGAGGGTCATCTGGTGCACATCTGGAAAAAAAGCTCTCTTCCTGGTCTGGAAGCACCTTTACAAATGTTAATTTCCTTCACAAAAGGGGAAATTTACACTTTATTTTTAAGGCAGTTAGAAGGGGGTGGTAAAGACCTTTGCTTCTTCTAACTGTCTTTAGCTCAAAGTCATCTTTATGCTAAAGAATACTGTCATGACTTGGCCTATTCTGTCAAGCAGTGGCTCCTTACCACAGCTTCTCAAGGACAGACAGCTGCTGCCGAGCAAATAAATGGGACTATAAAGGCATAACTGAGTGAAAACAATAGAATCAATATAAGCATGGCACTTGATGCCTTTGCCTGAGTATATATATTGTATGGGGACTGCAAACTGTACCCTGCACATAGGGAAATGTGATTTTAAATTTTGTTCACAGTGGCCTCCCTCCCATGACTTTAATGATTTAAAAAGTTTTAACTAATTGTCCAAACTGGTTTAAAACTGAATCCAATCGGATTATGTGAACAAGGCTTTAGGAAGTGTGCAGAGGCTCCTGGATGAAGGTGCTCAGCTCCCAGGCAGTGCCAACTCCCCCCAGCGTCTCCCCTGTAGACACTGCCTGCACACTGGGGGGCTTTTCTAGTTTAGAAAGTGCATATTATTGTGCTAACAACAGATGCAACTTCACTACAACGAAATATAGATGCATATAAATGGGAGACGTGTAATGTAAGGGTCCCTAAGGTGCTCTGGAACCAGACAGCCTGCATTCAAGTCCTGATCTGCCACTTACCTTGGGCAAGTTGCCGATCTTGATTTCAGTTTCCTCATTGGTAAAATGGGGGTAATAATCTATGAGGTGTTTGTGAGAAATTCAGAAAATAATACATATTGAGCACTTAAGAACCGTTCCTAGCATGTAGTAAAAATACAATAAATGTGTGCGCATATATAATTAGGATACACATGTAATTATGATTTGAATCTGACTCCCATATATATATATTTTCTAATACATACGGGCCAGGTGCTGTGCTAAGCATTAAAAATTCAATGTTGAACAAGACAGACACAGTCTTGCTCTTGGGTGTTTATCAGAGCTCAAGACAAAGACACAAACAAGCTCATTATCCCAGATCAAGCTGTTCTCTCTTAGGGAATTCCTCAGCCAGAGCTGTATGGCTTCCCAGATGCCAGTCAGGCCACCCCATCTGTAACGTCACCCCAGCTGGCACTTGTGTCCTTTGCCAACACTATTAAATCAACCGCCTTTCAATTGCACTCAGCTGTTCCACGTCTGCAAGGTCTGCGACTTCTCACCAGGTGAGCAGACATCCCAGCCACGGAGTCCTTCCACCCATACAACACAAGGGGGCAGTAGTGGCCCTTGGGCTTTAAGGTAGGGCAGAGTCAGAGGAGCCAGGGGCAGGGATTCGTCCGCCCGGCGCTCGGCGGTTCGGTCTGATGCAGACGGAGGGGAGCCCGGCGGCCGCGTCAGGGCCCTGGGGAGGGCTCTCCGCCCGCAGGCCACTCGGGGCCTGACCAGCTCCTAACCCCGGCCTGACCTCCCGATCCCTTCTGGCTGGAGCTGCCTGACAGGTGTCCCCCCGTCTGAGGCGGCGGCAGGGAGCCCCATCCCGGCCACCGCACCCTGCCCCGCCCCGGCGGGCCTCCGGTCCCCTTTCCTTGCAAGGGATCTACTAACGGGAGACCGGTAGAGGTAACAAAAATAAGCAGAGGGAATAACCAAGATAAAGGCGATCTCCTCCAGCCCCTGGAGGGACGACCTCTCGTTCTTTTGTTTTCAAAACTGCATTGAACTGAATGCTCTGCTTTTCTTTTGAAGAGAGCTAAGGTGACCCGCGTCTAGACTGGTCCCGGTTTGCCCGGGACGGAGAGAAGGCCCAGACTGGAGACCTTCAGCTCCGAGACCTGGACAGACCCGGAAGCGCCGGCACCCGGCAGGGGCTCATACAGGCCCGCACCTTACTCAGACCTGTAGGCAGCCCCCTGTCAGGTGAGCAAAAGGCGACTGTTCCAGTGGGTTCCATTGTTCGATAATTTCCATTATTCATTACAAATGAATCATTTGTGCCCTAGGACCCTGTCCTAGCACCCCCTCATTCCCCTGGTCAGTTTCCTCACCTAGGCCAGAGGGAGGAATCCTGCAGGGTTCTTCCTGGGTGCTCACCTGACCATTTTTAGGGAGGGGTTACTTCCTCAAACCCAGGAAACCCTCCCATCCCTGACCTCCACAGCTTTTTGTAAACTGCTATTTCCTGGAAGACTTTTATAAATTATCTTAAGGTTAAACAGGATTCTTTGCTTCAGGACTTTCAACATAGAAATATTCTAAGGAACACTATCATTTCCTAGAGGGATGCAAAGGATGTAACCCCACCCAAACTATTTCAGCCCAGATTTCCCCCGGCTGTCCTCGGGGACTTACTGCAACAGCCTCTAGAACCTGTGTTCTAAAGAGCACAGGACCCGGGAGTCTTTGATCCCTAAGCTTCTTTGGGCCCTCTCCTAGTGATCCCCGGAGCTGTTTTCATGGAGAAACCCCCAGAACGCTGGGGGAAGAGGTGGACCCAGGGCCAGCTCACCATGCTAAGTGGTGAGGCAGGTGTGTGTGTGTGTGTGTGCATGTGTGAGAGCATGGTTGTGAGTGTGTTGGCAGACTTCCCTACTCAGTTCTTTGCAGCTCCACCAAGGTTGCGTATGCCATCTCTACTGGCATAGGGAGGGCTTGTAAAAGTCTCTGTAAGGGCCACTTAGCCTGCAGGACTTAACACTTCCTAAAAATCGTGGGGTTGCACTGATACAAGTTCCAGCCCAAGCAGATCTTGGGGCATCCCCTCAGGGGCCAGCATACTTTGAATTCACTTCTTGTTATTGTCAACAAATGGTAATTTTGTTAAATTCTTGCTTAAATGTACTGTTTACATAGGCTCATGTTATGTTTCCTAGTAGCATTGAAGACTATTGCGCTGAGATGAGTTAAAAGCAACACATCTGTAATAGTTTTTTCTTTTTCCAAAATGATGCATCTTCCTCATTTTTTTCCTCCATTCTGTTTTTGCAGGTTTTTAAATGGCAAAAAAAAACCCAACAAGTGCTGGTATATATAAGGAAAACACGCTCTCTGAAGTAACTTTGGAAATGGAGTTTGCATTCCTCGATTTATTTATTTTCCCCTCAAGCTAATTTTGCTTGTTTGTTATTCTGAATCTGAGAGCTGATGCCCTCCTGCGGGGCATTTATCACCTGTAAATTTCCATGAGAAATTGTGCCTCTAATCTCTGAATGTGTTTCCTCCGGAGCAAATTGACTTTCATTGAGGTGACTCTGGAGCCAAGTGGTCATGTGGGTTGGGAGGCAAACTCTGCAGGCCTGGGGCTGAGGTCACAAGCCTGGGGCTGAGGTCACCAGCCGGGAGGCCGCAGTGTGCGGCCCCTCCGCCACCAGCTCTCCTCCATGCAGGATCCACGGTGCATAGTCACCCAAAATACAATCCAAGCTGTTTAATTAAAAGATTGCCAGCATCTTCTTTCCTAAGTGAAACAGAAGAGTAAGTGTCCCTCTGTAATGTAAATAATGGAGATGTGTCTTCTCTCCCACATCCTGGTGAGGGAAACTGCTCTTGGAAGAGCTGTCGGCCTTTCCAGTATATAGCACTTTGAGCTGAGGCTCACACATATGTGCTATTAAAGTTGATTTCTGGCAAGTGCTATTGGTGGTATTTATTTAAAAGAAGCCAAGTATTTAAATGGAGTTAAAACAAACAGGCCTTTCACTCTACAACCTTTGGCTCAACCTCCTCTGGGTTTTGTTTGGATTTTTAAAAATTGACAACACCCCTTAATAAATTCCCCTCTTCGGTACCAACTGGTCTCAGCTGGCATTGGAAATGCTGAAATGCCAAAGAAAAGGTTGAACCTGTCTAAGTGGCAGCTTCCTGAGAAAAATTAACCTCCCTTGATTCCCTCCCTAGGTTTTAGACCAGCTGAGGTCACCTTTAAAGAACCTGTCCACTCTTTCCACCTGCAAATGAGGGTGGTTCCTACCAGCAGGTCACATTACTGACCCAGGCAGCGATGCTCAAGAGAATGTGCCCAGCAAAGATGATTCCCTCACCCTCCTGAAGAGGACGCCGAGGCCCAGGGTCCTGTAGCTCGCTGACTGTGGGGAGGGCTGGGAAGCCAAGTGGCTGCTTATTCCTGGCAGCTCTTCTTTTGGCCACCCGGGCTTACCTACCTCCCATCTCCCCAACTTAGATTTCTTTGTTGGGGGCAGTGGAGAGTGGGAAAGAGGCCAGAGAGCTAATGAAGACATTTCTGCCTTTCACATAGCAGCCAGCACAGTAGGGGAAAGACAGGGCCAGGAATGGCTGTAGGCTTAAAAATGTGTTTTCTCTGCCTTCCTTTTATTTTATGTTTTCTTAATTTTTTTTTCTTTGGACTTAATGTACAAGTGTTTGTGTTAATTATGCTCCCCAGTTCATGGCACCATATCATCTCTGTCCTCTCAATGGCCCTCTGTTGCTTTGTTTATTCTCTTTATCACCGGACCTCATTCACTTCCCCTCATAAACAACCATTCTTATCTGTTTAATGTGTATCTTTTCCCTTGTATGTGTTCTTGCAGAACGGTACTGTTGTGTGGCATTGATGGATGTGTGGATGGACAGATAGGTAGATCTCTATTTATAGGATGTATATGGCTTTTTTTTTGGAAGCAATTACAGACACACAAGAAGCTGTTGAAAAAATAGTATAGAGAGGCATCAATGCTTAACATCATTACTCATTGGAAAGAAGCAAATCAAAATCATGAGATACCACTTCGCACCCATTAGGATAGCTATCATTTAAAGACAAAAAAAACAACCCAGAAAATAACAAGTGTTGGTAAGGATATGGGGATACTGGAAATATCCTGCATTGCTGGTAGAGACATAAAATGATACAGCCACACTGGAAAACAGTTTGGTGGGTCCTCAAAAAGTAAAATAAAGAATTATGAGAAGATCAAGGAACTCCTAGGCATATACCCAAAAGAACTGAAAGCCAGGACTCAGATGCTTGTACACCATGTTCATAGCAGCATCATTCAAACAGCCAAAAAGTTTAACAACTGAAGTGTCCCTCAACAGATGAATATGGACTTTTTAGAAGTGTAGTATATGCCGATAGTGAAATACTGTTACACATAAAAAGGAATGAAATTTTGGTCCATGATACTGTGTAATTCCACTTAAACAAGGCACTTCAAATAGCCAAATTCAGAGAAACAGAAAGTTGAACAGGTTATGAGGGGTTGGGAGTGGGGAGAATGGGGAGTTACCATCTAATGGGTACAGAGTTTCAGACTGTGATGGTGAAAAAATCCCGGAGATGAATGGTGGCGATGGTTATACAACAACATGAATTGCCTTAACACCACCAAACTGTATTCTTAACAATGGTTAGAGTGGTAAATTTTAGTTATGTACATCTTATCATGTACCTAAAAAGATATCTAAAAAAATAATAGGTCCAAATAAGCTTCCCTCCATGGTGACAACTTAAATAACTATCCTGCATTCTCAAAACCAAAAAACTGACATTGACATAAAACAATATGTAGGCAACAGACCTTAGGCAGATTTTGCGAGGGTTTGTTTGCACTCTTAAAGTTCTGACATTTTATCATATAGAGACTTTTATAAGTACACCACAATTAAGATATATATTTATTTAATTTACCTAAAAATTACGGTGTTATGTTTCTCATTCTGTTTTTCTTTCTTTTTCTTTTTTACTAACACTACACTCTTAAGATCTGTCCATGTTCTTAGGTTCTTAGGTATGATTCTAATCCATTGCTTCTAACTTACACAACACCCTGGACCATACATCCACCACATTTTACTCTCATTTCTCACAGTGGACACCCAAGTGCCTCCAATTCCCTACCACAAAAATATAAGTTTACAGCAACCATCTTTGGGCCCGTCCCATCATGAAACTGTGAGAATTTCTTTGGGATGTATTCCTAGATGCCAAATTGCTGGGGCATTTTACATTTAACCAAGCACTGCCAGGCGGCTCTTCAGAATGGCAGATCCCGTCTACACTGGCTCTCAGAAGCAGAGCGCAAGTATAGCGGTCCCCTCTCATCTGTGGTTTCACTTTCCATAGTTTTAGTTACCTGCAGTCAACTGTGGCTGGCAAACAGGTGGTCCTCCCTCTGAAATGTCATCAGAAGGCCAACAGCCTAATTAGATGCATGCCCTACCGCAGAGATGGGTCATTCAGATAAAATTTACCTCTGGGAATAATGCTTGTTTTGGGAAAGATCCCAATTTAGATTTTTCTGGGGATTAAGGGAGGGGTGAAACCTTCTCTTGCCCTCTTTTTTTTTTTTTTTGCCTTCAGCTCAAAATAGTCCCCATGACAGAGTGGCACATGTTGGCACCCCTCTACACCTATGTGAGGAGCACAGGGAGGCGAGGTGCCACGTGAGGATGGCAGCTGTGCGGCTGCAGGCCAAGGCACCTCTGGGCCCCCGGGAGCTGGAAAGAGGCGAGGCGGGATCCTTCCCTCACAGGTGTCAGCGAGCATGACTCTGCTGCTACCCCGATTTCAGACTTCCAGTCTCCCGACGTGGGGGTCGAGCAAGGAGACTCCATCTGTGTACCCTTTGCACATGAAGATTTTTAAAGAATTTTTTTTTTAACTTCTCTCTCTTGAAAAAAGAGCATTTCTGTTGTTCTAAGCCACCAGTTTGTGGTACTTGGTTATGGCAACTCTGGGAAACGAGTCTTCTGTGAACCGCTTGCCCACATTATGTGCCCGTTTGTCAGTGGGGCTCCCGCTTTCTCCTGGGCCTGGGCAGACGTTCCCTGCCCGCTCCATGTTGACCTTCGGTTTTGGCCTGTCCCCCTCTCTCCATCACCTGACCTGCTTTGAGAGCAGAACTGGAAGAGAAAGGAAGAGCAACCTGGTCAGCCAGAGATGAGAGAGAAAAAGGGAGCAGGGGCATTTTCAGGCAAGGGAAGTTTTGTTACGCCTCTGCGCAGACAGGATCCACACCTATCCGGAAGGTAGTCCCAGACTGGAGGAGGATCGGCCTGGGGACACTGGGAATTCTCTCTGTTTCCCTAATTGCCTTGGGCGCTTTATCCCCAAAGCCTCTCCTGCTCACCTATGCCTGAGATCAGTAAGTCTCCCCTAGGTCTCCAGGCCATTTGGGGACTAGGCTGACAAGTGCCTTAGGCCACCCAGTGCCCAGTTTCAAGGAAGCTGGCAGTTTGCCTCATGCCCAGGCATGTGGGTATCTACTGGTACCAAGACCTGATGGGGAAATCGTGGGGCAGACCGTGTCAAGTCTCCTGAAACTTTACCCTCTGATTTGGTTTCTTTTAGCCCTTCAAATATCCAAGGAAAAAGGCCATGAAATAGCCAAAAGGTCTTTGCTTTAGATATTTTTGTTGCCAAAGCTGGGTGACACTGAGAGGAAAGGCTGAGGTGCTTTGGTAAAAGGCAACTTCCAAGCATAGCCAGGGCTGCAGTAGCAGGAGCTGAGGAGCTAGATTCTGTCCAGGATGTGGTTTCTAAAACAAGCCCGTTTCATCCATCCTTAATTATTACTTCCTAAATGGTGTCATCTCATTGTTTCTCATGGTACCGTCCCTGAGAGGCCTCCTTTGCTCATCCCTGAGTCCCCAGACATGCAGCACCTGGATTCCAGTAATGTGTTTGAGAACACTCACCAGACACGTTACCCTGGACGCAGTGTGGGGACACAGCCAGATACGCAATCCTGCGTGCAAAGAGCTCAGCCTTTACTTCACACTGGAAAAGGCAAGGAGACTCCACCTGTGTACCTTTGCACATTAAGATTTTAGAATAATTTTTTTTTTTTTAAGTTCTTTCTCTTGAAAAAGATCCAATGACAGGACTGAGAATACTTACAGAGCTACTGCAAGTCTGGTGAACTCAATCTAGCTTGAATGTTTTGGCAAACAAACCTCCTTTTAAAGGATGTCATTCAACAGTTTAACAGATGTGTGTTGCTCATTAATCTAAGGCACTCAGAAGGTATATTTTTTTAAATAAAATATTACTGATGAACCAAATGGATTCACACCTTTATATATGAAATTTAAGGTTCTGTATTAGGCTTTATAGTCATGGGTCAGGAGAGGGATGCCATAAACAAACCAAGAAATTCAGAAGTCATAAAGGAAAATGTACAGATATGAGTATATGAGTATGTAATAATTGTTTTAAAAGCTTCTGCCTGGCAACAAGAAAAATGGACAAATAAAATAAAATTAAAAGACAAGAGATAGGCCGAGAGAAGATACTGTATTATATAAAAGACATTAGGTCAATGGCCATATATTCAAAGATCTGCAAAACTGGGAAGACAACAACAACAACAAAAATCTAGGAAAAGAGGTGGGGGATAGGGACAGGGAATTCTAGAGGAAACACAAATGGCAAAAGAATATGTGGGAAGATGTTCAACTTATTAAAGAAATAAAAATCTGAAATGTAACATTTTCTTTCTCTTATTGATAGAAAATAGTTTGTATGGGTGGGAAACTGGAACTTTTATATACACCATTCCTAGGCATATAAATTAGTACAGAAGGTTTTTGGAAAGCACTTTGCATTGCCTCTTCAACCTTAATATATGTATACCTACTGAGCTAGAAAGTCCACACCTAGAAGCTTATTCTATGATATGCTTGCTCATTATGCACTGATCTGTATACAAGGGGAACAATCAAGTGATGGTACATCCATTCAACTAATTCACGTATCTCCTTAAGAAGAAAGGAGTGTCATTATAAAAACTGACCCCAAAATGCCTGTGAGCATTGTTAAATGAAATAATCAAATTGCAGAATAAGACAGACATATGTAATAATTCCATTTATGTAAAAATATTTAGGAAGATAGATAAATGTTGGGGAGGAAGAATTTTCCTCTACCCTTCAAAGAGTCTTCCAGCTGGTCTAAGAATTAAATTGACGTGAGAGAGATTAACAGGAGAAAATCAAAATTAATTTTGTATAGGAACCCTACGTACATGAGAGATTGAAAGACAGAAAGGTAAAATGAGGTATATATGCCCTCTGAGCTAAGGAATGGGGTAGGGCCTTGGGGCTTCCAGGGTAAGGAGGGCAAGTCATGGGACACTAGGAAGAGAAGGTGTTTGGTAATTAGGTGTTTGCCCTGCCATACAGATAGGTCACTCAGATGAAAGTTAGCTCTGGTAATAACTCTTACTTGGGGAAAAAATTCCAATTTAGATTCTTCTAGGTGACTAAGGGAGGGGAAAATTTTTCTCTTGGACCCACAGGATCTTGCCTTAAGCTCAAAATAGTTCACATGACAATGTGGCAGATTTTGGGGAAACTTGTCTGAACCCCATCATTGGAAAATAGACAAATGGGTGATAGAATGATCAGACATAAGTTTAGCAAAATGGAATGACAAATACTAATACATTAAATGGTGGGGTTATCAGTTTTTCCACATTATTTTATAGTATAGTACTTTCCATAAAATAATCGGTCCTAAGGCTTCTCAGATCATCACAGAACCCCTTTAAAGGCATATAAGCTCTTTCAAGTCATGATCTGGAACACTCACCTCTATATTCTCCAAATCCACCTCAGTGGCTGACATCATGAGGAGGTTCAACACATGCTTTGCTGAAGAGTATGGGACTTCACACCCACCCACTGCACGCAGCTACAGAGGTTAATGTGCCTTTATCATGATGCAAGTTTGGCTTCAGTCTGTTCTCAGAGCCAGGGAAGTAAAAGTATGGGAGGGGCAGAAACCCCCACCTAAGTCTGGCCCAGCTTCTCTTCACCACTGCTGCAGGGGTGGCCACCAGCCTGTCCCAGTCTGAAAGGTCTCAACTTGGTTTGCAAGGAAAAGCCCAGAGCTGACAGGCCCTCTGGGATAAAGGACTATCTAGTAAGGTGGGTGGGGACCAAGGCAGGTGCTGAGAGGAAACAGAGGTGAAGCGAGTCATGTGAGACCACACGGACTCCACTGAGAACTATCAGGAAGACACGCACAACATTATATATATATTTACATACAGAGTAATTTTCAAAAAGGCAGAACGAACTGGTCTTGTCTTTGAACTTCTACTCTAGACATAAAGCCCTCTTTGTGGGTGGCCAGAAATAGATGAATCTTTCCTAAATGAGAGCATCAAATATTAATAAAATTAACTTTTTGAAATAAAATCTCCAATCTGGATTTTCAGGCTTGGGCTAACCAGATCACATGCATCTGTGGACTGGCCCTTCAGATGGTGTCTGACATCCCACTGAGCTGTCTCACTGTTCGGTCTGGTGTCATATTATCAAAAGCTAATTATTTGTCAAGGTCTTACTAAATGTCTTTATTCTAAGCTCTTCATGTATATTAACTCTTTAAACCTTCCCAAGAGCCCAGTGAGGTACAGAGTTCCCCCCTTATTTGCGGTTACAGGCAGCCATGGTCAACTGCAGTCTGGAAGCAGGTGATCCTCGTTCTGACCTATTCTTAGAAGGTCAATAGCAGCCTAACACTACATCGAAACGCCTGCGTCATTCACCTCATGTGACTTTTTCTCGCAGGCATTTACCACCTCACATCAACACAATAAGAGAAAGGGCAACATACAAAAAGAAACATTTTTGAGAAAGACCACATACACACACCTTTTATCACAGTATATTATTAATAATTGTTCTATGTTATTATTACTTATTGTTGTTAATCTCTTACTGTGTCTAATTTATAAATTAAACCTTATTGTAGGTATGTATCTATAGGAAAAACAGTACATATATAGGGTTTGGTACTGTCTGTGGTTTCAAGCGTCCGTGGGGAGTCTTAGAACATACCTCCCAGGGATGGGAGCGACTACTGTGCATATAAAGCAGGAGCTCCATTTTATAGTTGTAGAAATATCTGTGTGGTTAAGTAATTTGTCCAAGATCACTCAGCTGGTAAATGTGGAACCCCTAGACAGTGTTTTTTAAACTTTAATGTACATTTGAATCACTTGGGCACCTTATTAAAATGCAGATTCTGACCTAGGGGGTGAAGAGGGGGGCCTGGAATTCTCCATTTCCAACAAGCTGCCACGAATGCCAGTGCTGCCGGTCCCACGGGCCACGGTTGGAGCAGCACAGCTCTGGAGCTCAGGCCACCGCAGCTGCACCTTCAGAGCTGAACTGCGATACCAGCTGTGAGCTCCAAGCAAGTTCATCTCTTTGTTCAAAGGAGGAGAGTGGGAAGACGATCTCTGGGTACTGTCCAGCTCTAAGGTTTAATAACTATTGCAAAATCCTAGTAGAAAAAAGTCACTACTACATTCTTGGGCCACAGTCAGCACCCACACCCCAAGTCACATGCATGCAGGGAATACTTATTAGGGTATTAAATTAGAACCGGCAGCTACAGAGCTAAGAAGACAATCCATGTCACCATGTTGCAGTCTTGGGGAGGGCAGAGTGTAGCCCCACAGCATCATGGACAAAACCAAAGGGAAAGAACAGGACAGACAATGGACAAGGCTTCCCTTAGAAAGTGACATTTGAAGGGTACCAGAATATGTCACCCCATAATATGCCTCTTTGGATTATTTTGAGCGAATAGCAACTGAGAACCAGCAGACACAGGAAACATTCTTTACCTCCCTCTAACTGGCTAAAAACAAAGGAAAAATTTCTCCTTTTGTAAAAGAAATTTACATTTATAAAGGAAATTGCCATTTGTAAAGAACTCTGTACATGAAGAGGGCTTCTTAGGACATAACTCTTAACACCCAAGAGAGTCCCGTGCGCAGAACAAGCCCATCCTTACTTACCACAATCTCCTCACCACCCCCTGTTTTGCCTCCCCCGACCCAGAAGCCCCAAACCCCTTTGCCTTTGTTTAGCGTAACATGGTATATAAGCCTCAATCATCTGGCTGCCTCCTTGAGCCCATTTTCTTCCTACAGGAAGTCCATAATTAAAATTGTTTTTCTCTTGTGAATCTGTCTTTTTTCAGTTTGATTCTCAGGCCCTAGACATGGAACCCGGGAGAGTCGGGGGAAGATTTTTGTCCTCCCTTTGACATCTAAGCTGAGACCTATTGGGTACCTGGGAGCCCAGTGACGGGGTGGGGAAGAGAGGCCAGCGGAAGAAAGAGCCCAGAAGTCAGCCACGTATTAAGAGTTCTTAAAGGAAATTGTGGTCAGCTTTTGAGTTGAAGAGGAAGTGTGGGAGACAGGTGAGCAGGGCCCAGGTCACAATGTATCTTAAGAGCCCAACTTCTTAACTGGCTGATGGTCTAAGGTGCTGTGGTCTTTGAGGAGTTTTAATCAGTAAATGGACAGGATGCGATTTGCAGTTAAGGAGCAAGAGCATGCAGAACAAAATGTGAGGAAAAGTGGGCCACCAGGCTGGGGACAGGGTATCACATAGGAGGCTGTTGCAGTTCTTCATGTGAAAAATGACAGTGACCTGGGCCAGGAGAGCAGCAGTGGGGTTTCAGGTAAAGAGACAAATTAGAGAGACCTTGAAAAAAGAGAACCGAGTCAACGAAATGAAGGGCAAGAAGCTACCTGTGAGAAAAAGGCAGTGTTGAGAGATAATAAAAGAAAGGTAAAATTGACTCATAAAGATGTAAAATGAACACATGTTACAGATTTTATCTTACTCATAAAGAAGGAGGAGGCAGATGTTATAAGTGGTTCACAGGAGAAATTGAAACACAGACACATTTATAGATGAAGACAATTGAAATGAATGTAGGCTTGAAGGCAAACTAGCTTCTTCCGCAGTGGGGGAGATTCGAATGACCTCTACAAGGTAGCACAATGCTGCGCATCCTCAGCTGAGGGCTGCTCTGCACTCTGTCAGGGACGTACCATTTACGGAGTTGTACAGTAGCTCCCATGGAATCAGAATAGTCAGAGAGGCATCCAGGAATGCAGTTTTCCACAGAAGCACACAAGGGGCTGGTTGTAATGTTTACTGCACAGGAAATGTGGACAGACAGGCTGAGAGTGAGGACAGGATGATAAATTGACTGGGTCACATTTCAGTCGCTGACACTACCCCCTGATGGAGGTGTGGCTGGGCAAATATTTGAAAGATAGCAATGGGAACCTCCCCTCGCAAAACAGGGCCTGCTGTTCAAAGTCAGGAAGGGGCTAAAACGGGATGAGCGTGAAAGGCCAGACGCCAAAGGCTAGTGGTTGTTTCCTGCATTGATTTTGAGAATAACGTATGTCGGTGGCTTTGGTTTGGAGGAGGCTTTGCTTCACGAGCCTGCCCTGCTCTCAGCCACATCTGACATTTATTGAACATCAGTTTACAGAAGGTTCTGTGTACAGCACTATAGTGTGTTCCAAATAAATCTTGCCTGGAAGGAACTTCCAGTGTGGCTGTTTCAAATTTGGAATGTATTTTTCATTACAAAAAATGTCACCCGTGTGACCCCTTTCCTAATAATCCAATGACGATGCTCTTCTTTAAGACTCCTCAGGACAGGGACGGTTTTCAAAACCAGAGTGGAAAATGTGAAGTGCATGGGATTGTCTTCCACTTGCCAATTTACAGGAAGAGACGTATAAAAATTATTTTTAAAAATTAACTTGGTTTTATGACTTCCATATATTGAAAGCAATAAAGTTGATTGCAGCTTGGGGCTGCCCTGGACATTTCAGATCATATGGGTAGTAGATGCAGGATATGGTTTTAACAGCACATGTTGGATTGTTCGTTTTCTACTAAGTAAAGCAATGTGGGGTACTAGTAGTAATGAAATGTAACTGAAAGGTAGGAAGATGAGGAGAGAGTAGCAGTTGTGCAGATTCTGGAAGAAATTCTTTGTTTCTCAGCCTCGGCTCCTCTCCACTGCTTGCAGCAAGCGACCGCTGGCCCTTGCAGACAGGCCCAATCCTACCCCTGACTAGGAAGCTCTTAAATAAAGGTGGTTGGGGGCTCCTGTGGCTATGATAGGTTCTGAGCCCTGAATTCTGCCAGACAGACCTGAGGTTGGGAAGGCTAAGTCCAAGGTCTTTAAAAAAGGCCTGCCTTGCTCTGGCCAATCTCCTTCTCTGAGCCCAAGCCCGGAGGTGAGGACCCTGCTCCCTGCTGGTGTACTTCTCCAATGCCAGCTGCCGGTCTTTCTGGACTCAGTACCGCCTCTACCAGCTTCTCTGCTGTCACGCTCTCTCTGCCTGTTGGAACATCCTGACCTCTGGGGTCAGGCCCACCCACTCACTCCAGGCTGAGAGCTGCCGGGACTCTGGATCCTTCAGACGCTCTGCCCCAGACTCCCACCAAACTTCAGCCTGCCACCTGCCGCTGGCCTGTCACCAAGCAGCAATGTGGCCACGGTGGCCAGGTCCCATGCCTAGCCCTGTCCAGCCTGCTTCTCTATTCTCACATCACTGGGCCCTGTCCGTCTTCACTCTGAAAATCCAGTTAACACTGGGTTGTAGCACTGTTTAAATTTACATCAAAACTGAAACCTGCCCTTTCATAGACTCATATACTATGGAAGCATCAAAGACAGTGCAAGCCTTTGATTCAAGCTGGCTTATTCTTTACCCTGTCATCCCTTCTGAAAAACTGAAACTTTGGTCCCCATAAATTGTCTTATGCTGCCTGCTCCCTTCTCCCTGCTCTCTTCTGTGCATCTCCAACATCAAAAACATTGCTGAGTTGTGCTTCACGTGGTTTGTGTTTCCCATGGTTTGTGTTATATACAAGATGCACTGTTTAGTTTTATAAAAATAATTTTAGATTGAATACTCACCCTTCTCCCCAGCGGCAACAATCAGTATCCCCCACGTGGGAGTCTGTGCGCACGTGCGGGGTGCCCGCTGAAATGAGTGAGTGACACTGGCAGGTAGAGCACCTCCCTTGGATCTTCCCGTCCATAGTAAAACCGGAGACACTTGCCACTGGCGATATGCCAGGCACTGTACTAAGGGCCCTCCACGCACCCGCATTCAGTCCTCCTCACAGTCGTGTGAAATGGGCCCTCTGATAAGTTGGATAAGATTGTTGGGTGAGAAATTGGAGGCTTTGAGAGATAAGCAATTTGCTAACTTTCACAATTAGTGTGGGGCAGGGCCAGATGGAGATTTGAATCCAAGCTGGGGATTCTGGCTGTTCTGTTAGGAAGGAAGGACCCTGCTTGGTGCCGCAGGGAAGTCAGGTACAGTGAGACAAGAAACCAAAGTCAAGAAAGCAAAATAAGTTTTGATGCATTCTGCACAGAGTAACCGAGCGGGCCTGCCTGAGGTGAGACGGCCCAGACGCTCATTCTGAGGCTTCTTTTATGTGGTTTTGGCAGGGCAGAGAGGTCCTTGATTGGCAGTGCTTAGCTCTCTAGGCTGGTTCTGTTTGGTGACATGGGGACAGGGGCTGTGCTGTGCCTGTGCTTCTAATGTTTCCTATCTGGGGGGGACCCTGGACATTTCCTGAGTCACTCTTGGACCCTGTGGCTTCATCTGATTAACTCTCTTGAGTCACTTCTGGCTCTCTGGCTCTATCTGATCCACACTCCCTGAGTCATTTTGGGGGGCTTTCTCCTTTTCATCTCGCTCATTTCTGTCTTTCTGCCTAACAGTTCTTAATCTCGGCACCAACTAACACAGGTTATATATGTGCTTTGACATGAGGAAGCAGTTAATGGCTTATCTAAGGTAATATCCATAATTAGAAACCATCAGATGGCAGATCTAGTCTAGAACAGACTTTGTTTTTAACAAAATGTCAACACTGACTTCTATCAGCCATGATGACCCAATTGTCCTTTTTGGCTTAGAGAGGGGAAGATAAAGACAAAACTTGCAGAAAAGTAACTGAAGAGAGCTGAAATGAAAATCAAAGAGGATGTGTAGACCACAGTATGTTAGACCCGGAAGTGATTAAGTTCAGTTGGGAAGCCAAGGAGGATGTCACTGTTTCTTCCTCAGGTGGCTGAAAATATCCCCACTTTTGCCAAAGCACGTGGTGGTCACAGATCACACAGGAGAGTGGCCACCCCACAGAACCTCAGCCCAGAGGACTCAGATTACCCAAAGCCCCATCAGCCACCCAAGACAACAGCCAAGAGCTCTGACTTTGAAACACACTCTCCTGGGGTTCAGATCTCCACCACTTACCAGCCACATGACTTTGGATGAAGGACAATGTCACCACCTTAAGAGATTACATCTAAAGGCACTAAGCCTAGTTTCTCAGCATTCAATATGTAGTAGCTATTATATTTGTTACTAATTAAGATTATGTACTAATAATATGTGCAGTAAAAATTCAAAGCATTTTGAAGAGAAACAAAACCTCCTGTGGAAGTCAATTGACAGAGACCCATTATGCAAAGTGCACTTGACACATTTGCAGAAGCAAAGAGAAAGGAGTCACTCCTAAAAGGTTTAAAACCAAGAAATGAATATTCGTACCCAGATGTCCTGGGGCAATCCAATATGGTGCAACAGACAAAAATATCCCCAGACCTGGAGGAGAAACAAATTTCAGGCCAGAACCGTTACCTTGTTGGCACTAATTAGGAGTTTAAACCAGTTCCTTAGTGATGAGGAATTTTTTATCATAGAACTCATTTTAATCTCTAATAGTTAATCATGAATAATATAAGGACTGAAAATGATCACTATCGCAGAGTGTGGCTTTTGTCACTTCCAAATTATTTAACTATTTTTATAAGATCTGGAGTTATAAACTCCCTCCACGTATTTTCTCTGCCAGAGATATCTCCTGTGGAGTTGTCTTGTCTCTTCCAGTCAAGGTCCTTGGACAGAGTGGAGAAACGAGCGGAGCTTATTTCTGGTGGGGAATGAGACAAGATGTACAGTGTAGGGGGTGGAAGAATTTTCCCTTCTAGGTCCTTTGACTGTTCAAACAATTAAAATGACAATAGGATAGATTAACAGGAGAAAAACAAATTTAATTACATATGTATAGGAGCATGATAAAGACAAGAGGACTCAAAAGGCAGCCGGGTAACAAGGCTTATATAACCTCCTGAGTTAAGGAAAGGGTAGAGGTCTGCCACACAGAGGGTAGGAAGGCCAGTCCTAGGAAGGGAGGGGACACATTTGGAAAACCAAGTTGTCCCGTTATGTGGTAAGTTTCTCAGGTAAAAAGGAATCGCTGTAGCAGCTCTCTTCCTGGTACAGACCCTCTCCAATGTAAGTGTAGGAAGTGGGAGGGGGTAAAGAGCTTTTCCTGAATCTGCTGGGTCTTGATTGCCTTTAGCTCAAACTAATCCTCAAATTGAAGTGGAGATAACCCGCAGCCCCATTTTGAGGATGTCTTCTGAACTCCTTCAACAGTCATAGGAGAAAGGTCACCCAAAGTGCAGTCAGGTCACAGGTCGGAGGGCGGACAGCCAGGTTTAGCCCTGTCTCTCCGTGATCCCATGTGTGGTCCATGAGCAGGTCCTGCCAGGTCTCCCATCAAGCTAGAACCTGAATCCCTCCTTTCTCCATCGCTCCACTGTTACGGCATCACCTGTCCTTTCTCATTCCCTCAAATCAATTCTCCAGTCAACAGCTAGAATGATCCTCTTAAACCTAAACTCATCTCACGGCACTGCATTGCTTTAACCCTTCAATAAGCAAAAAAAACATGACCTCCTTGCATGGCCCAGTGACTCCTGCTCAGATCCGTCACTCTGGACTCCTTTCAGTGTCTCAGACAGGTCACTCCCTCTGAGGGCCTTCCCACAGACTATTACTCTCTCTTCCCAGGATTCTTTTTTTCCAACTTTCTAGTCCCAACCTAGCCTCAGGTCTTAGCTCCAACATCACTTCCTTAGGAGGGCCCTTCCAAGCACCCCAATTTAAATCAGGTCTCTCATTTCTTTTCCTTCATATCATTTACCACAATTTGTAGTTAGTGTGTGTACATGCATATACGTAGATCTATGCATGTATGCACATATATATAATATACATATGTGTCTATGGCTACATAAACATTTTTAAGTACCAGTCTCTGCTTTGAGACTAAATTCTATGGAGGTAGGAACCATGTCCCGTGTTTGCCACTGGCTACCCAGCACCAAGCAGAGTATATATGACATGAAGGCGGTCAGTAAGTCTGTGTTGAACAATTGAATAAATTCCCGTGCATGGTTGACTTGAAAAGGAGAAAGGAGGCAGGAATGAACGGTTCCTAGCATTAACCACCAAGATAATGATTTTCCCGGGAGAGGAGACAATATTTAACCAGTTGTCAACCGATGCAGGAAAATTGGAAACCAAGTATTTTTCCTTACAACGAATTCTACAGACTTTCTTTACCCATTTAGTATACCGCTCACAACAGAGCTCAAATGAACACTTAAATGAAGGAGTGCCATCACAGTTCATGGGGAAAAATCTCTTTTGTGCACATTCCTTATGCTTATAAATTCCAAAGGGCAGATGACTTGATGACCAGGATGGAGAAATTGCTATTGGGAAACAGCTACATGCTGTTGATTTGTGTGTTTTCTGAGCTTTCTCAGAAACAATAGGCTATTTTTGCCTGAACTCGTGAGTGCTCACCTATCACCCTTGATCTCACTTTTTGGATGGGTGGCTTTGTTGCTGATTTGCTTTTCAGCCCTTTACCTGATAGACATGGAACTTAGCAGAGGTAAGTTCAGGCAAAGTTTAGGACGCAGGACTCAGGCCCGCTAAGGTGACAATAAAGATTCCCTTCCAAGAAGAACCTTAGAGAAGAGAGAATTCTTTCCCAAATCCCTGCCTACCTGCTCTATATTCCAAAAGCTATTCATTTTCTCTGCTCTGACCACAGGAAAATGTTTGGTCTCAAGGGAAACAAGCCAATTAAGCAGTTGCTTAAGGGTAAAACCAAAATAAGTTAGGAAATTTTAATGGCACCAATAACTGTGCCTCCTGAAATCTAATGAGGATGACACTCTGATGGAAATTCAGCAGATAGATACCGTCAGCATCAGTCGTGCTCTGCCATGACGTACAGCCTAATGCAGGTAAGCGGTCTGAGGCCAGGGGAGGAAGCTGCCCTTCAGTGATGCTTTGGGGGACAGAAGGTAAAAAATATCTTCAGCTGCAGGGGGCATGTTAGGTGAGCTGTGAGGGGCTTTGGAATCCCATAATCTAAATCCATCGTGAGCTGTCTCCCTTACCTAGAGGGGTCTCACGAGGTAGAGGGCTCTGCCCACTTCGCTTGATGGAACCTTCTCAACCTGCTGGACCTCTCATTACCTTTACTGATTCCCTGGAAGGCCAGCCCTGCCCGGGCTCTGCAGGGGTGAGGATCAAAGTGGTATGCTATGTTCAGAATGCAGCGTAATGAAAAGCCCGACTTTCTAAAATGTTCCAATGAAATGGAAAAGAAAATTAAAAATGTAAGCCTCTTAAAATGCAAATGGTGCCAGCATGCCTTGTAATTTGAAGACTGTTGCCCATTAAAAAGAAGAAGAATATTCAGAAAGTGGGATGCATATGAGATGAAGTACAAAGAATACTAAGAGTCTGAAATTAGGGGAGACCTCGATTCTGCTCTCAGCGTGGCATTAACAGCTCACGCCTGGCCCTGGGCCTCACTGTCCTTCCTGGGTTGAATGTCACCCATCCTCCCTCTCCTATCAGGTTGCTCTGAGTACAAATCATGCTGATGACCCTTAGTCTCCCGCAAGGTAAGCAGTACTTCTGTAAATATCTGATACTATTAGTTTAATCCATTAGCTCTCTACCCAAAAAGAGTGGGACGAGAATAGCTTTTGTCAGACTTAAATGTTTCAGGACACTTCTACGTGCCTCCCCGAAAAGGCATATGTACATTAATTGCTCTCAGATCATGAGAAGGAAAGCTCCTGTGACTGGGTCACTTTCTGGGATGGTGGCAGCCTTGACTTGGCAGTTCTTTCTTGCCATGACCAACCTTTGATATCCATGTGACATGGTGCTTTCATCTTAATAGAGGAGGCGTCTCCCCGACCTGGTGCCCCAGAAATCTTGGGAAGCCGAGCTCAAGTGTCCTCACTTTATGTAGCCCAGTCAGAACTCAGTGCTTCCACCGATGCGGGTCCACATCTGGGGTTGGACATCTATGTGGCATGTCATTTGTCATGCCCTGTGCAGGTGTGTGTCCTGTTGGGCTGGGGGACCCTGGGTGGTGATGGTGAGGGAGAAGATAATATCTTCTTTGACTTTATTTCCCTTAGATTGGCCAGCCTGGTCTGACCCATAGTGAGAATGTGACCAAAATTTCCCTTAATTGAACATTTTTGTCTTTTTTTTTTTTTTTACGTAACTCTTTTGGGTTCTAGGCTTAACAGCTAAAAACAATATTTTGCTTGTTTCACAAATGGAAACCTGGACATTTGCCACTGGGGCGAGCAGAAATTTCCATAAGGTTATTTTTCTACCCTGACATTAGGAAAGCAGCATTTCCTAACAAAAACTATTCTCCTCTGTTATGAAAGAATCGTAGAGCTGGAGCAGGAATGTGTGTGGGACAAACAACGTTTGTTATTGTGACTTTATACAAATCCAAAGGACTTTTTTGCTCTCTCTAACCCAGGTGGGTTCCAACTGCTCACATATTTAATGCTTGTGCAATCATAAAAAGTAGTCGTTTTGTTGCCTGGTTTTTCCTCACTCATTCAATATTTACATGACTTACTCATTAAAAAAATACATTTTGATGAAAATCTTAGGTAAAAATCGAAGTGCAGACCACATGTAATATCATTTGCTTTTTGTTGTTTATGAATTGAAAAAGTTTGGACACATAGATGCCCTGTCAAGTAGGTAGGAAGAGAAAGGGAGAGGATTATAGATGAATTTTACTTTCTGATTTACATATTTTTTTCTGCTTAATAATATTTAAAACTAAAATTGTTGGGAATATAATATGTGCTTGTTACTGTTTTAAGTGTTTCACAGGACCCTATGGGTTAGTTAGGTTTTATTATTATCCCCATTTTATAAATGAGGCACAATGAGGGTGGGAACTTGCTCAAGGCCATGTAGTGATAAATGGCAGCACTGTTGACACTAGCTTCTCACAGTTTCAGAATCCAAACTCTTAACCAATATGCTATATTGCTTCGTATTTTGTACTGATCATTAAAGACTATGAAGAACTGCTGACTTTTAATAATTTACCTATTTTGGCTGAGCCATGTGACCTTGGTTTAGTCATTCAACTCTTCAGGACAATGTAGTATAGGATTTACCCTTGCCCAAAAAGAGGTTTGGCTTTGATGCTAGGAGGTAATACCTATAGGAGAGGTTTTCCTCAGTGTTGGGGGTGGCCATGGCATAAAGAGCAGCAGCTGGGTGGGAGCTTCAGGTCACAGAGCAGCTGGCGACTAAGGACTGAGATCCATTCCGTGGGCTTCAGACATCATATCAATCATGCCTATGAAATGGAGCGCCAGTAAAAACTCGGAACCCCAGGGTTTGAGTGAGCTTCCCCCGTTGCTGACGCTGCCTGTGATCTGTTACTCAAATATGCCAGGAAATTGATGTGCCCTGAGGCTGTGCACCTAGAATAACAGAAGCTTTGCATTTGGACCCTCCCTGGCTCTGCCCTCCCGTGTCTCTTACCTTTGACTACTATTATCTTACCTGTATCCTTCTCCTGTAATAAACCATACCACGAATAAAATAGCTTTCTGGCAAATGACTGAATCTGAGGGTGGTTTGGGCACCCCCTGAACTTGTGGTTGGTGTCAGAAGTGCGGGGTAATCCTATATGGAGATTGTTTTCTTTAGCCTTGTAGCTAGTCCCAGCTCCTCACAGTTCCTCAGTTTCCCCACTTGTAAAACCGGCCCTGCCAATGCCTCTATTTTAGAACTCCAGCACTGTAAGATAATACATTTGTGTTATTCTAAACCACTAAGTTTGTGGGAATTTGGTATTGTAGCAAAAAGCAATTAACACACACAGCTATCAAGTGGTTGATCAGGGGTTTGACCTCAAGCAGCCTGTCCCAAAGGTCAGTTCTTATCCCTGTGTCCTCATCCCATGTCCTCAGCCCCATTGGGTCTGGAATCCCTGTTCCTGACATTTTCAACATCCAATGGCTGCAGTTCTCTTCTCTTCATGTTACAGGGAGACACACAGAAGGGGTCATGCAGCCAATATAGAGACGAGGAGTTCAGTGGCATAAGGCTGGCTGAGTTGCTCAGGACTGCTGAACCCCAGTTTCCTCACTCATAAAATGGGGACAGTGGTGGCATAGGCCTCATGGGGCTTTTGAATGGATTCAATGAAATAATCCAAGTAAATCACTGAATTCCATGCCTGGCATAGAAAAACACACTAAAAATATATTACTCTCTTAAAACTTTATTGAGTGTTTAATATTACCTTCTAGCCTTTTGCTAGGGAGTTTTAACTTCAGAATCTCAGATTTGCAATAGACCATCACAAGGTTTCATAAACAGGAAAAAAATTATTTCCTCATTTTTATGTAATGCTTTGGATTTAGTGTCTGGTTGCTAGCTGATATTTCAGAGTAAGTGAGATGCTGACTTGAGGAGTGTCCCCCCCAACATTCACGTCCATCGAAAACCTCAGAATTTCACCTCATTTGGAAATAGGGTCTTTGAAGACGAAAGCAGGGTAAGGATTGAAAGGAGAGCCTACTGGACCTGGGGGGGGGGGCCCTAAATCGCACGTGTCCTTACAGGACAGAAAGTCACACACGGACACACGCAGGCAGAGCGCCGCGGGGCAGCGCCGCGGGGACCGGAAGGAGGCAGCTGCAAGCGAGGAGCAGCATGGAGGGCTGGCCGCCCCCAGACGCCAGGAGGAGGCGAGAAGCGCTATTCCCGAGAGCCTCAGACACTTGGATTCCAAACTGCCAGCCTCCCGAACTGTGAGAGAACAAATCTCTGCGGCTTCAAGCCCCCAAGTTTGTGGCAGTTTGTTACAGCAGCCCTAGAAAACTGATACAAAAAGTGATTTTCGGCGCTTCTCAAGCCACGGCGCTGTGGGAGGGACCGCTTCGTCCCCTCCTGCAGGCTCACCAGCTCTGCCTCCCAGGGAAGGAGAGGTCTTCCTCATTTCTCCAGGCCGCGCAAGGAGGGCAATGCAAAGCCATAAGGACTCCTCAGCCAGCGTGTGAAGCGCCCCACTGCTACGAGTTCGCTGTGTGACTTTGAGGGGGTGATGTAACCTTTTGAGGTTCCATTTCCTCCAAATGAACTGATTGCACAAAACACCTTTCAGGTCCCTAACATCATAGAATTTTTTAGCACATCATGGCCTTTTAAGACCAAAGGGAAGGCACAAGAGGACAACATGAAGAACCCCGGGAAGCCTACGGACACCCTCCCCATGGGGAGGTCACACATGTGCATACGTAGACCCGTGTGTTACCGAGGGCTTCAGTCGTGCTATGGTTTTGCACCTGCAATCGTCTACCTTGCAGTGCTGACTAGTACCTGGGTCCTGACAACAGATGCCCCTTTTAAATGCAGACGTTCCTGTTAACTTGGTAGATTATAATGATTCTTAGGGCTGCTCACATCAATCTCAGCATCTCAGGAAAAAATGCACTTGATGTGTTTCACTATCTGTCTCTGCTTACCTATAGGAACGTGTAACTCTTCCTGCAAATCGTGACCACAGAGGTCTCCTCTGGACGAGATACATCCTCTGCCTTCCTGGGAATCTACTCCGCACAGCAGGTTGAATCTTGCCTACTTATCTTACAGGCAGTCAATACAAGGTTAGAGGAGATTTAATTAGAGAGAAAATATAATCTTTCAATCTTTAGATTGCACATCAGGGATCAAAGTCTCCCAAAACTCTGCCTGGCTGTTTGCAATTTTGCACAAGCTCATTGGCAATAGGGAAGAAATGAAGGTTAGAAAGAGTTTCTTTAGGCTCTAGGCCACCTTGCAATTTCTCTCTGCTTAGCCCAGGGTCTTTAGCCTGTGTTTACTCCTTGCAGTGTCACAGCATAATTCCCCTGTCCCCAGATCCCTCCATCCACAGCAGCTGGTGAGCTGTGAGTTTTGTTTTGTTTCTATCCTTTTACAGCTTAACTATTTCAGGTCACTTACATGTTCTACCCAAAGAATCTGCTGGAGTCACCAGCATATTAATTCCTTGTAGATCTTTACCTTTTTTTTCTACTGTATTTTTCTGTTTAAGGAAAAGAGCCATTAAGAGACCGGCTCAAATGGAAGGAAAGGAAGTGAGAGAACCGGCGTTGCCACTTTGTTCCAGGTGGAGCCGTGTGGAAACCTGGAGACCCTGCCACGTGAAGGAAAACGTCCAGAAAAGGGGTTCAACTAGTCTTACTAATTCTTGAGGTTTTTAACCAACAGGTTAAAACCTGAAATAGGTTAAAGTAAAAGAAAAAAATAAGAAGAGCTAACAAAACCACTCCAGAAGAAAAGCAGAGAGAGAGGGCAAAAAAGTGGCCACTTCCAAGTGAGGAGGGAGATGGGAGGTGGGAAAATTGGGGCCAGAAAGTGCCACCTACAGATAGGGCAGGAGGACCTGCTACCAAGGTCACAGCCTCTTGTACGTCCTTCTTCAAATGTTATTAACTAATCAGGGAAAACTGCAAAATACCCTCTCTGGGGGTAGCAAGAGCCCCACTGGTGGGCAAGTCCCATGACCAGCTCTCTCTTGCCTCTGGAGCAGAAATGTCCCTCTGAGGTAGAATCCGAGCCAAAACACGTCCTGGGCTGCTCCAGGCCCTGCTGAAGCTCAGAAGGAAGCCCAGGTTATGCTAAGACTCCCGAGGTTCTCAAGTCTAGATGCCGAAGTAGGTGGTGCAATGACCAGCAGTGCCTGATGACTAATTTATCACTGCTTGGAGGATTTTTCCTGAAGGTAAAAATGAATGTCACTCTTTGAGCCCCAGAACACAGCTCACCAAATATGAATCACTGTGCTAATCCAAGATAGGGCTCCCTGTGTACAGGCTGTATTATTTGTCCTGGGCCCAGGGGAGGAAGCAATGACATATTTAAAGCAGGGTGTTTTCAGAGAGAGCATAAACACAGTGAGTTATATGAAGAATGCAAATAAAAGAACAGCGGAGGTGACCTTGAGTTCTGCAGTTCAAACTAGTTTTCTGTTAGCTAATAGCCAAGCTGATTGAGAACATCAGGAGCAGAGGTTACAGATGTTCTGTTTATTAAACAGAAAACATTAACAACTCGGTTGTACATTGGAACACCAAGACATGAAAACAAGCACAAGGCAAAGGGGAAAAGTTCAGCAAATTTTCCTTGAGCATTTTCTTTAATGCCGTCTCAGCCCTGGCATTTTTTTCAAATGTAAGTCAAGGAAGAAATTCAGAGTAGGATTTTTTCTTTTTTTTTTTTGTAGAGCTGTTTTCAGCTTACAAGCTTGACAATTTTAATGTGATCCACTCCAGAAACTGCCTGTTGAAACCCAAACTATAGGTCATATCTCGGAGTAAGATGGTAGCACATTTCATCCTTTGGGGAATAGCAAGGGTGGAGACTATTATAGCTCAGGGGACATTGCCATTTTATTGGAAAAGAAAGAGAGAAACAAGAAACCCAAATGGTCCACCCAGGATAGTGATGGAGATGGGTCCAGAGCTTACACTCTTGTCCACGCACAGACCACATGCCTTAAAGCCATGAGTTGCCACTCATCAGTCTTACAAGATTTGGGCTGGATATAGAGAAAATGGGAGCATGCCATTGTAAAGGTACCTCAGAGTAACTGTAAACAAGCTACCTTAATTAAATGCCAGCGCCGGACAAACACGGCTTCCAGTCAAAGTCTTTGCTTATAGGACTGACATGCTATCTACACATGTGACCAAAAAGCTCCACACACACACTACCTGGAATCATCCACAGCTGCAGAATAAAGTCTGCCCTGCCCCCACCCTTCACCTGCACCTCTAATTTGATGTATGGAATTCCCTTCTGCTCTGAGAACGGACTTAATTAAGTGCCAGCACTGGGTTCTATGTGGCTCCCTGAGTTCTTTGTCCTCTGAGGAAGCCTATTCCCCTCTCTCGAGTAAAGCCCACTCGACACGCTGAGCACCTGTGAGCAGCTTAGCAAAGGTGGGCAACCTGCAGCCAGGAAGATCCAAAGCTGATATTCAAACGGTCTTGGCCCTCTAGGAGTTCGCACTCCGTACAGATCAGGGTGCCCAGCAGGCCTGCAGTTACGGCCTGGGTCATGTCCATGGCTGGAAAAGCAAAGGCTTTTTTTCCCCTTGGTGGTCATAATTGGGATCAAGGCGATTCAGAAGCACTGACATCATTTTGTGGAATTCACCATTGACTTAGAAAAGGTCAGAAGAGAAATCTGGGTCCAAATCTACTTTTCCATCTACACAAAGCCCATTGCTAGAGTTGATCCAAGGACAAGATTCTAAAAATCAGCCAGCATCTACCTGGAGAAGGTGAACTGCAGAAACCAATGCCAGAGATGCTATCTAGAAAAGGGACAGTCTCCACGATGAGCATTAACGGCCTGGAGAGGGTTTGCAGAGGGAGGCACACCTTCCGCATAAGCCCAGCCTGCACGTTGAGAAGCCGAGCATGTCAGACACCTGGTTGCCCCCAGAGAGCTCCCAGGAGTATAAGGTGAGGAGGCTCAGAGCGGACAGGCCCACAGGCTTGGTTCACACTGGTTTTGAGTCACTGTGCCTTTGTATCACCAATGAAAGGGATTTGATTCCCAGAGCCTTTAGGGAAGGAAATTTTACAGCATCCTGTAGTGGTGCGACTGGCTAATAATCTTCCATAGCTAAAAAAGAGAAGGAAAAAATTAGGAAGGGATCCACCAACAGACCTCTGCAAGCTGGCAGATCAACAGGCAGAGAATTAGGAACCGAGAGGCTGGGACAGTATCCCAGTGCTGCTTCTAGGAAGCCACATGACTTTGGGCAAGTCCCTAAGTCTCAGTTTTCTCATCTATGAAATGGGGCTATTACTTCCCCCATTCTCCTCTTGAGGCTAGTGTGAGGTTTCCCAAGAAACCTTTAGATGTAAGGGTCTTGAAAAGTTCCTCGTGAAAAAGAAGGATTATCAATAGACCATCTTCCCCTTCCTGTCATCGGTATGTCTGTGACTCCAGCTGGCATCCCAGGGTCAGCACAGTTATTGTTCATCTCTCCGGGACATGCCAGTTCTCAGGGGCTCACGGATCCAGGTAAACCAAGTAGAGCTGCTGAGCCTGAAACGAGTGGCTGCACACAGAAGGGCCATCTCCTTAGGATGTAAACACTCCGAAAGCCTGGGCACAGGTCCTCCCTCCAAGCTGGTGATGAATTGGGGATATGGAATACATTTCCATTAATTAAAAAGGTAAAAATCTTCCTATGACCTGAAAACCTTAGTATATCTCAGGAGAGGACCCAGAGGCTTTCCTTGTGTACTTGCTAATTCAGCCTCCAGGTTTATGCATAGATCACATGAATCAGATTTTGGAAACAGAAATGTGATTCATGTAGAAATCAGGTCAACAATTAAGCAAATGCAGCCATTCATTAAGAGCTTCACCAAGCCTGCATTCATCTGTGTACTGAGATTGAATAAAACCTGAATCTTTCCTGGACTTAATCAGACCCCCTCTACTCTCTTACAGGCAGCTAATTCACAATCCCAAGTATTTTTTTTTTCTTCCGTTAATTCATTCTACTGCTGACCTCTGTAGGGAGGACCTGAACTATAGAATTCTGGGTCCCGGAGACCTCCCCTTCCTAAAGAGCCACTTTGAATTACTTGGTTAGTAAGAGACTAAAAGAAATTTGGGGAGGAAGAATTCTTTTGAAAAGGATGAGACATCCACCCTTGGATGGGCTATAATTGCTTAGAGGCCCACAAACAGGAGGTGGTCAGGGTCTTTGAATTCTTGTCCAGTGGCAGCCACGAGTTCCTGAAGGGCATGTGCAGAGGTGGCATGGAAGCAATCCACACACTATCAGTGGCCAAGGCTTTGGCTATAAATCCTCAGCTGGCTCTGCACCCGAGGAGATGGCTGGCATCATGAGTGAGCAGGAAGACCCCTTCTGCCTGGATCGGAGGAGGCTTAAGCATCATTCATCCTGCCTGCCTCCTGTCTGCGGACGCCTCTGTGAGGATTGTTAGGGCAGAAGCCTCCTGACGAGTAGTGGGAGCCCCCGTCCCAGCATGGAATTGAGAAAAAGAGGAAGACGAGCTAGATAGAAATATACTGTGTTTGTGTGTGTGTGTGTCTGTGTGTATATATATATATATATATATATATATAGGGGTTATGTATGTGTGTGTATGTAAATATATATACACACACATATATATAAAGAAGGGATATATATGTGTATACATACAGGATACAGAATTTAGAAAAAGAAGGGTGTGTGTGTGTGTATATATACATATATGTTCCAAAGACTCTGATACCCAAAGGCTGACTTTCCCCAGTGAGCAAGAGCCTCAGATGCCTGCTCCTTCCCTGAGTTGCTCCACACCTTAACCCACAGGAGAGCTTCTAAACAGAGAATTTCAGGGAGGTGGAGGAGAGGTGGGGTTCACACTGCATGTGAGACCCTAACAGCCTGACCCCATTTCTGAGGCTAGAGAAGCCGTGAGCAGGCCCAGAAAGGTGAGAGTATTTAGTAACCAGAGAAGGATACACAAAGGGACGGGCTGTAACCAGCAGTCCCAACTGAAGGGACCTGAGGCACCGTCGGATGAGAACTTCAACAGAATAGGAGCAGGAGTCCCCAAAGAGGTCGAATTAGGGCATAAAAAGACTTGTGAAACCAGACAATATGACACTGACTTTCCTTGAAGAACTTCAACACTTAATTGGGTCATTTAATAGACAATTTGTAAACGTGAATGGTCACAATCCAGAACCACCTCCAATGCCTGGTAGAAACACACTGTCCCAAAGGTAAAATGCAAAGAGTTAGGAATCATAGGATAAAATGAAGGAACTTGAAGGCGGATCCAGGAGACCTTTCATGTGAGGAAGAGGAGGTCTAGAAGGAGACAAAGGAACAGAGAGAGGGGAGTTAATAATTAAATAAATAGTAGAGGAAAACAACTCCCTGTCTAAAGAAAGATTTGAATCAGCACGTTGAGAGGCTCACGGAGTTGCAGGTAGCATTTGCAGAAACATGACACAGAACCTGGTGAAATTCCTAAATCCCAAGAATAAAGGTAGGGAGTGCTCCTTTAATTCTCCTAAGGACATTGCTTCTCAAGGTACAGTCCATGAACTTGCTACCTCAGTACCAGGAAACTTGTTAAAAATGCAGATTCCAGAGCTTCTGAACCACATCCTTTGGAAGATTGGGGGAGATGCACGCAGTTCCCACTGAGGAGCCCAAGGTGCAGGGTATTGAGGTAGCAGGGAGAGTCCTTCTGGGAAATGTATACGTATTGAATGATAGGAAGGGCCACCTTATCCAATAGTCTGAATGCACTTCCTCAAAGTGTTGCAAATTCTCACACAGGTGTACACACACACACCCTAAGTAAGATAACTGCAGCAAGTAGTGTTGATCTACTTGAGGAAACTGGTTGGAACGGATATGAAAAGCTTCATAGCTCTTTTTCCTTTGTTTTAAAAAATGTGCCAAGCTTGACCCTGAACTTTGTGAAGTAAAGGGAACCTCCTTCCTGACTACCATTTACCTGACACTCACAGAGCCCAGGCAACTACTAGGCAATATAGTCCGACTCTCAAACTGGCAGTGACACCATTGTCTTTCTCAAGGGGGAGATTTGATTGAGGAAAACTTGTATCCACAGGTATTCCCACAGCCATCCTCTCTACTTCCAAGCATCATCTGGGTTTAGGAAATAACCACTGTTTTTAAAAAGTAAACTTTAATGAGATATAATTTATGCGCAATAAAATGCACCCATTTAACATGTACAATTTGATGCATGTATTCGCCTGTGCAACCACCACCACAATATCAGTACAGAACATTCCCATCATCCAGAAAAGATTCCTTGGCTCCTTCCCAGTCCATGCTTCCCTCCATCCCAAAGCCCAGGCAATCACTCATCTGCTTTCTGACACTATAGATTAGTTTGAATTTTCTTTATGTAAATGGAATCATGCAGTGGATTGGTTTCCTAGGGCTGCAGTGACAAATTAGCATGGACTGGATGGCTTGAAACAACAGAAATGTATTCTCTCACAGTCCTGGAGACCAGAGGTCTGAAATCAAGGTGCGGGCAGGACCTCTCTCCCGTCAGTTTCCGGGAGAGAGGCCTTCTTGCCTCTTTCAGCTCTGGCGGCTCCTAGACTTCGTCGGCTTGCGGCACCATCATTAACCTCTGCCTCCTTCTTCACAAGACCTCCTTCCCTGGCTGTCTCCATGGCCTTCTCTTCTAAGGACACCAGTCATTTGATTTAGGACCCACCCTAAATCCAGGATGATGTCATCTTGAGATCCTTAATTATATCTGCAAAGACCTTATTTCAAAATAAGATCACTAAGCAGGAAAAAACAAGTTCTTCTCCTGTGTTTATCCTGTATTCTCACACTACTACCACACTCACAACACTTTTGACACCAGATGTGTGGGGGTTTTACCCCACTCCAAGCAATTCTCTGCAACATAAGCTGGGTGTCCCGCAGTGTAACTCAATTCTGACACTATCTACCTGGAGACAGCATCAGATCCCCCAGGTTAAGGGCTCAACGCTGCTACAAGACTGCTGCCCACCCCCACCCCTGCCCAACGCCAATTCCAAGTCCGGGTTGTCACCTGTGCTTCTGAACAATGGGCTAAAAATTGGAGGTTCCCTTGACTTCTCCTTGGGTTTAATTAACTTGCCAGAGCAGCTCATAGAACTCTGTTCACCCGGGAACACAGTTTCATTACTATTTACCGGTTTCTTATAAAAGGATGTGATAAAGGATACAGGCACACTTCCAGATGGAGGAGATGCCAGGGCAAGGTGTACGGGAAGGGAGTGGGGCTTCCATGCCCTCTCAGAGTGAGTCACTCTCCCCACAGCTCCACACGTTCTCCATCCTGGGAGCTCACTGAACCCCGTACTTTTGGGATTTTTATGGAGGCTTAATCATATAGGCATAATCAATCAGTAATTCCGTTTCCAGCCCCTCTCTCCTCTCTAGAGAATGGGGGAAGGGCTGAAAATTCCAAGTTTCAGGTCATGGCTTGGTCTTTCTGGTGAGCAGCCCCTGTCCAGGAGCCCACCCAGAGTCACTCCGTTAGACTTTCCTCTCGCCCAGGAAAGCTCAAGGGGTTTGGGAGCTGTGTCAGGAACGGGTGTCAAAGACCACGTATTAGAACAAAAGAATTTCCTAGTGTTCTTGTCACCTAGGATAATAGAAGGGTTTCAGGAGCTCTATGCCAGGAACCAGGGGCAGAAACTAATACATATTTTTCTATTATTTTACAGTCACATTCACAGATGCCTGGGGTAAGGACTTGGTATCCCTTTGCATGGATAGATCACAATCTAACTATCAATTCACTTGCAGATGAACATTTGGATTCTTTTCAATTTTTGATTATTACAAATAAAACTGCTGTGATCATTTGTATACAAGCCTTCACATATACATATGCTTTCATTCTTTTAGGGTAAATGTGCTTTACCCATAAGTATATCTAACTTTATACAAAACTGTCAAGAAGTTTCCCAAAGTGACTGTACTAAATTACCTTCCTGTCAGCAGAGTATGAGAATTCTACTTGTTCCACATCCTCATCAAAACTTGATGTCTGTAATGTCTTTTTTATTTAAGTCATATCAATGGGTGCATAGTGATATCTTTTCATGATTTTTATTTGTATTTCCCTGGTAGACTAATGAGGATGAATATCTTTTCATGAGCTTATTAACTATTCATATATTTTCTTTTGTGAAATGTCTGCTTAAATCTTTGGCCCATTGTTAACCAGGTTGGTTGTCGTCTTATTATTGTACCTGTTACTTTTGGAAAGTTTCCTTTTTTTCTAGCAAGTATGAACAAAGCTATTTTTAATTTAGGGCTCAGAAAGGTCTGCCAAATGATGATAACTGAGCAGAGACATTTCCAATCCAGGCCAGAAATTATGTCTTGAACAACACTGGTGATATAATGAAGAGAAAAACTGCCGATCAGGTACTTTTCACTTCCACAGTCTAAACAAGTCACACACATCCTTGGACCTCCTTTTTTTCAGTTATAAAAGAGGAGAACTGCTCTAAAATAATCAAGCTTCCTTCAGGTTGACATGTAAGCTGTTCCTTCTGATAAACCATTAAAATAGCCACAAAGATCCCTCAAATATGCCATATTTGAATGCTTGGTTTTTTAAAAAGTTCGTTAGAGCTCCTGAAGTCTGAAAAAAATCTAATTCAAGAAAGAAGAAAGAGCTGTCCATGTGGGATGCCGGTACCAACATGCTCAAACAATCCTTGGGATGTTATCGTCAAATGACTAGGTTGGATATCAATGAAAACATCAGCCCTGCAGTTAGAGTCTCTTGCAGCCCTATAATTACAGTGCACAACAATGCTGATTGCCAGGTCACTTTATACACAATATCTCAAATACCAGCAGCAGTGTCTTTCAACCTGAGAACAGAGGAATGTATACAATGCATGAACATGAACATTCAATATTTCTATTTGTATAGAATTTTTCCCATGGTAGTAGTTCTGAATTCTTTCAATAATACTGTCAACTTCTAAAACATTTTATTAAACATTCTTCTTCTGATAAGAATGTTTACTACCCTGATGAGCTCATATATACGCAGAAGATTAATCTTATCAAACATCTTCAATGGCCATATGTGGATTGTTTTTTCCACAAGTGGTGATACGTATGTTTGATATAGACTTTCTCTCAGTTCTCTTTGTCACAAAGGTTACAGGTGCAAATAATAACTCTAGGATCAGAGTTGTTTGGAAGCCACTGGATAATGGTTTCATATGAAGTAACTAGTCTGTGTGATGACTGGCTCATAACTGTGATAGCAAGTCAGCATTATACTACTTCACACAAAAGGTAATTTGGCCAACACTCCTTAGATTTCATTAGCACCAGGTTCTAGTCTTTAGAACTTGCCAACTGAAGTTACAAAGTTAGGTATTATATGATGATAAAGTAGGTAATTTAAAGCACATTTTCCTTGATCAGCACAGTGGGAATTTGACCTTTGGCAATGGCAATACGAATCAATATCACTTCCTCCTTGTTGACTGCTCAGGTCATGGCTTGGGAACCTCTAGTGTTGAGTTGAATTTAGCCCTTGTTTTAATTTTAGGTATGAAAGGCAAGTGCCAGAAAGGGACAGCACTACATGGACCAACAGTTATTAGAATGGAGCATTAATTTCAGTGTCAGTAGGGGTAAAATTCTAAAAGCTGACATGGCGATGTTTCTTCAAGAAAATTTGAGGGACATTGTTGTCTCTGGACTTGTTTTTGTGGTAAGGTATGTCTAGAAGTATTGTTTCCTTTATCTTTGTCCCTATGATCACAGTCCTCATTTTTTCCACATTGTACTATGAAATTGTTCAAACATACAGTAAAGTTGAAAGAACTTTAGTGAACAGTTATATACTCACCACCTAGATTATACTATTTTACTCTACTTGCCTTAACACATATCTATCAATCCATTTCTCTATGCATTCTTCTTGCTTTTAAATATGTTTCAAAATAAAATACACAGATCAGTCCATAATCCTCATTTTTAACTCTTCTTTTTCTCTTCCCTGTCAAATTTTTTCTTTGAAGAGTTTTTCACTCTCTAGGAATAATTTAAAAAATGAATTTATACAGAATTCCAGAGTTCTATTCAAAATAATCCAGGTCTCCCAATTCTGAGTAGGTGTTTCTCACCACATATTTTCTCCTCTGTCTTTCTCATCCAAATAAGCTATGTTTCCCCCCACATTGATACTTGATTACTTATATGTTCCAACAACTAGAAAGCTGAATAACCTTCAAAAGGAAAAAAAAAAAAGTCCCATCTGTCCTTGGTGTTGAAGATCTATTTATATGTCTAGGAACATTCCTTGTCAAACAATAGCATTTTGTTTCTCTATTTTTCCCTCACTTTTGGATCCTCTCCATACCACTTCATTTGCCAGGATCAATTTTGACATAGAATTAAAGTATTAGAAAGACTTTAGAAGGTTAGTTAAGAATTCTATTTAAATGCGGCAGACTGAAAAAATGTGTCTCTGTCTCCTGAAATATCGTCAACATACAGCGCAAGGTCAGAAGGACAAAAGAGCAGGAGCAGGGATGAAAGCCAACAACAGATGTCACCAAGTTTGGGAAGAGTAAGATGGATGAAAGTGTGGGACTAATTTAGCCAAACAGAAAAAGCATAAATCTACCTGCCTCATAGGAGACAATGATGAGAAACAAGCCATTTTGCTCTGCAAAATTCAGGAAAGACTCAGGACTTGGATGTGTAGGGTATTATGGAAGCCTGAGGAGTGGCTTGGGGCCAAAGACCCAAGAGTTAGTGTAAAGACCACATTTAGGTACCATCCTATCCCCTCCCCTCACCACAGGAGATTACAGATTTTTCTGCTGAAGAAAATGAATCAGAGCAAGCACCACCTCTGAGGTGGGAACACCAAGCACAATGGAGAAACCATTGCTTCTTCCAATTTACACCTAAATATTTCATTCATTCTTCCTTTTTAATGATAAAGTGTTATCTGTAGAACTTTATTATCATTAACTTAGATGGGTTTACTTAATTAACCCTAAAGCAAAAAATCATAAATGCACTCCCTCAGGACAAATTCAACTTGTATGAGGCATCATTTCAAAAATAGGGGCATTCAATGGAAGTCTGCCTGCTGAATAGTGAAATACCATCCCTCTCTTTCTCTTCTTGCTCTCACAATTTCTTAAGTCGGGGATACTTTAGGATTTGTCCTCTAGAGAAATCAAGGTATCAGAGAGAGAAGAGATGGGTGCTGACATTCGGGGTTTCCTCAAAGACCAGACATCTGTCAAATCATTTCTGTATAGCCCACCAGTCAAAAACAATGAGAACACACACACACACACACACACACACACACACACACACACACACACACACACACACACATGCACATATCTTCCAGTCAGCCCTTTTTATTATTACTTCAATATGACTAAGAGCTAAACAAAGATCAGAAGATATTTGAAAAGATTCTATAATAGGAAAGACAAATACCAAAAGGGGAATAAACAAAGACAAACAAAGAAGAAATATAAAATAGAGGGAACAGAGGATGTTTTTTAAGAAATCTATCATTAATATAATCAGAAAGATGAGAGAAAATAGAACACTCATAATGGAAGAACAGGAAGCTACAAAAAATAAATAATCAGAGTCTAAGAGGGACTATTGGTCATTTAAAATAAGATAGCTGAAATAATTGGAAAATGAAACCAAAGAAAAAATCTCAGAAAGAACAAAAACAAGCCAACAGATGATAGGATAAAAAGATGATAAAATTATAAGATCGATTGTAGATCAAGTTTAGAAAGTCCAGTGCCCATAAGAAACCATGAAATATAGAAAGAAGAAAATATCAAAGCAATAATATAGGAAATTTTCTCCATATTCAAGTGCAGGAGGCTTGAGATTGAAAGAGCTATCAGGTGTACATGGCAATAAGTAAAAAAAAAAAAAAAAAATCCAATTCAGTTCACTGAAGTCAAAGAGACTAGTTAAAGCTTCTAGAGAGTAAAAGATTGAGCCAAATATAATAGAAAGGGAGCCAAAATGGCATTAGAGTTCTCAATAGCAACACTGGATACTAGAGAGACTGGAGTATTACAGAAAAATTATAAGGGAAATTTATTTCAACCTAGATTTCTATATCTAGTCAACAGGACCAATTACATAAACACAGGGCCCAGTCAGGTAAAAACTGCGGGCACTTTGTTCAAAAATTGAGGGTTTCAAGATGGCAGCAACACAGCATTAAACCAAGTGTGGGGTCTTTTAAGCGAGCGGTCTGTGTGACTGCACAGACTGTGTATCTGCGGAGCTGGCTCTGCTAGTTAATTATAATCACAGGTAAGGATAAAATAAAGACATTTACTATCCATATACCCTCACTTGGAAGATATGTTCCAGCAGGATAAGGAAATAAAGAAAGAAAGAGGACAGAAACAGAACCTAGGAAATAGGAGAGAATGACAAAAAGTAGTACCAGGAAAACAAACATGCAGAGCCTAGAGAGAGAGGTGGAGGTGTGGGTAGACATGTATTTATATAGTACTTGGAATTGCACTTGAATGTTTGGAAGATTTTTCAATAAATATTGTTTATCTGCTGAAGCATTTAGAAGAAGTATGGCAATATCCACATAGAAAACTAAACAAAAACAAAAAATAAAAGCTAACTCCAGGGAAAATAGAAAGTTATATGAGAAAGGAAATATATAACTTCCAGCATTAAAAATGTCTATGTAGTTTGATAATACTATGAATTCTTCCTATTGATTTTATCTAAATTTTTAATGTAAAATTATGCCAAAAAGAAGGAAGAGGGGAAATGAATAAAAATGTGTAAGAACAAAATTCTTAATTAATGAAATATAGATAATATGTAAAGTTGATCTCAATGGATTACAAGCATGCTTTTTATTAATAAATACATTAATTATTTATATATTTGGATGTGGTTGCCTCAGGGGGAAAGGATGAGCATGAGGGGATGGGAGTAGCAAACATTTTTGAACTTCAAACATTTTTGAACCATTGTCATTATAATAAAAAAAAAAGGGCATCAACTAGTTCCTCTTCCCCTCTTTCTCTTTTCAGTCTCCTTTATTCTAGGATCCTCTCATGAGTGATAGCACATCTGTTTAAACTGTTATGCCTTCACAGCCGATCACTGTTAGCATCTGACTTTGGTTCCTTAAATTAAAAACACCATCTGATGACTGGAGGAAGGGTTGTTTGCAAGAAGTGGAAACTGTTGGGAGAGTCTTGGTAATCCTGCCCCTCCCTTGGAAGACTCATACCAGGGCCCTTTAAAAGTTAGCTTTATAATTAGGAATTTAGATCCCCCTACCCGTTTATCATAAAGGGCTTCTGTATTATGAATAAGTAGTAGATTGAGTTTCTTCTCCTTCAGCAGAAAAGCATAAAGTAAAAACAGTTTTCGAAGGAGGTGGGGATATTTTTCTTAAGAGAAAAATAAAAATACTACTTAATTAGTTGTGGTTAGTAAAAGAAACAAATGTAGTAGGGTTTATAATATGGAAAAGAAAAGTGGACAAAAGCACAGTGATTAGCAGGGGAGAAGGGGCTGTGTAGCAGTGTCAGTTTCTTCTACTGAGTGGCATTGTATCACTTCAGGTTAGACTGTGATAACTTACAGATGTATACTGTAAACTTTGAAGCAAGCACTAACGTAACAAAGAGTTACAGCTAATCAGACTACGAAAAAATAAAATAGAATTGTAAAATGAAAGTTCAACTAACCCAAAAGAAGGCAGAAAAGGAGGGAAAAAAAGAATAAAAGCAGAAGGCACAAACAGAAAACAAATAGTAAGATAGAATTAAACCTAACTATACCAGTAATCACATTGTCTAAAAGGTGGATAGTCAAATTGGATTTTAAAAAAAAAGCAAGACTCAAATATATGCTGTCTCTAAGAAACATACTTCAGTATTTTTTCAAATACATAGTAATAGATATTTCAAACACAAAATAAAAGGATGGAAAAAGATATACTATCTAACACTAATTAAAAGAAAGATTTGGCTAATTTTTATCGAAGTAGATTTCAGAGCAAACCATATTGCCAGAGATAAGGAAGGTCTTTTCACAATAACTGAGGACTAACTTCATCAAGAGGACACAGCCATCCTAAATATTTATGCACTTAATAACAGTGTTTCACAATATATGAAGCAAAACTAATAAAACCGCAAGGAGAACTAGACTAATCCGCGGTTACAGTTGGAAATTTCAAGACGAAATGACAACAGGTTCAGGAACTCTTGCCAGCCCGGAATAATCAGCTCTTACACCTTCATACCCTGCACAGATCAAGAAATCAACGGGCTTCTCAGAAGTGAAGGAGCTCTGCCAAGTGGTAAAGATACCTCAAGACAAATGCTGGGCATAGAAGCCACAGGGCATAAATATGCAAAGAAATAAAAAGCTAACCATTTCAAACAATAAGGCTTCTCTCTCACTTACCAACTTAACATTTCCCTGTATGGCCCCGGAAGATGACTGGTTAGCCAGAGACGGGTAAGATTCCTCAAGGGAGGAACAACCTAAGACAGGCACAGTCGCAGGGGGGTCATCAGGTGAGAAATTGGGGATCAACAGAGGTGAGGCTTAGAACCTCACCCCCCCTGTTCTGAGAGAAATCTTCTGCATATGTGGATGTTTTATTGCCCTGGTCTAGCTTGGATTAACACATAGTCTACAGGCACACACCTGATCATCTACATTTGCTCTCTTACAACACTAAACTATGTTTTCTACCTTTATGTTGTATCTACCTACCACTTCAGCATCTTATTAAAAATAATAATAATAAAGAGAGAAATGTGGTATCCACATATAAATCAAGTATAAAAATCAAATGTGTATTCATATTTGAACTGACTGTTTATAGTTCATAATGCATGAGCAAAACCAAAAGTTTCTGTGATGACTGCCCTTGTACTGTTCACCATGTAACTTATTCACTATGTAAGAATTTGTTCTCCATGTAAGAACTTGTTCGTTATGCTTCAGAAGATTGGAGACTGACGAAAATTAGGCTTGGGGTGGATTAATGATTGTGCATTGAGCATTGACTCCCCTATACAGAATTTTATTGTTGTTAACAACCATTTGATCAATAAATATGAGAGATGCCCTAACAACAACAACCAAGAAAAAGTACACACTTCCAATTGTAAAATAAATAAGCAACCGGGATGTAATGTATAGCATAAGGAATATAGTCAAAATATTGTAACAACTTGGTATGGTGATAGCTGGTACTTAGAATTATCATGTATATAAATGTTGAATCACTGTGTTGTACACCTGAAACTAATGTAATGTAATACTGTGTGTCAACTACCCTTCAATAAAAAATAATTATCTAAAAAAAAAAAAAAAAAAAAAAAAATAAAGAAGTGAAGGAGCTCTGAAAAAGCAAACCTCATGAAGGGCTGGACCAAGCACACTCCATTCTCCCTAACACCCCCCATTAGATAAAACGGTTCCACGTGACAAGGAGAGAGGCTGAAGTCCCTCTCCATGGAACCATATGTCCAGGGAAATGAAGGTTCCATCTTAACAAGCATGTTGGAGATATTTCATAGCAATGGTTTAAAATTCTGTACATAAACAATGCCAGTTGGAAATGATGCTTTTTTTTTGTAACTAGTACAATCAAACATCTACTGCCTATCAACTGTGTAAAGGAACGTGCCCGTCGCTGTAGGTATGAGGACAAAGAACTACTATTGAGATGAGCATATAAAATGAACATATAATGTTCCACAAAAGTTTAACTGGTATTTGGCATGAATTTTCAAAAACTCACTTTCAGCTAATGAAGTGATTAAAATATCATTGTGGTAGTTTTACAAATATGCCATTTTAATTGGAAAGCAGGTTTTCCTGTTTCCCTTGCAGGGTGGAGCTTTTGCTGATAATTCTCTGGAGATGTGTCCTATTTACATCTGTGCCCAAGACCACCAAGCTTAACAAAGGCACCAGGATTGGAAAAAGATGGGATCATGGTCTGCCCTGAATTGATTTTACCTTTTTATTTAGTTAAGACTCTGGATTGACTTTAAATGTAATGTCAGCCTAGCAATGCCCATCTCAGGTTGTCCGTTGTTTTCTCATCTCTGCTTTGTTCTGCATTCAGTTTTAGTTTGCTGGCTTAATTTGGTTTCACACTAAAATGTGTGAAAATAGCACTGATGCTCTCCTGGGAGAAACAAAGAAAAGATATGAAAGTAGCATTTTAGGAAGATAGAAAGAAATGACTTTTCACCTTCAAAATGGAAATAAAAAATATGTTGAGATTTGACATAGTGTTACCATCTCAAGCCCTGATGGCTTATTTAACTTGGGTGGCTTAGTTGACTGGAGGTGGTACTCTGGTTTATCATCCATGGAGATGTAATTTAAAAAATCTTTGACCGTGTCAGTTTGGGGGTCACTTCAGGGTGGAAGTGTTGTATCTTGCTATGTCACCTCCAATTTTCAGGAACCTTTCTGCCTTGAGATGTCAACCTTGCAGATTCTCAGTATTTATTGCTGATAGTTTTCTCCTACTACAATTCATCCATCCCTATGAACCTTTCATCCATTTTCTCACTTGTGAAACATATCATATATTTCAGTACAGTGGCTTTACTTCTCAGATAATAGAGAGAAGAGGAAGAGAATTAACATTTATTACACTTAGTGTGTGCTCAAAGCATCCTAGACACTTGATAAATGATCTTATTTAACACTTCCAACAATCAAATATGTAGTATTACTCCCTCTTACAAATCAGCTAGGTTAAGGAACATACCCAAAGATATACAGAACAAGGATTTAAACCCCGATCCGATTCCAAAGATGTTTCATTAACAAAGATTTTTTAAAAATCTATACCACTTGATAGATAAATATTTCCAAATTTAAAATCTTCATAAAAATAATATAGCTAAACTGAAAATATTTTGCATTCACAACAAGGTATTTTCCTTTATGGATGATTTTTCCAACAAGGTCCCAAGATCCTGCCTAGGGTAATAAACACCAAACTATTTATCCCCTTAGGAATTTACATCTTAATTCCCTTCATGTCCCCTCAAACTGGAATATCCATGCAGAGTTTACTATGGACTGAATTGTGTATGCCTGGAATTTGTATGTTGAAGCCTTAAACTCCAGTATGGTGATATTTGAAGACGGGAGCCTCTTGGAAATAATTTAGATGAAGTCTTGAGGGTGGGGCCCTCATGATGGGATCAGTGCCCGTATACATACAGACAACAGAGAGCTTAGCTTGTGCTCACTCTCTCTCCCTGCCATGTGAGGACACAGTGAGAAGGTGGCTGTCTGCAAGCTTGGAAGAGAGGCCTCACAGGGTCCCAGGCTACCCACTGATCTAGGACTTCCAGCCTCCAGAATAGTAGGAAACTGGTTCTGTTATTTTAGCTACCCAGTCTGTGGTGTTTTGTTACAGAAGCCTGAGCTAATACAGGGTGCTTCAGAATCAGTCCAGGAGACTGTATCTTCAGACATTATTTGACTTACTTAAATCCCTCAATAGTGATTCTTAATGATCCTCTTAATGGGCCAAGCAGAAGCAAAAATGCCAAGAGACCCTTCCTTGCTCCCTTCCCTCCCTCATTCCCTTCCTCTCTCCTTTTCTCCCTCCCTCCGTTCCTCTTTTTCTCTCTTCTCAGATATTTTATGAGCAATGAATAGCTACTCACTAGTAAAGTGCTGAGTAAGGGGTTCCTGAGATTTGGTATTCATAAATTAAAATTACCACTGTAGAGTTTACTAGATCTTTGAGCATTTAATGCCAATGGACTCTGTGGGTAAAATTGTAACATTTCCAGAATATCTCACCTGGCTTTAGTACATCTGCATATCAACAAGCATTCAGAGGTGGAAAGAAGTATGGCTTTAGTGCATTTGCGTCATTCCTTAGGGGTGGAGAAGTTCATCTCCATATCAACAGGTAATTACCTTCGCAAGGAGGGCTTATCTGTACCTGAGAGGTGGGGGGACAGCCGGTTTTGCTGCTGCTGGAGCAGGAAAGAGAGAAGACCCTGGACTGCAGTTTGTGAGCAATAAATGGATTTTAAACTTTATTTCTCCTTTTGGTCTTTAGAGGAATTTGGTCCTGGGATTTCCTCTCCCCAGACTTACATCTGGCGCACTCAGCAGAACTCCTGTGAACCTGAAATCTGTTATAATGGGTGTGACCTTTGGGAGGGTCACCCCAAGAAATGATGGGAGAAGTGGTGCTCATGCTGAGGGACATGTGTCTCCACTCATGTGGTCGTGGAGGCGCCACCACTGCTGCTGGCCACGCCGACCCTAGCCCGTGGCCCGAGCCTAAGGCTACTGCTTCTGCCACTGCTGCTGCTTCTGCTCCCGGCTGGAGCCTGGTCACAGCTATGGAAGGGAGCAGGGGTCCCGTACAGCCTGACAGAGAAGCAACTGGCTGCTGTGTACCATGCCTTGCTGGCTACAGAGCCCGTCACTGGAAAAACTCCAACTAAGGTAATAACCACCTATCCCATTGCGGGGTGGGTGAGAGACTGGACCCAAAGGCCACGGAGTGGTGTGGCACAGACACCTACCACATATCGTGTGACTGGTCATTTGCCTTTGGCATCCCCAGGGAATAATGAAGCAGACACATTGGCCCAGGTGTGCTGGCTAGAAGGAAAGCCTGGCTCTGATGTGGCCCAGTGGCTACATCAGCGTTTGTTGCACATGGGGCAAAAGACAATATGGGCTGTAGCCCATCAGGGGGGCTTGCCAGTGACCTTTGAAGAAGTCAGTCAATCCTGGAAGGAGTGCCCTGCATGTTCAGCAGATCTGCAAACCACCAAGAGGGGCCTAGAGCATCTCTTTGCAGCCCATGGCTGGTCACCAGTGATTGAGAGCGATCAAGGCATCCACTTTTTTGGACATGCGTTGCAAGGATGGGTGCAGCAATTAGGAATAAAATGGACGTGGCCCTGGACATTTTGACACATGGATCGGTGAGGGCTGGCTCTTCTGTCACCTTGGGGAAAAGGCCTGGAAGCTGGCCTCCTGTGTATTCCTGGAATAACAGCAAAGTGGTCCCCCACAATCACGGTTATTTGCTTCTACAGTCCTTGTGTTCTGGATGCACCCCCTGGCTGCAGCTGCCGCGTGATGCCTGGAATGGACGAGCTTTGGACTTAATCTGCATGGGACTCTGAACCTAGCTGAATCCTCTGGCTTGAGAATTATCATGATTGTGTTTCTGTTGTCAAGAAAAAAATGCTTTGTCTCATGTTTAGTAAAAATTTTGTGAGTAATCTAGCATGGTTGTTAGGAATGAGTAAACAAGTGTAGAAACATATTTTGTGCTTAGTGAGAGATTGTGCTGTAAAGTACATTTACTTAATCTGCATAGGCTGAATCCTCTGGCTTGAGGATTATCAAGATTTTATTGCTGTTGCTATTGTATGTTACTAGATTGGTCAGAAGAGGGGGAACGAGTGAATTGTAAGGCGAGATTTCTGGAGGGGTGGCCTGTGGGTAAAATTATAACATTTCCAGAATATCTCACCTGGCTTTAGTACATCTGCATATCAATAGGCGTTGAGGTGGAAAAAAAATATGGCTTTAGTGCATTTGCGTCATTCCTCAGGGGTGGAGAGAAGTTCATCTCCATATCAACGGGTAATTACCTGGGCAAGGAGGGCTTATCTGTACCCAATAGGTGAGGGGAGGGTCGTTTTTGCTTCTGCTGGAGCAGAAAAGAGAGATGGCCAGGACTGCAGCTTGTGAGCAATAAATGGATTTTAAACTTTATTTCTCCCTTTGACTGATTTCGGATTTTAGAGGTATTTTTCCCCAGGATTTCCTCTCCCCAGACGTACAGACTCCAAACAGCAAACTTTAAATATGCTTATGTCTACAAAGGTACATAGAAATGAAGTAATTTTCAGAAAAGACACTTCGTTATAAACTTTGAATCAGCCCTTCACCCTGTTTCCCACTTGGTTATATAACTGTAGCATAGTATCAAAACCAGGAAAGTGACATAGGCACATGCCATGCACAATTTTATGACATCTTATCAGACATATACATTTGTGGAACCACCACTGTGACCAACATACAGAACAATTCCATCCAGATACAACACAAAGGTCTCCCTCAGGATTTCCCTTTACAGTCACATCCATGCCCTCCTCCCCTTCTTCCCTAACCTCTTGTGACCTCTAATTTGTTCTCAGTCTTTATGCTTTTGTCATTTCAAGGACGTTATGTAAATGGAATCATACAGTATGTGACCTTTTGAGATTAACTTTTTCTCTCAGCTTAATAATACCCTTGAGATCCAATCCAGTTGTTGACCAGCTTCTATTTGCAGTGCAACAAATTACCACAAACTTGTGACATAACACAACACAGATTTATTACAGAATGGAAATTTATTCCATGTCTTACAGTTCGGAAGGTCAGAAATCCAAAATCTGTTTCACTGCTAAAACTGAGATCTCAGCAGGGCTTTATGCCTCCTAAAGGCTCTAAGGAAGAATCTGCTTGCTTGACTTTTTCCTGCTTCCAGAAGCTTCTGAAGGCCACCACATTTCTTGGCTCTTCAATTTGCATCACTCTGACCTCTGCTTCTGTTGTCATACCTCCTTCTCTGACCCTGACACTCTTGCCTTCTTCTTTTTTATTTTTTTAAATTAATTAATTATTTATTTGTTATCATTAATCTACAATTACATGAAGAACATTATGTTTACTAGGCTCCCTCCTTCACCAAGTCCCCCCGACACACCCCATTACAGTCACTGTCCATCAGCATAGTAAGATGCTGTAGAATCACTACTTGTCTTCACTGTGTTGCACAGCCCTCCCCTACATGCTAATTATACATGCTAATCATAATACCCCCTTTCTTTTTCCCCACCCTTATCCCTCCCTTCCCACCCATCCTCCTCAGTCCCTTTCTCTTTGGTAACTGTTCTGTGATTCTGAAAGTATAAGACACTCTTAAGAGAGATTAAAGAGGACACTAGCAGATGGAAACTCATCCCATGCTCTTGGCTAGGAAGAATTAATATAGTCAGAATGGCCATCCTGCCATTATTGAGACTCCAGACATTATATATGGTCAATCAATATATGATAAAGGAGCCATGAACATACATGGGGAAATGACAGTCTCTTCAACAGATGGTGTTGGCAAAACTGGACAGCTACATGTAAGAGATTGAAACTGGATCACTGTCTAACCCCATACACAAAAGTATGTGTGCTTGGGTTCTGTGATTCTGCTGCTGTTTTGTTCCTTCAGTTTTTCTTTATTCTTATACTCCACATATGAGTGAAATCATTTGATACTTGTCTTTCTCCGTCTGGCTTATTTCACTGAGCATAATACCCTCTAGTTCCATCCAAGTTGTTGCAAATGGTAGGATTTGTTTTCATCTTATGGCTGAATAATATTCCATTGTGTATATGTACCACATCTTCTTTATCCATTCATCTACTGATGGACACTTAGGTTGCTTTCATTTCTTGGCTATTGTAAATAGTGCTGTGATAAATACAGGGGTGCATCTGTCTTTTTCAAACTGGGCTGCTGCATTCTTAGGGTAAACTCCTCGAAGTGGAATTCCTGGGTCAAATGGTATGTCTATTTTGAGCTTTTTGAGGAACCTCCATACTGCTTTCCACAATGGTTGAACTAATTTACATTCCCACCAGCAGTGTAGGAGGGTTCCCCTTTCTCCACAATCTCACCAACATTTGTTGGTGTTTCTCTTTTGGATGGTGATGATCCTTACTGGTGTGACGTGATATCTCATTGTGGTTTTAATTTGCATTTCTCTGACGACTAGTGATGTGGAGCATCTTTTCATGTGTCTGTTGGCATCTGAATTTCTTCTTTGGAGAACTGTCTGTTCAGCTCCTCTGCCTATTTTTTAATTGGACTATTTGCTTTTTGTTTGTTGAGGTGCATGAGCTCTTTATATATTTTGGATGTCAACCCTTTATTGGATCTGTCACTTATGAGTATATTCTCCCATAATGTAGGATACCTTTTTGTTCTATTGATGGTGTCCTTTGCTGTACAGAAGCTTTTCAGCTTGATGTAGTCCCACTTGTTCATTTTTGCTTTTGTTTCCCTTGCCCAGGGAGATATGTTCATGAAGAAGTTGCTCATGTTTATGTCCAAGAGATTTTTGCCTATGGTTTTTTTCTAGGAGTTTTATGGTTTCATGACTTACATTCAGGTCTTTGATCCATTTCAAATTTACTTTTGTGTATGGGGTTAGACAGTGATCCAGTTTCAATCTCTTACATATAGCTGTCCAGTTTTGCCAGCACCATCTGTTGAAGAGACTGTCATTTCCCCATTGTATGTCCATGGCCCCTTTATCGAATATTAGTTGACCATATATGTTTGGGTTAATGTTTGGAGTCTCTATTCTGTTCCATTGGTCTGTGGCTCTGTTCTTGTGCCAGTACCAAATTGTCTTGATTACTGTGGCTTTGTAGTAGAGCTTGAAGTTGGGGAGTGAGATTCCCCCCCACTTTATTCTTCCTTCTCAGGATTGCTTTGGCTATCGGGTTCTTTGGTGTTTCCACATGAATTTTTGAACTATGTGTTCCTGTTCGTTGAAGAATGTTGTTGGTAATTTGATAGGGATTGCATCGAATCTGTATGTTGCTTTGGGCAGGATGGCCATTCTGACTATATTATTTCTTCCTAGCCAAGAGCATGGGATGAGTTTCCATTTGCTAGTGTCCTCTTTAATCTCTCTTAAGAGTGTCTTATAGTTTTCAGGGTATAGGTCTTTCACTTCCTTGGTTAGGTTTATTCTTAGGTATTTTATTCTTTTTGATGCAATTGTGAATGGAATTGTTTTCCTGATTTCTCTATTAGTTCATTGTTAGTGTATAGGAAAGCCACAGATTTCTGTGTGACCTGCCTTCTTCTTTTAAGGGCCCTTGTGATTACGTTAAACCCATGGGATAATCCCGAATAATCTCTCCATCTCTAGAACCTTAATTTAATCACATTTACTAAGTCCCTTTTGCAGGTAAGGTAACATTGATAGTTTTGGGAATTCAGGTGTGGACATCTTTGGACGGAGCATTGACCTGCCCATTACCCTATCAATTGTTTGTTCCTTTTTTATTTTGCAGTATTGCATGGTCCAGCACCACAATTTGCTCACCTATTCAAGGTCTCCAGTTTGGTATATTACAAGTACAGCTGCTATGAGCAATCGTGCACAGGTTTTTGGGTGGACTTAAGATTTTATTTCTCTAGGATAAATACCCAATTATGACAAGCACAGGTTCAGATTTTATTAAAACCACCAAACCATTTTCAGAGTGGCTGTCCTGCTTTACATTCCCACCAACAACCTATAAGAGATTTAGTTTCTCTGCAACCTTACCAGCATCCGGTGTTGACATAATTTTTTATTTTAACTCTTCTAATAAGTATATAGTGTTATCTCGTCATTTTCTTAATTTGCATTTCCCTGATGGCTAGTGAAATTGAACATATTTTCATGTGCATATTTGCCATCTGTATATCTTCTTAGGTGAAATGCCTCTTCATGTCTTCTGCCTATTTTGAAGTTGGATTATTTGTTTTACTATTGTATTTTGAGAGTTCTTTACATATTTTAGACATGAGTTCTTTGTCAAATACGTGGCTTGCAAATATTTTCTCCTAGTCTATAGTTTGTCTCTGCATTCTCTTTTCAGGGAGTCTCCCAGAGCAAAGCTTTTGATTATGATGAAGTCCAATTTATTGATTTTAAAAAATGGATATGTCTGGTGTTATGACTAGGAGCTTTTCACAAAGTTCTAGGTACTGAAGATTTTCTCTGTTTTCTTTTGAAAGTTTTATAATTTTATTTTTTATGTATAAACCTATAATTCATTTTGAGTTAACTTTTGTATAAGCTGTGAGGCTTAGATGGACTGTTTTGGGTTTGTTTTTTTATCATAGATACAGAATTTTCCAGTACCATTTGTTAAAAAGCTATCCTTCCCCCATTGGCTTGCTTTTGTACCTTTGCTAAAAATCAGTTGGCCATATGTGTGTGTACCTACTTCTAGGTTTTCTATCTGTTTGACTGATCGATGTGTTTATCCGTTCACCAATACCACACTGTATTGACTACTGTAGCTATATAGTAACTCTTGAAATCAGGTAAAGGGATCTTTCCTTTTTTACTTCTCTTTTTCATAATTGTTATAGATATTTAGCTCCTCTACCTTCCATACACACTTTAGAATTATCTTGTCTATATTTCAACAAAAAAAAGTCCTGCTGGAATTTTCATAAGGATAGTGTTAAAACTGTGTATCAATTTAAGAGGAATTGATACTTTTATTATATTGAGTCTTCCAATCCATGTATGTTTTCAGCATATAAGTCCTCTACATATTTTTTTCAACTTACACCTAAATATTTCATTTATTCTTGCTTTTTAATGATAAGAGTATTGTCTGTAGTACTTTATCATCATTAATTTAGTTGCCCTAAAGTTAACTTAGTTAACCCTAAAGCAAAACATCATAAATGGCACTCCCTCGGGGTAAATTCAACCTGTAGAAAATCTGGTGGGGAGAGCTTTCCCATTAAAAAATCCACATTTCTACCTCCTCTGGAAAAATGGGGAAATCTGGTAACACTTAGCTTCATATTCCTAGTTGGCAACACTTGGCTGGAGCCATGTAGTGTCTACCCCTTACAAGAGGCATGCTCTCCAGTTAATCACAACCCCCACCAGATCCAGTGAATGTGTATATGCATATGCCTGACCTAATTTCCTCACTGTACTGGCCTGGTAGGCAACTGAATTTCCACTTCTACCTTAAATTGATGGGTGATACATATTGGCATCAACAACATTTTTGGCTTATTAATTAAACTTTCATAGATCACCCATAGGTTTATGATACATGTTAATGATCTATACTCTCAGGTATTTCCTAAGCTACTGTATATATTTTACATATATATCATCAAACAAAGGCCATTTTTCTCTGTGCGCTTTTTCAGCTCTGAGACTGTACTTGTGAAGGTACTTTCCCTATAATTTATCTTGGGATAATGAAGGTTATACTTCAAAACCCCTCTAATAGGACTCGATTTTTCTCCCAGGAGTGAGAAAAGTGGGTTCCCTTAGGCTGACTGAGCTCACACTGCTTATCTCTACTGTTCATTCAAATGCACGGCACAGTTAACTAGTCCCCATTTAACCTCTCAGGACCATTTACACATAGCAGGGAGGAGAGTTCATTTTTAATATTCAGTTTCTCATAACCCATTATCCATGATAATCCATTGTGTCCCCTGGGTATTTAATCATCAAAGCAACCATAAACCTCTTTTTGAAGATCAAATGGTTCTTTAATCCATTTACCTACAGCATCCTAAGTTACAGAAAATTAATCAGAAGTTTAAGTGGGCCGCTATTCCAAGTTTCTTACGGAGACCGTTAACAAGGTAACAAGTCGGTAATAGCTCATGTGCCAGGTGGGTCAAAATGCGGACCAAATCACCTTGGCTGTTCGCTTTCCCCTGTGCTCTTCACTCTAACTTAGCTCTTGCTGCCTGCTTGGCCTGCCTGCCTTCCCAGAATCCCATTGATGAATTAACAAAGCCCAGCCAGCCTAAGAACTAATTGGACTTTAAACTTTCCAGTGAGGGTGCCATTAATTCTCATCTTCCCTTCTGTATCAGGTTAGCTGAAACCATTTAGGAAATCACCCTAGGTCTTTGAACTCTCAAAGAAGTAAGAAAGCAGTAATTTTCATTAAGCAAAAGCACCATGTTTCAGGCTGTTTCCCTTTGTCCTTATTCTTGTCCTCTTCCTTCATTACTGAGGGATGTTATCAGATTACCCCCAAATGGCCACAGACATGAGTGGCCACTTTGAAGCCTCTAAGCCTCAAGAAAACCCCAAGGTCCTTACTATAGCTCTGTCTACATTTTTCAGTTACCCACTTATGAGGAAGAATAATCATTTCTGAACCACTCAATAAAAGAAATTGAGATTTCACATTAACTAGAAATGCTATGTTGGTATTATCCTTTATAAGGTTTTCCTCTGCCAGAGGATCTGGATTAACTTGAACACAGAAAAACTCCTGACTGATCACGAGAAGAGGCTTTTTAATTATTCATTATGCAGTAACTAAGTGTTCTTTGGTTAAGGAAAAGAAAAATGCTTTCTTGTAAACAAAAACCCATTCACAGATGGATGAAAAGTCCCACATTTTCTATGCCTTTTCTGAGTGTCTATTCAAAATAAATTCTTTTTGTATGAATTTTACACATAGAACTACACTTATGGTGGTTGAAACATCAGTTGGGAGACTGGGGGAAAGACAGGGAATAATAAAATGAACCCAGGGACCCAAGGAGAAGGACTCAGAACAAGGGAAGGGAACCCAAGGGGAGACTTGAGCAAGGGGGTGTGGGGTGCTCATCAGGAGGACCTGGCTTCTAGGGACTGGAATTAGGACTGTTAGCACTTACTTCTGGTGCTGCCTGCCTGGGGTGGGCTCAGTCTATAGCTCAGGATGCAGCAGGACACAGAGGAAGAAGGGATGCTGCCTCCTCAGCAAGAAAGGCAGTTCTATGACCCTCCTTGCAGCTTAGCAGAGAACAAGGTGGAATGAGATGCCCAGAGAAGGACCTCAGATAAGAAGAGGCTGCTGTTATGAACTGAATGCTCGAGTCCCATCGAAATGCAGTGCCTCCCCTTAGGCTTAGAATTTGATGAAATAATGTGTAGAAGACATCTGGGCACAATGCTTGACAAAATGCTCATTTATCCCCAAAAGAGGAAAGGGAGCCCTAGTGTGTAACCAAGTGTTGGGCCTCCCCCCGGGGTAGACCAGAAGCTCCGGAAGGCAAAGGCGCATGGTGCCTCCCTCTTTTCTGAGTGAGACGTTGGCCTGGTTATCCCGGCCATGCCTTGTGGACCTCTGCAGCATCCCCAGCTGCTTGCTGCATGTCTGCTTCCACTCTTGATTAAACAGTCAAGAGACGATATTCACAACAAGCATTTTCTAGTTGTTGCCTAAAAGCAACAATTTTTTATTATTGCTACTTCCCTCCCAACTGCTAATGCTTTTAATGGAATTGCAACAGTAATGTTGTCCCAGGGTGATAGGCCACTACGACTGAATATTATCCTCAGATTCTATTTCTTTTATCAAAAAACAAGCGGGACACAGGCTCATCTCATGAATGGTAATGTGATCAGGATGACTGCCCACTGGAAAAATGTGTTCTAATTGGGTCTTGAGGAAGTGTGCCTCGCCACATCAAACAAAAGGAAATCGATCGCCTTCAAAGGATTAGAATTCCCAGGGGCTGGGTGGCATAAGAGAAGTAATACTGTTTTGTCAAAATACTGTTTTTGAAAACAAAAATTTTTTTAAGCCTCTCCTTCCCTTTATAGGACAGGCACAGTGAAGCATTTTATTTTTCTTATCAATGAAGTTTCAAAGTGATTTGACCAAATGTTGAGTGGATACTGTTTCAGTCTCATTACAAACACACTGCAAGCTTGCTTAATAATCAGCTGGGTATTTTCCTCAAAGGCTTGGTTTTTTTCCTAAATGGGCATCAGGCCAGGGTATTATTTAATCTTTACAGACATAACTCCCCCTCCCGTCTAATTCCTCTTCCCTTCCACTGCCACCAAGTAACTGTGACGGTCCTGGGGTGTCCGCTGCCCTTTAGCATGTGCCCCACCCAAAGGGATATCAGATTCCAGCCTCTTTCTCTGTGCTCCCATCTAAACACCAAGAAGAAATGCCTGCAGTTTACCCTGATTGTGCAAAACGCGAATAGCCATGGTCAAAGTGAGTCAGCCATTCTTTCCCCGTAAGACAGACAATACAGCGACACAGACGACTGAGCAGGCACTTCCCCAGGACACAAGGGAGGGTTTACTGACAAGTACATCTTGCCTTCCCATGGAAGCCACACAGTAGCACAGCAGCTTGCAGAATCTAATAGGCAAACGGGTTGCCCATTAGCCTGGGCCTCGTGACCCCGGGAGAGAAGCAAGTCAGAGGGGGCCGTGCACTTGCTCGGCCACATGCTGATAGAGCACTGCCATGTGCCAGCTGTATTCGGCTAGGTTTTCTAGAATAAAACCAAGTCATGGCCTGCCTTCCATGGGGACAAGGGCTTGTGGGCAAGACACTGTTTATGTTTGTTCCTCATGACCACTGGACAGGAAGACACAAAATACTAAAAACTGTACTGTTCACACGATTGCCCCCAGGATTAGAGGCAGGAATTCTTTTGTGGCCGTTGAGATGAATGTAACCAGATACCAAGTCCTTCTTTATTACACACGTTTTAGCTAAATAGTAGCATCAAATCATCCAATTCTCTGATATCCCATAAAAACTTTCCTACAGGCTCCCTGCCTGTAGGCAAAAGGAACAGTTTGAAAACCCAGCCAGAGATATGTAAGGAGAAGTGACAAGGGCTGCATGCAGCCCCGACAAGGCAGGCTCTGTGGCCCGAAGTCCACAGACCATTCACAGCCCCTTTCCCTGTGCCTTCCTCTACTATAGATACTGGAAAGATAAAATATTTTATTTCCTAGGCTTGCTTAAGGCTCAAAGTGGCCATGTAACACACTTCTAGTCAACAGACAAAAGAAAAAACTACTGGGCAGATCTTCCTGGGAAGGTCTTTAAAGAGACAGATGGGGCCTGCACAGCTCCTTAGCTCAGTGTCCTTCGGCCCCTTTGCCCCTGTCCTTTTCTTTCCTAAAATGGGTATGAAGCCCTGGGGCCCAGCAACCCTCTAGAGACCATGAAAAGAAAGCCATTTGCTAAGGATCGAGAGGAGGAAGATCAACAGAACTGGGTCGTTGATGACATTTGGAATTGCTTTACTTGTCCAAGATCATCTACCCCCAGAGCTTTTGTTGCACATAAGAAATGTGACAAACCCTTTGCTTGTTGAAATCCTATTAGTTAGTAGGTCTGCAACTTGCAGCTAAATGCGATCCTAATGGACACACTTACTCTGCCCATTCGGTGTACCCTGGCTGAGCCCCGTCTTTCTGCTATTTATTCGAGCGACCGGTGTTTGCATCTGTCTTGGCTGACATTTCCTGGGCCTGTACTACTGCTGTGGTATTAGACAAAATCTATCTCTGACCAAACTTCCTGAGAACAGGGGATTGCAATGATTATCCCAACTTGGTTTGCTCTTTCAATTCTGAAATCCTTGTTTGGACTATTTTTTAACTTGGTGAGACACAGTTTGTGATTTGGGGGTGTTTATTCCAAACCTCCTTGTCTTCATAATATTCCTCCTCACTTTGGTAAACAAAGTTCTTACAGTTTCCATGTGGAAATGCCACAGAGGCCAATTCCATTTTCTCTTTCAATCACAAAGCTAAAAATATCTTTAAAGACTGTCTTCTTCTACAGAGAACCCTTTTGAAAGGCAATCGTTTTCATTCTGAATTCTTATAATGGACTCCAAGAGCTAGTTGAAGGACAACAGCTGCAGCTAAAGACCCATAAATATTTGATGGTCCAATCTCAACTGTTCCTAAAGATGAAACCACTTTGTACAGTATCAAATTGTCCCCAGATGCTCTTCTCTCTGAATAGCTGGCTCTGGCTGCTTTACCTATCATTTGTGGCATCCTACCTTCCCTTTGAGGAACCCAACATAAATCAATAGGAAGCAATTTGTCAAATGCATAATATGCAACTTATCTGTAATTACCTTAAGACCAATGGGTGCATGTGCTACGTGTATGGGAGTGAGTGAGAGGCACCACAGTTGAGGACTGTGAGGGAAGGTAGCTTTTGCCCTAGTGTTGCCCCCACCTCTCCAGAAATGGCATCAGCCACGAGCAAGAGCAAGAGGAGCTAACAGGTACATGGCACTCTTATATGCCAGGCTGTTCTACGCACTTTATATATAATAGCTCATTTAATCCACACAACAATTCTATAAGGTAGGGACTATTACTCTCCTTGTTACACAAATGAAGAAACTGAGGCACAGAGAAGTACAGATATGAAATGATGCAGCTCAGCAGATAACTCCCAAGTCCATGTCTTTTCCACTGTATTTTACTGCATGTGGTAGACAGATTCTAAGAAGGGTCCCCACGATCCCTGCCTACTGGGATGCGTGTCCTTGTGTAAGCCCCTCCACTTGAATGTGGACTGGACCTATGACTTGCTATAACCATCGAATATGTCAAAGGTGACAGGATGTTACCTCCATAATTGCATCACATAAGGAACTGAGAATAGCCTCTGGGTAACCGCCAGCAAGGGACGGGGGCCCTCAGTCCAACAGCCCTCCAGGAGCCAACTCTGCCCACACCACATGAGCTTGGCTATACATCCTTCCCCAGTCAAGTCTTCAGTTGACACTAAAGCCTTGGCTCACACACCTTGTGAGAGTTCCTGAAGCAGAGGACCCAGGTAATCCAGGCCTAAACTCCTGATCCACAGAACTGTGAGATAGTAAGAGTGTGTTGTAAGTTGCTCGTTTGTCGTAATTTGTTACCCAGCAATTCACAACTTACGTACTGCCTTTTGCTGCAGGTAACTATGTGGCCCATCAGAAGTTGTCACTAAATGAGAAAACAAGATTACCAGTATTTCTGGCTTAAAAGGCTTGGGTTGGGAAAGGGGTGGCGGAGGCAGCAAAGGAAGTCCAGGTGGAGGGGTGGAGCCGAATCAACGCTGTGGCGCTTGGGAGAAGAGTGTGGATGGCTCCCGATCACAGCGTATCCCCTCTGACCTTGTCAGTCCCTGACCTTGAGTCTGTAGAGAATATTATAGGAAGAGAGCAGGCCAGTAAAGAGATGTAGCATGTATGCTTTTGAAACAATTTACAACATCCTAAATAACTTCTGAAGTCTTTACTCATAAGAATTATATCATTTTCGCTGTCATGTTTTATTACGTGAGCCCTGGGACCTAAGAGCTAAGAACAGGCTGATGAGCCAGATGAGGGGGCAGCACAGGAGTAAGTAACCCGCAATGGGGAGGCGTCAGCTGGGGCAGAAGCAAGCCTCTGCAATAGGACATCGGGGCAGAAGTGCGGGATCAGTGGATCAGGCTGGGTTAAGTCACTGGTCCAGAATCTAGGGAGAAAGTCATTGTGTGGTGGGACAGGAAGATAAGAGTATGCCATGAAGGAATGAAATGCTGGGAAATGCTGCCTAGTAAGCCCAGCACCCCAGTAGAAGGAAAGGCCTTCATGGCTAAATGCACCCCTTGCCCTCAGCCCAGTCAGTGGCACCCACTTCAGGCTACAGCAGGAATGGTCATCAAGCAAGGCTAAGAATCTGATGGGGAGAGGATGAGAGCCTCTAACTGGGCAAGAGGTGAGGGAACAGAAAAAAGGGGTACTCTGAGCGTGCCCTTTGGTTCTGCCACATCATTGTTTGTCGGGATGATCTTTCTGGACAGTTCTTCTCCAGGGAACATAGGAAAGAGTGGAGGAACCAATCGTCAATTCCTAGTGCTGGACTGGATCTCAGAGTAACCTCAGCACACCATCTCCTTTGATAGACTAAGAGAAAACTGAAACCTAGAGTGGTCAGCAATGTGTCCGAGCTCCCAAAGCTCAAGGCGGCAGGGTCAGAAGCAGGGCCCCAGCCAGACACCCTCCCCTTGATGCCACCCTTTCCTGTTACTCGATAGGCCTTGGAGGGCCTGAGCACTCAGCCTGTTGTAGACAGGCCACGTTGTGTGCTAAACTGCATGGATGGGCTGGATGTGCAGGGGAAGTTGAGGAGACAAATGAAAGAGTGCTTGGGTCATTAGAGAAGACGTCTGGGGTAGGTACAGTCCAGTTGCGGTCATGAAGGACAGCGAGGAGCCACATATTTTTCTAAGTGAGCCTAAATTTAGCCAGAATCTCTAACCTCTTCCTCATCAAGACAAGGACCTTAGTACTAACGTCTCTCAAACATCGCCCACTTCCCATCTTCCAAATGTTTGTCCAACATACTATGTACAAGAGTTTTAAACCCAGGAAAAAATTAGCTTATTATTTTTACCAATCAATCCAACATGTTTTAACAATTTATTCACCATTGCTTCTCCATTCCACACCTTCTGGCTTTGTTTTCCTCACTCTAAGGCAAAATATTGTTTAAGCAAGGGTCTCTGAGAGTCATCAGTGCCAGCCTCCATGTCTCTGCCAGTGACTATCTTACCTTAACACTCACTCCAGAAGCATACGTTACCTGGGGAAAGACTCCTTCTAGTATTTGCTTAGTGCTGAAAAATCTGCTATTGATTTTTTTGTGGGTAGTGGGTCTTTCTCCACTGCTTACTCATAAGGTTTTTCTCTTTGTGGCTACGTTTGACAGTTTCATTATATCTTCACTTGGCTTGCTGCTCATTTTATTCAGGTCTCTGCTTAAATGCCACCTCTTCAGAAAGACATTCCTGAGCGCTTATCTAAGATAAATTCTCTGAAATTCTTTACTCTGATTTATTTTCCCTTCATAGCAGTTATCTACGCATGAACTTTTATATATTATAGCATATGTATGTATTATGTTATACATGACATCACATATGCACATTACATGTGTGTTCCCCCACTGAATCCCCTAGAACAGTGCCTGGCAATAAACGAATGGCTGTGAGAAATGAATGATTGTACGTAGATGATGGGGGTTGTGGCTGTTGTGGGATTTATCCTCCTTAGGACACGGTGTTGAGTTCCTTCAGCTTCAACATCCTCCCTCAGTCTGGAAACATTGGTTACTTCTTGTGTTTACTGGTTTAGTCCAGGTTTTCCATAAAAATAGAATCAATAGGATCTATATCTGCATCTATCTATATTACTCATGTGAGAGATTGATTTTAAGGAACTGACTCATGCAATTGTGAAGGCATGTTAAGTTCAACATCTGCATGATAGGCCAGCAGGCTATCTGGAAACCCAGAGCAGAGGTGCCATTTGAGTCCCAAGGCAGACTGCAGGCAGAATCCCTTCTCTTCCAGGGACCACTGTCTATTTCGGTTCAGGCCTTCAACTGAATTGATAAGGCCCAATCACAGTATGGAGGATAATTGGCTTTACTCAAAATCAACTGATTTAAATGCTAACCTCACTAAACTATATCTTCACAGAAACATATAGAATAATGTTAGGCCAATATCTGGGTATCAGGGCCTAGCTAAATTGACACATAACCTTGGCCATCACAAACTCCTGCCTAGGTTTGTGTGCTAGCAAGCCTTGCTCCCATTTTGCATGGCTGCCTCTATTTGCTCCTGGAGCTGTGCACTTCCAGCTGGCCCCTGCCTCTCTGCTCTCCAGTGGAGTTACTTCATGACAAATTCTCTGGCTTCATGCAGGAATTACAGTGTCCCACCAGGGGCAGGACATGCCCTGCAGATTTTCCCAAGCAGCCCCTGAAGACCCATGCCCACCATTATTATCTGGTCATGAGTCCCTTGAGCCCTATGATATCAATGGCCTCTCTGACCACAATGAGTGTCCTGTACATGCAAGTTCACAGAGGTTTTCCTCTTGTTTTGAAGTGGGAGTGTGCCCTTTTAAACATTTAAAGCACTAATTCATCTTATGCAGTTGGAGGGGAAGGTGGAAGGGTGTGCATACATTCATCCTGACACCTGAGAATCCAATAATCTAAGAAAGATGGGGAGGCATCCAGGGTGAGTGACACTGGAGCACAGATGAAGTGAGCATGTTACAGGCAGAGGAAAGATAAGAGCCCCTCTGGAACATTCTGTATTTGAGCAGCTGCTGTGTGCTGTGTGCAGGATGCCAGACATAATGATGTACAAAATATATGCGCTCCTGTTCTTGTAAGCCTTGCAGCTAGACTGGGGTCAGCATGTCAGGCAGAGTGGGAAGGGGGTTAAGTAATGCAGGTCAGATTCAAAAGCACATTAGAAGTCTGATAAGAGTCTTGACTTGATATCCTCGAAAAGAGAGCTGCAGGTTTGGGGCATGGAGATTGCATGCCGGGAGCTAAGGACATGAACTGGATAGCGAAATCCTCGAGGTGGGGCATCAGCTACGAGTGGGTGACATGATTCCTGGTTTGCTCTAGACAGTACAAATTTGTCTCTTGGCCGGCTGTAATTATGTTTAGTATCCCTTTTTTCATTTCCAAAGTGTCCTATTTGTATGATCCATGACCAGGTCACCTAGCTAGAAGCTCGCAAGCATGAGCTTCCCGAGGGCAGGGGCTGGGCTCTCCCTTTGTGCCTCTCCCACACAGTGCCTGACACGTAACATTTCCCTGTGTGTCAAAAGGTAAGAGCCCCTAACACAGGAATCAAAAGAGCACTTATGAAGGTAGCAAGAGAACAAAGATAACACAATATTTATGAAGCCAGAGCTTCAAGGAGGAGGCTGTGGGCAACAGAATCAAGTGTTCCAGAGAGAGCAAACCGACTAGAAGCAATGAAATGAACATACAGTTCTTGGAGACACGGCTAACTCCAGGTCTAGGGCCTGGATTTAAAAACAACAAAACTTCAAAAGATGTTTTGGGGAACAATGTAGGGTTTTAAATATGGACTGCTTATTAAATGATCTTATTAAACTGATGTTGAGTTCCTAGGGAGCAATAATGTATTGAAGTAAATGATCTGCTTTGGGTTTTGTTTTTTTTGTTTTTTTTATTTAGATAAAATAAGTATTTAGAGTGAAGCATTTAGGTGAAATGCCATGATAAATACAGCCTTCTTCCAAACTGGTCTGCCAAAACACACACACGTGCATGCACACATACCCATGGAAGGGGACAAATATGGCAAAATGTCAGCGATTAGTGAGTGAGGTGAAGGATATATGGGTTTCACTGTATTATTATTTTAACTTTTCTAGGGGTTGGAAACTTTGAAATAAAACGGGAGGGGGAGAGTTTTTTAAAAAAGGAAAAGCCATGTGGTGATGACGAAGAGGGCACCTGCCAAGCTTCACAGGGACCGTCGGTTTGGAGTGGTAGAGATGACTCAGTTGTCACAGGTCAAGGAGGCAACAGAGAGAAAAGAGGGGAAAGTGAAGACTCAGTGAGGATGAGGTTGGAGAAATAAGACATGACCAAAGGAAAAGGCAGGACCAAATGAAAGGTTTGGGGCTGTTTTTTAAAAAATAGAGTTGTGCAACAATTTGAAGGGAGAGGCACCACGTGGGCATGCAGAGCCAGGCAGCTGTGGAGCCAGCTCAGGATGCGCCGAGTTGGGACAGGCTTGATATGGGTGGGGAAGGCACTTTGGTGACCAGAGACACTCTCCCATTGGAATCGATGTTCGGAAGCCTGTGCCCAACTCCCTTCCCCTAAAAATCTACACTGGTATCTCCTCCTTGGATTCGGAGAGGCCACCTCATTCCCCTGCCCCTCCTAGCTCTCCGCCTTCTGCAGGCTTCTGCAGGAGGGGCTCAGAGAGACTACTAGGTCTACCGAATGCTCCTGTATTAATAATTCCCTGGAGAGGCCACTTACTGTGGAGATTCAGGAAGGGTACCTGACGCTGGTTCCCCAGACCCCGCTCAGCTCATGTGTTCTTCTTCTTTCCTAGGCAGCCACGAGCCCCAGCAGAATGCCCCAGCACCAGACCCCTAAAGCCCCCTCTTCTTTCTGTTCACAACTGCAAGGCATGACGGGAAGTTGGAAGCATAGGGCAAGAAGACATGTCAAAAACAGAGGCAAACACTCTCCATGGGGGAATTTATGATTTCAGAACTTATTTCTGAGAAGTAAAGTCCTGTTGTCACCTTCCAGGGTGTGTTTTAGAGGCTTCTGATGAAGGTCATATGGAAAGATTTAGCTTGAGTGAAGATTAAAGATAGGAGCAGGAGATTTTTAAGTTAAAGTTGTAACACTTATCAAAAGTAATATAGGCAATGATACACGTACATAGTTTAAAAAGTCAAGTAGTACTAATAAGTTTGTGATTAAAAAAACACAAAACACTCCCCTTTCCCTTTCCTTTCTACTCCTGGTTTCCATTATTTACCAGCTGCTTCTGGTATTAATAGCTGTATTTCTAAATAATATCCTTATACTCATACTTCTTACTTAATTTTACTTGTTGTCTGTTCATGTTCCACAGTTGAAGATAAGCATTTAATGACATTATGAGCGCAGCCACTCCATCCACGGAAACACATACACGGTCACCAAACCCCTTCTTCCTGCTCTCATCCTGTCAATACAGATGTATCACAATTTCTGGTTAATCAATAGTCATTGTTTACGTTCTTATTTTTTGGATTACTTTAACAAGCCCTTATATAATTCTTACTATGAGCCAGGTACTACATATGCTCTAAATGTTAATTTTTTTTAGTCCTTAGAAAAGTTTTTAGTCTTCAACTAAAAGGATACTACCTTGATTCTAGATGCTCAAATTTCTTCTAAAGTGTTATTTGAATGGAACTTTGATAACACCACGCACCATTGTTTTCAATAAAAAAGAAAGGAAATGCACTGCTCTCAATGTGAAAAGATATGTAAGAAACAGACAGGAACCTGGCACCCTGAGGCTGCAGGGCTGGGGCAGGTAAGTGGGTGACCTGGGAAAAGCAAGGGTCCCCAGGGAGGCGGCCCCAGCACAGGACAGTCTACCAAGGTATAGGCCGGTGGTTCCCACAGTCTGTAGCATCCAGTTGTTCTGGGGATACAAGAGTTGGGTCCAAATTTCACTCCTGCAAGACTGAGTGAGCCAGGTTGCCTACTGCACTGCTGCTCTGTTGCTGACTAGCTGTGGCCCTGCGGCAGGCTACTCAACCTCTCAGGGCTTCAGTTTCCTTACCTGGGGAATAAGGTAATACAAATTGCATAGGTTATAAGGATTGAAAGAATTAATATATGTTATGGGCTGAGAATGGAAACTGGCACATAGTAAGCTCCATACAGCTATCAAGTGCGATCATTGTTTTCACCATTACAAAGATCATCATGATTATTTTTACATGCTCACTACTAAGAAAACCTTTAATACAGACAACATACACACTCAAATGGGTAACCCATCAGATTTTGACACCCTAATTTGCATTTTGAGGTTTGTTCACTTTAAGGTAGAAGTGATTAAAGCCCCCTCTACCAAGAAAACTGATTAGTGGTACAATTACATTAAACTTAAGGGATTAATCAATTTCCTTTTTTACATTGGTAGGTAGACAGGATTTTAAAAGTTTGTACTAATGTAATTATGTAATATAAAATGATGGACCATAGAGAGTGAAGATTTGATAAGGGAAGAAAATTATGGTTTCTATAAATGCAGAACTCTATAGTAGAGCTGCACGGTATAAAACATGGACCCCCCCATACTGTAAATAGTTTTTGTAGATACTGATTTATTAATGCACTGTTGCCTGAGTCTATTTATCATGGAGTACACACTGCTTTATTCCACCAAAGTCCAGGCTGCCAGTGTATTTCCTATAGGCACATGTGTTCTCTGAAAATGTCTTCCCTTCTCCCCTGCCCAGCTTCTCCAAAGACCTTTACTATGCCTACTTTCTGTGTGAAGTTTATTCAATTACACAACAATCATTACAAAAAATTATAAGAAGCTTCCTGTAGCTATTTAACAACGATATGGATGCATCTCAATATTTAGCAAGTTGTATCAACTGTTTAGTGCAAACCAGCAGTGTATCAGCTCCCAACACTTTCTCCCCAACCACCTATCAAGACTTTTATACCAGGCAGTTCCCTCCCCGAAAGGAAACACGTTGCCTGTCCTTTAGATAACTTTTTAACCTTGTTACAGGGACTATCTAGAACCAGAGACCCTATAGAGGTTTCATCAATCTGAGGCCAATGAAGAGAGGTTATCTGGGTATGCACGTGGCCATGCCTTTCACAGTATTAGTACACGAAGGAGATGAGTTGCAGTGTCTAGCTGTTCCAGAGGAATTCACTGCAAAGCGTTCATAGGATATTAACCCACCAACTGACCCTTACTTTCTTCTTTCTCAAGTACTAGGAATCTCACTAGCTCACTGTAATCTATTATTCTGTATTAAGGGAGACATACAAATCATTCTCCCAATCCTTCAGGAGCATCAAATCCTCTTCTTAGTGCTGCAATATACCCAGAAATTACAAACTGACTATACTGGATTGAACAGTGTCTCCCCAAAATCCATTTTTATCTGGAACCAAGAAATGTGATCTTCTTTAGAAATAGAGTCTTTCAGATAAAATCAAGTTAGGAGGTTGTACTGGGTTAGGGTGGACCCTAAATCCAATGACTGGTGTTCTTCTAAAAGCAGGCTAATTTGGACACAGGTACATACATATGGCACACAGAGGGCAAGGCTGTGCAAAGATGTTGGCAGAAACTGGGGTGAGGCAAGTTTACCTCCAAGGAACCAAGGATCTACCAGTCAAGGAACACCAAGGATCACCAGCAAACACTGGCAAGGAAGGGTTCTTCCCTGGAGCCCATGGAGGGAGCCCAGCCCTGCTGCCAACTTGATCTTGGACACCTTGATTCTTGACTCCAGAACTGTGAGAACAAATTTCCATGGTTTTAAGCCACCTGTTTTCTGATACTTTTTTCTAGAAGCATCAGCAAACCAATTTACTGACCAAGTCACGGTCCACTGCCAACACAATTTCACACTCACCAGAATGTCTGCAGCGCGAGGGCAAGGATCATGTCCACCCTGGTCACAACTATATCCCACCGTTCCCGACAGTGCCCAGTACCTACAAGGCACTCAAGAGTTTGGCTGACTGCAAGAGGAATGAATTCTTTTGATCGTCACAATAGCCCCTATTTCCCATTTGAGTAAGCATCCGCCCAAGGCTCACAGCAAGCCGAGGGCAGCCCAGGCCCAGAATTCAGCACTCCCAGTGAAAGGCCGCTTTTGCAGACCTAAGTGTGTGCCTGATGTCCTGCACCACGCCTGAAAGTTTCCTGGATTCCCCGAGTGTGAGGTTGGTCTACGTGGGGAGTGGGTCTGCCTGTGGAACTCGGCCCACGGGAGCAGAATCTCTGTAGCTTGGGTCACTGGCCTTTCACTCTGGTCTTGGTCTGGAGGCCGCAGTGGGCGCTGCGAGGTGCCAAATGAGCAAAATCCCTTGGAAGACCAAGTAAATGCAGTTTCTATCCCTTTCTAAACCCAGAATCCAGCTTAGAGATGACTTGATACAGTTCCAGGTAAATGATAGGAAAAGAGGCACCTTAAATGTCACCAGAATCCCAGGCAAATTGCAATTTCAGACAGTCAGCGTCAACACTCTGGAATAATTGTCCAGATCCGTGGCAAGAGTGGAAAATTTCAAGTGTTTCAGACTGCTGTGGAAAGAGAACCAAAGCACCAGTAATTACCAGTAATTTCTCACCCTGAAACTCAAATCCAGCTCTGATTTCTATAATTACCTAGACATGATTCTAAAAAGTGCTCATAACACCCAAGGGTTTTGTTACACCAAATGTGAAGTCAAATATGCGTAATGCCTCCAGGTACCTGCCTGCCAGTGGCGCCTCGGTGTGTTCTCAGGCCTCCCGGGCAGGAGAGGAAAGCGTGCCCACTGTACTACAGACGCTGCTGGGAACAGAGAGGAAGGGTCGCACCAGGTGCCCAAGCCAGGGGAGCCGCGGGCTCGGGACAGACCTCGCTTTGTGTAGCAGCTGGTTCTGAAAGGGTGTTGGCGACGAGTGGCCAGTCTGTGCCTTTCAGGCCCAGGGTCCTACATCACCCAGCCCTGTGACCCATCCCTGAGCACCGGCCTCAGTGGCAGAAAGAGAACGTGCTCTCAAGACTCTCCTTTCCTGCAGCGCCATCAGTGTTGCCTCCAGGGTTCACCCTCTGCCTTGATTCCTGTGATAAAGAGATCCATCCCCTATTGTCCTATGTGAGACCCTGAGTGCAAGTCCAGGCCTGACGCTCCCTCTCAGAGCATTCATCGCCTCCCCTCGGCTCCCACGGGTGTTAGAGTAGCTCTGTATTACGTCCCCTCTGCTGACATACATCCTCTGGTCCTTGTCCCAGAAGTAACAACTGTCCCGTGACCCCCGTCCTCATCTAGTTCTCGCCCTCTCCCTGTGCCGGCTTTACAGTCAAGCATCTGGAAGTGGGGGCTGGTACTTGCTACCCGCCCCCTCACCCCCAGTTCACTCCCGGACCGCAGGATCATCATTCCCCAGCACCACGCTTACATCACCCGCGACAGCACGACCGCAGCTTAGGAACAGGCAAGAAGTAAAATGGATTCTGCCCCAGCCGTACTGCTTTTTCACCTTTATGGAAGACTTCAGATTATTAATGACTCCTTGCTCTGAAAATCCTTTTCCATTTAGTGTTCACACTGTTTCTCCTTCTACCTCGGACAGCTTTGTCTGCTCTTTTTCTTCCGTTTGTCTCCCACATTCTAGAGTTCCCTGGGCTCTCTCCATGTCCTCTGTAAGCAACCGGGGTAATGTTATCCACACTCAAGCCTTCTCTACAAGACAGCTTTGCCAGCAACAGACAAACCTCTTTGATCTCCTTCTCTAGGCTCTACACTCATTTAGTCATCTTCCTACGGGAGGTTCCCATTTAGATATCGGACATGCTCAACACAAGCAGCGTGTTTGAGCCTAAATATTCTCTTTCCTCTGGTACTTCTAATACTGCCTTTCCTTCTTTATGGTAATGTTAGTCAAGTCAGAGCCCTGGAAGTCCTTTCTGACTTCACCAACTTCATGCACCTCTCACCTACCCAAACTGATCACTGATTTCTACTCCACGGTGCAGTGTACTCATCCCTCCACAACTGCCTCGGTTCTGGAGCCCCAGTTTCTCACCAGTGACTGCAGTAATCTCCTAATGGCTTTCTCTACATACAATCTTGCCTCTTCTAACCTATATTGCCTCTAGAATTTTATTCCTGAAGTGCTCATTGGTTTATGTCACTGCAACTTTAAATCATTCAGGGGCTCACCTCTGTCTTCAGTATACAGTCCAATGTTCTTAATCAAGGCTTTCATAATTTGACCCTTATACCTCTCTGATCTTATCTCTCAATACCCCCAAATGCACCAGCATTCCATCCAAACACGGTCTATTAAACCCCCAGACTTACTCGTCTTCTACCTGGAATTTTATACTCTTTGACCAACATCTCTCCCCGGAACCCCTGGCAACCACTATTCTAGTTTCTGTTTCTATGAGTTTGGCTTTTTTAGATTCCACATATAAGTGAGATCATACAATAGTTGTCTTTCTGTGTCTTTTCTCACCAGTAGCAGCCTTTCTCATAAGCTTCTGGGCATCTTGTCCTCACCCATATTATGGAATATTCACCAAGTGTTGTAGTCATTGCTTGTCCTGACTTTCTGCCTCTACTAGATTATTAGCAATTTGAGAGTAGGAATCATATTTTGCTTGTCTATCTGGCTGCTACTGCCTAGTCGAGTGCTTAGCACAGAGGGGTGCTAAATAAATCTTTATTGAACATATGAGCAGAATAAACAAAATAAATATGGAGACTTATCAACAGCTGAGAACACAAAGGACTACAGTCCAGAGACTGTAAGAAAAAACAAATAAAAGTTTCTCCAGCAGGCTGTGTTTAGAGAGGCGTTTTAAAGTTCAAGCTACTAGACACGGTGAAGTTCATTATGTAAATAAACTGTGTTAAGATTGCAGTGATAAGCACACATGTTAGCTTTCATTCTATACACACTGAAACCTTAATATAAAACTCAGACAGTCACTGTGGTAGCAAAACAAAACAGATAATTCTGTCCTCCCCAACCCTGCCCTGTTCATGCAACTTATTTCAACACCTCCTCACTACATTCCAGGCATTATTCTTAGCGCTTTATAAGCATATAATTTTAATCCTCATAAAAACAAGGTTGATGTGATTCCTATTGTACAGAGAAAGCCAAGACTCAGAGCTTAGGTGATTTATTAACAGCCATACTGTATACAGTAGAGCAAGGATTTAATCCAAAGTATGCCCATAGACTTTCCCTGCTGTTAATCGTTATACTCTCACAACAACAATCTAGCTTGAAAATCACTTATATTCTATTTAGATATTTGGTTATTGGGGCCTCTATGTGATTCCAAAAATGATGTAGGAAGTTTATTTCAACTCTTCTTTTATAGATGGTCCTATTAGTATGGGGAGGAGAGTATGTAATAAAAATTGACCCCAAAAAATACAGAAGTGAGCATTTTGCAAGTGAGCATTTATGTTCCAAAGCCATGAAAGTATAGCTACTAGTGTGATTTGTCATCCTCTTCTCATCTTTGGAGTCTAGAGAATGGGGGATGGAATGGTTTTGAGAGGTGAGGACCTTTCCTTGAGCAAGTGCCGTGCTCCAGGTTGGCTCTGCTGCTCATTCTCACAAGAGGCACGACATTGGAAAGTGGCTGCACAAATATGATGGATATACAAGAGGCCACTTGCAACTTGAGGCAGTGGTTATTCAAGGTGTTCAGAAGAATAAATCTGCATCCCACTGAGGTGTTCTTTAACAAATTAGTTCTGTGGGGGGGGGGGAAGCAGTTGTACTGCAGTGCTCACTTTGAAAGTAGAGATAGAGCCTCAGAGACTCAAAGTCAGCAGCAAATCAACAATAGGGCCACTGCTTTTCAGTGCGGTTCCAGGAAGCCTTTCCAGAATCCTCAGGTAAGGAAAAATCTGTTTCAATGCAAAGCTAGACATTGTCTACAGCATACCCTTCCCCATGATCTGATTTTGATCCTTTGGGAACTATTTTACAACTGTGTAATGTGGAATTAAGTGACAGCAATACAAGACAATGTCTTGTGCTACAGACACACAAATGAAATCTGTCTGATGGAAGGATGCTCCCCCTATAGAAAAACCAATTTTGCCTCCATTTGCACATCTGTTTCAACATTGCTTTACTCCTTTTTATTGTATTCTTCATCCATTGCTTACTGGTTATAACATCTCCCTGGTTTTCACATCATGAGTAAAACAAAATCTTTAACACAAGTTCACGTTTATACCCTTCTGAGGTTATATCCTTTTGAATTATCTTTGCGACCAAGGATTCACCAGGGAGGCCCTGCCTCTGGTTCTGCCCCTTCCTCCTCGTCCCAGCTCTGAACTGAGCCCCAGAGTGTGAAAGCTCCCAAGTGCCAAGCTCAGGTTATGGCCCTTGTGATGTGCACAGATACTGTTCACCCGCTGCAAGCTTGAAGGCCCCCATCACACACCCACAAGTTCACAAATACTCCCTTTTGATGCCTTATCCAAAAGATGAGGTGTCAAACAAGGCTCAGGAAGGCATAACATTTTAATCAGCTTTATAAAGTACAATTTATACACAATAAAATTCATCATTTAAAATGTGTTGTGGGATGAGTTTCAACAAGCGTGTATGCTTGCCTACCATCACCACAATCAAGACACAGAACCTCTTTATCCCCCCCAAAAGTTCCCTCTGTAGTCAATCCCCTCTCTGCCCCCTGCAGCCCTTGGCAGCCACCTATCTGCCTACTGTTACCATGAGGTCTGCCTTTTCTAGAACTTTATATAAATAGGACCACACAACATTAGTCTTTTGAATCTGGCTTCTTCCAATTAGCATAATACTTTTGAGATTCATCCATGCTTGTATATGGATTATTAGTTCATGCCTTTCTGTTGTTAAGTGATATTCCATTGTATGGACTTACCACAATGCCTTTATCCATTCACTACTGTATGGACATTTGAATTGTTTGCAGTTTGGGGTGGTTATGAATAACAATAAGTGGGATTACTGGGTCATGTTGTGAGTGTCTGTTGGACTTTAAAAGAAAATTCCAAACTTCTCTAAAGTGGTTACACCACTCTGCATTCCTACCAACAGTACATGAGCATTTCTATACCCTCCGCAATGCCTGGCATTGTCAATCTTTTAAATTTTAGCTTTTCTAGTGAGTGTGTAGTATTATTTCATTATAGTTTTAAGTTGCAGTTCCTTAATGATTAATGGTGCCCAGTGTCTTTTCATGTACTTATTTGCCATCTGTACATTTTCTAGGGTAAAGTTTCTGTTTAGATTTTTATGCCCATTTTTAAATCAAGGTGTTTAGCTTATTATTGGATTTTAAAGGTGCTTTATATATTCTGAATACAAGTCCTTTATGAGACATGTGCTTTGCAAATATTTTCTCCTAGACTGTAGCATGAGAAAACCATTACATTTTGACAAATAACAATTTTCCAATTCAGAATTCCTAGAAATGCAAACCAGTATAATGCTGTTTACTGACGTCTGCAGAGCAGCGGCCAGCCTGTGGGAGGAGGGAAATAAACAATGGGAAGGTCCAGAATTTGCCCTCAAAAGAAGCTGCTCTTCACTTTCACCCCCATCTCTTTATTTCCTTGCTTTTTATTTATTCCAGGTATTTTCTTCCCTATGTTACTAGCTTTCAGTAGCTATTACAATTTTAGGCAGAAACTCGTATATGGAACGCCCATCTGTTTCTTTCCTGATGCAGATGAACAACTTAGCTTCTGCACTGCCTGGTGATCCTAAAATGTAGTCTCAAAAACAACAAAGCTACTCACATGGAAATTGTTCTTAATTGTTCCCAGTTCAACCTCTGGATGCTATGCCATTATCTCTAACTTCTTCTAGGGACCAGCTTCTCTGACTTCGTTGGTCTTTAAGAGAGATAAGAAGGACAGGTCCCATCTCAAAGGGAGCCCTGTGAGATCCATTATTTTATTCACACACTGACCCCACAGCAAACAAATTCTGCTGGAAACACGAGGCAAGGTCCAGCGGTTAGTGGGATTGCTCAGAGTATGCGGGGACAAGTATCACCGAGGGTCACAGGTTGGCACCTGGATCACAGCTTTGCATCACATCTGTCTCTTCTCAAATTTCCAGAAGGGCAGAAACCATGAGCCAATGCCAGCAACCGCCCGCCTCTGTGCCTCTCCTCACCTAGGAAAACAAACCCCCATTTGCCCAAGACATTGTTGTTCTTTTTCTTGCTGTGGGACACAATCCCCGAACGACTGACCTGGGTTTAGTTGCCACCTCTAACTGACGAGCAGCCAGAGTTTGGGAAGCTCACTTCTACTCTGGTGTCCCTGGGTCTCCTCATCCCTGAGAAAAGCTGAGGCCCCTCCATGCTGTCCAATAATCGGCAATACGTGACGACATGGATGGGCCTTGAGGATATTATGCCCAGTGAAAGAAGCCAGACACAGAAAGACATGTACTGCATGATTCTACTGGTATGAGGTATCTAAAATAATCCAATTCATAAAATTCATAAAAGAGTGGGATGGTAGCTAGCAGGGGCTGGTGGGGAGGGAGGAATGGGCAGTTATTCATCAATATGCCTGGCTTCAGTTAAGTAAGATGAATAAGCTCTAGAGATCTACTGTTCAACATTGTACCTATAATGAACAATACTGCATTGCACACTTAAAATTTGTTAAGAAGACAGATTTCCTGTTGGGTTCTTACCACAACAAAAAATGTTTTTAGATGAAAAAAAAAAAAAAAGAGATTGGAGCCAAGACGGCGGCATGAGTAGAGCAGCAGAAATCTCCTCCCAAAACAACATATATCTATGAAAATATAACAAAGACAACCCTTCCTAGAATAAAGACCAGAGGACACACGACAATATCCAGACCACATCCGCACCTGAGAGAACCCAGCGCCTCGTGAAGGGGGTAAGATACAAGCCCCGGCCCCGCGGGAGCCGAGCGCCCCTCCCCCCAGCTCCCGGCGGGAGAAGAGCAGGCAGAGCGGGAGGGAGACGGAGCCCAGGACTGCCGAACACCCAGCCCCCGCCATCCGGGCCAGAGCGCAGACACAGTGTGTGCACGGGGCCCTGGATGCTAGGGAAACAGGGCAGCAAGAATGGTGAGCGGGTACCGGAGGCCAGTGCCGGAGGACAAAAGAAAAATGAGCGGCCATTTTTTTTTTTTTTCTGTTTCGTTTTGACGAGTGCTTTTTGGATGTCTTAAATGGATAGGGACCCCAATACTAGGGAAACAGGGCAGCAAGACCAGTGAGCAGATGCCTGAGGCTGGTGCCAGAGAATTAAGAAAAACGAGTGGCCATTTTTTTTTTTTTAATTTAAAATTTATTTATTTATTTTTTTTGTGGTTGTTTTGTTTTGGCGGGTGCTTTTTGGAAGTCTTAAAGGGGCAGGGCGGGCCACTTAATCCAGAGGTAGGGAATCCAGGGATCTCTGGGCACCCTAACCCCTGGGCTGCAGGGAGCAGGGAGGCCCCTTAACGAGATAAATAGCCTCCCAGCCGCTCCTGCTCCAACGCGACTCCACCATTTTGGAGCAGCTGCCCGAGCCAGGCCACGCACATAGCAACAGCGGAGATTAACTCCATAGCAGCCCGGCAGGAAGCAGAAGCCCTGTCTGCACGCAGCTGCCCAGCACAAGCCACTAGAGGCCGCTGTTCTCCCAGGAGAGGAGGGCCACAAACCAGCAAGAAGGGAAGTCCTTCCAGCCGTCACTCGTCCCAGTTCTGCAGACTATCCCTATCACCATGAAAAGGCAAAGCTACAGGCAGACAAAGATCACAGAGACAACACCAGAGGAGGAGACAGACCTAACCAGTCTTCCTGAAAAAGAATTCAAAATAAGAATCATAAACATGCTGACAGAGATGCAGAGAAATAAGCAAGAGAAATGGGATGAAGTCCGGAGGGAGATCACAGATGCCAGAAAGGAGATCACAGAAATGAAACAAACTCTGGAAGGGTTTATAAGCAGAATGGATAGGATGCAAGAGGCCATTGATGGAATTGAAAGCAGAGAACAGGAACGCATAGAAGCTGACATAGAGAGAGACAAAAGGATCTACAGGAATGAAACAATGTTAAGAGAACTGTGTGACCAATCCAAAAGGAACAATATCCGTATTATAGGGGTCCCAGAAGAAGAAGAGAGAGGAAAAGGGATGGAAAGTATCTTGGAAGAAATAATTGCTGAAAACTTCCCCAAACTGGGGGAGGAAATAATCGAACAGACCATGGAAATACACAGAACCCCCAACAGAAAGGATCCAAGGAGGACAACACCAAGACACATAATAATTAAAACGGCAAAGATAAAGGACAAGGAAAGAGTTTTAAAGGCAGCTAGAGAGAAAAAGGTCACCTATAAAGGAAAACCCATCAGGATAACATCAGACTTCTTGACAGAAACCCTACAGGCCAGAAGAGAATGGCATGATATATTAAATGCAATGAAACAGAAGGGCCTTGAACCAAGGATACTGTATCCAGCACGACTATCTTTCAAATATGATGGTGGGATTAAACAATCCCCAGACAAACAAAAGCTGAGGGAATTTGCTTCTCACAAACCACCTCTAGAGGACATCTTACAGGGACTGCTCTAGATGGGAGCACTCCTAGAAAGAGCACAGCACAAAACACCCAACATATGAAGAATCGAGGAGGAGGAACAAGAAGGGAGAGAAGAAAAGAATCTCCAGACAGTGTATATAACAGCTCAATAAGCGAGCTAAGTTAGGCAGTAAGATACTAAAGAGGCTAACCTTGAACCTTTGGTAACCACGAATATAAAGCCTGCAATGGCAATAAGTACATATCTTTCAATAGTCACCCTAAATGTTAATGGACTGAATGCACCAATCAAAAGACATAGAGTAATAGAATGTATAAAAAAGCAAGACCCATCTATATGCTGCTTACAAGAAACTCACCTCAAACCCAAAGACATGTACGGACTAAAAGTCAAGGGATGGAAAAACATATTTCAGGCAAACAACAACGAGAAGAAAGCAGGGGTTGCAGTACTAATATCAGACAAAATAGACTTCAAAACAAATAAAGTAACAAGAGATAAAGAAGGACACTACATAATGATAAAGGGCTCAGTCCAACAAGAGGATATAACCATTCTAAATATATATGCACCCAACACAGGAGCACCAGCATATGTGAAACAAATACTAACACAACTAAAGGGGGAAATAGACTGCAATGCATTCATTCTAGGAGACTTCAACACACCACTCACCCGAAAGGATAGATCCACCGGGCAGAAAATAAGTAAGGACATGGAAGCACTGAACAACACAGTAGAGCAGATGGACCTAATAGACATCTATAGAACTCTACATCCAAAAGCAACAGGATAAACATTCTTCTCAAGTGCACATGGAACATTCTCCAGAATAGACCACATACTAGGCCACAAAAAGAGCCTCAGAAAATTCCAAAAGATTGAAATCCTACCAACCAACTTTTCAGACCACAAAGGCATAAAACTAGAAATTAACTGTACAAAGCAAAAAGGCTCACAAACACATGGAGGCTTAACAACACGCTCCTAAATAATCAATGGATCAATGACCAAATCAAAATGGAGATCCAGCAATATATGGAAACAAATGACAACAACAACACTAAGCCCCAACTTCTGTGGGACACAGCAAAAGCAGTCTTAAGAGGAAAGTATATAGCAATCCAAGCATATTTAAAAAAGGAAGAACAATCCCAAATGAATGGTCTAAGGTCACAATTATTGAAATTGGTAAAAGAAGAACAAATGAGGCCTAAGGTCAGCAGAAGGAGGGACATAATAAAGATTAGAGAAGAAATAAATAAAATTGAGAAGAATAAAACAATAGCAAAAATCAATGAAACCAAGAGCTGGTTCTTCGAGAAAATAAACAAAATAGATAAGCCTCTAGCCAGACTTATTAAGAGTAAAAGAGAGTCAACACAAATCAACAGTATCAGATACGAGAAAGGAAAAATCACGACGGACCCCACGGAAATACAAAGAATTATTAGAGAATACTATGAAAACCTATATGCTAAGAAGCTGGGAAACATAGGAGAAATGGACAACTTCCTAGAAAAATACAACCTTCCAAGACTGACCTAGAAAGAAACAGAAAATCTAAACAGACCAATTACCAGCAACGAAATTGAAGCGGTAATCAAAAAACTACCAAAGAACAAAACCCCCGGGCCAGATGGATTTACCTCGGAATTTTATCAGACATACAGGGAAGACATAATACCCATTCTCCTTAAAGTTTTCCAAAAAATAGAGGAGGAGGGGATACTGCCAAACTCATTCTATGAAGCTAACATCACCCTAATACCAAAACCAGGCAAAGACCCCACCAAAAAAGAAAACTACAGACCAATATCCCTGATGAATGTAGATGCAAAAATACTCAACAAAATATTAGCAAACCGAATTCAAAAATACATCAAAAGGATCATACACCATGACCAAGTGGGATTCATCCCAGGGATGCAAGGATGGCACAACATTCGAAAGTCCATCAACATCATCCACCACATCAACAAAAAGAAAGACAAAAACCACATGATCATCTCCATAGATGCTGAAAAAGCATTTGACAAAGTTCAACATCCATTCATGATAAAAACTCGCAGCAAAATGGGAATAGAGGGCAAGTACCTCAACATAATAAAGGCCATCTATGAAAAACTCACAGCCAACATTATATTGAACAGCGAGAAGCTGAAAGCATTTCCTCTGAGATCGGGAACTAGACAGGGATGCCCACTCTCCCCACTGTTATTTAACATAGTACTGGAGGTCCTAGCCACGGCAATCAGACAAAACAAAAACATACAAGGAATCCAGATTGGTAAAGAAGAAGTTAAACTGTCACTATTTGCAGATGACATGATACTGTACATAAAAAACCCTAAAGACTCCACCCCAAAACTACTAGAACTGATATCGGAATACAGCAAAGTTGCAGGGTACAAAATCAACACACAGAAATCTGTGGCTTTCCTATACACTAACAATGAACCAACAGAAAGAGAAATCAGGAAAACAACTCCATTCACAATTGCATCCAAAAAAATAAAATACCTAGGAATAAACCTAACCAAAGAAGTGAAAGACTTATACTCTGAAAACTACAAGTCACTCTTAAGAGAAATTAAAGGGGACACTAACAGATGGAAACTCATCCCATGCTTGTGGCTAGGAAGAATTAATATCGTCAAAATGGCCATCCTGCCCAAAGCAATATACAGATTTGATGCAATCCCTATGAAACTACCAGCAACATTCTTCAATGAACTGGAACAAATAATTCAAAAATTCATATGGAAACACCAAAGACCCCGAATAGCCAAAGCAATCCTGAGAAAGAAGAATCAAGTAGGGGGGATCTCACTCCCCAACTTCAAGCTCTACTATAAAGCCATAGTAATCAAGACAATTTGGTACTGGCACAAGAGCAGAGCCACAGACCAATGGAACAGACTAGAGAATCCAGATATTAACCCAGACATATATGGTCAATTAATATTTGATAAAGGAGCCATGGACATACAATGGCGAAATGACAGTCTCTTCAACAGGTGGTGCTGGCAAAACTGGACAGCTACATGTAGGAGAATGAAACTGGACCATTGTCTAACCCCATATACGAAAGTAAACTCAAAATGGATCAAAGACCTGAATGTAAGTCATGAAACCATTAAACTCTTGGAAGAAAACATAGGCAAAAACCTCTTAGACATAAACATGAGTGACCTCTTCTTGAACATATCTCCTCGGGCAAGGAAAACAACAGCACAAATGAACAAGTGGGTCTATATTAAGCTGAAAAGCTTCTGTACAGCAAAAGACACCATCAATAGAAGAAAAAGGAACCCTACAGTATGGGAGAATATATTTGAAAATGACACATCCGATAAAGGCTTGACGTCCAGAATATATAAGGAGCTCACACGCCTCAACAAACAAAAAACAAATAACCCAATTAAAAAATGGGCAGAGGAACTGAACAGACAGTTCTCCAAAACAGAAATACAGATGGCCAACAGACACATGAAAAGATGCTCCACATCGCTAATTATCAGAGAAATGCAAATTAAAACTACAATGAGGTATCACCTCACACCAGTAAGGATAGCTGCCGTCCAAAAGACAAACAACAACAAATGTTGGCGAGGTTTTGGAGAAAGGGGAACCCTCCTACACTGCTGGTGGGAATGTAAATTAGTTCAACCATTGTGGAAAGCAGTATGGAGGTACATCAAAATGCTCAAAACAGACTTACCATTTGACCAGGAATTGCACTCCTAGGAATTTACCCTAAGAATGCAGCAATCAAGTATGAGAAAGACTAATGCACCCCTATGTTTATTGCAGCACTATTTACAATAGCCAAGAATTGGAAGCAACCTAAATGTCCATCGATAGATGAATGGATAAAGAAGAAGTGGTACATATACACAATGGAATACTACTCAGCCATAAGAAAAGGGCAAATCCTACCATTTGCAGCAACATGGATGGAGCTGGAGGGTATTATGCTCAGTGAAACAAGCCAAACGGAGAAAGAGAAATACCAAATGATTTCACTCATCTGTGGAATATAAGAACAAAGGAAAAACTGAAGGAACAAAACAGCAGCAGAATCACAGAACTCAAGAATGGACTAACAGGTACCAAAGGGAAAGGGACTGGGGAGGATGGGTGGGTAGGGAGGGATAAGGGGAGGAGGGAGAAGAAGGGGGTTATTAAGATTAGCATGCATGGGGGAGTGGGAGAAATGGGAGGGCTGTACAACACAGAGAAGGCAAGTAGTGATTCTACAACATTTGCTATGCTGATGGACAGTGACTGTAAAGGGGTTTATAAGGGGGACCTGGTATAGGGGAGAGCCTAGTAAACATAATATTCGTCATGTAAGTGTAGATTAATGATACCAAAAAAAAAAAAAAGGCAGTTCCTGTGTGGAGACCTCCAATGAGTCCTACACAAGGGTATAAAGGGCATATAAAAGTGTAGGCAAAGGGTCTGTTTTTGTTTATACAGAGGATCAAAGCCTAATTGGGCTACCTCGAAAATGAACTAAGATACAATATGAAAAAGAACTTCCAACATCAGCACTCTCTGGAAGACTCATGCCAGAAGATGATCATCAAAAAACCCCAACAAAGATCCACACACTGCTACAGCTGTAGATGCACTCATCCCACCAGTTCCTGGACTTGCCATGGGAATGAAGAAGGAGATATCTAAGCTGGCCTGTGCATACAGTAAAACAACAAATTTGACTGGATCTATACTGTTGGAACTCAAATAAGAATTAGGAGAAGTGCAAATTGTAGCGCTCCAAAATCTTACAACTACAGACTATTTACTGTTAAAAGAATATATGGGATGTGAACAGTCCCCAGGAAAGGGTTGTTTTAATTTGTCTGATTTCTCTCAGACTGTTCAAGCTCAGTTGGACAATATCCACCATATCATAGATAAGTTTTCAGAAATGCCTAAGGTGCCTAACTGGTTTTCTTGGTTTCACTGGAGATGGCTGGTAATTACAGATATGCTTTGGTTATATAACTATACTCCTATTATGTTGATGTGTGTGTGCAATTTAATTAGTAGTTTAAAACCTATACATGCTGAAGTTACTCTACAAGAAGATATGTCAAAGAAATAATCAATCTTCCCATGTTTTCTTCCGCCTGCTACTTCTATAGCTTTTCTTCTTCCTTCCTAATTACAACCCTTAAATAGAATTCGTGCCTCATATCAAATTTACCGAGTATCATAATTCTTCCACGTGGTAAAGATACCTCAAGACAAATGCTGGGCATAGAAGCCACAGGGCATAAATATGCAAAGAAGTAAAAAGCTAACCTTTTCAAACAATAAGGCTTCCCTCTCACTTACCAACTTAACATTTCCCTGTATGGCCCCGGAAGATGACTGGTTAGCCAGAGACGGGTAAGATTCCTCAAGGGAGGAACAACCTAAGACAGGCACAGTCGCAGGGGCGCCATCAGGTGAGAAATTGGGGATCAACAGAGGTGAGGCTTAGAACCTCACCCTCCCTGTTCTGAGAGAAATCTTCTGCATACGTGGATGTTTTATTGCCCTGGTCTAGCTTGGATTAACACATAGTCTACAGGCACACACCTGATCATCTACATTTGCTCTCTTACAACACTAAACTATGTTTTCTACCTTTATCTTGTATCTACCTACCACTTCAGCATTTTATTAAAAATAATAATAATAAAGAGAGAAATGTGGTATCCACATATACATCAAGTATAAAAATCAAATGAGTATTCATATTTGAACTGACTGTTTATAGTTCATAATGCATGAGCAAAACCGAAAGCTTCTGTGATGACTGCCCTTGTAATGTTCACCGTGTAACTTATTCACTATGTAAGAATTTGTTCTCCATGTAAGAAATTGTTCGTTATGCTTCAGAAGATTGGAGACTGATGAAAATTAGGCTTGGGGTGGATTAATGATTGTGCATTGAGCATTGACTCCCCTATACAGAATTTTATTGTCGTTAACAACCATTTGATCAATAAATATGAGAGATGCCCTCACAAAAAAAAAAAAAAAAAAAAAAAAGGATAGACTTCCAGTGGTAAAATAAATAAGTAACCGGGATGTAATGTCTAGCATAAGGAATATAGTGAAAATATTGTAACAACTTGGTATGGTGATAGCTGGTACCTAGAATTATCATGTATATAAATGTTGAATCACTGTGTTGTACACCTGAAACTAATGTAATGTAATACTGTGTGTCAACTACCCTTCAATAAAAAATAATCACCTACAAAATAAATAAATAAATAAATAAAAAGAGACGTAAAGCATAAAATACCTCAGAACTATTCCAGCAGGAAGACTCCACAATGCTAAAGTATCATTTTGTATTCAGTATTTCAAAGTTCCTGTGGGTCAGATATCTCTGCTGACAGGGAAGCCAGGCCACAGTGCGGGCCCAGCTGAGCTCCGCTGATGCCCCACGTCCCTTACTGCTCTGGGACTTGTCCCCTTAGTCAGTTCCCAGTTCTTATTCAGCTGATTAACAACAGGGGTGTCCCTTTTCGTTCTGAGAACAATTCTCCAATTTTCAAGAGGGTCTCAGTATTCAGTAAACTTTCCCTAGAGCTCAAAGGCCAGGAACCAAATCAATCTTCTGTCTCCCTGAATATGTTTCTGCCCGCCATGCCCTGTACTGGGTCTGAGGTGTGGCTATTGCCTCCTGCTCATGGTGACCCCACTCTGCTTCCCCCAAGCCTAGACCACTCCATTGTTCTCCCACACTTCCTGTTACAAGGGGTGTACTGGGCATGCCTACACAACCTCACTTGAGATTCCTCTTGGCCTCACCCGGCACTCCAGCCGTTGCCCGGGTGGCCAGGTCTTTTTAGGCTTTGCACAGCTTCCCATGGTTATGGCTCAAGAATGCCTCATGCCAGGCTTCTCCCTGAGCTCCTGCTTCCAGCCTCGGAGCTTCCCTGATGAGGGGCTGCTCTGCACTTACAGCAGCCACCCAGAGTGGGCTGGGGAGGAGCGGGGGGCCCCTCTGACAATGGCAGCAGGACTCTGAGATGAATAAAACCCCCGCTAGCCCCTTGGGTGGCCAGTTCTGAGAGTGTCTGAGGAGGCGTCTGGAGATGCTTGCAGTGTGGTGTGACCGGCTAGAGAATGCACCTTTGTTTTGGCTTTTCAGGCTCCATTCCCTTGCTCTGCCTCTCAGTCTCGTTCCCTTGGACCAGGTACACTCCTAAGTTCCTGGTGGGAAAGCCCTTCTAATGAGGCTCTTGTTTTCAAGCTAAGACAGAGGATGTTAAATAAATGAGCAAACAAACAACTGTGTGTCTCTGGGTATATATACATGTACGTTTGCAAGTCTGTAAAATTTTTTTCCTACCCTTCTAATTTGGGGTTTAGTCATACACTGAGCATCAGTCCCAGCCAACCACCCAGTAATCAAACACTGTTACATCCCAGCTTAGGCAATCTTACCCTTCCAAACAGTTTTGCACAACTCAGATTTCACATAAGTCAAAATGACTGCCAAGTTATCACCTGGATTTTAAAGGGGCAGGACCTATAACACAAACATTTATGGGTACAATATAATTTAAAATACTGTTTACTGTCACTGAAGTCACCAAAATGTTTCCACATGCAGTGAAAGGACTCCAGCCCCTTCCTATGAGTTTAGCTTTTTTTTTTTAATCTGTAAATCAACTGTCTTAGGTTTACAAATGGCCTTCTATTCTTGTTCCCTCCTGGTGGCTTTTTGGACAAGACTGGAAGAATATGAGCATAAAGACCTACAGACACCCTGGAAATAACAGGAGGTGGTGCTGTGAGAAACCCTATAGGGGCCCCTTAAACCTAAAGCAAAAAAGTCTTTCTCTCGGGAGCCACTGCCTCCTCTGAGCCCTTGCTTCACGGCATTACTTTGTGCTCCAGCTGAATGTGTGTTTTCATGCATAACACAACCTTTTCCACATCTCTAACATGCTATCAGCACCTTCTGGAACAATTTGTATGGGTCATGTTTGCATTAGTCACAGCTTGTGGGACCTGGAGAGCAGCTGTGCTGACCAGGGAGACTAGAAGCCTTGTTTGGAGTCCCTACTTAGCCTGTCTCTGTTACCCTGGAAAGGACTGGATGGTTTTTTCATTCCTAGGATTTTTCTGATATTTACGAATGGCCATATGAAAAAGTACCGATGAGTAGCCTGCTTATTTTTAACTATCATAGTAAACATCCCAGCAGGAAAATACAAGATCAAATATCCTAGAGGTCGAATGCCTGCTTCCTAGCTGGAGTTTCAGAACTGCTTGAAGCTGAAAGCCGCCAACTCCCATGGCATTCGTATCCTGGGAAAGCGTGGAGGATGCCGGTCCCTAGGGGATCCTCTCCTGGGTTGGAAGGCAGTTTGCACTCTGTCAGGCGAAAGGAAACACATATTAGCCAAACCCAGACAGACTGCTCAGATGCAGTTAAAGAGTCCCAGCAGAGTTCCTTGAAGCTTTCTGATTGAAGTTCAACCTCAAGGTTATGCCCGAGCAGACTGCGCAGGAAGCCGCGATGTCGAACATAGTTGACAACTCTCCAGGATCAAATCTGTCCAGATCTCCGGAAGAAAAGCTCCCTTCCATGGACGGAGAGATGAGTCACGGGGCTTGGGCTCAAAGGGTCTAAACCCCCAGCCCGTGGCTTCCTGGGGCTCCCGGCTAGGTCAGAGGCTCAGGGATCCAATGAGGAATAGAGGGGACTCACTTCACCTCTGCCGACTGCTATACTGCTGTTTCTGATATTATCTGAACATTTCAAGCCAAATTTTGAATTAAAAATCAGCATTAAATGCAAGGGTGGGATTTTGTTTACATGCCTAGAAAGATTGTTGCAGAAGAAGTCACAGTGCCTGACCCTTCAGCTCATCTCTTCGTCCACAGGCTCCTGATACATTATACATATATATATTCTCACCTGATAAACCCCTTGAGATATGGGCTCAGACATTTGCTGGGTCTACTGAGAAAGAAGATCTGGGAACCGGCCCTCAGAAGGCCCCCCATTCTCCCTTGTAGGCCTGGTTAAGATGGAGGGATGTTAGCAGTTCCTGAACACTTCTGCCCTAAGGAACTTCAGATAGGCCCAAAAAAATGAAAGGACTTTGAACGATTGTTACCAGCAGAAGTCTGGGAAATGACCAGCTCAGGTATTTGCTAAGCTATTTAATGAGGCTGCATAAGCAATAAGGAGAAGTTGATAGGGTTTTAGTGTCACTGAGGTTTCCAGGGTGAATTAGAGAAAGCAGCAAAGTAAGAGGAGAGTGGATTTAAAAATTAACCTGTGCGTGAATGTACTATGCTCAGAACAGGAATTAAAAAGCAAACAAGGATTAATTGATCCCCTCCTCCCCCAGAAGCAGGACGCTGGCACTTCAGGAGCAAAATTGATTGGCTGAGAATACACTCCGCTGGGTAATTAAACAAGGAAGCCAATCAATATTTGGTAGCTGGGATTTAGATACGCATTGACCAGCTCTCAGAGGAATTCAGAAGGGAACAGGAGAATCGCTGTTCGGTGCAGGCAAGATTGGATCTTAAGGTTTCTGAATTAAAAAAAAAAAAGTGCCTTGCTCTCCTTTCCTCTCTCACTTTAAAAACTCCTCTGATTCATTATTAACCCAAGCAAAAAGACAGATCCCCGCTCAGAGCATTTCTCTCAGTGTCAGGCGTCAGACGTAAAGTGATTACATGGGTCACTTATGTAACTGCAATTAAGCTGCCTGTTAAGTTCACATAGCTAAATAAAAATCACAACCAAGTTACTTATTAGCTACCTTGAACCTACCTCCCTAAGAGCTAGAGGGCTGGTGAGACAGTGGGCTGGAGCGATCCACCTTGCTATCTGTTGTGGTTTTTCAGTCAGGTGGGTCATGAGCATCCTTTGGGTGGCTGAACAACCAGAGCTCCTAGAGATGTCCCAAAACAAATCAGAATCATAGGCACACCAGCTCCCTGCCAAGCTGCTCAGACCCCAGTTGGAGAAACCTAAGTCTCCCACAAATAAACCACGAAGGTGGGAGATGTCAGGCAAAGGACACAGGCAGAAGCAGAAAGGGCTTCTCTTCAAAGCCCTGCAGGGGAAAGCCCTTTCATGGGAAGGTTCAGGGCACAGGCTCGGCCAAGGCTATTGTTTGTTGGTCTTGGGATTCCCTGGGGAAGAGGTGGGAGAAAATCTAGGCCTAACAGTTCACAATTGGCCCAGTGAGCGAGAGCCACTCGTTTGGGACTTCCGTATTCTTGGAGTCTTCTGGGAGAAACCAGTTTATTCCACTCCTTGCTTGTAAACCCATGGATTCCTCTAGTTACATAAGCAGTTCGGCTTTCTGGCTGGGAAACAAAGAGAGAACATGAGGGCTCTTGGAAACACAAATGGCTAAAACCAGGGCAACACACCAGAGAAGGAGACTGGTTTTATCCAAAGAGAAAGAAATGTTTATAGGATGTGAGTGAGTGATCCGTGTCTCGGAGGATCCGTATTATAAAATTCTAGACTCCTTCATAGAGACAGAAGGTAGAGCAAGTGGTTACCAAGACCTGGAAGGAGGGGGACAGGGAGTTGGTGCTTCATGGGTACAAAGCTTCGGTTTGGAATGATGAAAAAGTTCTGGAGACCACTGGTGGTCATGGTGGCAAGATGGTGAGTGTCTTTAGGGCTGCTTAACTGTACACTTCCAAATGTTTAAAATGGTAAATTTTATGTTAATGTATTTTACCATAATAAAAATTCTAGAGTCGGTAATGACAATGTAATTTCCTAAATAATTCATATAAACATAGAGCCTATAGCTAAGGTATCTCCATGTTTTAAAACAACATTGCTGAGGGGCACCAAAAAGATAAAGACTTGAAGGTGTTAGAGATGTACCTGAGATTCAAACTCAAGGCGTTCGTGTGAAACATTCCCCAAAGAACATGTCAGCCCCAGTCCCTGTGTCCCCCTGCTGCCTGCTCCGTGTGCTTCTGCCTCTGTGCCCTGTCCCCTCCCCAGGCCCACGGAAGAGACGCTCAAGAGCCACTTTGTCTTCTCTGCCCCCAACTACCACCCCTTCTGCTTTTCTTTTCTTTTTTTTATTAAGCTATCATTGGTATACAATCTTATGCTCAGGTTTCACATGAGCAACATTGTGGCTACCACACTCCCCCCATTATCAAGTCCCCACCACACACCCCATTACAGTCACTGTCCATCAGCATAGTAAGATGCTATAGAGTCCCTCTTTATCTTCTTTGTGCTATACTGCCTTCCGCGTGCCCCCCCTACATTATGTGTACTAATCATAATGCCCCTTAATCCCCTTCTCCCTCCCTTCCCACCCACCCTCCCCAGTCCCTTTCCCTTTGGTAACCATTAGTCCATTCTTGGGTTCTGTGAGTCTGCTGCTGTTTTGTTCCTGCAGTTTTTGCTTTGTTGTTATACTCTGCAGATGAGTGAAATCATTTGGTACTTGTCTTTCTCTGCCCGGCTTATTTCACTGAGCATAATACCCTCTAGCTCCACCCATGTTGTCACACCTTCTGCTTTTCTAATCCAGTCCACATTCTTTCTCTTTTGATTTCAGGAAGGGATCTAGAGCATTCACTGACATGGAGGTACAAGGGTCTAAGATTTATACAGCCTGCCCAGGAATGTTTACATTTCATCTGGAAGCTAAACTTTAAGCAGGGAGAATTGAAATAGAGAAATGAGATTGGGGTTTACAACCTCTCCACCTCTTCCCTTAGGCAGTGTATTTTTATATCTTAAAAGCGGAGGAAGCTTCTAATCAGATGCACCTCCCAGATAACCTTAGAAATTTCTCTTCCCAAGTCGCTTGTGCTGGTCAGTTTCTTCTTCATGCACTGCTCTCAGGAGCCCAGACCATACCCTTGCCCATCAGTCCTCTTGGCCAGAGCCCCACACCAAGTTAGGTCATTCATTGGGTACAGAAATGTCTCCAAAGCACCTTCTAAATCTGTCAGGGCCAATTTAGAAACAGAAGGCTGAGGGCAAATGGAAACGTTGGGGGAGCACTCATGGAGAACAGAGCTAGCCTAGCCCTGAAGGCAATTCATTACTAATCCAAAGAGTAGTTCCAAACAAACAAGACCACACGGATGTTGGCAAAGAGTACAAGGAAAGTTCTATCTTCACTTGAGCCTGTAGCCTGTCCTAGAACAAAGAAGCAAAGGTTCCTTAAACATAAACACAGCTGACTCTCAGAAGGGAAAGAGAGTCTCTCTTTTATATCTGCAAGACCAGAATCGGCAGGGGTCCTGCCCAGGAAGTCATATTTTTACAAGGCTCCCCAGGAAAGCTGATGGTCTACATTAAAGAGAGGACAACTAAAAAGCCAGAGTAGGGTGCTCTGTGTTAGCTCTTGTTCTATGGTGTTGTGAACATCAACAGAAAGAATATGAAGTTTATCTTATTTATTTACGTATTTTTAAAACAGCAGGAAGATGCTGATAGGAAACCATACTCAACAAGGCAGCTCTAAGCAACCACAAAGGACCTGTTGTTTCATATTAAAGGGTCACCAACCATCAACAGTGACAAGTCCAATTAAAATATGTCCTGTGGCTTTGATTTCCCCTGATGCACAGAAAACCCTCTTACCCAAGCTAAGCTAAAGGGCAGAAGGCCCTTTTCCGTTTCTTAAGTGGGGGGATTTGGGGGGGTGAAAGAGAAGGGAGGATCTAGAGGAGTCTGCCACCAGGACAGTGAACTATAGGGACACCTTGGAAATCTACACAGAATTAGGGAGAGGCTGACAGGGAAGGTGTGTCTCTCTCACCTGCAGAATCAATGCCAGCACCTGTCTTTGTGCATCTGTGCTGCTGCAGCAGAATACTATAAACTGGGTGGCTTGTGAATAACGAAATTCACTGCTCATGGCTCTGGAGGCTGGCAGCCTCAGACCAGGGCGATGGCCCTCCTCTGGGCTGCAGACGTCATGTCCTCAGCAGATGAGATGTGCTTTGTATGTCTCTGTGTATACAAGATCTTGTTTTGGACATGCCCTCTTGCGTGCTGCCATACACCATCAGTCACCAAATCTTGCTGATTCTGATCTCCTTTGGGACCCTCCTACACACTTTCTTCCCCATTTTTATTGCTCCCACTGCCCTCCAACCTAGTTGTTCAAGTTGACCTGATCCACTGGTCACTCACCATTACAGTATTAGGTTCTCAGCCTTCTGGCCACCTTCAGTGATTTGAGGGAGGAAGGGCCATAAGTCGCCTCTACCCTCAACCAGGTGACCTGCTGTAATGACAGCAAGTCTCAGATGAAATCCAGACACACAGAGATGCTTATCAGCAGATAGGAACAAACATCAGACCACGTGGCCTGTGACCCTGGCACAGGCCCAGCTCCACACTCTTCCACCGGAGGCAGATGTGACAAGAAGCCACAGCAAGGCTCATTCATTGGTCCAAGGACAGAACTTTCCTTAAGCAGATGGACAGAGGATTCAGTGGAATTCTAAGACCTGGAAGCCATTTCAGAGGGTATGATACTTGTACCCTGTTCATGCAAACAAGGATGGCTACACAACTTGTCTAACTGATCAAACATCACTCATTTCACCCATGAAAAATAAATCCAACACCCAATACAGTGATTAATACACATTCTGATGTACTGGCAATAAATATAGATGAAGTGTGAGTGTCAGCCTCTGCAACATAATAGAACTACCCCTACATAAACTGGGAGAATTAGGAAACTTCAATGCCAAATAGGTAGCAATGAAACAAAGTTAAATACAAGTGATCATCCCCTTGTTTAAACAGAGTTCCTATAAAAAAATTATAGACTATCACAGTGTATACATAGACTTTCACTGCTCCTTGTCAAACTGCCCTTCATTCCCCTTTGAACATACCCCAAGGGCATTAGTGCATTTCTCCTCTGCCTCTGACCTCAAGCAAGGCCTGATGATCTGTAACTCTGTCCCTTAAATGGTACAATATTACCTTTCCATTCCTTTATTCAGCAAACACTTGAACCCCTCATGCAATCACTCAAGCCAGGAGGGGAGGGGCTAAGTGAACTGTCCTGACTGCGCGGCACTCAGTCTGGGGAAGGCGCGGACGCTGGAACAGACAAGAATAATACGAGGCAGCAGATGCAAGGCCTGAGATGTGCCCAGGTTACAATGCAAGCACAAAGGAGGCACTCAGGAGAGGCAAACATCAGAGGGGGTTTCTTTCCAGAGGAGTGTTATAATAACTAGACTGAGCCTCAGGGAAAGAGTGGAGGGTTCGGCTGTGCATTTTGGGCAAAGAGGGGGAAAAAAATCCAATAATAAGAGCTACACTCGATTAAATTCCTGCTGGTTTCCAGGCACTTTTCTAGGTATGTCACCTAGGCCTTTTCAGTTACTCTTCATTACCACCCTCACGGATTGATACTGTTACTATTTCCATTTTGCAGATGAAAAATGGAAGCTCACAGGAGTTAAATCACTTGCCTAAGGAAAAATAACTTGGAAGCGGTAGAGCAAGGATCTGAACCCAGGGCTTTCTTACTCCTAAGACATTAAACTATTCTTTATTCGGGAACTGCATATAAGCAATTGAGTGGGTCTGAAACTCAAGTTCAAGACAGAACATTGCAGTCAAGCCAGCCAGAACCTGCGTTCATGGTTCATTTTCTCATCCCCGGTGTAACTACCTGAGTCACTTACATTTCTCTGTCTCTGCCACAGGGTTAAACACAGAGTAGAGACTCAGAAGAACTGAGTGACTGATTTTAGAGGGGAAGAATTTCCAGAATAGATGGCTGCACCAGCCACTGAGCAGTGATTCACTTCTTTACAAAAGGAGCCAATTTTCCTTCAAAAACAGGGCTTCCAACATGCCCAGCATCAGCAGATATGTGAGCGTTTTCCATGAGGTATGTCCTGAAGTGGGCCGTAGGGACACAGCGCAGAATAAACGGGGCAAGGTCCCTTCTGTCAGAGAGCTTAAAACTTCTCCTAATTTGACCTCTCTAGTTCCTGAAAAATGTCAGAGAAATAAATACCAACTAATAGCCACAGCGGCTCTGACGGTGCGCATCCCCAGGAGCAGGCCCTGCCCTTGCACGGGTCCAGTGCGCCAGGCTCAGGCCTGCCTGACCGCTGCCCATCCCTCAGCCCATCACCACTAGATCCCTGCCCTCAAGGGGTCCAAGGCCGTCACTTATCTGGCCACCAAGAGCTGTCCAGGGGGTGTCCTCTGGCTTCCCCATCCAGGAAGCCCCTGTGAGTCCAGCACTGTGCCCCCAGCCCGCAGCACTGTCGGTTTTGGCCTTAGAGCTCAGCCTTAGGCAAGGCGCTGGGATTTTCCCCTTAAGAAGAATGTACCTCTATGCAAGTCCCCCTCTGCAGAAACGTCCACAGTGTCAAAAAGAAACAGGAGAGAAAGAGAAGGATTCACAACAAAGCGTTTGGATGTGACGTCTAGTTGTCTGATCTCATCCTCTTTCTTACTCTGAACCGCAGACATGCTGAATGTGGAGACAGGAAAATCTGCCTCCCACCCGCTGCCCAGTGTGTGGGAAGAAAGGTGGGCTGGGGAAGGAGGGGGCCCGGAGGCTGGGGGTTCTCTTTTTTCCCAGCAGCATGGCCAAGTGAGGAGAGAATCCAGAAGCAAGCGCCCAGACCGAAGGTGAGACAGAGGCCGCCGGAGCTCAGGCTTCTGTAGGAGGCGGCCGCCTCCTCGGCCCACTCTGGGGGATCCTCTCGCCGAGCTGCACAAGGCCTCAGCCTCCACATGGGGCTCCCCTAGAGTCCCCTTCCATCTCCTGGCCTGTGTCCCACCTCCTGCCTCCCTTACAGACGGGATCCTGTCCCCGGGGCCTCTCTCCTGCTCTAGCCACCGGCTGAGCCCACTGTCCCTGCCAGAGGCTCCATCCCCGGGCTCCTGGGGGCAGGGAAGTTTGTATACAGCACGAGCTCCCAGCCTCAACCCTGAGGCCAGGGCTCCTTTGTTCTTCTGAGTCCTGCCCTGCATGCCCTGCGGTGGCAAGGATCACTTAACCCCGAGCCATTTGCCTAGACTAGACACACTGCCAGGTTTGGGGCCCAAGGTGCATCCATGGACTTGGAGCTGGACTTGGAGCTACAAGGGTGCTCGCGACATCCCCCTCAAGGCCTTCCCCCTCCCCCCGACCATGGGATCCGGTGGCCACCATGGCCTCAGCCAGAGCACAGCAAGCTTTTTGGAAAGGGTCAGACAGTCAGTATTTTAGGCTTTGTTGGCCTCATACAGTCTGTGCCATGCATCCATTGTTTGCAGGGGGTGGTGAGGGATGTTTTGAGATCCTTTAAAAATACATAAACTATTCTTAACAGGGACAAAAACCAGATGTGGCCCACGGTTAGCCAACACCGTTGGGATACTACATTGGCCTTTCCTAAGTCCAGTGCAAGCAGGATGATGACCTCCTTGGGCGGATTTCTGACAATCAAACAAACTCCTCCTGAGTGGTGACCCTGCCTGGGTTATAATGATGTCATGCAAACAGCTGATCATAATTAACTTAGAGAGACACTTAACCAAGAGGAATCAAGTTTTTCCATCAATCCCCTTTTTTTCATAAAAAGTATAATTCCTCATCAAAATAGACAAGCTCGGCAATTTTTAAAATAAGAGTATGCAATTACTACCACCACACGAATCACGGTTACCAACCATTGAGGACCTACTAAATGCCAGATTCCATGTGTTCTGAATCACATGTTTTCTGCTTTGATTCCTGCAGCTGCACCCCATTGTAGATACCAATGCAATCCAGGGGTCAGCTGAGGTCACTGTGCCATTTGAGATTGAAATAAATTTGGCTTAATGCCTCTATCTTAAATTCTGTGGGAAGGCCAAGATTCTGGTAAGTTCTCAGGCAAGTTCCAGCCAGTTCTCAAGGTACTTCTGGCTCCACATCCCACTCTGTCTCTGTCCCCTCCTACAGCTCCCCTCTTCTCCCACTCAGCTGTGGCCCAAGACCTGGGACACAGCTCTTTTCTGAGACTTCTTCCAAACACATTCATCCAGTAGCTTTGCATTGAAGCCTATTTTACTGAAAACTTAAGACTATGGAAAGTCTTGGCCTTGAAGCAGCCACAGTGTCAAAATTACCTGTATCCAGAAAATCAAGCACAAGATACCTTGTTTTTCAAGGGTGGGCCACCCCATCATGTATCAGGGGTTTCCCACCAGCCACATTTCTCCAGAGACTTCCACCCTTGCAGGAAGCTCTATGCTCTTCTCCGGGTTTTTGTATAGTCATATGACTCTATTTTTCTACCTAACTTCCAGCCTCTAGAGCTATTTGATTGTCCCCTACCCATGCTGGGACATGGTTATTGACTCTGGAAGGTGCCTAGTTAGTGTTAGTGTACACTTGCCCACCTTCCCCTCAGTCACAAGTTGCCTTGCCTATATACAAGATGGAAAGCAAACGTCTCAATTCACTTAGGAAGTTCTTGTACAAACCGAAATTGAATACAACCATTTCTTTGGCAACCTGAAACTACAGAGCCTAGAGTAAAAAACAATTTCCTCAACGTATCTGTATCTCTTCCTGTGTAACAAATTTTAACCCACAAATGCAAAAACACACACGCAAATAATCAATGTCTCCTAATAGACATTTCGGATGCCTTTTAGGCTGGTCATACCTCTTCCTCGACAGCTGAGCTGAACAGAACTTCAAAATAGAATAACAAAACTCTCTAGGAACCTAGGAATAGCTGCAGGAAATGTTCAGAGTTCATACTTTTCCGGTTCCTACTCAAGAAAGCGTGTCCACCGCCATGTCTCCTCACTTAAGAACATGCTGGGTCCTCCTAGAAGTCAGAGAGCTTCCTTGGCCTTTTGGGTGAATTATCTCATGGTCATTATCTTAGGGCCACTTAACAGCTAGAGCAAAGGCACAGACTTTCTGCAGAACCCAGACAGTAACCAGTCATTTTCTTCTGAATAGAAGACAAATTCTTTGCCCAAGTAATAATTTTCTAGCTTCTGTGCGGAAGTCTTACCTTCCAGAGAATCACACTTTCGGCACCAGAGGAAAGGAGCTCCATCTGGCCCCTTTTGCCTTCCTTGGCTTGAATTCCCCAGGCCATTGTTACTCTCCTTTGGGAGGCCTAAGGCAAAGGCATTTCCTAGCAAATGCGAATAATAGGAGGCAGGTAGTAAGGTGGAGCTTGTAACACAGGAAACGTGTGAGCATTCAAAACCCTCCCTTTGAATAACTGACCCCAGCTATATGTCCCAAGTGCCAGGATCTGTGAAAGCCTGGGATGTAGGAAATCTGGTCATTGTCTTGTGACGACAAACTGCAATGTTTATATAAAGACTTCTCTATCATGTGCTCTCAGAGGATGGTTCTTGGCCCAAGTGGAAATTCTGTGAGCTATATTTAAAGGGGTGACTGTTTTTCCAGTAGGAGAAGAGAGGAGAATAAATTACTGTGGGAAACCAAGGGGCAGAAAGGACAGCTTTAGAATAAATGCTTTGGAGAATCAGGTCCTCAGGGTCAGGGTGTCTACAAATAGTTGGTTTAGTACCTTGGTAATTAGCCACTACAGAAATCACTGCTACAGAGGCTGGCACAGCATGGCACACATGAGCAGTATAACTTTCAGGTGGCAGTACCCTTTCCCTGGAGCCCTGTAAACCTACCGTATTCCCTGGCAGCCAGGGTCCCAGCAGTGCAGAGGGGAGGCATCTCCTTCCAGCGGCCTCTGGCATTCTCACAAGCCTGTGGGACGTGTTTTTCATTTTCTTTGATGAGATTTGTCTGTGTGCTTTCCAGCTGCAGCCAGGATTGGTTCTAGAGTGACCTCGTGGCTCCAGGCAAAGATACTAACATCTGATGGGACCCTGGAATACGGAAGGACCCTCCTGATTCAAACCCCAGCTAGGACACCGGGCACTGTTAGGAGGTTCCCATCCTGCCCTCCAGTGTGGCAACTTCATCAGTCAAAGATGCGCCACCATCTGAGGGCACAGTTCTAGAACACAGACCATCAATTCAAGGCTGCTTTGCTTTGGAGATTTACGGGCTACTTTTACTTGTGAAATTATCTCATGTGCATTTCCTTCCTTCTTGCTCATGGATTGTACATGTAAAACAATTGTCCTTATGGAGTTATCATCAGTGTGGGGCAGGGGCAAGGAGGCTTGCCACAGCTGCAGTAATGGTTCAGGCTGGTAGACAAGTAGCAAGAGTGCAAAATGGGAGCATATCTCCAAGGAGCTTCCAGAATGTGCTGGGCTGGCACTTTATGAGCATTATGTCGCCGAATCCTCAGCACACCCACCCTCACCCTCCAAACCCAGGCACAAGTTCAAGGACAGCCAGGAATAAGGACTGAGCATACAGAATTCCAGTCCTCTTTTTGGACAAATAAAAAAAAATGTATCTTTACCAAATTTACTATAAAAGCAATTTTCAGTCCCTCCATTCTCAGAAAGGTTATAAAGGGGCATGAGGTACTTAAGAGGAGCAACAAATATTTTGCAGACATTCACAGAAAGAATTTCCTTCAGTGGTGGCTTGTGCATGTAGAAAGTCGGGGCTGTGGATCAAACCACAGTTTGCTATTCTGACGATAACTTCTGCTATTTGCTGATAGCAGCTTTCAATGCAAGAAAAAGTGACTGATACTTGTAATGCATGAACTGAAATAAACCCAGCTCACCTGAAGTGCCTATGATGTGCTCTGCATGGCTTCAAACCCTTTACATTATTAATTCATTTAACCTTCACAAAAACTCCATGAGATGAGTACCACTAGTGGTTCTGTTACACAGATGGGGAAACTGAGGCACGGGGAGGCTTAGCCCGATACTAAAGGTCAAGAGCCCAGAAAGCAGCACTTCCAGGATTCACACCTGGTGAGGCTGCAGGATCCATGCTCTTCAGAACTACATGTTTCACCCTCTTCGTTATTGGCAGAGCCATTACACCAGACAGAAATAAAGCTCACTCCGCAGAGCAAACTGAATGAGAAAAGGCAGCCCTGGGCTTACTCACCCGTCCATATCCTGGCCAAGAACACCTGGAGTGATGCTGTCAGCACCAGGGGAAACCTGAGACCTGTGTCTGAGTAAAACTGTGTATTATCTAAACCAGCACATGATTCCCTTTGTCGAGTTCCGTTAAATTAATTAAACAAGGAGCCCGTTAGACTGCAGTGCCCCTGACGCTCTGGTGGTCTACCTACGCAAACCCAAACCTCAGCCTGTAAATGCCTCAAAGTTACAAAATCAAAACCTAAGGACAACCAATCACAGGCAGCTAGACTTTAAGCTATAGCCAATCAAAGGTTTCCTTACTTTATTCTCTCCTGTAAGAGTGCTCCTAACTGCTTCTGGTTTGCCGCTGTCTGATGCGCATCAATTTTGCTCAGATAAACTCTTAAATTTTTTAACATGCCTCCGTTTACCTTTTAACTTCTAAATATAGCAGGGCAAGCGTTCAGATTTTAGGTGGAAGTAGCCAGAGGTGAAAGCAACCATTACAGGTAACTTGAAGGAGACCTGCATTTCACTGGACTTCCTCTTTTAAAGGAATACAGGAAACACTCCTGAGGTTAGATATTTGAATAAAAGTTGATGTTTGCTCACTCTGCCTTGTCAAGGGGATGATGCCTGCATGGAGAGTGGAGCTTCCTTAGCAGCACTTCAGGACCCAGGCAACATCTGATGGCATCTCTGCAGGGCTTGTTCCAGAAGTGGAGTCTCACTCCCCAGCCACCACCTGCCTGGGGGCATGAAGACATGATAGGCAGCCAGACAATCAGAGGGACTGGCAAAGGTGTGCCCAGCGCAGTTCTAACATACCTACCACCCTCCTCATATTGAATGATCTCCCCCTCCTTCCTTCTTGGGCAGGGAAGTGGCTTGAGTTGCCCGTGAGAGACCCTGGGCAGGATTACTCAGAGAAGGCGGGCTGGGTAGTTGAGTCGTCATTCCTGCCTTGCTGTTATAGACTGGAAGTTTGGGCCCAAGGAACTCCCAAGGTTCCTATTTTGAAACCTAATCTCCAGTGTGATGCTGTTAGGAGGTGGGGCCACTGGAGGTGATTAAGTCATAAGGATGAGCCCTTATGAATGGAATTCGTTAGTGCTCTTATAGAAGGGGCCCCACAGAGCTCCCTTGTCCCTTGCACCATGCAAGGACACAGCAAGAACCAGGAAGCAGGCCCTCACCAGGCGCCGGATCTGCTGGTGCTCTGATTTTGGACTTCCCAGCCTCAAAAATTGCAAAAAATAAAGGCTTGTTGTGTAAGCCACTGTCTATGGTGTTTTTGTTACAGCAGCCAGATTGGCCTAAGGCACTTGTCCTTTCTTGTCCCTTTACGAGGTAAGTGCAGGCTGTCTGCCTAGGGTGTAGATGCATCCTTTCCACAGACGGGAAGGCAGAGCGTGGCCACTGGGTGTCGATGGGCTGGCCCCCAGTAGAGATGCAGCCCCACAGTGCCCTTGGCCCCTCTGTCCTTCCCTGCCTGCCCCCCATGCCTCCCTCTTTCCCACTCTCTCCAGCATAGAACTTCCTGCCAGGCCACATCCTGTGTGGCTACAGCATCTGCCTCAGTGGCAGAGTTTTATAACCGTGGCCAGCAGCGTCTCTGCCCAGACACCTCTGGGAAGCATTTGAGGGGCCCACGGGCTCTGGGGCAAGGCTCAACCTCTGTCAGATGAGGTCCCCACTGAGAGGAAGCAGAGAGCCACTGAGCTGTCAAAACAGTCTCTTACATCACCTGCCACTGTCCCAGTATTCCCCACCCTGGAGCGCTCTAGATGTTTCCAGGACAGCGATGTCTGGGGTCTGAGGATCCCCCAGCAAAAGTACCTGAAATGCTGGTTAAAATGTGCAAAGCTGCAGGCCACACCCCAGATCTTCTGAGGTGGAACCCCTAGGAGTAGGTCTCAGAAATTGGAGTAAAAAGGCCCAGTTGACTTGGAGAACCCCTGCTTTAAAGACTCAGTTCAAATGGGAGCCCAAGTAACAGAAATAGAGGAACAGTTGACAGTGGCAGGAACAGGGATGGGACCCGAGGTTGCAGAGGCCTGATAGAAGGAATCGCCTCCATTTGGGGCTTGGGAGCCTCACCCCTTCCCATGGGAAGCTGCAGGTCTCCTGGGGCTGAGGGGCCTCTTTCTGAAGCCCTGGCTGGTTCCCCACATCAATTATTAGGTTACACTGAGGAGTGTCACCCCCTATGCTTCCCTTCTGACCTCCTCAGCGAAGGGGCCTGTTTGTGTCAAGGACCGATGGTGGCCTGGAGGGAATGCGCACTGCAGGTTCCCCTGGTGGAGGTGCAGGGACTCCTTGCTGACCTCCTTCCTGGTGGGCCTAGGGAGCCAGATGGAAGGGTGTGGGCCTTAGTGGGGAGCCAGGCAGGGACAGGGTGGGTCTGATAGTGACAGGGCTGCCCCAGAGATGGAGGGAGGAAGGGAAAGGAGATCCTTGGGACAGTGGCACGATGCCCTGCAGTTACCCATGGAGGAGACCAGAGAAGGCCACAAGCAGGAGCTCCTGCAAGGTCAGAAGTGTTGCACCCGCACAGCACAGCCGAGAACCGAGACCCAGATCAGAAGCGGCCCAAGTAAAAAGCCAGTTACCACAGGAGCAGAACCTGTAAAGAGAGGCAATTAGAGTGCCCAGCAGGGCCCTGGGTCTCCTTGCCCTGTTCTACACGTCTCCTGTCACCTCCCCACGTTTGCTCAGGCCTCCCAGTTAACCTGGAACATGTACAAAGTGGATCCAGACCCTGTAGAAAGCCACCAAATGTTGCTGTTTGTAGGCAAGTCCTGCACTTCCCATGTGCTGGGGTTCTTAGCCTGGTGTGGAGGCTTCCTGGAGCTCACAACGAAGTGCCACAAGCCAGGTGGCTGCAAACAGCAGAAGTCTATTGTCTCACAGTCCTGGAGGCCAGAGGGCTGAAATCAAGGTGGTGACAGAGCTGGTTCCTTCAGGAGGGCCTCTCCTCTGGCTTCTGGAGGTCGCTGGCAACCTGCGCTTTCCCTGGCCTAGAAATGCGTCACCTCCATCTTCACCTGGCTTTCTTCCCTGCATGTCGGTGCCTGTGTCTCTTGTCCTCTAAGGACACCAGTCATAGTGGATGAAAGGCCACCTGCTGCAGTGTGACCTCATCTTAAATTGTTTGACTCTATTTCCAAACAAGGTCACATCTGCAGGAACCACAGGTACTTGAACCTGCCCTTTTGGGAGACACAATTCAACCCACGACCTGTGGATAACTAAGAAAGAGACCCAGAGCGCTTTCTGCCCAGACTCGGCCACCTGCTTGAGGCTGTTTATCCACTTTCTCGCGTGTAAAGGAAGAACTGAAATTAACCTCTCCCAGGCCCGAAGGGCTTTGAATCTGTTTTCTCCTCTGACGTGTCCCCTGCTTCCTCCTCCGACTGGGGCTAGGGGGTTGGTGCCCGCACACCCGCCCTCCCTCCCCTTGTGTTTGAAATCAAGGAATCTTGTCTGGTATTCCAGGTCCTACCCTTAAGCCAGGGTCCCGACGGAATCCTCGGCCTCTGTGTGCGCGCAACTCCCCAGCTCCCTCCTGGCCTGGCGCCGGCTTCCCAGCTAACTCATCGCCGCCTTGCAGCAGGTTCCTGCCCGCGGCCTGTCTCCCTGCTCCTTTGAGCTATTTCCCTGCCCACTGCCTTGTCTCACCTGCACACCAGGTTTCCAGGCTCTCTCTCTTTCCACCCATTTTTGAGCTGCCAGTCGGCTTAAGCACTCTTTTCTGCCTTTCTCCCCACAAACACCTTTGTTTCCATAAAACACAGAGTTTGGCATCTTGTCTACAGTCAGAAAGCCTCAGGTGGGGTGGAGCGAGCTCTGGGCTGTGACAGGAGGGCCTGTGTTCACCAAGCTGTGCTGCTGGCCTGGGCGGCCACCCTGCCTCATGCCTCAGGGCCTCCTGTGTGTAACGGAGGGACTCAGAGTAACAGGCTCCAAACGAGCGAATAAGCATGAGCAGGGCCGCTGCACACACCCTCTGCGTGCTCGTGTTTACCCACTCCCTCCCGAATACCAGGCAGAACCTCACCGGCTCGGGCTCCTGGGACTGTGAGCGTGAGGCCTGGGCTGGCTTCTGATTTATGCAGCACACTTCCCAAGCATGAACTAAAAGCTACTCAGTATAGCCCGCACCCCAAAATAAGGTTTTTCAGAGTCCCAGGGATCAAGAGCTCAGGCTGCAGGAAGCACGGGTTCCGACGCTGGGAGCAGAGCCCTGACCATCTCTTCTGACTCTAAATTTTCGGGGGGATTCTGCGGGCTGCTGTGGAGACTGCGGGAATACTGCGTCTCAGCAGCCAGTGCAGGCAAGATTTCCAGGCAGAGGCAATGTTTATGCTTGTTACAGAGGCAGAGGTCAGCAAAAAGGCGAGTCCCTCCAGAATCCAAGCAGCCAAATGCGAGTAAGGGAGGAGAGGTGCAGGTTCCAACCCGGTTTCCAACACATTTGCCACGACAGGAACCCTGGTTTCCCTCGCCTCCCACGTCCTCTGGTGGGCGCTTAAACGCGCCATCTCTGATCAGTCCCATCACCCCGGAGGCCTTTCAATCACCAGTTTTGTTGCTGTTCTAGCTGAGGAGGGAGAGGGCAAATCACATCCTCAGACACACACAGCTGAAGAGAGGGTGAAGGTGGACCCGGGGCCCAGCCCCACTCCTCCTGACACCCCGCTCCAGGGGCAATGCGAGGGGCCGAGAAGCTGTCAGATGGTGCCATCAGATGGCTTTTCTTCTGTTGGGAGGGAGCCAGGCGTGTCTGCGGGGAGGAACGGGAGCTGGTAGCAAGTGCAAGAGGAGGGACCCAGGACCAGAGGGCTCCTCTTTCCCAGGATTGACGGGGGAGGATGGGAGAGCAGCCGAGGAGCAGAGCTTTCTCCACTTAGGACGGTCGCAAAGAGCCTCATGCCTGGGCCTCTGCACGACCTCAAACCAGCCCCCTCTCCAGGAGCTGTGACCAGCGCCGTTTCTCTACGGCGTCCTTGCTGGGTCACTGCCAAGCCTGCCTAGAAATGCTCAGGCATTACTGATCCAGTGTTCATGCCTTTCTCCCCCGCACCCCCCCACTTTTCCTACCCCAGATGCAGTGTTGGTAAGAAAAGTGGGGATCAACAACATGCAAACAGAGAGAGGGCATGGTCTGGGCCAATTTCGGTGTGAAAAACCTGAGAAAATGTTAGTTTGGGTTTTTATTTCTGGGCCATCAGAGTGACTCTTGGTCTTCACTGCAGGATCTGAGAGTCCAGATGGGAACTTTCAATATGCAGGCCCCACCTCAGAACGCCAGAACCCGGCTGCTTTGCTAGCTGCACTGCGGCGGTGAGGGGACTGAGTCAAGGAGCGAGAGCCCCACGCCTGTCTGCGCCCAGCGGAGACGAACAGGCGGACTTGGCTGAATAACAGCCGCAGAGAAAGCCTTGAAGTTCAGCTTTCCAGCCATCGGCTAAGGTCTCTTCCTTTGTCTAGTGTACTAAACTCCAGGATTTTAAAGTATATTCTCTTACTTACCCTGGAGGGCTCAAGAACTCTTTCCTTTTGCTTTTTATGACTCTGGTTTTGCCTATAGAAGCAAGTGGTACTATAAATCCCAAATAGCTTCCTACCTGCTGTTCTTTCCCAGTGAGACTTGAAGTGATGACTAGATATGGTTTCAGGCTCTGCAAAATGATAGGAAACTTAGAGAATTTGCTTTCTGCTCAGACTTACCAGGGAGAGAGGGTAATTTAAATGGCATTTCATTATCTCAAAAGAGGTGGCAGTAAATATGTTCTGTTACTGAGAATAGACACTTAACTAATTTCTATTACTAGTGATTTTTCTATTAAAATTAGACAAAAACTCCCAAGTTCAAACACTTTGCCTTTCCTGATTATACAGTCTTGTACTAAATTGTCACTCTTTAAGAACAGTTTCAGTTGGAAATCATTCTTTTGAACAGTGGGTAAAGGAGGAGAAGAAGGGAATTCAGTACCTTATCTGCCCCTTTTCCTTTGGGGCCCAACTTACGCTGGACCAAGGAGGCTGTCTTCTCCCTTCCAGATGGGAAGAAATTGGTTGACAGTATGCAAGTTCTCTTTTAAAGAAGACAACACCTGCTCCAGGCCCCAAATTATGGAGCGGTATGCATTAAGGCAGAATCTCATTACAGCTATCAGAATTATGATGATGGACAGCTGGGAAATCTCATCAATGCATTTCCACAGGATTGCAGCAAAGCTTTGATTCGTGTGTAGACATTCACTTTTGCAGAAGCATCATTTTTCTTTGCTCTTAAAGAATGTTTGTTAATTCTCAGACCCAGACCTGGAACGCTATAAGGTGCTGAGGAGGAGGCCAGTGCCATACAAAACTAACATTCATTTGGTTTTGTTTCTCCTTAATTTCATCTTTGCCAGGCCAACTCTGGTTTTCCCCCTCTTAGACAAAGAAGGAGATGAAGGAAGGCATTCAGTCTACAGTTCATCGCAGGATATGGCGCAGATTTGCTCTTGAACACTGAAAAACATTTCTAAACTCCTCTATGTAATAGGAATGAGTGGCAAAGCAGGTAGTTTTAAGATAAATAAATAAAACTGCCACCTTTACTTGCAACCATGAAGGGTCACCTGTATACATTTGGTTAAATAAAACTCCATAGTTATAAGAAAATCAGCCTGTGGTTAGTAGGATATTTTCACAGAATCTCATCTTGATGTTTAAAGTCATTGGTGACTAATGGTGAAAAATGAGGATTTTTTTTCAAAACTACTCCTGTAACAGAGCATATGGTACTGCTGGACCATAAGGTATGTGAGTTCCACTCACTGGAAATAGTGATTGTGTTTGTTATTAAACTTGTTTCTCTGCTCCAAATCTACTAGTCTACACCCTGTTTTTTCATTCTGGGGCTGGGATGCTGGAAATCCCATTTCTTCTTTTTTCTACTCTTCAAAATAGCCTTTAGCTGATACAGAGAACTTTATTCTACTAATATCCATTCCAAATTTTAAAAGACCTTGAAATCCATTATTTGGAGTTGTTTATTTCCATATGAATTCTTCCAAACAGGGCAGTTTATGGAAATGGAATGTTTAATGATGTCTGTAGAGTCAGGGACTATGGCTCAGACTCCTATCAGCAATAAGGAGCACAAAGTAGATGAGAACACAGCAGCTCTAGCTGAGAAAGACCTACTCATCCTACTACACTCATGGTAAATAGATGATTGTGGACAATTGTCACAAATCTAAGGCTGCATAAAACCATCTGTTCCCAGCAATACCCACCTCCTATGGTCTCAAAATTTCTGTCCCCCACCAAATTCATTTATTGAAATCCTAACCCTCAAAGATAATAGCGTTAGGTGGTAGGGCCTTTGGGAGGTCATGGGGTGAGCGCACAGCCTACATGAATGGGATTAGAGCTCTTCCTTATAAAGAAGGCTCTGGAAGGAGTCATAGCCCCTTCCACCAGGGGAGCACATGGGGAGAAGGCATCACCTCTGAACCAGTAAGAGGCCTCTCACCAGAACTTGATCCCCAGAAACTGGCTGTTCCCAGAAATCAGGGATAAGGAATGGCATAAACCTGTGTGTGAGCTATGAGTAACCTAACTCCATTGCTGTTAGCAGGCCAGATTGTTATTTTTTCTTCCCTCTTCTGGAAAGAAGAAAGGAAATTGATGCTCTCCACTGAATCCTGGCACATACAGCCTGGTGATGGAATTTGCTCAGGATGTGCAGTTGTGGTTCTGGATTTTCTATAAAACAGCCTCACTATTTAGATAAAATAGGGCATAGAGATCATTTAACCAGGAACTGCTTAATTCTCTTATTAATGTCTATGGCCTCAGCTCCATGCTTCTAATGAAAACAAGACCCCACCACTTGGAAGGCTTCAGGGAAAGTGAAAAGACAGGCTTGTTGCTGACTTCCCCCACCATGCCCCCTGCTCTGTTTCAATACTAGCTACAAATCCACTCGAGGCCGGATGAATTTCTCCAGTGCCAACAGAGAAAATGTCCAGCCATCCAAAGATGCTTTCATGTCGCTTAAATGCTGGACATTGCACTGACATGTTAGGCAAGGCTGTAAACAGAACTCAAGACTTTTGTATATGGCATTGTTCCTTCTGAATCTTCCTGCTAAAACACCAAGGATGACAGCATCACTAAGCCCCTCACAGCACCACGGACAGTCCAGTCCCATTGCCACCAAAGGCCACTCAGGAACATGAAATGTCATATTGAGGTGATTCATTGACAGAAATAGAAAGTTATAAGTAATCTGTGATACAGGAATTGCAGAAAACAATTTTCTTTTTCTGCAGCTAGGATTATAATCAAGGATGCTAAAAACAATAGTTTTGGGGTTGTGTCCTACAGTCATGAGAAATTCCACCCACATCCAATGGTTTCTAATCTTATACTAAATCTGTGACTGAATGTAACTTTATAAGGCACATGACAATGAATTGTCTAAAGACCTATCACTTCCACTTGATCATGAGCTCCTGGGAGGATTAACATATAGTAGATGCAGGGAGAACGGAAGGAAAATTTAAGTAATTGCTGTAAGGGTCATGTTGATGAAGACCCTGAAACCCCCCCTAGAAGCACCTTTACTGAGGATACAAAGGGCCTCTCACAAGTGACAGGAAAGGGGAAGAGGGAAGCCATGTGGAGGCACATTATCAAAGGTGACCAGCCCCTGGCAGAAAGGAGCTCAGAGGTCTGCTTGGGAGAGGGCAATAAATGACAGAAAATTGTATGTATGCTCAGCTAGTATTTATCCCTTACTCCTCCAGTCCATCTGGGCTGCTATAACAAAAATGCCATTGACTGGGTGGCTGATAACAAACATTTGTTTCTCATAGTTCTAGAGTCTGGGAAATCCACAATCAAAGCTCCAGCATATTAGGTGTCTGGTGAGAGCCTGCTTCCTAGTGCATAGATGGCCATCTTTTTGCTGTGCCCTCACATGGCAGAAAGAGCCAGGGAGCCATCTGGGGTCTCTTTTGTAAGGACACTAATCCCATTCATGAGGCTCTATGCTCATGACCTAATGACTGCCTGAGGCCCCATCTCCCAATACCATCACATGGGGGGAAGGATTTCAACATACACATACTTAAGGGGGGCATAGACATTGAGTCCTTAATAACCATCTTTCAGGACTCTCCCACTAGTAACCGATTCCCTTGGGCTTGCCCGACCTCGATGCTTGCTTTCGTCCCCCCTTAGGCAGAGTGGTGAGTGGAAACCCTGAAGAGTGCCGGGGAATTGTAGATCTGACATTTGCTAACTGTGGGAATGTGGAGAAATTTCTTTATCTCCCTGAACCTCATGTCTTCATCTGAGAAGAAGGATAATCATAACTCCCTGGGGACTCCACAAAGCTTAGGTGTCCACGTAAGTCATTATCATAATTTGTGTCACTCAGGCACTCAGTTTTTTAAAAAAGCTATTGAATATGTGTTATATTCTAGCAATCTCCTGATGCTGCAGGGCTGATGGCTGTCAGAATCTGTAACACACTTGGGATGAGTGGGAAAAAGTGTGACCCAGAAGTGTTAAAAAATAGGGATCATGGGGTAGAGTATATATCATCTAAATACCCATATAGGACAGTAGTTACCACTCAGTGACTATTAGGTTTTTCCTTCCACAATGACAATAAATAATCATTGTCAGCTATAACTTTTTAGGGTCACAGAGTGGTGATTAATTATATGTATGTTCAACTAATATTTATCACTTACTCCACCATGGTAGTAAAAGAGTCACTGGGCACACAAAAACCCATCTCTCCTGAGACAGTTCAGACTGAAATCTGGCCAGTTTCATCTAGTATGGGCAATTACAAGACACATGCAAAAGGAGACTCTCTCATCTATACGATCATCACTTATCGAAATGATGTCAGTGGCCTGCAGCATGGGGGACGGGTGGCAGTGGTCTGATGAGGTCCTGGGGCAGTTCTGCAGGAAGTGGTTAAGCAGCAGTGTGGTACGGAGGGAAGTGCACAAGCATCAGAGACCAGAGACACAGGTTCCTAATCCAGCCCTGCTCTTACCGGTTATGCGGCTGTGGGCAAGTTCCTTAGCTTTGCCTCGGTTTCTGCTCCTACCTCTGTAAAACGGGGCCATTAATGTATACACTGCAAGGTTGCATGGAGAATTAAATGAAATGAGGCCCATCAAGTACCATAAACATTTCTTTCCTTCTCTGGAATTCTTCTTAGTGTGGTATATATAGCTTTATGCCATATCATCAATGATTAGCTTATTCCATTCACAGTATAGGTTGCCCACATGGATCCTTCCTTAGCGACAATGCAGACCATTATACAAACACTAAGACATTTGGCTGAGAAAATTAAAGAGATCTAGCAACCTTTCTATGAAATAAGCTACTGCAGGGCAGGAAAAGGCCTTACTCATCTTTACATGCCCCAGAATGCCCGACATGCTGCTGCTCATGTAGCCGTGCTCAGTATTTATGGAGACCTGTCATTTTATGTCAAAATATTCAGATGTTCTATTTTTTGAGTTCTACCTGGTGTCTCCCAGATAAGTCCTGAGGAGTCTCAATATTCATAAGATGTATCTTGTTCAGGGGTTCCCACCTTGAGTCTTTGAACTCTTGGGTTACCAGAGGGACCTATGGAGGCAAGAGATTTGGGAACCATGACATCATTTGTTCTTTCGTGTGTTCTTTGCTCCCCAGAGGGGCAGGACAGTGAGCAGAATCACCAGATCATAGCTTGGGGTCCCATATTTGCCATTTTCTGTCTATGAAACTGTACCACTGCATCATAACCTCTGGACTATTATTCTGATATTATCCTAATTTACTGAGTTAAAACAAAACAAATCCATTGTTCCAGGGGTAATTGCGGTTTCTGCTTTTGGTTATTCTCAGTCTGGCAGAACCATTTTGAAGTGTAGGGTAAAAAAAAGGCAGTGACTGTTAAGTCTTTGAAGTGTTCCCTGCAACCCACCTTCACAAAGGAATATTTCCTTTTTCTCACTAGCTTACCCAGGCTTCTAGAATCCTGTGCAGGAGAGAGCGATTCATCCTGGGATGTAAAGGCATTGCCCATCTGTCATCCTCTCGGTCAATGTCAATAGTCAGTCTCTTGGCTAATGGGTTTCCATTAACCAAGCAACAGGGATCTTCCTTCAGATCCTTGAAGGCATCAGGCATTTTTCAGTCATTCAGACTTTGAACTTCTTTCTCTGTACCTGAAAGACTATGTCCTGCCCATCCTAATCCCTATCATCATCCCCTCTCCTCTTTCACCAGTAACGCCTACTTCTTATCCTGCAGGTCCGTTTTGCTCCAGAAAGCTCACCCTGCCTTCCTATGCATTCTCACAGCACCTGTTTTGCCAACAAACTCAATTAACAGTCAATAAAGCAAGTGCTATTTATGACTGTGCATGCCCCATGACCATACAAGCCTCAAGTGACCTGAGACATATTGGTCTTACTAATCACTGTTTCTCCAGTGCCTGCCATGACCCCACTCACCTGTTACGGCACTCAGCCCCATTCATTTTCCATTTTGAAAGCATTTCCCTACCCAGCAGCATGCATATATTTAATACATAAAACCTTATTTTTTAAATTAATTTTTAAATTAACCAATGACATAAATAAGTGTATACCAACCTCCAATAAGGACAGATTATGTTCTTTTAGTTATAAGCACTAGAAACTATGCTTTTGCAATCTATTGACAGGATATCTGGTGGCCCAGACACTGGAGATCCAAATCTAGGACCTTGGATGTAGAGAGGGGTGAGCTGGAGAGTTTAAATCACTATTTACAATTTTACCAGGGTTGCCACCTCTTTTAACTATGATTGCTAAATGTTTTCAGTCTTTTTCTCATTCTGCTTAAAATTTAAATTCCAGAGTAGCTGGGGCCACTATCCTACACCTTGACTAGGGGAAGACGGGACATCTTGATTAACAGTCTCATCAAACTATATTAAGTGGGGGAGAAATAATTTCCCACAAGGAAACTGAAGTACTATTACTAAAATAGGTACTGGATGCCAAATAACCAGAAGGATTTTTACTTCAATAAAATATGTAGTGTTTAGTAAGAAACTTAATGATGTCTCTTCAAAGATAAACATTTTGGGACCACTTAGCAGGTGTACATCCCTAGCCCTTTGTCCCTCAACTGCCTATAAAAACCCCTAGACAACGCACCACCCCGGGACTCTCTTGTCCCCTCCTGGCCTGAGCCAGGAGCTCTGTCCTCTTGTTTTATGTCTAAATAAAAATCTCTGCCTCGCTCTTCTAAAAAAAAAAAAAAAAAAAATATGTAGTGTTGCCACATCCAGTCAATTAAGTTACGCTCAGAAGCAAATAAATTTAACATTTCTGTTACCCTGGGTCAGCTTATAATGGATAATTTTCTCAAAACAAAAATCCATTTTAATGCACTTTAAATTTAGTCCCGAGAAAGAGAAACTCAATAGGATATAAAGCAGAAAACAACTCTATTCCTTCCCTCACTGTCTGTTTGAGCCACTCCTGCCCCATACCCTCCTGGATAAATCTTGGCTGGCTCCCGTAACTTTGTTAGGCACCCTTTGATAAGAAAAAATTCTCCAGTCACTTTCAGAAGCAAGGACAGGCTCCATTCAGTGACCAAAATTTCCTTTTCCATGCAACAAATAAAACTACAATCTTCACGGAAAGTTCCTGCCTCGGAGAACCAGATTTGCTTCCAGCTGGGAGCGCAGGGGAAGGGCTGGCAGGGCTGAGTCCTTGTTGGCTTCTCAGTCTTTCCCTTCCTCTCCTCGAGCTGGGCAGCCTAGACTTCTGACTCCTTCAGGACTGATGCTCGAATGTGGATTGGGGGACAAGTTGTTCAGGAAAAAAAGGAAGCTCCAGAAAGAGTTTACTCAGCTGCTACCAACAAGATCTGCTCAAGTGTTCTGTGAATAAGCATGATACCCCTGCTGACTTCCCCTCACAGGGCACCTACTGAGAACATCCTCTTGCAGCTCTTGTGACTGAAAAGGCCAGGGCTGTCCTCCAGCCATCTTCTTATACTCCTATCCGGTTCTGCGTCTTCTTCCTGGCTGGACGTCATCTCAGGTGAGCTCCCCTCTGAGTGGCTTATATTTAGGCTACAGCCAACCCGGGCCTTGCCATTGTGGAAGCCCTGCCTTCTGCCAGGAGTGCCACCTTGGTGAAGGGAAAACACCAGCACACCTTGACAAACTTATGCAAAGGAATTTTCCCGACATCGTCGGACTCAATCCTTTTACATCCTTGCGGTCCGAAGATGAGCACCTGGAAACCTCTGGTCTAGCACCCCACTTTGGGGCATAGAGGTGCTTGCCATCTTATTTTCTCTTGAGTCGTTGAAGGAGTCCCATTTTAAAATGTTGCTCTCTAAACTTCTTCAGGAACATATCACCCCAGGCAAGGGAAACAAAAGCAAAGATGAACAAGTGGGACTATATCAAGTTGAAAAGCTTCTGTACAGCAAAGAACACCACTAATAGAACAAAATGCATCCTACAGTATGGGAGAATATATTCATAAATGACATATCTGATAAAGGATTGACATCCAAAATATATAGAGAGCTCACACACCTCAACAAACAAAAAGCAAATAACCCAATTAAAAAATGGGCAGAGGAGCTGAACAGACAGTTCTCCAAAGAAGAAATCCAGGTGGCCAACAGGCACATGAAAAGATGCTCCTTATCGCTAATCATCAGAGAAATGCAAATTAAAACCACAATGAGATATCACCTCATGCCAGTAAGGATGGCCACCATCCAAAAGACAAACAACAACAAATGTTGGTGAGGTTGTGGAGAAAGGAACCCTCCTACACTGCTGGTGGGAATGTAAATTAGTTCAACCATTGTGGAAAGCAGTATGGAGGTTCGTCAAAAAGCTCAAAATAGAAATACCATTTGACCCAGGAATTCCACTCCTAGGAATTTACCCTAAGAATGCAGCAGCCCAGTTTGAAAAAGACAGATGCACCCTGTATGTTTATTGCAGCACTATTTACAATAGCCAAGAAATGGAAGCAACCTGTGTCCATCAGTAGATGAATGGATAAAGAAGATGTGGTACATATGCCCAATGGAATATTATTCAGCCATAAGAAGAAAACAAATCCTACCATTTGCAACAACATGGATGGAGCTAGAGGGCATTATGCTCAGTAAAATAAGCCAGGTGGAGAAAGACAAGTACCAAATGATTTCACTCATCTGTGGAGTATAAGAACAAAAGAAAACTGAAGGAACAAAACAGCAGCAGACGCACAGAACCCAAGAATGGACTGACAGTTACCAAAGGGAAAGGGACTTGGGAGGGTGGGTGGGAAGGGAGGGAGAAGGGGGGAAAAGGGGCATTACTATTAGCAGACATAATGTTGGGGGTCACAGGGAGGGCGGTTCAACACAGAGAAGACAAGTAGTGATTCTACAGCATCTTACTACGCTGATGGACAGTGACTGTGAAGGGGTATGTGGGGGGGACTTGATGATGGGGGGAGTCTAGTAACCATAATGTTGCTCATGTAATTGTAGATTAATGATACCAATAAAACAAATGTTGCTCTCTAAACATCTACTATATTTTTTGAAGGTTGGTCATGCACCAGGCATTGCTTGTCACTGGAAAATCAAGGATGAATTAATTTAAGCTTCTTGCTTTCTAGGAGGTCATAAGGTACACTTGAAGGTAGGAAGAAGTATATGTTTAAAAAAATTATAGTAATCAAACCTTCTTAGAAAGTATGATCTTAAAAAAAAAACAAAAAAACTGTTCCTTAGTTTTCTTACCTTTAAAAATGAAGGGCTGGTTCACAGAGACAGAAAGAATGGTGGTGACCAGAGGGCTGAGGGGAAGGGGGATGAGGAACTATGGCTTAATGGACACAGAGTTTTTGTTTGGGATGATGCCAAAGGTCTGGAAACAGTGGTCATGGTTACAAAACACTGTGAATGCTACAGAATCGTACGCTTGAAAATGGTTGAAATGGTACATTTCATGTATGTATATTTTGCCACAGTAAAAAAAAAAACACAAGGGTCTGGCATGAGAAACTCCTAGAGCTCTGTTGGATTCTAACTCTAAATTCTCTAAGTAGGGAAATGGTCTCTCTGATGAAATGACTTGCAGCTGATTCACTGCAAAGATTAATTTTTGGACTGTACTTGGAAAAAACAGAAAACCGGAGCCACCCACTCAGGTCACCTGGCCACGAAGAGGAAAGGGTGGGGAATGGAGTCAGCTGACTGAGGCAGCGTGATTCTTGACCTCAGAAACCACCCCGTCTGGGAGCTCTTTCATTTATTCACCTCTTGTCTGTGAAAACCACACCTGTCTGAAATGCTGCTTTGCATCCAGAAAGTTCAATCACATGGTGTGAGGCAGTATTTTCTGATGGGGGATATTGGTGAAGGAACTGACTTTTAAACAGAATTTTGGAAATAAGCAGAAGTTGGGGAGTGGGCCTTACAGCATGATAACCTGAGAATGCCACTGAGCAGCCACCTCGGATCTGGGGGGTGACCTGGCTGTTTGCTTTTGAAAGAAATTTCAGGAGACAGTAGAAATGAGATCCCAGGAATTCAGCTCACCGTAGAACCTGTTGTTTTACAGCCAGGATAGTGTAGGCAACTGGCTGCTTGGAAGACTTAATCGACACTGAATATTTCACAAGTCCCATTTCAAAACGTAAGTGTGGTAAGGCCGTGATTCTGGGAAATGTCACACCTCTGCTCCTTTGCACAAAGAGGTTAGAAGAGGCAGTTACTGGAAGTGAAATGGGCCACAGAGGGAAGGAAAGTGGAAAATGCAGACTTCTGACCACATTCCATACAGAATAAGGCCTGCCCAAAGGAAAAACATGTTTGTAAGGTTCCTAGTAAACTCAGCACATCAGAAATCTCAGCTTCTTGCTGCATTTTTTATGCTCCAAATCACCACTGGCAAATTGTTTTTATCCCAGCCCACTGTGGAAAGATAAAATTCCAAGAAGTTTTCTTCTACATGAGTCACATTATTGGCCTCGTGGCAGAGTCGGGGGACCTGCACTGACCGATGGCCTCATCTGCAGGGAGCAACCTCCCGGGACAGCAGCAGGATTCGCCGTCCGGGCACGGGCAGAGCCAGCGGGCTTTCGCCAGGGGCTGGCTCTGCCCCCTCACCCCGTCAGCAGCATTTTGCCCCTTGGAAGTATCACATGACCCTTTTTTATATTTCCACTTCCTCACTCACGGGTCATGTTCTGCCCTATTTGTTTTGATCACAGGTTGTCCCGTTTTGGGGGCTGCATATAGCTTTTCGGACTGAAAATGGCCTCTGTTTTCCTCAACCGTTTTTTCTCCCTTTGCAATTTGCCCTTTGCAATGGCTGCAGTATGGCTGGCCTATCTGCTGATTAACAAGAGGCCTGAGCTCTAGAGTATCTGGGGGAAAGCCCTTTCTCAATTTCCTCTACCTGACTTAGTCTTTAATAAGGTTTTGGAACACAAGTTTGGAGCAAAAGGAAGTTGGGTTTGAATTCCCATTCCAACCTTTTTAAGATTCAACGTTCCTTTTCTGTAAAATAGGGTAATAATGTTGCCGGGCATCTGTGTCTAGGGAGGTTTCTCCCTGTGCACTAGGTGAAACCTCAGCCTGGATCGGGGAGGGTTCTTGACTCTGATCAAGAAAGAATTCTTGAACAGGTCTGATGAGTGTAGGCAAGGAAGGAATTCATTACAGCACGAGTAGCAGCAAATGGCCACAGCCCTGCAGGCAGCTGAGAGCAGGGACAAACAGAGGGAAGAAAGCGAAGCACAATGAACTCCTGCTCGGCACAGGGCAGATCCCTTGCCAACTCCTAAAGTCAAAGTCACCTGGCATCCAGTGTCCACTTGCATCTGCACAGTGTGGGAACTAAGCCCCCACCCCAGGATTTGCTGGAGCCGCAGAGCACTGGATGGAGTGAGATTATGTTCTGAGAACTTCCCAAAGCAAAGAAAGGAGATTTTCAGGCAGGGTACTAAAGAGCATGCTCGTACAGCTGCGGTCCTGTCCGAGTCACCCACCCAGGCGACGGGACCCTGCAGGCCCAAATCAGAGCTCTCAGTAGCCCCTCCCTACTTGTTGGACACAGGACAGAGAGAGTGAAGACTTGTGCTTAAGTGTAGAAAATGGAACGAAATAGCAAAGTAACAAGGACACTTAGTACTGGAAGAGCACAGAGACAAAATGCAGTAAGTCGAGCAGCAAGAAGTCTTTATTTAAGGCAAAGTATGCATTTGAAGAAAGGGGAGTATGGGCAACCTCAGAGAGGTGCATTTTAAAGCCTTAAGATTCTGTCTTTTACAGCTTTCAAGAATAGGGCAAAGGGCCACGGCGGCATAGGCTTGACATGTGACCCCATGATATCTACTTCCAGTGAGAGACACTGTGTCACCACCACAGTCAGTGCTCTAGATATTCTGCAAGATAAACTTAATACAAAGAATTTCTTGAGCCTGTTCTTCTCCAAGGTAGGGGTTACCTCAAGCAGTGGGGACATACCATTTAGGACTGCTGGCCCTGCCTTAAGACAGGGTTGGTTACCTTAAGACAGGCTGATTACCATAAAGTATGTTAGGAATCTTACCTCCTAACTCTCTGGTTTTTCAAACGGAATCTTGGCCTTAAGATGAAGTCCCTCCTGTTTTTACTATACTATTTATATCTTGGCATTTTTCATCATAGACCAAGAAAAATTAATTATGATGCTTGTCCCATCTCCCTGCTCTACCTCAATAAGACATATCCCAAAGGATCACTGAAAGAATTGAATAAAATGATGCATGTCAAATGGCAACAACAGTTTAATACATAAGTCCTTGTCAAGGCCTGTCAATATATTGCTTGCCTTGGCAATTATTCAGAAGATTTTATTTTTGTTAGTTGTTTGTCTTTTTGTTGTGTTTTTGGTTGTCTAAGTATATGCCTTATATATACCAAATATATATATATGTCTAAGGTATAAGGAACAACACCACAATAACCCATGAACCAGTTTAAGAACAAGGGTGCTACCATTAGCTAGAAGCCCAAGTCCCCCATCTCATTCCTTCCCCCAGATGAAGGATTATTTTAAACTGGGGTTCATTCTTTTCCTTCTTTGCTTATAGTTTTAACTTCATGTTTGTATCCCTATACAATACACCTAAAAGCATTTGTGTCCCTATACAATATACCTAAAAGCATTTAAAATTTTTCTATCGGTATAATCATACCAAAGGTATTCTTCCGAGTTTTGCTTTTATCATTTGATATTGTCATCCATATTGCTGTGTATAACTAATTCATTTCCTCTCACTGCTTTATGGCATTCTATTATATAAATATATCACAATTTATTTAATCATCCTACTGTCAATGAAAATGCCAGTTGCTTCTGGGTTTTTGCTATTACAGGGCAGCAATGAACAATGTTACATGAGTTCCTGTTACACACACACTGAAGTTTCTCTAGACAATATCCCTACAACTAGAATGGCTAGGTTATTGGATATGCACATTTTCAAATTTCCTAAATAATGTCAGGTACTTTCTAGTTATAGTTATAAGAATTTGCATACCCAAAAGCAGTATACAAATGTTTAAGTTGTTCCATACCCTCATCAAAATTTGATCTTCATCTTGTTGAAGAAATCCTTCCTTACAAAAAGTAAGAATATTCTCCTACTTTGTCTTCTAAACGTTTTATGGCTTTGTCTTTCACATATAACAGCACTGAGATAGGGGTTCAGTTTCATAATTTTTCTAGTGTATTACCAACTGCTCTGGCACCACTTTAAATAGTCAGTCCTTTACCCACTAACCAATGGTGCCTAACATTTCTGTATATACCTGGGTCTCTCTCGGGGCACTTGATTCAGCCCATTGGTCAATTTGTGTTTCCAAAGTGTGCCAATTGCTGTAATAATCCTTGATATGTTTCTGCTAAAGCAAGGCACCCAGCTGGTTCTGCACCGGTGTCTTGGCTATTCTTGGTCCTTTGCTCTTTGATAAAACTTTTTTCAAATCAGCTCAAGTTCAAACAAAATAAAACAACTCCAAACCTATTGGTGTTTTGTGTGGAACTTCATTGTCTGTAGACAAATTTGGGAAGAATTAACTTCTTTGCTATATTGTCCCCCCCAGTCCCCTGCCTGGTCCTATCCATTAACACAGTATATTCTTCATTTACTGGCATCTTTGTAATTGTGTTTCAATATAGTTTAATAATTTTTTCCATAAAGATTTTCTTCTTTCTTCAAGAGTTTTCTTCCTGGGTACTTTCTATATTTTCAAGGCTATCATAATTGGTATCTTTCATTAAGTTACATTTTCTAAATGTTTATGGCTGATGCAAATAGGATAATTTTTGTATATTGATTTTTTTATTAGTCAATCTTCCTAAATTCTGATTATGACAGCTATTATAGATTCTTCAGAGGTTTTCTTTGTACATAATCATATCATCTGCATTAAAAGAAAATTGTCTTTTCCAAATCTTACTGCTCTGATGGGGACCAGCACTGTTGTCTTCCTTCTTCTCTTAAAGGGAATACCAATCCCCATTATTCATGGATTCTGTATTTGAAAAGTCACTGTACTTGCTCAAACTTATCTGTAACACCCATATCAATACTGCGCTCCCGCAGTCATTTACAGACACCGGAAGGTAGACAGTGGCGAAAAATTTGAGTCACCCTACCCACAGGTTCCCAGCTGACGGCGAACATGACGCTGCCTTCTTGTTTCAGCTCTTCTACTGGAAAACAACGTGTTCTTTTCATGGTCTATTTAATGTCATTTTTTTTTTCACATTTCTGTGCTTTCTGTTAGTGATTCCACCACCCAAGCATAGCGCTGAAGTGCTGACTAGCGTCCCCGAGCACAAGAATGCTGCCATGTGCCTTAGAGGGAACATATGTGTGTTAGATAGGCTTCTTTCAGGTTTATTTTCTATTTCTATTTCTGGGTAAATTATATTTTCCTAGGAACATGTCTATTTTGTTTAAGTTTTTGAATATAGTGAAGTCTTTCAATGAATTCTAAATTTTGACTCACCTATAATTATGTCTCTCTTTGTGTTTCCAGTATTACACCTACGCCTTTTCTCTTTCTTACCCTCTATCGATGTGAAGGGAGACAATTGGATCATCTGGAGAAGGATGCTGGTATTTCGGTTGCCAATCAAGATCCAGACCATTTCCATCACCAGAAAGATTTCTTCATGCCCCTTAGCACTCCATCCCTCCTTCCATCCCAGGCAAGCACTGAAATATAACTCTAACCATGGATTAGTTTCCTTTTTCTAGAATTTTATGTAAGTGAAATAATTCAGTGAATAGTCATCACAGTCTGGCTTATTTGACTTGACATGATCAGTTTGAGGTTGATGCACATCACTGCATTTATCAGCTGTTTGTTGCATTTTATTACTGAGTGGTATTCACTTGCATGATTATGCCACAATTTGTTCAGCCCTTTCCTTGTTGATGGATATTGGGTTGTACCTAGTTTTTTGGCTGTTGTAAATATGCTATGGACCTGCATGCACAAGTCTTTGTGTAAACATATGTTTTCATTTCTCTTGGGTACATACTTAAGAGTGGGATGACATATGGTGGATGTATATTTCTGCCAAACTGTTTTCTGAGACACTTGTACCATTTTACATCTTTACCACTGATTCCAGTTGCCCTGCATTTTCGTTAACACTGACATGACCAGTTAAAACAATTCTAGCCTTTCCAACAGATGAGTAGCCGTGTCACACTGGGTTTTTATTTCCATTTCATTGATCTAACGCAGGCAGCCCTAAGATGACCATCGGTGCTCTCCACCGACTGCCATTCACACCCTTGTGTAAAGAACTGCACTTAAAGACTTGCTCTCATCACTAGAATACTGTAAAACTGATAGGCTCTCACTTCTGCAACTAGGTTATCAGAAGGCTGGCTTCCAACCCGGGCTGCTTCTCTCTCCCTCTCCTGAAAGCAAGCTGCCGTGGGAAATTCTCAGGCATTATCTTCATGTATCGCCTCTGTCTCTTTTGCTTTTCCACCTCGCCTGTCTGGAACTCAAATGAGATATACATTAGAACTCCCTTCTCTAGTTTCCATGTATCTTAGCCTCTTTAAATATTTTCAGTCTCTTTGTGCTGCATTCTCGATGGTCTCTTTGAATCTTTCCCTCAGTTCACAAGTCACTATTCAGTTGTGTTTACTCTGCTGGGAAACTTACAGTGTTTTTTATTTTGAAGACTTCCATTTCTAAATTTCTACTGGTTCTTTTTAAAATTTAATTTCTTACTCTTTGTGCATGTTGTCAATCCATTCTTTTGTTTCTTTAAACATTCAGCAAACTGAATTTCTGTATCTGATCATCCTCACTTCTAAAGTAGTTTTAGATCTGCTTCTACTGTCAGTTATTTCTACTGGCTTGCATTTATTGGGCTTTGTTTCCTTATAATTTTGTGATGATTATGTCATTATTTTGTAACTTTTGTCTTTGTACTCATATTCCTTAGAACTTTATCTCTGGGAATTCTGTGAGGCCTGCGTTGATGACAGTTCCCTCCAGAAAGGATCTCTGTTCTTTTGCCAGATGTCTGTGGCACCAATCGATGCTAAACTACTTACCTATTTTGCCTTAAGATTTCAGGAATCATGAGATATTATAAATTTTAGCAACAAATATGTATGAAAGGGGGCTTAGAATTCTGAATTCTCAGGAAAGATCTATTTTCCTCTAAGATTCAAGACAGGCAGTTGCCTAGTAGCCCCTCCCCTCCTCTAACCCAGGTGTAGATTTGTATCTAAGTCAAAGTTGCCTTAGGAAATAGCCCTTTGAGTCTCAGCTTTACACATGGAACCTATTAGACACTCCATGGGTGGTCTTGGCTTTTGTTAAATGTCACTGTCCCCACCAGTCTTTGAAAACCAAGCTCAAGTTCACTGGGTTTCAGTAAAGACCTTCAAGGTGAAGGGCTGATTCAGGGTCCCACCTACTTCTGTAAGTTAACACTTCCACTTCTGGCATCTGAGCATCTCTACCTTCTGGCCAGCTTATTGGTCCATTTAAAAACAATTTTAAACAGTTCCAGAGGTAGAGTTGGTATAGTAGCAAATCTAGCAAGCTGCCAGAAATGGAAAGGTTTCTTTAATTTTTTGCAGGTTTGTTATGAAGTGTGAATTCATTTGACAGTGCTCAATCATGAATGTTCGACCAAGTATGTGGTAAACTAATCAGAGCACTTTCCTTCAGTCACTTCAGGCTGCTGTAACGGAATACCGTGGACTGGGTGCTTGAACAACAGATTTCATCTCTCATGGTCCAGGAGGCTCAGAAGTCTCGGATCAACGTGCTAGCAGATCCAGCATCTGGCGAGAGACTGCTTCCTGGTTTGCAGATATCCTCATGCACAGAGGGCAGAGAACAATCACTCTTCTCAAGTCTCTTCTCAAAAGGGCACTAATCTCATTCCTGAGGTCTCCACCCTCATGACCTAATTACCTCCCAAAGGCTTCAGCTCCTAATACCATCACACTGGGTGTTAGGGCTTCAATATGAATTTGGGGGAACATAGACCTGAAGATAATTACTCCCATGTATCATTCAATGACTAAGGAAGCTGAGGCCCTAAGAACCTCAGCTGGGGCAAAACTTGCACCTTGTATACTACTGAGCTCTTAGGAAGCAACTGGGTTTGATCAGGTGGGCTGAATCCCACTCCCATTTTCTTTCCACCGAGCCCCACTGGCAATAGCATACTCACACAGTCCAAGATTTGCTCTCTGAAACAGTCTTAGGGGTTTTGTAGTACAAACATCTCCCCAGAGAAACTTCTTCCCACAGCCTAATAAGACATGCAAAATTGTAGTACATTTATGATTTAACATGAATTTCAGCTTCCATTTTAGGTCACATCTTTGATTTGGCCACTCATAATTTTTATGTGCTATTTGTGCACTTTATAGCCCACTAGGGAGCTTGTTGTATAATGTGCACAGTAGGTACATTTATACCCAATTTATGGGCGTTACTATTTTAATTAATTGAAGAGGTTAAATAGCTTTGTATATTTGATTTTATGGCACATATTTCACATATCCATCATTTATTTGATATTGCATTCTGGATCAGAAGTGTAACCCTCAATGATAACATGGCTCCCATGGGAGAATATAGCTTGCTTTATGACAGTTACTTTATAACAACAATTTCTATAAATGAATTACGGTCTGCATATAATGTGTCACATTAAGTTTATGAGTAATGGGATTTGAACGCATATGATCTGTGCACTTTAATTTGATGGTCAGTGTCAATAGTAGCAGAAACATGACAACTTCCCACAGGAAAACCAGGATTTTTATGATAACCTGGATTAAAAGCAGAATACAGGAGGAGTGGGAAGAGAAGAGGAGGGAAGAAGAAGGCCTCTCTGCAAATACCTAGTGGTTCAGGAAGGGAGGCTAGAGTACAGGAGGGAGTCAGGATGACATCTAGATATGGGAGGCACCTCATGAAAAGAGAAGTAACCACCCATATAGCCCCCAAAGAATCGAAAGCAGGGACCCGAAGAGATTTGCACATCCATGTTCACAGCAGCATTATTCACAATATCAAAAGTTGGAAGCTACTCAAGTGTCCATCAAGGGATGAATGGATAAACAAAATGTGGTTTCTCCATACAATGAAATATTACTCAGCCTTGAAAAGGAAGGAACCTTGGACACATCCTGCAATATGTGTGCACCTGGAGTACGTTATGCTAAGTGACGTAAGCCAGACACAGAGGGATAAATACTGAATGATTCCATTTATATGAGGTTCCGAGAGGCACCTAATTTACAGAGACAGGAAGTAGAAATGGTGGCTGCCTGGGGCTGGGGGACAGGATGGAAGAGTTCACGTTTAATGGGTACAGAGTGTCAGTTTGGGAAGAGAAAAATTTCTGGAGGTGGATGGTGGTGATGGTTGTAGCACAGTGGGAATGTACTTACAGCCCCTGAGCTGTACAACTATAAACAGCTGAGGTGGTAACTTTTATGTTAAGTGTATTTTACCAGAATATTAAAAAAAAAATAGCCTTCCTTAGCTCTAGGCTAGGGATCCCATCCCCCCCAGCCTGCTCACGGGGTTCACTCCATTCACCAGCCTGGCTTTCTCTCCGTCCTGGGCTTTCAAGCCCTCCTTCTCTCTCTCTTTCCCCTTTCTAACCAACATTCTTCAAATAATTTTCTAAATTTTGTAGAATCTATTATTTCACTCTTCAACCACTGCCTTTGGACATATCCCCTTCAACCGAGCAACCATCCCCTTCTCCTCAAATTCAATGCATGCTTGTTAGTCCTCACCTGGCTGGGCCCCGAGCAGCAATTTGTCCTGTTGATCTCTCCTCGTCCTTTAAATGATTTCCGTCCCTCTTCTGTGACACCAGACTCCTGACTCACCTGCTGCCTCTCGGTCTTACTGTGCCCTGTCCCCTCAGGCCCCTGCGTGCTGCTGTTCCTCCGTGCCAAGGGGCTGGGCCCCCGGCCCCATCCCAGGCTCTCTCTTATTCTCACTCTGTCCACTTTCAGAGTGATTGTCTCCACTCTTTGGCCTCAGTGACCATCATTTGCTGACGGGGCCTAAGTCAGCATTCCCAGGAGATAGCTCGCTCTAGAACTGTACACCCAAGGTCACTGGCTTTCTGCACGTCGCCACTTGGATGTCCCACAAACCCATCAAACTCAACAAGTCCAAACTTGAGCACATTTTGACCCCCCACCCCCACCCTACAACTCCTCACCAATATGCCATTTGCAGACACGGCAGAATTGCCATTAACTACCCAAACCAGAAAGCTCACAACACCTTTTATCTTTCCTTCTCTCTCATGCCTATTTCCCATCAGTGGATTATATTTATTGCAGAAATTTAAAAATTCTCAGGTAGTCCCTGAAAAGAAACTCAAAATGTTCTGCCCATTTGGGAGGCCACAGAGAAGCTTACTGCTGTGTCAAAAGGAAATGTCTTAATGGTGGTCTGATCTGTGTATTAGGAGAAAGGATTTGAATATTCAAATAAAGTGATGTCACTGGTAATAAATGTTTTGGGATGATGTAGTAGTCCTGTTCTTTAAAGTTTGCCTTTGGAGCATTTGAATCATGTTTGTTGTAAAAGTGTGTACTTAATATTGGTGAGTGGGATAAGTTACTTCTAGAAGCCCAAGGAACAACATCTAATGTTAGAAGACATGGCATCAGTCTTCACACCGCAGAGCTCTGAGGAGTAGTAAGGAGGCAGCTGGAGTTTCCCTGGAAAGGTTGGGTGAGGGAGTCCCTCTCTCCCCCTCCGAAGCCTGCTGGAGGCTGATCTGGATTATCAGAGCCCCTACAAAACTCACTTGGCTCACCCACTTCCTGCAGGATGGTGCCTCATGCTACCTGCCTAGGCCCTCCTTCCCACACTACCTGGAGGAAGGCAGGCATCTGGGGGTGAAAACAATAAAATTCACGAGAGTGAAACATCACCACTGGCTACTGAATTTTCTTGGCTCTGAGTGAAACCCTCTTAAAGGGTGTTGTTGATTGAATTGTGTCTCCCGCCAAAAATATGCTCAAGTCCTAACTCCTGGCACCTGTGAATGTGACCTTATTTGGAAATGGGTCGTTATAGATGTAATCAAGTTAAGACGAGGCCCCTGGATTAGGTCCCAATCCAGTGCTGGTGCCCTTATAAGAGAGAATCTGGACACCGAGAGACACAGGGAAGAACACCAGGTGAAGACAGAGGCAGAGACTGGGGTGATGTGTCTACAGGTCACGGAACACCAGGGATTCCTGGAAGCCAGCAGAAGCTCAGAGGGAAACATGGAACTGCTCCTTCCCAAAAGACATCAGAAGGAGTCTCGATTCTGGACTTGTACCTTCCAGAATGGTGAGATAATCAATTTCTATTTTAAGCCACCCAGTTTGTTTCTTTGTTACAGCAGCCTGAGGAAATAAAGAAACTGGAGAATCCTGGAGGGATGGACTAGAAACAGGAGCCCAAAGGGAGGCCTTCAAAACCTCCACCACAGCTTTAAGTGGCAGTCGAACCAATGCATGTACCTTAAAAAATAGCTCTCAGATCTCCCCCCTTCTCCAGACTAGACCTTCATGGCATCTTGTCTGGATTCTATGTTGTCTCCTTACTGGTCTCCATCCATACTCCAGTCTTCCACCAAGGGAGAGGGGAAATCCTGATAGTCATGTTACTGAGAACTGTTCCTGACATTGTGAAAGCAGCTGGCATGCTGTGCAGGATTCTAAAGAGGACCTTCTTCTTCCTGTCACTCAATCTTCACAGCCGTCCTCTGAGCTGAGTAGTCCTATAAACCTCATTTGGTGGCAGGAGGACGGGAAACCCAGGCAGCTGAGCAATTAGCCTGAGATCACACAGCTAGAATTTGAACTCTGGCCTGTCTAACTCCATCTTTTATGTAATACTGTTATTGTCTGGGGATGGTGAGGGGTTTGGGGGTAACCACAGTTCAGGGCAGAACCCCTAAAGAGAGAGAGCACTCATTCTGAGACAGTCCTTTGAAACTGGGAAGACGCATTCTCCTTATTTCTCAGTGGAGATGCTGAAATCTGAGATCTGCCGCAGGTCCCAGTGGGAGTCAGTACTCCGAACAGCAACACCCCTTCCTACACTCTCTCTTCCTCACCCACTGTGGCTTGTTCTTTCCTGGGCTCTCCTCTGGTCTGGACTCTGGGTAGAGCCCGAAGGATGCCACGGCCCTGGCCATCAGCTGATAAGCCAGATCTCCTGGGGGGATCTAAGGCTAAGACTTGCTCGATGGACAGCCAGTGCATTATCAGTAACTCTCCCAAGAGGGCAGTGAGAGTTAGTGTGTATAAAGTGCTCTGAAAGCCTCTGATAAAAGACATTCAATGATATTAACAGAACACATTCAGCAGGCCCCACGTCTCACCTGGGCTTGATTGATAGGCATCCCTCTTGCACTGCAGGAGAACTTTTTGCTTCAGAGGAACTGAGCTCATTAATTAAGATCCTGTGTGCAGTTTATTGTGAAGGATGCTCAGTTATTGCTGTAATCAGGACCCTGAACCAGCCCCCAGACCACCTCACTGTAAACACGTGGGAGGAGGGGAGCTGTCTCCTTGAACCCATGGTGCTCACAGTTGCTAAATTCAGGCCCATTATCTTGCACAGACAGGCAGCTGAGGCTCTAATAAAATAAGGAGATCATTGTATTCAGTAGTGCTCTCTCTCAGAGGGCTCCTCGGGCAAGCACAGTAGTGATTAATGCATCGTTTAATAGTGCTCCCGAGTTCCAGACATGAGCTCAATTCTGGACCTCTAACACCTCTATACACCATTCCCACTCAACATGTAATAGACATTTTAAAGCAAAATCAAGCTTCTTTACCTATTTGCCTTCAAGAGGCTACTTCCATTAGCCAGAAAAGCGGCTGTACCCTTACGGCGGTTCTTCACAAACCTGGTGGCACATTCGAAGCCTCTGGGGAGCTTTAAGGCAATCTGGATGCCTCAGCCCTAAACTCAGAAATTCTGATTCATAAGGTCTGGGTACCAGGCATCAGTATTTGTGTATGTTGGCATTTCTTCCTTTCCTTCCTTCCCTCCTTCCTTCCCTCCTTCCCCTCCTTCCTTCCTTTTCTTCCTTCCTTTCTTTTTCTTTCCTCTTTCTTTTAATTAATAGACTTTATTTTTTGCAGCACTTTTAGGTTTACAGAAAAACTGAACAAAGCTCAGAGTCGCCCATATACCATATAGAATATATATTTTAATATATACTTTAAATATATATTTTATATTTTAAAATACAACTTCTAATGTCCTGCATGATTTAAAAGTACAAACAGGGTTACAAATTCACAATGAGTGCAGCCCAGGGTAGAGGGCACTTGCTGTCTCACTACACTCCATGCAGGTCTGGGATCTAGAGGTGAACACGTCCTTCATCCCCTGGACCATACGAAGTTCCACCTCTGGGAACCATGCTTTTCTAACTTAAAGTGGCTTCATAAATGTCACATGCACCCCTCATCTCCATGAGGATCAGACTCCTGTGTCTTTAAGAGAAGAAGAAGGTATTTATGGTACTGTTGTGAATCTCTCTTTCCCAAAAATCAAACACAAACCATCTTCCTCTTCCGTAAGCCAATAATATGAGTGAATCATTGTTAGAACCACTTGGAGGGGTGGAGACTTGGAACTCACAGGGACCTGGTCAAGAAAAAGGCTCAGAAAAGAGAAGAATGTACCTCCTGGACAGACTCAGATTGGAGTTCTCACCTCAGAGATGAGAGAAAGTGCAATTAGAAGAAAGCCAGAGGAGTCTCTTCTAGCACTGACATCTTCTTACTGAGAATTTGGTAAAATTCATTAAAGACTGCTTCATCTGGGCTTTGTATACTGACTTTTAAAACAATTGCTGCGAGTAACTCCCTGTTCCTGCCCACGAGGTGGTACGTCTTGTAGTTTCGAGAGCAGACTTCTCTCAAGTCCAGCTTCCATCACTTACGACTTTGTAATATTGAACCAGTTAGCTTATATAAGCCTCAGTTGCTCCATCTGTATGAGTCAGGGTTCTCCAGAGAAACAGAAACAGTAGGTAGAAACAGAGACAGAGACAGAGACAGAAAGAAAGACATTTTAAGGAACTGCCTCACACAGCTGTGGGGCCTGACAAGTCTGAAGTGTGTAGGACACTCTGGCAGGTGGGAAATTCTGGTAAGAGTTTGATGTTGCAGTTCTAAGCCAGAACTCCACAGGGCAGCAGGTGAGGGATTCAGGCAAGGTTTCCACATTGTACGCTTGAGGATAATTCCTTCTTCTTTGGCGAGCCTCAGTCTTTGCTCTTAATGCCTTCAACTGATTGGATGAGAACTACCAAATTATGGAGAGTAATCTGCTTTATGCAAAGTGTCTTAATTTTGTCAATCGCACCTAAAAAATACCTTCGCAGCGACATCTAGAGGAGTGTTTGCCCAAGTAACCGGATGCCACAGCCTAGCCAAGTTGACACATAAAATTATCTATCACACCATCCACTAAAGGTGAGAAAAATAGTACATTATAGAATTATGAAGCATACAAAGCAGAGAGAATGGCTCCTTGCATTAAACTTGGTTGTCACTATTCCTACCCACACCCTATAGATACAGTAAAGGCTGGTCACCCATTTAAATTAGGGTTATCTATTGGTAGTAGTAGTTTGGGCAAGGGGTGAGCAGGAGGTTTGGTGAACTTAGGGCAGGCACACTGTTTTATTTCTTGTAGAACCAGAGCAGGGCATTTGGGGTTAGTTTTAAATTAATATTTGTTTTCAAAAGGAAAGGAATTAAAAAGAGCTCTGATCCTCTAAGACTGAACTATTGCTTGAGAGACCCATCACCTAGCAACAGGAAGATAATACCTTTTCTCCTCCAACAGGTAAACCTCTGGCTTATCTAATTGAAATTTCAGGCTTCCTGCCACACTCCTGAGAAACTGTCACTTTAAAGGGATCAAACTGTACAAGTCAAAAAAAGTCAAATTTGAATGTGCTACTTTTCAAATGGCAGGCTAATGAGATTTTCATTGGGAGAAGAGATTGGAGGTTTTCAGCTCATAATTTAAATAGCTTTGTTCCACTGGCATTCACTGCACTTCACAAGAAGTGTCTGCCATAAAATCCCTTTTTTGACTCCTGTCTGGGGATCAAAGATAAGTGTTAGAAGCAGAAACAAAGTGTATATTGTAAGAAAATTAAGAATTATGTAGACTTTTCGCCAGGTTGAGTATCTGTTATTCCTCCCTCTCTTCCCAGACTCTCCCCTCCCACTCTCACTATAAATGCTGTCCATTCTACTCCTAAAATGACTGCTCATTTCATGCTTTTTCATTCCACTGACACTGCCCTGTGCAGGGCTCCCAATTGATCTCCCTGCCTAGACTCCCCAGTCTAAACTATTCTTCACACAGGTGGCCAGTTTATTCATTTTAAGACACAGCCTTTCCTCATTCTACTTCTCTGCTCAGAAGTCTTACAGCTTATTTTGCTTTTTTCAACAAAGGTCAAACTCCTTTGCCTAGCACTTAAGACCTCCTGTGGTCTGACTTCAAATTTTGTTTCCAAGTGTATTTCCATCCTTTCTATCTAACAATTCTAGCCAAAAACAAATTTCTTGCCCTTCCCAAAATGCCTTAAACCTTTTTGACTCCATATCTCTGCTTATACTAGAACCTCCTTGAGTGCATTCTTCTTGACTATCAGTAATTTATCTAGGCCCAGGTCAAATGCCAACTCCTCCAGGAAGCCTTCCCTGGTTTTCCTTCTCCTAAGCAGAAGACTCTGTCCTACTCCTCTGCTGTCATATTTATCCCATTTAGATCAAGGCGCAAGAGTTAAGTGCACAACTTTAGAAGCAGAGAACTGGGTTTGAGCCCCACACTGCTACTTCCTAGCTGTGTTACCTTGCCCAAATCACTTACCTTCTCTGAGTCACAGCCTATGTTTATTTGTGTTTTTGAAAAATGAGGGAGCCAGTGGATGTGAAGGTTAAATAAATCAAGTCAAGAAAAGCACTTAGCACACTGCCTGGCATGTTGCAACTGATAGTCAGTAAATATTAACTTCGATTTTTTAAAAAATCACATTTAACCTTTATTATAGCCCATATATTCTCTATCTCCTCCCTCCATTGTAAAATCCTTTGAGGGCAGAATCTATATTATAATCCCATCCAGTTCTACTACCCACAATGCCTGCCATGTATTACAACTTGAAAAATAATATTTATTCAAAGAAAGAAATCATTGTGGCCTTCCTTGCACACCCTGAAATGGCCCCACCTAACCCCCTTCACACCGTATCTCTTCGCTGGGTCTTATTTTCCACTGGACACTAGTTATAATCCAAAGTTACAGTATGAAAAAGCTATACCTGTAGCTTTCATAATTTGTTTATTTTACTCTCTATCTTTCCCGCAAAAATACACTTTCAAAAAGTCAAGGACTCATATGTGTTTTGATTATTGCTAATCCCAGTACCTGAATCAGTGTGCATAGCGGGCGCTCAACAAATATTTGACCATTTAATGAGGAACTGCTTTTTTCCTGAGCTGTCTCTAGATAAAGGGATGATATTCATGCCTACTCCTCAAAGCTGGGCTTACAATTAGGATATTTGCCAGACAGTTTTGGTATGTAATTGTCAGGTGAGGAAGCTCAAAATGTGATTGAAAATGTGCAAGAGCGACTTTAAGTGCTTTACCGGCTTGCGGTCTGCCTCTTCTTTGGGGCCGTGAGAGGGTGACACTGTCTCCTCCCCAGCTTGACAGAACCGTCCTGGAGCACAAGTGAAGCGTGTCACTTCCAAGGCAAAACATTTAATTGTCAGTGTGAGACACTTCTTTTGTCCCATCACCTGAGAAGGTCACGTGTTCCAGGCGGTACAGCTACAGGCTGGCAAGCCCTGTGTTCAGCCCGGATCCTGAGATACTGTATGGGGGAAACTGTCTTAGACTGAGTCATGTAGATGCACCAACAACTTTTCAAAAGTGAGAAATATGCTTGGTGGAACTCAGCCATGCGATTTAGGGATTTGTCACTACCATCTTAGCCATCCTGACTAACATAAGCTGTATTACTGTGGACAGTATGAAAAACCAAAAATAAGAGAAAGTGAGTCTTGGCATTAACAAACAAACCCATTCATGCAAAATAGCCTAACATCTGATAGGTAACTGATGACATATGCTCTTTAGTTTATTTCAAAGATCATGGAAATGTCCTCTATCTTCCTTAATTGTCCCTCATTCTTCATACACATGAGGAATGTACAAGCTTTTACTAGACTTAACTGGAGTCTCCTCTTAGCACAGAACCATGTTTATGGAAAACTGTGCATATGGGAATCCTTCAAAGTGAGGTCATGATTCCAACATGCATGTGTTTCAGTGAACACAGTATTGTGCAAAGCAAAGGGCTGGCCGACTTCAACTTTACCAGTAAGTACTAAACCATAAGGGACCAAGACAATGGAATTCAATTCCGTAACAGTTTTGTTTGGTTTTACTTTTTTCTTTAAAGATAAGAATGTTTTTCCTACAAATGCTGTGACTTCTCAAAAGTTCTGTCTTAACATTGCGGCGTATTATCATAATCTTTCTTCAAATCCAGACTACATTCTTCCTATCACACAATAGCAGTTATTGACTTACAATCATTAATTCATTCAAAATATTGTAGTATGAGCTTAAAAACAAATAATTGCTATCCTCTTATGGTAAAAAATGTCTTAGGGACAGCCTCTTTGTACAAAAATAATAAGACCAACCAGGAGCCATGCATTCTTCCCTAGGACAGGGGGATGGATTGCATGAGTCCACCACTCTTTCTACCCTTTGAGAAAGAATAGGTATTGGCCAGAGATGAGACATGGTGCATAACCACAGGATGTGGCAAATAGATTACTTTCCAAAGGATGAAGTACATGTGCTCGGAAGCATTAGCGTGGTGCTCTAACCAGCTGACCTCCTGGGTTACCTTTGTCCTTAAATGTGTTCCCAAACTTCTTGATTTATTGTTGATACCAGCCCAACCCATGCCCAGTATTAGGAAAACCAAATGTTTTAAGATGTAGTCTATGAACTAGAGAGTTCTTAAAATCTAGTTGGGATCACAGGTGACTGTGTCTTCTGAAGCAGAAATAAAGAAAGAGTAGTGCAAAATACGTTTGCTGTTTAGAAAGTCTGGAACTTTCTATCACATCTATATTGCATTATAAAAGGTAATAAGTGATAAGGGCCAAGGCTATAGGAAGTGCTCAGGAACGAAGAGCTACTAAGGGTGGGGACTGGAACACTGGGCGAAGTTTTCCTGAAGAGGTGAGATTAAACAAAGGGAAGACATACATCTGAGGAGGGGACTCAGTGTCCACAAGGGCCAAGCAGAGAGCACGCGAGTAAGTGAGACTACTGTAGGACAGACACATCAATTCACACGCCCAGGCTAGGCGGAGCAGCCACAGCACAGATGCTGCAGAGGACTGTGGGCCTGTGTTTCTGCATCTTCAGATTTTTTTTTTTTAAGAGGGCATCTCTCATATTTATTGATCAAATGGTTGTTAACAACAATAAAATTCTGTATAGGGGAGTCAATACTCAATGCACAATCATTAATCCACCCCAAGCCTAATTTTCGTCAGTCTCCAATCTTCTGAAGCATAACGAACAAGTTCTTACATGGTGAACAAGTTCTTACATAATGAATAAGTTACATGGTGAACAGTGCAAGGGCAGTCATCACAGAAACTTCCGGTTTTGATCACACATTATAAACTATAAACAATCAGGTCAAATATGAATATTCGTTTGATTTTTATACTTGATTTATATGTGGATCCCACAGTTCTCCCTTTATTATTATTATTATTATTATTATTATTATTATTTTTAATAAAATGCTGAAGTGGTAGGTAGTGCATCTTCAGATTTTTTAAGAAAAGTTAGACGTCCAGACATTTGTAAGAAATAGCCAGATTTAAAAATATTGGCAACTAAGACAAACACTGTTGCAGGTCAAATAAAACCGTTCCTGGCTGAACTGGACTATTGCTTTGCAAGTCTGACCTAGGTCAGCCGGATGGGCCACTTGAGAACAGGTCTCCGCTCGCCACACCCTTGGCATTTCAAACAACTCTCATTTTACTACAGGCAGAATGTATTCAACTCTGGTTAAACTGATACGAGAGGTAGTGCATTGACTTTGCATAATTCCTTAATTTTGACGAGAAAATTGAAGAGACTCCCCCTGACACCACACGCACCCTCTCACTCTGCCGACGGCGGCTGTCCGGAGCCATTGGAGACAGGCTGGCCGCGATTAATTAAAGTCTATTTGCTCAGAGCAAATGGCCGAGTCCTCAGTCACGTGCCACGCCGCTTCGGCTGCCTCAGGAGGAAGCTGTTGTCAGGGTTTATCAAACTACTGCTTTACTTTTTATTTTATTTTTTATGGTGGTAAAATACACATACTACACATACTATTTACTGTTGTAACCATGCATAAATCTACTGTTTAGGGGCATTAAGTATATTCACAACGTTGTGCCACCGTCACCACCATCCACTTCCAAACTGAAACTGGGTTCCCATTAAACAACACCTCCCCATTCCTGCCCCCCTCGTCCCGGGCACCCCCTATTCGGCTTTCTGTCTCTACGAATTTGCCTACTCGGGGTGGCTCCTATAAGCAGAGTCATACAATAGCTGCCCTTGTTTGATCTACTTCACGAAGCAAAAAGTCTTCAAGGTCCACCCACGTGGTAGTGAATATCTCGTTTACCGGTGTTGTATCCCTTTCCCCCTTTCCTTATTTTAGTGGTAAATACGTACAAAAAGGATAATGCTTTCAGCATAAAAATCACCTAAGGATACATCATTCAGTGCTTTAATTTTCCTAAAGAGAAAGGATCCTGATTCATGCAAATCTATCATTTTCAGACTGCCTGGATTTGAACCGTGGCAACGCCATCGACTACTGTATAGCCCTAGGGCCACTACTTACCTTTTCTGTTCCCTAGAATTCTCATCTGAAAAATCAGGATAATAGCAATCCATACATATGTCAATATCCAGTGTTACATAAAACATACACGTACATGAAGATAGCAGCAGCCATTTAGTCAGAGAAGTTTAAGGGATTTCATTTTCTTGCAACATAACCAGGGACTAGTATTTCATATATATCTATATGTGCATATATATCTATAATGCTATATAATATATACAGTAGGTACATACACATATGTGTTGGTATAATCTAAATAACAATCTAAATCAATTAATATGGTTATATAATCTAAATAATTTATTTAAATAAGTTCTTAGTAAGTGCAGACCATTTGCAACCCAGGGACTGATCAGTGATCCAGGACCATTAGGGGAAATTGCTGCCACGGAGCCCAGGCATATCTATCTCCCTGTGAGAGGTACTGTGGTCCCTTCTGCAACCTTCCTACTCAAGGATGGGAGCAGAGGACACCTTACACAATAGGCTCACAGTGACAACTCTCAGTGGGAAGTTAACAGAAATATTTGGAAGGGAAGGAGGGATGAATGAACAGAGAGAGGAAGGGACAGGAGAGGAGGAATCCAATACACTGAATGGGGCCATTCATTAGAGGGGCAGAAATACTGACGTACCTTTTAGGTCCCAAGAATATCAACTTTTTCAATATCCAGACACTGTACAAGGAGCAGAGGGGGCAGAAAAGATCGAAGTAAGAACCCTCTCTATAGATCCCATATCCAGAGGGATCCCGCTCAACAAGCAGGTCACAATCCAGCAGGAGAGAGAGGTCTGTGAGCCACTGAGTTCTGCAGGAGTGCAATGCACACGAGCAGTGCATACAGTGAGTAAGATACCGGGTGCCGCAGAGGAGGGACTGATGGACCCTCTTTCATGGGTCAGGAAAGCTTCCTGGCATATATGCTTTCCAGGCAGGGCAGCTGAGTAGGAGTTTTCCAGTTAGACCAGACTGAAGGCGAGGGAGAGACGGTGTATGGACAATTGCATTCAGGGAACATTTAAAATCCTTTAACACTGCCGGAGCTTCAAAATATGCTGGAGAGGCAGGTAGAGGGAGGAAAGAGGAACACTGGGTGATCGCTGAGGTATATGGAGTAAGTTCTATGCTCCCCCACTTTACAGATGCAGAAACTGAGGCTCGGAGGGCTGAACTCATTTTTACCAAGGTTACACACGTAAAGAGTCGCAGAGCCTGAGCTTGGGGGCAAACCTTCTCACTCCGGCCCAGGTGGACCCACCCCCCACTCCATGACGTCTTCAGCTCAAAATTTCCCTGTTTATGCATCCCCAAGAAATGAAAGTCTACTTGGCAATGGCTATTGGTCAGGGAAAGGGAAAATTTCAAAGAAGGCTCAAACTTTCACCAGAATGTAGAATGCTCAGAGTCACTGCATCTAGACCCGGACGGCCCAGCAGATGAGAAGGACGCAGGGCTTGTTTTTTATGAAAGCAGTGAATCCACTTAGCATGCACACAGCTCCGGCGCAGTTCATAAGGAGACTTACGGCCTGTCCGACAGGCTGCTTTGCCTCCTCCCTGCTGCCCGGGGGGCAGAGGGGATTTCTCTGGAAACACTGATTGGGTCGTGAAGATGGGTCTTGATCACTAAGGGAAACCAAAAAGCTTTTGGTGACCCACTTAGGCTTAATTTGCTCGTAGGCTCCTTTACCATCTGTGGGAGCTGGGAGGTGAGCTACGTGCAGCCCGTTTTATTTGGGGCCTTTAGTTGCGTGCGTCCCAAACCTAAGTTCCTTCAGAAACGGCAGCCACAGCTTCTACCTCTTGCTAAGTTTGTCGTTTAGTTGTCAAATTTGTCTAAAAGGATTTCCCATTCAGAGTTAAATCTGGCCGATTCCACAAAGGTATTGCTATGACTGGGTCTGCATTTTATTGCTGTAGAGACAAACTAGTCTTGCTCTTAGGATATTTCCCTTTAGAGAACACTTTGGGCTGAGAGGCCCATTATTTTGAAGCTGCTTCTTTAAAATCAGCCATTTTATCTCATCAAACTTGGTGGAAATGACAAATGGCCTCTGGGTGCACCCCCACAATCCCCCCATAGGGGAACAGCCTTAAAGAAGACTCAGCTGGCAATTTGTTCCCTGAATTCCCTTGGGAGAGGCTTCCAGAACCTCGAGTTTAGACCCAAATTAGAGATGACCAGATTGGTGGGGAAAAAACTAGCTGCAGAAAAAGTCAAGTAGAACTGGAAAGCGCCTCAGAAATCCCCCAGAAGAGTGGTTTCCCACTTGATTTCTTCTAGTAGCATCCTTTCACCAGACGCAACACCTGGGGGCCAGTCTTCCCCAGGTTCCCCAGGTGGCCCCAGGGAACAGACTTTGAAAACCTCAGTGTCCTCGTTTTCCAGATAAGACCATGGAGGTCTGGAGAGACAGCCTTTGAGCAGGCTGACAGCAAGTGACAGGGACAGTGTGGTGTCCTAACAGGTTTACTGAGCTGAGGAGGGACTTAGAAGGAGAAACGGGACGGCTCCCTGGTTCCTCTCGGCTGGCCTCACCGTTAGGGCTTTTCCCCCGAGTGGGAACCTTTGGAAGAGCCTCAGTTTGGGTCCCTCTCGGTTTGCTCCTTCCTGACCTCCCCTCGGCAAGAACCACATCTTTTCTTTTTTTTGCCTTGAATCCAGGTTAAAACTACTAGACATCTTTCAAAAGATTTGTGGAATCATCCACCCTCCTTGTGAATTGCATGATAAATTGACCTCCAGGGGACAGAGCCCAGGCCTTTGCATGACAGTTGGGGGACACCCGCCACCTCTGGGTCCCCTGACTGCCCCCTGCAGGGGCTCCTTTCTGATGGCTCCACCCTTGCCAGGGATCTCTCTTGTTGTGTCAAAAAAAAAAAAAAAAAAGCAAGCAGCATGAACCTAAAATGTCAAGATCCAGTAATACTGCAAAGCCAAGCTGCTTAACCAAGCATTTCCGGAAGGGAAGATGCCTTCTGACTAATGTTTTCAGACTGTTTGCTCACTATCAATCTATCACCAGCTCTTGTTTGCCAATTCCAAGCACATCATTTATATATGTCCAGAATCCCTGGGTAATGGGCATGCTATAAAAATAAATAAATTAGTTCTTGAGCTTCTTGAATAAATCCAGTTGAATTAGATGTACCTGAAGTCACACAGTCTTGAAGTGCAAAACGGAGACTATAATAAAATAAGAAACAAGCTTTTTGTGTGAGAAAAACTGAGAAGAGGAGAAAAAGATCTCATTCAAACGGCATGAAAAAATTCAAGAAACAAGGAGAATCATATTTGCAGAGAGTTCTTCATTGCTATTTTTGAAGTTTTGCCTCCCAACTGCCTTCTTCCATAGCCTCAATTCACCTTACATTTCTAGAACCTTCTGCTGAGATTTGAATGCAGGTCTTTTCAGAAGTGGAATCAGTGACAGTTACTTGGCAATTACTGTCTATGCCCAACGAGAAGGTAAGGGTGTTTCACCTCAAGAAATTACCCCTCAGAAAGGAGGAAGTAGCCCAAATGTTCACGTCCTTCTTGATTTTCCTATCATGAGGCTTACATACTTTGAATAACAAGGTTTCTACTTGGGTTAGATACACGGGCTAGAAACACACGCAGAGACACGTAGCCATCTTTGGTTGAGACCTCACATACACCATGCCCTGTTCTAAGTCCTTTATTTGCATCAACTATTTTAATCCTGACAACATCCCTATAGATCATATACCATTATCATCATCTCCATTTGTAACATGAGGCAACTGTTAGTGTTTAATTCTTATAGAGGTCACCTGACAGAACCATTTTTTGAAGAGGCAAGTAGAGAAAAATCACCTATGATTTAAAACAGAGGGTACAATTGAGGTAAACTACATTTAAGGTAGACATTGGGCTTATTTCTCCTTGGGTGTCTACATATTCACCCAGCACCTACTCTGCATGGGACGGCTACCTTGGCACCCATTGGGGAAACCAGTGATGTGCTGTCTGGACCTCGCCTCCACCCAGTTACAGTCAGCGCTAACGCACACTCACACCCTGCTTCCCTTCCTCCTCCCAGAGCCAGGGCCAGGCGGAGGTGCGGGCAGCCCCTCAGAGGGTGAGACCTTCAAGTTCTGCCCTGGATGCCTCACCTGCCTCCCCCTAAACTAAGCTCAACCCTCTCCCTCCCAAACACATGCCACACATCACAATTAGATACAACAAAACAGAGTGGGACACTGTAGCAAATGAATGGACTTTGGGAAATGCATGACATCTGTAGGTGAGCAAAGCAAGAGGGTTGGTATAGTCTTGACATAGTTAATTCTAATTAACAAGCGAGGCTGCCAAGCCAGCCAGCCTTGAGCATGAACATTTGGAGGAAGAGGAAGTGACTTTATTGTAGGAAGACGGCTGAACAGGAACAGCTCATTAAAACAGGTTTGATGGGCAGGAAGGAGAAAGCACACCGTTCCCCACAGCAATAGCAAGAATCTAAGAGCAGAAAATGATGAGATCTGCAAAGGAGAGAGTCCCTGCCACCCAGGTATTCCAGAGGTGTCAGGGCATCTGAAGTCTGATGTTACTGATTTACCTCAGCCGACAAGCTGACTCATATACTCATTCATTCAGCAAATCCTTCCTGAGCATCAATCAGTACACTAGATGCTGGGGGTACAGTGCAGGGAACAAAGCCTGGGTAGACCCCAGTCTATCAAGGATAAATCCGGGGCAAGGTCAACATGACCTCTGCCAGTGGTACTTTGTTCAAATTCTCTTGTAGGAAGTCTTTCCCTGTTTAATCCCACATTCACTAATTCTGCTTCTCTTCAAAATTTGCATATTCAGTCTATCCTTTCTTTAAGCATAAACATCATTTTCCAGAATTATGTAAACTGAAGTTATCCTGAAATTAACAGTGATCTCCATAAAAATAAAAACCACCAAATATATTCTTTAGAAAAGGCTGGAGGAGCAGGGCTGAACATAACGGTGTACAAACCTTTTATTAAACTGTTAACCATTCTGATGGTTGGAACATGGGGCAGATAGGTATGAAATAAAATCAGGACCATCTCTTGGCTGCCTACATAAAACTAGGAAGGAGAAATGATTTGTCCTAAAAGGTGGGGGTAGGAGAATATAATTTAATATGGAATTTAACTGTTAAGTGCGTAATAAGGAACTGTGCAGTAGGAAGTCGTGTGTTTAAGTATGTAAAAACTGATGGAAATTTATAGGAGCATAAATACAGAAAGTCTTCATATTGCCTATATATTGAGTACATTTTCAAGTAAATATTACAACACTCGATTTCATTCCATGGAATTTACATTTCTATTAACATGGTGTTCTGTGAAATGGAAAAATGATTTTTTAATTCATGCATTTTGTATATGTTGGTAAATTCCTTTATTTGGTTGCCTAATCCTCTAAACATATGGCCCTCTGCCCACTGTGGGGCCAGAAAATCTTCCTAATGTGCTGCCACTGCCAATCCCAAAACTTTATCTCAAATGCCTAAGTGAGATCAACTCAGCAACTGCCTACCTATGTTTTGCTAAATCTGGTATTTTTAAATTAAAATTAGTGCTTTTGAGAATTTAGAGAATTTAGGCAAGGTTTCAGGATTTTACTAACATTGGAAGGCTCCTATTGCACATGTGCATATGCAAATAGTTAAATTCCTGCAATTGGGGGAAGGGTACATACTCATTATCAGTACTGCCTTGAATTCTGTTTCCTAATTGCTGCTCTTCTTGCTTCTTAATAGCAAATTATTGTTAGTTCTGTTCATCATTATCAATTTAGTTTGTTGTGGGTTGTTTTTTAACCCCATAGTATGTAGCAATGAATATTTATGAATTTTTAGGCTATAATTTTCCAAAATTACTCTGCTATGTATGCACTGTGTTCAAGTATGAATCATCCGTACCCTTATTACTAAAGCAGATGTATCCGTATTTTCCCCCATAATTTGCTAATGCGAGAACATTTCATTGTTAATGTGTGCCATACATGGAATTTAAGCATGCAAATTATTCACAATATACCATCAAGGTAAATCTACTACTAGTATAGAGTTCTTTTATATCTACATTATATTGTTTTAAAATGAAAAAGCCAACATGTGAGCTAATGGCTTAATCACATTACATAAATAATAAGCAAAAAAAAAAATTTTTTTTTGCCAGATTTTGATTATCTGGGGTAAATCAAAATCGTGAATCATTATTCAAGGTCAATATTCCCCACACTTCCTTCTACCAGATGTCAATAGTGTCCTGCAAATAATGGATTCTTTACTCAAATAAACTGGGAGGAAGTGATATGTATTATGTTCCCCTTCTAGAGATTTGCAAGGCAGTTTAGCATAGTGCTATGGTTAACTTGACATGTCCACCGGCACAGGCCGTGATACCCAGACAGGTCAAATACTGGTCTGCAGTTGCTATGAAGGTGTTTTTTAGATGTTAACATTTAAATCAGTAAAGTTTAAGTGAAGCAGCTGGTCTCCATAATGTGAGTGGGCCTCTTCAATCATTAAGAGAAAAAAGATTTGACCTCACCCTGAGGAAGAGAGAATTCTGCCTGCACAGACTGCCTTTGGATTTCAGCTGCAACATCAACTCTTCTCTGGGTCTGCAGCCTCCTGGTCCACTCTGAAGCTGGACTTGCCAGTCTCAAACTATGTAAGCCAATCTTTAAATCTCTTTACAGAGAGACACGCAGGTATGATATGTATATATATATGCTATGTGTAATAGATGCATGTAGATATGTATTGATATATGTGTATACCCACTTTATACACAGATCTAGAGAGAGTGTTTAACCCAGTATTTTCCCAGCCTACTTAATCACAAAACATCGTTCTTATAATACCTCCTAATACTCAAAATTGAGCTTAGGAAATGCTTTTTTCAAGACCTTACCTCTGACAGGGGTTGATGTGTAGCCTATGTCAGCAATATTGAACTCTAAATCCATTTGATTCAGAAACTAACAACTAATAAGTATTGGGCAGAAGATCCCACATGTCCTCTCCTTCTGCACATGGCACAGGCAGAAGAAAATAAGCACATGTTAAGTGAGGACAGGGAGGTGAAATGTCCATTGTGGAGTGGGTTCCACACACGGTGATGTCTGATGAAAATATCTACCAGTGAAACAGACCCCACAGCTGTGCTTTTGTAAAAGGCGGTTGTGGATATTCTCGGGGTGGGAGAGCCACACTGAAATATCACCCCTCTCAGTGTAACACGGCAACAAGCAATGCACAACGGCAGGGAGTACACTGCTTGTCTGTCTTCATAAAAAGCACCATGCCTCCTGTGTCTCTTATTGTCCCTTCTTGAATGTGTTTCTACAAGTGGCCCTCCCTGACCTCAATTTATCCTTCAGCTCTTATCCTAGAAGCCACTTCCTCCAGAAAAGCTTTTCTGACAAATCCCCTACCCCGAACCCATCAAGCAGCCCACCCTCTCCCCTGGTATGTGCATTCAAACACTGTGGGCCTCTGCACTGGGGGTAAACATTCCTGATTAATGCCTCTTTTCCCTCTAATACTGTGAGGTCCATGAGGATGGGGGCACTCCCACCTTGTCCATCTCAGCAGCCCTAGGGGCTGGCGGTCAGGGGAAACCCAAGCAAAGGAAAGAGCGATCCAAGGAACGAGCGATCCAAGGGGAGCGCCCTCCTCCCTAACTTCCATCATGATTCTTTACAAATTATTCTTTTTTTGTAGCCAAATTGGAGTACTTTTCTCTACTCTGACTTCTCTCTAAAAATCTTAACTCTTTCAACGTTATAAAAAAAGTCTGTGCCACAAGTCCATGGAATGTTCATGTGTATACACACACATACACACGTACCCGGGCATGTATGCACACAGACATACATCTGTATATTGGCTCACTCTTGCAAATAAAAATAATCATTTATTAAGCACAATGGTATATAGACAGGTGGGAAACACAGGGAGCAGGAAATTTGGGGAGAGACTGAAACCAATTACACCTGTATCATTTTCTGGGTCAAATAGAATTGTGCAAAAGTTTTCAAACCTATAAAAAGAAAAGCAGAGGCTCAATCTAATTCTAGGATCAGTTCCTTCCCCCCCAGCTGCTATTTATTCGGCTTAGTGCTTCATGGTGTACACTGTACATGGCTCTCTTCCAAGAATCATCACTGGAAATAAAGGCATTAAGAAAAATAATTCATTTGCAGATTTGGCTGAGTGTTTGGAGGGGAAATGGTAAGGGTTGAGGGTGAGCTTGGCATGCAGTGGACACCTGGCCTGGCTCCCCTCACTCTGTGTGCCCCCTTCCCCCATGCTACAGGACCTTTAGCTACTCACACTCAGCCCCCCTTTGCAGGGAGGGGACTGAATGGCAAAGATCTCAGAGCTGACATTGCTTCACACCCTGCTGCCAGCCCTACACCCAGAGGCAGAAAACCTGTGCTACCCAAATAGAGTCTCATCTTAACAGTAGCCAATGTGGGTATCCCCAGGCCAGATGTGCATGTAGGGCTCATTCATAATCCCCTCTCCTTAGCCCTGGTTCCCATGAAGTCTACAGAGAAGCCACTAGATAAGATTATAGCTACAATCCAGTCTGGCATGGAGGAGCTGAGACCTGGAGAAACTAAGGCACTTAAACGCCTTGGTGCCCTTCTGTCTTCTTCCAGTCAGCTCCATTGTTAGCTGATAGAAAAGCTCAGGAATGAGCAGCCCCTCTAACAAGGGCATCCTTCCTTACCCCAACACACACACACTACTCAAGACCAGGGAAATCCCTGCCAGAGATTTTAAAAATAAACTGAATTTCAATTTCACCCTTTCAACAATCTGGACACCCTAATACAACACTTGCTTTTTGGTCCAAGAAGTAGATACTGAGTCACAGTAATCTTTCACTTTTAAAACTCTGGAGAGGGTTAATTTTCCAGAGAGCCGGGTCATGCGCACACTGGTATCCTGCTCATTGGATCATTGACAAGCCCTTAATTAGGATTAGGCCGCGTGCTCACTGAACTGAAATTCGTTGACGTGATCCTGAGTTATTGAAAGACAGGATGCTTTCATTAAAAAAGCCCTCCAAACGCCCTCTGTCCCACTGAAGAAAACGTTCACTGAAGGATACTTTGCACACTCGGAAGTGAGAGGCAGGCCGCACCGCCTCTCACTGCGCAGGAGCCTGGGTGTGAAGCTGTTGCACATGCGACAAGATGGTCCACCAAACAGTGGAGGGTAAAGGCAGGGCCACCAGAAGCCACAAAGACCCAACTCACAGGAAGCACGCTTGGCCTTACTCATTACGAATGCACACTTTGGCTTCTCAGAGGAGCCAGAAGAATGACTTGAAGGTCACCTCCACTTGAACTATGGGGCTCGGGAGCTCCTTCTTGCTTTATGACCCAAGTCTATTAAAATTCTTAGAGTGGCTGACGAGGAAATGTTCAGTCAATCTTTTTCTCTTTGTGGGGTGGGAAAAAAGAAAAACCAACATGAGTCTACTTGAAATTGTTTCATGAATTTTAATCATAGCAAATGTGTTTTAACAGTAGTCATAAAATCAACATTACCACAGATACAAAGGACAAGACACCAGTTTGGCATACAAAAATACCATATATTAAAATTGGGTTCATTGGAAAAACTCAGGACTTGCTAAGACACCATCTACAACAGAGAGAGCAAGCAAGAACGCTTTTTTAAGACATTCAAATTTATAAACAGCAGCTTGATATCCATCCCCCTTACAAGGTCAATATTGGGCAATATTAGGACAATATTTTCTACAGAGCCCAACAGCTCATTTATCAGTAGGGCTATCTGGCCCGTTAAAAGAAAAGCTCCTAAAATAAATAATCCACATAATTGTAAATGAAACATGTCAAGGACTTGAGTTCACAGTCTCTGAGCAGCATCAATCTAGCCATTTGACTGGAGTATTAGTTATTAAGAGCGTCAGGCAACCACCAGCGGGGCCGTAGCAATGGCAGGAACTCCAGGCAGCGGCTGCACGCCTTCTGTTGGAGTTTGTACCCTTCCCAAGGGGAAGCCAGCCTCCCCACCTGCAACTGTCAAGGAGAAAAGACAGGAGCAAGTGGTGGAATAAATAAATGTAATAAATGACAACCACCGGGATAGAAAGCAAACTATTCTTGAATGAGTCTTCCCCATGGTATTCACCTCGTCCAGTTAGCAAACACCCACAAGCACAGGCGTTGTGCTGCACGGCCAAGAGGGTGTTGTCAGACTCTGTCACGACTCAGCAACCAGCTCGAGAGCAGGCTCTGAATTGTCTAGTGTGTTGACAACACAGTGGGGCCTTTTGGGGGCCTCCCATCAGCTGACAATACTCCTATATGCCTTCAACTTAAACATCCTGCTTTGAGTTTGGTAGGCTTCCCCCTTTGATGACACATTGGGCTTGGCTAAGTTACTCCTAGTTGCCCTAAGCTGTTTTCTAACATGACTGACCTTCAGCTCCGTGATATATTTTGTTTTGTGGCCATAATCCCATTGTGGATTTCTCTCCCTTTTTGCAAGTGTTTTCTCATTCTCTGGGCAGATCTGCCGATCTTCTGCTGTAGACCCAGGGACATGCCGTCACCCCTCCCACACAGCATCTAGTTAATAGTTGGGCCGTCTCTCAGCCAGGAAAATCTGACCAGGAATTTTCGGAAGCGCAGTGTGAGATACCAGCCACTCTATTCTCTCATCACTTAAAATGAGATGACATAGATAGCAGCTTGCTCCCCTTTAAGAGGCATTTGCCTCATCTATTTCCTATTTCTTAGAGTCCCTGTTCCTTTTCCACCATCATATCCAACCCTCTAATTCTGGATTCTTAACTATATCCTATGGTGATGAATTTAGGGCCATGTTCTAGAAGAACAGGAACAGCTAGCTATAAGGGAACACCCCCAGAAGAACAGAGAAAACACATGCTGTTGCAGACTTTTTAAGAGACTCCTCTGTACTTTGCCCCAAATATTACTATTGTCCCTAAAAAGATTGTAATATGAATAGTATCAAAAACCTTAGAATAAAAAGTACAGCTAATGAGATGTTTTCAAGCACCACTACATCTTAAGTTGAGATATACATAGTGGGATATCCCAGGCAGTGAATCCTGAATAGAACAGAAGAAAACAAAAAACAGTGGCCCAACTGTGCAAGGAAACTGGTGCCGAGAAATTGGAGCCATATTGCGGGAGTTCAGCAATAATGCTACTCTACCCATGACCACTTGAGCAGAACCAAAAAATAAGCCATTTGGAAGATGGAAATCAAATGCCCCATCTGCTTATATGCTTCAATCATTAATGGCTTTCCCATAAAATGTACAGCAGAACCCACCTCTTCATATATTTGAAAGGTCTCAGTTTACTTATACAGACATTCTCAAAGGTGGCTGGTATGATATGATGTATGCAGCCTATAGCATTTGTTAAAAAAATTAACATCTAAATTCAACATTATGTAACCCACAAATTAGACTAAAAACTCTTTAAGTTTTCATTATTACAGCTAAGTCATGTGTGTGTCTACATGTATGCTTATACCTATATGTACAGATATATATACCTATATATAGTGAATCACTGTCAGAAGAAATCAATGGCTTGAATCTCCACTTAGTTTCCTAGAGGTGTTTCATATTTAACAAAATTCAGCAACCAATGATCTTGCTTTTGAAATAGACTGCTACTTTCAAAACAGTTACTGAATTATCTTGACTATCTCATTACTTTGGAGTTTGTTTTGTTAAGGATTACCTTGTGGATGACATTTTACTGAGAATGATGGAAATGGCAAGGAACAGCTTCTTCTAGGTCAAGGATGACAGATGAACTGACTAATGGCACTTCTGTGTGGAAACAAAATGCTGACTGGCTGGCGGCACCATTTTTCTAAGGAAAGACAGAAATTCAAACCTTTTCAATATCACTCCTCTTATAACAAGAACCATTGGACCTCAAACTTTCTCTTAACTCTCAAGAGAAACTTCCATTTCATTTTTCAATAATTTTTCAATGAATTTTTAAAGACAAGTTAAAAAGAACAGTCATAGCCATTGATGAGCTCGAGAGAAAAACAGTCAACCCAATTCTGCTACATTGAAGCAAATGCAATATTTACATTATATTTGGAAACAATAAAAAGCAGACTAACCAGTTTTGACACTGTTTTCAAATAAAGTGACAGGAAGTCTTCAAATCAAAATCAGACTGGAATCAATACTACACTAGCAGGAGAAATCTGATCTTTTCTATGGAAATATATCTCAAACTGAATTTTCTGCTTCCCTTTACTCACTTAAAAAAGCAATTTTACTAACCTTAATAACCCTCAAGTCTTTAAATTTCATGGGCAATGTTTTTTAAGGTAAACAGAAAGTGCCTTTGTTCAAGGCTACAAATCTTCAATTCTTTCAGTGGTAACTAAAAATCAAAAACCAAACAAGAGTAACACAATGTCAAATCTCACCCTAAAAATAGTACCTACATTTTAGTCTGGCATCTGAAAAATGACACTTACGTATTACAGCAAATACAGTGACAAACTGGCAGACTTCAAGGGCAAACAAAAACACTCCATGAACACTGCAGAACATGCTTGCTCTTATATTTCACACCTTACTAATGCAGCAATGAAGTGTGGGGGTAAGATGTTGGAAGAGGAAATTCACTAGAATTTTTTTTTTCCTGTAACATTTACTTTTTGGCCATAAGACCCTAAACACAATTTCACCATACAGGTCATGCATAGTTTGCAAGTCAAACATTTTACAGCTACTGTCTAACCACTACTTATGGACAACAGATTCACATGCAGCTAATGACCCCAGAAAAGGGTCTTCATAAAGCACTCTTTAAGCTTCAGTGATCATTCCTTGGCCCAAAGTAGCTAAGTTATAACCCCAAAAGGCAATCAATGAATTTTTCCTGTCATAACTTGAGGTCATATACTTTTTAAGCCCAGAAAGGATTTTTTTTTGTTAGACAACTGCATGTTACTGAACCACAAATTGTCTTCTTAGCCTTACTGTGTTACTTCATTAACACTTCAAGGCAAGATCGCATTGTACCACCATCCAGAACTTACTGTTCAGTGCAGTAGCCACTACCTGTGACTACATTTAAATAACTTAAAATTAAATACAAAACCCAGTTGCTCATTCATGCCAACCCCATTTCAATTGCCCAATAGCCAATGTGGCTAGTGGCTACTACACTGGACATAAGTTATAGAACACTTTCATCGTCACAGAAAGTACTACTGAACAGTGCCAGTCTAGGAGATCCCAAGGGCTGCATGCACCAGCACCTGGTTTAACCTTCAAGGGAGGTTAGGTCACTCTTATGCCATGCACAAGATGACACTTAGTTATATTGTTAAAGAAAATACCTTATAGCTTTCTGGTCATAAAGTATGACTAGAAGTGAGAACTGATTTGCTTTTTCATCATAACTTATATCCCAGATCATTATACAAAAATTTTCCAAAGACAATGAATGCTTTTTGATAGCATACTTGGCTCTACTTAACATATTAAGCATTCTCTTGCTTAGGTCAAGATCATTAATAGAGATGAAATTTCATGCTTCTTATAGTCTACTATTTACACAGCATCATTGTCCTTTACATACAAGGGCAGGAGGGGGGAACCAATAGTTTGCAATTCAAAAAATTCAAATCACATGGTTTTCTTTGAATGTCTATACTCATCCCTCAATCAATCCTCCTTTCATTTCCCAAAGAGGTAGATGCTAACTAAAATGAATACATAAATCTATTAAAAAATCTCCCAAACTTAAAGCAATAGTTAAGTCAACAAGGAATAGTCATCCATCCTGAAAAAGATCACAGCCCAACAGAGACACAACAGGCATGGACAGGAGCAAGAAGAAACTACAGTGCAAACTTCTCCCTTTTGCTGCAGAATGACAACCTGCCGTGTACCTCTGTGGGCCTCAATGGGCCCATCTGCAAAATGGAGCCATCAGAGGTCACTTTCAGCTCTTTCTGTGCTTTCAGTTGTGGTTCTTCTTCATTCAGTGCAACTGTGAATGCTGGTCGATTGCGTTACTGGACTTTGGTCCATTGGTGTAGATGAGTTGTTAGTGTCATGGATAAATGCCAGAAGAGGCCAGAGCAATGGATGCCAAGTAACATGAAATTATTACGGCTATAAAAATTCCAGCTGGCAGGCTGAGACATCACACACATACACACAAATGCACACCCTAACAAGCAGATACAAAAATGACTGCAGGCAGAGTCCACTTAAGGGAAGTGTTTCTTCCATCAGGAAAACTCCCGCAAAAAATTCTGGTTTTGGTTGTTATCATTAGCTTAAATTGTAAAGTTAGGAATCTATCAAAGAGTTGATTAATTTTACACTGCTCTCCTGCAGCTCTAGCATGGGACTGCTTTTAAGTACAAGTTATGTGGGTATTGTCACTCTACAGCTTTGCACTAAGAAACACAGGGCGCTGTATTATCATACACATTAGTGTCTATATAAATAACCTACTTAACACATTGAACTCTATTGCAAACTGCACTATGGGGCCGGTCATTTCATACTATACAAAAATGTACTCAGATATCATTCACAAAATTGATTTGAATACGGCATGGCTTAAAATTGCAAGGGTAAAGTCCATTTGAAATGCAGCATTTTTAATGTAACATTTCCCTGTGGGTTTTTCTTTTCTTTTTCCCCAGGAGGAGTAGAAATTAGGTCAGACATGCATTACGGCAGCCTGGAGAGTTGAGAAATTGACACTAACCCAACAGTATATTATGTTACATAATAGAGGATAGTATTCAGATAATATGATACCTAAATTATTAATACCAAATAAATCCTAGATTATTTGTTGTATAATGCCCAATGGCTTACACGATAAAATGGCATTTTAACCTAATTTCTACTTTGAGCTTTCAAATACACTTGCTTCATGAATTCCATAAAAGTAATTAGAAGAGGACTGTAAAGCTCACAAGCCATTTCTAAATGCACACACATCCCGGCACAGGAATTTCTCATTTAATACCATCAGATCTTCATGAGTATCTAGACCTTTCCACATTTAAGAATATTTAAGAATTTATAATGAGCTGGTCCACTGAAGTTGGGGGTGAGAGCTGTTTGTTTACTTTGCAACTTTTCTCAATAAAAATGTATTTTGAAATTCAAGAGATTTTCTCAGTTATACCAACAAAAGGAAATTGGAATTCTAAATGGTTTAATTCTCAAAGAAGAGTAGCTTTCAAAACACAACCATGGACTGTCTACTAAAATGCCAAACCAGGTTTGTCACCAATTAACAACACTCGTGTCTACTATAATATCTCAAAACTGGGAGAAAAAAGAACTTTCTGTTGTTCTCCATTTGTGCCTCACAGAATACAAGACTTGAGTATACAGAAGAGAAGTGCACGTGGGAAGCAACAAGTATGTGACGATTCAGAGTGGGACCCAGTGGCCGACATTGCAGACCCTGGACTGATTCAGGCTCACAAAGTCTTACTCTCAGGATTCTTCAGGAGATTCAAAACCTGAGGCATATCAAATCTCTCTCTCTCTCTCTCACACACACACTCACACACAAATACACGATATTTACATTTAAAATTCTTATTTTGTGAGATGGCTTGAGAAAAATTGGCATATAGGGTTCCTGTGGGATTATGCATTTCTCACTATTACTCAGTTTATTGCTCCCCTGTTGGGCTTTCAGTTTAATAAACATGTAGCAAGCTCTAATTACAAGGGAAGAAAAATGAAGGTTCATGACAAAGCACAACACATTGGAAACGTTTGTTCAAATATTTTCTTCAAAAAAACAGACCATCTGCTTAACTTACTTTAATCTGGGTGCCATCCTTAAAGTATACAAAGTCTTATTAGCAACTGAATGAAGACTAGGTTTCATTTTAAAAAAGGAAAGAAACCAGGACTACATGTCATTGCTGAATTTTTACACAGATTCTCAGGTTTAATTCTACTTGTATACACAGCATCTTTGTTTTAATCTACCACATTTAGAGGAGGTCACATTGTATGCACTTGCACAGTTTAACATCTAGGTAGAATATGTCTATCTCGTAACATGATTTGGGAAAATCATAAATTACAGTCCATTTAATAAGTGATTATGAGGATGCATGCAATCGTCTTCGAAGCTGTTGCCATCAACGCTCAGATCGGACTGCCCGGTATGGTGTTGATACCTTCCGTCTGCCCTGTCTTCCATTAATCAAGGGGCAGGTCAGAGGCCAGGGCGCGGCCCCAAACGATCCACATCGCCCTCCACCTCCTCACTGTGATGCCTCACCAACACCTACTCAACCCCTAGTCGGCACCTGCACAAGCCTTCCCTGCGGCCCTCTTCAGCCGCAGGAGATCACAGTGAAGCGCTTGGAGATGCAAGACATGTTGTGCAGCACGATGCCGAGGAGGAAGACCAGAACACAGGCCACCAAGATCACAGTGCACACCCCGGACCAGGTGGAGCTCTTCACCACGCCCCGCCTGTCCTGCTCCTGCTCCAGCACCTCCGGGGGAGCCCCGCCGTGCAGAGGCTGCTGCTCTGCAGGGATGGTCACCACGGTGACGGACTTCTGCTGGCTCCCCGGCAGCAGGCGGCAGCCCAGGTCTCCTGGCAGCAGCGCTCGCTCCTTGGAGATGGGCAGGGGCAGCATGTAGCACCCATTGCTGGGGAGTTTGATGAAGACTGGGGTGTGCTCGGAGGCATGCGGGATGGCGATGACGGCAAGGACCTCAGGGTCATCGGGGAGCTGCGACACGGAGAAGCCCGGGGGCAGCTTGGTGATGCCCCGGCACCAAGGGCACCTCACGTCCTTCTGGCTTGTCCTCATCTGCTGGAGGCACACTGAGCAGCAGGTGTGTTTGCAGTCCAGCAACTTGGGCCTGCGCCGGGGGCTGTAATAATTGAAACAGATCTGACATTCCAGCAGAGAATCTTGGGAGAGGGTCTCCATTGCAGACTGAGAGCAGGAAGGCCGAGGCCAAGGGGAAGCGGCTTGCTCTGAGAGCCCACCAATCCAGCCCCACACCTTCCTTCTTGGCGCCTTCCCAACGTCGTGAGGTGCTGGGGAGCTCACGGGCAGCTAGCACCCTCAGGTGTGTTCATTTCTGAAGGAGACAAAAATGCAAACAAACTGAATTATTTCCAACAAGCTGAGATGTCAGCACATCTGATGGATTTGTATCACGGCTCCAAAGTCTTGACACTGGGTCAAAATTGTAAAAATCTCCCACCCACGAGACTCCAGGATTCCTGCCCACAAAGCCCAGTGGAAGGTACATGAGTTGTCTCGGATGGCTTCTCATGGCGAATATGTGGCTCATTTCTAAAGAACGAATACCTCTCTGCTGGCATATGATGCCCCGTATTTCATAAAGAGGGAATCCATTTTTTCTGGTTTGTATATTTCAGTGGCCCCTGCATTCTTCTTCTAAAATACCCTGGAAAAATTCTCTGGCTTCCAGTAAGTTTGTAGCATTTCCTAAAAGTAAATTTCTTCCCTTAGATCCTCCGGTCTTCTTTTCCTGACTCTGCCTACCTACCTGTAAGTATTCTTTGCCAGATCCAGGCAACTCCTCAAATCTAGGTACTCCATTTAACTATATTATATGGGTTAGGACTGCTGCCCTCTCACAGGTAGTTAAAGTGATGCTGCCAAAGAACCACACTCGGGCATCTGTTATCTTTTCCACCCAATTGTTTGAACCAAGGTAATTCTTGTCAACTGGTTTAAAAAGAGACAACACAACCAAACAAAACAACAAAAAAACCAGCAACATCAGGGAATTTCGGATGTAGGGGTCACAAAGCACGTAGGATTTTTCAGTCAGTACTTCAGTCTCATTATTTAGGCTTGCATTGAGCAACGTGACTACAAGCAAACACTATTAGTTCACTGGTCATAACACAGTATATAGTGAAAGGTTGTTGGACAGACTGGCAGGCAGCCAGGAGGGAGAATAACTTACTTAGTTCAACTTAACTGGGCTTTGAGGAACCCCCTAGTGCTCCAGCAATGTTTCAATAAAGGCTGCCTGACTGTTTGCTACTGAAAGAATCCAAATTATGTGTCTCTGGATGGAAAACTGTAAAAATAATTGCTAGTCCTGGAACCCCTCCTATAACCAGAGGCAGGAGCTAATGAGAAAAAGCTCTTTCACATTTTTCATAAAAAATGAACCTTCTTTTTCTTTCTAACTTGCTCTGTGAAATTAAGAATGCACCCCCCCTTCCAAATGATAGAAAATTTGCTAAAAAAGTAAAGAATGCAGAAAAAGTTCAGTTCAAAGTAAAAATTAGTCACTGATAAAAGCAGTGACAATCAAAAAAGCAACATATTTTAAAATATTTTAGCTACAGTAAGAGCACTTAAATTACTTAAAGTAAAACAGTGATATACAATTCAGAAAGCTCATATCATAATCAACTACTTAGCTAGTAGCTAATTCAAGAAATTTTATTAAATAACTGAAATTTGCTTAAGAGTAGAACTTAAATGTTCTCATCAAATAAAAAGATAAATATGTGAAGTGATGGACATTTTAATTAACTAGATGGGAGAGGGATCCTTTCACAGGTATTATGTATATCTAATCTCTATGATGTATACTTTAAAGTATCTTACAATCCTACAATGAGATATCATCTCACACCAGTTAGGATGGCCACCAATCAACAGACAAGGAACAACAATGCTGGCAAGGATGCGGAGAAAGGGGAACCCTCCTACACTGTTGGTGGGAATGTAAATTAGTTTGACCACTGTGGAAAGCAATATGGAGGTTCTTCAAAAAACTAAAATAGAAATACCATTTGAGCCAGGAATTCCACTCTTAGGAATTTACCCAAAGAAAACAAGATCCCAAATTCAAAAAGACAGATGCACCCCTATGTTTATCACAGCACTATTTACAAATAGCCAAGAAACAGAGGCAACCTAAGTGTCCATCAGTAGATGAATGGATAAAGAAGAGGTGGTACATATACACAATGGAATACTATTCAGCCATAAGAAGAAAACAAATTCTGCCATTTGCACAACACGGATGGAGCTAAAGGGTATTATGCTCAGTGAAACAAGCCAGGTGGAGAAAGACAAGTACCAAATGATTTCACTCATCTGTGGAGTATAAGAACAAAGCAAAACTGAAGGAGCAAAACAGTAGAAGACTCAGAGACTCCAAAAAGGGACCAGCAGTTACCAAAGGGAATGGGGTGCAGAGGGTGGGTGGGGAGGGAGGGAGAAGGGAATTAAGGGATATTATGATTAGCACACATAATGTAGGGGGGTCACGGGGAAGGCAGTATAGCACAGAGAAAACAAGCGGTGACTCCACATAATCTTACTATGCTGATGGACAGTGACTATAATAGAGTGTGTGTTGGGGGGGGACTTGATAATATGGGTGAATATAATAACTACAATGTTGCTCACACGAAACCTTCATAAGATTGTATATCAATGATACCTTAATTAAAAAAAATCTTAAAAAAAAATCTTACAATCTTATTTGTCACACCTCAGTAAAGCTGAAAAAAAATTTTTAAAAAGAAACATCTATTGAATATCTATCATGCACAAAGCAGAATGCTAGTTACTGTAGGATATAAAGATGAATCAGACCCAAACCCTTCTTGTAAGCAATTTAAAGTTAGTGAAGAATGAGCAAATAAATATATTTTCTTTTCCATTCATTGATTTCATTCAAATTCTCACTGAATGTCTACCATGTGCCAAGCACTGTGGTATTTTTATTTTTGTCCTTTGTAACCAAGACCTTGTCATTTGCCCATAAAAAACACTCAGCCTGAAGGGATTTAAACAGTCAGGCAGGTAAGCAGTTGTAATATAAATACAAAGTGATACATGCTATCCAGGAACTGGAGGAATTAGGAACAGCTCGGTGAAAAATCTGGATCCTGGAGAGGATTTAGACATGTCAAGTCAAGGGACAGGTTGTTTTTAAGTTCAGAAACCAGCATGAGCAAAGGAACAAAGGCAACCAATTACAGGACGTTTCCTGTACTCCAGCTGTGACACGGGGTAGAGGATTTTTTCTCATACAAGAGGACCTTACAGATGCTGTCTCTAAGAGTTTTAGCTCTTACATGTAGGTCTTTGATACAGATGCCTCTTAAATAAACAAAATTCTCATCACAGAACCTGTAAGCACCCTCCTATAGGCCCAGCCAGGGGAGCAGGTCCCACAGGAGAGGAGAGATGAGTGTAGCCAGGCACAGGACATGGACCACAGACTGTAAACAGTCCCCACTACCAGGCCACGGAGGTGGGGGCTGAGGCTAGAGTGCAGAGTTCATGGACTGCCTGCAGCGAAGGACTCAGGCAGCACCGGGGCCAGCTCTCTCCTTCCAGCAACCCGGACTCCTCCGGACTGCTCAGTGCCGCGTGTGACCTGCCCAGAGGCACTTCCTGGCTCTGAGAAAACTGCCCTCTTGAACAGCTTGGGAGGCAGAAGGCAAGTGTTCTCTTTGGCCCCACCCCAAGACCTGTCACACTATCATTTTTCAACAAAACCAACATGCAATTTTATTCATGAATTTACGTTCCAAGCAATGTTCACTTAATTGGTGTTGAGCTCCCTTAAAATTAGATTATACTGCTCGATTTCCAACTCAAGCCAAGTAAGTCTAGGCCTTACAACACAGGCTGAACACGAAAGCTGATGGAAAAACAGTTCCTATTTTCCAAGCTCAGCCACGGCAGCCTCTCTGATTTACACACTGATTTATTCTGTATTAAGCCAGCCTGCACTGCATTCCAGTTTACTTTCTGGAGTATAATTAGTAATGATGATGATTAGTTAGGTGAAGAGAAGAAAATTTATGAGGCTAGGGACCAAAGCTAATGATGAATCATTCTTTCTCCCTTTCATCATAAACTCAAAAAATGTGAGTCAACTCTGGAAGAAGGGGAATGGAAACCAGGCCCAGGTAAGCCAGAAAAGAAACTTGGGTCAAATGGATTCCATCCAAGCACACACTGGGGGGTCCTGTAGGGATCTGTGTTTGGTGTCACATTCCTTACAGGAGAAAGATGTGATGCTCAAATAAAATACTCACTAAATTTAAAAGGAAAGGGTACTTTGGCAGAACGCATAAAAACAGGTATATACTGCAATATATTGGAACGATTTTTAAATGTCACTATAATTTATTTTGAAAGAGCCTAAAGTAAAAATAAAAGAAAAATACCATAAAAAAAGGACTAGCAACTAAGGGAGGGTGTGCTCAAAGTAATTATGGCTTATGGGGTAGAACTTACTTTCAAGTATATCTTCATGAATACTTAGTACTTAGTACTAATACAGTACTTAGCTTCATAAATAATGTCAATTGTATAATGTACAGAGAAAGGCCTTGAACAACCCCTGAACTTGGTATTAATGCACCCCTTGATTTTAAAATACTTAAAAATGGATTGAGATTTATGTAACAGGAGGAGGTATGATTTGGGAGAAAAATGCCAGAAACTAAAGGGATATGTATGTTGCTGTTTGGGGGCAGTGGGTATTTGGCATTGTACAACACTGATATATTTTCACAAAATTACATGTCTTCTATTTTCAAAAAACTATATAATTGTAAGCACCTTTACAAAAGGTGTGGGTGCAGTAAAATGCTACCAGGAATTGAGGGGATGGTAAAATAGCAAAGGTCTCCAACACTGTATTTTTATAGTCCCAGGTGCTTTTAGAAGTCTAGGCCTATGAGGATAAAAAAGCTGATGAAATAAATAAACCAGACAGTCTCACTCTGCCTATACTATACTCCTAAGCCTCTTCATAATTGTGATTCAATTTATAATTGTGACATTAATTATGAAGCCTCTCCTCAGAACTGTGGGGTGAAGTGACACTGATCACATCTGGCTGACAACTGAATTGTTTCATGTGATGGTCCATGTGAGGACTGTAAATTCAATGGTTGAGAAAAATCTCAAGAGATGAAACTAGACCCCTGCTTTCCTTATTCTGTTGAAATAGCTTGCCTTTCTGATGTGGGCCATTTACTTAATTCTTCAAGGAAATGTAAATATTGAAATGGGATTAAACACAGTAATTACAATTCCATTTAATTTGGTATTTCAGCTGGCAAGACCACTTTGTTATAGTGAATCTGAGCAAACACTAATTAGTGGCAAGAATGGGGACGGCCTGACAGTGACAGACACGGTCACTGACTTCCGGTCCTCTGTTAGCGGGGAGCAATCCTTTCAGGACACAACCGTCTAATATGACATAGAGTCCGACTGGTGCAACGGTCCCTATTTCAATGGAGAAGACAGTGGGTTCCAGGAGTCCAACAAATTTCAAGTGAGAATTCCACTGGCCCAAGCTCTGTTAGTTGCACTGTATTTTACTATGAGAATCCTGATTTGCCATGTTGAATGATGCAAAGAATAAGGAAAGTAAAAAGTGTTACTTAGAAGTCTTGAATGACGGAAGGGGATATGACGATGCTGGAGGCAGACTGGCCTTGGGAGCAGCGGCAGGCAGGGTGGGACAGAGAGATCAGTGCAGAGAGCAGCAGACTGGCCAGAATGCCATGGCCGGTCCAGGGACTTGTCACACAACCAAAGCACTGGCCCCATCGCCACTGCCCGCAGGGACAGCCACGGTACAGGGGGCGGCCCCGTCTGCATGCCCTGTTCTGTCACTGCGACAACCAGCGAACCAGTCCCCGGAAATAGCCTTACCCAGAGTATCTCGGTTACACAGAGCATTTCATTTAAGTCAAATTAGGAAAAGATTAACGAATTTGACCCCTCAGGCATATTTAAAATCAAAGTACATTGGAATCAAGACATTCTGAGGAATTAAAGCCAAATTTCAATATTGCTGTGAGGGATGATAACCCCTGGTTTTTGTTGGTTGTTTTAATAGCTATCAATCGTTACTATGAGGGGTCAGGAGATGGGGATTTTGGCTCTAATTCTGCCCTTACGGTGATGGGTCACCTTCAGCAAGCCACCCACTTTGGGGGCTGCAGTGTCCTCACCTGTGAGGGCAGTAGACTAGATGGAGGCTCAACCTTCTAGTAAAAATAGTTCTAGGACCTAAGTGACTGCTAAACACACTGTTTGGGTTTCTGACAGCGTGACAGAGCTGTCAGGTTGTTTGCTCTATGCTTATTATGCCGGATAGGAAACTTACAAGTATTATCTATTAATGATCTCACAAGAATGCACATTTATGTGGCATAATGGCAGGTGACTTACGTTAAGAAAGCCTGTAGGGTTTTCTGGCTCATATAGGGGTCAAGGTTAATGCTGGCATCAGCCATACACCCTGCTTCACCTTCACTGGATCTGATCACCCAGTGATGCTGAAGAAAAAGTTGGAGACAGTCATAAAAAGCAGGGAAGAGACTTAAAGGACTATCAAGGGATTCCCAGACTCCCTGGAGAGAGGGGATAACAAAAGATGCTATTACATAGACACAGGCAGAGCAAAGAAAGAAGAAAAACAATCACCCCAATTTCTAGAATTCTGAGAACTAAAGGTACTGACCAATCTGGCATATAAGCAGAGCCAAGAAATGGAAAACAAAACAAAAATCCGAGGTCTTCCCAATAGGTGGACATATTAAGGCAAAATATGTAGGGGTAGGTAAACACGTTTACTAGGAACCCACCGTGCGCCATGCTTTACTCAAGGCACTGGGGACACCAAGGTAACAAGAGTCTCTGCCCTCAAGGAGCCTGCAGACCCAGCCTAAAGGGAAGCTTGGGAAACGAGCCCGAAAGGGGATAGGGCAGGCAGAGCACTGAGGAAACAGCTCTTCACGGGACCATATACGTTCAGCTGATCACACACAGGGCTTACATGGAACTTCTCAGCAAAGAATTCTCATTGATTGTTGGACCCGGGAAGGATACTGGAGCTGAAGGAGTCTACCAGATGGGTGGGTCACTGCCTTCCCTCTCCAAAGACACTGGAGAGCAAGCAGTTACTGAGAGGAGCACCGAAATTTCCTTTTTCGATTAAGCATCACATTTGACTCATGTCAGTGTTATGCAGACAGCAAGACCAGCTCTGAGCCTATGAGCCTCAAGAGATGCAGGAGTTTAGGGTAGTACCTCCAGAAAGTCTAAAGACAGCCCACTGGCAGGGAAGCCCATTAAGTCAGTGCTTGGAGGAGGGTTGAGGGCTTGGAGCTGCGCATTAAAGATTGTGAGGCTGTCTGAGTAGGCAGGCTAGAGAGTAAGGATCTCCCGCGAGGCCCACTGCCCTCACACGGCACGCCTCAGCACACTTCCCAGGCATATATTTGCATTTCCCTAAACGAATCACATATGTGTATTCCTCACTATGTTTTTTTTTTAACCCAACCACAAATTCCAGCACAAGCTGAAACCTTAAGGCAACTTGTTTTTTGATGTTTAATGTTTTGCCATTCTATATTATCCACTTAAGACCATTAGGGAGAACATGCATGTAGGGTCCAAACTTTCTTCACACTTAGAAATACGAATCTATTACCTCAGTAGAACGAGCACCGAGTTCAGAATTCGTTGTGACAGCTAGACTGAAAGGCAACCCCTCACCTGACAGAATTTCAGAGACACGATAATGCCTCCTGCTCCCGTGAACGCTGGACACCACCCTGTGTTCATCCACATAGCAGGGCGGGCCACGAAGTAGCTCAGCAAATTTAGATTTGTCCAGACTCATCTCAGCTCTCTATGGCAGCATCTTACCGTGGTTCACCTCTACGAGGAAGGGACATTGGGTAAATTTCCCAAACACAAAGAATTCCTTCAAGGTGCCGCAGAACGTGTATGACTTATGACAAGAGTTCCATTCACCTGAGGCACCAAAAGGCGAGATGCAGGATGGGAAAGTCTTGTTCAATTAAAACACCAAAAGAAAACCCTAATTGTTAAGGCTCAGCTACTTTGATGCATTAAAAATATACACATATATATTTCTGAAGATTTCTTCAATCACCCAGAGAACATTCTATATCAAACATTTGAAAAGAACGGCACATTAAAAACCTGGTGGGTTTTATGGATATCCCTCTAAATAAATCGATTCAAAACCATTCATACGATAATATTCTTCGAGCAGAGAGTGTTTACTGCTGCAGTCTCCCTACCTACCCTCACTATCAATGATTCATCACACAAGTTAAGCCTCAAAATGAAGCTGCAAAGAATTCCTAAAGGCATCCGTACTAAAAGTAAGCACCATGGGGAGTCAGCCGTCAGTCTGCTGATTACTTTTGCTTTTTCCTACTTCCAGCTGCAGGAACTCAATGAAGGTTGATTTTGCATTTAGGCAAGGTGAGAAGACAAAAAGCACAACCCTCCGAACCAGATATTGAACAGCCGTGCTACCAAATGCCATCAAGCATTAATTCATCTTTCCCAATCTAACAGTAAGTCCAAAGGACTTCTATTCTGCTTTCTTATTTTAAGTCAACTTTGAGGTAAATATTATCAACAATAAGCTGCACATACCTTAAGCATGTGGTTCAATGAGTTTTGACAAATGTACGCAACTTGCACAACCACTATGCCAATCAAGCTATTTCATATCACCCCAAAAGATCCCTTGGTGCCTCATCCAGGCCATTCTTCTACAGTCACCCCCATCCCCTGGCAGCCACTGATCTCCCTTCTATCTTTGCATTTGTTTTTATATTTAAAACCTTATCTGCAGGTACTGGTTTAGGGGAAGTGGCAATATTCTGAGTGTATTTTCAGATGACTTGGGACTTTGTTTTTGGAAATGATGTGTTCATTCACACCAGATTTCCCAGAAAAAAACCCTGGAGTAACAAAGACTACTATGAATTCATTCATTCAGAGATGTACTGAACATCGGGCACTATTCTGGGTTTGAGGGATCTAAAGAGAAGAAGTAATCCTCCCCTGGCAGAGACAACCATGCTATCCACTGCAGCACAGTGTGGTCTGGGCCATGGTGGGTATCAGGTAGACACAGAAGGAGCACCTGTGCCTGTCTGGGGAGGGAGGCCAGGCAAGATTGCTCAGGAAAATGTGCTGTTTTAACTTCAAAGATGAAGACACAGCATACACAAAGGTCCTGAGACCTCAATGAGGCAGTTCAGTGGCAGTCAGGAACAGGGACCAGAGCCTGGACTTCCAGCAAGTGACTCAAATATCCCTGTTTTTTAAAGGTGATAACAGCACCAACATCCAAGTCTGTTCAGATAAAAATGCATTAACACATGCAAAAGCCCTTACAACAGTGCCCTGCACCTGTGGAGGACCAGGTCCGCCACCAGGGTTTCAGGAGGATGCACTATCAACCAAGTAGACACAGTCCTTTCCTCCACTTGGAGCCTGATGGAGGAGACGAAGAAGCAAAGCAGGTGCAGGTTGCAATGAGACCTCGGCTGCACTGCTCCTAAGCAAGACTGGAGGAAACAGTGGGGCCCCAAAGCCGAAACGGTACGTCCTCTTCCTCCACATTCTCATCCCAACAGACAGAGCAGCTGACTCCGTGGCTTGGGGAAGGCCAGAGAACTAAGGAGGGCCACTAGGTCTGAGGGAGAGGAGGGGAAAGCAGAGGATGAAGGAGAGAAAAAGGAGAGATTGGGGGCAGGGAGACCGCAAGCCAAAGCAGGGCCCTTCCCCAACCCTGCTAACCCTGGGCCAGGGTACCTAGGAAGACCCGCCTTCGGGAGGGGCAGAAACAGCAGTTCCTATGTTGTGGGAAGAGATGAGGGGGGTGCGGGGGCCGAGAGCGGCTCCTCCCTTCGTTTTATGCAGTTTGGATTTTCTCTAGCTTACAGGGCTTAAGAAGACTCCGCAGGGGAGAGGTGGCAGAGTTCTAACAGCATTACCCCCAGCCCCATCTTAACCATTTTAAAGTATACAATTCAGTGGCATCAAGTACATTCACATGTTGGGTAACCATCACCACTACTGCCGGAACTTTTTAATCATCCCTCCCAAAAAAACCTCCACCCATTAAACAGTAATGCCCCCTTCCCCTGACCCCAGACACCTCTGTTCTGCTTTCTGTCTCTATGAATGTGCCTATTCTAGGCACCTCAAGGAAGTGGAATCATATTTGACTTTTGTGTCTGGCCTATTTCCCTAAGCCTGTTTTCAAGGTCCATTTGTGTTGCAGCGTGTGTCAGAATTTTAGTCCTTCTAATGGCTCACCAGTACTCCTCTGTCCATTATTTTTTCAAGCTCCCCTGGCAGCAGAGCAGAGAATGGGTTGTTGGGTTCAACTCAAAGGGTGGGAGAGGCACCAGCCAGGACTTAGACTGGCTGGAAGGCCAACAGAGGGGGTGGAGCAAGGAGGACAGGGAAGGATCCGGGCTTCCGGCTCAGACAACTGGATGCAGGAGGGGCACTGCTCAAGGGCAGCGAGGGCCCTGAAGGACACGGAGAGGGCCACTGTGCTCTGAATCTTGACGTTTTCTAACTACTGAAGTCCTGACATCTATGTGAGATTATATAACGACTGGGAAACTAGCTCTACTGCATAATTTATTCATACATAATTATATTTCACCAAGTATCACACAACAAAGAAATAGGTGTTCTCATTAATAGGCCCTCCAGAAAAAAACGGGGGAGGGACAAGAGACTATGAATCACAGCCGTTTATGTCTACAGAGATCAAACCTCAGCAGTGCTCAAATTCTTCTCATCCCTGAAAAGCTAGAGTGAAATACTCGTAGGGGTTCTGTGGTGCCGGGCCAGAGCTGTTTATTAGGTCACCACATTGACAAATAATGACCATGTCTGGGCCCCCAGCCACTTCTTTCCTTGCAAATTGCTTCACCTCTAAACACGGAGCTGTGATTACAGAATGCCTCAGGCTAGATTCACCACCTCTCCCTTTGTTGCTTATTCAGTGCGAGCTCCTTCCTCCTCTTTAAACAGACACATCTTAAGAGGCTAATGATGCTTGCCGAGCACTCTACTTAGTGGGCGTGCATTTAGTAAATAACACCTGGATAACAGTGCACACCTGCCTCTCAGACATATCATCTTGATAATAAGAATATTTCGCTTCCCAAGAAGCCCCAGACTGAAATGTGAGGTTATGGGTTACCCAAATTACCTCAGACTATGCACAAAGTATTTAAGCTTCAAGGAAAAAAATTAAGCAGTTTAAGGCACAATGCTCATCCCCTACTCCCACCAAGTACCCTTGTGGGTAAAACTGTAGTATTTCCAGAATATCTCGCCTGGCTTTAGTACATCTGCATATCAACTGGCGCCCAAGGGTGGAGAGAAGTATGACTTTAGTGCATTTGCATCATTCCTCAGGGGTGGAGAGAAGTTCATTTCGGTACCAAAGGGTAAAATTACCAGGGCAATGGAGGGTTTATCTGTACCTGAGAGGTGAAGGGGAGGGCTGGTTTTGCTTCTGCTGGAGCAGGAAAGAGAGAAGGCCCCAGAATGCAATTTGTAATCAATAAACAGATTTTAAACTTTACGTCTCCCTTTGACTGATTTCAGTTTTAGAGGTGTTTTGCCCCGGGATTTCCTCTCCCCGGAGTTACAACCCTTGAAGCAAAAAACACTGAAAATATACTATCTATGTTGGTTAGAAACCAATGATTCATTTTATTTAAAACTTAACATACAAATGGCTTCTATAAAAAAAGTTTCTTGTTGAGCGTTAAAGCTTAAAAGTCTTCTAATCAATAAGAACTTACTCCAAAACATTTTTTTAAATTATATAACCTTTTCAGAATGTGAATACATATTCTAAATATAGTACATATATGTGTGGCGATATATATGTGTCATGACCTATAAGAATATTTATATATATATATTATATATATATATATAGGCCACATAAAATCCAATTCATTTTTTTTAAGCTAACAGAGACAGGCAACTCCTAAGTCTTAAACTGATTTAGTTATGGAGCTTTTGGCATTATTTTTTATAACATCAAATGTATTCATTTTTAGGAGGAATAAAATACTTAAGTCACATTTCTAAACTATTGAGAGTCATTTAAACATCTGAATTAATCAGTAATGATCAACACTTAATAGTTTGGTTGGGAAAAAGTCATTCTAAAGTATTTTGGATTTGAACAACTAGAAAAGTCTGTGTTGTTATTCACAATATGTTGATACTAAATTCTGTTTTACATACACATATACACATACTATTTAATTAAAACTGCTTAAAGCATAAAAACATCTATTTTTACAGTACAGAATATTTATTTGTCCTAAGCTACTAGTTTAAATAAAGTAATTGATGTCTCATTTGGTGAAAACTGTTGTCCCAGTTCAATAAGGTAAAAATACTTGCCAAATAGCCATGTACTACCCTATTAAATTAAGTCCGTTTCATCTACCAGTAACTTACTGAAAAAAATCCTTTGTGGGAAACTTACCTTCCTCAGAATATTCACAAAGTGTATCTACAAGCAGCATGTTGCTATTTTTTATATTACACGAATTCTATCTTTGAATTTAAAACTGATTTAACAAGCATGCATTTTGTAAGCAGAAAATAAAATAGAATCTTTCAGGCCAGCCAATAAAATTGATGGGATTTTTGAAACCATCCTGATATAGAGCCCTCTTGTTTTAGGTCTTGACGGTTACAAAGAATGTGCTTTCAATCACCAAATAGTAATTTGCTCTAGCTGAGCTTCGTCAGTCTGCTCTCATTTAATGAGTACCTGTAACACAGTAAATCTTTATCTACTGAATTCAAGATATTTATCAAAGCAGAATAAATGGTAAAGCGTACGTCATGTCACTGTGCCCGCTAAGTGACAGCAGCGTACTTCCTCTCATTCCTGGTTCTACGTTCCTACTAAATTTACTGACGTTTCCCAACAGCTCTTCCCAAACAAAATAGTTGTTTCCTTGCTTATGCATGTTCTGACACTTTTCATAGAGATACAGCAGTAACAGGAGCAAAACAACAAATACATATTTAAATGAAAATAGATGTTCCACAAACCATTAGCTGATGTAGGTCAGGGGATATCAGGTTAAATTGGTTTATTGAGACAGCCAGTGTATTTCAGAAAATAATTCTCTAATGTTCTCAAGTTACTGAATAACTTTAAAAAGGTCAAATTTAATCTACATGAAAAGGAGGGACGAGGCAGCAAAGCCTCAACGAAATTGAACTCTTACGGTGAGTCAGGGTCCCATTGCTACGGCTGCAATCCAGCTTCCATCAGGCATACCGTCCTCCAAATGAGAGCTTTAGTTGTCACAGTTCCTCAGTGTCCCCATCTAATGGAGTATCAGTGAGACCACAGAACCACAGACTCACGAGAGGATTTCCTGAGGAAGTGACTCCAGAGCTGGTATCGCTCCACACCAGGGATGTCTGTTAGTCTGTCTGTCTGTCTTTTTTTAGCTGATGGGAAACATTCCAAGGGCTCTCAGAGCCAAAGAGGCTGGGCATTTAAAAATGTCATCTATCCATGAGGTTGGGTTATAATAACCAGATAGAGAGACAGAAACATCGTGAAAACTATTTGAAGAGTGTTTTCTTCCTGTCCATCAATCCAGAAGTCGGCAATACATCATCCAGGTGACTCTTCCCAATTATGGCTACTTCCATAATATCCTGGCCATTTGTGTTTAAAAAAAAAAAACAAACTCAGTTTTGTCCACAAGATATCAAATGCACTGTGAACACCAACTCCTTTATTAGGGGTGTGATTAGCAAAACCAATGTGAAATTGCTCTATTCTATAGATCAGCAAGTCATCATTCATGCAACCATCCAATGATTTATTGAGCACCTACTATGCACCACGCACTGCAGTGAATGCTGAGGCCCCTGGCCACTTACCCAACCCTTTTTCTGCATGCATGCCTTGGTTGAAACTCCACAGTCCAGCCACTTTGAGCTGCTTCCACTTCCCTAAAAGCAACATGCTTCTCTTGCCTCTAAGCCTCTGTACACACATCATTCTCTTAGCTTGGAATGCTGTCCTTCCATTTTTTGGTCTATGAAAGTTCAGCCCAATGCCCATCATCAACTCCAAGAAGTCTTCCTTACCCCTCTAGATACCCTCTGAGGATGCCTTTCTATAACGATCATATTCTGTTTACTTGAATCTCCAGCACTGTAAAGTAGGTCCCTTAAGGCAAGGAAACTACACATACCCTGGGGTTTGGACAACTGAGGGGCTGAAAGGACTCCTGCTGATCTGCACCTCCCCCAACCAGAATGAATATCCTAAGGACAGGGATCTTGTGTGACTAGCATACTTTTTAGTACCTAGGCAATGACTGGCATTCAGTAAGGGCTCAGTAAATGCTTACAGAATGAATGAAAACTAATTGAAATCAGGTCATTTTTGAAAAACTATGGCTACCACCAGTATTTGTAGATATAGGGACCAAGGGCAGGCTGTCCCCAATGTGCCACTTCACACGTGGACTACTTTGAGCTGAAGCCAATCAAGACCCTGCAGGTCAAGAGAAGTTTTTGGTTCTCCCTTAACTACTGAAGAAAATCTAAATTGCAGTCTTTCCCAAAGTAAGGGTTATTACCAAAAATAAATTTTATCTGAGTGACCCACTTGTATGTCAGGGCACACATCTAATTACCAAATACCTGCCCCTCTTACTGCCCTGTGTGTTGCCCCCCTTCCCTTTGAAGCTCCAGGCCCCTATCCCATTCCTTAGCTCAGGATGGCACACAGACCTCATTTTACCTTTCTATCTTTGAACCTGTCTTGTATGTGGGGTTCCCATATGTACAAAATTAATTTTGATTTTCTCCTATTAAATCTGTCTCATGTTAATTCTAGTCTTAGAGCAGCAGGAACCTTGAAAGTAGAGGAAATTTTTTTCTCCCCAACATAGGTAATTCAGAAATCATGAACATGGTAAGGTTCATGCATTAACAATATGCTTTCATTTATCTCCTCCCAGAAAGGTAGGTTAGTTAAAGGAAAGAATTATTGTGTAAATTAACTAAACTTAATGTTAAAGTAATACTTCTACAAACTAATTTGAAGCCATGCCTCATAATGTCTACAGAAGAATAAATCAACCGGTGCCTGGGGGAGCAATTCCAGTGTAACTATCTTCAGAAAGCTCCCTGGGTGATTGCAATATCACTTGAAAGTTGAGAGTCACTGATAATTCCTTACTTAAACTAAAAATTCCTTATTCTAACAATCTACCCCACAGTGATATTCAAAGAGAAAAATATACAGAAAAAGAGGAATGGGGGGGGGGGTTAACTAAAAAGACTAGATTTATATTAAAAACAGATTGAATTTTAAAAAACACCATTTTGCCATCTCCAATGTAGTGACTGTCATAAGCAAAGATAATCAATAGATGCTAAAATTACTGGGTGAAAGATTGTCGAAAGACAGCATATTTACTCACCTCAAAGTATCAGCTCATAGACTGCTTATTAAAGGGCAAAGAGAAAAGTCACCTTTACAATGGAGAGATCCGTCAGGTATCGCCTTGAGCAAAGCTCTCGTTCAGCACCACCCAGACTAACATCACACGCCTCCTGCACTGACGCAACGGGAAGGACACCACATGGCCTGGGAGGCGCTGCACCAAAATGAGGTGCCACTCAACTCGAATTTAATAGTGAGGGAATGAGACAGGTGGGCTGGTATGGGCTCTTCAAAACCATCAATGTCACAGAAAGGAAAACAAAAAAGCAAGATGTCTATTCCAGATTATAAGAGACAGATACAGTACTAAATACGATGCATGAACCACGATGGGGTCTGGGATGGGTGGATGGCAGGGAGGGGGCCTCTAAGGTGATCAAGGACATTTTTGAATAGGGACTGTGCATCAGGTGACGACGTTACTGAATTACTGTTGAATCTCTTGGGAGTGATGACGTGGTTTTGTAGTAAATGCCCTTGTTTTCAGGAGATACATGCTGGGTGTGTTCTGAGGTGAAAGTGTCATGAGGTCTGCAAAGTGGGGGACTGTTGAAACTCATCTCCACTCCACCTGCTTAGTTATTCCTTCTAAGATTATAGGCAAGAAAAAGCCTCAATATAACTAAAAGTAAGCCTCTCACACTTCTAGGAAAGCTGCCAATTGCCCTTTAAAATCTTGTGTGAAGATATTCAAGAATAAAATTTACCAAATGTTACCGTCTGAACTAATTCACCCCGAGGTTCATATGCTGAAGTCTTAACCCTCAGGACCTCAGAATGTGGCTATGTGGAGATAGGGCCTTCAAAGAGGCATCAGTTTAAGATGAGGCCACAGGCTGGCCCAACTCCAGTAGAACTCTGTCCTTATCAGAAGGGGAAACTGGGGCCCAGACAGGTACTTTGAAGACCTGTAAGGACACAGGGAAACAATGGCCATCTATAAGCCAAGGAGAGAGGCCTCAGGAGAAACCAACACCTTGATCTCAGCCTTTCAGCCCCCAGAATTAGGAGAAAATAGATTTCTGTTGTTTAAGCCACCAGTCTTTGCTACTTTGTATGGCAGCCTGAGCAGATTAATACACTGACTTTGCGCTTTTCTTGATTTATTTTCTATTTACCAGGTAAAACACCTAGCAATTCCTGGCTCACAGCACCCACATGCACTCTTCCCTCTAGACTTCAAGAGGGTGGCACACGAGGACCTTTCCCCCGGCCCCCATTACTACTCATACGGACCCCACTCCCCACCTGCCCCCGTCCCCAGGCTCCAGAACATCCTGCACCTCCTGGGTGCCCCCCTCTGTGCCTTTAAGAAACACACAGAACATCCCTTCTGAATTGAAGGCTTCCCTCCACAACCCTTACAAATAGGGGCCTCCCTCCCCCACATTCCCTCAGCCCTCTAATAGTCCCTATGAAACCCCTTCTCATGCTCAGTTAAAACCACTCACCCACTGCTCACTCACAATGCCCCCCCCCAGATTCTGGTTCCTCTAGAGCAGGGAATGCATGTCCTTTATCTTTGTAAACCACGGTATTTAAACAGATGCTAGGCTTTCATATCTTCAGTGAATTAAATTAATATGAAACACAAACAATCCTATACATTTGACTTCAGACTCTCCTGGCTTTTCATTTACTTGGCACGTTCAATAGACCAGGGCAGCAATCACAAAAAGGACTCTGCAGGTCAGCCCTATAACCAAAGGCAGAGGAGTAATACTTAAATCCTCACATTTCAGCCTGTACTTGGAGCCAGCCAGATTTTCATTAGCATTAGCAGAAAGGAATCTCGGAAAACCAAGATTAAATGAAATGTGCCTCCAGAGAAGGGACATAGCGGATCTCTGGCAACTTGCTGCACTGATGGACAGTGACTGCATTGGGGTATGGGTGGGAACTTGATAATATGGGTAAATGTAGTAACCACATTGTTTTTTCATGTGAAACCTTCATAAGAGTGTATATCAATCATACCTTAATAAAAAAAAGAAAAAAAATGTGCCTCAGTGTGAGCTTAAACCAACCTCTCTTTCAAGAATAAACTGGTAGAACCCGTCTGAATTCCCTGGCAAACCACCTCTCTCCCCATTCCTCCCGCCCAACTTGGCCCCAAAGCATCTACAGATAGCCACAGGGCTCCCCAGACAGCACCAACCTTCAGGGCTGGGAGAGATGAAGAGCCGCACCTACCAGGAAGGCACTGGCGGGTCCAGCGAATGACAGCACGCAGACTGATGCCGTGTGCTGTTCACAGCCCCACTCCAGGCTCCTGCTTGAACCTCCATGCCCAGATCTGCTGCACTCTTAACCATCCTTTACTCCTGATTCAATTCTTTGCCTCCCATTTACTCCCTCTGCCCTCCTGCAGGTTGATGCTCCCTTATCCTAAATTGACTACTTCCCATCTCTTCTTTTGTCCTCCCTGCCCCTTCCGGAATCTGCTACTCCGCTGAAGATAACACAAGCTGCCAATTCACTCCTGGCCTTCCTCACCCATCTGCAATCTGAGCTGCCCTAGCCCTCATCTTCCACAACTTAAATAAACACAATGATGACACATAGGACCCCACCTTTTGCAAAAAACAAGTAACTTCTCCCCTCCCAGAACCATTTGATAGTAAGCAGTGGGCCTGAGGTCCTGTTACTCTTGTATGTCCAGTGATTTCCTACGTAACTGCAGTATAACCATTAAGAGCAGGAAATTAACACTGACGACCTACCACAAACCCATTCAAATCTCTCTAAATGTCCCAATAACGCAAAGGGATAGGATCCAGGGTCACATGTGGTACTTACTGATGATGTTCCTTTATTCTTCTTCAATCTGTTCTTCAGTCTTCCCTGGACTCTTATAACCTCGACTGTTTGCAGATATCCAGAAATTATTTTGTAGAATATCCCTCAATTTGAGTTTGCCTGATGTTTTCTCATGAATAGATTCAGGTCATATCCCTTCGACAGGGAGAAGGGAAACTTTACAGAAGGGATGCTTTAATTTTCCCATTCCATCCTAGCAGGTGGTTGTGTTACAAGAATGTCATTGTGTCCCCCAGATTTCTCCACTGTAAGGCTGCTCTTCAGTGTCTCCCCCTTTTGTGTGAAGAGATACTCTGAGGCTATGTAAGTCTTGTTCATTATCAAACCTCTGCCCACTAATTTTAGCATGCTGATAATTTCTTGCCTGAATATTAATTATCACATGATGATTTCCAAAAGATGATTTTTATTTCTACCACCATTCCTTGTGTATTTGTGAGCTGACATTCTTTTGAAGGTAGAATGTCCACTGTTTCTTTTATTCATGTAAGTTTGGGCTCATTGATTTTACACTACGCAATGAGTTATGAGCCATTTCTGCTGTATTTATTTTCATGCTGAAAATACCCAGGTTTTCTGGATGCTACTGGAAGCTCCTTTAAGCTGGCTCCTATATCCTTTTGACATGACCCCATCATTGCTTGAGCACTGCCTTGCTTTGTGGCACAAAATGATGTTTTTGGCCCATCTTATATTCGCCAACATAGGTCCAGAATTAGCCATCTCTTCAAGGAGCCCATTCCTTTTAGTTGCAAAATGGCTTTTAGTAACCAAGGTCTGGGTAACAGGTGTGCTCGTGGCCATCAGGCATCCCTGCTCCCAGGCCCTGTCAATGGACACAGCTAGGAAATACCTAACCTCAGAGCTCCGCTGGCGATGCTCAACATCTGCTCCCGTGAAGCAGACATGGATCTGTTAGGATCCGGCACCTGGACTGGTCTGCCTTTTCTCCATAACCAGGAACCCCAAGGAGCTGTGTACACCACAAAACAGGGGTCCTATCCCACCCCCTTTCCCTCCTCTTCTAAGCCTTATGCTCTGGTTTGGGGCACCCAGTTCCATCTGATCGTGTCATCCTTGGTCTCTCTCCTGCCATACTATTCTGTGTGTTTGCCTGTAACCTCCTGGCTTCATAGGTGGACTTTAAGAGTCCCTGGGTTCCAGGCAGCCTGAAAGCTAGTCCTGCCCAAGTACAACTTTACCCCAGCAACCAGAGCTCAGGACCCTGGGGTCTTGCTTGTCCCTGAGAACTCTCCCATTAAAAAAAAAAACAAAAAGTATTTATATTCTTAATAGGGGCAGTCTGTCTCATCCTCCGTTTTTCTCTAATGGATAAAAAAAGTTTTCAGTGGTGGAGCAAAGTGATACGTACCTTTTTAGGTTTGTGGGGGTGATATTTTGGTCCCAACATTAGTCAGTGCTCCTCAGCTGGTCCTGCATTTCTGAGCTGCCCTCCTGTTCCTACCCTGACACAGGTTTTCTTAAAGCACCACTGCTATTCCTCCCTCTAGGGAACTGCCCGGCCTCCAGCCCCAGAAGCATGGGTCCATCTAGGTGACCTAGAGACAACATACACATATTCTGGTTCTGCCACCTGCTCTAGGTACCTGACATGGGGTAAGGAAGACTCACACACTACATGGAACAGCCACTCATGGACAAGGTGATCAGAAGCCAGCCTCAGCCCACTTTAGACTCCATCTTATGCCTTTTAGAAATTCCTACAGGATTCCCTACACGAAGGATTTTTAATAACACTGTCAGCCTAAATAGCAGTGATTTCTAGTGGGTACCCATAAAAAGTCACCATAAAGGTGTATAATTTTGGTCCTTAGGCTTTTCATTTTTGCAAGGTGGGAGAGACACATAATAAATATCTCCAGAACCACAATGTGCTATGACACTAGCTATTAAGGCTCAAGGAACCAATACCCATGAAACAGTCCCTTACCCATTAATACTAGTTACAAAATGTCATATCCCACAGCTGTGCTGTGCTGCAAATCTTATATTCTTTCTTTAAGAATAAATGAATGAATGAGCATGAGCTGGCTCTGACTTTTCTTGATGTAGAGCAGTGAGATCTTTGTAACCTTCATTTCAAACATGAATCCATGAATTGAGTCAAGGCCTCCCTTTTACAGACTAAAGATTCTTAACTTTTGGGGGATACAAACCATTCAGAGAAAGTAATGAAGGGTACGGACCCCTAAAAGCACCCAAATGTATTCAAACAGAATTGTGCCTATAACTTCATGGAGTTCAATTACGGAAGCCCCCAGGTGAAGAACCCTTGCCCTTGGCCAATGCTTCTCAAACTTAACCGTATCAGTGAATCACCAATGCTGCTTTGAGTGGCAAAGTTCTAGAACAGAAGTCAACATACTTTTTCTAGACTGGGATAGATGGTAAATAATTGGAAGCTTTGTGGGCCACACAGTATCTATTGCAGCTGCATAACTCTGTCATTGTAGCAGAAAGCAGCTATATACAATACCCAGATAAGTGGGTGTGCTTGTGTTCTAATAAAACTTTATTTACAGAAACAGGACCAGGACTGGATTTGGCCCAAGGAGTACAATAGAAAATAATACTCTAAAGCCAGTACAAGGACTATAACAGTAAACCACAAAGCAAAACTCAGTTCTATTTTTTTGTTGGAGTTCACTTTTTTTTCCCCTAAAAGATATTTTATATCATAACACATTGTGGATCTACCTACCATATGTACAGGCCGGTGCCCCATTACTCACCCCACCCCCAAAGTCTATACTGTTATATTTCTATGGAAATGAATTATTTGAATGCTTTGAAAATGAAATCTTAATAGCAAAAGGCATATGAATATGGAGTGTCTAGTACATTTATTTGTATAAAGAATAAACAAAGTGCATATAGAGTGGCCACAGGTTTGACACAGACAGACTTTGGTGATACAGGATTACTGAACAAATTCAAATGGCAAGTTTTATTTTGCCATTGAAGCAATTTTCAGGCTCAGAATGTGAAAACCATGTACCACACAAATGCTAGACAGCATTAACAAAGGTTTTCAGACTCATTGTAATGAAGATCTGATGGTTCACACTGACTCAGAGATTAGACATTTTTGATTACACAGCTACTCCCAGGCAACCTGAAAACTGTCTGGTAAAACTGTCCAGTGGATCTTGGACTCCACAGTGCCTCTAAGCTGGGACTTTTCTTTCAAGTTTTGCACCACAGAGTGATGGTCAAAATAGTGATTGACTTTTGTAAGTGGATGGAAAGAATTGAAACATTCTAAGAACAGAACAATGTAGTATACATTCTGATGATTGCATACAGCATCCCCAACCAATGCTAGTACAGCTTGCCCCAAAGTTGTGGAGTTTAAAGAGGATATACACTGATGTTTTTTAAAAGCATGTATAATAATAGTACCCACGTCCTTGGAATTTGGGAAAGCTCTGGCACACACTCAGTTCTCAAGAATTAACATCATGCAGCAAAATATTGCACAGCTGCCCCCATGGGTCTGACCAGTTTTCTCACAAATGGGAACTGCTGGTCACCCATGGGAACAGGCGCTAAGCCTTTGAAGATACAAAGTTTAAGTCCTACTGGTGACAGGAAAACACTCATCTTTGTAAAGAAAGGCATTTACACTTATTTCTACCACAAGCTTATCATATCTGCTTTGTTACATATGTAACCAGCAATCCCCATTACTACATTTTTTTCTACTAAACAATTTGTTATGAATAAGCCATTGTTTCATTTTCCAGCCAATGTAGAGGGTTAGAATAATTCCACATTATGAACATTTCCGGAAAGACCCTTTGTGGCCTAGTTCTCTAACTCACAGCTTGGTTCTGGTAATCGACAGCTGACCACACACCAGCCAGGAAAGCAGAACACACTCTTTCATGTTCCAAGAGGCACATTTCTCTTCTGGAAGCCGTTGTCATTTCTTTAACAAGCTTGGCAGCTGTCAAGACTTAGGCCAACAGTCACCAAGGGCTTTGTTTCCCCAGAGACTTGTTTTTGCAGAAATGAGGACCTGCCTGAGGCTCTTCTCTGGCCTGTCCCTTCCTGGGTCCACTTCACCAAGTCGCTTCCAATTTCCTGGTGGTTCTGGCCACCCCCTTCAACCATAACCACCTGACTCCACAGAATGGAAGTGGTTTACATAGGATTTCCTCCTAGTGGCCTGTGTTTTAAACTTCACACCTGGCCAGGTGCCTGCTAACCTGCTCTGTGGGTAGGATTTTAGAAATGGCCCATAGGGGCATGTACCAGAGATACAACCATTTCTGAGTGATCGAGAAAACTGATTTTCTTTCAACTCATACACACCTTAACAGAAAAGTTGGCTTTCACTAGAAATGATTCAGGTCCATGCTGTTTCTAGCCAATCTCACTGTTTCTCAAATCAAGCCTCAAGTTACGCTGGCCATTGTTTACAAACCTAAGTACCTAGGTGTCCAAAAGGCACAAAGTATAAAGCTCTACAAAGCACAAATGATCTTATCATTTCATGCGTTAGTCAAGTCAAAATTCATGATCAAGCTCCTTTTATAAAATCTCACACTATGAATCTGAAAAGTTGTGAGTCACAGAACATAGGAAATCATAAACACTGTACCCAACTGCCATCTTCTTGCCATGGCAAAAGACTTTCATCATCTTGATCTGGTGGAATAAACTACACTGGCTCTGTGTTTTCTGTGTATTTGTTCTTGTCATTTGTGTATGAGAAACACGTTTGGGACTGTATGATATTCACAGCAGCATGTTTTACCCAGAGGTAAGATTCTTCTTTTAATTCACCAGCACAGTTCAACCAATTATTCATCTTGCATCTACCCAGTAACCCTGGAGTTATGAGAGAATAAAAGTCATAGCAACATGGGTCTGTAGGTCATATGTGCCTAAAATTTGAATGTCCAATGAGGGCAGTAAGTAAGATGCAGTAAAACTTGATTCTTTCAGGAGAATGTGAAAAACGCATTTTACCCTAGTTTTTAAAGGCTCTGATGGGCTGTAGATATTCACAATGGCCTTGGAAAAAGGCACACATACACCTACTCACCCTTAGTGATGAACAATTTATGTAGGGAAAGTAACAAGGAATCTACTTCATTCATTTTGTTCCCTCTGTTCCTCCCAGGCCATACGTGGATCTAAGGGCAGAAAAATGTTGGTGACACTGCAAGATTTTTATCCTAGCTGGGAGGCTGGATTAAGATGATTTTCTTATTCATTTGTAGAGGTGACAGTATGGACTATGCTGTAAGATGGGGAATGCTAGGCATCTCCGATAAACCCTAGTTAAACAATGAAGATTGTTTGGAGTGCCAGATCTCTCACCAAGCCCACACACACCAGCCCACACCAGCTGGGCACACAGCGCACACTGTCCAGGCCACCACTCAAACTTACCAGGCCACCTGGGAGCTCTGTGCTAGAAAACATCAACCTTTCATCTATTTAAGTGCTGAAGTTTGATGTATGAAAGGTTCCCTCCCTTAAAGCAGGTTTCGAGAAGTTTATTTATTTATTTTTTATCATTTCATCTTAAATGAAAGGGATGCATTTGTACTTTGAGGCACTGCTGGTTTATGTGACTACCCTTTAAAGCACTCACGCTCTCTACTTTTCAAGAAACTGGGTTCCCCTAGCAGACGTAGCCCGGCTGACAGTCCTCCCAATTAAAACCATCCTCCTAGTAATCACCTGCATGTGGTGAACCTGACCATAAAGGCTGCTTAAGAATTTAGCGAATGCACACTTTGTAATTCTCAATCCAACTGTGCTTACTCTCTGTTCCTGGTTTTTTTCTAACCTTTAAAAAAAAAACAACCCATCTCGGAGAGGGGCTCCAGTATCATGCAATAAATAGTCAAAGACACAAGAGTTGTTTAGCGCGAAGTGGTCCTGGACCGCCCATTTCTCTCCCGTGCCCACTGCGCCCACTGCATCTGTGCCACCTCATCTAGTCCAATCTCAGCCCTTCCTGGGACTTTCATTCGTGCTGTTCCTGCTGCCAGGAGCCTTCTTCCCCACCTCCTTGGCCGGACAACTCTTTGGCTGAGGTTGAGGTGGGGTGAGCGGTGGTCCCAGACACGCGCACAGAGCACCTGCTCCTTCCTGTTCCTCACACTCTCCTCCCGTTAATCCCTTTCCTGATGTTTGCGGGAGTATTAGTCCCGTGAAGACGTGCTATTGCCTACCAACACTGAGCACACAACAGGTGTGCACCATCCATTCCAGAAACTCATAAAACATTTATGAAAGAAGAATCAGGCACGGAGATATTAGTACTGCTCACCTCTCCTTCTTCAGTCACAAAACCACAAAGCAATGAGCTAACATCGAGAAGCACTAACCTACCTGAGGGGCAGTGGGGGGGACTCTGCTAGGGCAGAGCCACAGACAGCCCTGGGTCTTGAATATTCACTAATGCAGACTGGAATCTGAGCTCTTGTCACTAATGAGCCATGTGGCCTTACACAAGTCATTTAACTTCACAGAGTTTTTGTTCCCTCTTCTGTTAAACTGGAACAATCACATCTCTCAAAATACCATTTTGAGGGGGGCACAGGGAGGGCTGTACTACACAGAAAAGACAAGTAGTGATTCTACAGCATCTTACTACGCTGACGGACAGTGACAGTAATGGGGTATGTGGGGGGGACTTGGTGAAGGGGGGAGTCTAGTAAACATAATGTTCCTCATGTAATTGTAGATTAATGATACCTAAAAAAAAAGATATATGTAAAAACAAAAAAAAAATAGCATTTTGAGGATTAAATGGGTAACCAGTAGGGGAGCCCACCCAGTAGCAGTGTGTAGCTGGCTGTTCAATAACACTGGTATTCCTTCCCCTTCTTAAGAGTCTAGCCTCACTTTGGGCACACCTGTGACACTGCCAACAAGAAAACAGAACTTTCAGAAATAAACAAAAAGAAAGAACTGGCGAGAAAAGCACAAGAAAGAAGTACCAGAGTCACATTTAAAAGCAAAAAGATATCTACAAAGGCAGCACAGCTTTAACATACAAGCAAATCGAAGACTTTGCTAAATGTGCTCTTTCCATCTGCGTGAGGGCTGCTTTGGTAGCGGGTGTGAAACCCTGGCCTGCATAATGCCGCCCCGGGCAGCTCTGCTCCCTAGGACACCTGCTGTCATGGGAGCAGGAGCTGGGGACACGGCGCCACAAGGCCCCTGGCTCTGAACAAATTCCCACAAGTGTCCTTGAATCTGTTAACTAAGCAAAGATGGTTTTGCATTGATGGAAAATACAGGCATTGCATATTCAGCCTTGAGGCTTTACTCTTAAAATCACTACAGCCGTGGTATAAACATTTTTCTTAGAACACACCTCAGAGAAAGCAGCCACCAAGGGTGAGAAAATTTGAAAATTAAAACTACTATTCAAACGCTGACAACAGTCATGCATTTGAGATCACCACTGGGACTTCTCACACCCTCCCCAAAGTTAACATGTCCAGAGTGGAATGCTCCAACCCCCCTAACCCATCCCAGACCTGCCCTTCCCCAGTCCTCCCCACCGCAGTTCCTGGCACCGCCATCCTTCCAGCACCTCAGGCCGAAACCCTCAGCATCGTCCGGGGCTCCTCTCTCTCTCGTACCTCAGATTCTACCTACCCACTCAGCTATACTCTTTAAAATGTCTGGAATCTGACCACTTTTCCCTACCCGCATGTCCCCACCTTGGTCCAGGCCACAGCCCCTCTCACCAGGAGCACTGGCAATATCCTGGTCTGGCTCCCCCGTCGCCTCCCCTCCTTTGCCCCCTACAGTCTACCTTTCATACTGCATCCAGAGTGACAGTGTGACAAGGGCAATCTACCCCTCCCCAAATCCCTACAATCGCCACTCACATCACAGGAAGTAAACTGAAGTTCTCACAGTGGCCCCCAGGAACTCGTGCCCTCCGGCCCCACCACACCCAGGGCCTCGCCAGGCAGCCTGCTCCCTCTGCTCCAGGCTCCACTGTCCCTCTGCCTGCAACCTCCTCTCGGGCACTGATGACTATTTCCTCACCCCCTTCAGGTCTGAGCTCACATCACCTTCTTACAAAAAGACCTTCCCTGACCTCCTTGTTACAAACTGCAGCGTCCCGAGCGTCCCCGTTCCTCCCTCCTTGGTTATTTTTCTCCAGACACATATCATCTTCTAACACCTTATGTAACTTTCTCATTTTACTTTGCTTTTCTTTGGGAGTCATCCCCTAAGTGCCCAGAGCACAAGCGCCATGTGTAGCTTATTAGGCGCCACATCCCCAGAGTCCTGAACTGCGCCTGGCACACAGCAACCGCTGGGCTTTGGTCACACGAGCCCACTAAAGCCCCAGGGGGTGACGGGAAGGGTGGGCTCTGACTGACTGTCCTCTCTCCCTCTGTTTTACCACACCAATCAGTTTTCTAGCTTTCTCAGTATTTTCGCAAGAGACACCACTGCTTCCATAATTATTCTGACCAGTAATAATTATGCCACATGTGTGAACAATTCCATATCCTAAAAAAGAAGCTTATAAGTCTGATATTTAAAAAAAAAAAAAATTAACACCACTCCTCACCTTACCCCAACCTGGAAGTCAGTCACAGAAGAGCAAGCAACACCTGCACACTTACCATTTTAGTGCCCCAAGTGTGCATGGCCTAAGCTGGACAGCTACGTTTCCCTAGGGAGTATTTCAAGAAAGCGAAGGGAACATATGCCCGTCCGGGTGGGGTCCTGTGGAGGCCCCCACAGATTAGCAGCAGCAGAACTCCCCGACCACCCCCAGAGCTGAAGGGCAAGAGAAGGGAGCTGTCACCAGCTGTCCCAGGTACCCAATACACAAAACCAAGAGGTGATAGCTGTGTGGTATGGCCAGTTTCCATTTTAGAAAATCTCCATTTCTGCTACCTTGAAAATGACTCTGAGGAAATTTCCCTAGACCCACAATTACGCTTTTGAGAACCCTGCTCTCTCTTCTAAAGCTACTTCAAATGCATCGTGAGAGACCAATCACTGGGCAATTACAGTGAATACCTACAAAGTTCTCGCTGCCACGAGCCCCCACTCCTCCCAACAGGCACACCAAGGCCACACTGCTGAGGTGAGGTAACGAGCCCAAAGTGGCCGCTGAGTGGATGCCGAGGCCTGTGCAATTTTCCAAAATATGAAAATAGAAGTTTTAGAATATAGTCCAAGTTGAAAATCCTTAAACATCTGGTTTCAGATGGCCTGAAAAAGCATGGATCCCTCGGTCATCAACTCATTTGCACTGATGTAGACTGGGTAACTGTGTAGACTGAGTCCTCATCCAACAGCCTGCAGAGCACCTGGCTTCTGGATTAAGTTCTATCAATGATTTACTTGGTGACCCGAGGCAGTTCTCAGCCTCACAGCAGCTCGGGGTCCCTATCAGTCAAGCAAACAGGATGCCTCCTGATCCAAAGTCAGGGACATATGGGGGGAATTACTTACTACCTCTTTGCTGCCTCTTCCAGAAGCTCTTCACTCCCAAACTCCTAACTGTGGATTTTGCTCAAGGCCATAGTCCAGTAAAGCGGAAAGTGCATCTCAGTCAGACCCACCTGCAGCCAAATGGTAGACCTTCCACTGATGAACCAGTTGAACTTGGGAGAATTTATCCAACCTTGTTGGGCCTTATTGTCCCTTATCTGTAAAATGTGAAAACTAAGAAAACGTGGCCTCATACAGTCACTGGGTGATAAAATGAGAATGTGTGTGCAAAGCCCCCGGGGTTATCGTCTGGCACAGAATAACCTCTCTCATCATTCTCATTATCATCATTCTCTTCCTCACCCTCATTTTTCATATGCAATTCCAAGTGGACCTCTTGGTGAAAGTACACAGTTTCTCTGAACATTCTCTACAATTATCCTACATCCTCAAAATAATTCTTTTTTAGTCTTGAAGAGTGCAGTTGCAAAATAACACAAGTGGTTATTATAATCACCACCAAACTTGATTAATAGCTCTAACTGCTAATAAAACCCAAGTTACTGAAAAGAAGGGCCAAGCTACACAGACTTGATTAGAGGATAAGAAATCCATACCAAGGGAAATCTTGGAAAAAGGTGATTTCATGTTGGACCATTTTCTGTGATAAAGGTATAAAATAATGACTGCTAAGTAAACCTGTTTGTGAATGGTGCCAAAAAAAGAGACTTAAAAATAAACAATTTCAATAGCCATAAAATATCCAAAATGCTTCTTTGAGCTCAGGCATCTGGTAGAGCTTCTTGAAGCTCCTACCCAGCATTTGCACTGTGAGTACCCATCCCCCAACTATGAACTTTCCTGATACTCAGGAAGCTTCATAGGTGCAGGCACCAGGCACCCCCCAACACCTGGCAGAGTGCCAGGCATACAGAAATGCCCAATCACCATGTCTGCATTGATACATGACTGATTATATAGCCAATCAGATCAGAGTACCATGTCCTCTCCTTAGTGAACCACTCAGCACATCAGCGACATGCCAAGGACCTTCCTCTGCCTGGTCTTAAGACCATCTACTGGTATCTACCATTTTAAGAAACAACTTATGATCTTACTCTGGTTGATGCAGATAAACCCATCTGATCTATCAGAAACAAACAGGCTTTACTCACCCAGGCCCTCCCCATCACCACTTATCAATATTTAAAATCAAACTTTTAAGCCATTAGAGTTTTGGACAAGAAATACTTTGCAAAAACATCATAGCCACCATGTAGTCCTAGAAGTAGTAGTAGGTGTGTGATAAGTATTTCCTGAAGGTAGGGAAGGTAGGAGGTAGGAAGAGAGAAAACACTCACCCAAGCTCCTGAGCTGCCCCCTCTCATTCAAGTTTTCTAATGACTTACCTATAATCATCACAGCAGCCTAATGAGAAGGTATCTTATATGCCCATTTTACAGATGCAGAAACTGAGGTGTGAAGAGGTTAAATAGTTAACTGATTGTCCTCCACACAGTAAGTTTCAGAACAAAGATTTAAATCCAGACAACATAATCCAGACCTACACTCAAATAACACCTTATTGTCTGGACACCCAAATCCACATAGGGCAACCTGAAGAAAACCAACCATTAATGTCTTCATTTATGGATTAGGAAATTAAACTCAACTGGCAAGTGACCAGTAAGAAATCACGTGCCATCTAAAGGTAATAGACCCAGTGCTTCTGCTTGGTCATTACCCGGGAACCCTAGAAAATCAGGACTCCTGTCTGAATATCATAAGCTTAGGCTACACGCTTTCTATCACCTAACTTGGACCCAGAATTCCCACTGAAAAGACAATAGCAACATCTGCATAGCACTTTGTGATTTGTAAGAACATTTTTATCTGTAATACTTGCCTGGGACACACACACGACAGATAATGTCATCTGCTGTCCCAAACCAGGGGCTTTTGGTGAGTGAAAGGCCCAGAGACACCCTCGGCAGCGCACGGCAGCTCAAAGCCCCCGGGAAAACAGGGAGGCAGCAACGGCAACTTTCAAAGACCACAGCTTCTGCCGACAGTGGTTCCAAAGGAGGACATTTTCAAATGTTTATTTTCTCCTCCAGCCTGAAGACATAAGGACATAGCACATTAACTGAAGATACTGCTGATCAATTCTCATGGGGCTCAGCCATTGGAGGAGAAAGCCTCACCATCTTCCTTCTCTCCCCCTCACCATCGCTTTTAAAAACCATTCGGCAGTATGAGAAAGGTGTCTGCCCGCTGGAACTGTGTTCACCATCAGGCTACCCCGACCTGCTTACTGAACATCTCGGGAGCGTTGGCTAACTAACACTTCCGCATTTCTTGCCAGAAACACACCACAGCTCATCAACTGATATGTTGGTATCACTGAAAGATACCACATAGTGTCCTCAGCACAGAGTTCTCCCCCATCCAGATCATCAGACTTCAAAGAGAAGTGATTTAAAATCTTACTTAGCAGACACAACACCTCTGCAAGGGGTCTCATCCTCGGCTGCACACCGCAACCACCTGGGAAACCTTAAGAAGTACTGATGATCAGGGTCCTCCTGCAGCAGTGCTGATTAGCTGTCCTGGAGTGCCACCTGGACACTGGAATTTTTGAAAGCTCTCCTGGTGACTCTAAGGGGCATCTAAGATTGAAACCCACAGATACAGAAAGTAAGAGGCCCACCTGCCTGCTCACATAAAAAAGTGATGCACAGATGTTAATGACCATGAACAATTAAGATTTATTTGATACCATGGGTTTTAATTTTCAGATACAATCTGTCCTCTGCATAATTGAAAAATCCTTATTATCTTCCCCTTGGTCTTCTCTGGCATATCTTGACCAACTTAACCTGGAAATGCAGATGAATGTAAAAATTCATTTTAGAAGTGCTAATGTCTAGGTGGCACTTTGAGATTTATAATTATATAAATACAAAGTCACATTTAATTATTACAAGAACTATGAGGTAGGCAAGTGTGTAAGTTTTCTATCATTGCTGTAACAAGTTATCACAAGTTTAACATGAATTTCTTCTTATAGTTCTGGAGGCCAGATGTCTAAAAAAATGAGTTTCCCTGGGCTAAAGTCAACGTGTGGGCATGGAGGGGTTTCTAGAGGCTCCAAGGTACAAAGCTGTTTCCTTCTCCTTTTCAGCTTGTACAAGCCACCTGCAGGCTCTGATTCATGGCCCCTTCCCCACACTCCTCTGTCTCCCTCTTACAAGGGAAGACTTGGATATTCTAATATGATGGCCACACTTCCGCTGATGCCTTGGGATTTCACGTCTCTCCTCCTGTCCCTGGCTTGCACGGAAAATAGGAACCTGGTGCTGAATCATGGCCATTTTAACACTGGGAGAAGGTAAACAAGCCAAGCAAATCTCACTGATAGGCTCATTCACTGCCTGTGTCTGCACTCAATCTGATGTGAAAATGGTGGGGAATAAGAGAAAAATCAATGCACATCAGAATGTACCTGCTATAACACAAGTTACATGATTTTCCTGGACTAAAATAACTCATCATCTCTGTTCCGCAAACTATAAAATAACAGCAAAATAGGGTTCTTAAAGGTCATGTGGAAGAATTCAAACCACCAGAGTATTACATTTTAAATAAGCTAATGTGGTGGGGAGAAGAGAGAGTGCTGGAACTTATTTTGTGGCTTGTGTTCCTGCCAAACCCATGCTCTGAAGCTATCATTTTGTATGATTACAACCAGTTCTCTAACAGGCAACATGAATTTCTGATATCTAAGAGTCAGCTTTGGTCACTAATGCAGAAAAGTAAACCACTGCAAAGGCTTTTCAAAAAGGATTACAGCCTAAGGGAATTCTGGTTTACCAGGAGTCAACTATAAACATGTAATAAAATTAGGATGTTCTAGTTCATGTGATTCATTATTTTGGAAATAGCATAGCCTCAAAAATAACCTGCCGAACTAAAACAGAGTACACCTGCTAAGTGTTCCTTACTCCAGGCTTCAGTGTGTCCACTTGGTGTTTTCTTAAACCCATGTAGTTAAAGAGCCCTGGGTTCCTGTCCTGACTCCACTATTAACTCACTGTGTGACCTGGACCAGTTACTCAACTGGTCTCGGAGTTCTCGCCAGTTAGGTGAGAGGGTTGGACAAGATGACCTCCAGGACTCCTCCAGTTCTGACTCCAGAAGCTTCCAAAAGATCCATTAACACATTTACTGGCTGACTTCTATATGAAATTAGATTCCTATTGAGTTGGTGAGTAAAGTGAAGAAAATGAAGCTGATGTTCATGACGCTTAACAACTAAAAGCTGGGGATACACATAAGCCAGAGACGAGCATGGTGAAATACACAATGGGTCCCTCTCCTGGGAAAGCTACAAAGCCCAAAGCCCCCTGAGAGTGCTCCCACTTATCTGCAGCAGGGTCCTGCATTTTCATGCTGCCTCCAGCACTCAGAGCCTCCCAAGTTCAGGCAGGTGAGGGACAGCGGTGTGGGTGTCGGCCTTGGGATCGGATCCCACAGGGAACATGGTGGCTAGGGCCCTTCTGGCTGCGGAGGGTCCGTCACAGCATTCAAGGTCACTCTGATTCAGGCACAGCTCTTCACTGGAGCTGGACACTGAGTATTTAGGGGACTTCTTGCACCTGTTCTGACTAGGGGTGGGGAAGGGGGTGGTAGAGCAACCTTTGTCCCCTTGAGGGTCTGTAAAATCAGCTATAGAAAAAGAAAATGGATTCACAGAGCTGTTGAGCTCTCTCGAGACCTAGATCCCTGAACAGCTAGTTCAAGGAAATAAATGTCTTGCTCAAGTGGGAGAGCCCAGAAAAAAACTGGCAGGAAAATTGAGGACTTGCTATAAAACCCATCTTCAAAAAGCCATAATTATCACAAAAGTGTCACCTAAGCATTATTTACAAACATCCTTCTGCACAATTCCTCCTCTGCAAGCAGCTCTTATCTAGATCAAGTGCTATTACTCGGGAACAACATTTTAAATTAATTAAGTAGTAAAACAAGAGAAAACCAGCATCTTTCAATCAAAACTCTGGAGTGAATATAATTAAAATAGAAGCAGGGGAACAAGCAGAGAAGAGAGAGAATCTGACTTTTGACCTCTGTGCTCCTAACTCGTACCTACCAGCGGTATAATGCATCAGTTTGCAAATGGTGTTGTGTACCTTCCTCAGTGTGGGCAACCCCCAACACTGCAAGAGAAAGTGGAACGATTCTTCTATTTCGCAGATGAGAAAAATTCATCCAAACTGGAGGAAATTAAATGATTCACCCCAAGTCAAGTTGCAATAAAACCCACATCCCCAAATTCCTCATTCCAATGCTTCCTCCTGGACAGTCAACACTGTATCCACGTGATGTTATTGTCATGGTGAAACTGAAATAACTTTTATATAAAAAGCTGTCATATATTTTGCTTGGGCCTTGCTTTTGAACCCTGAGGGCCTCAGGACACTCTGGTTTAAATTCTGTCAAAATGGAGCAAATTTTCAACAGCCACATAATTGGAATTTTCTCTACAAGCAGAGACAGGCAAGAGAATGCACCTCACAGCCTGGTGTTATTACTGCAGTTCTCCTCCTAACCTGCTATTACTTCTTTCAAATGACCAAGCCTTCTGGGTCATGGCCATGCCCCAGTCGTAGAGAGGCACAATGGAGAAAACAATTTCACACTCCGTTTCCATGTCTTCCAGGCCCTGGCCAGCCATCAAAACCAGGACTGTGAGCCTTTGTGTTCATGCTATTTTTACATGGTACCGTATCACCAAATACCTCTCAGCCTCAGCCCCATTAATCAATAGTCATTTAAAGTAAATTTGTCATGGAAGCATATAAACATCTACATTCAATAGTGTTTTCCAAATAATGTATTTGCCCTGTGATTATAAAACATCAGATAACTCTGAGAACAACAGCTGACCAGAACAGCGCTGACCTGCGCTGAGTTGGTGGGTGTGAGTTTAGCTTTACTTGGGGATCTTCTCTGCAGCCAAATGTACTGAAATAAATGAAGCAGGACTAAGACCCTGAGAGGGGCTGGGGAGGTGGCTGCCGTGTCCCAGCCTGGAGTTGGGTGGCCCCAACCTTCCCTCACAACTGGAATCCCTAACATGTACCCCGTTTCTGGGTCCAACCCGAACCTGAGTGGAAACAGCTAGGCAGTTTGGGCGCACCCCCTGGGACCCCACTAGAGCCCCCCGACTGCTGGCTCCGCTGCGACTTCCTGCTGAGCTCCTCTGCCTACACTGAAGTCCTTCCTTGATTTCCTGGCCCTCTAGGCCTGACGCTGACTGGACTCGTGACTGCCCGTCCCTCCCGCAGGCCAAAGTGCCCCCCCTACAGCCCTGTCCCCTAGGACCAGGAGCTTGTCCCTGCGATACTGCTGCCTCTGGAAACATCCCCAATCCCTCCCTCACCCCGAGGGATGCCCCACGGCCCCAGCTCTCCTGGGGCTCCTCCATTTTATCTGGAAGGGGGCTTCTACGCAGGGCTCCCACCAGGCAAGCCTAGAGCCCTCCTGGGCCTGGCGGGGCCCCGAGAACAAGATCAGCAGCTCCTCACCCAACCCTCTGCCTTTCAGACGTTCTCCTTACTCAAATACCTCTGTCCAAGCCTAAAATCTCTTTGTGGGGGCAGAGCCACTGAGTGGCTGTCCTCATTATCACCCCTCACTACTTACTTGAGGTCTGCCAGTGGCTTGCATACAGCGACCTATTAATTGCCTTGCAGACATCATGATGCAGCAAATTTCACTATTTCCACACAGAGAAGAGAAGCCTGGGATCCCATTTTAATAAGAAATGTGCTTAAGTTCAGCCAGCAAGACTGGGGCAAAACCAGGACTACACTCAGGGTCTCGTGGCCTCGTTGTTACTGTGCGAGCCCTCTTTGAGGAAACTCCACGTTACTTACGCCCCGGATTATGTCAATTACCGACGCAGGAGGGCAGAGGAGGCACCTTCTAATCCACATGGGGAATCTGACGTCCCTTGGCCATGACCCCATATTATGGACAAGCGCTGGGGCCCCTTGACATTTCAGTGACCTGCACGCACCATTGGAGGGCCACTGCGCACTTGTCCCACCTCACAGAATGGGACAGAGTATGCATTTACTCAAATTCCCACCTCAGTACTTCGGATGAAAACAATTGTTTCGAATAAAACTGGAAGGACTTTTGTACGTCCCACTGGTTCCATCTAAGCTTCTTGGTTTCTGGCTCCGTTGACTTAAGCAAAATCGGCAACAGAGCATGAGAGGGCTCTTTGGTGCTGCTTAAACTTCAAGCTGCTGCTGAGGTACTGCATTAACTCTCACTGACCAGGCTCCCAAGAGCCCCACGACACAGTCATCAGAAACATAACGTCACGGCCGCCAGTTCTGGAAAGAAGGGGGGCTGCATCCCTGTCCAGGGGGGCCTACGCTGCCCTTTGAAAAGGGGCTTGAACTCACGGCGTGAATGAGTACCGAAGGTCCTGTGTGTGTGCGGGAAGAGTGGGGGGCTGTGGGGGCAATCACGTCTCCAGAAAGAAAGGTGTGTGCATGTCCCAACCACCAGTGCCTTCCAATGTGGCCCTATTGGGAATGAGGGTTTTGCACATGTAATTAGTTAAGATAAAGTCATATTGGATCAAAAGGGTCCTTAATCGAAAAGGCTGGTTTCCTTGAAAAGAGAAGAGATGTGTGAGGGGAGGCCATGTGACAGGCAGAGGTGACAGGGACACTCCTGGGAGCCAGGGAACCGAGTGACAGCAGAAACTGAGGAGGCAAGGAAGGATTCTCCCCTCCAGGCTTCTTGAACTCAGACTTCGAGCCTCCATGAGAGGATAAAAGCCTGTTGTTTTAAGCCATCCCATTTGTGGTACTTTGTTACCTAGGAAATTAATACAAGGGGAAAACAAGCAACGGAGGAATCCCAGAAACCTTTTAACTAGAAGCAGCACTAAACAGGAAGAGAAAAATACATGGTTGTGCTCAGAACATCTTTCACAGCACAGACACCTACCTGGTTAACTGGTTAACTGGAGGCAAGGTCCTGAATCCCTCACCAGAACCTTCCATCCCCAAAGGAGCCAGACCATTTAACTCAGGCAGTAAGTAGGGGAAGGAAGGGGGCAGGGCAGGACTTGTAGGAATTGAAGCTTTTTTCTCCCTGTTTTTATACAAACTCCCGCTTCCTCCATCCTGACTTAGTTCCTCCTGCACACATGCTACTAGAAAGGTGGGCATTTCAGATCCATGATCTCATTTACTCTTCACGACCACTTGTGTGCCAGGGAAAGGCGACAGTTACTATCATTCGCATTTTACACAGGAGGAAACTAAGGACTTCCCACAGAGAGAGGACCATCCTGGGAAGAACTTCAGTTGACAAAGCAAGAGGCTTTCAAGGAGGTGGAATGGGGGCGGGGATAAAAAACACCCCTAAATTTTGTCTTAAAAAAAAAAAAAGTCAAACAAAAGTTCTAGCAACTTTCCACATCCAAAACAAATCAGATGTGTTGGTCTCGAAAAGTAGTCCCTTTACCTTCTTCGTTCGTTCAGATAGCATGGCTGGCTGCAGACACAATCTACCCACTCTAACCAGCTTTCTGCATTCAAGCATCTTTGAGGAAAAATACTGACCACATGTTCCAGGCTTGGAAGCAAGGCCCCAGGCCTTTGTGTTCTATCTCCTTCTGCGCTTTCAAATCTTGCAGCACTCCTGCGCGACCTACACGTTCCTTCCCCAGCTGTCACCCTGCATGAGGGCCTGCTGTCCTGAAGCCGGACATTGGAGAGAGGCTGGGGCACCCACAGACCCATGTGCAACAGCCTCTGATGACAGAATGAAGCCATTCTCAGACACCATTTGACAGAAGGAAAGAAGGCAGGGACAGAGTGGGACCGGCAGGTGTCCTAGGAATGGGCACAGTGAAAGGGTTAAGCTGAAAAGTACTGGAGATAAGAAACTTGGGTGGAGAGCTTTGACTCTAATCAGTGGCCTTTTCCATATATTGTAATCTCTCCCCTGTGGAAACACCCAGTCACTGGTCACTGAGAAAACTTGACTTCTTTCATGCCCCCAAACCTGCAGCCAAGGTGTCGGGCACACACCCTCCTGTACTTACCACTAACCACCCTGGGAGTTATGTCCGTGAAATGCCGTTCCACATTTGTCAGCTTGAAAATATTAACCACCACTGAAATGAATTTAAAGTTTCTTTTTCAGTTTTAAACATCTAACATTTCACAATGAATTAGTAGTTCTCTGGGTTTCATAATGTTTAATTCATTAATGATAACTACAGCTCGAAAATTTGAAAGGAAATTGCTTCCAGGAAAAAATTAAATGTGAAACTCGAAGCAGTGATTCATGGCTGCTCCTCTCTAAATTACTAATCCATGTGACAAACCTGGTTGGCAGCACGAAAAAGCAGTACTATTTTCCCCCCACTGTCTTTATATACTTTGCTGAATTGTTTTGCAAACAGCCTAAACCCAAGTCCCCGATAATCCCCTGCTAGCAGCTCCCACTCTGTTGAGGAATTTAGTAGAGTCTCTATTGCCTCAGAGAGGGTCATATGAACTAATACTCTGTACCTCAGAAAAGAGTTTTCTCTACATTCGAGTTTCGACATATAGTCCAATGGATTTTCAAGGAACCTCACTTTAAATGGAAGGAAAATACCCTAGTATCTGTTCACACCTCCCAAAAGAAACCTGCATAAAACTCTAAAAATGGCAATTTTCTTTGAGTTGGCAAGGCAGGCTAGCCAGCTGAGATTCAATTACATATCTCCCTGTTGGAACAACTGGGCGCTAGAGTAACCACGTTGTCCAAAAAACAAGATAATATGCTTCTGAAGTTTCATCAAGCCCAGGTTTTTCTGCCTCCTAAAAATTTCTCTGAGGTCTCTCACACACCTACTGCCTGGGCTCACACCCCAAGCTAGGTTGGAGCAGCAGACAGGAATATATTCCTGATCTCTGAAGCAGCACAGAGGACCAGGGTCCCAGGGACACACATCACGGGAACTGCTGCCCAGACCACCTGAAGGTCCTGCCCTCCTAAATGTAACTCAGATCCCCACCAGGCCTCGGGAGTGCTACTCCATGCCAGGGCTTCACAGGGTGACTCCTTGATCCTTGGGACAACACAGAGAAGGCACCTTACTGTCCCCGTATTGCAAAGTGAGGGAGCGCAGCCAACGCATTCAGAACCCCTGCCAGGGTTATTTACAGAGCAGGTGATGGGCAGACCAGGATTCACCCTCACACTTTCTGCCCCATTTCCCATGCCTAGTACCATCTGCTCACGCCACACCACAGCTCTGGATATTTGACTCACTCCTTATTATCAACAGAGGGGAGCCCACACACCCAGCAGGGTCTACGGGGCCTCTGGTGATTGACATGTCCAGCCTCATCTGACCTTCTGCCTTTTCTCCTTCTGCCCCCAACTCTGGCTTTCCCAAACTACACGCCTGCCGCTCCCTCTGCCTCTCCTCCCAGCAGGGTTTCTGGAACCTTCGGATGAGTCTTCTCCCTCCCCTGTGCTCCTTCAGCACCTCGCTTGCCCCAGAAGTCGACCATTCACTACTTTCTATTGATAATGGGGGTGCACACACGTCTCTGCCTCCAGTCTGTGACCTTCTCCAAGGCCACAGCTTGGGCTTTTCCTTGATCTGCCCCCATGTCCCACAGCCTGGTAGGGCCAAGGTAAGATGGTCCTTAACCTTTGGAACTAAGGCATGTGCTGTGGCCAATCACAGGGACACACACTGAAAAAGCAAAAACAAAATCAAACAACCGACTCTGAGGCTTGTCACAGGTTCCTTTAAGAGCGGAATAAGGAGATGGGAAGGGTTTATGTGCACTGTTTAAAGCTCTGCCAGTCCGGGAACATTTTCCCCACCAAACGATCAAACATGGCATCCAAGTGAAGGGGAGAACACTTAGATATCCGGTCACTAGCTAATGGGCTTATGAAGCAAGCCTGTTTCAGATTTAAAATCAGGCTGGGCTGCCCCTGCACCAGTGTTACCACTCAGCATCCATTCCTGACTGTGAACTTGGTGTCAAATAAACCCAATACTATCAGCAATGCAGCATGAAAGGCAAAGATCACTACTGCAACCCATGGTAATTATTTAAAAGGCAAATAATGCTCCTAAATCCCAATAAATGGTTTCAAAAGTGCATGCGAGTCCTCTGAGGAACCCGAGGTACTATAAAAATACACAAACACACATAAAAACACTACTGTTAAGTAAATTTAACCTTAAACTAATATGCTAGCTACAATAAATGATATATTAAAATCAATTTTGCTCACCTTCTGAGAACGTAATGGGGGGAGGGGGGATTTGGATGCCCTGGTGCCTCTTTCACAAAACCTACCAAGGACGTTCCTGCTAAGGAGTAGGACTGGGCTTTCCCTGTCTCCCCCAGTCACTGTCCTCGTGGCCAGCACTGGCACTCAGAACAAGCTGTTGACTGGAGGTTGGCCTTAAGTATTGCTGTAAGCTTGCAACACATATCTGTGTTATGTTCAAGGGTGTTTCTCTCAGGAAAAAGCATTTTAAAAATATTTTCCAATATTTCTCTTTTCCAACTGGTTTATTCACTATCTCAAGAGCAGACACCCCTGCTCAGTATCAGCTCACACACCACAGGACAGAGATAGAGTACAGCCCGGCCACCGTCAGCCAGGCCTGCAGGGCACTCGCCACACTGGGAATCCAGGAAAGCCACTTCAGGTCAGAACGGTGAGGCTAAGCACGGCTTTAGGCACAACCTCAAAGTCGCCCACTAAATGAATGAAAAGTGTAAGTCAGTATTTTGCCTTGCAGTTATGCAGAAAAACGTAAAGCAGCAAAAGTGTGTAGGGAAGTTGGGCAAGCATTACGAAGGCAACTGCACGAAAAGGTCAGCAACCGTCAGAATTCTTCACAAAGGACTTCAGAGCAGACTGATAAAGAATAGCCTATACTTGAGGTTCTTAGGGTTCCCACTTCAGTGACTACACAGAAGAACTGAAAAATAGCATTTTTAAGAACACAGGTCTTTCATAAGTATCTGAGGTTCTTAGAAAAGATTTTTCGAACATTCAAACATTTTGCAGGTAATCTTGTTTGTTCTATGAGTATCCTATGTTCTCCATTTCTTTGTCAGTAGGACTAACCTCTCTTTACCAGTTCAACCACTAAAAAATTTTTATTAGTGAAATCCAGCGAAATAGGAAATGCCCATTATATGATGATAGAAAGATGAAATGAGGGAGTTTATAAGCAGGTGTACTTTAGAAACCTTGACAGTAAAGTATAATTAGGACTGCACTTGGATGTTCTGATACACTTACACGTTGAGCCTGTTCATTCTGAATTCAATCAATGATGGGCAAGCCTGCCAACTCAAGGTAGGCATCCCCACATACTTGCATATCATGTCTTTGCATTTCTCCCAAATTTCACCCTTTCTTGGAAAAAATCATTTGAAAATACGGAAATACTGTTTTACTGGACCCACATTTAACACTAATCCTGTTTTCAGGATTACAGAAGCTGGAGGGCAGGTGGAGTATAGAAAGCACAGCAGGAAACCTTTGGGACCAAATTCCTCTGCAGCCCGGTGGGCGTGGCCTATGCATGACGCCAAAGACAGACAGGCTTACTGATCACAGGGTCTGAGGGCGGGATTTGTTGTTGTAAACATACACAAATAGGACAGTGAAAAAAGTCTTCACGTCATAAGTTTTGTCTCCTTGTGTCTCCCACGTGGCTTTTTTTCTACCAAGTGTGAGACAGCTCCGGTTTTCATCTACCCAACGAAGACAAGGTGGAGGAGACCACGCCTTCCACCCAGGTTCCCACCATCTGTCCCCGCCCCTAGGCCCCGGGCAGCGGGCTCACCCCTCTTTCAGAAAAGACTTCAAACCCCTGCCACCTCCATCGCTCCCAGTCCAGGCCAGTGTCTGTGTCTGGCCAAGTTCGACCCCAATCCCACCTCTTTAGACTCTGCTCAGGACACCACTGTTCTCTCATTTTTTTAAGGATGTGGAAAAAAGAAGAGTTCTTTGAAGGTCAACCAAGGAAGAGAAAAGGATCAAAGTCCTATTTCCCTACCAGCGTGTTTGTTACTTCACTTGTTCAGATAGAAGAAAAAGAAAAGCGGGGCCACCTCCACCTAAGACAAAACGGTCCCGTTTCAAGTGAGCGCCCTTCCACGTGTGCCTCCTGCCCTGTTTTTGATGCTCACCTTACCCCCCTACCCCCAGGTCTTGGTGGAATCATCTGCCTAGACACTGTTATGGGTTGTGGCCTTCTTTTTCACAGTCTCACCATCAGAAACCCCCACTCCCAACTTCCCCGAGGGGTTGGCAGGTACCTGATTCACATGATTAGTTACTACACCCTTAGTGGGTGAATGCCTGACCCTTCACAGGGGCATTCACTTTTTGGCAAAGGCCTTGCAGACATAAATCCCAAAAGTTAAAGAGAAAGGGACTAATTTATATTGGATTGTCTACATACCAGTTTCAGACCTCAGACACATCATTTAATTTTGCTGGGCCTGTCTCCAGTTCCTACCTCAGACTGTTGTTCTGAGAATTAAATGAACTAACATATACATAATACTTACAACAGCACCTAGCATCTTACAAGGGGTCTATGCACATCAGTTATCACTATTAACCTTCACCGTGACCTTCTGAGATAGGTACTGCTGGTCTCATCTTCCATGAGGACAGAGTAAGCTGCTAGGAATCACAAGGCTGATAAATCAACTTACAGAGTTTAGCTCAGTTGACTCCAGAAATGGGTCCTGGAGTAGGGAGGCCAAACTTCCCACACCAGAAATGGAGACTCCATAGAATAAAGACGAATGATGCTTCTTTATTTCTTAAAAAATTTATGACCAGAGACAAAAAAATTGCAATGACCTTGATAAAGTCTGGTTTAAAACTGAATTAACGCTGGGCAGTCTAATTTTTAATCTCCAAAATATTCCTGAAAACTCACCATTTCCATTATATATTACAAATCCATGATTAGGCCTTCTTCCTTTCTGGATAGTTCTACATTTGAAAAGCATTCACTATTCTATTAAAGCAGACCTCCCTCAAAATAAACTCATTATTCTATACTCCCACAATTTTGTCATGGCTGTAATTACTACCATCACGATTTCAGCAGCTATTTGTTGCACTAAATTTCCAGATGAATTTCTGGTGTAGAAGCAAAATAGTCACAATAAGATAATTCACTACAACTTATTATGACTAGAGCACAGAGTGACTGAAATTAAAACTGCAATTTTTAGTATTTCATTTTAAATATCATGTTTCTTTGTAGCCAGCAAATGATGTCTAGAAAGATGGTTACTGTTAGTGTATTTTGTTTCTAATAACAGCATCTTCCTTTTATTGGTACTGTTTAATAACTACTCCTGCAAAGTTTTGAAAGACCCCTGTATTGTAATGGGCTCACACACAAATGCCACCACTGCTCAAATGTGGGGTTTCCATTCCAGGTTTCGTAGCACAACTTGAGCAAGCTCCTAAACCTCTCCTGTGCCTCAGTTTTCCTGTCCAAATAAATGGGGATAAAAGCAGAACCTACTTCTAAATTACCATGAGTGCTAAATTGGGTAATTTATCTAGAGCTTCATAAAATGCTTAGGATTTAGCCACTGCCAAGTACACATTAGCAATGATTTCTTCAGCTTATATACTCAATGCTATTCAATGTTTAAAATTTTACTGAAAATTTTGCAATCTCCGTCCTTAATAACCGGTAGGCCTCACGTCTTACAGTGGCAAGATTACTGCCATCATTTGCTTCCTTTTCTGCCTACATACTAAACCTTGATTATCCAAAAGTCATTAGAACATGAGTCTTCCTAACAGTCTCTAAAGGAATAAGAGTTCTTTCTCCAAAACCCAAAGAAAGTGGACTTGTTTTCTGAGGAAATGGAACAGGCCAGAGTACAGGACAACAGATTCTAACTAATCAGTTCTAATTACTAGTTTTTTTTGAGGCTGATAGAGATGTGTTAGTAAACAAACCTCAATAAAGGATAATTAAAGCCTCTGTGCTCCCCAGAGTATTTTTACTAATCTAGCTTAACACCTGTGGTTGTGTTCTGTTTATTCATGACCATCCCTCATACCACAGTAAGTGAATTCTGTCTGATTAATTTTAGAAATATAAAAATTAATTCCAGGCTTCTACTCATGTTTTATCCATTTGGGCTCTGAGTATATTTTGGTTCCTGAAAACCTATGCCTTACAAAAAACCAAGGCAAAACTACAGATGAGGTGTCCCAATGTGACTTTCACAGCACATTAACTTGACTCACAAGAACTGATCAAGATAGTCAGTATGTTTTTAAATTGTAGACAAGTAGAAACTAAGCCAATGGTGACAACCAGCACATTATCCTTCTGATTGCCCATACAAGGTTCAGCTGCCAAGATGCAGTGCCCCCCCCGACAACCAAGAGAAAAGAAAACTCCCTGATGATATATACCATAACCAACCAGTAGCATGAAGATACTATATCCAAAATAGTATGAGGGATATAAAAAAACATTAGACCACTGAAGTCTTCACAGAGATTGAGAATCAGACATAAGATAACAGTTTCCAACAACATTTACTGGTGAAAAAAAAATAAGTGGGTTACCTGGGCTGCAAGGTACCCAGGGATGATTAAGGCAGGCCAGCCCTCAAAGGGCCCACAGCTATCCCCAAGTCAGTAGCTGGCCATCCCCAGGACCTACACAAAGGTCAGGGAGATACATAGGTCATTCTCAGCTGCAATCATCAGAAATCCAGAGATGGGATTTGAGCAGGGTGTTAGAGGAAAAGTTAGGATTTGACTAGGATGGAGGAAAAAAGGAAGAACAGGAATCCTAAAGGAACCAACAGGAAGAAAGCAGGCCAGGGGCTGTCTAGGGGCTGGTGGGTAAGCCACTCAGATGAGCAGAGTGTGGTCCAACCAGATATCCAGTATTCCAGGGAGGGTCCCATATGGAACATATGTCTGTAAAACATTTTAGCTACTTACTTTAAGGCTAGGAGAAATCACACAAAAAAATTTGGGGAATAATATAAATTAAACTACACTATGATGTGAAGTCACATATTTTAGTTTTCAATACAAGCAAATGTCCTCTGCTCCAAAAAACAATTTTTCTTTGTTCCTACCACCCTTTTCACAAATGTGTTTTCACAGCCAGCTCTCAGAGGCTCTCTCTCCCACGTGGGAACGTGGTTCAACCTCAGACTCTTAATGACCATCCGGATGACGATGACCTTTGAAGATACAGCACTCACCTTCTGCTAAATGCCACTTCCAAAGTGAACTCTTGACTTCTCGTGTTCTTTGTAGTTTTCTATTTGTTACCATTATTCACCCAGTATCTCAAACTGGAAACCCTGTTTACTCCCACCTCTCATTCAATAGGTCTCCAAAATTCTACTGATTTTGTCTCTTGAAAGTCTCTGGCATTCACACATCCTTTCCATTCCTGTGGCCATCTCCCTGGAGTTCAGGTCTTTGCAACATCTTCTCTGGACCCCAACTGGCCTCCCCACCTTTCTCCTTTCCTGCTCCAATCTACAGTGACTGCTGCCAGATTAAGCTTCCAAAGCTCATCTTCATACCCATGTCCTTCCAGCCCCCAAACCACCAATGGCTTCCTGCCAAATAAATCCCAAAGTCCCCTTCCCACCAACCATTCTAATCCTTTTCCTACTCGTCCAGCTCACATACTCCATGCCCCAGTCACAGAGCATGTCTTGTTGTACAGAAGACAAGTCCCACCTTCCCCTACCACCTTGTGGCTGCTGGAATGCCACTCCACCTGCCCACATGTCCAGATTACTACCCACCTTCAAGGCCATCACCAAAGGCTCTTCTTCCATGAAGCCAGCCTAAATCCTCTGGCAGGAAGTAATCCCTTCCCTCTTGGAATGCCAGCACCACTTCTAATATCACCTGGCATTTGAGCTCTTTGTGTACATTTGAGCTCTTACTCCTATAGGGCCAACCTCCTAAAGGAGCAATGTCCACACAGAAATAATGAAACCAATGTGCTAAATTAGTATTTTCTTAGAAAGAAGCATTGTCCCAAGAGTTACGTTTGACATAAGAGTATCAGCTGATAGCTGAATTGGAAAATTAAGCTCAACCCATGCAAAATTAAAGCAATAATATTAATAACTCTTTTAAATCAAGATATACAGATGCTAATTGTTGTCATGAAAATACAGGACATCTCAGAGAAAGTGAGTCTTCTCAACGGAATGAAAAACCTGAAGCGGCATACCGAGTGGCATACAGCATCAGTTCTGGAGCCACTGCTGGTAGGGTTCTAATCCCAGCTCTGGCATTTCTCACTTTGTGACCTTAGGTGAGTCATTTAGCCTCTCTGTGCCTCAGTTTTTTTGTAAATAGGCAAATGAAATGGAGACATTTACAGTACCTTCCCCTTCAGACTGTTGGGCAACTCATGAACACACTGTATGTAAAAACACTTAGAGTAGGCACATAACTAGAGCCTCTCTGTTAACTAGTCTTACTCTCATTGTGAAAATGTTTTATATGGGGGGAAAAAAAACACAAGAATCAGATATTTTATAGTTAAGATGCCTAGCAGAATTCTTACTAGAAGAGAGACTTAAAGATCTTAGTCATCAAGCTGGATTTGCTCTATTTCCTGACAGGGATTCTTTGACTGACTGACAGTTTGGGTGAAATTCACTGGGGGTGGCTCTTTGCACAATGGATTGAACGCTGTGCGGAGCAGGCACCAAGACCACTAGATCAAACACAAAGCTTTCGCCACTGAAGGGCTCACCCATGAGCAGCCATTGTCTCCACAAACCAACCCTCTGTCGCCATCCAGACAGGTGCTGAAAGAAACCATCTGACTGATGCATTTTCACCAGCAGCTCTATGTAGACACAACCACAGAGAGAATTAATTGCTGCAAAAGAAATCTAGAACTATGCACTGGACTGGGTCTGTAAGCAAGCTTTTGGGTTCAGATTTTTTAAGGACACTAATCCACTGTCATTCAGCTGGGCTAAGCATACATGAACCCTTTCAACGTCATCACATCATACAGTGATTTATTTACTAATGGTGCGGGGAACAGCTGTGACCATAGGGTATCAACATCTGTCATTTTCCCCCCACAATGTTAAAATGCATTAAACATAAGCTGCCACAAATATCCCAACTTGAATTTGCATTGTAGACACATATTCATTCACAGTGAAATGAAAACTTCTGGGACACTGGATGCTTTACTACTTTTTACTAAAATGATTTATAGCTCCAAGCTGCTTACTATTAACATATCAGAATTATTACAGTAGTGGAATAACAAATTCACATTTATCATCATCTTGTTTTCTGATAAAATATAGAAATTAAAAGAATTACAGCAATAAAAGTAATGCTGCAAAAAAAAAAAAAAAAAAATCTGTTCTTTACCCATGGTTGGAATGTCTGTTTTTACTCTGGATACTAGCATGGCTGCTTTAGCCCCAGGTCTCTTCATCCCAAGTGTCAGGGAAGGTTAGGCAGGGTAGACTGACTACCAAAATAAATACCCCCAAATCTCTCTGGCCTAATGCAGCAATGGTTTAATGTCTTCTTCACACTGCATTTCCCTGCAGCTGTGTAAGGGAGGCTCTGCCCCACACAGTCGCTCAGGCCCCAGGGTCCTTCCATCTATGGCTCCATACCCTAGGGCTTCAATTCTCCTTCACCCCATGCAGCTGGCCAGCAGACCAGAAAGAAAAAGAAAACTAATGTGGAAAAGACATCCCCACTCTTAACTGCCTCTCATTTCCACACATATCCTGTTAGTGAGAACTAGTCCCATGGTCCCCCCTAAATGCAGACAGTGGTCTAGTCCGTGGTTTTTCATCTGGAGGCGATTCTGACTCCCAGGCGACACTGGCCATGTCTGACATTTTTGTTCTTACAATGGGTCAACTGGCTTCAAGCGAGCAGAGTCCAGGGATGCCACTAAACATCTGAGAGTGCACAGGACAGTCTCCCCACAAAAACAGAATTCTCTGGCCCCAGATGTCAATAATGTTGAGATTTTGGTAAGTACCAAGCCAGTCACCACAATCATATAATATGTCAATGCTCAGTCCTACCACCATTTTTCACTAACATACACTCTGATGGATCCCAACAAATCCACGTATGGATGGCTTGTTCATTCATTGGCTTTTTCATTCCCCCATCCCTTCATCCAAACTCCTAAAACAAGACAAGGTCCCTAGTCAGAGAATTCACAATTGAACAGGTAACCATATACCGAATTATCACAAACAGGGGTTAGTGGGAATAAAGAGAATCGAAAGGACAGGTGAAATGGGAAGGCAGTCATGAAGCGTATACTCACAGCTTTCCATCAAGATACTATGGTGGGGTTTTCCTGGCAGGGAGTGAGGGGAGAGGGCAGGAAGAAAAGGTGTTGTTCCAGGAAAAGAGAATACACAAAGGAAAGGCATATGACGAATATGATCTATTCCCCCTTGGTATGGGGGAAAACAGGAACTAGGGGAGGAGGAGTTGTAAGAAAAGGTATATTGTTTAAACATATTTTTTAGTAATATATTCATGAGACTCTTAAGCTTCCAGTTATATACACTGGCTTTCAGTCACATGGCCCTTCAAGAAATAATTCACACCACCAGACTTCATAGAAACTTGTAAGCCCAGGGCAAAGCTCAAGTAATAGCTGGAAATCTCACTGCAAATTTCCCAAAGGAACTGGTCACTGACTCTTTCAAATCACTGCCTCAAAGTCAACATCAAACTGATTCAGGCTGACCAAAATTCTCCATCTTTGTTCCCAAACATAGGACAGTACAGAAGTCAGATCTCTTCCTAAATTGTTATACTGAACCTTTTTTTTTTTTTTTTAAGAGTTTTCACTTCTTCCAATCCCTAATCCCAGAATGTGGCCCCCAGGCTGTGGTTAAGAACACAGACTGCCCAAGTTCACTATCTGGGCTCTGACATAAACTCAAGTGTGACATTGGACAAGTCACCTAACTTTCCAGGATCTAATGTCTCCCAGATAACATGCTGAAAGCATTTAGCCCTGCACCTGAAGCACATAATAAATACACTCTATAATATTTGCACTAGAGTTCTCTCCCCCAACCCCCAAAACTGTCTTTCAGTTGTTTTTTAGTACATTGTGGAATCCAACATAATGTGGGAGGTAAGACATCTGATAAGCTTCCATGTCATTTTGTAGAACATGTATTATTAATAACAACTTCAATTTGTTTTGGGCAAGATGCTTTTCATTATGAAGCCAGTATCACCATGTAAACAACAGTTGTCCTTGATTTTGGAGCTAAATTTGAATTTAAAAACCATACTCTACACAATGACTTACCCTCACTATTCTCTTTACTCACTCTTCCTCCCTCAAACTGTTGTCCCTTGCTCTACTTTTTCCATTTTCAGTGTGATCAGCTCTGGGAAAACAAAGTGTATTTAGCTGTTAAGTACTATAGATTATATCGAATGACACCAGTCACGCAGCACTAAAAAGCCTCATAAAAGGAAGAAATTTGTTTCTTTACAAGTCAGAATCTCAAAGCAGAAGGTAAAATGAGGGAATCCAGAGGAGAGCCAGACTGTTTAGAGCTGCTTTCTTAGAGCCAAGATTTGCCAAACCACCCATTTCTGGGGCTTTAGTCTAGCAAGGTCCCATTCACCTCTACTAAGAGTGGCATTGAAGTCTAATGGCACTGCCCTTCCCCAGACGGCAAGGACAGGAATAAAACGAAAGCCAAGGCAACTGGGAGACCTAGGCTGAACCACATTTAGGCTTCAAAACTGATTACCACTGTCCTCCTAATTTACAAGGAATTCTAAATTGTCTGGAGAGCGTCTCTTTTTCAATTTCCATGGCAGATTGCACTTGACCCCAAGAGAGTGTTATTTTAAAGAGCACATTGTAGAGAGGGTTTGGCATCTCCATGGGCAGTTCCACAAATAAGGAGTAATAAGTCTGGGATGAAATCTGACATGTTCCTTTTAACTTCTTAGTGAAGATATTTTTCCTTCTAAGTCAACAAACATCTTGCAGGGAAGATGCCATGAGATGCAATTCTCCAATATTTATTACTTTGATATAAACTCAAGGTGTAAGAATGATTAATTTGATAGCTCTGACTCCACTGTTGGAAAATAAGAAAAGTAAACTACTGTCTCTGGAAGCAAAAATCAACTCTTTGAACTAATATTTAGCATTTTGTGTACAGAAATAAAGGCAATTTATTAAATGACTTTTGTTTGCCTAAAAGATTGCTCTTCCATAGATGAGTTATTTACCTTTTTCTTAGGTGAACTAATAGACCATGAGAAAATCTTGCTTATTGGGAACATGAGTGAATTCGATTTCTTGCATACATAATGATTACATGCGAATCTGACTACTGAAAGGGTGATGTAAATGTCTGGCAATTGCCCTCAGGTGCTACCTACACAGGGTTTACGGAACCAGCAACCAGTACTAATTACTGTTTCTGGAACTCTGCTGCAGGTCCTAACACCCCCAGATAAACAGTTACACTTCCCAAGAAGAAACACAGTACAAAGGATTATTATCTGCGGCATCAGCGAGAAAGAAAAACCTGTAGCTTACCTCAGGGAATTATCAGTTGCCATCAGTCCCGTGATGTAGAGGGAATGCGTGCAAACTGCAGCCTGGTCTCCACCCACAGTAGGATGGAGCTAGGGCTGGTTCCCTTCCCAACCCCCACTCGGAATAAGAGACTCAGCAGGAAATCCCTCCCACATCTTGGGTTGGAAGTGCTGGGCATTGTGTATACAAGTACCCCCATCACAGCCCACACCGCTGTCATGTTTATGTATGGACACATTCCAAAAGCATCCTACCTACTATACACAAAAGACAAGGTGACTCATCTGCTAGAGTCACATGGTTCCACCAAGAAGGAAAACAGTCCAAAAGAGCATAAACACACATAAATACACTCTGGGTATCAGCCCAAGAAACCCAGAGCGCATGTACGTTTACGCATTGTCAAATTAGCTGTCAAAGGGCTCAGACTGAAATTCTACAATGATCAGCAACCCAGCCCTGAATTGGAATCCAGCTCTCAAAGTTATTTCTCAAGATTAAATTGATCCCACCATTCCTTCGAACAAGTTATTCATTGAGTGTTTATTATTTACCAAACCCTGTGCAACAACCCTACCAGGCACAGCAAATTCTGCTATTTAAGGTGAATTTTTCAAAGATGGCATTAGCTTTATATGTTGTATAGTCTAGCTTTTTTTTTGCCTTTATTAAAAAGCAGTTTTTAAAAATAATAATAGTGAAATGATCCTATTCCAAAAAGCAGATTCACAAATAATAATAATATAAATAATAAATATCTCGTTCCAAAAGGCAGAATCAAAATAAAGGCTCTGACAAAACTCTACTGCCTCTCCTCTCCCATTCTCTCTTCTCCTAGGATGGCTTTTTCTCTAGCCTTGTGAAGTGTCCATAAAGCCTGCTTCAAGATACAGAACAACAATACAGAATAAGGACAGGACCTCTAAGTAGGGTGACCGACTCAATCCAAGTTTCCTGGGATTGTTGAGCTTTTAAAACAGAAAGTCCCTTGACCCAGGTTACCTTCCTCTTCCTACCCAAGCTGAGTCAGTATCCCCAAGAATCCAGACACTAGGTAAAGGAGGTCCATTACAGGAGGTTCTTTGCTTTGCCTGGGACGAGGGAGGCCACACGAGACAGGAGGGTGGTGCCCTTCAAAGGAGGCCTTGCCCGCCTCTACCTCAGACCCTCCCAGCTTTCTCTGGCTTCCTCCTGAGAAAGCCTATCATTTTAAACTACACACCATTTAAGCAAAGATTTACAAACATTTTCAGTGACACGACATAAAAAAGAAATCCTCATACAAATGCCAAAGGCTATAGTTACTTGGCTTGTAGTTACCTCCTTGGCTAGTTTAAGAGTCTCTTCTGTTTAGACCACAACTATTCAACCCGAGATTTCCAGAATCTAGTACCAAGACTGGTGGATGGTAGATGCTAAAGAAAACGGGCATTAATAATAGCTGCCATAACGTAGTACTTATGATGTATAAGGCAACAGCCTCAGACTTTACACAGGTGATCTCACTGTCACAGCAACTCAATGAGGTTGATTGTCCTCCATTTCCCAGCTGGCTCAGTGAGCCCTTATTCATTCAAGGTCATTATGGCAGAGCTCACATCGGAACCCACACCCACCCTGCTTCAAAATTGAAAAATTGCATGTTTTTACCTGCACAACTGAATCAGGATCAAATAAGGTAGGCATACAAGGTAAGGGATAAAGGACTGAAAGCGAAGAATATCAAATACATTTACTTTATTCTCTCCCCTTTTAGCTTTGCCATTGCAAAAACAAACACAAAAAGCAGGAAATCACACTGAGATAATTCATACATTAAGCTAAGGCAAGGTAGTAATTTTCATTAGACTCATGCAGAATTATGCCTCGCAAACAGTAGGTGCTCAGTACTTGAATAAGTTTAATATATACAACTGTATATCTAATAGTAAGTCCGGGGAAAGGACATCCCAGGGCAAAATACTTCTAAAACCAAAATCAGTCAAAGGGAGAAAAAAAGTTTAAAATCCGTTTATTGCTCACAAGCTGCATTCCCCGGCTGGCTCTCTTTCCTGCTCCAGCAGAAGCAAAACTGTCCCTCCCCCTCACCTCTCAGGTACAGATAAGCGCTTGGTTGCCCAGGTAATCACCCACTGATATGAAGAACTTCTCTCCACCCCTGAAGATATGCAAATACACTAAAGCTACACTTCTTTCCATCTCTGAATGCCTATTGATATGCAGATGTACTAAAGGCAGGTGAGATATTCTGGAAATGCTACAATTTTACCCACACTAATATAGGGTTTAAGTTGTTGATGTTCAGTGTCTCAAATGCTCTTTCACCCATCACCATAGGTGCACAGAGCAATTCCTACCTTAGGTTCTGACGTGTTAGTGGAATAGAGCAGGAATGGATGGACAGGTAGTTACCTCAGTTAAGGATGGCTCTGTACCTGCATGTTGAATTAGCTATTTACTCTTTTAATATGGCAGTAATCCTTACGTCTCATGCAACAAAGAGGCAAATTCTCTAAACACAGAGATCTATCCACGTGCTCTCCAACCACTTTTAATCTCATATTAACCTGCAAGGAAGCAATTTGCAAACCTACCCCAGGGTAATATAAGTACAAAAGGATATCACACCAAATACTCTGTTTTTGAGACATTTATCTCAGCTCCATTCATTATCCCTCAAACTGAGAACATTATTTTGATGTTAATGTATTCCTGGCCATTTCCTCCAAGCAGCTGAATACATTTCCTCTTTCAGAATAACACTATCCATAATGATCAAGCATTCTGAGTGTTAAAGAAGAGTTCCTATCAGAGCTTCTATCATGAGAATGATAGATACTGCAAAATCAAGAGGTGAGGTAAACCACAGATGTCTATCATATCTATCACACGGCACTTAACAGCTACAAGTTATTTCTTTATGTTATGAAGGGAGATGTGCTGACCATTTGTGGGCAACTGCCATCCACTGTGTTAAACCCAAACAGCAGAGCCTGCTCTTTGAGATTGTGGGACAGCCTGCTGGGTATACAGTTCTAATGTTGCCTGCTGTAAGTGACCAAGGAGAGGGTTTGTGGGTTGTTTTATTGTTTTAGAAGGAGGCAACAAATTCAAGTTGAAAAACAGACCGCTAATAACAACTTATTTTGTTAGTGATAACCCTCAATGAGAACATTCACCTCCCCACCACTGGTGTGCACACTGCAGTCTAGCAACTCTAATGTGATTCAACATTTAGCCATTATTCATGCGAGTGGGGGAAGCTCTTAAAAATAAGTTTCTCTCTTCTTAACTTCTTTTAAATATACAGGCCAAAAGCATTTATAATTGCTGTGCCACAGTGAGTTACAATCATTTCTGTATTGTCAAAAATTCACCAATGATTGCATATTAATTGAGCCTTTACTTTGTACAAACATGGTAGGGATACAAAACAGGTCCAAACTTCATCCAGTCTTCATCTTAAAGGAGCTTGCAAGAGAACGTGAGATCCTGCTGGTTCGATCTCTACATCTGTCAGCTCACAGGTCCCTTGGAAGGAACTGTGTCCCCACTCTCTCCCCCAGCTAAGTAATTACTACAAGAGTCCCATTCATCAGGACACTTAGGGTACATGGAAACACATCCTGGGACATCATCCCATACACATCCCTTTATGAGAACTAGTTCGAGTGGTTCTGTTCTTTGCAATTAGACAGAAAAAGACACTTCATTCTTAGGTGATTAATACAAGACAATCTATGGTAAGTGCCCTGTGTAGAATTAATGAATGACTGTTGAATGTAATGAGAGATGGAGGCGATTTTGCCAGAGAACTTTGGAGGAGTGAATGACTGCTATGGGCTGAAGTGATGGAATTACATTTTTTATAAGAGTTAAGGGCCGAGTTGTTCCTTTAAGGATGGGGTATGCAGAGAGGATATTGTAGGCTGAAGAAAATTCCAAAATTAAGAGAGGCTATGCAAAGCATTTTTGGAGAACAGTGGGTCAACCACCCCAGCTAATGTCGTATTTTAAAGTCAGGCAAAGCAAAAGTCAAGGTTGGACAGGAAGTTTGGGGTCAAGCTGGGAAAATTTTCAAAAGGGAAACTAAAGAATATGAACTTCATCCCCAAAACACAGAAGCCGCTGCAGGTTACTAAGCAAGAGAATGAACAATTAAAATGGCCTACTGTCCTAATGGTGACAGGATGTTATAAATATGGATTCACAGTGGGAAAGCCAGGAGGAAAAGGTACCCATTCTAACAGCCCAGAGAGAAATAAGGTTCCTGGCTAGGCTCTGGCAATGCAGATGGAAATTAAGGGAGATGTGGGAGCAGGGGGCACACACACTATTTGAGGCCACTGTCTTTAAATCTCCCAATGACAGTAAGTCAACTAGAAACAGAAAATCCTTCAACAGAGAAGAGGACTTACTCAAATTACGATTTCAGTCACTGAGGCAGACTCCTACAACACACAATGCAGCTCACAACGCCATGAGAGAAACAGCAGAAGTACCAGTGCCTTCCTCCCTTCTGGCTTCTCCCATACTACCAAAGACAGTGCCTGGGACCACAGGTACTCCCCAAGTGTCCTCTGCCTGGACAGCTGCCTTCAGTACGAAATCAGACTGGTAGGGACTCGGAGGCCAAACAAAATACAGCAATGGATTTTGGAGCTTCCCGAACATATTTCAAGCCTGGTCCCTCAGGGCTTAATTTTCCCTCTCCCTCAATCTGGGCCTCACTCTCCGCCCAAGCCTTGCACTTGTTATTGGTTCCTGGAGGTCTTGGATGGGCTCTATCTGGTTCAAAAGTAACCAGAGAGTGACCTAAGGCCACCCCATCACATTCCTGCCTCCTCTAGAACTTATCGCTTGCCCTGCAATCTGTGCTGTAGGAGGTCACCTCCTGGATACGAAGCCCTCTGCTCCTCTTTTTCTACCCTGAGCTGTTCCAAACTCGGGAAGTCTGACCCAGGAGGCAGATAGTGAGGGCAAGTCTGTAAGTGACACCTGCCTATTACATAATGGTAAACACAGAACCTCCTAGAAATAGCCCTGGAATTATCTCCTGGCCTATCACTTCAGAATCCAGTTCTGTCTTTTTTAGTACAAGAAATATTGAATTGTGGTCAAATGGGATCATAGGACTAGTCCTGGCTGAAGCAATCTAAGCCCCTCTGGGTCAGATCATGCCATTGCTAAGGCTAGATCCTGTGGAGTTTCTTCCCCGGTGCTGCTGGGAAAGATCAAGCACACTCAAGATCACACTGCCATCCCATCAGTGTGGGTCCCTGGGTTGACTACGAGGGGCAGGTGATCACGCTGAACACACAGGGTGGGAAAAAAAGAAACTGTATTTAGCCAACGAGATTTGGAGGTTATTGTTCCCGCAGCATAACCTAACCTACCTTGCTGATACATCACCATTTAATAAAGACAGAAACTTGCAAAATCCTCCCTGAATCCGTTTTCTAAATCAGATAATACAGAGGAGCAGGATTTGTTTCAATATTCAGATGTGGCAGGGACTGAGTAACACCTTGAAATGTAGAGGGTGCTGGCAGGATAGACAGGTCCGAACAGCTCTGAGGGAGTAAGGAATGAACACAGAATGACCTCTCGACAATAGTGCAATCTAACCATTCATGTGGAATTCAGCTGAGAGGGTAAAGAAAAGGTCACCTTCTGACAACAGGTCCAGTCATTTATGAAGTAGTGAGCTCCCCAATGAAAGAGGCATTCAAATAGAGGCTGAGTGATTATATGCTCCTGCCTCAGAAGTCCAATACCACTTTGTTCCTCTCTCTCAGGCTTCCATTGGAGTTATTAGAATTGGGTCTTCATTTCACCATCATGTTGTAAGCTACCTGAAGGTGGTTTATTTTTATGTATCCAGACCTCCCACCCCACCCCACCCTTTGGCACCTTTCATAGAGCCTGTTGTCTAGCAGGTGCTTGATAAACATCAGCTGAATGAATTAAATGAACAGTTTAAGGACTCAGGCATTAGAGGGCAAAGGTTGGTCAAATAACCTCTAGGGCACCCCCAACCTAAAGTTAAACACACTACTGCAGACATGTGGGGGTAGGGAGCCTCCACCTAAAGAACAAATTAAACATCAGTACAACACTGTTACGATTTATTACTATACACAATTTAAAACCACAGTGAGACCTAACATTGCACTATGGCTATCTTTGTTCTTGGATGTGCATTTACATGTGCAGGCAGCTGTTTTCCCATATGCAATTTTGTGTGTGAGGTATTTATTTTTTCTATTAAAAAAAGCCACACCCTTTGTTTCTATTGCATTATTACACTCCTATTATCCCCCATCACGTGGCTTTTCCTCTCGCAAGAATACAGCACACACCCTGCATTATTGCTGACATAAAAATTACTTGTCAGAATATCTCTATCCTAGCACCATTGCAAATCTGATCTTTGTAAAAGCATTTGCCTTTGTTTCGGCTGGGACGAGATAACTCATCTACTTCTAGTGGATTCCTGAATGTTTTGAGTAAAAGGATAAATGCTAGTGTCACTTATGTTTTTTAAAGTCACCTTTCAAAACAAAATTACTCTGGAGGTGAATGACAAATACTTCAAGTTTTTAAATTTTATTTTTCAAGGGATTTGGGGGCAGGAGGAATGGTGAAGACAGAATCTGCCAGAGATACCATGTGGCTGCTGCAGTGCAAGAGAGAGCACCAGTAGCCTTTGGCCCTCAGCAATCCCTTCTTCCCCAGAAGAGCACTGAGTCTATTTCCATACCCATTCTTATTCCCTGCTCCTGTGCAGGATGCCAGGACTGTGACCTCTAAGAGACAATGGCAATGCCAAGGTGCCCTGATCCGACTGAAGGTTACCTTTTCACTGAGCTCTATCAAGATAACCCCAGGTCTGAGTAGGTTGACATCAAAACAGAACTATCCTTAGAAAGAAAAGAACAGGCCAGAGTCTTTGGAGAAGAACCAACAACCTATAGATAAAATGCAGACTGAGAGCCTAATGGTTCATGGCTGTGTAAACGGAAACTTAACTAAAGCTCTGTCCTTCTGTTCTTTCTGCCCTACAGACAGCCCTCCCTTCTGCCTTCCAGTAACTTACTGCTGGCATGTACCCCTCGATACTGCAAACACTATTACAATGAAGGGATGAGTGAGAGACATTATTTCATAAGGAGGTTATTACATTTGACCAATGCCCTAATTGAGCATTAGCCTTAAAATGATACCTTTTCAACAATCGATATCCCACTTACAGACTGAAGCCAAAATACATTACTACAGAGAGAAAACCAGATATATCTAAACCCCACATTCAGATACAACTGCCTATGTGTTGATTATATAAAATTCCCATCAAGGAAACCAGCTGGAATTTATACGACCCTAAAGCACCTTGCCCTCAATGACTTCTCCAAAAGGAAGGTTTAAAGTCATCTGCAATTTCTTTCTCTGAACCAGGGGTTTCAGCAGCCCCACTCCTCCTCCACACAGACAAGAACGGAGTGGTGTGATGGAGAAACCACCCCAACAGCCCCATGCAAACGCTGTTGTCCCCAAAGACCCAGAGACACCCAGGCGGCTACCCGGATTATTAGAGGTTACCTGAGTCTGTCACCGAGTCCCTTTCACCCCCTCCTGCGTGATGACATCAAGTGGAAATGGTACGCGTTTGGGAGGCAAGAGGCTGACAAGCAGGAAGCTGAGCTTTGTTCAGCCTGCAGTGAAATACATGCAGTCAGGGTTAGATACGCGCAAGAGACAAATCCAAACAGCCTCCCAGCCAGCGGCTGTGGAGTGGGTGCACTGGGAGGCGGAGGAGGGCGGCGGAGGTGTGGAGGTCTGGCGGACCGTGGAGGGGGCGTAACGCTTCCTAAATGTCTCTATAGGATAAATAACCACCTCCCGCCACTCCTCTGCAGTCTCCCCCGCCCCCAAGTTCTCCTCTGGTGGTAGAGCTTCTAGCAACGGTAATCCCTCAGAAAGAAATGCGAGAAGGCAGAGAATAACGTCTTGGGGCAAACACACATTAGCAAAATATGCTAGGAAAACCCGCTGATACGGGAATGCAGGGCGCCCGGTCACCCTTCCAGACCAGACAGACACACCAGCGCTGCATTCGCGAGCATCCTTCTTTCCTTTGCCCCAGTGCATCACCTTATCAAGTCATTGGTCCCCGTTTTGCCGATACCTCCACTCTTTCCAAAACCGTGCACCGTTCCCCTAACCCAACCCCACCCTAGGCTGGATCGGTGGCCGCCGCCTCCCGAGCAGGTCCCTCGAGTCCAGCCTGCTTTGTCCTGCCACTGCCTTTTCAGGAGCAAGTGCCCTAGGCATGTGGGTCCGCACAAAAGACCCCCAACATCTGGCCCGCCACTGGACCCTCCTCCTGGGAGGGGCTCTGGGTACGCTGAGGGGCGCGCGAGGGCAACTTCTCGGGGTGGAGAAGGAGCACAAGGGGCTGGCAAAGTAACCACACCGGGTATGTGCGGGGTGGGGGCGTAGCAGGGCGCGCGCGCACGCACGTGCACAGCCAGGGGCGCGCGCGGCGCGGGCACGAGATGAGCTCCCTCAGACCGGAGCTCCAGGGGGCATCCGAGGACTCAGCGGAGCAGCCGACAGCGCCCAGCCGCCGCCGAACTCTGCCAGCGCTCGGCAGAAACGCAACTCTAGGGGCCATCTCCCCGCGCCCCGGGGCCGCCCCGCGGCGCCCGCGCTCCCCTCCTCGGGACCCCCGCGGCCACCCACCGCCCAAAAGGAGCACCCAGTACACTGGGCGGCAGCTCCCCTTTTCCGCTGCCCGGGCTCAGGGTACGGCCGCAGTGGCGGCGAAGACATCCCTTCGCGCCCGTCTCGCGGCCCCGACCCGGGAGGGCCGAGCAGAGCAACAGACCGAAACTCACCGCCTCTCTCCGCAGCGGTGTCGGCACCCCCTACAGACGCGGCGGCGGCGGCAGCATCGCGGGCCGGTCCCGGCAGCGCGCCCCACGCTTGGCCGGACGCACGGCGTCCGCGCCTGCAGCCCAGCTCCCGGTTCGGCCCTCGGGAGGCGCCCCGCCTGCCCGGCCGTCCTCCGGGTTCCCGGCCGGACCCGCCGCCAGCGCTCGGCTCCGCGCGGGAGCTTTTTGTCACCGCCCAGACTAAGGCACGGGAGTGGGCGGGGCGGGAGGCCGGGCTCCGGCCCCGCAGCCCCGCCCCTCGCCGGAGGCTCCACCTCCTCCGGCTCCGGCCCCAGCCCCGCTCGTCCCGGACGTCCGTCGGTCGGGAATCGCTCGCCACCCACGGGCGAGGCGCTGCCCGGCTTCCCTCGCGCGCGCTGTCGGCCGTGCCCCAGCCTCGGCGGGGACTCGCCGTGGTCCGAGGGGAACCTGAGGGGAGTCAGGTGTGCGAGGAGGCTGGGCCCGCCGGCAGACGGCGGGGCCGCGGCGGGGGCGAGGCTGGCGGGGAGCCGCCGGCAGCACGCGACCGGGAACCGGGGGAGAGGAGTTGAGGTCGTCACGATCCCGAAACTGCTCTCGATCCGTCTCAGGGCCACAACTTCGGGCTGGCCCTAAAAGTTCCCCAGGTCCAAGAAGGGCAGGGTCCTGCTCTCCTGGGAGGAGGACGCCTTCAGAGAGGTCTGAACGGATGGATGCCACCCCCCCAGCTGGAGCCCTCGCTTGGGCTGTAAGGAGAGAAGCAGCGAGCTGCACGTCCTGAGGGTTACGGGGCGGTGCGACCCAACCCTCTTCTCCACCTTGAAGCCTAACGCCTACCTCAGGGACATGCTTGGAATGTCTAGGTCCTCCAGCAAAATCTGAAGAGCTGGTGTCTTGCCTCGTGTTAACTGCAAAATAGGAGAATGGAGGACGGAGGTCTCTGGTAGAGGATGGTTTCCGTGCTCTGTAGTGCTCTTTTAAATGATTCTATGTGGACTGAAGATCCAAAACTCTAGTCTATGACTGGTCAAGCAGAGTTTGCCGACTTTCCTGGGTCTCCAGCACAACAACGGACGGGTCCCTAAGTCATCCGGCCGAGTGCGCAGCCTTTCCCACCTGCTGGAATGTAACGGCCATAATTTATGCCCTACTTACTGCCTTGTCCACAAGGAAAGAACTGCCGTTCTAACCTCTCCCAATAGTTCATTGAGGTGCTTCTTCCAAGATAATGAAAAAGAAACCCTATAAACCAACAGGAGCTCTATGTGACCTACTAAAATTCATAATGTACTCAACTGACCCTCCTTGTCTTGTCCCATAAATAAAGCGTGATAATAGTGTTTCCAGGGTTCTGTCACTAAGCACATGCAGAAATTGGTCACCAAGAGACAGCTTGTGGCTCTGTGGGTGTCAGTGTTCTTTCTCTAGGATCCCAGGAGAGCACTGATGTGGCTAGTCTGTGTTCCTTTGTCCCCTGAAGTTGTACCCTCTATTGCACACCTGGCAGGAGTGAAAGTATATGTGTATTTTTAAAGCCTAAGGTATTGTTGAAGCAGAAGACTTCAGCAGTTTTTATTTTCAGCCTCCCAATTTTTAGAAAAAAAATTGTTTTCAATGATTAGTTAATGAGAGTATTGAAAACTCTGATGTGGCCCAGGAGCTTGGAATAGGATGGTGCATTATAACACCCACAAGATTTTACTATGAAAGTTTAGCCTTTTAAGGAGCTAATTTCAGGGATCAGCAATTATTCCAAAATGTTTGACTCTTTTTTCAGCTGCTTCCAAAACAATTGTTTGGGGGGGATTCAAGCATTCAGCATGGTGTGGGGTAACTTCCATCTTGACTCATTCATTCACACTGGCTGGTATTTTAATCCACACAGCCTCATGGGCGTTCTGCCTTCTGTCCAGTCATGTAAAATGGTCACGCAGAGAAGGTTAATTAACTGAGGCAGATTGGGATAGGCCAGTGTTTAAGACTAGTTGGGGCCCATCGCTGGGTAGGAAGCAGCAGTTTGAGTCAGGGTAGGATCAGGTGGCAGCCTGCAGAAGGATTCTTCAGGGAAGCAGCTCCAGGGGCCAGGCAGCTAGGAGCAGCAGTGTTCAGAGATGCACGCTGGTGGACAGCAGGCACAAAGCTCCTGGCGTCACCCTTTATATCTCGGCACTGCCCACGTGCTGGCGTGAGACTGGATCAAAGCAGCATGCCAGGTCTTGAGGAACTAGGATTATCAGCGTCACCCCACCCACACTCCCAGCACTGGGGAATCTAAGAGTCAGATATTCATGAATTCATTCAACACATATTCCTTGAGTATGGACTATGTATGGGAACTTGGCTTCAGGTTAGGACAGAAAGAAAACTGACCCGAATTCCTGCCCTTATGAAAATTTACATTCTGATGGAGGAAGTAGGGAATACACAACATAATAAATAAGTAAAATAAATTGCATGTTGGACAATGAAAAGGGTACAGGAAGAAAAGCAAGTAGGGAAGGGAGTGATGACATCTCTGTGTTGGAAGAAAGGAGAAATGTTAGCTCAGAGGCCAGGGGAAGCCCCGCTGAGCAGGTGCCCTCTGAGGAGGGCTGGGAGAAGTGAGGGGGAAAGCCAGGCCAGGAAACAGGGGAAGACTCCCCGTTCTCAGACATGGTACAAGAGGGGCATCTGTACTTCCCACGGGCAAAGGTTGAGATACTGAAACAGGGTCACAGGGTCAGATCAATAACACTGATTGCTGCTTAGTCACCTGAGGTTGTATCAAAGGTGCTTCAGTCTGGCAGGGATGAGCTCCTATTCATCTTTATACCTGCAGCATGGAGCAGAGTGACAAATAAATGTTTATTGGCTGAGTGCTTAAATCTCCAAGAACCCAGGGTGGGGCTGAGATAAGTGTGAGCCCATAATACCTAGGACAGCCCTTCTACTGAGGGGCACTGCCACAAAAGAATGTGATGATCTCTTACACCATTTTCCGTGACTGTCTTATCTCGGTCTGAGGGCAGGTGCCCTGAGCGCATAACACACTAAGAGGGAGGGAGAGAAGGGCAGCTAGGAGAACTAGGATGGGAAACAAACCAGCCCTGCTCAGTGCTAAGATCCCTAAAGATCTTACTCCAGCCCAATAATGAGGACAAGTTGTCTAACATGTTTGTGTTTTACATCTTAAAATTGCATCTTAAAACCAAATTATGATAGTTGCACACTTAAAACAAGTGGATTTTATAGTACCTAAATTATACCTCAGTAAAGTTCCTTAAAAGCATTGAAGTGGGAGTCCATGTTTAGATAGCTTTCACGTGCTATCAATGATAAGCCAAAGAGCCATATTTACTCATACTCATTATCATCCTTCCTACAGATGTTTAAACCAAACTGATTTCTGTGAAATAATAGAAAAAATATATATTGGTCACAGCCCCCAGGTCCTGGCACAGAGCTCCTGAAATCCTTATAATTTCCTAAGTAATTAGATCACTAGGAGCATCTTTTGTTCTAATATTATGTCTTGGACTCCAATTCCTGACAAAGAGCTCCTAAATTCCTTGGGATTTCCTGGGTGAGAGGAATATCTGATGAGGTAACTCTGGGTAGGCTTCTCGATGGGGGCTGGCCACCAGAAAGACCAAGCCATAATTAGAAACTTGGAATTTTTCAGTCCCATCCCATTCTCCAGAGAGGGGAGAGGGGTTGGAAATGGAGTTCAATCGGTCATGCCTACACAATGAAGCTTCCATAAAAATCCCAAAAGTATGGGGTTCAGTGAGCTTCTAGGCTGGTGAACAGGTGGAGACATGGGGAGAGTGGTCTGCTAGCAGAGAACATGGAAGCCCAGCACCCCTTCCCACACGCCTTGCCCTTCTCCATCTGGAGGTTCACCTGTATCCTTTATCACATCCTTTTATAATAAGTAAACTGTGTTCCTGGGTGAACTGAGTTCTGTGAGCTGCTCTGGAAAATTAATCAAACCCAAGGAGAAGTCATGGGAACCTCCAACTTTTAGTCAATCAGTCAGAAACACAAGTGACAAGCTGGACTTGGGATTGGCATCTGAAGTGGAGGGGATGAGACAGTAATGTAGGACTGAGCCCTTAACCTGCAGGGTCTGACACTATCTGCCTGTATTGAGTTAAACTGTGGGACACTCAGCTAGTGTTGCAGAGAATTGCTTTCTGTGGTGATCCCGTGCTTTTGGTGACCAGAAGTGTCAGGAGGGAAATGTACAATCAGAGACACCGCTCTCAGTGCTTAGTGGGTGGCGTGACCACGGTCAGTCTCCAGGGAAGGGCTGGAGTGTGTTTACCCTCCATCCCTGTCCTCCGTCATCTGTCCTGTTCTCTTTCTCTCACCCTGCTCACCCCTGCCGTTCCTACTGTCCTCCATACCTTTCCTTTCCATCAGTCGTAGGTTCCTGGCATCCACCTGGCTCTGCTGCTCTTTAGGCCACTGACCCTGCTGATCCAGCTGTCAGATGGCACAATGGGGCAACTTTGAGACAGGAGAAAAGGAACAAAAGAATGAGGAGGTTCCCCCACCATTTCTCAAGATCCAAGCCTGAACCCAGTGCCTTTCCCCACTGGTCCCAGCAGCTGGCTCCAATCCCTCCAAGAACTATTTTTCTGTACTCCATTCCTAGCCTGCATATTTCCCAAGGTGACCTGGCACCCCTGTACCTGCTCCAGCTCCACACCTGCCTTCATCTGCCCCTTCTCCCTACTCTGCGGGCTCTGAGCCACTATCTTCTGTGCTCATTCCAACACAAGGTAGGCAAACGTATCTGTTCCTGGCCCTTCCGGACCCAGAGGATCAAGTCAGGGCACCCTCTAGTGGTCAGGAGGAGAAATGGCCATCTCTGGCCATAGTCACCCACAGGCCAGACCCTTGTAGAGGTCAGGTTAGGTAGGCCATTCTCCGCATACTTTCCACCTCTTTCAGCTTTATGCCTTTTCTCTGTGATAACTTCCCTGACTTCCCGGTGGGTGGAGTGTGCTGGGAGGAGGCATGGAGCAGAGCATCCTAACTCGATCCTGACTTTTCTCCTTCAAACGCTTCATCTCTTCCTCAGCAGTTTGGCCCGCTCACATGATAGACTACTTTAAAGAACAGAGATTATTCTGCTACAGGGTAAGGAACTTTCAGGATATCAACCAAGTCCAAGATCAGTAAACAACAATAATTTCTTTTTTGCTAGTGAATGACAGTTGAGCCGGTGTCCCAGATGGTGTTGCTGACCATTACCCACAGTATTTGCACTCATTCATACGACAACCTTAGAAGTAGTACAATCATCCCCACTTACAGATGAGGAAACTGAGCCCATCGTTTGAGCACCTTGCCCAAAGTGACCTGTCCAGTAGATGGTGACCAAGAACTTGACTCCGGATGGCCAAGCCCACACACTTCCCCTGAATCGCTGCACCAACACTCCCCCCACAGACCACAATGTGCAGCAACTCCACTTGAGGATCTGGCTTAAACACATCTCGGTCTCTTCTGAGCCTCTCCCATTGTAGCTCATGGTCAGCAAATGGCTTCACTCATACTGTGGCCCATAGTACTGCAGGGCCCCAGATCCCCCCAAGATTTCAAGGGGATCTGCTTTTCCATATCCTCACCCTCACAGTTTCTTTGTACCGTATGTGGCGAAATGACCTACATTTATAACTGCCAATCCCCAGAGATTTGGTGTTTTCAAAGTTTCCAAGGATATTTACATTACAGAAGCCTCTCACCCTGACCTCTGTCCCTTCAAAACTCACTCAGATTTGTCCTAGCAGATTCATTTTAACCTTCTGTGAACTCTTAAGAGTTGGTTCCTCTTTCATTTAGCTTGTATAGCACTCTGCTTACATCATAGCTAACTGTTCACATTCCTAAAACAGTAACAGGTCCCTGAAGACTGGAGTTATTATTTATTTACTTTATTCATCCACACACACACCCCAGGCCTCATACAGAATAGAGTGCTCATGCTTTGCACACAGTCAGTGCTTAGTAAATGTAACTTTAAAATGACTAATCAGGACTTTCTATTCTCCCTTCCAGAGTCATGCTTCCTACATCCCCTCTCATGGATTTTTCTCTAAATTGCTTCTTCACAAATCTGCTACAACCCAGTTACTACAGTTCAGCCAGAGTGGGACTTAAGAGTTATTTCCAAATCCATTTAAATAAAAAGTTTGGGAGGGTGGTGAGTGTAGGCGGGATAACAAAACATGAAATGACATGAAAATTCTCACTCCGGGCTTTATAGGAATATGGACTTCCCAGTAGCTGCTCTTACCCTGTTATGAGTTGAAAATGTGTCCCCTCAAAATTCATACGTTGCCATCTTAACTAACAATACATCAGGTGACCATATGTAGAATAGGGTCTTTGTAGAGGTCATCAAGTTAAAATGAGCTTATTAAAGTGGGCCCTAATACAATATGATTAGTGTCCCTATAAGAAGGGGAAATTTGGACACAGCGACATGCAGAAGGAAGATGATGTGAGGGCATGGGAAGAAGATGGCCGTCTACAAGGCAGGAAGAGAGGGAACGGATCCCCCTCTCACAGCTCTCAGAAGGGAGCCACCCCCTGACACGGTCATCTCAGACATCCGGCCTCCAGAACTGTGAGACAAGAAACTGTTGTATGAGCCCTCCAGTCTGCAGTGCCTTGTGGTGGCAGCCCTAGCAAACCTGAGGACTGCTGTTCACACAGAACTGGATTTTCCACAACCTGTGGTAGCATATCTAGATGCCGTTTATTTCCTGAGTGCCAACCTACATGGGGTAAGCAAAAAAGGATAAAGGAGCATTTGCTCATTCACACCTCTGGGAGGGAAGAAATAGTAATGATAGCTACCGTTTATGAGGTACTTGCTGCGTGTGTCAGTAACAAGATAATGTTCAACACAGTAATGCATATACTCACTATACTAGCTGCTCTGCAAACATTTCTTACTTAATCCTCTCAGCCACCAACTGAGGTGGGTAGGTATTGTTATCTTCAGTTCACAGTGGTGGAAATTGAGGCTCAGAGATACTCATGAAGTTGCCCAGGATCACACTTCCCAGGGGATCTGAGGCTCAGCAGTGATCTGTTGATTCTGTTTTGCTCTTCTTCCTTGGGCATATCCCCTCTTTTGTTCCAGCATCCACCCAACCCCACATGACTTCCACAATCCCATCAAGTCATGCGGGTTAGTTATGGTGGTACCATCTTTTTCGTTGGGGATTGGTTTAGGGTTAAGTACTTGACACAGCTCTAGACAATGAGTCACAAGAGGAAGCTGGCTGGAAGGCTTCTAGGAAAGAGCTGTTCAACATGAAAAGAAGCAGCAGCTCCTTCTCTGCTGCTGGTTGTTATCCAATCTGCACGTGATGTCTGGATCAGGGCAACCATCTTGTAACAGAGAAAGGAGTTTCCCTGAAAACAGGGAAGGAGCTGGATAAAGGAACAGGCTGATGACATCACTTTGCCTGCCAGCTCACCAACCCTAAAAGTGCTCTCTCCCTCCACATGTATCATCTTGTGAGATAACAGTCCCCTTACTGTGTAAGCCACTTTGCATTACTTTCTGGTACTTACAGCTGAAATAATCCCAGTATGCCACTTCTACAAGCATGCTTGGTTTCCCACTGCAAGAGCAATCTTTAGATCATATTAGAAACTTATACCATCAAACTGAGTGCCACACAGAGTTTCAAAGGCTCAACAGAGAAAAACAGCATTTTTTCTTGTGATAAAATATCCATAACATAGAATTTACCATTTAAACCATTTTAAATATACAGTTAGTGGCATTAAGTGCAATCACACTGCTGAGCAGCCATCACCACCATCCACTTCCACAACTTTCTCACCATCCCACACTGAAAACCTCAGTGTCACCCCTTCTCCCTCCTCCCAGCCCGACAACCACAGTTCTACTTTCTCTCTATGAACTTGACTCCTCTGGTCCCTCATATATGTGAAAGTGTACAATATCTGTCCTTTTGTGTCTGGCTTATTTCACTTGGTCTGATGTCCTCAAGGTTCATCTGTGTTGTAGCAGGTGTCAGAATTTCCTTCCTTCTTAAGGCTGAGCAATATTCCATGGTATGTAGTGACCAAATTTTATTTATCCATTCATCAAGTGGGCATTGGGGTTATTTCCACATTTTGGCTATTGTGAATAATGCTGCTATGAACACAGATGTACAAATATCTGTTTGAACCCCTGCTTTCAATTGTTTGGGGTATATACAAAGAAGTGGAATTGCTGGATTATACAGTAATTCTATTCTTTTTTTTTTTTGAGGGACCAACATGATTTTCCACAGCAGCTGCACCATTTTACATTCTCAACAGTGCACAAAGGTTCCAATTTCTCCACATTGTTGCCAACACTTGTTTCTGTTTTTTATTTTTTATAATAGTTTAATGGGTGTGAAGTGGTATATTTCATTGCAATTTTGATTTGCATTTCTCTAATGATTAGCTATATTGAGTATCTTTTCATGTTCTTGCTGGCCATTTGTATAACTTGTTTGTTAGAGAAATGCCTATTCAAGTCCTTTGCCCATTTTTGATTTGGGTTGTTTTTTGTTTTGGTTGAACTTTAGGCATTCTTTATATCTTTTGGGTATTAATCCCTTATCAAATATATGGCTCACAAATATTTCCTCCCATTCTGTGGGGTGCCTTTTTACTGCATTGATAGTGCCCCTCAATGCACAGGAGAAATCACACTAGTTTTGCAGGACTCTCTAAAGAATGCAGAGCCCACTGACTCAAAGTACTGTATAATCTACCCCTGAGTTAAGACAGACCACCAGAGCCCAACACCTATTTGATTCATGCTATCCCCTCATATGCATGCACTCATTCATTCACTTACACATTTGTTCATTCCCTCCTTCAGCACATAGGTACTAGACCCTTCTCATGTGCAAGGCTATGCTAAGTCTTGAATTGTGTGTTGTGACTGGTGTGAAGAACATGAAAAGAATGGCCCTGTGACATGTGGGTTCACAGAATGGATGCTGCCAGTAGTGTTTTTCCCTAAAGAACATTACAGCCTGTCCCAATGAAGAACTACAAATGAAATTTCCTCCTGGCCTCCTATTGGAATATTTGTGCTCTTTCCTTAGCCACTGATCATGGATCCTGTACTTCTCAGAACTCGTCATTCCTTCTGCACATGGATGCTAGAAAACCTCACACCCACATTTGTGAGTAACTTGTTGCAGGCAAATTGGACATCCCAACATGATTTCTAATGGAATAAACGCCATCCAGCACTATCTTAAATTCCTACATTTATTTTTCTTTTGCCCCAGCAAAAAGCTACTTTTAAATGTTATTAGCCTCCATTTTAGTCCTCTTATATGCAGCATTAAATCCTTTTAAAACAATAAAACAAAAGTAAAATAAATTATCACTATCAGTACCGCCTAAATAATTAGTAGGACCCAATACAAAAAGAAAATGTGGAGCCCCTGCCCCAAAGTTATTAAACATTTCAAGATGATGACAGCAGAGCTGTGAAGCAAGCATTGAACCCTGCAGAGTGTGGGGACCTCTGTGACTGCACAGGTCATGCATCCATGAAGCCAGCACTACCAGCTACTGTAATCCTCAAAAAATGGGCAATAGACACCTCTTATCCTACCATTTAGTAATGATATTATGTTCGCTCATCTCTTAAACTTTGTTCAAGAAAAATCTAAGGCCCAATGTGCATTGTGCCTATCTTTGCATTGGAGAATACAGAGGCAGAGAGATGGAAAAATTAAGTGTCTTTGGAGATTACATTTAACTAAAACTAATCAATTATATGAGCTTCTAGACTGTCAGCTTCTTGGTTCACACACCTCTAGTTCATCTTTCCATTTCCCACAGCTCTGGTTCACTGCTGTGTTATGATAGGAACTCAAATGTTTGTTGGCTGGCTGGATAGAGAGGTGAAGGTTGGATACAAATGAGATATATTTAGGAAATAGAAAAGAAGGTTAAATAAATAGTTTGGATTTCAACTTGAGTATGTTTACAGTGGTGGACTTAGTTTGGTGGGAAATGAAAAGCAGGATAGTTTTTGAGCAAAAGTGTGATTTAGGAAAGCTGATCTGATCCTCATGTGGAGGATGAACTGGAGGGCAGAAATAACTGGCCTAGGAGCTCAGCTAGAAAGGCATTAGCCTGGTGCCCGCAAAGGCTATTGGGACTAGCATTAGACTGGTTGCAGAAATATCATCAGAATTATAGTACCTAGCGCTTTACAATTATAAAGCCTTTTCACACCACTCTTTCATTTGCTTCTTCAATAATCCTGCAGGAATGTTGTACCACATTCAAGAGATTTGCAAATTGATTCTCAGAAAGTGTGAATGATTTCCCCAGGTCATAGTTAAAGACCACATCAGCATTAGATCCCAAGGCAGTGATTTTTCTCATCCACCAGTGGAATACCACCTGACTACACAGTAGAATCTTGGGATGAACTTTTAAACAATAAGATATCTAGGGTCCAGTTCAGATATTCTGATTTAATTGGTCTTGGGTGAGGCCTAGGCAAGGAAGGTAGTGTTTAACAGCTCCCCTGGGATTCTGATTTGCAGCCAGGTTGAGACCCTCTGGGAACCAGGAGGCAGAATTCATGAGACTTGATGACTAATCGCAGAAAGACACCAATGTGATGACAAGGCTTTTAGCCTGAGGGACTAACCTTCTCAACAACCTGATCTTGCCAGTCCAGAATTACATACAATACATGCACCTGGAAAAGCTGCATTCAGGATTAGAATAAAAGGAAGATGATTGCTGCTTTTGATGTGAACTATAACAGTCATTCACAGATGATAGCATGTAAGCATACAACAAATGTGTGTGGGAGTGGGTGGCTAATTCTAAAGGTAGCAATATGGACAGTGCTTCTTCTGGACTGTCCCATGGACTTCCACTCAATGGCAGTACATTATTTCCTTGAAAACACTCCGTGGAAGAGTTTCCCTATTGCATTCCCACAGCTATCCCCAGCTCGTGGCCATGGGAAAACACCCTGAATGTCTCATCTCAGTTTGACAGTGTCCTTCGGATGATGGTGCCAGCAGGAGCAGGGCTGTCCTTGAGGCTGAAGGTAGTCAGTTAAGGAGGATGGCTGGAGGGGAAGATAAATTTAGGAGCCAGAAGTATGTGAGATGCTGGTAGCATAGCCAAGCAGAGAAGATCAGCAAGCAAGTCGAGAGGTGGGATGAATTCACTGAGGTTGGGTCTGGGCTAGATTTTAAAGCCTTCCATGTAGAAATTGGTTAAAGTTCTAGATGTGAATGTGACCACCAAGAAACTCCTTAGAGAAAGAGAAGAGGTACAAGGAAAGGCTGCCCTCAGGGTATTGGGTGAGAAGAGGAACTGCCATGTACTTTACTCTGTAGGCCAGCCCACCTTAACCTACTTCGTTTCCCACCTGTTTTTTACTTGCACTGTAAAAGCAGATCACCAAGGCCATCCCTAGTCCCCAGATATGACCCTTGCTTTTCCATCTCCTTGTTCTTTCCCCTGAAATGTGTCTTCCCTTCTCTGAATGCACATGTATGTCCAGTTCTCTGCAGGACCCTCTGAAATGCCATGTGCCTCTTTGGAGATTTTCACTGTACTCCTGTGGGGATGTGGCCTCTTCTTTCTTTAACCCTCATTGCACCTCTTTGTAAAGCTCTTATGCACTGTAATGGTTCCCTATTGCTGTGTAACAAATAGCCCCAAATTCAGCAGCTAAAAATATATATATATATTTATTATCTCTCACAGTTCCTGGGGTGAGGAATCCAGGAACAGGTAAGCTAGGTGGTTCTGCCTCAGGATCCCTCCTGTGGTTGCGAGATGTCAGCTGGGGCTGAGATAGTGCTCAGGAGAATATTATTTGTCACACAGGTAAGAATCATCTGTTAAGGCTGCAGACCCAGGGTGCATAAAAAAGGGTGGTGTGACCTCATAAGCAGATGGACAGGAAACAGGATGTCACCTGAATGGAAGACCTGACAGCTGAAAATTATCAACCAAACATCTGGCGTCCTTTCCCAGGTCCCAGCTACACCCAGCTTTGTAGTTCAAGCTCGAACTCTTTGAGGCCATGATCCCTCCTCTATGCCTACCTCGTGTAGGTCCTCTGTGAATTCTAGGACAGTAAGGAGAGGGTGAGTAGTGAGGTACTGGATCTGTAAGTGTAGCTGATTCTTCTTAACATTCCCAGTGTAGGTGAGGTGAGAGACAGGACCGCAGCAGAGCAGTGTCAGCGCTGGGCGTTGTTAAGGTCGGCAGACACCTACATGTGTTTGCATACTGAGGAGGAGGAAGAGACGCTAGAGTTCAGAAAGAAGTCTTAGAGTATTTGACTAGTACATTTAATAAGGTTGACTTAACAACTTTATTGGCTGAAGTATATAAGTTTACAAGCATCCACAGGATACTCATGCACACACATATATACATGTACATATATGTATGTATACATACACAAATAGGTAAATATGTGGTAAGGAAAAAGATAATTTCAATACATTCCGGATAACAAAAATTGTGTAAGTCATATTCTCTTTGTGTTAATTGTAATTAATACAAATAAGAAAAAAGTAGTAAAAGCTTAAACAAGAAACATGCCACCGTTTGACAACTAAGACACATCCTATAATGTTACCAGAAGATTGCACTGTTATTCAAGAAAAGTTGAAAAAAGAAAATCTGATCATTTGAATATGGAAGCTAGAAAAAGATCCTATGATACCTAAAATAAGGAAGAAGAGGAAAATAATAGTGGTAAAAATCCCAAAATAATAAGATTAGAGCATGGTCAACAAATTCAAGAGCTTTATATCTGAGGAAAAAATAAGCAAAATAGGCCATATCTGAAAAATTAAAGAAAAAAATAGAAATAACACAAATTTAGAAGTGCTAAAGTATGTAACAACTAATATAGAGGGAAATTTAAATAGATTAGCATAGACTTTGCATATGCAGTTCTTGTGCCATGTTCAAAGCTACACTAGTAAGTTTCAAAATCTGTCAATTTTCTGGAAAAAAAAAAGGTAAAATTCCAAAATCAAAACCAGGAATAATATAATGGACTAGAGCAGTAACAATAAAACTGAAGAAACTATCTAAGAACTACTCCCCCAAAAAGGCTCCAGTACCAGATCATTTTACTATTGGATTCTCTCAAATTCCCAAAGAATAAAGTTTACCTCTTCCATAATTTTTTCCAGAGCATGTGAAACTGGAAATTACTCCCTTCATTTGTAATCCTTCCCTTCCCTTTCGTTTGCCCCTATCTTTCACCATTTATTTATTTTATAGGTCTTTTACACTCAGCTAACCCCATATTCTATTAAACTTGCCACCTCATGAAAATGGTTTTAAAAATGTTTTGCTTCTAGGGAGCTTTGAATAGGCCGTGAAACATGTCTATACATAAGAAGCAAACAGGAAGATGTTTTTCTCATTCTTCTTACAATCTAAACTTTCAATAATAAATCTCAATACATGGGGGACCCTGTCCTGCTTTTTAAACAAAAGCAAATGGTTTGTGATTATTATCCTTTTTGGATTTTAACTGTAATATATAATTTGAGGGGCTTAGTTTAGTTTATTTAATGTCCTTCCCTTTGAAAATCTGTGCTAATACTCAAAGGCCTAGGCCAAAATCTTGACTTTACAGGTCTTACATTTATAATGACTTTCTAATCATGAATGTGGTTTCTTCCCACTTTTTCTTTCCTGAACACCAATTGTTTAATATTCAGGATCAACTCTTAGCAAACAGGTCAAAGTTATGAGCAAGTGAAGAAAACTACTTGACTCCAGGGAGCAAGCTGCCATCATGCTTGGCACACTTGAGGGAAACTTGGACAACCTGGAAACCTTGGACATATTTCCAATTTGCAGAACTGAATTCACCAAGAACAAGGGCAAAACTAGTGGAAAGGTAATCTGCTACCATAATTGTTGGGCCGTTTCTGTGGGGGCGGTGAGAAGGGTACTTTCTCCCCACCTCCACAAAGACCTGAATCCTTCCAGAAGAGAAGAAGTATGGTTTTACCAAAAGCTTTCATAGTTAATTCAGTGCAATCAAAATAATTTGCCTTTGAATTCTTCAGCATCTGGAATACTGATTACCTCCTCTCTGCCTCCTTTGAATTTTGCTCTTACCATGGAACTAATTGCATTAAAGTTAACACACGTGCACTCCACACACTCCAGATGTTTGATGGGAGGTATGACTAAACTTGTTGTTCCTCAGAGCCCAACACACAGTTAACACTTGGTAAATGTTATCTGAAACTAAATCTAATTGAACTGAATTAAATCTAGCTGAAATTGAGGTATAAAGAAAAAGCTGTGAGAGTGAGGGAGGAAAACAGTTTCTAACTCTGCCTGGGAGGTTAGGAAAAGTCAAAACAAAAATAATACAAAATATTTTGAGGAATTAAACAAACCATTTTGACAATGCAATTTAATTGCATGGAGCAAACATTTAATTTTAATAATAAATGCTTCCACATTTTAGCACAGTATTTTAATCTTTGAAAGCCTTCTAGGCACTAAATAATTGTATTCGCTAGATTACATTTTTTCAAAAATCACCCACATTGATGTAATGTTCCCAACAGAGTAGTTAAATGAAAATACAAACAAATTGAAGTAGACACAGCACAAAGCTCAGGCCTTCTCTCCACATTACTCAGACCACACACTACCCAGGAGGTGGTACCAGGAAGACACAGATGGCCCTGATTCTGTGAGAAATGGGAGCCACTGTGTCACTGTGGACACCAGTGTCACCTTGCCATGTGTACAAGGGAGATAACCTAAGACAAGCAGATCTTCTAAGCCCTGAACTGCAAAATAACAGCATCCGAAGTTCAACATTGGATTCAACTCAACACTCACTGTCCATAGGCACTTCATTCCCAGGAAACTAAAGAGCTTCAAGGAATTATGTTGGTCTTTGAAGAACTCTTTGATCCTATGAAGTGAAGTTTCTACATTGGAATATACCTGTGCTGTAAACAATGTTGAATGGGCTTTTCTTGTTGTCAAATGTAAGCACAGCCCAATGCTAAGAACAATAGGAGAAAAATCTCCATAGTCCATCTGCAGCCTGTTTACGAAAGACTGGAAATAGGAAAGCGTAATTGGAGAAAGTTAGCAGATGGCAGCCGGAGAGCTCTGCCCCACCCAGGCCAGGAGTGGGAGGCCACTAAATTTTAACCCATCACAGAGCAGGGCATGGGGTCTTCCAGAAGGTGGTGGGAAGGTAAGAGGGGGGTGGGGAGAAAGTGAGAGAACCAGCACTGCAGGTCTTGGAGCCCCAGGGGGGTGTGGGGTACTGGGGGGGAGGTGGGAGGCGGGTGGAGACCGAAGTAGCTCTCAATTGAATGGGAGACCCAAGTTTTGATTTAGACTAGAGGAGACATTTCAACTCTTGAAAATGAGTCACAGCTACCTAAGTGAGATTATTCTTATAACTGAAAGCTGCTAAAAATTGTCTTTCATCATGGATCAGGGAACAGAGGTCTGACAAAGCCATGAAGGGAAAAATAAATAATGCCATGTCCCGCTTGTATCCACTGAGATCATCCCAGTTAATAAACTTGCCTTAAGACATCACCACATGTGTCCTAACATGGCCAAAGTAAATATGCTGTCACACTCTCAGCTCTGTTAGCAGTTGTAATGACCCAGTTGGCTCAACTAGTAATCCAAATCATTGTGCAAAAATCAAATCAAATAAATAGCCACACAGAAGGTTGGTTGCCTTTTATTTTTATAATTCAACTCTCAATAGCAAGGAATAACAGAATTTAGATCAAGCTGTCATTAACATGACATTATGACTTGTCTGAATCATCAAAACCTGGCAGACATTCAGCATAATTGTTATTTTAAACAAACACTTTCAGTTTTCCATCTGGAAACAGGCCAAGGGACTAACCTCAATGATGACTAAGGACAAAGTTTAGCTGGAAAAATACATTTCATCCAAGCTCTCCAATGTCCCGAGCTTAAACTACTTTTTGGAAGGACAAGATGCTTAAGTGACATAATCCAACCCCCCAAGTAATCAGGGAAATGGTCTCTTGATTTTGAATCACTGAGATGCCCAGTTTTCCTTCATCACCTGCAAGGAATTGGAAGCAGTTTCGTTCACTATGAACAGCTTTCATTTTCACTGTTGGAAGGGTCAGTGATCCTGGACCCCAAAAATCCCCAACAATAAAATTGACACTGATCAGGAAATAGCTAAATAGATTAACTAATAAAATTTGGAATGCTTTGTAATTATATGATAATGGCAGGATCTACAATAATAAAATGGTTCTCAATTTGAATTTACAATCCTTACTTATGCCACAAAGCCCTAGCATTTTAGAGGTGAGATTATCTATCCACAAGGCTTCTGCCCAACTCATGTAAAAGAATTCTGTTATGGGTAAACTGGAGATACAATGGGAGTTTTAATATGATTATAGGTCAGTGGTTTCTGAATTGTTAATGTAGAAAAGACCCCAGAGGCATATGTTCAATATATAGTCCGTGAAAGACAAAATTAAACAAACAAAAAGCAATTTACAAGCTGGAAAACATTTTTTTAGTTCTCATGGAGCGTTATAACACATGTCCTCTAGCATCCAACTTAACAGAGCTAAGCTGACACCACAGAAAGGACGCAAATAAATTAAGTTCGCTTCATAAGCCCAGAACTGGGAGAAAATGGTTTGTGGGAAGGATTTTCAAAATTGAAAGTATGATCCACGGGAGCAGACATATGACTCCTAAGGGCATGGACGCTCTTTAGAATGAGATTCATCCTGGTGATATTACAAGATAATGAAGGTGAGATATATTTATTTAGGTGTTTATTTGTGTTTGTCGTTTCTACCTACTTCCAGAAAGGATTTGCAGTGAGTGAGAAAATCCTGAGAAATAGGGGGATAGTTTCAACCTGGATCAGAGAGTGTTCCAAACGTGCTTGCAAGGCTGTCAGTTGGTACCTATGAGGGGCCTTACATGCAGCTTCTCCTTTTGCAAGTCAAGAATGACCTTGGCTATGGTAATTAACTTCCCTATTTTCTTGCCTTTTGATCCCACAGTTACTCATTTAGGCCACCAATTTCTCATATTAAGATACCCATCTGATAACAGCTGCCAGAGGACAGAGATGGCCTCCCATTCAGTGTCAGTGTACACACAGCATGGAGACCCTGGCAAGAAACACACACCTCTTCCTCCCACCAGCCTGGAAGTATGAGAAACTTTGTCCCAGCTACTCTTCTAGTTAGTGGTTTGGAAACAAGAGACATGGGTGGGGTGGGCTGCAAAACTTAGCAGAAATGGTCATTATAGGCTCTCAGATTCTCTTATTCTCTGGCACAAGCTGGGTGTCCAACGATTCAATTCCACCTGACACTACTGGGAGTTAGCATCAGATCCCATAGGTGTAAAGATTCAGTCCCAGATGATCACCCTCACTTCAAACACCAGTTGCAAATGGAGTAACCAGGATGCTCACACTTCTAACTTGGCTATAAATACTGGGATCACCATATCCCCCTTTTAGTTTTGATGTTTTGCTAGGACAGTTCACAGAACTCAAGAAAATGCTGTACTTATTATTTCAGTTCATTATAATGAATAAAGGGTATAAATGAACAGCCAGATGAAGAGGTAACACAAGGCAAGGTCCAGAAGAGTCCTGAGTGCAGGAGCCTCTGTCCCTCGGAGCTGGGGTGCACCAACCTCCTGACACATGTATGTGCTCACCAACTTAGAAGATCCCTGAGCTCCCTCACTTTGGGATTTTAATGCAGGTCTCATTACACAGTCATGGTTGATTAAATCATTGGCCATTGGTGACTGACTGATTCAACCTCCAACCCACTCCCCTCCTCAGAGGTCAGGGAGTGGGTCTGAGAGTTCCAACCTTCTGATCATGACTTGGTATTTCTGGTCACCAGCCCCCATCCTGAAGCTACCTGGGGGATCTCACCAGGAGTCACCTCATTAGTATGTCTTCAAAAAGGATGTCCCTGATAGTTTGGCCCCCACAGTGATGTCTTTGGCTTCCATGAGTGGACACTTCAGCTACTGGAGACATCACAAACGTAACCACAAAAACATTTTATATAATCAAATTTTTTTAAAAAGTAAAGTTTCACTCAAATTAAACCTCATTAATTCAGAGACCATTAATGCATAATCAGTGTTATATTAATGGGAACCGGGCTGAATTTCACCTTGTGGACCCTTACCGAATAATTAAGAAATTAATTGTATGGTTGTATGAGATTTATATTCATTATCAGGTTCCAGAGCATTTTATTAATCTCAATTAAAATTTTGCATTGCTATTTTGACCATTTTCATTATTATTCTAAACCCATACTTGCAAAACTTAATAGGCAAAATACTGTTCCTAGTATATGTAATACAGAGTATAGGTAGTGAAATATTTATGGAGCAAATACTTATTTCCCAAAATTTGCATAATCAATATAGCAAGTCTATATTGTTTAATGCATGTGTATAGAAGAATCTGTACTTTTGTGGTGTATTCAATATAATCCTTACAAAGAATGTGGTCCAGGTGGTTATTTCCTAGGTAATGACATCATCAATATAATAAAAACTGCAATTTCTAAGACTCCAGTAGCTTTGGGATTTAAAAGTTACTTAACAATAAAGCTCTAGGGAGATCCTAAGGGTTCTTCCAGGCTATAAAATATGTTCAATTGCTTCATCAGTATGAAACAAATAGTCTTCTTTATGGAGTATTTGCTAGACTAAAGGATTTTTCTTCTCACTCCAGGTTCACATAAGGAGTCTCTAAGTCCATTTTTAGTCAAACAACCACATTGGACATTAGTGGTCCCACTGGCAGGGTTGGGCCTTTAAAGATTTGGGATGAATACAAACATATTTGAAGTTCCCTGTATGGGCTTTCTTATCCCCTTCCCCACCAAAAACTCTGAGTCTTATCCTGGCTCTTAGTAGTGTTCAAAAGTTGCCAAGAGTAGTGACTGAAATGAAATTAGACCCTATAGCTATCTACTAAAATGGAGGCAGGCTTTGTAAAAAAAGAAGAAAAATTTAGTATCAGTGCCTTAAGAATGAAAAAAGAGAATAAAGAACAAATGTCGGCGGGAAAAGGGCCCCCAGATTGCAGGCTGCTACCAGGGAGCCACCTCACGATGCAGAGGACGTGAGCACGGCAGGCGGAGCCCACCCTTACCGGTCCCATAGGAGCTGGCCTGGTGGGCCGACCGTGTCCTCCGTTAGTTATCTCACGTCCCCGTTACAGGAAAAACTCATGAACTCAGCTTCAGCAAATTTGAAATTTGAGCTACTTCATCAAAGTATAAAATGTTAAGGCTGAGGCATCTGAGCAAGTATGCCATCCAACCTTCTCATTTCAGATGAGAAAACCGAGGACAGAAGATGTTAGGTGACTTGTCCATGCTCACATGGTCTGTTCCTGGAGAGAGCCCGCTCCTCTTTGCCACCATCCCGAACTAGGTTCATGGTGATGTTGTGGATGGAACTGTGTCCCCAAAAAATATATGTTTAAGTTATAAGCCCTGGGACCTGTGAATGGGACCTTATTTGGAAATAGGGTCTTCGCAGATGCCCTAAGTTAGGAAGAGGTCTCACTGTATTAGGGTGGGCCTGAATCCCACAACCGGTGTCCTTATAAGAGGAGGGAAATTCGGACACAGAGGCACAGAGAGAGGGAGGGAAGAAAGGGATGGGAGAGGCAGGTTGGAACCCTGCGGCCGTAAGCCAAGAAGCCCCCAGGACCGTGAGAAACCCTCAGAGGCAAGAGGCAAGGAAGGATCCTCTTCCAGAGCCTACAGAGGGAGCAGGGTCCCGGCCAGAACCTTATCTGGATTTCTAACCTCCAAAATTGTGAGATAATAAATTTCTGTTGTTGAAGCCATCCAGCTTGTGATAATTAAGGCAGCCCAAGGAAACTAGTACAATCACATTTACTTATCATAGTATCAAAACCCATTCTGTGCTAAAATGGTCTACAGTGACCTAAATCCCCAGTGAAGAACAGTAACTAACCACAGGCACATATCAGAAAAAGCATGTTCACTAAGCACTTGCCGTTTTCTTGAGTATCATACCTTACCTTATTTTTTATTTTATTTTATTTTATTTTATTTTTTATTTTGGTATCATTAATCTACAATTACAGAAAGAACATTATGTTTACTAGGCTCCCCCCTTCACCAAGTCCCCCCCACATACCCCTTCACAGTCACTGTCCATCTGTGTAGTAAGATGCTGTAGAATCACTACTTGTCTTCTCTGTGTTGCACTGCCCTCCCCGTGTCCCCCACGCACTGTACATGCTAATCATAATGCCCCCTATCTTTTTCCCCGCCCTTATCCCTCCCTTCCCACCCATCTTCCTCAGTCCCTTTCCCTTTGGTAACTATTAGTCCATTCTTGGGTCCTGTGATTCTGCTGCTGTTTTGTTCCTTCAGTTTTCCTTTGTTCTTATACTCCACATATGAGTGAAATCATCTGGTACTTGTCTTTCTCCGCCTGGCTTATTTCACTGAGCATAATACCCTCTAGCTCCATCCATGTTGTTGCGAATGGTAGGATCTGTTTTTTTCTTATGGCTGAGTAATATTCCATTGTGTATATGTACCACATCTTCTTTATCCATTCATCTACTGATGGACATTTAGGTTGCTTCCATATCTTGGCTATGGTAAACAGTGCCGTGATCAGACCTTACCTTATTTAACCCTCATGACAACACAATGATATATAATCACCCCATTTTAAAGATGAAGAAACAGAGGCTTGGAGAACTTTAAGGGACTTACCCAGGGTCAATAAACTAGTAAATGCTGAGGTTGGGAATCAAATGTCACAACCCATGCTCTTAGAACTACCTTGGGCTGGCTGCATATGGGGGGTCAGCCTGTACACTGAATGTACTGGAGTTGTGCAATGTGGTGGCCCTGCACTGGATCACGGGAAGGCAATGACTGTAAGCAAGTTGCCTGGGAGAAATTGTCAGACATGTCAGAGTCACTTAATATGCCACCAAAATGTCAGACAGCTATCTGTCTATAATAGTTCACCTTCCTACCAAGCAGTCTCCGTATCCATACTTCCATGTTCATTCATTCTTTCTTACAATGAACATATATCACATGTCTTCATCTGCCAGCCCTGAGGGCTTCAGTGGCCACTCAAAGAATAAACACTAGCTTTGCCCTGATGGAGCTTATAAAGTACTTATGACTGAAGTTATAAACACTCTAGTTCTTGCCTGAAAAAGAGTCAGTAAACTTCCCCATGGTTTGCAGACTCAAGCCTTTTAGTGGATTTAGGATTTTCCTCTAAGTATTAAAAACCCACGGCATTGGGCCACTAATTGGACCCTTTGAATTTCTTCTCATTCACCCAAAGGCATGGGAATCAAAGCTCAGAGACAGGAAACTGAAACAGAGGAGCACATTTCTCAAGCATGTTCCAAAGAGAAGAAAATGAATTGGCTTTCATATTCTTCATCGCTAAATTTTGGGGGCAAATGAGTGGTTTCAACAGGCAGAAGAGATATGGAAACAGCAAAAGCAAAGACCCAGAAGGTATGAAAATTCATGGAGTATGTAGATACTGTGAGGTTAGTGCAGTCAAGGCTTGGGGTGTGTGTGTGTGTGTGTGTGTGTGTGTGTGTGTGTGTGTGTGTGTGCGCGTGCGCGCGCACATGCCTGTTTATCCGCACCCAGGTACATGTGCACAGATGTGCCTACGCACGATTGGAGGGTCGATGTTGGCTGATGATGCTGGAAAAGTAGATGGGAGCAGCAGAGCTTAGTCATTTACCTAAAGGGCACACCGAACTTGTAGTTTGGGAAGGAGCAGCTTAGAAAGGAGGCTTAGGAGAAAGCCCTCATACATAAACTAGTCCTGCATTGTAAAAAGACCCAGGCCTGGGGGATAAGAGCAAGCCTTTTCTATCTTAACTGCAGTTTAAATGAAGCAGCTAGAGACTTTCCCAGTTAAGCTAATATCTGATGCCAATTAACATTAAAACTTTATTTTTAACCCTGGTATTTCCCCTCTTCCGCAGTCATCACTAATAGCCTGACCTGAATAGAAAAGAGTTCCATGACTTTCACTGCTAAATAAATTTTTAAATTTTTTATATTCTTATAATGATTACAAAATTAAGAGCCCTTTTACTGTTAATTTTTTTATAGAAGAAGGCTTTTCCCTTTATACATACCCCTGTTCCAAACTTCCACAGGGACTAATTTTGTCCAGCCCAAAGATAACCTCTAGACTGGAAGCTGGTAAATGCTTTCTATAAAGGGCCAGATAGGAAATATTTTAAGCTTTGCAGGCCCTACAGCCTCTATCATTTCAACTCTCCAGTTGTAATGGTGAAAGCAGCCACAGACAATATATGAGTAAGTGAGCATAGCTGTGTTTTGATAAAACTTTGGAAACGAGGCAGGAATAGATTTGGTTCGTGGCTCTTAGTGTGCTACCTACTTCTCTAGCCACATAACCTTATCCCTTTGCAATCAAGGAATGTCTAACACATTTTTATAACTGGCCAATTTTAGTTGTCTTCCTGCTCAGTTTCCTTCTCATGCTGATCATTCAGGTTAATATTACCACACACACTGTATAATCATCAATTTTCTTCATCCCTGGGGCAATATTATATAGACTAGAGAGATGCAAAAGAATAGTTTTACCACTTGGCATTCATTGTTGTTAATAACACCCTTACAGATCCCTTTCGTTTATGAGATTCTTTGTGGAAACTGTGGGTAGGCATCTAAAATGATGGCCCCCTAAGGGGACAAGTCCACAGAGACAGCGAGCAGAGGGGCTCTCCAGCCTTGGCGTTGTATTTTAAGATTTTATAAAAAGCATGACTGGGAATTTTCTCTATACTTTTCAGTTAGAGAGCCACACATCTCATTATCCCACTCTGTGATTAGAAAATAGTCCTAATCATATATCATTATTGTAAACAACACGGTCACCATTCAGCTCATAGAAGCAGGAGGATTCATGACTCAGAACCTCAGAATCCAAATGCACCCCAGGCAGTAGTAGGTCCTGATGTATGTATTTGGGTCCCTTTAAGTAAAAGAAACATAGATGGGCACATTATGAATGTAAAATTAGGTATATAAGTGTATTTGATTTCAAATCAAATGAGTAAGGAAATCTCAACAGATACAAACTTTTAAAAGCTGAGGAAGACGACAACCATTTTATTTTAAATAACCACTTTTTGGGTTTTTACTAAGATACTTCTTTCCTGTCATATTTACATTTTTGGCTGGTTATTATGAAAAAATATTTAAAATCAATCTAAAATTCAAGCAACACAAAAGCAATCTGAGTATTTTTACAATTGCTGTTACGCTGAAAGAGTGACATACTGTGTTATCAAATTACTTTATGTAAGAGTTTTGTCCCTGGAACTTCTCTTTTGCCATTGTCACTTGTTCTGAGGCTCTTCTGCTGTGTTGGTGGAAGTTTCGCAGGCTGTTTCATCTGGAACCACCACCACACATTGTCAGGATAAGATATGTCAGCTATTCTAAAATTCAATCTGATACATTGGAATGCATAAAAACATGCACACAGAATTGCACTTGTTCTGAGCCCTGCTGCACGTGTTACCTACACACCATGGAATTCTGTTAAATTGTTTCAAAAAAGTCCCCCCCACCACCAAAATTTAAGCTGGAGTACTAACCATCAGTGACCCTAAGTGACTGTGATACAAAGATCTGCACGTTTATAGAAATGTGTGGACAACACCAGACCTTGAAAGCGAGTGTGCAAAAGGAGGACCCAGAAGTTACAGCTTCATTAGCTTCACAGTAAACCCAGCTCTGGCCTTTGAAGCCGTTTAGTTTGGGCCTCACATCAATCACATATCCCTGGTGGTTAACCAGCCTCTATATAAACAGCCCCCATGCCATTCAGTTCATTATCTCCCAGACAATCCAGTCCGTTTCTGGCTTTGTATTATTACCCAGCGTTCTCCAGAGAAACAGACCGAGAGTATATATGTAGATATGTATAAGAGGAAATTAATTCTAGGAATTGGCTTACATAGCTAGGGGGGATGAACGGTCCCATGATTTGCTGTCTGCAGGCTGAAGAACCAGGAAAGCCAGTAGTTTGATTCAGTCTGAAGGACCAGAAGCACCCACGTCTGAAGGCAGGAGAAGATGGGTGCCTCAACTCAGGGGGAGAGTTAATCTGCCCGGTGTCTGCCTTTTTGTTCTGTTTGGGCGCTCAACAGATTGGATGCTGCTCACCCACATCAAGTGAGAGCCATCACCTTTACTCAGGCTACCGATTCAAATGCTCATCTCTTCTGGAAACACCCTCACGAACACACTAGAAACAATGTTTACCCAGCTGTCTGGGCATCCCATAGCCTAGTGAAGTGGACACATAAAATTAACTATCACAGGCATCTTGAGTTATTCTAGAATTCTTCCTTATTATGTATTTTCCTAAGACCCATCTCCTAATTAACTGTCATTTTGTGGTCCTCAGTCTCCTGTGTGAATGATAAATCTGATTACTCTGCTACACGACGATCATCCAAACATTTGAAGACAGTGGTCATTTCATCCACTGTCTTAATTTGGATTCCCTGAGCAGCAGACTCTGTCATGGGGATTTGTTCGAATGTAAGTAGTTTATCTGGAAAGTGGTTCTAGGAAACACCAGGAGGGAGTGGGGAATCAAGAGGGAAGAGAAAACAGCCAACAGTGTGTCACCAAGCCAATTACCACTTTGGACAACCAGAGCGGCAATAGAGGACTAAGACACGGCGAGCGCATGCATGGCCAGGTGGTCTTGTTAGATAATCAAAAGTTGTCAGCTTTTTACCTGCAAGTGGCAGAATTCTTTCTGTGATTCATTGTCATGAAATCTCCATTTTCCTCTAAGTCTTAATGAAATTCTAAGCCCTTTATCAATAATTTTCCATTACCGTTTCTTGAACTGCTAATACTTTTATGTCTCTCGTCCTACCCCAACTTTCAGTGATGTAAATACTATCTAAGACTGACTATAGGGGCACTACTGGGACTCACAACCCAGCAGTGGATGGCCCTGCCTCCTTGCCCTAAGAGCTATAGAATAAATGTCTTACCTGAGTGAACAGATGCAGTAGATGTCAGGGTGAGGCTTTGCTTTGATGTGTTTCACTAATTATCTTTTTTATGTTTCTTCTCCCAGCCCCTTTCCCAAATGATATTTTAATAGCAATACGTGAAACCCACCTGACTGTCTCTATCCCATAAAGATGCTTTCCTGTCTTTGGTGCCTGTGAGCAAAACAGTCAGAAAGAGCTCCGGCCAACCCCACTGACTCTGGCCAAATTAGTGTTGCAGCACAGAGGTACTTTTATGTAAGGTGAGCATTCCCTGTGCCTTCCAGACTGCTGTGGGGAAGTAATAAAACAGTAAATTAGGGCTGGGTGAAGAGCTAGCCTTTGGTCCTTGATCCTGCTTCTCTGATAATAGCCAATGGGCTTCCTCATGGTGGAATGAACTTGCCTTGTTTTCCTTTTTTCCCCAAACAGCTGCAGTTGCAAGTTATTGCTTGCCAGAACTTATTTTTCTCATACCTGTTCAAACATCTAGGAGCAAGAAAAAGCTGATGCAGGGGAAGGCATTTGCTTTCCTCAAACTATAGGTGACTGAAGATTGAGTCATACTGACACCAGGATAGAATCAAGGATATTTTTTCCTACAGGTATGTCAGAACTAGAGAATGAAATAGAATGCTGCTGGTAGGTATAAATATGTAAGCTCCATGCTCGTAAAAACATGGTTTGCATTTTTTTTAACTTCCAAGTCAATTAGAATATGGCTCATCACATTGACTTACTGTAATCACCCTTCAAAAGACATGCATGTTTTGCCTGGTCATAAAAACACTCGGGATGAGTCAGTGAGTTCATGAGCATCTCAGCTGGTGGATTTGCACCTCTGATTTGGGCCGGTCATTTGCCTAAAAGCCCAGAAGCCACCACACCAGTGCCCAGTTTGAGCCTCTTCCTTGGATGCTTATCTGTGGGTCTCTAGCTTTCCCAATTCACACTTTAAACTAAGATTTTATAAGCCAAACCAAATTGGTGCATTTCAAAGGTTTATTCCAATCTCTTCCACTGTTCTGTAATTATGAGTTGGGTCCAAGATGATTTGGAATCTTGTGCCAATCCTGAAGTTATTTGGGGGATGATATTAGAAAGTCTGGCATACAGTAGGCACTCAATAAATGTTATGGACTCCTGGAATATATACATGGTGGTTTTTTGTACTGAGACAATTTCCATTTTCAATAAACAGTAGAAGCAAGATGTTCCTGGCACATGACACTTCGACTCAAGGTCTCTTTGAAAACAGGGAGCACTACACAGAATTCCTGGAAGGGGTGAGTTCCCCCAGCTTCCTTATTGTCACAACATCTCCCACTCTTAATTGACTTACTCAAAGAATATTAGATATTAGAATAAATATGCTGGAGCCTCACAGTTATTTAGTCCATGACGATAGAGAATTCAGTCATCTGCCCAAGACTTGTCACTACGTGGGTTACAAGGACCTTTGCAATACAGATCTGTACAGACTAGGGCACTAGCATGATAGCTTGGCCCTAGGAGTTTCCTTTCAATAAAATGAGAGGAAAAAGAGGGGGAGGGAGAGAAAAGAGAGAGAGAAGGTCCTGCAACCCCCAAACTCAGCATATGCATATGAGCATATAAGAACAAAAAGATACAATGCCAAAATTAAACGTTTAAAATTCCATTCTAGGAGTGGTCTTTTTCCCATGAAATGAAACCTTCCTATTTTATTTTGGTGAAAGAAATGAGAAAGATTGATGAAAGCCCCTTCTTTTCAAAAGTCCTCAGTGTCAGTTCAGAGCAAGGAAAATTAAATACCAAACAAACTCATCCATCATGATATACCTCTTGTCTTCTTTTCTTCTTTCTTCCACTTGCTAGATTACTAATTTCTCAGTCGCCTTGTTTTCACTCCCTATCTGATGGTGAGCATTTGCGACACTTACTACTTGCTATCTCTAAAGACACTGGTGCTTTAGGACTTCATAGTTGCCATATTCATAGGATCTCAGAGAATTTGAAGAATATTAAGTGTCTCAAGCTATTTCTGAAATTAGAATAGGTAAGAAAAGTGAGCTTTAGAAAATCAAAAGGACAACTGGTAAATACGATAATCTAATAAAAATCTGAAGATTTCAGCTACATGCTAGGGCTCCCTATCACACTCAACCATTGGCTGCACGACCACAGGCAAGGGTATTAGTCAGTATATATTAGGTTATGCTGTGGTAACAAACAAGCCCCGAACCTCAGTGGTTTATAACAACTAGGATTTATTTCCCACTCACACCGCAAGTCCAACACAGGGTTGTCGTGGCTTCGTGCCACATCACCTGCATTCTCAGAGCCGCTGATGGAGCAGCTTCTAGCTGAGACCTGGCCAGTCTCAGCCAGGGAAAAGGAAAACACATGGAAAATAACATGCTGGCTCTCAAAGCTTCTCAGAAGTGGCCTCGATCATTTCCACTCACAATCTGTTGGCCTGAGCAAGTCCAATGGCAATGGACAGGGACACAGTGAGTATTGTGAACGTTTCACAGTCTGTCAGAGAGAAGCCTCCCTTTTCTTTCTTGTGAAGTAGCTTGGCCTAAGTTACCTCCCAGATAAAGCCTATGATATAATAATTTAAAAACTACATTGCAATAAAGTAGGGCAGTATTTTAATTATTGTTCATAACTGCCCTCTATAAGTACCATAAATGCAATGGTTCCTCATAAAAGCAACAGGCAAAGTTAGGAAAGACTTCTTGTTCAAGTCAAGGTCGGCCCAGTGTTTCTGGGAGATGCTTACCAGCAATGACCAATATTCTTTCCACCTCAAAATGCTATGATACTCTTACACAGAAGGGGCCAACAAAGGCTTAGAATTCTCTGAAAACATTCCAGCCAGGGTTTTCTTTAAAAATATACCTGCTTCATAATTGTACTTAAAATTTCAAAACACTAATCTACAACCTCTAAGCCTCTCACCAGAAATCTTTGCCCCTAAAGTTACTTTGGCTAGGAGGAAGTCTTAGAGCCCCATCCAGTCTTGGCTTGTGCAAGAAAACCTATGGGTTTCTGGTTCCCATTCAATTCATGCTGCGAGAATCACAGTTTTTCTGGTTATACAAAAATGGGAGGCTGAGTGTTACAGTCACAATCCCTTATAAAAATAAAATAAAAAAAACAGGTGTTGGGTGAAGGAAAGGGACTAAAAGTTATTAATAAGCAATTTATACATTACAAGTTCAGAATGCTTTGTCTGAAATTCTTGAGCCAGATGTTTCAGAATTCATAATTTTCAGTTTCAGAAAGGTAATACAATGCATATACCATATATTATTTACCACATTATCAAGCCATGAGGCTGGACCCACAATCAAATATATTATATATTCCAGCTTCAAAAATGTATCAAGTATAGATGCATGTAAATATAAAAAATAAAGACAGTAAATCACTTTATGTGTGTTCAGATCCATTTTTTTTTTATAAGTTTGCTGCAAGCTTATAATAAAATTCTGGGTTTTCAGACCTTTGCAAATTTTTGAATTGTGGCTAAGAGTTTGAGGACTTGTATTTTATTTACTATTTAAAATATTCCTATGAAGTGGTCCACAGCTTATATTAAGTGAAAAAAGCAAAGTAGAGAAAAGCATGTATAGTGTGCTACCTTTATCTTAGTGGGAGAGGGAATGAATATTTGCTTATATTTTTAAAGTTTGCTGATATTAAAAATTTTTTAAAGAAGAAAAGGTAAACCAAAAACGAAAACAATGGACACAATGATGTAGAAGACTGGGATCAAAGCTAGACTTCTATGCATATACCTTGTCCAAAAACCAAATTTAAACTTAAAAAATAGGCAAGCCTTAGAAATTTAAAGCAAAATAAAGCGAATGAATGAGCTAATGGCAAATCAAGCTGAGAGTATAACCACCCTGAGAGGGATTATTTCAATGACTCTAAAACACAGAATTTAAATGAACATCCTTTAGTGAAACATAACCTAAGGATAAAAAAGCTATTAAAAAATTAAACTGTTTTCAGTTATCACATTTGTAACTCCGGGGGAAAATAAGCTCCCAACCTGGGGCAAATTACCTTTGAAGCCAAAATCAGTAAAAGAGAGAAATAAAGTAGGAGAAATTCATTTATTGCTTACAAGCAGTCATCCACTTCTGCTCACCTGTGTCTCTTGCAACCCAGCTGCAAAAAGGAGCCTCATTTACCCTCTCCGGTCCAGATATGCCCTCGCTCCCCAAGTAATCACCTACTGATATGGAGATGGTCACTTCTCTCCACCCCTTGGGAACACCTAAGGAGATTCACTAAGGCCAGGTGAGAGATTCTGGAAATACTGCAATTTTACCCACAACATTGTTGGTGGTAGTGTACCAATTGTTATTCTGACACTGTTGTCTGGTATATTTTGACATAAAACAAATGAGTAGATATGCAAATGAGTTGAGAATCAGAATTTTCAGCATCAAAAAAGGGGATGCAGATGTATTATTTAAAACATTAGGAAAAACTCCTGAGTATCTGAATTTGAGTTGGAAGTATCAGAATGAATTCAACAATTAAATTGAAAGGAGAGTATGCACCAGTAAGGGACTTAATAAATACATCAACCAATTATTCACACATGTATTTCCTTCTCTATCCATTGATAAGTCCTAGAAACAATAACCATTTCAAAGCAATGAGCCCTCAAAAAAGATGAGGTTATGGTTTCTAACTACAACCTCCCATTAAAAGGAAGAAGGCTTCTTGGGGATATGGTTGATTCTAGGTCTGGGACAGGAAATATACAATATAAGCCTGATAATCTGCCCATCCCAAAGGACAGGTAGACCCACGTGTTCTGCCAAAATGAGTCAGGGGCCAACTTTAAGAAGCTCTCAGTGGCCCAATATGGGACAATTTTAGCATTAAGAAGAATAACTACAGTGAAGTAAAACCAATCAAATATGCCCAAATCGATGCCCAAACTCACTGGTCACTTTCAAAGGATGCTACCACCAACACATTAATTTTGAAAACAGGTAAATAAAGTGAGAGACTCGAGCATTTAAACTACCTTTCCTATGCAATCTACCTCTGTGTTACCAAAGAGTTGATGAGGAAACATTTCTCTTTACAGAAAAAAATTATCATGCTAGTAAATAAAGAAGGAATGAGAGAATTAGAATATCCCTTTTTGCAATTTCTAATTAAGTAATTAATCTAGTTATTGCTCATCAATGGCTGCTAGCATAACAAAAAGACATTTGAATATTATGTTCTTTGTCATGGAAGTCACACACACAAAACAACTTGAATCCAATCAAGACTCCAGATTTCACTACCAATTATAGCAAATACTGGGTACAGAGAAAGATATAAAATGATATCATGGGGATGCAATAGACAAAATATTGTGTAGAAAGAATGTCTTTTTTATTCTGCTTTTTTGACATCAGCAGCCTTACTGACCATGGGAGACTGCCCTCCCAGAGCTAATCAATTCCTAGAAATAGTTAAAGAACTCACTTTTGAGCTCACCTCTCATTGCAAACTAACTAATCCAGAGCCAACCCTCCCCCCACAACACACACACACACACACACACACACATCCTCCATCAGGTACTTCACTCCAGGCCAATATTCCTTTGCTCTAATCATGCCACAACCAGTTACCAGACAACTAGAGACAACCCTTATGCCGCAGAGCCCACTGAAATTATATAAACTAGCCAACCTTATACAAACTTGCTTACCCTGCCCTGCCTTGCCCTTCCCACAGAAACCACAATAAAGGCTCTTGCCCACATTTCCCTCCCCCTCCTTCGGCCTCCTGACTGGCCCTGAAGCTGCTCCATATGGCCCTGCATGGCCTGGGTGTCCCCTTTTGGTAACTGTGAACCACAAACTCTCTTTTCATTGGCAGGTGTCTCCTGATCTGTTGGCCTCATCATAGCTGAACAATAATAAAACCTGCATTTTAAAACACCTTGACTGTGGGAAACCCCTACAAGGCAAATGACTAACAAATTGCAGTGAAATTTACCTCAATTAAAAAGAAAAAAGAAATAGCAAGGAGATGAGCTAAGAGGCAATGAGAACATTTGGTTAAAAGAACAAGCAACTGATTGCAATGTAGGAACCATATTTCACTCTGATTTTGAACCAACTCTTAAAAACATTCTGAGACTAATAGAGAAATTTGGACAGACTGACTGGGTAGCTAATATTTGAAACTATGAAATTACTACTCATATTTTTTTAGGTGTGATTATAGAATTTATGTAATATTTTTAAAACAGACTATCTTTTAAAGATTCATGCTGAAAGGTTCATGGATTAAATAACAGGGTGCCTGTGATATACTTTACAACAGTCTGGAGTGGGGGGAGTTGGGTAAAAGTAGGGAAAGAATAAGACTGGCTTAAAGTAATAGGTGTTGAAGCAAGGTTATGAACACATGGGGGCCATATATATACTATTCTGTTGTGAAATTTTTGAAATTTTTCATAATAAAATAATTTAAATCTTTTGAAGAAACTTCTTTGAAGAACACGGTAAATGCCCCATTTTTAAAGTAAAAATGAGTGAATTCAGAATGACTAAATGTAAGTCCAGAGAGAGGAAATCCCAGGGCAAAATACCCCTAAAACTGAAATCAGTCAAAGGGAGAAATAAAGTTTAAAGCCCGTTTATTGCTTACAAACCAGTCCGGGGCCAACTCTCCTACTCAGGCAGAAGCAAGCAAGGGCCTCTCCCTAACCTCTCAGGTTCAGATAAGCCCTCAGATACCCAGGTAACTCTTTGATATGGAGATGAACTTCTCCACCCTTGACTTACACCTGTTGATATGTAAATGCACTAAAGCCAGGTGAGATATTCTGGAAATATTACAATTTCACCCACACTAAATAACTTGCCCAACTGCTAATATACAGTGGAGCCAGAATATACAGTATGTGTGGCCACCCAAACTCTTTGCCCCCCAAAGCCAAAAGAGAGGCTACCTCCAGCTCATCCACAAAAGGAGAGAACTGGGTTCTTCCTCAGTCCCCAAGGCACCAGCCAGGAGCAAGGCGAACCCTTTCCTTATGGGCAACTCAGCAGTATGGCCTCCTGCTGGGATGCGGTTATTTTCTCTGGGTGGTACCCCAGCCCTCCCCCCCAGCATTCCTTGGCAACAGACACTTCCCTGATGTTTTCTTTTTTCCTGGATTCTCCAGTGCTCTGCAGAAAGTGCACCGGAATGCACTCTTACAAGTGAAGCCTGTCACCTTGAGGAGGCAGAAATTTATTCAAATATTTCGAATCTCTCCTTTCCTGTAAATTTTAATGAAATATAACCTTTCCCTTTCAGCTTACGAGCCTCATGAACAGCCTCACCAGCTTTCCTGGGTTTTGGACTCCAAATGCCAGGTCTTGGCTTGACCCCTTCCTGACACACCAGACTTCCCTTTAAATTGCTTTTGACTGCTTGTAAAAATCGAATTAATATTAATAATTGTTAAAATAAAATAGAAAAACACTGTCTCTCACTTTTTCAGGGCTAGGAATTTCACTAAGAGCTTTAGGAATATTATCTCCTTTAATCCTTAGAATAGTCCTTCAAAGGATGAAGATTTGCTGGCACTAAGGGGTTCAAAGAGGAGGTCCTAGGAAAGGGATTATGGTGGTCCCAAGATTTGAATTAACCTTGACCTTGACGAAGGATTTATTAGTGTGGATACTGATATGAGTCTTTAAATGTCATGTTGCTCTGGCATGTGACTCTGAAGATCATCCTCAAAGAAAAAGACCCTCTGAATATTAGTAATCAGCTCTCTCCCCAGTCTCTTCCCAACAATGACCATCAAAACGCACCTCGTAATTCTTTCCTTTTTCCGAATCCAACATCCTTTACTGAGGATTGCATAGAATTTGTTTTAGCTTTTCACAGTTGACGCGGTCCGGCCGCGCCAAGTCGAGCAGGTCCTGAAGTGCAGAAGGGGGGCGAAGAAAACAAAGAAAGACAGAAAGACCTGGGAAGGCTGACGCTCCTGCGCGTCGCCAGCAAAGCTTTATTCGAGTCCGGAGTATTTATACAGCAAAGAAGCACACTGATCCAGGAAATAGCATTATCCAATAGACAATCAAGCACAGTATTGACGTCAGCGGTAGCCGGGCAAAGGTAGGCAGAGCAGGGCTCCTTCAGTTGCTCATGGAATGCGTAAATAGGATGTTCTTTGTTCTCCATTCCCACCACATCAGCAAGTGGGGGAAGGGCATAGCCCGATCCCCACACACAGTATATAAAACTACTTGGGAAAGCCAATATATTCACAGTCCTTCCTGAATTTGTCCTTTGGGTCTCCGCATGGAACTGAATTTTGAGAACATAAAAATTCAACTAGGAAAACTTCTTTCTCTTCCTCTCTCTTAATTCTTCTAGTCGCCCCCACCCCACCCCCTGCCCATGCCCCTCCCATGCCAGGTCCACCTCATGGTGCTACAACTGTTCTTTACTCAAAATTTCCACCTGAACACATCAACTGTAAATGTCTCAAACCACCATGCGGCAGTGAGCACTGCTTTCTCCTACAAGATTTTCCCCTCATACAGACTAACTTTAGAAAGTTATCAGTGTCTGAAAAGAGTTAGGGAGTTCTCAGATTCAATTTCCTCATTATAAGCTTTAAACTGTCTCCGAGTTCTGGTGCATTAAATCCTGGGCCTGAAAAAAAATATTTGCGTCCAGTGCAATTTTAGAAAGAGATGTGGGTTTGGGCTATACATCACTATTTAGGAGCCAGTGCTTTTCCCCGCCTTTTGGCCAATAGGACAGAAACTATGATCTTAAATGATTTTAATCCTTCTAGATAGGCAATTTTCATTCCTCATCAGATATCAAATATGACAATGATGTCACATTCATAAGACCCTCACCATCTATCATTTATATTCCCAGTGCAAAATTAAATGCACCAGCTCATCTTTGAAAAGTTAACATATAGTACAAGTGGTATTCTAAATAAATCACTTAATAAACCTATTATTCCTTTCTGAGTTGATCCCTATAATTCTTGGAGGTTTATTTCTCTTCCCTATAAATGCCACTGTTCCTCCATTCATCCTTTAAAACCCATCTGTTCCACCTTTCATGTTTAATCACTACTCCCACCCCAAATACCTTTTCTTTGGTCTACAGACATTAAGCACAAATGTATCATTTAGTCTCAGTCCCTTAGTGGTGAATTGCTTTTGCATGTATTTATTGCTTCTATTCCTATTTAGTCTTGTTAACTAGACTGGAAACTCTCCGAGGGCAGGAATTGTTTTGTCTATTATTTTATCCTCTAATCTAGGGCTTGGCTCTCAATAAGTGCATAGTGACTACTTAACTCACAGCAATTAGTTGGGCAAGTGTCAAATGTATTGAGATGACAGTTTAATTGTAATCATCTGCAGTAATGACAACACTCATAACCACATTTAAGTCCTTGTCTTTACTGGCTAACTTCTTCCAGACAATACTTGTGAATTTTGCATAAGATTGCTGTCCTTTGACATTACTGTTTCATGAGATTTATAATCCTGCAAACCATTTGTCACTGAAACAATGTGGAAGATAAAATTTCAGCAATACATTGAAAATGTTCTGCTGTTGAAATGCTAGTACAAACATGCTATAAAATGAGGCGAGAGATGTTTTAGAAATATTCTAGTCAGGCAACAAGATTGGATATAGAAAGAAGCCCTGGGCAGAGACACACCTAACCTGCTATGAGCCAGTTTCTTGAGCCCCAATTGAAGGTTAAGTGAGGTCCAAACAAGACAACAGCTTGCCTACCTCCCTCCCAGATTCTCTGAGGAACTAGGCTCAGGGCTTGTCTCAAGAATAACTCTGCTTCAACCAGACCTGTTCCTATGTGATAATCTGTTAGAACAAGTGAGATATATTAATTTTCAGGACACAAAAATTCAGGATGGTGGGGATGGGGGGTGAGTGGCAAGACCAGAGGGGCCCACCAAAGCAGAAATGGCTTATTTTCATTCCTTCAATAGACATTTATTACCTGCCACGTGCCAGGCACATGCCACACCCTTCAGTATCTCACAGTCTGGTAGCAGAGATGGGAATAAACACATCACAGTGCCACAGAATGAGCACCATGACACAGGTGTCAGACAAAGTGCCAGGGGAGGCAGCTCCTGCCTGAGCCCCAGCCACACCCCCTAAATCAAGCTTAAAAGCTTTAAAATATTTAGCAGGGAGCATTTATTTCCCAAATAAATCAGAGACTTATCCCTTCCCCCCAAAAACTGAAGATAAAATCCTGTAATATACTGTTGCCAGAAGTGTAATCCAAGAACGACTAGTTCTTTAGGATGATAATGGCTATTAACTGAAGAAAAGGGAGGGTCACTGAGGTCTGGAAATTGCTGATTGAATTAATATAGGATTTTTTCCCCCCCAAGATCCCTTAAAATGTTAATTTGCATTATGAATCACTAGGAGAGAATACTGTATGCAATATTTCTCAGAGTTAGCTCAGTGCAAATTTCTTTTCTCAATGGCCATTTTTCTCATTGTACATACTCTGGGAAATACTGCTCTAGAGAGTTCCTGAGGCCCATTCCTACCTGTACCTTCTTCCAGAAGAAAGACATCAGGTTCAATATAAGCATGGTACAGAGTGGATAATCAGAATATGTTGGTCTCAGTGAACAAATAGTAAGGTCCTGCAGTAACATAAATTCATTTTGAAAATCAAGAATGATAGATAATGGATTTCTTTTTTTAACTATTTCTTCCTAGTTCAAATATGTGCAGCACAGATTCTATGGGGCATCTAGGGTTATGGCTAGTCACACCAGCCAAGAATACCACCCCTTCAGTGAGATCATATCATTCAAGAAAATCTCCTGTGCCCACTGGAAAGGCAAACAACCTTTTGGGAGCTATAGCAGCTGGACCTGGGAGCTTTCCTGTTCTCCTCATTTTTTTTTTAATTGTTTGCTACTACTTGTTTAAAAAAATTTTTTTTTGGTATCATTAATGTACAGTTACATGAAGAACATTATGTTTACTAGGCTCCCCCCTTCACCAAGTCCCCCCCACAAACCCCACTACAGTCACTGTCCATCAGTGTAGTAAGATGTTGCAGAATCACTACTTGTCTTCTCTGTGTTGCACAGCCCTCCCCGTGCCCCCCCATTACACATGCTAATCGTAATGCCCCCTTTCTTTTCCCTGCCCTTATCCCTCCCTTCCCACCCATCCTACTCAGTCCCTTTCCCTTTGGTAACTAACTGTTAGTCCATTCTTGGGTTCTGTGATTCTCCTGCTGTTTTGTTCCTTCAGTTTTTCATTGTTCTTACACTCCACAGATGAATGAAATCATTTGGTACTTGTCTCTCTACACCTGGCTTATTTCACTGAGCATAATACCCTCTAGCTCCATCCATGTTGTTGCGAATGGTAGGATTTGTTTTCTTCTTATGGCTGAATAATATTCCATTGTGTATATGTACCACATATTCTTTACCCATTCATCTACTGATGGACATTTAGGTTGCTTAAATTTCTTGGCTATTGTAAATAGTGCTGTGATAAACATAGGGGTGCATCTGTCTTTTTCAAACTGGGCTGCTGCATTCTTAGGGTAAATTCCTAGAAGTGGAATTCCTGGGTCAAATAGTATTTCTATTTTGAGCATTTTGAGGAATCTCCATACTGCTTTCCACAATGGTTGAACTAATTTACATTCCCACCAGCAGTGTAGGAGGGTTCCCCTTTCTCCACAACCTCGCCAACATTTGTTGTTTGTCTTTTGGATGTTGGCCATCATAACTGGTGTGAGGTGATATCTCATTGTGGTTTTAATTTGCATTTCTCTGATGATTAGCGATGTGGAGCATCTTTTCATGTGTCTGTTGGCCATCTGAATTTCTTCTTTAGAGAACTGTCTGTTCAGTTCCTCTGTCCATTTTTTAATTGGATTGTTTGCTTTTTGTTTGTTGAGGTGTGTGAGCTATTTATACATTTTGGATGTCAGCCCTTTATTGTTCTCCTCATTTTTTATCTGTAGCTGAGGTTATAAACCTGAAACTACTAGTTCTTCTGTATGTGAAAAAAATTTTATTTTTCTCTCCATGGAAAAGGAAGGTGATTAAATATTTTGTGTACCACACTCTGTGTTTGTGGCTACCCCCTTTCTCTCTTTTCCCACCTTTTATCTTTTATTTTCTTCCCCCACCTCAAAAAAAAAAAAAGCTTTTGGAGATTACCTGGTTAAAAAGATCTTTCAATTTGTGTGCATTCTATGGATAAATTAGTGAGCTCAAAGAGGGGGAAAGTTCACAAATTACATTATAAAGTTACTTATACTTATCAGAGTACTTGTCTTGATAACATATAGAAGAACTCATATAAATTTTAATTAATAATTTAATAATTTTAAAGGTTGAAAATAAATATAAAAGCAATTCCAGAAAGGAGGAAAATCAAATTTTAATGTTTTCAACATGATGGCTCTTTAAGAAAAAACTTCAAAAGCTTATCTACACCTCAGAGAAATAAAAAAGTTTAACTCTCAGACAAATTAATATCCTTGGTTATGAATAACAAGATAAAAAGCAAAGGAAAGCTAAGGGACTTCAAAGACAATTTAAAGAATTCCCAAAATTTGGTTTATAAATATACATATTTGTGAAGTATAAACCTATTTAAAAGTTTAAGAAATACTCTTGCTCAAGGTGAAAATTTAATTCAAAGCAATTATATTTCTTCCTGATTTCATCACAGTACAGAAATCTAGTTTATACAAAACTTGGGTTTATTTTATCAAGAAAGCCTAATTAATCTGCATGTTTTAAAGTTTTATGAGTCAAGAAAGTTTGTATTATAAAAATATAAAACTATTTGTCCAACTAAATAAATTTTAATAACCAATGTCCTTTAAAAGGGTTTGTTATTGTTAAGTGTCTATATCTATATATCATATATAAAACCATATATATATGAAATCATATACATATAAAAAAATTTTTTAATTGAAGTGAAATTCATATAACTTAAAATTAACCATTTTGAAGTCAGTCAGTGGCAGTTAGTACATTCATGATGTTGTACAACCATCAAATCTATTTCCAAAACAAATGGGGTTTTCATCATCCCAAAAGAAGACTGCATATCCATGAAGCAATCACCCCCTGTCCCCAGCCCCTGGCAACCACCATTTTTGCTTTCTGTACCTGTGGATTTATTTGTTCTGGGCATTGCTTATAAATGGAATCATATAATATGTGACCTTTTCTGCCTGGTTTTCACTTAGTATATGTTTTTGAGGTTAATCCAGGCTGTAGTATCAGTATTTCATTCATTTCTACAGTCCAATAATATTCTGTGCATAGATATACCACCTTTTGTTTATCCATTCATCCGGAATTGGCATTTGGGTTGTTTCCACCTTTTGGCTATTGTGAATAGTGCTGCTATAAACTCTCATGACAAGTATTTTTTGAGTACCTGTTTTCAGTTCTTTTGAGTATATACCCAGGAATGGATTGCTGGGTTATATGGTAATCCTATCTTTAATTTTTTCAGGAACAATTTGTTTTCCACAATGGTTGCACCATTTTACATCCCAACTATTTAACTTTAAGACTTTGAATAGTAAATCAAGCTATTAATCCCACATTTTGTACACCTGAAAATACTAGTGTTACTATATTCTTGCTGTCACTTAATAGGTTAAAATAGATGTATAAATTTACTACTTAAAAAAATTTTTTTAAAGATGTATTTGATCATAGAAAGAAACATGCAAGATGATGGGTGCATTTTATTTGTTTTGTTTTAAATAAAATTGGTTGTGCCAGCACATAAAATAAGGTAATAGAAGACAATCTGAGGATATCCCACAAATATAGAAAGAAAGAAAAAATACATTTAAGAGCTTGGGCTTATAATGTCTGCATATAGTGAATTTGGAATGAGGAAAAAATTTGTTAAAAATCTTTGCAAAGTTGGCTCAGTGATACCTGATTTATTCATAAGCTAAAAAGAGGCTTGCACATCCTTTACTATAAATTGGAAAGAGTAAAATAAGAAGTTGGATCTCTTTCTGTTAAATGATAAACTGATCCTTAAGAATATAGAATGCTTTTAACAAAAACAAAGAAAGAAGAGTTAATAGGTGTTCTGTCCTGGTATCAGTGGTTTGTTGTCTTACTAAACTGGTAACTCAGTTGTCACACATTTTAATCAATTTTAATATAATGTCTTAAGTTTTAAGAGTTTTATATTATCATTTCTATGTATTGCTGTGCTTCCTTTAAATATCACCTGATACTATTTCTTGTCTTCAGGCATCTATGGCAAATGCTCATATCATATCTTCTCTGATAACTCTTTTTGATATAGCCTTCCCCAAATTCAGGACCCAAAGTCAGAGCTCCAAAACTGTAAAGATATCTATTATACCTATATTATCTTTGGAGTTTTCCAGATGTCCACTGGGCATCACAAAGATTTGATCTCTCATCTTTTAAAATAAGAGATAATAGAGGAAACCTGACATCCTCTAGTTTTAATATATGCAACAATATTATGTCCACAATAAGAAAAACGAGCAAGGCAAAAAGTTTTATCTCTTGGTATTAGTAATATATAAATAAAATGTTATTAATATAAATGTTTTGGTAATTATGAAATTTTAGGTCAAAAACATACTTATATTCATGTACAAAGGTGGGCACAAAAACTGTCAATAAATAGCTTAATTTTAAAAACAACTTGATTTTCTACATGAATACTCTTCTGAATTGATGGCAATTGGAACATACTTTATGGGACAAATTAAGGACTGGAGATTTGACAGTGCCCTCACTGTTTATAATATGTTCCTACCCTTAGACTAAGTATTAGCTAAATCATTACATATCAATTGCTTATTGCACCTCTATAGAGGATTCTACTTTTCTGCATTCTGCTGTTGTTGGTTATTGTCATAAATTAACCAGGGCCTTCGAGTCTCATCCACAAGCATTTGCTGCTTTTCCCTTATATTTGCCTAAAGGTCACTGCTACAAGAAGAGATCAGAACTTGAGTCTTCTGAAAGAAATATCACAAGAGCTTTAGTGAAGGACTGAACCAGGTACTCAGGGCTGTTGAAAATACGAAGACTAGGCTTACAGGCACAGGCTTCCCTTTATAAGATGACACCTCCTTTTATAAGACAACAACTCCCTTTATAAGATGGCATCCTAATCATACCCTGAGAGACTATCAAGAGACTGGACCAGGATTCTTAGAATTTGTCCCTCTAAAAGCAAGACTTCATGGAAATTAACTGTTTAGTCTGATCAACAAAACACAAATGATTTCTTTAGAATGAAATTAATGGCATGAACTGATTTCATGGTAGCCAACATTCTATTTTAAATGCACATGTGAGAAAAACTCTTTTCTTTCTTCTTAATTCTGCACTGGCCTTCAATTTAACAGGTTACACTTGTTCAAACTGGTATGAAACCTCTTTAAATGGCATCTTATTTCAACTGAATCCTCAGGGTTCAGGGTGGGGGGGCATCTTATGAAAGAGCTTAATACAGATTATAAACTAATATATCATGAGTGAAAACTTAAGGATAATGATCCTATAAAAAAGAAAACAGTGGCAACAATGGTTAAATATTATTCAAAGCGCCTTTACTAAGTTCCTTCACTGTCTGTGACCGTGGCATTATTTGCCTAGGTTCAATAAGAATGTGTTCTTTTTCCAACTAGGGTACAATTGGATAAATCAAATGCCAGAAAACTCATCTAATTAAGAAAGAAGAGCCCAAGGATTACATCTTTGCCTATGGAAAAGGCCTTCAGTGTCCTCCCACTGGTCTGCATCGTGTTCTGTGGCTTATAGAACCCCTGCCTCAAAGGCACGACAGGAACATTGACAAACAAGGGGAATAGGTGAGACCCTGATACACGGTGATGGCAGATTTTATGTGGCAGCTTGTCGGGGTCTCGGGGTAGACATTTCTTCTGGGTGTGTCTGTGAGGGGGTTTCCGGATGAGATTAGGCTGAGTAATGCAGATGCTCTCCCCAGTGTGCGTGAGCCTCATGCAATCTGTGGAGGGCCCCAACAGGACCAAACGGTGGAGGAAGGGACAGTTGCCTCTCTCTGCCCGCCTGTTCGAGTTGGTACATCACTCCTAGACTAGAACAAGCATCCTCAGTGCCCCTGGTCCTCAGACCCTCAGACTCAGTCACCATCAGCTTTCCTAGGTCTCCGGCTCACAACAGCGGATTTGGGACTTCCCAGCCTCTGCAATCATGTGAGCCAATTCCTTATCATCTATCATCCGTAATCTCTCTCTCTCTCTCCATTTATTTACCTGTCACTGTCCTATTGGTTCTCTGACTCATGCACACATTCAAAAGTTAAAGCTCCTGGGGGCAAGGCCTGGAGAAGTGAATTTGGTGGTTTTTGGTTCCTGGTCTCAGGGCACAAACTGACAAGGAAAATAAAATACTTCTGAGACACAAAATTTATACCCCGAGGGGCTTTATGAGGCCTCCAGATAGAAGTAAATTTTAAGGCTGAATATCATTTGTTCTAGTTTATTTTAATGTACAGGAGGGTCTTTGTGTAGTAAACATTCCTTACTCCCTTGAAAATAAAACTCATCAAAGAATATAAAACATCACATTAATGATACTGAATCACAGTCACGAAACATCTTACGTGGTCAAATCCCCACCTTAGGGGTAGGAACTTGAACAGAGGAGGGGCCCTGGAAGCAAAACTGATATTTGGCTGTGCTTCTATTACGACCAGGGATGTGACACACCACAGTCAGGACACGGGGAAAAAAAGAATTTGCACCCTGAGATAAACCAAAAATAATGGGGTCATTCTGTCTGTGTCTGGTCTATAAGATAACAAAAACTTGGACAATTCCTATAAACCTGAACTCCCTAAACAAAGTATAGCCTTATGCCTGTCTTTCACAATATCAATGTATGTGGCTATAATGATCATGTGAAAAAGTTATTGTTTTCCACCACGAACAAAAGAATATCAATTTGACCAACTTGTAATCCTGTGGTTTTCTTCCTTTTATTTGGTCTTGCACCTGGAGAGTGAATCCTTTGCAAGCCTGATTCCTTCACTTCGTTGCAAGTTAACTTCTTCTCAGTTTTTTTCCTCATTTGCTTTTCTTGGTTTATCAAAATGGAAGTAAATTTTCCCATTTTAATAACCAGGTGCTCCATTGATAGGGCCCCTCTCTCAGGGCATGGTTTCATGGGCCATGTGGCGGGCAGTGTGCAGCAGGAGGAGGGACTGCCTGCCCCCTGCCTCCTTCTCCCTGCCCAGAGGCACCTAAGCCACAGGCTTGGAAGGTCACTATAGGGGAGCAAAGAGGCCACCTCAGCTGAGGGCTACTTAGCGATCTGGGGCTGCTGGTCTGAAGGGAAGAACTCTGCAAAAGGTGTGTGTGTGTTTTACAGTCGCCAAATGTAAGGGGACCCTTTGTGCAACTGGCTCAGGGATGCAGCATTTCTCATTGCCCAGCATCTGTGAACTTTGTTCTGTGCATCTTTCATCTCATTACATTTCCATAAGCTCTGTCCCAGTTATGTTCAGGAAGCACAGACCCTGGTCCCCTGGAATGTGCTAAAGCAGAAAAGGAAAAAAAAAAACACTGCTATTCTTGGTCAGCTTAATGGCGAGGAGCCTCAGATTTTCTATAAAATGAAAGAGATTCAATTGTGTGAGGTCACCAGGTCACAGTCTCCCCCAAGAACACTGCTTTCCGGAGTAAAACATCCTTCTCAGAGGAGTCCTTAAAGTTTAATAACATCAGTCAACTGCAGAAGACCCTGTGAGCACTCAATCCAAAAACGAGCCTCTGCCTGCTGCCCATTACGGGGCTCCCCTCCACCTGCGTGCAATTTTAGATCATCAAAGGTGACATTGAGCGCTGTCTCCTAAATTTCAATAACAGCCATAACCACCCTGTGATTTAGCCAATAGCAGTTCTGTGACTCTTTGGGAACAAAAGGCCACCTTCACAAGGCTGGAAGAAATGCTTCTACTGCAGTAGGAAGCCGAGAGGCTCACACAGAAAAAACTAGGTGACGCAAAGAGTGTCGGCTTGGTGGCTGCGGCATGGTGCTGGATTGTTGTGTCCCTTGTAGCACACTGTCAGATGTTTTTCTATAGAACCTCTTCTTTTTCAGTTAAAAAAATTACATATTATGACATCTGTCCTCTTAACATTTAACAGCAACCTCAGTAACAGTAAAATCAGCATCAAAAGAATGGAAAAGCATGTCCTTCACATTACCACCTACTGGTGCCTCCAGCAAGGATGAATTTTGAATAAATAATGTTGTGGGGAAAAGGCGGATGCAAAGAGTATGTACTGTTAAGATACCATTCTTATGAAACTTGAGAATAGGCAAAATTAATCTATGAAGACAGAAATCAGGAATGGTTGCCTCTGAGTGGCATTTTTGACCAGGAGTCCCTTGGTAACAGAAATGGTGGTTGTTTACATGGCTATATACGTATGCAAAATTCACCAATTTTTACTGTGTGCAGTTTGACTGTATGTTATCATCTGAACACTTGTGTCCCCACCTGCCCCCAAACCAATTCTTACATTGAAATCTGAATCCCCAAAGATGATGATATTAGCAGGTGGGGCATCTGCAAGGTGATCAGGTCCTTAGGGTGGAGTTCTCATGAGGGGGATTTGTGCCCTTGTAGGAGACCCCAGGGATGTCCTAGCCCCTTCTACCACACGGGACACAGTGAGAAGACAGCAGCTATGAACCCAGAAGAGGGCCTTCACCAGAACCCAACCACGCTGGTGCCTTAACCTTGGATTCCCAGCCTCCAGAACTCGAAGTCATACATTTCTGTTGCTTATAAGCCACCTAGTCTGTGGTGTTCTGTGACAGCAGCTTGAATGGATGAAGACACTGTATATCACTTACGCCTGATTAGTTGAAAATTTAAAAAACCTGCTACCTACACACATGAGCTTTGAAGCCAAGGCTAAGAAGGCGACTCTCTGCAGATAAAGACAAGAGTTGGACCCCATTCCCTGTCCACCGCAATCACCAAATAGGTCCAGTGTGGCCCAAAGCCACTTGTTGCCCCTCACAGTAGAGTGGTGGTCCTGTCATTCAGCCCATATTCCCCCTATAGAGAAAGGAGGGCATACACAGCTGGGATGCACGCTTCTGTGTCGCCCAGCCGCACAGTAGTTTTTCCTCCTTGCGACCAAACGCTGCATTGTGGCTGGCGTCAAGATGACAGACATGGTCTGACCTCTCCTGCAACCTCCATCCTTTCCCCATTCCCGTGTGGAAACAAACGCTCCAGCCTGGGCTAGTGGGATCAGTGGACCACTCAGCTTCTGAACCTGTGGCTCCCTGGAGTGGCCCCGCCCTCTTTGCTGTCCTGTTTTTTCATTTTCCTTTGTTAATCACAATATCCATGTCCCCGGATGTAGGGACATGGTATGAGTTTCCAATCACATTTTTCTCTCCAAATAATTGTCCTTGTGTATGCTCAGTCAAGGGTTTTCTCTTATAAAGCCCCAGGTTTAAGCAAAAATCCAAACATAAAGGAAATGCTACTCATTTTTAACCACTTTATTATACCAGCTTTCTGCATCCACATTAACTCTGCTCACAGGCTACACAGGGTCATGCATATTGTTCTTTATTTATCAGAGCTTTACATTTGCAAACACCATTTACATTATTTTAATTCATCAGCCCTTACGGCATCTTTGAAAGTCAGAGAAGAATTAAAGTCCCATTTCACAGGTGAAAAAGAGTGAAGGTCGTTTAGCAAATATGTCTGAGAAAACATTTTAGCATCCAGGGCTTGAATTTCCAATTCATGTTATCATTTCCTAAGTTTTACCAAGTGCTGTCATGTCCATTAATTCCCCATCAGCCACCTGGGAGCATTGCTGGGAACATCACGCATCATGACTCCATGGATGTTGGGAGCGGTGGTGGTCTTACTGGGAGCCCAGGGCTCCTCAGGGTAGGCCTGCAGTTTCCTGATGATAAACACCCTGGAATGGCTCGTCTTGCCTTGGTTTTATGGTCACGGGCCCTGTCACTGGCATTGTGCAGACACTGGTCACACCGCATTTAGCAAAGCCTTCAGTGGTTCTGTACTGCAGGTTCTCCTTCAGTGCCACAAGTCAATTCTTTTTTGCATTACCCAAGAAAATGTAACGACTCATGATATTTATGGTCTCTGCTGTATATGGTTAAATATGATAGACATGGGCATTTGCTTGGATACACATGAATATTTATTTCAACTAGATGGAGGATGCCTGCTGAGTTCCTGCAAAATGGTCTCTCATGGTGAAGTTCCTCAAAAATGCTTCCAGGTGGGTTAATAATAATATTCTCAATGGCTTTAAATATGAAACAGCTCCTCTGATAATGGAGGAACTTACCCAATACTGCTTGGAGATCATTGCTTTGAGCAGCCTGTCACTAGCTTTCTTGATCAGAGAAGGGCCCACACACTGCTCTGCGAAGAGAAAGATGGAAATTCTCTCAATTAAAAAGGGGCTGGTGAACTAGTCTGATTCCCAAATCCTTTTTTTTTACCTTGTCAGTTGGTTCCAAGACATTACCTACCACCATTCTGATCACTAACCAGGTGCTTTCTTCTGTACAACAAATGAGCTAAAACTCATGAGTTGGTTTCATTTCCTTTGAAGTCTGCTCATTACTAAGAAGTACCAACCCTCAAGCTTCTTAAAATCAGATGTTGGCTGCGTATAACCTAGGGCTAAGTCAGGTTACTGTAAGAGAACTCAATTTGCATCTTCTTGCAGCCTTCAGGGGTTTTCCCTCACCTCTTCAAGGAGCGTGAGGATGTCTCCACTCCTTAGCTAGAAGCCTCCTTACCGCAACGCAAGCTTGCCAGAGACACGAGGCAGGGCAGGACTTTCATGCCTGGACCTGTGATCAATCCACTGCACACTCTCCCCAGCCTCAACAAAACCAGAGCTCCGTCTACAGCCCAGGGGCTGTCTTTTAAAGGCAAACAAGTCTCCACTTTTGAAGAGTTCACTTTAAAGCAATTGTTAGAAATGCAGAATGCATCCCCAGTGTTCCCTTCCAAAACAGTATCAACCTGGGATCCAGAAACTTCTTATTCTTACAACTGGACAGGTCTGGCCCACTGCTGCTGTCGTGAGAACCATTAGGGGGCAGAAAGATAAATAAATATTTGAGCTTTTAGAGACGCAAAGCATTTAGGAGGATGAAAAGCGGGTAAAGTTTTGGGCAGCTGATATCAAGGGCAGAGGTATTGTTTAGAAATAACCTGCCCAAACATTCTGTGGGTTGACTGACCAATATTACTGTCACTCACACGCCTAGAAATATTCAGGCTTTTGTTGATGTATTGTAAGGAAATGGTGCGCACAAGTTGACAGGGGGCACCAAGGTGAGATTGCACACACAGCTTCCGAGTCTGGGCCTAAGGCCTTGTGGTCCCCCCAGGAGGCCTGGGGGAGCTGCTTCCAGGCCTGCTCCTCTCCTCACCCCGCCCACCTCCACTGGGAGGCCATCCTGAGGCCATGTAACTTGGGCGGGAGACCCAGCCTGGGGCAAAATACCTGTGAAAGCGAATCAGTCAAAGGGAGAAATAAAGTGGGAGAAACCCGTTTATTGCTTACAAACAGTTGTCCACTTCCACTCACCTCTATCTCTTGCCACCCATCTGAAAAAATGGACCCCACCCAACCTCTCCAGTCCAGATAAGCCCTGCTCCCCCATGTAATTACCCATTGATATGGAGATGGCTACTTCTCTCCACCCCTGGGAAACCTATTGATAAGGAGATGCACTAAGGCCAGGTGAGAGATTCTGGAAATACTGCAATTTTACCCACAGGCAGTTTCTCTTGTCCCCCAGCATCTGAAGAGGTAGGAGACTTCCTTCCTTGCACCTCAGAATCCACCTGCAGATTATAAACCCACTCGGCTGTCATCTAGGACAGACTCCCTGGCTGCCAAGTATCTCACAGCACCTGGGCATCAAGCCTTTTTGTTGTGGTGCCTCCCTCTCCCAAGTGTGGGGTGAGGTCCCTGGGGAACAGCACTTTAGTGGACCTCCCTTTCACTCTCTGTCCACATCCACCTGTGTCTCGCTGTCTTCTTAACAGGCCGATCAAACAGGCTTGGCCTTTGACCTGCCTTGTCTTGCAAGTGCTTGTCATGCATTAGCTCTTTAAAATTCATTTGGGTAAGAGGGAATGCCTTTGAAAATCCAAATAAACCCCAGCCCACTGTTATTTACTTTGGGGAGGAAAGGGTAGTAGTTCCCAGACCCCTCTGAGAATATGTTAAAAGACATGTACACTTGGCCTCAGAAAAGTACACCTGTACAAACCTTTGTGCACATTCTCTGGAGATGGATATTCTGCATGGACCTCTCCTAAATATGAACAATTCTGTGCTTTTGAAAAGTTCATTTTAAAGCCATTGTTAGAAATGCAGAATGCATCCCCACTGTTCTCTTCCAAAACAATACAATCTTGGAACCAAAAACTTGTTATTCTTACAACTAGACAGCTCTGGCCCACTGCTGCTGTCATGAGTACCATTATAGGGCAGAAAGATTAAGAGGCAAAACCATTGTTCTAAGGGGCTTAAGGTCCTATCAATCAGTCATGCCATGGAATGAAACAATAGTCTCAGACTGGTTTCCTCATATTTCTTAAGGGTCCCCTATATGCAAGCACAATGCTAAGTACTTAGGGTACAATGATAGGCAAAAACTGTATGCCTTCATGGGGTATGTGACTAGTCAGTCTAATGTGGAAGACAGTTTATCACACAGTACCAGACATAAATATAAAATGCAACTGCAGTGAGTAAAAAGAAGAGGTATGTGGTGTCAGAAGGACTTGCTATAGGAGGATTTAATCCAGCCAGGGAGATCACAGAAGCATTCCCTGAGAAGCAAGACTTGAGCTGAGGGCTGAAGGATGGTGAAATCAGAGGGTGGCATGTGCCAAGGTCCTGTGGCAAGTGACAAGCAGGGAGTCTGAGGAACTGAAGACAGCCAGTGTGGCTGGAGTGCAGTGAGCAAGGACAGCATGGATGAGACAAGGCAGGAGAGGTGGGTGAGGGACAGACCCCACAGAGGTCTTCATTAAAACCTTCATTCCAACCTTCATTAAAAGTTTTGACCATGCCATAAGAAAAGGAGAAAACATATTGGGGACAGTGAAGTGGGGGTGCTGGGTGGTGGTGACATGATTAGATTTGTTTCAAAGTTTGCAGTATGGAGAATGGAGTAGAATGAGGCTGGGTAGACATGGGAAGACCAATCAGAGGACTATGACAGGAGACAGGTACAGGGTTAGGGAAATGGGAAGTTTCAGGGAAGGAACAGATTTGAGAGCTATTAAGGAGATAAAACTGTCAGGACTTAACAGAGACATGATGGGCAGGTCTGAACATTTGGGTGGAGAGGGAAAATTAGCAACTGGGGCTTGGAACACTCTGAGCTCTGGGTCCCAGGAGAGGGGCCAGAGTAAAACAAGAAGAATATGGGAAGTAATGAATTCCTGTCCTGTTTTTAGAGTAAGATTGGCTTTGAGAAGATTTCATAATGACTGGATTTTGCCTTTGCTGCTGTTCTGCATCCTTGCACTGCCGGGTTGCTCTGCATTCAGCTGGTGCCTGCTCTCATTTCTTATGGGCTGTAGATTCTAGAATTAGAAACAGATGGTCCAGCCTAACACCTTTATTTTCAACTGAGGTTCAGAGGTGAAAATGCTGCGCAAGATTTTTGATGTTGTTCTGAATAAACAATAGACTTATTCCCCAAAAAAGTGTCCAGTTGAACTAGTCCCACCAGACTGTCTTCAAATGTTTGATAAAATGAACTTGTTAAACACTGCAGAGTATAGTCTCCCTTTGGATATTCATCATGCTCATTAGCAGAGTAAAGACTCAGAGAAGTCCTGCAGCGAAGAGTCTTTATCTACTTTACCTGAAATGAACCTCTTATTATAACACACATCTTAGGAAACCCATCCTCAGACCTATGCTATTATTTCTATACTCCAACTGCACAACAGCCTAAAGAACTTTTTCGGATCTGTCCTCCCTTTTGGCCTTCTCCCTTGGTTCTTTGTCTCCAGGGTTCTCCAGGTGCTCTACATCTCCTACCTCAGCATCCTACCCAGGGCTGTCTCATCCCCTGAAATGAAAAGCCTCCATGCTCCACGGTCACCCAGTTGCCCTTCAGTTGCTTAGAAATCCTAAGTTCACTGCGTCAGTACAACTACAACGAAACCAGCTATCCTAGAAGGAAAGCCATCTGCATAAACTAATCCACACTAACATATGAATGACCAATAGTTTGCAACATCCTTTCCCCAGAAGACACATCTCCCAAACAATCTCTCATCGCTGTAATCTTTAGTAAAACAACATTTAGGGCACATCAAGGGAAGAGATTTCAGGGCAAAGGAGCCACCGTATAAAGCAGACCAGCCCTAGTACTTAATCTTCTCTACATGATGTCTCTTCTCCAAAAATCTTGACTTCATCTATCCTTGAACTTGTAGGATCTATCAAATGTCCAAGTTTCCCCATTATTTAGTCCCTCACTACACCAGCAATGCCAATCTGTGTGAGCAGCACAGAGATAACTGTTCATATCCTTCGGGTCTCATGTCCGTGGTGAGGAAGGCCACAGGCAGCAGGGTCTGTGGGGTAACACTGCCTACGAATTAGGCACTTCTGAAGATGTCTTTTTGTGCCATGTGTGTGTCTAAGAAGTCTTTAAAACCCTATAAAAAGGTAAAAATGCTATCCATGAAATAGTTACCTAATAATGCAAAAGGTAATATCACCTTGCCCAGAGTCATTTTCTCTAGAATCAGGAATCTCTGTCATCTTCACCTCTGTCTAGTATTGTGGTGGTGTGCACCGCGTACTTTGACCCCGTTCCTCTCTTAGTTCCATAACACATCCCTGGGGCTTTTCTCTTTGTTTAGCTTTTGTTTTTATTCATTCCTCAAGCCTGTCATGAATGCTTCCCAGCTTAATCAGTTTATCTAGCTTTCTCGGGGCTTCCTTTGGTCCTGCCGGATTAGCAAAAAGCCATGAGAGTGCTTGCTGAGGGCACATGGTACCCTTTACTACAAAGGACTCCTTGGGCATTCTCTTGAAATTGGCCGGGGTTGGGGGTCGGGGTGAGACGGTCATGGCCCAGGGCCCCAGCTGTCAGAAGTGCCTTCAGGGCCACCGTCCACAGCAAGACAACAGCCTCCCTTATGGAAAATGACATTCTCCAATTCCTTTCTGTCAGGAGCTCTTGACCACCAAGCAGACTGCCTGAGAGCCCTACTGGTTTTCGTAGGAATGTTTCCTTCCGTTTATTGTTGGACACTCGTTAACCTCTCACCGTCCACAGCTGCTTATTGTTCCTACAAGCTTTTCTGATTTTTCAACCAGTTTCCCCTCTCCCACCACTTCTTCACTCCAGTCTCAGCTGCTGTGACAGTGGTGCCAACTCCAGGGGCTGCAGTCAAGCCCCACCCTGTCTCTCTCTAACACACACACACACACACACACACCCCAGGTACACACACACACACACCAGGTACGTACACACACACACACACCAGGTTTCCGACCCCACTTAGGAAACACTCTCAGGAACCTATCAGTCTCTGCTATAATTTCAGCTGAACAACAAAACCTAAAATCTGATAGTGTTCCTGACAACTGAAGAGCCTATTGTTGCCAACAGTTTGAAATCCTCAGGGGTTCACATTTTTCAAGCCCCTTTGCCAAACAGCTAAAAAGGACACAAGTCTGCATTACTTCAAGCTGGGTTTTCAAAGTTTTTTTCTGAGAGGGGTTACATCTGGCCCATGTCCAAATGGATGGGGAAATGCCAGGAAAACGTGGTGAAAACTACCTGTATCGCTGAGATATTGAAGGGGAGACCAGGTTTGTGAGTTCCAGGCACAAGTCATCTACTCCAGCAGTTTTATTGCCCTTCGCCTGAACAACACTGCCTCAGCTTCTCCAGGATCGGCCTAAATGGAACATACAGAGCATCATTAGTCAGTAGATCAGAGCTGCAATGAATAACTGCAGTTTTTCTAGAGCTGAGCCGGTTTTGGCATTTGGTGCAGTGTTGATATGTGTAATTATAAAATGCAGCCTGAGGGGAAAGGGCCAGCCCAAAATAAACATCATCCTAAAAAAGGAAGCCTCAAAGGCCTTCTTATTTGTGAGGAGTCTTTGCTCTCGTCCAACTCGGATAATTGCTTATCTTCTGGTTTTCCACTCACAATTGGCACAAGCCTAATGAAATGACTTGTTTCCAACTGGTTGACCTTGCTGGAAATCAGGCATACAGGCGCAGCCAGAGGACTAAGGAACAGGGCCTCAGTCCTGTTTCCAGAGAAGAAGGTTTGGAAATTTGACAGCGTGAGCCTGAGGAAGGGTGGATTTGATTATTTTTCCCTCCAATGCCCCGCACAACCCACATCCTTCCAAATCAGAGGAGGGAGCTGTCTGTGAGCAACAGTAGCACCGCCTCATCAAATCCGCCATGCTGACTGATGGGTCACCTTTATACCCCCTTTCCTTTGACACCAAGTGTGCTTTAGATAATATCCAGCTTAGAACAATTAACATTGTTCCTCAGAGCAGGGCTCCTTGCTCAAATTCCAGCGATAATACTCAGACGTCAGCCCCGGCTGCATTGTGTACACAGCTGGTCATCCCGCACGTAGACCTTTTCTTCTTGTCTCTGCAAGTCCCCCTAAAGGCAAAGCGGCAGGGAGATCTATGCATCCTGCGGCCCCCCAGGGCAAGCTTCTGTCGGTAAGACGCCCTCAGTGAACCGCTGCTGAACTCCAAGGGACTCGTTGGCCCCTGTCTTTGGTCCCACAGCTCCTCTGGTCTTCGAGATTAGGCTTGCCTAGACCTCCCCCGAGTGGAGCAGGAGCAGGTACCGGGCTGACCTGAGAAGTAAGGGATCTCCAACCTCTCGCTGTCCCTCACCATTCTACAATCCTGACATCACAGGCCATAAGCAATTCTCCCACCTCTTTATTCAAAACTGGTTGCTCTGTTCACTCATTTATACAACCACAAGAGCCTAGGCATACAGGGAGATGGGCAACATTGCAGAAAGCAAAGCCTTAAAATAAGGAGAGAAGCAGAGTAAATGAAACTGTTAAAACTTTTGACCCTCTGGATTTTAATAACCCAAGTCACTGAAAGAAACTTCTGGAGCCCCTCACTCTGATCTATAGGTATGGGTTACCATAGCTAACTTGCCTATGGACTATCTTAATTGGTCTTGTGAATAACGGTAGTTCCTTATTTTGAAAGGAGGGAATTGGGCAGCATAGCTCTCTATGCTTTGATTTCCAGGAGTCTTAAAATTGTTAAGGAATTTAAGCTGTAAGAGAACTTTTCAAAGGCTTAGAACCAGTGAACAGGCAACCTGGGAGATATCACTAGAGAGAAGCCCTACGAGGCAGGCAAGTCTATAGTCGACAGAGAGGCCATAGAAACAAAGGCCTTCTCAGTTCCGCCAGGGCTCTGCCTGGTCCAAGACAATGCGATCAGGGGTATCTAGGTGTGGTGGCTGGTCTCCAAACAGCTCCAGTGACCCCCGTCTCCTGGCATTCTTGTGTACCCCCCTCCCCCTCCCCACATTGACTAGGGATGGCCTGGGTAACCAAGAGGGTGTTGTAGGATTGAAGAGCTGTGCCTTCCATGCTAGGTCACAAAAGACATGGCATCTTCTGTCTCTCTGCTGAGTTACTTGCTCTGGGAGAACCCAGAGGCCACGCCACGCAGACACTCAAGCACTTGTGTGGAGTAGGCACATGCTGAGGAATGAGGCCTGACGCCAAGGATCAGCATCAGTTTGCCGACTGTGAGTGACCTTCCTTGGAAGTGGATCCCCCTGGCCCAGTCAAGCCTACAGATAAGCTCAGCCCTGCCTGACACGCTGACTGCAACCTCACGAGAGACCATGAGCCAGAAGCACCCAGGCAAGCTGCTCCTGATCCACAAAAATGGTGTGAGATAATAAATGTTTGCTACTGTTTTCAGCTAAGTCTGGATACAATTTAGTATGCAGCAATAGATAACTAATACACCAGTTACATTATTAAATACTGAATCACTGCTGACCACAGGTCAGAAATATGGCGAAATCTTTACAAATACAGAGTGGCTTCAGCAACTTGGAACCATACTAATTCTATGATTGCCTTTCACTGAGTCTGGTGGTCATTTAAACTTCTCAGGATTTAACTGTGCTGAAGATTTAGGAAGTGAGGTGAGAGTAACAGTGCCAATCTACAGGGTGCAGGTGAGTAGAAACAAATATCAGGTAAATAGAAAGTCTGGCGAAGCAGCTGCATTTAATCTTTTTTCTATTATCAACGTCATGAGTAAATTTTCAACCAATTCTCTAATAATGTCTTTGGAACTGGAAAAAGAGCTGAACTTCCCCAAACTAAATCATTCTTGAGCACCATCTTCACATCTCTTGGCTGCATCAGGTCATTAGATGCACAAAAATACTACCAAGGTTATCCATCTGTTATCCCCCAGTTTGATCCCTAAAGTCTCCTGAAATGGTTGATAAAAGATTTTAAAATAATGACTTCACCTCTTTATCCCATGCTATTTCGAAAATTTAAAAGAGTACTTACAAATGTTCATCCCAATGCAATCAAAAGCATGTTGATTTCATCTGTGCAGTGTTGAGATAATTTAGGCATTGGAATCTATCTAATCTCCAGAGGTTCCCCGGGCCTGCCCAGAGGCACTGAATGTAACTGACACTTGCACAAATAGCAGAAAAAGTACTATGACTCTGTTTAATTGGGTGTTGTTGTTTGGACTTCAGAGTCACCCAGTTTTGGCATCAGCCCCAAAAGTAATTTTCCCAAACACAGATCAACGAACTTCGCCTGAAAGACTGAACTCCAAATGGAAAAGCAAATATTGAAAATAAGACGGGGAAAATGATGTAGTCCCCACTTCCAAAGAGGATTTATAAAAATCAGTGCCAAATTTCAATAAAAACCCAGAGTGTGCTAAGTCTCTCTGAAAGAACAAGCATCCTGAAAACGCCTCTTGGCCCAATGACTTTGTCAGTATTTCTTGTAGATTATATCAGTCTGCATGTAAAGCACATGAAAATGACAAGTGAGACGTAGGCTTAAATATTTTTGCTCAAGCTTCTGGTTCTTTGATGCATGGTTGTGACCTGACAGATAGGAATGGGCAGCATGCAAAGCAAGCTGAATTCCCTGAGAGGCACCCAACAGCAGGCAAAGCTCCAGGGATATCTTGGTTGACTAGCAGTTCACAACACTTGCTAATTGGATCATCTCATACTGATTAGCAACTTTTGTTCCTAGAAAGTAGGGGCTTGCGTAGATACAAGGTAATAATAATCAAAATGGGTATGCTTTCTTGAAACTAGATAATAATTAATGCCTTTGAAGTTGCAAAAAGAGTTTGTGCTAATAAAGTGAGGGGCCAACATTGGATTATTTGCAAGAACAGATGTATTATTTTTCTGATTGTGTAGCTGCTGATCAACTGGTGCCCCATATTTGTGACCTGGATAAGCAAGGATAATGTGGGTGCATGTTAGTATACGTGAATACCACATGTCTGGGGAGGATAGTATAGAAATGACTTATAAACTCCCTTGGGGTAAGCTATTTTTGAGTTAAAATAGAACTAGTCCAAACTGGAACAATTGATCAATGGTTCTCTTTGATCCTTTTAGGTGTAGAAACCCAGCAATTTGCCTCTGGGCAAAGCTAAAGCTAGAATCTTAATCACTTTCATATACTTATAATTTTCTACAATTCAATCTGTTGAAAGTCGGTTTACTTGTTAGGCTGCCCTGTTTCATTACTTCTCCTCTGTGGTACCTAGACTTCCAACAAACTTGACAGTGATATGCCATAGTGGATTACCCAGTGTGCCTCCTCCTGAAGCATGTTATGCAGATGGCCTGTGGATATGAGAACACCCAGGAAATCCACAAAAATGCCTGGTATCAAAGTAGAGATACCTGAAGCAATATAATTGGAAAATTACTCCCAGGAAAGAAATGGTGTCAACCCCTTTTCCAAATACTGGTGTAGATGGAAGAATAAGAAAAGGGACAATGAAGGAGAAACTTTCTCTAGATGCCTAAAAGGTGAAAGGGAAAACGCAGGGAGGGTCACAGGACATAGAGAAGAGTGAGGTAAAGGCAGCCCAGACAAATTTTCTGTTGCTTCATGATTATCCAAGGGAAAAATTGAATCTGAATGCATCAGCCTCCAGAGGACATAGCTGTAACCTGTGTTCAAGGCTCCTCTGTGCTCTTACTCCTAGTTGGGTGGATGACATCATTGACAAGTCATCTTCAATTATGTCAGGAGTTTCAGGGACGTGGAGTGATATCAACAGAATTTAGAAGAGACTAAAAGGTCATGGGATCCATTCCCAGTTCTCTCAGTGACTCATAGGGTGACTTTTTTATTCCCATTGTTATTAGGGCTATTTTATTGAAGATTGATACAATACTTAAGATTTGGAGGTCAACTCAGGCCCTCTCCTTGCTTAGTATCTAAATTAAATGTAAAACTTTCTTTCAGACACAGAGAGAAAGACAGGCATGAAGGTTCTAACATCTAAGAGACGTGCAGTTGGAAATTTTGCTGAATTACCCTCTTAAAAAATATTATCTTATTTATTGAGGGGAAATTCATTTAACATAAAGGTAGCCATTTTAAAGTGAACAATTCAGTGACATTCATTACTTCACAGTGCTATACAACCACCACCTCTATCTAGTCCCCAGACATTCCCAACACTCCAAAGTCAAATCCTATACCCAGAAAGCTGTCTTCTCTCCCTCTAGCCACTGGCAACCACCACACTTGGTTCTGTTCCTGTGGTGTTATCTGTTCTGGTTATTTCCTGTAAATGGCATCATAAAATACGTGGCCTTTGTGCCTGGCCTCTTTCACTTGGCATAAGGTTTGTGAAGCTCTTCCATGTTGTACTCCATTCCTTTTTATGGCTGAGCAATATTCCATTGTCTGTATACACCGTAATATGGTTATCTGTTCATCTGCTGGGGGAAATTTGGCTGTTTCCACCTGGGGCTATTGTGCTCCTCCTTTTAAGTTCTATCTCTTACTTCCCACAACTCCATACTTTCTCCTTTCTTTTTTTAATTGTAGATCTTTCCCTTTGGAAGACACACATGATTGTTAGCTTATGTCCAGGGGCTTTCTGGAGGACTAAGAACAGAATAAAATGTTGTGGATCAGAGAAGAAGGAAGAAGTTTGGGAAAGAAGGACAAAGACAAGAAGAGATGGAAAGAAGAACAATTAGCAAACACACACAGGTGGAGCAGGAAGCACAGGACACAGACTGAGAGGAGGTACGTTTTTGTAAGTGGTCCATCTCTGTTCACAGGGCTCAGGAGAAGTTTCTTCAAAGAGATGTAGAAGGCTGGTTGAAAGCTCACTCCTGCTTTCTCTTTTGCTGCCATCAGATGAGCATTATCCAAAAATCTGGTATTTAAAGCAGCAATCAGGAGGTCTTCCGCCCATCTCCTTGCCCCAGGTTTCTCTAAGTATTATTAGTCTGGGTAGTTTCTTAAAAGACTATCAGTGTAAATCCATTTGAATCCTAAGACAGGCTTTTGGAAGAAGAACTGAACATCAGAAAAGGATTTCAATTATAACTAACTGAAGAAAATACTGGTATCTATTTTCTTTGAGGTTTCCCATAAAGGAACTATTCAGTTAGTGTTAGACAATGACCAGCTATTTCTGCCATCAAGAGGATGGCTCTGATTCTTCTTTTTTAAAAAAGGGGGAAAATTACTTTAAGCCAAACCAAAAAATCAGCTCTTATAGAAAAGTGAAGTGCACCTGTGCATGTTATGTGTCTTTTACATGTTGCTAATTTGGCTTGCTAACATTTTTATTTATGTTTGTATTTATGTCCACGAGTGACATTGTTCTGTAAATTTTTTCCTCATTGAGTCTTTTTAAAATTTTGAGATCAAGGTTACATTTACCCAATAAGAGACCTTGGAATTTTTCCCACTTTCCTATTTTCTAGAAGACTGTTATTTTTTCTTCCTTAATCATTGGTAGGACTCACAAATAAACCCAAGTGAGCCTGGTGTTTTCTTTGTGATGAGATTTTAAATTACTGATTAATTCCCTTACTATTCAGAAATATTCAGGTTTCCTATCTCATGTTGCCAGTTTTGGTAAGTTGTTTGTTTCTAGGAATCTTCATCTAAATTTTCAAGTTTATTTTATATAGAAAGTTGTTCACAATATTCTCTTACCATTTAGATATTTATCTTTTACCTAATAGATCTGTAATTATGGACCTTTTTTTCATTCCTAAAATTGGTTATATGTGCCATCTCTTTTTTTTAATAGATTCACAAGCACCAGGAGATTTCAATTTTATGAGTATTCTCAGGGAGTCGACTCTTGTCTTTATTGATCTCCTTTATTATATATTTGGTTTTCTATTTCATCGATTTCTGTTTTTATTGCTTTTATTTTTATTACTCTCTATACTTTCTTTGGGTTTAATTTGTCATTCTTTTTGTAACTTCTTTTTTTTTTTATTTTTTAGATAATTATTTTTTATTGAAGGGTAGTTGACGCACAGTATTACATTACATTAGTTTCAAGTGTACAACACAGTGATAAAACATTTATATACATAATTCTAGGTTCCAGCTATCCCCCTACCAAGCTGTTACAATATCTTGACTATATTCCTTATGCTATACATTACATCCCGGTTACTTATTTATTTTACCATTGGAAGTCTGTCCTTTTTTTGTTGTTTGTTTGTTTTTTTGTTTTTTTTTTTGTGAGGGCATCTCTCATATTTATTGATCAAATGGTTGTTAACGACAATAAAATTCTGTATAGGGGAGTGAATGCTCAATGCACAATCATTAATCCACCCCAATCCTAATTTTCGTCAGTCTCCAATCTTCTGAGGCATAACAAACAAGTTCTTACATGGAGAACAAATTCTTACATAATGAATAAGTTACATAGTGAACAGTACAAGGGCAGTCATCACAGAAACTTTCGGTTTTGCTCATGCAGTATGAACTATAAAAAGTCAGTTCAAATATGAATACTCATTTGGTTTTTATACTTGATTTATATGTGGATACCACATTTCTCTCTTTATTATTATTATTTTTAATAAAATGCTGAAGTGGTAGGTAGATACAAGATAAAGGTAGAAAACATAGTTTAGTGTTGTAAGAGAGCAAATGTAGATGATCAGGTGTGTGCCTGTAGACTATGTGTTAATCCAAGCTAGACCAGGGCAATAAAACATCCACATATGCAGAAGATTTCTCTCAGAACAGGGGGGGAGAGGTTCTAAGCCTCACCTCTGTTGATCCCCAATTTCTCGCCTGATGACCCCCCTGCGACTGTGCCTGTCTTAGGTTGTTCCTCCCTTGAGGAATCTTACCCGTCTCTGGCTAACCAGTCATCTTCCGGGGCCATACAGGGAAATGTAAAGTTGGTAAGTGAGAGAGAAGCCTTATTGTTTGAAATGGTTAGCTTTTTATTTCTTTGCATATTTATGCCCTGTAGCTTCTATGCCCAGCATTTGTCTTGAGGTATCTTTACCACTTGGAAGAATTATGATACTCGGTAAATTTGATATGAGGCACGAATTTTATTTAAGGGTTGTAATTAGGAAGGAAGAAGAAAAGCTATAGAAGTAGCAGACGGAAGAAAACATGGGAAGATTGATTATTTCTTTGACATATCTTCTTGTAGAGTAACTTCAGCATGTATAGGTTTTAAGCTACTACTTAAATTGCACACACACATTAACATAATAGGAGTATAGTTACATAACCAAAGCATATCTGTAATTACCAGCCACTCCAGTGAAACCAAGAAAACCAGTTAGGCACCTTAGGCATTTGTGAAAACTTATCTATGATATGGTGGATATTGTCCAACTGAACTTGAACAGTCTGAGAGAAATCAGACAAATTAAAACAACCCATTCCTGGGAAATGTTCACATCCCTTATGTTCTTTTAACAGTAAATAGTCTGTAGTTGTAAGATTTTGGAGCGCTACAATTTGCACTTCTCCTAATTCTTGGTTGAGTTCCAACAGTATAGATCCAGTCAAATTTGTTGTTTTACTGTATGCACAGGCCAGCTTAGATATCTCCTTCTTCATTCCCATGGCAAGTCCAGGAACTGGTGGGATGAGTGCATCTACACCTGTAGCAGTGCGTGGATCTTTGTCGGGGTTTTATGATGATCATCTTCTGGCATGAGTCTTCCAGAGAGTGCTGATGTTGGAAGTTCTTTTTCATATTGTATCTTAGTTCATTTTCGGGGTAGCCCAATTAGGCTTTGATCTTCTGTATAAACGCAAACAGACCCTTTGCCTACACTTTTATATGCCCTTTATACCCTTGTGTAGAACTCACTGGAGGTTACCACACAGGAACTGCCCTTTTTGTTTGTTTGTTTGTTTTGTTTTGTTTTTGGTATCACTAATCTACACTTACATGACGAATATTATGTTTACTAGGCTCTCCCCTATACGAGGTCTCCCCTATAAACCCCTTTACAGTCACTGTCCATCAGCATAGCAAAATGTTGTAGAATCACTACTTGCCTTCTCTGTGTTGTACAGCCCTCCCATTTTCTCCTACCCCCCCCATGCATGTTAATCTTAATACCCCTCTACTCCTCCCCCCCTTATCCCTCCCTACCCACCCATCCTCCCCAGTCTCTTTCCCTTTGGTACCTGTTAGTCCATTCTTGAGTTCTGTGATTCTGCTGCTGTTTTGTTCCTTCAGTTTTTCCTTTGTTCTTATACTCCACAGATGAGTGAAATCATTTGGTATTTCTCTTTTTCCGCTTGGCTTGTTTCACTGAGCATAATACCCTCCAGCTCCATCCATGTTGCTCCAAATGGTAGGATTTGCCCTTTTCTTATGGCTGAGTAGTATTCCATTGTGTATATGTACCACTTCTTCTTTATCCATTCATCTACCGATGGGCATTTAGGTTGCTTCCAATTCTTTGCTATTGTAAATAGTGCTGTGATAAACATAGGGGTGCATTGGTCTTTCTCAAACTTGATTGCAGCGTTCTTAGGGTAAATTCCTAGGAGGGCAATTCCTGGGTCAAATGGTAAGTCTGTTTTGAGCATTTTGATGTACCTCCATACTGTTTTCCACAATGGTTGAACTAATTTACATTCCCACCAGCAGTGTAGGAGGGTTCCCCTTTCTCCACAGCCTCGCCAACATTTGTTGTTGTTTGTCTTTTGGATGGCAGCCATCCTTACTGGTGTGAGGTGATACCTCATTGTAGTTTTAATTTGCATTTCTCTGATAATTAGCGATGTGGAGCATCTTTTCATGTGTCTGTTGGCCATCTGTATTTCTTTTTTGGAGAACTGTCTGTTCAGTTCCTCTGCCCATTTTTTAATTGGGTTATTTGTTTTTTGTTTGTTGAGGCGTGAGAGCTCCTTATATATTCTGGACGTCAAGCCTTTATCGGATGTGTCATTTTCAAATATATTCTCCCATACTGTAGGGATCCTTCTTGTTCTATTGATGGTGTCTTTTGCTGTACAGAAGCTTTTCAGCTTAATATAGTCCCACTTACTCATTTTTGCTGTTGTTTTCCTTGCCCGGGGAGATATGTTCAAGAAGAGGTCACTCATGTTTATGTCTAAGAGGTTTTTGCCTATGTTTTCTTCCAAGAGTTTAATGGTTTCATGGCTTACATTCAGGTCTTTGATCCATTTTGAGTTTACTTTTGTATATGGGGTTAGACAATGGTCCAGTTTCATTCTCCTACATGTAGCTGTCCAGTTTTGCCAGCACCATCTGTTGAAGAGACTCTCATTTCGCCATTGTATGTCCATGGCTCCTTTATCAAATATTAATTGACCATATATGTCTGAGTTAATGTCTGGATTCTCTAGTCTGTTCCATTGGTCTGTGGCTCTGCTCTTGTGCCAGTACCAAATTGTCTCGATTACTATGGCTTTATAGTAGAGCTTGAAGTTGGGGAGTGAGATCCCCCCTACTTTATTCTTCTTTCTCAGGATTGCTTTGGCTATTCGGGGTCTTCGGTGTTTCCATATGAATTTTTGAACTATTTGTTCCAGTTCATTGAAGAATGTTGCTGGTAGTTTCATAGGGATTGCATCAAATCTGTATATTGCTTTGGGCAGGATGGCCATTTTGACGATATTAATTCTTCCTAGCTGTGAGCATGGGATGAGTTTCCATCTGTTAGTGTCCCCTTTAATTTCTCTTAAGAGTGACTTGTAGTTTTCAGAATATAAGTCTTTCACTTCTTTGGTTAGGTTTATTCCTGGGTATTTTATTTTTTTTGATGCAATTGTGAATGGAGTTGTTTTCCTGATTTCTCTTTCTGTTGGTTCATTGTTAGTATATAGGAAAGCCACAGATTTCTGTGTGTTGATTTTGTATCCTGCAACTTTGCTGTATTCCGATATCAGTTCTAGTAGTTTTGGGGTGGAGTCTTTAGGGTTTTTTAGGTACAGTATCATGTCATCTTTAAATAGTGACAGTTTAACTTCTTCTTTACCAATCTGGATTCCTTGTATTTCTTTGTTTTGTCTGATTGCTGTGGCTAGGACCTCCAGTACTATGTTAAATAACAGTGGAGAGAGTGGGCATCCCTGTCTAGTTCCTGATCTCAGAGGAAATGCTTTCAGCTTCTCGCTGTTCAATATAATGTTGGCTGTGGGTTTATCATAGATGGCCTTTATTATGTTGAGGTACTTGCCCTCTATTCCCATTTTGCTGAGAGTTTTTATCATGAATGGATGTTGAATTTTGTCAAATGCTTTTTCAGCATCTATGGAGATGATCATGTGGTTTTTGTCTTTCTTTTTGTTGATGTGGTGGATGATGTTGATGGACTTCCGAATGTTGTACCATCCTTGCATCCCTGGGATGAATCCCACTTGGTCATGGTGTAGGATCCTTTTGATGTATTTTTGAATTCGGTTTGCTAATATTTTGTTGAGTATTTTTGCATCTACGTTCATCAGGGATATTGTTCTGTAGTTTTCTTTTTTGGTGGGGTCTTTGCCTGGTTTTGGTATTAGGGTGATGTTAGCTTCATAGAATGAGTTTGGGAGTATCCCCTCCTCCTCTATTTTTTGGAAAACTTTAAGGAGAATGGGTATTATGTCTTCCCTGTATGTCTGATAAAATTCCGAGGTAAATCCATCTGGCCCGGGGGTTTTGTTCTTTGGTAGTTTTTTGATTACCGCTTCAATTTCGTTGCTGGTAATTGGTCTGTTTAGATTTTCTGTTTCTTTCTGGGTCAGTCTTGGAAGGTTGTATTTTTCTAGGAAGTTGTCCATTTCTCCTAGGTTTCCCAGCTTGTTAGCATATAGGTTTTCATAGTATTCTCTAATAATTCTTTGTATTTCTGTGGGGTCCGTCGTGATTTTTCCTTTCTTGTTTCTGATACTGTTGATTTGTGTTGACTCTCTTTTCTTCTTAATAAGTCTGGCTAGAGGCTTATCTATTTTGTTTATTTTCTCGAAGAACCAGCTCTTGGTTTCATTGATTTTTGCTATTGTTTTATTCTTCTCAATTTTATTTATTTCTTCTCTGATCTTTATTATGTCCCTCCTTCTGCTGACCTTAGGCCTCATCTGTTCTTCTTTTTCCAATTTCGATAATTGTGACATTAGACCATTCATTTGGGATTGCTCTTCCTTTTTTAAATATGCTTGGATTGCTATATACTTTCCTCTTAAGACTGCTTTTGCTGTGTCCCACAGAAGTTGCGGCTTAGTGTTGTTGTTGTCATTTGTTTCCATATATTGCTGGATCTCCATTTTGATTTGGTCATTGATCCATTGATTATTTAGGAGCGTGTTGTTAAGCCTCCATGTGTTTTTGAGCCTCTTTGCTTTCTTTGTACAGTTTATTTCTAGTTTTATGCCTTTGTGGTCTGAAAAGTTGGTTGGTAGGATTTCAATCTTTTGGAATTTTCTGAGGCTCTTTTTGTGGCCTAGTATGTGGTCTATTCTGGAGAATGTTCCATGTGCACTTGAGAAAATGTATATCCTGTTGCTTTTGGATGTAGAGTTCTGTAGATGTCTATTAGGTCCATCTGCTCTACTGTGTTGTTCAGTGCTTCCGTGTCCTTACTTATTTTCTGCCCGGTGGATCTATTCTTTGGGGTGAGTGGTGTGTTGAAGTCTCCTAGAATGAATGCATTGCAGTCTATATCCCCCTTTAGTTCTGTTAGTATTTGTTTCACATATGCTGGTGCTCCTGTGTTGGGTGCATATATATTTAGAATGGTTATATCCTCTTGTTTGACTGAGCCCTTTATCATTATGTAGTGTCCTTCTTTATCTCTTGTTACTTTCTTTGTTTTGAAGTCTATTTCGTCTGATATTAGTACTGCAACCCCTGCTTTCTTCTCGCTGTTGTTTGCTTGAAATATGTTTTTCCATCCCTTGACTTTTCGTCTGTACATGTCTTTGGGTTTGAGGTGAGTTTCTTGTAAGCAGCATATAGATGGGTCTTGCTTTTTTATCCATTCTGTTACTCTGTGTCTTTTGATTGGTGCATTCAACCCATTAACATTTAGGGTGACTATTGAAAGATATATACTTATTGCCATTGCAGGCTTTAAATTCGTGGTTACCAAAGGTTCAAGGTTAGCCTCTTTAGTATCTTACTGCCTAACTTAGCTCGCTTATTGAGGTGTTATATACACTGTCCGGAGATTCTTTTCTTCTCTCCCTTCTTGTTTCTCCTCCTCGATTCTTCATATGTTGGGTGTTTTGTGCTGTGCTCTTTCTAGGAGTGCTCCCATCTAGAGCAGTCCCTGTAAGATGTTCTGTAGAGGTGGTTTGTGGAAATTCCCTCAGCTTTTGTTTGTCTGAGAATTGTTTAATCCCACCGTCATATTTGAATGATGGTTGTGCTGGATACAGTATCCTTGGTTCAAGGCCCTTCTGTTTCATTGTATTAAATATATCATGCCATTCTCTTCTGGCCTTTAGGGTTTCTGTTGAGAAATCTGATGTTAGCCTGACGGGTTTCCCTTTATAGGTGACCTTTTTCTCTCTAGCTGCCTTTAACACTCTTTCCTTGTCCTTGATCTTTGCCATTTTAATTATGTGTCTTGGTGTTGTCCTTCTTGGATCCTTTCTGTTGGGGGTTCTGTGTATTTCCGTGGTCTGTTTGATTATTTCCTCCCCCAGTTTGGGGACGTTTTCAGCAATTATTTCTTCTAAGATACTTTCCATCTCTTTTCCTCTCTCTTCTTCTTCTGGACCCCCTATGATACGGATATTGTTCCTTTTGGATTGGTCATACAGTTCTCTTAATATTGTTTCATTCCTGGAGATCCTTTTGTCTCTCTCTATGTCAGCTTCTATGCGTTCCTGTTCTCTGATTTCAATTCCATCATTGGCCTCTTGCATCCTATCCATTCTGCTTATAAACCCTTCCAGAGTTTGTTTCATTTCTGTGATCTCCTTTCTGGCATCTGTGATCTCCCTCCGGACTTCATCCCATTTCTCTTGCGTATTTCTCTGCATCTCTGTCAGCATGTTTATGATTCTTATTTTGAATTCTTTGTCAGGAAGACTGGTTAGGTCTGTCTCCTTCTCTGGTGTTGTCTCTGTGATCTTTGTCTGCCTGTAGCTTTGCCTTTTCATGGTGATAGGAATAGTTTGCAGAGCTGGGATGAGTGATGGCTGGAAGGACTTCCTTTCTTGTTGGTTTGTGGCCCTCCTCTCCTGGGAGAACAGCGGCCTCTAGTGGCTTGTGCTGGGCAGCTGCGCGCAGACAGGGCTTCTGCTTCCTGCCCGGCTGCTATGGAGTTAATCTCCGCTGTTGCTGTGGGCGTGGCCTGGCTCGGGCAGCTGCTCCAAAATGGTGGAGTCGCGTTGGAGCAGGAGCTGCTGGGAGGCTATTTATCTCCGTAAGGGGCCTCCCTGCTCCCTGCAGCCCAGGGGTTAGGGTGCCCAGAGATCCTGGATTCCCTACCTCTGGATTAAGTGTCCCACCCTGCCCCTTTAAGACTTCCAAAAAGCACCCGCCAAAACAAAACAACGACCACCAAAAAAAAAAAAAGGAAAAAAATTTTTAAATTAAAAAAAAAAAAAAATTTTTTTTAATTAAAAAAAAAGGTGGTCGCTCGTTTTTCTTTATTCTCCGTTGCCAGCCTCAAGCCTCTGCTCACCGGTCTTGCTGCCCTGTTTCCCTAGTATTGGGGTCCCTATCCCTTTAAGACTTCCAAAAAGCACTCGCCAAAACAAAACAGCAAAAAAGGAAAAAAAAAAAAAATGGTCGCATGCTTTTCTTATGTCCTCTGGCACCCAGCCTCCAGTGCCTGCTCACTGTTCTTGCTGCCCTGTTTCCCTAGCATCCAGGGCCCCCTGGGCACGCACTGTGTCTGCGCTCTGGCCCGGATGGCTGGGGCTGGGTGTTTGGCACTCCTGGGCTCCGTCTCCCTCCCGCTCTGCCTGCTCTTCTCCCGCCGGGAGCTGGGGGGAGGGGCGCTTGGCTCCCGCCGGGCCGGGGCTTGTATCTTACCCCCTTCGCGAGGCGCTGGGTTCTCGCAGGTGCGGATGTGGTCTGGATATTGTCCTGTGTCCTCTGGTCTTTATTCTAGGAAGGGTTGTCTTTGTTATATTTTCATAGATATATGTGGTTTTGGGAGGAGATTTCCGCTGCTCTACTCACGCCGCCATCTTCCCTGTAACTTCTTGAGATGGATGACTAACCCTTCTATTTCAGCCTTTATTTCTCACACATGCTTTTACTGTTAAGAATTTCTCTCTAAATAGTTAGGTCTTTAGCTGTATCCTGCAAGTTTTGGTGTATCATATTTTCATTATCATTCTGATCAAAATACTTCTTTGTCCTATGGGTTATTTCAAAATATATTGCTTAATTTCTAAACACATGAGGATTTACTAGTAATCTTGATTTGTAGCTTAATTCCACCATGGTTAGAAAACATCCTTTATATGATTTAATCCTCTGACATATCTTGAATCTTTCATTTTGGTCAAATACACACTACTTTTTACAAATGTTCATGTACTTGAAAAGAATGTGCATTCTATAGTTCTTGGGTGTATTTTACTATATATATATCCATCATATTAAATTTCTTAATGTGTTTCAAATATGCTTTATAGTTATTGAGGGGGTGATTTTGTCTGTTCAGTTACTAAAAAGGGTAAATTGAAAGAAACTCCTATAATTATGGATCTGTTATATTTTAGTATTTCCAAATTTTATTTTATATAGATGTTATTTAAGTTAAATATTTACCATCATGAAGTATAACTATTTATCTTCTACATTTCTTTTTTGTTGTTTCTTACTTTCAGTTGAGTTTTTTGGTGATATTTTTATTATGACAAAGTATACAGAAAATTTACCATTGTAACCATTTTTAAAGTACAATTTGGTGGCATCAAGTACATGTACAATGTTAAACAAACATCAACACTATCCATTTCCAGAATATTCTCATCATCCCAAACAGAAACTCTCTGCCAGTTGGATATTTTTATTCCCTTTTTATCTGTAGTTTGGAAGCTATACACTCTCTTACTATTCTGTTGAAATTACCTTAAGAGATTACAGAATGTACTCTATCAAAATCTAATATTAATTGGTACTTGTATCCTGTTCCTGAATACAATGCCAAGATCTTAGAACACTTGGACTACACTTGACCACTTTTGCCTCGTCTATTATTGTGCATTTTAATTCTATATACTTTAAACACCTCAAATGGTATAATTTTTTTTATACAGTCAATACTCACTTTTACTTTTGTTAATTCCATCTTGTGAGCTGTGATCTGGGGTCATGTTCCTGTATTTGAAAAATACTTTTTAGTATTTCCTTCAGTCTGGGTCTAGCAAACCAGTTTGATAGCAAACTCACTCAGCTTTTGTTTGACTGAAAATGTCTTTTTCTCCTTCATTTTTAAAGGATAATTTCACTGGGTCTAGAATACTAGATTGGAGATATTGTCTTGCAGCACATAGAGGATGTCCCACAATCTCCTGGCTTTGGTGATTTCTGTTGAGCAGTCTCCTGTTTTATTTCGCATCTTTGAAACTTAGTTGTACTTCCTTTCTTCTACCCTGCCACTTTCAGCTGCTTCATTGACCCTCCTGCTGTCCTTGGTTTCTCTGGGTAGTCTGCTTACCAATATGTTTCTTTACTTCTTTTTCAGTTCCTTCCCATCTTTTGATTCTGTGTTTTCTCACTGAAGGCCATGAGCAGGTCTGCCCCTGGAAAGCCCCTAAATTGACATGCATAAAAATGATCCATATCCTGCCTCACAGCTGATTCAGTAGATTGAAAAATCTGCAGCATAGGTTCAGAGGCTTAGAAAAGAGAGACAGGGACAGATTGCATAAGTACAACTCAGCAAGCATTTCAATCCTCAGAATCTTTACATCATGCCTGAGTTAAATGCTTGCTGAATAGCAGCATTATGTCAATCTGGACCTACCTGCAGAAGAAAAAAATCATATATTTATATATAAAGTATATATAAAATAAAATTTATTTATTTATTTATATATAAAAATATTTACATAACCTGGCATTCACTTGGTCATACACATCTAATACAACTGTTATGTAGAACATATCCGTGTTTTTGAATCTCATCTCTGTACCCAGCCCATTGTTCTTGGGCCTGGGATTATGGCATCTTTACTTCTTTCCTTACCTCTAGTAACATGGAAATCAAAGATTGTGTTTCAACTTTTTAATTTTTTTTTTTTGAGAGGACATCTCTTATATTTATTGATCAGATGGTTGTTAACAACAATAAAATTCTGTATAGGGGACTCAATGCACAATCATTAATCAACCCCAAGCCTAATTCTCAACAGTCTCCAATCTTCTAAAGCATAACCAACAAGTTCTTACATGGTGAACAAGGTCTTACATAGTGAATAAGTTCTTACATGGTGAACAGTGCAAGGGCAGTCATATCACAGAAACTTTCGGTTTTGATCACGCATCATGAACTATAAACAATCAGGTCAAATATGATTATTCGTTTGATTTTTATACTTGATTTATATGTGAATCCCACATTTCTCCCTTATTATTATTATTATTATTATTTTTTTAATAAAATGCTGAAGTGGTAGGTAGATACAAGATAAAGGTAGAGAACATAGTTTAGTGCTATAAGAGGGCAAATGTAGATGATCAGGTCTGTGCCTATAGACTAAGTATTAATCCAAGCAACAAAACATCTACAGATGCAGAAGATTTCTCTCAAAACAGAGGGGCTGAGGTTCTAAGCCTCACCTCTGTTGATCCCCAATTTCTCACCTGATGGCCCCCCTGCGACTGTACCTGTCTTAGTCAACTTTTTAATTTTTGAAAACATACACATTTGACTATACAATTTTCTAGTATAACTAAAAGTTACTCAATATTTCCATCATCCTCCCAAGAACCACAAGAACCTTAACCTACTTTAAGTACTTTGAACACTCTCTTCCATCATGTAATTGCTTTCTAGTCTTAGTTTTTTTACCTGTTTTTAATTTTTTTGAAGTATAGTTGACATACAGTCCTGTAATAGTTTCAGGTGCACAACATAGTGACTCAACAACTATATACATCATGAAATGCCCACTGTGGTTAGTGCAGCCATATCTGTTGCCATACAAAGTTATTACAATATTATTGACTATATTCCCTATGCTATACTTTTCATCTCTATGATTTAATTATTTTGTAAGTTTTTAAGCTATTTTTAAGGAATGGTTAAATTTTCTGATACATTTGTAGTAATTTCTCTCCATTATTTCTTTTATCCACTACTCTCCCTGGGGTTTCTCTTTTCTTCTTGCTGAGTATGTAATAATTACCTTATTGAGGAATTAGAGAAGGGAAAATAAAACTTTTTAGTTATGTTTAGTTTAGAAAATGTCTTTATTTGACCCTTAATCTTGCAAGATAATTTAGCTGGCATAAAATTCCAGATCAAAGTGTTTTTCCTAATACTTACCTTCTGGAGTCTCTCTTCACTAATGAGAAGTCAGCTGTTAATCTGACAGCTCATTTTCTCTTAGGCACTGTATCTTTTCTTACTGAGAACTTTACAGATTTACCTTTATTCTCAATCCTTTGTAGTGTCACTAGGTGAAGATTTATCATCCTCCTTCTGGCTTGCAGCTCCGAATGCACTTTGAGTTACCCTTATTTTCATTCGGAATCCTAATAATTTCTTGCTCCTTGTTCCCCTAGAATAAAAGGTTCTGCAAAGTTTTTCTGCAAAGGACTAGACAGTTAATATTTTAGGCTTTGCAGGCCGCATATGGTTTCTGCCGTGTTTTCTTCTTCTTTTGCTTTAATAACTTTTTTAAATTGTAAAAACCACTTTCGGATCACAGGTTGCAAAAAAAGTTTGCCGCCTCACCCTGCGAATCCCAGTTGTACCTTCTGCCTCTACCGGCACACACTGCTCCTCTCTCCAGCCACCCCAGCATCTCACTCAAGAGCTGCAACTCCCTGCTCCACCCCACAGTGCGTGCATCTGCGCACTGCTACAAGCAATGCCCTGCTTAACAGGAGTCAATTTAAATCACTGGAAACCCAAGGTATCTGCAGATATGTAATCTTGACACATGAGTCTGAACGTGTCCTGCAGGCAGACATTTTGCTTGGTGGTAGCAGTCTTGGCCTACTGCAAGGTTTCTCAATCTTTTCCTGACTCACACCCACTGTAAGAACAACACTGGCATTGCTGCCAAGGACCCCAGTACACACATGCACACTACATGCATATCCAACACAGATGCCCCTTGAAACAGTAACTACCCTTACTTACCTCGTGACATGTACTCTGATATTTTTTTCCCCTATTCTATTCTACTACATTATTTTTAAAAGGCTGTCACTACTCACTAAGTCACTTTTATTACCCACTAATTGGTGTGGCTTTCAATGTGAAAAACACAGGTGTCTAACATTCTTTTTAGAACACGGAGTCAATAGAGCTTTGTATGTTGGTCTGGGACTCCAACCATCTTTCATAACATTGTTTCACTGCAAAAATGCATTCTTATTTCCTAACAACTGGATTAGAATCCAATTTGGGAAACTCAATCCATCCGTAAACTGGGGACTGCCAAGGTCTAAATCAGGAACATTTTTATATTAGGAGTTCATTTAGACCAAAACAAGGAAAATCAGAGAACCTTCTAAAGTAATTCCAATACACTCGTCTGCTTGGGAATAGAGCTTATCAGGAAGTAGTCAACCTTAGCATTTATTTAACTTCTTTTCCCTTTGAAAAAGGAGTTAATTAAAATTTTTTCAAGACAGCACAGAAGCAATTCATTTTCCTCCTAACAGTTGGATGGGAAGTTACTTTAATGTGTTTGCTACAAAATAAAATTCGGCAGTTGTCCAGTGTTTTCTGAATTTACCAGTTGTTGTTCTTATAGTTCTAGCCTTGTCTTAGGCAAGAACTTCCTATCCTGAATGGTCCTGACAGAAAGAAACTGTACCCAGACAGTTTGGGAAATATTTCTCCATGCACCCAAACTTCAACAAAGGTACATTTAGGAACTTCCAGAATATCATTAGAAATGACAAAACTTCAGGATTTCATTAGGAATGATAGAGCTTGGCCTTATTTTCAGGGATTTCCAAGTCTCTTTACTTTATTTTATGTGAATTTGAACAATAGTCTAATCTAATGTATCAGTAGTCACCTTCAGGCTTCTTTCAGAGCCCTCTCAGTTAAACATTTTATATAATTATTTCAGAAAATATTGGGTCTGGAAGTACATGGGTATATCCTACCAAATTTCATCACTTTCATAATATACTCCACCACAATTTATTTTTTCTACCCCTCAAAAACAGAAGCTAAATATCCTCTCAAGATAGTACACACAAGGGCATATAGCTTCTGTCCAGAAGTTAGAATCCCAAATTGGATTCTAATCCAGTTGTTAGGAAATAAGAATGCATTTTTGCAGTGAAACAATGTTATGAATGATGGTTGGAGTCCCAGACCAACATACAAAGCTGTACTGACTCCCAGTGTTCTAAAAAGAATGTTAGACACCTGTCTATACACCCTCAAAAACAGAAGCTAAATATCCTCTCAAGATAGTACACACAAGGGCATATAGCTTCTGTCCAGGGCGCAACTCTGAGAAGAGCAAAGCGGCTGCTTGCCCTCCAGCTGAAGATAATCCAGGGGTTCCAAGCAAAGGCAAGACCTCTCCTCAAGGAGTCCATATGCTTAAAGGTCCCCAGATGATATTTATCCTAGGTCTTCTGTCCTGAATCACCCTAGTGACAGAGAAGTGAAAGGTCCCATGGGTGGTGTGACGAAAAAGTTTCAAGCACCTAAAATCCTCCTCTCGTTCCATCCTTAGATGTTTAGCCTTTCAAACTATCATTTTGAATAAGTTTTTGGATAAGTGGTTAAGTTTCTTAACTTTATAAGTAAGCTGCAGTTTCCTCATCTGTAAAATAGAAATCAGTGTGTCCACCTACGATGGGAGAAGAGAATATTCAATTAGCTGATGTGTGAGAAGTACTTATAGCACCTGACACATGGTAAGCTTCTCAATAAAAGCTAGTTCTTTTCCTTTCCCCTTTCTTAGGATTCCAGAGTTTCATTTTAAAACAAAATTTCAAAAATTATATTGATGGGGACTGCCGGTTCAAGATGGGACACTGAGCACTGGCATGGCTCTCCCTCCTCCCTCATCTGCCCCTTCTGCCATGCCTCCCACTTGAGATCCCAACAAAATAGTAGTAAAGGAATAAATCCATAACAGCAAAGGGAGTGGGAGAGGAACCACCACTGGACACGCACCAGGGCAGGGGGTGAGGGGCGGCAAGAAGATACGAGGTCAGAGAGCGCAACTGGAGCCATCAGAAAAGATAAAATATCAAAATTCAATAAGGATGAATGAATAAACTATGTTTTTGATGAGTCAAGAAGTAGCAGATTATTTAAAGATGTTCGAGTAACCACTTAAAGAACAGTGAAAAGTAGCTGACACCAGGAAATTGTACCGGGGAGAGGAGAGGAGGGAGGGGTGCACTTTAGGATTAAATCTTCTGCACAACAAAAAAACTCATGTGCCTATTATTTTACTTTGACAAAAGGCAAATGAAATTTAAAACTCCCCAAGTGGAAAAAAATGTTATTTGTCTGCAATGAAAATGATCATAACAGAATTTGCATGATTTACATGCCCCTGAATAATTGCACAGCAAATATGTCCCAGATGACATTTTACCTTTGATATTTTGCATATCCCTGAAAAGGCCTTTTCATGCTTCTGTATTTTCTTGGGGAAGAGATTATGCAAATTACTTTACATGCTTCTGCCGGTACAGCTCCATAATTGCCACATTTTCTGGCCTGAAACACTTAGACTCTCCAGTCTTCCAGATGCCACAGATTCAAGTATAAGCCCAATTGGCCAAGACAGCCAAGGAGAAGAGGATTGAGGTACAACTTAACTGCAGAAGAATGAGGAAGAAGGTCTTTAACAATCCCCTTGGTTCACAATGCCTATGTAAGATCAGAAGGACCAGATTACTACACCTCCATGAAGCATTACCACCAACACAGCAGCACTCATGAAGTCGCTGTTGTTTCCAGAGGCTGCTCATCACACTTTTATCAAACATGCAAAAAGCAGGCAAGTTAATATGCTAACAACCAGAAACCTGTTTCAAGTTAAGTAGGAGCCAAACTAGATTTCCCCCTTTAATTCATATCGGAAGATCTAGTTGCCAATAAGCAAGGCAATGATAAATACAAAATTCAGAATTGTGGCTGAAAAAGATCAGATAGAGATCTTCTAGATAGAAAAGGGAAAAGAATCATTGATGCAATGATTTTGTCAATGTGCCAGTTTTTAAGTTAGGTTGTGGGTTCAACAAGAATTTATATTATTATGTTTCATTATTTGCATATAGAATACATATTTTTTTGGTATGTGTCAGACATTGATAATACATTTTTAAGGGAAAAGTAAAATTGTGAGAGATGTCAATTGTATTACCTTATAACATCATTCCTTGTCTTAATAACATGAAGTTATATCTCCCTCTTTTACCTATCTTTTTTAAGTTCTTCCACAAACATTTCAAAACTTCAAAACAACACTGTCTATGTTATGGTGGAATAACAGGGATTTAGAATCAAATCAACTCAAGGTCAACACCTGCGGCCTCTGAAATGTGCAAATCAAGTTCCAGCTGTTGATGATTACAGCTACTTGTTCCGCGTTATCCTTATGCGTATGCACTGCCTTGATGGCCAGCGAGGACCATCTTTCACAGAGAGGCGCCATCATCCTACAAGCTCTAGTTGGCAGTGGTATGTGGTGTGGTTGGAACTGGCCGCACAGCAACAATCATTTCTGCCACAAGCAATGCCATGGTAGGTATCTTCCCCAGGGGAAGCTGTACCTCCTCCCAGGCTGAATCCAGACCCTAGAACCTCAGCATGGGCTGCCCCCCTGGACCTCTGCTCACCCAACTGGGAGAGGCCAGCATGGAGGTTTAGGCTGACTGACAGTTAAAGACATGACTTGAAAGTTCAGAAGCTCCTCAGTGAAGGAAGTCCTGTGAAGCCTATACAATGACTTGCACTAAGAAGTCTGTAATGCCACAAAACATTCATTCAAACTCCGGAGGCCACAGTGCTTACTGTAGACAGACTCCAAAGATAGACACCAACAATTCCTCCCAACCCTGTGTGTGCCTGTTGCTCCTCCATCAACAGATAGAGTCGATTTCCTCTTCCTGAATCTGAGTTGGCCCCCAACTGCCTTCACTGACAGAATACAGCAGAAGCTAACTGGTGCGAGCTCTGGACCTCCCACAGATGATGTCCGGCAGCCTCCACTTTCTCTCTCTTGGGATGGTGACCCTCCACACAAAGAGGCTCAGCTACTCTGGTGGGAAGACCACATGGAAGGAGAGACACAGAGACAGAAACAGTGGGGCCTGGTCAGGCTGCAGCTGTTCCAGGCGTCCCAGCTGGAGAGGTGGACACGTGGGTGAACCTGTCTTAGTTCTGTAGGGCTGCTATCACAAAGCACCACAGACTGGGTGGCTTGCGAAAATTTATTGGAAATTTTATTCTCTCACAGTTCTGGCAGCTGCAAGCCCCAAATCAAGGTGTGTCAACAGCGTTGGTTCCTTCTGTGGTCCTGAGAGACTCTGTCCCCGGCCTCCCCCAGCTTCTGACGGCTGCTGGCAGTCCTCAGTGTTCCTTGGCTTACAGCTACCTGACTCCAGTCTGTCTCTGAGGCCACCTGGTGTTCTTCCTGTTTGTGTCTTCGTGTCCTCTTATCTTATAAGGACATTAGTTAAACTGGATTAGGGCTCCCTCCAGACCACTGCAACTGCATGAGGGACTCTGGGAGAAATAAATACTTTTTCTTGTGCCTACCCAAATTGCAAAATCACAAACAAATGAACGATTGTTGTTTTAGGCCATTAAATTTTGGGATGGTTTGTTACACAACAGAGATAACCAAAACAGTCCTTTTGAATTCTTGGAGAGGTGATCTGACCAACCACTGACATGAATTACTAATAAAATGCTGTTAATATATAAATAAAATTACCAGTAAAAAGATGAGAACACTGAGGTTTTTGCATAAAGCTGTTATAACTTGTGAGATGTCCTAGGTATTTCATTCAATTGCTTTTCTTCACCCGAGGGTTTCTGAGAGGTGATTTCGTGTTTAAAATGAGTAGGACAAAAAGGGCAGGAAATGTTCTATGCCTCAAAATGACTATAAAATTCTGAGTAATATGGAAGGAATGTGAAATTCTCTGAATCAAAGTAGAGTGATTTGTGTTTTGTGAAGGACAGTGGATTTTATTATATCTGATAGCTCCAGAAAGAAAAAGGAAGGGAATCGATTGTAGCTGATGTCCTGGTCTGTAAAGATTAGAAGGTGAGGAGACTTTAAGGTGTGAAGGAAAATGAGATCTGACTCTCACCAGGTATTCAATAATTCAGCCCTCATCTTGCTCAGACAAAATGAGAAGTTCAAGTCTTCACTGGATAAAACCAGGTGAAAAAAGCTATATGCTACCAATTTTCCCTAACAAACTCCAAAAACTATGGAGGATGAGAAATGGCAGATGTTAGTCTCTTGTGACCCAGAAGCAGCAAGGCTTAATATAAAACTGTTGAGTATGGAAATATAACATGGAGCAGGTTGAAGTTTTCAAAAAGGGGATGGATTGTGACTATATTAGTCTACTGGGAAAATAAATACAAATCTTCATATAGAGACAAGGGTCTATTAGTCTTGAATTGAAGTCAGAGATAGGGGTCCTTTCCGCTTACTAGCCATGAGCATTAGGTGATTCTGGGGTCATTTGGCATTTCATATTCCTCATTTGGAAAAGATTTGCAAAATAACTTTGCACAAAGGTATTGTAAAAAACATGAAATTATAAATGTGAAAACACTTTGAACACTCTGAAATTACATGACAAAATAGGTTTAATTATTATTATTCAGCATATATTTAAGCATGTTCAGGGGAAAAATATTTTCTGCAGTAATGATTTCAGATCTGGCTGAGTGAAAAGAATTGCTAAAGAACCTGTGAAACAGTGGTCATGAAGGCAGCCATGAGCTCATCAACAGGACGCTGGCCTTCAGTACTTCTGACTGCCCACTTTCAGCCCTGCCCAGGAATTCCAGGACTTTCTTCTGCAAGATGGCTTCCTTCTCTCTCTCCTGCTCTGACGCATTTACAACAATAATAATTACTTACCATAGGTGAGCTTCCAGATAAAGTTCTCCAGGAAAACCACCCCCTGGAATCTCCACACCAGATTCACCTGTCACCTCCTATTTACCGTCAAATAAAATGCAGACCATTGCCAAGAGCAAGGTGGTGTCTGGAGCATATGTTTACTCCTTAGGGTCTTGACAACCAGCCAGTTTGGCAACTTAAGAGATGGTGAGAAGAGAGAAGGCCGAGTTTATTGTTTCAAGTCACCCTAAAGTTTCTTGTCATTTGGATTTCTAAGCAAATCCGAAAGCAACTAATTAGGTATTAAGTCCTGTTAACCATGCACCAGATAGCTTACAAAATTTATGTCATTTTATGAATATATTCTAATATTGATAATATTTTCCCCATTTAAAAATATGACAATGGAAGGTCAAAGACCTTCAGTAACTTGCCTAAAGTCACAGAACTAAAATGCAGTAGAGCCGAAATGTGAATGTAAGTGTCCTGACTCCAGAATTCAAGCTCTTGCTATTTCACAACACCTTGCTTGGAACCCTTATGTAACAAATGGAGAATTGACAGTAACAAATGCAGTGGAAGCTCACACATTCCACTCCTTCACTATAGGCGAGCAAACAAGCTGTGGCATATCTATGTTCTTTTGGTGGAAATTTACTTACCCAGGTTTTAATTCTTTTGGCTAAGATGATGTGTATGAGTTCTTCTTTTTTTTTTTTTTTGGTAATCAAATTCATACTATTAGTCATTTAATATTCAAGCTAATGATTTCTTCAGTGACGGTTACAGTGAAAATCTAAATTCCTAAATATGACATCTAAGACTCTCCATGAGCTGGTCCTCTCATAATTCCTATCTAATCTCCCCCCCACATCTTTCCTCACTTGTTCAAAGAAGTAGGCAAATACATATATTAAGGATCACACTCTGTGGGTCTCATGTCTATATATTTTCTTATGATGCACTTTTCATGTAGAACAATGTTTCTATCCAGGATTAATTCTTGTCAATATTTCAAAACTCCTAATAGAAATTAAACGGTTACCTGGAATAGCGACTTCATAGGCTAATTAAAAAATTAAGTTTCTTGGCTTTCAGCCAAAAATGCTCCCTCAGTTTGGACATGCTGATTATCTCATCTGATTAGAAACTCTGATTACCAGTAATGTGCCTTTTGCTATCAAATTGAGCAGTTAAGTACCTCTTGATAAATGCAAATTTATTTGCAATGACAAAATCTTTTGAAGACAACACAGAATGGGGTAAGTGATAGGAAATAAAAGTGCTCCATGTTTTAGAAAGTTCAGGAACCAATGACTTACAGCGGTCTTTATTCTAGCACACTCTTGCTTGCTGAAATCCTTCATGTTTTTGGCATCTCATATAAATGCTTCTCTATGAAGTCTGCCCTGTATCATCAGGGAGAAATAATTCCTCCTTGTTTTTTGATCCTATGATATGGTATATGTACCGATCCACAGCATCTTACTTCCATATTTTCTTGGCTTTAAAATGCTATCAATTATAATCAGCACCATTATTATATGTGTATATTCTACACACAAAGAAAAAATAGTAACTACCAATTAAATTATGGTATACCATCTTGATTTTAACATGTAAAGAATTACAAAAAAGTGTGTGTTACAGAACTGATGAGATACAGTATCATGAGTAATTTGCATTTCATTTCCCTTCCTAGGTCATTAAGAGGGAACTACTGTGTCTTGGTCATTTCTATGTCCTCAGGACCTTACACTATGCCATATATATGATATATATTCAATGTATGTGTTATACTGAATTGTTAGTTTAGAATGGCACTAAGACTCCCAAAGCTGGTGACACTAGGCCCTTGGTGACATATCATAGGCTGTTCCTGCCTTTTACATACCCTTACAGGTCAGTCTAGTCTATAAATTAGACAGTAAAAAAGAAAGCACATGAGCACATGATCCTAAAAGACTCACCTACATACCAGAAGTAAACATTTTCACTAAAACATTATTTGTTAGATTTCTGTTGAGACTTGCATTCAGATAACTTGGGGTGCTGTACAGAGAATTTCATATTTGAGACTCGTTAACAGTTTACTTTTGAAAATTGGGCCAAGGAAGGAAGACCATAAAGGACCATAGGGAGAGAAGGAAAGGTCCATTCGAAGCTGAAATTTCTTGTGTGTCCCCCGAAGATACCATAGTCCTAGTCTCGGTGAAACAATGGGTGTTTAATTGGCTGGAGAGGTGGATGGCTGATGGATGACGTATCAGCAGTAATCAACTGTTACTACAATAACACTGCACAGCAAACTACAGCAAAACCTCAGTGCCACATAATAATACACATCTGTTTAGTTCACGTGGTTTGCTGGGTGCTCGGGTGACCTGGGCTGAGCTTACCCACGTACCTGCAAGTCAGCTGGGAGTCAGCTGGTGTAGGCTGAGCTCAGCTGGGGCAGATAGACTGGAGCGGCTCTACTCCATATGCCCCTCATCCTCTTCCTTGGACCAGACACATGTTCTTCTCATTTCTCATGCCAATTGGCAGAGAACATAGGACAAGCAAAAACAAAGTTTCTTAAGACCTGGGCTCAGAACTGCACACAGTTACTTTTGCCTCATTCTCTTGGCCAAATCAAATCATATAACCAAGCTGAAGCCAAGACCCTCCCTCTTTAGAAGAAGACTTACAAAGAGCATAGTTAAGGAAGGGGTGAAGAACTGGGTTCAATGATGCAATTCTACCACGTGTCTAGTAATAATCCTACACATAAATAGTGATTTAGAAAATATATTTACAAAATATATTCACTGATATTTTCTCATTTAATTTTACAACTAGACCAAAAAGGCAAAACAGATACACTTATTCCTACTTTATTGAATTAAAAAGGGACACTTGGAGAACTTAACTTGTCCAAAGATATATACTAAGTGACTGAGATGAAATTTGATCATATTTATTGAGTGTATTAAATAGACATATACTGTCATGTGATTCAGACAGAATTCAAACCCACGGTGCCATAGTTCTTCGTGGATTCCACTGTGGGCACAGGGTGGGTGTGTTTTCAGTAAAGGGATAGGCCAACTCAGAAGAACAACAATATTGGGCTTATCTTCAGGACCATCCAACCACACCCAAACTTTCCAGGAATATGATGCTCTGTTACATACATGAACAAGAATTGCTGCTTGTTCTCATATAAATACGTTGATTTGTGAAGAGATGGCACTGAGTACAAAGAATGATGAAAATGCAAATTGGTACCAATACTGAAATACAAATGGTATCACATACTGATATACTGCATATGGATTTTCTGTCTTCAACTGATTGGAAGAAAAACACATTTGAGGTGATGAACTGCAACATGTTAGAAGTAATTGGCTTAGTAAGGAAAAGGGTGTTAATTTAGAAATATCAATACTACTCCCCTCCTGGTGGATTATATATAGACAGAACAGAATCAAAGCTGCCCAGTGACCTGGTAGTTTATTGTTTCATTTACCACCACGGACGTCTCACAGTAAGTGGGCTTTTACATTTCTACCAGGAACACTGGAGCCTTCCTACCCCTCACTGCCACCTATGGACAGAGGGAGAAAGCATGAAAGTCAAGGTCACCTAATGAAATAAGGACTGGGGCTAGAAAATGAAAAGCTAATTGAAATTCCCAGCAACTTTCCAATAATAATCCTACGATAATGTTAGTCAACCTAACCATCAGAGGAAACCATTCCTGAGGTCCCCCTGCCATGCTCACACAAGGCTGGGATGCTATTATCGCATCTCAGAGCATCCCACACCCTTCTTCTGTTGCATTATGTCACTTGCAATTTATTATTTATTTATGTGATTGTCTTTACAATGTATGTTGCATCCTAGCCTGTAAGCCTTATGAGGGAAGATCAATAAGTTTCTTGTTCATTTTATGTATCCTGAGACCTAGAACAGTGCTTGCCACAGATTAATCAACTCCTAACATTCATCAGATGAAAAACTGATGCAGCATAAACAATTTTACCACTTCTACCTTCCTACAGCACATTTTCTGTGAGCCAGCATGGAGGAGAATAGGAGAGATCATGGGCAGGAGCTGGGGAAGGAGGGCACATGCTCTTGATTAAATGCCCCTTCCCCTTCCTAATGGCTCTTGAGAGTAAGATTAAAATCCATGACACAGCCCATTAGGCACTGTGTGGTCAGGCCTCTTCTCACCTTTCCTGTCTCTTGACTTCCTACCATCAAACTCTAGATAGACTGCCCTGGTTGTTCTTCTTTTGGTTCCCTGAGTACACTGCAACCCCACCTGCCCCGGGACCTTTGCACACACCACCCTTCTGCCCTGACCTCTGTCTGTGCACCTTCTTAAATGACTCATCTCCCAGCTACCCATCCCTCAGCACTTCAGGGAAGGCTTTCTGACTCCCCAGGCTAGGCCAGGCTTTCCTCCGCTCTCCCACAGAAGCTGTACTGCTGCTCTCCTGGGTAGCACAAACCACAGTTGTTATTTTTCATTTGTTTGTGTGACCACTTAGTTACCACGCTCCCCCTGGACCGTAAACTCCATGAAAGCAGGAAGTGCGATGACTTTTGCCTACCATGAATATCCAAGACTTAGCATGTTTAGCACTGCGACTACCTTTTGGCCAGACCTCAGCAAGTATTTATTGAATGAATCAATGAATAAAAGAGACACACACACATCTCTTACACCTCTTTCCTTTTTTTCTTTAGGGATGAGCACCTTGAAGCAATAGATCTGATTCTAAAAATAGCTTCTGTTGGCATACCAATAAATCTTAATTCAAGTGACCTAGGTTTTAGCCAAGAAACAAGTCCCAGCCAGGTGTCCATAGTTTCTCTTAATAAAGTGCAAGAATTTTAGGTGCCTCATTAGCACAGTAGGTAGCGCGTCAGTCTCATAAAGTGCAAGAATTCTATTCTAATTCAGCACAGGCTACCTCGATTTAAGGAAAAAAGACAAATATCTTGTCTCCTTGGCAAGAGACTTCACTCAAGGTATCCCTTCTTACTATCAAACCAGTCATTAGTGAGACTTCTTTATAACTCATTTATCACAGTTTATCACTTATATTGTAAAAACTCCTCTACACTCACCCTGCCACATATGGCCACAGCTTGTTTGCAAAGAATGCTGATCATGCTTTCAAACAAAGCTATTCCCATATGCTCGTGATTCATTTCCCCCTTCCTGCCTTTGCTTCATTTGTTTTACAATTGGAGTTTAGTTTTGAAATGGTTGCTATAACAGGAGGTGACTGGGGAGAGGAAGAATTAGAAGAGGGACTAGAAAGCTGGGGGATGATGTGAGGATGTTGCTTATTAAACCCACAGGCAGGATCAAAGACTGTTGGATTGGAAAAACCCCATACCAAATTCCCACTTGATCCCTTCCTTCCAGTTAAAGTAAGGGAATCAGGAAAACACCAAAATGAAGAAAAGTCCCCAATTTCTGGAATGCATTATAGTCCTATTATTGACATTACAACCGAACCAACATATGGGTCCGTTGCTGACCAGAATAGTATTTGGAAAAACAGAGCATCCTCTCTCCAAAGAATACTAATGAAACTGAGAAATGAATTGTGTAATTGCTTATTGTAACTCAACATAAGACCTCTTAATGGAATAAAATGTAATATAAAACTAACTTGGTATTCTTGGATAATTTATTTCTCCAACAAATATTATTTAGCATCCATTATGTACCATAGCTCTTTCTAGGCATTGGAGATACAACAGTGAAAAAACCAGAGAGGTATCCCTGTACTCACAGAGTGTACATCCTAATAGGAAGAATAGAGAATTAAACAACTAAGCAGGAATGTGTATGTCAGAATTGAATGTGTGCTCTGGAGGCTCAAAAAGGGATGATCACAGCGAGCAAACGAGCAAAGCTACAGTGCTCGTATCTTGAGAGGTGGTCAGAGAAGGTCTCACCTACCAGGTGAAGCAGGAGGCCACTGTGGCTGCCGGGGTCAGGGGAAGCAATCCAAGCAGATAAAAAAAGGGCAAGTGCAGAAGTCCTAAGGCAGGGACGCACTGAGTATGCTTGAACAACATCAAGGAAGCTAATGGTACTAAAGGGGACTGTAGGAGATGAAGTCAGCCAGGCAAAAAGGGGCCATATTAAATAGGGCTTTGTAGTCTATTATAAGAATTGTAGATTTTGCTCTGTATGAGATGGGAAGCAACTGTTTGGAAAAAGGAATGACATGATCTGACTTAAATTTGTAAGCATTCATTTTGGCTGCTGCTGTGACTAGACTCCAACTGTCCCATGCCACTGCTTCAGGAGAGCCGGGTAGGGGCTCCTCTCTGGTCTCTTCAACCCCCTATTCAGACCCTTTCCTCCCAGTTTCTCCCACAATCAGATAAGGTCTTATTCCAACAATAAATCCCATTCTGTAATATTCATTGTGATTTGCTTCCCAGGTTAAAATGAGGCAGGGCAGGGACATGGGACAAGCAACACGATTAACTTTTCCTGCCTATGATGAAAAATGCCAAGATATAAACATTATAGTGAGAACTGGAGGGACTTCACCTTAAAGCTAAGATTCCATTTTAAAAACCAAGGAGTTAGGAGGTAGGATTCCTAACATATTTTATGGTAATCAGCCAACAACTGACCCTATGTTAAGGCAGGACAAGCGGTCCTAAATGGTATGTCCTCACTGCTTGAGGGTAACCACTACCCTGGAGAACAGGATCAAGAAATCCTTGTGTTGTTTATCTTCCAGAATACCTGGAGGACAGACTAGGGGATAGACATCATGAGACTACATGTCAGGCCTATGCTGCCCCCCCACCTTTGCTCCATTCTTGAAAGTCTTAAAAGACAGAATCCTAAGCCCTTAAGTGACCCTCCTCTCTGAGGCTGCCCACACTCCCCTTTCTTTGAGTGTGTACTTTTTGCCTTAAATAAAGCCTTCTTAATCCTCAACTTACTGCATTTTGCCTCTGTGCTCTTCCAGTGGAAAGCATCTTTGTTACTTTGCTATTTCATTCAGTTTTCCAGATTTAAGCACTAGTCTCTCTCTCTCTCTCTCTGCTCTACTTCAGACAAGTAGGGAAAGGCTACTAAGATTTCTGATGGGCTTGTAAATTCCTGTCACCTGGGCAACCTGGACAGGCCTGCAGCTGCACAATCAATCAATCATGCTCTTTAGTACCCTGCCCAAAAATCTCCTTTCTTTGCCTTTAGGAAGTTCTGAGAACATAATCTCACTCTATCCAGTGCTCTGTGGCTCACCCAAACCCCAGGTTAGTAGGAGCTTAGTTCCCACACCATGCAGATTCAAGTGGACACTGGACGCCAGGTGACCCTGACTTTAGGAGCCGGCAAGGGACCTGCCCTAAGCAGAGCAGGAGTTCAATGAGCTTCCCTTTTCTTGCTGTGTTCTTTCTGCTCTCTGCTGCCTGCTTGCCTGCTGACATTTGCTTTTACTCTCAGTTTAATAAATTCCTTTATTACTTACACTCATCCAACCTGTTCAATAATTCTTTCTCAACCAGAGTCAAGAGCCCTCCCCCACCCAGGTTGAGGCTTCACCGAGTGCTTAGGGAGAGGCGGCCCCAGAGGCAGCTGCCTGACAGCAAAACCATGGCCACCTGCACCTGGGGAGTAAGTCCAGGCGGGGAAGAGTCCAGGAGCTGAGCCTGGCACACTCCACAGTTTGGAGATGAGGGAGTAAAGGAGGAATCAGTGAAGGAAACGAGGCAGGAGGGGCCCCTGCAGCACCTGAAGCTCATACAAGCTGGGGAGGCCGTCATAACAAAAAAGAATTCAAAATTACAAATAAAAATCAAATATACAAGTGAATATACATTTAGAATGTGAAAAGAGATCACATCAAATTATAATTTTTTAAAGGTGGTAAATACAATAACTAGCGTATTTTAAACTATTTAACTGCATAATACACCCCTATAATACTTCTATCCTGCACTTTTTGATCAACTCTTCGTATTACAATTATTCTATACTACTATTTTCTACAGAGAAAATGGAAAAATAACATATCTTCCTTCTAGCATGACTGATCACATTTTAAAAATTATTTTTAGTTTGTATGAATAAAATCAGTGTCCTGACATTCCTGGCTGTTTATAGTCTTGGTAGAAGTTTGAGCTCCACAAACAAAAGAATCCTCTAAATCTGACTTCAAATAATCTTTATTTTAAAAAATATTTCAAATATATAGTTTACATATAATTGTGTTCTCTTGTATTCCTGATAAGAACTTCCATTTTGTTAAGGTATCAAAGAATCAAACTGTACAAAAACCATCTTAGTTTATACATCCGATGACAAGAAGGATTTTCCACAGCCTGCTGTCCGAATTCTATTTCCCTTTCACTCTCACATGCTTCTGGTGCTGTATCTATAGAACAGACACACTGATATCATGACTCCATTTCTCACCAGCACCTTTGTGCCTTGATGCCATTTATGTCAGCACATAGGCAGGAATATTTTTCAAAGCCATTCCTACTCCAGAGGGATAGAAATAACTCAACTGTACACAGGAAAAACTACCAAACAACAACAACAACCCACATTATATACCCACTACACCTGAACTAATGCATCTCCAGCTCAAGCTATTCTCAGTCTTTATAGCCATTCCAACAGTCCAATACCATCTGACATAAATGTCATATGACATAATGTCATCTCACATAAATAGAAAGTTTTAACTTTCTAATGAAGAAACTTTCAAACATATACAAAAGTAAACAGGATAGTATAATAAATTCTCATGAACCCATCAGCCAGTTTCTCCAACTACTGACTCAAAGTAAACCTTGTCTCAGCTATACCTCCCCTATTTTTCCCCTTTCTGTATTGATTTGAAGCACATTCTAGATATATCACTTCATCTATAAATGTTTCAAAATATATTTCCAAAATATAAGGATTAAAAAAAATAACAATGACATCATATATCCCCCAAATGAATAATTCCTTAGTATCAGAGTAGTGTTCAAATTTCTATCTCATAAATTGCTATAAATTTGTTTTTATACTGTTTGATTCAGAGTTAAAGTTGTGATTAAGTGACATGTTTCTTAAGGCTTTTTTTTAATGTATCTTTTTTTCTTGTAATTTATTTAAGGAATCAGGTTATTTGTCCTATAGCATTTCCCTCAATCTATATCATTCTAATCACATCCCTGAGGTGTCATGTGTTTATCTCTTTTTCCTGTCCTCTGTATGTCCTCTGAATTATAGTGGATCTAGAAGCTGGATAAGATTCAGGTGACGTTTTTGGCAAGAATACTTCGACTGGTGTTATTGGAGGCATTTACGGTCTGGTCATTTCCTGGATTTTGATGTTAGTAGGAGTTGGTGACCAATGTTGCCTTAGGGTGGAGTTCCCCAAATAGACCTGGAGACAGGAAATACTGTGAGGGTACCTTGGGACACCTGCATAGCACCTTGGGAGACCAGTAAGGTACTCTGGGAAGTAGAACAGGGAGGGGAGGAAGTCAAAAAAGACAGCTATCTCAGACAAAATCCCACAGAGGGCATTGTCTTGGTGATCCTGTAGGGAAACTCAGCAGTGTAGATAACACTTCAGGATTTCCCTGACTCAGGAATCTGGATTTTCATACACCTCTGCCTTTCAGTGATTGGTTAAGAGTTGCTTGACCAGAAGGAGGCTAGGGAAGAGATCACTGGAGACAAGAAGAAACCGAAAGGCCACCCACAGTATTGGAAGAATCATCTACTGGCTCTTGCAACCATCAAGTCTTCAATACCCCATGCCCCCTTACCAAGGAGGGCGCACCCGACAGCTGCCTCCTCCCTTCCACCTGTGCAACTATCAAAAAGGCCCCAGTTTCTCAGTAGCCCCAGTCAGAGCAGAGCTTCTAGGATGCCCTGTGAACAAGTTTGCTCAGTCAACTTAAATAGCACGATGTGGAGGGATGCAGGGGCTCTGTGCCAGCCAACTTTATTCTTTAAATTGCCCATTTAGGGGGGAAAATGCTCTGATGTTCCAAATCAAGCCAGAAAACCTTAATTTTGTACTTATCTCCTAAAATGTTGTCACCTGCAATACTGAGAAACTTCATATGTGTGTGTGTGGAAGAGATTCCTCCATCTGTATGAAAAGCTCTATAGAGAAAGCTAAAACCCTTGTCATCTACCAGCATTATTTCTGTAGACCAGATCTTCTCCCTGTAACTATGGAGGCTCCCTATGTTGCCCTAAGGTCAGAACACAGTAAGAAGCCAAGCCACTGATGGCAGTATCAAGCTACCAAGGGCCCAGGCTACTCGTCTTTAAACAGAAAAACCCCAGGTCATTTTAATTCACCTGTTCCTTGCCAAATTCTGACCGTTTTTCCTTCACATTTCTCAATTCTGCCCTGTCCCCTCCCTGTCCTTTTGCAAAGTCAGAGTTGTTCTAAAGAAATGGAAAATATGCAGACAGACTTGAAGAAAAGCAAAATCCCAGAACAATCAGAGACAAGAGGGACAAGGAAGAAAGACAGTGTGAGTCTTGCCTTAAACGTGGAGGCAGCAGGTGCTAAGGATGGGGAGAACTGAGCTGGTGGGTGGATGGCTATGACCTCAGTTTTTTGTTTGTTTGTCTGTTTGCACCAGGATCATCTTACTGCCAATAACAAACTGGCTGGGGAAGGGAAAGTCTGAGGTACTCAATATTTGCTGCTCTGTCTATAACCACAGTTTATAGTTTCTTCCTTCAGATATCCTCAACTCCATACCAGTTGCACCTGAGTTGGTTTGAAATGCTGTAGCCAAGATAGTCTCTTCACCGATTCCCTGCTAGACTCTGCCTCAGGGTGGATTTCCTGGGGTTAGAACTGGAGTCTACCAAACACTGCCAGGTCCTTTTGGAACACCCTGGATAACCTTGCTGCCCTGGAGTCCATCCAGACTCCTGACCTTCCCTCCCGTCTCAGTGTATTTCTCCAAAGCTTACCTTCTTGATAAGAACTGGCTGCCCACCCCCCACTCCCCACTTGTCTCCTGCCACCAGTCATTAATCCCAAATTCATACAGGAAGTCTCTTGCCCACAGACTGAACAATGTCACTGATTCCCAAGTGCCAGTCTCTCTTGTTGCCCAAGGAAAGTGCCTTCCCCATCCTCGTGCAATTCCCCCCACATTGGCCTTTGGCACCCCCAAAGGGCACGAGAGACAAGAGGCTTTACTATTTCACATCCCAGAAGATGGAGGACCGATGTATGAGGTATGTCCCAATATGAGGTTAAATGTGGGATGACCCTGGCAGCCAGAAACAGAATTTTCACCCAAAAATTTGGCTTTGAAGGACAGCCAAGCCACTGAATGGGTCACAAAGACTCAGCAGGATTGAAGACAACTGTCACTTTTAGTTTTCAATCAACATTTGGAAATTGTGGCAATATGCAATTTTTTTCTAATATTTTTTTCTTTCAACAGTCACATTGTAGTAAAACTACTGTAGAAAAATTGAAAAATATAAAAAAGGTTTTAAAAGAAAATTAAAACCAGCTCTAACCCCACTAAATAGAAATAAGTGCTGTTAGTATTTCAGTGTATTGCTTGCCTACATTTTTCTACTCATATGCAATACATTATAGTATGCACATGAATTATTAATATAAATAATTTCAATTATTTTTTGTGAGTATGCTTTGCATCTCTGAGACTCCTAAAGAACAGTGTTGTACTTTATCATGTAAATACTTAGTTTTTTAAATGAGTAAATTGATAGCTGATCACTATAGAAAGATTGTGGCAGATTCTGAGATAAAACAGAGTTAAGTACTGATCTATTCTGTACCACTCATTAGCTCTGTGACCTTGGGCAAGTTTCTTAAATCTCCTGTGCTGCAACTTCCTCTCACTTAAAATGAGGACAAAAACACCTACTTCAAAGAGCTGTTGTGGTGATTAAAAGGGAAATTGTGTGTGAAGTGCTTAGAGGAGTGTCTGGCATGCAGTATTAAATAAAGGTTAGTTATCAATACTACCTTCACCATCTTTGTATTACTCCAACACTGCTTTTAAAAAATGAGTGGATTCATAATAAAATGCTGACCCAATAATTTACCTATTCAAGGTTGATAAGAGTTTTGGTTGAACAGCAAATTATTCAATTATTATTTTATTGAATTGGGAGTTGAACAGCAAACACTTCCTGGAGGCCAAATAATCCAATGGGCAAGAGCATAAATTTTGCATGAAGACAAGTAAGGTTTAATTCCTGATAATAAACATTGTTGTAGTTAACGTAAGGGGACAGCAAGTGTTCTCAGAGCTTCGCTTCTATTAGTTCATTTAAGTCTCCCAATAACCTTGCAGGTACTGTGATTAGCAGGACACTGAGGCAAATGAAGTTAAGAAACTCATAGCAAGGCAACAGGCTAATCAAGGCACCGCTAGGATTTACACTCAGATGACCTTAGACTTTGGAAGCCTAAACTCGCTTAGAAGTTTAAATAGAGCCTTGCTTTTAAATACTGCTACTGTCCTTCCCTCCTCCTCCGCGGGGGTCACATTCCCAGAGCCCCTGTGGATGCCTGACATCGCCAATACAACCGAACCCCATCTATACTATGATTTTCCTATGCATACATACATACCTATAATAAAGTTTAATTTATAAATTAGGCACCAGTAAGAGATTAACAATAACTAATATAAAACAGAATGATTGTAATATACTTTAATAAAAAGTATGTGAATGCAGTCTCTCTCAAAAGTTCTTATCGTACTGTACTCACCCTTCCTCTTGTGGTGACGTGAGATGGTAACGTGTCTACTAAGGAGATGAACTGAGGGGAACGACGCAGGCGTTGTGACGTTGCGTAGGGCGACATCTGACGCTACGTCAGCAGGAGCCTCTGCTTCCAGACGGTGGTTGGCAGCTCACTGAAACCGGGAAAGTGAAGCCGCGGATAATGGGGACTAGTGAACATTGCTGTGTGTTTGAAAAGTTATTTAACGTCTGTGAGTATTATGTTAGATTGCGGCCTTTTTCTTATGGATTTGAAGAAATTATTTGTATGTTCTTGATGTAAAACCCTTTGCCAATTACACATATTGCAACTCTCTTAGTCTTTAGCTTGCCTTTTGAGTATCATAATGGAGACTTTTGATGAATAAAATTCTTAATTTTAATGTAAATTTGAAACATCCGTATTTTCCAATATAGTGAATTCTGTGCCTACTTTATCTTCTAGAAGTACTGCAGTTTTCCTTTATCTACAACTTACTTGGACTTGATGTTTTTAGAATGGTGTGAGGTAGGGAGTCCAGGTGCATCTTATTCCCATATGCATATCCAATTGACCCAACACCATTCATACTGAAAAACTGCCTTTCTCTCACTGCTCTGCTTCCTCCCAAAATCAAGGGTCCTTATATATGTGTTTATTTTTTAATATTCTATTCTTTTCTATGCTCTTTTGGTTCATCTTGTACCAAGATCACACTAATTGTGGTTTTAGAATAAACTTGCCAAATTTTTTACTAATGTTAACCCTTTGCATTTCCATATAAAGTTTATAGAGTTTGCCAGTTTTCATAAAATGATCTGTTGGGATTTTGATTGGAATTGCACTGAACCTATAAATATGGGAAGAATTACAAGGTTACAACATTGTGTCTTTTCAATATTCTCTCTTCCAATCCATGAACATGGCAAATCCTTCCACTTATTTAGATCTTCCTTAATTTCTTCCAATAATAATATATATGATAATAATATATGGTTTTTTAATAAAACCATCTTCAAAAACTTCTAATAGATTTTGTTTCTAAGCATCAGATGTTTGAGTTGCTATTATGAATGGTTGTTTTAAGTTTGATTGTATCCCCAGTACAATGCTGAGTAGAAGCAGATAAGTCATACTAGGCATTCCTGTCTGATTCCTAATTGTAGGCAGGAAACCTACATTATTTCACTATTAAATGTGATGTTAGCTGTAAGTTGCAGGTACTAGTTTTTACCTTTTTCTCTACTAATTTCCCTTCTCCTTTATCCATTCCCCATCTTCTATAAAAATTTCACATCTGCTAGAATCATCTCTTATATTATCTTTGTCTTTGTGGGTTTATACCTTTTTTTACTTCTTTGGTTTCAGCGAGGTTTCAAGAAGGACTCAGGATAAACATGTATTCAACCTGCCATGTGTAATTAAAAGTCTCACAAGATTAGATATGAAACAAACCTTTTTAAAATTAAGGATAATCAATCCATTTTAAATTATGGACTTAATACACTGTATGAAAAAATTCTGTTGTCTAAATTGGAAGGTTTTTTAACAAGTCTTAAAAAAATATTCATAGATAGAATAATGTGGGAAACAGAAATATACACAGAGAATTGTATCTTTCTTAAGTGCCCAAAGAACAAAGAAATTTTATTTTTAGCAGCAGATTCAAAGACTCCAAGAAGAGATTAGTGGTCACCAAAGGGGAGGGGTGTGGGAGGGTGGTGGGGAGGGAGGGAGAAGGGGATTGAGGGGTATTATGTTCAGTATACATGGTGTGGGGGATCCCGGGGAAAACAGTGCAGCACAGAGAAGGCAAACAGTGAATCTGTGGCATCTTACTACACTGATGGACAGTGCCTACATTGGGGTATGGGTGGGGACTTGATAATATGGGTAAATGTAGTAACCAGAAAAAAAAAAATGTGACAAGTGTGACTGAGGAACTGAATTTTAAATTTTAAATGATTTACATTTACGTTTACAGAGCCGCAAAAACAAAGAAAATAAATTTTATTTCACAGTAATTTGAACTTTACTTTGAGGTGCCAGAAGCCACCTTTATCTCAAACGATTTTCTTTATAAATTCTGCTTTCCTGCCAAATTCAACTCCCTACCTCATGACAATCCCCTTAGATATCCCTGAGTAATGACCATGTAGCCTTTGCTTAAATACTTCCTATGCTGGAGAGTTTATCACCTTTCACATGGACAGAAAGAAATGTTTATCTCAATTTCACCCTTAAAGTGGTATCACTTCATACTGAAAAACCAATGGTGGCGTAAATAAAGCAGAGGTTTTATTCTGTTCCTACCATAAGGAGTCCATCTGGAACTGGTTTGGCAGTACCTGGTGCCATCAGTAGCCCACCCTATTGCCAGCTGTCTGCTCCTGCATTTCCAGATCATGCATGGCCTTCTGCCCACGTACATCCTACACCTCCAGGCAGTGCCTCTGTGTTCAAGGCAAGGTGAAAGGAAAGTGTACAAAGCATGACCAATTGAGTTAGCTCCTCTATAAAAAGCATTCCCCAAAACATCACTGGGCAACTTGCTCTTACATCTCATTGGCTAGACTATTTCACTTGGCCACACCTAACCACAAAGGTTGAAGTCGATGTTTTATTGGGCCACCATGAACAAAACTGAGATTTAGTTAGTAAAGAAGACAAAGATAAGTGATGGGTCAGCAAACAACAGTGCCTGCCACGAGAGTTTGGTCTGTTTTCTCCTGTTTATTCCTTCCCACCTTGAGAGAAGAGCAGTCAGTCTTTGGCAATTGCTCAAAGCCCAAGGGACCAACTCTGAACTGTCTGGGAAGTAATGGACACAGGGGTGAACTCAGTAACAACTGAAGCACTGAGAACAGATAGAGAAAGCCGACTCCTGCTTCCCAGGGAAAGGAAGCTTAACAAAGGCACGAGGAGGACCTCCAGCTGGCCTGGCAGAGCTGGGAGGGATCAAATTGAAGGTTGAAATAGAGACAGCTGCTGACTGCGTTTGCCAGTCCTAAGGGGGATCGCCTATGCCCATCAGGTGAACAATTCCATTTGATCCACACATGGGTGAAAGCCATTGCCCCCTTCACTTTTTAAGGGCCTGGAATTATTCTTCTCCTATTTAAGATTTACATTCACTAGGGCTACACTTGGCTATCAGCCTGAACTCGTGGAACCACGATGTGGGCACATGCAGGCAGATAGCACTTACTTACCACCCCTCACTCCAGGAGTTTCATTATTTGTGGCATATCACAGACTTGTTCCTTGTGCCAGGCCCTGGGCTGAGCACATTGCTTGTTAGCACTTATCCTCATAATAACCTGAAAATTTTTGCAGTTTTTAGATGAGAAAACGGGGACTCCAAAGGGAGCCATACCAAGGTTCAAATCCAGGTCTGCTGGACAGACTCTGAAACTGCATGCCTGTAATCAGTGCCTTCTATTTGTTGCCTTGAAGACAGAAAAAAGCTAGCGTAACTTCCTGTTTACCAAAGAAAACACACACGCATACAGCCCAGAGGTGTCAAGGATGCCCAGACTGACAGTTGCAAATGGAACAGTGAAGATCTGAACCTAGTCTCCCTCGTCTCACTTCTTTGACACAAACTTAGCATGTCTATAACTGATGCCCTTAGTATTTTGGAGGGCTAAGTTCCACTCTTTGCCAGAGATATCATTTTCAAACTTTAATGTTTCTTTAAGACATTTCATAATCACATTAAGGTTTTTACCTTTTAAGACTAGCAAAAACAAAGTTAAAAAAAAAAATCACATGCCAAATGTAAAGCGTTAGGGGAACTTACCAGACACAAGCTCTAGATTCATTTTCATTTTGTAATTTTGCTGAAAACTAAAATAAAACATGACAAAATGTCTTTAAATTGATTCAAATAATCTTCCCCTTCATCTTGGAGGAACCAATCCAGAGGCAAAAGGTGCCCCCTTCAGGTCAGGTGACCTACTGCTCTGCCACTTGTCACCAGTCATCATCCACTCCCTAGGGAAGCCTTCCCTGACCTGCCTTTCTAAATGCAATTTCCCATTACAGCACATCTGGGATTCTGCTTCTGGCCATGGCAGCTGGTACTGAACTAGGCCTCCTGCAGTAAGCAACTGTAACACTGGACCAAATATATCAAATTAGTTTTCAGAAGTTGGGCAAAAGGGCAGCACATGATGATCCCTAAAATATGAGTCCTGTGATAGCCTTTCTGACTTTCCAGATTGTGGCCCATGGAGGAAGCCCGACAAGCACAGTGGACTTGCTGAGCCAAGACAGCAAAGGAAGGCAAGTTTGGACTGTTCAGGGCAAGGGACATAGAGAAGGTAGCTGTGCAGAGGGGCAGCTCCAGATATCTGCCTGAGGATCTATAATTTGAGGCTTCGGCTAAATACCCAGTTAGTTACTTGTTCATCGGTGAGACTCCGTGAAGCTGATCAACTGCTGAAGAATTGAGAGTTGAACAACAACTGGAGCCTGAGTAGGTCTGGGACATGTTCAAGGACTGACCAGTCAAGGTGGAGACATGTCACTGACCTCAGCACTCAACAGAGACCCCAGAAAGGCTACTCTAGACCTACCCTACCAAAGCTTTAAAACCACCCTTGAAAATATCACAATGATCTGCAAATGAACTGCCAGCCAGAACACAATTCACCCAGCACTCTATTAAAGGAGACAACAAAATTCATATACTCAATGATGCAGCAATGATAATTTGTAGCATACAACAAATAATTTCCAGACATGTGAAGAAGCAGCAAGATATGAACCATAACCAAGGGAAAAGCAGTTCATTGAAAAGCCTAGAAATGACAGAGATGATGAAATTAGGTTAGGATTTTAAAACAGCTATTAATGGGCAAAAGATTTGAATAGACACTGCCAAAGACATACGGACATTAGCATATTAGCACACTAGTCATTAGGGACATACAAATTAAAACCACGAGATACCATTCCACACCTATTAGAATTGTTCAAATTTAAAAAGACTCACCACGTTAAGTGTTGGCAAGGATATGGAGGAAATGGGACTCTCATTCTCCTTTGGTGGGAATAAAAAATAATACACTTTGGAATCCAGTTTGAAAATTTATTTAAAAAAATAAACATACACCTACTATATGATACAGCCATTCCACTCCTAGGTATTCATCCAAGAGAAAAGGAAATATATGCTCATACAAAGAATTATACACAGATGTCTATAGCAGCTTTATTCATAATAAAAACTGGAAAAACCCAAATGCTCATTAAAAGATGGATAAATTGTGGTACATGTCAACTCAGAAACTGCAAAAGGGTTTGAGATGTGACTCTGTTTGCAAGATAACGAGGTATCTTGTCACAGTTTCATACCATCAAGAGCTCCTGAACTTTGCATCTTGGAAATTTACTTGCCTTTCCAGCTTAAAAATCTTGCAAATAACTCCAATTGGCCCAGCTTGGCTCCGAGGTGCATGCACCCAAATGTGAAGGGAAGTCAAATGTGGTGAGGCAAGTCATAAAAACCATTTGGCTCCTGCCAGACATACAGTTAGAAATGGAGGCCATTTCTCCAGAAGGGAGAATGCCAGGCAGACAGCGGTAGAGCCAAGCACTACACACTCCCACTGTTATCTACACTGAATCTAAGAGCTGACGGAAACTAATCCCCGAAGAAAAATATTCATATACATACTGAGTTCTAACGTGAAGAAGAGAGGGGAGTGACATGAGTAGAGAAGAGAGAAACCAGGGGAAGAGAAATAAGTAAAAAAGAAAAACCAAGAAATGCACAAAAGTTTAACTAATAACTACCTTCTTTTGTAACAAATCACAAGAAAACAAGCCAATATTTTTGTGAACTAGTTTTTCTGGTAAAGGATATAAAATATCAGGTATGAAGACTTAGTCCAGATTCTGACAGGGCAGTCTGGTATCTGTGGTGACTGGAAGCCGATCTGGTGGTATTGGTTCCCATGTGAGAGACTCAATGATGACAGGCAGGCATACTGTATACAGAGGCAGGTAAAATTGCTAGCACATTTTAAAGTTTCCCACATTAAGGGTTAGAATGAAAAATGGCTTTCTAGCTCTCAGGAAAGAAGATTCAATAAAGCATACAATGCGCCTTTTGAAAACAGTGTGACAAACTGAGGTCTTAAGTGCAGAAGTACATGGGGACATTTATTTCTGAAGTATGTTTACCAGTCACAATGGAGACTTTAAGGTGGGTCTGCAGTCAAAGCAAGTGGAAATCCTTGGCATACTGCTATCTTCCCCCCTCATGCATGTACCAAGTTCAATTCTCTAAGTACCATAGTAAATACACCTATTTCACTTTGCTTGACTAGGTATTTCTCAAGTTCATTTGACCAGGGGAACTCTTTTTATCATGACATCTATTAGTATCTAAGGAACCAATGTTCTAGGCAACCTACTTTGATGAATGCGGCCATGTAGGTAAATATTGTACTTCCAAGGGTGGTGAGCTGAGCGATAACTGTGATGTTTTAGTGTCCCTAAGGAAATTAATAAGTGAGACATTACTTCTCAAGTGTTTTTCTTACAGAATGAGTGTTAAGTGCAGAAATCCCACCCACCTTTTTTTACAAACCATGCTGATACAGAAATGGGAACATGCTACAAGATCTTACCATAGTACTGAAAGCACAGGCCATAAAAATCCCACTTCAAAGCATTTTACAGAGGATGAAGAGAATGTCAACATACAAAGAACAACTGTGAAAGCTCAGAAATGACCAAGTTATCTCTGGTCTCTGAAAGCAGTGTTCAAAACTGCCTGAAGAGGGTCCTCTCCAAATGATGTTGATTTACCTCATTCTCTTCCATGCCCATGACCAGTGACTAATGTATATAAGGGAGCACACTATACACTTGCGCATATACGGGGTCCCAGGAGAGCTCGGACTCTGCAGCAGCTATAGCCTGTCTCTAGAGACAGTACCCATGCAATGCCCCTCATTGCCCCTGGGCCAACTCAATCAGAAATTACATTTTTGATGGCACAGTTAGATATCAACAAGCAGAGGAGCAAAGGGATCCCTGGCCTACTGCAACATGTGTGTAAAGGTAAGGAGAAGAGGTGAGGGTCACACATGTTCCTGATAGCTGAGTTGGCTGAAATTTGGAATGAGTTTTTCATAAGAAACAGTATCATAGGTGATGGATAGATTTTTCTAGGTATGTAGTTCAGTTTTATCATTCTTAAATCATTTTGAGGGGATTGAGAAAATATACTACCACTTAAAACATTATTTCTCTAAGAAACAAAAAAGCATGTTGTGGTCTAAATATTACACACTAAATAAAATAATACTGAGAATTAAAACACTGGTAAATTATGGACAGGCTACAGTTAGTTATCTAAATATCTAGAGTTTCCTTCAAGATGTATTCATGGTCCATGTGACATACTATGGTTTTTTTTGTTGTTCAGAATTTTCTCAACGTGATATGACACTTTAATTCCTACAGCAATTCCTAATATAAACAAATGCTAATCAGCAAATGTCTTTTAACTCTTGATTTGGAAATCTGGTATTCATAGTTAGAATGAGAAAGTAAATGCCTTAAACAGAAATACATTTTACTCAAATCTTATTTTTTCCTCTCATTCAATATAAAAATATGCATTTCAAAACAATTTAAGATATTTGATAAGCTGTACGAAAGAAAAGGCCCAGCCAGCAAACTCCATTCCCAGCCATGTAAGGGTCCAGTTGCAATGCAGCACCGTACGGTGAGCCAGTGACTGCAGGTATATATTTCTGTTTTGTAAACTCACACTGACATGAAACACTATTAAGAAAAAGATATGCTTTGAAGAGCAAAATAAAGGTAAAGCACAGAGCACCTCTTACAATGTTGTAATAAAATACTCACTAATTCTTGTGTAAATATCTGGGATAAGATGAAAGATAAAACTCAATATAAAAGGAGTTAAATAGTAAGTGTTTATAAAGTCAGTTTTCTCTGACTTGTGAAAAACTGATCAAAAATCTTTTGAGACAACATGGAAGTTCACAGGTTCTCTATCTGCCAAGGTCACCATCTGCCACAACAGTTTCTTAGCTGGCTACCTAGGTTTTGGTATTACAGACTGATGCATGAGGTCTTATATTGACATCAAAACTTCCTTCTTGTTTTGTGCTATGATGCTTTCAGTGGTATACCATCAAGTGCTATCACAAATAGATTATAACTGTACTCCATCATAAATAGAGCTCAAGAAAGCACATTCTGCCAAATTGATTTTTTGAATCTTCTAAATTGTATTTCTTCACTCACCTGCCAATTTAAAAAATCTATTAATTTGTAGAGGGCTTCCTCATCACTAATGTGATTAGTAATGCTGTAACTCAATTCAAAAGCAATCATTTTTCAAAAACGGGACTCAGCCCAGCAAAGCTTAAGCATCAGCCAAAATCTACTGCCACCCTGTGGACAAAAGGCCAACTCGGCAGTGATATGTGAAAGTCCCTTTATGAAAAATCCAAGTAAAAATTACTCTCAAAATATTTCAGCCCCTACAATTAGTTTACAACTGGAAATTTAAATTTAATGAGAGGATTTTAGTCCTTTGGGCTAGAATGTCACAATCAGAAAGAAAAGCAATTTTAACATTGATTCTTATGATATTGTCAGAAAGTATAACCACTGATTTAAAAAATTGTTGAAACAATGCATGATAAAAGCTATGGGGATAACAGACATTGAATCTACAATTAAAAGCTAATCATTTTATACTTTTTCACCTGGACAAGACACAAATACTAAGCATTTTCTACTTTTCTATCTCCAGAAATTCCATGAGAATCCAGAAATGAAAAAAAAAAACCCATAAAAGTAAAACCTGCATCTAGCTGGTTGGCTATGAAAAGCCTAGAAATAGCACCAAGAAGCATAAGATAGAATTGTTGCACAGTGAAGAAAAATGACAAAACCTGCAGACATTTTTTCTACTGAAGCTTTAGTAAACTGGAAATAATACATTGTGATGGTTTTTCCAGTGTTACCATTTAGTAGTTAGAACTACTTGCAAAACTAGGGCTGAGAGATGATAAATATTTATGGAGCCACCTGGTGATCTCCTTCCTTGAGTACTACCCCACAGGGGCACATTCTCCTTTGTGTATATGGGAAGTTGCACAGTTGGGACCAGATTGTTACAGGTGCTCTTGAAACATCAGTGAGACAAGCTGCCAACTAAAGGAAAAAAAGGAGAATGGAGAATGCTTTACTATGCTTTTCCACAGATATAATCGCTATTTCATTCATTTAAAACCTAAATAAAATGGAAGCTCCTTTATTCCAGATAACCCCTAAGTTCAGAATTCCACACATAATTTCTTTATAGAAGCAGAATATGATATACATCAATATCCATCTTCTTATTGAATGCTTGGTCATTTTAAAAGGAGAATTAGAAACAGGATCCAGATGCTGAATGATGACCTCAGCAACATCATATGAGATGGCTTTTGGGTTTGCCACACAGTTTGAGTTTCTTTGTCGTGAGCAGCTGTGCCAGGCCATTGAGAAACACCAGAACGATGGTCATGCACATGACGATCACGTAGTGGCTGATGCTACAAGAGGAAAAAGAGAAACATGTTACAGGCAGAGAGAAGACATCTGAAGAAAAGCATCCGATTCCTCCAAATAATGTTTCTAAATGTACACATAAAACATACAGAATTATAAAGGATACCAACTATTTTGAAATAGGTAGCAACATGTTAAAAAACAAATTTGTTATAGAAGTAGAAATGAATATAAATACTATTTTGAGATATTGCCAACAACTTAGTATGCCATGAAAATGTCTGGTTGGTATTAGCAGTGCTGTGTCTTTGTTACCAGTAGAAATGGAATTTCAAAATCAAGCTTTCAAAAAACTAAAGATAATTTTCCCCCTCTAGGTCTGGACTCCCCTATATGCCCCCAGGTTAAGTATTCTGACATTTCTGAGCACATGATCCTATGTTTTGAAATAAATTAGAAGTATTTTGACAAAACTGCCAGCCACAAAGAAAGAAAAATGTTTTTTCAACTCAAATTCAGTGAAGTGTAAAGTTAGTCAAGGAACATAAATAAAGGAAAAAGGACATATCTTGTTATTAATCTCAGAATCAAAGCTACTGTCTCCCAGACTTCTGGAAAAAGATATAAAGTTACTCAGTTCCAGTTGTCATCTATTTGCAATTATAAATGTTCATTTTTTTTTAAGTACAGTAATTGTACTGTCTACCAAGAAATTGGTTTGATGATAAATTCAGAAGTATGGGAAGAGATTTAGGACATAGATCTGACAAACATACAATAAAGCAGAGGCTTCGTGCATAACATTTGTACGGTATTGCCCAAGTTGAGCTACACTGCAGATTGGCAATTACTTATTTACAATGCCTACCAGAGTTTACATTTAACTATCTGACTTCATCATAAATTTGCATGTTTTACATCCTTCAATAAAGGTGGGAGGATAGTTTTAGCAGACTTGTAACTGAATTGGCTTGATGAAGGGAGGTCCTATTTTCTCTGCCTTCCTCTTCTCTACCCCCAGTAAACATGAGGAGTCATGGTGCTGGTTAAAGAAGCCCCTAGCCAGGAATGGCCCCCAGGAAAAGCCCCAAGGAAGCCTTAGGACATAGGGGAAATAACTGTTGCATGAAGGTAAAGCAGGCTGATCACCCAGAGAGATGTGGAGACTAAGGGCAAAGGGGAAAGACTTACAGGTCTCCCTTCTCAGTGACTCTAATCTAGTAAGTGGGCAGCCCCCAAATGTCAACTTGCGGGGCCCAGGCCAAATGAAGCAAAGCTTTGGCATGTTGGCAGGTATTTGCCATAGGACAGGCCCCTCAAGGCCAGAAAAGAAGGGCCTTCTACTATGTGTGCACTCTTTAATAAAAAAAATAATTTGGGTGGGGGAGTATTGTTACAGCTTTTAAGTAAGAACCTCTAATTCTAAAGTTTTCTAGTCTGATCACTATAATTTTCTCTAGAAAGGCACTGGTTAGGGCATTCTCATTTTGAATCTTTCTTTAGGTTCATCTTAGAAAGTAAATTTGAAATAAAAAAGAAGAGTTGGCTAATTAAAAAACAAGAACTAAAACTGGTTATATCAGAAATCTGGTTCTGCTCTAGGGTAGGCTCCTGACCGAAAAAGAAAACAATAAAATCAGTGCCTTAATTGTTAAATATTAACATTAAAGATTTTTGAAACTTTTGCTTGTTTTCACTGTAAAAATAATTTAGGAGATAGTGGATCTGGAATTTTTTTCTGCTTGTGTGTGTGTGTGTGTGTGTGTGTGTGTGTGTGTGTGTGTGTGTGTGTGTGTGACGATCATTATGTAGCTTTTATAAAGCCACTTTTCAATTACAGAAGAAATCACTGATAATTATTTAAAAATGAAAATAGTGATTTTAAGACAAGATATATTTATCATTCTATCAAGTCTGTCTGGGAATAAAATTATCTAGATATTTAACAGAATACTCTTTTGAAACTCATGCCAAAATAGACAAGGTTATATTACTAAAATTATGTGAGCCATGCTGACACTATCACATAGAAGTTGGTAACTGGACGACTGATCATACTTCAAATGTTTTCCAAAGCTGGGCAACTCAAGCTTATCCGAGCACAGAGGTGCTGGGGAAAGACGCTGTTAAGCAAAACTTAAATCAGAATAATGTCCTCTTCTCAGAGATGGAGTAGATATACTTGTCTCTACTTTTCCTGCCAAGTACAAAAACTCTTGACATTACATATAAAATAAACATATGAAGACTGAACCGTGGGAAAAAAAAGACAGTCTGGCTGGGGGCCTCAGACCTGAGGAACGACACAGCAGTGAGGTCCTTGGGTTGTCTTTTTGACTCATTTATACCAGACTTACAGGAAGAAACTGGCAACCTAGAAGTGCCAATGGGCACAGACAACAAACAAACAAACAAAACCCAACATAAGAAAAACCTACTCTCTCCAGCTAAAGGACAGACAAGGAAAGGGCAGCCCTGAAAGATGAAGACTTTTTAGCCTTATCAACTGCTCTGCTTCAGCCAGACACCACAGAAAAGATGTTCCACTGCCACTGGCTTCAGCAAGGCCATGGGGGAGCCCAGACTTCCATCCTAACCAGGCTGTAGAGCACCCTCACCCTCTGCCCCGCACCCCATGCTGTCAGGGAGGGCTGACCAGGGAAGCTGGTCCTTTCACCCAAACCTGGCAGTGGTAAGCATGTCCCATGCCCCGGCGGTGTCAGTGGATGCCTCATGAGAGGCCTGGACTTGCACCTCATCCAGCAGTAATGGATAGATCCCCTCCTGCTCCTCACTGGGGTCATGTGACAAGCCTGGCAGAGAGTCATTCACCACCAACAGGAGTGAAGAGGCTGTTCCCCTCCCACTGACATTAGCGGCATGAGGGGAACGTGGCAGGACCTCCTACCCTTCCTAGCCGGGGAATTATCAGTGCAGCCTGAGAGGCTTAATGCCTTCCTCTGCCCTGCAATATAGGGCATCCCCTCTTGGGGGTCAGTGGAGGCTGAATGGGGAGCCTGGATTTCAACTCCAGTCATCCTTAAAATGGATGAATTTTAAGATAAGGAAATTACACCTCAATAAAAATATTTGAAAAGAAAGAAAAGATTACATTCTAGCAGCTTTTTTGGGTTAAATTTTGCTACTACTTTTAGGCCTTTTAATGTTTTTAATTACTTTGAAATGGCTTGATTTCAAACCAGTAGGTAGGTGACCTATCCTCAAACTCAGTGAAAGTCTGTTTATAAAAGGTAGTCCATGGATCACTTATCTCCACAGCCTCTTTGCTCATTAAAGTCAACATGACTGGCAGGGAAAAGTTGTGAAGCTCGTCGTCTTCATGCTATTGAGCCATAAGGCATTTGGATTATGATATCCACCATCGATCAAGTCTTCCTGCCACCTCAGCACAGCAGAGCTAAAGAAGCGTCAAATTTCAACCTGAAATGAGTCCAGCTGTTCCCACTCTCGCCCCCCCAACCCCCCGACTATTCTGACGTCATGTAAATAAGCAGTTCTCAAGATGTGCACGTGCGATGCAGAGGGGCAGGGTCTGTGTGGGCAGGGGCAGGCGGAGTCACCAGGCGGGCCGGTCCGACCTGTACAAGGGCTGGTAAGAGGTCAGTCATACTTCTCCATCAGGGTAATGGGCAACAGAAGCAGGCCCTAGCTGTCAGGTATGTTACTGAGGAAGAAAAAGGCTGAGAATCCTTGAGTTGAATAAAGCTAAGATATTTAATGGCAATTATTATTACACTTAGGAGGGTATTAAAATATTAACATAATGATAAGTTTTCATTATATCTAAAGAGAAATGATACTTTAGTCATCATTTGTATTTAATACAGTGTAACAATAGTGCATGTAGGAAACAAAGTCCAAATGAACACCTCCATCAAATCAAACTACAGTTCAGTCAAACTGATGATGCAGACCTCATCAAACACATTCAGAACCTAAATTTAAATCCATGTTTTTATAATTATGCAAATTACCTCAAAGGAATTTTTTCTCTGGTTTAAAAAATGCACTTCATTCAGTATGCCATATAAAAGGCAATCCTCCATAAAGTTGAAGACTTGATCAAAAAGAAGAAAATACTAAGTTACAGGTCTGTGAGTGCAACTCAGGTTTAAGGCCTGGTAAGGATAGTCCTCACATGGCTGTCATGCCACGAGGTTCTCCAGAGGACTCATACCTGCAGTTGCAGTTGGCTATACTGACTAGAATGTATTCCTTTAAGATTTAATTCTGGTAAAATCTGCTCTGAAGATGTATTTTTAAACATACTGGACTATACCCATAAACAGATATACTGTCTCATGCTCTAATAATACAATCTTTATTTTTAAAGAGACTATTAATTACTTATTGACCTAAAACTAATAGCTGAGGAATCCATCAAGTCTATTTTGAAAACCCTCTGCAGTCACCAAGACAACACTATAAACATCACAGATAACGTGCCAGACTACATTCATGGCATTGGTTAGCACCCATTCTTCTCTAAAGTTCCAGGACAGACTCTCACCATTTCTGTATTCTTAAAGCAATAAGATAGTCAGGACAAAAGGAAAACATTCCATTCCTACTAATAACAGATGTAGAATGGCTGAAATTATTAACTTACTACTGATATAAAGGGGGAGTTTAGAAATAAGATCTGTCACAAACCTAACATGGAAGGAGCACAGTCAAATACCCCTGGATCCCAGGAAGGGAACTCTTCCAGGATCCGTGACATGACAGGCAGTAACTCAGCTTTTCAAATATACATTCACAAAGGCATAATTAGAAACCCAAACCTTAAAAGCAACAGTCTCACAAACAGAATGCAGGACAAAGTACAGTAATGAAGTTCTGATATGTGAACTCTATTACACGGTACATTAGTTTTGAATCTTCAAGCATATTTGCTCCCCATTATCCACACCTTTTCCTCCCCTCTGCAATCATCTTCCTTTCTTAAGTGGGCATCTTTTTGATGATACACTAAGAGGCAAAGAAAACAAACAGCAGAGCAAGGGGGTATTTTGGCAGGAATAACCATGAGAGTATGTGGGGCATTTATGGAGGATAGTTCAATGCCCTCATCCTGATGAACAGAACTGGGCTCTGAAATCCCCTTTTACACCTGCTTTCGAGATGTGTCCCAGAGCCAAGTGCCCCCATTTAACCTATGGAAGTTGAATTCATGAAGATGAAGCATTGAGACTTGAGATACTGAGGTTTAACATAACTTATTAACTGGCTAGACCTTTATCTTCTTCCTATCCACTTTGACTTTCTAATGTTGTATAGATGTGGGGTAATGATTACACATTACATGTGATTTACAACATAAAGAACAACAGGCATAAACCAGGACTGTTCCAGGGACACCTGGATGTATGGTCACTGCATGTATAGGGCAGCCCCCATTATAGAAAATATTACCACAATTATTTCTACAGCATAGTTTCCCCCCTGTATAGCATTAATTATATTTTAACATGTATCATAAATCAATTACAGTACTGAAACACGGAATCCTTGACTCTCTACAGCCCTAGCCAAAGTCCTTTGAGGGCGCACACAAGGCCTCAGAGTTTTAGCCCCAGAGTCTGTTTACAGCCTTTCTTTAACCATACCTACTCCCCTAACAACAGTCTTCTTTACACGATAAGGTTTTTCTCTCAATGACAATGTGAGACTCACTATCCGTCTTCTGACATAAATAATGAACCGCCAGCTGTGCAGTTGGAAGGATGTGTGGTGCCATCTGCGGGCACCCGCACACCCCACGGCCACCTTCCTATCAGAAAGCTGCCTTCTACCTCACTTCATTCCTTCGGTATTCTCTCTTTGAAGACATGCTGCTGCTCTACATCTAATGAGACCAAAAACAGTGCTTTCCTGACCTAAAATGCCCTTTGGCCCATTCCCTCCTAAGGAATTTCTTTCTTCTTTAAATCCAAATTTATACTATTCAAAACTTTGCAGTGAATAGTCCCTTTGCAATAATCACATATGCAAGATTAGATACAAAGTCACTTTTTAAAAAGAGCTGATCAGAGTTAAAACAAAGACTTTGGGAAATCACCTTATGTGGGGGGCAGTGGGAACTCTACAGCCTTGGCTACTGAAGTACTGCCTTCCAGACTTGCTCAGCCATTTACAGGACTGTGACATGAGCGAGTCTGAGTCTCCTTAGGGCCACAGTGTCCTCATCTGTAAAATGGAGACAGTCAATATATCTATTGTGGAAAATACTATCTTCCTCACAGCACTGTAATAAAGGTCACATGAAATAATGTGTTGGAAGACACTGTAAACACTGGAGCACAGTACAAATGCTGGTTATTGTGGCAGAGGGGTGAGGGGGGCAATCCTTTCACAGACATCAAGTTTGAGCCTCTTACCTAATATAAACGGATTCCCTGCTCTCTGAACTGCTGTGAGCACATCTCTCAGGGCCCATATATCAACCAACTGCTGGGAAAGTGGACTCGGCATTGCAACGCACAGCTTTGCTGACCTTGTGGGTGGTCGCTGCCTCTCCTCTACTCTGTGAACGAGGTTACTCTGTTCGGGTCCCAGTACTGGCTCCAGAACCCCAGCTTTGGCAGAGGGTAACTAGAATTGATATAACTAGGGACAGTCACTCCTTCCACCTATAATGTCATTCTCCACACGCATGAGTGAAATGAAATGGTAAAACAATCTCAGAGGTGTGAGGGCACTCCAGTGCAGTTACTGCGCTATACTTCTCCTCTTTCCAATTAAGCTTGTAAGAGTGCTCTATACCTATACTCTACATCCTGACCTCCCATTTCATTTACCCATTTTCCTTTAATTTTTATCAGTCATACATGCAGTATTTAAAAAGCAAAATAATGGAGATTTATAATGAAAAGCAACAATCCCTCATGCCTTCTTACCCACTTCTTGAGCAATCACTTAAACTACCTCTCTTTTTAGATCTTCTGATGGTTACCTCCTTAACATGAATTAGTAAATACCTCTAAATTGCTGTTTATTGATGCATCCATTTAAAACATTATTAAGTCCATGCTAGGAAAGCGGAGGATTTAGCCTACTTATACAATACCCTCCTCATTTTAATTTTAGATAGTTATTTTAGTTCTTCTGTTTTTCTTTATGAATAAGCTTGGAGCTTTAATTTATATATAAGAAAACGGAACCATTTTAAGTGTTGAGTTAGATGAGTGCTGATAAACGTACACCCATGTAGCCATCAGCACTTTCGATATACAGAGCATTTCTGTCACCCCTAAAATTCCCACATGGCCTTTTACTATCAAGCTCCCCCTAATTCCCAATTCTGAAGGTGGATGGTGGTGACGGTACACAACACTGTGAATGTACTTAATGCCACTGAACTGTACACATTAAAAACGGTTAAGATGGCAAGTTTTATATTATTTGTATTTCACGACAGTTAAAAATTAAAAGTCTCATATACAAAAACACTGTATTTATCAGAATATGTTCCAAACAAAATTCTGACATATGTCTAAAATGAAAAAAAAAAAAGAAACTATGGATAAAGTAAGGAAAGGCATGCCAAATACAAGAGAAATTATCAAGGATAAAAAACAGAACTACAGAATAACATCAATAATACTAGCTGCCATTTACTGAAGCTCACCAGATGTCAGGCACTGTGCTAGATGCTTTACATGGATTAATTCACTTAAAACGACCACAAGAGACAGAAGAGAGATTAGAGATTAGGTCACTCGCTGATTGTCTCACAGCTAAAAAATGGCAGAAAGAGTTCAATCCCAGATGCTCTAGTCTAAAGCCCATGCTCTGGCTCACCAGCTGTCTGGACATTTGGGGATCAGAGGGCTGGTAGGAGGAGACACCAAAACTTTTCTTAAGTGTTCAAACTTAAGCGTAATGAAAACAAAATATCTAAGCAGTGCCTTTTACATGCCTAGCACATATGGAATGAGCTACTCAAATAGAATGACTGCTGGGGAAGGCAGACATGTATGTAAATGACAAGGCTGCCTGAGAGGTAGAAACAGAGGAGAGAATGTCCAACACAGAGCCTCACCCAAACCTGCACAATTCCTGGCAACATAAGTACTGAATAAATATTGACTGAATGAAATCAAATCAGTTTATATACTCTGTCTCCGAATGCATTTGAAAAACAAAAGGCAGAAGGATTGATTTTGCTTTCTTCCTGTTAAAGAGAAGACATTTAACGGATTACGGCAATCATTGGCATTCAAATTACAATAAAGAGAAAACGACTTTGGTTCAGGTTATACTTTAAGTAACAATCTTAAAGGTATCACATGTTAAAGTGTTCCTATATTAAAGACTCTAAAAGGCAGATAATGATTACATTCAATTTAAACCACCACATTAAGCTCACAATGCAACTTGAATAGCTTCATTTTTCTGAAGAGATTATGAGAACACAGACTCTGGTGTGAACTACTCTGAAACCCGATTCAAGCAGTTTCTCTTGCACCTTCCTGCGGCCCTGCAGTTCACTCCAGACTTAACATCTATCTCCACATCATCCCAAGAAAACACTTGCTAATGTGTTAATGCCAAGAACTGGAGAGATGTGTCTCACTTTTAGAGGCTTAAAATAATTGCTACTTGCTATGCTTACCTCCAAAAACCAACTGGCACCTTCTATACTAAGATATCAAGTTGCAACCTTATGAATTTCTATGTGAATATACACTATACCTTGTTCCAATATCAAGCCAGCTGCCATAATCCTTGATCAAGAAGAAAAAATGCTGCAAAATAAAACAAAACATGGCTCATTAAAAACAAAGGCTATTTAAAGTTGGTCAAAAAACAATGTTGTTTTTAGGATTATGGGTTTCAGATTTCTGCCCCTTAGAAACACTATCCGACTGGAAGCAATAATATGCCCTTCACTGAAATCTTTGCTTGGACTGAAATGAACAATAGCCTAAAAGCTAGAAATAGCATTACCATTCAATTAATTGACACAAAAGTGGCATTTGTGAATAGTAGAAAACCAACTTTGACCCAAAGACCTCAGTGAAAATAAGCCATATCATCCATTCATCAACAAGTATTTACAGACAGCCCACTATATGCCAATCACTATTTGTTAGGACCTGGAGATAAACCCTCTTTCAGGTGTATAATCTAGTGAATAATTCAATTATTGCATGTGTGTGTAAGATGAGTGTTATTATGGGAAAATACAGGCAATTACAGAAGCACAGAGGAAAAGGTATATATCCTGACTGGGCATAAAGGAAGGCTGTCCTGATAAAAAGTCTAAAAATCTAAGCAGAAAGTAAGAGTCAGAGGAAAGAGGAGCTTGGGAGAGATGGAAGGAAAACTATATTTTGATAGAGGAAGTAACTTTGATAAATGCCAAGAGTCCAGATAGAGCTTGGCAGGGCCGAGGTAAGGTGGCATCGAGTATACAGGACAGAGAGGTGAGAAATGATGCCAGTCAAGCAAGCAGGAGCTGACAGCAAATGGCCTTGTAAGCTAAATTATGCAGTCTGAGTCTTTAATATAAAATTAACCTGAGTATTTAAATTCTCTTCTATTGCACATGTCTTGTCTATTTGCCACTTTGAGAGCAAAATGAAAAGCTAATCTGTTCTGACGTTATGTGTGGTCAGTTTCAGAATCTCTTGGCTAGCCAGTTCAATATGGCACAAAAATGGTCTCATCTAAGCAAGTGATGAGGAATTTGACTTGGGAAGTTACACTACTTTGTGCCTCCCATTACTTCTAGCATGGGATGCTGTGTAGTGAAGAATTAGCCTTACCCAGAGAGGTCTGGCCTTTGCCTTCAGGCCTCGGTCACTGATAGCCTAGTAATGTAATTTATATTGGAGGCCTTGGGCCACATGGTACAAGTTCTACCTCTGGATGGACTGGAGATTAAAGGTCAGCCATGGGAACAATGTGTGACTGAGCCCCAAGACAAAGCTGACACCAAGGTTCTGGTGTATTGCTACCCATCAGTGTATCGCTCCCTGTGTGTTGCTACCCATCAGTGCTGGGAGAGTGCTGCCATCCCGACTCCACAGTGGGGGGATGCCCAGTGCTCGCATTATGGACCCCTCCCAGACCCTGCCCTTCCAGGCCTCTTCCCTTGGCTGATTTTCATCTGGATCCTTTCCCATAGTAAACCATAACTGTGAACAAAACAGTTTTCAGTGAGTCCTTCTAATGAACTATCAAAACTGAAGATAATTTTGGGAAGCTCCTGAACTTGCAGGTGGAAAATAGGTTCGTCTTTTTGTTAACACACTACATAGGAGAGGCCCAGCTGCATGCTCCTCACTCAGAACTCATTTAATAGAGCTATCATTTGATAACATCTTCCCACTTGAAAAGCTCTCTTTCCTCTTTCCTTTCTTCCCTTCCTCCCTCCTTCCCTGTTTTTCCCTTTCTTTCTCAATCTAAGGGTTAAAAATCAACATTTCAAGTAGGAAAATGATGTATTACCTAAATCTAAAGTTAGCCTTTTCTGTTAACTCCATATGGAAGGTTCATTTTGGATACAATGTATCATGGAAGACTAGGTATAAAATGACAGATTCAAATAAATCAAGTAAGATGACTTCTGACACCTTCCAAACACTCTTACTGCATAAGTCGTATGACAAGAAAGTAATTTATATGTGTAAATTATGCTAGCACTTATAACTCAGTATCTAAAGATTTCATGCACAGAAATGCATTCAGATTTCTCTTGATTTAATCAGCATTTAGTTTCTCAATCTTATTTTTACTGAATATCTAATAATGCCTTACCAAAGCCATAATGTCTGATATGATGAGAACCATGAGAAAAAGGCTGGAAAAAATAAAGAAAGATTATACATAATTAAACAGGTACATTTTTTAAGAACATTAAAATAAAAATGAGAATAATCAAATTACCCAATATTCTGTTAGTATTTTTCCTTCTGAAAACACTACCTTCAATAAGAGCTCTTTTCACATTATCATGGGCAACAGTCCCATAGTGATGGGTCTAACTTCAAAAATGTTATTTAATATTCTGAATATTTATTTCAATGGTATGAGACATGAATTATGATTTAAATTAAACTTTTAAGTTTGATATAATGGTAGATACACATGCAATTACAAAAAACCATATAGAGGGATCCCATGTTCCATTTGGCCAGGTTCCCCCAATGGTACTATCTTACAAAGCTACAACACAGTATCACAACGAGGATACTGACATCAATACCATCAAGAAAGAATGTTTCCGTCATTACAAGAGTCCTTCACGATACTCTTTTAAAGCTACACCTCTCCTCCCTGAACCAACCCCCTGTCTTATCTCTCACCTCTGGGAACTACTAATCTATTCTCCACTAATCTGTTTTCTTAATTTTGTCATTTCAAGAGTGTTGTGTAAGTGGAATCCTTTATATAACACTCTGTAACCTTTTGGGATTGCCTTTTTTCACTCAGCATAATTACCTGGAGATTTAGCTAAGGTGTTATGTATATCAGTAGTCTGTTCCTTTTTATAGCTGCATAGTACTCCATTGTATGCATGTACCAGTTTATTTAACCTTGCAAGCACTGCAGGACACCAGGTTGTTTCCACTTTGTGGCTATTACAAATACAGCTGCTATAACACTTACATACACTTTTTTGTGCAAACTTAAGGTTTCATTTCTCTAGGAAAAATAACCAAGAGTACAACGGCAGTTGCATGTTTAGTTTTATAAGAAACTACAACACTCTTTTTAAAGTGATTATAATATTTACATTCCCATTAGCATGTATGAGAGCAATTTCTTTGCACCCTACCCAGCATGTGATGTTACTATTTTTTTATATTAGTTATTCTGCTAGTTGTTACATAATACCTCATGCAGTTTTAATATGTATTTCCTTTTGGCTAATGATGCTGAACATCTTTTCATTAGTTTCTTTGCCATCTGTGTGTCCTCTTCAGGTCTTTTGCTCATTTTCTAACTGAACTGTTTGATATTGCTGTTGAGTTTTGAGAATTCTTATATATATTCTAGGTAGTAGTCCTTTGTCAGATATGTAATCTGTAAATATATTTTCCCAGTATGTAGTTCCTTTTTCATTCTCTTTTCTTTTGTGCAGAGCAAAAGTTTTTAATTTTAATGAACTCCAATTAATCAATTTTTTCTTTTATGGATCATTGTTTTAGTGTCAGGCCTAAATCTTTCCCTAGCTCAAATTCCAAAGATTTTCTCTCCTGCTTTTTTTTAAAAGTTTAAATCTGTGGTTCATTTTGGGTCCGTTTTTATATAAGATGTGAACTTTTGGTCAACGTTTTAAAAAAAACAATACAGTATGCTTACCTGATTCCTTAACAAGAATATGAAGAACTTAATGCTTATGTGTAATACAGAATCTTAGCTTTTTCATTTATAAAAGAAATGGACAAACTTTCCTCCCCATTAGTATGTCTCAAGCAATTAGGCAATAAAGGGGAAAAAATGCAAATCCTGAAGTCATCTAGTGTTTTCTCACAATTCCAAACAGAAATAACAATGAAAAGTGTTCCCAGGTTTTGAAATCTCTATATACAGTACAGAGGTGCAAGAAAGCTACAGATTTCTCTTGTCTCATTTACAAGTTTTCTCTTCTAAAATAGTCTTTCTTCCAGGGAAAATTCAAGTGATCAATTAGTGAATATAATTACACAATTCTACTTCATCTGAATTCATCCTTAACTTCTTTTTAAGAAATAACTGTTTTTCTAATTATAGGTTTAAAATAAAGAAATGTAACTCAACAGTTCACATACGCAGATATACAGCACAAGTCAGACTGATCATATCTAATGGAAGTATTATATATCATTCGAAACACATCTGATATAACAGACATACAATAAGAGTGTTAAACTAATTAAGAGTTTATGGCGAACAATGGTCATACAGTACAACCTGCTACCCAAAGTATGAATTCTCAAAGTTAACAACCCCAGTAAAGGCTTTGTCTAGCACTAGCTATAGTGGTTCTAGTAAAGAATCCACTCCATTTTAGACAGCTTCAATTATTACAAAGTGCTTTCCTTCTTTGACTCAAAATCAGCGAAACAAAAATTTCACCCTATGGATCCAGTTCTTCTGGAAGAGGAAAAGAATAAACACAATTTAAATGCAACAGACCTTTACATATTTTCTTTGAAATTTTGTTTGGTACTTTAAATGTTTTTTGAAAAGCAAATTATTTTATTGTATGACACAAATATTGTTCTGGAACCCTTCTGAAGTAAAACACACCTGATTAAGTTACTTACTGTCTTCTCAGCCTCTGTTTCCTTATCAATACAATGGGCTTAATACCTACTTCATAGTATTGTTGGGGCAATTAAGGTAACATATGTAAAGTATCCAAAACAGTGCCTGCATATAGTAGATACGTAATAAATTCCGGTTTCTTTCTCACTCCTTGTAACAAAAGTTTTCAGTAAAATTAAAGACACGGTGAAGATACAATCTCTGCCCTTATAGTTTTCATAGGGTACTGGTTATAGTCAGGGCTGCCATGACAAAGTACCACAGACTGTGTGGCTTAAACAACAGCAATTTATCTCCTCAAAGTTCTGGAGGCTAAGTCTGAGATCAAGGTGTCAGCAGAGTTGGTTTCATTGAGGCCTTTCCCCTTGGCTCGCAGACAGCCATCTTCTCCCATGGTCTCTCCTCTGTGTACGTCTGCATCCTAATCTCTTCTTCCAAGGGCGTTGGCCCACCCATATGACCTCATTCTACCTTCATTATCTCTTTAAAGGCCCTATCTTGAAATATAGTCACATACAACATATGAACTTGGGGGGGGACACAATTCAGACCCCAACAGGGTGTGAAACAGAAAAGAATAGAATAGTTTTATCACCATGAGTCAACTAACTTAGCTGGAAGGGTGAACAGCTGAGTAAGAAAAGTTTATTAGAGAATATAATATCTGATATATAATCCTTATTAACAGAAAGGAAAAGGTTTTCCAGGGTAAATCATATTCTTGAACCCTTCTTTGGAAATTGAGCAACAGAGAAGTAAGTTGCCCAAGGTCACAGAGCTGGTAAGGGCAGACTTTCAACATAGCAAGTCTGGCCTCAGAGCCTGTGTCCCTGAGCATTATGCGCACTGTCGCCCCAAGGCACTACTGACTCTAAGAAGCCTTTAGCATGCCCATTACTTTCCTTTGAATGTGCCCTTTGTTTCCCTTGTTTATTCATATATTGTTGTTGTTCTATTTATTCATATATTCTTCAAATAAGAAGGCATAAATATAACAGTGTTCAATATTCATAGTGCTCAAATCACTATGCAAGTATAATGGGATTATTACTCTCCTTGTTCTGTATACAATAGTTCTATTAAAGCAGGTTAGTTTTATAATATAATTTTATCTCTAGGAGTTCGGAAGGTACTGAGCACCTAGATTCTATGAGTTTGCCCCATAAATACCCTTTGATTCAAGAAATAAATACATGTTACTGGGGTTTTATCCAAATGATAATGAATATTATCTCTTATCACCTCCTCCAACCTATTTGCAATGGTCTCTTGATTGATCTCCCTGCTTTTCTCTTGTCCTTCTAAGGTTATTGTCCATACAACAAAGAGGCCTTTGAAATCTTCCAACGGCTTTTGCTACAAGTAGGGAAAATTCTAAAGCCCTAACTATGGCCTAAATGGCCCCATATGATCTGGCCTCTGCCTATCCCTCCAACTTTATTTCCTACGACTCTTCTGCTAGTACACTCCATTTATAGCTGGCCCACTGCTGTTCTTCAAATATGTTATACATGTTTTTAACCTCACACCCTTTGTATGTCCCTCTCTCCATCTGTAATGCTCTTTATTTATATAGTTTCACGGTTCACTCCTTGTTTATTCAGGTCTCTGCTTAAATATCTCCTCCTCATTAGAGGTTTCCCCATTCAATCAATTTTTCTTCCTGACATTTACCACCACCTGACATTTTATTGTCATTGCAAGCACTTTATTTCTTACTTGTCTCCCCGAGTAGATGGTAAGCTCTATTCACCAATGAATACCAGCAGCTAGAACAGTGGCTGACATATAATAGAAACTCAAAACACTATGTGCCAAATGAATGGTACAAGTAATCAGTGTAAAATAAAATTGAAAATGGCTACTACTACACATCGTGACATTTATTTTGGGGGTGTGTGGGGGAGGATGGGTGAAACAGGTGAAGAGGAAAAAAATGTGACATTTCTTTTAGTTACAAGATTAACTTAAGAGCCTCTTCCTTTGGGTTCCATAGAACACTAAAAATATTTGACCCGGGAAAAATTAGACTTGGTAGAAACAACACTGAATAACATTGTAAAAAGCTAAAATCACCCAGAATAAAATCCATTAACTGACAAAATAATGATGGAAGAAGAAAATCTTCTTGTCAAAAACCAAGTCTATAATATCTAACCTTGGTAAATTAGGCCTGGTAGAGATAAAACCCATAAAAGAAAAAAATCACAGTACCATGAGCTAAGATTCATAGACACTAAGATAGATAAAAAATAAATGAACCAAAATTTCTTTGTTGAAGTTTTAAAAAAGCTGACTTCAACTAATTTTAATAAACTAAAAATCAACGTGAAAATATCTGAAAGTAGTTTACTTTCACTTCATATAAAATTAATTAAAAAATTAAGTTGGCTTAACAGAGTTTCCCCTTGCAATTTCCCAATAAAAGTGGTTCTGATTCTGAATTCCTAAATATGGGAGCATAATTCCTGAAGAGGAAAACATCCAGTAGAACAAAATGGCATATTCAGAATGACAGTGGCAAAACATCTCCTATTCACTTCAATCAGGATAGGGCATGAGAAAATGAGCTTTCTAGTTGCTGGACCACATTGTTGACCATCTGGCTGTTGAATACTTCTGTAATCCTAAAACATTCCTTCTCTTTCTCAGCTGCCTTCTAATACTCTCTATGACTTGTTGCATTATGAAGACGATAAAGGTCTTCAAGGTCCATCTCAGGTCATGCTGTGAAATAGAGTGGCCTCAAAATATCTTCCTCAACTGTGACAGACACTTCTGGTTGGCTGTTTCTCACATCCACTTTAGTCCACAACTTCCTTTTCCATAGCCATCTTCCAGTTTAGAATGAATTTGTGCCAGTTAGAGTTCTGATTATTAAGACATAATCCGAAATCTGTTGGATGGGACATTTGGGAAAGCCACTGCTTCCTTGATGGAAAAGAGAATCAGCTGACACCTCTTTTTGCCTTGTTCCCCTCTTAGTCCACCTTCCTATTCTGGATGGCAGGACTCATGGATCTCCATGGTTCACGGAGGTAGAAGAGGGAAAGCCAATACCCTAAGAATGGGAGAGCAGAAAGGCAGGGTTGCCGATGGCATCACTCCAGCTCTGGACTGCCTACTTCTAGACTCTGCACTACGTGAGATACATAAAATCTCTATTTCTCTCAGATACTGTTAGTTAAGTTTTCATTACTTACAGCCAAAGCATTCCTAATGAATCAACCATTAGGTGATCTTCATGCACAGATATTTCCTTTCAATGGCCTCTAACCAAAATACACAAGTGTTTGAGACAAAGCATTATAAAAATTGAGAAACTGTATAAATTATTGATATTTAGAAAAATTCATTTTAAAGTCATAAAAATTAAATAATGCTAACACCGCTATTGTACTCCACTTTTGTTCAATATATATTTAAGGAATGCATTGAAAGAAAAGCAGAACATCCCACTAGTTTGTTATATTGAACTCATCTGTGGCATTATGGATCTAACAAGAAAGCCATTAGTATAAACTCTACCTCCATTTAAAGAGTTTCAGGTCTTTTTTAAGAATTGTGTTGTAAGGAAATGTTTAGCAATATAAATAATGAGAATGAAAATGTAGATAGAAAAGAGAGACGGTGTCACTGATTTTAGCAAATGGAAATGGCAATGAGGGGTGAAGAGACAGGCTTGTGCGATGAATTAGGTAAAACAGGATGAGGGGCTAGTTCTCAACAGGAAGAAAGGGAATTGCTGGGTTCAGTGTGTGATATATTAAATCTGACGGGTCAGTGGGACATCGATGGGGAAATGTCAGTGACCTATAAAAGTTTAGAGGTCAAAAAAAAAACATTTCTAAAGCCTCCACTTCGTCACCATTCCTCAGCTTCCTATCTTTGTGTCCAGTTTTTCATTAGTTTCAAGACAGAATTTCTATACACACACACACACACACACACACACAGTTGATGAGTCTTCTACTTCCCATCTCACAGGTCTCCAGCTCTTACTTAAACCATAATTAAAAGCCCTCCTAAAAACTGTATCCACTAACAGAGATGCAAGAAAGTACATGACATTTATCAGTTTATTATTCTATCTAAGTAAGTAAGTTTTATGTGATATGGACAAGTTATAAATGCTTTCAAAGTTAGATTTATGTAAACATCCTGCAAAAATGTAAGAAATTAAACTAGAAATGAGATTTCTACAATTTTTAAACAGTAGAAGAAAATCTGTTTTATATGCATATATAAACCCAGGTCTAGTTTAAACTCATCCAGAAGAACATGCAAATTTATACTAATATTAGTTATCTTTTTCATCACTGAATATGCTAGTGTGAGTCAAGAATAACAGAACTGCTTAGAAGCTTCATATTTATCTCAAGTGTTTTTCAGAGAGGCTGATCAGACTTGTGCTGATGAAGCAATTTTACTGGTTAAAAAAAGCAAAGAGTTGACAGATTCTCTTTCAGAACGTTGACTGCATAAGACTGTCTACTCCAGAAATTCCTGAAAACTTGAAAAGAATATTTCCTGTTCCGTTTGTCAAATTTGTAAATAGCAAAACTGAGAAACTATGTATGTAATTGACATTTGGAACAGTTAATTTCAAACCATGTAAAATGAAATTATGCTAACACATTTAACTAATGCATATTTAAGAAATAACCCTCCCCAAAAACCCAGAATGACACTCCTTGCTTTTTGTAGGCAGTTATATCTACAATAGACAATATAATTTAACATTTATGTTTTGTTGTTTTCTAGGAGGCCTCTTCACCAGCTTGAATAATATTCTAATAACATTTTTTTTTGTATCATTAATCTACAATTACATGGGGAACATTATGTTTACTAGACTCCCTCCATCACCAAGACCCCCACAAACCTCATTACAGTCACTGTCCATCAGCGTAGTAAGATGCTGTAGACTCACTACTTGTCTTCTCTGTGTTGCACAGTCCTCCCCGTGCCCCCCCATTATACATGCTAATCGCAATGCTCCCTTTCTTCCCCCACCCATCCCTCCCTTCCCACCCATCCTACCCAGTCCCTTTCCCTTTGGTAACCGTTAGTCCATTCTTGGGTTCTGTGTTTCTGCTGCTGTTTTGTTCCTTCAGTTTTTTCTTTGTTCTTATACTCTGCATATGAGTGAAATCATTTGGTACTTGTCTTTCTCCGCCTGGCTTATTTCACTGAGCATAATACCCTCTAGCCCCATCCATGTTGTTGCAAATTGTAGGATTTGTTTTCTTCTTATGGCTGAGTAGTATTCCATTGTGTATATGTACCTCATCTTCTTTATCCATTCATCTACTGATGGACATTCAGGTTGTTTCCATATCTTGGCTATTGTAAATAGTGCTGTGATAAACACAGGGGTGCATCTGTCTTTTTCAAACTGGGCTGCTGCATTCTTAGGGTAAATTCCTAGAAGTGGAATTCCTGACTCAAATGGTATTTCTATTTTGAGCTTTTTGAGGTTATTAACATTTTTTAATAGTATCATTGATATCCAAATGTATGAAGGTTTTTTAATGGTATCTACTAACATTTTTTTTATACAAAGAAATAGAATAAAATAGTAATATTAAAAAGACCACCTACAGACTGTAATGGGGTACATGGGGGGGACCTGATAATGAGAGGAGTCCAGCAACCATAACGTTGTTCAAGCAATTGTACATTAATGACATCAAAATAAAAAAAATTTTTTAATGACCACCTACATGGTTTCTCATGGAATTAATTATAATCCACATCTCAATAATAAAGTTTATATTAAAAAAATACACCAACTCCTTAATATAAGCTAAAAAAGCATTTGAAAATACACTTGCACCTGATTAGTTATTTAAAATTAGGAATATAATGCTCTTTACTTGACTCAAATATATATCCACTTCCTTTCACATTGTAGTTTAAAATATCAGAAGTAATCATGAATATCTAAATTATGGAGTATTTAAGTAGATTATAATATCCCCATTAGTTGGTATACACTTAGGCAATTATGTTACAGTTAAGTATGTTTATATACACATTTACAAAAAAGGGAAAATGCTAACTAATGGTTAAAAGAAAATAGGGTACAAAATTCTGTGATTGGTGTGATTACAATTTTGGAATAAAATAGGGCTAGTAAGAAAAAGACTGTCTATAAGAATAACTTACAATTGGATGATTGAATAATAGTTCTGTTCACTATTTTCAGATATTTTATATATTTTCCAAAACTTTATGTTGCTTTTACTGTGATTAGAAAATAAAACTATTTTTAGAAGACTGGTTAGCAATAACAAAAAAAAATGTGTCTATTATCCTAGATTCACTTGTGTCTACACTTGTTTTTTACCCACGTAGAAGGTAATTTTATTACCTTGATATGTATTTTATTTTTATTATTTTTTTTTGAGAGGGCATCTCTCATATTTATTGATCAAATGGTTGTTAACAACAATAAAATTCTGTATAGGGGACTCAATGCACAATCATTAATCAACCCCAAGCCTAATTCTCAAAAGTCTCCAATCTTCTGAAGCATAACGAACAAGTTCTTACACGGTGAACAAATTCTTACATAGTGAATAAGTTCTTACATGGTGAACAGTACAAGGGCAGTCATCACAGAAACTTTTGGTTTTGATCACGCATTATGAACTATAAACAATCAGGTCAAATATGAATATTCGTTTGATTTTTATACATGATTTATATGTGAATCCCACATTTCTCCCTTATTATTATTATTATTATTATTATTTTTTAATAAAATGTTGAAGTGGTAGGTAGATGCAAGATAAAGGTAGAAAACATAGTTTAGTGCTGTAAGAGGGCAAATGCAGATGATCAGGTGTGTGCCTATAGACTAAGTATTAATCCAAGCTGGACAAGGGCAACAAAACATCCACGGATGCAGAAGATTTCTCTCAAAACAGGGTGGGGTGAGGTTCTAAGCCTCACCTCTGTTGATCCTCAATTTCTCACCCGATGGCCCCCCTGCGACTGTGCCTGTCTTAGGTTGTTCCTCCCTTGAGGAATCTTACCTGTCTCTGGCTAACCAGTCGTCTTCCAGGGCCATACAGGGAAATGTAAAGTTGGTAAGTGAGAGAGAAGCAATATTGTTTGAAAAGGTTAGCTTTTTACTTCTTTGCAGATTTATGCCCTGTGGCTTCTATGCCCAGCATTTGTCTTGAGGTATCTTTACCACTTGGAATAATTATGATATTCGGTAATTTCGATATGAGGCATGAATTCTACTTAAGGGTTGTAATTAGGAAGGAAGAAGAAAAGCTATAGGAGTAGCAGACGTAAGAAAATATGGGAAGATTGATTATTTCTTTGACATATCTTCTTGTAGAGTAACATAAACATGTATAGGTTTTAAACTACTAGTTAAATTGCGTACACACTTTAACATAATAGGAATACAGCTACATAAGCAAAGCAGACCTACAATTACCAGTCATCTCCAGTGAAACCAAGAAAACCAGTTAGGTACCCTAGGCATTTGTGAAAACTAATCAATGATATGATGGATATTGTCTAACTGAATTTGAATAGTTTGAGAAAAATCAGACAAATTAAAACAACACATTTCTGGGAACTGTTCACATCCCATATGTTCTTTTAACAGTAGATAGTCTATAGTCGCAAGATTTTGGAGCGCTGCAACTTGCACTTCTCCTAATTCTTGGTTGAGTTCCGACAGTATAGATCCAGTCAAATTTGTTGTTTTACTGTATGCACAGGCCAGCTTAGATATCTCCTTCTTCATTCCAATGGCAAGTCCAGGAACCGGTGGGATGAATGCAGCTACAACTGCAACAGCGCCAGGATCTTTGTTGAAGTTTTTTGATGATCATCTTCTGGAATGACTCTTCCAGAGAATGTTGATGTTGGAAGTTCTTCTTCATATCGTATCTTAATTCATTTTCTGGGTAGCCAAATTAGGCTTTGATCCTCTGTATAAACACAAACAAACCCTTTGCCCACACATTGATATGCCCTTTATACCATTGTGAAGAACTTATTGGAGATCACCACATAGGAACTGCTTTTTTGTTTTTTTAAGAGAAAGGAATATTATCAGAAAAATGTATTTCCATAGCTGATCATCTGACACCCTTTAAATGATCAAAATTAAGGATATTTAAAGCATGCATTAATTGTTGATTTACAGTTAGTTTTATCCTATCAGGGAGTAATCCCCCTTTTCTTTCTTTCTTTCTTTTTTTTTGTTATCATTAATCTAGAATTACATGAAGAACATCATGTTCACTAGGCTTTCCCCCATACCAGGACCCCCCAACAAACCCCCCTACAGTCACTGTCCATCAGCATAGCAAGATGTTGTAGAGTCACTACTTGTCTTCTCTGTGTTGTACAGCCCTCCCCTTTCTCCCATCCCCCCATTATGCATGCCAATCATAATACCCCCTTTCTTCTTCCCCCCGCTTATCCCTCCCTACCTACCCATCCTCCCCAGTCCCTTTCCCTTTGGTACTTGTTAGTCCATTCTTGGGTTCTGTGATTCTGCTGCTGTTTTGTTCCTTCAGTTTTTCCTTTGTTCTTATATTCCACAGATGAGTGAAATCATTTGGTATTTCTCTTTCTCTGCTTGGCTTATTTCACTGAGCATAATACCCTATGGCTCCATCCATGTTGTTGCAAATGGTAGGATTTGTTTTCTTCTTATGGCTGAGTAATATTCCATTGTGTATATGTACCACATCTTCTTTATCCATTCATCTACTGATGGACATTTAGGTTGCTTCCATATCTTGGCTATTGTAAATAGTGCTGCGATAAACATAGGGGTGCATCTGTCTTTTTCAAACTGGGCTGTTGCATTCTTAGGGTAAATTCCTAGAAGTGGAATTCCTGACTCAAATGGTATTTCTATTTTGAGCTTTTTGAGGTTATTAGCATTTTTTAATGGTATCATTGATATCCAAACATATGAAGGTTTTTTAATGGTATCTAATAACATTTTTAATGGTATCATTGATATCCAAACATATGAAGGTTTCACATGAGCAACACTGTGATTACTACATTCACCCATATTAATGAGTCTCCCCCATACACCCCATTACAGTCACTGTCCATCAGCATAGCAAGATGTCACAGAGTCACTAGTCTTGTCTGTGCTACACTGTCTTTCTGATGACCCCCCCCCCACACACGTGTGCCAATCATAATGCCCCTCAATCCCCTTCTCCTTTCTTCCCCACCATAGGTGGCTCCTTTATCCCACACTTTGGTAAATGCTAGTCCATTCTTGGGTTCTGTGAGTCTGTTGCTGTTTTGTTCCTTCAGTTTTGCTTTGTTGTTATACTCCACAAATGAGTGAAATCATTTGGTACTTGTCTTTCCCCACCTGTTCCATTGTGTATATGTACCACATCTTCTTTATCCATTCATCTACTGATGGACACTTAGGTTGATTCCATATCCATATCTTGGCTATTGTGAATAGTGCTGGGATGAACACAGGGGTACATGTGTCTTTTTGAATCTGGGATCTTGTTTTCTTCGGGTAAATTGCTAGGAGTGGAATTCCTGGGTCAAACAGTATTTTTATTTTTAGTTTTTTGAGGAACCTCCATATTGCTTTCCACAATGGTTGAACTAATTTACATTGCAACCAGCAGTGTAGGAGGGTTTCCCTTTCTGCACTTTTTCACATTTGTTATTCCTTGTCTTTTCGATGTTGGCCATCCTTACTGGTGTGAGGTGATATCTCATTGTGGTTTTAATTTGCATTTCTTTGATAATTAGCGATGTGAAGCATCTTTTCATGGCCTGTTGGCCATCTGAATTTCTTCTTTAGAGAAGTGTCTGTTTATATCCTCCGCTCATTTTTTAATCAGGTTATTTGCTTTTTGGGTGTTGAGGCATGTGAGTTTTTTAATGTATTTTCGATGTTAACCCGTTGTCGGATATGTCGTTTACAAATATATTCTCCCATATGGTAGGATGCTTTTCTGTTCTCCTGATGGTATCCTGTGCTGTACAGAAAATTTTTAGTTTGATGTAGTCTCATTTGTTCAATTTTGCTTTTGTTTCCCTTGGCTGAGGAGATGCATTCAGGAAAAAGTTGCTTATGTTTATATTCAAGAGATTTTTGCCTATGTTTTCTTCTAAGAGTTTTATGGTTTCATGACTTACATTCAGGTCTTTGACCCATATCGAGTTTACTTTTTTATATAGAGTTAGACAATAATCCAGTTTTATTCTCTTACATGTAGCTGGCCAGTTTTTGCCATTTATTGGTATCTTCTTTAATTTCTCTCATGAGTGTCTTGTAGTTTTCAGGGTATAGGTCTTTCATCTCCTTAGTTTGGTTTATTCCTAGATATTTTATTCTTTTTGATGAAATTGTAAATGAATTGTTTTCTTGACATGTCTTTCTGCTAGTTTATCATTAGTATATAGGAATGCAACAGATTTCTGTGTATTAATTTTGCATCCTGCAACTTTGCTGAATTCAGTTATTAGTTCTAGTAGTTTTTGGGTGGATTCTTTTAAGGGTTTTTTATGTACAATATCATATCATCTGCAAAGAGTGACAGGTTAACTTCTTCCTTATCAATCTAGATGCCTTTTATTTCTTTGTGCTGTCTGATTGCCATGGCTAGGATTTCCAGTACTATGTTGAATGAAAATGGAGAGAGTGGGCATCCTTGGCTTGGGTCCCACCGGATCACAGATTTACTACTTTATCGTTTTCCGTGAGGTCTTCTCTTTTCCCCAGCTCTAGGAAGTCTGTTGCAGTCTTCTTTCCAGTCACTCTTTTAGCATTAGTTGTATTTGCTGAATTTTCATATTACATGTAGTTTTGGGAGGAGGTTTCTGTCTCATTTCTCACACTGCCATCGTTAAGCCTCTCCCCACTTCTATAGCTTTTTAAAAATTAAGGCATAATTTGCAAACAAAATTGTAAGGTATTTAAATTGTGCAATGTGATGATTTGACATATGTATACAATGTTCACACACTGCAGAGAGTGAACATTTTTGACATGGATCTTTAGAATCAACCAAAGTAGAAGAAAGAAATTCTGGATGAGTGCCCATAAATGTGCCAACTAACCTGTGGCTATTTGTATTTCTTTTATAATAAGAAATCCATTTTGAATTGAGAAAGCATATTTCTGTGCTAGGGGCTCTAATCAACTAATTTCTTCTAATGAAATCTGAACTCTGACTAAAAGGGGGAAACATGTTTTTCTTGTTTTTATAATAATCTATGTCAGAGTGTCTTAATAGCAATCTCATCAAATACCCTCAAATGCTTACTCTTATTTCCTAAAAATGGGCAAATCCAGGAAGATGGCGGTGTGAGTAGAGCAGCGGAAATCTCCTCCCAAAACCACATATATCTATGAAAATATAACAAAGACAACCCTTCCTAGAATAAAGACCAGAGGACACAGGACAATATCCAGACCACATCCGCACCTGAGAGAACCCAGCGCCTCGCGAAGGGGGTAAGATACAAGCCCCGGCCCCGCGGGAGCCGAGCGCCCCTCCCCCCAGCTCCCGGCGGGAGAAGAATAGGCAGAGCAGGAGGGAGACGGAACCCAGGACTGCCAAACACCCAGCCCCAGCCATCCGGGCCCAGTCACAGTACATGCCCAGGGGGCCCTGGATGCTAGGGAAACAGGGCAGAAAGAACAGTGAGCGGGCACTGGAGGACAGGTGCTGGAGGACATAAGAAAAGCGCGTGACCATTATTTATTTTTTTTTGCTTTTTTGCTGTTTTGTTTTGGCGAGCACTTTTTGGAAGTCTTAAAGGGATAGAGACCCCAATACTAGGGAAACAGGACAGCAAGAACAGTGAGCAGGCAGCGGTAGCCTGGCGCAGGAGGACACCAGAAAAGTGAGCGACCATTTTTTTTTTCTTTTTTTTTTGCTGTTTTGTTTTGGCGAGCGCTTTTTGGAAGTCTTAAAGGGATAGGGACCCCAATACTAGGGAAACAGGGCAGCAAGACCGGTGAGCAGAGGTCTGAGGCTGGCACCGGAGAATAAAGAAAAACGAGCGGCCACCTTTTTTTTTTTTTTTTACTAAAAAATTTTTTTCTTTGTTTTTTTGGTGGTCGTTGTTTTGTTTTGGCGGGTGCTTTTTGGAAGTCTTAAAGGGGCAGGGCGGGACACTTAATCCAGAGGTAGGGAATCCGGGGATCTCTGGGCACCCTAACCCCTGGGCTGCAGGGAGCAGGGAGGCCCCTTACTGAGATAAATAGCCTCCCAGCTGCTCCCGCTCCAACGCGACTCCACCACTTTGGAGTAGCTGCCCGAGCCAGGCCACGCCCACAGCAACAGCGGAGATTAACTCCATAGCAGCCGGGCAGGAAGCAGAAGCCCTGTCTGCGCGCAGCTGCGCAGCACAAGCCACTAGAGGCCGCTGTTCTCCCAGGAGAGGAGGGCCACAAACCAACAAGAAGGGAAGTCCTTCCAGCCGTCACTGGTCCCAGTTCTGCAGACTATTCCTATCACCATGAAAAGGCAAAGCTACAGGCAGACAAAGATCACAGAGACAACACCAGAGAAGGAGACAGACCTAACCAGTCTTCCTGAAAAAGAATTCAAAATAAGAATCATAAACATGCTGACAGAGATGCAGAGAAATACTCAAGAGAAATGGGATGAAGTCCGGAGGGAGATCACAGATGCCAGAAAGGAGATCGCAGAAATGAAACAAACTCTAGAAGGGTTTATAAGCAGAATGGATAGGATGCAAGAGGCCATTGATGGAATTGAAATCAGAGAACAGGAACGCATAGAAGCTGACACAGAGAGAGACAAAAGGATCTCCAGGAATGAAACAATACTAAGAGAACTGTGTGACCAATCCAAAAGGAACAATATCCGTATTATAGGGGTCCCAGAAGAAGAAGAGAGAGGAAAAGAGATGGAAAATATCTTAGAAGAAATAATTGCTGAAAACTTCCCCACACTGGGGGAGGAAGTAATCGAACAGACCACGGAAATACACAGAACCCCCAACAGAAAGGATCTAGGGAGGACAACACCAAGACACATAATAATTAAAATGGCAAAGATCAAGGACAAGGAAAGAGTTTTAAAGGCAGCTAGAGAGAAAAAGGTCACCTATAAAGGGAAACCCATCAGGCTAATATCAGATTTCTCAACAGAAACCCTACAGGCCAGAAGAGAATGGCATGATATATTTAATACAATGAAACAGAAGGGCCTTGAAAAAAGTATACTGTATCCAGCACGACTATCATTCAAATATGATGGTGGGATTAAACAATTCCCAGACAAACAAAAGCTGAGGGAATTTGCTTTCCACAAACCACCTCTACAGAACATCTTACAGGGACTGCTCTAGATGGGAGCACTCCTACAAAGAGCACAGCACAAAACACCCAACATATGAAGAATCGAGGAGGAGGAGGAACAACAAGGGAGAGAAGAAAAGAATCTCCAGACAGTGTATATAACACCTCAATAAGCGAGCTAAGTTAGGCAGTAAGATACTAAAGAGGCTAACCTTGAACCTTTGGTAACCACGAATTTAAAGCCTGCAGTGGCAATAAGTACATATCTTTCAAAAGTCACCCTAAATGTTAATGGGTTGAATGTACCAATCAAAAGACACAGAGTAACAGAATGGATAAAAAAGCAAGACCCATCTACATGCTGCTTACAAGAAACTCACCTCAAACCCAAAGACATGTACAGACTAAAAGTCAAGGGATGGAAAAACATATTTCAAGCAAACAACAGTGAGAAGAAAGCAGGGGTTGCAGTACTAATATCAGACAAAATAGACTTCAAAACAAAGAAAGTAACAAGAGATAAAGAAGGACACTACATAATGATAAAGGGCTCAGTCAAACAAGAGGATATAACCATTCTAAATATATATGCACCCAACACAGGAGCACCAGCATATGTGAAACAAATACTAACAGAACTAAAGGGGGATATAGACTGCAATGCATTCATTCTAGGAGACTTCAACACACCACTCACCCCAAAGGATAGATCCACCGGGCAGAAAATAAGTAAGGACACAGAAGCACTGAACAACACAGTAGAGCAGATGGACCTAATAGACATCTATACAACTCTACATCCAAAAGCAACAGGATATACATTCTTCTCAAGTGCACATGGAACATTCTCCAGAATAGACCACATACTAGGCCACAAAAAGAGCCTCAGAAAATTCCAAAAGATTAAAATCCTACCAAACAACTTCTCAGACCACAAAGGCATAAAACTAGAAATAAACTGTACAAAGAAAGCAAAGAGGCTCACAAACACATGGAGGCTTAACAACACGCTCCTAAATAATCAATGGATCAATGACCAAATCAAAATGGAGATCCAGCAATATATGGAAACAAATGACAACAACAACACTAAGCCCCAACTTCTGTGGGACACAGCAAAAGCAGTCTTAAGAGGAAAGTATATAGCAATCCAAGCATATTTAAAAAAGGAAGAGCAATCCCAAATGAAAGGTCTAATGTCACAATTATCGAAATTGGAAAAAGAAGAACAGATGAGGCCTAAGGTCAGCAGAAGGAGGGACATAATAAAGATCAGAGAAGAAATAAATAAAATTGAGAAGAATAAAACAATAGCAAAAATCAATGAAACCAAGAGCTGGTTCTTCGAGAAAATAAACAAAATAGATAAGCCTCTAGCCAGACTTATTAAGAAGAAAAGAGAGTCAACAGAAATCAACAGTATCAGAAACGAGAAAAGAAAAATCACTACGGACCCCACACAAATACAAAGAATTATTAGAGAATACTATGAAAACCTATATGCTAACAAGCTGGGAAACATAGGAGAAATGGACAACTTCCTAGAAAAATACAACCTTCCAAGACTGACCCAGAAAGAAACAGAAAATCTAAACAGACCAATTACCAGCAACGAAATTGAAGCGGTAATCAAAAAACTACCAAAGAACAAAACCCCCGGGCCAGATGGATTTACCTCGGAATTTTATCAGACATACAGGGAAGACATAATACCCATTCTCCTTAAAGTTTTCCAAAAAATAGAGGAGGAGGGGATACTCCCAAATTCATTCTATGAAGCTAACATCACCCTAATACCAAAACCAAGCACAGACCAGACCAAAAAAAGAAAACTACAGACCAATATCCCTGATGAACGTAGATGCAAAAATACTCAACAAAATATTAGCAAACCGAATTCAAAAATACATCAAAAGGATCCTACACCATGACCAAGTGGGATTCATCCCAGGGATGCAAGGGTGGTACAACATTCGAAAGTCCATCAACATCATCCACCACATCAACAAAAAGAAAGACAAAAGCCACATGATCATCTCCATTGATGCTGAAAAAGCATTTGACAAAGTTCAACATCCATTCATGATAAAAACTCTCAGCAAAATGGGAATAGAGGGCAAGTACCTCAACATAATAAAGGCCATCTATGATAAACCCACAGCCAACATTATATTGAACAGCGAGAAGCTGAAAGCATTTCCTCTGAGATCGGGAACTACACAGGGATGCCCACTCTCTCCACTGTTATTTAACATAGTACTGGAGGTCCTAGCCACGGGAATCAGACAAAACAAAGAAATACAAGGAATCCAGATTGGTAAAGAAGAAGTTAAACTGTCACTATTTGCAGATGACATGATACTGTACATAAAAAACCCTAAAGACTCCACCCCAAAACTACTAGAACTGATATTGGAATACAGCAAAGTTGCAGGATACAAAATCAACACACAGAAATCTGTGGCTTTCCTATATACTAACAATGAACCAACAGAAAGAGAAATCAGGAAAACAACTCCATTCACAATTGCATCAAAAAAAAAACAAACCTAGGAATAAACCTAACCAAAGAAGTGAAAGACTTATACTCTGAAAACTACAAGTCACTCTTAAGAGAAATTAAAGGGGACACTAACAGATGGAAACTCATCCCATGCTCGTGGGTAGGAAGAATTAATATCGTCAAAATGGCCATCCTGCCCAAAGCAATATACAGATTTGATGCAATCCCTATGAAACTACCAGCAACATTGTTCAATGAACTGGAACAAATAATTCAAAAATTCATATGGAAACACCAAAGACCCCGAATAGCCAAAGCAATCCTGAGAAAGAAGAATGAAGTAGGGGGGCTCTCACTCCCCAACTTCAAGCTCTACTATAAAGCCATAGTAATCAAGACAATTTAGTACTGGCACAAGAACAGAGCCACAGACCAATGGAACAGACTAGAGAATCCAGACATTAACCCAGACATATATGGTCAATTAATATTTGATAAAGGAGCCATGGACATACAATGGTGAAATGACAGTCTCTTCAACAGATGGTGCTGGCAAAACTGGACAGCTACATGTAGGAGAATGAAACTGGACCATTGTCTAACCCCATATACAAAACTAAACTCAAAATGGATCAAAGACCTGAATGTAAGTCATGAAACCATTAAACTCTTGGAAGAAAACATAGGCAAAAACCTCTTAGACATAAACATGAGTGACCACTTCTTGAACATATCTCCCCGGGCAAGGAAAACAACAGCAAAAATGAGTAAGTGGGACTATATTAAGCTGAAAAGCTTCTATATAGCAAAAGACACCATCAATAGAACAAGAAGGATCCCTACAGTATGGGAGAATATATTTGAAAATGACACATCCGATAAAGGCTTGACGTCCAGAATATATAAAGAGCTCACATGCCTCAACAAACAAAAAACAAATAACCCAATTAAAAAATGGGCAGAGGAACTGAACAGACAGTTCTTCAAAAAAGAAATACAGATGGCCAACAGACACATGAAAAGATGCTCCACATCGCTAATTATCAGAGAAATGCAAATTAAAACTACAATGAGGTATCACCTCACACCAGTAAGGATGGCTGCCATCCAAAAGACAGAGAACAGCAAATGTTGGTGAGGCTGTGGAGAAAGGGGAACCCTCCTACACTGCTGGTGGGAATGTAAGTTAGTTCAACCATTGTGGAAAGCAGTATGGAGGTACATCAAAATGCTCAAAACAGACTTACCATTTGACCCAGGAATTGCACTCCTAGGAATTTACCCTAAGAATGCAGCAATCAAGTATGAGAAAGATCAGTGCACCCCTATGTTTATCGCAGCACTATTTACAATAGCCAAGAATTGGAAGCAACCTAAATGTCCATCGATAGATGAATGGATAAAGAAGATGTGGTACATATACACAATGGAATACTACTCAGCCATAAGAAAAGGGCAAATCCAACCATTTGCAGCAACATGGATGGAGCTGGAGGGTATTATGCTCAGTGAAACAAGCCAAGCGGAGAAAGAGAAATACCAAATGATTTCACTTATCTGTGGAATATAAGAACAAAGGGAAAACTGAAGGAACAAAACAGCAGCAGAATCACAGAACCCAAGAATGGACTAACAGGTACCAAAGGGATAGGGACTGGGGAGGATGGGTGGGTAGGGAGGGATAAGGGGAGGGGAGAAGTAGGGGGGTATTAAGATTAGCATGCATGGGGGGTAGGAGAAAAGGGAGGGCTGTACAACACAGAGAAGGCAAGTAGTGATTCTACAACATTTTGCTATGCTGATGGACAGTGACTGTAAAGGAGTTTATAGGGGAGACCTGGTATACGGGAGAGCCTAGTAAACATAATGTTCATCATGTAAGTGTAGATTAGTGATACCAAAAACAAAACAAAACAAAATAAAAGGGCAGTTCCTGTGTGGTAACCTCCAATGAGTTCTACACAAGGGTATAAAGGGCATATAAAAGTGTAGGCAAAGGGTCTGTTTGTGTTTATACAGAGGATCAAAGCCTAATTGGGCTACCCCGAAAATGAACTAAGATACGATATGAAAAAGAACTTCCAACATCAGCACTCTCGGGAAGACTCATGACAGAAGATGATCATCAAAAAACCCCAACAAAGATCCACGCACTGCTACAGCTGTAGATGCACTCATTAAACTGGTTCCTGGACTTGCCATGGGAACGAGGAAGGAGATATCTAAGCTGGCCTGTGCATACAGTAAAACAACAAATTTGACTGGATCTGTACTGTTGGAACTCAACCAAGAATTAGGAGAAGTGCAAATTGTAGCGCTCCAAAATCTTACAACTACAGACTATCTACTGTTAAAAGAACATATGGGATGTGAACAGTCCCCAGGAAAGGGTTGTTTTAATTTGTCTGATTTCTCTCAGACTGTTCAAGTTCAGTTGGACAATATCCGCCATATCATAAATAAGTTTTCACAAATGCCTAAGGTGCCTAACTGGTTTTCTTGGTTTCACTTGAGATGGATGGTAATTACAGGTATGCTTTGGTTACGTAACTATACTCTTATTATGTTAATGTGTGTGCGCAATTTTATTAGTAGTTTAAAACCTATACATGCTGACGTTACTCTACAAGAAGATATGTCAAAGAAATAATCAATCTTCCCATGTTTTCTTCCGTCTGCTACTTCTATAGCTTTTCTTCTTCCTTCCTAATTACAACCCTTAAATAGAATTTGTGCCTCATATCAAATTTACCGAGTATCATAATTCTTCCACGTGGTAAAGATACCTCAAGACAAATGCTGGGCATAGAAGCTACAGGGCATAAATATGCAAAGAAATAAAAAGCTAACCATTTCAAACAATAAGGCTTCTCTCTCACTTACCAACTCTACATTTCCCTGTATCGCCCCGGAAGATGACTGGTTAGCCAGAGACGGGTAAGATTCCTCAAGGGAGGAACAACCTAAGACAGGCACAGTCGCAGGGGGGTCATCAGGTGAGAAATTGGGCATCAACAGAGGTGAGGCTTAGAACCTCACTCCCCCGTTCTGAGAGAAATCTTCTGCATACGTGGATGTTTTATTGCCCTTGTCTAGCTTGGATTAACACATAGTCTACAGGCACACACCTGATCATCTACATTTGCTCTCTTACAACACTAAACTATGTTTTCTACCTTTATCTTGTATCTACCTACTACTTCAGCATTTTATTAAAAATAATAATAATAAAGAGAGAAATGTGGTATCCACATATAAATCAAGTATAAAAACCAAATGAGTATTCATATTTGAACTGACTGTTTATAGTTCATAATGCATGAGCAAAACCGAAAGTTTCTGTGATGACTGCCCTTGTACTGTTCACTATGTAACTTATTCATTATGTAAGAATTTGTTCTCCATGTAAGAACTTGTTTGTTATGCCTCAGAAGATTGGAGACTGACGAAAATTAGGATTGGGGTGGATTAATGATTGTGCATTGAGCATTGACTCCCCTATACAGAATTTTATTGTCGTTAACAACCATTTGATCAATAAATATGAGAGATGCCCTCACAAAAAAAAAACAAACAACAAAAAAAGGACAGACTCCCAATGGTAAAATAAATAAGTAACCGGGATGTAGTGTATAGCATAAGGAATATAGTCAAGATATTGTAACAGCTTGGTAGGGGGATAGCTGGAACCTAGAATTATGTATATAAATGTTTTATCACTGTGTTGTACACCTGAAACTAATGTAATGTAATACTGTGCGTCAACTACCCTTCAATAAAAAATACTTATCTACAAAAAAAAGGGCAAATCCAATGCTTCTTAAACATTCATCTTACCTTTTTGATGATAACTGGGTAGTTAACTGAACTGCTTCAAAAGCACACATCACAAGAACAAAGGGGATTAAAATCTGTTTAAAAGAACAACAAATGATGCATGGGCAGCCAAAGCATTTGAAAAACTTTTTGAAATAAATACTACTTCTGCTTATAGAAATATTTCAATTTCCTGAGTAAATTTTATCTATATTAAGTGAAGAGCAAATGCTAAAATAAAATGATATCAATGACATATAGAACAGTGATGAATCTATTTTCAAAATCTGCATTAACAAGCTACAGTAATAGCATCTTTTAAATATTTCTTAAAATTTTATTTATATTAGTGCAGTAACACAAAAAGATTACTACTACAATTAAGAGACTTATGTGATGTGAACCAAAGGCAATCAGATTTTAGGCACATTATTAATTAGTTTATTTAAACAAATATATACTAACTACATAAAATGCACCAGGTGCTGTGGTAGAAGGAATAAGCATAATGACCCTAGAGAAGAAGGGAAAGAATATGAATTACATTCCATTGGAGTTCTGAACACCCGGAAAGCTGAAGAATTTATCATTATTTTGGTACCTTGCATGTTATTGAATGTAAGTACTGAGTGACGTATTTGCTGAATCAATGAATCAATCCTAAGTACAAGGATTGTAAGAAAAGATTGCTATGTGTATGCAGACTCATGGGTGGAGAGCATAGGTGCAGGGGGCTTTAGAATCTTGGGGAGCACTGCAGTTTTGATCGGCACAGCACTTCCCCACAGGCTTTCATCACCTTTGATAGGACTTCCCAGGACTAACAGAATCTCTATTCTTTGGAAGTTAAATGGGCTTAAGAGTAAAGTAAAAAAGATTAATTATATTTTGGAGTAAAGCCTTAGATGATCCTATCTCCTGTTTGGCAGTGTCTGAGATGTATCTTTTTTCCACACTATTTAACTCTGTCACAACTTTATAATCCTAATGTCACATTACAAATCTAAATGTCCCAATGGGTCCATAATCTTAATTAATTGATATCTTAATAAAGTAAGAAAACTAACCTTCCACATCATCAGGGCTCCCATCATATAAGGACTAAACACAGTCAGAAAGCAATAGACAGAGGCCAGATCAAAGCTAAGGAACCAACATACAGAAAAAGGATTTTAGAATTCACATTGTAATTTTAAAAGGATGCTCTGCTAAAAAGGATGTTTAATTTTCTGAAATTGACTGTTACTAATAGACAAACATACATTGGATCAAGGAATATTCTGAAGCCACTAAAACGAACAAGGTAGATCTATGTTAACACATACCAATCTCCAAAAAACATCTTTTAGCATAAAAAGCAAGGTACAGAACAAAATTCCAATTTGTATTATTTTTTGGTTATATATATGCTGTTTTCATTTAAAATTACCTGTTTAAAGAAGCTATATTCCCAGTTCCAAAAAATGCTGTTACTAAGAAGAAAACCTAAGTAGAAGATAAGGAATAGCCAAACAAGTCAGAATTTGTACAAATTTTTCTCATTTAGAAAAGATATGCCTATTCTACCATGTAATTTGCTTTTTCACTGGTACATTTGATTATAAGTTGTTGCAAATGAACATTCCATCATATCTCCTTGTGTATGTATTCTGAAAGAACTAGATTGAAGCAGTCATGTACTAAGAACAATGCACCCTGGGAGGTCATCTCAATGTCACTAGTATCTTTGGGAAGGTTATGAATATCCTCTGCTCTAACATAAGCAAGTTGGATTGCTGAATTTGCAGCTGGCCTTGTATTTGTACTGTAGTTGGCTGCTAATGATTTTTTCAAAAGGATAATGTGGACCTAATGTGATACACATTTTCAGCTGAAATACTGTTTCAGTTCACATGTATTTGCTGTGTGCCCACTACATGTGAAACATGCCAGGTTCTTGGGAAGGCCCAGAAATAGGATATCATGTTTTAAAATATTCACTAGAGTATGAGACAGGAGAAAACATTAAACATCTTTTGACATCTCTTAAACTTCATTTGTACTGGTGCGGTAATAAAGAGTACATATTAAATCCTATTGGTGTCTAAGAACCTACTGCTAAAGTACTTAAAATAGTAACTGGCCCCCTGAAAGGGCTTAATAAATGCTACTATTTTATTATTATAGATATATACACAGAAGTGGTATAGAAACAATGATGAGAAAGCATGAAATCTGAAAACTTTCAGTGAAAAAGTGCCTTTTGAGTGGTGATCTGAGTCTTAAATGTTTCATGGATCCATTCACTCAACTAGTCAACTAACCAACCAACATTTACTGTCTTGTATGTGTCCAAGGCAGAGCTGGGCACTAAGAATATAAATATCAATAAAACAGTCTCAAAGTGCTCAATGGTGACTAAGATTATGATGATATGTAGGAATATATAAGAGGCATTTTAAGGTAAAAGGGGAAAATAAACAACATACTCAAGAAACAGTAAATACATGACAGAAGCTTAGGGTTTACTGAAGGATACAGTGAAAGATGATGCTAGAAATAAAGATTGGTGGCATATTAATAAAAAGCCTTGAACTTTACTGTGGAGATAATGAAGAGCTAGCAAACATTTCAGGCAAGTGATATAAATAAGAAATAACAGGGACAGTGAGCTAGTCAGATCAGGGAGACAAATAACTAAAGGCAGGAGATCCAATTAGTAAGCTATTTCAGTAGTCCATGGTAGGAACAAGGTTAAGTCAGAGCTGGTTCAGTGGGAGTCGAAATGGAGAATGGGGAGACAGTGGGACTTTAGAACTGGAAAAGGAGCATCTACATAAGACCAGTTTGATGCCTGCATGGCTGAAGTATGCCATTATCATTAAACGAGATGAGTCTTGTCTTTGGAGAGGGGCGGGCAGTTGTTAGTCAGCTTGGACACGTATTTGGTGGTATCCAGCAGGATGTGGGATGCACAGCTCTTGGTGTCAGGAGGGAAGTCAAAGCTGGAAAAGTAGATACTGGAGTTGTTTGCAGAGGTGTTGGTCAAAACTATGGGAGAGGATGTCATCCAGGCACAGTAAGAGAAAGTCAATGATAGAGCTCAGAGAAAAACATGGTTCAGGATAAATGGAAGAGTAGTTTTAGTGAAGGAGAACAGAAATGATATAAAAGCTAAGATGATAACCTGGATCATGTCCTGGAAGTGAAGTGTAAAGAAAGAGAAATTAATAGGGCTGAATGTGTACAGAGTAGTCAAGTAATAATGAAGACATTAGACTGGGCAATGAGGAAGCCTCTGCAGACCACTGAGAGTACAGCTTCAGCAGAGATATTTGACAAATATTCGTAGAGCTACCATGTGCCGTACTGTGTGCCAGGCACCATTCTAGGCTTGAGGATATAGTTGTAAGTGGGGAGGAAATGGTAGCAGTGACTACAGATTTTTCTTTCTGGGAGCTTGGTAGTATATAGAAAGGATAAGATGCAATTATAATTAGGGGGATACAGGGTTCAAGGAGAGAAGTGTTTTATTAGTACAAGCTGAAGGGAAGGAGCCTGCAGAGAGAAAGAGAAAGCAAAATTGGGAGCAAAAGCAAGAGATGGAGGAGAAAATGAGAACATTTATTTTCTGGACCTATAAGGTCCAGATCCTGCACCATGAAAGTTCAAAGGAAATATCTTCTTATGAATTTCTTGAAGCCAGTTAGCTGACCTTCCCAAAGTGAGACTTTATTCTGCTATATTGTCTTTCAAACTTCTTATACTAACAACTTTCTCACAACACTGCTTCTGCTGTGATCCAAAAACCTGTGAGATAGATGCTATATACCACAGTATAGTATAAAATACATATAAGAAGATACAAACCAAACCCATAAGAGCAGTTTCTTCAGGACGAGGGAAATTAGATTGGAATTGGAAGTTCAAAGATGACTTTGGCTTTAGTTGTAATGTTTTAATTTCTTTTGAATGTGTGATGTCTGTGACAAAACAGTAATTACTGATCTCCTGGATAGTAGGAATATACACATGTGCATTTGTCTGTTATTTTTTATGCTTTTCTATAGTACAAAAATTTTTTTAAATGTGAACTTTATGAGAAAATTCTGGTTGAGAGGGGCATTAAATGACCTCCAAAGTAATACACTATTCAGTGATAGGCCAGCACACCATCCACATCTTACTCCACTAAATGGGGGGTTGTGGTGCCTTAAAACCAAAGTCCAAACAAAGGATACAAGGAAAAAGGCCCTACGGATATCATCCAGATTGAGCTGTCGAAACTGGGTTATATCAGTATGACAAGCGAACTGGATACTGGTAACCTGTGAGATAATAATAAATATTACAAACACACAATAATAATTTTCTTACTTCTACCCTCAAAAGCAAACTTACAATTAAGTTACAACAGCTAGAAAAATAGCCTGTACTGACAAAAAAATATTAACAATAAATCTTTTCCTATAGCTTAATTGTACCCTAATAAAATATGCCAAAAGGTAAATAAAAAACATGTTGCTAATAATATACTGAACAGAACTGTAGTACTGCTGTTATGTGTGATAAAAGTGAGAAGTGGGTTTTTTCTTATCCTATATAAGCTTTTATATCCCTTCTCTAAGACCTAATTTCTCAGAACCCTGATCTTCTCAAACACAAGTACAGCATGATATTAAAGAGCATAATAAAATGAAACAACTCTTGGTTTCTTTGTTCTTCTGCTAATTCTATTTGCAGAGAAATTATTTTCTTTTAATAAAAAAGCAGAATATTCCTATCTCTGGTAAAAGAGAAAGTCACTGTTACTTAATCCTCCCTCCCCAAAAAGGAAAAACCCATGGGTAAGTTTAAAGAAAGACTTTCTCCATCTCCACTCCCTAAGTAATTCCCCAAAGAGTTCTTAGAACGCTCTAATACTCTTTTCTGGAAAAAGATAGATCCAGCTTCAGTTAAAAAATACAATTAAAATTGACACAGAGACCTTCATTTTAAAATTTAGTATTTTAGTATTTATTTAATATTAAAATATATATTACTATTTTACTATTTACTATTAAGGACAGTTTGACCATTTACTCGAATCTGATCAAAACTGCTTTTCATGTATTGTTTTAATATTCTAGGATTTTTAAGTTAAAAACCAGCAATTATTCAATATACTTCAGTAAAGTTTTTTCTTTATTAAATGACTTATCCTGTCAATTACTTTCTGTAAACTCCACTGGAACCAATTATAGATGAATCAATGCATCAACTATGAAGGCGTTTTTCGGCAATACTAATTTTATCTGGCTTCAGTAGAACTGTAAATATTCTATTATCAATTTCTTATAATTACCCTCAGTTCTAAAATCAAGGTAAGAGACATCAATTCAACTCTCTAGCTCAACATTATAAAGGCATCCTTAAAATTTGGTTGGCTTTTAGCCAATAAGTACACTGTGTTAAATAAACAGCCTAAGATTTGGACTGGGGCTACAACACTAAGGTGACAGAACAAACATTTTGGATTAGGATGACTAGAGAAACAACACTGGGAACACAAATGTCACCATATGATCAAATTCATAAACTGACTTGTGACCATGTAAATAGTCTTCCAACTAAAATAAACTTAAGGAAAAGAAAAGTCAGATGTGAAAACAGAGGAAAATAAAATAAAGAACATTCTTTCTCCTCCATTCCTTCACCTATATTGATGTTTGTTGCATCGGTGATTCTCAAATAATCTCTAAGAAAAGCCCAATTTATGTAATGCCTATAAAACAATAAAATCATGCTCTTCTATTATAAGTGAAACTTTTCCTAATTGCTTAACTTAAATATTAATGCCTTAAATAGTGTAAAATTTTAGGCAGAAAAGCATTTTGATGAAATAACATTGCAATGTCCTCACTGGATACAGAATATTTTAATATTCTCAAACACAAAACGCTACCTTCTGTTTACAGGAAACACCAGATTGTAGTAGGGTTTCTTGTTCCATGTGTATCCAGACAAACATCAAACATGACAATGCTAATGGAAACAGAGCTTCATACCTAAGGGTTGGGGCATGGTGGGGGTAGAAGTGGGAGGGTAAAAAAGAAAAAAAATAAAATGCAAATTTATACTGAGCATTCTTTCTTAAAATTAAAACAATCCTGATAATATTTCTAAATCACAATATCACAAAATTAAAAATTTCTAGGCTTTCTATAAGAAGTAGGAAAGAAAAATTAAATTTAAATATCAACTCCAACACCATCTTTTTTGAAATTTATAAATCTTGAGATCATTACATTTTTAACATGGTAGAGATATTTAAAAATCATAAGGTAAATGACAGATATAGAGAAAAAAGCAACATTAAGACAAAGATAAGAAGACAATTCCCGAGTTAAAATTATTAACATACACAGAAGAGAAAGACAAACATCCCAAATTTTTTAAAAAGTGGGTACAAGAACATCCCTCTGAAAAAGAAAAAAAAAAGAGCCAATAAATACATGAAAATGTTTGACCTTATTAATAACTGATATGTAAATTAAAATAGGGAGATGCCATATACACTTATCATATTTACCCATATGAAAAATAACGTTGATAAGATAATAAAGAAAAGGAATTCATGTAAAATAAAGTTCTTATTTTATAGCAGCTTATGACTCTATTACAGACCTGGGCTACACTAACGGCTCTACCTGTATGTCTGTCTAGTACTCAGGACACTGGAGATATGAAAGAAAAAACTAATTTGCTTAACTGAATCAAGAAGGTGTATACTCTGAGCAAAAGAGCACCATGATTTCTAAAATATTTTCAGTTATATGTGAAATTATTCTTTCCTAATATATAAAACATAAATTCCATAGTTCTACAAATAGTGCTACTATCTTATTTCCTTTCAAAAACTATAAACTATGATCATTTTCTTTCATAAAATATTCATGAATAAATCTGATAAAGACAATCTTCCTATGGGACTTTATTTCTTTAGATAATCAAATATCTTGTATAAAGTCTGCATATCTGAATTAATAAACTGAAATACCAATAAAATGTCATCACAGGCCCACAATGTACATAACAAAACCTTACTAAATTAGGATCTGCTAGTTTGGTCATTGTGTAAATAGAACAGGGCTGAAAAGTCTTTAGGTTTGTATTATAGCTTGCTAAACAAAGGGATAATATAAGCAAAATTTCAGAGGGAAATGTTTAATCAACTTAAGAGAACTATTTTCAAGTATTACAACAGCTAGCATAAAAACAATCAAATGCTGATTATAAATGAATATTCTTTCTTCATTAAATCAAGAATGCATTGTTAGAAGAATATAGGATTACTACTACTGTGTTTCTCTAAAGTAATATAACTGAATTTCTTTAAATATCCTGCAATTCTGCCTATTCACTAATTTACATAAAGAAACCTCCAGGTCATGCAAAATAGTGGTGGGAAACAAAAACAGGTGGACTAAATTTTGCAGAACTGATTTGCCACTGAAAAATGCACTGATTGAAATGATTAGACTGTGCTATTCCTGGTGATCCCTGCTCAATTTTTAGATGTTGAACAGTATATTTCTTATTTTATTCATTAATAAGAGCATAGTCATCATTAATAATCTGATTTTAGGCATGAATTTTCACTTTTTAGATTTTCTTAAAATTAAATATGCTTATGATAATCTTTTTTGGTATCTTTCATGACTATGAAATAGGTGATTTAAAACACTATAGTATTTATCATCAATGTAAGTTACATGATTAACTCACTTTATATTATGAATTATTTTTTCATCCAAAATCCAACTTCAATTATCCTTTCTTTCTTCCTACATTTCTCATAAAAAACCAGATCTATTTCTGGGTCTGTTATATTTTTTAATCTACTATACATTCTTTTAAGTCTGTTTATTGCTTTATTTAAATATTTTTTTATTGATGTATAGTCAATATACAATATTGTATTGGTTTCTGGTATATAATACAGTGATTGAGCAATTACATATATTATAAAATGCTACAGTAAATATAGTTACCATCTTTCACCAAAGTTATTATAATATTATTGACTATATTCCCCATGCTATACTTTTCATCCATTTATTTATTTTATAATTTGGAAGTTTGTACCTCTTTGTTTTCTTCACTTATTTGACCTTTCCTCCACCTTCCACCCCTATGGTATCCATCAGTTTGTATGAGTCTATTTCTGTTTTGTTACATGTGTTTCATTTTTTTAGATTCCAGAAATAAATGAAATCAAATAGTATTTGTCTTTCTTTCTTTGACTTACAGCTGTTTATTTATTGCTTTAGAATTTGAAGGTTCAAAAAAGCAAAGGGCTTACTGACTAAGTGATTTATTGATTAACTGTACAAGCTGGCACATATTTCTGGACCCTCTCAAACAGTTCCTTCAGGCAGCCTCTGGGTGTGATCTCTTAATGAAACTCATGTGTCCCCCCAAAATAGTGGGTTAGAATAGAAATGATTTGTCTTCTGCTTTCTAATCTAGATTAAAAACTTGTACACATTCTATTCATATACATTTTGATGGATTCTAATTATAACTAAATTATTTATCCGATGCAATTTCACCAATACATCGGAGAAGAGTGAAGCGTTCTAAAGTCTCAGCATGTTCTCACTCCTGAGTAAGAATATGCTGACGGACTTCAAGTTTTATTTGGAAGTTGGAAGTTCTAAATTTCAGTGAAAACCCATCTTAAGATCTTATTAGGAACTGGTGAAAATGTCTACATTGCTTATATTACACATCTTTATAGCTATGCCCCAGACCTGGTTATGCAAGGAGAAAGGAAAAGACAGGAGGTGTGGGGGCTTTGGTAAGAGAAGGAGGCTTCGCACTGCACCGGATCATCCCCTTTCTATCTGTGGACTGCAAGGACTCCAAAGCTCTAGGTCACTTAGGATGTTAGGGTCTACCCTAAAAAGACTGAGAATATCCCTCTAATTCTGTATGAGGACAACTAAGTGTCCCAAAGAATGAACCCAAGTCCTGGACCCAAAATAGCTTTACAAAATCATCTGCACTGGGAATAATCTGTTGATGACACAATGGTGAATCCCTAGGTTTAATCTGATTGGGATCAAAATCTTGTATTTGGGCCAAATTTTGAGCTAATAGTGGTGGTTATTCAATTTGCCTGTTCTAGTCAGCGTCTGTTACAGTGTGCCCATTTCTCAAACTCATGGATTTAAGTGGAGGAATTCAAAAGCAAGTGAAGAATTCTTTTCTTCAAAGTAGATGAGGAGAATATGCCATTGGGTTCACTGAGTCTCACAGAATGCTTCAGGAACCACCACCCCAAATCAAGCTGCTAGTTTTTGGTTTTGTTTTGTAAGAAAATTTCAATCTTAAATAAAAATGGATTCTTTAACTTTCCAGAAAATATTCTGAAAGTTTCCAAATTAGAAGGACTATTTGGACTATTATATATTTAAAAGTAAAAAGAAAAAGAAAATACTAGATTCCAAAAAGAATGAACAAAGCGAAGTATAGTCATGCAAGGAATGTAACAAAAACAAACTCTTCCAAGTCGTTATTTGAGATGGAAAATTCCTCCGTAACCAATCAAGAGCTTTCTGACACTAGTAAAATGACATTTTAGCAACATCAGGAATTAAACAGAAAGACAACAGGCAATACTATGAAAATGACAAGAAAAAAAAAAAAGCATAGAAAATTACAGATCTAGACATGGTTCTTACAGAGCAGAAACTATTCATAATGTATTCCCCAAGAGTTGCACAACATTTTTCATTTCCCGAGGTTAAATACTCATAGAGAGATGTCAATATTTCATTTAAAACATACTAAATATAACAATTTTAAAAAGTTTATACCCGGTGCTTAGAAGAAGGTAGGTTGACATCGAGGAAAGAAGTATGCTGAACAATCGCTCGAGGAGACTTGTAGGACTCAGGAGTGGCATGACGAAGGAAGAGGCTGTTAACACAAGGCAGGGTAGTGTCAGTAGAGACACACCACATGCGAGTTTAGAAGCTCTGAATACCTTATCATCATTCATAATACTTATTGTTTGTGTAACCTTTAAAATTAGGCAATATTTGCCCTAATCATTTTGTAAGCTTCCTGATAGCAGATTGTCAAGAAAGTGCTAAAAAAACTGGGGGTGGGGGGATATGGGAAAGTGTTGCTTATTTACAAGCTAGCTTGAGGGGACTCTTTGGCCAAGTCTGTGACATTTTGAGCACTGAAATATCAACAGTAATGAATTCTAAACCTCTGAAAAAACAGGAGCTCATGAGTCCACAACAATAATAAATACATAAGTGAGTGAATGAATGAATGAATGAATGATGAATGGTAAAGAAGGGAGGATTCTTACAGTAGGTTACTGAAAACCTTCTGGTAAATGCAGTGAGAATGTTAAAGCTTGAATATCATCACTTTGTAGCCGTCATGACAAAGATTGGATCAAGAATGACTTATGAATGGGTGCTAAATCTAGGGAGAAATTTTGATGAGAAAGATATTTGATGGTCTTGAGTGTCTCTCAACAGATGCTTATTAGTTGCAAGGAAGGGGGAAAATCAGTAAATATAGAGTGAAAGAACTAGGCAACACCTTGAAAGGGTGATGGAAATCAGTATTATTAATGGAGGACAAATAGATATCATGTACATCCAAAAGTGTCCCTAGAAAGGGTACAGCATCACTTATGCAGTATTCTAGCCAATAATGCATAATCTCAATTTGATTACAAGGAAATATCAGACAGATACAAAACTCTTAACATTCTGTTTAGAAGGTGCAGGTTGGGGTTGGCTATATTCTTCAAAAATGTCAATGTCATAAAAGACAATGAAAGGCAAAATGCCATAAAGAACATCACTAGAGAATTGAAAAATTAATATAAGGATGGAAAAATAGATAAAAATACTGAATACAATGCTTAACATTTTTTACACATACATATACCCATAAACCCAAATAAACACATACACTCATAAACACATAAAGTGGAGGATGGCTTTCTGTAATTCCAGTAAAGGTTCTATTTTTGTTTTTTTACCTTTTTAGAAGTTTTAGTTGTTTAAAAATCAGATACAATGATATGGGCACAAGTCCTGTTTTCTTTGCTTCTCTTCCTCATTGTAGTTTACCTTTAGGTAAGTAAAAAAAACTAGGAGGTGAGCCAGGCTACACAGCAAAGGGTTATATGGTGAGCAAGAGCTGGGCAGCTCCTTAGGTACACCTACCTCCTATTTATTATTTGCCATGTATTGCTCACCTGCTGGTATGTGTTGTATATGACTACACATTTTTGAACTTAGGCAGTATGAATGAAAAACTGCCCTTTAATATTAGAGTTTCCATTCATAATTTTCGGTTTTCTTGTGGATTTGAAAACTAACATGCCATATGAGAGGCCGTCACATAAAGCTGCCTCATTAGAGTGTTAATTAACACCCTCGTCCCTGCAGAATACAAGCACCAGGAGGGCAGGGATTTGGTGTATGCGTGTCACTCCCAGGGAACAGAACAGTTCTACATGATAGCACAAACTGAGCGCAATTGTGTTAAGTGAAGGAGCAGTCATGGATACTGTTCATGCAGAATGAATGTCGACAGTAACTTGATTAATCAAGACAATTTAAGGGAAGGCCTGCAGAATGCCCATAATGAAATGAAGCTTCTATCGTGAAAATGAAATTATGTACATAGTGACAGCAGTTATTCTCAAGAATAACTTCCACAGACCAAAGTGTGTGGAAAATGGACAAATCAAAACTCTAGGTGATAACATGTCTGCTTCCTGTTACATTTTTAAGTCTTCGCTTGGATTTTTAAGAGCAATCCAAGGATAAACACTCCTATCGCTTAACCCTCTTAAGGCAAAGCTCCATCTAAAGATCTTTTTCTTTTTAATGTTGAACAACATTCATTAAAAAAAATATAGACAAAGGTTAAACTGCATGTCACATTATTCACAGGTATTATGAAGTGTCTTTCTTTAAAGAAAAACTTGGACTTGAAGCTTGCTCTTGTCTTCAAGTTGGAAGGTCCGTCAATTATATCTGTTTGCTTCACATGCCTATTTCAGCACCTTTAATTAAGAGTGCTGTAGAGGAGTATGTTTTGAAATGACTAATGTTTAATGTGTTGGCATGTGACAAATTGATGTTATTTTCAGCAAGGGAAATTTGGATAAAATTAAACTGTTTCCTAGTCCCTGTGTAAGAACGGAGAATTTGTGAATTGACATGAAATTTCTGCATAACAATCTCTGCATGAAATCCCTCTTCTCTTCTGGAATCACTTGGATTTTTATTATATATATATATATATATATATATATATATATATATATATATATATACACACACACCTTTATTATCAGGTCATAAATATTCTATCAAATAATTCTTACTAACACATGAGTGTTCACAGAAGTTCTAATTTTGCTAAATTCCAGCAAGAGATAGAATTAATAGCTGCTTATTATTTTCCTGCAACAAAATTATTTCTCTCAGTAATAACATGATAGATGTAAATGGATAACTTTAAGATATGACTTGATGTAAAGTTCTCTTATTTGGTTTGTGACCACTTACCTAATATTATCCAGCTAACGATCTGATTAATAAGGGGCAGTCCTTGTTTCCTGAGTAGACTATTATGGGTGCTATACACAACACTAATGGAAAGCACTGTGCTCAGCATCTGAAAATAAATACAAAAACACAGAAATAAAAGCAAAGCTGGTGAGAGACTGATTTATATATATATTAGAAAAAATACTTAGAAGAGGGCTTCACTAATGGGAATCTGGCCAAAATGCTATTGAAATTGGCCCAGCTCACCTTCCTGCAGCCAAGGCTAAGAGTTAGAACTCTCCAACTAAGCAGCAGTGCTCCTTCACAAGCATGAAATGAGGCATTTTACTCATTCGAGAGTACTTTGGTATACATCATCACACTGTTTCTACTTAGAAATATTTATTATTACCTTGAAGGTTTCTTAAATCATGGGAATGCAGAAATGTATAAAATTTATACAGTAAAATGTATGTAATTTAGTGTCTTCTACCTCTGGTGTTCCCCCACAGTTTTATCTATTTAACACATACATGTGGCCTGAATAACTAACTCACCTGGTATTGGGAATTCAAGGAGTACAGTATTTTTCAGGGAACATACATAAGCTAGAGTAGAGCTGGTCAACTACAGCTTGCAGGGTGGTGACTCACTTTTAAACATTACATCTTTTTGGAGCACAGTCACTCCTGTTTACCTACATGCTGCTGATTCCTCCCTTTCCATTAAAAGAGTAGAGTTGAAAAATTACAGCACATTGCACACGACCCACAGGCCTAAAATACTTATTATCTGGCTCTTTAGAAAAATGTCTGCTGATCCCTGAACTAGCAGATTAGTTGCCATTTTAAGAAATCAGCGAAGCTCTAGCTATAGACAAAGTAAACTCTCTTAGAGATCAGATTAGCGACCTCATCACTAAGTCCTAGAGATATATTTAATCTACTCTTATATTTTCAGTCGATTAATAAGGAAAAAATGATATGAATAAAGATCTGACTCAATCCTAGGATCCTTTCAACTGTAAGACACCTTCTTGTTCCAGAGATGATAAAATGTAAAAAGATATTTACCTTGAAATCAACAAAACATATGATACACAGTAGAGGAATTAATGCAAATCAACAAAGCTAACATAGAAAGGAATTTCATAACAGATTTACTTTATACTCAGGGGTATTTCTAACAAAGGCCACAATATTTGCTCCTAAAGAGTGAGATAAAAAAATATTGACTTCTGTCAAAATATTCATTATTATAGGCAAATTCTGCTAAAATTGCCATGGACTATAGCGTAAAGCCAGTGTACCATGAAAAATGAAAGAGGTGTTCCAATGGCTTGATAGGATCTTTGACAAAATATTTCTTCTCTTTTTATGATGTTCTCTGTTTTCCCAGGATGAATTAACATATTCTGAGTGTTGTGTATTTTTATTTTAGAGTGTTCTTGGGAATACTTTATATTATTTCAGTTTTGTTGTGGGGAAATTTTTAAGAAGATTCATGTAAGTTTTTTTGTCAGTGTTCTAGAAATGTCTTTACATTTTTTTTACTGTTCTAAAAAAAACCAAACAAGTGGTTTCTACTCATATACAAAAACGTACTATTTTATAGATATTACATATTCTCTAATTCTCACAACCCTATTAGATTATTATCTCTACAGATTAAAACAGACTGGTTATATTACTGCAAATCACACATCTAGTATGCAGAACAACTGGGAATTGACTCGATTTTGAAATGTCAAGTTCAAAGTTCTTTCTACCACACTAAAGTTACCAACCAAGATGAAGTTAATTTTCTTCTAGGATTGTCTTAAGTCCTTAAACTGGTTGGTTATTCTTCAGATAAACATACTCAGAGGCTGCTTGTCTTCGCTTCACTTCAAAGCAGCTTGCCTTTTCCCTGACTCAAATGAGGATAACACAGAACCTCAGTCTAAAGAAAACCCTTTTCAGCTCAATTTTCTGGTCAATACAGATGCCTCTTAGGTCCCTTGACCTCCGTTTCCTAGACATCTTTGAGCTGCTTCCTGTTGACCCTTTTGCTGTTTCATACCTTTTAGAGAATATATTTTCCTGTAATATTGTAAACAGAAAACTTTCTTCTCAGCAGGCAGGTATTGAGTGATGTAAACATGATGGCATCTTAAGAACAACGTAACTACATACAACCATAAGATATATATTGGTAAATCATTAGTATAACACAGTCACTGAAAATCTGTGACTGACCTGTAACAGATGTAACAACAGCTCTTCATTTATAAAACTGCCTTTTCTTTTTATGAAAGACGTTATAACAAACAACGATAGCAGCAGAACCAGCAAGCCTGCACCCATTCTGTTTTAAAACACAATTCACAATTTTAGATTTTCTTAAGATAGTTACTAAACAGGTATCATATGAAAATATTAGGCATTTTACTCTAATGTAGAACCTCTCAGTCATTTGGTTTAATCAAGATGAAGTAGCAAAATGGATACACAAGTATAATAGGAATAAAAATCTTAAGATAAAGATATTGTAAGGATGGGGTGACTTGTAACTTCTCCTTACAAATTTTTAAGGGTCTTTACCTTATTTCTATAAGTTGATTTTTAAAACTTTTACGCATACCAATACCATAATTCTTAGCCTGACTTGGACAAATTTACAGAATACAATATAAAAGATAGCAGCTAAACAAACATATCTATCAGTATCTACAAATACTTTTTCTGACTATGCACACTTACTAATATACGAGGGAGCTGTATTTATAATCCACAGCATTCCTAGCAGGACAAACTGCTGCTTTCTCTCACTGGCCTTGGTGCTTTCCTCAGCTATTCCTGGCTAAAGGACGGGCAGACAGAGGTCACCAAGGCAGCATGCACTGAGGCACTCTGTATAGTAATGAAAAACAAATTACACTTCTCCAAGAACACCAGGTGCAGTATGGTTCCTGGAACCAAAGGAAACTGATCTAAGGAAATGGTGTCCTAATGCTGAGCTCTAGTTCTCACCTCTGAAAAATCTGAGTAACACAGGATAACTGAAATTATGGTAAGGACAGTCTCTGGAACCTAGCAATATAACAAACCCCTCAACTCAAAAGAACAGGAGGTGGTTTAGGAGAAAAAGAAAGCAGGGCTAAGGAGAATGGGAAGCAGGAATTCCCAGAAACATGCTTGTTGGTTTTGTTTTTGTTTTGATTCTTCTAATAGTTTCCTTCAAAAAGAGAATCACAAGGCGGAAAGGTAGTATAACTACATTCAACATGGATTTCCATTACAATTTACGAAAACCAGCTACATATGATCAAGATTCCTTGCTTATTTTTGCTTCTTTCCTTTTAAAAAAAAGTTTTTATTCTAATTCATTGGCAAGTACGTTTTTACTTTAGAGAACTGAGTAATAGGGATATTACAGTTATGTTACATACTTAAAAAAAAATTTAGCCTAAATGTTTCACATATCTATCTGTAAATTTCTAGAGGGAGATGATGTGAGAGATCAAATGGAGAGTAGAAATTGCTCCATAAACTGGGGGTCAAAAGAAAGAAGTTGCAAAAATAGCGACTAGGAAAGCAACACAAACTTAAATCACTGAAAGTTAAATTAAGAAGTATAGAGGGAAATAACATGATTTTTAGAAATATAAATTACATTTTCATGTTTTAACAAGTTTGCTTCCTGAATTGATCTTTAATAGTATATACAAGTGGCAAATTTCTGTGGAGGCCATTTATACAACCTTTTAGCATATGATAAATTCTGCTCAGCTATGTTAATACTGCTTGGGCAAGACAGACAGGCAGAGACTATGAAAGGAGAGACAGAGGCTTTTCAGAGACAACAGAAGAGCTCACAAAGCAATATGAGGCAAGAAATAAATGAAAACATTTGAATTCATCTTCTCACATACTATTATAGTTCATGACGGCTACAAAATGTTTTTACTTGTAACACTAATGAATAAGGTTTGGCTTAGACAGTTTGGTCTTAGAAGTTGATACAATGATTTTGGACTCTGCTAACAAACTGCTTTCCTGGAATAACTCCTGATCTATTCCATGTTGGTATTTCACAGAAGTGAGATAAATATGTTAATTTATAAACAATAATACTCCAAAATTAACACATACTGTAAAAATATTGTTTAGTTAATCTTCTTTCAATTATAAAAGATACACCCCATCTATTAAAGATTAGGTTAAAATGCTTAAAAAATTTCCTTACACAGAGTTCAAAAGAAAGTAAGAAAGATATTATGTAATTGGGAAATAAGAGGAAACATTAAATGAAATGATCATTTAGCTTGCCAAGCACACACATACAAACACAACACACAGCCAATAGAAGTTGATAATAACTTAAAAGTTAAAAACAAAGGTAAGCAATTATTTTACAGACATATGTGGGATACAGTGAGGAGAAATCAGTTTAAAGCAGCATGGAGGATTCAGGTAAGGTGTACAGAACCTTCTAACAGTTGAAGCAATTAAACATGGGAAAGCTGTCAAGGTACATGAAGTTCCCTCCTTGGAGATAATTATGTTCTGACCAGAATAGGAGAGAATTTCATTTTTCTAAGACATTTTAAAGTATAGACATGCTCAAAGGCAAAGACAGACTACACAAATGGCTTTTAGGCCTTTATTTTGGCAACAGAACATTTTTTTCCTATGAGACCTTTTACTAATCTCCCAATTTACAAAAGACAAAAGTTTCTAGATTTTTTTTCTTTTGCATTTTATATTATCACTGTTAGGCACAATTTCATTTTTTGTGAAGGCCCAGAAGCATCTTAATGTCTCTCAGAACCTGGGCCAAAATTATAACTAATGGTTTGATATTAGTATTTTAACTTCCAGTTTGTTCACATGCTCTTGAATTCATGATCAAGATTAGGCTCATATTTCATAGTATTGATTGAGAAAAACAACTGTGTTGAAAAAAAAAGTTAATATTGTTCATACACTAGAGAGATGTTTGGCTTTCGTCCTACAACAGGCATCAGAGGGAACACTGCCAGGAGCAAAGAGAAGAAAATCCAACTCAGTGAGGTGATCTAAAATAAAAAAGTTACTGTTAGACAAATATGGTAAAAAGAAACTGTCTTCAGTGTTTAACAGATTACATGGCTATAAAACTAAAAGGAAAATGCAAAGCCTTTTATCTATTGACTTTAAAAAGTAATAGTTATTATTTATAAAGGCTCCATTAAGTAAGTAGGTAGTATATTAGGTATAATATGAGCATTACCCCATTTAATTCTTATAGTAACCTCAAGAGGTAGATTATATTATTCATAATATATCAGATGAAGAAACTGAGCTCAGAGATTTTAAAGTATAAATAATACCAGGTCTACAGCTAGTAAATGAAACAGCTTGGATTTAAACATGGGTCTGATATTTCAAAGCAAGTGCTTCATTCAATTTATGCAACACCATATATTGATTACATCTGTAAGACAGCTGGCCTGAAATAATAACCAAATGATTATACCCAGGAGGGAAATGAGCTAAAATACTTTTGTAAATAGATTAAGACAAAAATTTATCAATAATCCCATTAAGTGGATAATTTTATAAGTTCTCATAGGGTGGAAAGAAGATATTTCTATCTTCCTGCTACCTCTATCAAAAAGTATCAAAGTGGAAACATGAGAGTATTCTTTGTAAAACCACATTGTAATTCCTTACCTTGTTAAAGGAAGAAAAATCAGGAGTAATCATATTTAAAAATAATCTGTTATGAGTACATACTTCTCCAGAAAAAAGCTAAAGGGCTCAGGGCCAGGAGGGAGGTGCCTCCTTCGACCTGGGTTGCGTTGGCCTCATAAGCCACTGTACCGCTCTGGGTGGTTCCTTGGCTGCTCCAGTTTAGGTATTTGCGACTATGGAAAGGGCTTCAGAGAAGGACATCCTAGCTCTGCTTCTACAGTATTTCACCATACGACAAGTCAACTTGGATATGAAAGTCTATGTGAATCACTGAAACCTTAAAGCCAACCTCAAGTCCTCCTGTCAAAAGGACCAGGCTGTTTAGGTAAGGACACATTCTACCCTTTTCTTTCAAAAGGAACAATTCCTCGAGTTAAACACATCAAAACAATGTTGCTACTAATCTCTCCAATGTCAAAATGAGTATTAATACCTTTGCTCGAGTCCACAGCCGAGTGAAAAATGGCCAACCCGCAAATGCCGTAAGTCCAGCTGTAAGCATATAGCGGTAGAAAAAACTGAGAACCTGGTAGCACATCCCAAAGAAGAAATGAAAATTAGGCCATTTACAAGGAGTTACATAAATATGAAAGAGATCTGCAAATGCTATAATGTGGTAAATTACTTACTAATACTTCAATTCCCAGAGTAAAGACTAACAGGTAGCCAAAGAAACGACTTGGAGGAAAGGTCAACAGTGCTGTGACAAGGTCTTGAAGAACCTGAAATCTGTTTACAAGATTATTTATAAAAAGATTATTTCTACTCTGGAACTTAAAATATTAGGTCACATGTACTAAAACACAAAAACTTTGCACAAAGCTAGAAATCAGGGAATTGTCAATTCACAGATTATTCAAAAACTTAAGATAACTTCTAACAGATTTGTTTCAATGGTTTTACTTACCTAAATCTTTTTTTTTTGAAACTCATAAGTGTTTTAGGAAAAAATGTAGTTTCTGAATTAATTAGATATTGACCACAATAATTTGCTTAGTTTTTTATAAACATTAATGACAATAAATGAGTCTTGTTTGATCTTAGTTTAAACATAGGTATATACAATTACAGATACAACATCAGAAATAAAATAAACCCAAATGAATAAAAACTGAAATTTAAAAGAAAAATTTACCAAGGTTAGCCTTATGAAGTCTCATCTATTTTAATGAAATAAAGGTGTTTTCCTAATATAGGTAGAAAAATCTACCTTTTCCACTGAGCTAAATAGACTCTTTCAAACCCAATTTAAGATGTTACCAACTGTACACTAATTTGTAACTAAATATGAATCCATAACCATAAAAAAATGTACTATATACTTGAGTACTTTTTAATACCTCGTCACTGGGGAAAAAAAATTTAGCATTTGTAGTACACTATTAAGTAGTAATCACAAAAGGTCAGTACTCTTTGGTTTATGACCTTTTTCCAATTGAAAATGATGGCTGCATAATGTTACCAAAACTATTGAGGTGCTGTGTAGGGAAGAAAAGCTAACACTAGTCAGAAGGAGAGCATTTCTTTTGTTCTCCATAGTGAATATAGCACAAAGAAATGAGATGATTTCATAAATCAGTTAGGTTTTTTTAATAGAAGAAAAGTAAACTTTTATGTTTTATTCTCTACAAAATCTATCAAAAAGATAAGGATAGAACACAGTATACTTTCAAAATCATATTTTCCCTTTAAGTTTAAATATATATGTCATCTTCATAATTAGGACATTCAATAATTCAGGAGGGGTTCTTTAGCTGAATAGAATTTTCTGCAAGGATAAAACTTTAAATTCTAAAAACTTTTAAAGCAGAGTAAATGACATTAGAAAAAAAATCTGATTTAAATATGTAGAGCCAGCAACCAAATGGTGAAGTTATAGTATATTCTTTTCTCAGTGTTTTCTTCCTAATATTTCAACATCTTAATATTTTAAACATTTTAATAATTTTGATTTTTGATATTTTTAACACTTTAATATTTTTAATAGTTAATGTTTTTAAAGAATGGAAGAGGTGGTCAAAGCTGGAGTTCATAAATATTGGAATAAAATTATAATAAAAATGTACATCTTGGCAAACATATTCGCCCACCCTGAAAACACCCTTACTCTGGGCTCCCAGTCCCTGGTCTGCTTCCAGGGTCTGGTTTGCTTGGAGGAAACCTGGCTGCCCAAGACTAAGCTTAAATTCCAGATTACTGGTGCAAATACAGAAATCAACAAGATGTGCAACATGTTGCTTACTGCCCAGCAAATCAGCCTAAGATAAATGTGAGTGGGCCCAACATTTAGAGAGCTCTGTTTGTGATGTTTATTACAATTATACAAATCCATTTTAAGGCCAACTTGTGAGGAAGCACTTAAAGGTAGAGCACAGCACAAGAGAACAGTATCATTTATCTCTGTATGTACACATTATTGGGTCTGATTTAATTACAAACTTTGATTTCTTTAGGTTTACACGATAGCTAGGAAAGAAGGGGCAAAAACGCATGGAAGAAAACATTAAAGTTTCTTTGCAGAACATGAAGATACACTGGAATCTGAGATGATGAGACAAGTTCAAAATGGAAGTTACTCCTAGCATAGTATAATCAACATTAATTACTCTATTTTTACTCCAGGTTTTTCTTATAAAAGATACACAAAGAAAGCAACAAGGTCAGTGCTACCTCAGGGCAATAAAGATGAAGTCAAAAGGAAAGGGTAGAAGAGAAAGGATGCCGATGCACAACATTTATGTGGTTATAACTGAAGTGAGAGGGCTTGGAGATTTGAGAGCATTATAAATACCTTTGACAACTTATGTCACAGAAATCTAATACATTTTAAATATAGATCTAACTGTCAGTGATCTGAGAAACACGACAAGATGTGCTACTTACTCCCTTAGAACCGCATACCATATCGACACTGGTAACAAACAATATATGTAGTAAGTCCAGGGACAGGCTTGAATCAGCAGGAAAAATGCTATGGAAACACCAATTGCTGCAAAACTACATGGCAGGAGTTGGCCTGGTTTCTGTAAATCAAACAAAACATCGAAATATTTCCACATTCATGCTAATTGATAGGTTTTAAAAGATTTTATAAAGTGATGATAGATACTTCTTTCTTTCAATGGTTGTATAACTACATGATTAATCTAAGAACTCAAAGGAATTTCAAAACCTGTCACTAGAGAAGCATATTACAGAAGAAAAGGCTGGATAGCCTGGAACTGTGGCAATCAGGCAAGTCTTAATTTAAAAGTGACATGTACCTAGTTTGTTTGCAAATAACTTGTTTGGAACTTGGAATATATTTCCCCTTAGTAACAATTTTATAAGTATTGATTGAGTTCTTTCAGTAGCCCACAAACACCCATTTAATCCATAATAAACTGTGGGGCCTAATCTTCATCTGGAACAATGATTCCATTTATTCAAACTCCCACTTAACATGCTGTCTATGCTGTTCTCTCCACTGCTCAACCACAGCAGGCTCATTCAGTCACCTTGTCTTCCCAGCCACCTGGCAAACAAGAAAGGAGCTCATCAGTGGAAGTTGCCAGTGGTGGCTTCCATGGGCTGGGAGGCCCAAGTGCTCTGGGCCAGGAATAATGCTGCAATGGTCGGGGACAGAAACTCCAGTGATTGGGAAAAGAACACAATTGTGGAAACCTGTGACACTAAGAACAGCACAGGAGAAAAAAGCCAGGAGTGGTGAGGTAACATGGTGCTCCCTGACCCCCATGCCTTGCTCTCTCTGTTTTACCCTTGCTCTGCTAGGTTTTTGCCAAAAGTTAAATAAAGTGAGAATTAAGAATTACCTTCAGGAGTAGGAGAAATTATGGAGGAAAGGCAAGAGTTTCTTTCCGCTTTGTAATTCCTCCCTAGTAGCATAAAATGACACCAGAAATAAATGGAGAAACAAGGATAAACTAGGGCATAGTTGTAGAAAGGACGGACAAACAAAGCATTGTGGTTAAGAGTTTGGGGCCACACAGATCAGAATTTAAATCCTGGCTCTGTCACTTGCTCAATGTATGACCATCAGCAAAGCACAAAACTTTTCTGAGATGTAGTTTCATTCTAACTATAAAATGGGAATGATAATCTCATATCTACCGGTCAAGGTTGGTAATGCCTAAATGAGATTATGTAGAGCTTAACGAAATGCCAGGAATATGGCCACTGCTTAAAAAATAGTAGCTGCTATTACTGCCTGTCTTTCTATTCTCTCCTCCTCTTCTTTGCAGTAGTCTCAGCAGTCACTGCAGAAGCCTATCAGTGAACAGCACTGGAAATGGAGAAGTGTGAGACAGCAACACAGGTCCCACATCAAGGGATGGGAAAAGAAGGGGGAAATCACAGACTTGAATAGGTGGAATCTCTAAAGCTGAGAGTGGCTGAGGCAGGTATTCATTTTAAGAGTTGAAGCTGGTTTCACATCATTTGGTGAATAGCAAAATAACAAGAAAAGCAGTTTAAAAGAGTACTAAAAAAAAACACTTGAGGGATTTTCTAGAGTCATACAGCATGGTATGATTATCTAATCCTTCAATATATAAAACAACAGATACTACAAATGACATCTACTTGACAACTAAATAATAAAGAACTTGGTTTAACTGAAGGAGAAATTGTAAGGACTGTATATAACAAGAGTGGGAACATTTCCTACTTCATCATTAATTGACTCCCACCTCCCCTCCAAGAAAACTACCTGTAGATAATGAACCATGCTGTGTGCAGTGTGATTACTCCTTCATCCAACAGGCACTTATTAGGTCACACACCCTATGCTATGCTCTGTACTAGGTGCTGCCCTTCAAGGAGTTTAAAACGTACAAGTGGAGATGGAATCATGGGACTTGGTTTAGGGGTTAATATTTTGGGATTTTATTAACTAATAAAAGAACAAGGGAAAGCATGTGGTACAAAAGGATATTTAGTTCTAAAGCAAAAGACATCTGAACAGACAAAAGCAGAGAGGAGTATATAGAAGTTAAATGCAGAGTACAATAAAGGGAAGCTGTAGCAAATCACATTTTTTAAAAAAGGGGGTATTTACTGAAGACTTGCCTGTAATGATGATAAACCAGAAACAACCTGTATAATCTGGGTGACACTGTCATGTAGAAGTCACATAAACTTTGGAGTCAGACCTAAATTCAATTGCAATGCCACTCTCCTATTTGCTTGTCAATTCGACTAAACCTTTTCACTTGTCTAAAGCTCTGTTTCCTCACCTGGCAATGGAGGATAACATTTGTTGCAAGCTCATCTCTCACTCCCCTCTACATTCCAACCACATCAATGACTGGCAGCTTCTCCAAGAAGCCATATTACCTCACTCCTCATTTGACACATGCTGCTCTCTTTCCACATTTTTTTCTTTTTTTCTATTGGGCTAGCCTACTCACCCTTTACAATTTCACCTTGGCAGTAAAGTCTGCAAAGACTCCTTAAACCCCACTGTAAGTAGCACTTTCTAATATGTGCACAGCTTTGACCATCTTACTTCCTAACTGCTTTTCTTATAGACTACTGGCATTTTATTCTTCCTTCAAAATTGTTTGGGTTGTGTCACTTTACTAGATTATAAATTCTTGCTGAAAGGAATTGGAATATATATTTTTAAATTTTATTTTGGCATCATTAATCTACAATTACATGAAGGACATTATGTTTACTAGGCTCCCCTCTTCACCAAGTCCCCCCACATCCCCGTTCAGTCACCGTCCATCAACATAGTAAGATGCTGTAAAATCACTACTTGTCTTCTCTGTGTTGCACAGCCCTCCCCGTGCCCCTCCCACACTATACATGCTAATCGTAATGCCCCCTTTCTTTTTTTCCCACCCTTATCCCTCCCTTCCCACCCGTCCTCCCCAGTCCCTTTCCCTTTGGTAACTATTAGTCCATTCTTGGGTTTTGTGCTTCTGCTGCTGTTTTGTTCCTTCAGTTTTCTTTTGTTCTTATACTCCACATATGAGTGAAATCATTTGGTACTTGTCTTTCTCCACCTGGCTTATTTCACTGAGCATAATACCCTCTAGCTACATCCATGTTGTTGCGAATGGTAGGATTTGTTTTTTTCTTATGGCAGAGTAATATTCCATTGTGTATATGTACCACCTCTTCTTTATCCATTCATCTACTGATGGACATTTAGGTTGCTTCCATATCTTGGCTATTGTAAATAGTGCAGCGATAAACATATGGGTGAATCTGTCTTTTTCAAACTGGAGTGCTGCATTCTTGGGGTAAATTCCTAGAAGTGGAATTCCTGGGTCAAATGGTATTTCTATTTTGAGCATTTTGAGGAACCTCCATACTGCTTTCCACAATGGTTGAACTAATTTACATTCCCACCAGCAGTGTAGGAGGGTTCCCCTTTCTCCACAGCCTCGCCAACATTTGTTGTTGTTTGTCTTTTGGATGGTAGCCATCCTTACTGGTGTGAGGTGATACCTCATTGTGGTTTTAATTTGCATCTCTCTGATGACAAGCGATGTGGAGCATCTTTTCACGTGTCTGTTGGCCATCTGAATTTCTTCTTTAGAGAATTGTCTATTCAGCTCCTCTGCAGGAATTGGAATATTTTTGCAAACACAACCAAAGGGTTCAAAATACTTTCAATGACTTCAACACATGGTCAGTTTTAAGTGTCAACTTGGCTAGGCTACAGTCCCCAGGTATTCAGTCAAACATTAATCTAGGTGCTCTGTGAAAGTATCTTGTAGATGTGATTCAAGTCCATAATCAGTTGACTTTAAGTAAGGGAGACTCTTCTAGATAATCAGGATGATTCAACCACTTGAAAGGCTCTAAGAGCAGAATGGGGGGGTTCCCTGAAGAAGGTGTACCTCTTGAGTGCAGCTTCAGCTCCTGCCTGAAGTTCCAGTCTGCCCTTCCTGATGGCTCGACCTATGGATTTAGGAATTGCCTAACTACACCCCATAATCACATAAGCTAATTCCTCACACTAAATGTCTTAATATATAGGTCCTACTGGTTTTGTTTTTCTGGTTTAACTCTGACATAAGACCTTCTTCACTAAATAAAGTCTAAACTCTAGTATTTGAGGCCTTTGATTACTTTAGTCTAATCTATATTGTCAGTATTATCTCTTATTAGTCCCTCAAACAAACCTCCCATTTTACCCAAATTGAACTATTTAGTTTGAAGGCATCAGGGTATACAAAAATCAAGTATTTAAGTATTAGAAAATGATAGTTTTGTTATTTAATACCAGTGTGTTCTTGAAGAAAACACACATCTCTCTGAATCTAAATTCCCCCATCCATATTATGCGAATAACCTCCAATGTAGGGCAGTGTTAAGCTTAACAGAATAACACATGTAAAGCACCCACAACAGTCCTGGAATAGTGGGGCTCAACAAATACTACTTAGTACCAGCGTAATAATACATTTTCCCAACTGCCTCTGTTCATATCACTCAATTTGCTTTAATTCTCATCCTTTACCCATATTCTGTTAAATTTCCACCAAGATTTACTCTTTCCTGTTATCATTACCCTACCTAATGTGAATTCTCTTTTATTTAAAATATGATACTTGGTAGCACACTTAAACACTTAACATATATTAAAGTTGTTAAATGTTAAGGTTGTCTTTCACAATGTAGGCTAATGTAGTGACCTCTACCTGATGAGGTGGTTATGTGTGTACATCTCTTATCTACTTATTTAATTCTAAGCTACTTGAGGGCAGAATCTGAATTTTATATTTCTTTGTATATCCTATACAGCATCTACCATTGTATTGAACAGTCAATTAAATATTCTCTGCACTGTAAGAGTAATGAAAAGAGAGAAACTATCAGCTATGAAACCTCTTGACACATCACTTTAAAGACATCATATCCTTTCTCAATAATCTGAACATCAGGGCAAATATGAAAAGGCAGTGTTTGACACAGACTTCTCTGGATTCAGATCTCGGTTCCTCCACATCCTAACTGAGTGGTCTTTTGCAGTTACTTACACAGCTTCAGTTTCCTCTTTTGTAAACAGAAATTATAATGTATACTTTCAGCACTGTTATGAGTTTGAAATAGTAAAATAAGTTTAAAATACCAAACAGAATGCCTAGATATATCTACTACCAAAACATGGTTGTCTCTGTCTCTTTTCCTACCATGTAAGAAATTACTCTAGTTCTGGCTATTTTCAATGCATTCAAATAATGAAAATTATTTAGGGAAATTATTTAAGATGCATTTAAAGCACTATAAAATTGGAATAAACATTATTGTGCTTTCTTCAATTACAGAAAAATAAAATTGTAAAAAGCTACCACTAGAAATGTTTACAGACTGTTACTATTAATAATACACCATCCAGATATATTAGTTTCTAGAGGATTTGGACGTGGTAATAATCATTAGAGAGAATGAAATAAAGGAAATGGAAGTGGCATATGCTCCCGGGTAAATGGCAGTTAGCAATATATTCTAAAAGAGTAAACTGTTTTGAAGTAGTAAAACCATATACGTTCTGTTATATTTTTGCTGCTATATGAAGTATTCTTAAAGAGGTTTTATTCCTACATTGAAAAGTACAGGAAATACTAGGGATTAATTCTTAAAATGAGGATATATAAAAAGTTCTAGAAATTAGTATTTAAGAATTTCAGAAAGTTGAAGGAAGGTAAGAATAGCTGAAGAAGATCATATATATTATTTTAAAAGGAACATTTTGAATAAGAGACTTTTATTGTGTTTCAGCTCCTAAACTTCTAATACCAAAAAAAGTTGAATATATTGCTTTGAGGTAGTTTTCTGACTATCTGTACTACAATGATATGGAATCCTTATAACATGCTAAATAATTATAAGAACAGAAAATCAGCACAATTGATGTCATAGGAGAGTTTAAATTATATAGCTGTATTTGTAGCCCTCCTAAGTTATAGGGCTAATATTATTAAGGTACCCTTTTCCCAACTAAAGGAACAGAGATAACTGAGGAAAAAAGATCCAATACCACAAAAGAAAAGGAAAGACAAGAGTTAGCTTAGTACATTGTGTACATTGTATGACTCATTATACTTGATCTGATTCCATTTCTTTCCTCAGTCTTACTGATTTTACACCATCATCTGGATCTTCATTGTAGTTTCTGAACGTACCTTAACTTGTTTACTAACACCTCTGGTAAGGCTGGAATGAGACTTGATGACCAACAGAGAAGCATAAGATGTCCATCCCACAAAACCTAGAACAACAGTGATGCCCAAAAAGAATCTGTCATAAGTATGATAATAGGACAATCCTTCCAATGCAAGATCAATCAGCTCCTTGCAGAGGGAGACCTATGGAGAAATGAAAATATGACTTGCTACATGGAAAGAATGAGAAAACCCAAGTTTCAAAGGAAGGAAAATTATTAAAATTAGACTGAGTAACTGCAGATGATGGATTAAAACAGATTTTAATTGTCTGAACTTCTTACAAAATAAAAGAAAAATTCCTGAATAAAATGAACTTTTAACTTTTAGGAAGAAAAGGCATTTTAAATGTGAACTACCTACCATATGTATAGTGACTTAAGATGATTCATTTTGAGGAAAGTACCTAATAATGACACATGAAAAGAACGAAGGCTCTCTAGCATAGGTTCCAAAATGCAGAGATGCCTACATACATTTATATCATTTTTTACTTTCTTCTCTCAGGTTACCCAAACCAGTTATAAAACATCATTTAAAAAGGCCTAATGTTTTTAGGGGAAAAGAGCTTACCATATTAAAACCATAATAAAAATAAGCACTAGAAATGCACGGCATTGCTTAGGCACATTTAGAAACTAAAAATAGAATTATTTCCTAATTTAATATTATATGACCATTTATCAAAGAGAAAAATAATGAAAAACATAGTGGGATAGCTGTTGGGAAGTGTCAAAGCTTCAGTGTGAATTATTAGACTTCTTACAGTGTGTAGATAATTCCAAATATACAAATATGTCATATTCTAAAAGGTTATGCATCAGTAGGATGACAGAAACTTGAAACACTTTGTCATTATAGAAAATGGCAATTGTTCATTTCCAATGCTAACCTTATAAAGTTCACCAATAGTATTATCTGAAATAAGAAAAGTATGTCCATGGCTAAAGTAGCTATTTAGGAAATTCAACCCTTCCTTAAAGGGTCAGGAAAGCTCCCAGGCCTGTCCACTTTGCTCTCCATTACCACACCTTGTCGCCCCCTGCAAAACCAAAATGACAGTCATAGGCCTGCAAACTTACTGCTTCATCATACTTTCTCTGTTTTATATAAGATCTTGCTTTTCTTAAAATGTTGAGCTGTTTAGAATCAGAAAGCAACCTACAAAAGAAAAAGATTAGGTTTAAAATGTTTCATTTTAATTATATTTTGTTTTTTTGCTTAGTTGAAATAAAAGGATGATGAAAATCAGAAAACAAACAAAACAAACCAAGAAAAGAATAAAACCTCAAGCTGAATTGTGTTATTGGCGATCATCTGACTTTTCCAAGAAGTGGCTCATAGTTAATTTTTTCTTGGCTCAAAGTTTTAATTGCCAACTACATTTATGTCATATAATCCATCATTTTGAAGAAATGTAATGCTCTAACAAAGAAATTCTGATTAACTCAATATAATTAATGGAACAGCAAACTAGTGGTGTTTGGGTTCACTGCTCTGCCCTCCCGTGCTTATGGCAAACACGACAGACAGGACAGATCCATCATGGTGCTTTGTACCCTGGAGCCAGACAGGCCTGAGAATTCAAATTATCAAAGAGTTCCACTTAGGGAACAATTTTAGCCAATTTGCCATTTTTATACTCTACTATATACCTTTTTTAGTTCCCCTTTCATTTCTCTTTCCATAATTTCCCTGTCATTGTTCTACCACAGCAGAAACCTAAATATACTAGCACATATGCCTAATACAGGCATACCCTGTTTTATTGAGCTTTGGAGATACTGCACTTTTTGCAAATTGAAGGTTCATGGCTCTCCTGCATGAAGCAAATCTATTGGCACCACTTCCACCAGCATCTGCTAAATCATGTCTCTGTATCATATTTTGGTAATTCAGAATATTTCCAATTTTTTCATTATTTTTATATTTGTTATGGTGCTCTGTGATCAGTGATTATTGACATTACTATTGTAATGTTTGGGGGTACCATGAACCACACCCATATAAAATACTGAGCTTAACTGGTAAATGTTGTGTGTGTTGTGACTACTCCAAGACCTGCCATTCCCCCATCTTTCTCCCTCTCCCTGGGCACCCCCATTCCCTGAGACAAATTATTGAAATTAGGCCAATTAATAACCCTACAATAGCCCCTTAAGTATTCAAGTGAAAGGAAGAGTTGTTATCTCTCACTTTAAATCAAAAGCTAGAATTGATTAAGCTTAGTGAGGAAGGCATGCTGAAAGCCAAGACAGGCTGAAAGCTAGGCCTCTTGCACCAAACAGTTAGTCAAGTGGTGAATGCAAAGGAAAAGTTCTTGAAGGCAATAAAATGCTACTCCAGTGAACACACAAGTGTTAAGAAAGCAAAACTGTCTTATTGCTGATATGGAGACAGTTTCAGTGTTCTGGACAGAAGATCAAACCAGCACAACATTCCCATAAGCCAAAGCCTAATCCAGAGCAAGGCCTGAACTTTCTTCAATTCTATGAAGGCTCAGAGAGATAAGGAAGCTGCAGAAGCAAAGTCTGAAGCTACTGGAGGTTGGTTCACGAGACTTAAGGGAAGAAGCCATCTCCACTACATAAAAGTGCAAGGTGAAACGGAGAAGCTGCAATAAGTTATCCAGAAGATCTAGTTAATTAATTAATGAAGGTGGCTACACTACACAACACATTTTCAGTGTAGATAAAACCTTCTTCAGTTGGAAGAAAATGCCATCTAGGACTTTCATAGCTAGAGTGGACAAGTCAGTGTCTGCCTTCAAAGCTTAAAAGGACCCTCAGGAATGATGCTAAGTCTACTACGCCTGTGTTCTATGGAATAAGACAGTACATCTGTTTACAACATGGTTTACTAAACATTTGTGCCCACTGTCGAGACCTACTGCTCAGAAAAGAAGATTCCTTTCAAAATCTAACTGCTCATCGACAATGTAACTAGTCACCCAACAGCTCTAATGGAGATGTACAACAAAATTAATGTTGTTTTTATGCCTGCTAACACAACATCCATTCTGCAGCCCATGGATCAAGGAGTCATTTCAACTTTCAAGTCTTATTATTTACGAAATACATACATAAGACTAGCTATCATAGTAATCCCTCTGAACATATCTGAGCAAAGTGAATTGAAAACCTTCTAGAAAGGATTCACCATTCTAGATGCCATTAAGAACACTCATGATTCATGGGAAGAGGTCAAAACATCAACATTAACAGGAGTTTGGAAGAAGTTGATTCCTACTCTTCTTCCAAGAAGAGGAGGTGACTGCAGATGTGGTGGAAATAGCAAAAGAACTAGAATTACAAGAAGAGCCTGAAGATGTGACTGAATTGCTGCAATCTCATGATAAAACTTGAATGGATGAGGATTGGCTTCCTATGGATAAGCAAAGAAAGTGGTTTCTTGAGGCAGAATCTACTCCTGGTGAAGCTGGTTTGAAGATGATTGAAATCTTCAACATAGGATTTAAAGAATATTACGTATACTTATGAAAAAGCAACAGCAGGGTTTGAGAAGATTGCCTCCAATTTTGAAAGAAGTTCTACTGTGGGTAAAATGGTATCAAATAATACCACATGCTACAGAGAAATCTTTTGTGAAAGGAAGAGTCAATGTATGAAGCAAACTTCATTGCTGTCTTATTTTAAGAAATTGCCACAACCACCCCAGCCTTCAGCAAACACCACCCTGATCAGTCAGCAGCCATCAATATCTAGGTAAGACACTATACCAGAAAAAAGACTGCAATTTTCTGAAACCTCAGATGATGGTTAGCATTTTTTTTAGCAATAGAGTATTTTTCAATTCAGATATGTACATTGTTTTCTTAGACATAATGATATTGCACACTTTAATAGACTACAGTGTAGTATTAACATAACTTATATGCACTGGAAAACCAAAAAATTCATCTAACTCGCTTTATTTTGGTACTTGCTTTATTGTAGTGGTCTAGAACGGAACCAGCAATACTTCTGAGGTATACCTAATTAAATTTATGGACTATAGAAACTGAAGAAATAAAAGCAGAACTCAATTACCTTATTGAAGTAAATAAGTATATTTAAACACAAAATTGAACATATATTGCTTAGCTAAAACCTACACTCCTAAAGTGAACACCATTACATTTAAGAAATGCAAAAAAGTTATTTAAAAATATATCAGGGTAGGTCATATGAAACTGATAATTTTCTATGTCCAAAATGGCCAAATTAAATATTGGCAGTTTTATATGATTCAACATAATACAATCACTTATCTTCTTTCTACTTGGTTCCAGCAGTTTCTGAAGAGGTAAGACTGAGACTTGTAGGAAGTAAATCGTTAAGCAATGCCATAAATTTGGGTAAGGTCACAGACTTCTATCAGAATCTGAAACGCTGTCTAGCAAATGCATATAATATGAAATCTTATGCAGAATTTCAGAAAATTCACAAACCCCAGAAGCTCATCTATGAACCTATAGAGTTCTAGAGGAGCCCCTGGTTAAGAAAATGTGTTGACTCCAAGAACTCCCATTTCTTTCAACTCAGGAGAATTCAATCACTGTTTCAGACTGCAGGAGAATTCCCCACCCCTGGACTCAATGGAATTTGGAGGAAAAAGGTACCAGGAAGCAGGAACACATGAAAGACAACCAAATTACTTCAAAATGTTGCCATGATCCAGTTCTCTGTTCTGCAGATACCACACATTTTGAAGTATTTTCCTACAAGTCTCAGAAATATAATTACGGTGCCAAAGGACACAGGCATTCTTTGAAGGCTAATATCTAAGAAGAGTTTTCCAAATTTATATAAAACTCTTCTAGTTGACCTTCCCACCTGTTGCTCTGATCCACTCAGCTTCCTAAATTACCGATTACATCGTCTAACTTCCTTGAAATTGATATGGACATCTTTTTGTCTTCTTCATGAATCCTAAACTTGCTTGACTATTGATGACCACCTCCTTCTATTCTACTTAATTTCCCATTATCCCAAATGTATACCCTGGGCTATAAAATGGTTAAACTCTTCATTCTTCACCTATTTTGTATTCACATCTGAGTTTCTGTTCATAAAGATCCTCCCCTCTCTGATTGCCAAAGTCAAATCTTCATCATCCTTTATGGTCCACTCCAAATCTCACCTCACACATTAGCATTCCAGTATGGTCTAATGATCAATTTATTTCTCTTCCATTAAATTTTTGCCTCCACGTGGGCTATTATTTCCATTATTATCCATAATACTACTCAGCAAAGTGCTAGGCATATAAAATGAATCAATAAATGTTAACTGATTTAAATGCTACCAAAATATTGCAGACCTAAAGAAAGGAGGAATAAAAGGGAATAATGTACATTGCCATTCTTAAAGTACCTAATGACTTGCTAAATTAATGAAAAGATGAAAAGAAAGGTTGTCTGCAACTAAATTACTTCAGCTAATTTAATACACATGCTCAAGTGAAGTCTGTAGAAGAATTAAACAAGAAACATTTTTAAAGAGAAATACTGATATTAATTACATTATATTACATATAAAATGTTACATATATAGTACTTAGGTAAAGAAACCTGAGTCAAGCCAATTCATATTTTTCCTAAGTGTACTATTTATAAATCCTGGAACATACCAAAGGTATTATGCAAGTTCTATATAAACCTCACTGTAGCATTATGACATTAAAGACTCTTAGAAACTTGTCCCTCAGTATAATTTGTTTTCTTTTAGTTTTCCTTATGTTGAGAAAGAATCCAAAATAAATTTTCATATCACGTACTTTAAATATGAAGAGGTTTTGTGAGTAATGCCAAGTCCAAAATACAAGGTAAGATACATTAGCATTTAGGTAAAAAAGATGAAACAAATAACAAAACAAGGGGAGTTGGCAGGGAAGTAATCAAAGGAATGCCATACATAAATTAAAATGAATAAAGGAGATCTGCACATGTCAAGATAAATCTTGAAAATCATACTAAATGGAAAAAAGAACTGTAAAAATGTTTTTTAAATTGGATTCAATAATACTACACCATTTTATTACTTAAGAAAAAAAGAGGATCTAAAGAAACATGGTAAAATGTTGACATTTCTTAAACCTGGATTGTGGGTATAAGGATTTCTGTTATATTCTTCTTTCCTTTCATCATGTTTGTAGCAATTCATAATTACAATTTAAAATATTAGCAAGAGGAACTGATATGTACATGTACATATGTACACGTGATTATGGATACATAAGGAACTGCTACGTTGCCTCCAGGGAAAAAGACTGTAAGATTGGAACACAGGAGAGATAGCTTTTTATTATCATTTGTATAATTTTTATTGTATGTACACTCACTATTCTTCCATTCACATTTTACTAACTGGTTTTTAAAATAAAATTATTAAAATATTAAAATTTAACCATAGTTTCAGGTTGTGATGGCGAAGCTTGGGCATAGCAGTGGTCCCACCAGGAACTAGAAAGCCAGGTAAAATTAAATTAAAAATCAATTTGGAAGTACTGGTGAGCTGCTGAGATTATCAAGAATTGAAGGGTTGAGATCCTAGAGAGGAGGAAACCAGAGACAATTTAACATTCTACAAACTGTAATCCTTGGGGCAGCTGCCAGTCTTACTCTTCGCACAGGGCAAAAGGCTGAGAATCTTGGCATATAGATGCTGCCAGGAGATAGAGACTCCAATAGAGCCTTTGGAAATTTTATAAGACTGCAGACATAAAAATTAAAATTTGTAGCTGCCAATGCAACTAAGACTTGAGGACCCAAAAGTGAAAAAAGTTAAGAGAATAATATCTAATTTTCATTCTGGATATTAAAAATAAGACACAAATGGAAAGCCATCTGGAATTATTTAAACTAATTTAATACAGATTCTGAGGTGAAGTTTTAGGAAAAATGAGAGAAGGAACTTTCATAGGCAGGAATTTCTATTTTAGTATGTAAGGAGAACTCGGGTAAGGAAACAGTGGCCAAGTCCTGGTAGAAATCGAGGTGAGTCTGACACTGAACAAATTCCTCAGCTGTGTAGGACAAGAGGACAAGAAGCTAATAAGAAAGCCCCTGAAAAGTAGGACATCAGTTATGGTAGTCTTAAGATACAGGAGAGAGAAAGTTTGGTGTTCAGGAGCCACCAGAGAGAAAGGGCTCCAAACAACACAACAAGATTTCGACTAAGATCCTGGGAAGCTCCACTCTAAGAGTGGACACAGACCGGAGGTCAGCTTGAGCCGGCTACCATTCCTTGTGCTTGTCAGAGGGTAAAATAAAACCTCTCTGGAAAATGAGATAATTCAGAGCTTCTAAAACTTTTAATATACAGTGATAAATATTCATTAAAATTCATTAAAAGACTCAACAGGACTGAGAAAAGACAACAGAAACAAATTCACTAATGATAAGGTTATTGGTGTGATCAGGTACAAATTTGAAAATAACTGTTGTTAATAATACTCAATTAATAGAGAACAAGAGGGAAAATTACACCAAAGTACTGAAATTTATTTTTTAAAGGAACTGAAATGGAAATTCTAGAATTGAAAAAATGTAATAACTGAAATTAAGAACTCAATAGTGGCAAACTGGGCAAAGCATTGAAAGAGCTGGTTGTATTAGAAGAGAGGTCAGTAGGAAATATTTTGCCTGAACCTTGAAGAGCATAAAGAATGGAAAGTACAGAAAAGACTATTAAAAGAAAAGATCTAAGTCATTGTGAACTGGTCCAAAATATATGTATGTATCTGTGTATGTGTCTATATATATATATATATACACACACACACACACACAGAGTATATATAATGTATATAATATATATAATGTATAACATATATAATGCATGTGTGTGTATATATATATATATAATTGTAATCCCAGAGAGGGAGGAGAAAATTTGGCAGAAGTAATATTTGATGGTAATGGCAACATAACATTTCTACATAGTAATTGTATGGAAGACTTTCCTTTATGACTAAATGTCTTATACTGAAAACATCAACTTTTAAAAGACTCTATTATCAACATGTTATACTTAAGTAAAAAGAGAAACAAGTATTAACTGGGCACATTTTTTTGCCGTGATTGCTATTATATATCTTTTTTCTGTAGTTACCTGAATACTGTGGAAGAAAGTAAACCATGTTTCAGGATTATCAAGAATTTTATTATCAATTACTCAGGGTGAACTACTGTTTACAGGACACAACCTCCTTAAAATGCTGCCTTTTGAATTGTATCTTATTTAGTCTGATTTTTATTACAAAAAAGTTCACTTGCACTAACACATATTTTAGAGATGCCTATTATATCTCGTCCATTTCTTTTTTGAGTGTCTATTTATATTAAAGGAAAAAATATTTCAAGAAGATAAAGACAGAAAGCAGGATAAAAAGTTATTAGAATAGTTTGTATTCCTTTAGACTGACCAATTAGGCAGAATCTTGTACCCCACTCATGTCATAACTGAGTGATTATTTTCCAATGTATGTATGTATGAATGTACATGATATGTGAAAGTTATATTTTTTAAAGTATAATTTCAGTTTTGAAGTAGAAAATTACATTTCTAGTAATTAACTGGTATATCAGATGGGTGAAGTGGTAGAAAGATCCACATTAAAACCAATATTTAAGTTCGGTCCAAAAGAGGAGCTTTAATCCGTATCAGGCTAAAAGAAACATATTAGAAAGAACTAAAGTATCTTGCCATTTTAGTAGAAAATACATTAAAATATTTTGTTAAAATCTGAGCTCCCATTTCTTTTCTACAGTGATTTTTAAGTAAAAGGTAACAGATGTTTTTGGTTTTATTGGCAATGGACAATATTTCCTTCCCATTTTCACTTTTTTCTAAAATATCTCAAGAGACCTTTCCTGTGCTTTTCTCATTTCAGGGAATATTTTTCTTTTAAATTTTTCTTTGTCTTACTTTGACCTCTATAATACATTTAAAATAGAGTGTTTTCCTCATTTCACATAGACGCAAACATTTTATGCTTCCCCAGTCATGTAGCTCCACCTGCTGCTCATCCCTTCACATAGCCTTAGGGCCACTGGACCAAATTTTAGCTGAGTTTTCTTTTTTGAGCAGTTCTAACAATTTGTCAGAATGAGTATTTCATGATCTTCATTCTTTCCTAGTGGTCTTTAAAATAGCAAAGATAAAATTTACAGTACTTATTTTTTAAGTAATAGGATAACATAGGATATGCAATTACCATATGGCTATTGGACTCTTAAAAGTCTAAGCTATGTTACAGGATTTTAGCGATCTGTTTTTCCTGTATCTTAAAACATTTGCTATTTCATCATCCTAGGAATTACTACATTATTATTCAATTATTCATGCTGGACAAGACTAAATAGGACAATGGAGAAAGAGTGGAGAAATATTATTAAGCTAAATCTAGTGTTGTTGGTGAAACTGATCATGTAAAGTAAAACTTCAAAAACATTAATTTTCAGATGTCAATATCCTAGGTTTTCTCAAACTTAACAATTGTGAGTGAACAATATATCTCTAAGAAGAAAAAGGAAATGTGGTATTTCTAGGAAAAGGAAATAAGGAAAACAATCAAGAGGAAAGGACTTCATCACATCACTGATTGTAACCAGAACCTGAGCTGTTTTGCAAAAAGGATGTGTGATGACAGTATTCTTTCATCTTTGATAATGTTTATGTGCTGGATAAAGATATTTACTTGAAATGGTTTCTAAGTGGACAATCTGATGTTAGATGTATATATAAAGGTGACTGGAAGGAAGCAGATGGTATAGAAATGAAGAAGATTAATTGGATTGGAGAAAAATAGTCATTGTACTAAGACAGTAAATGGTAATAACTGTTTTTCCTAGTACACTGAACAGATGTAATAGGAAAAAAAAGATAACAGAAATAAAATAACCAGGAATAAAATGATGAGAAGTGCATAAAACTAAAATTTTACCTAAGGACATAACAGAAGATACAAATAAGTAAATGTTGGCTAGTAATTCAATACTGTAAAAATGTCATTCCTCTCCAAATTACTTCTTAAATATTACTTCAAAGAATTTTCCATATAACTCAAGATGGTGATTCTAAAATTTATATAGTGAGTGAATTTATTTGTGCCCATTATTTTTATAATTTTATGTTTCATGCCAATGACTAAAATGCCAACTTAGTTCTTGTTTTTTTAATGTATGTTACATCAAATCAATTTATGCATATAATTTCAAAAATTGAAAATGGTACCGAAGGGCATAACAACCAATAAATCCCTGCCCAGCCTGCTCATTTCTCAGCTCCCCAACCCAGAGAGAAAAACTTTTACATGTGTCTGTTTTTGGTTATTTTGGTAGTTAAGTCCATTTTTCTTAATAACATGCTTGTTTTATTAATAACATGTTATTTTATTAATAACATTCTTAATAACAAACTATTTCCTGACTTGACCCACAGCACTTTCTGCTGACTCCCTGCCATCTCCTGCCCCCTCAGTATGGATACATTACTGTTTTTACCTCCTCTGTTGCCCAGATCAGTCACTTTAATAATCTAATATCTGAACCTCTAATATTTTCAATAGTCAGAATCTCCACATTTTATGAGGACAATAGCACCACTACTATTTCATTTATAATTATTTCCCTCTCTACCTTCCTACCAGTAACTTTGTACATTGTCAAGGTTGGTAACAATTGCATTCTATTCTGTAATCACAGTTCAATCCTCCTTGATGTGTCAAAGGTTTGACTCTAAAAGCTGAACACCAATATTTACATCATTACAAATACTTAAATACTGTTCACTGAGTAGCAAAATCAGATTTTCTCACCATTTTTAGCAAAGCCTTGATCCATGCGCCAGCGTTCAAATAAATTCCCTTTCTTATACTCCCAGCAACTGTTCAAAATCATGCCACATCTTAAGTTGCTTCATATCTGAAGCATGTTTTCTTGTTCAGTTTCAAATGTTTCCTTTTCCCTGAAGTTTCCAATTGTCATTGTTTTGGGGGATAAAGAAATGTATGCCTTTCACGTATCCTTCAGCTTCTTTCTCAATCCATATTATTACTCAAAATTTATTTCATTTCACTTGACGATTACTTACTTCCTATTCTACTTTGGAGGATCTGCCTCCCATTTGGACCATTCTTGTACAATTCATCATTCTATAACTTTTTATTTGCATTTCCCTTTTGAAAAATATGCATCTTGTATTCTTTCTCATTTTGTAAATTTCATCCTGTTTTTTGTTTTATGGATAAAATAGTTTTTCAGATATTTCTGAGGATTTTAATAGTTTTAAGTTCTTTTCTGTTACTTAAATTATCTATTTCTTCAAGAGCCAATTCTTCATTTTATCTTGGGCTTTTTGATTTACACTAGAGGCTTTTGGCAAACAGTGATTTTCAGCCAGACAAGTGGATAGGTAGGGCTGGTAGGTTGCTCTAGGGTGGGTAAGCCAGGGGGTGGGAAATGCTGGACCCCAGATGACAGAAAGCCTGAAGTGGCTCTGCAGGCAGATGTTGAGCACAAAGCAGAAGTTCATGGTCAGCCAGCAGGCCTCAGTTGAAGGTGGACGGTGTGCATTTGAACCCCTTGCTGAAGCATGCTTCCTAACCCATCTTTCTAAAGTGGCTGATCTAAAGTAACTCTCAGTCTCACTTCCAATGTCCTGTGTATTTTCTTCAAACCGGGAACTGATAATATATTTCTTGTTCATTTATTTTGTTATAGTTTGACTATAACACTACATTATAAATAAACAGATACATATACTATGTGATAGGATACAAGACAAATTTCAGTTGAGAGACTTGGCTTATAGTCTTCATAAGCATATATGATAATTCTACAATTAGGAATACTAATTGTATTAGTATTTGTATTTGTACCTCAAAGGTAATTGTACCTTTGATATATATAATATTTAGAGAAATTAATTTTATGATCATAACTTGCAAAATCCTAATTTTACTTTGTTTTCACTCTCCTATGCACACACAAAGTCAGAGATACAATCACATTATTTAGACGACAAGGCAATATTTAAGCTTTCCTAGTTTATGAATACCACACTAGTGTTACATAAGTTGATAAAAATAATTTTAATCAAGTCATTCAATCATATCCCTAATGTCCATATTTCAAACAATTTCTAATTATTTTGGTCAAGAGCAAAATCCTTCCTAATAAATGTGAATCCTTGCCAACTGAAAATGAACCTCAACAAGACTGAGTAAACCTGCCCGAGTCAGTAATGCAGAGCCAGGTTTGTGACTCAAGTCACCCCATTCCCAATTCAAAGAAAGCATCTTTCTGGGACCTGGGAAAGCAAAATCTGTTGCCCATCAGTCTGCTTTCCTCTTTGCCTACCCAGTAATGGTAAATGTTTCCCAGATTTGTATAACTGACCTTTTCTTGTCGCTTTCTATTCTCCCTAGAACCTCCTGTAGGCTGTGAACATGAGTAAGTTTCCATGACCATCTTTATGCTGATGGACCCCAAATTTTCATAAACAACTCTTATCTCTGCCTTTAGATCCAAGTCCTTATTTCTAACTAATTGATATCTTCAAATGTAAGCTGAACTCATTAATATTCATCCTTGCCTCGTAAACCAGCTTTTCTTTCTTTCTAGAAGCTATAATGGTACCAGCATATTCCCAATCTACAAGCCAAGTGCCCCAACATCTTCCCAGTCAAGTCCCCTTGAATTTATCTCCTTAATGTTTCCCTTATCTCTCTGCATATCTTCTCTGCCAGACATTCAAAGTTATCCAGCATCTGGCTCATTAGTTACAAAAACAGTAAAAGAGGCTTTCATTTTGGAATTGCACTAATGTATACAAAAAAGACAAAGCTTCCAAGTAACTAATCTATCCTATCAGCTTTCAAATTCATTGAAAAATTCTTTCCTACAAGTTAATAAAAAGTGTAAGAGACTTACTTAAATGGTGTAAACAAAAATGGTAAGGTAACTTCTTTTTTCTCAGTCATTTTCACCTGGGAACCAAGTATGAAAATATTTTATTATGTTAGAAATGAGAAAAAAATTGACTAATTTCATTTTGAAATAAAAACATCCATTAAAACTGCTCTTCAGGGATATTAACTTCTTTGAAAATAAATGGAATTATGTGTCACTATTTTATTTCATAAATATTTAAGGAAAAATTTAACATTATCATGTTAATAATAAGCTGAGAATTAAGCATATCAAGCCTACAAAATAACATACTGTAATGTAATTAAACTGTACCTCTTTAACTCTTTTTTTTTTTACCTCCTAACTCTTAGAAAACAAAATAAGCAAGCTGCATTAAGAGTAGTAAGAACAGAAAGTTTCATTAAATGGTCACTCCTTTAAGTTCTCAATGCATACAATAATGTACAATGAATAACGAGAAATGTTGCAATCTCTAATATTACTTCTGTGGGCAAAGTCCTATCAACAGAGACTCAGTTTTAGTCTTAAGGAGCATATGTGGTAGTCTTACAATAAGGGACACTCCTCAGAGGTAATTCTACACCCTCAAACTGAGTTATGGGACATGCACCTCAGAAATGTGAAACTTCGTGACATTAGTCAAATATGCAAAATTTAAAGATAATAAATTATAGAAAATAATTTCTTAAATCACAAAATCAAATATTTTCATTTAATATGTTTGATTTTAAATCTGTAGTACTGTCTAGTTTTGTCTTGTTTACCTTGAACTGTTCAAGAATCTGTATTGCATTTGTAAACATGCTCTCTGCTTTGAAGAGATCAGTGTTGTTAAGATAATCCACAGGAAGGATTCCCTGTACATAACAAAAGATAAAACACTGTTTTAATACTGGAATTACAAAGCTTATAAGAATAGCTGGCTGGAATGGACATTTATTTGTTTGCTTTTTCAGTACCCAGTTTCCATTCTTAAAGTACTATCATTTACCATTCTATGTGGAGAAATCTCCCCACTGCATATAGCATAATGGATCTCTAATGGGGCCCTGCCTTCTCTTACTGATGGGTAGACAAGTAACCCAGACAAGGCCTCTCAAATGGTAAGCACTGGAACTTGACCCTTGAGAGTCAAGGAACAGAAAGCACAGTAGGTGTAACACTGATCTCCCCCAGTATCGGTGCCCTGAGCTGTTTGGTTCTTTCTTTCAAGTCCCCAGAATTCTCTTGGTTCCTGTTCATTTCCAAGCCTGGTTTTTGAGCACCGCTTTGATTCAGCAAACCACCAATATCTCTTTAATAAATTTCTTTTTAAATGGATTCAGTTTCTGCTGCTTGCAATAAAAAAATTATTGTATATATTCATCACTTAAAACTAAAATACAAGAATAAAAATCTGTATACATTTAAGAAAATAAAAAAATTTTAAAGAAAAGCTATCAGGCTTGTACTTAATGTACATTATAATACACAATTACAGGGATTATATATTACAAAAATATAAAGGGAAATACAGCTTTAAATGTAAATCAAAAATTATTCAGAAACACATAAAAGGTAAATTTTACTGTTCAATAATTCTTTTTATTCTGAGAGTTGATGAGAACATTTTATTCCTTACCACTGAATTAAGGGGAAAGGGTACACCAATAAGAGAAGCCATCAAAGGTGCAATATCAGCCTACAAACAGAAAAAGTTCAATTCTAAGTCTATAGACATCAACAAGGAAATAAAATAATTTAATGCAAATGTATTTTGAAATACCACCATGATACTCTTTCTAACCCATTACCTTCAAACATTTATATAATACAGACTAAATACTAATCTCTAAAAATATCATTTGTTAGAGGTACAGGAACTTATGAGAAAATAAATTTGAAAAGAAACCTTATTAAGACCCTTAATGTAAAGCATACTCAAACAAAAAGTTACTTATCCTAGTAGCTAAGAACTTGATCACTTCAAGTAATAGTTTTTCAGTATCATGAAAGAATGCCTTAACTAAATAAAATTGAAGAAAGAATGTATGTATCAGAAGGTCTGGCCAGCCAGTGAACTCCAGAAGACATAAACCAGACAAGAGGCTCTTTAGACAAAAGACCCCAAATACAGTTTTAGAGAGTTCTGCTTAAAGCCCAACCACCTACAAGAGTTGTTTATGCTTTCTGCCTTCATTTACCCTCATCTCCCCATCATTCCTTAGCCCACTCTAACTTGCTTTGACCCTTTATCATCTCTAACAACTTCCATGTTTCCAAATCTAATTGACAGGTTTAATATTAGTCCTTATAATTTTTCAGGCAGTAAAGTGCTTGGATGTCAGAATGCCCAGTTTCAAGTCCTTGTTTGAAATCTGAGACCTTAGGCAGTTTGATTTGCCTCTCCAACGCCTCACTTTCCTTACCAGTTAAGAAATAAATATAAGTTTTTCCCTTACAGAGTTATGGCATGATTAAATGAAATTAAATTTATAAAGGACCTGGCACATAATAATCCTGCGATTAATGCTGGCTACAAAGACTATTCTGGTTATTAGAATTACTTGACCTCCCCACAGCGTGTGTGGACCCCTCCTTTCTGGGTCACATACTCCATAGAGTGTTTTCAATCTCACTGTGATTCCTTTCCAGATGGCTTCTCTAGTCCCCCATTTACAAGTGGAGTTTGCATCCCAGGATCTCAAATCTATTCACTTTTTATCTTCTGGACTCTCTCTATGAAGTACTATCCCACAGAAAACTGGAAAAGTCCAACAGCCTCCTAACGCTTCTCCCCTCCCTGCAGAAACCATTGTTGGCCTCCTCTAATCTGTTCTCCATGCTGCACCCAGAGAAATCCTTTCACAAAAAATCAGATCATGTCACTCTCCAGGCTGCAAGCACTTCAAGGGCTTCCCTAAGCTTTAGGACTAAGCCTGTAAGGCCTCCTTTCCTCTGTCTCACAGCTTAGCAGTCTCTGTTGCTCTGTACCACAGCTTTCAAGACCTTGTACTATGCCATGTCCCTCTCACCAGAGCTCTGTGCACATGTTGCTCCTTCTGCCTGGAAAGCCCTCCTCATTCTGCCCTGGCCTGGTAACTACTTTTTCTTCATTCTTAGCCAATCCTCAGTTTCACAGGAAGCCTTCGCTGACCACAGTGCCCGACAGTTAACATCCACTGTATATGGTCTCATAGCTTCACAGGCCTCTTTGGTAGTATTTATCAAAGCTATAATTTTACATTTATTTGTATAATAGTTCGATTAATATCTTTTCTCATCCCTAAACTTTAGGCTTTGTATCCCTTTCACACTGTTTAATGTTAATGTTTGCACAATATTTAAACACACTGCACACATACAACAATGTTGGTGGAAGGAATGAATGAAAAAATTATCATCTAATGTATATGTGAAGTAGGAGTACTCACAGAGCAATAGCCAAATCTATAATCAGTTTTTTCTTATGATCCAGTCTGGCTATAAGTAAAACATGTTCTTGTTTTATGGTCAAGTTATTCTTATTCCTTTGACAGTGATTTTTATCACAAATTCACAAATTGCTATTCTGATTTTACCCATTTTTATTTATTGGGGTACTACATACCCTTCCTGAAAGAACAGATTACTCTTAATGTGCTGAAAAAGAACAGGTTTCTACAACCACAGGCCTGAAAATGAGATCCCAGACCTCGGTTTACCCATTACAGTAAGGAATGTGAGCTTGTGAGGTGATCTGCAGAAAGTAAGCTATTCCTGCCACTTTTGGCAGCCACATACCAAAGATACCATGCCTTTTACAAACAGTAAAGATGGCTGTTCACATAGCATATCTTCAGAGGTGAAAACTCTGTGCTTTGTATTTATAAATAATGTTACTAGTCTAACTTGATTAGGCTGGCCACACATTTTCCTAAAATATGAGGTTTCTACTTAAGTAATCTGTTCTCTTGGCTTTTTTTTTTCCAACTGCAGTTGTAGGGGTCCTGGGTAGAACTGAAGTTAAAATATGTGTTAATAAAAAAGAAATGGTAACTGATACACTATAGGAAAGAAACCCATAACAGGGTTTTATTAAATCTGTTCTTAAAGTAAAAACAAAGCAACAATGACAAGATATCACTGACATTTAATAGGCATGCAAATTTCAATTTACATAATGTCTTTAATTAGCCAGTGTTATCTGGAGAGTCTTCTCCTTTTAGCTTTACTTGGAACTTTTTTTATTTCGCCAAAAGAAAGATGAGGCGGGTTAAAATATTTGCACTGAAAGCATTTCCCTTGGAAATTGAAAATGTTTTGAAAAATCCTTTTTCATTATTATTATTATTAATACACGATTTTTCTTAGACTTTTTGTTGTTTACACTTCTTTTAGGAGATAAAATTAAATTTGAATGTGATTAAATTGAAATGAGTACCTGATAGACATCTCGCCTTTTCCAGTTCTCCAATTTCCATTCTGAAAGACAAAATTAGACACAGGAGCAATGTAAGATTTTACAAAAGAATAAATCATTTCATTATTATGAGAAGTTAATGCTTCATGGAAAACAAAAGTATTGGAAAAGTCTACTTTAACCCAAGTATGAACAAAAAGAGTGCTTAAAAAGGTAGAGCTGTATATTTTTTAAACTAGAATTTCAAAAGAATACCTGAAAAGTAAATATTTGGTGTTTTCTGTGATGATTTACTGAACTTTCAAAATGGATAGAATTGTTTCAAATCATCAAAAGGCTAAGGAAGGAAAGACGGAAGGAAAAGGCACAATGAATGGTCAACACGACTTAAACTCACTGCAGTCCTGTTCCAGGATTAATTAATTAATGCAACTGCATTAATCTTCCCAAATATTTTTAAATAGTCCCAGAGAGAGTGAGTGAGGCAATTAAAGTCTATTAGTCAATCTAAGCTCTTCTTTGTTTCTATAATGACACCTGCTTGCAAAATACTTGGAACTGTAGCTATGATGCTCCTACCCTCACTAATCCCAAATGTTAAAATAGTATCGTGAGTTACTATTAAACCTGTCTTCAAAGATAACCTCATTCTCCTGTATTTCTACATATAAATTCAGAAATTTCAATCAACCACAATATATACAAAGGATTACGAGACCATGTCTTGATTTAATGACTTTAAGATATATTACCAAAGGGTGTTAAGGTACTTTTATGATGAAATTTCTTCTAGTAAGCTAATAAAGTGTAAAAATATGCTCCTGCTCCTACCAGTCAGTCACTAAAAATTCACACCAATCACTGGATGAGGAAAAAAACACACAATTCCATTCTGTAAGTTGGTACTTAATATTCATATAAGAAAAAATACATTCTTTCTATAATGATTCTTAAAGTCATTAAGTATTGTAAAACATTAATTCACTGAGAAAACAAATGCCAAAACAGTTCTACCTCCAAAGTACAAACATACTTTTTAACTAGCTTCTAATTAGACCCAATCAAACCCATTTACCACAGAGCATAGGAACATAAAATGATGCAGCTGCCTTGGAAAGTAGTTTGGCAGTCTGCAAAAAATTAAGTATAGAGTTACATATGACCCATTTATTCATTCCACTCCCAGGTATCTACTGAAGAGGAATGAAAACACAGGTTCACACAAGAACTTTTACACAAATGTGCATAGCAGCAGCAACATAAGAGACCAAATATGGAAATAAGAGCCCAAATGTCCTAAGAAGATTACATAAATAAAATACAGTATATACGTACAATGGAATATTATTCAGCTATAAAAAAACAACTACAAAGCACATGCTATAACACAGATGAAACTTGAGACATTATGCCATTATGAAAGAAGCCAGACACAAAAGACCATAGAGTGAATAACTCCATTTATATGAAATGTTCAGAATAGGCAAATTCATAGAGACAGAGTAGATTAATGGTTTCCAGGTGATGGAGAGAAGGAGTGACTGCCAATGGGTAAGGGATTTTTTTGGGGGGTAGGAATGGGGGTGATGAAATGTTTTGTAGCTAGCAGAGGTGATTACACAGTCTTGTGAATATACTAAAAAACACTGAACTGTACACTTTTAAAACATGAATTTTGCGAAAATTATATCTCAATAAAAAACTAAGTTCAAAAAAGAAAGAAAGAGTCTATAAGGGAATTTTATTATACAAACCAAAAGGAATTTTCTATGATAAAAAATACCTAAACACAGCTGCAAGTCCAAATAATGGAGAAGGTTTTAAAAAGAGAATTTCTAGGCCTCACCCAGACTCTTGCAATCAAAATAGCTAGTGACAAAGTCTGGAAATCTGTTTGCTTTTTAATCTGTATTTTTAACAAGTGCTTTGGAGGAGTCTTATGCAACTAATCCTGGCATTTGAAAGGAATTTGTTTGGCCCAGTTAGTAAAACTTTGGCACTCTGAAAAAGACCTTACCTTACAAAATGAGCAGAGCTCCAAGAAAAAGGAATTGCTTTTCCTCATAGATTGAGAAGCAGGTGAGGCTTGTGCAACACAGAGAGCCTTCAAAAGTACTAGAATCAAGGGAAAAATCTGTCCAGTTGTGAGACATACATGTGACTTATCTGGTTGATAGTCTTGGCAGGTAAGATTTGACTCAAGAGTTATATTTAAATCCCAGTAATAATAAGGCTTGTGAAAAGGGCAATAGTACAATTTATACTTTAACTTTCATATGGGAAATAACTCACACTGTGATTTTCAAGCTGAGTATTATAAACCAAGTAATGTGAACTATATAAAAGTAATACATAGAAATAATGACACAAATATCAAAATAAAACTTAAAAGTGGTATTTTGTTTAAGTTAAACTTTGGTTTTTCTTTCAAAATGTACTAATAAAAACAATAAAGATAAATGGTTTTTACTTTAAAATGTTATCAAGAAAAACAATAAAGATAAATGTATAATTATACCTTTCAAAAATGTATCATCAAATTGCTGAGCTGATACTTTCTGGGGATACTTGATTCCAGCTCCCCAACTGACAAAAGGAGTTAAAGTCTCTGAGGGATGACCAGCCCCATGGGCACCTACAAATAAGACACCAAGAGTAATTAAATATATAAGAACTAACTTTAAACTAAGTATTTTTTTAATACTTAGTTTTAAAGAGCTGATGCATATAGAGTTAATTCCAGCCACCACATTCTCAAATGCTTGCAACTTATATAACAAGTTTTAAAATATTCCCAAAGCAAGTCAGAGCATCAGTAATAAATAGGCAAAAACAAAAATGAAAAGCAGCATGTCTGTTGAGCGATTCTGGTCAGAACAAGAGTAACAGCACTACTCAGAGGAGCTGTCACCAGAGCAGTGCTGAAGGCAGAAAGAACAGGGAAAGCTCCTCTGGGGAGTAACCACCCAAGTTTCCGGCAAACAGTTGAGGCCAGGCCCATTCTGGAAAGGATGGCAAAGGCTCTAGGTGATTTCTTTCCCAGGCTGCTTTGGCTGGTGTGGCCAAAAGCCCTTTATAAAGTGGAACCAGCTCACTAGAATTCTGTATTGTGATTTGGGGAGCCAAGCCCCATCTTTGCCTCATTCTGTTCTCTGTGTACACACTGTGTTTCCTCGGGAATCTCACAGGCTGGACAGGCTCAGGGAGGGTGGATTTTCAGTAGTTCCAGATCCCTCAGTAATCCCACCTTAACCTCATCTCCTTTGCTATCACACACAGTTAACTCTAGCAAGATAAATAATGGGTACTTTTTGTTCTCTTCTCCACATTTTTCTCTAATTTCTCACTGTCAATGAGAATATATCCCTTTTATAGTTAGAAGATTCTTTATATAAGATCAGTCTTTTACACTAGCATTTTAAGCATACAATTATTATGTGCCACACGCTTTTATAAGACATCTAATCCTCTTCAATGTTATAAGATATCTACAAGCTACATTTGCCACTGTTTTAATCATAAAGTACTTATTACTTAAACACAGACTAACCCCAGTCTGTCATTCCATGGTCAGAGGTAAAGATAAATGCTGTTTTTCCATCATTTCCATAAAAATGTTTAAACATGGACACAATCTCTTTTATTCCCTCATCAACTATTTTAATATTGTCCTTATATTCCCTGTTTAAAAAGAAACAGAAGAACAAATTAAATTATACTAATTTGGAAAAATCAAATTTCTTCAACATGAACTCATTATTTCAAAGTCAGTAACTCCTGAAATGCTTTTTGATTGTCTTTAATATTTTTATGTCAGAGCTTTTTAGATCATTAAAAACAACTTTCTCTCCTTTTAATGCATTAAAAGAATCTGAAAAATTTTCAGAATGATTTTAAAGGAGTATATTGATTAGAAAATATTTTAATGAATGCTTTTTAAGTCTCAGATGTAGTAATCTCAACTTTCATGTCTCTCATAATGCAAACTATATTGTTTTTGACACATTAATAGATAAGTCTGTTTCAAGTATGTTTTATATCCCTTAGCTTATCTATGATATACAACATAAGAGGGAACATTATACTATATAATGTAAAGTAACATAGTATAATGTAATATTTGGAACAAATTATATTTAAGTTTTCCACACAGTTGAACAAGGCTGGTTTGGTATGAATTTTATCACTTAAAACAGTGCATTATGTTAAAGAGCAAAGCATGAGCTATTTGTTACTGGCAGCTAGCCAAGAGGCTTTTCCATTCAGTTAGACTAATCTAAGCCAAATTCAAAATAAAGAATAAAAGTATATAACATGGATTGTTCCTCTTATGGTCTGGAAAAGTGAGAAAATATTTGCTGTTCTAGATAAGGAGTCTACTGAAATAGTTTACCGAATTTTTTACAATTATTTGCTAGATGTAATACTGATTAAATGGAATATATAATAGCTAACTACATCTTTTTGTGATATATATATTAACATTTTTAATAATAATGATTTTTACTTCAAGATTTACTGAAATATCTCTAAACTACATCTTATTTTCTCTCACAAATGAAGAATATGGAGTATATGTACAGGATATAATTCACTTATATTTTTATGTAGTCTGATCATAGCTCATGTGTTTTAGCCACCATCTCATACTACATCATATACGATTGAGAACTTTTTTCACTTTAGAGCTATGTAAAATATAAATTCTGCTGCGATAACTATCAAGAAAACATTCTAGCACTTGAACAGTTAAAACAGAAGAGCTACATTCCTCAAAAACACAGCATTAAACACAGCATTAAAATTACCTTGATGATGGTCGATAAGCATGTCCATTTGTATCTATTCCTAATAAATGTAAGAAAAAAACAATTTTCTCTTCATTTAGCTTAGAAAACAAAGATTGGTTGTTTCTGGCAGCATGGAAGAATTCCTATAGGTAATAAATCAGTTAAGAAAATTTAGTTCATTTATTTTGTTTTAAAAATAATTCTGATGAAAACATTTAATTAAATTTATATATAACCATAGAATTAAATTCCCTTATTTTGTCTAAGTTTGTATTCAGGACCCACAAAGTCCTTGTTGTCAGTTCAGACATCTATGTTCAAATGAACTATTTTCTGCGTTATAATTCATCCAAAACAAGCTTAGAGAGAGGGGATCTTGATTTCATGAAGATCTCATAAACACTGAATAAAATACAGCAGGTTAAAGCAATATTTTGACAAGAGTCAAAAATAAAACAGAACTAGTGGCAATAATTTGGAAGACTTTATCACTTTTTAAATGTTTTAGAGGTGGACTACTTTTTTTTTTGCAGTCTGTTACCACCCTAGTCCAACCACAGCCACTCACTTGGAACATAATAAATGGCCTCCTAACTATTTCCTTTGCCCCAAGGCTAAAATCTGTTCTTCATTCATTGTGTAATAGAAAAATGTCCACTTAACAAAATATGGTTCACAAATTATTACATTAACTTTATAATGATAAACTAGATTCATACAGCCCTTCTAAGACAAAGGATTCACCCTGTACTTACGTATACATAAGCAAGTACCTATGGAGAGTATAGTTGACCCTTGAAGAACACAGGTTTGAGCCATACAGATCCACTTATATGTGAATTTTTTTCCCCAATAAATTACATTTATTTTCCCATTACATTTATAATCCCCAATACAGTATCTGTAATTGGATGTAAAGCAGCGGATTCCACTGGTGACACGGTGGAAATCAAAAAGGAAAAATCTTATACCTAATGGCCCCTTCCCATATGGGGATCAATCACATGACCTTGGTATTTATTATTAGCCACACTCTTTAACCAACTAGCTGCTCTTTGAACCAGAAACACCAGGATCTGAGAGCAGCAGCAGAACTAGGGCCTGGCTGGGCAACTCTGAGGAAGAGGAAGGAGGCAGGAAAACCTTTGCATCTCCCAAGTGTGCCCCTCCCAACCTGGGCCTGATCCACCTGCAGGCAGGTGTCAACCCTGGGAGGGACCAGTTAGCTTGCTCGCTTTTCTGTCTTTTTTACCACCCTCCTATTTCCTTTTACTTTCTACTCTTTGTTGCATCTGAAGTTAATGGACCTACTTTATATGTAGTAGGTGGTTAGTAGTTAAGTTTTTGGAGAATCAGAAGTTATACGTGGCTTTTAGACTGCATGGGGGGTGGTCAGCATCCCTAGTCCTGCATTGTTCAAAAGTCAATTGTACTTCTAAATTATTTTGAGTAAGTTACCAGTCTATGCCAAGATATATTATTGTTCACATAAATGTCTCTATAGAAGATGTTAACTTCAACAAGAGATAATTTTCCAACAGAACTCCAAATAATTTTTTCAAATAATTCTTTATTATTATAAGTATTAAAAAATACAAATGGTGCCATTAGATAAGCTAGCTATTCAAGTATAGAAATAAAAGAACCTAATATGTAACCTGCTACCCCTCTCCTCAAAAGCATAAAATTGCCCCCTGCTTTCATATATATTCTACTTGGCCCCTAAGAAGTTTTAAATCTAGTTAGAAGTGGCAAATTCTTCAAGAGAAAGGAGTTAATTTCTAAAGATATAAGTGATAGATGACAAAGCATCAGCAACTGAAGTTGAGTTAAATTTATAATTTGTTCCATGACTGGTAAAAAATATTCAGCTATGTAAAAAAGTGCTATCTATGCACACAGACACAAGATCTGGAACACCTTGAAATACTCATCTTGCAGAGCTCAAGCTATCAGATTCCTGTAAGTTTTTAAAAAGTTGGTCTTTTGAACATAGAGATGAAACACTCCTGCATCTTTTCCCCCCAAAACTGGGTATGCCATGCCCATCAGTCCCTGCTTCCTCTCAGTCCTCCTGCGTTCAAAGGCACTCACTCGTTTCTGCACTCAACAAATATTTATTATGCCTCATGGGAGACTATTAGATGACTACCCCAACTTGCATTCTCCTTTAATTTTTGAGTAAAAACCTCCTATTTTATGGGACATGTCACTGGTCCAACCTTACAACTTAAAACCTATGTATTTACAACCTCTCTCACAGCTAGATGTCCCTTTGTCCGTGGGGCCAATGAGATGTAAGTCAAACATTCAATCAAAAGGCTATGTGGACCTAAGGCTCTTTGAAATAAATACAACTTAGTAGAAGGAAAGGTCTTCTTGATTGCTCATACTGTTGGCCTAAACACTGAACTAATGGCTGGAACTCCAGCATTTCTTGGATCATGAGACAACTTAGAAAACTTACGCTCTGAGGAGAAAGGAGAAATTTAGAAGACTGGGTCATAATGACACTGTAGAACCAGTAGGCTAATCCTGGACTGCATCACTCCTGGGCTACCTATTTCTGACATTATCTTTACTCAGATGGAAATAAACTTCAAAGCTCCCCCCCACCCCACCCACACAACACACACATTATATATATATATATATATATATGTTTATTTATTTATTACACAATGCTGAATCTAATCTAAGTTAATACAGGTACCAGACAATTCCCTGCTAGAAATTTAGAGTTAATAGTGTAAAAAAGTCAGTATCTCTACCAAAAAGGTTTGAAGGGAGATATGCTAATGTGTCAACAGTTACAGTATAGCATGATAAAGTACTAAAAGGTATTAAGGGAATACAGAAGAGGGTCATTAAGGTCAAACTGGAAGTGGAGTGAAGCAAAGGGAGGCCACTGAAGACCTGACAGAGGAGATGATGCATGAACTGAGCTTCAAAAAGAAAACAGATTCAATACAGATGAACCTCAGGGACATTACTCCAAGTGAAATAAGCTAGTCACAACGTCAAAGAGTGTATGATTCCTTTATACGAGCTTTCTACAGGAGAATCAAATACATCCAATAGAAGATAGAATGGTGGTTGCCAGAGGCGTGAAGAGGAGAAAATGGGGAAATGTTGTTTAATAGGTACAGAGTTTCAGTTTTGCTAGATGAAAAAGTTCTGGAGACTGGTTACACAACATGAATATACTTAACACTATTGAACTGTACACTTAAAAACGGCTATGGTGGCAAATTTGATGTTAGTTGTATTTCACCACAGTTTAAAAAAAGAAGTGAGTAGAGATTTGCAAGGATTGTAAAGTGTGTGGCTAGAATTAAGCATGAGTCCAGGTAAGACCTCTGACTCCCTTTCTAGCCTTACCTCAGAACTTGCTCCCACCAGCGTTCCAGCCATGCTAACCTCCCTTTCTTTCTGTTCCTAAAATCCATTTTTCTGGCTCTTCCTTCAGGATCCATAATTTAGTTAATGCTGTTGGCCTGAAATACTCTTCTCCACATGTAATTCAGATCCACTAATTTGTCTCCTAGGCTTCATCAGAGATCATCTCAAAAACCTCAGGAGTCTTCCCTAACTGTTCAGTCTAGATCACAATTTTCAAAAGATATATTCTTAGTCCCTGTTTTTTGTCCTTCATATCACTTATCACTGTTGATGAATTCACAGTTTTCCTATTATCTTACTTTATGAATTTATATATACTTATTTTATGAAGTCATGGGCACACCTTTTTTCTGCTCACTATCATATCACCAATACTAACAGTGTTGAAATAAAGAAAGGAAAAAGACATAAAATCATGCCAAGCACCAGCTGTATCTGCCCATCCACAAGGAGTTAAATCTATGATTCTGGAGCATTTTTAGCTATGTATATGAAATTAGAGGCCAAGGGCCTTTAAGCAGATGTTAGCACAGATTACTTTAAAACTGATGACTAGCAAAGTAATTTGCTAATTACTTTCTTAAAGAGGTTGTATTTAACTGGAAAGTTTTCCCTGTTGACAAAGTATATGTCAAATTAAAAACAAAAATTTCAAGGAGAAAAGTCCTGATAAATACAATTTATCAAAGAATGTACTGAGTACTTAATTCCGACTAAGTAAATACAAAGGAAAAGGCAGACGTATAGGAATACATTTATAAAAACAATGTAACAGAGCCATGGACATACAATGGCGAAATGACAGTCTCTTCAACAGATGGAGCTGGCAAAACTGGACAGCCACATGTAGGAGAATAAAACTGGACCATTGTCTAACCACATATACAAAAGTAAACTCAAAATGGATCAAAGACCTGAATGTAAGTCATGAAACCATTAAACTCTTGGAAGAAAACATAGGCAAAAACCTCTCAGACATAAACATGAGTGACCTCTTCTTGAACATATCTCCCCAGGCAAGGAAAACAACAGCAAAAATGAACAAGTGGGACTATATTAAGCTGAAAAGCTTCTGTACAGCAAAAGACACCATCAATAGAACAAAAAGGAACCCTACAGTATGGGAGAATATATTTGAAAATGACACATCCGATAAAGGCTTGACGTCCAGAATATATAAAGAGCTCACATGCCTCAACAAACAAAAAACAAATAACCCAATTAAAAAATGGGCAGAGGAACTGAACAGACAGTTCTTCAAAAAAGAAATACAGATGGCCAACAGACACATGAAAAGATGCTCCACATCACTAATTATCAGAGAAATGCAAATTAAAACTACAATGAGGTATCACCTCACACCAGTAAGGATGGCTGCCATCCAAAAGACAAACAACAACAAATGTTGGTGAGGCTGTGGAGAAAGGGGAACCCTCCTACACTGCAGGTGGGAATGTAAATTAGTTCAACCATTGTGGAAAGCAGTATGGAGGTACATCAAATTGCTCAAAACAGACATACCATTTGACCCAGGAATGCCACTCCTAGGAATCTACCCTAAGAACGCAGCAATCAAGTTTGAGAAAGACAGATGCACCCCTATGTTTATCGCAGCACTACTTACAATAGCCAAGAATTGGAAGCAACCTAAATGTCCATTGATAGATGAATGGATAAAGAAGATGTGGTACATATACACAATGGAATACTACTCAGCCATAAAAAAGGGCAAATCCTACCATTTGCAGCAACATTGATGGAGCTGGAGTGTATTATGCTCAGTGAAACAAGCCAAGCGGAGAAAGAGAAATACCAAATGATTTCACTCATCTGTGGAGTATAAGAACAAAGGAAAAACTAAAGGAACAAAACAGCAGCAGAATCACAGAACTCAAGAATGGACTAACAGGTACCAAAGGGAAAGGGACTGGGGAGGATGGGTGGGTAGGGAGGGATAAGGGGTGAGGGGAAGAAGAAGGGGGGTATTAAGATTAGCAAGCATGGGGCGGGTGGGAGAAAGGGGAGGACTGTACAACACAGAGAAAACAAGTAGTGATTCTCCAACATTCTGCTATGCTGATGGACAGTGACTGTAAAGGGGTTTATAGGGGAGACCTGGTAAAGGGAAGAGCCTAGTAAACATAATATTCGTCATGTAAGTGTACATTAATGATAACAAACAAAAAAAAGGCAGTTCCTGTGTGGAGACCTCCAACGAGTTCAACACAATGGTATAAAGGGCATATAAAAGTGTAGGCAAAGGGTCTGTTTGTGTTTATACAGAGGATCAAAGCCTAATTGGGCTACCCCGAAAATGAACTAAGATATGATATGAAAAAGAACTTCCAACATCAGCACTCTCTGGAAGACTCATACCAGAAGATGATCATCAAAAACCCCAACAAAGATCCAGGCACTGTTACAGGTGTAGATGCACTCATCAAACTGGTTCATGGACTTGCCATGGGAATGAGGAAGGAGATATCTAAGCTGGCCTGTGCATACAGTAAAACAACAAATTTGACTGGATCTGTACTGTTGGAACTCAACCAAGAATTAGGAGAAGTGCAAATTGTAGCGCTCCAAAATCTTACAACTACAGACTATCTACTGTTAAAAGAACATATGGGATGTGAACAGTCCCCAGGAAAGGGTTGTTTTAATTTGTCTGATTTCTCTCAGACTGTTCAAGTTCAGTTGGACAATATCTACCATGTCATAGATAAGTTTTCACAAATGCCTAAGGTGCCTAACTGGTTGTCTTGGTTTCACTGGAGATGGCTGATAATTATAGGTCTGCTTTGGTTATGTAACTGTACTCCTATTATGTTAATGTGTGTGTGCAATTTAATTAGTAGTTTAAAACCTATACATGCTGAAGTTACTCTAAAAGAAGATATGTCATTAATCCAGACATATATGGTCAATTAATATTTGATAAAGGAGCCATGGACATCCAATGGCGAAATGACAGTCTCTTCAACAGATGGAGCTGGCAAAACTGGACAGCCACATGTAGGAGAATAAAACTGGACCATTGTCTAACCCCATATACAAAAGTAAACTCAAAATGGATCAAAGACCTGAATGTAAGTCATGAAACCATTAAACTCTTGGAAGAAAACATAGGCAAAAACCTCTCAGACATAAACATGAGTGACCTCTTCTTGAACATATCTCCCCAGGCAAGGAAAACAACAGCAAAAATGAACAAGTGGGACTATATTAAGCTGAAAAGCTTCTGTACAGCAAAAGACACCATCAATAGAACAAAAAGGAACCCTACAGTATGGGAGAATATATTTGAAAATGACACATCCGATAAAGGCTTGACGTCCAGAATATATAAAGAGCTCACACGCCTCAACAAAAAAAAAAAAAATAACCCAATTAAAAAATGGGCAGAGGAACTGAACAGACAGTTCTTCAAAAAAGAAATACAGATGGCCAACAGACACATGAAAAGATGCTCCACATCGCTAATTAACAGAGAAATGCAAATTAAAACTACAATGAGGTATCACCTCACACCAGTAAGGATGGCTGCCATCCAAAAGACATACAACAACAAATGTTGGCGAGGCTGTGGAGAAAGGGGAACCCTCCTACACTGCTGGTGGGAATGTAAGTTAGTTCAACCATTGTGGAAAGCAGTATGGAGGTACATCAAAATGCTCAAAACAGACTTACCATTTGACCCAGGAATTGCACTCCTAGGAATTTACCCTAAGAACGCTGCAATCAAGTTTGAGAAAGACCAATGCACCCCTATGTTTATCGCAGCACTATTTACAATAGTGAAGAACTGGAAGCAACCTAAATGCCCATCGATAGATGAATGGATAAAGAAGAAAGCGCTTCCCGCCCGCGTCCACCTTCGCCAGGCTCTGGGGCAGGGGCAGGGGAAAAAAAAAAAAAAGAAAAGAAGATGTGGTACATATACACAATGGAATACTACTCAGCCATAAGAAAAGGCAAATCCTACCATTTGGAGCAACATGGATGGAGCTGGAGGGTATTATGCTCAGTGAAACAAGCCAAGCGGAGAAAGAGAAATACCAAATGATTTCACTCATCTGTGGAATATAAGTACAAAGCAAAAACTGAAGGAACAAAACAGCAACAGAATCACAGAACTCAAGAATGGACTAACAGGTACCAAAGGGAAAGGGACTGGGGAGGACAGGTGAGTAGGGAGGGATAAGGGGGGGGAAGAAGGGGGGTATTAAGTTTAGCATACATGGGGGGGTGGGAGAAAGGGGAGGGCTGTACAACACAGAGAAGGCAAGTAGGGATTCTACAACATTTTGCTATGCTGATGGACAGTGACTGCAAAGGGGTTTATAGGGGGGACCTGTACGGGGGAGAGCCTAGTAAACATAATATTCGTCATGTAAGTATAGATTAATGATACCAAAAAAAAAAAAAAAAGGCAGTTCCTGTGTGGGGACCTCCAATGAGTTCTACACAATGGTATAAAGGGCATATAAAAGTGTAGGCAAAGGGTCTGTTTGTGTTTATACAGAGGATCAAAGCCTAATTGGGCTACCCCGAAAATGAACTAAGATACGATATGAAAAAGAACTTCCAACATCAGCACTCTCGGGAAGACTCATGACAGAAGATGATCATCAAAAAACCCCAACAAAGATCCACGCACTGCTACAGCTGTAGATGCACTCATTAAACTGGTTCCTGGACTTGCCATGGGAACGAGGAAGGAGATATCTAAGCTGGCCTGTGCATACAGTAAAACAACAAATTTGACTGGATCTGTACTGTTGGAACTCAACCAAGAATTAGGAGAAGTGCAAATTGTAGCGCTCCAAAATCTTACAACTACAGACTATCTACTGTTAAAAGAACATATGGGATGTGAACAGTCCCCAGGAAAGGGTTGTTTTAATTTGTCTGATTTCTCTCAGACTGTTCAAGTTCAGTTGGACAATATCCGCCATATCATAAATAAGTTTTCACAAATGCCTAAGGTGCCTAACTGGTTTTCTTGGTTTCACTTGAGATGGATGGTAATTACAGGTATGCTTTGGTTACGTAACTATACTCTTATTATGTTAATGTGTGTGCGCAATTTTATTAGTAGTTTAAAACCTATACATGCTGACGTTACTCTACAAGAAGATATGTCAAAGAAATAATCAATCTTCCCATGTTTTCTTCCGCCTGCTACTTCTATAGCTTTTCTTCTTCCTTCCTAATTACAACCCTTAAATAGAATTCGTGCCTCATATCAAATTTACCGAGTATCATAATTCTTCCAAGTGGTAAAGATAACTCAAGACAAATGCTGGGCATAGAAGCCACAAGGCATAAATATGCAAAGAAGTAAAAAGCTAACCTTTTAAAACAATAAGGCTTCTCTCTCACTTACCAACTTCACATTTCCCTGTATGGCCCCGGAAGATGACTGGTTAGCCAGAGATGGGTAAGATTCCTCAAGGGAGGAACAACCTAAGACAGGCACAGTCGCGGGGGGCCATCAGGTGAGAAATTGGGGATCAACAGAGGTGAGGCTTAAAACCTCACCCTCCCTGTTCTGAGAGAAATCTTCTGCATACGTGGATGTTTTATTGCCCTTGTCTAGCTTGGATTAACACATTGTCTACAGGCACATACCTGATCATCTACATTTGCTCTCTTACAACACTAAACTATGTTTTCTACCTTTATCTTGTATCTTCCTACCACTTCAGCATTTTATTAAATATAATAAAGAGAGAAATGTGGTATCCACATATAAATCAAGTATAAAAATCAAACGAATATTCATATTTGAACTGATTTTTTATAGTTCATAATGCATGAGCAAAACCGAAAGTTTCTGTGACGACTGCCCTTGTACTGTTGCACCATGTAACTTATTCACTATGTAAGAATTTGTTCTCCATGTAAGAACTTGTTCATTATGCTTCAGAAGATTGGAGACTGACGAAAATTAGGCTTGGGGTGGATTAATGAATGTGCATTGAGCATTGACTCCCCTATACAGAATTTTTGTTGTTGTTAACAACCATTTGATCAATAAATATGAGAGATGCCCTCACACACACACAAAAAAAGTACACACTTCCAATTGTAAAATAAATAAGTAACCAGGATGTAATGTATAGCATAAGGAATATAGTCAAAATATTGTAACAACTTTGTATGGTGATAGCTGGTAGCTAGAATTATCATGTATATAAACGTTGTATCACTGTGTTGTACACGTGTAACTAATGTAATACTGTATGTCAACTACCCTTCAATAAAAAATAATTATCTACCAAAAAAAAATAAAATAAAATAATTTAAATCATAAGTGCATAACAGTTTCATCATGATGTACCTGAGACATGTTCCATACTACCTTGGTTTTAAATCTCTCTGATTTGTCTATTAGATTAGAAGTTATTCATTTTGGGAGCAATAAAGAAATATCAAGTTGAAAAAAACAATGTAACAAAAATCACTATATTATGGAGAAGTCTACAATGTCAGTTCAAAAGACACTTGATGAAAAGAAGAATCATTAAGGATCAGTCAATGAATGCTTCCTACACTGGATGAATTATGAGTTGTAATTTGGAGATAAAAAACTATGAATACGTAGAAAGGATAGAAACAATATCCACAATTGAGTTTTCACACATTTTTTGAAAATATAAATTCTACTGGATTCCTGGTGAAACTGTGATAATTGTCACTGTCATATAATCTAAGAAACCCTACTTCTTAAAGAAACTCATAGGTATTTTATTATGACTAATTTACTCATCTGTTTTCACATATTTCATTTTCTTTAAAGTAGAAATTAAAAAAAAACACATCACCTATGATATGCATCACATCTGAACAGCATTTTTCACCTTTCTCACATTTCAGTGCTCCCTCCACTGTTAAGGGACTGGTTGGTCAACAAAACATCAAGAAGCTTTACCCAGGATGATTCAACAAACTAGGAATGATATTTCAACCTAGGGCTCATTTTACTGTCAAAAACATGGAATTTTAAAATGTTACCTTCTTAAAATCATTTTTTAAACTCTTGCATCAATTGGTTATTGTAGAACATGTAATTTTCCAGAATCCAGTCTTCTTAAAAATACTGTGCTTTCAAGTTCATTCAAGTAGCAAAACACTAAGATGCATTTACTAACAAATCAGTGTCTAGTAATTTAGGTACAAATAAGTATGCTGTAGATTAACCACTCAACAGCACGCACCTTAATATTATCAAAAACCCAGGTATCCAATTTTGTTACATCATCAGCACCAAAATCCTCATTGATGGCATCATAACTATATGTAAAAACATGGTTTCCACTAGCACCTGAAGATGAAATTTAGGGAAAAAAATTGTTAACAATCCTTTAAACTGTCATAAAATATGAAATATTCCTTTAACAATCTTTGTGAATAACCAGAATTTTTCACAGAGCACATTGTATCACGGGGAAGAGAAAGATGGGAATAATTAACATTTATTTTATGTGCTGTGGACCATGGTTTGTGCTTGGCATTGATTTTGTTCTCACAATAACATATCCTTATTTTACAGATACACTACATGTAAGTTAATTAACTTGTCAAAGTCACAGTAATACACAACAGTACAAAAATAAACACCAAAGTTTGTCTCCCTGTAAGGACTAAACCATTAAAAAAATTTATGTGTCTTAGGATATTACAATCTAAAACAGATGAAGTCATTTGGTTTACAAAACTTCCTAAAGCAAGAAGAAAATTCAAATATTTCACTTCTCTTATTCAGAGAATATGTGTATTTTTCTCAATATAAGGGAATGTTGCTTATTGCCAAACTCTACTCTTGAAGGGATCAATAAATACATCAATGTTATATGTTTGCAAGATTCTATTAAGAATGTAATCAACTTGGCAATTTTCTGAGTTGGATGCACTCTTACAGGTCATAAGGAAGACATGTAACAAAGTAATGACAACCCCATTTAATATCAGTTCAGCTCCCATGACACTATTCCACTGCTCAGCTATCGTACTTCCCACATCCTAAATAAAGATCAGAATGGGTTTGATGGTTACTATAAGAAATGGAACATTCCTATTGGACTGTCTCCAGTTCAGACCTTGGCCCTGACCTATCAGCCATAACCAGAAGTAGGAAAGTTCAGTTTGGTAAGCCACTGCAACTTCATCCACCCTCCCCACCACCAGTCCCCCAAAAGGCTAAACTGCTTTTAAACAAGGGAGTATGTAAATGGCAAGTAGTTTGAGGTTTGGGGGCTGCCCCAAATAATAATGTTCTTTGAGTGTCATATGTAAGATTCTGAATGTATACTTTCCTTTCAGGACATATAATAATCATCAATAATTCCAATTATTATAATTACACCCATAGCGAAGTATATGCAAAACCTTTTCATTTAGTGAAATGACCAATCATTTTGCTCCCCCTAACAAGTATTTAATGACATAAAATTCAAAAAGAATCCAGCTGATTTTAGAAAATAATACAAATAAATTTTCTAATCAAGAGCTGTTCTAATACTTGCAGATTCATGCACAAACAAACACAAGCCCAAATGGCATGATATTGAATATATGAAATTATAGAAATTATAAATTTTAACATTTAAATCTTTATGTATCTATTACCTTCTTAATAATTTATCAAAGTAATTAATCAGATATCAGCATCATCATAACGGAGTTATGTGATAAGCATTTTGCTAAATGTTTCACACAAATTATCCAATTTAATCCTAAAAACCAACCTATGAGATAGAAATTACATCACATTTTCCAAAAGGAAACTAAAGTTCAGAGAACTTACCTAACTTGCCCAAGATTATAAAGCTGTTAAATATTAGGGCCATATACCACTTCAGAGAATCTAATATGCTAATAACTGTATGATGTTCTAATTCAAGTACAGCTAAAAGGAGAAAATCAAACTGACATGTCTATCCACTGTAATACACATTCCTATTTCAGAGATGTTAAAAATGTAAAAACATGTATCTCAAAATCAATAAAGTATAGTATGTAATATACTAAAAATTACCATATTGATTAATTGCCTATTTACTATCTGAGGAAATATAATCAGTGACTCTTACCTTTGGCAAACATAGTCAAGATATCTGGACTTCCCCAGCTCCATGTGTACTTGCTTTCATTAAAAAGGGAATCAAATTCTACAGGATTTTCTTTCCATCCTTCAGGTAATTGAGAAAAAGAGCAAACAGTAACAATAGTAATATATACATGGTGAAGTACCAGCATAACACCTAAAAAAATATTCTTCAAGTAATAAGAATGAGGATTGATTGAAGAACAAATGTAAAACTAATAATAGATTTTATGTTACATATATGACACCACAAATTTTTTTAAAAGCTTACAATAGGTAATTTACTTTTTACTAAAATACAGAAACACGTTTAAGCTTTTGAGAATTAACATCTAGAATAACCATGGATCCAATCATATTCTTTTAATAGCACAGGAGAAAAAACTACAGCTTAATTCTTAAATCAATACCAGTGTGTGTTTGTTTGAGTAAGGCATTCTAAAATACTTGTCAAAAGTATCTCGAATCACACTTCACTCTGTGTCATGATTCAGTGTTAAAGAAGAAATGCTTATACAATAAATTATTCATGAGATAAAATCTAAATAGACGATACCTTTGGCAACTGCACTGACATCTTCATAAAACCCAGCTATCAGGGCTACATGACCTGGCCGAGATTCAGTTGGCACACGTGTATGAGATATGCCCCAGCTGCCTTCATGCATTATGATATTCCTTAAAGATATTACAGATGAATAGTTACCACAGACTCAGATTAAATGCTCTGCTAAGGCTTCAGAAAAACAAGATTACTATGGAAGGAATCAACACCAAAAAAGTGAGTCAAAAATTTAAGAACCTTTCTGGTCCCAGCTGAGCCCAGTCCTAGCCCTCCTACCAGTTTGGATTCAGTAGCATAAGTGAGCCCAGGGTAGGTGAACAAAGAACCACCCACCCACTGCGCAGAATCATGATGAAAAAAATGCACCATTGTTGTTTTAAGCCCCAAAATATTGAGACGGTTTTTACATAAAAAATAATTAATATACACAACATTATTCTATCAATGTTAAATTTTATTAGGTGTGATGATGGTACTGTGGTCATGTAGGAGAAAGTTCTTGTTCTTAGGAGATACATGCTTAAGTGTTTAGGGGTGAAGTGTCCTACCAGTTTGCTTTCAAATTATTCAGGAAAAGATGATAATTAAAAGTTTAGGCACTTGTGTGTATGTGCGGAGAGAGAGAATGCAAATACGAAAAAAAGTCAGTAATTGTTAAACCTACATTAAGAGTATACAGATGTTTGTTACATAATATTTCAACTTCTCTGTAGTTGAAAAATTCTCAAAAACTGAAGTGAAATGGCTATACTGTTAAGTAGGAGTAAAATTATATTCTTAAATTGAGATTAAAATACAAAAAGTTTCTTTCACTAAAATATATCAATATTCTTAAAGTTGAAACAGTGATTTGCAAAGTTTCAGAAAGAAGGCAAAACCATCAATAACGCTATTGTGGTGAAAGGCAAGCAGATCAGCAAGTTATAAAATACTGACTGCTTTGGTGTCTTTCAAGATAAATGCTTGACTCTCAAAATGTTCTGTAGAAAAACATCTGTAAGTACTGGTCTAAATAATTCTAATGCTGACTTACATCATAATAAAACCAATTTTGGTAAAATACATACATAATAAGTATCCATTTGCATAATATCCATTTGCATAATAATAGAAATAACTCTTAGGAGGAAATAGATGTGCTAATCCATAAGACAGAGGCAAATGTATATATGCCTATTCTCTTTCTCATCATCATTCCTGTACCTTATATGAGAGAAACAGTATCAGGAGAACATTTTCCAGAGATGTCTTTGTACCAGTTGACATGCTCACCTAATAAAAGGCGCTCTTGTATTTCCATTTTCTTCTAATTCATAAAGTGCATCTGCTCGCAAGCCATCAGCAACAAATAGCACCAACCTTCTTGCTGGAGGAGGCAACGCGGTGAACCGAGGGGTCATCCCATGGACCAAAGGCGACGTGAAATAAATGTCAAAGATGGAGGCAAAGAACACACAATGCACCAGCACACCCAAAATAAAGAAGAGCAGCATATCCAGTGTAACTAATTAATCTTCGAGAAAAACTAAAAGAGGGAACAAATGTGAATTTGGTTAACCTTAATGCAATTGTGTATTTTCACATACTTTGATGACTGGGTGGAGATTGAACATATATTTTAAAATACTACATAACTCACAACTTCACTTTCATTTATGGTGGTACAATAAACATTACTTATTAAGGAGATAATCCTGAAATACATACACGATAAAGTACACTCAAGCAAAAAGTTCAAGTATAATAAAACAATTAGCACCAATAAACTATAATAAATTTAACTGTATACTAACCTCATAAAAACTAACAGGATCAAACTATAGAAGAATTAAATGAATTAGGGTTCAATCAAATCAAATTCTGTATTTAACAGAAAATATGGACGCTAAGGAGGCATAGTCACGGATCTGATGAGTTTACAAATACTTAGGGAAGGAAAACTAAGCGATGTTTTAAATAATACTGTAAGGCAGTTGGCCATTAATTGTCAAGATCAAACTGCCCACGCAGTGCTTTTCAAACCTGCCTATAATTTGCTTTTGTTGGTGAATCTCTCTGTGGATGAAAACAACAACAAAGTACTCTAACTGGCATTAGTGACATATAGTGACCCTTGACTGAAAACACCAAAGACGAAGTAATTTTAATTACAGATGCCGCTTATTCTTCCTGGCCTGAATTGCATCATGGAAGAAAAGGGTGGCAAAATACTCTTCAAAAAGCTGAAACATTGGGAAAAGAAACCTTATCAAAGTCAAGCAAGCACATCATAAATGAGCTGATACCATTCTGCAGTCTAAGGCAAAACTCTTGAAATCAATATTCTACTTTTTCAAATACATGCGAGCTTCACCTACACAATGAGCACCATCTCAGTAATGGTATCCTGAATATAAAAATAAGACATAATCATTGTGGTAAATTCGGACAAAAAAGAAAACTGCCTACAATTCTGCCTCCTAAAGAAATTTTTAGAATTTTAATTCTATCTACATTTTTTATAAAGGCTTGTCAATTTAATAATTTTTTAAAATTATACATTTACGTTTTTGTTATTAAAAAAAAACTCTCCTGTACATTTACCACAGTCTGCTTTATGGGTGCACCTTCATTTTCTTCATCACCCCCTGCTACGAAGCACTGGCATTTTTTCTAATTTTCTCTATTAAATGTATCAGTGATTAATCTAAATTTACATGTAATTCTTCTGTTAACTTTTAAAGCTTTTGATATCTGTATATGGAAACAATTTTTCAACTGAATACTGACCCTCCTAATAATAAATTAAACACTTGCATTACATATTTCTCTTATCTCAAGCCCTCCTAAGTAAAAAGCTATTACTTTGAATAGGCACAGCATAACAAACTAAATCTAATGGATTAAAAAGGAGACATTGAGCAGAATATTCTAAATGATGAGATTTCAAATGGAAAAATTACAAGTATCAATGTTTCAAGACAGGAACATGTGGTCAACTTCGGAGTTGGAGTAAGAGCAGGGCAGCAGAGATTTGCCACCTGAAGATCTTGTTAACCCTATTGAGAAATTTCAGCACAGTAGTGAGGGCTAAGTTCCCTTAATATGCTTGTTTAAAAAGTGAATGGGAGGTCAAGGAGGAAAAGATAGTGGAATGAGTACAGGGAGAATATTAACTGAGGAAAAGAAAAATGAAAATTGATGTAGGGCCAACAGAGAGTATTCCTTAGCTAAGAGACACTAGGAAATTAGGGTGATGAGGAATGATTTAGAATACAGAAAGAAATTAGTGCTGCAGCAGAAAGCTGGAGTAACCGCAGGAATTAAAAAATCTTGTGAAAGCAGGAAGCAATGGGACTTAAGAGCAAAAGTGGAGGAGTTAGTGTACTCCTGGTTTGCAGACCTTCCTGCTTTGGGCACTGAAGGTCCTGCACCCACGGAACCTCTCATGAAGCAAACTATCTCTGGGCTCTTCAGTTGGCCCTCCCCTTGACAGGCTGCTTCTCATCTTTCACACACCTTCTCAAATGTCACCTCCTCAATGTTTCTCTAACCACCCAGAACTAGACCACTCCCTCGTTTTCCTTGATTTAAACAATCATTCTGCATTTACAAAAAAACTTGGTGCTTTTCTTCTACTAGAATGTAAACCCCATAAGGACACATAATTATCTTGTTCACCGCTCTCTGTCCTGACAGAGAATAGGTGCTCAATTGACAGTAAAAAAGAAATAAATGGCAAATTAAATGGTGTTTTTATTTCAGTCTCCTCTCATTAGCTCTTAAATCACCACTGACTTTTATACATTCACCATGTATCTTGCAACACTGATATAGTTATAGCTTTTTTTGATTTCCTGCATAATTATGTCACCTGTGACAAAGAACTTCCTTGTCAACCTGTACGTCCTTTATTTTTGTTTCATGCTTACTGTGCTGTCTAGCATCTCCAGTATAAAGTTAAATAGAAGTGGTAACAACAGAAATCCTTGCCTTGTTTCCAACCTCAGGGTAAAAGTTGTCAGATTTCCAGGTTTTTTAACTTATTAAGCTAAAGAAGTTCCCTTTTAGTCCTTCTATACTGAGAACATTGAACCATGAATGCTTTTTGTTGCATCTATTGAGATGGTCATGATCATTTGGTTTTTCTATTTTAGTCTCTTAATGTGGTGATTACACTGATTGAATATCAAATATTAAACCAACCTTGCATTCCCACAACCCCCCTTAATTATTGTCTTATACTTTCTATATTCTCTAATATATACATATTAGATTTTATTTGCTGAAATATTTAACATTTTATAGCATGTTTATGAGAGACATTAGAGTATAATTTTCTTTTCTGGAATGTCTTTCTCTGCTTTTGTTATCAGACAATGAGTTGGGAACTGTTGATACCACTTCTAGTTTTTGGAGAAGCTGCTATAGAACTTGTATTATTTCTTCCTTTATTGTATAACAGAATTTGCCAATGAAATCACTGACATGGAGTTTTCTTTATGGGAAGGTTTTTATCTGTAAATTAACTTCATATATATATGGACAGAGAGAGAGATGCTGATTATTTACCACTTATTAAGTTAGCCTTGGTAGTTGTATCTTTTAAGGAATTTTTTCATTTGTCCATTTTATCCAAATTGTCAGATTTATAGGTCTAAAATTACTCATAATACTCTATTCATTTATTACTCTTTCTCTATCTTCTAGTCCAGAACCCAGTCTTTCAGATATCATATTTAGTTGTCCATAGTAACTTATTTTTCAGGTACTTAATTCATTTCAGGTAGATCTTAAACTACTCCAAACTAAAGCATATATGGTATATTTAGATGTATAGAAGCTCACATTGACTTAAATATCTCTTTATCATGGAAACCTTAACACTCTGCTTATCAAGCTTATAAATAAGCAAACATCTGTACCATTTTTCACTTTCATTTGCTTTTACAAATAACTCCCTGAACTTACGTTCTTTTTTTCTCCCCACTGCTATTACACAGCTTTCTGAATAAAGTATCAAAGTCTATGTGTTAAAGGATAATAAAAAATTTTCCACTACCAAAAGCTTATTGAAGTAGTGAAACAAACATTTTGAGAACTTGGACCTTTTTGAGTTGAGACAGCCAATGTAAAAATCTAGCTCTGTTAGATCATAACAGCAGGATCTTAATCAAATCACTCCCTGTCTTAGTTTCTTTACCCATTATATACAAATGTAAAGTATTAGTAATACTGTAAACATCTAGACTGTGCAAAAGTCTCAGCAAATTATAGCTCCAAATCCATACATGTAACTCCAAGCATGAAACATTCATTTGGATGCTTCAAAGAAATGCAAACTGGGTTTGTTTAAAAACAAACTCATGGACCTCTCTTTGTTGAGGTTGTAACCTCCTCACTACCTAGTGTTCAAAATCGCAGGAAATGACACCACCTTCCACCAGGCATACACATCAGAGAACTAGGCATCATCCTTTATACCTTATTCTTTTGCTATGTAGCCATATATTACTTTTTTGTCTTGCTTTTTTCAAACTGCAAATCTGAAGATCTCACCCCTTGTATAAAACCCTTCAGTGCCTCTCTCCCATCCTAATCAAGACTAAAATCCTTTCTATGACTAATAAGGTGTTACATGGACCCACCTCTGTCTCCCTTTCTAGCCTTGTTTCACAGCACTCCCCCTTGCTTTATGGCATTGAATCGTACCACCTTTTATTTAAGTATCTCACACTTCCTACTGCTGTAAGACCTCAATGGGTGCAATTCCTCACCACAGCATGCACTTCACACCTACCCTGCACCCTCTTCTCATCGCATCGTCTTGTAACAACTCCTTGTACTTTCAAGCATCATTCCTCAGGGACTATGCAGTCCAAATTAGAAACCAAAACCTTTACTTCAGAGTATAATTACATAGCCGTGTTTTTGACTAATCTGGGTTAATGTCTGTCTCTATCACTTAACCAAATTCCATGATAGCCAGACAGGGATTCTCCAGCACTGACAGTCCTAGGCACTTGTAAGGACTCATGTTTGCTGATTAAATTATTCAGGATTATCATTTCAACGGTACATGTAATATGCACTACAGCCACTAGGGGCTGCCTTGCTTCCTTTTTTATTCCTCTGGAACATACACATGAACTGTGAAGATTCAAGGTAACTTCCTAAAAAACGAAAAACAAAACCTTTTATGCTTGTGTCATTTATTATAAAATCGCAGTGATTCCAATATATCATCTTTTACACATTATCTATTTTATTATTGCCAAGCATGTGTATATTACACAAAGTTATTACTTAATATTTCTCTTTATGAGAATTAGTATTTTATTCAGATTTATTGAAAAAGAAAATTTTATCATAGTTGAGTCTCTACTGAAATAAATGAAAAACTACTAAAAATTTTTAAAGACACATATCCATGTACCAAGTAAAGTTATTTAACTTATACCTCTGGAATGTTTACCACACACTGAAAAATAATTTAAAAATTAATTATTTCTAAAACTTACAGTCAACCAAATACTTATATTTAAAATGTTACATTTAAAGTGGTTACTTAAGATTATTAAAGCCAAAAATAATTTCTTAAACACTAAAATGATTGAAGTGCTTGGAAAAAAGCTCTTTTAAGTTTTCATCACTAAGATACAAAGTTCAATGCCCTGATTATTCAATGAAATATTAGTTGTAAAGACGTACATTAATATAAATCTTGCTAAGTAGAAAGAAAATTTCCTAACAATACATTATTGTAAGTAGAGATCAGAATTATTAAACTAGAATTACTAATATTCTAGTATGTGCTACTTAGACAACTTAAATTGGTAAGTAAACCTCTATGTACTGTGGAAAACAAAAGTACTTACCGAGAAGACTGGCCAGTTGATTTGTTATGGGTTTAGGTGGTCATATAAACAAGTCCATGATTATAGGATAAAAAGTAGAATCAGATTTGTGCAGAGAGCCAATCATGGAAGACCTTATACATCCAACTTCTTACAATTCTAAGGAAACATATTTTACATTTATTTTCAGCTTACGTTTTCGAAGTCAGACCATAAATTAAGCATATTCCCATTGGGCCCTACTGACTTAATTGTCTTTTCCAAATTAGGTGCTAAACAGTTGAAATTTGTTTTATTTTTAAACTGTCAAACATTCTCAATATATGCTACTATTGCATTAATTGATAACTGACTATAATAACAACACTTATGGTATACTGGGTACCAGGCACTGTAACAAGTACAATCTTAATTCTGTGTAATTTCATTATCCCTGTGATAGAAGTGAGGCTGAGAGAAGTTAAGTAACTTTTTAAAGGTCTCAGAGCAAATAATTGGTAGAACTGGGATAAGAACTTAAGGCTCTTCGACCTGATAAGCATAATCCTCTTCAGGGACCCTAAGTGTGGAAGATTTCTAAAATTCCTCATTACAGAGGTGGAAATATTATATATAAACAATCCATTTCTAATCATGCCCTTTGCATGCCATTCACTAATCTCTCTCATCCCTCCATTCCAGAAATTGGTTCCATTTTCAATTTCTCTGGCAAACTCAATTACAATAATAATAACAATCTGTTTTGCTAAGAAAAATGTAACAGGATACAGCACTGGCTACTTTGATACTATTTCTCTAAGATTGGTGACCTTTTGCATATTTTTTCATGCAAAATATGGCACTGAAAAATATTTAAAGCTTGAACATTTTGAGCTAATGTTTTATAACAAATGTGCAAATTCTTAGCACTAACAATTGAAAAAGAAGTAGCAAAAAAACCAAAACAAAAAACCCAAAGCTTCATTCAAATGAAAATTTTAATTTACGGAGCCTGGGTAAATTGAAATTAAAGCCTGCACTTAACTGTTGGCATATCTTCACATGTAAACTAATAGCCTAACCTAAGGTTATATAAGAATGCTCTATTTTTATTTTTCTACAGAGCTAAGGGAGATACTTTACCGTTTCAATGTAATATGTAACTCACCTGATAAAATAATTACTGCCATCTACTTATTTTGGTGCCTGTAGAGAAGCTATGTAGGAAGAAAGGAAATCTAAAACCTGCAAAAGTAACAATTTATGTGTGAAGAAAATAGACGCTCTTAGTAATAGCGTTCTAATACAGTTGACTAGAAACTAACAACCCCGTTACCACCCCAGACTGTAATCAAGGAATGGCATAAAAAAACGTTTAACTTTCAAACTTAGCATACTTACTTCATGTGCTAACGTTTGATAAAGGAATTCAAAACTGTCTAAAGCATCCAAGTTTTAAAATAATTGTTTCAGTCAGTATCTTGATTCCAGCCTAAATGGACAAGTAGGAAAGGTTGTGAGGTATTGTGGGAGAAGAATGGCTTTGCACATAAGAGAACTGATTTTAGTTCCTTTGAATTCTTGTTAGTGGGGCTGACTTGACCAAGTCACTGAGCGTTTCTAGACTTTGTTTACTTATCTCCCTACTGATGGGACTGCATTTGCTATTTTGAAGGGTCACTTTGTGCAAATTGTGTGTGAAATCTTAAGTGCTTACTGAGCCCCAGTTTGTTACCCAAGTGGAGACTTGGTATTCACGGATCCCAGCAAATCCAAACATTTTCCATTTACTCTCCCCACCTCCCACACCCCACGCCATCCCGCCCTTTCGTGGCACTAACTCAGTGAGGTGAAGGCACGCTGCCAGGAGTGCGATGTCAGTGCTGTTTCCAGGGCGAAGTAGGCACTTGGCTGGAAGGGGAAGGAAGAGAAAGGAAGTCAAATTCTAACCACTGCTCTGGGCACCTGCTCCACGTGCGGAGAAAACGTCACCAACAGGCAGCAAGCAGCAGGAACAAGTGAAGCGTATTCGGGAAGCAGGGCGTCCGCGAGCGTGAAGCCAGTTTGGGTGCCCCGGTATCTGTGCGCACTGGTCCCCGGCCTTTACCTGGGGCTTATCCGAGTCAGACCGGATCCCTGGAATGAGGCCTCCTCAGCGTGAAAGGAAGACCTTGTTCTCGGGCAGAGTTCCCTTCCGCCTCTTGAAAGGAGAGCCCAGAGAATGCTCCTAAGCCATGGTCAAAACAGCCCCTCAACCGCGGAACGCCCCCGAAACCTACCTGGCCAGCGACTGATCTCGCGATAATTCTAGGGCCCGTCCTCAGTAACTCCAGCCCTCGTCCTCAGGCCAATCAAACAGAAGTGGGGGCGGGGTTTTACGTTTAAACGGAGAGCGGGTCCTTCAATCTTTGCTCGCTGTAGTTCAGAACGGGCGGGTCAGGGCGGGGCTGGAGCGCTGAGAGGGGCAGGACACCCACCACTTCTCGCGAGACTGGAGACCAGGAAGACGCCTGCAGGGCCCGGCTGCTGGTGCAGCAGCGGCTGAGGCAGCGGTGCTGCTGCATCCGGACGTTCGTCCTCCCAGCCTACGCCAGGTCTCCAGGTGGGGAGGTGGGACGTGGCCAGGCCGGGGCTGTGGAGGTCCGCAGTGCCCTCTGGGGACCAAGGGGTGGTTGAGACTGTGGCCTTTCGGAGCCAGTAAGGGAGGCGCCCACACTCCTGACAGGATAAGATGGCGGCGATGGCGCCTGGAGGTAGTGGCAGTGGTGGCGGCGGCGTGAATCCATTCCTCAGCGATTCGGACGAGGACGACGACGAGGTAGCGGCAACCGAGGAACGGCGAGCAGGACTTCGGCTGGGCTCCGGGGGCTGTCTAGATCCTGGCTCTGCGGACTCGCTGTCGCCCCAGGATCCCGTGGCCTTAGGGAGCAGTGCGCGGCCAGGGCTCCTAGGGGAGGCCTCGACGGGGGCCCTGGGGGGCAGCGGGGAGGCCCCCGCCCGCTTATCCATTGATGCGATCGCGGCTCAGCTGTTGCGCGATCAGTATTTGCTGACTGCCTTGGAGCTGCACACCGAGCTGCTGGAGAGCGGCCGCGAGCTGCCTCGGCTGCGCGACTACTTCTCCAATCCCGGCAACTTCGAGAGGCAGAGCGGGACCCCGCCGGGGCTGGGGGCTCCAGGGATTCCTGGAGCAGCCGGCGTTGGAGGCGCAGGAGGTCGGGAGCCGAGTACGACGTCTGGAGGAGGGCAGCTCAGTAAGTGAATACAGCCTGTCGCTGGCAGGGTCGTTGGGATCGTCGGGGAGGAGCTGTTTCTGGGCGCGTACTAGTGGTTTTGGGGACCTTTTGGAGAGAGTTGGAGGGGTTGGGGGTCTTCTACGATGCCAGCAGAGGATCTGGCAGTGACTGTTCTCTCTGCCTGCGGCCATCCCTTGGCTGGACTTGAACTTGACCCTGCACCTCCTGTTGGCGTCAGTATCTATGAAATACCCTATTTCTAGTTCACTGGCTATTAGGGGACTCCAGTCGGCGCCTTTGCTAACGAGTTTATCGCTCTAATCATTTTTCCTTTTTCCTCAATCTCCTTAATCATCACTACCAGAAAATACTGTTTTTAAAATTGCTCTCAGTAATTCGTTGACTCAAAGTCAGACAGAAAAGAATAGGAAATACTCTCTCTGCGAAGTCAGATCCATTAAAGACACTTTGGGATGATGACTTTCTCAATAACTGGATTTTCTGCTGCGTAAAGTGTGTTCTGTTTAAGTAAAAGCCAGTTCAATTCAATTTCGATTGCTTAATTTGAGTTGTTTCCAAGATTATAAAATCTAAGGAGCAGGGCAGACAAGTTTTGCCTGCAGGCTATCTCCAGATACCACCCTTTTGCAGGCTTTTTTAATCTGCATAAACTAGCAATTTACTTTTTTCCCTTGTTAGAATCATTCCTAACAGTATAGAGTACTGTTTATACTGTTTACCCCATTCATCCTATATTTATAAGCATTTCTTGTGGCTCTAAAAGGTACTATAAAGGGTGTGTACAGGGTTCCCTTTACACCCGTTTGGAAGGCATCTTCAATATTCCCTTCCTAATAGTATGAAATGTATTAGTGTGTCATATGAGGCCCCCGTGAATTTACTAACAAATGTTAAATATGCAGTTTTAAAGTTAGAGTCTAATTGATTATGTTTTGTCTCTATGTTTTTGAATGGTACCAGAGACTTATATTGCCAAACTTAAATGTACTGAACGTACAGAGTGTGCTTTTTCTATCAAGGTGAATCCTGAGAAGCTTTCCCTCTTGCCTATGGAATGTTCTCAGCAGATATAGTTTTCTTACTCAGTGTATAGGATAAACTTCCTTTTTAGGATGAGATTTTCTCATTGCTGGCCAGCCTACCTGTCACCTTTGTAAATGCTTCCTACACTCTCCTGGCTGAGTTAGTTGCTCGGTTCTTTCATTATACTACTTTCAAACCTCATCCATAGCCTTCAACTACTTTATTTCATTTGTTGACAATTTCTGTGTTAGTCAGTTCTTGAGGAACATCTTTATATTCCTGACACTTTGTACAGTCTCTGGACTAATGTTTAACATAACTGAATGGCATCTGCTTTTTTCCTACTGTATAATATGATTCCTTATGTATAATAAAGTTATATTAATTAACATTATATATTCCTTATATAATATATATTCCTTATATTTTATATACGTGTGTGTATATATATATATATATATATATATAAAATAGTGTAAAGTTAATATAACATATTCTTCGTAACTTAACCTTTTCAGCCTACCTATTATGGCTTGATATCGCTGTTTATAGTGAAAATTCCTCTTAAAACCTTTTTGTACAGAAATTCTTATATGTATAATTCAGACTAAATGTTTTAGCAGTGTTTTAGAGTAAAAATTGACATCTAAATGCCTTTGCATTGTACGTTTTTGTAGTTTAGTGAAATAAGTCTGTGATCAAATGATAATTTAACTATAATCAAATATTCATGTGCTTTCCCATTATCTTCATTTATTTGGATTTGTTCTAGATACTGGAAATATATTCACACACTATTTTCAAGTTAATACAAAACAAATAAGCAGTGGAGTTAAAAATTGAAATTATAATCACACCAATGGTGTTTGCCTTTCCTGTCTGTTCTCTGCATATATTTTGAAAAGCAAAAATTGGATTAAATTGTTTGTCAGTTTTACATCATTTGACAGGCACTGTAATTTTTACCGTCAACTGACATCAAATTGCATACAATAAAATGCACCCATAAGTTTGATCAGTTTTGAAAAACTAATTAATCACTGCTATTTATGTTAAAATACAGAACATTTTTATTTTCTCTAGAATTCCTTAATTTTCCTTTTCATTCAGTATCCACAGTCCCACCTTTGGACCTGAAGTGATCACTTTAAAAACATTTTAATTTTGGGTATCATTGATCTACATACATGAGGAACATTATGTTTACTAGACTTGCCCCATCATCAAGTCCCCCACCACATACCCCATTACAGTCACTGGCCATCAGCATAGTAAGATGCTATAGAATCACTACTTGTCTTCTCTGTGTTGTACAGCCCTCCCCGTGCCCCCACCCTACATTATGCCTGCTAATAGTAATGCCCCTTTTTTTCCCTTATGCCTCCCTTCCCACCCATCCTCCCCAGTTTCTTTCCCTTTGGTAACTGTTAGTCCATTCTTGGATTCTGTGAGTCTGCTGCTGTTTTGTTCCTTCAGTTTTTTCTTTGTTCTTATGCTCCACAGATGAGTGAAATCATTTGATACTTGTCTTTTTCCGCCTGGCTTATTTCACTGAGCATAATACCCTCTAGCTCCATCCATGTTGTTGCAAGTGGTAGGATTTGTTTTCTTCTTATGGCTGAATAATATTCCATTGTGTATATGTACCACATCTTCTTTATCCATTCATCTACTGATGGACACTTAGGTTGCTTCCATTTCTTGGCTGTTGTAAATAGTGCAGCGATAAAAATAGGGGTGCATCTGTCTTTTTCAAACTGGGCTGCTGCATTCTTAGGGTATATTCCTAGGAGTGGAATTCCTGGGTCAAATGGTATTTCTATTTTGAGTTTTTTGAGGAACCTCCATACTGCTTTCCACAATGGCTGAACTAATTTACATTCCCACCAGCAGTGTAGGAGGGTTCCCCTTTCTCTACAACCTTGCCAACATTTATTGTTGTTTGTCTTTCGGATGGTGGCGATCCTTACTGGTGTGAGGTGATATCTCATTGTGGGTTTAATTTGCATGTCTCTGATGATTAGCGATGTGGAGCATCTTTTAATGTGCCTGTTGGGCATTTGAATTTCTTCTTTGAAGAAGTGTCTGTTCAGATCCTCTGCCCATTTTTTAATTGGATTATTTGCTTTTTTCTTATTGAGGTACATGAGTTCTTTATATATTTTGATGTCAACCCTTTATCAGATCTGTCATTTATGAATATATTCTCCCATACTGTAGGATGCCTTTTTGTTCTGTTGCTGGTGTCCTTTGCTGTACAGAAGCTTTTCAACTTGATATAGTCCCACTTGTTCATTTTTGCTTTTGTTTCCCTTGCCCGGGGATATATATTCATGAAGAAGTTGCTCATGTTTATGTCTTAAGAGATTTTTGCCTATGTTTTTTCCTAAGAGTTTTATGAGTGAACACTATTAAACATGATTTTGCAATCTGGGACTGGGCACTATGAAAATATGGGGTTTGATGATTATTTGTTGTAGCTGTGTCCTTTGCCTTCTAGAATGTTCAACAGAATACTTGGCCTTTCCATCTATTAGATGTCAGTAGTAAGCACCCACACCCCATCCCCCAAGTAAAGACAACCAAAAATGTCTCCAGCATTCTCCACGGAAGGGGGGGGCAAAATTTCCCAGGTTAAGAAGTACATCTATAGTGCGTTAAGTGTTGCCTGTCTAGAATTCCATATAAATGAAATCATGGAGCATATGTTCTTCTGGCTCAGCATAATGTTTCTGAAATTATTCCATGTTTGTTGTGTATATTAGCAGTTCATTCCTTTCGAGTTTATCCATTCATCTCTTATTAGAGAAACATTTGTGTTTTTTCCAGTTTGGGGCTTTATGAATATAGCTTCCATGAGCATGCTTGTACAGATTTTTCATGGACATATGTTTTCCTGTTTTCTTTTGGGTAATACTTAGGAATAGAATTACTGGGTCATATTGTTATTGTGTATTTAAGTTTATAAGAAACTGTTAGACTTTTCCAGAGTGGTTGTACAGTTTAAAATTCCCATCACCAGTGTATGACTTACAATTCCATACATTCCCTAAACACTCAGTATTTTAAGACTTTTTATTTAACTAATTTTACTGAGAGTGTTGCGGTATCTCGTTGTTTCAGTTTTCATTTCCCTGAAGTCTAGTGATGCTGAGATCCTTCTCATGAGCTTTTTGCCATTAGTGTATCTTATAATGTGAAATGTCTGTTCATGTCCTTTCTCAGTTGGTAGGGGAGGTCTCATAGTTCTTTATATGTTAGGTACCAAAGTACTTTATCAGTGTGTGTTTTGCAAATGTTTTTCTCAGTATGGTTTGGTTTGCCTTTTCACTCGTTTAACAGTGTGACTTATGAACAAAAGTTCTAAGTTTCATTAAGTCCCATCAACTTTTTTCCTTAATGATTCATGCTCTTTTTGTTCTACATCAGAAATATTTGCCTACCCAAAGTTTTATAGTTTTAGCTTTAACAATTAGGTCTAATGAAATGCATTTTAATGAACATATCATAAAAAGCAGAAATATTTCTTAAATATTCCTTCTAAAAACATGCATTTATAGCACAAACTTTAGCACACTTTAAATACAGATGCATTTTGAGAGAGGATTAAAGATAGTGTTATGAGAGGTGAGACAGAGGCTTCCTCCTAAAACCACATATAATATGAAAATATAATTAATACAACTAATCCTGAGAGAGCAACAGGAAAGAGGAATGCGCAGGACTGCATACACCTGGAGGAAAAAGCAGTCCTCATGGAATGGGATAACATACCAAAGCTGTGGCCCAGCAGGACCCAAACCTTCCCCCACCCCAGCTCACCGGCGGGAGGAAGAGAAACGAGGCAGGGAGGGAGTGGAGGCCTGGGACTGCTGAATGCCTAAGTCCAGAGATCTATTCTGGGAGCACAAACCTACATTTCATGGTGCTTTCATGATACTCTCGTGATTACAGGGTTGGAAAGCTAAGACAAGCAGAATTCCTGAAGAGACTTGAGATTCCAGCCACTGTGGAAAGCAGGGATCCATATCTGGCTGCTCCAGGACAAAAGCTTATACCTGTGTGCTTGGCCCACTGCTTCAGGCAGTGGAGACTGGCACAGCAGCCGGGAAGCAGGAAACATCTTTTTCCTCCCCGCAGGCACCAACACCACTCCCCTGTGACCCCCAACATTGCTTCAGGGGCTGAGCAGCTCCAGAGTAGAGCTTCTGGACACTAGAGGGCACCATACACAAATATGAAACGCCAAGGGAACCTGGTCCAGAGTAACATTGATATAACTCCGGAGAAAGATTTAAATGACATGGACCTCATGACTCTTCCTGAGAGGGAGTTCAAAATAAAAAATCATCAACGTGCTAATGGAGGTACTGAAAGATATCCAGGAACTCAGGAATGAACTCCGGTTAGAGATCCAATTGTTGAAAAACAATATGGAGGGTAGTAAAAGCAGGTTGGACATGGTGGAGGAGATGATAAATGAAATAGAATAGAGAAGAGGAATACAAAGAAGCTGAGGCACAGAGAGAAAAAAGCATCTCTAAGAATGAAAGAATATTCAGAGAACTGTGTGACCAATTCAAACAGAACAATATTCACATTATAGGGGTGCCAGAAGAAGAAGAGAGAGAAAGGGATAGAAAGTGTCTTTGAGGAGGTAATTGCTGAAAACTTCCCCAATCTGGGGAAGGAGATAGTCTCTCAGGCCATGGAGATCCACAGATATCCCAACACAAGGGACCCAAGGAAGACAACACCAAGACATATAGTAATAAAATTGGCAAAGATCAAGGATAAGGACAGACTATTAAAAGCAGCCAGACAGAGAAATAAGATCACATACAAAGGAAAGCCCATCAGGCTAACATCAGACTTCTCAGCAGAAACCTTACAGGCCAGAAGGGAGTAGCATGATGTACTTAATGCAATGAAGCAGAAGCCTGGAACCAAGATTACTTTATCCGGCAAGATTATTATTTAAATTTGAAGGAGGGATTAAACAATTTCCAGTTAAGCAAAAGCTGAGAGAATTTACCTCCCACAAACCATCTCTACAGTCTATTTTGGAGGGACTGCTATAGATGGAAGTGTTCCTAAGGTTGAATAGCTGTCACCAGAGGTAATAAAACCACAGTAAAGAAAGTAGAACACCTAATTACTAAGCAAATGCAAAATTAAATTAACTATCCCCAAGGTCAATCAAGGTATAGACAAAGAATACAGAATATGATACCTAAGATATAAAGAATGGAGGAGGAAGAAAAAGGAGGAGAAAAAGAAAACCTTTAGATTGTGTTTGTAAAAGCATATTAAGTGAGTTAAGTTAGACTCTTAGATAATAAGGAAGTTAACCTTGAACCTTTGGTAACCACGAATCTAAAGTCTGCAATGGAAACAAGTACATACCTATTGATAATCACCCTAACTGTAAATGAACTGAATGCACCAATCAAAAGACACAGAGTCACTGAATGGATAAAAAAACAAGACCCATCTATATGCTGCTTACAAGAGACTCACTTTAAACACAAAGACATGCACAGACTAAAAGTGAAGGGATGGAAAAAAGATATTTCATGCAACTAACAGAGAGAAAAAAGCAGGAATTGCAATATTTGTATCAGACAAAATAGACTTCAAAACAAAGAAAGTCACAAGAGACAAAGAAGGACATTACATAATGATAATGGGGTCAATCCAACAAGAAGATATAACCATTATAAATATCTATGCTCCCAACACAGGAGCACCCACATATGTGAAACAAACACTAACAGAATTAAAAGGGGAAGTAGAATGCAGTGCATTCATTCTAGGAGACTTCAACACTCCACTCATTCTGAAGGACAGATCAACCAGACACAAGATATGTAAGGAGACAAAGGCACTGGACAACACAATAGAACAGATGGACCTAACAGACATCTACAGAACTCTACACCCAAAAGCAACAGAAGATACATTCTTCTCAAGTGCACATGGAACATTTTCAAGAATAGATCATATACTAGGCCACAAAAAGAGCCTCAGTAAATTAAAAAAGATTGAAATTGTACCAACCAGTTTCTTAGACCACAAAGGTATGAAACTAGAAATAAATTATGCAAAGACAATGAAAAATCCCACAAACACATGGAGGCTTCACAACATGCTCCTAAATAACCAATGGGTCAATGACCAAATAAAAACAGAGATGGAGCAATATATGGAGAAAAATGACAACAATAATTCAACACCACAAAATCTGTGGGATGCAGCCAAGGCCATGCTAAGAGGAAAGTGTATTGCAATACAGGCCTAGCTCAGGAAAGAAGAACAGTCCCATATAAGCAGTCTGAACTCACAATTAATGAAACTAGAAAAAGAAGAACAAAGAGGCCCAAAGTCAGCAGAAGGAGGGGCATAATAAAGATCAGAGCAGAAATTAATAAAATTGAGAAGAATAAAACAATAGAAAGAATCAATGAAAGCAAGAGCTGGTTCTTCAAGAAAATAAACAAAATACATAATCTCCTTGCCAGACTTATCAAGAAAAAATAGAGTCTACTTACATAAACAGAATCATAAATGAGAAAGGAAAAATCACTACGGACACCACAGAAATACAAAGACTTATGAGGGAATACTATGAAAAATTATATGCTAACAAACTGGATAACCTAGAAGAAATGGACAACTTCCTAGAAAAATACAACCTTCCAAGGCTGACCAAGGAAGAAACAGAAAATCTGAACACACCAATTACCAGCAACAAAATTGAACTGGTAATCAAAAACTACCTAAGAACAAAACTGCTGGACCAGATGGTTTCACCACTGAATTTTATCAAACATTTAGTAAAGACCTAATACCCATTCTCCTTGAAATTTTCCAAAAAAATAGAAGGGAGGGAATACTTCCAAACTCATTCTCTGAGGCCAGCATCACTCTAATACCAAAACCAGGCAAAGACACGACAACAAAAGAAAATTACAGACCAATATCCCTGATGACCATAGATGCAGAAATACTCAACAAAATATTAGCAAACCGAATTCAAAAATACATCACAAAGATCATCCATCATGATCAGGTAGGATTTATGCCCAGGGATGCAAGGATGGTACAACATTAGAAAATCCATCAACATCATCCACCACACCAACAAAAAGAAGGACAAAAAGCACATGATCATCTCCATAGATGCTGAAAAAGCATTTGACAAAATTCAACATCCATTCATGATAAAAACTCTCAACAAAATGGGTATAGAGGGCAAGTACCTCAACATAATAAAGGCCATATATGACAGACCCACAGCCAACATTATACTTAACAGCGAGACGCTGAAAGCTTTTCCTTTTAAATTGGAAACAAGCCAAGGATGCCCACTTTCCCCACTTCTATTCAACATAGTACTGCAGGTCCTAGCCACAGCCATCAGACAACACAAAGAAATAAAAGGCCTCCATATTGGCAAGGAAGAAGTTAAACTGTTCCTGTTTGCAGATGACATGATATTGTACATAAAAAACCCTAAAGAATCCACTCCCAAACTACTAGATCTAATATCTGAACTTGGCAAAGTTGTAGGATACAAAATTAATACGCAGAAATCTGTAGCATTCCTATACATTAACAATGAACTAGCAGAGAGAGAAATCAGGAAAACAATTTCATTCACAATTGCATCAAAATAATAAAATACCTAGGAATAAACCTAACCAAGGAAGGGAAAGACCTATACTCTGAGAACTACAAGACACTCATGAAAGAAATTAAAGAAGATACCAATAAATGGAAACACATCCCATGCTCATGGATAAGTAAAATTAATATTGTTAAAATGACCATCCTACCTAATCTGTAGATTCAATGCAATTCCTATCAAAATACCTACAGCATTATTCGACGAACTAGAGAAAATCGTCCAAAAATGCATATGGAACCACAAAAGACCTCAAATAGCCAAAGCAATTCTGAGAAGGAAGAATAAAGCTGGGCGGCATTATGCTCCCCAACTTCAAGCTCTACTACAAAGACACAGTAATCAAGACAATTTGGTACTGGCACAAGAACAGAACCATAGACCAATGGAACAGACTAGAGAGCTCTGATATAAACCCAACTATATATGGTCAATTAATATATGATAAAGGAGCCATGGACATACAATGGGGAAATGAAAGCCTCTTCAACAGCTGGTGTTGGCAAAACTGGACAGGTACATGCAAGAGAATAATACTGGATTATTGTTTAACCCCATACACAAAAGTAAACTCGAAGTAGATTAAAGACTTGAATGTAAGTCATGAAACCATAAAACTCTTAGAAGGCAACATAGGCAAACATCTCCTGAATATAAACATGAGCAACTTCTTCCTGAACGCATCTCCTTGAAAAAGGGAAACAAAAGCAAAAATGAACTCATGGGACTACATCAAACTAAAAAGGTTTTGTATGGCAAAGGACATCATCGACAGAACAAAAAGGCATCCTACAGTATGGGAGAATATATTTGTAAATGACATATCCGACAAGGGGTTAACATCCAAAATATATAAAGAACTTACACACCTCAACACCCAAAAAACAAATAACCTGATTAGCAAATGGGCAGTGGATATGAAGAGACAGTTTTCCAAAGAAGAAATTCAGATGGCCAACAGACACATGACAAGATGCTCCACATCACTAATCATCAGGGAAATGCAAATTAAAACCACCATGAGATATCACTTCACACAAGCATGGCCAGCATGGAAAAGACTAAGAACAACAAATGCTGACGAGGATGTGGAGAAAGGGGAACCCTCCTACACTGCTGGTGGGAATGTAAGCTAGTTCAACCATTGTGGAAAGCAATATGGAGGTTCCTCAAAAAACTAAAAATAGAAATACCATTTGACCCCAGAATCTCACTCCTTGAAATTTACCCAAAGAATACAACTTCTCAGATTCAAAAAGACATGTGCACCCCTATTGCAGCACTTTTTACAATAGCCATGGAAGCAACCTAAGTGTCCATCAGTAGATGAATAGAGAAAGAAGATGTAGTACATATACACAATAGAATATTATTCAGCCATAAGAAAGAAACAGATCCTACCATTTGCAACAACATGGATGGAGCTGGAGGACATTATGCTCAGTGAGTTAAGCCTGGTGGAGAAAGACAAATGCCAAATGATTTTCCTCATTTATGGAATATAACATGAAGGTAAACTGAAGGAACAAAATGTCAGCAGACTCAGAGACTCCACAAATGAACTAGCGGTTACCAAAGGGGTGGGGGTGTGGGAGGGGGGGTGGGAAGGTAGGGAGAAGGGGATTGAGGGGTATTATGTTTAGTACACAGGGTGTGGGGGATCACAGGAGAACAGTGTAGCACAGAAGGCACACAGTGGATCTGTGGCATCTTGCTGCACTGATGAACAGTGACTGCATTGGGGTATGGGTGGGGACTTGATAGTATGGGTAAATATAGTAACCACATTGTTTTTTCATGTGAAACCTTCATAAGAGTGTATATCAATCATACCTTAATAAAAAATTAAATAAGTACATACATAGATACGTACATAAATACAGATGCATTTTATGTGTCAAAGTACCAATGCCTGCAAATGTCTTAATCCATTTAGAAAATAAATAAATGCTTGAGTAAGTCTGTAAAATTCCTTAGTAACATGTTTTGAAGATTTGACTAAGCTCATGATACAGATTACAGTTTAGGGATTCTGAGGATGCATCTTTCTCTAGGACTGGACTATTATGCTTGTTTTTAAAAGTCTTCTATATTCAGTTCTAATGTATTGATTGTTGCTAGTTGGATTATGGTGTTATATAATACTGAGACAGGAACTGTGAGTGTAATCAGAGTAGGGTGAGGGCCTCCGGAAAAAGCAAGGCAGGATATTTACAGTCAGAGCAATGTAACTACATGCAAGAAACCCCCTACCAAAACTCTGTGTTAAACATTAAGCTCTAGAGTCATTCTTCAATGTATCTCTCAATAAAAGCCTCTCCCTGGTTCTCCTACATTGAGTGTTTTCTAAGTTCGACTCCGCAAACAACCCTGGCATCAATACTAGATAAGAACTTTTTTGTTTATTTTAAGCAGTGTAAACATTAATGATATGAATTGTCTAAAATATTAAGTTACTTTGATTTTGTTGTATATATTTTGATGTGTGTCTGATCTGAAAATTCATAATACCTCAGAATAGTAAATGTATAACCAAAAGTAGTGTCCTATATTTAATAATGTCAAAAAATTTAATTTTTGCAAGATTTACTGATTTATTTACAAAAAGTCTGTTGACCTAGGTTAATGCTGTAATATGGTGGTGCTCTTACAATACTTTAAGCATTCATACTGTATTTAATCTTTTCTTCACTTGAAGAGTAATCCACATTTATAAAACATTCAAATATTAAAGCAGTTATAGTTTTATAAGTTTGATATTATCAGTAGAATTTCTATTAATTGATTAAAGTTATTTTTAACAAATTCTCTGGGAAGTCTCAGTGTTTGATAAATTGTAGCATCATTGCAATGTTCCGCCTAGGTCTACTTGATGAACTAATTAGATCTTTTATATTTACTGTTACTTCCTTGTAAATACACATTATTTATATATTTTTCCCCTGTATTTTTTCGTATTGAGCTAGAGTAACTTCCATTTAGTAATTGCTTTTCTTTTCGATTAGATTGCAAGATAAAAATTGTGACGATGTCATTGATTAACACTGAGCAGATTGATTAACACGGCAATATCTTAGCCAGATGAATGCTAGTTCCACTTGAAGCCTTAGAGCACTAGTCAAAATTGGACTGTAATTTCTTAGGATTATCCCAGCTTTTTTTACAGTAGAAAGTAGGTGGCCAAACAGGGAATACAAGCAATGTGTCTTCCAGTGATAGATTTCCTTTGTTCTGTATTTACTGTGACTTCACATTTTTCTAAGGCAGCTTGTCAGGAGGCAGTCATTTGTGATTGAATGTGATGATTTCACTCGTGAGCCTACAGCTTTTTTCTTAAGTCATCTTTCTCCTTTTTTTAAAATTTTCTGTTTCATGGTCCTTCCCATATTTCTCAGAACCCTCAAGGAGTACATATCTCACTATGCTCAGTGTTCCCTTGTTTAGTATCACCAATGCTAGTAATGATTAATATCTTCCAAAGTTCCCATCTCTTTCACTTTACAAAGTAGCTCCTCCTTGTTAGGTTTGAATTGGATGTAGTGCTACCTCAGAGAAAATATCAACAAAATTGAATAGACTCATTGCTTTTAGGTGAATGAGACTTTCTGCTATTGTCTGGATCACATACATTTCTAAATTTATCTGTTGCATAACTCATTTTTCCTGCCTATGACTTTCCAGTAGTTTCAACATTATTATTAATTCTTGTGGAAATTTAGTCAGCTATTTTCACTGCCTAGCACAATGATTTGAATATAGTTGGTATTCAGTATTTTATATTGGTCAGTGTATTTATTAAATTGTGTGATCAGTCAAGATTTCCAGGGATCCAAAAGATGTTTAATTTATGTCCTTAAGTTTATGTTCTTGTTGGAGAGGTAAGACTAACACATGAGTGAACTATAGAATAGTCTTCTGTGGTACAGATTATGGTATAAACATTCAGATACAGAAATATCATTTGTTAATTGTGATAATGAAATGGCCCTGTGCATGCAGGAAGTAAAATTTAAATTTAACCCTCAAGGACAGGTGAAATTTTGAATTAATAATAGCTTTATTATTTGACCATGTTTAGGCCCTATCCTGAGTGAGAAAAAGGAAAAGGAAGTGAGGGTAAAAAAAAGATAGTGTTTATTTTATATTTTGCTTTGCATACAACATCTTCTGGGAACATGGTTATCATTATCTGGTGTTTTCCTTAATAAAGTAATTACATTTGGGTAGTTGTAAAAATGTATGACATTTCAAGCCATTGTGGAACTTTGACTAAAGGGAAGCAAGATAGGGGTATTAATCAGGGAAAACAGACCTTACTTCTGTCAAAAATTAAAAATACCTTTCTGTTTTTCAAGCAACAAAGTTAGTAATCTTCAGAATGTATGTTTGCTTGTTTGTTTTTTAAAAACTTTGGTTGGAAAAAAACTTCCAGAATTGGTGTAATTTTCATTTGTCTAGTATTTTTAGGTCAAAATTAAATTTGGTTAATTTGTTTTTGCATGGCTTTTAACTGTGTTCCCTACCCCCCACCACACCACACCCCCATAGTTTTTTGATGATCAGCTGAAAAAGAACATGTACCTTGGTCTAAAAAGTCTTATATCTAAATTACAAATATCAGTTGAGAAAGATCTTCAATATTAGTAGCCTATTTTTATTCTTGCAGATAGTTGTTTTTATTGACTGCTACCCATAAGTATTGTGATAGTTGATGCTAAAGTGTGGTTTCTAAATTATTCATACTAAAAACATACTTGTTAATGTTTAAGTAAGTAGTGTTTTGCTATTGGGGCTTATTTTTGAATATAGTGCCTCTGATATTTTGGGGGACATGTTAGTTTAGAGTTGATCTGCTTCAACTCTCTTATTATATGAGTATTTGTTTCAATAAAGCAATTAATTTTTTGATATGTGATTGACATGTAACATTGTATTAGTTTTAGATATACAGTATAATTTTATGTATGTATATACTGGGGGATGATTACTACAACTTTAGTTAACATCACTACACATAGTTAAAATTTTTTTCTTGTGATGAGACTTTTAAGATTTCTCTTAGTTAAGCCCAGTGCTTGGCACACGGTAGGAACCCTTCCTCGTTCCCTCCCAGGAGTCTTCTCTGTGACCCAGGCCCTTCACAGGTCCTTTGTGGAATGCCTTTAGATTTAGATGTGATTCTCCATCCCATGCCTGTCTTTCTGTCCTTATATATCCATTCACCCTCAAATCCCCATCAGCCCTGTTTCCCAAGCCCTCTTATCTTTAGTTAGTAACTACTCATGAGTTCTTAGATCAAACAAGGCGAGGGGCTCACAGAGTGGGAGAAACAGGGAACAAGTAATGACAGGTATGATGAGAGTTTTATAGGAGACAAAAAAAAATACCCTACTCTCAGTAACCTTCAAACTTTCAAATAGACATTACTGTATTGTTAATTGTAGTCACCATACTGTACATTACATCCCCAGGACTTACTTATAACTGGGTCTGTACCTGCAATTAACTTTTAAAGTGGTTGCTGGCTCCATTTCACTGGAGCATGGGACGTTGATGATTCTGATTTCATGTATTCATACAGTTTCTTCAACTAAGGAAAGTCTGCACAGAAATATCTGAACAAGTTGAGTGTGAATTGGCTAATTTACTTGAAAAATAGGTTTCTCAGGTTTCTAAGAAATGAATATCAGATACACTTTAATACAGCAGCGATATTTATTATAATTCAATAAAAGATAACTACAGCAGGATCAAGAAGAATGTCTCAGTGGTGCTATGTTTGCATTATAGCGAGATTTATGACAGATCTCTCAAGTTGTCATGAACAAAATAGAGAAATATGGGCTTGATAAGAGTAGCTGAAGAAAGATGTGTGATTGATAAAAGAACTGTAGGTCTGTGCTGGTCTGCACCAACTACACTTTTGTCCTATTATTTCAGACCACTGGACTTGTATTACCAGTATCTGATTGTCAGTTCTGCCTCTGCCTTTTACCAGCTCTGTTAGCCTGGATAAATCATATAACCTTTTTTAGGCCTTCTTTTTTTTAAAAGAGAGTAGTCAGTTTCCATGAGTCATAGGGTTTTAATGAAGTTCACAGAGTATGTATGTGAAAGTACTTTAAAAACTCATTTTATAATGATTCTTCTTTTAAAAGAAAAAGTATAATGCAGTGAAGGAAAACAAGGTCAGATTTGCTGATGTGGAAAGGTTGAGAAAGATAGTTGATGTCTAACAATACTAATTCATAGGATTAAACTGGAGTAATGGATAGTGGTGTCCTAGTTAAAATAATGGCAGTTCCATCATAATTTTTTATAGTGTTTAAACCATATTTCTAGCTAGAAAACTTTAAAAAACAGATACTAGGAACATCTATGCTTGAAATTCACATGGAGATTTGAGAGTATATCTATTTGTGTAGATACCAAAAATAAAATCGATGTCTGCTCATTTTAAAGGGAAAGCTACATAACATAGTGGTGAAGACCCCAGAGTTTGGGATCAGACTAACTGGCTTGGATCCTGTTACTGCCATTTCTGACTTTGTGATCTTGAACAAGTTACTTAAACTCTCTGTGCCTCAGGTTTTTTTTGTCTAAAAATATGTGGGTAATAGTACCTGCTTCATTGGGCTTCTATAAGAGACTGCTGAGTTAATATTTATTAAGTCATTGGCAGTAAGTATATAAATGTAAAATAAAAGGCAAACATTATTAGGATTTTGTAGTGGCTCATTAAAATGGCTACCATACATTTAATGCGAGGTATTTTATGTCTGCAAGGGCATTCATTATACCTACATTTTTATAGATTCTTAAATTATACTCATAAGTTATGGATTAAATATCATTTGTTTATTTTGGATTGTTAGGCAATTGTTAGTTATTCAATTTTATAACTAACTGATGGGCAGAAAAGGAGATTTATCTTTATTTGGAACTTAATATTTTAAAAAAATCAATATATGTTGCCATTTACAGAACAAATATTTTAAAAGCAAAAGAGCAGAGGTAGACAAATTGAGCTCAGGAACAGAATACAGCCCTCAAGTTCAATGAGTCTTTAGTATGGAAAAAAGAGTCAAAGCAGTTGGGGAAGGGTAGACTATTCAATAAGTGATTTTTTTCCTTCTGGAGGGAAATTAAATTATTTATTTATTTCCCAGCATATTCATACACACACACCAAAACAAAGTCCCCAGGTGAATTAAAATACTAACTGTAAGAAATGAACATGAAAACTTTTTGAAGATAACAAAGTAAAAGACAAGCTGTACACTAGAACCTATTTGCCACATATATACTGGTCAAAAAGTATTTCAAATATAGAATTTATATGGAATACCTACAAATTACTAAAAAAAGGAAAAACAGCCTAATGGAAAATAGGCAAAGACTATAAAGAGATCATTTAAAAAGAAGCAAGCCAGTGAAAATATTCTCAAATTCATTAATAACCAGGGAAATGCATTTCACAACACTCAGCCTTTTGGCAAAAGTGAAGATACCTGACAACACTTGGTTTATTGTGTTTATTTTGTTAGGCATATCTTATTGCCTAAGGTATGGAGGAAGCAGGCAATCTTGTGCTATTTGTAGGAATATCGATACAACTACCTTGAAGAGTGTTTTGACAAAATCTAGCATATTTGAAGATGTGCAAACCCTTCAACACATTTTTTCAACATATAAGTACAATTGACCCTTGAGCAACAAGTGTCTTGAACTGTGCAGGTACACTTATACATGGATTTTTTTCAAGAAGTATATTGGAAAATTTTTTTGGAGATTTACGACAATTTATAAAAACTCAGAGACAAAATACGTAACCTAGAAATATTTTTAAAATCTGTACAAGTTATGTCGTTAATGCATAAAGTATATGTAAATACTAATCCATTTGCCATTTACTTCTATAAATCAACAGTAGGCTATTAGTAGTTAAGTTTTGGGGAGTCAGAAGTTATATGCAGATTTTCTGTTACACAGAGGTCAACATTCAAACTCCTTCATTGATTCTTCAAGGGTCAACTGCATATATCTGAAATTCACAGTGTGCACAGCCAGGTGTATACAAAGATACTCACTTTTTTAAAAATTGGAGTATCGTATCTTATGTTGGTTTCACATATACAACAGAGTCGTTCAGCAGTTACCCATTATTTTTAAATCCTCACCCCCTCTAGTGCAGTTACTAAAAGATACTCATTTTATAACAGCAAAACGTTGAAAATAATCTTCTTGGCCATACAGAAAGGAAAAAATCATGTGGTTTATTCATGAAATGGAAATCTTTGTTGCCATTAATCAAATCTCAGCTCTTTTGTGGAGCATTCACCAGTAATCAGTAATCATACATGCAGTATGATACCATTCTGTAAATTCTAAAACAAAACAATACTATTATTTGTGAGTACTTATATATATGTGTGTGTGTGTGTGTGTGTGTGTGTGTGTGTTACTACATGTATAAAAACATTAACCTGGAATCCATTATTGTGATTGCCTTTGAGGAGCAAAACATTTGGGACATGAACTTTAAGGTGGTATTTCTTTTTAAATTTTGAAATTTATATGAAAAATGTTAACAGTTAACACTGGGTGGTGGTTATATGGTGTTGCTCTTTGCACCTTTTTAAAAAAGCAATTAAAACAGTATGTTCTGTGCCTTGCATCTTACTAATTCTGCCAAAACAAAGAAAATTTGTAATAAGAATTGGCACAATTATTCCACCATTAATTGGCACCTAATCCTATAATCTGGGTAGTATGTAGAGAGTTTGGTGTTTTTGTGACATGATCAACACAAAGATTTTATTTTACATGATAAATTATCTCTTCATTTGTGTCTGTCATGTATCTACCTTTCTTGTTACCTTATATAGAATATGGGTGTCATATTGTCTATTAATTAAATTTACAAAAAATAACTTTAAAAATGTCATTTGCTCACAGAGTATTGATACATATGTACCAGTTTATTGTCAATATCCTTGTTGCCATTTATAACCTTGAGTATCTATTTAGTTTGGAGGGAAATCTTCAGAATCAGTTAATTCTTAGTGTAATGTTGACACAGATCTCTTTTAGGATATATCTAGTATGTGTCAAGTGAACAAAGCTATTTTATACCAATAGCTTTTTATTGCATTGGATGGGGTGTCTTTAAATACTCTATGTGTGTATGGAAGTAGAATTACCATTAGAAAAGTACTGAGCAACAGTCTTAAAGTCCCTAATTTTTCTATTCAGGAATAACTTCTTATTGCAGGCGTTCTTTACTATCATGGTGAAGTATCATGGACTGAAGTTGTTTTTTTCTTTCCTTGAGGGACATATGTGTGAGTAAGGAGTTGACAGAGAATGCAAGATGAAATGATGAATTATGTATGCATCACCAGAATCTTGAGTCATCATTTTATAATTGTTCTTAATAATAAACATTTGTATTTTCTACCCTTTAATAAGGTACAATAGTAAGAATGTGACGTTTTTCTCCTAAATCGTTAAATAAAATGTTGTTATCAAAAAAGTAGCCTGTACTGATAGGTACTTTTTAATTTTACAGTCTCACTGGACTCCACCTAACAGATTTTTTTCTGCAAACAGCACTGTCTTCTGAGTGCACTTTTGATAGAAACATGTGTGACACAAAGGTTGAAAGATAAAATGTATACACATGTATTATTGGTAGGACACTCTTGAGAGTAATTTGGCAATATCACATTTTAAAAATACATATTCTTTAATCTCCAGTTCGATTTCTATGATTTATTATAGACATGCTTGTTTGCATTAGAACAGCTGAACCAAGATTGAAAAAATATCATTTACAAGTAAAGGTACTAAAGACTGAAAACAACTTAGATGCCCAACAGTAAGGGATTGGTTAATTAAAGCAATAATCTATATGTGTTCATGTGGAAAGATCACCAAGTTTTATTGTAAATTGAATAAAATGGGATGTAGCCAGTATGTACATATTTCCATTTATATTCAGAAAGAAGAAATTTGCATTTTCCTGGCATATTTTAAAAGGGATACGTATAGAAGAGTCTAAACGATGGTTGTTGTTGCAGAGTATTACTGATTGGGAGATGGGCAAAGGGGTTTACCTTTTCTTGTATGTCTTCTATACTTTACCACATTATCATGTCCTAAGTGGCAGGACCAGGATTCCAACCCAAATCACTGACTTCAAAGTCTGCAATTTTTCTGTTACCACATCTTCTGTTTTATGTCAACTTTAAAACATAGCAGAAGTTTTCAGGTCATTTTACTATTTATTTGGTCAGATAAAGGATCTTCATTCTGAATGTACTTTATTAACTCAGAGTAGCCAGTCTTAGTGTAGAAAGCAAGTCGGATAGTACAAAATTGATTATTTAAAACATAAAGTTACAAACTATAGCATCACAAGGCAAAGATGAATAATCTGCCTAAGGCACCACTTAACTTCATCAAGGTGTCTGCACTACACAGCACTTAGTCCATATCAAGACACACATATCTTACATGTGCCTGTTAGGATATTTGGGCCATAGAACAGGTTCAACTAAGTCTTGAATTAGCCAAATATAGTCATATTGTTCTTCTGAATGAAATACTCTTACAAAGCTGAGTTAGTTTGTACTCTTCTTCAGTCTTGAAGCTTTGCTGCATGGTCACATCTCAGCTGTTGGTCGAGTCATGAAGCAGGACTAAGCCTTAGGGAGGAGTCCATAGTTGCATTGATGCATGTAGCCTCCTTCAGATTTTCCCACCTGTTATTTCAAAACTCCCCAGCAGTCAAGGTGTTCATTTGTTTTTGAAACCAGTCAGCCCTTGAGTAGGTGGATAAGATTGCTCAAGATAATCTCACATCTGGACCATCAGTTTTATCCTTGTAACTGGTTCCTTTCCCTTTAATCTCTTCCATCTTTATTCTTCCTTGATTTTAAAAGCCATTTATTTATGTCAGTCTAACTAAAACCTTAAAATTGATTACTCCTGTCCAAAACAATTTTTCTCAACTCTTAATTTTTTTAGCAAAATTACATATTACAGAAAAAGATGTACAAATCTGTTTAAGAATTTTAATTTTTTCCCATTTTTGTATAGTAATATAAAAATGGCTTTCAAATATTTTATTATGACTATGTATAATAAAGTTCTCCCTATAATTTTGTTTCTTCTTGCCTTTTTAACTGTGTTGTCCATATTAAACCCTTCATTGTACTTACATTGCTTATTCAGTGTCCCTTGAACATTTTTTGTATTTTCCTGACTCAGTTATTATTTTCCCTTCTCTTGGAATGTTTATCTTCTGTCATTCTTTTCTTTTTTCCAGATCCTGTGTATTCTTAAAGGAAGACCCAATTTATATTCCTTCCTCTCCCTGAAGTTCTCCAGACCATATAGTGAACTCTAAGTCCTCTACTTGTGGCATTTTTTGTCTGTTCCTCTTATGCAAATAAGTTATATGGAGACTTGTGAGCTTGTATGTGTTCCTAATGAATTCTTAATAGTGAAATTTTTGTGTGTGAATGTTTTCGTTGACTAGATTTTTTTTTAAAGACATTAGTTGGAATTCATGTCTCATGTATCTTTTCTTACACACCAGGAACAAATGCCTAATGTAGGCAATTTATCAAATGTTTATTTAACATGAGTATAGAAAAGACTGTATTTTATTTATCTTTGTGTTACCAGTGCCTAAAGTTGTGCCTGGCCAAAAAAGCTTTGAATAAATGTTTAAATTACATTAAACAAAAAATCTTTAAGTAATAGTATCCTATAAATCTGTAAGTTTGGAATATACCTTTTTATATTGGCCTTTCCCTCTATAGCCTACTCCCACAACTCGGCCTGAGCAAAATTTTTAGTCAATACTGATCAAAATTCAGTCAAGTCTTACTCAATTTTATACCCCTCTCATAGTATAAAACCCAACTTGCCTGGAATCTAGGAGATCTGAACCTACATGCCCTTACGTATTGTTATAGGGAACTATGGGGTAGTGTCCGAGATCTTGAGTTCATATTTCTACGCTGCTGTTTCTAGGAAGGTTGCACTATTCTGGGTAGTCTCTTGTTTCCTGTACTGTAAAAAATGCAGATTGATAATGACTCCTCTTGGAGGTGGTTGTTATGACCAGGTTATCTGGCACCAAATAAATGATCCAAAATGTTAAAATAATAATAGTTATTAATAATCCTCCTCTTTACCTGACAGCAGTTCATATGGTAAAATCATCCAGCACTACAGTAATTGTAACGTAAGTGAATAGTTCGTTCTAAAGTTTCATCATTTAAGTCTCTTCCTAAGATTCAGTCTTTTGACTTTGAAGGTAGGCTTATTGTGAACAAAGGGAAAGAGTGGACTGCAAACTGGGAGACTTGAATTCTACTCCTAGCTTACTCAGATTAATATGTTTAACCATTAACATAAAGTGACCTGATTGTATCATTCTTATCTTTGTACATGACTTAATTCCAGTGGTTTATAAGCTTATTTAAGGCAAGGACCAAGTCTTGCTGAATTTTTTACCTCCCGCTGTGGGTTGGTAAATACATAATGAATGAATACATAGTCAGTTTTCTATCTGTAAAAATAAGGGGTTTGGCCTATCTCTAAGATACCCTCTAGCTCTTAAATATTTTGAATATAGGGGTCAGTGAAATGAACCCCAGCATCGGACAAGATTTGAGGATCAGAAAATATAAACGTGAGTTTTGCCATCTATAGATCTCTTAGTTCTCTAATTTAAGTGGCTAACATATAAAAATGTTTATACACCACCTCAGGTTTAAATGTAATTACTATTAAGGTAAGTTTATTATGTAATTATTGAATTTATATACTGTGTATTTATGTATTTGTTTTTTCCCATGACATAGGTTTTTTTTTTAGGCTTGGTTCAATAAATAACTTTTACCAAAAGAAGAATTCACATTTAAAACTAATTGCTTAATGATAGTATTTTTCTTCTTATCCTTTAATTGTGAATTAGGTACTTTCATGACTTTTAAATTATAAAATGCTCATATTATAAAAAGTATAATATGTCTCTGGGGGAAAATACCAAAATAAATGCCAAATGAAAAAAATCCCAAACAGTACAAAGAGGAGTATATGCTAAAAACTTTAACTCTACTCCTCTAAGTCAATTACTATTAATAACTTACTGTATTTACAAAAGCACCTACTACACACCTACATGGGCTTTTATATCCACATTCTTTTAAAAATAAGCCTTTAGTATTTTACTGTTCCTTGTCAGTAACCTGGTATACAGTAGGTGTTCAGTAATTGTTTAATTAAATTAATCAATTCTTTTTACCAGTCAGTAGCTGGTCAATTTTTCCAGTACACTTAGTTTTTAAAGTACATGTAATTTCCATAGAAGATACGTTTTCAAGGATCTGAGACTAATTTTATTAACTATTGTAAAAGTACAGTCTCTTATCAGTACTAAAATATTAAATGTAAATAAGACTACTCTTGTATGTGGTTTATAAAACCAATCTGTATGCCTTATAGTCATACTGTATATAATAGATTTAGTTCTCAGACTTAATAAAACTTACCTACAGGTTTTACCAGTTTGCTAACTATGATGAAACTCCCTAAATCATTAAGTTCCTGAATTATAAGGTGAATTAATAAGAAGTTACACAATCCTAGAATTTGAAGAAATGCTATGTGGTATACTTCTTATTCGAATATAAATAGCTTCTTTCTTAATAAAAAGGGCTCAGTTTCCCAAACACTTCCTCTTTTAGGTTAGAGTATTTGGAAAGGTATTTGCTTGTGCTAGAAAAGAACTATGGCCAAATCTAAAGAAGTATATTTATTTTGGTATTATATTACCTCTTTATTAGCCTTAAAATTCCAAGTACATTTTATTTATAAAATCATAGGTTAGTCCAATCAAAATTGAGGTTTCTTTCTTCCATAAATAATTTTTTTTCTGACATGGAGCAAATTTTAACGAATTAGATTTTGCTTTTGTGACATCATAGATATTACTGTTTTAAAAGGCATCTGAATTTTTTTTCTTGGAGAATACAGAGTTGTTGGCTTGGAACTAAAAAATATTTAGAATATATTTTCAGTGGTCATAATAATACCAAGTTGAAAGTTGAACTGTGTGTTTGATTTCCCCAAGGGCTCTCCCACTGTATAGATGAGTTCTTTGAAACTTTCAGTGTAATGTAGTAATAATGTCATGTGAACAGACGGGCTCCAATCAAGGACTTTATTTATGATTAAAAATGAGGAAGAGAAAGAAATACCTAGAAAACCAACATTACTTGGATACTTAACATAATAAAAAATATTTATCTGAAATCAACAACTAACATATGTAACAGTCTATGAAATTAAGGAATAAAATAATCAGGTCTGGTATTACAATACTAGAATATTAGTTGATAAAAGTTCATTCTGTTGCATGTATCTGTTTTAATACACAGTTTGGAGACGTCAGAATAGCTAATGCAGAGCTAAGGCATGTGACTAAGAGCAGATGGTATTTTTGGTTAGGGCAGTAATGGCCAGATAAACTAATATATCAGGAAAATGTAGATGTTAAATAGGTCAAAGAATATGAATAGAAAATTCACACACCTAAAGAAGGTAGATTGCCAGTATATTTTTCAAAGAATGTTCAAATTCATCAGGAATCAGAGATGCTTAAACAAGTATAATTTTATAGTACATTAAATTGGTGAGATTAAAAATAATAATACCCAGTATTGACAACTGCTTTTATGTACTGCTGATGGAACTCAGCTGTGTATACTTATTTTGGAAAGCAGTTTAAGGAATAGGTATCAGTAGCCTTAGTGATGTGGCAAGCTTAATTTAAAAAGCAAGATATGAAATTGTATGCATTCAGTTTTTGCAAAAATATCTACACATACTTAGACAAGGGAAAAAGAGTTCAAAAGAGTATCTTGAAATTCTGGGAGAAATTTTAATGATCTTATCCCTACCTTTAGTGGAATTGGGATAGTTTATCCTAGTTTTCTATGTACCCTTATTTTTGTAATTATTTATAATAAGTGTATTTCATATAATTGGAGGATAAAGCTCTTATTGTGTGGTACAAAACATTGGAGAAAATGGTTCGTTAGATTAATCTATTTTTAGAGCTGAAAATTTTAGGTACCACATATAGTACCTAAAATTCAGTACCTTCAGTTCATCCACTATATTTTGAAATTTATTTCCTTTCTTTTTGTGAATTAGGTTCTAGCTTTGAACTTCTGTTTCAATTTCAAACAAAGGAGGGAAAACATAAATTTTTTTTGTAATTCAAGACAATAAATAATAGTGATTTTCCAGTACTACAACTTGAATTATTAAATTTAGATCCTGATCTGTGTTTAACTGTTTTCCTTCCCTATACATCCAAGTTTTTAAATTTTTTCTAGTATTTTATTTAGAAAATTTCCAAACTTGAAAAGTCAAAAGAATTTTTATACCCATATACCTCCACCTACTTTCTACAATGAAGATTTTACTATACTTGCTTATCACAGACCTATACATCTCTCCAACTCTCTATCCATCCAAAATCCATCTTATTTTTTTATGCATTTCAAATTAAGTTGCAGATATCAGTATACGTTCCTGTAAATACTTTAGCATGGATATTGTTAACTAGAACTCAATATTTAGAATTCTCTGTTTTTCTTTTGAGATGAAATTTAAAGGCAATGAAACATGTTTTAAGTATAGTATTTAATGAGTTTTGACAGATTAATATACCTGGGATAACCCTGTTAATATATAGAAAATCCTGTCAATATATAGAAAATATAGAAAATTATTGTCACTCCAGGAAGTTCCCTTATGTTTCTTCCCATTCAATTCCCACTCTTTCCAGTCCCCAACTCCAAGAACTACTGTTAAAATTTTTTCTTACCATAAATTACTATTGCCTGTTCTAAAACTTTATTAAATGAAATTATATAGTATGTAATTTTGTATAAGGCTTCTTTTATTCAGCATAAGTCATTGTGATTCACTCATGTTGCATGTGTCTTTATTGCTGAGTAGTGTTCCTAAGATCAGCCCATTTTTAATGTACTATCTGTGGTACTATCATTATTTGATGTTTTTGGCTTATGCCTAAATGAAATTATGCTGTAATTATACTGAGAAATACTATAATATTTTTGTTTATGCTGTCTTAAAACTTAAGTTAGTAGCAAGTTATTATTCCTCAGATATAATTAAACTGCAGAGAAATTAAATGCTTCTCTGGATAGATTTACAGTGTACTAAGGAGAGTATTATATATAGAATTTCAAAGAGTTCACCTGAATAGAAATTTAAAGATAAGTGGTACTTTGATAATGACATAGTGCTATTTGAAGTCAACCATATCAATTATTGGCATCTGCTGATTGTTTTAAAAGGAGGTGAGGGAGACCTATGAGAAGTCATAATTTATATTCCTATAACTTGCATTTGTTTGTCCAGATAACATTTTCGGAACACAAATAATATTTCCTTAGATCAATATATAAAATATTAAGTACTATGTAAAGTAGCACGGTTTAATAAGAGTTGACCTAGCCTCTAATTTATCCCTTTTTTGCATTAACTAGACATGTTACCCTAAATAAAGTATCAGCTTTGATTTCTTCATTTAGATGGGAATATTTATATAGTATTTTCTATTTAGGGACAGTTAAAAAACTGCCAAAAGCCAAGGACTCTCCCCTATCACCATGCTTTTAAACATAGGACTCCTACTAAAGTTCCTCTATTCACTTTTTGCATCCCACATTACAGGTCAATATATGAAGTCTTTAGGAATCAACTGTGTTCTCTCTCTTACTTAAGCCCACATCCATTTCATTACCAGAATATGTTACTTCTACATCAAAAAATAACCTAAATCCGACTATTTCTTCTCACATCTCTACTGCCACTGTTCTGATCATCTTTTACCAACATGACTATAATAGCCTCTTAATTGGTCTCTCTACGAACCACTTTCCCTACAGCAGTCAAAACGATTTTCTGAAAATGTATTTGTTTTTGTTGTTCCCATTATCCTAGGAATAAAATTCAGACGCTTTACAATGGTTTTCAAATTGGTTTTCACTGGCCTCTTTTGTTACACTGGTCAGTAGACATTTGGTTTCTTTGTACTTTGTTGCCATTGTGAATAATGTTAATGAACATTTATGAACAAATTCTTGTGTGAACATAGGTTTCTAGTTCTCTTGGGTATACACCTAGGAGTGGAATTGCTCAGTCATATGGTAATTCTGTGCTTAGCTTTTTGACGAACTGCTATGCTTTTCCAAAGTACGTTCTGTTTTTTGAAACTGTTGTTTTGCTTTATTTATTTTGTAGGCACTTACCTTGTTGGACTCAATCTACAAATCAGGCAGCAGCCCATACTTCATTTCAATTTTTTTTTGTCTTTAGCTGGGCTGATTGCAAAATATCCTGTGTGTGCATTGTTAAGGCGTTAGCCAGAGATTTGGTCAGGGAAACTTGAATTATTTTAAAGTAGTTTAGTTGGTGTGAGCTTTTTACCTTAGTTTATTCTTTTAATAAAATCCCTAGATCTTAGAATCATAGTTTTGTTACTGAAAATCATAGGTAATTGATTTGCAATCCTTTATTTTGGTAACTGAATAAAAATCTGTTAAATTCTTTTACTTTTCTCTTTGCTAACAGATCGAGCTGGGAGCATTAGTACCCTTGATTCTTTGGACTTTGCAAGATATTCAGATGATGGTAACAGGGAAACAGATGAGAGAGTGGCGGGTGAGTAAGATTGTAAAGACTGATTTGTATTCTTTGACATTCCAGAAATAATAAAATGAGTGAAAAGCTTTCTTCTACAATTTGGTATGTGAATATAATTATATAGTTTATATACAAAGTTATGTTACTAATTTTTGGGCTACAGGGAACGTCCCAATCCCCAGATTCCTCTTTCTATGGTTCTGTGAGTTTCTGCTTATGCACACCTACAGTCTGCTGATTACATCAGTAATATTTAAAAATTTTAAAAACAAATCATTTGAATAATTTTAGGGCTAATTTATCCTATAAATTGTATCAGTTGTTAAGTAACATTAAGTTATATATAATTATATAACAAATATTAGATAGTATGTATTTTATGTTATGTATTAAACATTAAAGACATGGTATTTTAATAGAACTGACAAACTATATCTAGTTTTTATATTTTATTATTTTGTAATTATATTATTGTGTATTAGAAAATAAACCCTACCCAGAAATTGACCACATAATTAATTTCTTTTAATTTTTTTCCTTTTTCCAGTTAAAAACCTAAATTTTACATTTAGTCAGATTTAAGAAGTTCATCATTCTCATTATTTAGGTATTTTAGTATTTTTAATTAAGGATAACATTGATATAAAAGCAAAATGTTATTAAGCATAACTAAGAGTAAAATATTATAAATGCATAGTATTTTTTTGTTTGTTTGTTTGTTTGTTTGTGAGGGCATCTCTCATATTTATTGATCAAATGGTTGTTAACAACAATAAAATTCTGTATAGGGGAGTCAATGCTCAATGCACAATCATTAATCCACCCCAAGCCTAATTTTCGTCATTCTCCAATCTTCTGAGGCATAACAAACAAGTTCTTACATGGAGAACAAATTCTTACATAGTGAATAAGTTCTTACATGGTGAACAGTACAAGGGCAGCCATCACAGAAACCTTCGCTCATGCATTATGAACTATAAACAGACAGTTCAAATATGAATACTCATTTGGTTTTTATACTTGATTTATATGTGGATACCACATTTCTCTCTTTATTATTATTATTTTTAGTAAAATGCTGAAGTGGTAGGTAGATACAAGGTAAAGGTAGAAAACATAGTTTAGTGTTGTAAGAGAGCAAATGTAGATGATCAGGTGTGTGCCTGTAGACTATGTGTTAGTCCAAGCTAGACAAGGGCAATAAAACATCCACGTATGCAGAAGATTTCTCTCAGAACGGGGGGGTGAGGTACTAAGCCTCACCTCTGTTGATCCCCAATTTCTCACCTGATCACCCCCCTGCGACTGTGCCTGTCTTAGGTTGTTCCTCCCTTGAGGAATCTTACCCATCTCTGGCTAACCAGTCATCTTCCGGGGCCATACAGGGAAATGTAAAGTTGGTAAGTGAGAGAGAAGCCTTATTGTTTGAAATGGTTAGCTTTTTACTTCTTTGCATATTAATGCCCTGTAGCTTCTATGCCCAGCATTTGTCTTGAGGTATATTTACCACTTGGAAAAATTATGATACTCGGTAAATTTGATATGAGGCACGAATTCTATTTAAGGGTTGTAATTAGGAAGGAAGAAGAAAAGCTATAGAAGTAGCAGGCGGAAGAAAACATGGGAAGATTGATTATTTCTTTGACATATCTTCTTGTAGAGTAACTTCAGCATGTATAGGTTTTAAGCTACTACTTAAATTGCGCACACACATTAACATAATAGGAGTATAGTTACATAACCAAAGCATACCTGTAATTACCAGACATCTCCAGTGAAACAAAGAAAACCAGTTAGGCACCTTAGGCATTTGTGAAAACTTATCTATGATATGGTGGATATTGTCCAACTGAACTTGAACAGTCGGAGAGAAATCAGACAAATTAAAACAACCCATTCCTGGGGAATGTTCATATCCCTTATGTTCTTTTAACAGTAAATAGTCTGTAGTTGTAAGATTTTGGAGCACTACAATTTGCACTTCTCCTAATTCTTGATTGAGTTCCAACAGTATAGATCCAGTCAAATTTGTTGTTTTACTGTATGCACAGGCCAGCTTAGATATCTCCTTCTTCATTCCCATGGCAAGTCCAGGAGCTGGTGGGATGAGTGCATCTACTGCTGTAGCAGTGCGTGGATCTTTGTTGGGGTTTTTTGATGATCATCTTCTGGCATGAGTCTTCCCGAGAGTGCTGATGTTGGAAGTTCTTTTTCATATTGTATCTTAGTTCATTTTCGGGGTAGCCCAATTAGGCTTTGATCCTCTGTATAAACACAAACAGACCCTTTGCCTATGCTTTTATATGCCCTTTATACCCTTGTGTAGAACTCATTGGAGGTTACCACACAGGAACTGCCCTTTTTTTTTTTTTTTGGTATCACTAATCTACACTTACATGACAAATATTATGTTTACTAGGCTCTCCCCTATACCAGGTCCCCCCTATAAATCCCTTTACAGTCACTGTCCATCAGCATAGCAAAATGTTGTAGAATCACTACTTGCCTTCTCTGTGTTGTACAGCCCTCCCTTTTCTCCTACCCCCCCATGCATGCTAATCTTAATACCCCCCTACTTCTCCCCCACCTTATCCCTCCCTAACCACCCATCCTCCCCATTCCCTTTCCCTTTGGTACCTGTTAGTCCATTGTTGAGTTCTGTGATTCTGCTGCTGTTTTGTTCCTTCAGTTTTCCCTTTGTTCTTATATTCCACAGATAAGTGAAATCATTTGGTATTTCTCTTTCTCCGCTTGGCTTGTTTCACTGAGCATAATACCCTCCAGCTCCATCCATGTTGCTGCAAATGGTAGGATTTGCCCTTTTCTTACGGCTGAGTAGTATTTCATTGTGTATATGTACCACATCTTCTTTATCCATTCATCTATCGATGGACATTTAGGTTGCTTCCAATTCTTGGCTATTGTAAATAGTGCTGTGATAAACATAGGGGTGCACTGATCTTTCTCATACTTGATTGCTGCATTCTAGGGTAAATTCCTAGGAGTGCAATTCCTGGGTCAAATGGTAGGTCTGTTTTGAGCATTTTGATGTACCTCCATACTGCTTTCCACAATGGTTGAACTAATTTACATTCCCACCAGCAGTGTAGGAGGGTTCCCCTTTCTCAACAGCCTCGCCAACATTTGTTGTTGTCTGTCTTTTGGATGGCAGCCATCCTTACTGGTGTGAGGTGATACCTCATTGTAGTTTTAATTTGCATTTCTCTGATAATTAGCGACGTGGAGCATCTTTTCATGTGTCTGTTGGCCATCTGTATTTCTTTTTTGGAGAACTGTCTGTTCAGTTCCTCTGCCCATTTTTTAATTGGGTTATTTGTTTTTTGTTTGTTGAGGCATGTAAGCTCTTTATATATTCTGGACGTCAAGCCTTTATCGGATGTGTCATTTTCAAATATATTCTCCCATACTGTAGAGTTCCTTTTTGTTCTATTGATGGTGTCTTTTGCTGTACAGAAGCTTTTCAGCTTAATATAGTCCCACTTATTCATTTTTGCTGTTGTTTTCCTTGCCCGGGGAGTTATGTTCAAGAAGAGGTCACTCATTTTTATGTCTAAGAGATTTTTGCCTATGTTTTCTTCCAAGAGTTTAATGGTTTCATGACTTACATTCAGGTATTTGATCCATTTTGAGTTTACTTTTGTATATGGGGTTAGACAATGGTCCAGTTTCATTCTCCTACATGTAGCTGTCCAGTTTTGCCAGCACCATCTGTTGAAGAGACTGTCATTTCGCCATTGTATGTCCTTGGCTCCTGTATCAAATATTAATTGACCATATATGTCTGGGTTAATGTCTGGATTCTCTAGTCTGTTCCATTGGTCTGTGGCTCTGTTCTTGTGCCAATACCAAATTGTCTTGATTACTATGGCTTTATAGTAGAGCTTGAAGTTGGGGAGTGAGATCCCCCCTACTTTATTCTTCTTTCTCAGGATTGCTTTGGCTATTCGGGGTCTTTGGTGTTTCCATATGAATTTTTGAATTATTTGTTCCAGTTCATTGAAGAATGTTGCTGGTAGTTTCATAGGGATTGCATCCAATCTGTGTATTGCTTTGGGCAGGATGGCCATTTTGACGATATTAATTCTTCCTAGCCACGAGCATGGGATGAGTTTCCATCTGTTAGTGTCCCGTTTAATTTCTCTTAAGAGTGACTTGTAGTTTTCAGAGTATAAGTCTTTCACTTCCTTGGTTAGGTTTATTCCTAGGTATTTTATTTTTTTTGATGCAATTGTGAATGGAGTTGTTTTCCTGATTTCTCTTTCTGTTGGTTCATTGTTAGTGTATAGGAAAGCCACAGATTTCTGTGTGTTGATTTTGTATCCTGAAACTTTGCTGTATTCCAGTATCAGTTCTAGTAGTTTTGGGGTGGAGTCTTTAGGGTTTTTTATGTACAGTATCATGTCCTCTGCAAATAGTGACAGTTTAACTTCTTCTTTACCAATCTGGATTCCTTGTATTTCTTTGTTTTGTCTGATTGCTGTGGCTAGGATCTCCAGTACTATGTTAAATAACAGTGGAGAGAGTGGGCATCCCTGTCTAGTTCCCGATCTCAGAGGAAATGCTTTCAGCTTCTCGCTGTTCAATATAATGTTGGCTGTGGGTTTATCGTAGATGGCCTTTATTATGTTGAGGTACTTGCCCTCTATTCCCATTTTGCTGAGAGTTTTTATCATGAATGGATGTTGAACTTTGTCAAATGCTTTTTCAGCATCTATGGAGATGATCATGTGGTTTTTGTCTTTCTTTTTGTTGATGTGGTGGATGATGTTGATGGACTTTCGAATGTTGTACCATCCTTGCATCCCTGGGATGAATCCCACTTGGTCATGGTGTAGGATCCTTTTGATGTATTTTTGAATTCAGTTTGCTAATATTTTGTTGAGTATTTTTGCGTCTATGTTCATCAGGGATATTGGTCTGTAGTTTTCTTTTTTGGTGGGGTCTTTGCCTGGTTTTGGTATTAGGGTGATGTTAGCTTCATAGAATGAGTTTGGCAGTATCCCCTCCTCCTCTATTTTTTGGAAAACTTTAAGGAGAATGGGTATTATGTCTTCCCTGTATGTCTGATAAAATTCCGAGGTAAATCCATCTGGCCCGGGGGTTTTGTTCTTTGGTAGTTTTTTGATTACCGCTTCAATTTCGTTGCTGGTAATTGGTCTGTTTAGATTTTCTGTTTCTTTCTGGGTCAGTCTTGGAAGGTTGTATATTTCTAGGAAGTTGTCCATTTCTCCTAAGTTTCCCAGCTTGTTAACATAGGTTTTCATAGTAGTCTCTAATAATTCTTTGTATTTCTGTGGGGTCCGTCGTGATTTTTCCTTTCTTGTTTCTGATACTGTTGATTTTTGTTGACTCTCTTTTCTTCTTAATAAGTCTGGCTAGAGGCTTATCTATTTTGTTTATTTTCTCAAAGAACCAGCTCTTGGTTTCATTGATTTTTGCTATTGTTTTATTCTTCTCAATTTTATTTATTTCTTCTCTGATCTTTATTATGTCCCTCCTTCTGCTGACCTTAGGCCTCATTTGTTCTTCTTTTTCCAATTTCGATAATTGTGACATTAGACCATTCATTTGGGATTGTTCTTCCTTTTTTAAATATGCTTGGATTGCTATATACTTTCCTCTTAAGACTGCTTTTGCTGCATCCCACAGAAGTTGGGGCTTTGTGTTGTTGTTGTCATTTGTTTCCATATATTGCTGGATCTCCATTTTGATTTGGTCATTGATCCATTGATTATTTAGGAGCGTGTTGTTAAGCCTCCATGTGTTTGTGAGCCTCTTTGCTTTCTTTGTACAGTTTATTTCTCGTTTTATGCCTTTGTGGTCTGAAAAGTTGGTTGGTAGGATTTCAATCTTTTGGAATTTTCTGAGGCTCTTTTTGTGGCCTAGTATGTGGTCTATTCTGGAGAATGTTCCATGTTCACTTGAGAAGAATGTATATCCTGTTGCTTTTGGATGTAGAGTTCTGTAGATGTCTATTAGGTCCATCTGCTCTACTGTGTTGTTCAGTGCTTCTGTGTCCTTACTTATTTTCTGCCCAGTGGATCTATCCTTTGGGGTGAGTGGTGTGTTGAAGTCTCCTGGAATGAATGCGTTGCAGTCTATTTCCCCCTTTAGTTCTGTTAGTATTTGTTTCACATATGCTGGTGCTCCTGTGTTGGGTGCATATATATTTAGAATGGTTATATCCTCTTTTTGGACTGAGCCCTTTATCATTATGTAGTGTCCTTCTTTATCTCTTGTTACTTTCTTTGTTTTGAAGTCTATTTTGTCTGATATTAGTACTGCAACCCCTGCTTTCTTCTCGCTGTTGTTTGCTTGAAATATGTTTTTCCATCCCTTGACTTTTAGTCTGTACATGTCTTTGGGTTTGAGGTGAGTTTCTTGTAAGCAGCATATAGATGGGTCTTGCTTTTTTTATCCATTCTATTACTCTATGTCTTTTGATTGGTGCATTCAGCCCATTAACATTTAGGGTGACTATTGAAAGATATGCACTTATTGCCATTGCAGGCTTTAAATTCGTGGTTACCAAAGGTTCAAGGTTAGCCTCTTTAGTATCTTACTGCCTAACTTAGCTCGCTTATTGAGCTGTTATATACACTGTCTGGAGATTCTTTTCTTCTCTCCCTTCTTGTTCCTCCTCCTCGATTCTTCATATGTTGGGTGTTTTGTGCTGTGCTCTTTCTAGGAGTGCTCCCATCTAGAGCAGTCCCTGTAAGATGTTCTGTAGAGGTGGTTTGTGGGAAGCAAATTCCCTCAGCTTTTGTTTGTCTGGGAATTGTTTAATCCCACCATCATATTTGAATGATAGTCATGCTGGATACAGTATCCTTGGTTCAAGGCCCTTCTGTTTCATTGTATTAAATATATCATGCCATTCTCTTCTGGCCTGTAGGGTTTCTGTCGAGAAGTGTGATGTTAGCCTGATGGGTTTTCCTTTATAGGTGACCTTTTTCTCTCTAGCTGTCTTTAAAACTCTTTCCTTGTCCTCGATCTTTGCCATTTTAATTATTATGTGTCTTGGTGTTGTCCTCCTTGGATACTTTCTGTTGGGGGTTCTGTGTGTTTCCGTGATCTGTTTGATTATTTCCTCCCCCAGTTTGGGGAAGTTTTCAGCAGTTATTTCTTCTAAGATACTTTCCATCTCTTTTCCTCTCTCTTCTTCTTCTGGAACCCCTATAATACGGATATTGTTCCTTTTGGATTGGTCACACAGTTCTCTTAATATTGTTTCATTCCTGGAGATCCTTTTGTCTCTCTCTATGTCAGCTTCTATGCATTCCTGTTCTCTGATTTCAATTCCATCAATGGCCTCTTGCATCCTATCCATTCTGCTTATAAACCCTTCCAGAGTTTGTTTCATTTCTGCGATCTCCTTTCTGGCATCTGTGATCTCCCTCCGGACTTCATCCCATTTCTCTTGCGTATTTCTCAGCATCTCTGTCAGCATGTTTATGATTCTTATTTTGAATTCTTTTTCAGGAAGACTGGTTAGGTCTGTCTCCTTCTCTGGTGTTGTCTCTGTGATCTTTGTCTCCCTGTAGCTTTGCCTTTTCATGGTGACAGGAATAGTCTGCAGAACTGGGACGAGTGACGGCTGGAAGGACTTCCCTTCTTGTTGGTTTGTGGCCCTCCTCTCCTGGGAGAACAGCGGCCTCTAGTGGCTTGTGCTGCGCAGCTGCGCGCAGACAGGGTTTCTGCTTCCTGCCCGGCTGCTATGGAGTTAATCTCCGCTGTTGCTGTGGGCGTGGCCTGGCTCGGGCAGCTACTCCAAAGTGGTGGAGTCACGTTGGAGGGGGAGCGGCTGGGAGGCTATTTATCGCCGTAAGGGGCCTCCCTGCTCCCTGCAGCCCAGGGGTTAGGGTGCCCAGAGATCCCCGAATTCCCTACCTCTGGATTTAGTGTCCTGCCCTGCCCCTTTAAGTCTTCCAAAGAGCACCCCCCAAAACAAAACAACGACCACAAAAAAAAAAAATTTTTTTTTAATTAAAAAAAAAAAAAAAAAGGTGGCCGTTCGTTTTTCTTTATTCTCTGGCGCCAGCCTCAGGCATCTGCTCACTGGTCTTGCTGCCCTGTTTCCCTAGTATTGGGGTCCCTATCCCTTTAAGACTTCCAAAAAGCGCTCGCCAAAACAAAACAGCAAAAAAGAAATGGTCGCTCGCTTTTCTGGTGTCCTCTGGCGCCAGGCCACCGGTGCCCGCTCACTGTTCTTGCTGCCCTGTTTCCCTAGTATTGGGGTCCCTATCCCTTTAAGACTTCCAAAAAGCACTCGTAAAACAAAACAGCCAAAAAAAAAAAAATTGGTCGCTCGCTTTTCTTATGTCCTCCGGCGCCCAGCCTCCGGTGCCCACTCACTGTTCTTGCTGCCCTGTTTTCCTAGTATCGAGGGCCCTGCACTCTGGCCCGGATGGCTGGGGCTGGGTGTTCGGCAGCCCTGGGCTCCGTCTCCCTCCCGCTCTGCCTGCTCTTCTCCCGCCGGGAGCTGGGGGGAGGGGCGCTCGGCTCCCGCGGGGCCGGGGCTTGTATCTTACCCCCTTCGCGAGGCACTGGGTTCTCTCAGGTGCGGATGTGGTCTGGATATTGTCCTATGTCCTCTTGTCTTTATTCTAGGAAGGGTTGTCTTTGTTATATTTTCATAGATATATGTGGTTTTGGGAGGAGATTTCCGCTGCTCTACTCACGCCGCCATCTTCTGCCCATCCCTTTAATGCATAGTATTTTTATATCAAAAGATTATACTCTAAATTTGAGGGCTTAAAGTAATTTTTGATGCTATGCAGTATATATAAATAAGTGCTGTCTTTCATCTTCATTGGAAATGGGAAGGAAAATATGTATTATTCCAAGAGAAAGATTCCAGACTTTAAGTTTTTTGGGCAGCAATGTGTGATGTATGGTGAAACTTCATGAAAAAGTTTCAGTTACTCACAATTCCTATTTCTAAAACGATTTCTGAGTCTTTCTTAACCATTGGTACTAACTTAAAAGTTTATCAGAAGATGAGTAATCCAGAAATGATGATTATTCCATCACCTGTCATTGGATCACAATTAAATCTCTCTGAGAGAGTACAAAAATCTCTTTATTGTTTCCCTTCATCAGTCATGGGCAGAAGGAGGTTATAGATAACACAGGTATTGGGTCCATTGCCCCACCACACAAATGTATGGTCTAACCCCAACCTTTAATAGGCTGTTGATATGTAGGAGACAAATAGATAGTACATTTGTTTTCAAGCATCATTCTTACCATCTTTTTCCTAAATGTAAAAACCTGGTTATTTTTTTAAAGTCTGCACAGCTTTTCTTTCAAAGAGGAAGAGGTCTCTAAATGAACAAATGTTGATTGAGTACTTGCACTGTTCCAGGCACTGTGCTGGGTGCTTTATATAAAATATTTTATTTAATCTTGTTAATAGTCTTACAAAATAGGGCATGATATCCTTACTTTGTAGATCAGAAAACTAAGGCTTATGAGATTGAGAAATTTGCCCAATAGCCTCCATATGGTAAGGGGCAAGACCAGGTTATGAACATGTAGGTTTTTATTCCAGAGACCCCAATACATCTTTTAGTTCCAGGCTGAAGCTTTGACCCATCTGTGCATTCATGTGGGTAGCACTATCCTGTCTTTCCCTTATAAGACTCTTTCAACATCCATTTTCTTTTAAAAGAACTAAAATTTTTACAGCTTTTTATTTTAGATATTTTCCATTTCTGAATTTAAAAGTGTTAATTGTAACATAAAAATGATTTAAGAAGTAGTAGACACTAAACAAAAATGAGCTTGATCTGACTTTTTAGTAAAAGCCTTTTTATATGTTCTTAAGCAAAGGTAGTGTTACTTGGTGCACAGACAGTATTACCTCCAAAATTTTCAAGTTTTCTTAAAGATAAGGGACATCTATATTCTGAATAATGGGATTGCCATTCTTCACTTCAGTCATTTGGAACATCTGCCGTAGGTTAAGTACTATGTTAGACACTAGATATAGAAACATGAAATAGATAAAGTTTCTGCCTTCAAGGAATTTATACTGAAATACTGTCAACATCTGTCATACAAATAACTGTTGAGCACTTTGGAAACGATAAGGAGCTTATTAATTTTTGAATGACCTGTACCCTTGTCTCAGGTTCATGTGATCTTTTAGCCGTCAGAGTTTCTGACTTTATTCTTTTATCTCTATCTGTTACTGTATTCCTTCTGTAGTTCATACATTAATTTTTATGTAGAGATACAGAAAAATACAAAAACTATGCCCTCTAATTTGTAGGGAAAGACACTCCTAAATGCTGGAAAGATTGACAATGATTCAGATTTATTACCTATGGCATCAGGGACTGGAGTGCAACAAATAACTTGTTTCAACAAATGTTAATGTATTCAAAATATTGTGTTGTTCTAGGAACAATAATCAACAAATAGACATGAAGCATTAACCTAGTAAACATCCTAAAGTGACATTCAGATTTTGCCTGTAGGGTAACTTGGCCTGTCCCAAGTAGGAAACAGCATCAGTAGCCCCCTCATTTCCTCACTGTCCAAGAGCAGCAGGAACATCTGGCTTTTCCAGGCATAAATAAGCCTATTTGTCTGCTTGTTACATATGTCTCCCCTTGTAAAGAAACCTCTATTTCCAATTAGGAGTACTTTCTGTGTTTCTTATTTTGAGCCTTACTTAAATCTCATTTATGATTTTGTATGATTTTAACTAGGATAAATGCTCCAGCAAGGCCTTAAAGGCAATAACCCTTTAATGTGGTTGTAGATTGTTGTAATTTATATGGTAAGTCAAAAATGTCTGAATAGAGACAATAGAGATGTATGTTATTTAGGGGGTTCTTCAAGCATTGGAATTAATATAGCTTGGACATTTAATTAATGTGAGAGTAAGCGCAAGGGGTAAGTGAAAAGTAATCTCCAGGTTTCCTGTTTGGGCAGCTGAGTTGATAGTGGTGCATTAATGGAGATTGAGGAGGATGCCGGAGAGCAGATTTGAGAGGAAGATGATGAAATTCATTTAGATAGGATTGGATTCAAAACTTACTAGACATTCAAGTGGTCATATCCAGGAGATAATTAGGTAGATCTGAATCTAGGGAAAAGGTTTAAGGTTTCTGAATACCTGCAGAGTACGTGTGATAGTTAAAACCGTAAGAGTGAGTATCATCCCAGCGGACTATGTAGAATAAGAAAAGGGCCAAGGCTGGCAACCTGAGTAACTTTGAGGTGAGTGATAGAGGAATCTGTAAGAGACCCTGAGCAAGAGGAACAGTAACAGGAGGAATTTTTTCCTATTAAGGCTTGGGGAAGAGGATTTTTTTTCCCCATTAAGATGAATAGAGAAAACGAAGTATTTATAGACTGTGGTGATTGTATCTTGCTTCTATTCATTTGTTTCTCACTATCTGTTAAGACATGCCTAACTACTGTATCTTTCTTAAGTCTATGATAGGCAAGGAGAACTCTCTAAACCCAGAAGGGGTGTATTCGTACTGTCTTGGGGTTTTTGAATTATTTTAGGAATAGATTGTATTCTAACTCATATTCCTGAAGATTCTATTAAAGCTGAAGAAGTAGTATTTTATTGTGAAGTCAAATCACCTTATATTCAGAAAAAAAATCCAGGAATTCTGATTTGAAAGAAGGCAGTTTCATGTCTACTATTAGATAGACAGTCCTTGACTCAGTCCTACTGATTTGAACTCCTCAGTAGTGAACAGGAATGGGAATGAAAAGCTGCTTGACTCTGATCAGTCAGAGTTGTGTTAGACTTATGGTGGAAAGGTCTTCCGAAATATTATTTTGAGTTTCATGTCAAAATTAATTAAGACTAGCAAATATTTCAAGATAATATTAGTGATATACTGACTTTAAGCAACAAAGGAATGATTTTTTTTTTTCTGCTTTGAAATTTAACACTTCACCTTTGATGTCTCCACATAGTTAATTTGTACATGTCTCAAATCATGAGAGCATGATCTTTAAGCCGTCAAATAACCTCTGATATAATACCAGTTACTATATCAACTGGTTGGGAGATAACTTGTTTTAGCTAATGTAGAATTGCTTATAGTGATGTCATTAATTATTTTGATAATATGCAGTATTAGAATATACCTACATCTTTGCAGTTACTGCTTTAGTACCGATAAAATTGCATTCCGTAGGGACGGGCTATTAGAGGGGTGGGAGTGTGGAGTGGGTGTGTTTGTAGTTGATTCCAGCAGTGTTTTTGAAAAACATACACATCCTCATTCATTTATGAAGAATTACAACATTTGAAAAATACTTGGTGGTTACTTGCTACAATGTGTATCTATCTTTACATTGTAGGAGAAGTAATTTTGAGCTTAAATCCAATGTTATTTTAATAAAGAAGAAACTAATTCACATATATATGTAAATAATAGCTGTTCAGACCTTTCTTGTAAAACTTTGTCACAGAACTGAAATTACTTGATCGTACTGTGCTTTTATAGAAAAGCGCTGTAGCTTCGAAGATATGCCTTTGTCTTATAAAGTCTATATTGTGTATTAAGAAACATGCAGCAGAGTGAATTCATTTTGATAAGCACTGTTTTCAAAGCATTGGTAACTTTTAATGACATTTGATAATGTATATGTACAGGTGCATAAAAATACAAATTCTTGCCATCTGACATGGTTTTTTCTGGCTTTCTGTGCCTTATCATGCAGTGTTTTGCTTTTGGTCACCTAAACTTTCACCAGTTGAGTTTGAGTTTTTCAGTTTGTGTTTTAACCAGTGTTTTTTTCTTCTTTTTTCTTCAATATTTCTATCATTCTGGTGCAGGGCATTTCTGATCTGCAATTGTTCTGTAATACATCTTAGTAAATTGTGATAGTGAAAACATAATATATATATATATATATATGTATATACATATATACATATAGTAATTACCTATAGTCTTGAAATTTAAAAAAAAAGGAAATCTATTCTGTACTCACCTTACACACTGTATGTGTGCAGTCTGACTTTAAACACAAGCTCTAAGACTTTCCAGAAGTGTAAGTTTTAGGGATGATGTTTTAACTTTGTTGCACAGAAATGTTTGCAGATCAGCATTGCTGACTACCAAAAGAAGAAATAGTAGCATACATGTCATCTGATTTTAGTTGTGCTTCCATGTTGCTGCAGTGAAATTCTGTGCATCAAAATAACTGGCCTACATGTACTAGATATGATTCAGTTGCATCTTCAGGTTTTAGTGAAAAATTTGCAAACTGAGTGAACCTAATTTTTCCATGTATTTTTATACCTTTGTTGTCTCTGATAACAGCTCATTTGCCAGCCATCTTTTTTCTGTTTATTAGTCAATCAGGAAAAATAACATTGTTAGATTTTTTAATTTGCTAGTTTTTAAGCAGAGCTATTTAAATACTACAATTTCTTAATATCTGGTTGTGACAAAGATCACTTCATGTTCCCAGAGCTTTACTTCATTAGAATGGCTTTTTTTCCCCATAGCATTATTGATATATTTTAAAGAAAATTCCCAGTTTAAGACACATATAGTTAAATTGTCTCATGGTGAAAATCTTAAAGGGCTTATTAAAATGTTTTCTCAGTATTCATGTTCATTAGAGTCTGTGGTAATAGGAGAAATCTTTGAGTTTTGTTAGTACTTAACGTGAACAAATATCTGTTTGAAGTTATTAGAACTTTGAAATTCTACTTAATTTATTTAGTATCCTTAAATAACTACACTTTTAGAATTCTACACAATCATTTGCTTTGGAATGATCTTAATTAGAAATTGAAAGACAAACTATTTTTACCCTTTGGCTTGAAAAGGAACCTAAAATAAAACCTTAGAAACTTTTTAAAAACATATGTTCAACATATCTATGCTTTTTTATACAAAGCATATGCTTATTTGTAGAAAAACTTATAGGCATCTCAACATTTGTTAAATATTTAAACCATATTCTTTCAACATCTTAATGAAGGGATGTATTCATTAATGTTTTTATATTTTGTTTTATAACATTCTAGTTAATTAATTTTTAAAAACCTTTTTTTCTAATCCTAAAGTTTTCTTTAATTGTATTTGCCTGGATTTCACCTCATTTTTATCTTTTCCCTTAAAATTATGGCACTGTAAACATTCCATTGCATTTTCTTACCTAGACTGAGTGAAGCTGAAGTACCCAGATTACTAATATTTTTATTTACTTAAATGAGAGTATGCCACAGATTTTATTTTTAAATAGAGCTTTTCCTTGTCAGACAGCTAGAACATTTGCTCAGTAGTCCCCTGAATTCTAAAACTATGGAAAACATTCACCAGTTTGCTTGCAAATCAACTCTGCTGCATGCGTTCACAAGTTTCATAAAGATTGCATGCTTTCTGTTTTCAATACAAATTGTATTTTTTTTTCATACCCATCCTTGCTTTTTATTTTTTTATTTTTGTTTCCCTTTTCTTGGTTGGATGCCTGTGTGTGTTTATTCCAAATCCCTGTCCAGTCCTGGAGTTTGAACTACGGAAAGCCAAGGAGACCATTCAGGCCCTCCGAGCCAACCTGACAAAGGCTGCAGGTGGTGTACATAAAACTTTTTTGAGACTTTTCTACTTTGACAATGTAGAAGTAGCTGAGATATTTCCAAATATAAAACAGTAAAATATTATTTGTATTTTCTTCCACCAGAACATGAAGTTCCTTTACAGGAACGGAAAAATTACAAATCAAGTCCTGAAATTCAGGTGGGTGAAAATAGATCTAAAAGTATCTTCCACATAAAATGGTAGCATGAATATTGAAGGAGGAAAACTTACAGTATTATATCTGTCCTTTATTTTGCCTCCAGGAGCCAATCAAACCTCTTGAAAAGAGAGCTTTAAACTTCCTAGTCAATGAGTTTTTGTTGAAGAATAACTACAAGCTTACATCAATAACCTTTTCAGATGAAAATGATGACCAGGTACAATTACTTTTTTTAAACAACTATTCATTTCCTTTTCATCTTATAATGTACTTATTTTCTCTTTTTAATTTCATTAATTTTTTTAACCTTACTCTTATAATAAAATTCTTTAAGACTGTTTACCAAATACAACATTTCCTTGCCTACCCAGTCTAGTATTCTGTTGGCTTACAGATTTCTTCTTTCTTCATGAAGACTTCTCATTCTTTCCAGGTAGCTTTTATGATTCCCCAGTAACTGTATAATCTACTAATATTTGCATGTATTTATAAAGTATGCTTTTTTGTTTACTTCAAAACATCTACAAGGTAGTGCAGATTGATAGATACTTACGAATCAGTTTAAAATCCTCCTCAATCACACAAGTAAGATAATAGATAACAGCAATTAAGAGAGAATATTTTGAAGGAAAATGTAAGTTGTGTTTCTCTGAATAGGAGCCGATTTTAGAACCTTTTTATTTTCCTGATAAAATCTTGCAAGGAAAGACATGGTGGCTTGTTTTGGTGTTATCTCCTAACTTTGGAAGATTTTGACTTCTTAGTGCTAATGGATCCATGAATCTTGCACCTTAGGAAAGTACCACAGATTTTATTATGTGGAAGTCAGTAGACCATCATTTGTAAATCAGGTATATTCCATTGGTCCATAAATATTGTGGGGATTGTTTAGCAAAAATAGAGATTCTATAAGGGAAATAGCAGTTCACTTACTCCCTCACTTATTAATATACTTGACAAAAACTAATGTGATAAAATACCTATTTTTTATTAAATGGTAGTTTTACAGAACTGTTTGCAAAAGACATTAACCTTACATTTACTAACATTAATATTATGCTATACTATGATTATAATTTAACTTAGTTATGTTTATGATTAACCTAAATCACAAATTTAGGCAAATGATCAACTAAACAATAAATAGAAAAGTGTTGAATATGTGAGAAACATTGAGAGGCCAAAGGAGGGCAGAAAAAGAAGAAAAGAAGAACAAAAAATAGATGGACACATAAAGAACAATAACAAGACGGTAGATTTAAAACCCAGCCATAGCACTACTCACTTTAAATTGTAAATGATCTAGATTTCCCAATTAAAAGGCAAAAATTACCAGAGATTTCAAGCTGACATTCTCAATAATTGATCGAGCAAGGTAATAGAAAAACAGTTAGGATAGAGAACATTTGTGCTATGCTGTCAAACAACTTGACATAAGTAAAATTTATAAAACACTCCATCCTTCAATAGTGGAATACATATTTTCAAATACATATGGGTCATAAACCATATTATGGGCAATAAAGCAAGTATTAATACTTAAGAGGATTTGTAATACAAGGTATGTTCTCTGATCACAGTATAATTATGTTATCAATCAGTAACAAGATTATATGAAAAACCTTAAATATTTGTGAACAAATATTTCCAAATAACACATAAGGAATCAAAAAAGGATAGATAAAGATGAAAGCAAAGTATATAAAAATTCGTAAGATATAGCTAAATTAATACTTGGAGGAAAATTAATAGCACTGAAAGTTTGTAATAGAAAAGAAGAAACATTTCAAATCAGTGAAATCTGCTTCTACCTGAAGAAACTAGAAAAACTAAATGAAACCTAAAGTTACCAGAAGAAAGGAAAAAATAAAGATGAGAGTATAAATCAAATGATACAGGCAACAGAAAACAGTGGAGAAAAATCCATAAAACACATTTTTTTTTTAGATCAGTAAAATTGATAAACCTCTGTGGCCTGACTGATTAGGAAAAAAGAGAAAAGAAGCATTTTACCAAATCTGGAATAAGCTAGGTTACATCACTATAGGTTTTACTTATATTAGAAAAATAAAAAGGGAATGTTATGAACAACTTTACAAGAAAGAAGACAACTGTTAAAGCTTATTCAAGAAGAAATAGATTTAAAAACTTTTAATTAAAGAAATTGAATTTGTACTTATAAACTTTTCCACAAAGAAAATTCCAAGTCTAGATCGCTTCACTTGTGAATTTTACCAAACATTTAGGAAGAAATAATACCACTTATTCATAAACTTCTAGAAATTGAAGAGAAAAGGAATACTTCCAAAGTCGTTATGTGAGACAGGATAATTCTGATACTAAAACCAGATGAAAATATGCAAGCAAAGAAAATTACGAGCTTATTTCCCTCATAAACATAGATGTAGAAATTCTACATAACATTTAACTATACTGGAACCAACTATGTGTAAAAAAGCTAAAACATCATGACCAAATGGTTTATCTGGAATGCAAGGTTGACTGGAAATCAGTCACTATATTTCACCATATTAAGAAACTGAAAGAGAAAAAAAAATCATATGACTCTCTCAGACGATGCAGAAAAAACATTTTCAAACATCCATTCCCCATAAAAATTATAAAGAAACTAGGAATACGGAGGAATTTCTTCAGCCTCATAAAAGATGTTATGGAAAAACCTATTACTAATATCACACTTAGTTGTGAAAGGTAAAGAACAAAGCAGGGATATCTGCTCCCACTACATCTTTTTGAACATAGTACTGAAAATTCTAGCCACTGCAAGGCAAAAGAAAGAAAAAAATTTGGAAAGGAAAAAATAAAACTGCCTTTATTCAGTGCTAACATGATTATGTATACAGAAAATCCTATGAATTGTGCAAGAAGATGCTAAAACTAATAAGCAATTAATTTTAGCAAGCTTTTAGGATACAAAATCAGAGTACAAAAATTAGTTGTATTTCTGTATAATAGCAATTAGAAATTGAAAATTTCTGTTTAAAATATAGAATTTTATTTTAAGAATACCATTTACAAATAGGAAATACTTAGGGATAAATCTGATAATGGCTTGTACACTGAAAATTATTGTAAGTATGCTAAGAAAAATAAAGACATAAATGAAGAGGTATGGTATGCTCATAGATCATTAACATTCAGTATTGTCAAAGTTCAGTTTCCTTCAAATTTATTTGTATTTTCAGTATACCCCAGTCAAAATTTCATCAGTATTTTTGTAGAGATTAATTAATCCTAAAATTCATATAGGAAGATTTAGAAAAATTATATATAAGAACTTAGTATAGCCAAAACAACTTTAATAAAGATCAACGTTAGGGGGCTTAAGCAACCTTAATTTAAGAAATTGTCGTCAAGACAGTGTCTTATGGCATAAAGATGAGCAAATAGATCAGTGAAACATAATAGTCATGAGATTAACTGACACACAAATGATCTTGTGATTTCTGACAAAATGCAAAGTAAATTCCATGCAGAAAGTGTAATTTTTTTTACAGCTGATGCTAGAACAGTTTGATATATGCCCCCCAAAATGAAATTTAAACCATACTTCACTGTATACAAAAATGGACAGAAGATTTAAACACATGCTTCAACAAAGAACATATATGGGTGTCAAAAAAGCACATGATAAAGATATTTAGCATCTTCTGTCATTAGGGAAATACAAATTAAACCACAATAAGATACTACAAACACACTTAGTAGAATGTCTAGGACTATACCAAATCTTGACAAGGATATGGAACAACTGGAAGTCTCATTGCTGGTGGGAATGCAAAATGGTACAGTTACTTTGGAATGTATTTGGAACACGTTTTGGCAGTTTCTTTAAAGAGTTAAACATTCACCACCTGTATGAACTGGTCATTGCATTCCTGAGTATTATCATCCAAGAGAAATGAAAACATGTCCACACAAAGACTCCTGCACAATGTTCATAGCAGCTTTGCTTATGATAGTTACAATCTGAGAAACAACCCAAATGTCAAAAGTAGGTGATTGGATCAAAAATTTTGGTGTATCCTTACAGTGGAATACAACTCAGCAATAAAAAGGAATAAACAACTAACAGATAAAACAGCATAAATCAATCTGAAAATAATCTGAGTGAAAGAAACCAGAGTACTTAGTGTATGATTCCATTTATGTAAAATTCTAAGAGATCTAAACTAGTATGCAATGACAGAAAACATCAGTTTTTGCCTAGGAACAGGACAGGTGTGAAGAATAAGAAAGAAGGATTACCAAGGGGCCCAAGACAACCTTTGGGAGTGAACAAGTTCATTGTCTTCATTGGTGATCTATTCAGAGGTGACTACATATGTCAAAACTTGGAAAGTTGTACATTTCAAATGAGCTTGTGGATTTATTTAAGTTGGACAGTTTTATTGTATGTTAATTATACCTCAGTAAAGCTGTTTTTTAAGAAAGGCAGTGGAAATGCTCATCAATAACCTGTTCTTTAACCATTAAGCAACATTCAATGCTAATATCACCTGACCTATAAGCAGTGCTATCTATCTAAAGCCTTCTCCTCTCATGTTCTGCCACTGGCCAGAATTTATGACTTTTCATCCTATTTTATTTTCCATCATATACTGCTATTTTATCCTCCCATGGCACTTATCATTACCTGAAATTATCTCCTTGTCTCCCTGTAGTTGCTAAGTGCCTTGAGGCTAAAAGAATCTTTTCTTGACCTCTGTATCTGCATGTATAGTAATCACTCAATAGATATTGATAGTTTTCTCATATTTTTATCTGCCAACAATTGTTATATTACTTCTCTTTGCTTCCCTCTTGCCAGTTCTATTTTTGACTGATTTATTTCCCATCCTTTCTGTTGTGTTATTTGAAAGTTTTATTTAATCATAAATAAACTAACTATGTTTTCAACTTGTCCTCAGAATGTTTTTTTTGCCTTAAGTAAAACTTGGCTCTTCGCTGAGGACCGTTTCCTGTATTTTCCAAGTAGAAGATGGTCCTTCTCACAATCAGACCAGAAGCTCCCTTGCTCCCAGCAGCATTGCTCTATGCTCCGTTACAGGAAATGCCATACTCCACTGCACACTCTGGATCTTGTCACTGTCTTACTCCCACTACATCTGTTTTTTTCACCATATTAATATCTCCGCTTTCCCCCTGTGTCAGTCATCTCTCCTGCCTTCTACTGTTAACTCCTTCCTTATCTACTCTAAATTTATAGGCACTCTCAACTTTCATTTTAGCTTAACTTTCTGTTTCTCCAACATTATCTTTTGCCTATTCGTTACAGTCATTCCAAACAGAAGGGCTATCGGGTTCTCTCAGAGCTTTGGTTCCCAAGGAGTGCATAGACATCACCTATCAGAAACCTTTCCTTACACCCTCCACCTCAAGACAGAAATTCACTCCTCTGAATTCTTGACAATTCTTCAGTCATAACACCTATTATGCTCTAGATTCTGCCTATTTCTTTATGTCCCTTCTCTTTAACTATGGAAGCCCCTGAATGGTGACAATATTTTATTCCTGCTTCTAAGCACAGGGGAGATATCTAACAAATACTGGGTGAATATAGATGAATAAATGGGCATTTGAATAATATGTGTAATAGTCATTTAACAATCTTATTAAAAGCTTCAATTTGTTTAGTTCTTCTTGCAGGCCAACCACTGTGTTAACGGCCTTAATGTACCTTTTATGTTCTCCTTACAAAAACCCTAAGAGGTTAGTATTACACCCATTTTGTAGATGACATGTTTGAGTTTCAAATTAATTTATAGTGGTAGTAAGTGGAGACAGATATGAATTTCATACTCGGGTCTGCTTTTCACCAAAGCCCCCACTTTTAATACCTGCTTCAGATTTAACCCTCAGTAATAGCTATTCCCATTAGTCAAATAAACCAACAAAGGATTAAGAGTATCACAGTTAGAAAACTCATATGCCATGATTTCTCAAAGAGGGTTTCATAAATGAGTTATGAATAAGTATAAAATATCAAATTAGTACTAAAAGCTGATGTATTAGTAGAAGAGAAAATGGTAGGACAGTGTGTTTGCATGTAGTTGATTACTCTGGAACCTTATAAAGCTGTTCAAAAAAAGATTTGCCCATGGAATGCTTGAGGTGCTTAATTGTATTAAATTGGATTCAAAAAATTGTTCCATATACAACAAATCAAAGAACAGCTATTTGGATTCTGAAAATTGCCAGAATAATATTAGTAGTAAAAATTAGATAGCAATAGCTACAGCAAGAATAAATTGTTGCTTACCCACCAGAGATTATACCAAATAAATGTGTTGGATTAATAAGGAAGAATAAAGTTAATACCATCAGTTAGTTTATTTATAAATAATAGGTGCAACGTATGAAATAAGACCTTCTTGATAAATATGTTCTGTGATTTCATGCAAATATTTAAGCATGATTTATAAGCTTGAAAGTTAACACAAGCTTTAAAGTTGTACTTACATTTGTAAGAGATTTAATAAAAATACTGTATGTCCAACATCTTGACATCTGAGAGTTAAACCTGTTTAGAATATTAGGAAACTTAAAGGAATAATGTTGGGCAGTGGAAGATAGAAGTTTAATGATGTTAACTCACTTGGAACACACTTTAACATTACAACAAAATTATGATTTTGTTAGGTTTTCAAGATACTAGCAATAAGGAATAAAATGAATCTCAAAAATGGAGGATATAACTGCCTCACAGAGTTTTATATGTATATATTTTTCTATCTTTTAGGATTTTGAACTATGGGATGATGTAGGATTAAACATTCCAAAACCTCCAGATTTATTACAGCTCTACCGAGATTTTGGAAATCATCAGGTATCTGGGAAAGATCTTGTGGATGTGGCCAGTGGAGTGGAAGAAAATGAATTAGAGGCTCTTACCCCAGTCTTAGGCAGTCTTCCTCCAACTCTTGAAATGTCTCAGACTGTAGAGGTGAGAGATAGTAACTAATTACTCAAGTCCACAAAAACGACTTAAACTATATAAAAGCATACTATGAGATCTTGAGTTTCTTTTTCTCATTTTGATTTTAGAACTCCTTGCTAATACAGAAGTTAGAAGATAAAATTAGTTTATTAAATAGTGAGAAATGGTCTTTGATGGAACAAATCAGAAGACTTGAAAGGTTAGTACTTAATCATTATTTCTAAAAATAATTATTTCTTAAAGTTTTTAAAGGAGTTGGCAGGTTATATACATATATAAAATAATACTTCAATTGTAAGACACAATTTTTCATATTTTAATGCTTTTGAAAGCCTTATAATTGCTTTATATTTTAATAGGCCCTTTTCCTCAAAAAAATTAAGAAGCCAATGTAGTAATCATACAGTCAATTAAGCCTTAGAACCAAGGAATAAGTTTTTTTTTACTTCCGAGTAGTAGCAATATATTAATAAAATAATTCCTTCACATTAGTGTTCAACATATTTCCCATTCATTATTTCATTTAATTCTTAAAATAATCCTGTGGGTTAGATGGAAGTAAGGCCATTTTTATACAAATGAAGAAAAGAAAGTTAAGTGTTAATCCAAAGCAGAGTTAAAATTTAAGACCATTTTTATGCTTCATTGGTAAGTTTGTAGCTAATACTTAGAGGTATGTGAAGCATCAGTGTATATGGTACAGAAAAGATTAATCAGTTGCCAAGCCATTTTCTATTACTATGTTATGCTTTTAAAGCAGTAAACCCACTGTGAGGTTTATGCTTTTACCAAAGTTTTAAAAAATACATGTGTTCTCTGATAATTTCTCTTTCTTTCTACAGTGAAATGGACGTCCTCAAAAATGAACAGTTTGCTCTCCCAGTAGTTTGTGACTCTGTTCAACCTTCTTTGGATCACAAAGACTCTGAAGACAGTGAACAGAATCCAGTTATAAGTAGTTCAGACATGGAAAAAAGCAAGAATATCATTTCAAAATCAGATGAAGCTGATTCCACTATTCATAAAGAGAATTTCCCAAATTCTTTCTCTAGGAAAGAAAAAGAAGGAATGCCATCTTCCTCTCCATCAAATAAAAACACCGTCCATTTTGATAAACCCAATAGGTTAGTATGCATTCTAAATTTTGAGATGCATCTTTCAACTATTTAGTACATTGTCAAACTGGAAGAGTTTCGGTTCTTATTTTGCAAATCAGATGTCTGAATTTTTATGTTTGGCATGAAGTGTACACATAGCAAAGTACATGTCACAGAAAGACCTATTGCAAAGTAATTACTAAGTTCTATTATATTAAAGAGGAGTAAAATATAAATGGGGTAGATTCTATCTTAGCCAAGTACTTAAAACCCATAAATAATATGTATGTTCTGTGTTCTGTAAACACATTTACCCACTGCTTTTTACCTTTCTCTATCCTTCAGTCATTATCAGAGTCAGTAGAAGGTTTTGGTACTGCATGGTTGCCTCTGGGAAAGAAGGAAACACTTTTTACTCCTAGTCCATTTTCTAGTGCCTGTTAACATTACTAATGTATCATTAATGCTCTTAATTCATTTATTCAGGTTTTTTGCATCACAGTGATTGAAAATCATGGTCCCTGCCCTTCACAGTCTTGTTTTCTAGCAGACAAGGCAAAATGTAATTAAAAACTTTTTAAAATTACAATGTGAGAAAATGAGAAAGGAATGTTTACTGAGCTCTTTTTATGTGTGAAGCACAGCTATAAATGCTTTATATATATGCTAACTTAATCTTCACAAATATCCTGTGGTACATTCTAAGCCACACAGTCAAGCTTTCTCCTCCAGTTCAACAATTATTATACCTAGTGTTGCAGAATAATAGGAAAGCATGACTAATTTGCTTTTAGTATTCATTACTAGTGAAAAGTATTTGACTTTTTTTTTTTAAGCAAAGCTTGCCACTCATGAGCCACAGCTTCTTGTGTATCTACCAGGTGTATTTTTAGGTATTAGGGAGATTACATAGTTGAAATGGACATGGCCCAATCCTCAAGGTGCACTTAATTCTAATATGGATAAGTTACGGTTATAAAAATATGTTGTAACACTCAACAGTAATGGCATTTGATATATTTCTTCATGTTTAGTAATATTTCCATATATTTCTAACAATCCAAAACCACTCTCCAGAGGAACATGCTTAAGTTTGTTCAACCAATTTTTTTTAGCTCTTAACTCTGTGCCAGGCAGAGTTAACAAGGAATATAATGGTAAGCAAAACATGGTATTCCCACAGTCACAAACCTTAACAGTGTGAGAGAGACTGACAAGCAATTGTAATAAACATATGAAGAATAGTGATGTAAGTTCACCTTGCTTTAGGAACAAACAGTGGGCACCTAACCTAGAAAACAGAGCAGGAAAAGTTTCAGGGAAGAAGTTGAGTTAACCTGAGACCTGAAGACAAAGCAGAAGCTAACCAGGCAGAGGTGCGAGGAAGGGTTCCCGTTAAGGGAGAACAGCATGCGCAAGAACACTACATTTGGGGGACTAGGAATAGTTTAGTAATATTTAGGCAAGGTATGCTGTTGAGAAGAATGGCAGGAGATGAAGTTGGAAAAATAAGCAAAGACTAAGTCATAAAAGCCATGTTAACTCACTTTAAAGAGTTGGGACATGATAATATCTAATTTTTAGAAAGAGTCCTCTAGGGTGGAGATAAAGTGGGCAGTAACAAGACTGGAGGAAAGGAGACCAATAGGGTATCTGTTGGAAGAATCCAAGTAAGAAATGATTGAGGCCTGTCCTGTATTGGAAGGAAGTAGATAGATTTGCAAGATAGATAGAAGGTAAAAACAATTTTGAATTTGGGGTTAAAAGAAGGGGAAGGATAAAGGTTGATTTGTTGTTTCTGGTTTCGGCAGTTTGACAGATTATGGCTCCCTCCATTGAAAGAATATGGAAGGGGATCATAAATGAGCAAACAGGCTCAAGCTTTGGCACACTGCTCTAACTGTGATCATAGCGATTACCAAGTGACACTTTGTTGTGTATACTAAATAATGTCTATTACCTAGCTTTCTGTGCTAGCCCCTTATGTTGTAGTTTGAGCACAGAAAGTACAACTCATAGTCATAATTTTATGAATACTAATACATAGAGACCAGTGTTGTTTTAGAAATATTTTAACTTTTATTTTAAACATAAACAGGCAAATATTTTATTTTGGTATTATTAATGTACAATTACATGAGCAACATTATGGTTACTAGACTCCCTCTATTATCAAGTCCCCACCACATACCCCATTACTAGACAAATATTTTTAATTACAAAAAATACTTCTATAAAAACAACATGACTGTTGAACTTCATTTATCTTAAATTTTTATTTCTTTTATGTGGGTTTCTACCATTAAGGTGTATCATTATCATTATATAAATCTGCAAAACTTTGATTCCTCTTAGCAACATACCAGGTAAACCTTCTTTCTGGAACCATAGAGAATTGGGGAAGAAAAAGTCCTCATTAAGGATTTTCTAAGAACTTTCAGTAGTCACTGATACGCTATCCCACTTCAGGTTTGATCCGCTAACATGTACAGGCCATTCATTCACATAACATCTGATTATTTTAAGATCAGCAGTTACTGCTGATTTTTCTGCCTGTATAATTCTCCAGTGAAGTGTCCTTTAAGTCATTGGTGGCTGAGCAATCCAGGTAATATTTGTGGATCAGGATTAATGCAGAAATAGGAGTTATAACATGCAACTTACTTTCTCTCACTGCCAATGGTAACTGTTTGATATTGTCTTCTTTTCATCCAATATTTTCTTCTTAGGAAATTATCTCCTGCTTTCCACCAAGCACTACTCTCTTTTTGTCGAATGTCAGCAGATAGCCGTTTAGGATCAGAGGTAAGTTTTACCTCTGCAGATTTCTTAAAGCATTTGTCTTTTCTTCTTAATATCTCATTCAAAAACAGCTGTGATAAATCTATTTCAAATACAAATCTATTATTTAAAATAATGCTCTAAGAAATAGTTCCTAAAATTTTAAACTTTTAAGGAGGGTTGTTGATTATTTCTATTCCTTGAATTAAAGCTTTCTTTAGTATTAAAGTGACCTTTTTCAGTCTAATTTCTGTTATGTTTACTAACATGGCTATATTCTTCTTTTTGGTGTAATTCAGAAAACCAAATGTAAGTGTACATATTGTTTATATTTCAGTTATTTTTAGGTTACTCCATTATTTTTATTTCATTAAGAGTGACTGTGTGATTGCTGAGCTTGTTAGCTTTCAGGTCAGTTTTCCTTAAATGCTTTCTAATTGTTGCAGGCTCATCTTGAGGTTTTTTTCCACCCTTCCTATCTTTACCCAGTCTAGCTGTTTTGTAATTGATTACATGTTTGTTCTGCAGTATCATTGAGACTATGAAAGAGAGAATGGTTTGGATGCAATTCTGATAATCCTCACTGTAAGACTGGGTCGGCCTCCTTGGGCCTTCCTTACATACAGCTCCATTATGTAAACTCTGGCCATCGGCGAAGATTGTAGCTTTGTGGGCATCTTTTCAAGAACAAAAGAAAAACCATTGAAGTTGCCCAATCCTGTGTTACCCCTACTTGTTCCTAGAACTGAAGCCTAGCAGGCCTTCTTGGCTTCACTCTTCCTTTTTACAGGTGTTTTAAATCCGTTTCTGGCCTACAAAAATGTTTATCCTGTTTGGGAACACAGTTGTTGTCCTTATCATCCTCATCGTAAGTTGTTATTTTGGGTGTGTGGAAGAGAGGTGGCAGGGTCTACAGCATGGACTTCTAAGTACCAGCATGTACAGAAGTTTTTCACTGTCATCATTTATTAATTCTTTGGTTTTCTAGGTGTCTCGGATTGCAGACAGTGAGAAAAGTGTTATGTTAATGCTGGGACGCTGCCTGCCACACATTGTTCCTAATGTACTGTTGGCAAAGAGAGAGGTGAGACACAGAAGTAATTTTACCCCAGTCATCTCATCATGTTGTCCATTTTTTGTCATTTTGAAGTTTAGTGTTATATTTTAATTTTGTTGAAGTCTATTACTTGCAATCATATTCTTACTTTTGTGCATGCATCTCTGCTCCTAGAGAATGGTTTTACATCTTTGTCAGGTGAGTTCGGTAAAACTGCATGGTATTCATGTTTTTACAATTCTGCTTAAGCATCATTACCTTCTGCAACACTAACTATTACTGTAGGTCCATTTATGTACCATGAATACTGTCCATTTTTTACATTACAGTTAACTAATTTTTCTCTGCTTCTGATATGGTATGCTTGATATATTACAGAAATAGCTTCTCATTGTATTGAAAATTAACAGGGACTAATAATGTAACTCTTAAATGTACTTGTAGTTAATTATTATAAATGTCAGTTTTCTTATATTTGGCAACAATTACATTGGATGATAGGATAGTTATAATATTAATTACAATAACTTTTGAAAGCACCTTTTTGTTTTTCTTGTTGCTAACCTGTTATTGACAAATGCTCTATATATCCAAAATACAGTAGCAAATATATATATTTTAGTGCACATAGCCTATGTTTGTGAGCCATAAATACTATAGAAAGTTTTCTTAGGAGTTATATTTTTCCAATAAAAAATTAATGAAAAGTTATCTATAACCTCATCTAAATGACAGAAGTGATTATTTGCAAACGAGTTTATTTATTTGAATTATTCAATTTATGAAGTCAATTTCCAGTTAACAAAATTTTTTATAAAAAATTGGATAAGAATATTTCAGAATGTATCATGTAAGTTTCTTCAGTTATTACTATTTACCACTGATTTCAATCATAAATCATGGGACCTACAGTATGATAGGTACACAGTGCATTGGCAAAACTTGTATAAAGCTTATCCTTAATTATCCATTTAGCCCAAGAAATTTGTACTGATCCTCAAGAAAACTTACATGAAGAGCTTTAAAATATTTTATACCTATAGGTATTTTTAATTTAAAAGGTATAAAAATGACTATTTTCTTACTGATGGTTTTATCTTACCTAATATTTAAAAATAGTTGTGAGATACTAAGTGTGGAAAATTTTCTGTCTTGAAGGATCAGTGTCCAATTTCATGTTGTTTTGCAGTTCTGCCTGGCAGAATGGTGTTTGAGCTTCTTTTCCTTTTTCAGCTTGTAACATAATCCATGCAATGCATTAATGTTTGCATCCCTTTAACTATCGTTCCTTAATACAATCCTTTCAAATATCACAGAAACCTAATTGTTATGAATACAGTTTAAGCTTTTTAAATTTTTCCTATTTTTATCATAAGAACAATCTACCTAAAATATGATTGTACTGCATGAAGTATTTATAAATTTGAATCAACAGTAATCAGATATATTATATATATATATATAATAAATAAATAAATAAATAAAAAAATATATATATATATACAGAAGCATATATATATATAGATATACACACACTTATTTCATTTGTGGTATGATGTACATACTGTTCTGGCTGATATTAAGTTGTTTATATTTAAAATTTAAATACTTAAAATTTTATGAAGAATCGATCATTTATCTTAGTTTATTTAATTATTTGTACCTTATTCTATTTTATCAGAAAATTTACCATTTATAGTGTATACTGAAGTTGTATTCCCTCAAAATTAAATTGGTAAATAATGAAATATATCTTGATTTGGTTTGAAACCAGTCCCAGGGCATAAAAGGACAAAATTTTTATTTCATCCTGATACAGGATTACTTTTATTTAATATTTCATCTTAGTTCCTTAAATCTATATTTTTAAAAGATCTTGTTATTGAAGGATTAATTTTTTATTTCTCAAGTTTTATATATTCTCTTATCAATATAAGCCCTTCTTGGTATGTAAATACAATTAAAATGTCCTTTAATAAACTGACTGATCATAGTAATATCCTAGCTGATTAAATAAATAAAGACTAGAAGTAGGATTTAAGGTTTTAATTAAGTAATATGTTCATGTGGTTAAACTTTTAAATACAAACATAAAAAGATATACAAGAAAAACATTTTCCCCTGTCCATGAGCCACTATCCCACATACAATAGATGTTACCAGCTTCTAATGTACTCTTTCAGGTCCTTTGCCCATTTTTTAATTGCATTGTTCATCTTTGTTTTTGAGTTGTAAGAGTTCTTAACAATTCTGTATATTAAACCCCTACCTCATACATGTTTTGCAAATATTTTCTCCCATCCTGTAGATTGTCTTTTCACATTCTTGATAATATCCTTTGATGGACAAATGTTTTTCATTTTTATGAAGTCTAATTTATCTACTTTTTTCTTTTGTTGAGTTTTTAGTGTCAAATCTAAGAATCCATTGTCAAATCTGAGGTCAGGAAGATTTATCCCTGTCTTTTCTTCTAATAGTTCAATAGCTTTAGCTCTTGTAGGTCATTGGTCCATCTTGACTTAACATTTTGTATATAGAGGGAGGCAGGGGTCCAGCTTTATTCTTCTCATGTGGTTATCCAGTTGCACCATTTATGGAAGGGAAAATTGCTTCCCCATTGAATGCTCCTGGCATCTTTGTCAAAAATCAGTTGTTTATAGGTGTTTGGATTTATTTCTGCATTCTCAGTTCTGTTCCATTGGTCTTTATGTTTATGGTTAGGCCTGTGTATACTATTTTGGTTACTGTAGCTTTGTAGTAAGTTTTGAAGTTGGGAAGTATGAGTCCTCCAATTAATTTTCTTTTTTACTTTTTCAGTATTGTTTAGCCATTCAGTTCCATATCAGTTTGATACTCAATTTTCATTTCTGCATAAAGGTCATTGGAATTTTGATAGGGAATTACATTCAACCTGTAGATTAATCTTCTAATTCATGAAGATGGGATTCTTTCCATTTACTTATATCTTTAATTTCTTTCAGGAATGTTTTGTAGGTTTCATCTTTCATTTCATTGTTTAAATTTATTCCTAGATATTTTATTCTTTTGGATGCTATTGTAAATGAAAATTTTTCCATAATTTCCTTTTCAGATTGTTCACTGCTAGTATATAGAAACAACTGGTATTTGTGTATTGATCTTGTATGCGGATTTTATGAGATTTTCTATTATATATAGTATCGTGTTATCTACAAATAGAGGTTTTCAATTTGGATAGCTTTTATTTCTTTTTCTTGCCTAATTGCTCTGGCTAGGACTTCTGTACAATGTTGAATAGCAGTGTTTTGGGAAAACAGATATCCTTCTCTTGTTCCTGATCTTAGAGGGAAAGCTTTCAGTCTTTGACCTTTGAGTATGCTAGCTGTGGGCTTTTCATAAATGCCCTTTGTTATATGAAGAGAGTTCTCTTCTACTTCCAGTTTTCTGAGTGTTTTTATCATGAAAGTGTGTTGAATTTTGTCAAATGCTTTTTCAGCATCAATTGAGATAATCTTTTCCCCTTCATTTTATTGATGTGGTATAATACATTGATTTTTTTTTTTTGTATGTTGAACCACCTTTACATTCCTGGGATAAATCCCACTTGGTCATGATGCATAATCCTTTTAGTGTGTGCTTGGATTTGGTGTCAGTATTATATTGTTCATTTTTGTGTCTACATTCATATGAGATATCAGTCTATAGTTCTTTTGTGGTGCTTTGTCTGGTTTTGGTATCAAGCTAATGCTGGTGACATACAATATGTTAGGAATTCTTACTCCTCTTTTTTTGCAAGAATTTGAGTAGGAACAGCATTAGTTCTTCTTGAAGTATATTTTAGAGTTTACCAGTGAAGCCATCTGATCCTGGAACTTTTCTTTATTGAGAAGTTTTTTATTAGGGATTTAATATCCTTGCTTTCTATAGATCTGTTGAGATGTTCTGTTTCTTCTTGAGTCAGTTTTGGCAGTTTATGTGATTGTGGGAATTAGTTCGTTTCACTTTGATTCCCTGATGTGTTGGTGAAACCCTTATTCATGGTAGCCACTTAAAATCCCTTCAATTTTTGTAAGATTGGTACTACTGTCCCCTCCATTTCTGATTCTAGTTATTTGAATCTTTTCTATTTTTCTTAGTCTAGCTAATTCATTTTATTGATTCTCTATTGTTTCTCTTGTCTATGTTTCATTTATTTCTGCTCTTATCTTTATTATTTTCTCCTATCTGCTGGCCTGGGTTTAGTTTGCTGTATACCTAATTCCTTAAGGTATAAAGCAAGATGGTTGACATGGGATCTTGCTTCTTTTTTAATGTAAGAATTTAAAACTGTAAATGTTGCTCTGAGTACTGCTCTTGCTGCATTATGTAAGTTTTGGTATGTTGTGTTTTTCATTTTCATTCATCTTAAAGTATTTCCTAATTTCCTTAGTGATTTTTTTGACACATTGGTTGTTTAAGAGAATGTTGTTTAATATCCACAAATTTATGACTGTTCTCTTATGTTTTTAAATGATTTTTAATATCATTCCATTGTGGTTGGAGAAAACAATTTGTATGACTTCAATCTCTTAAATTTATTGGAAATTGTCTGAGTCCTAACATATGGCCTATCCTTAAGAATGTTCCATGTGCATTTGAAAAACGTATATTCTGCTGTTGTCAGGTGGAGTTCTGTGTATGTCTGGTAGGCCTAATTGTTTATAGTATTCAAGTCCTCTCTTTCCTAAGTGATCTCCTGTCTAGATGTTTTTATCCATTATTGAAGCTGAGGTATTTAAATCTCCAGCTATTATTGTAGAACTATATTATATTATCTCAGAGATGTTTTGTGCATGTATAAGCAAATTCAAATATATCATCTTTTTTCCTTGACTTACACCAATGATACCATACTGTATGCACTGTTTCTCCACTTTGCTTTTTTTCCATGTGACCTTTTTTTTTTTGGTATCTTCCTATGTCAGTACATGGAGAACTTTCTTATTCTTAAGGCTGTATAATATCTAGTCTTTTAATAATTTTTAAACATGTCTTAATTTAGTGTTTCTCAAACTTTGTTGACTACACTCTCAGTAAAAAAGACATTTTACCTAATGTTCCAGTATATAATGACATATATAATTTAAAAATTTATAAATCAAGTCTTACCTTAATTACAAAAAGTTAAAATAGGAAACAATATCAAATACAATTTCATAAATATTTTAAACAATAAAGAATAGTAAAAATATGCTCTTCATGACCCATTCAATTGATTTTATAGGGATTTTAGAGGGAGTAACATAGAGGTTAATTTAAACTGCCTAACAAATTAAACTACTTTTTATAAAAAAGGAAAGCATAGTGAATATAGATAGTAGTGTTTCTTGTTTTTATCACAACCTTCAAGTCATAATTACAGCATACACTATTTCAAATCTAAGATGTCATTGATTATAACAGTTACGTACCTTTAAGAAAGAATTACAGTTAAATTATGGCATTGTATCTCCATTGTAAGGTGCATCCCAATTTCAGAGGTGAAAAAAAGTGAAAAAAGTTTCCCTCCTATGTTCTGTGAAGTAATGATAATCTCTCTTTTACAAACTTGTTTTTAAAAAGACTTCCTTGCCTATTCATTTGGTGAGAAAAAAATTCAGTGATGAACTGACATTCTGTATGTGGCTTATGTAATAGTTCTCTTTAATGGGTTGGTGGAGGAACTTGAATCTTTCAAAACAAATTATAAATATATTTTTCATTTGATACACACATATGGTTGACCCTTAACACAGTTTTGAACTGCACAGGTGCACTTTTTTAGATTCTTTTCAATAAATATATTGGAAAATTTTTTCAAGATTTGCAACAATTTGAAACAACTTGAAGATGAACTGGATAGCCTAGAAATGTCAAAAAAATTAAGGAAAAGGTATGTCATGAATACATACAATGTATATATAATAGTCTATTTTTACTACTATCATTTACTACTATCATTTACTACTACATAAAATCAACAGTAAACTATTAGAGTTAAGTTTTAGGGAAGTCACAAGTTATACATGGATTTCCAACTGCATAGGGAGTCAGGACTCCTACCTAGCCCCAGCATTGTTCAAAGGGTCTGCTTATGTAATAAATAGGCCAGAATAATTGATTTTTCACAATCTCTGCTTGAAATTCATTTGAAGCAAAAATTCTGTAATTTAAAAACAATTTAATAAATGATTGCTTCTCAAATAATTTTTAGTAGTACATCTAAAGTTAACTTTCATTTTCAATCTGTGCCAAAGAAATATATGCCATAAGCTTGCTAAGTTGGAAAAGCGAGAAGGAACCTAAGCCTGAAATGGGAGTAGGGCAATTGGAAATAGGGAATGAGTCCAAGCTTTCTCTTTGGGATGTTAAATGTTAGATTGGTGATAGTTGCATTACTCTGAATATATTAAGAACCACTAAATGTACACTTGAATTGGATGAATTTCATGATATATAAAATATAACTAAAGCTGTAGAAAAAAAAAGCAAAGACTAGAACCAAGTCTTTTAAAGTTTTAAAAGGAATATCTCTCAAGACCTGTTCATCTTCTGAGAAACCAAACTTTGATTTTTTTATGTTGCCATTCATGTTTGCATCATGGTAAATTTTTTAACTTCTGAGTAGTAATAACCCACATAATTATAACTGTATGAGAGTGCCAGGAAGGAAAAAGTTTTCCTTCTACCCACTTAGGCTCTTTAGCTGGTCTAATAATCAAATTAGCATAGGCAGATTAACAGGAGAAAAACAAATTTAATTTTGTACATATAGGGGCCCCATAAGAATATGAGATCCACGGACACGCTAGGGGTTTGAGTGTTATAGGCTGTCTTGAGCTAGGAATGGAATAGGATCTGGGGCTTCAAAAGGGAGGAGGAGGATTCACAAGACAGTAAAAAGAGCAGATGTTTGGCTATTAGGTGTTAATCATGTAACAGATTTTTTTATTTCTTAGTAATAGTTCTCTTTCTGAGCCAGATCCTATCTAAGTTCTTTTAGGTAGTTTAAGGAAGAGGTAAAAGTTTTTCTTGAGTCTGCTGGATCTTCATTGCCTTCAGTTCAAAATAGTCCACATACCAAAGTGGCACATTTGGAGAGATATGTTCCAAACCTCTTCAAGTTATACAGTAGTATACTAATTAAATACAGTAAAGTAGGTAAACTTGGTCCATCATTTTTGCCTATTTATTGTGTTTTAATTTGGGAAGTAAATCACAAGATCCTTAGCAGTATCAGAGTTTTGAAGTTCTGTGGTCTGGCAGCTGCGCCTGGGGAGGTTTCTCCCTGTGCTATAGATGAAACCTCAACCTAGACGGAGAAGGGTCCTTGACTCTGAATGAGAAAGAATTCTCCAGCAGGTTGGATGAGTGTAGGTAAGGAAGGAATTCATTAAATGTGAGAGTAGCAGTGAATGGCAGTAGCCGAGCAGGCTGTAGAGAGCAAGGAAGAACAGAGGGAGGAAGGGGTAGCTAATTGAACTCCTGCTCAACATAGGGCAGATCCCTTACCAGCTCCTGAAGCCAGGGTCACCTGGTGTCGAGGGCCTGCTTGAATCTGCATGGCACAGAAACTAAGCCCCTACCACCCCAGTATTTGGGAGAGCCACAGAGCACTGGATGGAGTGAGGTCATGTTCTGATAACTTCCCAAAGGCAAAGAAAGGAGATTTTCAGGCAGACTATTAAAGAGCACGATCATGCAGCTTCAGTCCTGTCTGGATTACCTGGGAACAGGATTTGCAAGCCCAAATCAGAGCTCTCAGTAGCCCATCCCTACTTGTCTGGAGTAGAATAGAGAGAGAGTGAAGACTTGTGCTTAAGTCTGGAAAATAGAATGAAATAGCAAAGTAACAAAGATGCTTATCACTGGAAGAGCACAGAGACAAGACAGTAAACTGAGCAGTGAGAAGGCTTTATTTAAGGCAAAAAGTACACACTTGAAGAAAGGGAAGTGTAGGCAATCTTAGAAAGGAGGTACACTTAAGGGCTTAAAATTCTGTCTTTTAAGGCTTTCAAGAATGGGGCAAAGGGCAAAGACCAGGAGGCGGGGTGTAGGCTTAACGTGTGGTCTCATGATGTCTCTCAGGTGAGAGACATTATGTCACCATCCATAGTCTGTCCTCTAGATCTGTGAGGTAAATTTAACACAAATAATTTCTTGGTCCTGTTCTCCAAGGTAGTGATTACCCTCAAGCAGTGGGGACATATCATCTAGGACTACTCCTGCCTTAAGACAGGGTTGGTGATTGGCTGATTGCCATAAAATGTTAGACTCACCTCCTAATTACCTGGTTTTTAAAATGAAACTTTAGCCTTAAGATGGAATCTCTCCTGTTCTTACTGTACTGTTTATATCTAGGCATTTTCATCACAGGCATGAAAAATTAATCATGATGCTTGTCCCATGTCACGCCCTACCTCAGTTTCAACTAGGCTTCCTAAAGTTTGGGCCCCAGAAATTATACACAGTATAGTTGACTTCCAATCAACAGGTTCTGGTATAAATCCAGAAGAAAATAATAAGCCTGCTATTAGTAATAGTAACTAATACCATACTAGCATCAGATGTTAATAATTTTAAGAATAGGTATTTTAGCAGTTCTTGAAGTATAGAACTTTTCCAGAGGTGAGTAATCTTATTTTTTCCTTATGTGAGTCTTTGTAATGTTGTTCTTTCTTTATTCTTTACATGTTACTCTCAATATCATGAGAAGTCTCAACTGAAAATCTAAATCAGAGGGTATACACTTACCAGTACTTGAATTTAAATTGCAATTCAGTATTGCTTAATTCCTAGGCAAAAGACTAGATAGAAAATTTAAAAACAGCAACTACTTAAAATTTTTTAAAATAAAGCTTGAGTTATAAAAAATAATTTTAGTGGAACAGTGAAGACAACCATGAGCTAGAATTTATTGGATTAATGTGTTAATCTTTCCAGAACTGTAGGATTTTGCTACTTGACCAGAAGAACTCAACCATTTCCTCTTTGATCTAATGTAAATGAAACTGATCTAAATGTAAATGATTCCTTTTCTGTTTTAGATTCCTTTCAGTACTTGGAGCAATTATCTTATCAATATTTTCATGAGTTTTTAATCTTAAATTTTGCCTAATTTCATTTCCTACTTCATTTTTCCTCAGCTTAATATAGAATCAGTCATTCAGATGCTTCTTTTTTCCTATTTTTGTAACTCGAACACACACTAGTCTTTATAAGACTGAGATAAGTAAAAATATTCATAAAATCAAATGTAAAAATTTAAAACATTTACTACTACTGCAAATGTGATTTGTTTATCATTAGAAGCTATGTTATTTTGCTTGCAAAACTTGAAAGGAGAATTAAAATGCTGGAATCCTTTCCTATTTAATTCTGTATAAAATTCCATGAGTAACCTAAGATTTAAGGGGTGGGAGATCCTTCATATAGAAAAGACTAGCTTTGTTATTTAAATTAAAAAAATTAAAATATTTAAAGCAAAAGTCATTTACTTGACAAGTGCAAATTACTAAACCTTTTAAATTAATGAATTCTAGAGTCCTTTTCTAGCATGGTTAATAAAGTATTGGAACACCCCTGCAGGAGGATTGCTACACTGATTTCCTCTCTAATAATCAGTACGATCAATTCTGTATTTCACCTTACTATCAGGTGCGAAAGCATGTTTTAAAATATTTAACATTCCTGTTTCTTTGATGTATGGGCACAGTAACTTTTTCATGTTGGGTGGAGGTGGGGAATTACCTTTGGGGTATAATGTTACCAAAGCCAAGGTATTTTCTTGCCATGGTTATTACTACTTTATTACTAACATGCGACATTAAATCTAATACACTTAAGGATTTTTTCATGTGAAAAAATCTTCAGCTTTAGATATAATGTCTAACATTGCTGTGTCATTCTCAATACATTTCTATTTAATCATTCAGACATTTTTAAAACCACTGTCACCTTGTCTTCCAGAAGAAATATAGCTATCACTTTTAACTGTTTAATTCAGAATTACAAGGAAAGTTTTTAAAGTACTAGACTTCTTCAGTTTGACAAATGGTATCAAAGGGAGAATATCTATTCAAATGTATAAATTTATGAATAGTATAAAAATGGTAAAGAAGGACTTAATAAATTCTGATGTGGGTGTATTAGTATTTCAGAGGTTTGAAAAGATGAATTTATAACAAATAAATATGAATATATAGCACAGCAAATACATATTTAAAGAATTCATAATTTCAAGAGTGGCACAAATAAAAATGAGTAAATGAATGATAGAGAAGTGAGGATATTTGGAGCCAAAAAAATCATTGACGGCTCTATCAGAAACAGACTACTCTTTCTACTGTTTTCTACCATCACTTCCTGGGCCTTTTCTCAGCTATCTACATGTTGCTATAAGAGGAGGAGGCCAGCTGGCATCCTTTATACACTGAGTTGCAGCTGCCACAGATGTTAATGTGCCAGAATGTACCCTGTTTTCCTTGGCGTGGAATAGCAACCAAAATTTATTGGCAGTGACATTCTGTATTTTGTTAATTTCACCAGCAAGAAATAAAAGCATTTGGCAGTACAAATTATTACTGACTGTGATTCAGAAAAGTGAGAAGTTTTTTTTTCACAGCCCTAAATTCAAGAACAAATTTTAGAGTTGAAGGGAACAAAGACTGACAAATGATTTTCCTCCCATGTCAGTTTGGATTGGTTGGTAATAGCTGCTTCGGTTAAGTGCTGTATATGGAAGCCTTTATGAAGCCAGCTTTGATCTCAATGGTAAAAATTAACAATTCGTTTAGCAATAGATAAGGAAATTGCAGATGAGGAAATTGTAGAACATGGGTGAAATATTTTCCATTCCTCTACTGATTGTTATTGCATGTTTCACTTGAGGAAACTAAAAATCAGAAAAGTTTGTGATTCTCATTAGGTTCTCTAACACTAAGGTGTAAATTGATACCGGGACTCTTCTAACTCCCAGTCCTGTGTTCTCAGTTTGGCACATCTGTAGCCATATCCCAGTTAAAAGAGTCTCCATATTAATGTATGACATAAACTTCCTCTTTGATTAAGATCACTGAGCCTCATAGTTAAAAAAAAAAAAAGAAAAAGGCAAGAAAATTTAATGCAACAAGAATATATAGCAACACAGTATTTTGGTGTGCCTGTTTTTGCGATAAAGAAGCTAGAAATTATGCTGTATATTTTAAATAGTGTGTGTGTATGTATTTGCAATTACAGCAAATATCTTAAGCCCATCTTAAATAACTTTAAAGAGTAACACAATAAGAAGAGAATAGAATAAGATAATGTAAGCATGTATGTAGACACAATGGGAAAACGGGAGGAAGGGTCAGGAAGAAGCAAGAAAACCCTCAGGAGAGATTGAACATGGGGAAAAAGTACAAATAAAATATATAGAACCTTTTCTTGATTATCAGACATTAAAATATTCTCTCTTTTTGTTAGTGTCTTCTAGAGTAACTACTTTTTCATCCTTAAGTTTCCACTCCCAGTGGTATATTGTGGATGATGCATTGGCCTTAGGCCCCTCATTAGTATCATTAGCTCTTAGCAGCCTAAATGGAATCTTCTGAGGATTAGTCCTTGGTGTTATCATCTCCTACCCTAACATTTTATAAAAGGTTTATTTATTTTCTTCTATAAAATCTTATTAAGCCTCTGGGGAAATCATTATAATTTTAAAATAATATGTAAAGACTTTAGAAATAATAGAAAGGGACTTGCAGTCCTGCCTTCACATTTCAGTTTCAGTTCCTCTGAGAATCCTATCATCCACTTCAAAATGGGAAGATACTCCTATAGTGTAGACTTTTCTTCAAAGTATCGTACATTATTCCATGGTGATCAATCCCTATTTTAAATCTGCCAGCACTTTTTGGTAGGTAGGGAAGTAGATGGGAAAAAGAAATAGGAATCATTCTGTCCATAAATTTTTTACATCATAATGATTTCTTAAAAATACCTGCAAAATACTGTTTTTATAACTGAGGATTTCTCTCCAAAAATACTTTATAATTTTTGGACCTTTAATCCATTAGTTTTGAAAATCCATTTCAAAATGAAAAACATCGGTATCTTTTGAATTATTGCGTAGTTTAATTAAAATGTGAAACAAGTTTAATTTTCAATTATTTCTTTGGAAGAGAGAAACTTACATATCTGTTACTTTGCTACAAAATTTTGAATTTACCTCTGCATGTTGAATGTGCAAGAAACAAAATACTGTTGAAATTTTCCATTTCACCATAAAGGATTTCTACTGATTCTCAGTAGTATCAGTAGAACAGTCAGCACCTATAGAAATGGTTTTTTCAGTGAGTCACTGGGTTAGGTGCTAAGGGTGCAAAATTATTAATTATATCTAGTCTTAATAAAAATATACTGTACTTGTGGAAGTGGGGGAGAGTTGTCTTTATTTTCTGTTATCTTAAGTTTTACGATAATACACTTAACTTGTGCAAGTTTTTGTTTAAAAACACTATCAAAATTAAAATTACTGAATGTATCAGCTTATAATAAGATGGAATGTTATTTAATATAAAAACGAGTGGACCCTTAGGAAGCCCTAGATAATAAAACAAGGTTAGGTGAATTTTAACTTTATTATATTGTGGTTTTCACCCTCTGCACAACCAAGACATAAATATGTTTCAATATTTTTTCTTGAAATTTTAACCTTACAAAATTAGAATTTGCTTTTCTACATGTAAAGGTTTATTTCACTTAAAATATTCATCTAAGAATACTTTGGGGAAAAAAGAATATTCTGCAATGCATTTTTACTTTGAATTTTTCCACCTTCATATTTCTTCAGGAGTTGATCCCCCTCATATTGTGTACAGCATGCCTACATCCTGAGCCTAAAGAGAGAGATCAGCTTCTCCACATACTGTTCAATTTGATCAAGAGGCCAGATGATGAGCAAAGGTGGGTATGGGTACTTTGGGAAATACAATGTTGACTTACTAATTTTACTAATTTGGCATCAAGATTAGCATTTTAATTTAAATGCCTCCTTTCCTTCAAATACCTATATTAAAACAGAGGAAACACTGGCCCCCATTGCTCAGCAATGTTTTCATTTTTCTTCCAGTTGGGTTGAATTTGTATACTTTTGTGTTAGTTACCTTTGGGCTTCTAATTCAAGTATTTATTTGCCTTTATCTTTCACATTTGATTTCTGAGAACTCTTAAATAGTTCTTCTTTTTCCCACAAATGAACTAGATACATAATGACCTCTCGTTGGTTATGCTTTACAAGAAATAAAATATTTAATATATGAATTTCTTTATCACTGGGCTATCTGTAAGCCAAATATTGGCTAGAGGGGTACAGTATTTTGTTTTGTTTGCTCCTGAGTTAAATGCCCGAAACCAAGGATGCCTGAATGGAGAAATGAGTTATACCTGAGGGTGGTGAGGGGAAGGGGCGGGGCACACATCGAGGCGACTTTCTAGAAGAAAGAGGAATGGGTTCTGGTGAAGCAACAATGATAAGTTGTCTATCTCAGAGAATAAAACCTTTGACTACTAAGTGAAGCTATGCAAGTGTGAATGTGAACGAAGCATCCTGATGGGTGGGTAGGTAGACTAGCACCAGTTGGATAAATTGGGCAGTGGAAATATTTTTATAAGTTATAATTTTCTATCTTAAGGAAAAAATGATTTTTTACTTATTACTTTACAAAACAGTAGATATATACATTACGTTAGGTAACTTTATGTAATTTTAATACTTGTTTTCCAAGTATTTTTACAACTTTTACCCCTTCTAAAAATGTTGGGAAATCATTAAGAGTGAACCTTAAAACCAAATCATGCTTGAATTTTAAAAATACAAGGAATCTCTTCAATTATGAGAATGAAAATTGTTTTTATAGAGACTTTAAAACTCTGTAAGTATATCTCTCTTTCCTGCTGTTACCAAAATATACCTGAGCAAGCAGGGAAACATGTCCTTCAAGTTCTAGTCAAGACTAATCTACACCAGCGGTCCTCACATCCTGATCAAATAGAAAGGGAAATTAAATCACCATATTAATACCATTCATTTCAACTGAGCATTTTGTAAGGACAATATGATGGTGCTGTATAGAAAAATTAATATTCATTTTCTTCTTGGAAAATACTATTCCCTATCTTGCTAGTTTATTAATTAATAATTTAATACCATTTATTTACAGTGTTATCTTTAGATTTGCAAGGAAAAAACTAGATTTGTAAGCCTGTTTCATAAGCTCTGCGCTTAAAGCTAATAGCTGCCACCTAGTGGCCAAAAGTACTTAGCCTTATATCTGGTTCGGCTGACAGGAATTGAGCGCTTGTGTCCACACATAAATCTTTCACCTTACAGAGATACAATTCTTAATTAAAATAGACTAATCAACTGAGCGACTATGTATAATGTGGTTAAGAAACTAACAAAGCAAAATTTTAAAATTAGCATTATGTACTTGACATATAATCACTCATTACTTTTCCTTAGTAAAAAAAGTATCGGGCTTTTTTTATTATACCCTCATCACTGGCTTTTTTGGCTAGAGACTGCCTCCAGTTCCTTGCACATGGGCTTCTCCAGCATGGCAGCATACTTCATCAAAGCATGACAGCTGAGGAGGCAGTAGCGAAAGTCCCACAAGATGCATATCACAGACTTTTGTAACCTAATCTCAGAAGTGACATCCCATCAGTTTGGCCTTTCTCTCTGTTAGAAGCAAATCATTAGGTCCAGTCTACACTCAAGTAGATGGAATTACATAAAAAGGAGTCAGTATGGGGCAGTGGACATCCCTGGGGATCTGTGTCAGAAGCTGCCTGCCACGGTTATCTTGGGTATAATACCAAAAATTCTAATTGAAGATACATCATTTTACTAATATGATACCATAGTTTTTATTGTAGAAATACAGGGGCTAATCACTGATTGTTTTAGTGGCTAGGAGCTAAAGTTTGGTAGAAGCTGCAGCATTAGACACAGTAGATCTCAGACTGCATGTGTAGGAAGCTAACTTAGGAGGTTACGAGATTCGGCTTCAGACCCTTAGTGATCCCTTCACAATGTCTCTCACAAATAGTGCTGCTGCTGAGAAACTGGTCTTAAACACTCCTTTGGTGGCAGCCAGCTATTGTTGGAAAAGTCTAATTTGTACAAAAATACTGTATACTTTATGTGAATTACAGAGTTGCCTCTTTTTTAACCCTTAGTTCTAGTTTTGCCTTCTACTGCAAATATGAGAACTTACCCATTTATGTTATTTTTCAGGCAGATGATACTAACAGGTTGTGTGGCATTTGCACGTCATGTTGGGCCGACCCGTGTAGAAGCTGAACTTTTACCACAGTGTTGGGAACAGGTAAATAACTGTATTGGGGTTTCCCCTAGCTATTACATGCCAACTTCTTATCAGTGTTCATAGCTGAGGGATATAAATTATGCTGCTATTTCTCTAGCCCAGCTCAGTGATAGTGCTAAAGAATTCTCTGGGATATTTTGCTTTGTTCATTCTTCCAACTTTGATACTTAAGAAACAGTAAGTAGTCCTAGTGCTGGGTACTGTTGTGGTCACTAGGGATACAGCGGTGAATAAAAGACAAAGACATCCTAGTGGGGAGATCAGAGCAAACAAGTGATTTATGATGTCTTATAGTGTTATCAAACTATGAAGAAAAGTAAAGCAGGATGAGGATTAGAGAGTGATGAGGGAGAAGGAACCTCTGGGGAAGTGATATTTAGGTAAGGATCTGAATGAAGTGAAATACTGCAAATACAAAAGCTCTGAGGTGGGAGTGTGCTTGATGAGTTCAAAGGAGAGCAAGGATGTGTGTGTGTGTGTGTGTAGGTTCGTATCTTGTATGTATTGTATAGTTGTATATATTGCACGTATATACAGAACATAAAGTGTACTGTATTATAGGAGGTTTTTGTATTTATAATTCAACTCACTACTAACAATGCTTTTGAGTTTGTATTGAATTTTAATAGTGCAGTCCTCTGTAGAACTCAGAACCATTGACTTACTAGACTTGATACTTAGGTCATTAAGCAGCTTATTTGTCCATCTTAAAAGATGGGTTTCTTACTTACAAAGACAAATTTCATTGACCTTATTTACAGAGCATAGTCACTTATTCAAAAGAAAAAATATTGCCCTCTGAAATATTACCAAAGTATATGATCTGTTAGAATTCTATTCCTAATTTAGTGGAGGAGTGTCTAGATTCAATATGTAAAGTGAGCATTATATAATTATCTCTGACAATTCCTTTTGTCATCAATAGAGAATTGTATGTACTAATTTATGGTGAGACTCTATTTGCTGATAGATTAACTTGGAAATAACATATGCAACTTTGGATTTATAATTGTATACAGTTATCCATAAATGTATTTAATTTTTTAATAGTTCTTTTCCACTTTCTTTGCTCTTTTAAGCTTTATTGAGATATAATTCAGATACCATACTATTCACCCATTAAAGCATAATTCAGTGTTTTTTTTTTAGTATGTCCATAGAGTTACACAACCATCACCACTAACAATTTTAGAATAATTTTAGTCCCTTTAAAAGAAACTCCAACCCCTTGAACTTGGTTGTCATATTTCAAGATTGGCTATTTTGGGTCCCTAGAACTTCCATATGAATTTCAGGATCAGCTTATAAATTTCTGCAAAGAAGCCAGTTGGAATTTTCATAAGAATTTCACTGAATCTGTAGAAAAGTTTGGAGAATATTGCCATCCTAACAATAGTAAGCTTTCCAATCCATGAATATAGGATACTTTCTAGTTATTTAGGCCTTTTAAAGTTTTGTTCCATGCTGTTTTCTAATTTTCAGAATGTAATTTATGCACTCATTTGTTTAATTTATTCCTAAGTATTTTTTTTAGTACTATTGTAAATAGAATTTTCTTAGTTATATTTTCTGTTCATTGTTAATATAAAAAAATAATTGATTTTTATATATACTTTTAATTTTGAGACTCATTGAGCTATACTAAATAAAAGCAAAATGAAAGCTTATGTATAGCATACTTTAACATTCAAACAATTCTGCTTTGAGGTTACTATTTCTGAATTAAATTTAATTCAGAGTTGTTATTTATAAATATCTCTACCACCACCTCTTCTGTAACCTGAATGAACGTGGTTATTGGGGATCTGTCTAGCCGCCTAGCTCCAGTTTGTTGCCCAGTAGATTGCTATATAATTTCTTTTCTTAATTTTAGGCATCCAATATATTAATGAATTATGCCACCTTTTCATATGGGAATATGAGAACAGATATACTTCTTTTCCATCAAAGAAAGATTTATATTCTATGAAGAAGACATATGGGAACAAAACCCAGTATGTGTCATTTTTTTTGTTATTTTTTGTTATAATTCAGTGTAGTCATCACAGTAACAAAACCCAATCAACCTGCATATGTGAACAGAAATGGACTGAAGTCTACTTATTTTAAAAACAAAATCATATCACTGGTCAAGGGCTCTGGCTAAATCACTGATGAACTTACTGCCTAATCCTTAGGTAAAAAGGAGGACTGATGAATCATTCCTGGCACATACTACAGACCATATCTATAATATCCAGAATCTGGGTTTTCCAAATTAAAAAGTAATTTTAAAAAATAAAAGCAATGTTGCTAGGGAAGTAGAAAGTTGCTCCTGACACCCTAAGGAAAGCCTAGTCTTAGGAAAGCCCACAATCTCTAGACACCTTGCCAAATTTTCATCTTTCCTTTATCCTTTTTTCTTTAACAGATAACCCCTGTGACCTCATTTTTTAGGCTCTCCCTGATTCCCTTATTCTTGATCCACCTATAGCCACACAGGGATTCCTAGAAGTGGAAAAGAAAGAACCTTTATTGCGTTCTTAACAGAATTTATGGTGAAAAATAATTCTCTGTTGCAGGAAGGGAGGGTTGTTTTTAGTGCTTGATTTATTTACTTTTTACTCTAGATTAATCACAAATACCCAGAAAGACGACTGCTTGTGGCAGAATCCTGTGGAGCACTGGCACCTTACCTTCCTGTAAGAATTGTCATTTTTTTCTTAAAAATTTGTTTTCCTTTTTACTAACAGACAGATCTTTCTTCAAGTGTCTTACATATTTTAATCTAAATTCTCCTAGGGCATGCTGTCCTAATAAAGGAAAACGATGAGCCAAAAACAAAAGGCTCACATTGATATAATATGGCATTGCAGACAGGTACATTAACCATTGATTTTGCATGAGTATAAATATATTAAACTCTATCTGCAATTCTCAAAACATGGTCTGAGGACCATGGGGGTTTCTTTGAGATCCTTTCAGAAGTGTCCGTGAGGGTAAGAAGTATTATTAGAACATTTTTTGTCTTTTTCTCTGTGTTGCCATGTATACCACTTGTGCAAAGGCTGTAGTGGGCAACAAAGCTGGGTGACCGAGGCAGTGATGTCCAAATATACTGATGCTAATTGTATTCTGCACTGACATGCTCCCCAGTTCACTTAAAAATAAGCTTGATAAACCTGTAAAATTACTAATTCTACTAAATTTTTACCCGAGTATGAGTCTTTCTAATACTGTATATGATAAAATTGAAAATACTTTTATCAAGCCCTTCTGCTACCTACCGAAGTATGATGCCTATTTCAGGAAAAGCACTTCCAAAAGTTTGAGTTGAGCTGAACTAGCCACTTTTTTCATGGGGTACAGATTTTACTTGACAGATCACTAACAAACTATGGTTATTCAGACTTGGGTATTTGGCAGACATTTTCATGAAAATGAATGAAATGAGCTGGTCACTTCAAGGAAGACAAGTAGACAACATTTATTGCCAATGATGAAATTGGAACTTTTAAGTGAGAACAAGAACTTTGGAAAACTTGTGTCTGTCACCATGAGTTTGATAGCTTTCTAAGTATGTAAACACTTTGCATATGCAGTCAGTGGTGATATTAACAAATGTAATTTTTTTGAGATGATAATAAAGTGTGTCAGTATTGAATAACTTCTGCATAACTCTGTGGTCCGGTGTTTCCCAAATAACCAATGCATAATACTCAAAATCATGCATGCATAAAAAATAGAGCCAAAGTCTAAGATAGACCAATGGAATTTAATGTATCAGTGTTTAAAGTTTCTTAGCAATGAACCATATTACAGTTTCAGATTCCAACATTGCAATTAACCTTTGAGAAACTATTACTTGTCCAGTTTTAATGTAGAATCAAAGCAGAATATCCTTATCTAAAAAGGCTATTAAAATACTCCTTCCTTTTTTTCAATTACATGTCTATGTAAGGCCAGATTTTCTTAAATACTTCAACCAAAACAACATATCACAACAATCAGATGTGGAGCAGACAAAAGAATCTATCTGTCTTCTAAGTCAGACATTAAAGAGATTGGCAACAAAATGTAAAACAACACTGTTCTAATTTTTTCATTTTATAAAGTTTCTTTAATTAAAATGTCATTCGTGTTAACTTTTTTTTAATTGAGGTACATTAAATGCACTAATCTTGGTGTGCAGCTTGATGAATTTTGACGTGTGTACACATGTACCCGTCACCCTCATGTTAACCTTTAATTAGTTTACTGTTATTTTAAATATTTGCTTTAACTTCTATTATGGTAAATGTCAGTAGATACCCATCCAAACAAAAGCTTTTTTTTGATGTTCATTAATTTCTAAATGACTAAAGGAATCCTGCCACCAAAAAGACTGAGAACCATTTAACTGTTGTAACCTGTTAGTATCTTCCCATAGCACCATGGCTTAGCAGGAGTTAGAGGGATGAAGTGACATCACAGTTTTTCTAAATTTATATTTTAAATTATAATAATATAGTTTAATAAACTGTAAGCTATAATTTAAACCAGAGCTTGACAAACTACAGACTGGAGACCAAATCTAGTCCACAGCCTATTTTTGTAAATTAAGTTTTATTGTAACACAACTACACATACTTGTTTATGTATTGTCTGTGTCTGTTTTCATACTACAATAGCAGATTTAAGTAGATGCAGCAGAGTCCTTGTAAACCACTCCAAAGCCAAGAGTGTATCCCATCTGGCCCTTTATAGAAAGTTTGCTGACCCCTGCCTTAAGGGCCTTTTTTGTAAGATTTTCTTTAAAAAGGATACAAAAAGTGGAATTAAACAATACATGAGCTGTTTGTATTGCATTTACTGTTAACTTCATATTCTTTTGTGAAGTGAGAAACCAATAGTCAAATGATTATCTTTTTTACAAGTAAACTTTGTTTTCTTACACAGAAAAAGTACAAAGAAAAAAGTCAACAGCCTCATTCTCAGTGACAATATACTTTTCTTATTTTGTTAAAAATAAATTTTCATATAGTACAGAAAAGAATAAAATGAAAATGAAAGACTTCCCTTCCCTGGTCCCTAATCATTCTCTCCAAAGATATCTCCTGTTAATAGTTTTTAATACTTACAGAAAATAAAAATATATGTCTATACAAGCCTGCATCTTTATATCCTTCAAAATTTTCTTAGCGAAAATTAACCATACTGTGTACAATGTTCTCTATCCCTGACAGTAAACACTATTGACTGGCTCTGATGTGTATCTGTACATTTTTTACATTTCTCATACTTTTAATAGCTCTGCACCTTTTAGCATTTACATTTTTTATTTTAGTGTTAAATTGCCCCCAACCAAGATAGCACAGATTTATACTCCTATCAGCAGTGCACTGGAATTATTATTGTCCCATACCTTCATCAGGAACTGGACATAATGAAATTTTTTTAAATGTTTTTGTGTCTGTAGCAGAAAACTTGTATCTTCTTGTGATGAATTATATAAATTGGCATTTATGAGTGAGTCTGAACATCCTATTATTTATTGTTAGAAGACAAAGATGAACATCCCACGCTCAACAAAGCATAAGTAAGCTGTTAGGCACTGCTCCTAATACTGGAATGCAAAGCAGCATTAAACAGTAGACTTAGTGTTTCCTCCTTGGATCTCCACTTGCCTTGTACCCCTGGTGTAACTGATAACAGTAAAATCTTAGTGTGGTCGTGGCTTAAATGGAATACTTCATGACTGTTCTGTAGGTTCCCTGTGGCATGTTGAAACTAACTGCCACAGTTAACCTTAGCCCAGAACAATGTGAGTAGTACCCAGCTGAAGTTACTTACCTCTGTCCTGTTGTCCATGGTCATGCCAACCAAGAAGCCCTTTTAGGATACTTTATGACATTTTTGTGGATAAAATTTAGCCTAATGAATAAACAGGGCTCTACCAAAATCCATATTCATTAACTATATGTGACCAAAATCTGCTAAAATAACAAATTTTTTGTTTCTAAAAATTAAAAACAAAAGCCAGGTCATTTAAAAATGTCTGTCAGACCCTTCTCTGCATACCAAATCACACTGTAAATTTATGAAAACTGTCACATCATCTGTCTTTATTTTACTTTAACTGTTATAGGTAAAAAGGCCCTCAATAAGTTTAGATTTAAAAAATTTTGTAAGTCGATAAAATTGCAATAATAGTACAAAGAAAGGAAAGAAGGGCAAGAATTTGTATAGTAATAACTCTTTATTCTAACCTCGGTCATTAATTCAGCTAAAACATTCTCTATAGAAAAAATTGTGTGGAATTAAAACAGAAGTGGTTGCCACTGTATAAAACAGCATCTGAAAACAGCAATGCAATTCTTTTTAAAGTACTTTTAAAGTCTACTCTTTTTTTATCATGCTTGGATTTTTGTCAGTTCTTCAAAAAATAGGAACATAAGGATTTTATGTTTCCACTCTACTGATCCTAGGCAAATGTTCTGATTAGCAGAATGATCCTTTCTATTATTCTAAATCTGAATGTACAGGTGGTAGTCATAGAAGAGTCAATTGTCCATTTAGAGTAGAGTATTAACTGTTGATTTGCCAAAAGTGCCTGCCATTCTGTGCTGTCAGGCTTTGAGGGATTGGCACATACAGTAGTTATAAAAACATGCTGGGAGATGATTAATACTGAAGTCAGAGGAGATACTACTATCTTTCGAGAGGGATAGTGAAAGAAGAGGAGAGGATGGAGGAGAGTGATACTTTCTGTATCCGTAATATTTCATGTCTTTGAAAAATGAAGGCTTGAAATAAACAAGTCAGTGAATATTTAATCTGGATTTTGAATATGTGGATGTCGTTATTTTCTATACTCTTCTGCTTGTGCAAGTAAATAGTAAAAGCATTTTATTTATTTTCAGAAGGAAATCCGCAGTTCCTTGGTTCTTTCAATGTTGCAACAGATGTTAATGGAAGATAAGGCAGATTTGGTAAGAGAAGCTGTGATCAAAAGCCTAGGTATCATTATGGGGTACATTGATGATCCTGACAAATATCAACAGGTAAGCATTTCATAGTGAACCCTGTTTACTTCAGTACAAGATTCCAAATAATGTAATATTGCAAATCTCTTATTCAGGTACCCTGTAATCTATAGTAGGGATGGCAAGTATGTCAACTTCGACTAGTTGGAATTGGCTACCTGGTTTCAGTTCTCCAATTTAGAGAGAATGCTATGATTTATTTATAGTGTCTGCCACAGCTTTGTGGCAGAAAATTGGCATCAAGCCTTCCATGTTTACCACCCTTTTAATTTGGTTTCCCTACCAATGAATACATGTCATTTTCTTTAAATAAAATGGGAAGGGCAGGATTATGACTGGCTGGCTTTCTTGCTTAAATTGTTTTCTAAACGTACTATAATGTACATTTCATTGAATTTTTTTTAAGTTCATTCTTTTTAAAATGTATGTTTTTGCCTGTTCCCTTTTGGCAGGGTTTTGAATTGTTGCTGTTGGCCTTGGGTGATCCCTCAGAAAGAGTAGTAAGTGCAACACATCAAGTATTTTTACCAGCTTACGCTGCCTGGACTACAGAACTAGGAAATTTACAGTCTCATCTTATACCTACGCTGCTGAACAAGATTGAAAAACTTCTCAGGGTAAATGCTTCATTTATTTAGTTTATGGAAATTAAAAGGTATGTTCTAAGGCTTTCTGAAAGAATGTTGGGGAGCAAAGACAGAAAGGACCACTTAGGTGAACATTCTAATAGATTACCAGTTAAAGATTCTGTTAGACTAGAGCCAAGAGACATTTGCTGAAGCTTTGCTTTGTTGAAGCTACAGGAAAAAGGGCATCTGGGTTTGTTAGCTGAAATAGCACCTTAGTGGCACTAACTCGTACATTATACTGATATCTAGCTCTTTCTTGCCTCTTTTGAAGATTTAAAATATTTTAGGTAAAGTATCAGCTGTTCATAGTATGCAGAGATAACTAAAATATGAGTCTCTAAAGCTTTCTTATGTACACAATGTCAAAATGCTTTAACTGTGTCTGTTTCACTGTAGTAGTTCATTTCCTCACTTTTTAAAATGAACTTCTCATTTTTTTCCCAAGTAAAAGAATTGAAAAAAAGTTGAAGAAGTGATAGAAATTTCTTGATCACATTTTTGTACTAAAAATCCCTTTTAAAGTCTAGAAGAAAAACTAGCATTTCTTTTTTTTTATTATTAAGGTATCACTGATATACACTCTTATGAAGGTTTTACATGAAACACATTGTGGTTACTACATTCACCCATATTATCAAGTCCTCCCCACCCTATTGAAGTCACTGTCCATCAGCGTAGTAAGATGCCACAGAGTCACTACTCATCTTCACTGTGCTACCTGTCTTCCCCGTGACCCCCGCACACACCCCATGCGTACCAGTCATAATGCCCCTCAGTCCCCTTCTCCACCCACTCTCCCACACCCCTCCTCTTCGGTAACAGCTAGTCCCTTCTAAAAGTCTGGGAGTCTGTTGCTGGAAAAACTGCCATTTCTTTAAAGCCTATTATGTTCCATGAAGGTAGATTCTTTATATATAAAATTTATTATTTCATGCTTATAACACTTCTGTGTTTTTTTTGTGTGTGTGTGGAAACCGAGTGCTTAATTTGTTCATGGTCCGAGTGACAGAACCAGAATCTGATCTATAAGGCTCTTCTATAAAACATTTTTGCTACTCTGTAGATGGCGCGCGCGCACACACACACACACACACACACACACACACAAATACACATGTATTTATTTAATTTAAAAATTGGACTTTTCTTCTGTAAATTTCGGAATAGGTATTAAAAAAGCTAAATAGACAGCTAGACTGAAGTACTCCTTTTTATGAAACCTAGGCAGTTATTAAAGTGTGTTTTTAAATATTTGCATTCCTCTTCAGAATTATCTATACCTGGTTTTTCTTACTCCATTTCATAACATGCTAATTATATATTGCTACTAAACACATCTCCAGTATTCAGCATAGATGTAACTCTCCCATGAAGAAATTAACTAATTTAGAAATTGAAAGTAAGTAACTGGTATATCTGGTATTTCTGACACAGCTGTTATTTTATAATACAGTAATGACATCTCAAGTGGATTTAAATGGTAGTAAACACTTTAATAATTCTATTTATTTCACTCTAATATTTGGTTTCTATGTACCACACTGATCCTTTTACTCTTTTTTTCTTTGTTTTCCATTTCTTTTCTTTCCATTTGAAATGTCTTCTCCTACTTTTTACCTGTGTGTTGAAGAATTATTTTAGAGTGCTTGCCAGCAAGTACAGGTGCCACCAAACCTATAAAAGGAAGGGAAGTAGGAGAGGAAAGTACCAAGCACTGCTCCTGGCTTCACAGTTGAGCATATGAAATGATTCCTGTGGCTCACCTTTCATTCTCTTTATCCTGACATGAAATTTCAAAAGATAAGACCCTTTTAAGAGAAAAAGGCCTGTAAGTTCATACAAATGGAGGGGACGTGGTTCACCCTAAAGTTTTCCATTTAAAAGCTTCTACTGCTTTTGCGGTGCCTTAGTGCTCCTTCACACCTTCACAGAGAGAAATGGAGCTGAGATTCTGGGACATCTGTTCCTTAGGTGTTACGCTGTGAGCCTAACATACAAGAACTTAAATGTTTTAACATTTGCCACAGAAAGGAAGAGTAGCACAAATACATCATCTCAGAAGACTGAAGTAGCTTCCATCTCCTTTTGTTTCAGGAAGGAGAGCACGGGCTGGATGAACATAAGCTCCACATGTATCTTTCTGCTCTGCAGTCCTTGATCCCATCTCTCTTTGCGTTAGTGCTACAGAATGCACCTTTCTCCAGCAAAGCCAAGCTTCACGGTGAAGTGCCACAGATAGAAGGTACTGACCTGAAATTATGAAAGGAAAATGTAGAGTATTAGCAGCTTAGCTTCCCAAAGAATTGTTTTTCATTAAAATTCTAAAGATCACTTTATACGACAGCATAATTACTAATGTGTTATGTGTGTGAAGTATCATGGTTGTAGATTGTATGTATCTAAGGTAAACTACGTGGCTTCATCTCCTATGATTAAGCCTCATGGTATTATTTTGTAATATTTTACTGTCTTTCCATTCTTAATATGTAGTCTTTTTAAAATCTATCTTTTTAGTGGCTGAAGTAAGTGTTTTCTTTCATTAACAGAGCTGAATCAATGAAAAGATTCATTTAATAGTTACTCTAGTTTATGAAGCTTGTCATTTCCACTCTCTCTACTTTTTCTTCCCCACCTGTTCACCTTATTTTCAGTAGGGGAAAGTAAATGTAGTTACTCTTTCCTGTTATATCCTTGATAGGAGTATAAGAGAAGAATTTTCTTTTTTTTCCACAGTAGAAATATGACTTATTTTTAGAAATAGGTGAAATTGATAGTGAAAGTATTTTCTTGTCTCACTGTCCAGCTAGCCAGTAAGTGATCTTTGATCCATGGTACTTAGTAACCCCACTCTACCTAAGCCCCTAGATAAATGGCTATAGACAAGCTATTCCTGTTAGGAAGTACCTTTGCAGCTTTTTCAAATATGTGAAATTATCCAAGTCTCTTACTGGCTTCTGATAAAAGAATTAAAACATTGAGAACATCAATAGACCCTAAATGTTTTTAGAATTGTAGTTTTCATATACAGTGAACTGGGCTACCTATATAATCTTTTGGGTTATGAAGTATGTGTCCTAGGATACATGAAGCACAGCATAAAAATGGTGAATGTCAGCTTACTTGGAAAAATGAGAATGGGTGGGGTAGAGTTAGCATAATATTTTAATATTATTGAGGAGAATGAAAATTCAGACTTTCAAGGTAAGTTCTTTAGCAGGCAAGCTGGCCATTTCAGGTTCTGCCCTTTCACTCACTAAGATACTTAATCTGCCCAGGGACCTTCCTGCCTTTATAATTCCTTCTCTTTCTCTGTCTTGCTATACTGGTTTGCTAGGGCTGTTGTGACAAAGTACCACACATGGAGTGCTTTAATAACAGAAAGTATTGCTTACAGTTCTAGAAGCTAGAAGTCTGAGATCAGGGTTGGTTCCCCCTGAGGGCTGTGAGGGGATCTGCTACAGGCCCTCTCCTAGCTGCTGCTGGGGGCTGGCCGTCTTTGGTGTGCTTTGGCTTGTAGATGCACTAGCCCAATCTCTGCCTTCATCTTCATAGTCCATTCTCCCTGTATGTATGTATCACTGTGCCCAAATTTCCTGTTTTATAAGAACTGTTGTACTGGTTAGAGGCCCACCATACTCCAGTATGACCTCATCTTACCTAATTACAGCTGCCACAACCCTATTTCCAAAAATGGTCACATTCCGAGGTTCTGTGGGTTAGGACTTGAGCATGAATTTTTTAGTGGGGGACACAGTTCAACCCATAGCATTTGCTATCATTCATTCATTCATTTATTTAACAAATAATAATTAAATGTCACCTGTTGCCAAGCACATGCTGGAGATTAGATAGAAAACTTTCAAAGCAACTGTTTTACCATCCTGAACATATTCTTCCTGTTGTTTATATGGCCTTTTCTTGTGATTATGGCTTCATCATACAAAAAATAATCTTTTATTTTCAGTTCTTACTGACTTAATTTAACTCTCTGACATTTAACAGTAGCTGTAAATGTTGGTGATATTATCCCCACATCTGGGTTATAATCACATTTATTATAAATGAGGAAATATATCCTTAGGGTCTATCTGTGTATCACTTCTATATGTGTATCTGTACATACATCTATATGTTTTTGGATATAATTCATTATAATTGAAGATTTATTTGTTTTCTCTGTAATAATAGAAACAAGTGTTTTTATTACCAATTTATTTCAGTGTTAGCTAATATTTATATTGGGCGCTATTTTAAACACGTGGGATACAATCATGAATAAATAGACAAAAATCTCTGCCATCAGAGAGCTTACATTCTAGTGAGAGGGAAATAAATTAACATCACAGCCATAACAGCTCTTATTTTGCTGTATAATTGTATTATTTTGTTGACAATAAAATGTTGAGGTCTGGCCAACCTATTAAAATGACATTCTGGTATCCCCTCACCATCCAAATCTATTTGATTCCTGAGTATACAAATAGAAATATCAGTGAGGGATTCTGTGTTACCCAAATTCATTTATTTGTTTGTATATTATGATAGCAAATAGAGTTCACCTAGCAAGGGATAAGCTTCATCTGCCCCTATGATATCATTAAAAGCCTTGGGAAGCATACAGAAACAATAACATCTTAATTTTATCTTTGAGCATTTAAAAAATGAAGTGTTTTTTCATATTTTATTAATTTTAATACTAATCACTAAGCCATTAATATGTTTGGGAAAAGTCCTGCATCCTTTTTTGTCTTTTTTAGCTGTTAGCTTGTAAGCAGGAATTTCTTTGCAACAGTTAGTGAGCTGCTGGCATGGATTTATTCACTTAACAGCCATCCAAGAAGTGTTTCCTTCATAACCTGGGATCTAATTATGATCTAGAGGATCATAAATTTCACTGATATGTTTGAACTTTAATATATATACCAGCACATATTCATGTTTTATTTCTATAATTTTAAAAGTAAGTTTTTCAGTTTCCCCACAAAGCTTCTAAAGTGTATAAATTGGACCTTGGTTGTAATATTTATAGTATATTTTGCCTTATATCTTACTAGTCGCTGGTTTTAACACTCTGTGTTAACTAAATATTTATCGAACTATGGAATTTTTTTTAAATAAAGAATTTAATATTGCAAATTAAATACTTAAGAAAGCTGTTCATCTAAAGCTTTAATATAATTTGTATCATTCTTCCCTGGTACAAAATAATTTTTTCCCTGTTAACCTATTAGTTTCTTATTCTCTGAAGGAAACATTTTACCGTATTTACTATTTCATTGACATAAACAGTCTGGTGGAGTTACAGGTATTTTCTAGTTTTTTAAAACCAAATGCAAATCCATATTTTAGCTAATATCTTAACTTTGGACTAATTTTAATTTAACCTAAATGAAATTTTACTCTTCATCAGCAACCAGTTTCATTACAGTATTTCTTGAAACTATTTACTCTCATAAAATCTTCTCAATTTTTGAGATTTGTTAAATTTGTTCATTTTTTTCTAAAAATTATTTGATTAACATATCTCAGTTTTATGTTTAAGGTTTATGATAAGCTAATTAAATATCAAGAGGCAAGATCTTAACTTACCTTTTGACAAAATAGCTAACTTGCCAAACTGCCATTTTCCACATGATTTATTTTGCTTCTTTTATTTATAGTAACTAGGTTCCCTCGGCCTATGTCTCCTCTTCAAGATGTGTCTACAATTATTGGAAGTCGTGAGCAATTGGCAGTACTACTCCAACTTTATGATTACCAGCTGGAACACGAGGGTACAACAGGCTGGGAGAGTTTACTATGGGTTGTCAATCAATTGTAAGTTACCACCTCCATATTCATTTGGTATACCTCAGTCAGTTGAATGGAATTTAACTGTATTTAGCCTTGGCAGTGAGGAACAAATATAACAGAATATAAAAAATCGAGCAAAACATAACTTGCCATCATCTACAGTAAACTATTTTAGGAGAGGAGATGTACAGCACTGGATATGTAGTTATCTATGAAGATGGTGTAGCAGTTTTATGTCAAAAGGACTTATCTGTAGCCTTGTTGTCTAATAGTGGTGATGGATTTTAAACCACATCCAGACTTACCATTTTTGGAGGCCAAAATGGATGCCATTTTAACCAAGCTCTGTGTAGAGCATCAAATCCATTGATTTGAGTCTCATTAATTCCATGCCCAGAACTCTGCCACTAAGATTCCATATATTTTATAGCATGCAGTTAAAATTTATTTTCAAATGTAAACTTCAGACCTCTTCAGAGGGTCCCAAACAACTCCTTTGCTTTCCAATTTAACTGACTATGAAAAGCAAAACAAAAGAGGTTGTTAGCTTTGCATTGTTTGAGAAATTGGCAAGGAAACAGTAATTTATATGTATCCCCTGCCTATTTTTCTTTCCTTTCATATTCAGGTTGCCACAACTTATAGAAATAGTTGGCAAAATTAATGTTACTTCAACTGCCTGTGTCCATGAATTCTCCAGATTTTTCTGGCGCCTTTGCCGGACATTTGGCAAAATTTTTACAAACACTAAGGTAAAAACTTGTATTCCATGTTTTCTTATATGCAAGAGACATAGAAATGTAATGTGTTAATTGATGCTACAACAGTAAATAAAGCCATGATCCCTTCCTTTACTCTAATTATCTTTTAATATCTCAGAAAACTATGATAGTAAAAGAAAATTCTAGTTGGTCAAAATTCTTATCTTCATTGATGATTTAGCCTAAACTTAGTTTGTATACATTTGTATGTAAGGTCTACTCACTACGGCTATCTCAAAGATACTAACTGTTATTAAAAATATAAAAATATAAAATATATATAAAATATAAAATATATAAAATATAAAAAATATACAAAAATATAAAAATATAAAAAATAACTCAACTGTTATTCTTGATTCTGGCACTTTACCATTGACCACAGAATAGGAAGTGGCTCAGCACACTTTGGTCAAAACCACAGGCAACTGTGGAACCAAAGTAGCTTATATATACAAGAGGTGCTTCAAGAATACCAGCTCTTAGAAAAACATGGACACTTGAGATAAATGCTGCATGTTTAGTCACTATCAGAAGTATCATTTGTCACATATCCCTGCCCACAGCTTATTTGGTAGTTTTGGATTTGAAAATTGGAATGTCCTATCTCAGTTTCTTCCTTGATCCTGTTACTCCATTTGTCTTTGAAACATATTAAGCCAGTTCTTTAGAGACTGTATAAAAACACAAAAAGATGTAGTTGATATAATCAAATGTTAATAGAGACATTTAAAAGGTAAGAATTTTGTACAACTCTTTACTATTAAATCTGTAGTTATTGAAACATTTAAAGCAAAATAGTTTGGTATAGTGGACTGGACAAAATTAGGAAGATGGATTATGTCCCTGTTATGTTTGTGACCTATAATGAATAATTTATCTGAGCTTAGTCTTTTCATATGTGAAAGAAACTGATTCAGTGTCTTTTAGTTCTTTAGTATGATTTGTACATTAGTCTTTTTAACAGTGGTCTTCACTTCAGTTGCAGATGAATATGTAAATTAAGATGCCAGACCTGCCAATAGGAGGGCAGCACCAGACCTTGATGTTACTGTAAAAGCTAAAAGATCACTTTACATTTTTCAGTAACATCTAATTATTAAACATAATTAGCTTTTACTGTTATTAATATTGGCAAAAATTGTTAGACATTTCCAAAAAAAGTAGTTACTGTTTTTTACAAAAGTAAGTAGGAGTCCACTTTAGCACTTAACAGTAAGTGGTTAGCTTCAGTAGCCTGAAATCTGAAATAATGTTACTAATAAAAAAATGAAACAAGTATTTGCTCTAACTTAACTATTAAAGTTAAATTCCATATTTGATGTTTAAATTTAAATTTTAAGGAAATTAAAAGACTAACCTATGTAGATGGATATCATATGAGAATACATTACTAATTGAATACTCTAAATGAGTAGAATTTTCTTATCTTTTTTAAATACAGAAAATTTTTTTTAAGCTGTAGGAGGTAGTAATTCCAAGAGATTAAAAATCATAGAAAATATTTTACTTTAATGAAAGAAACTAAAGACCCTTCAGAAAACACTTGCTGACCTGATTTTTAAAGTATTTTGCCTCTAAAGCTGTTGTTTTCAGTAACTTGACTCTCTTTTTAATCCTAAGCTTCTGAAAATTTACTGTATTTTTAACCACTTGAATCAATGGTCTATAAAGCAAAATAAAGAAATAGTGATAGTAGTAGTAGCAATAGTAAACGTTTTTTTATTGAACCCCCAGTTGGTCCATTGAACCTGAGACTTTTTGGATCTTTTCTTTGGGCTGCTTAGGTAAAACCTCAGTTCCAGGAGATTTTAAGACTGTCTGAAGAAAACATTGGTAAGTTTTTTTGTTACCAATTTTAGAAACAATTAAATCTCTTTACACAGGAAAGATACTATATTTTCTATATGCAAATTGTTTGCTTGAACTAGCAAGTAGAATTATAAAAGAAAATTTATACTGTGGAGTTCTTAGTTTTATAACTGTCACATCTGATATCCCTCCCATCAGGTGGTAGTGAGATTAATTTCTGTCAATTTGATTGTAAATATCTACCATTGTAATCAGATTGACCTGAGGCTGAGCTCATCAATGTGAGTAGTTTTACCTTAGGACATTTGAAGTGGTATGTTCAAGATACTGAAAATTACAAAATAGACTTCAATTCAAAGTTAGTTATTTAAAAGTTCTAAAAATTAAAACAAACATAATGGAATAGAGTACAAAATGTGCATATATGTTTTTAAAGTGGAACATGAGATTTTTGAAAGCTGCCTCTGTTGATAGTTTTTTCTCATCTGTCTTCAAAGGTCTAGTTACCACACTATTGGCCTAAGAACTTGTTTACATGTGGATTTTATGTCCCTGCATTTTTTCTAGTTTCTAGGAAGAAATTGTGTCAAATGGCAGAAAATAAGCATATATAGATGCCCTGCTTTTTTTTTAATAGCCTGATTGATTTTGACTATATAGATAATTCTTATCTCAAATCCTATCTTAGTGACTTAATTTGAGTCATCTATAAAACTCCACTATTGGAGTTCTATAGCATCTTACTACACTGATGGACAGTGACTGTAATGGGGTATGTGGTGGGGACTTGATAATAGGGGGAGTCTAGTAACCATAATGTTGTTCAAGTAATTGTACATTAATGATATCAAAATTAAAAACAAACAAATAATTAACTAAACCATAAACAAATAAATAAATAATAAAATTAAGTAATAGACATGAAAAAAAAACACTATTGGCTCACAGGCATTTAAAGAATGATAAATGAATGCTTTTAAGTTTGAAAACTTGGCTGATTTTTTTTTTTGTTGCTATTATCTGTTCAGTTAATTATTCTTATGATAAATTAGTAAAGAATATTTACATATTTTAGAAACTGACAGATTTTAGAATTCTTAGTTAGCTATGAATGTTTAGCTGTTCACATAGGAAGTGATTATTAACCCCTGTATATGCAGTCTGTGAATTCAACTTAAGTTTCTAACCTCAAAATTTACCTCTCAACTGCCATAGTCACACTCAGCCAACGTCAGTACTCCCCCAATGAAAAAATTATTCTTACCAAGAGAGTACACAAACCTCAAATACCAACTTAGCAATAAGAAATTGCACCTTTTTTTGCTAAAATTTTTTCAGGGCAATTTGTTAAATGTATCTTTTCAACTCAATTTCTTTAGTGTTCTATTTTCTGAAAAGAATTTAAAACCACATGAAAACAAAAATATTTTGAGTACATAAAAGCAAATGTAAAGCACTTAAAACAGTGTCTAAAGATCAGTACATAAGGGCTGTTGGTGCCGTAAATAATGACTGTAATATCATCTCTGGAATCTTTCTTTTGAAAGGATCAACAGGTGCTACATAAGAAAATTTCTCATTTTACAGTGGTTCCAGGGCACTTACCTGTGGTTGGATGCTTTCCCTTCTCCTCCGGCTTTATTAGCCTGACTCCTTCCTACTCCACAAAAATAATCAGGTTCATGTCTGGCTGAAAATCCGATAGAGGATACAGGAGGGGCTCTGAAACTAGGCTAGTACTGGAAACTAGGTAGCATCTCACATCTGGAAGCAGATTAAATAATATGTATCTAGATGGATCTTTTAGCTGAGTGCCTTTACATTTTAGTAAATACTAATTGAAAGCATAAAAATGTATGAAGGCTTGCTTATATGGGCACTTTGAAGACACAAAGAAAACTCTGATTTCTAATTTTGGAAATAAGAATATATCATCTCACTTTGGTTATTAAAAGTTCTTTCCTATTAAAACTGCTTATGCAAATGGCCTGTAAAAAGTATTCTGTAAAAAGTTTTAATTTTACAACCAGTGGATATTGTTTTAATCAAAATTATTTTCCAAAGTAATGATAATATTTATTTTAAGCTTTGTAGCCAGTTGTAATTTTGAATATAATTTGCACTGAGACTTTTTGCTTTACATTTAAAACATACTGAGATTTTTTTTAATTACTTGAATGATTTTAGATTCCTCAGCAGGAAATGGGGTCCTCACTAAAGCTACTGTCCCCATTTATGCAACAGGAGTCCTTACGTGTTACATTCAGGTAAGGAAAAAGTCCTTTTACTGGATAATGTAAAAGCACTTCCTATTTAAAAAGATACTGAATATCATGTGTGTGTAAGTGAAAATGTTACCCATAAAGGAAAACAAGTTTTATTTATTCATTTTATTCAATAACTATTTTATATTTGTTTTAAATTATATTTGAATAATAAATCTCGAGTACAATCCCTGTTACAACAAATAAATTTATATATTAAGTGCTGCTAAGTATTAGACTGTACTTACAGCAGAGTTTCTTTGGTGGTGCACAGTGAATTTTTCATAAACAAACCAAAGAATCGGTATTAGGTAAAGCAAACTATAAAATACTGTATCATTATTTTCATAAAGTACATTTAATCGTACCTTATTTTCTTAATTGTCACTGCATAATAAATTATCCCTAAACATAATGGTTTTATAACACTTATTTGCTCATAGGCTTTGCTCAGCTAGGTGTTTATTCTGCTGGTCTAGCTAGTGGTCACTCATGTTGCTGCATTCAGCTGTTTGGTCAGCAGGTGGCTCAGCTAAGATGACTGAACTTCAGTTTCCGTATAGCGTTAAGACCTCTTTCTCTCCATGAGGTCTCTGGAGCAGCCAGGCCAGACTTACTACATGGTGGCTCAGGGCTCCCAAGAGTGCAAAAGCAGAATCTGCTAGGCGAAAGCTTAGGCCTGGAATTTTCACATCACTAGTATTGCATTCTGTTGGTTAAAGCAAGTCACAGGCCCAGCCTAGATTCAAGAGTAGGGACTAAACAAGGGTGTGAACCAGGAGGTGTGATCATTGGTGGTCACCAATGTAATATTCTGCCACACTCTACTTAACATTCTTTTAAGTAAATGACTCGTGATGTGAATTAAGGCATATCAGTCATTATTAAGTGTGAGGCAGTCCCACCATTAAGGTGAAAATATGGATTCAGCATTTTTAGAAATTAGAATGTGAAAATTACAAAGGAAGACCTTTTCTCCTGAATTTTCCCCCATTATTACCTAATTTGTCTTTTGCCTTTTGAATTCTAAGTACAGAAACTCATATTTATTATGCTCTTCTTCCAAGAGATTTGAGCCATCTTACAGTATTAAAATACAGTTTTTCAGTATCACATGATACCTTACAACAGAAGTTCCAATTCTGCTAAAGTAGCACAGTATTCTTTTAAATTTTTCTTTCCCATACTAGTTTTGAAGACTACCTCATAATATGAATATACACAGAACCCCTATGTATGTAGGATATTTTAAGTCATTTAAGCTTAATGTATTGTCTCTATTGTTCTTAAATTCATGGAGATGAAGTCCTGGCACGTTGCCAGGCATAACAGTGGGCATACCCTTATCTTTAATTTTAGAAGCTGCTCCTACATAATAATTAGTATGATGTCAATATTTTTCTCTTTTTAACCTCTGAAATTTTGCTTAGTATGTTGATTTTGGCTATAAGTAGTATTTTAAGGCATAATAAGGTACAAAATACAAGGTTTTCCTCACAGTAGACTCTCAGTATAAATTTGTGAACAAATGAAAAAGAACATGTCTTGAGTCACTGTGTGAAATTCATGTATCTAAAGAGATAAGAACTTTTCAGCTTGTTACAAAATGTGAATTGAGGTAACTTGCATAGATTGCCAGTGTTATTTGTTTTAGGAAGCTCTCACCAGCTCACATTTTTCTTATTAAACAAAATTTTCTGTTAGGATAAAATCGCTGCTTTGGTAAATAAAAACAAAACTATTTTGGGTCGAATGCATAAATAGTATTACTTGTCTTGATAGTTTAAAAATGAGAAATAGGATTATAAGTTTTCAAATAGAAAGAATCCATGCTCATTTAGAAGTGTATTTCATAGCTCTTATTTCACAAACTAAAGTTTTTTCAGATTTATAGTTTGTTTTCCAAATTTCTGTATACTCTTACGCTTTCCATAGTAGGCAACTAAAAATGAATGAATCTCTCTAATCCAGTATAATTCTCATGCTGGTTTTACAGTGCCTTAGCTTTTCACTAAGTAGACAGTCATGTTCTAAAACTGTTATTTCCTTTTGTTAATCCTTTATCTCTACTTCATTCTAAATTAACCTATGTTGAAAAAAGTTCTAGATGGTAATCCAGTCTTCCTCATGGATCTATTGATTAATATCCAGAAAGTATTTATTATTGACCTAATTATCACTGTTGACAAAAAAACTTGATTCTGACATAGTATATATTTGTTTCCTGATAGAGTCAGATTCTCTTCCCTTAGAGATTCAGGTTAGTTTAACATACAAAGTTATTTTTTTCCTTCCCTAATTTAGCAGACAGTTTTTCAAACATTTTTTAATACAGTGCTATGTGAGAAAAAAGAAATGTTTTCTGACTGTGAAAATAATAATGGCTTGTTAAAGTTTGAAAAATATGAATTATTTTTAAATTAAGGGTGTAACTATTTGTGTGCATAATGTCTGTATTTCAGTAAGCATACAACTTCTCACCACTAAGATATTCTTGGTTATCGATTTTCTATTAGGAGTGTAACTGTTTTAGTAGTTTGTATTTAATTGTTCAGAGCCAAAATTAATGGAAACTAAAATTGGTAAATTAAATTTTAATAACAGAATATACCTTTTTAAGTTCTAAACCAGGGCTACCTAATAAAACTTAACTGCAGTGATGGAAATAATCTGTATCTGAACTGTCTAATAAGGTAGCCACTAGCCACATATGGCTGTTAAGCTCTTGAATTATAGCTAATGTGATTAAGGAACTCAATTTTATTTCACTGAATTTTAAATTTAAATATAAATAGCTACATGTAGTGAGTGGCTACCCTATTGGACAGCACAGTTCTAAATCTGTGAATCAAGATTGTCTTTGTCCTTAGATCATTGTGAATCATACATATGCTTAATAAATATCTTTAATTAAAGTGTTTCCAAATAAGGATATTTTCTCATTTCGTAAAATTTTCTAGTTATAAATAGATTATTATGGTTTTAGTCTACTTGATTGCTTGAAAACTGATAATCAGTCTTTTCCTCTATAGGAAGAAGATCGAAAACTGTTAGTTGGATTCTTAGAAGATGTAATGACCCTGCTGTCATTATCTCATGCTCCTCTTGACAGCCTGAAGGCTTCTTTTGTGGAACTAGGGTAAAAATAATAGCTTATCGTTTTTTAAAAGTCATTATAACATTTTTAAATTGGATTCATAGAATCCATATTTTCAGTCTATAAAGATTGGCATATACACCAAATCTCTTGGTTTTGAGACGTAAGATTTTTTGGGGGTTTTGGTTATTTGTACATTCTTAATATTTTATAATCAGTACATTTGTAATAAAAGAGTGGGGAAAGGGCACAGGCATGTTTTCTTTGAAGCAATGGGAGAAATAAAATCAAGTATAGATGTGAAGAAAATTTAATTGCCCCAAACTGAAAAATGAGCCCCAAATGAAAGCCAGCTCATTGGGCACCTTTTTCCATTCCACCCGGTTAGCCTACTCCTGCTCACCATCACTTCATCTAGCTGCTGAAGCAGTTTTTTCTCAGCCTTTCTGAAAACAGGCTTGTGCGTTGATTAAGCTAAAAGCATAGTTCCTGAACATGCTGCATTTGTTGCTTTGTAAGATGACTTCCTTTTTTAAAGAATCTTACATGTAACATCAAATCGTACAAAGTAATTTCCATATGTTTTGCCAATATTTATCATTAATATTTCTAAAAGTGTAATATTTTTCAGTACACCAGTAAGACACTCTGGCTCTCACTTTTAATATTGATTTTTTTTTTCTTTCAGTGCAAATCCAGCATACCATGAGCTGTTGTTAACTGTTTTATGGTATGGTGTTGTTCATACTTCAGCACTTGTGAGATGTACTGCTGCTAGGATGTTTGAGGTATATAAAAATATGCTTCTGTTGTTTCAGATTATAATTTTTTTTTTAGAAGAGGGAGAAGGGATTTTATTTTTTTAAAAAGGCTTTGCATACTGTGTTATGTTGAGATGTATTTTATAGCATTGAATAGTACCTAGTTGTGTACTGTGTGATGGGGCAGAAATTTAGCTTTGACATATTTAAAGAGTTTTCTAGCCTTATTGGTTCCTTGGATGGTATTCTTACTACCAGTTCCATTTTTCAAATTTTCTTTTAAATTTTACTTTAATTTCCATCCTATGTAAATCTGACTGTACATAAGTTATTAAAGTAAGTGGCTACTAAAAAAAAAAGAAAAAACATTATAGGAGCACTTAAAAGTTGTAAAATATAGTTGATTTCATGAGTAGCATTAAAAATATCAATTATTGCAGTTATGGAAATTATTTTATTGATGTCTCTACCTCATTATTCTCTCACATACAATATCTCGAATAACATCCCTGTACATTAACTATCCACCGATTTATAAGAGAGAAGAGACTGTTCATATAATTTAACTGGATTTTCTTAAATAGATACTACCCAAGTTAAATATGAAAATTGAAATACATATCTTTTATACTCATCATAGAGGAAATTAAGTCATAGCCTAATATATTTACATATATGTGTATATATATTTCTAGAACTTGTACTGGAGCACTAAAATTGCTTTAAAATGTTTGTTACTGCTTCTAAGTCTTACCATAGAGCCAGACTGTCTGTCTCTGCCTCTTAGTGGCAAGTTCAGACTTCTCTGTGTCTTTTGTTTTCTCATCTACAAAATAAAGATGATAATAAGTATACATCTCAAAGGATTGTTGTTAATAGTAAATGAAATAGTACTTATAAATCCCTTAAAACAGTGTCTCACACATAATTAGAGCTTAATAAATGTTAATTGTCATTTTTTAATCTATGCTATTACTTCACAAAATAATAGCTTAGAGAACATGTATTTGTCCAAACTAAAATTGTCCCTAATATGCATGTGATTCTTAAAATATCTTGAAGCATTTATTTGCATAAAAAGAATTGGATAGTCCTCCTGAATTTCACATAAGGTAAATTGCAGTTCAAGAATAGAGCACTGCTATGTTAAAAATATATACCCTCTAAAACTTAAATATATACAATACATTTGTGGAATCTAAAGAAAATGCCATCTTTATCAGAAGTTTGAAAATCCTCTGCCCTTGTTATTCCCTCAGTTATCATACATATTTGGTCAAAAAAACTGTAATGTGTTCTTTGCCAAGGTCAATACCAAATTTTAAAAAATTCAGTTGCTATCTAGTATAAGTTCCTTGTGGCGATAAATAATTTTTGATTATTCAGTATGCTGGAGAAGAGTTGTTATCATGAGAAAAGTCTTTCTTTAGTCCTCTCCTGCCCAAAAAAGGAAAGAGTAGCCTTTCAAATGAGGAGCTATTTCTTTAACCCAACTCTCTTCACAGGATTTTATTCTAAGATCATAAAAGCCGTTTCTTTTGCTTGAACCATTTGTTTCTAAACACCATACCATATGAAAGCATATCATAAATGAAAATAATTTAAGTAAATAAGTGAAGCTTCCTCCCTTTTTATTTGTTTTTGGGTTTTTTTCTGCCTTATTTCTTGTATGTGGCTCTTGTCTGATTTTGGTTTCTGTGTTGCTGTCAGTGCTGGTCTGGAAACTATACCTCTGCTCAAGCAATTTTCAGTGTTCTCTCAGGTTGGTTATGAACTTTGGAGTCTAATTTAAGAGATTTATTTCAGTAATTTTTCAAATCCTTTTATAATAAAAAATTTTCACTGAGCATGCCAGTAAAAGTCATCAGCAGGAAAAGTTAAAATTACTTTTCTGTCAATGACCCTTACTTTGAACAAACAAGAGTTCTTTTGATACTGATAGTTCATAACTTTCTCCTGCTCTTATTCCTGCTTCCCCTCAAAATGAGTTAATTCAAATTAGAAACATAAAACACAGGACACTTGAAATAAAAAAAAATAATAATATTCACAAGAGACCAGAAACTGTTGAAAATAAAACAAGAAATGGATATAGCAGGAGCATAATATGAGATACTTCATGAAATTGAACACTAAATTTAGATCTTGAGTTTTCAGACAGCAGAACAAAAAGGGGAAACCCAACCAGTCATTTAATTATTTGTTAAATAAGAGGCAGTATTTACTTTTTGAATTACAGATTATTGCTGAAATTGATTTATAAGGAGACATCAGAGACTCTTTAGTGTGACATAATAGATTTCCCAAAGATGTAGGAAAAGCTTTATATCTTTCTTATATCAGTCGTAAGGAAATTAAGCATGTAACATTAGACCTCAACTCCAAGAAGGGGTGGACTTTCAAGAAAAATGTAACTCAGTCCATTTTCCAGCTTTACTTGTTGGTGTGAAAGCTCTGGACAAGTTACTTAACTTCTCTGTAAGGCTGTTTCTTCATCTGTTAAAACATTGGTAATAATTGTACTCACCTCATCAGGTTTAGAGATCCAGTTATGTATTGTGTGTAATTGATAGTTCTTAAATTGTGCTTTCTGATTTTCTAGCTTATAAAGAAATTAAACTTAAAACTCCAGAACAATGAAAAATTAACTTGTCCCCTTAAACTGTCCCTTCTTTTAATGCTTTTTGGCTGGCACAAGATAGCAAGCAGGCATTTTAAGTACACCGGTACTGATTCAAATCTAAGCTATCTTATTTTTAAATAAGAGAAGAAAAGTTTTATTTGGTAGTATCTGAACTTCTTTCCCGTTTATTTCTACCTGACATCTGTAATTAAAAAAATAACAAAAAATCTTTTGTCATTCCTTCCTAATTATCCATGACTTTTTATAAAAAGTATTTCAGAATATTGAAGTAGATTCTAAAATGAATAAGCAGTTAAATGGTAACAGATTATTGTAAAATTAAGAATTTTCACAAAGTGAACTGTGCTCTCTGATATTTTGTGAAGGAACAGTGTCTTACATATATGCACACAGTGTTGGGGTTTTGTTACAAAAATTCTGTGGCACCTTACATCTTCAGTGACAACTAGTTCCATCACAAAATTAGTATAGGATTAGTGTTTAGGATTAATTTGCATTTACATTCTGAAATTGAGAATGTTGAATTAGGATGTTGCCCTTCTCTGTTGAACTCAGAAAATTCAGTGCTTTTTATAAAAATAAAATGCCTACTGCTCAGTAGTGTCCTCTTATTCTATGATTTAGGGTAGGTTGATGGATGAATTCTTTTTATGATTAGATGATAGATGGTTCTCATTTTGCTGTTGTGCTTTTTTGGTTTTGTTTTATTTTTGAGCTTTTAGAGAAATGTAAAACAGAGAACTGTTTATAAATGTTAACTACTTGTGCCAGCCAAAAATTGTTTTTAATTGATAATTTTTTTCCAAATATATCACAAATCTTATATCCTTGAAGTAGTAGTAATAATTAAACTGGCATTTCTTGAATGCCTAGTCTTTTTTTTTTTTTTTTAAATTTAATTTAATTTAATTTTATTTTTTTATTGAAGGGTAATTGACAACAGTATTACATTACATTAGTTTCAGGTGTATAACACAGTGATTCAACATTTATATACATGATAATTCTAGGTACTAGCTATCACCATACCAAGTTGTTACAATATTTTGACTATATTCCTTATGCTATACATTACATCCCGGTTACTTATTTATTTTACAATTGGAAGTGTGTATATATATATATATTTTGTGAGGGCATCTCTCATATTTATTGATCAAATAGTTGTTAACCACAATAAATTTCTGTATAGGGGGGTCAATACTCAATGCACAATCATTAATCCACCCCAAGCCTAATTTTCGTCAGTCTCCAATCTTCTGATGCATAACGAACAAATTCTTACATTGAGTACAAATTCTTACATAGTGAATAAGTTACATGGTGAACAGTGCAAGGGCAGTCATCACAGAAGCTTTCGGTTTTGTTCATGCATTATGAACTATACACAGTCAGTTCAAATATGAATATTCATTTGATTTTTAAACTTGATTTATATGTGGATACCACATTTCTCTATTATTATTATTTTTAATAAAATGCTGAAGTGGTAGGTAGATACGAGATAAAGGTAGAAAACATAGTTTAGTGTTGTAAGAGAGCAAATGTAGATGATCAGGTGTGTGCCTGTAGACTATGTGTTAATCCGAGCTAGACGAGGGCAATAAACATCCATGTATGCAGAAGATTTCTCTCAGAACATGAGGGGGTAGGTTCTAAGCCTCACCTCTGCTGCTCCCCATTTTCTCACCAGATGGCCCCCTGCGACTGTGCCTGTCTTAGGTTGTTCCTCCCTTGAGGAATCTTACCCGCCTCTGTTGAATGCCTAGTCTTTATCAGACATATTATTTAGGTATATTATGTGCAGTTAGTAGGGCAGCAGTCCTTTAAGGCAGATGACAGTATCATCATTTTCAGATGAGAAAGCTGTTTCAAGAGATTATGTAATAAATCTAAGGCCACATAGCCTTAAGTGGAGAGCTAGAATCTGAATCCAGATGTGATTCCTGCATGTCATACTTTCCACTAGACTGCATTGTCTCTGTACCTCAGAAAATAATGTGATGAGAAAGGTTGGGAACTCTCCGGTGTGATTTTTAAATTTATTTGCTGTAGAGCAATCAGAAGCAATTCAGTTGTGGCTGCTAGCCTTCTGAGTTTTGTTTGAAAACAGTCCAGTTTCTACCTCATTGGTCATAACAAAATCACAACAGGTTTACTTAAAGAAGTTTAACCATAGAACCCAGTGTGCATCTTCTTTTTAGTTTCTTTGAAAATAAGTAAAGCTTGCTTCTAAATTGCATCAAATTGAATGTAGAAATTGCATAGACTAGTTGACCAAAAGTACAGACTGCCATTAATTGGTGACAAACTGTTTCTATGGACTGCTAGGCTATTTAAGCTTCATTTTCCTCCTAAGTAATTTCTGCCTTTATAAAGCACTCTAGTAGCAGTATTTGCTTAGCTTCTAATTTTGGTTTTGCTTTTGTGTTTTCTCTCTTTCTCTTGGTTGTTCCTTTCTTCTCCCCGTGGCCCTGTGTTTGCTCTTTCCGTGCATCGCCTGTGTACCCCCTACGCTGACCAATCAGCTGTTGGTGAAGGGGGTGAATGAGACTCTGGTAGCTCAGAGGGTTGTTCCTGCTCTCATTACTCTCTCCAGTGACCCTGAAATGTAAGTGTCATCCCTGCCTTTTATATTCGGCATCCCTTTAAAATGTGCCTTTCAAGAAATAACCATCAGCTTTTTAATTCATTGAGAAAAACATATATATCTTTAAAATAATACTGGATTATGCTCCCTTGATTTTAAACTTCATCATACTGCTGTTTATGTATCTTTTAAAGTCAACCCTCATAGTAATTACTGCCTAATTCGGAGGCCAAAAGCTGAAAAAAATGTATTACTCATATTAGTCCTCAATAAACGTTTCCAAAACTTAAAACACGCTGATGGACTATTTCTTCCAAGCCAAGAAGGGATGCTCTGCTAATCTCACTAACATGTTGTTACCAGTAAGTATAGTGGCATGAACCAGAGGCTTAACATTTTAATGTCTGTTGTGGATGACTACACCAAGAAAGGCCAATGAGTCTGCCTGCCCATCCTCAGTCACAGCTAACCCAGTTCTCATTCCAGTTTACCAAACCATTTTTTATTGCATGTTGACTGGTTTACAGCTGACTCTTCGAGGCATGAGTGAAGCGTTAGTTGACAAGCGGGTTGCTCCGGCCCTTGTTACCTTGTCCAGTGATCCTGAATTGTGAGTTTCACAGACTGCGACCTTAAGTTATCCTGTCTGTCTTTTTGAGCATTCTTCTTGGTCTGCTTTTTTTTTTTTTATTTAATTTGTCATTGCTAGAGACTAATACCATATAAATTTATCTTGTACTTACTTTGATATGCATTTTAATAATAATCAGCTTTTCAACTCAAAATTTCAGTTTCTTTCTTTTTTTAATTCTAACAGTTCTGTCAGGATTGCTACAATTCCAGCTTTTGGCACTATTATGGAAACAGTTATTCAAAGAGAGGTAGGAAATAATTGAAATGTGTTTATATCTGTGTACTGTTGAGGTGATGGTAACACTTGACTGTCCCTGTTCCCAGTGCTAGGGGCAGAGAATGTCCTACCTTTCATTTTTCTTCTTAATTAGTTATGGGTCAGAGGAGGATCTCAGTATTTGAAAACATGAGATCTTTACCGAAGTATATTTTATATCCTAAGGAAGTTTCTAGTCTTTCTTCTCAATTAGAAAACTAAGTATAAGCCAACTCTCAGATGTCCTGCTTTAAGCCTAGCTCGGTATTGCAGTTTTGAATAATGCTTCAAACCAGATCTAATTCCAAAGCCTGCTCTAACCGGTAGACTTCTGGATAGTCTACATAAATTTCTGATTGCCAGTTTGCACAGATTTCAAGACTCTTTTCCAGATAACTTTAGAAATGCAAACCTATCTCTGTTTCACAAATCAAGCCTACAAGACATCTCTGTTCTCATAACTGTGTCATTGATGACCAATGTGCCAATCTCATAGTGGACTGGTACCATCTCACTTCCGCACACGTCACTATGACAACCTTCTGTTGTGCCTGCTTCAGGAGATTGCCAGGGTCTTTCTTCCTAAACATTACTTTGATTCAGAAATTTGTGATTTAATTCCAAGTTTGTTAGGTTCTAGCTGCAATATTAACTGTAAGACACAGCTAGTGTCTAAGAATTAGACATGTCTTAGTATTAGAATTTCATTCTTTATTAGCAAATTGGACATGTCCTTATACTAATGAAAAGCCCTATGGACTAGAATATAAATTATTTGTGGACATATTACTTAGCCACTTAAATGAAAAACTAGGTTTTCCATCCTGTGTACATTTTACAAAACAAAAACTAATTTGTAAAATCCTTTTGTCATATAGATTTTTTATTTTTTTAAAAATTAAACAACTTTGTTATGGGGAAAAATTTTTTCCATTTTTTCACTTATATATTTGTCTGGTGAAGCAACATTTTAAAAAAAGCATCGTTCTGCAAAGCTTGCAGCCTTGGCAGAATTTCAACATGTTCTTAAAATCCTAAAATAAAGTGTCTTTTAGGGAAATGTGAGTAAGATGTAAGTCATTAATGACTCATTGCTTTCAGAAGGTGAATAATTGGGTAACATACACTGTGATTTAAAAATTAAAATTTAGACACAAAACCATCAAATTTGATGATTTGTAAATTTTTTAAGTATTATGGGGTTGTTTTGTTTTTATAATTTGTTGGGGTATGGTTGTATTTTCAAAAACCAAAAAACATAAGAAGTAACAGCATAAATAAAAATGTTAAGATCATTGAGCCAAACGACTAAATAAGTACATATCTAATTCCAGATTTCTACTATCAAGTCAATATAAACCATTTGAGTCCAATTCTGCAAGCCATGTTTACTATGTACCTTGTTCTTTAACAACTCAATTTTTAATATTCTGTAAAATGACTTTATTATATCTAATTTTAAGTTGCTGGAAAGAGTGAAAATGCAGTTGGCTTCTTTTCTGGAAGATCCTCAGTATCAAGACCAGTATTCTTTGCACACAGAAATCATAAAAACATTTGGTAGAGTTGGGCCTAATGCAGAACCAAGGTTCCGAGATGAGTGTAAGTAGCATTTTTCTACCTTTTTTCCTGAATTCTTAAGTAAGATCAAAGTCAAAAGCTTTTCTGAGGATTTGTCATGTGTTAAAGCCTTTGTATACTTTATCTTTCATATACTGAAAGCTGAAAGTGTTTTATACTATATACTGATTATGTAAGATGTGAAAAGTAACTCATAAAACAAGTTATTTTAAAAACATTTCTTAATAACTTAATTTCAAAATATTGTGCTCCCTTTCATTTAAAGCTTCTTATTTAATTCTTATTTTTAAGGAAATTTTCATGTGTTTGCATGAAAAATACTTTATGAGAAATACGCTTTCCTTCCACTTAGTATATCATTCAGCTATGATACATCATTTTGTTTTAATTCACAGCTCGTTGGTCTGCTAAATGAGCTGCATGATTATCTGGTAAAGCATCTTGTCTAGTTTCTCTACTAACTCTTTTACTCAACCTTTATGACAGCAACTTTGGGTAGCATCAAAGCATCTAGTAATTAACTCTTACTCCAAAGCGTGTCAGTTATCACTTCTGTAATCTAATCCTTTTATTTTTAGCAATTTGACATGCTCCAAAGAGGACCATAAGTTTGACTTCTTACGTTAGTTTGGTTTCTGATACAAAATTGTATTCTTCCATAGACTAGTTGTTGTATATCCAGCCTGATATTTTTTAATATTAAGAGTCGACAACAAATATTGTCAGGGTTTGGACTGCAGTGTCCAGAAAGTGTTGAGGACATGAACACTTACTGAGCTATAGAAACACAATTTTAAGATTATTTTTTGGTGGATAATAGTGCTAGTAACAAGAAGAGAAAATAACGATATTTCATAAATTAACAGAAAAAGATTTGGTATTTTAGTTAGTGATAGAGATAATTCTGCATGTTGTAACATCAGATTTACATGTGATCCTAGTAAAAATTCTGAGAGTACTTTGACTACCTTTTTTGAGGCTGTAATCACCCTGACACAAGGAGAGTAAGTCTTGGCTTCTGGTTCAAGGAATAGGTTAAATAGGCACTGAGTCTTTGGCATGTGCCATGTTGAGTTAGTAATTTTCTAGAACATAATCCAACCTCTTTCTGTACATTCAAAAGACAGATTTATGGGACACAAAGTTAGAAATTTTCTTTTTATAATGGTCCCAAAATAACAATTAAAGGTTGCCTTGGGAAGAGATTTGAGGATAGCCATTTCCACTGCTTAAATAGGTAGTAAATCATTGTTCCTTGAAGACTTCTAACTTGCTGTGTACCCACAAGTATATCTTATACAATCTTCTTTCCTATTTTCACACCAGCCTTTTTTTAAGACACATTTTTTCCTTTTGTACTTTCTGCCCAGTCAACTGGCTTCCCTTTTGCTTTAAAACTTCACGCTGAGAAATTTAATGTCCTGTATTAATAAGATTAATGGTTGATAAAATAGAACCCATATTGACAAGAATGGTGTACTGTTTATCCATCTATAGTTATAGACAATTCCCTTTGGGAGTTTAAGGAAGGGAATAGAATTGCTGGGTGGTAATATCTAACTGGACTGGCATTTTGGATATTTGTCCCTCTATTTCTTAGAGAATGGAGGGCATTGGTTCTTCCAGTGGCTCCTTAGCTCACCTAGCTCTTAGTTATCACAGGAGCTTTTGGTCTTGATTTTATTCCAGGGGCCATTGGTTGTATCTGAAACATAATACATAATTTGTTTTGTTTTCAGCTTTTTAACTTTAAAAGGCTCTCTGAAAATGATTTAGTCATACATTGGAGATTTTCTAATGTGGCAGTTTTACTCAGATTAGTTTTTTTATCCCCCAGTGTTTTTTTTCAGACCTGAACCCATTTACAGAAAGAGAAAACAAAGTTCCCTTTACTAAGGCTGTTGGATCTTCTCTAAGTATATTTTGAAAGTTTAACAAAATCTATTTTTATAAAATCTCCTATTGATTTATCTTTATTTTGTGTGCAGTTTTGAATCTTTGTCCAGTCTGCCCTTAGGGAAAGGCTTCTGCAATAGCCTTATGTTGTGTATTTCCTATTTTCCTTGCCCACTGAAGGTCTGTTGTAGAATTATGCACATCTAGGTTATTAAATCTTTGAACCATTTATCTCTGTCTAAGAGGTTAACAATTAAGTGAATTAATTGGTATGGATGTGGTAGCCAGGACAGTATGTATATAATGAACTGTTAAATTCTGTAGTAAATTTCTGTCTGTCTTCTAAGATTTAGGAAGATCCTTAATTATAGCTTTTAACTGGCTCTAGAACAGAATTTACAGTAACTTAAATATATGGGTTTTCTAGTTAAGCAATTTTAAGGGGATATTGTGCAGTGTGGGTTTTGAGGTTCTGAAAAAAAAACACTGAGGAAAGGATTGCTTGTATAAGAAGTCAGAAAAGGAACAGAAGTAATAAAGAAGCTATGTGTCAGTAGATAACAAAATGCAAGGAAAATAAGTTCCAGAATGTTTGGGCAGAATGAACTAGAGAATCCTTGAAAGGGACTTAGAGCCACGATTTTGTTGAGGTCTCAGCATGTCATTTAATGAATTGGAGTTTCAGTGAATTCATTGGGATGTCAATGTATATTTGGAGTTTTTGTCCCCTAATTTTTCTACAACTCCTCTTAAGTATGTTGTCACTAATTTTGACAAGTCACAAAGTCCCCTAAAAATGACCAGTGTTATTCTAAGTCTTGTGAGAGTTTTCTTTGTTTTGGAGGGTTTTTTTTAGCCATTTACTATGGTAAGCATGAAAATTTTGATTTACTGTTAGTTTACTGAAGCAGGAGGGTTTTTTTGGAGGAGATTGTTAGGCTTAAACATACATAAACTCAATGCAAACATGAAAGGAGTCACTACAGTTGGTCTAGTTTATCAGAAGTACATGCTCATGAATGGTATTTTGGGTTCCCAAACCAAGCAGAGACTAGAAAAGGGCCATATGATGAACAATTTGATAATCACTGACCCCTGGTGCCATCTCTCCAAGGAACCCTGGTTTTAGTGGGAAATGGTATTTAGAAAACACAATCTTAGGCATTAGGGGTGTTCATTGTTACTGAATTGGTTATTGTTTCTTGGTCTGTCACTTCTATTTTAGCAGTAGGTTGTCTGTATTTTTAAATTGTACCTTATTCATTGAAATGTAAGATATTGAGCCCATCGAGTGACTTCAAAACTCAACCAGTATTTGACATTGGTCTTTGCTAAGAATTTTAATAAAACTAAAGTTAGTGATAATTGTATGAAGGTGTGAAATAATTTGATGTTGAAAAAGAACAAGTATATTTATTTTGTAGTAACATTGGTAATAACCTGGTTTTGAGAAAGAAACTTACTTGTAAAGAGAACACAAGAAGTAGGTTGTTTACATTTGTTATTTTGTTTCATTTTTCAAATTAAGAAATGGAATTGCAGTGAGGCCAAATGACCTGTATACATCCTCACATAATTAGTTTATAGTGACAGTGCTATAATTGGTTTCTCCTAAATTCCAGATCACTCTTTATTCTGAAAAAACATGCTTTCTTCCTTAGGGATAAAAAGCAAGCTTAGAGCATAGGATGTGGGTAATCATCTAGAATTGAGATGAAATTTTGTAAATAAAAATGAAAAATTATTTTAAAAAATGTATGGGTTTTGTATGTGCATGTTTTGGATAAAAATGTAACAATTTCTTTTCTTTTCTTTTTTTTTTTTTTTCAGTTGTTTTACCACATTTGCATAAATTAGCTTTGGTGAACAACTTACAAATTGTGGATTCTAAAAGACTGGATATTGCTACTCATCTTTTTGAAGCCTACAGTGCACTTTCTTGTTGTTGTATCCTTGCTTTAGTCTATAGTATATAAGCAACCTTACAGTGAATGTCAGTTGTTAGAGACTGAGAAGTAGAATTTCATTTTCTCTACCTTTCTTAAATAAGGATTACATAAAATTAAAAAATTTAATTTTACTTGCACTGCTCCTTTTTCTAGCCATCTCATAATTTAAAAAGATAATTTTAAGTCCTCTATGCTTGTATGTTTTATAGTTTTGAAAACATTAACTGAAGTTTTATCTATATTAATTGGATATTGAATTGAGCAAGAACTGAGTTATAGCTGGGGTTTCTGTTAATTAAAAGGAATTCATGTATGTGTCCTGGCGTTCAGATTTTTCAGTGACTGTTTAGCCATCTGTATCCAGTAGAATACTATGAGTGTCTCTTGGAGAGATACCACTCGTTGAAAAAGTACAGTTCCAGCATGGCTATTTTGAATGATGGTGGAGCTGGATCATCTAACCCATGTCAGCCACTACATTTTATAATAATTAAACTAATGCATAAAGGCATTAGTGACTTCTGTTTTTTATAGTTAAAACCAAAGCTGTGACTAGAACAAAGAACTTTAGCTATCCTATTAAATGTTCTTCTTACTGTCTTAGTAAAATAAATGGTAAAATAAAGCTAAGAAGGAAGTAAAGATAAAGATGGGTAAAGTGAACTCTAGCTTCTAAGCTCTCCCATTAAAAAGCAGACTGGTTCAAGAAAGGGGAAATAAGAGATTGAAAAAGGAATGAGAGGCCAAGTACTCAAACAGAACTAGAAAAGTACATGCCAGACAACATTATCAGAGAACTATGATTATGACAGAAAAAAATGACAAGAGAGGTTCCCAGTGATTCATAGGAGAAAATAGAGGACAAAGAAGAGCTTCAGGATTAACACTGATGGTTCCGTATTGTTATCTACCAGTTTGAAGTAGTAAGAAGTGAACAGGTAATTTTAAGATAAGTATGTTCCAAAATACCAGACACTCATTAGCATTGGATTCTTCTCTAGAATGTTCCAGTGGAAGGTTATTTTTATTCAGAACAAATCAAATTAAAAACAGAGCTATCTGTTAAGGAGCTGTTTGTCCTTTTGGAAATATTAAAATGAAGTTGGATGCATGGTTGAGAGTGTTTTATTTTGGGAATCTACTACAACTATGCATGTGGATAATGTGGTCATATTTTTTGTAATGTAGACTATAAAGTGGGTTGGATACACCATAATTTGATAATTTGGTACCTCAGCTATCCATTATCTCCTATAAGTTTAATTCCACTAAAAGGAGAACTTACTACCATTCTTGATTTACCATGTTGGCATTTTCAATTTAGAGAAGATAGAGGAAGCAAAAAGAGGAAATGATATATTCTGAATTAGCAAGGAAGAACTCTAGTAATGGAGAAGTGACAGGACCTTTACAAGAAAGTCATAATGGCATGCCAGAGTTTGTATTTCAAAGAAAGAAAATATTGGTATGTTTATACTTGTCTTTGTGAAAATAGAGGTTTAAAAATGTAAGTGAAAAGTCCTGTATAACCTTACATAGCAGAGAGTTTCTAAAGGAATATACCTCAAGGAAAATGGGAAAGTCAAAGATCAAAAATCTAGCTCACTAAAACCAAATTTTCCAATTGGGGAAGGCAGTGGTTTCTAAAGAGCATGGAAGTCTGTGTAGGAGGAATATTATTGTGTGTTTAGATATGCACAGCATATTAGTAGAATAAATACAGTAAATAGTCTTTACACCAGTATTGTAAGGGAAAGAACCATCTTAACAGTAGACCTTGTTCAAATACTAAAAGTATTCTGCATGAGTCAGAACTTGTACTTCTGTTAACAGGGTGGTGTGGCCACAATAAAATCACATTGTCCAAATGTGTTCTGCTGTTCCATTGTATTCTGAACTGATAGAACAGAGCAGTGTTCCTTTCAGCACTAATACCATATTTTAACAGGGACATAGAAAAACTAGTGCTTAACATTCCACGTAGTAATAAGTCAAGAAATCATATTTTCAAAAATTTGAAGGAATTTAAAAATGCTTAACTTGGAGAAGAGGTGGCTTGGGGATGAAAAGATAATTCAAAGATGACCAGGAAATAATATTTTCAAGGTTGTTACATAGAAGAAAGTTTAGACACATTGTGTAACTAAGGTGCAGAGCTAAAACTAACAAGCAGTAACTACAGAGAGGCTGATTTTCTTTATAAGAGAAACTTTAATTGAGCTATCTAAATGCATGATCTCCTGTAACAAAGCTGTGAGTGTCCTGTCATTGTCAGCTGCCAGAGGCCCTATGACTGTCATTCCTGGGTGAGGTGGAGGTGATTCCTGTTCCCAATATCAAATAGAACTTAAACAACCTCTAAGTTTCCACCCCTTAAGAGAGATTGTGTGATTCCATGGGGATTTAAATGTTGGACCAAACTGAGTAGAAAGAAAGGAGAGTGACTTCCCCTTTATCTCCAAATAAAGCCATCTTCAGCTTCTCAATTCATGCCAATATTTCTCTAGATCAGACTCTTAACTGCTTATCCAAAGGTCACTCACAGTTACGTATTAGTGGTACTTTCCCCATATTTATAAGACAAGACTACATATCCATTAGGGTGCAGCCCTCTATATGTCTGTGGGGACTTAGTTCAACCAAATAATGTCTGTATTTTAAGTACTACCTACTTATAAGTCACTCATTTCAGAAACTTTGTTTATAAACAATTTTTATTTATAACTATCTTAAGGCAGTTGTTCTGTATTATACTGATTATTTAATGAAATTCATTATAGCTTTTTGTTTTTGTTTTCAGAAAGACTAAATCATCTTTATTTGTATTTACTGGCATTTTCCACTTTAACATGGTACAATATTAAAATATGAACTATTTTTAAATGGCTGACAACTATGATAAGGGAAGAATGTGTCAAAATTGACATGAATAACAAGGTGGATTGTTGAGAGAAGTATCTGCTTTCCTGATTCCTTTAAATTTCAGGATAATCAAGTACAACTCAAAGATGACCAGGAAATATAACTAGTACTAAATTTAAGTCATTACAGCAAAAGCTGTCTTACCCAATTCAGTTAAGACTTTAATGGGTCAGTTTAATAGGATGGTTAAAGCAAGAAACCAGGAAAGTGATATGTATCTAAGATTAACTTAAAAATACATAAATACATTTTCTTTTACCAATCTTTTGATGTAGGGCTGAGGCATTTTGTGTAATTCTGCTGATTAGAGTTAAATATCTTTCTTAGATAAATTACATCCATAATGTGATTGTCTGATTTTCAATTTAATTTTCTTTAAAGAGGACCCAGAAATATTTCTGATACTGGGTATAGAATTTCTTGTTTTCTCCTTTTTTCCTAATCTCTTAAAGTTGTCCCACACATACATAATTAAACAGCAGTGTTTTAAGCAATTGGCCTTAGTCAGTTTTTTTCTAAACAACTTAGAAATGTTCATTTTCTTACTTTTCATGCTCATTTCATACTCACTTAAACATCTAATTTAATTACCTGACTTGATTTTCACATTCATTTCACGTGTTTGTATGGTATGTAATTGGATTGTGTTACAATAATGAATACCTTTGATATAAAGAGATTTGTGGGAATGGACACATTTGACTCTTCCTTAGTAACTAACTCAGCAGCTGAGAATCGTGCTAGAAGGGAGCCGAGTTGCTCTAAGTGATCAGCATGCCAGAGGCACCACTTGAGAGAGCTGCTCCTTTTATTTTACTCTGTTATTCTGTTGGACATACCAGTTTGAATTTTTTAAATTCCCTTAACCACTTTGTCTCCAGTCATTTCAGAGGACTTAATGGTTAATCACTTTTTACCTGGTCTCAGATGTTTAAGGACTGACATGGAACATCTTTCTCCCGAGCATGAGGTAAGCTGCTGCGTTGATGCATACCCTCCTCCACTGAATATAATTAGAATTTAATAAGATAATGTACATGAAATGCTTTTTATCTATAAAATGCTGTACAGTATTATCTCTAACCATCAACTTTCTTACAAGCAATGTGTCTTTTTTCTATTTCCATTTCCTCGTAACTCTGTGTATTTGTCTTCCTATTTCTTCCAAAACCCTGTTCAGCATTTACAGGCACACTTCAGAGATAGTACAGGTTTGCTTCCAGATCACCATAATAAAGCAAATATTGCAGTAAAGAGAGTCAAATAAATTTTTTCATTTCTCTTGCATATAAAAGTTATGTTTACACTATATTATAGTCTGAGGTGTGCATTAACGTTGTGTCTAAAACTATATACCTTAATTTAAAATACTTTCTTGTATTAAAATGCTAACAATCATCTGAGCTTTCAGAAAGTTAGAGTCTTTTTGCTGGTGGAGTGTCTTGCCTCAATGTTGATGGCTAGACTGATTGAGGTGGTAGTTGCTGAAAGACCAAGTGGCTGTGGCAGTTTCTTAAAATAAGATAATAGTGAAGTTTGCCTCATCAATTGATCCTTCCTTTCATGAACAATTTCACTGTAGCACGTGATGTTTGATGGCATTTTACCCACAGTGTAACTTCTTTCAAAATTGGAGGCAGTCCTCTCAAACTCTGCTTCTGCTTTATCGACTATATTTATGTAATATTCTAAGTCCTTGTCATTGCAGTAATCTTAATAGCATCTTCACCAGGGAGGTGTAGATTCCATCTCAAGAAACCACTTTGTTTGCTCATCCATAAGAAGCCACTCCTCATCCATTGTAGTCTTCTCATGAGATTGCAGCCATTCAGTCACACTTTCAGACTCCACTGGTAATTCTAGTTCTCTTACTATTTCCACCACATCTCTAGTGACTTCCTCCACTTAAGTCTTGAACCCCTCAAAGTCATCCATGAGGGTTGGAATCAACTTCCAAACTCCAGTAAATGTTGATATTTTGACCTCTTCCCATGAATCACAAATGTTCATAATGGCATCTAGAGTAGTGAAACCTTTCCAGAAGGTTTTCTGGAAATTTACTTTGGCCAGATCCATCAGAGAAATCACCATATATGAAATGTATTTCTTTTTTTTTTTTTTTATTGATGGGTAGTTGACGCATAGTATTACATTACATTAGTTTCAGGTGTACAACACAGTGATAAAACATTTATATACATAATTCTAGGTTCCAGCTATCACCCTACCAAGCTGTTACAATATCTTCACTATATTCCTTATGCTATACATTACATCCCGGTTACTTATTTATTTTACCATTGGAAGTCTGTCCTTTTTTTTTTTTTTTTTTTTTTTTTGTGAGGGCATCTCTCATATGTATTGATCAAATGGTTGTTAACAACAATAAAATTCTGTATAAGGGAGTCAATGTTCAATACACAATCATTAATCCACCCCAAGCCTAATTTTCGTCAGTCTCCAATTTTCTGAGGCATAACAAACAAGTTCTTACATGGAGAACAAATTCTTACATAATGAATAAGTTACATAGTGAACAGTACAAGGGCAGTCATCACAGAAACTTTCGGATTTGCTCATGCATTATGAACTCTAAACAGTCAGTTCAAATATGAATACTCATTTGGTTTTTATACTTGATTTATATGTGGATACCACATTTCTCTCTTTATTATTATAATTTTTAATAAAATGCTGAAGTAGTAGGTAGATACAAGATAAAGGTAGAAAACATAGTTTAGTGTTGTAAGAGAGCAAATGTAGATGATCAGGTGTGTGCCTGTAGACTATGTGTTAATCCAAGCTAGACAAGGGCAATAAAACATCCACGTATGCAGAAGATTTCTCTCAGAACAGGGGGGGTGAGGTTCTAAGCCTCACCTCTGTTGATCCCCAATTTCTCACCTGATGGCCCCCCTGCGACTGTGCCTGTCTTAGGTTGTTCCTCCCTTGAGGAATCTTACCCGTCTCTGGCTAACCAGTCATCTTCCGGGGCCATACAGGGAAATGTAAAGTTGATAAGTGAGAGAGAAGCCTTATTGTTTGAAATGGTTAGCTTTTTATTTCTTTGCATATTTATGCCCTGTAGCTTCTATGCCCAGCATTTGTCTTGAGGTATCTTTACCACTTGGAAGAATTAGGATACTCGGTAAATTTGATATGAGGCACAAATTCTATTTAAGGGTTGTAATTAGGAAGGAAGAAGAAAAGCTATAGAAGTAGCAGGCGGAAGAAAACAAGGGAAGATTGATTATTTCTTTGACATATCTTCTTGTAGAGTAACTTCAGCATGTATAGGTTTTAAACTACTAATTAAATTGCGCACACACATTAACATAATAGGAGTATAGTTACATAACCAAAGCATACCTATAATTACCAGCCATCTCCAGTGAAACCAAGAAAACCAGTTAGGCACCTTAGGCATTTGTGAAAACTTATCTATGATATGGTGGATATTGTCCAACTGAACTTGAACAGTCTGAGAGAAATCAGACAAATTAAAACAACCCATTCCTGGGGACTGTTCACATGCCATATGTTCTTTTAACAGTAAATAGTTTGTAGTTGTAAGACTTTGGAGCGCTACAATTTGCACTTCTCCTAATTCTTGGTTGAGTTCCAACAGTATAGATCCAGTCAAATTTGTTGTTTTACTGTATGCACAGGCCAGCTTAGATATCTCCTTCTTCATTCCCATGGCAAGTCCAGGAACTGGTGGGATGAGTGCATCTACAGCTGTAGCAGTGCGTGGATCTTTGTTGGGGTTTTTTGATGATCATCTTCTGGCATGAGTCTTCCCGAGAGTGCTGATGTTGGAAGTTCTTTTTCATATCGTATCTTAGTTCATTTTCGGGGTAGCCCAATTAGGCTTTGATCTTCTGTATAAACACAAACAGACCCTTTGCCTACACTTTTATATGCCCTTTATACCCTGTGTAGAACTCATTGGAGGTTACCACACAGGAACTGCCCTTTTTTTTGTTGTTTTGTTTTTTTTGTTTTGTTTTGTTTTTGGAATCACTAATCTACACTTACTTGACGAATATTATGTTTACTAGGCTCTCCCCTATACCAGGTCTCCCCTATAAACCCCTTTACAGTCACTGTCCATCAGCATAGCAAAATGTTGTAGAATCATTACTTGCCTTCTCTGTATTGTACAGCCCTCCCTTTTCTCCTACCCCCCCATGCATGCTAATCTTAATACCCCCCTACTTCTCCCCCCCCTTATCCCTCCCTGCCCACCCATCCTCCCCAGTCCCTTTCCCTTTGGAACCTGTTATCCATTCTTGAGTTCTGTGATTCTGCTGCTGTTTTGTTCCTTCAGTTTTTCCTTTGTTCTTATATTCCACATATAAGTGAAATTATTTGGTATTTCTCTTTCTCCGCTTGGCTTGTTTCACTGAGCATAATACCCTCCAGCTCCATCCATGTTGCTGCAAATGGTTGGATTTGCCCTTTTCTTATGGCTGAGTAGTATTCCATTGTGTATATGTACCACATCTTCTTTATCCATTCATCTATCGATGGACATTTAGGTTGCTTCCAATTCTTGGCTATTGTAAATAGTGCTGCGATAAACATAGGGGTGCACTGATCTTTCTCATACTTGATTGCTGCATTCTTAGGGTAAATTCCTAGGAGTGCAATTCCTGGGTCAAATGGTAAGTCTGTTTTGAGCATTTTGATGTACCTCCATACTGCTTTCCACAATGGTTAAACTAATTTACATTCCCACCAGCAGTGTAGGAGGGTTCCCCTTTCTCCACAGCCTCGCCAACATTTGTTGTTGTTTGTCTTTTGGATGGCAGCCATCCTTACTGGTGTGAGGTGATACCTCATTGTAGTTTTAATTTGCATTTCTCTGATAATTAGTGATGTGGAGCATCTTTTCATGTGTCTGTTGGCCATCTGTATTTCTTTTTTGGAGAACTGTCTGTTCAGTTCCTCTGCCCATTTTTTAATTGGGTTATTTGTTTTCTGTTTGTTGAGGCGTATGAGCTCTTTATATATTCTGGACATCAAGCCTTTATCGGATGTGTCATTTTCAAATATATTCTCCCATACTGTAGGGATCCTTCTTGTTCTATTGATGGTGTCTTTTGCTGTGCAGAAGCTTTTCAACATAATATAGTCCCACTTACTCATTTTTGCTGTTTTCCTTGCCCGAAGAAATATGTTCAAGAAGAGGTCACTCATGTTTATGTCTAAGAGGTTTTTGCCTATGTTTTCTTCCAACAGTTTAATGGTTTCATGGCTTACATTCAGGTCTTTGATCCATTTTGAATTTACTTTTGTATATGGGGTTAGACAATGGTCCAGTTTCATTCTCCTACATGTAGCTGTCCAGTTTTGCCAGCACCATCTGTTGAAGAGACTGTCATTTCGCCATTGTATGTCCATGGCTCCTTTATCAAATATTAATTGACCATATATGTCTGGGTTAATGTCTGGATTCTCTAGTCTGTTCCATTGGTCTGTGGCTCTGCTCTTGTGCCAGTACCAAATTGTCTTGATTACTATGGCTTTATAGTAGAGCTTGAAGTTGGGGAGTGAGATCCCCCCTACTTTATTCTTCTTTCTCAGTATTGATTTGGCTATTCAGGGTCTTTGGTGTTTCCATATGAATTTTTGAATTATTTGTTCCAGTTCATTGAAGAATGTTGCTGGTAGTTTCATAGGGATTGCATCCAATCTGTATATTGCTTTGGGCAGGATGGCCATTTTGACGATATTAATTCTTCCTAGCTACGAGCATGGGATGAGTTTCCATCTGTTAGTGTCCCCTTTAATTTCTCTTAAGAGTGACTTGTAGTTTTCAGAGTATAAGTCTTTCACTTCCTTGGTTAGGTTTATTCCTAGATATTTTATTATTTTTGATGCAATTGTGAATGGAGTTGTTTTCCTGATTTATCTTTCTGTTGGTTCATTGTTAGTATATAGGAAAGCCACAGATTTCTGTGTGTTGATTTTGTATCCTGCAACTTTGCTGTATTCCGATATCAGTTCTAGTAGTTTTGGGGTGGAGTCTTTAGGGTTTTTTATGTACAGTATCATGTCCTCTGCAAATAGTGACAGTTTAACTTCTTCTTTACCAATCTGGATTCCTTGTATTTCTTTGTTTTGTCTGATTGCCGTGGCTAGGACCTCCAGTACTATGTTAAATAACAGTGGAGAGAGTGGGCATCCCTGTCTAGTTCCCGATCTCAGAGGAAATGCTTTCAGCTTCTCGCTGTTCAATATAATGTTGGCTGTGGGTTTATCATAGATGGCCTTTATTATGTTGAGGTACTTGCCCTCTATTCCCATTTTGCTGAGAGTTTTTATCATGAATGGATGTTGAACTTTGTCAAATGCTTTTTCAGCATCTATGGAGATGATCATGTGGTTTTTGTCTTTCTTTTTGTTGATGTGGTGGATGATGTTGATGGACTTTCGAATGTTGTACCATCCTTGCATCCCTGGGATGAATCCCACTTGGTCATGGTGTATGATCCTTTTGATGTATTTTTGAATTCGGTTTGCTAATATTTTGTTGAGTATTTTTGCATCTACGTTCATCAGGGATATTGGTCTGTAGTTTTCTTTTTTGGTGGGGTCTTTGCCTGGTTTTGGTATTAGGGTGATGTTAGCTTCATAGAATGAGTTTGGGAGTATCCCCTCCTCCTCTATTTTTTGGAAAACTCTAAGGAGAATGGGTATTATGTCTGATAAAATTCTGAGGTAAATCCATCTGGCCCGGGCGTTTTGTTCTTTGGTAGTTTTTTGATTACTGCTTCAATTTCGTTGCTGGTAATTGGTCTGTTTAGATTTTCTGTTTCTTTCTGGGTCAATCTTGGAAGGTTGTATTTTTCTAGGAAATTGTCCATTTCTCCTAGGTTTCCCAGCTTGTTAGCATATAGGTTTTCATAGTATTCTCTAATAATTCTTTGTATTTCTGTGGGGTCCGTCGTGATTTTTCCTTTCTCGTTTCTGATACTGTTGATTTGTGTTGACTCTCTTTTCTTCTTAATAAGTCTGGCTAGAGGCTTATCTATTTTGTTTATTTTCTCGAAGAACCAGCTCTTGATTTCATTGATTTTTGCTATTGTTTTATTCTTCTCAATTTTATTTATTTCTTCTCCGATCTTTATTATGTCCCTCCTTTTGCTGACCTTAGGCCTCATTTGTTCTTCTTTTTCCAATTTCGATAATTGTGACATTAGACCATTCATTTGGGATTGCTCTTCCTTTTTTAAATATGCATGGATTGCTATATACTTTCCTCTTAAGACTGCTTTTGCTGTGTCCCACAGAAGTTGGGGCTTAGTGTTGTTGTTGTCATTTGTTTCCATATATTGCTGGATCTCCATTTTGATTTGGTCATTGATCCATTGATTATTTAGGAGCGTGTTGTTAAGCCTCCATGTGTTTGTGAGCCTCTTTGCTTTCTTTGTACAGTTTATTTCTAGTTTTATGCCTTTGTGGTCTGAGAAGTTGGTTGGTAGGATTTCAGTCTTTTTGAATTTTCTGAAGCTCTTTTTGTGGCCTAGTATGTGGTCTATTCTGGAGAATGTTCCATGTGCACTTGAGAAGAATGTGTATCCTGTTGCTTTTGGATGTAGAGTTCTATAGATGTCTGTTAGGTCCATCTGCTCTACTGTGTTGTTCAGTGCTTCCGTGTCCTTACTTATTTTCTGCCCGGTGGATCTATCCTTTTGGTTGAGTGGTGTGTTGAAGTCTCCTAGAATGAATGCATTGAAGTCTATATCCCCCTTTAGTTCTGTTAGTATTTGTTTCACATATGCTGGTGCTCCTGTGTTGGGTGCATATATATTTAGAATGGTTATATCCTCTTGTTTGACTGAGCCCTTTATCATTATGTAGTGTCCTTCTTTATCTCTTGTTACTTTCTTTGTTTTGAAGTCTATTTTGTCTGATATTAGTACTGCAACCCCTGCTTTCTTCTCACTGTTGTTTGTTTGAAATATGTTTTTCCATCCCTTGACTTTTAGTCTGTACATGTCTTTGGGTTTGAGGTGAGTTTCTTGTAAGCAGCATATAGATGGGTCTTACTTTTTTATCCATTCTGTTACTCTGTGTCTTTTGATTGGTGAATTCAACCCATTAACATTTAGGGTGACTATTGAAAGATCTGTACTTATTGCCATTGCAGGCTTTAAATTCGTGGTTACCAAAGGTTCAAGGTTAGCCTCTTTAGTATCTTACTGCCTAACTTAGCTCGCTTATTGAGCTGTTATATACACTGTCTGGAGATTCTTTTCTTCTCTCCCTTCTTGTTCCTCCTCCTCGATTCTTCATATGTTGGGTGTTTTGTGCTGTGCTCTTTCTAGGAGTGCTCCCAACTAGAGCAGTCCCTGTAAGATGTTCTGTAGAGGTGGTTTGTGGGAAGCAAATTCCCTCTGCTTTTGTTTGTCTGGGAATTGTTTAATCCCACCGTCATATTTGAATGATAGTCGTGCTGGATACAGTATCCTTGGTTCAAGGCCCTTCTGTTTCATTGTATTAAATATATCATGCCATTCTCTTCTGGCCTGTAGTGTTTCTGTTGAGAAATCTGATGTTAGCCTGATGGCTTTCCCTTTATAGGTGACATTTTTCTCTCTAGCTGCCTTTAAAACTCTTTCCTTGTCCTTGATCTTTGCCATTTTAATTATTATGTGTCTTGGTGTTTTCCTTCTTGGATCCTTTCTTTTGGGGGTTCTGTGTATTTCCGTGGTCTGTTCGATTATTTCCTCCCCCAGTTTGGGGAAGTTTTCAGCAATTGTTTCCTCTAAGATACTTTCCATCTCTTTTCCTCTCTCTTCTTCTTCTGGGACCTCTATAATACAGATATTGTTCCTTTTGGATTGGTCACACAGTTCTCTTAATATTGTTTCATTCCTGGAGATCCTTTTGTCTCTCTCTATGTCAGCTTCTATGCATTCCTGTTCTCTGATTTCAGTTCCATCAATGGCCTCTTGCATTCTATCCATTCTGCTTATAAACCCTTCCAGAGTTTGTTTCATTTCTGCGATCTCCTTTCTGGCATCTGTGATCTCCCTCCGAACTTCATCCCATTTCTCTTGTGTATTTCTCTGCATCTCTGTCAGCATGTTTATGATTCTTATTTTGAATTCTTTTTCAGGAAGACTGGTTAGGTCTGTCTCCTTCTCTGGTGTTGTCTCTGTGATCTTTGTCTGCCTGTAGCTTTGCCTTTTCATGGTGATAGGAATAGTTTGCAGAACTGGGACGAGTGACGGCTGGAAGGACTTCCTTTCTTGTTGGTTTGTGGCCCTCCTCTCCTGGGAGAACAGCGGCCTCTAGTGGCTTGTGCTGCGCAGCTGCGCGCAGACAGGGCTTCTGCTTCCTGCCCGGCTGCTATGGAGTTAATCTCCGCTGTTGCTGTGGGCGTGGCCTGGCTCGGGCAGCTGCTCCAAAATGGTGGAGTCGCGTTGGAGCAGGAGCTGCTGGGAGGCTATTTATCTCCGTAAGGGGCCTCCCTGCTCCCTGCAGCCCGGGGGTTGGGGTGCCCAGAGATTCCCGGGTTCCCTACCTCTGGATTAAGTGTCCCGCCCTGCCCCTTTAAGACTTCCAAAAAGCACCCGCCAAAACAAAACAACGACCACCAAAAAAAAAAGAAAAAGAAAAAGAAAAAAAATTTTTTAATTAAAAAAAAAAATTTTTTTTTAAAAAAAAAAAGGTGGTTGCTCATTTTTCTTTATTCTCCGGTGCCAGCCTCAGGCCTCTGCTCACTGGTCTTGCTGCCCTGTTTCCCTAGTATTGGGGTCCCTATCCCTTTAAGACTACCAAAAAGCGCTTGCCAAAACAAAACAGCAAAGAAAAAAAAATGGTCGCTCGCTTTTCTGGTGTCCTCTTGCGCCAGGCCACCGGTGCCCGCTCACTGTTCTTGCTGCCCTGTTTTCCTAGTATCGAGGGCCCTGCACTCTGGCCCGGATGGCTGGGGCTGGGTGCTCGGCAGTCCTGGGCTCCGTCTCCCTCCCGCTCTGCCTGCTCTTCTCCCGTCGGGAGCTTGGGGGAGGTGCGCTCGGCTCCCGCGGGGCCGGGGCTTGTATCTCACCCCCTTCGCGAGGCGCTGGGTTCTCTCAGGTGCGGATGTGGTCTGGATATTGTCCTGTGTCGTGTGGTCTTTATTCTAGGAAGGGTTGTCTTTGTTATATTTTCATAGATATATGTTGTTTTGGGAGGAGATTTCCGCTGCTGTACTCATGCCGCTATCTTCCGCCCCCGGCCATCAAATGTATTTCTTAAATAATAAAACTTGAAAGTTGAAATGACTCCTTAATACACGGACTGCAGAATGGATGTTGTATAAGCAGGCCTGAGAACAACATTAATTTCATTGTACATATCCATCAGAGCTGTTGGGTGACCAGGTACATTTGTCAATGAGCAGTAAGATTTTGAAATGAGTCTTTTTTTTGTTTTGTTTTAGGAGTTGTTCTTAATATTGAGCTTAAAATATTCAGTAAATTATGTTGTATACAGACGTGCTGTCATCCAGGCTTTGTTGTTGCATTTCTGGAGCACAGACAGTTTGGATTTGGCATCATACTCAAGGGCCCTAGGATTTTTCAGAATGGTAAATGAGCACTGGCTTCAACTTAATGTCACTAATTTCATGAGCCTCGAACAAGAGAGTTAGCCTGTCCTTTGAAGCCAGGCATTGACTTCCCTTCTCCAGCTGTAAATGTCCCAGATGGCATCTTCTAATCACAGGCTATTTTATCTACAGTGAAAAGCTGTTGTTCAGTGTAGCCATCTTCACTAATAGTCTCAGCTGGATCGTCTGGATAACTTGCAGCTTTTCCATCAGCCCCTGCCGCTTCCCCTGCACTTCGCTGTTACGGAGACGGCTTCTTTCCTTAAGTCTCGTGACCCAACCTCTGCTGGCTTCAGACTTTTCTTCTGCAGCTTCTTCACCTGTCTGAGCCTTCATAGAACTGAAGAAGCTCAGGGCCTTGCTCTGGATCAGGCTTTGGCTTAAGGAAATCTTGTGGCTGGTTTGACCATCTATCCAGACCATTAAAACTTTTTCCATAGCAACAGTAAGTTTGTTTCTCTTTCTTGTCATTCATGTGTTCACTGAAGTTTGAACTTTTAATTTCCTTCAGAAACACTTCCTTTGTCTTCACAAGCCTATCTTGGCTCTCAACATTCCTCCCTCACTAAGCTTAACCACTTCTAGCTCTTGGCTTAAAGTGAGAAATGTGCAACTGTGCCTTTCACTTGACCATTTAGAGGCCTATTAGTTAATTGGCCTAATTTCAATATCGTTGGATCTGAGGAAATGGGGGGTTCAAGAGAGGGAGAGAGATGGGGTAATAGCCAAGTAGGTGGAGCAGTCAGAATACACAACAACACTCATCAATTAAATTGACCTCTCATAGGAGTGCAGTTGGTGGTGCCCTGAAAGAATTACAATAGTAACATCAAAGGTCACTGATCACAGATCACCATAACAAATATGATAGTAGTGAAGAGGCTTGAAAATATTGCAATAATTACCAAAATGTGACAAACATGAGGTGAACAAATGCTGTTAGAAAAATAGCACCAACTTGATCTATGAATGGTTGCCACAAACCTTTTCATTTGTTAAAAAAAAAATGCAGTATCTGTGAAACACAATAAAGTGAAGCACATTAAAGCGAGGTATGCCAGCATTTCCTAGTCTACATCTTCAACCCATTTTTTACCAGCTTTTCTTGAACCTATTATTCTCCGTTCCTAAAAGAAACAAAACAAAAACTTCCTTTTATCCCTTCTCCAAATCTCTCTTCTTCGCAGTAGTCTACAATCACTCTTTCAGCTTTTGCACTGTGGTACATCATAATCGCTACCATCACATCAGTCCGGTGAACCTGCTGTCCTTAAGATCACTGGTGATCAGAGTGCCAGTGACGGGACGCTTTTCAGACGATAGGAGGGTGCAGGAGTACATCCCCTTTTTGCCCATGTCTTTGTCAACACTTAGTGTTCTTAGACATTACAGTTTGGTGGATATAAAATGGTATCGCATTATAGTTTCATTTGCATTTCCCTTTTTATTGTCAAATTTGAACATTGTTTTGTATGTTACTGACATGTTCTTCAAAGCCTAGTTAGGGTTTTTGCCCATTTTTCATTTGGGGTGTCTTTTTCCCTTTTATTCTTTGAAGTTTGTCATATGTCTGGATACTAGTGCTTTGTCAGTTTTGTGTTCTGTGAATATCTTCTATTAATTTGTGGTATGTCTTTCCACATTTTTGGCATTTTTGAACACTGATTGTTAATTTCTTATTGATCATTTCCAAAATACATCTCCCATACTTTCTTCTAAAATGTTTAAAGTTGTATTTTCATAATACAAGCCTTAATCATTCTAGAACTGTTTTTATATATGGTGTGAGGTATTACATTTTGGTGCTCCAATTACATTTTTTTCTATATGGATAACTAGTTATCCCATTACTGTTTATTGAACAGTTTATCATGTCTGTATTGATTATCAGTGCCATCTCTATCATATGTGGAGTTTTCATGTATGCCTGTGCCTGTTATTAGGGACATTCTTCTCCAATGGCCTCTTTGTCAATTATTTTAACAATGATACATTGTCTTCATTACACTTCCCTTATTAAAAAGTCCTGAAATCTACTAGGGCAAGTGCAGCATCCTATCCTTTTTTTAGAACTGTTCATAACCCTTAGATTTTTTAATGAAAATTTGAGCATTATCTTGTCAGGGTCCAAGAAAAATAAATATTCAGATGCTTGTTGAAATTGAATTGATTCTGAAGTTAATTTGGGGAAACATCATCATGATTTTGAGTCTGCCAGTCCAGGATGTGTTATATCTTACATTTATTTAGATCTCCTTTAATGTCTTTCAATAAAGTTTTATTATTTCATCTAAAAAAATGATACACCTTATATCTATAATGTTATAATACTATCTTTTTTAGGATGACGCATTTCCCCCACTATTCAAAAGTAGAACATTCCTGTGAGACCTTTTAAGCTGAAATGGCAAAGAAGCAATTGCCATTAATTTATTTGGAAAAATTTTGAGTGTCCCCAGACCCAAAAATAATCTATTTTAGGCTAACAGATGCACAAAGTAAATTGAGATAAAGCACAGATGCCCACAGACACAGTTCAGAGCTACGGTGGCTTGATGTTAAGATGCTGAGCCTCGTTCCCAGGGAAGGAGCTGGGGAGGGCCACCCCTGCTGCTCAGGGTGGGCGCTCTAGTGGCTCACTTCAGAACACACTAAACATTGTGCTTTTCACCTTTTTTCATAAAAGGGAAGATCCTCTTTGGATTTCTTTCAGTTGGTGAAAACAGGTACTAATATAGGTCCTTTGTAAAAGCGAAGTGATGTAACACAACTTGATCAGCCGGGATATACCTATATGTATCTTTCAACCCTTTCTTGCTGCTATATAGAAATACTTAAAACTTTTATATGTTGAACTTAACATCTGCCCAGCTTGAGAAGCTTTATTATTTAAATTCTAATAATAAAAGTGTCTGGGTTTTTTTGTGTATGTTTTATATATGGAGAAGTCATCTTTAAGGTATTCTTTTCTAATACTTTTATTTTTTCCCTGTGTATTACCTTAGGATGTATATTGCTGTCCCTTCTTCACTTCTGATATTAACTTGTTTCTTACTCTCTTTTTAAAATAGCTTTGATAGGGATTTATCAGTTTTATTGAACTTCAAATGTTGGACTTTTGGCTGTGTTTATTTTTCTCTTTGTTTTCTGTTTTGTTGATTTCTGTTTCATCTTTATCTCTTGCTTCTTTAGATTTGACTTTTTTCTAATTCTCTTTTAACACCTTAAGGAGGAAGCTTAGATTATTTACTTTTTTACTTAAGGCTCTACATATTCCTTTAGCCACATTCCATGCATTTGCTCTGTTGTGTCCTTTCATTCAAATTAGATTCTCATTTCCATTATTTCTCCATTGATCCATGGATTTTGTTTAATAAGGTAAAGGTAGTTAATTTTATGATTTAATTCTCCTATATTTGTATCAATTTTTTGTGATCTACTTGTTCTATCAGCTATTGAAAGACATGTTAAAGTTATTACTGGGAATTGTCTTTTCTCCTTTTAGTTTCTTCAGTTTTTGCTTTGTACATTTTATAGGTGCCCTTTATCAGGTTGAGTAAGCTTTTGTTTTTATTGCTAAGTTGGTTGAGTATCTTTATCATGAAAGGGGTGTTGGAATTGTCAGATTTATTTTTCCTGCATCAGTTGAAAAGATTGTATGCTATTTTTATTCTCTTGATATAGTGTTTTACACTAATGGATTTTTAGCATTAAATCAACCTTTGCATTCCTGCAATGCATCCTACTTTGTTATGGTGAATAATTTCTTTTATATGGCCCTGGGTGTGGCTTGCCAGCATTTTGTTGAGGATTTCTGCATCCAAGATGAAGAATGAGTCTGTACGATAGAAGAGACAAGAAGCAAGTCTTACTTCACCATCCTCCCTTAGTATAGGGTAGGAATGAAAATAGGAGGAATAGTTACAAGTCTTTAAAGGGATGAGACTCCCAGACTCCCTTTCCAACCTTAGAAAAAGATTGGAGTTTACTTTCTAGACTTGGGATACCAGGCATAGCTGAGAACAGAAATGTTTTATTATAATAAAAAGAGGGAAATTAAGTGAAGGCATAGTTGGTGATTGGAAACCTCGTTACTTTGCCCCTTCTTGGCTCCAAGAATGTTGGCAGCCAAGATTATACCTGTAGGGAAAAAAGAATGACAGAAAGTTAGGTCTGTGCCAGATTCACTTTAAAGTGAAGTTACTCATGCTTGAAGAGGTTCTAAATAGCATCTTAGTGCCCCAGTCTTCAGAGAACATCCCAAGATCACCAACAATTTGAGAAAAGCCTCTGACATCAAAGATCGAGATGAAAAAATACACACAAGAAAAAGGATACTAGAGGAAACAGATACAATGCTGGAACAGAAGAAAAAGTACCAAAAACAACCCTTAAAAACAATAAAGCAAATAGGCAAAAAACAAAATCTATAATCTTGTTAGATCAGAGAGCAGGGAAACAGAAAAGACTGAAAAGAGTTAATCTAGGAGATCTAACATGCATATGACAAAAGCCCCATTCTTAGAGTAATAACTGAAGTCCATTTTCCTGATGCAAGGCACTGTATGATCTAGCCCCCCTCCTTTACACCTGAGACCTATCCTCTGCCTTCTCTCCGGCTCACTCTGCACCCATCACTTTGGCCTCCTTGCTTAGAACGTGATAGACATACTCTCATCCAGAGCCTTTGCTCAGCCTCTTCGCTGTGTCTGAAATGCTCCTTCATCTCCTTCAGGTTTTTGCTTAAATGTCATCTCTATGAAACCTGCTTGGAACGCCTCCATGTAAATTGTGACAATCTTCACCTTGGCCTACCATCACCCCTTATCTTACTCAGTATTCTTTTTAAAGCCCTCATCACCTAATATACTATTTCATTCACCTATTTTTTGTGTTCATTGTCTAGAAGATAAGAACATAAGCTCTCTACAAGGTGGGAATGTTGTCTGTTTTATTTGCTGCATCTTCCATGTCTACAAAAGTGCCTGGTACATAGCAGATGGCAATAAATATTTGTTGTTTAGTGACCTCCATGCCCAGATATAGACCAAGAATATTCAGGAAAGCCATTCAGTTTGTGGTGTGGTGCCCAACGATTAGAGCAACAGCTTAGATCCTTCTACCCTTTCCATCACTCATTCGGTGTCCCTGCAAAAATAATGTTAACTCTTAGATGCCCACTGTATGTATCTCCAACTCTATTTTAGTAGCCACAAGCCTACAACTGATCTCTGCTCTAAATACTAAAATAGAGCACCTTGCTTTTTGCAACCTGGACAAAGCAAAGGGATATGGAACAAAACAGCTTTTACTGGAAAAGTGTGTATATGACCATGGTGTGTGTGTATAATGTTAAATGTATGCATGTATACAAATTTCACTTTTAACACTACATGGTGGGGAAAGGTGAGAATGGAAATCTGATTTAGAAGGAAGGCTAGTAAGAATCAAAGTGAATTATTACATTACATGATTGACATCCTTTAAAACTATTTTTACACATAGTCTAGCAGTCTAATATGAATTCCTTTAACAAAGTAACAGCCCAAACTTAACATTTTTAATTAACATGTTAGCTTATGGGAATATTAAATATTATATTAAGAACTTGAGACTAAACCATAGCATTTCACTATGTAAACTGTATTGCACTAAAGTCTTTTTTGTTTTATATCAGGTAATTTTAAGTTCCATGATAAAAGAATGTGAACAAAAAGTAGAGAACAAGACTGTCCAAGAGCCTCAAGGGTAAGATATTAATTCTTTTTTTAAGGCTTCATGTTAACCTTAATTTCTCTAAGTTTTCTATTGATAAATATGGTGTTTTATTTTGTGTTATTTTGCAGTCATTTGAAAGACAAAATTTTTTAATCAGCTATTTATAAATGCTAGTCCATAAACCATCTGCATCAGAATTATCTGGGGAATTTAAAATTTATGTCTGTGTGCCTTTCTCTCAAAATTCATTCAGCCTAGGGATCAGTATGTTTACAAGCTTCCCCTAGAGAGACTGGACTTGGGAATCATTGTTCAAAATAGTCTTTGGAAATTTGTGATAGGTTGTAAGATGTAACTTGATCACTGCATAAAGGATTGTAAACTTGTGGACGTTCTAGTCACATGCTTCTAACCAAACTAATTAGAATTCAAAGATTAAGTGAAATTAAAATACTAGCATAAATGTGAAAGGGTTAAGTTAGGCATTCAGGAGAGGAAGTAATTCACAAGTAGGCTGTGTGTACTCTTAAGTCTTGCTGAAGTGACCTTGAGCAGTTAATCTTAAATGGACTCTGTTAGGCGTAAAAAGCTCAAAGGTATTTCCTTTATAAAGCTGACTACCAGCAAAAGGTGTTTCATTGTTTCAGGCTAGGTACACACAGACACATACATACTCCTCCATACACACACACACACACACACACACAGTCTTTTTGCCTCCGTATGTCAGAGACCTTTCTTTAAACTTCAGCCATGGAAAGTCAAAACAATAGACTTTGATAGGTTTCTATTCTGAACAATATCCATAAAGTTAACCCTAAGGCAAATACTTCTATTCATTTGTTATACATTGATTATATGGTGCCTTATTAATATAAAACATGAAAAATTTGGGGACAAAATTAACTACATGTGAAATACATTCTAATGAAATGTCATGAACTATAGCATACAAGAACTAAAAAGAGAATTATCTTTATAATATCCCAACATTGCTTCAGTTGTATGACCTTCCTTTCAAAAATATTCATTTTCATAATCATATTTTCCCATATTATTTCAATCTTCTATATTATTTTTTTGCTTTTAAAACTTAAAAAAATTTTCAAATGAATGCAAAAATAGATACTATAATGAATTCCCATGTACTTATCACTCAGCTTCAACAATTATCAACTCAGTTTTATTTCATCCATAACCCATTCCTTTCCCCCTCCCATATTTTGTTATCTCTAAAAAGATAAGTATTATTTTTTGAAACATATATCATTATCACACCATAACAACTCCTTAATATTATTGGTTATCTGGTCTACAATCCAATTTATAATTGTTTCATTAATGTCATTAGTGATTTGTTGTTTTTCTTTACAGTCTGTTCTTTGAATCAGGATCCAAAGTTTCATACATTGCAGTTGATTGATATGTCTGTTAAGTCTTTTAATCTGTAGGTTCTCCATCTATTAACCATACAATTTACTTGTTGAAGAAACTGAGTAATTTCTCCTGTTGAAGTTTCCCCAGTTCGGCTTTTGCAGATTGTATTTCCCTTGTGTTGTTTAACATGTTCCTCTGTATTTCCTGTAAATTTGGTACTTTGGTCTAGACCTAGAGACTTAATCAGATTCAGGGCATGTTTCTTTGCCAAGACCGCTTCACAGGAAGATGTGTGTTTTCATCATGAGGAAGATAATGTCTGCTTCTCTCTTTTTTTGGTGATATTGATATCTGTTAATGATCAATGCCAGTTCCACTAATTCATTAGCAGTTATTAAATATATTATTCTAATTGTATCATTCCTTCTTCATTTGTGAGCTAGAATACTTGAATAAAGACAAACTGACCCCATATATATTACTATTACATAGTGATGTCATTAATGTAGTAAAGACAAGATAAATTTCAATTCTTTTTTTTTATATACCAATGTCCAAAATAATGAGTTGATTTACCCTCTGATGGTGACCAGTTAGGTGGCTTTTCTTTTTAGAAGTATTGTTATAAACTCATGGATTTAAAAATAGTTGATGTAATTCAGTGTGTTACATTTATTATCTTTTGATGCCCAAATTATCCTATATCTGGCCATTGTGAGCCTTTTCAAATTGACTCCCAAGTCCTTTTGACATTAATTTGCAAGATGGAATGGTGTGGAGAGAGAAGGCCAGATGTAAGAGGTTCTACAAATTCAGAATCAAGAGGAATGGCAGCTCGTAAGTTATGAGTTACAAAGGAAAGATCTGAGATTTCCTTGAAAACTTGCAGTAAGAGAAGTGTTACCTGTTCATTTCTAATAACTCTGTTTTTTTTAAATTTCTCTTATCCTATGAGTTTAAATCTCCCTTCATAATGTCTACTCTCTAAAACAGGTTTTCATTATATGGCAGAAGAGTGGGGAGTGTTACAGGCCCCTTTGTAAAGAAGATAAAAATGTCAAGCCACTCTTCAGAAAATATGTTATAATGCAGTCTTTCTTTATTGGAAAGCTTTGTAAGATACCTGGGTCCTCTACCAATTATGGGAAGAATCAGAATCACTGAGGTTTGGCCCAGCCATCTGCATTTTCAAAGAGTTGCCCAGGTGGTTGTGATGGGTATCACAGAGCTACACAGATACATACACCTATGCAGATACATATCACTTCATTTTTCACATGTAGCATATCTATTAAGTTTCCTAAATCTTCTCCTCTCTAGACAAAACATTCCAGACTCCTTAACATTGTTGCCGTCCTCTAAAATATCATTAAAACTTGATAGTTAGATATTATCTGACCCATGTATCCTGTTTTTCTAGGTGCAAACTAAAATCATACTTATCTTCTGACTTACACTATTTTTCTATAGAAAGAAAACAATGCTGTATTTTTAGAATGTTAAGAAAGGCATCATAGAAAAGATAGGACTTGAACTGGGATTTGAAACATGGCTAGACACCAGAAAGAAAGAGATCATTAAAGTTAGGAATGTTTTGAACAATTGAACTAGACAAACCTGACTCAAAGGGGTCTAAAGATTGAGCACTGAGGGTTGGTTAAAAACAAAAAGATAAAAAACCCACAAAAATTAGATAGCTACATTTCTGGAATACAAAGTACATTTTATATTATAGGTAGTTAATGCCTGTTGAAGATTTTTGAGAAGTAGTGGAATATGAAGTAGTATTTTAGAAGTTAATCTGATAATGCAGAGACCAGATCTAAGACTATTGGAATAATTCATTTGTAAAGAAATAGCAGTGGAAGTAAACATAAGCAATGATGTTTCATAGAATAAAGTGACAACATTTGATTTGTTTGAAATAGAAAGAAAGGAGCATTATTGTTTGGAAGAGAGGAGAAGAGTAGAACCACTGGCAAATAAAGAAATAAAATGGGGAGCCATTTCTAGAGTTAGGGTGCGAGAAAAAGCTTAGGATGTTCACTTTATCAAACAAGAGTAATATCAGACCCTCAGGGAAAGAGTTGTGATTCAGTAAATACTTTGGAGTCAGCTGATGGAGAGGATATTTGAAACTTTGAGAATATGTTTTGTTATTGAAGAGCCAAGCAGCGATTGCTGAACCCTATGCAGGACCCCTTTGTGTGAAGGGAAAGCGGCAGTAGAGAGAGTCAGACACGAAGGAGAGATGGATCTGGTTGGTGTGCTGGCCTAAGGGCAGTGAGAATAATTTTCAAGATGGGAGGGCGGTTGGGTATTTGAGTAATTCACAGGGCACACCCTGAAAGACTGCACAGCCTGTAGTCCTTGGTGAGAGCACATACTTCCTGTGTAGGTCCAGTGGACATCTGTTGAGCTCTTGCACCTTGCTGCTCACTGCCCTTAATGGGTTCATATTCTCTTTAGTCCTTCAGAATATTTTGTGATAGTAAGTGGAATTTGAGTTTTACAGATGAGGAAACTGAATCAGAGTGATCTAAAGCATCTTAGCCAAAGCCACAGGCCAATGAACTGGGTTCCTGAGAGTTACTGCACAATTGTTGGATCATTGAAAAATTATACTGATTCAGTATTCTGTTCAGATAAATCACAGTCTTCAGTAGTCATTTAGATTAGGTTTACCAAAAGAAAGTTGGTCAAAAAGAAAGAAGAAATGAATTTGAAATTATTGATTGAAACTAGTTCACCTGGCAAGTGAGGACATGTGCCTCCCGCACATCCCCCCCAAAAAAACGTTACAGGATTGTTATCCTCACAGTACAAGAACTCTCAGTGATTTAATTTACTACTGTTTTGTGAAAGTAGGGATGCTATGTATCTACCAGGGTTGCAATAAGAAGTGAAATGGTTCTGATAATCATGACTACTAGCCCTTACAGTGTGCTGTTTTCTCACCTGACACTGTTAGTAAGCACTTTATACTCATATAGTCCTTAGTAGCCCTGTGAGGTGGGGAATAATATTATCTCCATTTTACAGATGAGGATTGCATTACAGACAAGATTAAATAACTTGCCCAAGGTCTCAGCTGGTAAATGACAGAGACAAGATTTCATCTCATTCCAGACTTGTTCCCAAGCAGACCATACTGCTCTGCTTCCTTTAATAGAAATGATGAACACAAAAGTTCCCAAGCTAGTAAGCAAATAAACACTCCTCTCCAATCCCCCTTTTGTGATACCAGTTCAGAATGTATTTATCAATGTTATACTAAAGAAACAAAAAAATCAGTTTGTTTTTTAATTGCTTTACATGAATTTTAAAATTTCTTTCCTAGTTCAATGTCAATTGCTGCAAGCTTAGTCAGTGAAGATACAAAGACCAAGTTTTTGAACAAAATGGGCCAGTTGACAACATCAGGTGCCATGTTGGCCAATGTGTTTCAGAGAAAGAAGTAAAAGCAGGAAGGAGAAGCCCCCAGTAAACACTAAGATGGACCTCAAGCAGACTGGCTCCTTGTACTTGAAGTACTTGCCTTTTTTATTTCCTTGTGTTATGTTAGCATTATAATTTTATCCTAACCTCCAAAGATATTTGCACTGCTTTTGATTATTGCTGTATATCTGTTAATTTTGGAGTTTTACCTGTGGTGATAGAAAAATTGAGTTGATAGTCTGTACTACATCCTCTCCTATGTTCTTGTCTTTCAGAATAATTTTATATATATATATATATATATATATATATATACACATATATATATAGTGAAGAGGTTTTTTTTTAATTTTTGGATGGAATATTAGCAAATAAATGTATTATACACTAAGCTGTTACAATGGTACTTAATGTAAATTTGAAGTCATTGTTATAAAGTAATGAAGTGGAGATTCCTTAAGTATTTAAATTATGAAAGAATAATGCAGACTTTTTATTGTTTCTTAACTGACTAGAAAGAGCCACCAGCATTACTCTGTGCCTTTTGGACTTCAGTTTGTGTGTCTGTAGGACTTGTGTGCATTCCGTTCCCACAGCATTTCTAACGCTGTGCTGAATTTGAGTTACAGATCCTACAGTAAGTAGATAATAATGAAACTTTGAACATTTCAGAGCTCTCATGAATATTCTTTAAGCGCTGTATAAGCCTCCCCAGCACCTACATGCATATAATGGACTTACTTGAGGAAAGACAGCAAGCACATAAGCATGGGGACTGGTAACCAACAGGAATATTACAAACTGGCATATTAGTAGATTTAAATATTCAAAAATTAATGTAAGTAAGAAGAGCTAATAATTGTGGATTTTTCCCCAAATTAAAACACAGAAGAAAATACGGTTTGAATCTGAAATTTAACACTTACTTATGTAAAACATTTTGTTTAAGATCTTTTCTAATGATTTAATTTTGGAGATTATCTTTTCATTCTGTGTGTTATAGAGAAGTACGGAGAGGTTAAGGACATTTGGGGGCTGCTTTTTTCCCTCTGTACTAAAAGTTACATGGCTGAATTATTGGTTTGTTAACACCTTCTCCCTTAAAGTCAGTGACTGTCCTTGTGTTTGATATTGTTACCTAGATTCTTAAGTCAGTGTACAGTTCCACTGGGATTTGACAGTTGTCTGTAAGGTAATGCAACTTGGTAGGAAAGAGTGGTTCTGGACATAGAAGGGGGTGATTGGTTTAAGGGGTTAATGTGAGGCTTTTTTGAAAAATGAGTATTTTGATAAAGAGAATTCTCATTTGAGCACAGTTGATGCACATAGGTGATTCTCATGTTTGTTGTATAAACTGATTTAATATACTTGGAACATAGTTGAATTACAGTCACTTCCTGGGAAAGCTAGCTTACCACACATTAAGCTTATAAAATAAATTGCCATAGGCAAAGCCATTTAAAAAGTTCATTCTGAAATTATTTCTTTTACCTACAGTGAAATAATTGTTAACTAACTAGTCTTTCTGGAAACTGTTGGATTCTAGGCATTTCTGAGTGAAAGTGGCTACCTTTCATGTCAAAAATGTTGATCTATAAATAAAATGTTTTTGCATACTTGTTTTTGGCTGTGGGTATTTATATTCATTTTGAAATACTGTATCATACCTAAAAAGAAAAAGAAACATATATTCATGAAAATGTACTAATATTATTTTAGGAATGTAATTATATAAATTACCTATTTTAGTTTACTATTAGGAAAAAAAGATTGTTGCTATAAAATTAATACATTTCAGAGGTGATTTAAAGAAAAATATCTAAACTCTCATTTGCTTTGAACTGTAGTAGGTAAGTATATTTGTTACCAGGTGAATGAATGTAATGTATTTTTATTAATTTGTGAATTCATTTATCTAAATGCTAATTTTTTTAAGGCAACAGCTAACAAAATATACAAACTATTTCAACTGAGTCTCCCTTATGCTGTTAAATACCTTAATCTCAATAGGACTTCACATTCATTTTAACATTGATTTTTATGGCAAAATGTGGATTCTTTAAGACAAGATGAGACACTAATCACTGAGACTGAGTGTGTTCTTTCAAAACAGGCCATAAAACTCCCCCACTCACTCTCTTTAAATAAAAGTGAAGTGAAAACAGTACAAGTTTAGGTATTTGATTAACAGAAAGTTAAGTTTGCAAAATAATAAAAGCTAATTTGAAATTATGCCCATTTCCAAAGCAAGCCAGAGATTATAATTTTTCAGAAATGCAGAAGTGCTATAGTTACCAAGAATGGCCAAGAATTTTCTCAAACTGATGAAAAAACATAAAGAAGGGCAATATACCACAAGCAGAATAGATTCGAGGAAAACTAAGCCTACATGTTTCCTGCTGGAAACCAAATTCAAAGAGAAAATCTTAAAAGCAGGAACTAGGAGACTGATCATTGACTTGTCAACAGAAAACAAAGGAATGATACCTTTAAAATGCTGAAAGAAAATAAATGCCACCCTAGGATTCTATACTCAGCGAAAAAAACCTTTTAAAATGAAAAGAGAATTAGGATTTTTTTTAGACCACATTCTTCCCCCAAAAAACTTTATTGCCAGCAGACCCAAACTAGATGAAAAATCAAAAGAAATTATTCTAACAAAAGGAAAATGATCTAGATTGTAGTTTAGTGATACAAAAAAGAATAAGGCACAATAGAAGGGATAAATCTGTAAGTAAATCTGAAAATGTCTTGTAAGATGTAAGATATACATAGCCAACAAATAAAAGCACACAAAATGGTGACAGTGACTGAAGTTAAAGTAGTCCAGCATTCTTGAATTACTCAGGAAATAATAAAAATAGTATTTTGCATTGGACCTTAAGAAGTCAAGGATGTGTTGTAATCTCCAGTTTAAGTAGCTGTTAAAAGAATGTTAAGCTTACAGAGAGAAAGAATAGATTTTTTTAAAGTATTTTTTGCAATTAATAGGTTCAAAACTAATTATTAAGCAAAAATTGGCATAAAATATTGGAACAACAGTTATAAATCTGACCTGACTGGCTTATGAAGAAATCTGTACCCAACTACCACAAAATACACATTTCCAAATGTCCATGGAACATTGAACAAAATTGGCTATATGCTGGGGCACCATGCAAGTCTTAACAAGTTTCAAAAGATTGAAATCCTGCAGAATATGTTCTCTGACAACAGTGGAATTATAAATCAACAACAAATAGGTAACTAGAAGATACCAAATACTACAAATGTAAGTTACAAAATATACTTTTAAAAGAAATCCTAGGTTAAGGAGGAAATGACAAAATTAGAAAATATTTTTATTAAATAATAAAAATTTTTAAGTATCAAAACTAGGCAGAAGAAGCAGTAAAGATCATATTTTAACAAAATAGAAAACTCAAACATATAATAGAAGATACTGAAAATTCCAATTAATGGAACTAATAAAGAAGCCCAGCAAGATTTACCAAGAGAAAGAGAAGGCGTAAGTCATTAATCGAAATTAAAAAGAAGAAACTTTAACAAATCCTGTGACATTAAGAATAAGATATTATGAATGACTTTATACCAATAAAGTTAAAAGTTCAGGTAGAATGAATATATTCCTATTAAAAGAAAAACTCAAACCAACACAAGACAAAAACAGAAAATCTCAGTAGTTCTTTATCTATTAATGAATTGAATTTATAATCTCAAACCATGCCACAAAGCAACCCCAATGTCCAGATGCCTTCCTCAGTGAATTCCACCAAATATTTAAGGAAAAAAATAATACCATTGCTGTACACCCTTTCAGAGTTCTTCTGCATATATCACAGTCTTGCCCAGGAAATGCCTGACACCAGAATTTGACAGGACTTAATGCTGAAAGGGAAACGATGGGCTAATCGGTCCCACGAACATAGGTGTGAAAACTCCTAAACTAGATATTAGCGGTCTGAAAACACCAATATATAAAATGCTCAAAATATTTCATCAGTAAAATGATGAATAAATCGTGATAAATTCATACAATGGATTTAGGGGATTGGCTTCAAGATGGTAGAGTGAGAGGTGAGACAGAAATCTCCTCCCAAAACCACATATAATATGAAAATATAGCAAATACAACTAATCCTGAAAGAGCAACAGGAAAGAAGGCTGCGACAGACTGCCTACATCTGGGAAGAACAGCAGACCCCATGGAACAGGGTCACTTGAAGGTAATCCAACTCAACTTTCAAATACACATCTAATATTAAAGAAAGTGACATACCAAAAAAAATCCATAGAATGGAACATGATACAGTAATGACATCGATGATTCTCACAACATAATATTGAACAAAAGCCCTACACAAAGTAATACATACTACAATGTAAAATCCATATATATATATAAAGCTCAAAAGCAGACAAAACTAATCAGTGATGTTGCAATTAAATCTATTAAGAAGGATAAGGGGAAATGATTAGACGGGAACATAAAAGGGCTTTTGGTGTGCTGGTAATGTCCTACTTCATGATTTGGGTGCTGGCTCCATGTATGTTTTCATTTTACAATAGTTGCCAAACTGTATACTTTGTTACATTTCAATAAAAATACACTAAAAAAATTCTATCTCAAATTTAGATAGCAGTATCAGTTGCAACTGGGCAGGCTGCACAACTTTGTCATCAGCATATAGGGTAATACTGGGGGGACATACCGCCACTTTCTCCATCACATAATTAAATACGGTTAAGGAGGGAAGCAGAGGAAATATATTCCACTTGTAACCATCTTTTCTGTAACAAGATACCCCAAAACTCTGTGGTAAGTACTAGTTACACAGTTTAGAAATTCATCTTTCGTTAAGTGCCAAATCCATAAAACTAAGAAAATTGTTGAGACCAAAGCAAGTAAGGTAGGTTTCCATGTATATAGTTTGAAAGTTTTTGTAAATTTTCATACTATGTTTGGGTGTCATTATGGGATAATATTACACCTTACCGCTGATGATTCATCAATGCTTTATATTTGTATAAAAAGTGTTCTTTAGGTGAGATGAGAGGAAGAGCAAAACATAACAGGGCAGGTATGTATGTATTAGTAACTTTTCACTGAAGGAAAGATTTGTAAAGTCTTATGTTTACTTTGCTTTTTCTGTTTTCTCTTCAGCTCTGTTCCCAATAACTAACTTTTTATATCACCTTGTGAAAAAAATTACGTAAACTAACTAATTCTCATTCTTGCTGACATTCACAAACATTTCTTTAACAAGATCTTGCCTCCTTTCTGGTGCCTAAATTAAGACCGTTAAAATGTAATATAATACTTAGAAGCCATCCACTAGAAACAAAAATAGCCACATTTTTATTTTACCTTCTTGATTCTGAAAGTCCATGTAGAAGTGGGGAGGAGTGGGGATTTCCAGGGTGAGGTGCACACTATCCATGTACAAGTTTTTAAATAAACCTGTGATTCCTGTAATTGTATAACATGCTTTGTTTTTCCCCAGGACAAATAAGACAAGTCATTGTCAACTGATTACTTTTTTAAAAATGGGAAACATTTAACTTTATTAAAGCATCCATTGTTCAAAATGTTGTTTTACATTTATTACATATAACCAGAATTTAATTGTACATGGGCTTATAAATGTGGGATTTTTTCAAATCAAAGTAACATTTAAACTAGTTTCTGCAAATGATGAATAACCTCTTTAGCTCTGTGTGTTCATCTGCTTCACTTAATACAGAAAAATAGTATTTGAAACAACTTCCACATTTCTCATAATCTATTTGTGAGGCATCCTCAAGCCTATTTCAATGGATTTTTTTGGTAACAAATGGTATTTATTCTACATTAATATTTATAAAATATTTGAATTTTATCAGGGATAGTTTTGTAAAATATAAAGTATTTAAAAAGTAATTTTTAAAAATTAAGCTTTGTTTCTTACATTTAATGTGTTAACAAGACCATTCTATTGTTCAAAGTGCTTCCAAAACCAGCTCACCTCTGGGGCTTTCCAAGCAGAAGTTTTAAGTCCCCTAATCTTTTTTGAAAAAAAGAAGGGGGTAATGCTGGAAATGTGCCAGGAGTAAACCTTGGTATTTCTTACGAAGTGCTGCAGTTAAAGTGCTCACTCCCACAAGTCAGTTCCTTTTAGCAAAATCGTAATGTCATCCAGCTTTCACACCACCCTACTTTTCCCAGAAAGCCTTTCTCCACATTCAAGACAATAGGCCAGTAACTATTCTTTAATCTATACTTGCAACCATTCCTGTACTTAACTTCATTTAAAGTTTTAACATCTATTTACTAAGTTTATACAGCTGTCAGTTAACACACAAAAATACTTTTCCTTCCATGTAAATAATGCAGAAACATCAAAATTAAAAGAAGTAATTTCTCTTTTCCCTTCTGCAATTCATCTGATATAAAAAATTTGGTGCTCAGTGAGACAGGGCTAACACTCCAGTGCCAGACAGCCTGGGATTGAATCCCAGCTCTGCCACTTACAGGCAAGTGACCTTAGGCAAGTTACTAACCTCTCTGTGCCTCAGTTTCCTCATCTGTAAAATAGGACTAATAATAGTATTCCTTACAAGGCAGTAGTGAGGATTAAATCAACTTGAAAGTGTAAGGATGCTATTAGTGTTGGCTATTATTATTGTCTTTCCAGAAATTTCCTTTGCTTGTATGAGTATAATGATGTTTATTGTTTACAAACATGGGATGACGTTAGTCTGTAACTTGCTGCTTTTACTTAAAATGTCATAGACATCTTTACAAAACTACATAATTTTCTTAAATAGCTGCAGTATATATTCTATACTATGATGGGCCTGAACTTTTTCTACCATTCCTCTGTTAACACTCATATTTTCTCTTTTTGTAGTTTTTTAAAAATGGTAAAGTGTTTATCCTAATACTTCTCTTTTTAGATATTGATATGTTAGATTCCAAGATACATAATTCCTTTGCACTTTTAATTTCTTTGATCACTTTTTAAAAAAAATTACTAAGGTATTTCCAAACAGTACAAAAGCAACTGGGTAGGCTGCACAATAGAAGCTACAAAGCAAAGCAAGTAGTATGACTACACTAACACAAAGGTGAGAGGGAGAAATGGAAGGGTGATGTTCCAAGGTTCTTACAGGATATATGAACTGACAGAACGTTATCTGAAAGTAGACTGTGCTAATTATAGGCGCACATTGTAAACCCAGAGCTAAAATAATAAAACAAGAAGGTATATAAAATAAGCTAACAGTGGAGATAGGAATCCTAAAAAAATTAAAAATTTTTTAAAAAAGGAAAGAGGAACAAAGATGGAATAGAAAAGAAATGCCAAGATAGTAGACTTCATCATATCTGTATTCACATTAAATATGAATGGTGTAAATACTCAAAAGATAGGGATTGTCAAAATGGATAAATTGAAAAAGCAAGACCCAATTATATGCTGTCACTTTAGATAGATAAGTTTAAATGATAGAATGAGACATACCATGTAAATGGTATTCACAAGAAAGATGAAGTGGCTATATATAAGTAATATCAAAGTAGACTTCAGAACCCAAAGTTTTGCCATCCATCAAGGAGGACCTATAATAGAGATGGAAGAGTGAATTCATCAAGTAGACATAATAATCTTAAATATTTATGCCTCTAATCAGGCCTTAAAAAACATGGGAGCTAAGACTGAGAATTTAAAGGAAAAATAGATAAAATCACAGCTGGAAATTCCAATTTTCTCACAAGTAGACAAAATAATAGGAGTATTTAAACCAGTTTGACCTAATTTACATTTATAAACCACTTCACCCGAGGACAACGCTTTACAAAGTTTTGTTAAAGATAACTTGGAATATCACTGACATACACCATATGCTGGGCCAAAAGTAAGGTAAGTAGATAATTCTGGAACTGCAGGAATTCAGAACAGTCTTCTATTGACATGGGCCAAGTATTTTACTCGGAAGTTATGTACACAGAGGAATGGGTGTACGTGTGCACCCAGCGTCGACCTAGAACGTGAGGGAAGGCACACGCCTCACAAGGAATACCTCGTGAGCAGGACAGGGGCGAGGCGGCGTCCATCGGGAAAGGGACGGGGCGAGGCTGGTGCCCGATGGGGGTCGAGGGGTGGGGCCGGTGGTGGGCAGCCCGGAGAAGGGCCCGGGAGCAGAGGCCGGAGGAGGCGCTGCTGGCTGGAGAGCCTCGAAGGGGGATTAGATGAACAGCGCTGGACGGTGTATTGTGGTGACCGTTCTCCAGCGCCGGGCGGGTGTGCGCCCCCCTTCGGGAACACCCGCCCGGAGGCTGAGCTGAGCGCGCGGGCCAGGCCGCCGCTGCCCGCGCTCCCCGGGGCGGCCCCAGAGGAGGTTCGAGGGGACCCTCGGTCAGGTGCATCACACCTGCGCCCGCGGGCCGCGTGCAGCCTGCGGGGCAAGGGAGCTCTCGGGCGAGCTCACGCCCTCCCCTCACGGGGCGCAGTCCCTCCGCGCGCCCGCGAGCCGCAGGTGCCGGCAGCCCCGCGGCGGGCACCACCTGGCAGCGCGGCCCGGCCGGGCGGCCGCGGGCGGGGCCGGGGCCGGGCGGGCGCGGCGGGGCGGGGCGCGGCGGGGGGCGGGCCGGCCGCGGAGCCCAGGCGGCCGCCGAGCCCGGGCCGCAGAGGCCGCAGAGCGCGGCGCCCAGCCCGCCGCACCGCGCCATGGCCCTGCGCGCACGGCGGCGCCCGCTGCCCGCGCTCCTCGCGCTCTGCGCGCTGCTCGGCCCGCTGCAGGTAAGGGGCTGGCGGCGCCCACGCCACCTCGGGACTCGCGGGGGCACCGGCGGGGGCTGCGGGCCGCCCGAGACCTGGACGGAGGAGCGCGGCCGAGGAGACCCGGGGCGGCGGCCTCGCGGGGTGGGGAGCGCCATGGAGGAGCGCGGGGGCGCCGGGCGAGGGGCGCGGGACCCCAGCTCCTGGCCGGGGAGCTCCCCCAAGCCTGCTTGTGGCAAGCTTTGGGGTCATTTCTTCTCCAAGCATTTTGGAGCACCTACTCAGTTCCCAGGCCGAGTGGCCGCTGCGTGCACGCAGCCCCCACCTCCTGCCAACGGAATGAGCGAGTGGGAAGCGTCCAGAGCCGCAGACATGCCCACTTTAGGGGACCGCTCATGATGGAGCTCTCCCAGGCCACTGGGTCCCTCGGCGCTCTAGGCCGGTCGCGACCGGGCTTCGCACCTCTCCCCACCCGTTGGCGTTGGTCACCTGAGGGTTAGAGCAGTCTCGCCGCACGGGGATGTGCAGAGCCTGCAGAGAAATCGAATTTAGCGATTTCTAAAGAACAGCGGACCGTTTTCTTTTTTATGCCCCCCTCTGGTTTATGTCTCCCCTCCGATGCCCCCCACACACAGTTTGAGGACCACCATTTCAGGTGCTGGCCCTGACTAACCATAGAACCACTTGTCTTCAGAAACCCTTTGATGATGAGGGGACAAAATACTATTTGCAGCTGGAGAAACCAAGGCCCTTGGGGAGCCGAGCCAGTAGGGGTGGCAGAAACAAAGCCCCTCTCTCTGAACCTGGCCCAGGATGGGGTAGGAGCGGCGGGCGCGCCCAGTGGTTAGTCTCAGTGGTGCCTGGCCGTCGGGGGCTCCCCAGCCAGGGATACACCTGGGGCTACCCTCACGGGCCATCCCCCCTTATACTATCATGTTGCCCACCCAGGGCTTCAGAGTGCTGAGAGCAAGGGGGCCAGAAAATGAGTGTGTCTTTTCCGATCCTTGTTGCCGCCCATTCTCAGAAAGATCTCAGAGCACTGAGTACAACTGCCCACAAATAAGGCCTGTTACTGATTTTCCGTCCTCTTGGAAAAGAGCCACAGGGCGGCAAAGCCAGCCGCACACACTCTCAACACTTTGCCCACTTGGAAGTCACTCAGAGGGAAGGGTGAGTGGTGGTGATTTTCTGGGTTTTAGCAGTTTCGCGTTTCCCTTCTCTGTAAAAAAGTGGCTTAGGCTGTTGTTAACACTGCTCTGCAGAATGGCACAGAACCCGGTGAAGACACGGGAGAGGCACTTGAAATACTGAGTTTGGGGTGAGAGAATGGGGAAGCCCGCCTAGGACGACAGCCTTGACGAGAATACTAGGAATGTGCTGTAGGCTGGAGCAGGTAATTCTCACGAAGATTCACTCTATTTTGTTCCTATTGGTGTGGGTCTCTTAGGATGGTTGAGGGAAAAGAAGGCAGAAAAACCTAATGGAATTTTTCATTTTAAGCACTTCAGGCGTTGCTTCATTAAGTGTTCAACAGGTTGGACGGGGTGCTACCTTACTTGAGCTAAAGGACCAGTGAATAGCTAGCCAACTGAGGAAACCTGCCCGGCATGCAGTTGAAAAAAGCATCTCACATTGCTTTTGCAAAAACCACACACATACATGTATGCATAAGACACAAAAGGTTCTAATATTAACAGGAAATGCTATTAAAACAAATGTCATTTTCAGAGGTCCCTTTCAAAAAGTGCTGTCTCCCCTCCTTTCCCTTTCAGTCACTTAAATTATGTGCATTTTTAAATTCATGCCTAAACAGAAAATGAATGATAGCAGAAGAGTTCTAATCAAATCATACAAGTTCATGCCCAATTTCCTCAGTGGAAATTCATTAATTCTGAAAGGTGGACCTAGATATGGTATTGTGGTATTATCCCCCAAAGGTAGCGTGGCTACAAGGACCTTCTATGTTACATTGCTGCTTCTTTGGACAACCTATTCTCTTAGTTCAAAAACAGGAATTGCAGTGGGAACCCGTTGGTGTTAGTTATCACCCTAGGCAAGGCTTAAAGAACTGCTTAGCCTGATGGTGGTGGTGGGGTAATTGGTTTTGTAAAATAGTTGGCAAAAACAGCTTCTAGAAAGTGCTTTATCTGCAAACATTGTATTTAGTTTCATTTACATTGTATTAAGTTGATTTAAACTTACCTGGAAGTCTGTAAGTTCTGTCTTTTCAAACATTTCTGTGATTATATCTCGGTCTGCCTGTATTTTTGAGGGAATTTGTTATTGACATAAGAAGAGTATTTGCCAGCAGATAAAAGTAACTTAGGTTTTTATGTTGATAGTTGTGTTTGTTCCAAGTCAGAAGATACAGAAGCACGCTGTTTTCATTAAGGTAATTGATTATACACAGCCTTGTGTATCCCCTTATCTAAGGCCTTAGGGTAGATTCATTCATACCCAGGCCCACAAACATTTATGGTAGGTGAAGCACCGTGCTTAGGGAGCAGCCGGACGAAGACATAGCTGTGTCTCCACAGGTCACGTTCTAGTCAGAGGACGAGGCAGGTGAAGCTGTAATAATAATCGAGCGGCCTGGATAAGAGAAGGGCAGAGGGTAGGGGTGGGGAGGAGAGCACGCAGAGAGCTGGAGGCGTCAGGGAGGACTTGGGGAGGAAGGGATTTCCAAAGTGGTCTTCCGAGCATGGTTCAGAGAAGGAAAGAGGCAGCGGGGAAGAAAACTTCCTAGTCAAGAGGATGGCGTAAGTGGTCTAAGTGGTTTAAAGTAAACTTGCCAACAACCCCACAAAAAAACATTTTTATGACCTCACGGGTAGCACAAAACTCTTTCATTCAGGTAACTCCACAGCAGGTAGGACATTAAACGTTTATAGTTTTGGAGACAGTGTTGTATGGCCCTTATTGAGGTGGTAAGGAAGACTGATCAGCAAATGCAGGGCCCTGGAAAGGCCAGTGGGGAGACCCCGCAGAGGAAATCCCCTAGGGTGGAGCTCGGCCTGAAGGACAGGTAGGTGCTGGGCACCGCCTCACCCCTCCCAGAGGACAGACTTGGCTATAGGTTAATACTTTGTTTGGAGAACCACAGACACATAGATCAGTGGTCTTTTAGTTCATTTTGTGATAAATATTTCAAGTATCGCCCCTGCCTTACTTCCTTCCCACCACTTCCCCAGAAATGGCAAATTTCTAATACGAACACATTCTCTGTGTTGATAAGGAAATACGAGCTTGCTTTTTCAGTTATCTACCAGAAATTCTTACACCAGGAAAACTGAAACAATAAAAGGTGTATCTTTGAAGGTCAATAAATCAGTGTTTTATGAGGCCATGAAAAGGGGAGTTCCAAGCCAGAGCCTCCTTTGCAGAGAGTGTTGTTTTAAGAAGGTGCTGCATGAACTTTATCTGTTATGTCAGTATTAAAACTTCCCCCACTGTATTTTCCTATTTTTGAAATGCACGGAAAACAGCATTAGTGTTTTTCTCACATGGCGTGTCCAGTGGGCTAGGAATGCTGTCCAGGCCGTTCTTTTTGCTGTCCCTGTGGGTCTGCATCCTGCCTGAGCGCCCTCAGCTCTACAGGTGACTCACTCCTGAGGGCATCTATCCTCCTGGCCTCCAGCTGGTGGCCCGTCTGCTGTCTCCCTGCAGTGCCCTGCCCCCTGCCCCCAGGGGAGCACAACCCACCGGAGCACACAGCTCCCTGACCGAACCCGTACCTCCATGCCTCCAGAGCTGGCCTGGGTGGGACTTTGCCCACCCGATGATTTTCCCCTCCAGGCCCCTCTTCCTTCTCTCCCTGGTTGGTAGGAAGTCATGCACCTTCTCTGTGTGTTTCCCCCTGGGTGCAATGTGTGGGCTTCCTTTAGGATCCACTGCTAGAAACATGGTATAAGCTCATCTCATCCTTTCCACCCAAAGCACAAGCCCAAAACACCAAGACAGAGATGGTGGGCTTCAGCAAAACAGAAGACTTGGAATCCGTCTTAGTGAGCTTGAGGCTTAAGGAAGTGGGTGGCCAGCGGCATTACGCACAGTCTTCTCTCTCTGTCCTCATTCTGGGGCGCTCCCAGGCTGCTTCCTGTCATCCAGCCCAGCCAGCCGGAGCTCCCCCCAGGCTTCCCCTCGGTCTGGGCTGGGCGTCGGGGGCTGGCTCTTCTCACAGCAGCAGTCCTGTCAGCAGTTTGGCGCACATTCTTTATGGATATGTGCTGACAACTTTGTACTTGTTTTATGGGCCACCATGGATTTCAGCCTTTGATATCTGTGGCCACCCATGCAGGACATGGCACTCAATAATGAGAAATAAAACTGAATTTGTGTTACATATATTCACTTCTTTCAACAAAGGGAGCACCTACTGCATACAGGACACTGCACAGGCTGAGGAGACAGAGGCCACGGCATAGCCCCATCTTCGGGAAGCATGATCTGGACGTGCACGTACAAGTGGAGTGTGCGAGGCGCTCGCAGGAGGGCAGTGTCTCTAAGTGTACTGGGCACCCAGGCCAAGGGGTGCTTTAACCTGCCTGAAAGTGCCAGGGGAAACCTCCCATTCCTCACCACGGCACTGTTGTGTATGTCTAAAGCACATAGCAGGGGCAGGAGAGCAGGGTTTGGGCTAAGGATTCGAGGCTGGCATTGCCCCATCTGGTGTGGGAATGGGGGAGGCTTCACAGTGCCATGTTCTCTGGGAATTCTAGGAAGGACAGCATTCCTGGACTGCAAGGGTCTGTGGGGTGAGGGGGGCAGAGCCAGCACTTCAGGGCCTCATATGCAAGCAAAACAGTGTAGATTTATCTCCATATATTGCAGGCTGGGGCGGGACACAATCAGATTTGTGATTTGTGCATCCTTGGGAAGAGCGTCCAGGGGTGGGTCCAGGGGCCAGTAGTGAGGCCACTGCCTTGTTTGGGGAAGAGCTGGTTAAGGCTCAAATCAGGGCAGTGCAGTGGTAACAGAAAGGAGAAGCCAAGGGCAGGGGCAGTCGCAGAGCCAGCAGGCCCATGGTAGGTGCCCATGGTACAGGGGCAAAGATGTGGTTGGACTTAGTATTTTTTTTTTTAAAGAGGTGGTGGATGTCAGAATAAATAGCTGACCATTTGGATTGCATTTTTCACAGTTAATTAAGAAATTTCTGCCTTAGTACAAAGCAAAGTGTTCAGGTTCAAGTAGAGAATGATCATTTTTTTTCCTAAACAAACAATAAAGAAGGATGAAGTTGAAGCTGTTGAATCCCAGCTGCTGTGGATTATCATACTGGGAGGCAGAAGCGAAGCTCCTTAGACCTCCTACAGGTAAATAAGCTCAAAGCCCCAAGGCATTGGGATCCGCAGGAAATTTGTATGCTCTGGAATTTAGAGCCATTTCCTGACCTAAAGGTGTCTTTGAGTCAGAAGTTCAGGATGTAGGCAGAGCTCTAAAACTCAGGACTAAAAGAGATAAGCAGCCCTTGATTCCCAGAGGGCCCAGTGCCAGAGCAGGTGTGACCCTGACCCGTGGTCTTCCCACCCCAGCCTCACATATGTCACCTGCCCCCAACAGAGGCAGTGTTTACCTTGGACCCAGAGGTCAGCAAAAACTTTTCCCTTGTGCAAAACACATTTTCCTTGTGGACTGCTAGTGCTTGAGAGGAGTGTTTCCCTTCCTCTCTTCCCAGCCCCCCTTTACCTCCCCACCCCCAAAAATCTATCCCAGTAGAAGCCTGTGTACACCAGCATGGTAGAGCTGCCAGGTTTCAACGTGGCAGGAAGAACTGACTGCAAAAACCACCCTTCCAGCTCAGAGAATAATAATAACTTATTACATTTCCTGTTCAGTGTTGAGAACACAAGAGCCACTTCCTCCAGCCGCCAGAAATTTGAAGACTTTCCACTAAAAATGAGGAAGAAAAACTCTAACTTTTTGTGAATGTGATGGTTAAACCCTGGCAAGTGGGATCCAAGGATGCGTGGCATGGCATAAATCCCATTAGCAGCACAGCACTTGCCAGCTTGGCTTCTCATAACATCCCTGAAATGGGAAATGAACCACTTCCCTAAAATACTGATTTTTTAAAAACACTTGTTTACTCTTCATAATGTAGTTAGCAACCAACTGCTAAGTGTATCCTTAAGTAGCATAAACAGCTGCCAAACACACACCCAGTGAAAAGAAACTTGCACAGGGACCTCCCCTCCTCAACTTTGTGCCCAAGGTGTACAGGCAGGATCCTGGATAGCATCAGAAACTTGTGGTAAGTAAGAATCTGTTCCATTTTTAAAGCTTACTGCAGATTGTTCATATCTGTCCTTGCTGACCTGTTTCACTGCGTAATGATTCCCAGAGTCAGGAACTTCCCTATAGCAGACTTAAGTCTAATATGTCACAATTTGACCCCATTTCCTCAAATTTGTTCTCTCATAGGGGTAAAGATCAGTTGGTCCATGTCTTCTTTATTTTAACGTTTCTATTGTTGAAGGTTGTGAGTCCACAACTTCCCCTAGCCCCGGGTTATTCAGTCCAGTTCCTTTAGCCTGTCCGTCAGCCTTTTTTGCTTTCAATTCCATGGATCCTGAGTTTGTGCTCACTGGTGAACACCCTCAGCCAGCCACCAAATAAAAGCCCGTAAGACACTGTGGGAAACATCAAACCTATCCCACACTGCTTGTGGCCCGGAAGCTCCCATCTCCCGGGGCAGATAAGCCGCCTCAGTCCGTAGTCCCTGCTCCTATGTGTGGGTCTAACGCCCTACAAAGAGGAACGAGCGATGGGCTGAGAGCATGGCTGGCCAAGGCCTGGAGAGCAGGCTGGGCAGGAAGAGCTTGGTCTGGTGCTGGGGGGCTGCAAGGGAATCTGAGGGCAGGGAACGGGAAGGGGCCGAGGTGGGGACAAGCAGGGCAAACCCACGGGAGAAATCGGCCAAGCCCAGGGCTGCCGGAGAACCAGGAGAGAAGGCCAGCTGTGGGAGGGGACAGGGGCAGTGGTTCGCCCTGTAGGACTGTGGGAACAAACAGTTGGGACCCTGCCCTATGGAGAGTGTAGTTGCTGGTGTCCACAGCCCCTGGGAACTTGTTGGAAATGCACATTCCCTGGCCCTACCCATGCCTACTGAGTCAGAAACTCAGGGGGTGGGGTCTGGGAATCTGGTTTAACAACCCCTCCAGCAGGGGATTCTGATACACACCTGTCTGAGAACCGCTGCTATAGACCATGGGATTCCGTAAAGAGGTTTTGAGCTCAGCTGTAAGTTAATATTACATAAGGAACATATTAGAGGCACCGGATCCCTCCTGTGTGCCAGGCCTGTGCTGAATGCTGTATGTAGATCATCCCTAATCCTCACCACCCCCTTGCCAGAAGAGGAGAGAACTGAGGCACAGAGAGCCCAAGGTTGCACAGCCCACCAGGGGCAGAGGCATGGTCTGAGCCTCCCAGGAAACTGCTTCTGCACTTGACTGCATGAAGTGTGGGGAGCAGAGAAAGAGAACTCAAGGAATGGGGGACTGAAGCGAGCTTTTGAGTGTTTGGGGAACTGTCATAACCAGACTGCATTTGTGGGGATCTGCTCAAAGATACACCTTCCTTGAGGACTCTCTGTTATTAACTGCTATGCAGAAATAAGAAGGCTGTGACTTTAAGGCAAACAGAGTTTGAACAGTGCCCTGAGCACTTAGCACAGGGTTCCTGTGCCGGTTGATCCCTGACTCAGGAGGAAAAGAAATGTGATATATTGAATCATTTCTGCCACTTCCTGGAGCAAGGGCATCTCTGACTCCTCTGTGCTCCTCCCCTCCAACCAGAAAGAAGCTGTGCTCTACCCCTGTGCTCTAGAGTCCTGCTCCCACACCTGTCAGGACGGTTCACAGTCCGTGTTTATCCCACTCCTGCCACCTGCCAGGCTCTGGGTGGGGTGGGGTGGAGACGAGGCCTTCAAGCCTCAGGACAGTGTACTTTGAGAGGTTAAATGTAGTTCTGTTACATTTGTTAAGTTTCTGTCTTAGTGTTTCTATAATTACAGTGAATTCTAATTATAGAGAGGGACTCTCCTCATGACCCAAATGACCTGGGCTCCTATTTTAATGTCTCTTCCTTGGCATAAACCTGGGTCATTTCTGTTATTGATATTTTTTTCAGTACCTTAAAAAGCACTCCCCTAAGTAGGAGGAGAAAGATTCCAAAGAAAGAGGATCAGAACATGTGTAGCCTCTGGATCACTGTCAGATCTTGAGTTTTTGCCTGGAGTGAAGTTAGGAGCCACCAGCCAGGTGTGGGTGGAAGATTGTAACATGTGTCACTAATGCACAACAGCAAGAAATCCAGAAACAGATCCCCCAAACCTATGACACTGGAGTGTAAGATGCAGGGGCAATTAAATTCAGTGGGGTCACAGCTAGTCTTAAACTGTAGGCCATTAATTTCTCACATCATAAGGTTTAAATTTTTTTGTAATGAAACATAAAAAAATTGCTCCCTTCTGATGGGCTCAGGTTTTCCATGCCTCTGTCAGGGTCCCTGTGACCAGGCCATTGAGGTCCTACTAATATGTAAATTTACAAGTGACCATAGCAGCAGATGCACAACCAACTTGTCATCTTAGTTACGCAGAGTGGCCTCAGGAAAGGGGCCTTATCCTGCCGGAGGGACGCTGTTCCCAGTGTGAGTGGTGAGCACGGGAGGTGGCCGCAGCTGCTAGTGCAGTAGTAGGCAGACCTATGTTCTGTCCCTATTAGAAAAGGGAATTTGAGCCCAGGAAGAGATTTCTGATCTTGATTTTGCCGCCCCCTGATCCCCAGGGTATCTAATTTTGCTCCCAATGGGTGGAGCCTTTTCGAGCCCATGCTTGGGAGTGTGAATTTGATTCAGAACCAGTAGGAAACAATTATAAGTCTAACATAAAGGGAAGTTATAAGATCACAGTGGTCCTTCAGGAAAAATTATTCATTAATTTAACGAGAATCTGAACATTTGCGACATGCCTAGCACTGTTCCAGTCTACTTACCACCAACCATTTGAGCAAGCTGCTTCATCCCTTTGTGAGGCTGCACGGTGCCTGGTACGCAGTAGGGGTTTTGTAAGGAACAAGTCTCCCTTCACTCCCACTCAAGGTAAAGGGGGTCCGTATCCAGCAAGGAGAGAGGTGGCTCTCGACGTGTCACGTTGCTGGATACGGCTGCGCCGTGTGTGGGGATTCAAGACAGTTCTGGCTCTTGGTCTTAACGGAATCCCTGACTTGCCATTCAAAGACCATCAGCATCACCTGGGAGCTTGTGAGAAATGCAGACTCTCAGGCCCCACCCCAGAGCTACTGAATTAGGTTCTGCATTTCATAAGATTTCCAGGTGATTCTTCAGTACATTATTGAGTGGGAAGCACCGGTCTGTGAACATGGGGTGGGGGAGAAGGGCCAGATTCCCATAGCCGGCCGGCCCAGTGCGTTGCTCATAGGCACTGAATCAATATTGACTGACCGAGTGTATTTTTTTAAAAGTTTAGACTGGGCAAGGTGAAGGTAAAAATTAACTTTGTTAATCAAAGGAAAAAAGGAAGAAGAAAGACAAGTTCAAAAGAGTCCAGGGACAGCCCTGGATGTGGAGTTTAAGGTCTGGAGAAGCAAGATAGATGGAGAGGGCGCAGCAGGGTCACGGGTATCCAGAGGCTAGGCGGGGCCGAGGCCTGTGCCCCCACCTCGGCACCGCGAGGAGGAGGGCTCCCCACCGCGGTCCCCACCCAGCTCCAGTGTCCCGTGGGCTCCCGCTCTTAGCCAGCGAGGAGCTGGGAAATGCAAGGCTCAGTTCTTCAGGGAAGACGGCCGTAGGATCAATCCCCTGGGAGCTTCTGATCGAGTTGGAGTCCCCGGGTGTGGCCACGTGACGCAATGCAGGGGTGAGAATGTGAAATACATGATATGCATGGTAGGACGTCAGAAGGGGTGGAGGGCTTTGTGGGCCAGCGTCCGCAGGCAGCACCCCTCAGGAGAGGCTGGGCATGTGCCAAGCCAGGAGGGAACAGTGACTGGTGTTGGGATTGGCAGTGAAGCGAAGCTCGGGGAAAGGTCGGCGCGTGAGCGCCATGACCAGCAGACGTCATGTGAGTGAGCAGCGAGCCACCAGCAGGCACCGGGGAGGCAAAACCAGGCGACAGGACCTTGAAATGCCAGTGAGCATGGAGTTAAGTGAGACACTGAGCACGGGTGACCCTGGAAGCACGGCAGGGACATCTAAGGACAAATGCTGGGGACAGAGGGCTTAGGGAAGATGGGTGTTGTGGTGAGTCGGAAGCTTACAGTCTACCTGGAAGACAGACAAATGGAAAGCAAGTATAGAGCGCGGAAGGGCCTGGGTGGGGGGAAGGCCGAAGCCATCTAATGATGGCACGAGGATTTAATCCATCCAGGTGAGAAGGGGGGCTCAGATTGAACCGAAATGGCCAATATCAGTGACTTCACATTCCAGCCCAAGAGTTGACATGGCCTCAAAGGCTGAACAGGACCACGAGGTGGCTGGAGGCTGCAGCGCGTTCTTGGCCAAGGATGCTGGGCGGGGCTGTTGAGCAGAGCGCAAGGGAAGTGGGTGGAGGTGAGGCTGAGCAGGGCTACAGGCCAGGAGCCTGGTTGTGGAGCCGGACTTCTCTTGGTTTTTAACGTAATCCCTGACCTTGCGACTCAAAACCAGCAACCTGGGAGACTGTTAGGAATGCAGAATCTCGGGGCCTGCCCCAGACCTACTGAATCGGAAGTTGCTTTTGAATTAAGATTTCTAGGTGATTCTATGCACACTCGAGAATCACTGGACTTTACCCTGAAGGCCGGGAGCCATCTAGTCCCTTCCCTGACGCTTTAGGCCTCATGGCCTTATTAGCTTGCTATACGTCCAGAATGAGGCACGGCTTAGAAAGGTCCTTGACCCCTGGCGGATCAGTGGGCTCCTGGAAGCATAGGCGTCCCTAACATTTACTACAGGGAAGAAGGGAAAGCAGCTCCCACCTTAAATGAATAAAAGTTAAAAAAAAAATCCAAGAATGACAAAAAAACCCCACCATTCACTCTGGGATAATAAAGGGGACATTCACTGGAGCCTGTTGAGTGACAACATAAGGACAGGTCAAAGCCGTCCTGAGTACTGTGTTTAGGAAACAAACCTTCCTTACACTTGCATGTAGGGTAGCCCACAGCTGCAAACTTTTTCACTCTTTATCTCTCTGGAAGACAAAGAACCTTGCAATTAAAGTTTTGAAACGCCAGGTTATTTCTTCATTCTCCCTTGGGCCATATGTTTTCAAGGAGTGGAGATAATAAGTGCATTGTACAGAAAGTAAGGAAAAGGGTTGAACAAAAATCAATAGACCTTTGATGTGTGCCTGTCTGAATAAGTGCAACACCCCTGTTTTTCTTTAAGGACCATGTCTGGAACCAAGGTGGTCAGGAAAAAATGATGGGTCCATAAAAAGCAACTTATAGGGTAGCTTATAAAGTCAGTTCCTTAACGTTTGCTAAATCAAAATGGTGACTGTGTCGAGACTGCTAATAGACCACATTCTACATTTTTAAGACTCTTTTAGCAAAACTGAACTAAGTCAGATTTTTTTTCTGTGTGTAATATCTATTCCAAAAAAAATTCTTGTGGCAAAATGGTTAAGAGAGTAAATTTCATGTGTATTTTATCACTACTAAAAGTAAAAATTAAGAGAAAAATGGCAGATGTAGTTCCTTCCTGGTAAGGAAATTGTATGAGGTGCTTATAAACCTTTATGGGGGATCAGCAATGTCGAATGTGCACCTAGAGTCAATCCCACAGAATCCTGGTGCTTCAGGGCCTGTTAGCTCACATGCGGGTAAATTACATAGGGGTGTGGTATATGCCACCCTCCCCTCCCTGCGCCAGTCTCACAGGCCTTCTGTGTTCCTGAGAAGCCATGCATGCTCTCTCCAGGAGCCTAGCAAAGGCTTCTAAGCTGGGTCCCCCTCCTGACGCTTACGGTCCATGGGGCTTGTTCCCTCACTTTATGCAGGTCTCCATTCTTCCCACCATAATCCCACCACATCACTTTATATACCCTGTTTTATCTTTTTCATCACAACCATTACAACCAGATTTCACTTGGCTTATTGGCACTTTGCTCCCATGGACGATAAGGAAGGATTCTGTCTAGTCTCCATCTACTGTATCCACAGAACCTAAAATTATCTCTGGCACACAGTATGTGCTCAGTTAATATGCAGGAGATTAAGTGGGTATACATTCATTTGTCCCACATTTAAGGTTGTGAACTCACTGGACATGTCTTACTTAAATGCTAAACCTCCTGGGTTACCATCTAGAGACCCATGCGATGTTAGTGTTTAGAGTGGAAACATCTTTCTTTTTTCTTTTTTTTAATTAAGGTATCATTGATATACAATCTTACGAAGGTTTCACATGAGCAACAGTGTGGTTACTACATTAACCCATATTATCAAGTCCCCCACCACACCCCACTGCAGTGACTGTCCATCAGTGTAGTAACATGGAAGCATTTTTCTTAATTAGGAAAATCAAGGATTTATTTTGAGATGGTGAAAATGAACTCAAGGATCCTCCAGCTGTCTGAGGCCACCACTCCCATCCTGCACCGAGTCAGTGCTAGGAACAGCTAAGCCAAGTCCAGAGAACAGATCCAGGCAAGATTAAGTTACCCCACTTAAAATGAGCAAAGGACTTGAATAGACATTTCTCCAAAGAAGGCATACAAATGGCCAACAGGCACCTGAAAACATGTACAACATCATTCATCATTCAGGAAATGTAAAGCAAAACCCCAATGAGAGACCACTTCACACCCATTAGGTTGGCTATTACAAAGAAACAGAGAAGAACAAGTGGACAAATCAGAATCCTCATGCTGCTGGGAGTATATTAAAATGGTATAGCCACTATGGAAAACAGTTTGGTGGTTTCTCAAAAAGCTAGACACGGAATGACCGTGTGGCTCAGGTAAAGACTGGGAGGAATTGAAAACAGGGACTGAAATAGATGCTTCCATGCCCATGTTCCCAGCATTATCACAGTAGTCAGGAGGTGGGAACAACCCAGGTGTCCATCAGTGGATGAACAGAAAAAATGTGGCCTTTGCACATTCTGGAATATTACTCTGCCATAAAAAGGAATGGAGTTCTGATCCATGATACAACATGATACACATTGAAGACATTATGCTAAGTGAAATAAGTCAATCACAAAAGGACAAATATTGCCTGTTCATGTACTTACCTGGAGTACCTACAGTAGTCCAATTCACATAGATTACCAGGGGCAGGAGGGAGGGGAAAGTGGGGAGATAGTGCTTAATGGTCAGAGTTTTGGTTTGAGGTAATGAAAATGTTCTGGGAAATAGAAAGTGGTGATGGATACACAACATTGTGAATGTAATTAATACCACCGAATTGCACACTAAAAATAGTTAAGTAGCAAATTTTGTTATATACATTTCACCACACTAAAAAGGTTTTAATTAAAGTACCCCAAAGTTAAAAGGAAGGTCATTCAAAGTTCAGTCATAGGAAGAACCAAATTCACTGTTTTGTGATGGGAAACATCTTTGCCTCCTGCAAGATCCAGAATCAACACTGTTGTTTGCTCGCATCAGCTCTTTATGTAGCTGTTCCTCCTGTAGAACACTAGCCACTCCCTCTATAAGGTACTGTCCATTGTGTAAAAGGCCTTTACATCTTCTTATTGGCCCTTCTCAGTCCACCAGTCTTTGCGGCGTGTTTCCTGGTGCTGCTAAAAAGAAAATCTGCCCTTTTTTTTTAAATTTATTTTTTGTTGAAGTATAATTGAAATACAAACTTATATTGGTTTTAAAGGTACAACACAGTGGTTCAACAGTTACCCATATTATTAAATCCTCACCCCCGCTAGTGCAGTTACTACCTGTCAACATAGGAAGATGTTACAGAATCATAGACTATATTCTCTATGCTGTACTACCATCCCTGGGACCAATTTAATTATGATTGAGAATTTTTGTGCCCCTTTATTCCCCTCCCCATCCCAACCCACCACCCCAGCCCCTCCCCCTTGGTAACCACTAGTCACTTCTCAGTGTCCGTGAGTCTACTGCTGTTTGGTTCATTCTGTTTTGCTTTGTACTTATATTCCACAAATAAGTGAAATCATATGGTGTTTGTCTTTCTCCACCTGACTTATTTCACCAAGCGTAATACCCTCTAGCTCCATCCATGTTGTTGCAAATGGCAGGATTTCTTTCTTTCTTATGACTGAATAATATTCCATTGTGTATATGTACCACTTCTTCATCCATTCATCTATTGGTGGACACTTAGGTTTCTTCCAAATCATGACTACTATAAATAAAGCAGCAATAAACATAGGGGGTATATGTCTTTCTGAATCAGGGATTTTGTTTTCTTTGGGTTATATCCTAGAAGTGGAATTACTGAGTCAAATGCTTTTTCTATTTTCAGTTTTTTGAGAAACCTCCATACTGCTTTCCACAGTGGCTGCACCAGTTTACATTCTTGCCAGCAGTGCAGGAGGGTTCCCATTTCTCCACATCCTCGACAATACTTGTTATTTCTTGTCTTTTGGATAGTGGTCATTCTAACTGGTGTGAGGTGATGTTTCATTGTGGTTTTGATTTGCATTTCCCTGATGATTAGTGATGTGGAGCATCTTTTCACATACCTGTTGTCCATCTGCATTTCTTTGGAGAAATGTCTGTTCAGGTCCTCTGCCCATTTTTTAATTGGGTTATTTGCTTTTTGGGTGTTCAGGTGTATGAGTTCTTTATATATTTTGGATGTTAACCCCTTATCAGATGGGTCATTTTTGAATATATTCTCCCATACTGTAGGATGCCTTTTTGTTGTGCTGATGGTGGACTTTGCTGTACAGAAGCTTTTTAGTTTGATGTAGTCCCATTTGTTCATTTTTGATATTGTTTTCCTAGCCCGAGGAGATGAGTCCAGGAAAAAATTGCTCATATTTATGTTCAAGAGATTTTTGGCTATGTTTCCTTCTAAGAGTTTTATGGTTTCACATCTTATATTCAGGTCTTTGATCCATTTCAATTTTACTTCTGTGTATGGAGTTAGACAGTAATCCAGTTTTATTCTCTTGCATGTAGCTGTCCAGTTTTCCCAACACCTGTTAGTGAAGAGGCTTTCTTTCCCCCATTGTATATTCATAGCTCCTTTATCGTATATTTATTGACTACACATGTGGGGGTTTATATCTGGGCTCTCTATTTTGTTCCATTGATCTATGGAAAAGACCAACCTTTCTGCTGCAGTGACCTAGCTGCCCTTCCCTCGGGGCCCTTCCCAGGGTCAGAACACACCTGGCCACCCCCAGGCTCTGAGCAACCACCTCCCCAGATCTGCCCCTTCTCCCTCCACCTGCCCAAACCCAACCTTCACTGCTGTCTGCTCTGCCCCTGTCCCTTACTCCTGCCCACACACCTTCCTCTGTGCTTCCTTCCCAGGCTGTGTTCATTTCCTCTCCTTCTCTATGACCAATGAGGGTTACATCCAGGGACTTAGTGGAACTTGGACCTTTCCAGTGCCCCAGTTCTTGCATTGTGTGGGTCTCTGTTAGAGTCTTCTTTTCTCTCTCTCTGTGCCTGTGGAATCCAGTGTGAAGCACTTTGAGAAGGCAGGACCAGGCTTATTTACCATTTTTTTAGTTCTGCAACCTTGCACTAATATATGAGAGCTCAGTAAAGATGGCTTTGAAGGTGTGATGATAGAGCTTTTTAAGAGATTGATACTTTCTGTTATTAAATCTTAGATGAGACTAAAATTTGTCTTCTGGTCCTAAGGCATGTGCTGGGGACAAATGAATGACTGGCCTTTATTATTTGTACAGTAGGTTAAATCTACTCACTCACAACCCCTTTATGGGGGGTGGTTTAGATGGGAGGCTGGTCTCATACTTATGATTTTCAATGAGAACAGTAGCAGTGACTGGCTGTAATGAATGCCATGCCTTCGAGTTGGAGTTTTGAATACTCTTAATCACTAGAAACACATTCATAAAGTACATTACGGAATGCCCCAAGTCCTTGAGTGGCAGGTTAGTTGTAATAGTATATGTGACAGTCATAATTTTCTTCATAAGCTCTCAAACTAGACACAGCTTTTCATACTGTATCAGTCAGAGGATACCTGAGCCTCATTTCTGCAGATTTTTTTCCAGAATTGTGTGTAAAATATATTTCTGGGAAATTAATTGTATTTTAAACACTAAAGGGGTCTTCTGTTTAAACCCTCCGATTCTCTGAATCCACTTCCATTATGATTTAGGCCAAGTACCTGGCTGTTGTAACTTAGGGACTCCAAGTTTTTTAATGTGTTCATAGTTCAGTGGTCTCTCAAGGGGGGTGAACACACCCCAGAGAGTGTACCAGGTGATCTGTCGGGAGATCCCAAAAGCTGCTCCTTTACTCTCTTTGTCTCTTTAATTTATAACATACTATCTTCATAGGTGCCTCTATCAGGTTGTTCTGAAGTATGAAATGTGAAGCTTTGCTTTGTACAAAAGAAAAATGATTATTTCTCTGTAAATCTATAAGCTTGAAATTCTATCAGGTTTATTTAAAATGAAAGTATCTAGAAGGGCGCATGGTCCTAACTCAGTTATGCCCTAGTTACCAGACGTCACTGACAGACCAACTCCCGCAGCCTCTTTATCAGCAGATGCCGCCCCGAATGCACTGTCTCTGCCCCCATCCACGCGTGGCTTTGTCCCTGAGCCCCCGACAGAAAACCACTGACGTGACTCAGACTGCACCTCACAATTTCAGTCCCAAGAAAAAGCTCTTCTTTACGTGAAATGAAACACGCAAACCTCTGATTAAAAACACCTCGTTTCCAAGCGCCCAGCTGAAATCCTCTGCCATGAGCTTTGTTGGTCACAGCGAGGTCACGTGAAACCAGGGACGGGGCGCTGGGGCAAATGTCAGAGCTTCCCCACAGGTCCCCACTGTCTCTTTGCCACCCTCTCCCCCTTTTCCGGTGACGCGCTTCCCTGTCCCCCTCCGGGAATGACACGTGACTGATGCTCACTGATTCTGCTCAGGTGTGCCTGTGAGCATCTCCCACCCGACCCCCGGCTGCCGGCCGGTGTGCACGCTGCGCTAAGGGAGCAACGCCATTACCTCACTTCATGCTCCCAGCCACACCTACCGGAAAGGTCTTTAGGTTCAGAGGCAGGACGGAGAGCCTTCATTTTTACTGAATATTGCCAATGCTAAATCTTTATATAAATGACCACATCAGATCCTCACTGCGGGGAATTGGCACAATTATTAGCCCCATTTAAAGGTGATGAGAGGAAGGCTTAGAATTGGCTTTTTTCCACCTTGTCCTCAAATTGTAGGAAGGTGGACAGTTTTAATAAAGGAATGTCAGGCGATGTTGTCTCTGGACCAGACCAGAAGCTCAGTTCTGAGACTGCGCTGGGTAGTCGAGTAGCCCACTTGCTGTGCCCAGGGGGCCGCCTGGCCAGGCCCCAAACCCCTGCTCCCCTCTCACGTTCTCCCAGCCCCCACCCCTGCTCTCCTGAGGTCCTACGTTTGGCATGTTAGACTGCATTTCAGTTAGTATTAATTTTTCTTTTTTCTATAGAAAGCTGCCCAGTCAGAGCAACAAATGACTCCTGTGTCATTTCCACTCCCAGTTATGTGCTTGTAACTGAGAAGCACGGCGGGGGATGCTGTCTTTCCATTCAGACACATGACTGTGCGGCGATCAAGAACAAAAAGCTAGGTAAAATAGAGAAGGATGTCCGGGCGCTTCTGGAGAAGATGGGCCAAGACAGCGGCAAAGCTGCAAAGGCCCTGCAGAACCTCGGCTGCAAGGGCCTGCCTTTCGACTCCCTGATGGGAGCGTTTGTGAGCAGACACTAGGCCCTCTCTCTGGCCTACCTTCTCGGCTAGCTGAGAAAAAAGACATTCGAAGAAATGGACAGGAAGAGACAGCATTTGTCTGTAGGTTACTCTGATCGGTTCATGCTACCTTTTACTTGTTTGTTATTTATTTGTTCCAAAAAAGAAAAAAAAAGGATTCAGAGAGAAACTATTTCCTGGCGTGAAGCTGTCATAGTGACGAAGCTCTCTTGGTGTTCTGGGGGACACAGGTCACCTGTAATTTATTTGTATTCATTCTGGGTAGGACCAGTTTCAGTCTTGTTGTTCTTTAAGGATTTTTTTTCCCCAAGGGCAGCAAGATTATCAAATGAGGTGTTACTTTCACATTTAATAGTCTCTCTCTTAACAAAAACCACCTCTTTCAGTTACACTGTAACATTCAGAAATCTGATACCATCTTTACTTCAATTATAGCCAAATTCTCAAATATAGTAATGGATGAGATTTTGTAAAATAAGATCTATGGAAAAATCCCTCATCTGTTTTTCTGGGTTGGGTTCTTTTCCCCTTGATTTGACATAAGGGGCCAAGCTTCATTCTGCTTTGTTATATGTCAGCCTGGATTTTTAGTAGAGCAAAAAAATAATTTTAGTATCCATAATAACTTTCACTACAAGTGCATTGATTAATAGCACCAAAAACAAATATTTAAGTCACCTTCCCTACAGGATTCTAAATACAGGTTCACCAGATTCTGCAGCTCTGTTGGCAGAAATACGATGTTTCTTCAGCTTAGGGTTTTTCAGAATTAGGCCCAGCATGACTTTGCATCAGGAAATAAATCCATGTAGCTTTATAAAGACAAGCTTGATTCACACCTTATTATCTTCCTCCTACCTCTCAAAACCTTATTCCAGAAGAATTTGTCAGTCACTAAAATAAACACCAGACTGTATGCCCTAAGACAAATATACACATGACATAAAACAGACAAGAAATTGAGGCAACGGAAGACAAATAAATTAAATGTATCTTCTTGCCATTTTAACTCCTTTCTTTTTAGATTTTCAAAGGAATTTGTATAGGGGAAGGGAGCATAAAGGATATTTGCTGTAAATAGATTCTAGTGTTTCTTATTAATTCTGGGGAAGTCTTTTAGAAAATAAAGGTTAGCTGATGTAAATTCTGTGAGCCATAGTTTTTGTAGTTTATTGATGAAGAGCTGTGGTAGGACCCTGTCAATACATGGCTCTTTTTATTTTGAAGACTTCTAAGTGCCGTAAGTCAGACTGTATTCCTCAAAATGCAAGTGTTGGCCTCCAAGGCAGCTGCTCTGTAGAATGTTCTCCCCAGCAGGTCAGTTCTCACGAGTCATTCTCCTTCACACCGGAAGGGTGCCCAAGAAAATGGTGACCCTGGTACCTGTGGGGAGAAGTGTAGGAGTGAGCCTTCCCCAATACCTCTTGTGCCTTTTGAATTTTGTGTCATGTGGCTGTATTCTTTATTCCATAAATGGAAATTTTAAAAGTGGTTCTGCTTTATTTATTTAAGGAAAACAAGTGTGGCTCAAAAGCTCTGTTGTTTTAGAAGGAAACAGGTCAATCTTAAAGGTGAGGAACTGGAAGAAAATACAGATAACTAAACATTTATACATTTCAACTCTATTACCAGAGGCCTTCTATTGGTACTTCTTGGGCAAAGAGACTAGGTAGTTGGCAAAATCACCCGTTAACTGAAAATCTGCAGCCTTATGCTAAATTCCCCAGTCCTGGGGGAATGTACTACCCTAACACTTAAGCAGGAACATGGTTTTACCAAATACTGCCTTCCTGGGATTGCTCCCAATGGTAATAGCCACCCCCTCACAACCAGTGGGGGCGTGGTTTTGGAGTGTGGAGTCAGGTCCAAATTCTGAGCAGTTGGAAGGAGAGCAGAGGGCCAGAGGACTAGGTGGGGCTCAAGCAGCCTGGGGACAAGCCCCAGCTGCTCTTGAGATGGTAGGTGTCACAACTAGAATCCTATAAGCAAAAAGGAGTGGTCAGACTGGGAGGGGCTGACATGCATCTGTTCATTCATATAAAAAAATGGCCCTCCGAGGATGTACCTGGCAGGCCATCCAGGCAGAGGGAGATTGTCATGAAGGAGACCCAGTGCAGGCTAACTGGAAACTGAGCCCAAGCATGGGACTCAGGGACTTGGAATCTGGGGGTCAGGCAGGCAAAGCCAGCCTGGCCTATAGCTTCAAGAAAGCCCTCAGCGGACCATCAGAAGCAAGACAGACCAGGGCGTCAGAGATCTGGATTTCCTAATAGTTCCAAATCCAGGGACAGCAACCCAGGGAGCAAACAGGGAGCCTGGCCCTTTCCTGAGAGTGGAGAATGGAATCGGAGTGAGACGGCACAAGGCAGGCCTTACAGGCTGTGCAAAGCCTGGGGAGCTGCAGGGCCTCCCACACAGGGCTCATCCTAGAGCTGCAGCTGCAGGTGCAGGAAAAGAAGGTTGGTAGCAGAAAACTGGGACAGAAGAGGAAAATGGACAAATAAAGTCATGTCTGGCCTTCTCCTGCATGTGCGTGCCTCCTAAGGAGAGTTTTCCAGATTCTTTTTATTTATCCCAGATCACATTTCCTTAAATACATCTATGTACGGATGTTGCTTTTTAAGTTGTGTATTTATTGCCATTTTGGAGGTTTGAAGATTCCTTGCGAATAATGTTAACTCAAAAACAAAATAGTACTCAGTTTAAATTGTGCCTTAAATTGGATTATTACCAATGCTCTTCCACCTCACCATTGCAAAGTTTCCCAGTAGCAAAATTGCTGCTTCTTCTTCAAAGATCTGTGATCCTGTATCTGTGACAAGCAGTCATGGCCGTTTGGGGGTGATGACAATGTTCTGGGATCAGATAGTGGTGGGGGTCGCATAACCTCATGAACGTGCTAAAAACCACTGAACTGCACCCTTTTAAAGGGTGAACTTTATACATTGTGGATTGTATCTCAATTTCAGAAAAAAGAGACAAGTCCAGGGATAACATTAGTAAGCTTAGGAGAGAGAAATGAACTCTAAGGAAGAATCTGTGAAAATCTCTTTAAGAGCCAGGGTAACTGCCCACTTCTGGAATCAGTGGCCTCCCCGTTTTTCCCAGGAGGTGAAAAGCTCCTGGGTTATATGATAAATGGATTAAAAGAATCACAGCCACCATCTTAAGCATGTAAATACGTGATCCACATGCTCAGGTCAGATGATGCACACAGGAACCAGGATGTGGAGCCCCAGACATGGCCAGTAGCCTCTGACAGTGCTCCTTTTCCAAATTCCCCTAGAGAGAACCTTCCTGTGGCACAAGGATGCACTGATCTTACAGAGACTGTTGCAGATATCTTACGGGTCAGAAGCAATCGGTAATCTTTATCATCTGAACTACGGCCCAACCACGTATTTCTCTCGTTTGCTATAGTCATCAGCATTGCAGAGGGGGTCACATATCGTTAGGCTGAAGCACATCCTCTCTGTTAGGTAAAATCTGTATTGCTACACTCAGCTTTATCATTTGTTTCTGTTCATCTTTTTTCCATGTGCGTGTCTTACTACTAGACACAGACAAGAGCTGCCTGCAGATAAACAGATTCCTATAAAACCAGAAAAACGTAAGAAGGAGAGGTGGGGTGGTTTCTGTTAGGTCATCCTTCCTAATTTCCTCTGGGCTCACTGCACTGTCCTTAAGCCCATCTTGCGGTGAATTTATGGGGAACATCCAATTTGCATTATCCCACATCCACAGGGAGTGTTAGCCAGGTCTAGAAAGCAAGTCCAAATACAGCCTTCCTGGCACACCCGGCCCCTGGAACACCTCAAAGTAACCGCCCCTGCTCCCCATCTGTCTTGAGAGCCCTTGGCCTGGCCAGGGTGAGGTCAGCAAGGTCAGTATTGGTTGCATCCCCAACATCTGCACATCGCACTCAGCTAGCCTAGGGTTTTCTGGGTGTGGTGGCGTCTTTATAAAACTTCCTTCCATAAGTGAGGTATTTGGGGATGCATGGCTGCTTCTATTCCATACTATTTCTACACCTTTCATATGCAGATGAAGTCAGCTGAGAGTCTGACCATCATTGTCCTCCTCTCCCACCATGCTGCTGACGGTCCCCACTGCCACCCCTGCCCACTCCACCTGCCATGCAGACCTCGGTGCCTCTGTTGGAACTGTTTCACACTGCCTTAAAAATGTTATCCTTGTCTCTCCCCCCTACTCCCACCTGCCAGTTTCTTCATACTTATCTGGCCGATTTCTACTTACCCTGTAGACTGAGCTCACTTATCACGCCCCTTAGGACACCTTCCGGGGCCTTCCTCTGCTGAGGGAGGGGCCCCTCTGCCTGCCCGGTGGCACACACCCTGTGGTCTGCATGGCCCTCGAGGGCAGGGTTTGTGATTTTGGATCCGTCGAACTGGACCCTTGGTATGCATTTGATGTCTGTTCAGCTAAACCCGGCTGTTCAGTTCGATTTCTAACATGACTGCCTGTCAACAGGAGTTTGTCATTTTCTCACACTGAGAAAGCTGATGAGGAAAAGGGCTTTCTGTGGCCAACTGGTAAGAATCTCCAAGTGATTGGAGGGGACTTGGCTTTTTGTTTCGCTTTGTTTTATTTAGATGGATAGATCTGGGAATCAGTATTTGTATTAGGATCAAACAGAAAGGAAACAGAGGCTCAAAAAGCTGAAGAAGCTCACCTGGGGCCCCTCAGCCAGCAGGTGGTTGGAAGTGAGAGCTCCAAGCCCACACCACTCCTTTAACACCCTGCTACCCCACTTTTTAAAATTCTCTGCATGTTTAAATTTTTAAAAGGTAAGCACTATTAGACATCTGTTAAAAATCAGAGAGAGCTTGTAAGACCAAATTTGACATCCCTGGTATAATCCGCATGAAGGGGCCTCCTTATGTTCTCCTACAGTTTTTGACCACTGTTGACTGAGCGTATGGCCCACTGTGTGACTATAATTTATCATATTATCATGAGCATAACCAAAGTATTTGCAAATGCTTAAATGGGTTTTATGCTGTTATCAGTTGGTTTTATATGTTCTTTTTTTTTTTTGGTTCCCAAACACATTTTTATTTTCTAGATATTAGTACTATATATTCTTAGGAGGAAATGGACTAGAACAGGAAAGTGATATTTTTTGGGGGGATGATATTATATAGGACAATTTCAGGACAGTTTATGTTTTCTTATGTTTTTTGGACATGTAGTTCAGTGATTCACTTGGTGTTTTATCCAGAAAGAACTTGTGCATAATCTCTACCTGATGTCACTTTTTGTTTCAGGTCACTTTTCAGATCACCCCTCCATGTACGAGTCAGAGGCATTATGAGCATTTTGGACGATGCTGTAATAAATGTGAACCAGGTTTGTACTTCTGAGCAACCTGGATGAGCACTGAAAAGCGGGTGGGGCTTTTGTTTATTTTTTAAATCTAAGTAATGATTTCTATCCAGACAGATGCAAAAGGAAGTTGAATAGACTTTTTCTGACAGGTAATAATGTATGTCACTCTTTAGACAAATCTTTTCTCTCAATAGATAAAATCACTTAAAAATCAAAAGCAAATAAAAAGTATTTGATTCATGCTAGAACACAGTTTTCCAAAACACTCTTTCTTGAGAGAGCAAGAGGTTTTCAGAACCATGTTTTAGCACCTTGTGATTCAAACTCTCAAAATGTAGATAAGTTTTTACAAGTATATTTTCACAGAATTTTATTTTTTGATAACCATGCTGGAATTGTTGCTGCTGAAAATTGCCTAAACCCTGTTATACCTTCTCCTCACATACCTGCCGAGGAGTAGAAGGTGGACCGGTTACCACTTCCCCAAAGTCGTTTTGCCAGAACGTGGCCAAGTATTTTTGCAGCTGCAGGGGATCCCTAAGTCCACAGGTCCTCACTCGTTCATTGTTCTGGGGTGGGGAGGGTGTCTTTGAGGAAAGGTATTTACATTATAAATAGATCCTTTAGATGTTTCAGCTACAAATATGTCTCGGGTGTGAAGAAGCAAGATCCAGTGATGTGTATATATGTGTGTGTGTGTGTGTCTCTGTGTGTCTCTGTGTGTGCTTGTGTGTGTGTCTGTCTCTGTGTGTGTGCCTGTATCTGTGTGTGTCTTTGTATATGTGTGTGTGTCTGTGTGTATCTGTGTGTGTCTGTATGTGTGCTTCTGTGTATCTGTGTGTGTCTGTATGTGTGCCTCTGTGTGTGTGTGTGTGTGTGTGTGTGTAGTGCTCTGTAGTTAAGTTCATCATGAGCCCACAATGTATGTTGGGCAAAAGAAGTTTACCAGGTTGACAGAGGGATTCTGAAGATGGGAGAGGAGGGGTAAGATAAGGTTCCTCTTGCTTAGCCCCCAGGGGACCCCTCAAGTTGTGCAGGCATCAGTTTTAAAACCATTGTTCTTTTCCTTAGTAGAGGTTTTGGGTAGAAACAGTGATTTTTTTTACTTGGAAGAACTAACAGGCTGCTATGACCATGGGCAGCCAACCCAGGAGGTGCTGTTTTAGCTGGATGGGAGGGATGAGGAGCTCATCACTGTGAGATGTGGCATCGTTTATGTATCATATTGTCTTTGGGGGACTTCCTGGGATCATGGTCATGGAAGTGGTCCAGTAGATTGGTGCATTTTTGTTGCTTTTTGGTGTTTTGGGTATTTCTGCCCAAATTGGGTGATTGGCACATTTTCTGCCTTCTAATTTAAGGAAAGTACATGTCTTCCAAATGCACTACAACCTCTGAAAGTGTATGTCTGCCCTGTGGCCCTGATGAATACTTGGACACTTGGAACGAAGAAGATAAATGCTTGCTGCATAAAGTTTGCGATACAGGTGAGTCAGTCAACCAGTGGGAAGTGTGTGAATGATATTTTTAAATATAGCGGTGCTGTCATGGATTTGTTTCTTTGCCTCAAATTTTTTAAAAATTATAGTTCGTGTATAGGAATCAGGATCAAAATAGATCTCTCAAGTCTTCAGCTAGAGATTCCTTTCCCTCTTTGTTTCTTCTCCCCATTCAGTTTATTTGTTGAAGAAACCCTGCTGTCAGTCCTGTGGAGTTTCCAGTCTGATATTCGCTGGTCACGTTCCCTTGGCATCCTCTAGCACATTCTTCTGTCTCCTGTATTTCCTGTAAGGTTGTTAGATCTAGATGGCTGATCAGAATCTGGTTTGTATTGCTTCTTAGCCTTTTGGCTAAGATCAAGTACAGAATTTAGTGTGGGGTTTTTGTTTGTTTCTGGTGAAACTCCTTCACTGTTGGCATGATGTAGTTACTGTATATATCGTAGCTGTTTTTCTCTTTTGTTTATTAGCAGCTACTGATGATTATGGCCTAGATCCATTTTCTTAGGGGCTGCAGAGAAGTGGTGTTCTCATTTTGTCATTCCTTCTTCATTTTTTAACTGGAATGCTTTATAAAGAGAAACTTCCCTCATCAACTGTATGTTACCCTGAAGTATAGTATAACCAGGAAAGGCAGAATGATTGTAACTTTATTTATTGCTTTTCAAAATAATGATTTGATCACCCAATCTTTCTAAAAGGATTTGTATGAATAATATGACTCACATATTTAGATATATTTGAGGTATTTGAGATATTTCAGTCTATTGCAGGTTACTGGTTTTACTGGTCCTCAGATTGTCTCACCTCTTCCAGGTGGTCCCCTAGTCTTTTGAGGTGACCCCAGGTGTCTTTAAGAGCTCCCATGCTTAGGCTTATCTCGGACACTTCCTGCCCTAAACCCAGAATCAGCCATTTCTCCGAGGATTCCTGATTGCTTTCAGCAGAGCATCAGACATAGCAACCTCAGTTCAGGCACTAGAAGGCTTATTGATGTTGGACTGATCCTTGTTTATAGGTCTTTTTCAATGGATAGAACTAGGAAATAGGTTTTCTTTCTTTCTCTTTTTTTTTTTCAGCATCCTCATTTTCTAATCTATTAGAGACAACTGGTAGATTTTGGCCAGAGAAGGTTACATGGAAACTCCACTGAGCAGAAGCATCTGATCAAGTCTTTTTTTCTTTCCCACTACTTAGTAATGACTTTGACTCACTGCAGTCTCTTGGAAATAAAGATTCATTCTGTCTACTGCCAAAACTGATTATAGCCCAAAACATGGTGCATTAAGATATTTAAAAATATGTCAACATTTTCCCTCACCACACAGGCTTACATTCACTTGCATTTGAGTGGGATACTGGAATTAGAATTTTCCAAGGAAGTGACATTGTCCATGCATGTCCAGGCATTATGTAGATGTTTATACATATTGGCCTTGGTCCTGCAGAACTGACCGGGGCCTTGGACAGTGGACACAGAAAGGAATGGAGATGTCTCCAGGTTTGCCATGCTCTGGTCTGAAAAGAATAGGAATGAGAAATAGGCTGCTGGCTGCAACTTAAGACACTGAGGAAGGAACAGGGTTCTGTCTGACTGGTTGGTTTTCCCTTGGAACTCAGTCCTGTCTGCTCACGCTGCCATAAAAGAACACTACAGACAACATTTATTTCTTATGGTTCTGGAGGCTACAAGTCTGAGATCAGGGTGCCAGCATAGTTGAGTTCATGGTGAGGGCCCTCTTCTTAGTTTCAAGACATCCACTTTCTTGCTGTGTCCTCACATAGTGGAGAGCAGAGAGATTGGAAGCAAGCTCTGGCAGGTGGGGCCGGGGTGTCTCTTAGCAGGGCACTGATCCATTCATGAGGGCCCCAGCCTATGACCTAATCACGCACCAAAGGCCCTACCTCCTAATGCCATCACACTGGGGGTTAGGATTTTAACGTAGGAATTGCAAGGGGACACAAAGATCCTGTAAGTATTCAGAAATATAAAGTACAAGGGCCATTTGGACATTCCAGGTGAGCTGGGTTCTCCAGGGATGGAAGGTCTGTTTGAAATATGTTATTGCCTTGTAGTGTGGGTGGGTGTGTATGTGTATATGTAGTTGATTCTTGTTATTCACAGTAGTTGTGTTCCATAAAGTCACCGCAAACACTAAATTTGCAAATCCTGCTCCTGTGAGCCTCTGGTCCATGTTTTTGTCAGCCAGTCAACACATAGTCTTCTTTTATGTGTGTTTCTGTTTAAAGATACTACACTTAATAAATATTTTGATTCACTAACAGTGAATTCACAACCAGCAGCACTATAATGCATGCCCGAACAAAGCTTACCTAGCACATATATTTTCTCCATCAGATTCATCATTTCTTTCTTGGGCTTAGGAAACTGGACAGCATTTGAGTGCTATGCTTGCAGGCCATTTTAAGCAGTGAAATCACCCACAAAAAGCACAAACATGTGAAAGCCAGGACACTAAATAGACCACAGATAGGACACTTGTTTCCAGTATGAAAACAGAAACAAGAAGGCAGAGGGCCTTCAGCTGACCTCGGCTGGGAACACGCATACTGAGTGAGCCAGGGCTCAAAATTTTTGCTGTTCTCTGCGCATCAGATAATGATGGCAGAGGTGCCAGGAGTATTGCTTTGGGGGTTGCAATTAAATGTTAGTGATAGGCGATAGGTGACATTGCAAACGTGAATGGGAGAATAAGGAGGCTGGACTGTGAGTGTGAGCCTTTACCTCTGTTCCACCAAGACGGGAAAGGGCACGGAGATTTGGGGTTAGAAGGGGAGTGCTTTGCTATGTGTGGTGAGAATAGACAACAAGGGGAGAGATGAATCCACCTACCTCAGCAGGCCCAACCTCTGTACTTTGTCCATTTATCTAATTCCATGATGACTCCTGTTTTCACAACTGAATAATCCCGTGGCGCTGCAGGATTCCAAGGTGATTCCCCAGTTTTCAAGAAACCCGATTCTATTAGGCCCAATCTAGCATTAGTATTAAGAATACTACTATCACGTTTGAATTTGCTAAAAATCAAGACCCTGTGAAGCCTGTTTTGTATTAGCCAGAAAGTCAACGATCAATTCCCCAGTCCTTCATCTTCCGACTAACATGAAATCTGACTAAAAAATAAAAAGCACGAGACTCTTAATTATTGAGAGATTAAAAGGCCTTCTGGGGTGTTTTAAGTGTGGGAGGGACCTGGGGAGTTCCTGACACCCCGTGCCCTGAGTGATGGATACGTCCGGAGCCAGCCCGGCCCGGGACTGGGTGGTCGCGGGCCAGGGCCGGAGAGGGGCTGCCTGGAAGGGGTGTGTGCGCCTCCCCCCGCTGCCTCGCCCCTGTCTCTCTCCCGCAGGCAAGGCCCTGGTGGCGGTGGAGCCCGGCAACCGGACGGCCCCGCGGCGCTGCGCCTGCACCGCCGGCTACCACTGGAGCGCGGACTGCGACTGCTGCCGCCGCAACGCCGAGTGCGCGCCGGGCTTCGGCGCCCAGCCCCCGGGTACGGGCTGGGGGCCTGCGCCGTGCGCGCTCCGCAGGCGGGCAGGGATGCGGGCCCGAGCGGGCTGTGGACGGCGCCAGGCGGCGCTAGAGTAGCTTGAGGACAGACCCCGCGACAGGTTCTTCCTAACGCATTCTTCCGGGCAATGCAGGGGGCCCCAGACCCTTTACTTACAACTTTTGCAAGCCTCCGAAATTTGGAAAGCCGTGCACCCCCTGGTATATTTTTTAAGTTGGCAGCTGACATTTTTTATTACAAATTTCAAGGGTTGGGTAAGGACTTCCTTTCCAGGGAATTTTAAGCAGTAACACTTTTTAAAACATTCAGTGAAATCTAAATACCATGTTGATTTGAGAACATCGCCATCCATTTAAAATGGCACTAATCGTCCTTAATTTTATTTTTGGAAATTTTATTTTTGGAAATTCTACTGTTGGAAATTTACTTTTCCCTCCTTTGGTTTGTTTGCATTTTACCTTCCCCACAGAATTTTATCCTAACGTATTTTTGTGCCTGGAGGGAGTTTACTAATCACCATTTCATACACTTCCACATAAATATCTATCTATTTGAAATCTTAATTTTACAAAATTTCCTGTGACTCCAGGTTCTCAGGGTTGTAAAAGCACTTCCTCTGGACTAAGTTGTTGCTACAATTGTCAAAAATGGATACATTATATTTTGCTACAATTGTAAAGGTAAATGCTGTATGAACTTCATGAGTTTTTTCCAATTAGTTCATATGTTCATGGTTGAATATTAATTATTGCTAAAATGTAATTGAATTCAACATGAATTCTATTTCCACTAAGTGCTGAGAAACTTGTGCACATAAATAACTAAATGGCTAAGGAAACCCTTCAGTTACAGGAGTCTCACTCAATTCTTTCGGCACCTTCTAATTTGTATGTCCAGGATCACATAGTGGTGTGAAATCAAAAGTTGTTTCTCATGATCTCTCTCACTTAAGAATTCAGTGGGTCCTCAGTTTTGTTGGAAGTAAAGAAATAGAAATCTTTTTTAACTTGGAAAGGTGTTTCTCAGGGTTGTTTACTTTCCCATTTTCCGGAGAGTATACTGAGGCAGTTTTTTCAAGATATAACAAATGATTATTTATACGTGCTAATCTTTCACTTAAAGGCATCTTGTTTTAATCCAGAATACTTAGAGAGGATTAGGAAAGTTAACAATATTATTCATCTCAATTCATATTGAGGAAAATGTCCATCACAGAGTCTAAGGGCATGGCCAGTCTTTATTACCCAATGAATCAACCCAACCAGATGAGATTTCTCTTGGGAAAAGTTTGACTTGATTTTTGAATTATTAAAATAAATCTCCCTGGGATGGCTAACCGCCTTCTGAATTTCAATTCTAAGCTGAACAAGGCCCACAGCCTTCCCACAAGTTTGTCACCTGCAGGAAAGAAAGGGGCTGCTGCCTTTTTCCTGATGGCTGTTTGGCCTGCCCAGTTCTTTTGGGAATGGTCCATTCTTTGAAAACAGGTGGAGGGGTGAAGTGGATGAATGAAAAATCACCACTGCCCTACCTTGCAGTGTATTTAAATTCAGAACAACTCAACCTGGCCCTAGATGCTCCATTTCTGTTGTCACACTGCCCTTGGTAGATAAAGACAGAAGCTGTGCTGTTATGGGTTGGTGCGTCTGGGGAGGTCTCTCCCTGCACACCAGGTGAAGCACTAGGAGAAACTTCAGCCTGTACGCAGGAAGGTTTCGATTCTGGACAAGAGAGAATTCTTGAACAGGTCGGACTAGTGTAGGTAAAGCAGGAATTCATTAAAGCGAGTAGCAGGGAATGGCAGCGGCCTTGCAGGCAGCAGAGAGCAAGGAAGAGCAGAGGGAGGAAAGGAAAGATCACTGAACTCCTGTTCGGCATAGGGCAAAACCCTTGCCAACCCCTGAAGCCAGGGTCACCTGGTGTCCAGTGTCCTCTTGAACCTGCTCAGCATGGGAACTGAGCCCCTACCACTCCAGGACTTGGGGGAGCTGCCGAGCACTGGATGCCATGAGATTGTGTTCTGAGAACTTCCCAAAGCAAAGAAAGGAGATTTTCAGGCAGGCTACTAAAGAGCATGACTGTACAGCTGCAGTCCTGTCCGAGTCACCCAGGCATGGGAACCTGCAGCCCCAAATCAGAGCTCTCAGCAGCCCCTCCCTACCTACCTGGAGTAGAACACAGACAGAGTGAAGACTTGTGCTTAAGTCTGGAAAACAGAATGAAATAGCAAAGTAACAAGGACACTTACCAGTGAAACATCGCAGAGACAAATGCAGTAAGTTAAGCAGTGACAAGTCTTTATTTAAGGCAAAAGTATACACTCAAAGACAGGGAGTGTGGGCAACCTCAGCGAGGAGGTGCACTTGAGGGTTTGGGCTTTGGCGTTTTTAGGGCCTTTTGGGTAGGGGACAGTATAAGGCATGATGTATCCAGATGATTCATAATTCCTTTGAAGTTTTGTCTTAAGAATAGGGTTATTTAGGTGACTGTGTTGACCCAGATCTTGGCATTCTTTATCCACAGAGGTTCATTTACACTTTGGAGATCTATCTCCTGTCCTGGTTACAAAGTTACTTAATTAATTAAGGGGCTTGGAAGAAAAGGAAGTACAGCCTATAGGTTAAGTTAAAGAAGAAGCTGGGCCTTTTTCTGCAGACTAAGTACATTTTACAATAGCCTGATGCTTGTCCCATTTCCCTGCCCTACATCAGTACTAAGGTGTTCTGAAGGCAGAGCTCTGCCATCAACACTGTTTTGGCATCTCAGAGGTTTGGCACCATAGCAGGATTTGTAGTAAGAGTGGGGGATGTAGAACCTGCAGGATGCCTCTGCCACATCGGTGTTACAAAGAGGAGATAGTCAAGTGAAGTGTATGGACAGTAATGCCATTAAAGCCATGTGTGCCTTGCAGCTCCTTAGGAAGTCTGTTTTTAAGGTTACTCTTAGAGTGTGTTTATCTTCTAAAAAGCTGTTTGAATTAATGTGAGTGACTATGTATGAACCAGGCTTTTGTTAATATTAGTTTTAAGGCAAAACAAATTGCTTAAGAGGGACACCTTACATATTGAGGCAATTGCAGAAATCAAGACTTAAGTAAGAATATACTTCCCCCTTGACTTCAGACAAAGAAAATGTGATTTCTTATTGTAGTGTTTCATTCGTGCAAATAAATCACAGAAGTGCTACTAATTTCAAAAGCGATTTGGGGTTTTGGCTCCAGCAAGTTGCCTGGTTCTGATAGTCAGTGTTCTTCCTTATCAGCATTACCAAAGTGTCACCATGTGCCCACTACAGTAAGGGTAAGAGACATAGGAAATCTAAGACATTTCCTATTTTGATAACGTAGTTTATGAGGAATATGAGAGAACTGAAGAAAGTATACTCACCAGGGTCAATTCCTGTTTTCAGTGCTAGGGTTTAAGGCAGGGGTCCGAAATCCATCCCACCACTTGTGTTTGTGTAACTAGAGTTTTACTGGAATATAGCCACATCCATCTTTTTTTTTACATAATGTCTATGACTGCTTTCATGCCACAAGTAATTGCAGCAGAGATTGGAAGGCCTTCAAAGCCTGAGGTATTTATTTACTAGATGGCCCTTTATAGAGAGCATTTGCTGCCAACCCTTGGTTTAAGAGAAAGAGATCCATAGGGTTTTTTGTTCATTTTGAGAAAATTTTGTTGCCAATAACTATTGCCACTCCAATAGTTAGACTGGTGAGATTAAGCTGGTCAGGACAAGGAGTTTCCCTTAAAAGCAATAGAAGGGCTGCCATTCTCTGTAGATTGAGGCTGATGTAAGCCCAAAGGCAGAAAGGTGAGAGCAGACAGGTGCCTGGTTGGAACCAGTCAGACAGCAGGCTCCCCAGCTAGGAAAGAAAGTACTGGTGACCAGAACAGTGGCTCTGACCAGCAGAGGGTCAGGGCCTAACTCGGACCCTGGCATTAGTGGGCTGACACTGAGCCAGTGACCTCTCTGAGCACAATTCTGTGACCTCCCACAGGGTGGTGGGCCTCTGAAGGCTGCAGGCATTGAAGCACCACCTCCGGAGGGCAGGAAGCGGGAGGCAAGAGGCTGAGGGCCGCTGGTGGCCTCTGGCTCCCTGGACACCATCCTGGCCGGTCTCTGTGCCCTCCTGTGTTCTGTTCATTCTTGTTTTCCGTTTGTTTTTTTGACAGTACAGCTCAACAAAGACACGGTGTGTGAGCCCTGCCCTGCCGGCTACTTCTCGGAAGTCTTTTCTTCCACAGAAAAATGCAAACCCTGGACCAAGTAAGTGACAATGGAGCAGCCAAGAGAGTTTGTTGATTTTAGGCAGCTCACCCCCCACTGACTTGTCTGCTTGGAAAACAGACGGGTTCAGCTTGGTGACAGGTTCAGCTTGGTGACGGGTTCAGCTTGGTGACGGGTTCAGCTTGGTGACGCTCCCTCTCGAGGCCATGTTCACCGTGGAAAACGTCTGTCAGTTTGGCGAGAGGAAATCAAACCAGTCCAACCGGTCCTCAAGCTGATGGGTGACAGGAGCTGTGTATTCCTTTTTAGATTCAGTTTGACTGACTCTTTGACTTACAGTTGCAGCTTTTTTTTCCTTTTTCTGAGCTTACTTAGTGGAAATGATTTATGATGTTTATTACCTTCACTCACCACTCCCACTTTTCTCAGCTTCCCAACACCACTGGTTTATTTGTCCAGAGATGTGTGTGTTGTGTAAGTGATATATAGATGCCTCCTATTCACATAAATGTTTGAATGCTGTAAACACCTTGGGTTTTTTGTTTCACATAATATATCCTGAAGAAAGCACATTCTATATGAGTTCCCTTAGATCTAAATATGTCTTTTTACTGCTATATAGTATTTCATCATAGAGATGTATGGTAATTTAGTAAGTTCCCTATTTTAATAGTCACTTTGGTTGTTCTCAGTCTTTTGCAGTAATACATAATTTTGCAATGGTTCCTCTAATATAAATACTATTTCACATTTATGTGAAAGCATCCATAGTGGAACTCCTGCGCCCTTTCATTCATTGCATGCTTGTCGTTGAATACTAATAATAAATGTAACAATTCTTTTGGTTGCCCAGTGTAGCAATTCTCATTAAATATTTATCCAATTTTTTTGTTGAAAAGATTTTCTGTGTTCTCACTTTAAAAAGAACATCCTTCAACAGTTTATCACTTAGCCACGGCAACTGAAACATTTGGAATCTTTTTTACCGAAGACACTGATCTATTCTCCTTCAGACCATCCTCTAGAGCTGTCCTTAGAGAATACCGGCAGTGGTTACCTTCATTTATTCATTTGTCCACCTTTATGATGTGTGGACAGGCACTGGAGCTTCAAACACCCAGGAAGAACTGGGCTCCTCTCCTGAAAGAGCTAGCAATCTAGGGCAGTTGAGTCTTTTTTTTTTTAAAAGAAGAATACAAAACTAAAGCCCTTAACTGCCTTTCCCCCCACAGCTGTACCGTTCTTGGAGAGATGGAAGCACATCATGGGACTGATAAGTCCGACGTGGTTTGTAGTTCTTCTCTGCCATCTGAAAAACCACCAAACGGTACGTTTAAACAGAGCACATTGGTTGGTAGATGTGCCCAGACCACTCAGCTCTTGTAGATTTCTCCCGAATTTCATGCCATATCTGGAGGGGCTCATCTCTCCCCTGTTCATCTCATCCTGTCCTTGGCCAGCTCAGTGCTCCACTTTGATCAGTATTTTAATTCCAGACATGTTGTTTACTTGATAATTTTCTGTTCTGCGATGGATAAGTAATACTGTATTCATTTGTACAAAAAAAAAAAGGAAGAAGTAATTGAACTGCAAACATAAATTTAAATGCCCAGATATGCTTGGATGGTGAAGCTCACAGCTGGGGTGTCTGTGGCAGATTCGGTCCCCAAGCAGAGTCGGCAACTTGTTAGAATATGGCTACCGGTATTTATGGACCATTTTGTAGATCAAATTAATCTTAAACACAGTTGCAAAGGCTGACAGAAGGCTGAAAGTGAATGGTGGATTCTGGTTGTCCAGGTGCACGGGACAGTGTGAGGGGCGTCCAGAGGGCACAGTGCAGGAGATGGCACAGGTGGCAGGAAGACCCTCCTAATGAGGCAAGGGAGCCTAAGCCTCAGAATAATGGGGTTAATGAACTTTGAGAAAATCAGGGGTTTAGATGTGACATTTTGGGACACAGGACATCAATGCATTATGATATGGCGTTACACAGTCACAGCAGTATTTTCAAAAGACCATTAAAAATAACCCAGGGAATGAAAAGTTATCCTAACAAGGGGAGAAGGAGAGGGAAGGCGAGAGTCCCAGAAACCAGGTCACGTTAACCGAGAGTTTATAACAAAAAGGCTGATTGCCGAGTGATGAGAAGAATGGCTGAGTCCATACTGCGTTGTAGATGAAGCACCTGTAACACTTCACAGGATGGCTGTGGTCTGTTCGATGACCAGCAAAACCGTGATGCTGTGTTGTTATTTGGAAAGAGATACGATAAGGGGCTTCCTTTTGCCTCAGAGGCCGTCCCCCTGGGGAGATTGAGGTGTTCTGTAGGGAAGCAAAGATGGAAGTGGCTGGCATGGTAAACGTGACTAGGGCTGTTCTGAAGTAGAAACTCTTTAACGTGGTCCTGGGCTGGCCTCCCGCAGAGTGACGCAGACAGCAGGTCCGGCTACGTGACGGCCCACCCTTCTGGCTGAGTCCTCTGGCGAACCTGCTCTCAGGGTTGGGGACCTTCGTACTTTCCTGTTCCACCATCTCTGATGCTGGGGTTTGATATAAAAGGTTTTGTTTTTTAACTTAGAGAGTAAATTAAATCATCTTCACTGCTGTTTTTCCTCATTTTCTTCCAATACAGAACCCCTGATTTACTTGCCTGGGTTAATTATTCTGCTTCTCTTCACATCTGTGGTGCTAGTTGCTGCCATCATCTTTGGCGTTTATTACAGGAAAAAAGGGAAAGCGCTGACAGGTATTGTGTCTATGGTGGTTTTGAAAATTAATTGTCAAGAAAATAGACCCATTTCTAGTATGTGCTTTGGAAGATGCACATTTTGCCCACTGACTACCTCTGGTGATGTGCTTATCATAGGTGCCTTGAGATGATTGTGCTTAACCTAAGGGGAACCACCCTTCACACTTAATGCATGGTTCTCTGGCCAAACAAATGTCATTGTGCCTGTTTCTATATAAGCAAACAAAATATTCTAGGTTCAGGAAACAAATTACTCATAAGCTGTGTGTTTATGTTATATAGATTTTGCAGCATCCTATCTACAGGGGCTTGCTTTTATCCTGGAATACCAACATTTTTAATGTTCTCACTTAAAACAGAGATAAAATGTTCAGGTAAATGGCTGATGGAAAGTTTTGACTGGGGTGGCCTTGACATATGAATCTATAAATATAAAAATAAATTATCTTATATTCAGTAACATTTAGGTGCTCATCCTTAAAATGAATAATCAAGTGTTTACTGGGAATAGTTTTTCCACAAAAAAATTTTTTGATAGCGTCCCTTAACATCACATTGTCATATTTGATTTTATACCACAAAGATAAAAAGATGTCATTTTGAAGAAAGGATTCAAGACTTCATTAGCTTTCATGAAGACATTTCTTGACGCTTTGTTAGCCAAATCTTTCTCATTGAAGCATCTGTTGTCTCTCCAGCCTCTTCCTTTTCCAGCAGCTCACGTGTTGATCTTGTCCATCCCCGCTTTGCTGTGATTCCATCCGCCCTCCTACATCACATCCACAGACTTCTTGAAAACCTACATATTTTGCTTCTTCCATTAACATTACATTGCTAATGTAACCCTGGGCAATCAAAAGATTAAAGAGGGAAGATGGTGTTTGAAAATGCCAATGTTAAATGAGAGCAATGTTAAATGACTTTAAGAATCTATTCATTATTGATACGGTTATTTAATGCAACTTCACTTCCCTGACAACATGGGAGCCAGGGATTGAATAATGCATGTTCAGATAGCCATGTTTACATGAGATAAACAGACTTCTGATGCTTTGCTTCTTAGTCTTTGTCTCTGTAATGCTCTTACTGCCACATCCTATCAGTGAGAAGAACAACAGGCTTGCCTAGACTGAGCTGGGGCTTGTGATTCTTAGCTTTCTCTTCATCCCTTCATGCAACACACTTGCTTGGCCACGAGGCACTGGGGACTCAGTACTGAGCAGCACAACCACAATGAGTGTCCTGGCGGAGGAAGCGCTTCCGTGGGCAAGGCAGGTGTTAGGCCCACAGAGAGGCTTAGAAGTGAAAGTGAAGGTGCAGAGCTCCAGATGAGCAGTGACAGGGACTCTTCTGACCTTGGGGTCAGCCAGGGCCTCCCAGAGCAGGAGCCAGAGAAGCTGAGTCCTGAAAGACAAGTTGGAATTAACTAAGGTCAGTGCAGGGAGAGCAGAAAGTCAGAACCAGTGGAAGATAAAAGGAGAGGGCAGCGTGCCCAGATGATGCAGCCCTGCACCTGCTCAAGGGGTTTGCTCCTTATCCCCAGCAAAGGAAGTTAACAACAGCCCTCTGGTTTTAGTGTAGAGCACAAATTCAGGGGGTGCAGTAAGAGTGGGTGCAGATGCAGGGCTAGGAGGTCTTTTGCAATCACCTAGGGGAGAGATTACCACAGTAGTAAGGATTATCACCTCTGTGTACAATACTAAGCTTTAGTACCATTTGTGAATACCTAGTCCTGATCCCAAGGGAAGAGCTGCAACTTTTATTTGGGGTGCCTTTATTCTTATACAACTTCAAAATTATAGAAAGGAACTGAGAATGATAATGATAATGATAGCAACAACTGACACATTTAGAGTATTCTGTACCAGCTCCGCTATATGACTTTACACACACTAACTAATCTCTGCAGCAGCATCATGAGGTAGACAGTGTTACTTCTCCTGTTTTATGAACAGGAAACTGAGGCTTGGAGAGGTTAAGGGAATGGGGCAAGGTCACGTAATAGATGTCATTAGCTATTTTTCTGACCTATTTATCTTCCAGTGGCAAATGGACAACCTCCTGACGTTTATAATGAATTCAACATCAAATATTTAATGGTGGGGGGTAAAAATTTTATCTTTGTAGAATGTAAATTAATAGGTTTTTTTAAAAATTCAGATTTGACTTTTTAAGTTTCATCTCTTCTATTTTAGAATGTTAATGGAGAGGTGCTTTGTATGTGCCACAGAGCATATTTTTCCTTCCTCTGGGAAGCCGCAGGGGCTAGTGGAAAGGATTTGAGGCCTGTGGGAAGTCCGTGGGGTCCAGCACTGCCTTCCAGCATGTACTTTACTGTTGTACAGATAGTTGAGCTAGCTTATGGGAAAGTCAGTCTCCTAGACCCACATTTCTTTTCATTTCCCTACAACTTTTAGGCTGGTCCTTCACAGTGAAGGAAAAATTGCTAAGGAGTGGGATGTCTACAGTCCCAACAGTAGCTCTGACAGCCCTCAAATGTGACAGACGTATTTGATGGGCCATGAGTGGGTCATTCTTTGCTTTACATAGATCAGAAAGTCCTGTTTTGGGTAGGAGGAGTAAGATGCCTTCAGTCTTTGAGCTGGTTGATTTCCTTTTGCATGTTTTCACTCTCAGGAACTCTCACTGAAAGTCTTACAGGGGATTATGTTTAAAGATAATACAGAACTGACATAAGCAGTCAATAATACCATATTAGAAATAGGGAATAATAATACGAGTCCTTTCCTTACTTTGTTTTTCCAGCTAATTTGTGGCACTGGGTCAATGAGGCTTGTGGCCGCCTAAGTGGAAATAAGGTAAATTTAAAAGTCTTAAGCACCGCTTTTAAGTACTTGAACAGTTAGGCTGAATGTAGATAACAATCAGTCAGATTTTCAGCCCCACTGTGAAAGGGGTACTTCCTTTGAGATATGAAATCTCAAATTCCAGGGCAGGTCCCGACAGAGTAAGCTAAAGCCTGAGCCAGTGCTCATCCTACATGCTGTTTCCTTCGCATTTCATTCCATTTCTGCCATCTCTGTGCACATGTTATTTGTATTATTATTTTAGAGCCAACGTTGGTTGTGTCGTGCAGATGCCTAGAAGGACAGAGCTGCCACTTCCCTTTACTCTGTGGCTATTACTCTGTAATTCAGCAACTTTTAATTTTGATGGAATTTTGAAACTATAGAAAAACAGTGAGAATACTGCAAAAAACTTCTATATGTCCTACACTCGTGTCCACCGACTGTGTATACTTTATTATATTACTTTATTATTTGCTCCCTGTTTGCGGGCATATGTGTATATGTATTTTTTCTTGAACCATTCTAGAGCATGGCAGGCAGTGCACCCCTATACCCTTAAATACTTCAGTGTGACTCTCTTAAGAACAAGGACATTCTCCTATATAACCAAGTACATTGATAAAATTCAAGAAATTTAGTAGTGGTACAATACTTTCATCCAACCCACATTTGTTATTGAAATTTCATTAATTATCCCATTATGTCCTTCACATGTATTTCCTCCTGCTTAAAGATTTATAATTTTAAACCATGAGCTCATACTGACCTCTCCACGTCCAGTTCCAACACCACAGGACTTAGTTCAGTCTTTCCCTTTTCTGTAGTTGAATCTTCCCCTGTCTGACAGTATGAAACCTGGCTCCTGTTGTTCTCAATATATTTTCTCATTTGCTCAATTCCAGAATACACCAGAAAGCAGTTTCAGAATTACTAAACCATATTACAGCAAAAGCCAAAGCCACTAACTAGAATTCAATACCTGCTTACAGTTTTTTCTTTAAATTTAGATAGAGTGAGTAGACAAAAAACTGTGTTCTAAAGTTATTCGGGCTAGCTCTTCCCCCGGCTTCCATGTGAACATGCTATTCATTTGAAATGCAGTTACTTCATTCTGCTTGTATTCTTTTTTTTAGGGTTCTTTCCCACTCTGTAATTTTAAATAACACAAATAAAGTGTCACAGTGAGAGTTCCATCTGCACTTGTTATGGTGGAAATAATTACTATAAACACCACTTTCAGCCGTGTTTAGCAGAATCATGTTCTAATAATTTTGGGTGTTAATGCTTGTATCTTCTGAATTTAAATCAGCAGGAGTCCTCAGGCAGTAATTTTAGAAGCATTCATATGGAAGCTTCTAGTCAGCGTGAAATTTGTGAAGGTGTCTTACTGCTGACACTGGAAGAGAAGATGTTTTCTGAAGATATGTGCTGTCCAGACGGTGGTGGTGTCTGCGGGGGCGCGTGCGCAGGCGATGGTCCCCACGCACTAGCAGAAGATGCCAGGATGTTCACTTTGGTCAGCGAGACTGAGGGGGACCCCTTCAGGCCTGTCCCCATGGAAGACGAATATGTGGACAGGCCCTCCCAGACCCCAGACTCTTTACTGTTCCTCACTCAGCCTGGAAGCAAATCCAGTCCCCCTTTCCCTGAGCCCCTGGAGGTGGGGGAGAATGACAGTTTAAGCCAGTGCTTCACTGGGACAGAGAGCATGGGGGAGTCTGACAGCTGCAGCTTCGCGGAGCCCCCGTGCAGGACTGAGTGGATTCCTACGTCCTCTGAAAAGTACTTACAGAAAGCAGTGGAAGGTGACGGTTGCCCCCATGGAGCAGCCAGCTTCTGTTCTGCAGATGGCTGTACAGGATGCGGGGACCCTCCTGGGGAGGACCGGGGGCCCCTCACGGGTTCCCCGGCAAGGGGACACTTGCCCCAGTGCGCCTATGGCATGGGCCTTCCACCAGAAGAAGCAGCTAAGAGGGCAGAGTGGGGAGGCCAGCCAGAGGACAGGGCCGATGGAAGGCAGCCCAGCTCGAGGAGGGGAGGCCCTGGGCCTGGAAGCCCCTCCAGTGACCAGCCACCTGCATCTGGTAAGTGATTCTCCTGGTCTCTCCCTTCCGAACAAACAGGCCTGTTCTTTGTTCTGTTTGGGGGCAGGTGTCACAGAACATTTAGGGAAGAGGGATGCTAACATGGGAAAAATTCAGCTTGAGCATTTCCTCTTGATAAGCTTCTTTACAGGATGAGTTTTGATTCGGTCCACATGTTGTGCCCACTGCCCTGTGACTTCATCCTCCAACCCTGGAGCTGTCTCTTTGTTTATGGGTGCCCCATGCCCTTTTGCATTCAGGCTACTTGTGATGGGATTAGACCTCAAACCCCTGCATTGACCCTCCAAATATAGTGTCAACAGTGACCTCTGAACTGGTGAAAATCAAGTCATTCCCTCAGATTTCTGGGCTTTGTTTTGTTTTTAAAGCAACCTATGCCTCAGATCTCTCCCCAACAAGCTGTTATAAATTTCAGGAGGACAAAACTGTTCAGCTAATCCTTAATTAATTAATATTTATTAAGAGTAGCCTGTTTGTTCTACACCAAATTAATGATGCAGTAAAACCACCCCTGAATGCTTCTTATGAGAAGCCCCTTTTATAACAACAGCATAGAATATATTTATGGAACCAGGAAGATAACATGAGTTTTCAATTTAAAGCCATTATAGAGATTTATCACTGTACCACTGCTTGAGCTGAATACTCCACAAATTATAATATTATAACTTTTTTCACGAGGGGAACACACCATATGTTTTCTTATGTAGTTACAAGGAACCTTGCTGCTGATAGTGAGGGCTTCCTCTGGCTCTGGGGATTATTTGCCAAATGAGGGATCAGGGATCTTTGAGAATCTTCAGAAAGCTATAGGCAGTCTCTCCAGAAAAATGAATATATGGATATATGCTACTTAAGGGGCTTCACAGAATCCATCCATACTAAAAACAAAAAACCCAAAACCCATCTGTGAGCCACCTTTATCCCAGGATGCATTTTCTTTTATCCCTGCCTCTTTCTTTAGATTGCAAGGGGTACTCACAGCTGGTCTTTGAGTTACTTTATAAGCCTAAGAGAGCTAAGGCCCCATCCTAAACACAGACTGTCTTATGCTAATGATGGCTTCTGGCTTACTTGACCGCACAACGTACTTTAATCTGTTTTCCAAGCTTTGTGGTTTTGCTACAACTACACAAATTCACTGATGTATAAATTCTCTATCCATGCCCAAACTGAAAAAAAGGAGATATATTTGGGGATATTTTTCAAAGAGCTGATGTGTTTTTCCTTTAGAAGACCTCAGTATTTTTTTAAGATTTGGAGGAAATTCCAAGACTAAAAGTTTTGCTCTATTGTTTATTTCATTGTTCTAGTTATTTCTCAGAGGTTCATTTTCTTCCCATTGGGCACAGAGACAAAACAGAACACTATTTTGGGGGCTGGAGAGTGGCTGAGGCCCTGGGTGGCAGTGGCCGTGTCTTGGAACACCGCCAGCAGCAGACGAGTTTTTCATCCGATGACACCAGGAAGATGACAGTTGCCACTGTGTGGCATCATCAGCAATTCTCAGAAGAACAGAGTTGGCCATATTTAAAGAGATGTTGTTTCTTAGGTTCATGCAACCAAAAGCCAGAGCTTTGTTCTCCTGGAAAGAGTTAAAACAGGGCCCTCTGTTTTCCATTATTTTTTATTTCTCCAGCACTCTTAACATCTAGGCATGGGGGAAAGAAAAAAAAGTGTGCCACCAACTAAGTGGTGTTAATTTGCAGAAAGTTTACACTGCTTTTTCCCTCTCCATCTGGTGCTTAGCCATGCAAAACGTCGGCAGACTCTGCCTGTGGTCACTAGCAAGCAGGCCAAATTCATTCTCGCCTGAGGAGAAGCAGCAGCCAGATTGGTACCTGAGGCTGGGCTATTCTGCCCATACTTACTTCTCATGAATGGGCCTTCTGGGTTCCGGTTCAAATAGCACTTTCTCATTTTTGCTTTTCTTTTTTAATTGTCATAATTTATGTTCTACAAAATGGGTGAAGGAGGATGGAACAAAGATAAGAGGGGGGCCCAATCCTGTTTGATCTCTTAAAAACCCTGTGCTCTCAGGACTTGAGGGAGGTGCCCTTTTATATTGGGTTTTTGGATTTATATATGTGGGTATCTTTTTTTTTTAAACTTGCAACCAAATCTAGTGGGTTCTGGATTGGATATTCCTCAGTAGGGAAGAGTATCTCCTGTGAATCCAGCACCCTTTTGAAGAGAATGATGGTTCTTGAAAGATCTCCAGTAGTGTATCTTTTACAAATATTACCCAATGTTAAGGCTATTTTAGCAATGTTATAAACCTTAAAGCAGAGTGAGAATTATTAGCAAACACCTTTAAGGGTTTAAGTCTTACATTACCACTTCATAATTTATCTTAAGTTACTATCTGCATGATACGAATGTGGTTACCTTGGTTACAAGCCCTTTCACCTGGAGTTCGGAGAATTCTCACTGTGTCTAGAAAATTATTTCATGGGGAAGAAAGAACAATGTAATTGATGTGTCTATAGTTGACCAGTGACTTGCTTTTAGCTCCTGAAATCACTTAATTGGTTCAGTCACTTTCTGAGCTGGAGAGAGCAGTTTGTTTACAGGACCCACAATTCTTAATGAATACCAGCTCCATACTTGTTTTTCTGTCACATCTTTAAGGTCCATTGAGCCACAGAGACTTGGAAAACAAATAGGGATTGAGGTCAGGGAATGGATAACTCAAAAAGACTCAATACTTTGAGAAAGCAAGGCCTTCCAGGCCTGCCCCCCTTCCAACCTGCTGCTCCCCTTCACCTGCTCACCTGCCTGTTTCAGCCAAAGCCAGTACCTTTAGGGGAGCACCTCTCACTCTCCTGCTTCTGCCCTGTAATGTGCTCCTCCTCCTGTGAACCACCCACCCGTGTTGTCCCTTTTCCAGAGTGCGCAATTCCTCGGATCCTTCAAGTCCCAGCTCAGATGCTGCTTCCTAGACCAGGGGTGGCAGACACGCTGCCTGTGCCCCCCTCCCCTTCGCCCTGCAGCCCTTCCTTGTCTTGGAGTCTTTCCCACTGAGCCTGGCACACTCATGTCTTGATTGACAGCCTACCTCTGGGCAGCCACATCCAATCAGTGGGAATTTATGACACACCTGGATTTATGACACATATGACACAGACTGACAAGTCTCTCAGTCCCAGCTTGTTAAGTGAACCAATGTTTATAAGCTCATTCATTCTTTCATGCAGTCATGAGTAACTAGAGGAATGAGAGACCTAACTCACTCTCAGCCTCCCACTTCAGCCTGTACTGGGAGCTGGAGGCCATGCACGGACAGAAGGACAGGCGTTCGCTGTCCTGGGCAGACTGGGATGTCTGGGGTTGGAGAGGCCAAGACGAGCTGGTTCATCCAAATGGCACAAGGCAATGCCTGGGAGCCAAACGTACTTGGGGGGCAGGAGAGGCACCTGCCTGATGCACAGTGCTCCCACCCCTGGGCCCACCCTCTTTTTAATGATGATTCCTGACCTTCACTTCCATCGCGAAAGGACAGCTTGAAGTTTTCCTACTCAAGTGTTCTTCCCTGTCCCTCCACTTCCCCCAAGCAAGGGACAGTCCTCTGGTTCTAACTTTCTTCTCTCTCCTGTTGGAATGCCATCCACTAACTTGTATTTCATTTTTCCATATAAATATTTTAAGGGCAAGTATTAGCTCATTGCTCTGTAACTTACAAAGGATGTTTAATTATTGGGTTATTTCATAATGATTTTTGTTGGTGCTCACAGTCAACACATTATTTCAAAATATATGAAAAATGTATTTAGCATATACTTTATTTAATTTAGCCCTGCTTGCCTTCTGTTTGTACTAATAGGGCTCGTTTTGGAAGGGTTTTATTTGTAAACCATTCTAAGTAATTTTCAAGCATGATTCACTAAGAACTATTAAATCCTGCTTCCCTTCCCTTATCATCATATACCCAGTTTCTTCTAAATGCCTACAACAGAGATTGCATTTCCATAAAAAGAAAAGTCACATGAGAAGCATATGGGTTAAATATAAATTAAGTTTGTTTTTTTTTTTAATTCCAAAAGAACCCACCACAGCCTGGGTAGTTTGAGTGTATTTGTGTATATTTTTAGTTCTGTTCCTTGGAAGAAAAATCTACATGACAATTGGGTGGTATTATTTGCAATAGTTCTTGTGATTTAATATTCATATGCTATGCATTTTAAGCAATATAATAAGCTTTTGAGAAGAGGAGTTTGCATTACCTTGTTTAAAAATGTAAATTCTCTCAGGGATTGGGTTCTTATAGCAAAGCTTATTCTCAGAGCCTGCTATTTGAAGCATGGACTTAGCAAAATATAGATACTTTCTGTTCATGATGGACATTTGGTTTGCTAATTGTTTCTGTTGAAATCACATCATTGGTTCAGTCACTTCTGAGTTGGAGAGAGCAGTTTATTTACAGGACACACAATTCTTAATGAATTTCTGTTGAAACAATTGCTATTTTTTTACTCTTTCAAGTTACCTAAAAAAAGTAACTAGTTAAGTGATATTGCATATTAATGTTAAACCAAATAACCCTTTTAAATGTTAGGAACTCTTCGAAACTTCTAGTTTCTTGTCTCATAAAAACGTTCATGTCATTCGGGTTCTCAAATCATACTTTTGGATATGAGCCTTCAAATACAATTCTATCAGTCACCTGTGTTCAGATGATAAGACTGCATCGACAGCCAACAGCAATCTTTAGTTGCTGTAGAATAAGGGCAAACACAGGCCTGGGAGAGTGCCTGCTCTGGCGGAGTGAGGGGTAGTGGCCAGGCCAGGCCCAGAAGGTTCCAAAAGGGACGCTAGGGTCTGGACAGCAGGTGACAACTCCCTTGACCTGAGCCCTTATCTTCTGCCAGTTGTTTCCGGAAGTTACTATTTTCATTATCACCGATTCCTCTGCGAGGAAAGCTTTCTTTCACAGGCCTCCAACCCCATCTTTTTTTTGCAAGTGAAATAAAGTTACAATAAATGTCAGGGGCAGCTTTGCAGGGCTAGCGGTCAGAAAGGCAGCTGAGGAGAGTCAGGAAGAGGGCATGATGGGCCCCTGCTCTGCTTCTATTCCTCCAGGCTCTATGGGCTGCAAGCCTCAGGCCTTTGTAAAGCATCTCGGATAAGCTTTGTCCATATCATCCTTCCCTTTTCACATCCCCCTTGCCAGACTCCAACAAGGGAGGGGCCCCAAACAGCAGAACATCCTGGGCTCCCTTGGCAAGCAATGGTTACCCCTTCTGGGCATGTATCAGCTGCAGAAACCTGGGCAACCAGGCGGAGAGGGAGGCCCCCAGCACTCACCTGGCCTTGCAGCTTGCTGATGTGGCGACCTGTTGATTCGCCATCCCAGGGCATTGCCCTGTCAGGTCGGCTTCATAGCCCTGTAAGACCTTTCTGTTCTGAAAGGTAGGAAGCAAATTTTAAGGAATTATTGCTTTTAAGCAAGGACAGTTCGGGACTGAGGTGTGTTACCGAATAAGGATTATTACCAATTCATTCTAAACCTTGATCTTACTTTTCTCCTACATTCAGACCACAGCTGACTTGTACCAGGACAAACGAGACAGTGAATTTACTGTAGAATTATATATATGAGTGTTCAAGCCAGAGACAGTCATACTGATGGATTATAGCAAAGTAGACACAAGTTGGTTAGATTTCTAGAGGAAAGCACCCTTTCAGTTTTCAAGGCACACTGAGATCCTCCAATAAGACAGGGCTGCAAAAATAACATTATTGCTCAGTATGTTTTACAGATCTGTTTCCTTGGGAGTTCCACAAGCACTCACGCTATCTTCCTGGAGTGGATGCCATCAGTGCCCTTGCGACTAATTCTTTGCTATTTCCCAAGCGTTTTCAAACATCATCTCATTTGGCCCTTATGCCCCCCTGCCAGGTGTTCATCATTCATTAACATTTATCATATGCTTCTCGGTGTGTCTGCCACCCGCCAGCCTACCAAGGCTTGCAAATAGATGCTCATTTCATAAATGAGCAGACTGAGATCTAGGGATCTGTTTCGTGGTTTGTCCCCAATTCCTCAGCTAGTAGGGGCTGAGCCAGGCCAGGTGCAGACCTCTCAGAACCCTCCTCTCTCCTCTGCCCCACACCATTTCTTACCCTCCTGCACTCAGGTGGCCACAGAAACCACCATCCCTTGGCCACCAGTTATGCATGCACCTTCTGCTCTTCAGAGACCCAAACACCAGGATGACATTGATGGTATTAGATTAGTTGCAGGTGGGTCTGCATGATGACAAGCCTGCCATGCTCACGTGCAGAGTAAGTGCGAGCTGGTGTTTTGCAGTGCAGCCAGCCTGGCGCAGAGGGAACAGTCAGTAAGTTATGGATTTGGGGTGTTGGTTCTGTTACCATTCTTACTGTAATGGGTGGTGTCTTCATTTATCTCCACTTAACCATAGATTAGTCCACATTCCCTTTCCCTCTAAAGTAAGCTGACTGAAGCCCGAAGCACACTGATAGCTCAAAACTAATGGGTCATCTAGAGTACCCAGGCCCTTCTGCTCACACCAGAATAGCCATGCTTACAAAGATCCGTGGGAATTCCCAGTCCTGTGAATGTGAGCCAATCCTATTGTAATTTATAGCTTTAACTGTTTCATTCACTGTTAAAAAAAAAAAAAGAGTTTGATAAGCATGAGAATTGTTTCTATGAAAACTGATTGTTGCTATGGGACAACCCAAAGAATGAGTTGCTCTAAGTTTTTTGCTATTGAAGTTGAGGCAACCATGAAAGAGAGCGAGAGTGAAGCTCTCGAAGGATTCTGCACTTAGACTGCTTGGCAGGTGACTTAGTTCTTATTCCGCTTTAATGATACCAAAACTAGAGACTTAAGGGAAAGCAGTAAAGGTTTAACTGATACAGTCAAGAGACCTTTTGCCAAAGGACAAGCCTCTATTCTGCATTGGAAAGTTGGTGTTGAACATTTTATAGCAAGTGACAGGTGGCTTGAACATCAGGGAAACACATGATGGGACCCGTATTTTAAGAGCATCAGTGAATGGCCTTTGCAATTCAGTGTCTTACTGAACATATAATTCTTGATCGGGAGAGAAAATTAGATTGGCAAGCACATCTGCAAAATTCAAACAGTTTATAAGATGTTACCTCCAAAAAGAGACTAACTCAGTGCATCACAGAGTTGGGGTGGGAGACCCAAAGCAATACTCCTAAGAGACACCTGCCACTCAGGATCACCTATGTAATTTCCAGAGGCCACTGAAAAATGAAAATACGATGTCCCCATGAGCAAAAATTAGTAAGAATTTCAAGATGATCACGGCACGGCATTTAAACAAGCACAGGGCCCTTCTGAGCACAGGGCCCTGAGTGAGTGTGGGTCGTGCCCATGAAGACGGCTCTGTGGTCACATACTGTCGTCGGCAAACCAGTGGAGCTTTTTAAAGAAGTTTAGTCTGCACCAGTTTACTGTGCTCATAAAAGCCAGTGTGGATGGAGTGGGCTTGGACTTGATCAAAGGTGGTTTTTGTCATTAATTGTATCTTTGATAAAACCACATGAAGTCTAAAATTATTTGAGAATCTTATACACTTTCTAGGTAGTTTTTCTTTACATCCTAATCATCAGGAGTTTGAAGGCCTTGTTTTTCTCTTCCCCCCTATTCTGCCCTCACCCACCAAGAATAAGCTTCTTGATTTAGTCTCTGAATCAAAGGTTTCTGAAATGTTTAAATACATTTCTTAGGTACAAGGGTTTGAGCTCCATTTTAGAAAAAAAGAGAAATTAAGAATATTGATTTTATAGGTTATATCAAAGATACCGTTTGCCATGAGGCAGCTGGTATGGAATGAAATTCTTAGCGTGAGAAAGTAAACAAAATCTTGACATACAAGATAATAAAATACATAGACTTTTACCAGAGCTCACTCAGGCCAACAGAAGATTCTGATAAGGAAGGAGGCAAACAACAATGGATTCCTGCTGACAGTTTGTTGGAAAGTAAAGTTTTTAATGATAGAGAAATCATATATATTATGACATAAATAAGTAAATCTCAATATGAAGAGGATGAAGAAGAGACACGATTAAATTCAAAACCATAAATCACACCGTGGCTAGTGATGCCGTGTTGTTTTACATTATATTGAAGAACATGATGTTCTAATGATGTAACAAACTGAAAGAATTACAATGAGAAAAATCATACTTTTAAGTGACTTTAAATTGCTGCTTTTATTAAATAAACATGGTATATTTTAAATTAGGACAGAATGTTTATGAGATATCTACACACACACACACACACACACACAGTTTTTGACTATTTTTGATGTCTCACTTGGACTTTTTTCTATTAACTAGTGATCCCTCAACCAGGAGGACTTCTCCTGTGTTACTAGCTCACTCCTGCTGTTGCTACAGCGTAAGCCCTCGGATCAGCCCTTGGTCAGTAATTGTGAAGCAAGCCCCCCGGTCCTCGTGGCCTGGGCCCCCCGAGAGGGGCCTCGCCGCGCATCTGACTCACCGCCTGCGCGCTCTCTCTTCCCCTCCCCTTGCAGGAACCGTGACGGGGAACAGCAACTCCACGTTCATCTCCAGCGGGCAGGTGATGAATTTCAAGGGCGACATCATCGTGGTGTACGTCAGCCAGAACTCGCAGGAGGGCGCGGCGGCGCCGGGCGGCGGCGCCGGGGAGCCGGTGGGCCGCCCGGTGCAGGAGGAGAGCCCGCCGTGCTGCGACGCGTTCGCGGGCCTCGGGCCGCGCTTCCCGGGCGCGGGCGGCGCGGAGCCCGACAAGGCGTCGCGGCCGGTGCAGGAGCAGGGCCAGGCCGGGCCGCCGCGCTGAGCCCCCGCGGCCCCTGCGCCCCGCCGCCCGGCGCCCGAGGTCGGGCCGCGGGCTTCCGAACACGTCCGTCTGTTACCGCGGCCCGAGGCCCGCAGTCACGTACGGCCGGGGCCACAGGCTCACGGTGCGCCCTTTGCTCGCCCTTCTTACCTCCTTTTGGGGCCCGCCGCCCCCCGTTAGCATTTCCCCAGTAGTCTGGCCTCCGCGGCAGCCGTCCTTAAGATTGTCCTGTTCTCTTTGGGTCTATTTTTATTCCTCTATATTTGTATTTCACTTTATCTCAGAACATTTTTTTGATACTCCTCCCCCCGCCCCCCTTAATTTTTTTACTATGTAAGGAGTTTCTTGAAAATTCCGCTAAGGATGCTGGTCTTCTTCACATAGTTTCTTTTGCACCCCTTCTTACAAGTAGGTGTCTATGTTTTGGAGATGGCTTTTGTTGGGCGGGGCGGTGGGAATGTCTGTATCAAGTACTTTTGGAAAAAGGCTGGAACTTCGAAGCCTGGAGGGAGGCTCAGGGAACAAATGCAGGGACTTTTAGTTCTTGAAAATCTCTCTGTGCTCCCATTTTTCTAAGGGAAGGAAAAAGGGAAAACCAAATTCCCCCCCTCAATGTTTATAAGTTTCTGTCAATCCTTAGGCAGAGCTAAGTTGCAGCCTGCGGTCCCTCTTTATACCATCCCAGATGTTCACCTCGAGGGTGAGTTATTTACCCATTCTAGCAGAGGCAATCGGGTACGTGGCAAGTAAATCTCTAAAAAATCAAACGTTGCTGCAGCTTGGCATTCTTAATTGTTTTTTTTTTCCTTAAACTTATTTTTTTAATGAAGGTATCACTGATAGACAATCTTAGGAAGGTTTCACATGAGCAACATTGTGGTTTCAACATTCATCCACATTATCAAGTCCCCCCCACCCCATTGCAGTCACTGTCCGTCAGCATAGTAAGATGCTATTAGAGTCATTACTTGTCTTCTCCATGCTATACTTGGCATTCTTATTCCTGAGGTCTCTCTCTCTCAAAAAGGTGTGGAATATGAATAGGATACAGGGATAGCCTGAACACATAGTGGGGAAAAAAAACTGCTAGGAAAGTTCTAGAAAGAAAGAATAAAGATGAAATATTAATTTGCATTTTCTCTTTCTAGAGAAGGATGTCACACATGTGTTCAGGCAATAGGCCCTATTGTCTACCTAAACAATTGTGCATCTGCCACCTCGTCCTGTAGAAGTGGAAAACATCCCTGCTATTTTCCAAAGCATTTAAATCAAAAACCTAATCCCCATATTGTGAATTTAAGAAAACATCACAGAGCTGCTTTCCTTTGAGCGTCAGCCCTGTTGTAAGGAAACAGACAGTGTGAGTCAGACTGAAAGGAATTACCTGGGCTGTTCCATCTGTTGTAGCCTGTGGGTATATGTTCTCCTCAATACTAGCGAAAAGTTAGAATGCCTAAGCACATTAAGGTCAATTTAGCAGATCTGGCAGGTTTTAAGTGTGCTAATAGTGGTCATGGACCAGACTTTACTGGCCACAAATGCCCAGCTGAAGGGAGTGACCACTGTTCACTGGTTTCTCTCTGCTGGGTGCACACCTCTTGGAAATGCTGTTCTTTGATGTGGTCGATTGTGATCTTTAATGGAGAAGCAGAGGGTGCCTCTGTAATTTATGGGACTCCTTAGCTGACTTAAAAACTGCAGGAAATGACTGCATTGCCAGGATGATATGTTTGTGGGGATTTACTGTCAGTTCTGCCCTTTTAGTTAACATCCATCCAAAGAGAGAGAATATGAAAATGGAGGAAGCCATTATACCTTTTGGTGTGGGATCTATTAAAGAGACAAAGTATAGTTCCATAGTAGAATGCTGAGCTGAAGACCCCAATTTCTACCGTGACTGTCATCACCTCACTGATACGACTTTTACCTTTCTGTGTTTTTGTCTTTCTATAAAAAGGCACTAATGATCATTTTTGACACTTTTCCTACCCAGAGGTAACAAAAGGAGGTGACAGTGAATGCTAAAGTATCTTGAGCTCCTTGAATAAAAGGTGCTAAATAAATACAAAAGAATCTACTTTCAGGAAAAAAGGTAGTATTCTTTCCCCCACTGATCCCTTCCCATTCTATATTGATCCAAAGACAATTAAATGATAGGCTATATATAGCAAATACTGGTCTGTGTCTGCCTATCATAGAACTGTAGTGACAAACGGAAGCAGAATGAAATGAAGACAGGAATGAAAACCTGCTGGAGGGATGTGATAAAGAGATGATTAAACTTATATTTGGCCATAAAAGGTTTTTTTTCTTGGCTTGCTTGAACAGGCTCTTTGTAAAATAATGATTTGACTTATTCCTCATCTCTGTGGTATGCACTGGTGTCAAAAGTTGGTTATCTTGTGTCTTACTGGTGAAACCTTCCACAGAGTTGGGACAGAAAAATGCCTCGCTTTGATGATCCATCTATCATTGATCTTGTAAGAAAGTTCTTTAAAATACAAATTCGCAGTGCAGTGAAAGAGTTGAAGGGGAAATGGAGTCTGGGTTTTCTACCCTCATTTAACTCAAACACCAGAAGAAGGACGAATTCATGTCTCTCTCTCTCTGCCTGTGATCGCAAAGAGCAATTTGAATGTGCTGTGCTGGAACCTTCTCGTGTCTCTTGCTGTGTAACAAGCCAGCCTAAAACTTAGTGGCTTAAAACCACCACCATTTATTTAGCTTCCAGTTCTGTGGGTTGGCTAAGCTTGGTTGGGTCTTTGGGCCTGGGGGAGCCTGGCTGGGCTTGCTTACTGTGTGCAGTCTGCCGGCTGGCTGGCTGGGGGTTGGCTGGGCTAGACCGAGCCCTCCCCTCATGCTCCCTCTTCTTGCAGCAGGCTGGCCTGAGCTTGTTCTCTGGTGGTGACAGGGTTCTGAGGGAACATGCAAAAATGTGCCTGGCCTTTGAGGCCTAGGCTCACCTGTCATGCTGTAAGACACAAGGGCAGCCCAAATTCAAGTGGGGAAACCCCTCCCCCACCTCTTAATAAGAAGAGTTGTAGAGTGACATTGGAGGGAGTGGATACAAGGAGGGGAAGAAGGGGCCCCTTGGCCAACTATCTACCAGTGGGGCCTTGTTCAGAATAAAATGTTGCAGAGAGCGTCTAGGAGCAGAAGAGGGATGCTCCCCGGTCCCTAATCAGCGGTTCCTTCTCTGATGATCAGATTCCTTTGATTCATAGTTCTGTCGATTCCTACAAATGAGAGATACCCACATCATATTTAAGTTTTGAAATTCCTTCCAAACTCAAATATGCATGATTGGGGAACTGGGTCTGTTGTGCTACTGCATTCCACTGGCACAGATCATTGAAAGTGACAATCTGTGATGTCAAGAAAACCCATGAGAAAAAAGGATCTTGGGAAGATGGCGGCGTGAGTAGAGCAGCGGAAATCTCCTCCCAAAACAACATATATCTATGAAAATATAACAAAGACAACCCTTCCTAGAATAAAGACCAGAGGACACAGGACAATATCCAGACCACATCCACACCTGAGAGAACCCAGCGCCTCGCGAAGGGGGTAAGATACAAGCCCCGGCCCCGCGGGAGCCGAGCGCCCCTCCCCCCAGCTCCCGGCGGGAGAAGAGCAGGCAGAGCGGGAGGGAGACGGAGCCCGGGGCTGCCGAACACCCAGCCCCAGCCATCCGGGCCAGAGTGCAGGGCCCTCGATACTGGGAAAACAGGGCAGCAAGAACAGTGAGCAGGCACTGGAGGCTGGGCGACAGAGGACATAAGAAAAGCGCGCGACCATTTTTTTTTTTTTTTTTTTTTTGCTTTTTTGCTGCTTTGTTTTGGCGAGCGCTTTTTGGAAGTCTTAAAGGGACAGGGACCCCAATATTAGGGAAACAGGGCAGAAAGACCGGTGAGCAGAGGCCTGAGGCTAGCACCGGAGAATAAAGAAAAACGAACGACCACCTTTTTTTTTTTTAATTAAAAAAATTTTTTTTTTTTTTTTAATTAAAAAAATTTTTTTTCTTGTTTTTTTTTTGTGGTCGTTGTTTTGTTTTGGCGGGTGCCTTTTGGAAGTCTTAAAGGGGCAGGGTGGGCCACTTAATCCAGAGGTAGGGAATCCGGGATCTCTGGGCACCCTAACCCCTGGGCTGCAGGGAGCAGGGAGGCCCCTTACGGAGATAAATAGCCTCCCAGCAGCTCCTGCTCCAACGCGACTCCACCACTTTGGAGCAGCTGCCCGAGCCAGGCCACGCCCACAGCAACAGCGGAGATTAACTCCATAGCAGCCGGGCAGGAAGCAGAAACCCTGTCTGCGTGCAGCTGCGCAGCACAAGCCACTAGAGGTCGCTGTTCTCCCAGGAGAGGAGGGCCACAAACCAACAAGAAGGGAAGTTCTTCCAGCCGTCACTCGTCCAGCTCTGCAAACTATTCCTATCACCATGAAAAGGCAAAGCTACAGGCAGACAAAGATCACAGAGACAACACCAGAGAAGGAGACAGACCTAACCAGTCTTCCTGACAAAGAATTCAAAATAAGAATCATAAACATGCTGACAGAGATGCAGAGAAATACGCAAGAAAAATGGGATGAAGTCCGGAAAGAGATCACAGATGCCAGAAAGGAGATCGCAGAAATGAAACAAACTCTGGAAGGGTTTATAAGCAGAATGGATAGAATGCAAGAGGCCATTGATGGAATTGAAATCAGAGAACAGGAACGCATGGAAGCTGACATAGAGAGAGACAAAAGGATCTCCAGGAATGAAACAATATTAAGAGAACTGTGTGACCAATCTAAAAGGAGCAATATCCGTATTATAGGGGTCCCAGAAGAAGAAGAGAGAGGCAAAGAGATGGAAAGTATCTTAGAAGAAATAATTGCTGAAAACTTCCCCACACTGGGGGAGGAAGTAATCAAACAGACCACGGAAATACACAGAACCCCCAACAGAAAGGATCCAAGAAGGGCAACACCAAGACACATAATAATTAAAATGGCAAAGATCAAGGACAAGGAAAGAGTGTTAAAGGCAGCTAGAGAGAAAAAGGTCACCTATAAAGGGAAACCCATCAGGCTAACGTCAGATTTCTCAACAGAAACCCTACAGGCCAGAAGAGAATGGCATGATATATTTAATACAATGAAACAGAAGGGCCTTGAACCAAGGATACTGTATCCAGCACGACTATCATTCAAATATGACGGTGGGATTAAACAATTCCCAGACAAACAAAAGCTGAGGGAATTTGCTTTCCACAAACCACCTCTACAGAACATCTTACAGGGACTGCTCTAGATGGGAGCACTCCTAGAAAGAGCACAGCACAAAACACCCAACATATGAAGAATCGAGGAGGAGGAACAAGAAGGGAGAGAAGAAAAGAATCTCCAGATAGTGTATATAACAGCTCACTAAGCGAGCTAAGTTAGGCAGTAAGATACTAAAGAGGCTAACCTTGAACCTTTGGTAACCACGAATTTAAAGCCTGCAATGGCAATAAGTACATATCTTTCAATAGTCACCCTAAATGTTAATGGGTTGAATGCACCAATCAAAAGACACAGAGTAACAGAATGGATAAAAAAGCAAGACCCATCTATATGCTGCTTACAAGAAACTCACCTCAAACCCAAAGACATGTACAGACTAAAAGTCAAGGGATGGAAAAACATATTTCAAGCAAACAACAGTGAGAAGAAAGCAGGGGTTGCAGTACTAATATCAGACAAAATAGACTTCAAAACAAAGAAAGTAACAAGAGATAAAGAAGGACACTACATAATGATAAAGGGCTCAGTCAAACAAGAGGATATAACCATTCTAAATATATATGCACCCAACACAGGAGCACCAGCGTATGTGAAACAAATACTAACAGAACTAAAGGGGGATATAGACTGCAATGCATTCATTCTAGGAGACTTCAACACACCACTCACCCCAAAGGATAGATCCACTGGGCAGAAAATAAGTAAGGACACGGAAGCACTGAACAACACAGTAGAGCAGATGGACCTAATAGACATCTATAGAACTCTACATCCAAAAGCAGCGGGATATACATTCTTCTCAAGTGCACATGGAACATTCTCCAGAATAGACCACATACTAGGCCACAAAAAGAGCCTCAGAAAATTCCAAAAGATTGAAATCCTACCAACCAACTTTTCAGACCACAAAGGCATAAAACTAGAAATAAACTGTACAAAGAAAGCAAAGAGGCTCACGAACACATGGAGGCTTAACAACACGCTCCTAAATAATCAATGGATCAATGACCAAATCAAAATGGAGATCCAGCAATATATGGAAACAAATGACAACAACAACACTAAGCCCCAACTTCTGTGGGACACAGCAAAAGCAGTCTTAAGAGGAAAGTATATAGCAATCCAAGCATATTTAAAAAAGGAAGAGCAATCCCAAATGAATGGTCTAATGTCACAATTATCGAAATTGGAAAAAGAAGAACAGATGAGGCCTAAGGTCAGCAGAAGGAGGGACATAATAAAGATCAGAGAAGAAATAAATAAAATTGAGAAGAATAAAACAATAGCAAAAATCAATGAAACCAAGAGCTGGTTCTTCGAGAAAATAAACAAAATAGATAAGCCTCTAGCCAGACTTATTAAGAAGAAAAGAGAGTCAACACAAATCAACAGTATCCGAAACGAGAAAGGAAAAATCACGACGGACCCCACGGAAATGCAAAGAATTATTGGAGAATACTATGAAAACCTATATGCTAACAAGCTGGGAAACCTAGGAGAAATGGACAACTTCCTAGAAAAATATAACCTTCCAAGATTGACCCAGGAAGAAACAGAAAATCTAAACAGACCAATTACCAGCAACGAAATTGAAGAGGTAATCAAAAAACTACCAAAGAACAAAACCCCCGGGCCAGATGGATTTACCTCGGAATTTTATCAGACATACAGGGAAGACATAATACCCATTCTCCTTAAAGTTTTCCAAAAAATAGAGGAGGAGGGGATACTCCCAAACTCATTCTATGAAGCTAACATCACCCTAATACCAAAACCAGGCAAAGACCCCACCAAAAAAGAAAACTACAGACCAATATCCCTGATGAACGTAGATGCAAAAATACTCAACAAAATATTAGCAAACCGAATTCAAAAATACATCAAAAGGATCATACACCATGACCAAGTGGGATTCATTCCAGGGATGCAAGGATGGTACAACATTCGAAAGTCCATCAACATCATCCACCACATCAACAAAAAGAAAGACAAAAACCACATGATCATCTCCATAGATGCTGAAAAAGCATTTGACAAAGTTCAACATCCATTCATGTTAAAAACTCTCAGCAAAATGGGAATAGAGGGCAAGTACCTCAACATAATAAAGGCCATCTATGAAAAACCCACAGCCAACATTATATTGAACAGCGAGAAGCTGAAAGCATTTCCTCTGAGATCGGGAACTAGACAGGGATGCCCACTCTCTCCACTGTTATTTAACATAGTACTGGAGGTCCTAGCCACGGCAATCAGACAAAATAAAGAAATACAAGGAATCCAGATTGGTAAAGAAGAAGTTAAACTGTCACTATTTGCAGATGACATGATACTGTACATAAAAAACCCTAAAGACTCCACCCCAAAACTACTAGAACTGATATCGGAATACAGCAAAGTTGCAGGATACAAAATCAACACACAGAAATCTGTGACTTTCCTATATACTAACAATGAACCAACAGAGAGAGAAATCAGGAAAACAACTCCATTCACAATTGCATCAAAAAAAATAAAATACCTAGGAATAAACCTAACCAAAGAAGTGAAAGACTTATACTCTGAAAACTACAAGTCACTCTTAAGAGAAATTAAAGGGGACACTAACAGATGGAAACTCATCCCATGCTCGTGGCTAGGAAGAATTAATATCGTTAAAATGGCCATCCTGCCCAAAGCAATATACAGATTTGATGCAATCCCTATGGAACTACCAGCAACATTCTTCAATGAACTGGAACAAATAATTCAAAAATTCATATGGAAACACCAAAGACCCCGAATAGCCAAAGCAATCCTGAGAAAGAAGAATAAAGTAGGGGGGATCTCACTCCCCAACTTCAAGCTCTACTATAAAGCCATAGTAATCAAGACAATTTGGTACTGGCACAAGAGCAGAGCCACAGACCAATGGAACAGACTAGAGAATCCAGACATTAACCCAGACATATATGGTCAATTAATATTTGATAAAGGAGCCATGGACATACAATGGCGAAATGACAGTCTCTTCAACAGGTGGTGCTGGCAAAACTGGACAGCTACATGTAGGAGAATGAAACTGGACCATTGTCTAACCCCATATACAAAAGTAAACTCAAAATGGATCAAAGACCTGAATGTAAGCCATGAAACCATTAAACTCCTGGAAGAAAACATAGGCGAAAACCTCTTAGACATAAACATGAGTGACCTCTTCTTGAACATATCTCCCCGGGCAAGGAAAACAACAGCAAAAATGAGTAAGTGGGACTATATTAAGCTGAAAAGCTTCTGTACAGCAAAAGACACCATCAATAGAACAAGAAGGATCCCTACAGTATGGGAGAATATATTTGAAAATGACACATCCGATAAAGGCTTGACGTCCAGAATATATAAAGAGCTCTCACGCCTCAACAAACAAAAAACAAATAACCCAATTAAAAAATGGGCAGAGGAACTGAACAGACAGTTCTCCAAAAAAGAAATACAGATGGCCAACAGACACATGAAAAGATGCTCCACATCGCTAATTATCAGAGAAATGCAAATTAAAACTACAATGAGGTATCACCTCACACCAGTAAGGATGGCTGCCATCCAAAAGACAAACAACAACAAATGTTGGCGAGGCTGTGGAGAAAGGGGATCCCTCCTACACTGCTGGTGGGAATGTAAGTTAGTTCAACCATTGTGGAAAGCAGTATGGAGGTACATCAAAATGCTCAAAACAGACTTACCATTTGACCCAGGAATTCCACTCCTAGGAATTTACCCTAAGAATGCAGCAATCAAGTTTGAGAAAGACAGATGCACCCCTATGTTTATTGCAGCACTATTTACAATAGCCAAGAATTGGAAGCAACCTAAATGTCCACCAGTAGATGAATGGATAAAGAAGATGTGGTACATATACACAATGGAATACTACTCAGCTATAAGAAAAGGGCAAATCCAATCATTTGCAGCAACATGGATGGAGCTGGAGGGTATTATGCTCAGTGAAACAAGCCAAGCGGAGAAAGAGAAATACCAAATGATTTCACTTATCTGTGGAATATAAGAACAAAGGAAAAACTGAAGGAACAAAACAGCAGCAGAATCACAGAACTCAAGAATGGACTAACAGGTACCAAAGGGAAAGGGACTGGGGAGGATGGGTGGGTAGGGAGGGATAAGGGGGGGAGAAGTAGGGGGGTATTAAGATTAACATGCATGGGGGGGTAGGAGAAAAGGGAGGGTTGTACAACACAGAGAAGGCAAGTAGTGATTGTACAACATTTTGCTATGCTGATGGACAGTGACTGTAAAGGGGTTTATAGGGGAGACCTGGTATAGGGGAGAGCCTAGTAAACATAATATTCATCATGTAAGTGTAGATTAGTGATAGCAAAAAAAAAAAAAAAAAAAAAGGGCAGTTCCTGTGTGGTAACCTCCAACGAGTTCTACACAAGGGTATAAAGGGCATATAAAAGTGTAGGCAAAGGGTCTGTTTGTGTTTATACAGAGGATCAAAGCCTAATTGGGCTACCCCGAAAATGAACTAAGATACGATATGAAAAAGAACTTCCAACATCTGCACCCTCTGGAAGACTCATGCCAGAAGATGATCATCAAAAAACCCCAACAAAGATCCACGCACTGCTACAGCTGTAGATGCACTCATCCCACCAGTTCCTGGACCTGCCATGGGAATGAGGAAGGAGATATCTAAGCTGGCCTGTGCATACAGTAAAACAACAAAATTGGACTGGATCTATACTGTTGGAACTCAAACAAGAATTTGGAGAAGTGCAAATTGTAGCGCTCCAAAGTCTTACAACTACAAACTATTTATTGTTAAAAGAACATATGGGATGTGAACAGTCCCCAGGAATGGGTTGTTTTAATTTGTCTGATTTCTCTCAGACTGTTCAAGTTCAGTTGGACAATATCCACCATATCATAGATAAGTTTTCACAAATGCCTAAGGTGCCTAACTGGTTTTCTTGGTTTCACTGCAGATGGCTGGTAATTACAGATATGCTTTGGTTATGTAACTATACTCCTATTATGTTAATGTGTGTGTGCAATTTAACTAGTAGCTTAAAACCTATACATGCTGAAGTTACTCTACAAGAAGATATATCAAAGAAATAATCAATCTTCCCATGTTTTCTTCCGCCTGCTACTTCTATAGCTTTTCTTCTTCCTTCCTAATTACAACCCTTAAATAGAATTCGTGCCTCATATCAAATTTACCGAGTATCATAATTCTTCCAAGTGGTAAAGATACCTCAAGACAAATGCTGGGCATAGAAGCCACAGGGCATAAATATGCAAAGAAGTAAAAAGCTAACTTTTTCAAACAATAAGGCTTCTCTCTCACTTACCAACTTAACATTTCCCTGTATGGCCCCGGAAGATGACTGGTTAGCCAGAGACGGGTAAGATTCCTCAAGAGAGGAACAACCTAAGACAGGCACAGTCGCAGGGGGGCATCAGGTGAGAAATTGGGGATCAACAGAGGTGAGGCTTAGAACCTCACCCCCCCGTTCTGAGAGAAATCTTCTGCATACGTGGATGTTTTATTGTCCTTGTCTAGCTTGGATTAACACATAGTCTACAGGCACACACCTGATCATCTACATGTGCTCTCTTACAACACTAAACTATGTTTTCTACCTTTATCTTGTATCTACCTACCACTTCAGCATTTTATTAAAATTAATAATAATAAAGAGAGAAATGTGGTATCCACATATAAATCAAGTATAAAAACCAAGTCAGTATTCATATTTGAACTGACTGTTTATAGTTCATAATGCATGAGCAAAACCGAAAGTTTCTGTGATGACTGCCCTTGTACTGTTCACTATGTAACTTATTCATTATGTAAGAATTTGTTCTACATGTAAAAACTTGTTTGTTATGCCTCAGAAGATTGGAGACTGACAAAAGTTAGGCTTGGGGTGGAATAATGATTGTGCATTGAGCATTGACTCCCCTATACAGAATTTTATTGTCGTTAACAACCATTTGATCAATAAATATGAGAGATGCCCTCACAAAAAAAAAAAAAAAAAAAAAAGGACAGACTTCCAATGGTAAAATAAATTAGTAACCGGGATGTAATGTATAGCATAAGGAATATAGTCAAGATATTGTAACAGCCTGGTAGGGTGGTAGCTGGAACCTCGAATTATGTATATAAATGTTCTACCACTGTGTTGTACACTTGAAACTCATGTAATGTAATACTGTGTGTCAACTACCCTTCAATAAAAAATAATTATTAAAAAAAAAAAAAAAAGAAAACCCATGAGATACTTTGGGTAGAGGAACTTACATAAACAGGTAAAAGATGTCATGTTTACCCTTTTTGCTAAATCAACAAACAAACCATTTAGATACTGGGCAAAAGGGAGAGCTTGAGCAAAGGTACTGTCTTTGAAGATAAACCATATTAGCCTATAGGGCTGGTGTGAGGATAAAATGGGATTAGGTACAACTGAGCACCAGCAGAGTCGCTGAAGATACCAGTAATAGAGACCCATCTATTATGTCTCCCTCTTTCTCTTACCCCGTCCATCCCTGCACACAGAAGTGGTCTCAGATACCATGTTCACTTCCTAAGTGACTCTGTCACCCACCTCAGACACCTCCCTGCTCTTTGAAATGAGGTCTGAGGGGCGCACCTTTTTCACAGTTGACAAGACCATGGTGGTTGACCCGGAGCTGTCATCTTCTGACATCACGCACTGAGGGAAGCCAGCTTATGCCGTGTAGCTCCAAAATGCACTGCCTTACCTGGACAATATGCTTAGAATGGACCCTGGTGGGCCTTTCCATCCAGGCCCCTGTCATTCGAGGACAGTGAAGGATACTGGGATGGGTAGGTTGAAAGGCCGTGTTTCTTTTTCTCCTGATATCCCTGATGTCTCTCCCAGTTTAAGAAAGATAACAAATTGGCCACTAGCTTAGAAGAGATAGTATTATAGGCCCAAGCCCTTCAGGAAGGTACTGGAACCCAGTAAAAAGCCTTTACTGTGACCCGTCTCTTCACTTCTTATGAACAAGTGTAGCCCCAGAAATAGGCTGCATGGACTGTGAAGTCAGGAGAAAAACTGTGTTCTTACTATGAGACTCTCATGAATTGCCTTAATTTAGGTAGAGGCAGTAAAACACCTTACCTAAAAGGGAAAAGCAAATTCGTAGTTATTGGCTTTTATGGGCTCTCTATTTCAATAGCAAAGGAACCATGAAAAAAAATACATATTTAAAGCTCTGAAAAAAACTTTTTCTGTTCTTACTGTATCAGTGGGAAAATAAACATAATTTTTATTTCAAGTTTATTGAGTTTACGGCTTTATATCCAGTAAGATTCATGCTTTCTGAGTATGTAGCTTTATCATAGTTGTGAAAAAAATACAGTGTTGTGTAACTACCACCACTACAATCAGGATACAGACTATTTCCAGCACCCCAAAATTCCCATTTCTCTTTATAATCAGTCCTCTCCCTGCTATCCCAATCCCTGACAACTACTCTCTATTCTCTGTCCCTATAGTTTTGCCTTTTCCAAAATGTCCTATAAGTGGAATTAGTAAGTAGCCATCTGAGTTTGGCTTCTTTCAGCATAATGCCCTCAAGAGCCATCCAAGTTGTTCGGTACATCATTTAGTTCCTGTTTCTTGATGAGTAGTATTCATTATATGGGTGTACCACAGTTTATCCATTCATCAGCATTTGGATTCTTTTCAGTTTGGGAAAATTACAAATAAAGCTGGTATAAAAATGTATGGACATATGTTTTCATTTCTCTTAGGAGTAGGATTGGGGGGGATATATGATAAATATATACATTTAACTCAAAGAGAAACTGCAAAATTGTTTTCTGAAGTGGCTGTACCATTTTGCATTCCCATCAGCAATGAATGAGAGTTCCAGTTGCTCCACATCCTTGTCAGCACTTGGCGTTGTCAGTTATTTGTTTGTTTTCATTTTAACCACTCTAATTGATGTATAGTATCTCACTGCATCTTTAATTTGCAGTCCATAATTGGGCATGTTCTCATATGCTTATTTGGTGAAGTATGTGTTCAAATCTCCTCCTGCCTCAGGGCCTTTTCATATGCGGTTTTCGCTGAGTGGAACCTTCTTCCCCCAGTCCTTCCCCTGGTCCTGACTCCTAATCTGTGAGATAGACTGTAAAGTATTAGTAATCCTTCTTTTTTTTTTTAAACCAATCAGAAAATGAGGACAGTCTGGATGGGGTCTCTGTGAGGAGAACGTGTCAGGACAGGGCATCTTCTCTTTCTGTCTGCTCGTCTCTGTCCTCTTCCACTATTCCTCTTCAGGTTCCCAAACCTTTTTTCTCTGTTTCCTAATTCTGTTCCCCTTTCTCTTCTTTCTTGGTGGACTCTGCCTCCTGCCCTAGGTACTTGGTCCCTCTCGCTTTGATGCTTCTGTGGGTGCCACATTCCTTGTAGTTCCCTCAATGACCCCTCTTGTCCTCCCTGTTCCAAACTGGCCTCCTGGGCCCTCAGAGCCTCCCGTGACCAGTCAGTCTCCTCATTTCCTTGTGCAATCCCTGTCCTTGTTCCCCCTTCCTGGTCCTCCATCTCCTTCCCCGATCTCCAGGCTGCAGAGGCTGCTGTGGTGAGATGGTCTTGCTAGAGCTGAACCTTCTGCCATTCACCCTTTTGGAACTTGGCCTTTTCCCAGAAATTACCCTGTTTCTTCCTCTTGCTCCAGGGGCATCCATCTCAAGGCAAAGTCCAGATCCCATCTCTCCTAGGAAGGACACCTTAGAGACGAAGGGCAGGGTTTGGCCTTGTGCCTCACCATTTCAGCCACTGGCTGCATGTAAGGATCAGTAGCGCTGTTTTTGAAGCTGTGTTTAAACCTTTAAGCCCTGCTCGGTGGTCATTGAAACAACGGCTGTATCTGACTGCTTCAAAGGCTTATACACATGGCTCAGGGGCTCAGAACCCAGTGAAATCAGGTCAGGTCAGGGAAGGATTCAAGAAACCAGGGAGAGGTGAAACCTAGGATGTGGGAAGGGCAGTGTGGTGGCTCCAGACACAGCCCCTCTGTCCTCCCTCACCGCCCCCCCACCGCCCGGCTCCCTCAGACTCATGCTCTCCACATTGCCCCTAGTGACCCTGCTGTGCACATTGCACGTGATGGCTGCCCTCTTCTCAGATCCTCAGCTCCAAATCCTGTCATTTCCAGTGCCCACTGCCTCTGGCCATATATCCATTACAGAAACTTTGTGAGTGTGTGTGTATCGTGTATAAACTGTACACAGTTTCTACACATGACAGTTCAAATTCCAAGAGATATACTCTGGTCAGCTCAGCGTAACTGTTGAACTATAGCATAGGTCACATAGGTCAGTCTAATCAGCCAAGGCCAATGAGGGCCACTGACATAAAACAAGGCCACTGGGGACAGTCAGGACTGTGGGCGGGAATGTGTCCAGAAGAGGGTGGAGGAGGGTGGAGCCCTGAACCCTGTGTGGCCTCAGACTGCTTAGGTCTGATAAGTGCAAACAGGAGTTCATTGTAGGACTTTTTCTCCCCTTCCAATTGCTAGTCTATTGATAATGACTCAAGAAAAGATTCATTTTTCAGGTTGGAAGCCATGACAAGAAGCAGCCACGATTTAAGGTCCTGTTCTGAAGAAAGTGCAGGGAAAGTGGGGCTGTTTAGATAAGCATTCTTTGTGTGTTTTCCTTCCTTCTTAAAATGGGCATTTTTAGTATGCCAGGGCTGGGTATGGTTCAGACGGTACAGGAAGGATAGAGCAGTAATTTCTGACAATATATTATTCAGCCATAAAAAAAGAAAGAAATCCTGATATTTGCAACTACACGGATGGACCTTTACGACCTTATGCTAAGTGAGTAAGTCAGAGAAAGACAAATATTGTATGAGCTCATTTATATGCAGAATCTAATAAATTCAAACTCATGGAAACAGTCGGTAGATTGGTGGTGGCAAAGGGCTGGAGTAGAGAAAATGGGGAGATACTGGTCAAAATTACAAACTCCCATTTACAAAATGAATACATTTTAGGGATCTAATAGCATGGTGACTACAGTTAACAATACTGATTTAAATACTTGGACTAAGATGCTAAGAGAGTCCTTAAATGTTCTCACCACACACACACACACACACACACAAAGTAATTATGTGTAGTAACAGAGGTGTTAACTAACCTTAGTGTGGTGATCATTTCACAATATATATGTATACTAATCATCACCTTAAATTTAAGTAAGTTTATTAAATGCACTCCTTAAACTTACACAATGTTGTATGTCAATTATATCCCAATAAAACTGGGGAAAAAATAATTCCTGCAGATAAAAGGAGCAAACCACAGGCCCCATAGGAGTTCAGATGTCAGGACTGGGGTGTGGGGCCAGCAGAGCCAGGGGCCCTGAGCTCTGACCTGATACCTTTGCCCTATGCTGAGCTGTCAGTTAACAGGGAGCCCGTGCTTCTCAACACTGACAGCAGCCTCTGCTCTTGCCCTAAGTTCCTGTTGTTAATAAATCCCCTGTGGCTGCCCATGGGGGAGCTCCAACAATTCTGTCCTAGGATGACAAGAACATGAGTTTTACTCAAGGTAGAGAAGGGCTTGCTCCACATCAGTTATGGTTAATACTGGGGCAAATGCATATCGTTTGTTAAAGCACCTGCTAAGTGTTTACATGGATGTTACCTCATTTCATCATCACAGCCAATCTGTGAGGTCACGTTTCTTATCTTCACAGAAGAAGAAATAGGGATCAGAGAGGTTAATGTATTTCCACCCACTCACAAAGCTGGTCATGTTTATGTCCAGTGTGTTTTGCTTCCTCTAAGGTATTGTGTTTTTAGCAATCACAATGTGATGTACTCCAGAGGTGAACTGAGGTGGGTGGAGGATGTCGGTGGAAATAATTTTTAAATACTATAAATATCTTATTATCATCAGGCATGTATATCCTAAGCACACAGTCTATTGGCTGTATGTCCCCCGAGAGATCCGTCCTGTAAGTTGGCACTGTTTATCCTTTTTTAGCACGTAGAACAAGTGCCGTTTCATGTGCAATGTCAGAGGATGAATGACTCCCCTCTCGGTGGCTGGTGGGAATGTGTTATTATTGCACCCCACTGTGTGCATGCTGCCAGGTGCTAGAGATCTGTTGACTGGATGTTCATTACAGCATGTGTTATAAACAATGAAACAGCCATCAGGACTGGCAAATACATATAAACCCAGAAATTACTTGACACTTCATGTCCAGGCTTCATGGATGGTGTGGAGGGTGAGCAGATGTCCATGGGATGGAGGAAATTTTCCAGAGGGGAAAGATGGTGGCCGCTGTTCTCCAAGAGCACTACTGTCAACCATGGGCACTGCTGACCATGTGCATCTGTCTCCTGCTCAGACAAAGAAAAGCACTTACAGTGCAGCAACTGGCTGGTTACCCGAGGAGCAGAGGACCTGCCTGGTTCCCCGCCTGTGTTTGCATCAGGAGTGCCAATGAGAGCTTATTCAACATCAGCATGGTACTTGGGAAGCACAAAATGACTGTGTTTTAAATCAGGTTTTTTGAGTCAGCATAATTTACATTCAGTAAAATTCACCTTTTCAGGTTCGCAGTTCCATGAATTCTAACAAATGCATGTGGTCACGTAACCACCCCACCATCAACACTAGAGCATTTCCATGGTTGCGAAAGCTTCCTTCCTAACCCTCTGTAGCCGGTCGCCTCCCACTCCGCCCCCCAGCCCCTGGCCGCCACTGCTCTGTTCTCTGTCCCCATAGCTTTGCCTTTTCCACAACCAGGGAACTCTTGTGGTGTGTAGCTATTTGAATCTGGCCTCCTTCACTCAGTATAATGCTTGTTGTTGCTGGTATCAACAGTTTGCTCCTTTTTTTTGCTGAGTAGTAGTCGTTTCCCTGAATGTACCAGGTTTACCCATTCAGCAGGTGAGTGACGTTTTGGTATTTCCAGTTTGGGTAATTATGACTAAAACTGCTATAAACCTTCACCTACAAGTTTTTTTGTGGACATGGATTTTCATTCCTAGAGGTGGGACTGCTGGGCTGTGAAAGAACTATGTTTACAGCATGGCACAAGAGTGCCAGTTGCTCCCCACCCACGCCGGCACATCGTGGTATACACAAACTGACTCTAAAAACAGTTAAAAATAATTGTTAATCATGGGCTGAGTTTGTTTTGTTTTTGTTTCCTAAGAGCAAGGCTTCTAGAGGCTTTAGATCAATTTGAAGAAGTTAATGAGATAAAGTATTCTGGGTAACTGCACTCTTAAATTAGGGCTTTTCCCCTGTTATTATTTAATTAAAACTGTTACAACCAGCATCCCTGGTAGGCTAGCAATTGATCCTAGCCCAGAGGTATTTTTAAACATTGGAATGAGGTTGTACTTCCATTAAAAGGAAGCTTTCAACTTCCTTAATGTTGTTTGGAAAAGAACGTGAAGATTCCTGTGTTCTGGGGAAAACCAAAACCATAATTAGAATCAAGGCAACCTTGGGCTGTTCTCATTTCTCTTGCAGGAAGTGGAATTTTGTGTTTTTTTTTTAAGTTAGCTGTCTATCTGCTACATATGGATTATCTATTTCCAGAATTACGCACAACCGATTTAGAATACTGAGTTGCTCCAAATTTGCCTCTCATCCTCTCACCACCCAAACCAACTGATTTTTTTTTCCAGCCAACCCAGGCATGCCATAGCCAATTTAAAATAATAAGCCTTAGTCCAAATGGAATATAATTAGAGAATTAATTCCGTAATCAAAGTAATTGTATAAACCAGTATCAAGAAAAATTCAGCCTGAAGTAGTCACCAATTTTGGAGCATCAATTGTGCAGTTCTTCATTAGTCTGGGAAAATGAGAATAAAATAAGATGGGGCAGCCTCAGGGTGATGGAAAGATGCCGAAGAGAGTCACTCGGGTACTCTTCCTCCCTGGCTACTTCCCAGAGGCAGTTCATAAGCCAAGTGAACATTGTTTGTAAAATCAGCACTTTACAAATAAAACCTAGAGGCCTCTGTGAAGATTTGCACTAGTCCCTGCTAGAATTGTTGAATGTGTGAATTACTAGCTAAGCAAGCAGCTACTAGTTAGTCTCACTGGAATGCCTTCCAGATGTGTGTCTTGAAGTCTCCCGGCCTGACGGGCTTCCAGGGAATGATGAGAAGCCAATTGTCCGTCAGGTCCTGACTGAACCACCCAAAAGCTACTTTTGTGTCCTGCCCCCTTGTCACCTGCTTGCCAAGCCTGCTGGGCTCTCTCCCTTGTCAGTTTGCCCCATGCATGGACACTAGCCTGCTCCTTAATTCCCCTTTTCCAGCATAGAAAAGACAAACAGCTTTGGAAACCAGACAACCCCCAGCCATTAGGTCAGCCGCCGCCAGTGTCCCCAGTCCGTGGTGTGCCTGTAGATGTTTGACGACTGGCTGGAGGTGGCTGATTCCTGGGGTCCGCACCTGCCGTGGTATAAATACTCCCACCATGGCTGAGTTCCAGCTGCTAACTCTGTTGCCATGGAATGGGAGTTGGAAAGTCATGCACAGCGGTACACCCTATATGGTATTGTCAGGCAGAAAGACGGACGTGAGTAGGGTGGAGAGAGAATAAAGCCAGTAAAGCCCACTAAAAGGGACTCAATGCTCAATGAGTTAACCAGATAAAACCAGAGAGCCAGAAAGGACTCACAGAGTTAATTAGTTGAAGCTTCAAAGGCCAGGAGTAACTTGCAATGTCCAGATATTCCCCAGACAGAAAACAATTCCCCAGATAAAGAAAAGTATCAGAACACAAGCACACCCCAGATAAAGAAAAACATCAGAGCGCAGCCCATGTCTTCATTGTACCAATTAGATCAGGCCTCCACGGCAAAAGATTGTCAGTCAAGGACTCAGCTCTGCCAAAAACCTCACATAAAGGAGCCTCACAGTAAACAGCCTGCCTGTCTAACCTTAGGCAGGCCCACTCGGTTACACCGACACAAATCATGATGAAACTTTGCTTTCTTGACTCTGGGTTCGCGTCTCACCAGATCTGATTTCCCTGTGTCTCTGAACTGAACTCCTTCCCCACAGTATTTCCAACTGACACATTAGGCCTCAAGAATAAAGATAACAGGAAATGTAGTAAAACAGTTATAAAGTGATGAGCTTGAGTATTTGTTTACTTTGTGTTTAATATAATTTTTATTTTATTTTATTTTATTTTATTTTATTTTTATTTTTTATTTTTTTTTTCCTGGATAATTATTTTTTATTGAAGGGTAGTTGACACACAGTATTACATTAGTTTCAGGTGTACAACACAGTGATTCAACATTTATATACATGATAATTCTAGGTACCAGCTATCACCATACCAAGTTGATACAATATTTTGACTATATTCCTTATGCTATACATTACATCCCGGTTACTTATTTATTTTACAATTGGAAGTGTGTTTATATATATATATATATATATATATACACACACACACACACACACACATATATATATATATATATATATTTTTTTCTTTTGTGAGGACATCTCTCATATTTATTGATCAAATTGTTGTTAACAATAAAATTCTGTATAGGGGGGTCAATACTCAATGCACAATCATTAATCCACCCCAAGCCTAATTTTCGTCAGTCTCCAATCTTCTGAAGCATAACGAACAAGTTCTTACATGGAACACAAATTCTTACATAGTGAATAAGTTACATGGTGAACGTTACAAGGGCAGTCATCACAGAAACTTTCGGTTTTGTTCATGCATTATGAACTATAGTGTTTAATATAATTTATTTAATTGTAAGTTTATATAACTTTATTATTATTTTATTTTATTTTATTTTGGTATCATTAATCTACAATTACATGAGCAACATTATGGTTACTAGACTCCCCCCATCATCAAGTCCCCACCACATACCCCATTACAGTCACTGTCCTTCAGCGTAGTAAGATGCTATAGAGTTACTACTTGTCTTCTCTGTGTTGTTCAGCCCTCCCTGTGCCCCCCTCCTACATTATGTCTGCTAATAGTAATGCCCCATTTTCCCCCTTATCCCTCCCTTCCCACCCATCCTCCCCAGTCCCTTTCCTTTTGGTAACTGGTAGTCCATTCTTGGGTTCTGTGATTCTGCTGCTGTTTTGTTCCTTCAGTTTTGCTTTGTTCTCATGTTCCACAGATGAGTGAAATCATTTGATACTTGTCTTTCTCCACCTGGCTTATTTCACTGAGCATAATACCCTCTAGCTCTATCCATGTTGTTGCAGATGGTTGGATTTGTTTTCTTCTTATGGCTGAGTAATATTCCATTGTGTATATGTACCACCTCTTCTTTATCCATTCATCTACTGATGGACACTTAGGTTGCTTCCATTTCTTGGCTATTGTAAATATAAAACTTTATTTTTAATGATGTCTGTGTCTATCAGCCAGTTGGCAAAATTCCCGAACATTTTACAGTTGTCAAGCACAAGTCCATACAGGTAGCTCCAGGACAACAGCACAGCTTTGGGGTATCTTTCTCCTTGGCCATTAGCCAGACTCCAGGTGGCATCACCTGTAACTCCTGCTCCCAATACACTTCCCCCATCCCCACCTGAAGCAGAGCAATGCACCTGGAGCCATCTCTGCTCTCTCCAGAATCCAGGCCCAACTGCTGCCCCCAGAAACACTCTGTAGATTAATGAAGACAGATGTTTATGATAGAAGTCTCTTGAGCCACCCTATTTCAGAACAGGATATTTGCTTACTTTGCATAAATAAAAGGGCAACCACTGTATCTTTCCCAAAGCACAAGAATCAGCTGTCCCTCAAAGGTGACTTCTAGCCTCTAACTAGAGGTTAGCACAATGGAGAACCACTGAAACTTTGGAATTTGGAGTCACTTTTTCCCCCAGGATTCCACAGATTTGGGGACCAAATCTTTTGTGGCTTCAAGTCGCTCACTCAGGAATCTGTCTCCTCAATCACTAGAAGAAAGGCTTTTCCCAGATATGTGGCACATGGAGACGTGTTGTAGGTTCAATTGTGTCTCCCCCAAAATATACTGAAGTCCTAACTAATGCCTGGTACCTGTAAATGTGACCTTAATTGGTGGTGGTGCAGGGATTCCCATCTCTTGTCTTCCAACTGTGGACTGCATTATCCCAAAGAACCTAGAAGCCTGCACAGGAACAGCCCACTCTACATATTAAACCCGGGTGGTTCTGTCCTGTTCCTAGGTTATCCTTGATTTGTAATCCATGCAAATGTGAATTTTCCATTACTCCAAAGGTTTACCAGTAGCCACGGACAACCCTCCTCCCCCTGTTCCTCCCAAATCAATCCCTTCCCAGGTGGGGCCTGAGAATTCTGGCAGTTCTCAGGAACTGAAATCCTTTACCTCGGAAATTCTCAATTTAGTTGATTTTTGTCTCACAGCAGATGTTATATAACTACTTGATTATTGATAATATTCTCAATTTGCATAAATGTTCACACCATGTTAAAAGGGATGAGAAGAGAAATGATTTAATTACTGCAAACTAATTTTACTAATTACCCAGAGCACGACACAATCAGCGGTTCCAGAAAAAGAGCGGGGAGAGGACCTGAGTGCTGCGCTCGGACATTTCTGGGTGTAGGGGTTGTGTGTGTATATTGGGGTGGGGGGTGATGCAGGGCGTGGATCTTTCTGGTCCCAGCTCCCAGGCCGGTCCCTTCATCCCCAGCTTCCAGTCCACAGGCCTTGTTGTTTGCACAGTTGTCCCCTGCCCCCAGTCTAGGCGGCCAGGAGGAGAGGACTTCCTGAGTTGGCCTAAGCTCAGAGGAGGTAGTCACCCAACACAGGCAACTCCCAGCACAGGCCTCCCATACCTGCTGCCACTTGTGGGGGCAGCCAGAAGGAGGCTTCCCTCCTCTGCAGGGTTTTGCCTAACTATTCCCTCATCAGTTCTTTTTTACGGCTTCTGAAATTCCTAAATCCACAAAGTTCGATCACCTGGAAACCACTGGAAGAAGAAGAATTCTTCCAGAATTCAGTTCTGAGTGGCTAAACCTGGGTTCACATGCCCGTGGTAGGTAGTTGAGGATTCATGGCCTCTGATGAATCTCTCCTTCCACCTCGATGCTGGGCTGAGCCATGTGATTGCCTTGGCCAATTGCACCAGCACATGTGACCCAAGCAGAGACTTGATAAGCACAGGATGTGGGGAGGGAGGGGTCTGCCATGGAAAGAGACTGGGGCTGTCCTGCTGGAAGTGCTACACGGAAAACAACTGAGGCTCCCCAGCTGGTAACCCAGCATGTGAAGAAGGCTTTCTTAGACCCTGCAGCCTCCTGAATAACCAACCCCACAGAAGTCTGCCCAGCTGATCCCAGAATGGTGAGCAAAAAACAGTAGCCATTTTAAGCAGATAAGATTTGAGGGTGTTTGTTGCTCAGCGATAGGTTATTAAACCCTGCTCTTGATCTGCAGAACTGTTTTTCATTCATTCAAGCCATACCTCCCCGAGCACCTGCTGTATACCAGACCCAGTGATAGGCAGTACGAGTGTAAACATGGGATAGTTTTCATCAGGTAGCTCCAGGTTCCAGGACAGAATGCATGACAACCTGGTCAGGATGCCAGGAAGAGGTGCATGGCGAAGGTGGCATTTTCTTCCTTTATCCTCCTCTCTTGCCTTTTGCATTAAACGAATATTTATCGAGCTTCAGCTAAGTGGCAGGCTCTGTGCCTGGCACAACAGTGAACCCAAGAGGCAAGACTCCTGGACCTAGTGGCCTTAGAGAGAGACACTTCCATTCCTGTGCTGGTCTTTGTCCTGGAAGGTGACACCTGCCAGTCTCCCCAGCAATCGTGGTCTACATGGGGCACATGGCAGAAGGAATAACATCAATGCCACAATAAGTGCTTTTAGGCAGGAGGACCATTTAATAGTCTTTGTATCCAAGTAATCTAAGAAAAGAGGAAGCAATCGCCGTGGAGGCTGGAAACAGATGTTGGCAACAGTGGCACCCCCATGCCTTCCCATGGGAGGGGCGGGGTGGGAGCAGTGGGTATCAGTGACCTGTCCTTTTCTTCCCGCCTCTTGGTCACCTGTTTATGAGTGGCAGGAGTTAGGTTCAGATCCCCCTCTCCTCTCTAACAGCTGGGGAAGGCAAAAGGGCAGCTCCCTTGAGGGCAACTACCTAACCATTCTGGAAGTGTCTCGGGACTGGGTTCCCTGGGAAGCACACTCTGAGATGGAGGTTAGCTTCTGTTTGTTAGGGAGCATTTCCTGGAGCAACACATGTGGGAGAGAAAGGACGGAGGCAGGACCGGGTAGAGGGAGAAGGCGATGCAGCCTAGAGGAAGGCGTCCGCCAGCCCCCTGGGGGTGCAGAAGCTGACCTGGCTTTTCAGTCGTCTCAAGGTGCACCGAGGGGAGGAGGCCTTTATGATCCTTAGCCGTCCATTCACTGACTGCCCAGGAAGGAGGGCTCTCTGGGGGCACTAGGGCTGTCTTCAGCCAAGGGGATTCTTGAAGGGGGATGATGGCTGAGGGCCACCTGTGGGCAGCACTGCCAGCAGCGGACAAACTAGGTCCTTTATATACCTGAAGGGGAGCTGGATGGTGCCCCCAACATCCGCCATAGACAATGACCAGGATCTGTCCTCAAGATAACAGGACCATTATTTATTGTTGCTGAACTTTGCCCGATATTCCTCTTTGGGGGCCAGTTCTTCCTAATATCAGTAAACAACTGGCTCTGTCTCCTAGGGCGTGCTCCCCTTTAACCATTCCAGAACAGAGATGATGGTGATGATGAAGGGCGAAGGGAGCTGATTGAAGGCATAAAGCTTAGCCATTCATTTAAAAAGACTTATCTTCTTCAAATGCACATAATCAATGCTCAATTACATTTTCTGATCAAGAGAAGACACGAACACATAGTCATCACTATGTTCGATATACGGCAGGCACCTTTTAGCAGACCAGGTTTCAGCTTGAGGTATCCATGCTGGCAATATGCGGCTGGTTACTGTGTCAGCTGATTATGAGTTAGCTGGAAATTAACTCACTGGGGATGAGGAGCCAGTCTTCGAGAGGCTCAGGAGCAGGACTGTGGCCTTAGATGCTTCCAGAATCTATGCAGTAGAAGCCAGGAGGTAATTTAGTCCAAAGAAATTGCCTTTGTGAGAGTCAGGAAAAAATTTTCTCATCTCTGTTCTCCACAAACCATAACTACAGAACCGTGTCATTTTATATTGGGTAAAAGAATGCATTTAGTCCCTTGTGTGTCTCCTGGGGATAGTATATGTCCAGAATCAAACACACATGCACTGAAAGACCCCTTTCTCTCATCATATACAAAACAAATATGGACAAATATAGAAAGCTTTTCAAACTAGTCACTTAAGGAATTCATTAAAATGAAACATCTCTTTGCAACAGAAATTTGAAAACATTCACAGAAGTAGAGGGATGATACAGTGAACCCCCCATGTACCCATCGTCCAGCTTCAAAGATTATTTGTATTATGCAAATCTTATTTCACCTATTCCCTTAATTTTTCTTTTCTGGAATATTTTAAAGCAATCCTAAACACTGTTACTTCTCTAGTAAATATTTCCATTTTCCTCTCTACCTGATAAAGGTGTGTGTTTTTTTTTTACATAACCAACATGCCTTTATCATATTTAAAGTTTTGCAATAATTCCTTGACATCATCTAATATTTAAGCCTCTTTGTCTTAAAAATGTCTTTTAAGGTTGGCTTATTCAAATTGGGATTCAAATAAGACCCATACATTGCATTTGATGATTATGTATCTTAAGTCCCTTTTGTTCTATTACAGACTCTCTTTTTAAATAATGCCATTGGTTTGAAAATGGGTTATTTATCCTGGAGAATGTTGCAGATTCTAGATTAGGCTGGTTGCTTCCTCAGGGTGTCATTTAACCAGTTTATCCTTCTACTATTTCTCCTGCAAAATGATATTTACATCTTGAGTCATGATTAGATTCAGTTTAATTATTTGAGGCAAGAACTCCTAAGTGGGGGTTGTCCTACTTACTGCATCTCATCAGGAGTTATGTTACATCTTGTTCCATAAATGGTCTATGTTACCATTCCACATTTTCCAATGCCTGTATATCCTAGATTGATCAGCAGATTCAGCAGGTCAGACTTATCCCTCCATTAAAGCCTTTCACCATTATGCTGTTCTTCCTTGGGCATGTCACCCCTTCCCTGCCCTCAAAGGCTCACCTGGTATTTGCGGCATCCACCAATGAGTGTTAATTAGATCCACTATTTCAAAGTGGCAAAATGGCAATTATTAAATTCTATTATCCCTTCTAAAGTTATTGGCTGACATTCTTCTTTTAAAACAAAACAAAATAAAACAAAACAAAAAACCTTCCCTCATCACTTGTTCAGCAGGAATCCATTTTAATGCTGTGGTTAAGTGTGAGATATAGTTTGATTTATGTTTACCAAGGTACCCCTAAAGAAAAGCACGACTTAAACATCTATAACGGCAGAGCTTTGGTGAGAGGCTGGCCTCTGTAACTGTGTGTTTGATGCTTTTCTCTTCTTCCATACTCTTTCCAAGGTCGAGGTCTCCTTGGGAGCTTCTAATCACATTTCATGCCACATCATCGGGACCTTGCTAGAGCAGTTATACTCTTTTGCCTTTGTCTTGAAACACTGTCTTGATAGTTTCTATCCTCTGCCTCAAATATATACAGTAGTTCCCATTCTAGAATAAAAGGTTCTTCCCTTAGCCTATGACGCCTAATGTGTGGGGCCCTCCCGAGCTGGTCCTCCCATCTTCCCCATTGGATTTCCCTTCATTTCTTCTTAGGCCTCATGCCTTGGCCAAACCAAATCCATTCCCCAAACGTGGCCCTTGCACCCTTTCCATCACTCCTTTATTCACACCATTTCTTCTCTTCCAATAATGTTCTTCCTAATTGTCAACCCTACTTGACCCTACAGGGCTGTGTTCAAATGCTCAGGCTTCGTGAAACCATGCCTGGTATTCCAGCCAGATGGAAAAGATCCTGACCTTGATCACCCAAATAATGTGTACCTCTTTGGGGTGTAATCTTTTAAACGTCTGAAGAGAATCCCTAAGTAAAAAAGATGCAAAGAGGCAGTAACAAACATACACAAAATTTAGTAAATGGAAAATGACAAATAAGTAGTAGAGAGAATGCTAGCCTTCTAACTATTCAGGTTGTTGTGACTGAGCTATGAGTCCATTTCCAAGCTTCCTAACAGCTTGAGAAAATAAGGGACATTCTCAAATTATGTGACTTATATCATTGGAAGAAATCCCTTCAGTTCTGTGGTTAGGGGAAAGTTCTCTGGGCAAAATAGGCTTGTCAGATGGTGTTTTATATGGTGTGCAGCAAACAGCATTTTAGAGCAACTGCAGAAGCAAATTTCGTATGGCCATTTCTGATAGCAACACTGGATAAAAGCTAAGGCAATTACAGATAGTCTTATGAAGGACTCATCTAATGCAGTCCCAGTGTCAAGGTTTCTGGTGTTCTAATCTGATCAAAGGATGAAATTCAAAATACTTAAAAGGAATAAATGGAATGTACATGCTACATAGATAATTATCTCTGTTTTTCACCTCTCCATGCTGGTGATAAGAACTAGCTGAATGATCATTTAAATTGAACCTATTGGTGAGAGTCTGGAATGCTTATCTCCTTGTTGCTGCATGAGGGTAGATGCATATAATTTAGAAACCAAGTAAGCAGACGGCAGGGTAGATAAGCTTCTACGGGAGCTGAGAAGTGATTCTGTGTTCTCACTCAAATGGAAGGTCATTCTGCCTGTATTTAGCTATAAAGAAAACCAGAAATTCCCTAAAAAGGCAGTTTTTAGTTGGCTTCTCAAATTGAACACAGGGATTTCTAGGGGAAAAAATGCATTTTAGGGCATAGAATATTTTCAAAATGGCTTTTAAAAACTGTCCTACAATAATATTAAGACCTTGGTAGCATCCTTATAGAACAACTGGCTCTCTGTCACACATCTCCTGTCTGTGTCCATGGAATGCCCCATGCAGCTGCATGGGGAGGCTTCCTGCAAGACATTATTTTGTGCCATCCAATTATTCAACACTGGATTCAAGGGGAGTGCAAAGATGGTGATTTGCTTGCTTTAATTTATTTTTAAAATTTCTTACTCTAGAATATTTCAAACATAATAGTAGATGTGGGTAAAATTGCAATATTTCCAGAATTTCTCACCTGGCTTTAGTGCACCTGCATATCAATAGGTGTTTCCAAGGGGTGGGGAGAATTAGTCCATCTACATATTGATAGGAAATTACAAGGACCAGAGAGGTTGGGTGAAGCTCTCTTCTGCTGCAGCCTGGTCAAGAGAGAAATGGGATGATTACAAGAAATAAACGGTTTCTTAAACTTTATTTCTCCCTTTGACTGGTTTCAGTTTCAAAGGTATTTTGCCCTGGGATTTTCCCCCTGCAGTTACAGTAAGAGCTAATACAAAAAACTCCCAGCTTCAACAATTACATTTTAATTTGCTTGGTTTGTTGTTGTTGTTATCATTAGTCTACAATTACATTATGTTTACTAGGCTCCCCCCTTCACCAAGTACCCCACGCCCACCCCATTATAGTCACTGTCCATCAGCGTAGAATCACTACTTGTCTTCCCTGTGTTGCACAGCCCTCCCCATGCCCCCCTACATGTTAATTATACATGCTAATCGTAATACCCCCTTTCTTTCCCCCCCTTACCCCTCCCTTCCCACCCATCCTCCTCAGTCCCTTTCCCTTTGGTAACTGTTAGTCCATTCTTGGGTTCTGTGATTCTGCTGTGGTTTTGTTCCTTCATTTTTTCTTTATTCTTATAATCCACATATGAGTGAAATCATTTGATACTTGTCTTTCTCCACCTGGCTTATTTCACTGAGCATAATACCCTCTAGCTCCACCCATGTTGTTGCAAATGGTAGGATTTGTTTTCTTCTTATGGCTGAATAATATTCCATTCTGTATATGTACCATATCTTCTTTATCCATTCATCTACTGATGGACATTTAGGTTGCTTCCATTTCTTGGCTGTTGTAAATAGTGCTGCAATAAACATAGGGGTGCATCTGTCTTTTTCAAACTGGGCTGCTGCATTCTTAGGGTAAATTCCTAGAAGTGGAATTCCTGGGTCAAATGGTATGTCTATTTTGAGTTTTTTGAGGAACCTCCATACTGCTTTCCACAATGGTTGAACTAATTTACATTCCCACCAGCAGTGTAGGAGGGTTCCCCTTTCTCCACAACCTCGCCAACATTTGTTGTTGTTTGTCTTTTGGATGGTAGCAATCCTTACTGGTGTGAGGTGATAGTTCATTGTGGTTTTAATTTGCATTTCTCTGATGACTAGCGATGTGGAGCATCTTTTCATAATTTTCTTGGTTTTAATTGTAAAAGTAGTAAGTGCACATGGTAAGAGAAAAAAAAAATCAAAGAATACCAAAGACATTCAATTCAAAGTTCCTTTACCTTCTACCCTGGGATAACCACCAGTAATCCTTTCAGAAATGCTCTATGCTTATATGTATGCACATTTGTCCTTTCTAAAGTATGATCATACTGTTTTCTTAAATGTTTTTTTTATATGTACTGTTTTTTACCTTCTTTTTTTTTAACCTAATGTACTTGGAGAGATTGCCATGTTTTCATATATAAATCCACTTTATTATTTTATTAATAATTATTCACTCTTATGCGCTCCTGACTATATACCTGCAATTGTCCATCTTCCTTTACATATATTGACCCATTTAATCTTCACAACAGCTCTACAAAGAAGTTACTATTATCCCATTTGACAGATGGGGGAAAAAAAGGGATAGACAGATAAAGTAGCTCACCTGAAGTCACATAGCTGGTGTCATCTGTGTTCTTGACCAGAGACCAGTCTATCTCAAAGTCACACAATGTTGTCCAGTTCCATGACATATCCCACTGCATGGACCTTGCATGCTTTATTTTTGTGAGTGGATGTGGTTTCCAATTTTGCTTGCTATTATAAACAATGCTGCTGTGACTTCTATTTAATCACAGAGATTTAAACACTCATTTTTATTGCCTCTCCCTTCTGAAACCCCGCTGATGTGACAGTGAAAGTGTACATGTGCAGGCACACACACATACAGCAAAAACCCATGAGGACAAAGATAACAGGGAAAGAAGTTGAAAGCACCAACATTCTGGAAGCTGAAAAGCAGACGGATGGCAGGGGACTGAGAGAAAATCAAAGGAAGTTGAGACTGTTGTTGTTCATGATTGAAAGCGAGAAGCAGGTCCGTAGGTGTTTCAGAATCCCAGAAAAGCTCAGGCACCCCAAGCCTCAGAAAGAAGGATGCAAATGGGGCTGAAAACAAAAGAACTGGTTAAAAGTGTTTGAGAGGATAAAACTTTTAACCAATAGTAAAGCAGAATATTGTCATGACCTCAGAACAGGGAAGAATTAAATAATGGAGACAAAAACGCCCTCCCCTCAAGGAAAAGACCGGTACATTCATTTACACTGAAAGAACTCCACAAAGAGAGTACAAATGACAATCATAGATTGGGTGGAAACATTTGAAATACCTGTAATTCACAAAGGGCTAGTATTCAAAATACATAAAGACTCCCAGCAATAAGAAAACAAGAAAAAGTGACAAATTTCAAAAGTAAGCAAACTGCCCCAACAGTCACTTCACAGAAGAGAACCTCCAAATAGATGTTAAACATGTGAAAAGCTACTCAATGTAATTTTTCATCAGGAAAATGCAAAGCAAAGCCACAATGAAATATCATCACATACCTGGCAGACAGGTCAGATTTGAACCGTTCTAATATCAATATCAATTGTTGATGAGGAAACAAAGGCGCAGTCTTTTCTTATGCTGCTGGTGGGAATGAGTCAGGACCAGCACCTTGGAGAAGAGTTTGGGGTTAGACCAGTGAGTTCAAGGAAAGCATCCACGTTCCACACTACCAGGTTCACACCAGTTCTGATGTATGGGGTTTCCCCCACACCAAGCAGTTCTCCCACACTAGATCCCACAGATGAAGGGCTCAGTCCTACAAGACTACCCTTCCCCCTGTTCAGACCCCAATCACAAGTCCAGGTTGTCACCTGTTCTGACTGACAGATCATACATTGGAGGTTCCCACCACCCCATCTCTGGGTTCCATTAATTTGCTAGAGCAGCTCACACAACTCAGAGAACATTTTTACTTACTAGTAAGTCACCAGTTTATTCTGAAAGGATATTCTCAGGAACAGTCAGTGGAAGAGACGCCCAGGGCAAGGCGTGGGAAAGGGCGGGGAGCCTCCAGGCCCTCTGAGAGCTGCCACTGGCCCAGCAGCTCCACGTGTTCACCAGCCTGGGAACACTCAGACCCCTGTCCCATCGGGTTCCTGGGAGGACTCAGTCCATAGCCACGCTTGGTTAAATCATCAGCCCCTGGTGACTGAACTCAGCCTCCTGACTCCCTCATCTCCCCGGAGGTTGGTGAACGGTGGGGAGTGAGAGGGACTGAACTCCAACCTGCTCATCACTCGGTTGGTTCTCTGGTGACCAGCCCCCATGCTTAAGTGACCCAGTCCCCTCTTTAACGTTAACAAAAGACACCTTGATCTTCTTCACCACTTAAGGAATTCCCAAGGGTTTAATGAGCTCTGTGCTAGAAACTGGGACGAAGACCAAATATGACTTCTTCTAAATCAGAGCAACAGCAGAGGCTGCGAACTTCCAGTCTCCCGCCCCCACCGGCCACCACCACGCGGACGGCAGCAGGAGGGAATTTATTTTCCCATGGAAATGAAAGACGCTGAGGCCCTTCAAACAGAGAGGCTGCTACGGTCACCTTGGGTTTTAAATAACATTTCCTCTCTCACTTGTAAATAAGCGCAGGCGGTCTGCTGTTTGATTTGTATTGCTGTCTTCTCGGCGCACTCCCCTTCTCATCAGTGTGGGGTGGATGCGGGCTGTGGAGGCGCTCATCGGTAGCGTTTGAAAACCAGCTATCCCCGTAATCCTCCCGGGTGCATACCTTGCCCCGCTTTCTCAGGAGGGAAATTAAAACCAGGAAAGGGCAAAGGGTCCCTATCAGAAGACCCTGGGAGCGCTGACCCGCCCACTTGATATCCACTGAGATTAAAAGGAAGGCCAAACCGGGAGCTTGTCTGCATGTTGTTTTTGTTGTTCCTCCCCACCCTCCACCCCATAAACTAGGAAAGAAAGGGCTCTAAAGCCTTGGAGATAAGAAATTTCATTTTGTAAAAAGCAGGGCTCTAGGAGCAGGTAATCACGGCGTGACGGGAATGTTGACATCTGGGTGTTTGCCTTAGAGGTCGACCACGCTCCGTCTCCAAACAGGCACAGTGTGGCATCCACAACACCAGGAGCAAAATATGGCTGATTCCTACATTTTTTTTCCAAATCAAATTACACAGAGCTCTGAGCGGCCACTTGACAAGCGAAGCAAGAAATTCACTACCGCTCCGGTTGTTGGCTGCCCTTCTGCTTCCCTCAGGTGCTGTGAGTCTGTCCAGAAGACATGAGCAAAGGCCTTTGGTTTTTAGGCCATCCTGGGCAGTGCTGTGGAACCTCCCAGGCTACCTGTGCCGGCTCCCGTGGGCCGTCGGAAGGTGGGCTGCTGAGTCCTTCCCGAGCGAAGTTTGGACACAGAGCTCTTTAGTTTCATGGCTTAGGGTTTGACTCTCTGGTTACCCCATCAGAACCTTGGCTACCACCTGGGCACTGCATGCAAAGGGGCAGGAGGAGGAATCCGCTCACTCAGGCTGGGGAAATCTAACCCTCTCTCAGGGGCACCCCCACACCTCTCTTCCTTGCCAGGCTGAGTAGTGGTCCCTTCAGATGCCCACATTCTAATGAACCTGGGACTGGTACCTTCCAGAGCAAAACGGACTTTACAGAGGTGATTGAGTCAAGCATCTTGAGTTGGTGAGATTATCAGGACAGGCTCTCAGTGGGGTCACAAGTGCCCCACAAGGGGGTAGAGGGAGATTTGACTACGAGGAGAGAGCGTTGTGATCCTGGAAGCAGATCCTGCAGTGATGGGCTGCAGGGACGGGCACAAGCCGAGGAACACAGGCGGCCTTTAGAAGTGGGAAAAGGCAAGAAAACATTCCCTGGAGACTCCAGGAGGCACGCAGCCCCACTGACGCCTTGATTTCAGGTCAGCGAGATCCAGTTCAAATCTGACCTCCAGAACTACGAGATGATGAATTTGTGCTTGTGTTTTAAGCCTCCGCTTTTGTGGCCATTTGTTATGGTGGCCGTCTATCTACAGGAAACCGATACAGCTCCCTCCTTGCTGGACAGCTGAGCAATTCAGCCAGACTTTTGAAAATTAAAGCTTTACTAAGGGGAGAGAAACTCAGCCCTCCAGGATGCAGAGACTGGGCTGCTTGTTTCGAAGGGAGAAGGGAAAATATCTTTCTTTCAGGCAAGGTCACAGCAGGAAGGATGACATAGTTGATTTCTCAATCACGTCATCCAATAGCCGTGGGGGCTGCTCCACAGAACCTGGAACTGGATGGTTGCTTTTTGGGACCACGAGGCTCTGTAACCAAGGCTGGAACAGCCCATCCTTGGCTGGGTGTGCACAAAACCTGCTGCCCAGGTGTTCCTGAAGAGGACATCTTTTGGTGCCCTCCTGAGAAGGCTCACCTCAGGAGAGGCAAGGCTCACCAAGAGGAGGAAAATGGTGCCAGGCTGTGGTTGGGCAGAGAGGAACTCATGGTGGGCACGTGCGCAGGAAGACAGGAGAGGCCCAGTCCGTCCACAGGGGTGCTGCTTTAACTGGGTGTGGACAGGACAGGGCACCCTTGAACACTCTCAGGCTTTAAAAATAGGACATTACCAGGCAAGAATTCCACTTGGGGGGAAATCTACACCCTATATCCTTTATGTTAATCATGCTTTGTTTTGCCTTCCCAAGGTACTGTTGTATATTTCTAAGGAGTATGAAAAATATCTATCCTTTTTACTTTGTCTTCTGAGAGAAGAGGTTTCAGGACGGTGGCGTGTGGAATTCCTCAGTTCTTGTCTTCTCGGAGGAAAGAATTCAGTTGAGAGACCCAAGAGTTAAAGTCACAAGGGGTCTATTGTTTAGCAAAGCGAAAGGGAAGTCCGTTCAGAAGATGGAGGAGCAGGCTGGCCCTGAGGGTGGTAGCAGCCTGTGGGGTTTTACACTGTGTCTTTTTATGGGGGTTTATTTGGTCCTCCCCCCCCCCCCATTTTGTCACTCCCACACCACCCTTGGATCCTCCTCGGTGCCCTCCCTTCTGCCTCTTTGCACAAGTTTGTGCTCATCATTTTCCCCATGAGCTCCTAAGCAAAGCCCATGGTGGAGCCAAAACTGCAATGTAAATGACATGATATTATCATGGCCTCAGGGTTATTAGCAGACAAGGTCTTCCTTAAGTGCATATGCTCCAAAATTGGGGAAGTCCCTGGTGACCCATATCTTTTGCTTGTCAGTTTGTGTTGAACTGCAAAAGCTATAGGCCTAAGGGAGACAGGGCGGTCTCTGGGTGGGGCCTGGGTGGTCTGCCCCCCGGGGTTTCTGCCCTCCTGCTCACGTCTCCTAACTGCCTACTCTAACAATCTGGTTAAAGGCGAGTGTATCAGTCTCCCATAGCTGCTGTAATAAGTAACCACATGTTTAGCAGCTTAAAACAACAAAAGTCTTGTTTTACAGTTCTGGAGGTCAGAAAACTGAAACATGACCCACTAAGCTAAAATCAAGGTGCTGCCAGTTGCTTCTGGAGGCCCAGGGAGAATCTGTCTCCACCTTTTTCAGCTTCCAGAGGCCACCCACATTCCTCGGCCTGTGGCCCTGTCTCCCTCTTCAAAGCCAGTGATGGCATCTGTCTTGCCAATGTGTTTCAGTCCCAGACAAGTTCACTATGGATTCAATGAAACCAAAGAAATGACAGTGAAACGTTCTTGGGGTGAAAGCGCTATACCCAACTTTATTTCCATGGTGGCAGGTCAATCACTGGAATCTCCTCAGAGCAAGTCTGCATGCAGCAGGCTGGTCCTGTCTCTGGGCCTCTCTGTCCCCACAGCCATCTCAGTCTCTGTCCTTGGTGCTGCCACCACCCCAGCCTCTGCTCTGCTCTCCTGCAGCTTGTAGCCGTGCCACAGTGTCGTCCAGAGCACTGGACGGAGCTCTTTATATAGAGTCAATAATGTATTGCCCACACAGTGTGTAGTGAGCTAGCCGACCAGGGCCAGGGGAGAATCCTGGCCACAGGAACTTTCACTTTATCCACAGCATCTCCTACCTCAGTGCCTGTTGGCACAACTCCTTCTCTGACTGAACTTCTACTTCCCTCTTTTACCTCTAAGGACCTTTGTGGTTACATTGAGCCCACCTGGATATTCCAAAACTCTCTCCCCATCTAAGATCCTTACCTTAATCACACCTGCGAAGTCCTCTTTGCCATGTGAGGTCACAGCTTCCAGGGGTTGGGACATGGACATCTTTGGGGAGCCATTATTCTGCTACTACAGCAAGCAAATTTACCAAGATGCTTTGAAACCTGGCCCTAAAACATCCATCATGGGACCTTCTTGAGGGAGCTTAGTGTTATCCACAGGTGCCTGGCGTATGGTGAGGACATGTTTTGCCTCTTTCTCTCATAGTTATCTATGTCCACGTGCTCACAAGTCTTTCAGTTTGTAGAAACAGCTGATGAGGTGAACCCATAGGAAGTTTCTAAGAGCTTCCCATGGCCTGCGGATGAACAAGTCCTTGACCAGCATCCGTTCTCCCTTCCCTAGGGGCCAGCTGATCAGTCCATTACCAGGAAGAAAACATTCTTATTTCAAGCCCACCAGAAACACATGGATCCAGACGATGGAGCCAGACATTCCTGACCTGCCCCTCAGTGTCCCCACATACGGAGCCTTCCGTCATGTGCCCCAGGGAGGCCCCTCCTCTCGGCTCGCTCTCTTTTCTCCTTCCTTTCCCAGGATCCTGGCTCCATCCCGGCAGCAGCCCACAGCATCATGAGGACCGTGCATCCTGCAGAACCCAGGAAGGCAGAGTGAGGTCTTGCCCTCCTGCCCAGCCTAGCAGAAGCAATAAACTTGCCGGCACCTCAGAGCAGGACGTGAGCAAGACAAACAAGCGTTCTCACTAAGACTGACCACAGTAGATATTATCATAGTTAACAAGTCTGCCCAGCTTGACTGTCTTTCCAAGTCCCTCTCCCCTCTGGGATAGGAGCAGAAGGAAGGAAGGTTTTGAGGCAGGGAGAAAATCCCCCAAACATATAATCAATTGAATAAAGAAACTTTGAATGCATGCATGCATGAATGCTCTAATGATCCAATGTCTTCAATCTCCTACTATCTCGTGCCTCACAAAGGACTGGAAACTTTGGTCCAAAGAACTTGCTTTTACTGCAGAGGTCAGCCAGTACCCACATCTGCCTTCCTCTCTCTCCTGTATCCAGTACCATCTTTTTGCCCTGACTTTGGCCTCAATATACTGAGAGACACTCGACTACTAGAGCATCTGTCTTCTCTTTTGGAATACTGGAAAATATGAAATCCAAAAATGTCGAGTTGGAAGGTTATTTCACAATTGATGTTCCAGCCATCTCAGTATATTTTCTCAACTGTAATTGTCAAGGGCTCCACAATTGCTTCTGCCAAAAATCTTTTCATTACCACCCCCTTCATATTTCTGGATATTCATTTAAATTCATAATGCACGCTAGCAACTTTCTGCATAACATGATACATAATAACTCTCAGGCCAGCATGTGCTTTATGTCAAACCTGTGTCAGGAATAGTCTCCTGTGATCTTTCAGGGAAATCCCAGGTGTCTGAGCAGAACTTAGAATTCCTTCCTCAAAGAAAAAACTCCCAGAAATATCCTCAATGGACCTCCCCTAGTTGGCTGGGCAGTAACAACGGCTCTATTTGACTAACCAAAGCATGTATCAAGGAGCGTTTAATGGACTAGTTAAAAGTGGTGGCTTAAGAGAGCACCCCCATGAAAATCACTTAGAGAAGGCAATATTTATAGTCTGGGATGCCATATTAGGGCTCTTCTGGCATAGACAGAAATAGGAAAAAGGTCCTTACTGTGAGTACCTCCTAGGACTGAATTTTCCACTCTAGGCTGAAACCTTAAAGGGGTGTGTCTTCATCAACTATAATTCATTTGACTATGAAGCTGGGAAGACATTGCAATCAATTATGTGGGCTGTAGCAATTAAGGTGTGTCAGCTCACCTCTGGGGTATGGTTACAGTACTGTGACAGGCTGCCACAACCTCTTTATCATAAATGCTACCTGCATTAATAACCAAGCTCATATCCTTGTCTGCCTGATGGCTGCTGGCAGACATCGGCTCAGTCAGCACCACACCTCCAGCTAACGCAACTCTCTTACAGCTTCTTTAATTTACCTACATTTTTCTCCCAATTCTGACAATTTTTCATTCATCACTAAGACGGAGAAAAGGAAATGTGATGCATAAAATATAAAATTGGTAAAAACGTCAGCAAAGTCACCACTTAAGAAATGAAGCATGATGTTCCACACTGTGTTGACAAACATTAACATTTGATGGTTTGTATGAGGTCAACAGGATTTTGGTTCCACAGGGTCAAGAAGGAGGTCAGCTGGGCACCTGAGGAAGATCAGAAATGCTATTAAAGATAGAGGTGCAAACTTGTAGATCAGAGCTGTCCTACAGAACTTTCTGGGACAGTGGAAATGTTCTGAGTACGTGCTGTCCAATATGGTAACTACTAGCTACATATGGCTATTGAGCCCTTGAAATGTGGCTAGTGAATGCCACTGAGCAAATGAATTTCTATTTAATTTTAAGTGACTTAAATAGCCATAACCCAGATCTAAATTAAAAAGTCCTCAGGGGTGAGAAGTGTGCCCATTTATAGTCTGAGAGAATGAGGGTCACATTGCACTTTCTGGAAACCTCACCATTTATTTATGCCTAAAGCAGGTTTGCATGTAGCCTAATCTGCATATATGCTGGAGGTTATCTCACCTGTACTTTATCTACCTCAGAGTCATGTGGGATATAGTACACAATTCACTCTGACATGAACAAAACCCACACATGAGCAGCATCTTCAGATCCAGGCTAACACAGCCCCGGTCCAGGAACGTTTCTGAACTCTACGCTGAGGACTGGAATGACGGTCGGCCCTGACATCTTCAGGAGTCACACCAACAAGAGCTTATTCTCCCCCGGCAATATAGTCAGACATGGCTGTACATGGAAGAGCTCCTAGTTCAAGCTGTTCCCTTACACTGGGAGCAGCTTTCAACCACGAAGGAAAACAGCTGATGGAAGACCCTGCCAATCCACAAATTATTCTGCCTCTGGGTTGATAATTGTTCTAACAAAAACATGATTTCCTTTCAATGTATATGAAACAGTTAGAGGAAATAGCAAAGAAAGGTGGTTTGATCATGGCTAATCTGATATTATCATTCAGGAGACAAGCAGAGGTTCAGAAACACTAAGTAATATTCTAGGAAAATTACTGGAAATCATGGAAGAGGAAAGCTAAGTTTCAGAGAAGTACTTATTTAGGAAATAGTCAAACATATAAAAGGAGTAAGAATAATACAATGAACGACTATTTTCAGAATAATGAGTGGTGCCCTAGCAATCTCCTTAAATAACCAGTAGGAGTTGTGAAAGGAAAGGAGCGACACACAGCAGCAATTCACCGGAGAATTCCGCTTTATTAGGGAAAGGTGCTGGGTTATATAGGAAGGGGCATGGGGTGATTGTGGTGTCACTTCTACGGGGCTGGTGGCTATTGGCTAGGTGCTGTGATTAGGGGGGCGAGGGGTGATTGGGCTTCAGGTGACGCCGGGGGAACCGAGGACCCGGAGGAGAAGCAGGAGGTTCGCCATCTTAGGGTGGGGGCCCTTCATTCCCCCCTTTCTCCTCTATGGGGTTGTGGACGTTGCTTTCTCTGACTGATTCTGCTGAATGGGGGTGGAGAAGGGAGTGAGGGCTTGAGGACTGGGAGGAAAGGGTTGATAGGACTCCCCACAGTAAGGACGAGTAGATGTGGGCTTCTTCCAGTTGGAAATCAATGAAGGTTCCCTGTAACCATAGGTCGAGGACTTGTTGATTCTAATGGTGCCAAGAGGATACGGGTGCCAGAAGCCCGGCGTCTGCGGCCATTGTTTCCAGGAACAGTTTCCAGCGGAGAGAGGGGTCCATCTCAGCGTGTGGTGAGGAGGTTACGTGAGGGTGAGGGATCTTCTGTGGCTAAAAGCTGGTAGTTCCTGAGTAAAAGCTGGTTGAAAGTTTGATTAGAGATTTTACCGACTTGGGATTTGATAAACTTTACTATACAAGGTAAGAAGAGACAGGAGAGAAGAATGATTATTATAGGGCCTGCAATGGGCCACAGCCAGGTGAGGAAGGGGTTTGTTAGTATTGAAGAGAATGGGTTGGAGGAGTAATACTGTGGGTACTGGGAGTTACCCATGTAGTGAATGGCGCAAGACCAGTAGGGACATCCCCCTAGGTGTCTGGCCATCGCCTGCAACAGGCTTGTTTTTGGTCATAGAGGAAGCAGAGGTAGGGAGAATAAAGGCAGCTGCTAGTGAACACTTCGGTGGAGGGAGGAAAGTGGAGGTATAAAGGCTCGGAGCAGCCTTTCAGAGGGCAGCCTGATGTGGCAATGAGGGCAGTAATTTTTGTTTGATGCTGTGTGTAAGTCTGTCTTACTTTGAATCGCCAGACAAAGGAGGCTGGGGTGGCGGGGAAGACAATAGGAATGAGGAAAAAAGCGAGAGAGAGTGAGGGAGCAGTAAAGGAGGAAAAAGTCATGATTCGGGTATGGATGGCAAAGGGGGTGAACGGGATTTTGGAGGAAAGAGGACAGTAAGGTCAGGAGTCTGGAGGGAGGGAGAGTCTGTAAACTTTTGTAGGTTAAGAGATCTTTTAGGTGATGTGGGGACAGAATGGTAAGGGGCGCCCCGAAAGTTAGTTTATGAGCTGCTTTCTGCAAGAGCTGCCCAGCGGCTAATGCCTGTAGGCAGGGGGCCCATCCCCGAACTGTGGGGTCTAATTGCTTGGAAAGATAAGCTACTGGGGCAAAGGATGGGCCATAATATTGGCCTAGGACTCCTAGAGCTTGACTGGACCTCTCATGAATGTATAATGAGAAGGGCTTCGACAAATCAGGAAGACGGAGAGCTGGGGCTTCCACAAGGGCTTGACGGAGCTTAATGAAGGAGTGGCGGGGTGAGGAGGATAATGGTTCTTCAGGGGGGCCCTTGCTGAGGTCGTATAGGGGTCTTGCCAACAGGGAGAAGTTAGGGATCCACGCTCTAAAATACCCAGCCAGGCCTAGAAAGGAAAGGATTTCTGTCTTGGTTTTGGGAATGGGCAGGTCAGAGAGGAGCCGTTTTCTGTAAAAAATCTTGGGAGGAGGGGTCCAGAGGGATAGAAAAAAATGCATCCTTGAGATCTAGGACTGAGAAGTGGGAGGCCAAGGCAGGGATCTGCGATAAAAGGGTGTATGGATTTGGGACTAAGGGATGGATAGGGACGATGGCCATGCTGATGAGGCGAAGGTCTTGGATGAGGTGGAAAGATCTGTTGGTTTTTTTAACAGCTAATATGGGGGTATTAAATGGGGAGTGAGTGGGTCTGAGGTAATTTTTGTTTAAAAGATCTTGAATGATGGGTTGGAGGCCTATGAGGGCTGAAGTGGTTAGGGGGTACTGGGCCTGACAGATATACTGAGAGGGGTCACGTAACTTGATAGAGGCAGGAGGACATAGAGCCACGGAGGGGCTTGTAATGTGCCAAACTTTGGGATTTACTGGGTGTATGAGGGCGGAACTGGAGCTTTCATTGGGTAGAGGGGGGTCGTCGGCTATGAGGGCCATCAGAAACGGAGTACTGGGGGCTGTGGGAGTGGATATAGTTATGGAAACATGGAGGAGAGAAAGGATGTCCCATCCTAGTAAGGGGATGGGACACTGGGGCATAACCAGGAAGGAGTGGGAGAAAGGTATGGGATTGGATTGTGCATAAAAGGGGTGGGGGTTGTAATGGGAAAATCTGTTTACCTCCTACCCCGACTATAGGAGTAATGGCAGGCGTGGTAGGGCCCCGGTGTTCCCGCAAGACTGAGAAGGTGACTCCTGTATCTAGGAGGAAGGAGATGGGGCGGCCGTCTACTATTAAAGTAACCCTGGGCTCCTGTTTGGTGATGGAAATGGTCGGGCGGGAAGCCCCCGGGCCCCGTCAATCTTCTTCTGCCAGCCCCACTACGGCGGGCTTAGGATGGGGGTTGTTCATCCAGCCTCCCCTTCGGGTGGCTGGGCAGTCAGACCCCCAGTGGCCCTTTTTGTGGCATCTGGGGCATGGGGTGGTAGGAGATCTGGGGGAGGGGCACGCCCTTGACCAATGTCCCTCTTTTCCGCACTTGAAACATCTCCTGGGGGGGGGGGCTTGTTTGTAGAGGGGCGCCCAGGTTGTGGTTTTATCAGCTGGGCCAACATTTGGAAATTGGCCTGATCAGCCTTTTGTTTACGGCGTTCTTTCTCCTCCTCCCGGTTATGTAAGACTTTAAAGGCCACTGTTAGGATCTCAGTCTGTGGGGTAGCGGGGCCCTGTTCTAACTTGTTGAGTTTAGCTTTAATGTCGGGGTAGCTTTGAGCCAGGAAGTATGTCATAAGGACGTGTCTCCCGTCAGGCGTTTCTGGGTCCAGGCTGGTAACTGTAATAGGGCTTGAGGGAGTCTGTCTAAGAACTCGGAGGGAGCTTCTGAAAATTGACTCTTTACGAGCTGCCTTTTTCAGACCTGCTATTAAGCAGCAGGCGAAGATATCTCGAGAGCGGAGACCCACGGCGGTGGGGGACTGAAGGGTTCTGGCTCAGTCTGTGGGGGAGAAACAGGTGATGGGGGCAAAGACGGAGGAGGCTCCTGGGACTTAGAGGGGGGCTGAAAGGCTCAGGCTTGATGTGCAGGGGGGTGAGGTGGGGGAGGAGATGGTGGGGGAGGAAGGGGGAGGGGCTGTTGTAGGAGAGGAGGGGGAGGGGAGTGGGCGGGAGGCTTCTGCGGGGGAGACGGCTTGCAGGCTAGGAGAACTTGGGGGGAGGCGGGGGGAGGAGGCGGCGAGGGAGGCGGGAGGAGGAGGCGGAAAGCTTCGGTATAGGGAATCTCCTTCCATTTTTTCAGGCGCTGGCAGTAGTTAAAGGATCGCGAGTGATGTTAGGATCAAGAGTTCCCCTGTGGGCCATTGGTTGTTACTGTCTAGGGGGCATGTCGGCCAATCTTGGGAGCAGTATTTACGGAGAAGGTTTGGTTTTATATCAGGCGTCAGGGAGAGGGTGGCTAGATGCTTGAGCAGGCATTCAAGAGGTGAGCTTCCAGGGAGGGATGAGGAGGCTCCCATGGCTAAAGGACAGAGGAGGAGACAAACAGGGGAAGACGAACGGAGACCCTCGGACTGGGAGCAGACGGCAAGGAGACAAAGGGCGTCCCCGATGGTCCTGGGGGTCTGCGGAAACTCGTATACGAGTCGGTTTCTTAGGAAGTGTGGGTCGTCACCCAGGCTTCTCTAAGAAGGCAGAGTGCCGGGGTCCGAGGAACCTGGTACTGGGAGTTTTCGGCGGAAGGAATTTTCGGCGGAAGGAACAGAAGGAGGAGGTGGGGGGAAGGGAGCGTTCTCATCCGCAAAGGAGTCACCTCGTTTATGGCTGTTGGAGGAGGGGCCTGAGCGTCCGCCGCAGCCGTGAAGGCCTGAGGCGGGGAGAGTTCCCTCCTCGTCCCCGAGCGTCAGGGCCTTGCCGGACGATCACGGTCAATGGCGCTGCGATAGCTCGGGGAAGAGCGGCCCACCCGGGGGAAAACTTACCCAAAGGCCAGAGAGGAGTGGTGAGTGTGAGGAGCCAGCGCCGGAAAAAGAGGACGAGGGCAAGCTGCTGCTGGTGTCGGGGGGAAGACGGGGCCCAGTTGGGGTGTCCCATCTCCCGGGTTTTGGCACCAATGAAAGGAAAGGAGCGACACACAGCAGCGATTCACCGGAGAATTCCGCTTTATTAGGGAAAGGTGCTGGGTTATATAGGAAGGGGCATGGGGTGATTGTGGTGTTACTTCTACGGGGCTGGTGGCTATTGGCTAGGTGCTGGGATTAGGGGGGCAAGGGGTGTTTGGGGTTCAGATGGCGCTGGCAGGAACCGAGGACCCAGAAGAGAAGCAGGAATTTCGCCATCTTATGGGTGGGGGCCCTTCAAGTTGTTTTTTTTTTTTCCAGTGGGAGTTTTTTATGAGCACATAGATTTTAATATAATTTATATGTTTTCATTCTTTATAGTTATTCTTTTTGATGCTCAATTTCTCCCATCTTTGGTCAATGGGAACTCGTTCGAATTAGTTTTCATGTCCTTCAGGTGAAAGCCCAGTGGTCTTTGATAACTTTCTTGATTTCTTGTATAAGAAGATTTTCCACACTCCACATATCCATCTCCTGCCTCTGAACTGAAATCAGCCACTTCAGTGCAAGGAGCCTGCTACTTTTTATTAGGAAAAAGTATTTAGAGACCCCAGTCTGGACTTTAGGAATATTCCTTGTTACTGGGTTGGTCCTTGTTTTTAGACCTTTTTTAATGGAATATCTAGGAAATAATGTTTTAACATACACCATACATTCTTTGTTCATACTGATATTTGAAATTCAAAATTAGGATTATAGAGTTTGCTTCTTTGCTTTTTCACATTCTTCTCTCTTACACTGAGAATTTTGGTTCCTAATGATATTAACATAATTTATTTGTTTCTCCTACAAATATGTTGAAAGTATTAGTTCAAAATAAGAAAACCACATTATTACCAACAGAATGGCTGAAAACACTTTAAAATTTATTTGCAGGGCTTTTTTTCTGGTCTTTGTTTGCTTTTTGATACTGAGGATATATATAGATATGCCACCAGGAGTGTACAGTCTAGTTAGTGTTTTAAAGTCAGTTGCCAAAATGACTTTCCATGTGATTAGCAGGTCAGAATATAGTTAGGCTCAATTGTTTCCTTTTGTTCTTGGTTTTTTTAAGTTTTCCCATTTTTATTTAATTTTGTTTTTAAATTGTGAAATGCATACACAGCTAAAAGTCATAACTATAAAACAACTAAACTTCAACACTAAATAAATGCTTACAAAAATATAGTTCTGAGGTTATCCATGCTGTATTGTATATCTACATTATTCTTTTTTCTATTTTGCCATATAATATCCCATTATGTGAATGTACCACACTTTTTTTGTTGTTTACTCTCCTTTTATCTCTTTTTCTTTAAAGTGGATCTTTTAAGTGAGAGATTGCCTTTACAGAAATCATGAATATCATGTGTTTACAAAGAAGCATTCATTGAGGATTTGTTTCTCTTGCATTTAATTTTACCAGGTTGCCAGTTAGCATTTTACCAATTTATAGAGCTTAGTAGTGATTCTATATTCTCGCATCTAGTGACATTTAGCGATGATCTTCTATGGACCAATAACTCTGCTAGATGACTAATGCCTGGTGCCTGCCCTAGGGGAATTTACCCTGTGGGAGAGGGGACTGACAGGTAAACATAAATTAATACAACCTCTGGCCTGGGACCACTCAGAACATATTGTAGCTGTTGCTTTACCTGTATCTGCACTAGAGGCATTCACTCTTTTTCTTAGATACAGCGTTATTGAGTTAAAATTCACAGAGCACATAATTTTCCCATTTGAAGTGTGCAATTCAGTGTTTTTGTAGTGCATTCACAGAAGTGTGCAGCCATCACCACAACCAACTCTAGAACATTTTCATCACCTACATCCACTGACAGTCACTCTTCATTTCCTTCCAACCCGCTCGCCAGCCCTAGCCAACCACTGATCTTTCTGTCTCCACGGATTTGCCTGTTCTGGTCATTTCATACAAGGAAATAAAAATGAACCGTACAATAAGTAGAATTTGGGGACTGTCTCCTTTCACTGAGCATAATGTTCTGAGGTTATCCATGCTGTATTGTATATCTACATTATTCTTCTTTCTATTTTGCCATATAATATCCCATTATGTGAATGTACCACACTTTTTTTGTTGTTTACTCTCCTTTTATTGAGATGACATTTTCACAATGAAATGTACAAACTTTAAGTGTGGCTATACCACATTTTGTTCATTCATTTATTGGTTGACGTCATTTGGGTTGTGTCCACACTCTAAGTACAATGTTATTACAAATGTTCACGTGCAAGTTTTTGAGTAGACCCTTAGTGGAATTACTGGGTTGAACCTTCTGAGAAATGGGCTCACTCAGGGAGGAAAGCATCTTTGTATTCCCAGGATCAAGGGCAGTAGTGGAAATGTGGTGACTCACCGACTTCTTGCTCAGCAGTGGCGTCCCATCAGTGTTCCTGGGTTTGGGAGCTGGACGGTCCTTTGCCTATGGCTGGCCTCTGCTCCTGGTCAGGCGCTCATCCAGCAGTGATGTTGTGACGTGATGTCATCCTGTTTGCATCTCTCCATCTTGTTTACATGTCTCTGTGAGGGCCTTTGCCAAAACCCACATGTGTGTACTCTATGGACTCCCCCAATTTGCTAGTCTAATAGTAATCCTATAAAATGGGAAAATGTGATTAATTTGGTACCACCTGTTCTTGGTGCTTGTGCCTAGAGCTGAAAAACTGACTGTTGAATAACAGATTCTACTCTTCAGCCAGAATGAATACTTGTCTATCCATCCCAGATTCCACCTTTCCCCTTTCTCTTAAAGCATGACGTCAGATTTGCCTCTGGGATTTGTGGTTTCCAGCTCACTGTTCCTGGTCTTCAGACGCCGCCCGGCACCAGCCTCCCGCCCCCGGGGACGCGGCTGCGCTGAGCTCGGAGGCCTGGCTGCTCTCGCCGTCTCCCTCCTCCATTCAGGATGTTAAAGTGTAGGGTTCCTCCCTCCCTGGGTTTCACATCTCTAAGCTTATTTTTACTTTATACTTCCCAGTAGAAAGATCATTTTCTATGATACAGAAACAAAAGCATTATTGAGTAGTTCTGGGTTTCTTCCAGCAGGTGTTTACTCTCTCTCTCAGCCTGTGGGGCGTCTTCCTTGTTCCTTGGCTCTGACAGGCCAACAAGCCCTCTGGGTTGACCCCAGTGGTTTTGCACAAGCCCTGATCTCTGTTTGTAACTTCCTGACACGGTTCTTAAAACGTCCAGGCTCCCCTTGGCTGGCTGGCCAAGGGCTGTCCCCCAGGGACCGCTGGCCTGTGACCACTGAGTGATTTATGCATGGTGGGGATGCCCCCTGGTTTCGCTTTGCAAGGGGTCCCGAGGATTGGCTGGTGCTCTCTTGGCTGCCACCGCCCGCTCTTCCCCAGGCTCCTTCCTCCCACTTGGTCCTGCAAGAAGGAACCAAGCTTAATGTCTTTCTTGCTCCCTTCCAACTCTAAGTGAGGTTAGAAATATTGTTGAAGTCATTCAAGGCAATTTAATGCTGGTAAGGGCAGGAAAGCAGAGGAGAGGATTAAAAATAACAGAAAAACTTTAACATCTGTAATAGTCATCCCTGGAAGCCACTGTGACATGATTAAATCTAGATCTGCTCCTTCCGTGGGATTGGCAAGGCAGCTCTCCCCTCCCTTCTGCTCCCAGGTTCACGTGTAGAGATGCTCTGAAGCTTTCCTATCTTCCCTCTCCTTCCTCTTATCTATACCTTACTGCCTTAAGTGAAAGATGCAAGATTAGGCTGTTTGGTACAAATCTCACACTGTGCATAGGACCTAACACATTGCCCAGTAAGGTTAATCACAACCTCACAGGGAGACCACACACCCTCTACCATCTACCCAGACACGTAGCCATAATGATTAGATATAATTTTATAAAAGCTACCAAGGCCATTTTAAAGTTCTCATCCCATCTTTACCTTCATTAGATATGTAACTTTTATTATAATGGCCATTACATTGATGTGGCTCTTTATGGACCAAAGAACACATTCAGGTAGTTTCCAAGCCCACCTGTACTGACCAACTGATGACGGAAAGTGTTATGACCATGGGCTTGAAGGAAACTAACCCTTGATTTTTTCCTAGGAGCAATAGTTCAGGATTCACCAATTCAGTGTTCACGGTGACTTTACAGACCACATCTACTGCAAATAAAAGAATTTAATATATATATATTCAGGGCTTTATATACACACACAGTTACATGGGGAATTAATAGAATTCCACTCGATCCTGATGAGGGGCAGGCAGCATCTATAAAAATCAGTATACCAGCTCAGCGAGCCCTCACAAACTCACAAGATGGGAGGTGGAACATAAGGATTCAGGCACCCACACTAGGTGATACATATCCAACATACACCCCAAACATATACCCCATATTGTATATAAGTGGATTGTTGATTCAGTCATCATCTGGAATCACTACAGAATCTTTTCCCACTTTTATTAAAGCCTGGGAAACACCGTGATGAACAGAGTAGTCCATAGGCCCAGTTATGTGTGTTTTGACTCACTAGTAATCTGGTCTGGTTCTGTAGCCCTTTGGATTTCAGGAGCTGGAAGAGGGGAGACTCATTAACTAAAGTATTGCATGAAGAGTTCAAGGTCTTCTGGAGGAGAGGAAATAGGCGTGTCTCCACCTAGTGGTCAAACGCAAGGCTTGGGCCCACTAGGTACTGGCCTGTGCACCTAAGCCTGGGCTGCGGCTTGTGAGTCCAAGGTTAGGGAGGGAAAATGAATTCGATTGGTCAAGGAAAACCCACCAGGATTACTGTGGAAAATATTATATGAAGGTGGTCCAATAACTTTGGAGTCATAAACTGGAATCTAAATTTCAGCTCCACCACTAAAAAGCTGTGATTTATGACAAGATACTTAGTTACCCAAGTCTCAGCTTCTTCTCTGGTAGAATGGAAATAGTAATACTTACAGCATAAGCTTATTTTAAAGACTAAATAAAAGAATGCATAAAATCAATTATGACGGTGTGTGGCACACAGAAGGAAGTCAGTAAATGACAGGTGTCTTTGTTATGTCTATTGAAAAGAGGGATTAAGTATTTCCTACAAAGACAGCATCTAAGTGTTACATACAAACGTGTTATCAGTAATAAGGCAATTCACAATAATGATTATAAAAATATAAGGAATAAGAGTGTTATGTGCTTTAGTGCAATAAGATCTATTGAATTACCTGTTGAAAGGAGAAGGCATTAAATAAGAAGGGATCTTAGATAAAATGAAAGGAAAGTTTCTAAATATTTCAGGTTGACTCTGTATCAGTGGAAATGCACAGTTAGTGTTAAATGGATCGTATTTATTTCCACACCCACGAAATAAAGGGCAGTAGCAGTATCAAGTATAAACTGGGAAGTGTTCCAAATAAATAAGGGCACTTACTGCCTTTCTAAGGAAATGGCACACCTTTAATATATATTTCTAGTCCAAAATAATAGTATATGATATCACGGGCTTATCCAGTTTTGTATACACAGCCTCATATAACGGTGGTCTGGAAGGGTGAGAATGTGAAAACTCAGAAAAATGACAGCCAGCAACCCTGAGGAGGCCCTGCTTGCATCTCTGCTCCCTCACCATTGTGACTAGGTTTCTGTCTGCCATTGCCCCTTCCTATTTCTTGTCAGTTGAGTGAGACCCCAAAAAGATATGTTGAAGTCTAACCCCCAAGAACTGTGAATGTGACTTTCCCTGGAAACAGGATCTTAGCAGATGTAATCGGGACACGAGTGAAGGTGCGGTCATACTGGAGGAGGGTGAGCCCCTAAACCAAAATGACTGGTGTCCTTCTAAGAAGAGCAGAAGTGACGCACACAGGGTAGAGTGCCAAGGACAGGCACATACAGAAGGAAGACGACATGAAGACACACGGAGGGCACCTGGGATGCCAGAGGGAGAGACTGGAATGATGTGACTCCAGGCTAAGAAATGCCAGGGATGACCACAACCCTAGGGCTGAAAGAGAGGCACTGATTCTCCCTGAGCTCCTGCAGAGAGGCACCACCCTGCTGCCACCTTGATCTTGGACTTCTAGCCTCTTGGACTAGGAAATAATATATTTCTGTTGTTTTAGGTCACCAGTTTGTGGTCCTTTATTAAGGAAGCCCTAGAAAATGAAGATACTATCCTAACAGGGAGAGATTCCAGTGTGGCTGGGAGGTGGGTGTTTATCGGAGGGGTTTTTAATTCCCTGAAATTCTAACTTGATAAAATTATAACAAGCTGTCTCTAAATAAGAGGGATAAGAGGTGTGAAAGCATTTGTGTTCAGACCACATTGAGCAGCAGGTGATGTGGAAAGACTTTAAACCTTTAGGCTCTCTGTCCAATGCCAGCCTGCCTGGGTGGGGAAGAGATGGGATTTGCCCCTCTTGCTGGCTGATAGCCAGCTTCTAAGGCCTGGGAGGCCAGGCCATCTGTCCGCCTCTGTTTTCCTGAAGATGACATTCATTCATTCTGCCCATGCCTGATCTTATACAGAAATTCCAGGACATTTTCCGTGTTCTCTCCTCTCCTTCCCTGAAACTCCCTCATGCCAGGGTCTCCATCCTGGTACAAATGATCCACTCTGCTCCCTCCTGTCAAGAGTAAATGGAACTCAAGCTAGGCAGCCTCACTCAATTAACATATGCCCTCTTCAAACCCTTGAGACGTTAACTTGACCTATTTGGATTTAGGAAATGCCCAATCATCCTGTTGACACAGAGCCTAAAAGAAGCAGCAAATGCCAAGTGCCTTCCGTAAAAAGGGACTCCCTTGGCAGCAGAACGCTTGTGCTTGACAACAGTCCCACTAGATGGAGCTCGGTGAAGGTTGGGTCCCAGGTCCTTCTGCTTCCCCTCAGAATGGGTACTTTCGGCAGCATTCTCACATGAATGGGGATCTCAAGGCAGACCTAAATTGTTCTGGCAAATTTGAAAGATGTTACTTAACCTTAAAAATCTTCAGATTGGACCGAACCTCTGATTGCCTCCCTCATTAACAGCCTCATCTATGGTCAAGTTCCTTCTGCCTCCCTCCTCTGATGGGCTCAGGATCAACACCCAGCCAACCCACAAACTCAGATGAAAACAAGTGAACGAGGGCTCCCAGGGATCTGGGGCAGAACAGAGGCAGCAACTCTCACGTAAGCCTGGTGCCTGGCACAGAGGTGGCGGGTGTGCAGAGAAGGCAGTGTCAGCATCTCCTCGGTTTAGCCATCTGCCGCTGGCCAGTCTGAGTGGACACTGGCACCCTTCTGGAACACTCAGAGTGACCAGCTGAGAGGGAAGGGATGATTTGACATGACAGGATTACATGCATCTTCAGCTGGACAGCAGATAGAACCTTAGCCGACTTCTCCCATCAAGATCACTGCAAATCTTTAAACACAGACGGACAGGTGAGCATCAGGCCCAAAACAAAAGGGCCTGGAGAGCAACAAAACTCTAAGAAGCTCTCTCCAGCTGCCACCACTGTCTACCTTGAAAGAGGCTTCCCCTTTGTGTTATCTATAGAAAGTGTCACTTTTCTAAGTGACAAAGGTTGTATCAAACACTGCTCATGGCATCCTCCCAACCCCCGAACTGCTTCAACTGTGAGTTGGAAAAAATAGTTCTTTCCTCATGGAGTTGTGATGATAGCTAGGAGCGGAGCAGGTCCTCAGTAAATACTTCTCTCTTCTTTGTCTTGCTGTTTTTCTGAAAACGCTGGAGGAGAGGGACTTTATAAATACAAGATTGGCATAGTTATTATACACTAATCACCAAGCAAAGCTGTTGAGTTCTTGGGTACAGGGTCTTGTCATAGGTACGAGAAGAGCAAACCCCACCATCTCCACCTCCACCAGCTTCAGCGTTGATTACCTTATGAATGGTGGGGAAGGGAGCATGGACCCCCTATGCCCTCCAATTTGCCAGCTGAATGGCTCTGCAGAAGGACCCCAAAAGACAAAGCCAGGTATGCTGAGTCCCCCAAATTGCCTGGGCCCTGGAGCCTCCGTGGCGGGCTGCGCATTCTGAGCCATCCCAGGGCCATCGCGAAATCACCGAGTCTGATACTGGGTGCCTCCACTTTCTTCTTCTGTAACCCTTTCTTTTCCCTCTCATCAAAGATGCAGGCTCACATCTTTCTTCCCTTTCTCTATCAAAACTTGATCTCAGGAAAAAAATTGATTATCAGTGTCTATAAGTCAACAGGCATTTGTACACCGCTCTCTCTCTCTAGACAAGAATTTTCCTTGTTTACTTACCACCAAGAAGGTGGTGGAAGTGTTTTGGAAGGCAGGGATCTTCTGGTGGCCCTTGGATCACCCAAAGGACACCTCTGCCCTTCACTCTATTTGGCCTGTCAGAAGCATGAGTGTATTTCAGAAGCCCCATGGGAATAGGAGCAGACTTGGAATAATTAGGTAGTTGCAACTGGAATTGCTGAGAAAATAGCAGCAAATATCCATACATAAACTTTAGAAATGAAATACAGAATGCTTGGCATTTAACATATTTTTAAAACATTGTTTACCATTTTCTTTCCTCTCTGCCAATTATTAGAGTTGCCAAGCAGCCCTTATATTTGGCTGGATCCCACCTCTCAAATGATGACCCAGGCTCAAAGAAAACCTGATCTGAATTCAAACAAGCCACATGTGTATTTGTGCTTGCTTAAATCCCCAGGTTTTATTCCACTCCCTTGTCAGGCACTTAGGGAAAGGGTACCCTTAGGAGGCAGGACTGATGCTTAGCTTTGACAGCTGAGGGGCAAAAACAGGGATGGCAAATAGGGGGCTCCATTTGCTGGCATTCCCTGCTCCTCCTTGCATGCAGGGATTGCTAATCAACCTCCACTTTCATTCTCGTGGAGTAGGGACAGAACCTCACAATCCTCAGTGCAGCTGTTTGAGAGTGGCACCCTGGAGATGAAACCGATTAGAGCTTCCTGTGGCTGCCAAAGCCATATAGTAACTGTTAAATTATCTAAGACAGTGCAGAGTAGGTTGTTCAAAAGAGACAATGAGTTGCCCCTAAATTTCCTACCAACTCCACTGTTGGCTGATGCCGGAAATTGTGTCATAGAACATCCATCCTTAGAGTCTATAGCTTGGTGCCTATGAAGCAGCCATGATACTAAGTCTTCTACATACATTTACTCATTTGATTTTCATAATCTGTTATTATCCTCATTTTACAGATGAAAAAAATCGAAGCTCAGAGAATGAATTGCCCCATATCATACAGCCAGTAAGTGGCAGAGGCCAGATTACCAAAACCACATCTCTTCCACCTCACTAGACCCTTGCTTTCTCCACTGTATCACGCAGCCTTAAATGGGGGAGGATTTGAGAAGGAGCCAGGGAGAGAGAGAGCATTTGAGGCAGAGGAACTCAATTCCTGAGGGAGAAGAGAACAGAAAGGAGGCTGCAGGGCCAAAGACAAATCACCCAGATCTCCCAGTCCTGTCTTGGCCGATATTACGTTGAAATAAGAGAACCTAAGAGGGGAAGCTGACATTTGTCCCAGAATCAAAGTTCCTGCACTCAGTGGGATTTAGCAAATTTTCCCTTTGGGCAGCCAAGAAGAGAGGCAGATGGCAAATATCTACTGTGTGATAAAGGTAACAGTAGACATGTAAATATCATTGTTGGTGTTATTATTGCAAAATTGTATGTTGTTATTATTCTCTTCATATGAGTGAATGGCATATTTAATGGGCAGAAATTCCTGGAATACTATGCCAGTTCCAGTGTGGACCTCATGTATTTCACACCTGGAGTGGATTCTTTTTCACAACTCCTCCACCAGAAGACAAAATTAGTTGTAGTAATAATCATGAAATTAAAGAAATGACAATAACAGCAGGGACGAATATGAAATTTTTCTTTTATTAAATTTCACATATAAAATATGTTTTTAATTCATTTTATTTAGTCCCAGTTCTGCCCCTAGGGCACCTGCATGCACCACTTCAGGTACTGTATTTCACCCTTTCGCCTTCCAGTTTCCCCATCTATAAAATAGGAATAATGATTCCAGTTAAATAAAATGAATTTTAAAAATTAAATAATAGTACATTACCAAAGAAAGGAAAAAGTGACTGCTTTGAAATTGGCCATATTTTTTAAGAAAAGGGGAAAATGTTTCACCTACATGTTAGTAGCAAATAGACCATTACAGTTTTTGTTTCTGAGTTGAGACTTCTCAAGATTTGTCAATGATCTCATCAAAATTGATCCTGAATATTCTCATTCAATAGGTAGCCTAGCCAGATTTGTCAATCTATCTCACAGTTGATTAAAGAATATTTTCATTCATTTTAACTTCTGAAGTTTTATTTCACCTGTAGCAAGAGAAACATGTGTAATTAAGGAAAGTCTTAAGCATAAAGATAAATTTAGCTGAGACTCTTATCAATCCCATGTCACAGCAAATTCCAGAAACAGCAGTACAGTTCATGTCTTTGTTTCTCAGAATGAATTCTAGCAGTTTTTGAATGTCTCCACAGTTGAGAAATTTTCACTAAAAGCCTCTCGCCAGGACACTTTCCACAAATTTCTCTTGTGTTTGGTTAAGTTTTCTTCTGCAAAAATCAGAGAAAGTGTCCAAATGATGGCAAATGCACTTACCTGAGCCACTGTGTTCTTGTCTAGTTGCTGGTGAAAGTGACTCAGGCTTCCAACACTGTCTTTTAATTTCATCTGGCAATGTTGATTGGCACCTTTGGTCATTTCTCTGTTCATGTCTTTGAACTTGACTTTTTTTCTATGCAGTTGCTCATTTCGTCACTTATTATTATTATTTTTGACAGAAGTAACAACTCTCTCCACAATTTCTTTGCATTGATCTTCAAGAAACAACTTTAAAGTGTTATGTACCTTATTCAAAGTGGATTCTGACAGTTTGTAAATTTTTTTTGTCTTGTGGTTACAAAGAATGAAAGAATTGAAGTCACTCAAGTTCATGCCTTTCTCTACAGCCCCTCCCATTGCTTACTTCTCATACACTATTTGGAAACAAATGCATGTAGCAAGTTGACAGCCAAATTAACTCCCACATGGAATGTAATATTAAAGGCCAAACAGTAAGAACATGCTGATATAGGCTTAAGTGTCACATATTAAACTCAGCAGTACCCACAGTTGTTTAGAATTTAGACCAACAAGAGATTATTCGGGGAGGAATATTGTATCACTAACATTATTTAGAATTGCCAGTGCATGGGGATAATAAAAAGCAGATGAACTTTCAGATGGTTTTACTCATGTTTTTAAATTCTCTACAGGCAATGCCTCCTCCACTTATTCCTGCTCCCACTGCCCACCCTGACTTTTCCTGTGCTTCCTCACAAGCAAACATTTAACTGAGTAATTTCCAAGGCCCCTGTAATGCGCTCGGGGGCTGGCAGTGAGGTCTGATGACCTTGGCCGCCCGTCTGGGCTCTTGCAGATGGTGCCGGCGCAGGGAAAGGTCAGCTCCTGGCACCGCCTCTCCCAGACTGTTCCTTGTACCCCATCCCAGGGACACTGCTGACTTTTCAGATGTCATGTTTCCTTGTTTGTCATCTTCGGGACGGTTGGCCCTGGAGACATCCAGGTGGTTGTCTTATTTAACGATAAGACCCGGATTTCCTGGGCAGTGATCTCCTCGTGCAAACATTCTTATTTGTCATAGTGCTGCCCTCAGAATGAGCAGGGATGATTTCCAGAAGACAGCTCCCGCTCTGCCCTGGGCCCATGCCAACTCTCCATAGCAGCCTCATACCAACCCGTGACGGAAAACCGGGGCGGAATAATTATTCCCATTTTAGAGATGGGGAAACTGGGATGCCAAAGGGTGAAATACAGTACCCGAGGTGGTGCATGCAGATGCCCTGGGGGCAGAACTGGGACTAAAACACTCCCACCCCAGATTTCTATTCCCTCAGCCACCCCCGCTCCCAGGAGCTTAGCTCAGGCGTCTCCCAGGCCCAGCAATCCAGCTGATCTTCAGCATGCGCTCAGCTAGACACTATTAACAGACACAGTGCCTTGCCTCTAAGAGTTTACAATTCAAAAATCACAGGATTTGTACATTGAATATCAAGATGTCTTTAGAAATACGAAAAAGTAGTAATAGCACAGAAATAGCTTATTTCTATGACTGCATATTTTTATATCAGGGCATAAAAATCTGTTACCTAGGTCTAACCACAGCATATTTAGGAAATAGCTGTATATCAGGGATTGACAATTTTGATAGTCCCTGGGGATGTTGTGGCAGGTGGTGACTTTATTATGGTTCTCTTCCCACTTAGCACAGATGCAGCCTCACATCTCTCCTAACACAGTCTCTGCTCAGCCATCTATTTCACACACCATTTCAACTAGTGGACCAAACTGGTATTTGCCATCCCTGTCACAAAATTTAGGCTTATTATTCTAGGAACTGTGAAATGAATTAAATGTGAAAGCTTGCCCTTTCAGGGAGCTGCTTCTTGGTGTATTTTTCTTTTCCGCCTATAGCTCCCAAAGTAGGGTTAGGGCCAACTATTGCCAGGAAGAGGGTAATCCCGGTTTAAAACACAGGTTACACACCTGAGATACAAAAAGAGAGACAGCAGTGTACTATGTGACTGATTCCTTTTCAAGGCACTCCTCCCTGTCCCCCTTGCGGAATTCCCAAAGCAGGTGTTCCTTGTAGATGATCCCACAGCCAGGCAATCCTAATGTGCCCACCACCTTGGGAACCTCAGCTTGAGAAATACTCTCTAGGAGATACCTGGCATTTCTCCGAAGATTGAAGCTTGCAGCCTGAGTCAAATTGCTTAGCAATTGTTCAGCTGTAGGATTAGTGGAGAGATGGTCCTTGAGCACCAGCTGTGCTCTTTATCCCCCTTCAGGACTTCCCTTCTTCCTCCCCTTTCAGGTGAGTCCCACTGTCAACATTAGGTAATTCCAGAGAGGACCTGAGAAGGGCCTTGAGCCCTGTGCTGGTTTGAATAATGTTTCCCCCAAATTTCATGTCCACCTAGAACCTTAGAATGGCATTAAGATTAGGACTGAGATGAAGTCATCCTAGAGTCGGGTGGGCACTAAATCCAGTGAGAGTGTCCTTATAAGAGTCGGAAGAGAGGAGATTAAAGATGGCGGCGTGAGAGGAGAGACAGAGGCTTCCTCCTAAAACTGCATATAGTACGAAAATATAATTAATACAACTGATCCTGAAAGAGCAACAGGAAAGAGGACTGCGCCAGACTGCACACACCTGGAGAAAGAGCAGACCTCACCAAACAGGGTAATGCACCAAAGCCGTGGTCCGGCGGGACCCGAGCCCCTCCCCCACCCCAGCTCACCAGCAGGAGGAAGAGAAATGGAGCAGGGTGGGAGTGGAAGGCCTGGGACTGCTGAATACCTAGTTCTGGAGATTTGCGCTGGGAGCACAAACCTACATTTCAAGGTGCTTTCATGAGACTCTCATAACTAGGGGATTGGAAAGCTCAGACAGGCAGAATTCATGGAGAGACTGAGGTTCCAGCTGCTTGTGGAAAGCAGGGATCCATATCCTGCTGCTCTGGGACAAAAGAAAGGTAGGCAGTCTGAGAGACTTCAGAACAAGGAAGCCCTTAGCAAGAGGGCTGCTAAAGGGGCAAGGATTGCACAGAGCTTACTGCTCAGGAGAAAGGACAGGTAGACAAAATTGTCTGAGTGCATTCTGCCCAGCAGGCTGGGAGCTTTCATAATTTCCAGGTACTCCAGCTCCCTGGCTGGCTACACAGCTCCAAGGACCCCCTCCCTGATAGGCAGCCTACTGCACCTTTCTCTCGGCCAGACCCACCTGGCTCGCAAACCAGCAAACCCTACCCTGGCATTAGGCCAGCCAGAGGGAAGATCTGTCTATAGCAAATACAAACGTAAAGCATAGAGGCTTATACCTGTGTGCTCGGTCCACTGGTTCAGGCAGTAGAGATAGGTATAGCAGCTGGGAAGCAGGAAAAAGCTCTTTCCTTCCCCCAGGCACGAATGCCACTCCCCTGTGACCCCCAACATTGCTTCAGGGGCTGAGCAGCTCCAGAGAGTAGAGCTTCTGGCATCATATACAAATAGGAAACGCCAAAGGAACCTAGTTCAGAGTTAAATTAATATAACCCCTGAGAAAGATGACATGGACCTCATGATTCTTCCTGAAAGCGAGTTCAAAATAAAAATCATTAACATGCTAATGGGGATACGGAAAGATATTCAAGAACTCAGGAATGAATTCCAGTCGGAGATCCAATTGTTGAAGAGCACAATGGAGGCTATTAAAAGCAGATTGGATATGGTGGAGGAGACGATAAATGAAATAAAAACTAGAGAAGGGGAATACAAAGAAACCGAGGCACAGAGAGAAAAAAGGATCTCTAAGAATGAAAGAATATTCAGAGAACTGTGTGACCAATCCAAACGGAACAGTATTCGCATTATAGGGGTGCCAGAAGAAGAAGAAGAGAGAGAAAGGGATAGAAAGTGTCTTTGAGGAGGTAATTGCTGAAACCTTCCCCAATCTGGGGAAGGAGATAGTCTCTCAGGCCATGGAGATCCACAGATATCCCAACACAAGGGACCCAAGGAAGACAACATCAAGACATATAGTAATTAAAATGGAAAAGATCAAGGATAAGGACAGACTGTTAAAAGCAGTCAGAGAGAGAAATAAGATCACATACAAAGGAAAGCCCATCAGGCTAACATCAGACTTCTCAGCAGAAACCTTACAGGCCAGAAAGGAGTGGCATGATGTATTTAATGCCATAAAGCAGAAGGGCCAGGAACCAAGATTACTTTATCTGGCAAGATTATCATTTAAATTTGAAGGGGGAATTAAACAATTTCCAGATAAGTAAAAGCTAAGAGAATTTACCTCCCACAAACCATCTCTACAGTGTATTTTGGAGGGACTTCTATAGATGGAAGTGTTCCTAAGGTTTAATAGCTGTCACCAGAGGTAATAAAACCACAGTAAAGAAAGTAGAACAGCTAATTACTAAGTAAATGCAAAATTAAAATAACTATCCCCAAAGTCAATCAAGGGATAGATAAAGAGTACAGAATATGATACATAATATATAAAGAATGGAAGAAGAAGAAAAAGGAGGAGAAAAAAAAAGAACCTTTAGATTGTGTTTGTAAAAGCATATTCAGTGAGTTAAGTTAGACTCTTAGATAGTAAGGAAGTTAACTTGAACCTTTGGTAACCACGAATCTAAAGTCTGTGATGGCAATAAGTACATACCTATTGATAATCACCCTAAATGTAAATGGACTGAATGCACCAATCAAAAGACATAGAGTCACTGAATGGATAAAAAAACAAGACCCATCTATATGCTGCCTACAAGAGACTCACTTTAAACCCAAAAACATACACAGACTAAAAGTGAAGGGATGAAAAAGATATTTCATGCAACTAATAGAAAAAAGCAGGAGTTGCAGTACTTGTATCAGACAAAATAGACTTCAAAACAAAGAAAGTCACAAGAGACAAAGAAGGACATTACATAATGATAAAGGGGTCAATCCAAAAAGAAGATATAACCATTATAAATATATATGCACCCAACACAGGAGCACCTACATATGTGAAACAAACACTAACTGAATTTAAAAGGGGAAATAGAATGCAATGCATTCATTCTAGGAATCTTCAACACTCCACTCACTCTGTAGGACAGATCAACCAGACAGAAGAGAAGTAAGGAGACAGAGGCACTGGACAACACAATAGAGCAGATGGACCTAACAGACATCTACAGAACTCTACACCCAAAAGCAGCAGAATACACATTCTTCTCAAGTGCACATGGAACATTTTCAAGAATAGATCATACACTAGGCCACGAAAAGAGCCTCAGTAAATTCAAAAAGATTGAAATTGTACCAACCAGTTTCTCAGACCAGAAAGGTATGAAACTAAAAATAAATTATGCAAAGAAAATTAAAAATCCCACAAACACATGGAGGCTTCACAACATGCTCCTAAATAACCAATGGTTCAATGACCAAATAAAAACAGAGATCAAGCAATATATGCAGAAAAATGACAACAATAATTCAACACCACAAAATCTGTGGGATGCAGCCAAGGCCATGCTAAGAGGAAAGTATATTGCAATACAGGCCTAGCTCAGGAAAGAAGAACAGTCCCATATAAGCAGTCTGAACTCACAATTAATGAAACTAGAAAAAGAAGAACAAAGAGGCCCAAAGTCAGCAGAAGGAGGGGCATAATAAAGATTAGAGCAGAAATTAATAAAATTGAGAAGAATAAAACAATAGAAAGAATCAATGAAAGCAAGAGCTGGTTCTTCAAGAAAATAAACAAATAGATAAACCCCTAGCCAGACTTATCAAGAAAAAGAGTCTACACATATAAACAGAATCAGAAATGAGAAAGGAAAAATCACTACGGACACCACAGAAATACAAAGTTAGAGAATACTATGAAAAATTATATGGTAACAAACTGGATAACCTAGAAGAAATGGACAACTTTCTAGAAAAATATCACCTTCCATGGCTGACCAAGGAAGAAACAGAAAATCTGAACACACCAATTACCAGCAACAAAATTGAACTGGTAATCAAAAAACTACCTCAGAACAGAACCCTTGGACCAGATGGCTTCACTGCTGAATTTTATCAAAAATTTAGTGAAGACCTAATACCCATTCTCCTTGAAATTCTCCAAAAATAGAAGAGGAGGGAATACTTCCAAACTCATTCTATGAGGCCAGCATCACTCTAATACCAAAGCCAGGCAAAGACACGACAAAAAAAGAAAATTACAGACCAATATTCCTGATGACCATAGATGCAAAAATATTCAACAAAATATTAACAAACCAAATTCAAAAATACATCTAAAAGATCATCCATCATAATCAAGTAGGATTTATTCCAGGGATGCAAGGATGGTACAACTTTCAAAAATCCATCAACATCATGCACCACCATCAACATCATCCATCATCAACAAAAAGGACAACAACCACATGATCATCTCCATAGATGCTGAAAAAGCATTTGACAAAATTCAACATCCATTCATGATAAAAACTCTCAACAAAATGGGTATAGAGGGCAAGTACCTCAACATAATAAAGGCCATATATGACAAACCTAAAGCCAACATTATTCTTAACAGTGAGAAGATGAAAGTTTTTCCTTTAAGATCAGGAACAAGACAAGGATACCCACTTTCCCCACTTCTATTCAACATAGTACTGGAGGTCCTAGCCACGGCAATCAGACAACACAAAGAAATAAAACACATCCAGATTGGCAAGGAAGAAGTTAAACTGTCCCTGTTCGCAGATGACATGATATTGTACATAAAAATCCCTAAAGAATCCACTCCAAAACTACTAGATCTAATATCTGAATTCAGCAAAGTTGCAGGATACAAAATTAATACACAGAAATCTGTGGCATTCCTATACACTAACAATGAACTAGCAGAAAGAGAAATCAGGAAAACAATTCCATTCACAATTGCATCAAAAAGAATAAAATACCTAGGAATAAACCAAACCAAGGAAGTGAAAGACCCATACTCTGAAAACTACAAGACACTCATGAGAGAAATTAAAGAAGATACCAATAAATGGAAACACATCCCATGCTCATGGATAGGAAGAATTAATATTGTCAAAATGGCCATCCTGCCTAAAGCAATCTATAGCTTCAATGCAATCCTTACCAAAATACCAACAGTGTTCTTCAACAAACTAGAGAAAATCATCCTAAAATTCATCTGGAACCACAAAAGACCTTGAATAGCCAAAGCAATCCTGAGAAGGAAGAATAAAGCAGAGGGAATTATGCTCTCCAACTTCAAGCTCTACTACAAAGCCACAATAATCAAGACAATTTGGTAATGGCACAAGAACAGACTAGAGAGCCCTGATATAAACCCAACCATATATGGTCAATTAATATATGATAAAGGCGCTATGGACATACAATGGGGAAATGACAGCCTCTTCAACAACTGGTGCTGGCAAAACTGGACAGATATATGCAAGAGAATGAAACTGAATTATTGTTTAACGCCACACACAAAAGTAAACTCGAAATGGATTAAAGACTTTAATGTAAGTCATGAAACCATAAAACTCTTAGAAGACAACATAGGCAAACATCTCCTGAATATAAGCATGAGCAACTTCTTCCTGAAAGTATCTCCTTGAGAAACGGAAACAAAAGCAAAAATAAACTCATGGGACTACATCAAACTAAGAATTTTTTGTACGGCAAAGGGCATCATCAACAGAACAAAAAGGCATCCTACTGTATGGGAGAATATATTGTAAATGACATATTTAACAAGGGGTTAACATCCAAAATATATAAAGAACTTACACGTCTCAACACCCAAAAAGCAAATAACCTGATTAACAACTGGGCAGAGGATATGAAGAGATAGTTCTCAAAAGAAGAAATTCAGATGGCCAACAGACACATGAAAAGATGCTCCACATCACTAATCAGGGAAATGCAAATTAAAACCACAATGAGATATCACCTCACACCAGTCAGGATGGCCAGCATCAAAAAGACTAAGAACAACAAATGCTGGTGGGGGTGCAGAGAAAGGGGAACCCTCCTACACTGCTGGTAGGAACGTAAATGAGTTCAACCATTGTGGAAAGCAAGATGGAGGTTCCTCAAAAAACTAAAAATAGAAATACCATTTGACCCGGGATTCCCACTCCTTGGAATTTACCCAAAGAATTCAACTTCTCAGATTCAAAAAGACATATGCACCCCTATGTTTATCGCAGCACTTTTTACAATAGCCAAGATATGGAAGCAACCTAAGTGTCCATCAGTAGATGAATGGATGAATATAGATGTGGTACATATACACAATGGAATACTATTCAGCCATAAGAAAGAAACAAATCCTATCATTTGCAACAAAATGGATGGAGCTGGAGGACATTATGCTCAGTGAAATAAGCCAGGCGGAGAAAGACAAATGCCAAATGATTTCCCTCATTTGTGAAGTATAACAATAAAGGTAAAACTGAAGGAACAAAATGGCAGCAGACTCAGAGACTCCAAGAAGGAACTAGTGGTTACCAAAGGGGAGGGGTGTGGGAGGGCAGGTGGGGAGGGAGGAAGAAGGAGATTGAGGGGTATTATGTTTAGTACACATGGTGTGGGGATCACGGGGGGAACAGTGTAGCACAGAGAAGGCACATAGTGTATCTGTGGCATCTTGCTGCACTGATGGACAGTGACTGCATTGGGTATGAGTGGGGACTTGATAATATGGGAAAATGTAGTAACCACATTCTTTTTTCATGTGAAACCTTCATAAGAGTATATATCAATCATACCTTAATAAAAAATTAAAAAACAAAAAGTCAGAAGAGGGCACCAGCCCAGAGAGGAAGGCCAAGTCATGTGACCCTGGAAGCGGGGATGGGAGCAATGCAGTTACAAGCCAGGGGACTCCAAGGATGGTGAGCAACTGCCAGAGCTGGGAGGAGGCGAGGAAGGATTCTCCCCCAGAACCTTCAGAGGGAGCGTGGCCCTGCCAACATCTTGATTTTGGACTTCTGGCCTCAAAAACAGTGAGAAAATACATTTCTGTTATTTTAAGCCACCCAGTTTGTGGTACTTTGTCACAGCAGCCCTGGGAAATGAATACACTTTCCAAATGATGTATGTGCTCCCAATGCTTTACTCAGGCTCTGCTCTTGGGAGAGGGGAAACCCAAACTAAGACAGTAGATATAAATGTCCTGACATTGCAGATGAGGAAATAGAGGCACAGTTCACTCCAAAGCACCACGGGATGCAAGCACCGGAAGCGATGGGGCGGCTTGCACAGGGCAGAGTCTGTGCCTCAGGGGTGTGCTGCAAAGAATCACTGGGTTTGCCTGCTCAGCAGCCCTGCAAAAGACCTGAGAGAGATGGAGGCACCTGGTTGATGGGGCAGAAATGGGATTCTAATACTAATAATGTGGGGCCCTTTCGTAAGGCATGGTTGGCGAGAAGGACCTGGGGGAATGGGGCCTGGGAATAATCTCTTCCCTTATATCGTGGCTAAGCAGATCTTTAATGGGCCTAACTACCAGGTACTTAACCTTACTGCACTGGTACCGTCATTGGTTGTGAGGATACAGTTAATCAGGGCATTTTGCCTGAGAAAGCTGCCCTACCAATGACGAGATCAGAAGACTACAGGAAGCTACTTCTCTTATTTGAGATATTTTTCAAGGTAATATTTCTTACTGTTTTTTGAGAGACCCTGGATATAACCCCTATTTCATATTCAGGGGAAAAAAAACCTCAAGCTGTCTTGCCTTTTCCTTAATTTACTATGATCTGAAAATAAGAGAAAAGCATTAGCAACCTGTGCTATATATTTTCACAAACTTAAACAACAAACTGGCCAGTAATCCTTTTCTTCTTTGGAGAAGAAAAATACCTTTTCCAATAAAGAAATGTCCTCGTTAATGATGGATATGGTATTTAAATCCCCATGGCATTTATTCATTCCCCTTTGGTGGATGGGAAAGAGGCCATTTTCAAAGCCCGGGTATATTCTGGACTAAACAATCACCTGATCTTATGCTCTCAGCCAGCAAGGGGCATCTGAAAACATCAGGAAGAGGAGGATCAACAGAAGCAAGTGAAAAGGACAGACAGAACATCTGACAGCAGCGTGCTGGCATCCTTGGGGTTCTGCACCTCCTCTACCTACCTCCCTGGGGCAAAGCCCGTTTGTGCCCTGCTCATCTGCCCCTCTCCTTGGCTCCTCCTATCTCTCTAAGGATGACTCAGAGGCCTGCTGAGCCAAGGAATTTCTGCAGGCTGGCATGGCAGCCATTTGATCCCTGTAGCAATGAAATGCAGATAGAGGAAGGTCTAGGAGAGGGAAGAAAAGGCCCTGAGGCCTCTAGCTTCGGGTTTCCAAGAAAGGCCTCAGCTTCTGTTGTGCCACACAAAGGGCTCTCCGGCCCAGATAGATTGACATCTCGGGCTTGCTCGCATCTCCTTCCTGGTTCGCTCCCTGCCAATGAGTTAACAGGAGCTACACAGGAACACAGATAGGGTTGCACTGTTGGTACCTACTAAAATGGGCTCTAAGGAGGGCCGATTCATATTCTCAAGATGGGCACCAAACATTTGCTTTATTTTCACGATTTCTGAACTATAGTTTGATAAACTGGAGTGATCTATGGGACATATTCCAAATAAAGTCAACCCGCCTGGGGCATCACTTTTCCCAGGATGCTGTGTAGAAATGCAGTGACTCCAGAGGAGAGTTATTTCCAAAAGTCAGGAGACCTGTGGAGCCTGCCTGGAAACTGCTGAACTGCAAGGTGGGGAGAGGGGTCAGGAGCCCCAGGGGGAGTGGTCAGGACCTGGTCTGGATCTCTGTCCAGCTCTTCCAATAACTAGCTATGAACTACGAACTAGCTCTCAGCTACAGAAACATCACTTGCAAGGGCTCTGGTTAGCTCACCTGCAGGGTGGGCAGGTGGCCCCCCATGACTACCAGGCTTCATCTATTTCTAATATTTCCTGATCTGAAACCCACTAGGCACCCAGGTTACCCTCAGACCTCCAGGCAGGTGCCCAGTGCTCTATGGGATGGTTCCAAACTCTTCTTAGCCTTGAAAAGTTTGTAAATGAAAAAGAAGAGAACTTACTGCTGGTTGGTCTCCCCTTCCCAAACAGTGAGCTTGAAAAACAGTCCCCTTCCCTGAGGAGTGGAGAAAATGGATCAGTTAGAAAGAAAGGGGTGACAGTTCACGTCAGGAAAGGGGCACCTTCAGGAGCGCTGTTAAGGAAGACAAGGCCTGTGGATTTCCTCTCCATAAATTGGCACAGAACAGTAAAAGCAAACTAATAATCATGTTGTCTATGACATGACTATGTCAGCTGCAGCCAGGAAGGGGCGGGAAGAGAAAAATACTACCCTCAGCTTGCAATTATGCTCTGATAACTGTTTAAATTTTATTGAGTAAATAATTATCTCTGTGAGTTTTAACGAGAGAGAAAACAGCATAACACACATTCGTCATCTGTCTGAGGTAAGGCTTAAGTATATATTTAACACATGCTTTTTTTTTTGGTATTCAATGCCCTGATTCAGAGCAAGGCATGAGCTATTCATACCTCCAGGGGGTAAATAACTAGTTCTTTTGGTAAATTAGGCATTTGTTTTTATCTATTAGTATCTTTGTTTGGGGTTTTTAATTTATTTTAACCAAAGGCAAGAATGGAGTGGAGTATGAGGTTTCTCATCCTGACCCATATGAGAATCGGATGTGTGTTGTAGGAAGTTCAGTGGGGTTTCATGGGTCCAGCACACAAGAAACTAGAGGAGGGGCATTAATGTCACTTAGAACAAGAGGGAGGCAGACAGCAGAGCTCTGTATATACTGATCTGTTTTTAAAAGAGTAATTAGCAATCCCTCTTATAATGGCTGTGCTAGGCTGAAAACAGATGCTTGTGGACAGAAATAGCAGATGCAATGTTGAGATTAAATGGAGAGGTTAGCAGTATTTTCCCTTCTGATTATAAAAAAGTTAAACCTCGTGTGTGTGGCTGATGTCCATTCAGCTGTCGAGTCAAATGATAGCTCTCTCTAATGATAAAAGTGAAGGAATGGTCATATTCTGGACAGCTGGCCTCCAATGTGAGGTTTTCTACCCTGGAGCCTCCGTGGCCCACCTGGATTTTCTTGCCCACCCGAGTACACGTTGAGTAGGTTGAAACTGCCATGGCTGGAAGTGTGGGTGATTAGGACCTGGGGCCAACTAGAAGAGCTCCGTCTTAACCCATTAGGGGGCTGTAGAGAGATGGAGAGACATGCCAGAGAACTCAGAGACGGCTTTCCTTGGTGATGACAGAAAAATCTATATTGTGAGCTCTGGACAAGTTCAGCTAAAGCTGAGTCCTTTGGTAGAGACAGGGAAGAACTTGAACGAAAATTTTGTGCTATATGGATTTCCACATCATAAGACAGCGCTCCCGAAAGAACCCTTGTGTCTTGGTTTGTTAGTATGCCTAGTTCCTCATGGGAAAGAAGGAAAAATACAGAGATTTTGTGCTTCCTTCATCTTTGTTGGCTAAGCCATCTTGCTCTAGTTGGAACCTCCCGGGAGTGTAAACTGGTTGCTGTAGGTGCCCTTCCAGGTGTCCTTTACCTGGCCAGCACGCCTGCCCCCAAACTGCTTACAGCTGCTCCCCTGGCGAGCCGGCCTGGCGCACAGGAACTGCCTTGCCGTGGGGGCTACCACCGGCCCTCCCGGACACCCTGCCCTTGCAGAGTACAATGACAATGTCCAAAAGGCCGGTCCCTTGGCCTTTTTGGGACCACTCTGCCATGCGGTTTGTGCTCCAGAGCTTTCTCCAAGTTGAGCGGCCTTAGGTCCCAACATTTCCTTGGGGAGCTTTGTGCAGGAGGTCGCTGTGGGCTTCTGGCTAGCACCCTGCATTTAGGAGCGGGGGCCTGACCCTCCCATTGGCGAGACAGGTGCCTAGGATTTACTTTAGCTGTCAGGCAAGTAGAATCTGCCCTTCCTAACCAGCTAAGCCCAGTGACCAGCTTTGTAGGAGAAGGTGCTGGGAGCCAACTGAGGCAGCTGATGCCAAGAAAACAGAATGGTCTCCAAGAAGTGCCTTTTACCAAAGCCAAAGCTTGAGGCAGTAATAACAACTTAGATTTATATGAGAACTATTTGTACATAATTACTAAAATACTGATTGCACATTCAGCAGTGTGCTTAAATTAAAGACAAACTGAATCTGGTAACAGTGCCAAAAGAATTTTATTGCAAGTAGTCACCATTTAGCCCTTCCCTGCAACAATCAGGTGGGATTTTACAGAGCACAGTCCAGTTTATCAGGTGTTGTGTTTGATGATTATGGCTCAGCTTTGTCCTTAAGGTTGAAGGCATAGAACAGTAACCGTGAAACAATGTCAATTCTCTGAGTACAGAGTGAGGTAGAAACAGAATGGGTGCAAATAAATCCGACAGAAGGGGTCAGGGGAAATGTCAAAGATGAAGGATTAGCAGGAGGAGACTCCACATGAGAAAAAACACCAGGCAAGACAGAATGGGAAGAGCTTAGGGACCACTCGCAAGCCGGATTTAACAGTGAGGTTCAAATTTAAATTCATGACCACTAACTTCCTAGGGGCTTTTAAAGTGTGATTGCTGCCTGGCATCATCCCCTATTATCCTGCAAGGCCCCCAGACCCCATCCCCTGCCCCTCTAGCATGACACCCCCACCTTTCCACTCAGGAGGTCAAATATATCAAGCGTACCCCAACACTGGGCCTCTGTGCTTGCTATTCCCTTTGCCTAAATAATTTCCCCAGTGTTTTCATGGGTTGCTTCATTATCTCTTACAAATCTTTATCCAAATATCTTTTCTCAGTGAGGACTTTCTCTCTCCTCCCTATTTTAAAAGACATCTCTGCTCACGCGCAGTGTCCTCTGAGTTACGGTTTTCACACTATTATGCTCTGTGTTTTACTCACTTGTTACAATATCTGTTTTGTGACCTGTGTGCACACAGGGGCCTTTGTTCTGTTCATGGCTCTGTTCTCCTGGCCTAGACTAGCAGTTGGCTTGTGGCAAATCTTGAATACATGTTTGGTCAAGGGAAAAAAGAACAGATCTCTTCGGCTACATCCAATTTGCTGCTTTGCCCTCTCATCGAGGTGTATGTTTTTAACTTTCACAACTGTTTTTCACTTTTTCAAATTTACTTTTGTCATTTTTATTATTTCAAAATCTCTATAGTCTCTTATTGCTTGCCTATTGTGATGACTCCTTTTTCAACTTCTAAATATTTGCTACACTGTTATTTTGTATGTTTTTTTGTATCTGAGAATTTCATTACCTGAAGGAATGGGGTTTAATTCTGTGGTTCATAGTTTCTGCTGATTCACGTACAGGGAGGCCTGTCTGCCTGTATTTTTCATGTTCTTTGATTCTGAACTCATTGGTTGACCTTAATGTGGAAGAATGCTGAGGACCTAGGATGGTTTTATCCAGAGAAGACTTGAACTTTCTTCTGCCGTGGGCCGGGCACGCTGTCCCAGCCTGCTGGAGGGGTCTCTGTTTCTGCTTCTCACCACCTTGGCTGCTGGCCTGTGATTTACTCTAGCTGTAGTGCCGACCCCAGCAGCCAAGCTCAATGCAGATCTGCCTTCCGTATTTGCTTGTTCCCCAATGTTTTGTGGGCTCATACTTTTCTTTTCTTACTTGTGTCCAAGAATGCAAGAAAAAGTCTGTTTTATAGAGGAGTTAGTCGTGTGGCATATAGTACTACTAGATTAAATCCAGTTTTTTCGCCTGCTCTTATGCATTTCCACTTTGTTGTGAGCCCCATTTGTGGGAGGTGATGTTGACATTGTCTCATGCCTCTGTTATCTCTCAAGCCCAGTGCTTGAAGGGTAACACACTATTGGTTAATTTGTTTATTGGTTAATATTTAAACATCACCTCGGGCGAATTAGCATGCTTCACTGCTGTGTCCCTGTAAGTCCGGGCTCCTGCTGCATGTGGTGCGGCCTGTCCTCATTCCTCAAGTTTGCACTCTTCTAGAGCACCTCCCCTCTTTACTCGCAAAGATTAATGCAACGCTGCTGGTACAATGTCGCCCACCACCGCCTCCAAGCCTGTTGCCAACAATGGTTCGGAGTGGCTGGGCTGGCATCCCGCACGCCTGTTTGTCCTAGTTTTCATTACTACTTGGCTCCCTTCTCATCTGCTGCCAGTGCTGAGTTATTTATATCAAATCAGAGAAGCCTCGGCGAGCTGCTCTGTGATAACTCACATCCTCAGAATGCCTTGCATCCCCTGGGACTTTACACGTGGTATCCTCACAGGAAACCCTTCCCGCTGACCCAGGGGATTCTCCTGGTTTCCCTGGGAAGTGGCAGCTGCTCCATCCATCTGCGTGGCTGATAAGGCCTTTGCATTTAGGTTAAGAACCTTGGCCCACAAACCATGCAGTGGAATTTGCCCAAGGAACTCGGAGCAGCTGAGTCATGGAGAGCAGCACTTAAGCCACAGTCCTGGGGGCTGGAGAGTGGCTCTGGGCGGAGGAGCCAGTGCGCTGAGTCATCCCTCTCAGCCCAGCGTTTCTTGCTGTGTGTCAAAGCTTCCAGAAGAAGGGGATACTGTTTAGAAGTCACCCGTCTCCCCACTCCCAGGCCTGCTGCATGAGTTCTGCAGTTCTGAGACCACTATTCATCCTCCTCAGTATGACTGACTGTCATCAATGTCACATGCTGGCTGAAATTCATCAGCTCTCATTTTTTCAACCAATATAACTTTATTACGCCCTCACTTCACTGTTGGACACAGGATTGAGCCAAACCAAGGTCTGGTGTTCTGGCAGTGCTCTAACTCAATTAACAAATTAACACAAGTCCCTGGGCTCATATCTCTACAGAAACTAGATCAGCTCTGAAAGAAATCAGACTGAGGGTGGGGAGGGTGAATAATCATGTTAAATGAGATTGAACAAGACATTGACAGTCAGATCCACACTCTTGGCATTCACCAGGAGCATCAGAGGTGCGAAGGGGCCAAAGAGAAAATGTATGGCCTGGGTAAATTTTGTGTGGAAAATAACTTCAAATCAAATGTATTTACAAGTCCACCACACACTATCAAGTCACCATGCAGCGAAGCTGCTCCGAGGAAGCCTGCCCCTCTGTCTGTAGCCTCTGGGAAGGAGTTTCTGCCAGGGGAATATCAACATTGCACCATTAGACCAGTGTTGAAATTCAGTGGGTGCAGGGAGGTATAGCAAGTGTGGGCGATAAGTTTCAAAACATTGGTTTTGAAACACCCACAGCGCCTGGTGTCATACGTTCTGTGGCAGGCAGAGCTGTGGTGCTATTTACATGTCCATGGAAGGTTATTCTGATCCTCCTACTGAAAGGAGACCACTTCCAGTTCTATATCCAGTTCTAGAAGAGCAAAACTGGCTGCTTCTGACTTCCTTTCTTTTTCTCTTAAATGCAGCCCTTGCCAAATTGTATTGTCATTGGTTAAAATTTTCCCTTTCTTCTAAAAGATTTCTTCCTCGTTCTCTGAAGGTTGATCAGGATAAATATTACAACTTGGACTTTAAGCCCAGGGCAAGCAGGTGTAAACTGTTCCATCACTTTCGTTTCTGGAGAAAGATAAGTAGGTTATGGTTTGTAGAGTTTCTCGAGAACTCTTGGTGTTCTTTAATAAACTGTTTTTGTGAACTAGCAGTTCTTGCCAAAGATAAAACAATGCACAAAATTGACATTTCACTTTTGTTCATCAGTGAACACTTTAAGAGATTTTTTTCATTTGATTTTCATCACAGGCTGTGAAATAAATAAGGGAAAAAAACCCAGAAGTCCTTGAAATTTGATTAATTTCTACTTCTCCTGTTCTCAAGCCTTCAACATCCTGAATTCCCTCTTACTTGTTGGCAATTGATCTTATTTCACACAGAAAATAGAAGGAATCAGGAAAGAACTTGCATACCCACCCCACCCCCACCCCGCCAATCTACTAGGCACCCTGTGTCCGTTACTCTAGCGGACTGTCCTTCCTCCCCATACAAAGTGTCCCACCTCCTCCTGCCTACTCAAAAACTTCACTCCTATGGCTCTCTGCCCTCTTTTCCACACTGGATCCTTCCCATGAGCACACACAGACATGCTCGTATTTCCCATCTTAAAAAACCCTCTTGACCTCACATCCTCCTCTAGCCATAGTCTCATTTCTCTGCTTCCCTTAACAGGAACTTTTCTGCATGGGCCTGTTCCAACAGCTTTCCTCTCATTCTCTCCAGAACCCGCTCAAAGCAGCCTCTTATTCTCACAACAGAGAATCCTCTCTTGTCAAAGTCACTAATATGGCCCCAAAGTCAAAGTCAATGGCGCTGTCTGTATCTAGGTTGAGAGTAGTGTCTCTACCAGGTGGGTTCTGTGAAATGCTTTTGAAATGCATTTTGCTCTTTCAGAAGGCTTTGTGCAAGCCTAGTTCTCCATCATGTGGAACAAACAATCAAGTTGCAGAAAGAAGGATTCAGTTATCCTTATAAAAGTTTTAAAAACATGGGAAGCAATGCTGTATTTTGCTTAAGGGTATATATATATATATATATGTAGCAAAGTATAAAGAACTACATGGGGATGATAGTGATAACCACTAAGTTATGAATAATTGTTATTTCTGGGTACAGCCTTGTGAAGGTGAAAACAGAAGGTAATAATGAATGAGCAGAAAGCCCACTCTATTATGTTTCATTTAATAAGCTGCGCTGTGGGTATTCCGTATCAGGTATCTAAAATATTTCATTGTAGAAACTTAATGAAACAAAGGGATTAATAAATACAGAGAGGTCAGCCAGAGAGTTTTCCCCAGGTCACTCAGGGGGCATCTGTGGGTCCTGTAAGCACTGATTTTTCTAGAAGTGGCCTCATCATCAATCTGGGCATGGATTTAGCCAACATTTCTACCAACATTGCCTAGTTTCCTGGTTCATGAAATAATGACTCTGTTGATACTCAGAATCTGCCTCCTGCAGCTTATATTACAAGATTTGTTGAGAGGAAATACGAGCGGTTAACAATCACTTGGGTTTGTTTCATCTCCTTTCCCATCTCCTTCCTGTTATGGATTGAGTTTATTTGGGAGAAAAAAAAAATAGGTAACTGATTTCTGGCGAAGCTTCCTTTCCTCTGCGCTCTCGGCCGTGTTTGTGCTCACCAGCTTTCTCCAGCAGGTGGGGGGAGAAAAATAGTGGAAACATCTGAACAAAAAAGGAGGGCCCCTGCTCTTGTGGCCTCATCAGCATCATTGTATCATAACAAAAGTGATGGGAAGGTTAATTTCATATACCCTCCACACCAGGACAAGGGCTTCTTACTCCCTGAGGAGTCATCTACCCATCTGCCGGGCGGTTGTAATACAAGTGTAAAGCGACATGAGGATGCGGGAGGGACACAGGTACAAACTCTCTGGAAATAAATCAGTAGAATTTATCAAGACCCTTTCAAATGCCCATGCCCTTTAGCCCAGTAATTCCACATTTAAAACACTAACCAAAGGAAATAATCAAATATGGTCAAATATTTATGCTCCCAAATAACAAAACAAACCTAAAGCTTCCAAACAAGAGACAGTTAACAAAACTATAGGAAATTCAAACAATATACAACTAAGGAGCCTTTGAAAGTGATATGCTAAGAGTTTTAAGGGACATAATATGGGACAAAAAAGCAGGATATGAAACTGTAAGCTACATTATCAACTCTCTTCTATAAATTTATACTATTTGTCTACATAGATACATAGGATAAAATCAGAAATAAAATATTCAGGAATATTAGCAGTACTGAACTCTGGGTAAAGAAAGGGACCATATCAATTAAAAATATACTTTTCTGATTTTTCCAATGTTTTCTACAATGACTAAGTATTACTTTGAAAATGAGGGAGCGATTAAAAGAAAAGCATATTGGATGGAGAATCAGGCACACCTTCTCCACTGGATGGAGAATTAGAGGATGTTCTTCCACGATCCTCCTCTGGGCCTTCTTGTCCCTGGCTGTAAGCAGAGACATCAATACCCTTCCTTGAGAGGGTAGGAAAAACCTAAACTGACATTGATGAATTGCTGGAGGCTCAGTGTGGACAACTCTGAGAGTAAAGCACTCCAGGGGGACCCAGTCACAGGGGGACTCCACAGTATTGCAAGATTTACCTCCAGGAGCTTGACCAGGTGTCCACAGTAAATAGGGGAAAACCCCCTCCTGCTTCCTGCAGAGGGAGAGGAAAAGGAACCATTTTCAAATATGCTGGAGTGCTCTGTTCTTCTGCACCTGATCTGCCCTCAGGGGAGACGAGCTACCCAGAGCCTAGCCTGCTGGGGAGTTATCAGAACCTACCTGACCTGCGGAAGGGAAGTACCCAACTCCAGCCATCTTGACCCACCTAAAGGGGGAGAAGAAGATTGAGAAAGACTTGTGAACTTCACAGTGCAGAAGCAAGGCTCCCTAAAAGTCTGAGACCTAATCATAGGACCAGGGAAGGCTTCTCCTCCCCGACACCTCAGCACCACATCATGAAAGACCTGTTTACATCAGTTCCTTTTACCCAGTACATCATATCTGGCTATCAAGAAAAATTACAAGGCATGCCAAAAGGCGAGAAACAATTTGAAGAGACAAAACAAGCATCAGAACCAGACCTGGCAGGGATGTTGGAATTACCAGACTGGGAATTTTAAACAGCTATGATGAATATGCTAAGAGCTCTAATGGATAAAGTGGGCAGCAGGCAAGAGCAGATGGGCAATGTATGCAGAGAGACGGAAATCCCAGGGAAGAACCAAACAGAAATACTAGAGATAAAAGGCACTGTAAAAGAAATGAAGACTGCCTTTGGTGGGCTTGTTAGTAGACTGGACATGGCTGGGCAAAGACCTTCTGAGCTTAAGGATGTAGCAAAAGAATCCACTAAAACTGGAAAATACAGAGAACAAATACTGAAAAAAAAAAAGAACAAAATATTTAAGGTTTGTGGGACAACTACAAAAGATAAAACAGGCATAATGGGGATAACAGAAGGAGAAGAAACAGAAAGAAACAAAGGAAGTATTTGAAGTAATAGTGACTGAGAATATCCCCAAATTAACGTCAGACACCAAACCATGGTTTTGGGAGCTCAAAGAATAACATCAAGCAGGGTAAATGCCAAAACAAAAACAAACACAAAACAAAACCTACACTAGGCATATGATTTCCAAATTACAGAAAGTCAAAAATTAAGAAAAAATACTGAGAAGGCAAAGGAAAAAAATACCTTACACAAGGTACAAAAATAAGAATCGCACCCAACTTCTCTTCCAAAACCATGCAAGCCAGAAGAAAATGAAGTGAAATATTTGAAGCATTGAGAGAAAAAACCCACCAACCTAGAATTCTGTGATGTGTAAAATGATCCTTCAATGTGTAATGTGAAGGAGAGACAAAAACTTTTCAGACAAACAAAAAGTTGAGGAAATATGTTGCCAGTAGACTTGCCGTTTAAGAAATATTAAAAGATATTCTTTAGAGATCAGGAAATTAATCTAGATTAGAAACTTGGATTCTACATAAAGATAGTGAGAACATCAGTGAAGGAATACGTGGAGATAACAAACTTATTTTTCTTTTAATCTAAGAGATAAAAAATTTGTTCAAAATAATAGCAATATATTCAGTTATATAGCTTATGTATATATTTACATATATACATAGGTGCTTATACAAGGGTGAAATGAGTGACAGCCATGATACATGAGACAGGAGGACTGTTTTGTTATTATAAATAACTACCTGTAAAGTGGTAGTGTGTCAATTGGAAAGTGAACTTGGATTAGTTGTAAAAGTATATTGCAAATGCTGGGGCAGCCACTAAACAAATAAAAGTAAAATAAAACCAAAGTATAACTGATATGCTAAGAAAGGAGAGAAAATGGGATCATATAAAACGCTCAATTAAAACCACAAAAGGAAAAAAAAAGAGTGGCAGACAAAGAACAAGGACAACAAATAAAGCAGAAACAAACATGGTGGATATTAATCCAGCCTGTCAGTAATCACTTTGAATATCCCTTCCTGAAGGAAGTGGAAGAGGAGCTAAATGTCCCAGCATTCTGAGCTCCCCAAGCACGATTTCAGTGTATGTCCCCCTCCGACGCACCTGAGAACCCGAACAGGCTCAGTGCCCTCAAGGGCAGAGTGTATCAGAATTAGTGTGTCTGTGGTGGTGGTGTGGGTGTCGTCCAGGTGACGCTGGGATTCTCATCCACTCAGGGAGGGGTGGCCCCACCTACCCACCCTCCTGGTTCAGAATCTCAGCCACCAAGGAAGATGCTTTTAGAACCGAAGGCATGAAAACCCACATGCACCAACCTGGGCAGGATGAGCTGGCCTCGCAGGTATGGCTCCAGAACTCTCATAAGCAGCCCTTCTCTGCAAAAAAAATCCTGTCCCTCTTGAGCACCAGGGCCCAGAATCCCACAATGGACATTCATACACTGGGCCTGAGGCTTTAGTATCTGAAATCTCAAGTTCATTTGTGGAAGAAAGGTAGACGAGATGAACCGTGAAATCCAACAAAGATTCCATGGTCCTGTGCTTCGTTCCTTTAGTGTGGATACATTTTCCTGATCATTTCTTGATAGGAGATTTGGATGGAGGGTGGAAGAAGGCATGGGTAATGTGGGAAATGAAAACATGGAGGACACAGAGCAAGTGTGGGGCTCCTTGCCTGGGCCTGGGCCCCCCTCCCACTGGCCTTTCTTCTCTTCCAGTGGTGTGGGGGCAGGAGGGGTGACCAGTCTCATGATTTGAACTGAAAAGCCTGACAGACACGGCCACTTAGCTGCAGCTTCGGGATGGGGAACCATGGTACTGGGGGAAGCCCACCTGGATAAGTGATAGCGGTTAAATTTTGTCTCCCAAATTCTTTTTTATTTTTATTTATTTATTATTTTTATTTTGGTATCGTTAATCTACAATTATAGAAAGAACAATATGTTTACTAGGTTCCCCACTTCACCAAGTCCCCCCCACATACCCCTTCACAGTCACTGTCCATCTGTGTAGTAAGATGCTGTAAAATCACTGCTTGTCTTCTCTGTGTTGCACAGCCCTCCCCATGCCCCCCCATGCACTGTACATGCTAATCGTAAGGCCCTCTTTCTTTTTCCCTGCCCTTTTCCCTACCTTCCCACCCGTCCTCCCCAGTCCCTTTCCCCTTGGTAACTATTAGTCCATTCTTGGGTTCTGTGATTCTGTTGCTGTTTTGTCTTCAGTTTTCCTTTGTTCTTATACTCCACATATGAGTGAAATCATTTGATACTTGTCTTTTTCTGCCTGGCTTATTTCACTGAGCATAATACCCTCTAGCTCTATCCATGTTGTTGCAAATGATAGGATCTGTTTTTTTCTTATGGCTATGTAATATTCCATTTCAAATTCTTATGTTTAAGTCCTAACCCCTAGAACCTCAGAATAATGTGACTTTATTTGGAAATAGGGTCATTGAGGATGTCATTAGTTAAAGTGAGGTCCTACATTTGGGGGGGGCCTAATCTCTATGATTAGTGTCCCTACCAAAGGGGACATTTGGACACAGACAGTCATAGATGGAGAGCACCATGCGAGGACTGCAGGTAGGCCGCTGCGAGCCAAGGAACCCCCAGCAGCTTGAAGACTTGGCCGGAGCAGAGCCTTCCCTGATGCCTTCAGGGACAGCAGAGCCTGGCCCTGCCGACGTCTTGGTTCCAGACTTCTGGCCTCCAGAGCTGTGAGAGAATACATTTCTCTTGTTCTAAATCATGTCCTTTGGGGTGATTTGCTGCAGCAGCTCAAGGGAACCAATACAGTGAGCACGAAGGAGATCTGGCTTGCTCCGAGGAAGCCTCATCAAGCCCCACACCCAAGGAGGAGAGCAGAACTGGCTCCCCAGATGCCTTAAGCGCCACAGCCCTGGCCTCTGATTCCATCCCAGCTCTGGGAGACCCCACTGCCGAAGGGAACCCATGCCCCAGTAGACACGAATTGTTAATAGAAACTCACGCAGCCTAGGAGACTTTTCCTGGGGCACAGTTTACTTAACTGTCTGGTCCGTTTTTATTACTCATGATGCACCATCATATAAGTGCCTCATAAAATTGGATATAAAAGGAGAGTAGTATCATTTTTAATTCCATTTAATGTAATATAACAGGGAAATTAATCATTTATTGCACTTGACGATTGAAAACCACTCAGAAAAAGTGTTCTCTCCTTCCTGAAACTTGGCAGCAGAAGGTTTATTTCCCAGTTATCTGAAATCTTTGCATCTTTTAAATCTTTGGCAAAGGAAACATCAGATAATTTAAATGGCAAAGTTTGTTTTTTGTTTTTTGTTTTTTTTTAAATCTTCTTCATTAGAGAAAATACTAAGAAGCAAAGTAAAGCCCTGGAATGCAGGTGAGGCTGCCATTCTGCATATGTCAGCATTCCGGGATTTCACTGCAGTGTGAAAAGAGAATAAATTACCTGCTAGCCACCCAGAAGAAAAGGCCCGAGTCTCACTCATTACTCATGGTTAACAATGACTCTCTTATCTCTACTGAGGACCTCAAAATATGTCGCAAAGGGAGTTGAAACTTGCCAATGACCCAAGGGAGAGACATATTTCAGCGACGTTTGCAAGTAGGGTAAAGAACATACAGGGCTGTGGACGGAGCCAGCAGAGCCAGGTGGGCCACCCATGTCGGCCAGACTCTTCATCCAGGGCCTTGCCACACCAGCTCAGCCTGAGCAGCCATACAGCAGCCGCTCAATTCAAGTACAGCAAGTCTTAGCACACTGAGAACATGCTGATCGTCTCCTGAAGGCTTGTCCAGATCGCTGACAAACTAATGCTGGTCCCTTCACTGCTCTGGGTCAGCCCAGAGAAGCAGCTGAACAGACGTCACTGTCAACAGCGACCACACTGCAGGAGTGTGGCCAAGGTGACATTGTGGCACACAGCCCCTGGCTGCCGAGATTGATGCCATCAGTACTATTTAGAAGGCTCCTGCTGCTGTGGGGTGCAATCTGCCCAGCTCACCAAGGGAGGAAATTGGATCTGCTCCAGGCAAACCTAAAACGACAGAAAGGAATAAACCAACAGCAAGGGGAGCTTTTAAAGCTGCTAAAAATCATCTCGGGCCCTGTTGGTGTTTCATGGATTCAAATGGCAAAGCTCAGGAATGTTCCCAAGGAGTGTTTGATTCAAGGATAAGTAGTGATTCTGGGTCTGTCCCTTCCGTGTTGGGGCCCTAGAGAGCTTCCAGTGAAGAATGTAATTTATGGACATGAATTACACGAATCCAGCAGCTCTTTGGTGGTTCTCATTAGCCACCTTCTGTCAACAAGGGTGTGAAAATTGGCAGGAAGGCCGCAGAGCCGTGCACTTGCCCTCCGTCAGCTGGGGCCTCTCTGGTTCATGTCCCCGGAAGAGCTCTGTGGAGATGGTGTGGGCCGCACGTGCTCTCCACAAGGGCTCCTGTGCTCCCTCCCACTGTCCTTCCTGCCTCCTACTTGGGCATGTGGCTCCTCTGGAGGACACAGCCCCTCCCCCCCGATTTCCAGGGTGCAGTATAATTTCTTTGCATTCATCAGCAATTGGTTGGGTGTCCACCGTGAGCCCAGGCCAAAGCAAAATGAAAGACTTGTGTACAATCAGTTCTGAAAAATGTCTTATGTTACCTAGACCTACATATTTCATATAGAAGCATGCCTCAATACCCAAATCTACTTACCTCCTGAGTTCTGAAAAATGATAGCAAGAGATCAGGTAGCAAAGGGTACTCTTTCTCCAAACAGCTCTATTTCAAAAAATTTTATCTAAATGATTCAGTTTCTGAGTAGTGAAGAATCAGGGCATATCAGACAAAGGACGAATTGATGAAATGCTTCCAGAAGAGCTAATAAACTAAATCCTAGCACAATATTAGTTTTCTGCCTAAGGCTTCGCTTCTAACTTTTAAAAACATTAATTTGACAGAGTCCTTCTCAGAATGGATTTTATTGCATTTTTTAAAAACAGTTTTATTATTTCAAATATTAAAACAAAAACAACAGGAATATTACATCTTTAAAAATAATGCAAAGTTCCCATGCTCTAACAAACCAATGCTTTCATTTGTCATATTTCCTACTCATCTTTTTAAAAGATATATTCATACTTTATATGCAATTATACAACATAGATGGAATTTTGTTGTCCTTTCTCCCCATTTTTATCATGAATTATAAACAATTCCCTATTTTGGCCTTAGATCATAAGCATCTATAAAAATTCCATCCTTATTAATGTTCACTAATTCATGATATGCAGTCTAATAAATATGCCACAATTTATCTGTCATTATTTGTTGTTACAAATATCTATAATAAAGATCTTCGTGTGTCTTTCTTTTTTTTGTTTCCTTTGGTGGACTATTTCCTTAGAAAAATTCCTAGGATTAGGATTATTTGTCTACAGGACATGTTAAAATTTTTTATTGTTTTTGATAAATTGGAACGTGTTTTGTTTGGAAAATTTCACAACAGTTTTTGAGGTCATGGGAGCGTGAGGGTGTTGCAAAACCAGGGCTGGTGATCCTGATGCCTGGCATTGAGTCTCTCAAGCTATATCATTGACACAGACATGCCAGGCTGCCCTTTACGCACAAAGGAGGATTTTTAAAGAGGCAGGCAGATAAGAAGACTTACACTGAAAACAATACAGACATGGCATACAAAGGAGAGGACTAGAAAAATGATCTTTTTCCTTCATTGATTTTTTTTCCTACTGTTGTACAGCATGTTATAAAAATGGGGCTCCCAGTTTTCATTTATCTGTGACTTATCAGAGTATCTTTTCAACTACATTCAGGGCTACCAGTGGGCCTTCTAACATAACAGGTACTCAACAAATATTTGTAGCTATTGTAGGCACAGAAATTTGAGGGTTGTTTGTTAATGCTGCATTACCTAGACTCTCTGGCCTGATATTCCACCTATCAAGAGCTTTATTTGAAAAATGGCTACATGCACAAAGGTATTTATTGCAGCATTAGTTATAATTGCAAAAGGAAAGAACCTAGGAGCGATTAAGTAAACAACGCAATTTTACTCAATTTATTTATAGGCATTAAAATTAACGTTTACAAAGACCTTAAAATTACATGGAAGATTCCTATACTGTAACACTGATTTTAAAAGGAAGATAATTGTATATATAAATGGTTAACATTACATTAAAAAAACTGCATATGGGAAAAAAATGAACACAATACAACCAAATAACAATGACAGCTTTAAATATGAGAGAACAGAGTTGGTTTTTCTCCTTTCTACTTTTCTTAATTTCCTAAGTGTTTTTAAGAGCATGCACCATTTTTGTAGTTAACAAAAATGTTTTGCAAAGACCACTTTCCCTGGGCACCAGTTTTTCCTTATTTATTTATTTTATAGTCATTCATTCAACAAATACTTATTATTGAGCACCTACTATGTGCTTTGTTGGTTCTGCATACCAGACACAGTCATAAACAGTACAGACAATAATATTCCTCTTCTCACAGAGCTTACATTTTAGTGGAAAATCATGAGCAGAAAATTTTCATAATAACCATTTACTTAAACATTTTGAGACTTTTTGGAAGGAAATACAGGAGAGATGTATCTAAATGGGAAATTTGACCTTTTTTTAAATCAGATGTTTAATGATCTAGATTATTCATTTTCTCTTTTAATTAAAGTCATTGCTAACACTTTTTTAAAAATCTGCAATCGCTGTTAGAGTTGTATTGGTGTAGCAGTTTTACTTAATAGTTTTGTATTAATATATAGAAAATAAGTCCAAATCAGAATACTGCTAGATATTAACCAGTCCTTATAAAGTTGCTGATCATGGACATGTAGAATATATGACAGGTACACATATACCAGAATCTGAGTTTCACAGAAACATTCAACTTGATTCTCTGAACTCAGAATAAAAAGTCAGACTCATAAGAGAGCAGTCAGGCACAGTCTCACTGGTGCAGGAAATACCGGGGCAAGCAGGGATTTCCTCTGTGGCTCTCAAGGCTATCTTACTATGTTCTCCAAAGCCAGCAAAGAAAATTGCTCTGATTAACAAGCTTTTCCTGGAAAAAGTATAAAACACTTAGAAATTAAAAACTAAGAAGAATTAGTGGAGCACTCAATCTGGTTCTTAATAACCTTTATTGTTTTACTTATAAAAATAATATAAGTTCTTTGTAGAAAACATGAAAAATGCAGAAAATTAAGAAGAATATAAAACTCATCTGTAATCCTGCCATATAAACATAATCACTGTTATTATTACGGTGAGCCTCAATGCAGTCTTTCTTCTAGAGCAGGGGTTGGCCTTTGCTGGTGTAGGGCCAGATAGTAAATATTTTAGACTTTGCAAGCTTTTTCTGTTGCAACTGCTCACCTCTGGTGTAGTGAGAGAGCAGCTGTACACAACACTGAAGTGATTGAGAATGGCTCTGTTCCAGCAAAACGGCATTTACCAAATCAGGCAGCAGGCCTGATTTGGTCCCATCCATAGATTGCTGACTTCCTATGCTAGAGCTTTCAGTTCGGAGAGGGCCAAGCACGGACTTACAGATTTGCATTTCCCCTGCCCTCCTTGTCATTTCCATTGCCATCATCCTGCTGGCAGGATCTCATGACTGTCCACAGTGGTCCTCAGTCAGCAAGTATTTCCTGAAAGCCCACCGCTCTGCATCTGAATCTGGAGAGGGGTGTGGGTTTTCTACCGCACCCCTGCCCTCTAAGGGTTAGAGGCAGCAAGGAGACCATTACAAATACGTGAATAATGGTAAATGCACCAAGGAGAACTGCAGGGTACTCTGGAAGCATGTAACAGGAGGGCCTAACCTGATGGGAGACTCAGGGACAGCTTCCCTGGGATGGTCAATGAAGCTGCAACCTGAAGGATGAGCAGGGGTTGCCTGGGCCACGTGCTGGGTGAAGAGTGCCTGGCAGAGGGGGCCGCAACCGGGGAGGCTGAAGAGCCAGGATGCCGTCTGGCCAGCGAGAGGAGTAGGCAGGAGCCAGAATGTGTAGGAGTTTGTGCCACCTAATTTGGACTAGATCCTGTGAACACTTCTGGGCGCTCTGTCATCGGTGTTCCTTATAGATGCCACTGCCCGATCCTTGCTTCCATCTTCTCATTGCCTGCTTCCCAGTGTGTCTGCCTGTGTCTTCTCCTCTTTGACGGATTGAGAGTCCTCCTCAAATCCAGGACGATTGCACTGAAAACCCTTAATGTAACTACATCTGCAAAGGAACTTTCCCCAAACGTCATCATCTCAAGTTCTGAGGCTTATGACTTAGACATACCTTTTTGGGGGCCACAATGTGATCCACTCTAATTTCTTCAAGAAAATTTCCTTGCATTCCTCGTTTGCTAAGAATTTTTAAATAAATGGGTGTTGCATCTTATCAATGACTTTTTTCTCCCTCTATTGCTCTTGATATGATTTTTACAAATTGATTTGTAAAAAAAAAATACATCTTGATATGATTTACAAATACAAATTGATTTCCACATGTCTAATCAATCTTGCAGTCTTTGGAATAAGCGTAATTTGGTTAAGATGTTTTATCCTTTCTTTGTATTGTTGGATTTAGTCTTCTAATATTTTGTCTGGGATTTCTCATTTATGCTTTCAAGAAAGACTGGTCAGAAATATTTCCTTCTTACGTCGCTGTTGTTTGGTTTTGGCATCAAGATTATGCTCACTTTATAAAATTAGTTGGAAAGCGCTTCCTCTTTTTCTATGCTTGGGAACATTTTATGAAAGTGATTTTCTTTTCCTTTTTTTTTTTTTTGAGTCTTGGGTTCACTTTTCATTAACTTCCTTTTCTTTGAATAAAAGTTTTCAATTTGATTCAATCAATAGATATTAGATTCAGATTTTCTATTTCATCTTGTATCAGTTTGGGTAAGTTATGTTTGCCTAGAAATTTGTCCATTTAATCTAAATTGTCATATTTACTGGCACAAATATATTTATGATCTTTTCTATTCTCTTTTTTAAGTCTGGAAGATCACTAGTGATGTCTCCTTTTCAGTCCTGATATTAGTGAATTATGCTCACCCCTTTTTCTCCTTCAGTCTTGCTAGGGATTTGTCCCATTTATTAGTCTTGCCCAAGAAACAACTTCAGTTGATTTTCTTTTGTTTTGCATTTTATTAATTCATGTTCTTTTCATTATTTTTTTCTTCCTTTCTACTTTTTTGGGTTTAACTAGCTGTTCTTTTTGAACATCTTATGATAGGTCATTGATTTCTCAATCTTTCTTTTCTTTCTAATATATGCATTGAAGGTTATCCATTTCCTTTGAAGTACATCTTTGACTACATCTCATAAGTTTTGATTAGCCATGTTTTTATTTTCATTCAGTTCAAATACTTTTTCATTTTCACTAAGATTCCTTATTTCTTTGTAATTCAAAATTTTTATCTGTGTTGGGGCCAAAGTAGCTAGAGTTAAAGGCAAAACAAGACAGACCATGAATTGATCATTTTTTATAGTTTTGGTAATGCTGAAAGGGAAATAACTCTGTGATTCTGTATCTGGCAAAACTCTCCTTCACAAATAAAAGAGAAATAAGATATTTCCAGGTAAGCACTGAGAGAGTTTATTACTAGTAGATCTGCCCTAAAATAAATGCTAAAGGGAGTCCTTCAGTCTGTAATGACAGGACATGAGACAGTATCTCCAAGCCATCTGAAGAAACAATGGTATTATTATATTACTGTATTTTTCATTTATAATTTCTCATTAGTTTTGCATTAGGATGGAATGTCTATTAGGATAGACACATTGGCCCATAGAATAGAATTGAGAGTATAGAAATAAACCCATCCATCTGTGGCCAATTAATTTTTGACAAGAATACAAAGACCATTTAATGGAAAAAGAATAGTCTTTTCACCAAATGGTGCTGGGAAAACTGGATATTAACATGCAAAAGAATAAACTTGGACCCTACCTCACACCATAGAAAAGAATAACTCAAAATGGATTAAACACCTAAATGTAAGAACTAAAACTGAAAATCTTAGAAAACATAGAGGCCAGTCTTCACACCTCAAATTTTCAATGGATTCTTAAAAACAACATCACAGGCACAAACAACAATTAGACTTCATTAAAATAAAAAACTTCTGTGCTGTAAAGGATACTATGAAGAAAATGAAAAGACAACCTATAGGATGAGAGAAAACATTTGTAAATAATGTATTTGATAAGAGGTCTAGAATCCAGAATATATAAAGAACTCTTACAACTTAACAGCTAAAAAATAACCAGTTTAAAAATGGGCAAAGGACTTGAATAGACTTTTCTCCAGAGAAGACACACTACTGACCAACAAGCACATGACAAGATGTTCACACTAGTCATTATGAAGTGCAAATCAGAACTGCATTGAGATAACACTTCATACCAACTAGGATGGCTATCATGAAAACAAAACAAAACAAAACAGAAAAGAACAAGTGAGGTAAGGATGAAGAGAAATTGGGACTTTCATATATTGCTGGTGGAAATGTAAATTAGTGCAGCCACTGTGGAAAGTAGTTTGGCAAAAAGAGAAAAAAAGTTATGTTTGTCATAGAAAAGGCAAACCTGGAAATGCCATTTGATCCAGCAATTCCACTCCTAGATATGAATTCAAAAGAATTGAAAACAGGTATTCAAATGAATATTTGTATATGAATGTTCATAGCAGCGGTGTTCATACACCAGGCAGAAGCAACCCAATGTCCACCAGTGAGGGAGTGGATAAACCACAGGTGGTGTATCTATGCAATGGAATGTTGTTCAGTCATAAAGAGGCTTGTGGTTGCACAAGTCTGTGAGCATATTAAAAGCACTGACTTACACACTTAAAAAACTTATACTCAGGACCAAAATTGACGCTCATTTACTAACCTCTAGGTAATCAGTCAACAACTTATTTTGAATGTTATCTCTGGAAGAGTGAATGAAAAAGTGATGCACAGGGAGGGTGCCTTTTAACAGGACTAGAACCTTAAACTAAAGAGTTGGGGCTCTTGGTGAATTTCCAGCATCAGCCCTTGGATCTGAAGTGAGGTTGGGGGTCTCCCGGAGGAGCATCTGGGTGTTCCTGAAGGAAAGGCTCATCAGTTTTGCTGAAAGCCATTAAAATTCACTTCAATGGCTGTTTACTTCAGTTAGGAAAGTCTCGCAGTTAACAAGCCTGGTTGTGAGACATTCATAAGCCCCAGTGTAACACGGACTCTGCTGTTAAGATATGTTCATAGTGTGAAGACTAGCTCAGGGCACCACTGCATTGTAAGGATTGTGACATTTAATATGCATAACACCCTCAAATGTTCCTTCTGCCTTTTAAGTAAGTTTTCCTCCCCTGGCCTTCTTTTCTTCTCCACCTTCCATTCCACAACTTCTGTACTTAGTGCCGCATGCTCTCCACTAGCTCAAGATCATTCCAATGTATCTGACAAGATGCTAGACTTTTAGAAAAGCGATTCTTGGAATGCCATCTGGCTAGCCATTAGATGTGTCCAGACAGACACTGTGTGGATTATCTCCAGGAAGGAAGAAAAATAAAAGAGAGTCTCAGAACTATTTATACAATTATACTGCAGGCTTTGGCCTGGAAAATAAGAAACTAGGACTTTAGGTTTTTTTTTTTTTATTGCGTTTCTTCTTTCCTGTACTTTCTGAGGTTTAAATTATAACCATCTGTTTCTGAAGATATAAAAATCCTGAATTCCGTCTTCTTCCACATTAATAGAATGTGAACCCTTTGGGGAATCATGGATTAATGGAGGTGCTCGGTGACTACACTAAAATCACGATGTAAAACAATCACCAAGTTACGTCTCATTACCTATCTACCCCATTTGCCTCTCGAATCTAGTGATGAAAGGGGCATCTTTCTCTTCAAATGCATCTTCTAATGTGTTTGCCTCTTTACCTTGATTGTTTTCTGCTTGTTTGATGGTGGTGTTGACACGACGATGACGGGGTGGTGGTAAAAACTCTCTTTCCTCCAGTTCTTACTAGAAACCATTTAGTTACCTATTTGGGCTTATTCTTTTACTCATCTTTAATTCTCAAAAGAGCCCCAGATCATTCCTGGTAGGTTCAAAGGCATTTCACACTTGGGATTAATTTAATTTGCTTTCATTTTTACAGCCTATAAAGCATCGTGGGTGTGAAAAACACCACTCTAAAACTCACCATCTGCAATCATCTCGGCCCATTCTCCATTCTGCTTCCCCTCCGCTCTCAGTTCAGTAGGCAATTCTCGGTATCTTTCCAGTGAGCTGGAGGGAAAACATGACATTATGGCTGCATAAAATAACCTTTTCCATGGTGAGGAGAATCACTGAGTTCCTTTTAGTAAGTGTGCCAGACTCCAATTTTCTCTCTCCGTAGGCTCTCTCTGTTCTTCTCTCGGAAACACTTTCTTTTCTCCTCCCAATTAATAAGCCTTTATTAAGCATCCACTGTTTTCTAAGCACCATGCTGGGTGCTGGGGATATGGAGATAAACAAAACCTGGTTCTTATCCTGAAGTAACTGAAATCTAATATAGAACAAGCCATGTAAATAAATACGTACAACACAATGAATCAAGAGCCTTAGAAGAAAAGTGTTGAGGGCTGTGGAGGAGGGATGATTCATAAAATATTAAGTCTACCATGCACGATTTTCTAGTATTTGAAGATGAATTTCTGTCGCGCGCCCCGTCCTCGCCGGCAAGAACAGCACGCAACAACAGTAGGATTCTTCTGCAGAAAGCTTTAATCTTCAGCTCTTTTGTGATACAATCATCAGGGGAAGGACCCAAAGGGAAAGACTGGGCTAGCTATATAGCTCTCATGCTCCAAGCTGATTGCGCGCTGTCTGTGATGCTTCATTAGCATAGCTGCTACGATACGCCAATTGGCTAGTAGGTGAAGGTCTAATTAGCATGTGGTATGCGGCCAGGAAGTGGCGGGAATATCCAGAAGTAGTCTTTGTTTTACCTACAACTTTTTCTCAAGCTGGGCGCCATTTTTGGGTGCGGCAGGTATGGCTACCAACAAATTTCTTTTTATGTTACTATGTCATATATGCCTTTAAAATCTCTGTTTTCAAGGCTCGTGTTTTTCATCTTTTATTGTAACCCTCTACCTTTTGGAAGTTTCACAGATACGTATAACCTTTTATTGCATTAGCTGGGTCTTCGGGATCTAGAAATCAAGTAAAGAGGATTTGGAGCTAGTGATACTGCAGCATCTAGTTGATAAAAAATCTTGCAGGCATTGCAGTGAGCTGAGACTAAAGAGGCAGTGTGTCACACACCCTTGTGGTAAAGATGTAACGGGTCAGAATGAGGGAGGGAAGGAAAACTCCCCTCCAGCCACAAAGACAAAAGAGAAAGAGAAAGAGAAAGCTTGGAATGCCAGCAAGATTTTGTTTATATGTCTTTCCGGAGAACAGAAGAATACACTCCGATGTAGTTCAATGACTGCCTCACTGTCAAGGTGAAGCCTTTTTACGAACTAAAACTACAAACAAGTGAGATCAACTCAATACAGTGCTCCTTGTTATCAGGAGCCTAATCCCATGGGGAGGCTAAAACAAGGGTGTAGAACCAAAAGTAAACAGATGTTTTAAAGTGCTTGTCTGGGGGCTATGGGATGGAGTGTGGCAAGAAAATGAGAAGTATATTACTTCAGAAAGATCAGAGAACATAAAATCTTGTTTTATCTCGAAAAGGTACTCAAGTTCTGGCATCAGAGGAGTAGTTAACAGCTTATAGTCAGGGTCAAGGAGTGAAAAAATATACCAGTAAGAATTTTCTGGAAAGTGTTTAAGTTTTGGCTGATCCAGCATGATCCCCCTCGGGGTGAAATGTGGAGCTTTCAGTCCGCAGGGCCTGAGGACCTTCGGCTTGAGAAAGACTCCGTCCACTGACTGGGTGTTTCGGGCATTCTGGTGAGAAGCTCTGGCAAAGAGCTGGCAAGCTTAACTTTTTTTAAAAACTTAATTTTTAAAAGTTTGTGTCAGAGGCAGTGGGGAGTCTGAACAGCAAGATGTCCCTTGGGGCCAACCCCCAGTGAAAGGGTGTCTCAGCATGGCCGAGAGCAAATGCTGCCAGCTGGAGACACTCCGGGACTGGAAAGGATGGAGAGTCTTTGCTGATGCCACTTGGCAGCTGGCAGCCTGTGGGCCTCATCCATGGGGCCCACCCAGCCTGGGGTGCCCCGGGGGCACTTGCAGGGGCAGAGGCCTGTAGGACAGGAGGAACCCAAGAAGCAGCAGGCATTAGGAAGTCTGTTCTGTGGTGGCTGTTTGGAACAAGATGCCAGCAAGGCCTGGAGAAAGATGGTGCAGCTTCAGCGTCTGGTGTGGCGGGCGTGGAGCTGGAAGGTGGCAGGACCATGAATTCCAGCAGTTTCCAAGCCATGGAAAGGGCCTGGCAGGTACATCCCAGCAAGCTAGTGTCAAGGGCAGTGATTCCTGGGGTGAAACTCCAGGAAGTCCTTTAATGAGACAGGCTGTAAGACCTGGTGCAGAACTTCCAAGGGGGGACCTCCCATAGCTCCAGGCCCAAGAGCACAGCAGGCCCTGATGAGGGGCCCCCCATTTCCCCTTCACCATTCTACTTCACAATCCTCCACAGCAGGAAAGGCAAAGTGGTCTGCTGCTTGTGATTGGGCTTCCCTACAGTTTTGTCCAGTCTGTGTTACTGAGGTATTTTCACCCTGATTGTTCAGAATAGCGTCCCCCAAATTTTTTCATTGCATGCCCCGTCAATAAAACACTTGAACCTTTAAACCCCAATGTGCGTTTATTTACTTTTAAATTATAGTCATAAGCTCCTATGGGGTACATCCATATAAACATACACAAAAATAGAACTTACAAAAGGATGAGATAAGAAATAAAGTTTAAATAGAAGTTCTATTATTTCCTTCCAGCAACTCAGTGGAGTTCGCTTTGCATCCTATAGCATACATAGGCCCACTCTGAAGGTTAGAGGAGATCGTAGGAATCACCTGGTAGCAACCGGTTGAGAAGTCCATCATCAAACTTCTCTTGTGCTTCCATGTGTGTCATGTCAGGAGCTTTGGTGACATTGGCTCAATTCTCATCAGAGGGGAGACACTGGTCTCCAAGGGGGTGAAGCGTGGTAGGTCTCCCTGCAGGGGTGTGATTTAAGTTCACCCTCATTCCCAGGGAATTACCTGTTGTTTTCACACATAAATAGGGTTCAGTTCTGGTCTACAGACAGAAGGAAAGGAAAGGGACAAAGTTAGAATAATAGTTGTGAGCTTGCTGGAAAAAATGAGAGGAAGAGTCATTACATATAATTCCTCAGGTCCTTCTTCCTCTTTCCATGACTCCTGAAAGGCACTTTAATAATGACACTAATTATATCACTATTAAGTTTTTTATCTGGTCCTCTATAATTAAACTGTGATTATTAGGGATACATACAAGAAGGCTACTTTTCCTCTTACTGTTATTTTTCAAGAGTATTTGCTCAGTTTAAAAATTACTGCATTTATGGAAAAAGACAAGTATCAAATGATTTCACTCCTATGTCGAGTATTAGAACAAACAAAAAAACTGAAGGAACAAAATGGCAGCAGACTCACAGAACCCAAGAATAGACTAACAGTTACCAAAGGGAAAGGGACTGGGGAGGATGGGTGGGAAGGGAGGGATAAGGGGAAAAAGGGGCATTACGATCCGCACACATAATGTAGGGCGGGGGGAGCACGGGGAGGGGTGTACAACACAGAGAAGACAAGTAGTGATTTTATGGCATCTTACTATGCTGATGGACAGTGACTGTAATGGGGTATGTGGGGGGGACTTGGTGATGGGGGGAGTCTAGCAACCATAATGTTGCTCATGTAATTGTAGATTAGTGATACCAAAATAAAAAAAAATTACTGCCTTTAAAATTACTATAGCTAATTTTGGAGTGTCCCATTAAATAGAAACATTGACATCTTTGAGACTATCCCAAATCATTATGATATCATCCTTGGCTTTTGGAATTAAGTTCTGGAGAATCACGTGCCATTACATATGAACTTGGCCAATACTGCCCAGTCTGTTATTTCTCAAGGTAGTAGTGGGATTTTAGAATGATTAAATTACTATTAAACTGTGACCTCTTAGGTTTTCCTTATGGATACAATGGATAATGATGAAATCTTTGGCATCTGTGTAAGATAGCACCAAAATGTTGTCTTCACCAGTAACCTGCTTACTGCTAAAGATTCAAGGAGAAGTTTTCAGAATATATAATCAAGAGACAAAAGACATACCCATGAGTGTTATACCAAAGTAATTTGATAAATCACAATTTATTTGCTAGGCCATAAGCTCTGTGATTGTGCAGTTTGTTTCATTCATTGCTATAATGAGCACCAGAAATTGGTGCTGGCACAGAGGAAGCACTTAGTGAATATTTGTGAAATTCATGAATGAATTTATAGAAGACAAAAAGCCCAAATATTGTCACTGATACAGAACTATAAATCTGCTTAGGGAACAAAGACCTATCATTGGGGGAAAAATGTGAGATGCATTATAATTTTAAAGAAAAAAAAGAATGAATGGGTGACACTGAAGTATGAATTGAATAAGAAGGAAAACTTTTAAATTTTCTTCCACTTGTGCTCAGGCAAAGTTTAATTGTAACTTAATTTTTAATATGTACATTAGGAAGAATAATATATTCTTATATATTTTTTATATCTGACAAAAGAGCATCCAATCTATTATACAGCAAGTTGCAGCCATGAACCAGGACATTCTGGAGCAAAACGCGATCAGAAAAGACTGTGATTTGCCCTGAGAGCTGCTAAACACAGGAAAGACTAGACAGCAGCCACTACGCTGTATCCATTTATCCACTCCTTCAATAGTTCTACACTGCACACTGAGCAGGGCACTTGAGGCTATGGAGAAGATAGTGAGTTGGTCCGCAGACTCAAAGATCTCATCCTCAAGTGAAGAATCAGGGATGTGCATGGAAAAATGCCTGGATAAGAGCTGCCTGGAAAATGTGGATTTATGCAAGGTGAATGCCAATGAGGGCCGGTGGGCTCCATCCGAGGCACATGAACGCATGTACACAGCATTGAAGTGATCTGCCAGACACAGGATGAGGGGGGTGGTTTTCAGGGGGCAGTTGTTACAGAAGCCATCTGACACACAGGAGTGGCATGAGAAAGACCATGTCAGTCTGCTGGGGCAGCTGTCACAAAATAGCAGATGCAGGGGCTTAAACACAGATGTTTATTTTGGCACAGTCTTGGAGATTGCAAAGTCCAAGAATAAGGTGCCTGGTTTCCTCTGAGGCCTCTCGCCTTGACTTGCTGCCTCTTCACATGGCCATCCTTCTGTGCACATACACCCCTAGTGTCTCTCTGTGTGTTCAGATCACCAGTCAGACTGGATTAGGGCCACCCTAAGGACCTCGTTTTAATTCAGTCACCTCTTTAAAGGCCCTACCTCCAAATGCAGGCGCATTCTGAAGTCCTTAGGTTAAGGCTTCAACATATGAACTGTAGGGGAACACAATTCAACCCATAAGAACGGTTCTCAACTGTGATCACACGAACCCTGGGGGTCTCCAAGGCAGTCTGCAAAGTCAAAATTATTACCATAATAATACTAAAATGTTATTTGCCTTTTTTGCTGTGTCACCATTTACACCAATGCTGCAAAAGCAATGGGGTATAAACCTGCTGGTGCTCCAGCACCAGTCATGGCAGTGGTACCAGTGCACTAGTAGTCATGGACTCTTTGCTGCTGTCCATGATGGGTTAAAAAAAATACACCACCAGTGTTACATAAGAATGTTCCTGATCATGCAATATAAACTACTAATTGTATTAAATCTTGGCCCTTCAGCACATCTTTTCAATGTTCTGTTACAAAACAGAAGGTGTGTGTGAAGGCCTTCTGCTGCATGTCCAACCGCTGTGGTTGTCTCAAGGCAAAGCCCTTGTATAGTTGCTTGAGTTGTGAGCTGAACTAACTGCTTTCTTCATGGACGCTCTTTCTACTTGAAAGAATAAGTGGCAACTATGGTTCTTTAGACTTGACTGCTTAGCAGACATTTTCTTGACAATGAACCAGGTAAGCTTGCCACACCAAGTAAAAGCAGGCAGCAGTATTGGTTTCTTTTGTGCTTTTAAGCAAAAGTTAGATTTCTAAAAATTTTGTATCAGGTTTTATAAGCTTGACAGCTTCCCAATACTTAAAGCCTTTTCAGATGAGATTAGCACTGATATTAATTTGATATTATATAGTGAAATGGGTTAACATTTGGAAGATCTTCACAACTCAGTGAACCAACATCTTCCAGACAGTTGCTGTGTGATGTTATAATATTATGCATGGGTATGGATTAAAGATGCATTCAAAGTGTAAGCCAGAACAATAGATTAATTCAAAGGAGTAGGGAAATTTCACTGATAGAGATTTGGACTCCACACTGCAACCTAACTTAAGAAATTGCTACTTGTCTACTTTTGAGGAGGTTTCAAAGAAGAATATCCACAATTAGAAGGCTACAAAAACCCTCCTCTCTTTTTGTGACGCATATTTTGTACGAGGTCAGTTTTTATTTTTCACATGCTTAAACTAAAACAACATATTCAACAGAGTGAATGCAAAAGTAAATGTGACAATCCAGCTGTTCAATAGGTTTCAGATGTGTTTTCAACAACTTAAAAACAACTGCAGACTGGATAGAATGAATATATTACACAATTTAGGAACACTCTACATTACTGGTGCCAAAGGGACAAGAACAGTAACCCTGAAGGAGTGCTCCAAGAGACCAGATACGTCTTGTTTATGGACGTCCCCTCATGCCCAGGGCAATGCCTGCCTCATAGTAGGTGCTCAAGAGACATTTACTGAATAATCAAATGAATGACTGTTATGCTAACTTTCATATAATACAGTTAATGATCAACCATCAAGAATTTATTACACAGCTCTTATATGATTGAAACTGGCCTAGAAATTATAAAACATAGGTACTATAGACAGAATGTTTCTGTCCCCCTCAAATTCGTATATGGAAGCCTCAATATAATGGTATTAGGAGGTGGAGGCTTTGGTAGGTGATTTAATAGGCAACTTTGGCCTCATGAATGGGATTAGCACCCTTATAAAAGAGACCGAGAGAGCTCCCCCACCCCTCATGCCATGTGAGCACACAGTGAAAAGACAGCTTTCTATGAATCAGGAAGTAGCTCTCGTGAGACACCTCAGTCTTGGACTTCCCAGCCTCCTGAACTATGAAAAATATATTTCAGTTTCTTATAAGCTACCCAGGCTATGATATTTTTGTTATAGTAGCTCAGATGGACTAAGACGATGTGCTTGAATCATAAAATATGATCTCACTTGTGAAGGTGTTTGCTATAGATTGAGAATGGAGATGATTACATGCAGGGAATAACTGAGTGTGTTGAAGGGCTCAAGGAGATAGACTTTGAGCTAGAATGAGAAAAAGCAGCAAAGTGAGGTCCCAAATCTACATGTTGAGAGGCAGATAATTTTGATAGAGAGAATGGGATAAAACTATAAAAGACCTGAAAAATTAGGGGATTGAATCAAAAACAATTACATTTTTGAGCTGGAAGAGAACTTACATATTATCCAGTCTCATCATTGCTACTTTAGAAGTGAGAAACTTGGGCCCAGAGGTGAGAGACTTGCCCAAGGACACATGTCAACGTGTGGTACACAGGACTCTTGATTCCCAGGAAAGGTAACCTTTTATTTATTCTTACATCACACTGCTGAGATCAAACTGGGACTTGTTACAATAAGTAACAGAAGCCATTATAGCTCCTGGGTCAGAAGCCGTTCTAGCCGTTATTCCACATGGATTTATTGCTGAGTGAATGAGGAAAGCATTGTTTCAGGAACATTCGTCTGGAAAAGGGAAGGAGGAAGATACCTCAGCCAGGTGTCTTCGTCCATTCAGGCCGCTAACAAAGTACCAGAGCCTGGGTGACTTACGAACAACCGATAGTTATTTCTTACGATTCAGAGACTGGGAGTCACAAGAGCTGGCTTCTTGGTTCGTAGACACCATCTCCGCCTCTCTGGGTCTTTCTTAAGAGAGAATGAAACCCATTCAGGAGACTCCGCCCTTGTGATCTCGTCACCTCCTAAAGGCCCCACCTCCTAACACCTCACAGTGGGGATTAGGATTTCAGCACCCTGATTTTGGGGAGACAAACATTCAGTCTTGACCCTAGAGTTAGAGTATCTGCAACCCAAACTGGAAGACCTCTACTCTGGTGATATCAGGGAAGGTTTGGAAAGGAAAAATTAAAACTGAAATACAGGAATTCGTGACAGCTTGGAAACTGAACTAAAGCATCTGAAGAACTAAAAAATGACCTTCACAGCTTCAGTCTCCCAGAAAGGAAAGCAGGTAATACATGTTTGAAGGTAGTGGTGGGAAAACAGCTAAGCTGTTTTCTGATTACACCTCTTCCTAATAAACCTAACAACAGTTTTTCGATTCTGCAAAAAGTGTATTGTTTTACAGCATTTTTCCTCCATTTTTGCTTGTCTCCTAAAGTGCTTTCTGTTCTTTGACCTACTGTAACATCTATATCACTAAGAATGGTCATAGGACAGTTATACATCAATAAGATGAAGAATTAAGATAAAGACTCTGTTAGGTTAAAGGAAAACACTTTCCATGAGTGTATCACGAGGCTTCTGGGGAAGGCAGTGGGGTGGCTCTTCTGAGTGGTTGCTTTGGTTCTCATTCCCTTGGTTGCCGGAGTCCAGCTCCAGCGGGGGGGTGTGAAGCCCAAAAGGATGAGACGGAGTCGGCGCGTGGAGAGACAGGACACGGAGTCAGATGGAGGTGGTCTCTCGACAAAGTGTCGATGACAGCTTTATTTATACCATTGTGCACAAGGATATGATTATTTTTTATTTTTCTGATGATTAATTAGTATAGGCAGTTGGTTAATAAGTATAGGCCAGCTTTTTTCTTTCTTTTACTTTCTAATCTATTCATGGTTGGTCAAGCGTTAGACAGGTGATTGTTTTTCTGTTCCTTGACAGAAACTTTTCCTAGCAACATGGACTCTATTGTGTTTTACAATTCTATGCAATGCAGTTTCTAAGTAGTGTGTGTGACCATAGGAGCATGCAGTATGTAGCAGCGACTATGGAGTCCTTCAGCTCAGGGTGAAATACAGGTCATCTAGTGCCACAGTTAGCTAGGATTCTTTCCCACAAAAATATTCTTAGAGGCTTTAATAAATTTATAATCAATCTAAAATCATAAACTCATATCTTCACCTTATACTCCTTTATAGGGCACAGTAGGCAGCAAACTAAATTTCTCCTTCTTATCTACATTTCTCTTTCTTCTGTGTAGATACCAAAATCTCCCTGACATATGCTACACAGGTCTCCATGACTCCACTACTGCAGGGACTGAACAAGTTCTTACATGGTGAACAATGCAGGGGCATTCAGAACATAAAAACCGTTTCTGTTTTAACTACAAACCTTAAACTATAAACAATCACATCAAATATAATGTATGATTATTCATTTGATTTTTATACTTTATATATGAATCTAATAAAATGTTAATGTGGTAGGTAAATGCAAGATATAGATAGAAAGCATGATTTAGAACTGTAAGAAGGCAGGTGTAGATGATCAGGTTTGTGCCTACAGACCAGGTCTTAATCCAAGCTGAACAAGGGCAACAAAACATCCACAGGTGTAGATTTCTCTCAAAACTGGGGGGGTGAGGTTCTAAGCCTCACCTCTGTTGATCCCCAATTTCTCACCTGATGGCCCCCCTGCGACTGTGCCTGTCTTAGGTTGTTCCTCCCTTGAGGAATCTTACCCGTCTCTGGCTAACCAGCCATCTTCTGGAGCCATACAGGGAAATGTAAAGTTGGTAAGTGAGAGAGAAGTAATGTTCTTTGAAAATGTTAGTTTTTTACTTCTTTGCAGATTTGTGCTCCATGGCTTCTATGCCCAGCACTTGTTTTGAGGTACCTTTACTTCCTGGAAAATTATGGTACTTGGTAATTTTACATATGAGGCACAAATTCTAGTAAAGGGCCGTAATTAGGAAAGAAGAAAAACAAACTATAGAAGTAGTAGAGGGAAGAAAACATGAGATGATTAATTAAGTGTCAACAGGGTTATTCTATTCAATATTTTCTCATGACTCTATTTCTATAAAACTTTCCATTACTAGTTTCACTAGCAAAACAAGGGGGGCATTTTCAGTGGAAATGGGGTGGTCCATGTTTGACTGACTAACAGCAGGTTTCAGTACTTTATGCCAAGATCGCCATTTGGCCCCTGAGTGTTCTATTCTTCAGGAGCACCGTCCTGAAAAGTTTTTGGAAAGTTTATGTTCTCATCCTTTCCACATTGCTTAGCAAAGGTTAGCTTAGCTCTTGGCAATAATGCAAGCAAAAACAAAACCAATAGTATAATGGAGAAAAACAAAATCAAGGTGGGTAATAGAGGGAGCCAGCTGCGAAGGCCCCTGCCTTATGGGGGTCTTCTTCCAGCCTGAGCTTCGCTACACAGCTTGAGTAGCATGGCTCCCGGCACTTGGTGCCTCAGTGCTGGTATCTGCTCTGGAGATAACATCACAGGGGTCATGAAGTGAAAGCAAACAAAAACATTTATTTATAACTAACATTACCAAAGCAGTATTGCATGTAGTCAACTAATACAGAGGGCACTCTAGAATAAAAATAATAATCCTTTTTCTACAAAAATGCACTGTTCATTCTCATGCTGACAGCATGCACCACAAAGATCATTGATTTGTATTTGGAAACTTTTATAAACTTTATTTTGGATACAAAGAAATTTGTGGAATGGCCGGAATGTAGGAGTACTGCAAGAGATTAGGAAGGCTGTATGGTAAAGAAAATTTTTAAATCTATGCAAGATGCTCTACTGTCATGCATACTGTTTTCCTGTGCTTAGTTCCATCCATTCTCTCAGTGCATGATTCACTCTTGACTGCAGTATTGGTTTCACTATTGTGCACATTATCTTGGTAAACACATGGTATTTACCTTGCCACATACACTTGAACTGCACTGTCCCATATAGTAGCCACCAACTGTATGTGGCTACTCAAATTTAAATTTATATTAATTAGAATTAAATAAAATTGTAAAAATCCAGCTCCTTATTCTCAACCAACCCGATTTCAAGTGCTTGATACCTTATAAGGCTAGTGATTACCATATTGGAGAGTGCAAATACAGAATATTTCTCTTGTTACAGAAAGTTCTATTGAACAGCGGTTACCTAGAACATAATCTGTAATTTCACTTTTTGATGTATGCCTGTGTAAAGATCATACCTGATTTTTGAAGAATACTACTTGAAAAATTAATTACATGGAAAAGAATGAGTTTTTGTTTTGGAATTTTCTTTACAAATTCATGTTTTTAAAATAATTTGAGTCCCTCAAAAGCATCTATTTGCAGAGCAGCTTTCTTCCAAGTTGCTTATCTAACTTCCAGCATTCATTTATTCATTCACAAATATTTAATGACTGCCTTCTGTGTTCCAGACACACTTCTGGGCTTTGGAACAAAACAAATAAAATCCCTGGCCTCATGGAGCTTATGTTGTACCCAGTGGGATGAGAGGTAAATATTATTTCTCTTTTCAGGGCCTTTTGTGCCAAAGCAGGGAACAAAATGAGAATATTCCAGTTCTTACGTTGTTGCTCATTAAGAAGTCATAGAAAGAAAACATGTTAAAAAAAAAAAAAGGAAAACATGTTATAGGCATAGAAAAATATTAAGAATACATAACTTCTGATTTTTAAAGCCATTCTTATTACCAAAAACTAAAAAACCTTGCAAAAAAATTTAAAATATTATTCTGACAAACCATGTTGTCTGACACTGTACAAAGAACTTACACACAGTTTCCAGTGTCACCCTCCTCCTCCATTAATCAGAATGTCTGCAGTCGTAAGAGGCTTTAGCTTCTTCTATTCCAGTTTCCTCCCAAAACATCCAGCCATGAAACCATTTAACCTCCAGCTGAGCTCTTGGGGTTACAGAAAACTCACCAATTTAGTAAACAGCCAGAGCACATTTTCATCAGTCTTAACTTTCATTATTATTAATAGTACAGTATCACATATTCATGGTTAATCATCTAGAAATAACAGATAAAAACAAAATGTTAAATTAATTATATTCCTGCTACCCAGAGAGATAACCATTTATTTGATACACATTCCTTAAGGATTTCTATCCCTGTCTCTATCTTTATCTCTGTCTCTATCTGTATACATATTTATTTCTATTAAATTAAAATGGTATCATTTGTATCCTCCTTTTCTCCCCTTAACCAAATAGTACATATTTTCATTCAATATATGTGATGTATAACTCTACATCACCATTTAAATAGCTGTATAATGTTCCATTCGATGAGTGTATCATGATTTATTCAAGCCCTTGTTGTACATTTATGATGTTGTTCTAAATGTTTCATTTTTATAACCAATACTGTGTTGAGTATCCCTGTACATAAATCTTTATGAATCTGATTAAACTTCAGTGACCAAAATGTAGAAGTAAAATTCCTGGGTTAAAGGTTCTGTACATATTTAAGACTTTTCATACATATTAACAAATTCTGTCCAAGAAAAATTATACATTTACTCTTCTTCCAGCAGTAATGAGAATGCTCTTTTCCCCAAGCCCTCACTTGTGACACTGTTGTGAGAACTCTACCTTTCTCTATTTTCTACTCATTGGTTCCCAGCTTGAGCCTGGGACAAACTTTCTAGTGTTTGTACAAAACTGTCATGTCCCTGCACAGTTTCTTTTTTAGACTTAACATCCCTCCAGTATGGATTAATAAATTATTGTCAGCCAAGCACCTGGAGGATCAATAGTCCTGTCCTTGATCTTTTACTTTTCAACATTCTAATAGATGACTTGGAGGAAGCTATAAAAAGCATGCTTGCAAATTCTGCTCAATATTTATTTAGTGCCTGCCAGATGCCAAGTGTGATGCCTTGTTCTAAAGACATAAATACAAATGAGTTCTCTTCCCTGCCCTGGATTTGCTCATGGAACTGTCCAGAGCAAAAAGTGTGTAACGGGGCTGGACCTGGTGATTTCCAACATGACACATGTAGTCAATGATGTTAGTGACAGTGGGCATCAGCCATCCCCTTCTCCTTCATGGGGCTACGGAATGCTCACTGGGAGACAATGCTCTATTCAACAGATACTTATTGAGCACCTCCGTGTGTCAGGCCTGTTCTCCAGAACCATCCCCAGAAATTATTTTTTGAAGCGTTATGCCCTTTCCCCAGTACAGCCACCAGCAGAAACGTTTTCCCAGTACCCTTGGACGCACGTATCCTCTGACTTAACTATGGCTCTCCCGTCTCAGTTATTTTCTCTGGCAATTTCCCTAGAGAAATTTTGGCTGGCTTATCTAAAACCAAATGCATTTTGAAGAGTTTTAGGACCCACACGTATTAACCTTAAAGGGAGATTAGCTGCTTCAAATCCCTTGGGGAGGGGAAGTAGGCAGGGCATAAATACCTAAGATGGTAATTCCAACAGTCCTCTGTGAAATATAAATTAGGCTGCAGTAGAAAAAGAAATGCTCCAAACTCTAAAACATTCAGCACTTGGGAACTGACAGATGATTCTGTTACTAATATTACACATCCAGAAATTTCTTCCAAACTGGACTCTGAAATCAGCTCACCCCTATGTCCCATTTCCTCCTGTGCAGTAACAGCCAGGTCTTAGGTTCACTTTATCCCCAGAGACTGGGGCTGGGTTGTTAGCCACACAGGGAAGCCCTCGTGTCTGACAGCCCTTGACACAGGAAACAGCTTCTCTCTCCTGCGGGCCTTCTGGTCAGATATCCTGGCAGGGCCAGGAGGGCCTAGCAAATGTTACCGTACTTTGAACTGTTGCGCGTTGGGTGCCAAAAATCAATGGCCCTTCTTTCCAGAGAAGTACAGTCAACTCAGAATGTGAAGGGCGAAATAATGAAGCCTACCTGTTCTAATCCTTGGGTGGATGCCTGATGTTTTTTGGTTTGCTGTCACAGCTGCTTGCAGCGATTGGAGCAAAACAGCTGATCTCTGCCTTTAGTGTGTTTTATGAACTACGCCCCACTCCCTGAAGTTCAGGAAGGGTGTCAGGGACTGGCTCTGCCTCACGCTCACCTTTCCAGAGTTTTAGGGCTGAAAGGAGGAAAAACAATGTGCCTGCCCTCCTTCCCCGCCCAGTCACTCCCACGCGGGTCTAAGTCTTCATTTTCCAAGTCAAGGTCTGTTCATACTCTCTACAAACACAGCCGCCCTTTGGCCTGTCCCTGTTCCTCAGGGTGCACACATCGCCGGTGTGGTGAGATCCACTCTGGAGCCTGGAAAAGGGAAAGGCCTGTGCAGGCTCCAGCCGGGCCTGGAGGCTGTCTCAGCAGGGAACTCCAAAGCCTTGGCTACAGGAGCATGGTTTGGAAGTGGGGGCACTGAGTGGGGGCAAGACCTCTCAGCCTGTGGGCTCCTAGTTCTGGAGGAGGGGCAAGCCAAAGGCAGCCACAGGTCCTCGAAAGCAGACAGCCCAGCACGGGGCATCTCCAGTTTGGATCTGTGGGCCTTACTGTACACACACACAGACTCCCTCTCTGTCTCTCTCCCTCTTAATTCTTCCCTTCTCCTTTTTTTTTACTTTAAATTTTATTGAGATCTTTACAGATTCATATGCAGTTATAAGAAATAATGTAGAACTTGGGACATGTTAGCTGGAGTATCCAGACACGTATATGAAAAGTCCTACACGGAGTCAGATGAGAAGAGAGGTAAGGGCAGGCCACAGGCAGCAGTAGGGAATTGTGAATTGGAACCTGCTTTCCACATCAGTATGAAGTTTTGTTTGTCAAGGAAGAAGGCTGTAACATGTCATTTAACAGTTAATTAGATGGGTTTATAACTTCTAAATATTTAGACACATGGCATGTGGGCCTCCCTTTGTGTCCCTGCCCAACACCCCACAAAGGTTAGGTGTGAGCCTAGAACTGGAGGGAAGTTTATTCCTAATTATCCCTGGAGATAGTCTGAAGGTTCTGAAATCTAACTAGAACAACATACTAGGTCCCATAAAAGGCCCCATCCCTCTTGCGGAGAGCCTTCTAAGAGTCTGGTAGCCTATAGAAGGCGCGTGCTAGGAGCATCAGGGATGGTGTGTGGAAAACTGGAGAGAGGAAAGCTTCTCTTGGTGAGGCTGAAACAAAAACTCTTGTTCCCCAGGGATAAATGGTCCATGTTCACTACAGTTGACTGCTTTGGTGTTTTCCTCTTTGTTCTTGTTCTTTTGGGATTTCCCTTAACATCCTAGTAAAACTCCGCATGAAAAACTGTATGCCTTGACTGACCTGAGAGGCCCAGGGGGATGTGGACTTGACTAGCTGGTGAACTCAGAGCCCCAGGACTTAGGACAGAGCCAGCAGTCAGGGAAGGTGGAGTCCTGGCAACATTTTGTGACCTCTGCTACATTGCCCTTCACAGGATTGACAGGATCCAGAGCTTCAGGAAGGCAGGGCCTGGTCCTGTCCTACTCTAGGGCCCAGAGTGTGTGCGCGCTCAGACAATGTTGAATGAGTGAAAAGATGTCCTCATCTACCACAGTATACAAAGTAAACACTTAATAACTTGTTGAATTATTTTCAAATAATGTATTAAGTAAAATTATAATGAACAAAAATGTATAAATAATACATATACATATTATATAATTATATAAATAGTATAAGCATACATAATCATAAAATCAAAATATAATTAATAGTAAATTATTAATTTAAAGTTTAAATAGTAAATAATAAACTATTTAGACCATTTGATTGAATTTTTAAACTAAATTTACTAATAGAAAGTCTGACCATTTTGTCTAAAGAGAGAGAAATGCAAATTGCTATGTTACCAGACTGAAAACAGGGGGATGGTTTAAAATAGCTTCAAGCAATTGCATCATAATTTCTTCCTGATTTTAGCCTACCAGAGCACCATGTTCTGAATTGTTTGCCGTTTCCTTGACAGATCTTCTCTTCCTTAAGATATTTATTGCATTTGTAGAACAAGTTCTTCCACCAAAATAAAGAACCATTGCTTCTAGAACAGGTTTGCCAAGTAAGGCTGCTCAGGTTGTCTCTATTTATGTGTTTATTTCAAGTTCTTAAAGGTCCCTAGATTGTTTTAGAGTAAGTGCTTGCAGTATTTATGTTTAGTATTAACAGCTCTATCAAATTTTCCAAGAGCTATGTATCTGACCTATGGCCACAATGTATTGACCTGTTACCATGATTCTATGCAAGGTGGACTGCAGCCCATTCTGACCCATTCTTATCCACAGCAATTAAAGGTTATAAGACAAGTAGATCAATGGAATGGAATTGAAAGTCCAGAAATGAACCTGTACAACTATGGCTAATTGACAAGGGTTCCAAGACAATAAAATGGGGGGAAGAATATTCTTTCAATAAATGGTGCTAGGACAACTGGATATTCAGGAGCAAAAGAATGAAGTTGGACCTCTATTTTACAGCATATATAAAAGTCAACCAAATATGGTGCTTGCTTCGGCAGCACATATACTAAAATTGGAATGATACAGAGAAGATTAGCATGGTCCCTGTGCAAGGATGACACACAAATTCGTGAAAAAAAAAATCAACCAAATATGGGTCAAAGACCTAAGTTTAGAAGCTAAAACTACAAAATGCTTAGAAGGAAACAGAAGCAAATCTTCCTGACCTCAGATTTGGCAACAGATTCTTAGAAATGGCATAAAAGTACAAGCTACAAAGAAAAAACAAACTGGACTTCATAAAAATTAAAATCTTTGGTGTATCAAAGGACAACCAAGAAAGTGAAAATACAACCTACACAATGGGAGAAGGTATTTGCAAATCATGTATCTGATGAGGGACTTGTATCCCAGAGTGTATAAAGAACTCTTTAGAACTCAGTTACACAAGACACAAAACCAAATTAAAAAATGGCAAAGGACTAGAATAGATGTTTCTCCAAAGAAGATACATAAATGACCAACAAGCACATGAAAAGATGTTCAACATCATTAGTCATCAGGAAAATACAAGTCAAAACTACAAAAAAATACCATTTCACACCCACAAGGAAGGCTACAATCAGAAAAAAATACATAAACAGAAAATAAGTGTTGCCAAGGATACAGAGAAATTGGAATCCTCAAAAATTGCTGATGGTAATGTAAAATGTTACAGCCACTGTGGAAAATGGTTTGATGGTTCCTCAAAAAGCTAAATTTAGAATGACTGTATGATCCAACATCCTAGGTCTATACCCGGAAGAACTGAAAAAGGCACTTGAACAATTGCATGTACACAAATGTTCATTATAGCACTATTCGCAATAGCCAAGAGGTGGAAACAACCCATATGACCATCAGTGGATAAACAAAATGTGATATAGCTATACAGTGGAATGGAATGGAATTCAGCCATAATATTACAATGCCACATGCTACATTCTATAATGTGGATGAATTTATGCTAAGTGGAAGAAGCCAGATGCAAAAGTTCACAAAGGGTATGCTTCCATTTACATAGAGAATAGGTATATCCATAGAGACAGAGAGCAAAGTAGTATTTGCCAGGGGTTGAGAGAAGTGGGACATGGAGAGTGACTGCTTCAAAGAGCTTTCCTTTGGAGGTGATGAAAATGGGGGGACTAGACAGAGGTAATGGCTGCACAACATTGTGAGTGTACTGTCACTGAACTCTATACTTTAAAATAGTTTATGTTATTCAGATTTTACTTCAAAAAAAAAAAAAGAAAAATGACAACAGTGAGGCACTTGTCCCTGTCCCAGACACCTCTGTGGAGCTGCCTCCATGGGCCTGAATGAATCCTAGGCCCCCAAAACTCTAGGGTAGTCCTTCAGATGCTAAGCCAATCCTCAGGCGAGCAGGAAGCACAGCACAGCCCTGTCCTTCCATTCACTGGGGCTTCAGAGAAAGTCACACGAGCCAGGGTCCCCCTGCTCACCTTTCCCCAGCCCTCTGTTATTAAACAAGTCTTGGATGTGGTACCAGGTCTGATTTGACCATAATTTGTGGAGCCCAGTGCAAAATGAAATTGCAGGGCCGTCTGTTAAAAGACTATTAAGAATTCCAAGACGGCAATAGCAGATCCTTTAAACAAGCACAGGGCTCTTCTCCTCTGCATCCTGTCTGCACTAGTCACTGTGCCCTGGTGATACCCCAGAGCTCACTATATTGAATGCCAGGGGATTGGGAGCAAGTAAGACCAGCCTGAGGCCCTGCACCCATGGGGAGGCAGGCTTGATGAACCCTAGGGCCCTCTCCAGCCCTGAAGTCCTATATTTAACCTAGGCCAACATGTACTATTGCCCCTATTTTCACAGAATGAGACTGAGACTCAGAGAGGTTGAGTAACTTCAATGAGGTGGCACAGCTGCTGTTGTGTTTCATTTTGAGCATAAATGTAACTTAGAAAAACTTAAGACATTTATTTCTTTAACTTTTCGTAGTACTGGCTCATATGTAGTCACGTGCTAGGACTCTGTTTCGAGCAGGACTTTTTTTTTTAATAGCTTTGCTGGCTAAGTTTCAGTTTCATTTCATTTTCTTTCTGTCATTATGTTTCAGTTCTGTTCTTGAGATACTTGCTTTCCCTTTTAGTGGTATTATCTGATCCTGTTTGGTATAATTGTTCCTTTGTATCCTTAAGCCTGATTAAAATATACCAATTATTCTAAAGCAATTAGTCCCAAACAGGAAGGTTAAACAGATGTCAGGCTTAATACTGCAAATTTATGCTAGCATTAAGCAAAATGCATCTACTATGTTAGTATCAGAAATTTGTCCCATAGCTGCCTCAGTACCTATGTATCCATGGCTGGACTTACCCTATCCATGCATTCCTTCATGTGAAAAGGCCATCAGGAATCTCTGACACCCTGATCAGCCTACGTGAATGAACCATACGCAGTATTTCTCCCTTTGCTGGAGAAAGGATGAGAACTTTCTAAACCAGCTGGTGGTCTGCCCATCAAGTGAGGAAAGGAGCAGTCTCCTAATTAACAGGTTACCTTCAACACTATCAAAACTGAAATAGCCCAAGGACTTCATGGAACAATATGATCTAGAAAGTTTGAGGAAAGGACTCCAAATAGTGACTAGGTGGTTAGATAACTCTTTCCCCCAATACCTTAGGGGGGGAAAGATTGACCTTCTATTTAGACAACCATGCATACTTCACAGGCAAAATTACTAAGATATTTAAAATCGAAGAAATGTGCTTGAAACTTAAATCCTTCATGCCCCCTACTTGAAATTATATTGTTTTCCACTCCAAATTTCATTTTTGCTCAATTTTGACAATTTGGAAAGCAGAAAAAAGTAGAAAGAGAAAGAAAAAGTTAAAATTGTAATTTTGCCTCTTAGCATTTGGGTATATTCTCTGTTTCTTTTTCCTATTACATTTTTGCATATTGTTTTGACAATGAGATATGTAAAATTTTATATCCAGTTTTTTTTCACTTAATACTGTGTTATAGCATTTCTCTGGGTTGATATAATATGTATGTAATGTATTGTCCATTCACTTATTTTTTGACAGTAATATTACAAATTATCCTATTATGAACATGTTTGCATATAAAGCATCTTTTTTTTTTTTTTTCTGATTTAGGGTTATTTCCTTAGGGTGCATTCCCAGAAATAAGTACACTAAAAAGTACAAAAAATTTTAAGATTCCTGATACATTGTCAAATTGCTTTACAAAATGGCTGTAGCAGTTTATGCTCATGTAGCCTATTTAAAGTAAATGTTTTTGGTAAACTCAGCTATTTAAAGTTGTCTGAAGCAAATAATCTATTAAAGCAGTTTGCCACACATCTAATTTATGAAAAAATGTCCTTTATTTTACCTATACCTCTGAAAGATTTTTAGCAATTCACTGTGACCGTATTTGAATTTAAAAATCAAGCTTTCACCAGTTTATTTGTTTAACAGAGAGGCACAAAGAGAAGTATTAGCATATGGCCTATATCCCATAGGATAGACAAGAATTATACACAGAAATAGCTGGGGGGAAATTGGGTTGCTGAGCTAGGTGGTCAGTGCTATGGTGGCTCAGAGGGAGACAGGGATGGGTGGAGAAGATAGGTTATTTTCCTCTAAAAGTGGTGGAACCTGATACTGAAGCATGGTAAGGTTTGGACAAATACAGACGAGGGGAAAAGGAACTTCTAGGCTGGGAAAACAGGATTCACAAAGATGATCATCATAAACATTGGAAAATGAGACAGTAGGCTAAAATTTGCAAGTGATGTGGACTATATTTGTACACTAAATTCTGATGTTCCATTTCCTGATTTTTATTTAAAGAAATCAGTCCACAGAAGCTCATATAATTTTAGAGCCAGAAGGGACCATAGCAATTACTCAACTCAGTACCTCCCATATCCTATATTTTGCAAAGAAGTAGACATTAGCGAGGGATTGTAAGCTCTATGTCCTAATTCCCGGGAGACTGCTCTTTCTACTGGCCCTATACAATCAGGTACACCATATGGGAATCTGACACACAGATCAGGATTATTTAATGCTTTATATGGTGTTATGTTCATATGGTTCTACACACACACACACACACACACACACACACACACACACACACAGCATTCTAAAAGAGCCTGGGAGAATAAGAAAAGAATGAGAGAATGAGAGGCTGGGGGGTGGAATGCTAAGTAGGAATGGTTATGAAGGTTTGAAGAGGTGACTGAGTTTTGAACAGCTTCAAAGTTTAGTTCCATACCTGTATTTTGTGTGGAATGATTAAATGGCATAACTAACTATTGGAACTATTTGTATCTTAGATACTTAAGTGTATTTACAGAAGGTCTACAAATACAATCATCATATAAATTTCTGTTTAACCTTTACTACATAGAAGCCACACTGCTAAGTTTTATAAACAATGCAATAAATAATAAGGTGGAGGATGTAGCCCCAAGAAGCTCACAGTTTGATACAACTTCTACGTAACTTCTGTTACCTAATCAGTGTCTTACAAAGAATGGGCACTCAATATATATTCGCAAAAGGAAGGAGGGAAGGAAGGGAGGAAGGAAGGGAGGAAGGGATGAAAGAAGGAAGGAGAAAGACTATTTCCAAATGGAATAGCCATGGGAGAGATCCTGAAAGAGTGGAGATTTGAGCTTGGTCCTTGAGGATGGTTAAGATTTAGAAGAGAGAAGAGGATATAGGGAGCATTCCAGACAAGGAATAAAACAGAAGGCTAAGTACCTATTCTTGGCAAGTTAGATAAACATGTTCTCTGATCGCTAAAAATTAACTTTAGAAACTAGATAAATGTGGTATATACCAGGCATGTGAACATACACGTAGCATAAAATTGAAAGTATCTCTCCAAGAGATAACTTTAGAGCAAAAGAAAAAATATATTCTAAATGATACCACTGAAAGGAAATAAAACTATTTGTCCTAAAAATAAACCAAAAAACAGCAAAAAAACTAAGCAAAAACCACATCCTAAAACTTTCCTGTCATATTGCTATAGACGAGAACTGTCAGGAACGGAAAATGCATCGTTTCTTGAAATGTCTAAAAGGTATTTGTGATTAGTGATCACAGAGTCACAAAATACTACTGGATGCTGATTCTCTCCTGGTGGAAAAGGTATGTAAGTTCATTTCTATGTGATTGCATGGGGGCAAAGGTGTTACAAGTATACACAGATCACTCACTCTGCACACAATACCTTTGCCCCAAATAACTCTCTAACAACTTTTATAAAGTGAAAGAATTAAAGCTATTATTCTAGGTTCTAGTCCCTAAAACATAAAGGCTTTCTTTCCTTTTTTGAGAATTTTAAACTGTAAGAAAAGACATGTGCTATTCACTGATGCAGAACACATGTAAAGAGTTTTTGTTACAATTTTCTTTTTCCATTAAGAGCATTTGTGAGGTTTTTGTTTTGATGGAAAGGGGCTTAATAATTATTTAATCTAAACCCTGAAAGTTGTTTGTAGAAGCATGTTGATATACAACAACATAGTGTTAAAGACAGGACTTGGAGGGGAGTGTTTACACTTCCTATAAATAGTAAATCACCTATAAATTACAAGGTAAATGAACTCAGGCAGTAGTAAATGAACCTATATATAAACAGTTTCTACATTTTGCATGAAGTGGAAACAATATTAACTAGACTGTGAAAAGTTAAGGATGTATATTTTATCCCTATAGAAACGGGAGGCAGCATAGGGGTAAACGGAGGGGGCAGGGGCGGGAATGCCAGAATGATAGGGAGAAGCATGGTAGACCCTTTTTCTAAAAGCCAACGATGAAGTTGGACAAAACTATCAAAAATGATTATTTCAGAACTCAGTAAGTTGCCCAAAGTCATACAACAGGTTGAGAAGAATTCATTTGAGATAAAGTACTGAACTTCAGTAAGATTATTGGAAGTCTGTGGTATTTTAGCCCAGAGCTGCACCCCCCAGCCCTTCTTCCCTCAGCTCCTGGTGAGGTAGTTCTACTCACGCAGAAGGCCGTGCAATGAGAGGCAGCTGCCAGAGGGTCTGAACCCAGCAACATATAAAGAGAATTATATATTATGACCAAGTGAGATTTATCCTAGGAATACAAGGTGAGTTCACTATCTAAATATCATTTAATACAGTACACTATGTAATAAAGTACACGAACCGCATGATCACCTCAAAAGACCCAGAAAAAGCATACAACCAAATCTAACACCTATTCAAAATAAAAACTCTCAGCAAACTTTCTATTTTCTATTCAAAAAATAGAAACTCCCATAATCTAATAAAGGGCATTTATGAAAAATGTACAGCTAACATCATACTCAATGGTGAAATACTGAATTTTTTCCACACTAAGATTAAGGTAAGGATGTCCACTCTCATCACGTCTATTCAACATTGTATTAGAAATTTTAGCCAGTGTGAACAGGGAAGAAAGAAAAAGACACATTGATCAGAAAGGAAAAAGTACAACTTGTCTTTATTCACAGACCTGTAATCATATATAAATTTTAAGAACACACACAACTACTAAAATGAACGAGTCAGCAAAGTGCTGAATACAAGATCTACATGTGCAAGTCAATTGTATTTCTATATACTAGTAAGGAACAATCCAAAATTAAAATTAAATCAATATAGTTCTAAGTTAAAAATGAAATGTAGCACCCTCCAAAATACAGTGTATAATATGTATACTCTACAACAAATATACACACCTTTATGTGTGCATACTCACACACATACAATCTCAGGACAATATTGGAAAAGAATTGTAAGTAGTTACCTGTAGGCAGTGGAATTACAGCTAATTAAAAATTTTTTTATTTTAACCAAATTTTTAATATGAACATGTGTGGCTTTTCTAGTCAGAAAAGTGGCAAATGTTATTTTCAGTTCTTTCGATCCTTGAATTGGAAGTATTTCACATTGTCTAGGTGGTTTGGTAGTTGGAACATAGTTTTGCAGGGCCAGCCAGGGTGTGAATCATACCACATTTTAGCATAAGACCTTGGGAAAAGGGCTGTTTCCTCATCTCTAGACGGCATGTATCGGGAGGATGTTACGAAGATTAATAGAAAGTGTGTATAAAGTGATTAGCACAGTAGCACAGAATTCAGTGCTCAACAAATGGCCTTTATTACTGTTGCTGTTACTCTGCTTAGATAACTGTAGGAAAATGATTCTTTTCTCCTGGCTCTTCTTTGCTCCATCTGACTTCTTCATTAGAATAAGGAACACACTGGCCTGTAAGGATTAGGAGCTGGAGATAATCACATCAGCTCTGTGCATTGTTAGAACAACTCTAAATTTGAGTCATTCAATAGCTACATGATATCAACTCTGAAGGTCACTATTCCAGTCCACAGGCAGGATGTGCTAGAAGGGAGAGTCATGGAGCAGCCATAGCCAGAGCTGTCCCAGATGGGAGCAGAAGCTAGAATGAACTCACAGCATGCTTTCCCTCCTTGCCATTGGACACTACAGGCTTTGTGAGACCCTGCAGCCAGAGGGCTAGGTGTGGAAGCAGAGAGGGTGTTGGTGGAAGGATTTGAGAAAAGGTGATGTGTATATGAGTTTTAATTTAGCACCATCCAGTCATCTCCTCCACATGGTTAGCTGCCTGAGTTACCAACTGAAGCCCAAGACTCCTCAGAGGTTAGAAGTCAGGAAACAACAACTTAGTCAAATTTCCTCTATCATTTCTTACTCTCCAGATGGTATGGTAGTTGAAAAGGCAGTTTTGTGGGGCCATTCAGGGTGTGAATCATGTCACATCACCCAGAGCTTTCTGATGTAATTGATATAATTAAAATGGTTCTGTATGTCATCCAAATTTCAATGGCAACAATGACAGACACCACGAGTGTGCTAATCTTACACAGGCACAGTTAAATCTGCAGACCAGTAGATCTGTGTAGATAGAATCTTAATATCTGGACTAAGCTTACATTTCTGCAAAATAAAATTGTTCTCATGCCTTTTTCAATAGTGAGATATTTGAGATTTCTGATGAAAAACCTTTCAGTTGTTAACTGTTGTTGGAACATTTTAAATGCAAATATTGCATGCAAGAAAAATAAACTTTGACTTGTAGTTTAATAGCAAAAATAAATAATTTTGAATATTTCAAGTATGGTCAGACTATGAAATCAGTGTTCTGATGTGTAGGTAAGCTCTAAGATAAATGCTGCAGGAGAATTGTGTAATTTTAGGCTGTGTTTGCTTAACTTGTATCCACATAGTTCCACTTGAAAAAGTGAAAAATGTTTTTCTACATGATAAACCAATTTGATAGTTTTTTTTTTTTTTAATTGAAGGGTAGTTGACACAGTATTACATTAGTTTCAGGTGTACAACATAGTGATTCAACATTTATATACATGACAATTCTAGGTACCAGCTATCACCATACCAAGCTGTTACAATATCTTGACTATATTCATTACATCCCGGTTACTTATTATTTTACCATTGGAAGTGTGTACTTTTTTTTTTTCTTTTGTGAGGGCATCTCTCATATTTATTGATCAAATGGTTGTTAACAACAATAAAATTCTGTATAGGGGAGTCAATGCTCAATGCACAATCATTAATCCACCCCAAGCCTAATTTTCATCAGTCTCCAATCTTCTGAGGCATAACAAACAAGTTCTTACATGGAGAACAAATTCTTACATAGTGAATAAGTTCTTACATGGTGAACAGTACAAGGGCAGCCATCACAGAAACCTTCGGTTTTGCTCATGCATTACGAACTATAAACAGTCAGTCAATTTGATAGTTTTTAACTGATGAGTTTTTATATAAAGAAATCCACCATTTATTTAGCATAATTTAAACTTAATTTTTGTTTTAAAAGTAAATTTCTAAAAAAAATAATTAAATCTTATATAGTATTGGCTAATTCAGAGGTTGAAGTAAAAGTCTTTAGTATGTATTTTCCTCTTTACATAAAGGCTTGAAACCAGCCCTCTAAAATTGGTAAGTAACATTAAAATTATATAGAGTTTAAAAAAGCTCTTCCAAATAGATTTTTTTCCCAAGAAAGAATAATATAATGAAATGTTTCTTTGGCTCTAAATGATTACTTAGGTTTACACAGTGTATAAATTAAAATGAAAAGCAAGAATAGTAGGCTGCTCAAGGTACCACATATAGACCAGGAAACGAGAAAGTAATTTTAGTTGTTGACCCAGAATTGGTTAAGATTCAGGTGGAGTGACCCCTCTAACTAAACTTACAAGGGACTGATAAACCAGAATGTCAATAGATTTATTTCAATGTGGGATATCCCTTTGTATATGTACCTCCATTCTCCAGGGTATCCTTCTTCCCAGCGTTAAGTCAATGGAAAGCTGAATTGTTAATCAAAAGTTTGTTGGGTTCTGAATCAGAATCACAGTGTAAAAATTGTATGGTCTCAGAAATTTTTCATGATGGTTATGGAAAATCTCAAAGTCTTTTCCAGGACAGACTATGTCTTTCTGGTGATGGAAAAGTTGTATCTACCAGATACAATAGCTGTTTACATTAACAAGTTCTGCTTCAGTCTTCACAAAGGCATAGATGGTCCGTTTCCCCTATTTTAGATCGTAAGCAGTCTCTTTAAGTCACTTTTGCAAAAAGGCACAGAGTCCTTAAAAATGATTAAGATAATTTAATTATAATGCCCTCCATATGGAGCATCATCCTCCCAGAACGTCACTATGATTTCACGTAGTTCGGTCCCAGGGTGATTATGTGCACTCTTCTTTGGGAATGTTTCTGCGGATGAGCTTGTTTGCACTTGGCTTGTGTCCCAGGTTTCAGGACACACTGATGAGCTGACTCTTGGGACACCTTCTGACTCTGCAAGTCATTACAAGTTGCTTCGAACCAGCTTTACTCTAATTTTTTTAAAGGTCAATATATTGAGGTAACAGATTCAGAAAACCAGTTCTACATCAAACTTCTATGTCCCTCTTACAAATCTTAATATTCTATTGTACTTATAGTTATGAGGGGACTTTGATTAGTTTCATTTACAAAACCAGTGAAGCAACTTTAAATGTTAAACTGCATTCATCTATTTTATATTTCTACTTTTTACTCTTGTGGATGTGTATTTGTGCATTGTTTTTTTAATCTTTATTTTGAGAAGAAAACTGCACCTACAGAAAGATGAATTGATACAATGTTTGTTCACCTAGATTTGCCTCTTGTTAATATTTTACCACATTTGCCATGTCTCTCTCTATATAATGCTCAGATTAAAAAAATTAGTTGTAGATACATTTCGTTTAAACCTTCAGTGCTTCAGCATGTACCAATTGAAGACAAGGGCATTTTTCTATATAACCTCACTGTCATTTTATCACCCAAGAATGTTAGCATTGATACAATGATCATGTCAAATAAGAAGTCCATGTTCAAATTTACCTAATTATCCCCAAAATATCTTTTGAGTTTTTTAAACTCAGGATCCAATCATAGATTTCATGAAGTGCATCTAGTTGACACATTTGTTTCATTTTCTTTAATCCAGAGTAGTCCCTTGCCTATGTTTGCTTTTGTGACATTGATTTTTTTTTTTAAGATTCAGACCAGTTGTCCCACAATCCAGATTTTTCCTATTTCCTCATGATTAGATTCAGTGTAACAATTTCAGCAAGAATACTGCAAATAGTGTGTACTTCCAATGACATCCATGATTTGAGGAAGAATCTATCTAGTATTAGATTGTCCCGTTAGTGGAGATGCTAATTATGACTACACAGTTAAGGTGGTTCTGTCAGATTTGTCCATGTAAAAAAGTACCTTCCCCCCTTTTAATTGAGGTGTTATTTTGAGAACATGTGGATGTTTCCTTTTCCAACAACTTTGCAATCAGTGGTGAAAATGCCTGAATTGATTACTACATTTAGTGGTTGCAAAACAATAGTTTCCTCATACTTTCCTTCTACATTTTTAGTTGGCATTCTTCAGTAAAGAAGAGCTTTCTCTGCACCCTCCTCCACCCCATTTTCTTTGAGAATCCCTGTGGACTCAGATTCTTTTTTTATTCACTTGTTCCATCTTACTCTTTTTGATACTCAATTCTACTAGATTTGGAGTGGGAATCCCCGCAGGCATCTATTTTGAAGAATTTATTGGCCGATGTGTCCTTTTGACATATCCCAATCATTGTTTCTGAACCAACTGGCAAGAAGTATGGGCTATCGTGACTGGGTTACTGGTCAAGATTTATCCACAGAGCTTGCAAAGGTATTCCCCAAGCCACACAGGTCTTTAGGAGAAGCTTGGATACTTGGGAGAAAAAAAAAATCAGGCTTCTTTTATAAAAGTGGAAGGGTAAGAGATGGTGGGTTTAAGCTGGGTTGAAAATCAACAAAGCACCAATAACTTGATGTAACCATATATTTAAAGAAGTACATGATTTCAGCAAATTCCAATTCAGAGAACACTGCTGCAGCAGTGGTTATCTTTTGTCTAGTAAGCCAAACCTACAGGACTTTAATCCCTGATGTCTAAAAGGCAGTGCCGTCTTTTTTGGGAGACAGCTCTTGCCTTTTTGAACAGTTGGGCAAAAGGTCTCTTTGCAGACATTCCATAGAACCAGGCAAGTGCCTAACATCATCCAGTTCCTTAATTTCTAACACAATCCAGTAGCCTGAGGATGTTTCAAACCAACCCATTTTAGAATCAAGTTCATTTCTAGACAGGCTTCAAAGATGGGTGGATTTCAGGGTTTTTCCAAAACTTTCAATGAACAAGTAAGAGAACTTGAGCAGCCTAGTTAATCTAAGTCCCTAAGAACCTTTCTGACAAATGGAACCACAACTACAGGGAGATTCTGAATTTAATTCCATGCTAGTCTTCCAGAAAAAGTGTCATATACCAGCATTGGCATGGATTCCCAGCTTACCAATGAAATACTGTCACAGTGTCAACACTGATGATTTCTATCTCAAATCTGTCTCATAGGGTATCTTGTAAAACCTTCTTTATTTTAAATATGCAATTTTTTCCTTGTGTATCAACTGATAATTTACCTGCGTTGTTTTTAAGACCTTTAGACCAGCTTTTTAATTGTAATCTCCAGGAACAATTTAATATTTAATCTCTCTCCCAAGTGTGTGATCTAACCAAACAAAAATACGTGTTCTAACTAAACAAAACTTTTTGAGGTACCTTAAACCCATGACTTAAGTTACCAAAACTAGATTATAAGTATGACATTGGACACGTGTTTTTCCCAGCATCCATGTTTCCACCAGCCCTGACTTTTTGTAGGCCTCACATGGTTCTGAAGAAGCCAACTCCACTTTTCTGGCTCCAGTGAATGATTAATAATGGGCATGTGACCTAAACCAATTCAATTAGAACCAATCTCGGGACTACTCTGGCAATGTTGGGAAGCAGATGTTTTCTCTTCCCTATGAGATATGAACAAAGATTCAGGTGACCTCAGGAGCTGCTGGCAGTTCCTTTTGACTCCTGGAGCATCATTCATTTCATTTATTCTGCGAGCATTTAATCACACTCACCATATTTGAGCTGTCAAAATATAAAGTTGGATAAAACATGGTCACTGACATTAAGATAATTGTGTTCTCATGGAGGAAACATCAGGGAGGCCTTACTGGGAGGAGGAGAAAATAGAGGAATATTCACAGAGACTGAGAGAACAAATTTTTGGTATGGATCAGATCGGCTGCTTTCAGATATCACCTGAGGTGGAAGTGGCTGTCCTGGATATCTTTTCTATGGAGTGGACATCATTATTAGTCTACTCTGAACTAGTCAATTAACTGTGGTTTCAGCGAAATTTCTTGCAGTAACCCAATTGCAAAAGAGGGTGGTGAAGTCTCCTCACGCCTCAGTCACTGGCACATGTCCTAATCCAAAGCACAACCTGAACTTGAAACCAGTCATCAGGTTACATTTAAATATTTGGGCAGCAATGTCAATAATACCATCTTTCGTTGTTAAAGAGGCACATAAAGTGTATTGAGTATGCATTAAATATTTTCTAGTGACAAGAGACAATAGCACTTTATGTTCCTGTAAAAGATGTCTTTTACGAGGATGTTATCCCCTTATGAAAGATTTGGATACAAACACACACCCTCCCTTACGGCAGGTCTGCCCATGTGTGTGATGATGCAGGGAATATAGAAAATACCAGAGAATACAGAGCAGGTATTCTCAACAATAGGTAGGCCCAGCAGGAGGAATACCTTCCTAGGGCATCTTATCAGAATAATCTGGGTAGTTTTTCCCAACTAAATACACCTACACCTCATCCTGGAATTTCCATCTGGGCCTCTCCCTGAAAAGCACTGGAGTAGTGTGTCCCTCTTACTGAATGAATGTTCTCTCAGTTATGAGAGGGTGGAAAAAACGCTGAGGCCTGGTCGAAACTGCAGTCTGGAGGGAGGGCTTTGAAACAATGCACTGGGGGGATAAAGAGGAAATTGTCCAGCTGATGGATGATAACCAGAATCATCAAATCATAGTACATATGCCATGTATGTGTAGGAGCTCTAATTACTGCATTTTCTAATATTGGTCAAAGGTAGAGGGATAAGTCAATTACAAATCTGATTTCTGATGTAAAATCTATGAACCCAGTATCGTGGAGAGTTCACACCAAATGGCTTTTTGTTGCCAAGGAAAATGTAAAGACCTTTTCACCTGGGTCACAAGTAAAAATCACCTCAGAGCTTATTCCAGGATATCCTGATCGAGACAGGTGACTCACTGTGGACCTGTGAATATCTAGCAAGATCAATACTGGTTGCTTAAAGCATTTCTGCCTAAGCTTTAGAAATGTGGGAATAGGAGAGGAGATAGAGTAGAAGATTCCGGGGCAGTTGAGGGTAACAAAAACAGGCAGGGGTGGGCTCCGGGGAAAGGCAAGGATTGTTAATAAAAAAGTCCTTATAAAGTTTTCTCCTGATTGTAATGATTTCTAACCCAAGAAATGCAAGGGAATAGCAAACTACATGAAAGAATAACTTTCATATATTTTGCCAATCTCAAATATGTTAAAAATATTTCTGTCTCCCCCTTTTATTGCTGAAACTAATCTGGCTTCAGTTCAGCCTTTGACTGAATTATAAATTAGCTTCTTGGGGCATAAAGTTGTGGGAAAGATGGCCAAACATTTTCAGAAAGAATTGTGGTGGAATTTTTTTTTCTTCTATGTACTCCTATTATACAGCTGTAGTAGGCCTTCTTAGTTTAAAACATTAAGGATTTTTTTAAAGCACACCTTTTAAAAATTAACCCTCAAAAGATCCATCTGGGTTTTAAAAATCTGGACTACATGGGGGGAAAAAAAGCAACGGTCCAAGAGAGACATTTTGGAAGTCTTCAAACCTTAAAAATGTAACAATTAAAATTTTTTTTAAGTTTAAAGCCTGTCAAGGTGATAAGTTCCTCGTGTCATAAGTATTCACACCGACCACAAGGACTCAGAATGTTAGGCACAGAAACGTTAATCAGCAAATAAAATGATTCCCAGAAGATGAAGGCTTTGAAGGGGCTTTTCCTAAACTTATCGTAGAAATAATTTCCAAAGAGCGTTACAGACTAGAGGCAACCGTTAGGGCGAGGGCGTCCACAGCAGCGCGTCCCCGCCGACCCGGAGGCCGCGGAACCCCTTGGGGTCGGCGCCCAGCCCGCCACCCTGCCTCCCGACCCCGATCTCGGACCAGCACGTGAGTCAGCTCCACCGACCCGTGCAAAGTTTTGGCGGACATTATCCCCACTGCTGACTTCCACGAAGTCAGCCAGGGTGTGGAGGACTGGAAGAGCCCATCTCGGGGTCAGCGGGCTCGCTTCCGAGGAAACCCGGCTCCCGGGACGCGTCGAGTGCCGCCGCGCAGGCACCCGGGCGGCGCTCCACGCGAGCAGGGAGTCAGCGGTCAAAAGCCGGGCTAGGGCCTCAGGAAAGGCGAACTTTCCCCACTTCCTGCTCTCACGCTACTCGCCGCGCTCCGGCACACCTAGCCGCCGCCCCGCTGTCCCACCCCTGTGCGGCCAGAGTCGGCGACCACCAGGCCTTACGGATGAGCAGAAGCGGCCGAGAGAGAGGCGGCCTGGAGGCAGTTGAGCGGGGCTTCTCCGAGAGCGGCGGCCCTTGGGGCGGGAGAGCTACGCATCCGTCGGCTCCGGCCACTGATTGGCTGAAGCGCCAGCGCGGAGCCCGCCCCGTCTCCGCCAGGCCCGGTCGCTCCTCCTCTTCTCCCAGCCTCTTGGTCCCCACCGGCTCGCGAGGGAACCGCTCGGGTGCCGCCGCCCCAGCTCAGTGCGGACGACCGGAAAGAGGGAGGCGGAAGGAGGACACGCTCGCTCGCTCGCTCCCACCCGCTTCTGGGGTTCCCAGAGCCGGCGCGGAGCCCAAGGGGAGGAGCCGCTGCCGGCACGCCCCGCCTCCGGCCCGGGAAGACTAAGCCCGCGACCCGGCCGGCCGGCCACCGCCCCCCTCGCCGGCCGAGACCCGGCCCCGGCCCTCCCCGGCGGCATGGACGGGCCGCGCTCTTGACGGCCGCGCCGCCGCCTCGTCTCCGGCCCCTCCTCCCGGCTCCTCCCGCCCGCCCCCGCTCGCATGTCCGCGCCGCCTTAGCCGAGGATGCTGAGGATGAAGCTGCCGCTGAAGCCGACGCACCCCGCGGAGCCGCCGCCCCAGGTGGAGGAGCCCGAGGCGGACTCGCGGTCGGGCGCAAAGGCCCCGCCGCGCCGCCGCCGCGACTGCCGCCCGCCGCCGCCGCCGCCGGCAGGCCCGCAGCGGGGTCCCCAACCGCCGCCGCCGCCGCCGCCCTCCCGGGGACTCGGACCGCCTGTTGCTGGCGGAGCGGCGGTGGGGGCGGGCATGCCGGGCGGCGGCGGCGGCGGCGGCGGGTCCGCGGCGGCGCTACGCGAGCAGGAGCGAGTGTACGAGTGGTTCGGGCTGGTGCTGGGCTCGGCGCAGCGCCTGGAGTTCATGTGCGGGCTGCTAGACCTGTGCAACCCGCTGGAGCTGCGCTTCCTGGGTTCGTGCCTGGAGGACCTTGCGCGCAAGGACTACCACTACCTGCGCGACTCGGAGGCCAAGGCCAACGGCCTCTCGGACCCAGGGCCGCTGGCCGACTTCCGGGAGCCCGCCGTGCGCTCGCGCCTCATCGTCTACCTGGCACTGCTGGGCTCGGAGAACCGTGAGGCCGCCGGCCGCCTGCACCGCCTCCTACCCCAGGTGGACTCGGTGCTCAAGAGCCTGCGCGCGGTCCGGGGCGAGGGCTCGCGGGGCGGCACGGAGGACGAGCCCGGAGAGAACGGCGACGGCGGGGACGACGCCGAGAAGGACGGCTCCAGCCCGGAAGGCAGCGGCGCCGAGCCCCGGCCCGGCGGTGGGCTGGGCTTCAGGGCCCAAGAGGAGCTGCTGTTGCTTTTCACCATGGCCTCGCTGCACCCGGCGTTCTCCTTCCACCAGCGGGTCACCCTGAGGGAGCACCTGGAGAGGCTCCGCACCGCGCTCCGCGGGGGCCTCGAGGACGCGGAGGTGGAGGTGGAGCCGTGCAACTTTGCCGGCCCCAGGGCCCAGGTAAGGCGCGCATGCCTCCCAGCACCCGCGGTGCGGTCACGACCCCGGCCAGGTTTTCGGCCGGCCCTGGCCGAGCCTCACCCCGGCGCAGATGCTCGGAATCCCCACGCCACGGCTCCCAGCCGCGTAGTACGAATAGCCGTTTTGCTGGACCGCTCAATTCCACTCCCCACGTATCCCCCCACCCCCGCCCCTTTGCACACACAGGCACCCGCCATAACAGAATGCTCTAGAAGTCTCCTCCGTGCCGGAATTGCCACGGTAAACAGGGTTGCTCTCAGCCTGATCCCCCTTTTGGATGAAGGGTCTCAGGTATTTTTGGCTTTGAGCATCCCAGGCCCCAGGTGCTGGAAAGGGCGAAGCGCTAGAGGAGACAGTGTCAGCCACAGTCTGGCCCCGGGCAAGTGCGTTCCCTTTCCTGTCGTCTGGCACTCTGGTTACACGTTTTAAAGCTCTGCCTCCCTCATCCGTGAGGTGTGCTAAAGGTGCGCTCCTGGTCCTGCCCTCGTCTTTGGCATTAAGGAGCTTTTTTTGCTCGGTGTGTTAAAAGGCTGAGTTAAAAGGGGTCGTAGGGTCTGTTGGCTCCTGCCCAGAGACCTTGACGTTCCCCGAAAAAATCTGATGTGGATTTGTGCGAATTGACTCAAATTAGATAAGTAATAGCGCAGGTTGTCTGGGGAAAGAAACCTCTCCTAGGACCGTGCAGTTAGACCCTTTACCTCTAGTATAACCTTTCTAATGAGCTTGAGTCGTGCCTACAGATTTGGGTCCAGGATATTTGTTGGGCCTTTACTATAGGCATAAATGTTGTTTTCTGAAAAGTTAATAAACACCAAAATGTAGCAGACGAGAATCCAGATGAGTCACCGAAAACATTAAAGAAGATGAAAGTTTTATAAAGTCATGAAAGTAATTTAATAATCTAGGCCTAATATAAAGTCCTTGAGCGTGACAAGCTAATGGAGGTGAAGGGAGGTTTCAGTAAGAGGAAAAACTATGTACAGGAGTTTATTTTCGTGATTCAGTTACTTAAATGGTATTTAATTTGGATGTCATGCTTTTCAATTTAGGTGACCTCCAGGATGATGTATTGGAAAGGGGGACTTTTTCCCCTCTCTTGCTAGAAAGTTAACTTATATACCTGCTGTCATCCAGTTCCCTGGAACTAAAACGGCATTGTATTTCTCTAATGACTGGAAGGACTCAATAATCATAGAATCATAAAATCAAGGACTTTGAGGGCTGAAAGAGATTAAGCGATAATCCAGGCTAAGCCCCTCATTTTTAAAAGAAGCTTCTGTCTCTAACAGAAGTCTCTAACTCACATTTTAGGACATATTTTACCAAACTCAGATGTAGTACCGCTAGGAACCAGTATTTTCTTGGTGAGCTTGAAATGTTATTTTTCATTGTTTACTACTAGCAGGGGACTGTTGATACTGGTGGTAATAAAAGCCCTTACCACTCTTCAGCCTGCTCACTAAATAATTCCAAAAAGCCCTGTCCCTGCTATTGAATTTAGAGAAGAAATCCTGAACTCTGGAGCAATATTTATATATCCTATAAAAATATTTTTGTTATAGTACAGATTGTAAAGATAACCTTAAATTATAGGTATAATAGAAATGTCCCACAACGGAATAGTTTATATCATTCCATTCAGATGCCAACAAAGTTAACCGATTTCTGATTTTAAGTGCTAGTCTTTTTTCCTTAAATTTTGCATGTTACGTGAGTTTTGGAAGGAGAATAGATGAAGGGGAGAGATGCGTGCAAGTCAATAATGAGATTTTTGTCTTGACTGCAGTGTGTGTGGCCCTTTCTGGCAGAAAGGGAGGAGTGAACAAAGTGAGGCTGGGCATCCTGGCATTAATTTGAGCACATCATTACTCCTCAAGGCAGTGCCCAGTGCTTGGCCATCAGTTGAAGTCGGGGAATAAATCAGAGGGGATACAGGTACTACAGGTTATTACGCTGAAGGGTATTTTCAGTCGCTGGTGGTGTGAACTTTTTTTCTACAGTGATTGTTTAGGGTTATCCTAGCAAATCATTTACGTCCCCTTAAATTGTGATTTCCCCCCCCCCTCCCGCGCTTTCTGCTTGTTAGCGTGCACTCTGAGGCCCTCCGCTGTGATTTGTTCTGGCCTTGAAGGTATTTGCTCGGAGCTGGCTGCTCTCAAGCTGTCACTCCAGAGGCAGACGATGAGGGTGGTTTATTTCAATCCCGGCCGGCTGCGGTCCCACTCCGCGGCTCCTCTGCCTTCCCAGCCATGCGCCCTCGGAAAGGGAGGGCCCTTCCTCGGAGTCTGCAGGGAGGCGCCCCAAGGCCCCGCAGTCACGCGGCGCCGCGGACCGGCCCACGGCGCTCGGGCACCCGTCCCGCAAAGCTCCGCCCCTCCCCCCGCCCGGCAAAATGGCGGCTCGCGTCATCCACGTGATTGGGCGCTGGCTCCGCCCCCGAAGGGTAGGGGGCCGGGCGAGGCGAGGGCACCTGCCCCAGTGGGGAACCACGTGGAAGCTGTACTCTGGGAATCGAAAGGGAAAATTGGTGTGGCAGCCTTTTATTGCCCCGGAAGTAACCTTTTAGACACATGTAATTTCTAATTACTCAGAAATCACACTACTAAGGATCATCTATACTAAATGGAGAAAGTATAGCTAATTTCTTTCTAAACTTTTTTCTACTAGAATTGAGTAGACTAGCTCAGAATAGTAGTGTTCCTGACATTTCAAGACTTGTATCCGATACCTAAGATTCTGCCGCTTCTCTTTAAAAATAAACTTTTTAAAACTAATGACGTTTACAGGTAGAATGTGATTTAATGCAAATTTTATATTACATGCTTTCAAGTTGACCAGGTCCAGTGACTGTTTAGTGACATACCATGTTTATGATAATAGTTGAGGTGACAAGTCCACAAACTTATCATTAGAATATACTAATTTGTACATTTTAGGAAAGTGGAAAATACAACATCTATGTTATTTTTTAAAGTGACGTTTCTGGAGTTCTCCTATGTGACTTGGATTTTCCAGTAAATGTTAGGTTGGATTACAACTTAAACGTTGGTGTGGCTTTTAGCAGACTATGCTTGTAGTTCATTTCTTCACAACTGTGATGGACTTGTAGCCACCTGCATAAAATTCAACATGTAGGCAGACCAGTGATCAGTAGTGACAGTACTCATTAACAGTGTCCTAGGGAATTTGTGTGATTGATGTAATTCTTTGTTAATAGTTAAATACTGCATAAATATCATGACTGAAAAAAAACTATTAAAAATGGGTCCCTTCCTACTTTTAGGAACCCAAACTGTAAGTGGCCCATTAACAATAGCAACAGAAAACTGCTTAAGTATCTTTAAAGCTGCTAGTTTTTGTGTTTCATGGAAAAGATGAAAGATGGTCAACCTTCCTGTTTTTACATGCATAAAGATGCTCTTTATAACTGTTCATGAACATGGGTATTCTAATTTTGGAGATTTAATCTCCAGTTAGGAACACAAAGGTATAGAAAGCATAAAAGGCATAAACCATTGTTGTAGTGGTTAGTGGTTAATATTGTTGGTTTGGCCATGTTTCTCTGGAGATTGTGTTTTCAGTATCCTCAAACTTAGTTGCTTGGCAAATAGTACTAATGTTTAATTAAAGATAGAAACTGAAAAGTTTTTATAGTATAGTACTTAGTGTTATTTAAACCCACAAAACTTATTTGAACTCACAAAAATTAAGTGGCCATGGATACTTAAAAATCAATGAAGATATTGGAAAGAAAATGCAAACTTGATACCTTCTCATAGCCTGGGTTAATCAGCTATATTGTACTTGACATAGCAAGTACCTCAACATGTTTTAATAATACAGATAATGTAGTGGTAGTGTTGAGGCCTGAAAAAGAAAACTCTTCAAGAAGAGTTTTAACATAGATGCTTGTACTCTAAGGTAACTTGAATGGATGTGTGGCACCTGGACTCCTGGTGAGAGCACTGTCTTAAAATGAGAGGGCAGAATAAGAAAAAACAGATCCTACCATTCGCAACAACATGGATGGAGCTAGAGGGTATTATGCTCAGTGAAATAAGCCAGGCGGAGAAGGACAAGTACCAAATGATTTCACTCATATGTGGAGTATAAGAACAAAGGAAAACTGAAGGAACAAAACAGCAGCAGAAGCACAGAACCCAAGAATGGACTAATAGTTACCAAAGGGAAAGGGACTGGGGACAATGGGTGGGAAGGGAAGGATAAGGGCGGGGAAAAAGAAAGAGGGCATTATGATTAGCATGTATAGTGCATGGGGGGCACGGGGAGGGCTGTGCAACACAGAGAAGACAAGTAGTGATTTTACAGCATCTTACTACGCAGATGGACAGTGACTGTGAAGGGGTATGTGGGGGGGACTTGGTGAAGGGGGGATCTAGTAAACATAATGTTCTTTCTGTAATTGTAGATAAATGTGATACCGAAATAAAAAATTTTAAAAAATTTTAAAAATGAGAGGGCATAGGTGAGCGGTGGGGATTTTAGTTCTTATTGTTTTAGGCACTAAAAAGATGCTTTCTAAAAAGAACAGTTCTGATCTCACAGATAATAAATACCTTTATTTAACTCTTTGGCTTTTGCTGGGAGATTTTAAAGTACGTAGTATCACAGGAGCTGTGGGTGCTGACAGAGGAGGTTTCCTCCTACGGGACAGCTAATAACCATACTTATGTTAGATTGTTGGGAATAAAATAAATGAGTAAAGTCTAGCGTGATCTTCAGTGAATATTAGCAATTACAGGTAAAAGTTAAATCTGGTGTGGAAGGTGGTGGTAGAGGAGTGGGTAGAGTATCTCACAATTTGAAAGTGGGGAGAAGCAGCAGCTGTCTCTTTTGTGGGAAACCTGAGTTGGTTAGGATGCTGCAAAGAACAGAAGCAGTACAGTTTGCAAACGTCTTTTGGAAGAGGCGTTTAGCGTATCATAGTTAAATAGTGATTATTTTACGAGCAAATGGGAGCTATTGGGTGTCTTCCTCCAGTTACTTACATCTTTCTGTGCAATGGTTTTCTCCAGTAAGGAGAACTCAGGGAGTCTCACTATTCCACAGTATGGGAGGGCGGTGGAGATGGAGAGGAAGCAACAACTTTTCCTCAAATTAATTATATTAATAATATGTATATATGTAATATATATATTAATATATATAATATATGTACACGTTTCTTTTTCACTACTTCTTGCGATTTTTTGTGGGGGAGGGGACAGGAAATGTGTTGTAGAGGCTATCAAAGGCCTTCAAGAGTGATGGCCATAATTAGAAGGCTTGGAGGTGTAGATTCCAGCTCTGCCATTTGCGCTGTGGTATTAACCAGGCAATCTAAATCCCTGAGCCTCAGTCTTAATTTGTAAAATGGGGATAACAACTTCCTTTTGAGATTGTAGTGATTGAATCAATAAGAGAAGATGCCAAATAATTCACATACTGTCTTGAGTGCAGATTCTCTTGCGAATGAGTCTCAACTCATTTTTCTTTCCCACTAAGATTCAGCCATCCAGATTGTTGTATCAGTTTTCAGAAACAGGTTTTCTTTTTTCTTTTTCTTTTTTTCACTTAAAGTTCATACGATACTGTATTTTCCATGTTGTTCCTCATTATTGTACCTCTAAATTGATTGGTGCTCAACAGGGGACTGGTAATTGAAAAAGTGGTGTTAGAGAAATGTTTATTTGGGGCTATTAATTACAAAAATGTAAAGATCCGGAATGCTGCAGATAAAATGAGCCCAAATGTAGCATTTCTCTGTGTCACAAATTGTTAAAATATATATTCTCCCCATGTTGGATTTGGGGATAGGAATGAAGAAAACCCTATTTTGAATTTGGATCATTTTATTTTGACACCATTTATTTTGAATTTGGATCATCAGTTCCATGCAACTGTAATTACTTAAATCTTTGTGCCATTTTCACATTTAGCTAAAAAACTCAAGCTGTTTTGCAGTTCTGTTACGTAATTTTTTGTTAGTTAAGAGCACAAACTGGAGTCCATGGATAATTAAGGAACATTTTTATACTTTTTTAACAGAAGCTATCAGATTTGCTAATTTTTAAGCTTATTTAGTATTTTTGTCCTTCCTTGTCCTTAGAAATAATTAACTTTTTTTTTTAAGAGAAGCGAAGTCCTGCACTACCCTCAAAGCAGACTGAGCTTCACTTGTATGGCCCCTCCTTCTCATTGTGGAGGACTGTGGAACAGTGCTCCTTTTCCTCTCAGAGAAGCCTTTGTCACCTCTGACCATGTCTGTGTAAACAGTCACTCTAGAAGGGAGGTGCCTGATCGGGTGTTTATGTTACAGGTGGCAGGGCTGCTGAGCTTGTGGTGGCCCACTTCCTTCTGTTCTTCCTGGAGAACATTTGGCCTTTAGTTCTCTTCTAAATGTCTTAGCTCAGTAGATGTGTTTTGTGCTTATACAAGAAATATTTGAGGTCAGATTTAGGTTTTGAAATGGTCACTTGGGCAAGTTATTTAGTTTTTCCAAGTTTCAGGTGGCTCAGTATAAAGTAAGAATATCATCGCTATTTATTGTGTAACTCCTGTGAAGAGGAACATGGTAATACATATGAAAATGCTTGGTAAACAAGGGTGAGATATGTCAGTTGATCTAGCTTTGATTGTTTAAAGAGTAGCACAACTTGGTTGCAGGGGATGAACAGGAAATACAGTAGTTTGAAGAGATAATAAGGGTTGGGTTGCAAAGGGCCTTTGGAGGTCAGGTGAAAAGAGTAAGTTGTTAACAGGTTGCAGTGGGAGCCAGTGAGAATTTGGGTGTGCACCTTTGGGATGTCTCCCTGAAATGTCAGCGGGCACTTTAGAGTTAATATGTATGAAAGAACACATCATTGATTAGGAAAAAAAATCTTCTAGACTCAGCTGGTTCTCCTAGTGGTAGTGTTATACTTCTGGTCACTCTGATATGCTTGATAACCTTAATCCTGTCCTTTCCTTACAGCCTGAATCCACCCTCTCTCCCTCAGCCTTGTTGACACCATTCTCTTTTGGGACTGCATTACTAACCAGTGGTGCTGCTTTCAGCCTTCCGCTGCTTACAGGTTAGATACAGCTGCCAGATCCATCTTCCTAAAGCAGTATTTAATCATGTATTTTTGTTGCAGTGGGCTGATGGAGCCTGGCCTCTAATGGGTCTTTGAACTTAAACACCCTTTCTCTCACTCTTGCTTCATGCACCCATCTTTCATTAAAGGCTGGCTCATGCCATCATTTCTTGCATGATATTGTTCTCTGGTTATTATCCCTGTGGTGGTCTCATAAGATTTTTTGCTGCCTCTAATTTCAGTATCCTGTATATTCTGTGTTATAATTTTGGTACATCTGTGAGTTTTTTTCTTTTAATTTTACTTGACTTGGGATTACCTTTAACTTATAAAATTGACCTTCCCTTCTAGGTGTTAAGTTTCCCAAAGACTCAGGCATCTCATCTCATTTTTTTTTTATCAGTGTTGTACATATCGTAAGTATGAAGTCAAATTTCCTGTGCTTATGCTTTTCAGATAGAGCTCTGAAAAATGCCAATTTGATAAATTGCTATAATACAAAATGCATAAGCAGTGATTTTTTTTCTGGTCTTGTATGAATAATACTTACCAGCAACTTTATAAAAATATTTGCAGCTCTGTGGTATATGTACAGTTGTTTTGGAAATGATAAAAGAAATTATTTCTTCAGGTGAAAAGCATGGAACAGTAAGAATTGAACTGAATCTTCAGTGGATGAATGCTGATAAAAAGTTGTGTTCATTAACTATTTAAAAATGAGACCACTTGTACTCTTAAGTTAGTTTTTGCGTGTGTGTGTTGAGGGTGTATGCATAAATTTGTGCAAACCTATGGGTGATGTTTTGATAGGATGGAAAAAGTAATGAATTACAAACTATTATTGTTTGGGTAGCTGTTTGTAGTTGTTTAATGGTGATCTCCGATTTGTGATTTGATTGAGGAGTGGTGGGAGTCAGATGTGGAGTTGAGATAGTACCTTGCTTAGGATCGGAAAGTTAAGGAAACTTTGTTCACCGAAGTGAGCAGTTTGTAATCTGAGAGTTGTGGGATTTTTGTGGTTTTTGTTCAGAATGTCTAAATTGGGATAGTTAAGAAACATAACTTTCCCCTGCTATAATTGACTTGTTTGGGTCATCAAATGATTGAAGTTCACTAGTGGTCCTAGAAGGGACAACATGCTCACTTGTGAACCAGAGTGCCATAGTATTCAGAGAGAGTGCTTCCCCCGGAGAGAGGCCATCATATTTAGAGATTGCTCAGTGAAAGGGTGGTGTCAGGTGGTTTTATTAGTTTTGGGAAGATGACAGGTGGCATTAAACACAAATCCAAATGCAGTGTTTCCCAATGCTAATATTTACCGACCTTTAAATCACTTACTGTCAAGGGTCAGTCTTAAACTCTCTAAGCCTCCGTTTCTGTACGGTTCCAAGAATGGTTCTCTGTGGGGGCGTGGAGGCTGGCTCGGCTGTAAGAGCTACAGGTACCTGCATTGCCACTGGCTGTCAGGCTTCTGAGCCCTGCTCACTTCCTCCCTCCGTCCCCTTTGCATCCCTTTGCTTTCACCTCCTGTGGTGTGGGGCTGGAAAGGTGACTCATGGAGGGAGGAGGGCCCACCCTCTCTGGATTTTCTTGTACTCACGCTCCCAGGTGTATCCCTTTCACCTCACCCAATGGCAAATGGGGATTCAAAGATTTGGGGGCTGTCAGCTCAGGGATGCGGCAGTTCCTGGGGCAGTGTTCTAGTTCTGTGCTGAAAGAGGAGCTCTTGAACCATCTGTAGTAGGCAAGCAGAAGGTTGGCCCTGCTGGCGCTAAAGAGGGGATCCTGGCTTTAGGCTGGGCTGGGAAGCCCTTACCACCATCCTCCGCGTTCTATACTTTTGCGGTTCTGTGGCCCGGTAGTTTATATTGCTCACAAGTCCACCCGTCAACCATAGATGGCAGTATTTAGGTTGAAAGAGCAGGAACATGAAGGGAGTTTCAAGGCCCCTCACTTGTCCTTTACTCCTCCCTCCCCTGCTTCTGTATCAGCGTCCCTGCAAGTTCAGTTCTCAGGAAAAGACAATGTCATCAGCAATTTTAATGTTTTTTATTATTTATAATAAATGCATGGAGTTCCCCCAAAGAGAGCTACAATGATGTTTCCCTCCTGCATTGTGTTGCACCCACCCAGTTCCAGTTCAACCCTGCTCTGCACAGGGAACCACTGTTGGTTCACAAATTCCACGTTTAGCAGAACTCACATGGCCACCATTGTAGTGGTCTGTCCGTGGGCAGTGATGGCGAAGAGTGTACACAATTCAGTGAATTGGCCCTTCCTCCATGTGCGATAGCTAGGGCGCATTTACCCATGCTTTAACAGAGTTAATTTGACCACACTCATCTTGCTGAATCACCTCATACCCACATTCTACTTAAACTAAACATTTAGTTATATAGGAGGTGAGTCCATGATCATGGCAAAAATCTATAATTATGCTGTGCCTGAGCTGTTGATTCATTGGTCCTCCCTCCTCTCTGATCTGTCATGTCAATGTGGTTCGCAGAACAACTTGAATACACTTAACCATCCATGTTTCTTCATAGAACTTGCCTTCTATCAGGTGCTCTAGGGTGATTCAAGGCACTGCTTTGGGCTGGGTTGTGCTATTTCACTGAGTAGAGGTGAGAAAAAGGTCTATTTTTTCTACCACATTCTCTCAATTAAAGTGACAGGTAAGTAATTCTTAAATTCTCCTTAGCTTCTTCCACTAAAATGGATGAAATTTGACATCTCAGTAATGTTTCTAATAATCATTGTCTAACACTGAAAGCAAGACTTTCTTTGAATCTTGCTTAAGTGTAGCATATGCTTTAGTTGCAACCCTGGTTAAGTAAGAAATGTTAAAATCTGTAACTGTAACAAATTGCCCCAAAACTTAGTGGCTTAAACCAACCACCATTTTATTAGTATTTCTCACAGTGCTGTGGGACAGGAATTTATATCGGTAACTGACAGTGAGAGCATCTTGTCTCTGCTCCAGGATGTATGGGGGCAAAGCTGGGGACTGGAAGTCACCTCTCTCCCTCTCCCCTCTATATATTGTCTCCTTAGCAGGGTTGCTGCAGGGAATTGTACTGCTTAGACGGTAGTTCAGGACCCCAAGAGCAAGTGATCTAAGAAGCCGAGGCTTCTCACGACCTACCCTTCGTGGTCCTGGAACCATCCCCATTACATTCTGCTGGTGAGGCAAGTCTCTCACCAGCAGAATGTAAGTCAGCCCAGATTTACTGGTTGGAAAATTAGATCTGCCTTTCAGTGGGAGGACTCTCAAAGTAATTTTTGATTTATCAAAAAAACTTCCTATGATTTGTTGATACATAGTAATGTTAATATTCTAAGTTTTACAGGATGAGTGTAAAAACTGCTGAAGGAGTTACTAAATTTAGTTTTAAGAAAAGCTAAGAAACAATTTTTTTTTATGGAGAATGTCTTTGTATTTTTAAACTTAGAGTCTGCATCAAAGGACTAGAGGAAACATGTAGAACATTGTTACATGAACTAAAATAAACTCCATCTACAGCTTGGCCTTTGTTAAAATGAAGTGAAGCCAGTGCAACCTTTGTTCTCCAGGGTATTTTCAGAGAAGAGTGTTTTTTAGGACTGTCCAGTCACTTGACTATTTCACAGACTTTCCCTGCATTTAAAAATCTCAAGTGTGTAATTGTGATGTTATCTACATGTGTAAAAGTTACATCTGAGTGATCTCTGGAATGAATGAGATGTCCAGTCACCTGCCTTCAGGACATGGCTTGAGCTAACCAGGAGCTCTTAGGGACAGGAAACGTTTACTTGAATGAGTTCTAGGAAGGAGAAGAGCCCACACACACTGGTGTTCCCTACGTTCCTGTGCGTATTTCTGCAGGTTTAGGATTTTTAAACTTTGTCTTCATAATCCAAGCAGAGGAAAATTCTCCCGGTTTCATTTGGTCCTGACCCTTTCATCTAACTAGTTTTTGTAAAATGTGTGTCATCTGTATTGCATTTTTACAGGAATCTGAACTTAACAGAAAGTGGGTATAATTCCTTTCTGTAAGATTCCATTGTCCTTTTCCTCCCTGCCTGCTTGAAGATCCATCACCATCATGAATGATACAGTGACTGTCCGGACCAGGAAGTTCATGACCAACGACTGCTTCAATGCAAATGGTCATTGATATCCTTCACCCTGGGAAGGCAGCCGCACTGAAGACAGAAATTTGGGAAAGACTAGCCAAAATGTAGAAGACCACACCAGATGTCGTCTTTGTATTTGCATTCAGACCCCATTTTTGTGGTGGCAGGACAACTGGTTTTGGCATGATTTATGATTCTTTGGATTTATGCAAAGAAAAGTGAACCCAGACATAGACTTGCAAGACAGGGACTGTATGAGGAGAACAGACCTCAAGGAAGCAGCGAAAGGAACAACAGAACAGAATGAAGAAAGGCAGGGGGACTGCAAGGCCCGTGCTGGCACTGGCAAAAAGTGAGTGGAGACTGGACGGCACAAGGAGTAAAGAACTCCAGGGACTTCATCTGTGGTGATAGTGCAGATTTTTCATGAAAGGATTAATAAACTAAGAATTAAAAAAAAAAAGATTCCATTAAGCCAATAGTTCTCAGATTTTATGGCACCCTTTCCTCCTATTCAGAGCAAAGTATTTGTGACATGTGGAACAGGGAGATGCAGAAGTGACTGGTGAGAAGTTAGTTCTGGGGCAGAGGAGAGCCATTCACCATTGAAACTAGTAAACCACATGATTCTTGTCTTTGTAGCTCATGAGGCATTAGAATAAATTTTTTTAAATCCAATTTATTTATTTACTTATTTTATTTTGTTATCATTAATCTACAATTACATGAAGAACATTATGTTTACTAGGCTCCCCCTGTCACCAAGTCCCCCCCACAAACCCCATTACAGTCACTGTCCATCAGCGTAGTAAGATGCTGCAGAATCCCTATTCGTCTTCTCTGTGTTGTACAGCCCTCCCCATGTCCCCCCACACACATTACACATGCTAATCATAATGCCCCCTATCTTTTTCCCCGCCCTTATCTCTCCCTTCCCACCCATCCTCCTCAGTCCCTTTCCCTTTGGTAACTGTTAGTCCATTCTTGGGTTCTGTGATTCTGCTGCTATTTTGTTCCTTCAGTTTTCCTTTGTTCTTATACTCCACATATGAGTGAAATCATCTGGTACTCGTCTTTCTCCGCCTGGCTTATTTCACTGAGCATAATACCCTCTAGCTCCATCCATGTTGTTGCAAATGGTAGAATTTGTTTTCTTCTTATGGCTGAATAATATTCCATTCTGTATATGTACCACATCTTCTTTATCCATTCATTCACTGATGGACAATTAGGTTGCTTCCATTTCTTGACTATTGTAAATAGTGCTGTGATAAACATAGAGGTGCATCTGTCTTTTTCAAACTGGGCTGCTGCATTCTTAGGGTAAATTCCTAGAAGTGGAATTCCTGGGTCAAATGGTATTTCTATTTTGAGGAATCTCCGTACTGCTTTCCACAATAGTTGAACTAATTTACATTCCCACCACCTTTCTCCACAACCTCGCCAGCATTTGTTGTTGTTTGTCTTTTAGATGGTGGCGATCCTTACTGGTGTGAGGTGATATCTCATTGTGGTTTTAATTTGCATTTCTCTGATGATTAGCGATGTGGAGCATCTTTTCATGTGTCTGTTGGCCATCTGAATTTCTTCTTTAGAGAACTGTGTATTCAGCTCCTCTGCCCATTTTTTAATTGGATTATTTACTTTCTGTTTGTTGAGGTGCATGAGCTCTTTATATATTTTGGATGTCAGCCCTTTATCGGATCTGTCATTTAAGAGTATATTCTCCCATACTGTAGGATGCCTTTTTGTTCTATTGATGGTGTCCTTTGCTGTACAGAAGCTTTTCAGCTTGGTATAGTCCCACCTGTTCATTTTTGCTTTTGTTTCCCCTTGCCCAGGAAGGTATGTTCATGAAGAAGTTGCTCATGTTTATGTCTAAGAGATTTTTGCCTATGTTTTTTTCTAAGAGTTTTATGGTTTCATGACTTACATTCAGGTCTTTGATCCATTTTGAATTTACTTTTGTGTATGGGGTTAGACAGTGATCCAGTTTCATTCTCTTACATGTAGCTGTCCAGTTTTGCCAGCACCATCTGTTGAAGAGACTGTCATTTCCCCATTGTATGTCCATGGCTCCTCCTTTATCGTATATTAATTGGCCATATATGTTTGGGTTAATGTCTGAAGTCTCTATTCTGTTCCACTGGTCTGGGCTCTGTTCTTGTTCCAGTACCAAATTGTCTTGATTACTGTGGCTTTGTAGTAGAGCTTGAAGTTGGGGAGTGAGATCCCCCCCACTTTATTCTTCCTTCTCAGGATTGCTTTGGCTATTCGGGGTCTTTGGTGGTTCCATATGAATTTTAGAACTATTTGTTCCAGTTCGTTGAAGAATGCTGTTGGTAATTTGATAGGGATTGCATCGAATCTGTATATTGCTTTGGGCAGGATGGCCATTTTGACAATATTAATTCTTCCTAGCCAAGAGCATGGGATGAGTTTCCATTTGTTAGTGTCCTCTTTAATTTCTCTTAAGAGTGTCTTATAGTTTTCAGGGTAAAGGTCTTTCACTTCCTTGGTTAGGTTTATTCCTAGGTATTTTATTCTTTTTGATGCTATTGTGAATTGAATTGTTTTCCTGATTTCTCTTTCTATTAGTTCATTGTTAGTGTATAGGAAAGCCACAGATTTCTGTGTGTTAATTTTGTATCCTGCAACTTTGCTGAATTCCGATATTACTTCTAGTAGTTTTGGATTGGAGTCTTTAGGGACTTTTATGTACAATATCATGTCATCTGCAAATAGTGACAGTTTAACTTCTTCTTTACCAATCTGGATTCCTTGTATTTCTTTGTTTTGTCTAATTGCCGTGTCTAGGACCTCCAGTACTATGTTGAATAACAGTGGGGAGAGTGGGCATCCCTGTCTTCTACCCGATCTCAGAGGAAAAGCTTTCAACTTCTTGCTATTCAGTATGATGTTGGTTGTGGATTTATCATATATGGCCTTTATTATGTTGAGGTACTTGCCCCCTATGCCCATTTTGTTGAGAGTTTTTATCATGAATGGATGTTGAATTTTGTTGAATGCTCTTTCAGCATCTGTGGAGATAAGCATGTGGTTTTTGTCCTTTTTATTTATGTGGTGGATGATGTTGATGGATTTTCAAATGTTGTACCATCTTTGCATCCCTGGGATGAATCCCATTGGTCATGGTGTATGATCCTTTTGATGTGTTCTTGAATTCGGTTTGCTAATTTTTTTTTGTTGAGTATTTTTGCATCTAGGTTCATCAGGGATATTGGTCTGTAGTTTTCTTTTTCAGTGGGGTCTTTACCTGGTTTTGATATTAGGGTGATGTTGGCTTCATAGAATGAGTTTGGTAGTTTTCACTCCTCTTCTATTTTTTGGAAAACTTTAAGAAGAATGGGTATTATATCTTCTCTGTATGTCTGATAAAATTCCGAGGTAAATCCATCTGGTCCAGGGGTTTTGTTCTTGGGTAGTTCTTTGATTACCGATTCAATTTCTTTGCTGGTAATTGGTTTGTTTAGAGTTTCTGTTTCTTCCTTGGTCAGTCTTGGAAGGTTGTATTTTTCTAGGAAGTTGTCCATTTCTTTTAGGTTTTCCAGCTTGTTAGCATATAGGTTTTCATAGTATTCTCTAATAATTCTTTGTATTTCTGTGGGGTCCGTCATGATTTTTCCTTTCTCGTTTCTGATTCTGTTGATGTGTGTTGATTATCTTTTTCTCTTAATAAGTCTGGCTAGAGGCTTATCTCTTTTGTTTATTTTCTCAAACCAGCTCTTGGTTTTATTGATATTTTCCATTGTTTTTTTCTTAATTTTATTTATTTCTTCTCTGATCTTTATTATGTCCCTCCTTCTGCTGACTTTAGGCCTCATTTGTTCTTCTTTTTCCAGTTTCGATAATTGTGACATTAGACTATCCATTTGGGATTGTTCTTTCTTCTTTAAATATGCCTGGATTGCCATATACTTTCCTCTTAAGACTGCTTTTGCTGCGTCCCACAGAAGTTGGGGCTTTGTGTTGTTGTTGTCATTTGTTTCCATATATTGCTTGATCCCTATTTTAATTTGGTCATTGATCCATTGATTATTTAGGGGCATGTTGTTAAGCCTCCATGGGTTTGTGAGCCTTTTTGCTTTCTTTGTACAATTTAGTTCTAGTTTTATACCTTTGTGGTCTGAAAAGTTGGTTGGTAGAATTTCAATGTTTTGGAATTTTCTGAGGCTCTTTTTGTGGCCCAGTATGTGGTCTATTCTGGAGAATGTTCCATGTGCACTTGAGAAGAATGTGTATCCTGTTGCTTTTGGATGTAGAGTTCTATAGATGTCTATTAGGTCCATCTGTTCTAGTGTGTTGTTCAGTGCCTCTGTGTCCTTGCTTATTTTCTGTCTAGTGGATCTATCCTTTGGAGTGAGTGGTGTGTTGAAGTCTCCTAAAATGAGTGTATTGCATTCTATTTCCTCCTTTAATTCTGTTAGTATTTGTTTCACATATGCTGGTGCTCCTGTGTTGGGTGCATATATATTTGTAATGGTTATATCCTCTTGTTGGACTGACCCCCTTATCATTATGTAATGTCCTTTTTTATCTCTTGTTACTTTCTTTGTTTTGAAGTCTATTTTGTCTGGTACTAGTACTGCAACACCTGCTTTTTTCTCCTTGTTGTTTGCATGAAATATCTTTTTCCATCCCTTGACGTTTAGTCCGTACATGTCTTTGGGTTTGAGGTGAGTCTCTTGTAGGCAGCATATGGATGTGTCTTGCTTTTTTATCCATTCTGTTACTCTGTGTCTTTCGATTGGTGCATTCAGTCCATTTACATTTAGGGTGATTATTGAAAGATATGTACTTATTGCCATTGCAGGCTTTAGATCCATGATTACCAAAGGTTCAAGGTTAGCTTCTTTAGTATCTTTCTGTCTAACTTAACTCGCTTATTGAGCTATTATAAACACTGTCTGATGATTCTTTATTTCTCTCCCTTCTTATTCCTCCACCTCCATTCTTTATATGTTGGGTGTTTTATTCTGTGCTCTTTTGTGTTTCCTTTGACTGCTTTTGTGGGTAGTTGATTTTATTTTTTGCCTTTAGTTAGTATTTGGTTGGTCTGCTTTCTTTGCTGTGATTTTATTTTCTCTGGTGACATCTATTTAGCCTTAGGAGTGCTCCCATCTAGAGCAGTCCCTCTAACATACCCTGTAGAGGTGGTTTGTGGGAGGCAAATTCCCTCAACTTTTGCTTGTTTGGGAATTGTTTAATCCCTCCATATTTAAATGATAATCGTGCTGGACATAATATTCTTGATTCAAGGCCCTTCTGTTTCATTGCATTATATTATGCCATTCTCTTCTGGCCTGTAAGGTTTCCGTTGAGAAGTCTGATGATAGCCTGATGGGTTTTCCTTTGTAGGTGACCTTTTTCTTTTCTTTAGCTGCCTTTAAAATTCTGTTCTTGTCCTTGAGCTTTGCCATTTTAATTATTATGTGTCTTGGTGTTGTCCTTGTTGTCCTCTTTGGGTCCCTTCTGTTGGGGGTTCTGTGTATTTCTGTGGTCTAAGCTACTATTTCCTCCCCCAGTTTGGGGAATTTTTCAGCAATTATTTCTCCAATACACTTTCCAACCCTTTTTCTTCTCTCTTCTTCTTCTGGTACCCCTATAATGCGGATATTGCTCCTTTTGGATTGGTCACACAGTTCTCTTAATGTTGCTTCATTCCTGGAGATCCTTTTATCTCTCTCTATGTCAGCTTCTATGCGTTCCTGTTCTCTGGTTTCCAATCCATCAATGGCCTCTTGCATCTCATCCATTCTGCTTTTAAATCCTTCCAGAGATTGTTTTATTTCTGTATTCTCCCTTCTTAGCTCTTGCATATTTCTCTGCGTGTCCATCAGCATGGTTATGACCTTATTTTTAAATTCTTTTTCAGGAAGACTGGTTAGGTCTATCTCCCCAGATTCCTTTTCAGGGGAGACTGTCTGGGTTAATCTGGTCTGTATCAAATTCGTCTGCCTTTTCATGGCGATAGAGATAGTCATGGGTAGTTGGCATGTGTCCGCTGGGAGAATGTCCCTTCTTGCTAGTTTGTGGCCTTACTTCCCTGGGAGAATGGCAACCTCTAGCAGCTTGTGCTGGGCAGCTGCGCACAGATGGGGTCTCTGATTCTTGCCGGGCCCCTGTGAAGGAAGCTCCACGCACGCATTTGCTGTGGGCTCCTCTATGGTGAGGTTGCGCCAGAGCGGGAATGGGCAGGAGGCTGTTTATCTCTGTGAGGGGCCTCGGAGCTGCGCTGCCGCCCAGGGGGTTAGGGTGCCCAGAGTTCCCTGGGTTCCCAGCTACTGAGCTGACTGAGCCGGGGTGCTTCCGTCCAGCTGTGGGGTCCCTGTCCCTTTAAGACTTTCAAAGGGCACTTGTTTTTCTTTGTCCCAGGGGCGCCAGCTGCGGGGACCCACTCACAGGTCTTACTGTCCTGTTTCCCTAGTATCCAGGACCCCACGCACGCACTGTGTGTCTGCGCTCCGGTGCAGATGGCTGGGGCTAGGTGTTTAGCAGTCCTGGGCTCCGTCTCCCTCCGCGCTCCGACTCCTCTCCTCCCACTGGGAGCTGGGGTGAGGGGCGCTCGGGTCCCGCCAGGCCGTGGCTTGTATCTTACCCCCTTCGCGAGGTGCTGGGTTCTCGCAGGTGTGGATGTAGTCTGGCTGTTGTCCTGTGTCTTCTGGTCTCTCTTTTAGGGATAGTTGTATTTGTTGTATTTTCAAAAATATATATGTTTTGGGAGGAGATTTCCACGGCTCTACTAATGCCGCCATCTTGGCTCCGCCCCTGTAGAACAAATTTTTATTAAGTTAATAAAATTTGAATTTTATAAATAGTTTCCAAACAGTCTTAATGATTTTATAACATTGATACAAGCTGAGACTTAGTAGATATTTCAAGGGTTGATGAACTTAAGTCCTTGGATAGAAACTCAGTCTATTTTTCTCCCTAGGTTATTAAGCAGGAGGCTTATTCTTGGTTACGAAGTTGTGTTTTAAAAGTAACTTCAGACTTTAAAAATGTCATTTTGATTGTGAAGCAAGCTACTTCCTTGTGGTTACTTCAATATGGTATTTGTGGAGGCAGCATGATAAAATTATTTTTTTTAATTTTTGCTTTTTATTATAAAATATACATAATGCAGAATTTCCTGCTTTCACCCTTTTTGAGAGTACAATTCAGTGGCATTCAGTACATTCACATTGTTGTACAGCCATCACCACCATCATTTCCAGAACTTTTATCCCAAACTGAGCTTTTACCCATTGAGCAAATACCTCTATTTCCCTTCTATATTCAGCCCCTGGTAACCACTACTATACTTTCTGTCTCTCTGAATTTGACTATTCGAGGGACTTCATATAAGTGGAATTATACAATATTTGTCCTTTTGTGCCTGATTTCATTTAGCATAATGTCCTCAAGATTCATCCATGTTACAATATGTATCAGAATTTTATTCCTTTTTAAGGCTAATACTCAGTTGTGTATATATTCCATATTTTGTTGATCTGTTCATCTGTCAGTGGATATTTGAGTGTTTTCTACCTTTTGGCTCTTCTGAATAATGGTGCTAAGGACACTGGAGACAAACAGTCCCTGCTTTCAGTTCTTTTGAGAATATAGCTAGGATTGGATTTGCTGGGTCATAGGGTAATTGTATGATTAGTTTTTTGAGGGACTGCTGTGCTGTCCTCTGCAATGGTTGCACTATTTTATATTCATGCCAGCAATGCACAGGAGTTCCAAAGTATTCCCATCCTCACCAGTGGTTGTTTTCTGTTCGGCTATAAGCCATCTAATGGGTGTGCAGTGGTATTTCATTGTGGTTTGGATTTTCATTTCCCAAATGAAACCTATTTGTTTTTGCGTATTTGCATTCATTTATATTTGAAGGTTTGTGTTAATTTTAAGTTACGAACCACATACGAGCAATGTAGAAAAATATTCTGTGACAAATGGTTGGCCTATTCAACTAAACTTCCAGTTAAGTATTTGAGAGGATTACAGTGCTTTATTTATATTGAGTGTTCAAGTACTCACAGCAGTTTTAGGCCAGTGTGGTTTTACTACTTTGTAGTAAATGATTATATGGTCTTGGTTGGGATATACATGATTTTGTTGTTAGAAGAATTCCTTTTAAAAATCAGTAGTATTGAAATTTGATGAGTGCCCTCATGCTAAATGTTAGGGAAGTTGGATTTTGACTTAAGAGTTCTGTGCTTTCCTTCTCATTAAGTGGTTCTGGGTAGGTAGACAATCTCTGTTTCTGAGTGGCAGTTCTCCTAGGAGTAAACCTTAGTCCAGTTCACTGATGACATCGATTATTTGCTGAGCAAATTCCGTTAGAGAGAGAGCACCCAGCTGCTATTACATGGTTTCACATTAATAGTAAATTCAGTGTCCATACATGTGCTTTCCAGAAAGAGTTAGCATGTATTGATACCTTTCATAATACTTTTTTCCAACAAAGCATCTTGCTAGCTTATCACTTAAATAATAAATAAAAACTGGATAATTAATGTTGCACTTACATATGGGAAATTAGTATAAAGGGTACCATATTTCATGTGTTCCTTCGATCCTGGTTCACCAGGGTATAGAATTACATCCTTGGTAATTCTTAATAGTAATATACAACATGTCCCAAGAAGGATGGGACAGTAAATGATCTATAGAATGAATATTGCTGTTAAAGATAAATATCGATATTTCTCCTTGTCCTTACTGCTCCCTTTGTGCTTTTCTGCCCATAATGTGTAACCACCTGTTTGAATCTTTAAAAATCACTACTAAAATAGTTGCTATTAAAAGTATAAGACTTTAATCTGGCTTGTTTTTATGGAATTTGCTATTCTTAGTCTATGGTATAGGTTAACATGTGCCCCTCTTTCTCATCTAGAATGACTCTGCTCACAGTGATTACATGCAAAGTAACGAGGCCACTTTAATAGAACAAGCTCCAATACCTCATGACGGACTTACTGTGGCACCTCATAGAACCCAGCGAGAAGGTATGCTTTGTTTTCTGTAAATTTCAAGCATCTATACACAGAAAGAGTTCAGAATGCTATTCACACTGGTTACCCCTAAGGCTTCTTTCTCCTTTTTGGAGTAGAGTAATCTACTGGCCCTAGGTTTGGCTCAAATGCCAGTCCTCCCACTTTGGGTCTGTGTCTGGGCTCCTGCTCTACAGCACTTGGCCTGTCCTAGTGCCTTGCTTACTTGGTTCTGCCTTATAGTCAGTTGTCTTAAATCTGGTTGTGCACTTCTAGAGGGGAAAGACCTTAGTATGTTCCCAAAGTATTTAATATAGTGCTTTATCTCTGGAATGTGCTGAGCATCTATGAAACAATAAATTTTACACAAGTTCACTGTAAGAGCGAAAAAATTTCATACAAGTCCATGCTTCCTGCAGTAATGCAGCTTTCAAGGGGCCTGGGATGGGGGAATGAAAGGACATTGCCATCTGAAAAGAAGTGAGCTCAAATACTTTCTTAGCATTTGGAGGATCCATTCACCTGTGTCAAGGGAAAATTGAAACAGACTGGACTGTGTGTAGGCAGCCTTGGAAGTGTGAAGATATACGGTAAGCATCACACTCAGTTATAACAGCCTTGCAGTGACATCATTTTGTCTCATTTTAGTACTAATAATAATCCTTTTTGTGTAATACAGGAAAAATAGATATGACTGTTTAATGTTTTAGAAAGTTTACATAATTACACTTCTATTCAAGGCTATTAAAATTAAATTAGTTCAATCAAAGACTGCTTCAAGCTCACAGGACATTTGGGTAACCTGAAGCAGAGCTTGGTTTTACAATGGAGGTACTTTAACAAAAAATAAAGAAAAAAATCTTAGGAAAACATAAAGACTAAATCACAATGCTAACAATTAACTGTAAGGTGGTACTATCAGCGGTTTTCTTACATTCTTAATTTTTAGACAAATTAGGTAATCCATGCTTTTCGGTTTTAATTCATGAGGGCTGGAGGGTCTCCTGTCATCAGCCATTCCTCAGCAGTTGTCTTTGTCTTACTCATCCTGATTCTGAGAGATCATGGCAGGTATACTTGAAGTCAAGGCTGAAGACATCCCCTGACCTCCAGTGTCCTCGTGGTGCCCTGCCCTTGGCGCACTGATTTGCTGAAGTAGACTAGTTCAGATGATTTTCATATAATACCCTCATCCTTTACATAAACCTACTAGAGAAGCTTTGGGAATAGCAACCACTACCTTCCTCATCTGGTCTTTATCAAAGTGCAGCACTTCTGAGGAGTTAAGGCTTCTCACCTGGCTTTTCAGATTTTCTTTTGCCTCTGTCTTCAACATTATTCACTCAATAAGGGAAATTGGCCCAAACAGAAGCCATGAAACACTGTATATTTGGAAAGTTGGCACAATATATGGGTCATAGTAGCTCCCTAGTTTATTATGAATGTGTATACCAGCATATTTCTATATCTTACTCTTCTTGCCTTCTCATTGCCCACCCTCCCTGATCATAACAATCTTAATTCTTTCAGTTACTTTTGTTACTTTGTATATTCTACTTGATCTGTTTTAACTTCTTCCTCTAAGCCAAAGTGAATCCTTCCCTTTTTTTCTCCATCTCCTGTCTCCTAAATACAACAGTGACCCTAGTCTTTTCAGTCACTTTCCTAACTTCTTTCCTGTGACCTTTATTATCTTCATTTATTACCATTCTCATTATTAAGGGCTATTTCTTCTGTTCATACCCTGAGCAACGGCTTTTTTTTTAAGTCCTTATGCTTAGTAGACTAGCTCTTTTCAATTCATAGAGATTTGTATACTCAGGTGATAGTTTTATTAAGAAGGTGTAACCTGAGTAGTTCGGGGATTTGCACATTTGCTTCCTTCATTAATAAGTATTAGTAACAATTCAGAGTAATTACTCTTTAAGTCACCAGTGGAATTTATGACTATTTTATCTGTGTAATAAGTTGTTAAACATTTTGCACAATGAGCCTTCATAGTTCATCATAATGTTAAGTTTGTGTTGCCATTATGTGAAACTAAGGATTGCATTTGAGAAAAACAATTTTTAAATTCCCAATTGGAAAGAAATTTTTATCAGTTTCATATATTCCTCTTGAAGGGTTTTTTCCCAACTAAAAAACTAGGTATTTTCTAGTTTGCACCTACTGTGCATAAATAATTGAATGAATATAAAGTGCTGTATTTGTGGTAATCTGAATAACAATTTTGAAGACTGTCATCTACAAAAATAACCTTTACTGTGGGCACCATTTATTATTTCTCTTTGGTGCATAGCAAAAATGCTTGACACCCTTTAGGCAAGCAGCATGCTGAATGGAAATAGAAAAAATTACCTCAGGGATGGATGGCACATTGCTGTGCTTTGGGGGGTTTTTGTTGATGATTTAAGGCCAGTAGTAAAGATGAAGATAAATAGCTTAATCGATAAGCATTTGTCAAATTGGGTAACTGAAATGTGTTCTAGTCTCTGTAGAACAAGTCAGCATGTTTTCTTTCTTGCAGCTGTACACATTGAGAAGATAATGTTGAAAGGAGTCCAGAGAAAAAGGGCTGACAAATTTTGGGAGTACACCTTCAAAGTAAGCTGCTCTCACCCACAAAAGCTACCTTATGTACTGTGTTAAGTGATCTTTTGGAAAGAGTGAAAAGTGACCTTTGGAAAATCTTATGGCAGGTTTGGTAATTTAAGAGAAGCTATACATATGTATGCGTTTGTCTTAAGGGAAGGTACTGTTACTGCATGGTTTGTCAAGTTCTTAAAATTATATCACATTAAAATTACTCCATCTTATGGACAGTTTTACTGAAAATAAATAAAAGCCTTAGATTTAAGGTGTTTGAAGCATCTTTAAAAAATAAAGGGTAAATATTTTCTCCAGCATTTTAAAAATCAAGATCACAGGACTTGTCTTTTCCTGGCATCGTTTTTCCTTATATTTTCCACCAAGGTTTTATTCCCTGGCCTTTGTTGCCTTGTCTTACTGTAATTGTTCTCCTGTCATTCACTCTCTCCTTCAAACAGCTGTCTAATTAACTCCAGAGCCCAGCTCTGTTACTCCCCGTGTTTCCATTTTGCCCGTTGACTATAGTGTAAATTCCTCATGCGTGTCTTCCTTACTCTAGTCTGCTTGGGCTCCCCTGTCTAGCCCTTTCTCCTAACGTTGGACTGCATGTGCCTTGAAGCCAAATGGAAGGATGCCACGTTTCTGTGCTTCCTCACTTTAGTTCCTCCCCAAAGATACAGCTTGTGAGATGTTAGCTGTGCCTTTGCCACAAAGTCATTTCTGGTATGGAGCAGAATGTGCTTTCACTCATCCAAGGGATCATCATACCTTTCACAAACTCTCTTATTTGGATTACATGTATTTTCTTTCAGTAGGTATATTTTTTCATGGAGAACAGGAGTCTTCATCCCCTGTGATCCCAACATATCTGACTTGCTCAGTACATTTATTGAATGAATTTCAGAACTCTGGCCTTTGCTTTATGGAAGTAACATCCTCAGTTTGCAGATTTTAAGTCCTTATCTCCGCATGTTTTCACTTAACAGTTCTATGATGTGTGGCAGAGGTCAGTCCTGCTGTCTGCATTCAGTTACACCTGCTCTCTCCTTCTGTTGCTGGAGCTCTTAGTTTGTCCCTTCCTTAAGGCCCTGGTTGATTTTCCCTTAGCTCTGGAGCTGTCTTCCCCTGGACCATGGCAGTTGACATTTCTTCAACCCAGAGACTGGCTCAAATGCTCCCTCCTCTGAGGTCTATATTGGCACTTGTCTAATGTGCTTCTCCCTGTTTCTGCACCATGCCCTACTCATTTCTTTGGGGCACTGAGCACTGATGGGAACCCTTGTATATTTACTCACTTTACTCTGTCTCCTGCACTAGACTGACCTCAGCCAACAGACTTCGGCTGTCTTGTTCACTCTTGCATTCCTTTCATGGAGAACAGTACAGTTTGACACAAGTAGCTGCTAAATAGACATTTGAATAATTATAAGTCATTTAAAGCGTATGCCAAATGTGATATTTGCTTTGAAGGTTGCTAGATAAAATTTTGTATATATTTTAAGTATCTGATTAATTATGATATGATTTATTGGTAAGGCTTAGGTATTAGCAGAGTTCATTTACTTAGTCCAAATAATTATAAAGTAGAAACGACAAGTGGGCCACCATCGAATCCACTGAATTAAAAGTATCTAGGAGGTGAGGCAGCATAATAGATTTCAGGTCTGGCTCTTCCCCCTACTTAAGGTTGAATCTAAGAAGTCTCTTTCAGTTTTAATTTCTCCATCTGAAAATAGAGGTAGTCATACTTGCCCCATCCACCTTGATAGGATTTTAAAGAATTGAGTTAAAGATGAAATCTCTTCATAAACCATAAATCTCCATAAAAGTACAATATGGTACTCCTGAGGAGAGGCAGTAACCTCTAGTTATTTCTCTTATGAATGTATATTTAATAAGTTCCAGGAGATAGAATTTTTATCTTTCATGGGGCATAGATCTGTACTGTCAAAACGTCATTTAAGAGTCCTGCAACTTCACAAAAAGAAATGTAAGATATTTCCCTTTCTGAAAAATTTCTAAAATACAGTCACTTTTTAAAGGACTGCTTTTTTAAAAGAAAACATGCAATTTGAGAGGGTTACTTAAAATTTTTTAAAGTAGAATTTGTCAATGTACAGGTAATTTTAACAGTGTTGAAGAAATTATGATTAACTTTATGTTTGTGCTTGTTAATCTTAATAAAATTTAATTTAAGCAAGTCCATTTGGTTTACACATAGCTTTTTTTTCCATCCTGTTCCCACCTAAAGTAATAACCATATTGTATTTGTGTTTTTTTTAAATCAGGTAAATTGGTCTGATCTTTCAGTCACAACAGTAACAAAAACCCATCAAGAACTACAGGAATTTCTACTGAAGGTAAAAGTATAGATTTTGTTAAGATGATTTTTACATAATACACAGAATCCAAAAATCTGAATATTAAACACCAGGAAAATTAAAATACACAGATAAAGGTTGACTTAGAACTCTCCAAGATATTAGCTGTAGAAAATGTCATGTTATTCTAAATCAAAGTTTTCTTACATTACATTACCAATATAAGGAAATGAAGGTTTTCCAAATTTAAAAAAAAGTACTCTTATTCTTAGTTCCTTGCTGCAATGTGTTTTGGTGGCTGTTTGCAAGGGTGCCTCCCCTGAAAGATGCCTCTGCAGGTGAGCTGCGGCTTGTTTGCATCGGTGGTGGTTCTCCCACTTCACTGCTCTTCAGCCCCTCTGAGGACTTCCCTTCATATATCTCCACTGGTTACGTCTTTGAGTTCCAGCTCCCTTTCTGCTTCCCCCAGTGGTAGATTCTCCGTAGTATTGAGACTGAGGGATAATGGAACATCTTATGCAGACTTGAAGAGTGAAAGATATCTTAGATCATTTTGTTCAAACTCTTGCCTATTTCTTGTATACTAATATTTTACTGGAAAGTTATGGGTAGAGATAAGCATTAAAAGAAGGGAGTAGGCTTAAATGATTAACGAATAAATTACTATTTCTCAGTAAGCAAATATTTTAGAATTTATTGCTAATAGGGAGATAAAGCAGAAGGTCCAGAAACAGGAAACATTTCCAAGTCATTTATGAACTTTTGGGTACAAGTTGTGACGTAGTTATTGAACCTGTAACACCTGAAATTTTCAGGATAGTGCTGGTTTTTAAGTTGTCTGTGTGTTACCATAAATAGATTTTTTCAGATCACGTGAGTATTCATTCTTAAAGCTGTAAAAGAGACTTGTCACCAGTCTGCAGAGCTTTGGACAGCATGGGAGATGCTGGCTCTGAGGAGCATCTAGGTCAGTGTACTGTCACAGTATCTGTTTTGCTGGGTAAAAACATAGGAACAACTTGAACATTTTTGTTTTTCTGCAGCTTGTTTTCAGCTAGGCTCTGTTTCAGTGAGGGCCAGGGACTCCTTCACCCAGTTCAAGCTTAGTGACCTAGCTGCACAAATAGGGGGTAGGTTTGGGGGTGGTCATTACTTTCCACTTGCCAAAGGTCGTGCACACAGCATGCTTTAGATAGCATGTGAGAAAGAGAGTGGTGGAAGAAAGGGGTGTGAGCACTGTTGTCCAGGGAAGAGGGTCATCAGCACCCCGAAGGGGGAGCTAGCCCCTGTGCAATCGTTCTGCTAGCTGAAGAAATTCTGAAGGGTTGCCACACACCACCTCATATGTGCACTTATAAAATCGCTTCTACTCATTTCTGACTCTTCTATCTCTTGATAGAACAAATTTATCGAAGTTTAAGAGCAAGTAATCTTGAACAGGCTTCATTTGGGTCAGAGAGCAGCATGCTTCACTTCCCTTTCTTTTGCTCTTCCTATGGCAGAATTCTCATGCTGGAGGGTTGCCGCCATGCATACAGAGTCAAGGCTGAAATGTCTTGCAGTTTAGAGCTGGGCACAGTGGGGGTCCAGTGCTGCTACCTGCCAAGGCCAGTTACTCTGCGTTTGGGTGGTATGCTACCTACCTGTCCCCTGCACCAGTAGGGCATGTGACCAAGCCACAGCCTGGGGCCTGGCACCTGGGGAGAGTTTATCCTTCTTATTGGATTTCCCTAAGCATTTGCTGTGGTTTGTCTTGATGGATTTCATTTTATCAGTCACACAATTCTTCTAAAAGCTCAGGTGCTTTAAAAAAGAAACACAGCCCCCAAATAATTAATTCACTCTTCAGAATCACGGTAATTAATGATCCCCCCACTTAGCCAATATTTGAATATAGTTGAGTATTTTCTAAAATAGAACAGATTCCTCATCAAGTTGTATGACGTCATCGACATTATGTACATCTAGAAATGAATTGCTTATTATAAAATCTTCTCAAGTTTACCATATATCTTTTTTCCTGTTTACCTTCCTTTTCAAATAATCTACAAAAGTTAAGAGCAAAAGCTGTCCTTTTGACAACCTGTGCATACTAACAACCTTTAACTTTTGTTGATGCTAACTGCACTAACTGTTTGCTATAATGTGGAAGAGTGAGTTTGAAGTCAATGCTGTCCAATCCTTTTTCCCATGTAAATGGCAGCCTCTGTCCTCATCCTGGCCTCCTTCCCCTGCTGACAAAGTCTGTCTCATTACCCTTCTCCGTGGAGGCAGAGTTTTGTTTCTTCTTTCACTGTTATATCCACAGTGCCTAGAACAGGGCTGGGGCCTGAGTCTTTGTTGACTGAATGAACGAGCAAGTGAACAAGAAGAGTAACAGAAACTAAATTGTAGTGAGGTTTCATAGATAGTTATCCATGAGGCCATAGTGTTCTTAAAGAAAAGTAAGGTTTAGATGCCTTCCAGCACTCTGAGTTTGTGCTGAGGCTGGGCCAGGGCTAGGGCCAGAGATGGGAGGCTGGGTATCCACACCAAGACTGAGAGGTGAAAAAATTCAAGAGGGACTAGAATAGAAGAGACATGGTTTAAAGCCATATCTTTAGCAAACATGCCTTCCTCTGGACTGGAAATAGTTCTGAAAATCAAAGATAAAAACCACTTGTAAATAACTCAGTTTGCAAATACTGATGACTCCCTGCCTATAACACTCCTCCCAGTCATGTGGACAATGATGGGATGAAAATGCATGCACAGTAGACCCTTGAGTAGCATGAGTTTAAGCTGTGTGGATCTACTTAAACATGAATTTTTTCAATCAGTACAGTACTGTAGATGTATTTTCTGGTATGATTTTCCTAATAACATTTTCTCTAGCTTTGTTGGCAATCGTAGTACCACTGTACATGTAACACACAAAATATGTGTTAATTGATTATCGTCAGTAAGGTTTCCCATTAACAGTAGGCTCTTATTTGGGGGAGTCAAAAGTTATACATGGATTCCGATTGCACACAGTTATCAGCACCCCTTAACCCCCATGTTGTTCAAAGGTCAACTATACTCTCACCTTTCTGTGTTTAGAAGAGCCGTCAGTGATTCGGTAGTGGAAATAGACTTCTTCACCAAAGCAGGTTTTCTTTGTGTACAGATACTCAGGAGAAATCATGTTTAAAATTGTAATATATATGCCTAGTGTCCAAAATCTGTATTAAAATGATATCGAAGTGTAAATATTGAAATGAATATCATTTCTAAGGAAAACATGTAGATCCAGAACTTATTGCTTCCTGTTAGAAGTCAGAGGACACGATTCCCACAGTGAGTGTGTAGAATGCCAGCAGAGCTTTCCACCTTATCAGGCTAATAAGAGAGGAAGAGCTTCATTCTGACGTAACATCTTGATTCCATAGTCTTACTGTGCCTAAAATTATTAGTACTTTATGATATCTTTGTTGAATTTTCTGTTTCTGAATTGATTCAAAATGATGATTTGTCAAAAGAATACTTACTTTAGATTCTCCAATTGAAGATCAATATGTAAGATGACAGTTTGTATAGATTGTTATATTCCTGTGGCTATTTAGATACTGTGTTAATGGTTCTACTTTTAATTTTAGTGAAAGTGCCAATAATTTAAGAGTTCGTGGAAAGACTAGTTTTCAGATTAAAAAGTCCTATTTAAAACTTCGGTTTCTTATGAGACTTGGAAAGTTAGTTTTATAAAGAATCAACTTATTAGGAATTTTAAAAAGTAAACTAGTTAATAAATGACTTAATATTTTGTTTTTAATTTAAAAATTTTCTTGGCCAAGTGATTTTTTTTGCAGTTTTTATACATTGCTCTGAGAGCACCTCTATCACTGAGGAAAATGCTACTAAATCTTAGCGTTTTTTATGTAAGTAATATCGAGAGTTTTCATCCTTTCACACCCAGTTCTTTATATGGTATGTAGCACTGGTAGTCTGTTGCCTGAGATTGAGATGTAAAACAAGAGGCACACAAATGATAACTATAAAGGCAGAGATAACACTTCTCAGAATACTACTCAAGATAAAAATAATACTAGCTCTGCTATCAAAATGTTCCGTTTGACTAAGGAACCTTGGTGTGGGTGTCATTTTAGTGCGGTGTGTGGAACTCAGCATGTTAGGTGTTTGCTGGCATGTCCCAGAAGCATATTGAATGTTGCTATGTCATTCTGCCTCTCTGGGGAGGCCTCAGCTGTGCCCAGAAGGCAGATGGTATATTTCCTAGTGGAAAAATCTGTGCTTCCTCAGTATGGGGCCCTATGTCATGAAGATTTAGAAAAGGAACTTCTTTTGGATGATTACTGAGCAGGAGACATTTATCTTCCTTTCATGTGTGTGGTTTGCAGTGTATTTACAAGTAAGGGAGAAACTTAACATTAGCCATGCTGTTCTTTTCTAGCTCCCAAAGGAATTATCATCAGAGACTTTTGACAAGACCATCTTAAGGGCCCTGAATCAGGGCTCACTGAAAAGGGAAGAACGGCGACATCCTGATCTCGAGCCCATCCTAAGGTAATACCTGTAATACCTGACACTGTCCCAGCGGTGGCCTGGACTGGAGTGCAGACTGTCTGTAGGGCTTAGAATGGAGTTTTACCGGAGATCCCAGAGATTCTTTTTCTGGACCATCTTTTAAAATGGACTTTTTATCCTTGTGTAATTTATTTAGTTCTAGGCTCACAGTGAGAGACACCAAACTGATTTTTATTACTATACTCTTCAGCTCTCTGATACCATAAATAATTGCTTCTAAAATATGCAAATATTCAGTGAAACTTACTTTTTCCATAAAACGTGTATTGAAAGAGGCCTTTGTCCAAGAGCTCAACTTTGGAGATGTTTTTTGTTTTGTTTAAGTTGTCAAGTAAGGAGATTAGGCTAACGGGTGGGAAAGTGAAAGGAAACACCACTTCCCGTCTGCCTGCCCCTCTGTCCAACGGGCTTGAAGGTGGGCTGTATTAAATTACAGTGGGAGTGGCTCCGGTTCAGTGGTGGGGATGTTCAGGTCTTTGCTTTCCTAAGGCTGACAGACCCTGGGTAAAGTCAGGAGGAGGTGAGATGAGCATGAAGTACGCTGCCCGGAGCAGATAAATCCTGTTCTGGGTGAGTTGCCAGGGCGTCCTGGGAGTTAGTGGGGAGAAGGAAGGATGAAGATACAGGGGGTAGTTGGTGGCACAAGGCACCTGGACTGGCAGGATGGGTGTAAATAAGGGTAAACCTGCTTGTCATGATGGAAAGTTGAGGAGATGATCTGTTGCCTAATGGCTTCTGATTTTTCTAAAGTAAGAGGTTTGCTTAAGAAGAGGTAGATTGAAAACAAGGGATCAAATGTCTGAGAGTAAAAAGGATTTCAAATACTTGTGTGGGGATGTGGAGAACAACCTGATAGTAAGCTGGACAGGGTTTGGTGTGCAACTGAGATTGAAGATCAGTAAATTATAGTGGTATTGGTCTGTCCTGCTGTGTGAATTTTTCTTTTTTTAAAACATCTTTCCAGCAGTTCAGGTCCAAGTGTCAGGAAAGCAGGTAGTTGGATTTGTCCTGGATAAGGACTTTCTTGGACATGATGAGGGACAGTGGGGTGAGGAATTTAGGAACAAGTGCTAATGTTTTTAAAAATGAACAGTTAGATTTACAGAGTGAATCTGATAGAGCAGAATGAACCACAGCTGGAAAAGAGGTGTCATGGGAGTAATTAAGCAGAAGGAAGTTGAGATGTGAGTGTGACATGTCTGAGTTAGTGAGTTCAGAGGTGAAACGATTCCGTATGCCATGGGAGGCTGGCAGTGTGCTTGGGTTGGTGCCCTCACCTGTCTGAAGGCTTCCCTTTGGGTCATGGCCAAGGAAACATGAGCTTGGCAGCCTGAGTCTGGGGTCCACACTGAGGGAGAGAGTGAGATGGCAGCCTCTGGGGTGTGGCAAGCATCAGAATGTACATTTTCAGGACATCTTCAGCAGCAAGCTGGGTGGGTGTGCTGGTAGCCTGTCCATGCTGGCTCCAGTGTGTGCTGTGTCCCCAGACAGGATGCGCCTCCTTGGCCTCAGATTTAAACCAAGAGATCTTACCTTGCCTGAGATCACATGGCTGACCAGAAGTAGACTCCAAGTCCCACTGCTGTACTGCTCTAGTTGAGAGAGATAAAATACAATAGAACCTTACTCAGTATGTTTTTACACAAAGTGCCTGATGTAGAATCTATTTAGGTTGTTTGGGGCTTTCATGATAAAGCTAACATGCTCAGTATAGAACATTAGGAAATATAGAAAAGTAATAAAAAAGGTAACAATTACCTATGTAACTATTATTTTCATTTTTCCTTTTAGTTTTTTTTTTTTGCCTGTAATACTAGATATGCAACTTTATATCCTGTTTTTCCTCTCAAATTATAAGCATTTTGTATTTAATTCTTCAGAAGTATTTTAATAGGCTACACAATATATCCCATCTGGTTGTATAATCCTTTGACTGATGTTGGGAATAAGGATTATTTCCTGGTTTTTTTTCTTTTTCCTAAAAATAGAGTTTTGCTCACTTTTGTTTCTAAAACATTTTCCAGTTATGAGTAATTACTAAGAAGAGATTCTTTGAAATTGATTTGTTGATTCAATGAGTATGATCCTCTATGAGGATCCCTGATATGGACTGTTTTCCTTATGAAGATATGTCAGTAAGCAGTACTCACTCCCAGTGTTGGAACTTGCCTGTCACCACAGCACCACAGCTTAGCTAGCTCTGAGTATAGTTTTTTTAAAATTTGCTAATTTGATAGGTGAATGATTACCTCATTGGCATAATTTTCATTTCCTTTATGAGTGACGTTCAGTATCTTTCTTTAAGTTTAGCCATTTTGTATATTTTGTAAGATCATCTGTCCTTTACCAATTTACCTTTGTGGATCTCAGTGTTTTTCTTAGGGTCCAGTCCATTCATTGCAGTAGTAGTAGTCTGTTCATTGAAGATTACTACAGGGGACTGACCTAATTAGTAAATATAGTAAGAATGGTGAGAACCAGGTTTCTCTCCACTGGAGAAGGGAGTTGTAGAAAAGGAGAACAGAATGACCCCTGGATTATCTGATTGGAATTGAAGGTATTGGTGTGAACCCATGATTTTTGGTATATATAGGTAGATACCAGAAGAAATATGGTTATGTGTGTACACATATGTTCCCTGGCTCTGTTCATATAGAAATGTCCCTAATTTCCCTTTTTTCCAAATCTAGTCACTAGAAGTAGTCTTCATTAGAAATCTTATGTAACTTCTCAGAAATTTTCTCTACACACCCTTGAACTTACGTATTTCTATGTATTTGCTTTACTATGCAAATTGAATTACCCTGTGCATACTTTTCTGCTCTTTTAATGAAATATACTGAACATGGTAACTCATCAGTACACATAAAGAAATTGCTACCTTGCTGTTTATTTGCTTCATAATATTCCACTTTAAATTGTACCATAATTAGATTAACTAGTATATTGCTTTTTTGGTTATTCCTAAATATTTTAAAACAATTAGGAACAATATTACAGTGAACATTCACATGAATGTTTCTTAACACATTTGGATGTATTTATTTGTAAGAGAAATTTCTAGAGCTATAATTGGTCAAAAGTCAGGCGTTTTTTAACATGCAGCATTTTCAAATTACTTCTTAGGAGGCAGCGGCACCTTATTCCCTCAGAAGCCTTATGTTTGTATTTCCACACCTCTGCAGATGTAAAGTTCTCTCAACTTCTCATCTTTGCCATGTTCAGAAAAGAAGACTGTATTTAATTTTAATCTGTATTTGAGTGGCCATTTGCACTCTACTATGAATGGCTTTTTGAGTCCTCTCTACCTTTTTATTGGTCTGATTTATAAGATTTACTTTTCAGATTAAAGAAAGCCCTATTTGTCCTTGTTTCTTGACCATGCATATGGTTTGAGTTTTTATATAGTCAGATTTATCAGTCTTTTCTTTATGGTTTTAGGGGTTTATGTCCTGCTTGGAAAGACTTTCTCTTCAAAAATTGTATTTTTAAAATATACTTTTTTTTTTCAGACTTCCCTTTTTAAATGATCATTGATTCGTTTTTATGGCTAGCCTGTTAGTTCAACACCATTAATAGAAATGTTAGGACACTTCATTCTCAGTTTGTGATTTTTAAATTAGTGTTATTATCATTCATGACACTTAAGAAATGTAGCATTTATAAAGGAGGGGGTGAATAAAAGTGAGAAATAGAAAATGAGTGTATAGAAAGTAGAGGTTGGGTTGCTACAGGACACTGCATTTAGTTCCAAATACACTGTAAATTAGGAAAATGAAAATAACGGCACTGAACTGTATATACATTTGCTGTTGCATGATTTCTTTCATGTCAAAATGTAATCCTGTTTTTCTTATTTAAGTAGTTTATGGGCACTTTGATTTTTTAAATACAGGTAGAATTGCAATCTTGTGGTCACACATTAATGAACCTTGACTTTGGTCTGTATGTTGATTTCAAGCCCATGCCTTTATCTCAGGTGTAGTTTACATGAATAGCTTGGTGTTCTTGTAGGGGAGATGCAGTTGATATTTGAGTTGTAGATGCTATCTAGGCTGTTTCTTGGTACTCAAGCCTTGAATTGAAGGTGTGCTTGCCTGTACTTTTGACCAATTGGTTTGGGTTTTAATCCCCAGCCTTGAGTAATGTGTTTAAACCTGGAAATTTAGGTGAGGTCTGTACTTTGTAATTTTTCTTCCATCTCTTCATTTCTTGACCTTCCTATTAAATATTTACCTCCACATTAGAGTGCCAAGAAGCAATTTTGCATAATATACAAGGCAACTTTGGCCAATAAGGGTCATCTTTTGCTATGGTATTTAATGATTCTAAATTAACCTGAATGATAGGGCTAAAACCTTGGGAGAAAATTAAGAATTAAAAATTTAAATGAGCTTGTAAAGTGTTAAAAGTAATGGAAGGGGATTTGTGTGTTGAGCAGGGTGACAGCTTAATTTATGTATACTGTTTGAGTATCATAACCTTGAAGAATTGGTTGTATTCCCTATGAGGAAATTGAAGCTGAAAGGCTAGATAACTTGTTCAGAGTGATTCAGCTTTTAAGTGATGGAGATGGTATTCAAACTTTCCATTAGACTGTGCTGTACCTGTGCCCCCCTTTGCAGGGTCCCTTTTGTAGGTAAGACCTCCATTGGAATCTTTTAGTTACATTAATAAAGTATGAGGAAAGCTGGTTTTCAAAGATAACAGCTTAGAATCATGATATGATACATATTGAAGTGAATCATCAGTCCTGCCTTAGGATGTTCTAATACTTATAATTAACCTGACCTCACTGCATTCCATAGTTTCCAAGGCCACTTAGCATCTCAGACTTCCCAGCCTCTGATGTTCAGAGTGCGGGAAAGTTTCTGCATGGTACAGCCAGAAGATGAGAAGTAACACCTATGAAGAAGGGTAAAGAAATTGCAGTTCTTTTTCTGAGCAGACAGGCAGCTATTATACCATTTGAGCAAAAGGCTGAAATCATACACATTTTCCCAGAGTTGAAACGTTACCACTAGATTATATGAAATAAAACAAAAGTGTTTATTAGATTCTTAAAAATAAATTTTGTTAACTTTTATTAACTTCTTCCTATGGGAAATATATTAGAAAATAATATTCTTCATTATTTTTATTTTTTATACTGCAATTTAAACTGCCATTTTAGATTGCTTTACAATCTAAACTGAGACTCTTGTGCATTTATTATATTATGTGAAATTAACATCTTTTTTCTTTTTATATGCAGGCAGCTATTTTCAACTTCATCCCAAGCTTTTCTGCAGAGTAAGAAAGTACACAGCTTTTTTCGGGCCATGTCGTCAGACCCTCTACATGGCCTCAGTAAGCCCTTTCTGCTCCTCTGTCGAAATGTGGTATTTTCTTGCATGGATTCCTTGCTGTACTGCACAGTGTTATATGGGGTTGTCATTTTAAAGTCAAGGAATAGTGGCATACAATTAAACATTTGTTGTTCGTAGTGAATTTTACGCTGCAGTTTTAAAGGAAATAATGTATAAAAGCTAATGTCCGAAAACAGACTGATTTTGAAGCATGGGCCAGGTCTTGTGCTCGTGGCCCTGCCAGGCTCTCAGGTTCCTTGACAGACCTCACTTTCAGCTTGTGGAGATGCTACATCACGGGCTGCGTGGTGTGTAACCCCTTATAGTCTGCCTTTCCTTCTGGGTCCCCTGTTCTCCCCAGCCTCCCAAGCAGGAAACTTTAGCCTTATTCTTGTCACTTTTCTTCTTTGCATTCAGTCATTTAAAGGCCACGCCTCACTAGACCAAGGCTGTCTTCCCTTTTATGCCTCCTTACCAATCCCACTTTTGAGTTAGGCCTTTCTTCATACATGGACTGTGCAAAGCCCCGCTCATCTCTCAGATTGTAGTTTCTCGCTGTACTTTAACACATACAGGATTATCTCAGGGATCAATTTGTTAATCCCCTATTCAAAACGATAAAGGTTTGCTATGAAATTCAAGCCCTGCCGTGACCTTCCTCGTCATTTCTCAATCTCTGGCTGGTCGAAGGCTCAGCATTCACTGAGTTTTCCCTAGCAGTGTCTGTCCCAGTGTCCTGGCTCATTCTGAACCCAAACTTAAATCTGCTGTAAGACCCAACCAAGCTATCAGTTCAAAAAGATGTCCCAGGTTTTCTTGTATTCCTATAGTTTGGCTTTACCACTAACTCTCCAATCTCATCTTCCTTGGGAGAAAAGTAAACATATTTATTTTCTTTCTCTATTATAAATTTCCATTATAAGTTAATGGTATTGAATACTTCCTGCAGATAACTCACAATCCTCTCTGAAGACTTGTAAGATACTAGAACACTTAAAAGAAGACAGCTCAGAAGCTTCAAGTCAAGAAGAAGGTAAATGTTGACTAATTTAATAAGATATTCTGCCTGATGTTTCTTGCATGGGAACAGGCACACAGACCATTAGGACAGACTGAGGAGCTGGGAAACAGGCATGGGAACTTGGTGGTGTCACAGATGAGTGCAGGAGAATGGATTGTTCACTAAATGGTGTTGGCCGGCTTTCCAATTTAAAAAAGTTCTGTAATTAGATCCCTGCTTATACACCAAAATTTCAAGTTAATAACAAATCATATGTAACATACAAATTTACTATAATATATGAAATGTATAAGTTAAAAATTTTAATGTTAATATGAGACAAGAAGGCTTTCTTGACAAGGCAGAGCATGACCATAGTCTTTCAGTCCATTAGTCCAATTGGCAATATGGGCAAAAGTTAGGTGATTTACAGAAAGGAAACTCAAATGGACTTTAAACAGTGTTCAGCCTCCTGAGTACTCCAGAAAATGCAAATTAACAGCAATGAGATTAGGATTTCACACTCACCAGATTGGCAAAACATTTTCAAGTCTGACATTATCAAGGATATGAAGTAATGGGGATTCTTCATCTGCTGCTGATGGGAATTTAAATTGGTACAATTCTTTTGGACAGAAATTTGACACTGTGTAGTGAAGTTGGGGAAATTAATTTTATGCTACTACCCAGGAATTCTGCTTCTGTGAAAATTATTGTCCATGTGCTCAGAGTAGGAACTAAGGTTCTCCTGGCAATTTTGTGTGTAATAACAAATATGTGGATATTACCCAAATACTTTAAATGTTAATAAAAGTTTTAAATAAATTGTGGAATATTCATGGTAGGTGGCAAATAAAGAATATTTATAGTACTTTCAAACATGTAGCACTACTGTCTGTATTTGTGAATATGAATATGGTAAATTAAAAACGCACTAGAATATTTTAACTAGTTCATCTCTGTAGAGAGAGAGAGTCAAATGGAGTAAGGCCTTCAGTTTTTGTGATATTTTGTTTCTTAATAAAAAGAGGCAAATATAGAAATATCTGGGAGGTAGGTACATGGATGTTTATTAACAGGTAAGTATTTTTTGAATATTTGAGACACTTCATTTTTTTAATGGTAAAAAACAGTGCCTGAAATTGAGGGTTGTGGTTTTATAGTGGCCATGCTCATAGTAAACTCTCATAGTTTTAAACAAAATCGATTCGTTATTAGGTAGTACACATTGGAGGGAATATTTAAGGAACTATTTATTGTCTTTGAAAAGTTGCTTCTAAGGAATTGTTTGTGAAAAATGCTTAGAAATGCTCTACATGGTCTGTTGACGCTATTATGGTCACAGGGATTAGTTGCATCATCCTTTTGGTTTTTTACAGAAGTATAATAAATTGGTCTAATAAGTTGTTTTTTCTTCTACTCTAGATGTGTTACAGCATACAGTAATCCACAAGAAACATACCGGGAAAAGTCCCATTGTGAAGTAGGTATCTATTTCCTGAAAAATGAATGTGTTGTGCATTTTTGAATTGCTGTGTCACATCAATTACTGACATATATGGCTCCAATTCTACATTTTACTGTTTGCTTATTATTTGTTCCACCTTTTCTGTGTTTCCTTTTCTCTCCTTTCTTGCTTTTGGGTGTTTTTTTTTCTATTTTATTATTCTCTTCTATTAGCCTTGATAGGTACATATTGCTTTTTCATTCTTCTAAGGGCTACCCTAGAGATCTTTGACTTAGTAAGATCCGAGATTAACTGTGCTTGTACCATTTCCCATGTGAGGACCTTTGATCACTGTAACATCACTTACCTTCTTCCAACTTATAAACTGTAGCTGTCATTTTTAAAAAATTTTGTGATCTATTTTAATTCTCTCTATATTCTAAACCTCATGAGAGGTTTTTCATTAATCATTTTGATTTTATCATTCCGTTGCTCTTTATTCCTTCCTGTGTGTCTTAGTATCCATCTACAATCATTTTCCTTCTAACTGAAGAACATGAGTATTTTCTGTAGTCCTGTAAATACCAGTGATGACATTCACTTTGTTTTTTATATGAAAAAAATGCTTGTTTTGTGTTCGTTTTTGAAAGATACTTTTGCTGGATATAGGGTTTTAGGTTGGAGGTTATTTTCTGTTAGCTCTTTGAAACTCCAGTTGCGCTGTCTTCCAGTGTGACGCCTTTGGGCCTAGAGTCACCTGCTGTCAGTCCAGCGCTGATTCTGACTCCCCTTGTACTCCAACCATCCCACGGTAAGTATGCACCCTAGGACTCTGCCTTCTGCCTCAGAGCCCTTGCTGATTCGAAGGGCCTGCTGGCCCTTGAACAGACACAGTCCAGAAGTCAACCTGGGGGTCAGCCCTCGACTTGTAGAGGAGCCCTGGCTTCCTATCCTTTGGGATCAGTAACTTTGGGAGGTCCCAGCCGATTTGAGCCTCTTGTTTGTAGGGGCAGCCTCAATAATGGACCCTTAGGTTGGTTTTCTCTTCTTTCCTGTTTCATTCTCCCCATTCCTGGCTCCTGCTTCCTGCAGTCACCTTCCAAATCAACTGTGTTACTCCAGATCTAATTTTAGGGTGAACTCAATCTTAAGAAAGCCGGTTTCCATTGTCTCAATCTTATTGTTGCTCCTTGCAAGTTAGTGTTTTTCCAAACTGATTGCTTTTTAAGATTTTCTTATTGTCTCTGGTTTTCAGCAGTTTTCCTGTGATAGGTTTGTAGCTTTCTTTGACTGAGTTCTACTTCTTGAGTCTGAAGCTTTGATTGATACCTTTGGTTTCAGAGAAGTCCAAGCCATTATCTCCTCAGATAATACTTCTGCCCTATTCTCTTGTTCCCTCTTCTGAGACTTGGAGTACTAGTATGTTAGACTTTCACATGTGCCACATCTCTTAAAATTTTTTTGTATTTTCCATATTTTTTTTCCTCTATTGCTCCAGTCTGTTTACTTCTGATCACATTTCCTCTTCATTGATTTTTAAAATCTGTTTCCATCCACTGAGTTCTTAATTTCAGCTTTACAGTTCTAGAATTTAAATTTGACTCTTCATACTTTCCGGTACTCTTCCCAAATCCTCCATATTCTTTTAGCCTTCAACCATGTTAAGTGTTGTATTTTAAAGTGTACATGCCCGTAACTTCATTCTGTGGATTCCCTTTGATTCTGTTTTCAAGTTTCTATGGTCAGTTCCTTTTGGTTTTCAGTCACATTATCCTGTCCCTTCACATGTCTTAGATATAGTACTTGGTGACTCTCAGGATGGGGGATATACCCTTGCTGTAAGTGGTCCAGGATGACCAGTATGGAGTCCAAAGACAGAATCTGCATTTTTTATGACTCTCCTTAGAGACAGGTATTAATTATTAAATAGATGAGACAGCTGTGTACTGGCTTATTACAGTATACTTTTTCTTGCCTTAGAGATATTACTAGGCATTCTGTAGAAAACTAACATACTGAAGAAAGGATTACCACATTATTTTATGGTATAGTAGGTTAGGTTATTGAGGACAGATTTTCATACTTGTATAAACTTTTCTTTTGGTAGCACTCTTAGTACCAGTTCTCCGTTGGATGGGCTCACCATGCAGTATTCTGAGCAGAATGGAAGCGTGGATTGGAGAAAGCAAAGCTGCGCTGCTGCCCGGCCCCCGGAGCACTGTGGGGCCTTAGCTGGCCAGGTGTTTGGGGGCTTTTTTTTTTCTTTACACCGTGTTGTTAGAGCATTGCTGCTCTGAAGCAGTCGAGTTCTGTAAGCATTGTTACATCAGATAGTTTATCTGGTAAAGAAGAAATGAAGGAATGTTTAAATGTTAGACTTTGAACTTACTTGGTTTGTATGATCTCAGCTCTTCTGATTCCTAATTAAGTATATTTAGGTTACTTTTATTGCTCAAAAAATTAGTACATTTTAATATATCTAAAATGTTTATTCTAACTAGGGGTCCAAAGTACTATGCCAACTTTTCTGCCTTTGAAAGAATGATTCACCTTTTAATAACTAGCTTGCTATTGCTGATGTGAATTTTCACACTCATTTTTCCTCATGAGTGGTTGGGCCAATTTACCAACACTCCTGAATGTAATTGGGAAATAATTGCTTTCTCAGGATTTGGTGTAATCAGATTGGAGAATATTCTCAAGTGTGTTTAGGTGCTGTAGGGAAAAGGCTTACTGGTGCAGTCATGGAGAGAACCACCTTCTCTCCAGAAAATAGATTGTTAAACTGATTTCTCTTTCTGGCCAACATTCAGATCCAATTGTTCATCTTTACTGGAATGTGTTTTTTATGAACCTAGAGCATTGAAGCATATTTTGAGAAATTATGTGTTATTTTAGTAATAACTTACTGAGTATGGTTTAGCTGTAGTCTAATTTCTTTTTATTCTCCCTACTAGCATTCAAGTGAAAAGCGAAGCTTATCTTCAATAAATAAGAAGAAAGGAAAGCCACAAATAGAAAAGTAGGTTCGATTTAGTAATAGAAATTGGTGTAAGAAAAGGCAGCAAACACGTAGGATTTGATAATGGGCATGTATAATCTGTGTAATATAAATAATATTTTTCTAATAGCTGTCTTTATATTTTTTACTTCTGGGCTTTATCTCTTTAGTTCAAAAATAACAAACACAAGTGACAAAAATAGAGCTATAGTAAAATATTAATATTCAGTTTGGAGAGGCAAAACTTGAGAACTACTCTAAAGGGTGAATCTTGTATTTAGTTATACCTTAATTTTTTTAATTATAAAAACTTTGAGGGGAATTTTAGTAATACTGTACTTAGTGTTCTCTAAAGAACCTTATAAAAAACGTTGGTAACATGTATACTTGTTTGTTTAGGGAGAAAATTAAGAAAACTGAAAATAGACTGAATAGTAGAATAAATGGTATCAGACTCTCCACTCCTCAGCATGTCCATGGTGGTTCTGTAAAAGGTAAGAACATTTTTCTCCAAATACCTATCATCTAAATATAGTTAGTGTGATACCTATTAGAGTAGGTGAGCTGTGCATCAAATCCTGATATTATACTTTTATCCTGCATTGATGTGAATAAGATTTCTCAATTAAGTGGTTCTGAAGTATTAATGGAGTTAATTTAGGAAAGACAATTCCACCACGGAGGTAAATATTTCCTTTGTCAAATCACCCTTCCCCACCAGTTCCTTCCTCTGGCTCAGCAGGCCCCTCCCTTGTTCCTCTTACACCCATCCTGCTCCAGAGCACAGGTCCACAAGTCCTGGGAGATCTTTTCCACCCTAATGGAGGCCTGTGTAAAGTCGTTTTTTAAAATCTTACTGACTTTTTCATGTTTTAATGACTGTCCTTTGTGGAGATTCTGGGGCTTTAGGGGAATTCAGACCCTCCTATTTTGTTGTATGAGATTTGTGTGATTTCCACTTACCCATCATCCTCTGTTTTTGGGTGAAAGGTTTTGTGTTTATTTGACTGAAATTGATAACTTTTCTGTGTTATATTTACCTTACAATTAATAGAAAAGATAAAAAAGAATAAAGGCCCACAGACTTCCAGAAGACTGTTTTGTCCGTGAGTGTACCTAACACATTTGTTGACTTGGGCTGATCTTAAAAACAAAGTTTTCTTAATTTAAGTTTTATTCAAATGTTAGTACATTCAGTTGTAATGCAACATAAATACCCAGAATATTTTTTTAATAGAGTGTATTTTTGGTGTGGGGGGAATCATGGGGAAGAGAGTGTAGCTCAGAGAAGACAAGTAGTGACTGTGGCATCTTACTACACTGATGGGCAGTGACTGCAATGGGGTATGGGGGGGATTCGATAATATGGGTGAATGTAACAACCACATTGCTTTTCATGTGAAACCTTCGTAAGTGTATATGAATAATACCTTAATAAAAAAATAAATAAATAAGTATTGCACGATTTAGCAGAATCCTGCCAATTCTGAACTAGAAGAACCTTGAGATTACTGTATTATGATATGCATTCAATGTTAATTAAAAGACCTCACATAATTATACTTAGAATGAACTATGGTATAAGGAAACTATGTTTGCAAAAATTAGTCATAACTAATTCTGAATTTAAATTTAGTGTTAGCATATGGCAACCTAGGTAATATAATTGATCAAGTCAAATAATTTTTGAAGTGTGATAATTCCTAACACTAAATAAGAATTGATTTAAATTTTGTTCATATGGACAGGACATGACATTTCATAAATTTACTTGTGGTCACTAAAGGTATTTTTATCAATAATTCTTTATTCTTAACATTCCTTATCCAACCCTATTCCTCTCTATTGGGTTACATACATTTGAAGATTCTTTTATAGGGAATATATTTTTAAACTAGATCTTTGCTTATATTGAATATTGGTAAAGGAAATGTAGTTACATTTTGACTCTGAAATTGTCTGGCCAGCTCAGTTGATGAACTGAACTGTCTTGGGGGGAAATTACAGGGGGAAAAAACCATGTCCTTTATGAATATAGCGTAACACTTAACTGTCTTTGAGGTTTCCTGTGGTGATGGCAGCTAAAAGGAGGAGGGAAAAGCTAAAATAAGGCAGGCGGAAGGTCTCCGTTGGTGGATGATTAGAAATAGCTTCTGCCGGGTGCCCCTCTTTCTTTCTTCCCTCCAGCTCTTTTCCGTACTGTCCCATGCTTGTCTCCTAAAAGCACATGCTGTTGAAATTCCTGTCAACTAACCATACCCTCATGAGATTGCTTTATCTCTTGTTTCTCACATAATTTGAGAACTACTGCTCACTAAAGAAGTTGACAACCATTCTTTACCTTTTAGTTTCATATTCCAGAGAGGTGCGTGGACTTTGATCTCAGAATCGATGTGGGTTCGAATCTTGTACTCCACAGCTTCTTAAATGCATGACCTCTCTGAAGCCTTAGTTTTCACATTTGTAAAATATGAATAATACCTGCCTCAGCAGATTGTAAGAATTAAATGTGATAACATGTGAACAGCATTTTACTAGTACCCAGCACTTAGGTGTTCCTTTTCCTGATTCCAATAAATTAAAAGAAAACACACTGTATAGGTTATTAAGAACTTTTTAATAACATCTCAAATCCCAATTCCTTCATCTCTTTATCTTCACGTATTATGAAAGTACAGCCTCAGGATTTTTGATGTAATCTATTTTGTCTATATGTGTCACTGTTTCGTACATATTTAACATTTATAGAGGATAACTATAAAATACACTTTGTACAACTTCTCATTGATGCCAAATGTATCTTAGCTATTTGCCAACTCCAATTTAAAAAGAGTCCTGCTTATTTCCCTTTGAAATAGTAAGGTATCAAGAAGGAATTACCTTTAAACATTTGGTATACTCACAATATATTTAATATTTTTTTAATGAAACAATAATGCGTATTATAAAGTGTAGGTACTATATTGAAGCTGAAAATATCGGGTCTTTCTGATTTCTGATTGTTACATTGTCCAGACCTTTAATTCATTCTCATTGAGGATAAGTATCATTTATTTTTAATTTTAAAATATAATTTCTGTTTTGAGTAATAATACATTCATATAGTTCAAAATTCTGAAGACACAAAAGAGAACAAAATGCACTGGACCTTTAATCCAGATTGGAAAATTTTTTGGAGATTTACCACAATTTGAAAAAAACAATTTCTTTTCTCTAGCTTACTTTTATTGTAAGAACACAGTATATAATACATATACAGAATTTCTGTTAGTCAGCTGTGTTATTGGTAGAGCTTCTGGTCAACAGTAGGTTATAAGTAGGTAAGTTTTGGGGAGTCAAAGCTTATATGTGAATTCTCAATTGTGTGGGTTGGGGGAGTCAATGCCCCTAACCACTGTGTTGTTTAAGGATCAACTGTAAATTCCTCACTGCCTCCCTCCATTGTCTGCCACCCAAAAGCAATCTGTGCTGTTAGTTATCAGTATTCTTCACAGTGTGTTTGCTTTTAAAACCTCAAGCTTTAAATCTCTCTCCTGAAGAGATGTATGCATCACCTCTTCTATATCAAGAATTGTGTCCCAGGGCATCAACCTTGTTTCTTCCACCCCACTCTTCTTTTGCATATTGTAGCACTAAAATGTTTTGGGGGAATGAGGTGGTTGACCTCTCAATTTCTTATAAAAATATGACAGCAATTCAGAGGTCTCCATCTTCTTTTAATAACCATTATGTTTCATCTGATGTGTCTAAATGGTTCTTAAGTCTAACTAATACTAATAACCAGGATTTTTATTGTTAGAATAGTGACTAATGTAAGTTTTTTGCTTTTGGTCTTCTTAGTAACATGCATGACCTTTTACCCTTTGAGACAGAGTAACAAAAAAGTTTATATTTCTGTGTAAAAGGGCAGTTCATTGGCATAATTGTTTTCATTCTCACCGTCCATACCTGTTGTCTCTAAAGGATAACATAATTTTTTATTATGAAAATTCCAAAAACCCAATGGAATTCTGAAGTGCTTTCTAGATAATAAAAAAGAAGATTAATTTAAATTTAGATTAATGTATTCAGTTCTTTGAAAACTGCAAATATATGACAATTTGGTGATTAGAATATTTAGTGGCTATATAAACTAAAGAAAATCATTTTATAAATCATGTCATTTGAGAATTAGCTGCTTTTTTTATTTTTTTAAACATATTCTGAAACTTACTCTTTGAAGTTTCAAAGACTCCCACTGTAGTGTCACTGCTCCAGTGTCAGTGAGCAAATCTTGGCTTACCCTACCCCAGTGGTTCCTTTTAGCCCATCATTTCTGGTTTAAGACTATAATATTGAATCTTTGATTCTCTTAATTCTTGAATTGTTCATTTTTGTTATATGTTGGTTGAAATAGTTATATGCAGAATTTCCATATGTACCCCAGTTCTCATTCTCATTAGTACAATTTAATGCCAGGTTGTTTGGCCACTGTGGCACATTAGATTGTCTTCACATAACCATTGGCGTCCACTTGCAGCCCTTTCCTTAGTCACATCCTGGCTGGTAATGGAGAATCTATAAGTGTAGTCCAGATTACCGTAAAATTATTATTTTCCCAAGGAACAACTTTGCCTCTTTTCTTACAGCCTCATGAGATTTCTGTGCCATTTTCCTTTGGCAGTTTGGCATTTTATTACTCAAAAGAAATCAGCAGCATGTACATTCTTTTTTTTTTTTTTTTTTTTTTTTTTTTTTTTTAATAATTATTTTTTATTGAAGGGTAGTTGACACACAGTATTACATTACATGAGTTTCAAGTGTACAACACAGTGGTAGAACATTTATATACATAATTCTAGGTTCCAGCTATCACCCTACCAGGCTGTTACAATATCTTGACTATATTCCTTATGCTATACCTTACATCCCGGTTACTAATTTATTTTACCATTGGAAGTCTGTCCTTTTTTTTTTTTTTTTTTTTTGTGAGGGCATCTCTCATATTTATTGATCAAATGGTTGTTAACGACAATAAAATTCTGTATAGGGGAGTCAATGCTCAATGCACAATCATTATTCCACCCCAAGCCTAATTTTTGTCAGTCTCCAATCTTCTGAGGGATAACAAACAAGTTTTTACATGTAGAACAAATTCTTACATAATGAATAAGTTACATAGTGAACAGTACAAGGGCAGTCATCACAGAAACTTTCGGTTTTGCTCATGCATTATGAACTATAAACAGTTCAAATATGAATACTCGTTTGGTTTTTATACTTGATTTATATGTGGATACCACATTTCTCTCTTTATTATTATTATTTTTAATAAAATGCTGAAGTGGTAGGTAGATACAAGATAAAGGTAGAAAACATAGTTTAGTGTTGTAAGAGAGCACATGTAGATGATCAGGTGTGTGCCTGTAGACTATGTGTTAATCCAAGCTAGACCAGGGCAATAAAACATCCACGTATGCAGAAGATTTCTCTCAGAACGGGGGGGTGAGGTTCTAAGCCTCACCTCTGTTGATCCCCAATTTCTCACCTGATGGCCCCCCTGCGACTGTGCCTGTCTTAGGTTGTTCCTCCCTTGAGGAATCTTACCCGTCTCTGGCTAACCAGTCATCTTCCGGGGCCATACAGGGAAATGTGAAGTTGGTAAGTGAGAGAGAAGCCTTATTGTTTGAAAAAGTTAGCTTTTTACTTCTTTGCATATTTATGCCCTGTGGCTTCTATGCCCAGCATTTGTCTTGAGGTATCTTTACCACTTGGAAGAATTATGATACTCGGTAAATTTGATATGAGGCACGAATTCTATTTAAGGGTTGTAATTAGGAAGGAAGAAGAAAAGCTATAGAAGTAGCAGGCGGAAGAAAACTTGGGAAGATTGATTATTTCTTTGATATATCTTCTTGTAGAGTAACTTCAGCATGTATAGGTTTTAAGCTACTACTTAAATTGCACACACACATTAACATAATAGGAGTATAGTTACATAACCAAAGCATATCTGTAATTACCAGCCATCTCCAGTGAAACCAAAAAAACCAGTTAGGCACCTTAGGCATTTGTGAAAACTTATCTATGATATGGTGGATATTGTCCAAATGAACTTGAACAGTCTGAGAGAAATCAGACAAATTAAAACAACCCATTCCTGGGGACTGTTCACATGCCATATGTTCTTTTAACAATAAATAGTTTGTAGTTGTAAGACTTTGGAGCGCTACAATTTGCACTTCTCCAAATTCTTGGTTGAGTTCCAACAGTATAGATCCAGTCCAATTTTGTTGTTTTACTATATGCACAGGCCAGCTTAGATATCTCCTTCCTCATTCCCATGGCAGGTCCAGGAACTGGTGGGATGAGTGCATCTACAGCTGTAGCAGTGCGTGGATCTTTGTTGGGGTTTTTTGATGATCATCTTCTGGCATGAGTCATCCAGAGGGTGCAGATGTTGGAAGTTCTTTTTCATATCGTATCTTAGTTCATTTTCGGGGTAGCCCAATTAGGCTTTGATCCTCTGTATAAACACAAACAGACCCTTTGCCTACACTTTTATATGCCCTTTATACCCTTGTGTAGAACTCGTTGGAGGTTACCACACAGGAACTGCCCTTTTTTTTTTTTTTTTTTTTTTGCTATCACTAATCTACACTTACATGACGAATATTATGTTTACTAGGCTCTCCCCTATACCAGGTCTCCCCTATAAACCCCTTTACAGTCACTGTCCATCAGCATAGCTAAATGTTGTAGAATCACTACTTGCCTTCTCTGTGTTGTACAGCCCTCCCTTTTCTCCTACCCCCCCATGCATGTTAATCTTAATACCCCCCTACTTCTCCCCCCCTTATCCCTCCCTACCCACCCATCCTCCCCAGTCCCTTTCCCTTTGGTACCTGTTAGTCCATTCTTGAGTTCTGTGATTCTGCTGCTGTTTTGTTCCTTCAGTTTTTCCTTTGTTCTTATATTCCACAGATAAGTGAAATCATTTGGTATTTCTCTTTCTCCGCTTGGCTTGTTTCACTGAGCATAATACCCTCCAGCTCCATCCATGTTGCTGCAAATGATTGGATTTGCCCTTTTCTTATAGCTGAGTAGTATTCCATTGTGTATATGTACCACATCTTCTTTATCCATTCATCTATTGATGGACATTTAGGTTGCTTCCAATTCTTGGCTATTGTAAATAGTGCTGCAATAAACATAGGGGTGCATCTGTCTTTCTCAAACTTGATTGCTGCATTCTTAGGGTAAATTCCTAGGAGTGGAATTCCTGGGTCAAATGGTAAGTCTGTTTTGAGCATTTTGATGTACCTCCATACTGCTTTCCACAATGGTTGAACTAACTTACATTCCCACCAGCAGTGTAGGAGGGTTCCCCTTTCTCCACAGCCTCGCCAACATTTGTTGTTGTTTGTCTTTTGGATGGCAGCCATCCTTACTGGTGTGAGGTGATACCTCATTGTAGTTTTAATTTGCATTTCTCTGATAATTAGCGATGTGGAGCATCTTTTCATGTGTCTGTTGGCCATCTGTATTTCTTTTTTGGAGAACTGTCTGTTCAGTTCCTCTGCCCATTTTTTAATTGGGTTATTTGTTTTTTGTTTGTTGAGGCGTGAGAGCTCCTTATATATTCTGGACGTCAAGCCTTTATCGGATGTGTCATTTTCAAATATATTCTCCCATACTGTAGGGATCCTTCTTGTTCTATTGATGGTGTCTTTTGCTGTACAGAAGCTTTTCAGCTTAATATAGTCCCACTTACTCATTTTTGCTGTTGTTTTCCTTGCCCGGGGAGATATGTTCAAGAAGAGGTCACTCATGTTTATGTCTAAGAGGTTTTCGCCTATGTTTTCTTCCAAGAGTTTAATGGTTTCATGGCTTACATTCAGGTCTTTGATCCATTTTGAGTTTACTTTTGTATATGGGGTTAGACAATGGTCCAGTTTCATTCTCCTACATGTAGCTGTCCAGTTTTGCCAGCACCACCTGTTGAAGAGACTGTCATTTCGCCATTGTATGTCCATGGCTCCTTTATCAAATATTAATTGACCATATATGTCTGGGTTAATGTCTGGATTCTCTAGTCTGTTCCATTGGTCTGTGGCTCTGTTCTTGTGCCAGTACCAAATTGTCTTGATTACTATGGCTTTATAGTAGAGCTTGAAGTTGGGGAGTGAGATCCCCCCTACTTTATTCTTCTTTCTCAGGATTGCTTTGGCTATTCGGGGTCTTTGGTGTTTCCATATGAATTTTTGAATTATTTGTTCCAGTTCATTGAAGAATGTTGCTGGTAGTTTCATAGGGATTGCATCAAATCTGTATATTGCTTTGGGCAGGATGGCCATTTTAACGATATTAATTCTTCCTAGCCACGAGCATGGGATGAGTTTCCATCTGTTAGTGTCCCCTTTAATTTCTCTTAAGAGTGACTTGTAGTTTTCAGAGTATAAGTCTTTCACTTCTTTGGTTAGGTTTATTCCTAGGTATTTTATTTTTTTTGATGCAATTGTGAATGGAGTTGTTTTCCTGATTTCTCTTTCTGTTGGCTCATTGTTAGTATATAGGAAAGCCACAGATTTCTGTGTGTTGATTTTGTATCCTGCAACTTTGCTGTATTCCGATATCAGTTCTAGTAGTTTTGGGGTGCAGTCTTTAGGGTTTTTTATGTACAGTATCATGTCATCTGCAAATAGTGACAGTTTAACTTCTTCTTTACCAATCTGGATTCCTTGTATTTCTTTATTTTGTCTGATTGCCGTGGCTAGGACCTCCAGTACTATGTTAAATAACAGTGGAGAGAGTGGGCATCCCTGTCTAGTTCCCGATCTCAGAGGAAATGCTTTCAGCTTCTCGCTGTTCAATATAATGTTGGCTGTGGGTTTATCATAGATGGCCTTTATTATGTTGAGGTACTTGCCCTCTATTCCCATTTTGCTGAGAGTTTTTAACATGAATGGATGTTGAACTTTGTCAAATGCTTTTTCAGCATCTATGGAGATGATCATGTGGTTTTTGTCTTTCTTTTTGTTGATGTGGTGGATGATGTTGATGGACTTTCGAATGTTGTACCATCCTTGCATCCCTGGGATGAAACCCACTTGGTCATGGTGTATGATCCTTTTGATGTATTTTTGAATTCGGTTTGCTAATATTTTGTTGAGTATTTTTGCATCTACGTTCATCAGGGATATTGGTCTGTAGTTTTCTTTTTTGGTGGGGTCTTTGCCTGGTTTTGGTATTAGGGTGATGTTAGCTTCATAGAATGAGTTTGGGAGTATCCCCTCCTCCTCTATTTTTTGGAAAACTTTAAGGAGAATGGGTATTATGTCTTCCCTGTATGTCTGATAAAATTCCGAGGTAAATCCATCTGGCCCGGGGGTTTTGTTCTTTGGTAGTTTTTTGATTACCTCTTCAATTTCGTTGCTGGTAATTGGTCTGTTTAGATTTTCTGTTTCTTCCTGGGTCAATCTTGGAAGGTTATATTTTTCTAGGAAGTTGTCCATTTCTCCTAGGTTTCCCAGCTTGTTAGCATATAGGTTTTCATAGTATTCTCCAATAATTCTTTGCATTTCCGTGGGGTCCGTCGTGATTTTTCCTTTCTCGTTTCTGATACTGTTGATTTGTGTTGACTCTCTTTTCTTCTTAATAAGTCTGGCTAGAGGCTTATCTATTTTGTTTATTTTCTCGAAGAACCAGCTCTTGGTTTCATTGATTTTTGCTATTGTTTTATTCTTCTCAATTTTATTTATTTCTTCTCTGATCTTTATTATGTCCCTCCTTCTGCTGACCTTAGGCCTCATCTGTTCTTCTTTTTCCAATTTCGATAATTGTGACATTAGACCATTCATTTGGGATTGCTCTTCCTTTTTTAAATATGCTTGGATTGCTATATACTTTCCTCTTAAGACTGCTTTTGCTGTGTCCCACAGAAGTTGGGGCTTAGTGTTGTTGTTGTCATTTGTTTCCATATATTGCTGGATCTCCATTTTGATTTGGTCATTGATCCATTGATTATTTAGGAGCGTGTTGTTAAGCCTCCATGTGTTCGTGAGCCTCTTTGCTTTCTTTGTACAGTTTATTTCTAGTTTTATGCCTTTGTGGTCTGAAAAGTTGGTTGGTAGGATTTCAATCTTTTGGAATTTTCTGAGGCTCTTTTTGTGGCCTAGTATGTGGTCTATTCTGGAGAATGTTCCATGTGCACTTGAGAAGAATGTATATCCCGCTGCTTTTGGATGTAGAGTTCTATAGATGTCTATTAGGTCCATCTGCTCTACTGTGTTGTTCAGTGCTTCCGTGTCCTTACTTATTTTCTGCCCAGTGGATCTATCCTTTGGGGTGAGTGGTGTGTTGAAGTCTCCTAGAATGAATGCATTGCAGTCTATATCCCCCTTTAGTTCTGTTAGTATTTGTTTCACATATGCTGGTGCTCCTGTGTTGGGTGCATATATATTTAGAATGGTTATATCCTCTTGTTTGACTGAGCCCTTTATCATTATGTAGTGTCCTTCTTTATCTCTTGTTACTTTCTTTGTTTTGAAGTCTATTTTGTCTGATATTAGTACTGCAACCCCTGCTTTCTTCTCACTGTTGTTTGCTTGAAATATGTTTTTCCATCCCTTGACTTTTAGTCTGTACATGTCTTTGGGTTTGAGGTGAGTTTCTTGTAAGCAGCATATAGATGGGTCTTGCTTTTTTATCCATTCTGTTACTCTGTGTCTTTTGATTGGTGCATTCAACCCATTAACATTTAGGGTGACTATTGAAAGATATGTACTTATTGCCATTGCAGGCTTTAAATTCGTGGTTACCAAAGGTTCAAGGTTAGCCTCTTTAGTATCTTACTGCCTAACTTAGCTCGCTTATTGAGCTGTTATATACACTGTCTGGAGATTCTTTTCTTCTCTCCCTTCTTGTTCCTCCTCCTCGATTCTTCATATGTTGGGTGTTTTGTGCTGTGCTCTTTCTAGGAGTGCTCCCATCTAGAGCAGTCCCTGTAAGATGTTCTGTAGAGGTGGTTTGTGGAAAGCAAATTCCCTCAGCTTTTGTTTGTCTGGGAATTGTTTAATCCCACCGTCATATTTGAATGATAGTCGTGCTGGATACAGTATCCTTGGTTCAAGGCCCTTCTGTTTCATTGTATTAAATATATCATGCCATTCTCTTCTGGCCTGTAGGGTTTCTGTTGAGAAATCTGACGTTAGCCTGATGGGTTTCCCTTTATAGGTGACCTTTTTCTCTCTAGCTGCCTTTAACACTCTTTCCTTGTCCTTGATCTTTGCCATTTTAATTATTATGTGTCTTGGTGTTGCCCTTCTTGGATCCTTTCTGTTGGGGGTTCTGTGTATTTCCGTGGTCTGTTTGATTACTTCCTCCCCCAGTGTGGGGAAGTTTTCAGCAATTATTTCTTCTAAGATACTTTCCATCTCTTTGCCTCTCTCTTCTTCTTCTGGGACCCCTATAATACGGATATTGCTCCTTTTAGATTGGTCACACAGTTCTCTTAATATTGTTTCATTCCTGGAGATCCTTTTGTCTCTCTCTATGTCAGCTTCTATGCGTTCCTGTTCTCTGATTTCAATTCCATCAATGGCCTCTTGCATTCTATCCATTCTGCTTATAAACCCTTCCAGAGTTTGTTTCATTTCTGCGATCTCCTTTCTGGCATCTGTGATCTCTTTCCGGACTTCATCCCATTTTTCTTGCGTGTTTCTCTGCATCTCTGTCAGCATGTTTATGATTCTTATTTTGAATTCTTTGTCAGGAAGACTGGTTAGGTCTGTCTCCTTCTCTGGTGTTGTCTCTGTGATCTTTGTCTGCCTGTAGCTTTGCCTTTTCATGGTGATAGGAATAGTCTGCAGAACTGGGACGAGTGACGGCTGGAAGGACTTCCTTTCTTGTTGGTTTGTGGCCCTCCTCTCCTGGGAGAACAGCGGCCTCTAGTGGCTTGTGCTGCGCAGCTGCGCGCAGACAGGGTTTCTGCTTCCTGCCCGGCTGCTATGGAGTTAATCTCCGCTGTTGCTGTGGGCGTGGCCTGGCTCGGGCAGCTACTCCAAAATGGTGGAGTCGCGTTGGAGCAGGAGCTGCTGGGAGGCTATTTATCTCCGTAAGGGGCCTCCCTGCTCCCTGCAGCCCAGGGGTTAGGGTGCCCAGAGATCCCGGATTCCCTACCTCTGGATTAAGTGGCCCGCCCTGCCCCTTTAAGACTTCCAAAAAGCACCCGCCAAAACAAAACAACGACCACAAAAAAAAACAAGAAAAAAAAAATTTTTTTAATAAAAAAAAAAAAAAAAAAAAATTTTTAATTAAAAAAAAAAAAGGTGGTCGTTCGTTTTTCTTTATTCTCCGGTGCCAGCCTCAGGCCTCTGCTCACCGGTCTTTCTGCCCTGTTTCCCTAATATTTGGGTCCCTGTCCCTTTAAGACTTCCAAAAAGCGCTCGCCAAAACAAAGCAGCAAAAAAGCAAAAAAAAAAATGGTCGCGCGCTTTTCTTATGTCCTCTGTCGCCCAGCCTCCAGTGCCTGCTCACTGTTCTTGCTGCCCTGTTTTCCCAGTATCGAGGGCCCTGCACTCTGTCCCGGATGGCGGGGGCTGGGTGTTCGGCAGTCCTGGGCTCCGTCTCCCTCCCGCTCTGCCTGCTCTTCTCCCGCCGGGAGCTGGGGGGAGGGGCGCTCGGCTCCCGCGGGGCCGGGGCTTGTATCTTACCCCCTTCGCGAGGCGCTGGGTTCTCTCAGGTCCGGATGTGGTCTGGATATTGTCCTGTGTCCTCTGGTCTTTATTCTAGGAAGGGTTGTCTTTGTTATATTTTCATAGATATATGTTGTTTTGGGAGGATATTTCCGCTGCTCTACTCACGCCGCCATCTTCCGCCCCAGCATGTACATTCTTAACGACTTTGCTCTTCTTCATTATTCATCCACCATTTGAGAGACTGCGCTAGACTTTAAGTCATCTTTAAGAATCTTAACTCCATTAAAATTTACTCCCTTCAAAAGACAGATTAGCCAACTAACTTGCTCATTATACAAATCATATCTTTTCTCTAACATATATTTTGTCCAAGTGATTAATAGTTGTTACCTTTTATTGGGTCTTCCAGGTTGCCAAGGAAATGATTTACTCACCTGTAGTTCTTAAGGGCCCTCTGGAATCCTTTATATGGGGATTTATATACTAAACATCTGTTAAATGCTTGCTGTAAGGCAGAAGCTATACTAGCTACTGGGTTTACAGAAATGAATAGAACAGTTCCATAAGTTTGGGCCAGTGCAGAAATGTCCAGTACCAGGGATGCCAGTAATCTCACCTCTGTGCTCAAGACAGACACAGCTAATTGACCATGAAAGGTTGTGCACCCCACTCCCCTGCCCCGCCTCATTGTCATCTTGGCTTCTAGGCAGAACTCAAGGGGCTATTCAGTCTACTAGATGGGAAGTATTTTACTCCTTTGAAATACTCAGGCATAGTAATTTTAGCTAAGTAGGCATTTTTGGCAGTCAGTTACATCCTTGAGGTCTTCTAAAGAATGAGTTTTCCAACAAGCTCTGAAGAGTTAAAATATCTAGACTTAGAAAGTGGTTCAGGTGCTATAGGACAGACCCTATAAAGAAACAAGTTCAGTTTTTTTAAGTCAGTATAATTGACTTCCTCAACCTTTAAGAATGTATTTATCAATTATTTTCAATTGAAATTATGATTTAATAATGAGTTTCTACCTATGTCAAGGACCAGCTTTTTACGTGATTGTAGGACTTCTGAAAAAAAATGTATAGTTGTAACTAATTTCTAATGGTTCAATTCAAAACTTAATTTAACTGCTTTATATGATGTAAATTCACTTTAGATGTGAATTTGGACATTGGATCTGGACATGACACATGTGGAGAAACATCTTCAGAGAGTTACAGTTCGCCATCTAGCCCACAACATGATGGAAGAGAAAGTTTTGAAAGTGAAGAAGAAAAAGACAGAGGTTTGCTCTTTGGACAGATAATGGGGGTGGCTGAGGGAAATGTGTGTTGTCTCTTTATTGGTTAAACAAGTAATTTTATAGACCTATAAATGTCATTATTGATTTTAAATGTAATCAGTATAAAGGGTATCTTATAGACTATTGATTTAGCAGTTCCTGGCAATGTTGATTTTTTTAACTTATTTTATTGCATGTGGAATTAAATAGAAGACAGTTATAACAAAATGTAGAGTTAGTGTACAAAGATTGAAAATTTGTATGTTTTTAGATGTTCATGTATTTATAATTTTTATGTCTTCTTAATAGATTGACCCTTTTATCATTATGATATTCTTCATCTCTAACATTTTTGTCTTAAAGTCTGTTTTATCTGATAGTAATATAGCCACTCTAGCTCTCTTTTGTGTATTGTTTGCAGGATACCTCCTTTTCCATTCTTTTACTTTAAACTTATTTGTGTCTTTAGATCTAAAGTGAGTCTCTTATAGATAGCATATAGTTGGATTATGGCTTTTTAGCCATTTTTTTGGCTATTTACAGGGTTTAATCCTTTTAAATTTACTGTAATTACTGATAAAGTAGGATTTACATCTGCCATTTTGCCATTTGTTTTCTGTGTATTATGTCTTCAAATCATCCTTTAACAGAGGCTCAAAGTCAACCAAAAGTGAAAGTTTTTAAGGCCTTCTCAGGTATTTCCTGGGCTTGCATACAGCCTTAGACATGAGCATGGCCTTCTAGATTCCCAAGAATATTTCAAAGCTTTTCAAAGCTCCCTCTGGACATCTCATTCTTGTTTTTCCTTTTAAGTTTTTTTGTCAGCCTCTTGTTAGTCCCAACTGCTAATGCTGCATCGGGTAGCCACATTGTTAAAACAATTTGCCACTGATGGATTGTGACAAATGCCCTGTGGGTAAGTGCTGTTAACACAGAGTGAGCTCAAGCTGCCAGATGGTCAAATAGTGACAGTTCTTTGGGAATGGGACTTACAGAGAGCTTCAAACCTATACTTTTTCTAGTGGCTGCTGGACTGCTCATTTTCATGGCTACTGTAGTTGCAAAACTGTTAGTTTACAAGGCTTCTTCAAAGCAGGATAAAGTGAGATGAAATTATGGTAAGGTAAAATACCACAGTGCTCACTCTTTCTAAGCAAGTCAGCTATTTTCCATCCTCAGATTATTGCAATCCTTTAGTTAATTTTCAGAGTTCTGAAAAAGTTGATTTTGACAGTTTTTGCTGGGGTTCTTGTTGCTTTTACAGAGGAGGGGAGTATGGAGGTCCTAACTCTCTCATTCCAGAAATGAGATCTCAAAAATACATATATTGAATGAGAATGCCATTCTTTACACATGATAACAATATCTGATTGGTAACGTCTTGGTTATGAACATCTGACTGATAACCCTGTGGTTATAAAGAGTACCCATGCAGCATTAAATGATTTCTCTTGGGCCGCCTAAAGATCTGTAGAGCTTCTTAGCCCACATTTCCAGCACGTGTGGCTTCCTGGGCAGTCCACAGCTCCCTGAGACTTCAGCTTCTGTGTTACACTGTCAGGTCATGTCTTAGGGAGCTATCGCAATAGTGGAACTGCATCACATAAAATTAAAGCCAGTCTTTACTTTGCAGTTATTTTGAAGTCACACCAAATACAGCATGCAGTGATTCTCCCATCAGTTCTACTAATCTGAGGCAGTGCACTACACTTCTAATTTGTAATTTTCTCATGGAAGAAAAAAAATAAAAGTAACCTCTCAGAGCTGTTATGAAGGTCAAAAGAGAGAATTTTATGCCTCACTCAGCAGAACAGACAAGCTTTCAGTATGTTTCACTTCACGTTTTATGCTTGATTTCTGTAGGATATACAAATAATCCTGTGATCTTAACCTAACAGTGCGGACTTGGCCTTGTCAGAACTGTTCAGAGCCCGTCTGCGGGCTTGGGTTACTCCCAGTCATCAGAGAGGGTGAGCCTGTGGACCCATCTGGAGGAAGTTGCCCTTCCAGATAGGCTTAGTTGTCAGGTGACTAAATGAGCCCTTTAGGGTTCTCTAAAACCAGGGGTTTGATCTTTTTTAGAATTTTGAGTGTGTAGAAAGGTTGCTTTGAAAAGTATATGGCTTTGTTGTTGGTGGTGGTCATAATGGGGTTTTGTTTTGAGACTTTATACTTTGCAAAGTCAACACAAAAAAAGACATGACCTCTCTCTAAACAGCTAGATTTAGCTATTGAAATGCTCAGAAAATCTTATGGGACCATTTAAAATAATTTAAAATGGGACCACTTGCTATCACTTAAGAAGATTTAAACAAAGTCCAACTCATGTAGAAATTTAATTGATCATCTGAAAAATGTTACAGGTTCTTTTGGACTTAAAATATTTATCTTTATGTATTCATATGGTGGCACCAATATAGTGCCTTAAATAAGTTACTAATTTTTGGATAATTTTTGTTCTGCAAAGTTTAGCAACACCTCAGTTATTAAGGGGAGTTAATGCTAGAGCCATTTACTCATAAATTGAAATTCTAGTGTAAATCAAAACAGTTGAATTAATAACAGTGTTGACATTGTGTGTCACTAAGTAGGTTCTATTTAACTGTTTCTTTGAGAATGGTATTTAGTGTGTTTCAAAAATTTTAACATCTTAGCTGAATACAACTAGTTATTACCTTAAGGAATACAAACATTTTAAGTATATAGTATAATTCTGCTTTATTAGCAGAAAAATGTTAAAAGTAGGCACTACATTTAATTGAATGGTCTGTGTACATATTATTGCAATGCCTGGGTTTACAATATTTAAACATCGTGAATTAGATTTTACTTTCTGCCCCCTTTGTACCAAAAGTTAGGAAGTCCTGGGACGTCGAGATTAAAGTGTACGAGTGATAAAGTATTAAAAACAAATGCAGTGAAATTCTGTATCCACCATTTAGCTCTTTGCTTTTAGAGAAATGGCAGGACTCTTATTTGCCCTGCTTCTTGTGTTCTAGCACAGTTGTTTTATGACTGTAATAGTAGCTTAAATTTCTTTCCCTGACTGAAATATTTAAAAAGCAAGACTATTTATTCCATTCTAAAAGAAAAAAAAAAAAACTCTCTTCTATTCCCTATCTCTAGATTTGAGTTAAGTATAGTCTTGATTGGCCTCCTTTAGCTTGTACCATTTATGTGAGACAAATATGAAGACCTTGTTTTGACAGTGCAGAATATAAATTAAGTGAATTGCCTAAAATTGATTAAGATTAAAAATATCTAATCCTTGTCTCAGTAATAAGGTGATGCTAAATCTCTGTAATTATACTGTGCTTCATTCAGTCTCCACCAGTTAACCTTTTGTTGCTTATGTTTCCATGGATTTTTATTATTATTATTATTATTATTTTCATCATCATTAAAGACTTTGTTTTTTAGGGCAGCTTTAGGTTTACAGTAAAACTGAGAGAAAGATACAGAGATTTCCCATATATGCCCTCACACATGACAGCCTCCCCCATTATCATCACCACTCATTTTTACCAAGGATGAACCTGCATGGACACATCATATCCCCAAAGCCCATAGTTTACCTAAGGGTTCACTCTGGGTATAATACCTTCAGTGGCTCTGGGAAAATGTGTATGATGACTTGAATCCATCATTGTGATACCGTACAGATGATTTTCCCCGCCCTAAAAATTCCCTGTGCTCTGCCTATTCGTCTCTCCCCTCCACCCCCTGCCCATGGTAACCACTGGTCTTTTTATTGTCTCCATAGTTTTGACTTCTGCAGAATCTCCATATTTTAAAATAAAGTCTATAGAAAGACAAAAATTAAGAGAAGGTTAGCTTGGCAGTCAGGAAGCCAAGGGACACATATAATCCAGTTCTAACTTACAGAGTTCATTTTAGATCTACTTCAAATTTATTTCTGGCAAGAAAGATGGGAGTTACGTTTGTGTTAAAATCTGTTTATTTTTGTTTCCCTTAGACACAGACAGCAATTCTGAGGACTCTGGGAATCCATCAACAATGAGGTTTACAGGTTATGACCCTGTCAACCAGACTGTCACTGTCAAGCCACCTGTGCAGATTGCTCCCTTAGGAAACGACAATGGAGGCCTTTTGGAAGATCCCTTAAACTCACCCAAATATCAGCATATTTCTTTTATGCCAACTTTACACTGTGTCATGCACAATGGTGCCCAGAAGTCGGAAGTCGTCATTCCTCCACACAAATCTGCTGATGGCAAAACAATAGGGATGCTTGTTCCTAGTCCTGTTGCTATTTCTGCAATAAGGGAGTCCACAAATTCAACCCCTGTTGGGATACTAGGGCCAACAGCTTCTGCTGGAGAAGCGGAAAAACACCTTGAGTTACTGGCTTCCCCTTTACCTATTCCATCGACGTTCCTCCCACACGGTGGTACTCCTGCTTTGCACCTAACAATTCAGAGGCTAAAATTGCCGTCACCACAGGGATCTTCTGAGAGTTGCACAGGTAACATCCCACAGCAGCCAACCGGGAGTCTGAGTATCGGATCACCAAACACTGCCTTTATTCCTGTTCATAACCCAGGTAGTTTTCCCGGATCTCCTGTTGCTACCACGGACCCCATCACAAAATCTGCATCCCCAGTGGTAGGACTAAATCAAATGGTGCCTCAAATGGAGGGAAACACAGGGACAGTCCCTCAGCCCACCAGTGTGAAGGTAGTTCTCCCAGCAGCTGGCCTGTCAGTTGCTCAGCCACCAGCTCCCTACTCCTTACCAGGCTCCCCTCTGGCCGCTGGTGTGCTACCCAGCCAGAGTTCCAGCGCGCTGAGCACAGCAGCAGCCTCCTCCCCGCCAGCGGGGGCGGCCTCCAGTCAGGCCCAGTCTCCTGCTCCTCCCGCAGTCCCTACGCACACCCCGGGCCCCGCCCCGAGCGCAAGCCCTGCTCTGACACACAGCACCGCGCAGAGCGACAGCACAGCTTACATCAGTGCTGTGGGGAACACAAACGCCAATGGGACGATGCTGCCACCGCAGCAGATGGCCTCAGGCCCTTGCGGTTCTTGTGGGCGAAGGTGCAGCTGTGGGACCAATGGGAACCTTCAGCTAAACAGTTACTATTACCCTAATCCCATGCCCGGACCGATGTACCGGGTCCCGTCGTTCTTCACTCTGCCATCCATCTGCAATGGCAGCTACCTCAACCAAGCACATCAGAGCAACGGAAACCAACTTCCTTTTTTTCTGCCTCAGACTCCATATGCAAATGGACTGGTGCATGACCCAGTCATGGGGAGCCAAGCCAGTTATGGCATGCAACAGATGGCAGGGTTTGGGAGATACTATCCTGTATATCCAGCGCCTAGTGTAGTTGCCAACACGAGTGGTTCGGGGCCCAAGAAGAATGGGAATGTTTCATGTTACAACTGTGGTGTAAGCGGCCACTACGCACAGGAGTGTAAGCAGTCGTCCATGGAGGCCAGTCAACAAGGTAATCATGAGGGCGCCCAGAGGACGTGTTTCTGAGCACGCCCATTTCTCCCTGCCTTGCCTCTACGGTGATACTGACCTAGAAGAAAGAGCTGTTGAGCTGGTGTGTGTGTGTTTGGGGTGTTGTGCTGGCAGAGACAGGTCATAAAGTGCTAAGGGCAGAGCCTCGTGTGGCCCTGAGGCACAGCACAAGGGAGGGCAGGGAAGGCAGTTTCCAGCTAGGGAGTAAACCAGAAAGGCACTTCCTAAGGAATAGGATGGGAATTTCCATTATCCGATGTCAAACCTCTTGCTTGCAGCACTTTATTTTAAAGCTATAGCCCTGTTTCACAAAGAGAGCAAAAATTTTAAATACTGAAAAACTAGGAGGTAATGTAGTCATCTGCCACGAAGGTGCTTAGTTATTTAGTCTTCCTGTGCATAAGTAGCTGGCCTCAGGCACGTCCTCCCATGCTACCCCTTCCCTTCCTGCAGATGTTTAAGAAAATGCTCTTGCATTTTAAGGAACAAAATATTTAAACACTGGTTTGGGAGTAAGGGGATTTTAACCAAGTTTAGTATTACCACCAAAAACAGTAAAATACTCAAGTGTAAGTAAAATACTAAATTCAGTGCAGACCTCAAACAGTTACCTTTCACTTGCATTTGGCCTTTGTCATTTTACGAAATGTCACCAGAAAAAAAAGTCTCTTGAATTGGGACTATACAATTACCATTTTTAAAGGAAGATTGAGTTTGATAGCTTTAGGGTTGAACTTAAAGCACAAACTTTGTATTACTTTTTAAAAGTAATTTTATCTACCATTTTGGAGTCATAGTAGCACGGAAGAAGATGCCTTCTGAAGAGCATGCCCATGTGATATTTTGTGGTTTGTGATGCGTTGCCTTGTGAGCAGTGACTTAGCAGTTCTGTCTTTCCCGTTTTAGGCACTTACAGACTGAGATACGCACCTCCCCTCCCCCCTTCTAATGATACGTTGGACTCTGCAGACTGAAACGAGTAAAGCTTGCCTACTTAACACACTGAAGTGGGGAGTCATGGTGGGGTGTGGAGGGGAGGAAAGGAAAGGTATTTTGTTTGTGTTTCTTTGTCTATAAATTTCCTAGATTTCTATGCAGTTGGGGATTTTCATTTTCCTTGTACCAATGTCCAAAACAAAAAAGAATGCATTGCTTTTGAGCCTCTGGTCTCCTGGGTCAGCAACAGGCTTATCTGTGTGATACATGTAATTTAAACATCCAAACTATCAAAAGGAAAATGTTGATGCTGGGCTTTTTGTTTTTTTACACTGAATACTTTATGTGTGCAATGTTTACTGAATCTTTAAAACTGTGTATTGGCCATTTTTAAAACACTGGTGATAGTCATATAGTTTTGGAAAAAAGAAACTTTGCTTCTTCCCCAGCTTCTCTCACTTTTGCCCAAACAGCACTTTTCTCTGGCAGCCTGTGCAGGAGTGCATTTGCCTCACTTCTGTGAACTGCTCTGCATATAAATCAAGGGTAAAGTGTTTCACCTGAATCTTAAGGGAGAAATCAGATTCCCCAAATAGTGTGTATATGTAATAAGCCGCATCCCATAACAACATATATGCAGCGCTTGTCCAGATAAAAATTAAAATAAATGGAGGAGAGAGAGGAAGAAGTAACACCATAAGAAACTGAAAAAACATGATATATGAAGTGGACAAAGAACTCTTTCTTAAAAAAAAAAAAAACAACTTTTAACTTCATCATACTTTTTTAGCCTGTTGCTTCAGAGAGACATAAAGTGAACAATAGTGTGAATGCTGTTGTGTGTGTGTTTGTTTGTAATGAAAGCCGACAGCCAATTTTACTTGTAGTCTACCACTGTGTCACGCTAAAGGAGACACTACTTGAGTAAAGGTTTCTTCTTTTCTTACACCAACTGTAACAGTGTTACGTTGTGTTAAAAATGTGTATGGTTATTGCCATCTGGACAGAAGCTCTGCATTTCTACAAAAGTCAGGTATTTTGCTCCCTAACCTGTCTCTCGTAGCAAGTCACTTTTTATAACAGTTTACCACTATGCTTGATTATAATGTGAAAGACTAAATTCTGTGTGTAAGATGGTATTAAATCATGTCAGTGTCATGTCACTAAGTTTAATGCTGCTGTTTAAAAAGACATGTTTTTTAAAGCCAATCTATGTACTAAATTGCTTCCAGGTAATTTTTGATTTCCTAAAGTGCACTGAGGTTATCTGGAAGACAGGGGGTAATTTGGGGACTGCTGCAGTCAGCAGTGAACATGTGCCCCTGTACAGCCACGGGTTAGGGGTTGGGGTCAGTTTTGTTTTCCCATTCCTTAGTACAGAGCAGAAATGATAGATTTTTTTGTTTTGTGGAGTAACATTAGTGTGCAGCAGAGGAACGTAAATACTTGGTCTTGGTTCAGAAGCCTAACAGATTACTATAAAAAGGAAAAACTTGAAGAAAAAGGAAGCTACATTTAATGCTTCATAGGTAGAATTTATATTTATAGCACCAATGTACATTTTGAAACTAACTTTCAGGTGTGGGAGTTAAAGCAGAAGAGAGAGGGGTGAGTATGGAGGGGTAAATGAAAGCTTTAATTAAAAAAAAAGTTTGAGTAAAGGATATTATTTTGATTAAATATATTTTATTTGATCTGGGTATTTTTGGACCACATTATAAATTAATTGTTAAGCTGCAGTTGAGTCGTTCAAGTGAGAGTTTTGATAAGCCATGTATGGACCGCATTGTGAATCACTTGCCAGTTGTACTTTATGGAGCTTATTTTATGTTTAAAATACTGTACTGTACATAGGAGGTATGTTACCTTCTCCTTATTTGTATGTTTACCATATACTTTGATATTTGAAATGTTATGTACTGGAAAGGCCACTTATATTTCTAGAACAGATTGGATTTTATGCACCTTTTTTCCTTGAATTAACAGCAATAAAAAAATGAAAAACAGCCCAAGAATTGTGCTTTATTGCAAATTTTGTAAAAGTGAAAGGACATATACATGATGACTTTTTTTTCTCTTTTGAAAAATCAACCCACTTTTACCCTGTGATGTGGCCAGTGAATCCCAAAGTTATTTACTATCTGCGTGTTCTTCAGTTTTTCCCCCATACAGCCTTACTGTGTAGGTTGCCTGTGTGACCACCGGGATAAGAGGCTACATTTCCGTGTGCCCGAGGCTGTTGTGATGATGGCCAGAGGCCTCATCACCCTGGAGTTTAATTTCTAGGTTAGGCTCTCCTCCCTCACTGAAAGTGTAGCGGACCTAATTTACTTCCTCAAATTTATTAATTTGGTTTTGTTACCAGGCAGCACTCTCAGTCCAGTATCGTGTATCCTTTATTTCATTGGTTCTTTCTTCTATAATTCATTCCAGGATTCAGTAATTGATAAGGCATTATAGTGGGCACTTTCCAAGTCATGTCCTGTGGCGATGGCTAATGTCTTGCCGCTCAGCCCGTGCCCCTGCAGGTGTCCCTCAGTTGCCCACATGGCTACGGGCTCTCAGAGAGGCTCAGGCCTCCAGGGCACTGCATGATGATCTGGAGCCACCGAATGAATGTCCTGTCTGTGCCCAGTTGGGCAGGAGGTGTGAACTGGTCACACAACCCCTGATGGTTACCTGAGCACCAGCCTTCCCCTTTAGCCAGCGCGTGCCTGCATGTAATGTGCTTAAGTTGTGAACCCACCGCCAACTCCCACATCTCCACTGGGACCACTCATGACCCTTACGCACCTCTTCTCCCTCCTTCCCCTACTACACCGAGGTGACTGTTATGCCAAATTCTATTCTTTTCCTTTTTTCCCCTCACATTTTACATTCTCTCCCAAATATACAGTGAATTTTTTTCTTGAGCTTTATAGAAAGAGTATCCTGTATCTACTCTTCTGTGGCTATCTCTACTCATATTTTATGGTCCTGATACTGCATTTCTACAATTAATTGATTTCCACTAACTTCACAATATTCTATTGCATGGGGTGGAGGGGAATATATATATATATATATATACATCACAGGTAATATAAAATATAAAATGTGTGTGTGTGTATATATGTATAATTTGTCCTGTCATTTGGATGTTTTTCATTTTTCAGCTCTTACAAGCAGGAGCAGTTTGTACCATTCTCCTGGTGTGTGTGGTGTTTGCGAGAGCTCTCTGGGACATAAACCTAGGAGTGCAGGTGCTGGGTTGTAGGACATGCAAACATTCTGCCAAGATTTGCCGTACCAGTTTCCAAGTGGTTTGCGCTCAAGCCAGCAGGGTCCAGGCCCCTCAGTCCCTCTCCTGACACCCTGCTGGGATGCCCTCACGGTACCATGGGGGGCTTGGCAAGGGAGAAGTCAGTGTTGGCAGAGCTTGTGTAAGTTGTCTTGGAGGTGAGTGTGGAGAGGAGCCTCGCAGTCCAGGCAGGGTGTGTGGGGCCCCGGGGCCCCAGATGGGGGAGAAGACGTAAAGAAAGGCACAGGACTGGAAGTGACAGTGTTGTGCGGTAGGGGAGTTGGGAGGCAGGCAGAGGGGGTGATGGCAGAAGCATTTTGAAAGAGCTAAGAGGTTGTGGCTCAGTAGGTAGAGTCAGACTGGAGATTGTGGAATTGATTGAAAAATAGGAAGTTAACCAAGCTTGAAGTCAAGGAGAAGCACGTTGACAGATTTGGAGGGAAGTGTTGGGTGGTTGAGGAAGGCCGGCCTGGAAGCTCAGAGACTGGGGTGAGGCCGCAGGAAGGAAGGGATGGAAGAGGCGGGGAGAAGGGCCTCGGAGCTTCGTTCCTCTGGGTGTTCAGTGACGGGGTTTATTCCAATATGTGGCTGTGAGGATTAAGTGAAGTAGGGAAAGGTCCAGGACCACAGGATGGTTGGACCGGGAAGGCGCTCAGTTAGTTGGATTCGGTTTTGATGAACAGGAGAGGAGCTAACTTACAGGAGATGGGAAAATGGGGGAGAGAATGAAGTGTGGGAGTAAAGGCTGTGGTTCTTTGGCTGGTGAGGAACCTAACAGGGCTTCATTACATTAAGGTTAGTTATTTCAGCTCAATCCACAGATGAAAGACAGTATTTCTTGTCCTCAGAGATTAAATCTAACTGGAGAGCTTACCAGTTAGTGGCAGTGATGGGCCATGTATACACGGGCTGAGTCGTGCAGTACCAAAGTAGAGTAAGTTCATTACAAGGCAAGTCCACATTTAATTTTTCACATAGTGCTGAAAACTAAATTTTCCTGAGAAGGTGCCAAAAAGATTAAAACACGGTGTAAAATAGCTTTTTTGTTTTTTTTTAAACAGGTAGCATCTAGTACTTAGAAGCATCATCCATTTGCGCTTGGAAGACACCTTTTTTCAATTCTACATACTGACTACAAAAGCATTCTAAGGTTAAGGCAGTGAAACCAGAGGCAAGCTGTGACAGTGGTTCAGCCCCTGAACCCTTCCATCCCTCCATCAGAAAAGAGCAAAGGAAATGCTGACTTCCCCACCGGCCCCACGAAAGGGGCCTATTTATTTTCAGAGAAATGACAGGTGTGAGGTGTGGGAAGGAAGGGGCTGCTGATGTTAAACATGGTCACTGATCTCTGGACATCCCTCTTCTGTGAGGGAGTGGGGGGCGTAGGGCCAGCTGTGATGAGGATGAAGGGCTCTGGGTCTCAGGACTGAGAAGCATGTGTAAACCTGGCGGAGGGCATGTTTTAACCTCCATGCCCTTGACATGGTGGTGCACAGAGGGCGGCACCTCTCCTCCCAGTGAACACTAGTTGACACACTGGCTTACACGATTTGGATTCCTAAGGCTAATCTAACATCAGTATTTTATCACTGGTAACAAGTCACAGCTATTGTGCCCATACACGTGAAAATAACTTTTCTTTGCCATATCTCGAACTGACCTAATTCTCCAATGCTGTTCCCTTTTGAAATATGTGAACCCTCTAGACTGGAGCATGGGTACACATTGCCTGAACTCTGTGTGCATATAATTGTTTAACCACTTTGAAAGCACAGGGACTTTAGGCTTCCTCGTTCCTGCTCTGGAAAAGGGGGCACTTCACAGGTGAGAGTGTCGAAGGCCCCTTCCTTCCTGCAGTCACACCTCCACTGCAGCGACTGGGCCTCGGTCACCAGAGCTCTTAATCTTCAAGACCCTGTTTTGATACCTGAAACTGGGAGGCTGGGGTGGGATGAGGTGGGAGGTTGACTAGTTTCTCATTGTTTTTCTTTTTTCTCTTGCAGCTCCAATTTAATCCGCTGAAAAAGGAAGTCTCAGCCAGAAATTGCTATTTGGGAAGCAGCACCACCTGGTGGGGAACGAGGACAGTGCACGCAAGCAGATGTTACTTCCCACTGACCTAATTTAGAGAAAACTGAAGGCAAGACAGAGAACGTTTGAGATAGTAAGCCTGTGCCCACAACCTTAGAGAATGCAGGCACCTGGCCATAAACATAACTTGAGCAGTCTTCTTTTTCAGCCATTGCAATCTTTAATTTGTTATAAACATCTTAAAAACACTGATGGTACTTTACAGGTTCCTTTGTACTTTCCTCTGTGCTCATTGGTCAGCATAATTATGAAGAGTATCAGGTCATCCTCTTTCTTATTTTACAGATCAGGACCTCAGGGTATAGAAGGGTTAAATGCCACAAATTTGCCAGTGATGAAGGCCAGGCTAACTTCACATTAATGCTTCTCTCCTGTACCACTTCCTGCCCCCACAGGTGCTTCTCTACTGAGCCAAGGGCAATGACCTTAGTAAATTGTATAAAATGATAGGGACCCATGGACTTAACATGAGGTCCCATAACATGGAGGAACATTTCCAGAGATGGAACCTCAGGACTTTTAGAGTGATGCTTTAGGCACTTGCCTATCTCAGACAAATTCAAGAAGCAGCAATTCACCTACATCCAGCATTTTAAATGTGCCCAGATATCCTCAGTTAAAACACTGAGTTTTGATCTGCAAAGGTTTTTATTATTCCCAGGTGTCTTGATAAATTGAGCATCAAGGGAGTATTCCATTAATTTTAAGACTTCAGAACTTAAGAAATGAAATAGCCAGGGCAGAAAAGGCACATAACCGCTTGTATAATAACCCTGGTGTTTGCATTTAGATTGTCGCAAGCACTTCCTCTACCAGCCACCACCACGCAAAAACACTCCAAAGGCCAGGAATGACTGGCAAATTTCCCTTTAAGCAGGAACAGTGTCAGTCAAACCCCCCAAAGCTCCTCTAAGTGCTTAAGATGAACACCAAGTTACCTGGCAGTTACTTCTTTTGATTCTTGCTGGCATATCAGGTTGGGTCATGTTTGTAGCATGATGACTTAATTGTGCATGGATGCCTTCATCAACTGAACTTGGACAAGAGAGGTGGCACTGATCACACTTTGTTCCCAGCACCCACCCACAGTATACATGACCTTTTGCAGGCTTATTTACAGAATGGGGAGGACATTCACTTTGTAGCATAGTTACAAGGATTAAATCTGGCGAAATACATAAAGCACTCAATGTCTGACACATAGTCGGTGCTCTGTAAATTTCATAATTGTAGCTAACTCGTAATGCCCATTAGAGGCCAGACACTACCAGCTCATTTCTGCCTCCAACAACCCAATGGGCTATGTACTCTGTTCTGACTTACATTTGGGGAAATTGAGGCACAAGGGGTAAGTGAGTGTCTCGGAGGCTTACTAAGTAAATGAGGGCGCAGAGGAAGTGCTCTTACCCGCTGGGCTGCTCCACGGCTGTTTGTGCCCTTGTCTTGACTTCCAGGGCCGTGTCTGTGAGGTGCAGAGCACCCGGCGCTGCAATCAGGCAATCAGGACTCCAAGGCAGACTCTGCCTTAAAACACTTGTCATGTTAAACAGCTGGCCCTCCTGGACCTTCATTACCTGAAAGGCAAGTGCTTATTGGGAAAGGGTGGGAGAATTTGAACTAAAGGATCTCAAAATTCTGTGGCTTGAAGCTTGCTTTAAATGATTGATCAAGGTTTTATAATGCTTTATACTTATTTTTGGTTTAAGTGCTTTGAAGTCCTTATTGGGTGTGGTCAGGAGCACAAGCCTGATCTGGCCCTGGCGGCGATGTGAGGGGAAATGTGTTCTGGGTCCTTGGCGGAGAAGGGAGCCCCCCGGCCCCTAGGCGGCAGCACAAGCAGTTCTGACCACTCTTCCACTGCAGAGCAGTTTCTCTTCCTCATCTTCTACCGTAAAGTTTCTAGGCTCTTCTCTACTTGTATTGATAATGCTTTCATTTGCGGGGGCTTTTCAGTCAAAAAATATAAACCTCATATACCGAGTCTTGTGCTGAAGGTCACAGGGTTAGGCATTGCTCACTGACGGGCGACGCAAAGATCGGCAAACTACAGCTCGCAGCCAAGAATGGTTTTTACATCTTTAAATGGTTGGAAAAGAATGATTTTTCATGACATATGAAAGTAGTATGAAATTCAGATTTCAATAAAATCTGTTGTAACACAGACACCCCTTTGTTTGTTAAGGCGGCTTTCCTCCAATGCCCTAAAAGTTGAGCAGTTACAGTAGAGATCATGTGGCCCTCAGAGCCTGAACTATTTACTGTGTATCCCTGACACAGCAACCTTGTCTCAATAAAGATGCACTTATCCATGTCTTTAAGGGCCCAATGTATGGGTGTAGGACTTTGCACTTTGTCCCTTTTGGTGCTGTATCCTCAGCCCAGGGTAACATCTGGTGCTTGGGTAGGCCATGCAACATTGCCAGCCATTTTGCAAACATTTCTTGGCTGGGAGCTGCGGGTACTTCAGGGCAAAACTAGCTACCACCTGAAAACAGGCTGGGTGCCAGTGAGTGGAGAAGTGGAGAATCGGGGAAGGATTTTCAAAGGGTGCGTTTTCAGTTGGGCCAAGAAGGAAGACATGAGAGATTCCTTAGTGAAGAGGTGAGAGGACAAAGAAAACAGCATCGTCAAAGGCGGATTTCAGGCAGGCCGGGGCTGGGAGGGCGGTTGGGCGTGCAGGCAGGTGAGCTGCACGCTTCCCGCAGCAGGCGCACAGGGGAGAAGCAGGTGTGAAAGAGAAAAACGGGAGTTGTTTTGCCCACGTTGAGTTTGTGCAGTCTGAGTGATGTCAGGAGGCCAGGCTTGAGGAGAGGGACAGTGCTTGGCATGGGGCAAAAGGCCTGGCGTCCCTACGGGGCTCTTTCCTAATGTAGGACACAGAGAAGGGTGCTGGGTGACAGGTGGAGGTTTGAGGGTCCCTGAGGAGATGTGCTGGCTGGCTTCACTGCCCTGGCTAATTCTGCTGCCTCTGTGGGGCCTCACTTTCTCCTTCTCCATCACCCTGCTTGCAGGCCCGCTTGTTTCTCCTGCAGGCCACCTGCCCTGTCTGCCGCCAGAAGGGGCCACGCAGCTGGGCCTATGTGCACCTTGCACCCTCGGCCTCCACAGCCTCCCCTTTACCAGCACGTGTTCTGCCCACCTGCCTCCAGGGCATGGTTCCCTGGTTAAGCCCCGGGAGACCCAAACTTCATCCACAAGCCCCATCTAAATTTCTGGTAACTCGCAGCAAACAAGCAAGGACAGAGGAATGTCCTTGTCCTTTTGAGCAGAGTATACAGCAGTCAGTAAGCTGCACTTGACGCCCGAGCAGCCGAGGTCTATAGGAATCTGCATCTGGACTACACTAGTTTGGGTTTCCGGGAATAAGGTAAGCGGTTGAAATTTGCCTTTCACTCCATCGCAGGTGAGGGAAGGGGCATTTTGCTCAACATAGGAGCACAGATTAGATTTCCGGGGCAGTGTCCAACGTGCCAGGACAAGCGCTTTCCAAGCATTTCAGAAGGATCTTTTGCTAATAAATAAGTGATTTTTATGATTCCCTTACTTTTTAGCAGTCCCTGGGCAGCCTGTAGCCTCACTCGAGGTGCTACTGTTTTCTGACAGCACTATAATACAGTGGTTATGGGCATAGACTAGTTTGAATCCTAAGGCTGCCACTTGATCTGGGGCTGCTGAACAGGCTCCCTGTGCATGAAGAGGACAGGAGTGTCCACAGGGGCTGTGAGGGGTGGACAGACACACGTAATGCCTAGCATCCAGGGAGTTCTAACACATTGCTATACTTTGAAAATGTTCCTATTCAAAACCTGCCTTCCTACCTTAGGGCCTGTGTAAATTAGGAATGCCTGCCGTCTTTGAATAAATAGACTGGGTTTGCTTTTGTTCCTGTTAGCCACTTTTATCTTCCAAAATTGTAGTCATTTTATACTTGCATTTTATATCTTTCTTTTTTATATTTGATGAGTCAATATTGATACTTTATTGTTAACTAAAGACTATGGGCTTTAGTTAAGGTTCACTTTTTTGTGTTGTACATTCTATAGGTTTTGAGAAATGTATACAGACGGTCCCTGACTTATGATGGTTCTACTTACGATTTTTTTGGCTTCACTATGGTACAAAAGAGAAACCCGTTCAATAGAAACTGGACTTTGAATTTCAAATTTGGATCTTTTCCTGGGCTAGCGCTGTGCGGTCCGGTCCTCTGTCTGACGCTGGCCAGGGCAGCGAGCCACAGCTCCCAGTCCGCCATGCGATCGTGAGGGTCAGCATCCAATAGATACTGACGACCTTTCTGCCCCCAGACGACTGTTCTGGCTTTTGTTTTCGGTACAGTATTTAATGGATCACATGAGACATTCAACACTTTATTATGAAATAGGCTTTGTGTTGGATGATCTTGCCCACCTGTAGGCTAATGTAAGTGTTCTGAGCATGGTTAAGGTAGGCCAGGCTATGGTGTTTGGTAGGTTAGGTGCATTAAATGCGTTTTCAATTTTTGATAGATTTATTGTTTATTGGGACATACCCCCATCATTAGTCAAGGAAGAGCTGTAGTGCCATATCTGCCATCGTAGTGTCATACAGAATATTTCACTGCCTGTGCGCCACCTGTTCCTCCCTCTGGGAACCTGATCATGCTATTATCTCCGTAGTTTTGCCTTTTCCCCAGTGTCAGACAGCTGGAATCATACTGCGTGTAGCCTTTTCAGATTGGCTTCTTTCACTTAGTGATGTGCATTTAAGCTTCCTCCTTGTCATTTTACAGCTCAAAAGCTCGTATTTTCTTTCTTGGATCATATCCCATTGTCTGGATGTATCCCAGTTTGTTCATCCATCACCCACTGAAGGACATCTTGGCTGCTTTCAGGTTTTGGCAATTAAGAGTAAAGCTGCTATAAACATCCATGTGTAGGTTTTTGTGTGGACATAAGTTTTCACCTTATTTGGGTAAATACCAAGGAGCGCATTGCTGGATATAACGATAGGAAATACTAGTTTTGTACGGCATGGCCAAGCTGCCTTGCGAAGTGGCTGTGCCACGTTGCATTCCCCCTGGTGACGAATGGGAGCTCTTCTCACTCCACATCCTCACCAGCACTTGGTATTGTCACCTTGTGGGATTTTAGCCCTTTAGTATTACGCAGTGATACCGTGTGTGAACTTGCAAATCTCTTAACAACATAAGAAGTGGAGCATCTTCTCATATTCTTGTATGTCATCTTCTTTGGTCAGGTGTCTGTTCAGACCATTTGTTGATTTTTAAAAATTGGGTTGTTTTTATTATTGATTTTAAGAGTATTTTTTTGTACATTTTGCATAGTGGTCCTTGTCAGGCAGGTGTTTTGCAAATATTTTCTCCTCTTTTCATTCTTTTATTGCTTTGTCCTTTTTATTGCAATGAAATAGAAATGTGGGGACACCAAAGGGACAGAAGCCAGTCAGAGGGTTTCATTCTGTGTTTATTCTCATCAGAGGCAACACCAAGTGGTCCCCAGTGATACCTGCTTTTGCATTCAGTGTGCCAGAGACGGGTCCCCAGTGGTTGCCAAGTCCCCCACCCAGAGCTGGAGCAGCTCACGTGGCAGTGGGAATGGACCCTGGGGGCTCCCAAGTCCTACCCTGTAGGGACAACCAGATGCTATCAGGGGGCTGGGCCCTGCTGACCCCTTTTATTACTTGCTCAGAAGACAGAAACTGTGGGCCTACTGTGACATCCCCTCATGACTTCTTCAGCCTTATTTGGGACACAGAGGACTAGCTCCCCCCCACTGTATGTCTAGAGCTGTGCACAATGGGAGAGGATGTGAGCTGGCTTTTAGACCCAGGCTGCAAGGAGGGATTGCTCCTCAGTGCAAATGTGCCTCCTTTCTGGAACATAGGCCCAGCCCTCGGTAAGACCTCAGAACCCAAGACAGTAGTCCACACTGCTAATCCTGTCTGCTTCCCACAGGATGGAAAATTATTACAGGGCAACGGAAGGGTAGGTTAGCCACATGGAGGGGCTTTTCCTGCGGCTCTCCAGAACACCACCCTCCCCACGACAAATTGACGCAATACCTTACTGCTTCAAAATAGCTGAGTGACTTCAAAATAAATATACATATTTCTGGCTATATTGGAAGACATGGTAAGGAGGAAGTGAACTGTTCTAGAGTGTCTGTGACCCCAGTGATGGTGAACCATGTGCCAAGCTCTTTCTGAATCCCAGTTTCCTCCAAAGTCAGACGTCCCACCTACGTGAAAGTGGAGGTGTGTTTGCTCTGGCAAAGAAGGTAGTAATTCTTGATTAAGAACATTTGGAAAAGGCCCTTCAAGTCGAGTGGAAGTGGTGGCATGCGGTGGGTCACAGCTCCTCCCAGTGCCATCCAGGGAGTGGGAGCACCTGGGGAGCCTGTGGAATGCAGACTCCAGGACACAGCCCCACAGGGCCCCTGCACGGAAGACCAGAGGGGTGCCCTGAGCACCCCTCAGCCCATTCAGATGCACAGCAATTTTGAAAATCAGTAAGTTAAAAGCATAGACTGTAAAAGCCAAAATACATGAATTTAGACATTGACTCTGTCACCCAGGAGCCTCATGACTTGGGACAAACATTTAAATGCTTTAATGGGAATCACAATAATGAGCATGTGGAGGGACTGCCCAATGCCTGTAAGGCTGCCAAAGGTGCTGAAGCTAACACACCTGGGAGCTGCTTTGGAGACAAGAAAAAGGGTTTCAGACAGTATGAATGTCTCCCTCCTCTGCTGCTGTGTTTTGTTTTACATGAAATGATTCTGATGTCTAGCTTTTATCAAGTCCTTCTTATGTACCAGGCATTATCCTAAGCCTTCCATGTGTTACTTAATTCTCAGCAATTCTATGCAATAGGCATAATTACAGACATAATTATGATATAGATGAAGAAATGGAAGCAAGGAAAGGCTAAGCAATTTGGTCACAAGTTGCTCGTATATTTAACTTAGGGTCATACAGCTAGTAAGTTGCTGAGTCAGGGTTTGAATGCAGGACCTCAGAGCCTGGAGCTCTCCCATCACCTTGGGCCTCCAACCCTTAAAGACCTGATAATAAGCTGAGAAAAACTATAAAGTCCACTTACTGAGGAATTGTGGAAGTTCAGCTCCTCTTCAGCAACTACATGGTAAGAAAGTTCAAACTATTATTCTGGGGCCTAAAGCAGAGCAGAAAGTTTTCTCTGATGAGATTTACAAACAGTGTCCACTCTTTGATGCTCAAGTGTAAAACCTGACGTGCAGTTGGCAGCCACTAGCCGCAGGTGGTTATTTAAATTGAAATTAACCAATCAATGGGAGAGAATAGAGAGTCCAGATACAGACCCACACATGTACCAAAGGCTGATTTTCAAAAAGATGCAGAGGAAATTCAATGGAAAAAGAGTCTTTTCAACAGGTGGTACTAAAAAATTGGGTACCCACGTGCAAAACACTGGACATCATCCCTGCCTTGCACCATATATGAAAATCAACTCTAAATGGAAAAGCAAAACCTATAAAACTTACAGATGAAAACATAAGGAAAAAGCCTTTGTGACCTCACACCAGGCAAAGGTTTCTTAGATGCTATACTGAAAAAATGATCTGTAAGAGAATAAATGAACAAATCGGACCTCATCAGAATTCAGACTCTGCTCTTTGAAGAACACTGTTAAGAAAATGAAAAGATAAGACATCAACTGGGAGAAAATATTGCACATCATGTATTTGATAAGGGACTTGTATCTAGAACATATAAAGACTCCTCAAAACTCAATAGTTAAAAAAATATAATAAAAAACAGGCAAAAGATATGAACACTTCACCAAAGAAGATATACTAATGTCAAATAAGCCCATGAAAAGATGATCAACATCATTAGGCGTTAGAGAAATGCAAATTAAAGCCCCAATGGGATACCCACTGGAATGGCTAAAATTAGAAAGTGACCTACCAGGTGTTGGCTAGGATGTGGAGGAACTGGCAGGAATGTAAAATGGTACAACCACTCTGGAACAAAGTTTGACAGTTTCTTAACAAGCTAACCATATACCTACCATAAGCCAGCCGTTCCACTTCTAGGAATTTACCCACAGCAAATGAAAAGTGCATGTCCATATAAAGATTTGTGCGAGAATGTTCATAGCAGAGTCATTCATTTGTCAATAGCCAGAAAGTGGAAAGAAGCAAATGTCCACCAACAGGTGAAGCCATGGTTTCTCCCACCGATGGACTATTATTCTCAATACAAAGAAACAGAGGCACACAATATGGGGGAATCTCAAAACAATTTTGCTGAATGAAAGAAGTGGGACCAAAAGGAAAAAAAGACTACAGACCGCATAATTCCATCTATCCCAAGAGGGGCAGACTGGTCTGTGATGACAGAGCAGATCAGGGGCTGCCTGAGTGGGGGCCGGGGGACGGCCGGGGTGAGGGCGGACGAACGACAGAGGGACGGGAGGAGTCGTGGACGTGGAGGTGCACTCACTATCTTGACTGGGGTGATAGTTTCACGGATGTACGTGTGAGTGAAATCACATACAGAGAATTACCAAGAAAACCAATGGTATTAAAATACAGTTTTGGGCCGAGAACACCCCTGCACTGGACCGTTAGTGGAACTGCTGGGCAGCGAGGCCAGATTCCTGAATGCAGCTGAGCAAATGGGGCTGCCCCGGACCTCGGGCCTTTTTGCACGAGCTCAAGGCACCGAGGACAGGCGGCTGCCCCCCCAGCTCTTGCCGCGCCGCGGAGCCACCCATCTCTGCGCTGCGCCCAAGGTCCCCTCCCCGAATACACATTTTTGAAAATACCCATTCAACAAAAAGGTGTTGAGGTCAGGACCCCGGTGCTGGGCTGGCACGAGACCCTCACGAGGAGTCCCTCTGGGACGGGGCGGGGCGCACGAGGAGCCAGGCCGCTGGGCTCAGGGCCGCCAACGGGGTCCGGGGGCTCCGCAGGAGGCTGGGCCTCCCTGCGCCCAGACTGGAGGACACCCCCGGCGCCTCTCCGAGCCCCGCTCGGCGGCCCGGACACCTGGAGCGCCTCACCGCCAGCGCGCTGCCCGTCGCGGCACTGAGAAGGCTGCGCGGCCGCCTGCGGCAGCCCCTCCCCGGAAGGCGGCGGCCCGAGAGGGACCAGCCGCCCGGCCTCGCCGGTCTGGGAACAGGTGAGAGAGGGTCCCCCCGGGTGAGCCCACGCAGGGCTTCCCCAGGGTCTGCGGCCTGGTCAGTGCCCGCTGTTGCCCTCAACGCCTCGGCTGGAGTGAGTCCCGGAGCCCAGGCCGGGCCGGGAAGACTCGCCCTGTGCACCTTCCCCTTTTCTGCATGCCTCCAGGATCTTCACCCCACCCGCCTCGGGTTTGTTAGCCGTTGGCCCCACCCTGACCTGAGGAGACCCCTGGCCCCGGGACTGCCTGCGCTGGCAGCAGGTCTGTGGATGAGGAGCGCGGGTGGACCAAGGGAATGAGTGAAGAGGAGGCAGCCCCGCCCCCCCAGCTCCCATGGTTCTTCCTGCGGTCGGGGCAGGAGGAGTTTGTTCCCCAGCACTCTGGCCCTGGTGAGAAGAAATCATGCAGGCTTGACCCCCCTGGGGTTTTTTCTCCTTGGGACAAGAAAAGGACCCTCAAAGCTGTTAACTCCTTAGAAGAAGCGGAGAGGAAAGGCAGGAGAAACACTCTGAAGGCAAAAGCAGGCGAGCGCTATTATATATTTACTTTTAATGATACACATAAAGCATGAAGACATGTTCAAAAACAATATCTTTTTAAAAAGGAGTAAACAGCCCTAACCCTGGTCCCAAAGTCCAGGCGTAGTTGTCTCCCCAGAGAGAACAGCTGTTGCCCTGATGTGCGCCGGCCTGGAGCCCCTCCTGACCCTCTGCCCTCCACCTGCGACTCCCCTGTTGTCTCCACAGCCAGACAGTCCCACCTCCCGGCCTCTGAGCTTACTGTTCCCTCTGCTGCCCTTTCTTTTCTTTTTCGGGGAATGGGTATTTTATTTTTATTAAGGTAAAACATTCATACACTAAAATGTGCAAACAATGTGTATGTGTGCAGCTCAATGAACTTTTACGTATTTCTTTACATATATATTCACCCAGATAAGTTATATTTCCAGCTTGCCAGAGGCTCCCTCGTGCCTCCCTAGTCAACACCCTCCCCAGAGGTGACCACTCTTCTGACCTCCTTCACCATCCAGTTCTTTTGTCCGTTTACGTAAATGTTCTTCTGTGTCTCAGGGACTTTCTGTGGATGCTCGTCCCCATCCTCCAGGTGTCAGCTCAAAAGTCACCTCATCTCCCATTCCTTTCAAGAGCATTATCCTGTTCCTTGCCTTCCGGGCCCTTCACAGTTTGTAATATGTTTGTTTGTTTCCTTGTTTACTATTTGTCTCCCCTGCTAAAAGGTAAGTGTCCTCTCCTATTCACTGCTGTCTCTCAAATCCCTAGCACAGGGCTAGCATATGTGCATGATCAACAAATATTTATTCAATGACTATGTGTGTGAATGAAAGAAGAAATGGCCCAGGTATCAAGTGACATGGTACTAAACCTAAAATGAATTATAGTGTTCAAACACTTTTCTATGCTTGAGGCCTCTGTACTTCTTGTTACAAAGACAATATTCACCAAATTCAAATGTGAAGACTTAGAAATACTGGAGTTGTTCCACTTTGCCTGGAAGCAGAACGAGAGCTAACACTCACCCTCTGTAGCGGGATTGCTTTCTCCACCAAGACTGGGCTTCCACTTTATATTGTTGAATCAGTGTTTTATAAAACAACTCCTTTTTGGCAGCAGTGTTAATCTCTATTGGAATGATAGAAGATGATGGTAACACTTCCTTTATATTATGTCATGTTTTAAAAATAAGCACAGAATAGTTTTAAAATTTTTTCAACTGTAAAATACACATAAAATGTACCATCTTAACCATTTTTTAGGTGTACGGTTCAGTCGTGTCAAGTACATTCCATATACTTAGTGGGCAGCCATCTCCAGAACTCTTTACAGCTTGCAAAACACACTCCCCCGTCCTTGGCAACCATCATTCTATTTTCTGTGTCTAGGAATTTGGCTAGTCTAGGAACCTTGAGTAAGTAGAATCTGTAATACAGGATTTATCTTAGTGTCTGTTTTTTTTCTCACTTACCGTAATGTCTTCAAGGTTCATCCATACTGTAGCACACGTCAGAATTCCCTTCCCTGTTCAGGCTGTGTAATACTCCATTGTGGGTGTGCACACACACAGCGTTTTGTTTATCCATTCATCCATCAGTGGACATGTGGGCAGCTTCTACCTTTGGCTATCATGAATAATGCTAGTGTGAACATGGGTGTACAGATATCTCTTTGAGTACCTGCTTTCAATTCTTTGGGGCATATGCCCAGAAGTGGAATTGCTGGTTTACATGAGAATTCTATTTTTAAGGTTTTTAGGAGCTGCCTTGCTGTTTTCCACAGCATCTATCTGCACCATTTTACATTCCCACCAGCAGCATCTAAGTGCTCCAGTTTCTCCACGGCCTCACCAACACCTAATATTTTCTGGTGTTTTGATAGCAGCCATCTTAATGGGTATAAACTGGTATCTCATTGTGGGTTTTACTTGCACTTTCCTAATGACGAAGGATGTTGAGGGCATCTTTTCAAGTGCCTGTTGGCCATTTGGATGCCTTCTTTGGAGAAATGTCTGTTCAGGTCCTGGGCCCATGGTTTAGTCAGCTTGTCTGTTCTTGTTATTGTTGTTCTTGAGTTCTGAGCACGTATTGCTTTCAAAATCAGAGAAGAATTTTATTTTAGGAAGGAGAGGGGAAAGAGTATCAGAAAGCCAATCAAGAGAGTGCAGTGGCTAAAAGCTTGGGCTCTGAAGTTAGAACCTTCAGTCGCCATAATTGCCAAGCACCTCCTATAGAAGTCAAGGCGGACTGACCACTCTACCACACCACCCTGAACACTCGGTGACCCAGGACAGTACACAGCTTGCTCGCTTACCTCAAGTCCGGTGTGATCAGAGGCAGAGGTGGGAGACGGATGGAAGTTACAGAGGGACAATAGGAATTTCAAGGGGATTCTGTGTCATGTGGTCAGTCAGTCGGGCTGAGGCTGCATCTGTCCTGCGATACTGACATCCTCAACACGTGGCTGCCAAGGTCACCATGGGAGGTGAGAAAAGGGGGCATGACCCAAGGGTAACTTTTTCTGGGCCAGTCTTTGCCTGCACCACATCAACCTAAGCGGGGACAGCCCCGTGCACTGTGAGGCGGCCTGGGAAACAGCCTGGCCCTGTGTGCCCAGAAGGAGAGGAGGGTTGGTCACCAGACTGTCTCATTCTCCCCCCACACACACACTCGCCCCCTTCTCCTGGGAGACGACCCCAAGTTGCATCCAGGACCTCCAGGCCATGCACAGTCTTCTCAAAACCGGATATTGAGCCTACATTCTGGTGACCAAAGAGCTAAGGGGGGTGAGTTATCTGCCCCTCGACCCCAACACACAGTGCCGAAGTAGAAGTAACAAAATTCCCATTAAGAAAAGGGAGGGCCCCATAGCCCCTGGTCCATTCTCTCTGTCGCCCCAGCTCTGCCTCCAAGGAGGTCCTCCTCTTCCATGATGTCCCCTGGCTACACCTGAAGCACTCCTTGGGGGATGGCCCTTCTCTCTGGCACTATCCAGTTCTTGGAGCTTCCTTCCTGCCCAGGGAACCCAAAGAGTTTTTCTAAGTCTGCTGCCCATCAAAGACATTTTTAGGGTGACTTCATGATTTCTCCGGCAGTAGTTTTCTCAGAAAGTTAATAGGCTTAGTGAAACAGGGAAAACTCCAGGAAGGACAGGTTTGAGGTGCCTATTAGAAATCAACACAGAGGGGAAGACTAGCTGGTTAGATATAGGGGCCTGGCATTCAGGAAGTGGCCCGGGAGACATACACTGGGGCATCATCAGTGTATAGCTGGCATTTCCCAGGAAGATGGCACGTGTAGACGGAGAAGGGAAGAGGTCCAAGCGGAGTCCACTTGCGGTGAGCTCAGTCACCGAGAGGACAAGAGTAAGGAAGGGAGCATGTGGACAGAGCTGCCTTGCTGCAGAGGGGAGCAGAGACGTGGGGTGGGACTAGTGCCCAAGTGGAGCAGGGACAGGTCACCATAATACCCTGAGGGAGGGCAGAGGACATGGCCATAGGTGCTGGGGACAGGAGGCCGGGAGCTGGTGGAAGTGACGTTAGAGCTGCGTCAGCAGCTGAGAGTGAGGAGGAAGAGGCACTTGTGGGGGCTGAGGAGAGAGGGGTGGTCTGGGCAACGCACTGTGGAAATCTGTAATCTGTGATTGCTGAGCAGCGGGAAGGGCCATTTGCTGTTCCTGGTCATGCACTAGATGAGTCTCTTCAGCCAGGCACAGCCGTGTGAGCACTGCCAGGTTGCTAGCAGAGCGTGGGGTTTCACCAAGGTTGGGTTCCTGCCACCACCAGCTCCCTGGGCTCAGGCCTTCAGGTTTGGCCTGGAGCCATGCCATCAGCTTTCGCAGGCCTGCAGCTTGCACAGAGCAGACCATGGGACTTCCCAGGAGCCAGTCCCTAAGAGTAGGTCTGTCCTTAGATCTACATGTATCCTACTGGTTGTGTTTCTCTGGAGGATGCTGATGACCTCAAGGAGACGGGAAACTGACAGGGAGGGAAGGGGGGAGGGCGTGAAGGACCTAGGGCGGAGGGAGGCGAAAGCCCTCGAGGCACAGGAGCAAGGAGATGACCTGGGCACACATCCAGGCCAGAGCGGAGCACATCAGTGCCCTCAGGACACAGCCAGGTGTGGCTTTGAGCATGGTGGCCTAGAGCACTTTTGGAGAAAAGGTTGCAAATGTAGGAAACCTGAGGAATTTGGGAAGCGCAGAAGATGAGGTCATAGAAGGATGCACAAAGCAATGAAAGGCTTCGTGCTCCAGGGAAGGAGCGTGGATGCTAGGCATTTAATGAGAACATTTTTCCTTCCTCAGGATGATGAACTTACCGAGGTCACAGGACTCCTCAGCGACAGGGACACAAACCTGACACCGGAGCTGGGACTCTGCAGCACTGTGGGAAACAGGAATTGCTTGTGTGCCTCCCATTCCAGAGAACCCTGGGACTCCAATATCTCCCTTTTCCTACCAAGGAGACCCCGATGTCAGTTGTTTTGGCCCTTCTTGGCTTACAGAGCTCTTTAAGGCACTGGACAAAATCTATGGATTCCCAGGAAAACTGCACAAGTCCACAAGATGTCACCTGCTGTTCCCACGGGTCATGGACTCTTGGAAAAACCACACATAGTCCTCAAGTTGACACCTGCTGCGTCTCACAGAGGTGGAGCTAAGGTGAGCTACAAGTCGGTCCTGAGACGAAAGAGCGCAGTGGCCCTGATGTGACCTCCACTATTGGTGCTCAGTCATTAAGGGGAGGTGACAAGCCACCATTTTGCACCTCACGGCCTTGTAGGGAGCAGTCTTGCTGACTGTTGCCTGGATGCCCAGTGAAGGGAAAGGCATTTGGATGGAAACAGGAGGAGCTGGCCTGGGCAGGGAGCCGGCGGTGTGGCATTCTACGGGCTGCTCGATCCTCACTCAGCTCGTAAAGGTACATCCTGCTGCCCACACCATGCCAAGTCGGTCAGCTGGCCTGCTCAGGAGCCCTTCGGGAGTGTGTCATCCATTAGCAGGTCGGCTCTCTGGAAACTTCCAGGGGGTCCTCTTCAGTGAGCACCCAACACAGCTCCAAAGAGCCAGGCCTGGCTGCGGTGTGGCTAAATATCCATGCTCCCAATACCCCAGGGGAGTCCCACTGAGCAATGCCTTCGCTCTGCCAAATTAGCGCCCATCTCCAGCTGGAAAACATCCTTACCCCTGTGAGGAGAGCAGATTGAGGAGCCTGCCCAGATGGACGAGGGCTGGGAAGCGAGTAGCCCCTGTTCTAGGACACTGGCGGCCTCTGAAAAGGCTTGCGGCAGATACCCCTGGGGGATCAGCGAGACCTGAATTAGCTTGCTATCCAGAAGGGCCACCTTCTCCAGGTCTCCCAGGGGTACCTGGGTTTTCTGTCTTTTCATTCGATGCTAGAGAGACCCAACCATTGTTTCATGCTGGATTCTTTCCCAGGAAAGGAAACAATCTATTTGCTTCCCCACCTCCTCTCCTATCCCCCCTTTTTCCCCTGAGAAAATAGGAAAACTCTCCAAACAGTAACCACAATAAAGCATTAATCTTATCTAAAAGCAATAAATCTAAAAGCAATAAAGTATTAATCTTATTAATGATAACAAGAATAGGGGACATCAAAGTAAAGCAGTTATCGTAGTCATTAGGGTGTTAAAATGTACTCAGGCTGGATATGGTGAGAAAGCAAGCCCCTTCTGTGGTTTGATGACAATAGCAAAGCCTAATTTCTAGGCAGTTGCTGTATCACCAGATTCCTATCACCCACGTAGAATATTACCATTTCCTATACCACTAGGCCTCATGCTATCTCCTCTAGTCAGGCTCTTTTCATAGTAAGAGTCTGAAGTTACAAAAAAAAGAGGGTTTATTTTGAGGATACCATGGCCAGTGAGAACTGGTGCACTGTCAGGGGCTGGAAGGGCTTTGCATGCTGGGTGGCAGGACCTCACTATCCTGGAATCTCTGCTTCATCCTGGACACCTTCTCTCTGCTGCCCAGCTTCCTAGGGAGGTAGCCCACCGGGCTGTCTGCAGACCTTTGCACATCACATCTCAGATCCCCCTTCTACCTCCAACTGCCTCTTAGTTCCAGTTTTCACAAGAGAGGGAGGTGACTTGGCCCTTGTATTAATTTGCTAGGACTGTCCTTGAATTAGGCCATTTCTGTCCCAATCAGCTGTGGAGAGTATGTCTTATGTGATAGCACATGGCTAAAAGCAGGGATGACTTGCTTCTCCTAGAAAAGGCCTGGATCTAAGAGACCCCATAACATGTCTCCAATACATAGTTTCATATACTCCCACCTACTGTGATCCAACTATCAAAACACAAGGCCCGAAACCCTTTCACCTCATCCAGAGCCACATCTGGTTGTTGCCCCAGAAACAATAGGGCAATGCCATTTCAGAAACTGCTTGCTCATCCCAGTCAATTTCCTCCTTGGTTATATTTAGATCCCTTCTAGGTACTTTTTCTCATTCTGCAATCCAGATGCAAAGCCATTCATATAACCACAGACAGCATTGATTCCATATGACAGAGAAACAGAAAGGAACATTGCATGGCAGGTGGAGAGCCCCCTCTTCCACTTGGCTCATGGACCCCCAAATCCCCGTGAGATGGAGACTGCAGCATCCCTGTGACGTGTCCTCGGTCTCTCAGAGCCCTGCGGATGTCACGCTAACCACCTGATGCTGGACCTCCACAATGAGACCGAGCACCTGGGAGTGGTGGGAGAATCTGGGCGTCCCCCAGTGGCCTCATTTCTTTGTGCTGCAGTGAGTTCTGGGACTCAGTGTGACTTTGGGAGCTACTGCCTGCTCGGAGGGTTGTGCCACAATGCAGCTGGTGCCCACTTCACAGAGAGAGCAGCTCGGCTCTGCAGCTCTGGTTTGAGGTCTCAGAATTAATTAAAGGACCCAGACTCCCTGCAACGTTTGTCTGAGTGAGACATGCCCCTTTCATTAGGCTGGGGACTGCAGAATATGCAGCTCCTGCAGAGCCCTGGGGGCTGCCCATCCGTTCCCACGCCAGCATCCCTTGGCTGATAGAGGAATGATTTTGCGTCTCCATGCCCTTGGACCACCATGGCCTTGGAGGAGCCAGCTCTCAAAAGCTGCAGTTGGGCCCCAGAGACCACTGTTCCAAGGCCTTCGTTGCTTACCGGTAACTTAGACTGGCCCCCGTGCTAGTGGGCAGGGGCTGGAGGGGCAGCGTGGAAGAGCGTGTCCATGAGTGCCTCCCCTCCTGGACCTCATTTCAACCCTGTTGCCCAATTGGAGGCTGGACAGCTTTATCACAAAAGAGGTGGGGCAGGCACTGTGAACACACAGTGCAAGCTGTCATTATGTGACACGAAACTCAGTGACGTTTGTAAATAAACTCATTTCATCAAGCTGCCAATGGCCTGGCATTTCCATACACAGTACCACTCCGTGCACTCAGGGCCCTGGAGGGCCACCCTCTGCTTCCCCAGCCGTGATCTCATTTGATCCCCCAAACCGTCTTCCAGTCTGGTTTTAGGATGTTCCCATCTAAAAATTGGGGAAACTGAGGTAGAGACCATTTAAGTAATTTATTCAGGGCAACAAGGCAAGAATAAGGGCCTTAATTCCCTAATTTCTAACTCTATCCTGGGTCTTCAGTTGGATGTGAGCAGCTCTCTCCAGTTTTAGCAGGGAGCTGTGTCCATGAGGCGTATTTCTCAAGAACGGGAGGACAGCATCAGTGCTTAAGAAGGTCACCCTGCTTACACCTCCTGTCGCCCTAACTGCCTGTCTTGGCCTCCTCATTCTCTTTGTTAGAAAGTCGCTTCCTCTCTTCTGTGCTCACTGCACATCCTTATGCTGGAGGCAAAACGAATCATTAACCCCCAGGCTAGACCATCCCTTTGTCCCAAGCACTTGGTGTCCTCCCGGAACTCTTTCATCTCTTTTTCTACTTCCCTTTGATGCAGGCCTTTGTCACTGGGAGCATGTGCTTGTTAGTTGCTGTTCTAAAGACTTCGAGGTAATTTCAGTCCCAGCTTCTGCAAAAAGGATGAATTTGGAGGGAGGCTGCCCACCAGCCCCTACTTCATGTGTTTGCACCATCGCTTTCCAGCAGTCATTGTCCCATATATGAAATACGAACTCTTATTTTGACAGCTGGCAGTGTCTTTGATATTGCAAGATGTCATTTGGAACGAGGTGGATGACAGCAGATGGGCAGCAGCTGGTTGGTGCTGTGGCCACCTCTGGGGGTGCTGGGGTGGGTCTGGGGGCGGGGCCTGCACATTTGGGTCTGTCTTGGGTTTTGCCAAACTGCCCGGGCTGGATATCATTAAGCTTCAAGCACCGAACTCCTGTTTTGTTAGAACCAGGAGCTCCCAGCACCAGGGAAGAGAGAAGGAGAGCCGGCAAAGAGGTGAGGAGGGAAACAGAAAGGAGAGGAGCGGGAGCACCCCAACAACGGAGGCAGAGCCACGTGGGAGAGAAATCCCAGGAAGAGAAAGGGGGAGACGGGAGGCGGGGACAAGGCACCTGATACCTGGAGGGACTGATTGCCCGGGTCGGGCTCTGTCCAGTCTGCGTGGGCTGTTACAACAAAATATCCCAGACTGGGTGGAATGCAAACAACGGAAGTTTATTTCTTACCGTTCTGGAGGCTGGAAAGCTGAGATGAGGGTCCCAGCATGGCTGGGTTCTGGTGAGAGATGGCACCTTCTCGCTCTGTCCTCATCTGGTGGAAGGAAGGGGTGCGGGAGCTCTCCGGAGTCTCCTGGCTAAGGACACCAATCCAAGTCATGAGGCTCCGCCCTCATGACGTAAGCACCTCCCGGGGCCCCACCTTCTAATGCCGTCCCACTGCGGGTTAGCATCTCGGCATATGAATCCGGAGGGGACAGTCCATACCAGGCTCTTTCTTCAGATCTGGAAGTTCTCCATCCATTTCTGCTGCTCATCATCCCAGGGCGGCCACTGCCTTGGCACAGGGAGCAGGGAGCCTTTAGGGTCCACCCCCAAAGGCCCCTCCCAAGCTCCATTAGCAAGTGGAGGTGAGAGGCAGAAAGCCACTGGCCAGCTGACCTGCTCTACCCGAAACACAAGGGAGAAGTGACTTTCCAGCTCCTTCTCAGGGTCCCTGTGAGTGGCCACTGAGGCCACAGTGTTGTCATCCCTCAAAATCCTCCGCAGAACCAGCTCAGGGTGCTCCCACCTGACATCCCACACTCCCCCCGCTGTTTTCAGTTTCCTGTCCTGGGTGCGATTCAGTTCTACTGTGAGGCCCACAGAGACCAGGGCTGCCTGGGGGAACCTGACTCTGCACCGTTACTGAGGCTCGAAGGTCAAGGCAGAAATCCCAGAAACAAGCCTCTGATTTTTTACAGTCCAAGATGAGTTTTCAAGTAGAGTGGGACACAGGCACAGAAGTGGGCATTGGTCCAGGGTCTGTGGCAGGGCAGCAGCCCCAGGACCTGCGGGAGGACAGCCCGGCTCCTCTCTGGCCCCTGACTATGCCAAGCCAGATCATCCCATCCCACTAAAGCAGGACGCCTGGGACCAGCCTCTGACCACAGGGTGGAAGCACAGCCCAGGTGTGCTGCTGGGGAGGCCCAGAGGGGCCAGCTGCCTTCTCTTCCAGGGGGCAGACTGAACTGCCCCCAGAGGCCCCTGGAGCCCTCTGTGGAGTTGGAAGACCACCCTTTGTCCCTGCCACTGTCCTGGCTGCATCCCTCCCTGGCAGTGACTTCCAACTCTGCAAGGGTGGGGAGGTTTGCCAGGAAGCCAAGTGGGAAGCCTTTCCGTCACGTCAACACGCAGCGGATAGAGCAATTCCGGGGGGAAATTCCAGCACTTTCTTCAGCAGGGCCTGGCTACACATCAGATACACAGAGGCTCAGCGCATCATCTTGGTGGGAAGGGGAGAGCAGAGGTGGGAGGCAGAAGTGGCTGAGGCTGACTGCTTTGCAGGCTTCCTGCAGGGGTGGGCCCAGGTCCAGGGATGCGCTGGCACAGCAAGCAGCCCCGCAGGGATCGGCTCCCCCCACTGTACTCAGCTGGTGCTGGAGGTGGCTGAGTGGCCGAAGAAATGCAGAAGTGAAGCCCCTCCATGGAGCCTTCTCTTGTTTGTCTTCTAGACTAGCTTCTCCCAAGTGCCATCAAGCTGGGCATAATCCCAAGCCGGGGAGAGTGTCAAAGAGATGAGTGGTCCCCAGCATTCAACGTCGCAGAGAGGTCAAGAAACACATTCACTGACTGTCATCACATGGAAGCCCCTAAGACAGACACTGCAGAGAACAGCTGGCTGCGTTCCTTTGGGGATCTTGGACAGGAACCCATGATGTAGGTATCAATTTGGAAACAAGATGTTATATACATCCCAACAGTTGATCAGTTCTGACCTCATGTGACAGCTGTCATTCACATGTGTGACACACACTTCCAGGGCCATGAGCCAATGCATAGATGAGGCGTGATATGTGAATGTCCTTTCTGTCTCTGTTAAAGAAAGCAACAGAATGCACACACACCCTGGGTAGTGACTTTATTACCCAGACAATGTTGAACTGCCTCTAATTTACTGAAATAAGAAACTCAATGAGGTTGCACCTGTGATAGTTCACCCAACACCCTTGCATACTTATGCTTCTCTTTTTAAAAACTATTAAGGCAAGCAACTTACAGAAAGCCCTAATAAACACGAAAGAGCTATTTATTTCACAAAAATTCTCTTTGCATATATACTGATATATGCATCCGTTTACACAGCTGTAGTCAATATGTACATACAATTTCATGTTCTACCTTGCCTCACTAAATATTTCATTTACACATTTCCAGTTACTGGTATATTCTCCCAATATCTAGTGGCTAAAAATATTTTACTGATTACTGTTTTCTTATTATTAGGTATGGACTGTTTCCCATTGTTGATAGATAGGGCTGCAATGGATTTTTGTATTGAATTGTTTCCATTTTGAGGTATAATCCCCAAAGTGAAAGTCCTGAGTCAAAGGTATAAAGCGTATGAGACCTCATTACATATTGCTAGATTCCTTTTCTAAGAATAAACCTATCTTCAAAACTGCTAGCAATACATAAATAACCAATTTCCCTTCAGGCCTAACAGGTTTTTTCTTCTTTTCCTTCCTGTTCTTCTTCCTCCTCCTCTGTCTTCATCTTCTGGTTTAATACATATGCATATTAGATTGAAGAATTGCTTTAAATTTGTATTTCTAAATGAAATGAGGGCAGAGCCTGTGCTTCTGAACCACCTCAAAGTGTCGGAACCTTGCCCCTTCCAGCCTGATGGCGCACAGGCGTTTGAACCCAGCAGGGAAGTTCCTTCAAGCAGACATGCTCAGAAATGCATGTAGCTGGTCAGAAGGGGAGAGTGTAGCTGGCCCAGAGCAGGTCTGGTGCAAGCCTTAATTCAGTACCTGGCAAAGGGCAGGCAGTGGAAGTGATGCTGAACTCAGGCATCTTGGGAGCATTAAGGAGAGTGTGGTGTGTGAGCCCTTCCTCCCTGAAGACACACAGACTACGTGTTGCTCCTAATGAGCTTTCCACGCTCTGTCTTCTCTTCTAACTGTGGCAACCATGTGTCCTAAGTCTGCTCACATTTCAAACATTTGGTCCGGTTGTCTCCATAAAGGGCACCCGTTCTTTTCAGACCACGTGTCCCAAATTTGAGTTTGGGATATATGTCCACTGCTATTTTGGTGTACTGGGGTCACCCACTCCACTAAATGCAAGTCTGACAGTAAAAACCGTCTTACTCATCCTTCCAAACCTCTATCATCCCTTTCTCCTAACTGCCCCATCCTTTCATTTTAAAAGTGGTTCTCGTCTCTCGTCAGAGGGCTGCTATTCTTTGAAAATACAGAGACTAAAATAGCACTCACCTCTCTTCCCTCTCCCAAGCCATGTGCTGTGTGTGTGTGAAAATGGGTTCCAAAGATATGAATTTCCTTAATGTTTTATATGCAGCAATATAGAAGCTAAAGGCAATAATATTGCCTATCAAATTCTTCAGAATGCTTCATTGTGCTAATGACAACTGAGAGGTGTCCTTAAACCACAAAGTTCCCTGAAGGCTAATGAAAGGTATTAGCTATAGGTGTCAATCAGATCAGGAGCTTTCAGTACAGTGCTATGAACCCACAGCTTTCAATAAATATAAAGAGGAAAATCTAAAAGATGAACTCTTTCAGACATTACATGCTGGTCCAAAACATACCTGTTCAGCAAACCCTCTAGGGTAGCAGGAGAACTCTGATCAATGCTTTGATTCTAAATTCTTCACATTCCACTGACTTTATTACAGACCGCTGTTGTATAGCTCTCCAGGAGCCAGTCTTAACTGGCAGAGTCTTCAATGTGCAGGAAGACCGTGGCCATCCGCAATCTGTAATAGCTCAAAATCAAGCTTTTACTGTAGGCTGAAACATCTAGGTGGGTTGGGTGAGTGTGGACTGAAGGGGCTTTCTGAGCACTTATAAAATGGGAAGTTCAATCTGGCATGAATTGTCTCACATAGCCCATTAGGTTATTTAATTCTCACCAAAGAACTTGAACCACAAAATCAAGGTAAATGAAGAAATGTCCTCTGGAAGGTAAGCATCATCTGTCCCATTTGTAGGCTCTCAGGACAGCGGCTTAAGTGGCCGATAGGAACAGAGGTAGTTCAAAACATCTTCCACATCTCCTGACTCTGCCACACCTGCCCCAACCATGAGCCTTCTGAGTCCGGGGACTTCAGTATTAATAGAGAAACCTCACTGAAATGGAGCCGGCGGGCCAGGAGGGGGAGCTCTCACACCCTACACTTGCCATCAAATGCAGACCCAGACAGAAGAGGTGAGTCTGCAGTTTCAAGTCCACACTACCGTAGCTACCACTTTGCTACCTGGGCGGGAAGGAGCAAGGTTTCTGCTTCCCCAGGCAACAGCCTAGCCAATGAGAAGCCACTATACTTGAACTCCAGTTTCCGCCAATGGACTTTTTCCTTAAAACAAGCCTCCGAACAGCCCCCTTCTCTATAAGAGTGTTCTCTGGATGGGCCTGAATCTTTTTCATAGCCTGTGTGTCTCAAATTGCAATTCTCTCCTATTCCTGAATAAGCCCATTTCTGCTGGTAAAATAACTGGCAGTTTTATTTTTAAGGTTAACACTTCACAGCTGTCTGCTGCCGAGAAGTTGTGCTTGGGTGTCTGTGGTTTGTCTGCACGAAGGGTACATTGCTTCAGGTCGACCAGAAAGCATCTGTTTTGTCCTCCTCCCAACTTTCTGCATGGCAGTAGCTGCAGACCTGCACGTTGGAAGGCAGCAGGCGGGGGCTCAGCCCGTGAGCTCTGAGGCTGCAGCCCCAGGGGCCAAAGACAAGGAAGGCAGGGACCCCGCTAGTGTTGGAGGTTGGGGGTGGGTGGGGACTAGGACCCAGAAGTCCAAGGAATGCCCACCAGGAGGTTGTCCGTATAGAGCCCCAGCTTGCCATCAGCCCCAGGGAAGAGGTCTGGCAGGAACAGGAGAAGGCTGGGCCTCGGGGCAGCAGGAGGGCTCCAGGCTGAGAGAGACAGCTTCTAGACCAGGCTGGCTTGCCTTTCAGAGTAAGTTGCAAGGGCTGAGATGAAAGCTTGTTCTGGACCCTGGGTGAAGGCTTGAGATTCTGTGACCCAGAAATCTCTACCGGGGCCCCAGGACCTGAGTATGGTTCACTCAGCACGTACCCTAAGCTCCTCTCAGGGCTACACTCTCCCGGGGATGGGGAGCACAGCAGCAAGTCAGGCACCACTCCTGCTCCTGTGGAAGAACATTCTATGAAGGCAGGGGGAGGTTTCAGCAGGAAGAATTGGGAGCAATAGTGAAACTTAGCGTTTATAACTGGACCCCGGACCCGCATCGGAGCTAGTGGCTTCATTCCAAACCCTACCAGATTCTTAACCAATTTCCTGCCTTCACCATATTTGGCTCAGGAATGAGATGGGACTGTGTCTGTGGGCAGAAGAGCGTCACTGGATTAGCTGAGAACACTGGGACCAGACTTCAAATGGATATCCACACACCTGTGTTCAAAGCAGCATTATTCACCCTCCTCAGAAGGTGGGAACAACCCAAATGCCCATCAGCAGATGAATGGATGAACACAGTGTGGTCTGTGTGCACAATGGAATATTGCTCAGCCTTAAAAAGGAAGGGAATGCTGACACCTGCTACAACACGGATGTACCTTGAGGACATTATGCTGACTGAAATAAGCCAGACACAAAAGGACAAACAGTGTATTATTCCACTCATATGAGGTATAGACTGGTCAAATTTACAGAAATAAAGTTGAATGGTGGTTGCCAGACCTGGGGCGAGGAGGAGAGGGGAATTGCTCAATGGGTAAAATGTTTCAGCTTTGCAAGTTGAAAGCACTCTGAAGATCTGTTTTACAACAATGTGAATATTCTTAACACTACTGAGCTGTAAACTTAAAAATGGCTAAGATGGTAAATTTCTTTTTTACCACAATTTTTAAAAAGGGAGAAAGAAGGAAAGAAATTCTGACACATACTACAACATGGATGAACTTTGCAAACATTATGCTAAGTGACATAAGCCAGACACAAAAGGAGAAAACCCGTGTGATTCCATTCATATGAAACACCCCAAGAGTCAAATTCACGGAGCTGGAAAGTAGAACTGTGGTTGCTGGGGGCTGGGGGAGGGGAGCAGGAAATCAGTGTTAAGTGTGTCCTGAGTTCAGTTTGGGGTCGAAAAAGCCCTGGAGATGGATGGTGGTGATGGTAGTACAATAGTGCAAATGCAATAGTGCAACTGAACTGTACACTTAAAAATGGCTAAAGTGGTAAATTTTATATTATGTACACTTTACCTGATTAAAAAATTTTTAACCCGTAATATAGTAGGTAAGATTCCTTCAAACCCAGAATTTTTTCCCAGGCCATCTTCCCTACTCGACATGCCAACAACTTGAAGTTTAGGAAACTCCAAAAGAAGAGATTAACATATTCTCTAGTGAAAAGAACAAAACTGGGACGAAGCAGGGGAAATAGCGAGGAATTGGCCCCTTCTTGAGTTTAGCCTGTGCCAGTGGCTCAAACATTATAGCATCAGGATCATCTGGAAGGTTTGTTAAAACAAGGTCACGTTTGCACTTCTAACCAGTTCCCAGGTGATGGTGCGCTGCCCATTCAAGGACCGCACGTCGAGAACCGCAGGCCTCTCCGAAGCGCTTTAAAGTGTCAAAAGTACAGTTGCGGGGTTCTCACATTTCAGCGGGAAGATTTATATGGAATGTTTATTATAATTCCCGAGGCCTGAGCCCCACAGACATTTGTACTTCTTAAGGCTTCCCCAGCTGACTCTGATGTATTAGGTCCTCATTCTACGCGGCAATAAACGCTGCCATGAGCGGGCACTAATTAGCTCACTGGTTCTCAGAGGGTGATGTGTGGACGGGCAGCAGCAGCCACTGGGTACTAATTAGAGACCCACATTCCCAGGCCCCACCCAGACCTACTGAATCAGATACTCTGGGGGTGGGGCCCAGCCATCCGCTGTGGCAAGGCCTTCGGGTGGGTCTGATTCACACCAAAGCCCGAGGACCCTTGAGCTGCGGAGGGCTCCGTTTTCATCGATGTGCTGAAGACCAAATGCGGTCTTTCAGGCAGTTGGATGTGTAGTTTCTCCAGTGTTGTAACCAAGCACTGGAAAAAGGAAGTTTCTCTTTCTTTTTTTTAATGTTAAAGTGACAATGTGATTTGTATATTACTGGGGTTAGAAAAATTAATGAAGAGAATTAGGAATACTTGGTCCCCAGAGGTCACACCTGGCATAATTCATAGAAAGTTCAAGGAAGCAAATATTGGCTTAGCAAAAGGGAAATCTTTTGTATGTTTGGAGGGCTCTGGCCATGGGTGTGGCTTTTGTTGGGGATGAAGTGATTGCATTCTCATTGGACGTGTCCCATGTGGGCTCCATGAGGAAATCTGAGAATGGACGGGGCTTGGTCAAGGGTTCTGAGATGCTTGTCTGAACAATGCCAGTATGAGAATGGCCTGGGGTTGTTAAAAATAATTCTAGGTTCCTACTTGTAAAGATCCTGACCTGGCACGGCTGAGGTAGGACCTGACCAGTGATTTTGAAGTCTGAGACTTACTAAACTAGATATATTTGATGTCCCTTGCCAATTCTATGTTTGAAAGAGGATGGAAAGGTGAGCTTCTAAAGGTTGGAAAATGAGAAAAGGTAAAAACTTTCTCCTTTGGATAAGTAGTTTACATGAAAAGGTAATGTGGATGGTGGTGTTCTCAGCTCTACTAAGGCACACATAAGAAACGAGTTTAAGCCACAGCAGAAAGGATTTGGATGAAAGGAAGACAATTATCTTAGCAAAAAGGATGATTACATATTGGGATGGACTAAAGGAGTTGATGGTGGAAGTTTTTCTCTGGAGATTTCTAAAACCAGGACTTCTCATCTGTCTGGGGTGATGCTGGGGGATGCTTTTAAATTCCCTTCCAGCCCTAATGCTCATATTCTGATACACAAACAGCATAGTAAACTAATAGAGACTGTTTTCCTCAAGAGTACAGAGTCATAATGACAGCTTTCCTCAGTATTAAGTCACTAATAAAAAAAAAACAGGATCAGCCAGTGGTAAACAGATAAAATATTTATACACTAATAAAATCTGGGTTAGAACACGAGGACAATCCAGTTTCTTTTTTTTAATTTTATTTGTTTGTTTGTTTGTTTGTTTTGACAATCTAGTTTCTTGTTGCCCAGTCACATAATCCCCCATGGATGATTCCAGAGGCATCTGCTTTTGAGCATTCATCCACGGGCACCAAGTCTCTAACACAGAAAAATAAGAAAGAAACTTCTGCCTGGCAACATCTTTCTGTGGTTCTGATTTTGAGATATAGTTGGAGTTAGACATCAAGGCCGAGCCCTGAAAAGGGAAGATCTTAAAGTGCAAAGGGAGGCAGGAAGGAAGCCTCTGAACAAATACAGATATGAATAGTAACTGCAGAGGACGCGCTCCACCCTGGGGGTCCAGTGAGGAGCTGACACGGAGCCGGAGCCGGGGCAGGGAGGCGGGCGGGGGGTGAGCCTGGCTGGGGCCCAGCCAGTGGAGATGATAGTCCTTGGGAGACCCCAGTGGTTTTTCAGTGGGAGGCACAACCGAAACTGTTGTAGAGCTTATGAACACCCTTCCCACTTGTCCAGAAAGTCCAGAAGACTCTGTCAAGGAGCACATTTATGAAGTGCAGCACAGTGGTTTAAAACTCTGGCCCTGAGGTCAGATGACTTGGATTAGAACCTTCCTGTAGCGCTTAACCAGGGACAAGTTCCTTAACACTTCCGGGCCTCAGTATCCTTATTTGGAACATAAGGGCAGTAACCAGAACTGGGTGATCAATGTGGTTTCATGAGATAATGTCCTAGGGCAGGGCTGGCACATGATAAGTGCTCGATAAGTGTTAGCTTTTACGTTTTCCTAAAGAAATTTTAACAGTTTTCGAAAACAACTGAACTCTCAGATTCACTGAAGCCGTGCCTCCCAAATGCCCGGCTGACACCTGGCACCAGTCTGTGACACTGCTTGGCAAAATGGGAGAAATAAGGACAATGTTGAGTGGGTGAGTGTTGGTATTCGGTTCCCAATGACAGTTTTCTCCCTCTGAGAAGGCACAATGTCCTTTGCTTTTGGAAACAATAAGCACAGTAGGAGGTACTTTTTGTTTCATGTTCTTTGCATCTTCTTTACATTAGTCCTTGGTTTATTACTTTTTTTTCCTGGTCCATGAATCCCAAAGCCTGGAAACATTCTCCCAAAAGGTGTCAGGGAAATACCCAGAGGGCTGGGCAGGGCTTCTCTGCGGTTTTGACTGATGCTTCAAGGCAGGCGTCTCCTCTCCTTCCTGCACCAACCCAGGCTTCTCTTCACGCTTCTCACGTTCTTCCTTCTTTTATTATTACTATTATTTTTATTCCTTTGGCCAATTTCTCCCCCTCTTTGAGTATGTTTCTAACCTTATTCTCTGTTGCTTTTGCTCTAGCCCTTGAAGAGTAGCAGCGTATGACATCCCAAAACATGTCACTTTGGCATAAAGATTATTTTGAGCCAAATGCAATTGAGAAGTAGATACAAGAAAAGTCCTCTGCCCTCCCCCTATTCACCCAAAAGCAAGACGCAAGTTTTTAAAGGTGCCCCCCTTCCCTCTCTACCAGGAAGGACAGAAGTTAGTCACTGGAGATAACTCTAGACCCGACCCAGACCACACCAGAGGGACCTACACAGCAGACTTTCTCCACTGGCCCTTGTCTTCCTTTAGTTCCCCTTATATTAACCTTCTCCCGTTTGCCATCCATAAACTCCAAGTCCATTTCCTTTGTCTTGTCACTTCCCTAAACACTGATTTTCTTTTGTTAAGAAGCTCTAGGAGTCCACGTTCTAACCACTGCTGGAATCACTCATCACCCGTGCTCCCATGTGTACGTGTGACACACATGTTTGTAAACTTCCATTTGTGGTTCTTTGCCAGTTTCATTTACAGGGCCCCAGGCAGTGCACCTGGGAGGGTGGGGGACAAACAGGTTATGTTTTTCCTCTCCTACACCCTTTAGGCTTTAAAAATTTTTTATTTTAAAAAATTTTATTATTATTATTTCTGGGCATTCTCCCCTGCTCCGTTTCTCCTCCCCCTCCCACACTCTGTATCTGTTCCTATTTTTTGCTCCTGATTATTTTTCTAGCTCCGGACGCCCCAGGTCCGAGCGGCCCCTCTCCCCAAGTTGGCTGCGGCGGAGGACAGCCAGGTGCCGTGTGCTCTGGGGCAGATGCTCCGCTGTGTCCCTTCCAGGCAGAGCTCTGGGCCGAGAACAGAACAAAGGAAGCACTCAAGATGGATCTACCCTTCTCCAGGCAGTGACATGTCATTCACCGAGATGCCCCCTTTCAGCACCAGAGGGTGGATTGTTGCCCATATCCCTTCCAACAACAGGGACACATTCGGGGCCAGGAATGTGAGGGAGGGAAGTCAGGCTCTGCACAAACTCTGAGGATCAGAGCTGAGGCACAAATATGAATCTGTTGGTCTCAGCAGTTTCCTTGAAATCTTGGGGTGAGACATCGTTCCCCTTTAGAGCCAGCTCAGCCAGTGTGTCAGAGATTGCCTGTGACTTCCCTGGTTTTGACACTGGAAGCCCCACGTCCTGGGGAGCCCCTGGCCCACTGAGACAGTTGGCCACCCTGGAGACAGTAGTGACCGACGCTTTATTGGACTGTTTATCAGAGAATGGGCCCGAGTGGTCCCAGTGCAGAGAATGAAGTCAGTGAGAAGAGACCGAAGGGCCGTTTAAGCCAGAGAAGAGAAAGCTGGTGGAGGGCAGGGCCGGGGCTATTCTGGTGACAGCCCTCACGTGTGTCCATGGGGTGGGCTAGAACGTGTGTCAGCTGCTGCCCATCTCCACCTGAGCTCAGAGCCAGAGGAAATGGGTGTGAGTGGAGCCCGAACTTACTCACAAGGCCGAATTTCCTGACGGTAAGTATTCTTAGACACTAGAGTCAGTTTCTAAGACGGATTAGGTATTGTCCTTAGAGGTCTCCGGAGTGGTCAATTCCTAAGGGCTTTACGAGTTTAGGTGTGGCCCGTGAGCTGAGGCCATGGGCAGGACACGTTTCCACGATTCCTTCCTAGCCTGTGATTCTATTTCCATCCACCCATCTGTTATGGATCTGATGATTTTTTGTGCCCTGTTTTGCCTGTAGTTAAACTGTACTATGACCAGGACAAAGTGCTCTGATTGTAGTCTCCTGAGGGGTCAAGTCAAGCTTCTACAAAGCATGACAGAGAGGAAAAAGTAGCATGTTTGTTTTTCCCTAAGGATGCTTACATTTAGAAAAAGTTACTTACTGGCCCAACAATTTCACGGCAGCAATATTAGAAGTTAAAAATAGGGAGAAAAATTCCCCGTGATCCTATTACTCCAACAGGCCGAGTGAAAAGCGACCTTCTCTTCCCCCCTCTGTCCTGATTTCCCCAGAATTTCATTAATGTTTAACCTGGCTTCCAGCGTTGCCACATAAGATTCTCACATTATGGCAACTGGATCTTATTGAGCGATTAAAGGAAAAGGTAAAACAAAAAACCCAAACCCAAACAAAGTCCTCTGTAATTGAGTTATTTCCAGTTTTTAAAATCAGTTTATTTTCCTTCATGGAACTGGCTCACATTCTGGGAAGTCAAGCAAAACCGGCTGGTGAATCACTGTGGTTAAAACTGGTAGAGCTCTGGGGCTGGTGGTGGGTTCTTGTTGTTTTAGGGATGTTTCCCCTTTCAAGTAAACAGCTCTGTTTGTTGGAAGTGGAGTGCCATGCTCTCAAATTCTGAGCATTTCTTTCCACTCTGCTGTTCTTCAGTTGTTTCTTCTCACTGATCCCAGCCCACCCACCCTGGAGTCAGAAACTGGTGGCACAAACTCTTTGGCTGGTCTCCTGATCGGCTCCTTACAGGAGTTCCTTGGTATATTGGGGTTCTTCAGAGAAACAGAACCAGTAGGATGGGTATATATGGAAAGACAGATCTGTTTGAAGGAATTGGCTGGCAAGTCCAAAATCTACAGGGTGGGCTGTCAGGCGGAGGATCAGACACTGTGGTTTAAGCTCCAAAGGTTGCCAAGCAGGAGAATTCCTTCTTGCTCCTGGAGGTCAGTCTTTGCTGAGTTCAGGCCTTCAGCTGATTGGGTGAGGCTCACCCCCATTGCAGAGAGCACTTTGCTATACTTAAAGTCCACTGATTTAAATGTTACTCTCATCTAAATATACTCTCACAAAACATCCAGAACAATGTTTGACCAAATACCTGGGTATCCTGGCCCAGCCAAGCTGACCCATAAAATTAACCATCACACTGGATCCTGTGTGCCCATGGGCTTAACGCAATCCCCCGTAATAACCCTGACATGGGCCCCACTTGGCCCACCAGACCAACACCTATAATCTCACCATGGGTCACTCTATGGAGAAGAAGGTAGAGGAGGATCTATATTCCACAAACTCAAATGGCTGTGAAAAACTCAACCAGATGGAACCAAAGTAATAAGCCCAGGGCTGTTGAGGCTAAATCCTTAATTCTGGGAGCAACACCTTGATTTGTGCATGAGCGGCTGTCTTCAAGTAAGAATATAAATACTTTTGGCTTCACGTTTGGATGTAAACCAGATGAAATAAATTATGCTCAAGAGTGGTATAAAGTAGGAGGCCCTGCACAGATATTAGTTTTATAGTTAAAGAAGTGGTTGTCACAAAGCAGCACGACCGTACGCAGAAAGCACTGTAGAGGCCGGTTTGTGGGGGAGCAGGACCACTAGCTTTTTCATAAATGATTTCAGCAGCAAGCCGGGGACTTTCCCCATGAGGAGTCTCCCTTTAAGAAGAGGAAAGATGCCTTTTGTCTTGCTTTGCTTTCTGCTGGGCATCTATTTAGAATTACAGGTCAATAGTGATGCTTAGTGGTACCAGCAAAAGGTCGCCAAATTTGAGGGTATCACTCTGCATTTTGTGTTCTATTGATGTGAGAGAGGCTCTCTCTCTTTGTTTATGTATTTTTTTGCTTCACTTCCCAAATCCCAACTTTATCGGAGAAATTCATGCAGTCATCAAGCAGTAGGTGCCCATAAAAAAGGAATTTTCTGATTTCGTTTTACTTTATCATAGTCCCTTAGTCACCCATATTATTCTCCTCTCAAAAACATCCGTCTTGAGTTTTCCTGTGTGTTCTTCTAACTTACCTTCCATACTTGGATGTGTATAGGATAGACATTAGTTTACATAACTGCTGTTGGGCTACACATCTTGTTGTACTTCCTGTTTTTCACTCAGCCTGCTGCTCTTGACAGGTAGCTGCTCTGTAAATAAGGCTTACTGCGCCTGTCACCTAGTTTTGGCCTCCTGGGCATGTCCCACAGTTTCACTCTCCCTCTGAAGAACAGTTAGATTGGCTACTACTGTTTACATTCACAATGGTGCTGCAAACATACAGTCTCTGTGTGCCCGTGTTGGGGTCTCTGGGTATCACCCAGAATCAGTATTTATGGGCACACAGAGAACACACATGCACGTTTTCCCTGAATACTGACCAACTGACCTCCAAAAATGGGGGCAGCAGAGGATGCCTGCCCATCTGTAGTGCAATCAGGAATGCCTTTCCCCATGTCCTTGTCAGCCCTTACTGTGACACAGCTTTTATTTCTTGCCAGTCTAATGGTTATAAGGTGGTATCTCATTTTAACACACTTGGTGTTTCTCTGATTACTAATGAGTTTGAGACTCCCCTCATGTATTAATGGGCCATTCCAGTTTTACTTCTGTGAATTTCTTTTTATTTCATGTTTTCTGCCTATTTTTCTTTTTTCCTTGCTGATTTGGAAGAGTTCCTTAGATATTCTGGATTTTAATCTTTTGTCCTGGTTTTGTAGAACATCTTCTTCCAGCCCATCTCCTGTTACCTTTGTCCAGGGTGTCTTGTTTTGAAGGCAAAGCTTTACTTCGTTTTGTTTTGTTTTGCTGTTCTTTTTAGGGTAACAGTTGATTTACATTTGGCACTACCCTGAAATGCAGTTTGGTTTCATAGAGAAAGCTTTACTTTGGGTGTTGCTAAATCCATCCAACTTTTTCTCTGACCTTTGTACTTTTTGTGCTCCTATTCGATTCAGCTAACTTGCTGTATCACAAAACACTCCAAAGCACAGTGGCTAAAGCCAACAATGTTTAATTTCTCTAGCTTGGTGAGGTGGTCCTTCTGGACTGGGCCTGCTTCCTGGGGTTGAAGGTGGCCTCGCATTGTGGGGCCCTCAGCTGGGATGGCTGGGCCTCTCATCTAGGCCTCCCACCTCCAGGAGGCTGGCCCGGCTTCTTTCTGGTGGCCTCAAGGATCGCCAGCTGCAGGGGAGGGCAAGCGCAACTGAAACACGTGCTCTTCAAGCCTCTGCTTCTTCATACTGCTGGTGCCCAGGGCGCAAAGCAAGGCACATGGCCAAGCCCAGACGCAAGGACTGGGAAAAAACTCCACCCACCTCTTGATGGCCAGAGCTGCAAAATGGGTGTGTTTGTCTGTTTTAATAAACTTTATTGTTTAGAGCAGTTTAAGGTTCACAGCAAAACTGAGCAGAAGTTACAGGGTTTACGTACAACCACTACCCCCAGCATGCACAGCCACCCTCACTGTCAACCTCCCTGCCACCCCCCACCCCCACAGAGGGTGACATTTGTTGCCGTGGATGAACTTGCATTAACACTGACACATCGTTATCTCCCAGAGTCCATGGTTTACCTTATGGGTTTACCTTGGTGGTGTGCATCATATGGGTTTGGTCAAATGCATCACGCCGTGCATCCACCAGTACAGTATCATACAAACAAACTGCCCTAAAAGTCCTCCATGCGCCACCTGTTTAATTTTTCCTGATCTGCCTCTGCTGCCTCAAGCTTCTAAAGATATTTTCCTCTCTTTCCTATTAGTAGTTTTATAGTCTTAAAACTATTCGGCATTTCTTTACATTTGTGATTTTTAATATATTTAAATACATTACTTAAATTTTAAACAATTTCATTCATAATTATATAATAACATTTATTATATAATGTGTTGTTATATATCATATAACTATTACAAATAAATTTAAATTTTTTAAAATTTAAATCTATTTTTTCCACCAAATGAACCACATTTTCTGAGATCTGTTTTTATGTCACCTTTTTCCCCCTGATCTGTAATGCCAGCTCTATCATGTGTCGATTCCCCATATGTACACGTGCTCCTCTGTCCAAACTTTCTCCTATTTGCCTCTCCCGTGTCTATGCTTTCCAATATGGGTCCTCTTTGAGGGAGCTAGGCCTTCTTTGCTCTTCTTTATCAGGATTCCCTTGGCTATTTGTGGAGTTTTCCTCTTCTTGATTACTTTTAGGATTTTCCCAATTAAAAAATTCATCCCAAATTCATACATTTCCAGGGTCTAAGGTATAGTCCAGTGACTATAACTAACTATACCGTATTTTATACTCAAAGGTCGCAGTGCAAGTTTAGTGTTCTCACCATAACAACAGAGTGGGAATTGTGGGAGGTGAAGGAGGTGATGACTCACCTTGTTGAGGTAATCATCGCATACTATATACATACATATATCAATCCCATTGTACACCTTAAACTCACATATTCTTATGTGTCAATTATGTCTCAGAAAAAGCTGGAAAAACTCATGTTGAGATTGTGATTAAAATTGCATTGAGTTAGAAATTAATTTAGGGAAAATTAACATGTAGTCTGTGCTTAGTTGGCCCATATATGAATAATGTACATATCTTTCTATATTTAGGTGCTCTTTTATATCTTTTATTTGAATTTTATTTTTTCCATAATTTCATGTGATTTTTGGGTGGCTTAAGTTCACAGATACTTTATAGTTCTTGATATGTTTTCAACAATAGCAAACCATGTTGATTTTTTCCCCAGTATTTTACAAGACTTCAAGTGTAATAGATGTAGCCTAATGGAATTGTTGTAATGTTATAGTAAAGCTCTGAATCTGAGGAAAAATCATGTCATCCAGGGTTATAAGTCTTAATGTCTGAAGTGACATCATTCATCACGCCTTCTAAAATGCACCAAATGATGAGTTTCAAAATGAAAACAGCCTGTTGAAGTATTCATCCAAGAAATTTTAATAGATTTTTCTCACCCAGTAATGCAGGGGGTCAGTTCTCAGCACAACTCACAGAGGCATGAGGTCATGAACTACTCTCTCTGAAATCTGCTTTATTTCAACAGCTCCCAAGCGTTAAAGAAAATTAATTGCTCAACTGTAAAAACTCAGTCCCAGAGAAGTTTCAAAAACCAGCCAGATGGGAGAGAGCTTCATGGCACACGTGGTCTTATACCCTAGCAACAAAAAACCAGAGAGAAAAAAGCTTACATTTCTATTGTAATTTAATTGTAATTACATTTCTATTGTACATTTAATTTCCCTTTGTTCTGGGGGATAAAAACTGAGAGAGATGAAGGGCAAAACTTATATACCTGAGTTTTCCTAATGCTGGGCGCTAGGGATTGTCACCCTATGCTCAGAAAAGATTATAACTGCTCATCATTTTTGCATAGAAAAAAGGTGTATAAAATGAACCTTTTGAGAAACAAATGTTCAGATAGTTTGAGAGTGCTTTGTCTTATGAATGTATACATGTGTTTAGCAGAATGAGTACCTGGTCTATGAAGCAAATGGCGTATGCATTATGTTTTGCTTTTTCCCCTATTTTTGCATTATTTGTTGATTACTTTTTATTATATTTTTAATCCTTTTTGCATTAATTTTTAAATATCTAGATCCAGTGCAAGTATTTCTGACAATGAGGAGGCATGATAAATATAGTAGAACATAGGAAGCTCAGTTCAAATTACCAGTATTTCACTTAGTTTAATCTTAGGTAAGAGTCACTTCTCTGAGCCTCAGTTTACGTATCTGATGCAGGAGGGGTTTAGATGACCCCACATGTCCTCTCAAACTCTCAGATTCTGGATGTCTTCTCAGACTCTTGCCTTTGGAAATAAACTTGAAGTTTCTATAAATAAAAGTGAAAATCCACCACTTCTTTAAAACCAGTTAGAAGCTTAGGGAACATCGTAATCACCATATTTCTGTAATCTCTGCACAACTGGGTCAGAAACTGCCAGGATGGTGAGTCACTCACATGATAGCAAGGAACAAAGTGCCAACTTCATAGATCTTTCTGAAGTCCACATTTCTTCTAGCAACTTCTTGAATTGCCATGAAAATTGGAATGGATGAGAATTTTGGTTTGTCAACAAGATAAAAGATTCACAGATAAAGTGAGTTATCTGCCTTTTGGTCTGACTAAAAGGTGACTTTACTAGAAATTATGCTGAACATCTAAGGAATTAATCTGGGTGAGTGAGCTCAGCCTGACATTAAGATGCTCTGATGCCCTTCTTAGCAATGATGCTGAAATAGCAACAGCTTTAGTTTGCTGAGGCAGTAACAGCTGCTAGGGGATAAAAAGAGAGAGAGAGAGAGAGAGAGAGAGAGAGAGAGAGAAACTAGAAAAAGCCATTCCAAAGGTATAAGGTAGTAATTAAGAGTCTATCCTCTTGAAAGGCTTACTTAAGCAATCAGTCAATCAATGTCTATTGATTGCCTACTGATCAAGACCTCACATTTGCATGCTTTGCCTTCCAGGAGCTTATGATTTAGGTAACAGCTACCATCTCTTCTCCACGCCAATGAACTTTCTCAGACTGCAGAGCAGCCCCTAGAATGCATGTCGTTACATCATTGGATCTTTGATTTTTCAATCCATTTCATTCTCAAGCCCCCACATTGGTAATCCACCCACTGCTGGCTCTTAGCTGTCTGAGTCCGACGTCCTTCTGGCTAACCATTCTTCAATGGTTCTTAGAATCCATCTCAATTGCTGTTTTGTCTGCCTTTCCAACTTCATCCTATCTCTAGCCTCTGGTTCTGCTGAATTCTGCCGCCAAAGACCTTTTCCCCAGGCTGATGTGGCGCATTGAGGGTCCTAGGCTTCCGCTTCTGTGTTCTTGCTGCCCCAGCAGAGTCCTGTCTGTCAACTGGAGCCCACTTGTCTCCTCCCTCTCCTGGAATCTTCTGGACTTCTCTTTGGACCCACAAACATGCCTGCCTATTCCCAGCTGATGTGGTTAAGGTCCCTTCATCCCGCTGTCAGGTCGCACACTGCTGGACATGCCCACTGAAGTGTCCAGATGTGGCTTCTTGCTAGACTGAGCATAGCAGACCAGAGCAAGACCCCCTGTTCTGGAAACCTGCTTCTTCAGGGCTCCCACTGAGGACTCACACTGAGACTTTTCTTGAGTTAGAGCTACAGAGATAAATTCATTAGAGATAAAAGGTCCTGAATGGGAGAGGAATTGATTTCCCCCAGAACAGAACAGCTTCCGCTGATAGTTGAAGCATGGTGACAAGAAAAACATGCATTCTTTGAACCCTACCCAGCAGGAAGACACAATTCCCAAAAGTCAACATCTGCATAAGCTCTGGCTGGGGTCACAAAGTCTAGCTCTGGTAGATGGAGAGGACAGACATAGTAGTCCAAATTGCCTTCATCTCTCTTACCCCGTCATTCTCTTCCCCGGTGTGGTGGTGACATCGTGCTGCACCAGTCACCAGATCAGAAAGGCTGCTCCTCATTCTCACAGGACACCGTGGAGTGTACCTATAATAGTGTCACCTCTCTGACCAGTCCTTTCTGCCGCCTAGTCCAGACCCTCATTACCTCTGGCCTCCACTAAGGCAGGAACCTTAACCCTGACATTTCCGATCCCACACCAGCCATTCCCTTTCTCCACTCTAACACATCGACTTCCCTTTCCCTTGAGAGAGGAAGTTCACATTTCTTAAGACAACAACGTTCTCCACAAGTTGGCCATCTCCCATCATTCATCACCACATATCCTATGAAATAAGGTGAAGAAAAGCCAGATGTTATCCTTGATCTGAGCTGATGTACCAACTCTCACATTAATTTCTGCCCTGGCATAACAAATGACTCACTGCTTCAACGTGCCCCATATTTCCACCTCTGGCCTGAGCTCCTCTACGCCTTCGCCTGGAGTGCCCTCCAGCACCTCCCGTCTCTTCTCAAGCTGATCTCAAATTGCCCTGCGGTCCTGCAGAACAGTTTTCTCTTCACGCCGTGTGGCATTCGGGATCTGTGATCTTGTGCTGTGTGTGGTTGCTTATGCGTATATCTTTCCTACCAGCGTGTAATCCTTTTGTATCTAGAGGAATGTAATGCCCCTCGTTGTGGCTGCCAGTCATTGCTCATCGTAGGTACTCAAGGGATGTTTGTTGAAATGAATATGTCTAAATATGTGCCTGAATGCCTGGCTCCAGAGCTGGATTCAGACACACAAACAGACTTGCACTATATGCATACCTATGTACATGCACGTTCAGACATACGTGCACACCTACCCTTACATCCTTTCATGGTTGCACACTCACACATGCTCATAAACAAACTCACAATGCACACACCTTCACACCAGACAACCCCACACACATTCACACACTCACATGTGCACACATGAATGAACACACATGCACACTCACACTTTATTATACCTGCAAAAGAGGAGTTTTTGCCAAGAGCATTTGGGTGTGGAGTGGTGAGGGACCAGAGAAACCAGCCATAAGGAAGGTGAGGCGTCAGATTGTATTTTGAGGGTACACTTCCTCCCCACATTTGACAGCTTTTTCAGGTGGAGGGGGTTTTATTTAGGTAACATCCTGGCCCGGCTCCCTCTGCTCAGAGAAGATGGGATGGCTTTGCTGATAGGAAATTTGGAGAGAACAACCCGAGGTGATTGGCTTGGCCCCTCTCTGCTTTCCCCTTGGGAGCCAGCCTGCTGCCAGAGGGCATAGAAGCCACATCTTCAACAGCAACTTAGGTGAGGCTGTGGCCTCCGCCTGTCATTTCTCCTGCTTTGTTTCTCAGGTGCCTCACATGTCAGGCAGGGAAGAGAGAGTCACCTCTCGGGACTCCTCAAAGCCCCCAACAGAACATGGAAACCAAGGCAGAATCTGAATAATTCACCCCCTCCCTGCTCTGTGTGTCTTCAGTTCACTTCAGGGAATTGCATCTTGTTATCAACTGATGTGTTTTTTTACTTACTGCTCATGATGGACGAGATGCCCCTGCAGGTGTTTATCATATACATTTGATATATGACACTTTAATGACAAATGATATATATATGATGTTTCTAAGCTGTCTCAGGTTTAGAATCTCCTCAAACGAAAGGACCCATTCATATTTATCTCAGTTTTTTACAGCTAGTTTTGTTTTGCAGGCAAGGATGCTCCTGTTCTGGTGACTTCATCTCCCTGGGGAACTGGCCTCCAGCCCTGGCATGTTTGTTTCCCTCCGCCGGGTGTGCCATCATGGTCACTGTCTGTTGCATCCAGTCGGAACTGCGTTTCCTTCGTTGGGGTGAGACGCTTCTGAAGACACAATGAAGTACCCCTGGTTTTCATAGGTGAGCACTTCTGGGGTGAGACGGTCCCTTGCTCTCTTCCCCCATTACACTCAGCGCTGATTTCACTTCTGTCTTCTTTAGGGTGGGACCAATGCCAAGAAGATTCTGAGATGGGGGTGGGGCTACAGCGCAGGTCCCTTGGGGCTGGTGAGGAGAGGGTGAGGGGATGCAGATTACAGAGGGAGGGGGCTGAGAGGCAGGCGGCTGGCTGGGGTGGCCAGGAACTCGGGGCGTAGTGTACAGCTGTAGTGAGCAACTCATGTCCATCTCTGCTAGGAAAGGGCAGGAAACAGCCTTGGGCTGCGGCAGAGGGCTCAGTCTTGGAGTGGGTGACACAAAGGCTGGGCGGAGTGGTCATCTTTTGACAGGCTTGGCCATGCAAATAAATTCAAGTCTGCCCGGGATGGTTGGCTTTACTCTTCAAATGAGCCTCGGAAAGAAACAATAAAGCTGTCACACTAAAATCATTTCACCAACTCTGCTGTCACCAAAAGAAGTGTTTTTGTTTGTTTGGTCAAAGGAATCTGTCAATTACTGCACGCTGCCCTCTGCCCAGGATCCACTCCAGCCTAAGCAGTACTGTGGAACCGTTGATATGAGCATTATAGTTATTTATGTCTCCAGTTAAAAGTGCTGCCCATCTTAGTGGGGGCTCTGCACCAGTCAGCTCTTGGAGGAAGGCTGTAAAGTGTTTTTTTTTAAAATTGTACCTAAATAAAACAAGTGCTGTGAGAATTGTGTGCTATTTTTGAGGTTTTGAGACTGGAGTGAGTCTCAAAACATAGACTGTACAGGTCACGTGGTGTAATCCCATTAGACATATAAATCTGTTCAATGACATCCCTGAAGTGTTGCTGTGAATCCTCTGACCCCCTCAGGGAGGTGAAGCCTCTGCTTCTCACACCAGCTCAGTTTCCAAAAACGTGGCATGTGCCACTGCTGGTGTTCAAGGCAGTCTCAGTGACACCGAGATGACCCTCTCTTCCGTTTTAATGCTGATGTATCTATTTTATTATACATTAGACAAAAATCATCAGAGGGCAGACATTTCAAAGAAAAATGGGGAGAGGCTGAGAATAATATAACAAGGGAAAGTGATTCAGCACATCTGGGGTCTGCAAACAGAAGGAGAGGTGTGATGGGGGACCAAGTTAAGATGTAGGTGGAAAAAGATTAGAAAATATGGAGTCTCTTGGGGAAGACCTTGGAAGCAGTAATAAATGTGATAAATCAGCTTGTTTGTTAGAAATATTAGAAATAGCAAGAGCAGAGGGAAAATAACATGGAATGCCTAGTCAGAGTTGCTTAACTCTCTGACCATGGATGCAGTGAGGACATTTTGCTGGGACACTAGTAACCTACCAGGGGATTGTGGTAGCATCACAATTAATTAAATTATCAGTGGTGGTAGTTGCGCTTCTGGCAATAGCTGAATAGGTTGTTTTGTAACAAATGTGTTTCTGAAAACAACTAGAAAACCTTGATTAAATATTAAAGCACTTTTTAAGACGTTCGAGAGATACCAAGGTACTGAGAATTTGCAGGACGAATATTAGCATATTTTCTATGACCACAGTGAAATCAAGCTAAAAGTAAATAACAAAAAGTTAAGAGCAAAAATCCCCATATGTTTGGCAATTAAGCAGTCCCCTTACAATGCCCATGGGCAATCAGAAATCACAATGGAAATTAGAAAATGTCTTGAATTAAGCCATAACTAAAAGTCTGCCTTTCAAAATGTGGGGGATATTGGTAAAGACAAGCTGAGAGGGACATTTATAGCTTTAATATGCATATATTCAAAAAAAATTTTTGAAGGCTAAGAAAATAGTGATCTAAGAATCTAAGAAATTTAAAAACAATCAGAAAATCAAGTCTAACAGTAAAAAGAAGGAAATAAAAAGAAAAAAATTGGTAAGATGGAAAATAAACTACAGTTGATAAAATCAACAATGCCAGAAGTTGACACTATGTATTTTAAGTATATAAAGCACTGTTATCTTCCATACATTTTTATATATTTTTATTCAGTTCAAAGTAGACTTTTTCTTGACATTTCTTTGTAGATAATTGGATTACATTACAATCAGAAGTTTCTATGCATCAGAGGATACCATTAAAGAGTAAAAAGACAAACCACAGACAGGGAGAAGTTATTTATCACACGTGTACGTGACAAAGGGCTTTAATTCAGAATATATAAAGAACTGCTACAAATCAATAAAGAAAAAAAAAGGATATGTCACGAGAGTGGGTATCCAAATGACCAGTACAAATAGCTGTTCAACCTCAGTGGTCATCAAAGATGTGCAAATTAGAGCTACAGTGAAATACTTCTATATACTCACAAGGGTTAAATATCAATGCTAAGTGTCAGAGAGGGTGCTGGTAGGAGTGTCACTTAGTACCATTCTGGAAAACTGTTTCTGAAAAATCTAAAGTCAAATTCTAAACTCAACAATTCCATTCTTAGGTATTCATCCAGGAGTAATGCAGAACGTGCACACCAAAGACATGTAGGCAAATGCACTTGGCAGGTGTATTCATAATGCATGTGGTGGGCTAGATGCCCTGCAAAGACATCTACCACCGAATTCACCTGGACCCTGTGGATATGTACGTTACATGGCAAAAGGGACTTTGCAGATGTGATAAAGTTAAGGATGTTGAGATGGGGGAGATGATTCTGGGTTATCTAAGTGGGCCCAATGTAATCACAAGGGTCCTTATAAGAAGGACACAGAGGATCAAAGTCAGAGAGAAGATGTGAGATGGAAGCAGAGGTCAGAGAGGAGAAGAGAGGCTGTGTTACTGGCTTTGAAGACGGAGAAAGGAACCATGAGCCAAAGAATGGATGTGGCCTCTAGAAGCTGTAAAAGTCAAGGAAGTGAATTCTCCTCAAAGTTTCAAAAGTAACCCAGTCCTAGCAACCCATTTTAGATTTCTGACCTCCGGAATGACAAGATAAAATTTTGTGTTATTTTAAGCCACTAAATTGTGTGGTATTTTGTTACAGTAGCAATGGGAAATTTAATACCTGCTCCAAACTGGAAATAGTCCAAATGTCCCCCATGAGCAGAATGGATAAGTATATTCCTATAATGGAAGGCTATACAGAAATTAAAATGATCACTTACAGCTTCATACAACAACATGCAAATTCTTATGAACATGAGCTTGAGCAAAGAAGCCGGACACAAAAGAATAAACAACATGTAATTCCACTTCCAATATGAAATCTAAAGCTCATGCTTCCGTGGCCTGCTTGGGTGTCCAGCAGATAGATGTTCAACTGTTAGAGTGAATTAAATTGTATGGAGGCCTCAGTTGGGATGGCTCACTGTCCTTCAGGAGCTTGGCAGTGGTAGGCAGGGGAATAAGGTAATCTGAAGAAGGACTATTTGGAAATTCTTGTCTACATGAAGTTCTTGGCTTCTCTGACAACATCTATATACAGGGGCAGTCCTCCATAAAACTGAACAATGAGATAATAGGAGGAAAGGCATTTGCTTTGATTACCTCTCAGGGGTGAATAATGGGCTAGGAAAGCTCACTGTTCTGCTTTCTTCCCAAATTGCTAAGCAGGAAGCTAGCCTGAGGGTGGAGTTGGCACTTCCCTTCGTAGTAGGGGCCCCTCAAGAAAGAATTGAGGGAGTTTGGCTGCCTTACAAGATTTACGTCCTAAGAATAATTCCTTAGGCGGCTGTAACAGAGGGCTTTGCAAATTAAGGGTTTTGGAGCAGATCCTCCCAGGGGAATGCTGGGTGCTCCTCGGGCCCCTGGGGGAGCAGAAGAGCTTGCCTGGCTAGAAACATTCTACCTGAGTCACCACAGCTGAGGGGAACAAGGTGCTTAAGAATCTGCATGTTCAGTCCCGAATTATTTTATAGAAAAGCAAGTTTGGAGAATGAAAATTGCTGGGCAATCTGTACGTTCTCCTCATTTTCATGCAGGAGGTGGCAGACCCTGGTGGAACCCACATACTCATGTGCTAGAGGGGTTGGGTTCCCTCCAGCAGTCTCGGCCATGGAATATTGTCCTTTGGCAGCTGGGCTAGCACTTGAGTACGCCTCTCAGAGGGGGCCATTCCACCACCCATCTCTCTCTCCCCAAGGCCTGATTTATTCTGGGTGGTTCAAGTTCATCTTACTGCCATGTTCTCTAAAGAGTAGCTTAGATGTTCTCCTAGGGATGCGTCCACTTTCTTCCCTATTTATATAGTCATTGTGTAGAATGTCAAGTGGTTCCACATATTTACAGAAAGCCTTCAGATTTATCTGTTTTTCAAGATTCATGTGTGGTGCTTTCTACAGTGTTGATCCCAGACCAAATTGTGGTGTGAGCCAGTTTTCTCTGGAGTCTCTCTTCCACATTTAGGGTCTTAAGCTCTTTCCCAAACAAAATCCCTCTCAAGACAAAGTCTGAAACAGAGTCAGACCAAATGTCAGTGACTCAGCAACTATCAGCTCAGCTAGTTACCTCTATCATTTTGAAAGAGGTCAGGGTCTAAAAGCAAAAGAATCCTATACCTTAATATTTTAGAGACTAGCAAACAAGTGAGAGTGTGTTGCTCAAAGAAGCTCTCCTGGGGCCCCAGAAATCGCATTAAATAAACAACTGACAGTGTGTTATGTTCCCTGCATTCCTATTTTAATATCTCAGAATTGGCAAAGGGGGATTTAAAACAATAAAAAGCTTTGATTCATTAGTTGATTCAATCCCAGTTTCTAGACATGAGAAGGCCTCCCTCAGCCCTTAACATAGCAACAAGGAATTTATATACCATATCACCTAAATATCCCATCCTTCCTTATGAGAAAAGTTATATCTATAAATAGAAATGATAGTTTTATTCTTATTTAATTCTCCAGGGTGCCAACCACAGCAAGCTGAGTGTTAGAAGCATTCAAGAGCTTTTTACTGGATGAATATTGGACTATTACCTACTAATGGGCTCTTGATTATTGCCTTGCTATCTGTTTCTTGATGTGTGTTAACATGCATCTGAAAATTCATACATATTTATCAAATGGGAAAAAAGAATATTTCAGAAGAAAGCATTAGCCATTTTTTACTAAAATTTTTAATTTTCTTAGGGAGCCCAATAATGCCTATTTCCTTGGACTGACCAAAAATGCAACGTTTCATACCAACAGACTTCCAAAATCAAGTTCAACCAACTTTATTTTTTAATTGACCTCTACATCAGCTATTCTCTCCAATTTCTTATTGTTAGCAATATCATCTCTCTTTTCTTACCGTTTTGAAAATGTTAAGGAAAATCAGTACTAATAAATATTTGTAGCTTGAACCCTAGTGCTTGCTTCCTAGTTTTTAAAAGTCTTCAGGTGTTCTGTTGAGTTCGTATGACATAGCAAGTGGGATAAAGAGTTGAATGTTTATCAAAACGAAGATGGCATAATGCATAAGCTGCTCTTCCAAGAAGCCTGGGGGTGGAGGGTGGGGGTGAGGCGAAGAATGAGCTAAGTAATGTCCAGATGGGGAGGAGTATTGCGGGAGTGTCACGATGCTGCTCTTTCCCCAGCAGGAGAGATTCAGAGCATCTAGATTGTTCCTTGTCAGTTAAGTGCCCATATGCTTTTCTAAGCCAAATCTGATTGCAAAGGCAAATATTTAAGAGATGGAACAATTGCAGCGCAAAGATTAGCGCCTTGTTGCAAAATGAGCCTCTCTGAATTCTTTCCCATCAGTGGCTTGGAGTTCCAGGGACCCCTCAACATCCACCCCGCCCTTCTTCCTTTGCAGTGTTTTGGACCTGAATCAGTTACAGTGGAGATCTGCACATATACAGCTAGAAAGGTCAGTCTTCAAAGGAAGAAGGACCATGTGTTTCGGACGTTGCCTAGGAACAGATGACACATTGCCATAGGTTTGCATAAGCTGTGACTGTATTTTGGCAGATGACAGGTGGATACAAATGTCACAGTCCTCAGTTCTCATAGGGGGTGTGGCCCACAAAATGTCCTGTCAGAGAGTCTTGGCTTAATGGACTATTCTGATGGTGTTATAGGGCGTCTTGACAAGGTGTTATACAAATTTACTGATTAAACTGCTAACATCTCTTAGGACAACAATTGTACTCTGATCAAGAACCACAAAAAGTGTTATTTCCCTCTCATGCAATAACCCCATTCACTCCTGGAAATGTATCCCAAGAAATAGTTTGTTAATCCTGAAATATTTTTGCTTAAAGATTTTTTTTAAATTTTTGCAGTGGGATCTATAAGGAAGGATGGGTGTGATAAAAGGGACCTATCATAAATTATTCAATATTAGTAGAAAAGCTGTATAAATTATAGCATATTTTCCAGAAGAATTTTATGCTGCGACTGAAAATTTTAATTATGTAACACAATAGGAGAATGTTGATAGTATAATACTTACTGTAAATAACAGAATACAAAATTGTGCATGCCCTATGATTAAGAATATATTTAAGAATTCTAATGTCTAAAGAACAGCCTGGAAAGGAATACAGAAAATCAAAACAGATATATTCAGCTACTGCAATGGAGGTGGTGGTATTTTTTTTTCTTTCAAAATCCCCTTCCATATTATCTTAATGTGAGGTTTTAGAATAAGTAAAAAGAAAAAGAAAATGCAACGTTGGAACTACTACGGGAAGAATCAAAATAAGACAGCAGATTGTCGGTCTCAGAATGTTTTGGCTTGAGTCCATTTTGTGACATGGTTGATGATAAGGCTGTTTAAGTGCCATTTGTCATACTGGGCTCTCCAAATTAAGGGCGTAGAGGACATATTTCATTGTTTGGTGGATGTGGTGGGCAGGGAGGGTCTATCAGCATTCCATGGGCTTTAATAAATGTGCCATTCATCCCCTTTTCTCTCCAGACACTGTACATTAGTGCCAGTGTCCCTGAGGCTACTCAGGAACAGATCATTGTACCTTCTTACACTTTTTAATCCTTTGTGAAGGAATTAAAGGCATGTCACCCCAAAATATGCTGCTTTGGTATGTGGAGTATTTTGAGTTAAAGGCACTTGAGAAACAGCAGGTATAAGAAAAGCACTCTGACCCTCCTTTTCCCCCTGAAAGTCAGAGATAAAACTCCTGTGTAAAAGGTACCCTCTCTGGACCAGGAGGAAAGAAGACATTCTTATCACAAGACAAGGATTTGAGGCTGAGAACCTGTACGAACAAACCTTGTTAAACTAAGATCTTCCTAATAACTGCTCCACAACTTACTACCCCTAGCCCAACCCCCTTTGTCCTGTCATATCTCTATAAATTCATTGTTCTCTGTTGAAGATAGTGTCTAAGCTGAATTTCTAAGTTCCCACTTTGAGTTACCTTTCCTTTAGATTTCTCCCAAGCAGTCTATGCTGCTTGTGTCCATAAACTATTCATTTTCCTCTTGTTAATCTTTTTGTTAAAGAATCCCAGATGAAAAGCTAAGATAGGCAGAGGTAAAGTTTTGCTTTCCCTGCAACACAAATAAATCCTAGAGGAATGATTTCCTCGGGAAACACCAGCTGATAAATGCCATGTGAAGCCAAGAAGCAGACCCCACACATACTACAATAGTTCTCAGTGTGAATGACTGATGCATTTTATGTGAAAGGGGACAGCAATGTGCATGGGGGTGGGGGAGAGGTAAAGGAGAGGGTATGAAGGAGGTGATTTGGGGAACCCAAACCCTGAGGTTGGAACAAGGCTTCAACAAAGGAGGACGCATAGAATGCCCCAGAAGGAGAAAGCCCAGGGGACTTCAGGGCATGTCCCAGCCACGGTTAGTTCTTAGGGTGAGACAACTTGATAACGGCTTAGGAAGGAAGAGCGAGACATCATCTTGTTCTGCATTCAGTGAGCTTAGCACCATCAGGCTCAATAAGTGATAGTGAATAAATGAATGAAAACGTACACAGGGTGAACCGGCACGGTGTTAGCAGGGACCAGGGACCAGGGAAGGGTTGCTCTGAGCCAGGGAGGAGCTAAGGGGAAGGAAGACATGTCAAAGGCACGCAGTCGAGAATGGGAGGGGAGGTGGGAGATGGCTTCAAGGTGGAAAGCCTGGGAAACTGGGAAAACAGGAGTGGGCAGCTGGAGTTGCAGTGGATGTTGCCCAAGTGGCAGCCGTGGTCACATCCCTCACTGAAGCAGGGGTGTCCTCTCGATTCAGTGTCTTAACTCATAAAACAAAGTTAAAGAATCATAAGTGCACAGAAATTCATTATATCTTATGCTATTATGGCCACATGGGACCAAGAGAAAAATGAGAAGATGGGGGGAAAATATCTCCGTGGTAGATGCCTAAAGTTGCTCAAGAAGATGGGTGAGGAATCATTTTATGGAAACAGGGGTCTCAGGAGGCCCTGAACATCCGGAAATTGTATTGAGACACAATTCATGTTGCCACTTGGTAGAGCTGTGCCTTTGTTCTGTCTGTTGTCATGGGCTACCAATCCTGGAGAGAAAACTAGCTCTGAAACAACTGATTAAATAAATTTAATTAACTTGGAAAACGTAAATGAGCCTCACGGGACTTCCTTCTGTTTGACCAGCTTTTAAGACATGGTCACGTGACTCATCTGTTCTCTGTCCTGCCTGAGATGCTCTGATTATCGGATGAATTTTCTCCAAAGGTGTGTATCTGATCCTGAAATACACTCTTGTGTGTCTAGAGATTTCTTACTCAGCCTAGAGATTGTTCTTTTTTCACAACATGAACTCAGCTTTCTAAAGCTAAAGGCCGGGCGTGGGGAGAGGGTAATCCCACTTTCCAGAGTGACGATCAGTCCGTTGTCTGTTTGCATCTGGACTGGAACCAACACTGCAGTGTTCTTTTCTCTGTTCTTAGATTGGAATTAGTGTGAAGGTTGTCCACTGACTAAGCAAGTCAGAGGCCTCAGATGTGAACTCATCATAGTGTGGCTCTGGACCAACAGCACTGGCCTCATCTGGGATTGTGTTAGAAATGCACATTCTCAGGCTCCACCCCAGACCTACTGAATCAGGATCTCTGCAGGCAGCATTGAGCAACCTGTGTTTTAACAAACTCATAGGTGATTCTTATACAGGCTGAAGTTTGAGCATCATTGGATGATAGCCTGGGAAACTGTATTAGGGTGTTCCGAAGAAACAGAACCCATGGGCTATGGATAGATGTACAAAGAGATTTGTTACAGGAACTGTCTCAGCAGTTATGGAAGCCAAGATGCCCCTTGATCTGCCATCTGCAAGCTGGAGAACCAAGAAAGCCAGCAGTGTCATCCAGCGAGAGTCCAAAGGCCTGAGAGTGTGGGGGCTGATGGTGTAAGTCCCAGTGTGAGTCCCACAGCCCACGAGCCAGGGGCACCGGTGTCCAAGGGCAGGAGAAGGGGTGTCTCTGCTCAGGCAGAGAGGGAACAAGCTCACCCTTCCTCCACCTTCTTGTTCCATTCGGGCCCTCAGTGGATTGTATGACGCCCACCATATGGGGAGAGCAGTCTATTAAGTTAACCTGTTCAAACGCTAGTCTCTTTCAGAAACACCTTCACAGACACACCCTGAAATAATGTTTTACCAGCTATCTGGGCATCCCTTTGCCTAGTCAGGTTGACACATGAAACTAACCATCATAATGACTAAAGCTAGCCTTACAGATTGAGCACAGCACACAAATTGATATTTCTACGTTCTTTCATTCAGTCAGTCACTGTTTCATTTCATCAGTTTTTTATGGGGTGCTTTCCATATGTCAGACATCGCCATGTGTGGTTGGATGATAAAGGCAGGGTTTCTGCTCTGACGGCTGCAGATAAAATGCAGGGTGCCCAGTTAAATGTGAACAGCTAAATGAAAACAATTTTTTAGTATAATTATGTCCCCAAAATTGTATGGGACATCCTTACACCAAAAATCATTGTTTACCTGAAATTTGAAAGTAACTGGGTGCCATGTTTTTTTTTTTTTTTGGTATCATTAATATACAATTACATGGGCAACATTATGGTTACTAGACTCCCCCCGTTATCAAGTCCCCACCACATACCCCATTACAGTTGCTGTTCATCAGCATAGTTAGATGCTACAGAATCACTACTTGTCTTCTCTGTATATACTGCCTTCCCCGTGCCCCCCTGTACATTATGTGTGCTAATCATAATGCCCCCTTTTCCCCCTTATCCCTCCCTTCCCACCCATCCTCCCCAGTCCCTTTCCCCTTGGTAACTGTTAGTCCATTCTTGGATTCTGTGAGTCTGCTGCTGTTTTGTTCCTTCAGTTTTTTCTTTGTTTTTATGCTCCATAGATGAGTGAAATCATTTGATACCTGTCTTTCTCTGCCCAGCTTATTTCACTTATAGAGAGCATAATACCCTCTAGCTCCATCCATATTGTTGCAAATGGTAGGATTTGTTTTCTTCTTATGGCTGAATAATATTCCATCGTGTATATGTACCTCATCTTCTTTATCCATTCATCTACTGATGGACACTTAGGTTGCTTCCAATTCTTGGCTATTGTAAATAGTGCTGCGATAAACATAGGGGTGCATCTGTCTTTTTCAAACTAGGCTCCTGCATTCTTAGGGTAAATTCCTAGGAGTGGAATTCCTAGGTCAAATGGTATTTCTATTTCTGAGTCCCACAGCTCATGAGCCAGGGGCACCAGGGACCAAGGACAGGAGAAGGTGTGTCTAGTTTTTTGAGGAACCTCCATACTGCTTTCCACAATGGCTGAACTAATTTACATTCTGGGTGCCATGTATTTTTATTTGCTAAATCTGGCCATCTGATCAAAAAGAAGTAAACTTATTTAAAGAAGCAATAGTTTTCAGTGGGGTATGTGCCATTAAGAACATAAAGTGGGGTAATACAACACAGAGAGTGGCTGGTTAGAGAAACCCTCTCTGAGAAGCTGGGAGACAGCCACATGTAGATCTAAGAGAGGAATATCCCAGACAAGAGGAACAATTTAGTGCAAAGTCCCTAAGGTAAGAAAGATCCTAATATGTCCTAGGAGTTGACCAAACATCAGCATGGATGAGCATAGTGAGTGATAGGGAAAGAGGCAGAAGATGGGGAGAGAGGGGTGAACAGGAGCTCATTCATGTCGGCCTCAGCAGGCTAGCGGGTGAAACTTATTCTTCATTGGACAATTTTAAGCACAGAGGAGCTGCAGGCCCAGCTGTGTGGTTTTAGATGCTATCCTGGCTTCTGCAAGGAGAATGGTTTGTAAGAGGGGTGAGAGTGGGAAGCAGGGAGGCAGGTGAGGAAAGGCTTGTGGGGTCCAGGCAGGAGGTGGTAACAGGGTGGTGGTACAGGTGTGGGAAGAAATGGACACATTGGAGAGAGATTTTGGAGAATGGACAAGACTTGCTAATGGACAGCAGGTGGTGAGTGGAGGGAGAGGAAACAACGTGGGTTGATGGTACTTTTTGCTGAGATGGAAAAGGATTGGGAGTGGATAGGTTTTGGCCAGGGGAAATTGAGCTCCTTTCTGGACAGACTGCATTTAAGAAATCTATGAGATTCAAGTTAGGAAAATCAAATACATGATTTCAGAGCTAGAGGTGGAAATTTGGGAATGATCAGCATATACATGGTATGTATACTATGGAACTGATTAATAATACCTGGGCAGTAACTGTAGATAAAGAGACATGGGTCCAGGACCAAACAGGGCCCTCCCACACTGAGAGGTCAAGCCACAGAGAAGGAGCCAACAAGGAGGCTGTGGTAGGACAAGACCAGACAACTAGGTATATTCAAAGCCAAGAAAGAAGTCCAGGGGCAGGTGGGGGTGGTCAGTTGTGCTGAAAGGTCAAATAAAACACAGAAATGTGATCACTGGCTTTACAACATGGAGATCACTGCAACCTCGAAAAGAGGAATTTTGGTGGAAGAGTGGGATCAGAATCCTATGTGGAGTAGGTCACAGAAACGAATGTAGATGAGTAGGCAGAGGCGCCCATTGTGACGGACTCTTTGGAGAAGTTTTACTGTAAAAGGGAGAGAAATAGGATTGGTAGTTGGAGAAGGATTTAGGATCAAGGGAAGAATTTTTTTTTGAGCAATGGAAAGCACTGGAACATTTTACGTTGACGGGACTAATCTAATAGAAATTGATGCTGCAAGAGAGAGAGGAGAAAATTGTAGGAGTGAAGTTCTTGAGGGACAAGAGGGAATAAAGATTAATAGCACCAGGAAAAGGGTTGCCCTTTGACATGAGCAAGGAGAGTTCATCCGTTATAATAAGAGAGAAGGCACAGGTGCAGATTTGCTCAGGGGACGACGAAGAGGTCCCATGTGGAAGTATTTTTTATTCAACATCAGTGTCATCACAAAAATTGTGTGGATATATAGGGGGATATAATAATGTAGTTCAGTGTGTGTATATATATATATATATACACACATACACAAACACATACATATTTGTAAATTACATCAACTACCACTTCTCTTGAAGACTATAACAGCTTGATTGGATGCAGTTATGAATTATGTGTATACCATGAACAATTTCAAAAATATTGTGATTTTTTTTTTAAAACCTTCATATGAAATCCACCCTCTTGACAAATTTTTAAGTATAGAGTATTACTAACTATATGAAAATTGTTGTGCAGATCTCTAGAACTTCATGGCTCGTGACTGCAACTTTACACCCATTAACAACTCACTTCCCCCACCCTCTAACCCTTAGTAACCACTATTACATTGTCTGCTTTATGAGTTGGACTACTTTAGAAGACTCCTAAGTGGGATCATGTAGCATTTGTCCTTCTGTGACTGGCTTATTTCACTTAGCGTAATGTCCTCACAGTCCATGTTGTCACACAGAGCAGGATTTTCTTCTTTTATTCAGGTTGACTAATATTCTGTTGTATGTATATGCAAACTTTTGTTTATTCATTTGTTAATGAACATTTGAGTTGTTTCTACCTCTTGGCTATTGTAATAGTGTCGCAGTGAACATGGGAATGCAAATATTGTTTGAGATCCTGTTTTCAATTATTTCAGATAAATACCCAGAAGTGGGATTGCTGGATCAGATGGTGTTTCTATCTTTCACTATTTGAGGAACCTCCATACGGCTTCCATAGTGGCTGTCCCATTCAACATGTCCACCTGCAGTGCACAAACCTTCCAGTCCCTCCACTTCCTTGCCAGCACTGGTTATTTTCTGTTTGCTTTATAATGGCCATTCTAACAGGTGTGGGGCTGGTACTTGGCTCATGTTCTGATTTGCATTTCCCTGATGACTAATGATGATGAGCATCTTTTTATATACCCCTTGGCCATTTGTATGTCTTCTCTGGAGAAATGTCTATTCAAGTCCTTTACCCATTTTTAAATTGGGTCATTTGATGTTTTTTTACTCTTGAGTTATAGGAGTTCCTTTATATTTTGTGTATTAACCGTATTAACCTTGTATCACATACATGGTTGGCCAATATTTTCCCCCATTCTGTAGGTTGCCTTTTCATTCTGGATTGTTGCCTTTACAGCACAGAAGCTTTTTAGTTTACTGTAGTCCCACTTGTCTATTTTTGCTTTAGTTCCCTGTGCTTTTGGTGTCATAGCCAAGAAATCATTGTCAAGACCATTTGGCTTCTTAACAATATTAAGGGTAAGTGTATTATTTTTCCCATGGTGCAGTGCTTCTCCAAAATTTGTATTTACATTTTCCCTGTAAAACAAATCATTCTATTCTTAATAGTGACCTTTTAAATTAAATCTACAATAGAATTAACAGTAATGTCAGGTATTTTACCTTTAATAGAATAAACCTCCAAAAACCTCACACTGATTCCATGAATTGTATGAAATGACAACAGACATGAGCATTATTGGGCTAAAACTGCTTTTCTCTTTGAGACATCTGATTACTCCATATCAAACCACAATTATTAGCCACGTGCAAAGTTCTGGGGCTGCTAACAGCTAATATCAACAGTGATCGCCTCATTTCTCACATTTGCAAGAGAATTTGAAATAAAAAAGCAAAATTAATTTAGGAGAGCAGTTATTTGACATAAACAAAAAGTCATGCTTCACAGAGTGACATGTAAGTGACAGTTGCACATGTCAAACTGTTGTCCTGGGGAATAACTACTTAAAATAAAGACTAACTTGAAAGAGATGTTGATATTTCCTCAGCAGCTTTGTGCTTTCTGGTTTCCGTGTGGTCAGGATAAAACGACAGCTCCCTTTGTGGATAGTAAATGTCCACAAACATTTTGACCCATCTGTTTAGTGGGTCTATTCCCAGTGTTGCTGTCCAGACCGATGCTTCGTATTCTGGTGCCTTCTTCTGCTTGCCCTTTCTGAATGCATTTAGGATTTTTAAATCTCTGGTGTCTTAAATTTTACAATGTCACAGCTTGTTGTGGTTTGTCTTTTTTTTTTTTCCATTCTTGGTGCTCAGTAGGCCTTTCAAATCCAGGCAGTCATGCTTTTTAGTTTTGGAGAAAATGCTTATTTCTATAGTTGAGATTGCTAATCGCCTAATACACCTTTCCATCTTTCATACTAACAGAATATCTACACACAGGAGGACAATGCGCGTGGAGTTTCCCAGCCACCCTTGTTGGTAGATGCAGTCATGCAACAAGAGTTCTGCCCAGTGAGATAGATACAAACTGATTTTGCCTCTCTTCTTCCTGCTAGAAACACAGTTGCAAGGCCGAAGATGGGCAGAGAGTGGGTGGGAGCTAATCAGTCTCCCCCACGGCCAGCTCCCTGCCCAGCTCCAGGGAGCCCCTCACACTGCAGTCTGTGGAGCCGCCGTGCAGGGACCCTGCAGAGAAGGCAGTGTGCCGGGCACTGGCTCGGGGGGTGGTGAGGTAGGGGGCAGTGGCCTGTCATATGTGACCTCAGGAAGCCATACCTTTTCAGGAGGGCCTTAAAGTCTTACCTGATGCTCTGCTTCCTGTCCCCTGCAGAGTATCTCAGGTTCGCCCAGTTCAGACAGTGAATCTGTCTCTGGCCTGTTGGCAGAGGAGCAACAACGCCTGGCTGGGGGGGGTAGCAGTGGGACAAGGAGGAGGATCTGAGGGTCTAGCTCTTTCTAATCCAGACTTAGGACTGAATCCTCTTGTTTTCAGCCCCATCCCAACCACTGGATTTGGAGATATCTAGGGATCCAGATCCCCCACCTTTCGAGGATTCATGGTGGATTCAACCTGCAGCTTCTCCAGGTTTAGATACTTAGCAGAGAAAGCTGAAACTAAATTAGATGCTCTTTGTCCAAACACTGTGTCTTCCAAAATTCTGTTGACATTTTTCTCTCCCGTTTGTTTCTTCCCATTCTATTCCTTTTATGACTAGTTCAGTGGGTTTGGAGAGGGAGCGTTCAATCTGCAGTTAACTGGAAGCAGACAGCTGTGGGTGAGAAGGCAAAAGCCTAGGTGAATCACCCTTATCAGAGCCTCTGGTAAGAAATCTCTGGCTTTCAGTCCACATCCATAGCTTGTGGACTAAAAAATAGTAGTAGGTTCTGAAGAAAAATATTAATCTACACACAGTTTTATCTGGATATGCCTAAGCCTAAAAAACAGGTACCATGTTTCCTCTTGAATGACCAATAAAGCGGCTACATGTAGTTACAATAATAAGGACCGTTCACTGTATCCGCACTCTCCGACTTCCAGCCATTGCCTTCCTGTTACACTGCACTGGCTCTCGCTGCTGCTGCTGCTGCTGCTAATGTGAAGATGAAGGTGATGAAAACAACAGGTGACACTCACATGGCCTTTGCTATGTGCCCACTGCTACTGCTTTTAATATTTTAATCCTCACCACCATCCCTTCCTACAATTACTATTACTGTCCCCAGCAGGATAATAAAGCACAGAGCAGCTAAGTCACTTGCACAAGTTCATGTGCTAGAATAGTTCAAATAGAATAGAATGGTTCAAAGTCAGGACTTGAACCCAGGAAGTCCTACTCAAGAGTCTTTGCCTGTACGAATGCACCCAAGACAACAGCACTTGGATGTATATATCACCTTACAACTTCGAGAGCAGTTCCACATGATGTCATTTCATCCTCGCAGTCCCACCGTGCAGTAAGAGAAATGAGGCCTCTCTGACTTTGGATAGTAAGGTCACTAGCGGTACAGGGATGCACTTTGTATTCAACTTACAGAGCTTGACAGCCCTTACCTCTGCTCTTCCACTAGTTCATTGTGATCATCAAAAACAGTCGCTTACACAAAATTCCAAAAAGAGGCATCATAAAGGCAATATAATATCAGTGCAAGTTGTAAATTGTTGGTTTAAACCTCAGAAAGTAATTTCCATAGAAATGACGGAAGTCACCATGACTAGGTGCGTAGGGCTAACCCATAAATGCCAGAAGGCTGCGTACTGTTACCATGCTAACCACAGTACTCCAGGGCTGGGGGTGGAGCGGAGCCCAGGGAGGAAGAGGACAGCCCGGTGGCAGTGACAGTGCCTCCCACTGGAGCGTGAGGCATGGAGGTGCAGAGGTGTCTGGAGGCAGCTGGCTGGGGCTCAGGCAAAGGCCAATTATATAGGCTGTTAAGTGAAGCCGGCTGGGCATACGTCTGCTGCCACACAAACCTGGGCCACTTAAGTACAAGGGAATACAGTTTGCCATTTTGCCAGAGAAATTTCCTGCCACTACATACCCTCCCATCTAAGAGACATGGAACCTGAGTTTCTGTGCTTAAAGGACCAAGGGTAGAAGAGGGGAAATGACAGGCCCGAGGCCAGCAGAGAGCCCTTGAATGGAAGGATCACTATGTCCAAACAGGGCCCATTTCCTGCACGAATTCTGCTTTCCCTCTAGTTGTTGGGCCCTAGTTTTACTATTCACCTGCAGACATACAGTTAGAGGCTCTTTCGATCCCAGGGCAACATCACAAGAATCTCATATCCTGAACTAATGTCATCAGGAATTTTTAATGAAGCATCTGAGTTTTACTCCAAATTTGGAGTAAAGCACTGCCAGCTTGCGCCAGGGTAAGAGCTAGGCCCTGTTATGTTTCAACTGATTAATTACAATAATTGTAATGATAATAATCATTCATTCATTCAGTTATTCATCTACGTCCTTCCTTCCTTCTAAAAACTATGTGAGGTGTCCAAATGTGATGATGAGGAGGAGGAGGAGAGGGAGGGTTTGAGTCCACGAATTCCTTCGTTCTTCTGCAATTATGGAAGAGAAAACATTTCCATGCAGAGGGCTCGCTTCTCCGGCTGCCAGTGCTTAAGAGATTGTTTTATTCTACTTTGTATTTTTCCTGAGAGAAATTAAACAGGTCTTGCAACCCAGCCTGTCTTCTGACCATGAAGTATCCATGCTGTTTATTATCAGAGAGGATCTGATAAGAGAGCAGCCATCTTACATTCCAGAGGCTTCTGACGGCTTGACCAGAAGCTAGGCCAGGGCCTGGGGATCAACACAGCCTTCAGAGCCCTATTGCTGCAAGGTTGGGAGAAGACAGTCCCTTCTAAAGTCTTAGAATAAGCAAAACCCCATGGAGGGATTTTTATTTTCAGCTCAAAACGCACCACAGAAAAACAGTCACAATTTGAATCACCTCTTTGCTCAGCAGCCAGTCATGCTGGGGGCTCCACGGACCCTCTCTGGTCACTGTGGCCCAGGCCATCCATGCATCCTCACAACACCACCACTAGGGACGGCCAGTTGTCTGCCGAAAGGGAGACAAATTCTTTTTTTATTACATTATTGAGAAAATTGAGGCCAGTATCAAAAATTGTTTCTACTTCTTCCTCTTCCTGACTAAACAATGGTCTACATGTGAAACCCATCCTGTCTTCTTTGTTTTGATTCGAGGTCAATTTTTCCAATTATGTTCTGACCCTCTATTCTTTCAGCTCCTACAGTGTTTTCTCTAATTGAGGTTTACATGCCATAAAATTAACCATTTTAAAGTGAGCAATTAGTGGAATTCAGTACGTCACATTTAGAATGTGCAACCATTCCCTCTATCTAGTTCTAAAACATTTTCATCACCCCAAAATAAAAGCCCATACCCATTAAGGAGTCACTTCCAATTTCCACCTCCTCCCAGCCCCTGGCAACCACCAGTCTGCTTTCTGACCTTTTGGATTTACCTATTCCAGATATTTCATATGAAGGAAATCATATTGTACTACCTGTGCGTCTGGCTTCTTTCATTTGGCATTATGTTTTTGAGGTTCATCCACACTGTTGCATGTACCAGTATTTCATTCTCTTTTTTGGCTACATAATATGGCATCATATGAATATACCATGATTTGTTTATCCATTCATCCGCAGATGGATGTTTGTATTGTTTCCACTTCTTGGCAATTGTGAACCCTGCTGCTATGACATTCATGTTCACTTTTAATAGGATTTGTTTTACTTTCTTTTGGATGTATGCCTAGGAGTAGAATGGCCATGTTGTATGATAATTTTTGTTTGTTTGTTTGTTTGTAGATAATTATTTTTTATTGAAGGGTAGTTGACACACAGTATTACATTACATTAGTTTCAGGTGTACAACATAGTGATTCAACATTTATATACATGACAATTCTAGGTACCAGCTATCACCATACCAAGCTGTTACAATATCTTGACTATATTCCTTATGCTATACATTACATCCCGGTTACTTATTATTTTACCATTGGAAGTGTGTACTTTTTGTGTGTGTGTGTGTGAGGGCATCTCTCATATTTATTGATCAAATGGTTGTTAACAACAATAAAATTCTGTATAGGGGAGTCAATGCTCAATGCACAATCATTAATCTACCCCAAGCCTAATTTTCGTCAGTCTCCAATCTTCTGAGGCATAACAAACAAGTTCTTACATGGAGAACAAATTCTTACATAGTGAATAAGTTCTTACATGGTGAACAGTACAAGGGCAGCCATCACAGAAACTTTCGGTTTTGCTCATGCATTATGAACTATAAACAGTCAGTTCAAATATGAATACTCATTTGATTTTTATACTTGATTTATATGTGGATACCACATTTCTCTCTTTATTATTATTATTTTTAATAAAATGCTGAAGTGGTAGGTAGATACAAGATAAAGGTAGAAAACATAGTTTAGTGTTGTAAGAGAGCAAATGCAGATGATCAGGTGTGTGCCTGTAGACTATGTGTTAATCCAAGCTAGACCAGGGCAATAAAACATCCACGTATGCAGAAGATTTCTCTCAGAACAGGGGTGGTGAGGTTCTAAGCCTCACCTCTGTTGATCCCCAATTTCTCACCTGATGACACCCCTGCGACTGTGCCTGTCTTAGGTTGTTCCTCCCTTGAGGAATCTTACCCGTCTCTGGCTAACCAGTCATCTTCCGGGGCCATACAGGGAAATGTAAAGTTGGTAAGTGAGAGAGAAGCCTTATTGTTTGAAAAGGTTAGCTTTTTACTTCTTTGCATATTTATGCCCTGTAGCTTCTATGCCCAGCATTTGTCTTGAGGTCTCTTTACCACTTGGAAGAATTATGATACTTGGTAAATTTGATATGAGGCACGAATTCTATTTAAGGGTTGTAATTAGGAAGGAAGAAGAAAAGCTATAGAAGTAGCAGGCGGAAGAAAACATGGGAAGATTGATTATATCTTTGACATATCTTCTTGTAGAGTAACTTCAGCATGTATAGGTTTTAAGCTACTACTTAAATTGCGCACACACATTAACATAATAGGAGTATAGTTACATAACCAAAGCATATCTGTAATTACCAGCCATCTCCAGTGAGACCAAGAAAACCAGTTAGGCACCTTAGGCATTTGTGAAAACTTATCTATGATATGGTGGATATTGTCCAACTGAACTTGAAGAGTCTGAGAGAAATCAGACAAATTAAAACAACCCATTCCTGGGGACTGTTCACATCCCATATGTTCTTTGAACAGTAAATAGTCTGTAGTTGTAAGATTTTGGAGTGCTACAATTTGCACTTCTCATAATTCCTGGTTGAGTTCCAACAGCATAGATCCAGTCAAATTTGTTGTTTTACTGTATGCACAGGCCAGCTTAGATATCTCCTTCCTCATTCCCATGGCAAGTCCAGGAGCTGGTGGGATGAGTGCATCTACAGCTGTAGCAGTGCGTGGATCTTTGTTGGGGTTTTTTGATGATCATCTTCTGGCATGAGTCTTCCAGAGAGTGCTGATGTTGGAAGTTCTTTTTCATATCGTATCTTAGTTCATTTTCGGGGTAGCCCAATTAGGCTTTGATCCTCTGTATAAACACAAACAGACCGTTTGCCTACACTTTTATATGCCCTTTACACTCTTGTGTAAAACTCATTGGAGGTTACCACACAGGGGAACTGCCCTTTTTTTTTCTTTTTTTTTTTTGGTTTCACTAATCTACACTTACATGACGAATATTATGTTTACTAGGCTCTCCCCTATACCAGGTCCCCCCTATAAACCCCTTTACAGTGACTGTCCATCAGCATAGCAAAATGTTGTAGAATCAATACTTGCCTTCTCTGTGTTGTACAGCCCTCCCTTTTCTCCTACCCCCCCATGCATGCTAATCTTAATACCCCCCTACTTCTCCCCCCCTTATCCCTCCCTACCCGCCCATCCTCCCCAGTCCCTTTCCCTTTGGTACCTGTTAGCCCATTCTTGAGTTCTGTGATTCTGCTGCTGTTTTGTTCCTTCAGTTTCTCCTTTGTTCTTATATTCCACAGATAAGTGAAATCATTTGGTATTTCTCTTTCTCCGCTTGGCTTGTTTCACTGAGCATAATACCCTCCAGCTCCATCCATGTTGCTGCAAATGGTAGGATTTGCCCTTTTCTTATGGCTGAGTAGTATTCCATTGTGTATATGTACCACATCTTCTTTATCCATTCATCTATCGGTGGACATTTAGGTTGCTTCCAATTCTTGGCTATTGTAAATAGTGCTGCGATAAACATAGGGGTGCATTGGTCTTTCTCATACTTGATTGCTGCATTCTTAGGGTAAATTCCTAGGAGTGCAATTCCTGGGTCAAATGGTAGGTCTGTTTTGAGCATTTTGATGTACCTCCATACTGCTTTCCACAATGGTTGAACTAACTTACATTCCCACCAGCAGTGTAGGAGGGTTCCCCTTTCTCCACAGCCTCGCCAACATTTGTTGTTCTCTGTCTTTTGGATGGCAGCCATCCTTACTGGTGTGAGGTGATACCTCATTGTAGTTTTAATTTGCATTTCTCTGATAATTAGCGATGTGGAGCATCTTTTCATGTGTCTGTTGGCCATCTGTATTTCTTTTTTGGAGAACTGTCTGTTCAGTTCCTCTGCCCATTTTTTAATTGGGTTATTTGTTTTTTGTTTGTTGAGGCGTGTGAGCTCCTTATATATTCTGGACGTCAAGCCTTTATCGGATGTGTCATTTTCAAATATATTCTCCCATACTGTAGGGTTCCTTTTTGTTCTATTGATGGTGTCTTTTGCTGAACAGAAGCTTTTCAGCTTAATATAGTCCCACTTATTCATTTTTGCTGTTGTTTTCCTTGCCCGGGGAGATATGTTCAAGAAGAGGTCACTCATGTTTATGTCTAAGAGATTTTTGCCTATGTTTTCTTCCAAGAGTTTAATGGTTTCATGACTTACATTCAGGTCTTTGATCCATTTTGAGTTTACTTTTGTATATGGGGTTAGACAATGGTCCAGTTTCATTCTCCTACATGTAGCTGTCCAGTTTTGCCAGCACCATCTGTTGAAGAGACTGTCATTTCGCCATTGTATGTCCTTGGCTCCTTTATCAAATATTAATTGACCATATATGTCTGGGTTAATGTCTGGATCCTCTAGTCTGTTCCATTGGTCTGTGGCTCTGTTCTTGTGCCAATACCAAATTGTCTTGATTACTATGGCTTTATAGTAGAGCTTGAAGTTGGGGAGTGAGATCCCCCCTACTTTATTGTTCTTTCTCAGGATTGCTTTGGCTATTCGGGGTCTTTGGTGTTTCCATATGAATTTTTGAATTATTTGTCCCAGTTCATTGAAGAATGTTGCTGGTAGTTTCATAGGGATTGCATCAAATCTGTATATTGCTTTGGGCAGGATGGCCATTTTGACGATATTAATTCTTCCTAGCCACAAGCATGGGATGAGTTTCCATCTGTTAGTGTCCCCTTTAATTTCTCTTAAGAGTGACTTGTAGTGTTCAGAGTATAAGTCTTTCACTTCCTTGGTTAGGTTTATTCCTAGGTTTTTTTTTTTTTTGATGCAATTGTGAATGGAGTTGTTTTCCTGATTTCTCTTTCTGTTGGTTCATTGTTAGTGTATAGGAAAGCCACAGATTTCTGTGTGTTGATTTTGTATCCTGCAACTTTGCTGTATTCCGATATCAGTTCTAGTAGTTTTGGGGTGGAGTCTTTAGGGTTTTTTATGTACAGTATCATGTCATCTGCAAATAGTGAGTTTAACTTCTTCTTTACCAATCTGGATTCCTTGTATTTTTTGTTCTGTCTGATTGCTGTGGCTAGGACCTCCAGTACTATGTTAAATAACAGTGGAGAGAGTGGGCATCCCTGTCTAGTTCCCGATCTCAGAGGAAATGCTTTCAGCTTCTCGCTGTTCAATATAATGTTGGCTGTGGGTTTATCATAGATGGCCTTTATTATGTTGAGGTACTTGCCCTCTATTCCCATTTTGCTGAGAGTTTTTATCATGAATGGATGTTGAACTTTGTCAAATGCTTTTTCAGCATCTATGGAGATGATCATGTGGTTTTTGTCTTTCTTTTTGTTGATGTGGTGGATGATGTTGATGGACTTTCGAATGTTGTACCATCCTTGCATCCCTGGGATGAATCCCACTTGGTCATGGTGTAGGATCCTTTTGATGTATTTTTGAATTCAGTTTGCTAATATTTTGTTGAGTATTTTTGCGTCTATGTTCATCAGGGATATTGGTCTGTAGTTTTCTTTTTTGGTGGTGTCTTTGCCTGGTTTTGGTATTAGGGTGATGTTGGCTTCATAGAATGAGTTTGGGAGTATCCCCTCCTCCTCTATTTTTTGGAAAACTTTAAGGAGAATGGGTATTATGTCTTCCCTGTATGTCTGATAAAATTCCGAGGTAAATCCATCTGGCCCGGGGGTTTTGTTCTTTTGTAGTTTTTTGATTACCGCTTCAATTTCGTTGCTGGTAATTGGTCTGTTTAGATTTTCTGTTTCTTTCTGGGTCAGTCTTGGAAGGTTGTATATTTCTAGGAAGTTGTCCATTTCTCCTAAGTTTCCCAGCTTGTTAACATAGGTTTTCATAGTAGTCTCTAATAATTCTTTGTATTTCTGTGGGGTCCGTCGTGATTTTTCCTTTCTCGTTTCTGATACTGTTGATTTGTGTTGACTCTCTTTTCTTCTTAATAAGTCTGGCTAGAGGCTTATCTATTTTGTTTATTTTCTCAAAGAACCAGCTCTTGGTTTCATTGATTTTTGCTATTGTTTTATTCTTCTCAATTTTATTTATTTCTTCTCTGATCTTTATTATGTCCCTCCTTCTGCTGACCTTAGGCCTCATTTGTTCTTCTTTTTCCAATTTCGATAATTGTGACATTAGACCCTTCATTTGGGATTGCTCTTCCTTTTTTAAATATGCTTGGATTGCCATATACTTTCCTCTTAATACTGCTTTTGCTGCGTCCCACAGAAGTTGGGGCTTAGTGTTGTTGTTGTCATTTGTTTCCATATATTGCTGGATCTCCATTTTGATTTGGTCATTGATCCATTGATTATTTAGGAGCGTGTTGTTAAGCCTCCATGTGTTTGTGAGCCTCTTTGCTTTCTTTGTACAGTTTATTTCTAGTTTTATGCCTTTGTGGTCTGAAAAGTTGGTTGGTAGGATTTCAATCTTTTGGAATTTTCTGAGGCTCTTTTTGTGGCCTAGTATGTGGTCTATTCTGGAGAATGTTCCATGTGCACTTGAGAAGAATGTATATCCTGTTGCTTTTGGATGTAGAGTTCTATAGATGTCTGTTAGGTCCATCTGCTCTACTGTGTTGTTCAGTGCTTCCGTGTCCTTACTTATTTTCTGCCCAGTGGATCTATCCTTTGGGGTGAGTGGTGTGTTGAAGTCTCCTAGAATGAATGCATTGCAGTCTATTTCCCCCTTTAGTTCTGTTAGTATTTGTTTCTCATATGCTGGTGCTCCTGTGTTGGGTGCATATATATTTAGAATGGTTATATCCTCTTGTTGGACTGAGTCCTTTATCATTATGTAGTGTCCTTTATCTCTTGTTACTTTCTTTGTTTTGAAGTCTATTTTGTCTGATATTAGTACTGCAACCCCTGCTTTCTTCTCACTGTTGTTTGCTTGAAATATGTTTTTCTATCCCTTGACTTTTAGTCTGTACATGTCTTTGGGTTTGAGGTGAGTTTCTTGTAAGCAGCATATAGATGGGTCTTGCTTTTTTATCCATTCTATTAGTCTGTGTCTTTTGATTGGTTCATTCAGCCCATTAACATTTAGGGTGACTATTGAAAGATATGTACTTATTGCCATTGCAGGCTTTAAATTCGTGGTTACCAAAGGTTCAAGGTTAGCCTCTTTAGTATCTTACTGCCTCACTTAGCTCGCTTATTGAGCTGTTATATACACTGTCTGGAGATTCTTTTCTTCTCTCCCTTCTTATTCCTCCTCCTCGATTCTTCATATGTTGGGTGTTTTGTGCTGTGCTCTTTCTAGGAGTGCTCCCATCTAGAGCAGTCCCTGTAAGATGTTCTGTAGAGGTGGTTTGTGGGAAGCAAATTCCCTCAGCTTTTGTTTGTCTGTGAATTGTTTAATCCCACCATCATATTTGAATGATAGTCGTGCTGGATACAGTATCCTTGGTTCAAGGCCCTTCTGTTTCATTATATTAAATATATCATGCCATTCTCTTCTGGCCTGTAGGGTTTCTGTCGAGAAGTCTGATGTTAGCCTGATGGGTTTTCCTTTATAGGTGACCTTTTTCTCTCTAGCTGCCTTTAAAACTCTTTCTTTGTCCTTGATCTTTGCCATTTTAATTATTATGTGTCTTGGTGTTGTCCTCCTTGGATCCTTTCTGTTGGGGGTTCTGTGTATTTCCATGGTCTGTTCAATTATTTCGTCCCCCAGTTTGGGGAACTTTTCGGCAATTATTTCTTCTAAGATACTTTCCATCTCTTTTCCTCTCTCTTCTTCTTCTGGACCCCCTAAAATACGGATATTGTTCCTTTTGGATTGGTCACACAGTTCTCTTAATATTGTTTCATTCCTGGAGATCCTTTTGTCTCTCTCTATGTCAACTTCTATGCGTTCCTGTTCTCTGGTTTCAATTCCATCAATGGCCTCTTGCATCCTATCCATTCTGCTTATAAACCCTTCCAGAGTTTGTTTCATTTCTGCGATCTCCTTTCTGGCATCTGTGATCTCCCTCCAGACTTCATCCCATTTCTCTTGCGTATTTCTCTGCATCTCTGTCAGCATGTTTATGATTCTTATTTTGAATTCTTTTTCAGGAAGACTGGTTAGGTCTGTCTCCTTCTCTGGTGTTGTCTCTGTGATCTTTGTCGGCCTGTAGCTTTGCCTTTTCATGGTGATAGGAATAGTTTGCAGAGCTGGGATGAGTGACGGCTGGAAGAACTTCCCTTCTTGTTGGTTTGTGGCCCTCCTCTCCTGGGAGAACAGCGACCTCTAGTGGCTTGTGCTGCGCAGCTGCGCGCAGACAGGGTTTCTGCTTCCTGCCCGGCTGCTATGGAGTTAATCTCCGCTGTTGCTGTGGGCGTGGCCTGGCTCGGGCAGCTGCTCCAAAATGGTGGAGTCGCGTTGGAGCAGGAGCTGCTGGGAGGCTATTTATCTCCGTAAGGGGCCTCCCTGCTCCCTGCAGCCCAGGGGTTAGGGTGCCCAGAGATCCCCGGATTCCCTACCTCTGGATTAAGTGTCCCGCCCTGCCCCTTTAAGACTTCCAAAAAGCACCCGCCAAAACAAAACAACGACCACAAAAAAAAAATTTTAATTAAAAAAAAAAAAAAAGGTGGCTGCTCGTTTTTCTTTATTCTCCAGCGCCAGCCTCAGGCATCTGCTCACCGGTCTTGCTGCCCTGTTTCCCTAGTATTGGGGTCCCTATCCCTTTAAAACTTCCAAAAAGCGCTCACCAAATCAAAACAGAAAAAAAAAAAATGGTCGCTCACTTTTCTGGTGTCCTCCGGTGCCAGGCCACCAGTGCCTGCTCACTGTTCTTGCTGCCCTGTTTTCCCAGTATCGAGGGCCCTGCACTCTGGCCCGGATGGCTGGGGCTGGGTGCTCGGCAGCCCTGGGCTCCGTCTCCCTCCCGCTCTGCCTGCTCTTCTCCCGCCGGGAGCTGGGGGGAGGGGCGCTCGGCTCCCGCGGGGCCGGGGCTTGTATCTTACCCCCTTCGCGAGGCGCTGGGTTCTCTCAGGTGCGGATGTGGTCTGGATATTGTCCTGTGTCCTCTGGTCTTTATTCTAGGAAGTGTTGTCTTTGTTATATTTTCATAGATATATGTGGTTTGGGGAGGAGATTTCTGCTGCTCTACTCATGCCGCCATCTTCTGACCCTTCTGATAATTTTTTATTTAACTTATCAAGGAACCACAAAAACGTTTTCTGCAGGGACTGAACCATTTTACATTCCCACCAGCAATGTATAAGCATTCTGTTTTCTTAATGTCATCATTAACACTTCTTGGTTGATAGTGAGGTATCCATTTTCATTTCTAATTTTAGTTATTTACATCTTATTTTCTATTTTCTATTTCAATGTAGCTACAGTCTTGTCAGTTTTGTTGATCATTTTTAAAGAATCGACTTTTGCTTCATAGATTCTCTCTGTGGTTTTATTATCTATTCCAATGATCTCTGCTATGATCTTTTTATTTCATTCCTTCTGCTGGCTTTGGGTTTCCTCTGTTTTTAATCTAGTCCCTTAACCATTACGTTATTGTTTTGAGACCTTTCTTCTTTTTTAATATATACATTTATAGCTGTAAGTTTCCCTTTGAGCTCTGCTTTCACTGCATCCTATAAGCATTGTTACGTTGTGTTTTAGTTTTCATTCATTTTAAAGTGATTTCTAATTTCCCTTGTGATTTCTTCTTGGACCCCTTGCTTAAATTAAGAATGTGCTGTTTAATTTCCATGTAGTTATGAATTTTCCAATTTTCCTTCTATTATTGATTTCTAACAACATTCTGTTCTGGCCTGCAAAGCTACTGTATATGATTTCAATCTTTTTAAATGCATTGAGATTATTTTTGTGGCCTAAACTATGGTCTGTCTTGGAGAATGTTCCATGTGCACTTGTGAAGAATGGATATTCTGCTATTATGCCCTCCTAGTCTTTGCAGATCAGCTGGGGAACTTCTTCGATTCTGCCTTAGATTTCACCTCCTACCAGCATGGAACCCAAAGATCAGCCAGAGTTGCAAGAATAGATCATCCATTCAGGCCTTTTCCAAGAATGCGTCTGGCCCTGGGCATCTATGTTGCTCTCCAGATTACTTAGTACACAAGGTAGCCCTTCAAAGTATTTATTCCTGCCCCCCATTCCCCAAGAATTTTCCTCCATCCCAGGCTTTTGGGTCTGTCTGCTGCCTGCCTGTTGATCCCTCGTCCCAGGCATCTGCAAGCAGTGTATGTCTTCACATGCTTTTGCCTTTACTGTGATATCATTCACTTGCCGTCAGATTTTGCTCCATCCCTCCCTTCACTTCTCTAATTTTCCTCAATATCCCCCCCTCCTCTGGTGTCTTCCCTTAGATGACAAGTGATTCTAATCTCACCCACCTAAAAGGAAAGACCCCTCGGTCCAATTCTTCTTCTCTAATGGGTTGTTTACATTCTCTGTCTCCACTTCAACTTCCTTTTGCCCCACAAACTCCCTGCATTCTGGTTTCTAGGAAATCCCTGCTCCCTAAAGACCACATATGGTTCCCAATTGCTCTGAGGAGCATGTGTGTTTCAGTCCTCTTTTCACCTTCTTGGGGCATTGTTCCTTGTTAATTTACCCCTCCTTCCTGAAACACTTGCTCTTCTCGTCTTCCATGGCCTTTCCTATGTGATTTCTGACATTTATGATTCTTCTTTTCTTTTGTAGGCTCTCCTTCCTCTGTTCATTCTTCAAACCCCAGCATCCCTAGAGCTTACTCCTCCACCCACAGCCCCTGTCCCACTCTCCCTGCGGGATCTCCTCTGCACCCATTGCTCAGCATGATCTGTGCACTAACTCCCAGATCTGTTTCTCTAGCACTTTTGTTTCCTTCATCGGAAGGGGACTTACATATCCTATTTCCTATGAGATAGATAGGGGCATAAACGTGCCTGTACCTAAACCTCTCTCTTCTTGATCACAGATGGTAGCACCACCTGTCACTGGGTTAGAAACCTGAGTGTCATTTTAAATTCCTTCCTGTCCTTCATCATCAACCCCCAGCCAATCACTTAGTGTTTCTCATTTTGGCCCAGTTTTCTCCATCCTCATCACCGATGTCCCAGTGCAGGCCTGTGTCATTCCCTCTTGCACCCCTGTGGCAGTGTCCTTGCTCAGTCCTATCATTCCCAACTCCTTCCCTCAGCTGCCCAAGAGATCTTCCTAAATGCAGATCTTATCATGTCCTTCCTGTTTTCAGTTCTTCGGTGCCTGCCCACCTCCTATGGCTCCCTCACAGAGCAGACTCCTCATATCTCCCAGTTGGCACCTCCTGCCTCCAGCTTTAGTTGAGTAGCTCTGGGCTGCAGCCATTCACCATGCTTGCCATGCCTGTACTTGCCTCTGCACCTCTCCTCCTCTCCCACCCCCTAACTTCTGCTCACACCGGCCTTAAGGGGTGGCCCCTTGCTTGGCCCCTCCCTCCATGCACCTCCCCTGAGCCCTGGGAACACGTTGGGCCCATTCCTGTGGCTGCATCCATGCACCGCTCTGTAGTCTGTGTCTCTGCCTTTCACTGGATTGGAAGCTCCTTGCATACTCATTACCTGGTTCCATTCCCGCCACATTGTTGATCCTCAAAGTTAAATGGAATAAATGAATGAATGAATGAATGATGTAAGATGTTTGCCCTTTCTTTGGGGAGGATTGGCAAAAGAAAAATTAGAGGCAATAACTGGAAATGATTATGGGAAAAGTTTCAAACAGAAAACATTACACTGCTAGGTAATCTAATTTTTTAAATGCATAGTATTTAAAGTATTTTTAAGAGTAGCATTTGAACTCTATGGAAGTCTAAATTGGGAGAGGTTAGCAGAGGTCATCTGTCTCAACATCCAGTTTCTAAAGCATAGTTATTACAAAGAGAAGAAAAACTAAATGTTCATTTTTTTTAAATGCCTTTTATAAATAGTTTCTTATGTCTTAAACTATCCTTGGACGATGAGCCTTCCAATATCCAGACCTGCTGAGTTCAAACTGTTACGCTCCAATACTAAAATAAGCTCCAGGGCCAGCCTGGAGAAGGTCTGGCATGGAGAAGACATGGTGTTGCCGAGTAACTTGCAGGCGCCGCCTGCCACAGGCTTGCCCTTCTGAGCGACATTCCAGGTAGCCAGGAGCATGGAACCTTACTTTCCAAGGTACTGTTATCTCTGTTGCCAGGAGGACATCAAGTTTATTTGCCTTTCTCATTCTTGCTGTTTCATTGATTGATTGATAATGATTTTAAATGTGTGAGGCTGGGAAAAAAAAATCTTCCTGATTGTGTTCCTCTAGGTCCATTTGCAAAGAGCAGATGTACTTGTCAAGTACCGTGACGTGACTAACAAACTGGGAGGGCTTTTGCATTATATATAGAGAAAAACCGAGGAGGAGGGTCATTGTCAAACCCTCCGGGAATGACTGAGAAAGAGGAACAAGGAAACGACAGCAGGTGGGAAGAGATGTGACTGTTCAGCTGCTGGGAATGAAAAGCTAACAGTCACCTGTAGGGTCCCAATCTCAAAACCAGAATTGGGGCTGCAGAGCAGACGCACAATATAGTAATAATAGTAAACAGAATGACTAATAAACCACACTGGCCAGAACGTCATCTCTAACATCTGGGTAGAGTCCAGCCAGAGGGCCTCAGAGCACGGCGTATATCAGTACCTCCCCTTGAGGGCTCCTTAAATCACAGTTCGAGGAGTCTCGCCTCCGAGTTCCTAATTCAGGAGCTCGGCGGGGGCCCCAGACTCTGCATTTCTCCTAAATGCCCCCAGGAGATGTTGGTACCACTAGCCTGGGGACCACGTTTTGAGGACCACTGTTCCATGCGGTCTCGGAGAACAACCTTGATGACCCACATGACTTTGAGTAGGAATTCCGTGGACTTTGAGGTGATGCTTCCATCCCTCATGTTGAAACCTTGCAAGATGCAAACTGTAACCATGTCTGGGCTGCTTGTATTCTAGTTGCTTTATTTCTCTTGGGTCCTTTGAAGATCAGTCGTGGGATCTTTGTGAGCCACAGTTAACGAAGTAATCTCAAATGTGGAATACTAAGTAACAGGGCAGATTTCCAAGCTCAGCCCGGGCCTCTTTAGACACTGTAACCAGTCATCTAGGAACAGAGGAACAGTTTAACAAGAAAATTTTCTTAAAAATATGAAAAAAAATGTTCTAAAGTGAAATCATCAAAAAAAATTGAAAGTCAAAACAAAATTTTTTAAAGGATAAAGGCCATAAACAGATGAGTTTCCAAAATGCGGAAGGGAAGCATTTTCAGATGTCAGTGTCACCGGGGTTCAGATGCCACACGCCCAGATTCAGCTGTCTTTGCAGGCGCTCTGTGTCCGCCCTCCAGACCCACATCAAAGCAGGACTCTGCGCTTCCTTCTGTGCCCTGGAGAAAAGATGCCAACCTGCTGTGAGCTGTGTAAGGGTTATGGACTGTGAGAGGGTCTACGGTGCACACCACTCAGCACTTCTGCCCCCAAACCCGCCATTAGGCATCTGTTCCCAAATTTCTCTGCTTGGGTACCAGCTGCAGAGCCTTACTCTCTCTTTGTTTACTGCCCACACGTGCAGCCGAGTGGAGACCACAGCTGCCTTTTCCGGTGCGACGCCAAATGGTTTAGCTCGTCTCAGCTCCCCGAGCCCAGCCACCAGCTGACCCAGGCCCCCAGAAGGCTCGGGAGAGCACTTTACCAGAGCTGACCGCTTGCAGAGGGATTTCAACATGAGGGGCCTGGCAGGAACAGACGGAGTTCTCCACTGGGGTAATCTGAAGATAATTCAATTGAGAGACCATTTACAAAGGCGCAGGCAGGGCCTGGGGAAACACTCTGGGGTAGGAGGTGGGCTGACTTACTACCCTGCGGCAGGAAGAATTCCCAGAGGCATTCCAGTGCGTCACAGCCTTGTCGAGTCCCCCGTCCTTGCATGTGGGTAGACCCTATGATTTGCTGCTAGCCAAATGGATAGAGCAGACAGGGTGGATGTCACTTCTGTGACTTGCTTACCTTGTGTAAAGACTCTGTTATAGGAGACGGAGGAGAGAGTCTCCTGCTGGCCTTGAGGAAGTGATCTGAGAGTGGCTCTTGGCTGACAGCCAGCAAAGCAGGGCCCTCAGTCCCAGAACTGCAAGAGCTGAATTCTGCCAGTAACCATGAGAGCTTAGAAGAGAACCCCCAGCTCCAGAAAGGAATGCAGTCTGGCCCAGACCTAAGTTGTTGCCTTGAGGAACTCTGAGCAGAGCACCCAGCTAAGTCACACCCAGACGCCTGACTCCAGGAACTATGTGTTACGGACTGGATGTGGGTATTGACCCCAAATCCATACGCTGAAATCCTAACTCCCAATGCAATAGTGCTGGGGAGTGGGGCCTTTACAAAGTCATTAGGTCATGAGGGTGGAGCCCTCAGAAATAGGATTAGTGCCTTTATAAAGGAGACTCCAGAGAGCAACCTTTGCCTTCCTTCTGCCTTGAGGACACAGTGAGAAGGTGGCCATATGCCACTGGAAGAGGGTCCTCAGCAGAATTCCATCTGCTGGCACCCTGCTTTCAGACTTCCCAGCCCCAGAACCCTGAGAAGTAAATTTCTGTTGTTTGTAAGCCAGCCCATGGTACTTGGGTATGGTAGCCCTTATGGACTAAGACAATGTGACATAATAAATGTGTATTGTTCTAAGCCACTAGTTTGTGGTAATTCGTTATGCAGCAATAGGAAGCCATTACATATCCCTGAGACCCCTGAGGCAAGGGGAAGGTGCAGGTACCTGAACGCAAAGAGGGCAGTTGACTAGAGCCAGGGCCTCTGGTAGCACGGCCAACCTGTGGTGGCCTGCGTCGGGGGGAGCTGGGGAGTGAGGGCCCTGACCTCACGCTTGCCCTGTCGCTCACCCCTGCCAGTGCTCCCATTAGTGAGGGAAGGCAGGGTCGGGGCCAACTGATATGGTCTCAGCTTCTTGGAGCATAAAAGGATAGAGAAGGATAGACAGCAGATTTGGATGGGCCAACGGAATATATTTCTAGCACCAGGGGATTCTCAGGTCAGCAATAGGAAAAGCAAGTGTTCCTTCATATTGTTACCTACATAAATGGACAGTTAAGGCTTTGTTGAGGTTTTGTTTGCCATGGTAGAATTAATAAAGTATCCTAGAAATGAAAATGACTTAAATCTTGATTTTTGTCCCTTGTTAAGTGAGCTAAGCAGAGTGTGTCTTCCTATAACTTGCTTCACTCAAGAGGTCCGTGTCCTATAACTAGACTTCAGGCTCCAGCATCGTTCAAGGTCTAGAAGGAGGCCATTCATAGAATCAGGCTGGCCACCAGTCAGACAGCTCTGAGCAACTGGGTGAATGAGGTAGTTTCTAGAACAGACTCAATGTTATTTTTTCCCAGTTATTCCTTAGAAGGTACAGTTTATTCTCTGCTCTGGTGAGAATGGCTTGTTTAAGCACACTGTATCTTACTTGGCAGCTGTAGAGCTCAGGACCCGTATTAGTCTGCTAGGGCTGCCCTGACAAAGCCCCACTGGCGGGGGAGTTTAAACAACAGGAATGCGTTGTCTCACAGTTCTGGAGACTAAAGGCCAGGGATCAAGGCGCTCGCAGGTTGGTTCCTCCTGAGGGCTGTAAGGGACCGTCTGCTCCAGGCCTGTCTCCCAGCTCCTGGTAACCTCAGGCTTCCATGGCCTATAGCTGACACTCTCCCTGTCTTCACACTGTGTTTTCTCTGTGAGTGTCTGTCTCTGTCCAAATGTCTCTTTTTCATAAAGACACAGTTGTATTGGGTTAGAGCCCAGTCTAATGACCTCCTTTTAACTCAATCATCTCTGCAAAGACCCTGTTTCCAAAGAAGGTCACATTCAAAGTCCTGAAGGCTAGGGCTTGAACATCTTTGCAGAGGGGACACAATTCAACCCATAAGAGGATCTGATACCAACCTGCATTTTACTGTATTGAATTGTTATTCAACTCACAGTTTAAAGGCAAAGCCAATGCAAAGACCCCAATGAATCCTCATTCGTTGCTGACTGAGAATGTAAAATGATACAGCTAGATTGGAAAATAGTTTGACAGTTACTTAAAAAATATACCTACCGTATGACCCAGCCATTCCTCTTCTAGGTATCTACCCAGGAGAAATGAAAATATAAGTCTACTCAAAATCTCACATACACACGTATTCGAAGCACCATCATTCATGATAACCTGAACTGGTGACACTTGAAAAGTGTGTCGCCTGTGAATGGATAAGCAGTTATGTGCTACATCCACACAATGGAATATCATTTAGCCATAAAAAGGAACAAACCACTGATACATGTTACCTCATGGATGAACCTCGAAACATTATACAAAGTGGGAGAAACCCATTGCAAAGACTACACTCTGTATGAATCCATTTATATAAAATGTGCAGAAAAGGCAAACCCATAGAGACAGAAAGTGGTTAACTGGATCTGGGAGTGGGAATGGGGTGTACCTGTAAACAGGGAAGAGGGATCTTACTGGGGGAGAGAGAAGTTTCTGCAACTGGATTGTAGTGATGGTTGCACAAGTCAGTAAATTAACTAAAAATCATATAATTGTACACTTAAAATGAGTGAATTTTATGGTATGTGAATTATATCTCAATAACAGTTCTTAAAAACAAAAACCTCCCAGTGTCCTTAAGGTAAAATTCACTCTTACCATTTATAGGATGTTCTTTAACAGCATGTTAAATATACTGTAGTCTGTTCTCTATCCTGATGTGGAACCACATCCCAGAAAAGTGATAGTTGGAAAAAAGCTCAGGATTTGCTTATGTACACAGGAATTTTTCTGGAAGGTAACACAAGAATTTGGTAGGAGTGGTTTTCCCTGGGGAGTGGGAATAGGCTGGGTCTTTTCCCTATAAAACCTTTTGTATCTTCTAAATTTGGCATCATGTGCATGTTTTTGATAACAGAGGTAATTAAACATTTTTTAAAGTATCAGTGCACCTAGAAGCCACAGGGCATAAATATGCAAAGAAGTAAAAAGCTAACCTTTTCAAACAATAAGGCTTCTCTCTCACTTACCAACTTCACATTTCCCTGTATGGCCCCGGAAGATGACTGGTTAGCCAGAGACGGGTAAGATTCCTCAAGGGAGGAACAACCTAAGACAGGCACAGTCTCAGGGGGACCATCAGGTGAGAAATTGGGGATCAACAGAGGTGAGGCTTAGAACCTCCCCCCCGCCCCCGTTCTGAGAGAAATCTTCTGCATACGTGGATGTTTTATTGCCCTTGTCTAGCTTGGATTAACACATAGTCTACAGGCACACACCTGATCATCTACATTTGCTCTCTTACAACACTAAACTGTTTTCTACCTTTATCTTGTATCTACCTATCACTTCAGCATTTTATTAAAAATAATAATAATAAAGAGAGAAATGTGGTATCCACATATAAATCAAGTATAAAAATCAAATGAGTATTCATATTTGAACTGACTGTTTATAGTTCATAATGCATGAGCAAAACCGAAAGTTTCTGTGATGACTGCCCTTGTACTGTTCACCAGGTAACTTATTCACTATGTAAGACTTTGTTCTCCATGTAAGAACTTGTTCGTTATGCTTCAGAAGATTGGAGACTGACGAAAATTAGGCTTGGGGTGGATTAATGATTGTGCATTGAGCATTGACCCCCCTATACAGAATTTTATTGTTGTTAACAACCATTTGATCAATAAATATGAGAGATGCCCTCACAAAAAAAAAAATATATATATATATATATATACACACTTCCAATTGTAAAATAAATAAGTAACCGGGATGTAATGTATAGCATAAGGAATATATAGTCAAAATACTGTAACAACTTGGTATGGTGATAGCTGGTACCTAGAATTATCATGTATATAAATGTTGAATCACTGTGTTGTACACCTGAAACTAATACTGTGTGTCAACTACCCTTCAATAAAAAATAATTATCCAGAAAAAAAAAAAAAAGTATCAGTGCACCACAAACCACAATACATGCCCAATATTGAAGATGACCTTCCAGAAAATAAGAAGAGTGGATTTTTTCTACATGGACAAGCCTGTCACTCAACTGGCAATCCTTCCTGATCCGATATTTGGCCTTTTGTGCTAAGAATAGTTTATTCACCTCCACTGATGAGCCACTTTCCACAGGGGTCCATGTCTTAATTACATGGTCATGTTCAAGAGATTTTGTGTCTTTCTGGTCTTCCTGCCCACTTCATATGGGGAAATTGGCAAATATTCTTTCATGCAAACTATTCCAGGGCAAGGTACTACTTAAACATTAAATCATTAAGATAATAAATGTGATTGGGAGGTGGGTGGGGAGGCCCTATTTATATATTTGCACTCTTTTTGGAATACCTGCTGGGCCAGAGTTTAAAGGGGAAATCATGCATTACACTCTTCGCTTTTTCCTTTTGGCATTGCTGGCTGCTGGGGAGGATGTTTATGTTACTGTTTATTGAGTTCTCCTTATTCCCTCTTTGTTGTTAAAACGACATTGTGCAAATTGAAAACAAGGTAAGTTTATTTGAAGTGCAATACAATCACCACTGAAGAGATTCCTATAATCAAGCCATTTGTTTCTAAAGAAAACAAGGCAGACTTAACTGACTGTTCTCAGAATACATCCAAGACCCAGAACAAATCAGTCATTCATTCTTTCGGTCTATTGGGCTGGGTGGTCCTGGTTGCTGTAGGCTCTTATTCTTGGCTGTTTGGCTCCTTGGCTGAAATAATACTCTGTAATCACGCTGCCCTCTATGGCCTGAGAAGACTCACAAATGTCACATTTGGGAAAATGTATTGCCAGGTCCAGCTCCTCATCTCATCTGGCCAGACTAGCAGACAATCAAAAGGTATTTGGATCTTTGCATGGAGCTGCCATAGTGTGCTAATAGAGACTTCTGGGGACTGGTTTGGGAGTGGGGTAGGGGAAGGGGATTAGTACTTCCTCAAAGATGTGTTTCTTTAATCCAGTGCTTTAAAAATGAGATTTTTGTTTTTGAGAGGGCATCTCTCATATTTATTGATCAAATGGTTGTTAACAACAATAAAATTCTGTATAGGGGACTCAATGCACAATCATTAATCAACCCCAAGCCTAACTCTCAACAGTCTCCAGTCTTCTGAAGCATAACGAACAAGTTCTTACATGGTGAACAAGTTCTTACATGGTGAACAGTGCAAGGGCAGTCATCACAGAAACTTTCAGTTTTGATCATGCATCATGAACTATAAACAATCAAGTCAGATATGATTATTCATTTGATTTTTATACTTGATTTATATATGAATCCCACATTCTCCCTTATTTTTTAAAAAATGAGATTTTTATTCAAGGTAAAGAGAAGCGTTCATTAATGACAAGAACTCCTGCTGGTCTCAAGCAAGTCTGTTTCCAAAGCAGGCTGCACAAAAATGGATTCAGCTGCAATGTGCCCCAGTTACATCTACTAGGACATTACTAATTTGCTTCATGATGAGTTGGCACACAATTCTTATATGCAGTCCTGGAAGAGCAAAGATGCTACAACTTCTAGTTCATAGAAACTGTGATTTCTACTTCATTTCAGGGAACACGGAAAATGGGAGACACTAAATAAGGACATTTCATCAAGGTGGATCCTTGTAATTCCTATTTAAGCAGCTTTCCACCTCTTTGAATTTATGCTAAAATTAAATGTTCCTCAGAATAAATTGATGTATCTGAATATGTAAATGTATGCATGTGAAATTAATCAACTTGTCTATAAACTAAAACATGTTGGTATGTTCACATTACCTACTGAAAATACCTAGCAAAACTGTTTTAAAGTAAATTCTTCCCCAAGTTTTTTTTTCTAGTACTTTCTCCTCTAAGTAGATTTGCTTACTGGTTTCCAGTCTCCATCCCAACAATGTACAGCTATGATCAGCCCCCAAGATGGAGGAATGTGGGTGGGGTGGGAGGAGTGACAGGTTAGTCTGAGGAGTGATGGGTGCACATCTGTTCTTTTTCTGTTCTCCATCTCACAACCCAAGTCACATGACAAGCAAATGTGGAGCTGAGATTTGAACTGGCTGTCTGACCGTTTCACCCTTGGCCCACGCACCTGACCACTCGCTGTAATGATTGGGCGTGCCCCTCTTTTTGCCATCCTTACTCACTCCAGATGTTATTATTTTGCCAGATCTTTGCCAGGCTGTGGTGCAAGGTAGCAAAAGAATGGTGCAAAATGAGCTTTAAATGCATCTTCTCCATGCTCTACTTCCAGTGGAAATACCCTGACTGGTAACTGGTGATGAGGGAGGCTCTATGTTCCCTAAACATGACAAGAAGAATGATAAGGGCTTCCCGTTGCTTTCCATTGGGAATAGAGTTATAAGTAACAAACATGCAAAAAAACCCCTGATAGACAGAGGTCCCTGTCAAAAGGTGAAACTGGAAAATGATTTCCCAGCTCCAGTGCCCTCAAGTAGAGAGGGATCACTTAAAAATGTTTTTTACTTTATTTGGTGAACATATTTTGTGCTTTGTATATTCCACGTAAGATCAAAGGTTATTACACATTGTGGTTTGGAGAAAGCCTACCTCTACCCTTACCTTTGAATTTAAGAAGACAAAAGAAATTTACTGTTCAGGAGACAAATACAGTTATATGAAGAAAGTATAGTAAAATTCTACATACAAAATGAGTATCTACTCAGGATTAATGGAACTAATATTCCACAGATCAACTATAAGCAAATTAATAAAAGGTATTTAGATGAAAGGACTTCTGAATTTGTATGGTCAATAGAATGCTATTGGTTGTAGAAAAATTAATCTGATACAAGTCACTATGCTTTCAGTGAAAGAGACATAGACCTGACCACAGTAACCATAATATAAAAAGAATTGAGTTTGGTGTCTGTCAAAGCCTCGTGATCAAACAGATACCCAGAGAATGAACTTCCACAGGTGTTCCAGTTGTTTGCTTGACTATAGTACTCTATAATAACTAATAGGATGGCTGCTGGCTCTATTACCTAGCAGATTTTAAAAGAGAAATGTTAGCAACAGAATAAAAGCCTGCACAGTGTGCTTAAAATGCTATGGTTTTTAGAGCCAGACAAGCTAAAACCCAAGTTCCACTACTTAATCGCTAGGTGAGCTTGGACGCAGTGGAATCTTAGGAGCCACAGTTTCCTCTTTCATAAAATGGGAATATTCATTCCTTAGTCATTCAACAAATACTTATTGTGTGATAAGTATGTGGCACACTCATGTGCCAGGCCCTGTTCTAGGCACTGGCAATGTAATCATGAAGAGCAACAGTGAAAGCCCTGCCTTAAGGGCTGCACCTGTGCCAGTGGGGGAAGAGAAAGCCAGCCAGCCACTGAAGGTCCAGTACGGCAGGTGCTGACAAATGCTCTGTGAGCCTCTTTGGGCGGCCGTAACAAAGTACCACCAACCGGGGGGGCTTAAACCCACAGGAATGTATTCTCTCACGGTTCCGGAGGCTATGAGTCTGAAATCCGCGTGCTGGCAGAGCCCTGCTCCCTCTGAGGGCGCTAGGGAAGAATCCCTCCTTGCCTCTTCCAGCTTCGGCTGCTTGCGACCCTTAGCATTCCTTGGCTGGCAGCTGTGTCCCTGTGTGGCCACGTGGCGTTCTCCCTGCATGTATATCCTGTGGGTCTCCTCCTCCTCTAATACAGACACTGGCCCTGTATTTAGAACCCATGCTAATCCAGTATAACCCTATCTCAGCTAATTACATCAGCAAAGACCCTATTTCCAAAGAAGGTAAGGCTATGAGGTTCTGGGTGGACACAAATTTTGGGAGACACTGTTCAAGCCAGTACAGATGCTATGAAGGAGAATAAAGTGGGGGGAAGGGTCAAAGGAGGGAGGGGAGTGATATTGAATGAGGAGGCCTGCAGGAGTGACAGGGGAGCCCTGTGGTCCACCTGGGGGTGAGTACCCAGACAGGGAGACAGCACAGCAGTGCAGGGGCCACAGGTGGGGTCTGTTTGGTGGCTTCAAAGGACAATCAAGAGAGCTGCATGGCTGGGGCCGAATGAGCCAGCAAGGGATGAGAATGCTGGTCTGGTGCTGGAGGGGCACTGGGGACAGGGACACTGTGGCCTGGCAGACCAAGATGAGGACCGCGGAGGCAGCCTCCCTCTGGGGAATTCTGTGGGCTGATGTGAGAGAGCATTTCTGAAGCACCTAACAGCACCCTCTGGAAGCAGGCAAGTGGCAATGTCAATGTTCTTCCTCGTTGCTTACCTTTGCCCCCCTCCCGCTTGCAGACAGCACATTAAAAAATCCCTCTCTCTGGGTTTGGTGCAACTGACTTCTCCAACTAAGAAGTTCTTTTCTACTTAACCTGGTAAGGGATCTGACATTTTCCATTGCTGAAGAGACTGCATTTCAGGGCTTGTATCAGATAAACTCCCGCAAGTAACCTTTAATACGGAGAACACCTGCTAAGCCAGGATACCTGCAGAGCAAGGACAGCAGCTCTGCCTGGTTGGAAATAAACCTTTTGTCCCACACTCTGTCCTCACCCCTGCTTATCCCCGAAGAGCTTCCACAGACCCTGGGAAGGAATGAGGCTAGACTCTAGAAACATCTCTCATGTCTTTTATTTCCAAAGTGGCCCTATGACTGATTTAAGTCAATGGACTTCAACTGTTCACATATCATTTAAAACCGATCTCATCATTGTACTTTTGTTTGAAAAGCATTTTAATAAGAAAAAGAAGTGTGAGAGAATATTATGTAATAGTGCATCACCCACCAATGAATCCTCATTCAATCCCCAGGATCGGTTATCAAGTGTCATAAATATTTGCAAATTTCCAATTAATCTGTGTCAGTTTCACCACATCTTCATTTGTGTTCAGCATAGGCATTTTAGAATGACGTTTCAGTTATTCACTTTATAGAAGTTTCTAAGACTGGTTTGGGAAAACGGCCATGTAACAAGTGGTACTGTGGGCATTCTAATGCTACACTCCAGAAACTCTGGCCGTGGAGACCCTGGAAATACTGCTGTGCCCCTTGAAGAGTATTTGTTTGGTAGACACTTCAGTGGCAAACTGCTAGTATACTGGCCCCTAAAATGTTTGCTAACCAGGCTGTTTGGGATGTTGTTAATGGACTTGTGTGAGCCTTTTGAATTCCAAATTAATACCTTTCTTCTAACCTTGTCCCTCTGATGTCTGAGATGGAAGCGTCTGGAAGGCCACCGCATGGGAAAATGGAAACAAGCAAATTCAGCACTAGCATGTCATGGTGAGCTTTTGAAAAGTACAGACTAGACCTTCTGTTCGTGTTGGGTCTGTGGGAAGGGTGTGGAAGTGTGCAGCACAATCTATACCAGAAAGAGAAAATCTTCTGCAGAGAGATTAGGGAACATTCACCACCGATTATGCTTCTAGTCCTGAAGCCAAGCCCTGGATTCATCTCAGCAAAATGAAATAGTGAAATCTTTCCACCAAGTTGGCTTTCGTCTCAAGATGAGATTTAATTTAACATTTGGTATTTTGAGTGTAGCCTTTGACAGGCCAGCAAGGAAAAACAGCTTTATTTTGTTTGTTTTCTTGTACCTCCATCTCATTTGGGGGTGTCAGTAACAGGGCAGCCTACGACAGGCAGCTGAGCGGTGGGAAAATGCAGCCACAAGGAAGATCCTAGCCAAGCCATGAACTTTAGTTCAAATGCTCATCTCTGACACAGACAATGCCATCCTTTGTGTGAAATAAAAACAGGGACAGAGCTTTGTATGGGAATGGTAATGATAATATGCCCCAAGATTCACTTTCTTATTAAGGCAGGGTTTGTGCAACTCCACCATGAAAGACAACTGTGTATTTACTGAAAACAGGGTCATTGTGTGGTGTCCTGGAAAAATACAAGATCATTCCAAAACTCTTTTTTTTTAATTTAAGGCTCATTAAAAAGTGTGAACTTAATCCTTAGATTAGAATTCCTCTTCAGAAAACTTTCATTGTTTATTCTAAAGGCCTGGGCCTCTTTGACCCCCAGAATATTTGACCTTGACTGCCCCTCCCCCACTCCCTCTTGAAACTGCTTTTTTTTCCTTCATTTCCTTGACTGTTCTCTTAATAGAGTTTCTTTCTCTTCTGACGCTCTGAACAACCCTTAAAGCATTTGTCTTCAAGCCCTCTTCTCTTACTGCTCCGCACCATATTTCCTGTAGAGCAATTCTCTTCCATTCTAAACAATTACAAAATCTCTATTCCAAATCTCATCTGTTCTCCTGAGCTCTGGTCTTTTATTTCTGATTACCAGAGTATCTCGCTTCTACTGCAAATGACACTTGGTTTTAAATACAACTTATTTCTCCTTTTCCCTCTTTCTGACCAAAAATACAGTCCCCCTGATTTTAAAAGTTTAATTTTTGTTCTCATCAATGTTACACATAGTCAAATAGTTTTATTTCATACTGTTAAGTTCTCTGCTCCCCTATTTCCTTCTCCTTCAAGGCAAATGCTTTCAATCCACTCAGTGATTTCTTTTGATATTTTCTCCTTTCCACAAAGTACCCTGTATAAGTTGCTAGTTCTTGCATTTTTCCATTTTAGGCATTAGCTCTCACCATCACCGCCACACCCCTGCACTGTGTCCACACAACCTCCCCAAGTAGTTAAATCACAATTTTGGTTAGATTGATTTTCAAGAATTAATCTGAGCAACATAGTATTTTTTAAGACTTTTTTCTCCTTCTAAAACTTGTCCCTAAAGTTAATAATTTTTTTGTTTTTTTCATTTCCTTGGCTATCTTATTTAATTATCATGAATTACGCCTCAAACTCTTCACTGGAAGGACAAATACCTTTTCCTTGAGTTGGAACCCACCAGGTAGGTCACCAATTTTATCTCGTGGAAGCACCTCCCAGGGAGCCTTCTGAATTGCTCCATCCCAGACAGGCGCCCACCTCCAGGCCTGCAGTGTATCTCCCATCATGAAGAATCCCTTCACCATCTGCCGGGGGCCCTCTTCCCTTCTCTGGAATCGCGTCAGTGTTTTCTGGATCCTCTAACTTCCCATTTCTTGGCACATTCCTTCATTTCTTGACAGTGTATTCTTCAGTAAGTTCCTGAGAAGGAGGAAGTGATAGGTAAAGTTTGCAGGACACTGCATGTCTGAGAAAATATCTTTATTTTGTCGCATCCCCTATGGGTTCTTGTTCATTTGTTCATTCATTCATTTCTATCTACCCTAACTTTAGTTAGTAGATTGACTAAGTACTGAATTCTAAGATGGGAGTCATCTCCCTTCAGAAATGTGCAGGAATTACTCCACTGTGTACTGCTTTGCTCTTGAGAAGCCTGAAACAATTGTAATTCTGATTCCTCAGGCTTTGAATATAATTTGTTTTTTTCCCCCTGTAGAATATTTAGGGTTTTCTTTTCTTGTCCTTAATATTCTGAAATTTCAAGAGGATGTACCTTGATCTAGATCTATTTTTTTTAGATCTACTGTGCTAGGTATTAAACAGGCCCTGACAATCTAGAAATATATGTTCATTGAGTCTGGAAAATTCTTTTATGACTGTTCTATTTCCCAGTATTTTAATATTAACCTTTCTGTACTTTTCTTCTCTGCTGTTTTCTTTTTGCTCAACTTTCATCCCAAACTTTCTATTGATATTGTCACTTTTTCTGCCCTATTTTAATTTTAAAAAGCTCTTTCATGTTCCCTGTTTCTTTTTTATAGCCTCTTGTTCTTGTTTCGTGGAGGAAATATTTTCTCTTCTCTGAAGACAACAATGAGTATTTTTTAAAAATCTGTTGCCCTCAAGTTGCCATTTCTGCCTTGCTGCCATTTTCTCATGAAAAGTTTTCCTCGGATTTGATTCTCAGTTGTCTTCTCCCCATTAGGTGTGACACTGTGTGTATGCTGCGTGTACTCAGCTCTCCCCTGCGGGCTTTGCTGCTCAGTATCCCAACTGGGCATCAGTGGGTATTTTGGGGGAGGCTTATCAGGGAAGGATCATTCCTGAAGAGTCTAAGTTTGGCTGCCAGAGTCGTGGGCAGGGCTACTGCAAGTCCGTGTTGGGCTTTGTGAGAATAAGAAAAGTTCTCTTCTCTGGGAGGCAGCTCTGCAGGAACAGGGCCTGGTGATCAGACGGTACCTTCCTCTGGGCAGAGCCTGCACCAAGGCCTGTGGCTGGAGAGTGGAGCAGGAGCTAGATTTCAGGCCCATGAGCCCTTCCGCCAGGTGCTCTGGGCAAGGCTGAATATGATCCACTACGTGTGATGTTTTGGGTCTGGAGACTGGTGGCAGAAAAGGGCCAGGCATGTAAAATCTCACTTTAATCCCAACTTCAATTGTGCTGTATGTCTCCCATCCCAGAACTCTCTATTTAATCTACTTTTTCCACAGAATAAACTCTGAAGGGCAGTGTCACTGAAGGTGAAGGACACAAGAAATCAAACGATGTCTTTGCTTCCTGAGTAGCTTAACAGCCTCCTCTTTTCTCAGTCCCACCTTTATTCCCTTCAAGAGGAGCCAGGTGTCACTAGCTCCTGTGATTTTAGTAGGCTTTTCATTGCAAAGTACGTTGTTCTCAGCTTTCCTCACTGCTGGCTTAGAATTTAATTTCTTAGTTCTGTTAGAGGGAGGAATCTCTCTCACTCCTGCGCACACGGACAAGGAATACAAAGCATGAAGAGAAAGTTGGAAGACGATTTTATTTAGCAGGGAGAAAGTACACTCTGGAAGAGAGAGCAGGTGGCCTGAGAGGTCAGAACCAGCCCTGCTTATCTACATACTTGCTGATTTTATAGGAAAGTGTGGGAGTTGGGTTAACAGGTTCAGATCATATGACTGCTCTGGCTCTACACATACTCTTACTCATAATGCAAACAGAAAAAAACCCCAAAAACCCAGGGTGGGGAGGAATATTCTAATGATCATGTGAATGGGCCAAGGTCAGACAGATCATGGTGTCCTTTGCGCAGGCATAAGCCTTGGGAATTTAATGCTAATTTAATCTAAGGATCATGTGGATGGGCCAAGGTCTCCTGGATCTGTCTCTGCATCCTTTGTGCAGGCATCAGCCTTGGGGATTTCCCGGCTCTGTCTTACTTCTCATTTTAGGCAAAGGGAGAATATAAACCCACCCAGAGAGCTCACTGGCTTCCACCTCTCCCTTTCTGCTGCTATGTTACTAACTGCCGACTCTAACCAGTTCTACCAAGTCACTTACCACCCAGCTTTAGCTCTTCACCACCCAGAATTGTATTGCCATGCTGCTTCGTCATAGCTGCCTATCTATCTAATCTATCATTTTTTAAAGTACACTATGATTTTAGTGGGATTTCTTGAGAGATTATAGTTAAATGAGCATTTTCAGTCTGTTTTCTTTAGCCAGAAATTGGTCTTGATTTTAATAGAAGTTGTATATAAGATGATTTTGTGACTTTTTTTCTCAATTGTTTCTTCCTCATACTTATCCTTTTCCATTTTTCCTTGGCATTTATCCAGGTTTGCCTTGGGGATGACCAGTTTCTGGGGCAAACGTACACATTTAGTGTGCGTGACTTACTTTGCTTGCACATCTGGACCAGCTGGCCAGTTTTTGTACTGTCTCTGAATGACTTGGGCTGCATTGTTCTTGGAGATGTCAGACTTCTGTATTAGCAAATTGGACAGAGAAGACATAATCTACCTTCTAGTGGGTGAAGGTGCATTGAAATGCCTTTTATGTTTTTTGCTAAGAAGTCACAAAGGAACTGAACTATATTTTGATCACAAGCAGGAAAATTCCTGATTTTCTGTTAGTGCACTTGGTCCCTCAGCATGAAAAGCAATCAGGGGATGATAGACATTTACAGATGAAAGAGTGACATCTAGAATGGTAAGTACCATGCAGTAAGTTAGCAATATGCTCTGTTGGGACCCGTTCCCCTTAACATCACTAACTTTTCCTATTCCCTCAGGTCTCAGCTCAGCATCGTCCCTTCTAGGAAGGCTTCCTTCCCTTCCAGACCCCCCTTCTAGATTGATTTAGAAAAGGTACCAGCTGCTCCCCAAAACATCCTGTGCTTACCCCTGTTATTGAGGAGAACATCTTTTTCCCAGACAGTGGGGGTCAGTTCTTTCTCTGTGGCTCTCTTCTGATTCTAACAGTCCTCCTAGAACATCCTTTTTTTCAGAAAGGCTACTATACAGTTGGCAAGGCTTCATTACACTGTAATCACTTTGATTGAACTTGGATACTTTTCAGGTCTGTGTAGCAATGTATTTACATCTTAGTGTGGGCTATTTCTACAAAGGTCTGTTTCCAGTAATTCTTCATTTTCAGACACTTGGTTCTCAAATTCCATGAGAGGAAACACCTCATCAGAACTTCCTGTATCCTGAGAACGTTTGTCACTCATCTTCCTCCCAGACGGTTGGGAGAATCAGGTGAGAAAACAGGTATGTGCTATAAAGATGCAAGGTATTAGTCTCCAAATACATCCTATTCTTTGTTTATAGTCCAGCCTGCAAGATAGTCTGATGGGTTAGAAAATGACCTTTAATCTGGAAAAAAAATTCTATAATGCAATTGGCTGTTAGATGTTGATTTAACACAAGCTGTCTTACTGTGTATATGAAAGAACAGCTGGACTTTTGTTAGGTTTTTCTTCCCTCCTTCCATTTTTTTGCAGTTTCTTGATGAGTTGTGATGGTGAGCTGCTTGTCCCCAGCTAGCTGACTTTCTGATTTCTTCTTTTGTGAATTGCCTGTTAAAGTGTTTGTTTTGCCTGTTATTTCTGAAAGGACTGTATTTCTCTGACTGATTTGTAGGAGTTCTTTTCACATTCTGAATGGGAATCCTTTGTCTTTACAAGGTCTGTGGCTTGCATTCTTCCTCTCAGTGATGTCTGCACATGAGCAGAGAGGAGCTTTTGTGTCTTAGGACCTGTGCCTATCCCGAGGTCATTTTTAGAAGGTTTGTCATTTTGTCTTTCACATGTCAGTCGAAGATCCATCTCAAATTCATGTTCTGGTATGGTGCCCCACAGCATTGTAACTGGAGCCTGTGAGTGACGAGCTCTCTCTGTCTCCCTCAAGGATCTTGGTCCTCACATGGATTATTTTATCTGGGTGTGGTCCTTCCCACTCAGGCTGGGCTACTGGAGAAGCTGTAGGCATGTTTTGGGGAAAGGAAAGCCCTTCTTCTCAAGTCACCAGTCTTCGGAGGCCACTTGTGCAGCTGTGTCTAATTCTTTTCTAAGGCGATTTAAATTCACAAGCGTGAAGCCACTCTGCAAAAACCTTAACTTGTTCAAAAGTTGGGGAAAACATCAGAAACAAGATTCTTCCTTCCAAAGCAAAAAAGCACCAAAGTTAAAGAGGCAAGGAGAACGTTATTTAAGGCTATAGCAATCAGGGGAGAGATCAGTACTCAGTCTGAGCTCAGTTCTGCTGAAGCAGGGGCAGTGCAGTTTCTCAGGGCTGAGTGTTGGAGGATGCTGGGCCCGCTGCAGGAGCTCACGGGCTTTATCCCAAGGAAGAATAAGCTTCTCGTGTGGTTTATGCTAGGAGGTCGTTTTGGAACTTGGAGCAAGACACCGTGGAGTTGGGCTCCCGCCCTCCCACAGGAACTGGGTGATGGCTCCCCATCTCCTCTGGTGATATAGCAAAGAGGTGGCTCCTAGGTCCTGGAGAAAGACATTCCTGGGCTGTAAAACTGGCAAGAGGCTTTAAAGGAGATTTGCATTCATCTCAAAGGGGCAGAGAATCGACAATTTCCAGTCTTCTAAAGAAAATGCTCTAAGGAGCTCAGAGATCTGCAGTGAGGAAAAGCCTGTCTAAAGTTTAGTCCGGCTGAAGGAAACGTCCAAGTTGCCGGGGTCCTTTTCTTCTCAGAGACGTATTGAAGATATGATTAATAAGTTCGTGCTGGAGCTGCTCCCTGCTCCCTGAGTCGATGACCTCATCTCCCTACAGGTTGGGTGGGCTTTGCAAGAGTGCCAGCGTGGCTTGTGTGACAGGCCTCTGAGCTGCTTTGGGGGCTGACGACTATCAGGACTTCAAGAGGCGTGGCTGCTAGTTGCTGCCAGATGCTGGGTGTGAGTTTGACACCTGTTTCCCCATACACAGAAGAAGGAACCGCTGGTCCTCTTCGGTTCAGAGCTAGCTGCCCTTGGCCAGCGGTTTGCCTGCAGTAAGGGTGGGTGGCCTCTCTGGGTGGTACTGTGGGGGTCTGTGTTCTCCTGCAAAGCCCTACCACATGCCCACCTGGGCTGGTCACAGAGCCGCATCTGTGGGGATCTCTGGAGCACCGCTGGAGGCTGGGACAGGGTCGTATTTCATGTTTTAGCTCACTCTGTCTCATGCACCCACTGCTCACTCGAGGGCACCTCGTCACGTCAGGGCCCCAGGAAGTTTCACTTCCTATGCGAGAGAGGTAGTGAATCTGGGGATTTGCTAAATGGCTTGTCTGGAAAGTCTCTGCACGTGTGTGGGGGGAAGGGCAGCAGCAAGGCTAGAAGGGATCAACGACAAGGAGCAAGAGAGACCATTCTGGTTGTCCAGGAGCCTGGTGGTGCCATGTTGGTGAGGCTGGGGTTGTACCTCATGGGAAAAGATAAAGATAATTTACACTCCTGTCATCTTGCCTCCCAGACTCCAGAGTAACCAGTTCTGGAAAGTTCACCCTTGGCATTATTTCATTGTTTTAAACCAAAAAAAAAAAGGTACAAACTCTTAAGGTTTCTAGTGGTGATTGAAACAAAATTGTCTCATTTAGCTGTCATCAGAAGGATGGCGGAGGGTTCAGTGGTGTGGGGGGTGTCAGAGCTCCCACTTGCTGCTCTGTGTCAAAGAGTCTCTTTCCCTGGGGCTCATTTTTGAATCACATTCAGTAGCTTGGTTCTGCACCTGCAGCCATTACTCGTTTTTTTTTATATGAGTTTTCAATATAATACAAAGGAGTGATGAGCAGTTTTTAAAAAGAAACAATGGCAACAAATGAAAAGCAAAAATACCCTCTCTCACTATCTTATCCAAACACCATATTTGGAGCTCTACTCTTGGTGTCAGGAAACTTGCTTTGCCCCTTTCTAGCTGTGTGACTTTAGAAGAGATGCAGAACCTGTCTGGGCTCTTCTTCACAATGGGAATCCTATATAACTCTCAAAGGAGTCAAAGAGATCAAATTAGAAAATATGTGTGACAGTGCCCCTGGCATAACACTGCCAGAAAAAAATTCAAATCTCAGTAAATAATGAATATTTTTTCATGTAAGTATGTCCAAATATTTCAATTATTGGGGATCCTGTGTTTTCATTTGCTAAATCTGGCCACCCCACCCTGGCACATTGTAGGCACTTAGTAAATGTTTTCTTATTTCCACTTCCTTAGAAACTCATCTAAAAAGGACATCAGATAGAGCCTGATTTAAATGTTGCCAAATTGTAGTTTAAGGATTGGGAGATAAGGAAAAAAGACTAGCCAAATTGGCTATATCCACATTCTTATTTCCCCAGTAGAATAGTACAAAAGATAGCACAAAATACTGAGGACCAGCACAGTCTTCTATCTGATCATTAATTCACCCTTTATGAAGCAATTAAATAAATTATGCCTCTCCAAATAGAAATATAAAATTATGTTTATGGTGAATTTTTTAGTAACATGGAAAAGTTTATAGCATAAAGTTGAGACAGAAAAGTAGGATAGAAAACTGTAGCTGCATTATGATCTCTACTACATGCATAAAAAACCTGGGAGGAAATATGTGAAAATGAGTTGGGCCATTGGACTTTTTTTTTGATCATCTTTCTAGTTTTCATTATTGTCCAAGCTTTCTATAATGAATTTATGACTCTTAGGAATAAAGTAATGTTTAAAGTTCTTTCTTAAATTATGTTAGATTTATAATTTATCAATTGTTTTAAATTATCAATGAAATTCTAAATGAATTAAGCTAGTTGCAGGAAACGGCATATAACTTTAAACTCTTAATTATCAACAAAACATAGGAATTCAGACTATAACAAAAAAAAAACTTTTGTCCTGAAGTATAACGCAAATAGGAAAGTGTGTAAGACACAAATGTACAGCTGAACACAGTTTTTAAAAAACGGAAACCCAGGTAACCACCTTGGTCAAGACACAGAGCATAGCCAGTGTCCCTGAGGCCACCATGTGCCCTTTCCCAGTCCCAGTCCACTCACTTCCACCTAGCTGATTCACTACTTTTATTTCAGCTTTACTGCCTAAATTGTATCCCTAAAACAAAACAAAACAAATTAGTTTGGCTTGTTCTTGAACTTGATATAAATGGAATCATATGGTAAGTGTTTTGCTGGGTCTGGTTTCTTTCAACTCAACGTGCTTTTAAGATTCATTCATATTGCCTAATGTTGTAATCATTTATTCATTTTGTTGCCATGTTGGTATTTCATTGTAGGACTGTGCCACCTTTCTACTGTTGACAGATATTCTAGTGGATTCCAGGTTTGCACTGTTAACCGTGGCTGTTAGTGGCACCCTTGTCCATGTCTGCTGGTACACATACACTTCCTGGGATTGATGTTCTGGCTCCTGTGAGCTGACCTTACTTTGTGTTAATGAGATTTCTACCCATCTGTGGCCACAAAACAGAAAATTGATAAAGACTCTGGAGTTTGGGAATTCGAAGCTGTGGCTCTTGTTGTCGTGGAGTGGTTCTTATTCATGACAAAGTCAGATTTCAAAGGACTGAAAACCTAACAGTTTTCTTAAATGTCAGAATAAACCTGCAGTTATTTAAATGCATTAAAATTATTTTAAATGGCAAGAATCAGTCTTAAAAGGCGTTCTATTTGAAATCCATCACATCTAAATGTGAAGGGCTCTGCTTTGTGACTAATGAAAACATTTGCCAATATTTCAAATTAGACAATTTTGCTTTTAGCCAGAATCAGAAATTTTTGGGGACCTAGAAGAGATTTTAGGGAAACTAGCTCAACCCCTTCATTTCATAAATTGGTAACTGAAACTTCCTTGAGGTCAAATGTCCTCTCAAGGTCATATTACTAAATAGCACAGAATAGAACAACATGCAGACTTCTGACTTCCAACCTTTAATACCATTGAAGTCCCCCAAAAATATTACATTAAGCCACCTTTCAAGTTGTGAAATGTGTAGAAGGCTGAGAATGCAATCCTGCCATTGTCACCATCATTATATCTGATTTATTAATACACCCTGCCTGAGCATCAACCCCTCTGCTTGTTTTTCCTGCCCCAGTGTTACCACGGAGGTACGGTGGCAAGATCATACATTTTATATGGTACTACTGCAGTGGTCAAGTTTTGTAATATTTGACCCATGTATGGCAACAGATGCTGGTAAAACTGTAAATTCTTGAATATTGTTGCTCTGTATTGACCCTAGTCATCTATTATTGCCTATTGAATGGAAGAGCACTAGAGATAGCCACTCTTTGCAAACACTAGTGCTGTGATTCCCAAAGGCCAGTCTGAGATCTGGCACTGGTTTGGTGTTTTTCTTGATCTGTGCTAATATGAGAGAAAAAAGGGACAAGATAAGGAGTTTTTCATAAAGTTAACTTTTTAAATTTAAAGGGACCCCCTTTTAGACAAGATTTGTCTTTCCTACTTTTTTTGTATCTTAAATTGTACTTTTTTCTGTATTTATATTTTTAAAATGTTTTGGAGGACAATGCTTATAAATGTTTTATTCACTCTCCTATCCACAGACTTGGCATGGTGCCTGATGTACAATAGAGATGAAGTGAATATTTAAATGAGTAAAAAGTTAATAACCCTAGTTTGCCCACCAATTTCTTTAGCAGGGTTTGGGGGGAGTTACTAATCCCTGAAATCTAGAAGTCTAATAAATTTCAGGTTGTCACTCCTGAGGAGCAATATAAAACACCTAGTGTTTCTGGAGTGTCCCCCCACAATTTGCATCTAGCTAGAACCTCAGCATGTGACCTTATTTGGAGATAGGCTCTTTGCAGATGTGATAAAGTTGAGATCATAATGGATGAAAGTGAGCCCTGATCAAATGACTGGTATCCTTATAAGAGGAATATTTGGGCACAAGTCACAAGGAGAAGGCCATGAAGTGACAGATACGATGAGGCAGAGGTTAGAGGATGCAGTTCCAAGCGAAGGATGCTGGCACCACCAGAGACTGGATGAAGCTAGAAAAGATTCCCCCCTAGAGACTTCAGAGGAAGCATGGTCCCACTGACCTAGAATTTGCACTTCTGGCCCCCAGAACTGTGAGAGAATGCCTTTATATTGTTTTGAGCCATCCAGTTCATGGTGCTTTGTTACAGCAGCTCTAAGAAACAAATACATAGGAGTTCAGGCTAGGGGATATATTGGGAAGTAGTGGGGGAAAGGGTGCAATTTCTAGAGACTGATTGTAATCTCTCTATTTTGTAATCTCCTATCACCTTTCTATTTGGGAACAAAAAAAAAATAGTGAATACCCACACTCTTTCTTCAGGCTATAATTAATGACTGTAAGTATAGGAAATCATTATCTGTAGGATACTTTTCTATTTTTAGTCACGTCAGATCCAAGGGAAATGCTTTGGGATGGTGTAGGAAGGATCTTTATTAGATACGAATCTTGATGCAAAGAGGTATGAGGCTCTTGGGACAGGTTAGAACTCAAAATGAATTTCTAAACAGCTGGGTGTAAATCAGTTTTTTAAATTAATATATTTTACATGTATAAATATTATAGAAGCCCAGTATTTAAAACAATTGTATGATAAATTCATATATAAGAGGAATAATAAATACTTTGGGGAGAAATAGTAATATATAATTTATATATCTAAATTTTCATGTATCCCATTTATCTTAAACAAGAACCATCTACACAAAAGGAAGTAGGTTAATTTTAACTAAAGATTAAATAAGAATGATAATGCCTATATATGAACTTCCTTAGGGCAGGTATTTTTGTCTCTACTCTTTACTGGGGGTAAATGGTACCTACACATAAAAGTTCAATAAATATTTTTTGAATGAATGTTCCAGGTAATTTATACTGTTACCGGGAAAGGTGGGATTATGTGGTCTCTATTTCTTGGTTGAAGACTTCATTGTTGTGACAAATAACACATTTGTTTATTTCTGTAAGGCAGGATGTGAGAAATAAGGAAAAGACAAAGAATTATGGAATTTAAAAGCATGCACTAAGGTCTGAAAGGCTATCAAACTAGATCTATAAAGCGGACTATCTAAAATGATAGTGGTGACGTAAGCTCTTGATTGATTTCAAATATTAAGTTTTGTGAGGGCAGGGTAAGGCTTCTGAGAGACTAGAAGGTCTCATCCTGCCAGTTAGTAGGGAACATATGCATTCAGCTTGGCCACCTGGGGCCCATTTAGTGCATTAGTGCAATAATTTGCTAAATGGGTCCCTCCTAGTAAAAAACAATGAGTGAACAGTGAGCAATTTAGGCAGGGTAAACTACTAGTAGCTCAAGGACATAAAAATGTGGAACTATAATTACATCCCTTGTTCATAATGTACTAACTAAATGTATTACATTGTATATTGCATCTTTCTGAGTTTATTTCTGGACACAGCTGAGCCTTTAACAATTCAGACTGAAACCATCCCAGCTATCAATTCATGTCTCCATTAAAATTCCAACTGCTTATATTAGAAAAAAAATTCCAAAGATGGTTTCTTTTATCTTGGATCTAAGGATGCGAACAGGTTTGACCTACATGCAAAACACCGCAAGTCAGTTATAAGTCACACAGCATAAAATAAACTGTGGCAGTAAATTGAAAATTATGTTCTCTTTTTCTATACTTGGCTGTGAAAATATTTTAACAAGTTGGCATCAGGATTTGCAACTTTTATATGTGTCGTTTCTTTTCAGGATTATCTTTTAGCATTTTAAGATGTGATTCTTTGAGAAGTGTGGCGAGTCAGAAATGTGGTATTAGAATTTGGAATGCTAAAGGGTAGGGTACATTCGTGAGTTATAGGGTTTCAGGATACTGGCTTATTCCCCACTCTGCTTTTAAGTAGGAGAAGCTGCTATTTCATGGATGTGTGGGAAACATCTGTCCTTTCTGAAATCCTTAGTCAGAGAAATTGTGTAGTTGGGGTTGCCTTAGATGGCTTGGATGGTGTTCCATGATACTGGCAATCTCTAAGTACAAGGTTGCCTTATCAATGCCTGTTATTTCAAGGTTCCAGTTCCTCCAGTATTAAGGATCAAAAAAATCAAAAAAACTCTGATTTTCTTTCTTTTTCTCTTCTCACCCTCAAGTCTAGTAACTTGATTGCAGGTTTGGAGGTAGGACAAGGGATGGATCACAGTGGACCCTTGCTCTTCTGCTCTCCCTCAACTCTGATTTTTATTATTCTGGGTAAAATGGAAAATGGCATCTTTCAGATTATGGACACTATGCATGAAATAGTTTCTGATTGTAGAAATTATATTCTACATTCATCCCTGTCCCCTTCCCCACAACACACTGTTTTACTGAAGCTGGAATGCATCTCCTTTTTCTTCATGTTAAGATACTTTAACATTATTCATTATTCCCCTTCTTTTCCCCATTTAGTAATCCCTCATACCAAGGTTGGCAGGTATGTATGATGACTCCCCAACCCTCCCCTCCAATACGTTGGATACTAAATTCTCTGAGCAATGTTTTTTCTTTAAAATTTTCCCTCTTGGAGATGTTTTGGTTGTAAATAGCTTCAGGGTAAACAAAATTTCTAGAGGATAAAAAGGCAGAGTTGTGGTGATTGTGTAAAGTTAAGTGACAGGAACCTGGGCTAGATTAAGTACAGTACTGTAACTTCTTAGAGAGGTTACAAGTGGGTCCCAATGGCCAATGGTAACAATATTTATGATTAGAACAAACGAGTTCATTACATTAGCTAAAGAAATACAACTCTAGAGAGCAGATTTATAGGAGTTAATATACTATTTCTTAACAGCAAAAATTAAAGTTTTTTAGGGAATTAACCTAGGAACTAATGCATATAAAAGCATGTAAACAGTGTGTGTTTCAGTACTGAAATTTAACATGCATTTTGTTTTTTAATCTTATTAAAGGAAGGCTAAATTAAGATACCATTCTTTTCATTTCTAGAACTAATAGTTTGTGTGAGGGGCTACTTAAGACAACATATGGATTCGTATGGTTGAAATTTACATTTCAATATCATTACATATTTCTCTGCCTTTCTGTTTTCTTTCAGAGTTTGATCCTTCAGAAAGTACTGTTTCATTTGTTCCAGGAAATTTCATCCAAAGTTTAGGTCTTGTTTTTCTGACTACCTAGACTAGATAAGTTTCCTTTGGTTCATTTTTCTTTCTTCCCAGGGCACTTGTATTTCCCCCTTCCCTATATCACTCACTTGTTAAATGTCTTTCTAATCTATAAGTTCTATGAAGGCAAGGATGTGTCTTATTCAATTGGTATAATACAGTGACTGGTATATAGTATGTTTATAATTATTTGTTAAGTTATTGGCTAGACTATCTTATCTGTCTCTGGAGAGTTTGTATTCACCTTAATTTAAAAAATGGAACTCTGCTGTTGAGTGAATTGCAGAATAAAAATTAGTTTCATGAGGCTAAGGGGTAAGACTTCAAAAGAAAAATACAGAAAATCATTTTCAGGAACTTCAAGAATCAAGAGAAATAATTTATTTTCATTCTGGTAGCTTCCTCCAATCTCTTTAATGAGACTGTGTAGGTAACCTAAGAGCAACTTCCCTTACCCTTATTCATTTCTATTATTTCAGCAAGAAGTTCCAGTTGACCTCTTTCCCTTTCCTTCCTCTCTCTCTTTCCTCATTCTCTCTCTTCTCCTTTCTGACCCCTCAATTTAATAACCTTATTGAAGTTAAGGCAAGCACCGGATAGCATGCAGTTGAAAAAGTCTGATATGAAAGACCAGATATATTAAACAACCTGGGGGAATGGTAATTCAATTAAAAAGATTTACCGAATTTAAACAAATAGAAAACTAGCCTAGTCTAGCCTACAATATTGTTCTGACAACAAAGTGCACCTTTTCAGACCATAACTGAACGTTGTAGCAGAAAACAATTTTTTCTGAATGTTGAAAGAAAAAAACAAGAGAGGACATAGGAAAACACACCCACCATGGATCCATTCCAAAGTTTCCTCTATTTTTCACTGCTTTCTGTGCCACTAAGTTCCCTCAGACTTCAAGATCAATGGGAAAAAGTGAGACCCTGGCACTTTGCCTTTTTCTTTCCTTCCTTTTCCCACTTCTCAGGAGTCGGAGAGGATCGGAGTGGGGTTGCACGATTTTCACCAAGCTCATTGAAAAACTGTCCAAGTTAGCATTTCCAGACACTGCCTGTAATCCCTGGCCTTGAAAAAGTTGGGAAAAAGTGAGTTTGGCTCCCTTTGACGGCCAGTTATCCTGTAGTCCTGGGGTTGTGTATCTGTATCTCATACAATGACTGGAGGTGAGCAGAAAGGACCGGGGACCTTCGTGCCGTTTAGGGTCCCTGAAAGCCCAAGCTTTCAATCAGCAGGGAAATCGAAAGTCTTCTGGGGAGCGGGAGTGGGCGGACTGGGTACTAGCTAATGAAAATTTCCAAGCATAAAGTGGAACAGCAGAGGGCACAGTACCCACTGTCCAAGGCCAGCTACTGGCAGCAACGGGCGGGCAGAACCTAACGATTTCTGGAGCTTGTAGTTCGCCACGTTTCCCGCGGGCGTGTGCGTCCCCGCGTTAGGACTACAACTCCCGAGGTGCCTTGCGCGCCGCTCTCTTCGCCACCGCCCAACTCCGAGGCCCGCGCTGGAACTTCCAGGGAAACTGCTCCCACCCCGCCCTCGTACGCACCCGTCAGTTTGTTTACCCTGAGGCCCCGCCCCCTGCCCTCCTTCCGCTGTCCCCACTCCTCCCGGGAATGCGGTCAGGCTACCGATACATATTCATGAGGCCCGCGTGGAGCTCCTACCCTGCCAGCCCCCCCGCCCCCAGCCTTCCCGCTCCCTGCGCTTGATTAATATTCAATGAGCCCAGCTTCGCGGCTGGTTCGCCGCTGCGAGGTGGGGCCTGCGCTCGGGAGCCGGCGACCCGGCTGGGGAGCGCGGCGGGGGGGCGGGGGCAGCGGAGCAGGCGAGCGCGCGGGATGGGACACCGACACACCGACGGAATGCTCCGAATTGCCACATAATTCCCTGGAACGGCCGCGGCGAGCGCCATTGGCTTCTCTCTTCTCCGCGCGCCGCCGCCGCCGTCTCCCACCTTCGCCTCACCGCCTCCCTCTGCGCCCGCTGCCTCCGGAGCTGGGGGGGAAGCGCGGAGCCCCACCGCAATGGAGCCCGCTGCCGCGGCTACGGCGCAGCGACTCCCAGGGACCAGCGGGGAGGACCGAACTCCGGCCCCGGCGGCGGCGGCCGGAGGCGGCCGGAGCCCGGAGCCTGCGCTGACCCCGGCGGCCCCGGGCGGCGGGGCGTGGGAAGAGGCCCCCGGCCGGGCGCAGCCGGGGCCGCTGCCGGGCCGCGCGGGAGGCACGGGCCGGAGGCGGCGGCGCGGCGCTCCCCAGCCCTCCGCCTGCGGGGCCGTCCCGGGGTCCGCGGCCGGCAGCGGCGCCAACTCCCTCCTCCTGCGGAGAGGGCGGCTGAAGAGGAATCTGTCCGCGGCCGCCGCCGCTTCGTCCTCGTCCTCGTCCTCGTCGTCGTCGGCCGCTGCCGCTTCGCTCTCCCCCGGAGCCGCCGGTCTCCCCGCCTCCTACACGGCCTCGGCGTCGCCGTGCACCCGGAGCTTGGACAGGAAGACGCTGCTCCTGAAGCACCGGCAGATGCAGCTGCAGCCGTCGGACCGGGACTGGGTGAGGCACCAGCTCCAGCGGGGCTGCGTGCACGTCTTCGACCGCCACATGGCCTCGACCTACCTGCGCCCGGTGCTCTGCACGCTGGACACCACGGCCGGCGAGGTGGCCGCCCGCCTGCTGCAGGTGGGCCACAAAGGCGGCGGCGTGGTGAAGGTGTTGGGCAAGGGGCCCGGACTCGCGGCCGGCACGGAGCGGCCCCCGGACGCCGGTGCGCGACTCGCGCCCGCCGCGCCGCAGGACTTAGGGCCCGCGCCGGGGAGGAGCGGGCCGGCTGCCGTCGTGGACCCGCCGCGCGCCCCTCCCATGGACCTGCCGCTGCTCCGCGGCGCGGACGGCTGGGCTCGCCGGGCCCCCCGCGCCAGCCCCGCGCTCTCGGACTCCAGCCCGGGAGAGCCGGGCGCCCCGCTCCCTCCGGACGGCGCGGTCGCGGGCCCGGCCTCCGACACCGAGAGCTTCAGTCTCAGCCCCAGTGCGGAGAGCGTGTCCGACCGGCTGGACCCCTACAGCAGCGGCGGCGGCTCCTCGTCGTCGTCCGAAGAGCTCGAGGCCGATCCGACCCCGGCCCCGACAGGGGCTCCGGGCCAGCCGCGCCGGCCGGGCCATTCTCAGCAGCCGCGGCCGGGAGCGGGCGCCTGGACAGCTTCCCCGACGGCCTCCCCGAGTCCGCCGCAGCTGAAAGCCCCGAGGGGCGTCGACGGCCCAGGCGGGGCCGCCTGCGATCGGCCTCGGGAGGAAAAGGCGGCGGCAGTTGGAACCCTTGGCGGTCCCCCGTCAACCCCGGGTGGGAACGGGGTTACTGCGGAGAAGATGCCTCCACCGCCCACCCTGTACGTGCAACTCCACGGAGAGACCACCCGGCGGCTGGAGGCGGACGAGAAGCCATTGCAGATCCAAAATGACTACCTCTTCCAACTGGGGTTTGGGGAGTTGTGGAGGGTGCAGGAGGAAGGAATGGACTCGGAGATTGGCTGCCTCATCAGCTTCTATGCAGGTAAGAAAATCATTTGCACTTTGACGTGTGGGATGTAAACATTTCCAAGGCCCGAGGAATGAGCCCAGTCGGCTGTGGGTTTGCCCAACCCGACAGTAAACGCAGGTCCTCGGGAGTCTTTACAGCTTTCACGTACAATCAATCTGTAATAGTAATGTGAGCGATTTTTTTAATCCTCCAGTTTTCGTCAATCTTGAGGGCACAGAGGTTGGGAAGCAAGGTGGAAGAGGTGGCAGAACCACCGGAAAGTCGAGGAAGCAGGTACTCCTCAAAGAGGCAGTGGTACATTTATTAATGAGAGTGTTTCCTTTGGGCTCCCTTCCTGGGCATGTTGCGTTTGAGGCAGTTTGGGATTTCAGGTAAATTATCAGGTGCATGTAATACAGACAGAGGAAAATGGGCAAGAATGCGTCGTGACACTCTTCCCTGCGTAATATACCCCCAGGAGCTCGTTCCTTGTCAGCTGTGCACTCGTTCAGGTGTCATGCTTATTTGCGCACCTAGTCCTTTATAGAAACCTAAGAAATGTGATCCTTTGAGTGATTTTTTAGATGCTTTTTTTCTCAGAGCTTTTTTTTTTTCTTTATTTCAACTTCCTCTGCAAGTTTGAATCTTGTATCAAAAGTGATTTTGCCTTTTTCCTTCTCTCATTTATTATTTCTGGCCTTTAGAGCCAGAAGTGACCGTTGCGTTGTGACTTGCAACAGGGATCTCAATAAGACTTTAAGTGGTTAGAGTGTGATTTAAAATCCTCATTTTTTTTGGTTCTACATTAAAGTTCTATTTTATTTTTCTATTAATCTATTCCAGCTTTATTGAAATATAATTACGTGTTAGATCAAATTCTTGACTAGGGGTGGCTAATGTTTCTCTTTTCATTTAAGACTTAGAGCTGGTACTAAGTTAGGGATCTATAGATTCTGGTTGTTATATATGAGCTTTATAAGTTGTTTGCATCCTTTTTCTCCTCTGGTTTGAAGAATTATGTTCTCAGTGATAAGGATTTTTATTTAAAATAGAATTAGCCTAACAAAATTAGGTCAAATCTTCCACAACTCTACCATTCTAGTTTGTGGGTGATGGTGGAAAAATAATTATACTTGTAACTTCATTGATCTGTAGCCATTCTTTCTGATGTGTTTTTGGTCCCGCTTGTGTCCTAGTGGCAGTTTAATCAGTTTCAATGAAGAAAGCTTTACTGTCACATTGAAATATGCAGCACCATTAGTGTTCCTGGTGAGTTGTTCCTCTAAGTGTCATTGAAGTTTTTTCTGTAATTCAGGTGGATTTCGGATGTATTTTTGTCTTATAAAGAAAACCTTATCATCATAAGTCATAGTTAGGATATTTGCAGTATCTGAAGATATTGTCCTAACTGGATGACATGTCTAAAAGTTGATGGCCTAGAAAATAGGTGATTTTTTTAAAAATGTAGGAGCAACAACTATGTCATTTTCTCCTGTAGCTCATGTAATTTGTAAAATACTTTAATTTTACAAAAGCATGAAGTGATAATCACACTTGGAGTGAGAACATTTTGTTAACATCAGAATGATAAATGCCCTTATTACCAAACTAAGTACACTGAAGGAAATACATAAATATGTAGCAAGGGATATGTTAAACAAACAGTATTGAGCATATTTTTTTATGGAAAAAGCTCTACAATCTTTGTTTTCCTCATGGTTGATTATGTTGATCGTGATGAATGTCCATGGGAATGGTTTTGGGTGTCATAGTTAGGATATTTGAATCTTTGGTTCCCCTTTGTCTCTTCAGATGTATCTAAAATATTCTAAGTGAATGATGTGAAATTTCAAAAAAATTACCTCAGTATAAAAGTGGCAAGTGGTTAAATCTTACCTTTCCTGTGTGGTCGTTTTAATCTTTTGTTCTTTATGAAAAGCAGTAATTGTTACTTCATTCTAAACTTACTTGCTCTTTTCTATATGCACAGCGTAAATACGTATTTGCCTCTATGTATACACTAGTAAAAATAACTAATGGGGAAGCCACACACACTGTCAAACCTATTCTTGAATATGAAGCCAGTGTACAGGTGTCCTAGAAGGAAGGTGCCTGATTGTTATAAAGCTGTCTAATTGCTTATTGGTTTTTATGCAAAGTTGAATTTATTTTAATCCTGAGTTTACATACCAAATGTCTCTGTGTTGATATTCATTTGCCGTAAAACAAGATTTAGCATGTAGTGAGTCCACTTGCATTTTTGCAAGAAGTTTTTGACCAATAAAAGGGTTTGTTATAAGGTGGTCTCACTCATTATGAGAACATTGTCAAGACTTCACGTGTAGTGAAAGTTTGTACCAAGCAGGAGGAGGTTCCTAGAAATTATCTCTGTTTGGCAGTGGAATGCAGGACACCCAACAGGGAAATGTTACATTTTGGTAGTAAATTCTTTTCCTTAGGAAGAAGAGAATTAATGTTGGTTTTAGATCACACATTTTAAGAGGGTGTTGTGTACCACATTTGGAGTTTTTGTAATTTTACATATAATTTACTTTTAAATGTATTGCTGTATAATACTTTTGTTGATACATGCAGTTGGAGCTAAGGATAGGCTAGGAAGCTGCCTTTGAAACCCTTTGCATATTTTCCTGTTTTTAAATTAAGCTCCTTATCTGCTCTCTAGTTTATCAAGTTTTATCTAGTCAGCTGCCTTTTTTGAGTTCTTGTCCAACCGAGGTCTTTCATTCTCTGGAGGGTCACGTTTCACTTAAATTTTAGTATTTTTAACCTGACTTGTTATTTTTAAAACGCTTTGAAAGCCATTCGTGATTGCTTTGAATATTTAAATATTTATTTGGGTAAAATAAAATGAAAGTCTTTAATGAACTAAAAAGCATTAGACAAAAGGTGCTATCTATTACAGAGTTGTTAATGAAAAGTTAGTTTGAAAATTGTTATTGCACCTTTCAAACCACCATTCTCTTAGCTGATTTAAAATATGAAATATTTAAATGGTTTTATCTGAAGTTACTAGTCTGAAGTATGTTACAGTCTATCAACACTTAATTTCCTTTTAAATTCAGCCATCTTAAATTTTACCTGAAAGAGAATAATTTTAGGTTACAAAAATTCAACAATTTAGTTTGATGTAAGTTATGGACTTCAAAACATTAATGAGCTTGTGTTTTGGACCCTCTGGGGAGTCTGAATCAATGATGAAGGGCTGTATTAAACTCTATTTTTTAGTTTTTGACTCTTTTCTACCACCTCTTAGATTTAGTAGTGTAGCTACTTCAGTTCAAATTGTAATAGTGGGAAAAGATGTTGACAGAATGGAGAGTGTACCCACTGTGTCTAGTGAGCCTTGGACAAAATATTTTTATGTGTGACTTCTTGGGATTGCCCAGGAGAAAATCTCCTTACCCTTCTCACATTTCTCTTTTTCTCCTCTGGGAATGATCAAACCTTACATGGTTTCCTACATGGAAACTGAGAAGGGTGGTTCAGCATTAAGCTGTAATATTGACGAGCAGGCTCTTATTACTATAATTACAGCAGGATTGAGTAACGTGCTATGAACATGTGACACCCGTGTGTGTTTGAACAGTCCTTTTAATTTTCAGAACAAAAGGTCTAACTTAGTTTTTGTATGTTTAAATTTTATATTTGTTGTTTTTGATGTAAAGCTCATGCTGCCTTTTCCTTTAGAACTGTGGTTTGATGACATCTTTTAATATGTTGGGTTTTATTATCTTCAAAATCTTAAAAGGGCTTTCACATAAATTATCTCATTTGTTCTTTCAAAAACATTATTTGGGAGGAGTTGGTGTCAATCCTCTTTTTAGATGGGGAAGCTGGTAAGCAAGAGGTTTGCCTCTGGCTTGTAGTTTTTCCAGTCCTTGGCAGAGCTGAGAATAGAGAGCTTGGATTATTCTGTTTTGCAATTCATATCACTTTCCATGAATTGGTACTGAATTTCATTTACACTTGAATTTTTTCTTGTTTTTTTTAAAAGCATTCAGAAAATATACTATTTTTGTTGGTAATGAGGTGATACAATGCTCTAGTCCCAAGTGGTATTATTCCTTGTGAAATGTGGATGATCCTATCTTTATCATGCTGTCTTCAAAAACGTGAAGAACCAAGACTGGCAAGTTAGACGGTCCGGAAAGAATACTGAAGTGTTCTCAGTATTCTGATTGCAAGTAGTCATTCTTGCATTGAGTTGATATGAAATGAAGTTTACCTACTGACTCTTTATTCTTGTATCCAAGCATGCCTCACTTGTTAAACTGTAAATTTTCATTGGCTAGAGAGAGTTAGCACTTCATCTGAAAAGTGGGTAACTTTTGAGAGTAGAGGTGTGACAATTTGGCTCCTTAAAAAGATAGCCTTACTTGGAGGTATTGACAATAACCATCACGAAAGGTTTGCTTAAACCTTTTATTTAAAAATAGAATGACTTGTATTTTAGTAATCAATAGTGCTTTATAGGTGTCAGTATGGTATTGTACAATGTTTATGATTCATATGTAATATAGAGCTTAGAAAGTAAGCTATGCTCCCTGCATTTCATAGTTATTCCTAAAGTAGTGTGTCTTTTGTGCTCATGGTAGGGCTTAATGTGTGTAAATTAGTTTGTAAAGTTTCTGTCTTGGAAGTTGTATCCTTTTGTTGCTATAAGATTATTAAATCAGCCACCTTAAATGATTGGTCATCCAAAGATGATTTTTTAAAGAGCAAGGTGTTGTTTCTTATTTTCTTTCTTTTTGGAACCCTGATTTTGACTTATTGGTAACATATCATTCATTGACCTTGTATATGATCCAAGCCTTGTATAATACTTGACATTTTAATTTAAACATTTGTTGAATTTGTGGTATTTTGTTAAGCAACTGGTGATATGTGCCCTGATTCTTCAGCCTTCCATCCTGCTTGAGTCCCCAGGGATGTGCTGAACACACGTACACACAGAGGCATTTCTCCCATGGGAGGAGATTTTGGATGTGCCACATACTATTAATGTCTTCTGTTTCACATGAGTGAAGCTCTATGTGGATTTTGAGAGAGCAGTTCTAAGTTTTCTTAGAGTTAACAGGTGTTTTTCCCCCTTTTTTCAAAGGCGTCTCTTACCTCAACTTTGTGATGAATTTAATGAGGCATCTGTCAAATGAGGCATCTTAGATTTAATGATTTTGTTATGTGCCAGGGTTGAACACAGTTCAGTCTATCTGTGCAGGAGAAGGGTTTAATTGTTGTACCATGAAAATTGAGAGATCCTGAAGCCACTCAGTAGAAAAGCTTTTCCTTTAATAAAGATGCCTGACATTTTGAAAAAGAGAAAGATGTTATTGAAGTGTTCAAAACAGTCTAGGAAAATTAAGCCTTTAAAAAAAGTCCCACCTTCTAAAACCCACTCTGCCACTGTAATTCCAGGCATCTGGTACAACACTGGTAATGAGGGGTTTTGAATCTGGTCTCAGTCCCTGTGCTTCTAGGGCAAACCCTTTTATACTTACCTTTGGTTTTCTAAAGATAGTATAATTAAAACAAAACAAAAAAAATTGGCCATGTGGATTCTTCAGACATATTAGGTATTTATAACCTAAGTCTATGATTGGTTGTTTTTGGATTTGTATGAAACTTCAACTCTAGGCCTTGGAAATTTTGATAAATTGAAACTCAAGGATCTGGAAAGAAGACTTTAATGACACTGATTAAGGAACATTAGGATATTTGGTTAACTACCCAGTAGCGGCTCTTTCAAGTTGGGTGATACTGTACTTTAGAATCAAGCGTAACAACAGTCACTGGATTACTGTAGTGTTACTATACTTTGATAGAGGTTAAGTGGTTTTGTTATACATATTGTGTATTTGGTATACAAGTCTGGTATACCTTTTAGTATGTTAAATGAAGCAAAGTGTAATCATCCCATACTGACACATTCATGTTGAAATAATGTTTCCCTGTTGTATTTTTATGTTTGAGATTGCATTAATATGTTATAAAATGTATTTAATGATAAAGTGTCTCATCGAGTTATAAGTTCACTGGCCTCTTAGTGTGGAACCTGTAAGTTCTGTTGGAAATTAAGTGAAAAAATTTATCTGTAGGATGTACATATTTTGTGTTGGTAAATGTCAGCACTTTAGCAAAAACAAAAAAATATTCAGAAATTTTTGTCATATACTTTCCCAAGTTAAGTTTGCTAAAGATAAACTAGTCTCATTTCCAGTTGCATGAAAGCATTCAGTTGAAGACTGAATAAAATTTGAAATAACTTGGCTTTGGATCTTTTCAATAATGAGTGAAACATCTAAGTAGAAATTTGAAGTTTGAGATAATTTTAATTGGTAGATTTTTTTCCCTGCATTTTCAAGCAGGAAGGGCTTTGTATTTGTTGCTGTGTACTTCTACTCACACGTCTGATGGAGAGCAGTTAAAGAATGAATCTTTCATATGTCTGCCTCTGTTAATAGTACATTAAAATGTTTGGGCCTTCTTTTCAAATATGAGGCACGTTTTAAATACAGCTGATGAAAGTATGATCTGTATTTTTTTCATTGCCTATTTAATAATTACTTGGGTTTTACAATCAGTTCACTCCTGGTACATTATCCAAAGAGTGGAATTTTATACACAGAACCAGTTTTTTAAAAAATCTTTATTGTTAATTATGAGAAATATATTCCTAAGGAATTCTTTCTTTGTTGCCATCCATATTTTGAGAGCCTGTCTGGCTGTATCTCAGTGCTTGAATGGGTGCTTAATTGTGGTTTCTGAGTTGGCTGTTGTGTCCCAGGGTCAGGGGAAAGTAACCTTGTTTTTCTCAAAAATTGCTCTGAGAAAAATTTTTTAAGGTTTTATCTCACACTCTGTTTGAGAGAAAATGGTCTGTGGTTTAAAGAAACTGGTCTGCGAGTTGGGAAACTTGGTGTGATTTTGGCCATTCATTTTACCCTGTCCTGGGCTTCACTTTACTCATCAGTATTAACAGTGAGCTTGGAGTAGAAAATGTCTAAGAGCTCCTCCAACTCTCAGCATTCTGGGCTCCGTTAGAGAGCCTTTTCAAATGAGGACAAAGTTGTAGTTGTTTTAAATTCTTTAAGACCTGTCCATGGGTTTAAAACAGTCAAATCCCTGCCTTTTCTTAGGGACAGAGGAATGGATTTGGACCTAATAATACACACAAGATAATTTGAGATAACCAACCAAAGCAGACCACCTTTTTGATGTAGATTAGGATTAATGACAATGGATAATGTTTGATTCACCCTCTTCCTCTGGTCCTATCTCTCTAAGTAGACTTCAGCGTGCTAGTGATGAATTTAATGAAGTACAGCCTTTTTAAAGTTAAAGTGAGATTCTTAAATTGATGCATAAAGCAAGATGCTTTCTTAATACAGTTTATAAAGTTTACTTTAATGATAAGTCTGTATTTGAGGGATCTAAATGTGGAAAACTTACTGGTTCATTAGCTTTAATTGGTGGTGAGCTTTGTGCCTGTGTATTTTGTGCCTAGAGTCAGTAGGGGAAAAAACACTCAAAATAAAATTTTTTGTACTGTTATTTTCATTAGATTATAGAATTTAGGATCCTTTGGAGATACTAACATCTGTATTTTTATAGGTGAGGAAAGCAAGCCTATAGAAGTCAAGTGTCTGGTCTAAGGTCATTGACCAAGTCAGTCTCAGAATTAGGAATAGCACCAGGATTTGGATTATCCATTCATCCATCCATCCATTTTCTTTCTTTTCCTCACTGTAAATTTACATGCTTATTCTCTTTGGATCCACCTTATATTTAATATTCCAAATGAAAGTTAAAAAAAAAAAGGAGTGCGCTTTACACATTGGTATTTTCTCTGTTACTTAAAGATGTTTCTGTTTTTTTTCATTCTAATTATGCTCTTGAGACATTGCTTATCACTTGACAGATTATGGGGGGCCATGTCTAATGGAACAGTTGGGTATTTTAATTGCATAGATGAAATCAGATTTCATCAGTGATACTCTCCTCTTGGGGATTTATGATAGAATTTTAAAGCTTATGGATGGTTGGCTGTGAGGGGTTACAGTGCTGGATAATCAGGAAATCAGTGGTGATTTGTGTGGTACTTAGAAGTTGAAATTATTAGAATAGAAATGTTGGAAAAAGATATTGAATTTTTAAAAATATTAGGGAGAAAAATTTAAGAACAGATATGGAAAGAATTCCCATTTAGACATATGTTTTTTAAAAAGATTCAGTATTTTATTATTTACTTCAGTATTTTTTTTAAAGAAGAAAAGGTGTCTTCTCATAATGAAATGCGCATACTTACTCAGGTGCACATACACAGTTCTACTTTGGTGTGATATAAGAAAAAAATTGAAACAACCCAGTTCAGTAATCTCTGGGCTTTTGTTGTTTGCTGGTTTTGGAATTCTTTATAATGAAATCTGCTGCTGCTTTGAATATCTCCTCTCTTTCTAAAAAAAAAAATTAAAAATTCTCCTATTGGTAAAGAGATTTGTGAATATTTTTAGGGGTGAGAGAGAGCTTCCTTGCTGTATTAGGTTCCACTTTGATTTAATCATTTGCCTTAAGCAAAAGTTTTAGCTTCTCTTACAGGGAAGCTAATCTATGGAGTCAATTCCTCAAAGATGACTATTCATTTTTAATATGAGGAAAGGGACTTCTTAAAGTACAGAAGTATAAAAGGGTAAAAATACGTTGGATCTGGCATGTGAAGTATGTACTCCAGATGCTGAAGAAGAGGAAAAGTACCTCTTGATGGTCTCCTAGGCGGCATGGCCTGGGGTAGCTGACAGTAATCAGGATCTCTCCTAAGGAAAGAAAGAAACAGCCCTGGAATTGAAGGAGGCTGGTTCTCTTGCTTACCTCACACATGCTTTCTCCATTGAGTACTGAGGTGGGATGTAGTGGGAGATGGTAGTCATATTTATGGACGGGAGGGGGAAGGTAGGGTAAATAGTCTCTGGTGGGGGAAAAAACCTCATTTAAAAAAAATTTGCAGTTCTTAAATATTTAGAACATTTTTTCACTTAATATTTGGTAACTTATTTCTGTTGTGAATGACCTATTCATAAACTTTGCCCATTTTTTTTGTTTGATATTTGCCTTTTTCCTACTGGTTTATAAATGTGTTTTGGGGGGCATATTTATAGAGACCAGCTTTGTTTCATAAGTCACTAACTTTTTCTTACCTGTTACACTCTTATGTCAGTCTTTTCCTCTAGGTATTCAGTGTTCTGTGCCGTGCTTAGGGAGGCCTCCCCATCCCAAGGTTAAAAAAATTTTTTCCCAGTATTTTCCGTGGTATCTTGTAGTTTTATTTTCTATGTTGAAAATTTTAATCTGTCTGTTGTCAAAAGGATAGAAAATAAGAAAGAACAAATTGTCCCATACTTTTTATTGGAGAATAAAGTTATTTCTTCACTCATTTAAAATGCCACTTTTCCTGATTTATACTTTTTTTTTTTTTAACTGAGAGGCAGGGATTAACATCTATGATATAGAACAGTGTAAGTTTACCAGCTGTTTTGTATTTGTTGAGGAAAAATAGGGAGAAAGGGAAAGATCTTTATCTGATTCCTACTACAATTCTTTTTTTACTGCCTAATTTCCTAATGGCTGTCTGTACTATATTACTTTTAGGATGGCAACTCATGTACTTCTAGAATATGGATGTATCAAAATAGTCCTTTCTTATGGATACTTTGACATCCCTAAATGGCTGGGGTGGGAGTGGGTTAGCTGGAATATCGAATACTGTTTGGATATGGCTTCTTCCTTTATATACTAGAAATCTTACATATAATACATAGAACATGCTTATATGCAGAGATATGAAGTAGTGATTCCCATTCTCCAAATTTTGAACTCTTTGAATAATTTATCTTGGATTAGGCACTGATTTCAGATGGTTATTTATGCTGAAGAGATTCCCTTTTTCTGGAGAAATTCTGGGGACTACTCTGAAAATCACTGTGAAGTATGTGATTTACCTTTTAAATAGACAAAAATGAAGACTAACATACCCATTGAAATCAGTAACGACTTTGGCAGTGGTGCTTTGAGGTTTTCTTTGGATGAACTGAGAAGGTGTTTCCATGCATAGTCAGGAACTGAGATGACAAGAATATAATAATGCAAAATAATTGTTATGAGATAGCTGAAAGCTGTGGTATGGGACCAATGTGCTGATGGAACCTGTGTTGATTGAGCACTACAGGTAAATGAACTCCCAGAAAAGATGTAGTTTTAGTGGGGCTAGGGGAGGGGAAAAGTCATGGATGTCAAACATAGCAAAGTCAAACTAGAACACCTACTAACTTTGCTGAGGCAGGTTTTCATGGTCTAGCGACCAATCCTTAGTTATTAAGTGGTTGCTTGACAAAAGTTTTGCTACTCTTGCATTTTGTGGCCTTCTAAGAGTCTGATAGAGAACTGGGTTTCTTTTGTGGGCTTTTAGTTGTATTGCCTAAATTCCAAATCATCTTAACTCTAGACATGAGCACATTAACACTTACTGGAAAAATTTTAGGGTTCTAGAGAGACCTATTGCCTTAAAATACTAAATGAAGGAAAGCTGCAATTGCCAAACTTATTTCTTTCTTCCACAATGACATAAGATGACCTATTTCTTTAATTTGAAAAACAAGTACAATAGGATTAATTATAATTATACCCCACTGTATATAATGTTCAAGAAATTGAGTAGTATTTTGTTACTTAGCAAACATATCATCCTTACTATGTGCTGGGCACTATTTTAAGTACTTTGTAGATGTTAACTAATGTAATCCTCTCAACAACCCTATGAATTAGGTAATGTTATCACTCCAGTGTTATAGCTAGAAGAACTGAGTTATGGAGCAGTTTAGTAACTTGTCTGGATTTGTACAGTGGACAAGATGTGGGCAGAATGCAAGTCCAGTTATCTGATGCTAGAGTTAACTAGTAAGTATCCACCTTGGTTTGCTGAGTGTGGAAAATTTATCCCTAATAACCTTCTGGGACCAGATTGGGCAGATCAGTGTGTGGGAAGCATAGACTTTGAAGTAGTTAAGGATTGGACTTGAGTTCTGGCTGTGCCACTGACCCCAGAGCTCTGATTTTCCTTCTCTGTGGAAAGAATAATACCCAAGTGCCACACAAGGTTGTTGAGAAGATCAAATGAAATGAATGAAAGTATCTAGGATGACAGTGCTAGTTACAAACCAAGCCCTAGTCTAGGGTGGAAAGAGCACTGAGATTAACTAGGCACCTAGATTTGACTGTGAGCTGCTTCTTGCCCTGATGTGAAACCTACAACGAACCCATTAACCTCCTTAAGCCTCATTTATGAAAGAGAAACGTGATAAATTTGCCACAAAGAACTTTATTTGAGGTTCAGATTTGAGGCCATATGTGGAAGTGCTTTGTAAACTGTGAGATGTTACTCAAATGAAGTGTGGTTTTATTCTTTTTAGCAATAGTAAATTGCTACAAATGTTAATTAGAGTTAATTAGGGCTCATTAGGGAATATGGGATATACTGTTACTCAGTGTCACTGGCCAGCTATATGCCTTTACTCATTCATTCATTCACCCAGTAATTACCATGAATATCTACTATTTCAAAAGCACTTTTGATTCGAAGGTAACTAATTTGAATTTTCTAGGATCCCTTGAAATGCTTATAGATTTGAGGGCATGTTAGTGGAAACAAGCAAGTCAGCATGTGTGATGCAGTGGTGCAGAGTGCCCTAATAGAGGCACAGTGTTCACAGATACATAGTAGCAGTAAAGGGGAGGGGCTCCCAGCTCTGTGTGTGAATCCTCAGAGAGCACTGGAGCCAAATCTTGAAGGACCAGAAGGAGTAGACTATTGCCATAATTCTGGAATCCTGAACTGTTTGAGGAGTCATTAGTTATTAGAACTTAATAGTTCAATGTCCAATCAGACTGCATTTAGGATTGGTAATTCCAGTTTAGTCCTTTAAGGTTTACTAAGTACCTATCTAGGCATCTAGGCCTTTTTATCCACTTGAATCATTTGGGCTCCATAGTTTGATATCATGGTTTGTAAGGATCTAAGTTCTGGGTTAAACAAATACTAATTTTGCTTTTTGAAAAGAAAATACAAATTGGCACATACTTGGTTTGCCCTGAAGCCTGGCAGGGGGCCTGCAGTATTGAAAGACATTCTCTTATTTCTTGTTTTAAGGTCTTGTGTGGGTTTTGCTATCCTCAGATTTATGAGATTTATGGGAAGTGCTTTGCGTTCTTCTGTAGGCAGTTACTTTCTTTTAGTTCAGAGTAACCAATTAATGTAAAATTTGGAAGGTGACGAATTGGTCATAATCTGGGGATATTATTTTTAACTTTGCCCATCTACTTTCTGGATCTTCATTGATGAAGGTTTTTTTTTTTTAACTTGTGTGAACTAGGAGGAAACACAGTTCTTAAGTGTTCATTTAACCAAAACAGCATGTCAGCTCTTTAAACCATGGCTGTAAAACCTGGTCTATCCATATGGCAAGTTAAGTCTTTACTAAAGGCCTGTTACAATGTTTTTTTGTTGTTTTAAGTGGAAGGCAAATGTCTCTGAAATTCTCATGCATTAGTGTGAGTGACAACACTGGAAAAAGGTCTTCATTTTTCTTGTTTTGTTAGTTTTAAAATTATGACAAATACCATGGAAAAAAAGTAATTTAGATCCTGTGTAACTAGAGTAAGTCATGCTTCCAATTCTAAACAAAGTACTTCCAGTCCATGTGATCGGCATTTTAACAAGTTCGTCCTGTGATTCGTCTGCACAGCGCAGTTTAACAAGTGCTTGCATTGGATGAATTGGAAGTGGGAGAGATTAGAATTGGAGGGAAATCATTAGGTTTGCTGATGTACTAAGGGCTGAACTAGAGCAGGGGAGGGAGAAAGGGAGAAAGATGTAGACGTTATCTGAAGACTTAGTAGCTAATTGGCTGTTCGGGAGATAGAAGCTCAAAGATGGAGTTTGTAGTTTGATGGGAGAAGTGTGGGTCAGTTTGTGGAAGAAGAAAGCAAGAGGTTGTACAGGGGTATCACTAATTAACTCAGTAAAGCTGGAGGGCTAGGCACTAGAGTTAGGAGTTGGTGATGTGAGAATGAATGAGGGTGTGTCTCCTGCTCTTAATATTTACAAATATTTTTCATTTGAGGACTGATTTTGTAGAGGATGAGTTTGAAATGGCAATACACATTAAGCTGACTGTAGCCATGGGCAATACACATTAAGCTGACTGTAGCCATGTAAATTAAATGCACCTGGCTAACCACCCAGCTTCTAGATCTCAGTGGAGTTTTGTTGCTTTCTCCTGCTTACCTAGTATATGGTAACTCCCAGGAAGGAGACATAAATACTATTTATTTACTTTTTTTTAAAAAATAAGGGCCATTTTTTCACAGACAAAATAAATGCTAGTTTTTGCTGTGGCTGTGGACAAAAGTGAAGGGGCTTAAAAAAGAGTGTTTATGTTAAATTTATGAAGCTCTCAGGATGAATGCCTTTTGAGGCTTTCCTATTTGGTGTGTGTGCATGTGTGTGGAAATTTACATAAACAGTGATAATAAAACTTGAAATGCCTTAATGGAGGTATTTGCAGAGTGACAAGGAAACCCAGAAACCTGGCACACCAACTCTCCCTGGAAGGGGAAGGCTTTAAAGGAAAGGCTTCTTGGGAAGGAGCCCCTGTGTGAATGGGGGACTAGCATTGCATGGAAGGGCATGTCAGGAACTGAAGCATGAATGAAAAGACACAATGTGAGTGGGGAATGGTGAGTAGCTGGAGTGATGAAGTGTTAGGTGATGAGATTAAAAGTGGTAGGAGATGAGACTCAAAAGGAGGTTAGGTTCAGATGGTGAAAGGCCTCCCATGCTAAGGACTTGATTTGATAAGTATGGGAGCTACCAAGCATTTTAAAGCAGCAGTGACACAATCAGACTGTGTTATGGGGCATTAAGGGGGCAGCCAGCTGGAGGATGGATTGGAGAGGGAGCTTGGAGAGACTCAGAGCCTGCTTGGTGCAGCCTTTAATAAACATTAAAAGCACTCTGTTAGAAGCTAGAGATCCAAAGAAAGAACGGCCTTGCCTCCGGGGTTCACCTAGCAGGAGAGAAGGAAATCATTGCAACACAGAGTATGCTACTTCTGAGGTTTAAACAGTGTGATTGTCATACCAAATAGAGAATTAATCAACTCTGCTGCATTTGGGGTCAGTGGTACAGGGTTTTGAATATTAGAAAGAATATGCCAGGAGTAGGAGTGGATGGAATAGAGCATTCCGGCAGGGGGACCACGGGCTGCCTAAGAACCAGATAAGGAAGATCTAGACTAGGTCAGTGCAGGTGCAGGACTGCAGACATATGGGAATTGTGTAGAATGTACAGTTCTTGGGTCTCATTGAATGATTATAGCTGGGAGAGAAGGAAAAGTTCAGGGTTTATTATTCATTCTTGAATTGATTTGAGTATCTCTTCCATGTCAGGAAGTGTGTTACTGTATTCCATGTCAGGGTATTGCATATCAGGATGTCTTGGAGTTTTCTCATTTGGTTAACTGTAATCCCTCAACTAAGGCAGAGTATAAGAGCAGGAATTGGCTGTAGGCTGAAGGAGAGAGATGGTCACTTAGATTTTGGATGTGTTAAAATGTAAGTTGCCCAAAGGACATCCAGGTATGTTTGAAGAGCTCAGGGATCTTCTGTGTTTAGGTAATAGTTGAAGTCTTTGGATTGAATTAAATTGCTTTTAGAGAGGGTCGAGTGAGGAGAGGGCTAAGGAAGCAATTCTGAAGAACGCCTATATTTAAAAAGTGGTAGATTACGTTGAGCGAAAGAATTCAGATACAAAAGAGACATACTATATGACTATGTTTATATGGAGGTCAGTTAACAGGCAAAACTAATTTTTGGTAATAGATAATAATAGGTGTTACCTTTCAGAGGGACATTGATGGGAAGGGACTTGATCCATCTGCTGTTGATAATGTTCTTTGTATTTTTCTGGGTTTCAGTTTTCTGGGTATATACATAGTGAGAATTTATTGAATGTACACTTACTGTTTGTGTGCTTTGCTTGATAAAAGTTATTCCTCAGTAGAAAGAACAGAAGTATTCTTGAAGGAAGACACTGGAACATTGTTTCTATGCTGAAGGGAAAGAGAGACAGGGAGAGGCCAGGGATAGATGGATGAATGAAGGATGATGGATGAATGAAGAGGGACAAATAAAGTCCTGGAGGAAATAAGGGGTGGAATATTGAACACCCATGAAGGAGTTAACCTTGGGTGGGAAGGGGAATGTCTGTTTCTTGAGGCTGTTGGGAAGGATGGGTAAAATAAAGATTGACTTAAGTGAGAGTTCAGGAAGTTGGGCTTCAGTTTTCTTAGTGCATTAGAAGGCAAGGAAGAGCCAGGTCTTAATATTTTTTGTTAATAAGTTTAACTTAATAAGTTTTTTCTTGAGTGAATCAACCAACTAATCATAGTGTATGCCCTTTTGGGAATTTATGATTGATTTCAACCCCTGCCGAATTTTCTGTAGAGTGATCCTTTCTTGGACTGTCTAAAGTACCTTACTGCATTGGAGAGGGAGGGTGGGTAGTAAACTAGAGGTGGAGGAAATGGGTGCCCAGCTTGGTGGTGCTTACATTTGGCAGGTTTGTTCTGCATGGTTTTGATAGTGCAATTTGGTTTCCTCCTCCCTGTCTGTGTGTGTGTGTGTGTGTGTGTTGTGGGGTGGGCAGGCTAGGTACGGAGCTATGGTGGTCAAAAGCCTTCAGAGAAGTTGGAGCTAGTAAATGACAAAGCTGGGATTGTCCCTTCCATTATACTGTGTTCCTTAAAATCACTTATGGAGTAATAAAACTTCTGAGATAGGTTTTTTTTTTTCTCATGACCTATTGATTGTACTTGTAGAAATAAGAGCTTGTTCTGAAGAATGTATTTCCCGTTCCTAAATTGTCAAAGTGACTTGAATCTGTTCATAAAGTGAGCATGAAGACATGATAAATTGTAAGTTTAGATACATATAAACCAGATTGTATGGCAGATAATTATTGTTAAATAATAAATACTGTTACAAAATCATGTCAAACCTATTATTTTTCCTCTTGTTAATTGTATGCATTGATTTTCTGTTTGTGCTTTGTACTGGACTGGATACTGAGATTTCAAACCACAAGTATGAAAAAACATACATGGAGCAGTTCAGTTCTTAAGAATATGATTGCCCAAATACTTACTGAAGCCTCTAGATGATCTGGTTACTTTTTAGAGTACAGTTACAAAGTTAGTTTCTGTAAATTTTTATGTTTTGGAGAATAGGATAAAAACTCTTGAGAAACAAACACAATTGTGAACTCTTCATATCAAACCTTGTGAATTGCCAAACAGTAGTAATATTGAGGGAAGGGGGAGACCATTGCTTTTGGGTTGGAAAGCCTGGTGGATTGGTGGTAGAGTTAATGTTTTTTGGTTGTTTTACTTGCTTAGGAACTTCCTGTTTATTGGGCTGGCAGTTGTTGGCACAAAATTTTGTTTATGTTCAAAGGTTAGTGATTAGTACAACAGAAACTGTTTTTATATGGAATACTGTCTTCTTCCCCCCCATCTATTTCAAACTAAGTTGTGGAGTTCTTGTTTCCAAAGGCATAAGGTGCTTTGAAGGTTGGGGAGAAAGATGAGTCAGACAGTTAGTCTGCTTTTTCGGAAGCTCAAGCCAAATTGCACAAGGACGCAGGTAATCATGGAACAGAGCAGGGTAAGACAGTACAGGGAGAGCTCTCTTTCCTTTCTTATAAATTCCTTGTCCCTACCTCATGCCAGTCTTTAATAAGACAGACATGGTCCCTGCCCTTGTGACTTCGCAGCAAGGGGGCTTATCAAACACATACTTATATAAATAATAATTTAATTGTAATTGTGATGTGTGCCACTAAGGAAAAATCTAGTATTTTTTTTTATAGCAGTGAATCCTTGTTTAAGCTGAGACCTGAGGGATAAAGAGTGTGTGGGGGCTTTGGGTATAGGGTACATGGACGAGCATTCTAGATGGGGGAATGGTATGTGTGCAGGCCTTGAGCCAGGGAGCCCAGCATGTTTAGGGACCTAGGGGAAGGACCGCTGTGAGTGGAGTGGAATGAGTGAGACTAAGAGTATCAAGAGCAAGGCTGGAGAAATAGGGCAAGGTCCTGGGTGTGTGTGGTCTGGGGTCAAGTTCTGAGTGCTGTGATCATCATATTTTTTCCTCCTTAAATTAAATACAAAATAGGTGGATATGCACTCTAGGTTATGCTGGCTGCCAGGGCCTTATAGGTCTCAGTTAGTGTTTTGGAAATGATTGTAAGAATAGTAGGCAACCATTTCACTGAATTATCAAACGTTATTTAGATTTGTCTCCTTCAAGACAAATAACTATCATTTTATAGCTTCCTTTTATCCAATCAGTAGGAGGGATAAAAGTAACCTCGTCTTTTCTTTGTTTACTAATATAAAAGCCTTCTATTCTGGACACGCTAAAAACAGCCACTTTCCTGTGCACTCCTGACGCATGCTTTCTTCATCTTCCTAGCTGTCCCTGGCCACCAAATTCCTTACCCAGCTGCGTCGGTTCTGCACTGAGAACCCAAGTCCAGATTACATGGGGCTGTGGTCTGATATTAAAGGCATATAGCCTTTTTATTGACCTCCCAGTAATTTGTACAGAAAGCTTTATCTTACCCTCTTTTTGCCCTGCCCCAGCCCACTCATTCTCTAGAAAAGAAAAATTAGTACCTCTCATTCAATGAGTGTGTAAACATTCCCTGTAGTACCCTCCAGCTTGTCCTAGTTCATCCCCAGTGATAATAAGCTTTGCCGAACACCAAGCGTGTTTGATTGAGGAAATTAAAAAACACCAATTCAGTGTATTCTCTTGGCATTTTAGCAACCATCTTCCATTTTAATGAAGTTGGAATGTGACATTACAGTTTCTATGTCCTTTTAGGGAGACATTAAGTGAGATTATACCTGCTTAGGATTTCTTTTCTGTACACTTTTTATCCATAAATGAGAGAGGTCCCAGGGTCACTTATGCACAGTCAGTTTTTCAAATAAAGGTAGGTTAATTAGTTTCTTTATAGTTTTTATTGAAGCTGTTACTCTCTGTTCTTCTTTCTCCCACTCTTGGTCTTTATCTCGTGAATCACTTTCCTGATTTTGATGAGATCAAGTGATAGTAAATAGGAGAGAGGTAAAAACCTGTTTTTATTTTAGGAATTTATTGTTGTTATTTATGGGAAGTGTACAAACATTTAAAGAGTAGGCAAAATAGTGTGCTGAACCCTTGCATACTCTTTGCCTGGGATCAATTACCTGCTCTTGGCCAATTTTGTTTTATCGTGATTCCCCTTCTTCTGCCTAAATTATTTTGAAGCAAATCCTAGACATCTTATCATTTCATTTATAAGGATCTCTAAACTTAAGTATCTCTAAAATATAAGTACCCTTTTAAAAAAACAACCAAGACACTATTACTTTGTTTAAAAAAATAACACTAATTCCTATTTTTCAGCAAATATCTAGTCAAGTGTTCAAAGTTCTAATTGTCTTAAATGTTTAGTTTGAATATGATCCAGATGTGGTCTGTATTTGTGATTGGTTTTTATTCTTTAAATCTCTTTAATTTTTGGCGTCCTTACTTCCTTCCATGTCCCCTGTTACCCTCTCTCTTCCCCCTCTTTCCTCTGCAAGTTTACTTGTTGAAGAAACCAGGTTGGTTGTCCTGTAGAGTTTCCCACAGTCTGGATTTCTGTGACAGCATCCCTGTGCTGATAACAGGAGTATGTATATTATAAGTTTGCCTGTATACTCCTGGGGTTTTTCTTTTGAACTGTGCCCAACTTTATTTAACTAAGTTGGATCTTCTTTGGGAGGACATAGAACACAGATCTAAACTAGTGCTCATGGGCCACCTATGGCTCCCAGACCTGTTGTTATTTGCTGGACATGGTTTGAACTATTTTTAAATTCATTGCTATCAGTTAAACACTGTAAAGTTTCCCATGAAAATAAAGCTTTCTGGTTTCTTTTCTTTTCTCTTCTTTTCGGTCTGGAGAGTTGTGCATCCTGAGCTTCTGTGGCGATGCCTATCTGGAGAGCTGATGAGAGGTGGCAGTTCCCTCAGGGTGCCTGTCCTCCAGGTTACCCCGAGCACTTCTCTTGGGGTTTCCTGCCTGGTCCCAATGGGCTGGTGGATTTGTGAACCCTGACTTAGAGCAACAGGAATCACTTTTATCTGTGTGGTGTTGCCTAATGTTGCTCTGTGATAGTTTACTTTTAATTTTTTTGCTTACATGTTTTATTCCAAGCTGGTGTTTGGACTGTTTTATTGTTTGACAACTGATACTTATTCAGATAATGGTCAGAGGGCCAGCTTATGTTCCCATTGTGCTTTGTGTATCTGTAAGACTTACTCAATTCATCTTTTGAATTTATTCTCATGCCTCTATGGAAATTGGTGTTTCTGGCTTTAGAACCTAATAAAATGCTTGGCACATGGTAGATAGTCAATAAACTCTTGTTGATTGAGTGGTGGAGGAAAGGAACCAGTAACCAAACACAGATAGAGAAAACAGAAAGAGAAAGAAATCATGTAATGCACATCCATGTGTGAAATTCCATGATGTTAGTACTCTGCTTCTTCCATTGGTGTAGATCATCAAAAAGTGACTGTAATTGTGGTGTGTTATACAACACTATACAACATTAGAAATAACTTCTGTATGGATATGCAAATACCTCATATGTTAAAAACATGTACTTTAGGGGTAGGTTTCTTAATAAGAGATTCAATATTTTGTGGTTTGGAGAACACAATAGCTGGGCTTCCTATTTTGTCCTAAGAATTTGGAGTTTAATTCCTTTTTTGTTTTATATCCAGTGTTAACAGGGACTTTTAGCAAGTGTGAAAAAAGGATAGTACAGCATGGACAGAGCTCATAGACTTGAGGATAGTTTAAGAAGTGTATCTGGTGTAATTGGTAAAGTTTTTAAACCTGGCATTTGGATATTGAAAACAATTTAAAAATACTATTATATTTTAAAGCTTAATAATCTTACTTGTGTTATAACAATGCATATTTAAAAAGTTACAGTTGAGGTGTTTTGTTTTTTTGGTATATATGTGTGAAGCCTACCTGAACTTTTCCTTGTTTACTGACAGACAAGCTTTTATAAAAGTGTGGATGAGGTCAAGTTCTGTACACTTTTGACTATAGGAGAATATTTAATTTACCATGAGTAAAAAACAGGAGAAATAAATACATGTCACCAGTAGCATGCTCTGCAACAGCCTGAATTATTATTTTCTAGAAGATATAATGTATGAAAATGTAGTTTGGATGACACTTAAACCATCAATAAACAGTAAGAAATCTAGCTCATTTTGCACATTTTATATTGCGAAATGAAAGGAACAAGTGGTGCTGTTACAGGTAAGGAATTTCAGTTTGAAGGGTCCTTCAGGGGCATTGGTGGGTGATGGGAAATGATTAACTCTTTTTGAAAGTATATGGCCTCTTTACATATGAGACTGAGTATTACAGGGAGGTGCTGTAATATTGAAGTAAATTAGATTTTTTTGAGTAGATTTGGAATATAATAATAATAACACCACTCTGTATTTATTTACAAAATGCTTTACATTCTTCAATGCACATTCAATATTGAAATGATAATCACTGGATCTAATCTGAAATTCCTGATTAAAAGAAAAATTCTTAATGCTATTGTTGCCTCTTTTTTAGTTACTGTATTTTAAAAGAATTAGTTACTGGTAGTAAATGTTAGCTAATGTTTCTTTTCTATGTAAAGATAAAAGGAAAATTGCGATGAGCATAAGTTAGAGGAAAATTATGACTCAGCAATTTGAAGCTGAAATACTGTACTAATTTCAAATGAACTGTGTCAGAGTTGTTAAATCTAGATAGCTGACCGCTGATTCATTTCTGGGCCCCAAGGGGAAGACTATAATGCATGCCTAATGGATTGCTTTGTATATTAATAAGTGGAGCAAGATCGTTGGAAGAAAAACTTATTTTTTATAGTGAGATTTCCTCAGATGTTAGCACTTCTCTGCTTTTGTTAAATAGTTGTTTTATTTATGCAATTTGATCTTCTTTTCTACATATTGCTTGTGACAACCTTTGAGAATTGTTAGATGAACACTATTTGAATGATTTAAATGAGTTAGTTTAGTTTGATTTTCCCCAAATGATTTTAGTTTTACAGTATTTCTTTCCTTGAAAAAAATATGTTGTGGGCTATTTCAAGCCTGCAGGTGAGAGTGCCCTGGGTTCACACACATTTAGATAGTAGATTATATGCTAGTGTAGATTATATACTAGATAACAAATACAAATAACACTGTTGCAGCTATCACCCATTGTTGATTTCAACATTTTCTCTATTTGCTTCACATGTAATTTTTTACAAAGAAGTGTACCTGTGTGTATTTTATGATCTCAGCTTCCTAGCGTATGCATTGCAACGTTCCCACATAGTTTATGTGTTTGTTATTATTATACGTGGTGGATCCAAATTTTAAAAAATTGTGCATAGCAATGCATTATTTTTGTGTTTTAGTCTTAAATTTAGCAATCTTGCTGAGCTTTTGTTGGTTTTAGTAGTTTGTATATTTGCTTTAATCGTTTTGTGTAGCCCACCATATTCCTTACAAACAGTGGTGGTATTATTTTTTCGGGTCTTAATACATGTAATTTCTTTTTCTTGTCACACTGGCTAGGACTTCCAATACAGTGTTGAAAGGAAGTAGTGATAAGAAACTTCTTTGAATTTTGTTCCTTACTTTAAAGGGATTTTGTTTGCCAATGAAGTTTCTAGTTGATAAACTTTATAAGATTAAGAATGTTATGAGCAGTTTGTTTTTAGAATAATGAAAGGAATATTGATTTTACTGATTACTTTTCTGTACCTAGAGATCTTATGGTGCTCTTTTCCCTTCTTTAATCTGTGGAATGTGATAAATTATATATTTAGATTTTTCTAGTGTTAAGTGATCCTTTCATTCTTGAGATTTAAAAATTTATCTTGTTGAATTTAATGAGCTAATATTTTACTTAGCAGTGTTTAATTTATGTTATGCAAGTGTAGTTGGCTTAAACTTCCTTTCTTGAATTGCTCTTCCCTGTTATACTGCTCTTAAAAGGTAAATGAGGGAGTGTTCCTTTTTAAAATTTTTTTTCTGGAAAAGTTTGTAAAAGAAAGGGGTAATCTTTTTGTTCCCTGAATGTTTGGTAGAATTTGCTTAAATTTTCTGTACTTGGTAGCTTTTAAACTGCTGCTTTAATTTATCTAATTAATAGGATTTCTAATTGTTCTAGGGTCAGTTTTGGGAAGATGTGTTTTTCTAGAAAATATTTCATACCTGTTTTCAAACAGTATTGAAATCTCTACTACATTTTCAATGTCCCCTTTATATGTGTCTTATTTATTGATGTTCAGACATGGATTTGTAACTATTAATTGGTGTTTTGAAAGAATCAGCTTTAGGTTTTATTGAAACTTCTGTTGTTCTCCTTCCCCTATATTTTATTACTGTATGTTCTTATTTTTAATTATGTCAACCATTTTTTTAGGAGTTCTCTTTCCTTTTATTTCTAACTAAAGTCAGATACTTAGCTTATTAATTTTCAGCCCTTCTTTACTAAGACTGTTTTGGTTAGTTTGGGCTGCTGTAACAAAGTATGATAGGCTTAGTGGCTTATAAATAACAGGCATTTATTTCTCACAGTTCCAAAGTCTAAGATCAGGCATGGTTGGATTCTGGTGAGAACCCTCTTGCAGGTTTCAGACTGCTGACTTGTCTATGTGTTCATTTATCAGAAGAGGAAGCTCTCTGGGTCTCTTTTAGAATCCCATCCATGACCTAACCACCACCCAAGGCCCCATTTCATAGCAGATTATATAGAAGATACTATCTACTATAGATAGCAGACCATAGATATCTTCATACCTCTTCAGTGGCATCCTGTAAACTTTGAAATGAAGTGCTTTAGTTTTCATTTGATTTGCAGTTCAGTTCTAAGTATTTTGTAATTTTATTGTGATTTTTTTTCCTTTACTTCCTGATTTATTTTGAAGGGGCATTTTATATTTAATGTATTTCAAATATATTAGCATTTAAGAAATTTAAACCTATTGCTTATTTCTGATTTTATGGCATAATTGTCAGAGAAAATACCTGTATGATACTAATTCTTTGGTATTTGTTGAGGTTGACTTTGTGGCCTGATATCTCTTTATAGTTGTTCTATGTCTGCTTGGAAAGAAAGTATATTTTAATTGTTGTGTGTTGGGCTATATTTGTTAGATCATGCTGGTTAGTTACATCATTCAAATCTTCTGTAGCCTTACTAACTTTTGACTGCTCAGTCTATTGAGAGTATGTTAAAATCTTTCTCAGTGATTGTGAATTCATTAAATTTCTCCCCCCTCTAATTCAGTTGGTACTTGCTTTATGTGTTCTGAGGCTATGTTGATAATTACAGATAAACTAAGAATTTTAATCTCATTGACTGAATATTTTTTCTCATTATTTAGTGACTTTTTATTTCTAAAGGGACCCTTGCCTTAATGGATTTTTTATTTGGTATTAGTGTGATTACTACTAGCTTTCTCTAGTTAATATTTACTTGATATATTTTTCTTTCTTTTATGTTCTTTTGGTATTGATGTTGTTCTTTTTAGGTTTGATGTTCTCTTGGTAGAGTTTTCTTTAGTTCTAATTTTAGCTTCTGTTCACCTAGAAGTTCTATAATTGTTTTTATTATTTTAATGGTTGCCTTAAAATATTTAACTCAAAGTTATGACCCAAAGAGTCTGTGGTTCATCACCATTTCTTAATCATCTTCTCCTTAAAACAAACAAAAAAACAAAGACTTTAGAATACTTTAACTCTGATAACCCTTCCCCTGTCCCAGGTGTTATTTTTCTTGGTATTTTTATTCTTTCTTACTTTTTACCCCTGAAATTAGACATTATTACTTTATTTAGTCAGCGCATATTTAGATTTACCCATAGGCTTACTGATTCTCTATGTATGCAAATATATAGGTTTTTATAGTCTCATCAAAGGCGAAACTTATTGAGGTTTGGGGGAAAAAAGACACATCCCCTCCCCCTCAATTAAAAAAAAAAGAAAAATACTTACTGTCAGAAAATATTTTTAAAGTATAGAAAAGCACAAAAGAGAAAGTACAAGATTCTGGAAACTTACAGGTAATGGGTAACATTTTGTTTAACTAATAACTTCTTCCTTTCAGTTTCTCTCTTTCCTTCCCAATTTCCCTCTTTCCCACTGTATTAGTTTCCTAGGGCTGCCATAAAAAGTGCCACAGATTGGGGGGCTTAAACTACAGAACTTCTTTTTCTCACAGTTCTTGGAGAAGTCCACGATCAAGGCGTTGGCAGGCTCGGTTTCTCCAAAGGGCTTGTAGATGGCTGTCTTCTTGCTGTGTCCTCACATGCTCTGTCCTCTGTGCATATGCAGTTCTGCTGTCCCTTTGTCCAAATGTCCTCTACTTGGAAGGAAACCACTCAGATTGATGAGGCCTGACTCCAATGGCCTCCTTTTAATCACCCCTTTAAAGGCACTGCCTCCAAATACAGTCACATTCTGAAGTACTGGGGGTTAAGGCATCAACTGATGAATTATGGGGAACACATTTCAGCCTGTGATACCCATCTTCCAACTTATTTTGGCAAATGGTTTGTTGATTGCCACTATGTGCACTGATTGCAGATGTGTATTCACTCGGGATTAGTAGTGGATGAGGCAGAAGTAGGTCATGTCCTCAAGGTTACAGTCTTAGACCAGCCAGTGATAATTTCTCTCCCTCCCTCTCATCCATCCTCTGTCTCTCTCCCTCCCCCTTTACCCTTCTTTCCTTACACACACACACACACACACACACACACACACAGATGTGCACTGTACTTGTTTTGTGATTTTTGTATACATAGAAGAAAAAGCTGTTATAGTCTTGAAAACCTGTTACTTACATTTTTATAGTTTTTCTTAGAGCTCTGCTCAGAATTAAATCATCTCTAGATTTAGTATTGAATTTTTGTCTTTTGCAGTTATTGCTCTTTTCTTTGTCCTATATTTTTAGCTACTTGGTGTCTTGCTGCTGTCATGTAAAGACTATTCTACAGTTTCAGTCATAGGGAGGATGAATTTCTTAGGTTTTTGCAAGGTGCTGGGATCTCTACTTTCTTCAGCAATTTATGAATACATTTCTTTTTTGCTGTATCTCAAAAAAGCTGTCTCCCTCTCCCCTCCTTTTTAAAGTTTTCGCTGTCAAGTTACCCCATTTTGGTTGGAGGACCTGGGAGGAAGAATGAAAAGAAAAAAATGAAAGGCTTCAAGGGCAATAGAGAGGGAGAAAAAGAGAGAAATTTGTGGAGCTGACTGTGTGTGTTTCACTTTAAGTACTGTTTCTCAGGTGCCCTGATTCCTGAGGTGCTCAGAGAGAGAGCTCTATTTATTTAAAATACAGTGTTAACTGCCGTTTGAATTTTGAGTACTGTAGCTTAGATGTAGGTGACCCAGAGGGAATCTTGGATTGAGTCTTAGAACAACTAACAACTGCACATCTGAGATAAGTGGTGAGTTTTCCCCACTACTTAATAAGCCAAATAGGCAGAATTGGTCTGGAAACATTTTCTATTATTATTTTTGTTGTTATTGTTATAAAAATATGCATGAATCATGCAGAGTATTCGTGGGAAGAAGAAGGTAATCTTTCCCTGTCTGAACACCGTCCCTAAAATAACTTACTTTTATGGGAATCTATAAAGGAGTAAAACTTGAATGTGACCTCTAAGTAAGAAATAATTTGTTCTTCTATGGAGGAGTGGATTAAATTATTATATCTAGCCAACTTCCTCCTGAAATGTTTGTCTAAGAGTAAGAACAACATCAACTCAAGGAAAGAAACGGGGAGCAGCAGGGGAGAGTCGTCTGGCCTTGTTAGAGCCGTCCAGCTCCTCAGGAGAGGCTTTCATTTGTATGCTGCCTAATTATACTGTAAAATAAAAGACTGAATCCATTAAATAGCCAGGCCCTTTGTGTAGCTCCTGAATTCCTTTAATTTAGTGGCTGCATAGAAGCTTTATTCAGAGCGTTCATGGTCCTGTACTATCTTTCCTGTCTAGATGCCAGGTCCTATTCACGGTGTTCTCGCTGAAGGAAGTTCTCACATTCATTTGGAGTGGGGGAGGTGGGGGAGGGGACAGATGGGAGGGAGGCAAAGGACTGTGTGGATCTTTCTTACCCTCTATTTCCTGCCCTGCTCCTTAAAAACAGAACAAAACAAAACAAAATCCCAAACGAAAAAACAAACTCAAGAAGACAACTATAAAGGAAATTCTCAGGTGAGTCAATGGATTGATAACTCCTAGTACATCACAGAAAAGTTGTGTCTGCCTCTGGCATCTATTTACAAATAGTACTAAAACACCCAGAAACAGTATCTCCGGTCAGATGAGGGAGGGGAGAAGGCACTGGAAGAACAGATGGCGGTGTGTTCCAAAGGATTTATTTCCTTTAACTGAATGTATTTTAAAGCACCCCACTGCCTTTTTTGGTAAAGAATAGCTCTTAAGAGGTTGTATTAGCAGTCAAGATGGGAGTTGATGTAGAGAAGCAGAAGAATTCAAGTGAACATCTTAAAGTCTAAACGGGGGAATACAAAGAGGCCAAGGAATGCTTTTTATCCCCTCCCTCTGCAGAGGTTTTAAAAATAGTGTTGTATTAGGCCTAGTTTCTAATATGTGATCTTTTACCAGTAGGTGCTGAATTATTGCTTACGTTTCTAATTGTTTAATAGGTATGCACATAAGAAAGGGAACTGGAATGATCTGGGTTTTGTTTTGTTGTGTTTCGAGAGGCTGCTGGTGGTGGAAGATAAGTAAAGGGGTGGTGAGTGTAGATGAACCCTGAAGGGTCAGTGAGTGGTGCGCCCCAATTTTGAACTGTCAGAGTGTCATCTTGGTTAATGGGAGTTCTGTAACCTGGAGAAGTCCAATCCTGTTGAGTATTGTTTGCCTAGAAGTCTTGGTAAGTGGAAGAAAGAAGTTATCAGTGGTGGTCAAGGTTAAATTGTACTCTTTTTACATGTTTAGTGCCTTTTTCAGGATTTCCAATTATGTGGTATCATTTCAAGTTTTTGCCCTCTTACTGTCTCAGTAGACCCCTGCTGAGGCTGGCCGCTTAATTAAGACCAAACCAAACCAAGCAGCCCCTCCTCTCTGTGAAATCTTCAGTAAAAGACTGGAGTGAAGAATTAGGTGAAAACTAAAGGAAAGTGAAGAATGTAGTTGCATGGCATGCCATGTTTTCTATGGTGAAACAAGTTTTAAAAATCATAAACACAGAAAAAAAGTAGCTATTTTAGGGGTGTGGTAGGAAAAATTCCTGACAATGTGGAGCCCTTGACTGGATGCATAAGAAACCAAGGAATAGAAAGGAATTAAGATAAAGAACTGACTATTCAGTAGTTTTTATTGAGAGAAATGTGCAGAATTTTTGTTTCTGTGTTTTGGTGAGGTGGGAATTACAACATGCTGCAACCTTTTTATTATGCTTATGTGTATAATTGGGTAAACTTGTCTATTTTACTATGGGAAACTGATAACAGAACTTTCTAGTTAAATTTGAAATAAATGTTGCGCAAGAGATTGGCTCACGTGAGTAGGCATTAAACTATGAGGAAAACTGGGTGCACGCTGTGTACAGACTCATGGCAGGAGGGGGTCACCCAGGTGCCCTGGCAGATGTGTCCCACGTGCTGTGGGAACGTAGAGAAGCAGGGAATAACTCAGGCTGGGGAGGCAGAGAAGTGTCTTCACAGAAGATCTGAAATTAAACTAAGTGAAAGATGTGAAATTGAACTCAGGGAATGTCTAGAGCATAGTGGCATTTTGCTGGACACAGGAATGAGGGATGCCAGCAACATTTTGTACATATTTTGGTAGATTTTTTGGTTTAAAGCCTCTGAACCATTGGAAGAGCCTGTGGAGTTTGGGAAAAGTGGTTAGTGTTGTGTTTCTGGAGTGAACACTGCCCTGGAGGAGGTGGAAGGAGACTGGGGAGGAGTCGGTGAGATAGAAGCAGTGTGTGAAGGGCCCTACCCGCTGCAGGACATGAAGCGTGGACTTGTTTTGCAGGCTCAGAGAAACCTTGTAGGTGAGTGGCATGGGGTACACGTTTCAGAAAGATCACTTTAGGGCAGTTTGAGAGGGATAGAAGCAAGGAGACCAGGTAGAAGGTTGGCTGTTTCAAGTTCATCTGAGAGAGGATGACGCAGTGGGAATGGAAAAGGGGGATAAAGGTGATCACATTCAGAGCTACTTAGAAAAGAGCCCATAGTTTTTGGCGAAGTTATGAGAACTTAAGAGAAAAGAAAAATAATTGTGACTGGGAAGTGAAGAACATAAGCATGTTTGAGGGGGAGCGCTGGGTGGGGTGGGGGGGTGCAAGGTGTTGAGGTGTTCTGCTCCCTGTTTCCACTTAACAGCTGAAGTCCAGAAAGGTCAGAACATTATGTGAGTTTATACAGGTAGTTTTGTGGCAGGGTGGGAATGCAGCTCCAGAAGAAGCTGCTGAATATGGCAGTATGGGTTGTGCACTTCACACCTGCAGGGGTGCCAGTCGCAGGTGAGGATGAAGTGCTGGAGTTGAGCTGCTCCACAGTACTTCCTCCTGATGCCTACAAGAGAAGAGGCGTAGGTGCTTTCAATACAATTTCAATAAAACGTACTTTTATTTAATCCTTACAACATGTTTGGATGGGTATAATTGTTTTAAAGAAACTAAGATGTTAGGAAGTCAATGAGTTCCCTTTTGGATATGTTGAGCTTGTTGATTAGACTAGTGTATTTGAAATTGATCTCTTACTGAAGAAGAGAAAATACATTGTCAGGGACTAGCCTACTTTTTCACCATTTTAACTGATCCATGCAGATACTGTTTTAGGATTAAGGAGGAACCACTCAGCAAATTTATTCTCAGATGAAGCAAGATTTGCTTTATGGCAGAATCTCTCTAATTGACCTCATTGTTCACTCTTTGTAGCACTGACTGTTTCCTCACAAGCGTTTAAGACTGGGAGGCTATTTTCTGGTATGCCCATATAGTTTTACCATACCAATTTAGTTGAATACTATATTGGCACCATCTTCAAAATATGTCCAGGATATGACTTATATCTGCCACTTCCTTAGTTTAAGTCCTGTCATCTCTCTCCTGGATTTATTATGATAGCCTCTTAATGTCCCATCTCCCTGATTCTGCTGTCCCAATGAAAATGATCCTGATAAATTAATTTCAGACCATGCCACTCTTCTCAAAACCCTCCAGTCCTTTCTGCTGCAGTTAGTAAAAGCCAAAGTTACTAATTCCCAGAACAATACTTGGCTTATAGTAGGCACTCAGCATTTGTTGCACAAATGAATGGCTTCTACTTTAAAGTAATAGAAAGTGAATGTGTTAGAGAATGCATTGTAAGTGTGGTTTATGTAAGAACCTTGAGTTTATACTTGGCTTTACATCAAAAGATTGATAAAGGCATACATACTATGTTTTATGTTAAAATGCAACTAAGGTAGTTATATTTACAGTATTCTAAATGTTTTATTTTAATAGGCTTTTTGATTATTAATCAATTGAGCATATAATTCCTATAAGAAGACTTTTACAATATGGTATATATGGAGAGTTTGATTAGTGGGAAATAACTTAGGTCTTATTCTAATAATAGTGATTATAATAACTGTCATTTGTTGAACCTATACAGTATCACATAGGCTGCATAGGCACTTTGTGCACATTGCTGGCATCTTGTCCTGTTCCCTCCCTGACAGATGTCTGAGTCCTCTATTCATTGCCACCTCAAATTTGATCAGTTCCGTGTCAAGAAATGTGTATAGCTGTGTTCAGATGCTGTGCTAATTGGTGGGACTTTGGAAGTTCTTTAGTTACTGATTGCAGTATAAACATTGAAACAGGACGTGCCATAGCTGGTTACTGACTCTCTGGATGAACTTCTCCATACTCAGGATGTGACATGATGTGACTGTTTATGTACCTTCCAGACAATTCGATTAATAAAAGAGTAGTTTCCTTAAGGTAATGACTTTAGAAGTTTGACTTTTTTTTTCCTCTGCAACTTTGCTTAGAGAAATTGACTGTTTTGTAAAATTTCTTAACATGAGCCGAAGAAAAAGATATTGCAGTGATTTTTGATCCTGTGGAATTGAGGCTTTTTTTTCTCTTGAAGTCAGCTCTTTTGGAGCTGGGTTCATTTCCTTGAGCTGTCACCTATCCCGTTTTCCCGTGAGGGCTGTGTGGTGAGAGCTTTTCCTTACAGTCGTCTAACTAGCCCTTCCCACCCTTCCTGTCCTGAGCACTGCAGCTGTTCTTCTGAACTGCCTTCCCATCTTACCTTCGTGGGGAGCGGGGGGTGGGGAGAGCATACTCATTGTGCTCTGTCTTGGATATGGGCCTCTCACTTGTGCTGAGTAGCTTGCTCAGCTGTTCCTGTTCTTCTGTGGAATTCCTTTTATCCGTGTGCAACAGGCATTCCCCATCACCTGTCTTGTCACTCTGGCAGCCTGTGCTTGGGGCCAGGCCAGGCGGTGGTGGTTGTTGGGTGTGTCCGTGTGCACATAGGAATGTGTGAGGGGTTCCGTCTGCATTGGGCCACTCCTAGAGGTGTGGAGGCTGCTGCCTCCATGCTTTTCTCACCTTGGTTTCTACCAGGGTGTCTGTATAATCAAATGTGTCTGGCTGTCAAAGAAGGCTTTCTGTACGAGGAATGAGTAGATTGTTTGCAGTAGATTGTGATTCCCGAGAAACTTTTGCCTACATTGGACCAACAGCGTCAAAAGCAGAGACTTCCTGACAAAAGTAAGAAAGCAGGGCACCTTAGTTATTGTATTAGAGTTGTCCATTCCCTTCTAATTTGCTCTAAGGGTAACTTGACATGTGTAATGGACCGAATTCTACATATAAATTAAGGAAACATACAAGTTGTGGTTGTAATTTTTGTAATGTGTGATAGAAAGCAACAAATTGCTGTATTCTTTATAGGATCCTTAATATGTGTCTCTGGGAAGAAAATAGGCTTCTTGAGATTAACAATTGGCAGGTTTTTAATTTTTTGAGTTAGCCAGCTAGATAACAGCATTTTTAAAAAAACAGATATAGTTAAATGAACTAATAATTATCTTTTGTATGCTATTAAGGTTTAGACAGACATTTTATATTCCTTTCTTTGTTGTCCTTTGGATAGATGATTATTAGAAATCCTTTAATTCTACATAGATATGGAAGGTTGAAAACTGCTGTCACTAGCCAGAACATCCAATATCTGATCCTGTTATGCTCTGTCAGCCCACTGGCTCACTCTTTTTCTTCAGGGTCTTACCAGTACCAGTCTTCTCCATCAATAACTGCTTTCCCTTTAATGACTAGCTTGGGGGAATGAAGAGGGAACCGTTTAGATAGAAAATTGCGCTATTGCATTATATTGTTCTGTTACAATAGTTTGTAACTACTTTTGTTTGATTTAACTCCACATTTACTGCTGAGGTTTTCTTAGAAGGTACTATTCTTTCTTCAGATGTAACTTTCTCTTATTTCCCCTTGGCAGACTGTTGTCATTTCTTTGCATGTGGGTAGGGGTAAACAGAGTCATGATTTGTGAGAACACATTGTTTCTCTTGTGTGTGTACTAACTGGGAACTCAGATAAATGTTTCTTTTTCTTCATTTGTTTTATTTTTTTAATAAAATGTATTTAAATTTAGTTGCTTAAAATAATAAAGTCACTTAAAATAATTTTAAAATGTTCATGTTCTATATATTCCTTGTGGATTAGCACTGAGGGTGTAGGGGTCTCCACATGATTGTTACTTGGGGATCCAGGATGATGGAATAAACACTATCTGGAATGTTTCTAGTTACCATGCCAAAGGGAAAAGTTCAAGTTCTAGAGGGTTTCAGCTCACAGGGCTGATGTGACATGGCCCTATCCAGCACAAAGGAACCAGGAAAGGTGATTCTTCCATGTGCCCGGAAGAGAAGGCCCACGCTGTGGTGTGAGTCACTCAGGTTCTCTTTGGATGCAAGTAATGGACAGCCTAAATCAAGCAGTTTTAAATTGTAAGGGAGTTCAGTATTTTACAGCACTGAGAATCTAGAATTTGGTGGGGTCCAGAGCAGGTCATCTGATCAAGAACTTGAGTCTTACTTCTTATCTCTGCTCTCCTTGACCTGGAGCTTTGCTCTCAGTCAGGCTTCCCTGCTGGTCAGTAAGCTACTCAGGAGTTTCAGGTAGGACTTCCAGAAATGGTATGTCTAGAAGATAAGGGCACAGAAAGAAACTGATGCTTTTTCTTAGGAAATTTTTCCCAGAACTTATATTTCTCTTGTTTCAGTAGGAAGAATTGTCACATGTCCATTTTGAAACAGTTACCACAACTGGTTTAGAAATCACAATCTTACTGGAGGGAGCTAGGAGTAGGGTCAAGTTTTCCCTGAAGCACATGATTATAGGCAGGAGAGGTGGCTACTTAAACGAAAGTGGAGTTCAACTAAGAAGTGGAATGTAGAATGAGCCACCAACAGCATCTTTACTGCAGGTATGCATATGTTTGAGGCTTTTGTTTCTACTGATCATGAGAAATACTCATCTCTTATGCATGAAGGATTGTACATTAAATGGAGGCTTGAGTGGGCAAGAGGTAGCCTTAACTTTAATACCTCTTTTTCAGATTGTTCAGAAGGTGCAGAATATGATTGTTTTACAAAAGTCAGCATCATATGCATAGCACTGCAGTGGGTGCCAGGTAATGCACTATAGGAAAGACAAGACCTCACATGCATCCTCTGTCAGTTTATGGAACAACTACCTGAACAAACAGAAACCTACATGAAGCAAACCTGGAAGGGGCCATTGCTTTAGGTATCTCTGAAAGAGTGCAGATTTTGCTTGGATCAGATAAACTCAAGTGTGAATTTTATTAGTTTTTATTTCATTTTCGATCTGTATTAGAGATGCATTACTAATATAGTGATTTGTTATGCTGTATTTCAAATAAGGCTTGGTTTTTCTTTGTGGTTTTGAAAACATAGTGTTCAGTTTCCTCTTATTTCTATAGTTCAGGCCAGACTGGGGATACTGCAACCCATTTGTATGGGGTAGCCCTGTTTTAACTTCTGAAACCTTTGTTTCTTTTCTGTTCTTATAGTTGAGCTTCACTCTTCCATCTGTCGTATGGGGTACCCAGAAAGGGTACTGACCCCTAAAACTGGCAGTGTGCTGGTGGAGGTGTGATCTATCTTGTGGCCTTTTATTTGTTGTTTTTCTTTCTAATTCTTTAGCAGGACTCCTGGGGCCGGCCCCATGGTTGAGCACCTGGCAGAGAAAACCTGACTGTGTGGTGCTTGCCCTGGGCTGCCCCATGCTCTCTCAGCTTTGTGTTTTAGCTTTCAGCCCTTCCTGGCTTGCTCTTTCACCTGCTTATAGACCTGTATGAACAGATCAACCTCTGAGTATTTTGTGCAAAAACCTTTTCATCTTGCCTAGTTGGCTCTGGATCCTTAAGGTATTTGTTTTTATGAGCAAGGCCTTTTCATTTGTGTGTTTAGGGTTTGAAAGAAATGTGTTCTGTTAGTTTTCATCTGTGGAAAGTTCCAGATTATGGACACTTCTAAATAAATCCTCATAGATTACAGAATGGTGGAGACAGCTTGAAAATTGACCCCATGAGCTGGTTTTCACATGTTTAAAATGCCTTTTTCTCTAAGTATTTGAAAAATATTCTACAAATGTGAAGTCTGTTGTTGTTGTCAGAAAGTAGAAATCTTTTTCTCTAGTCTAAGAAAATTTATTATTACTTGATTGTGGTAGTGAACTGTTTTTTTTTTTTTTTCAACCTTTTAGGGTATATTTAGCAAAGTAAGCCATACCTGTGGCATCCAGTAATTAATAACATAGTGCTAGAAAAAATGGAATACCTCACTCAAGGTCAGTAAACTGACATTTCAAAAATGAGGAAATGGGCACAGGGAGGTGAAGTGGCCTGATGGAGGTCATGCAGGGTAAATGAGCAGCCTTTCACGCTCAGCTCTGCCGTTAGGACATTAATTAGTCTCTCCATAGTCCCCTTTAGCTTCTCTTTTCCTTTCGTTTCTCTTTTCTTTTGCTATAGTTCATGTCTTGTTTTAAAACGTGCAAAGGTCAGAAACTGTACAATTCTTCCACATTTTTCTTTTAGGCTGGTGACCATTAGAACTTTTTAAATATAAAAATAAAACACAGTAAAACCTCTGTTCTTCATTGTATTTTGGATAGTTGTAGAAACCCATAATTACCAAACAAAGAAAAACTAGTTTATTTTTGCTGAGGTAAAGAGCCTCTGACATCTTAACTTTTTAGGTATGATTTAGTGAATTAGTCTGAGGTAGAGAGGAAACATCTTTCTGTTGATTAATTTGCCCAGTGAACCCATTACAGAAAATTTCAGTTAATGAACGCACTTGCAGTTTGCATGTGGAAAAGTCCTGCCACTGGAATGAACTACTTCCTTAAGAGTTAAAAAAATTTGAGATCTCCTTTCTCCATCTCTGAAAATTCTTCTCTTTTAAGGATAATGAAAGCTTACTATCATGAAATCCAAATGCAAATTGACTTCTTTTCACATGGTGATTTCAGTGGTGAGACGGTTGTAATGTTAAAGCCCCGCAGAATGGACGCTCTTGATCAGGTCATTATAAACCGAGAAGAGAGGAAACATTTGTGTCTGATATCTATGTAATATTTATAGAACCAACTGTAATGTTTGTGAGTGAAAAACACAACTTGTATGCAAATATTTATTGGTTGAATTTGTGAGTCTACTTTGTGGGAACTATGGGCGATAGAGAGAATAGTCCTTTACATAAGTTAAAACCACTTAAAAAATCACAAATATAGTGACGAAGTGACTTAGATGTGCTGAGATTTACAGGGGTCTGTTTGTAATAGTATGGAGTCTGTGAAATGGTCATGCCATTTAGTGAGAAGATTGTTGTAGAAAAAGACATAGGTAGAGTGAATTGTCTTGAGACCTTAAAATGTTTGGAAAATGTTTTCTGTGAAAGCTCAAAAAAATCACCATTCACCTATAAAATTAAAACACTTTTTACTTTCAGGCTACTTTCTGCTTTCTGAGAGTTTGTCATGTTTGCAGCTCAAATGTTTTGAATTTATTCACAAACGTATTTCTTTGAAGGTGCAGTAGATTAAGAATGCATAGAGAGACGGAAACAGCTGTAACTGGGTATGTTTTCATTTGTATCTTTGTCAAAATATTATTTTTCACAAAATAATATTTGTCAAAATCTCTCATATGTAAGAAATACACTTGACTCTTGAACAGTGTGGGAGTTAGGGGTACCCGTGTTCCATAAAGTAGAAAACCCATGTATAACTTTTGATCTCCAATTACCAATAGCCTACTGTTGACGGGAAGCCTTACCACTAACGTTAACAGTTGGTTAACACATTTGTGTGTGTTATGTATTATGTACTGTATTACAACAAAGTAAGCTAGAGAAAAGAAGATGTTTTTACAAATTGTCACAAAAGTTTTCCACTATATTTACTGACAAAAATCCACATGTAAGTGGACCAGCATAGTTCAAACTTGTGTTGTTCAAGGATCAACTATATTTCTGTTTCATTTCAAAAATTTGCTTGAAATGTAACATACTAATAGGTTCCTTAGCTATGCTTTGTTGGCTAAGATCTGGGACCAATCAGTCAGAAAGGACTAATTCTACATCTTTGGCAAAACCAGTGTAGCATATACTTGTTTTGGAGATCAATTTCTTTCACTCTTGTGTTTGGAACCATTGATATTTGTTGGTTACTGGATCTTTTATGGCTTAACCCATTTGTTTATAATTCCCAGACTACTTTCCCTTTGGGGTCTACAGGAAGGATGGGTTGAATTAGTGATTTTCCCATTTGGTTTTAAAAAATGAACCACTTCAGGTACATGTGTTCAAATACCTAAATCTAAATTACTAAGTAAGATAATTTTTCCCATATTGGAAATTTTACTTTTGTCTTCCTGTTTAGTTATGATTTTTGATGCTTCTTCAGACCTGTTATGTATGTACTTCTGCGTATCTTTTCAGGGAATTCAGTGTAATTCTAAAACATATTAGAAGGTTATTGAGAAGAATAGTAGAAGACTGGGATTGTCCACCACTACCCAAATTAATCTTAACTGGTTCAGAACTGGTGATGTTACAGAGTTTCTATAACTAGTGGCTTAACTGACACACCTGGAGCAGGTTTTGCCTGGGCATTAAAATCATTGTTGTATGGTTTGTCCTCCTTTCCTGCTCTTTCTTTTGCTGCCTTTCTTTAACTTTGGGAAATTGAAAAGCAAAAAATTGAGAATGGAACATATTGTTAATAACTAATTTCAGTTCAGATTAAACAGATAGAGTGAATGATTCACCTGGCTTTATAGTCTTCTGGCTTTTCTCAGACCTGTGTCTCTTTGCTCCCTGGGTTCCATACTTCCCTATTTTACTTCTGTTGGAAATGATAGCAGTGCCTCAAAGAGTTGCAGTCTGGCAGGTCCAGGGGCTGACGCCAGATTTATATTTAAATCCAGTGGTCCACAGATTTATATTGTTTGAGGAGTATATCATTTAATTTTTTTAAATTAGGTATCCATATTTTTTAAAAATGAGATTTTTCCAGAGTCTCTTGAAAAGAAGTAGAAAGTCTAGCAACACTAGGCCTGTGTTCTTGCGTGAAGTAAAACACAGTTAGTTGCCTTACTTAGATGAAACACAGTCTCCTGTCTCCGGGACCGTTGGATTCCCTTCATTTTATATGACTTGCCTGGCCGGCCCCCTGGGCATTTTCAGTTTGCAGTTCTGCTTAGAAGAATTCTCACTACAGGTGCTTCTCCATTTTTATGGCATTAGATTTTCTATCTTTACAGCAGCTGATTCTGTGCTTATTACTATGGTTTGTGAAGCAGTGAACAAAATGTATGATTTTGAGAGCTTGGATGGAGTAGCTGCTTTTGAATCCTAGTTTTACCATTTACTTGGCTGGGTGTCTTCAGACAAGTTTTCCCTCGCCTCCATAAGCTTCAGATTCCTTGTGTGTGATGGGTGTAATCCCCACCTAGTCGGGTGGGGTGGTCTTCAGTGTAATGTTCGGTTGCCCTCTTCTGTTTTTCTTTCTCTATTTCCACTCTCCCCCAACAGTATGTTTTATATTATTGAAAACTTTTACATTGTAAACTAAGTAACACCATTTAATTTTGTAGGAAGCACAGAGTTTGGGGAAAGGAGGGGAGACTATAAAACAAGATTTACACATAAATGGGTTTTTTGTTTGTTATTATTAGTTGTCTGCTTATCAAAAGTTGATGAAGTTTGCACAGTGGCACCCCTTGGAATGAGTGTCCCTAATGTTTTTAATGAGGACAGGGTTTGAGTGTGCAGATTCTCTGGGGATGAATACATCTTGTTAGAACTTAAAAGCAATATGACATCTCTTTTAATATTTAAGAAGTATGGTGATTGTTAAATAGTATAATTTTCTAAACAGGGTGTTAAAGAGTATATTGGTATCAACAACATAAAGAAAACATACAGGCATTCTACAAATTTGAACTAGGGATACTGATACATGTTTCTGTAAGGATTTTTTTTCAAGATTTAGAAAATTCTAAAAGAAAAATGCTCTAGACTCCATTGTTATTTATAATCAGATAATCTAAGACCTGATAAGGTCTATTAGTTTTTATTTAGTATGTGATTACTTAAGTGATAGCATTTTTATCCTTAATGACAATTAGTAATGATTTTTAATTAATAAATTATAAGTGCTGTGAGAGTATTCCTCATTGTTCAGCTAAACAGAAACCTGTTTTTGTTGTGGAAAACTAATCACCTGTGTTTGTGAAGCCTTGGTTTTGAAATCTTTTGAATGTAGTCCAACTCCCTCATTGGATAGGTGGAGGCTGGGACTTAAGGGGAGAGACTTGATTGTTTAGAAGCCCGCAAGTGATCATCTGCCAAGCCTGAACTGTGACTCAAGTCTTCTCCATTCAGTTTATATTCTTTCTGGAACTTTCTCATCATTAAAAACTTTTCTAGAAGTCACTTCTGTTCTCTTGGTTTTCACGTAGATTTATACTTGAAATTAAATTTCAACATTAGAACAGTTCTTTAATTTTATAACTGGGTTTTATGGTTGATCCAGGTAGAATATAAATTGCTCAAAGGAAATGTCTTTATTGCATATCTATAACCTGTTTTAAAATACTGGCTCTTTTTCTAACTTTGCCATTAATGGTTGTGGTAGAGGTGTTTGTAGGAAAGAGTTCTTAGTGTTCTTACCCTGGAAATTAAAGCTGTTAAATAAGAATCTAAAACACAGTTTTTACTTTTTACCACCCTTTAATACTACTTTGCACTAAATCCACAAAAGCCAACAATCCAGTTTCCACCTAGCCAATTAAAATTTCCATCCAAAATTTCCCCAGTGTGACTTGATTACTCTTCATTCTTGAACAGTTGGTTCTGCCTCCCGAGCATGGGTGAGCACCCAAACTGCCTGGGAAGCGCGGCCCTGGGTAGACAAACTGTTGTGCTAAAGTAGTTGCAGTACCTTGTCTGCCACCTTCCTCCACTGCTCTGTGAGCATTCTTCTCTCTCTACAACTCTGTATGCTTCTGAAATAATTATAGTGTAGTGGCCTGTAGCCATGCTATCTGACCTCCTTTGGAATTCAGGAGGAAATGGTGCTACCAAAGAAAGGAGGAAGATTGTGAGTGATGTCCACATAGGTTATAAGCAGGGCCCTGGACACCTCTGTCCTCAGCTACGGCTTCCGTCCTTTGGCATCTTACAGGCATCTTGCCTGCAGGAAATGATGGGTGCACTTTAGTTAGCCTCTTGCTGTCCTACTAAACCAGTGCTACCCACCCTGCCCAAGTGCTCTTAAAGGAAGACAGACCTCTACACCCCTGCATTTCTGTTCCAAACCCTCTCAGATTTTACTCTCTCTCAGCTTCTCACTTTGCAGAATCCATTCTGTGGCACTGTGATCCTGTTGTTTGGTAACACTGTGCCATTCTCTTCTGCATGTCCTTCCCTTTCTGCTCCCTGGAGTCTTCATGGCATGCCCTGCCCTCTCTACATGTGACTTTCCCCGGTGGCAATATGATATTTTACCTATTGAGCAGACCTGGATTGTGTCACAGCAGTTGATAAACACATAAGCATTCAGATAACCTAAAAAAAACCACAAACAAAACCATCACCTCCAGCTGCTATTCTATCTTCTATTCCTTTGTTCTTTTATAAGCAAACCTTTTATAACTTTTTATAACTCTTCTTTCTCATCTCTCATTTGTTCTCAACCCCATCCAGTTTGGGTTCTGCCTCACCTTACTATGGAAGTAATTTTCTTGATGCTCACCAAAATGAGGATGGTAAAAATAATCACCTCCTAGGGTTCTTGGGAGGATTAAATGAGTTACTACTTGTAAAACTCTTGGAAAAATGTGCCTGTCACATGGTAAGCACTCAGTAGATGTCTGCTTTCATTATTACTCATTTTTGCCACATCCACGAATGTCATTGCCCCTTGTCTCTCTTAATTATTGACAGTATTTGACACAGAAGATCATCTCATCCTTTTCAAATGCTTTTCCCTTCCCTTGGCTGCTATGACATTTTACTGTCCTTGTGTCATTGGCCATTTTCAGCTTCTTCCTTAGTTTCTCTTTCACTTGTCCTTTAAATGTAAACATTTCTCAAGTATGTCTCCAATTAAGTGTCCTTCCTTCAAATTGCTGTTGGTGTATTTTGATTAATGCTAATACATTTTCCAAGTCATTCAGGATTATTACCTTGAACTAATCCAAAATTCTGTCTTTTCCTTCATGCCCTTTCTCCAAACCACTCCAAAATATAGCCATTTTCCAAATGCTGGTGGTTGTACCCTTGTTGCTGCATACATAGCTGCCGTGTGCATTGCCCCTCTTCTAAGTTCAGGTCTTTCAGCTTTTCCCTCTCCACGTTGCTGCCGGTTGTCTTTCTTAAAGCTCAGCTGTGGTGTCATTCCCCATTGCTTGAAGTGGTGGTCTCCAAAGGGTGCTTGCATCATAAGGAGTATGCGCATAGATACATTTGAGTGTGGGAAGAAAATATGAAAACTTAGATTTATGTTTAAATTAAGCTCTAGTAATATTTTATGTGTGCATTGATGTTGGTACCTTCATTGGATTTGTAAGTCATTTTAGTTGGTCTTGTATCTTGAAATATCCCAAGGGAAGAATGCAAGATGAATTCATAGCTCTCCATTGTTTGTTTCTTCTCAGCATATTACAATCAGTTACAGTGTATGTACACTGTATGCCTGCTTAAGTGGATTTACAGAGTATATCACTTAGTTTTTAAAAAGAAAATGCTCTCAAAATGGATAAATGACTTAATAAAGATTCCTACAAAAAGACTGAAGATGATAATGCAAGATCTTAGATAGGGGGAGAGGAAAATTGTTTCAGCCAGAGAGAACAATGTGTGGGAACTTGGAAATGTCATGCTACATGTTTGGTGAGGACCTTCTTTCTTCTGGTTTTGTGTTTGCTTGTGTGGATGGCCACTAATTAGGGTAATACTGCTGGCCGCTTTAGGAACCCTTTTTACTCTTTTGTAGGGGACAAGTGACTTATCTTTCTGGAGTTTGGAAAAAGTTGAGCACATGTCTAGTTCAGAGAGCCTGCATTGTGCCCTGCCCATTCATGCTTTGAGTTTTACAGGGGCAGGCCTGTGCTAGAAGACCTATGGCCGCAGCTGGGTGGATAAATTGGCCTAATTCGGGGCTGAAATATTACCAAGATCTCTTGGCTAACTACCTAAGCTACCTTGTCCAACCTAGGCTTTATTAGCAATAAAGCCAGTATTTTTATCTCCATCTGTCTGGCTTCCCTGTCTTTTTCTTACTGGTTCTAAACTTGAGGTGGGTGGTAGGGGTGGTGAGTACTGAATCCCTTTCACCTCTACACCAGAGCCTCCATCTCTAAAATCAAGTTACGAATCCCTAGTCTGAGAGTTGTTTTATGATGTTAAAGAGACAGAATGAAGCTTTTGAAAAATAAATTGTCTACAAATGTATAGATATTTACAAATGTTCTTGGGCATGGAAAGTAGAAACAAGTTGGAACTTGTTACCTTTATAATTAACCACCGTCCACAGATTAAATCCTAGCGCCTACTGTCTACCCCACAAAATCTCTGATTACAGGAAGTGGTAGTGGCTGTCGTGGGGAAGGTGAGTGGAAATAGCAAATGAAAAAGATGTCACTTCAAATATAATCTGTGTATCAGACTCTAAATTATAGTATTATGATATCACAGAATATGGGAATGAAGAAATAACAGATAAAGAAAATTTTCCAACAAGAATGGGGGAAGTTAAAATTAAAAATAAGTAATCTCAAAAGAGACCACTAAAGCAAAGGTTTCCTCAGCTTTCCAGAAGCACCACAGTGTTATCTGGTCCTCTCTTGGTTAATGAACAGTGAGAGATGTACTAAAATTGGATTATGGGAGCAAAACCACAATTTCTACTTCTACTTTCAAAGTCCTAGAATTTGGTTGCATATACCTGTTACTATATAAAACTAGAAAAAAAGTCATTTGCAGTTTTCTGTTGGATTTGATCCTTTCCTCCATACATGAAAAGAAACAGCCCAAACATGGCCAAACCCGGTTCAGTTTTGGGGGGGTTTAAATGAAGGGATTTAATGGTTTGGGGCATGTCTTACCTGTGGCATAGGCATGATACCCTAAGTCGTGACTCATGAGAATTGCTGCTGCCACAGAGTTTAGAATGGAGGGACTGAACTCTGAAAATATTTACATTTAATTGCATTTCTAAGTAAGTAAGTAGGTAACAGCTGTTTGAATTTGATGGTAACGTGTTTGGGGACACAGAGAATATAGAATATACTGCTTTTATGTTAGAGAAATTATGCGTACCCCCTCTCCAGTCTGGTTTAAGAGAGTACGGTAGCAAAAACCTAATCACTTCAGGGAGCAGCCCATTTAAATCTGGTTCTCTTTATCCACAAAGTGGTTTGGAATGAAAATTGCTAACATGCAATATTTGGCTAGCACTAGTTAGAATAGGAAAGAATGTAGAATGTAGGAAAGGGAGGTGATGGGAGGCTCAAGTCATCTGAGGGCTCTTAGGAGAGGGGTGAGAACCCATTAGCACCTTGATCTAGCGAAGGATGTGTTGCTGAGAAGCCCTGTTTTATGAGTTTGACTTCTGTTTCAGAAATAAACTATCCAGAGAAGTGCAAAGTTAAAAGTTTGAGAACTACAATATAGTAGTCAAAGAAGTCACAGCTTGAAAGAAAAATTTCAGCTGCTATGACCATAAAGCATATATGAAAAGAAACTACAAAAACAACATATTCTCCTGTTCCTCAAGCCCGAAATCAGTGAGTTACGCTCCTCGAGAGCCCTCAGATTGAATGCAGTGGAAAAGATCGCATGACCTGTAAGGCAGGATGTGCAGCTTGAGCCTCTGCTGAAAACAACCTAACAGTGTTATCATTGGCTGGGATGGAGGAGGCTATTTTATAACTCTCTGAAATACGAGTCTAATAATTATGTTATTCTCTAAACAATAGAAACAGCACAGCAAAAGTAGCTGCAGTAACCTCACCTATATGGAATATAGGCAAAAAGGAAAAGAGGCAGACGAATTCTCTGAATATCCAAATTGATGTCACTCAGCCTTACCTAGCTCAGATTTCATTATCTTTAAATATTATTCTGTTAAGCTTGGTTATGTGGTTGTATTAGAAATGTGCAATTGGGAAAGAGACTGCTATTGGCGTTTGCAGTGACAGTATCAAGCAAGCATGTTAGTGGGGATGAAAAATATGATTGCCTAAAAATGGAAAAGAAAAAAAATTATAGAAAGCAAGTACAAGGATTTAAAATCTCAGAAGGTACATTCTAATTAGAATAAAAACAACACTATATATTGGTAAAACTTGAGGTATCAGAATTACGATTATTTTGTAGTCATCTAGACAATAGTTTATATACTCTGTTCTCTAGGGGATGGTGGTTGTGGGATGGCAATCTGTTAGTCATGTTTGCTGTATTAATTGAGCATCATGGCTGAATGGGAGATAAACTTGAAAGTTTATTATTGTATAAAATGATTTCTAATAATAAGGGTAATGATTGAGTCCTTACAAGGATAATTCTGATGTCTGGGAAACTGTAAGTTGGTGATTCACTTAGTATTCCATATACAGAGTTTGAGATTATTTTGTTGAAAGAAAGTAGTCCTGTGATTTGAAGTTGTGGATTAGAAATACATTTGAATTCTAATGGACTGTTGGATGTAAATTTTGACTACAGTTTTTAGTATTATGGCATCAGAAGTCTAGAAGTAGGAAGGGCTTACAGAAAGGATTTCATATAATCCCTGTTCCTGCCAGGCTGTTTTACAGTTTTGAAGACTATCGTGTTAGAAGTAGAAGTACTGACAAATTGAAAAAAAAAAGATTTCTGATTTTGAAATGAATAGAATAATTAGCTGTAACTGCTGTGGGGAGGGAGGATAAACAACCATAATTTTAAACAAACTCTTGTTTAGTCATGCAAGAATTAAAATATATCTTCTGTCTTTACAAAAGCATCTTTTTAGCTGGCACAGAAATGTTCTGAAGCTGCTTTAGTTCTCAAATACCAGGAAAAGTAGTCCATTACCTTTTACTATCTAGATTCAATGGCTCCTTAAAAAAATTTTTATTTAAGTCAGTTTGTAAATAATTTACAGAACAATAAAGGGATAGTGACAAATAACAAATTAGGACTTCTTAAACAAGGATTTAAGCACAGCAATTCCAAATTCTTATCCCATGTTTTCTAGATCTTAAATATATTTACATCCAAAATGGGTAACGTTCTCTGACTGTACTTGCTTATCAACTGTTATGCATGAATCTAGAAATATCCATCTCATAAATATTGATTCAGGATTTCAAGTATATTTCTGATAGCTTATCATTACTTCTTATTCTTGCATCATCAAATGCCATGCTTGGAGAATTTTTCAAAATATTGGATAACTTCGGTTGAAGGGAAGAAAGCTATTGTCTTTGCTCCATAATTGCAAAACATTTTTATTCCTAGGTTTGTAAATGCCATCAACATAGTCAATCATTGAGTATTTTTCATTTCCATATCGTGTATTTTTTTAGTTCCCTGTCTTCAGTATGACAACTTGTAGTGTATTGACGTACCATCTGAAGTGAATGTTGACACACAAACATAATAAATGAACAAATACTGCCAGAAGTCCTTTTAGCTAAATGGTATGGTCAGTGTTCTTGTTGGAAAATACTGCATGCTTAATCCTTCTTGTGTAACTAATTGGATGAGAATACCATACTTTATTTTTGTTCTTAGAAGTATATTATTTATTCATCAGTTCTTGAATTTGAGAAAAAGCCATCTAGACTGTCTTCATTTGAAGATTCACAGTCTGAGATTTTGCCTATGTGATGAATTTCATCACCATCATGGGGAGCCTAGAGTGGTGCCATCTGTCTCTGCATTTTTCTTCTGATATGTCTAATTGTGACATGCCTTCCTTTGTCAGTTTTCTCTTTGCCATTACGGGCAAAAAATGAAAAATTCTGAATTCTCAACTGTTCAATGAATGCTAAAAGCAGATGACTAAGTTAGTATCTTCAGTCTAAAACTCTTGAAAGATCATGTAATGCTTTGAGCAAAACAGTAAGAAAACTGAAGGATGATCACAATAGTAACAACTTATTATATCATCATCCTCAAGATGATTCCACCATCCTTCAGTTTTCTTAGTCTTTTTTTTCTTAAACATAGTTAGTAATAGTTGATTAATAATAATGAAATAATCTGAGGGTGATTTGTAAAGGTGAAATACCTTGCAAATAGCTAAGTGTTTCAAGATACCTGCAAAATAAAATCACTGAGATCCCATAATGTATCTTAGTTTTATAAAATGGTTTATTGGATCCATCTGGTAATTATATGATAGACTGAATTTTGTTTTTAAAAATAAGTAGATTTTCTCTTTGTTCTTTGGAAGACTTCTATGAAAGATTAAGTCATGATGTACAAGTCCTTACAAACAGAACTGCTCACGAAAGAATCTTAAAAATTAAAATTGGTTATAATGGACACCGATGGTATTGACGAGGGCCAATGGTAGGCAATATGTGATATTTTTTATGGAACTAGTGATGTTTTTATGGATGGATGTCAGAAATAGCATGAGCAAGAAAGGCCTGGATCTGGTCACACTGGGAACCTGAGGCCACTTAGGTTTTGAGAGTATCCCTTCAGCTTTAGTTTCTGGGGTACTGCCGAATTGGATCTACTGTAAGATGCTCACCCCACTTTTTTTTTTTTTTTAATGTTTCATAGATTTTAGCTACTGGAAAACTTCCAAGAAATACAGTGGGACATTTGTGTTAGCTAGTCCCAGTCTTGGAGTTAGGTAGAAGGTGGGACACTGTCAGAGCCCTTCAAGACCTGTAATGCAGTCTGGAGCTTTGTGCTTAGTGGATTATCTTTTTGGTGCTTCATGTCAGCCTTGACTTAGTTTGCCTTTATTGTCTCTCTGTGGTAGAGTAGTACATTTCAGAGGCTGCTGGTGGTAAGAAGTTTGGCTATATGTCATTCTTACCTTTGTTCTGTGGCTGTGTGTATTTCCCTCTTAGTTTATTTGTGTGTCTTATTTATTTATACTTCTTTGTCACCACAAGGTGCCAGATTTGGGGAAGGGTGTTTAAAATTTATTTTTGTGTGTGTGGTGGGGAAGTGGGTATTCAATTAATTTGTTCTTAGCCAAAATCTTAGATTATTTTTATTTTGAGGATGTGCAAAGAAATGAAAAGCCATTCCCAATGCTGCTGTGAATTTGGTAGAAAATGTCACAACCTTCTTGTGACATATTTGTTAATTCGCATGCTGGTTCTCCCTACGGTTCAAAATCTGATTAACTGGGCTAGATTCAAAGCCACGTAAGATGTGGTTTTTGGCAGTCCTTTTCCTCCTCCCACATCTTCTTGACTGCAGCTGAATCAAACCCATCTTACTATACTGCCACATCGTTAGGCATGTAGCATGGTATGGGGAAGTGCAAGGATTGGAGTCAGATCCACTTCATTTTGAGCCTTACTGAAGATCTTTGACCTTGGGAGAGTCACTTGACTTCTCTTGAGCCTTTCATTCTTCATCTATAAATGGATTGCAAAATTGTGATCTTTAAATGTGAAAGCTTTTGACATAAAGGTCACTTAGTAAATAGTCTTCCCTAACCCTTAAGTGAGCTAATATAATGATCGCTACACACACCCTTAAATTTGGAGTAAATTTGAAAGATGTCTTGAGAATCTGTAGTACTCATTGAGATGAGTATTTAAGGGAACAGTTCCACCTGTGTTCTTGGTCTCCCATTTAGAAGCCGTGCCTTTCTCTTTTATATTAGCGGTCTCCCTACATTGTGGGTTAGTTCTCTCTGGCTGTAAAAGCATTCACATTTTTTTCTGTGTACATGCAAAACAAAACAATGTGTCACATCAACAACAAAAGCAAAATTCAACCAAACAAAAATACCTATTCCCAAAAAACAAAACCCTTCTTGATTCTCATTCCTATTAATCAACTTCTTTTTCTCTTTCTGTTATAGGTAGCCTCTTCAAAAAATAACACTATTGTCACCATTAACACTATTGTCACCTTAAAAAATTTTCCTTTCCTTTCCAAAACTGACTGCAGTGCAACTTTCACCCCTAGTATATTAAAACTGCTCTCCCTAGTTGGGGATGATGGGTGGGGAGGGAGGGAGAGGGGGATTAAGGGGCATTATTATTAGCACACATAATGTAGGGGGGACACAGGGAAGGCAGTATAGCACAGAGAAGACAAGTAGTGACCCTATAGCATCTTACTGCGCTGATGGACAGTGACTGCAGTGAGGTTGATGGGAGGGGGAATTGATAATATGGGTGAATGTTGTAACCACAATGTTGCTCATGTAAAACCTTCATTAGATTATATATCAATGATACCTTAATAAAAACAAAAACAAAAAACTGCTCTCCCTAACGTCACAAAAGACCCAGTAGCAAAATCCATGGGGTACCATGAAGGTGCTCTTTTTCTTGCTATTTTGTTCTCATTTAGTCTGTCCCTAGCCACTCTTATTACTTTTGTGCCTACAATTCCCAGAGCTGCATTCAGCTCAGATTTATCTTTGGAAGAAGCCTAAACTATTCATTGGCTTTTTCGCATCACCACAGGACAAGCCAACAAAACCATAGCATGATGTGATTAAAGCTAAATCCACTTCAGCGTTTACCTCTTGTATTCTTGACCTCTGTTAATAGCATCATCATTCACCCAGTTGCTCGTGTTAGGTATAATTTATTGATTTATATACAGTAAACCATACCCATTTAAAGTATATAATTCAGTCAGCTTTGGCATACATATATATACCTGTGAAATCACAATAGTAGTCAAGATACAAAATGTTTCCATCATCCTGAAAAGTTTTCTCATACCATTTTACAATCAGTTCATCCTTCCTCTACCCTTGGCCCTAGGGAACCAATGACAATTTACTTTGTCACTATAGATTAGTTTGCATTTTCTATAATTTTATATAAATGACTCATGCTGTATCAGGGTTCACCACAGAAAGAGAATGGCATGGATATATAGATGCTGTATATATCTGTAGATATATAAAAGCTATTTTATGGAATTGGCTCATGTAATTGTTGGAGATGGCAAATCTGAAATGTGTAGGGCAGGCCAACAGGCTGGAAACTAATGCAGAGTCAGTGTTGCAGTCTTGAGTTTGGTGTCTGTGGGGCAGGCCAACAGGCTGGAAACTTGGACAGGATGTAGTCTTGAGTCTAACTTCTGTAGGGCAGGCTGAAAGTTTAGGCAGGATTTCTATATTACAGTCAAGGCAGAATTCCTTCTTCTCTGAGAAACCTCAATTTTTGTTCTTATTGCCGTCAGTTCCCTGTAATTGTATACCAGGTGTTACAGATTTCTTCTTTGGAAGTACTTTTGTTTTTTTTCCTTCTTCTGGAGTAAGGACTCTCTTTTAAACTCTTTTGTCTGTGTTCAAGCCTTCATTGTCTTTAACCTTCACATTAAAATACCCTTCTCATTGGTATCTTGTGTATGGTGTCTTCCTTCTCCAGTGCATTTTGGTAATGCCACAAGTCACTCTTCTAAATCTCAATCTGTTCATGTTATTCCCTGTGGAAAAATCCTCAATAAACTATCAACTCCCCCAAACTGCTTAAGTCTGTGCGATGTCTCCTGATGGAAGTCCCATGTTATGGAGTACAGCATGGGGAGAGAGTGAATCAGCCAGGTTTCTATGTAAAGGAGTAATCCCAAACTTGGAGTGCTTGGGTCTGACTTTTACCATTTCTTTTATTAGCCTGAACTTGTTTTAACACATTGCCTCTGGCGTTCTCCCTAGCTCCTGACACAGACCATCATGACGCAGGCTTTCATATCTGTTTTTTTTTTATTTTTTTATTTTTATTTTTTTTATTTTTTTTTATTTTTTGTGAGGGCATCTCTCATATTTATTGATCAAATGGTTGTTAACGACAATAAAATTCTGTATAGGGGAGTCAATGCTCAATGCACAATCATTATTCCACCCCAAGCCTAATTTTTGTCACTCTCCAATCTTCTGAGGCATAACAAACAAGTTTTTACATGTAGAACAAATTCTTACATAATGAATAAGTTACATAGTGAACAGTACAAGGGCAGTCATCACAGAAACTTTCGGTTTTGCTCATGCATTATGAACTATAAACAGTCAGTTCAAATATGAATACTCATTTGGTTTTTATACTTGATTTATATGTGGATACCACATTTCTCTCTTTATTATTATTATTTTTAATAAAATGCTGAAGTGGTAGGTAGATACAAGATAAAGGTAGAAAACATAGTTTAGTGTTGTAAGAGAGCACATGTAGATGATCAGGTGTGTGCCTGTAGACTATGTGTTAATCCAAGCTAGACCAGGGCAATAAAACATCCACATATGCAGAAGATTTCTCTCAGAACGGGGGGGTGAGGTTCTAAGCCTCACCTCTGTTGATCCCCAATTTCTCACCTGATGGCCCCCCTGCGACTGTGCCTGTCTTAGGTTGTTCCTCCCGTGAGGAATCTTACCCGTCTCTGGCTAACCAGTCATCTTCCGGGGCCATACAGGGAAATGTGAAGTTGGTAAGTGAGAGAGAAGCCTTATTGTTTGAAAAAGTTAGCTTTTTACTTCTTTGCATATTTATGCCCTGTGGCTTCTATACCCAGCATTTGTCTTGAGGTATCTTTACCACTTGGAAGAATTATGATACTCGGTAAATTTGATATGAGGCACGAATTCTATTTAAGGTTGTAATTAGGAAGGAAGAAGAAAAGCTATAGAAGTAGCAGGCAGAAGAAAACATGGGAAGATTGATTATTTCTTTGATATATCTTCTTGTAGAGTAACTTCAGCATGTATAGGTTTTAAGCTACTACTTAAATTGCACACACACATTAACATAATAGGAGTATAGTTACATAACCAAAGCATATCTGTAATTACCAGCCATCTGCAGTGAAACCAAGAAAACCAGTTAGGCACCTTAGGCATTTGTGAAAACTTATCTATGATATGGTGGATATTGTCCAAATGAACTTGAACAGTCAGAGAGAAATCAGACAAATTAAAACAACCCATTCCTGGGGACTGTTCACATGCCATATGTTCTTTTAACAATAAATAGTTTGTAGTTGTAAGACTTTGGAGCGCTACAATTTGCACTTCTCCAAATTCTTGGTTGAGTTCCAACAGTATAGATCTAGTCCAATTTTGTTGTTTTACTGTATGCACAGGCCAGCTTAGATATCTCCTTCCTCATTCCCATGGCAAGTCCAGGAACTGGTGGGATGAGTGCATCTACAGCTGTAGCAGTGCGTGGATCTTTGTTGGGGTTTTTTGACGATCATCTTCTGGCATGAGTCTTCCAGAGAGTGCAGATGTTGGAAGTTCTTTTTCACATCGTATGTTAGTTCATTTTCGGGGTAGCCCAATTAGGCTTTGATCCTCTGTATAAACACAAACAGACCCTTTGCCTACACTTTTATATGCCCTTTATACCCTTGTGTAGAACTCGTTGGAGGTTACCACACAGGAACTGCCCTTTTTTTTTTTTTTTTTTTTTGCTATCACTAATCTATACTTACATGACGAATATTATGTTTACTAGGCTCTCCCCTATACCAGGTCTCCCCTATAAACCCCTTTACAGTCACTGTCCATCAGCATAGCAAAATGTTGTAGAATCACTACTTGCCTTCTCTGTGTTGTACAGCCCTCCCTTTTCTCCTACCCCCCCATGCATGTTAATCTTAATACCCCCCTACTTCTCCCCCCCTTATCCCTCCCTACCCACCCATCCTCCCCAGTCCCTTTCCCTTTGGTATCTGTTAGTCCATTCTTGAGTTCTGTGATTCTGCTGCTGTTTTGTTCCTTCAGTTTTTCCTTTGTTGTTATATTCCACAGATAAGTGAAATCATTTGGTATTTCTCTTTCTCCGCTTGGCTTGTTTCACTGAGCATAATACCCTCCAGCTCCATCCATGTTGCTGCAAATGGTTGGATTTGCCCTTTTCTTATGGCTGAGTAGTATTCCATTGTGTATATGTACCACATCTTCTTTATCCATTCATCTATTGATGGACATTTAGGTTGCTTCCAATTCTTGGCTATTGTAAATAGTGCTGCAATAAACATAGGGGTGCATCTGTCTTTCTCAAACTTGATTGCTGCATTCTTAGGGTAAATTCCTAGGAGTGGAATTCCTGGGTCAAATGGTAAGTCTGTTTTGAGCATTTTGATGTACCTCCATACTGCTTTCCACAATGGTTGAACTAACTTACATTCCCACCAGCAGTGTAGGAGGGTTCCCCTTTCTCCACAGCCTCGCCAACATTTGTTGTTGTTTGTCTTTTGGATGGCAGCCATCCTTACTGGTGTGAGGTGATACCTCATTGTAGTTTTAATTTGCATTTCTCTGATAATTAGCGATGTGGAGCATCTTTTCATGTGTCTGTTGGCCATCTGTATTTCTTTTTTGGAGAACTGTCTGTTCAGTTCCTCTGCCCATTTTTTAATTGGGTTATTTGTTTTTTGTTTGTTGAGGCGTGAGAGCTCCTTATATATTCTGGACGTCAAGCCTTTATCGGATGTGTCATTTTCAAATATATTCTCCCATACTGTAGGGATCCTTCTTGTTCTATTGATGGTGTCTTTTGCTGTACAGAAGCTTTTCAGCTTAATATAGTCCCACTTACTCATTTTTGCTGTTGTTTTCCTTGCCCGGGGAGATATGTTCAAGAAGAGGTCACTCATGTTTATGTCTAAGAGGTTTTCGCCTATGTTTTCTTCCAAGAGTTTAATGGTTTCATGGCTTACATTCAGGTCTTTGATCCATTTTGAGTTTACTTTTGTATATGGGGTTAGACAATGGTCCAGTTTCATTCTCCTACATGTAGCTGTCCAGTTTTGCCAGCACCACCTGTTGAAGAGACTGTCATTTCGCCATTGTATGTCCATGGCTCCTTTATCAAATATTAATTGACCATATATGTCTGGGTTAATGTCTGGATTCTCTAGTCTGTTCCATTGGTCTGTGGCTCTGCTCTTGTGCCAGTACCAAATTGTCTTGATTACTATGGCTTTATAGTAGAGCTTGAAGTTGGGGAGTGAGATCCCCCCTACTTTATTCTTCTTTCTCAGGATTGCTTTGGCTATTCGGGGTCTTTGGTGTTTCCATATGAATTTTTGAATTATTTGTTCCAGTTCATTGAAGAATGTTGCTGGTAGTTTCATAGGGATTGCATCAAATCTGTATATTGCTTTGGGCAGGATGGCCATTTTAACGATATTAATTCTTCCTAGCCACGAGCATGGGATGAGTTTCCATCTGTTAGTGTCCCCTTTAATTTCTCTTAAGAGTGACTTGTAGTTTTCAGAGTATAAGTCTTTCACTTCTTTGGTTAGGTTTATTCCTAGGTATTTTATTTTTTTTGATGCAATTGTGAATGGAGTTGTTTTCCTGATTTCTCTCTCTGTTGGTTCATTGTTAGTATATAGGAAAGCCACAGATTTCTGTGTGTTGATTTTGTATCCTGCAACTTTGCTGTATTCCGATATCAGTTCTAGTAGTTTTGGGGTGGAGTCTTTAGGGTTTTTTATGTACAGTATCATGTCATCTGCAAATAGTGACAGTTTAACTTCTTCTTTACCAATCTGGATTCCTTGTATTTCTTTATTTTGTCTGATTGCCATGGCTAGGACCTCCAGTACTATGTTAAATAACAGTGGAGAGAGTGGGCATCCCTGTCTAGTTCCCAATCTCAGAGGAAATGCTTTCAGCTTCTCGCTGTTCAATATAATGTTGGCTGTGGGTTTATCATAGATGGCCTTTATTATGTTGAGGTACTTGCCCTCTATTCCCATTTTGCTGAGAGTTTTTAACATGAATGGATGTTGAACTTTGTCAAATGCTTTTTCAGCATCTATGGAGATGATCATGTGGTTTTTGTCTTTCTTTTTGTTGATGTGGTGGATGATGTTGATGGACTTTCGAATGTTGTACCATCCTTGCATCCCTGGAATGAATCCCACTTGGTCATGGTGTATGATCCTTTTGATGTATTTTTGAATTCGGTTTGCTAATATTTTGTTGAGTATTTTTGCATCTACGTTCATCAGGGATATTGGTCTGTAGTTTTCTTTTTTGGTGGGGTCTTTGCCTGGTTTTGGTATTAGGGTGATGTTAGCTTCATAGAATGAGTTTGGGAGTATCCCCTCCTCCTCTATTTTTTGGAAAACTTTAAGGAGAATGGGTATTATGTCTTCCCTGTATGTCTGATAAAATTCCGAGGTAAATCCATCTGGCCCGGGGGTTTTGTTCTTTGGTAGTTTTTTGATTACCTCTTCAATTTCGTTGCTGGTAATTGGTCTGTTTAGATTTTCTGTTTCTTCCTGGGTCAATCTTGGAAGGTTATATTTTTCTAGGAAGTTGTCCATTTCTCCTAGGTTTCCCAGCTTGTTAGCATATAGGTTTTCATAGTATTCTCCAATAATTCTTTGCATTTCCGTGGGGTCCGTCGTGATTTTTCCTTTCTCGTTTCTGATACTGTTGATTTGTGTTGACTCTCTTTTCTTCTTAATAAGTCTGGCTAGAGGCTTATCTATTTTGTTTATTTTCTCGAGGAACCAGCTCTTGGTTTCATTGATTTTTGCTATTGTTTTATTCTTCTCAATTTTATTTATTTCTTCTCTGATCTTTATTATGTCCCTCCTTCTGCTGACCTTAGGCCTCATCTGTTCTTCTTTTTCCAATTTCGATAATTGTGACATTAGACCATTCATTTGGGATTGCTCTTCCTTTTTTAAATATGCTTGGATTGCTATATACTTTCCTCTTAAGACTGCTTTTGCTGCGTCCCACAGAAGTTGGGGCTTAGTGTTGTTGTTGTCATTTGTTTCCATATATTGCTGGATCTCCATTTTGATTTGGTCATTGATCCATTGATTATTTAGGAGCGTGTTGTTAAGCCTCCATGTGTTTGTGAGCCTCTTTGCTCTCTTTGTACAGTTTATTTCTAGTTTTATGCCTTTGTGGTCTGAAAAGTTGGTTGGTAGGATTTCAATCTTTTGGAATTTTCTGAGGCTCTTTTTGTGGCCTAGTATGTGGTCTATTCTGGAGAATGTTCCATGTGCACTTGAGAAGAATGTATATCCCGCTGCTTTTGGATGTAGAGTTCTATAGATGTCTATTAGGTCCATCTGCTCTACTGTGTTGTTCAGTGCTTCCGTGTCCTTACTTATTTTCTGCCCAGTGGATCTATCCTTTGGGGTGAGTGGTGTGTTGAAGTCTCCTAGAATGAATGCATTGCAGTCTATATCCCCCTTTAGTTCTGTTAGTATTTGTTTCACATATGCTGGTGCTCCTGTGTTGGGTGCATATATATTTAGAATGGTTATATCCTCTTGTTTGACTGAGCCCTTTATCATTATGTAGTGTCCTTCTTTATCTCTTGTTACTTTCTTTGTTTTGAAGTCTATTTTGTCTGATATTAGTACTGCAACCCCTGCTTTCTTCTCACTGTTGTTTGCTTGAAATATGTTTTTCCATCCCTTGACTTTTAGTCTGTACATGTCTTTGGGTTTGAGGTGAGTTTCTTGTAAGCAGCATATAGATGGGTCTTGCTTTTTTATCCATTCTGTTACTCTGTGTCTTTTGATTGGTGCATTCAACCCATTAACATTTAGGGTGACTATTGAAAGATATGTACTTATTGCCATTGCAGGCTTTAAATTCGTGGTTACCAAAGGTTCAAGGTTAGCCTCTTTAGTATCTTACTGCCTAACTTAGCTCGCTTATTGAGCTGTTATATACACTGTCTGGAGATTCTTTTCTTCTCTCCCTTCTTGTTCCTCCTCCTCGATTCTTCATATGTTGGGTGTTTTGTGCTGTGCTCTTTCTAGGAGTGCTCCCATCTAGAGCAGTCCCTGTAAGATGTTCTGTAGAGGTGGTTTGTGGAAAGCAAATTCCCTCAGCTTTTGTTTGTCTGGGAATTGTTTAATCCCACCGTCATATTTGAATGATAGTCGTGCTGGATACAGTATCCTTGGTTCAAGGCCCTTCTGTTTCATTGTATTGAATATATCATGCCATTCTCTTCTGGCCTGTAGGGTTTCTGTTGAGAAATCTGACGTTAGCCTGATGGGTTTCCCTTTATAGGTGACCTTTTTCTCTCTAGCCTCCTTTAACACTCTTTCCTTGTCCTTGATCTTTGCCATTTTAATTATTATGTGTCTTGGTGTTGCCCTTCTTGGATCCTTTCTGTTGGGGGTTCTGTGTATTTCCGTGGTCTGTTGGATTACTTCCTCCCCCAGTGTGGGGAAGTTTTCAGCAATTATTTCTTCTAAGATACTTTCCATTTCTTTGCCTCTCTCTTCTTCTTCTGGGACCCCTATAATACGGATATTGCTCCTTTTAGATTGGTCACACAGTTCTCTTAATATTGTTTCATTCCTGGAGATCCTTTTGTCTCTCTCTATGTCAGCTTCTATGCGTTCCTGTTCTCTGATTTCAATTCCATCAATGGCCTCTTGCATTCTATCCATTCTGCTTATAAACCCTTCCAGAGTTTGTTTCATTTCTGCAATCTCCTTTCTGGCATCTGTGATCTCTTTCCGGACTTCATCCCATTTTTCTTGCGTATTTCTCTGCATCTCTGTCAGCATGTTTATGATTCTTATTTTGAATTCTTTGTCAGGAAGACTGGTTAGGTCTGTCTCCTTCTCTGGTGTTGTCTCTGTGATCTTTGTCTGCCTGTAGCTTTGCCTTTTCATGGTGATAGGAATAGTCTGCAGAACTGGGACGAGTGACGGCTGGAAGGACTTCCCTTCTTGTTGGTTTGTGGCCCTCCTCTCCTGGGAGAACAGCGGCCTCTAGTGGCTTCTGCTGCGCAGCTGCGCGCAGACAGGGTTTCTGCTTCCTGCCCGGCTGCTATGGAGTTAATCTCCGCTGTTGCTGTGGGCGTGGCCTGGCTCGGGCAGCTACTCCAAAATGGTGGAGTCGCGTTGGAGCAGGAGCTGCTGGGAGGCTATTTATCTCCGTAAGGGGCCTCCCTGCTCCCTGCAGCCCAGGGGTTAGGGTGCCCAGAGATCCCGGATTCCCTACCTCTGGATTAAGTGGCCCGCCCTGCCCCTTTAAGACTTCCAAAAAGCACCCGCCAAAACAAAACAACGACCACAAAAAAAACAAGAAAAAAAAATTTTTTTAATTAAAAAAAAAAAAAATTTTTTTTTAATTAAAAAAAAAAAAGGTGGTCGTTCGTTTTTCTTTATTCTCCGGTGCCAGCCTCAGGCCTCTGCTCACCGGTCTTTCTGCCCTGTTTACCTAATATTGGGGTCCCTGTCCCTTTAAGACTTCCAAAAAGCGCTCGCCAAAACAAAGCAGCAAAAAAGCAAAAAAAAAAAAAATGGTCGCGCGCTTTTCTTATGTCCTCTGTCGCCCAGCCTCCAGTGCCCGCTCACTGTTCTTGCTGCCCTGTTTTCCTAGTATCGAGGGCCCTGCACTCTGGCCCGGATGGCTGGGGCTGGGTGCTCGGCAGCCCTGGGCTCCGTCTCCCTCCCGCTCTGTCTGCTCTTCTCCCGCCGGGAGCTGGGGGGAGGGGCGCTCGGCTCCCGCGGGGCCGGGGCTTGTATCTCACCCCCTTCGCGAGGCGCTGGGTTCTCTCAGGTGCGGATGTGGTCTGGATATTGTCCTGTGTCCTCTGGTCTTTATTCTAGGAAGGGTTGTCTTTGTTATATTTTCATAGATATATGCTGTTTTGGGAGGAGATTTCCGCTGCTCTACTCACGCCGCCATCTTCCCACTCCTCTCCATATCTGTTTTTTTGAGGGAATAACTAGAGGATCTTTAGGAATTAAAAAAACAGTGGTGGAAATAATTGATTTCAAGAGAAGATTAGGCAGTGAGTAATTTGGAGATGCTATACAAATATTTTTAATCTTGTAGTAGTTTTGTATTTAGAGGCCATAATTCAAAGAGAATACTCTGGAAGACTAAATAACAGCCTTCAATTTAATTAGGAAGTAACTTTTGTTTAACTGGCAGTAGAAGATATGTTGAAGAAAATGATAGAGTATCATTGATCTTTATTCTGAATTTCCTTTGACACACTGGATGCTATGGCTGTTCTATTAGGACCCTGCTGTTGTTTTGGTGTGAGATGTAGATTTCTAACAGCAAGATTACCTATTTTTAGAAATATAGAAGCATGTGCAAAATTGACTTTCTTCTATGAAGGGTTTATTTTGGAGGTAGCATTAGAATACTAAACAGGCATCTCACATAAAATTGTTTTATGACTGCTGTTCTAGATAGTACACAGGCTAAGTATCCAGGGGATAGAATAATTTAGCCTGTAGAGTAACTGTACTACTGTTGATTTAGTGTTTATAGCTTGATGATATGGTGTAGATTTCAAGTCATTCCTTAGCATGTTTGCTCAAACTATGCTTTGGAAATATTTTAAATTAAACCTTCTGACTCCTGTATTCTTGTGAAGTGAGCTGTGGGCATGTACATCTTCACTTCAGGGAATGAGAGTTGCTGGGGGTGATAAACTCAAAGGCGTGTTTAGAATTTGTAATGATCCTATTATATTCATAAGTAATCAAATGATGTTGTGCTTCTATTAAAAACCTTCAAGGGGTTTCCCATTGCAGTTAGAATGAAATCCAAACACCCTACCAGGCCTATAAGCTCCTGCCTGTCCCTCAGCCTTATCTCCTATCCCTCCTGCCCTTAGTAGCCTGGCTTCAGCTGCATGCTGTCTGAGCATGCGAGTTCATTTCCTCCTTCTGCCTTTGAACTTGCAGTCACCTCTGCCTGTAATCCTCTTCCTTTAGACCTTCAAATGCCTTTTTCAGGTCTCAGATCAAATATCACCTCAGAGAGGTCTTTACCAGTGTCTCCTCCTCCCCAGTCACCCTATTTGATTACACTATTCCTATTGTTTCCATAGTGCTCATCACCATCCCTCTCGTTGGTCGGTTATCCTCAGGAGAGCCTGTGCCTTGCTGTTCAGCTCACTCGCTGCTGCCATATCCCTGCGCATGGAAACACATAGTGGGTGCTTTGTAAATATTCAGGGTGATGAAGGTAGTCCTTATAATTATCCTCCCTGAAATAAAGTGGTAAGTTACAAAAGACACATGACTAAACAGGTACTAATTCATACCAATGTCTATTTAAATTACTCAATAATTGATTCATCTTTTCATTACATAGTGCAATCCAATTATGGTAGAAACAGATACTGTCTCTTGTGACTGGAACTGGTATGCAGATACAAGATCCTACCTTTTATTCATTTGACAGGTCATGATCTATCAATTCTTTAATAGAGATAGCTGAATAATAATTTCCTTTTTAAAATAGTTTTCAGTTTCTATTACTTCTAGAGACTTTTTGGAAATTGCTGGGATGTCATTGGATCATGCATCCTTTTTTTTTTTTTTTTTTTTTTAAGTTAAATCATGGCTGAGGCAGGGGGTAGATTGAGAGCAGTATGGACAGTAGGTCAGGAGGCCCAGGCACTGGTTTTAGTTCTGCCAGTAGTTAGCTCTCCACGTGAATCTTTTGGCTCTCAGTTCCCTAATTTATAAAATAATAGGGTTGAATGAAATGATCTTAAATGTCTGTCCTCTTTTAACAGTGTATAATTATATAATTCCAGGCATGAACCAGCCATTTTTTCAATTGTGGGAATTTTTCTGAGTTGTATGGATATGTGGTCTATATTATAATTGTCCAGATATCATTGAGCTTTCATAAGAATGGCATGTCAAATTTAATTTAGTGGAACATTAAAACATCTCAAAGATTCACAAGTTTCTGGTTTATTTCAAGTTATTTTTTTGGTAGCAGCCAAGTAAGCAACTATATATGACTTACTGCAGGTGTTAATCTTAAAAATTGGCATTATTATCTAAGTGTATAATTAAAGTTGGTCTTTAGGATACTCATTTTGGCTTTATCACTATTTCAGGGATACCAATCTTTCCCTTCTTTGGAAATCATTTAAGAATTTTATAGTTGACTTGACCTAACGTGTTCCACTTTATAGCAGTCAGTTTCACTTAAGTTCATGTAATTCTTCATTGACATTTAGATACATATTAGTTTTAAGAAATACTATAGAATACAGTATGTCCCATTTTATATTCTGTAGTTCACCGGTCCTCAAGATTTAGTATGGACATTAAAATTGCCTCTAGGATTTGTTCAAACAGACTGCTGCCCCATCTTGAGTTTCTGATGCAGTAGGTCTGGGATGGAGCTTGAAAACTTGCATTTGTAATAAGTGCCAGGAGATGCCAATGCTGCTCACACTTTGAGAACCACTGCTGTAGTTTATCAGGCTTTTTATGCGTACTTGCTGGCAGCATCTTGACCAGAAGAGTCTAGGACCTTCTATATTGTATAGTGATGCATCTCAACAGTACCCCACTCCTTACCCCCTTTACCTTCATCACTGGGTTCCCTGGTATTATATGGTATGTCAAATCCTTTCTAACCTCTTGGCAAGAGTGATACATAACAAAGGGTTAAAGGCAGCTGCAGCCCTGAACACCACCATGTTGGCAGTAATTTAACCTTTTGGATTGCATGTTTAAATGGGAAACACATGCTTTTAGAGGGTGATGGTCAATTTATTGTCAACTTGACAATACTAAGTATTTCTTAGAATAAGAAATACTTTGGCTCAGATATTAGCTTTACCACTTTATTGGCTATTTGAATTAAGGAAAATCATGTAACTTTTCTGAATCTTAGTTTCTTTTTTCTAAAGTAGAGTTGATAGTATCTGCTTTACAGGATTTTTGTGAGGACTCAAATTAGATACGGTTTATAAAATAAGTGATAGTTACTCAATAATTGGTGTTTTTATAACAGGTCATATGTCATTCATAGTGGTCATAAGTTCCATGTAGATTTGGGTAGTATCTGTTACTCTCAAGAGTACTATTCTTGTCTTGAGCTGCCACCCTCCTTGTGGGAGCCTAGCCATGGGCTGTAGACACTTAGCTGTCTACTTTGTTTGCACAGATTTCAGTTCTCTTACTTGTTTGGAAACGCAATGTCTTGTTCCTGCCTAACCTGGCTTTGTATCCCTGGGCATTTAGCTTCAGCTTCTGGTGCCTGTATCAGGCCCTTTCTGCTCTGAGGACCTGTTGTGGCCTGTTTCTCTGCCTCTGATCCTTGCTGTGTCCTGCGGGTGATTTTATGCTCCTTTTTGGTTCCAACTGAAAAACAGTGTATTTAGAGGTATATAGATCTACCCCACACCTGGAATGGTATGATTTTTTGTCACAAAATTTAACCATCCTGATCTTTAAATATGTCTTTCAAAATGTGTGTGATTTTAATTTTATTAAATTTAAAGAACAAACTTTTCTTGTGCATTTTAAGCTCCAGTTTTCATACTGGATGTTCATGAAACACATTGCCCAATGAAAAGAATTGATTTACTGTGCTTCCTCTTAATAATTACCTATATTCATGAGATTTTAGTTAAGCTTTGAGTATATTGGGGAAATTTTCAACTGAATTTTGTTGATTGAGATGGGGATCCACGAGATGGGGATCCACTAAGAAACTGTCTTGGCCACTCACAAGTGTTTTATGAGAAAGTGCAAGTTGCTCCCATCACAGATTATGCTCAGTGGCAGTGGAGGGAGTTCAATGACTTTTCATTGTTTTACATTCCTATTTTGGATATGATCATGTATTCTCTGTTTTTCTGAGGCCTATTGTAATGACGTATTTTCAGCCATATTTATGACTTCATGCTTTTGAAGAACAAAAGAGGTTTGTCTTTGTTACATATTTACATAAGCACTTTGCTTCCTATTTCCTTTTCAATGTATTGATACTCATCTGGTGTAATCGGAGGGGTGGGATCTTAGCAAATATATATGAGTCTGACTGAGTGGTTGTCTCCTAACTATGATTTTTGTTTGCATTTGCAAGTATCTGACAAGCCTGGTGCACCAGACCAAGTGAGACTCATGAGAGAACAGAAGCACCGGACAACAGACTGCCATTTATGGAATTCCCAAAAAAGGATGATAGATTTAAGGCACAAGATGTAGTAGTTTCACCTAATTGAATTAGGATGTTTGAATATTGGTAGAATAATTTGGGATTGGCACTCAATATTATCACCGAAAAAGATACCGCCTAATGTGAAGGATTGAATAATACCTAGTGGAGCTCTCCCTGCCATTTACATGTCCTTGTTTAACACTTGTATTACAGTGCAGACATATCATATATATGTTTAAATGATGCAGCTATATGCACTCCATCTTTTATATAAACTATAAATGTTGTGTATGTCAAAGAATTTACAAATGAAGGTACTTACAAGGCTAATTTCAATAAGATCTGACTTTTATGCTTTTATTTAGTGACTTTAATATCTATCCCTGCATAAGGTGCACTTCAGAATAGAAGGGCAAGGATGATGACTAGTGTTCTTAAGGAGGCCATAGCAAAGAGTGACCTAGTAATAATCTGACAGATTTAAGATCAGATGTTTTTGGAGCAAAGTCCTATTTGTTTTTTACTTCAGCAAGTCTGCTTTTTGGTATCTGTTTATGCTGGAGTAAAATGAATTTATTTGCTTTCATACCTTTTGAACACTTAACCATGGTTTGGGTTGATTTCAGCTCTTAGAAGTAAGTAGCTTTGGTGAAAGTATATGAGAATCTCTTAGTTTAGGGACCAATAAAATATCATTCTTGCCAGAAGATGGAGATGGTATAGAAATGGTCCCCATCAACGGTATTCATGCTGAAATTAGATGAGTTAGAAATTTGTTTTCAGAGTTAAAAAAATAAAGGTAAGGCTGTCACTTGTAATAACTAGATTCAATACTATTCCCCGAAGTCTTTACATAAACGATGTATTGTAATGGCTATTGTGACAAGAAGCTGTTGTGCTATACTCAGGAAATGAATATCTTTTCTGATCCTTGAACACCGCGCTTATCAAGGGGACACTTGAAGTCTTGAAGAAAAGCTTTTCTTTTGCCCTTTCTTCTTGATGCATTTTTTTCCCCTTACAGCAGCTACTGGTTTATGTTTTAGAACAAAAACCTAATAACTTGTGTCTTAATCTAATTAAATCATCTTTCATACAGGGTGAAATGAGTTATTATAGGCATGCCAGTCCCCATAATGGAAAGAAGAAGGTAATATTTATACTTGTCTTTTAGGAAACTCATACTTCTTAAAATTTAGTTCTGATCTCTCATTCAAGGGCCTGAGAATGAGAAAAACAATGACTACAGTGAGGAGGGGGCTGTCGGCGGCTAGCTAGTCAGAGCCTACACAGCTGGTGTGCTAGTGACTCTACAGCCAGGACCATGGTCTTGAAGGTTTTGATCCTTGAAATAGGGGACAGTGCAAAGAATTAGAAGTTATTACCATTCTTTGTACTTTCTTCATCCTTGACTTTGTGGGAGCAGGCAGACAGTGGCATCTCTCTAAAGCAGTGGTTCCCATTTGGAATCATTTTGCCTCCCAGGGGACATTTGGCAACATCTGGAGACATGTTTGGTTGTCACACTAGGGGAATTGCTCCTGGCATCTTTTGTCACTGTACAGCTGAGCATTCTACAATACACAGACTAACCTCTCAGAAATTATCTTGCCCCAAGGGTCAGTAGTCCCATGGTTGAGAAAGCTCCCACGAAAGCATCATCTCAAAGAGAAAAAACAGAAGCTTCTAGTGTAAAATTGTTACTCTGCATGGCAGTTCTAGGAAAGAGAGAACAAACAGAACTCTTGATTTTTAGCTCCTTCTTTAGAATGAGGTAATAGAAATTGGTGTACTATGACAAGTCAGGACTCTGTTTTGTGGCCTCACCTCATCAACTAGTACTCCTCTTCAGTAGGAAGAGAAGTTTACGGCCTGAGTTGGTTCCAGTGCAGGCCATCTTTTGCTTACATAAGGGTGCAAATTCAGAGACTGCTCAAGTCACAAATTTGTCTGTATGCTGAGAAAACAAGGGAATCATCACCAGAAAAACCTCATTTGCCTTGCAAAATGGCATAAAGCCTGCTTCATTATGTGGTACATTGTTGGATCTGCGCTTTTCCTGTCATTTCATTCAGTCTTGACTTTTTCATAGTGAATTGGAACAGAGCACAAATCTACTTTCGCTGACACTTAAATCAACAGGAGATTATAGGGATCTTTTTTTGGAATTTAGTAATTGTGGCTTCTTTTTTGACATAGTTGCCATAATCAAGAAATTGAAGCATGCCCTACTCAGGGCAGAATGAGTCATGAAGTCAGAAATACATAGATATTTGTGGAAAAAGATTAATATGACATAAGTGCTAGAGGAGGGAGAATGATTTGAAAACTCATTATTTATAACTTGAAGCAAATAAATCATAGTTCCAAAATTATGTTATAAAACATGGAAAACCAGATAATTGGTATGTTTTTCTGTTTGATTCTCAATTTTAAAGCACTCTAATTGATGTATTGTTTATATTGTTCACTAAATACAGTGTTTGGATGACAGGGAGGGAGGAGAGAATGCATGTGATAGCAGCTCAGAGATGTGCAGTGCTTCTCCCCAAAAACAATTACAGTGCAGCGGCTGCCAATGGTGATGTCACAGTCAGTAGAGAAAGAGCCATTTAAGATGCTTTATAACCATCATTAGAAGGACAGAGAGAATTTGTGTAAAATCTGAATCAGGGTTAGGATTCCTACTGTGTTCCTCTGTTTTGTTGCCTTATATGATGTGTTCTCAACATTTAATTACTTACATAATATGCAAATTATATTTAGCATCATCCAGGAAAAGAACAAGTACTGTTTAAAGGGGGCAAAGCAGTTGGTCTGTTTGTTAGAGCAGAGGCAGAAACTTAAGGTAATACTTTGGGACCAATATAGAGAAAATAATGTTGATTTCTAACTTAGTAATGTGGCTTTAGAAGTGGTGTTGGGCAACTCTGACCTTCCCAGACTGAAAATTTTAATATTGTTTACAGATAAGTAACAGCCCTTTGGGGAGAGGAAGAGGTACTAATATAGACTGAAGTGGTGTGTATGGGGGGGAGCTTCCTTACAGGCGGGAAGAGCCTGAGTTAAAGCTAATTTTCTGAATGCCAAAGGCCTCCACCCTCAGCTGCCCCCTGTGCGCTGTGCTGTTTTGCCCAAATTTAGCATGTCTTTCCCCTGAATCATTTTCCTTCAAGTTGAATTTGAAGCTTAAGCTGGAAAGAAGTATGCTGCCTAACATGTACATTGCAGAGACGAGGAAACCGTGCCATCATTTGCCATACCATGCCGTGAATTCTATCTCAGTGTTTTCAGTTCATTGCTTAGTGCCTGACTCATAATAACTGCTTCATCAGTAACTGTAATAATTTGTAGGTAATAATGGATAAATACCAATAGGGAGATTACTACTTCCGAAATATGTCTTTTATCACCTCCTTTTCTCTTTCTGCCCCTGTTAGACGTGCCTGTCAATTTGGGAGACAGAGAAAGAGTAAGAGAGAAAGAAAATGAATACCACTACAACAGAAAGAAAACCAGAGCACATAGGGCCAGGTCCCTTATACTTTATTCCAGTTAATATTTACAACCACCTGTGATTTACACAGTAGTATTCACGTTTTACAGATAAAAAACCTAAGGTTCAGAGATGTTACTCAGTTTATAGTAAAAAACAGAGCTGGGCTTTGATCCCAAATCTGGAGGATCCCAAAGCAGGCTTCTCTTAGAGCGGTCTGTATCTTGTGGTACTTGGGAATCTTCTAAGGACAAGGATTGTTACTCATCTCTGTATCTCCATAACTTAGCAGGTTTAGTTACAGAGAAATGTCCAAAAGGTATTTGTTAAAGGTATGTTTCAATCTAGAAACTTGAGCTTTTCTTTGGAGGAACAGATGAGAGAAGGAAAGAATTAGGGTCAGACTTAGAGATAAGATGAAAGGATAGAGAGGTTAGCATTTGTGGTACATACAGTGAGCCCTGGCAGTGGCAAGCCACTGCTAGGAGGGAAACACACATTTATGATTTTGCCCACAAGTGGTAAAAGCAGGGCCACTGCATACAAATGAGCGAGCTGTATACCGCACAGCTCCTTGGGGAGCCATTCACGATGCAGTCCATGATGGGGTCTCCTGGAGTTGTGCAGGGTGTGGCTGGGTGCAGGGGCTTGCATGGTGAGCATCTAGGTGTGTGCCATGTGGAAGAGCAAGCACCTGCTGCAGGCACAGGTTGTGTTTTTCTGGAAAAAGAGAGAAGTGCTTGGAAGCTTAAAAGTCAGAGTTACTGAACAAGAAACAAAACAAAAATAACTCATTAAAAATGAGCAAAGGACTTGAATAGACATTTCTCCAAAGATACACAAATGGCCAATAAATGCATGAAAAAATGCTCAACATCACTAATCATTAGGGAAATGCAAATCAAAACACAGTGAGATACCACTTAATACTCATTAGGATGGCAACTATAAAAAAGTGTTATAAAGATGTGGAAAAAGTGGAACCCATGTGCACTGTTGATGGGAATGTAAAATGGTTTGGGTGCATATGGAAAACAATATGGTAGGTACTAAAAAAATTAAAAATAAAATGACCATATGATCTAGCAATTCCACTTCTAGGTATATACCGCAAAGAATTGAAAGTAGGGTCTCAAAGAGAGATTTGTACATCCATGTTCACAGCAGCATTATTCATAGTAACTGAAAGGTAGAAGCAACTCAAGTGTCTATTGATGGATAAATAGATAAACAAAAAGTGGTTTATGCATCCAATGGAATATGATGCAGCCTTTAAAAAGAATGGAATTCTGGCACATGCTACAACATGGATGATGTTGATGACATTATGCTAAGTGAAATAAGCCAGTTAGGTAAGGACAGATACTGTATGATTCCATTTATATGAGGTACCTGTGTCATCAAATTCATAGAGACAGGAAGTGATTGCTAGGGACTGGAATGATGATCCCTAGTGACTGGGGGAAGGAGAGAATGGGGAGTTAGTGTTTAATGGCACGATTTCAGTTTGGGATAAAAAAGTTCTACAGATGTTGGTGATGATTATACAACGTGAATAATATACCCAGTGCTACCAAACCATACACTTAAAAATGGTTGAGATGGTAAATTTTGTGTTGTGTATTTTACTATAATTTAAAAAGTAACTGTTCCCATAAGCTTTACTATTCTCTTCTCTTTTTGCCACAAGCTTTTCATTTAATCATATAGTTCTCTTGATCAGTATTAAGGAGAAAAACAGTGATCTGTAATTGAAGAATGTTTTCTACAAAGCAGGGCAATAAAATGTTGACTTTTGCCACATCCAGACTTAAAGAATATCTCAAGCTATTACTCCTAATATTAATTATATTTGTTAGAGTTAATGTGCCCTTCCAGACACAGTGTACTCTGACTTTTCCCTACTAAACTGCATCCTCTCAAAGTTTCACAACTACCAATTGTGTCAAATGGGTAATGACACTTGACTTTGTGCCTTTGGATGGTTTGTGTTATTAAGTATAAGGGCTGTTTTTTAATGAGATTAAAACCAGTATATGATCAGTTAGTTAAAAAAGTTAGTTAAAGCAGAACATAAAGTGTTTTAAAGCAATTTTTTATACATTCCTCTTCCTAGACTTTGTGTACTGGTAGGGAGGTAGGATACCTCTAAAGCATCATTTTGAAGAGGAGCATAGAGAATTTCTAATGTAGTATTCATAGGTTGACAGGTAGTTCCAGGAAATAAGTCAGATAGTACTCTTATTTTAGTTCTTACCTGAGAACCAGGTGGATTTTTAATAGTCTACCCCGCCAACACTATTTACAGTTTCTCCACAAACCTATTTTAATATTACTTTACTAATGATGCACTTTATTGAGTTTTTTTAAAGCATTCGATTTAGTTTTCATAATAATAACTTTCCCTTTGCATTCATATTTACCTGTCTGTATAAAAGTTAATATAATTACAACACGTACAGTTGGCATTACAGGTTAGGTTCAAACTCATCACTCAGCAGATGGAGGTAGAAAGTCCTGTGTTACGGCTGGGGCTTCAGAGAGCCATGGAACTTCAACACTGTGAGAGTGGTTAATCTGACAGGTTGGTGAAGAGGAGATTGGGGAAGAGAGCATTTTGTTTTCTTTGTTCGGAGTCCTTATCAAGTTTCCTGCTTGGGGAGACCACTTCCAGTTGTATCACACCTCACCAGCCCAGTACTTGTTCACTACCCTTGTGTCATAAACATTCATGTCTGTTTTATGTTATTTGATAATTTCCAATAATTTGTCCATGAAGAAGTTACTCCAGTAGCATTTTCTGTCTAAGGCTGTGGTCTCCTGAGCTGGGCTGAGAGGCCCGCTGGTGTTTGTTTTTTGTTAAGATCCTTCCTTTAAATCGCTTGTTGGCGAGAACCCTGGGTGGTATCTCTGGGAGATGGATCGTCTTTCACTGCCTGGTGTTGTGTAGTTTGGCACACTTGCATTTTTCTCTTTGAGCTAGATACTGGGAGTGCAGAAAGCTGAGGTGGTAAAGCAGGAACTGGAACGGTGGCAAGAGAGAGAGAGGGCTGACTCCTGTCAGAGCCAGGAGGACGGGCAGGCCCCCGTGGGTGTGTGACCCTACCATGATTATGCAGGCGAGCAGGAGAGCACAACAAGAAGTCAGTCCCTCCCGGGCTCACTTTATATTGGAATTGTGTCCTTTGCAAAAGGTAAAAGCTTTTTCCTTTTGTATGTTATTTATAACAGAGCATCATTTTATGTGATTCAGCTATTTTTAAAGGCTCACTTGAATGAGTGAGCCTCATTCACTACCCACCTTCACGAATAGGTGGGTGGTGCAAGGTATTCCGTTCTAACCTCGGGGCTGTTCTTCTAGTTTACTGTGGTGTGTCACCATAAATTGTAATAAAAACTTGTTATATCATGTGTGTTTTAAAACACCAATCTTGAGCTTAAAATACCATACAGAGCCGTTGATAAGGCACAGCTTCTGTTGTTGATACTGGATGGATAAACCTAAAATAGACAGATTTATGTGAAAAGATATTCTGAAAAGATGGTTTACTCAGAATGCCTTTTTTCTTTTTCTTTCTCTTTTTTTGCTTAGCACATTGCTCTCAAATTTTGATATACAGTTACTCCCAATTGTCTTTATATGGAATATAGGCAGGTAGAAACTTCCAGAATATCTTGGCCACTTTCACCCACTGTTTTCCTTGCTGTCTGTCCTCCGGTAGTTATTAGTTATATGTTCATGAGTGCAAACTAATATTAATTTTGGCCTGAACTTCAGAAAAATCACAATACATTAAAGAATATTTTTGAAGTATCTGAAATTTAACACACCATTCTTTTCTTCTGTTAGTTTAATTGATTGTATGCAGAAACTTCTTACATCTTACATTCCTTTTTCTATTTGTATTCCTATGTCTGTGTCTGTCTATATTGTGCAAAGGGAACCAGTTCTTCCAGGCCCTTCCATCTTGGCGTTAGCCAATAAGGAGTGACTGAAAAACCAGCTTTAACCTGCTATTGAGGTGGCTGGCTTGATTTCCCATCACTGGAGATGTTGATGTTATGGCAGGGAAGCCTATAAAGCTAAATTAAACAAAGCCACATCAAGGCTTGTGTCAAGGCAGTAAACCAGACGAGATGCTCTGATGCCATGTCAGATGAGCACACGTGGGCATGTGGGAGAGGAAGATTAAAAAATACCTTAGGCGTCTGAACTGTGCTGTGTGATTTCTTTCTGTAAGCGTAAGTGAGTAGATATGACTGAAACAAACATAGCAGTGAACATTTCTGTATTAGTAGGTGGCATTGTTGTCCCGAGAGAATCATTGCTTAAAAAATGTGAGATGGGTTTTTATTGTGTGTGTGTGTGTGTGTGTGTGTGTGTGTGTGTAGCTATATATATATATATATATATATATATATATATATATATATATATTTGTCATGTAATAAGTTACTTATAATTATTGAAGAAGCTACTACACAGGTACACCTTAGATTCCGTAAAATACTGCATTTTTACCAGAATTTTCTAGGTTATTTAAAAAAAAAGTTTTATGTGGATATGAAATACTGATCCTATTCCCTGCCATGAAGGGTATGGGTACATTAGGGAAGTCCCATGGCAGGAGGGAGCCTGCATCCTCCACTCCTTGTCAGTGTCTCCTTATTCAGCATCAGACCTTCTGCACCTCTGAAGTCTAGTCTATAGGTACCACAGTCCTGCTGACTGGCTTCTGTTTCTCCATGCTGCAAATTCCTGATGCTCATTTGGAGCATAGCTTGCTTCTTCTATGGCTGCACAAGTTCTGACTGACAAAGGTAAATAGTTCCAGGCTGTACTTGAGACCAATTTTTTATATATATATATATATATATAAAATGCATATATAAATATATCTAGAAAATGTGCAAACCTCTAATGATTTTCATAGCAACCACTTAATTCTCTGGCTTTTTCTCTTCTTTAACACACCCCACATGCCATTTATTGTGGTTGTAGTCCTCGGTGTAAGTTTTTACTAAATTCTGTCAGAAGCTAATGATTTCATGAGCTATAAGGTGATAAAACAGTAATAATAGGAAATAAGATTGCATAAGAAAGAGTAACTGCCTTCACAATACTTAAAAGAATTTGGAAAGGCAGTACTTTATAAATAAGAAAGTTAAATATAGGTACACCTCACCTGTTTGGTTATCAGGCATTATTATCTATTATAAATACAACCTTAAGTCAAGAGGCTAGCAAAAAGGCCTCTAAGCAGCCCAAACAAACACTACAGAATTTCAGTGTAAGCACTTGGGGAGCATTGGAAGTATAGTCATAAAGTGGGGGCCAGCCAGCCTGGAACCTCAGTAGTCCCTGAGGACATTTTTATGAATATCATTTATTATACTCTTACATATCCTTTAATAATGATGACTCAGGGCCATCAAGAAAAAGTATTCACTGTTCATTTGATTTTTGACAAGGCAGGACAAGTTACGGTATATTCAAAAGTATTGAAATAGAAGCTATTGCCAAAGGAATAAGTTTTGGGGCATCTATAAACCTTGGAAATGTAGAACAGCACATGATCCCAGGTTTAGGAAAACCAACAACAAGGATTTTAAATGTTTCAAAAAAAGTCACAGGGTTTAAGTGGGACAGGAGAAGGTACCCACAGTAACTCTGGGTGCTGATGTGTATGCTGGTGGCATGATGGGGAGAAACAAGGTCAGGAAAAGTAGTGAGTGGCTATTGCTGTAGTTGGAGGGGAAGTGGGGAGTTAAGGTCAAGAACCTTAACCTGGGTCATGACGTGGGGAATGGAGAAGGAAAGAGGCAGAAGAGACTGTGAAGCCTACTGGGAGAAGTGATTAACTGGATATGGATGGCAAGAGGAGGGGACAGCATTTAAAAGTAACCCCAAGTTGTGCAGCTCTTAAGTCTGGGAGAATGTTGTTTTACTACTGCAGAAACGGTATAGGCAGCTGATTTTGCAGTGAGAGCAGCTTTATTTCCAGGGTACCTAGCTGTGGAGTTGGCCAAAGACCTGGCAGCCCTTTGGAGCTCTGAGAGGCTCTTTTCAACCATTTCCAAGACAAGTGAAGACAGGCATGCTTTCACTGGTGCCCTGGTAAGTGCTTCACAATTATTGGTTGGTTTGTAGTTCTTCTGAGTTTTGTGACATGATTGGATTTGCTTGAAAACAAACTTTGTTCTGACACATAGACCACTTAGAGACTGGGAACAGAAGCCCAGGCAGGTGTGCTAGCTTGACATTGCTGTAACTTCTCAAGTTTTCTCTATTCTATTCCATGATGTTTATTTTAATATAATTTTTTAAATATAAAAAAATAAATAATTGCCATCAGTCCAAAGTGAAAAGAATTTCCTAGCATGTTTATCTTGTGGTTTTGTTGGACTCTTCTTGCTTCTAAATAGGTATGCTTTTCTCCTTAATTTGAGCTGCAAAGGGAAATTCAGTTTCCCGCCAACCTTATGACAGCTCTTTTGGTACATCAGTGAATATCCTTGTGTTGTTTCCATGACCTTTGCATAAATATTCTAAATTAGTGGAGCATTATGAAATTCTGTTAGGAAGTCAGGATAGTTCAGCCCATTTCATTGAAATATTTTTGTGGTTGGATTTATAGTAGGTTAATAGGAACACCTGAAGGGGCTAGTTAAGACTTTTGTCTTTTTAGAAAATGGTGTTTTTTAAAATTAAAGTGGCTAATTAATAATTATACACACTGTCATTTAAGGATTCAGAGTCTAAATGGTTAAATAAGTGTACTTGAGGGAATTCAAACCTTAGGTGACTTGGATCAATAACTTTTTGAAAAATGATTACTCTGCAGATTAATGGGCATACCATTTTTTCCTGGACTGAGACATTTTTCTTTCTAAATGAAGAAATGATAAAAAAAACCTTTTTTTTTTCCAGTTTGGGTATAATCAACTTGGAATCCTGTAGCCAAGGAGAACATTTTGTTTTTACAAATTCATCAAACAGTTTTCTAATCTAAATGATTAAATCAAATGCATCTTTCTCTGCTACAAACTTTTTTCAGACGAAGGCTACAGAAATAGGAAACTAAACTCCAGAGGAGTATAAAATACTGGCTAAGCTTCACCTCTAGACTTGGGGAGTTTCCCGTCTTTCACAGTGCTGGAGCCTGAAGGCAGTTTAGGAAAGAAATGTTTTCTCAGGCATAATTTATTGCATCTCCAATGATTATTTTTCAGTGTCAGGGTAAAACTGTAATTTGCTTTCACATTTGTGCTCCATGGACACTTATGTGAAAGGGTTGATATTAATGCTGATGTTCTCAGTATAAATCATTTCTCTTCATTTTTGCAAATGGCATCACTTTTTCCTTGGGAAAATAAGTTGATTTTGCTATCCTTTTCTGACCAAATGACTGCTTTTACTTTTTCTTATGTTCTTCCAACCTACCCTTTGTCTTTTTATCAGTGTATTCTGATGAGTTTTCTAAGTATTGGCTTCTTCAAAACTAATGCAAAGGAACACCCATTGATAAACAAGTTGGAAAAAAATCGTCCCTTTTATTACTGAGCTCTGAGTTTGAATTGTTTTTATAATTAAACAACCACAATAAGAGTTTTCAAATTTCCCTTTTCTTCCCCCTCTTATCTCTCTTTTGGGGGTTTTCCCCTATGTTTGATTCTTTGTGTCACTCAAAGAATGTCCCTTGCAGTTAAGAATAATATTTACCCATTGGAATAGAGATAAGAGTATAGTTCCATTAGAAAATCTGTTGAAGATTTATTCAATGAAAATTGGTTGCAAGGGGTACTTGTCAGGACCTGTCAGTAATGTAAGCTAGATATTTGCATAGAAAACCAGTTCTGAAATATTATGTTTATGACATTAATTGGATGTGATTTTATGTAGTTCTTAAGAAATAAGCTTTCAGATACTTTGAAGGGACTTTCTAACAGTCATCAATGCATATAATGAACTAGATGAACCTCTGTAACTTGGAGATATTGGCATCTGCTTGCTGTACAGCCCTGATAGCAAATCACAATGATTCACTGAGTACTGTGGCTGCAGAGATGAGTGAGACAACCCCATCCAGGGGCGCATTCTTGAGCAGATATCTCAGCTGAGTTTCGTAGGATGAGAAGAGTATTAACCCGGTGAAGTTGGTAAGGAAGAACATTCCCAAGCAGAGAGACTTCAGTGAGACATGAGCATATTGGTGGGTTTGGAATACTGCAGGTGGGTCTAGTGTGACTAGACAGATGGCAGGTTAGAATAGAGCATACAGAAAGACGAGGTTGCAAATGTCAGCAGGGAGAGGGGCCTGAAGAGCTTCCTTTGCTGTGCTAGTTTGGGGGAAACAGTATTGTCCAGTGGTTAAGAGCATGGCTTGGAGTCGAATCTTGGCTGTACCTTCTTCTAATTTGTTCTGCGACCTGGGAAAACTGTTGGTCTCTGTTGCCTCATCAGTAAATTGCAGCTAATAACTGTTCCTACCTCATAAGAATGTTATGATGATTAAATTAGGTCAGTGCCTGAGAGTAGGCACTGAATCAGGGTTAATTCCTCATTATTGTCATTGGTGATGTAATTATTGTTACTGTCATCTGAAGGCTGTGGAGGAATCATTAAAGGGTATTAGAGTAATTAATGACATGAGCATTTTAGAAAACGGTTTCTGGTAAGCAGGTGTCAGGATGCAGTACAGTGGATTAAGTAAAATGGATAAGGCACGTTTTTGCAATAGTGACATGAGGGCTGAAGTGAAGCAGGTGCAGGGGGAGTGGAGAGAGGAAAGAATGAATTAGATTGAGAATGGAGATTTGGCTGGTGAAAAATTTGATAGGGTGAGAAAGAACAGTGTGTCCAGGTTAACTAGCAGCTTTAGGTTTGAGTAACAAATGGGGAAACCAGGGAGAAAATATTGGTGAAAAGATGATGAGTTTAACTTGGATTCCATGTGCTTGTGGGTTCTCGTGGTGGAGAGTCCAGCAGCCAGTTGGGAACTGGTATGTGGTTCTGGAGAACCACTAGGATGATCCTGAGGTGTGGGAATTAAGGAGTGAAGTCATGGAAATGAATAGAAGTGAAGAGCCTGAGAAGGCAGAGTGGAAACCAGCCACATTTATAGAATCCCCCATATTTAAAGCTTTTGATGATGGGGGCTTCCACAAGAGGGAATCTACAAGGAAGATGAAAAAGAATCTGAAGAAGTAAAGAGAAGTGGAGAAGAGGAATGTTACGGAAGGCAGGGTAGGAGCTTGTGATGGAACAGAGGGTTCCTCTCCCCACCCTCCTCCCGTATTGAAGTCCCTCCTCTGGTTTACAGCCTAGTACTTCCATTTCTTGGAGACTGAGTTCCCACCTTTTGCCTCAGTTCTTAATGACTCTTATGAGTAAATCTTTAAAGCTGGGTCTTTATTGCCTACTGCCATTTCACCCTCGTGTCAGCCTGCCTACCTGTTTGAACCATCTCATTCTAACGCCGGATTCACCTGGTGACAGAGCCTGATCTACAGCTGTTTAGCCTTGGCCATTCCTAATACTGACTGGTCCTTTGCCCAGACAGTCTCCTACAGCCTGCTACTCAGCTGTCCCATAACAACAACCATAACCTGTATTTATTGAACACAGTTTTATATACATTATTACGTTAGTTAACAGGGATTGAGTGCTTGCTGTATATCAGGTATATGATTTAGATGGCAGTTTCATCTGTTTTACAGATGAATAAACTGAGGCTTGGTTTAGTAACTGCAGTTAGGGAGAGATGAGCGAGCATGCAGACACAGGTCTGCCTGACATCAAAGCCTGTACTTTTAACTGTCATATCATGTTGGCAGTTCCCAGCTCCACCTGCTCTGGTTTGGACTAAATGAATGTTTCTCAAACTTGGGTCCATTGACCTACTGTTTGGGTCTTAATTTCCATTGTGTCAAGTGCTACATCAAACCTCAGTTTTACAAGTTTGGTTTCTTTCTATGGATGGGTCTCTGCTGTTGTTATTTGTGTGTTTAGTGACCTTTGCCATAACTAACTGATCTGCTTTCCTGAAAGGTAAGTTTTGTTAAAGAAATTTTAAATCAGCCCATCTATTCTGGGGGTAAGTGGCTCTCTGCAAGATTATGATAAGCCTTCTTTAAAAATTTCAGGAGAAATGTTATAAATATACACATGTACACATAATATGACATATATATAAAGTGCTTCTTTTTTGTTTTATGTTTTGGGGTTGGGAGGAAGCTCTACATCCTTGCTTAGAACTTTTTATAAAATCAGTATAATAGTTTGTGACTTTGGACATGGGAAAGAATGACTTTCCATTCTACAAGGGTATGATTTTTGTGGATAATTATTACTATTTTAATCAACAATTAACAATTTGCTTTTTTACACAGATCACTTAGATTTTATTTGTAGGCTTATTGTTGATGAAAGAGAGGGATGAGGGATTCAAAACAAAATTGGCGCTTATTTAAATATTCAAAGAAACTCTGTGGACCTGGGGTTTGCAGTGCTGAAAGGATTAGTTTTTAATGAGTTTCAGTAGTTTTACTAACATTAACATAGCCACATTGAGGATTAAGTAGATGGAGTGGGCAACAAAACTTTTATCTTAAGGCTAAAGAGTAAGAAGTAGAGGAAATGGAAACCATGGACCTTATGCTGTGCAGCCTCTTCATTTTCCATCACTTCCACGTTACATTGGAATCTGCCTTAATATTGCTTTAGTCAAGGCTTGGCAAACTCTTCCCATTAAGGGCTAGATGGGAAATAATTCTACTCGTTGCCGGAAACATAGATTTTCCTTCCTTCCTTCCTTTCTTCCTTCCTCCCTTCCTCCCTCCCTCCCTCCCTTTCTTCTTTCTTTCTTTTTTGTAGATAATTATTTTTTACTGAAGGGTAGTTGACACACAGTATTACATTACATTAGTTTCAGGTGTACAACACAGTGATTCGACATTTATATACATGATAATTCTAGGTACCAGGTATCACCATACCAAGTTGTTACAATATTTTGGCTATATTCCTTATGCTATACGTTACATCCCGGTTACTTATTTATTTTACAATTGGAAGTGTGTACTTTTTTTTTTTTTTTTTGTGAGGGCATCTCTCATATTTATTGATCAAATGGTTGTTAACAACAATAAAATTCTGTATAGGGGAGTCAGTGCTCAATGCACAATTATTAATCCACCCCAAGCCTAATTTTCGTCAGTCTCCAATCTTCTGAAGCATAACAAACAAGTTCTTACATGGAGAACAAATTCTTAAATAGTGAATAAGTTACATGGTGAACAGTACAAGGGCAGTCATCACAGAAACTTTCGGTTTTGCTCATGCATTATGAACTATAAACAGTTCAAATATGAGTACACATTTGATTTTTATACTTGATTTATATGTGGATACCACATTTCTCTCTTTATTATTATTAATTTTAATAAAATGCTGAAGTGGTAGGTAGATACAAGATAAAGGTAGAAAACATAGTTTAGTGTTGTAAGAGAGCACATGTAGATGATCAGGTGTGTGCCTGTAGACTATGTGTTAATCCAAGCTAGACAAGGGCAATAAAGTATGCAGAAGATTTCTCTCAGAACAGGGGGGGTGAGGTTAAGCCTCACCTCTGTTGATCCCCAATTTCTCACTTGATGACCCCCCTGCGACTGTGCCTGTCTTAGGTTGTTCCTCCCTTGAGGAATCTTACCCGTCTCTGGCTAACCAGTCATCTTCCGGGGCCATACAGGTAAATGTTAAGTTGGTAAGTGAGAGAGAAGCCTTATTGTTTGAAATGGTTAGCTTTTTACTTCTTTGCATATTTATGCCCTGTAGCTTCTATGCCCAGAATTTGTCTTGAGGTATCTTTACCACTTGGAAGAATTATGATACTCGGTAAATTTGATATGAGGCATGAATTCTATGTAAGGGTTGTAATTAGGAAGGAAGAAGAAAAGCTATAGAAGTAGCAGGCGGAAGAAAACATGGGAAGATTGATTATTTCTTTGACATAACTTCTTGTAGAGTAACTTCAGCATGTATAGGTTTTAAACTACTACTTAAATTGCGCACACACATTAACATAATAGGAGTATAGTTACATAACCAAAGCATACCTGTAATTACCAGCCATCTCCAGTGAAACCAAGAAAACCAGTTAGGCACCTTAGGCATTTGTGAAAACTTATCTATGATATGGTGGATATTGTCCAACTGAACTTGAACAGTCTGAGAGAAATCAGACAAATTAAAACAACCCATTCCTGGGAATGTTCACATCCCATATGTTCTTTTAACAGTAAATAGTCTGTAGTTGTAAGATTTTGGAGCACTACAATTTGCACTTCTCCTAATTCTTGGTTGAGTTCCAACAGTATAGATCCAGTCCAATTTGTTGTTTTACTGTATGCACAGGCCAGCTTAGATATCTCCTTCCTCATTCCCATGGCAAGTCCAGGAACTGGTGGGATGAGTACATCTACAGCTGTAGCAGTGCGTGGATCTTTGTTGGGGTTTTTGATGATCATCTTCTGGCATGAGTCTTCCAGAGAGTGCTGATGTTGGAAGTTCTTTTTCATATCGTATCTTAGTTCATTTTCGGGGTAGCCCAATTAGGCTTTGATCCTCTGTATAAACACAAACAGACCCTTTGCCTACACTTTTATATGCCCTTTATACCCTTGTGTAGAACTCATTGGAGGTTACCACACAGGAACTGCCTTTTGTTTTTGTTTTCTTTTGGTATCACTAATCTACACTTACATGACGAATATTATGTTTATTAGGCTCTCCCCTATACCAGGTCCCCCTATAAACCCCTTTACAGTCACTGTCCATCAGCATAGCAAAATGTTGTAGAATCAATACTTGCCTTCTCTGTGTTGTACAGCCCTCCCCTTTCTCCCACCCCCCCATGTATGCTAATCTTAATACCCCCCTACTTCTCCCCCCACTTATCCCTCCCTACCCACCCATCCTCCCCAGTCCCATTCCCTTTGGTACCTGTTAGCCCATTCTTGAGTTCTGTGATTCTGCTGCTGTTTTGTTCCTTCAGTTTCTCCTTTGTTCTTATATTCCACAGATAAGTGAAATCATTTGGTATTTCTCTTTCTCCGCTTGGCTTGTTTCACTGAGCATAATACCCTCCAGCTCCATCCATGTTGCTGCAAATGGTAGGATTTGCCCTTTTCTTATGGCTGAGTAGTATTCCATTGTGTATATATACCACATCTTCTTTATCCATTCATCTATCGATGGACATTTAGGTTGCTTCCAATTCTTGGCTATTGTAAATAGTGCTGCGATAAACATAGGGGTGCATTGGTCTTTCTCATACTTGATTGCTGCATTCTTAGGGTAAATTCCTAGGAGTGCAATTCCTGGGTCAAATGGTAAGTCTGTTTTGAGCATTTTGATGTACCTCCATACTGCTTTCCACAATGGTTGAACTAACTTACATTTCCACCAGCAGTGTAGGAGGGTTCCCCTTTCTCCACAGCCTCGCCAACATTTGTTGTTCTCTGTCTTTTGGATGGCAGCCATCCTTACTGGTGTGAGGTGATACCTCATTGTAGTTTTAATTTGCATTTCTCTGACAATTAGCGATGTGGAGCATCTTTTCTTGTGTCTGTTGGCCATCTGTATTTCTTTTTTGGAGAAATGTCTGTTCAGTTCCTCTGCCCATTTTTTAATTGGGTTATTTGTTTTTTGTTTGTTGAGGCGTGTGAGCTCTTTATATATTCTGGACGTCAAGCCTTTATCGGATGTGTCATTTTCAAATATATTCTCCCATACTGTAGGGTTCCTTTTTGTTCTATTGATGGTGTCTTTTGCTGTACAGAAGCTTTTCAGCTTAATATAGTCCCACTTGTTCATTTTTGCTGTTGTTTTCCTTGCCCGGGGAGATATGTTCAAGAAGAGGTCACTCATTTTTATGTCTAAGAGGTTTTTGCCTATGTTTTCCTCCAAGAGTTTAATGGTTTCATGACTTACATTCAGGTCTTTGATCCATTTTGAGTTTACTTTTGTATATGGGGTTAGACAATGGTCCAGTTTCATTCTCCTACATGTAGCTGTCCAGTTTTGCCAGCACCATCTGTTGAAGAGACTGTCATTTCGCCATTGTATGTCCTTAGCTCCTTTATCAAATATTAATTGACCATATATGTCTGGGTTAATGTCTGGATTCTCTAGTCTCTTCCATTGGTCTGTGGCTCTGTTCTTGTGCCAGTACCAAATTGTCTTGATTACTATGGCTTTATAATAGAGCTTGAAGTTGGGGAGTGAGATCCCCCCTACGTTATTCTTCTTTCTCAGGATTGCTTTGGCTATTCGGGGTCTTTGGTGTTTCCTTATGAATTTTTGAATTATTTGTTCCAGTTCATTGAAGAATGTTGCTGGTAGTTTCATAGGGATTGCATCAAATCTGTATATTGCTTTGGGCAGGATGGCCATTTTGATGATATTAATTCTTCCTAGCCACGACCATGGGATGAGTTTCCATCTGTTAGTGTCCCCTTTACTTTCTCTTAAGAGTGACTTGTAGTGTTCAGAGTATAAGTCTTTCACTTCTTTGGTTAGGTTTATTCCTAGGTATTTTATTTTTTTTGATGCAATTGTGAATGGAGTTGTTTTCCTGATTTTTCTTCCTGTTGGTTCATTGTTAGTGTATAGGAAAGCCACAGATTTCTGTGTATTGATTTTGTACCCTGCAACTTTGCTGTATTCCGATATCAGTTCTAGTAGTTTAGGGGTGGAGTCTTTAGGGTTTTTTATGTACAGTATCATGTCATCTGCAAATAGTGACAGTTCAACTTCTTCTTTACCAATCTGGATTCCTTGTATTTTTTTGTTTTGTCTGATTGCCGTGGCTAGGACCTCCAGTACTATGTTAAATAACAGTGGGGAGAGTGGGCATCCCTGTCTAGTTCCCGATCTCAGAGGAAATGCTTTCAGCTTCTCACTGTTCAATATAATGTTGGCTGTGGGTTTATCATAGATGGTCTTTATTATGTTGAGGTACTTGCCCTCTATTCCCATTTTGCTGAGAGTTTTTTTCATGAATGGATGTTGAACTTTGTCAAATGCTTTTTCAGCATCTATGGAGATGATCATGTGGTTTTTGTCTTTCTTTTTGTTGATGTGGTGGATGATGTTGATGGACTTTCGAATGTTGTACCATCCTTGCATCCCTGGGATGAATCCCACTTGGTCATGGTGTATGATCCTTTTGATGTATTTTTGAATTCGGTTTGCTAATATTTTGTGGAGTATTTTTGCGTCTTTGTTCATCAGGGATATTGGTCTGTAGTTTTCTTTTTTGGTGGTGTCTTTGCCTGGTTTTGGTATTAGGGTGATGTTAGCTTCATAGAATGAGTTTGGGAGTATCCCCTCCTCCTCTATTTTTTGGAAAACTTTAAGGAGAATGGGTATTATGTCTTCCCTGTATGTCTGATAAAATTCCGAGGTAGACAGAGGCGGAGCCAACATGGCGGCGTGAGTAGGACAGTGGGAATCTCCTCCCAAAAACATATATACTTTTGAAAATACAACAAACACAACTAGCCCTAAAAGAGAGACCAGAAGACGCAGGACAGTGGCCAGACTGCAGCTACACCAGCGAGAACACAGCGCCTCGCGAAGGGGGTAAGATACAAGCCCCGGCCCCGCGGGAGCCGAGCGCCCCTCCCCCCAGCTCCCAGCGGGAGAACAATAGGCAGAGCAGGAGGGAGACGGAGCCCAGGGCTGCCGAGCACCCAGCCCCCGCCATCCGGGCCAGAGCGCAGACACAGTACATGCCCAGGGGGCCCTGGATACTGGGGGAACAGGGAGTAAGACCTCTGAGCGGGTGCTGAAGCTGATGCCCCTGTGACAAAGAAAAGCGGGGGCTTTTTGGAAAGTCTTAAAGGGACAGGGACTTAACAGCTTGACGGAAACAACCCAGGTCACAGTACAGCAGCTGGAAATTACAGGGAAAACCGGGTGCACTAACCCCCTGGGCAACAGCTCTGAGACCCCTCACGGAGGCAAACAGTAAAGCAGCCCCCCCATCCATTACCCCACCGGGCGCTGCGAAAGCAGAGAAGCAGCCTGAGACAAATTCCGCCCACAGAAAGGGAAATTTCTCCCTTCCGGCCAGGCAAGACACAAAGACCCAGTCTACACGCAATTACCCAACACAAGCCACTAGGGGTCGCAGTTGCCCCAGTAAAGAAAGGCCAGTAGTAAGTGAAAATTTTGGCCCTCCCAGCTGACAGTCAATAGCACCTGTCAACATGAAAAGGCAAAAAAATATGATCCAGACAAGACTAACCCAGACAGCTTCGGCATCTGCTACATCTTCCCCTGAGAAGGAATCTGGGGAGATAGATTTAGCCAGTCTACCTGAAAAAGAATTCAAAACAAAAGTCATAACCATGCTGATGGACTTGCAGAGAAATATGCAAGAACTAAGGAAGGAGAATTCAGAAATAAAACAAGCTCTGGAAGGACTTCAAAACAGAATGGATGAGATGCAAGAGACCATTAATGGACTAGAAAACAGAGAACAGGAACGCAGAGAAGCTGATGCAGAGAGAGATAAAAGGATCTCCAGGAATGAAAGAATTTTAAGAGAGCTGAGTGATCAATCTAAAAGGAATAATATAAGAATCATAGGCATTCCAGAAGAAGTAGAGAGAGAAAAGGGGATAGAAAATGTCTTTGAAGAAATAATTGCTGAAAATTTCCCCAAACTAGGGGAAGAAATGGCCTCTCAGACCACAGAGGTACACAGAACTCCCATGACAAGGGATCCAAGGAGGGCAACACCAAGACACATAATAATTAAAATGGCAAAGATCAAAGACAAGGACAAAGTATTACAAGCAGCCAGAGAGAAAAAAAAGGTTACCTACAAAGGAAAACCCATCAGGCTATCATCAGACTTCTCAACAGAAACCCTACAGGCCAGAAGAGAATGGCATGATATACTTCATGCAATGAAACAGAAGGGCCTCGAACCAAGACTACTGTATCCAGCACGAATATCATTTAAATATGAAGGAGGGATTAAACAATTCCCAGACAAGCAAAAGTTGAGGGAATTTGCCTCCCACAAACCACCTCTACAGGGAATCCTACAGGGACTGCTCTAGATGGGAGCACTCCTAAAAAGAGCACACAACAAAACACCCAACATATGAAGAAGGGAGGAGGAGGAATAAGAAGGGAGAGAAATAAAGAATCATCAGATTGTGTTTATAATAGCTCAACAAGCGAGTTAAGTTAGACAGTAAGACAGTAAAGAAGCTAACCCTAAACCTTTGGTAACCACAAACTTAAAGCCTGCAATGGCAATAAATTCATACCTTTCAATAATCACCCTAAATGTAAATGGACTGAATGCACCAATCAAAAGACACAGAGTAATAGAATGGATAAAAAAGCAAGATCCATCCATATGCTGCTTACAAGAGACTCACCTCAAACCCAAAGACGCGCACAGACTTAAAGTCAAGGGATGGAAAAAGATATTTCAAGCAAACAACAGAGAGAAGAAAGCAGGTGTTGCAATTCTGGTATCAGACAAAATAGACTTCAAAATAAAGAAAGTAACAAAAGACAAAGAAGGACATTACATAATGATAAAGGGCTCAGTCCATCAAGAGGATATAACCATTATAAATATATATGCACCCAATACAGGAGCACCAACATACCTGAAACAAATATTAACAGAACTAAAGGAGGAAATAGAATGCAATGCATTCATTCTAGGAGACTTCAACACACCACTCACTCCAAAGGACAGATCCACCAGACAGAAAATAAGTAAGGACACAGAGGCACTGAACAACACACTAGAACAGATGGACCTAATAGACATCTACAGAACTCTACATCCAAAAGCAACAGGATACACGTTCTTCTCAAGTGCACATGGAACATTCTCCAGAATAGACCACATACTAGGACACAAAAAGAGCCTCAGTAAATTCCAAAAGATTGAAATCCTACCAACCAACTTTTCAGACCACAAAGGCATTAAACTAGAAATAAACTGTTCAAAGAAAGCAAAAAGGCTCACAAACACATGGAGGCTAAACAACACGCTCCTAAATAATCAATGGATCAATGACCAAATCAAAATGGAGATCCAGCAATATATGGAAACAAATGACAACAACAACACTAAGCCCCAACTTCTGTGGGACGCAGCAAAAGCAGTCTTAAGAGGAAAGTATATAGCACTCCAAGCATATTTAAAAAAGGAAGAGCAATCCCAAATGAACGGTCTAATGTCACAACTATCAAAATTGGAAAAAGAAGAACAAATGAGGCCTAAGGTCAGCAGAAGGAGGGACATAATAAAGATCAGAGAAGAAATAAATAAAATTGAGAAGAATAAAACAATAGCAAAAATCAATGAAACCAAGAGCTGGTTCTTCGAGAAAATAAACAAAATAGATAAGCCTCTAGCCAGACTTATTAAGAGGAAAAGAGAGTCAACACAAATCAACAGTATCAGAAATGAGAAAGGAAAAATCACGACAGATCCCGCAGAAATACAAAGAATTACTAGAGACTACTATGAAAACCTACATGCTAACAAGCTGGGAAACCTAGGAGAAATGGACAACTTCCTAGAAAAATACAACCTTCCAAGACTGACCCAAAAAGAAACAGAAAATCTAAACAGACCAATTACCAGCAATGAAATTGAAGCGGTAATCAAAAAACTACCAAAGAACAAAACCCCCGGGCCAGATGGATTTACCTCGGAATTTTATCAGACATACAGGGAAGACATAATACCCATTCTCCTTAAAGTTTTCCAAGAAATAGAAGAGGAGGGGATACTCCCAAACTCATTCTATGAAGCTAACATCACCCTAATACCAAAACCAGGCAAAGACACCACCAAAAAAGAAAACTACAGACCAATATCCCTGATGTACGTAGACGCAAAAATACTCAACAAAATTTTAGCAAACCGAATTCAAAAATACATCAAAACCATCGTACACCATGACCAAGTGGGATTCATCCCAGGGATGCAAGGATGGCACAACATTCGAAAGTCCATCAACATCATCCACCACATCAACAAAAAGACAAAAACCACATGATCATCTCCATAGATGCTGAAAAAGCATTTGACAAAGTTCAACATCCATTCATGATAAAAACTCTCAGCAAAATGGGAATAGAGGGCAAGTACCTCAACATAATAAAGGCCATCTATGAAAAACCCACAGCCAACATTATATTGAATAGCGAGAAGCTGAAAGCATTTCCGCTGAGATCGGGAACTAGACAGGGATGCCCACTCTCCCCACTGTTATTTAACATTGTACTAGAGGTCCTAGCCATGGCAATCAGACAAAACAAAAAAATACAAGGAATCCAGATTGGCAAAGAAGAAGTCAAACTGTCACTATTTGCAGATGACATGATACTGTACATAAAAATCCCTAAAGACTCCACCCCAGAACTACTAGAACTGATATCGGAATACAGCAAAGTTGCAGGATACAAAATCAACACACAGAAATCTGTGGCTTTCCTATATACCAACAATGAACCAACAGAAAGAGAAATCAGGAAAACAACTCCATTCACAATTGCATCAAAAAAAAAAAATACCTAGGAATAAACCTAACCAAAGAAGTGAAAGACTTATATTCTGAAAACTACAAGTCACTCTTAAAAGAAATTAAAGGGGACACTAACAGATGGAAACGCATCCCATGCTCATGGCTAGGAAGAATTAATATCGTCAAAATGGCCATCCTGCCCAAAGCAATATACAGATTTGATGCAATCCCTATGAAACTACCAGCAACATTCTTCAATGAACTGGAACAAATAATTCAAAAATTCATAAGGAAACACCAAAGACCCCGAATAGCCAAAGCAATCCTGAGAAAGAAGAATAAAGTAGGGGGGATCTCACTCCCCAACTTCAAGCTCTATTATAAAGCCATAGTAATCAAGACAATTTGGTACTGGCACAAGAACAGAGACACAGACCAATGGAACAGACTAGACAATCCAGACATTAACTCAGACATATATGGTCAATTAATATTTGATAAAGGAGCCATGGACATACAATGGCGAAATGACAGTCTCTTCAACAGGTGGTGCTGGCAAAACTGGACAGCTACATGTAGGAGAATGAAACTGGACCATCGTCTAACCCCATATACAAAAGTAAACTCAAAATGGATCAAAGACCTGAATGTAAGTCATGAAACCATTAAACTCTTGGAAGAAAACATAGGCGAAAACCTCTTAGACATAAACATGAGTGACCTCTTCTTGAACATATCTCCCCGGGCAAGGAAAACAACAGCAAAAATGAACAAGTGGGACTATATTAAGCTGAAAAGCTTCTGTACAGCAAAAGACACCATCAATAGAACAAAAAGGAACCCTACAGTATGGGAGAATATATTTGAAAATGACACATCCGATAAAGGCTTGACGTCCAGAATATATAAAGAGCTCACATGCCTCAACAAACAAAAAACAAATAACCCAATTAAAAAATGGGCAAAGGAACTGAACAGACGGTTCTCCAAAAAAGAAATACAGATGGCCAACAGACACATGAAAAGAAGCTCCGCATCGCTAATTATCAGAGAAATGCAAATTAAAACTACAATGAGGTATCACCTCACACCAGTAAGGATGGCTGCCATCCAAAAGACAAACAACAACAAATGTTGGCGAGGCTGTGGAGAAAGGGGAACCCTCCTACACTGCTGGTGGGAATGTAAACTTGTTCAACCATTGTGGAAAGCAGTATGGAGGTACATCAAAATGCTCAAAACAGAGTTACCATTTGACCCAGGAATTGCACTCCTAGGAATTTACCCTAAGAATGCAGCAATCAAGTATGAGAAAGATCAGTGCACCCCTATGTTTATCGCAGCACTATTTACAATAGCCAAGAATTGGAAGCAACCTAAATGTCCATCGATAGATGAATGGATAAAGAAGATGTGGTACATATACACAATGGAATACTACTCAGCCATAAGAAAAGGGCAAATCCAACCATTTGCAGCAACATGGATGGAGCTGGAGGGTATTTTGCTCAGTGAAACAAGCCAAGCAGAGAAAGAGAAATACCAAATGATTTCACTCATCTGTGGAATATAAGAACAAAGGAAAAACTGAAAGAACAAAACAGCAGCAGAATCACAGAACTCAAGAATGGACTAACAGGTACCAAAGGGAAAGGGACTGGGGAGGATGGGTGGGTAGGGAGGGATAAGGGGGGGAGAAGTAGGGGGGTATTAAGATTAGCATCCATAGCGGGGTGGGAGAAAGGGGAGGGCTGTACAACACAGAGAAGACAAGTAGTGATTCTACAACAGGTTGCTACGCTGATGGACAGTGACTGTAAAGGAGTATATAGGGGGGACCTGGTATAGGGGAGAGCCTAGTAAACAAAGTATTCGTCATGTAAGTGTAGATTAATGATTAAAAAAAAATGCAGTTCCTATGTGGTGACCTCTAATGAGTTCTACACAATGATATAAAGGACATATAAAAGTGTAGGAAAATGGTCTGTTTGTGTTTATACAGAGGATCAAAGCCTAATTTGTCTACCCCGAAAATGAACTAAGATACGATATGAAAAAGAACTTCCAACATCAGCACTCTCTGGAAGACTCATGCCAGAAGATGATCATCAAAAAACCCCAACAAAGATCCACGCACTGCTACAGCTGTAGATGCACTCATCCCACCAGTTCCTGGACTTGCCATGGGAATGAAGGAGATATCTAAGCTGGCCTGTGCATGCAGTAAAACAAAAATTGGACTGGATCTATACTGTTGGAACTCAACCAAGAATTAGGAGAAGTGCAAATTGTAGCACTCCAAAATCTTACAACCACAGACTATTTATCGTTAAAAGAACATATGGGATATGAACAGTCCCCAGGAATGGGGTGTTCTAGTTTACCTGAATTCTCTCAGACTGTTTAAGTTCAGTCGGACAATATCCACCATATCATAGATAAGTTTTCACAAATGCCTAAGGTGCCTAACTGGTTTTCTTGGTTTCACTGGAGATGGCTGGTAATTACAGGTATGCTTTGGTTAGGTAACTGTATTCCTATTATGTTAATGTGTGTGCACAATTTAATTAGTCGTTTAAAACCTATCCATGCTGAAGTTACTCTACAAGAAGATATGTCAAAGAAATAATCAATCTTCCCAGGTTTTCTTCTGCCTGCTACTTCTGTAGCTTTTCTTCTTCCTACCTAATCACAACCTTTAAATAGAACTCATGCCACATGTCGAATTTACCGCGTCTCATAATTCTTCCAAGTGGTAAAGACACCTCAAGACAAATGCTGGGCATAGAAGCCACAGGGCATAAATATGCAAAGAAGTAAAAAGCTAACCTTTTCAAACGATAAGGCTTCTCTCTCACTTACCAACTTAACATTTCCCTGTATGGCCCCGGAAGATGACTGGTTAGCCAGAGATGGGTAAGATTCCTCAAGGGAGGAACAACCTAAGACAGGCACAGTCGCAGGGGGGCCAACAGGTGAGAAATTGGGAATCAACAGAGGTGAGGCTTAGAACCTCACCCCCCCTGTTCTGAGAGAAATCTTCTGCATCCGTGGATGTTTATTGCCCTCGTCTAGCGCGGATTAACACATAGTCTACAGGCACACACCCGATCATCTACATTTGCTCTCTTACAACACTAAACTCTGTTTTCTACCTTTATCTCGTATCTACCTACCACTTCAGCATTTTATTAAAAATAATAATAATAGAGAAATGTGGTATCCACATATAAATCAGGTTTAAAAATGAAATGAATATTCATATTTGAACTGACTGTGTATAGTTCATAAGGCATTAACAAAACCGAAAGCTTCTGTGATGACTGCCCTTGTACTGTTCACCATGTAGCTTATTCACTATGTAAGAATTTGTACTCCATGTAAGAACTTGTTCGTTATGCATCAGAAGATTGGAGACTGACGAAAATTGGGCTTGGGGTGGATTAATGATTGTGCATTGAGTATTGACCCCCCTATACAGAGATTTGTTGTGTTTAACAACTATTTGATCAATAAATATGAGAGATGCCCTCACAATATATATATATATATATATATATATATATATATATATAAACACACTTCCAATTGTAAAATAAAGAAGTAACCGGGATGTAATGTATAGCATAAGGAATATAGTCAAGATATTGTAACAACTTGGTATGGTGATACCTGATACCTAGAAATATCATGTATATAAATGTTGAGTCGCTGTGTTGTACACCTGAAACTAATGTAATGCAATGCTGTTGTCAACTACCCTTCAATAAAAAAAAAAAAAAAAAAAAAAATTCCGAGGTAAATCCATCTGGCCCGGGGGTTTTGTTCTTTGGTAGTTTTTTGATTACCGCTTCAATTTCGTTGCTGGTAATTGGTCTGTTTAGATTTTCTGTTTCTTTCTGGGTCAGTCTTGGAAGGTTGTATATTTCTAGGAAGTTGTCCATTACTCCTAGGTTTCCCAGCTTGTTAGCATATAGGTTTTCATAGTATTCTCTAATAATTCTTTGTATTTCTGTGGGGTCCGTCGTGACTTTTCCTTTCTCGTTTCTGATACTGTTGATTTGTGTTGACTCTCTTTTCCTCTTAATAAGTCTGGCTAGAGGCTTATCTATTTTGTTTATTTTCTCGAAGAACCAGCTCTTGGTTTCATTGATTTTTGCTATTGTTTTATTCTTCTCAATTTTATTTATTTCTTCTCTGATCTTTATTATGTCCCTCCTTCTGCTGACCTTAGGCCTCATTTGTTCTTCTTTTTCCAATTTCGATAATTGTGACATTAGACCATTCATTTGGGATTGTTCTTCCTTTTTCAAATATGCTTGGATTGCTATATACTTTCCTCTTAAGACTGCTTTTGCTGTGTCCCACAGAAGTTAGGGCTTAGTGTTGTTGTTGTCATTTGTTTCCATATATTGCTGGATCTCCATTTTGATTTGGTCATTGATCCATTGATTATTTAGGAGCGTGTTGTTAAGCCTCCATGTGTTTGTGAGCCTCTTTGCTTTCTTTGTACAGTTTATTTCTCGTTTTATGCCTTTGTGGTCTGAAAAGTTGGTTGGTAGGATTTCAATCTTTTGGAATTTTCTGAGGCTCTTTTTGTGGCCTAGTATGTGGTCTATTCTGGAGAATGTTCCATGTGCACTTGAGAAGAATGTATATCCTGTTGCTTTTGGATGTAGAGTTCTATAGATGTCTATTAGGTCCATCTGCTCTACTGTGTTGTTCAGTGCTTCTGTGTCCTTACTTATTTTCTGCCCGGTGGATCTGTCCTTTCGGGTGAGTGGTGTGTTGAAGTCTCCTAGAATGAATGCATTGCAGTCTGTTTCCCCCTTTAGTTCTGTTAGTATTTGTTTCACATATGCTGGTGCTCCTGTGTTGGGTGCATATATATTTAGAATGGTTATATCCTCTTGTTGGACTGAGCCCTTTATCATTATGTAGTGTCCTTCTTTATCTCTTGTTACTTTCATTGTTTTGAAGTCTATTTTGTCTGATATTAGTACTGCAACCCCTGCTTTCTTCTCACTGTTGTTTGCTTGAAATATGTTTTTCCATCCCTTGACTTTTAGTCTGTACATGTCTTTGGGTTTGAGGTGAGTTTCTTGTAAGCAGCATATAGATGGGTCTTGCTTTTTTATCCATTCTGTTACTCTGTGTCTTTTGATTGGTGCATTTAGTCCATTAACATTTAGGGTGACTATTGAAAGATATGTACTTATTGCCATTGCAGGCTTTAAATTCGTGGTTACCAAAGGTTGAAGGTTAGCCTCTTTAGTATCTTACTGCCTAACTTAGCTCGGTTATTGAGCTGCTATATACACTGTCTGGAGATTCTTTTCTTCTCTCCCTTCTTATTCCTCCTCCTCGATTCTTCATATGTTGGGTGTTTTGTGCTGTGCTCTTTCTAGGAGTGCTTCCATCTAGAGCAGTCCCTGTAAGATGTTCTGTAGAGGTGGTTTGTGGAAAGCAAATTCCCTCTGCTTTTGTTTGTCTGGGAATTGTTTAATCCCACCGTCATATTTGAATGATAGTCGTGCTGGATACAGTATCCTTGGTTCAAGGCCCTTCTGTTTCATTGTATTAAATATATCATGCCATTCTCTTCTGGCCTGTAGGGTTTCTGTCGAGAAGTCTGATGTTAGCCTGATGGGTTTTCCTTTATAGGTGACCTTTTTCTCTCTAGCTGCCTTTAAAACTCTTTCCTTGGCCTTGATCTTTTCCATTTTAATTATTATGTGTCTTGGTGTTGTCCTCCTTGGATCCTTTCTGTTGGGGGTTCTGTGTATTTCCGTGGTCTGTTCGATTATTTTCTCCCCCAGTTTGGGTTAGTTTTCAGCAATTATTTCTTCCAGGATACTTTCCATCTCTTTTCCTCTCTTTTCTTCTTCTGGTACCCCTATAATACGGATATTGTTCCTTTTGGATTGGTCACACAGTTCTCTTAATATTGTTTCATTCCTGTAGATCCTTTTATCTCTCTCTGTGTCAGCTTCTATGCGTTCCTGTTCTCTGGTTTCAATTCCATCAATGGCCTCTTGCATTCTATCCATTCTGCTTATAAACCCTTCCAGAGTTTGTTTCATTTCTGCGATCTCCTTTCTGGCATCTGTGATCTCTCTCCGGACTTCATCCCGTATCTCTTCCGTATTTCTCTGCATTTCTGTCAGCATGTTTATGATTTTTATTTTGAATTCTTTTTCAGGAAGACTGGTTAGGTCTGTCTCCTTCTCTGGTGTTGTCTCTGTGATCTTTGTCGGCCTGTAGCTTTGCCTTTTCATGGTGATAGGAGTAGTTTGCAGAGCTAGGACGAGTGACGGCTGGAAGAACCTCCCTTCTTGTTGGTTTGTGGCCCTCCTCTCCTGGGAGAACAGCGACCTCTAGTGGCTTGTACTGGGCAGCTGCGTGCAGACAGGGCTTCTGCTTCCTGCCCGGCTGCTGTGGAGTTAATCTCCGCTGTTGCTGTGGGCGTGGCCTGGTTTGGGCTGCTACTCCAAATGGTTGGAGGGGGAGCGGCCTGGAGGCTATTTATCTCCGTAAGGGGCCTCCCTGCTCCCTGCAGCCCAGGAGTTAGGGTGCCCAGAGATCCCCAGATTCCCTACCTCTGGATTAAGTGTCCCGCCCTGCCCCTTTAAGACTTCCAAAAAGCACCCACCAAAACAAAACAACAACCACAAAAAAAAAAAATTTTTTTAAATTAATTAAAAAAATAAAAAATAAAAAAAGGTGGCCGCTCGTTTTTCTTTATTCTCCAGCGCCAGTCTCAGGCATCTGCTCACCGGTCTTGCTGCCCTGTTTCCCTAGTATTGGGGTCCCTATCCCTTTAAGACTTCCAAAAAGCGCTCGCCAAAACAAAACAGCAAAAAAGCAAAAAAAAAAAATAATGGTCGCGCGCTTTTCTTATGTCCTCTGTCACCCAGCCTCCAGTGCCCGCTCACTGTTCTTGCTGCCCTGTTTTCCCAGTATCGAGCGCCCTGCACTCTGGCCCGGATGGCGGGGGCTGGGTGTTCGGCAGTCCTGGGCTCCGTCTCCCTCCCGCTCTGCCTGCTCTTCTCCCGCTGGGAGCTGGGGGGAGGGGCGCTCGGCTCCCGCGGGGCCGGGGCTTGTATCTTACCCCCTTTGGGAGGCGCTGGGTTCTCTCAGGTGCGGATGTGGTCTGGATATTGTCCTTTGTCCTCCAGTCTTTATTCTAGGAAGAGTTGTCTTTGTTATATTTTCATAGATATCTGTGGTTTTGGGAGGAGATTTCCGCTGCTCTACTCACGCCGCCATCTTGGCTCCCTCTCTTGGAAACATAGATTTCTGTTGCATATTCTTTTTTCTTCACAACCCTTTAAAATTTTAACTTAAAAAAACCTAAGAACCATTCTTAGCTCACAGGCCATGCAGAAACAAATCACAGTCTGGACTTGTCCTCTGGGCAGTAGTTGCTGACCTCTGCTTGAAAGGAACTTTTCAACTGAGCCCCATGATCACCTGAAATGTAAGCTCATCTTGCATTCTATCCTCCAGAAAGTCCCTTTCCACCCCTAGTATCCTGTTGTTCTTCCTCACTCTCAAACTAGAAACGTCTGTCTACCCCTTCCTTTCCAAGTTCACCCTCTAAACCTTTGTTGCCCAGTTGTCTGGATTATTGAAGCAGTTGCCTGGTATGCAGGTTTCTCAGCTTTCAGTCTTACTGGTCTGGACTGTCCTGTACACAGGAATTAATGTTCTGGAGATGCAGTTATACGTGTCATCTTTTTACTCAAGGTTCATTAATTTTTGTTTGTGACGTTGAAGCTAGTAATTCTCATCTTTGAAAGGTTACTGAGTTTCCTATGCATGGAACATTTTTCTTATTTTCCTATGTCAGCCCACAGTTTATAAAGCAGATTTTGTGATTGCTTTTTGGGAAAACTTAATGTTGTTGGTCATAATGGACTTTGTTAAAGTGCATTGTTAAAACTAAATTCCAAGTTTGTAAGACTTAGAGATTATAGTCAGAGGCCCTAAGAAGAATATCCATGTGAAATGTCGGTCATTGCACTTAACAGATGTGTAGCATCCTTACCCTCACATGGTAATAAGGAAAGTAGTGTTGTTTTTACCATTCTTCAGGAGGACCCTAAGACAGGTCAGTAGAGGAAGTAAGTGGCAGAGTTAGGATTTAAAACCTAGGCTCTGTGGCGCCAGAATCCATGTTTCTGAGCCACTGTGCTATATTGCTTCTACAATGAATTAATAGTTAAAAGAAAGACTTTGAACCTAGTAGAAGAAAGGAAGGAATTGTTCAAACATAGCTTTAACCTTCATCCCTTTCCCTGCCAAGGTCTCAGGTCTCTTTGTATTTTGTTGTTTTGTCAGAGAGTTTGCGAACTTGGCTGAGCTTTATAGGTGGAAGTATTTGAACGTTTGAAATAGGGAAGAGTTGAAGGTTATCAGAAGAATAAAAGTACAGCTCTTTTCCCGGAGTGCAATGAGGTGCCTTTAGATAGAATGTGCCAGGGACTCTATCCAAAGGCAAAGAGAAGTGAATGCATTTGAACATAATTATTCATTGTGAAAAATTTTTAAAAACATCAATAAAACACTGTTTTGGTCAGCCATCTGCTGGAAAATAGAAATGAACTTGTTTAAGAATTCGCAGTTGTTTTAAAAAACTGTTAATTACTGTTTGGTTTATGGATTGCATATTGTTATGTGGTTTGTTAATTGCTCAGGAAGAGAAATTCTGTTTTCTGTTTCTTTTACAATCCAAGTCCATATTGCCCTTTCTTAGGATTCTGTACATAGGAGTTCAGTCTATGAACGTTGACCAAGTGGGATACAGATATCCAATCTTTTGTATAGTAAACTTTGATCTTCCATTGGTTGCAGTTAAATCATCAGGTACTTAAGGTAAAGAAAACTGATAAAATTCTTACTTTCCAACCTGTTTGGTTAAGAGTATATTATTCTTTTGTAACTAAGATACTTTATCATAATAAAATATATCTTAAATATTACCCATTCATTGTATGACTTTTTATTGAGGCCACTGTGTATGAATGGCTCCTTTGTTGCAGGCACTGTTACGGGTGCTCAGGATACAGCCAAGAATAAAACAAAGATCTGAGTCCCTAGAAAACTTATATTCTAGTGGAGGGAAGAGATAATATGCATAATACAAAAGTAACATATATTAAATGATAGATGCTATGGAGAAAAGAAAAAGTAGAGCAGGGTAGTGGGATGCCAGTACACTGGCAGGAGGCAGGCAGGTTGCAGTATTATAAATTATAAATAGGGTGGTTAGGGAAGGCCTCATTGAGATTTGAAAGAAAAGAGGAACTAAGCCAAGTGGCTAATTAACTGTAATGCTTGTCACTTTCTCTTATTTTATTACCACTTTTCAGCTTGTTGTAGGTAGACCATGATTAATTTGAGTCCTTATTTTTTTCCGCTGGCTATAATCTGTGATGGCTTATTTAGCATACGTTGTGGAATTTTGAAGTATCTTCCTCTACCTTTTGCCACCATAATCAGAGCAAATAAATGAAGGCTGTTGCATAATGTAACTTACTGGGGCCAACTTTATAGTTTTTGTGTTTTGGTTAATATGAACAATTACAGTCTTCATGTTTAAAACTTGCTCTAACGTTACTAATATTAGATTAGAATGTACAATGGTGGGCTCAAGTTTTGCTTTTGCCTCTAGATTGATCACAGGTAGGTAGTGCAAACTCTCACACCTTTCATAATATGCAGTTTACATTGTTCTCATGGGGTAGACTTTCCTCTAGGGGAACAAATGGTGACAGGGACTAGGTCTGTGTTGTGAAAGACCCTCTCAGTTTTGAGAATTGCCTGGGTTCCAATTATTTGTTTTATTGTCCAATTATTTGTCTTAACTGCTTCTGATCCTAATAATAACTTACTGAACTAGGGCCTTATTTTCTAGAGTGCCTTGAAGATGTTGGGTACTGAGTGGGCTTCTCTAGCTACCTGCATTCTTTGCCTGGCATAATAGTGAGTCTTTGTGAACACTTAACAGCATCAGCCCTTAGGAGTGAAGCTCTCCTGTCACTGCTGGTAATAGATGTACTAACAGAGGGAAATTCAATGGAAGTTTATTTTTTGCACACTTTTAATTGCACACTTTCACTTAATTGGAATTCTCTCTTCTTGGTATTTATGCACATTGAGAGTTGAATTAAAATTACTGTCTTAATATGATTATCCCGAGCAATTAATTCTTAAGTTTATGTGACATGTTCTACAAGGTGACATTGCCAAGGTGACATGCTACAAGGTAGCTGTTGTTGGAGCTAAAGAATGTATCAAACAGAAACTTTTCGTATATATAATTTCACTCTGAAATTACTCAGAGGAACAATTGAGACAAATATACCAAAGCAATTAAAATGTTCTTGGAAAACTGAGTATTTGTAATCAGCTATTTGGGTACGTGTGCCAACGTTTGTCTTAAAAATGGGATCGAGGTCTGTGGAATCAGTGGACTTGTGCAGTCTGTTGAGCTGAATGAGCCTAGAGGATGATGTTTTAGTTCTCATTCTAAAACAATTGGTAAAACAAATTGCTTTGTATCTAATGGTGATCATTAGCCATTATAAGTCTAGTAAATTTCAAAATATTTATGTAAGTTTTATACCCAGATTTTAAAAATTGTCATCAGATACCTTGTGCAATGAATGATTTAAAAGTTATGTTATCCTAATTTGCTTATTATCGCAGGCTGGTGGGAGGAGTACTTCTCAAAAGCTCACTTTATTGAGTGCCTTTTGTGATGCCTGACATTGTTCTGAGTGCTTTACATGTGTCTTCACAACAACCTGGTTTGATAAAAATTTCACTTTATAGCTATGGAAATTCTTAGAGAGGTTAAGGGTATTCATTCATTTATTTGGTATTTTGAGTTTATACCATATGCCAGGCATTGTTCTACGTGCTGTGCATACAGCACTGACAAAAGCATTAAAATAAAGTAGAACCAAAAAAACAAAACAAAACAAAAAAACCTACACTCAGGGAGTGATTAAGGAACTTGCCCAAAGTCACAAGCTGGAATTTGACTGGAGGTGGTCTGACCCCTCAGCCCAGGCTCTTCACCACTGAGCTGTGGGGACATCTGTTTGCTTTTATGTCATTTCCCTTTTTCCTTCCCAAGAGTTAGGCATTTGCCTTCTGTCTCTTCAGCATTTTAACACATTTTCTCACTTCTTTCTTGTCTTTCCCATATTCTGTTGTTTATATTTTGTTATGTCATATTCACATTCATGTACACTAAGGCTAAATTCCTAGTCTCCAGGAACACTTTTCTCTGTGTTGTTTTGCTGTATGTCCTCACCATTTATATTTTCACTTTCTCTCCCCCTCCCTGTCTTCTTGTATTGCTTTTCATCTTCACCTCCCTTTCCCTCATGCCCCTGACAACCTTCCTTCCTTGGCCAGTGTGTGTGCTAGTACCAGAGGCCAAGAAGGGCTGGGAAGGAGAGGTGGGGGGAGGGGGGTTGCTTTGAGCGAGCCTTTCACCATGTTGTTGAAGGGAAGAGAAGCCCAGGGAGAAGAAGACAGTAAACTCAGCAGTGGTAGGTAAAGGACCGACTGTGTGGGTCTGCTGGAGCCAACCCCGGGGCAAATTTGAGCAGATCCCGGGTCTACTTGGAGGGGAGGATATTGGTGAAGGGGGCAGATTAAATTCTATGTAACGGAAAGAGCAGAGTGTAGCCTTGAGCAAGAGAAGCTAACCCCTTCCCAAATAGAATTTGACTTTACTGATTTTGATTATTTTAACTGTTCTAAGCATTGCAGTTACAGTATCTGTGACTCTAGAACATCATACAGCTAACTAAATAGGTAGAGAGAGCAAGACATGGACTATGAAATGCAGCTGAATTACAGTAACTTTATTTCTAATCTCCTAATTAGGGCTAAATATCTGAGATAAAATAAGCACTTAAATACTGGTTGAATCGAAAGCGATATGGTCTTGTTCTCAACTTTTATTTTTAATGCACATGTGCATGTTTTCATCCATCCTCCTGCTGTGGGCCACCCACCGCAAACCGGTAAACAAAGGAGGTAATGCCCTCTGTAGATACTTGCAGCTTAGCCGGGCAGATGGATGAATGACAACTTCTAAAGTTGTCTAAGGAGCTAAACTTGGTAGAAATCTACTAATTATGCCTTTTCTGTAGGGGAGTCCAGTCTGGTAGAATCCAAATGAAAGATTGGATTGGGTAAGTGTTCAGGAAAGCTATTTTAGTCAGGGAGACAGAATTGAAGGCAGGGCAAATGTGGAAAGGATTAAGTGTAGAGGAGCCCAGCGAGGGTTGGGTATATGATGAGTGGCAGAAGATAAATTTATAGAGTGGGCTGGAGAATGGAGAATGCATACTGCCTATGACTTAATCAGTTATATTTTTATTTTTATTTATATGCCTTAAAAAAAAGCTCTCTTAAATGAAGTAAGATTTAAAAATAATCTCAAAATGTTTAATTCTGGAAGGGTTAATCTATCTTTGGATATATTAGGGGTTCACTTGCATACTAGAAATTTTAATTTAAAGATTTGACTGCTCGTTAGTTTTCTAAATCAAATTGCTGTTTTTTTAAAAAAAAAACACAGAAAGTCTTTTATTAAACTATAACATGCATTCAGAAAGATTCACAAGTCTAAATCACCAAGTGACTAACTCTGAACTCACGAAATAGAATATTACCAGCATCCTAAATACCCTTGTGTACCCTGTGACCACCCTCCTTCTCTAAAATAAACACATCCTCATTTCTAACATTATGTATGAGTTCTGCCTGTTCTGACATTTATATAGATAGGATTTTATTATATACACTCTTTTGTGTTTGACTTCTGCTTTAGGTTGTTTGTGAGATTCACCCATGCTTTTGCATGTAGTAGTAATTCATTTGTTTTCACTGCCGGGTGGTATTACATTGTATAATTATACCCAGTTTATTCATTCTACTGTTTATGGACTGTTTTGTTTCCTTTTATTTTCCAGTAACAATTGAGGCTGACCTGAACATTCTTGTATATTTCTTTTAGCTCATTTACATGTGTCTTTTTGTTGGGTTAATCTCTAGGAAAGAAATGGATGAGTCTTGAGTATTCAGATGCTGATTTTGCCATCGGTTCCAAAGAGGTTGTAATGGTTTTCATTTCTGTCAGATACAGAATTCTGGCCATGTATGAAGAGTTTGCATTTCTCCACAACCTTGTCAACACTTGGTATCGTTGTTAAGTTCAGTCATCCTGGTTGATGTATAGTCTGATCTCATTGTGGTTTTAATTTGCATCTCCCAGTAATTAAGATTGAGCACTTTTCATATATTTATTTGCTCTGTAGATGTATGTGTGTGTGAGAGAGAAAAGCCAGGGCATGAGGGAGGCCCAGTTTTTAATGGATTGTCTTAAAAAATTTTTTTTTATTTAGTAATTTTAGAGGTTCTTTTTATACATTCAGAATGTGAGCCCTTAGTTAACTAGTATATGTTGCAGATATCTTTTTTCCATTCTGTGACTTGCTTTTTTTCACTTTCTTAATGGTGTCTTTTGATGGCAGACATTCTTAGTTTTGATGTATTCTAATATGTCCACATTTTCCTTATAGTGATTCCTTTTTGTGTCCTACTTAAGAAATCTTTGCCTATATTAAGGTCATATAGATATTGTGTGTTAGTATCTACTTACTGGTGTGACATAAAGGTCAAGATCTTTTTCCTTCGTCCATATAGATAGCCACAATTGCTGTTTTAAAATTTTCATTATCGGGAAATAAGGTATTTCAAAAGTTTTATGATTGTCTCTTCTGCAAATAATTTTAAATGGCATAAAATGCTCTCAATAGAAATCATGGTTGTTCTGTTTCTGCTAGCTTATAGTATCCTAAATTGCGAACAAACTTTTTTCTGCCAGGCATCCACTTCTCTTCATCTATCTATAGAGAAAACCAAATAAAAGCTCATGCTCAAGAGTCTTTATCCTCAGAAATAATGTCTTTTTATTGAACACAGATATATACACATAACCTTTACCTTTGAGGTCATCACTGCTTGTGTTTATACATATGTGGAAGAATGGGAAATTGGTAGATAAAATTTAGGTAAGTCTGTCAGGAATACCAGTAAGTCTATTACTTCACTCCTTTCTGTTTCTTCCTTCTACACTGATTTCATATAGTGATTCCAAAAAGGTTCTATTGATAGATTCAGAAGGAAAGGAAACCTTCTGTGTTATTACTTCTTAGAATTTATTATTCATACTTTTCTTTTCTATTGTTTTCCCCATTTTTAGGCATAAGGCATAAAAATGGTATTAGTGCACACATGAGCAGGTACAGTACACTTTCAAAATGGTTTGTTTGATGAGTTGGTTCTTTTTGTTGTTGTTTTTATTTTTATTGGTCCTAAGATTTTGAGAGAACCCCTTTCTTCTGAAAGACAGATAAAACTCACTTCTAAGGCAAACATTTTGTGGGGAAATAAAAAGATGGCACATAAGAATTTTATAGTGTATTGTGTGTATACTACTTCTCTCTGTAGTTGGACTATCTAAATGTTGTTTACTTTGTTGAAACTCTCTTTGAGGATTAGCTTAACATCTGTTTGAAATCCGTAATTTCCAGTTTATCTAAACAGAACTTTGCCCTCAGATTTTAGTATGAGATTCTATTCTTTATTTATAGTTTTATGTTTCTTATAAATTTGGGATTATATGAACTGATGTGTTGTCTAAAGGAGATAAGAAAAAGAGTCAGAGCTGTTTGAGGAAACTCCAGAAAGTAAAAATCTTGAGATGAACACTCAGTTCATCACAAATTAGTTTAAATCAGTATGTTATTTAGCCAAAAGTCAACTTTTAGTTTATTCCTTTTTATGAATAAAGTTGCTCTCACGCTTTTTTATTATGAAATCTTATGGTGTAGTGTAAAAATGAATATATTAACTAGGTTTTCTTTTTTTTTTTCTATTACTAATCTTTAGAGATTATTGTAGTATGCAATCACAAAATAATTTTCTTTATCCTATGAAAAGGAAACTCGTGTTTTTATAGCATAGTTATTGGCAAAATATGAGAGGTAGTGATGGTGAAGGACAATAATCCTTGTTAATCACAATGAATATCAGTTTGTCTAGGAAGTTATATTTTCTATTGTAATTACTCTAAAACTCAAGGGCATAAAATGAATGGACTAGACTAAATTTTTAAGTAAATTTCAATTGTATGTATTGAGCATTTGTTCTAAGGCTTATGATTTCTGGGGTAGAAGCATAAACAATATATCATTGTACTCACGTAGCTTATAAACTAAAATCGAACAAAGACATTTGTACAGATGGATTATTCTAGGGTGAGCATTTAGAAATGATTGATTGAGTGGTGTGTTCCAGAGTTCTTCTTCTGCTGTGTGGGAGGAAGGGGTGGGTGAGCCCAGTGTGGTGGAGAGAGTCCAGTTGTGTAAGATGACCCAGTGGGGTGGCTCCAGCAGGCATTCACTTCCAGAGGTGAGTGACATTTTGTCCTCATGCTGGGATTGGAGAAGTTGCCTCTGCAGTTTAATCTACAAACTGAATGTCTCAAGTAGAACTCAACATGCAGATAAGCAGAGGCCAATTAACAAGAGCTGGGTGAATGAGAAACATTCATTCTTCTAAACTTGGGTTAAAAAAGCTACTCATATGACTAAAAAGTTAATAATGTTGTCCCAAAGGAGCTTGTCACCATTAACAATGATAAATGTGAAAAAGGACAGTGGTTTTTCGATTTAGCATAAGAAATGAATGGAGTTTGTCATATTCATAGTTTCTTAGAAAGTTTTATGCTTGGTTGGTTTTGATCACTGTAGTATATAATTTTGTATTCATAACTAGTAGTTTTTCTTTGCCCCTAAAAATATAGAAAGTTTTAAATTTAATATTTTGTGTATATGAAGAACAAGTTATGTAATAGGTTTCACTAGTTGTAAATCTATAGTTCTTTCTGAGTAGTCTATTAGTTAAACTATTCTTTTTCTTCAGCTTGTATCGTCTTTGTATCTTAGGTAATTGAGGTAGTTTCTTTTATGTCCTGTTTATTATTAGAAATGCCATATATAAATTGAATTTTTCCCATCACTAGAAGTGGTTTCTTAATTTTCTTCAGTTATTTCAGTTACTTTGTTTAGATTTTTATTGAATGTCTGCTGTGTGTTTGTCATTGTTCTAGGTTCTCTGAGAATACAAAGGTGAATGGCATGATTCTTGCTCTTGAGCTAACAGAAGATAGAGAGGTTAATAATTTTAACATATGAATCATGCTTTAAGTTTGAAGTATATGTGAAGTGTTACGGAAAGACAGTTGAGGAACAATTAATTCAGTAGGCAAAGAAAGGCATAGATATGAGATATTTAAGCAGGGCCTTGAAGGATAGGTAAGAAATGGTACTCTGATTTGAATAGAGTTAAGAGAAAAAACGTGGTTATTTTTTAGAATTATACAGACTGAATTTAATTACAACAAATATAACAAATAGGAAAAACTCATCTCCTCTTAAATTGCCAAATTCCTCTCAGTGTTCTTAGATTAAAAAATATTCTATTAAATAAACAAGTTTCAATAATTATCAGTAAGGTTTCCATAAAAGGGATTTGACCAGACTTGAGACAGTTTAAAAAATATTTAGTTATTATAGTGATCCATACTTTTGGTGTAATTTCAAGAAATCCATGCTTTTTCTGAAAACCAGTTAATTCATTTTCAGATGTGTGTGTGTGTGTGTTCCCTTGCTATACTGTTGGCTCAGGACTTTTGTCCTACTTAATAGGACAAAAGCTGATGAGACATACTGTGTAAGTTCATACTACTGCATGATGTAATTAAAAATTTTTACTTATTGGTAATCAGTGAATTAATTCTGTTAGTGTTAAATACCAATAACTAAGAATGAATGCCTTTTAAAACTGCTTATAATTGTTAATATGAAAGGCTCCAAATTCCATATGTGAAAACCCAGAATTAACATAGAAGTTTTTAGATGGTTAGCCTGAGAAGTTAGTGATTTAGAGTAGAGGGTGGAAGATTGAACAGAAATAACCAGGGATAATATTTGGGGTCAAGAATGGTTACAGCTAGTTCAGATGCCTTGAGACAAGGAGGCCTCCTTGACTGGGAGGACATGGGCTGGGCAAGTGTGGTAGGATATTAGGTTAGAGAGGCACCCAGGTCAATAGAACCTGGTAGGTGGTTAAAGGGTGGCTTTTACTCTGAGTTAGTAGGTCACTGAAGGCTTTTGAGCAGAGTAGTGAATATGATCTGATTAGTCTTAAAAAGGCCACTCTGGTGCTATGTTGAGAGTAGACAAGAATGGGACAAGGGCACATGCAGGAAGAGCCGCTAGCAGGCTATGCCAGAAATCCTTCAGAGACTTGGTAACCCATCTAGTGTGGATGGTAAGAAGGTTGATAAATGGTTTAGTTCTGGATATATTTAAAAGATAAGGCAGAGGTGGAGCTTGGATTGGATTTGGGGTGTGTGAGCTAGAGGAGTAGAGGAAGATGTCATTAACTCAGGATACTCAATGGATAGAACTGCCTTTTTTGAAGATGGGTTAATCTTAGAAGAGGAACCTTGTAAGTAGATACATGGAGTAGACAGCTGGACAAAGGAAACTGAAGTTCAAGGAAAGAAGATTTGGATGGAGATACAAGTTTGGGAAACTGAAAGTCTGATGTAATGAATCCATACTTAGGATTCCATCCATGCATGCAATCGTGTAATTATCACACTAACTATATGCAAATGATACTTGTTAATAGTTCTCTTATGCTAAGTACTTGTCTAAAATAATCACTTTTGTTTGGAATCAGAATCTTGTGTGATTCCCCAGCACACTGTACTGTAATTGCTTATTTTCTTACTAGACTGTAAGGCTTCTGACAGCTGAACCTGACTTCTTACACAGCCACTGCCAGGTATACTTTTTAAAGAGCTCAAATCATTAATTTCAGAGAAGTTCATGAGGACTGGAATACAAAACTTAGTAAATTTTAATTTTTAAGAATACACATCTTATATGAAAGCTAGAAACCACCATCTTTCAATTTTTACACAAAACTTTGTTGCTGCAAACAAAAAATAACTGATTTTTCTTTTCTCCCTGTGGAGGTTACCTTTGGGGAGACAAGGTCTAAAGTGGTATCACAGTGGAAACATAAGTCAGAACCATGTAACTTTTTAAAGGGCTCAAATCATTAATTTCAGAGAAGCTCAAAATAGCTCTCCTCTGACTGTCTTATTCTCTCCAAAGTTGGGTATTTCTGAAGACCAGTGTAAGCCGTGGGAAGGTTGTAAAATAAAAACGTCATGTTTTTCCATTTAGCAGTAACTTGGATTTCTCACCCTTATTCTTAATAATTGACACAGTTGGGTAAGAAGGAACATTCTTCTGACCTTAAGAAACTTGCTTGATTGTAGCAGATTGCACATAGGTGTGATTAACACATTAAAAAGACATCTGTTGAAGCCCCTCTGACCTCTTACAGAAGAAAATACCTCCATTCAAAGATAAAATAACATTGAAGGAACTATCACCAGTATTTAAAAAAATTAGGAGCATCAAGGAGCCGCCCTGTATATAAATGGGGAATAAAAATATCTGAGGAATGTTAATGTGTAAATCATAGAAAGCTAGAACTTTGCACCAGGATGGGACCCTTAATAATTAGATGATCTAATGTGTGTGTGTGTGTGTGTGTGTGTGTGTGTGTGTGTGTGTTTGTGTGTGTTTCCCTCAGAGCCCTTTCTTTAGAGGAAATATTATTTTCTTTTGTTTTATGAGGAGTTTTACTAGTAAAATAAAACCAAAAATTAGTTTTTAAAATAAAACAAAAATTGTTTTATTAGGAGTTGGATTGGGGGAGAAATGGGACCTAAGACCACTAGGAACATGATTTGGTAATCAGTGATCTAATCTGATTTTCCATTTTCTATCCCAATTTGAGAGAGAATAGCCTAGAGAAGTGAAGCTGTATCTAAAGCCATAAAGCTGGTTAGTGGCAAAGCCAGATCTAGAATTCATGTTTCCATGTCACCTGAATTCTCACTTTAGACTTATAATGTTAATATTTTATTTTAAGTAATGTTAATATTATTTATTATAAGCCCTTATTTAAAACTGGAAAATAGATATATTAAGTTAAAGATTTTTTTTCCGTTTCTAAATTTATGAGAGAAACCAAAAATCAATAACCCAAGACATGAACAAAAATACAAAATTTTGGTTTGGGTTGAGTTTTCCTGTGTGCTTGACTGTGGACTGGAAGGGTATATATAGTTTTGTAGGTGAAAGACTGGACAGAAGCAGCCAAATGGAGCAGCAGTTGTTCGTCAGTAGCACAGAACCCTGGGACATGCTGGTGTGACTGGAGTGTCTAGATTAGTGGCCTGTTCTCGTGCCATTGGCCATGTCCTGGTGAAGGCATGACCTTGGCGGTCTCTTAAAAAGCTGCATGGTGTGCTGACTGCACAGTTAACTTATGAAAGTTTATGGTATTGATGGGAACTCAAGGATGTACAGAAACCAATTGGAACCCTTTTTTTTGCCTTTTCTTAACTGTAAAGGTGAAGTTGGCAGAAATCACCACCATTTTCACTGGTAGTTTTTGAAAGCTTTATTTCGCTTTTATTAAATGAGATAGATAGCTTATGTGAAACAATAAATGTTAGCTTTATTTTTACTCCATATCACATATTGTGCCAATTACTGAAGCTCGAAAGATGAATAAGACATGGCTGCTGCCTTCAGAGTGTATAGTCATAGAAATTGTGGGTAGAGGGGTAAGGTGGGGAAGGTTAGAATAAAGATCTGAAAATAGTGGTATGGAACAAGAAAGCACTTCTGCCCTCGCGAGGTGGGGGTTGGGAAGGGCTTTCATCATTTGAATTGTGCCTTGAAAGATATGTAGGGTCTTACTTGATAGGTATGCTAATGTCACTGGAGAAGTTTATATGTGTTCACAACACATAGTTCCCACTCATTCTTACCTCCCTTCATTTCTTCAGTTCTTTTCTCTCTATGTCCCCCTTCCCTTCTCTCTAACAAATATATATTCACTTGTTAGATAAATTCATGAGCTTCCTAGGTCTATGCCTGGTATGGTAGGGCAATTATGGCTACCAAAGTTATGTCTGCCTCTTAATCCCTGGAATTTGTGAATGTTTCCTTATTTGGGAAAAGGGTCTTTGTTGATGTGACTAAGCTAAGGATCTTGAGATGGGATGGTTATCCTGGATTATCCGGGAGGGCCTAAATCCAATCACAGATTCACACATAGAAGATGTGAAGATGGAGACAGAGATTGGAGTGATGTGGCTATAAACCATAGAATGCTGACAGCTTCCAGAAGCTGCTTCCTAGGGCTGCTAACAAATTACCACAAACTGGGTAACTTAAAACAGCAGGACTTCATTGTTTCACAGTTCTGGATGCCAGAAGTGCTCCCACTGATGGCATTCGGGAGGGACTCTTCCTTGTCTGTCCCAGCTTCTGATGTTGCTGGCAATCCCTGATGTTCCTTGGCTTTGCAGTTGCATCACTCCAGTCTCTACCTCTGTTGTTACATGGCCATTTTCCTTGTCTGTGTGTCCAAATTTGCCTTCTTACAGGGATACTAGTTATTGGATTAGGGCCTAATCCAATATGACCTCGTCTTAGCTTGATTGTATCTTCAAAGACCCTATTTCTGTATAAAGTTGCATTCATAGGTACTGGGGGTTAGTACTTGAACCTATCTTTTTCAGAAATACAGTTCATCTAAAAAAGGGGGTGTGGATGGCTGCCACAGCAACAGAGAGTGGTAGCAGGGAAACTAATTTGGGAGTTTTTTGTACTTTGGGCAAAAAATGACAGCTGTTAGACTCAGGTTGTATTTAGGGAACAGAGCTGATAAGATTTGCTGAAAATAATGAGGGAGACAGGGAGGATGACTTTTCTACTTTATGTATGTGGAGTTGCTAATCCAAGGTAGTAAGAATGGTAGATTTTATAGTGATGACCTTGAATACACTTAGGTGATTAAAAATTTCATTGGCATTTCTCAGCACATTTATAATGAATTGAATGTTGGGTGCTATTTTTTTATGATATTTTTTATCCTGATTTGGTTGAATGCATGTGTATGCTAAATAAGTAAAATCTGTTCATTGTTCTATAACTCATGTGCAAGTCATTTGTGCATGTGTTGGATTTTAGCTCACCGTCCAGTTGGTTTATTTAATTGATGGATGCTAGCTTTATTTGGAGTTATGAGTAGGTAGCAAAAATATGTAAAACTTGAAAAAATATGTAAGACTGGTAGTCTGCAGGGTTAATCTTCGTGGTTTTTAAGTCCTCTTCTAGTGCTAAGAGCTTCTCTTGAAGACGGTTAAATAAACAATGAGGTTTGTTTAACTTAGAAAGAAGTTTGTTTAGTTTAGAGAGAAGTAAAGTGCTAACACTGACACACTCTACTAATGTACCGATTATTGGACTTTAGCCAAGCCTTTGCCCTGCTATAGACAAAAATCATGGAATGCTTCATGTGTCTTTAATAGTTTGAATTTCCAGATACAGTGGTTGGCCGTGGTACTTTTGTCTGCTGGGGCATTTGCCTTTAACATTTAAAAAGACAAAATACCATATTGTACCTAGCAATCTTTTGAGAACTCTGCTAACAGGAATTGCTTCATTTTAGGTGATATTTCATGATTAAGTAAGTTGTATTGTAAACAATATATTCACTGTGTTATATTGTAAATACACTATAATAATACTGAACAAAGGTAGTGCTATACATGTTTAAATTATCAAATTTAAAAAAACTTGTAAAACCAAAGAAAATTAGACTTGTTTAGATCAGAGGTCAGTAGTGTAGTTGGTGTTCTCACAAAATTCATGTCCACTCAGAACCTCAGAATGTGACTTTAGGATCTTTTGCAGATGTAATTAGTTAAAATGAGGTCATAGTGGATTAAAGTGGGTCCTAATTCCAATGACTGATGTCCTAAGAAGAGGATACATATAGATACACACAGAGCAAAAAGGCTGTGTGAACACGGAGTTAACAACTGGAATTATGCTGCCCAAGCCAGGGAATGCCAAGGATTGCCTGCAACCCCAGAAGCTGGGAGAGACGCATGGGGCAGCTGCTCCTGCAGAGCCTCCAGAAGGAACCAAGCCCACCACACCTTGATGTCAGACTTGTAGACTCCAGAACTGTGAGAAAATACATTTATGTTGTTTTAAGCTACCCAATTTCTGGTAGTTTGTTATGGCAGACTTAGGCAACTAATACAGATAGTTTAGGATTACAAGACTAATTTTCATTGAAAAATGGATAATTTGCTACTCTAAGAGCCACTTTACCTGCTTTTTAAGCTCCTCCTCAGAGTCACACTTCTCAACAGTTGACAGCCTTCATGCTATCCGTAAGAACCGTGCTAGTGTCACACCCCCTGCCCCTCCTTTGGGCCAGGCGGCATGTGGGTTACAGCCCTTTTCCCTCGTACATCAGAGGAAGTACAGGAAACTTGGCACCCTACTTACGCCTATTGGTGTTCCCAAGTCTTGAGGTTTGCTCATGGCATATGATAGCAGTTTGCTTCAGTTCCAGTGAGGGTGAAGTGTTGACTTGAATGTAACAGTGTTAGGGAAATTTTAGCTACTGCAACAGCCAAACCGTACCAATCTTATACTTTGACATAATACAGGTTTCTTTTGTTCTCATGATCAAGTTCATTGCTGATGTTTCTGGTCAGGCAGCTCCATTCCAAGGATTCAGTAACCCGGGCTCCTTCCCTCTGTGGCTTACCGTCCCCTTGAGCCCCCTCAGAAAGTTCTCCTGGACCTTTTTCTCCTACCTGGTCTCAGTGGGTGAGGAGAGCATGTGTGGAGACAAATCTAGAAGAGGCACGTATATCTCTGCCCGCATTTTATTGGTCAGGACCAGTTGCATGGCTCCAGCTGAATTCCAAGAGAGGCTGAGAAGTGTAGTTACTGTGTGTCCAGGAAGATGAAATAAGAGTGTTGAACATCCACCCAGTCTCTACCAAAATAGTGCATTACTATCATATGAAAAATAGCATTTTTGGTGAATTCATATTTTAAAATTCATTTCAATATATTTTATAGCCATGAAGTTTTTTTTTTTTTGAATGTAGGATTTAGGTTTTGTGGTGTGTGTTCTAAGTCATTTCTCTCAGACTTTCCCTGTGTTGTTGTGAGTAATAACATTTTATAATTTGTTCCCTTACTAAAATTAAAACTTCTCTTTGAAAACTTAGAAGTGAAAAGTATGACCTGTAGTTATGTACCATTACAATACAGTATTTTGCTTCTTTAAATCACAGTGAAAATTTGCTGGGTTTTAAATTTCTGATATAATGTTCCATAGTACCTGGAAATTCATGTTTCTCAGAAGTCTGTGTTCTTCTGGTCACTTTATTTATAGTCTGAAGAATGAGCTGGCAAATACTCCTTTCTTATTGTCAGCACGTTTGGGAGACAGATTTTGCTTTCTAATTTCCAGGGACACTGAAAATGATAAATGGACATCATTCCTGTTATAAACACAGGCCTCTCATCTCTCCTCCTTTCTGATTGTTCCTAGTGTGATCTCTGTTACTCATCCTTTTTTCATACCTATTTTGCTTGAGTGTTTACATATGTTACCTGTTTATTATCATACTCCTAATACACTTTATGATGAAAATAAGGACAAGCTACTTTTTCAGAACTATAGATGTACTATAACTAATTTGGCTGAATGACTTTCATTTGTGCATTGATAATAACCCCTTTCCTTTCCTTAAAAAAGAAATATCCCATATGGTTCCAGAAAAGAAGCTCAAAATATTTGGCTGATAATTCTAAGTAGATGTTCTCTTTTATAATATAAACTAAAGATTATTAGAGGCTAGGAAGTTTATTTTGAGCCACCCATATTCTTTCTTATCCTGTCTTTTTCCCCAAATATGTAGCTGTAGATTTTATACTTTTTGTAATTTGTGTATCTTGAGAAGTAGTGGTTTTCTTTGGCATAAACTTAGGAGTGTATTTATTCATGCAATAGGTACTGGTTGAGCACTTAGTCTATTCCAGATACTGCACTATGCTTTGGACCTGCACTTAGGAAAGAGCCATACCTAGTAGACTGTGCATTTGGTCTACCCTGGAGTTTACAAGGCAAGGGATGGGGTTAGTTGAAGAAACTCTAAAGCCCAGTTAGAATAGAGTTCTGGGGTTCTAGAACCCTCTGAAGAAGAAAAAGACTTACTTGTGAATAAATGATTTGGTCACCAAGGACTTAAACCAGTACCCTAAATCCTAAAGACTTATTAAATATGTTTTTATGATACCAAGCACTGTGAAATCTATGATAGTCAATCATATCTATTTTTGTTTTCACTGTGACTGTTTGGAAATGCTTTTTTATTTCCAAGTGTTTTTTTATTGCTAAGTGTCTTGCTGCTTCTTTTAGTCCCAGTGACTTAACGGCAGAACAACCTCTCCTTCAGCTTTTCCCATTTGTTGAAAAGCTGTCCTTAGTGGGTTAGGAGCAGAGAGAAAAAACAGTATAGAGTGCTAGATAAAATTAGAATGCTACTTGTCTATGTACAAATATAAATGTTTTCACAAGAGATGTTATAGCTTCTTTTTCTTTCTTTTACTTTTTAAGTCTATTTTCTTTTAATCATTCTTTAAAAAGTAGTGACTTTGCATATCTTAACCAAACATAACTACTGTTATCAACATGTGAAACCTATTTCCATTATGGGTAGTGGATGTGGGTTCATTTTTAATAATGTGGCTTCAGTGTGCTATTTTTTTCTTTCACATGTTCTTAGGATGTCTGGAAAGGTTATTAGTTCCTTTGGGAGAAATATTCAATAATGGAAGCATGCTTATATTTTGCTCATTTTGATTTACAGCTGACTTAGAGTTGCTGGGTTTAGATTTAGAATGAACTGGTAATGTTAAGGGGGGATTGGGAGTCATAAAAAAAAGCCATGCACTTTCATTCAGCAATTAGTAGAGTGAAAACTTAGAAACAATTGTCAATAATGTGGAAATATATAAACAAAAAATACTAATGTACTATCTCAAAAATCTTTAAGATGTAAAGACTGACAACTTGGAAGGTGTGTATGATACAATTTGAGAGACTAAAAAGCAGGAGAGAAAATGGTGTGCATGTTATGATTACAAGTATGTAAGCAAATTAGCTAAGTGAAAAATTTGGGAAAAGTACACCAAGATGTTTATCATACTATGAAGAAAGTAAGTTTATGTTTATTCTGTTGTTCTTTACTCTCTTAAGCTTGATGATAGGGCTGTCCTTTTTTTAAAAATGAGAATAATTTAAGTGGGAACTTTGTGGCTTTTGTGTGTGGTTGTGAGGTTTAAAATAAAGCTTCCAAAGTTTCCTATAGGTAAATCATAGGGGTGGGGTGGGCTAATTGTGGGAGATTTTGTAATTTGTTTTTGAGACTCCTACTAAGTTAGGGATTGTCATCTGTTTGGAATGGGTGAGTTTTAGACATTTCTCAGTTGATGTTTATATAAGATAATTTCTTAAGATCAGTTTTAGAACTTCTGAATGTATGCTCAACATCTTTCGTGTGTAATCCATCTGCGAAGGGAAAAGGGCAGATTGTCAACTGAGTATTATCTAATGCGTTAGAGAGAAGTGGAAAATAATGTTTTTAAGAAATTGTTTTGCTCTTGAAATCTTTGTTTCTGTTTATAAAAGTCAAACTTTAGCATTTGAGCTTAAATTTGTATGTATGTATCAAAAAATGGACAGCAAACTCTAACTATGCCTCCCAGAGAGAACACTGTGGAAGATAATTTAGAATCACACACTGCGTCTTGGGTGATTATGTAGACATTGTTCTTTGTAACCTTCTCAAGTCAGCCTGGCGAAAGCCTGTTCTTGGCAGCAAAGGAAACTGAAATGTAGTTGGTTATTTTTAACATGTCATAGGAGAGAGGTACTGTGGTGTGGATTATCCAAAAATCATTCATGCTTGCTTTTAGAATTTTTATTTTAGTATTTACTTACAAATGTCTTGTGCCTGGCTTCATAACAGTCCTAATAAAAGCATCTCCCAGTGAAAATTTGACTCAGCTGGAGCTTGTGGAGCTGTCTAGCTTCATCAACCTGATTTCCACACCCACAGCAGTATACATCACCTCTGACACAAGTTACCATTCTTATCATAGGGAGGTGTAGTGAGTATGCTGTTTATTCTTTGAGAGCAGTTAGAATATACGGGTATACTGGACCTTAGGTATTCTCAGATGTAAGTCATTCTGTGGCCTCTAGAGCACCATGATATATAGTAATTTGTAATTTTTTTGAGGCCAGTATTTGAATCAAGCCTACCCTGAGGTCTGCTGCCCAGCTTCATCATTTCAGCAAAGTTCAGCTGTTTCTCCTCACTCATGGTGTTTTATGCTTTAATGTTTGTGCCTTATGACAATCTTTGTGGAGAAGTACCACAAAAATGAAGCCAGCTGGGAAAGCAGGTGATTGAAAATTCTGAAGCCAACCAAAGTGATGGTTTTTAGCCAAAAAGTAGAAGTTGTAGGTAATTTAAGATTGTTGAAGGTGACAGAAGCCTAATAAACTTATGGATGTAAACAAGTGTACCATCCATTGTAATGCAGATGACAATAAAAAGTTAATGAAACTATTCAAATGATTTTACTGGCCAAGGAAAGCATTGCTTATTAAATGAAAAAAAAAAATTCAAGAGATTGTTGAAAAGGCTCTTAAGATATGGGCTGGTTATACACTGGAAAGATGAGACTACCATTTCTGGGAAGTAATAGATGGTGAAGACATTGACTAACAGGTGAATGGTGATTTGGTGAAAATTTTCAAATGTGTGTTCTTTTCCAAATATGATGTTTATAAGCAGGGGCCACACCAGCTGACCTCTATATTGCTCCTGAAACTGAGCTGAAGAAGCTCATAAAGTAGGGAAGTGTTATGGTCTCTGTGAATGCAAAATTGTAACGAAATCCACAGTTGAAGAAAATACCTTCTCTAAATACATATCTATCCCATGAAGAGACATGAGCACCAGATATTCAGATACCTAAGGAGTAATTTTCATGACAGAATGGAGGGAACTTTAAAGATGCCTGAGAAATGACTGGTTCTTTGTGAGGACGGGAGATCGGGGAAGGAGGGAGTGAAGAGTGGAGTGTAAGAGGGCAGTACCTGCCTTCTAGTTCATTTCCAGTGTTCTCTCATCTTTTCCCCATCTTGATTCACTTGCTTCTTAGGTCAAGGTTAATCAATCAAATGCTGATGACCCACCAGGTCAAAAAGAATTGTTAACAATACTGTAATTTTTTTTTTCTATTTTAAATTGCTTTGGCTCTGTGTTTACAGGCTCTGTAAGACTGAAGGGTTGGCTCACAGTTTCCAGGTACTGTTTTAATGAATATTATAAGGAAAGCTGTGAGCTCTAGTGGTATTCAAGAATTCAGAGATAAGAAAGGTTCAGGGCATGATATTCTCAGGGATAAGGGTCTGTAATTTGGGAGATATAAATAAACCTAATCAAATTGAGTAGCTGTCAGTATGAAGCAAGATTTACTAGACAGTTGACTTTACATATTTTGATCTGATGCATAAATTAACCCTCCCCTAATTTATTTAGCAGCTGGTTGTCATTTCCATTAGCTAAAAGCAACTAGTCTAAATCTGTTTCGGTGCTCCTGCCAGCACGCCTTGCTGGGCTTGTTGAGCCTTTCAGCTCTGAGACAAAATTCCCAGGTGCCAGTTCGTGCTCAGGTCTCTAGACCTTGTTATGGGGTTGTTTAAATCCTCTGCCAGCTCTTGAAATGACCCTAGGCAAGTAATTTAATTCAGTGTTTCTGTCACTGGAGGTAGTCAAGAAGGATTTAAGGATTTATATGTAATAAGAAACATGCTTTAGAGTTTTATCAGTCTAAGCTCTCATGGTAGAGGAGGTTGAGGTGCGGGTTGAGTGTTCTCACTCATTCCTGGCCGTTTTCAGGTCCAAGGACATGGTAAATCTTCCATTAGCTTTTATGTAGTGATCAGATTTTCTGTTTTTGGTGCCATATCATCATGAATACTGTCATTCTCTAAAGCTTTGGAAATTGTGATTGCTTAATGTGCTGTTTCTATTCTTGCTTTTGACTATTTCAGGTTACAGTAGACCCCCCTTATTTATACACAGTTCTGTAAATAATTTTGTAGATTATTTTAGGGAAATGTAGGTTATTAAAGTACCAAGTTTAGGTAAATAGAACTAAGTAAAACCACCTTGGTTAAAGTTGTATTAGTTATTGCCCCAAAATTTAGTGGCTTAAAACACTCTGCGTTTATTATCTCATAGTTTCCCTGAGTCAGGAATTCAGCTGGGTAGTTCTGCCTCCAGTATCGTAAGGTTTGCAGTCAAGATGTCCTAGGAGCAGCAGTTCTCTGGGCTTGACAGGGACAGGAGGATCTGCTTGCAGTATGGCTCAGTCACTTGGCTGCTGAAGAGAGGGCTCAGCTCCTTACTGGCTGCTGGCAGGCAGTTTCAGAGCCTCACCTCTTTGGCCTTTTCATTGGGTTCCCAGAGTGTCCTCATGCCAGGGCAGGCAGATCACTCCTACTGGGACCCAGTAGGAGTGATCTTAAAGAAAGCAAGGACTTTTACAAGCTGATTTCAGATGTCACAAGTGGCTGTCATTTCTACTGCATTGTATTTGTTAGAAGTGAGTCACTAAGTACAGTCCACATGCAAGGGGAATAGAATTAGATTCCACCGTTTGAAGCGACAAGTTTAAAAGAATTTGTGGACATTTTTAAACTATTGCAATGACAGACACTAGGATATATTTAGCAAAGACTAATTGGCAACAACCAAATTTGTACTTACTTCTTGGTGGTTTCAATGGTCTAGTTAAAGCAAGTATTTCTGCTACTATACATATTTCCTGAAAATCCCGATGTCCTCTAAAATCATAAATTAAAAATAAAAGTGCTTATGCAAAAATGGAGTTGGAAAGGATCAAGACTCCAGGTCCAGGTATCTCTATGACTAAAATACTAAGAAAAGGTAATAATGGCTGCCTCAGGAGATAACCGTGGCAGCCCACGCAGGCAGCTTATTGTGGCTGGAAGTTGAATTGCTTTAGGGAATATTAAGAATGCATAGTATCAGAAGAGTAGAAATGCTTATTTGGGCACTGAGACTACATTTATTGTGTGCTTTTTCCTTTGCTTTTGCAGGGTATAATTCTACTCCCAGTGTTATGGCTCCTTTTGTTTAGAGTAAATCCTTATAAACCAATACAATATGCATATTATACTGACATCATTCCCCATATATTTGCAGCCATATATGAGCTAATTGGCATTAATGAATCACATATTGTGGCGGGGCAGACTGTAGTTATTTCCCTTAAATAAATACTTTTCTTCTGATCATTTCTTGGTTAAAATTCCTTACAGAAGATGATTTCAAATGCAAAAGCTCCTGGTCAAAATTCTAAGTTAGTGAAATCTAAATTAGAGGTAGTTTACTATATTCTTTTCCCCCAAAAAAGTTTAAATGCTGTATGTTTGTGGAATGACATTTAAGTGTAGAGTTTAAACTTGAGAGGAAAGGAGAAGAAAGAAAAGAAATGAGCAAAAACCCTGGCTCTTATTTTTAAAGATGGTTGTGTTTGTCTAAAGCATCACGACACTCTGTCCTTTGGTCCAGACCAGTGTTTATGTAGGGCTTGTTAAAACACAGATTGCTGGGTTGTACCCCCAGAAATGCCAAATCAGTAGTTTTGGGGTGGGGCCTGAGAATTTGCCTTTCTAATAGGTTTTCAGATGATTTTGGTACCACTGGTCCTGGGACCACACTTAGAAGCACTATGTCTGAAGCAATTGTAGTAATAATCAGCCCTACTCCCACTTGAGTCACCAAAGAAGGCTATTTTAGAATTCTCAGTCAGGATTTTCCTATCAGAGTTGTTCTATCCAGTTCTCTTAGTTACGTCTTTTAAGGTTGAAGTTCTAATATTTGTGTCAGGGTGGAAAGATTAATTAACAATGTATTGTTGTTCTTTTTACATTTCTCTTTGAAAGGCAATACAGTGATACCCAACTTAGCCAGAAGTGAATTGTTCAGAAGCCTCCACTACTTGGATTTTAATACAAATATGGAAGTCAAGGCCAGCCTTTGAGTAGAGGAGAAGACTTACCATGAAGTTCAGTCCTTTATTTTACAAAAGTGTAGAGCTACCTTTAGGTTTTTTGTTTTAGGATTGAGTGTAAAGTAAGGCAGCAAGTTGCATAGGTATTCATTACAGTCAGTAATGGGAGGAGAAGAGGAGCCAAAGCTATGTTAATACTGAAGTTTGGAGCCATTTTTGGACAAGGGCAGATGGCTCTTCCAGTGCACTGGTCTGACCAGGCTTCTCTGAATTTCTGAATATAGTAATATACTGATATTCAGCATTTTGAAGAAAATCTTTAATTATGTTAAGCATATTTTTATAATCTATTAAAGTGAATAGTAAGTATTAGAAGGAGTTAAATTTAAACTATGGCACTTTGTTCCAGCCAAAATGGAGTAAATGGGACCACATTTACTCTTCACCCGAAACAACTAAATTCAGGTGAAATATATGAAACAGCTTTCAGACATTGGGCATCGGGCAGCACAGGACACAAAATTCCACAACAAATGCACTAAGAACCCTACAAATTTAACCAAATTTCGATGGGAGAGAGTTGCAGGTGTCACTTGCAGAGAGGCGGAACCCAGACAAGCTTGGTATTCACCCTGAGTTCAGGAAACAGAGCTGGGAGTCCAGTGAAGTGGAACAGCATGAGCTTGCAGAGCAGAGTGCTGGAGGGCAAAGAGCTGCTCAGAGAGGGTCCTGGAGATGTGCAAGGAGTCAGCACTGAGCCTGCAGCTAGATAGTGATCATTGAGTATATGTGAGGAAACTGTCTAAGGCTGGGGGATAAAACACTGAAAAGCAGCAAAGCGGACAAACCTTAAAGCTCACACAGGCCAGGAACAGTTCATATTCCTACCAGCCCGAGTGGAAAAATTTTTTAATTTATAGGTGTCAGAGTGCTCAGCAGGTACTTCTTGCTAATACTACTATTAGCTCTAGACTTAGGCCTCTCTAGTCTTGTATGACAAATCTTAGACAGTAGGCTTCATAAGAACCCAACCTGTTTCCAACTGACTTATCTGTGTCCCAAAATAAAACTCAATAATATTTACGGAAATGCAAAAATACCCAGTACTCAACCCATCAGGTTCATATTGACTGGCATCCAAATTACCCAGGTATGCAAAGAAGGAAGAAAATGTGACCCATAATAAAGAAAAACTCAGACTAACATAGAAATGATACAGATGACTGAATTAGTTGACAAGGACATTTAATCAGCTATGATAATAATTTATTAGCCCCACAATGGTCAGTAGAACTTTGTTTTGATACAGGTGCCAGAGCACTTCAATGGGAATAGATAATCTTTTAAAAAATGGTCCTGGAATAATTTAGGGAGCCATTTGTTAAAAAACAAGAAACTTCCCGACCCTCTACTTATTTCTTGACAGGTACAAAAATTAATTTGAAGTTAATCATAGATCTAAATGTAAAAATTAAAACTATGAAATTGGAAGAAAACAGGAGAAAGCCTTGGTCACCTTAAGCTTGTCAGAGAGTTCTTAACACAAAAAGCACTAATTATAAAAGATAAATAATTGAACTTCATTAAAATTGAAATTTTTGCTTCCCAAAGTGCTGTCAAGAAAATGAAAAAGTAAGCCAATGTGGGAGGAAATATTTCTAAGTCATGTATCTGACAAAGGACTTATATTCAGAATATAATTGGGCAGAAGATTTAAAATTAGTTACCTCAGCAAAGAAGGGAAGCTCTTGAGAAGATGATCAGCATCACTGGTCATAGGGAAAGGCAAATTAAATCTATAATCACATACCACTACACATGCCCTAGAACAGCTACAGGTGTTGACGAGATGGAACAACTGGAATTCTCCTGCTCCGGTGATGGGGATGTAAAATGGTACAACTCAGCCCTCCCAGGCCTGTGTGTTTACCCAAGAGAAATAAAAGCAAATGTCTACACACGAACTTGTGCACCAGTGTTCTTAGTCAAAATAAGCAAAGCAAGTGGAAACAACCCAAAAGTCCATCAGCAGATGAATGGTTAAACAATGGTCTATTCCTACAATGGAATACTATTCAGCAATAAAAAAAGAACGAACTCTTAGCACACTAAACAACATGGGCAAAAAGTGACTGAAAGCAGTAGTTGCCTGAGCATGGGAGGCACAAGGGAGGGTTGGGAGGAAGACGACCGAATCAATAACGGGCACAAGAAAGTGTTGCAAAGATCAGCACACTCATTTTCCAGCAGTGATTTTATGAGTGTGTGTATATCAAATCTTACCAAATTACTATGTGCCAAGTGAGTAACAGAGAAAGTGTATGTTTTAAATCACTCTCTGTTTTGATCAGGTCTATCTCAGCTTGAAATACTTGTTTTGTCTGTCTCTCCTCCTGGATCATGTAAGAAATGCCTTAAACCTATAGGGAATTAGAGTAACATTTCTGATAAATAAAAGCATGAATGACTGATCCACCTTTACATGGGCAGGCTTTGGTTGCTTTGGTGTTATCAGCATTTACTAAGTGCATAGGACAGTTTGAATTCCTCTGAATTGAGAAGTTTGAGACTTGTCAGAACTAAAATAATTCCTTATGTCATAGAATAAGGAAGTCATACACAAAGGAGGGTCACCTGGGTGACTGCCCACATATACACTGCTCATTCATCTCCTTATTCCCCAGAGCTCACTTGGTACATAGCAAGTCCTGAGGTGTGTCTCATCTGGAACCCTCAGGGAGGGAGCAAACAGCAAAGATACTGTAGTTCACTCAGAATAAGACAAGAGGGATTTGATTCATTAGAGCTTTCCAAGGTCAGACTGATCTTACCGTGAGGCTCTAGGACTGTTCTGGCCCCTTCGGAATTTTTCTAACTGGGGAATAAAAAGCCTGCCTCTGCTGATGTTTCCATATTTATATATATCCCTTCCAGCCTTAGTCCACTCTGGTGATTTCCTCTGAGCCTTTTCCTAGGATTATTGTGCAGTTGGAGAATTGACAGACTGTTCCTTATGTGGCCCTGTTGTCTTTTTTTTCTCAGTCTCTAATTACCCACAGATCTACATTGGTGTGACAGGTTACCAAGTGTCCTTGAGGCCAGTCTCTGATGTGGCTGAACAAAATGTTTGTTTCTTTACATTCTTAGTCTGCATGCAAGTGTGTGTGTGTGTGTGTGTGTGTATTCACATATTTAGATCAGACCCCTTGTTAGAGAATATTAGTTTATTACAGTCATGGTGCCTGTTGTACATTGTTTTTAGTCTTGTACTTGCCTTTCACTTTTTATGTGAGTCTCTCTTCTCCCACTTCTTCCCTATAGGAAGAAAAGTCCACCATGTAGAAAGGAGATCTTAGCCTGGGAGCCTGGGCATCTTTCTCTCTGGGTGTAAATAAACTTGTACAGAATAGGACAGGTGAATGACTGTGGTCTTATCTATCACTGGCAGCCTTTGGCAAGTCACGTCTGTTCTGCAGTTTCCTGGGCTTATACCCCTTTGTGGGACATTAGCATTTGGTGGACAAACAACTCAGTGGAGAGGACTGGGAGTGGTTGTTTGCTGGGCATCAAGTTCAAATAGCTGAACCACTGTTCCACCTTATTGTGGCCCAGCCCCAGCAAAACTATGTAGTGTGCAGTATTTATTTTATAAAACATTCTCATACACTGGAAGAAAGAGGAAGTTTCAGATTTGCTGTTTTTTGTTATTTACTAACATTTCTGCCCAAAGGCATGTATTGGGAGGGTTCAAACACTCTCTGAATGGTCTTAAGATACATTTTTGGTGCTGCTTGCTCTTCCTGTTCCTTCTCCTTTAGGTGTTAGACACCAGACATCTACCAAAACAACTTGTTATTTATGTTAATTTTTAATATTCATAAGAATATAATTTCTTTGATATCTGTTTCTCCTGCTAGCCTTTGGCAGCTAGACAGACTTCCAAAAAATATAAGACAACACTGCTGGCTTGGTTCTTATTTGAGAATCTATGTCCCTCATTAATTTATTTTAAGAGCATGGGCTTCATTACTATTTGATATTATATACTCAGTTTCTAGAACTGGGAAATAATTTTTCTCTTCTTTGTATAACTCATCACATGTTAATCACAGTAGTTCCCCTACTCTGTTGACAGGACTTGCCTGAATATCATTCTGCCAAATTCATTTCCATCTGGGAAATGAAGACTCTTCAGATCATTTCTGCTCTTTGTTTCTGAGTCTCAGTCTCTCTTGTTCTCTCTCTGTTTCTGTGTCCCCTCCATTAGTCACAAGCGTAGCCATACAACATCCCTTATAGATTGGTACTAAACTTATTTTTGAGACTTAGCCTATAGTTATAGAGTAGCATTTTCTTAATAGAAAGTCATTCATTTTTAAGTTCTCCTTAATAGTAAGTATACATTGGATATTTGTAGGAGGAAGAATATCAACAGTTAATTCCATTAAAGCTGATTAGTTTCATTAAATGCTGGATCTTGAATTTTCCTATCTCAGTCTGTAGTCTTGCCTTCTTAGCAGATTAAATTTCCTCTGGCCATTCATAAAATTCTTGAAGTCATCTCTTTTTTAAATATAAAATTGTGAAGGATATAGAGGAAAGTAAAACTTGGGATATAACAGAGGAGTTAAAAGGGCCTTCCCTACAGTTTTAAGGAAAAAAACTCCACTTCACCTAATATGAAAATGTTCATGGGGATAGATGTAATTGTTTTTGCCCTAATTGCATTACTACAGGTTTCAGATAATCTCAGTTATAAATTAGGTTGTTTCCCTGTAATTATTCTCTGTTGTTCAAGTAATTTATCTGGTAGGCCAGTGAGTAGAACAAAGCTCTTTCTTTAAGACTGAAATACTTGCTTGTATTTGTTTCAGGAAAGCCTCACAGCACCGGTAGCTCTGAACGGATTCAGCTCTCAGGAACGTATAATGTCCGCAAAGGCAAAATGCAGTTGCCGGTGAACCGATGGACCAGACGCCAAGTCATCCTGTGTGGGACCTGCCTCATAGTATCATCTGTGAAAGACAGCTTGACTGGAAAGATGCATATCCTGCCACTGATTGGTGGAAAAGTAAGTTTAAACAAACGAAATACTAACACTTTTGCCAGCGTCATTAAGGAGCTTACTTTGAGCCATTTCTGTAATAAAGGGTAGGTGGTTCCCTACTCATCTAAGGTCTTATTCAGTTCCTGTTGTGCTCTGCCAACAGGATTGCAAAGAGTCAATTTGAAAGAGTGGGCACTGTTGGTTGGTGGAATTGTGAAAAATAATAATGCCCTTGTTTCATGTGAGGCCCTGGCAATCTTTTCATCATTATTAGTACATGTATCTTACCTACAGGAGTGAAAATAGAGCAACTGGAATTTCAGTGTTATATTTTAAGCTGTTGTAGATGATAAATCAGTCTATCTGAGTAGACTTCCTTTTGCCATCTTGTGCACATATTTTGTAGAATGGTGTAATAAATGATCTTTAAGTCTGTGACCTTAGGATCACTCAAGCATGCTTATTGAAGGTTGAACTCTCTAGCGTGAATCGTAGATCCCCCTTTGCCATACCTCTCTGTGTTTAGTGACTAGTGGGGTTAGCATTTTTAGTTTATCACTAAAGCTGGTCATAATTTTTAACCTGAAATGTTACTTCAGAGAAAACCTGTGATACAGCTGATATTTCCGACATTACTGGCTGCTTTTCTTTGCGCATGTTAATTATTTTATTCCCATCATTTATAAAATAGAAAGAAACCACATTGGGAAAATGGTGCAGTCTTTTCTTTTTTTATTCCAGATTTAGTAATAAACTCCAAATATCAGTAGGTTTTACTACCATATTATATGTTACTATTTCCTGATTTTTAAATGGTGTGATAATTTTTTAATAAGAAGGCAAATTTGGATGAAGAAATGAGTTTCAAGAAATTAGAGGCATATTAAGCACTTTGTTTACCATTTTCCCCCCTGAATAGGCATGGGAAAGAAGGCAGGATGTGGAGAATATAAAGAGAGGAAAAATAAGAAACCAACTTTTGTTCAAGTGAGCTTGTTGAAATTGGTAAATGTTTGCTCTACTGGTTCCAGGGATTAGAAATGAAGAAGGTTAAGACCAGATGTGTGCAGTAATAAATGGTTTTGTTATTCATCTGCTGTGTATTAAGTTCATTCTTCCTAAGTTTAAACTAGTCCTTCCTTTTGAGTAAATACCCATGTCAGTTTTTTAACCCCTTCTACTATATTATGCATTGTAGTCCTAAGAAGACTTATAGTTGATCATTTTAGAAAAACTATATTTTGGCCAGGCTGCAGGGTATATTTAGATCTATTTCAGTCACCCATTTTGAAACCTTTGCTTCTTGACTTCTGTCTGAACATTGAAGAATTAGTGATATCATATTACTGACAATTTTGTGCTTTGGATGGATTGCTGAAAAACTAGTCATCGTTATTAGTCCCCTAGGTCATGATTAAAAATGCATATTTAATATTTGATACCCTGTTAGGTCAACAGTTACTTTCTTCTCTATGATGTTAGGCATTTGCATAGGCAAATTTAATAGTACTATTTATTAAATATCCTCTGTGGGGAATCCACTTTGCTAGGCATCCTGGAAACACCAAGATGGGTAAGTCACCATTCCTAGCTTTGAATAGCTTATCATTTACTCTCTGGAGGTGACGAAAGGGCACAATATCTGCTTCAAGAGAGGTGCAAAAAGCAGTGGAGGAGATTAGTGGAAGGAGAGATTACTTGTGGGGGGAATTGGAATTTTGTGATGAAGGAGGAAGCAATTATGGTAGAACTTTAAGGTGAAAAATTTCTTAACATATAAAGGAGATGGTCAGAAAGATTATTGTGTTGAGAGAAGGAGAGGCAGGAAGGAAGTGGAATGTTCAGATAAAGGTCAGAAGATCCAGTTATAATGAGCATTTTCATTCAGTGCCAGAGACTTGTCCTATTTCCCAGGCCTATTATTGGATGGACTTCTACCATTGAGTGAATTGAAAGGTAATAGCTTCCTCTTCTCACAGCAAACCTTGTAAAACCTGTTTTGTACTACACCTTTAAAAATAATTCAGCATGTTGAAAAATTGTGGCTATGAAAACCTGTTGACCAAGTTAGGAAAAAAATGATTCGTTCTTTACAATCTGAGTTGTCATTAATGTTTATCTGTTAGGTTTTTCATTCTGTTCTGTTCTTAAAGGGAAAACTGAGAGTAAATGGAAGATTTTTTTTGTTTTTTTAATATATATATAGAGAGAAATGAGGTGTGTGATAGATTGGTTAAAACCTAGCCAGAATTGCTGTGGTAATCAAATTTGACACACTACTTAAACATAATCATCAGTATACATTTTCAAATGTAGAATTCCAAATATGAAGTTAAATAAAGCTCTCTTAAAATTTAATTGTTGAGAGAAGGGGGGAAGAAAAAAGGGGGCCTTACGATTAGCATGTATAATGTCTGTGGGGGCACGGGGAGGGCTGTGCAACACATAAGACAAGTAGTGATTTTACAGCATCTTACTACGCTGATGGACAGTGACTAATGGGATATGTGGGGGCGACTTGGTGAAGGGGGGAGTCTAGCAAACAATGTTCCTAATGTAATTGTAGATTAATGATACCAAAAAATAAAATAAAATTTAATTGTTGAAAAAATAATTGTTTAATAGAGAAGTTTTTATTCATTGTGCAGTTATATTTAATTTGTCCTTTAGAATTTAACATAGATTTTTAGAATAATACTTTCCTTTTATTTTATATTTGTTAAGTAGTTGTATATAATAAAGTAAATAACTGTTAACCTGCTACTCAACTTAGGAACATAGTAGTAGCAATACTAGTGTTTCTATCCATGTTCTCTTTACCTCTGTCCCTTTGTGTCCCCCAACTCCAGATGTAGCCACCGTCCTAGAATATGTATTCATCATTTTTTCTTACTTTTTTGAAATGTTTTTATCATTTAACTATGTTTTGCTTGATTTTGACCTCGGTAAAAATGGTATCATATTGTGTGTGGTATGTGATTTGAGTTTTTTCACTCAATACTATGTCTCATAATAAGAGTCTGTGCTGCTTGCTATATGTGGTTTTTATTTCTGCATAACGTTCTACTCTGTAAATGTTCTCAGTTCTCATAATTTCTTAAGTAATTTTCCTGTTGATGGACACTTGGGTTGCTTCTTTTTTGTTATTATAAATAATGCTGGTGAAATAGTCTTATGTTGATATGCTTCCTGGAGTGCAAGAAGTTCTCAAGTAGGGTTACTGTGCCCAAAGGGGACATTTGATGATATGTGCAAGTATTCTGATGGTCATTAGTTGAACATTCAGCATATCATTTAATGTAAGGTAAGTTGTGTTGTGGTAACAAAATTCCCCAGATCTTAGTGACTTGCCATAGCAGTTATTTCTCACTCACGCTAAATGTCCACTGTGGGTTGGTAGAGATCTCTTTCTTCACAAAATTGTACAGGGATGCAGCCTGATCAGTCTCTGATGCCTCATAACACTTGGAAACTTCAGCCTGCCTTTGTTGTTGGAGGGTCATCAATTGGCTTTTGTATATTTGGATGCAGAAGTGACATGTGCCATTTCTGCCCGTGGCACATTGGCCAGAACTAGTCACATGACTTCATCTTAGTGCAAGGGGCCTGGGAAAAGTGAAGCAGTAGATAACATGTTTGGTTACTACTAGTAACTTTGCTGCAGGGAACAGGTAGCACCTACAGGGAAGGAGCTCAGAGAGTAAAACACCATGTAGAGCACCAGACAGTCCTGCACGATGTGTAATGAAGGACAGTTCAATCCAAAATTCCTATCACAACCTCCTTGAGAAACATCGCAATGGATATATACTTTGGAGTGCATTTACTGGGCTGTAAAGCACATGCACATTTACTTTTACAAAATGGTATCAAATTGTTTTCCAAGGTTGTTGCACCATTTTATACTCACATCAGTGTACAAGTGTTCCTATTTCTTTACATCTTCACCAAACTTTATTGATGTGTAATTGACATATAATAAACTGCACATTTTGATAGCAGTTTGATAACTGTAACTCCCATGAGTACGGTTTGGTAGCTGTATAATCCAGTAAGCTGTCACCACAATCAAGAATAGTGGTCATATCACCCCAAAAGTTTCCTTGTGTTCCTTTGAACCCCTTCCCTCCCACTCTTTTCCTCTTACCTTGGCCCATCCCCATCCCCAAGAAGCCACTGGCCTATTTCTGTCAATACAGATTAGTTTAAATGGCATTTAAAAAAAATTAATTTTCTCTTCAGTGTCTAGAAATGCAGTTGACTTTTGAGTATTCATCCTATACCCAGCCACCTTACTAAATTTTATTTATTCTAATATAGGAGTCCAGACTGTGTAGTTAATCATGTCATACTGAAATAATGACAATTTTCTTTCTTCCTTATTAATTGTTTTTGTCTTACTGTGATGGCCAGACTCTAGTACAACATTGAATAGAAAAAGTAGATACTTGTCTTATCAGTAATCTTAGGAGAGAGTGGGATCTCTTCATTAACATTGAAATTTGCCTTGGATGTTTGATAATACTTTGTCAGCTTAAGTAAGTTGTTTTTTGTGTTCTTAGTTTGCCAGGAGTTTTTATCATTAATGATGAATGCATAGTGAGTGTTACCAAATGCTCTTCCTGCAACCATGGGGATGATCATATTAATGTATTAACATGCTCCTTTAATCTGTTATGTGTTTCATGATTTTATAATTCAAATGTTATAAACCATCTTTTCTTTCTTGAAGTAAATCAAACTTCATGATTTTTTTTTTATATTGCTGGATTCTGATGCTATATTTTGTTTAAGATAAGTGTTCATGACTGAGATTAGCCTGTAATTTTCCTTTCTCTTACTGCTGTCATCTGTTTTGGGTTATTCGGGCCTTATAGATTGGGGTGTTTTTCTTCATTTTTTTGTTTTGTTGATGAGTTTGCATAAGTTTGAATAACCTGTTTCTTGGAAGTTTGGTAAAACTCATCTGTAAAATCATATGGGTCTGATATTTTCTTGAGGAAAAAAACTTTTTAATATTCATTGAATTTCTTTAATGGTTATAGGACTATTTAGGTCTTATGTTTTTATCTTGATTTAGTTTTGGTAAAATATATTTTATAAAAATTTGCCACAAAATTGTTTATAATATTCACCTTTTAATCTGGTCCATAATCATGTCTCCCTTTTCATTGTTAATTTATTTAAACTTTTCTTCAGTTGGTATCATTGATCTGTTATCAGTTGATATTCAATTTTTCTAGCCTTTTCAAAGGACAAAGGTTTTGGCTTTGTTAATGTTAGTGCTCTCTGTTGTATATTTGGTTTACATTTCATTAATTTCTGCTTTTTATTACCACCTTCATTCTACTTTGAGTTCATTCAGTTTTTGGTTTTGGTATTTTTTCCTCCCTAGGTTCTTAAGATACATGCCAGTCAAATTAATTTTCTGCCTTCTTTTCTAATATGAGTATTTAAAATTATAAATTTCCGTCTGTGCACCACTTTTGTTGTATTCCATAAATTTTGATATGTAGTATTTTTTAGTGGTTTAGTTCTAAGAATTTCTAAATTTTTGTTATTTCTTCATTTACTCACTACTTGTTTAGAAATATGTTATTTTCTTCTAAGTGTCCTTGGATTTGAAATTTATTTTTTTATTATTGACTTCTAATTCAATGAAGTCCAAGAAAACTATCTGTGTGATAGTGATCTTTCTGAAATTTTTTACACTTTCTTTGTGACTTGGTTTGTGATGATTTTTGTAAATGAAACAGGAGCTTGTGTAGTGTCATGTTACTTTATTGTTTGGACTTTTCCTCCTCATGAAGAATTTACTGGCAGTATAAATTTGATTTGACTATATCACTGCATTATTAACACTTGAAAGTTTTCATGGTAGGGTTATTTCAGGTTAATCTCAATTTCACATTAAATATTTAAAACTTAACATGCTTGAAGACCTCTTTTAAAAAAGGTGGTAATCCAGGGTAATACGAAAGTCCCTTAAGAAAAAATCCACTTGAAGTAAAAATCCTTAAATAATATCTTAAGTAAAAATCCCTCCAAAGAAAGTAGAACCCCAGCATCCTTATTGTGAGGATATAGAAAGATAAGAGAGGGAGTCTGATCCAATTTTGAATAGGAAGGAGAGAATTTCACTATTGTAGGGAAATCTAACAAAGATAAAACCCCCTTTTTTGATTTCCTTGTAATTCTTGGTTGGTCAGATGCAGGAACTTAACATGTTTTAAGTAGTAAGAGAAACATATATAGAGAGGAAAGATGCAAATCTGTGCACACTCACTAATCTAAGGTGTAGTTAATGAACTATGTAAATGGTTCTGCTTTCCTGACTTGCTTTTGTCTCCGTTTGTTTGTTTTTATAGGTAGAAGAAGTGAAAAAGCACCAGCACTGTTTAGCATTTAGCTCCTCAGGACCCCAAAGCCAGACTTACTACATTTGTTTTGATACATTCAAAGAATATTTAAGGTGGCTTCGACAAGTCTCCAAGGTAAGCACTTACCCAAGAATTCTGTTCAGCTGCTAGCTGGCTAAAGAGTTGCTTTCTGCTTTACCCAGTTCCAAAATACAGTTATACACTCAATTTTTTTTTCAGATACTGCCAATAATTAGCAATTTTTCATTTTTTTTAAAAAAGCTCATTTTGGCTAAAAAGTAGCTTGTAGCTCTTTAAAAATAACGCTTTATTTGCGAGGTTTTGTTTATACTTAAAAAAAAGAGAAAATTGAGGGGATAGACTGACAATACTATCTTAATGTTATACATAAGAACACCAGATCGAGAACATTAAAGGGACTAGCCCAGGGTAAGACAACTACAAAACCACAAAATACCCAGAAAATTGTTACAAGTTTCCCCTCTGGTTTTTCTTATAAGATAATCCTGTGCCATCTCTCGTTTACCTTTTCAACTTCTGTCTTTTGAGTGGTTTAATTTATTTTTTCATCTTAATATTTTAAACATTTTATAGTCCCCTGATTAAGTAAGATCACCATGATCTACGAAACAATATAACTCTGTGTTTTGTGTGTATTAAAAACTCGTATAACATGATAGATGAGATAAATAAATGCTGACATTTCAGGTATTATGTGTGAGGATGTTTTTATATCACACTTAGAGAGTTATGTGTAAAATGGATGATTGTAGTACTTGGTGCCTTGATTTTGAGTTTGTTTATGAAATGATGAAACCTCTCTAGGGTGCAGAAGCACTACAGTGGAATTTACTTTCATATGTTATAATCCATTGTGTTATCCAAGTTCAGTGTGATTCAGATGGCTGTATGATGTAATTATTTGTGAAGTGAATGAATAGGGAATAGCTCTTTAAAACAGTTAACAGAAAATTACAGAGTAATGTCTAGAAAGTCTTTTTAAAATACTGGCCACATTTGAATTATCAGGTAACAGCTATGTCCTTTGATGATGCAATATACTTAGGAACGTTAGTGTCTTCTCATTTTTAGAGAAGAAGCAATAGACAGAGTTTAGGTTAATGGGACTTAGAAGATTCACCCAACCTAGTAGGCAAATGGAGGTTCTAAGTGTACAGAGCAGCATCCCTACTAGAGGAGATCTGAAAGATGACACTTCTTCAGACTTAATGTAGGATTAATGTGCAATTAGAGGCATCTGTCTAGTTGTTTTAAAATTACTCTTGTGGTTGCATATGTGAGGAGATAAGTATTAAATAATAGTGTGCTTTAAATTTAAGCAATCATATGGGTTCAAAGCAATAAATCAGCAGCCTACACTCTTGCTTTATTCAGAATAAAATGCCAAACTATGGTCAAAGTACAGTAAATTTCTTTCTACATGGAGATGTTGATTTTTTAAATCAATCTTTTATTTTGGAATAATTTTCTATTTACAGAAAACATGTGAAGATAATACAGAGAGTTTCTGTATACCCATCACCCCTTTTTTTCAAATCTTACATTACCATGATACATTTGTTAAAGCTAAGAACCCACATGAGCACATTACTCTGAATTAAACTTCAGAATTTATTTGGATTTCACTAGTTTTTCCACTAATGTGTCTCTGTTCTAGGTTCTAATCCAGGGCATCACATTTCATTTGGTTGTCGCTTCTCCTTCATCTCCTGCGGTCTGTGACAGTTTTTCAGTCTTTCTGTGTTTTTCATGACCTTGACAGTTTTGGAGAGTACTGGTCAGGTATTTATAGATTGTCCTGTATGGAGATATTTTGATCTTTTAGACTAAATTCTATATCTCAGCTGCTTTGCATCCTTTTTGGAGCAAGTCATAGATACAGTTCTTGAACAAACACAGTTAAGGATGTAAATGAAAATACCCTTGAACAACGTGGGTTTGAACTGCACAAGTCCACTTGTATGTGGATTTTTTTCAGTAAGTATATTGGAAAATTTTTTGGAGATTTGTGGCAACTTAAACTTTTTATTTACTCTGGCTTATTTTGTTGCAAGAATACAGTATGTAATACACATAACATAAAAACATGTGTAAATTGACTGTTTATGTTATTGGTAAGCCTTCTGGTCAATAGTAGGACACTAGTAGCTAAGCTTTTGGGGAATCATAGGTCATACATGGATTTTTTACTCCACAGGGGTTGGCATCCTTGACCTCCACATTGTTCAAGGGTCAGCTGTATATATCCATTATCAAGCTTACCAATGACAGATTGTTTTCATTGAAACAATAATAACAAAAAGATTAGTATCATTTAATAGTCTTATATATTAATTGATTAGTCAATGTCCTAAGCTAGCAAGCATTTATTAAGTACCTCCTATATGTCCATGTTTAATGCACTGGGATTCAGCAAAGAATAAGTTCATTCCCTTCCTTCGGTAGGGCTTATATTCGGGAGACAGACAATAAGTAAACAGACAAGAAAGAAAATAGCAAATAATCATAGTGCTATAATATAAGGTGATATGACAGAGAATGATAGGAGAGGAATAATTCTTTCTGAGGAGGGGACATAAAAGAAGTGTCCAATTATTTGAAGATCTGGTGGGAGGAGCTTTCTGGTCAGTGGGAGAAGATAGTGTGAAAACTCCGAGTGGAATGAGGGATGTAAAGTCAGCGAAAGCAAGGGTCTTATGTTATAGAACAGGGAAAAGAGTCTGGATTTTATTATTGGCATTATGGCAAGCCATTAGTTTTCTTCTAAAAAGTCACGCAATCTGACATTGGCTGTTGAGTGGAGGGCAAGAACAGAAGCAGGGGGGCCTGACCAGTAAGAGGCTCATGTGTATTCTAGGCAAGCGGTAAGGGTAGAAATGGAGAGAAGTAAATGGGGCCATGTTTTGGAGATTTACTAATACATTATACAACACGAGAAAAGGAAGAAATAAAGAATGTCTTCTAGGTTCGTACTTTTGATTACTTAGTAAATTGTAGCCCCAGTCAGAGGCCATACTACTAATTAGACTCCTTATATTTGCACCTTTAAAACTATGGCAAAATACAGTTCTTAACTACAAAGAGCTTCTGTTCCTAGAGAAACAGCAGAGGTGAAACATAGAGGTAAATGATGAAATACCTTTTAAACAGGGTGTGGAAAATATTGATTTCTAATGTTCTACTGGTGGTTGTAAATGTCAAATGTTAACTTGGTTAGTACTCTTTCCTGTTGCTGGTTGACTAATCTGCTATATCCATGGCCTAATAGGATAGTGCATCTGTAGCAAGGCTCTCACTGATCACCCAAACCATGAGCAGATTCAGGCGTCAGACCTCTCAGTAGGAGAAGGCCGGGGGCAGGGGGAGAATTAGGACAGAGGCGAACATGATGGTGGCAGGGTGGAGGGATATTGGTGCAAGTTTTCCATTCCACTGATTACTGTATTGCCATTAGAAAGCATTTGATATGTACACGCTGAAATTTAATGTAGTGGCATGCAGAAGATAATTCACACTTGTACACGCACACTTACGGGACTGCAGCTTACATTTCCTACAAATGTGAGTGCATGCTTCCAGGAGGGAGGAGGTACTTTGAGATAATTACCTTAGATCGCTAGTATTAACAAGTAGCTAATTGGCATTAACAATTTGAATTAGAACTTAACTTCCTTTCCCTTCAGAAAGTGTCTGATGTTTGGAGAAGCTGCATTGGGTGGGGAAAAAGAGTGTGAGTTTCAAAGTAGGGCAGACATGAGTTCTGCCATTTACTGGTCCCGTGACTGTGTCCAAGTTTCTAAATTTTAAGCTTTTTTATTTGATGAAGAGAATAGTAATAGTTCCTACCTCTCAGGGCTTACATGAAATGTGCACATGATGGACTTACACTTGCACATTGTGTGTGTGTGTGTGTGTGTGTGTGTGTGTGAATGACTAAACAAATGCATAAATAAAGAAAATAATCTTATGACCATCATTCCTGCTGTCATCACTGATTAGCCAGCCTTTTTAAAGTATTATCTGTTTTTATGTTCATTTTAAGCTGATAAAGATGTACATATGCTTAGTTTATCTGAACAAATGACCTTCTGCTGTTCTTATAACCCAGCAGCCTTTTGGGGTAAAGTAATTAAGGATGGAGACATTGTGGAGAAAGAAAATTACTTACTGAAAAGTCAGGGGTAGAGACAGAGGACAGAACATTTTAGTAAATGCAGATTTTAGTACAGTGTCTTCCCTTTCTCTAATCTTAAAAACCAAACACACATTTCAGCATTTTTTAGAAGTTGTAATAGTGAGTTAAAGGGGAAATGAGTTGAAAGGGGTTGACTATAGAGATTAGATATTACAGAAGAACTCAGTGAGAGACCTTTCTATCCAATATAACACGTGGCCATACTTTTCTTTAAGTCCTATGACAGTGTCTTTTTCTTTCACCCGGCATCCTGAGAGGGTAGGCTGGGCTACTGGAAGGAGGATGAGAACCTCGGTCCATTTGGGAATATGTGCTTACGGGAAACTAGGAGCAGCAAAGTCTGACTCTTCTAAGTCACTTCTACTTCCAGCTTCCTCTCCCCGCTACTGACTGTTCTTCCTCATATGTAGCTATTAGGAAGTTACATGTATAGTTTAACTCAGGGTTACTGTGAAAGCAGTTTCTTTTTCTTCTCTTCTTATTGAAGAACAGATCACAGAATGGATTGTCTTTACATCCTGCTGTTTGCATGAGGATTCATTTTGGTAAGAATCTAAAAGAAAAACGAACAGCAGAAAGAAATACCCAAGTTTCTGAATTTTAATGGCCATCCCCATCCCAGTCAGGATTGCAGGGCAAAAAGAACTAATTCCAATGATTTTTAAATTAAAATGAATTAGGTAATTAATTAAAAGGAAAACTCCTTATTTTCAGTTTAGTTTCTAGATCTTGGCTACAAAGAGGTTGTCATCTTTGTTTTAATTTGTTTCATTTGCTTTTGGGAAATTTCACAAAAGGGTATTAATTAGAAAAGTTCTACCAAGATATGTCTTACATACTTATTTTTTTAAAAACTTAATCTTAGCACTAAGTATTGCTTGCCAAAATAATAACCACGGCATTCCCTTTAGATTTTTTATTTTGGGTGTGTGTTAGCTGTAGACACTGTGGAGGAAAATAACTCCTTCGGGAGGATTACAATGTTGATTGTAAAGTCATCCCTAAAATATTGATGCACCACATGCTTTAAGAATCCAGTAAACATCCCATTGTATGCTGCGTAAAAAAGGGCTATTTGCTCAGCATGGATACATGTATCCAACATGTTTTCAAAAGTAGTCGGAAAGTTGTGATATAAGAAGACCCAGGTAGTAGCTGAGGAGGAAGGAGAATTGCAGAAGAGCTCCTGTCAAATATACAAATAACAGTATAGAAATGCTGACCTAGCTGTCCCCATCTTTGTGGCCCTCTTTTTGTAGTGCATTAGTTTTAGAAGTGTTGATTGATCCTGTGTATTCTTTTCAAAGGTAGTCTTTCATATGAATTTGTAGTCTAAGTTGTACCTATCTTATTTTTAATGTAGAAGTGTAAGTCACCTCTGTGACACTCTGTGGTCCCACTTTAAAGTCTGTTCTTAATTTCAAGGAAGATTAAGCTAAAGGTGATTCAGATAACAGATGTGATTTGCTTCAGATAACATGACTGTCTTTAATTTCTTATGAAAAATGTCAAATATTCAGAAGTAGAGATAATAGTGTAGTAACATTTATACACATTGACTCAGCTTCCACAATTATCAACTCATGGCCAGTGTATTATAAGTATATGTTATATGGCCCAGTGTTATAAATTCATGGCTCATAAGGCCATTTAGCTTGCCATGTGTCTCACTGATCAGTGGCTGACATGCTGGCAATGTCCTGCTGTCTTTATGTCATTATTAACTGTGGTATTTGAATTCTGGGCCATCTTTTTTTTTTAAGTCTCTGCAGTTAATTTTTGATTGCCATGATATATTGAGTTCATCCTTAATATGCATAGTTTAGGCAAGTCAGGACCACATTTCATGCTGAATTAAAGGTCACATGAAATAATGAGTGAATATCACCCTTTAAACAAGACTAAGATACGTGGTGAATCACAGTTGAACTTCAGTTTTCCTGTGCTTAAAAGAGTATTTTATTGTCTAGATTTTACTCAAAGACTACTTCACTAACAACTTCAGTATAATCACTTTGCTGCTAATAGGATTAAAGTTTCCAACATAATAGATTTATGTCATTAGATATGGCTGCAAGGAACCCTTTAAAATTACTTAGTCATCTTGTACATATATTTTGCCTCTTAATTTGAAATGTTTGCTGCTTTTTGTCGGCACGGTTTACCTCCCGTCTTTTAGGATTGTGGTCTTCTGGGGATTGTACTATCGTTGGTTACATTGGGATTATAATAGTAGAAACTTTACTCTCAACATCATTCTGCTAAGGAGTCTAGGGCTTACAAGGGCTTTTTGGGAAATGCTCACTTCACATTTTATACCCATCCTTTAGATAAAGAATCAAGGGCCATTTGACCAAGGACAATCTAGCAAGTCTGTGTGGAAACTGAAGTGGAACCCAGGATCTGAGAGATACGGATTTTAGCTTTTACTATGTCAGCCCTGTCCCAAGAAGATTGCTCTTGTACCAATTCTGTAGTGCAAATACAAGAAAAGCTTGGAAATTCAAAATAGAGATATTTGGGTACAGGAAGACTTGAAGGAATGGGCAAGCTGAGTCTTAAAGGAGGAATACAACACAAAGACGAAAGGGGAAAGGGCATTTCAAGGAGAGAGAAAATATGTACAAAGGCCCAACTGTGTAAAAGGTAACATTATTGGTTGTTTTCTGGAATGATTACCTTAACAATTATTTGGCATTTTTTTGAAAATGTTCTTTAATTTTAAATTCTAGTCATCATGAGGTGGCTCATAGTTCAGAGACTTAGAATTTAAGATTTGAAAAAGGATCTTGGGGACTCTCAAAACTTCCTTCTCTCTTAAATGTCTGTAGTGTTTTGGGTGCCTGTAGTGTCTGACAAGACCGTTCTTCTTATAAGTGAGCAGAAGGCTTTATCCCTATAGCTTCAGCCCACTAATCCTAGTTTTGCTGTCTGGTATAATACAAGCCAATTCTACTCCCTCTCTTACTTGATAACCTCCAAGTGTTGAAGAGTTATTGTGATTTCTGTGCCTCTCCCACCCTCCAGCAGTCTATTTCCAGGAGAAGTGTCTCCTGGACGCTTATGACAGTTCCTTGTCACTTGGTTCCCAGATCCCTTCTCTAGCTGACCTTCTGGGTACTTTCTGGTTGTTGATATACTTGCAGATAATATCTGATGAGCCGGAAGTATGTGACCATTATTTTCCTTGCTTTGGACGTTATGTCCAAAGTGAATTAGCTACTCATTCATGAGGTCAGTACCAAAATAAACAGACTTTTTGTTTTGCTTTTCCCCCCAACTTGTTGATAGAGATGTTTTGTTGGTAGGAAAATGGTGTCACCTACTGAATTGATCCAATAGTGACAGCAATAATGCAAATAGTAATAACTAACATTTTGGTAACTCTTTTCCTAATTGCTAAGCACTGTTCTGGTTGCTTTATATAGCCTGTGAAATAGGTACTCATAACAACTCCTTGAGGTCAGGTTTTACAACAAAAAATAATAACTCTTGAGGAGATATTATCACCTCCATTTTGCAGAGGAGGGAACCGAGATACAAAGTGTACACAATCTGCAGGAAATTCTGCTTCCTTGCTTTTTTTCTTTAATTGTACTTACAGTGTTTTATAGTGGCCTAGAAGACAAGACAAACCAAGATTCAAATAGCAACTGAGATTTACTGGAAACATCAGAGGAAAGTACTTCTTACATGCAGTTGTCAGCTGAATCCAGGCAGTGCAGTAGTGGAATAAAAGGTGGTCTGTTGCCAAGCAGTCCATTGAATAAGGTATGCTGCTAAGGACACTTGAGCGTAGCCAGGACACTGATCAGTGACCTTAAATGATGACCAAGAGGCATTCAAGAAGTCTGAGATGCCTTCTGAGTCATCTAAGGCTGAGTAAATTAGTTTCATTGTTAGGAGACTACTGTTGTCTAATTCTTCCAAAACTGGTCAAGTATTGCTATATCAGGAACTTAGCATATGATTAACCAGATCTCTGTAACTGGTCATTTTTTTTTTTTTGCAGTTCAGTCATTTTAATCTGAGTATTTAAACCAGTGTAAAAATATTCTTAAGAGTTTAATTTCCATTATATATTTACTGATCTTGGAAGACCCCAATATTTGTAACCAGAGTATAAAATTTTCTAAAACTACTCAGAAGAGTTAATTATTCTACCTGCTGGTTTGATTTATAATTTTATAAAGTGAGGAATAGTGGAATAATTGAAATAATTTCAGTGAATTCTCTATGTTAGATATACCAGACCATGTTATACTTGGAACTTGAGGTTTTTATAAAATACAAAACTATGATTTCTAATAGAATCAATAAAGTACATATTCATATTATTTCTTTAAATAGAAATTGAGAACATTAACTTTTTGTGGTTAGCTATCTTTTCCCTACTCTGTTGTCAAAGGGATGCCCCCTTCGGGGCATGCTGCCACGGTGGGCCTCAGGGATGTCCTCAGGTGGTGACGTTCTAAAGAGGTTTGTTTACACACAGTTTGCCAATAAGGAAATGAGGAAGGAACCCGAGTTCAGACTTGATCTCCACCCAAGCCGAGCTCTATTTTTCTGTTCTTACTGAGAGACACAATGGGGTTTATGTGTGTGGAGGGGAGATAACTGCTGGAGTGACACGGTTAGTGATTCTGGAGGCTGTGGGTGCCATATCCTCTGAGCCTTTCACAGGGAGAGCGAGGCGCCAGGTCTCCATTTCCAGATTAGGCTGTGCAGTGAGCTCCCTGGACACATACCGCAGTCCTGCCTGCTCTTGGTAGTGATGTGCAAGTCTCTGCACAAGGGCCTGGGAATACCTGCCCATTTTGCCAAGTGAGGGGACTGTGGGTACTGGTGATGTCATGGGAGCTCTGAGGTCTGTGTTCTCTGCTCTGTGTGCTCGTATCCCACCATTGCACGTACCTTTTTGAATTACAGTTGTGTAGGTGTCTGTGTCCTCCAGAGACCAAGGGTTTGAGGACAAGAGTGGATCTCTCCAGAACTAAAGGCAAATGAGAAAGATTCTCTCATCCCATCCCCTCCATTCCCATTGCAGAGAGGTTAGGATACTTAGCTGGAGCTCTTATTTTAAATGCTCAATATTGTTTTTTTTCTATATTGTTAAAGCCTTGTGCTTTAACAGTGAGCCAGGTGTGTGGAGGTTGTATTCCCTCCTTCGTGCCTCCCTTCCTCCGTCCTTCCCACTGAAGCTCTCTCCATACTCTTTTAGTCTTGGGTTCTTTACCTGCATTTGATTTGGTACCTTATGGGGTTAATAAGCCTCATCTTAAAGTCAATGTCCCCTCCCCTCCCCAAATGCTTTTACCCTCAGAGAACCCCATCTTTTATTTTGCCTAGTAACGATAGCCTCTCCAGGCATTCCTGCTGTCTTACAGGTTTGCCATTTCATTACCTCTAGTGATTTAGAATTATGTGCAAATTTGTATATTTTCTTTCTTGAGTTCTTTTTTTTTTTTTTAAACATCACTTAATCATTTAAGGCAAAGAAATGATAAGCTACTAGAATTCCAGGTAGAATTTACTAAGTTCAAAATTGGTATACTTCTATTAGGACATTATTAATGTATATATTGTAATTAATTTTATAGGAAGATTTTCTGCATCTGCTGTTAAACAGATTTTATAAAATTGACAATTAGTACAGGATCAAGAAATGAGATATCATTATGAAAAGGTCTGAGGTCAAGTTAAAGCGTTTCTTATATTTGTAGAATTTTTTTAAAAAGAAATGATTGTACATCGTTAGAATGTTTAACTAATGGAGATTTAAAAACACTATTCTCAATTTATATTCTCTTACCTCATTCCTTCCCAAAGCATTTTTTTGGGAGATGAGAATTAAAACTAGGTCAGTTGAGGTTAAGCATTTTTTGCACAAATCTAGTAAATTCTCCAGAGACTGTCCTTGTAGCCGGGTCTGGAAAATAATTTTCCAAGCCACAGAAAGCTAGGCCAGAGCAATTAATGACTCATTATGCCAGTTTATGGCAGTCTTTTACTTTACCCAGCAGACGTATCTGTGCTCTTTCAGCTGCTTTGACCAATTTCAGGGTTACTTTGCTTAATTTTAAGCATGCTTTGCACTAAATAAGGATAAATATCAGTTCACTAAAGTATAGTGGGGACAAAACAACATGAATGTTATTCTGAACTTTCTCTGACTTATAAAAAGATGATTACCCACTAAGTGAACATCAGAAATAATGGGAGTAATGTGGAGTACAGTCCTTTGCAAAGGAAGATGATCATTTCAGAAACATGGTGGGAATAGGTTAGGGATAGGACATATATATTGGTTTAGAAATGTAACTCAGCTAGACATAGAATGGAGACATTTTCTAACAAAAGTGTCCTAAAGATTGGCAAAGAAATGATAGAAGCAAATGTTGAGCTGAGTAACGTGTTCAGAAATGTATGGATGCCCAGCAGGTAATCTGAAAAGTTTGTTGTTGTTGTTCTTATTTTTATGTTTATCCTTTGATGTTCTTTGAGGGAGATATTTTGATGGCCAAGTGAACTTTTTTCATATATGACTATAAGTCATTTGGAAAAGAAGACAGCCTGAGCAGGTGGTTGGGATTCATGTTCATTTTAGTGACTCTCCTAGGGTATGTAATTTCATGTGGGGAAAAGAATCCCACTTAATTTACAAACTAAATCATCAACCTTAAAAAAATTTTTGTTGTTGAGACAAACACCGACTTCCCAAACCACAATTATTTTGAACTTATCTTCTAAAACTTTGAATCCCTTTGTGTGTTGGCGCCCTGATGGTCTGTAAGCTGCGTGACTGCCATAGTGTCTGACTGAGCCTCGCCTGTGTGACTGCTCAGGGTGGCGAGAGCAGCGGCCTGCTGTCTAGGCCTTTCTCTGTCCTGCAGATTCGTATTGCTTGTAGCTGTGAATGTTGGTCTAGGAACACTCGGTTTGCAGAGCCCCTCCCGATTTTTTTAAATGAGAAAAGCATTATTTACAGCAGTTCAGTTGGTCAGGGCAGTTACTTATTTATTCCATTTTAGAAATGAGGAAATGGGACAGATAGGCGGGGTGAGCTGTGCAGAGCCACGTGGCTGGGAAGTGGTGGGACTGTTCTACATGCCCTGCCTGTTGCTGTTTCTCCTTTAGGGCAACTTGCTTGGGCCTCAACTTTGTGTCTTCCACTGTCTTGATTTTTGGCAGCAAAATTGAAGTAGAGTAGCTTTTGCCATAAAGATTCTATACTCTAATTGTGAGGTCCCTTCCTGTGACAAAGCTTTAAGGTGATTTTTACATGTGCCTGTTTCTTCCCTTTTTATTCCCAAAGTTCTGTAACTTTTTGCAGTTCAATTGTGCTCACCAGGTGGCATCATCCCTGCCCAGGTGGACAAGCTGTGCAATATAGGAGTGCACAGAGCCCGTGGTATCCAGGATGGGTGGCTTCATGGGCTTCACCCCTTCCCTGAGGTCTGGGTGTTTTCTTTTCTCAAGTAGGACTCACTTCATTCCTAAGGCTTCATTCCTAAGGCTTCAGCTTCTTCTTGGGGTGACATCTAGTCGTCTTTGCTCTGGGCAGAGGGGCCATGTGACTACTTCATCGTGGGAGTTGGAGGAGCAATCCTCAGGGAAGGTCTGAACTGTGTCCAGGCTGACCGGGTGGCATAGCGGTAACAGGGCAGGCTCTGCTCAGACCCAGCTTCTGCTTTAGCCATGTGATGTTGGCTCTCTCCATGACTCTATTTAACCTTCATCTTTGAAATGAGGATAAGTCCTCACTCCGCTGAGTGGCTGTAAAGATTAAACTATTGTGTCTAAAGCACTGGGAAGAGGGCCTCTCACAACCAAAGCACTCCCTGAATGTTAGCTGTTGTTTCCAAGTACTGCTACTTGGAGAAAAGCTAGAATAAAGAAAGGCTACTTGGCCTGAGGTATATGCAAGTGGTTTTCTGATTTATTTCTGTTACTTACTTAGGTCTTTCTTACTTTGAGAAGGGCCTTGGTTTTGAGGTGCAGTGTATGTGGGTCTCAGCTTCTTTGGGTAGCCCAGCTGGTAGGGTTTTCATTTGGGAATCAAGCTGATCTCTTTTTGGCAGAGTACTTAGTGCCCAGCCTGGCCTGGGTGGAAGCGCTTAACTCCCTGCTTTGTTGCAGGGCGTGGCACTGGGGAGAGGGGCGACTAGTGGCAGCTTTGTGGTCCCCATGGCAGCTCACTGCCCCACTGCCAGCATGGCACTGACGTGTGCGGCTCCTCTTCTCACTGTGGGGGTTCCCAGTTCTGCCGTGACTCGCACAGACTGCGCTTGGTGGCTGTACCCTTTGTTAAAGTGGTTTCTTTCCTCTTCTTTCCAGCATGAACAGCTTCAAGTCCAGAATGAGGAGAGGAATCAAAGACAACTTGACGTTCAGTCATTATCTTTTAATTGTCCAGAGAGAACATTTAGTGTGATGCTTTAGCTGAAACAGAATTTGTCCTCCTCAAAGTGGTCTCCACGTGAAAGAACACACTAGACAGATCAGATGCAAGCTGGTGAGAGAGGAAGTCTTGTCAAGTAGTCCAGTGGCCATTCTTCTGGCAAATGCTTTTTCTCAGGGCCCTACCAAGTACTGGCCATGGAGTGTTTCAGTGAACAAAATTGGTAGAAATCCCTGCTGTTACGGAGCTCACAGTCCAGAGACAGACTCTTGAGAATTTTTCCATGCACCTCATTTTGCTGACATTAAAAGCCAGAGTGTGACAGTGATGGAAAGGCCCTGCGGGAGCTGCCCCCTGCCCCCACGCCCTTGCCTTTCTGAGCCCCCTGCAGCTCACTCTCCCCTTACCTTACTGGGCTCCATGCTGTGTGTGCCTCGAACATCCCGGGCATACTTCCTGTTAGGGCCTTTTCTCTGGCTACTTCCTCCGCCTAGAATGTTCATCTAGATAAACCCTTTCAACTGATTTCCTCATGCCCTTCATGTCTAAATGTCATCTTTTCAGTGAGGCCCACCTTGTCCCACCAATTTAAATTACAACCCACCACTTCCCCAACAGTCCTGACTCCCTTTTCCCTTGCTCTATTTTTTCCATAATATATACCAATATTTTTAACATGTAATTTACTTATTTGTGAGGTAAATTTAATGAGGACAGGGGTCTTCATTTTTTTTACTGAGGCATACTAAGTGCTTACCTATGTCATTGATTGGCACATAGTAGGTATTCAGTAAACATATTAAATGAATGGAAATGGGAAGTACTATGGGAAAATATTATAAAGGGTGTGTTAGTTTCCTATGGCTGCTACAACAAATGAACAAAACCTTGGTGCTATAAAACAACAAATTTAATCTCTCTCAGTTCTGGAGATCAGAAGTTCAAAATCAAAGAGTCAGCAGTACTGTGCTCCTTTGAAGGCTGGAGGGAGAGTCCATCCCTTGCCTCTTCTGGCTCCTGGTGGCTCTAAGCATTCTTTAACTCGTGGCCCACGTCACCCTAGTCTCTGCCTCCTGGTCAGTCACATCGCCGCCTCGCCTATGTCAAAATGCCCTTTGCCTCTCTCTTACGAGGATGCATGTAATTGTAGTTAAGGCCCACCTGGATAATCCAGGATAAGCACCTCCTCTCAAGATCCCTAACTTAAACACATATTTTTCGTCATATCGGGGTAACAGTCACTCTTTTGCCATATAGGGTAATCTTTACAGATTCCTGAGATTAAGTTGTAGAGATCTGTGTTTTTGTCTGCCCCAGTCCCTTGTTGGGGGCCACCATTCAGCCCAGCACCAAGGGCTGAGGGAACACTTTGACTGCAGGAGGAAGATCCTCCCTGGTTGGGGGCCACCTAGTGGCCCAGTAGAACCTATCACCTAGTGGAACACTGAATGCAAGGAAAGCCAGAAGACTGCCCTCATCCATTTTCCCCTTTTGTTGTACTGAAGTTTTTATTGTGATTATATTTTTTTTCCAAATTAAACAACATATGCACACACACAGAAAAACACGAAGGATAATATTACAATTTCCATGTACTGGTCCTTCCTGCTTATTAACATATTGAGATAGTTCCTTCATATCTTCTATTGTCCCTTTTATAAGGAAATAAACATTACAGATAAACTCCAAATAACCTCTCTTCCCATTCCTATGCCCATTTCCTTCCCCACTTATCTAGAGGCAATTAGTATCGTTAATTTGGTATATGACCAGTGAATGGTTTATATGGCTAATAGTTACCATACATATAACTATTCATACATAATCTATTGAGCTGTGTGTTTGTGTTAAGAAGGTTTTAATAAATGGTATTATAATATATGTAACATTCTGCAGCTTTTTTATCAATCCAAGTTGATACATATGAATCTAGTTCATTCATTGTAACTGCAGCTCTAAGCAGCAGATTCCTTCCTTCTCTCTCACCAGGCTTCAGAATATAAAAATCCCAGAGGAGGCCTCTGATTAGCCTGGCTTGGATCAAATGCCAGTACCTGTTGGATCAATCTGTTGGTCAGTGGATGGGGTACTCTGATTGCTGAAGAATGGAGTACATGCCTACCTGTGTAGCCAAAGGGTCAGCAGACTTTGCAGCTCCCATCAGGATCTCTTGTGTTTAAAGATTGTTGTAGGAGAAAGCTACAAAGTAGGAGAAAGGATTCAGGGCAGACAGAAACACAACTTCCACTCAAGCTTCAAGTTTGCGCTTGGACGTTAGGTCCTCTGGGAAGGCATCCCTGGCTCCCTAGAGCAGGCTCTGTGCTTTTGCACTTACAGTTATATAACCATTATGTTGAAGCTTAACTGCCTCCTCCTCTTAAGGTGTACTCATTCAGGGCAGAGATTGAGTCTATCTTGTTACAGCTGCACCATAAGAATACAAGGTCTGACACGCCATTGCATACACCTTGAGTATTTTTGAGGGAATTATTCCACTGACTGGTATGCCTTTCAACCTCACTTCCCATGAACATATCTGTGATATGTTTGCACCTGTACTACAGGCTCATTAAATTCCTAATGGCTCTTTTCACATCTTCTGGTTGACTGGGATTTTCTTTTTCTTATTTAATAGTGAAAATTGAAGGAAAGATGAAATTGCTAAAATGCAAACTCAGACTTCTTCTGTAAAATTTTTTGAGTTGAATGCTGCCAGAGCTTTTTCATCCTGCTGTTATCCCCTTAGCTTTCATATGTGCAGAGCAGTTGCTTTCTAACCTCAGATATGCCATTAACAGAGTATGTTCTATGCACATTTGCTTCTGAATACTTTCTAGTGTCCGAAGAATTTGGATTCCAATGGCTGTAGATGACCCATTCTATTTGGAAGTAGTAGCAGTAGTAGTGATAATAGTACTTAAATTACAACCCACCACTTTCCCAACAATCCTAACTGCCTTTTCCCTTGCTGACCATTTGTTGAGGGCTTTCTCTGTGCCAGGCATGTCGATGTAGTTGTTGTCTTTTTGCCTGTTATACGAATGAGAAAACTGTAGGGTGGAGGGCATTGATCCACTCAAGTTCCATCAACTTCTAAACGGTGGAGCTGTGATGGGAATCCACACACTGACATGAGGGCCACACTCCTAAGAACCATGCTCTGTAATGAGGAAAGAGAAGTCCAAGGTTTGGTAATATAAAGGACATCAAACTGATCACAGGTATGGAGTGGAGTTTCTGCTATAAAGCTTTGGTAATGATAAAGAACACAAGGGAGAATCAATCCAGATCTTAGAACAGCACTCCCTTGGCCTTTGTGAGGAGAAAGGAGCCACGGTGTGTGGAAGTGGGGCTGACGTCCTGTGCTGCGGCATAAGCTGGTGCCACATCACCTGAAATATTGGAGAGGGCATTTGAGAAACACAGGCTACCCAGTGCAGTTCCCATCTCCAGCATGCCAGTTGGTCTGTAGCCCTGGGATTCTGCATGGCAGGAGTCATTTAACCAGGAAGGCTTTGAATATGTGGATAAACATTTAGACATAAAATAAATTTTACTTAAAATACCTACATGAAGCAAAGCACAATGAATTTAGAAGCATCTCACTGGAACTTTGTGGGAGACACAACCCGTGTAGTTTTCAGCAGGCAGGCAGTGGAATCTGATTATGTGCTGCCATTACTATTAAAATTGTACACAAGGCCATTGATACTAGTTTTCTTTATTTGTGCTGCTTTAAATCAGTGTATACAAGACTTTCATAGGTTCAGTCTAGATCTTAGGGTCTATCTCCCAACCCTATTTTTACTCTAACGTCTTGTATTATTTAGCTCTGAATTCTCTTACCATGAGTGTTTTCAGGAATATAACCCCTACAGTTGGAAGAGATTGCTGATATCGCTGAAATTGATAGGACAATCTGTGCGCTTTGTAACCTGTCTCCTCTATTAGTTTACTGTACATACCTTCCAGGCAGGGATACTGTTTTCTGCCTTTATAGTACTTGACTCAGTTCTATACTAAGTAAATATTGGTTTATATTTGGACTGATAGTGCTGCTTGCATACTATGTCTGTGTTCCCAAATGGAATTATCTTATTTCTATCCATAGAAAGTAATTATTGGAAAAATGGATGGTGGTAAATTGAATTGTGCTTTTGTCCTTCACTAGGTTGCCTCACAGCGCATTAGCTCAGTGGACCTCTCGTGTTGTAGCCTGGAGCATCTGCCTGCCAACCTCTTCTACAGCCAAGACCTCACTCATCTCAATTTAAAACAAAACTTCCTAAGGCAAAACCCCAGCCTACCAACTGCCAGAGGGCTCAATGAACTGCAGAGGTGAGCGTGCAGAAATGGGAGGATAATTAGAAAGCGGAGGGGCTGTCGCCTTCTGGTTGTTTCTTGAATATTCTGACTTAAAAAGCTATGTTGTGTAGCCTTTCTCTTTCAGAGGGCAGGGTAAGAGGACTTTTTAGGGAGGACATTATCAATTCTCATTCTGAAACTTTTTTCAAGGTCTCTGCCTTTGAAGTGAATGATTTATGATATTTGTTAACTGGATAAATTTGTGTAAGAAGAACATATCTCTTTAAATCTCATGTCTTATCTACAAATGGTAATGTGAAAAGTTAACAGTATTTGATGTGTTGCTTCTGAGCTACAGAGATTTGGTCAAATTAAATTTTTATTAATTTAATTGTATCATTTTCTATAAAGACATTTCCTTAGAAGTTTAAGAACAGGTTTAAATTCATTAACAGCGGGTCATCTGGATGATTTGTGTGTTAAGCTTCAAAAGTCACATGTTAATTGAAAAGAGTCTACTTTATAACTAGAGAGAAGGGACTTTATTTGCGTGTATCTGAAACAGACTTAAGATTTACCGTATTCTTTTCCTTGCTGTAGCAGCGATCAGTTTTGATTGTGTGGTAAATTAAGCCTCTGATACTTATATATTTGTTACAAATATATGAGGCTATAACTGCAGAAGAATATAACTTTTAAATAAATCATTGTTTATTCTTGAATGGCTGATATGATCAGAGATTAAACTATGGTAATTAACCATTGTGATTGTGTGTTTATGGTTTTTAACATTCAGAAAGAATAATCCAATAAATGTTTATTATAAAGTTCATGCAGATATATACCTAGAAAAGAGAAGAATGTTTTAATGATCATTTCAGATAATTGTGAATTTTCTTCTTTGATACTATACCAAAACTTGACAAGAGATCACTTCTCAAGTGCTGGTTCCAGTGTGAAATACAAAACCCTATTGGTGAACTTTTAAAAATTCTTTTACATTAGTATCTGTTGGCCTTTTTTGGACTTTGAATGGCATCATTTTACCACATTAAGGATTGGTCCTATGGAAAATAGTGGTTCGTTGGGTAATGCAGATATTACAAATGTTAATGTATTTCATTGTGCAATTTAAAGAAATCACCATTGTTAGTATTACCATTGATCATATCAGAAAAATCTTTACCTATTGAGAAGTTGTCAAGTTCACTGTGAAAACAAGTTTTCCAAAATTTAATTTTCATGTGAAAGCTTGAAGGCTGTCCTTGGCAACAGGTATTGTCAGTGGTTTTCCGGCAGTGACCTTCTCACTCCCTTGTAGAGAAGTCTCTGCCAAACACCCAAGTCCACATAAGGAGTTTGTCAGTTGTTCTTTCAAATGAAAGTGGTATTCGGTGAACGTTGTGACTAATTTGGCTCACAACTCAAATAATCATACAAATCTTGTCCTTGAGATAAGTAACCATCATAATTTAGCATACAGCTGAAGTACTTCTCATTCTGTCACCCAAGTAAAGAAGATATGTACCCAAGGGTCAAGAGGTAATACAAATAACTTTTCTTGCATCATCAATGACATTTTTTAATAAAACTGGCATTTCAGTTTTCTCAGACTGTTTTTGCTATGATTGCCTGTCGGAGACAAAGAAAGCAACAACTGACAGTTTGGTGCTGCGTTGAATTAGTTACATAGGCAGTGAGAACTCCAATGAGGATATTATGCCTGAGCACTTCCTTATTGTCCCCTGGAGCTGGTGGTTTGTTCCATGAAAGGAAACCACAGCGCAGTTCTTGAACTTAGGTTTTTATATGCTCTACATACTACTGATAATATTTTTACAGACACTAATAAAGTTAGTATGATTTTTGGCAAAAGATTTATATCATGATTCAGTCTGTTTTTGAGGTTTGACATTATGTTGATGTCAAATATTTTTGTGTATTTCATAGTAGGGTAGTTTTCTACACTTTCATTACAGAATGACCAAGAACTTTGTCATACTTTTGAAGCCTGGTTGTCTTAGAACAGAAAGGGGCATTAGAATTCTCCAAACCAATGTTCTCATTTTAGAGATAGAGTAGACGGAGATGTAAAATGTCAAATTCAGGTAGATGTTGCTGTCTGGGAGAGAGCTGGGGATTGGATTAGAAGTTTAATGAGGGTTTCAGCTATATCCATTATGTTTCTTTTAAGACATTAGAGATAAATATGGCAAAAATGTTAGTATTCGAAAAAGCTGAGTAGTGGATACTTGGATGATCATTATTATTTCCTGTATTTTTCTATTTGTGTGTGTATTTTGTAGTAATCCAAAAATTAAAACCTAAATAAAAAGAAAATCAAAATGCTTCTAATTACATATAAGGGAATATAATGCTCCCAAAGAGCCAGCGTTTTCAGACTGAATAAGTACCCAGATGGAAGGATATTTGGGGCATTGCCTTGCCTTTTACTTCTTTCAGGGTCCCCTGACTTGTCCTTCATATCTGTTAATTTTACATCTATAAGTGTCTTTTCAGCGCATTCCCCTTTCCCCTCTGTTCCCCGTCCCTCAACACACCGCTCCCGCTCAGCTGTCACCTGGACTGTTGCAGGAGCTCTGGGCAACTGTTGTCTTACTGTCATTTTCCCACTGCAGCTCATCCTCTCTAGTGTTCTTGCCTACTGTTTCATACATTTCTTGGTTTTGTTTTGTATTTTTAAAACTTTAAACATTTTTCCCCATCAAAGTAATACCCTATATAGATTTTTTTTTAATCTTAATAAACATTGAGACTTATTAAGAAACAGGTGGCTGGAACTCCAGCCGATCCTTATACCCAAGTCCTGCTCCCCAGGCAGCCAACCACTTTTGAGTCTTTTGGCTATTTTTGCTGTTTTCCTCCATCTTCTGAAATATTATGTATATATTTGCTGTTTTTAAATTTTTTGTTGGACATTGCATATTGACTTATTACAGTGAGGGATGAGGGTATAACTCTTTTATACCCTCCTCCGCCCGAGGCCAAATGCACCAGCCACTGCTTCCCATTCTCTCAATGTGTAGGTGTCAATTTTTGGCTAAGTTCGTGTTGAAGATTGGTATTGTGATCATGGATTTGTGAGTCACAGCTAAGGCACTTAACTGCAGTGATTACATTTCCTTTCTTGTGCAGGGTGAATAGTAGCCTCTTGTGTGCTTTTCTTTGTTTCTAGTATTCCTGTGCTTTTTGACAGCTCTAACATTCTTCTTAACACCCTTCTCTCAGACACCTCTTCCCTTCTGAAGCCAGTGTAGCTCCTTGCTCTGTGGGCGTGCTTCACTCCTGTGGTCCTGGGATTAACTTTGATCGTTTTTCCTGGTAATTCAGGTTTTGTCTCTCCTGTGTTGGGTATTTTCAGATATGCAAAGTATCTCATAAATTTATCCCCCACATCCCCTTTCTCAGGAAGATCGTAGAAGACATTCCATCAAAAAGAGGGAGTAAACCAAGAAAGAAGTCACTAAACACAGGAAAACTAGGAGGTTTTTTTCCTTTTTTATAAAAAACTCCCAAAAGATTTTAGGACCTTTTTTTCTTAATGGCACTCTTTATCAATCTCAGCCAGTATGATGAATACCTTATCAGAAAAAATGTTGTCCATCAGTTCTGAAAAACTTTCTGGTGATGTTTTTGAAAATTTCTTCCCCCTTAGTTTTCTTTTTCCTTCTTCGGGATTCCTATTAGTTAGACAGACCTCCTTGTTTATCCTCTAATTCTCTGATTTTCCTCTCTTTGTCTTAATGCCAAACTTCTTGACAGGTTTTTCTCTCCTTAACCTTTCTGAATTTCTGCTATCTTTATTTTTTTAAGAGCTCTTTTTTGTTGTTTAAAATCTGTGTGCATTTTAATAGCATTCTGTTCTTGTTTTCATGGGTGCTTTTCTTCTCTTTCTGAGGACATTAAATTTATTTGCTAATTTTTTCCTTCTCACACTGCCTTGATTTCCTTTTTACCTGTTTCTATAAATTTTTAAAAAATAATCAGCTGTACATTACAGTGGTTCACAGTCCCTCTCCCCCTGCCCCCACCCACTCCCCTCCATCTTGGTAACCACTAGTCACTTCTCAGTGTCTATGAGTCTAATGCTATTTATTTCCTTCTGTTTTGCTTTGTTTTCACATTCTACAAATATGTGAAATCATGGTATTTGTCTTTCTTTGCCTTGTATAGGTTTCTTTTATGTTAGAAACCTGACTAACTGGTGATCCTATTATGCTTTCTGTTCCTACTTAATGGTAAGTCACTGAAAAGTGAATTGGATGCTGAGGTCTGTGGGCAGGGGCTCTCTGCCAGTTGACTGCACTGCCAGGGCTATCAGGAGTGAGCCTTGTGGTTTCGTTGGGGAATTTCCAAAGACAGAATCTGTGGGTCTTTTCCCGAGGGCATGTCACTTTTACTTGAGAAGAATCCTTTGGTCTTCTGCCTGGACAGTGCGTGTTAAGATTCAGGGAGCTGAGTAGAGAAGAGAAGAGAGCTGGAAACTCAAGGGTTAGTATATGGATTTAATCCCCCTGTTTTAGAACAGTGTCTTACACTATACCTGGTGTCTTTAAGCCAGGGACCCTCTGGTTGAGTTTCTTCCAGGGAATAAACTGTCTTTGCACAGAGAGGGTCCAGGGTTTAACTCCTCCTTGTAGATCCTATTGAAAGTCTTTTTGTAGAAGTATAATACAAACATAGAAAAGGCACAAATACGAGTATACGATTTGGTGAGTTTCACAAAGTGAGCACATCCATGTAACCAGGACCTGTATTGAGGAATGGAATGTAACTGCCACCCCAGAAACACTCTTTGTGCCTGTTTTCCTGTTACCCTAAAATAATCACTATCCTGACTTAACACCATAAGTTAATTTTGCCTGTTTTTGTACTTGATATAAATGAGTCACATTAGTATGTACTTTGTCCAGCTTCTTTCACTGACATTTCCTCTTAAAAAGCAGGAAAAAAGCATATCAGGTTACATATTATCAGCCTGCACTTTATAGTATGTAGCATAAAGCCACGACTTTGATTTGCTTAAGGTAGAGGAGTTTTCAGTTTTATCCTGCAACAAAAGCTTTCTGTTTTGTCTCTCTTTAAGTGTGGGGGAGATAGACTGAGGGGACTTCCTGTGTGGGATCTGAGCGACTGGGAAAGCTGCTGTTGTGTAGCTATTTGGGGAAAAAAAAAGAGTTTAAACCAATTTCTTTTTCACCACATACAACTGTGAGATTTTTGCCCCACTATCCAAGAAAGATTTGTATTGCTAAGCTGTCAAGGCAAGAACTTTGTGAGTATACATGCACATATACACGGACTCTAATGGTAGGAATTAAAGTTATAATTTTTAGAAACTCATGCTTATACTTCAAAAAGCATTGATGTACCTTTTTTATGTTCATATAGTTAGTATGGTAATTTTGAGATGCACCACACATTTGCTAATTTTTGTGTGCTTAAGGAATTTGGGGTAATCTCTAGAGTGTCACAGGGAACATGTTAGGAGGGTACCAAAGGGCAATTTATATTTTTTTGTTTTTACTTCAGTGTCAAGAAATGAATTTTTCTATTACAGTCCAAAATCCAGAGAGAAGCTGAAGTACAACTGAGTTCTGAGACTTTTCCTGTTGATCACATATCCCCTTAATTTTGCTTCTTGTGGCAAATTCTCATCTTAAACAAATGAGATGTTTTCACAAAAACATTTAAATTGGTATTTGGAGCAACATTCTAAGTTCAGAAAGATAATATGTTCATGGACCCACACAGGCCAGCAGTTTCTATGGGGAAAACATTGTTCTTGGAACTTGCTCTGTTTATTTTGCCTTTATTGGCATTGAAACTCTTCAAGTTAGTTTTCAAAATATATAAGGCAAAATTAGAGTAATTTTTAGTAGCTTTAATGGTTTCTTTTCCTAATTATATATGTCACTGATAATAAGGCATTATTTACCTCCATTTTATTAATAGGTAATACCTCACATTATCTATGCCTCCATTTAGATGACCCATCTGATATGGCATTAGTAAAGATTATTATTATTTGCAATGGAGAATTGTTTTTAATAAAATATAGTAAGTCTCTTTGTAAAGTCAATGAAGAGGATAGCTTTTTCTGGTTTACATTCAAGGAATAAAACTTTCTTTTCCATGTCTTAATTTTATTGTTTTATTGTTCACTTATTTGTACTATATTGGCATTCAAACATTTAGCTGTACTGGTAAATTTAGCTCATAAATTTGTCATTTATGCAAGTTTTTTGGATAGTATATATTGCATTGAAGGATCTAGAGTTCATATGATAGACCAGAGAGTTCTTTTATGGTGATACCCAGTGCAGTGTTCACAAAGAGCAATGTAGATAACAAACTTAAAAGCAAAGTTTGATAGTAACAATTTATACATGTATGTTTCTGGTAGCTTTGTGTATGGTACTTGGAAAGTTTGTCACTGAACTTGAACTTACATGTCTTAATGTTAGATAATTTTATTTTACTAATCACTTCTACCTACCACTTTTAGAGATAAACCAAGTTTTTATTAGTAACTTGACAAACTCATGATAATTAAAATAGACACACTTATATTGCTTAATTCTGTATGTTGAAAATTAGACAAATTATAGTAAAATAACTGTCATAAATAGAAATTGGTTATATATGATGTTTCAATTGTGTTTGATAGCTGGTGGTTATCTATCACTCTCTTCCATTAGTTGTGGAAGTGAACCTGCTTTCCAGCTCACTATCTGTAGGTGAATTGGTGTGGAAAAACAAAGCTAGCACAGCTACGGGGTCCTAGCAAGTTCTAGAAGTAGAGGTTTTTTATTATGGGGAGGATTACTAACTTTAATTTCAGTAGAGGTTGTTATTTCAAATCATTTGATAAATTATGTCTGTAGAATTATTAATGTGCTCTTTGCCATATGTGATTCTGAAATAGGTTTAAAAAACCCCAGCAAGTTAGATGTAACACTGTCAACTTTTTTTTAAGCATTCACCTTTGGGTACTGAACTTTGTTGTTGTTTTGTTACTATTTGTCCTCTCAGAGTTTCACAATATTTTATGCAATAGTTAAAAAAAAGAGCCTGTTGGCATAAAGATATAATGCCTAGGAGTAACAGTATTGCTTCAACTTTTAAACATTTGATGTAACATTTAATTTTTGCGTGAGTGGCCCACAGTGTAATAAGGAAAGAATTGGCTTCAGCCTATCACCTTTATGACTTAACTGTTTTCTGTATTTATCTTGTTTGCTCTGCCTGACTTTGAATTCCTAGAGGGCAGGAATCAGTTCTTCCTCAGAGGGAGGGCCTGTTGCCAGATATACCATTAAATACATTCTTGGTAAATGAAGGAATGTGTGAATGAATGGTGGTGGGAATTGTGCTTTTCATTCTATTCTGTGTTAAGTATACCCCACTTCTTTGTAGAACATATTTGTAATAACTTGTAGAAGGAAATGAGACAGGTAACTTATCATTATAGTCCTTTTTGGTTAAAGTTAAGATGAGAAAATAGCCTGTATAATGAGATGACTCAGGAAACATTACATAGAAAAAGACTGGTAAGAAAGGACTTAAGGGTAGAAAAGGAGACATAAGGTTTAAAATGGCCAATATGATACTAGGCTTTCTAAAAATAACCTCAATCTGTTTGCCTTCCTCTTAAGGTACCTTCCGCTGAACTGGAAGGGATGTGCTGCTCCGTCCACCTGCCCAGCCCAGGCTCCCCCTAGTGAGCCCCACCCACCCTTCAAAGCATATGTGTAATGAATTTTGTTTCTTGAAGTTTTTAGTTATTTCCCAATACCATGCGACTCTTTCCTCTTTCGAACTGTTAGTTTTCTTATACTTAATGCACTTATCAATCGTACCTTTTATAGTAAACATTTGAGAACTTCTAAAATTCCCATCTATATGAAAGTCCTTGAGAATAGAGATAGGGTTTCCTTATCTTTGTATATCCTCTCCTCCCCCTTCAATATTTAGCCGTGGGGGAAATATATATATATATATATATATATATATATATATATATATATATATTTATTTATTTATTTATTTATTTATATTTATATCTCAAACCCCTCAATAAATCATTTATTGAATTGAGTTGTTGGTTTTCACCACCAAGGATAATTATAAAAGAATGTGATCCTAAAACTTTCAGAAGAGAACATCCCCAAAATGCTTTGAACAGTGGGGCCATTTCATGTATTTAGTGTTGAGATGAGTACTATTTAGTATTTACTATTTACTGTTCACCTCAGTGAATATTGAAATAGTTATTCATTTTATTTTAATGGGACAGCAGTCATTCAGAGTGATTGTTGATCAATCATATTATACTGCCTAACCTAGAAATCAATTTCAAGGAATTTCTGAGTGTGTGACTGTCTTAGAGAGTATGGTATAAAATGAGTATAATGTAACAGGAAATAAGGTGAAGATTACCTTTCGGTCAAGGAGAGAGCAAATTAAATACTTGAAGTAAAGAAGTGATTTGAGCTCTGATTAGATATGAAATTTGTTTTAACTAAAAGGAATAGGAAATTTGAGGGGTTCAAATGAGAGAACAGTGGAAGAGAAGGAGTGAAGTTGAGTGTGCGATTATGTGGGTGTAATAGAATGAAAGTTATGAAGCAATGAGTATGGAGAAACTCATAATTATGCCTGGCATTTATCAAGTACCTTTCTTCTTAGAAAGCTCAGTTTTCTACATTTTTAATCCCCATGAAGTAGAAAACAAATGACCTTATTTCCTACTCTGTTGTTTTGAGGATCTTGGCATTCCGGAGCTTACAAACTTATTCATGTTAATTACTTATCCTTACCAAAAATTCACATTTCCAGGTTTTTATAGAAAGAGAGATTTTAGCTTTTTGTTTTTATCAGTAATTCCTGAAAACTCACTTTTAATGGAAGTAGGGGTGATTCATTAACATAGTAGAAACAGGAGTGGCATGTTAAAATACTTCTGCAACTCATTTACTTCAGTCAGACTGTAGTACTTAGAACAGTTTCAAGCATCTCTGAAGATTCTCTGCCATATAAAAAATATCACAAGCAAAAAAGACCTGCTAAGCACTGAAGAAAGGGTATAGTTGATGTATTAAAGAAAAGCCACTTAGCACAAGGGCTGCTCAGGGATAGATAACCTTGGGCAGGAATTTCCACTCCTGGGGTTTGGTGAGTCTTGCCAAGTGTTGAAGGAATCCCATAGACTGTATGGAATGCCTTACTTTCAGTTAACTCTTCTCAACATTGGAAGTTCCTTTCTTGTACAGCTTTGCTTTTCAGATGGAATTTTTATCCTCTTGGGAAGCTTTCCATTTCGCATGATTCCTACTTTCCTTCCCTGAACATTTGATCAGAGGAGAGCCTTTTACACGGTGTGTGGGCACTGAGATTGAGTCCTCTCCTTGGCTTCAGCTTCCAGCCATGTTTCTGGAACTAATAGCCTATTTTCTTCTTCCATCTTACAGCGCATTTAGAAGAGAGAGCTTGGAAAGGAATAAGAAAAGTTTTATTGATCAGCCAGACTTTATTAAAGTACAGTTTGCCCTATTGACTTCTTAGGATCCTTTAAGTTGTTCTTTAACTTCTTTTCCCATTTAAATAAAAAGGGAGGGATCTTCAGAAACCTTGGCTTGATTCCAGTGAGACTGTTGTTTTCTGGCCAGTTACATTCTTCTCTTTGTTTTAGTTGAGCTCTTTGCTGCACTCTATAAGCTTTAACTTCATTGCAGAAGTTTAAAGTTAAATGTAGTATTTGTAGGTATTTGCTGTTCGGAGGGGTAACCAGCTTTTTCACTCTCAGTAGCTCTTAGGGAACAGCTGATAAGCAGGCATGAGAGGGCCAGCAGGGTCTTATCTTGTGGTTGTGGATGGGAGTGTCCTCATAACTTGGGACGAGAGGACATGATTAACATTATTGCTGATTTCTGAAATGACTCTGGTTGCCAGTGTGAGAACACTTTGTCCCTCTCTGTTCTTCCTCATGTCAAACATACACAGCTAACTCTGGAGTGCCTCTGACAACACGCACATGTTAACTATTGAAAGGTGAAGACCCATGAGAATTTCTGTTTTCCTTAGTAGTGCCTGTATTTTTTATGTCACTCACCATGCTCTCCATAGTAATAAAGCTTTGAGTGGGAGGAGTTGCATGCCTGTTGTCATTTCCCATGGGTGTGTTAGGGGGATGATGCTGGAGCTGGCAGGATATTTGGCAGTGGCTCTGTAATAGGGCACACCCCTCTCTTGCTGGGGATGTCTTTGGGATTTAGAGCCTTAGGGAAAGTCGTAGTTTCCAAATAGTTGTTTTTTCCTCCAATTTAAAATTTTTTGTCAGAATACACACTGTCACCCCACATCAAGAGGGGTGTGGGGGCGGGGGGAGTGTAACAAGGGAGGTGGAGCTATTTGATTTACATGATACAAGTCCATGCATCTGAGGATAAATCATTTCACTCCCCTATTCAGAATTTTTCAAAGGTAAATAGCAGTGTCTTTGTCTGGATTCTGAGGTTCTCTGTGATAGTCTTCAAGTGTTCTTAAAACCTCAGGAGTTCTTTCTGCACAACAGAAAGACAGTTTGCTTTAATATAATTTTGTCAGTGTTTCCCAAGTACACCCTATAGTTTTTACCCTTGAAATCAGTGTTTCTCAAAATACAATTTATGAAATTCCTGCATTAGACTCACCTTGGGTGTTTCCTGGAAAAAGAGATACATGGTTTTTGTCCCATCCCTGCTCAGTCAGAGCCTCTGGTGATGAGACCAAGGCATCTGCATTCTTAACAAAGCATGCAAAAGTTTGAGAAGTAGTCCTGCCACCCTATTCTCTTTAATTTCTCTCTGACAATTCCCTTCTGTTTATTGCATTCTTGTCCCTTAAAGTGAGATTCCTCTTCTGTAAGCAGTCATAATACTTTTTTTCCAGTAAGTGTTTATCTTCTACTTTATATTATGGTAGCTTTACTCCCAAACTGTTCCAAGTTCCTGGAGTTTGAAAACCATGCCTGTCCGCATTTGTGTGTTTCACACACCTTTGGGCACAATAAAAACTCAAAGGTTTAATGAGTGAATGGTTTAGTCCTAGGCTCAGACTTTTATTACTCCTAGTAAATTTTTGGTGTTGGATTTTTTTCTGTTTAACTGTCAGATATGCTTGTTCTGTTTGTAATGTGAACTTAAGATACGTCTAAGCATGTTTTCATGATATTATTCTCTCTGGCTTTAGCATTTGCTCACTTTCTCCTTTGGTAATCCAATATCCTTGATAGAGATGCTATGTGGTCTTCATTTTTATATATCCTTGTATGACTCAACTGGGATTTTACCCAAGTATATTGTGTGGCTCTGCTTTGAGAAGAGGAGTAGAAAGAGCAATCTCTTTTCCGCCTTTTTCAGAAATCTTCTTTTTGCAATTTTGTTATTTGTCCTGCTGATGTGTTGGTTAATATTAAACATCTCTTGAATAACACTGCAATCAAATTAGCAAACTATGGTCAGATCTATGGATGAAAAAATGTAATCATGGATAAGTTGAGTTTAAAGGAACCATTTCATAAGAAAGATATGTTTAATTGTAACATGTTCTTGTTGGTCTTTTTGATCATCATATTGCCTGTTTATGAAAGAATGAGAAAATGACAGATTTATGCTGCTTATGACTTGTTTTCATAAATTTAGTTTGTGCAGGGTTATTCTAGGTACAGTAGCTGGTGTTTCACGTGTTTGCTGTCTGAGGATTTGCAGTGGTGTTCTGTATGATGTACTTACTTGATTCATGGGAGCCTGCCCTTTGCATGCCCCTTCCCTGCTCCCATGTGGGCTGGCACATTCATTGGGTTGACTTGGTCTAGGGTCAGGTGCAAAATAAGTAACTAGTAAGTGCTTCCTATTTGAATTAGTTTAAAAGAAGATTAAAATTAAAATGTTTCTCTTTAGGGAATGCTTTAATTTGCCTTTATAAGCAGTTTGTCCATTGTAATTATTGCCAACACTGAATGTTCTCTATTTCCTTTATTATTATTTTGGAAATATTATGCTTCTAGGTTGTAGCTTTGGAATACTTATTCTGCTTTTTAACATCTGCAGCAATTCTTAAGAAAAATTTGCTCAAATCTTTTTGTGGCTATAAGTTTCCATTTTTATTAAGTAAAATATGCATGTGTTTATTTTTGTTTTCTATCCATGTGAGAGGGTGATACGCTTGTGTTGCTTGTACTGAGAGTCATTTCTGGTGATTAGAATTAAGATGGGTGGCTTCTGTTTATTTTGGCTCAAATGTTGAGGAGCTGCTTGTATGCCACGTTAGCATTTGTGTGCCCTGATCCTCCCAAAAGACTGGCAGGTGCTCACTGGGAATGAGGCTGGTGGACTGCTCAAGGCAGAATGTCATACGTAGTTCATGTGGATTCATTTCAAAAGTCATAAAGGGACAACAGGAAAAAAGCAATCCACCAAGAAATAGAGAAGTCACCAATGAGAGTTCAATCTCCGGGCACTAGATGTTGGGAGTGTGAAAGCTTAAAGGAATTGAGTCATACCTTCTAAAGAACAGGCGTTCCCAGCGATTCTGAAGCAGGCCCAATGATTCAAATGTTCCTCATGCCACCACAACCACAGACTAGTCCAAGAGGAATGGGGGGCAAAAGGTAGTCTCTCTTTCTGTATGCATCCAGGAGAAGGAGCCTTTTAAGTCTTTTGTAAATTGTTTTGCTTTCTTATGTAATTATTATAGCACAGGTTGCCCTGTATCATACCTGGATTGGGGTAAAAACATTAAAGCATGGCTGTAGGACTATGTTCACATGCCAGTAAAGTTCCACACTAAAGAAATCAGTATTTGAGGAGTGCATGGAAGATAAGTCAAAGAAGTTTCTGGCTTATATCTCTTTCATACATTGATTTAACTAATGTTTCTTGAGAGAAAGTGAGTTCAATACACATTTTTAAAAAGCACTTTGATATTCTTCCCAAGAGTTGCCCTTCTAAAAAGAAAAAAGAAAAGTTACTCTGTCAAACTAGTCATTTTATGAAAGTATTTTACTGGCTCACAACCACAAGGTGGGCCCTTAGGAAGAACAACACTGACACTTAATTTTATAAATTCTCTTGGAAAAAAAAGAAACAAGAGTAAATGTAACTTGTTTTTACCCAAGCTTTTCTCTTTGTCTGTTTTATTTGACTAGCACTAAGCTTTCTCTTCTTAGACTCTCTTTCCCTATTGTATGATGTATTTAAATTGAATGGATATTGTAAAGGATAATTTGTTTAGTAAGTGGTGTTCATAGAGAAAAGAAATAGATTTCTACCTAACATTACATGCAAAAATACATCAGTGAAATAAAGATCTAAATGTAAAGAATAAAATATCATAAATATTAGAAGGAAATAAAGCCAAACATTTATACCACTTTAGGTTAGAGTAAGAGAACAGCCTCAAGCAAGCTGAAAACATAGACTCCAATAAGGGAAGAGATTGCCAAACTTGAGCAAATAAAATAGTGTGTGTTGTTGAAGTCACCATTAACAATGTGGGAAAAATGAAATAATAGGCTAGAGTGTTACGTGACACAAAGGCAGCACATGACACTGTGGGTGGCACGCAGTATTCAGGGAGCTCCTACAAATTGATAAGGAAAAGTGGGCAAAGGACAGGAATGTGAATTTCAAAGATGAGCTTCACCGAGAAACAGAAATTGAAATGACCTGACACCCTTTTTGTCCATCAGATTAGCACCCATGCAAAGGATGTTAGCAGGAAATGCTAGTGAAGGGAGCATGGAAAGAAATCTTCTCCTACATGATGATGGGGAGTATGAATTTCTAAAACTTTGTGTCATTTTGCAGTATGTATTATAAATTGTACATACTTTAGTGCCCATCAGTCATACCTTTAGAAATACAGGTGACAGTCCCTTATCCAAAACTCTTGAGGCCATTTGTGTTTCAGGTCTCAAGAGATTTTTCAGGTCATTAAAGGTACTATGTTGTGTACTGTATATTACATAACACTTTTGGCAGAGTATGGGACAGTACTCCATAAGCAAATGCATTTGTATTTCTAATGAGAACAAATGAATATTTATGTAATTTTGCCACCACATGAATCAGTGAAAATCTTTCCCTTTTCAGAGACTTTTGGATTTCAGAGTTATGGATAAGGCATTGAACACCCGTAAATACTGTATTAATCTTAAAAATAAAAGTTATTTTACCAGCAAAAACTAGTTTATTCAGGAATAGCAGAATTGCAGTTCAGGATAAGCAGGCTAGGTATGTGTGGAGAGCAGAGAGGACCATTCTTTTATATAAGAAGCAGTTGAGCTGGGAGGGCTGTTCCAAATAAAAAGTCCATTGGACTAAACTGGGAGCTCTGCAAATTGTGGCTTCTCTTTGGCTGAGTTGTGACAGTCTCTCACATTTCAGGGAGGCGGAAGGGGGAACCTTCCTTCCTCCTGCTGGGGAGTAAAGTAGTTAAACAGTTTTAACCTGCAGAGTGTCTGTCCTCTCTTCCCCACTGGGTCTGCAGTTCAGGAGGAGTCGGAGGAGGCAAGAGCTATCCCTGCGGCCTCCCTACACCTTATCATTGATCCTTGCCTTTATTAATTTGCACAATTGCAAGATAAAATCATTGATACACAAATGGATAAGCTGAATTATTTCTAACAGAAAAAAAACCCGGAGTGCTCCTAACATCAATGAGCAGAGGGGTGGAATAGATTGTGGTACATTTGTCCTTTGTGTATTACGTAGCTGTCAAAGAGTGAGATTTTTATGTACAGACTCAAAAAGATGATTTGTTTGTATTAAGTGAGAAAACAAGTTGTAGTGGAAATGTGTGTGGAATAATTCCACTCAAAAAATAGGTTATCTGCCCAGAAAATGAAATAAGATACGATATGAAGAAGAAGTTCCAACATCAACATACTCTGGAAGAGTCATTCCAGAAGATGATCATCAAAAAATGTCAACAGAGATCCTGGCGCTGTTGCAGTTGTAGCTGCATTCATCCCACTGGTTCCTGGAATTGCTATTGGAATGAAGGGGGAGATATCTAAGCTGGCCTGTGCATACAGTAAAATAACAAATTTGACTGGATCTATACTGTTGGAACTCAACCAAGAATTAGGAGAAGTGCAAGTTGTAGTGCTCCAAAATCGTGCAACTATAGACTATCTACTGTTAAAAGAACATATGGGATGTGAACAGTTTCCAGGAATGTGTTGTTTTAAATTGTCTGATTTTTCTCAAACTATTCAAATTCAGTTAGACAATATCCATCATAACAGATAAATTTTCACAAATGCTTAGGGTGCCTAACTGGTTTTCTTGGTTTCACTGGAGATGGCTGGTAATTGTAGGTCTGCTTTGGTTATGTAACTGTATTCCTATTATGTTAATGTGTGTGTGCAATTTAATTAGTAGTTTAAAACCTATACATGCTTAAGTTACTCTACAAGAAGATATGTCAAAGAAATAACCAATCTTCCCATGTTTTCTTCCATCTGCTACCTCTATAGCTTTTCTTCTTCCTTCCTAATTACAACCCTTAAATAGAATTCGTGCCTCATATCAAATTTACCGAGTATCATAATTCTTCCAAGTGGTAAAGATACCTCAAGACAAATGCTGGGCATAAAACCCACATGGCATAAATCTGCAAAGAAGTAAAAAGCTAACCTTTTCAAACAATATGGCTTCTCTCTCACTTACCAACTTTACATTTCCCTGTATGGCCCCGGAAGATGACTGGTTAGCCAGAGACGGGTAAGATTCCTCAAGAGAGGAACAACCTAAGACAGGCACAGTCACAGGGGGGCCATCAGGTGAGAAATTGGGGATCAACAGAGGTGAGGCTTAGAACCTCACCCCCACTGTTTTGAGAGAAACCTTCTGCATCCGTGGATGTTTTGTTGCCCTTGTCTAGCTTGGATTAATACTTAGCCTATAGGCACACACCTGATCATCTACATTTGCCCTCTTACAGCACTAAACTATGTTTTCTACCTTTATCTTGTATCTACCTACCACTTCAGCATTTTATTAAAAATAATAATAATAAAGAGAGAAATGTGGTATCCACATATAAATCAAGTATAAAAATCAAATGAGTATTCATATTTGAACTGACTGTTTATAGTTCATAATGCATGAGCAAAACCGAAAGTTTCTGTGATGACTGCTTGTACTGTTTCACTTGTACTGTTCACTATGTAACTTGTTCACTATGTAAGAATTTGTTCACCATGTAAGAACTTGTTCGTTGTGCTTCAGAAGATCGGAGACTGATGAGAATTAGGCTTAGGGTGGATTAATGATTGTGCATTGAGTCCCCTGTACAGAATTTTATTGTTGTTAACTGTTAACAACCATTTGATCAATAAATATGATAGATGCCCTCTCAAAAAAAAAAAAGGTTATCTGCTATTTATACATGTGTATGTTTTATAAGGTGGAAAATCTTTGGAAGGATGTATACCAAAACTTAACACTGGTTATCTCAGGAGGATGGGAAAGGTTTGGAAGGAAGTAGGAGAGACTTAATGTTTTCTCTGTATGCTTCTCTAATTTGACTTGTTAAAATGAGGGTGTATTATTTTGGTAATCAAATAAAAGCAATCTTTCTCTTAAGAGCTATATAGTGAATATTACAGAGTACTGACAGGCTGGCAACTCTCCACTAAGGTGCAGCCACTCTGAACCATCAGGGAGCTTGCTTAGCTTGCTTTTCGTAATTAATGGAAAGTAGAGGACTAAGCCCATAGCTAGACTTACAACTCTAGTTCTCGAGCAGGTCCTTCATTACTTAATATTGAAGCCTAATAATTTCCAAAGTGTATTAGCATGTCCCCAACAGGGAAAAAAACAAGTTAAACGTGGACTATTACTGTGAAATGGAAATCCAGCTACTCAGTGAATCTTTTTTTAATTGATCCACTTGTAGTGAATAATAACTCCAGAAAATAATATTGATGTTTCTCTGTTAGCTCATTGAGTAAAGCAAGTATGGTTTCCTCTTCATGACCATAGTGCGTGACACTCATTTTAAGAACATTTGGAATATGTTTAAAAATAGAACGACTTCTACCACACTGTTATTTTATTTTACAGTTAAGTTTTCTAATATATCCTTAGTAAATCCTTTAGTAAAAGATTTAAATGGATCTTAAGCTAATTAGTATTGTGTCTTCAAATAATTGTCATACTATTTATTTGGTTTTTGTTTCTTAAATAAGTACAGGCTTATATAGCCATTTTCTTTAACTTAGATGCAGAAAGAACTCTGTGCATGAATTTTTGAGTGTGGATAGATTGAATGGATAAATGCTGAGAAATGAAGAAGGATTAAGCATATCTTTGATCATGATAAACCAAGCCCAGAGGCAGGAGGTATATGAGAATTGGCAGCATTTGTGTGGGTGTTTTTCTCAACTTTGTATCGTACAACATTTCCTTTTTCTTTCCTGCCCTTGGAAAAAATGACTGCATTTCATTTTCTAAGGAGTACTTGCTTCCAGGTGATTCTTTTGGAGGTCAGAATGAAATACCCTTGAGAACTGTGGGTCATCTGTTGTAAAACCCTGTATGTCTACCTAATGAAAGTAGGAAAATTAGATGCATGGAGGTGATGCAATTTAACATTTCAGGTTAATTGTAAGAAACTAAGCAGTATTCCATTTTGTAAAGTTAAATAATTTGTTCAAGGGAATAGCTATGAATTGTAGTTCATACTAGAAATTTAGTTACTGAAGAATAAAATCCATTTCAAGCTACACATAGACTATAATACGTTAGCCTGGTGTAATGATTGCTCTGTTCCCTCAATAGCAGTTTTAAGGTATGTGCTATTCCTCCTTTGCTGTAATTAGTTATGAAGTTAGGCTATGAAATTAGAGAAAGAAAGGAAAAGGTAAGATTATACATCAACTCCGAAGATAGTTGAGCACATCTTGTATCTAGATACCCTATCATTGTTACTATACTTTGTTTTGCAATATACAGTAGGAGATGCTCATGAAAGAAATGTCACTAATTTAACATAACAGTGATATTATCAGCTCCATTCCACCATCCTTCCATGTCCCCACTATAACCCTCTATCATCAAGGCACCCCCACCCTTTTTAAACAATCATGCACTTTGTTATATGGCCCTTAGGATGCCTAGTTTGAAAGAGACTTTAAGGCTTGTTTGTGAACACACTACAATTAGAGTTTTCTATCTCTGTAGATTATCAAGTATGTTTAGTTGGTTATACTTTTCTGTGACACTTGGTATTAAAAAACAGAAATGTGCCTTGGAACTTGAGGTTAACTTAAACCTGCGTTCTAAATGCCTGCAATTGCCATTTGCTAAATGTTAATACTCTAATACTCTACCATGTAACTTCACTTTAAGAATTAACTAAGATTACTTTTTATTAGACCCTGGATAAGTGTTGATTTCTTTTCCCTACTCAGAGCTCTTTTATAGAACAAACAGACATGAATTATGTCTCTTTCCTCAAAACATATTGCTTGCTCTGGAAAGCGAAGTCATTCTTTTCAGGTTTTGTATAGTTTGGGAACACTGGGCTGTGCCTGAATTGCTTTGAATGTAAATACATGGTGTTCAAAATACCTCTTGTCCAATACTGAATCCCCTGCTACCTCTGAAGGGTAAAAAAGGAATGCCTTCCTTACTGTACTTGGAGGCCATTCTTTGACCTAGAATTATTAGTAATTGATATCTATATGACCCTCTTAATAAGATGTAGTAAAAGAAGAGCTGGAGGGATGACAAGTAGCACTGATGTTGAATGGCAGTAGATTCAAGTTACATGCTGCAGTCACACAATTTCTAGAGCCTGTTTTCTTTTTCTATGATATTGGGAAACAAAAGAAAGTGACTTCAAAGGCCCCTTCGGTTCTCACTTAATAACCCTGAGAAATAAGGAAGATATATCCACTTTAACTTTCTGTAGCCTTGGCACTGTCAATGTATATACATGTATAATAGATGTTTTTAAAAAAACAGAGTTCCTTGTCCTTTTAGTTTCTAAAGCATCAAAAGAGTCATCCCTTATTGTTAAACTGACTACTGTTGTTATCACAATTGTCATTAAAATAATTTTTATTTATTTTAAATTTTTTGATGCTCTAATTCTCCTCTACTTAGCTATATTGAACAGTTATGAGGAAATATTTGTAACCTGAGTAAATATAATATGACTTCCTTTTAACATTTAAGAATGGCAATGTTAACCTAAAGTAAAATTATTTCAAATATTTCATCAAATATATATTCTTCCAAAACAGTTTTAGTTTAGAATCCGAGTCTGTATGCACATTTGATAACTTAATTTGTCCCATCTGTTAGCATCTTTTATTTTGTAGGAAACAGATTTCTAGTCTTTTCTTTCCTAACAGTATGCTGTCACCTTGCTCCCCACTCTGCACTCTTTAGAATGAAGGTCATGGGAGGAAAGGTCATCCACCCTCCATTTTGATCTCTTATCTTTCTCTTAAACGTTGCCTCCAGTTATCTCTTTCTCCCATTTTAAGACCAGAGGAAAGTGGATTCTAGATGGACTTTCACTGTTATCTTTCTCTGAGGGGGTTTGTGAATTAGCAGGTATCTGTAATCTGACTGCTTTCCACATCCATAAAGAAAAAGTGGAACTCTAAGAAGGCTAAGGGTTAGAGTTTTCAAAACAGATGAATTTTAATGTGTTCTGATCAAGAACTTGAGTTCTCAGAAACAATCCATGCTTTGTTTGCTAAACAAGTCTGAAGAACTCTGTGTTCTTTTCTGGAAAGAACTTGGGGGATGGGCAGAACAGGGAGGAATATGAGGGATGCAGGGAATGCAGTGAGGAGGAGAGAGAGAAATTTCAGATGCTTATACATGAGAATCAGTCCTTCTGTTTTACAGGTCTAGGGCAAGAGTGTAGATGAAGGCCCCATACCACATATCTAAACATTTTTTATAATCAAGCTAACGAACTGTTAAATAAAATACATCTTTCCTCCTACCTTGACAGATACACTTTTTTAATAACCTGCAGGCATAGATTCAAATTTAGAGTCCTCAGACCCCGTGGGATTCTGGTGATAGCAGCCTGAGGAGAGCAGGCCCAGTGACCCAAATCTCTTCCCATCTCCACTCCATCCCTCACCCCGCAGGGATGCGGACACTCATCCAAGCAGCCCAGACCTCCAAGTTCTGTCACTGCCAGGGCCTGTGGGTGCACATACGCTGGGAGGATGGGCCCAGGGAAGAGGCCCACCTCGGCCCTGACAGTAAGTATGGTGTCATTTGGGTTAGGGAATCCTGAAATCTGCTTGCTCTTAGTATGGAGAGAGTGCTTGCTTCTCTGATGGAAATATAACAAGAGCCAAATAGGTACTTTACATTTTCTGATAGCCATGTTAGAAAAGTAAGAAGAAACTGGTGAAATTAAATTTAATAATACATCTCATTGATCCAATATATCAATTATCAGTTCTGAAAAATGAGTTTACATTCTTTTTGTACTGAGTCTTTGAAATATGGTGTGTATTTTATACTTGGAGAACTTTTCAAGTTGGCCTGTCCCCATTTCAGGTGCCAGTAGCCACCTGGGCTAGCGGTACGGTATTGGGCAGTGCAGCTCTCGGGGCAGGGAGCCCAGACTCCTTGGTCTGTACGGGGCTCTTGGCCTCTGGGACTGAGGTCAGTTCTCTTTACACAAGGTCTGGTAGTGTTTTTGTCACTGAATTGATGTAAAGAATTACTGCACTTCTTTGTATTTAGAGTTGGTGACCATTTAAAAATACTAAAGACACACACATAAAACTTGTGGAGGTGCTTGTTAGAGTTGGGGTTTGTTTGTTTTTTTTTCTACTAGGGCTTTTTCTTCCCAGAGGAACTTTTTTTTTAAGTTCATTTCAATTGCATGCATATTTTAAAACTATGGCAGTTTCACCAAATGAGGAGTCATATCTGGAGAGTAGGCTACTGTTTTTGTTTGGACTAGAATAGCAGTTTCATCTGTTTCAGGATAGAGTTGCCAGATTTAGAAGAAGAAGAAGAAAAAAAAAGCACACAGTTAAATTCTTTTTTGGTATAAGTATATTCCAGGCTTATCCTTAAAAAATTATTTGTTGTTTATCTGAAATTCAAATTTAACTGGATGTCCTGTATTTCATCTGGTTGCCCTATTTCAAGCCTCCTTTACCCTCCCAAAAATTGAGGACCTAAGCAGTTTTTATTTTCATGGATTAAATCTATTAATATTTACTGTCTTAAAGTTCTAAACTGAGAAATGTTTTAATATATACTAATTCATTAGAAAAATAATAAACCCATTCATGTCAACATTTTTTTTAGTGAAAAATAACTACTTTAAAACAAAAAATAGGGAGAAGAGTGTCATTGTTATTTCTGTAAATCTTTTAATGTTTGGCTTGATAGAAGAGAGCTGGAATCTCATGTGTTTCTGCACCTGATCAGGTGTGCTGTCACCAAGACAGGCACTGTGTGGAAACCTCCACTGGGTAATTGGGAGCAAATGAGAGTAGCTAAAGGCAAATGACATCTAATATTGTTATAAAAATAGTTTTGACCCTGGGAGTGTCCAGAAGGGATCTCAGAGACTTCTTCCAGGGTCCCCAGTGGACTAGAAGTAATAGACCCTGTAATTCTAGCTTGTGTATATAGATCATAGATAATCAGAATAGAGAATAAGCATTCTCTGTTTTAAGAAGGCCTGATGAATCCCATTGTGAAATGTAAAACAAGTTAAAAAATGATTATTAATGTTTAGCAGTAATTCTTAAGTAGTTTTGTTTTTTAATACTGTTAGGTTAATACTCTGCCATCCAAGAAAACAAATATAAAAAAATCAAGGTCATACTTTCAACCTGTCATATAGGCTCATAGTCAGCTTTCTGTTTAGAATAAACTTCTACGTGGTTATTTAGAATAAAAGTTAACATTTTTATTATGTAATTCGTCGAATAGGTCACATGACAGTTTCTTTAAAATGCGGATTGGATTGAATTGGGTTTATTTTTAAGGTGTGTGTTCTAGGCATAGTGCATACTGCCTGGTATTCAGGCTTGGGCAGCATTTAAGATAATTAGCATAAATAATTAGCAATAATTAACCTGATTCTCATCCAAATAGAAAAAGAATAGAGGGCAGCAAAGGCCCAAATGTAAGGGGTGCACAGAGAAGTGAAACTTAAAGACTTCTTTAATTACTCTAATTGCTTTGACAATTGAGAAAATGCAAGAGTCATTAACAAAAATAGAGCAGGAGGAAGTGCTGGTCTAGGATAAAGATGGTAAATACAGTTTTGGACTGGATATGTTGTAGTGTAGCTTCGGGAGAGGAGATGGCCTAGAGTGATGGGTTAGAGAGAGTTGTTTACAGAGCAGGTAAAAAGTTTCCAAAGAAGGCAATGTAGAGCGAGGAGAAACTGCCAGAACAAATCCGGGAGGGACACTTAACTGAGCTGGGGACAGGAGATGAAGAAGGAAAGAGAAGGAAACATGGGAGAGGAGGTTTGGAGAGAGCAAGGGAGGGGCAGGGTGAGGACAACATCTCCGCGAGATGAGAAGAGCTTTTCGCAGAGGGGTGTGTGGTTGGCAGTGCCAAGTGCTAGATCGATTGAGGAGTGATGGATAATTGGTTCTTCAATACAGAGCTATAAAACTTGGTTACCTCAGAGAGAGCGTGGCTTTGATGAATTATTGAGTTTTTAAGATTTCAGGTTTGGATTTGAGAAAAGTAAAGCAGGAGAGTGTTGGACTTGTCTGGATAACGCAGAAATTCAGAAGAGCTAGTTCTGTCTCTACTTTTCCTGCGGCTCTGTTACCATTAACACATGTATTAGGCTGGCTGAGGTTCTCTTAGGTCTGTTCACTGCCATACACCAAGAAATTTACTCCAGCAGAACTCTCCTCCCCAAATATTCAGCCTTAGAGTGACACATTTGTGTGTTTTTAAATATGTTTATATTTTAGGTAAAACACTGACTTTAGAGTCCGAAGATGTGCACTCCAGCTCTGTTGCTCACCTTACCACTAAGATTTCTGTTTCCTCCTCTGTTGAATTAGAGTTGGGCCAAATTATCTCTAAGACTATGCTAAAACTATGTGATGTTTTGCATCTGTGACATTTTTCTTTTCTTTTGTTTTATTGTAATAGGTTCACCAAGTTGAAGAGTCTTAACCTTTCCAATAATCATTTAGGGGACTTCCCATTAGCAGTCTGCAATATTCCAACTCTGACGGAGCTCAATGTGTCCTGCAATGCCCTTCGAGCAATCCCAGCAGCCGTCGGAGTTATGCACAAGTGCGTACGGTAAACCCCACTGCCCAGTATTCCTCAGAAATCTCTGCAAGGCTATATTGTAGCCTCAGCACATGAGATTAGTTAGCTTGTTATGTTGGTTAAGTAAGTCTTGCCCCATATCAAGAGATCAGGCTCTTGTATCAGGTTCATTTGTAAGTTCTTAAACAATGAAAAAATATCCTTGTTTACAACTGAAGAGCCCTGTGGATGAGTGTGTCTAACTATTCGAGGAGTGGTTACTTTCTCATTTTCTGAGTTATGTTGAATTCTAAGACTTAGAAGTTTATTTCTAAAAATAACAATGTAAGATGGGTATTTGTGCTGATTCACACTGCAGTTAGCTCATGTTGTTCCCATTTAGGCCTATGTAAGTTGGGAAAATTGGTCATAATTTTCATTTTCAATAAAAATTAAGATGCTTATCTCTGATCTTTTCTCTCTGGTTTATTATTGCCTTGGGCTGTGCCCTTATGCATTTCACAAAGGATAGTACATTTTCTTTTTCTAGTAATATGATCTAAATCTATGGAACTTGTGTGTTGATGATAATAAAGATGTAAAATTTCCACATTCTCTTTATAATTCTTCTGTTTTTTATAATAGCTTACAGACATTTTTGTTGGATGGAAACTTTCTCCAGGGCCTTCCTGCTGAGTTGGAGAACATGCATCAGCTTAGTTATCTTGGTCTTTCTTTCAATGAATTCACTGACATTCCAGAGGTATTGGAGAAATTGACTGCTATGGATAAACTTTGTATGTCTGGAAACTGTATGGAGACTCTTAGGCTACAGGCTTTAAGAAAAATGCCTCACATTAAGCATGTGGATCTAAGGTAACCAGTTTTAAGACATATATCCCATTTGAATGGTTGGCTTATATTTTGGGGGGAGGGTATAGTCTTTTTGGTGGCATTCTCTTGCCAAGACAGACAGGCTGGTTAGTTGCAATTAGGACCCGTTTTTCTATTTCTGCCCAGAGGAAAGACTAATGATTAATTAACTGTAGGGTTTGCTCATACCTGAAAATTGTTTTAAGAAATTTCTCATTGATGAATGACTATATGACATAAAGTTCTGCCTAGTTTTTTAAGTTTGAACTCAGTTGAATTTGTAGGAATAGCTAGGGCTATTGAGTTAGAGAGCTGTTTATGAATGAAACCATATCATTGAAAGCAAAGTGGATTTTTTTCTTTTTCTCTTAGTCCTCCTTTTCTGTGGCTTAAAGCATTTGACATCATTAAACATTTCTCCTTTCTTAAATTTTTGTTCCTTCCTTGGCTCCCCAAACTTAATATAATGTATACATTAAATTAAATTAATTTATTTAACTTATTTTAATTTTCTGTCTCTTAATCCAAGTGGCTCTGCCCTTAATTTACTGTTCTTTACAGAAATATAAAATGCATAGTCTCTCATTAGCCCCAAGTGTGACTAGAACCTCTGCTCTCACCCCTTGCAAAAGCAAGGAACCTCCACTTTGAATCCTGATCACACTAAACTCCAACTGAAAACCACTAGCACCGTCCTTGCTACATCAAATATGCTCAGAAATCATCCCTTAGTATGTAAGATTCAGTTAGTTTCTAATGCACAAAGAACTAGGACACAAGAAGAAAGCTATTAAATTTCCCCTTTTTTCAGAAAAAGTAAGAGCCTGTCATGGGATTAAGTACCTGTAAAGTAACCTGTCAGACTTAGGCCTTAATACTAACTTGACCAATTTGATGTTTCTCAACCAAACTAACTCTCCCACTAGCCAGGGGCTAATGACCACATAGAAGCCATGTTAAATCTTGGGAAAGATATTTAATGTCTTTGTGCAGTTGTGTTCTCATCTCTAAATTATGGTTAATAACAGAACCTAATTGATAAGGTTTTGGAGAGAATTGAGTTACATACTTAACACTACCAGCAAATGTTACATACGATTATTATCTGATTGCGGACTCTGGGGGCTTGCTCAGCTGTCATTTTTGACATCTTTACAACATCTCCTCTTTCCTTACTATACTACCCACTTTCCTCTCTGTTGGTAACCCCAGGCCTTCAAACAGCCCTTCCCAGTTTCATCAGGTTAGAGAATCATCATCTTTTGCTCCTCTCTCTTTTCCATTCGTATTATCTGGCCTGGGAAACCCGATCATTCTGGTCCTTTCCCTTTCCTTGGACTAAAGGAATCAAGCCTGTCACACCTGGGGAAGTGTTAGCAATTTGCAGACTTAGAATTCTTAATTTGGGAAATACAAATGGTAATAATTTATCTGACTTTGAGAGCTTTCAAGAATGTGACAGGAGAGAAGACTGGACACTTTGTCTTGTTGACTTCTGATATAAATTGTTAACATTATTTGCTTCTGTGTCATTTGGATTAAAGAAAACCATATCCAAGAATTTAAGCTCTTTTATTTGAGCCACCCTGCTTGGTACAACAATAGTTCTATTGACTTCCAGTAAAAAGCATGGGAGGATTTCTGAGTTACCTGAAACATAGAAGAAAATATCATTTTTTAAAAATCTGAATGAATTCATAAATAAGATCTAGAAGTAACTGTTCTTATTTATAAATTCTTCAGATTTCTAGGTCTGATTGGGTCTTTTTAAATGCAGTCAGAGGATATTTAAATACTAGAATTGGCTTTGGACACTCTAAAGGTTGAATGATTATGAGTAGATAGCTTCTCCCCTTCAGGCCACTGAGCTGAGGAAGGGGAAATCTGGCCAGATTTGCTTATAATTCTGCCTTAAAATTTTAAATTGAAGCTAATGGAATGGTTTAAGGGACATTTCACTTAGTTTCTGTAAGCAAAGAGCTAATTTTATTGATTTTTTTTATTCCTTCAGATGGAAATATTGCATCAGATTAAAAATGATCATTTTTCTTTTAATCTTACTCTTTCTTGATGTTCTTTGAGTCTGATATTATTTCTTCTGTGTCATCATTAGTAATTCCTCCTCCTCTTCTGGGTCCAAAAGGAGAGTGTCGCCCACATTTCTCTTCATCATCACTTCTCTTTCTACTTGGCAGTTGCTTATACTCTGAGGGCCCCCTCATTCATTCACCTTTCTTCTCCATGTTAATTATCTCCTAGTCTTTCTCTAACCCTTATTTCTCTTCTTGGGACTAATTCCAGTTCATCTGACAGCTGGGGTTTCCCCTGTCAATGCACTTAACCAAATACATGTGAAAGAGAATTCAGTTTCCTTCTTGATTTAACCAGTTCTTTGCCCTGGATTCTTATTTTTGCTGATAGCAACACCACTTCATTGGTGTTATGCAGAAACAAAATTTTTGACTCTGCGTCTAGTGTCTAGTCTACCACCAGAGCCTATTAGTTCTGCTTTCACACTTGTTTCTCTCTTTGTCCCTGCATTTTCCTTCTCACTGCTACTGTGGTCTCCTGGCTGAGCCCTGCTTCCATTGCACAGCCTCTAAAGCAAGCACTGTCTTGCTTAGAGCCCTCAATTTCTCGTGCATGGCATTCAAGCTCTCATATCTGGTTTCACCCACCAACCTGTGAGTCCCTTGAGGATGAGGCTCTAGTTCAGAGCTGCTCACAGTCTGGTCCTCTAACCTGAGCTGGTAAGCCAACTCTGTGCTACTTTTTCACTTTGAGATATGTATAGAAATTGAGTCTTTATGTTTTAGAAAATGGAATGGTTTGCCATTATTACCACAATATCTAAGTAGATCTGTTTAAGTTGACTCATCTTATTGTACAGGGAATAGACCAGTATAGGTGTTAGCCAACTCCCATGATGAACTGCCTGCAGTGTGAGCTGCGTATTGGTGTACACATCAGTCTATGATGGATTAGAAGTTCAGAAAATAGATACTTCACTGTAGGTAATTCAAAGCACTCTGATTTATTCATGAGCCCTCAGCATTAGCACTCAATCAGGACAGTACTTGGTAACTACACATTAACTAACACACCTTGTAGCCACATTCACACTCACATCACACGCCCAGCACTCTGCAGGACTCCTGCACTCGTGCGTGAAATTCTTCCATGCAGATGATATTCTGCTCTAACTCATGGATTTGTGGGCTGCTGTCTTCTCCCACTGACGTCTATTAGATTCTGCCTGCCCTTGGGATTCTGATGAGATGCTTCCTCTTCCATTGCATCTTTTTAGGCCATTCTCTGTATTTTATACATCATTTATGGCACTTATCACATAGTTATAGTATTTATACTTCATGTTTTAAAGCATATGTGATTTTCTTTACTAAATTATTAAGTCTGTTGACAAACACATCATTTTATTCATCTCTGATTGACATGAAGCCATAGGTCATCATCATCACCACCGTAGACTTTCATTGTTTGCAAAGTCCTGGCACATGTAGTCATGTGACTTTCTCAGCTTGCCTGTATTAGATTACAGATTAGCATTAGACTTAATGAAGAGGTTAGGTGACTTGCTCAAGGTCATATGTGCCAAGTGTTGAGCAGCCATCTGGAGCTAGAACATCACACATGCTCTGTCATACTGCGTACCTACACTTAATAATGTTCAGTGAATATTTGTGACAAATAAAGTGCCTGTATTAACTGAGGGGAGTGGGGGAAGGAAATTTTAACCACATTTTGCCATTATAAAAGTTCATCCTAAATAGTTGTATTTTTGTGTCAACTAAAAATTTTTGATATCTGCATCCTGAAGGGACTTGGCAATATAAAGCAAACAATAGGAACAACATCCCTCTCATTAAACCAATCCTTTAATAATTTTAGTGTTAATACAGTTAAGTCATAGTGGGGATGAAGATGCTAATACCACAGTATGAAGGTTATTTACAGTGTAAATTAGGAAGACTGGGCCATTTTTTTCAATTCCTGTAGTCTGTTGTATCCAAACTGAGATTTGTTTTTTCTTTTTATTCTGTGCATATATTCTAGTAATCTAGTGAGCATTTAGAAATAGACAAAATGCTGGGTTGAGGCCAGTTTTTTAATCTTACAATCTGGAATAAAAGAGAAGAGGAAGAAAAAGAAAATCCTCTTGGGGACATTTGAAGAGGCTGTATGCTGTGCTTGCAGGTTGATAAATCCTAGCTCTTTGCTCTCTGTCACTCATCCTTGTGTTTCAATAACTTTATGATATTGCTATTAATAATAAAGTTACCATCACTTTGTTTTATTTTTTCAAAGGGCAGAAATTCACTACTGAGTACCTTTGGCTTTTTTCTAAGGTCCAGTCTTCATATTAATGCTCTCCTAACCACGTGCATGATCCCAGCACTTTGTTGGCTTTGTGATGAGAAGTACAGGGCTCTTGTTTTTTGATAAAGGAGTTGGGCATAGCCTAGGAAACAAGGAATTGGAATTTCCATATATTTCTCTCCCTTTGAAGCTCTGCTTGTCTTTGTTACGTCAATTCCTGGGCCCCATTACTACTTACTTCTTGTTGGTGGCTCATCCGTGGCAGCTTCAGTCTGTTATCCTAACTAGTTCTCGTGGTTGAGGTCTGCCGGCTTTCCCTCTGTCTTGCTCTATCCTAGACTTAATCCGAGTCATTGTCCTGTGTTTCACAATCTCTCAGTGAATCTAGATGCCACATTGTGTATTTTCTGTACTTGGTTCTTTCAAACAGTAATTCAATGATAGAGATAGTTTCGGTAGTCAGTCTTTTCTCCTGAGCCAGTGAAAAATCCATATATTTGCCTTCTTACCTCTGGTGCATAGGTGGCTCCGTTCATTTCCCCCCTGCCCCAACATTTGCCCTTTAATTCTGTCCCATGTGAACTGTTCATCTACCTGCTCACTAATTATTTTTCCTTAAATATTTAGTAGTAATGTGCTTAATGGTTTGTTCTGTGTTCTTTCAATCAAATTCTTTGAAAATAAATGTTTTAAGTGTTTCTTTTTTTCCTTCTTGAAATGAATTAAGGTAAAATCAGTATGCATATTTCTCTTCCAGCCTTTGCAGTCCAAACTGTGGTTCTGACTATATTGTCAAGGTTAAGACCTTTGTGGGGTTGTAGATAAAAATAGCCCGAGAATCTGGCCAGTTAAGGAAGGCCTAGATGGTGAGATTAGAGAAATCACAGAGAACTATCACATAGTCAGACTTGAATCCCTTCTCATTACCTCGGCATATTAGGGTGTGGCCATGTATTTATAGCATTGTGGTTAATTGTAGTCTTTGTGTCCTTTTCCCCTCAAGACTGAACATAATCAGGAAGCTAATAGCAGATGAAGTGGACTTTCTCCAGCATGTTACTCAGCTTGATCTGCGTGACAATAAACTTGGTGATCTAGATGCTATGATTTTCAACAACATTGAAATTTTACACTGTGAAAGGAATCAACTGGTGACGTTAAACATCTGTGGCTATGTTCTAAAAGCACTATATGCCTCTTCTAATGGTACGTAACAGAGATGAACTTAGAGCTTCTCTTTGGTTCCAAGGATTTACTTGGCACCATCATCTCTATCTTGCTTTGAAGTTACTTTCCTCATTTAATAAAATAAGTGTAAAATTTTGCTAAGATATACAACACTGATGGACAGTCACTGCATTGGGGTTTGGGGGGATTCGATAATATGGGTGAATGTAGTAACCATATTGTTTTTCATGTGAAACCTTCATAAGAGTGAGTATCAATGATACCTTAATAAAAAAAAAAGTTTAAAAATTTGCTGAGATAAAAATCGTAAATGAAGAATGCTGGTATGGTATTGAAAGGAATCAAAAAAGAAGGTTTTATGGTTCCTGACTTGTATTTCTCATATTGTGATATTTACATAAGTTGCTCACACTTTTCATTTGGCTCCTCTGCTGAAAGGGGAACGAACTAATTCCTGGGCTACCTTGTTGAGGCCGTAAATCTGGAACTATGATACAATTTTGGGGAGTGAAAATGAAAGAAAGGTCCCTTTTAGACTCCATTCAGGATCTCAGATTTCAGTGTTCCACTGTCAAAGGAACTAATCTTAAGAGAAACCTGAATTATATACCCACAGAGACACCACAAAGCAAGTCTTATTCATTTGATGAGATCTCTTCCTCAAAATCTGAAAATCATGACAGTTCTAAAAAAAGAAAAGGTTATACGGGCATATGTTTGATAAAGTGAAGATTTAAATTTCCTGCAAGCAAAAAACTGAATGACAATTATTTACTCTACAAGTTGAACAAATTTTCCTCCATCATTTGTTTTATGTATAGCATAGTGCATCTGTTCTAAGGCTAAGGGAATGTTTCTTAAAAATGAGTTCACCATCATCTCTCTGGAAACAAGCCAAACCTCAAATAGCTACAGGTCACTGAAGAGTTACAGGATTTGGAGTGTGTGTCAAAGAGAAAAGAATCTGAATGTGGTTTGTTTGGCAGATGGGAGAAGACAGGGAATTGTGACCTCATAGGTGCCTGCTGGAGAGTGGTAAGGAGTAATTGTGGGATGTGTGGCTTGGAGTCAGATGGTAAAGCTTTAAAGCAAGTGCATTAAGCTATAGAGAATCAGTGGAGATTCTTACATGGTGGAGATGTGATGGATGTGATGTGTAAGACCTGTTAGTGTCAAAGTTGTGCACAGAGAGCATTTGCGGGAGAAGAGTGGAGGAATCCTCCTCAACACTAGTCCAGGTTAGTGTAATGGTCTTCATGTGAGCTGGTGGGAACTTGCAGTCAGGACCATAGATGTTGATTTGAGACTCATCTGCTCAGAGGTGGTACCTGAAACTATGGCAACTGGGAAAGAAAAGAGCACTAGTTCCAAAAGTGGTCTTAAACCCTCATAGTTAGCTGGTGCCAGAGTGGGCAACCAGGTTGCTGGTGAGTGTTTAGAGAAGCGGAAGGACGTCTTGAAACTACTTTGTCCGAGAAACAAAACCCGTAGGTGGATGGTGGTATCACATTTCCTAGTTTGAGGAAGGGTTTTCAGATTTGAGTAGAGGAAGTCACTTATGACCCTCAGGAGTGCCGTTTCTGTAGAATGAAAAAGAAAAAAGCCAGGATTTGTTTGCTTTTATGGAAAGAACACTGAATGTAAAAAAGCTGTATTCCTACAATTAATCTTCTATAGATAAAATTTAGCTTAGCATATATAACAAGATGAGAGCCACAGTAAGTGGTAGGGAAAGAGGTAAGAAAATAGAATGAGTAATTAATTTTGATCTCTAAATAAGATCTTGTGATTAAATTAGAAGTTCTCTGTACTTTATGGTAGTTTCCAAGTTGAATAAGTAGATGTATTGTACCTCCTAACCTAAACAATGGAGAATGAAGCCCATTAATGATATTCTACATAGAACAAGAGTCTCTGTGTCACTTGAATGATAATGTTTTTGTGTTTTTTTTTCTGCCTCCTAGAACTTGTTCAACTTGATGTTTACCCAGTTCCAAATTATCTGTCCTACATGGACGTTTCAAGGTAAGAAGCCAAGTCCTAGAGAACTATAGAGTGTGCTTGACAGTTATTTAGATGATTCTGTCTGAGCTTATGCATAAAAACTTCTTATATATTTTGAAGGTAAATAATACAAATTAAATTTAATAGTTTCTACTTATTCTCTGAAAATGTATATAATTATCTGCCAGTTAAAGTAACTACGTTTGTGTGCTGTAGCTCAAATCAGAAGAATCAGAGTTGTGTCAGTGTGGGCACCAGTTTGACCACATAAAGATTCGTGAGTTGAGGATTATATATGGTTGGAAGATCCAGTAGTTCTTTAATTATATTAACCATATCTTCATAGCTTTCCCTGAAATGATGTTAATTTCATTTTTTTTTAATGTGCTCTAACTCTGGTTTTTCCCCTTCTCTGTTATTTTGCACATACATCACCTTGCTAAGAACCCTTAGAAAGTAGCAATAGCCTATCAAAGTAGTATTTCTGTACAGCCTACTCACTTTTCTCAGCTCTTTTGCAGAAAGGCCGACCTTCTTGCCTTTTATAGAAATTCACTACTGCAGTGTGTCAGATGTGCTCCAGTTCCCACAAATATTACAGACTTTTTCCTGAAGGCACAGGCATGTATTTACACAAATTATGCTTTAATAATCTTAACACACTAAAACTGAAACTTACTTTTAACAATTTCAGAATAAATAATCGAAAATTTTCTGAACAACCATAGTACAGGGGACTGTGTGGCTTTTCTCAACATGACACTTGTGAGCTCGTTTCAGTGTATAAAATTCGATACAACTGCTAATGTAATTTGTCAGGTGCACAATTTGCATTTCATCATGAAAACACAAAAATCTAGCTATTTTGATAATTTCTCAGTCAAGATTATATGATACTGGAATGGGGTTTGGATACATGGGTGTGTAAAGTATCTTGAAGGGATAGCCTTAGTTCATATAGTTGGCCATCGAGTGAATGTTTTCATTTGATTTATAGGATGTAATTGGCAAAGGTTTCCATGAAACCCCTGAGACTGAATTGGAATCTCTTGTATTGTGCATGTCCCTGAACTCTGCCACTTAAATGCTGTTTGTCTTTCTTTTGTCACTCCCATGTCAAGAACTGCACTGTAACTTGCTCTGCTTTATCTACCTCTCAAACCATAAGACTTAGTCCTAGAAAACCTCTGATTTCCCTCCCATAGCTCTGAGAAGCTCACCTCATCCTTTTGTATTTATGTTGCCTCCGTAACTGAGCTGTCATTCATTATAGTGTTAGTAGGTCCTTAGAGGTCCTCAGCGTTCAGAGTTCCAGGTGACTGTATCACTTAGAGGAGTGTGTTACTCTGTCTTGAGGCGGCATATAATGAGTGGGCCTTCACTTTCCTATCTTACTGAGGGATTTTAGAGGTTAACCACTGTAAAATAAAATAATGTGTCAGTCTTTCAAAGCCAGAACTGTGTGTGACTACAGACATTAAACAGAAAACAATGCCTTCTTCTCTATAGTTTAATAGAAAAGTTGATATAGCTGCTGAATTTAAAGAACATGATTTTTAAATAACACATAATGCCACCACCCTAACATCAGAACTATTTTTACATTTTCTCTAATACTGTCTTTGTCCTAGGTTTTTCACAAAACTGTTTATCTGTTTTTAAACAATTGTAGTCATAATATACATAACATTTTTGATTTCCTTGGCCTGGTCATTTCACATATTCAAAAAAAAAAACAATGAAAGGCTAGCCCTCTATGACTGGGGAGACATTCAAATATAGTAGACTTGTCTAAGAGTTGGTCAGTTGACTTAATAATTAAAGTCATCATTAGTTTAGTTCACTTGTTTCGGATAATCATAATTGCCATCTGGTGCCTAAGTAAAAATTTTCAGATCATTAATTCAGAGTCTTAAGAGTCAGTATACCTTTTCTCTGCTATTTCTTCCCATTAACCTATGGCTGTGTTTTCATACCTACTGGAATTGAGAAGTATTTTAATGTTAAGGGTAAAAATGTATATTGGAAAATAAACCTCTTTTATGCCATTTGCCTTACTTGACTTAACTGGACGTAGTGTATAGTTTTAGTTTGTTTTTTTTTCCAATATAAGACATCTTCTCCCTAAACTTACCTGGGCTTATAGATGTTGTAGGAGAGCAATTCTGGGAACCAACCTTTTTTTTTTAAGACTTTAGACAGGATACAGATATATATAACTATGTCCTTTCTACTTTTTCTTTCTTCCTTATTCCTTATCATATTTGCTTCTAGATTAAACTGAATACATATATCCTTTTGATTTATACTCACTGTGCTTTGGCATTTTATTTGAACTATATTTAGTCTATGTATTATTTTGAGTTTTGAACCACATTTTAGGCCAAATGACAACCAAAGAAAAAATTGTATATTCTTATATTTAGGAACTGCTTAGAAAATGTGCCTGAGTGGGTATGTGAAAGCCGAAAGCTAGAAGTTTTGGATATTGGCCACAATCAAATATGTGAACTTCCTGCCCGGTGAGTAGGACAGATCAAGTGAGAAAATCTCAGATTAGATAAGCAGCTTTAAAAATTGCTTATTCAAGTTTTTAGCTTGTTATTATGAACCCCTAGAAGAGTTTATTTTAGAACCTTACTTAGTATCTTTTACCTCATCTGGTGTCTTCAAGTAATAAACTTTCTTCATGTTGTGAGGAGTGGAGTGATGCTTTGACTGTCAAGCCAGAATTTTCAAAGCCCTGCAGATGGTGGTGCTTGTTGGGAATGTTTAAATAAGCCAAAAGAAATGTTTGAAGACTTAGCAAACAATATGATTGGTTTACCTCTGTTATCCTAATCTTTCAGAATCTTCTACTTCTGTTGATTTAACATGTCTACCTTACCCACAAATAATTTTTGGCTTTCCTCAAGCATAACTTTGGGGGAAAAAAAGATTATTAGGTCATTAAACATAGAAAGAGCAAATTAGATTTCTGTTTTTGTTGGTGTGAAATTTGGAGTAAAAGTCCAAGAACTTTTCTTTCCTTCTCTTGTCTCTCAATATGTGTTGTTATTTTTATTTCTTAATTTTCACTTTAATGGCAAGATTTGTAAAACAGCCATGTGATTATATCTAGTGTCCACAGATGCAAATATCTTCAAGTTGACTAATTGTGGTACAAAATACTACTGGAATGTTAGTGACCAGTCACGCAATTAGTAACCAAAAGGTAGCCTATTCCAGTGCTGTCCTATTGAACTCTCCATGATAATTAAAATATTTTATATCCATGCTGTCCAGTAGCCACATGTGACTATTCAGCACTTGAAATGTGGGCTAGTCCTAATTGAGAAGTGCTGAAGTGTAAAATACACACTGGATGCAAAATATCTCAGTAATATTGTACCTTAATTACATGTTAAAATAATATCTTGTATATATTGGGTCAAATAAAACATAAAAATTAATTTGTTTCTTTCTGCTTTTTTTAATGTGGCTATAGAAATTAAATTGCATATGTGGCTTGTATTATATTTCCATTGGATAATACTGTCTTAGAATATAGATCTCATAAAATAAATCTGAATTACATTTTTAATCCCTGGAATACTCAGTTATAATTTAATTTTGTCCCTTAGCCATACATTATACCTGTAAATCCAATCTGTTTGAAAATACTTTCCACTTTAGAGTTTTATGTTAATTGAGCATTTAGTTGATCCTGTGCAGCTAATCACCATTATCAAGAGGACTTTGGTGATGTGCCTTGTGGATGGACAGAAGTGTGTGTGCATGAGACAGAGAGAGAAAGAGAGAACCTTTTAGAAGACAACAAAAAATCAAAACAGGCAACTACTAATGGAGAAAAAATAATTGTTGAAAAAAATCTTTTACTGTTATCTTTCCTTCTGTTTTCTCTCTTCTCTTCCCCCAATCCAACAGATGGCACATTGGCGTCTAAGGCTTCTATTTCACTGAAGGCTACAACAAAGATATTATATACATAAACCAACAATTAAATAAATACTCGATAACTGATATTTTATCCAGTTTCTCCAAAGTTAATTAATCTTTGATTTGCTTTGCCTTAGTACAGGCTTTTTTGGAATCCAAACAAATGCTCATTCAAAGCAAATCCCAGATGCTGTTGTCAAGAAATTTAAACAGTGTTTGTGTGTGTGTGTGTGTTTAACACATGGGACAAGAACAGTATGTATTGTGTTCTCATTTATCAAGTTGTTCAGTTGCAGACTTTCTATCAGCCCTACCACTGATCTGATATTTAGGCAAGACAGTCATTCATTAGAAGTTGATTTAATATTCAAGCTTTGTTTACCAAAGTAATGGTGTGAAAGGTTTGCCAGAACAAATGAACATTTAGAAGGAAATGTATTAAAAGGAAGAGAAGTTATGTTAATGCTCAGACAGTAAGTATCCAAAAGAATTGAACTATATCCAGTCATTATCATTTAATACTGTTATCATATCTACTTTTTTTATTTGGAAAAATCAAGATTTTTTCATGTCTTTCAGTTATCCATTTATTTAAGGGTAAAATGTGTGTGTGTGAGTGTATAATAAATAACCCCATTCTACCCTCTAACAATCCTAAATTATACCCCAAGCCCAGCAAGACAGTCAAATGGTGAACCAAATCCTGAATTATTGGGTTGAAGTGACCGTTATAGAGATTGCCTCCTGTGATAACTGTGATTGAATGACAGTCCTGGATAATCTGTCTTGTCCCATTGATATCTAAATCTTCAAAGTCAGGCATGTCAGATATCTTTCCTGGTGGCCCATGGTATCACAGCACTGAAATAAGTAGTTGGCATCTTTGTGAACAGAGTATAGTTTTGATCTTTATCGTGAATGAAGTTATGCCATAATGTAGAGTGATTTTCACAGCTTTGGAGGCAGTGAGGGAGGTCAGAATGGTGGAAACCAAGAGCTGGATGAGGAAGCCTCATTCTTGGACAGCAGTGCAAATGAATTCTCAGTCCAAAGTGATCCTGATACACATTATAACCTCATTTTCCAAGCCCCCAGATTTCTGTGTTTTAACTTAACCAGGACCTGTTTTATTCTCTACAACTATTGACGTCTGAATTGGTCATAAAGTGAGTTTACACTAGATTTACAAGCATTGGTTGCACTTGTCATAACCCTCAAAAACACAGCAAGGCCTCCAAAGAGCTCTTTAAGGCTAAAAAAAAAAAGAAGAGTGGAGTAACATTCTATTCTCTTTAGGAGGGAGTCTACTTTAGAATTAAACCAAAAAGAAAAATAAACAGACTTAGAGAAGTGAGCAAAGAGAAATAATGATTGTAAAATGAAACTGAGGAAAAATGTCACATTTCATCTGTTGGTGTTTGTAAAAGTTTAGTTGGATAGAAGAATCTTTATTTAGTGTTGATCTTACAGGTAAAAATTACTTGACTGTATTTGTTCAGAATCTGTTGTGGGTAAAACACCTGGTGTTCCAGGGTAACACAAGACACAAGCCCTACCTTGAGAAGCCTATAATATAACCCTTGAAAGCTTACCTAGTAAAATTAGTTCTCTTCAGTATCTTCTTCTGTGAAACTTTTTTCTCTTTACTGAGGAGAGTTTCATTGTTAAATTAGTGTAGTAGTTTTTTCCTACCCTCTTTTACTTTTGTTTAAAGTACGGAAAGTATTGGAACATAAAGAGCTCCAAGTTTGAGCTTGTGTTAAAGTGAATTTGCAGTTTCTCTGAATGACTTTATGCTTTTTGGAGAGATAATTAAAGTATGCTTCTACTCCTCTTCATTTTTTATTCTTTATCCCAAATTAGCTCTAAGTAACTCTCCTTCTGTCTTGTCCCTTTCCGCAGCTTATTTTGTAATAGCAGTCTCCGGAAACTCCTGGCAGGACACAACCTGCTGACAAGGCTGCCTGAGAGGCTGGAGAAAACCTCCGTGGAGGTCTTGGATGTTCAGCACAACCAGCTCCTGGAGCTGCCACCAACCCTGCTGATGAAGGCCGACAGGTGAAGTGGCTTGTTTGTTTCGGTTATTCACCTGCCTTGTCCAGAGCCTGCTTGTTAGTACTCTTGCTTTACGTGATTGGAGACCGTTTGTGTGGACTTTTGGATTATCTGTCTACCCAAGACTTATGAAGAAAATGGTTTTGTCAGCTACTTCTCTGTTCGATAGGGGGTGGAGGTGGGGGATATCCTGTAGATTTATCTTTAATTTTGCTGCTTTCTGGGGAGGAATGGGTTGAGTTGCTCATAAGCGTGTGTTGTGGGAGCGTAGGTATGAAACACGGATGAGAAATTTGTTACCTGGTCAAAACTTGGGCAGGATGCTCCAGTCTTAGCTTAATTATCATGATTCTCTGTTTTTGCTTTCACATATTTGTGAGAATTTGCTTAGTTATCTTCTTTTTGTTTTTAACTAGTTATTCCTATCTTTACAACAGTTTTCCCCTGGCATTAAAATAATTTTCCTTTGTACAAACAAGTTTTTCTAAACAACTTGTTTCATAAAGTAGTTAAAGAAATTGTTACTCTTTGAAGGGAAGGGTTGCCAGTTCAGAACTTTCTTCAAAGAAAGCTTTAAGTAACTGTGTTGACTTACTTTGGAACATCCTGTTGGCTATAGACCCCTTGTGCATTATACTAAACTGCTTATAGCCTAATGGCATGAATCATTTTGACCTCTTCTAATGTTTATTTTTAGTGAGTGACCATAGAGATGATACAAAAGATCTAGAGTGTACCTCATGATGAAGACCAAAAAGTTGCTTAATTTTGTGCTTCTCTAAGAGAAGGAAATACTGATGGGTCTTTCTGCCTTAAAAAATAAATTTGAGATACACTTCAGCATGTGATTTTTTTTCTGTGGGTGAGATAACTGTCTGAGAACTCTGGTCCTCCGACACGGAATGACATACCTGACATACCTGACCGTGTGTCCCACACCCGTGTGCTTCCTCCTGTCGTAATACCCATCACACACTGCATCACAATTTCTTGTTTGCTTATCTATCCCCACTATTAGATTATGAATTCTGTGTGTCTAACAAATGTCTCTTAATGTGTCTGGAATAGAGGAAGATGCTCAACAAATACTTGTTTAATGAAAGAAGGAAAATTTAAGGAATTTTAAATACTACCTGAATTCTTGGGCTTACATTTTCTTTCCTCTCCTTTTCCTTTTTTTTAAAAACATTTTTTTATCAAGCGGTACATATAATCATAAAAGGGCTCAACTCTTAAGCACGTTGCTCAGTGAAGTTTTTCACGTATGTAATACCCATGTGGCCGTCACTCAGGTCAGGGTGGAGAACATTTCTAGCATTCCTACCGTTTCCTTTTGTTCTGTCTTCCTCATTTTAAAAAACATTTATTCTCTGTATTTATTTTAAGTTACAATGATTTCCTACTGGAATAATTATAGAGAAGTAACCGAATTGTGAGGAACTGGGACTGTTACACTGTAGCTGACCAGTGCTATAACATTCCCCTGGCAGAAAGAGCAGTGTTTCAAGGTATGCTGAAACCCTGTGTTTTCTTTCATAAGGCTAACAAGGCAAAATTTGAGTGCAGTTTTATAATGAGAATCCACTTGTTCTCCTGTGGATCTATATTGAATCTGCAGAAACAGATGGATTCAGGTTTTAGGAGTCTTTGAGTGAGATAAAACCATTTCTGAATCTGGCCAAGTCTGCTAAGTTCAGGAATAGTAGAGTAGATAAATAGTACTTGAACTCTCCAGTAGAAAATAATCATTCTTCATTTCTGAGGATTTAATTTTAAAAAGACAATTCTTTATATTTTTCATCTTTTAGAGGCAGTCACTAGGCAGTCACTTTATCTCCTTGGTGCCAGGGCACATCCCACATGTCCCTGAGGGAGCTCATAGGTATAGTAGAAGAGGCTGTGTTTTCATGTTCAGACGGGGTTTTGAGTGGGGCAGCCGTAATTCAGATTGTTCCACAGGTAATTCTGCTGACCTCCAGGGTCAAGAACCACTGCATGAACTATTGACTTTGTGACCTCGTGCAGGTCATCACTCTGAATCTTGATTTCCTGTGTTGTATAATAGTTCCCAGTAGAATCTGTAAGTTGGAAAAGGAAGGATGTGTAAACTGAAATATTTCTAGTAATGCAACATGGAAAAGTTAGGACAGAAATCAGGCCACTGAAAGAGGACATTGCTATCATGGAGAACAGTGTAAGCTGAGCTAAGAGTTTAAACTAAAGGCTTGTAGGCAGAAATTCCCATTGTCTGAATGGATGAACCTATCCAGAGCCAACTGCATTTTGGAAAATAGGGACTGTGATGGGAGGAACAGCTGGCCTCTGCAGGCCTTAGGAGGAGGGCAGCTGTGCTAACTGTATTTCTGGCACAGGGAAGTTCTGGAGTAAAGGGTCCAGGGGAATTAGAAGGAGCAAGCATCCTGCTTTCATTTTATGAGAGAAAAGCAAATGACCAAAAAAAGGCTGAAGTAAACTGTTTCAAGAAGTCATATTTCAGTGACTTTGTTTTCCAACCAACACAATAGCCATTTCTCCAGCACAGTGGAACAACTGATATTAGTCATGACTCTTAAGAGGCTTGGTTCTCTTTGGCAAATAGGATTATGAAGGGGGTGGGGTAAGTCAGTTAGTTCTTTTGAATGACATGCTATTTCACTTGTTGGAAGACAAACACAGAATACTTAATGAATTTTCCTCACCAAACTTTTACTGCTTCTTAAAGGATTAATACTTCTATTTAACCCCTTCTAAAACCTAAATAATGGAGGTTTTATCTACCTCAGTTAAAAAAATTTTTATTGTGTTTTTTATTGAGGCATAATTTACATTGAGGAAAATGTAGAGATACTGTGTGTTTGGTGTGATGAGTTTTGGGGGAGGGAATTAACTGACAGTGTGGGACAGGCTAATCCAAAGACCATGAAGTTTAAAATATTAAAGAAGGTTTTTAAGAAAAGAACCTTTGTGACCAGCTTCTTTGCCATGGTTCAGTTGAGACTGGTTTTCATTTACATGGCTCAGGATGGCCTTCATCTCACTGGACTAGTAAATCTAAGTCACATTCCTGGGTGCTGCAGGGGATTGAAAAGCGACTTATGTGGGTATTACCTGTCCAGGAGCTTGCAATCTAATGCAGAGTTTGAAGTAAGTGCACAATAAACCCTAGTAAAAGGAGGCCTTGAGAGGGCAAAAGAGAAGGAAAATGATCACACGGTTGGTTGTAATTGAGGCGCACATCTGAGGAACAGCAGTCTGCTGTTGCCCATACAGAGCTGGGGTTCAGCAGCAGCTTCAGGCGGTGATGAAACTTTGCTTAAATTCTTTACCATAGTACAAATCTTAATCGAAACTTTGTACAAATTTGTGCTTAATTTGTGTTTTGCTTTAATTCTTTTCTATAGTACAAACCTTAAAACTATATAGATACTCCTTGTTTTGTTTTTGGTAATAATTATTGTTATCAGTTCTGTGTTTGGTCACATAACTGAGGAAAGGGCCTGAACACAAGTCTTCATAAGTTGTAAGTGGTTCATAGTGTGTGCTTTAAGTAGAACTTGTCCTTGGAAGCTTCAAGAGACTGTCAGAACAACATGCGTTATTGAACACAGAGCAAAAGACTGAACTTTAACTCTTTCTTGGAAGTGTTCCTTCAACTCAGAATCTGGCCTGCTAAAACCATTGTCATGTTTTAAATTACATGAACTGTCTGTTAGAATGGTGCATATTAACCTGTCCCACCTGGCATTTGGTAACCAAATAAGAAAGGGGTATGTGTTTTAAATTAGATGAGTTTTAGTAGTACCTTTATCTTCTGAAAACTTTAGATCAATTTTATTAAAAATTCTTATGACTTGAGTCAGCAATTTCAGTTTATGGGTTTACTCTCCATATTCATCTTTGAATTTGGCTTATTTCAACTTGCTTTGCACTGGCAGCTCAGAAGCCATAGACATGTGAAATATGATGGACCATATGTTGCTGAGAAGTTGAATGTAATTTCACAGCTTATGATTAGGGCAGGATTTGGTTCTGTGGGGTGAGCTGGCAGATACTCAAATCTGGATCATACCTGCCTAGATTTCTCATCTTACCTTTTTTTGCTTAGAGTTGAGGATTTGTTTATGGAAAGAGAGTTTCAAATAATCAGTTTTCATCAATAGATGGTAGATATTCCCTATGGCCCACCAGGATGGGTGAGGTACTGCCCTCCTTCTGTTGTTCCTGAGACCTTGGTGGTGGCTGACTGTCCATCTCACATCTGCACACGCATTTGATGGCCAGAAAACTACTGGTAATGTCAGTCTAATTAAAAAGCCACAGCAGACCCGTTAAAAAGGAGAGTTGTAGACTGCTGTTATGGGTGGACCTCAGGGTCTGTTGTTATCCCTGGCTGAAGCAGAACAAGGTATTAGAGGGTGGGGGTGGGGGAAGTGTATGTGCAAATGAAGAACATGGTAATTATTAAATACCCCCAAGTATTAGTCATATTATAGACCATACGTTTTAGTGATTCAGATACAACGTGTAAATATCAAGGGGACTAAAAAGGAATAGAAAATTGGGAAAGTGTGATCGATTGACCATGACAACTACTGCCTTTTGGCAGAGACAGTTATTTCTGGCATTTTGAAGAGCTAGGTTGCCTACACTATTTTTTTTTTTTAATGAAGAGAGTTATTCTGTGAAGTTTGATATTTTGAGAGCCAGAGTGGAATAAAACTGTTTCTTAAAGCATGTCTCAGAATCCCCTAGATTACTCATTGAACATGCAGATTACTGGCCCTTATCTCAGTTCTAGTGACTCAGCTTGGCCAATCATCAGAATACTTATTTATATATATTTTTGAAGGTTTACCCTGACCTACTTAATATCTGGAAATGGAAGTTGAGAATCGTGCGCCTTCTAATAGGAGGGCACAGCACTGAGAAGGACACAACCTCACTTCTGTGTGATTTTGTCAAAAATGTATCACATCATTCTAATGATAATAAAACATCAAACACACCAAAACTGGGAGACATTCTACAAAGTAACGGTCTGATACTTTACAAAAGTGTCAAGGTCATTTGAGACAAAGACTGATCAGAAGAGACAAAGGAGGCATGGGAACAAGATGCAGGTGGGATCCTGAATTGGGTCCTGGACCAGAGAGAGGACGTCAGTGGGTGACTGATGAAATTAGGATAAGGTTTGCAGGTTAATTTATAATATTCTATCAATGTTAATTAATTACTAATTAATTGCACTTAATTTAAAAATTAATTCTTTTGTGTTCTTGTTTAGCAATTCTTAACTTTAGTTCCATTATTTTGTAAACTCTTGATCTTTATTGCCAATGCAGGGAGATTTTTAGACCCTCCAAAATAATAGTTCTGTTAGACTGCATTTTTTCTTCACTTGGAATCCCTTCTATTAGGTGGTTTCTAGACAATGATTGTGGTCCTTTTTTCAAACTGTAAAGTGGGTTTCTACTAGCACTTTATTAAATAGGATAGAAAATAACAGTGTAAGAGTGAGGTTAAGTATTGTATCATGGTTTCAGTTGTACATGTGTATGTTGCATGTGTACTGGGTGGTCATGTAATACATATTTTGTACTCTTGGTTACCATCATAAAAGTTTGAAAGCTATTGCTTTAAGAGCTATCAGCCTTGTGAAGACAGATGAAATTATCAGAAGTGTTGCACTGTACACACAAAGGACAAGGAATTCAGAGTGTTTTGTCTGACACTTCTGGAACATTTGGGGGCCAGCAAGCAGGAGATTATCTGAAAGTAGAAGAGCTTTGCTGGGCTTTGAGTCTTCGCCTTTTGCATTTTAACAGAATACAAGTTCCAGTACTGATCTCCAGAAAGATGACTTAAATGCAGAATGCCTGATATGCCTACAAAGAGGTGACTCTGTCATACTTCCTATCAAATCCTGTTGTTTGTTAGGACAGAATTTGGCTGTAAAATTGAAGGGCATGCTGGGAAAGTACTAAAAAGCAAACAAACAAATATAAAACAAAACAAAACAATTTAGATGAGCCAGAGTAGATGTACAGAATGTGCCAAGGAAGGAAAAAGCAATTGCTGTAGAAGCAGGAAGTGGGTTTGCCTCATTGCTGTTGTGAGCAACTTTCCAAGTGCTTTAGGGCAGGAGCCATTTATGAGTGTCTTCTCTCTATGAATTTCTCACTTTCCTCTAAGAAAAGCTTTTGATTCCTATGCTATTTATTAGGTTATTTTAAGAATGGGGTTTAAGTGTTGTGCACATGTGGTCTTTACACCGCACATCAGGTGCCCTGCTTCATCTCCAAGCTCTTTGAAGAGCCTATGAAAATATTCTCACAAAAATGTCTGTATTATTAGTGTTTTTCAACATTTGAATTTCAGAGAGATGAGGGAAATAGTGGACTCTTAAGACTGATAGGATCTGGGTTTTATTTCTGGCTCTGCCACTAATTGCTATTTATCAGTTTCCAAGTAGTTTGACTCTTCTCAGCTTCGTCTCTCATCTGTCAAATAAGAGGGGGGCCCCTCCGGGATGGTGGGAGAACCAAATGAAATAAAAAATAGGAAAGAGCTGCGGTGTCTACAGAGCACTTTACAAGTGAAAGGAAAGCCATGAGATGATACTGCTTTTTCTCTAATTAGCAAAAGAGGGCTGCAGAGTGAAGAGGGTTATATGGATGAAGCATTTCTTGGCACACTAAAAGATCTTTTATATAGTTGTCATGAAACCTATAAGAGAGAAGCTTGAGGAGGTGACCATGTTATACTGAATTGAGACCAACTTCAGTGCTTTAGGAATTTAGCTTTTTTGGAGGTTTTGAAAGCAGGGGTGGAGTTATGCACCCTATTTATTGAGTAAAATTGTTATCTGTACTGGAGAAATTTTTCAAAATTAAAGTAGTTGCTCATTCTTATGGAAGTACAACACCTAGACTCTTAAACAACTTAATTTGTCTCCTGCTGGAACATTGTGGGGTTGTGGGACAAGTGTCTTATTTTTAAGAGGATGGATATTGAATTTAATTTTCCTAAGGCCATTATAAAAAATCTTTTTAGCCCAGTTGTTTGCTCTCTTTTAATGAACCAGATGATTCATTCAGGCTTTATTCAGTTCGAATTATTGAAGTTCAGATTTGGAACCAGCCCATGTAGTTTCATTTCCTGTAGGGATAGGGTACAGGACTTTCCCCCCTCACTTCCCTTAGAGAGTGTATAGCTCTCTCAGTATGGCAAATTTCAACAAGAGGAGACGACAAGTCTGTTTTGAAATCACTTTCTTCCCTTCATTCAGATGTTGTGAGGGGTTTAAGGTCCCTTTTGCAGCTTTCTAGATGAGCATTCACTAGTCAATCTTTTTTTCCTTTCAAAACAACATTCCCTCTTTTTCTGGCCTAAAAATATATAAGCATTCATGAATTAATTTCTCATTTCTTTACACATGACCCCAACTACATATTTCCTAGAGAATGCTCTTTTAATGAGCCTGTCAGGTAGTTTCCCAGCCAGCCTCAGTCCATGATGTAGGGTAATGCATTTTAATTTTTTCAAATTCCACATTGAATAAATTCTTAACAGTGTATTTAAGGCAGGTGATATAAATGGGACCTAAAGAAACACACTCATAAAAATACTTTACAGAACTATGGTGTTGAAACTGGTTTTCTTCCTAGTTCAAAACCATTTCAGAAACTGCATGAATGACCTTTATTTTCTTCTCTGTAGCACACACGACTATAATTTCCCATGACTATTTATGGTCTGTACAAGCCTTTTGTAACTTCCTTTTTTTAAAAAATGTCAACAGAATACATGTTTCTTTAATGGAAAATGTTCTATTTTGGGGGAGCTGCTTTTCCTTAGATAAGTAGTGGAGTTGGGGTGGAGTGTGTGTGTGTGAGTGTGTGTGTGTGTGAGAGAGAGAGAGAGAGAGAGAGAGAGAAAGTATGTTGGGGTTGTAAGATTGAGGAGTATTAAATTGGTGGATTGAGAGTTGAGAGTTTGGAATGACAGTCCCAGTGATGACTCCTGAATACAAAGCCTTCTTTTTGTCCAACATTAAAAATAACTGTACCTGGTATTCCATATTCTTCCTTTTTAAGGACTATTTTATTCTTTTTCCTAATATATGGGAAAATAGTGCAGAAAGTTTCAAACCCAGGTAGTTTTGAAACGAGAGGAAGGTGGTTCATTAACAGTGTGGTTCCAGGTGGGGAGGCAAGGCAGCATTGACCTGGTGGCAGTGGCAGGTGAGTCCTGTGGGCTCAGTGCTCCAGGCTCCAGTTGCTGCAGCCTCACAATGGAGTGCACACAGTGGAGAGCCATGCATGGTAGGCAGCTCATCTGTCTGACTCGGGAGCCTTGAACAGTACCTGCACTGTCCTTCCCTTCCCTTTTGAATGATTTGAAACCCGATCAAAGGTTTCTGTTTCAGTTCTCCAGCTTTGCATTTTGCATTTGTCTGTGTTTCACAATAACTGTGGAAGAATTACACATTTTAAGTTTCAGTTCTTTTAGGTCTAGAAATGGTCTTCACATTTTAGCCGTTGTTCACTCTCTCATTTAGATAACTGATAGCATATACATCTTGTTTGTTTTAATGTAAATTTTATTGAAGTATAATATAAATACAAATCAAAGTGTAGCCCTTGATGAATTTTTTCACAGTGCACACATATTTGTGTGACTAGTACTAGGTCATGCACCAGAATGTTATATTAGAAAAACTGGAAGCCCTGTCCTGCCTCTCCTAGACACTGCTTTGCTTCCCTGACTTTTGATACCAGTCTTGCCTGATTTTGGACTCTAATTATGGAATTAGGCAGTATATCCTCTGGAATATGGCTTCTTCACTTGGTACTCTGTTTGTGAGATTCATCCTATTGATACATAAAGCTATAGTTCTTCATCTTCACTGCTATATCATATTCCATTGTTTTAATACAGAGCAAATTATCTCCTGCAGTTGTGAATATATATCAGTAAAATGTGGTTTAGACTTCATACTGAAAAGGACTTAGTAACCATGTGATTAGTTGTACTCTGATCTAATGCCTAATTGTTTTATTACTATAAGAGCTCTTTTATTTAAAAATAGGCAACTGTTTTTCTCTTCCTTAAGACAGAATATTAACTTTATCATATCATTTTCCATTCTACTCCTCACCTGCTACAAAATTAGTCAGTTCTCATCTTTGTGCTTCCATAAAAATTTATTTCCTTTTGTATTTAACACATATAGATAGCTATTGTGTTCATCATAGGTAGTGGGGTTACATCATATACATATACCTCCTAAAGCCAGGGCCTGTCTTTAAATTCATGTTTCTAGATCAAGTTTCTAATATGCCAACTATCAATCAGAAAATTTCTAGGTGTGTTGTGAATTCTAGTCTGGCTTATCAGCAGGATTTTGTTGCATTTTGTCATTGTAGCCTGAGATTCCTGAATGCATCTGCAAACAAACTGGAAACCCTTCCTCCAGCCACACTTTCTGAAGAGACAAACAGCATCTTACAGGAACTATATTTGACAAAGAACAACCTCACAGATAAATGTGTGCCCTTGCTAACAGGCCACCCCCATCTGAAGATCCTTCATATGGCCTATAACAGACTTCAGAGTTTTCCAGCAAGGTAAAAGATCACAGAGCAATAGTCTTCATTGCATTTCTGAAGTAGATTCATAGATGGGTAGGCAAAACTAAAATGTTAATTTCGTAGATAACGTAGAGCTTTTTCCACCTGATTCTTGTTCACAGTTGTCTTTTATAGAAGCCATGATCAGCATTCCTCGAAAGAGAAATGTGTTAGTTTGTCTAATGTGAATGTATCTAAAGACACAATCACTAGAATGTTCTTTTGATTTTGAAATAAGGTATGTTATTTAGTGGGTATGGGTGTTGGGTTTTTTTTGTCTGCTTCTTTTTAAACAGTCAACTTAATTTTTTGAAAAATCAACCTAATATGGTGTGTGGGAATTAGAACATAAACTAAGAGCCTGAAGGTTCTTAATTAGCCACTAGCTTTTGTTTTTGTGCTGGTGGTATAAAAAGCAGTGGTGGCCTGTGCAACCATAGAAACTGTGTGGCATTACATATAATTTATGGCTCTCAGGAGATTCCATTTTTAATTCTGTTTCAATTTTAATTTCTAATTTTGGGGAGCCCATGGCATTATGTCTAGCTTTGAATGAATCTACACACAGAGCCTGCCATGAAGGATTTACTCCACTTCCATGTTGTTGGCATTTATCCATCTAACAAGTTAGGACTTGGAACCCACACATCAAAGAAGCAAACGCTAACTGCTCTGGTGTCCTGCTGCTCAGTGCAACTGAGCACGGGGCCAAAGGGAAATATTGGCACAGCGTCCCTCTGCTGCCATCAAGGCTGCCAGGCTGTTGAAACTCTTCCCAAAGAAGAAAGGCCCAGTTATACATTCACTTAAAGTATTGCTGTGGGTATTTTTTTTTTGGTACATATTTATTTCTTTAATCATTAACATCAAATTAAGGGAAAACAGACTTTTTTTTTTACTGTGTTTTATTTTACTGTGGAATGAGGAGATGATATTTTTGGAAGAAAACATGGTAATCACATAAGAGTAAAAGCTCTGAAAGGCTCTTCATCCTATCTGAGATGGTGAATCACTAAGTTCTGCAGGAGAAATGATGGTCAGCTCAAATTCCGAGGGTATCCCAGTGACTCATGCCAATTGTAATCACCCGAAGTACAGAGAATTTTTTTATGTACCTCATAAAAGTCCGTGTTGCTATAATGTCTTTCTCCCTGGGGATGGTGATATGGCACGTTAGCTCCCCTACAAGACCCTGAGGTCCTTAAGGGTCAGGACTATGATTTTCTCCTTTAGCCTCAGGTCTTACATGAGGTCTGACCTGGGGTAGACGTTCAGCCAGTGGTTCCTGAAGTGAAGAACGTGCCCCACCAATTAAGTCCCTCCCTGGCCATTTCTATGTTGAGGGATGGAAAATCCTTTAACTTGTTCTTTCATGGGCCTGATTTCTGTACATTCAATCATTTTTTCATAACCCATTACACATTGATTTTTCCATATTTCTTTTTAAAATGTGACAACATATTCAAATAATAGTCTTACAAATTCAGACTACCCAAGATGGATTACTTTACAGCTTATGTATCTAATGTTGTTTGTAGTGTATCCTCAACCATGTTGCATGTTTATGACATTTAAAGATCTGACTTCATAAGACTAAAAATGTAGTTCTTATATTCCGACATTCATTTATTTTCAAGATAAGCAAATAAGATAACCTTCATATTTGAGAGATGATAGAAAGAAAAGTAATAAAGGTTTCTTGCTAAATTTTTTAAAGGTTTATTGTGACAAATGAAATGACAGCAAGCAGAGAAGATACCAATAACTGTGTACTAAATGACTCACATAAGTTGGAGTTTCACTCACTGGGAATCCTGTATTTCTTGGGGACCAACATCACCAGTGGTAGAAAAAGGGTCAGAGGAGTGGTAGAATGATATTATAGGATTATAGAGGTGGATGGCTTTTCCCTCTAAATTTACAGGAAATATAAGAAACTCTAACTCTGGAATTTTTCTTTACTTGGTTATTATAATTATTGCTTAATATTATTAAGGTTAATTATGTATTATAAATTGAATAATAAAAGACATTCTTAAATAAAAGTTAAATTTTATCAGGACATGTTATTAAGGTGAGGTCAGAGAGATTCCTTCTTTATAGATGCTTAGCAGGAGTAGAGAGAAATTTCTTCCAGGTATGGTTTGAATTTGGGCACTGCCAGCAGGTCAAGAAATGATTCAGATGACCCCCTTCTCACCACCACCTTGTCATCACAAGTGATGTCAGAGGAATTTGTGGAGTGGGGTTTAGGAGAAAACATATCTTCGTATGAGTAGAGCCCTATTCTCCTCAATATCCCCTTGAGTTTTCTGTCCCAAGGCAAGAAACTATACTCTCAAACTAAGCTCTTTTACAGCACTTACACTGGATTAAAGCTAACTTTTGCCCATTTGAGTAAGATTTTCACTGGAGTTCAGACTAAGCTACACAGCAAAGTGATTGTTGCCAGGATAATTCACACATCGAGTTTCAAGAGGAAAAGGACATCCATTTTTCCTCTTGTTGCCAATTTTAAGAGTCGAAGTTTAAGATTTTGTTTTGTCATAGGAAAGGAGGTGTAAAATATTTCTGTGACTCATAAGCAATAGTGGAAACATTGTCTTGTTTGTTAAAATGACTTACAAGTGAATCTTTCAATAATCGGTAGAGTCACAGTACATTTCCCTTTTGATTCTCATTATATATTCTTTCTTTTTAAATTGCCTTATTATTTTATGACCCTCTCCCCCTTGGGTTTCCTCTTTTTTAGTAAAATGGCAAAACTGGAGGAACTTGAAGAAATTGATCTCAGTGGAAACAAACTGAAAGCCATCCCGACGACGATCCTGAACTGCAGGCGCGCGCACACTGTGGTCGCTCACTCCAACTGCATCGAGGTCTTCCCCGAAGTCATGCAGCTCCCAGAAATCAAGGTATGAGGTTTGACTCCATAAACTCCCAGCTTCTGGTCAGCACAGAGAATCTTTTTTCTAACCCGCCAGTTCAGAGTGCTTGCACTGGATTTCCTCAGCATGAAGACTTGCTCCATCCTTCCTAACCACCGGACTACACTGTGAATAAAAAGGTGGAGAAAACACCCAGTAGACAAGAAACACTGGACTGGGACTTGGGAAAATTGTGTTCCGGGCCCCATCCCTAACCAGCTGCATGACATGAGGCTAGCCACATAGCCACCTGACTCTCCCAGCTGTCAAGCAGTACTTGTCCTCCTTATTTAGCCTTATTTGAGCCTCCTTGTTTGAACCTTGAAGGCTCAAAAACTGAATCAGGTGGGACAGCAGTTTGGCCACGTTAACTGTACTACTGCACACCCTCCCCTCATTAAATAGCACCCACCACCTCAGTCCTGACCAGTAATCATTCTCTACACAGATACAGCTTCATTCCTGCCACCATTCATTCATTTCAATTTAATGAAACTGGTAGAGCAGATATTATTCCCATTTTATAGTGAGATGCTAAAAAGGAATTGATTTGTGTAAACGAAGGCAGCAAATTGGTTGCAGAAACAGTCTGCAACTGCTGACTCAGGCTAGACGCATGGGATAAAACCAGTTCATTAGAATGAAAACCATCTAACTTTCTATGCAAGTGTTTTTGGTGTAAAAGTAAGAAGTTCTTTAATATAATTTTTCATTTGTATCTTAGCATTTCTGATTATCAGGTTTGTGCTTAATAAAAAACACTCAGTGGATATAGACTTGGACCATATTCTAATCTCCTAAAAAGAAACAAAAGTCATCTTGCTTGACCATTCTTCACATTTGAGGCACTTTGTGATATAAACTTTGTGTGTATCACACAAAGTGTGATATTAGCTATATTAGCTATAGAGTAAATATTAGCTATAGAGTAAATATAAGTCCTCAGCATGGTTCAACTGTGATGTTGATTATATGGAGCAGGTGTTTTGGCTGATGATCAACACAATCCAGGAAATCTACTGCTTAAGCAAATGCCTCTTTGCCTCCAGCACAGGAACAAGGTTGAGAGCTAAGTGTTCCAGGGGCTGTAACAGTGCCCGTTGCTGGACATGGGCTTGCTAACTTGGTCTCTGTCCATTGTGCACAGTCGTACACCCACAAGGAGAGAAGGGCCTAAAAATTAAACTCCCAATTACTGGTCCCAATTTCTGTACCCATCTTTTAGTGTTTATAACTCTTAATTGTAGATTAGGGTTTTTTTTAAGTATATTGTTTAAAATACAGAAAGACATTTAAACTTTCCAGGTTGACTAGATTTTGCAAAATACGAATCTTGCTCTGTGAAAGTGCATCCTCTCCTAGACCCTTGCTTGGATTCCTGGATTTAAAGTCAGTGCCTTCTATTTCCATTTAACTCCTTTCCTGCTCTCTTTAGTCTGCACCCTGCTTTACAGCTCTTTTTAAAATTTTACTTCTGTTACTGCTTTTTAAATATTTTTCTTTCTTTTGTTCTTTGATTTATTTTAGATCTTAGCTATCTTATCTTAGCACTTTCCTTATGTTAGCAATGTCCACTCTTTGCCACCCAGCTCTTAGTTACCAGTGGATATTCTATCGTCGGGTTTTTTGTGTGTGTTGGGGGCTGGAGGTAGGGAGCACTATCAAGTGTTCTTTATATACAAAAGTATATGTTTTGCAGCCCTAGACAGATAATGTTACTGAAAAAGTAGTTATTTAGGGCTCTGAATTGATATTTTAGTGTTCTTTCTTGTAAGGATATTTTAAGTTATAGTATAAGTATTTATGCACATTTAAACCATCCAAAAGAAAATTCCTGATAAAAATAGTTGCTGTATCTAAAAGAAGATACCTATGAGAGTCTTCACTGCACACTGAGCCCTAAAGCATGTTTTTAAGGTAAAAGAAAGTGTTTTTCCTGAGTTAAAATATTCCAGCCTATATTAAAATTTTATTGAGTTAGTAACCCTAGATTATATTCCTGTTGCTTCTTGAAAATAAAGTGCAATAATTGTAAAATATTTCATAAAAGGTATTAAGATCATTGCAGTTATAAAAACTTACTAGGTAACATATTTAAAGAGGGATGAAACCCTGGTATATCTAACTAGCTAGTTCTCTCCAAGCAGTAGAATCTGTTCAGACATTAAAGGAAAGTGCTTGCTCACAGCTTTATTACCAATTATTTTAAAGGGTAAACAAGTCCCCTTACTAAAAGATATATATGTTAAGTGTCTCTTTTTAAAACTTGAAAAATTAAACCATATTCCTCCACCCCTAAAACAGACTATCTGCACCTTCTGATCTTGGATAAAATTGAGGTCTAACCTTTTGTCATTTGGTACATTCAGTGAGGTCTGTTCATGTGAGCATCAGGCATCAATTTCTCTACTTAGGCAGAAAGTCATATAAGTTGTTAGCAGGAAAAAAAGTATATTTTTCAGAGTTTTCCAGTGAGCCCAAGTGGACCCAAAGCCATAGCACTTTTGTTCCTTTCTATTATTGTCTTCACCTTTGTTTAGCACTTTCTAATTAATCTTCCAAACCCCTGCCACCAGACCTGTATTCCTGGAACATGTCCTGTTCTATTCTGGTTCAAAACTGACAGAACTTCCTCTGGATACAGATTATTTCTCATTCAGCTAGAGATAAACAGAATCCCAAGTCACCACATAGGCTAGGCTTGGCTTGGTTGATCCAGGCCCAAGTTCACACTTGGGCTGCTAGTGGCTGATGAACCCAATCAGCCATTGGTAATGTAGGAGTTTTACAACAAAACCCAAGCATTTAATTGAGTAACTTCCAGTTACTGACTTATTCCAACGCTTTTTGCAGTGTGATATAAGTGTGCTCCATATAATCAACATCACAGTTGAACCATATTAAGGTCTTATATTCACCATGACACAAATGGTGGATGAAATTCGTAATTTAAACACCATATCAGCAACTTCTTTGTCAAATTTTCCATGTTACTATGGTGTCTTGATTCTAATTACTGAGTATACAGCATCTTTGAAAATATATTAAATTCTCTCCACAAGGTTATCTTCATGTTTGTGCTATGCATTAACAAACTACTTGGATAAGTTGAGAGAACTCATCTCCTCAGATCTTTGTTATTTTTACTGGGAAATGAAGTACAAAGTATTTTTAATACTCCTCACTTTTGAGAACAATGGTTGCAGGAAGTTGAGTATCCCTTAGAATCAAGCCTTGTTTGTTGTTTCTAAAGTGAGATGAAAGAGACAGAACCAGCTCAGTCACAAACACAAGAAGAACATGGAGAAATGGCTGGGTCAGAATGAATGAGAGAAAGGGAATTCTTTGGAAGTAGGATAATGGAAGAAGACAGATCAGGGACCACTTAGGTCTCATCAGTTGGGTATAGCTGACCTAGTAGACTCAAAAGCTCATGTAGTAGGCACCTGTACTACTTAACCGAAAACCAGAAACCAGGAGCAGTCATCATTATGGTCCTGGAATCGGGTAAGAAATAGTTATTTAGGAAACTTTCTAACAGTTGGAGAATCTGGCATGCATTCCTTTTTGAGACAGGGCTCCATACAAGGGCTAAGAAAGAGGAATGAAGCAGTGCTGATCAGAAAGTGGCCTTTTTATACCACTTTTCTTCCTGCCTCACTAGCAGCAGACCAGCAAGAAGCGATGACTGCATATTCTCTCTCTTTCAAAATTGCTGTGATGGATTAAACTCAGACTGTTTGGCTTTTTAACTCTAGTTTAAAAAATCATTTCAGCAAATCTTTTAAATCTTAGAGCCATGCCCTTTTCAATAAAAGACTGGCTGCATCTCATGAAGTGGGTTGGTGTACATCAGATAAACGGCTGGTCCTCTGTGAGCTTGTGAATAGTAAAAGTATCCCTTCAGAGATGCTCCCGGAAAAAGGAGCACCTATGGCCTTGAGTCCTCACAGAAGTAAGCTGTGAAGTGGTCAGCTGTGCTCTTCAAACTCTTCTGCCCCTAAGGTCAAAAGGAAGTGACCTCATAGTCCCAGAAATCTGGGATATGGCCTGGAATTGCCTGTAAATTTCTTTCAAGTCCTCCTTTTGATCTAAAATTACACGATAATTTTGTGTCCTAGGTTTTACCATTTCATTTAGTTTTAATGTAAAAATAAAGGCCCTTCCTCTTCTGAATCTTTTAGTAAAACAAGCATGGGCCAGGTGGCCTATAAATTTGGGGTATACCACTGAGACCCCCCCAAGGGCATACATAGCCAATTTTAAGAAGTAATGATATAAAGGAATTGCTCAGTTTATATAGGAGGCATTTTCTCAAGGTCATATTTTGCTAATAATTTAGTGTTTCAGGGAATTCACTGAGGAATAGAATTTGGAGGAATAGAATGCCATTTTGTGGAATGAGAATTTTTTTAAACATAATTTTACCAACTATTGTTTTTATCAAATTTTTGCCAATAAAGTTTCCTAAATCTAAAATCCAGTTGGGAAAAATCACAGATTGTGTATGTAAATTTAAAAGGAGGGCTTTTTGCAAGATTAAAGGTCTTCTTTGGCAAACCTAAAAGGTGAGAAGGTTTAAACAACATATATTTCTGAATAATTACAGACAAATATGATTATTTTAAAAAAAATAGAACTTCAGCTTTGGCTTTGGGGTCTGTATTTGGGTAAAAGGTTCAGACTGACTCAGTTGGTTTACTTAGATGTATGAACATCCTACAGTAATGATCACTTAGCCTTGTACAACATCAGGAATGTATAGTAGTTTGTTTTAAGAAAATATGACTTAAAGTTCCATAAGGAGAAAGAATATACATGTGTATGTTTTACTATTAAGCTGAAATGTTCTGGCCCTCTCTGTGTAAGTGTAAGGGGGAGGCAGTACAGACTGCTTCTATGTGGGACGCAGTCTGTAGTGCACCGTTTGGCCCTGCCTGCCTTCCCAGCCTCATCTTCTGCACTCAGGCCTAACCATCTCCAGCCACACCAACCGCTTGTGGTTCATGTCCTGGTCTGTCATCTGTCATTCGTGTCTCCTGCATTGTGCACATGCCGTTAGCTCTCCTGTTTTCACCTGCCTCATTATCCTTAACTCTGATTCTCCACAAAAATCCCCTCCCAGAAAGCCCTCCTTGAGGTCCAGTAGCTGCCCCTTCACTGTCACAGTCCTGCACACTTGAGGTAGTACTTTTTTGTCCCCTCCTTTAGCCTGGGAGTCCTCAGGGAAGAAACTGTGTCTGCTATCTCTATAGATCCCTGATGTCTGATTTACTGTCTGCCACTTTATAGGTGCTACATAAATGTCCTTTTGAATGAATAATTGCATTTATTTGCTAATTAGAAATTCAGAATGAAAATTAGTGACCCTGGTCAGGTAGCAGCCTTAACCTCCTGAGAGCAAGGGAGTGCGCAGGGTGCTAGGGAACCCCGTGTGGGAACCATGCAAGCTGTTGGCAGGGGCATCTGATTTAAACAGGGGCTGTAGTGGAATTGACATTCAGGTGAGTCTCAGAAGAACAAGGCAGCTTTCACCAGGTAAAAAGCCTGGAGATTTCCATTCACTGAGAATAGAATGTACAAAAAGGCACAGACAGATGAAAACAGGACACATGCAGGAACTGGAATTCACTTAGACATAGTGGAATATGGAGGATGAGTGAGCAGGGGGTGCAGGATGGGGATGAAGGGCTGCATTTGACATACTAAGGAGTTTGGTGGCAGATCCAAGGGCAGCAGGGAGCAGCTGAAAGACTGAAGCTGGAGTGTGATCAGGTGGAACAAATCACAACAGAGAGTCACCCTGACAGCACTATGGGGGGTGGACCCGGAGGGCAGGAGACTGAAGGCGGCTAGGATGCACGCATCCTCCAGGGAAACGTGATGTGGGGCAGACAGGAAAAGGGAACTGGCTGCAGGAATTCAAGACTTGATGACCAAATGGGCCTGGGTGGGAGGAGTGCATGAGAACCATCGATCTGCATTACTGTCACCAGCATTCTCTTTATAAGTAAATACACTCCTAAACTCATTTTATAAAGAATGAGCAATTTATCATCTGTACAACTCTGAAAGTTTAAATCTTTAAGTAACATTAAAAACCAGTGCTGATCTACTTCAAGAAATTTAGTAATGCTCTAAAAAGTCTTTAATCTTTCCCCGTAACACATGCTCTGATCTCTGAATGTGTTTCTGTCAACCACTTGTGTTCCAAGTGACCCACACCTGTCAGTCCTTAAGCTCACATTTCATCACCACCCCGCTGATTGCATGTACACCATTTGTGGTCTTCTCTGTGCTGGTGTATACTGGCTGTGGTAACAGAATAGCCCATTATTAACCAGTATTATCCGTTTTTCATTAAAGTCCAGTTGACTATTCATGCAACCATTATTTATAATTGGAAAAACAAAACCAAAAAGGAGATGACCATTTCCCTATTATTACTTTTAGAAAGTATTATGGCCATTAAACTGTTATGGGAGTGAGGATACAGGGTAAGTGAAATGTAATGAAATTGTACCTACATTCATGATTTTTAAAGGTTTTTTTGATATTAATAATAACACACAAAAAAATGCTAACACTGTTAGGATGCTAAATTTAGTGGTAAGTTTTCTAAGCTTTTCTGTTTGTCCAACTTTTTATAATGTGGTTATTATGCTTTCATGATAGTAATTGTTTAAAATTGCAATATAATTTTACATCATCGTTACTGTGTAGTAGCAAGGGTATGAAACAGTCTGTGTGGAAACATTGCATTGTTTGAAGTCAGTTGAGAATATATTTCCCCAAAAATATAGGCCTTCATTTCACCCAGTCTCTATCCCTCTGCAATCCATAATAGATTTAAATTCTATAAGAATTCTTCCAAATAAAGATGATTTTGTCCACTTATGAGATTCTAAAATTCTTGGGTACAATTTGCCTTTCAAAACATCTTAAGATTTTTAATAGACTCATTAGGCATTTTTTTCTTAATTATAATAAATAAGGTGCCACCCCAAGCCAGATAACGAGTAGCTTCCCACCCTGTTCTGCCAAACCCTGGGCTGCACATACTCTTATCCAGAAGAATTGCCAAATACTCTTGTTCTGTCTTTTGAGCATGTGAGCCTTCCTTTACCCTGGTTCCCTGCTCCCACAGCAGAAGTGCAGCAACTCATTTTAGGGCTGACTTCATCTAAGCTGTACATTGGTCTTGTGAGAAAGGAGGCATTCCCATTCCCAGATAACTCATAATTTTGGTTGTAATCAATATGCTGACCCTTTCTGTGGTTGTTTTCCAAGTGAGATTAGCCAAGAGCTATTGAAGAGTCCAGGTGCTGGATGCCTGGAGGACAGGAATCCTGTTTGACTCATGCGTTTTGCCTTTCATGTGGCAGGCAGGCATGCCTACTAGTCTTGTACCAATTTCTTATTTCGCTTCTTTTGAGTTATCTTCTCATTTTGGATGTTTGTTCCTTGCCTTTTCCACATTTTGATGTTGTGACTGTAACCCTCATGGCCACATCACGTGCAGATACTTTGTGAGCATTAAGAAAAACTATACTTAGGGTTTTTCAGTCAGTGCTTCATTTTTTTAATGGAGAGGAAAACTTAAAAAGATAAAAATGGGGAGAATAAAGAGCATGGATTTTTTCTTACTCAAAGAAACTAAAAATGTTAACTGCATTTAGCAAAATATGTCTTAAATGTTTATAGCAGAGCAGCAGACAAATTTATTTTTCTGCATTTAGCCCGTGTAGTGTAGTGAATGGTCAGACTGATGGTTCTGCAATGAGGAGGAGCAGAGAACCACCTGGACAACTTCTCCAGGCTAACCCTTCGTGTCTCCACTTGTTCCTTCAGTGTGTGGACCTGAGCTGTAACGAGCTAAGCGAAGTCACTTTACCAGAAAACCTGCCTCCAAAGCTGCAAGAACTAGACCTCACCGGAAACCCTCGACTTGCCCTTGATCACAAAACCCTGGAGCTGCTCAAGTAAGTGGTTTATGAAGTGCCACCACCTCCTCAGTGTTCACTGACAGTGGATTTATAGCTTAGTGAAAACATTAAACAGAATTTGAAGCATCCATTGACCTATTAGATGTGTCTGCACACAGTTGAAGTCATTTGTGAGTCTGGTTTGCCAAAATGGGGGGCCAAAAAATACTTCAAATAGGTACTCATCTGTCCTTTCAGAAAGTTTTTGAGAAGGTATCCAGACAGAAAGAGAATGAGAATAATGAATACAAAGAGGAAAACAGAAAGACACAGGGGAGAGAGAGCAATAAACATCTAACACATAGATTCACATCTCGGTTGCTGATAATGTGGTGTGATAGTTAATGCAAATATTATGAAAGAATTTTGAAAGAGATGCATAATGTGGGGGAGATTAACAATTTGGAACAAAAATCCAAGTGATCTGAACAAAACTGGGAGTGTGGAGCAATTAGATGTTAGGTTCTCTTCCTATTTTGGGAAAAGGTTCACTGAAACTAATTTTATATGTTGATAAAAAATTTTATTTTGAATTACAGATTAAAGTTCACCATGTAAAACATTAAAGGTAACTTCATTAAGAAAGGTGTCTTTATGAGAATGTTTGCCACAGAACTCTAGATGTCTGTCAATAGAAGCAAATAAATATGCTCCACAATTGAATAAAAACAATGATGTAAACTTACATTACTAACCTGAAAGATCTCAACATATGATGGCAAGTGAAAAGAATATTTATAAAGAAATTTGTAAAGTGTAATCCCACTTTTTGCAAAATAAATCTGTGTGCATTGGTTTTATGGACATATAGGATTATGGATGGTCTTTATTCTTTAAACTTTAATGACTTTTCAGAATTTTTGCAATGTATCTTAACAGTCTTGAACATTGACACATTAGTTACTGTGTATGCCATCTATGCTTAGAACCCTGTTGTAATATCTGTTGCTTTGAGTCATTTTCCGTTATCTGAGAAAAAAAATGAAAAGGAATAGGATTTTGAAAAGAGTAGTAGTAATGGTTCATTAATACTATCCTCAGCTTTAGTGCAAACCAGAATTCAAGAATCACTTTAAGGTGATTCCTAGATGGAATTGGCCTATTTAGTGCCTGTTTGTTGACATTTTGAGGACTTAATGAGAACACTGATTTCAATATATAATTGTAGAATATTGCCTGAGTGTCTTAGGAAGCCACAGGGGACCTAGGCGCTCTCCATTATTTATCAGTATGTGAAACATTGGTCAAACCCAACAGTGTGCCCAGAACTGTTTTCTCATTTATAAGATGAAGAATATGGCCCATACACTGTCTAAGGGACTTCTCAAAACTAAGAGTGCGTGGATTACCAAAATATATTTCATCTTTATATATGTAACTGTTAAGTATTTTTACAAATACAATGTAAAATTTTGTGTAAAGAATAATTGTATCAAAACGTGTGAATACATGGAAGTAGCTGTTTGAAGAAAAATGTCGGCTGACTTCTCACCGCACACCAACAAACCCCAGCTAAACCGAAGAGCCCGATCTATCAAGTGAAATACTTTTTTTAAAGTGAAATACTTTTTTAAAGTGAGAAAGAAATCATGTGACTATATTCACAAACTAGGAAAGGACTTTTTAGGCCCAAAAGGGAGAAAAATCACAAGAAGAGAAATTAATATATATATATAGATAGATTAGTTTTGATATTTATAGATATGAGAATTATTACTATTTATATATATACTTTTTATACAGAAATGTTTTAAATGTCTATTCCAGAAGATATCAAGAGTAAATCTGAAAGGCAAATGGCTAACAAGAAACACTTGCAAAAAATGTGAAAAATAAAAGGACTAATATTGGTAATAGAAAATGTTCTTATAAGCCAGTAAGAAAAGTACTCAAACAGAGAAGAAGTGGAGACCATTAACATTTAAAAGAAGTGCAAATAGTTACATGAAAAGATCATGTTCAACCAATTAGTATATCAAGGAAATATTAAATAAAATATTTAAATGATAACATTTTTCCCCCTTAAATGAGTGCTACCAGAAGGCTGTAAATTGATATAACTTTTCTTAAAAACTATTGGCCACATGTATCAAGCTTTTAAAAATACTCACATACTTAGTAATGGTAAAAAAAATTAAAACTGTTTGAAAAAGACATATGCACTCCTATTGTTTATCACAGCACTATTTACAATAGCCAAGAAATGGAAGCAACCTAAGTGTCCATCAGTAGATGAATGGATAAAGAAGATGTGGTACATATACACAATGGAATATTACTCAGCCATAAGAAGAAAACAAATCCTACCAATAGCAACAACATGGATGGAGCTAGAGGGTATTATGCTCAGTGAAATAAGCCAGGTGGAGAAAGACAAGTACCAAATGATTTCACTCATCTGTGGAGTATAAGAACAAAGCAAAAACTGAAGGAACAAAACAGCAGCAGACACAGAACCCAAGAATGGAATAACAGTTACCAAAGAGAAAGGAACTGGGGAGGATGGGTGGGAAGGGAGAGATAAGGAGGAAAATGGGGCATTACGATTAGCACACATAATGTAGGGGGGGGACATGGGAAAGGCAGTATATACAGAGAAGACAAGTAGTGATTCTATAGCATCTTACTACGCTGATGGACAGTGACTGTAATGGGGTATGTGGGGGGGACTTGATAATGGGGGAGTCTAGTAACCATAATGTTCAAGTAATTGTACATTAATGATATCAAAATTAAAAAATGATAAGATTTAAAAAAATTTAAACTGATCAGAAATATGGTGTTCATTTTAGGCACAGAGATAATCAAGATATCTCTATATTTAGGATGAATATAAAATGACATGGGGAAATGTTCATGATGTACTTAGAAAAAAGATACAAAGCCACATAGATAGAATGACCCCACTGTTAAATATGCTAAGAGAAAAGCTATTTGTTAAATTCTCCATAAAGAACCTATGTTGTTACTGGAGTGGCCTGAGCTACTGCAGTGAAACACAAGGGCACATTCAGATTTTTTTAAAAGTGAGGAACAGACAATGAAATCATAATACTGTTAGGTAAAAACATTACCTTCTGTTTAACATCTAAGAGGTTATGGCTTCTTAATAACTTGGGGAGCTTCCATATCTAATGTAATACCTGCCCTTTTAGAGGGTTGGCGTTGGTTCTGCATGGACCAGCATAGTGCATACGGTGGCTCTACTGTGACTGAGCTCCTGCTCCCAGGTTCTCTCAGACTTCTTAAAGATGGACAGGAGTCAACATTCAGGCCATTTCAGACAGCTGCTCACCCACACTGTAATGAGCTAGACAGAGAATAAGAAATTGCTGCTTCACTGGAAAGGATTATGGGGGCGTTTAAGGGTTATTTTTCTTCCTTAATAATCAGGCTGAGAAATGGAATTACTTCTTTGAAGGCTGTGCATTCTGCAAAAAGTATAATTAAATGTCTTTAGAAGTGAGCCTTAGATTTTCTCTAGAATTCAGAAAAGCGTCACAGGTGTGGTGAGAGCCTTAAGGTATGCCTCAGAATCCACTGCATTGCTGACGATGCTACACGGGTAAAACTTGGTACCAGGTAACATGGACAGCATATAATGGCCTGTTGTCTTTTTAATGCTCTTTTATTGGTAAACTCTGAAAATATGCTGTATGCTTTAAAATTAAGTATTAATTGGATTTTAGGATTTTCTGTTGGCACCATCTAGGATTTTTGTGATTTTTAACTTTTTGGGGTAAAGGGAAAAGTGAACATTTGCTGGTAATTCAAGTAGAAACTTTCCTTTAGCAAAATATTCTTAAATTTAAAGAAGTTGCCACCAGCTATTTCTAGAATTACAGTGAATACTGTTAGATATTGATTTGCTTCTTAGAGTTGAATGGCTCTTATGGAGGGTATTCAGTATTTGTTGTATTTTGGAGTTACTGAATGCAAACACATTTAAATTCTTGAGGTCATGACAAAAGTGTTTAGGTGTTGTTTAAGTTGAGAGATTATGCATGTAGCTTGTTCTCTGTTTACATAATAGTGTCAGTGGGGTCGGGGGCTAGTGGCAATTTACAAGTAAGCAGCATTATTTCTCCATGTGGTAGCCAGCCTTTTTAAAAACCTGCTGCCCATCTACATGACTTCCTGTTAGGGGCACTGAATGCTTTCTAGTAGGTTGGTTTTGAATAAACTCCATCTGCATTTACCCTTTTCATATTTCTGTCTTGGGTCCTGTCCTGTTGGACCGGTTATAGCATATGGGAGCTAGGGCAAGATAAGAACTTGTCTCATAAGATAAGGTATAATTCACAGATGTTCCCCTCACTTAACTTTGTATAATTACATGACATGAGTCTTAGCATGGATGGCTGTGCAAGCAGGGAAAGAATTGGAAGCTCCAGGGGATGGTGTCCTCAGTAATATTTGTGAAATATTTGAAGGAGTAACATGGGCAGAAATTGGATTTGAGGATGAATGTTGCCAAATGCTCTCACATCATCTAAACAATATGATTGTGTCTTAAGTTTCATTCTGCTCAAATCTCCGTGTTGTTCTTACAAGAACATAACCAACTTACCTAGTTAACTTTTCTTTTCTCATGCCATGGTTGAGAGCTGTCCTCTTTCCCAGGAGAAAGTGGCCACCGAAGGGAGGTGTGTGAAAGTCTCTAATAATTGCAGTGTGAAGCTGATAAAAACTAACTTTCATGTTCTGTATATATGCCCTTGTATTTTCATTATGATGAGTAGCTAGTTCTTGTTGCTGATGAATATTGTAGATACATTGAACACAGTAAGAAATGGTTAAGTACAGAGTGCTTTGTGGGTGTTTTCATTTCTCAGATAAAGGTAGAAATTTGCACATCTGATTTTAATGATTCCTGTCCCCTCCATTTCTCTTGTTAGTAACATCCGCTGTTTCAAGATTGATCAGCCATCCGCAGGAGACGCATCTGGAGCCCCAGCTGTATGGAGCCATGGCTACACCGAAGCTTCAGGGGTGAAAAACAAGTAAGTGTGTGAAACTTTGGAGTGAGAACTGCCTCTAGTCTCAGAAGGAAACCCCACTAGTGCACACTTTCCTCATATTTATTTGAGCATGTTTCCCCAAAGTGAGGCCCCCTTGTGACTTAATGTTTGAACATTGAGCTAGGCCCTGCTTGGCATTACATACTCTGTCTTTGTGAGAGCTGTTGCTAGGATACAGTGTAACTGACACATTATATCTATGTGAGAGGCCAGTGTTTGGAGAAGGCATAAGTATTGAAATGCATCCCTGCTCTTTTGAAAGCCCCTTTATCTTCTCTGAAGCCTGTTTTCCAAGCAAAAAAGGGATAATATTAAAGGAGAAGTAGCTTCAATTCCCATATTTGAGCTCACTTATATTATTGACCAGTCACTGGTTCTGTGGAGCTATTTTTCACAATCTAAATCAGCTTGCAGGAGTGTGATGTCCATTCCCTGTAATGTCAACTGCTTTTCTTGCTACCAGGACTTGTCAGTCTGTTTTTCTTCCCTATTTTCATCAACCTTCTCTGTCTTAGATACAAATGTTGATTTTCCTGAGAATTCTAATCAAGCTCTTCAGACTTGCTTGTTTTTTATGAAGAGGTGCTAATAATTAGTAATAGAAATATAAAGAATCCTATAATTAAAATAGTCATAATTTAATTAGCTATGGTATAAGAACAAAATATTGAGAATAGAGGAAGAACAGAAAGTGGAGGATGGTCTTAAATAATAGCTAGCATTAGTATTCAATGCTGGGTGCACATTAGAATCAGTCAGGAGAGGAACTTTTAAAAAATTCTCCGACGTAGGCTTATTGAACCAGGACATTTGAAAAAATCTCCCCAGAGGATTCTGATATGCATCCAGGATTGAGAACCACTGGCTAGCTGAATACTCTTTGTGGAAAATAAAGGGTGGCATGGCAGTTGCCATGCTGACTACTTTTCTTTTAGGATAGAAAACAGAATCAACTCAAGCTCTGCATCTAATCTTTCCTCTTTCCTCTTTCCCTAAGGGTGTGATTTGGCACTGTGCCATTTAGAGAAGAAGTAGGCCCCCGTTTCAACACCTCCATTCCATTTGCCAAGTGAAGGCAGAGTAACCAGTCCTGGTTGTTGCATTCATTCTATGTACTTTGCACTGTATATCACTGTATTTTGGGGAGATGGTGAGAAATTAGTACATTCTTTGGGGCAAAGTTCCTTTCTAGAGATCAATAAATTTTTAGAGTAAAGACCTTATGTCTTAAAACCACCAGTACGTGAAACTGCTTTCTAATTCCAGAACAATGACATGAAACCCAAGATTGGTTTTTCATCATCTCTGGATATTAAAATTTATTATCTACTCATATATTAATGAAGAAAGTGACCAATTAGATCTGGTTTTTCTGCATAGTTCCCCCTTCCACAATTACTTTTTTAAAAATGTGTTATATTGAAGTACAAAATGGGTATGGAAAAGTACACAGATGATAGGCATATGACTAACTCTGTGAATGGTCCTACCATCTGCAAACCACTACCTAGATCAAAAAATAGAATGTTACTAGTATCTCAGAAATCTATGCCACCCCTGGCTCTCACTTGATTTTCCCTTGCTTGTTTGGTTTTGCCAGCAGAAGTTTCTCAAGTGTTCTCTTCTTGATTTGTAGATCAAGTGGTCTTTCATCTACATCTTGCCATCCTGATGGAGGAGAGAACTGTGCTTGTCCCTGCCCGCAGGTCTCTGTAGATCTCTGTACCATCTCTCCTTCCCCAAGGAGTGCAGTGCTGCCTCCATCTCAGCTCATTTCAGATCCTTTGGGGAAACCCAAGCCGGAGCTGCAGCTGGATAATTTAAGTTCTTCCTCAGACTAAAAAATAAACAGGAAGCTACAGTGGAAAAGAAGAATCACTATTGTACTTTTAAAAAACACATTATGTCCTTTTCTTTTTTTTTATATCACCCCCATTCTGACTAGCAAGAAGAAAGATAGAATTATAAGGTGATTTAATATTATAGTATTAAATTTTACTTTGCCACTGGTTACCGTATCATTTGGCATGATTTATTTTTCTTAATAAATGGAGGCAAGAATTTCAGAGTACTGAGATAAGAGGCAGACTGCTTGGCTTTGAATCTGGGCTCTAAACTTACTTGCTCTCTGACCTTCTGCAGTTACTTAACCTTTCTTTGGCTTAATTTCCTCATCTATAAAATAACACTAAAAATACTACTTGTCTTCACAGGGTGGTTGTAAGGATCCCCTTGGTTACATATGTGAAGCACTTAGAACAAGTCTTGCTGTATAATAAACCCTGTTTAAGTGTTAGCTACTATTATTGTTAATGATAGTGATTATCACTATTGTTATTTATCCCCAAACTCCTTAGGAGCAGGGATTATCTTTTCAGGTTCATATCTCTTGTTTAGCTGTGGTATATATCAGGTACTTGGTAATTTTTTTCTTTTAATGAGTTTATATACAGTAAGAAGGTATGATTTATATTCAGTAAAATTCATCCTTTTTAGTGTGCGAATCTGCAGCTAAAGATGATGAAAGAATATCACTATTTAACCACCACCAGTGAAGTTATAGAGCAGTTCCATCACTCCTACAGAACTGCCGTGCCCCTCTGTTGTTAGTTCTCCCTATCTCCAACTGCTGGCAACTCCAGACTTGTGTTTTATTCCATTTGTTTTGCCTTTTCTGGAACGTCAATTCTCAATTCACCTCTGTCACTCAGCATGGTGCATTTTAGATTCATTTATGATGCTGCACGTGTTAGTAGTCTGTTCCTTTTTACTGCCGAGTATTACTTCATTGCATGAGTGTACTGTGATTTATCCATTCACCATTTGAAAGATAAATGATTTAGATTGTTTCGAGTTTTTAGCAAATACAAATAAAAATGCTATAAACTGTTACATACACGTTTTTGAACATATGTGTTCATTCTCTTAGGTAAATACCTGGAGTAGGATTGCTGGGTCATATGATAAACATACTTTTAATTTTATAAGAAACTGCTGAATGTTTCCCAAAGTGGCTGTACAGTTTTGTGTTCCCAGCAGCAAGTTGTTAGAGTTCCTGCTGCTCCACATCCTTAGCGGTACATGCTATCATCAGATGGTGGTAGTGATGGTGATTTGGGCCATTCTAATAGCAACACCTCATTATGATTTTAATTTGCATTTCCCTAATGATTAATGATGTTGATTGTCTTTTCACAATCTTATTTATCATCCATCCATATATCTTCTTTGGTGAGAATGTGTTCTTTCACATTGTGACTTTAGCTGAAGGCATTTTTGTAGACACCCGTCATCAAGTTATGAAAACTACCTTCTAATCATAATTTGCTAAGAGTTTTTATGATGGGTATCAGATTTTGTCATAAGCTCTTTCTGTATCAATTGAGGTGATCAGATTTTTCTTCCTTACTTTGTTAATATGATAAACTACATTGATTTTAAAACAGTGAATCAGCTTTGCATTCCCAGGATAAATTCCAGATGGTTATGATAAATTATCCTTTTTATATGCTACTGGGTTCAATTTCCTGGTGATTCATTGAACATATCTCTATTTATGATGGATATTAGCCTCTTGTTTTCTTGTGATGTCTCTGTCTGGTTTTATCAGGTAATGTTCACATTTTGTGGAAGAGTTTGTACAGAATTGATACCATTTCTTCTTTAATATCTTCCTTTGGTAGAATATATTCCAGTAAAGGCATCTAGGCCTAAAATTTTTTATGGTTTTTAACTAAACATACAATTTCTTTAATATAAGATTATCTCTTTCTTCTTGAATGAACTTTGGTAATTTGTGCCTTTCAAGGAATCCATTTCATCTAGTTTCCAAATTTACTGGCATAATTTTGTTCATAATATTCCATCTTATCCTTCTAATGTCTGTAGGATCTGTTGTGATGTCTCTCCCCTCTCTCATTCCTGATACTGGTAATTTGTATCATGTCTTTTTATTCTGATCAACTTGGTTTGAGGTTTATTAATTTTATTGATATTCTCAAAGAACCAGCTTTTGGTTTAATTTATTTTTCTCTGCTGTTTTTCTGTTTTCTGTTTTAGTGACTCCTCTTACTTTTATTACTTCCTTTCTGCTTGCTTTGGGTTTGTTTTGCTCTTACTTTTCTAGTTTCCTAAGGTGGAAGGATGCTTTTTTTTTTTTGGAGGTAATCAACATCTTTATAAATCGATCGTTTACAGTAAAAATAACATTTGGTTAAGGGGAGTCATGAAATCAGTAAAAGTAACATTGAATTTAAGAATTATACTAAATATTTATACAAAAGCACTGTACTTTATTTAACTCCCCTTGTGGTGATTAGAAACATTAAATAGGTAATGAGTTTTTTATTTGAAGTTCATTCTCCTCTTTGTGCTTCAGACCAAAGTGTTTTCCAGGCAGTTAACTAGGCAGGCATCAGGCTTGTTCTCTGACCTGCATTTCTTATTGTCCAGTTTGTGAACACTGTTGTTTCTCTCTTTTTCTGCTTTTTTAAGAGTTATTTGAGACTTTTCATGTTTTTATATACTTTTCTGATTTTTCATATTTTTTCTGGTTTTTTAGGTGTTACTACTTTTCTGCCCATTGTAGAAGTTCTCCTTAATAAATATTTTGTGAATGAATGTGGATATATGGACTCGTAATCTTGTATTATTTCCTCTGCCTCTTATTCTTTCTTTCACTGCCATTTAAAAATAAAATCGTACGTCTGAAACCAGCATAATATTGTATAGTAATTATATTCCAACTTAAAAAGAGAGAGGGGGAAGAAAGAATGCAGAGCTGAGGATCAAATTCTTAAGAAATTCATTAAAAACTCTTACTGCGAATTAGATAAATAACTAAAATTAGAAGAAGATAAGGGTGGGGGAAGCCATGTATGAAGTATAAATGTGTTAATCATTCTTTGCCTACAGAAATTGGTTGATGTAAGTTAGCTGATAATCAGCTTAATCTGTCAGAGGGCATGCAGAAAAGTGTGACCTGAGCTAGGCATAGCTGAATAAAAATAGAATTGGCTCAGGCATGAAGAAAGGAGTATGAGTAGACTTAGCACATTCTTGCTTTGTAGATTATGTGTCGCAGCCCTGTCGGTGAATAACTTCTGTGATAACCGGGAGGCCCTCTATGGTGTATTCGATGGAGACCGTAACGTGGAGGTGCCCTACCTTCTCCAGTGTACTATGAGCGACATTTTGGCCGAGGAGCTTCAGAAAACAAAAAATGAAGAAGAATACATGGTCAATACATTCATTGTTATGCAAAGGTAAAACTTACAGTCCCTGCTATGTTTTCTTGCTCTTCTTTGAGCATTTGCCCTCTGGTTAGAAAAATAAGTGCCCAATAATCTCAAAGCACTGTTGTTGAATATGGATTTTCAAGATCATTCAGGCAATTTGGTTTTGCCCAAGCATCAGGTATGGACTGTGTTCCACTTGAGACACTACTGATGTTCAGGCAGCGTTTGTAGGAGGCCAAGTCAATGACAGAAACTTAGTTTCTCTTAGAACTGCATCTCACAGCCTGTCATGATTCCAGAGCTTCACTGGATTATTCACAACACACTTCCACCTGCCCCTGGATCCCATGAGCCTGAGGACTGTTTCTATCTCAGTTTGTTCAACATAATGCATGCCTTTGTGAACTTGAAATGGTTAAATTTTAGGCCAGGAGTTAAATCATTCTTCATATATTGTTTTTTCCTCCTTATTAAATGTCCAAGGTAGTGTTACTGGCAGAATCTAGGCCAGTGCCTAGAGTTTTTGTCACTGTAGAAATTGTGGAATGTTGTTTGTAACTCCTAGAGCTGAATGTTATTAAGCATTCCCTCTTTCAAAGGATTGAATGTTCTTTTGTCACTCTACGGCCTTGAAGGTTGTAAAGAAATTGCCTGCCTATTAATATTGCACTGCAAACAGTGGCTCATGTGGGGCCAGGAAGTGCAGAGTGCTCCAAAGGTCATGGGGACAATGACAGTCTTCTCTCTTTCTGTCCTTTTTCTCTCCCTTGAGAGAAAGTATCTTTGTAACAGGGTAGGAAGGTATCTTTGTAACAGGGTAGGAAAAGTATCTGCTAAGGAATGCAGGTTTGGAGCAGCCTTTTAAGTTACCTAAGTCATGAGTAGTTCCCTTTTAAGAGCTGGGTAGAGGCCAGCCCCGTGAGGTTCTTTGCTATAGACTCATCTCTGTCTTTCACATTCTCGATGGACATGTACAATTGTATTGGATACTGAGAACAGCTAGTATTTAGTGAGCCCTTAATGTGTACAGTCATTATTCTAAATGCCTTACATGCCATAAATTTTCCCCAGAGGGGTTTAGAGAGGGGGACGAAGAGGAGTGGTCATGTGCCTGCAGTCTCTGGCGTGTGGGGAGAGGGGAGCAGCAGGCCGGATGCAGCAGGCCGGGGCTCCCTTACCCACACTGGCTCCTGGGGCTTGCAGTGTCACTTCGCCCCAGTTGTGAGCAGACATCTCTCTGTGTGCAGGTGTGTGTGTCAGATTACATGGGCCCTTTTCCTCGGAGAAGTTGCTGTGCCTGCTTTGGTGAAAGAGGCTGAATGGAACGCCCAGATTCTGTGTTCCTCCTCGCCCTGGCCACTGGTACAGTCTTCCTGTTGAATTAGCAAAACTGACACATGATGAGATATGTCTGGGTTTTTACCCCTTCTCTTTGGATTCTAGGAAACTTGGAACTGCTGGGCAGAAACTTGGAGGTGCTGCTGTCCTTTGCCATATCAAGCATGACCCTGTGGACCCAGGAGGATCCTTCACCTTGACCTCTGCGAATGTGGGCAAGTGCCAAGCGGTTCTCTGTCGGAATGGGAAGCCATTACTTCTGTCCAGATCCTGTGTCATGAGCTGTGAAGAAGAACTGAAGAGGATTAAACGGCACAAGGCCATCATCACTGAGGTGAGGGGAGGGTGGCTGTCCTCAGATGGCGGGAGGACAGGGCCAGGGCTCTGGCAGAAACCTGCCAGGGAGCATTTTCCTTCAAAGAAAGGTCTTTGAAATCAGTTCAGAGTTCAAATTCCAAATCCATAGTGTCGCAGTGTAAATTCTTTGTATGATAAATATGAGGACATGATAATGCACAGAATAATAAACCATTTATCGATGGCCTGTGTGTCAGGGCTCTGCTAAAGGCTCATGACATCCTCTCATGTGCTTCTCACTCTGCAGAGGCTCTTGCAGATGGTTGAGGGCCCCACCCCTGGAATCCTGCAGGTACTGGTATCCTAGCTCTGCTGCTTGCATGCTATAACCTTTAAACCTCCAAGCCTCAGTTTCCTCATCTGTAAACTGGGAAGAGTAATGCATCTGATCTGTCTCAAAAGGCTAGTGTATCAGGGTGAATGTAAGTAAGTCATTTCATTTGACTAATAAGTAAGGCAGCAAGTGGTTTTCAGCCAGGGTGATTTTGCCCCACATGGGACATATAGCAACATCTGGAGACATTTCTGTTGTCACAACTGGTACAGAGAGTGCTTTTGGCTTGTAGTAGGCAGAGGCAGGTGTTGCTAATATCCTCCAGAGCACAGGATGGCCCCCTCAACAAAGAATTATTTGGCCCAAAATGTCATCATGCCACTGTTGAGAAACCCTGGAGGAAGTCTGCCTCTAAGCAGATTCATCACAGTGCTACTTCAACACAGTCTCTAGGGGCTCTGCTCTGCTCCCTAACCCATCATACGACGTTGACCACCTGTGGGCCTGAGAAATGAAAAGGGGATGCAGACGTGCAACCGCAGACATCTGCCAACAGGAGGTGTCCAGTCTTATATTAGTAGAACCCACAGAACCATGTAAAGCCTAGGCAGACAGTAGTGAACATGCAGTTCAGTAGAGAAAAAGACTGTGATTCCAGATAGGCTTCGTTAAGGGCCCTATGGCTGAGAGACTCAGGACCTCCTGTGAGTCTCTGTGTCAATTTTTAGTTCCTTGCCTATTCCGGGAGCAGAGGGGATTAAAATGGACAGCAGACACTGTTAAGGAGCAAAGACAGTCTAAGGTGGGACATAATGTATTGAAGTAAACATTCAACATTGCATGATATGAAGGCTAACGGTTTCTACTGTATAAAGGCATCACACTTGGTGCTTTGAATTTTTCTCTTGTTTTCTCTGCCCTTCCTCATCCTCACTTTTGTCTGCATTGCTGAATATTCAACCCCCTTTGGTTTTTCTCTTCTCTACTTGGAGGCACATCCCCAAAACATGCACACACGTGTGTGCAACCATTGTTTCTGATGGGGAGAGATCTGTGAAGGTTTGGGCAGAACTACAAGGGAAATTTCTGCTGAATTCTACACTTTGGGGAAGAATTAATTAGCAGGATTAAGGGAGTTATAAATTGTGTTTGAAGCACAATTAGTAATTTTGCTTCTAAGTAATTTTACTTCTAAGAATATTTTTAGTAACTGTGGTTCTAAGAATGCTGGCTGCTCCAGATTGTGTGCAGAGCTGGGGAAGGCACTCCCAGATAAGGGAAGGTGGGCAGGGTTGGCGGGGTTGGAAGGGGAATGGCATTCTCTGGATGAAACACTTTCTTTGAGGGGCATGGTGAGGCCATCTCTGTTACCTCATACCTGTTACCCTAGTCACCCACTACAAATTGCCCTTGTCATAATGGAGCCTTCTCTGGAAAAGGTGTTAAAAATAGCAGCATGTAGAGGCATGTTACGGACCTGAGAACCTTAAATGTGAAGAGAGAACCAAGCAGGTGCCCAGGGTGTCTCCCTGCCTCCCCTCTAGCTGCCGAGTAAAGGGGTTTTTGCTGGCGAATGGTCTGAAACTTTGGCTTGTGATTTAAATGTCATGAACCCAAAAAAACCCAGAGACCAACTTCTCCATTCGCCACCGGGAAAACCAGTTCAAGGAAATGATGGTAATCGGCACTTCCTCCCTTAGCATCTACCTCTCCAAACACATCATTCTTACCCAGCTAGTCAACCAGGATTTCACCACCATTTATGTTCTTAACCTTAAGTTTAAAATAGTGTCTCTCTGCCCACTTCTGTACCTCAGACATCAACGCTCCTGTGGTCGATGCACTGTTGGGAGTTACATTTGGGGCATTATCTCACACCGTTTCTGCCTCGTGTATCTGCTCAGGACTGGCTTATTCCAGAAAAGCGCATGCCCTCCTGCGGGTTACAGGGGAAGCCAATCGACCATATGGCTGTGTCAGGCTAGAGGGTGGTTTGCTTCGAGATAAATGGGTCTTATTAATGTGTGAACATGATCCCAAAGGGAAAAGCTGAAGTACTTTCTTTTTGTCCCTCCTTTTCCTGATGTCAAGTTCCTGCCCCAAGTTTGTGATGACAGGTGGACATTAACCACTCATCAGAGAGTGAGCCCTTCCCTTTGAGTGCCCTAGACAGACTCCCCCGGCCTCGGGTGGGAGGCTGCCAGGAAACTGCACGCTTGCCACACGCACTGCCTGTTAATGTGTCTGGAAACTCCTCTTCCAGGATGGCAAGGTGAATGGAGTGACCGAGTCCACACGTATCCTGGGCTACACCTTCCTCCACCCCAGTGTGGTTCCGCGCCCCCACGTGCAGTCCGTGCCCTTGACGCCCCAGGACGAGTTCTTCATCCTGGGCAATAAGGGCTTGTGGGACAGCCTGTCCATCGAGGAGGCGGTGGGGGCCGTGCGCAACGTGCCCGACGCCCTGGCTGCCGCCAAGAAGCTGTGCACGCTCGCCCAGAGCTACGGCTGCCACGACAGCGTCAGCGCCGTGGTGGTGCAGCTCAGCGTCACCGAGGACAGCTTCTGCTGCTGCGAGCTCGGCGCAGGTGGAGCCGGGCTGCCGCCCAGCCCGGGCATCTTCCCTCCCTCCGTCAGCATGGTGCTCAAGGACCGGCCGGCCGACGGCCTGGGCGGGCCGTCCTCCAGCAGCGGCATGGCCTCCGAGATCAGCAGTGAGCTCTCCACCTCCGAGATGAGCAGCGAGGTGGGGTCCACGGCTTCGGACGAGCCCCCGTCTGGCCTCCTGAATGAGAACAGCCCCGCCTGCCCCAGCGAGCAGCGCTGCATGCTCCACCCGGTCGGCCTGTCCAGCTCCTTCCAGCGCCAGCTGTCCAGCGCCACCTTCTCCAGCGCCTTCTCTGACAACGGCCTGGACAGCGATGACGAGGAACCCATCGAGGGCGTCTTCACCAACGGCAGCCGGGTGGAGGTGGAGGTCGACATTCACTGCAGCCGGGCCAGGGAGAAGCGGCAGCGTCTGCTCCAGGTGCCGGCGGAGGCCAGCGACGAGGGCATTGTCATCAGCGCCAACGAGGACGAGCCGGGGCTGCCCAGGAGGGTGGACTTGGCCGCCCTGGGGACCATCGGGCGCCGGAGGGCTAACGGCTCCGTGGCGCCGCAGGAGAGGAGCCACAATGTGATAGAGGTGGCGGCTGACGCACCCCTCCGGAAGGCCGGAGGCTATTTTGCCGCCCCGACGCAGCCGGATCCCGACGACCAGTTCATCATCCCCCCCGAGCTGGAGGAGGAGGTCAGAGAGATCATGAAGCACCACCACCAGCAGCGGCAGGGCCCGGGGGCGCCGCCGCCGGACTGCTGCGACACGCCGCTGTGACCCGCCTGGGGCTGCTGGCGGGCCGAGCAGCCGAGGAAGGCGGAGCCGCAGGGGGCTCCCGGCTCGGCTGCGCTGAACCAGGGCTTCCCCCGCGCGAGCCCTGTCTTTGCAGCCAGTCTGTAGATTCCTTTTGTTGGTCATTTTTAAAATAATTACCACTTTTCTTCTAGTGCTTTACCAATATGATTTAAATTTGTTAACTCCTTCCCCTAACATATCAGATGTATAAAGACAAAGAACAAAAGGTTTAATATATTACAGAGAAACAGTTAATGTAATATTTTTTAAAATGGATTTTTTGTTGTTTGTTTGGAAGGCAGGGCAGGTTGCCAGAGCTCAATGATTTAATAATATTGTAATTCTGTATTTCTTTGGGGGAAAAGGTATTTTTTTTTTTTTGTCTTGAAAATGATAGACATTTGTAGAATATGGAGACTAACTCCTAGGAGTTGCTTTACTCTGTCAGGTGACGTATGTCACTGGGATTCACTAATTTTCTCTGAGAGAACAGTTGATTGAGAAATTTCTATTGTAAATAGCTCAGTGCTGTATAGTGACGCTTCAGGTGATTTGTAGTTTCGGCACAAGGGCACAGCCCGAACCACTAACTTCCCTTCCTCCCCGTGTGTGAGCCTTCCCGCCCATGCCCACCTCATAACCCGCCTTCGGTTCATTTCACGATGAGGCCGAGCAGCTAAGAGCATTTCTGTTTGTATTAGGCCTCTGGAAACAAACCTGCTCCCACGGGGCCTCTGAACCCTTTTTCTTCCCCACCCAGCCTCTCGACTTTTGCAGACACTTTTTAACGGTGTCCCTCCCTGCTGCCACTGTCAGCATGACCGTACAGACTTCCATCAGACGCTTTACGTACCAAGAGTCCTATGAAAGCAGAATGCACAAATGAACATGTCATAATTTTTGTTATAATAAATATAAAATTTATAAGTATTGGACCCATCTGCTTTTGTCTCAGGAGCTGGATATGTCTTGCCGGATGATCACACCCAGCTTGGGTTTGGCGTGGATGGATTAATTTGGGGGTTATCAGATATTTCTAACTGACTTTTTTTTTTAAGGGAAAACACCAACAGATGAACCTACGTTAAATGAGGAAGTGAAGTCAACCCTATGAAATCAGCAACAATATAAGCAGCTGACCTTACAGCCTTTTTGTTTCTTGTTATGTAGAGGAGATGATAAAAGGGGACTAGACAGAGGCTGCACTGAGGTGGTTCCTGGGAAACGTCTCTCACAAAGCCAAGTTCATTTCCAATTCTCGCAGGGGCCCTTTAGTCACATGAACAGGTTAACAAACCTTTATTTGAACATAAAAATCAGGAGCTGGTTGCCTCGGTCTCCACCACTAGCAGAAATAATGTCAGTGCCATGGGGCCCACTAGGAAATCCTTGCTTAATGGCCCCATTTACAAACTGTAGCGCCACCCCCTCCTCCCCACCTGCATCTTTGGAAGTCTTGTTGAAGATACTGTTGGTCTCCTGGTCTCAGGTGGACCAGCTTCCCAGGTAGACCTGTCTTCCTTCAGGTCTGCCCTCAAGTGGAACCTGACTAGTTCAGTGACAGGACAGTTGGTATTTCTTAATCTGTAGACTTGGTGATGGGCTGTCCATCCCTTTGCTGTGTGGCCAGCTCAGGGGGCTGCCCTTGTCTCAGTAATGTCCAAACTACTTTCCATGTCAGGCTACTTGTACACCATGCTCTTTGAAAACAACTAAGGCTGTGGAAGAAGAGTGAGCTCATCTCAGCTCGTGAGGAACCTAGTGACCAAGGGACTCTAGGTCTCTGCTCTGGACAGGAAGCAAAACCATGTTAATTTAACCCTGTGCCCAGCACCACTCACCAGAGTTTTGCCTTCCTCAGTCTTCACCCTGCCCCAGGTGGATGGGAGCAGATTGGAAGGCCCTGGGTTTTCACACCAGTGCCTTATTTTCTACAGAAACCTGGGCTGGTTGTGTGAGTTCCCTGGCCCTTCAGTCACCATGGGGGGGCTCACCTGCTGCCTGTCCGTGTGGACCTGTCTCCCACTCAGCTCACTTCCTGAGGACCCAGCATGCGCTGCCCTGAGTGTGGTCAACTGAGGCAGCAGCAAGTTGAAGATTCTTTGGTGGGTCCCACAGTGGCCACTGGTGCCAGGGCAGCCCCTGGGACCGGCAAGTCCACGGGGAGACTTACCCTGATTTCCCACCTTCTGTGCTGATATGTGAGAAGAGCTTGGTGTTGCTGTTTTCCAGTTCAGCCAGCGCTTGTTCGCTATTAAGTCACATTGATCACATGCTAAATAAGGCACCATGGAGATCAAGGACAAAACTTTGCCCTGTGGGAGCTTGGGGAAGATAGGCATGTGGATGGAAAGACGGCAGCAGACGAGCACACGTCAAGTGACCGAAGAGGCGGGGATGCGTGAATAGGTCTCCTTGCTCTTGCATACGAGCCACTCAGTTAAGGGGGGGTTTCTTTTCACTTCAGCTCATCAGCATCTAATAATATATGTAGAACTGCTTCTAAAAACTGCAAAGTGTTTAATATTTGAGGATTCCCAAAGCCACGGCATCTCTGGGGGCAAGTGTGAGAGAGAGGACACCGCCCTGCCCCCCTTCCTCCTTCCTGCCAGGAAGGCTCCGGGGGTGGTGAAAGGGCTGGGGAAGCCCTGACTGGCCTCGCAGCCTTGCTAAGACTCCTAGTTCCCAACTGAGGACTCTACAAGTTGGTGTGGGATCAGCCACATGCCACCACATGTGGCATGGAATATGGCTCTGAGGAGGGCACCAGTTCCCTGGTTTCTCCTGATTGCTTTTGTCACAGCACCACCTGCTGGTGAGATTAGACTTCGGGTGGAAATGGACTTAACTCTTATTCTTTATCCTTCCTCTCTGTTCTTCCAGAAGAAACAAAGTTTAAGTTACTCATTATTTTCCTAGACATGTGACAGAAAGTACTCCCAGCACTAATAAGGAGGAAGAGAAGCTGCATTAAACACTTACCATCGCGCCTGTGGGGCTGGCTTTGTAATTGCCAACGATGGCCTACCGGCTCGTGTGATGGGCACTGCTTTCTACAGGAAACTGACGTGCAGCCATACCAGGACGTGTTACCAGTCTTAGTGTTGATGGGGAGAGAGGAAGTCAAACTCCAACCATCTGGGCCCCATACCGCATGGTGAAAAGTCAGTAAGTAAAAATCCGTAATCTGCTTTAGCTCCTCTAAGACAACTTCCGAGAGTCAGTTTTTGAACAGCCCCACCCAGAGGGGAGGAAGAGCAACTCCGATTTAATCATTTGACCGTGTTTATTCCCAGGTGGGCACTCAGAGCAAGGCATTTTTGAATTTGCCCTGACAAGTCAGGAGACAGAATTTCTGTTAAGTGCAGGGGCTGTAATATCTGCCCTACCTACATCCCCAGTGATCGAACTAGGTAATGTATTTGCAGCAATCTGTAGACAGTAAAGCCTTATGTAGGTGCAAGTACTGTTACTGTAAATGAAGAACTGAGGGTGGTCAGATAGAAAATCATTGGGAACAGCCAAAAACTTAAAAACTCCTAGAGAAACAGCTGTTGGAATTGTTATGGTAGGAAGAGATGAGGTCACAGTAGAGAAAAACTGGCTTTTCTCATTCCTTGCCACGGAATTCATTTTTCTTACATCCCCCCATCCATTCAAACCTTTTCCCTGTTGTCATCCATCTGTCGTGACCTGATTCCTATTGCTATGTATTTGAAAGATGACTCTAAAATTATTTCCCCCAGCCCCAAACTAAAATTGCAACCAAGGCCAGACTTAGTTTGGCAAGCCCACTGCCCTGATTAGCAGATGGAAGAAAGAATTACATGGAGCCAAAGCTTTGGGCTGGCAATAAAGCGCTGCTGCACAGCCACAGCCCACCCGCCGGCCTCACCACGCTCATTCACTCAACACACCGAAGGGGTGGTGGCCGTGCTGACCTCCTGAGCTCTTGAGGTGTGAGCCAGTGGGAAGGTGGGCTGCGGGCTCTGCATGTTGTCCCCTGCCTTCTAGAAGATGGGCTGGACATCTGACAGGAGGAACAGGGCAAGGAGGTCCCCAAGGCCGCCTCTGATTCTCTCGTCTGTGTGGTGCAGAAAGCTTGCTGCCCCTGGCCTGAATTCAGGGGCCGTAAGCAAGCCTGCTTTGTCGGGCTCCACTTCCTTCGTCCCTTCATTTTATTCCAAGTCGGAAACACAGTGTTCTAGCCAGTTCAAAGGCAGAACAGCCGAACACTTGGAGAATTTCCTTCCATCTGCTTATGACTAGAACTACTCCCATCGTCATTCCTCCTTTTCTAAAGGCGTGGAAGTAAAACTGGCTCCAAACTGAAATTTCAAGTACTTTCTGGTCATGACCGTTTCTTAGGTCTTACTCCAATAAACTGTACTTCCCTCTAATTACTAATCTATTGAAAAAAGTTGAAATGGCAACCTCAAGATAATTTTCCCAAATGTTGCTACCTCCAGCTGTTGACTTCTGTGAACTCATTTTTATAGGTCATTTGCTTTTCTGCGTCTTTAGGAAAACTGCTACACACTTAGCATTTGGAGGTTCTTAAATCAGTTTCACTTAATCGAAATTGCCCCATAACCCAGGAACAAATTATGCACACAGAGCCCCCCTCTGTAACCCACTGTTGTATAGTCTAGAATACATCTTAGAACTAGCTGAATATTCCTTTTCCTGGAGCATTTCAGTAGGGTAAAAATAGCTCATTGAGATGTGTGTTACATCCCTGCCTACTACCCTCAGCATAATTAGCCACACTTTTTCCTCAGGAGCTAAAACCACCATCTCTCACGGGTAAAACTATGAGGATTTTATTCCTAGAAACTTCATTAGGCATATTACAATGCTGCATATAATTTGCATAGATTCTCATGTAAACATTTGTATGAGTCCTCTTGCTTTTCAGATTTAAATCCCATGATATTCCTGGGGGCTCAGGTGTTGGGCCTGGGCCTGGCTCCTCTATTACCGGCACATCTACTAGGGGATGTGCGCGTTGGGGGAAGAAGCGCCCGTGGGCAGGGGAGGTCAAGCACACCGATGCGCCCAGACACGCTGCCTTTCTTCATGTCAGTCTGGCCTGAGCATCGGCGGGCGGAGACGGCCCCAGAGTTCACGGGGTGCTGCTTCCAGGCGGAATCCAAACTCGCACTGTCACTCTGCCGAGTGGCTGGCTATTTTTTCCTGCTGGATCTCCAAGGATAGAGGTTCCTGGTTCCCCATCCGTACAGCCGAGGCCCTGCATGAGTAACTGAGTAAGCTGGGCATCTGCTCTGTGCAGCAGCACCTGGCTGGGCCCAGGGCAGTGCAGGCCGCCCGCCTGATGAAGTAACCGTACCCTACAGGACCAAGGGTGCAGTGTCGGGGCGGACGCACAGCCCTGCCTGAGCTCGCAAACTGGCCAACCCCACGTTGGGGGTTCTCTGCACACCCTAGCCATGAGGCGTGGTCACTGAGAGCCCATACCACAGCAAGGTCTTCTGTCCACAGTGGCTTTTAAACGTTTCTGTCGTGACTTCCTAAGAAACCACACTGACTTCCCGCCTCTAGTGAACAAGACAGAGAAGGGCCCACCCCCCACGGGCTGCTCCTCTGAACCCCCACATGGGCCTCACCCCCGGTGGTGGGGCGCCAGAAACTGCTGTGGCTCCCGCCCTCGGGGACTGTGCAGAAGACCGAGCCTCTTCCAGGGGTGCTGGGCACTGAGCGTCAGGATCCGGAGGTGGGCACTGGACCTCTGTCTACTGAGCTTGGAAGACGAACTCTTGAGGCAGAGAAGAATGGAAGGCCCAATGCTCCTTTGTTCGGCCCACCAAACACCAGCAAACAGCAAAACCATTTCCCAGTTGTTTTTCTCCAACAGGGAGGGTTTGTTCGGAGCAACTTTGGATTTTGCACACTGTGGAGATAGGTACACCTCATCAGGGAGCATGCTTGCTGGGAGCAACCTCTGCTTCCTCTTGAGCCCCCCTCTGTAACCCATCCCAGGCCCAGACCCTAGACATACATGCCTATTTGTTTTAAAAAAAAAAAAATGGCAGCCTTTCCCCCATCCCAACACAATCGGCTCGGCCACACTGCCATTAGTAATTGAGGCTGATGACCCTTGGCATCTTGGGGCTCAGAAGAGAGGGAGGTTTCAGCAAGTCCTCAGAGGAGTCTGACATGGCCCCCTGCCTCCACTGAGAATCGCTGCCTTGTTACTTCAGCCATGCTTTTGCTAGAAGCCTCCTCAACATCGCGAGGCCGGTGACCTTGCGGCCAGTCCAGCCCTCCACCTTTGCTTGTCCACCTAGGCCATGCAGCAAGGCAATCACCGGTTCCCGCAGATGACACCTCACCAGGTTTGCAGCCTGTCCCCTCCGAGCTCAGAGCTGCTCGTCACGCTTTCCCATCCTGCTTGTCATGCTTTCCCATCCTGCTTCCTCCTGACATCCCCGCAGGAGCTGAAACAAACCATCCCTGTCCCAGCTGCTCACTCCGTGCCTGCCTTTCACCTACAGCCACAGAGCCCCAGTCCCTTCTATCTGTCCTCCCAGAGAAAGGGGACTACGTCTCCGCTGCCACCACCCCGCTGCTCTGCGACCTCAAGGCTTTGCCCCCCTCCTCCCGTGGCACTCCTGGCAACCTCTGCGTATGTGCAGGCCTCTCCCACTTAAAAACGTGAACGTGAAGATCTCCCCCGTGCCTGAGTTTGCAGCCAGCTGTCCTGGCTCCTTCCCTTCTGTGCTGACCTTCCTTCCCTCCATCCAGTCCACACCCTCCCTGCCTTGGGACGGTGGCCTGCTGCTCAGCACTGTCACCAGTGGCCTCCGGGCATGCTTCCAGTGACAGTGACACGTTGCTGCCTTTTACAACATTCGCTGCAAGCCCGCAGTTCCCTTCTTCAAATCTCCGTTTGGCTCCCATTGCTTTCACTCTGCCTTTGGGCTGTCATCAAACTGCGGCCCCTCCACCACGCTTTGCAAGATTTGCGGGATCCAAGAATTGGGCCAAGCCCTCCCTCAGCCTCTGGCGCGCACTCAGCTCTCTCCCTGGGGTTGCTTGTTGTCCCCGCCCTGTCCCCTGCTGCCTGCCCTGGTCGCAGGCACCTGGCACTTGGCACACCCCACCCCACACCTCAGAACCTGGCATGTGTCATCGAGGCCTGCCAGCTGCACTTCCTACCCCCATCCCCCCGCCGAGACAATGAATGGACACCATTCTAAAAATTATTTCAGCTGTGAAGACAATAGAAGGAGAGGTAATAGGATCAAGAATAAGATTTGACCTAAGACGTGATTGAAGAAACACAAGGTCGGGCCTGGGGAAGAGAATTTGAGCAGCGGAAAGGGCAAGGGCCGGGGCGGGGCGGGCGCGGGGAGTGGGCAGTAATTGCATCCCTCTTCCTTGCCCGCAGCCGGTTCCGAACCAATGGCGAAATAAGGTAGAACTAAGAAGGGGCTAAAAGGTCACCTGTATTACTTAAAGCTGCCAACGGACAATGTGGCTCGTGCTACTGGGTAAGTGCACTTCTGATTACCGAACCCCCCCGTCAGCGGGCGCACCCCAGCCCCCAGCTCGCTCCGGAGCCGAGCGCGCCCCCTGCGGGTGGCGGCTGACACCCCGGTTCCCGCTAGGCTGAGGGGCCGGGCTGCGCGTGCGCAGTGTGTCCTCCCCGCCTCCCGGCTGGGAGGGAGCGCGAGGCACGAGCGCCGCGGCGGGAGGGCTTCCCCCAGCGGCGGTCCTGCGAGCCCACGGGTGGCGTGGTGAGAGCTCCGTGACCAGGGCAGGAGGGGCTGAGGGGAGGTGCGGCCGAGGGCCGGGCGATGCTAGAGAAGCTCGTGCCTTTCCCAGGGGCCGGCACGGCGCTGGCGCGAGACGGGATGTTCAGCAAGTTGATTTCACGTTTCCTTAAGCTCAGGCCACTGGTCCCCTGTCCGCCGCCTCCCAACCCCTGAGCACACAGCCCCGCGGCTCTCACGGGCGTCTGGGCCCAGTCATTCGTTCCCAGGGGGTTGTATGCACACAAATGCACATAAATGTCTACCCGGCAATGAGCAAAAATACCAGTGAGCCTGAGTATTTGGAAACACTGTCTCCCCAAGTCTTCTCTCTCACTTACCAAAGCGTGGTGTCTGGGTGTTCAGGAATTTACGGCTGTGCCTGAAACGCCAGGGGCCCAGTACCGTCTGCGCCTGACTTGGGGTGGCCTGGGTGCCTTTGCGCGGGGCAGGGACTCTGCCTTTACATACAGGCCCTCCCTCTTCCCCGCGGGGTGTTTTGCAGGAGGGTGGACGATTACTGCACACCCCCTAGAGTGTGGATGCAGATGGCCCTGCTCCTCCTCAGCCTCTGTCAGCCCAGCCTAGGAGTGTGGCGGCCCAGCTTCCTGCCCTGGGGCCGGTGCCTGCCGAGGAGCAGGGAATCCAGCGCTCCTCACCGTGTCCTTTGGCATATGAAGTCAGTTCTGTATTTCCACCCTCTCTGCCTTGCCGTGGTTTTGCCGCAGGGTTATGCCCTATGAAAGATTTCAAGTCAGCCATGTGCCAACTGATGGGGACATCTTGCTGATGGAGTACTAACCAGAACTAGCTGTATGTCTCAAATGTCTAATACTCAACAAAATACTAATTTCCTCTCTGGGTTGATTAATCTTACTCTCGTTTTAATTCAGGATTTTGGCAGTAGCTGGAAAACAGCATCAGTTTCACAAGCTTGCAGACATCACCTCCTTTCTGTCTGGAGAGACCCCCGTGCAGTCTCCATCCTGCTGTTGGAGCTTTGGCAGGTTGGCACAGGTATGAGGTTGAGCCATGTTCCCTTGTTGTTCTGGTGGACCAAAAGTTGGTGGCATATCCACAATTTCCTGTGGTTCATCTCGATAAATAGAGTTTTTGGAGCTGTACAAAATGTCCTGTTAAGCTACCCACCCACCCACACACTCTTGGCTTCACTTTGTGCTCCAGTGTATGTTTATGAATTGACTTTAACTCTGGTTAGGCATTTCACTGTATCTCCCTTTTAAATTGCCTAATGTGCCCAATACAGGCTATTTCGCTTGCTCCATAATCAATTGCTATCAAGCAAATTATCCAAAAACATGTGGAAACCGCAGTCTGGATAATTAGCTGATGGATGCCTTGTGAATCTCTGCCATTGTCCCCACAGTGGGTGGGCACCTGGGAGCTTCCCACTTTCATCCCATTCCTCCCTGAGCCAAAGACAAATTAGACTGGGCACCGTTCAGGTGTTTTCTCAGTGAGTAGGACCCTCCTTTACAGATGAAACAGACAAGGCCTGAGGGACTGAGCCCCCACCCACTAAGAGCTGTTGCAGGGCCCAAGGGGAAAGTGTGTGTGCAGAGGGGTACCCTGCTCCCCCAGTGCAAAGCCTTGAGAAGAGGCCCTTTTGTGGCCTCTGAGGGCGAGGAGGAGGGGTGGGGCGGGCTGTGGTCACGCATGTGCTCCACCCAGAGGACACATCGGGTATGCAAAAGAAAATGTCAGAACTTCCCTTTATGTTTGTTGGCATTCTGAAAGATGCAAGAGTTAATCTTCACACACGGCTTGACTAAGTCAGAGGAACACTACCCTAAATGCTTCGCATACAGTGATTCACTTCACTTTGACAATAGCACCGGGTGGAGAAGAGGGCTATAAACCTCATTTAAAGAAGTCGTGGCAGGGAGGGCGCCAATGATAAATTCAAGGTCACCACCGGGAAGTATGAGAGCAGGGGCTTGAACCCAGGCTGGCTGGCTCTGAAACTCTCTCATCATCATATTATAACCATTTCAAGGGTGAGATCAGCTCCGTCATTGTATATGTAGTGTATATAGACACACACACACACACACACAGGTTCCAGCTTCGTGTCTTACTGGGACGTACAGGTTTTCAGCCCCTGGGTCGGAGCCCTCACGAGGGAAGGAGCCATGTGCTGTGCTGGTTCTTACCCACCACTGGGAATCTGGGCCCCCGTGGACCTCAGTTTGTAAGGGAAGAGCTCTTGTCATTCCCTGCTAGCACTAAGGCAGTAGGTTAATCCTCTTGATTAATCGTTAATCAAACAAAGGCATGAGTTTAGGGCAAGTAGCACAGTTTTCTGTCCCACTTAACTGCTTGTTTCACGGATAGTGCCTCCGTCAGCACTTAGGAGAGTCTGGGACCTTTTCATTCTCCATGGATGTGATTTCACAAAATTAAGCTTAAAAAGAAAAGGAAATGCACTTTGGATTTTTTGGTGTCTGTAGATCTATCACTAGTGACAGAGTTGTGACCTCACTGCTCCAGTAAAGCTCAGGGGAGGAGAGACTCCCCGGGGGAGGGATGGGGGTGGTGGTGGGGGATTGGGGAGGATCCAGGATGTCACAAACCAGATTACAGAGCATTGGAGAGGCCCCAGGACTGAGGGAGGAAGGATTTGTCCAGTTCAATGCAATGATGCAATGTATGAAAAAAGCTGCTTTTTTGTAGAAGGAGGAGCTATAACCCTGAGGTAAGGCTTCAGGTAAGTTCTAGAGTATTCTCTACCTTCTTGCGGAGTGTACTGGAGATGGGAAGGAGGGTTACAGCCTGACCTTCAGAAGGTAGGAGACAGACTTGCAAAAAATATCTGGAACCCCACTTAGGTCATTAGTTTTTTATGTTTGATTGATTGCTTAATACTGAGAAAGGTTAAAATATGGCGATAAAAAAGGATCGGGGTCCTCCCTTGTTTACATATTCTTTTCTCATTCCAAGATTTTAAATGGGTCCCTCCCATCTTGCAAGTCCTTGAAGAAGAGATCTTGCCTTACTAATATTTGTATCTCCGGGGCTGTCTGCGCCTGAGACATTGTAAGCTTTCAGCGTATTGTTACGTAGGTATGTATAAAAGAAGCACCAACTTTGCAAACACTGTGATTTTGTTGTCTTTTTGATTATGCTCTTCTTATGGAGCACCTCTTTACAGTGGTGGTAGAAGAGGAGCAAAGCTTTCTCTCACCCAGGAAGCCACGGGCTGATTAGAATATACAACTGATAATTTTTTTCTGAATATAAAAAGTTTGAAAAGATCAGAACATTAATGAAGAAAAAATGACCCATAATCTCATTAACACACGAACGCTGTTTCATTCCCTTCCAGTCTTTTTTCTAAGCACTGTGTTTTAATACACAATTTTGATTATGCTGTATTCAATATCCTTTCCTTCCTGTTATGTTTTGAGCATCCCCCCCCCTTGTTCATGACATTTCTTGGTAAACATTTTTAAAAGCTGGTAATATTTTGTCAGGTAAAAGTACCATAATTTGTTCAGATGTGTTGTAATGGTGGTCATTTGGATGGGTTCTGGCTTCATCTTTGCTATTACCCTGATCAAATTTATGCACACTTGGAGCAAGAGGCGGGAAGCTAGGCTGTTACTCTCTGTGAGTTAGGAGGGTGTGGCTCTGCTTTCCAGGCATGGGGAAGACGCAGCCCCACCGAGAGTGGTGAAGGGCCGGTGGGCCGGGCAGTGTTGCCAGAGGGAGGAGAGTGGTGAGCTCCAAGCACTGTGATGAAATGGAAAAATGCCCCCCATATTTTTTCTTCCTGGAAGAAGAAAGGAAATTCACTGAAGAGAAAATTCTGATATAGCTTTGGGCCAATTCTTAAAGAGTCAGTCATCTCAGCTTTGAGAAAAAATCCACAATTTTTATTTATCTTCTCTGTAAAATGTTCCTTTAAGTGACTGGTGGTTGAGAGCCACAGAGGGGGTTCACAGGGCACAGTCTCCATGAGAGGGTGCATGTGTGTCTGTCACAGGCGTGACTTGGGGAAAGGGCTTAATCAGGTGTCCTAGTGCCCAGAGAAAAGCGGCCACCCGGGTCAGGAGCAGAGGTGGCGTCACAGAGGGGTGCGTCCTGCAGTGGTCCTTGGAGAATGTTCAGGAGGTGGCCCATGGAGAAGTGGGGTGACAGCATCCCCGCCAGGGGCACCATTGTTTCTGGTATGTGAGGGCAGGACACCAACAAGGAGCTCAAGTTATCTGAACCCGGATTCTTAACTGCTTCGGCTGGAGCAATCTTTTACCAACATCATATCAGATCTCATTGTCCTGCCGCTTTAAAAAAAAGTTACTCTTCTAAGGTCATAGGGTATTTGAACTTCAGCAACTCTTTTTATGTAAATGTCAAGAGGAAGAAAAATTTGCCCAATATTCCTTTGAGGTTGAATTTCATGTTGTTTATGCAGCCCCAAACTGGCACACTGTTGGTGGACTTGAGTGTATCTTACCTACGCCAAGTACCATCCTCATAGTGAGAGCCTGCTGTCTCTGTCGTATCTTTGCATGTGGGCATTTAACTGGCATCACAAATTCATCCCATTCTAAACAGAACTTCTGGTTTTCTACCCTCCCCAAAGAACCTCTCTTTGTCTTTCTTACTACAAAAACACCACGAGTCACCCTTGATTCCAGTCCTCTCACCACTGCCCCCAGCCAGCTCCTCAGCAGTTCTGTCTGCTTCATCTTGGAAATGTGTCATTCTAAACCATCCACATCTGTCCCTCTCCCCTCTTGCCCAAGCCACCATTCTCTGTCAGGTGGGCTTCTGTACGAGGTTCCGTTGGGTAACCTCCCTCCGTTTTCCACCAGAACCACCATTTCAGGGCGTGGGCCACGCCAGGTTCCCGAGCCATCTCCATCGCTCCTGAATGAACCAAACTTTTCACAGGGGCTGCCCAGTCACCTAGGACCTGCCAGCCTCCCTGGGCAGCCTTGCCCACTCTCGCCTCCCTCTAGGCCAGGGCTTCTTGACCTCAGCACCCGTGACATTTTGGTCCTGATACTATTCCAAGTAGGACATTGAGAGCCATCTCTGGTCCTGTCCGCTGGCTGCCAGTAGCTCCCTCCCACACCTGTGACCACACAAAGGTCTCCAGACATTGCCAGATGTCACCTGGGGGCAGAATCAGCCATGTGGGGTCACTAGTCATGTCCCGCTGAACAAGCCGTGTGTCTCCCCTTGTAGGTCCTTGTGGCAACTCCCCGCCGGCCGAGCGCTCATGCTCAGACGCCTTCACGCACGCCTCCTCCTCTCTCTGAGCTCAGCTCAGTCGTCACTCTTCAGGAGGGTCCTCTTGACCACCCAGACTGAGGTGGCCCCTTGGAAGTCACCCTGGACTGCACCACGGCATTTTAATTCCCTCACATCAAGAGGTGAAACGATCTTGTTTCTTTGTTCACCATTCCCTCATTGGTTGTGAGCTTCATGAGACCAACAGTTGCAGCCACAGAGCGGGAATGTGGCAAACTTCAGAATGTCTTGGGGGAGTTTCTTTTAACAGCATCTTCTGGCCTCAGCTACCTCGGTCTGGTGACTTAGTGCTAGGGGTCCCAGTGAGTAACCCCACGGATCCAGTCTCCTGGCAGAGAAGTTCATGCGGCCTTCCTGGCTCTGACAGAAAGGTCTTGTCTGGGGCAACCCAAGCAAAACGCAGCAGGTTGAAAAGAGTCAGGTCTTGGAGAGGTTATTGACTTCAAGGGAGCTCTGAGGGTTGTGTCTGCAGTAGGAAGCTAATCCAGTAAGAAGCTGGCAGGGAAGGCGCCCTGCTGGGGGCCCAGCTGAGGGGGGGCAGGGGCTGCATCTCAGGGCCAGAGCGGCCCTCCCTGCCCAGCAGCCCGGCGCCCAGCCCGTCCCCCTGACCACTGCCCCATCACACGTCTCCCTCCACATCCTCTCTCCCCACATCCCACAGGATGCATTTCCAGGGCCTCCAGCCAACCTCTCGACTCTCTTCTCTTCGCCAAACGCAAGAGCCAATTCTGTCTTCTTCCGGCCTCTCTGAAGCTGCTGATTTAGTGCGTCACTTTCTGTCCTCATTGTCCTCTCTGCTCTTGGCGTCTTCCTTAGAGAAGAAGAATATCCTTTGCAAGATTAAAATTGACCGTGAAGTATATGCTTTTCTACATTTGTTTTTTTACATCTCATTTTTCAATCTCAATTGATTCAACTTGTTGCAACTATAATACATTACAATTAAACATTAGAGGCAGGCACTGGCAGGAAAGGCAATATTGATAGAATGTATGTCAAATACTGAAGTTTTCAACATAAAAATGAATCACTTTATTATTTCTTGTGGACATGCAGCTGCTCAAAACAGCATGCTCCCAGGTGGCAGAACTGAGTGTCGATGAGCATGTAACACATGCCCCTGAACTTGAGCTAAGCATCCAGGACTCTCGGTGATGTTTTTCTCCAGGGGCAGAAACTGCAACAAGCCTGTGGTTCCCTCTCCACCAGCACCAGTGTGTGCAAGGCTGGGATATCCGGTGTCTGGACTCATGAGATTTTGTCATTTATGGCTCTGTGGTGAGCTAATGTTGAGGAATGCTCTGACTCCAGCCGCTTTTCCACTGGGTAGATGTCAGCGACAGTGCTCGAGAAGCAGAAAAGGAATTAGAGAATTACTGTTGGAGGGCAAAAGTCCAGACTATTTTATCAAAAGCTTATTAAGCTAGCTCTCTCTCCCCCTCTCCCGATCTCTCTTTCTCTCTCTTGCTCTATCACTCACACACACACACACACACACACACACACACACACACACACACACACACACACACACACACAGAGGATTCCCTGGCTACAGCTCAGCTCTAACAATTTTGTAATTTTGGGAGAATGTACTGGATTCTAAAATCTTCTGGGAGGTTTTTGTCTTGAGAGGCTAACCCTGGTATGTCATTTTTTGAGGCTGACTCCAGTACAAAATCCACATCCAATACACAAATGTAAAGAAACATTTTGTTCTAGGAAAATCATGAAATAAGCTGAATGCATACGTTTGGATGGGAGGCAGAGTCTTCTGCTTGAGGTTTTTTTTTTTTTTTTTTTGAGAGGGCATCTCTCATATTTATTGATCAAATGGTTGTTAACAACAATAAAATTCTGTATAGGGGACTCAATGCACAATCATTAATGAACCCCAAGTCTAATTCTCAACAGTCTCCAATCTTCTGAAGCATAAGGAACAAGTTCTTACATAGTGAGTAAGTTCTTACATGGTGAACAGTGCAAGGGCAGTCATGTCACAGAAACTTTCGGTTTTGATCACGCATCATGAACTATAAACAAGTCAGATATGATTATTCATTTGATTTTTATACTTGATTTATATGTGAATCCCACATTTCTCCCTTATTATTATTATTATTATTATTTAATAAAATGCTGAAGTGGTAGGTAGATGCAAGATAAAGGTAGAAAACATAATTTAGTGCTGTAAGAGGGCAAATGTAGATGATCAGGTCTGTGCCTATAGACTAAGTATTAATCCAAGCTAGACAAGGGCAACAAAACATCTATGGATGCAGAAGATTTCTCTCAGAACAGGGGGGGTGAGGTTCTATCTGCTTGAGGTTTTAAAGCGCTCTCCCTGCCCACTCCAGGAGTGCGTAGCCCCAGCACGATTAGCCATGGCCATATGCTTATCTGGTGATTGCTATTTGCATGTGTATCTCTGCATTAAGCGATTTGAGGTACAAGATGAATCCCCTTTGTTGCCTTCCCTTGCGCTTGCTGTGCCTGTGTGTGAAACATATTCACTGTAGAAACTCGCTGAGCGGACAAACTGCAAGGCCAGTCCTGGGATGAACTCTCATCCCCTCAGGTTGCTGTAACAAAGCACTGTGATATGGGCGGCTTGCAACACAGAAATTCATTGTCTCACAGTTTTGGGGGCTAGAAATCAGATCAGGGGTCGGCAGGGCTGTGCTCCCCTCTGGGACCCATTGGGGAGGATCCCTCCACACTTTGTCCACCTCCTGGTGGCTCCTGGCCACCCTCGGCAGCCTTGGCTTGCAGCTGCACACCCCCATATGGGGTCTGCCGCTGTCCCATGGCCTTCCCCCTATGAGTCTGTGTCTCTGTTCAAGTTTCCTTCTTCTTCTAGGGGCACCGGCCATATAGGATTGAGGCCCACCCAGTGTGACCTCATCCTAACTAATTATATCTGCAAGTAGGGCAATTCTCTGAAGTACTGGGGAGTCAGGACACAATTCAACCATAACAGGCCTTTCCAAGGAAGCCTGTGACAATACCCTGATGTCTTCAGAAACAATGGAGGCTGATCACGGCGGCCAGAAGGCCCAGCCATTGTACCAACCTCCTGGCCAGTGGTTCCTGAACTGAGCCGTTATGCCCAGGGCTCCCCTGCACGGAGGCTGCACCACGGTCTGACTGTGGTCCTCGAACTTGTGCTGATCCATGGGCATGTCCCCAGCAGCAGCAGAGCCGTGGGGCCCAGAGATGAGCTGGGCTGGCAGGAGATGCCCACGGTCGGCAGGAGATGCCCACGGTCGGCAGGAGGCTGGGAACGAAGCTTGCGTTCCCCTTGGACAGCTACGGGGGCTTGCACACGCCCAAGACGGGCGACGGTGGGAGCCAGTCGGCGAGAGGAAATGAGGCGGAGGCCCAGGCCTGGAGGCTCGTGGTGGTGTTCAGGCCAGCACGCCGCAGCGCTCCTGCAGTCGGGGCGGCGAGAGCTGGGGGCGCGTCCGCATCGTCAGCCAGCCGGGAAGGTGTGTGTCCCATTAGGCGGAGCCCCCATCCCAGGAGGGCGAGGTGGGCCAGGTGAGGCAAGGAGCATGTGGGCTTCGTCCTGGCTTCCCCTGCCCCCCACCCCCGTCTTACACCTGCTGATGCTCCGCAAACCAAGCCGGCGCTCTGGCAGGAGGCAGGGGCCCAGGGGCCGGGCCAGAGAGGCGGCGGCGGCGGTGGACTCAGTGCCCTGGGGGCTGGGGTGCGTGCGGGAGGGTTGGGTCAGGGGGATTCGGGGGCCGGAGGGTGTGGCTGGGGCTTGGCATAGCCACGCTGGGAGGCGAGGGCCCGTCCTAACAAGTGTGACCAGCACCTCGGGGCAGCTGAGAGCGGACAGCATCTCTGACGGGATCCAGTGATCAGGGCTGCTGGTGCGTTTCCCCCCGAGGGGTTCCCAACCCTGCTGCACGTGAGAATCGCTTGGGGAATATTTTAAAAATACCCCGGGGTGCCAGGGTCTCACCAGAGTGATTCTGACGTAACTGGCCTGGGGGCGGGACCTACGTTAGTATTTTTAAAGCACTTTAGGCGATTGTATTGCAGAGGCAGGGTGGAAAATCTCCTACCCCTTATTGAAGGACAAAAGAAGAAAACGGGGAGTTCTTTTCCCAGCTCCAGGGGAGCAAAGGACTCCCTGAGAGCCAGGGCTCTGGTTACGCACAGACAGGCGCCGCCCAATCCGCTGCCCCTGGAGCCTCCTTCCGAGCGCAGAGAGAGCCATCCTGGCAGGGCCGCCGCGTCCGCGAGCCCCCGGCCTGGGCTGCGAGGCCGCCCCGCCGGGAACGGGGCTTCTCAGCGCCTCTGTGTCTCGGGGGGCCGTGGCAGCAGGCACAGGACCACAGCCAGAAACTAACAGCTGCCCCGGGGCGGCACCAGCTGAAGTCACCAGCAGGGGCAGCTGGGCCCCGGGGCGGCGCCCAGCAGGCACCCTGGCGACCACCACAGAGGCACCCGTGGGTGAGCCCTCTAGGTGACGTGGGGGGTGAGGGCAGGGAGGCGGCGTGAGCTGGGGCGGGAGCCATGCCCCGGTGCCTCTGCGTTGTAGGCCTGGCTCTTGCACACAGGGCAAACTGCCCGTCCAGCCTCAGCAGGATGGGGAAAAGCGCAGTCACCTCGCTGCCGCTGCAAACGTTAGTTACGGCACATTTCACTGCCTCCTGGAAGCACGAGGTCCCGCCGCACAGCCTCTGCCCCCCCACCCATCCCCCGGGATCCTCTCTCTGGTGTTCGCTTAAATTAAATTTCAGTTCTCTAAAGTGGCATAGAGGCTGATGATAGGGAAGCACCAGGGTTTTATTTACATTACAGTTGACCCTTGAATAACACAGGTTTGAACTGTGTGGGCCCACTTATGTGTAGGTATTTTTCAATAAATCCACTGGAAAATTTTTTAGAGGTCTGCAATAATTTGAAAAAATACTTTCTTTTCTCTGCTTACTTTATTGTAAGAAAGCAGTATACAGTATCCATGACATACAAAATATGGGTTAATTGGCTGTTTATGTTATCAGTAAGGATTCCAGTCAACAGTAGGCTACTAGTAGTTAAGTTTTGGGGGAGTCAAAAGTTATACAGGGATTTTTGACTTTGAGGGGGAGTGGGTGCCTCTAACCTCCACGTTGTTCAGGGGTCAAATGTAGTTTCTTCCACCAAGATACAAGTTGAAGGCGTCTTCTGGTAGAGATGCCAATACCTGTTTAGTGCCCTGTGGTTTATGCCTCACATAGTTCTCATCTCTTCCCATCATTACATTCTGGAGACAGACACCCGTGGATCTGCACTTTGCACCGTCTCTGCATTATCGGGGGACTTGCGGCTTCTCCTCTCCAGACCTCCCACTGAGAGATTTTTGGTGCTCGAGAAACTAACTCTCCTTGATGGAATTCAAGTTACAGCTGCCGTATTGTGAACTTAGGGTCTAAGCAATAGTCCGGTTATAGCCTTGCTCCTTTGTAGCCATCAGTGTCACATGGGAACAGTGCCAGCCTCGCAGCTGTGTGACCCGAGCCATCCCACAGGGCCCCACATTCAGAAGGACTCCACACTTAGGAGGGTTGCCCACTGGCTTCATGTTCTGCTCTCCTTATCTTGAAATTCTTAATTTTTGAGCATGGTGCCTTACACTTTCACTTTGCAAGGGGCCCTGCAAATTTTGTAGCTGGTCCTGCCTGAGAACATCTTAAAAATGCAGAATCTCAGGCCATACCCCACATTTTAACAAGATCCCTGGATGGTTCATATGCATGTGGAATTTTGGGAGATGCTGCTTTATACCACTTTGGAGTTGTTTTCCTAGTAGTTAGCACAGAAAGATGTTACTACAAGAGATTTCAAAGTCCTGAAAAATGCATGCAGGACAACGAAAATGTGGGTAACCTACAATTGTGTTTTCATAGTCTTCAACTTAATACCTTGGAATGTGCAGTGTGTTGGCATGAAGTCGTCTCAGAAGATTCTCACCGAACAGAGCTCTTGTCACTGAAGGCTGGCGGGGAACAGACCAGGCACTGCGTCAGCCCAGTTCCTTCATTTAGTGGTGGTTACACTGAATCCAGTTTTGGTTTACGGTTCCCAGGTCATCGCCCTGTCCGTCCTCTGCCATCCATCCTCTGCCATCCGTCCTCTGCCTCTTCGGTGATGGGGTGAGGGCGCACCTCGCAGCAGAAGGCACACAGAGCTTGTCGGTAGAATCGTGGGGGGCCACAAGAGCTCCTCTGACTCTTCTCCATTTCTGAAGCAGTTATGCCTGCTTGCCACCCCCTCACTTTCCAAGGTGGTATTTTTATCCGATTTGGATTCATATAACTTCGAGGACCCACCCTGACCCAGACACAGTGCACAGTGGGTGTTTTCGTACATGATAAGAATCCCCCTTACATCACAGCCTACCAGACATGTGGATAGTTCCCGATAGGCACTGAAGAGGGGTAGTAGTTGACCTGAGCTTGGGTGACCCCAGTGGCATCCTACCCCAGCTGCCCCATCTGGCCTCCTCTGGGGGCCATCTTCCTGGGACTGTCTCCTCAAGGCTTGTGTGCGTTTCCAGGGAACCAGACTTTGTCATAAAGTCATGCAACACTGTGTGTGGACGCGGCACTAACCCTTTGCATTGGCGTCCTTTCCCCCTACTGGGGATGCTCAGGATTCAGCCTGTGGTCTGAGGTCTGCGGGGTAGGAGCGCTGCTCTGGGGAGGCTGCTGGGTGGAACTTTCTGCACAGAGGCCACCGTGGATGCGTTGGTGGCCTTCCTGGTGTGCCTGTCTTCATGCACACATAATCAGGTAATGTTTTGCACATGGGGCCTGCCCCGTCCCAACTTCCTACCCAGTAATCTGCTGAGTGCCCTCCTTTCTCCCACTTGTCTTAGGATCTAGGCTCCATAAGCGTGTGTGTCCATAGAGACACAGCCACCTGTACAAATCCAGAACATCGATGGTTCTGACCAGTGGCTTCAGAGTGCGTCCGTCTAGGTACTCCGTGACGAGTTCCCTACCAGCCTGTCACCGCATGGCCTGAGCATCTGCTGATGCAGCCCCAGGGCCATCAATCCTGTAGGTGTTATAAATGGTGATTTTCTAGTTCTGCCCTTCCTTCCAAAATGATAACAACACTTTCCCTCGGGAACTCTTGGTTGTCCTGCATACAGTTTGCACCAGAAAGACAGGGTAAATGGTACCTTCATGCTCTCCAATGGTGACCAATATTTTTTTAGTGTGATTATAAATTCATGGGCTTTACATATTTTATGGGTTTCAATCCATCACATTCATTATTCTTTTAAATGCTCAAATTGTTCCAACTTAGATCAGCGCAAGCCCTGTCAAGTTTTGGCTCCTGTGGCCAGTTTCCCATTATTTTGCTGCTCTTTCTTGACTTTAGGGTGTATTCCGTTGGGTATGTGCAGTCAGAATACTGCAGTGAAAAGCCACCGAAAATCGTTCTTTCCCTGTGAGGTTCTGCCAGCTGTTTAAGGTACATTAGGTTTATTATACATTTCTGTGCTTGACCATTCCATGATATAAAGTGAAAAACACAGGACCTCTTGTGCATTTCCTCTCGGAGGGAATTTTCCCAGAGAAATGAAAGGCCCAGCACGTTTAAAGGCCAATGTGTAAGGATGTTTATTGCAGCACCTCTGATCATGGAAAAGGGGGAGTGGGGGATGCCTGTTAACATTGATTTCTAGTTATGTGAACACTTGTATGGCCCCAAAGTTAAAACTATAGAGCAAGGTACATCTCAAGAAGTCTACCTTCTAGTCTTGTTCCCTTCGTCCCTTCCCCATAGTTAGCAATCTGTATTACTGTTCTTTGTCCTTCCATTGTTTCTTTTTGAAAAGATAAGCGCAGAAGACAGTATTATAAGCACTGTTCTGCACCTGGGTTTCTGTTTTTGACCTAACAGTGTATCAGGAGATGTTTCCATCTCAGTGCTTAGAGAGCTTCTGGTGGCTTCTTACAGCACTGTGCTAGTACTTTATGAAGTGTGTTCATGGATATTTGGGTTGTTCCCAATGTTTTACTACCACACATAACGCCCCCATGCCTTGCTCAGATACCATTTGGCTTTTTTTTTTCAGTGTCTCTTTGGGGTAGATTTCTAGAAGTGGGATTATTGAGTCAAAAGGGTAAATGCACACACAATGTCAGAGGGCATTGCAGGTTCCCCTCCGAGAGGTCATGTCATCTTGTACTTTTAACAGTCAGGTGTGACAGTGCCTTTCCCTATGGCCTCATCACAGTGCTTGCCGTGTTTATGTCTATTTGCCAGTCTGATAGGTGAGAAATAGTGTTGCAGGGCACATTTAATTTGCATTTCCTTTGTTACGTGTTTAGTATATTTTCATGGGTTGAAGAGCCGTTCCCATTTATTTTTTGTGAATTATCTGTTGTATCTTTTGCCAATTTTTCTCACACGAATCACTGGTTCCTTTCTTCTCAATGTTTTGACTCTATACATTCAGGAAACTAGTCCTTTGTGATAAAAGCTGCAAATATTGTTTTCAGCCTTTTGACTTTCTTTATCCTGTTTTTTTTTTTTTAGAAATTAGCTTTATTTTCAAGAGCAGTTTTAGATATACAGAGAAATTATGGAGAAAACAGAGTCCCTCATGCCCTCTCTCCCTGGCACACAGCTTCCCCTATTATTGACATCTTGCAGGAGTGTGGTACATTTGTTACAATTATGAGCCACTGTTGATACACTATTATTAGTCACTAAAACCCATCATTTACATTTGGATCCACTCTTTGAATCCTACAGTTCTATGGGTTTGGACAAATGCATATTGTCATATATCCACCGTTATTACACTATCACACAGAAAAGTTTCACTGCTCTAAAGCTCCCCCATGCTCCACCCTTTCTCCCTCCTTCACCCCAATCCCTTGGCCACCACTGTTTCTTTTTACTGTCTCTATAGTTTTCCCTTTCCCAGAGTGTTGTATAGATGACACTGTGTATCCTCTGCAGCCTGACTTCCTTCTCTTCACAATGTGCATTTAGGATTCCACCTCCTCTTATAGTGACTAGATACTTCATTTCTTTTGGTGCTGAATCACATTGTTGCATGGAGGCACCACCCTTTATTTGGCCATTCGCCTCCTGAAAGACATCTTGGTTGCATCCACGTTCTGGCAATTATGAATAAAGCTACTTTAAGCACCCATATACAGGTCTTTGCGTGGACATAAGTCTTCAACTCACTTGGGTAAATACCAATAAATGAGGTCTCTGGAGCATATGGTAAGCGTATGTTTAGCTTTGTAAGAAATTGCCAAACCATTTTCCAGATGACTGGGCCTTTTGCATTCTCTCTGTGATGAATGTGACTTTCCGTTGCCCTACATCCTCACTAGTATGTGGTGGTGTCAGTGTTTTAGGTTTTAATCATTCTAATAGGTCTGTAGTGGGAGCTCATTGCCTTAATTTGCAACTCTGCCCAGTTATATATGATTTTGAGCATCTTTTCATATGTTTGTTGCCATCTGTATATCTTTGGTGAGGTGTCTGTTCAGATCTTTGGCCCACTTTTTTGTTGGGTTGGTTTTTCATTGTGAAGTTTTAAGTGTTTCAGATATTTTGGATATGAGTCCCTTATTGGGTATGTGTTTTGTAAAAATTTACTGCTGGTCTGTGGCTTCTTTCCTCATTCTCTTGACAGCCATTCATAGAGCAGCTTTCATTTTCATGGGGTCCACTTTATCAGTTATTTCTTTCATGGATTGTGCCTTTGATGTTGAATCTAGAGTCATCACCAAACCCAGTGTCACCTAGATTTTCTCCTGCGTTATTTTATAAAAGTTTTGTAATTTTGATTTTTACATTCAGGTTTGTGCTTCATTGAATTAATTTTTGTGAAAGGTGGAAGGTCAATGTCATTTCTTTGCATGTGGATGTCCAGTTGTTCCAGCACCATTTGTTGAAGATGTGTTGTTTATATTCTCCACCAGATGGCTTTTCCTCCATTGTCAAGGATTGTTGACTGTAACTGTAGGTTTACTCCCGGGCTCTCTCTTCTGTCCCCTTGATGCATTGGTCTGTAATTTCAGCAGTACCCCACTGTATTGATTACTGTAGCTTCATAGTAAGTCTTGAAGTCGGGGATTGTCTGCCCCTGTTGTTACTATTGTATTGACTATTCTGGGTCTTTGGTTCTTCCATACTTCAGAATCAGTTGGTTGATATACACAAAATAACTTGCTGGGATTTTGCTGGGAATGCACTGAATTGCATGCATTTGGCATTTCTTATATCTTATGCACCTGCCTTTTTTTGTTTAACATGGTACAGTTCAACCATTGTGTCATATGTAACAATAGTTCTTTCTAATTTCAGTATATAGTATTCTGTTTTACAGATTAGACCACAGGTGTTTTTTTTTTATCCATTCAACTCTTAATGGACATTTGGGTTGTTTCCAATTTAAGGTTATTGTGAATAAAGGTAACATTAATATTCTTGCTGAAATTCTGTGGTGCCTATACCAAGGAGTGGAATTGCATTATATTTTCAGTTGAATAGATAAAGATAAATGATTTTCTGGAGTACTTGTACCAAGGATGGCTCGCATCAACGGTACATGAGAGTTTTAGTTGTTCCAAAATCTCATCAGCCCTTGATATTGTCTATCATTTTACTTTATTTTACTTTTTGAATTTCATTCTGTGGTCATGTCTTATTATAGTTTTGTTTTGATGTTGAGCACCTTTTGATATGTCTGTTGATTATTTGATGATAGTCTTACCTGAAGCACCTGATGAAGTTTTTTATTCATTTTTCTGTTGGGTTGTCTGTTTCTTGTTGATTTCCAGGACTTTTTTTTATCATCTAAAAGTTAATCATTTGTTGGGTATATTTATCTTCTCTTACTCTGAGGCTGCCCTTTCACCTTCTTAATGTTTTATTTCAATGAAAAAAGTTCTTTATTTCAATTAAAAGGAGTCCTTAATTTCTTAATCTTAATTAATTTCAGACTATGAGCTTCTTCTTTAAGGATTAGTGAACTTTAGATATTCTCCTATGTTTTCTTCTAGATGATTTACTATTTTATCTTTTAAGTTTAGATTTGCAATCTATCTGGAAATGATTACTGTGTATGATGTGAATTAGGTATCAAGGCTCATTTTTTCCCCAATGGTATCCAGTAGGCTCAACATTCTTTATTATAACGATTGGTCTTTCCTTATGGCACTGCATCAACCAGGTGACCATATGTGTATGACTTGATATCTGGACTTTCTCTGCTATTTCTTGGTTTGTCTGTCTTTTCTTATGCTTTTATCACACTGTCCCAGTTGCTGTGGCTTTATAAAAAGTCTTTTTTTTAAAGTTGTGGTGAAATATATATATAACATAAAATGTTACCATTTTAACCATTTTTAAATGTACAGTTCAATGACATTAAGTACATTCACAGTATTGTACGATCATTACCAGCATCCATATTCAGGATTTTTTAATTAAAGCATTTAAACATTTTTAAATTGTGATAAAGACATATGATATAAAATGTACCACCTTAACCATTTTTAAGTGTACAGTACAGTTCTGATAAGTATATTCACAATGTTGTGCAACAGATCACTGGACCTTTTTTATCAGCGCTTCCCAAACTGATAATGCTGGTGAGGATGTGGAGCAATGGAAAGTCACATTCCTCACAGAGAGAATGCAAAATCGCCCAGTCATCTGGAAAGTGTTTGCAGTTTCTTACAAAGCTAAACATACTCTTACCATATGATCCAGAGACCTCGCTTCTTGGTATTTACCCAAGTGAGTTGAAGACTTATGTCCACACAAAAACCTGTTCATGGGTTCTTAAAGCAGCTTTATTCATAATTGCCAGAACGTGGATGCAACCAAGATGTCTTTCAGGAGGCGAATGGCCAAATAAAGGGTGGTGCCTCCATGCAACAATGTGATTCAGCACCAAAAGAAATGAAGTATCTAGTCACTATAAGAGGAGGTGGAATCCTAAATGCACATTGTGAAGAGAAGGAAGTCAGGCTGCAGAGGATACACAGTGTCATCTATACAACACTCTGGGAAAGGGAAAACTATAGAGACAGTAAAAAGAAACAGTGGTGGCCAAGGGATTGGGGTGAAGGAGGGAGAAAGGGTGGAGCACGGGGGAGCTTTAGAGCAGTGAAACTTTTCTGTGTGATAGTGTAATAACGGTGGATATATGACAGTATGCATTTGTCCAAACCCATAAAACTGTAGGATTCAAAGAGTGGATCCAAATGTAAATGATGGGTTTTAGTGACTAATAATAGTGTATCAACAGTGGCTCATAATTGTAACAAATGTACCACACTCCTGCAAGATGTCAATAATAGGGGAAGCTGTGTGCCAGGGAGAGAGGGCATGAGGGACTCTGTTTTCTCCATAATTTCTCTGTAAATCCAGAACTGCTCTTGAAAATAAAGCCTATTAATTTTTAAACAAACAAGGTAAGCAAAGTCAAAAGGCTGAAAACAATATTTGCAGCTTTTATCACAAAGGACTAGTTTCCTGAATGTATCGAGTCAAAACATTGAGAAGCCAGAGGGGTTCAAGGCCAAGAACATGACTTTGATTCTTGGCCCCAGAGGTGTCCCGTTACTCTTCCTGAAAGAGAACCTTTAGGAAGTTCTCTCCTCTGGGATCGAAACCCTTCGGGTTGGAATTTCTCTTTATGGCAGATTATGATCTGGTCTCCTGGCAAAAAAAAAAGCGATGAAAATTATGTCCCCGTGACTATTTTGACAAAAGAAACCACTGTTGTGAGGACAGAATGAGAGCAGCCTGGCTCAGCCACTTTACATGTGAGGATGATGGGGGTGTTGGGAGACAGAAACTCAATAGGAGCCCATCAGATAGTGTCTTTGATAAGGGAACACACACAGACTTAGTGGCATCAATAAAGACATGGTTGCATGGCCTTCACCAGAAATAGCCGTGGCTGGTATGGCCAGACCCCACGGTGAGCACACATTCAAGCCGCCCCAGCACACCGCTTAGTGGAGAGCACAGGAAGAGGTGGGAGCCAGGAGACAAGCATTAGGGAAGGGGCTGCTCTTGGTTTGGACAGGAGGCCAGGGGTGGGAACGAGACAACCACATTACGTGGAGGCAGGCTGAGGTCTATTTGGGAAGTTCCAGGTCCCAGAATACAGCTGGGGAGGGAGTGAACATTTCATGTTGGATCGGAGGGAGCTGTCCAGCAAGGGTTCCCAGAGTGACTGACAGCCGTCCCGGGAAGTATTTATTATTACGAGGGGTGGAGGATGGCCCTGGATGGAGCCTGTGGCAGAATGAGAGGAAATCACTTGCTAAATTCTAGACTCCTTATGTGGGGGACAATGCCTCTGATTACACACACATTTTCCAGTAAAAGCACACTTTATTCATTTAACTTTTAGCACAGGGAACTTTGAGGTTGTGGCAAATTTAAGAAAATCTTTTTTCATGAACAATGAAACAGTAAGAATAGAGGCAACGAGGAAAATTAAGAAATGTGAGGGTTCTTACAATTTGGAATGCGGCCACTAGGGGGCAGAGAACGATAGCTATTGGAGCTACTCAAACCATTGCGATCCCAGTGCTTTTTTCACTACCACGGAATGCTTGAGTTAAAAAGGAAACGTTTGGTAAAACCAAAAATGGCTTTACCATTGTCAAGAATGTTGAGAATTCAGAGGTAGCTTATGTATTCCGTATAGAGTGCTGAGTATCAAAAACTTCACACCGACTGGACAGCTCTGTTCTCTTGGCCTGGCCGTAGTGACATACAAGCACGAGTGTGTGGTGGCCACGGCTGTTCAGTCAGGCTGGCAAAATGAGGGACGGGTCACGCACATGGAGAGTTAACACAGCTGCTTTCTCCGCTGCTGCCGTCTGATTCTGAAGCATTGTTAAGTCCGAGGTAGACCCAAGGGAATCAGCCCCAGGTACAGCCTTGTCCTGGTCTCAGAAAAATTTGAAATTGTCACCACATGGGGAATTTTTTCCATCGTAACCATTCCTGGTTCACAAGGCCCAAAGACGGTAGATAGTAACGGGTGGAGAACAAGCTGCCACACGCAGTGGAAGGGCACGGAGAGGTACCTCTGTTGGTGCGTCATAGCTTGTGAAGGCCTTGTAGTTAATTATCTTAGGCAGAGAATTAAGTGTTTAATGCAGTGGTCTAATGGGCTGGATTAAAGCACTTTCTGACCTTGAAGGTCTGTGATCTCTCAAGAATCCTTGAGGTGTAGATGGGAGAAAATATCCCATTCACAGAAACTGATGAGGAGTTCCTTGTCCGAGCTCATTCATTTGGCAAATATTTATGAGCTCTGTACTAGGCCAGTTGAATGTTAAGGGGCTCACAGATTAATTGAGGAAACAGACACATGGCCTCAAAACAGAGTGTTGTCTGTGGTGCCATAAGATGTGTGCAAGGAGCTGTGTGAGCAGAGACATTCCAAGGTCCATGTGAGGGAAGGGACCCAAGGAGGCTGTGCAGAGGTGGTGGGCTTTTTTTTTTCCCACTGCCTGGACTATCCCCAAGGCATTGGGACTAGCAAAAGCAAAACCACCATGGGGGGACATTTCTGTGTCCCAAATTGCACTGGGTTCCCACAGAAAACAACATAGGACAGAACAAGAGCATCCCTGTGGAAGCAAGCTTACAATAAAAATAAAAAATTATAAAACACTAAAAGACATAGTCACCATAAGTGAAAGTAAGCATCTGTCCGAAATGTCACTGCTTTCAGATAATAGGATGTTCAGATAGAAAGTATAAAGTTATATGTTTAAAATACAAACCACAGAAGAGATTCAAACTAATGAGGATAAATATGACCAGGAGGATTTTAAGAAGGGCCAAACAGAACTTCCAGAAATGAGAAGTAAGACCATTTAAATGAAACACTCAGTGGAGAGGTTAAGCAGCATCTTAGACACAGCTAAAGAAAGAATCTGCAAATTGGAAGATGGAGCCAATGGGAGACAGAGGATATTAATGAGATCCTCAGAAACAGGGAGGATAGAAGAACAAGAGCTGTCCTATCCTTAATAGTAATTTCAGGTGAGAACAGAAAGAATGAGAGTGACAATCCTCAAAGAGATACTGGCTGAGATTTTGTTTTATTAATTTTAGCATTTCAGAACATTTTATTAATTTAGAATTAACAGGAGACATGATTCACATTCAAGTGGTAGGGGGTTCTATACAAGATAAATAAAAATAAAGACACACCTAGACAGATGGAAATGAAACTACAGAACACCAGAGAGGGAAAAAGAGATTAAATCTCTCTGGATTAAGAAACCAGAGATTAGAAAGCATGGAAATAGGCTTCCTTTCAAGACAACAACAGTCCGACTGAAAACAGCCTTCTCAGTATCAACAAGAAAAGTCAGAGGCAGTGCACATATTGACAGAAAATAACAACCCAGGCAGACATCAAAATGTAGCTAAACTACTATTCAAGAGCAAAGACATGACAAAGACCTCTCCAATCAATAAAAATGAAAGGTTTACCCCTAGCAGGTCCTCCCTGAAAGAAACACTAAAAAATATACTTCATAGAAAATAAAGTCAAATGAAAAGGTCATGAGTGGGATGCAGGAGGGCCTCCTGCTTCCCCTTTTGTGCTTCTCCCTCCCTTCCAATCCCTCTGCCATGGCCCCTCCACCTCCTGCCTCATGGTTAGGTGAGTGCCCAGGGAGGGTGGTGGAGGAGGGCAAGGGAGTCCTCCATGGTACCACTATCCCAACAGCAGCATATAACCTCTGCCCACCCACACCTGTGTTCTCAATGCCTCTGTGTGGGGGTTCCCTAATCAGCTTGCTACTGCTGGGACCCCCAAGTGCATCAGAGGGCCCCAAACTGTAATCCACAGTGCAGGCTCTGGAAGGGGCCACACTTTTTGTGAAGGGTTTTAAGATTTTGTGAGGACTCTCCCAGATGTCTGTGCCCCACAGCAATACCCCATTGGTAGAGGCGGTCACCCATCTCTATTTGGATTCTTTCCGAATCTGACCCGAAGACAAAGATTCCAGATGAGCAGTTTGTTTGGGAGCTGGTCTCAGGAGATGCTGGCAGGGGCATGGGGAAGGAAGACAGCAATGGGAGGTAGCCAGGAAAGCGTGTGGTACCAAACTGGCTACCATGTAGGTGACCTAAGCTTAAATCTACTCTGAAAACTCTGGAAACCAATAAAGAATGCACACCTCAGAGTTACCTGCTTGAAGGTCCAGGGAGCAGGGCTATTTATACACCAAGTCCTGTCCACCATCGTTGGGAGGCCGCGCCCAAGAGCATCAATTCCTTGGCACTTAGTTGGTGGCACAGGTGGCAAAGGGGGACTCCAGGTCAAGAGAGGGTAGGGTCCTCAGGACATGAAATGAGGTGCTGGCAGTTGGAATTTGTGCCTGTTAGTGTTGAAGGGGAAAGACAAGGGTATGGATGGGATACAGGCAGCATCTGCTTTAGCACCTGAATTCAGTGCCTTAAGAAGAATGCACTGTTTTTACAGGTGAAAATAAAAAGACCCCAACAAACTCAGGACCATGGCTGGCTGTCTTCCTCATAGGCAAAGGTGTCTTAGAACTCCCTGTCGCCCACTGACATTTGCTCACATAAGCTCTCACATTTCTCACACAAACTCTCAGTTCTCCCAAAACCTTTGGGAGGGATTGCAGGCAGCCTGGAGCTTTTCACTGTCATTAAAGTAACAGAATCTAAAACACCCAAGCATGTGATTTGTCCAGTGGCCTTGCTAATGGCCTAGCAGGCAATCCAGCAGGTACACGTGTGCTCGGAAATCTTTGCAGGTGCAGCTCCACAGACAGCAGGTGATGGATTCCAAAGAGGAGGAAGTTCAGGATGCTTAAACTTACGGCTGAATTAAAATACCAAAAAAACAGTACATCTTTTTATAAGTCTGATATTTGCCCAGATTTGAGTACTAGAAAAAGAACTGGAGAAGAATGGAATTAGAAACTCACCTTTTGGCACTCCTAAAATAGAGCGGAATACAGTGCTTTCAGGGAGGACAGGAAGGACACCAGGCAGATGGCACTGCACTCTACAATTTAGCCTTGGCAGTAACCACAGTGGGGTGACCTGTCCTGTCCCACTGTATGACTTTAATGACCCTGTTCTTTCTCTCTTTGTTCATTGCTGTGGTCTACAATTTTATTTTAAATGCTTGGTATTTTATAAGGTTTCTAATAGCTTGAACATTCATTATTCAAGGGGAATTCAGTTCCCTCACCTATAAATAAGGATGCTAACCCTGTGCCTCCTCATTTCAGCCTCTTCTCACTCTCCATGCCATTCTGTGAATGTGAAGGGGAAGGATCATGCTTGAAGGCTTTGCATCCATCTTGGCAGCTGTTAATGAGACTAGTATAAAAAGCTGTGATATGGGGGGCATGGGGAGGGCTGTGCAACACAGAGAAGACAAGTAGTGATTTTACAGCGTCTTACTATGTTGATGGACAGTGACTGTGAACGGGGATGTGGGGGGTACTTGGTGAAGGGAGGAGTCTCGTAAACATAATGTCCTTTATGTAATTGTAGATTAATGATACCAAAATAAAATTTTTAAAAAAAAGCTGTGATATTTCCATCCTACCTAGAAGAGAAGAGAATTATTCCAGCAACTGCTCTCTTCCTAAGCTTAAATAGGCCACAGTACTTGAATGAGAGTCTTGTTAAACTTTAATATCAGTTTCAGCTTTACCCATCATTCCATCAATTTACCAATCCATCTTCATCCACCCCCCACCCATTGTTCCACTGCATCCAGCTAGCCAGCCAGCCTGCCTCCCATCTCAACCGTCCTTCCGTTCATCCATCCGACCAGCCCAATAGCCTCCCTCCCTTCCTTCCTGCCTGCCTTCCCTCCTTCCGTACCTCTTTCAGTTAACGGATCTCAAACTGTCATCTATCTGTCCATCCATCCATCCATCCCAATCTTCCATGATGGATGGAGGGCATGTGGGCTAACTAAGCAGAGGTAATGATAGTTTTACCTTCAATAAGTTTACCCTTTAAGAACATTTTTAAAATATCTATAAAGGAGGTACTCTTTCTAAATTTTTTTATCTTAATGGAAATAATCTTACTTGGAAATATTTGTGAATCTTCCCACATTCAATGGTAAGCATATTCAGGGAAAAGTGGAAAGCGAGTTCTTGAGATTTCATTGCGATTCAGTGTGGGGCCCTGCAAGTAGTGTCTGCAGAGGGCTGCTTCCTCTTGTCAGCCATCCTCTCCTATTGTGGATTTTTACTGAGCACAGTGGGTGACTTTGCCCACTTCCTCCAGTGGAGTAGGAATTGAAACCAAGCCTTCAGATGTCAGGAGGATTATGAAAATGTGCACAGCAGGTAGAATGGGCATCCCTGGACCATGTGTTAGAAAGCGTGGCCCAGACTCAGCTCCCCTTCACTGGCTTGGTAGCTCCCAGCAGGTCTCAGACCCCCCTGAGTCTCTGTTTCTCCATAGTTATTGGGGCCCCGCCTGCTTAGGCATAAACTGTGTGCAAGTCGTCTGTGAAAAGAGCTTTGAAAACCACTAACTGTGAGACAAAAGTGTTGCTTTTTAAAATTGTTTTTTATGTCTTAATTACATAAATGATAAATGTTAACAGTAGAAAAAGCAGAAGATCCAGTTGAGAAGAAACTAAGACAAACCTAAAACCCTTTTAGCTCCATCACTCAGTTTCCCTGAGATGAGTTGATTGACAGAGAAGGATATTGACGATGAATGTCCATGACAGAGAAGCCGGCACTGTGACAGGATGGATGTTAATGGCAGATTTAGCACAGCTATTGAATATAGATTTTAGAGTTATTTAACACTGTATTTTCATATTTACACATATATCTGGAAGATTAGTTTTAATTAACTTTCATTATAATAGTAATATATAATATCAGAAAAGTCTGGTAAGTAAAAGACAAAAATTAAAATTGATCTTGACCTATTATCTAGCTATAACCATTGATGACATTTTGATGTATTTATCCTACAGAGTTTATTTGGATCTATATTTACATGTTTACAAATATTGTATAGACCATATGTATAAGTATGTAACTTACTTTCCCACTCCCTGATATACTATGGCTAGTTTTCCATGTCAATACATATACTTCATGATGTTTTAATTAGCTTTTAGTATAAAACATGCAATTAGGATCCCTGACATTAAATTTTTGTGCACACACATATTGCCATATTGCATTTGAGAGATGTCAGTCTCCCATTGTAGTACATGATAATCCTCCCTACCCCTTGGGAATAAGAATATATTTAGTTAAATTTGAATTGGTAACACCATCTTCCTTTCAACAGTCAGTGCAGAAAGGAGAGAACAGAAAGGCTGCCTCTAGGCCTCACCCCTGTCCATCCATGTGCTCCGCAGGTCACCTCCTTAAACAGTTTTCCTAAATTTATTCAGCCATGCTTTGCAACACCAAATAAATACAAATATAAATTCTTATCTTCCATCCTTTTGGATAAAAAACGTGGCAAATTATATATACTGTCCTGAACCTTGCTCGCTTGTCCTAACAACATGAGCTCTTCCCCAGCCGTACTCGGAGCGTGTCATCTCAGCGTCTCAGTGGCCCGGTCACTGTCCCAGGGAGGCTCCCGAATCTGGTAAGAGCCACCCAGTTGTTTCCATTGTTTTCTGTCACAAACAAGGTTGCAATGAATGTCCTCATCCATGTGTGCCTGTAGCTACTGGTAAACCCTCTGAAGAGGAATTGTCTAGTTGTAAGTTTTGATGCATGGGCCACATTCCCGTTCAGACTGGATATACCAGCTCACATCCCCACTTGCGATGTGCCAGAGCCTGTCTTGCCACAGACTGGCCAGCCAGTGTGGTAGTAAAATGAGAGTTTTTGCCAGTTCCGTGGGGTGTTTCAGGATTTCTTTCTGTGAATAGGGCCCACATTTTCTTTTCTCTTCTTTCCTTTTATCTCCTTTCCTTTCTTTTTCTGTCTCTTTCTCTTTCTCCTTCTTTCCTTCCATCTATTTCTAGAAGCTCTTTTTGTATTAGGACTATGAGGCCTTTTTAATCATATGAATCACAGAAATATCTTTTCTGTTTTCATTTTTTAACATTTAGCATCAGGTGGTTGTTTTTTCCTTTCCTTGCAAAGGGTTTAAAAAATGTAGCCCAACATATTTGTCTCATTTTTTATGCCTCTGTATTTTGAGTCCTAAGTTCGGAGAGTGTGGACCTGGGATGCTGTTCAGGAGCTGCCGCCCCAGGCCTGGGGAGCCCGGGGAGCCTGGGGCTGAGTGCCGACGGGCCCTGCAGCTCCTTGCTTCAGAGGCTGCCTGCCTTCCTCTTGTCCTTTGGTTAAGCCTCCTTGCAGGGAACAGGAGAGCAGTGTGCCCCGGCGTCACTGAAGGCAGCCAGCTCTCCTCAAGCCACCCCCAAACTGTTCCTGAGACCCCAGGGATGCATGACCTGCCCTTTCAGAGTCTGGACTGGGGGACCCTCAGTAGCACCCTCTTCTGAATGTCCCATGCAAAGCAGAGGCCAGGCAGTGACGTTTAACAGCGCTTTCCTGATGGTGAAAGGGCGATGGAAACTCCAACCGAGGACACACCCGCACCCAGGGCTCCCCGTTGCCCCCCGTTGCACCCCAGTCTTGCTAGCAGCCTGGCCCCCAGCCCGAGCCAGGCGGCTTACCCAGCAGCACAGCCCCCGTTTTGGATGCTTGGCTGATGGATCAGGTATCACACGCTGGGTGGCTCGACAGTCCAAAACGCCTTATGCCCCAGCCTCGCCCTGGACATCTGAGAGCAGGTGTCAGCAGGGGGCTCCTGGGGGCCCCTCCTTGCCTGCGGCCGCCCCTCCTGCCCCTGCGCTCACGTGGCACACAGGCTCCCCTGCGAGCATCAGTGTCCAGTCCCTTCTTATGAAGACACCAGTCAGATGGGGTTAGGGCCCATCCTAATGACCTCATTTTCACATAATAACATTTTCAAAGGCCCCCATGTTCAAATACAGTCACAGTCTGAGGTACTAGGGTCAGGACTCCAGCAGGGATTTGGCGAGGAGGGTGGGGGAACACTTCAGCCCCTAACAAGTGTGCTGGAGGAACACATTTCCCCTCTTTCTAGAAGTGTAAGACTGCTCCAAGTCACGGGAATCTTACTTTTTCCAAAGACGAATGTTAGTGGGTCTATTCATTTCAGTTCCTGCTATCAAGTGGGGAAAGTGCTCACATCGCATGGTCATATATAAAAGAAAGTGTGCATCTGGTGAATTTGGTGGACTAAAGGGGCCCACTAAGCTATAAATGTGTGAAATGCTCTATTTCCCAAGCACTGCGGGAGAATACAGTTAGGAGATGATGTGGATAGGGGAAGGTGAAGGGTTGGGAGGCTGAAAATGGGAGTCACCCTCAGGCTGGAATTCTGCTCCTCCTAAAGGCTGAGCCCCTCGTTTTAATGCTGTGAACAAAGCCATTGCCTCTCCTGTAAGGGCAGAACAGGGCGCTTCACATGTATCAGTGCAGGACCACAGGGCACGGCTGTCTCCCTGCTCTGGAGCCATTAATTAGGGTCTGTTCTGCACTCATCTGCTCGCCAGCTCTTGGCAGCTTTGTCTGGACCTCGGTTTGAGTACTTACAGTCTTTGTTCAAGTAAGCAGACTCCCAGTGGTGGGCCCAGATGTGAGGCCCACATCTGGAAACTATCCCTGGTCTTGGCCCCAGCGTTCGGGCCTGGGGGATGTGCGTTTCAGGTACAGCCACGCCCTGCCGGGTGATCCACGCAGGGCCTGGGCAGGGCGAGGCTGGGGGCGTGCGGCTTGCCGTGGAGACGGTTGTTGGGTTAGATCCCACTGGGCAGTGGCTTGGAAAATGCTGGGGCCCACTGCCAACAGCACCACATCCACGTTTGCGTCCTGCCATCCTTCCTTGGTTTTCTCTGCGGGGCCCTCAGCGCCAGGCCTGCCACATGCATCCAGCATGCAACCCACCTTCTCGCTGCATCTCCCTGATGCTCCACCTTGGCCCTGGGTGGGAAACGGTTGTCCAGGCCTGGGACTGGGTCTTCCAGTTTGGCGATTTATACCTGAGATTTACAGCGCAGCCATGAGGGTGAATTGTTCCTACATCACAAAGTTCAGGGAGCTCCTATCCTTATAGAAAATCTTGTGTTATGAAGCCAAAAATACAGCATGACCCACTTTGGACCAGCAGTATTTTTCCAAGAAGGAAACACTCCATTCACTAAGGAGCAGTGAGCACCAGAGAGTGGTTTGTGTGCAGAAAGAGGTCACATTTCTGGGAGAACCAGAGTTTGTCCGAGCGATGCTTGAATCAGGTACTTGGGTCAAGTGGCTGGTCGCGCTTGACAGGCTGGGCTCTGACGGATCCTGTGGGCCAACAAGGATCCTCACCTACGTGCTTGGCTGGCCTGACCTCTTGGGTCTTCCGCCTGAATGCATTAAAAAATTTCTGAAGTAGAAAATTTTTAAAATACAGATATAACAGAAGAAACAGTTATTCCTCAAATCCCAGCATCAGTGATAACCACAGTTAACTTTTTGGTGTATATATGCCAAACCCTTTCTTATGTGTATGAGATGCATAAATACGTCCTAAAATAATAAAAAGCGGTGTTTTATAATACCATTCTATCACCTGCTTTTCATTTAATAGCATAATATTTTCATGTCAAAAATAATCAACTGTACCAGTGGTCCTCGCAGGAGCAGTAGTGCCCTTTAGGACAGGATTGAAAATCTGTGGAAGCATTTTTAGTTTTCATAAAAGGGGGGTGGGAGATGCATGACTGGTATTTAGAAGGGAAGAGGCCAGGAAATTAGATTTTCTACAGTGTTTAGTCCAGCTCAAAGTTTGAATGTCCTGATGGATATTCACAAAGGTGAAGAAAAGAAACTGCTCATAATGATTTCAGCTCAAGACCTAACTCCATTTTACATATAAACACAAAGCTTTTTGGCATGATCTTAGTATATACTGGGTTTTGTAACAACGCAGCTGAGTTCTATTTTATTTACACTTTTTACTATGAATTGTCAACTCAACCATTTGGGAATCTCATCAGCCAGGGCACACCCACCCCCAGCAGCTGAGTTGGCACTATGGCCCCCTGGACCTGGCTGGACTGTAGTCATTGCCTCAGTGACTGTACTTCCATGGGGATACACATACTCAGCCTTCTCTTTCCAAACATCAGATATAGAAAGTGTCTATAACATTTAGTGGAACATTGTCTTACTTCTATTAAATTCCGACTCATTTAAAAGCAGATTCAAGCATCTGGCTTCTTCATTGGATCTTCAAATGTAGTTGTACCCCAAATTTTGCAAACTGGAATGGTTATCTGTCAGCTCTGCACGCTCCTTCTGAGCCCTGCTTTCCACGTCTGGAGCCAGACACCTCCAAGATACAGCTTCCAGATTGCTTCCCATCTGGCTTCTTGGAGGGTCTGCCAGTGGGAGACACTGGGAGAGGCTGAAAGAGGACATCAGGGAGACGCCACTTGCCCCTGGTTTCTGGGTCGTGCGGTGTGCACGCTGTGGCGGGTGTGCGGGGCAGCAGCCTGGGCATCAAAGGCTCTGGGTAACACCACTTTCCCCTTGGCTTCTCCAGTTCTAGCGGGTAGTGAGTCCTGTGGTTACTAGTCCTGGACAACCTGTGTGCTCTTCCAGTCCTTCCCAAACCTTTTAAACCAGTTCTCTAGATTACTTACCTCTCTGAAATACCAAGAGTGGTTTTACATGAACGGATTAAACATGTTTAAGATTTTATTCTATTCAACTTGTTTATACTGTAAGCAGGCCAGTATGTCCTTTTTTTTTTTTAATTTAAAAAGCATGCACTTTGTCAGGGGTGTCAAAAGGTTTAAACTTCCAGTTACAAAACAAATAAGTCCTGGGGGTATAATATATAGCACGTTGACAATAGTTAATAATACAGCACTGCATGTTTGAAAGTCACTAAGAGAGTAGATCTTAAAAGTGCTCATCACAAGAAAAAAAATTTTGTAACTATGTATGGTGACAGATATTAAGTAGACTTATTATAGTGATCATTTCTGTGTATATACATACCAAATTACTATGTTGTAAACCTGAAGCAAATATAATGTTATATGTCAATTATTCCTCAATTTTTAAAAATTTATGCACTTGGGTAGATACATGACCTACGAATTTGATTTTGGGATAACAAAGGGGGCTATTACTGTATTTATTAATTACAGAAATATTTGTTACTATAAAAAAGTGGTGTTGAGCTTGCTAGAGTTGAAAGCAGCTCATCTGTGTCATCATGTGTAGATCTTGATCTTTTCCACATCCCCCTATTGTTTGGCACTGAGAATTATTTCAGACTGACAATGCCACTTTATTGACTCTCCTGGCACTTAGAAACCTCTACTCCAAAACCAGACGGGTTTCTGATAGAACTCAGCTCCATTGCAATCTCATCTCCTTCCTGGATGTGTTTTGGTAAAGGGAGACCAACAAAAATTGCACTTTCAGAATACACCCAGCTGTAGGTGCAGGAGGGCAGCAAGGGGAAGAGGCTGCATGGGCGCCTCTGGCTGCGGATGCACAGGGCAGGATGCATGGAGCGTGCACAAGGTTGGGAGCCCTGGGCTGTGTTCTGGGAGAAAGTGCACACAGAGACACTGGCAGGTTGATACGATAGCATTAAACCTTTGAGAAGGCCACGGTCATGGAAGAGGTGCAATGGTCCGAGTGTGCCGAAGCTGAGGCAGGGAATAAACATGGAAACTGGACTCCAGCCCTTGCCTGGTCTCCACCTTGAAGCCAAGAATGTCTTTGAACAAGGAGCCCAGCTTTGTTTTCACACCTAGGATTCTGAAGACATAGGTCTTCTGAAAGGAGCTACCATTGTTGGAAGGGCTCATACAAGTTTCCACACACATACCAATTTTCTAGCTTTCATAAGCCTAAGGAGATACATATCTAGTCAACTCTTCATCTTCCTACCATATTTCATGATTTCCACTTGAATAAGAAATCTTGTGCAATCTTTGGCTTCCCTCTGCACCCACCAGATCCAGCCCCTCACCAAATCCAACCCACTGAACAGCTAGGGTGTTCTGGAAGCTGCCACCTCTCTCTGTCCTGATGTCACCGTGCCAGTGTAACTCATTCTAAGGCTTACAGTAGCACTCACTGGTTTTCCTCCTTCAGGTCTTCATTTTCCATTCTTCATATTCCAACCAGGGTAAGTTTTCTCAAAGTCAAGAAGGAACCTTTAGGGCCTCCTAGTTTCAAGATAAAGTCTACAGTCCTTACCAAGTCTTAACTGGCTTTCGCTCATAATATCTATCATGTTTCTTCACTTTCCCCTCTACCTTTCCACACTCCCCACACACCCATAGACAAACAATTCCACTTGATTGATAATAGCAGTAATACTTGGTCTGTGGGGAAAAGATTAGGATTAAATAATAGGCAACAGTAGCACACAAGTGGGGAGGAGCAAGCCTGGAGTTTAAACTTCCAAAGTTTCTCAGCTGCACCCTAATGTTATTAACTTTAAGTTTTGTTATGCATGCAAGCTAACTAGAGTAACCACCAAGCAAAGAGACATATTGCACCTAATTTCCAAATAAGTGGAGGAGGGGAAAATGGAATGACAAAAAGAAGAAAACATTTTGAAGAAAGACAAAAAACAGGAACAGAGTAGAACAAATAAAAAACATGTAATGAGAATGATGGATAAAGATCCAACTTTGTCAGTAATCATGTAGATGTAAAAGGACTAAACTTTCCAATGAAAAGACAGAGATTATCAGACTCAACAAAAAATAAAGTCCAGGCATATGCTGTGTCAAAGGGATACTTCTTAAACATAATAGTACAGAAAGATTAAAAGTCAAAGAATGAAAAAAATCCTATACTAAAAAAAATTAACCAAAAGAGAAATCAAGTGATGTCAATATCACACTAAGTGATGTTTAAGATGAAAAGCATTACTAGTGATAAAGGCCATGATGAATGAATGATGAAATGGCCAATTTTCCAGAAATATGTAACAATTCTAAATCTGAATGCAACTAATAACAGAGCCTCATATACATATATAAAACAAAAATTGACAGCTCTGCAGGAGAAACCACCAAATTTACCATTTCTTTGGGAAATTTTAACACCTATTTTGGTACATATTTCAAAAGATTGATATCATGTACCACAGTCTAGAGTCACAAAAATATTTCATAAAATTGGAAATTAAAAAGATAACTATGAAGCTCCATGCATATGGAAGCATACATAAAACATTTCGAATTTGTTCATGTATTAAAAACAAAATCACCATCAAAATCATGAAATATTCAGAGCTAAACAGTAACTAAAAATTCTGTATCAAATTTGTCAGATGCAGCAAAAATGATAGAGTATAATTTATAGCATTAGATGTTTATATTAGAAAAGAAGAAAATCTAAAACCTAATAAGCCGAAGAGCCAATTTAAGAATTAGATAAAAATAGCAACATAAGCCCAATGAAAGAAAAATGATAAAAATAAAAGCAGAAATTAATGAACTACAAAATACGTATTAGGCTCAACAAAGCCAAAGGTTAGTGTTTTTGGGGGAAAAAATCTAGCAATTTTAACCAAGGAAAAAAAAAAAGAAATGCAAATTAGAAGTAATAGGAATTTAAAAGGGATTATAGCAGTAGTGGGAATTTAAGAAGTGCTGGAGAGGTCAAACAAATGAGCAGAGGATATTACAAGCAACAGTAAGTGGTCATGTTGTCACTCAGTGACCTGGATAAGTCCCTTCCTTCTTTTATAAAAAGTTTGAATTAGCTGATGGCAAATATCCCATAAAGTAGTGCTTCTTCCAGGCTAATGGGGATTTCATTAGCAAATGTAGAGGCTGGCTCAGTAGGTCAGGTGGCACTGGAGAATGCATTTCTGATGAGACCCCCTCAGGGATGTAGGCTCGCTGGTACCTGTTGGAGTGGTAAGGCCTCAGGCGTCATCACCCTCACACTGGCAAGTGCGCATTTTGCTACCATCCTTTTAGGCAGATCCTAACCTGCACTGTGCTGCCTTTTCTCAGCTTTCTCTCCCAGTCTCCAGAATCCTTCCCATGCCACCGGGATATGGTAAAGCTAAAGTTCATCAGAGTCGAAACCTTGAATGATCTTTAAAGAAGCAGAGAAAAAGCATAAAACGAGTCCAACGTCCTCTCATTTTACTCCAAGCTGCAATGGAAGGACATCATTCTTAAACGAGGACACCTACAGTTAAGTCCCCATTTTCCTTTGTTTTGATTTTTGTTTTGTTCTGTTTAGATGAACATTTACTTGGAAAATGGATGAATTGAAAAATGCTATGTAGACATAATGCATGACAGTAATTTATTTACAATGACAGAATTGTGTAATGCATTCATTGATGATAAACATCCAAAAATTTCTCTTTTAATTATGTATGTGGAATTCCTGTTTGTCTTCATCCAATGTTTCAGAGGCTTATCTTAATTATCCCAATATCATTCACAGTTGAATAAAAAGTCAGTTTGATGTGCAGTGTGGGAGAAAAAAGTCTCCTACGTAGTGCCTTCTAAAGCATGAACTTTAACTTCAAATTCCCTTTGTGTAAGTCAAGGAGAAATTGATTAAGTCATTTTGCTTGAGTACACAAAAGGAGAATTCTCTTTTACTTAGAGTTTTGAATAATAATGGTTGTCATCTTTAATATTTAAGCTCAAGGCTGGAGGGGAAAAGATTTATGTACATATATATGAAACCTAGCAAATATTAGTCATCTGCCCCCAAATACCTGGAATCAAGCAAAAACAAACAAACAAAACAGGTTTCTCTGGCTGTCCCAGAACATCTGTAAGCTTTTCCACAAAGCATGACAGTCACTGTGTGACCACCGCCCTGGCATCCTTCGTATTGCTGCTGGCAACACAGTGTCCTCACAGCAGCCTTGGGCCAGGACTGAAGGAACAGGGGGAGATAACTGTTAGAGGTCAGGACTACCACTGGAGCATTCCAAGCCATAGGCCTGCAGGAGTGACCAGTTATTCCTGCCATCTTCAGCTTGGTCTGACTAACTGCACCCCAACACAAAACTCAACCTAGAATCAAGGCCATTCACAAATTCCAAAATGTAAGCATGCAAGGTAAGGAGGTATACATGATTCAAAGACACCAAGTGCTAGAGAATCCGAGTGAAAGACTCAGGGCCTAAACCACAGTCTGTGGCCTCCGAGAGCACCAGTTTGTGGTGGCCTTCTGAGTCATGGAACCCCAGCAGAGACATTTGTGATGAAAGCCTGCGCAGACCCAGAGTAAGAAGGAAACAGCTGTCTGTGGAAACAGGGAAACAAAATCATTTTTCAAGACTGTTTTCGAAAACCTAGCATAGGTTTCATACCTTGCAGTGAGCTTTCTCAAGATGATCTAATCTAATATCTAATATCAAGGACAGTTTCCATGTGCGGTTTAGGAACTGTGGCCCAGAAAAATGGCCATGCACAAGTATTCCCTCATGAGATACTCCTGACTATCCATGAGGTAGGATTGCACCCACCTTTTTACAGGTGAGCTCCCTGAGGCCCAGACAGGTTAGTGACAGACCAAGGCCCAGGAATTAGGACCTGGGTCAGCTCCTCCATCTTGGGCCTTTCAAACTCCAAAGATCATGACCTTTCTGCTCCACTATGCTGCTTGTCTTGCAGTAATGGAGCACAGCAACCCAGAGATGGATTTGCCTCTTACAAGTGCCAGTAAGTCCTGAGTGAGTCACACCATCATGCTTTCAATAAACTGCTCTAGGGAATCACACCAAGGGAGTGAGTGTGTTCTTCATACCGAGGGAGTGAAGTCTGTACAGTCTTTATGTGGTAAATAAACTAGGCACTGGAGCCTTTTAACATAATTATTTGTTACTCTTCTCAAGGTCCACAAGAGAAGAGAACCTCTCTCTGTTGCTCACAACTAACTTCCTGACACATAGTTTGTGCTCAGTAAGTATCTGTGACTGCTTCAGAGCTACCTGTTGAAGGAATTCATTACTGAGTGAAAAAAAGGGTTCAGGGAAGGACAGAAAGGTCACTGGTGAGGTCATCCAGAGGATCTGGAATATGACATATGCCTAATTCCTGGACTGCCTATTTGGGGAGTTAACAGCCTAGTTAATAAGGTAAGTCCTTCAGTTAAGAGATTTTTCACTAGTGCATTAATTAGAAAAACTATGAAAACATATATCAGAGCCAATTGTTCAGTATTTTTTATCTCTTTCTAGAAGCCTTCCCTGAATAACCATGCATCATATTGGTCATTGCCTCACTTTCTCAGCCCATTAAGTTATTTGTTCACAAAACACTTAGTGAGTCCTTTCTAGGGACCAGACATTGTGGTTACAAATGGGAATTAAGCAAAACCACAGCTCAAAGAGTGCATAATCAGTGCTCAGATGAGTAAACCAGTAATGTGATAGATTTCTGAGAAAGGTGGCAGAATGAGTACATCAAACCTCCCCCTTCTAATGCTAAAATATATATTTTAATGTATCTGTTTAATATAACACAGGCACAATTGAATATATATATATTTAAAATTATAATGTACAGTCATTGTATTGGTTTTCTAGGTATGCTGTAACAAGGTACCACAAACTGGGTGGCTTAAACAACAGAAATTTACTGTCTCACAGTTATGGAGGCTAGAAGTTCAAGGTCAAGGTGTCAGCACAGCTAGTTCCTTCTGAGGGACCATCAACAAATCCCATCCTGGAGACCATCCCTGTCTCTCAACTTTTCTCTCATATTTTCCATTCTTTTATTATTTGTATTAATTTATTCAACTTTACCTACAGACCCCCATGTTGAATATTTTCATTTGGCTCTTTTAAATTTAAAGGAGCCAAATGAAAATATGCTTATTCTTAATCCCTAATTATCACCATTTTATAGCCCTGTAGCCTTGTTTTAAAGCAGCAGTGTTTTCTTGCCTCTGAGTTTATTTGTGAAGGTCCAACATCTGACTAACAGGAGCTTCAGAATGACAGAGCAGAGAAAATGGGCAGGGAAAAATAATCATGGAGCATTTTATAGAACTGGGATGTATGTCTCCACATTGAAAGAGCCAACGGAATACCCAGCAAAACAAAGGGAAAAGATCCACACCAAGGGACATTGCTGGGGACAACAGAGATAAAGGAATGCTCCGAAAAGCTCTCCAAGCAGAAAAAAATAGTTGGCATCAGGCTTCTCAACATTGGATGCAGAAGATGGTGGTGCAGTACTTTCTAAATCCTGAGAAAAAGGAATTCAATCTAGAACTTGGTTCCCTGCTAAACTCTTTCAAATATGAGGCAAAATAGATTTTCAGACCTAGGACAGAAGAATCTCTACCTGCCATTCATTCTGTAATAGGAGGTGAGTGGAGGTTATGCTCTGGAAAGATGAAAGAGTAAACCAAAAAGACAAAGAACTGAGATGCAGGAAAGAGGAAGTGTAGCCCAGGAAAAGGGTGCTCGGAGTTTTCAAAGAGACTGAAGGGCTGCAGGGTCGACCTGAGAGCTCAGGGAGAGAAGACTGGGAAGAAGGGGACTCCCTAGAATATAGGCTAGGAGGTCACCAGGGCAACGTTAAAGACAGATGACGGCAGAACTGATGGAGTATTTGAAACAAAATCAGTAACATTCATATAGTCCATAAGAATATGAGTTAATTTAAAATAGTAATCCATCATAACAGACGATACCATCTAAAACGGATAAATCAAGAACAGGCCACATAAGTATATTATGTAGTTATATGAAGGCAATGGCCAGAGGCAACAGCTATGAGTTCAAAGGGGTTGCCTCCAGGTATTGGAACTAGAGGGTGGGGCAGGGCAGGGAGCAGAGGGACTGCTGTGATTTATTACCAGCCTTTGGGTGCTATTTGATTTCTAACATATACACACATATATGTATGACTTTGGTAAAAATATAAAACCAAAGGAAAACAGTCGCGATGTGGTAGGTGCTATGAGAACAGGAGCGGAGAGGAAGCAGCTCTGAGTGGTGGTCAGAAGGGGGACCTTCCCTGAAGAAGCTGGTCATGATTAAATGCCCCCAGATCCGAGCTGCCCCGCTCCATTCGTTCATCTGCCCATCCACTGTGCTGCAGGTGCTGGGCTGCGTTCTGGTCTCTATCAGTGACTGCAGAGACCTGGAGACTGTGTGCATTTTATCCCAGCTGCCTGGAAACAACTGACACTCAGTGCTCTCTCGTATCCCCACGTAGCACCTTGAACGCCGCTCTACCAACGTGGCCAATACATGCTGGTGATATGAGTTGATGAATGAATGCATGATCTGTCCTGTAGAATCCATAGCCATATGAAGAGACAGGTAGTGAGGATAAAGTGCATTTTCTGTATTTGAAGTGTAAAGAAATGTCTCCTATAATCAAATGGTGACACATTGAGAGAAAACTTGGAAATCCGGCGTCCCTGATAGAAAGCATCTGAATCTCCTCTTAGCTCAGTGGCAATATAGCTTTACTTATTACTTCATTTCTCAGAATTACAAAAGTCCCATCCATAAAATGGGAATAATGGTAACACCTCATAGCACTGTTAAAGGAACCAACTGAGATAGTGCTTTGTAAACTATAGTCCTATGAATGCTCTCATTTCTTTATCCTTGTGATTACAAAGAGACTGCTTATTCCTTTGAGAATGATGGGAGCCTAAAACCTTGGAGTTCCATCCCCTCACTTGATAGAAGAGGAAACTGAGGTCCAGAGTGGGGCAGTGGGTTATCCAAGATCACACAGCCAGGCTGTGCAACGTCAAGGCTGGGACCCGTGTCTCCTTAGTTCAGTGCTCCTTCCTGTTCAACCCAGTCGGTCCTCTTTGGGGTCAGAGATTTCAATTCAGAATCTTTTGGAAGTTCTGTAATTTAAAAGTAAAATCCTGTCATTTAAAAGTGCAAAAAGGACTGGTCAGACTTGAGAGAATTCAGTTTTGCATATCAGAAGGTCCAGAGGCCTGAATGAGCAAGCTTAGTTTGGAGTCCCGCAGAATCTTGTCTTATTTCAGGTGATACGTCCACCCATTATTTCTTAAGAGCAGAGCTGACACCCCCCCTTTTTTCTGCCCCTGTGACTGCTGTGTGCATTCGTACAGCATGCTGGGCCGGCTGCTCCCTTTCTGAGGCCTCACACGGCAGTGTATGTGGTACTGTGCCAACGCTCTGCAAGGGCCCAGGAGGAAGTTAAGCTTTAGGAAAGGGATTGCATCTCATAAAGGCTTGCAAACTCATCCAGAGAACTTTATTCCTTGAAGCCATGAGTGAACTTATATTTTAGAAACTAATGACGGAAGAACAGCTATTATTTATTGAGTGGTTCTGTGCCAGGCATTGTGCTAAAAACTTTTTGTGTATTAGTTCACTTAATCCCCTCAGCAATCATTTTTTAAATAAGAGAGCTAAGGCTCAGTGACTTTCTCAAGCCAGAGAGCAAATCAAGTCAGAAGGGTGAGATATAAGCCAAAGTGATGTAGCTCTAAGGCCTCTGTGTTTACCCTGGACCACATGGCACAGAAGAAAGTTGATTGCTGATGCGCGTGAATTGGGCTTTGATAATGTAGTTGGAAGAAGTAAGGTTGCCAGGATACTGAAGGCCCAAAATATACCAAGCACTGAAAAATTCTAGTATGACTTGAGTCTTTGAGTTGAGTGTATCAGGGCACACCCCCACAATGTCTATGTTTTTATTTTATGTGTATATATTATATTATGATTGTACATATTACATGACATGTAACACATAGCTACTATTGCTATTATTTCATTTCTTAGGTTTATTTATGTATATAGGAGGCATTAGGAACCATAGCAGTCTGGGCATTGGGATCAAGGGGAGAAGCCCAGGAACCTATCTTGGGGTATTTAGAAACAAAGCCAGTCATCAGAGGCCCATCACGGGTGACTTATTAACTTAGATCCTATATTCAAATCACTTTAACAAACAAATGGTGGAGTTCTTACCCCGAGTGCCATGCACTTTGCCGGGCCCAGTGAGCCTTTGCTCTGAGTTACTTATATGGGTTAGACTGGAAGAACTTTCCATGACCTCTTTCCTCCATGTCTTCTTGGGCCTGCCTACATTAGTAAGATTTGCCCGTGCTCAGGTTGGAGGTAGTAGTGGAGATGGTGCTGTCTGTGTCTCAAACTGGCATCTAAGTATGGAGCTCCGGCAGTCCAGGGATGTGATGGGCCCCATAAGTTCTCCATAATAGTGTTCATTTTGTTGCTAACCTAAAATAAAATCTTAATGGAAGTGAATGCAGGGTCATTTGATGACCACTTTAGAACTAAATCCCACTCCAAGAGTGAGGCATCTGCATTCCTCTTTACAATCTGTTTACCACCTCGGAGCATTTGATTTCCCTGGACTATTGAGATAGGATCTGGTAAAGGAGGGTTCTCACTAGGTGACACCCAGTAACACCACCTAGTGGCATCCTCAGTGATGTCACCTGTGCTGACGGTCCGCAAAGATCTGACTGTAGTTGAACAGAGAAAAGGGGAGGCAAACAGGGGGTCATTCTATGGCCCCCAGGAATATGGGTATATCAGAATGAAAGCAAAACAGTGAATCAAAATCACTGCCCCGGCAATCTGTGCTGTGTTCCCATGGAAAGGAGCCACTGAGCTTTAGCAAAGAGTTGTGTTAACTAAACTTCTCATTTTGTTGGTTTTTTGGTTTATTTTTGACTTGTAAACTTGGTTTTATAAATCACTGTATAAGGGCTATGAGTACAAGGGGTTAAATATGGAGTTTTGCGGTTGTAAGTAACATTGCTATAGAAATAATAGAAGCCAACCGTAAGGATCCAGATGATGTTTTCCCTTTAAAAGGGACCCGGCGTGCTCAAGCTTAAAAACACTCAGGTAGCTCAAAAGGGCACATTTAGTCCCACGTGGCCCAGAGAGACAGGTTGCTTATTACCATGGGGAAGGAGAGAGAGAAACTGTGCTGTCTTATACCAAGAAACCTGAGTCTCCTGGAGCAGAAAATTTACAAGTTTTCTCCTGTAACTTATGTAATAAGTAAAACAAAACAAACTAGATAGCCCCTCACACATTTTGTAGTTGACATTTAAAATTTTCGTCATAAGTCACAATAGTTACAAAAGATGGACTTTCCACTGTGTTGTAAATAGTGGTCTTTGAAAAACAAGCTGTTAACAGAACTCTTTGAAGTATACATAATGATGCCCACCTGCCAGAAGAGTCGAAAACGTCCATCCTTTATTTGAAGAGGATGCGAACCACTCTTGTTTAACTCTTGGAACATCTATTATGTTCCTTTTTCTTCTTAAACCCGCGTTTCCATTCTGCTTTGCCCACAAATTTTATCCCCATGTGACATCTGTATACTTCAAAGTAGTACTTGATCACCTTATTGTCCTTCTTTGTCACAGATTTATGTATCTAAATCGGAATTTTAAACAGTTTAAATTTCTAGCGGCCCTAAGGCACTAAGCATTCCTTTTTATCTAGATTGAGTTATTGAGACAATTATTATTAGTTCACAGTTGATCAAAACAACATAAGTATATTTGAAAGGTTGATACACAATTATTACCTAGAAGAGTAAAATGCCATTGGAAATGCCCCTCTTAGAAATGGATTCATCCATATTGAACATGACTTGTGTGTTCAGCTTCGGTTCTATTCCTAGTTTTTCATTTTTACATATGTAGGTCTTAACAACTCCCTGCTCCCATAAATAAATAGCAGGCATTTCGTTAACAGCAATGGCGTGCAATTCTTTGAACTCCTTCCAAGGGATATTTCAAAAATCACATACTAATCCATCTTCAAAAATTATTTCCATTAATCCATCACTTGACAACTCAATTAGGCCTTCTTCCTTCAATTTTTTTAAAAGCCTCCCCAACCCAAAAGAATAAAAGGACACCATCTGATTTACAAAGATTTGTTATTCAATCATTAGAGTCATTTAATTTCTTAAGTTGGGGAAAATATAACCCAAAGGCTGTACTAAGACTTAGCAAATGATGATTAATTATACCTATTATTCATTCACTTTGGCATTTTATTTCATCCAGAAAGATTTAAGAAAATCTAAATACTGTTAATTTCAGTGTGCCTTTACCAATAGAATACTTTTGATAAAATGCTTTTACTTATCAAGGGCTCTAAATTTATTTTATTCAAGACTTTGGAGCAACCATTTAGCTCATTTAATTTACAAGTAATGGCTGTCATATGAATGAATTGACAGTCACTCTCCACAGCTGAATTAGACTTAGGTTGTCTATTAGAAAGAATCTGCCTTCCTATCTCTATTCATATGAACATGTTAGATGTGTCCCAGGGATAACACCTCACTTCACAGAGGGCAGGGGAGGCAAGCAGAGAGCCCTGCTCCGCAGCCGATTTCCCTCCGTGCTCGTTTTCCCGCTAGGGGCAAGGGCTCTGTCAACAGTGGATAAAGGAGAGAGCTTTAAAATACTTGGAACACCTAACTTGGACTAAAACCTCCAGCTCGAAGCTATGCTTCCCTTTAATAGAAATATATGTAGAAGGCACATGTATGATGCTTCATTACATACTAATATGTCAGATTGCACTGGACTTGGCCCTCTAGTTTTTATTTGCTGAGCTTCCCATGAGAAGCGCGCTTCTTCTGTAAGCAGGGTGAAAAAGAGAGGTTGACAGAGAAGACCTGGTCCTTCCTCAGGCATGTCCGTCCCAGCAGATTCCCAGGGAAGCTAGGCATCTGGAAATCAATTTGTGTTAACCCCGCTGTGGAGCGTCTGCGGCTATGGGGGCCCAAAGACTTCCTGGGAACAGTATGAAGCGCTGGGTTACTGAAAACATCCTCAGATCTGAGACTTCCTTGGGGCTCTGCCTGATACCGATGCTCCTGACAGAGTTCCTGACACTTCCCGGGAGTCAGAAAGCAGCCCTTCTGTCCGTCCATAGAATTTATGGATGAGGCCCAGAAGCTCCACACCCTCCCTCCAAGCCCGCCCGGCTCTGCCAGCTCCCCAGTCGCATGCCCAGCGTGTGAACAAGCAGGTGCACGGTGCCTTCAGAGATGCACTTAGAATGCATGGAGGAGGGCAAATTAGGGCCAACATGATTTAAAATATGCTTCTGATTCTAGTAGACATGAGTCCATTGAAATAGTCCTACAAACTTTAGTTCAGCCTATAAAAAGTTCAGAGTAATTATTGGCCAAGGTTCTAATCCAAATTGTGGAGAAAAATTGCTAAATGGACACATCGGGGGTATTGTAACTAGTCATGAAAACTCAGTATCAAGAAAAGTGAACCTCAGTAATAGTGGGAAGTCTTCACTCAACCCACCTCCAGTAGTGGGTTCCTTTAAAAGCGGAAGCAAGGAGTCAAATGACCCGGGAAACCTCCCTCTCCAGAAGCACAGTTAGAGCCTTCCTCCCAGAAGGCTTTGCTTGAGGTTTATTCCAGAAATCAGAAAGTGCGGGGAGTGGCTCCAGGCGCCTGGAGCCTGCAGCGACGGGAGATCAGGTCGTCTTGAACCAGCGCGGAGGATGGGGATGTGGGAATCTGTAGGAGGCGAAAGAAAAGAACGTGCCTGTGAGGTTTCCATGTCTCAGTGCTTCTGAGATAGCGGGGCAATTATAGCTCAAACCCCTTCCCCAGGGGAACATCTGGAATATAAGTATTTCTGTGCATATTAAGAGGACTATTTATAGTTTCCCACGAATGTTAAAGAAGGCAATTAAGTAAAGTACTACTGTATTATTAGGTATTTGACAAATGCCATGCTTGCAGTCACTGCAAAGGTCTAAAAGCAATTCAGACTTCCACAGATCTGCATCCTCCAAGTCAGGAAGTACTGGGTTATTTTCCCGAAGTAGTGGCACCATCAAATCCAGCTACGCTGCTGACACTGATAAATGATGTCACCAGGCACGTCCACCCTGCTGAAGGCATGTTGGTGCGGGTTCCACACTCACACCAAGCTGGAGAAAATACAAGCCTCAGTTGCTTCTGGGATTATTAGGAAAAATCTGGCATATGTTTGGCATGAATGTGGCTGCTTGGACTGAGCCCACGGGGCTGCACAGCTGCTGAAGGACCAGCTAGAGGGGCTTGCTCTTTACATGACGCCTGGATGCTGAAGACCTTCCGAGGGCTGTTGGCAGTGTTTCCTATGGGTGCGAAGTGCTATGCTCAGTTGATTTCATGTGTTTTCTCATTTGATGACGTTGCTAATAATGCAGCCCACCTCATAGAACTAACATTATACTCATTTTATAGATGAGGAAGCTGAGGTTAGTAAGCAGTGGAGCTGAAATTCAAAAGAGTATAACTTGAGAACCTGCATGAGTCTGTGGCCAGTGGGTTTCACATTGGACGTATAGGAGAAGGTGAAGGGACACATTTAGGGGCCACTTGCCAATAGCCCTCAATGTGATGCAAGACTGTGAAGGTCTTACTGCCACAGTTGCAGCATATATGTGTGTATGTGTATGCAGATAAAGATATATGCTTATGTGTGTGTGTGTGTGTATATATATATATATATATATATATATATATATGTACATATATTTTCCATCTGACAAATTCAATACCTATGTGCACCTCCACCCCCACCTAAGTCTAGAAGTGATACTTCTAGATCCCCACCCACCTTTGGGTGTGTCTGATTTCCTGAGTTTCTTGTCTGGTGGATGTGGGGCTGCTGCCAGGCCTGTTTTCTGATTTGTCTCTGCAGAGAATGCTCTTGAGGAGTGGGCATCTTTCTGCTTCCCTGCCCCTCTCACCTCCTCTGCGGGGCTCACACAGAGTCCCCATCCACAGGACGAGGAGGAGGTGAGCTCCCTTCAGGTGTTCTGCCCCAGACTGGCCCCGGGGAACACAGCTCCTGAAAGGCGATGGGGTGGGGCAGGGTTTCCAGAGCCCTACTGGGAGGAGGGATGATTTTGATAAATTTACAAATCCGAGCTTGATTTGCACATGGTTTTGTAATCATTTTCTGGGCCTTTTGCTACTTGTTAAACATCTCCACTGGAATCAAGACCAGTTTTCTAAAACAGCTCGGGACAATTTTCAGCCCTTACCAACTTACCCCTCTGCTGTTGCTTAACGACGTGTCCCCAGGACTTCTAAATAAAGCTGTGAACCTTGGTTTCATGGGGATTATGAGGGTGCAATTCCTGCGCAGTCTCCTTTTCTTGGTCTCACTGAGTCTTTGAATCACATAATGAAAAACGGCTCGAGAGAAGAAATTAAATTCAAAAGTAAAACAGGAGAGCCGTGAGAAGAGAAAAAGAGGCACAGGAGAAAGGTTGTCCAAATCCTGGTGACTTAATAAAGAAGTAGAAAAATGTAGGTGTGAAGGCAGGATTACAGAGCCATTAGGAGACTGGGCATCAGACCGGCGATTACGCCACCGGCTGCCAATGAGAAGGAGATGTACCGCTGCTGCCGAAGAAATGAGAAACTAGGAAATGGAGAATGAAGCTCGGTTGCTTATAATGCAGCCTACCCAAGCATGTGATTTAATTTCGCCTTGAACCACCCAAATCCTCTCTTGAATATTAGGTTCCACTGACTGGCATTGTTTGTAGAATTCTTGTCTTCGTCCATGAAAGAGGAACAAAATCACAATGGCCAAAAGTAATTACATTTTAAGTAAACTTAAGCCACCTATTCTTAAACAGGTCTTCTTAATTTCAGTGCACGATTTTATAAATATGGAATTATTATCCCCCAAATTCAGCATCCTCATTTCAGCAGGTAAGGATGAAGTGACCAACCAGTTATTACCATCTTTGCAAATCACATTTAAAATATGGTCCCGTTCCTAAATCAAACAAAAATGCAAATTAAATGTCTTAGGAAATCAGTGTTGGATATTCACAATTTCATAAAGAACCTAAGGACCAGGGCCCTAGGCTGGCCGCTCCTCAAACTGCTAAAGCCCCAGTGAAGGGGGCGCACGCTGCTGAATCCAATGCCGAGACTGATGGTGTCCTTCACGTTGGGCCTCCTTGTCATTCCTGAGACTAGAAAATGCCTCCTCTTGCCCAAAACGCAGACCCGGCTCTCCGCCTTCTTAGCCGGGAGCTGGAACACTCCCCTTTTGGACATATAAATAAGGAAAGACAAGACAGAGGGAAGCGAGGCAGGTTTCTTTACCGCCGCACAACAATGGGTCTCCCAATGAGGAGACGATTCCCCAGGAAAAAGTCACCTCAAAAGGCCCCCTTAATAGTAAATTATTGCTTTAGTGAATTAAAGTGTACCCCAGAGGCCTCAAGGAATTATGGAAAACTGCCTGGTTCACTTTTACAAAGTGATTTACACACGGGGGTGTAAACTGTCTCAATGAATCTGAAGCCTCTACAGAACAAGCCACTGCTAAGGTAATACAAAGCAGGGTGATTTCAATTAGGTAGTTATTTACCACCACTCCCTTCAGCTTCCCTCAGTGTCAGCATCGGGGAGAATAAACACAGGCCTCTTTAATTCATTCTGTCACATGAAGACTGTTTTCACATCATGTAAGAAAGCAAGGGGAAAGGCAGTAAAAGAACAACCCTGTCTCTCTTATTCTCTCTCCCTAGGTTCTATCCTGAGATGCTTTGGGATTTCTATGTCCTCAGACACTGCCAAGGAGATTCACAAAGGCCGTGGAGCTGGAGGCCACAAATGGCGAACAAAGGGTATCTCGCTTTCAACACGACTGACGGAACGTTATTTCACTTTGACCTGCCTATCCTTTGGTTCTGCAATTTGATTGGTAATTGAAAGGTGAATCTCAAGTTCAATTAGTAGGACAGTTTATAACCTTGAAAATAGAAACGGCAGTTGAAAACTGATATTAAATAGTCTGTCTTCTGTGACTTCGTGTAGTGAGTCTTGAGTTCATAAAACTCTTTTCAAACTTATTATTTATTGAGGGTATTTCCCAAAAGAGCATTTACAAAAGTTGCTGCTGTCATAAGCTGAAAATATAGTTCACTAAAAGCGGTTTTATTTATACACCACAGAATATGTAGCCATTATTGATTCAATGTTCAGCCCATTTTTTTATCAGCAGTGCATCTCCCCAAATTGCAAAGTGGTGATGAGAAGCTGTATGGACTGAAATGTCCATCAGGTTTGACAAAGCTGGGTCTGCATTTAGGAAAGGACGCTGGAAGTCTGGAAATGGCTGCCCAAAGAGAAAACATCTCCTCTATCTAGTTGATCATAATAAAGCTCTGATCAAATTCAAAATCATAAGACACACATACTCAGACTTAGTCACACAAATTATTTCTTTTCCTGAAAACTGTTCTTTAAGTCTGAAATTTCGACAAGGAGTCTGGTCATTTCAAGGTGCATTAAAAAATATCTCCTTCCCCCCACTATCCTCCAAGACACTCCAGCAAAGATGAACGTCAGCAAGACTAAGATGGCAAAGCAGGGGACCCCAGCCTCCATCACTACACAAAGATCAACAGTTCGCTATCCATGGCCAGAAACAGCTCAGGGAGAGTTTCCATTTAAGAAGCTTCAGCAACGCAGTGGAACAAAACCCTGGAGAATCACTGCACAGAAAGGGAAGGGGGAACAGCTTCATTTTGCTGCATTATCCCATTCCTGGCGTGCACTGGCCGGGGATCCCAAGATTAATAAAACTCAGTGTAAGCTCACAGCCTGTTTTGGGGCTGGAGACGCCCTTGTTTCTCCAGCTAGCAGGTGTGATGTTTGTTGATGTGATTTCCAACATCTGAGCAGCAGCTCAACCCTGGGTCTCCTGGTTGGGCTTGACTGGCAGCAGAGTGTAGGACTCCTGTCATGTGAGTGAGGTGGGCCTGGGCGAGGTGACCAGTGACCCTCTGGGACAAGGACGGATGCCACATTTGCAGCATCACTGCTTCCTGTCCTTAGCAGTCTTAGCTTATAATTCAGCTTGAAAACTCACAACTTGTGCAGATTGTCTTTTTCTGTTTGCAAGGTATTGTTTTTGTCTGGTTTGGTTTTGGTTTTGGTAGAAGATTTAAATTCCAGATTCTATGGATGATAACCAATACTAGCTCACAGGCTTTTTAAATATCCCCTTCACAGTAATGGGGATAACTTATTATTTATGGCTGAATTTTAAGAGCACAAAAGCTCCTGCTCATGAAGTTGTTTTGAAAGATACACTGGCCTCTTATCAGGGAAGTTTTGGATGCTGGAGCGCAGACACCCCCCTTTTCCTCCCCTTCTGCACAGGTCACTGTGGGATCTCATGATCACTGTGGAAGAGAAAGGACTGAATTCACTCCCCAGAGACTAGGAATGAAACCCAGTCAGATGTTGCCTTGCTGGTGGGCTCTGGAGGAATAAATCACATTTGGGATTGGGGAGAAAGGTACTGGGTTTTAGAAGGCATCTTGCAAATATTGAGATAAACATTCTTTTAGCTTACAGCGCTGGACAATCATGAATAACCTAAGTGACTACATAAGCATTGGCCCAGAAGGTGACATGCACGTGATTTTGTTGAAATAACTTAGTTGAGTCAATAATTTCTAAAAATAACAGTAAGTTGGTTGAAATGAATAATGTTTAATCACTGTTGGTTTGGGTTTTGTTGTTTTTATTGCACATATTGATAAATTTTTTGCACCAAGGGGCATTGTATTTCTTAAAGCAATTTAGTCTGTTTCCAGAATTTGTCCAGTCATTTTATTCCTTTTCCTCTCTCCTTTATTTATAATTTATTTTCATCCAGTTATTCTGGTTTGTGTTGTTTTGTTAGGGACAAGTTGGAAGCAACCAAAGTGTCCAACAGTAGGAATTCAGTTGCAAACAACTCAAAAGTCAGACAATAGTGGATTGCTAAAGTAAATCATAAAAGGCATTTTATATTATGCACAAAAACTTTAAAACTATGAATTGGTCATTTGTAATCAATTTTGCCCAATTCTAGAGCTTCATGAACACATTCGGGTAAGCAAAGCAGGTTAAAAATAATTTGGACAAATAGTGTTCTAACCCTGAAAAATTCTAGATAACGTTTTCTTTATCAACTAGTAAAGTTATGGTTTATGGTTATTTTATGTGATTTTAAATTATGTCTTGTTTTATAAAATCAGCTGATGTTCATTACACTAAAAGGGGTACGGTCAAGCAAAGAGAAGATAATAATGATTTGGCAGTATTTGTAGCCACACAGAAGCAATCACTATTATCTTGATGTGAGAGTATCTCGGATGATTTTCCATGCATTTGATCAGGACTTTACTTCCAACATTCCACCATAATGGCTTTTGTCAAAGTCACCTGTGATTCCTGTGGCTAAATTTCTGGTCCTGATTCCAGTAAACATATCCATCAGATACGGATGATGAAGCACTGTCCACCTCACTTTCAGAACAGGTGAAAGCAGCCTTCCTGGGCTGCCCCTTCCTCAGCACCCTCACTTCTTAACGCTCTGGGAATTCTGTCTTGATGCTCTCATGCCATGGTTTGTTAAAGTACTGTTTTTCTAAGTTGCCTTCATTTACTGAACCAGCACATATTAATGGATGTCTTTTAAGTGCTAGACACTCTAGTCACTGATGATTTTTAAAGAACGAAAAAATCCCCAGGCTTTATGAAACTTATAGCAGGAACACTTGCATGGGGAGAGGGCCTAGAAGATAAGCAAAATAAACTTGAAATATTGTGTGTTAAGGGGTGATATGCTGGACTGACTAGTGTCCCCCCAAATTCATGCCAACATAGAACCTCAGAATGTGACCCTATTTGGAATGGGGTCTTCGCAGATATAATTAGTTGAATTAAGAGGAGGTCATACTGGATTAGGGCCTGTATTTGGTGACTGGTGTCCTTAGAGGAAGGCCGTGTGAAGACCCAGAGACAGAGGGAAGAAGGATGCAGAGGTCAGAACGATGGGGCTATAAGCCAAGATCACCAAGAATTTCCAGTAACCACTAGAAGCTGGGAGGGAGCGTAGGAAGATTTATCCCTCAGATCCTCCTGCAGGAATCCATGCCAATCAGTACCTTAATTCTGGATTTCTGACATCCAGAATTGAGAGAAAAATTTGTTGCTCTAAGCCGCTTGGTTGTGGTGCTTTATTACAGTGGCCCCAGGCTGAGTACAGATGAGAGGCCCCATGGAGAAAGCAGGGGTGGAGGACAGCATATGTCAGTAGAGGAGGAGCTTGGAGTTGTCCATGTGAAGGCCTCATTGCAAAGGTAATATGAAAATTAAAACCTTTAGCAAGTGAGAGAGCAATTCATGGGGCCAGCTGGGAGAGGGGTGCTCCAGGCAGAAGGAAACACAAGCGCAAAGGCCATGAGTCATTGCCTACACAGCGTGGTGACGGAACAGCAGCGGAAGCGCCAGGCAGCTGCTACAAACGCAGATTCTTGGCCTCACCCCAGAACTCCTGCATCACAACTTCTGGAGGCGAGGCCTCGGGCTCTGTGTTTTGACAAATGCTCCAGGGAATTCTGACACAGCTCCAAGTCTGAGACCCTGTCCGACATGACCTGGGCTCACAGGGCCTCCGTCTCTGTCCCTACCGCTCAGCCCCTGTTCCCTCAGCTCCAGCACCTCAGGGGGCTGCTCTTCCTTGGGGCGTCAGCCTGGCTGTTTCCTTGCTCTGACAGTGCCCCCCCTGGGCCTCCCCTCTTGCCAGGCTTCCTCACCTCATCACCTCTTTGTTCCAGCATCACATTCTCCTTGAGGCTCCCCCAGACCACCCTAACACGAGCACCATCCATACCCCAACACCCGCACCCCCTTTCTCCTGCTTGATTTTCCCAGTGGCATGGTGCGCCGACAAACCTAGGCTTTCGTTATTGACCTTGCTTAGGTCTAACTGGAATGAAGTCCCATGAGGACAGAGATCTTTGATGCTGTGTCCCTGTTCCTGCCTTATCCCCAGCACTGACCAGAGGGCCAGACACGCAACAGGTGTTTGTGAGTGATCTGTGAACATGGCCCCGCAGTGACCCACACCCTGATCCCTGGAACCCATAACTGTTGCCTTCTGTAGATGCAGGATCTTTGCAAATGTGATTAAGGATCCTGAGCTGAGGAGATTATCCTGGACTATGCAGTGGGCCCCAAATGTGATCACATGCATGCTTATAAGAAGGAGACAGATTTAACAGACACATGGAGGGGGAAGGACTGTGGGCACAGTGCAGAGGGAGATGGGGAGATGCTGGCCTTCAAACAGCAGTGAGGACGCCGCAGCCCAGGAAGGCCAGCAACCGCCCACAAGCAAAAAGCGGCAAAGGAAGGTTCTCTGCTAAGTCCTCGGGAGTGAGCGCAGCCCAGCTGCCACCTGGCTTGCAGCCCAGGGACACTGATTCAGACTTACAGCCTCCAGGGCCACGAGAGAATAGAGTTGTGCTGTTTGAAGCCACCCGGGTTGTGCTGACTTGTTAGGGCAGCCGCAGCATTCCATGAATATCTTTGACTAAATGAAAAAGAGACACGTGTGTTTGTTTTGTAAAAATGGGTCATGCTGCACCTGGATCTTGTTGTGAGGGTTTCCCCTCTCTGCCTGCGTCTTGGGAAGCAGAAGGCAGTGCCTCCCCCAGAGGGCAGCGTACACCAAGGGGCTGCAGCCTCCAAGCGGGTGTGGCGAACCGGCTGCTGCTGCTCCCCTGGGTCACCCATGCCTGGAAGTGGCCTCACACCCTTGTGCAGGGCCTGGAAACCGAGGACACGGTAATGCAGCAAGCTAAGAGCCTCACTTTGGCCCGTAGCTCGGCAGCGGGGCTAAGGAGCAGAGTAATTCGAGTTTCTTCTCTCCAGCTGGTGGAGGAGGCTTGGGCAGAGCAAGCAGGCAGCAGAGACGCCGGGCGGCAGTGCTGAATAAAAGTCAAGCTGAACAGACAGAGCCGCGTGTCTTTTGCCCAGAAACGAGAGTTGATATCCCCAAGGCAGCGAAGGAGACCACAGAAAAGGAGGCTGAGATCTGAGTTCTGAGTCCTGGTGAAAGGCAACAGGTAGGCCACCCGAACAGGGAGACTGACACATGCGGTTAATGAGTCAGAGATGTGGGTGGGGCAGGGTGGGTTGGGCTCAGAAGGAGGGGAGACAGTTTAACACTGCAAGGGAAAGAAACCTAATCCTTGGGTTTTCAAACTTGGATATTCATTTTTTAAAATCTGCATAAGCAGTACTAATAAAACAGATCGGAGCCAAGTTCCTTGGGTTGGCAGACGGTAAAGGACCTCGGGGGCATCCCTGACCCCAGGGTACTGTGGAAACTCCTGGCTGCATTATCTCATGTATTAAACTGAAACTGAAGCTTAAGCTTGGATCTAATTTTACTTAGATAAAGGAGCTACCTGTGTCAGATTAGCTCAGCTCTCAGGCATTAACAACGTCCTGTGACGTAATGGACTCTCCTAGCTGCTCCTCCAGAACACGGTGCCCGTGGGTCTCTCCCTGACCGTCCCACGTCACCTCCGCCTCCCTCTGGAGGGCCAGCCCCACACTTCCCTGACCGGCTTTCTCACTGGCATCACTGGTTTCTGCAGATGCAAAGTGTTGACTTCCGCTGCCCTTTGTCCTCTGACTCCAGGCCCCCTCACTCGCTCTCCTAGCTCCAAATTCCCCTTCATTACACCCGAGCTCTCCGTGGAAGAGGCTATGTTTTATGCTTCCTGCAGTATTGGGCACAATGTAAGTGATTTATGTATTAAGTTGACTTAAAAGCTAGACGGTTGGGGAGGAGGAGCAAATGGATGGGTGACGCCTAGGGAAGCTCAGCGACTCCCAGCCTAAGTGGGGACCTTGGGTTTCATCTGCCACAGGACCTGCAATAATTCTGTATTTCAATCAAAGTTGGGGTTCCACGGGTACACACAATTACCAAAACTTATCAGGCTGACTACTTACAACCTGTGCATTTTACTGTGTCTGTTATACTTGAATTAAAAAAGGCTGTCAAGCAAGTGAGGTTATTCAGACTTGGGAGTTACTAGTATGGGTTTGAACTGTCTCGGTGCTCTGGGAGACAGGTGAATGTAATTCAAGGTGGCAAAACTGAAGAAGGACAAGAAGTCGCATGTCCTCTGTCCGAGAGGCTTCTAGATGTGGCTCCCTGTGTGTGGACTTGCGTGTGTGGCCTTCTGGAAGGCGGAAGTGCTGGTCTCTGCGTCCTCATTCCACTTGGGATGGGAAGGAGAGTGAACTCAGCCATTCGGTCGGCGCATGTTCCTCTGCTGTGTGGCTGCGTTTGGATGGGCTGTACGTCTTTCACCGTGAGTGTTCCCCACGCCGGTCCCCAGGCCCTCAGCCGGTCAGGGTGCACAGAAGGGGAGAGAGTGCAGCCACCCAGCTTCCCTGCCCGTCCGGCTCAGGGTCCTGCCTGGCGGCTCAGCCCACTCCCTCCACACATTTGGTGAATACCTGATACATATATGTTCCCAAGTTCCTCCCAGACTAGAGAACAGTCTCCCCTTCAGGGATGGTTGGTGATCCGCACAGTGCTAAGCCCTGTGGGCTGTACGGGAGGTAAAAGAGCTCCCGGTGATTCGCATCTTCTTCACCCTCCTCCACCTTCGCAGACGGGTCCTAACCTGTGCAAGCAGAATCCCGGGTAGTGTGGTGTTAGTAGTGATAAGCAAGGTCCCTCCTGGGCCTTCCCCAAAGAGCTTGCTGTCTGTGTCAAGGGGCAAGAGCAAGATAACAGTGCAGCCAACCATTTAGCAAGGGCAGCTTCTATGGGGTGATGAGCTGACGCTCTGACCGCGTCTGCAAGGAGAGATAGCCAGTAAGAGGCATACGGGGGACAACAGAAATCAGTGTGGCTGGAGGAGACCTCGTGTGGGCCCCACGGCAGAGAGAGAATGTGCATAGGAGGCGGCCAGCAAGGCACCCAGGGAGTGACAGAGGCGTCTGGACAGGGGTGGTGTGCTCGCAGAGCGAATCAACCATTGGAATAAGACCAAGCAGAATGATTATACTACTGTGAGTTTCCATGGAGGACCTTGCCAAGAATGTCTAACTTACCCAGAGCACCGGTCTCTGAAGGTCAAGTATGGGTGTTAACATAAAATGATTTTTTTTCCAGTTGCTAAAGGTGTGTGTTTTGTTCAGACTCCTCCAAACTGCTGGCTGATGAGTATTTCTCATTAAAATACTATAGCTTTATATTGTTGCTCTTCCTCAGCCAATTTTATTTTTCATCTTTTAGGGGCAGCCGTGCATTTCTGTAGCACGTTTCCCTGTTTTCAGAGTGTTTTCAGGGGCATCCGCTCACTGGAGCCCACGGGCTCTCTCTCTCCAAGAGGGCAGTCTGAGGTTCCTGGAGGCCAGGGGAGCTGCCGGCTGGGTCACTGATGAGGAAGGGCGGTGGTTAGGACCTGGGGCTTCTGGTCTCTACTCTGTCTGTAATTACGGTCTCTGCCTGCTCAGACCTGGGGCCTTGGTCATGGTCTTCTGTTTTCCTTTGATAGCAACTTGCTGATAATTTCTCAGTGCTGAATTGTCTTTGGCAGCCAACGTCAGGGGCACTGGTGCCCTTTTGTAAAACAGTTACAGCTCTATTTGATAAGACGAGTCATACTTTACTGCTGTTCTAACCTCTCTGTTGCTCAGGCAACCAATATCCTGAATTCAAACTCAGGCTATTTTAGTTAAGTTTACAAATTTATTACCTTACAACCACTCAGCCCATCGTATTGCTCACATGTCATCCTATGAGTCACTGAACCCCTAAGAGTCACCTACAACTCCAAATTAACTAAGCCCTGTGGCTCGGGTGCCTGTGAAGAGCTGAGACACATGCATGGTGACCGCATGCAGAGAGCACCCTGCTCTCTCCTCACTGAGCTCACTGACAGCGAACCAAGGGCTGCTCCACGCTGATCTTTCAAGGACGTGCCCTTTCTCACAAGGTCACATTTCCTGCAGCACAGGCAAGCTTATTTCACAATTACTAGGCTGGCTCAGGGCTGCAAGTAACCCTTCTGTAACCGGAAGGGGTTGCTGGTGCTAAGGGTGAGTGAAGAAACTAGTGCGCAAACAAGCCCATTGCATGAAGCCATCCGTGGAGCTGGTTTTGGCTTCGATTTCCCCCTTATTGCTGCCAGGGGACATCCAGGGACACTTCGCTCTCTCTCGTTTATTTCCTGTCCTTTCTCTCCCATCACCACTTGTGTCCCTCCGACCCGAGCTCCCTGCACCCCTGGGCTGGACTGTGGTGCTAACTTCCCATCTTCCCGTCTCCACCCCATCCTGGCAGCGCATTCATTTAACCAACATTTATCACAGTCTGCCCTGCCCTCTGTGCTGGGGCCTCTGCAGAGCTCACAGTCCCATGGAAGAGTGACAGGTGAGCAGTAAGTGTGATGCATCGATCAGACTGCGGTGCTGGGGACGAGGACCATGTGGGTTGTATTCTTCATGCCTAGTATTTGTTGAATAAATAAATGAACAAATTTTAAGAGGTATAACTAAACATGTGTCGAAGAGCTAAAATTTTCAGAAGACAGGGACTGGCTGAGTTGACAGAGGAAGGGGTCTGGCTTGGCTGGGCCAGGAGCAGGGCAGGTGAAACTCTGCCAGGAGGCAGCACGGAGCCTGCAGGCTCCCCACAAGTTCTGCCCCCTCTCCTGGCCACGCCAGTCCTTGGCGACCCTCTCCTCTTCCCAACTGTGCTCTTTAAAATATTTTGGCACTTCATATACCTAAGGGCACCATTTTCTTTTCATATGGCTGTGTCGTGAATTCCTAATTAGACTACAGTCTCTTTGAGGGACTACAGTTTACTTCCTAAATGCAAAGACCAGCTATTCATAACTGTCATCTCTTTTTAATAGGCTGTATTCTACTCGGGGAGCACCTTTCCGTACATTTTGTTTACTACTAAGCAAAAGGAATGTTTCCCTTTAAATGTCAGTTTCTCTGGGACCTGTAATTGTTCATTTAGAAAACTGTGATTACGTGCTAGGGTCGGGGACTGGGTCAAAAGGAAATTTTAAGGTGCCAAGCCTAACTATCCACTGTGGTGCAATCAGAAATGCAAATAAAGAATCTTTGGGTAAGTCAAAGGAAAACCATTGTTTGATTTACCCAACACTTTGATTTCAAAAATACATTGGCCCCATTAAAAAAAAAAACAACTCTTTTTAGGTTTCAATGATAGTGAATGTATTATTTGTCAGTTTTTGCACGTGATATATCACAGAGATCTCATGAGTTTAAATACAGTGATTAACTTCACGTAGCCAGCATAGCAGCTACTTGTGAGAACTTAATGCTCAGAGGGCTTCGTTCTTAGTAAGCATTTGTGGGCGCTCACATTTCTTTAACTGTTCCAAAATAATTTGTGTTTGACTGGAGTGAAATTAATAAGAGATTTGGATAATTTCAATACATGATGTTCAAATCCAATTTAAATGGATTTTAAGAATTAGAGCTGGGAAGATAAGGTTTGAATCTTAAACCTTAATTGTCACATGTCTGTTCATGAAAAAGAGATTTTCCTTTTTCTTTTTCATTCTACATTCACCTCAGCTTAAGTGAAATGCTACTATAGCACAAATGCAACAGTGGTGTCCTGTGGCTTGGTCTGTGAATGACAAGTGCGTGTCACAACTGTGGCCTGGGGAGGCTTGGGTTCATGGCTACACAGAGGTACAGAATCATTGCAAAGAACAGGACAGTGGCGAGAGAAAGAACAGCCAGTAGTTATTTTTTAAAGACCTGAAGTCATTACAAATGAATCTTCAGGGTCTTTCATTTTCATTCCATAAGGATGAAGTGCGTGTATAATTTAAAATTGAATTGAAAATTAAGCTGGTCTTTTTTTAAGCTGACTTTTTGGAGAATTCAACATAGGGTTTCCTTCTAATTTTTATACAGAAAATATGCCATCATTTCTCTCCTGGTGTCATGGCAATGTCCTGTAATGTATGTATAGATGACACGGTGACTTTGTCTTTCTCACATTTTATAAAAGAGAAAGTGAAAAGAAGGAGACTATTTTAAAAATTGTAATTTTTTATGTACGTGTGGGAAATGGAGTAGAAGAGTTCACACCAAACCACTAACAACTGCCAACTTTTCCCCCAGAAATAAATTGCAACTACGTCTTGGCTGCTCTGTGATTGACACCCTGCTTCTCACTGGTTCCTTTTCTGTGTCTTTATATCTTCACATACAACATCCAGTGTTTCTTTATTTTATCTAAAATTTTTATATAAATAGGATTATGGTGTTCATATTCTATATATTTTTTCACTCAGGATGTGAACTCTCTTAAATGTTCACTGTGAGTGAAAAAAAAAATCTATTGACTATGAATACCATAATTCTATTTATGTAATTTTTTAAAATAAGAAAAAAATATAGGTATATGGTAAAGGCATTTGGATTTCCACTTTTGAAAATTACCTTTTCTCATTTTTTCTCCCACTTTCCTACCGGGGCACTTCCATTCTCTTATTTACTGATTTATTTAGATTCTTCCTCCGTTACACATACATTCATCCCACACTTTCTTTTTTCCCCCTCCTCTCCTCCTTTCTTTCTTCATAATGCGTCGCCAGTATTTCCCGTGCCACTTTGATTGTGGGGTGATGGCTGCCCTCCTTGTCCTGTTCTTGCTTTTTATGGGAATCCTCATGAAGATGTGACAACTCAAGTTTTTTGGTAAAAACCCTTCATCAGATGCAGGAAGTTCCCTCTGGTTCTATTTATTCTTAAGATTTTTACTTTTAGATAAGGGAATGCCTTTTTGAATGCTGAATGCGTAGAATAAGACGTGTTATTTTATTTCTTTGTAATCTGTATGCCTGGCACGCTCTGACTGACAGATTCCTCTGATGCGCTCACAATCCTGGGATAAATCAGAATTAGTAATGACCATTTAAAAAAAGACACCAGTTGGAATTCACTTCCTAGTGTCTGTTTAGGACTTTTAATTTACATTTATAAGTGAGATTTTTTTTTCTCTCGTACTGTCCTTGTTTCCTGTTGGTGTCAAGCTTAAGCAAGCTTTCCATCCCAAGTGGTCCGCTGTCCTTTTCTGTTGTCTGTAAGAGCTCGTGTAAGTGATAGTCTTTTCCTTAACGTTTGGTAAAATTCACTGCTAACGTCACCTAAGACTAGTGTATTTTTCAGGAGGTGGTGGTAAGGAAGTCGGGACATTTGATTGTCAAATCAATTTTTTTAATGCTAAAATGGTTGTATTCAGTTTTCTTATTTCTTTAGTCAGTTTCAGAGAGCTATATTTTTTTTCTAGAAAATTAGCAGTTTCATCTACGTTTCTAGATTTATTGACATAAGACTGTGCCACAGATGCCCTTATGACTTTTTCCCCATTTCTGTGCCATCTGGAATGCACTGTATTTTTCTATTCCTAATGTACTTCCTTCATTTTGACAGCTGAGCAATATTCTATTGTTATCTATCTATGGATATCCACAATGTATTTATTCAACTATCAGTTGATGGATATGTGGTTGTTTCCATTTTGAGCTATTATGAACAATGCTGCTACGAACATAAGTGTACAAATCTTTGTAGACATGTTACATTTTGGGGGACATAATACTGAGGGGTGTAACCTGTATTTAAACACAAAAAGGGAAATTATTATACACTTATTCCTTAGCAGCCTGCAACTAGCCTTAAGAAAAAGGTTGGTTGAATAACTACCCATTCTACTCCATTTCCCTTGCCTTTTAGTAGCACTCGGTTAGTTGAGACTCTGTAGTTCATCAGCAGACCCAAACCTTTAGTTTGAGGAGTGTGAATTCTTGGTGATTCTGCCTGTAGGGGGTTGATGTAGTCCTTTGTTAACCTTGACCGTGGGGCAGGCAGTACAAATAGATACCCTAAGGCTAAGCCTCCAGTTCCACAAACCCTGCTCCCCTCCCTCTGTGCAGCAGCTCTCCAAGCTCTCCTTAACAGTCAGCGCCAACCCTCCAGAAATCACTATGACCTCCCTTTTTGCCTCTTCCCTTCATGGCTTCAGGACACTGAAATACCAGGGAGCAGTTTTAGTTCAAATTCAGGGAAACTGATGATGGGTCCACTGGCAGAAGACCAAGAAATTCTGCAGCTGTGGGGATTGATGTCTATGTGCGTTTGGTCTAGAGAAAAATTAGACATGCAGAGTAAAGCTGCAGCTCTTTTAGCAAATGGTCTTCTAACAATTCCATCCTCTGTATATACACAAAAGATTGCAAACAAGTGTTCAAATAAATACACGTACACACATGTTCGTAGCACCACTATTCATAATAGCCAAAAGGCAGAAACAGCCTAAATGTCCACCAATGGATGAATGGATAAAGAAAACGTGCTATGTATACACAACGGAATATTATTCAGCCTATAAAAAGGAATGAAGTATTAATGCATGTTATAATGCAGATGAACCTCAAAAATATTATGCTCAATGAAAGAAGCCAGACACAGAAGGCCACTTATGATTCCATTGATGACATAACCAGAATAAGTAAACCTATCAAAACAAAGCAGATCGGTGGTTGACAGGGGTCTGGGGAGAGGAAGAATTGGGAGCAACTGCTTAATGAGTATAATACTTCCTTTTGTGGTAACAAAAATGTTTTGCAAATAGAGGTGGAGGTTGCATAACATTGTGAGTGTACTAAATGCACTGAATTGTTCGCTTTAAAATGGTTAATTTTATGTTCTGTGAATTTTACCTCAAAAAAAACCCCACCATACTCTTACATTCACTGTACATTTAAGGAACAGATTAATCCTACTTATATTTCCTCTCATGGATGTTCATTTCTCTCCCATCCCCTTTCTCTCTTTTATGGGCATCCTTTTGATTACATGTAGGTGTGGAGTTGCTAATAATTTCAGGATAAATGTTTAGATCAGATACAAAGATATTTGAAAACTAAACAAAACAACCAAAAGAGACATTGAATTAGCATTCCCCCTTGATGTTATGTATGTTATGGAAACCCCTTTGAGAGAGCTGTATTTTTAGGGAGAAATTAACACATAAAAAAGTCATTTTTTCTTACAAGCTTGGAGCCCTGTGGGACATCTGTCACTGTAGAATCACTTTAGTTAAGGAGCTATTTAAAGTAAAGTAACAATCTAAATTCTAGATGGGCACAACTGGTCCAAGTGAAGAGTTTAAGTCCTGTAGGTGGGAGCAGACCCCCAGGAGAGCACGGGTGCCCCTTCCATTATGGGACCCCCTGAAGGACAGCAATACCGACCAATTAGGTGGAGGCAAACCCAGACGTGCCTCAATTTGTCAGAAGTCTTGCTCTGTTTCCCCCACATGGTTGGGGTCTGATAAAACCCCATACACGGTTTGGCCCGGCACATTCTTCTCAGTATTTACATCCCAAGGGGAGTTTTAAGGGACATTTAATCCTCGTGTTTCTGGTTCATTTTCCCTTAACTCATCAAAATGAGGTTATGAAAGATTGCTTTGATCTCTGACAGGACTTGTTCATGAGAGACATGAGGCCATTACTTTCAGAACAGAAAGCAGTGCTCTGCCAAGATCTGAGGACTTAACAGCATGACGTTCGAGCCTCACTGGAAGCACCCGACCTTGAGACCCAACTGGGTCCTAAACTTGGCTCTGCGAGGCCTCCAGCCCTCCAGCCTAATAAAGCTCATTAATTAACTGTCAGACCAGCTGTGTAACAAGTGAACTTTTAGTGGCTGTGCCATTTTCTTGGTTCCAGGCCAGAAACAATAGGTATAAAACTTATCTCAGAGACATCTCAGAGAAAATTGTTATTTGCATAATAAAGGGCTGCCTTCCATATAAAATATGCATTGCAGGACGTGTATTTTTTAAAAATTAAAATGTAAATAAATCTGTTCCCAGCAGCTTTCTTCCAAACACATATACACTTGAGGATGAATGACTATAAGGCTGTTACCAGATTCTCTGTCCTGTTGCTCTAATGTTTGTGGAATTCAGTGCCCAAGGTATAAGGATGTGTAATAAGTATATTATCAAATCATGGCAAAAATTCCTGCTTAAATAAACTTGAACTACTGTTGAGATAATACTGTAAAAAGCACAAGACGGGGGTAGTAGTTGAAGTTCTTTAATTTGTCAGGAGTTGAAACCAAGCCATGCTGGTTGAAACAAAAAGAATTTGTTGGAAAGATGGGGAGGAACCTTGTGACCCTGAAGAGTGAGCCGGGCACGGTCCTTAGGAAGGACAGCCCCCAGCGCCAGGACAGGGCGGGGCCTCTGAGGCTGCCGTTCCTGGTGCTTCTCATTTCCCGATCAAACTGAGGATTAAAAGCAGAAACTTCATAGAGGATTCGGTTGTGGGGTAAGCTTCTGTGAAATGTGCAGAGGGCAGGCTAGGTAATCCCAGCTATCACCCGCCTAGATAAGGTAGTTAAATATTTAAATAACCAGAAAAAAGTCTTAGAATCTGAGCCAGAAGAAGCAGTCACCCCTTCGCTGGCCCTGACAGTTGGGTGCTCAGCCTCTCTTCGAACACTTCCCAGGAAGGGACACTTACTATTTATAGGGACAACCTAGTCTATTACTGGGTCCTGTGAAATACAATAAGGTCTTACACTGAAGTGAAATTTGACTTCTACCTTTTGATTCACTATCAAGTCTTATACAATGTACACATGATAATCCTTTACCTACTGAAAACAAAGCAATACTCTGTCCTCCTAGAATTTTCTCTTCTTCTAGTTAAGCATATTTAATGGCTTCAAATAGTTTTCATATAATGGAATTTTCCCCCTGTCCAGTGTCTGCTACACGTAATTTAGTCTCACGTGACCCTCTTAAAATGTAGTATCTAGAATGGACTATACATTCCAGACGTGGTCTGGACAATAAACTTCTATTAATGTGGTTTGGGATTGTATCAGCATTACCGTGTTGACTCAGATTGTATTTGTGGACCATGCATGAACTGTTGCTAAATCAGCTCTCCCCGTTGCACTCTTGTGCAGTTAAATTCTTTAAACATAAATGCAGATGGTACAGGATTCAAGTCAAGAATGAACAATGAGTAATCATTATTCAGGTTTTTTTAATTTTTGACCCTGCCTTCCATTATCTTAACTGTTTTTCCATGACCAAATTGACAAGCATGAATTTTATACCTTACTCCAAGGCATTGATTGAAAGAAAAAAAGAACTGACCAGAACCAAGTACAGAGCCTTTTGATCTGGACTAGAAATGCCTCTGAACAGTAGTAGCCTTGGAGTAATGCTCAAATGAAGGGTTTATTAGAATGTGTCAGCTGGAGGAATGTTTAGCTCCTCTAAATATCGATAAAATTCACTTAATAAAAAAAAAAGGTTTTCAGAGTCTCTTTATCATTGCGAATTGTTAAGAATGTAGGATACTGTTATGTGTGTCTGTGTGTGAGGATCTCATTGTGTGGAAGCCCATAAACATTCTTGGGGTACACGGCTGACCTAATTGTGTGCATGAGTTTCCCGTCTGTTCCACGGGGATTTAAATGAGAGGCTTGATCACGTGCTCTGCTATCATCAAGACACAGTCTGTCCTCTAGAAGACTGACCTATTAGCTCTGTCAAAGGGGGGAAATAAGGAGAGAGAGTTAATAACTGAGCTAAAGGGTTGAAGGATAATAAAAGCGCATGCTGGCGGGGAGACGTCAGGGATATGAGATCCCAGGTCTTGAAGCAGCTAAAACATTAGGTTGAAGAGAGAGACAAAGGTCGAATCAAAGACTGAGCCAATTTGCCAGCTAAGATTTAGAAGGAGAGCCCGGGGTCAGGGCTGGTAGCAGTGCAGTCAGGAGCCGTGGCAGTGGCTTCTAGCCAAAGGCTCGTGGTGTCCCTTGAGGGTCAAGATCCTACCCCTGATACTGCACTTGCTCCTGATGGTTGGAGAGTAACCAAGCTGCTCTCTCTCTGCTGCCTGCTAACAGTGTGCTGTGCCCCAGTGGGGTCTAGCCTTCTGTTGTTCTTCTCAGCGAGGGATGAAAACATAAACCCCATGAGTTGTCTCTAGGACGTCCTGCAAACCTTGACTCCTTTAGGGCTTTAGCTTTCCTGACATTCTTCTTCGTCTTCCTACCTTCCCCTCCTAGTCATCTTTCATTCTTTGTTCCATCACTCATCCTTAATACATTTCTATATTTTAGTCTTTTACAAATTCTATATATACTCATTAGCGCCTTCATTTGCTTTTGGACCGTTTCTACTTAGTTCTACTTAATGCTAAACAGCCATATCCTATAGCTGTATTTATTTGTACGGTGGATGTATTCCTGAAAAAAATGAATTTCACTTAATGGATTATATTTTTAACCCTGTGGGAGGTCTGAAATTTACAGATAACTTCCAGTGGATCTTTTTCAGTAAAGCTAAAGAATGCTTCTGTAAGCCAAATAAACTTTGAATTTGCCAGTTATCTAAGCCTATAAATTTAGTTTTCTTAAGTCATGGTTAATCTAAATCAATAAACACTGCATTTTAAAGGTTATCAAGTAGCAAAGTATCTGGTCAGTTGACTAGAATTAATTGATGTGATTTCATGACTGTGTTCAGCTGTACAGTATGATTTAAGGGTCACACTTAGTAAATTAAATGAGATCATTTTATAACTACTCACAGTACCAGGCTGACTCAATGAGTGGGGTGCACGATAGAATAATGAATCTACCCTTGCCTAGGCGTTTCCTTCGGCTGTTGCCCTTCATGTCACTTATTCATTCACCAAACATTATTGAGTGCCTAGAATATTCTGGAAATTTGGAATACAAATGACCCTGATTTAATTCACATCAGGCAAATACTTAGTAATTCGCTGCTAGGCACCCAACCCTAAATCTCTGCAAATATGTTAATTAGTAATTAGATGGAGATTGACACAATTCCAGGAAACTAGCCTGCCTACAGGCATTCTGGAATCAGGCTGGAACAAAAGTATAAATGAGAACTTCACAGACGTTGGAACACAACCAGGGGTTCTTTCCTTGGACGTGGAAGGGACGAGAATCACTGATGAGTCCGTGGGACAGTGACAAACTTCAGACCAATTCTGGCCCTGTCTCAGTAGCCAACGGGATAAGAAGAAGAATGGATAACATTCTATAGAACCTTCTCCCCGTCTGGCAGACGCTTTTCTAAGCACTTTGCATGTATTGGCTCCTTCAGCCCTTACAACACCCCAATGAGGTAGATTCTGTTATAATTTCTATTTTATAAATGAGACAACTGAGGCACAGAGAGGTTAAGTGTCATGCCCAAGGTTTCAAAGCATGCAAATGGCAGGGCTGGGCTCTATCCAGGCTGTCTGGCCCTAGAGACCATGCCTTGATGGTCACCCAGCTCTTGTGAGACAGCAGCTGGGGGCAACCTCCTAGCTCTGTGATAATGCACATGTGCAGATATTATTATTATTAGGGCTGCAAATTGCCAACATCAGACATCAGACTCACCCACGCAGATGCTCTTGATCGACCCAGTCAGAACTTACTCAGATGATTTATGCGCATTCTCTCCTGTTGTAACAAGTATACAGCAGCCTCGTTCTGGTGTGTTATGAAACAGAGATTTTAAAAATCCAAATGGCTTGTGTGTGCAGAAGCTAGACTTTGTCCTAGCTAGACATGGGGTGGCGGGACACCGTGGGCCAGAGGGACCCCAAAGGCCTCCCGTTCAGAGCGCTCCCTCCGCTCCCACGACACACTTGACTCTCTCTCACATCCCGTAAATCGGAGCGCCCTGGGGTCTGGATAATGAATTAGAGATGGGTATTGATGGATGAGTACATACGAGACAAGACCTGTAAAAAGTGATTCATTAACCCAGGCAGCACTTTACAGCTAAGCGTATCAAAGCTAGGGGTTATCTTTCCAAAACACTGGTCCAGCCATGTGCCTTCTGCCCTGAAGACTCTCTAGTGGCTCTCCTTTCCCACGGGGGGAGTTCTCCGTGGCCTGCTCAAGGCCTCGTCGGAGCCCACCCTCCCCCGCTCCCGCAGGCCCTGCCGACCCCTGGGGCTCCTTGCTCCTGAAGGGGGGGACCTGCCCAGACGGAGCCCAGCCACAGGGGTGTGTGGTCCCCACAGGTCGGAGTGCAGGGAGTTCTCTGATCCGGGAGAGTGGAAACCCAGGCCCCAGCCGAGGCTCGCCGTCCTCCCCTGCTGGCCACCGCTTCTCCCCATCCCTCCTGTGCACGTTCCATGTGTCTGCAGTCTCCTCCACGCGGCATTTCCTTCTCTGGCTTCGTGGGGCCTCTGCCTCCCCTGAATTTCTGTGGCCATAAGCTACTGGGGCATAGTATTAAGTGCTTGAAGAAATTGCTGTGTTTGGCTTTTTCTTTTTTCTGTTCTGACTACCTTGGAAACGGCTTGAGCATAAGGGTAGTTTTCTCCCCAGCAGTGCCTAGCACACAGCGCCCAACACATATTTGTGGCTGGTAAAAACAATGCAAAAGAAATTCTCTGCCATCGTCCCTCTGGGTTCTCAGTGGGAAGAGCCCACAGACTGAGCTGACCCTTTCTGGCTTGTCCAGGGAAGCCTGGTGGGGAAGGTGCTGTGGAGGACAGAAGCCCTTTGCAGATGGAGAGCAAAATCAGGCTGTGGGCTTCTGGAGGAGGCAAAATTATCATTTGCATTTCTCTGTGGAGTGAGAACTCTGTAATTTAGGATTTTGCCCTCATTGCTGTTTAGTGTTCCCAGGGACTGAGTCTCTTGTGGGAGTCATGCCTGTGTTGGAGAGGTGCACTGTTCGTGGCTCTGTAGCTCCATCCGCCCGGCTCAATGGTAAGACGACTCAGATAGGCAGCAGGCTGGTCCTAGGGTTCCACTTCGGTTCCAGAGTCCTGATCTGGTCAGCGGTCGGTGGAGCGGCGCTGGTGCTGTCCGGGCGTCATGAGCACACACTTGCAGGCAGCATCATGGCTGTGCGGCTGCTCCAGTTCCAGCTCTGAGCAGCTGGCAGTCAGAAACACGGGGGTGCCAGAGGTGGGCACATCCAGGTCCCCTTGGCAGCTGGGCTGTCCCCGCACATGGGTCAGGCACTGCAGCCTCTCTGCTCCTCACTTGTACTGTGGACATTTTGGAAAGTTACATACGTCCTCTGAAAAAGTATTGTTGAGTGTCCTTAAGTGGTACTCGGAATGGCAAGCAGCTCCCCTGAGCACCCGGGAGGCAGTGCGTGCTGCAGGCTCTCCTCTCCCTGGGATCGCACGAGGGTGCAGACCCAGTAAAACCAACTGTGTGCATCTGAGTTTTGGGTGTCACCAGCAATCAATTTTTTTTCTTCAAAGAAGGGCACATCAAAAGAACAAAAAGAACAGAAGTTAGGGCCTTTTCTTAAATCAATCACGGGCAGACACCTTGGCAAATATAAAACAAGCATACTTTCCATTCAGCTTTTTATAACTGGCAACTCCTTGTGGTTGTAAGTTAAAGCCACAGATGTTAAAGCCACAGGGAGTTATGTCCCCAGGCGGGGCAGGAGCCACACTAGAACTTGATGTTCTCCAACCGTCTGTCTCCAGGGCCATCGCAGGATTTGGACCCCTTTTCATTTCATACAGGCCCGATGTGGCTGAAATGAACATCCTGCAAGTTTTGAAAGAGACAAGAGCAGATCAGGCTTTGCTGCAGCACAGCACAGGGCTACACGTGGAACTGGGAGTGTGTGTGTGTGTGTGTGTGTGTGTAGGGAGGCAGGCACTGTTGACAGGAAAGGAGCTGTGTGGACAGCTGGTGACAGCCAGATCACTTGATACTGCAAAATAATGAAAACTCTTACTATATCTTGTTTGCCTTCCATGGGCCAGATGCTTTCCAGCATTATCTTATTTTAATCTTTAAAACAACTGTATGAGGCATTATTGTCCCACTTTTATAGGTGAGGAAACTTAGCCCCAGATGTATTTGTTCACTAAGGCTGCTTTTAACAAAGCGCCACAAATTGGTTGGCTTAAGCCAACAGAAATGTATCCTCTTGCAGGCTGGAGGCTGGACGTCCGAATTTGAGGTGAGAGGAGGGCCACGCCCCCTCCGTGGTTGCAGGCAGGACCCTTCCTCACCGCGTCCTAGCTCCCCATGCTGGCTGTCCATCCTTGGTGTTTTCTGGCCTGCAGCTGCTTCACTCCAGCCTCTGCCCCTGTCATCCCACGTTGTCCTCCCCACTACGTGTCCTGGTTTCTCTGTCCCGTTTTATAAGAACACCAGTCATACTGGTTTAAGGACCCACCCTATTCCAATAAGACCTGATTTCATCTTAACTGATTACATCTCAGTGACCTTATGAAGACCCCATCCCTAATGAGACCCCCTCCTGAGGCAGGGGGCTAGACCTTCAGCATATGTTTTGCGGGGACACCGTTCTAACCCATAAGCAAAGTATCTTGCTTAAGGTAACTTACACTGCCTGCAAGTGCAGAGGAAATCTGTACCCCAGTACTAACGCCAAACTCCCTTTCTTTCCCATCCATTAATTTGCAGAATTGCCTGAACTGAGGTGAGTTACTCGGTTTATTTTAGCTTTGTGTTTTCTTATCCACAACCCACTTTGCAGCCCTGCGGTGGGGAGATGGGAAAGAAGATGGAGGAGCTGTGTCAGACCCAGGGATTGCGTTTGCACTGGAGGTCCAGACAGGAAACAGAAATAGTATTTCCAGCAGAGAGGTTTTAATACAGGAATTTGGTTATAGAAGTGTCAGAAGGACTGAAGGAAACAAAAAGAGAGAATCTATAGGAGGAATGAAAAAAATGAGAGACTATGGTAGGAAATCTAGTGGGCAATGTTGCAGCCTAGGTCTCCTTCATATAATTTTACAAATGTATGGCTGAGGTAAAGGGAAAGAAGGGGAAATCATTAAAGCCCTGAATGACATACAGGAAAGCCAAAGCTGCCATCCTCCCCACAGCATTCGCCATCTGCAGCATTCTAGACCTTAGGCTTTAAGACGTTATGGCCCTGGTGGCAGTGGATAGAGCCTAGTAGTCCCACACATGATGGGATGTCAGGCCAGAGATATCTACTCGCTGCCAGGACCACTGATGAGGGCCACTCTGAACTGGAAAAAACCACCAGACAAAGAACGATTAAGAGCACTGCTGTCTACTTCAGCATTTTATTAAACATAATAATAATAATAATAAGGGAGAAATGTGGGATTCACATATAAATCAAGTATAAAAGTCAAACGAATATTCATATTTGACCTGATTGTTTATAGTTCATAATGCGTGATCAAAACCGAAAGTTTCTGTGATGACTGCCCTTGCACTGTTCACCATGTAAGAACTTATTCATTATGCAAGAATTTGTTCGCCATGTAAGAACTTGTTCATTATGCTTCAGAAGATTGGAGACTGTTGAGAATTAGGCTTGGGGTTGATTAATGATTGTGCATTGAGTCCCCTATACAGAATTTTATTGTTGTTAACAACCATTTGATCAATAAATATGAGAGATGCCCTCTCAAAAAAAAAAAAAAAGAACTCTGCTGTCTAAATCTTGGCTCTGGGTGAAGGGGAAACAAAGCTATCGTCTCCTATGAAAAGGCTCCCACAGAAGTCCCTAACCGGAAGCCTACACTCATGTGGTCTGGGGCCAAAATTCGTCATTCTCAAGAGGCCTCCAAAATCCTAAGCCTAAAATTTTGTTTCGGAGGATTCCAGGCTGGTAGCATCGCCGGTGGCAGGCAGAAGCACCATGAAAGCGCCGTGGAGGGAGCACACCTCAAACCCAGCCCCATCACGGGTACGGGGCTCCCAAGAGAATTCAGCAAACACATGAGACAAGTTGTAAGTGAGAGACAGCAGAACCCACACGGGAGGGTGAGAGTCACAGAGACGCAGTGTTGGAATGATCAGAGACCACGTGTGAAATCAGTGTGTTTAATATGCTCAAATAAATAAATGTGCATTAAAATATAATGAAGAAACGAAAGACCATCAACAATGGCTGGCCTTGTCTTGGAGCTTTTGACTGCAAGGGAGAAGCCGAAGTTGACTGCCTCCTTTGTGTTCAGAGAAGCTGGACTGTCTGGAGGGGGTTAAGCTGAGGACCAGCCGTGGGGCGCAGTGGGGGCAGGGAGGTTCCCTTGGAAGGCACAGGGAACATTACCCTACCAGGTAATCCTATTGGCCATGATCGGAGAGATGCTGAAAAGAGAATATTTGGGGCTGCAGTGAGGGGTTTCATTGTAAAGAGAGAGAGCTCCGAGACATGGGAGGAGATGTAATGTGTCATAGGTGGGCAATGTGGTGGCGTCCTCTAAAAGAGAGAAGCACAGCCCCATCCTTGCTCCCTGGCGGTGCCTGGCGGTGGGGCAGAGCCTGTGAGGTGGTGGCCTACAGAGTGCCTGATGAGGCTCAGTCTTCGACTCTAGTGCCCCCAGATTTAGCAGAGATGCTGGCCCAAGCCTGGCCCAGAAGCAGTAGGCTTACCTGCCTTCAAGAGGTCACCTTGGCTCTGGGAAATGATGTCACTGTTGGACAGGATGAACTAGAGATCTTGGCTCATCCTACATTTATAGGCAGGAACCTTCTGGATTCTTCTGTCTTCCCAGGGAAAGGGAGAACTCATTCTGCCAGTCGAGAATGAGATTAAATTTTCTACTGGGAGGTTTAGAGTCTCATTAATTTGATTTAAATGAGATATATGTATTATTTCTTGCATATCTGAGTTTGTGGAATGAGATTCGTATATACTACACAAGCAATCTCTGTATCTCAGGGGAATGTACAGAAGCATTTCCCCCACTCACTTATGCCTGGGGAGATGGCCATTGGAATGATCCACTATGTCCTGGCATGTCCTACACAGGAATAGGGTGTATTTGCCCCACAGGAGGGAATTCTAGGTCTTCCAAGAGTTGGCTACAGAATGAGTCAGGCTTTCCTTTGTCTTAGGGCATTGTAAAGCTGATGGGAAGGCAAGGAATAGGAAGGAAATCCACCAGATGATAAGAAGATCGAAACACATACCAACTCACGTGCAAATTGTAGGCTATCATCAGGGACACCACTGCAGACACTCACCCTACAAGGAACTTCCTCTCAGAAGAGTGGAGAGAGAGTCTGAATATTCCATTTCATGTTTAGAAACAAAAGTAGAAATCAAGTAGCCAGTTCTTGTTTCTTTATTGTTCAATTAATTTAAGATGCTCGGGATATTTGATCCAATGTCAATGGTTTTGGCTATCATTATTAAATCGCTGGCAGAAGTAATTTTATCTCAAAGCAGTTCTGTGTTGGCAGGATTGGTGGTTATACCTACTTATTTTTGTCCTGACTCTTCCTGGTTGAGTCAGCTTATTCTCTAGTTATACTTGGTAGCAGAAAACTTCCTACCCAGAAGAAAATAGGTTACTTGCTTGGGAAAAGAAAGTTCCAGAAAATCAAAATTTTTGAGGTGTTTGTTTTTGCTTTTTGTAGAAATTAGAATGCCTAAGCAGGATTTTCACACTTCCTCTATTATAAGCTTATTTTTCTTAATGGAAAGAATATTAGTGTTAAAAAAGAGGGCAGGGCACGTAGCAATTTAAAAGTGAGTATGTTGCCCATATATCTCTATTCCAATAGTTGAAGATTGGAAAAGCTGGTAAATAAGCTCTAAATTCCACACAGTTTCTTTAACCAGTTGTCCTCTTTGAACAGACAGCTGAGATACAGCAAGATCTCTTGGTTTATCTCTATGCCAGTGATCTAAGAATTTACTTTGGGCATTTCAGTGCTATCTTGTGAAGCCTGAACTGGACCATCAAAATAAATGTTTAACAGTGTTTTCCCACCAGGGGCACTGATGTACTTTGAACAAAGCATTCTTGGCAGGCAGTAAGAAGTCAGAAGGAGCTTCTGCCTCCAGCCCACAGTTCCAATTAATAAACCTCCAAGAGCATCACAGCTACAGCCTTGGTGACTTCCATCTCTCACCTTGACTAATAAAATGGATCTCTTAGAAATGAACTGTGAACACTGTTTTAAATGTAAATTTATGTTGCTCACATCAAATGTGCTCTCAGTCAAGATATCAGCTCAAACGAACACACTGAGTTGAAGATTTGGCTATGTTACCAGAGACCTTTAGCCCAATCATGGAAATATGGGCAGACAAATTTGCTAGGGAGCCAGACATCTTCTCTAAATCGAGACATCACAAGTCATTTAGCAGCTGATCTACAGTGTCCCTGAGCTTCCTTGAGGTCAATTAGAGGACCTTATCCATTTAGTTCAGCTTTATGACTTTAACAAATGACTTGCCGAGTTTTCTTTTCTTTCTTTCTTTCTTGGTTACCAGAACTAATCAAAACCTCATAGAGATTCAGAGGCACCTAATGAAATCAGGTGCAGTAGATTTCATGCCTACCTGTTCTAGTTCTTCTTTGGAAATTCCACATGTCCAGTTTGAAAAACAGAATGGAAACCAGTCAAGGCACTGTGTGTATCGATGCCTAGTTTACCCCAATGGGGGAGACCCTAAAAGGGATAAAGAGTAACATCACAGAACATTCGGGGCCTGCCACTCAACATGGAGCCAGTCACTCACAGATGCAATCATTTTCTGGCTTCTGCCTCCAAAAACATTGAGTTAAAGTTGGCAACTTGGTGGGTATATCAGACAAAGAAATGAGGGCATGGTTTGAAAACACAGCTTTATGTCAAAATTCCAACAAAAATACATATCAGCCCCTCTCCCTTCCATCCCCACCCCCACCACATATCTTATTTTAAGGCAGCGGGAGAGTATAGATCCACAAGTCTGTGTAATCCCTCCCAACTAAAAGTCCAACATCAACAAATAGTTCTTTGGCACAGTTTATGTTATTCTTGGCAAGACCCAGATCTCAGGTGACATCAAAGGTGACTATATAGATACATATACAGTGAGGTCAGCTTTTAATTAATTTCTGTTGGATTTACAAGTTTAACTGTACAGGAGTTAAAAGTTTCTGCAAGACAGGGAATACCACAAACAAGTAGGTAATGGTGTATGACACATAGGGGACACAAAGGGCTGATTTCCTTAATATACAAAAAGCTCTTAAAAGTAAGTAAAAAGTTAACACAATGGAATCATGGCTTTTCACATACATTACACATATTTTAACCTTTGGCATGACACTCTTTGATCTTATTACTTTTGTGATTTGTCACAGGCTTATATTTTATATACTCAAATCTACAATCTTTCTATCACTTTATGTTTAGAAAGGCACTCCTCATTCTGAAATACATCTATTTGATTTTGGATTTGGGAGGGCATGAATTTCTGATCCATCTGTAACATTTGGGGTATATGGTGTAAGATAAAATAGACTCACATTTTCCTAAATAGCTAGTTGTTCCAGCTTCATTTATTGAGTGGTCCTTTCTTTCCTGACTGATGTGTACTGTAGCCTTTACCATATATTAAATACTTATGCATGCTAAAAATAAAAAGTAATTTCCGTTGAGTGCCATGAATTCATGGGAGGCATTTGCAGAGATGGTGTTCTCCACATGTAAGGTCCTTCCTTTTCCCTCTGCCCTGCCCCCTTCCTCCCCAGAGACAGAAAGCAGAGGAAAGGAAGCCGAGGAAACATTAAAAAGGTCTGCTGCCCTGGATAATGTCTATAAAGAAAAAAATCAGGCTGAGGTTTCGTGATTCACGCGGCTTCAAGAACCCTTCAAGAGGGACAGTAGCTGCCAGGCACCGGGCACTCACACTCCGCAGGCACGTTATGAGCACTTACACAGATGATGTCCCTCCATCCTCATGGTCACCCATGATATGGATGCTATTATCATCACCCCGATTTTAGAGATGAGGAAACGTCACTTCCCCCAAAATCACTTGGAAGAACAGCAGCCAAGGATATGGGGGAACCAGCCAATGAGCAAGGACCCTGGGACTAGAACCTTCCTGCCAGCACCCCTCTCAGCAAGGACAGCAAGTGTCGACCAACGCAGGGGGAAGGTCCCTGCAGACGGGGGCGCAGGGGAGCCGTGCCCTCCGGTGGAAACGGTTCTGGCCTGGAAAGTGATGGAGCCAGGTGAGCACTGCCATTCTGAGAAATGTGGACCACCATGGATTTCTAGGTACTCGTGAACTCCTGTTCTTTAAACATCAACGCTTCTCCTTTCCAGGAAAGCCAAGAAAATGGCTTTTCCTCTAACTGGCTTTGGAGGGCAGAGCAGAAATTTTCACCACAAGATCCTACGATAGCTTGGAAAATCCTGTATCTGAATCTTTGGAAATTAGTGGCCTCCAGGTGTTTTCGTTATTGACAATCAGTCGTTGAGTCAGCAGATTTTGCTGAGTGTCCAATAGGCCAGTAAGGTGACACATGGTAAAGCGGGGAGCAGCCCCCGGGCTAAGGCAGGACAGTAGGGTTCATGCACCAGAGAGACAGGAAGTATCTGCCTTGGGACCTGCTGCTTTCTCTGCAGTGGGGCTGTTTTTCGAATTCAGAAGAACCAGACACTAGATTTAGGTCAGGTGTCAGGAGTCCTGGACTCCCGGGCCTGCTTTGTAACTTGCCATCTTCATAACTATACCCTAGTCCAGTGTTCTGTTCTCATCCGGAAAATGGGAATATCAGCCCAGCTCTGCATTTCTCTGTAGGTTATTGCAAGCATCAAGTGTATGGGGACATTTCTTGAAGTGTGTCAATTGCTATATAGATGCAAAGTTTTACCACTGAAAACAAGAAATATTGTAAGTTGATTTGTTTTTGTGTTTTGGTTGTTGTGTGTGTGTGTGCGTGTTATTGTTGCTTTTTACCGTCTTGGTACCGGGCAACCAGACCGGCCAGTGGTTCCAGGTCGGAAAGACACAGTCTGCCCTTCTCACCCTTTGCCATCTCGGCCGACTCCCTGGTGAGGACTGGGGCTGCTTCATTTCTTTGTCAGTTCAAACCACATCCTGCCCGTTTCCACTTTCCATAGACAGCTCGTGACACTGGCGATTTTAAGATGTGGCAGGCTTCTGGGTGAAGTGATAGCAGAGGCCTTCTTCACAGAAGTGAGAGTAAGTCACCCGGTGGGTAACATGTCAGGTCTGGGCATTGAGTTTACCCCCACCCCCAACTTGATCTGAATGCCCAGTTTGGGGAGTGAATTGCTACTCAGCTGTCTGTTACTATCTTGATCTTACAGCTTTCTAGATAAAAGCTAAGCACGAGGCAGGATGGCAGAGGTGTCCCGTGAAAGGGCTACGTGTTGTCCAGCCCCAGGCCTGAATCCGATTGATGGCAAGTGTGTCAGCTGTCTTCTAGTCCCTTTAGAGATAAGGAAGCGTCCTCATTTACCACTGAGCAAACTGAGTCAGGGGAGGTCAGTGCTTTGATCGACGAGACGGAGCCTGTTAGACGCAGGGCCTGGAATGGTCTCTGGGGTCCTGGCTCAAGTTCATTCTAAGTAGACCAGTTATACCCAGATCTGCAATTTCAGGACTATGGGCTTCACTGGGTGTCCTGGCGAATGGCTTGAGTCCTGGTGACCAGGGTCCCATCCCACATCTGGAAGCTGTTGGGTAAGAGCGAGGCTGGGGGTCAGGACCAAACAGCAGATTAAGCCCGTGTTCAGAGCACCGAGGACATCAATTAAATACATTTTTTGGAAAGAATTTGACCCTTGAAAAAGGGAAAAGGAGGAGGAGAAGGAGGAGAAGCAGCAGCATTGTTATTAATAATCATTATGAGAAATCAGAACTCTGGACTTCTTAAACTGATGCTTTGGGATCATTTTATTTTTAAGGGCGTGATGGCAGACGTCACAGTCTTTCCAGCATTCGTGGGAAATTGGGAGAGTGACGGAGAGCCGTGGCCTGATACAGGGCTGCAGAAGGAACCATGCTTGGGCTACCCGGGCCTGGGGAAGGGATTCAGGGCCAGCCTGAGTGGCGAGTGTCCCTGGAGTGTGCGCCCCGGAGCCCCATGATGTCCGGTGGGAGCTCGGGACTGTCTTTTTTGCTTCCTTCCAGGAGGGCCTGGAAAGCTGAAGGCAGCCCTGACCTCAGGAAACAGTGTTTTTCAAAGACATCTCTTCCAGAGACTTCTGACCTTGGACAATGTTTATCACCAGGCTGAGGGCTCCCCTTATCTTTCAAGGGTACAAGGTGACCTGTAAATGGTTAACTTATTAACTCAGCTTTTGATTCTCACTGGGAAACGGAGGACTGAGCAGCACCCTGAGAGGCAGGTGTGTGCATGGGGGCCTCACAGTGCCCCCCAGAGCCTCACCTTGGCTCCGTTTGCACAGCGCATGAGCGCCATGGGGAGGCGGCTGCTGCTGCAATCAGCCCCTTTTGAGCAAATAGCGGCCCCTGAAAGGTCCAGTCCCAGACCCGTCCTGCTCAGAGTTGGCGCTAATTCTAGCTCACTGTGGGGTACATGCCCTGTTGTCAGTTTAACTGACAGCCCAGATGAGACGGGCTGGCTGGGCCCCACAGGTTGCACAACCAGCCGCTTTGCCAACTGAGGGAAGAGACAGCCTTTCAAACCCCTCTGGTCAAAAACAAACTTCCTTTACTGCTGGCCTCTCCACCATCTCCTCTCCATCCCCTATTTTTAGTTTTCAAGTTTGGTCTTAATTAGGTCTGTGTATGTGTGTGTGTATGTGTTTGGTGGGGAGGATGGTGGGTGACTTTCTTTACTCATTCAAGCATCCGCCTGGTGGTCTCTGGCTCCCTTTCCTAGTTCGAGGCATGCCCAGGACTGTTTTTCACCATTGACCAGCACTGGGCACCCATAGGTCTCAGGACACAGGTCCCATCTGGGACGAGCAGGTGAGCTTGGCCATGCAGCAGACAATGAATTCCATGCTGTGGCATGTTCAGCAGATTCATGCAGGCTTTTCCTTGCCCGAGAAGGAACACTATATCCGACAGCTGCATCCCCAGACTGACACCCAACAGCTCGCCAGTCAGGTCCTCACCCTGCATGAGCCCCACAGAAGCGCGATTAGCCCCACCAAGGTGCACTTCACCTGCGCCCCTCACTCCAACACCATCTGCACACTCCCTCCTGTGCAATGGCTGCTCACTTATTTCATCTCCACCGTAGTTTTCTGCCTGGCGGCAAGTGTAAGACTTCACAGAAGCAGTGACAATATGATATGTGTGTTTTTACTGATTCCAAGCTAATTCAGCCATTCAAACTCAGGTGACAGGGAGCCTAGGCGCTCCGTCTCCCCAGAAGGACCTGCACATCCCAAGGCCCATCTGGGCCAGGAAGGGCAGGAAATTCCACGGAGGGCTAAGCCAAAGCTCTGAGTACTCTGGTAGGTCTCAAGGCTTCAGGAAAAAGAAAAAGAACGTGGGAGCAAACAAACTCACACGCGGGCAGGAAAGGGAAAGCGAAGAGGCAGTGAAGGGAAGATGGGAAGACCACCCCCAGCTTGCACAGGCGCCTCACCACAGCCCTGGGCTTCCCTTCCTGATGCTGCACCCCTGGGGCCAAGCAGCCCCAAACCTGAGACCAGGAGAGCTGGCAGACGGGCAGCCAAGGGGCACCTCCAAGGCCCGCTCCTCGCAGTCTGCACCAGGTGCGCTGCTGGCCCGCCCCAGCTGCGGGGAGCGGGGGGACCCTCGCTGAGGCCCATGGCTCCTGGCTCTCTGCTCCGAGGGCCCATGGCTGGGCTCCCCGCCCGAAGGGGACAGGGGAACCCAGGAAGCCCAGCCCGTCGTCATCCTGCCTCCACTCTCTCAGGTGTCAGGGGGAGGCTCAGCAAAGCTCCAAGCCCCTAAGGAGACAGAGGCTGTTACAGATCTGAGGCGCACCCCCAAAGACAACGAGGTTCCCACTGGAGAGAAGGCTGTGAGGACCACACGATGCTGGAAAACAGGCCTCGGTTGGGTGTGTGGCATGTGTGAACTAAGCATGGCCCTCACACTGCTCCCCCCCATCTTGCCTGGGGGCTACAGGTGAGCTGACCAGCACTCCTGACTGCCTGGTTCCGGGTCTCCCACTCGGCTGCAACCTCTGTACGTGGATCGGTTCTCATTCCTATTCTGTCGACCTGAAGCTCACCTGCTTCCCAACAGTGTGGACAGCCCTCCTGCGCGCTATTTAACCATTGCTGAATTTAAACAGATGCGGTCAAGGGTGGCGGACCCCCAGTCTGACCCCCCTGGCTCTGCTATGCGTATCCAATCCCCCCACCACGATCGATCTTCCTCGGCTCACCACCTCTCCCCCCAACCATTTGCTCACCAATAATTTGAAACCCTTCCTCTGTGACAGAGTCAGTAAGTGTTGGTGGTTTACCTGCTGTGCATGATTCTAAGAATTCAAGAGGATAAGAAAGGTCGAGGGAGAGAGTGTGGAGCATGACAGAGTTCACTGGTAACCTGTACAGGATTCCTGGAAACCTACTCTTTGCTGTGGGACTGGTTAAGAAGAGCAAATGCTTGTGCATCGACCTCAGTGCCCCCCTGTCGTCCTGGTGTCTTTCTCTGTCTGGCGGTCTGGCTTCCCTTCGGCCTGGCGCCTCCTTCACTACCCCACCCTCCTCATCGCTCCTGACTCCCAGGCACTGAGGGGAGTCCCTCACCTGAGCCCACCTGGGAAACCATAGCTTCTGGCCCCAGCACTGTGGGCCAGGGGATGGATATCTGCTATGTGAATTGTTCCCCAAAGGCAAAGAACCTCCTCATTTCAAATTAGCTCTGGTATAATGAAAAGGCGCAGACAGATAGATAGGGAAATCCCTTCCTTTTTTTATGCAGCGTTCCAGTTTATACCGTGCAAGGTTATCTGCACCTAGGATAAGATTTGGAAGGAGGATGGCTCACAGAGTGGAAAGGGACTTGGTGGGAGGCCGTGTGTGCATGCACGTGTGTGTGCATGTATATCTAGGTGTGTATGTGGGCATGTGCATGTGCGCATGCATGCTTGGGTGTGTGCATGTGCATATCTGTGCACACATTCATATGTGAGGAGAAGGGAGCGGTTGAATATTACTGGAGGGCAGGAGTAGATCCCTCCAAAGAACCTTGGTCAGTCACTAGGAGGAGACAAGAGAAAAGGTGAGGATAAAGTTCTGCTGAACAGGAGCGGAGGGCTGAGAACAAGAAACCAGAAACCTCTTTCTTTGCCCAGAACTGGGCTCAGGAATGCTTCTTCGGATTCCTTGGGAATCCCAGTGGTGTTTGAAAAGAGCTGCTCCTTACAATAGAGGTTGGAGAAAAGATCCTACTCAGTGAAAAAGGTCGGAAGAATCAGTAACTTCTCTGAGTTGGGACACATGCAGGCCCCCAGCAGCAGCACCACTGTGCTGGCTTAGGGAGACCCCTGGCCAGAATAGAACAGAGTCTGTCCACTTCCCTGGGGCAGGGCTGGTGGTTACTCCCCTTTGATATCATCTGGGAAGCATTTTCTAAGTAGTTACAGTAAAAAGGCAGAAGACACCAGAAGAGGTGAGGCCCAGCAAAGTCAAGGCCGCAGTGGGCTGTGTGCAGGTGTGAGCCCCAAGTCTGTGCCAGGGGGCCCCCCTCTCCTGCAGTGGGGAGGAGTGGGGCCAGAGGCCAGGGCTGGGCTCGTAGAGGAGGAGGAGGGGGTCACGCCCTGCCTTCTAGCTCCCCCAACACCCCCTAAGGTGGAATGTCTGGACACCTGCTCCTGGTCATGTTCTGTCCTTACCCCTTCCTTCTTTCCTGAGTGTGACCACGGAGTGTGGGGACTCTGGGAGCAGGGGTGGGAGTAGGCTAGTTGGGCCGAGTCTGGGGTGATTACTTGAGTCCCACTAAGCTGGATCCTTATAGTAAGCTCCTTGCAGCGCCGTCTGGCCAGGGGTCCCGAGAGTGCCCTGCAGGAGAAGGTGCTCAGCAAGCGTGGGGTCACCACAATCCTCTAGTTAACGAGCTGGTTTTCCTTCTGGCATTTGGGATATAAATAAAAAAGCAGGTCTGTGAGTATTTCCTTTTTCCCTATCACATGCCATCAAAGTCAGGTTCAAAAGTTACAGTAAATTAAGAACTAACAGCGCTTTCAAAGAGTCAGGAGGAAAATACACTCAGTTCATCCTAACATTGAACGTATGACCTGGTCAGCTCTCTCTCTGGGGAGCAGGAATCTGTGGGACCACACAGATAGGACGAGGCCCCCACGCTCAGGAGTTCGCAGTTTCCTTTTGGCAGACCCGGTGAATGTGCACAGAAATACCAGAGGACCGCTCAGGCCGGAGGGCAGCAGAAATCAGGAGGGGCCTCACTGTGTGGGAGCCTCAGGGGAGGATGCATGGGGGTGGTGGGCCTGAGGGGCCCAGAGGGCAAGAACTGGGTCTAGGTAACAGGAGGGGGCGGAAGGAATGCTAGCAAGCGGGCGAATGTGTCTGTGTGCGTGAGTGTGTGTAAGTGTATCAGAATACAAACAAGTCTGCAAGTGGGGTTGGCAGGGGATATCTGGCTAAAAAGAATGGTGAACCTTTTTTCAGCTTCCCACAGGCCAGGCTACACATTTACATGTCGCCCGTCCTTACAACAACCCTGAGAGTTTATTATTATGTTCATTTTGCAGATGAGAAAACCAAGGTTCAGAAAGGCTTGGGCCAAAGGTCCGTAAAAGGAAAGAAATAGAATTCAGACTCACATTTCTCTCTAAACGTTTGTTCTTAATCACGTATCTCCTGGCACCTGCCTGAGAGGTCTTGGGTGTCGAGTGGAGGGCACATACAGGGGGATGGAGAGGGTTAGGTGTCTCTATTGAGAGGGCAGCAGAAGATTCCAGTCTCACTTCAGGGGGCCCGAGGGAGCTGCTGTCAGCATTTGGTCCCAGGAGGGATGTGGAGAAATGCGTGTTTGGAACAAAGGAAGGGAGATTGAGAGATGCCAGAGGGCAGGGAGAACGCCAGTGAGCAGGCCTCGTGGCCCCGAGCCCAGCTGGAGGGGTGCAGGAGAGGAAGAGGGCAGCAGAAAGGTGCCGCGGGGGGCAGACTGCCTGTGTCCCCGGGCGGAGGAGGGCGTCTGGAACGGTGACCCCAGGAGCCGGAGCCAGGCTCTGAGGAGGGGCAGCCTGGGACAGGAGAAATAACAGCAGGCCCGGACACCAGGCCACCTCTCCCCAGGTGTGCTCTGTCTTGTGCAAAGGAGGATCGGCTGCTGGATGGATTTCAGGAGCACGGGGCGGACAGAGTAAGGGCCCTTCCTCGTGGAACTCCTGGGCTTCGATACGTCCGTGTGATGGACACGCCAAGTGACCCTCCAGGGAGGAGATAGAGTACGTGGGGCTTCACAAACTTATCTGACAATGAGACCGCATTTCTGCAAAGTCCTCCTGGAGCTGGTGTTCCACAAAACACTCTTTGGGGAGCACCGTGGTGGGCGGTCATGTGAAATGTGGGCAGTTTGGAGACTTGGGTGCAGAGCTGAGGCTCTTGTTTCACTGACCTACTAAGTTAGCCTGTCTTTTGTTTTCTCGATCTTGCTTTGTCCGCTTCTGAGTCTGCTGCGGAGGGAGCCGTGGGACCGAGCATTTTCTCTCTTGTGACTGGCCTGCAGGAGGAGTGTGCCCGCCGGCAGAGGCCCTCCTCCAGCCTTCCCGGGGACGGGGACGGGCCTCCCCTGCGCCGGGCCTGGGTCATGCTCTTCGAGCACTCACCGCTCCTGCGTGCAGGTGGGTGCAGGAGAGCCACGCTGTCTGAGTAACATTCTGCCTCCGGGAAGACAGCCAATGGGCACTTTAGAACAGCCTGGGGGTTATGGTGATATCACAGTAATAATAATAATATGGCTTATTTGCTATAGACGAGAATGCAGAATAGGAAGGATCTTGGACTCCATCCAGTCGGTGTGAGTTACAAAGGAACCAAACAGCCACTTGAGAAGGTCTCACGGGTATGGCAGGTCTGAGCCCTCCTGGCCAGCGGGGTGGGTGGGGAAACCAGGAGTATTTGGGGGGAAGGACTTGTCTGTCCACATAGTTACTGGTTGCACGGCGCTCTGCAGCGTGTCCCCGCTGGGACGGAAGGCTGGACTCCAGGGACCATTCGGTGGGTCCGGAGGCTGGAGACCAGAACTTCCAACCCCAGTCCAACCACAGAGGGCTGGCTGACCCCAGGGCAAAACACTTTGTGTGGTTTCCTCATTTGGAAAGAAAAAACAAGAGAGATAAAATCTGATCTACCTCTCAGAGGTTCGGGTGGTTTCTGTTTTGCTTTTTGTGAGGAGCAACTAATAAAAATGATACCAAACCCCTCTGAAAATAAATACAGGCTCTATGCATTTCTAGCAATAATAGCGCGTATTCTCATTGAGATCGCAGCTCAATTTACCACGATAAAATCACTGGTAAATTTCTAAAAAATTAGTTCTTTGTGCCCAGACCTCCTCCATAGAAAATGGTTTCTGTCAGGGAAAGTTAAAGGATACTCCAAGTCATTCATTTGGGGGTTTATGTATTTCTTTTCCCCAGTTGAATAGTTGAACAGCACACACATTCTCTCCTCTCTCTCTCTCTCTCTCTCTCGCCAGGTTTCCATTTTGGTCATATTTCAGAAATGGCTGGACTTCAGATTCTGAACTCTCACTTACAGAGAGGGAATTTGGAAAAAATAATGAGATTAGCTGATAAGTAAACAAACATTTTAATTGAGACTCAAACCGTAGAAGTACTTTAGGCAGCGTGGGATTACATGTTTCCATATTCTTTGTTGGTCTGCAGGAAACTAAAGCCCAGAAGGTTATATTAAACATAAATCACCCAACTCCACAGGGCCCTGGAAAGAGTTTTTTAATGCAGCAATTTAAAGGCGAATAGTGGTGCAAAAATGCAGTGGCACAAATGGTGTTTCTGTTGCTTTTGTTTCTGAAAGAAAAGAAATTAACTCTGGGGGAGGGTAGAAAAGGACCACATTTCAGATCCCTTTTCTGCCAATAAAGGGAAATACTTTGATGGACCTCACTGATCCCTTAAGAAAAGAGGTAGATTTGGGTCCAACAAGGAATGAGGTCTTAATGCTACTTTGTGAGACCCTGGACTCTGGCCCTTGAGTGCTTCTAAGTTGAAAACTTCACTGCATTTATCTTTTTTGTTGGTGTTTAATACATATTTCATAGGCTCCCGTCTTAAAAGCTTTCTGATTGATTGGCAAGGAGCCAGCTCTCTTATCTAACTGAACTCGGTTCCCACTTTCTCTCCCCAAACCCGGAGCATCCAGGAAGGCCAAACGATCGTGGAGCACAAGTCGCAGCTCTGTCCTTCCTCCTTGGGTGTCCTTCTGTGGCGCAGCTGTAAGGTGCTCACCCAGCTCTCTCTCCTTTTTCCTTTGGATTCTAGGTGGCCTTGCTAATCATCACCTGCACGTGGTTCTGGGGCCCTGCCACCTTCTCACCCAGCTGAAATTGGCTGAGAGCAGGCTCGTCTCAGGGCTAACTGGAGACCCAAGGTCCCCTCTGTCCCCCCAGCCTCCACTTCCTTTTTCATTTTCCTTACATCAGGAAAGACCCCTGAGAGCCGTCCTGTCCATCACATAGCCTCTAGCCACGTACAGCTATTTACATTTTAGTTAATTGAAGTGAAATTTAAAATTTAATTCCTAAGTCACATGTGTCACATTTCAAATGTTCAAGGTGGCCAGTATTTGGACAGGGCAGATACAGAACACATCTGTCATCACAGAAAATTCTGTTGAACTGTGCTGCCTCGGAGATTACCCAGCCACGGCTTTCATTTTCACTGAATTTTAAGAAGATGAGACCCATAAAGGTTAAATGACTTTTCCAAGAATATCCAGGGATTTATAACAATTTACTTCTTGGCTGTTTTGACATTCTCAGGGATGTCCCTTATTTTTGATCTTTTTTTAAAAATAGATTTTCTATATCAAATATGTATTTGATTTTTGCAAGTAAAATAATCTAATCTAATACAGTGATGGCCTTGAAGTATAAAAACACTGATTCTTTTTGGAGATGCTCAACCTGATATAGTCGATTACATCTGAATGATTTCCCCATTTTTAGTGACCCATACATTTCACAAGAAAGAGGAAAACTGGATTAATTTTTGGACATTGTTATGTTTATTCCCTACCCTGGATGTGCTAATAATATTTTTATGCTCCTAAAGACACTTGGAAAACTGGAATTGGTTACATGAGAAGGCCACTGGGTCAGCAGGGCCTTAGAGTCACAGGACACGTCACCATGGCACCCAGGCAGTCCACGTCACTGGTCAGACTGAAGATGAGAGGGCAGTGGTACAGGCTTACCACACATGGGTTCCTGAATATTCTTTGTAGATGCTTAGCCTCTCTTAGAGAATCAAGACCTTAAATAAATGTCTCCCTCACTCAGCAGCGTTCAAGATTAATGCAGTGCATCATGCAAGATCTCACCGGGGCCGGACGTCAGGGTAGGTGGGAGGGCTGAAGCCTTACTCAGTTGCAGAAATTAATACAGAGAGCAACAGAGCATTAAAGATGGGGGACCCAGGACTTGTGGACTTCTGATAAAGATCCCCCCAAAAGAGGGGCCCAGAAATTTCCTTTTCTACCCAGCTTCCTTGCATAAAATTTGCCTCAATGGAGATCAAAGGGAATTCTAGGCAATTAAGTTTTAAGTTATTAATTCCGTGAAATTGATCTGCAATTATTCCAGCAGTTAACCCAACCATGGTATAGAGAGAAGATAAAAGAAGGCATCTGGGCTTTCCGTGGCCTTTACTCATTTCCTTTACAATGAATACCTCTCCTTATGTTCTCCACAGCCCTGTCCACGCACAGGCAATAAGGAAATATGAAAGAAAGCCACGAGCATCTCCCCTTTGCACAGTGGTTCTGTTTCTCTGATTCTGGGGACTTGGCTCGGAGAAGACACCACAAAGGCCAGTGTTCCCCGTGGGTGTGATTTCATTGAACAGACACTGAGCCCTGGGACAGCAGAAGTTCTACCAGTGCTTTGGGAGAATTACATCCCACAATAGCAAACCAGCTTGTGAGGACCCAGAAAACAGGAGACCGTGTCAGGGAAGACCAGACGGGGCCTGGGGTCCATCCAGGGCTGCACGTCAGTAAGGAAGCGCCAGGACCCAGGGTGTTGGAGAACTAGCAAACCCAACGTAGTATTCTGCTCTCTTTTGTAATGCTGCCCGGGATGTCTGAGCCAGGTGGGCAGAAGTTGAGGCCTCTGTGGTACGGCCAGGAGTATCTCCCTCCTCTCCCTCCCGCCTGGACTCATCCTGGAGACACACTGTGCAGGTTTCCAAAATGGGGCCTCTGGTCCACCCCACCTTGAGTATTCAGGTGCTGGCGGAGACAAGTTCCTAGGAAACAGTTATTGGTTGAACCAGATCTTCTTCCCAACATTTGGCTATTATAAGGGGGAAATGAGAGGACAAACTGTACGGAGGCATTATCCCTGCATGCTTTGAAGATATAGCCAGGGAAGAATTTCAAGGGGGTCCAGAGTGGGGGTGAGGGGGTGCTGGGAAATGAGGAAATGAGACCAGAGAAAACTGTTGGCTGGGGAGATGGATGTTACACTGAGCTTAAGGGTTGGGGGGGCATCTCTGGCCACCAGACTTTGTCCCTGCGGATGGTGAACTCCCTGAATGCTGGAGCTTTGGCTCAAGACGCGTGGATGGTCACAAGCTGTCTGCGCTGACTGGTGGAGATGGGGGCCAAGGTGCCTGGGGAAGTGCAGGGTTTGACCTCAAGGACACAGCTGATGAACTCAGAAAGGGAAATCTGATGGAGCTGGGAAACTCACACCTCAGTGCCACTACTATGAGCTAGGAGGCTTTGTGAAGATTAATGAACCTCTCTGAACTTCAGTTTTTTATTGTGGCAGGCTGAATAATGGCCCCCAAAGATGTCCACATCCTAATCTCCAGAACCTGTGAATACATCACCTAGATGGTAAAATGGACTGTGCAGATGTGGGTAAGTTAATGATCTTGAGATGGGGAGACTCTCCTGGATGTCTGGGGGGCTCCATGTCATTGTAGGGTTCTCACGAGAAGGACACAGGAGTGCTGGAGTGACAGGAAGAGAGAGATGTGCACATGGGAGCAGAGGTTGGAGGGACGAGGGGAGGGGGCCCTGAGCCACGGGTGCAGGCAGCCTCCTGAAGCCGGAACAGGCCTGGAAGGAGTCATCCCACGGGGCTCCACTGTCGTCAAGGCAAGTCGGGGCAGCAGGAAGTGGGTGTGGCTCTTCCAGAAAACCGTGGTAAAGCACTTTCGGACTGCTGGAGTCCAAGGACATGCTTCTGAGTCCTCTCCCAGAAGCTCTGGGGATCCCAGGTCCCCCGCAGGTAACCTGCTGCCTCATTGGTCCTGCGGTCATCCTGCTGTAGTCCTGCGTCCCAGCTCCACACAGACGCATCCTTGGGTGTCGGCAGGGTCGCAGGTGCCCTTCAGGCACCCTCTCAGATCATGTGGCAGAGGAGACTGAAAAACGTCACCAAGCTATGTGGCTGTGAAGTGGGTGAGGACTCAGAGGATGTCATCAACAGAAGGCTGGGCATTGCTTGACACCAGTGACGTCATTTGATAATTTTCTGATCACTCATATTGATCCCTCATAGATTCCTGCCCTTCTCACTGGCTTTGCTTTGCATCTGAGAGACTGAATTTAAACAGACAATGGCCAGACCATACATAACATAGAGTTCTGATCCACAGTCTGCACCAACCAGCTCAGGAAACCAACCCATTCTCTATAGTAAGCAGGCCAGGAAGTCACTCTGTTCTTTGTAAATCAGACTGTAGCAAGGCAGACCTCTGCCTCTAGTAATAATCCAGGACGCCAAACAATAACCCCTGAAATTATCTGCCCCAAATGGCCATAACTTGAATAATCACTGACAGCTTCCCTGATTTTTGTCCGCATTTCCAATTTAGGACCAGCCAGAGAAAGCCAGATATGCTCCCTGACCCTCACAGAGGATGGTCACTTAGATGGCCCCCCTACACTTTCCCATGCTGACGGCCCCAGTCAGGGTACCCAAAGCCTCCCTTTTTCCACTAGGAAGGTTTCCTTCTGCCTGCCTTTGACCCTCTCCAAATGTTAGTGATTAAGTGATGGTGGCTGACTCCCTTGTTACGTAGAGCAAGCTCTGATAAATAGCCTTTGCTCTTCTCATTTGGTTGGTCCTCATTTATTTCCACACATCACACAACTGGCGAGTGTAGATTTGTGGTGAGTACATGCTGTTTGCTCCTGGACATGGAACAAATTTGGTCATATGTGATTTGATCAGAGTGATGACAACGGTGGCCTCATGAAGCCCAAGACCCCACTTGGTTTCTGACTTTGTGTACGTGGCTTCCCCAGGGGTAGGAGATGAGTGTGATGAAATAGTGACTACTGTTTGAACTTCAATTACTTTCGGGACCACTGGGGGGACCATAAAGGAAGTAATTAATGAGGGCAAATGGGAAAGGCCAAAAATTGGAGTTTTGTTTTTAAGTAACACTTGGGAGAGAATGATTTAGGAATGAAGACAACATATTTCCCTAGACCCCTGCACACAGATCTCATTTTAAAGAAAACAATGAGAAGATAAGTTTTAAGTGGTGTCATAGGGAATGTTAGAAGCTAATGTTACTAATCTGAAAGCTATCAGGGCAAGGAAATATCCAGGTGCTTATGAGGTAAAGATATTGCAGGAACTCTCCATAGACGTCTCAAATTTTCGGTCTTCGAAGATAAGGTCCACCTGCAGTGTTCTCTGCAGTGTCATTGTTAAAAAGTTTATAGCTAGGCATTATCAAGGCGGATGTTCATGATGTATACCTGGCTCCAAGGGCCTCACTTGATGATGGTCCTGGGGTCACTTATCACTCACTCTGTCTCTTTCTCTGTAAATAAAAATGCAAACTCAAGGTCTGGTAATGATTAAGAAAATTGTTGACATTGTGGGTAATTATAGGAATTTGCTTATTTGATTCAGTTTCTTAATTTAAGTGGTTACTCTGTCTTTGTAGATATTGTGGGCTTGTTATTTTCTGTGTCTGCCCAGCCTTTCATGGTTTGGAATACTGAATTATTTTCCATTTTATGTGGCATCACAGTTCCTTCACACTCACCACGTTGATCTCCTTCACATCACCCCAGGACATGGCAGGACAAACGGTACACCCCCACTGAGTGGAAAAGCAACCCAAGAGTCGTGACAGAATGCTTTACCCAAGCTCACGTTTTTAGCAAACCAGAGCTCAAACCCAGGTCTTCTGGTATCAAGAGCTCCACACCACCACCAGGGCCTTTAATACTTCCATTGAACACAATGCAATCTTCTTTCCGCTTTCAGCTTGTAGCAAATGGTTTGAAAGTGAGAACTCTTTTAGCTAAGTGTGGAAGAGAAGAGCTGAGGAAGTTGGAGAGAAGGGTGCTTTCCAGCCTTAGCAATTTAATTAGCAGGTGAAGAGTGAGGTGAGTGGGGACAGGCAGAGGAGGGCATTCTATAGATACACTGTTGGTGTGTGAGCTGTGAAGTATCTGTACACAGAGTCTAGTGCTGTGCTGTCCATCATGGTAGCTGCCAGCCACATGTGGCTCTTGGGCAGTGCTTATGCTGTGGGCCAGTCACTGAGTGATCTTCATTCCAGACTGTCTTTCCAAGGGTGTTTGTAGAGCAAAGGCAGACATTATGTCTTCTTCCAGAGCAAAGGGCAGATGTGCTTATGGCTCATTGTAAAAGTTTCAAGTTTCCTAAACGACTCAATTCAGAGCTCCTCTCCTGCATCACACCTGCTGTGTGCACAGATATCTTCTGGTCCTCTTCAGGGTGTCTTGTGGGACCTGGAGCTTGGGGACCTGGCTCAACAATGCTGATACTCTGGCTACTACACTTGCTGTGAGTTCAAATTGAGAGGTGCTCCAACTGTCTGGTCCACACTGATTTCAAAGACTGTATATAAAAAAAGAATGGAAATGACCTCAATAATTTTCATATTGATTATGTTGACATGATATATTTATTGGGTCAAATCAAAATTTATTATTAAAATTAATTTCATGTATTATTATTTTAATTTTTTAACATGACTACTAGAAAGTGAAAAATCCCATCTGTGGCTCACAGTTTAGTTCTATGGGACAGCGCGAGTCCGGCGGCTTCCCCTCCAGATAAGACAGTCACTCGGTAGGCGAGGCTGAGTGAGGCGGGGAGGCCGTCTGCGTCTGAGGCAGGCCAGAGACGCCTGCAGCGGAGGGCGGGAGCAGAGGCGGTCAGCCTGCCCCTGGGAGTGAGGCCCTTCTTATGCAAGACATTCAGCAGCAGCAAGAGTTCCATGTGGCAATTTTAATGGAAACATTTTCCCTTCTGCAACCTAATTTCTTTCCTAAACTCCACCCAAGGCAAAATGGATTATTGCTTCTTGGAAATCCAACCAGGGGACTTGAAAATGTTTCAGATTAAAAACAGAAAAGCCCAAGAAGGAGAAAAATAATTACATTTCTAAAAGCTTTTAGAACAAATGCTTGCTTGTGAAAAATACTTTTCCTATAAATATTTTATTCCTCCCTTCCTTTCCTTTGTTCCCCAGCTGAGAACTTCCACATGGATGTAGGAGATGATGTTCCCCTTGGGAGAGAAGATCAAAGCCACTCTGGGTCTACTTGCTGCCGAGTTTTACTCATTCATTGCAGCTTCTACTCCCACCGGCCTGCAGGGTTCTGTGATAATGTGGGCTCAAAACTTTGGAAAAAAGAAGAGGGCAGAGAAAAATCTGTAGTTATAAAGCACCTATGCCAGGGCTTGGCTAGAGAGAGAGAGAAGGTTATGGTTGATATGTGGGAACCTGCCTCTAAACAATCTATTTTGAAAGACAACATTTAGTAATGTAAGTAGCAAGTTACTCCAGAGTGATGCTAAAGATGACTCCAGAAAACATGGGGCCCATCAAATGATAAATATTTTTAAAAAGAAAAAAAAAACAAACAGGCAAGACACTATAGAGTGGAGCTCAGCAAGTGTGTGTTGGGAGACTTGTCCATTAATCAACCATAATTGGGTGGGAATGATGTGTCCAACAGTAGCTCCGGGGGAATGACAATACCACTGATAGAAAAGGGGAAGGTAGGGAAAGACCTAGTCTTTATTATAAATTAGATTTGGTCGATGTGTTGAACTGATCATAAATATCCAGTTGCCTGTGGATACCAGGTGGTTGAACAGAGAGGACCCCAAGGCAATCTTTGATGATCAGCAGCATTGAGGCAACTCTTAGCTAAGGACCCGAGATCACATTTGGTGTGATCCTTTTAAAGAGATGTTGATGCACAGGTGTGTCCAGATGGAGAAACCAGGATGGTGTAGGGCTGAGAACTGCGGCTAGAACATTCAGCATAGTCTATGAGCAAAGCCTACATGGACGTATTTTGCCGTCTGCATTCAGGGGCCTGACTGCAGCAGTAGACTTGTTCTGCATCCCTGCTAGGAGACAGTTTGCCATGGGACTCTCACGTTTCTGCTCATGCTGCAGGCAGGCACGAGTGATCTGTGTTCCAGACCGTCTTTCCAAGGATGTTTGTATAGCAAAGACAGACATAATGTCTTCTTCCAGAGCAAAGGGCAGATGTGCTTACGGCTCAGTGTAAAAGTTTCAAGTTTCCTAAACTCCTCAACTCAGAGGTCCTCTCCTGCATCACACCCACTGTGTACGTAGATATCTTCTGGTCCTCTTCAGGGTGTCTTACGGGAATTGGAGCTTGGGGACCTGGCTCGACAATGCTGATAACTCTTGGCTACTGCAGTTGTGGTGGGTAATAATCTGTCCTTTGTCTCTGACTCAGGAATCTGATGTTTTCAACCAGCATCCATTAAATGGTGGCATGCTGACCATGCGTTAGCTCGCAAGCAGGGAAAAAAAATCTCAGGCCCTTTAGAGTTTTTGACAGTTACACTCAGATTCTCATTCTGGGTCCATGGAGGAACTGAAGAAAGACCCTGAAAGGAACCTGCAATTAAAGCCAAGTCAGAGAGAGTATTTCTCTAAGGGATGAGAAAAGGGAGAAAAAAAGAACAGGGCCTGATTGCTTTGGGGCACGCCTCTCATTATGGATGCGGCTCAGACATTTCGGGAGCATATATTAAGGATGGTACAGGATCACGCAACCAAGAGCATGCAGACAGTCTAACAAATGACAAGCAGGATAAGGCGGGAAATGAGCTGTGGGTTTTTTTAATGCAAAAAAAAAAAGAAAATTTTAACATAAATTTGCACCAAAAAGAATACATTCAAAATGGACTAGCCTCTCATACTTTTCTAAAATAAAAGTCTGTGAATTTAAGTGAATGTTTGTAACCCTAGGGCTTCATTTTAATTTTTTTTTCCTCGAAATGAGTAATTATTACAGTATTATTATGCAATTACCTGCTTCCTTGGTGCTGACAGAAAAATTCATTGCAATATAAAATTCCTGCTGGGTCTTGGAGGAAGGAGTGTGTATCTTCAGCACTCTCGCAAGTGCCCTTGAGCTCCCAGAAAAATCCAGTGGAGAGCTGAGAGGGGCATAAGGCCCAAGACAAATTTGTCTTCCAACAAGTTGCTGGTGTGCTGCTAAAAGAAGTTTGAAAGACATGTCTCACCCTTGCACACATTTAAATTGACATTTAATTTATGAAATATAAATATAAAGAGTTGCAAAGGATTTAATTTCCAATGAGTTGTTAATCATATGAGAAAGAAAATTGTCCCAAAGCTGTTTGTGGTAGAACTTTTTTGTATGATGTAATTTATAGCCCCTTCAGTGAAGTAATTATGATTCCTGATAAAATGCTTGAGTAATCTCCGGATAGACTTTAACAGGATTAAGAAATCCCAAGAAGTTAGAGCTCCCCACTTGACTATCTGAAAACATGTCAATCAGACTTGGGCTGTTTGGTTGTGGCACAATTTCTGTTTTTCTACAGATCTCTTCCAAGAGAGAATCCCTGAATTGAGGCCAGTTTGAAATAGAATTTTCACACATACTTAGAACAAATTTGTCTGAGAAGTCATTCTAACAATTGACATTTAAAAATAAATGTGTTACATCATTTTTAAAATTATAGGCAATGGAATCTAAAAACCAAAATGGTTTGATTCTCAGCATAATCTACATGAAAAAAATTCAGAAGCAAGCTATTTTTTGACCCCTGGAAGTTTTACATTTGTCTTTTTCTCCCACTAGATTCACACTTCTACCCTCCATTTTATCCTAGTATAATATTTCTTACAAGTGAAAGTTAAAAATTAATGAACCTCTTCTGATTTTCTACAACAAAAGTCAGTCAGTGAATCTCTGTGACTATAATGCTTTACTTTTTTGTTCCTGGGTTGAGTAATTATTATAATGATTATTATTACCCAACTGATAAGAGTCTACAAATATATTACATATTTTGATAAATTACTAAATGTAAAATTTTAATTTTATTGGGCATACACCTCTTACTGAGATGAATGGGGCTGGATTATTCCCATCCCCTTTCCCCTTGCCAGAAGGACAACAAATTCATAAGTGAAAATTCCCATTACTAGAGAGAGGGGGTTCACCATGAAGTCTACTCTTGTTTTTTGTGTTTATGGATGTAAGCTCTGAGGAGTGTTGCTCACATAACAAGTACATAGACTGGAATGCTACTCAGCTCTGGATTTCTGAGTTACATTCTGAAATCACATTAAAAAACTATCTGCCAGCTGTCTTGACTAGGTGCAACTTTGTTGAAAGCAAAGAATTGAAAAAATGATCTGCAAAACGATTTGCTCTTCAGTCACTGATGTTTAATATAACTCAAGGATTTCAAATCATCCCTGTTAGTAATCCAAGGGCTTTAATACCCCAGGGCAGTGCCCAGGGCTGTGCAGGTAAATTGACTCTCTTGCGAAAAAAGATAAAGAACGAAGGGGAGAAAGTTCTGCTTTGTAGCTTTTGCTCATTTCCATGGTGTAAATACTTCCATCATGGTCAATTCCAAGCTACCACGTTGACTTTGCTGATGAGTTGGGAAGCGATGTGCATGATTGGCACCCCCTGCAGGTATGAGACAGCCCAGTGCACAACTGTGGTGCCCCTCTAAGGGTCAGAGAGGGAGAGGAGTGTGCCTGTTTTTGGAAAGGGACAGGTGGTGGTGAAAAGCAAGGTGGGAGATGCGGACTGGCCTGACCTCAGGAAATCAGTTAATGACAGAGCACCCTTGGATGCCGAGGACATTGGTTCCCCGTGCCTTCCTACCCCTTGGAAAGGCTGTGCCCCCGAGGCTCCATTTGCAGCCTTGTGAAGACAACTGGTTGAGATTCAGGGTGGAGGACTTGGAGGCATCCCGGCCACGGCTCACATCCCGCCTCTACAGCTTACGATGTTTGAGGACTTGGACTATTAACTGCTGTGAGTCTTTGTTTTCTCCTATAAAATAGGAAAAGCCAATGCCTACTTGACAAGGGAGTAAGAGGCAGCGGTGGTGTGTGTACAGTGCTGGCATCCAGCAGAGGCTTACAGATGGCTGCTACTATCAGAGTCCTTTCAGTTGAGTTGAAGGGAAGCAAGCAGAGGGTTGACGGCCTAGGTGTTGGAATGAAGGGAACAGGTGCTTTGCTACTCAGGGTTTTTATACTCCAAAGCAGTGACTGCTTTGATTATTTTTAAATGCTCACTTCAAATCAGAACTTCCAGCTTGTTTCTCCCCTTTTCATATAATCTTTCATCTTATGGAATGCAGAGCCTGGGGTCTCCACTAGGATTGGGAAACACACCAGGGGCAACAGCTTCTCTCTCAGGGAGTGGACCGCAAGGCCAGTCCGTCCGGGACTGAACCAGAGAGTTAGGAGCCACGCAACAAAGGGACTGTTTCTAAGGTAATTTCACTTGTAAGGCAATCCTGGAGCCTGGTCCCCCAGCGTTCATTAGAGTGAAGTTCCTGGTGGCTGTACGCTCCTGTTAAGAAGGCTTTGTAAAGATTTGTTTACTGATGACAAATGGCAGGGCAAAATTGTGTCACTGCATTATAAACAAATCCAGGGTACAACCAATAGCTCACATTGTACTTTATTTTCCTTTATAATATTAGCTGGACAGACAAGGAAAGTTTACTGGCAATGTGACTTTTTTCCAATAACACAGAGTGTCATTATATTTAATGCTGGCCAGCTACAGACTTATTTTAACTACATAAAGTATGCTTATCATATATGTTTGTGTGTGTGCAGAATTTTGCAGGTGATTTCCCACCACCCGGTCTTAAAAATAGCCCATGGAAGGTAAAAATGTGAAAACCTTGATAACAGACGCTTTCAATACAAAAACACCTTTATACACTTATTTTATTTAAAACAGAAATAATCCCAGTAACTCAAAACAAAAGCCAAACTTGGTTGAAAACCGAAGAAGGATAGTATAATAAACACAGCCACCAAAGCTTCCCCAGAAGAAATGTGATTGGCTATTCCTCCTTCAAATGCTACCTGGAGGGAAAAAATTAAGTAAATGAGCTTGCCAGAAGGCCCACTACAGCTTCCTCAAAAGGCTTAGGTATGTGGCATTACTAATACACTAGAGCCATATTTAGTAACAGTCTCAGGATCTTTTGATTAAGCTTCTCCATCTTCCACAGTCGTTTTTGTCTGCTGGGCTTAGGCTGATACACAAAACAACCTTACCATCAATAGGATACTCGCTTTAATTTATTTTTCCAGGGTAGTCATGATGAATTGCTGCAATAGTGTTTGTACTGCATCTGGTTTTCTTTGTGGTCAGTGGCATGCATATTTCATGGCTGTCCAAAGAGCACAGACATGGACCAGAATGATGACTTGGGTAAGGAGAAGGGACTTGGATTATCATTTACCCAATTCAGTGTCACACTGTTTTTTATTTTTATTTTTCTGTGTGATATAAAATAATATTCAGAAACAGATGTCCCTACCAACTGGAAGGTTTTCATGAACTATCCTGTTGGTTAAAACGGTAGATTTATTGTTTAAATAGCCATAAGACACACCCAGCCTTGAACTATAGACCACGGATGGTAACTGTTTTAAAAGAGTTTTGGCCCATCTACATGGCCGTACAGAGCTGGACTCTGAGTTGTTCTGATGTCTCTAGAATCTAGACCTTCCACAGAACTTAGCAATGTTTCTCATGTACTGCAGAAGACCCTTCGTGGAGACATCGCACTGACCGTAGCAAAGAGCCCCTCTTGTTTCCATTTCACGCCCTGATCTGGTCTTGGAAATGTTTTGCTCCTCTGAACATTCTTCTTCCCACCCCCCAACAAATGTCCTTTGTCCCATAATAATAATGAAAAAAAAATCCCTGAAAGATCCAAATTGAATAACAATAAAGATCTGATTGGAAGCTTCATAAGCCTGACAATGTAGAATTGTACTTCTTAAAAAGTGTGTAACCACATTTGTCTGGGCTGCAAAAGACACCACAGAATAAGATCAGAATAGAATTTCAACGGACTCCCTAATTTCCTTAGAAGGGCTTGTGTTTCAAGCCCTTCCTGTTTTTGCCTGATAGAGGAGGTGTACCTTACTAACTATAATGTGATAAGAAGGCCTAAAAACAGCCACTGCCTATAACGTACAATTGGAATCAGAATTTAAGCTCACATTCATAAATTAGTCATTTTAGCATAAGTTTAATTACTTACAATATAGGCTATTTGCAATTCTGTTCACTCACCAGATCCTTGATGTGAAAGCTAGGCATGTGTTGGGACTGTCTTAATTATTTACCTTTTAACATGATTATTCTAACTTCTCTTGACTTATCATCACTTCCTAATTTCCCACATTGGGCCAGGACTAGTTCTTTAGATGATATGCAAGAAATTATTTACTAATGAAATAAAATTCACATCTACATGGAAGGTCAAATCTGAATATGCAGAGGTAAGCGGGCTGCCGCACAGCATGGAGGGTTTATTTTTTTTTGCTTGAACTATGTAGCATGGCGCTTCCTTAATTCAAAATGTGACTTTAATCCAAATCTTAAGCCTACAAGGGTTTTCAGACACTGTAACATCTGAGACGCAGTGGTTGCTGTAGAAAGGTCACTGGTCATGTGACCTTCAGGCTGCTTGGGGTGCCTGGGAGGCTCCTGGCGCTTCCCTCCTTGTGTCTCCTGTTAGAGCCTGTGACCCCAGTTTGGGGAGTGCCCGTGTTCTACTGAACCCTGACCTTGGTCAATATATGCACTGCGTCGATGGCATTTCAGGTGGGAATCCTGTCCCATCACAAAATGGGGAGGAATGGTTGCTTCTCTGTTGTCTGATTACAAAATAATTGAGACAATGAAAGAAAGGGGGGGGGGAAAAGACTAGTTGAAGCTTTTATATAAATTCAGTGCTTCTAATATGCAACAGCAACTACTCTTGGAGCGAGTGCAGCCACACTATACAGTTCTGAGGGCAGGCGGCTGGGCGTGTTTACTTACCATTAACACCAGACAACAAAGCCGCACAGCAAAAAGAAACCAGCCAGAAGCTCGCCCGCAGGACCTTACAGATATATATATGTATATACACACACACACACACATATGTATATATGTACACATTTTTAGAATATTCTGCAAATCCCAGTATGAACAACAACAAAAAACAACAAAAGACAAACAGGCTTTATATTAAAAACGTCCACGTTCTTCACTGTTACTTTGAAAGCAGCTCGGAGGAACTTGCCACTTAGCGTGTACTGCACACTGACTCCTCTAGAACGATCTTGGCAGGATAGCAGCACAGGATTTGATTTTCCATATTCATCACTTTTGACAATGTAAACTTTTCATATATTAATATTTTGCTAAAAAATTAGAATCATTCAAAGGTCTGATCATCCTGAGGCCTGCCAGGGAGGTCAGGCTTCCTACAGGGGTTTCCTGCTTCCCGGGTGGGGGGGGGGGGAGGGTGAGCCCCTCTGCATATTCAGGCCCTGCGGAAGGAGGGCAGGAGGGTTCTGGAGGGGTCTTGTCAAAAGGTAAAGCAACTCTCTAAAGGTCAAACCATCATGGCTGGAATTTAATCCCCTGGTCATTTCCCATCTGGATTTTCAACTGCATGAACCTTATGTGGCTTAACCAAACATGTATGTAATACTAAGTAATGTGAATTAGATTCAGACTTGCCCAGGAACAAGTAAACCTTCAAGGAACAAGGTCAAAGGGAACAACAGACAGATTGCTCCAAATACACAATTTTGTTGACATGGAAATGCATGTAACTTGGTTGAAGTAAAGCTCCTCGACGGCCAGCATGCTCCAGGGTTTCTCAGACAGCTGAGGCCCAGGGCTTATCTCACCTGCAGAAATGCTTTTAAGGAATTGAGACAAACATCTCAAATGGAAAAAAAAAATGATCATTTTTGCTAACAGTGTAGAGGCCATAACTAAATACAATTTTTCAAAAAAAAAAATGCTGAGATGCGTGTATTTTTTTAAAGCAGCTTTTGAAATATCAACCACAGCATCAAACATTGAACATAGTACATTCCAAAGTTAATACAGATAAATGGTATATAATGCAATAATGCCACAGTTATTCCATGTATGTCTGAAAGCTGATTCTAAACTTGAAAAAATAATTTCTAGTTTATGAGCTGGAGATTTCACTTCCTTTGCTTCCTCGCTAGAGTTTTCCATCAACGATTTTTTTTTTCTGTATGTCCCAGGATGTACAGATAATTCCCAACATTTCACACCTGAAACCTTTTGGTTTTCCTTTGTCAGGTTTTCAAATAAAATCAAACTATACTGACAAGATAATGTTTGATATCTCAATTCCACAGATGTAGGTTAATTAATCCATGACATCTCATTTCAACGCCTTCTTCAGGATTTATGACCCTCCCCAAAGTCATTTAAAGCCTGGCTTTAAACCGCACAGACAGATGGGTGGCCATGTGGCCAACATGCCTGCACCACAGCCACCCTGCACACAGGCCACGTGTGCCCCTTTCCTCGTCTCGTCTGGGTGGTGGCATTCCTGGCCTTCGCCACCCGCCTCTGCTGGGGAAGACGCGGCTCCTGCATCCTCCCTCCACAGTGATAAATGTCTTAACAGCTCTGGCTCCCAGGATCCACGGTCCCCATGGAAACAGCCTGACCGGAGGCCCACGGGGGACAGGCCCAGGCCTCCTCCTGTTCCTTCCGGACAGTGGAATTCTGAGCTCTGTCCGCTTCCAGACAGTCGGGGCCCACTCTGCTCTGTGTAAAACCCCCAAGCAGTCTGGCCAGCACCCACGTTCAGGTCCAGAACAAAGCCTCCGAGCCGGGGCAAGGTGGGATCCGGACTGCGGCCTATTTTGGAAAAGCAGGCACTTGTGGCGGCCTGATGCTTCTGGGTTAAGTTGCCGAAATGTTCGCTTCCTCGCATTCCAGAGGATTCTGTTTCACACACAAGACAGAGCCAGTATTTGGAGGGGGGAGCGTATCCAAAATGTATGAACATACACATCAGGACTTAAGGTACTGGATGATATTGTATAAATTGCTAAAATGCTTCTCGGCACAATTGGTAGCTTAAAAAAATACTTTGCTATGTTTTAATGGCATTTCCCCCCATCACTGTTCTTCGGTGTGGAAATCTTGGCAGACACCAAGTCCATCTGAAGTTCGCAGTTTTTTTCTTCCAAACGGGTATGTACCATGTGAGCCATCTGCTCTTCAGGCCAGGGAAGAATACTCCTCCCTGCCAAGCACCTTCCCCTCTGCTAGTATCTCAGCCCCCAGGGCAAATAAATGCAAGGAAAATGAACACCTTCTTCCTGACCTCCAACAGCCAGACACCCAGCTTCTGGAACAGTCCAGTCCTTTGTCAGGTGGTTTGCTCTTCAGATCGTGAGTCAGTCCAACCAACAACACGGAAAACAAATTGGTGTTTATAGGCACAGGAGATCCCGGCTGAGCCCCCCAGGTGGGGCTTGGCAATTGGCGGTAGGGTTTCCAAAGACGAGAGGTTGGATGGGACTGTTTAAATAAATAAATCTTTTTTTCCTGATAATGTAAAAAATAAATGGTATTTCCCTTTGGCAGTAAATAGCTGATTCGAAGTTGAGCCTGAAAGCTGTTTTTGTTTCTGTTGTTTTAGTTTTTGTTTTGAAGAGACCACAGCTTTGTCTGGTGGTCAGACACTACAATGCATATATGTCTACTGCTTTAGTGAACCTTTTGCATATTCATCTGTGGCGGGCCTACTGACCTCACTTGTGGCCCAGGTAGGCACCCAGGGTGATGCAGGCCCCCACCAGGGCCAAACTGAGCAGGGCCTTGAGAGACAGCCAGGAGAAGTCAAACAGAGGCTGCATGCTGGGGCCGTAGAGTTCCACAAAGGCGTCCTGCAGGCGGAGAGGGGGACAGAAAAGACAGCGTATGAGAGAGTACAGAATGCAAGCCTGCGGGGAGTGAAGCTCCAAGCCTGAGCGCCCGGGGCACCTTTGGAAGGGGCCTGGGAAAAGAAACGCTCTTTTGGGGGGCAGTGATTTCAGATCCATTCTTTCCACCTTCATTCAATAAATATTTATGGAGATCCTATTAACGTGCCAGGCTCCACAGGGACACAGCAGTGAGTGGCCTAGACTAAAAGTTCCTACCTCACCAAGCTTTTATCTAGTCAAGTGGGACAGATGGCAAACAAAATAAATGTATCCTACGGTATATTAGAGAGTAGTAAGTGCCAAGGAGAAGAGGGAAACTGCAAAGGCAGTTAGGAATATTGGAGGCATTGCAATTTTCCCGAGCGTGGCCATTCATAAAAGTGATAAGAAAACAAGGACAACGGCTACACTCCTTGAGGGCTTGCCGGGTGCCAGGCACTGTAACAAATGCCTACCATGCATTCTTGTGTTTATGCTTCATACCAATCTTACAGAGTCATTTTATTTACTCCTGTTCTGTAGAGGAAAATACTGAGGGGGAAAAAACAAAACAAAACAGATTAAAGGATTTGCCAGCACCCTTTACTCTGCTGATGAGCTGGACACAAACAGGGTGGCCTCCACTGGTGGCATGCCTGGCCTCTGAGGTCAGTGGCAGGGTTCACCCTGGGAAAGAAAGCTGTTTCGCCCAGGAGTGGCTAGACTAGACAACCGCAGCTCTGCGTTGAGCACAAGGCCTGAACTTCACACAGCATGTGGTCACTTAAGGTCAGTTATGTGTCACTGGCCACTCAGGCCCCCAGGGAGAGAACACAGCTCCTGTTTTCCCTTCCATTTACTGCACTGAAGGCCTGCAGTGTATTGGAGCAAAGTCCTCTGGATTGTTTTAGATTGAACCAATCAGTGAATGTTCATGTCTTGATTTTGGGGGGAGATTAGGTTCCACATTTGGACCCAATGAGTATTTGGACTACTGTTTAAATACATCTGACTATATAAATCAGTAAATGAAATTCTTTTCATTTGGTGTGATTTATTCAGGCATGAAGGAGGAAACGACATAGTTCCACATTGTTCCACAGCCTGGATCGGAGTGCACAATTTCATTACGGCAGGCAACCGCAGACCAGCCCCTCTGGCATTGTGTGCAGAGGAGGTTCTGACACTGTCCAGTGCTTCTGTCCGAGGCAAGTCCTGCCCTAGAGGGACCACATATTACCTGTCTTCCCAGTGCTGTTCGAGATCTGGGTGTATATAAATGCTTAATGAATAGTTTTTCGATTATCAATTTGTTTTCTGAATTAAATCACTGGTTTGAATTCTGTCTTTGGCCTAATGCTTCACCCAGTTGCTTACTCTGCTTGTTTGAAATTATTTCTTCCATATGGAACCACCTCTGGGAATCTTAGAATAGTCTGAAAGGTGAGAGTTTAAGGCATCATTGAGGAACTTCTCACATGATTAAATATAGACTTATAAGGCTATTTTTCATGACTTCATAGTATTCCACCACATTATACACCATCCTTATTTAACCAATTCTTCATTTAAGTTGTTTTAAGCTTTTACTATTATAAACAATATTTTGATACACTTTTGTACATAAATTCTTGTCTACTTGTTCAGTTGTTTTTTTTGGGAGACAAATTCCTAGAAATGAACTCAGCTGACCAGCCATGAAAATTGCTTCCCACGGTCACAGAGGGTTTGTGCTGAGCCATTGTCTCTCTCACTGGTTTTCCTGTGACCAGTGGCATTTTTCACAAAAGGCAGACGAGGGCTCAGGGCAGTGGTTCTCACTGGGGGCAATCTGGCCCCCCCAGGGGGCATATGACAAGGTCTGCGAACATTTTCGGTAGTCATGGTTCAGAGCAGGGGTGCTGTTGGCATGTAGTGAGTAGAGGCCATGGATGCTCTTCCACACCCACCATGCACAGGACAGGACCCACTGCAAAGCATTATTCAGCCCAGAGCACGAGTCTGAGAAACCCTGTGAACAAAGGTTTAGAAGAAACTGTGGTTACAAACTATAGAGGACCCTGTGTCCATCTAGTGTGTCAACAGCTGTGGTGACATCAGCACAGGATCAGTTAGTTGGCCTGGACAGTAACCACTCCCCAACTAGTGGACCTTCAGATGGCCTAGATTAACTTTTACCAGGAGAGGGCGCAAGGGTTTTCTTCTTTCTTAACCTAGTGTTAAAATTCTCTAAATTTGAGCCTTAGAAAAGTGAGGCCATAGACATAAAAGAAGTATGTTCTTAGTGCTCTGAGAACAAAGCTGAGGTAATAATCACGATGGTTTGTCAAGGAACGTACTTTCCTTATATGTAATCAGGGATAAACTGGGCAGAAAGGGGTCAGGACGTATTTACCAGCAAAGAAACTCTGCTTGTTCTAAAGAGCATCCCAGGATCCCACGCACACAGCGGTGAACACCTAGCAGCCCACCCTGCCAGTCTGCTCTCTGAGGGATGCAGGCAGGCACCCACAGAGCCCAGCCAAATGATGCAGGAATCCTGCAGGGCACCGGCGTGGGGCTGTGTGCAACTGGGCTTGACACTGAGCAGGTCCATGGTGGGCCCTGCCTTCCTTTAATTACCAAGGGAGTTCTCTGCAGCAGCGTATGAAATAGACTAAGCCCTTGGACACCTGGGGAAATGGTAGAAGCAGGGCCAGACTTGGGCTGGCATGTCCTCCCTGTTTGGCTGGTGCACAGTCCCACGGGGCAGAACATCCCTACTCTCTGGAGCTGGAACGATTCCCTCTCCCGGCCTCCACCCCTTCATGCAAATAACTGTTTCTAATGGACCTAATGGGCCATTTCTGATGGGTATTATAAAGAAAAACATTATTTCTGCAGTGGGATGAGCTAAAGTAGCATTCTTTGACTCAAAGACTGAGCACAGAAGTGCTGATGCAGCCTTAGGGCTGTGGGAACAGCTCTGGACTTGGGGGAGAAGGTCTGGGTGAAATCCCGGCTTTGACATTTTATTGCTTATGACCTTGAACAAATTACCCAACCCTGAGCCTCATTTATTTCACCCATAAAATTGGTTGTTGTGAAGATTAATGTAGGTGACTCAAAGGCATTTATAAAGGTGGCCTAGAATGTGAACTGGTGGAAGGATTAACTTGTTCCCTAGTCTGCCCCACTCTAGAGGGTTTACTGACCCTTCTGTTTTACAGAAGTAACTCTCTAGCACCCCTAAAGAGTCAGATTTTGGCTCTGAAGATGCTTGGTAATTACTACAGAAACTGAATTAAAATGCACATGTGACATGTTCTGCTCGAGGATGGGAAGTGACAATAAAACGCCTACCCATACTTCCTCAGAATACTGAGTCAGCTTAGAGGGCTGAGGGGCGTCATCTGACTCCCCTGAGATTTGTTCTGGCCCCTGAGGTTTGCCCATCAATGATTACCAAGCGCAAAGCAGACCCTGCGGTCTCAGGACTGAAGATCCTAAGAGCTACTGTCATAGAGAGTCTTGCTTTTTCAAACATCCTGATTAGGGTGATTTCCGAAGTCTGTTTGAACAGCCTGTCATTATTTGTTTAAGTTTGAAAGCTGTTTTAAATAAACACATGCTCATTTCATGTATTAAAAGCAACAAAGACCGAAAAAGAAAACCTGGGCCGTGGTCACGTGATTCGGCCCAAATCCCAGCCTATACATTGAGGAGGCACGGGCACCCTTGCTCAGGCCAGGACTGGCAGGGGATCTGCCCGATTCCTGGGATGAGCACAGCGGCCTGGGAGGCAGGCGGCCTTCCTCCTCCTGCTGGCCCCTCACGTCAGGCAGCAGGCAGGCAGGGCCTCAGCTCTGGAGGCTCTTTTGCAATTTCTCCAGAAACTGAAAAATCAGGGGCACAGACAATCTGAGGAGGGGTTCCACCCACAGTCGGCCCAACAGGGTGGCCAAACTCCCGACCTCAGTCTTTTTTCTGTGTCTTTGCTGTGCAGTGGGAAGTAAGCCGGTGAGGTTTCGACAGGAACAGACAAGACTCAAGACTCTAAGCAGAAGGACAGCAAAAGTGTCCTTGTTCCTAACGCATTGTGACCGGTGGTGGGGCCGCTCCCAGCCCCTTCTCTCTCTCTTTCCGTCTCTGTCTCTGTCTCTCTGTCTCAGATACACACTGCTCCCTGAGGCAGCCCACCCTCCAAAATTTTCCCTTTCCCTCAGAACCCTTAAGAAGTTTCATTTAAACCTGGTTCCAAGTAAAATGAGGTGAATAAACAAATGAGTGGGGTTGGCAAAAACAGAAAAGAATGCTGAGTCCTGCTGGAAAGGAAGGGGTTTGTCGGGGGAGCCCCACATACTCTTACGCAATCGATGGAGTCCAGGGTGAAGGCAACACCAGACACCTTTGTCTTCGGCAATGCATGTCAGAAGCCTTCAAATAAAAAGCTTTGATTCTTTTGCTATTAATGCTACTTGGAGTTACGTATCATGAAAAAAATAATCAATAAAATGCATAGCTTTGTTATAATAGTTGAAATGTGAAAACAGCTTAAATGTCTAAAAATATGACAGGCTAAATGAACTTATGGCACATTCGTACATGGACTACTCCTCGGCCCTGAAAAATTGTGCCTTCCATTTACCAGCAGGGCAAAGTGTTCCTAACATGGTACTGAGCGGACCGGGTAGCAAGGTCAGGCCCCTGGCTCGTGCTGGTTCTCAGCTCTCCTCATCCGCTGGGGAAATTTAACGTGGCTTGGCTGGTTATGAATAGATTCGAGGTGCAGCCACATCCCACAGTCATGGAGCTGACTGAGGACGCAGGTGTCGCAGGACCACGGGAGGCCCTAGGGGGGAAAGCCATCCTGCCCTCAAGAAGCGTACGACGCAGAGACAAGTGACGCCAACACACGCGCATCAGAACTAAGTGAAATCACGGTGTGCTGCCGTTTTGTATCCTGCACAGAGCAGACGGTCCAGTCAGCAGTTAGTAGAAAATGAAAAGAAAATGAGATGGTGTTAACAGGAGCTCAAACACTGCTACGGAAGCCTTGGCATTTTCTATTTTTCATGGCTTTAAAATTTTGTCTCCGTGGGGATCACCTGCCTCACGGCAGCCTGAGGGTCGGGGAAGGAAAGGGTGAACCGCAGGAATACGAGGGCTTGGGCTGGAAGGAACTTCCAAGCAGTTCAGATCTCCCGCCCTGGTGTAGAAATGCCTAATAAAGATATTAGTCCTTTTTAAATAGGTGAGACAAAAGAAATCTAGACAGGTGCGGTACATCACTTAAAGTATGTGCAAAAAAGCAGGTGTGAGGTGGGCGAGGGGCGCAGAGACCGGGTGTACATCTCCCACCTGTGCTTAACGGGTTTGACCGTCGGCGGGCGGCTGGCTCTTCCGTCTCCCCGGGTGCCTCCTCCCTGCCTCCCCCTGCCTGCTTCCTCCTGTACCCGACCTTCCCTGTGCACACCCCCGCCCTGCAGAGCAGTGCCTCCAAAGCCCCGGACTCCAGACCCCGTGAGTTCTTGGGCCCACTGAGCCCTATTTGCCCATGGTCAGACCTCCCGTCCTCGGCTCCTTTCCACGGCTATTCTGAACAGCCACTGCTTTACCCGTGTGCTCTCCTCACCTTTCCACAGCTGACATCATCTCTTTTTCTCTGAGAAAATCGGGGCCACCGGGCAGGAATGAGCACGGCTTCCTGTGCTGGCATGGCCACTGACTTACGTCTCCGTCCTTCCCTGCTCCTTCCCACCCTGCACCCTTGTTCCTGTCTCCCGTTGCTTCTGGAACCTTCCTCCCTCAACCGACCCTGCTCTCAACTACAGTTTCACCATTATCCGTCCGTCTTTTCTTCTCTGTCATACAAATATTCACATTTCCTCAAGATGTCCGT